>NC_040083.1:70307424-80307424 GCF_003369695.1 Bos indicus x Bos taurus | reverse complement strand
AATTAAAGAAAAATCTGCTGATGTGAATTTAAGGATTTATAGGTGTCTGATGAGAGTTCCAATAATTATCAATATGCATTTAGTGAAAACCTGGTTGTGCTGTCCAGCCTGGGAACTACTGGCCATATGTGGCTATTTGAAATGAACTTTGAGCACACACACACATACACATACGCAATGAACTTTAATTGAAATAAATGAAATGAAAGTCTCTTTTGTCACACCAGCTTCATTTCAAGTGCTCAGTAGCCACATATGGCTCGGAGAAGGCAATGGCACCCCACTCCAGTACTCTTGCCTGGAAAATCCCGTGGACAGTGGAGCCTGGTAGGCTGCAGTCCATGGGGTTGCTAAGAGTTGGACACGACTGAGCAACTTCCTTTTCACTTTTCACTTTCATGCATTGGAGAAGGAAATGGCAACCTACTCCAGTGTTCTTGCCTTGAGAGTCCCAGGGATGGGGGAGCCTGGTGGGCTGCTGTCTATGGGGTCGCACAGAGTCGGACATGACTGAAGTGACTTAAGAGCAGCAGCCACCTATGGCCAGTGGCTGCCATATTGGATATACAGATAGACCATATCCATCATTACAAAAAGTTCTGTTGGGTGGCACTGAGCCCTAAAGCATGAGTGCAGATGGACTGCACAGTGGATACTCTACACATACGGAAAGTTGTCAGCCTCTGGAAGGTGGGCACCATCTTGTTAAAGAGATGAATTGTGAAAAGTGATGTTCTGTATGACCATACTATCAAGGTGGAACAGGGGTGATAAGTCAAGGCCAAAGTGAGGCATGACATTCAAAGCTGAACAGTCCTGGTCAGGATGGTAGAACTTCGTCCATATACAACAAGCAAATCAAGGCTAAGAAACGAGTGATGCCGAGGTCTGTGGGAACAAAAGAATGAAAGAGAAAATGTGCACATGTGCTCAGTCACTCAGTCTTGTCCAACTCTTTGTGACCTCATAGACTGCAGCCCGCCAGGCTCCTCTGTCCATAGAATTTTCCAGGCAAGAATACCAGAGTGGGTTGCTATTTCTTACTCCAGGAGATTTTCCTGACCCAGGGATTGAACTCAGATCTCCTGCATGGGCAGGAGGATTCTTTACCACTAAGCCACCTGGGGAGTCATAAAGAGGAAACATATAAGCACAATTGTGAGGGGATCTAGAATTCTCAAGGAGTGTTCATTTATTGATACTGTAGCAAATTACTACAAACTTTCTCACTTAAAACAATACAAATTTATTATTACAGTTCTGGAGGTCCGAAGTTTCACTAGGCTATAATGAAGCTGTTTCTTATGGAGCCTTTAGCTTTCTTGCCTTTCCTAGCTTCTAGAAGCCACTTGCATAGCTTGACTGTTTGGCCCCTTCCTCCATCTTCAAAGCCAGCAGCACAGCATCTTTAAACCTCTGACTCTTATCCTTATTTCCATCATCAAATCTCCTTCTCTGATGCTCACTTATAAGGACTCTTCTGATTACATTGCACCCACCAGATAATCTGGGATCACTCCCCATCTGAAGGTCCATGGCCTTAATAACATCTGCAAAGTCCTTTTTGCCATGTGAGGTAACATATCCACAGCTTTGAGGGGAGCATTATTCTACCCACTGTAAGTGTGAAAACACCAAAGGGTCTGCATGGAGCCCTGTGACCTCACAGATATTTATAATTTAGAGGTTGCCAAGTTTCAAGCCACAAGAAGCAATTTATTAATTTATATTCCACCTACTTCCAGAAATGAGTTAAATTTATAAAAACATATACATACAAGATAGAGCTTCAAATGTAAATAAGATGAAAAGAAAGAGATGGACTAAGTAACTACGATGGGAAGAATGAGATTAAGAAATACGCTCTGTATTGACCTCATTTCCTCCCTTGTGTGAATCTTAAAGGCAGAAGACTTTGAATGTAGCCTCTAAGAGTATGTTCTAAATGTTACCAAGTGATTCAGACAAGGGGCATAACCAGAAATTCCAAATAATCACACCCTGAAGGTAAAAATATAAAGATGGGAACTGTGGGCATAGAGCAGGCTATTTCTTCAGTGTAGCAGAATGGAATGACACCTCCTTTTCCTTTAAGATTTGGGAAGGTAGAGCCTCAGTAAGAAGTCATACAACCTGTAGGGCTTCTGACAGTTCAAGTCTATTTCAGATGCTGACCTCAGGATATGTAGAACTTAGAGTTCATCAAGCTTTTATACCCTAAGAAGTTGTTTATTAATTTATGTCCCCCAGTTCCAAAACTGGGTTAGCTGATTATGACAATGTGTATAACATATATTTTATGTATGGCATTAAATATAATTTGACTAAAGGAGAATCAGGAAAAATAATACATTAAGGGAAGGAATGAGGCTTAAAAAACATGCTATATGGTGACTTAATCCTATTTTGAGGATTGAAGATACGGTCCTAACCCAATCATTTATACAGTTGGCAATGTTTTTGAGATGGAAAACAAAAGATGTCACTGAGAAAAGCTCTAGTTAGTCTTGCTACTAAAGCAAGACAGGAAATTCCTCCTGGAGTTTTCACAAAAAGGACATACTGAATGATGTCCTCAATAACGTCCTATACTTGGATGTTAGAGTTTTTAAAGACTTTTTCTAATAATGACCCTTTATTTAGGCTTTTGAAATCTTCAAAGCATAATTCATTAAAAAACCGATTTTTCACAGATTCCATAAAGTGAAATCTGTGTGCCTGGCTTCTTTCTGATGTTCCTGAGTCAGGAGGATAGTTAAGAACACCTAGAAAAACAAATTAACACTGAGCCTTCAGTTTTGAATGTTTCTTTCTATTGGACTTTTGAGTAAGTGCTGGACCCACATGGATGTGACATCATATTCTCCAGCTAATACCTGGGGTGTATTATTTCATGTTACCAACTCAATATAAAGACAATCTCGCCAGGCCTGAATAGTGCATTCCACTTCTGTCTGCAAGAAAGCTGCGACAGTCCCATTGACACAGCTTCTCAGAATATAACTAAAACTCTTCTCCAGGCCATGGGAAACCATCAGACAACTGAGAACTTAAAAAGTATAGCATGTCAAAGAGATCTGCCCTGCCGGACACCCCTTAGTGCCCTTGAGACAGACTGTATCAGTCAACACACTTGCATCTATTTCGCACTGGAGTCAATGGATAATCCAGATGGTGAAGATAGCTAATGAATGAGAGGAGCAGTGCTTTGAGATGTGGCTATCCCAGATCCCCCTGTGAAGCCGCTCAACCCCTCAGCACCTCATGTTGGATGATAGTTTAGAGTCAATTGCATATTGCTGAAAACAAACCCATCTTTCCACTCAATATAAAGAGAGCCTCACCAGTATAAAGAGAGCTTCCCCTCTCTTCTCCTTCCCATCCTGTTTCCTCTCCTCCCCCACTTCTCTTTCTTCTTCTCTTGGCCCTCCCTTTTTCCATTTGCTCAGCACACTGACAATCAATGAACACTTAGGAGTCCTGAAGGCCAAGACATTATTCCAAATAGTTTTCAAAGGGAACTACTTTAAAAAGTGCTGCTTCAGGAGTACACTTCAAGGTGGGCCATGGTGTGCCCTATACAGTCAGAACAAATTTTTAACTCAAGTATATCAATAACTTCAGATATGCAGATGACACCACCCTTATGGCAGAAAGTGAGGAGGAATTAAATAGCCTCTTGATGAAGGTGAAAGAGGAGAGTGAAAAAGTTGGCTTAAAACTCAACATTCAGAAAACGAAGATCATGGCATCTGGGCCCACCACTTCATGGGAAATAGATGGGGAAACAGTGGGAACAGTGTCAGACTTTATTTTTGGGGGCTCCAAAATCACCACAGATGGTGACTGCAGCCATGAAATTCAAAGATGCTTACTCCTTGGAAGGAAAGTTATGACCAACCTAGATAGCATATTCAAAAGCAGAGACATTACTTTGCCAACAAAGTTCCATCTAGTCAAGGCTATGGTTTTTCCTGTGGTCATGTATGGATGTGAGAGTTGGACTGTGAAGAAGGCTGAGCACCAAAGAATTGATGCTTTTGAACTGTGGTGTTGGAGAAGACTCTTGAGAGTCCCTTGGACTGCAAGGAGATCCAACCAGTCCATTCTGAAGGAGATCAGCCCTGGGATTTCTTTGGAAGGACTGATGCTAAAGCTGAAAGTCCAGTACTTTGGCCACCTCATGTGAAGAGTTGACTCATTGGAAAAGACTCTGATACTGGGAGGGATTGGGGGCAGGAGGAGAAGGGGACGAGAGAGGTTGAGATGGCTGGATGGCATCACTGACTCGATGGACGTGAGTCTGAGTGAACTCCGGGAGTTGGTGATGGACAGGGAGGCCTGGTGTGCTGCGATTCATGGGGTCGCAAAGAGTCGGACACGACTGAGCCACTGAACTGAACTGAACTGAGTCAGGGAAAGGAGAGGATGCAGAGCCAAAAAACCATCTGAGGTCAGGTTAAAAAAGCTCATCAAGATTAGAAGACCCCCTGAGGTGAGACTAAAGGAGAGCAAGCCTTGCACACTCTGATGAGATGGCTGGATGGCATCACTGACTCGATGGACGTGAGTCTGAGTAAACTCCAGGAGTTGGTGATGGACAGGGAGGCCTGGCGTGCTGCGATTCATGGGGTCGCAAAGAGTCGGACACGACTGAGCGACTGAACTGAACTGAACTGAACTGATATAAGGTAACACATCGCATCCCATATTTTATCTCCCTAGTGATCTATACATGAAATGCAAGGAAGAGCAGCCAGATTATGAAGCTCAGCAATGTCTCAGTGAATATGTCCTTGTTCTGAAATATTTCACTGCTGTAACAAAAGGGCAGCACAGTAGAGCTACCTGGATGGGGTTCATGCCAGGCTAGACATCAGATGACTTCAATTGTCCACAAACACCAGGGCTTCGAACACTGACCTATGTGGCCAAGGACACCGATCTGTGTCCCCTTGTTCAGGCCAGCTAATGACCTTTAATGCAGTCATGAGCCTGCCTTTATCCCCAACCCCCAGAGCCTGGAAACAGTGTAAGCACTGCACTGACCTTGGCTCGTAGAATGCTGCAGAGGGGCCTGTAAAATCTTTGAGTGCATATTTGGTTATCTTTCTTGATTCACAGGCCAGATAATACGATTTGTGAACTCAGAGGATCATGGAAAGAGAAAACTGAGGAAGTGCAGAGGTGAGTTTGTCAGGAGAAGCGAGTAGTCTTTGTTATGCATCAAGTGAGAGAAACACCTCAAGTTCTGAGTGCGAAGGACAGACCTTGCTGGCAAGGGGGCCTAAGCCAGCCCAACACTTGAGGGATCTTTTCAGAAAGTTTCAGCCTTCCCTATAGTCCCTGGGAGAATCTTTTCTACTACTTCTCCTCTCCTGAGCAATTTAAGAACAACATATTCACTTGATTTATAATGTGAGGGCCTGGTGAAACTGGGGATGAAGTGTCTTGAGGGAAAGAAAATAATGTTTTTCAAGTGCCTTGACTAATACGTTCAGACTTGGTTTAGACGGGTGTGTGTAATTTGTTTGCTTCCATCCCGAGATCACAATAGTGTCTCTGTCTTGTGGGCAGTACAGTGGGGCAGGAGGAGAGCCCGAGCATAAAGCATGCAATGCTGATTCCTCAGGACAGACATTCTCAACTGGGGAAGAAGCAGTGGCTGGGTTGGGTCCATCTGCTGTGTGGATGGCACTCGGTGGCCTTGCAGCCCTGGCCAGGACACACACGTGCAATCCCAGTGCACTGTTGGGTTGCTTGTTCTGGCAGGGGGCAAAAGGGTGTTTGTATTTTATGACCACTGAGATAAGTCATTACTCAGTTCACCCTAAAGGGGAGAAAAGTCCCTTCATTCCTTCTGTGTTCTTGGACCTATTTAAGACCTAGAACAGCAGAACCATTCACTTCCCTGGGGCAGGGAGAAACTGCTTTCTTCTCATCTTGCAGATTTTAGCCTAAATGTCATTTTCTGAAAGGCTCCTTCTCTGATTCCCAGCAAGTGAAGCCCCTCCCCTCACTCCCACGTAAATTTCAGTGACAGCTTTTCCTGCCTCACAGAGGAGGGGCAGCCCACTGTCAGGCTGGGAAATGCAGATCCTGGAGGTGAGCTCTCTGGGCTGAATTTCCAGCTCTCCCAAGGCCTGTGCATCTTTGAAAAAGTTACTGCATTGTTTTATGCTTTCTATTATAGAAAGATGTAGTATTAAGTTAAAATTCCTTTCTCACACGATATACAAAGATCAATGATTAAAGACTTCCATGTGTAGTATAACAATCATTATAAAATTTTGGAGAATATCATCATGACCTTGGGGTTAAGGAGGGATTTCTTTAGCAATAAAAAAAATACTTTTCATAAAAGAAATGATAAATGCATAAAAATTCTGTGTAATAAAACTCATCAGAAACCCAAGGAAAATTTTGCTTTCATGGAAAAGATATTTGCAACCACATAGCTGATAAAGAATAAGTATTTGACATATAAAGTGGTTAACAAACAGAAGTTTAGCATCATTAGTTATTAGAGAAATGCAAATTAGTATCCCAATAAGTAACATTTCTTATACATCAATTGGCAAAGCTTAAAATCTCTAACAATACCAAATGTTGGAAGTATATGGAGAAATGAGGTTCTTAGACCCTATTAATGGGAATGTAGATTTATACAAGTATTTTGTAAAATAATTTGTAAATAAGGAGCACTGAGTTAATTAAAGTGGCTTCCCTCTGGAGAAGGTGAGAGGAGATGGGATGGGAAAAAGTCATACACCATAAACTTTGAATGTATTTGTAATATATTTGAAAATAAAAAAATGACATAATATCGGGATTTGCTAAACTGAGCCACCAGGGATACCAGTTCATTCTGTTTTTGTTCAACTGCTAAGTCATCAGACTCTTTGAGACCCAGTGGACTGCAGCACTTGGACGTGGGGTGTCCCCTTTTGGTGGGATCCAACACTCTCCTGTCAATGGTTGTTTAGCAGTGAGTTGTAACCCTGGAGTTCTCACAAGAGAAGATGAGTGCACGTCCTTCTACTCCGCCGTCATTCCTTCAAGGTTCAACTCAAAAGGCACCTCCTCCAGGCAGCTTCTTCAAAAGGCATCTCCCCCCAAACACACACTGAACACAGACTGTATAGTGAGATGGTTGCACAAGACTTATTCATGAAACCAGTGCTTTCTGCTGTTCCCAAGCTTGCAGCCAGGGCTAGGCCATGCAGGAGGGGTTTCCAAGTTTGGGGAAGTGACCAAGCACAAGACTCAGCATGGACATCACCAGACGGTTAACATTGAAATCAGATTGATTATATTCTTTGCAGCCAAAGATGGAGAGCTATATACAGTCAACAAAAACAAGATCAGAAGCGTACTGTGTCTCAGATCATGAACTCCTTATTGCCAAATTCAGACTTAAATTGAAGAAAGTAGGGAAAAACACTAGACCATTTAGTTCAGTTCAGTCACTCGGTCATGTCCGACTCTGTGACCCCATGGACTGCAGCAGACCAGGCCTCCCTGTCCATCACCAACTCCCAGAGTTTACCCAAACTCATGGCCATTGAGTCAGTGATGCCATCCAACCATCTCATCTTCTGTCATCCCCTTCTCCTCTTGCCTTCAATCATTCCCAGCATCAGGGTATTTTCAAATGAGTCAGTTCTTCACATCAGGTGGCCAAAGTATTGGAGTTTCAGCTTCAACATTAGTCCTTCCAATGAACACTCAGGACTGATCTCCCTTAGGATGCACTGGTTTGATCTCCTTGCAGTCCAAGGGACTTTCAAAAGTCTTCTCCAACACCACAGTTCAAAAGCATCAATTCTTTGGTGCTCAGCTTTCTTTATAGTCCAACTTTCCCATCCATACAGGACTACTGGAAAAACCATAGCCTTGACTAGACGGATCTTTGTTGGCAAAGTAATGTCTCTTCATTTTAATATGCTATGACCTAAGTCAAGTCTGTTACAATTATACAGTGGAAATGACACATAAATTCAAAGGATTAGATATAATAGAGTGCCTGAAGAACTATGGATGGAGGTTCATGACATTGTAAAGGAGGCAGTGATCAAGACCACACCCAAGGAAAAGATATGCAAAAAGGCAAAATGGTTGTCTGAGGAGGCCTTACAAATAGCTGAGAAAAGAAGAGAATGAAATGCAAAGGAGAAAAGAAAAGATATACCCATTTGGGTGCAGAATTCCAAAGAATTGCAAGGAGAGATAAGAAAGACTTCTTCAGTGATCAGTGCAAAGAAATAGAGGAAAACAATAGAATGGGAAAGACTAGGGACCTCTTCAAGAAAATTAGAGATACCACGGGAACATTTTATGCAAAGATGGGCAAATAAAGGACAGAAATGGTATGGACCTAACAGAAGCAGAAGACCTTGAGAAGAGGTGGCAAGAATACACAGCAGAACTATACAAAAAAGATCTTCATGACCCAGATAGCCACAATGGTGTGATCACTCACCTAGAGTCAGACGTCCTGGAATGCAAAGTCAAGTGGACCTTAGGAAGCATCACTACAAATAAAGCTAGTGGAGGTGATGGAATTCCAGTTGAGCTATTTAAAATCCTAAAAGATGATGCTATTAAAGTGCTGCACTCAATATGTCAGCAAATTTGGAAAATTCAGCAATGGCCACAGGACCGGAAAAGTCAGTTTTCGTTCCAATTCCAAAGAAAGGCAATGCCAAAGAATGTTCAAACTACAATACAATTGCAGTCATCTCACACACTAGCAAAGTAATGCTCAAAATTCTCCAAACCAGGCTTCAACAGTACATGAACCATGAACTTCCAGATGTTCAAGCTGGATTTAGAAAAGGCAGAGGAACCAGAGATCAAATTGCCAACATCTGATGGATTAGAAAAAACAAGAGAATTCCAGAAAAACATCTATTTCTGCTTTATTGACTATGCCAAAGCCTTTGACTGTGTAGATCACAACAAACTGTGGAAAATCCTTCAAGAGATGGGAATACTAGACTACCTTATCTGCCTCCTAAGAAGTCTGTATTCAGGTCAAGAAACAGCAGTTAGAACTGGACATGAAACAACAGACTGGTTCCAAATTGGGAAAGGAGTACATCAAAATTGTATATTGTCACCCTGCTTATTGAAATTACATGCACAGTACATCATGCAAAATGCCATGCTAGATGAAGCACAAGCTGGAATCAAGATTTCCAGGAGAAATATCAATAACCTCAGATATGCAGTTAACACCACTCTTGTGGCAGAAAGCAAAGAACTAAAGAGCCTCTTGATGAAAGTGAAAGAGAAGAGTGAAAAAGCTGGCTTAAAACTCAACATTCAAAAAACTGAGATCATGGCATCCAGTCCCATTACTTCATGGCAAATAGATGGGGAAACAATGGAAACAGGGACAGACTTTCTTTTCTTGGGCTCCAAAATCACTGCAGATGGTGACTCCAGCCATGAAATTAAAAGACACTTGCTCCTTAGAAGAAAAGCTATGACCAACCTAGACAGCATATTAAAAAGCATTACTTCGCCAACATTGAGACATTTACTTTGAGTCATTACTTTGCCAACAAAGGTCCATCTAGTCAAAGCTATGATTTTTCCAGTAGTCATGTATGAATGAGAGAGTTGGACTATAAAGAAAGCTGAGCACTGAAGAATTGATGCTTTTAAACTGTGGTGTTGGAGAAGACTCTTCAGAGTCCCTTTCTGCAAGGAGATCAAACCAGTCAATTCTAAAGGAAATCAGTCCTGAATATTCATTGGAAGGACTGCTGCTAATGCTGAAACTCCAGTGCTTTGATCACCTGATATGAAGAAATGACTCACTGGAAAAGACCTTGATGCTGGGAAAGATTGAAGGTGAGGAGAGAAGGGGACGACAGAGGATGAGATAGTTGGATGGCATCACTAACTCAATGGGCGTGAGTTTGAGTAAACTCTGGGAGTTAGTAGTGGACAGGGAAGCCTGGTGTGCTGCAGTCCATGGGGTCGCAAAGAATTGGACATCAGTAAGCAACTAAACTGAAGTGAACTGGATTGCAGCATGGTTGGTATGGAGTTGGACCTGGGAATCTGCATTCCTAACAAGCTCCCAGGAAGCGCTGGTCCTGCCGATCCACTTTGAGAACCACTGGTCTAGCCCAAGTCTATCATTCTGGAGATAAGGATCTCATGATGAGAAAAGAGGAGTCGTTTCATTTTTTTTTTTTTTTTTCTCCAGAAAACCCTTTTGGGATACATGCTGTGTGCCAGCAACAGCACCAGGACTGATGATCAGATCTCAGCAAGATAGCCATGCTCTCTGCAATCCTGATGATTTTGCTCAGTTGAGAAGGAGGGAGAGGTGGTGATCGAAAAGTAAACAAATAAATATACAAGATAACTTCAGACAGCGGCAAGTTCTGAGAAGAGAATCAAGTAGGGTGATATCAAAGGGAGAGTTGAGAGGGTAGGGGTATTGTTATGTGAATGGTCATCTCAGGTCTCTTTGAGGAGGTGACATGTAAGCTGAGTTGGAAGGATTAGAAAGAAGATCTGGGGGAAGTAAGTTCCAAGCAGAAGATAGAGAAAGTTCGAAGCCTGAGGCAAGAGAGAAATAATGAAACCCCAGGGATTAGCAAACATGTGAAAAGAAGTTTAACACCTTTGGTTATTAGAGAAATAACTCATGGCTTATTAGTAACTAACCACTTAACTGATATTAGAGAATCTCACTGTGGACATATCATAGCAACCAAAAGGCAGAGTAGGCTGTGAAGTCAGAGAGGTAGGTGAGGAACAAGGAAATGGGTGTTGATTTTCTTCTCCATGGTGGCCCTGGAAAATCTGACTTCCAAGGTTATAGGTTTGCCTCTCAATCAATCATGGTGCCCAGTTCCTCTCACCAACCCACACTGCATGGCAAAAAACACAAATTAAATGCAGACCAAAAAGAACCACAGCAACCCCTTCTCCAAACTTAATGTCAGTGTATTGTCCTTCTTGTGATCTGATACAGTAAATCAAATACATTTTTAAAGAGAATCCCTTAGTGCTTATTCACTCAGTCATGTCCAACTCTTTGTGACTTCATGGACTGTAGCTCTCCAGGTTCCTCTGTCCGTGGAATTTTTCAGGCAAGAATATTGGAGTTTGGGGTTGTAATTTCCTCCTCCAGGGGATCTTCCCACTCCAGGGATTGAACCTGCATCTCCTGTGTCTCCTGCATTGCAGGCAGATTCTTTACCCACTGAGCTATCCCTTCTGTATCTAAAACATTTTCAGGAGAGTGTCAGAACAATGGCCAGAGATATTAAATTGAAAATAAAATATATGTTTCTCCTGTGTAAGGGTGTTTTCTCTCTCTTGAGAACTAAGGAAACAAATTGTATCTCTTGCTAGTCAAAAATAACAGGTGTACAATGACTCAGTCTTCTATAGATCATCAAAATGTCAAATGTGAATTTTATTGAAAAATTTCTACTTACCTTCATGCATGCATTAAGCCTCTACTTTCCTTAGGATTTGCATCTTTAACTGACAGATATGTGTCATACTCCGTTTTCTCCTGAGAATATGAAGATATGATTCAAACCACAGTCTTAGCCAATTAGATATTTTAAACTGGTTATCAATGTCTTTCATGAGTAAATTTCTCTTTGATTTCTATGTTTTTATTTTGCAACTAATATTATTGACCCAAAGAAGATGCTTGAAAAGTGTTTAATGGTTATATCAGTGGTTGAATCTGTTTCAGGGGTTGTATTTTTATTAATTGTTCTTATTAAAATTTAAGTTATTCAGTCAACATTCTTGTTTACTGGTCATCAACTATATCTCAAATCTATTGAAATATAGCAGCAAAATGAATAAAACCATTGTTATGGAGTTCACTTTCTAGCTAAGATAGCATAATGAACAAATAAATCTATTATATCATGTGGTGGTGAGTATGAAAGGAAAATAAAGCAGACAGAAAATAAAGTAGACAAAAATATAAGGGAGTGTGTGTGATGAATCACAAGCTGGAATCAAGATAGCTGGAAGAAATAACAGCTTCAGATATGCAGATGATATAGTCTAATGGCAGAAAATGAAGAGGAACTAAAAAGCCTCTTGATGAGGGTGAAAGAGGAGAGTGAAAAAGCTAACTTGAAAGTCAACATTCAGAAAACTAAAATCATGGCATCCAGTCACATTGCTTCATGGCAAATAGAAGGAGAAAAAGTCGAAGAAGTGACAGATTTTATTTTCCTGGGCTCCAAAGTCACTATGGACAGCGACTGCAGCCATGAAATTAAAGGATGTTTGCTTCTTAGAAGGAAAGCTATGACAAACTTAGACAGCATGTTAAAAAGCAGAAATAGCACTTTGTCAGCAAAGGACAACATAGTCAAAGCTATGGTTTTTCTAGTAGTCAAGTACAATGTGAGAGCTGGACTATATAGAAGGCTGAACCTGAAGAATTGTTTTCTTCAAGGTTGAAGAATTGATGCTTTCGAATTGTGGCACTGGAGAAGACTCTTGAGAGTCCCTTGGACAGCAAGGAGATCAAACCAGTCGTAAGGAAAATCAATCCTGAATATTCATTGGAAGGACTGTTGCTGAAGTTGAAGCTCCAATGCTTTGGCTACCTGATGCTAAGAGCTAATTCATTGTAGAAGACAATGAATTTGGGAAAGATGGATGGCAAAAGTAGAAAGGAGTGGCAGAGGATGAGATGATTAGTTAGCATCACCAACTCAATGGACATGAATTTGAGGCAATTCCAGGAGATAGTAGAGGACAGAGGAGCCTGGCATGCTGTAGTCTACAGGGCTGCAAAGAGTCGGACACAACTTAGTGACTGAACAACAACACCATGGAACTACTTTCAGTAGCACAGAGAGGAAAGTTCTTGTTCTTGACTAATTTGACATTTGAGCAAGGTTCTGAATGAAGTTATATGGACAGATATCTGGGAGAAGGAAGAATGAATGTCCCAAGGCTAGCCAGATTGGCTGGAGGTGAGTGAGTGAGGGGAGAGCCATGGGGAACCAGATAGAGAAGCAGTAGGAAGTCAGATCAGATAGGGCTGTATAAACTATGGTGAAAAGTTTGGATTTTATTCTGAGACAGATAGAGCTCTTAGTAGATTTTGGTCAAAGAAATAATATGTCCAACTTAGATCTTTTAAAAATTATCATTCTATGTATTTTTTAAATTTACTTTTTAATCGATATATGGTATTATAAGTTATAGGTGTTATAATGTTTCACAATTTTTAAAGGTTATGCTTAATTTATAGTTGTTATACAATATTGGTTATATTCCCCATGTTGTACAATGTATCCTTGGGGCTTATTTGATGCACAATAGTTTTTTCCTCTAATCTCCTGACCCTGGATTGCCCCACCCTCCAACCCACTCACTGGTAACCACTAGTTTGCTCTCTGTATCTGTGAGCCTGCTTCTTTTTTGTTATACTTACTAGTTTGTTGTATTTTTTAGATTTTACACAGAAGTGTTGTCATACATTGTTTCTCTTTCCCTGTCTGACTTATTTCACCTAGCATAATAGCCAAGTCCATCCACGTTCCTGTCAATAGTGAAATTTCCTTCTTTTTATGGCTGAGTAATATTCCACTGTATATACACACCACATCTTCTTTACCCATTCATCTGTTGATGGACAGTTAGGTTGCTTTCATATATTGGCAATTGCAAATAATGCAGCTGTGAACACTGGGGTGCATGTATCTTATCAAATTCATGTGTTTTTTCAGATATATTCCCAGGAGTGAAATTGCTGCGGCCACTGTGGAAAACGGACACTTCTCAAAACTAAAAGTAGAATTACTTAAAAGCACTTTCTTATCTGTGTTAAAAAAAAGACACACATATTGAAAGGGAAGCAAAAGGATAAAGTCAGGGAGAAGATTGGGATAAAGTCAGGGATAAAGTCATTAGAAAGTTGCTGCAATTATCTTGGCAAGAGATGAAAGAAGCAGAAGAACAGGGTTGAGAGGTGGCCAAATTCTGGATGCGTTCTAAAGATGGAGCCATGAGTATTTGATAATATATTGGATGATGAATCTGAGAGAAAATTGTCAAGGAAAGAAAATTTCAAGGACTTGGTTTTCAGCAATTAGAAAGATAGAGTTTCACTTACCTAGATGAAGAAGCAAGGGAAATGGAGAAAATAGCAAATTTGGGTGCATAAAAAAGAGTTAGATAGATATCTAAGAAGGCAGGAAAATAAGTCTGGAGCTCAGGGGAATGACGCAGGCTGCAGATAGATATTTAAGAGCCATCAGAGTATAAGTGGTGTTTACTAGAAGAGATTATGTAGTGAGTGTAGAGTAGAGGCAGTTTGAGGACTGGACTCTGGAACACTCCAACATTTGCATTAGGGTAATGAGAAGAACTCAGTAAACAATATAAGAAGGAAGAGGCAGTGATGTAAGAAGAAAACTAGATGTAAATGGTGCTCAAGTGGGCCTTAGGAAGCATCACTACGAACAAAGCTAGTGGAGGTGATGGAATTCCAGTTGAGCTATTTCAAATCCTGAAAGATGATGCTGTGAAAGTACTGCACTCAATAGGCCAGCAAACTTGGAAAACTCAGCAGTGGCTACAGGACTGGAAAAGGTCAGTTTTCATTCCAGTCCCAAAGAAGGACAATGCCAAAGAATGTTCAAACTACCACACAATTGCAGTCATCTCACACACTAGAAAGTAATGCTCAAAATTCTCCAAGCTGGCTGCAACAGTACGTGTACCGTGAACTTCCAGACGTTTAAGTTGGATTTAGAAAAGGCAGAGGAACCAGAGATCAAATTGCCAACATCTGATGAATCATAGAAAAAACAAGAGAATTCCAGAAAAACATCTACTTCTGCTTTATTGATTACACCAAAGCCTTGGACTGTATAGATGACAACAAACAGTGGAAAATTCTTAAAGAGATGGGAACACCAAACCACCCTACCTGCCTCATGGGAAATTTGTCTGCAGATCAAGAAGCAACAGTTAGAACTGGACATGGAACAACAGACTGGTTCCAAATAGGGAAGGGAGTATGTCAAAGCTGTATATTGTCACCTTGCTTATTTAACTTATATGCAGAGTACATCATGCGAAATGCCAGGCTGGATGAAGCACAGGCTAGAATCAAGATTGCCAGGAGAAATATCAATAACCTTAGATACACAGATGACACCACCCCTATGGCAGAAAGTGAACAGGAAATAAAGAGCCTTTTGATGAAAGTGAAAAAGGACAGTGAAAAAGCTGGCTTAAAACTCAGCATTCAAAAAACTAAGGTCATGGCATCTGGTCCCATCACTTGGTGGCAAATAGATGGGGAAACATTGGAAACAGGAACAGACTTTCTTTTCTTGGGCTCCAAAATCACTGCAGATGGTGACTCCAGCCATGAAATTAAAAGGCACTTGCTCCTTGGAAGAAAAGCTATGACCAATCTAAACAGTATATTACTCAGCCATTAAAAAGAATACATTTGAATCAATTCTAATGAGGTGGATGAAACTGGAGCCTATTATACAGAGTGAAGTAAGCCAGAAAGAAAAACACCAATACAGTATACTAATGCATATATATGGAATTTAGAAAGATGGTAACAATAACCCTGTGTACGAGACAGCAAAAGAGACACTGGTGTATAGAACAGTCTTATGGACTCTGTGGGAGAGGGAGAGGGTGGGAAGATTTGGGAGAATGGCATTGAAACATGTATAATATCATGTATGAAACGAGTCGCCAGTCCAGGTTCGATGCATGATACTGGATGCTTGGGGCTGGTGCACTGGGACAACCCAGAGGGATGGTATGGGGAGGGAGGAGGGAGGAGGGTTCAGGATGGGGAACAAATGTATACCTCTGGCAGATTCATTTCGATATTTGGCAAAACTAATACAATATTGTAAAGTTTAAAAATAAAATAAAAAATAAAAGCAGAGACATTCCTTTGCCAACAAAGGTTTATCTAGTCAAAGCTATGGTTTTTCCAGTAGTCATGTATGGATGTGAGAGTAGGACTATAAAGAAAGCTGAGCACCGAAGAATTGATGCTTTTGAACTGTGGTGTTGGAGAAGACTCTTGAAAGTCCCTTGGACTGCAAGGAGATCAAACCAGTCAATCCTAAAGGAAATCAGCCCTGAATATTCATTGGAAGGACTGGTGCTGAAGCTGAAACTCCAATACTTTGGTCACCTGATGTAAAGAACTGACTCATTGGAAAAGACCCTAATGATGGAAAATATTGAAGGTGGGAGGAGAAGGGGATGACAGAGGATGATGAGATGGTTGGATGGCATCACTGACTCCATGGACATGGGTTTGAGCAAGCTCCAGGATTTAGTGAAGGACAGGGAAGCCTGGCATGCTGCAGTCCATGGGGTTGGAAAGAGTCAGACATGACTGAGCAGCTGGACTGAAATGGTGCCCTGGGAGCCAAGTGAAAAAAAAAAAATTGCTTCCAGAAGAGAATAATCAACTGGAATAAATTCTGCTGATGGAACAAGAAAGAAGACTAAGAAATCAACATTGGATTGGACTGATAGGCATTTTCATGGAGTGCATAGAGACAAAAACATGATTAGAAAGTGCTCAAGAGAGAGTTATCAGGTCAATGAATTTAGAAAATTATTTGGAGAATCTTTGCTGAAATGGGGTAGAGAAATGTGGCAAGTAGTGGGTGGGGGAGGTGATGTCAGGAATTAATTACATGATGCTCCTTGGAATAATAAAAGTGATAAAGCAATGGACAGTTTTGAGAGAGGAGGGCAAAACTGTAGGAGCAAAGCTTTTGATGACTTTGGAGAGGATGAATTCAAGTGTCTGAGGGAGGAGTAGCTTTAAGAAGGTGCAGGGACAGTCACTCATAGGAACAGGAGGGGGATCAGGTATAGGGGTCCAGATGCAAGCAAGTTGGCAGATTTGGAGGTGGGAACTTTTTGAGTTTTTCTATTACTGATTCTAGTTTTTCTTGAAATAAGAAGGTCTTTACGTGAGAGAAAGGAATGGGGAATACATTTTGGTGGTTTAAGGATAGAAAAAATGAAAGTGAAAGTGATGTCCCTCAGTCATGTCCGACTCTTTGCAACCCCATGGACTGTAGCCTACCAGGCTCCTCTGTCCATGGGATTTTCCAGGCAAGGGTACTGGAGTGGGGTGCCATTTCCTTCTCCAGGGGATCTTCCCAACCCAGGGATCGAACCCGGGTCTCCCACATTGCAGGGAGATGCTTTACCATCTGAACCACCAGGGAAGCCTAAGGATAGAAAAGAAATTATGAAATAATAGATTTGAAGACTGATAGTGAGAATTGACCAGGGAAATGTGTAGAATTTCTGGTCAGCACTCGGGATCCATTGAGATTTGGTTGAGAATTTAGATCATGATCAGACAGTAGGCACAACTTAGCTGGATTCAGTCAGAAGGTGTGTAGATGAGGTTGGGGATGGAGGGAAAGCTCATAGGAGGTAGGAAGGAGGGAGACTAAGAAATGAAATTATTGAAAAATTCTCTACGTGGATATTAAAATCCTCAAGAATTGTATTAGAAGTAGCAGCAAAGAGAATGACAGTAAAACAAGAGAAAACTAAACTCTTCAAGAAGTGAAGGAGAGTGATCAGGGGGCGTGAAGATGTACATAGTCTTATGGCCTGAACTTCAGAGGGGCTGAGATGGTGGTAGGAGTTAGGATGGAAGGAGGATAAATGGCCCAGAAGACAAGGAACAAGGAGGACACAGGTGTTACCCCTCCCTCATCCAGTGGTATGTGGAGGATGGAGGGGTGGGGAATTTAAAAATTAATAAGTCAATAAAAAAAAATCACCACCTGAGAAGGTTGTGAGGGATGCAGTATCTTCAGAGGAGAACCATGTATCCATCATGTAAAGTCAATTCTCATTTTACTTGGTAGTGATGGCCTGTAAAGTTGCTGTGAACACTGAATTAGCAAATACCATTGCTCTTAGAAAAAATGCAAGTGCCTGGCTGCAAGTTTTTTTTATCAACTGCTCAATATATAACTGTGTTTTCTGTGTGTTTCTGTTTAAAGACACTGTATTTAATATATAGTGTGGTTTCATTCACATTAAAGTCATGGCCAACCACTCTGAACCTCATGCTGATTGAAGTTGATCTAATGCACATATATTCTCTGTAGGGCATGTAACAACCGCCTTGCTCTTAGGAACACCAGAAAGCACTTCATTGCTATGCTGGAACCATTTTAAACAATAGAATTATTGATACAAACCATAAAAATGTGAAAGAAAGTGGCACTAAATAGACCACAAAACAACACTTGCTTATAGTGTGAGAGCTGAAGCAAGAAGGCAGGATGTTGCCTTGTTTGACTCTGACCTCCCTATCTCTGTCATTTCCTGTGGTCTGGCCACCTGGCCTCCTTGCTGTTCAAACTCTCTAGTCCATTCCTACCTCAGGGGCTTTGCACTGGTCATCTTCCACATGAAACTCTATTTCCTGGGATATTCACACAGCTAACTCCCTCGCATTCTTAAGTCTGTGCTCCACTTTCTCAGGGAAGCCTACTGTGACCACCCTGTTTAATACTGTAACTAGTCCTTACCACTTCGTAGCCTTGTAGGATACTTGGTCCTGCCCCAAAGTTCATAAGACATTTTGGTCCACACCAAATTGTCCTGGATATTTGGCTCTTTTCAAAATGTCTGTAAGACATTTGATCTGTACCAGACAGTCCTTGATATTTGTCCCGTCCAAAACCATTTGTTGCTGTTTAGTTGCTAAGTCATGTCCAACTCTTTGTGACGCCATGGACTGTAGCCTGCCAGGCCTCTATCAGATTTCCCAGGCAAGAATACTGGGGTGGGTTGCATTTCCTTCCCCAGGGGATCTTCTTGACTCAGGGATTGAACCCATGTCCCCTGCATTGGCAGGTGGATTCCTTATTCCTGATTAGCCTGGAAAGCCCCTGGAACCATTTGGTATGGACACAATACATTCACGGACATCCATACATTTGGCATGGGCCAGACATCTTATCGACATCTTGGATAGGATAGAACAGAAATGCCTGTTAACGCTTCCCGGTAGTTCTGATCTCTTTTGCCTTGTTACACTTTTTCTTACAGTGCTTAAATGTTCTAACATACTCTGAGTGAGTGAGTGAAGTCACTCAGTCGTGTCCGACTCTTTGCGACCCCATGGACTGTAGCCTACCAGGCTCCTCCCTCCATGGGATTCTCCAGGCAAGGGTATTGGAGTGGGTTGCCATTTCCTTCTCCAGGGGATCTTCCTGACTCAGGGATTGAACCTGGGTTTCCCGCATTCCAGGCAGAAGCTTTAACCTCTGAGAGACCAGGGAAGCCTGACATACTAACAGACATAGTATGTCTAACATACTCTATAATTTACTAAATTGGGTTGGCCAAAAAAGTCTGTTTGGGTTTTTCTGTAAATGTTACCCGAACAAAGTTTTTGGCCAATCCAGTATTTATTGTTTATTGTTAATCTACCCCCAGTAGCCTATAACATCCATGGGGGGCAGAGATTGTATTTATTTTGTACACTGATCTACCTCAAGTATCTAAACTAGTGACTGCCACATAGTGCTCACTGAATATCTGTTGAGTGAATACTTTAATTGTTGTGGGACAGTAATCCATTCTGGAGTTATGAAAAGTACAAATGGCCTGCACATTTCAGAAATCTTTGTTCCTATCTTGGTGTTGTACAAATGAAACTTACCGCCTGGTAGGGACCTCTGTGAGGAGCAGTTTGACTGGGATGGGCATGTGGGGAATATCTGAGATGACAGCAATGTTTTCTGTTTTGATATGGGTGATATTTGGAAGAAAATTCATTGAGCTGAAAGATCTGTATATTTTAATATATTTAATACGACATGGAACAACAGATTGGTTCCAAATAGGAAAAGGAGTACGTCAAGGCTATATATTATCACCCTGCTTATTTAACTTATATGCAGAGTACATCATGAGAAACGCTGGACTGGAGGAAACACAAGCTAGAATCAAGATTGCCAGGAGAAATATCAATAACCTCAGATATGCGGATGACATCACCCTTATGGCAGAAAGTGAAGAGGAACTCAAAAGCCTCTTGATGAAAGTGAAAGTGGAGAGTGAAAAAGTTGGCTTAAAGCTCAACATTCAGAAAACGAAGATCATGGCATCTGGTCCCATCACTTCAGGGGAAATAGATGGGGAAACAGTGGAAACAGTGTCAGACTTTATTTTTGGGGGCTCCAAAGTCACTGCAGATGGTGACTGCAGCCATGAAATTAAAATACATTTACTCCTTGGAAGGAAAGTTATGACCAACCTAGATAGCATGTTGAAAAGCATAGACATTACTTTGCCAACAAAGGTCTGTCTAGTCAAGGCTATGGTTTTTCCTGTGGTCATGTATGGATGTGAGAGTTGGACTGTGAAGAAGGTTGAACGCCGAAGAATTGATGCTTTTGAACTGTTGTGTTGGAGAAGACTCTTGAGAGTCCCTTGAACTGCAAGGAGATCCAACCAGTCCATTCTGAATGAGATCAGCCCTGGGATTTCTTTGGAGGGAATGATGATGAAGCTGAAACTCCAGTACTTTGGCCACCTCATGTGAAGAATTGACTCATTGGAAAAGACTCTGATGCTGGGAGGGATTGGAGGCAGGAGGAGAAGGGGATGAGAGAGGATGAGATTGCTGGATGGCATCACTGACTCGATGGACGTGAGTCTGAGTGAACTCTGGGAGTTGGTGATGGATAGGGAGGCCTGGAATGCTGTGATTCATGGGGTCACGAAGAGTCAGACACGACTGAGCGACTGAACTGAACTGATGCTTCAATAAAAGAAAATAAAATCCACGTAAAATTGAGGAACACTAAGGGGACCTCCCTATGAAGAATTCTCATTTTGTCATCTTATGGAAGACAGATGTGGGAGGCTTCCTAAATCCATGTAAGGAGGAAGATAAAAAAATCCTTGGTCACAGCATTTTTTTTTTTTTTTACTGGCCTTAGTACTTAAGACCTGATTATATTTTCTCTTTGTTGTCCAATCCCAAGTAAAACTAATGATCTTCCAAGTCATTAAGTAAGCCCTTATGTTTTATTCTGACTTTGGCTCAATGAGATCTGTGTGTGTCTTTGTGTATGTGTACAGGAGCCTTTATACTTGCTCATGTAGTATGGACAGCAAGCCAGTTACTTTATGCTATTGTCATTTCCCTGGCCTTAAAAGAAATGAGTTTATTTAGATTTCTAGAAATGAAACTGTCTCTTTGACATGTTATAGCTGTGTAAAGTCCTTTGGGATTTAAGTTTTTCACAAATGTTTGCCCTGTATGTGAAAACTGCAGGGAAGAGAAAAGCAAAAACAGCTTTAAAAGAAGGAAACATATATAAAGGTTAGATTTTAAATTCATTTCCATCTATTTCTGGGAGTCCTGTATGTTCTCCATCATCCTTATCTGTGAACATTTTCTAGGCTTAAAAATGTCTACTTTTTAAATTTTTCTTTTAACCCATTCAATGTAAAAGTAAAATAACATCTAGTTACAGCCACCACACTCTTTCCATTGTTCAACACGATGGCCCAAAATTCCATAAGAGCCTTTCATTGTTGAACATCATTTTCAGTTTTCTTACCTGTAGACTCAGATGCAGGAAGTGTTGGGAAAAAGCAACTTCAGAGAGACACATGACCAAGCAGTCACATGGCAATTCTCCTTACACCGTGTTTGGTGCCTAGAAAATGTGGTTAAGGTAGAGAACAGAGGCTGGAGGCAGGAATGAATTTCTCAGCTGAACTTACACTTGGAATGCACTCTAATTAAAACACTAGAGTGATCTACGTTAGATTTCCCTTTCTAGAGGAAAACTTATGTGCTCTTTTCCTCATCTGCTTTTGAGAATATTGTGTTAGTCAAATAGGGAGCAATATTGTTGTTGTTGTTCAGTCGTGTCCGACTCTTTGCAACACTATGGATTGCAGCTCACCAGACTTCCCTGTCCTTCACTGTCTCCCAGAGCTTGCTCAAACTCACGTTCATTGAGCAAGTGATGCCATCCAACCATCTCATCCTCTGTTGTCCCCTTCTCCTTCTGCCCTCAATCTTTCTCACCATCAGGGTCTTTTCCAATGAGTTAGTTCCTTGCATCTGATGGCCAAAGCTTCAGCATGTTGGAGCTTCAGCTTCAGCTTCAGATGTTGGAGCTTCAGCTTCAGCATCAGTCCTTCCAATGCTTTTGGGAATATTGTGTTAGTCCAATAGGGAGCAATGAGTATGGGAAAACTTGGATGTGCCTCTCATCAATCATTTTGCGTTAATCTCCTCTGAACTTGACCATACTCCTCTTTGGCCCATTTATGAATAAAAATAAATTCTACTTCTCTCTTGATAATTCATGATAGTCTTCCCGAAGCCTTGATTAGGGCTGGGGCAGCAAGATGATGAATTGTTTCCTTCACGTGGTAGCTGCAGGGAAATGAGGTCCATGCTGTCACCACCTCCCTCGGGCTGTTCTCAGCACATGGATCTACAGTTCACACACAGAACTGTTCGGAAAAAGAGGTTGATGCCTGCTTTCCATGCTCTCGCTCCTCAAAAAAAGAGGAAGGGGGAAAAAAAGAAAACTAGAATCTTATTATCTAAAGGCTCTTTTTTTTTTTTTTTCACTCACTCTGCTTTATTTTGAGGTACTTCACTAGCTCTCACTAATATTTCTGTGTTGAGCTCACTTACTTAATAAAAACACCTTCGCAGAAGTATGTTCAGTGCCATAGAGGTAGTAGAAGGACCTGCGCTTCTCCCAGAGAGTTCCAGAAAATTTTTGCCTGGAGGGTGATAAACATGCACAGCCTTCCTGGGGTCCAGGAGCCAATAGATCCCCAGCAGTGAATTACTACCCAAGTCCCATGGAAGGGGCAGCCCCATGGGCAGAGATGCTCACACGCTGACATTTTATAGGCTTTTGTGGAGGGAAAATGATTTGCAAGTGTTTGACAACAAAAGCTCGAAGGTCTGCTTTAGACTCCTAAAACCTCCATGTCTATGAGAATGCAAAACCTTTATGCAGCCGATGCTCACCAAGAGCTCTGTGGTGCTCTGCGTGTACAGGTTGAACCCAAAGACTGAGAATTGGGGTTTTATATTCTGTAGCCATGAACCTTGGCTGGAGCCTTAGAGAACGGGTTAAATCCAGAGAAAAGCAGGCAGAGCCTCTTAAAGCTGAATTTACTAGGTTTCTTTCTGTCGCCTTGGGCTGGTCACCACGCATGCACAGTGGGGAGGTCAGTGGACGATGGCCCAGGTGTGTTCTCCCAGAGTGAACAGTCTTTGAGAACAGGTGGCTCTTTTAAGCAGGTTCAGCCTCAAAGTGAATATGTTCCATCAATTGTTTAACACAAGATGATGGAAATAAGCTAAGTACAAAGATCACTCAGGTCTCCACACCTATGGGAATCCTGGTAGTGACTGCAAGACTTTAACCAGAGCACACTTGTCCTGCTCAGCAGCCAGAGTCCAGGGTTAGAGCTGGAGAAGCTAGTAGAAACTCACACCAATACATCACTACTAAGTTAGATAATAGGGAAATTTAAAAGAAAAACTGATTTCACAGACCGATAATGTAGATTAAAAATATTTAGTAAACCAGTTCCTTCATTATAGAAAGGGGGGCACTGGGTCAGTGACTTAGGTTTTCCTACCTGACAGTTTCCCAGCTCTTCTGGGGACAGAGATGAGACCAGCACCTGGGTCTTCCAGACTCTTGTTAAAGGGTCTTTACCCCCATCAATCATTTGACCCAAACATCCTGCACAGACTTCCTGATCCCCAGAAGCTAGCATCCCTGATGAACAGAAATATGTCCTGTCCATTTTGCCTTCACCTTGACCTTCAGGCTGCCTTTGTAACCTCTTTTCCCCTTCAAATGTTCTTTAAATTTGGGAGGTTGCAGGTGGGGAGGTGTAGAGGGGCAAGGAGAAAAGAGTTTAGAGCATTTTTGAGCTGTAAAGAAGGGTCTAGAATATGCCTCTTGTTTCTTGGCCTCCTTTATAGATGAGCAAAAAAGAGGAATCTTTCTAAAAAGAACTTTCAAATGTCAGTCAGTCAGTTCAGTCACTCAGTCGTGTCCGACTCTTTGCGACCCCATGAATCGCAGCATTCCAGGCCTCCCCATCCATCACCAACTCCCAGAGTTCACCCAGACTCACGTCCATCAAGTCAGTGATGCCATCCAGCCATCTCATCCTCTCTCGTCCCCTTCTCCTCCTGCCCCCAATCCCTCCCAGCATCAGAGTCTTTTCCAATGAGTCAACTCTTCGCATGAGGTGGCCAAAGTACTGGAGTTTCAGCTTTAGCATCAGTCCTTCCAAAGAAATCCCAGGCTGATCTCCTTTAGAATGGACTGGTTGGATCTCCTTGCAGTCCAAGGGACTCTCAAGAGTCTTCTCCAACACCACAGTTCAAAAGCATCAATTCTTCGGTGCTCAGCTTTCTTCACAGTCCAACTCTCACATCCATACATGACCACTGGAAAAATCATAGCCTTGACTAGACGGACCTTTGTTAGGAAAGTAATGTCTCTGCTTTTCAACATGCTATCTAGGTTGGTCATAACTTTCCTTCCAAGGAGTAAGTGTCTTTTAATTTCATGGCTTTCAAATGTAGGTTCTGATTTAGTAAGGTCTGGGGTAGAGCCTGAGAGTCTGCCCTTCTACCAAGGTCCAGGGTGATTCTGATCCACAGAGCACTCTTTTGAGCCTTCAGGGAATGGAGAAAGTGGTCAACTTCACTATGTAACTTGTTAGTGGTTACTCCAGTGACTGTGTTGCTAAGTCACTTCAGTCATGTCTGACTCTGTGCGACCCCATAGACTGCAGCCCACCAGGCTCCCCCGTCCCTGGGATTCTCCAGGCAAGAACACTGGAGTGGGTTGTCATTTCCTTTTGCAGATGGTTCAGACCAATGCCACTTTAAGCATGCTTCTTGTAGTCACACTATTATTTTTCTCATCTATAAAAATTACAGTTTTATGCAATTCATGATTCTTTTGGCTAGCCAGTGAGGATAACAGAGTCTTCATAGAGGACTATATACCCAAAGTAGAGCAGTATATGGGAGAAATGTAGAATTGGAAGCCAGGAGGCCCTTGATGAGCCAGCTTTGTGACCAAAGGAAACACCTCAGGACTCAGTTGTCTTTCCCAAAATGAGAAATGGCCCAGATCATCTTTAAGATTGCTTCCTTTTTAAGACACCTTTCTTCTGGGCACACATAAAAAAACAGTAAAAGTAATACCACGTGCCAGGAACTATTTTGAAATCTTTACATATAGTAACTCATTTCACCTTTACTACAATCTCTGTTGTCATCCCCACTTAACAGATAAAGAAGCTGAGACCTGGAGAGGCTCATGGTTGTACAGTTACAAAGGGAAGACCCAGGTAACATGACTTCAGTCTGTGTTCTCACTGAGCCAGCTAACAGTGATGGTTCAACCCTCAGGAGTTTCTAGTTATAGATCACCTTCATGTGTATTATTTGAACCAAGTAGCCATATTGAAAGTTGTCATAATTACCATCATTACCTCCATCTTACAGGTGAAAAAAACCAAGATTCACATGAGTAGCAAATGGAGAAACCAGGATTTAAAAGGAGTTTATCAGAGTCTGTCCTTTGCAAAGGATGTGCAAAGCAGCCTCTCAGACCTGCAGCTCTATGACCACCAAACTCATTCTGAGACATAGGAAAGCTCAGTCTCTTCAGCTGATCAGCCTGGCAGCGATGGAGTTCAGCAAGAATTTCTAACAATTGGTGGCTTGTATTAAAAACTAAATTGATTGTCTGAATAGATTTATCATGCACTAAATCTGCTTCCCTGGTGGCTCAGATGGTAAAGCATCTATCTGCAATGCAGGAGACCTGGGTTCAATCCCTGGGTTGGGAAGATCCCCTGGAAAAGGACCTGGCAACCCACTCCAGTACTCTTGCCTGGAAAATCCCATGGATGGAGAAGCCTGGTAGGTTACAGTCCATGGGGTCACAAACAGTCCCACAAGACTGAGCGACTTCACTTTCACAAATCTGCTAATATAGATGTAATTACTTAGGGGCTCCCTACTTAGGCAATATCATTTATAAATAATGTTTTTTTTATCTCCATAGAAGAGATCCCTTCTACTTCTAACAGTCCACCACTGGGAACATAATGTCCCTAGTTTAAATAAGTATAGTGATTTGAAGTTGTGATGTTTTATTTCTGTTGTATATCAATGGTCTGTTTGAGGCCAAGTTCTTGAATAGGAAGAGACCCCATAATTACATACATTTCTATGGGAATATTTGTCCAGCTTCCTCATTTCTCTCAAGTTTGTATTCTTCCAAGACATATGGGATGAGGGAGAAAATGCTGGAATTTGTAGGCTCACCCTGTTTATTTAACTTATATGCAGAGTACATCATGAGAAACGCTGGACTGGAAGAAACACAAGCTGGAATCAAGATTGCCGGGAGAAATATCAATAACCTCAGATATGCAGATGACACCACCCATATGGCAGAAAGTGAAGAGGAACCTCAAAAGCCTCTTGATGAAAGTGAAAGTGGAGAGTGAAAAAGTTGGCTTCAAGCTCAACATTCAGAAAACGAAGATCATGGCATCCAGTCCCACCACTTCATGGGAAATAGATGGGGAAACAGTGGAAACAGTGTCAGACTTTATTTTTCTGGGATCCAAAATCACTACAGATGGTGACTGTAGCCATGAAATTAAAAGATGCTTACTCCTTGGAAGGAAATTTATGACCAACCTAGATAGCATATTCAAAAGCATAGACATTACTTTGCCAACAAAGGTCCATCTAGTCAAGGCTATGGTTTTTCCTGTGGTCATGTATGGATGTGAGTTGGACTGTGAAGAAGGCTGATGAAGAATTGATGCTTTTGAACTGTGGTGTTGGAGAAGACTCTTGAGAGTCCCTTGGACTGCAAGGAGATCCAACCAGTCCATTCTGAAGGAGATCAGCCCTGGGATTTCTTTGGAAGGAATGATGCTAAAGCTGAAACTCCAGGACTTTGGCCACCTCATGTGAAGAGTTGACTCATTGGAAAAGACTCCGATACTGGGAGGGATTGGGGGCAGGAGGAGAAGGGGACGAGAGAGGATGAGATGGCTGGATGGCATCACTGACTTGATGGACGTGAGTCTGGGTGAACTCCAGGAATTGGTGATGGACAGGGAGGCCTGGAATGCTGCGATTCATGGGGTCGCAAAGAGTCGGACACGACTGAGCAACTGATCTGATCTGATCTGAACATTCCAATGACTGGAAATATTCTGAAGTTACACATTTTTAGTTCTGTCACCCAAGTGGCACACCCTAATTTGGGGAAATAATCCCATGAGAGCACCACTGGTCCCTTAACTGTGAATTATTCCAGTAATGATCTGCAGTCATTACAGTCTCTGGTTGGGCCACAGCAAATGGACATCTCAAGGGGATGACTCTCACAGTTAACTTGTTTCTTCAAAAAAGGAAAAAAAACTGAATGTCAACACTTTCCTACTTGGTAGAGAATTATGTAACCTTCCAAGAATGGTTGGATATCCCTTTCAGGAAAATGCCTTGTGAGATCTTTCTTTATGATATTTTGCATATATATGACTGAGAGCGTCTTTACAAATGATGTATATTTCAATCAACCTCATTTTGTCCTCATAGGAACTGAGAGAAGTGGGTACCCCCTCCCTTCTGTGGTGGGGGAATTAAGGCTCCTGGCAACCAGGGATCGCTTGCAGTGTGACACCATCAGAACTGCAGACCAGGCCTCCTGGTTTCTTGTCCAGGCCTTTCTTCACTCCACTGAAGCCATGAGTCTAACTTCCTGCAAATGTCCTGTGAAAATGTCCATATGAAATACATGCTTTTTTCTAGGTCTGTTTACTTCTGACCCTGTGGAAAGAGTTGAGAGACATTAGTAACTTCTTTTTGTGTTTTCTCAAGTCCCTGGGAAGAAATGACTGTATCTGCAGTGCTTCTTGTCTGGGCCCTGGAAGAAATCCAGAGCTGTCACTGTGTTTTCCATTTGGCATGTTTTCAAGAATCTCTGTGCTGCTTCCTGGAGGTGGTCCCACAGAACTCCATAGAGCGCCCCTGACAGGTTGACCGAGGCAGGAATGCAGACATCGGAGAGCCTCAAAATAGAAAAGGCTGGTGGGGTGTGCAGGTGCACCCCGCTATATACAACTCACTCTAGGACAGGGAAGGGGCCTGGAGAGAGACAACATTTTCAAAGCAGATAACTGCCTGCTGCTTTGTCATGCAGCTTTTACTTACTTATTTCCTTTGAAAACTTTTTTAAAAATTGGAGTATAACTGATTTACAATATTATGTTAGTGTCAGGTGTACAGCAACTTTTAAATAATGAATGAATCCAGTGAATTTTTAAAATATAATTCAACTTATGGAGAAAAATTTACCTTGACTTTCTTGAAACAGTCATAGGCCACAGGTTTGAAAAGCAACACTAATAAGAAGCAAGAAGACTTCTGAAAGAAGACTAATGGTGAATGAGCCTCTGTAGGGCAGAGTTTGAGCTGCCCCACATGTTCCCAAGGACTTCGCTGGTGGCTCAGATGGTAAAGAATCGGCCTGAAATATGGGAGACCTGGGTTCCATCCCTAGGTTGGGAAGATCCCCTGGAGAAGGGCATGGCAATCCATTCCAATATTCTTGCCTGGAGAATCCCCATGGACAGCGTGCCTGGGGCACTACAGTCTATGGGGTCACAGAGAGTCAGACACCACTGAGTGACTGACCACAGCACAGCGCAGCACATGCCCCCACATTCACAGTACTTCAAAGACCCAGTCAGAAAAGATCAAGATGATGATAGGAGTCCCAGCTTTGCAGAAGCTTCAGAAAAATCTACATTTACAAAGGGATTTGCAATAGAAGCTGCTGTTTATGTTCTTTCTGAAACAAGCCAAGGAATTGAAACTTCGGAAGGCAATTAATGGGTGAGTTCTAAATAGACAAGGATGATTCAATCACTGTTAACTCAATTTTATTTATTTATTTATTTTTTTAAGACAATTTATATTT
Organism: Bos indicus x Bos taurus; assembly: GCF_003369695.1. NCBI lineage: Eukaryota > Metazoa > Chordata > Mammalia > Artiodactyla > Bovidae > Bos > Bos indicus x Bos taurus. The sequence goes on along the minus strand of NC_040083.1, from coordinate 80,278,328 downwards.
AATGTCATATATGGTTGGTTTTAAATCTTACAATTCATATTAATAGTATATTTATTCTATCTGTTCTCTTTTCCTTTTTTCCTTCTTTTATTTCCTTCTAGATTAATTGAATTTTTCTCAATGATTTATTTTATCTTCACAATTGGCCTATTAACTATATTTCTTTGCTGTATATATATTTTTTTTTTATTCTTCCAATTTTATTTTATTTTTAAACTTTACATAATTGTATTAGTTTTGCCAAATATCAAAATGAATCTGCCACAGGTATACATGTGTTCCCCATCCCGAACCCTCCTCCCTCCTCCCTCCCCATACCATCCCTCTGGGCCGTCCCAGTGCACCAGCCCCAAGCATCCAGCATCATGCATCGAACCTGGACTGGCAACTCGTTTCCTACATGATATTTTACATGTTTCATTGCCATTCTCCCAAATCTTCCCACCCTCTCCCTCTCCCACAGAGTCCATAAGACTGTTCTATACATCAGTGTCTCTTTTGCTGTCTCGTACACCGGGTTATTGTTACCATCTTTCTAAATTCCATATATATGCGTTAGTATACTGTATTTATGTTTTTCCTTCTGGCTTACTTCACTCTGTATAATAGGCTCCAGTTTCATCCACCTCATTAGAACTGATTCAAATGTATTCTTTTTAATGGCTGAGTAATACTCCATTGTGTATATGTACAATGGAGTATTACTCAGCCATTAAAAAAAATAACTCAATTTTAAAATGCACCTAGAGTCTGTAAAATTCTCCCAACTTTAAGTCAATCAAAATGAAAAAGAAAAGGCCTCTCCTAGGCATTTGTACTTAGAAGAGCCTAAGTTTGAATAAATGTTTGTGTATGAACCATGTTGCTGATAATTTGAGCACATGCTTGTTCCGTCCCCTATTTTCCCTCTTTATGTGTGTGTGTTAGTTGCTTAGTTGTGTCCAACTCTTTGTGACCTCATGGACGGCAACTTGCCAGACTCTTCTGTCCATGTGATTATTCAGGCAGGATTACTGGAGTGGGTTGCCATGTCCTTCTCCGGGGGATGTTCTCGACCCAGGGATCAAACTCGGGTCTTCTGCATTGCAGGCAGATTCTTTTTTGCTTCATATGTTGACAATCTTTTAAAAGCCATTGGGAGGCCTTGTCATTGAAGGATTCCTGTAGGCAACCCCAGAACTGTGGAGCTGGAAGGGAATCTAGCAACCACACAATGCCTTTCACAAATGAGAAAAACCAAGAGCTTGGACTTGGGGTGTGCACTATACTGGTGGTAGGCAGACAGGGCCCAGTCTTCAGGGGCTAGGGCCTTCTTAGCTGACCCTCCCCTCTTTTCTGCCCTCAGGAAGAAGATGGTCTTCAGAATCCCCTATATAAGAGTGAGCCCCCAAGGAGAGCCCTTGGCCAACTGCAAATGCAGGTGTCCGGGTGACAAGGAAGTTCCCTTCCATGTGTCTCTTCCATTAAGCCAGGTGGTCTCTGTATTACTTTCCTATGGTTGTCCTAACGAAGTAGGGCTAACTGGGTGGCTTCAGACAGCAGAAATTTACTCTCTCACAGTTGGAAAGGCCAGAAATGGAAAATCAAAGTATCAGCAGAGAAGCACTCCCTCCAAAGACTCTGAAGGGGAATCTTTTCTTGCTTCTAACACTTCCAATGGCTCCAGGAGTTCCTTGGCTTGTGGCTGCATAAATCCAGTCTCTGCCTCCATGGTAACATGGCCTTCTCCTCTGTGACTGTACCTTCTTCTGTTCTTTCCCTTACAGGAACATTTGTCATTGGATTTCAGGCCAACTCACCTAATCCAAGATGATTTTCTCATCTTAAGATCTTTAGCTGAATTACAATCAGCAAATATCCTTTTTCCAATTAAAGTCACTTTCTCAGATTCCAGGGGTTAGGACATGGAAATATTTTTGAGGGCCACCGTTTAACTCACTAGAGTATTCATGTAAATACACTCTCAGAAATAGCTTTACGTCCTCAGTGTAAATATAATAAAGTCTATATTTGTCTTTCCCAGGGTGAGTTTCTTGTACCTGGTTTTAAAGACTTATTTTCTAAAATTAGTTTCATGAAGAGCTGATTTTGATAATTTGGTAATTTGGCAGAGCAAAGTTAAGCAGTAAGCAGCTTTTGTTTCTTTGTTTACATGTGGCACTTCTCAAGACCTTTAAGAAGCTGATGGACATCATGACTTTCCACTGGGATGTGATGCATGACATTTCCCAGGTGAGTATGTTTTGTCTGACTTTCCCAGAAAGCAAAGCTTAACCCAAGGCTCAAGTGTAAGCTTTCTACTGGGGACTGTTTTCCAAAGAGGCAGAATGAAGGAGAGGGGTTGTCACAGACAGAGGGCAGTGCCAGGGGTGTCCTGGATCTGTTCACCTCTGAAACTGTTGGTGGCCTGACCCCAGGAGACAGCTCAAAGAGCTGGAGGAAATGTATCTGGGTCCTTCTACTAGGGAAAGGGAGTGGGCAGCAGTTATCCACTGGCTTCTACCACCATTAGTTAAGGTGTCCCTTTCCCAGGCTCTGCTTTTCTAAATGCCTAGGAGGTCCTCGCTGCGTTCCCTGTCTTTGGGTAAGTGCAGCAGCAGCCCTGCAGGAAGTGGGTCAGAGCCTGTACAGAAGGGAACACATCCCAGTCACTGGCTTGGGATCAGCTAAAGCCAAGAGAATCTGAAGGTGCACTTGAGATGTGTCTGATTTCCTCCTGGACCTGTTAATAGGAGAACATCCCACAAAACAACTGCTTCATGGAAGGGTCTTTGAGAAACCAACTTCAGTGTTAAATTGCTGCGATATGTTATTTTATTACTGAATTTGCTTAATGCTACTTTATGCTTCCTGGCATCATCATGTATTCCCTCTATTCTGTATTTGGGGGTCTCTGTCAATCATCAGGCTTGACAAAATACATTACCATGCCTTTTAAAATGCTAAGTCAAGAGAGATTTCGTTCTTGAAAGAAATGGTTTAAGCATACTGGAAAGCACATTCCTGGAGCTGATTTAATTTTAACTTAATTTGTATTCATATCTGCTGACTGCATGCTGTGAAAACTGGAAGATTTCTTAGGGTATGGGGTATTTCCATTCTAGCTTATTTGGCTGATGTGGTAAATACCAATAGAGAAGGGAAATGAATACACAGCAGTTTCTTACCTAGCTCAGTGGCAGGGAAAAAGAGAAGAGAAGCAAAAGAAAGAGCAATGCCATGTGCAAATTTGGGGACAGTTTCATTAAACAAAAGGATTAGAAAATAGAAATGTGTTCCTTTGAAATGACTGTAATCTGCTGAATGTTGAGGCCAAGAGGGAAGTAATGATGGAGAACCAGTGGCAAAGGTATTCATTTTCTCTGATGATGGAGGGTGTATAGTCACCTTTGCAAGAAGAGATTCAGACATTTCAGAGGAGCTGGTTTTCAAGAGACCCACTCCACTTACTGGAGTTTGTATTATGGATGGTTTGTTGGCATGAAGGAGGTGTGGATCACAGTGAGCCTGTGCCCACACCATGGCAGCACACAAGAAGCATGCCATCCAAATAAAGCCAGCAAAGTAAGAATTATTGGGAAACCCCAAGATGGCAATATCAGTTCAATCTGGCTTTGGTGTTCCCATCAGTGAAACAAGCTGAAACCATGGGCATAGAGAGGGGAAGAGGCAGGATGGGCTGGTGGAGGATGGGGCAAAATTATGTGGGCCTTAGTGTGGAAAAAAAGCCTCTTATTTTTCAGATTCCAGAAATGTTCTTTTGGAAGCAGTATGGCAAAAACAAAAGAACCTAGATTTTTCATGTGGTTGACTTAAACTGAATTTCTGGATCCTTTGCTTCTGAGCCTTGAGATATTCATTTAACTTCTATGCCTCAGTTTTCTAATCTGTAAGGACAGAATAATGTTGTGTCATTTAGTAGCAAATAACAGAATACCTTATTCAATCTAGTTTATACAATACAGGAGTACTTCCAGGCAAGAAGGCTCTGGACATTCCTCTAAACATATAGCAAATAATGGATAAGAAAAAGTCATAGTTGAGGCTCAAAACCAAATAAATCTACCTAAAGACCACAAATGAAAAAATGATACAAAGTGCTTTAGGCCCAGAAAAAAGGCAGTATTGGCCAGGAGTTTGGCCTGGGTAGCATTACTACATGAAAAAAAAAAAAAAGAAAGAATGAAAGAAAAAGAAAGAAAATATAGAAGTCAGAAAATTGTATGCATCTAACTATATAGCCTCAAAATACAAAAAGCAAAAACTGATATAAGGGAAATTTGACTAATCCCCTAAAACGCACTGGGACATTTTAATGTGTATAAAAAAAAATAATGATTGATTGAGCAACTTCAAATGGATAGGAATATAAAAAATATGGATAGGAAAATAAAAAGAATGTAAGTTATTTTCAATTACACATAAGGTGTTTATAAAAAGTTACTATGTATGCGTCACAAGGAAATTGTCTTCAAATTTCAAATAGAAAATATCATATGAATAATGGTTTTCTAATTTAAAGTAATTAAAGTAGAAATTAACAAAAAAGAGAATAAAAACAAATACGTGCATTGGGAAACTTAAAAGTGTGCTGCCAAATAATTCATGGGTGTATTAGATTCTTGTACAGTAATTAACAAACACACTGTAACAAATTATCACAAACCTGGTGGCATAACCCAACAGAAGTATATTTCATCACTGTTCTGGAGACCAGAAGTTTGAAATTTGCTTCATTGGACTGAAATCAATTTTGTTTGGACCATGTTTCCTCTAGAAGCTATATGGGAGAATTCGTTTCTTGAATCTTCCTGTTTCTGGTGGCTCTGGACATTTCAAGGCTTTTGGTTATAACACTCCAATCATTGCCTTTGTAGTCACATTCAGTTCAGTCAGTTCAGTTCAGTTGCTCAGTGGTGTCTGATTCTTTGCGACCCCATGAATCGCAGCATGCCAGGCCTTCCTGTCCATTACCAACTCCAAGAGTTCACTTAGACTCACATCCATCGAGTCAGTGATGCCATCCAACCATCTCATCTTCTGTCGGCCCCTTCTCATTACCTCCTCTCTTTCTGCCACTGTGAAATCTCCGCTTCCATCTTGGAAAGATATATGTGATGGCATTTAGGGTCCACCTGGATGTCTTTGAGGGGCTATTATTCAGTCTACTACATGGATGAAAGAGAAAAATTATAGTGAGAATTGTGAATGACAAATCATGTGATTCAAGACTAGTGGAATGCAGCAAAAATCATACCTACAGGCAAATTTATAGCCTAATGCAGATTCTTTATCAACTAAGCTGCCAGGGAAGCCCAAGAATACTGGAGTGGGTAGCTTATCCCTTCTCCAGGGGATCTTCCCAAGCTAGGAATCAAACTGGGGTCTCCTGCATTACAGGCAGATTCTTTACCAACTGAGCTACCAGGGAAGCCCATGTGAATATATATTTTTTAAAAAGAATGTTTTAAAACAACTTGATTCAATTCAACAAGTTGAATCAGGAATCAAAATAATTCCTGCCAAAAGCAATGAGCCCAGACAGTTTTACTGACAAGATTTTGGAAATGTCAAGAAGCAAGCATGTCCCATCTTGTACAGATCTTTTCAGAGCCTAGATCTAAAAGGGTCATCTACCCACATAATTTTATCAGGCTAGTAGTACTTTGATATACTAGATAGAATAGTACAAGAAAAAACAATTATAGACCAATCTCACTTATAATCATGAATGCAAAAATCCCAAATAAAATACAACAAATTGAATTCAGTAATTATTAAAAATATACAATGACAAAGTAAGGTTTATCCCAATAATTATATCTGGATCAATACTAGAAGATCTCTTAGTGCAATACATATCATTAATAGATTAAAGGAGAAAAATTATATGATCATCTCAATAGATGCCCCAAAAGCATGAAGTAGAAATTCTTCTTCATTCCTGATTAAAAAATTAAAAGCATTTAGCAAGGAAGGACTGAAAAGAAGCCTCCTTAATCTGAGAAGGGGTGCCCATCAAGCACCAACAGGAAACATCATCTACATTAATAGACTTTTGGAAGTTTCCCAACTCAGATTGAGGAGAGACTTCACTGCTACTTCTTTGGCATGTCCACGTTTGGGTGGCTTATGTCCGTTTGCCATTTTCCTTTAGAGTGTTTAGGTATGCGTATGCAGATGGTGAGGCTCCCCAGGTGGCTCAGTGGGCAAAGAAGCCTCCGCTTGCCGTGAAGGAGATGCAGAAGACATGGGTTCAATCCCTGAATTGGGAAGATCCCTAGAGAAGGGAATGGCAACCCACTCCAGTATTCTTGCCTGTACAATCCCATGGACAGAGGAACCTGGTACATTCCACAGGATCGCAGAGTCGTACACGACTAAAGCGACTGAGCATGCACACATGCATGTAGATGGTAAATAGGCTTGTCTTCCTCCATTGTCATAGAGTCTCAGCCAAGGATTCGGTAGTCCAGCTATCTCATATTTCTCCACAGTCCCACATTATGCTGTGTCTTCATGTGACTAGGTTCTCTGCAATGGACCACAAAACGAAGGGATATGTATTTTATGTCAGTCTGTATCTTAAGACTTGGGTGTGCCCCTTCCAAACTCTCTGTCCCTTCCCAACGGCTGGCACCAGGAAGTGACAGTGACCTAGCTTCAGCCTTATAGATGATGACTGTCCTAGCAATGATGGAAATATAGGAAGGAATGAACTATGTTCTCTGATAGATCTTGTGGAACAGAACTGCCCTCCTGTCTGGAATGCTCACCTCAGAGTTAAGTGATAAAAAAATAAATAACAGTATATATTCTTGAAACTGCTGAAGCTTTGTGTATTTTTGTTTCAGCAGTTTGGCCTTACCATAACCAGCAACATGGGAAAAATAAACACCACATCTGGATGGCAGTCAAGGATATTGTATCTCATGGTGCTACAGGTCTTCAACAACATCTTTACATTTGTTTTTCTTTTAAAAAAGCTGAAGGAAGTATGTCTCTTTAAGATGCTGGGCTGTTGATCTTCTGATCTACTGATATTTGTTATGTAACTTCCTATTCTTTCCTGAGGATGAGAAATGCTGGGCTGGATGAATTACAAGCTGGAATCAAGATAGGTGGGAGAAACATCAGCAACCTCAGATATGTGGATGATACCACTCTAATGGAAGAAAGTGAAGAGGATCTGAGGAGCTTCTTGATGAGGGTGAAGGAGGAGAATGAAAGAGCTGGCTTAAAACTAAATATTAAAAAAAATAAGATGATGGCATCCGGCCCCATAGCTTCATGGCAAATAGAAGGGGAAAATGCAGAAGTAGTGACAGATTTCTTCTTCTTGGGCTCTAAAATCACAGTGGATGAAATAAGAAGGTGATGGCTTCTTGGCAAGAAAGCTATGACAAACCTAGACAGTGTGTTGAAAAGCAGAGACATTACTCTGCTGACAAAGGTCCTTATAGTCAAGGCTATGGTCTTCCCAATGGTCACATACAGTTGTGAGAGCTGGACTGTGAAGAAGGCAGAGTGCCAAAGAATTTATGCCTTTGAACTGTGGTGCTGAAGAAGACTCCTGAAAGGCCCTTGGACAACAAGGAGATCAGTTCAGTTCAGTTTAGTAGCTCATTCATGTCTGACTCTTTGCAACCCCATGAACCACAGCACACCAGGCCTCCCTGTCCATCACCAACTCCCAGAGTCCACCCAAACCCATGGCCACTGTGTCAGGGATGCCATCCAACCATCTCATCCTCTGTCATCCCCTTCTCCTCCTGCCCTCAATCTTTCCCAGCATCAGGGTCATTTCAAATGAGTCAGCTCTCCACATCAGGTGGCCAAAGTATTGGAGTTTCAGCTTCAACATCAGTCCCTCCAAGGAACACCCAGGACTGATCTCCTTTAGGATGGACTGGTTGGATCTCCTTGCAGTCCAAGGGACTCTGAAGAGTCTCCTCCAACACAACAGTTCAAAAGCATCAGTTCTTCTGTGCTTAGCTTTCTTTATAGTCCAACTCTCACATCCATACATGACTGCTGGAAAAACCATAGCCTTGGCTAGATGGACCAAAGTAATGTCTCTGCTTTTTATTTATTTTTTTAAATTTTTTTTCTGCTTTTTAATGTGCTGTCTAGGTTGGTCATAACTTTCCTTCCAAGGAGCAAGTGTCTTTTAATTTCATGGCTGCAATTACCATCCGCAGTGATTTTGGAGCCCACTGTTTCCCCATCTATTTGCCATGAAGTGATGGGACCGGATGCCATGATCTTAGTTTTCTGAATGTTGAGCTTTAGGCCAACTTCTTCACTCTCCTCTTTCACTTTCATTAAGAGGCTCTTTAGTTCTTCTTCACTTTCTGCCATAAGGGTGGTGTCATCTGCATATCTGAGGTTATTGATATTTCTCCTGGCAATCTTGATTCCAGCTTGTGTTTCTTCCAGCCCAGCATTTCTCATGATGTACTCTGCATAGAAGTAAAATAAGCAGGGTGACGATATACAGCCTTGACGTACTCCTTTTCCTATTTGGAACCAGTCTGTTGCTCCATGTCCAGTTCTAATTGTTGCTTCCTTACCTGCATACAGGTTTCTCAAGAGGCAGGTCAGGTGGTCTGGTATTCCCATCTCTTTCAGAATTTTCCAGTTTATTGTGATCCACGTGGTCAAAGGCTTTGGCATAGTCAATAAAGCAGAAATAGATGTTTTTCTGGAACTCTCTTGCTTTTTCAGTGATCCAGTGGATGTTGGCAATTTGATCTCTGGTTCCTCTGCCTTTTCTAAAACCTGCTTGAACACCTGGAAGTTCACTGTTCACATATTGCTAAAGCCTGGCTTGGAGAATTTTGAGCATTAGTTTACTAGCGTGTGAAATGAGTGCAGTTGTGCTGTAGTTTGAGTATTCTTTCAAACCAGTCAATTTTAAGGGAAATCAATCCTGAATACCCATTGGAAGGACTGATGTTGAAGCTGAAGCTCCAGTATTTTGGTCATCTGATGCAAACGCTGAAGAAGTTTGATGCTGGGAAAGACTGAAGGCAGAAGGAGAAGAGGGGATCAGAGGACAAGACAGTTGGATGGCATCACCAATGCAACGGGCACGAACTTGGGCAAACTTTGGGAGATGGTGAGGGACAGGGAGGCCTGGTGTGCTGCACTCCATGGGGTCGCAAAGAGTCAGACACGACTGGGCAACTGAACAACAAATTCTTTTCTGAGAAGGTTTGAAATATGCAATAATAAAATTGAAAGAAATAAAGCCATCAAGGGAATTTATTGGCTACATGTATATCTTGACTTTAGGATAATCCCAATTTAATCACTCAGTAATATAACCAGGAATGGTTTAATCTTCAGCTTTGGTCTGCCCTACTCTGCATTTTGGCTTCTTCTAAAATGCCTCTCCTGGACCCAAAATAATGACTTTTTTTCTCAAATTCATACAGCCCCATTCATTACAAGCAGAAAAGACCATCTTTACCCCCAAGTGGTAAACATCCATCAAACATTTGTTGAGATTTTATTCTTTGCCAAGTAGCAATGGCACCCCACTCCAGTACTCTTGCCTGGAAAATCCCAAGGATGGAGGAGCCTGGTGGGCTGCAGTCCATGGGGTCACGAAGAGTCGGACACGACTGAGTGACTTCACTTTCACTTTTCACTTTCATTCATTGAAGAAGGAAATGGCAACCCACTCCAGTGTTCTTGCCTGGAGCATCCCAGGGACGGGGGAGCCTGGTGGGCTGCCGTCTCTGGGGTCGCACAGAGTTGGACACGACTGAAGCGACTTAGCAGCAGCAGCAGCAGCAGTGACACAGAAATGACTCAGACATAATTGCTTAAGTGAAAAAGTTTAAAACCATCATCTGTACATCCAAAAAGTATTTGCACTTCTTTGGGCATAAAGATTATCTTTTAAAATGCTCATATTATGTAATTTTTAACATGTATTTGATAGCTGACATAGACATGGCTTCCACTCTTCCTTACCTAGGTACTTACGTCCACGAACATGAGATGTTCACACTTTTTTTAGTCATCCCTATGCTTTGAAAAGCCTTTCATTTCTTTACTAGGCCAACTATTACTGTTTTTCAAAGTCCTCCAGTACATCTTTCTAGGGAGTATCAAGAAATAAGATCCACAGCAAGTGCCTGGGATGGTTTATCCCCAGCTACAATGTCATTATGAATTAGATTAGTGGATATCACCTTCAAGCAAGTTCACTATCCCCTCCTTTGTGTTCCTATAGCATTCTCTATGTCATCAGTACGCTACTCAGGGGCATAGACACAACTAACTATAACACGGCATGATTTCTCATACACTGGATTTGTGTATTGAGGTTACGTCCTCTTAAATATTCACCTCAAGTTTCAGTCTTCTTGCTCCTAACAGACACCTGTGGCAGAGAGTGGTGATTGCCTACTCAATATTAATTCTCATCTTCAACAATAGACTTATGTTGGATATGTCATTATGCTTTATTAATACAACTATATGTCCTATTCCTTCCTTCTACATAAAAGTGGTACATGTGCAAGTGGATTTTTTTGGATAGGATTTTCAGGGAAAATTTTTAAAAGGAGCCCACTCACCTGTGAGGCAAACACCCTTCTGCCCCTTCCTTTGGCTTTCTGTTCAGAATTTGAATATGACGGTTGAAGTACCGTCAGCCATCTTGTGACCAGGAGTCAACCTTGAAAATATAAGTCATGCGTTAAGGGTAGTGAACAGAAACACAGAAAGTGCAGACAGATAGAATAACCACATAACCACCATTTTATTGCTGGGCCATCTACCCCTGGACTTTTTATGTGAAAGAAAAACACACCTCTATCATTTTTAAGCCACTGCCATTTTAGGTTTATATTACTAGTAGCTGAACTTCATCCTAACTGTTATAATGCTTGATAAATGTTTACAATTACAGTAACAAAGTATAATTTTCAGAACGTATTCAACACAGGCAGCCTAAACCAGAGGTAGCAAATCATCAGGTTGCAGGCTGAATCCAAAAACAAGTCAGGCTTTTTTTTTTTTTTAAGATGCATTAATTGCCAACATCAGAAAGTTGAGTAATTTCATATAAACATTTGGATTTCTTCTTATTTAAAATTTAGAAGGTTTAACAACATGGGTCCCACATTCCTACCTGGCATCAATCAATGACTGATGACTGCTCCCTTGGAATGGGGCCAAGGGTCTTTATTTCAGCTTCATCTCCACCTACCTAGCTCCTCTCACCTAGGGGAGCTGCCTAGCCCCCACAGGCAAGAAAATGTGTGACTCCGGATCCTAGCTAATGTCAAGTTTCAGGCTAGATTCAGCCTCTGATCAAAGGCATCCTGTATCATTAGGAATCTACCTTTCTTTCCATAAACAGAGTCTATGTGAAGCCTGGCAGTGGGCACTCCTCCCATCATGCAGGTGAAGGGCTAGGATTATATTTGATAAAATGCTTGTTAGTGCTCACATTAGTAAGGTCAGTGCAAAGCTAGCTGTGAATCAGAATCTTCCAGGAAAAAAAATGTTTTTGAAATGAAGCTCCCGAACTCCACCAGGGATTTTCTGAGCCAAAATTTCCAGGGGTGGGGCTAAGAACCTAAAAGGTCAGTGGACCTGCAGACCACGGTGTGGCAGCAATGGAACCATTTGGTGTGCAGTTGACATCTTCAGTGTATCACAAGCACCAGCACCAAAGCCTCATGACTAACAGGGCCATTGGGGTCATTCCTGAATGGTCTATCATTCAGCTATCTATCTATCTATCTAGTGCTTTCTCATAGAAGAAGAATAAAGAGAAGAGGAAAAGTGAATTTTAAAAAAAAGGTAAGAGAAGAGGAAGGTGAAAATAGAAGAAGGAAAGAGAAGAAGCAATCAGCAGAGAATAATCAACCAGATGGGGAGGAGACACTAAACAAGGTCCCAGAACTGTCAGAGAACACTTTGATGATTACACCAAGAGGAGGGAAAAGACACGGAGATCACAAGCAGTCGTTCCCTACAGCTGAAGCCCTCTGAAATCAGCAGAGGTTGATTTCAAAGATTTCAACATCTCAGGGTCCCTTCCACCGATGTTTATTGAGTGACTAATGTAGGTGATGGGCTAGATCAATGAACAGCGTGAGTCACTCTGTTTATGTCTCACTTAGGGCCCCAAGGACAGACTGACAATCTCATCAACAGGTAAACATGCGATGTTGAATGGAGTTAAACTTATTCTTTAAGAATCTGAGATCAGAACGATGTTAAGTTTATAGAATCCAAGAAAAACGATTCCTTCACCGTATTGCAGTCTAACTGCCACACAATGCTTCAGTAGGGTAGAGAGTTTTTGTGCTTAAGTGTCAGCTTTCAGGCAAAACCAGGCATGTTGTAGACAGATGCAAGTTTTGGACCCGACTAAACAATTTTGTCAAGACTGCCAGTCTTAAAACTCAGTCATGTCTTGTTTTCATGCATGTGTTTTTCAGCCTCCCCTTTTGCAATATCCCATTTCTTCACAGAACTTTCTGGAATTAGTGAGAGTTGACTCCATGATATAAAAGACTGGATGGTAAATAAGGGATTTACTAAATAGTCTTGCAGTAGAATAGCCAAAGTGGACTATTAGGTAAGTGATCACTTCTCTCCATATATATCTCATCATTTTCTAGGTCTTTGGATAAAAAAAGATTTAAGAGATATGTATTTAAGACATAAGGGCACTGGGAAAAACGGGTATGGAGTGTGTGCAAACGGGTATGGAGTATGTGAATACTCAATACAATAAGCATTTCAGCACCCAGATGTTTAAAACAAAATGATAGTTCCATGTGAGCATCTAGCACGTTGCTTCAGTGATCACAAGAGAAACAGAGAAACAAAGGGTAAAAACTCCATTTAAGGTCAAAAGTGGTGAGGAGAAAATATTTTAGAATGAAAAACAAATATCCAGTCTTCTGTGCATCTTTGTATGACTTACTATTTAAGCAACAGTGGGAAAATTTTAAACCACTTATGTGGAGATCTTTGGTCAGTAATGAACTTTATGTTCACAAGGGAAATCTCTTTTCCCCAACCTGATGTTTTATGGCCTAAGTCATGATAACTCATTTTTTTTCCCCTAGAAATGTTAGTTTCAAAAGTATATGGGATTCTATCTGTGTTTCCCTAAAATATGGGACCTCCACAAAATCCAGAATTTTATATTTCTCAACAATCTGACATGAAAACTAAATGCATAAAAAGGTTGACCTTGTACAAGGACAATCTCTCTTATAGGACCTCTCTTATAGATGAGGGAAAAAAATAAAAACTGAAACACAGTAAGGAAAAAAACTTTCCTCTGGATATTATCATTTTTCAAAGTGCTGAAATTCGCAAACACTGATGGTTTATCTGTCATCTTTCTTCCCAACAAATATTTATCTTCTAGCTTGAAACCAAATATGAGAAATTAAAGGAGATTACCCTCTCTCTTCCTCTTAGTGTGTGTGTATGTGTGTGCGTGTATACTTGAGAGAGTTCAAGAAGTCTGCCATTAAAGACAGGTCAATGGCACTTCTCTTTAGACTAAGTGTCATTATTCTAAGGAGACAATTTGCCAGTCTAGTAAGACCTACACCCGAGCTCAGCACCTCACCTGGACAAAGATGATCCTTCTGCCTTGGTCTCAGTCCGAACTCTGCATCTGCAATGGCCCATGTGAGTCCTTGTGCCTTCATGGTTGTATTGAATTTCTCCACACAAGAGACAGGTAGTTCAAATCAGAGAAGAAAGGATCCCTTCTGTGAGCTCAGAATTTTTCCTTACTTCAAACTTTATGGGATGCCAAAGCCCCTGGTCGCATACTCCAGGGTAGCCAGAGAGAGTGGTTTTTGTTGTGTTGTTCTGCAGGCAGTAAGACAATGCCTGTAATTTCAGTAAATCACTCATTTTCCCTTCTCAAAGGGGAAACTGAGTTTAAAGTCTTATGTATTTCAGGTCTCACAGGCAAAAGCTGCACCGGGAATAAAGGAACCTATTTTGGGAGGCTCCCATGAACTCTCTGGGGTCACAAGCATGCTTTAGGAAGTGATTGTTCCCTGGACAGTAGCCAAAGGCAGGGCTCCCAAAGTGTCCAAGAGCTCTCAAGGGTGGGAACGGAGGAGAGGACAATCTAAGAGGGCTGGACAACATGCATCTGGGGAGACTGAGCTATATGGGGGTCACCTGGGGGTCAGAGCGCATCACGTGGCTGTCGGGGGAATGGAAGGCGTTTCTGGAACAGAATTTGAATTTTAGATGCTTGACTGCTACAGGGAAGATCTCTGTTCAATCTCATGTAATAAGAAAGAAGCAGTATGTTTATAAGTACTTTGTTCTATAAGTATTCTTTATTTACCTGAGCACTGTAATTTAGATATTGATTTGTAAAAATTAAAAGAAATGTGTATACTGTGTCCAAATCTTTTGGAAAATTTCTTCCATTATGGAAGCTGGTTTCCTTGGATGGAAAAAAAAAAAAAGCCATGTCTGAGGAGCTCAGGGAACTTTGGCAGCACGTGTCGCAGGCCCCAACAGTACAGAGTAGGGCATGACACGGAGAGCAAGACATGTGCACACCCCTTAGCAGCAAGGAAGGTGGCCTTAGGGACTTCCGGCATCTTTGTTTTCGTTGCTGCCTACCTGTCACTCACTTTCTCCTTTCTTTCCCTATGCTTGGACTCAATTTTCATTTCATTTAAAATAAAAATTAGAAATATGATGGCCAATATGATCAATAGTCCTAAGGAATTAAAGTTTCTTGGGAACAGCTGTCAACTGATGACTAGCTAGAGTTGGTGTATAATACTCCAGCTTCCCAGTCCTTCAAGTGGTGGTTCCACACTGGCTCCTGGAGTTTCCCCAGCAGGATTAAGCTCCAGGGGCCCCCAGTGTAAACATTTAATAACACTCTCTGTGCTTCCCCGCCCTGTGTCAATTCTCTGCTCCCTTTCTAGTGTAGCATGTTTTCACCTCCCAAACAAACTGCTTGCACTTGAATTTTTATCTCAGTATCATCTTCTGGAGGGACCCAGGGTAAAATGCATATATTCTGGGCACTGAAACATCGACACAAATCCTCAGGTAATGGCCATTCCACCCGGGTTTGCTTGTTCACGAGTGCCTAATGCAGTTCTACATTGTCTTCACAAAGATCTGAGTTACGGGCTTTGCTGAGTACAGTCTGATCTAGATTTTGTAATGGTAACTATCACCATTTTGCTAGAACTTAGCTTCAGCATAACCATGTAAACAAGAAAATGATTCTGTGGAGAAGGGAGATCAAGATGGGAGACTCTTTTCATGAAAGAATTGGTAAGAAGGCCAGGAGTCTAAGAGAACCATCTTTGCACCTACCATGGGTTCATTTTCCTCTTCCTTGTCCTGGTCAGCCCTGCTCTTCTGGGTATCTCACACATGCTTGCCCTGCTCTGGATTTTCATACTTTGTTTCAGGATCTGAAAAAGTCCCCATCACTCCCCATGGCCATTTTTGATGTTACTAGCTGCAGCAGCCCACTGGATGGCCAACACCCTGACTAATTATTCAATACTATTCATTGACGCTATTTATGAACACCTTGGAGCCATGTTATTCAATGATTATTTTTAATCCTCACAATATCCTGTGAGGTTTTGACTTGCATGCTCACTCACTCTCTGCCTCTCCCAAGGCCATCTCTTGGAAGATGAGGTTCTTGCAGAGGACAATGGAAAGTTATTGAACCATTGCTCAAAAACATGAGAGTCACATGATGAAGGAGCCAGGAGGAAATCCACCCCTTAGAGGCAAAGACTAACTTACCAATTGCCAATGTCACTCAGATCATCCTCACAGGAAGTGCAACAGAGGGGTAACTTTGGTGATGACCAGAGACAAAAAGCAATTGTATGTTTTCAGAAAGGGGTGACAGTTGTATATTTCAGGGATGATAATCTAGCCAGTGGTCACTCTGCAACCCCATGAACTCTGGCCCACCAGGTTCCTCTGTCCATGGGAATTCTCCAGGCAAGAATACTGGAGTGGGTTGCCATGCCCTCCTCCAGGGGATCTTCCCAACCCAGGGATCGAACCCAGGTCTCCTGCATTACAGGTGGATTCTTTACCATTGAGCCACCAGGGAAGTCCAAGAATACTGGAATGGGTAGCCTATCCCTTATCCAAGGGATCTTCCCAACCCAGGAATTGAACCGGGTCTCCTGCATTGCAGGCAGATCCTTTACCAGCTGAGCTACCAGGGAAGCCCTAATGATAATTACCAATTTCTGAATATCCACTTTGTGCCAAGGCCCATACCAGATATTCTTATGTTGTCTCTAATGCATGCTTTCACCAACACCAACCGGGAAAGAAGGACATTTCCTTGCTCCCTCCCACCTCTCTCTTTTCTAGTTTGTTTCTCCCCCCTCCCCCTTTCTTCTTTTCTCCTTTCCTCCTATCCTTTCTATTCCTTCTTTCCCTCTTACTTTCTTTTGCTCTCCCTTCTCCCTTCCCTCCTGCTTCCTTCCTTCTTTCTTTTCTCTTCCACAGCTGAGACTACCAAGACTCTGAGAGGTTGAGTTATTTGATCATGGTCACAGCTACACCATAACTGAGCTGTGACTTGAGCCCAGATGTGTCTGATTCCAAAATCCATACACTCTCCCTTGTATTCCTTGGAAGATATAAAGCTTTTAAAAATATGCACAGATGTCTGGAAAATGCTTTAAAGAAGGTGAACATCTAAGCATAGGCTGTTCTAAAACAGAAAGTTACAGAAGTTCTTTAATGGTTAAGTATTAAAAACATCAATTACTGGCATTTCTGCATTTGAAGTTTTAGGTAATGAATTATAATAGTTGTTGAGAACTTATTGAAGCGATGAAATTTAAAAAATGAAATTTTCTCTTCGTTTATGGATCACTTATAAATTCACCCACTCATGAAGTATTATAGATCAAATACTACATGTTAGTTTTTTTATAATAATTGACTGTTGTCTTACATCTGAAATATTCCGAGTTGAACTTCCAACAATGTATCCAAAAAAGTAGTCATTTCTGAAAGAATTATAGCCACACGAGGAGTAGCTGGCTGAGAATTTCATCCCTTGCCATCATGGGTTTGACATTCCTAACTCAGGACTGTACAAATACAGATTTGTCTGAAGCTTTCCGGGTACAGTACTGCTATTCATTTTTCTTTGTTGGTCACCATCTACAGGTAGCGGGCGACTCAATAGCTTAGAGATAGCTGGTCACTCTTTAGTCTTTTATACTGTAAAACTTAGTCCAGTGCAGTTTAAATCCTAAGGCTCAGAACGCCCTTCCAACTGGCACCGAGGAGACTTGAAAGCAGCTTGTAGACCTTGCGTGTGGCAAGCAGGGCAAGACCTCTCCCTCCCTCTCTTCCTCCCTCTCTGCCTCCCACCTCCTCTCTCAATTCCACACTCCCTCCACGATGGCCCCACTAAGACAGCAGAAAGGGTCTGTTTCTCTTCTTTGTGTCCTGGGGACCTCTCCTTCTTCCCTACCCTTTAATTTGTTTGTTCCAAGTAGTTCCTGGATCTTCTTCCTAAAACTCTGAGCCTTCAGGCTGAATGGAGGAATGGGTTGCAGGGGAGGAAAACACATACACAAAACAAAGCAGACTACCCAGAGGGAAAATTCACTGGAAGGTATTTCAAAAGCACAGTGCCCAGGAAATTTATTTTTCCACATCTTCCCTCTTCTCCTTGAATTTAAGAAGCTTGTCTGTGTTTCTCAGCACCCTCCTCTGGCACAGTGCTTAGCTTCAAGCAGGCACTCAATGAACACTTGTTAAATGAATGAAAATCAGTGTGAAATACCAGTGTGGTCTCAGGTCTTTGATGAAAGTGTACAATCAAGGGAAAATGGTCAATGAACAAGGCAAAACTTCCTGCTTTCAATGAAAAAGTCCTGAGCATCAACGATGCACCAGGAAACGCTGCTCAGGTTCAGTTAGACACAGTGAAGAATGAGGAATGTTTTCTGTCCTCAGTGGGTCATACATTATTGGGAGAGGCAATGTAATGAATCTTAGTGGGGTGTTTTTTTTTTTTTTACTTGCACAAATCCTAACATAGAGATAAGGTATGAAAAATGTTATAATAAAGATAATGAGATGGTTACACATTGCAGGTACCAGATTTTGTGAGCAAGAGTAGAAATTCCATCAGTAACGTGGGGAATGCATGGGGATGCCTTGTCCCCAGTCACAATGGAGGTGAGGAAAGCCATGATGAGTGGTGTCGCCTTCAACATTCACATGTCAGGAACGAATAGGGTATGTTGTTTTCTTCACCTGGAAAATTCTACGTAGTAAGTGGGCTTGTATCAGTTTGCAAGGTGGCTATACAATCATGGTGTCGCGAAGAGTCAGACACAACTGAGCAGCTAAGCATAGCATGACATACAATTATGGAAGGGCTATGCACATTTAGAAACATTGCAAAAGACAGTATACAATTTTTTCATTGTTGGGTAATGAGTGGTGATATTTCTCATTGGAATAATTTGATTTTTCAGAGGTTTAAAGCTCAAGTTGGTGATGGACAGGGAAGCCTGGAGTGCTGCAGTCCATGGGGTCACAAAGAGTCAGACACGACTGAGTGACTGAACTGAAATGAAATGAGAGAAATTAAGTAGTTTTGCTTGACATTCTCTGCTTACTCTCTACACCAATGGTCGTTCTGCTGGAGCAGGAAGAAGTGGAGTAACTAGAAATAGCTGCTGCTTGAGCAAATTTTATACCTCATGGGAACTGCTCTGATAGGTCCCCATTTGACAAAAGACTTGGATTCTAAATGGTTTCTCTGCTTGAAAACACAACAGTAAATGAAAATGAAAGAAAAGTTAGTTGTCAGCATACTAAAAAGAATCTGTACACCAATGATGCTCCATATAGTAGCTACTACACACTTAACGGCTGTTGAGTACCTGAAACATATCCAGTGCAAGCTGAGATGTGCTGTGGGTGCAAAATACTCCTTGCATTTTGAAGACATAATTCTACCAAAAAGGTAAAATATCTCATTACTGATTTTCAATATTGATTACATGTTAAAATAATAATATTTTTATTATATTGGGTTAAATAAATATATCACTAAATTAAATTTCCCTGTTTTTCTTTTTAAAAATATGGATACTAGAAAATTTAAAGTTACATATGTAGCTTTGTGTTATTATCTATTTTTCTGTGCTACCTTAGACTGTTATGTTTGGAACACTCCTCTCTTCTTTTTTAACAGGAATTGGGAAAGTTTTTATTAAAAGTAACTGACTTGCTTAAAAAGAAAATCATAACCACGTGGGATCAGAAAAGTAACTGAACTCCATTTTCTTCTGTTTTGTTTTGCTGAGAGAAAGATATCTGAAATGTCATGCTCAACTGATTTTAAAATTACAAACAAGGAAAATAAAAAGCTTTTCCAAAAAAATCAAATAAGGACTCAAAATCCACTTCAATTCATGCAATGGCCAATTAGAGGAAGAGAGAGGAGAGAGACAGGGAGGGCGGAGAGAAGAAGGCTGACGAGGAGGAAGAAGCTTGGACTCTTCCCTTGAACTATTAATTCTATACTCATATTTCCAAAAACCTAAAGGAGATAAGATATAGATATGAGACAACAAAGTATCTTCTTTGATCATAAGCTGATCATCCACGTTAATTACGGTCATTCAGATGAATTGTCCTAACTGACATACAGTGACCGAACCAGAGTCTGTTCGGGCTTTGTCCTGTTCTGTTTCTCCTCTGAGCACAGTGGATTTCTCCAGTCAGGCACACAGAGTGCCTGGGTCCATTCAGCTTTCCCTCAGCACAGCAGGTTGGATCTGAGAGTCTCTCCAGCTGCAGGGACTCCCACAGAAAGCAGGCACAATAGAAATGAACTGCCAGCCTGCCCCCTCCTTGCTGTCTCGGCCCAGGGAAGAGGGCAAAAGGACTTGCCAGGTTTCACTTCCCTGTGCCAGGGAAGCCCCTGGCGCCCAGCCTTGGAAAGAGGCCTCCTGAGGCTTGATGGCGCTCACACTGCAGCTCAAAGTGAGAGAGGGAAGTCAGGGGTCTTCAACTTCAGGATTTCTTCCTCCATCAGAAGGCAGGTCAGGGGTGATGCTGGGACCTGGGCAGGCACTGCTGGCTCTCCCTTGGCGTCTCCTTTGCCAGAGATTGCCAGCCTATGTCCCCATTGCTGCAATGCATGCATTCTAAGTCGCTTCAGTCGTGTCTGCCTCTGTGAGACGCTATGGACTGTAGCCCGCCAGGCTCCTCTGCCCATGGGATTCTCCAGGCAAGAATACTGGAGTGGGTTGCCGTGCCCTCCTCTAGGAGATCTTTCCCATCCAGGGATCGAACCTGTGTTTCTTACGTCTCTTGCATTGGCAGGTGGGTTCTTTACCACTAGCACCACCTGGGAAGCCCATTTATGCAATATCCAAAAGCAATTGACAAAATCTCTTGTCAGAGGCCCCGAGCAATGGTTTCCACTCCAGAGGCCAGGAAGTGAATTATAAAGCATCCACTTAATTTCAACACTGTTATTGCGGCTGTATATAAACAATGCTTTAATTTTTGGTATCCTACAAAGTAAACTGAAACAAACAATAGTTTGAGCAAATAAACAAAGAAATCATTGACTTTGAGATGAAATGGATCCATGTGGTTTTCTTTTGATTCGAACTTCACTTTTCGCAGATGAGAAAGCTGCAGTAGCCAAGGTGTGAGTGGTGCTCCCAAGCCACATGGTCAGCTGACATGGTGTTTCCTCCTGCTGCTCCCTTCAACCCTCAGGGCTTCCCAGCTGCTCAGAGGCACTGCAGGGTAGTTTGGGTGGGGTGGGAAGGGTGGGAAATTCTGCAAATCCAGGTCTCTTAGCCTTCTGATCTCCATATGCCAGTAAGGTTTATTCTACCCTGGAGTTGAATTTACACCTGACTCTTTCTGACCAACCTAACTTACCATGGTCGATCCATTTTCATTTTCTTTTCTAGGCATATTAACTGCTGTCTACAGCATGCTAAATATTTGCCGTGTTGGATGTTACTGAACTATCCTGTAAATGATTCCTTTACCACATGAGATAGATGCATAGAGGCTTGGATCCCAAACCTGTGTATGTCAGCTGTCTTTATTATTATAACTGTCTAATTATATCAGATGTAATCTAAATAAGTGAAAGATGAATTTAGTAAGAGAATTTTCTCTATGAAAATTAAATGCTTTGAATAATTATAGGAGAACTATAAAGTTTAAGGGAAAAAAATCCTAAAAATATCAAAGGATTTTGTGTGCCGATTGTGTCATTGGTTTTAATTTAGGACAGTGCTCCCTTTTAAAAGAAATGAAAACTGGTAAGGATAGAATATGTTTAATTGCTATGACTCATGTATGAAAGATAATGGAAAAAAGTGAAAGTTGCTCAGTCGTGTCCGACATTTTGTGCCCATGGACTATACAGTCCATGGAATTCTCCAAGTCAGAATACTAGAGTGGGTAGCCTTTCCCTTCTCCAGGGGATCTTCCCAACCCAAGGATCGAACCGGGGTTTCCCACATTGCATGTGGATTCTTTACCAGCTTAGCACAAGGGAAGCATGAAAGATAATGCAGAATTTCAATTAGATGTCCCCAGTTCAAAGAATAACCCTTGGTCCTACATCAAATGTTGGCCAATAAATGTAATGCACACATTTTGATTTAAAATAAATTATTCAAAGCATGTATCACTTTTTAGTGAGTCTCCATCATAATCGACTTTTCTGATTGATCTACCATATATCTGCCATATCACAAAATTAGAGAATACTTTATTGTAGAAATGAGGAAGAGAGAAGGACATATATGTATGTCAAACGATAAAAAGTTAAGATCCTTTGCATGTCCTACATGAATAAAGCAACCATTTTCATTGTCAGAAGTCCTAATAAAGTATTGTCCCAGATGTACTTTGCCTTAGGCTTTTTGCTGTGCTCAATCTCTCAGTCATGTCCTACTCTTTGCTACCCCAAGACTGCAGCCCACCAGACTCCTTGTCCATAGGATTTTTCAGGCAGGAATACTGGAGTGGTTTGCCATTTCCTACTTCAAAGGATCTTCCCAACCCAAGGGATTGAACCCATGTCTCTTATGTCTCCTGTATTGCAGATGGTTGGGTTGGGAAGAACCCCTGGAGAAGGGAACGGCTACCCACTCCAGTATTCTTGCCTGAAAAATCCCATTGACAGAGGAGCCTGGTGGGCTACAGTCCATGGGGTCGCAAAGAGTCAGACACAACTGAGCAACTTTCATTTCTTTAACACTGTGCCACCTTAGGCTTAGGTATTTTAAGAACTAATAATAGAGAATAAGTTTTGTTCCACATATTAAGTGCTTGTTGTTTTGTTTCTTTTTGTCTAAGACCAGCCTAAGTGCCTGTAACATATAAATCTCTGCTACCTGCCAGACCAACCCTTCTGCTATTGCAGCCAATAAAGTTTTCTTTCTTCTCATCTATTTCCTGCTGAGCTTATTCTACGACCCTTGACAAAAAAGTAGTAAATAATAATAACAGCTGATCAAGTGATGTCTTGAAGAGTTAGTGGCCAACATCTTATCATTTAGTCAGATTTTAAGTCCTGGGCCAGAGTTCCCTCATCTCTCCTTATAAGGATCTTCCACTAATAGGAAAGTGATAATCCCCACCCAGACAAAACCAGGCCCCTTCAGTCTTTTAGCAAGATGCTGCACTTAAAAAAAAAAAGTCCAGCATTCCCTAAATGTATTTTGGAGCTTTACTGAAGTCTTACAAACTCAGCAGAATACAAAACCTCTCTCTCATTTTCTCAAAGCCCCTCTCATTATAATAGGACAAGCTGCCCATCTGCCCCCTTCTCCCTTCTCACGACTCCCAGTCAAGCACGAGCACTGAACCTGGGCTTCTCGGGTTCCGTGCTCCACTCCTTTCACTAGCTCTGAGTAAGAATCCATTGTTTTCTTGTCTTCCAGCAACTTTCTGCTCTTCCCATTTTAAATCAAGCAAGTCAAGATTGATACCTTCAGCACCCCCCCCACCCCCCCGCAACTAATGTGCCCACTTCCATGATCTGCATAACAAAGCTCAGGTACGGACATTATTCTTTTAAATGCCAAAAAGTGGGAGAGTTTTTTAGTTCCTGTGGTGTTTGGGATTGAGTTCAGTATAATTTACATGAAGGGCAACGAATCTGATATTATTTAAAGTCCTACCTCTTAACTCTTGGCAACCGTCAAACTAAGGTTTTCTGCGTGTGTGATCTTGAGCAGGTCACAGAAGCTCCCTGAATGTGAATTTCCTCAGCCTTAAATAGAACAATAGCTCCTCACAGGCTGTCATGATTAAATAAGATACTCATTCACAGATAAATAGATTGTAAAAGCACTTTCTTACATCATGAATCTGTAGAATAGCAGATACAAGACTCCCCAAAAGGAATTATAATTCATTGAAGGTAATGTTCTGAAGTGTTCTCTGAGAAGGTGGGCTCATAGAATTATATAAAACTACCCTAGTTGAAGATGATAATTCAGTCTCAACTATTTTTCAAATGTTAAGGAATAAAAAATGTCAAAGGTAAAATCGCAACTCATATAAAGTTTAAAAGAATGCATGGCTAAAACTTTCATGTAACTATTAATTAATGAGGGAACCAGTCAGATGGGAAAACCAGTTTAAAGGAAAATCTAAAGTGTGGAACATGTGGCATTATTAGAATAATGAAACACAAGGATATTAGACAGGTGTCTCTCCTGCCTCTGCACCTATGTAAGCAAACTAGACCCTAAGCCAAAGTCAATTCCTAGAAATGCCTCAAAGTTAAAAATTGAAACTTAAGAACAAATATTTAGGAAAGCCCAAATAAGGCAACCACTTAAGTTATAGCCAATCAAATGATGTTCCTTGCTTTGATTCCATGTCTTCTTCATAAAAGTCTTTCCCCTAGCTCCAGCTGGTGAAGTGCCTCAAAGCACTTTGAGGAAGTGCTGTTTGCTCAAATAAACTCTTGTAAATTTTAATGTGTTTATTTTTTAGTAGTTCATAGGTGGTCAGAAATGGTCAAAATAAATCTGCATCATTGTTGCAAAACTGGTTTCTTGTTGGAAAAGTGGGGAGATAAATCAATTCTATATCCACTGGACACCATACAGTCCATTCTCAGTATTTGCTGATTTGTTGTTTAGTCGTTAAGTCGTGTCCAGCTCTTTGCAACCCTGTGGACTGCAGCACGCCAGGCTTCCCTGTCCTTCACTATCTCCCTGAGTTTGCTCGAACTCACATCCATTGAGTTGGTGGTGACATCCAACCGTCTCATCCTTTGTTGCCCCTTCTCCTGCCCTCAATCTTTCCCAGCATCAGGGTCTTTCCAATTAGTCAGCTCTTTTAGGCATGAGCTATAATACTGTGGACTTCTAATTCAATGTTGACAAAATAACAACTATATTAAAGAAGCTGCTTTTAACAGAAACACACAGAAGTCAAGGTTATGTGTTGATTGGTTGATGAAAATGTTGTGATCAGAATGTTGCAGGAGCCTAACCTTGTGTTTTCCCGGAAAGCCATGGCTCTGTGTTCACTAATTCAGTGTTCATGGCCACTTTGTAGAACACAACCACCGTGACTAATGAGACTTGACTGTATTTGTTTTTCGAGAAGAATCATTTGCATTAGCATTAATTGTCTGCAGATTACAAGTTGTAGGATAGCTCCAAGACAATAAAAGACATAACTAACCCAGAGGGTTACCTATACAGAACCCCCAGTGATCTTTTTCACCATTTCAAAGTCTTTCACGGTTTTTTTGGGACATAGGAAAAAATTGGCTACTTTAATTTTTTCAATTAAGCAAGATAAACAGTGGTCATCGGACTAAAATATAAGTTCTTTTAACATTTCCACTTATTTAATAAAGTTAAAGTTTATTAATAACATTAATAAAGACTTTATTCTCTAACATTTAAAAATAATGTGACCCCACTCATAATACCATTTGTATATGTCAGTCATATGAGATGGATGGAGTCATTGCAGGTAAAGGTGAAGGAAGGTAGAAGGGGGACAAGTTCAACCCTGGAACTTCTCAGGGAAGCAAATAGAGAACAGGCATTTTGCAGAAGAGGAAACATAAATGCTAATAAGTTAAATAATACTAAAGAGGACACAGACGGATAAATGGGCTGAATCCAGTTCTTCTAGATCCAAAACCCAGAGTTATTTCTACCCCCAAACACCCTCTGTATTTTATCAAATATTTGGAAACCACTTGTCTCACCTCTTTCCTGGGTTGAAGTAAAGCTGGAAAGTTTATTATCTCAACATATTTACAAAGCTGTATTTATTTGTTGATTTTTTCCCCTATAGCCTTAACTTTGTTTGTTTTTTTCTCTTGAAAGCAAAAGCAGAGGAAAGGAGCATTGCTGGGCTTGACTCTGAGAAGTAAAACAAACTACAAGGCTAAAGAGTCTGAGAAGTACGTAGAGGAACAGAAGCTGAAAGTCTGAGAGCATGGCAAGTTCTCAAAAATCATATGTGGTTAGACATTTTTTAAACTGTTTCTGCATTTCCTATCTGTATCTAAGAAGCCAAACTAAAATAGAACTATCTCAAGAAGCCAAAGTGAAGAAACAGTTTACATAACTGCCAGTTCTTTTGACTTCTGGGTTAGTGACAAGTGGTCAGTAGTTGAAACAATTACTCAGAAGTTACAACACCAGTATTTCAGTCTCAGCTCTCAGTTTTTAGCATATCTGTCTGTGTACTCATCAAAAGTATTCTTAAGTCTTTATAGCACTAGCTGGTTAGACAGATGGATAGATAGATAGATGTATGCTCAGTTGCTAAGTTGTGTCTAACTCTTTGCAAGCACATAGACTGTAGCCCACTAGACTCAGACTCTGTCCATGGGATTTCCTAGGCAAGAATACTGGAGTGGGTTGCCATTTCCTTCTCCAAGGAGATTGGTAGATAGATAGATCACATACAAATATACTACCCAGATACATAAATACATAAGCACACAGATGCAGAGACAGTAGTGCCAAATGGATCTTGAAGTTTGTCTAACCCTCATTTACATGACATACATCACATTAGAGGACCTGCTATTGCTGCAAGGGTAATCAATAGATCCAAATTTTCATATATATATAAAATATACAAATATTACTTATTACAGTAATTTTAATTCATTTCAAAAAATACATGGCAAGAAAATAAACCAAAATGATTGAGTACTCAAGGCAGAAGAAAACCACTCATTCCATAAAGGAAACCATAGAAACTTCCTAAATTCAAATTCTCTTGTATATTTGAATTATTCTGCATTTGGTGTCATAAAGAAAAATCAAAGGCATCTGCAAATATATTGCCAGGCTATAATGCGCTATGGTGGCTTTTTGCTTACTTAGGCTTTTTACTTATCTATTAATAATCTAGGTTAGATAGAGTTGACTGCAAAACACATTTCTGTGTAATTTGGAAGGCAGGGGTGAAGCGAGGGCCATTACACCCACAAGGCCACAGCAGGGGCTCAACTGTAGCTCCACCTGTGGGTGCAGATCTGCTTGTTCCCTACAGTGTCAGAGGCCGCAGCTGGGCCTCCGATGCCTCGGCTCATGCTCCTCTCCTCCTCCCTGCTCTGTGGCCTCAGCCAAGTATGTGTGTAGTTTGGCATAGAAGGTTGCCAACTTTTTTCTGCATGTCGCCCTCATCGTTGAGGTTGGAAGTGGGGAGAGAGCTGCAGGTCAGAGTTGTCCTCGTGAATTCCAGTTTGCCCTTGGTCTTCTGCACTTGACACTCAGTTTTTCCATCCCAACTTCAAGTCATCCTGACCTGCAGCCCTTTTAGGTCCAAATTGGACACAGAGCAACGTCCTCTTAAAGACTCCTTCACCAGCTCACACTATTGTGGAAGGCCTGAACCTTAGTCTATATCACTCATGGTGGCTCTGCTTCCCTAACTGCACCCTGGTAGATACACATAGTTTAAGAGCAAGAATAACTTTAAGTCAGGAGACTGGATGCTCACCCTGGCTTCACAGCCACCTGGTTGTGCACTTGGCACATCACCCAACTTCTCTGTAACTCTGTTTTGTTAGATCAGATGACTGTTAGTGTCAGCTCCAGCTCAAACTTTGAGGCAGTCAGCAAAATGCCACCACAGCATTTACAACTTACTGAGGCATTATATTCACTCACAGTCTTACACATAGTAAAAACCTTGGAGATTTTTTTCAGTCAAATGAGCCCATCTAAGATGTCTTTTTAAACCTGACTTTGTTTACTGACATTGGAGTAGACTTTTGTCATAATTTTTTAAAAATATTCATCAAGATGAGATAAGGGCTAACGATAGCATGTCATATGACTAATTTCAAAAATTCCCACTGCATATGTGTCTGTAACACGGCCAAGAACATTAATTGTCCTGAGAGTTGGGTTGTCTTGAATACCTATAAATGTCTGATTTGCAGGAATCCAGGGACTGTGATGCAGGACACATATATGCTGAATTAGTGGTGGATGGGAGCAACAGAATGAGGATGAGTCATTGGGTAGCCCTCCTTTCTTTGCCCTGCACATTTCTGATAGTTTCCTAGGACATCTGTCTTATCAGAGTCATCAGGAGCAAGCATTTCCCAGGAGCTCTTTCATTTTTATGCATCAAACAGCAGAGATGAAACACAAAGTTGGAGTAAAAAGCATATTGAAATGACTACAGGATGGAATAGGGGCCCTCTGACAACTCTTTTCAATAGGGTGAATTCTAGCAAGAGTTCCCTTCATCCCTTAGTAAAAGGTGGCATGGTGAAAACATGGTGGTGAGAGACTGGATTTCTCACCACTATCTCTGTACCATGATACATCATCAAAGAGACAACGATCATGTTGATAAGAGCTACTACAATAATACCATCTTGCATTTCCAAGGGGCCTGTTTCTGAGCTGCTTTTGTGCTCTTTCTCTCCCCTACCCCATTTAATGACATAAATGTCTATAATCCAAACGCACCTGTGTTTAGAAACATAAGGTTCATTATGAGAACAGAGCATTGATCTCCTCCAGATCATTCCTCCATCATGAACAATGGCCACATACATAGCTGCAGAGCCAGCAGCCCCGGAATTAACCTCTTCGATGGCAGATGCATTCTTGGGCTTCAAAATCCTATACCAGTAGGAGCAAATTATAGGCTTAAGGGATTTATTTTTTATTACATGAGGAATGCATGCACACTGTTTCTTTTCTACTAGTGATAGGTCAACAATGGATTTCATTTAAAACACAAATATCTCATTTAATAGAAAGGATGAGAAAAGGGGGCAGGGAACATGGTATTTAGGTGACTCTGCAAGGGGTTGGAGGACTCTAGGAAGCATCTCTTAAGGGTCTGGTTTGGTATAAAGCAAGAATGAAATACTTTTTACTTCCCAAGTACTTAGTTCAAGAGTTAGGCAAATATATTGTGCATTGTCCTCAGTCATGTCCAGCTCTTTGCAACCCCATGGACTGTAGCACCTCCATGCTCCTCTGTTAATGGAATTTTCCAGGCAAGAATACTGGAGCAGGTGTTATTTCCTACTCCAGGGGATCTTCCTGACTCAGGGATTGAACCACCTGCATTGACAGGCTGATTCTTTACCATTGAGCCACATGGGAAGCCCCAGGCAAATATATTAGGGACATTTAATTTGTAGCACTCACTGGAGCCATTCTTGAGGAACTTTTAGTCTGGTGAAGAATAGTTTCCTCATCCATTTCACTTATCTCTCTCTGCCATCCTTAGCTTATAGCTAAGTCTTTAGGGTGGCCTTTCTTGTTACTAGAAAAGTTTTCTAATTTTGATAGAACAATTCCCAACACAGTCTGTTGGCAAGATACAGAGGGCTCAGAAACTAGGCATGGGTCATAGAGAGTGAATGGTAAGGTATGTATTCCAAGACACTTGGGTTCAGTGTGTTACCTCATCCATTCAACAGTAATTGAGTGCCTACTAGATAGACAGTCCATCCTAAAGGAAATCAGTCCTGAATATTCTCTGGAAGGACTGATGCTGAAAGTGAAGCTTCAATACTGTGGCCACCTGATGCAAAGAACTGACTCATTGGGAAAGACCCTGATACTAGGAAAGATTGAAGGCAGAAGGAAAATGGGGTGACAGAAGATGAGATGGTTAGATGGCATCACCGACCCGATGGACATGAGTTTGAGCAAGCTCTGGAAGTTGGTGGTGGACAGGGAAGCTAGAGTGCTTCAGTCCATGGGGTCACAAAGAGTCAGAGCGACTAAACTGACTGACTGAGAGAGATGGACCTGCTTATACTCCAGGAGGGCAAACAGACAGCCCACAAATAAAGCAGAAAATAGCAAACAGGATAAGTACGATGAGCGGCATAAGTACGATGAAGCAAATATAACAAGGGAAGTGACCAGATGAATGGAAGGCCAATTTAGCTAGGATGGTCTAGGAGGCCTTCTTTGGGGAAACAACATGTAAGCTGAAAACTGAATGGCAAATAGAATTTGGACATATTAAGATCTCAGGGATGGTCCTCCAGGTAGAGGGAGTTGAGCATTTGAAGGCCCGAAGAGGAGAAGCCATTTGGCCTGTTGATGACACAGAGAAGAGGTAGTGTGTCTGGGATACGAATTGGCATCAGAGAGACAAAAAAGGTTGTGTAGGGTCTAATAGACCTGCTACTATGGAATTGTCCTTTTAATTTGTTTCTGTATTTCTTATACTTTGGTACATAAAAGTCATCTGGAGTACTTGTTAAAACACAGGTTGCTGGGATTCATAACAAGATTCTCCAGTGCATCTGGAGAGGAAATAGTCTTCATTTCTCCAAAATCCCAGATAGCTCAATGGTGCCTGCCCACTGACCATACTTAAAAAAAAAAAAAAGTGTATTGATATATAATTCTTATACCATACAATTTACTCAATTTTAGTACAGAATTCATTTTTAGTATATTGATAGATATGCACAAACCACAGTCAAGTTTAGAACATTTTCATTTACACAGTGGGAAACCTTGTCTTCTTTAACTATTACTTCCCTCTTCTCCACACATCATCCACACCTCCTCAGCTCTATGCAACCACTAATGTATTTTCTGTATCAATTCTGAACATTCAGTCACTCAGTCATGTCCAACTCTGCAACCCCATGAACTGCAGCACTCCAGGCCTCCCTGTCCATCACCAACTCCCGGAGTTCACCAAAACCCATGTTCATCGAGTTGGTGATGCCATCCAACCATCTCATCCTTTGTCGTTCCCTTCTCCTCCTGCCCTCAATCTTTCCCAGCATCAGGGTCTTTTCAAATGAGTCAGCTCTTCAAATCAGGTGGCCAAAATATTGGAGATGCAGCTTCAACATCAATCCTTCCAGTGAACACCTAGGACTGATCTCCTTTAGGATGGACTGGTTGGATCTCCTTGCAGTCCAAGGGACTCTCAAGAGTCTTCTCCAACACCACAGTTCAAAAGATCAATTCTTTGGTGCTCAGTTTTCTTCACAGTCCAACTCTCACATCCATACATGACCACTGGAAAAACCATAGCCTTGACTAGATGGACCTTTAATGTGTGATCTTTTATGACTATCTTCTTTCACTTGACAGAAACTCTTCAAAATTCATCTATATCGTAGCATATGTCAGAGCTTCTTTTCTTTTTATGGCCAAACAACATTCCAGATGTACTAGCTGGGTTTCGAAGAGGCAGAGGAACCAGAGATCAAATTGTCAACAGTCATTGGGTCATAGCGAAAGCAAGAGAATTCCAGAAAAACATCTATTTCTGCTTTATTGATGGCACTAAAGCTTTTGATTGTGTGGATAATAACAAACTGTGGAAAATTCTTAAAGAGATAGGAATACTAGACCACTTTACCTGTCTCCTGAGAAACCTGTATGCAGATCAAGAAGCAACACTTAGAACTGGAGGTGGAACAACTGATTGGTTCAACATTGGGAAAGGAGTACAACAAGGCTGTATATTGTCACTCTGCTTATTTAACTTATATGCAGAATACATCATGAGAAATGCTGGGCTGGATAAATCATAAGCTGGAATCAAGATTGCCGGGAGAAATATCAATAACCTCAGATATGCAGATGATACCACCGTAATGGCAGAAAGTGAAGAGGAGCTAAAGAGCCTCTTGATGAGGGTGAAAGAGGAGAGTGAAAAAGCTGGCTTGAAACCAACATCCAAAAAACTAAGATCATGGCATCCAGTCCCATCATTTCGTGGAAAATAAAAGGGGGAAAAGTGGAGGAAGTGAAGGATTTTATTTCCTTAGGCTCCAAAATCACATGGACGGTGACTGCAGCCATGAAATTAAAGGATGCTTGCTCCTTGAAAGGAAAGCTATGACAAATTTAGACAGCATATTAAAAGCAGAGATATCACTTTGCCAACAAAGGATGACATAGTCAAAGCTATGGTTTTTCCAGTAGTCAGGTACAGATGTGAGAGATGGACCATATTGAAGGCTGAGTGCTGAAGAATTGGTGCTTTCAAATTGTAGTGCTGGAGAAGACTCTTGAGAGTCCCTTGGACAGCTAGGAGATCAAACCAGTCAATTCTAAGGAAAATCAGTCCTGAATATTCATTGGAACGACTGTTCCAATGCTTTGGCTCAAATGGTGCCTGCCTACTGTTGCTGGGAAAGATTGAAGGCAGAAGGAGAAGAAGATGATAGAGGATGAGATGATTGGATGGCATCACCAACTCGATGGAGATGAATTTGCTGCTGCTGCTGCTGCTGCTAAGTCACTTCAATAATGTCCGACTCTGTGTGACCCCATAGACGGCAGCCCACCAGGCTCCCCCGTCCCTGGGATTCTCCAGGCAAGAACACTGGAGTGGGTTGCCGTTTCCTTCTCCAATGCATGAAGGTGAAAAGAGAAAGTGAAGTCGCTCAGTCATGTCTGACTCTTAGCGACGCCATGGACTGCAGCCTACCAGGCTCTTCCATCCATGGGATTTTCCAGGCAAGAGTACTGGAATGGGTTGCCATTGCCTTCTCTGGGAGATGAATTTGAGCAAAGCCCAAAGATAGTGGGAGTACATGGAGGACAGGGAAGCCTGGTGTGCTGCAGTCCATGGGGTCCCAAGGTGACGGACAAAACTTAGCAACTGAGCAACAACAACAATTTGGGATTTGAGCCTCTGGGAAAATAATAGTGCTATTAATTGAAATGAGAGAATTGTTTTCAGAGATTTCTGGGATTCTGTTGTTTCTGTGGGAAATAGGAAGGAGTTTATCCAAAAATATATTTCCTACCAGTAAATGTTTTGTTGAATGTCTATTAATTCTATTAATTCTGTCTTTTTCTACTACACTGTTCAATCAATTCTGAATGTTGCTGTAATTTGTGTTTGCTATGGTATTTGAGAATATTTGATTTTGCTAAATGTCTCCCTCTTCACTGAACCCACGGTAGGCAAGCTGGAAGAAGATGCGAGAAGCTGTAGAAACTGCAAACATATTTATTCTCTTCTGGCTGGTGCAGCAGCAAGGTAGCAGCAGCAGATATGCTACATTCTCTTGTAGTTGACCCCACAGACACAGCTACAGGGGTTTTTCAGGTGGTGTATATATAGGTCATGAGCCGCATGTGCAGTGCTATAAATGGTCTCAGCTGTTACATCATTATTTACAAAATGTAGGGAGAGAGCAAGAGGATATGAGGTGAGAGAGCTTGACCACCACCATCTTGGCTAATTTGCTCTTTTCCTACACTATAGGGCTTCCCTCATAGCTCAGTTGGTAAAGAATCCACCTGCAATGCGGGAGACCCCAGTTCAATTCCTGGTAGGGAAGATCCCCTGGAGAAGGGAAAGGCTACCCACTCCTGTATTCTGGCCTGGAGAACTCTATGGACTGTACAGTCCATGGGGTTGCAAAGAGTTGGACATGACTGAGTGACTCTCAGTACACTATAGAAGACAAGAAAATCAATGGGATGGATGTATGGGCTCATGAGGAATATACAGAACTCATGAAATGTGTTAAATATAGGTAAGGTGGCAATCTGGGATATATATACAATGAGAAGAGCGTATGTGTACTAAATAAAGATAGAAAGGAGGGATAGGACTAAGAGACATCAAATAAATTCATGAGATATATAAGGTTTTGCATAATTACAATATACTAAATATATGTGAAACATACAGGCACTCACTATTCAGTCTTGCATCAGCCACCTATTAGTGACATCCAACATGACCCCACATGTCCTGTCCCCAAGAAAGGTAGATAAAATTCAAAGTCACTTATCAGGCTAACTGCATAGCTTGCATCTCTCCAATAAATCAAGAGTATATTGTTGGCTCTGGGCTTTCCATTCCTTGGGTCCCCTCACTGAAGCCTTAACTCTGGTCTTTATAACTAGCTCCGGTCTTTATAACATGGTTGTCATGGGAAGGCTGATGCAGCAAAGTGGAAGAGAGAGACAGGATGTACAAGCACCACATAACAGAAGATTCTGGAGGTGTGGTCCTTCTGCCCTTGTATGTTAAATTCTTACCCCATCTCTTGTTTCTGGCTGTTTATTTTAAATTGATTTAATGTATTGTATGATTCAAAGATGTTAATTTGGTCTGTGAGCCTTTTCCTTATGTGATAACCAGAATAACTGCCTGGTAATCTATATGACAGAGAAGACAATGGCACCCCACTCCAGTATCCTTGCCTGGAAAATCCCATGGACGGAGGAGCCTGGTAGGCTGCAGTCCATGGGGTTGTGAAGAGTCGGAGATGACTGAGCAACTTCACTTTCACTTTTCACTTTCATGCACTGGAGAAGGAAATGGCAACCCACTGCAGTGTTCTTGCTTGGAGAATCCCAGGGACGGGGGAGCCTGGTGGGCTGCCGTCTCTGGGGTCCCACAGAGTGGGACACGACTGAAGCAACTTAGCAGCAGCAGCAGCAGCAATCTATATGAAGATCACCATTTCATCCAGATAATTCCCCCTGGGAAGTCACAAATGGTCATATATCAGAGCCCACGAGAGAAGATCATCTTCCAGGGGTCTAAGGATTAGTTTGGCATGGATATTCTTTTCAGTGTATCAACCTTGTGAGTTGGACACCCGTGCTAACTTTAAAGATTTCCTGTTTCTCTCATATTTACATAGCCGTGCCCTTTTGTGTGAGGCTAGCTAATTTGAAACCAGATGCATATATAATGTTCAGCTGCATGAGTTATCCCATAAACACATCCATTAACTACACAAGATAGCTACAACTTGAACTCCAGTGTGAAGTGTTCAGCACAACTGTGACTACTTACTGTAAATACTGAATTTAAGACACAAAATGACCGGCAAATCAAACCTAGTTGAAAAGTGGAAAAGAAAATGTCCAAGGCCCCAAACCCCAGAAGAGGAGAATGTCCTGGAGCATTAAAGCTGACCAGAATCAGAACTGGGGCCAGCCTCCCTTTCTCTACCACCAACCTTGAGGGTGGTGGTAAATTCTTCTTGTGGAATGTATGGATAAATTTTACAAAGTACAAGATTTAACCTTATTTTACTCACACACACACACAAAAAACCTATAAAAATTCCAAACCAAAATGTGTCCATTACAATACATAAATATTAGTAAGCTGGCTGGAAATAGTTCATCAAAGGAAAGGAAGAAGTCAGAGAATTCAAGAAAGAAAAAACAAAACATTATCCTAGAGACAATAAGCTCTTGGCATTTAAAATAAAATTTTCCATTTGAAATCCTGCTCTCCCACAGTGGAATTTCAAGAGCTCTCTAACACTTCTCAGCAGAACTCAGGTTGGAAAGCAAGGAAAGGGAAAAATTTTCCATTCAAAGTTCCCACCTTTCAAATCTATTTCCATTTATTCATTTGGCACAGTCAATATTGGATCTGCCTCTTGGTTCCATGTCCATCTGGGCGAACCATTTGGCTGAAAGAAGGGAATTAGCAAATACATCCCAGATTAGTTATGTTATATTACATTATATATGGCAACTTGTCCACGTTTTGCAGAAAAATAAAAAGAGACCAGTAAAATAAAGACAAGTCCTTAAAACAGTGGCCACACTGACTTTCACTGATAAATAAGTTTCTGGGTGCTTCTACATGTCATCTTATTATTCCATCTTCACCACAGCCCTGTTTGGAAGGTGAAGTGAGATTAGGTATCTTGCCAGGACTCATTTTGGAGTGATGCTTTTATCTTGGAGAAGACCTCATCTTGCCTGCTCCTGTCTTCCTCCACAGTCTGCTGAACTTTGTGGGTACACTGCATGGGTACACTGATGTCATCTGACACAGCACAGAGATGGCCAACAGCACACACCCCTCACCCCCTTCAGGGAGCACAGTGCCACTGTGTATGAGTCTCAGCACTGGACCTAGAGACTGACATACGGAGTGAAGTAGGTCAGACAGAGAAGGAGAAATATTATATGACATCCCTCATATGTGGAATCTAAAAAGAAATGATACAAATGAACTTACTTACACAACAGAAAAAGACTCACAGACTTAGAGAATGAACTTATGGTTGTTGGGGGGAAGGATGGTGAGGAAAGGATGGTTGGGGAGTTTGGGATAGACAGGTATACACTGCTATATTTAAAATGGATAGCCAACAGGGACCTACTGTATAGCATATAGAACTCTGCTCAATGTCATGTGGCAGCCTGGATGGGAGGGTAGTTTGGGGGAGAATGGATACATGTATATGTATAACTCGGTCCCTTTGATGTTCACCTTAAACTATTATAACATTGTTAATCGGCTATACCCTAATACAAAATAAAAAGTTAAAAAAAAAAAAGACAGTAAATGCTGAATTCAAGACACAAAGCAACCTGAACGTCAAACCTAGCTGAAAAGTTGAAAAGAAACTATCCAGGGATGACTTGCTCCTTGCTGCTGCTAAGTCACTTCAGTCATGTCCGACTCTGTGCGACCCCATAGACGGCAGCCCACTAGGCTCCTCTGTCCCTGGGATTCTCCAGGCAAGAACACTGGAGTGGGTTGCCATTTCCTTTTCCAATGCATGAAAGTGAAAAGTGAAAGTGAAGTCGCTCAGTCGTGTCCGACTCTTAGCAACCCCATGGACTGCAGCCTACCAGGCTCCTCCGTCCATGGGATTTTTCCAGGCAAGAGTACTGGAGTGGGGTGCCATTGCCGTCTCCCGACTTGCTCCTTACTAAGGCCCAAAACCCCAGAAGGGTGGAGGTGGGGAGAGGGAGGCTAGCCATGGCTCTGGTTCTGATCAGCTCAAATGCTTCAGGACATGGTGCTACTATGTGGTACAATATAGCTGTCCTAGACCTCAACTGAGAAAGGAAGACAACAGTTTCTTCTTCTTGAGTGAGACATTAGGGTCCTTACCATATACTAGGGTGAGTGCCGATGTTAAAGGTGGAAAGAAGTGGGCGTGCCACATGGCACAGAAAATCTCATTTGAAGAAATTATAGATTTCACCCACAAGAGAGATAAGAGATTTGGGAGTTCGACTCGAGCGTATTCTGGGTAGGATGGGACTCTATAGTGATAAATGAAAGATTACCAAACTGGTAATAAAAAATGCAGGTTTCTTTAATGACTTCTCATACTGCTGAATTGGGTGGAGGAAACAGGGGCTGATGGAAGTATGTTTCTCATTCAAACGCATATAGCTTTCTCTCTCCTTTCACAGTTTCTCCAGTCCCTGGGAACCAAACTTGGCACAGTGACCGAAGCTGCAAGTTCATCCAACACCAAGGGCGCTGTCAACACTTTGAAGATAGCCTGATAATCATATTTGTTTTGGCCTCAGCCTCAAGGGCAGATGGTTGTCATGCTGATTGGAAGGGAGTTATTGTGACAGGAGGAAGGGCATGAGCCAGAGATAGCCAGAACAGGACCCTGGAATGTTTCCATACAAAGCAACTATTTCTAGAAATGTTCAAGGAACTTCTAGATACTCCCTAGAGATTCCTAGAAAGAAATGAGGCAGCACCAAGAGGACCAGAAGTCATCTCAAATTCACAGTGCAGTATGACTCAGGTTGGGTAGAGGCCAATGAGAAATGACCCTGGTAGGTACACCCTTGAGGCAGGGGGGCTTCAGACCACATCACCATAGTAACTTGACCCCCATTCATTTCTGTCCTGTGGGTTCATCAGGCCAATTTGTCTTTGGCCTCCAACCAGAAACTCCTCTTGCCAGGAGCTACAGGGAAACATTTATAGAGGGCTCACTGTGCCTCTCGGATGACCCTGAAGTCCCTGGACCTGGTTTAGGTCTTTCCTGAGAATTCAGTAGCTTCCGAAAGAAATGGGGGACTGGGATCCTACTGAGTCACTTCTTCTGGTCTTGGCAGTATGACTTCTCTGCATTCCCAAGGAGTTCCTCACTGGATGAATTACTTCCTCGTATGTGATACAGATTAGAAAATATTTGTTGGGCACCTATCTGGCACCCAGTTCTACGGCAGGGGGTGGCAACGGAGGTGATAAGAATCCTTAAGGATTTTACCACCTAATCATGAATTTAAAATTGATTGGATTGGGGCTCACATGCTGATAATCATTCTGTGATATGGGGATGTCTCTGGACAACTTAATGGCACTAATAAAGGTATATGCTGTAATCTCTACCAATACTTATGCTTTATAGCTTAGTCTATAAGCTTACATGTTGTAGTTTCCTAAAGCTGTCATACCAAATTACCATAAACTGAGTGGCTTAAAACAATAGAACTGTATTCTTATAGAGTTCTGGAGTCCAGAGGACCAAAATCAAGGTGTTGGTAAGGCTACACTTCCTCCGGAGCTCAGGGAGAGGTTTTATTCTTTGACTTCCAGCTTCTGGAGACTGCCGGCATTCCTTGACTTATGGTCGCATCACTCCAGTCTCTGCCTCTGTGGTCACATAGCCACAACTTCCTCTTTGGTTGGGTGTCTTCTTCTCTGTGTGTTTATCTTACAAGGACATGTGATGGCCTTTAGGGTTCACCTGGATAATTCCAGATGAGCTAGCTTCTCTTATCAAGATCCTTAATTTAATCATCTTGGCAAAAAAAAAAAAAAAAAAAAACTCTTTTGAAATAAACATGCAAAAGTTCTAGGGATGAGGACATGGATAAACCTTTTTGGAGAGCTAGCATCCAGCTCATTGCACCCTGTACTGTATAACCTTCAAAGAGGTTTCAAATGCATCTTATTTGGTCATCTTAAATTTACAATCCTAGAGCTTGAACAAAAGTAATCCGACTTTGATTCCCTCCTCCCAACTTTGATTTTAAGATATAATTTCACAACTCTGTGACTGTCCAGATTTGCATTTGTCCTAAGAGGTCAGAGATAACTCCTCTCACACTGACCTTCAGCATCTTCTTCTGCTCCAAGTCAGTAAATAAACACCCAGGTTGTTTCTCCCAATCTCCCTACTCTTGCTACATATTTTTATCACTGAACAGAATGAGACTAGAAGGCAGAATCATAGAACACACAATTTAATGCTTGCTTCTCAGTGTCCACTACCGACTACCACTGCTTGGTAGACAAGCAGACTACCAACTCTCTTTGGCCTCTGGTCACTAGTTCTTTTCAAGAGTTGTTAGAGAATATATTAGTTTTCTACAGCTGCCATAACAAATGACCACACATTTAGAGACCACAGAAATTTGAAGTTTGACAGGGGTCTCAACAGGGTGAAATCAAGGTTTGGGCAGGACCGCTTTCTTTTCTGTGAGCTCTGACAGAGGGGGTAGGGACTCAGTTTCTTGCCTTTTTTCAGCTTCTAGAGGCTGTCCACAGTCCTCAGCTTGTGGCCTCTCCCGCTGTCTTCAAAGTCTGAAACGTGGCATCTGATTGTTCTGTTGTCACATCTCTCTCTCTGACCCAGCTAGGAAAAGCTTTCACATGATTAAATTGGGCTTATCTGGATAAGCCAGAATCACCTCCCTTAAGCACGCCTATAAAGCAGCTTGTGTCACACATGCATGCTTAGTCCCTTCAGCTGTGTCTGACTTTTGCAGCCCTATGGACTGTAGCCCCCCCAGGCTCCTCAGTCCATGGGATTCTCCAGGCAAGAATACTGGAGTGTGCTGCTATGCCCTCACCCAGGGGATCTTCCTGACACAGGGATTGAATTTGTTTCATGTCTCCTGCATCTCCTTCATTGCAGGCAAATTCTTTACCTCTGAGCCACCAGGGAAGCCCCCCTTGTGCCATATAAGGTAATATATTCACAGGTATAATGGTTCATTTTATATGTCAACTTGACTGTCAGAAAGTTGATAAAAAATGATTTGTGGGTGTGTCTGTGAGGTTGTTTCCAGAAGAGATTACATATGAATCAGTAGACCAAGCAAGAAAATCTTCCTCCCCAAGATGGGTGGGCATCATCCAACCTGCTGTGGGCTCAGACAAAGGCAGAGGAGGGGCGAATTCTGTCTTCTGGGACATCCGTGTTCTGCCCTCGGATATAGGAGTTCCTTATTCTCAGGCCTTTGGATTCAGACTGAACTATAAACAAGAACAGATTGCTTGTTTCTCCAGCTTGCAGATGGCAGATTGTAGAATTTCTCATCTCCCATAACCAATTTAATAATGAATCTCCTCTGATATAAAAAAAAGGAATTAATAAAAGCTCTGGTGAACTGTGTAATACAGCAGGCTTCAGGAATTAGAGTGGGGACAATCACAGATTGTCCTGGGTCACAGATGTGCCCTAGGTCAAGCTGACAGAAAGTGGCAATCTTATTTTTACTCTAAGTATAGAGCTTAGCAAATACATCTCAGCACATCTTCATAGGGTCCTTCACCTCTATGCAATGGAAAATGGTCCCAGCTATGGCCCAGGACAGTGGGAATTGGCATCAGAGAGCCTATGAGAGGAGGGGCAAAGCTACCCAGAGCACTGGTTCTGACTCATGGCAATGCTTATTCATGTCCTCTGCTTTTCCTTCCCTTCCCTTGTCTCTCCTGAGCTAAAAGATGCAGGAAAATATTTACTTTGAAGATTTGTCTTTTCTCATCATTTAGGTACAAAATTGGCATCTCTTAGCTCAGGCGGCTATTTATGGATTCTTGCTAATACCCACAATCCGCTGCCAAGACCAGGCTTTGATGAGCCCTCAGGTTCTCTTTCTCCATCTTTCACTCTTTCATCATATGAGCCAACAGTGACTTACTTAAGGGCCGTGAAATGTTCCTGTAAGAAGAGGCCATTGTGTGTTATCAATGGAGGCTTCAGAAACCTCTTGGTCAGGGCTGCCTTTTTTTTTTTTTCTTTAATAGAGAGGTGGGGAGTTTCTGTCTCAGTCAGACAATGAGGACATTATCTTTAAGAGAGAAAGAAAGATCACAATAAAATCTGAGACATTGCTCACAGTTTCATCCTCATATCAGCCATATGTTGGATACTGGTTTTCTATAAAGCCCCAAACAATGGGAAAAGGAAAGAAAAATGAGACAAAGAATAAATTCTACTTCCAAAATTAGTTTTCACTTATAATTTGTCTTTAGCCTGTTTTTCCCTTGAAATACACATATGCACACATGAATAAGGCAGGTAAGTTCTTGATGTAACTAAGTTATCATAATACCTCTATTCTGAAATAAATTTATAAGTACCTTATATTCAAAAGTTATCCTTTAGATTAACATAGTAAGATTTATAAAACAGATAAATGGTTTCAGAAATATTCATGCTACTGATCATTTTTGATTACTTAATTTCTTACTTAATGATATAAATGAAAAAGTCGATCTCGATATCCCATGAATATCCTCTGGGAAGGTGAGTTTAGTTCACAGCTGGATAAGTGGACTATATTCCTTTCTTCATTTATCTGCCTATTTCCTCCAGATGGAAGGACTATGCTCAATGTTGGGGATGAAATGACGATGATGTCCACCCCTGCTTTGAGGGATTTCATGGGTTTTGATAACATAATTAATGACTCACCACTTTGGGCATTCTTATAGCATAACATCACAGAAGCAATCCTAAGGGTTTTGTGCAGGTCTGTAGTGGACTTCTGGTTTGTCTGTTTGTCTGTCTGTCCAACATCTCCCCTCTGTACTCTGGTAACAGCATCTTGATTGTCCTCTACAGAAATGCTCCTTCTTCATTCTACATCTGTGTAGTTTGGGGCAGGGCTCTATTTAACCCATAGCCCCAAAGATGTATGTATGACCCAGGTTTAGCCGGTCAGAATATCCCATCCTTTCTGATAACAGTAATATGTTCGTGAACAAGCACATACCCAGTGGATTAAATGGGACAAGAATCACTAACTTTTGTATCAAACATCCTGAAATCTCAGTGTTTGGTTTCTCGCTCACAAAAAACTCAACACAAGCATTAATTATCAAGTATCTCATTAGGATGGTTTCTTCCATCCCTGGTGACCCAGAGATCCAGGCTCCTTTCAACAATGGCTCTGTCATATCCTGGGACCTCGGAATCCTCTGGGACCCTGGAGCTATCTGCTAAGTCATCTGTTCCAGCCAGGCAATGAGTGGAGACAGAGGGTATGTGGAGATCACTATACATGACCCAACCGAGATGCAAGCGACCTGGGGAATGTAGGTTAGCTAACTTGTATGTCCAGGAAGAAAAGGAAATAATTGGGGGACCACATAGTATTAAATGATTCTGCCA
Organism: Bos indicus x Bos taurus; assembly: GCF_003369695.1. Classification (NCBI taxonomy): domain Eukaryota; kingdom Metazoa; phylum Chordata; class Mammalia; order Artiodactyla; family Bovidae; genus Bos; species Bos indicus x Bos taurus. The sequence continues at coordinate 80,236,663 of NC_040083.1, read as the reverse complement.
CACCCAGCTTAATCAGAGCCAAATTCTCGAATTGTTCTTTCTTGAATTTACAAGAAAAGTGCTTTGAAGGAGGCATAAAAGGAAAGGGAAAAGTTTATTAAAATGATAAAATCATGCCTGAACTTTATGGTCACTGCAAGGGAAGAACTCACATGAAAAAGAAGTTAATGTGAAAATAAGAGCTGAGAGGTGAAAATGTCCCAGGGCCTTGACAGGTGACACCAGCAAGATGCCTAAGGTGCGAACATAAGAAGGCAAATCCCGGTAAGCAGGCTCTGGCTCTCAAGGTCAGCACTTACACAGCTCAGTTGTCTCCAAACCTGCACCCTAAATGCCGAGCTTCCCTCCCTGCTGCCCCTGCCCTGAGAAAGATGAATTCTTGGCAGTATCATTTGAACCCCTGGATCCTTCTGGAAGCTGTCCTGTACCTCGGGACTTTTAGCCAATAGACATACTTTTTACCTAAATCGTTTTAAGTTAGGTTTTTGTGCCTTGCTACCAATAGAATCCTGATGACTATTCATTATGTCAAAGAGAACCAGTGCAAGGTTTTAAACAGGAGACTGGCACAGTCAGATTTGTGTTTCAGAGAGGCCACTGTAATTGCCCAATTGTGCAGCGCATGCTGGCCATTCTCTCTGAAAACAGGCAGAGTTATCTCACCTCCATGGAGATCTTTCTCTATGTAATTAATGTTAATCCTGCCTGCAGAATTCACATGCAAACACAAGTGCAAAAGATTTGTCTTAATCAAAATAGCGTTTGTATTTGATGCTTTTGAGTCACCTGCTTTGAGCACAAAATTTTTGAAGCTGGTACTGCAAGCAAGGGTTCTTCTGTACCTTTCCTGACACCTCCAAAACCAGTAAAAGTTTAAAATCTTACAGCAGAAAAACATGTTGGAATTTTCATCCCAGAGTCTTAGGAAAGTGAGGAAGTGAAATGAGTGTTTTCCTTTGGGGATTAAATTTGACGTTGGGAAAGAACCAAAAAGTTTACATATTCTATGTGGAGCACTGCCAATGTCACTCCCATAGGCAGCCCCAGTGGGGGCAGCTGGGGACATTACCCTAAAGTCCAGAAAGTGGAAGAGATCCACTCTCATTGTAAACTATATCCCTAGGTACTGAGAGTCACTACCAACATTTCTTTCCTTTGCTCTACTTGGTGTTGGAGCAAATGTCAGAGAAGTGCCCGTCTTTACAAGGTAACAATGGCCCCAGTGGACACAAACAGGACAGTGGGCCCTTGACCTAATAGTACTGCAGCTCTGGGTAGACAGAGGAGCCAAGCTGCAGGTGGCTAAGCAAGAGCTGGCAGGCGGTCGTGGTTCCGTGAGTCTCAGTTGCTATGCAGATCTATTTCTATTTACACTGAGCATGTATGCCCTAGAATGTCGTCGTGGCACATGCTGCCTTCTTATTATCAAATACCAAAATTTCTTCCTGTCAGTGGTTTCTTAATTTTCAAGAGATAGAAAGCAGACATTTCCCTTGAAGCTATTTCTACTGATAAGTATCCCAGATCATCTTAGGAATTCCAATTTATCTTATCTCCCCAGCAATACTGCCAAGGGAAACATCAGACTTCTCATTTAGAGCAGCCAGAAGGTCGCTTGAGTTCATATAGGAAATGAACAGTATGTATATACTTTTCCATTTCACCATTAATTTTGGTTGCAGACTGTCCTAGAACATTAATAGGTGATTTCTCCTTCGATCTGTCTCTCCATAGATTTGAGGATGGTATTAGGAGGCTTGGATCTGCTATCCTAGGGGAAATCCCTTAAGTGCTCTGGGGCTGACTTGCCCCAGTAGTAAAACAGAAATAAATACCTTGTCAGAATCTCTGGAACACATTGCTACATAGCCTTATAGTTTTAATTAAAACTGAATCTTGAATTCATATCCTTGTATTTTCTACTTTAAAAACTCCCTATTACAGACTTCTCTTTGTCTTAGATTGTTTTATGAGAATTCTAGAATCAAGCCACCATCTCCTAAGAAGAGTCTTTATGTTCTGAGAGGTAGATCCAAAAAGCTCTTTGCTTTGCATTATTTTTAATCATTATAATTCACCCCAGGATCCCTTGAAACTCTTTAATGAAGACATAATGAGCAGTTATATGCTTACAGACAATCAAAACATAAGTCTATGCTAAACATATGGATCTGTTGTCATTAATCTAGGTATTTACCTCGGCTTATCTCTACTCTACCCAAAATACTACTTTGCTGATGGAGTCTATCTGCATTCTAGAATCAGGAAGAATTCCTTCCCCTTCACTAAAGTGATCAGGGCTTGGTAGAGGAGACAAGCCTGGATAATGAACCCATTTTGGAAATGTGTGAAGTGTTCAGTCATACAAACCCCCAAACATTTCAAAGTGATTTAGCAAAGTGGGGTTTACCCCACCCGAAATGACTTTCCTTTGGATTCTCAAAAGCCCTCTCATCATAAAAGGCATTCATTCATTTATTCATTCATTCATTTGTCAAATATTAAGTTCCTTCCATGAGCCAGGTGCTATTCTAGGCACCTGGGATGCACTGTTGAACAAAATCAACCAAGTTTTCAGCCTTCGTGGTGCTGAAATTCCTGTCTGCAGCCTTCATTGGTCTCTTTCTTTCAAAGTACTGCAAATGTATAGCTGAAACACTGAATTTAAACTTTACCCATGTACTCTCAGGTATGATGCCCTAATTATTTTATGATCTAGACTTACAGCATTGAGTTAAATGCACAGACTTTTTGCCAGCTGGCCTGGGTCACTCACTCAATGGGGCCTTAGCTTGAGCTAAGTCACAGACTCTCTCAGCCTCATTTTCCTCATCTGTGCAATGGGGGAAGCAAAATCATCAAACCCACTGAGCTGCTGGGAAGATTGTATGAGATATTCATGCAAAGTACTTAACTCTGCTTGTAGAACACTGAAATGCACATTAAATATTAGCTGTTATTCAGTGCTGAGTATGAAACACCTAACAAATTCAAGCAGTAAAAAATTTCTGTAAAACTGCCCTCACCCTCACCCTCACCCTCATCCTCACCCTCACCCTCACCCTACTGAGCAGCATCATTTTTAGATGCTACTGTGACTTCTTTCCAGATTTTTTTAAGAATCTGAGACACTTGTGTTTGAAATTTGGGGGGAAGGAAGTCTCTCATATCCCTTGGGTTGCAATCACTGTGGTACAGCACAGTGGCTCTGAGTTTTGGGACCACACATGAGGCTCAGAATCTTTTTTGAGGCTGAGATTAGTTCCTGAGACCCTACAGGTGCCTGTTTCCCCAAGAACTCAACACCTCAACTTGCTTCCTGGTTGGTGGGGAGTACCTCTCTTCTTCTCTCCTTTTGCTCTTAAAGATACACCCCTTTCAGTCCTTTGTCTCAAGGATACTCGGAAAATTTCTTTATCAATTTAGGATTTATAAAGGCCAGAAGAGGCAGACTACTTGTTTCCAGAAGCATAAGTTTTCTGCTCTGACACAAAACTCCCCTGAGGCAAAGGAGCCCCTCTGGAAGCATGGAGGGGTTGGGAAAGGGATTGTAGTCAGAACAGACTCAAGAGAATATCGCAATACATTTCCTGCAATAGCAGGTTGTTCTTTGCAGTTGGGGCCGTTTGTTGTGCCTTTTTGTCATGTCATCTGACAAATAGCACTGAACACAGGAAACAGATGTGAAAAGAGTGAGCTAGGCCCATTCTAAGCATGTCTGAGTCAGGTTGAAATGTGTGATTTAGTTCCAGGACTTTGATCCATGAGTCATAGACCCATGGAGTCTCTATGTCACATGACTCCAGATGGTGTTCCCTAAAAGGCATGTCAGCCTTGTTCCTGGAGAGGGAAACACTAGGAAGCCCAGGAGGACCACTTTGTCTCCCAATCAAGGCCCATCACCTGGACTCTGAGCCTTTCTCCCTTTTACTTTTATGCAACTCTTGTAAGTAAATCAGATCAGATCAGTCACTCAGTCGTGTCCGACTCCTTGCAACCCCATGAATTGTAGGACGCCAGGCCTCCCTGTCCATCACCAACTCCCGGAGTTCACTTAGACTCACGTCCATCGAGTCAGTGATGCCATCCAGCCATCTCATCCTCTCTCGTCCCCTTCTCCTCCTGCCCCCAATCCGTCCCAGCCTCAGGGTCTTTTCCAATGAATCAACTCTTCACATGAGGTGGCCAAAGTACTAGAGTTTCAGCTTCAGCATCATTCCTTCCAAAGAAATCCCGGGGCTGATCTCCTTCAGAATGGACTGGTTGGATCTCCTTGCAGTCCAAGGGACTCTCAAGAGACTTCTCCAACACCACAGTTCAAAAGCATCAATTCTTTGGCGCTCAGCCTTCTTCACAGTCAGTTTTCATTCCAATCCCAAAGAAAGGCAATGCCAAAGAATGCTCAAACTACCGCACAATTGCACTCATCTCACACACTAGTAAAGTACTGCTCAAAATTCTCCAAGCCAGGCTTCAGCAATATGTGAACCGTGAACTTCCTGATGTTCAAGCTGGTTTTAGAAAAGACAGAGGAACCTGAGATCAAATTGCCAACATCTGCTGGATCATCGAAAAAGCAAGAGAGTTCCAGAAAAACATCTATTTCTGCTTTATTGACGATGCCAAAGCCTTTGACTGTGTGGATCACAGAAGTAAATAGTACAACTTATATTTTGTGAGCTACCCAGTCCCATCCCCTGATCCTTGGGACATATAACTCCACCCTTGACTGTAACATCATTTCTATCTCTCTTAAAGAGTTACTGTTGTTTCCTTTTAGATAATTTGCCTTCATTCTTAATAGAAAAGTTGCAGACTTTATATTGGAGAGTCATCCAAGAACCATCCAAGAAAAAGGAGAAGCACATTCAGAAATATTTGTTCAGAGGTGATAGAAATGGAAAGAATATATTATCATCAACAGATTTCTTCTTCACCACATTAGAAAATATGCATTGTTAAGACCTCTTTATGATTTGAAGTGGAATATTTTAGGGAAAAATACCCAGAGGGATAAAATTAATTTTGATTCCCTTTATAGTACTGAAGAAGGCAGATTATGGCCAAACCAGGGGATAAGATCCCAGCTTCTGCACTCACTGCCTCTAGGATCTGGGGACAATGCGCCTAACCACCCTGGATCTCCATTTCCTCTCTGTCAAATGTGTGTAATAAGAGTATTGCTCCGAGTATGGCAGCAGATGCTGGTGGCCCCTTTAAGGCCCCTGGGCACGCCTCCTCCCAAACAACAACCTCTTACTGCAGCCTCCTGGGCCTCTCTGGAAGGGGTTCTCTGACCACTCAGCACCTGTGAGGCAGGCCAGAAGTGCCATGGAGCTAATGGCACCTGGAAGCTGCCCCTTTAACTACTGAAGGAAGAGATGGGTAGGAAATACTCCAGCTTCCTTGCCCCTGTGGGGAGATTCTGAGGTGTTCTCCATCCTCTCTCAGAGAGCCCCAACTGAATCAAGCCCATCCTCCACAGTGGTAACCGCTCCTGAATGCACCCACCTGGCTTCTTTCCCATCCCCATCCCATTCTCCAACCTGACAAAAACTCCTTGGAGTCACCCCCCAAACAAACTACTTCTTTTCAATTCGCGTCACAGGGAAATGCAACTTAAAGCAATATGAAGTAATTCGTATTATGAAATGCTTTATAACTCTTTTTTACTCACAGTAAGCACCAAGTAACTTTTGGACAAACTGGAAAAATATCAATAATAATGAAGTAAATATATAAGCTATTTTCCCACCCTTAGATAAGTTGGAGTTGGTAGGGAACCCACAACCAAGGGAAAACTAATGCCTAAGAAAGAGAGCATCTGGTAACATAAAATTCAGTGCTGGTTTTTTGTGTACCTCTGATGTGCTGAAGAATTGATGCCTTTGAACTGTGGTGCTAGAGAAGACTCACGAGAGTCCCTTGGACAGCAAGGAGTTCAAACCAGTCGATCCTAAAGGAAATCAATCCTGAGTATTCATTCAAAGGACTTATGCTGAAGCTGAAGATCCAACGCTTTGGCCACGTGATGCAAACAGACAACTCATTGGAAAAGACTGTGATGCCAGGAAAGATTGAAGGCAGGAGGAGAAGGGGATGACAGAGGATGAGATGGTTGGATGGCATCACTCACTCAGTGGACCTGAATTTGAGCAAACTCTGGGAGATGATGAGGGACAGAGAGGCCTGGCGTGCTGCCGGAGTCCTGGCATGCTGGGGTCGCAGAGTCAGCATGACTGAACAAAAACATTATATGCAGATAATGCAACATTATATGGAGATAATGCAACATTATATGCAAATATCTTCAGTAACAAGGATAAAATATGAGGCTTCATATTTTCCCTCCAGGCTCAGAAATTTCCTGACATGTACATATACACATATTCACAAACATATATTTATAGATCTGTATGTATGTACTCAACACACACAATCCTACACACTGTAGGAACATAAGCAACCATATTTACATGCTTTCTTTGATAAGCAATGATTGGGAAGGCCATGGCCAAGGGCAGAGTAAGCTTCTGTAATAGTCATGGCTAATACTGAGCTAGTATGGTGCAACCATAACCAGATGTTAAAATATTGAAATAGCTCCATACCTATTGGTTAGCAGCCATTGTCATTTCCATTCAACTATTTACAATGTTTCATTATCAGAAAGTGTAGTGGTTAATGTGCAATAAAGTGTTCTAATTCCTAATCCAGAAATAATTGGAACAGATTTCTTAATATTGTCATGATAAATTTATCTTTAAATGAACAGTATGATTTTATGTGACCAAACAACTCACCATCAAGAGTGGTGATTTTTAAACATAAGGTCGGATAACCTTCAACTGGAAGTACAATAATAATCATGAAATAAAATAATAAAAACACCTTTGAATTATTAATATGATTTCATACTATATGCTTTTGAGTTCAAAAATTCCCTATGTATGGATAATTAATGTCAAATTTAGAAATTAAATATTGAATAAGCCATGAACATACATCTTTCCACAATTAAATTCAATATTAATGAATTCAAATTTAATTTGAATTTAATTAGCTTTGAGCAAAACACCATCTATTACATTACTGTTGCTAATTCAAATTTAATTGATTGTGTAGTTTCCTTTGTATTTAACCTGAGAACTTTATACTAAAGCTAAAAAGTTAATACCTAGGTTTACGTTCTTACACATTTAAGTGACATCATAATAAGGATGATTTGAGTTGAGGTCCATGGCATTTTTCTCCTTTTATAATAACTTTGTATCCAGGTCTGGCAACACAGAGCTTGCGGGCTTTTGCACCCAGCAACCCAGGTTTGCATTCTGATCCTGCATCAGACGCTAACTCAGTTTCTTAGGCAAGTCAGTTAACTTTTCTGAGCCTTTGTTCCTTCATATTGAATATGAAGCTAATCCCTCCCCCACCCCTCCCCACCTCCCCACCGGATTCTCTGCGGGGATTTAAAGGATGGTATCAGTAAAGCATCAGCCTCATTCCAGCCTGGGAAGGGCATTAGTAAATGTAACTTTCCCTCTGCTTTCCCTTTCCCCTTCACTGGGGAGATGGGTCCTTTTGGTTAGCTCTTGTTTTGTTTTTTGTTTTAATGTGTGAGTGTTAAAAAGTAAGTTAGCCTTCACCCTTGGAATCTGAGCTTCCCAGCAGGGCCCCTCCATAGTTTAAGGCGGCCCAGCACAAAACCAAAGTACAAAGCTCTGTTGCAAACAGGGCTGTGGAAGGTGTTAAAATAGAAAAAGTTTCCTTTCTTTTTTGGCCTCTTTCGATCTGCCTTGGTGTTAATTTCCTAGTTAACAGCACGCCCCCTGGGCACCTGAATGCCCTGAGTTGGGCTCAGACTCTCATGGACCCCCAGGGACCTGCCGGCAGAGCACGCATATGCACGTGCGCATGCGCAGCCTACTGCCTGCAGAATTTATCCTGTCCTTCACCTCGGTGAGCCCTCTGCCTGCCTTGGCCATCATGTGACAGCCCAGCTGTCCCCATTCTTGTACCCAGTTCCCCGCCTGAGGCATTTGCTGGGTGGGAGCTGAAGGAGGCCGGAGAAGACCCAGTGCTCCAGAGAGTGGAGAGGAGAAGGCTAAGAGTGTGTTGCAAAGTAGATGCAGGAAGCTTCCTTGTGTGAAAAAGCTTTCAAGATCCTACACAAGCCCCGTTGTCCCATCAGACGTCTTGTATAAAACAAAATCAAGGATCATGTTGTTATGAATTGCAAGATGGCATCCTCAGAGTATTGAACTCTTAAGAGCAACCCTCCTGAGAGCAGGGCCCTGTTCCCAATTAAGTTGGCCAACCTACATGTTTATGGTGGTGGTTATCTTCCCACGAACTTCACAGAAATTAGAAAACTCATCTAGCACGTAAAAAGGCGTGCCTCTGAATGGGAGGAAATAGAAGGGTTTCAGAAGGGCTATGCGTGGCAGAAGTTAACGCCTTCCATGGAGCAAGCCTATGCCTGCCCCTGTCCCTCCACTGCCCCATAAACACCAGGCACTAGGACCAACTAGTCTCAGATCTGAGTAGGTGTTCATGGAGGGCAGAACCATCTGGGCCATATAGCACTGGGACAGAGCTCAGGTAGGGTAATGTTTTCCTCCTGTTATCACAGAGCAACCGTGCTGCTGTCATGGGAACTGCAGCTCTCTTGACAGCCAAGATCTCCTGTGATGTGCCCCCCATCCAGGCTGGGCTCCATTCATTCCTCTTTGGTTGCTTGGTTTTCAGTTTTAGTTTCCATGCATTCTGTGGCCAAATATAAGGTGAGAGATCTAGAACTTTCCAAAATATTCAATTCTGTTTATATTAATACATACTGAGCCCTAGAAAGAAATCCAACAAAGTTCATGTTATTAACCACCCCACAGGCCAAATTGAGTTTCAGTTCAGAATATCCCTCTCTCAGAGTGAAGACTTTGTAGCCCCAAGACATTGCATGATGCCCACACAGGGTACAAACTCAGTGAAATTATTTGTTACGTGAATGGCTGAGTGACTGGCACATTGATCTAAGCCTTGGTGTTTGCTGTTGCTGGAATTTCTTTCCCCTCATAGTTACTAAAGGAAAATCAGCAGAACAAGTATTATTCCTCATTGCACATATGAATAAATGAGGCTGAGACTCCGGAGGGATAAGTTCCCAAAGTTAGAGGGCTAGAATCAGAATATAGGTATCCTGAGCCCAAATGCAGGGATTTTGGCTTCTAAATTTTTACAGCAAAATTAAGCTATCAACTTGAGTGTATTTGATTGCGTTGACAGCCGTACTTTTCTTAGCAAGGCATATTTGCTGCTATCTTATATGTTGTGTCTTATAAGTTATCCCTTTGGTGAGCCAGAGAGACAAAACACATTTTGAGGGGAGACATGTTTTATTAGCTAGGGATGATGATGAACCAACAAAAGTAAAAGCTTTAGCTAGATCGTTGTCACTGTCCAAAGAGAATCGTCTCTCCAGTGTCCTTTTGGTACATCTATTAGACAAGCCCCCATTTCTGAGCAATACATGCTTAGAAAGACAAGGCAGTGCAAAATCATGATTATAGACCCAAGTTCTGGAACTCAACACACCAAAATTTCTGCTTTAGCACTTAATAAGTGGGTGACCTTGGGAGAAATTAATCTCTCTTGGCATTAATGTCTCATTTGTAAAATTGAGATCATAAAAATAGAAAACTTGGAAGGTGGTTGTGAGACATTACTGGTAAAGTGCTTAGCAAGTCCCTGGCATGTGGTTAAGAGTATCATGTGTATTATCTACACTAGTGAAGGCAGATGACCACAGGAAGGAAGGGGAATGTTGCCTTCAGACATGAATTAATCGGTGAAATATTCCCCTTGCACGTAGGTCATGGCACATCCCTGCGTGAGCGCATAAACAGATTAAATTCCCTTGTCCAGATGGCTAAATAAATTAAATACACCAACCCAACTGAAATAAAGGTGCAAAGTTCTATATTTTCAGCCCACCATTAGTGGCTTCTCTGTGTTTTACGGGACTCAGCCAGTAGGCACTAAACTTGTCTCAAGACACAAGTCCTTCGGTGTTTTTTTTTCTTTCTGTATGTGACAAAAATCACATATTGACCTTTCTGACCTTTTGGAAGGCAGTTTCAGAAAGTAAAGCTGAGACTGAAAAAAACAAAACAGAACGAAACTAAACTAAAACGTATGTTTGTTGCTAAATTCATACAGAACTGTGATTGGGGATTTCATTGATAATAAAAGGATCCAAGATCATTCCTAGTGAAAAATTAATTACTCCAGGCTTATGTTTCCTTAAATGTATGAGATAGAGTCTCTTTCTACAATTTGGAAATGCACAGTTGTTTTGTGATCCTATTTCTCATACTCAACCACAGAAAGCTGTTAGTCCTTGCTTAGTTTTCCTCCTTCAAGACAGATCAGCTCAAAGGGAGGATTAAAGGACATGGCGGGGCCATGCCAGCAATCTTCAGACAAGCGGAATCCAACCAACACTTTGAGAGTCTCTCCTCTCAGAAGGCCAGCTGTAGCTGTTTGAGCCTAGTATCACCATAGTAATGACATCTCCATGCAAACTTAGGTCTCATGGAAACTTTAGAATCTACACACCAATTTGCTCATTCCTGCAGTGCAGAGAGCAAGCAAAACTATCCAAACTTTTGTTTATATTGCTTTTCTTTAGAGATAAAACCTGTTAATGGGTATCTAGGTATAAGGATCCATTTGATGAATGCTAAACCTCCAAATAGTAGGAAAAACTGAAGTAGCTAGGAAGAGGACAAATTGATTTTAAAAGACATTTTGTGATACACCTATTCAACAGATATTGAGAACCTTCTGTTTTCCAGACACTGTCCTAGGCTTTGGGCATGGAGCCCTGAGCAAGACAGACATAGTCCCCTCCTTTTGGGGTACTTATGTTAATGGGGAAGACAGACAGTAAACAGATCATTTAGGAAATACATTTTAAGGACTAGATGCCAAAAAAAGCAAACAAAACAGCAGCACCTTAGACTTCTTATGAAGGAGAAATGTGCATTGTCCTCCTAGGATAATTGAGAATTAAATCTAAGACTCAGTTTCTTCATCAGTAAAATGGGAATGATTCAACTTATAGGTTTATGGTGAGGCTCAGGTAATGAGCATTAAGTTTGGTTTTGAAATTTGGATATGAGTCTTTATTAAGTTATAATTTTGTAAAAAGCAATATTCAGAGCACTTCAACAGAAAACTCCCCATGCACACTTCACAGGACAGCCCTTGGAAATTGGAAATAACACCAAATGAAGGAATTTCATACCAGGAACTGGTTTCACATGGACTTGTTGCCTTGGTTGGAATATAAGATTCAGTGCAGTTCAGTCGCTCAGTCGTGTCCAACTATTTGTGACCTCATGAGTCACAGCACACCAGGCCTCCCTGTCCATCACCAACTCTCGGAGTTCACTCAGACTCACGTCCATCAAGTCGGTGATGCCATCCAGCCATCTCATCCTCTGTCGTCCCCTTCTCCTTCTGCCCCCAAACCCTCCCAGCATCAGAATCTTTTCCAATGAGTCAACTCTTCGAATGAGGTGGCCAAAGACTTTCAGCTTTAGCATCATTCCTTCCAAAGAACACCCAGGGCTGATCTCCTTCAGCATGGACTTGTTGGATCTCTTTGCAGTCCAAGGGACTCTCAAGAATCTTCTCCAACACCACATTCAAAAGCATCAGTTCTTCGGCGCTCAGCTTTCTTCACAGTCCAACTCTCACATCCGTACATGACCACTAGAAAAACCATAGCCTTGACTAGACGGACCTTTGTTGGCAAAGTAATGTCTCTGCTTTTCAATATGCTATCTAGGTTGGTCATAACTTTCCTTCCAAGGAGTTAAGCATCTTTTAATTTCATGGCTGCAGTCACCATCTGCAGTGATTTTGGAGCCCAGAAAAATAAAGTCTGACACTGTTTCCACTGTTTCCCCATCTATTTCCCATGAAGTGGTAGGACTGGATGCCATGATCTTCGTTTTCTGAATGTTGAGTTTTAAGCCAACTTTTTCACTCTCCTCTTTCACCTTCATCAAGAGGCTTTTTAGTTCCTCTTCACTTTCTGCCATAAGGGTGGTGTCATCTGCATATCTAAGGTGATTGATATTTCTCCTGGCAATCTTGATTCCAGCTTGTGTTTCTTCCAGTCCAGCGTTTCTCATGATGTACTCTGCATAGAAGTTAAATAAACGGTGACAATATACAGCCTTGACGTACTCCTCTTCCTATTTGAACCAGTCTGTTGTTCCATGTCCAGTTCTAATTGTTGCTTCCTGACCTGCATACAAATTTCTCAAGAGGCAGGTCAGGTGGTCTGGTATTCCCATCTCTTTCAGAATTTTCCACAGTTGATTGTGATCCACACAGTCAAAGGCTTTGGCATAGTCAATAAAGCAGAAATAGATGTTTTTCTGGAACTCTCTTGCTTTTTCGATGATCCAGCAGATGTTGGCAATTTGATCTCTGGTTCCTCTGCCTTTTCTAAAACCAGCTTGAACATCTGGAAGTTCACGGTTCACATATTGCTGAAGCCTGGCTTGGAGAATTTTGAGCATTACTTTACTAGTGTGTGAGATGAGTGCAATTGTGCGGTAGTTTGAGCATTCTTTGGCATTGCCTTTCTTTGGGATTGGAATGAAAACTGACCTTTTCCAGTCCTGTGGTCACTGCTGAGTTTTCCAAATTTGCTGGCATACTGAGTGCAAATAAGCCAATTTGGAATCAACCTCAAGCTGTTATTTTTTTTATCCTCACATTCAGTGATACTCCTTATTTATTTCTAACTCTCTTTAATTTGCTGAATCATGTTGAAATTAAACCAGTTCTGATTTGAGGATTTCTTTTTTTAAGGAAAATGGTGATCCTCTTGCTTCATGCTTGCATATGTAGGAGTCAGCCAAGATTAGAAAAATCTATTTGAAACTGATAGAGAGAAGCCTTAATTAATGGCTCATCTTTTAAAGTTTATGAATCCCTTTGAAGGTCAGTGAGTCACTGTTCATTTTAATTAACTTGGGAAGAGACACATCGGAATTTAAAATGTGGCTATGGTTAAGAATTGGCCCATGTAAAAAATGACATTGACTTAACGTATGTTTGGGCTTCCGTATGTGGTGGCTCAGTATGTGCCACTGTAACGTATGTGGTGGCTCAGCTGGTAAAGAATCCTCCTGAAATGCAGGAGACCTGGGTTCAATTCCTGGGTTGGGAAGATCCCCTGGAGAAGGGAATGGCTACCCACTGCAGTATTTTGGCCTGGAGAATTCCGTGGACTGTATAGTCCATGGGGTCGCAAAGAGTTGGACACGACTGCGCAACTTTCACTCAGGTAACATATTTTTTACCCTGTGCGCCTGATTCTTGGCCATTACAGTCATAGATATAAACAAGTTTCTGCTGTTCAGCATTAGATTAGCAGTTTACTCACCCTTGAACAACTGATGATGCTCCATCTCATGCAACATCAGCAAAATTTTGATTATGTTACTTGCCTTCCACAAGAGAAGTGTCAGAGAAAGGAAGAAAAAAAAAGCTGCAATCTTTGGATTGTAATTAAGTTCCTCCGTGGTCTCCCCAAGTACCCTATCTCTCCACCACTTTTATATTCTTAAAAAATTACATTGTGAACACACACACACATGATATCTCCCTCAAAGTGCTCCAAATTTAGCCTCATAATTATGTGTTCACACTAGAGTATGCAGCTTCCTACTCCAGAGGTCCTTCTGTCCGTGTCTTTCCCATCTCAGAACATCATTTTCCAAGTTTCAGCTCAAAAGTCACACCTTGCAAAGTGTGTATCTTGAATCTCCCCAAGTCGGGGTGAAGTTGCTTCAGATTCTCTACTCCTCTGCTCATAGGCTTTCTGCTGACCAGGGTGCTGGGTGAATGGGGTGGTGGCCACAGATACCCTGCATTATGGTTCAGACAGAAAACATAACCCCTGCCCCTTATCCAGAAGCAGATGGGCTGCAGTGAAGTACATGCCACTAGGCAATGGCAGAACACCTTTGATTAGAGGGACCTCACTGAATAATCCACATATGATTAACTCAGCCCCAGGTAATCAAGAATCCACAGAATTTAATATCCTTTCTGATTGGGCTTTCATGAATTTAAGACCACAGTTTTAAACCCATAAGCAATCTTAAGATGAGGCCCAACAATCTCACATAAGTGGCAGCATCTGTCTCTTGCCAAGCCTTGTCATCCTTGTACCAACTCTAGGGCATGGGCCCCATATTCATTCTTGTTTTCTAGACTCTTGCATATCTACCATTGATTTCTTAGGTTTCTGGTAGTACTTGTACCAGTGACTCCAGAGTTTGCTTAATTTTGAGTCCCGCAGCCACATCATCTACAGATTTCTACTAATCTGGGCAGTAACAACATCCATCTTCTCTTGACCTTGGTAAAAACACTGACCTATTAGAGAATAGTTTGTTTGGTTTTTTTAATATTTACTTATTTATTTGTTTGGCTGTGCCAGGTCTTAGTTGAGGCATGTGGGATCTATTAATAGTTCTATGACCAGGGAGCAAACCCGGGTCCCCGGCACTGGAAGTACAGAGATTAACCACTGCACCACCAGGGAATTCCCTGTCCTTATAGTTTTGTCTAGTCCAAGTGTTGGGTAAATGAGATCCTACGGTTCATAGCCTCTGTTGTCTGGCTTCATTCGCCTAGCATAATGCATGTGAGCTTTAGGCATGTTGTTGTGTATATCGGAAGTTCATTCATTTTTTTTAATATAAATGTACTTATTTTAATTGGAGGTTAATTACTTTACAATATTGTATTGGTTTTGCCATACATCAACATGAATCCGCCACGGGTATACACGTGTTCCCCATCCTGAACCCCCCGTCCCTCCTCCCTCCCTATCGTCCCAGTGCACCAGCCCCAAGCTTCCTGTATCATGCATCAAACCTGGACTGGCAATTCGTTTCATATATGATATTATACATGTTTCAATGCCATTCTCCCAAATCATCCCACCCTCTCCCTCTCCCACTGAGTCCAAGAGACTATTCTATATATCTGTGTCTCTTTTGCTGTCTCGCATACAGGGTTATTGTTATCATCTTTCTAAATTCCATATATATGCGTTAGTATACTGTATTGGTGTTTTTCTTTCTGGCTTACTTCACTCTGTATAATAGGCTCCAGTTTCATCCACCGCATTAGAACTGATTCAAATGTATTCTTTTTAATGGCTGAGTAATTCTCCATTGTGTATATGTACCACAGCTTTCTTATCCATTCATCTGCTGATGGACATCTAGGCTGCTTCCATGTCCTGGCTATTATAAACAGTGCTGTGATGAACATTGGGGTACATGTGTTTCTTTTAATTCTGGTTTCCTCAGTGTGTATGCCCAGCAGTGGGATTGCTGGGTCATAAGGCAGTTCTCGGAGAAGGCAGTGGCACCCCACTCCAGTACTCTTGCCTGGAAAATCTCATGGATGGAGGAGCCTGGTAGGCTGCAGTCCATGGGGTCACTAAGAGTTGGATATGACTGAGCGACTTCACTTTCACGTTTCACTTTCATGCATCGGAGAAGGAAATGGCAACCCACTCCAGTATTCTTGCCTGGAGAATCCCAGGGACAGAGGAGCCTAGTGGGCTGCCGTCTATGGGGTCGCACAGAGTCGGACATGACTGAAGTGACTTAGCAGCAGCAAGGCAGTTCTATTTCCAGTTTTTTAAGGAATCTCCACACTGTTTTCCATAGTGGCTGTACTAGTTTGCATTCCCACCAACAGTGTAAGAGGGTTCCCTTGTCTCCACACCCTCTCCAGCATTTATTGCTTGTAGACTTTTGGATTGCAGCCATTCTGACTGGCGTGAAATGGTACCTCATTGTGGTTTTGATTTGCATTTCTCTGATAATGAGTGATGTTGAGCATCTTTTCATGTGTTTGTTAGCCATCTGTATGTCTTCTTTGGAGAAATGTCTGTTTAGTTCTTTGGCCCATTTTTTGATTGAGTCATTTATTTTTCTGGAATTGAGCTGCAGGAGTTGCTTGTATATTTTTGAGATTAGTTGTTTGTCAGTTGCTTCATTTGCTATTATTTTCTCCCATTCTAAAGGCTGTCTTTTCACCTTGCTTATAGTTTCCTTTGTTGTGCAGAAGCTTTTGATTTTAATTAGGTCCCATTTGTTTATTTTTGCTTTTATTTCCAATATTCTGGGAGGTGGGTCATAGAGGATCCTGCTGTGATTTATGTCGGAGAGTGTTTTGCCTATGTTCTCCTCTAGGAGTTTTATAGTTTTTGGTCTTACGTTTAGATCTTTGATCCATTTTGAGTTTATCATTTTTATAAGTGAAGATGTTTTCAAGTACAGCTCTTTAGATCACCTCTTAACCTGAATTATGCCCGATCTATAAAAATATGTGTTCTTTTTCCTGTCCCCCATGCTTGCTCCAAAGTCACACAACCTTGTACTTTTCACTGCAGTGACCACCACTTATCCTCCATGCTAAGCTCTTTGGTTTAATTATATTTTAACATGACCCCCGAGCAGGAAAAATGTTATTAAGACTTTTGAATACCTGAGAAGCAAAACTTTTAAGATGTTTTCTGCACTCTTCCAAGAATATTCATGATGTCTTCCTGGGTCCAAGGTGTCCTCTGAGATTCGTTTAGAAGGACTTGAACAAGGCTACACATTAAAGTATTTTCTCCAATTATATTTCTTCTCTCTTTTTTCCTTTCTTCCTTCCTTCTTTCCTTTTCTATTCTTCTCTCAATTTTTTTCTCTCTCTCCTGGTAAAAAGTATCTTCCCACCTGGAGCAAATCAAATAGGAAACTGGTGGGGTTTTTAATTCGAATAGCATCAGAGTTTGTAAAGAATTTTTTTCTGGATCAACTGCTGGCAATCAACAAGCACATTTCCAAAGAGCACATTAAGTGGCAATAATGCTCTGAAAAAAAATAAATCAAGAAAGAGGATGGGAAACACCTGGGGAAAGACAGTCAGTGAGTGTCCCTGGAGGTAGCCATGTATAATAGGTGTCTGTGCAAAGCAGATTTCCAGCAGCTGGGAGAACGAGGACCAAATCCCTGAGGTGGAAGCATGTTGATATATTTCTTTACAGTCCAGTTTGCTGATTCTTTAAAAGATAATCTTTTAGAAGTTTCTGATAATAGTAACTGTAAATACAGTTGATCTTGAACAGCATGTGTTTGAACTGTGTGGGTCTACCCCTTACATGTGGTTTTTTCCAATAGTAAATGATACAATATTACGAGGTCCCAGGTTGGTTGAATCTGGGAATGTGGAACTGTGGATATGGAGGGCCGAACATAAGTTACACAAGGATTTTCAACCCAGTGAGGGGCTGGTACCCTTACACTCTGCCAATCCCTACCTCCCCAAGTCTCCCATGTTGTTTAAGAGTCAACTATATTAAATATCCTTTGGGTTAAGAAAAAACATAACACAATAGGAATACCAAAGGCCAGAGAAAGCCCTGCATTTTATTTCTACTGAGGCATCTGCATTCCTGAGATGATGACCTGGTCAGTTTCCTTTGACAGCAGCTCTGACCACTAATCACAAGCTCCAGTCCCAGCCTCTCAGGCTGCCTGGTGAGACTGTTAACTTTGACCCCACTTTATTTTTAGTTGAACCAAGTTTATAACAGACACACACACTGTGAATGACCCACAAACCCTCAAATCAAAAAGTCAACTGGAAAGAATGTCTGTGGGTGTGCTGTTGCAAAATGGAATAAATTGTTTTCAGGATTTATGACTACCTTTTAGAAAGACAGTCCATGATATACTTTCTTTTTTTTCCCCTCATGCTGTTGTCTCTCTGAAATCTTTTTCTGTTCCTCCCTAGTCACATCAGTGATCTGGAGGGAAGATCTTCAACTGCAGCCTGTAGTTTGCCTATCGAGTTATTTTGTTTGAGTTTGATAAGTAATTCCTCAGCGGATCATTTGTAAGTGACTACCGCACTTGAGATGTTTTTGAGATAAAGCATTCCTGAAAACTTTACATTCTGCAAAATTGTGCTCTTTAAATAACCGGGCTTATGAATTAAAGGAGATGGGCGCTGATGCCACAGCATATCTACAGCCTTAACAAAGCAATGACTTGAACCTGGGGAAGAAGGTGTCATGAACTTTCTTGGCAGCAGACACTAAAAATGAATAAAGCCACCAGAGTGAATATGGCAACAAGCCATTGGATTGGATCACAGCTGCAGGAACTGAGACCAGACTGATGGAAGGGCCCTGTTGCTAAGGTGGGAGGCAGGGGAACCTGCCCTGAGCCAAGAGAGGCCTCACAGCAGGGAGCTGTATCTTGGGGGAGAGTAGAGGAGGGGCAGGAAAAACAGAATGCAGAAATTTGTGTTGAACTTTCTTAAAATGTAGCTAAAGGGGCTCCTTCCTCAGGTACAGCAGCCAGATTGAGGGGTCTTCCTTCCCTGTGAAAGGTTATAATTCTGTTCTTCCTTGCTTGCTTCCCATTGGATAGGAAGGTTCGTGTGTGAGCCAGCACAAAGGTCCTGTTACATTGATAGCATTTCCCTATTTACCATCTGTTTGTGGACTTCTTCACATTACAGAAGCCATACCTTGCAGGAAAACTGACTGTATTTGACCCATTAAAAACTGGATTCTCTTAAACTAGGAAAAACACTTAAGGATGTTGCAACGGTTTCTGAATAAGAATGGTGACAATGATAGATTGTATTTATTTAGTGCTTTCCATGGGCTACACACTTTGCTAAATATTTTGTAGATAATATCATATTCAATCATCACAGTGATCCTATGTCAGAGGAATTTCTATCCCTTTTTTACCCGTGACAGAATGGGGATTAAGAGAAGTGCGGTAAATTGACTGATGTCACCTCGCCAAGAACTCAGAACTCATTTCCAAGCCTCATGCACTTAGCCATCTCTTGATTGATTCTGTGAACTTAGACCTAAGTCTTAAAATGATTATTCATTCAAAGATGGATTTAATACCAGGAGAACATTATAAAGTAGGTCCCAGTCTACAGAAGTCTTCTCTGGATAATAAAAAATGCATCATTTATACTATTTTTAATTTTTTTTTCCTGAAGTGTAGTTGATTTACAACATTGTATTAGTTTCAAGAATACAGCAGTGATTCAGACATATATAGAGATACAGATATATTCTTTTTCAGATTTCTTTTCCTTATAGATTACTACAAAATATTGAGTATAGTTCCCTAAAGCACCATTTCTGTGCTCCTTTTACCTCAGGTTTCCACTGTCTGTGTACCAAAGCAACAGCTATCCAACCTTAGTGTTGTGAGCACACCATCAAATCAGGTGGGCTCAACATATCGTTCCGTGCTGTATTTTGCTAAATGTACTGCAAACATTATGCTGAGAAGGGCTCTAGGAAGTTTGGAGACCAGAATGAGAATGTAAGACTAAGATGCCAGGTAGATATGGACAAAGAATGGGAAGGTTTAAAATAGCAAATAATTACTCTCTGCCTCTGCTCTTTTTTTTTTTTTTTTTTGGCTTCAAACAAAAGAAATTTATTGTCTCACAGTTCTGGGAGCCAAAGAGCGGAAATCAAGGTGTCAACAGGGCCTTACCCCCTCTAAAAGAGTTCAGGAATTCCTTCCTGGTGTCACCTGACTTCTGGTGGTTTGCTGTCAATCTTTAGTCCTCCTGATTTGCAGCTGCATCATGCCAGTCTCTTCCTGGGAATCACCTGGCATTCATCCTGTGTCTCTCTTTTTATAAAGACACCAGTCCTATTGGATTAGGGGCTACTTTTTGTCACCTACTGCTATTGTGACCTCATTTGAACTTAACTAATTGTATCTACAATGACTCTACTTCAAAATCAGGTCACAACATGATACCCTGGGTGTTAGGACTACAACAGATATCTTTGAGGGATACAATTCAACCCATCATATAATTGATTCTTTTTTTTTTTCATTTTTCACTAAGTATATTGCTTAACCTTTCATGGCTTGGAATATTGCCTCTGAAAAATATCTCCTTTATTGTATTTACGCCTCCATTGAGCTTCCATGGTGGCTCAGATGGTAAAGAATCCACCTGCAATGCAGGATACCTGCGTTTGATCCCTGGATTGGGAAGATCTCCTGGAGAAGGGAATGGCTATGCACTACAGTATTCTTGCCTGGAAAATTCCATGGATAGAGGAGCCTGGCAGGCTACAGTCCATGGGGTCACATTACGAGCCCCTGAGTAATATTTGACAGTGCTTTTTGAAATGCTTAAAAATTTATATGTTGTTCAGACATTTAGTCACTAAATTGTGTTCACCTCTTCATGACCCCATGGACTGCAGTACACCAGGTTTCCCTGTCCTTCACTATCTCCCAGAGTTTGTTCTAACTCATGTCCAACGAGTCCATGATGCCAACCAACCATCTTATCCTCTGTTGTCCCCTTCTCCCCTTGCCCTCAATCTTTCCCAGCATCAGGGTCCTTTCCAGTGAATTGGCTCTTCACATCAGGTGGCCAAAGTATTGAAGCTTCAGCTTCACCATCAATCTTTCCAGTGAATATTCAGTGTTAGTTTCCCCTAGGATTCCCTGGTTTGAAATCCTTGCAGACCAAGGGACTTTAAGAGTCTTCTCCAGCACCACAATTTGAAAGCATCAGTTCTTTGGTGCTCAGTCTTCTTTATGGTCTCACATCCTTACTTGACTACTGGAAAAACCATAACTTTGACTATACAGGCCTTTGTTGGCAAAGTAATGTCTCTGCCTTTTAATATGCTATCTAGGTTTGTCATAGCTTTTCTTCCAAGGATCAGACATCTTTTACTTCTGTGGCTGCAGTCATCATCTGCAGTGATTTGGAGCCCAAGAAAAGAAAATCTGTCTCTGTTTCCACTTTTTCCCCTTCTATTTGTCATAAAGTGATGGGACTGGATGTCATAATCTTCGTTTTTTGAATGTTGAGTTTTAAGCCAGTTTTTTTCACTCTCTTTTTCACCCTCATCAAGAGGCTCTGTATTTCCTCTTCACTTTTTACCATTACAGTGATAACATTTGCGTATCTGAGGTTGTTGATATTTCTTCCAGCAATCTTGATTCCAGCTTGTGATTCATCCAGCCTGGTATCTCATATGATGTACTGTGCTCAGAAGTTATATAAGCAGAGTAACAGTATACAGCCTTGACACACTCTTTTCCCAATTGTGAACCAGTCTGTTGCTCCATGTCCACTTCTAACTGTTGCTTCTTGACATGCATACAGGTTTCTCAGAAAACAGATAAGGTGGTCTGGTATTTCCATCTCTTTAAGAATTTCCCACAGTTTGTTGTGATCCACACAGTCAAAGGCTTTAGCATAGTCAATAAAGGAGATGTTTTTCTTGAATTCCCCTGCTTTTTCTACGATCCAGTGGATGTTGGCAATCTGATCTCTGGCTCCTCTCCCTTTTATAAATCCAACTTTGACATCTGGAATTTCTCAGTTCATGTCCTGTTGAAGCCTAGCTTGAAGGATTTTGAGCATTATCTTGCTAGGATGTGAAATGAGTGCAATTGTATGGTAGTTTGAACATAACTACAAAAAGAGATGGGCTTCCCAGGTGGCTCAGTGGTAAAGAACATGCCTGCTAATGCAAGAGATGTAAGAGACAAAGGTTTGATCCCTGGGTCATGAAGATCCCCTGGAGAAGGGCAAGGCAACCCATTCCACTATTCTTGCCTGGAGAATCTCATGGACAGAGGAGCCTGGCAGGCTATATATAGTCCATGAGGTTGCAAAGAGTCAGACACTTCTGAAGCAATTTAGCATGCACATACACATAAAAAGAGGTCTGATTTCAAATCATAAAGAATCTGGAAATAAATACCAGAGATCTAGAGTTTCAAACATTAAGAAAAATTAAAAATTGGCAGTTCATTTCAGTTCAGTGGCCCAGTCGTGTCCGACTCTTCGCGATCCCATGAATCGCAGCACGCCAGGCCTCCCTGTCCATCACCAACTCCTGGAGTTCACTCAGACTCACGTCCATCGAGTCGGTGATGCCATCCAGCCATCTCATCCTCTGTCATCCCCTTCTCCTCTTGCCCCCAATCCCTCCCAGCATGAGTCTTTTCCAATGAGTCAACTCTTCACATGAGGTGGCCAAAGTACTGGAGTTTCAGCTTCAGCATAATTCCCTCCAAAGAAATCCCAGGGCTGATCTCCTTCAGAATGGACTGGTTGGATCTCCTTGCAGTCCAAGGGACTCTCAAGAGTCTTCTCCAACACCACAGTTCAAAAGCATCAATTCTTTGGCACTCAGCCTGCTTCACAGTCCAACTCTCACATCCATACATGACCACAGGAAAAACCATAGCCTTGACTAGACGGACCTTTGTTGGCAAAGTAATGTCTCTGCTTTTGAATATGCTATCTAGGTTGGTCATAACTTTCCTTCCAAGGAGTAAGTGTCTTTAAATTTCATGACTGCAGTCACCATCTGCAGTGATTTTGGAGCCCAGAAAAATAAAGTCTGACACTGTTTCCACTGTTTCTCCATCTATTTCCCATGAAGTGGTGGGACCGGACGCCATGATCTTCATTTTCTGAATGTTGAGCTTTAAGCCAACTTTTTCACTCTCCACTTTCACTTTCATCAAGAGGCTTTTGAGTTCCTCTTCACTTTCTGCCATAAGGGTGGTGTCATCTGCATATCTGAGGTTATTGATATTTCTCCTGGCAATCTTGATTCCAGCTTGTGTTTCTTCCAGTCCAGCGTTTCTCACGATGTACTCTGCATATAAGTTAAATAAGCAGGGTGATAATATACAGCCTTGATGTACTCCTTTTCCTATTTGGAACCAGTCTAAAAATTGGCAGTAGCATGCAGAATAATGAAAATGTTACCAATGAGAACACTAAAGGGTTAACCTTATTTTCTTCTTTGAACTTATAAGCTGACTCTTCTTCAGAATCAGCTACCTTTACATAACCTATTCCTCTTGTAAGTCTTGGCTTCCTTCTGACTTCAAAAATGACAGAATCATAAAAAACTGCAAAAAGGAGAAAGAGAAATTTGAAGTAATGGCAGGAAATAACTGTACCATATCAATTATTTTTTATATTTAGTAATGTACAACATGGATTAAAAATGAAAATACATTTTGTAATTCTCTACTATTCCAAACTCTAAATCAGTGGAAGTGGCTCTAAAGCTATTCAAGTCTTTAGAAAACCTTGAGAAACATTCATGTATCTTGTTAACCAATCATTCTGTACTTACTATATTGATTTATGTTTCTCATGGTTTATGGTCTCAAAAATGTCAAAAATGGGACCCCTGGAAGCTGAAAAATAGACATAAAGTAGTTTGGGTCAAGCCATATTATCTACTGTGAGTAAAAATTTCAGAAGTTAAAATTGTGAATTAAGTATTGATTTTTTTAATCTCACATTGAAATGCCCTCATGGTGATAATTCAGTGTAATGTTCTATAAAATTTGGGAAATTTATCAATAGTCTAGTGGTGACCAAGTAGATGAAGCCAAATCAATCCATAATCTCACTTCATCTCTGTATCTCTATTCATTTCCCACCTTTCTCTGTATCTATCTTCTGTTTGATAGAAAAAATATGGATCTACATTGCATATATATTCCTATGGATTTCTTTTTTTTTTAATGTTCTTTGGTTTTACCTTTAATTTTTTTTTACTGTGATTCCTTTTTAACATTTCAATATCTTATCAGCTTAAAAAAGGAAAAAGAATTATAAAAAGAAAGAAACGTGAGTTTGGAGACATAGGTATTAGAACTGTAAGTCTGATTCCTTCTGATCCAAGGCTTTCTCTTCAACACTCTCAATTTTTGTATAAACTTGTTTGATCTTTTTTATGTTTAAGACTAATTAATGCACTAATCTTTCTCTTAAGACCAATTAACACAGTAATTTACACTTTTTTTCCTAAGTGTGGGTGTCTGATTCACTGTGTTGCTTCCCTCTCAGTCATGTTATAAGCTACAGAAAAAAGTCTGATCTAACCATTTTTATAGAGCATATTGTAAGATATTTACCTGTTGAATCATTATTCTAAAGGAGACTAGTGCTCTTTGGAAGGAATGATGCTAAAGCTGAAACTCCAGTACTTTGTCCACTTCATGTGAAGGGTTGACTCATTGGAAAAGACTCTGATGCTGGGAGGGATTGGGGGCAGGAGGAGAAGGGGATGACAGAGGATGAGATGGCTGGATGGCATCACCGACTCGATGGACATGAGTTTGAGTGAACTCTGGGAGTTGGTGATGGACAGGGAGGCCTGGCATGCTGCGATTCATGGGGTCCCAAAGAGTCGGACACAACCGACTGACTCAACTGAACTGAACTGAATCATTATAGCAACTCCAGGAGCTAGATTTTTTTTTATCATTATCATTCTGTAGTTGAAGAAACACTCATACATCTATTCATTCCTGTACACACTCAACTGTGTAGGAGAAACTGTGCTGCATATCTTTGGTTGTCTCTCACAATACTGTACTTCAAGACCAGACCAAAGTGTAGGTAATATAATCAACAGTGAGCATGTGAGCTTCTTAAATTTTTTCTGCACATACTGTAACTAAGAGATGGGACAGAAGGAGTTCATTAGTTCAACATCATTAGCTTTTTCATATTTTTGTAGATGTCAATATGAAAATTTAACCCAAGGAAATCTTCATTTTAATGTTTGAATAGAAATAGTTATTTTTTTTATAGGCAATTACATAAAAGGTAAAAATCATATAAATTTTAAAAAGGATAGAGAAAATTTATAATGCCAAGAATCTTACTATCTAGACAAGCTAGACATTAATAATAGGCAAATATATTTGAAAATCTTTATGAGTTATATGTGTGTATGTTAACAATAAAGTATCTTTTTCCAAATGATATGCTTTTGATTTTTCATGTCAATAAATACATATGTACATTGTTACTCATTAAATGAATATTTTTTCTACTGTATGTGTTACATAATTTATCAATCTCTACTTTATTTAAATAAAGGACACTTTACATCAGACCTGGGTATGTGTAAGTAATATTGTATGTGAAGGAGAGAAAGGGTATTTACAAGGATATTTCAAAGGAGAAGATTAAGGAGAAACGTCATAGAACTCCAAGTCTAGGATTAGTTTGCGTGGAAGACCCACTTACTCAGTCTTCAAATACAGCTGAAGTTCAAGGTCACAGGGTCTCTGTGTGTGGTAGGGGCAAGTG
Source organism: Bos indicus x Bos taurus (assembly GCF_003369695.1). NCBI lineage: Eukaryota > Metazoa > Chordata > Mammalia > Artiodactyla > Bovidae > Bos > Bos indicus x Bos taurus. The sequence goes on along the minus strand of NC_040083.1, from coordinate 80,211,403 downwards.
CCATAGGCAAGGTGTTGAGCAATAATTTGTCAAACATCTGTATTCTCCTTCCATCCTCACACATGTTTAAAACAATCCAATCTGTGGTTTTCAGCTTCAACGAAAAAAAAAAAAGGACATTTTAGAGGTGACAGTATTTTGGTGTTCTCTCAAATACTTAAGTAAATTTGACTCGGATCTCAAATATTTACCTTACGAACAATACTTGACACCACATTTCTATAGTGTTCATTGATGGTAAATTATGGTAATCCCTTGTTCCTTCAACTCTTGCTCTCCAAACTTTTACTATCTGCACTTAAAAGCCAGAAAGATTAGAAAGCAACTTTGGGTAAATTCCTGCCTAGTAAAAGAGTTGCTGCTTGCTCTCTGAAATTTAGGAATCAAATCAATTCAGATAATACTTCCTCTCTTGCTATCTAAACTTGATGGCTGAGTATTCCATATTGGCCCAGAACTCAATATATTGCTAGGAGATGAATACTTTAATCAACTCACAAGAGCGTATTTCATGGGGGAGAAGGAAGGTTGGAACAAAACAGTGTAGATTTAAGAAACTTAGTAGATCTTTTTGTTTAACTGTGATCAGGCAATGGATTATGAATTAATGAAAAGATCTATCACTCTGTAAGAGAACTGAGAAATGACTTGGGGAATGGGAATGAGGAAGAGATTACATAGAGCAGAGAAACTTTGATATTATGTTCAGTTCAAAAAATCTCTTCTAATTATTCTTTAATCAAATGAATATATAATTTCCTACTTTCCTTCCTCCCCCATTTTTTTTGCTTCCTCTTTTTGTTTGTTGGTTTGTTTATTTTTTGATAATCTAAGTGACAGTTCGCATCATTGTCTCTGTATAGTATTTTATTATCTGAATGCTCGACTTAACTAGAGGCATAAGTGAAAGCAAGGCAGCTAATGAAACCAGAATTCACTTTGTAAACAGGGAAACATCTGGAAGACTTTGGGTAATATTTTGCTTCTTCAGCTGGTGGCTTGTTTGCCCTTTGCTTCTGATCTGCTCCTAGATTTTCACATATGAGACAAAAATTACTTTAACTAAAGCAATGTTTCTCAACCTTGCTGGATCATGAGTATCGCCTGGGGACTACTGGTTAAATGCACAGACCCAGGCATCACTGAATCAGAATTTCTAGGGAATTCGTTTGGAAATGTGTGGTTTTAGCAAAGGTCTTAGATGATTCTTATGATCAGATGAGTTCAGAGATTACTGGACTAAGATACAGACTTTTGTGATATGATCTAAAAGCAAGTCTATCCATGAGTCAATGGTACGGAGCCTCCAGTATCTGTAAAGCATGAACAGCTCAAGTGCTTCACATGAGGACCTGAGACCTTCCCTAAAGTCACGAACCTTAGCACTATCATTCATAAGCTTTAATGTCCACCATTGAAATAAGCTGCCCATTTCCTCTCCTGCACTAGAAGATTCTAAATCAATAGGTCTGCTGCTACTGCTTCTAAGTTGCTTCAGTCGTGTCCGACTCTGTGCAACCCCATAGATGGCAGCCCACCAGGCTCCCCCGTCTCTGGGATTCTCCAGGCAAGAATACTGGAGTGGGGTGCCATTGCCTTCTCTGTTGTGAGGGTTAATGTAAGGCTATTTCAAGAGAGAGAGACAGAGACAGAATTAATTGCAAGCAACTGTGCTTACTTTAGTATTTTACTAAAGCTGGTCTTCAAGCAGAGATGATGGATGACAATTTATCTGTGCTCCTCAAGTTATTCTTTGCCCTCCTCTAGACCTATTGATCAGAAAAGGCAATGGCACCCCACTCCAGTATTCTTGCCTGGAAAATTCCATGGATGGAGGAACCTGGTGGGCTGCAGTCCATGGGGTCGCTAAGAGTTGGACACTACTGAGCGACTTCACTTTCACTTCTCACTTTTATGCATTGGAGAAGGAAATGGCAACCCACTCCAGTGTTCTTGCCTGGAGAATCCCAGGGATGGTGGAGCCTGATGGGCTGCCGTCTATGGTGTCGCACAGAGTCAGACATGACTGAAGCAACTTAGTAGCAGTAGCAGCAGCAATCCTCATAAGGGTTTGAATTGCCAGGCAGTCTCCTCTGGACACCTATCAGCTGTCTCTCCTCTTTCCCCCAGAGATTCATCCCTTCTTCCCATTTCAGCATACAAACTCTAAGATAGTCCTCTCCCAGCCCTCACTTAATTCTGAGGTCTCCCTAAATTTCTCCAGTCTATTAAGGTATCTCCCTTGGGCTTCATGTCTTTTCATTGAAAAACTATCCTCTTGGATATATCAGGTATGCTTGAAAATTTGGATGTTTAAGCCATAAGCTCTCGTGCTGTCCCTATCCACTCACCTGCCCAAGCAAACACTGGACATTTTTCTTGATTCCCTCCACTTTTTTCTCAATATCATAATCATAAGCAGGTTTTGTCACTTATTTATCAAGTACATCCATTTGCCTGAATCTACTGACATTATCCAGTTTCTTAGAAAAATCTCTTGATTTCTTCCTCCCACAAAACATACAAGCAAATAAACCCTGTTCCCACCTCTGACTTTCCCTTCCCAGTCAACAACAACACCATGCATTCTAGAATCTTATGGCAAAACAACGTGGAGTCTTCACCTCCTCTCTAACCCCCTACCTGCATCCAATCCATAAGCACAGTTGTCTCGATCCTACCTTTAAAACATAACCCACATCTGAGCACCTCTCCCTCTCCTTGCTGTCTCCACACTGGTCTTAGCCACATCAAGTATTGCCTCAAATACTGCAATGACTTCTCTTTTTTGTTTTTACTATTGCCACCACTTGTTGATCACGCTCCATAAAGTAAGTAGAATCAACGTTCTGAAATATAAACCATTATACCTACCACTCACTCCTCTTCCAGTGGCTCTCCACTCACTTAGAATAAAATTGAGCCTCCTTTCAGTGGTCCCCTGAACCCTATATCATCTGGTTACACCTGCCTCTCTACCCTCATTTCCTACTCACGCCTCTCCCATTCTTTCTGTCCAGCCACATTGGTCTTCTTACTGAGGATATTTGCTCTTGACTGTTCTCTCAGCCTGCAGTGCTTCTCCCTGAGGTCGCTGGGACACTGACACCCTCATCTCAAGTATCTGCTAATCAGTCTCCCCGCTCAGAAAGTCCTACCACCTGGCTGGGCCACTCATAAGTGCCTCTTAGCCAGGGATAGTCCCCATGTATGCCTCTTTTCTGGGCATCTTGTTTGATTTGGCATTTGTCCCCATTTTTTTTCTTTTTTAATTTTGAAATAAAGTATAATTAGAAAAAGAAACAAAAACTTACCTAGGTTATGTTTGATTGGCCTCCATTTTGATCATTTTGATCTTCTGGCTTTTGCTATGAGCTGGTCTCTCTGGTGATCTGTGAGGCTCGTCTGCATTGAACAGAGTTCACACTGCAACATGTAATTAAATCTAAAAGGCCTCCAGAGATAACTCTCTTTCTCTCTGACTCTTTCCAGAAACAATATACCTAAAACTTCCATTTCAAACATAAACATAGAGAGTTTGTTAATGAAACAAATTGTTCTCAGGTACTTAAAGTCCCAGTTATTGGGTGGTGGTGGTGGTTGTTCTTCAGTTGCTAAATAATGTCTGACTCTTTTCAATCCGATGGATTGCAGCACAACAGGCTCCTCTGTCCTCCACTATCTCCTGGAGTGTGCTCAAATTCATGTCCATTAAGTCAATGATGCTATCTAACAATCTTATCTTCTGCCACCCTCTTCTCCTTTTGTCTTTAATCTTTTCCAGCATCAGGGTCTTTTCCAATGAGTCAGCTTTTTGCATCAGGTGGCCAAAGTATTGGAGCTTCAGCATCAGTCCTTCCAATGAATATTCAGAGTTCATTTCCTGAACCGGGATTGACTGGTTTGATCTCCTTACAGCCCAAGGGACTCTCAAGAGTCTTGTCTGGATGCAGAGACCTGCATGGGGCCAGCAGGAATCCCCCTGCATGTACTCCTTTCACAGTGAGCCCTCCTGGTAAGAATCATCTGGGAGCTGGGTATCATCAAATCTTTTGATTATGTTTCTTCACAAATATTGTGCTTCACTTGTTTTTTTATAGGCATAAAATGGTTACTTTGGGGACTTCCCTGGCGGTCCAGGAGTTAAGACTCTGAGCTTCCTGGTATCAGGCAGTGGGGCACGAGTTCGATCCCTGGTTGGGGAGCTCAGCCGAAGCAGGGGCAGGCTCAGCGTCCAGTCCACGGACCCAGGGAGGCCAGTGTGTCACCTCCCTTTATTTTGGGAACTATGTCTGAAATTTCACTATCAGCTTCCACAGCCAACCCGGCTGAGAATGGGGACATACTAATGTATTAGGTGTTAGGGTGCCATAATTACGAATTTGAGTTTTTATTCTAGGAGTCTTGAATTCAAATCCTAACTCTCCATGCACCAGCTGTGTGACCTTGGCCAAGTTGCATGACCTCTCTGAGCCTCAGTTTGCTAATCTACGAAATGAAGATAACAATTGCATTTCCCTCATAGGTATCTGTGAACACTGCTTCTTAGGGATCAGTGCCATGTATAAAACAGCACTGGGTCTAAAACATCAAAAAAAAAAAAAAAGAGTCTTGTCTAGCACCAATTTGAAAGCATCAATTCTTTAGCACTCAGCCTTCTTTATCTTTCACATCCATAACATGGCTACTGGGAAAACCATAGCTTTGACTATATGGACTTTTTGTCAACAAAGTGATGTCTCTGTTTTTTAATACACCATCTAGGTTTATCATAGCTCTCCTTCCAAGGAACAAGTGTCTTTCCATTTCATGGCTGCAGTCACTGTTCACAGTGATTTTGGAGTCCAAGAAAATAAAATCTGTCATTGCTTCCACTTTTTCCCTTTCTATTTGCCATGAAGTGATGGGACCAGAGGCCATGATCTTAGTTTTTTTTTTTTTTTTTTTCTTCTTTGGACAAAGCTGCAAGGCTTTATTGTGATCTTAGTTTTTTGAATGTTGAGTTTCAAGTCAGCTTTTTCACTCTCTTCTTCTACCCTCATCAAGAGGCTCTTTAGTTCCTCTTCACTTTCTGCTATTAGCGTAGTGTCATCTGCATGTCTGAGGCTATTGATATTTCTCTGGCAATATTGATTTCAGCTTGAGTGTCATCCAGCCTGGCATTTCACATGATTTACTCTATATATAAGTTAAATAAGCCAAGTGATATTATACAGCCTCGTTGTACTCCTTCCCCAATTTTGAACCAGTCAGTTGTTCCCTGTAAGATTCTAAATGTTGCTTCTTGACCCACATAGAGTTTTCTCAAGAGACAGGTAAGGTGGTCTAGTATTCCCATCTCTTTAAGAATTTCCACAATTTGTTGTGATCCACACAGTCAAAGGCTTTAGTGCAGTAAATGAAGCAGAAGTAGATGGTTTTCTGGAATTGCCTTGCTTTTTCTATGATCCAACAAATGTTGGCAATTTGGTCTCTGGTTCCTCTGCCTTTTCTAAAACCAGCTTATACATCTGGAAGTTCTCAGTTCACAGACTGCTGACCTAGTTTGAAGGACTTTGAGCATAACCTCACTAGCATGTGAAATGAGCGCAGTTGTTTGGTAGTTTGAACATTCTTTGGCATTGCCTTTCTTTGGGATTGAAATGAAAACTGACTTTTTCCAGTCCTGCAGCCACTGTTGATTTTCCAAATTGGCTGACATATTGACTGTAGCACTTTAACCGTATCATCTCTTATGAGTTGAAATAACTCAGCTGGAATTCAGTCACCTTCACTAGCTTTGTTTGTAGTTACGCTTCCTAAAGTCCACTTGACTTCATACTCCAGGATGTCTGGCTCTAGGTGAATAACCACAACATCGTGGTTATCTGGGTCATTAAGACCTTTTTTGTATAGTTCTTCTGTGTATTCTTGCCACTTCTTTTTAATCTGTTCTGCTTCTTTGAAGTCCTTACCATTTCTGTCCTTCATCGTGCCCATCTTTGCATGAAATGTTCCCTTGATATTTCCAATTTTCTTGAAGCCTAGCTTGAAGGCTCAGTGATAAAGAATCTGCTTGCCAATGCAGGAGACATGGATTTGATCCCTAGTCTAGGGAGATTCCACATGCCACAGAGCAGCTAAGCCCATGTGTCACAATTATGGAGTTGTCTTAAGTAGTTTAGCTTTCTTAATGACTAAAGCTACAGTGATTAGATGTCCTAGATTTCTCAGGATAATCTAACTAAGAGAATGTTTGAAAACAGGAATATGTATCTTACCATGCTGCAGATAATATGTCCTGATTTTTTAATTCAAAAGATGGATCTCATGGCCCTAGTTTCTGATCTCATTGTTTTTATATTTGTCTGCACTCTTATTCCCAGTGTCGTTCTCACTGAAATAATTCCTTCACTCTTTTTTTCAGTGTATTTATTTTAATTGGAGTATAATTACCTTACAATATTGTGATGGTTTTTGCCATACATTAACATGAATCAGCCATGAGTAGGCTTGTGTCCCCCCATCCTGAACCCCCTCCCAAATCCCTCCCCATCCCATCCCTCTAGGTTGTGCAAGATCACCAGCTTTGGGTGCCCTGCTTCTTGCATCGAACTTGCACTGGTCATTTATTTTACATGTGGTAATATACATGTTTCAGTGCTACTCTCTCAAATCCTCCCCTCACTTTTAATTTACAATTGATGATGGTCTGGCCAAAGCTTATTGACTGAAGCTTCAGTCTGAATATTGGCACTACTAGATGTAATTGCTATACATTTACCCCAATGCATCATTTATTTTGAAATAAAAGTTTCTCAGTATGCCAATAATCTTCTCTCTTAAAATGCAGAGCCATGTATTACAATTCTAATACATGTACAATATATATTCTAATAGTATAATTCTAATACTTTCCTTGTATGTTCCTTAACTCACTTTTTTCTGTGTGTGTGTGAGAGAAATTTTCAAAAAGAAGACTTTTTGATTTAACTTATTTTGTTAACATTCATGAAAATACATTGACATGAAAAAAAAAATAAAGGAGATCAACTTGAAAAAAAAAAAAAAAGCCCCCTTACTTAGAGTTTTCTTGCATGCTCCTGTCCCTTGGTAGAGGCAACCTCTGCTACCAGTTAGGTATGTAGCCTTCTAGACACTTTTATGCATTTTCATATATAGTTTGGTTTTGACTGAAATGTTTGGATAGGCTCTCTCTCTTACTGATTCAGATCTTTTGGCATAAACTCTGCAAAGCAAGTCAATTCTTAGCCTTACAATTCAACTCCTCCTTACATAGAAGGGAGCCATAGGCATTCATAGGCATTCAACTAACCTAGTCACCTCTGATTGAGTTTTGGAAATAAATGGGTTTTCAGCACATAACTTCTCAGTACATTTGATAGCCAGTAAGCGATCACTAAAGAAACTAACAATTGAGTTGAAATTAGCTGGCCCTCTCTCTCACCACAGAGGCCTAGTATTATCACTACCTCCAGCTGCAACTTCTGACAGAATGAAGGGATTGGTGGGAAAGGTCTGCTAAAGCCATTCGTATAACCAGCAGGATTTTCCATCAGTGTGATGACATCACATCATAAATAAATAGGAACATTTTGGAAAATGGTCATAATTTGATGAGACTGTAAATGGCAGCCATTAAGAGCAAGGGTATTGTAATTAGAGGTGACTTTTATACCCCAACTGACCACCTAACTAAATTCAGAATTAATTTAGATATTAATTAAATGTATTGCCTTGTACTAGCCTCTCTGAGTCTCAGTATTCTTTTCTGTAAAAATGGAAAAATAGTCACCCTTACCTCAGAGTGATGTGAGCATTAAATGAGATACTGTGTACAGAGTGATTAGTTCAGCACCCAGCTTGTAGGACTTCTCAAATGAGCCTCAAAGAGGACAGAGTGACTATGTTACTCCATTGATTTGCATACATAATTCTTTACAGTGCTTTCCTTCACTTTGCTTACTGTAAAGATCTCAATATATTATGGTTGTTCTATGTCTTAGAACTCCAAAGACAGTCAGAACTCCAAATATTACCATTATCAGTATGATCATATTTGCAGAGAAAAAACATATTTTAAAGTTCTTCACGTCATTGATTAAGGTGATTGTGCATATGCAGGAGGTAGTAAAGATACTCCACTTGGATGAACAAAGAAATATTAGAGTCTTTACATCAACTTTCTTTCTTTTGCATTTCAACTTTGCATTAGTGCAAAAGAATGTGTATAGAACTTATAAATAAATGTACTAGTATCACAGAGGCATATTTCTGAGTATACAAAGTTTTAGAAGCCATTGTTATAGAAAAGGAGCTGGCACACTACATACAGTCCATGGGCCAAATCTGGCCTTGACTTATTTTTATAAATAAAGTTTTATTAGTATATAGCTGTATCAGTTTGCTTACATATTTTCAATGGCTGCTTCTGTGTTACAGTGGTAAAGTAGCGTAGTTACAACAGTGACTAGATGGCTTGCAAAGCCAAAAATAGTTGTTAACTGACACTTTAAAGTTTGTCAACATTACAATGGAGGGTGGTTTTATAAGAGGAGGGATATAATGTACACTGAAATTTGTTTTTAATACCTTTCCACACTAGTATTACCAGATCCACTTGGCAACTCTAAAAAGTGGTAGGTTATGGATCAGCAGCATCAGCATCATCTGGAAGCTTGTTTGAAATACAAATTCTTGTGTCTCACTCCAGACCTTTCAGAATCTGCCTTTGAACAAGACCCACAGCAGTTATGTGCGAACATTAAAGTTTGAGAAATAGCAGTTGTACCTCTATAACTCTCAGGTTAAATATTAGTGGACTGCTTGGAACCTCCAAAGAACCTTAAGTGGATATTAGTTTTAGATTTCTCGTTGTATGTATATTTGCTTCTGCATCACACTGATGAACTGATTTGCCATATATGTATAGAAAACCAGGGCAGCTGGCATGGTCTGGCTCTCCTCCAATTCATGTTTAAATATGGAAAGGCTAAGTCAACCATGCATAAGCTTTGAGGCATCTCTCTTTTATTAAAATATAAAAAAAGGTATCCTGTTCTTGAAGCTTAAACCATGGCGATGTGTTCATTGATGAAGAAACTTGTAGTGAAGGACTACTGATCTCTAGATTTTGTTGTTCACAGTGTTTTAGTTTTTTGTTTGTTTTAAGGCTTTTCTATATTGAATTATTAGTTGATTTACTATGTTGTGTTAGTTTCAAATGTATAGCAAAATGATTCAGTTATACACACACACATACATATATATCTATTCTTTTTCAGATTCTTTTCCCTTATAAGTAATTACAAAATACTGAATATAATTGCCTATACTAGACAGTAGATCCTTGTTGGTTATCTATTTTATATATAGGAGTATGTATATGTTAATCTCAAACTCCTATTTTATCCCTCCCTCTCCCTTTCCCCCTTGGTGTGCTTAGTTATTCAGTCATGTCCGACTCTTTGCGACCCCATGGCCTGTGGCCTGGCAGGCTCCTCAGTTTATGGAATTCTCCAGACAAGAACACTGGAGTAGGTTTCCATGCCCTCCTCCAGGAGATCTTCCCAACCCAGGAATCAAACCCAGATGTCCTGCATTGCAGATGGATTCTTTATCATCTGAGCCACCTGGGGAAGCCCTTCCTCTTTGGTAACTGTAAGTTTTTCTATATTTGTGGGTCTATTTTTTAACTTATAAAAATTCTGTAAGAAGATTAAAAACACATTTATCTATCCTTCCACCTCACAAGGAAGAAACAAATGAAGAATTCCCTGCAAGAGCGCAGTCAGGACAGAATGAACTTCCCAAGCACTCAAGCTGACCCACTGGGCCAGGCACCCGGCTTGGGAGCTGAAGTCCGATCAGGCCCGCTGTGCCTTCTGGGTCAGAACCAGCCAACCCCTTCCTTTCTTGAGGTTCTGTCATGGGGTTTTCAGTTTTGCTAATGAAGTATTAATGAGGTGGGTCTAATTTATTGAAGAGGGCAAGGTACACTTGCTGGGCCTGAAGTTGAGTTATGTTTCCTGAAGGGAAAGGAAAGTTATGAAATAAATCATCCCCTCTTTAATTAGCAGCTTTGGCTAGCCGACTTGAAATGACTGAGCAAAGTGGGAAAATAAGACAGGAGTTTTGTCAGAAACCCAAACATGGGTCTCATTTGCTGCTCACTGAGAGATTTATGCAGTTTGGGGTGAACATGTTGGGAGATCCGAGTCAGTTACGTGAAGCACTACAATGAAATGCTCTCCTTCTACCCTGGATAAACCTTAAATGAGGTTTCTTTCCATTTAATTCCAGTGTTATGTTAAAAATGAAAAAGGACCAAGAACATTAGGGAGGAGAGGCAGCAAATTAGTACATCTTCCAATATTTTCCAACCCCCTCCTACCTGCTTATCTCTACCAGTAGGTTTTCCTCCCATGTATCACTTTTACTTTCTCCACCAGAATGTGTTTTCTCTAATCTCAACAGCACAGTCTGTTGGCCATCACTTCATCTAAGCCATAGGCATAGCACTCTGTATATGATCAGTACATTGAAAACACATGTCATTTCAGCTTAGGTCAGTTTCTGCAGAGCCTTGTAGAACGTGTTAGGTACTGGGCCAGAGGGATATGAAAACAAGTCTGTGATGTAAAGGGTCACAGATGATGTTAGAGGAGAAGAATTTTTGAGCATTCATGGGAAAAAAGAGAATTGATTTTGGACAAATTTTGACTTGTTTACCATGCTAGTTAGAGTACATTTACATTATTTTCTTCACTTCACAGTACAGATCATGCTCAAAAGCTCAAAAGACCTTTGGCTCATTGCCCCCCAACTATCTGCACTTAAAAACTACACAAGTGAAATGAACATGTTCTTCGTCCTGATATTTCTCAGCAAAGCCCAGTCATGCCCTGAGGCTGAGTTTGAACCTGGCCCTCCTGGGGTTAGTATCTACCTTCTGTGGCCTAAAATGGTTTCCTGCCTTGAAGAAAAATGACTTAACAAGCTTTGTGTACACGACTGCCCAAAACATTTTGGTAAGCTAAATGTGAAAGAATCAAAAACATATGAATTACACTTTCTTGAACATACATGTGATTTTAAGAGAAATGAATTTGTCCTCAAGCATTTTGTTCTCCTGAACTTTCTGTCTGGACTCCAAACCTTACCATGATCCCTGGAAGGAGAGAGTGCAGCCTGGTATTTCTAGGCTGCCAATGTGAATCTATTAGAAACTGTAACTTCTTTCTTGCCTCCTGTTGACAGATTTTTGTGAGGGATCAGCCCAAAGGAGCCCACACGTAGCTTCTAAATCATCCTTCCCCCGAATGGTTGTTCTTCACTGCTCTCACCCAACCCCCACCGCCAAAACTCAGAGTAAGCAAAGATTTCCCATACTTTCCTGGAAAGTGCTCATTCCCCTAACTCAGGCCTCAAAGAAAAAAAATTTACCCTAACAGCCCGCATTTTAGAAAAATGAAAAGACAAAGGATCTGAGGCATTTTCTCCAGCTGCAGAGCTGTCATGAAGTCTGTAGGTCACATTTTTCTCTTTACATACATCCTGTCCACTTTGTCAGCTAGTACTTCATATTCATGCAATTCAAACCGTGATATTCCAGGCCCTTCCATGCCTTGCTTTGGAAGAAACAAACTGCTTTCCCAGAGGCCAATGTCTCTCCCACTCCCTTGATTAAGGCTGCTATGCCCACCTGCTGCCGAGAAAGCAGAGGTGATTCAAACATGGGCACGGCCTCCTGGAGCTGGGGGCCAAGGGCTCATTTGAGGAAGAACAGACCACTAATAAATTGCACGGTCATTACCCTTTATGCATACTTGTTCTAATAGGTGTCGCAGATTCCTGCCTCCTAATAAGGAAAGGAAGTTGAAAAACACATAAATTCTCTCAAGGGAGTCAGACAGCCCGAAGCCACGTTCAACAGCTGCGAACGTTACCATGAGCACAAAAGCAAAACAGGGCTTAAAAAAGTGATACATTGCCAGGGATTTTGGCAAGATTTCCTTGGATCCAGACTATGTTTTGCGCTGTTTCAGTTGAAAAGAAGAGCAGCGTGCCTGCCTGCCACATGTGACGGAATTCAGAATTAAATAAACAGTGGCATTAATTGATCTAAAAGGGAGTCATTGAATGCAGCCCAATGTTTGCCTTTACACCAAAGATTTGTTTGTTTGCTTATTTTAACTTTTTCTTTTCTCTCTCTTTCTCTTTTTTTAAGTCTCAGGAGTTCATGTTTTGGCACAAGATGGAAGTTTTCTGTTTGATTGGTTGTTTTTTGCTTTTTTATTTTTGTCCAATGCCACAGTGTCCCTAACTCTAAATTTTGAATGTTTGAAGGTTTGCTTGGGTCATGGTTCTTTCTCCTCTCTCCTTTCTTCCTTTCCTTCTTTTCTAGGATTTAGTTTCTCTAAGATGATCTAGAGATTTGCTAGAGATGTGCTTTGCTTATTTATGGTGATGGCAAAGGGGAATTCAGGTGCCTCTTTAAGAGGCCATTAGTCTACCCCCCTGAGAGTTTATGGGCTTAAGAAGAAAATCCATGAGAATATATAGGACTGGAGTTCAAAGTAGATCCCAAAGTCCAGGGCAACAGATATGAATTTCTTGTGTATTTTAATTTGGTCCAAATTTGCTTTTGAGTTTTGTTAAGACCCAGTCTTTCCTATGAGCTACAATTTGTTTTTCACAAAGGATGTGTTCCAAACTTTATTTCATAACAACTATTTTGTTTCATCTAGTCTTGCTCACTCTGACTTTGAGAAGTTACTTTTGAGAAGAATGTGTGATTCTGATTTTCTTTTAAAGTGATTTGTTTCATCCACTTTTGTACAAAGTAATATTGGGGTATTGAGTTCCTGGAAGGTTTCTTATCTGAATACAGAACCCCACAGAACTGGATCACTTTCATTTTTTTCCCTCTGTTACTTCCCAATTTTTTTTATGGTTGTTCTGAAATGCAGAATAAATGAAAGTCTCCTTTTACCCCCTTCTGGGGACCATTTTTCCTTTGCCAAACTAGAAAGTAAGTCCAAGAAGATACAAGTCAGGCTTATACTCAATTCACTAGTATCCAGCCAGGCAGTTTGTTTATTTGTCCGTTTTTATGTCATAGACAAAGAAACTAAGATATTTTACAGAGCTCTACATTTAGCTAAGGACACATACGCAATCATGGCAGAAACATAATGACTAAAATCCCAAGGCCAGTGGTCTTCAAAATATTCTAGAAAATTAAAGATTTTGAAATAGTGTTTCAGATGTAGAAACCTTCAATTCCAAATAAATAGCTTTTAGAAAACTATCTGGCAAAATCTCTTAACATAAACTATACATGTAGGCTTTCTATACATGCACACATCATCTTTCTACACACACATGTAATCTACACATGTAATCCACACAGTACATGGGATCTTTTGGCATACACACGTTCTTTGCTGTTTAATGAATCATTCAGTTCTGTGGTGTTCTGCATTAATGAGTTAGGCGTAAGGCATAATTAGAGAAGAAAGAAAAGTCACGCCAGGTGGTGATCCCCTCAGAGAAGGAAGGGTGCAGCAGAGCAAGGGCTATGAATATCTCATCTGTATTTGTAATGTTTTGTTTCTTCAGGTGGATGGTTAGTACAAGAGGATCATCATGTTTTTATTTACACTCTTATATGTCTGAAACATTTCAAAAAGGCTTAAAGAGTATTGAACTTGATAATGTTTTGAAGCCTAGAGGTTAGTAGGTTACTGCTGCTGCTGCTGCTGCTGCTAAGTCGCTTCAGTCGTGTCCGACTCTGTGCGACCCCATGGATGGCAGCCCACCAGACTTCCCCGTCCCTGGGATTCTCCAGGCAAGAACACTGGAGTGGGTTGCCACAGAGTAGTAATTCCAGTGGGAAGCACTGGGTGATAGAGATGGAGAACAATATTCCCAAAGATGTCACACTTACCTTCCCACAACTGGGCCTCGCAGCTGCCCTCTGTACGAAAGCATCATGACATTCCAAAGAAGAAAACATTTTAATTTTTGAATACATGATGGTCCATAAATCTTTACAGTATGTGAATTAGCACTGGCATAAATTGATCAAAAAGAGATTTGATTACGATTATTATAAAACATAGGTCACATTTCTATTTGCTCATGTAAACTTTATAACTGTTAGTCACAGTAGAAACTACAGTGAACATCATCTCATAGAAAATCTGCTGTCACTACTGATAACCAAGTCAATTAGATGTGCTGTCCCCCCAGCTCTACCATAGTGACCAAGTAAGCACTTAACCATGGACTTCAGGAGTAAACAAGATGCCAGTGTCATCTGGTATAACCCTCTCCTTCTGCAGGGATTTTTAAGGAAGCAGATTCAGAGAGTCTGAATGCCTCTTCTCCATTCCTACCTTCTGCATTTTGGACTGTATCACACCTGACACCATAAATCACAGGGCCTCTTCCCAGCACACTTCAATTAAACCATCATCCTAAAACATCAGCTTGCTTAATTATATTTAATTCCCTAAACTTTCTCCTGTGGTAGGACATGAAATGCAACTGGATATTGCTTTCTCTTATAAATATTTGGAAGAGCTGTACTGGAGTGTTAGAGTAAGTATCTATTCCCAGTCAGAGGAAGCTGCCTTTCTGTGGTGGTGAACCATGGCCACTTGCCACCAGAACCAGTCATCTATCACTTTACTGCAGAATGACCTGTAACATCTAGAATGTGCTGCTCCTCTTGAAGACTCAGAATATTACTCAGAAAGTTACTTCAAATACAGTTTATTGTCATGGTCAGATCAACTCAATGTGGCTACATATAACTGCTAGGTTATTTCAAACTTTGTTTACATATAATGACTTATTTTGCATTAACATGGGTGTTTTGTGTTATAAAATGCTCTGACTTCTGACAGCAGCAGGAAAGGGAGCAATATTGTGAAGTGCACTAAAGCTGTCCCCAGGAGGGAGGTTGAATAGGAAACACTGAGGCAGACATGCTGGCCTCCTATGTGTCTACTCTCAAAGGGAGAGGAAGGCAGGAAGAGGAAGCTGGCCCCTAAAGACAAAAAAGAGAGGACCAAGCAAGGCTGGATACAGCAGGCTCATGGAGAAAGGTCATTCGATCAGACAACTCAGAAAGCGTGATCCAGGAGCTCTGACTGTTGGCAAGATGTAAACCTGTGTTTGCTTGTTTTCTTTTATCTCACAAGACCTCATTCTTATCAGCTGAGGTGGAGCACAAAGATTAAGCAGAATTAAGGCAAGAATAATTCTAGGATATATATGCAATGACAAGTTGGTTTTATGTTTCTTCCTACCTGTGTGCAATGTATTTGTTTACTTATTTTTGGAATGGAATACAGTAATTTGTCATATCTTCAATGCACAACTAAAGTCATCTTTTTCCTCCCTGAACCAGCATCTCCCCTTGAACCATCATCTCCTCTTTAATCACTACCCTATGTAGCAATGCCCTCCAACCCATAACCATTGAAACTCAAGAACTATGATCCTGCTCATGCCCCAACAACACCACCTAAGCATTCCTTCTTGAGAAAATAAGATATGATTGGCTCAAGAAGCAATTATTGGTTTTTATAATGTCAGTTTATTAAGATATATTTACATATGTTATATATATACATATACTTTATATATAGATCTATCAAATAAAATTCACTATTTTTAAGTATACAATTCAGGAGTGTTTAAAATACTCACAGAATTGTGCAACCATCATCTATTTTTTTCACTGTACATCTTTATCACCCAGAAGTGAAAGCCTATGACATTTAGAGGTCATTCATAATCCATCCTCAGCAACCACTAATCTATATTTTGTCTCTGGATTTGCATATTCTGGATATTTCATATACATGTAAACATACAACATGTGGACTTTGGTGTTTGGCTTCTCTCACTGAGCATAATATGGTGAAGGTTCAATCATGTCATAGCATGTATGAGTGCTTCAGTTCTTTTTCTGGCTGAATAATATTCTACTTTATAGCTATACCACATTTTGTTTATCTACTCAACAATTGATGGATGTTTTGATTGTTCTACTTTTTGGCTACTGTGAACAATGCTGCTGTGAAATTTTATTTACAGGTTTTTATGTAGACATATGTTTCAGTTCTGTTCGGGATACATCAAGGAATAGAATTGCTGAGTTATAAGGTAGCTCTATATTTAACATCTTGAGATATTTCCAAACTGTTTTCCAAAGTGGCTGCACCATTTTACAACCTTACTAGCAATGTATGGCCCTGAAAGAGGGCACGGCAACCCACTCCAGTATTTTCCCCTTGAGAATCCCATGGACAGAGGAGCCTGCTGCTGCTGCTGCTAAGTCACTTCAGTCGTGTCCGACTCTGTGTGACCCCATAGACGGCAGCCCACCAGGCTCCACCATCCCTGGGATTCTCCAGGCAAGAATACTGGAGTGGGTTGCTATTTCCTTCTCTAATGCATGAAAGTGAAAAGGGAAAGTGAAGTCGCTCAGTAGTGTCCAACTCGTCACGACCCCATGGACTGCAGCCTACCAGGCTCCTCCATCCATGGGATTTTCCAGGCAAGAGTACTGGAGTGGGGTGCCATCGCCTTCTCCAACAGAGGAGCCTAGTGGGCTACAATCCATAGGGTCACAAAGAGACATGACTGAAGCAACTGAGCAGCAGCAGCAGCAATGTATAAAGGTTCCAATTTCTCCACATCTTTGTCAACATTCTATGTTACCTATCCCTTTTATTTTAGCCATCCTCATAAATGTGAAGTTATATCTTGTTATGTTTTGATTTGCATGTTCCCTAATGATATTAAACATTTTTTTGTGGGCTTGTTTTCCATCTGTATATACTCTTTCCGGAGAAGGCAATGGCACCCCACTCCAGTACTCTTGCCTGGAAAATCCCATGGATGGAAGAGCCTGGTAGGCTGCAGTCCATGAGGTCACTAAGAGTCAGACACTACTAAGCGACTTCACTTTCACTTTCCACTTTCATGCATTGGAGAAGGAAATGACAACCCACTCCAGTGTTCTTGCCTGGCGAATCCCAGGGACGGGGGAGCCTGGTGGGCTGCTGTCTATGGGGTCGCACAGAGTCGGACACGACTGAAGCGACTTGGCAGTAGCAGCAGCAGCAGCAGTATACTCTTTCCAGAAATAGCTATTCAAAAAATTAGTTATTTTTAAATTGAGTTATTTGTCCTTTTATTGTTGGATTGTGTGAGTTTATATATTATGCATTCACATGCTTTATCAGATATATGATTTGCATATAAGATATAAGTATTTTCTCCCATCCTGTGGATCATCTTTTCACCGTCTTGATGCTCTTATTTGTAGCATAAAAGTTTATAATTTTGATTCAGTATAGTGTATAAATTTTCTCTTTCATCACCTGTGCTTCTGGAGTCATATTCAAGAAACCATTGTCTAATGTAAAGTCATGAAGATTTATCCTTTTTTTCCTAGGAGTTTTACAGTTTTAGCGTCTACATTTAGGTTTTCAACTTATTTGAGTTAATTTTTATATGGTGTGAGGTAGGAGTTCAACTTCCATTTTGTACATGTAGGTATCAAATTTTCCCAGCACTATTTGTTGAGAATTTCCCCATTAAATTGTCTTGGTACACTGTAGATGATCACTTGACCCTAAATATTAGGATTTATTTCTGTATCTCAATTTTATTTCATTGAACTATATGTCTGTTTCCACACCAGGACAACACTCTTACTATCTTAAAGACCCTGATACTGGGAAAGATTGAAGGCAGGAGGAGAAGGGGACGACAGAGGACATAATGGTTGGATGGCATCACTGATTCAAATATGTTTGAGCAAGCTCCAGGAGATGGTGAAGGACAGTGAAGCCTGGCATGCTACAGTCCATAGGGTCACAAAGACGTGGACATGACAGTGACTGAACAACAACAAAGTAAATTTTGATGTCAACAACTTTAAGTCCTGTTACTCTGTCCTTTTTCAACATTGTTTGAGCTATTCTTGGTCCTTTCTATTTCCGTGTAAAAAGAACTTGGCTTACCTTTATCCCTAAGTCCTGGGTGGTAAGCTCTAAACCCTTGGAATTTATTGAGTGAAAGAAGTATCTTTTACTCACGTTGGGTCCCTTGGACCACACCTGATAGTTTGTGCAAATGTAGTGACTTATGGGGGTCCTCTAGATAGTTTATGCTAAGGAGATCACTTGCGATGGGGATCGGTCATTTCAGAGAGACCAACCACATGATTGCAGTGTTGGGGCTTCAAGCCACATGATACAGCACAACCTCTGGGAAGGGGAGGGGAGCAGAAGATTGAATTTAACCACAGAGGCAATCATTCAATCAATTTTGTTTTTGTAATGCCTCCATAAAAACTGAATACTGGAGCTTCCCTGGTGGATGATGCTCTTTGAGTATGGTCACTCTTTGATGTTAGGAGGGTGGTATATACCCAGGGACAATGAAAACTTTCCATTTGGAATCCTCCCAGACTTCACCTGATGTGTCTCTCCTTTTAGCTGGTTCTGATTTGTGGCTGTGACCTAAAATAGTACTTCCCTGAGTCCTGTGAATTGTTCTAATGAAATTATCAAACCCCAGTATGGTTGTGGGAACCCCTGAATTTGTAACCAGCTGGCCAGAGGTGGAGAAGGAAATGGCAACCCACTCCAGTGTTCTTGCCTGGAGAGTCCCAGGGACAGGGGAGCCTCGTGGGCTGCCATCTATGGGGTCGCACAGAGTCAGACACGACTGAAGTGACTCAGCAGCAGCAGGCCAGAGGTAGGAAATCTTGGGAATATCAGTCACAAGTCCAGGGATCCCCAAGACTATCCAACCTGGATGTATTTTAATTTCCACTTCTTTTAAACAACTCTGGCTAGAGCTTCCAGTACAATATTGAATTGAGGTCCCAAGAATAGACATTTTTGTCTTGTTTCTGATCTTCGGAGAAAGCATTCACTCTGGCTTTTTCATAGACGGCCTTGATCAGCCTGAGAAAGTTTACTTCTATTCCAACTTTGTTGAGTCTCTTTATTAAGGTGTTCTAATCTAAATAGGAATTAAATAAGAATCAAGAAAAGATCAACTTCAGGCTAGAGAAAAACAACATATTCTTAAGAGGGGCTGTAAAGGGATAGGGGGAGAAGGCAATGGCACCCCACTCCAGTACTCTTGCCTGGAAAATCCCACGGACAGAGGAGCCTGGTAGGCTGCCGTCCATGGGGTCATGAAGAGTCGGACAGGACTGAGCGACTTCCCTTTCCCTTTTCACTTTCATGCATTGGAGAAGAAAATGGCAGCCCACTCCAGTGTGTTTGCCTGGAGAATCCCAGGGACGGGGGAGCCTGGTGGGCTGCCGTCTATGGGGTCGCACAGAGTCGGACACGACTGAAGCGACTTAGCAGCAGCAGCAGCAGCAGCAGCAAGGGGATAAGGAAGAAAATCCAGGAAAAACAGAAAAATATGCTTTTTCTTCTCTAGCAACAGGAGCACTTGGCCAGTTCACTCGGCACCCCACTGGGGCTTAGCTGAGGAATCCTGGTGTGGCACAAAGTCTGCACCCCTGGGATGAAAACCTTCAGCTGGCAGAGGACCCACTGCAGGGACGAGTCTCACTGAGTCCTCGGAAATTTTGACATGTTCCTGCTGACACAACTGATGATATACTCACGGGCTTGCTTGACATGTAAACTTCTTGAGCTTTTTTTCAACATTTGTGAAAGAGTGACTGAATTGGCTTCAGTTTCAAAATGAAAAAGATAGAGATTAGGTGCTCTGTGTTAACTGTCCCCAGTCTGAGGCTGAGCTAAAAGCTCCCAACTTTCAGCTAGAAGGAGCTCTTGATTTACAATCACACTAGGATGGATTACCTGAAAAAAGCAACCTTCAGGCAAACTGTGATTAACTTGACCAAAGACATCTGGGAGAGCCATCGATGGCCTGAAATTATGACCTTAGTATTCTGGCCTGAAACTAGACACCACTGGAATTGCCTTCCTGCAAGACTCCAGCACAGGGGCCTTTGTTTGGTATTCCAACAGCTTTTTTTTTCTTGGAGCAGTTTAGTAAAAAAACACCTCCACAGGGACAGTCCATGAAGAAACAATCACGACTTCCCAGCTTAGCAGAAGTTGCTTTTCAGAAAACAAACTGCAACTTGCTCAAACTATGGGAGCAAAACAATGAATGCCTTGATGATTAGCTACTGCTGAATTTGTAGGTTTATCAGAGCAGTGAACTAAATATAAAATTTGGTGCTTGAAAAAAATCATATGCTCACAATTAGCTGGGCTTTCCTGTTGGATACTGTAAAATCGCAACAGGCTGTCAGGATTCATTTTCAGTTGCTGTTATCAGCCGTGAATAAAGGTTGGAGTGAAATGTGAAACAGACTTACAGGTGCTAACACCAGTAATTTATCAGCATGAGGCACGCTCCTTTTTGTTCTCGGAAAAGCCCTGGGAACCTCAGTGCCTTCTTTTGTGTTGGGGAGTTGATGACCCAACAACAGTCACACACTAGGACTTGGAAAGAAACTAAAGGAATAAGAAAAAAACCCATGAGCCCTCTCACACAAAGGTGCCTTTCAAGAAAGTATTTGGGTTTAAAACTAAAGTTTTAGAGATCTACCAAATATTTCCTTCTGTGCTTTCTTCTCTCTTGGCTATTGCTGTGCCCTCTTATCTGGATCTTTCGGTCCTCAGGGGATTTGAACTGATTTTTGTCTTAGCAGGGTACAAAACCTCATGCCAGAAAGGGCAAGAGGCCTGCAGAGCATGTGCCCTTGGGCTGAGAGGATTGTGCTTACATTCATAGAACAAAAATCAACAAATTCACCTATTCCCTTTCTAGTTGGGCCACCTTGAGGGCACAGAAAATGGGTGAAATGAGAATATCTAAATTTATAAAATGAAGTCAGTGTTCAAAAAAATAATTACAGAGCTAATGAAGCACATAAAAAAAAAAAAAAAACAAACTATTTGTGTCCATGAACTTTCCAAGAAAATTGCTACGGTGGATTTTCACACTTAAGAAACCAGAGTAAAATAAACTTAAATTAGGGGATTATACTGATCTCAGAAGAATAACAGAGAGTATCAAGTAGCTTTGGAAACACTGAAAATTTTACTAGAGTTTAAATCCCTGAAATGAATAGAAAATCTTCTGTTTTAATGAGAAACAACAAATGGACATGGTTGGTAACAGATAGCCTCACTTCTTGGATGAAGTTCTCATATAGGAAGGGACAAGGGAACAGGTGTAGAGAGATGAGTTTTCAGTAGCTCAAAACTGTTGCGAAGTAAGCTCATCAATTTAGTTTTCCCCTCAACTTCCCTTAATTTTCCCACCATTTCATTCTTAGTATACCTTTTGTAGTACTTAAACTTCCTTCCCTAAAGATTTTAAACATGAAAATCATTTTTGAAATAGAGATTTGTTTTTCTATGGGATTACGAAGATTTTTGTGTAAATAATCTAAGTGAGAACCCCTTTAGTTTGAACCCTTAGAGGTTTCAGTAATTTACAAGGAATGGAGAATATTTTCCTAAACGAAAATCACCACTGAAATATAGGCATACCTCATTTATTACGTTTTGCAGATATTTAATTTTATAAAATGAAAGCTTATGGCAACCCTTTGGCATTGAGCAAGTTTATTGGCCCCATTTTCCAACAACATTTGCTCACTGGGTGTCTCTATCACATTTTGATAATTCTTGTAATATTTCATCATTATTACATTTGTTATGGTGATCTGTGATCAGTGATCTTTGATGTAACCATTGCTACTTATGGAAGGCTCAGATGATGGTTAGCAATGAAATATTTTTAAGTTAAAGTAATACATTGTTACAAAGGTCCGTCTAGTCAAGCCTATGGTTTTTCCAGTGGTCATGTATGGACGTGAGAGTTGGACTTTGAAGAAAGCTGGGCGCCAAAGAATTGATGCTTTTGAACTGTGGTGTTGGAGAAGACTCTTGAGAGTCCCTTGGACTGCAAGGAGATCCAACCAGTCCATCCTAAAGGAGATCAGTCCTGGGTGTTCATTGGAAGGACTGATGCTGAGGCTGAAACTCCAATACTCTGACCACCTCATGTGAAGAGTTGACTCATTGGAAAAGACCCTGATGCTGGGAGGGATTGGGGGCAGGAGGAGAAGGGGACGACAGAGGATATAACTTATTGAACACTTAATAGTCAACGGTTCAGTGTAAGTATTGCTTTTATATGTACTGGGAAACAAAACAATTTATGTGATGTGAATTATCATGATATGAGCTTTACCACTAGGATCTGAAACAGCCTGCAACATCGCTGAGGTATGCTGGTACAAAACTGACAAGCGTAAATATGTTCCCAGAGAACTTTAATTTGTTGGATATACGTTAAAAGTGCTAACTTCAAATTACAGATTATCAGTAAATTTTGGTGATGTTTCAAAAACATATTCAGGCATCATCCTCTGAGGTTTATTTTCAGGACCACATGTTAAGATTTTTCCAGTCTTAGAGCCTCTTTAAAGGCCCCAGGATCTAAACTGACTTCCTCATCAGCCCCTTCCCTTTTCCAGTCCTGTGGGCTTCCTGAGCTGGCAAGGGTAAAAAATGGGAAAGAATCCTTGGTCTAAAGGAAGAAAAGTGTTTCTGCAATTGATTATGGTTGCCCCTCATTCTTTAAATAGCTTAAACAACGTTATTAGGCTTTTAAATCCTAGATAATTTCTAGCTAAAAATGTGTGATTCATTTGGCCTAATGTTAAAAGAGCAAAGCCAGGGGTGGGTTTTGTTTTAAATCACAGATTCATTGGGCAAGATACCATGGTAGCAACACTTTGCTCATCTACAACCTGGGGATAATACACATTACATCACAACATTGTTGTTGGAACCCAAATAAACAATATCCATTGAAGGCACCTCACAGAAGGTAAAGTGCCTTCCAAGCAGGAGCTGTTATCAGAGCTATTTGTATGAGGCAAGTGAGGGAAGTATATCAGAGCTCACTTGTAATAGAAATGAGCACAATTTTCAAGTTACATCAGAGCTCCAGACTCTTCTTTTTGACTGTCACTGCGTAACTCCAGCTCTTACCATGGATGCAAAGGGTGGTTCCTACAGACAGGATCTGCCTCTTTGATGATGAAGTGACACACAGATTTCCAGCAAATGTGCAGATAGGCCTTTATTTCAGGTTCATGTGGTCTTTTCTTGACATACAAAGTCCACAAGGGATGCAAGTCTGGTCATCTTTCTCTAATCCATTCAGCATCTTCCCCTGATTCTTGCCAAGAATGCGACAGGACTGGCAGTCAGTTGGCACACACTGGGAAGGCCATACTGGTTGTTAAATATTGAAATACTGACATATTGGTTGATAAATAATTGTCATTTCCTTGAGCCCCACAGAGTGCTCCCTTGATGTACAGACCTGGTGGCCCAACCATCCCTGAGGTTTGACAATTAGGATGACACTGTTATGGTTGAGTGAGTGAAGTCGCTCAGTTGTGTCTGACTCTTTGCAACCTCATGGACTATATAGCCTATCATGCTCCTCTATCCATGGGATTTTCCAGGCAAGCATACTGGAGTGGGTTGCCATTTCCTTCTCCAGAGGATCTTCCTGACCTAGGGATCAAACCCGGGTCTCCCACATTGTAGGCAGATGCTTTACTGTCTGAGCCACCAGGGAAGTCCTTCCTGTTATGGTTGATCAGGACCAACTGGTTAAATTTTTTAACATAAACTGTGTGGTGAAAGACCTTAGTCTTTGACTCTTGGCCTCAGCATTCCCAGTCCTACAGCTGGCAGTTCAGTTCAGTCACTCAGTCGTGTCCGACTCTTTGCGACCCCAGGGACTGCAGCACACCAGGCTTCCCTGTCCTTCACCAACTCTCAAAGCTTGCTCAAACTCATGTCCATCAAGTCAGTCTTGCCATTCAACCATCTTATCCTCTGTCCAGTGTCTGTCCTAATCCTCAGACCTTATTCCTTATTCCTCTACACTTCATCCTCTCAAAGGTCCAGCCTCTTTGCGTTTGGCCTTTGTAGTAGGTTTTTTTCAGTCATTCTCTGTTTAGTCGGATTCCGTTGATGAATGGAGGACTGGAAGAGAGTGAAGGAGGTGAGAGGCAGAAGCATTCTGCAGAGTAGTCACCAGGAGGAGCGTCCAAAGTCAACAAGATCCCATGAAAATCAAAGACTGAGCCTCTCAAGGTCACAAATATTGTAAGACATCACTCAAAATACTGCTGAAAGCAGCTCTTTTTGCTCCTTTCCTATTTGCTCATTTCTGTTCCCCTCTAATCTTTAAAAAAAAAAAACTAACTATAGAGATTAGATCATGAGGTAATTTAACCTAACTCCTGACTTATGCTCTCCTGAATGGACAGCACGCCTTGCCTATCCTGTGGATTCTTTCCCTAAGTTAAAAGAAGTAGGAATGAAGGATCAAGCAGTTAAAGAATGAGTAGCTGTCTACCCTCAACATTGCCCTTAACAATCCTCAGATCATGTGGGCAAAATAACATCTGAAGCAAGAGTCAGCCAGTTTGCACTCAATGGAGAACAATGCAGAACCTAACCTCCTGCCTGGATGAGTCACTGCGATTCTTCCCCATTTTCCCCTTTAAAAACTGCACTATATCGTAGGTTCTCATTAGTTATCTATTTTATACATATTGTCAATGTGTATATATGTCAATCCCAGTCTCCTAATTCATCCCACTGCCCCTTCTTTTCCCCTTGGTATCCATACGTTTGTTCACTACGTCTGTGTCTCTATTTCCGCTTTGTAAAAAAGATCGTTTATACCTGCTTTTTCAGATTCCATATATATGTGTTAGTATGCTAAATTTGGTTTTCTGTTTCTGACTTACTTCACTGTACTCAATGCTCTGTGGTGACCTAAATGGGAAGGAAATCCAAAAAAGACGGGAGATATATATATATATATATAGAGAGAGAGATAGATATAAAGATATATATATAGATATATATAGATATATCTTCCTATAATTGATTCACTTTGCTGTACAGTAGAAACCAAAACATTGTAAAGATATGTAGATATATATATATATATATATATATATAAAGACATATATATATCTTCCTATAATTGATTCACTATATATAGATAGATATATATAAAGATAGATATATAGATAGATATATAGATAGATAGATATAAGATATATATATATAAAGATATATATATATAAATATATATATATATCTTCCTATAATTGATTCACTTTGCTGTACAGTAGAAACCAAAACAACATTGTAAAGCAGCGACTGTACTCCAAGAAAAATAATAATATTAAAAAAATACAGAAACTGTTATGGCTGAGCAGAATCTTTGGAGTTGCTCTCAGGACATGAGTTCACCTTCTCTCCAGTTTCTGGCTTTTCTAATTAAAGCACCTTTCTTTTCTATTAACACTTGCCTTTCAAATGATTGGCCTTTTGAGAGGTGAGCAGGCAAGCTGAGTTCAGTAATAATGTGTCTCCTTTCTCATCTTCTGTTCTATCTGAAAGCCTTCATTCTATTTCCTTGGCTGAAACAGATTTCATGAAGGGATAATGGAGGAGAAAAAAATCTATGTGGAATAAAGATTTGCTTTCCCATGGAATTGTGAAAGTTTTTATATGCATAACTCAATTTAGGACACTTAGTTTGGACACTGAGAGGTGTCCATCACTTATAAGAAATGCTCCTAAAGAGAAAGCACTGTTGAAATGCAAAACCTGCCTGGCTCCCCTTATACCTGCCTAACAAAAAGTCATATACTGTTGAAGTTCAAGTTCAAATCACAATTGTAAGTCTTTACCTGGATACATTTGATATCTTCCTATTGATTAAAAGAATACTCTTATTCATCAGAAAGTTTTCTTAAGTTAGTAAAACATTCCTTCCCACTTCTGTTGGATCTAATACAACATGAGACTTTTTCACTAGGATGCCCCTATGGAAAATGTAGGGGTAGAGGAGAAGCAAGGGAAGCAGGAAGTGTTCTTGTTTGTGGCCATTTGTAACACATGGTAATGCTCTTTCTCCCCGCTCCCTGTCCTCTATCAGTTTGGAGGCAAGGAGAGAGAAGGAGGACTTCGTTTCCTTTGTGAGTGCACAAGGTGGCTCCCGACTACTCTTGTTCTTGCCACTGATGGATGGATGAGCGCTTTTCTGTGACTAATGAGGACATGGTAAAGCTGGAAATCTATAAATTATCTTTTTATTTTGGTTCCTGTTATATGATAAAATATGTGTGGTAGGTATAAAATCATTTGTATAAAATCATTATATAGTTCCAACTATACAAATATGTAATACCTATTAACGGTAGTATTGCCATTCTTAGAAAGCTAACGATCCATTACATTTGAACAAGATAAGATCTAACTAATGATATTAACCAAGCCAAACATTGATGAAGCCCAGGAACCTCTCTGTCTTTTTCACCACTCTGAGTTTACCAGAGTTCTTCATGTAGCAGAGCTCAATAATTATTGCTGTTGGATGAAGGGACTAGAATTTAAGATGAAGGCCACATGATAATGTGTTTGTTTGTTTGTTTGTTTTTCAGAAAATAATGTTGGCTGTTCTTTGAAGAAAATAAAGTTACTTTCATACCTCATACTATATAAAAAGTATTCAGATGAATATACCTCATACTCAGAGAAGGCAATGGCACCCCACTCCAGTACTCTTGCCTGGAAAATCCCATGGACGGAGGAGCCTGGTAGGCTACAGTCCATGGGGTCGCAAGGAGTCGGACACGGCTGAGCGACTTCGCTTTTGCTTTTCACTTTCATGCATGGGAAAAGGAAATGGCAACCCACTCCAGTGTTCTTGCCTGGAGAATCCCAGGGACGGGGGAGCCTGGTGGGCTGCCGTCTATGGGGTCGCACAGAGTCGGACACAACAGAGGCGACTTAGCAGCAGCAGCAGCATACCTCATACTATATAAAAAAAATTCAGATTGCCAAATGTAAAAACCAAAATTATTAATTTATGTATAATTTATATACATAATATATAATTATAAATTTACTAGAAGAAAGTAAAGGAGAACTTCTTTTTTAAATTAACTGCTGTGACTTTTTTTTTAATTGAGTGTACAAAAATGGGCTAAATGATTGCATAATAAAAAGTTGAAGAGTTCTAATATTTAGTTGAATAATCTAATAGACATAAATATAATTAAATAGCATAAAAGTAACTTAGCAAAGGGAAGAAAATCTGAGGTCCCTCTTAAGGAAAAGCTCTTTACAATCTTCATATGGAAAAGTTTTCCTAAGGAAGATTAAAAAAAAAACAACCAGAACCCAGAAAGGAAAATAAAATTGGATTTGATGACTTTAAGAGGAAAATATCATACACTATGAAAGATACCACAAAAAACATTTTAAAAAAAATGGAAGTGAAAGTGAAGTCGCTCAGTCGTGTCTGACTCTTTGTGATCCCATGGACTGTAGTCTACTAGGCTTCTCTGTCTGTGGGATTTTCCAGGCAAGAGTGTGGAGTGGGTTGCCATTTCCTTCTCCAGGGGATCTTCCTGACCCAGGGATCAAACCCAGGTCTCCTGCATTGCAGGCAGATGCTTTACCCTCTGAGCCACCAGGGAAGCCAAGCAAATTTTAAAAGCCAACTTGGGAGGAAATATTTGCAAAATATACAACTGTTAAAGGAAAGGCAGACAAATTTACCCAGTAGAAAAGGGGTCAAAAGATACGAGTAATTAATGCAGAAAAGAAAATACAAATGGCCAGGCCTTCCCTAATGGTCCAGTGGTTGAGTCTGCCTTCCAATGCAGGGGACATGGGTTTGATCCTTGATCGGGAAGTAAGATTCCACATGCCACAGAGCAACTGAGCCTCTTCACCACAATTAGAGAAGCTTGTATGCCACAAAGACCTAATATATAATTTTTTTAAAAAAAGAAATACAAATGGCTAATGAACATTGGACTGAAATGTTCTGTCCAGTCCAATGAACATTGGACTGAAAACGGACTCAGTCTCACCAGTAGGGAGAAAAATGCAGATGAAAATGAGATGCTGCTTCTGCCTACCTGGCAAAAAAAGAACAGACTGTTAATCTCTAGTGGTGGCAGGCTGTAGCTTCCCTTGGAGACCGCTGCACGAAGTGCACATTGGTAAACGTGTAAATAAATATTGAAATGTAAAACATGTGAGTAGCTTTGTATCAATAGACAAGTACCTGTAGCAAGGCGCTTGAAAGCACCTAGGACCTGGGTGCTTCTTAAGGAGTAGGAAGAGTCCAGAAATTATGTAGGATGATGAGTAAGAAGCACCAACAATGAATGGGACCAAGAGACGGCTGTGGGAAGAACCAAAAAGTTAGCAGAAGGGGGAGCATTCAAATGACCAAGAGAAGGTCCTAATGGGACTACTCAGATGCCCAGGCCAGGGACTGGAGAGGAGTTCATGAGTTCTGATCAGAGCACACGCATGTATAGCTTATTGTACATACATTTCCATGCAGCAGCAATTACCTGGGACTCTGGTTTGCTGCATCAACACCAATTACTCTCTTGTTTACACTGGCCAGTGTCGGGCACTGATGTTACTGGATGAGCCCCTTAAAAGCTTCAAAAGTGTTTTTCCCGTGTCTTCTGGATTAAGTCCATGCTGCCTTGCAGCAAGAGAACAAGATAGTTAGAGCACAAGTGTGAACTGATCTTCTTCCCCTTCCTCCATCTATCTCTCTGGACTTACACCTGTTGAAAAAGTACCCTGTGAAATTCAGATGATAAAATAACATCTGACTATAGAGTAAGAAGGGCTTCCCTGGCAGCTCAACTAGTAAAGAATTCGCCTGCAATGCAGGAGACCCTGGTTCAATTTCTGGGTCCAGAAGATCCCCTGGAGAAGGGATAGGCTACCCACTCCTGTATTCTTCGGCTTCCCTGGTAACTCAGACGGTAAAGAATTTGCCTGCAATGCGGGAAACCTGGGTTTGATCCCTGGATTAAGAAGACCCCTGGAAAAAGGAGCAGCTACCCACTCCAGTATTCTGACCTGGAGAATTCCACAGCAGATGACAAGGTTGAACATTGACATCTTTGGGATCAATGAACTGAAATGGACAGGAATGGACAAATTTAATTCAAATGACCATTATATCTACTACTGTGGTCAAGAATCTCTTAGAAGAAATGGAGTAGCCCTCATAGTCAACAAAAGACTACAACAAATGCAGTATTTGGGTGCAGTCTCACAAACGACAGAATGATCTCAGCTTGTTTCCAAGGCAAACCATTTGACATCACAGTAATCCAAGTCTATGCCCCAACCACTAATGCTGAAGAAGCTGAAGTTGATCGACTCTATGAAAGCCTACAACAACTTCTAGAACTAACACCAAAAAAAGATGTCCCTTTCATCATGTATGTGTATGTGCTAAGTAGCTTTTTTCATGTCCTACTCTTTGTGACCCTATGACTGTAGCCCACCAGGCTTCTCTGTCCATGGGGTTCTCTAGGCAAGCATACTGGAATGGATTGCCATGCCCTCCCTCAGGGAATCTTCCTGACTCAGGAATCAAACCCCTGTCTCCTGCAGCCCCTGCATCGCAGGCAGATTCTTTACCTCTGAGCCAACAGGGAAGCCCCACTTTCATCATAGAAGATTGGAATGAAAAAGTAGGAAGTCAAGAGATACCTGGAGTAACAGACAAGTTTGGCCTTGGAGTAAAAAATGAAGCACACCAAAGGCTAACAGAGTTTCATTAAGAGACACACTGGTCATAGCAAACAATCTTTTACAACAAACCAAGAGACAACTCTCATATTGACATCATCAGATGGTCAATATCAAAATCAGATTGATTACGTCCTCTGTAGCCAAAGATGGAGAAGCTCTATATAGTCAGCAAAAACAAGACCTGAAACTGATTGTGTCTCAGATCATGAACTCCTTATTGCAAAATTCAGGCTTAAATTGAAGAAAGTAGGGAAAACCACTAGGTGATTCAGGTATGAATCAGGTATATATCAAATCCCTTACAATTATACAGTGGAAGTGACAAGTAGATTCAAGGGATTAGATCTGATAGACAGAGTGCCTGAAGAACTATGGACAGAGGTTCATATCATTCTACAGAAGACAATGATCAAAGCCATCCCCAAGGGGGGGAAAAATGCAACAAGGCAAAATGGTTGTCTGAGGAAGGAAAAAAACAGAAGTGAAAGGCAAAGGAGAAAGGGAAAGATATACGCATCTGAATGCAGAGTTCCAAAGAATAGCAAGTAGAGATAAGAAACCTCCCTAAGTGAACAATGCAAAGAAATAGAGGAAAACAATAGAATGGGAAACACTATAGATCTCTTCAAGAAAACTGGAGATACCAAGGGAACTTTGCACGCAAAGATGGGCACGATACAGGATAGAAATGGCAAGGACCTAACAGAAGCAGAAGAGATTAAACAGAGGTGGCAAGAATACATAGAAGAACTGTATGAGAAAGATCCTAATGACCCAGAAAACCATGGTGATGGTGTGGTCACTCATCTAGAGCCAGATATCCTGGAGTGTGAAGTCAAGTGGACCTTAGGAAACATTACAACAAATAAAGCTAATGGAAGTGATGGAATTCCAGCCGAGCTAATTTCAAATCCTAAAAGATGACACTGTTAAAGTGCTGCACTCAATATGCCAACAAATTTGGAAAACTGCAGTGGCCACAGGACTGGAAAAAGTCAGCTTTCATTCCAATCTCAAAGGTCAGCTTTCATTTCAATGCCATTCTTTGAGAATGGTCAAACTACCATACAGTTGCACTCATTTCACATGCTAACAAGTTTATGCTCAAAATCCTTCAAGCAGTACATGAACCAAGGACTTCCAGATGTACAAGCTGGGTTGCAAAGAGGCAGAGGAACTAGAGATAAAATTGCCAACACTCATTGGATCATGGAGAAAGCAAGGAAGTTCCAGAAAAATATCTACCTCTGCTTCATTGACTACACTAAAGCCTTTGACTGTATAGATCACAACAAACTGTGGAAAATTCTTAAAGAGATGGGAATACCAGACCACCTTACCTATCTCCTGAGAATATGCAGGATGAAGAAGCATGCAGATCAAGAAGCAACCGTTAGAACCTTACATGAAACAATGGACTGTTTCAAAATGGGAATGGAGTACAACAAGCCTGTACATTGTCACCCTGTTTATTTCACTTACAGGCAGAATACATTATGCAAAATGCCAGGCTTGATGAATCGCAAGCTGGAATCAAGACTTCCAGAAGAAATATCAACAACCTCAGATAAGTAGATGGTACCACTCTAATAGTAGAAAATGAAGAAGAACTGAAGAACTTCTTGATGAGAGTGAAAGAGGAGACCGAAAAAGCTGGCTTGAAACTCAACATTCAATAAACTAAGACTCATGGCATCTGGTCCCATCACTTTATGGCAAATAGAAGGGGAAAAAGTGGAAGCAGTCACAGAGTTTTTTTGAAAATCACTGTGGAAGGTGAGTGCGGCCATGAAATTAAAAGACGCTTCCTTCTTGGAAGGAAAGCTATGACAAGCATAGACTGTATTGAAAAACAGAAATATCACTTTGCTGACAAAGGTCCATATAATCAAAGCTATGGTTTTTCTAGTAGTTGTGTATGGATGTGAGAGTTGGACCATGAAGAAGGCTGACTGCCAAAGAATTGATGCTTTTGAACTGTGGTGCTGAAGAAGACACTTGAGAGTCCCTTGGAATGCAAGGAGATCAAACCAGTCAGTCCTAAAGGAAATAAACCCTGAATATTCTTTGGAAGGACTGGTGCTGAAGCTGATGTTCCAATACTCTGGCCACCTGATGTGAAGAGCAGATTTGTTGGAAAAGATCCTGATCCTGGGAAAGACTGAAAGCAAAAGAAGGGGTCAGCAGAGGATGAGATAGTTAGATGGCATCACTGAGTCAAAGGACATGAATTTGAGCAAATTCCAGGAGATAGTGGAGGACGGAGGAGACTGGCATGCTATAGTCCATAAGATCACAAAGTCAGACATGACTTAGTGCTGTAACAACAAAAATAACAAATGAAGTTTACAAGACACTGGTCCCTGTCTTCCAGAAGTTTACCATTGAGTCTCTGAAACCGAAACACAGATTCACTGGAAGGCAGCCCCATTTTTCACATTGCTGAGCCGGTGAGTCCTTGGACAACCTGGTTTGTCTCCTGTCTTCCCCTCACACCTGCCTCCCATGCATTAGCAAGCCCTGTTAGCTCCACCTGGATAATTGGGTCAGTCTGACCATTTCCCGTTGCTTCCTCTGCCACCAATCTGCTCTAAGCAGCTCCATCATAAGCACTCTGATTGCTTCTTATCTAGTATCCCTTCTCCTAAGCTTGCCCACTTCAATCCAGTCTCAATATTGCAGCCAGGGTGATCCCTGGAAGTCAGGTCAAGTCCTCCTCTAAAATTCTGCAATGGCTCCCCTTTGAAAGGAAAAGTCAAGCTCTCCGTGGTGGCCTAGGAGCCCCTACACAATCTCTAACCCCTCCCCCACGCTGTCTCTGAGGTCACCCTCCATACCAGCGCCCCTGCCCCCTCTCTCTCCAGTTGCGCCTCTGTCCTGTGCCCAGCCCCTTCTCCCTTTCTCCTCCCCTTCTCAGGACTCTTGCACCATTTATTCTGCCTGCCTGGATCACTCCCTTCTTTTGACTAACCTGCTCCCCTTTGCAAGTCTTTACCTAAAAGTCACCCTCTTAATGAGATTGACCCGAATCCCCACTCCCCCTGCCCCATCTCAAGTTGCTGTCTGTTTTCTCCCCATCTTCCCTGTGCTATTCTATTTTTTCCATAGAACCTATCATACCATATATTTTACTTATGTATTATGTTTATTCTACACTGACTAGCATTTAAGCTCCATAGTGACATTTTTGTTTGTTTTATTTTCTGATGTAATCCAGAAAGGTTAGAATGAATGAATGAATAAATGACTAAAATGGTCATTAACAAAGACTGTTTATTAAATCTTGAAACATAGATTAGTGTTTAAAAATTAACAAAATGGGGGTCTCATGTTTTCTTAAATAAATGTATATCAACAAGGTACAAGAGGACTTAATTTGGGGATCATTTCGGCCCTTTCAAGATGAATTCAGACAGTTCAAGGACAAATGTGTGCAATTTAAAGACTGAGCTCTTCAAAATAAAAGACAACACTCAACTTTCTGACCTTCTCCTGAACTTTGGCATTTGTTTATCCAAGCAATCAATCGGCTCTTAAGTATTTCGAGTTCCACTTCAGTAATTCATAAATGCTTTTGATTACTGTGGTGATTATTTAAGGACAAGAAAATAAAATGCCCAAAAAAAGAAAATTAAATAGGTATTAAGTACTTTTGAACAGTGGATTCACATGCTGTCAGATCTAATGCATGTCAAGTCATGCATTTTCCAGCTGTTTAAAGTCTCAGAGCAGAGCTAACTCTGTCCTGAAAACTGTGTTCTTACAAAGAAGATAATGAGCACCAATTGGGAATACTCAGGTTGGCTCCAAACTAGCTAATCTCAGAGCTGCTGCTCCAGGAAAGACTTTTTCCCATAATTACAGGAGATTGCAACCATGGAAAAATAAAAGGCAGGATAAATGGAGAAGTAGATATTCTGGAAATATAATCTTGGTTAAAGACAGAGAAACAACTGACACAGCAGGAAACAAAGTTATCATGTCTCGTCCACAAACAGTTCAGTCCTGCTAGTCTATTCTGTAAATATCTGAAAATGATAATAGCTCACATCTTTAATTTGAATTAAATTATCTTTTGTGATTTCTGACAACCTTGATTTGTTTGGAATTTTTGTACATAAGCACATACTTAAAGTATTTTACTGTGTTCAGGTTTTGGGTGCATATTTTAACATTATTTATTTTTAGTGGTTTTTAAAACACATGCTTATTGTAGAGAATTTTACAAAGAGTAAAAGGAGATCACCTGAAATTTCACCATACAGTTAAATTTTCCACCTTATTTCTCTTCAGTCTTTTTTCTGTGCCTGTGTAGTGACTCCAGCTATCCAATCAAACTGTTAAAAGGTTGTCTTTCTCCTCTTTCCAGAGAACTCCAAACCTTCTTGAGGTGACCAAGAGGTCAGGCCCCTTTCATTGTCCCTTGAGGGACAGAAAACCAGGAATTTAAACCATTGACTAAAAGGCTCCTTTTAGGGGACTGTTGCTTTTGTTGTAGCCAGATTCAGGAAGTCTGGAGCCAGGCCAGTGCAATGCAGAGATCCTGCAGGGAGAGAAGCGGGGGCCTCAATCAGGTAAGTGTGTCTGATGGTCTAGACCATCCACCACCAAAGGAAACATGAATCTCTCTACCATGGTCACTGCCATTCTGGTGGAAGCTTTTTTGGAGGAGAGCTCAGAAGCAAAGGAAGCCTCCTTCACTGGTATTGCTCAGGCCATGCAATTGCAGTCTGGAGTCCCCTAAAGTCATGTCAACCTTTCTATTGATACCCACACCCCCATCCCCACCCCAAGAGATACACTGTGTTTCTTTAGAGGCTCATTCATATGCAGCATCATTTGGTCAGGAAGAGGCAAATATCAGCTACACACCGTGTCTCCTACTGGTCTGTCTCATCCAGGACTACAACTCTGCTACTGGGCTCAGTCTCAAACATCCAATCTAAAAACAGTCGTGTTAGCTCCAAACAGCTTATCAGTGGAACTCTGCAGTGGGAGTAACAGAGAGCTGCCCCACCACATCCCTAAAAATCTGACCATGCAGTGAGATATTATAACACTGGAAATAAAGGAGGATGCCTTCCCCACTTGCCTCATAAATATCATTGACTCTTGGTTTTCAGAGAACTATAGAGACAATTCATCTCTTCTGCTCTCTGTCTTTATTTATCTGAAATGATTCACCCCAAATTGCTGAAAGCCAGTTACTATAAATTGTTTTTCACTTTTTAAAAACAGTATCAAAGATCATGTTACAATTGAAAGCCATTTTTAAAAGAACCAAAAAAGCAGGTATGAGTGAATATCATTGTCAGCACCAATGGTTCGTTATCAAATACAGTTTAGCTGTGGGTTTTTCATGATGGTGTAGTGTCTCTACTCTGTGATTGTGCGCTCTGAGCAGAAAACCATTTTGAAAATCAACAAATTATACTTACAAAAACCACTGAACAAAACACTTGAGTGTTTTGAAATATATACGAAATATATATATAAATATATATATATATAGAGAGAGAGAGAGAGAGAGATTCATCTTAAAAACTACTTGCTAAAGAGTATACTTTCTACCTTTAAATAGGTTACAACTGAACATGGGCATTATTGACACCCAAAAAAGAGAATATTTCTACAGAGAACATCTAAGCCATGCACACAAACAACCAATACCTATGAATAAATAATAAATACACAAGTAAAGTAGGAACACAGTTTATGTACAACATTTGATTTCATATCTGGAGGTTCTATAGAAGAAAAACAATAAGGAGGAAAAAAGCTTTTATTATTCAGGGAAATCATGGTGCTTCAAGAAACATGTGAAAGGAGGAGCGGAAGTGCTGGACAAAGCCTTGCTGGAATCAAATTCCTGACATGAGAGAGGGTGGGTGAAGACTTGGTCTTGTGAGCGAAAAACCACATGAAAGTATAATGCAAACACCAGATGGCCTGAGGTAGGGAGAGTGATTTCGTAGGTTCTAGGAAGAGAAAGGACATTTGCAGGACACTTACGGCCCATCATCTTTCTCGATTATTGAGGAAAACAAGAGCCAAGTCTCAATCTATATTTACTCTTTATAGAGATCCTTCAAGTTATACTGCCTCAGACTAATTCTCCCAGAAGGAATATATGCAAATTTGCTGTCCAATAAAGTTAACTGTATTTCTATCAGTGACTTCCTTGCTTTGAGAGGAATAATTATCCTGGGAGTTAGAGAGCACAGCACCGTGGTATGTGAGGCATTTGTAACTTTGCAGACAACTTGAGTTTTCACAATAGGGATAGACAGCATCAGGAGGGACCTTTTAAAATAGTTGGGAGCAAAGTTGGGAATTCCAAATCAGATTTTTCTACTCGAAATTTATGAATCTTTCTTCTCAGTGTTAATTGCTCTCTATCTTTGGTCACCACTGAATATGTTCATCCCACTATCATAAAATGTTCTTGAAAATTATTCCTGGAGGCATCACTCCTCCTCCATGGCTCTACCCATTCCCTTTCCCTCTTCATGAGAATCCAACCAGCATGGTGACCTGCAATGAGGTTTACTGGTCCTCCAGAGGGCTCTGCAGGAAGGGCACAATTCCACTGATAACACACTTCTGGAACTTTTCCCGAAATGTCTCCACTATAGGCATCTGGAGCATATTGACTTCCTCTCTTCAAATGTTTAAGTTTTCTTCTGCTTGGTGGCTTCTTTCTCCTCCTCATTTCCTGTCTTAGGTCAAGATACATGAATTTTTCACTGGGAAAGCCATTTGGATCTCTGAGGCTTTAACTCCTAATTCATGTTGCCTTTTGGAGAAGGCAATGGCAACCCACTCCAGTACTCTTGCCTGGAAAATCCCACAGAGTCAGATACGACTGAAGCGACTTAGCAGCAGCAGTCCATTGCCTTTAGGTTTTCACCAGCTCATTTTACCCTTGTCTTAACTGTTGTCTTCTACAGTTTTGTGTCCGCCCAAGCTAGGAGTCTTCTGAAAGCCCCTCCTATGTGAATAGCTGTCTTGTTGTACCTCTTTGATATTCACTCCACAGATAGAGAATCAAATGGTAGGAACTTCTGACCAAGCAAAGAAGGGAATAGATTATATGGGAATTAATTATGTACTTATTTATTTTATTCTATAGAACATGCTTTCTGATATTAAGCCACTCTGCCCCATCATCCATGCAAAGAAAGGATCTTTCAAAGACACCGTAGGAAGGTTTTTAATCCTCAGTCCTGCTTTAGATATAAGAATATGACAGAGTGATCTGAGCAATCAGTTTCCAATATGATATGATCTGTGGGTTTGAAGAGGTCTTGTTTATCTATCCTAGTCCTTAGAGTAGTGTCAATCAAGATTTATCCTCTTGGATTAACTTTATCATGATAACATATTTGAAATCTAAAACTGGGTTTCGAATGACACACAGGGACAGAATAGATTATTTTCAAACAGATGAAATGCTCAAAGAAATGTATGTCCTTATTCTGTAAGTATGAACAAATTACTTGAAGTGGTATTCCTCAAAATGCTATTAGTCATTCTTACCTTTCTGTGAATTAATCTTGTTATGAAATTACTTTCCTGCTTTCAAATACTCACAATAAAGGGAAGAGCATTTTTTTTTTTAATGAAGATAATCATGAAATACAGAGTTTTGTCCCCCAGTAGACTTACCTTGGCAGAGAATATAGTCACCTGGGTAGATAATGGTTAGGAAGTCAGGAGGCAGGCTCTACCAAAATAGGCAAACGGTGCCTTCACACCTGCAGACAAAAACCTCCAAAGAGCAGGCAAACAGCTCCCCATGTTGTTTCTTCCCCAAGGAAGTGCTCAGGGTATAGCCTTGTATCCACTTCATCCATAGTCTTGGTCAAGAGCAACAACCTCTGAAGAGTGCTTCCTGTTGCAAGTGACTATTGCAGACAAAAAGCTGAAAACAAATAACATGGAAACAAATAAAAGGGGCCACTGACTCAGGGAGCAAGACACTAGCCAGCTCCCCCAGCAAACCAATGGTAGGTTAATAGACTTTTTAAAAATCACTTCTTTATGGGGTTTATTTAATAAAGATGAAAACACAGTACACTTATACAAGGCATTTTTTTCTTCAATTGTGTCTTTTACTGTGTTGCTTAAGTGGCAAACTCTTTTATACTCTTGCCAAAAAGAAAAGTAGGGGCAGGACTAATAAAGAATGTTGTATTTTGGATTCTCTTCTGGAGAATCCAAAATGAAAGAATTGGCAAAATGTTCTGAAATAATGGCAGAGAGTTCTGCTGGCCGCATATTGGACTTCATCTTGAAAAGACTGTGTATTAAATTATACAGGGCTCTTAAAAATTCAAAGAACTCTTACTTTGACAAAGCATTTTTCTATCATCTGGTTAGAATTCTTGCCCAGTTAGCTCCGATCTGCTATTTCCTTCCCATGTGTTTTGCAAACCATGGGAAGAGGGGGTCATTTTTTTTTTTTTTGCAGGAATCAGGAATGAGATGCAATTATGGGGGCCTGTGTACGGGATGGATGATATTGTCCCCCAAGCCAGCCAACATAGAAGACCACTTGTCTGTGCAGGGACTGCTGATTGAATTTGGCCTGATGTACCTAAAAAGGGCCTTATTGGCCAGCTCTCCTCCTCTGTTTATTTAGAAAGAAACCATTGTGTGATATGGTTGTTCTAACAAGGACTGCAGGGCGAGTACTGCTTTTGACATGATGAATCTTCAGTGTGCATGTGCGTATGCACGTGTGCGCACACACACACAGTCCCAGAGGCCCTCCTGCCCGGCATGTGTGGAAAAGCCTCAGATCGGAGCTTATATATCTGAAGTTCCAGCAGACAGACTTGCAGTCAGCCAGAGGATTTGCTATCCTCAGTGTTAACCAACAATGTTTTGGGGGGACAGTTTATATTCAGAAATCCTGTGTGTTGGAATGCTGGAATAACAGCAATTTTTGGTAATTTGCCTGGGTTTGCATTTGTGCTTTCTTTGGCCTAATCTGCTTAATTAAGACCTGAACTCTGGCTGGCCGCCAGCATTCACAGAGCATGTAGGCACCAGATTGACTTACCTCTATTTCTGTCGGCTGAAAAATGACATTCCTTCTGCTTTGTGAGCCTCTCGCCCTGGGGAAAGGCATATATTGAATTCGCTTGCCTGAAAACAAAACTTTAAGTAAATAAAGATACAAAGGGAATGCACCCATTTTCCCATTTATCCCTCACCCTCTAAAAATCAAGATGTGTTAATAGGACTCCATCTCAAAGGGAAACCAGTAGTGAGCACAAATTAGTTCTTACTGAACAGATGAGAGTTCACTTGGAAAGAAACATTCAGGCCTATGTTGACATATCTGCAGAGCAGCCCCCATGTTCAAGCACTGATGGGAACTCTAGACAAAGGTCCCCCAATCTTGCTTAAGTCCAGAAAGGGACAGAGATGTGTTCATAGCAAGTTCTCACATGAGCCAGCATGGAAAAAAGTCTGTTTTGGAAATGGAAGCAATGTGCCCAGAAAGGGACTTTGTTTTGTTCTGGGAGGTGGGGTTCCTGTAGAGGCCTCATCTGAAATGAAACTCTTTCCCATCAGTAGCAGTCACATACATATGCTCTGACATGGAACAGCACAAAATGAAACACACTTTCCTTCCCAGTGAATTGGAACATCCGTATGTATATGTATGTCTATACATATGTTTATAGGTGTCTATCTGTGTGTGTGTTTGTGTATTAGTCACTCAGTCATGTCCAACTCTTTGTGACCCATTGGACTGTAGTCCACCAGGCTCCTCTGTCCATGGAATTCTCCAAAAAGAATCCTGGCATGGGTAGCCATTCCCTCCTCCAGGGGATCTTCCCAACCCAGGGATCGAAATCTGGTCTCTTGCACTGCAGGTGTATTCTTTACCATCTGAGCCACAGTGATAAA
This sequence comes from Bos indicus x Bos taurus, assembly GCF_003369695.1. Lineage (NCBI taxonomy): Eukaryota > Metazoa > Chordata > Mammalia > Artiodactyla > Bovidae > Bos > Bos indicus x Bos taurus. The sequence goes on along the minus strand of NC_040083.1, from coordinate 80,171,741 downwards.
TTAAGGAGAAGAAAAACAGTTGATAATTTTTGATGATATATATATTGCCATGGCTTCCCAGGTGGTGAGGTGGTAAAGAATCTGCCTGCCAATTCAGGAGACACAGAAGATGTTTGTTTGATTCTTAGGTTAAGAAGATGCCCTGGAGTGGGAAATGGCAACACACTTCAGTATTCTTGCCTGGAAAATTCCATGGACAGAAGAGCCTGGTGGGCTACAGTTCATGGGGTCACAAAGAGTCAGACATGACTGAGCTTGTATGCATGCACAAACGCTGCCTTAACTATTTTTCTATATTCTAAATTCAGTTCAGTGCAGTTCAGTCGCTCAGTCATGTCTGACTCTGCAACCCCATGGACTGCAGTATGCCAAGCCTCCCTGTCCATCACCAACTCCCGGAGTTTACCCAAACTCAAGTCCATTGAGTCGGTGATGCCATCCAGCCATCTCATCCTCTGTCGTCCCCTTCTCCTCCCACCTTCTATCTTTCCCAGCATCGGGGTCCTTTCCAATGAGTCAGTTCTTTGCATCGGATGGCCAATGTATTGGAGTTTCAGCTTCAACATCAGTCCTTCCAATGAACACTCAGGACTGATCTCCTTTAGGATGGACAGGTTGGATCTCCTTGCAGTCCAAGGGATTGTCAAGAGTCTTCTCCCAACACCACAATTCAAAAGCATCAATTCTTCGGCACTCAGTTTTCTGTACAGTCCAACTCTCACAACCATACATGACTACTGAAAAAACCATATCCTTGAGTAGACGGACCTTTGCTGGCAAAGTAATGCCTCTGCTTTTTAATATGCTGTCTAGGTTGGTCATAACTTTCTTTCCAAGGAGTGTCTTTCAATTTCATGGCTAGAGTCACCATCTGCAGTGATTCTGGAGCCCAGAAAAATAAAGTCTGACACTGTTTCCACTGTTTCCCCATCTATTTCCCATGAAGTGATGGGACTGGATGCCATGATCTTCCTTTTCTGAATGTTGAGCTTTAAGCCAACTTTTAATTTTCCTTTTTCACTTTCATCAAGAGGCTCTTTAGTGCTTCTTCACTTTCTGCCGTAAGGGTGATGTCATCTGCATATCTGAGGTTATTGATATTTCTCCGGGCAATCTTGATTCCAGCTTGTGCTTCATTCAGCCCAGTGTTTCTCATGATGTACTCTGCATTTAAGCTAAATAAGCAGGGTGACAATATACAGGCTTGACGTACTCCTTTTCTTATTTGGAACCAGTCTGTTGTTCCATGTCCAGTTCTAACTGTTGCTTTCTGACCTGCATACAAGTTTCTTAAGAGGCAGGTCAGGTGGTCTGGTATGCCTATCTCTTTCAGAATTTTCCACAGTTTATTGTGATCCATACAGTCAAAGGCTTTGGCATAGTCAATAAAGCAGAAATAGATGTATTTCTGGAATTCTTTTGCTTTTTTGATGATCCAGTGGATGTTGGAAATTTGATCTCTGGTTCCCCTACCTTTTCTAAATCCAGCTTGAACATCTGGAAGTTCATGGTTCACATATTGCTGAAGCCTGGCTTGGAGAATTTTGAGCATTACTTACTTGCGTGTGAGATAGTGCAATTGTGTGGTAGTTTGAGCATTCTTTGGCATTGCCTTTATTTGGGATGGAAATGAAAACTGACCTTTTCCAGTTCTGGGGCCACTGCTGAGTTTTCCAAATTTGCTGGCATATTGAGTGCAGCACTTTCACAGCATCATCTTTCAGGATTTGAAATAGCTCAACTGGAGTTCCATCACCTCCACTTGCTTTGTTCATAGTGATGCTTCCTAAGGCAAACTTGACTTCACATTCCAGGATGTCTGGCTCTAGGTGAGTGATCACACCATCATGATTATCTTGGTCGTCAGGATCTTTTTTGTACAGTTCTGTGTATTCTTGCCACCTCTTCTTAATATCTTCTGCTTCTGTTAGGTCCATACAATTTCTGTCCTTTATCGAGCCCATCTTTGCATGAAATGTTCCCTTGGTATCTCTAATTTTCTTGAAGAGATCAGTAGTCTTTCCCATTCTATTGTTTTCCTCTATTTCTTTGCACTAATCACTGGGGAAGGCTTTCTTATCTCTCCTTGCTATTCTTTGGAACTCAGCATTTAACTGTACATATACTACATATATGGTGGTATTAGTGGTGCTAAGTCGCTTCAGTCATGTCTGACTCTTTGCAAGCCTATGGTATGTAGCCTGCCAGGCTCCTCTATCCATGGGATTCTCCAGGCAAGAATACTAGAGTGGGTTGCCATGCCCTTCCCCAGGGGATCTTCCCAACCCAAGGATCGAATCTGCATCTCTTATGTCTCCTGTATTGGCAGGTTGATTCTTTATCATTGGTACCACCTGGGAAGTGGGATCCAGGCGGGCTATCATCCATGGGGTTGCAAACAGCTGGACATGACTAAGAAACTAAGCACACAAATATATATATACATTATAAGTTTACACAAACATATATAAGCATATATATGCCATTATTGGCTAAGTTCCTATCTTTTTAGATATCTAAATCACCTGTTTTATTCAAGAATAATTGACAAACAATACTATGTTAGTTCCAGTGCATAATACAGTGATTCAGTATTTCTTTACATCACAAAGTGATCATACATGGCAGTTAACATGGCAAGCGGAGTGCAACCAATCATAATGGAGTCTAACTTTTCTTGTTCAAATCCTGGCTCTACCCCATCCACCATGCCTAATCATGAAGTTACTTAAAGTATTAATTTTTTCCTCTACAAAATAAGGATGATGACCATACCTGTGTCATGGGATTGTTACAAATCTTTAATGAGACAATATATACAAGACACATAGCATATTCTTCGGTACAAAGTGTCATTCAATAATGTCATAGATTATGATATACAAATGAAATAAATACACACATCATGCAACTTAGACAATAGAATTGGTTTCCTTATAATTAGTTTACTGTATTTCACTAACCTGTATAATAATTGAATTATTAAAATATTATAGAGAAAGCAATAGGCCAACACTTTCTTTTCTACTTGTATTGATTTTTCTTTCCAGATCTGCCATAATTCAAGTCATGTTCATGTAAATGCAAGTGGGTTTGTAAAGGTCAATAAAGGTGGTGATTCCCAGTTGTTATGGCTCATCAAGACAGACTTAACATCTATGAGAACTGCATTTTGAGAGTCCTGTTATCCATAGTGCCTCTGTGTGATGAATCGCCACAGATAGGTCCTCATAACTATCAAAGGCATTCATGTAAATGCAACAAAATCAGGTCATTGCTAGATATTTTGGTTTGTAACTCTTCCTCACAAGACTGTGACCTTTCTGAAGATGGCCATATTTATCACAGCCTCTCCCACAGCAAATGGCAGCACATTTGGCTTATCCAGGACTGTTGCTGGGCTTCCCAGGTGGCACAGTGGTGAAGAATGTACCTGCCAATGCAGGAGATGCAAGAGACACAGGTTCCATTCCTGGGTCAGGAAGATTCCCCGAAAGTAGGAAATAGCAACCCACTCCAGTATTCTTGCCTAGAAAATTCCATGGACAGAGGAGCCTGGCAGGTTACAGTTCATGGGGTTGCCAAGAATCAGACATGACTGAGCAACTGAGCACACACACAGGACTGTTGCCATGAATAGGGAAGGAACAAACACCTCCTTATTTTTTAATGGAGGGCATATGACATGTGACTTTATCTATTTGATTTAATGGCACAAAACTATGTGGCCTTTGCCTGATTACAAATCTTGAAAGACTATCTGTAACCAAAGAATCACATTCAAAACTTTAATCTGTGTAGGAAATGGAAGATATATGCAGTCTTTCTGTAAGAAAGTATGTTAGGTTCTGAGAAAACAAATAGCAGCTACTCAATAATTATGTTAGGGAACAGTGTTAGTGCCACAGGGCTTAGGAATGTTATCTTATAGAAATTTGTGAGAAAAAATCCAGAACTTTAGAAAAAATAAAAAGCATAGACACTTAGGCCAGTGATGATAGGGATCATCTTCTTGAGAAGTATTCAAAAAGAAATTGAAGTATTCATTTAATAAGATTTCCATTCAATACTAGTTTTAAGATATTCCCCTCACATAATGAAGATTTTCTTGATCACCCTGGCCACTGATGAACCAATTCTCCACCTTCTAAATTTCTAGAGCAATGGCTGTTTGTGTGCACCTCCTGCCATAGGACATGGTAGAGTATAGAGCTCATTATGTTTTCTGTGAAAATTCACCAGCTCCCAATCTTGATTCTAAGCTGAGTCCAGTCCTGAGCTCTATTCCCCTGTGACTGATCATGACTTAATTAACACAATTCCTTGCCAATTGAATACTTAATCCATAGTAGGATGCTTGCAGATTAGAGCACTTGATATGTGGAGTTTTCATGTTTCTTCACTTCTTCAGGAAACACTCAACTTTATTGCCAGGCAAGAAACTCCCTCAATGTAGGTGAGTCTACTTATGCTGTATGCCAGACAAGAGCCACTTGAGTTACTTGAGCTGAGTTACCAGCTGCCCGGGGGTTAATCTGAGTGGGAGTGTTTCCAATTTATGTCTGTGTAAAGATACTGGGCCAATCAGAAAGTAGATAATAAAAATAAGTGAAATTAGTAACATAAATATATAAATAAAATATTATGAATAAACAAATATACCATAAGGAGATTTCAGAAAGACAAATGTGGGTTATTTGAAAATACTAATAAAATTAACAATTAACAAACCTCTGGTAAGATTGAACAAAAAGTTTGTTTGTTTAAAAAAAAAGATTTTTCATACTTCTATTCCCAGTCTAGATGGAGTATGAGGAACAGGATCTATAAAACCACCTGAAAAAACAAACAAACACAATAGAAAAAATATTTGAAACAATGGTTTTCAACACTTTGGACATCAGAGACAAAAGACAGTGATCCTTAAGAGACACAGAAAAAATAAGATAAGGCCTAGGATTGTTTCATATTTGTACCTTGCAAGAGATTCTAAGCCACAGCATGGGAATGGAGAGCACAGGCAGGTCCCCAAATCGAAGAACTGAAGATAAACATCTGGACAGGGTAAGGTGGCTGGAGTTCACAGGCGGCATACAAAGAGGGTAGCTGCATAGACAGAGAACTCCAGAGATCTCTAGAGGTTTTCCTTTATGTATTCAATATAGTGAGCAGTGCATATATGTGAGGAAACTACTCAAGTCTGGGGAAAGATCTCCTCCAAAGACTCAGATACAACAGTACCTGGCATGCACACAGACTGGCAGCAGTGTCTGTTACCACCAGGCAAACAATGTAACTCATTTAGCATTGAATAGAATATTCAGAAATGGGGATTATTAGCACTAGACTAAATACTACCCTGATCCCAATTGACAGATATTAAAATCAATGTGCCTCCAAGTAACTCAACAGCATCCCATAGAAAAAAATAAAGAATATTTAAAAGAATGCAAGAATATCCAGCATCTTTGGCATCCAATCAAAAACTACCAGGCATACAAAGAAGCAAGAAAATGCAAGCCATAATGATGAGAAAAAAATCAATCAAAAGATTATACATTGCAAAAGGAAAGAACAGTTGACTTGAGAACATAGCAAGAGACACCATCTAAAGTCAAATACAAAGGAAAAAGTTTCTCAAAACAAAAACAAGAAACAGAGCTTCATTAAGTTGTGAGACCACATCACGTGACCTAATATGCACAAAATTGAAGTCTCCAAAGGGAAGCGTGCTGGAGAAGATTCTTTAGAGTCCCTTGGACAGCAAGGAGATCAAATCAGTTAATCCTAAAGGAAATCAACCCTGAATATTCATTGCAAGGATTGATGATGAAGCTCCAGTACTTCGACCACCTGATGCAAACAGCCAACTCACTGGAAGAGACCCTAATGTTGGGAACGATTGAAGCCAAAAGGAGAAGGGGGAGGAGAGGATGAGCAGTTAGTTAGCATCACTGGGTCAATGGATATGAATCTGAGCAAACTCTGGGAGACAGTAGAGGACAAAGGAGACTGGTGTGCTGCAATCCATGGGGTCACAAAAAGCTGGACACGACTTAGTGACAGAACAACAACAGAGACCCTAGCCAACCACATGTTGACTTAAGTGGACCATCAGGAGTAAGAGATTCACAGCTAAAAAAGTAGAGAATCTGTGAATCACACCCAAACTTCACCCAGTGCCTGGCACAAAGTATATGTTAGTTCCTGGCATTAGTATTACTCTTATTCCCAGCCATCCTAAATCTTAGTAGCAATTCTCCCAAAAACTTCTTCCAGCTGTACACTCTGCTTCATCTCTGTAGATGGGACCAGTGTTCTCTCTGTGAAGGAGTTGTCACCAGGTCATCATCAGGACCTTTAGAATGTCTTTGAATGGTATCTGAATTGGGCTCAGTTCGTGGCTTCACCACATAGTAAACATGTCACCTTGGACAAATTACTTAAATTCTCTGGCTTCAGTTTCTTCATCTGTAAAATAAAAATGGTATTTACCTCAGGGTTGTAATGAGGATTAAATTAGTTAGTATGTGTAAAATGCTTAGTACAGTGCTTACCACATGGTAAAGTATAAATTTTAGTTATCATTACCATCAACAATTTAAGATTATTCTATTAACATCCAAATTTTTAATATTGCTTTCTTGTCGTTGTAGAGACTGCCTCCCTTTGAACTGAAGAATTATATGATACAGTTATTTCTTATCTATTATATAACTGGATTTTTAAAATCCAAAGATATAACCTAGTATAGTTGATTTAAGTTTTATTTTCATGTGATTTACTTTTCTCGCTGCCCCCTTCATTTCTTATTTTTCTATTATTGTTCACTACAAGTATGATAAAAATTAACCACATCTGTTATTTATCTTTTCATCCTGGGGCAAGGCAAATGTGTATAGTTCCCTCAGCATAACAGGAACCATATGGAGCCCATGGAATTATATGTATTATCAGTTTACAAACTCAAACTTTTCCAAAGATTGTCCACTAGCAGCACAGGGTTCTTGGGTGCAAGAGTTTGCACTGTGATGTTTATACTCTGCAAACATGTTGGTATAAAACATGCTTGCAGCTGGCGCCTCATCAGAGTGATGGGGCTTAAAAGTGGTTTCCAGTGGTTCTCAGACTCTGCTGTGCATTAGAATTGCTTCAGGGGCTTTAAAATTCCCTGTTCTCAGGCCACACCTCATACCAGTTAAATTAAAATATGTTGGGTAGAATAGATTGGCAGTGGCATCAGTATTTTTTTTAATTTTCAAGGTGATTCCAATGTGCAAGCAATTTTGAGAAGCAGCAAGAGCTTTAAAAAAAAAAAACGAAACACTAAATTATTTGGTCACTATACGGGGAAAAACCAAAACACACTTTTGCTTGATGCCAGTTGTTGCCATCCTCCTTAGGTGATGCACATGTCAGGGTAAAAATTTCACGTCAAATCCCAATTAGTATCCCTGAAGTGCAGCAGCTCATGAATATCCTTCTCAGAAACAGCAAGCACTGACTGACTAGGCCCAGAGGATACAATCTTGCTCTATTAAAAATAAGAGAGAAAGAGAGAGACTAAGAGAAGAAACTTAATCCATTTGTCCAATTTTCAAGTCAATTGCTCTTCACTCAACAAGTTACATCCGGGGCTTAACACAAGCTCTGTGTCTGTTATGCTTAATCACATACAGTTGGCCTTTAGACGGAGATCAGAAGGTGACATACAAGGTACGTTCCAGGCACCAGCTGGCTCCAATTCAGTGTGCTGGAAAGAGCTATGCTGAACAGTGGGTCACTTTTCAGAGGATCGCCCACTGGACGCCTCTTAGAAGACAATCTGCTTTGATCTCGAAGGGCATGTTCACTCTCATGAAAATCTCTGGGTCCCACAGCTCTCTACAATGGGCTCAGTGTCTACAGAATCCTTTCCCAAGTTGTCTTCTTGCTGCAGAGAAACAATGAGGCACTTGAATTTTCTGTAAAAAGCTGTGCTGCCATCAAGAACTGGATCCCTCATCTTCATTTTTTTTCGATAGAAATAAAATTTCAAACAATAACTCTCCTTTGATATATAAAGTTGTCTTGCTCTGTAGAACTGACCTCTGATTGGTTTGGGTTAGAGATTTTAGTGATTATAGATTATCTGTAAAATGAGAGACTAGGCACTGAAATGATATAATCTCTGAGACTACTTCTGATTCTTAAGTTTAAGGTTATCTGATTCTGACCATCTAGAGGTAGCTTCGTATAGTTAAAATTAGACAAAGGTTAAAGTACCAATTTTCCTATTTATTTTAGGAAAATTACTTACTCTTTCTGGACCTAAACTTTTGCACTTCTGAAAGGTGTTTTTCATTATACTTGCCCACTCCCCCCGGATCTAGAGAGACAGATGGCTAAATGCATGTATTCTAGAATCAAACTGCATACTCTGTACCCTAGCCAAGCAGACTCAGCTATGTCATTTTGAATAAGTTATTTAACAACCCCATACTTTACTTCCTTTCCTTATAAAATTGGAATGTTTACAATTAATATTTCATTCAGGTATGACCTAAATCAAATCCCTTATGATTATACAGTGGAAGTGAGAAATAGATTTAAGGGACTAGATCTGACAGATAGAGTGCCTGATGAACTATGGACGGAGGTTCGTGACATTGTACAGAAGACAGGGATCAAGACCATCCCCATGGAAAAGAAATGCGAAAAAGCAAAATGGCTGTCTGAGGAGGCCTTACAAATAGCTGTGAAAAGAAGAGAAGCGAAAAGCAAAGGAGAAAAGGAAAGATATAAACATCTGAATGCAGAGTTCCAAAGAATAGCAAGAAGAGATAAGAAAGCCTTCCTCAGCAATCAATGCAAAGAAATAGAGGAAAACAACAGAATGGGAAAGACTAGAGATTTCTCCCAGAAAATTAGAGATACCAAGGGAACATTTCATGCAAAGATGGGCTCAATAAAAGACAGAAATGGTATGGACCTAACAGAAGCAGAAGATATTAAGAAGAGGTGGCAAGAATACACAGAAGAACTGTATAAAAAAGATCTTCATGACCAAGATAATCACAATGGTGTGATCACTCACCTAAAGCCAGACATCCTGGAATGTGAAGTCAAGTGGGCCTTAGAAAGCATCACTATGAACAAAACTAGTGGAGGTGATGGAATTCCAGTTGAGCTATTTCAAATCCTGAAAGATGATGCTGTGAAAGTGCTGCACTCAATATGCCAGCAAATTTGGAAAATTCAGCAGTGGCCCCGGGACTGGAAAAGGTCAGTTTTCATTCCAATCCCAAAGAAAGGCAATGCCAAAGAATACTCAAACTACTGCACAATTGCACTCATCTCACACGCTAGTAAAGTAATGCTCAAAATTCTCCAAGCCAGGCTTCAGCAATACGTGAACCGTGAACTTCCATGATGTTCAAGCTGGTTTTAGAAAAGGCAGAGGAACCAGAAATCAAATTGCCAACATCCGCTGTGTCATCAAAAAAGCAAGAGAGTTCCAGAAAAACATCTATTTCTGCTTTATTGACGATGCCAAAGGCTTTGACTGTGTGGATCACAATAAACTGTGGAAAATCCTGAAAGAGATGGACAAACCAGACCACCTGACCTGCCTCTTGAGAAACCTATATGCAGGTCAGGAAGCAACAGTTAGAACTGGACATGGAACAACAGACTGGTACCAAATAGGAAAGGGAGTATGTCGAGGCTGTATATTGTCACCCTGCTTATTTAGCTTATATGCAGAGTACATCATGAGAAATGCTGGGCTAGAAGAAGCACAAGCTGGAATCAAGATTGCCAGGAGAAATATCAATAACCTCAGACATGCAGATGACATCACCCTTAATGGCAGAAAGTGAATCTAGATCATCAAAAAGCCTCTTGATGAAAGTGAAAGAGAGTGAAAACAGTTGGCTTAAAGCTCAACATTCAGAAAACGAAGATCATGGCATCTAGTCCCATCACTTCATGGAAAATAGATGGGGAAACAGTAGAAACAGTGGCAGATTTTATTTTTGGGGGCTCCAAAATCACTGCAGATGGTGACTGCAGCCATGAAATTAAAAGACGTTTACTCCTTGGAAGGAGAGTTATGACCAACCTAGATAGCATATTCAAAAGTAGAGACATTACTTTGCCGACAAACGTCCGTCTAGTCAAGGCTACGGTTTTTCCAGTAGTCATGTATGGATGTGAGAGTTGGACCATGAAGAAAGCTGAGCGCCAAAGAATTGATGCTTTTAAACTGTGGTGTTGGAGAAGACTCTTGAGAGTCCTTGGACTGCAAGGAGATCCAACCAGTCCATTCTAAAGGAGATCAGTCCTTGGTGTTCTTTGGAAGGAATGATGCTAAAGCTGAAACTCCAGTACTTTGGCCACCTCATGCAAAGAGTTGACTCATTGGAAAAGACTCTGATTCTGGGAGGGATTGGGGGCAGGAGGAGAAGGGGACAACAGAGGATGAGATGGCTGGATGGCATCACTGACTCGATGGACGTAAGTCTGGGTGAACTCTGGGAACTGGTGATGGACAGGGAGGCCTGGCGTGCTGCAATTCATGGGGTCTCAAAGAGTTGGATACGACTGAGTGACTGAACTGAACTGAACTGAACTCAAGGTGATCACAGGGATTAAGTATGATAACGTGTGTTAAACCTAGCACAAAATCGGACAAATAACAGACAGTTAAATATAAAAACCATCACTATCATTATCATATCATCAGTGTAAAATGAGACTGTATGAATAGCATAATTATAGATACAGGAGACATGTACACTCCCATCCCCCTTGTCCTCCCTGATTTCCAAGAATCCTCAGTCCTGAAAGCTTTCTTAACACCCAAGATCAGAACTGTCAGAGCCTCAGTCTCAGTAGAAGAAAGAGGGACAAACAGAAAAGAAACTCTTCATATGTCTGGTTCCAATTCCTTTCTTATTTCTTCCTATTTCTCAGAAACTCTGTATTAGCAAAATAAGTTAGGGAAAATCTAATTTTTTTATTTCTTTACTTAAACCACTCAATACCCAATAAAATATTCCTCAGTTTTCCAGAGGTAAAATATAAATTTCCTCTGCAGGGATGAACAAATGGAAATAAATTACCAGATTTTTAATTGACATATAGTTTATTTACAATATTATATTAGTTTCAGATGTGAATCGACACTTTTAGAGATTATACTCCATTTAAAGTTGTTACAGAATAATGACTATATTTCCCTGGCTGAACAATATACCCTTGTTGCTTATTTATTCTACATAGTAGTTTGTATCTCTTACTCTGATCTCCTCCATTCCCATTTCCCTCTTTGTACTGGTAACCACTCGTTTGTTCTCTATATCTGTAAATCAGTTTGTGTTTTGTTATATACATTCATTTGCTTTATTTTTTAGAGTCCAAATATAAGTGAAAGCATAAAGTATTCACCGCTGTCTGACCTATTTCACTAAGCATAATACCCTCTTGGTCCATCCATGTTGGAAATGGCAGAAGTTCATCTTTTATGATGATGAAGTAACACTCTAACAGAGTTTTACCAAGAGAATGCACTGGTCATAGCAAACACCCTCTCCCAACAACACAAGAGATGACCATACACATCGATATCACCAGATGGTCAATACCAAAATCAGATTTACTATATTCTTTGCAGTCAAAGATGAAGAGGCCCTAGACAGACAGCAAAAACAAGAGTGGGAGCTAACTGTGTTTCAGGTGCTTTTGCAAAATTAAGAATCAAATTGAACAAAGTAGGGGAAAAGACTAGGCCATTCAGGTATGATCTAAATCAAATATTTTATGATTATACAGTGTAGGTGACCAATAGATTCAAGGGATTAGGTCGGATAGACAGAGTGTTTGAAGAACAATGGACAGAAGTTTGTAACACTGTACAGGAAGTGATGGCCAAAACCATCCCCAAGAAAAAGAATGCAAGAAGGCAAAGTGGTTGTCTGAGGAGGCCTTACAAATCAATGAGAACAGAATAGAAGTGAAAGGCAAAGGAGAAAGAGAAAGATATATCCATCTGAATGCAGAGTTCCAAAGAATAGCAAGGAGAGATAAGAAAGCCTTCCTCAGTGATCAGTGCAAAGAAATAGAGGAAAACAATAGAATGGGAAGCACTAGAGATTTCTTCAAGAAAACTGGAGATAGCAAGAGAACATTGCATGCAAAGACGGGCACGATAAAGTACACAAACCACAAGGATCTGACAGAGGCAGAAAAGATTAAGAAGAGTTGGCAAGAAGGCACAGAAGAATCGTACAAAAAAGAAATTAATGACCCAGATAACCACAATGATGTGGTCACTCTCCTAGAACCAGACATCCTGGAATGTGAAGTCAGTGGGCTTTAGGTAGCATTACAATGAACAAATAAAGTGGAGATGATGGAATTCCAGCTGAACTATTTCAAATCCTAAAAGATGATGCTGTTAAAGTGCTGCACTCGATATACCAGCAAACTTGGAAAACCGAGCAGTGGCCACAGGACTGGAAAAGTTCAATTTTCTTTCCAATCCCAAAGAAGGGCAATGCCAAAAACTGTTCAAACTACTGTACAATTGCACTCATTTCACATGCTAGCTAGGTAGTACTCAAAATCCTTCAAGCTAAGCTTCAACAATATGTGAACTAAGAAATTCCAGATGTACAAGCTGGATTTAGAAAAGGCAGAGGAACCAGAGATCAAATTGCCAACATTCAGTGGATCATAGAAAAAGAAAGGTAATTCCAAAACAAAAAAATCTACTTCTGCTTCATTGACTATGCTAAAATCTTTGACTGTGGATCACAACAAACTGTGGAAAATTCTTAAAGATATGGGAATACCAGACCACCTTACCTGTCTCCTGAGAAATCTGTATGCAGGTCAGGAAGCAACAGTTAGAACCAGACATGGAGTAACTGATTGGTTGAAAATTGGGAAAGGAGTATGACAAGGCTGTATATTGTTCCCCTGCTAATTTAACTTATATGCAGAGTACATCATGTGAAATGCCTGGCTGGATGAAGCACAAGTTGGAATCAAGACTGCCAGGAGAAATATCAACAACCTCAGATATGCAAATGACACCACTCTTATGGTAGAAAGCAAAGAACTAAAGAACTTCTTGATGAGAGTGAAAGAGGAGTGAAAAAGCTGGCTTAAAACTCAACATTAAAAAAACTAAGATCATGGCATCTAGTCCCATGACTTTATGGCAAATAGGTGGGAAAAAAGTGGAAACAGTGACAGATTTTATTTTCTCAGGTTCCAAAATTACTGCAGATGGTGATCGCAGCCATGAAATCAAAAGAGGCTTGTTCCTTGGAAGGAAAGCTATGACAAACCAAGACATTATATAAAAAATCAGAGATATCACTTTGCCTACAAAGGTCCATACAGTCAAAGCTTTGGCTTTTCTAATAGTTATGTAAGGATGTGAGAGTTGGACCATAAAGAAGACTGAGCACTAAGGCTTTCGAACTGTGGCGTTGGAAAAGACTCTTGAGAGAGTCCCTTGGACAGCAAGGAGACCATACCAGTCAACCCTAAAAGAAACCAACACTGAATATTCATTGGAAGGGCTGATGCTGAAGCTGAAGCTGCCACCTGATGTGAAGAGCCAACTCATTGAAAAAGGCCCTGATGTTGGGAAAGACTGAGAGCAAGAGAAGAGGGCAACAGAGGATGAGCTGGTTGGATGGCATCACTGACTCAATGGACATGAGTTTGAGCAAACTCAGAGGCATAGTGAATGGCAGGGAAGCCTGGCATGTTGCAGTTAATAGGGATACAAAGATTTGGACATGACTTAGCAACTGAACAGGAGAAGGCAATGGCACCCCACTCCAGTACTCTTGCCTGGAGAGTCCCATGGACGGAGGAGCCTGGTAGGCTCCAGTCCATGGGGTCGCTAAGAGTCAGGCATGACTGAGCGACTTCACTTTCACTTTAGCAACTGAACAAGAGCAACAACATCATTCTATTGTTTCTATGATTCTTCCACAGCTTCTTTCTCATTTGTTCATGAGTACTCAGGTTGCTTCTAAAAGTGGGCTATTGTAATGCTGCTATGGACAGCGGAGTGCATGTAATATTTTCAAAATAGGGTTTTCGTTTTCTTGAGATATACACCCAGCAGTGGAATTTCGGTGCCATTGCTGTAGTTGTGTTAGTTTTTGAGGAACCTCCATGATGTTTTGTGTCCGCACCACACAGTGGCTGCACCAGTTCACAACACCATCAATGTACTAGCGTTTCCTGTTCTCCACATTCTCGCCAGCATTGCTATATGTAGACTTTTTGATGTTAGTCATCATTTTGACACTGTAGCTTTGATTTTACATTTCTCTGATGATTGTTGTTGTTCAGTCACTCAGTCACGTCTAACTCTTTGCGAAAGTTTCATTTATCATTTGTAAGTGAAAGTAACTGAAAGTCATCTTCAGGAGTGAAAGGCTTCAGAAAACATTTAATACATATACTCTTACTTTAAAAGTTGCTCAAAGAATGCTGCAACATATTCAAGAATGGGGAAGCGATAATGTTTTCTTCAAATACTAGTGGACAATGAAATAAAAAAATCCAGAATTTAGACTAGAAAGTTAATGCACATGAGGCATAACACGAATGTCAAGAGTATGTCTAAAAATAGAAAACTATTGATGTATTGTAAAAAAAAAAAAAAGCCATCTTTATCTTAAATCCTAAACAATATCAGTTAAAATGAGAAAGAAAAAGTCTAGAGAGGAAAGAAAAGTATATCAAATGTGTAATCTTTCAGAGAGGAAAGTAAGAGCTCTTATTTTGGCTTTCATACTTTTTTGAGATAAAATTTACATAACTTGAAATTATCCATATTAAAGCAACAATTTAGTGGCATTTAGTACATTCACAGTATTGTGCAGCTACCACCTCCTAGTTCCAAAGCATCTTCATCATCTCAAAAGGGGAACGGGAGCAATTGATTAATGGCTACGAAGTTTCCTATGTGTATGGAGTTGCCTATTCTGGATATTTCACATAAATGGAATAATATCACACTTTAACTTTTGAAGTTTGTTTTGAAATTTGAAATATAAAAGATGCACCTAAAACAATATGATTTATAAATTAACAATGAAGAGATGGGCCAAAATGTTCTAGGCAGAGAAATTCTGTTTTGTTCTCTTAAGCTACCAAATTGCCTATGGAACATTTGCTAGACTACCAGGGAACCATCATCTGTTAAGTAGTTTTATTGGGGGAAACTTTAAAATAATAGGAAGAATTAAAATTAGCCTCTCAATTCTATGTCTACCTGATGTCCAAAAACCTGGACCGACTAAAAAAATCTGATAATTACTTCATGGAAAATTATGGCACCACTCAAGTCAAGGTTTATGCAAAAGAACAGAATCCGATATGACTAAAAGAATTTCTTGGTCTTGGATGTCTGGTTAGGAAACTTCCTTACAAGTGATTTCAAAAGTATCCAGGTTCCCTGTCTCTTTCATATGCTGAACAAATAGGTTCAGACATCTCCCCTTCTCTTTGAGTGTTTATAGTGTTTCTGTGGTCTAATGTAGACAATCACAATAATTTTGTATTCATAGAAAACCTTTTATTCATGAAATTTCAAGTACTTTAGCAGAACAAGCAATCCCAGGTCCCTGAATGCCAATTACATTGGAGGTTTGCAGTTTTCCAGGGGCGCTGGGCCTATTCAGATACCATTCTGCCTCCATCCTTTTTTTTTTTTTTCTCTCTCACATTAGAAAATATGCTATAGGACCATGGACCACATATTTGCTTCTGAGAAGTCTTTTTCTACAAAGGAAATGTCCACAGGGGGTCAACTCTTGTCTGAAGCCTTTTCTTATCCTTCCTCCCTCCCCTGCCCCGACATGACTCAGCACTGGCAACAGAATTAATTACTTTTTGCATTTCAATCTCCATTTTGGGCTTCCTTGGTGGCTCAGACAGTAAACAATCTGCCTGTAATGCAGGAGACCTGGGTTCACTGTTTTAACCTCTACCATGGTTTAATAAGGTCTATGAGCTTCATGATTTAAGAAGTCCTAGATATGAATTCTAGCTCCTTCCACTAACTAGTTGTGTACATTTGGGTCTCAGTGTGTTCATCTGTAAATTGGACATAACAACCAGAATGATCAGAAAGAATTTTTATGCAAATCAGAGCAGATAAGCTGCAAACAGCAGCCTCCTAGGTAAGTGTATGCAGCCTGTTGCCTGTACAGGTTGCCGTAAGGGACCTTGGAAACAGTCCTTAATAGTGAACATTCATGGTTGGCATGCTGTCCTCAGTCTAGGCTCCAGACAGGTATGCAAGGTACCTTTGGAGAGTCCCAGGGCACAGTGGCCAGGGTCTACATTGGCCAAGTCATAATGTCCATTTGCACCAAACTGCAGAACAAGGAGCATGTGATTGAGGCCCTCTGCAAGGCCAAGTTCCCTGGTCACCAGAAGATGCACATCTCCAAGAAGTGGAGATTTACTAAGTTTAAGGTGGATGAGTTTGAAAACATGGTTGCAGAAAAGTGACTCATCTCAGATGGCTGTGGGGTCAAATACATCCTTAATTGTGGCCCTCTGAACAAATAGTGGGCCCTGAACTCACAAGAGCCTTACCCTCCTTACTCACACCCACCAATAAATCCTACTTTCCTGTCAAATACAAAAAAAGAAACAGTGCAGATAAAGAACTTAAAACAAACCTGGTGCATAGGAAGTGCTCAGTCACTGGTAGCAATGAATAGCAGTAATCCCAGTGGTCATCCTGATTTCAACATCACTGTATAAATACAGTTTGGGCCATATCAATAGATTTTTTACATACACTTGTTCACATGTCTTTCATACTAGGTTGTCTAATCCCAGAATGACAGGCCCCTGGCTTGTTTGACCTTGTTTTCCCAGCACCAAGCACAGGAACTTCATAAAAGTTGATTGAATTTGTGAATGAATTACTTTTGCCCATGATTAACATTTCAGTCTTTTTTTTTTTTTTTTAACTTTCTAGACAACTTATAAACCTCAAACTGTCAACAAATGGCAGTTTGGACTTATTTCCAACTGTCCTTCCCTTGAAAGCTATTTATCCAGTCAGTAACACTGACAGATTTGAAATTCCCCTCTAGCTAAAAAGATAAGCCAAATGAGCTCACAGGGAGGAGAAAAGAAGTGCTTGGAAGGAGAACCTTACTTATGGTTAAGTAAACTCACCCATTCCTTAGGAATGAGAAGGGTTTGTTTAATATTGTTTCTTCTTATCTGACTTGCAACACTTCAAATTCAGTTAATTTCAAAATTTTATTTGTGCCTATTGATAATATCTCATGGAATCTCAAGGTGATGGGGTGAAGACCCTTAATAGGCTTGATGGAATGTATGAATTTTGTCTGTTACACCAACGCATGCTTAAAGGAAGCTTCCATTTGTCGAAGACCCCACTGCTCCCCTAGAAAGCCTGTATATTAACAACTATAACAAATGTAAGCTATATGATTGCCAGCTGTTTACCAAGTGACAGGCACTTTCTAGATGCTTTACCTCTGTTGTTCATAATTCTCATATAAGTTTTGAGAAGCAGACATCAGAGAATCAATAACACTTGTAGTTGCAGATGAGAAAATATTTGACTTAAAGATGGGCTCGATAAAGGACAGAAATGGTATGGACCTAACAGAAGCAGAAGATATTAAGAAGAGGTGGCAAGAATACACAGAAGAACTGTACAAAAAAGATCTTCATGACCCAGATGATCACGATGGTGTGAACACCGACCTACAGCCAGAAATCCTGGAATGTGAAGTCAAGTAGGCCTTAGAAAGCATCACTACTAACAAAGCTAGTGGAGGTGATGGAATTCCAGTTGAGCTATTTCAAATCCTGAAAGATGATGCTGTGAAAGTACTGCACTCAATATGCCAGCAAATTTGGAAAACTCAGCAGTGGCCACAGGACTGGAAAAGGTCAGTTTTCATTCCAATCCCAAAGAAAGGCAATGCCAAGAATGCTCAAACTACCACACAATTACACTCATCTCACATGCTAGTAAGGTAATGCTCGAAATTCTCCAAGCCAGGCTTCAGCAATATGTGAACCGTGAACTTCCAGATGTTCAAGCTGGATTTAGAAAAGGCAGAGGAACCAGAGATCAAATTGCCAACAACCTCTGGATCATGGAAAAAGCAAGAGAGTTCCAGAAAAACATCTATTTCTGCTTTATTGACGATGCCAAAGCCTTTGACTGTGTGGATCACAATAAACTGTGGAAAATTCTGAAAGAGATGGGCATACCTGACCACCTGACCTGCCTCTTGAGAAATCCGTATGCAGGTCAGGAAGCAACAGTTAGAATTGGACATGGAACAACAGACTGGTTCCAAATAGGAAAAGGAGTACATCAAGGTTGTATATTGTCACCCTGCTTATTTAACTTCTATGCAGAGTACATCATGAGAAATGCTGGACTGGAAAAAGCACAAGCTGGAATCAAGATTGCTGGGAGAAATATCAATAACTTCAGATATGCAGATGACACCACTCTTATGGCAGAAAGTGAAGAGGAACTCAAAAGCCTCTTGATGAAAGTGAAAGAGGAGAGTGAAAAAGTTGGCTTAAAGCTCAACATTCAGAAAACGAAGATCATGGCATCCAGTCCCATCACTTCATGGCAAATAGATGGGGAAACAGTGGAAACAGTGTCAGACTTTATTTTTGGGGGCTCCAAAATCACTGCAGATGGTGACTGCAGCCATGAAATTAAAAGACGCTTACTCCTAGGAAGGAAAGTTATGACCAACCTAGATAGCATATTGAAAAGCAGAGACATTACTTTGCCAACAAAGGTCCATCTAGTCAAGGCTATGGTTTTTCCTGTGGTCGTGTATGGATGTGAGAGTTGGACTGTGAAGAAGGCTGAGCGCCGAAGAATTGATGCTTTTAAACTGTGGTGTTGGAGAAGACTCTTGAGAGGCCCTTGGACTGCAAGGAGATCCAACCAGTCCATTCTGAAGGAGATCAGCCCTGGGATTTCTTTGGAAGGAATGATGCTAAAGCTGAAACTCCAGTACTTTGGCCACCTCATGCGAAGAGTTGACTCATTGGAAAAGACTCTGATGCTGGGAGGGATTGGGGGCAGGAGGAGAAGGGGACGACAGAGGATGAGATGGCTGGATGGCATCACTGACTCGATGGACGTGAGTCTGAGTGCACTGAAGGAGTTGGTGATGGACAGGGAGGCCTGGCGTGCTGCGATTCATGGGGTCACGAAGAGTCGGACATGACTGAGCGACTGAACTGAACTGACTGAACTGAAGCATTAATTATCCCATACAACAACAAATATGAAGATAGATGGCCAAAAACTCATTCAGCAATTCCATAATGTTACCAAGAGTCCTTCCAGCTCTCTCCACCCATTCCTCCACCATTTTCAGCACATTGGTTCATCCTTGTGACTGACACCTCATGGATTCAAGATGGCTGCCATTTCTCCAGGCATCACGCCCACCAGTGGCCACCTAAGTGGGAAACAAGGAACAAATTCCCGTTTCCTCTTGGGGCTCTGACTTAAGGATTTCCTTACCACTTCTTTAGGTAGAAGTTTACATTATTTTTGCTCATCCTAAAAGCACTCACTGGTGAAGTATGGCGTTTTCATTGCTGTCTTCTATCAGAATTTGTCTTCTGGGACTGGATCTTCCCTGAGTTTGAGAGATCTCTGCCAGTAATCTGAACCCAAAATCTAGGTTCCATTGACACCAATCCCAAATGGAATAGAAGAGTGGAGAGTTCTGCCAAAATATTGTCCACTAGAGGAGGGAATGACAAACCACTCCAGTAATCTTGCTGTGAAAACCCCATGAACTGTATAAAAAGGCAGTCTTTAACACCACCACCAAATTAAGAATGTTTGAGGCTTGCAGAAAAAAAAAAAAAAAAAAGTAAAATCCTTAGGACCCCAGGGCATTTCTGAAAAAGCAAATAAGAAGAGTAAAGAGAAATAGTATTTTTTTTATACCTACTATAAGCCAGGAATTGTGTTATTTACCTTGTCTCAATAAGATTTAGAGCAATTGATTTTTCAGAGAAGGGTCCAGAGAGGTTAGGTAATTAGCCCAAGATCACACAGTATTTCAGTGTGATACAGTAATTTGAAACCAGGTATTCTAATTCCACAGCCCATGACCTTTGCATGTAATTGCCCTGATCTTTTGTATAAACACACAAAATGAGATGTCTGGAATAAAAATGTATACCAGGAGGTAGAAAGTCTGAAATCAAGCAAAGGTTTGCTGGGGGAAGGGAAGTAGAGAGTAGGTGGTTGCCCAAGAAGCCCTTCATTCCTCTAATTGCCTGGGCTTATGTTTGCAGATTGCATCAGTTGTCTTACTGCCCACTGATCGGTCCCTCAGAATCATCTCTGCTTCTGACAGTTTCCCATAAATCTGTTCAGATCCAAATTCTTTCTTATTTAAAAGGAGCCACACATTTACAGCCACATGAACAACTTGATGGCCATGGGATGTGTGGGGACTGGTAGAATAACTGAGGTCACCTACATTCTGTGTAATTACCTACCCTCATCTTCTCACCTGACAGTCTCCTTTTGAGATGTCATCTGGATTTGAAAGTGGAAATTAATTTTGAGCTGAGGTATGTTACAAATGAATTCTGCAAAGCTCTTACTGCCATAGGTAATTCTCTGCGTGGGAATTCTCTAATACTAGGGACAATATCAGAGAAGGCGATGGCACCCCACTCCAGTACTCTTGCCTGGAAAATCCAATGGACGGAGGAGCCTGGTGGGCTGCAGTCCATGGGGTCGCGAAGAGTTGGACATGACTGAGCAACTTCCCTTTCACTTTTCACTTTCATGCATTTGAGAAGGAATGGCAACCCACTCCAGTGTTCTTACCTGGAGAATCCCAGGGACGGGGGAGCCTGGTGGGCTGCTGTCTATGGGATCGCACAGAGTCGGACACCACTGAAGTGATTTAGCAGCAGCAGCAGGGACAATATAAGTGATAAAAAGTTCCGAAGAGCAAGCATCAAAGTATCTTTTAAGAAGTTTCAAGACCCTTTACTTATCAAAGCTGTGTAGATAACTAAAGCTTCAGAGGCAGGCAACTTTGGTTTGGTTTGCCAGCTCTGCCACTCACTGGCTTAAGATGATCGACTTATTTATCTGACATCCTTAATTGTCTAAACGAGACTGACAAAATTGACCTCTCAAGTGTTTGTGACCATAAAGTAAGGCAAAATTCAGCACACTGCCTGGCACACAACAAGCCCACACAGTTGTCCCCTTCCCAGTTTCCCTTCTGAATTGGCACATTTCTGCCCACTCAGACCAGGACTAAAAAGCCAGCCTGCCCCAAGGCTGAGAATCAGATGAAGAAAAATGAGTAAAACCAAAGCCCCTTTCAGCATTTGGTAGTCATCAATTAGGAGCCCCTCATGTCATAGGTCAGAGCTCGACATTATGGCTAAGGGAAGCCAGTTGGCCTAAAAGTGGAAAAACTGTCTAGCAATTAGGAAAATTTATAGGTATTTCTCAAAACTCCTTGAGTCCTGGGCTGGAGAAAAGCATAGTGGTATGTGTTTTATCAAAGGCTCAAATAAACCCACGTCCCATCAGAATCACTGCTTAAGAGATGTAAGAAGACAGGGAGAGAATGAAAAGCAATGAAAAGACAATGGAAAAAAATATTTCACAAGTTTTATTAGTTGGGATGGTGGGCAGGCACGTACTCTGTTTTTCTGTCTGCTCAGGCAAGCCTCTGCAGACCAGAGGGAAATTCATCCTCCCCTTGTTTGTTTTATCCACAGCCTCCAAAGGAAAGATGTTAGAGATCTTGCTTTTTCACAGACGTGGATACTGTCTCACTCTGTAATCCAGAAAGCAGATGTTTTCAACTCGCCCTTGGAAATGAGAAGTGAATGCCATTTCTTTTCTCTTTTCTTTCTCTCTTTCTTCATACAGAAATTTTTGCACAATTTAAATATATTCTATGCAGAGAGTATTTCAATTCATGGCTTCATTTTGGCTTTTTCTTTCTTTGCATAGATTTCCAATTTAGTAGGGATACTGTAACGCTTTGGCACAAATAGCGGGGGAAAAAAGTTCTTTTCCAGGACAGAGTTGTTTCACTTTGTCTTGATGGTTCCACCTGACCCCCCTGGGAAGGGTTGGATTTCTGCACATCTATCACACCCACAGAGGCCGTGTCAAAGCCCAGCCCAACCGCTCTTTTGCACATGTATGGCTGGTTATTCACTACATGTAGGCTGAAGATGAGAGCCTGAGGTGGAAAAAGTGGATTCCTACCCAGCCACTCAGGACACTGACCCTTTTGTGAGCCAACTCTCCTCTCTTGTTCCTGTAACTATGACATTCCATCACTGTGCAGAGCTGTTTCAAGTGTGAGCTTCTAAGGTATCACTTCTCCAAAAATTCTAGCCCATAACCACTAGCTTTCAGATATGAGGAAAAAGATAAGTGTGTAATAAAGCCAAACATAACAATTAATGCATCAGGGTTCCTAAGTGCATTTTGCAATAGCAGATTGTGCTGCAGCTGATGTCAGAGCTGACGTGTTGTTAATCCAATAAAAGTGCACAGGGATTTCTCTAAACCTTGGCTGGGTACACGTGAAAATGCTATCAGACCATTTGACATTTTGTTTGAGTTCATTGTCTATCATCTTGAAAGTACTCCAGCTTGATTTATATACATATCCTTTAGAAAATGCTTCCCTTACCTGTTGAAGTCAGTTTTCTATAAATTCTTAAAGGAGCAAAGGTTTAGCTGATCAGAATGAGAATCATAAGTAGACCTGGAAATTCCCTGTGAGGCACCAATGCTAGTGTTTCTTGGTATTGCTTAGGCTAAGAACTTGGATGGAATGGAGGAATGAATCAAACTATTGGGATTTTTTGTCTCTGAAATCAATGAAGGCATTCTTTGCTATCATGTATGATAAAAGCATTGAAAGTGGCTAGATTCCCTTTAGTATCTTTCCCTAATAAGCCAGTTCTGAAATGTGTATTGTACACAAGCAGAGTACCAGGGATTGCACACTGGTCCCTTCGGGCCGTGTGGTAGGGTGACAGGGAGAGGGTGTGAGACAGTAGAGTAGAGCATATGGAGCCAACAGTGCAAGTGTGCTGTCTAAAGAGCAGCCACGACTCCACTCCCATGGGATTCAAGTGTGGCAACATTTTCTGATTTACTTTCTCCAAGAAAAGTCAGAAATCCTGATGCTTACGTGAAATGGTTATGGGAAGCACTGAAACCATCTGCGCCATACCCAGGCAAGATAGTAGCCACTTGCAAGAGCTGTCTTAACAACAGGAGGTGCTGGTAAGGATCATGGGACTAACAAGCTACCACGAACCAGCCGAATTCAGGAAATGTCAAAAGGAGACTGGAGACAATAATCCATGTGTCCTACCAACCTCCCAGAATCCTCCTCGATGGAATCCATCTTGGCTGAGCAATGCATGAACCAGCAGGAAGGACCCTGTATTAGAATGATTGGCCATAAAACTCAAGACTGTGAGCCATGTGGCAGAGGAGTCCTCCTGGGTTCCCTTAGCCGGTTACTCTCCACCCAGGCACCCCTTCTCAATAAAGTCTCTTGCTGTGTCAGTACGTGTGTCTCCTCAGACAATTCATTTCTGAGTGTTAGACAAGAGCCCACTCTCTTGCCCTAGAAGGAGTCCCTCTTCCTGCAAGAGAATCTTTAAATGTTGGAAACTAATTCACATTAAAAAAAAAAAAAGATTCTATGTACGAGTAAAAGCATCTGAGTGCTGAACTCGGCTTGTATGATATCAGTTTTAACTTCTGCAATGATTGGGATTTGGGCTTTTGTCCCATACAGCCCAGCAGTCTGGGGCTCCATGGCTGGGGAGTCACAATGACCTTTCCCCCACGACATCCTGGAGTCTGTCAGTTAGCCTTATTCATGGAGCATGAGCCAATCAGAGGGCTGCTTTCCCACAATGCATCTTGTGGGCTGTCCACCACAGACAACAGGACATTGACTAATTATATAATTGTTTGTTTCCTGTGAGAGTTGTAGCAAGTTACCACAAATTGAGTAGCTTGAGACAACACAAATGAAGTCTGACACATTTCTCACTGGGCTAAATTCAAGACAGGGCTATGTCCCTTTCTGGAGGCTCTTGAGGAGAATGTGTTTCCCTGCCTTTTCCAGTTGCTTGAGGCTCCCACCTTCTTTGACTCATGGCCCTTTCATCCATCATCGAAACCAACAGTGACAAGTGGAATCCTCAGGTCATAGCACTCTGACTTTGCTTCCCTCATCACATCTTCTCTGACTCTTAACCCTCTGCCTTCCCTTCCATTTCTGAGGATCATTCTGATTATGTTGGGCCCACCTTGATGCATGTGTGCGCAGTTGCTTAGTCATGTCTGCCTCTTTGTAATCCTATGGGCTGTAGTCTGCCAAGCTCCTCTGTCCATGGGATTATCTAGGCAAGAATACTGGAGTGGGTTACTATTTCCTCCTCGAGGAGATCTTCCCAACCCAGGGGTTGAACCTGTGTTTCTTATGGCTCCTGCATGGCTGGTGCATTCTTTACCACTGAGCCATAAGCTTCCTATTTTAAGGTCAACTGACTGGCAATTTTAATGCCCTGAAGGATGAATATGGAACCAAATGTTCTCAATGTCTGCTTTAAATGTTTGGTTTTCCAGAATGTGTACAATGGCCCTACTCACCTTTCACAACTCCTGTACAGTAAGTCCCCTACTTATGAACAAGTTGAATGATTTCTGTTCTGAGAGCAGTTGTAAGTCCAATTTGTTTGTTGGCACAACAAATTTAGCCTAGGAATTCAACTAGCACAATCTGCTATATAGTACTGTGCTGTAATACGTTTACAATACTTTTCATACATGTAGTACAGAAAAAGCAAACAAAAAATAAAACATTTTTAATTTTACAGTACAGTACTTAGAAAAGTTAGTAGTACAATACAATAGCTGGCATACAGGGACTGGCATCGAGTGAACAGGCAAGAAGAGTTACTGCCTGGAGGAGGGAGAGGAGGTGGGAGATGGTAGAACTGAATGATCCTCAGCAATTGAAGATGGAAGGGCAAGTTGCAATTTCACTCGCTCCTGTTGTTGATGGAACGCAGGTTCGACTCCAACTCTTTGAACATTCTCAACCTGAGGGTTAGTTCCCCAATGGTTCAGCGATAAAGAATCCACCTGCAATGCAGGAGACAGGGAAGAAACAGGTTCCATCCCTGGGTCAGGAAAATTCCCTGGAGGAAGAAATGACAACCCACTCCTGTCTTTGGCCAGAAAATCCCATGGACAGAGGATTTTGGCAGGCTATAGTCCACGGGGTTGAAAAAGAGTCAGACTAGACATAGCAACTGAACACACACTCTCACACATACACACACTGGCCTGAAGGGGACTTACTGTATCCCACAGGGTATTTCAGGATGACATTTATTCAGTTATTTTGCATTTGAATCACAGGAAATTTTCTTCAATTGTGTTTGTTTTCCCTAATCTTTTGAGGCTCATACCTCACCACTTAACCACTTGCTTTCTTCTTTGCATGAAAAAGAGAAAAGTTTCAGGTAGTAAACGCCATTTCCTGTCACTCACTTTAAATTCTAAAACCAAAGACTTAGTTTTAATATTTTTGCCTTAAAAATAATAATTTACTACAACTTTATTGAATGGCTTCACCATCTATAACACTGTTAGGTCTGGTATGGGCAGACTAAGAGGATATTCCAAAATGAATAAAACTGAGGCCCTCCGGTCCTCAATTCCCTTATCAAATATATCAGTTGAGTGGTAGAGGTGACAGAGGAGGAAGGAAGACTGGATGTTGGAGAACAGAGACTGCTCCACAGGAGATGCAAATGAGACATGAGTTTCAAAGTGCCAAATGGAATGTTGCTCTTATTATCTGATTTTCTACCATTTCAGTGCTATGATGGAAAGGAGAGAATATTTCAAGTTGAGTGGCAAGTTGAAACCAGGATGGGAGGTCAGAGTCAGTACTGCAGGTGAGGACAGGGGGACAATCAAGGATGGGGCTCTCTTAGATTTTATCTCATTTTGCCCTGTTTTTGGCCAATGCATGCATGCATTTCAGTGGTCCTCAAAACTTTTATCATGATCCTGTGTGCATGTGTTCAGGCCAAGTCACTTCAGCCCGACTTTTTGCAGCCTTATGGATCATAGCCTGCCAGGCTCCTTTGTCCATGGAAATTCTCCAGGCAAAAATACTGGAGTGGGTTGCCATGCCCTTCTCCAGG
Organism: Bos indicus x Bos taurus; assembly: GCF_003369695.1. Lineage (NCBI taxonomy): Eukaryota > Metazoa > Chordata > Mammalia > Artiodactyla > Bovidae > Bos > Bos indicus x Bos taurus. Next base: position 80,145,425 of record NC_040083.1, on the reverse strand, counting down.
GGATCTGCACCGAGGGATCAAACCCATGTCTCTTATGTCTCCTGCATTGGCAGGCAGGTTCTTTACCACCAGTGCTACCTGGGAAGCCCCTATCATGGTCCTAAATACACGATGAAATACAACTTGTAAAATTCAAAAGACAAACATAGCCTATCAAAATAAAACCACAAAATTATTAATGTTGGTTGTCACTTTGCAAATAGCTTATTGTATCAAAATTGTTTGAAAAGAAGTCTGTCTTCTTCTCTAGGAGAGACTTTGAGCAAGAAATGGATTCTGATTTACCTCGTGTTTCCAAACTTGAGCCATACTAAGCAACTTAGCACCTGTTTAATATGGACATGATTTGAATTCTATTCTGTACCCCTTTGCTTAATATCATAAAAACACGTTACTAGATAAGACTTGGCTCCCATGAATTCTACCACCTTGGGTTCTGCCTGTGATTGTGTATAAAATTAAACTTGATAATCAGCTGACCTTAAGATAAAGGAGAGTATCCTGTATTACCCAGGTAAACCCAAGGTAATCTGGTCCCTAAGGGCAGAGGGGAAGACAGAAAGATGAAGCAGAAGAGACAGAGGGAGAAGAGATGGGCAGCCTGAGAAGATTGATGCCATTTCTGGTTCTGAAGTTTAGGGATCATGTGTAAGGAATGGAGAGAGGCAGGAAGGAAATGGGGACCTCAATCCTATAACCACATCGTACTGAACTTTGTCAATGATGTACATGAGCTTAAAAGTGGATTCTTCTCCAAAGCTTCCAGAAGAAACAACCCTGCTAACATCTCGATTTTAGTCCAGTGAGACCAGTGTCAGACTTCTGACTTACAGAACTTGAAGGTAATAAATTTGTCTTAAGTCACTAAGTTTATGATTATTTTTTAATGGCAGCAATAAATAACTAAAGCAAACACCAGTTGTAGCTCCCTCAAAATCTTTTCATAACTATTATACTCTTGGTCTTTCTAAAGAGAATTGCTCTTTCCCTTATCTTGGCAATGGAGCATCCCCTCATCCTGCACTCATAACATGAGATTCATAATATTAGCCCTATTTCCTTGTCAATATCTTACCTAAAACAGTTGATTGTAAGTTCCTTGAAAGTAGAGAACAGGTATTAGTCATCTTTATCTCTTGTTTCATAAGGCTTAGGAGAAGTTGTTTATTTCTACCAAAGAGATATTTGAAACTCATTTGAGGGAGAGGGGGAAAAGACCCAATCAGAGGCGATACTTTTCAGTCTGGGATCTACAGTGGTAAGTCTGACAGTCAAGTGGGAGTGCTGAGCTCCAATCCACTTAACCCAAAGGAGAATAACTACTATAGGAATGTAGAATGACTACTATTGGAATGTAGACAGCTGGATTCAGGGAGTGAAGACAAGAACAAGCATGTTGAGAGCAATTCGAGAGAGATTACCTAAAATATCTGCTGGTGTGAGATTCACCTGTTGAGCCCCCTGGGATGTGACTGGCCTGACTTGAAGGGTCCAGGGCAGTGTGGGTGATATGTGTTCAGAGAATGATGCTTCCCTAGCTGGCAAGTGATATACATTTCTGGACCACTATTGAAATACAGCTTCCAGCCAAGGTGTTATATCTGGAGTCCTAGAGATTTAATTACAAAGGATTCTAGAGCCAGATTTATAGTGGGCCTTGTATTACCTTACTTTGTTCCATGATCTAAGTCTAAAACTTCAAAAATAATGTGTCCTACCCCCTTCAATCCCCCCCAACTCCCTCACTCACCCCACCACCACCACACATGAGCACTTGATTTTAACTTGGAAAGTTCTATTATAGAGCCCACCTTCCCTTTGGATCTCAGCTAATTCCAAGAGCCCTTTTGGTTCTCTCTCAGAAATGCAGATCGCCACCTAATCAAACTTTTCAGCTCACCAATTCCAAGTTAGCCTCTCCAGCCAAGTTATCCCTGGAAACGTATTTTAAACTCTTTTTAGCAGAGAGAAATATTTGGATTTTTGCCTATTTTGCAAAGGCTGAGAATCAAATTACAGACGCAGAGCTTCTGTTTTTTTTTTATATTATGTGTCTGTATTATTTAAACATACATGGAAAATAATATTTTTCCTTAACAAACTAAAGCTTGCTGGCGCCAGCACTGCATTGGTGACTGTGACCATTGTGTGGGTCGTGTCACCGGGATGCAGTCAGAGGCCTCAGTGAAATAGTCTGAGTGCACAGAACGGAGCCAGACTGGGACATGGAATGTGGGCCTTCCCTTTGCTTTTCTGGAAAGGGATAATTACTGACTATACAAAAACTTTCCATTGATTATTCAAATGTTGCCTCCTCTGTCTCAGTGCAGGTCATGGTAGGCTCTCAGATACTGAAATGTTATTCTCCTTATATAGGTGGAGATTCTTTTCAATTAAAGGACTTTTCCTTCCTCTAATCTTTTTTTTTTTAACTTTAAAAACATTCTTAGCTCATGTATCTAAGCCACGTAAGCACATGTGTTTTGTAATGTTCCATATTTCAAAAGGAAAGAGTGAGATCCTTTGAACATATTTTCCAAGCATCTCAACTGAGTAACAAACTATTTTATCTTCCATGTCTGTGAATATTTTGCAAATGAATGAGTCTGTTACCCCTAAATTTCTTATAGCATCATTAGCATAGACTTCACTTGGGAGTTGGTTAATATTTGAGCAGCAGCTGAACTGGTTTACAGTTCCACAGTCCAGAGAGGAAAAGTTAGCTAAATAAATTAATAGTGTAAAAAAAAAAAATCAGACGCTTTTTAAAGCCAGTTAAGAAAACAAGCTATTCACAATCACTTTAGATGAATCATTAACATTCTAAATTCTAATAACAAATTTATTAATCTGCTTCATTAAGGCAGACATTTCAATTTTCCCTGCTAGGAAGCTCCTTATTAACATAGGTCAAGTTACTATGTTTACCTGAGTTAAGTAAAATTATATATCTTAAATATTTCACCTCACTAATGATGCTTGACTCCATCTTATTTCTATTTTTGTTGTTTAGTTGCTCAGTCATGTCCAACTCTTTGCGATCCCATGGACTGCAGCACACCAGGCTTCCTTGTCCTTCACTATCTCCTGGAATTTTCTTTTTTTTATTTGAAGTATAACTGAAATATAACATTATATCAGTTGCAGTATATAACATAATGATTCAATATTTGTGCACACTGAAATGATCACCACAATAAGTCTAGTTACCATCTGCCACCATACAAAGTTAGAACTTTGTGTATGTGTGAATAAGTTATTTTCAAATATGCACCGCAATATTATCATAATGTACACTATGCTATACATTACATCCCCATGACTTATGTATTTTATAACTGGAAGTTTGTACCTCTTTACCTCCTTTACTCATTTTGTTCCCCACCAAAACCTGCCCCTCTGGCAAGCATCAGTCAGTTCTATAAGTCTGGCTTTGTTCTGTTTGTTTGGTTTTGGTGTTTAGAGTCTACATATAAGTGAAATCATATAGTATTTGTCTTTCTCTGCTTTATTTCCTTAGCATAATACTCCTAGGTCCATCTATCCATGTTTCCATAAATGGCAAGATTTCATTGTTTATGGCTAAGTAATATTCCATTGTGTGTATATAATATTATATATATATAAACATAGGGGTGCATATATGATTTCAAATTAGTGTTTTTCTTTTCTTTGGATTCCACCCAGAAGTGGAATTGCTGGATTTTCTGGTAGTTCTCCTTTTAACTTTTTTGAGGAACCTCCATACTATTTCCCATAGTGGCTGTACCAGTATACATTCCCACTAACAGTGCACAAGTGTTTCCTTTTCTCCTCATCCTCACCAACACTTGTTATTTCTTGCCTTTTTGATCTTAGTCATTCTAACACGTGTGAGGTGATGCCTCTTTGTGATTTTGAATTGCATATCCATGATGATTAGTGATGCTGAACATTTTTAAATGACCTATTGACCATCTGTATGTTATCTTTGAAAAATGTCTATTCAGATCCTCTGCCCATTTTGTAATCAAATTGTTTTGTTTTCACTTTGAATTTTATGTGTACTTTATATATTTTAGATAATAACCACTTATCAGATAAAGGATTTGCAAATATTTTCTCCCATTCAACAGGTTTTCTTTTTGTTTTGTTGACAGTTTGCTATGCAGAAGGTTCTTAGTTTGATGTAGTCCCATTTACTTATTTTTTCCTTTGCTTTTGGAATCAGATATGAAAAATCTTTGCCAAGACCAGTGTCAAGGAGTTTACTGCTAATATTGTCTTCTGGGAGTTTTATGATTTCTGGTTTTATATTTAAGTCCTTCATCCATTTTGAGTTAATTTTGCACATGGCATAGGCTAGTAGTCCAGTTGTATTCTTTTGCCTGGTCTGTCATCAGTTTGCAGAACATAATCTATTGAAGAGACTCTTTTCCCAACTTTATATTCTTGCTCCTTTGGCTACGTACTTGGCCATATATGTGGGGATTTATTTGTGGCCTCTCTATTCTTTTCCATTGAACTATATGTCTTTTTTTATGACAATACCATACTGTTTCAATTACTATAGATTTGTAATATAGTCTAAAATCAGGGAACAATGATGCCTCCAGCTTTGTTAATCTCTCTCAATATTGCTTTGGCTGACTGGAGTCTTCTGTGGTTCTATTCAAAATTTAGGATCTGTTTCTCTGAGAAATACCATTGGATTTTGATCAGCATTGCACTGAATGTGCAGATTGCTTTGAGTAATATGGACATTGTAACAATATTGATTCTTCCAATCCATGATCATGGAATATCTATTTATTTGTGTGTTCTTCAATCTTTTATAATTTTCAGTGTACAGGCCTATTATCTCTTTGGTTAAATTTATTCCCATGTATTTTAATCTTTTTGATAAAATTGTAAATGGAATTTCTTTCTTAATTTCTCTCTCTGAGTTTGCTGAAAGTGAATATGAGAGATCTTTGTATATTGATTTTGTACCCTGCAACTGTATTTAATTTATTAGTTCAAACAATGTTTTGGTATAGTCCTTAGGATTTCCTCTGTATAAAATCACATAGTCCAGAGAGTTTCACTTTGTTCTTTCCCACAGCCCCCCTCCTCCCCAGTTTTGATGGAAACTTTTTCTTTCTTTATTGCTTTGGCTAGGACCGCTAGTACTATGTTGAAAAAAGTGGTAATAGTAGGTATCCTGGTCTTGTTTCAAATCTTAAGAGGAAAACTTTCAGTTTTTCATTGTTGAATATGATGTTAACTGTGGACTTATCACATATGGCCTTTAATATGCTGAGGTACATTTTCTCTATTCCTACTTTGTTGAGAGTTTCTATCCTGAATAGATGTTGAGTTTTCTTAAATGATTTTTCTGCATCTATTGAGATGATCATATGATTTTTTATTCTTAATTTTCTTAATGCTTATTACATTGAGCAACTTATGGATGTTAAATTATTTTTATACCCTTGGAACAAATCCCACTTGATCATGGTGTACAACCCTTTTAATGTACTGATGAATTCAGCTTGCTAATATTTTGTTGAGAACTTTTGCATCTAAGTTCATCAGAGCTATTGGCCTGAAATTTTCTTTTTTTGTGTGTGTGTGGTGTCCTTGTCTGGTTATTGGAGAAGGCAATGGCACACCACTCCAGTACTCTTGCCTGGAAAATCCCATGGACGGAGGAACCTGTCTGGTTATGGTATAAGGTAATGCTGACTGGAAAAGGTCAGTTTTCATTCCAATCCCAAAGAGAGGCAATGCCAAAGAATGCTTAAAATACCGCACAATTGCACTCATCTCACACGCTAGTAAAGTAATGCTCAAAATTCTCCAAGCCAGGCTTCAACAATACATGAACCATGAACTTCCAGATGTTCAAGCTGGTTTTAGAAAAAGCAGAGGAACCAGAACCAACATCCATTGGATCGTGGAAAAATTAAGAGAGTTCCAGAAAAACATCTATTTCTGTTTTATTGACTATGCCAAAGCCTTTGACTGTGTGGATCACAATAAACTGTGGAAAATTCTGAAAGAGATGAGCATACCAGACCACCTGACCTGCCTCTTGAGAAACCTATATGCAGGTCAGGAAGCAACAGTTAGAACTGGACATGGAACAACAGACTGGTTCCAAATAGGAAAGGGAGTATGTCAAGGCTGTATATTGTCACCCTGCTTATTTAACTTATATGTAGAGTACATCATGAGAAACGCTGGATTGGAAGAAGCACAAGCTGGAATCAAGATTGCCAGGAGAAATAGCAATAACCTTGGGTATGCAGATGACAACACCCTTATGGCAGAAAGTGAAGAGGAACTAAAGAGCTTCTTGATGAAAGTGAAAGAGGAGAGTGAAAAAGTTGGCTTAAAGATAAATATTCAGAAAACTAAGATCATGGCATCTAGTCCCATCACTTCATGGGAAATAGATGGGGAAACAGTGGCTGACTTTATTTCTGGGGGCTCCAAAATCACTGCAGATGATGATTGCAGCCATGAAAGTAAAAGACACTTACTCCTTAGAAGGAAAGTTATGACCAACCTAGACAGCATATAAAAAGCAGAGACATTACTTTGTCAACAAAGGTCCACCTATTCAAGGCTATGGTTTTTCCAGTAGTCGTGTATGGATGTGAGAGTTGGACTATAACGAAAGCTGAGCACCAAAAAATTGATGCTTTTGAACTGTGGTGTTGGAGAAGACTCTTGAGAGGCCCTTGGCCTGCAAGGAGATCCAACCAGTCCATCCTAAAGGAAATCAGTCTTGGGTGTTCATTGGAAGGACTGATGTTGAAGCTAAAACTCCAATACTTTGACCACCTGATGGGAAGAGCTGACTCATTTGAAAATTCGCTGATGCTGGGAAAGATTGAGGGCAGGAGAAGAAAGGGACGACAGAGGATGAGATGGTTGGGTGGCATCACCAACTCAATGGACGTGAGTTTGGGTAAACCTCGGGAGTTGATGATGGATAGACAGGCCTGGCGTGTTGCGGTTCATGGGGTCACAAGAAGTCAGACACGACTGAGCGAATGAACTGAACTGAACTGAATGCTGACTTAGGAAAATAAGTCTGGAAACATTCCTTTTTCCTCAATTTTTTGGAAGAGTTTGAGAAGGATAAGTGAAGCCATTTGGTCCTGGACTTATCTTTATTAGGAGATTTTTGATTACCGATTCAATCTCCTCACTAGTAATCAACCTATTCAAACCTTCTATTTTTTTTTTTTAATAATTCAGTCATGGAAGACTGTATGTTTTTAAAAATGTATCCATGTCTTGTAGGTTGTCCAATTTGTTGCTCTCTTATTGTTCATAGTAGCCTTTTACAGTCATTTGTATTTTTGTGGTATCATTTGTAATTTCTCTTTTATTTCTGATTTTATTTGAGGCCTCTGTCTTTTTTTCCTGGTGAATCTAGGTAAAGGTTTATCAGTTTTGTTTATCTTTTCAGTGAGCCATCTGTTAATTTCATTGGTCTTTTCTATTGTCTTTTTAGCTTCTATTTTAATAATTTTTACTGTTGCTTTCCTTAAGTATTGCAAAGCTTGAATCCTTACTTAATTCACCTGTACCCCACGTCCTCACTGACAGCTGAGTTGTGTTTCATAGGATGGTTGTCAAGAAGGGCAGTAGTAAAATTAACTGGCAAAATCTTTCTATGCATGCAGTTCAACCAAAGTTCTCATAAAGTAGGCCTTACCTGTTTCTTCACAAGTAGAGGAAAGTGTTCCTATTTTTTGTCCATGTGCTCCATGCCAGGCTGTTCTAAGCACCTTAAATGTATTACCTTATTTCATCCACCTGTGATGAAAGTACAGGTCCTGATAATTTCCTTCTCTACTTAGAAAACTAGGGATTTAGGCTAAGAATCATGTTATTCCAAAGATTATGAATATATGTAAGGGAATCAGTTCCTTAAATCTAAAAAAAAACATCCCATAGAATATATTTTTAAAAGAAAAGCAGAAACATTTCACAAGCCCAGAACTTTAGTGGAACTGAATTTATTGTTCAAGTTTAGGGAAACCTGGATGGCTACAGTCCATGGAGTCTCAAGAGTTGGACACAACTGAGCAACTAACACTTTCACTATCTTACAACTAGTACTATAAGCAATAATTGTAGTAAATAGTTTTGAGGAAAATGATGATGGAGTTGAAAATCCTTCTAAACTAAATATTTTGGAGATAGCTCACACGGAGATTAAGAGAGGGGGTTGTTTCTCCTTTCTCTTTTAAGAGTTCCCCAGGGAGAGTCATTTTCTGATGAGTCCCTGTAGGGGGTGGGATGGTGAGTCATTGCTGTGTAAGACCAGCTGGGTTGGTGCTAGCAGTGGGAGAATGGCATTGTTAGAATCTTCTTTAAAAAATCAGTTACCTCCAGCCTCTCCCCCCACCATTCCACTCTTCTAAGCTGAGTAACAAAGATAATACTCCAGCACATTCCCGATGTCATTCCCTCTGCCTGGAGAAGTCACCTCAACTTTCACCTCAAGGGTCACAAAGCATTTTTCTCCAGAAGGACTTTCCTGCCTCCTTGAACATGACTTCTCTTGTTTCTGTTCTATTCCCCATCTCCATGTCTGTCTCATCAGGGCAGTGCCTCCGTGCATTGGAATCCTTGTTCAGTAAGTTACCTTCTCACTAGATGTCAAATCTTCTATGGGTACTCACTGTCTTTACAGCTTGGCATGCCCATGGCTTTACTAAGTCATTTTGCATGTTTTGGGAATGAATAACACTCACATGAACCCATTATGAGATCTATAAACCTATGTTTAAGCAATAAAAGTGAAAAACAAAAGGGCAAAAATGTTACCCTCAGGGACCTGATTATTAATTGGCTGTAGAGCTTTGTGTTTAAGGGCCTCTGGTTCCTCATCCATAAAATGTGAGAGTTGAAATAATCAACTCTCGGTAATATTGCCAACAACTAGAAATAGCTAGAGTCACAGGCTGATCCTCCATCTGGATTCAGTCCAATTTTCCTTATATCACAGGTCCTACCAATGGAATCTTCATACTCTAGCTTTGACTTTGTAGCCAAAATCTTAGCAATGTGAATTTCAAGAAGGCCATTGAGCCCTAAATCTCAATTTCAACATTTCTCACTGATTTTGTTTGAAAGAAATGACCACCAGGAACATTGCAATTCAGATATGAAATCAACAACCTCAGATATGCAGATGATACCACTCTAATCAATAACCTCAGATATGCAGATGACACCACCCTTATGGCAGAAAGGGAAGAGGAACTAAAAAGCCTCTTGATGAAAGTGAAAGAGGAGAATGAAAAAGTTGGCTTAAAACTCAACATTCAGAAAACGAAGATCATGGCATCTGGCCCCATCACTTCATGGGAAATAGATGGGGAAACAGTGTCAGACTTTATTTTTTGGGGGCTCCAAAATCATTGCAGATGGTGACTGCAGCCATGAAATTAAAAGACGCTTACTCCTTGGAAGGAAAGTTATGACCAACCTAGATAGCATATTCAAAAGCAGAGACATTACTTTGCCAACAAAGGTCCGTCTAGTCAAGGCTATGGTTTTTCCAGTGGTCATGTACGGATGTGAGAGTTGGTTGGACTGTGAAGAAAGCTGAGTGCCGAAGAATTGATGCTTTTGAACTGTAGTGTTGGAGAAGACTCTTGAGAGTCCCTTGGACTGCAAGGAGATCCAACCAGTCCATTGTGAAGGAGATCAGCCCTGGGATTTCTTTGGAAGGAATGATGCTAAAGCTGAAACTCCAGTACTTTGGCCACCTCATGCGAAGAGTTGACTCATTGGAAAAGACTCTGATGCTGGGAGGGATTGGGGGCAGAAGGAGAAGGGGACGACAGAGGATGAGATGGGTGGATGGCATCACTGACTCGATGGACGTGAGTCTGAGTGAACTTCAGGAGTTGGTGATGGACAGGGAGGCCTGGTGTGCTGCGATTCATGGGGTTACAAAGAGTCGGACATGAGTGAGTGACTGAACTGAACTAAACTGAATGGTAAAAAATAAGAGGGACAAAAAAGCCTCTTGATGAAGATGAAAGTGGAGAGTAAATATGTTGGCTTGAAACTCAACATTTAAAAAACTAAGATCATGGCATCCAGTCCCATCACTTCATGGCAAATAGAAGGGGAAAAAGTAGAAGCAGTGACAGATTTTCTTTTCTTGGGCTCCAAAAATCACTACAGTGACTGCAGTCATGAAATTAAAAGACTGCTTGCTCCTTGGAAGGAAAGCTATGACAAACCTAAAAGCATATTTAAAAACATATCTCTTTGCTGACAAAGGTCTGTATAGTCAAAGTTATGGTTTTTCTAATAGTCATGTATGGATGTGAGAGTTGGACCATAAAGAAGGCTGAGTGCTGAAGAACTGATGCTTTCAAATTGCAGCAGTGGAGAAGACTCTTGAGAGTCTCTTGGACTGCAAGGAGATGACATCAGTCAATCCTAAAAGAAATGAACTCAATATTCATTGGAAGGACTGTTGTTGAAGCTGAAGCTTCAATACTTTGGCTACCTGATGCTAAGAGCTGACTTATTGGAAAAGACCCTGATGCTGGGAAAGATTGAAAGCAAAAGGAGAAGTGGGCAGCAGAGGATGAGATTGTTGGATAGCACCACTGATTCAATGTACACGAATTTGAGCAAACTCTGGGAGACAGTGAAGGACAGGGGAGTCTAGGGTGCTGCAGTCCATGTGGTCACAAAGAACCAGACATGACTTAGTGCCTGAAAAACAACAACAATAACACGTAATGCTGTCTGATAATGAAGACATAGATTGTGTGATACTGAAAGTAATGAAAGGAACTTTCTATCACAAACTGTGGTCATCTGCACTCCAAAATACTCTTGAGATATAAAACGATATTGGTGAATAAATATCCACAATATCCACAAAATACAACTTTTTTTTTCAGAATATAACTTTCAAGGTTTAAATTTTGTTTTAGTAAAGGAAATAATATGTGATCTTAAGAAGAGTCAATAGTTATTGACAATTAGATTAACATGTTATGTGACAGGTAAAAGAATGAATGAATTCCACTTATAAATCTAAACACAAAGAACAACAAAAAAACTGAATTGCAACAGCAAATGCATTGGATTCAGACAGATTTCTTTAGTCCAATTTTACCTTACAAATAGCAGGAAGAAAAATTTTACTTCAGAGCATATTCAAAGGAAAGTCTTCCTTCCATGTAAAATCAAACCATCTTACAAATTAGAAGATATTGTAACTATCCCAACTGCAGGCAGATAGAATTTGTACAGTACACAGCTGTCCTTACATTGCCCTTTTGTTACTATAAAGTATAGTAAAGAGACTGATCCCTGCAGGAATGAGATATGGCCTTTTTTTGTTGAAGAGAGTTGCACTTTCATGATTTCCTACAAAACAGCTGCAAAAATACCTACAGTAGGGCATCTGGAATTCTTAAAAGTGACTTGAGGATTTGTAGCTAATGAAACATTGTGAAATAACACTCACCATGTTGTAAAAAATACCCTTAACCATTTATTAGCATTCTTTAAGACAAAAATAAAAGGTACCCTAAGCACATTAGCCCAGCTTGATTAGAAGAAAATGCTAAAGTGACAAAGAAATTGTGTAAATAGATGCCTTGCCAGAAACAGACCTTGACATCATAAGACATTTCAATCTCTTTTAACAGTTATGAAGAACAATGTGGTAAAATCCCACTGTGATGTCTGCAGCTTAAACTGTTTGATCAGATTCTGGAGCATCATCAGTAATAACTTACATGTTCTTTAAAAATGTGGTTTCCTGTTGAGACCAAGCACTGTTCCCAGAAAAAAAAGGAATTCTTTTAAAGATGTTTTTCATTTTTACCTCTCACAAAATAGGACTATCAAAGTGAAAGCAATGGCCTTTCCATGAGAACTTGGGTCAAATAAACCATGTATTGTTCCATCTTAAAATGAAACATCTGGCTGACTTAAGAAGAAAACGAGCTTAATTATTTCTGAGTATCTAGCAGAGAGAGGTTAACTTCAAAATCTATATGTCTTTCCAAGATGGACATGGAAGGAAGAAAAAAAACTATGAAGTTATTTTTGACTCAGGAAAGTAGATCTGGAGGTAATTTAGTGAACACAAATTACCACTGACAAGGGAAGAAATAATTTATTCTCCTGGTGAGTCTTTTTATATGAGTGGGCAGCATGGAGCTGTCAGCAGGGAAAAGGCATTTGGATGGATTTAAAATAATTTAAACCAAGTCCAATATCCTATAAGATATCTAGGACATCATATGAAGTTGTGGGACTTCTTGGAGAAGTTTTATTTCTAAACTGAAGCTTGAAGGTGAAACTATGAGATATAAATTCAGGTGGAGGAGAGCTTGGAGATAATATATTTCTTAACAAATTCTTCTCCCTCACTTTTGTTTTTTCTTTTTTCCTGGGTCTTCAATCTAATAGTCTCTGCTCACCAGAATGTTTATGGATGTCTACTTGGAATGCTCCTCCCAATGGCTCCATCCTTCGGGGAACCTTGGTTTCCTGATGGTCACTACCAGGTATAATCTGCTGGAAGGGTGTTGTCCTTTCTCTGCTTGAACCATGGCTCCTGGTTGGGCTAGGATACTGATTGGATACATGTCATGCTTTCCCTCATTTTCCTATTTCCTCTTCTCCACTTTGGGCATCACTTAAGATTGAAGGGGTGGTCAGACTTTCCTGCAGGTATAAAGGAAGGAGATGCAAGATAACTATATCCTAGAAGACAAAAATTATAACTGTACTCTAAATCCATTTTCTCCCATAGTTTGAGGAGAAAGCACACATAACTGGAAGGAAAAGCATCTTCACAAAGGGTATCCTTGGGGACATACTCAACCTTGGCCTGCTAACTTACACCTCTCTCAATGATTTCTTCACCTAATCTCCATGGTGTTAAACTCCACACACTTTGGGGGAAACCCATCTTCCTTACAGGCCCCTCCTAGGGTCTGTCCTCTTTCCCACCCAGCACTATACTTCCTCCAATTCAGAATGCTCTCTGGCAGGAAGGGGGCACTAGGAGGGAATCGTGATTGCTGGTCTTTGACATTTTAAGTCTTGTAGAATATAGCTCTCTAGCCATCTAGCCCTCTTCACATGATGGAGGCACACTGAGTTGAACTGACATGTATCACAAGGACATACCTTAAGCCTCAGAGACAGTATCACCTAAACTTACAAGAAATAAGAGGAATAATGATCAGACTGCCTCTCTCACAGTGGACTTTCACTTGCCACACAGAGCACTAAGACTTCCACCCCTGAATCCCAACTGCCTCCTCCATTGTCCTCTCTACCATCTGCAGAAATGACCATATAGCTTTGGTCAATTCACTCCTTTAACTCTACACATTTTTATCACCCAATTTGATATGGCCAAATAATTCAAATTCTTATCCAAGAATCATCTAAGATGGTCCCTTTCTGGGATAAGAAAGTTACAGTAATATCAAGAAATATTTTGTTGAAGATTCCATATCCAGTCATCATTCATCTAATTAAAGAAGTTAAAAATTTGAAAATTGACCAGAACTCTTGGGAAGTACTAGAGCTCTGTTCTAAAGACCAAATGCAGGTGGTGCTGAAAAGAACAGCAGGTTTTCAAGAACCCTCCAAGCAACATCCATGCGTCTGCAAATTGAAGTGATTGGCCTCATTGTTTAGAATATTCCGAGACTCAGGCAAGTCCTGTCTTTAGCGCTGCGACTCTTTCTCGGGAAAGGTGTGTGTGTGTGAGTAGTAGCAGTAATAGAAGGAGTAGTAACAGCATTGGTAGATGTGTGGGCTGGGGCGGGGTGGTGTATACAGGAAAGAACCACCAAATGCTTTTCATGGTAAAACGGTCTAGGAAAGGAAAATTTCGTGTGGAACCAAGAATGACTATAGCAGATCTCTTGATTCATAACCTACCGTATAGAAACCTTTCAGTACTTTTAGCCTTTTGTCTTCCCGGGAATCAGTTGTACAACAAGTTATTTGCTCAGTAATCCCACAAAATTAGGCAATCATAAAATTCACTCACACTAACTACATTTTCTCACTGTAACTTCTTGGGTTCACGCTCCTGCATCTGTTTTTTAAACAGGTGTGGGCAGGGCAGAGGGAGTGGGAAAGCCTGTCTGGGAGCTTCAGCCCAGGTGGAGGGAGTGGAGCCAGAATGAGCTGCTGAGAGTCTCATTTCCATCACGATATGGAGGCAATTACCTGCGCAGATGTGACCCACTTGGTTTACACCAGGTCCCTGGGAAATGAGTCTGCATTGGCAGGGCTCTTGTTTTCAAGGCTATGTAAATATACCATGTAGGAAAAATGGATAGTTAACCTTTAAGAATAAACCAATAATAAATTCATAAATTAGAGTTCATTTTGAAACATATTATGAAAGATAAACAAATTATATAACTAAACAAAGACATTTAACTCTATTTCAAAACCTGATATGAGTGGCTCAAAATATTGACTAAGATGAATGCAAAATAACCAGGTGACTTTAATATTCTGCTGGCCTTTGGGTACTTTTTTTTCTTTCAAGGATAAGAACATCACTTCCCAGCCAAGATTTTGAGTTGTTTTGATAGTTCTCTGATCATTCCCAGAACTGTGAAGGAATTCTCAGCTTTAAATCCTCTGAAAAAAATACAGGTACTCGTAATCCAATATTTGATTATTTTAATGGGGCATCGAAGGTTTAGGCAGAGTCATGAAATCCAAACAAGCAATTGAATGTTGCAACCCACTTAATAAAATTAGTTCCAGGACACACAAATCACTCAGTTGGAAGAGAATCTTCAAGAAGAGGTTATAATTAAAGTAAGAGGGTTTCTCATCAAGACAGAGCCTTAGGACTTTGGCTCTGAGGTATATAAGCTTTGCACATTCTTTGAACCTGTCCTCACTACTTGAAAAGAGAGGGAGAGGGGGAGATGGAGCTAGAGCCAGAGCCAGAGCAAGAAAGGAAAGGAGGGAGAGAATTTTAAGGAAACTATGACGCATAAGGGATAAAAAGAAAAAACATCTGCTGGATAATTAGCAAATTCCTTCACAAAGAGAACATTTAAAAGTTTAAAGTTTTCGACACCAACTAGACCACACTGTTTCCAAAGTAATGCTTACTATTATTTTCTATTCTAAATTCAGTCAGTTCAGGAAATTCTTTAAAGAGGAAAGTAGGGGAAGAAGTGGAAAGGGGTGCCCTCTTCAGTAACTACCAATTGAAATCTCAATCTGTTGTGAAGTTTTGGTATCTTGTGTCCCCCAAGAGGGGGAAAGAGCCTTAAATATCATTTCCAAGCTGGCTCAATATTCGTTTGTCCTCAATTTGAACCAAATTAATTTGATATCCAAATGTGCTACTTTTTAACCAAGTGTTGTGCTATGCTCAGTCACTCAGTTGTGTCTGACTCCGAAGGCCTTAGGACTGCAGCCTGCCAGGCTCCTCTGTCCATGGGATTTCTCAGGCAAGAATACTGGAGTGGGTTGCCATTTCTTCCTCCAAGGGATCTTCCCAACTCAGGGATCAAACTCAAACCTCCTGTGTCTCCTGCACTGCAGGTGAATTCTTTACCTGCTGAGTCATTTGGGAAGCCCAACAAAGCAAGTAAACTATATATTTCAACTTCTTCAGTTGCTGAAGTGGAAAGGGGTGAATTGTATTTTTAGCTGAGCAAACATAAAAGGGAGCTGGAAATGGTTTGGGTCCCATATCCAGTAAGGAAAATGGAGAACCGGTGGCCAATCAGTCTACAAAATTGGCTGAATTTCAAGAAGAAAAATGGTGATGAGAAAGGTTTGCATATTTAACATTTTAAAAATAAAAGTATACTTTAAGTACAAAAGGATAAGGATAGGTAAGATAAGGAAGTGAAGCTTACTTCCTACCTGAGCAAAGAGATGAAAACAAATTTAAAGTCCTTTAACCCATCCTCACAGGGCCAGGGCAACAAGGAGGGCTGCATTCCCGCTGCTAAGGCAATAGGAGAAGCAGGAAATGGAGGGAAGCAGGAAGCGTTCAGGCAACAGCATCTGGAATGGCTGTGGCCTTACCCATTACAGTTCCTTGACTGTTTGTTACTCTGTACTTCCACCCCTCCTCTTTCTTTCTCTTCCACTCCTTCCTTCTTTTCATGCTCTTCTTACTACATTGGGTCTGCTACATCTTCTAGCCTCTTCCTCTCTGAGGCTAACACAAGGACGAGGTCTGAATAAAAGCAAGATTCTGGCAGTATCAGGGAAGAGTGGTTAAAGATATTCCAAGCTCTAACTTCCACTTCCCTGAGAAATCAGGTGATTTTAGTCAGTGAAAATCCATGATTTCTTGGCATCCCTCAATATATCATGATTTATAATATAAGAATTTGCAGGCATGTTCTTTGGTAAATAAAATGCACAAAATTAGTCAACACAGTTTATTTGGGATTATCCTAACCACTAGCTTATTTGCTCACTTAAATGTCATGAAAAATTACAAAGGGCTCTTCTCATGCCTCCCTTATTCTGTCTCTTCCCATCCTTACTAGTAAATTTATCTGGTGGGTGGACCTCATAGGCTTCATAGATCAATGACTGATGATCTGGAAGTTCTTAATGGCCCATTGGGTTCAATCCTCATGTATTTGTATTGAGGGTGGGAGGAAACATGTGTACTACCCTCCTTTCTGAATATGATCCTAACTTTTCCTGCAAGATAATCAGTATAAATTACAGTTTGAATGAACTTGCTCACATTCTCTGAGAATACACACCAGTAGGCAATCTGATGACACCATCATAGAAAAAGCCCTGACTTTGACACAGTTCAAACAGGAACATTCATAAATGTTTCCATCTCCAAGTATCTTCTTATTATATGCAGGCAGAAAATTGATTGAGTCAATTATATTCCACTGACCTGAAAAAAAACTTTTTGCTGATCTCAAATTTTTAGACCCTGACTGTGTAACAATCAGTAAATTGTTACCTATGTAACCACTTTGTACATAGTAAGAACCCACAGAACATTTGTAGAACTGAAAGACTCCCATTCTAGATCTTACTAAAATCTTATATCAAAGGCAATTCATATACATATAAAATAAATTCTGAATAAAAACTATATCTGTCAGGGTCCAACCAGGAAAACAAACCACTCGAGGTATATAAAATAGAGGAAATTTAATTCCTTCCACAGATGATAAATGGAGATGGGGATGGCAACCCACTCCAGTATTCTTGCCTGGAGAATCCTATGGACAGAGGAGCATGGTGGGCTATGGTCCATGAGATCACAAAGAGTTAGACACGACTGAGCAACTAACACTTTTATACTTTCAAAGATGATAGAAGCTAAGAAGCAGAGCCCACAATGGTGGTACAACCCAGAGGCTGGCAAGAGCCAATGTGAGACCCTCTCTGAGGCTGGAGGAATAGAGAAAAAGACCACCGTTATCCACATCTGGCACCATGGCAGAGTGTTAGCTTAGTTAATATGAACACTGAGTGCAAAATAAATTCAGGAAAAAGTATGGCTCCTGACACATTATACCATGAGTGCTCAATATATATTTATAGGTCCCACGCATACATCAGGATGACTCAAGTCATCAACAAGCTTTTATGCAAAATTGGGAACAGAGACATTTGAGATAGCATCAAATAATTATTTCTTTTCAGTTATTTATTTCCAGTGCTGCCTACACATGCAAAAAGAGTCACTTGATACATGTGAATTTATTGGGATCATTACCCTGAATCCAAGACAGCCAACTACTTAGTTTTCATTCTCTTTAAGAAAGCAAAGCTTGGCAGGCCTGGAAAACCCACAGTCTACAGGTCGCCCATTTCTCTCCAAGCCTTTTGCCCAGCCTTTTCACCAGTCTGAGAGCCTATGGTGTCTGGCTTGTGGCTAGACCACAATTCTGAGGCAGTTGGCAAGTGGGGGCTGTGCCAGGCTGACTTCACTGTGATGGTATCAAAGTTGGGGTTGGATTGCCAGTCTCAACAAGCTGATACCAAAGTCAGCCCCCTCCTCCAACCTGCTCGGTTTGTCTGCTGGAATAATTGGCCAACATTAAGCTAGAGACTACAAAGACGAAAGGATTATTTAAGACCCCAGTAGACCAGTTTCCCAATACCAACTGTTGCAAGTAAGCATTGTGTATCATGTCATGTAAAATAAGGTAGATTTTAGAGTCAGCTAGACCTAGCTCCAAATCCCAGTTCTTTTGCTTACTCACTGTATGGCACTGAGCATCTCAACCTTTCATCGATAAAATCGGTAGGATTAAGGGCACAATGCACACGTAAGCTCAGTTCTCCATGTAACATACACTTTATGTCCAGCCAATGACATATACTGTAAATGTGAATGTTTAGTAAAAGCTATTCATTGATAATGGTGGTAATCCATGAAGGATATAGTTTTGCAAGAGAATATTGGGCAAGCCACTGAAATAAAGTTACAGTGCAAGTAGCCAAATCAATTGCATATGGATGTTTAGTTGATGTGTGCTCTCTCTGTTTGAGACAAAAATGTTCTCTAGGCTGCTTACCTGAAACTTGAGGTCATGCTTCCCACACTCATGATGGTGATTCTGATCCATAAAGTCAATAGCCCCTGCAAAGGAACATTCCAAACTGGGTCAATACATAGGAACTCAGAAGCAATACAATTACCCCAGACTTCATTTTGACTGAGCAAAACCAGCCCTAAATAATTTTCACTTTGTATATGTAGATTGTTCTGTACTGACTGTAAATGTAAACAGAAGCACTAATATTTGCTGTAGTAAAACTGTGGCGACTAGGAGTTTCAAAGCAGAGTACCGTTTGCTGAAGCCATCCGCACTCTCTATCTGTTCTCTCCCCTCCCTTTGTCTTTCCTTTGCCCCTCTGCTCCTCCTACTGGCATTTCTTCCCTTTCCTGTCTGCCCTCTACCCACAGGGACTGCTCGCCATAAGATGAGACACATTTAATTATTCAGAGCAAAGCATTCAACAGGCCATCTAAAAATGTGATACATCTCCAAATAATCATATTAACTATTTTGTTATTTCAAATTTAAGAAATCTGCACATGAGAACTGTCCAAAAACTAGGCAACTGCTTTTCTTTCAGGGGGTATGTTGACATTTTCAGCAAATAATTTCCAAAACACTATGTGATGTTTGAAGTTGTTTTTCTAACTAAGACAATGTGTGTGGCTTGAAAAACACATTTGTGTGGTATGTTTTCGTAGATTGGCTTGCCAGGTGACCAGAAATAAAAAGCATGTCCTTAAAATTCCCTCCTCCAAGGTCTATCTTCCCCAGTCAAGGGGGTTCAGTGCATTCCAGCTTTACATTTTTTGCTCTAACGCCCTGTGTGGCCTTGCTCAGTTTAGATTTGAACCCAGTTCAAAAAAGCACAAGTCCAGGAAAAGATTGTGCAAGAGTTTTGTGTTTACACTGCACTGTACATTCTTAACAATACTGGCTATTTAATCCATAAACATCGATTTAAATTTTATGAGATTACCAATCAGCGTCTCAGAAAATATTACAAATTTAAAAGCAAAAATAGAGAAAATACTAAATAAAGCAATGTTTTCCCAGAAGTTTATGCAAGATAATGAACACAACTGCATTGATCAAGTCAGCGAGGCAAACATTGGTAGGGAGTCCGCTTTGTTGCTGGGTGCTCAGAGGAACATAAAAGTGAGCAGGATTCTGGACCTTCTCTAAGGAAAAATTCTGTTGTGGTACAGAGGGCTTTGTTTTTCCGGACCTTTATCACATCAGACTGTAAATTATCAATTTATTAGAAAATCATTGTGCAGTCTCTCTCTATCCGAGCTTGTAAGGACATTGATCTTGGGGAGTACAATACAACTTACAAATTCCATAATTCTGCTCGATTTTCTTATGAAGTTTTAAAGATGAGTGAGAGAAGAGCATTTTTATTAAATAATTCTTCAAATTTCCTATATTTATCAGTGGAAATTTTATCACAGTAATGATAAAAGCTACCACTGAGGAAGGTCAACTTACAATGTGGCTGGCACTGGTCTAGTTTTAAGCATTTTTACATACAATCATTTCTTTAGTTCTCAGAATAGCCTTTGAGCTGGGATTCAAGTTATCTATCACGATGTAACTAACTAGCTTAAATTTAGTGGCATTAAAGAATAACCATTTTTCTATGTTCATAGATTCTGTGGATCAAGAAATCAGATGCGGCACAAGAATTCAGACAGAGAGGACTAGGTTTCCGCTCCACAGTGTCTGAGATCTGGGTGGGGAAGACTTAAGCAGCTGGAGGGGGCATGTCCAGAGAGCCGGGGACTGGAAGCACCTGATGCTGCTTCCTATACATCTGACACCTGGCCTGGGATGACTGGAAGACTGACTCAGGTGGAACTATGGATTGGGACACCTACTCGTGTAATGTCTCCTTGGAGCTTGAGAGTCCTTACAGCACAGCAGACTTGATCTTCTTATTTGGCAGCTTTGGATACCAGTGAGTAAGGCAGAAGATAGACACCAATGGGTTGGCTGACCTTGAGTCAGATGTTTATATTTGTGGCCAGTGAAAATAGGACTATGTTTTCAAACTTGGACATCCGGGCTCACAAGTCTGGGTATTTCCCAGTGAAAGGAACTATTTTACAGTAAAATTCAACCTAGTGGAAATTTCTGCAGTTGCAAGTTGCAAAGAAGAAAGTTTATGTTTTCCTTATAAACACTTACTAAGAATAAACTTTATATATGATGATAAGTAAAAATTAAATAAACAGGAATCAAATACATAGGAATGAAAGCAATGAGGTTGAAAAGAAGAAGGACGATTGAAATGAAAAGGAAAGGAAAGAAAAGGTACAAATCAAGAGGAAAAGAACAGAATTCACCAAATGAAATGTTTCCCTGAGTTTGTGTGTGCGTATGAGACCAGTGGATCAGTAAGAAAAAAAATGAATCAGGGTTTTAGAGAAACAAAAATGCAAAACAGAGAAAAAGAGGGGGTGGGATATTAGTTGGATTATAGCCAGTTTTCCAGCTCCAAACATCTGGAGCCAAGACAAGGAAAGGTGAGGCCCTGTCCTTTGCTGCAACACTTGCCTCCACAGGGGCTGGTTACTCAGGATATTTACATTAAATTAACGTGGCTGGCTATGGCTGTGTTCAGCACTTGGATACGCGGTTAAATAATCAGTGTGGTTTGGCTGCTGGTTTCTTTACTGTGGTTGAATAATTGGTGTTGTCTTGGTTGCTGGCTACTTAAAAAATGTATATGTGCACTTGTTTCTCTTTTTTCTTTCTCTTGAGCAATTTTGACAAGCCCTTGGCAGAAAAGTGGCTGACCAGCTTTCAAACCGGTGCTTTTTCTCCTTGTCATTTATGCTTCCCCCAGATGGACTTGAGAATCTTAAAGACTTTTCTTCCTGGAATCTAGACGATGTGCTCTGTGTTAGGAAAGAATTCAGCTCACTTCTTTTGTTTGTAGCAAAGAGATAAGGCTGAGTCTAAGTGCAGCTGTGGTTTACTAGAAATGGATGCTTCTTTTCTAGGTATGATTCACTAGGTCCTCAGATCCACCATAAGAATGGGGAAAGACAATTACAATGACCTTTGGATAAAACAACCCTGCGTTGGTGCTGTGCTTAGTCACTTAGTCGTGTCTGACTCTTTTCGACCCCACGGACTGTAGCCTGTCAGGCTCCCCTGTCCATGGAATTCCCCAGGCAAGAATACTGGAGTGGGTTGCCATGCCCTCCTCCAGGGGATCTTCCTGACCTATGAATCGAACCCACTACTCTTATGTCTCCTGCATTGGCAGGTGGGTTCTTTACCACTAGTGCCACCTGGGAACCCCCAAACAACCCTATATGCAGGCATGTTTCCCATGTTAGTCACTTGCTATATCTTTAAAACGTAGAACAGTACTTGATACATAGTAGGTGCTCAATATTTGGTAAATAAAGGATAATAACTGAAAATTTATAATTCAGGATTGACAGTACTTCTATTCCAGAAAGTTTGCTTCATTTAGTTGCTTTGTTGATTTGCTTAACAGTTGTCAAATTACCACAAGCTGTTCTGCCCTGGGAAACCCACTCCTCCCCAGATGGCTCTGTCTTTTCTCATATTCCAAGACCCAACCCTGACTTCAGGCAAATGATGATCAGGGTGAATAATCCTCCTTCGGCAGCAAACTGGGACAGGAGTATCAAGAGACAGCACAAGTCAGGGACAAGCCTACACCTGCCAACAAACTCCAATGATATATGCATATACATCATGAATGAAGGCAAAGTCTTTAACTGCTACTCGGAAACCACAGGTTCTCAGGGTCCCAGAGGATAAGGAAACCAAAGGTCCAAGTTTGAAGTCACATACAGAGAGGAAACTAGTGTTTCTGAGTAGGAAGTGGAAAAGAAAGAGTGTTTTTTCAAATATGTGTCATCAGTATTAGGATAAATTCACCTCTCCTAGAAGTCTAGAACATGAATTTTATGTCAATCATTGTGGTTACTCAGATTCAGGATAGATTGGAAAGTATCAAGTTTCTTAATATTGATTCAGATCTATCTCAGGGCAGAGGTGAGGGTGAATACCTAAGATTTTAAAGGGATTTTGGGAGGATTCTTTAGAATTCATTGATCTTGCCATTTTAGTAAGGAGTTTTATTTCCCTTTATAACAGGCATTCTTCAACACCTTTTTTGAGAACTACTAAGACCAAGGATAGGAAAACTCCCAGGAAATGCAAACCTTTCATCCCCCACACTGTGCTGGGTGCTATGGAAACAAGGTGAAATGGTGGCCAAGGTGGCAAGCTTAGCAGATCACTTTCTGGGCATTCTCACTTATTAGGTGTTGTTGGATCACTTAACTGCCTTCAACTTAAATGCCATCAATCTTTACCTTATTAATTTTCTGAAGACATAAATAATAATGTTTGTCTTACACATAATAAGAGAAATTAAAATTAAAGCTACAATGAGGTATAATTTTCATCTATCAGATTGACAAAGATCCAAAAGTTTAATAACATGTTGTGTTGGTGATGATGCAAGCAGATAGCACTCCCGTACGCTGACACAACTTCTATGGAAAATGGCTGACCCATTGAAACAGCACAGAAACCAGCTGAAACTGGTTTTGCCTCCTTAAATAGGTTGATTGATTAATCAACACGAGTTATTTTAGAGAATAGCACTTCACCTGTGCAAGTTAAAAAGCCATGTCTCCAGGATGACCTTGGAACTAAGAACCCCCAGCCCACCTAACTCAAATAGAAATGTTGCCACCAGAGCCCTTTGTGAAGCAAGAAATTGGTCAATATGGAAAATCTGACTTCCAACATCAGTCCATACATCAGTTCATAGCTTACATGAACTGATTCAAGACTAGCCAATCAGCCTCCAAATTTGAAACTCCCCAACCTTTTAAATTTCACCCTGAACTGTGGATCATGGAGACAGATTGGAGTCTGGCCTCCTGTCTCTTTGCTGGTCAACCTCACAATAAAGCTCTTCATTTTCTCAAAAGCTGGTGTCATGGTACTGGCTTCTGTGTCCACAGGGGCAGTGAACCTGCTTTGTAACACTATCATAAATAGAACTGTGGATCTATCACAGTTTAAAATGTACCTCCTCTTTGATGCAGTAATGTCACTTCCTAAAATGTATCCTCTGGCTGTATTAAAGTACTTATAAAAAGACATATGTGCAAGGTTACTCACTGCTGCATTGAAACCACAAAAAATGAACTTTGTTCATCAGTAAAGGACTGGCTAAATAATGTATGGAACATCAAAAAAATGGGATACTATGCACTCATCAAAAGGATAAGCAAGTAATAGATCAGTGCTTGGAACAGCATCCAAAATATATTATGAAGTGAAAAAAAGGCAAAGATTATTATTTTAAAAGATTTATTTTGTATACATATGTAATATCTCTGGGGACACATATAAAGCTTTGATAACAGTTGTTGAGGGAGGTGAGTATGTGGGTGCAAAGGTGAGTGGGAGTCTTTCTGGACATGTGAATGTTTTTATACCTTGTATGTTTCGCACTATATACATATATTTCCTATTCAAAAATGCATTTGAATAATAATAAAAATAAAGTGACAAAGAAAACATGGTGAAAGGAGCTTTGGTAATTAAACATGTATCTCTGCATGAAATGAAGCTCTATGGCATAAAGCTGCCTATCACAAGCACCCCTAATCAAAAGACTGTTGGAACAGAGTGCTGATCCAGGTAAGAACTCAATAAATATATCTGAGGTGGGTAACTGAATTATATGAAAGATTCTATCAATATAAATGGTTAATCATTTAGGGACATGTGTACAAATTTTGGATTCAAATGGTATGTATGGCCTCACTATTTTTTCAACAGAAGAAAAAAGAAATACTGGACTTCCCTGGTGGTCTAGTGGTTAAGAATCCTGCCGATGCGGGGGAAACACGTTCGAGCCTTGGTCTGAGAAGATTCCGTATGCCTTAAGGAAGCTAAGCCCATATGCTGTAACTACTGAGCCTGTGGTCTCTCTAGAGCCCAGGAACCACAATACTGAAGCCTGCATGCCCTGGAGCCCGTGCTCTGCAACAGGAAATACCACCACAAGAAGCCCATGCACGGCAACAAGAGAGTAGCCCCCCTCACTGCAGCCAGAGAAAGCCTGCATGCAGCAACAAAGACCCAGTGCAGCTAAAAATAAATAAACATTTTTAAAAAGAAATACTAAATGTGGAAACTTTAAATAATAAAGCTATAAGTGAAAAGATTCAATTTAACATCCATGATTCAATTTAACATCAGTTTTAGGTTAAAACAGAAAGTTTCCAGGGGGTTTGTCAGTACAGTCAAACTATTCTGTATAATAATGGTATGATACAGACTGGTCAATATATGAAACTATACGTTTGTCAAAACCCATAGAATGTACAACACAAAGAGTGAACCCTAAGGTAAACTATAGGCTTTAGTTAATAACAACTGTTGATATTTGTTTATCGATTGTACCAAATGTATCATACTAATAAAACATGTAAATAAAATGGGGAACAAGCCAGGGAAAAAAGGGCAGGAGATACATGGGAACTTGATACTTTCCAATCAATATTTCTGTAAACTTAGCAGTACTTATAAAAGTAAAGTCTATTAATAATAATGATAACAGAACAAAGTAGAAAGTAGAAAGAGTCTTTTTTAAAATGCTTCAGCTTTCTGACATACATAATTAAGCATTCCATAAATACCTGTTGGCTTCAACTGAATCAAAGTCAGTAACAAAGGAGCAGGTAAATATGAAAGCAGCTTTAAAATGTAGGAAGACTATGAACTTATTTGTGATACATTTGGTACAGTCCTGGGATTCACATTTCAAAAGAGCCTTAGACAGTTTATCAACTATCAGTCAATAAGATCATAGATTTTTCCCCCCAAGATACTTTATGATAATTATATATATTTAGCAATAAAAATAGAAGCAATTCTAATGCCCCTATCCCAAATTCTTTGAGAAACATTAACCACACACTCATAAATTTTACATTAACTTATTGATAGATAATTTTGTTGTTGACAAGGTTTTCTTGATGGGGGAGGATGGAATGCGGAGAGGAAGCCTATTGCCTTTGCTTAGACTTTTACAAGGGAAAAAAGCAAAATTTTAAGATAATTGAGAAGCTCTCTCACAAATTATGTTTTAATGTTTAGAGAACAGTTTATCCATATTTATAACACATTTACAAAAAGTTTCTTCTTTATCAATAGTGAAAAACCAGATTTTACAACAAGGCTTGGCACAGCTTTCAAACATCCTACCATGTCCACTAAAGAATTGGCCCTAATTACTGAAGAACTTAAGATGTCATGTCCAAATATGCATAAGGTGCTATCTTGGAAAAATTACTCTTTGTAGAAAACTATACTGATGGCACATTCAGAACTCAACTCAACATTCAGAAAACTAAGATCATGGCATCTGGTCCCATCACTTCATGGCGAATAGATGAGGAAACAATGAAAACAGTGAGAAACTTTATTTTGGGGGGCTCCAAAATCACTGCAGATGGTGACTGCAGCCATGAAATTAAAAGACACTTGTTCCTTGGAAGAAAAGCTATGACCAACCTAGAAAGCATATTAAAAAGCAGAGACATTACTTTGCCAACAAATGTTCATCTAGTCAAAGCTATGGTTTTTCCAGTAGTCATGTATGGATGTGAGAGTTGGACTATAAAGAAAGCTGAGTGCCGAAGAATTGATGCTTTTGAACTGTGGTGTTGGAGAAAACTTTTTGAGAGCCCCTTGTACTGCAAGGAGATCCAACCAGTCCATCCTGAAGGAGATCAGTCCTGAATATTCATTGGAAGGACTGATGGGGAAGCTGAAACTCCAATACTTTGGCCACCTGCTGTGAAGAATCGACTCATTGGAAAATACCCTGATGCTGGGAAAGATTGAAAGTGGGAGGAGAAGGGGACAACAGAGGATGAGATGGCTAGATGGCATCACTGATTTGATGCACTTGAATTTGAGTAGGCTCTGGGAGTTGGTGTTGGACAGGAAACCTGGAGTGCTGCAGTCCATGAGGTCACAAAGAGTCGGACACAACTGAACTGACTCATACTGACTGCCAACTGCATGCCAGGGAAGGTAAAGCAGATTATGCTTCAAATGGTCTATTTGGACTTTAAATTTCTGTTTCATTAATATCTGTCTTTCATAAAGTTTGAATGTCAAGTTTCATGAGAATTGAAGTGCCTGCTGATTCAGTGGGATTTCCTCTTGTTGACACCCAGCCAGTATCTTGATCTCACAAAGCAATAGTGTGGAGTACACTTCCCACCCCCAGAGAATAGCTGCTCTTGTCTGCTCTATGAGGAATCAGAAAATCTGGGTCGTGCTGTCACTTGGCATCCTGTAACTATTAATGACATTCTTTGAAGAATCAGAAGTTTGTTTCCTACGTTTTTATTAATCTTCAGACATTGGTGAGCCCTTAAGTTCCTACAACTAACAACTTATTTGCCTCAAAAACAAGAGAAAACAGCTAGCATCAACATATAGCACAGAACTTCTCCAACAATTTGTGGTGAAAGACTGGGTTATTTTTCCATCTATCACTTAAAAATAAATTTAAAAAATATATTAATAAAAATAAATACAGATGCATGGTCTAAACCATGATCTTGAGGTCCCAGTGTCTTTGTGGATATCTTCCTGAAGGGGTGGGGCAAAATCAGCTCTATCCTCTCTTTACCAAGAGGGTTTTGTAAAGACAGTGTGAAACGACAGAAGTTCATTCACACTTTCTTGCAACAAATTAATTGATTGTTTCTATTCAGGGTTGGAAGAGTCACTTCATAAGTACAAGCACCATCCGTGTCAGGTCCCCCAGCATACTGTACTGCTGGCAGACATTTATCTGCTCAAGGTGAGTGCTTTTGGTCTCCATACACTCTAGCTTGGAAAAGTTCCTATCTGCAGAGAAGATACCATATCACCCAAATGAAATGATACCTACAAAGTGGAAGCCCCCAATTTTTATTGGTCAATTCAACACGTATAAAATTATCCTTCCAAATTATTATAAAAGAATCCAAATGCTTACTCCTACCTTCTCACAGGACACATAGACCAGGGCTGACTTGTGGAACACATTGATGGAGGAAATTTTTCTTCTAATGACACCCTGGGTTTTCCTTCAGGGAGCCTGCTCTCTCTCTCACCCCTAAGGTACATGGGTCCATTACCTAGACCAAATGAGGTTCTAGCACTTTGTCTAGAAATTTTGGGGGAAAAGAAAGTATTTCTATTGAGATTGCTAGGATAAATAAACATAGCATTCTTTCTTCTGTAGTTTTTTTTTGGGAGGAGTGTAGGGTAAGATTCTCAGAACTGGGCTGGGCCCAGTGGTTGTATTTTACATTTATTTTACATTTTAAAGGTGTAGCTAGATCTGCTTCCAAAAAGAATTTGCTTTTCCATCAGCAACATTGATGGTGCACTTCCTTCAGAGGTATCCTAAGGAGAACTACTGTCACAGCGCTTCCACAATGTTTAGCCTGTCTCTTGGCTGTTAAAGCAGTCTCATTGTTTTCTCACTTCCTTTGATCTAACTACTAATTAATTTAAATGTCTTTTCACTTGTTTGTTGACATTTGGATTTGCACTTCTAATTGTCTAGAACTGTCTATTTACATCTTTCCCCTTTTTCTCTTAGATTATCTTTTG
The DNA here is from genome assembly GCF_003369695.1 of Bos indicus x Bos taurus. Lineage (NCBI taxonomy): Eukaryota > Metazoa > Chordata > Mammalia > Artiodactyla > Bovidae > Bos > Bos indicus x Bos taurus. The sequence continues at coordinate 80,117,196 of NC_040083.1, read as the reverse complement.
CTTCTAAGAGCTCTTTGCTTACTAAAAAAATTGGCCTTTTGTCATCTCCCTCATAAACATTCTTTCCAGATCTGTGGTATGTCTGTTGATTTTGTCTCTGGTTATCTTTTCCATACACAACTTCTTAATTTTTTATATAGTCAAATATGTTTGTTTTTGTTTGATAACTTCTGATTTTGGTTATAAGAGTCTTACTAAATTCCAGGATATATGTCATAGCCTAGATTTTCACATTTGGTTTTTATTTTACTTTTTATATTTAAGCTTCTATTTAATTGTTTTTTTAATTTTTACATTTTCTCTTAAATGGATGACCAGTTTTCCTAGCATCATTTATTTAAGAGACCATACTTTTTCCACTGATTAAATCATAAACTTTGTGAAATAAATATATGACAAAGGTTATGGTCTAATCAGCGCCATATTGCTTTAATTATTAAGGCTGTATCGTATGTTATTGTTAGGGGAAGCACACTGACTAAAACCGCCCACCCTAGGCCCTTTAGTAACCATTCGAATGAGTTGTTTTATGACAGGAGACCCTGGTAAGGAATACGGAACTAATAAGCCACCGCCAACCAAAAGAGTTCAGGAAAGGTCAAAAGGAGACACCGTGTGTCCGTCCACTTCCCAGAATCCCTCTCACTAGCATCCACCTTGGCTGAGTGATGCGTGCGCCACCAGGAAAGACTCTGAATTAGACTGATTAGCCAAAGACAACCCGGAAACTAATCCCATCACCATAAAACCCGAGACTGTGAGCCATGGGGCAGAGGAGCTCTCCTGGGTTCCCTTACCCTACTATGCTGGGAGCTGCGTTAGGCATTACTGACAAAATGGAGGCATGGCCCCCAACCCCTTCTCCTCATCTCACAGGCACGGTCCCAGGATGAAGGGGTTAGCTCTTGTGATTCTGACTTGTTTCTTCCTTTCTTCGATTGAGTTGGCTGGAAAGAATGTTAAGGTGCTTATTGTTCTTGAGAGGAGCAGGAGAAAGCACAAAGCCTTCTGCAGTTGTGCCCAGAAAATAATCTATAAGATAACCATTGACATTTGTTCAAGGATCTTTACAAAGAATGTCCCAGGATGAGCATGTAGGCCGCAGCTTGAGGCCATAGGAAAGATTATTATCTGAGACCTGTTTGTGAGGGGAATGTTTATGGCAAAAGAAGTTTGCTGAGTTTAGGGTTTAGGAATAATTAAGAATAGCTAGAAGCCTTTTTAGGAGATAGTGATCTTAAGATGCTAGGAGCAAACAGGATTTAGAAAGATAAGAAATAAACTGAGGAATGTAGCATGAGTTACAATGTAATCACAAGTTAAGTATGGGACACATAAGAGAAAGTAGATAATAGTAAATCCGATTCTGAGAGAATCGCTGAAGCGGGAACTCTGAAGGACAACAATGATTTCTGGAGACAGTAAATCTGAGTGGGGGAAACTAAAAATGTCAAACCTCTGACCTAAAGCTTTTGTCAAAGTATAAAAGAAAACTTGAAGCTTGAAATAAACATGCAGTTCCATGCTATGAGTCAGAGGCTACATCATCGTCCGCCAACACCCCTCACCCCTTCAGGCTGATTCCCTGGCCGCCGGAGCTAGACTCCGACACTACCGCTCTCCACCCGGGTGCCCCTTCCTAGTAAAATCTCTTGCTTTGTCAGCACATGTGTCTCCTCGGACAATTCATTTCTGAGTGTTAGACAAGATTCCAGTTTGGGGCCCTGGAAGGGGTCCCCCTTCCTGCAACAAATGGCGACTCTGATGGGACTCTTTGCTGAGACTGACATTCTGACCACTCGGGGTACTCAGGGGCCAGCTTGCCTGCCAATGGACCAGACTCAGCAGCTGCAACTGGGACCTTTTTGTCCCTGGTCTCCTCCTGACGCGGACAACTGGCCAGAGTGCCCTGACCAGTAAGGAACAAGAGACTTTATTGACCTCTCTCCCCTTCTCTCCTCTTTCCTCTCCTTAACCCTTCCTATCCTCCCCCTATTTTCTAGCCCCCAGGTCCTGGACACTGGAATCTGGTCGAAGGGCCTCAGCCTGAGCTGAGGATTGGAGACTGATGATCTCCTCTTGGCAGAGAACTCGAATTCTGGTTCTGTTCTGGTCTGATTTCTGGTAGAGCTGAGTTCCAGTCCTCCCTTCTCTGGAGCCCAGGGTAAAGTCCCATAATGCCTGGGTATCTGCAGGTGGCAGGAGATGTCTGTAAGGCCACCTCTTTGACCCCCCTCTCCCTCCTCCTTCCCCTTCTTCTTTCAACCTGGCTTCCTTTCCTCCCTTTAAAATCTTTGAAGACCTGATATAGTTTCCTTAAAATGTTAGTACTTGGATCTGAAGTTCTGTGTCTCTATAGGAGGTTTTCTGAGAGACTGTATTCTTGTATTTAAGGGAGTGTCTGGTGAGGACTGCCAGGTTTATATGTGTATGTTTTAACTTTGTGTTCTGTGTTGTAATTTTTGATGGCCATTTTGCTTTGTCTGGCCACCATTTGGTTTAGACCTGCCACCATTTTGTTAGAACTTGATTTTCTTTCTCTGTGCCTTGAGACCAGGGCTCTCAGGAACAATTATCTAGACCATCTCTAACCCCTGACACTGAGGAAAAATGGAAAGCCTTTAAAAGTTTTATTTATTCCAACTGTTTTTTATAAACTAGTAAAATTTATATTATAATATCTAATTCATGACTAAACTTAGAAAATGAAACTAGATCTTGCAGTTGTGTCTGTCTAAATATGTCTCAGTATGTCTTTATCTCTGGATAATCTTTTTGAGATTAATTTGTAAATGAGCTCTATTTAATTGGCTTAAAGAAAGATAAGTGCTTACAAATCAAATAATTCTAAATTAAACAATAAATTCCAGGTTCATGTAAACTGGTAAATATTCAGTATTAAATACCTGATATTAATTTAGTAACCATTTGTATGAGTTGTTTTATGACAGGAGATCCTGGTAAGGAATACGGAACTAATAAGCCACCACCAACCCAAAGAGTTCGGGAAAGGTCAAAAGGAGACACCATGTGTCTGTCTACTTCCCAGAATCCCTCTCGCTAGCATCCATCTTGGCTGAGCGATGCGTGTGCCACCAGGAAATACTCTGAATTAGACTGATTGGCCAAAGACAACCTGGAAACTAATCCCATCATCATAAAACCTGAGACTGTGAGCCACGTGGCAGAGCAGTTCTCCTGGGTTCCCTTACCCTACTGCTCTCCACCTGGGTGCCCTTTCCCAATAAAATCTCTTGCTTTGTCAGCACATGTGTCTCCTTGGACAATTCATTTCCAAGTGTTAGACAAGATCCCAGTTTCAGGCCCTGGAAGGGGTCCCCCTTCCTGCAACATTATGATACCTCTCATTTGAGTTTTGTAATTTTCTTAGGTATTTGTAATCAACTTTCCTATATGAATTTTAACATAATTTCATCCAGTTCTAAGAAAAACCCTGTTGAGATTTCAACTGGGATTGCATTAAATTTATATATTATTTAGAAAAATTAGCATTTTATTTTTTGAATACCTTATCTATATATTCAGGTCTTATTTTCATTCTCATTGTAATATCTTATAACTACTCATGCATCCAAAGTCTTCCTTATAAAATTTATTCCTAAATGTTTTATATCTTTTGCACAAATATACACAAATATATTTCTCCAAACTATTACTAACTGTAGTGATGGTGATGACCTTGGGCATTTTCCTAGAGTTGTGTTCTGTGTTTAGTTGCCCATGTCCAACTCTCTGTGACCCCACAGACTGTAGCCCACCAGGCTCCTCTGTTCACGGGGATTCTCCAGGCAAGCATACTGGAAAGAGTTGCCATGCCCTCTTCCAGGGGACCTTCCCAACCCAGGGATCAAACCCAGATCTCCCACATTGCAGGCAGATTCTTTACTGCCTGAGCCACCAGGTAAGCCCAAAGAAGTACTGGAAGTCTTTAAGTGGAGTAGTGATCTGGTCAGACTTAGCAGCAGCATGGAAGATTACTTTAGAGTAGTGATTCCAAAATGCTGACTCGCAAAAACTTCTGAAGTTTCCCTTGTGTCAAAACTTTCTGGGAAAATAAGAAAATATAGAACAATGTATTAAGCTTTTAAAAAATCTAAATGCATTCAATTTAAAAGCTTCTATTCTCAAGAATATTCGACTGAGCAACTTCACTTTCATTCTCAAGTTATTCCCACACTGCTTTGGGGGTTTCAAAGTTGTCTTTATTTAATAAAACACTAATGTTAAAAGTTGGTAGTAAGGATTTTTTTATTTGTTAATATCTGACAGAATTCAAAAGTTGGTATCTTTTTTTCAAAGACAATCCAATTTTTTTTAAAGTGAACCGATCTATGAAATTCCCCCATCTGGGAACCACTTGCAGGGTTATTTGACCTGAAATAAACCTTTGTAATTTTTTTCCTCAAAATACACACTCCTGGGCCCTTAGGGAAGAATTCAAGTGTAATGGAACTTATATGGGTATATGTATTTTTAAGAAACCTCCCAAGTGATTCTGAGACACTTCCCTGGTTAAGAACCTCTGATTTAGAGAAAGAGTTAGGAAGCACCTAGTGGTCAGCAATGGTGAAAATTTCTAAGAAGCCAGGGTAATGGGAACACAGAAAGGTTGGATGAGAGAGACGTTTTCTTAAATGAAATCAATAAGACGGTCTTTGAGGGGGTTAGAAGGAAAGATGGAGTTTTGGAAAAGGCCCCGCATCTTCAGCTGTGGGAATAATCCAACTTTATTGTGCATGAATGGGATTCCCATCCATATGAGATTCCCATCCTATTTTGTTCCCAAGAATTCATTCTTTAAGAAAGCAATGGAGAGAGACAGAGAAGACTTTTAGGAAGAAAGGGGTAGACATTCAGGATATAAGGTAGCATATAGAATTCTAGAGTAGATGTTGTTGGTTTCTACTGGATGTCTGCTACCAAGTACTCACATTCTCTACTTATAAAAACAAAAATAAATTAAAACAGGTGAGTGGGGACCTATGACTTAAGCCTTCAGCTAAGAGGTAAGCATCCTAGACGCTCCCCAATGACATATTGCTAAGTCCCTGAAAGGGCAGAGTTCTGCTTCTCATGGCCTTCTCTCTGCCATATTGCTAAGCACCAACAGGTAGGTGATGCTTAACATTGAACCTTTTTTTCTTACACTGAACCACACAGCACTCTGGGAATATTATTTTGTATTTCAAGACTTCAGAACTGATTCTTTTAACTTCTCTGGTTCTCTGTTCTCTTTTCTATAGTATAAATGGTTTAGAAGTTCTGAAGTTGGCTAATTTAGAAGACAAGCAATAAGTTTGATTTTCACACATTAAACCCATCAAATATTTTATTGACTGCCTTTGATGGGCCATCAATTGGATGTGGGATGTAAAGAAAAGGGAAGAATCCAGGAAAATCTTTGACTCAAGCAATTGAGTATGATGGCAAGTGTATATATGATTAACTATTGGTGAATAACAAACTACCTCAATATTTACTGGCTTGAAACAACATCTTGGGTTTTTTATTATGGTTCTTTGGGTTGACCAGGGTAAGCTGCGTGGTCCATTCATGGGGCAAGATCAGAACTAGGATGAGGTGAATGAAGTGTCTAGTGTACAGGATGTAAAGGTCACTCTCTCAAAGTCCCTGCAGCATCACTATGAAAGTGAACACTTCCTTAAATTTTGTATCTGGCTGCTTCACCTCCCCTTATCCTAGTAATGACCTTGGGCTGGGATTTCTCTTATATGCTTTCCATCACATGGCAGCTGTAGCTAGAGTCATCTAAAGATTCCACAGGGCTAGATATCCAAGATGGCCTTTTCACTCACACATCTTGTACCTTCTCACTCACATGGCGAAAAAGCTGGGAGCTCCCCAGCCATCTCTTTGTCTCTCCACACATCTTCTCTACATGGCAAGCCTGGCCTTCTTCACAGCATGGTGGTCTGAAAGCAGTCAGATTTCCCACACAGTAACTGGCTTCTCCAGAGCAAGCATTCTGAGAGGCCCAGGGAGAAGCTGCAGGGTTTTTTTGCGCCCTCATTGGATGGTCCCAGAAATGTCAGTCACCAATATTGCATTATATTGGTCAAAGTCATTAATGTCTGCCCAAGATTTAAGGGAAAAGAAATTAGACTCTGCCTCTTGATATAAGTAGCACAGACATAAAAGGATGGAGGACATTGATGGAGATGAATTTTGGAAAATACAAGCCACAGAAAGACCAGGCAACAAACATGTTTTGGGGATGGGAAAACAGAAGTGCTCCTGGAGCAAGCTAAGTTTGTGATGCTCATTAAGCAACCAAGTGAATAAATATACATGGGAATCAGAGGAAGACTGGGATTGAAATGATCAAATCAAGGGATGTAACTCAGCATCTAGGCACTGGATGAGATCACCTAAGGAGTGAGTTTTGAGAGAGAAGGAGCCCCCCAGCCAGTACAATGGGAAACAGGAGAATGCAGAGTCTCAGAAGCCAAACAAAAAAGTACTTTGAAGAGAAGGGTTATCATCATGTCATGTGGTACTGAAATGTCAGATAGAATGAGGACTGAGAAGTGATTGTTGGATAGAGCAAGATTTCAGTCATCCTTGATGAGAAAAATACTGTGATGAATCTTGATTATAGTGAATTGAGGAGACAGCAGAGAAAGTGAGTAAAAGCAACTTTTATAAGAAGTTTTAATAGAAATGGGGTAGTTACTGAGTGGGGAGTTGTGGTCTAGGAAGGGTTTGTTTTGTTAAGATAGAATGAAGTATAGCCTATTGCAAGTGGATGGGCATGATCCAGTAGAAAGTGCATTAAGAAAGCAGCAGAAGTAATTATAAAGAACATTTTGAGCAGGTGAGAAGTGACAACACTGAGCCAGACTGGAAAGACAGGAGTTGATAGCCAGTGAAATGACATTCCAATTACAGATTCGGAACTGGAAACTCTCAAGGTGACACAGTTATGGTAATGCTTAGGCCTAGGATACAGTTCAGAGCTGTTGCATTTATGTGAAGAAGTCAAGGAACTCAAGAGGTCAAGTTTGTCATGAAGAGTAGACTGGAGAGAAACCAGTGAGTAAGATGCTGAAACCATGAGGAAATGCACCCCTGAGGAAATTAAGCCTGAATGCCCAAATGCACCAGGAATGGTTTTATACCATGTCTGCTGAGCTGAGATGGAGCTATGTTCCCAGAATTCCTCCCCCGACACGGTTCCCTGTTGGTGTCAGCCATGAGGGGAATTTTGCACTAGATTTGGAAGAAGGAAGTGAAGCAGCAGCACCACATTCTTTGTAGACTCTGTGGCAGCTGGCACCCTTCCTTGCTGATTTAAATCTCCCCTTAGTTGGGATGGGTCAGCACCTGACCTGAGCTTCCCAAGCTCCCACCACTCTCTTACGTCGGCTTCTCTGAGTCCTGGACAAAGTGTGTATCAGCTCCAGGTTTGAAGCCACCACCTTCCCCTACAAGTTACCCCCTGAGGTATCAAGACTGGAAGTGATGAGGAAGACGCTAGTTCCAGTTCACCCCAACTGGGTCCAGCTTTCCTCACAAGTTGAAGTCCCAGTTTTCCTTTCCAACCACCAATCTGGCCAACTCCAGTGAATTCAGGCTGAACACCAGATACAGAAACAACAGACCATACCGCCCACTGCCCAGCTATCACCCTTGTGGGAATTCCCCTCTCCATAATAAATCCGTCTGTCTTGCTCACAAATCCTGCTCTGGTCAAGCTCTGGCTGACACAGCATCCACTGTGATGGACCAACTTCTCCTCTGTGCCCAGGGTGGTACCGTTGCAGAACCAGGTTCATCTGCCTGACATGCGGCAAGGCAAACGCTGACATGCCAAGGTTTATAGCAAAGCGTGTATTCACAAGGCAGTCAAATGAGGGGACCCAAGAACACTTCTCATGTGCCTCTCCAAAGGTGAAGGTTCAGGGTACTTAAGGGATAAAGCTGAGGTGTGGGGAGCATGGGGAAAGGGGGTTGAAAGTGAGAAAAGGGGGAGGAATCATCATTCTACCCAGGTACATCTGAGCTACAGGTGTCTTCATGAGACAAGTGTTTAGAAAATGGCACATTAGTATGTTCTTAGGTAGAGTTTTGGTTCTTTGATGTCAAGAGGTCACAAGGCAGACAACCGAGCATGCTCAGTTGATGCTTGGGTGGTCTTAGCTGGCTACAGCTCTAACTGTACACAGCTGACTCCAAGTTCCTATAAAACAGCTTGGGCAAACATCTTATTGTTTGGGCTACATGACACCTGGGGCTTCCCAGGTGGTGCTAGTGGTAAAGAACCCGACTGCCAACGCAAGAGATGTAAGAGACACCAGTTCAGTTCCTGGGTTGGGAAGATCACCTGGAGAAAGGCATGGCAACCCACTCGAGTATTCTTTCCAGGAGAATCCCAGGGACAGAGACTGTCAGACTGCAGTTCATAGGGTCGCACAGAGTCGGACAAGACTGAAGTGACTTAGAATGGAACGTGATACTTGGAGGACATGTAAGTTTTCTGTAGCAAAAATTAAAACGAACTTGGTCAGTGAAGCCAGGTTACAGGTTTATTGTATGACCCTCAGTTTCAGTACTGGTTATACACCATACTTGAGGAGGAAAGAGATACTCTACTCATTTTCTGTCTTCTGTGGTTTCCAGGAGCAGTCCTGGTTGAGAGGCGCTGTGAGTGAAGTGAAAGTTGCTCAGTTGTGTCCAACTCTTTGCGACCCTATGGACTATACAGTCCATAGGATTCTCCAGGCCAGAATACTGGAGCGGGTAGCCTTTCCCTTCTCCAGGGGATCTTCCCAACCCAGGGATCAAACCCAGGTCTCCCGCATTGCAGGTGGATTCTTTACCAGCTGAGCCACAAGGGAAGCCAGAGAGACACTATTGATGGAGGAAGAGTCAGTGGGTGACTATTGGAGTAGCAGACAGCCACTCAAGGAAGATGAAGGTTTCCAGGGAGAAGGGGAGAGAATAGTTTGGAAATGGGAACAAGGGAGGAACAGCAGCCCATGTACTCCATTTCCAGGGCTGGTGGGAAATGGGTTATGGAAGAAAAATCAGCCAGAAATGAAGAACGTTTTTGAGGAAGGCTGCCTCAAAAGGCTAGCTGGGATGTATTTTTTTTCCAGCTTTGTTGAGATATAATTAATGTATAACATTGTATAAGTTGAAAGTTTACAATTTGACAATTTAATAAACATGTATACTGTGAAATGCATACCACAATAAGATTGGTTAACACATCCTTCACCTCACATAATTACCATTTTTTTGTTGTTGTTAAGGTGAGAACATTAAAGTTCTACTCTCATAGCAACTTTCAAGTATACAACACAGTAGTGTTAACTACAGCACCATGCTATACATTACATCCCTGGAACTTCCTCATCTCATAACTTTAAGTTTGTACCCCTTGACCAACATCTCATTTCCCCCAACCCTCAGTCTCTGTCGACCATCATTCTACTCTGTTTCTATGAACTTGGTTAAGACTCCACATATAGGTGAAATCAGATAATATTTATCTTTCTTTGTCTGACTTATTTCACGCAGCATAATGCCCTCAAGGGACATTCATGTTGATGCAAATGACAAGATTTCCTTCTTTTTTCTTTCTTTTCCTATGGCTAAATCATGTTCCATTATATGTATATATATAAAACCACATTTTATTGATCCTTTCTTAGCCTGCTGATGTACACTTAGGTAGTTTTCTATCTTGGCTACTGTGAAAAATGCTGGAATGACTATGGGAGTGCAGATATCTTTTCAAGATAGTGATTTCATCTCCTTTGGATAAAGTATTCCAAAGTGCAATTGCTGGATCATATGGCAGTTCTATTTTTAATTTTTTGAGGAACCTCCATTCTGGTTTCCATAATGGTTGCACAAGTTTATATTCCCAGTAACAGTGCATGAGGGTTCCCTCTCCTCTATATTCTCACCAGCATTTTTTATCTCTTGTCTTTTTGAGGACAGCCATTCTAACAAGTGTCAGGGGATAGCTTTTGTGGTATGATTTGCATTTCCCCAATCATTAGTGACATTGAGCATCTTTTCATGTATTTGTTGGCCATTTGTATGTCGTCTTTAGAAAAATGTCTATTCGAGTTCTCCATTTTTTAATCAAATTGTTTATTTTTTTGTTATTGAATGGTATGAGTTCCTGTTATATTTTGCATATTAATCCTTTATCAGATATGGGGTTTGCAAATATTTTCTCCTATTCTGTATGTTCCAGCTGGTTTTAATTAGAGCAAGAAGGTGGAGACTCAGCTCAGAAAGCAGCTTGGGAATATGCAAGATTTTGCTAGGAACAAATTGAGACTCCAGTTGAAGTGGGATTTGAGGGGGTGGGGTGTGGGGGTAAAAGCTCAAAATGGGAATCATGACTTAAGCTTAAGTCAGCTTAAGGGATGTACAGAGTGATATGGGGATTAGTGTGGGGGTGATGAGAGAGGGCTTGGAGGTCTTGTGGCTGTGGCTATCGATGAAAACCTGGATGTGAAGCAAGGTGGTACTCAGTCTCTGGGGCCGATGGGGGAGGGGGCTCATTCCTCCTTCTATCTCATCATCATAGCCTCCTTTTCAAAAGTTTGGTCTTTCCAGCTGCTGAAAGCCATGCTGGCCTGAAATGCCATGAGGCAGAGGTGCTGAGGTGATTCCCCCAAAGTTCTCAAAGCTCTTTGCCTTTCTGAAATCCCACTGAGCTCTATCAAGGCCAGGATGGGGGCTACTTTTACAAAAAAACAACAAAACATGTGGACCTCTAGAAAGGGTGTTCTCAAACGCTGGTTCCCAACAGGCAGCAGCAGCTTTCCCTGAGAATTTGTTAGACATGCAGAGTCTTGCTCCCCACCCCCACCCCAGTCCTACTGCATAAGGAACTCCAGGAGAGGACCCAGCAGTGTGGCTTTAAACTAGGCCACCAGGCGAGTCTCAAGCTCACTAAGGTTTGAGACCCACTATTCCAAAGGAACTCAACAAACCAAACATCAGTTTAAAATGCAGCTGACTGCCGACCTTGTTCTTATGAGCCTTAAGTCACAGCGCATTAAACGTGAAAAGACTTCTTCAAGGGTCCAATCTGGCCTTGTACCTTACATGTGAAAGGTTCAAGTCAAGGGAGTGTGACTTGTCCAAGCCCTCCCGGCAGGACGGATATTACAATTCCAAATAACCAAAACAAAATAAAAACAACAAAAAATGCCCTAGAATCTGGGAAGTGGTTGTTCCAATGGGCCATCCAGTTGCAGACTTAATATATTTAAATATAGATTGCTATTGTTTGTGCGTTCTCCATTATTCAAGTCAGAGCAACGAGGTCTGTCTTACTTCACCCTGGCTTTTTAAGGTTTATTTGGTTTCGTTTTGTTTTGGGGAATTGCTGAAATGCAGCTTCCTAATGCAGACCCTGAGCCTCTGAGGAATGCAGCAGGCTCCGCAGGAACAGGAGGCTTTCTGCAGACTGATAAGTCTGCAGACGCTGTGTCTCTATTCTAACTTTTGCCATTTCCAACTCACCGGGACCCTGGGGAGAGGCGGACAGCCGAACGCTGTGTGTACTGGAGCCCCGGCTGCCTCGGCTTCACCAGAGATTTAGCCTGAAGTTTTGTGACAGATGGAGTTGATAGTCTCTCCACGGAAAGGGGAGGAAAAAAGCGCCAGTTTTTGACAGGCTGCAGACGCCCGGTGCCTCTGGTGGTCGAAGGCTGCGTTGCGCCGCAGTTAAGGTAGTTTGCAAACTCCCGCGCCTGGATCGCAGAGGCTGCTGTAGGCGGCGGTTTCCCTTAAACCGAGGGAGACTGAAACATACGCTTGAATAGAAACCTTAGAGGATGCCAAGCTATCCCCTTCCTCTTATGTTCTGACTGCGGCCAGAAGGTACTGCGCAACATCCCTAAATATTTTTAATGTGTTGTTTTTTCATCACCGTCCGTTAGAAACTTTCCTTCTTAAAAAAAAAATTTAATTTGACTTATTGGATTTCTGTCTTGAAAATGACAATGCCTGGCTCCAGGGCCATACCTGCCAGATCGGTAAATGGGAACCAGGGTGCTGAGTGGGGGCTGAAAAGGGTGGTGAATATTGATATCCCCCTAGCTAAAGCATTTGCCTCTTTCTTGTGTGTGTCTGGGTTTTTTTTTTTTTTTTTTTTTTTTTTTAAGTTTCAGAGTTCCACATTAAATTCTCTGGGTTCTCTCCTCCCCGCCGTGATGATCCGGCAAAGATGGGGAACTCGGAAAACAAACTGAATTTTGAATTCAGTCGAAAGCACAGATGAGGGCCAGGCAGAATTAATAAAAGTACCAAATAAATAAATAAAACAGAAGAAGAAGAAAGGAAAAAAAGAAGAACCAAACAAAAAGGACCGTGGCCAAGCCGGATGCAAACAGCTGCCCCTGAGCCCGGCCCGCTGGTTCCGTGCGCGGGCAAGGGCTCCACATCCGAGCCTCCTTAAGAGTAGGAGGAGCTCCCGGGCCTCTGTCAGGCTCCTTAAGCCGTTCCTTTCAAGCCCTGAATGCCTGAATGTGAGCTGCCCACCACCCTCCCCGCCCTCCCCCACTCCGCAACCCCACTCCAGCGGCTCGTAAAAAAAAAAAAAAAAAAAAAAGTTTCAACAACAACAGGCGGGACCAATAGCATCTCGAAAAGCCGGGAAAGGGGGCCGAGCAAAGGGCGAAAGAGAGTGGAGAAAGGAGAAAGCGGGCAGGCTTGGAGCGCGCGGGGCCGGGGCTCGGCGAGCCGGAGGAGCGTTGCTAATGTTTTTGTTTGTTTGCTTTTCCATGCATGCATAATGAGGGGGCACCGCGGCACCACGCGGGGGCTCCCGGCCCACTTTTGTATTTAAAGCCTCGCAGCGAGCGAGTCTGCAGCCGGGCTCAGCGGATCCGCTCCCCGGGCTCCGTGTCACCCGAGAAGCCGCCGCCGAGGGAAGCCCGGGAGCCGCTGCCCTCCCGCCGCGCCGAGTTTCCCGTTTTCCCCGTGCCGCCCGGAAAGAGCTCCCCGGAGCCGAGGCCGGGGTCGCCGCGGGCGGAGGGGGAGGGGACGCGGGCGGCCGGGCCGCGGGAAGGCGGGCAGCGCCCGGACGCGAGCCAGGAAGCGGCGCGATGCGAGAACCCGCGGCGGCGGCGCGTCACTGAGTCCGGGAGGAAGGAGCCGCCGCGGCCGCACAACGGATCTGCAGGGGCAAAGCAAAATGCACCCGCGGCGCCGCGCGGTCCCGCAGCCCCGCCGCGGCCCCGCGGCCAGCAACCTCCGAGGGCGGCAGTGAACGCCTCCCGCCACTGCCGGGGGCCGACCGGAGGGGCTCTCCACGGCCGTGCACTTCTAGGAAGACCCCGCAGCCCAAGCGAGAGCCGACCTTCTGCAAGCAGTGGGGCAACAGCCGGCGTCGCGCATGGATTTATGAAAACACTCATGCAAGAAGTTGGCAGGACTGGGGCAAACTTTTCCGCCGGCTTTGCGTCCGCCGCTCCCCGCGCCTCGTCTCCTTTCCGCTCCTCGCCCGGCGGCCGCCGCTGCCCGCGATGGTCACAGGGCTGCTGGGCGGCGGCGGCGGGGCCCGCAGGGGAACCGTGCCGGGCGCCTGGCTGTGCCTGATGGCGCTGCTGCAGCTGCTGGGCTCGGCGCCGCGGGGCTCGGGGCTGGCGCACGGCCGCCGCCTCATCTGCTGGCAGGCGCTGCTGCAGTGCCAGGGAGAGCCGGAGTGCAGCTACGCCTACAACCAGTACGCCGAGGCGTGCGCGCCGGTGCTAGCGCAGCGCGGCGGGAGCGACGTGCCGGGGGCCGCCGCCGCAGCTGCAGCCTTCCCGGCCTCGGCGGCCTCCTTCTCTTCGCGCTGGCGCTGCCCCAGCCACTGCATCTCGGCCCTCATTCAGCTCAACCACACGCGTCGCGGGCCCGCCTTGGAGGACTGTGACTGTGCGCAGGACGAGAACTGCAAGTCCACCAAGCGCGCCATTGAGCCGTGCCTGCCCCGGACGAGCGGCGGCGGCGCAGGCGGCCCCGGCGCGGGCGCGGGCGGGGTTTTGGGCTGCACCGAGGCCCGGAGGCGCTGTGACCGCGACAGCCGCTGCAACCTGGCGCTCAGCCGCTACCTGACCTACTGCGGCAAGCTCTTCAACGGGCTGCGCTGCACCGACGAGTGCCGCACGGTCATCGAGGACATGCTGGCCATGCCCAAGGCGGCACTGCTCAACGACTGCGTGTGCGACGGCCTGGAACGGCCCATCTGCGAGTCGGTCAAGGAAAACATGGCCCGCCTGTGCTTCGGCGCCGAACTGGGCAATGGCCCGGGCAGCAGCGGCTCGGACGGGGGCCTGGACGACTACTACGACGAGGAGTACGACGACGAGCAGCGCACCGGGGGCACGGGCGGCGAGCAGCCGTTGGACGACGATGACGGGGTCCCGCACCCGCCGCGCCCGGGCGGCGGCGCTGCTGCGGCAGGCGGCCGCGGGGACTTGCCCTACGGGCCCGGGCGCAGGAGCAGCGGCGCCGGCTGCCGCTCGGCACCCCGAAGCGCCTGGACCCTGTTCGCCTCCATCTTGCTGCTCCCGCTGCTCTTTTAGCCTTCGCGCCCCCCGCCGTCGGCCACGGGAGGGTCGGCGACGGGGCACCTGTGGCTCGGGGACAGAGGGGTGGTCGGGGATTTTTTTCCAAAACGTTTTCTAGGTGGTTTCTGCCTAGCTGATCTCCCGCCCTCGACTTGTCGCAGGATCCTTGCCTCCTCTCCGGAGCAGGATTTTTTGGACATCTTTCCCTGCCCCCATTCCAGGCTCCAGAAACTCCCCGCAGAAGCCGGCCTAGCTCCAGACCCCTGGGATGAAACTGGCCTGGCAGGGGGACAGAACCGTAGTCCTGGACTCCGAAGAGAGGATGATGACCAGTGGGGCCTTAAGAGTTTCAAGGGACTGGGTTTGGAGCGGGAGTTTTGAAGAAGGATTTATATTTGCATAGGGACTGTTTATTAGTATTTCTTCTGGGGGGGGGGGGGGGTCGGGGTGTGCCGGTATCGACTTTTATTGTGGCCAGTGAGGACATTGCAATCGTAATTGATTCTCGTTTACTCTTGGTTTCCGCGCCCAGAATTGGTTTTGTAAGGGGGGGGGGGGGGAGGCGGGGGAGGTGAGGGCATGAGAAGGGTTAATTTTCCTGAGTTTGGATAGTTTTGAGCCCTTGACTTTAATTTCATTGCCACCACTCAAATCTCTTAGCACATTGCTTAGGATTAAGGATCCAAAAATGCTATCTAGAGAGTTGCTAGTGGTGTTGAACAATGCAAGTTTTTATTTAAAAGAGCTCTGCACTGCCATTTATGAAAGCCTCTTTATGATGTTTGTTTTGTTGTCATTTTTGTTCTTTACACCAAGAAATTGTATGTACAAATATGCAGAGAACATATATTGCCTCTGCTTTTATCAGGGCGCTCACCCCTGGTACTTCGTATATAAAATGTATTAAAACTGGGATTTGTTACCAGTTGCTGTATTTTGTATATAGAATTTTTATAAATTGTATGCTTCAGAAATAATTTATTTTTTAAAAAGAAATTAAAAAATTTAAATCCACATCCATGGTACACCTTTCTTGCCTGAAATGTAAAGAATCCATTTGTCACCAGGGATCCAGAACCACCATCAATTGTGAAGTTTGCTCTATCTAGAACAGTTTAAAAATGTACAGTGTATTTTATAGATTTGAAGTTAACATTCTTATTTTCAAGAGAATTTATGAACATTGTAGAAATGTATAAATGCATTTCCAAACTGCCTTAAACATTGTATTTTTATAGACTTAAAAAAAATCCTATGTTTTAAGTAACTGTGGCTTTGTGTATTTTTATTTTTTGGTTATTTGATTTTATTAAAATGTGTACATCAGTAAAGAGTTTTAAATAATGAATATGGTGTAGTTACTTTCCAGAGTCACATTGTGGTTAACCCAATAATGGGTGAGAAGCAGGGTGGAGGGGCCACTGGGAATCTATCAACCATCAACTGAAATTAAAATACAGTACAAGACTAGAAATGAGGGCTATTATTTCTGCCTTCAATTTAATGAACAATTAAACATCTGTAAATGAGGCAGCTAAAAAGATATAATTTGACTGGTCTCCATTGGTATTTACATTTGTGGAGAGGCTTGGCATAGTTTGGGGCTAACCCACACATCTCTTTACCCTCCTTCCTTTCCACTGGGACCCCCCCTCTTCACCCCCACCCTCTGGAGTCTCCTCTCTGGCTACTAGAAGTCCTTGTCCTCCTACAATCAAACATGCCAATAACATCTGTTACCAATAGGTCTTAGGAAACCTGGGAGATTCAACTTCAAAGTCATTTTCACACTTTGGGTGAAAAAGTACAAAATTTTGTTACAAAACATTCAGGCGGGCAAAAGTAAACACACTGGGGAGAGGAACAATTACCAGAACTTGTAATATTGTTGTGAGGAGTTGTTTAGCAGTGGGCTGAAGGCTGGGTTCCTGCCAGAGCTACTGATCTACACTCAAACGCCCTTAGATAAATAATTACACTCTTAAGCTGTGTCGAGTGCTGATACACTTGACCTTGTAAATAGAAATGTTTGCAGTAGGAATAAACTCCGGCATTGGAAAATCTTTTAAACATTAACACAAAAGAGAGCGCTCTGTCCTCTGGGGATTTGAGTCTGAACCTCGCCAAGCTAGGCACTTGCAAGGGGGAAAAAAAGTTTATTTATCTTCTATTCCTGGTGTTTATTTAAAGCTTTTCATTTTAAACTCGGTGATTGGAAGGCAAGTCAGGAGTTTAAAAGTCACCACAAATAAACTTTGTCTGAGGGGTCGACAGATTAGCAAGATCTCCTGTCTCTTTATATGATATTAACATGTGCTGAGAAAACATAACCAGATTTCTCTGCTGCCTGAAGTAATTAACAAAGCTATGCCCCCTTCCAACTTCCTCCCACTCACTCCCACCCCTACATTGGAAGTTTCTTTTGCCTCTAACTCGCTCGGCTTCGAGGCATTTCTTAGTTCATCTAAAACCAAGATTCATATATGTATGGCATTAGAAAGCCTGAGATAGTTGTGGTGTCAGTCAGCCCAGGAGAGTGGTGTGTGGCTAGAACCGGGTCACCTGAATGGTTGAGTAAACATATTGTTAAAATAAAGCTGAAAGCGTTGTTTCTTTGGTAAGTGAACAAAGAGTATTCCAAGAGACTTGTAAATGAAATCAGCTTTCTTTACAAAACCAAGAGTTAGCAAATGCTTCTGCATTTGTCCTTAAATATATTTAAATCATCTCCTCCTGTTATTTTAACACATTCTTGACTAAAAGTTAAGTCTTTGTCCCAGTAAAAGGCCCAGTTTTCCCCAGTACGAAGTAAAAGGCATTAGCACTAGAAAAGGCCTGATAATTAACTGCTACAATAAACTCACGACTTGATTTTACAGGGTCCTGTCAAAAGCATCTGCCTGGAGTAAATCAACACAACTCACTCTTGGGGAGCGCGAGGACTCGAGGCTTTTTGCTTTCTTCTTTGGAGAAAGTGAACATTGATCGGTGGTCCATTTTAATTTAAACAGTTCTACTCTGGAGCCTAGGAGCCCCCCTCAGCCCTCTGCAGACCTAGTGAATTCCAGAACAGGTTGCTGAGATGTTAGGTTCCTGGATTATAGGTTGCCATCTGCTCCTGGGCAGAAAAGATTTTTACAGATGTTGACATCTGTAATATCTCACGCTCTCAGGGGAGCCTTTGGAATTTTGGACATTTGAGAAGGCCAAATGTCTCATGGAGAATGCCTGGAAGTACCATTACTGAAGGCAAGGGAGCCTTGGCTTTTCCAGGGTAGTGTTAAAAAGCACCCGACTTCTAACAGAAGTCTTCCAGGGTGAGAGCAACTGCTTTTTGGAGTTCATGGAAAATCTGTGTCCTCCCGGCCGCTCCCATTTCCCTGTTAGCAGGTTTGCATTCTCCGTGACAGTTGATTTGTCTTTGGAGGCACTTCAGTGACAAATGTTTAAGGGAGTGTGGGACAATGGTGGAGAACAAGGGGGCAGTTCATTGAGCTGACAGTGACCATACAGTAAATGGAAGGAGGTTCAGGCTTCACTGCTCACCCAAGCACACGGCAACGCTTTTGTGTATGACCACAATGGACATAACATAAGGTCTCTGTTTATTTTCAACAATATCTAGCAATGTACGCGGGCAATACACGTGTGTCAAGTGGGAAATGGCCAGAGGGAACTAAATTCTTGCACTAAGTAGCAGGATATCCCTTAGCGTGGGCAGGGTCCTGACGAATGTCCATAACGAAGGAAACCACACGCTTCAGGGACCACCATGCTCTGACACGTCTGGGGTGCACTGCAGCTCTCCCAGGGGAGTCCACAAGGGTGAAGACAACTCATAACCAGCAGTCTCTCTGGATTGAAGAGTCATGAGAAACCATGTAGAGTGGGAGGTTCCTTCCTCACCACTCCAGCACCCCGATTCCTCCCAGCAATGCTGTGTTGTATAAAATGAAAAGAGAGGAGTGTACCCTGAGAACTTTCCAAGATTGCAGACTCAGCACTGAAAATCTTCCCACTTTCAACTTTGCCTTTGCGTGATTAGCTCACAGGTTTCAACAGTGGAAGTTCTCCAACTTCCTCATGTGACCCTTTTTGATCCCATGAAAAAGAAAAGCACACATGATTTGGTTTCTGACATTTTACACCAAGGACCTTCGGAAACAGGGTCAGTTGACCTGGTCTCTCCCAGCTCCCCAAAGCAAGGTTGTTGGGAAGCATCTTGTTACAATGCCCATGGCCCAGGAACAGTTCCAGGAGGCTTGGGCTTCCAGTGGGTCTAGCAGCCTTGTGAGTTAAGTAAAGTCAGAAGTTACTGTATTCTGTTGGAGAGATTGCTTCTGCTGGACAGTTGAAAAGCTTCACCCTTGACTATTTGAATGACATAAGTAATGTGCTATTAGCATAAATACCTTCTAAGTCATCCATTTAATCAATTTCTTAAATAACAGAATGATCTACTACAAAATAGTGGACTGTATACACTATATTTTGGCACAAAGATGGTCATTCTCCCACTAGTAACCAGGGGCTCTAAATAAATGATTTCAACAATGTTTTATTAAAGGACGACAAGAGCCCTCCAGCTGCATTAATCGGGGAGAAGTCGAGTGGCACTTTTGTTATGGAAATGTTAAGCACATAATAGCACTGCCAAACAATGTGCAGCCACTTCATTCTTTCAGCCATGCTGACACCTCTTAAAGAGGAACTGCAGGGAAGGATGTGGGAAAGATTTGCTTTGCGAGAAAGCTTTCAGCTAATATTTTGGAGGGCTACCTCCAAACCCTGTGTAATATGCATGCAATAGAAGCAAGAAAGGCTGCTGACATATTGAAAGTTTCCTTACCTTATTTCGGGAGCTTCGGTTCCTTAAGAAAATCATATATCTACATTTTTTTGACATGGCATTTGTCAAACTTATATTTGGGTGATTTGGTAGTGCTGCAAGTCCAGTTTTAGAATGTGGATCAAAGACAGTTTCTCTCGATGGTGCTGATATATACTGTAGTAGCTTTACTGAGTTCCCCTTAAGCAAGCAGGGTAAGTCTGCAAACAGGTGTAAACACACGTTGTCAAGGACATCTTCAATCTATTACCAAAAAAAATAAGTCCTATTATCTATTTCCAGACTTTATGGACATCTTTATATTCTCTGGTTATCACTATGAACTTTTCTGTTTATTTCTATATTTAAATATAAGATATTTGTGGGTTCTCGGGTGCTAGAATGGAGTCATTTTCTCACAACTACCAAGTATCATAATAAGGAACATTTCAGTGAGATTTGAGGACTTTTAGATAGATACCTCTTTTATGAAAGTTCCAGTCATCTAACCTTTAATTTTAACCCTTGTCTCCTCTTACCTGTCAAGTAGTTATGCCTGTTTGGTGCATCCTTCTATAGCGAACATTGATGTAAGCTCTTAGGATGATGGAGACCTTTGCCTGTAATCCTGAACAAGTGAGGGGAGTGGAGGGTGAACAAAAAGAATCTGCTTCAATGTTACAGATATCTGTTGAGGAGCTACCATTGTGTGTATGATGTACTTTCATCCCTGGACAAGCTGACAGTCAGGATGGGGATACAGACACCCATGTCCTTTCAACATCACATGGCGAGCATAGAGGAGGATGATCAGATGACTTAGCCTGGGTTTAAGGAAAGCTTGGAGAAAAAGACAAGCTTGGAGCTAAGTCTGAAGACAGAAATGGACATTAGCAAGAATAGCGGAGAAGACATTTCCATCAGAGGGAACCACACGTCCTAAGGCATGGAGGGACTGAACAACAGCGTGCACACGTGTGTGTGTGTGTATGCATGCACATGCGCATGGTTGCTTATGTTTATATGTGTGATTGTGTCACCAACAAAATGTAAAGTGGGAAGTAACAAGGATAGGGCTTGGAAGAAGGGCTAATACCAGGTCATAGGAGCCTTGAAAGTCATTCTAGGCATTGACTTTATCCTGCCCAGTGTCCATTATAGGAAACCTCTGCAAACTCCCAGCTGAAGGTTCCAGAAGTTCACCTTCTTGAACAGAGTACATGGTGGTTTTAAAGCATGAAGACCAGAGACAGGGACAACAGTTACTGCTAGGTCCAGTTAAAAAAAAAGTCAGATCACTGTGATGGGTCAAACATGGAACATTCAGGGAAGAAGACCAACCGCTGGACTACTAGGTTTCAGGCTAGCAGTCCTCAGGAAAGAAAGATTCAGAGGCTAGTTGTGTTTGGGGATATAAGGAATATCCATTTGGCAGTGCACTACAGAAAACCAGCTTCAGGGCTGAAGCTTGAGGCAGGAGTCAGACTTATAGAGTGGTCATCGTTAAGACTCTAAGAGAGACGCACCCAAAGAAAGTATAGAGAGAAGAGGGCAGTGGGCAGAGGAACAAGTGCCCAGGAAAGGAATCTCAGAAGGGAAAATAGAAGGGCAGAGGCATCGTAATAGAAGCAGAAGCATGGAATGATAAAGCTTCTGGACATGGACACCTAAATATGAAAATGCTTGAGACCAGTGCATGTGTGTGTGCTCAGTATATACAATCTAGGTCTGCTTGTGTCAAGAGATTGAAATCATACTTTTTGTATCACACTGATTCTCAAAATGTGGCATTGCAGGTAATTATAACTTTCTTTCTTATATAATTATTGTTGTTCTTGTGCAATCACTAAGATGTGTCCAATTCTTTGCAACCCTATGGCCTGCAGCAAGCTTCCCTGTCCTTCACTATCTCCCAGAGTTTGATCAAATTCATGTCCATCGAGTTGGTAATGCTATCTACTACTCTGCCCCTGCTTCTCCTTTTGCCTTCAGTTTTTTCCCAGGATCAGAGTCTTTTCCAATGAGTCAGCTCTTCGCCTCAGGTGGCCAAAGTATTGGAGCTTCAACTTTAGTATCAGTCCTTGAAATGAATATTCAGGGTTGATTTTCTTTAGGATTGATTAGTCTGATCTCCCTGCAGTCCAAGGGACTCTCAAGAGTCTTCTCCAACACCACAGTTTGAAAGCGTTAATTCTTTGGCACTCAGCATTCTTTATGGTCCACATCTCATACCCATGAGTGACTACTGGAAAAACCACAGCTTTGACTAGATGAACCTTTGTTGGCGAAGTAACATCTCTGCTTTTTAATATGCTGTCTAGGTGTGTTATAGCTTTTCTTCCAAGGAACAAGAGTCATTTAGTTTCATGGCTGCACTCACCATCTGCAGTGATTTTGGAGCCCAAGAAAAAAAATAAAATCTGTCACTATTTCCACTCTTTCCCTTCTATTTGCCATGAAGTGATGGGATCAGATGCTATGATCTTAGTTTTTTGAATGTTGAGTTTTAAGCCAGCTTTTACACTCTTTCACCCTCATCAAGAGGCTCTTTAGTTCTTCTTGTTCCTTAGTATGATAAGACAAAAAGAAATGACACTGGAAGATGAACTCCCCCCCGACCCAGGTTGGAAGGTTCTGATACACTACTAAGGAAAGCGGAGGGCAATTACTAACAGCTCCAGAAAGAATCAAGCAGCTGGGCCAAAGCAGAAATGATGCTCAGTTATGGATATGTCTGGTGGTTAAAGTCTGACGCTGTAAGTTCAGTTCAGTTCAGTTGCTCAGTTGTGTCTGACTCTTTGTGACCCCATGAATTGCAGCACGTCAGGCCTCCCTGTCCATCACCAAGTCCTGGAGTTTACCCAAACTCATGTCCATCGAGTCAGTGATGCCATCCAGCCATCTTATCCTCTGTTATCCCCTTCTCCTGCCCCCAATACCTCCTAGTAAGAACAATATAATTATATGTTTCTCAAATTTTATCAATGAATATATATTACTTATTTTCAAATTTAAATGTTGTTTAGTAATATTCAGAACCCTATAGAAGAAATAAGAAAAAGTAATTTCACACCTTTGATAGCTAGCAGTGTTACCTATGTTTCAGAGGACTATGACCTCCCTACCCTTACGCTCAGTCTACCTCAAATTCTCATGAAGTGATCTTTTTCTAAGGTTAAAATAATTCAAACTGTAAAATTACTCTGTTTCAAAAAGCAGAGTAATTTGTCCAATGGGACACATGACAAATGAAAATAAATCATAAAAACATTGCTTCTTGTTAGAACAAGAACTGTCTCAAGAGATCTTTTATTCACTCAACTCATTCACTGATTCATTCATTCATTCAATCAGTGTTTATTGAGTGCTTACAATGTGCCAAGTGACACTCTAGATACAAGGTATATAGCAGTGAACTAAAAAGTGAACTTTCCTGCCCACAAGGAGTGTGGGCCAACATATAAATCTGTTTTCTGAATCTTGTTCCCTGTGCTTTTCGGTCTTGTAACAAGATCATTCTTTCTGTATTAAAGAATGACCACACCCTCTTCTTTCTCTATACCTGTTCACTAAGCGTTTTGTTTATCTTTCCTTTCTCAAAATGTGTTCGTGCCTCACAGATATATGTGGGAAAATACAAACTTTTATATGTATGACTAATCATTCTGGGTTTTTTATGTGTTTTACAAGTGGAAGAATTAAATCCCATAATTTTCAGTTCATTGTATGGTTGTCTTCTAGCAAAGTTCTGATAGAAAAGTTAAGCCAAAATTTATTACAGCACTTTTAGGAACTAAAACATACCTTAATTCTTGACATGTGCCTAAATGAAAACATATGATTATATGCTGGCAGAACAAATTATCTGCAAGTAAATGAATCAATCACAAACTTGCGTACTACATATTATTTTTTAAATAACCATAGTAAGCTCTAGAAATAGACAACAGATACACATCACTTAAATGGTCAAATGAAGCCCCTTGTCTCATTGTCAATTGACATTTTTTTATTTTTGCCAGAATTAATCTACTGTAACAAATAGTATTTTTTTCAAAAGGACTGCTATTTAGGGTGCTCGCAGGAAACTGGTTATTACATGGCTTCTGTTCACAATAGACCACCCCAAAACTTAGTGACTTAACAGCTGTTATCATTTATTTGCTCATGATTTTGTTGGTAGGCAATTTAGACGGTGGACTCAACAGGGCAGTTCTTTGCTGACCTTTTCTGGGCTCTCTTGGCTGTGGTTAGCTTGGGATCAGATAGCGGGAGGGTATATTCCTGATGGCCTCATTCACATGACTTGGAATTGGCTGGTGTGATGGAAGCAGCTGAGACATGTGTTCCTTACATCTAGCAGGTTGGCCCAGGTTTCTTATTATGACAGCTGTACTCCAAAAGCAGCAAGAGAAGAAAGCACCAAAGTGCAAGCACTTTTCAAGCTGCATCACATTTGCCAGTGTCCCATTGGACAAAGCAAGTCACAAGACCAGGCCCAGCTTCAAGGGTAGAGAGGTAGACTCTGCGTCTTGATGAGAAGAAAGGCAAAGTCCAATTGCCAAGGAGCATGCACTCAGAGATGGGAAGAATTATGGAAACCAATTTGTAAACACTCCCACAGTTACAAATGTGGCCCTTGAGTTCTGCAGGAATGACAGGAAGAAAGAAAGGTTAGAGAGTAGTTTATAGCTTTAATTTTCAGAATTTATAGAATGTTAGATCCAAAAGGCAAGAAAAGACCTGAAATACCAGCCGACTCTTTTATTCACAAAAAATTTACAATGTGATATGATACATAGTAGGACCATTATTTCACTTTCTTCTGCTTCAAAATGTTTTACTTTGCATAATACTGTACTTTTTGCCTTTCAGAGAAAATTTAGAATTAGCTTCTGATATTTCTTTCAAAAGCTTTCATTGAAACTTTGGGATTGGGTGTAATTCATAGATTGATATAGAGACAACTGGTAGCTCTATAATAGTCTTTCCATCTTTCCAGTTAGATAAATATTATACAGATCCATAAACAGATTTTACTATACATTTTCAACTTTTTTTATTCAGGTTTTACTTCTTTCTGATTTATTTCTAGGCACTTCGTAGTTTTTGTTGGATGATGGTGATGATGATAATGACATTGCCTAATTCATTATTGCTGGCATGTAGAAAACTTGAGTTTTGAACATTGATCTTGTATCTAATCACCTGTTGAGCTCTTATGGGCTTTAGTTATTGGGAGGAGATGCTCCTTGATATTTTAAACATATAAAACTGTATTAATGATTATCAAACTTTCTGGTTTAAGGAAGATTTATACTTTTAAAAATTACTGAGATTTTTGTCTATGTGGGTGTGAAGAGTTAGGGGGGCACAATTTCTAACCCTGCTATGATTTCTGATATCAGTTGCAACTTTGAGATTCAGTAATTCACTGGGAGGACTCACAGAACTCACTGAGAGCTGTTATGCTCACAGTTTCTCACTGGGAAAAAGTTTATAGAGCAGAAACAGGGCAAGTTGTCAGCAGAGCTTCCATGCTCTCTCTTCATGGGGTCAGGGTATATGTGAAAATACATATAGATTACAGCCAACCAGGGAAGCGTGCCTGAGCCCCGTGTGCAGAGTGTTTATTGGGGCTCCATTATGTATACATGATTGCTTGATTGATTGCCCAAATGGTTGATATCAGTCTCCAGGTCGACTGATTCCATGTGACCCATGAATCACATTATTGGCCTTTCTTGTAAAACCAGCTCCTACTATAAGATGTGGCTAGATCCCCAACTTAAATAACTTCCTTACTACCTGTTTAATCCAAGACCTCCAAGCAAATAAAAACCTCCAGAAGCTGAGGGCAAAGGCCAGACCTTATTTGGGCAAACCCCACGGGCTCTGTACATCCATATTTGCTGTTGTGCTGTTCTCAGTTGCTCAATCCTGTCTGACTCTTTGCAACCCCATGAACTGTAGCCTGCCAGGTTCCTCTATCCATGGGATTATCCCAGCAAGAATATTGGAGTGAGCTGCCATTTCCTCCTCCTGAGGATCTTTCTGACCCAGAAATCAAACTTGCGTCTCCTGCGTCGGCAGGCAGATTCTTTACCACTGAGCCACCTGGGAAGCCCCATACTCATATTTACCATATTATAAATCAAAACAAATGCCTTTTAAAAATGCAAAATAAGTAATTAAGAATAAGAAACTTATACATGTTAAGATAATATATTTTAATGAAAAATGTCTTTTTTTTTAAAAAGTCGTGAAAAGGCAGCTAAATTTCTATATCTGCTTCTACATTCAATCTAATCTTATATGATATAAGAGATACACTATATATATGTGTGTGTGTATATATATGTAAAACAGGGATAATTTAATTGTCTTTTCAGATAATTATGGACATTCTTCTTTGATATACTACAATACTCAATAAGTGGTAGATTTTTAAAGCTTAATTGTTAGGTAGAATCTGAAATCATATCCATAAATATTTCATAATCTATGATGTTAATTCTTCTATCTTGCCATTTTAATGAAACTTTCCTTTATGCATGATTTTAAATTTATTTGATTTTTGAAAAATGAAAGTGAAAGTTGCTCAGTCGTGTCTGACTCTTTACAACTCTTTCAACTGTATAGTCCATGGAATTCTCCAGGCCAAAATACTGGAATGGGTAGCCTTTCCCTTCTCCAGGGGATCTTCCCAACTCAGGGATCAAACCCAGGTCTCCTGCACTGCAGGCAGATTCTTTACCAACTGAGCTATCAGGGAAGCCCCTTTTGAAAAATATTTGTTACTGAATTATGAAGATAATTCAAATATCAACACACACTAATTTATAGTATAAAATAAACAATGCTTGTTAATATCATCACCAATCTCATCATAAAATTCTCTAATTAGTGGAAATATATTAGGTTCATAGTAAGAGATACAAGTTTTCCAAAATTCTCATTTTTGCATGCAAGATCTAATGTTATGTTGACAACAAATCCTGTTATTTTCCTATGACAGTGTTTATTTCCAACAAAAATATTTGCCAAATATCCAAGTTTGAATAAAAATAGTTTATCTTTCATTCTTTCACATAAAAGCAGTATTTAATGGAAAATGGCTACTTCAGTTCACATCTCAAACAGCCACACAAACAAACAGGTGTTTTTCCTTGAGTAAAACATTTAACGAAGCAAAAATACATGGTCTCCCCATTTTGTCATACGGAATGTTAAAAAGACATGTAGTGTAGTGTTGAGTTTAAACAAAATTTCTATTGTTTCACTACAGAGGTTCTTAGGTGGCACTGTCAAATTTTTTTAGTAGTAGTGCAAGGCAGTGAGGAGTCTGACTACTCGCATAGTTTGGTACTATTGCCTTGACGTATGCCAAATCAGTATCCGTTTTAGTCACCATTGCTTTTGCTCCAACAGTCAAATGTCAATCCAGTGAAAAAGGAAAATAGTGCCTAGGGATTATTATAAAAACAATTTTTACCTCATGGAAACCTTGAAAGTTATTGAGGGCCCTCCAGGAATTCATATGCCACTTTTGAAAACTGCTAATACAATTTTTTCCTTTCTGTGCTGTGCTGTGTTTAGGCACTCAGTGGTGTTCAACTCTTTGCGACCCCATGGACAGCACCTCTGTCCATGGGTATTCTCTAGGCAAGAATGGAGTGGGTTGCCATGCCCTCCTCCAGGGGATCTTTCCAACCCAGGGATCAAACTCAGGTCTCCTACACTGCAGGTGGATTCTTTACTGTTTGAGCCGCCAGGGAAGCCCTTCTAATATTTATAGTATTTATGCCTCGTAATTAATTTTTATGTCATATTTACCTGGCTAGAATTGCCAGTATAATGTTAAATAGGAAGGCATGATAAAAGGTGGCCATTCTCCTTGTTTGCTGACATTAGGAGAAATAGTTCTGTTTCTATTATGATGCTTGATATAGGTTTCTAGTATATGCTTTATGAAATTAAGGAAAAGTTTTTTCACTTTATTTATTGGTCTACTGAGGAGCTATCCCACATTGAAGAGCAATGGCTGTGCTTTGCTGGAGCAGCCGTGAAGAGATACCCCACGCCCAAGGTAAGAGAAACCCAAGTAAGACAGTAGGTGTTGCAAGAGGGCATCAGAGGGCAAACACACTGAAACCATACTCACAGAAAACTAGTCAATCTAATCACACTAGGACCACAGCCTTGTCTAACTCAATGAAACTAAGCCATGCCCGTGAGGCAACCCAAGATGGATGGGTCATGGTGGAGAGATCTGACAGAATGTGGTCCACTGGAGAAGGGATTGGCAAACTACTTCAGTATTCTTGCTTTGAGAACCCCATGAACAGTATGAAAAGGCAAAATGATAGGATACTGAAAGAGGAACTCCCCAGGTCAGTAGGTGCCCAATATGCTACTGGAGATCAGTGGAGAAATAACTCCAGAAAGAATGAAGGGAGGGAGCCAAAGCAAAAAGAATATCCAGTTGTGGATGTGACTGGTGATAGAAGCAAGGTCCAATGCTGTGAAGAGCAATATTGCATAGGAACCTGGAATGTCAGGTCCATGAATCAAGGCAAATTGGAAGTGGTCAAACAAGAGATGACAAGAGTGAATGTCGACATTCTAGGAATCAGCAAACTGAAATGGACTGGAATGGGTGAATTTAACTCAGATGACCATTATATCTACTACTGAGGCAGGAATCCCTCAGAAGAAATGGAGTAGCCATAATGGTCAACAAAAGAGTCCAAAATGCAGTACGTGGATGCAATCTCAAAAACCACAGAATGATCTCTGTTCGTTTCCAAGGCAAACCATTCAATATCATAGTAATCCAAGTCTATGCCCCAACCAGTAACGCTGAAGAAGCTGAAGTTGAACAGTTCTATGAAGACCTACAAGACCTTTTAGAACTAACACCCCCCCAAAAAAAGATGTCCTTCTCATTATAGGTGACTGGAATGCAAAAGTAGGAAGTCAAGAAACACCTGGAGTAACAGGCAAATTTGGCCTTGGAATACGGAATGAAGCAGGGCAAAGACTAATAGAGTTTTGGCAAGAAAATGCACTGATCATAACAAACACCCTTTTCCAACAACACAAGAGAAGACTCTATACATGGACATCACCAGATGGTCAACATCGAAATCAGATTGATTATATTCTTTGCAGCCAAAGATGGAGAAGCTCTATACAGTCAGCAAAAACAAGACCAGGAGCTGACTGTGCCTCAGACCATGAACTCCTTATTACCAAATTCAGACTTAAATTGGAGAAAGTAGGGAAAACCACTAGACCATTCAGGTATGACCTAAATCAAATCCCTTATGATTATACAGTGGAAGTGAGAAATAGATTTAAGGGCCTAGATCTGATAGAGTGCCTGATGAACTATAGAATGAGGTTCGTGACATTGTACAGGAGACAGGGATCAAGACCATCCCCATGGAAAAGAAATGCGAAAAAGCAAAATGGCTGTCTGGGGAGGCCTTACAAATAGTTGTGAAAAGAAGAGAAGTGAAAAGCAAAGGAGAAAAGGAAAGATATAAGCATCTGAATGCAGAGTTCCAAAGAATAGCAAGAAGAGATAAGAAAGCCTTCTTCAGTGATCAATGCAAAGAAATAGAGGAAAACAACAGAATGGGAAAGACTAGAGATCTCTTCAAGAAAATCATAGATACCAAAGGAACATTTCATGCAAAGATGGGCTCGATAAAGGACAGAAATGGTATGGACCTAATAGAAGCAGAAGATATTAAGAAGAGATGGCAAGAACACACAGAAGAACTGTACAAAAAAGATCTTCATGACCCAGATAATCACGATGCTGTGATCACTCACCTAGAGCCAGACATCCTGGAATGTGAAGTCCAGTGGGCCTTAGAAAGCATCACTATGAACAAAGCTAGTGGAGGTGATAGAATTTCAGTTGAGCTATTACAAATCCTGAAAGATGATGCTGTGAAAGTGCTACATTCAATATGCCAGCAAATTTGGAAAACTCAGCAGTGGCCCCAGGACTGGAAAAGGTCAGTTTTCATTCCAATCCCAAAGAAAGGCAATGCCAAAGAATGCTCAAACTACCGCACAATTGCACTCATCTCACACGCTAGTAAAGTAATGCTCAAAATTCTCCAAGCCGGGCTTCAGCAATACGTGAACTGTGAACTTCCTGATGTTCAAGCTGGTTTTAGAAAAGGCAGAGGAACCAGAGATCAAATTGCCAACATCCACTGGATCATGGGAAAAGCAAGAGAGTTCCAGAAAAACATCTATTTCTGCTTTATTGACTATGCCAAAGCCTTTGACTGTGTGGATCACAATAAACAGTGGAAAATTCTGAAAGAGATGGGAATACCAGACCACCTGACCTGCCTCTTGAGAAATCTGTATGCAGGTCAGGAAGCAACAGTTCGAACTGGACATGGAACAACAGACTGGTTCCAAATAGGAAGAGGAGTACGTCAAGGCTGTATATTGTCACCCTGCTTATTTAACTTCTATGCAGAGTACATCATGAGAAACACTGGACTGGAAGAAACACAAGCTGGAATCAAGATTGCCGGGAGAAATATCAATAACCTCAGATATGCAGATGACACCACCCTTATGGCAGAAAGTGAAGAGGAACTCAAAAGCCTCTTGATGAAAGTGAAAGTGGAGAGTGAAAAAGTTGGCTTAAAGCTCAACATTCAGAAAACAAAGATCATGGCATCTAGTCCCATCACTTCATGGGAAATAGATGGGGAAACAGTGTCAGACTTTATTTTTCTGGGCTCCAAAATCACTGCAGATGATGATTGCAGCCATGAAATTAAAAGACACTTACTCCTTGGAAGGAAAGTTATGACCAACCTAGATAGCATATTCAAAAGCAGAGACATTACTTTGCCAACAAAGGTTCATCTAGTCAAGGCTATGGTTTTTACTGTGGCCACGTATGGATGTGAGAGTTGGACTGTGAAGAAGGCTGAGCGCCAAAGAATTGATGCTTTTGAACTGTGGTGTTGGAGAAGACTCTTGAGAGTCCCTTGGACTGCAAGGAGATCCAACCAGTCCATTCTGAAGGAGATCAGCCCTGGGATTTCTTTGGAAGGACTGATGCTAAAGCTGAAACTCCCATTCTTTGGCCACCTCATGCGAAGAGTTGACTCACTGGAAAAGACCCTGATGCTGGGAGGGATTGGGGGCAAGAGGAGAAGGGGACGACAGATGATGAGATGGTTGGATGGCCTCACTGACTCGATGAACATGAGTCTGAGTGAACTCCGGGAGTTGGTGATGGACAGGGAGGCCTGGCGTGCTGCGATTCATGGGGTCGCAGAGTCAGACACAACTGAGTTACTGATCTGATCTGATGACTGAGCTACTATACTTGATGAGCTATTGTTGGTGATTTATAATTTTACAAAATAAAATCAATTTAACCTAGATTTCTAAAACATTAATATTGCATTGTATACATTAGTCCCTTTCAGATTTCTAGTCTCTAAATTTTATGTTTATGTCTTCCTTCTGTATTAATCTTTTATGCACCTTCTTTCTTTTGATGTTTTGCTCATACTGTTATTTTTTCAAACAATGTTTTCTTGAGTTTCATCTGTGAAATTCATGCTGGGATTGTTTCTTCTATTGTTAATTTTTGCTGTATCACTGTTGGTTTCTTACTTCTACTTCTACTTCATTTTTCTTTCTTACTTTTTTGAGTTCTTGAACTAAATTATTAGCTCACTTTTTAAAAAAAATTTGTTTTTCTCTCTGCTGGGGGGTCATTGCTATGTTAACTTTCACCTAGTTTTGGACAGTGGGGCTACTCTTTTTCTGTGGTGCACTGGCTTGTCATTGTGATGACTTCTCTTGTTGCACAATTTTAGGGCACTTGGGCTTCAGTAGTTGCTGCTCCTGGGTTCTAGAGCGCAGGCTCATTAGTTGTGGCACATGGGCTACATCCCCAGCATGTGGGATCTTCCTGGATCAGGGATTGAACCTGTGGCTTCTGCACTGGCAGGTGGATTCTTTACCACTGAGCCACCAGGGAAACCCTATGTTTTAATTTTACCATGTGTCTGTCATTTTGCTGTGTGCCCCGCCTCCCGCCCTAACTCTCCTAATTGTTTGAAAGTTATACATTTCATTTCTATTTTTCCTAGTGTTTATCTTAAAATTTAACCCATATATTCATTAGTTTTTCTCAATGTTTAAAGTTAGTCTACATTATCCTCCTAAAAAAAAAAAATCACTGTTCCTAATACTTTCTTCCCTCCACCACTTCCAAGCTGTGTCATAAATCATTTGCTCTGTTTTGCTACTCATATCTTTCTTTTCAATCCATCTTTTCTTAGAATTAACAATACATACCACTGGCTTTGGGGGGAAAATAGAAAAATTAGGTAATCAATTATATCTACCATTAGTGAATTGCTATGAAATAAAAGCAAAGTAAGAAAACTTATTTTTCCAGCTAGAACCAAAATTCCTCTTAGGGAAGAAATGGCCTATTTAGGGAGAACTGGGATAAGTTGTTGGGTAGAATAAGAGGCTTCAGAATGGAAAGCTTGACCTGAGAACATAAAAAGGTAATTCAAATGTTTTTTATGAGAAGTAACCATAATGTGTAGTGAGGAAATCAGAAGTTAGAGGAGAAAAGAATAAGTGGAGACCAAGGTAAGACACAGCAGCCTGGCAAAAGATGGAACATGGTGTCACAGAAACAGTGGATGGACTTACAGACAACAAGGAATATCTGTTATTCATTTTAAATTCCGTGGTAGCTTAGCTGGTAAAGGAGCTGCCTGTAATGCAGGAGACCCCCATTCAATTCCTGGGTTGGGAAGATCCCCTGGAGGAGGGCATGGCAACTCACTCCAGTATTCTTGCCTGGAGAATCCCCATGGACAGAGGAGCCTGATGGGCTACAGTCCATGGGGTTGCAAAGAGTCTGACACAACTGTGCAACTAAGCACAGCACAGCACATGGAACTTACATACATATTCTTTGCTGTTATTTATAAAACTCCCATAAAAATATACTCTCCTTGATGCTCCTGGTTTTTGTTAAGTGATGGAAATGTGATTCAGGAAGAAAGAGATTTTTGTCACTGCAGGTTAGCCTTGGTGTAAATAAACGGATCCAAGATGCAGAGAAGGGGATGAGAATACAGAAAACATAGGAAATTAGACTTTAAGGGGACTAGAAAAAAAATGATGCCATGAGAATTGATGGATTCTTATAGAAAACCCAGGGACTCCCTATAGAAACAGGAATGGAGGTTCCATATCTTAATGTACAAGAATATGGGCAGATGGTCAAAGAATGGCAGCTGTTACTATTACTAGGAAATGGGGATGATTTGAACCCTACCTCTGCCGAACAGAAAAATGCAAACCAAATGAGTTCATCCTATGAAGTTAATGCTATACTATAGTGAAGTCATTCAGTCACGTCTGACTCTTTGCGACCCCATGGATGGTAGCCCACCAGGCTCCTCTGTCCATGGGATTCTCCAGGCAAGAATACTGGAGTGGGTTGCCATTTCCTTCTCCAGGGGAATGTTCCAAACCCAGGGATCGAACCCAGGTCTCCTGCATTGCAGGCAGATGCTTTACCCCCTGAGCCACCAGGGGATAATATACTATAGATGCCCATCAAATCTGAAGTGCTATATTATGACTATTGGACCCACAAACCAGGCTACCCAGTGGTAGGAATAGAGTCCATTTCAAATGTATCAGGTCTCTAGAACTTCTCTTTTCCACCTTTGGATATAAACATTGCCCACTGGGAAGGAGGCAGATGTAGCTTTCATTAGTGATAAAGTTGAAGGATTCTTTATATATGGCGCTGACATTTAGTCTCCCTTGGTGAGTTTCATTTTAAACATTCCTTTTTCATTTGAGGTTGTATAAAACATCCCAGAACGAAGCCAGACCTTTTGGAATACATACACTCTTTTTGTCAACTAAGCACATTCCAGGCATGCCATCTGACTTTAATTTGTTTGTGATGCCACCAGTGAGAATGTTTTCCCCAGGAAACAAACATACTTGGTCTTAAGTGAAGTCTTAGCCCTTTTGGGCTATTTATGCAACCAATAATATTAAGTGTCTCTATGTGCCAGGAACTATATTACATACTATGAAGACAATGGCACAATCATCATTGTCCTCATCATTGGTCAACAATGAATAGCAGAATAGAGGGATGGCCAGGAGGTGGTGTGAGTTACCCCACAGTTCTCTCCCAACTATCCAAATAAATATTAATATGAGCTACATGAAAATGAAGATGTACTTTCTAATTCACCATAATTTCAAGGCAAATTTCCCCATCTCCCTCGTCATTGGCACCCCTAAAGTTCTAGATCCAGAAATTCGGAGATGTCACTGGTAGCAGCAATTTCTCCGACTTCCTCATTAGTTCCTCTGGTTCAGTCTTTGCTCCTCTGCTTTCCATAACTCCTCTTCCATTGACTCCACTCCCCAGTGATGGCTCTTACCCACCTGTTGAGTCTGTAATGCTATTGGACAGTCTGTCCCACTCTTGATGTGGTTCCCATTGCAGGGACACTTCTGTGCATCCAGGCTGTGGAAGGTGACAAGCTGTCCTGGGCCTGAGATGGGCCCCCCAAGTTTAAGTGTTCCTGGTGCCTACTTATCCAGGATGGGAGGTTATGGTTGAATTGCTTTTTCCGTAAATTCATATATTGAAATCCTAACCCCAAGTCCCTTGGGATGTAAAGCTTATTTAGAAATAATGTTGGAAAAAAAAAAAAAAAGAATGTTGTTGCAGATGTAGTGAAATTAAATGAGATCATACTGGAATGGACTGACATACCTCGTGTCCTTATAGAAATGGGAAATTTAGATACTGGCACACACATACAGGGAGAGCATGTGAATATGAAGGCAGAGATTAAAGTCATGCTACCACAAGCTAAGGAAATCTGAAGATTGCCAGCAAACCACCAGAAATCAGGGGAGAGGCATGGAACAGACTTTTGCTTATAGCCCTGAGAAGAAACAAGCCTGAAGACACTTCAGTCTCAGACTTCTAGCTTCCAACTTCCAGAACCCTGAGACAATTTGTTCTTTAAGACACGTATTTTGTGGTCTTTGTTATGATAGTCCTAGCGAACTAATACAGGGTATTTGAAAAGGAGCTGAATTTAATAAGAGGATACAAACTTCCAGCTATGAGATGAATAAGACCTGAGCATCTAATGTAATGGTGATTAGAACTTATAACACTTTTATGGTATAATTGAAATGTGATACAAGAATAGAACTCCAATGTTTTCTTATAG
Organism: Bos indicus x Bos taurus; assembly: GCF_003369695.1. Taxonomy (NCBI): domain Eukaryota; kingdom Metazoa; phylum Chordata; class Mammalia; order Artiodactyla; family Bovidae; genus Bos; species Bos indicus x Bos taurus. The sequence continues at coordinate 80,082,493 of NC_040083.1, read as the reverse complement.
ATATATACATACAGGTATATCCATGAGGTAATGGATATGTTAATTAACTGAGTGAAGGGAATTCTTTCAAAATGTGTCTGTGTATCAAAACACCACTATGAACATTGCAATACTTTATAATTTTGATTATCAATTATATCTTAATAAACCTGAAATTTTAAAAGAAAGGAAGTTGCATTTAGAGGGTGACAGGGTTGTGGTTAAATTTTTGATTTCTTTTGTTGAGAATTCTGGTACAGTTGGTAAACTCTTTAGTTAGGCTTCATTTTAGAGAAAGTCTATTTCCTCTAACACAAATACCATATCATATCATGATACTACATTATGCATGACGGTAGCTCCTTCCAAAGTTTTGACATAAACAGGTGTCAAAACTCATCTGGTGTTCCCCAAACCTTTGCATGCATAACAATTATCTGGGGGAACTTGCTTGAAGTGCAGATTCCTGGGCTCCACTCTCATACTGACCCAACCAGAATCACTGAAGGCAGAAGAATGACAATCTGTGCTTTTGACAGGCATCTCTTGATTACATTCTGAGGAACATCAATATGAGTTAAAGGAGTGATGGGACTTCATGCAAAATCTACTGAATGAGGTAGAGGCATCTTCTGGTGTAGTTTTATGGAGAGCCTAAAATTCTCACTGTAGAAGCAATAACATTTCTAGCTAACATCTAAGAATATCCCCAAAGTGCTTATTATGCATCATTAGTTAAAATGATCTTGTTGTAGACCTCCTCTCCACAAAAACCACACCATCATAATTTAATGAAGGAGAAAATTACTTCTGATTGGGTTTATTTCCCCAAGTAACGGCAAGAGTCAAGAAGAGCCAGAAAATTATTTCACTGATTCAATGAATACTCGGCTCCCTTCTAGGCATAGGAGAAAAAAGCAGTGATTGAACTGTCCCTGCCTCCACTGAGCTTATACTCTAGAAGGGAAGGCAAACAAGAATATCTAAGAACAGACGAGAATTCTAGCCCCTACTGTCTCTTACTGTCTTATACCACAAGTTTCAATTTTCCCTACATAGAAAATGATTACATGAGAATATTTTAAAAGATTTCTTAAATTTATGAATATGTGTAAGATTCATACAGTTTTTGAGAACAAAAAGATGGCACAATGATTGATTGACTCAATGTCCTATATTGATTTAAAGCTATAGTATCACTCTGAAAAACTGTGCTGCTAATACTCTATGATTTACCCATTCTTTCATAGACATTTTGTCTGTGAATCCTCACTAAAAAAGGAAAAGATTTGAAGATTGGATGCTGTTAATTGCTCCTTTTAACAAGCAACACCAAGGGCAGAGATGTGTTTCTAATTTGCTCAGTTATCCTGGCATTTCTAGAAGGGCCACAGAGATCAAGTTTCAAAAAAAACGGTTTGACCACTGGTTTTTCAAACAAGATGGAAAGGTGTTAATAAAGGAATTAACATTTCAACCACATGGAAAAGTAAAGAAAATAAAAATTTCTGTTCACAACAATTACTATTAGTTTTCCATATTATTCAATAAAGTTTTGGAGACCGTCAAATAGCAGATAGAGAATAAAACAGGCTGTATTTTCAATTTAAATCGAATTCAATTTTGATAGAGGTTACCACAATGTAAGTTGCCCAGACCAGCACTGTCACAAAATCTCACACAATTACAAATTGTTTTTTTAAATTGTTTTGTCAATGTTTACAGACATTTTCTTTTAATATCCATAAGTATGTATTGCTCAAAACCCAATACTAGACTTGAAAATAGAACTCTGAGACTAAAACAGCAACCATGTACCACCAGGCATGCACTCCAAACAGGAAGATCCAAACTATATATAATTTAGCAGCCAAGCTTACTTTTCTTCTAAGTTCCCAGCCTCTTATTTCAGGGTTTTGTGTGGAGTTTTAGAAAGAATATTGAAGACACGGTTCCTAAATCACGGCCATTTTAAGAGGATACAGCATGCCTATTAATAATTGTATTACTCCTCTATTATTGCTAGGAATAACGATGGACTGGAAGCATTGGCCCCTGAGTAGAATTTATCCTGAAATGTTTTCAATTAACTCTTGGCACTAGCAGGAAAGCATCAAACCTTTCCCAGGCAGAAATATGGAAAATCTGCAGGGAACATCTCAGCAGGAGAGGAATTTCATTAAAATGAGCACATCATAATCCAATGACTTCTGCTCTCCCTCTAAGCCTCCCTATTGATAAAGAGTCCGAGGTGATTTTTATGGATTTGCAAAAAGAAATGATTTCATAAGATCTTTTCAGAGAGGTTGCTTTGGGCTGGGCCTTTGAATGATTATATGCTCGCTGTTGAAAAAATGGTCAGACACTGAGTTGACTGTGATGCTGGGTATGAGTGTGGACAGAAGGGTGTTGAGCCCAGATTCAGCCTGCAGAGAGTGGCTTTCTGCAGATACCCTAGGATCTGACACGGCAACAGCCTTCCTAGGTCTCTGCAGAATATGTTCTGTTACAACGTGGACTTTGAATGACCTGTTTGGAGAAGTGAGAAGCAGATGTCTAAAGATCAGCCATCATACAATCTACCAACTTTTAAAAGTGTGAACCTATCAGAAAAAGTTCAGTTGCCTTCCTGGATTGGGAGGAATTGGAAACATCCAGAAAAGCAGTGCAAGGTAGTAAAGGTTTGTTCACCAGTTTTCAAATTGTACATTTCTGTCCTCAACTTCCTATCCCAACTCAGCTTTGTTAAATGTTTCATGAGAAAGAAAAAGCCTCAGTTTCCCCACCTGCAGAATCATGACAATATAATACTACACAGACAGGAAGTACTGTGAGTACTAAGAGATATCACATGGAAAAAAATGTTTAGCAAGTGTTATGTTAGATTTTTTTTTTTTTGCCATGTTAAAAGTAAAACATCAAAATACTTGACCATTACTCCCTCAGAACTGTCAAGGTCATCAAAACCAGGGAGACTCTGAGAAACTGTCACAGCCAAGGAGAGCCTATGGATACATGACAAGTAAATGTAATATATCCTGGATGGGATCCTGAAACAGAAAGAAAACATATGGCAAAAACTAAGCAAATCGGAATAAACTATTGTTGTTGTTGTTTAGTTGCTAAGTCATGTCCAACTCTTTGCAACCCTATGGACTGTAGCCTGCCAAGCTCCTCTGTCCATAGGATTCTCCAGGTAAAAATATTGGAGTGGGTTGCATGCCTTCCTCATGGGATCTTCCCAACCCAAAGATTGAATCCACATCTCTTTCACCTACCCTGCAGTGGCACGTGGGTTCTTTACCATTAGTGCCACCTGGGAAGCTCAAATAAACTATGGACTATAATTTATCCATGTTGGTTCATTGATTACAACAAATGTAATACAAATGTAAGATGTCAGTAAGAAGGGAAACTATGAGAGTGGGTATATGAGTAAAATTAAATTATCTGTTTAATTTTTCTACAAATCTAAAATTGTTTTAAAAAATAAAGCCATTCAAAACAAGAAAGTCAGGACCGTTTGAAACCATAAGGTAGCCTTTTATGAATGACATTCCATCTTAATAAAAGTGAGACCATGTACGCACGTTCATGTTGTTTAGTGGCTAAGTCGTGTCTGACTCTTTGCACACCCATGAACTGCAGCACAGCAGGTGAATAAAGAACCTTTGCCTTCCACCAGACACACATGTGCAAGCACGCACACACAAAATACTCCCACATGTGCGCACACACACACATGCTCACATGCTCACATGTGCACACACGAGACATGTTCCCATTGCAGATGCAGAATTCTGGTTGTCTCGCTGTGGCTTTTGTGAAGATTTAGTACTCTTGTCACTCACCTGCCCATGTGTCTCACATACTCAATCCAGCCTGCTGGTTGTGTTTGAGAGCTACTGGTCTATACCTACACACTTTACTTTCTCAAGGTCCAATCACTTCTTAAATCCTCGAAGTTGACTTCTACCTACCTCATCACTTGACTGAAATAGTTTTCTTAAAAGTTATCAGTGATTTGCTCATGAATAAATCCAGTGGTTTTTCTTACTGATCACAGATTCCTCCTTGTTACTGTCTCCACTCTTGCCTGTCTTGTCACATGTTCATTTTGGTTCTCTTATGGGTGTACTATTCTGATTCTTCTCAGTTCTCTCATCCTGTAGTGTAAATATTGACCAAGACCCAATTTTAGCTTTTTGCTTTTCACTCATTATTCACTCCTCTTCAGAAATTTCACCACCTTGCATTCCCTCAACTCCCATCTCTATGCAAGTGATTTCCCAAGCTATGCCACAAGCTTAGATGCCCTTATGACTGCCCCCCACCCCCCACTTCTGTCTGCCCACTGGGTGTGTCCAATTGAGTCAACATTTCTAGAATCCTCCTCATCACCCTCACATAAAAATCTTTTCTTCCTCTTATATATTTTTTGCTTATATTAAGGCTGCCACTATTCTCAAAGAAATCTAGTCATCTGGTCTTTGATTCATGACATCAAGCAGCTTTGACTTTTTGGTCTGCCCACACCACACATCTAAGACTCTCACCAACATTGGCATTCACTAACTCTCACTAAATCAAATCCCTTATGATTATACAGTGGAAGTCAGAAATAGATTTAAAGGCCTAGATCTGATAGATAGAGTTCCTGATGAACTATGGAATGAGGTTCATGACATTGTGCACGAGACAGGGATCAAGATCATCCCCATGGAAAAGAAATGCAAAAAAGCAAAATGGCTGTCTGGGGAGGACTTACAAATAGCTGTGAAAAGAAGAGAAGCGAAAAGCAAAGGAGAAAAGGAAAGAAAAAAGCGTCTGAATGCAGAGTTCCAAAGAATAGCAAGATGAGATAAGAAAGCCTTCTTCAGCGATCAATGCAAAGAAATAGAGGAAAACAACAGAATGGGAAAGACTAGAGATCTCTTCAAGAAAATTAGAGATACCAAGGGAACATTTCATGCAAAGATGGGCTCGATAAAGGACAGAAATGGCATGGACCTAACAGAAGCAGAAGATATTAAGAAGAGGTGGCAAGAATACACAGAAGAACTGTACAAAAAAGATCTTCACAACCAAGATAATCATGATGGCGTGATCATTCACCGAGAGCCAGACATCAGACATCCTGGAATGTGAAGTCAAGTGGGCCTTAGAAAGCATCACTACGAACAAAGCCAGTGGAGGTGATGGAATTCCAGTTGAGCTATTTCAAATCCTGAAAGATGATGCTGTGAAAGTGCTGCACTCAATATGCCAACAAATTTGGAAAACTCAGCAGTGGCCACAGGCCTGGAAAAGGTCAGTTTTCACTCCAATCCCAAAGAAAGGCAATGCCAAAGAATGCTCAAACTACCACACAATTGCACTCATCTCACATGCTAGTAAAGTAATGCTCAAAATTCTTCAAGCCATGCTCTTCAGCAATACATGAACCATGAACTTCCAGATGTTCAAGCTGCTTTTAGAAAAGGCAGAGGAACTAGAGATCAAAATGCCAACATCTGCTGGATCATGAAAAAGCAAGAGAGTTCCAGAAAAAGGTCTATTTCTGCTTTATTGACGATGCCAAAGCCTTTGACTGTGTGGATCACAATAAACTGTAGAAAATTCTGAAGGAGATGTTCGGAATACCAGACCACCTGACCTGCCTCTTGAGAAATCTGTATGCAGTTCAGAAAACAACAGTTAGAATTGGACATGGAACAACAGACTGGTTCCAAATAGGAAAAGGAGTATGTCAAGGCTGTATATTGTCACCCTGCTTATTTAACGTATATGCAGGGTACATCATAAGAAACGCCGGGCTGGATGAAACACAAGCTGGAATCAAGATTGCTGGGAGAAATATCAATAACCTCAGATATGCAGATGACACCACCCTTATGGCAGAAAGTGAAGAGGAACTAAAAAGCTTCTTGATGAAAGTCAAAGTGGAGAGTGGAAAAAGTTGGCTTAAAGCTCAACATTCAGAAAACAAAGATCATGGCATCGGTCCCATCACTTCATCGGAAATAGATGGGGAAACAGTGTCAGACTTATTTTTTGGGGTTCCAAAATCACTGCAGATGGTGACTGCAGCCATGAAATTAAAAGACGCTTACTCCTTGGAAGGAAAGTTATGACCAACCTAGATAGCATATTCAAAAGCAGAGACATTACTTTGCCAACAAAGGTCCGTCTAGTCAAGGCTATGGTTTTTCCTGTGGTCATGTATGGATGTGAGAGTTGGACTATGAAGAAGGCTGAGTGCCGAAGAATTGATGCTTTTGAACTGTGGTGTTGGAGAAGACTCTTGAGAGACCCTTGGATTGCAAGGAGATCCAACCAGTCCATTCTGAAGGAGATCAGCCCTGAGATTTCTTTGGAAGAAATGATGCTAAAGCTGAAACTCTAGTACTTTGGCCACCTCATGCGAAGAGCTGAGTCATTGGAAAAGACTCTGATGCTGGGAGGGATTGGGGGCAGGAGGAGAAGGGGACGACAGAGGATGAGATGGCTGGATGGCATCACTGACTCAATGAACGTGAGTCTGAGTGAACTCCGAGAGTTGGTGATGGACAGGGAGGCCTGGCGTGCTGCAATTCATGGGGTCACAGAGTCGGACACGACTGAGCGACTGAACTGAACTGAACTGAACTGAACTCTCACTAACATTGACATTTCTAAGGACTCACACTGTACACCATCCATTTGTGTTGCTGTGATTCCAACTCAGATCTCATCATACATTGCTATTGCCTCACTGGTGTACTGGGTTCAAATGCATGCTTATCCAATCCTTCCCACAAACTATATGCCAGTGTACGTACTGGTAGATGCAGATGTAAAATGAGACATCTCTACTTCGTTTTAACCAGAGGATTTGCAATAAGTTTCCTGAATCCATAACATGAAAGAGAAAATGTAAAGGATAAAAGTCAGAATCATGGCACACAGACATGAGAATGGAAGATCAAGATCTAGGAGAAAGCCATTGCAGAAATACAGGCCATGCATTTAACCTAGTAAAAATCAAATGGCAGTTTGCACTTTGTGTCCTGGGAGCCAAATAGAAAAAGAAAACAATCAGATGATTCCCTTCTCTATAAAGACAAAACTGAATAGTTTCTCAGAAGCAACAATGTGTCTGGCACTTCATTTGAGAATAACGTTTCCAAATGAAAGTGTCTTAAAGGGAACAAGTTTTTCTAAAGCATAGATCCAATCACAATATTTTTCTGTTTAAAACTTTAAAAACTATCCTCCCATAAATTGAAAAATGAATTCCAGACTTCTTAGACTGCAACCTGAGGTTGGGTGAATGGCTAAATACTGTGTTATCTTTCAGTCTTTCCTCTCATCCCTCCCTCGTATGTTCCTTGCATATCAGGCAAACAGAATTACCCCCCGCATCTCGGGTCTGCATGCATCCCATGCTTGCCAGGAATGCCTCTCCCCAGCCGCACTGCAATCTCCTTAGGTCTCTCCCTAGTTCCCTCTTCTAGTTTGCTCTCCTTTCTAATTCTCCATGATTCTCTGAGACCCTCGGGTTGATTTTGGTGTCATTCTACCTCATGCCATGATGCGTGTATCTGTTAATGGACCTTCAACTCTTCCAAAGTGGAGGCTGAGACTGCTTTAGCCTTCCTCTGCAAAGGCTGTTCTGTTGAAGACCCATTTACTAAACACTTAGCTCAAGATATGAAATGTGCAGAAACAGATGGAGTTCTGAAAGGGCCTGTTCAATATGAAAATGTAAATTTCCCAGCAATGATGAAAAATGCATTCATTCATTCCATTATATTCCAGACAACATAGGAAACATTAAACTGGTCTTGGTGAGTTTATCCTTCTAGGAGGAGAGTCAAACTTCATTTTGGACATCTGCCTTAGGGCCCACAAGTTAAAGTCATCTTACTCCTCAGCAGCCCACCTAGGTGCCTAATGAGTAGCTTCAAATGAGTGAATGGTTTCTTTATAAGCTCCAGATTTTCTCAGGAATGACATTTGCAAAGTCACATGAGAACAAAGCTATTTGACTAGTTTTTTCTTATACTTCTTACCATTGTTTTTAACAATATGGTAACATGGAATAATCTAGGATATGGACAAAGAAGTACTTTCCTTCTCTTTGCTAGAAATGTCTATAGCTGATTAATGAATGATATTAATGTACTGAAGTCACTCCTCACCATCACAGTTTGTTTCATAATCTCAAATGATGTCAATTTGATGTAACAGCTTTCTCTCTCGGTCCCTCCAACATCTTCTTACCACTCCTCTCCCTCCCTCTTCTTCCTTCTAACACTCAGAGATTGAGCAGTACATTCTCAGAATCCATATCCATCCCATAGTCCACTGAATTTCACTGTTTGTAAGTTTGTATGTGTTTTATTAATTCATTTCTTTGTTGTAACAAGCTTGTGAAAGCAGCCCTACTGTGATTCCATTTTACAGAAGACCACACATTGAAAGGTAAAGTTACTTGCTCTTTATCATTGTGAGTCAGTAAACACAGGCGGCCTGGCCCTAGATTTCATGTTCTTGACCTCGACACTCTACAGTCTAAGATACACCTAAAAACATTATGTGGTGTCCAACTCTACCTAGTTGACCATTGCTTCCGCCCTAATAATCTCATTCAAGCCTCATAGCAACTCTGTATGACCTGAAGAATGGATGTTACTAGTAGCCCATTTTTCAGATAAGAAAACTGAGTCCAAGAGAGAAAAACTGATTGCCCTAAGGTTTCAGGTAAGATTGATGGTTGAGTTGAAATACAAGCTAAGAAGCTCCTTGTACCTGGTATTTTTCCAATATATATGTATATACATTTCTCAGTAAAATACATTGTTTCATATATATATATATGAAACATATATATAAATAGCTTTATTAAGACAATTTACATATCATGAATTCACCTATTCAAACTATACAGTTTAGTGGCTTTTAGTGTTCACTGAATCGTGCAATCATCATCACTATCTCATTTTAGAACTTTCATTACCCTAAAAAGGAACCCAGTACCCAGTAGCAGTCATTCCTTATTTGCCCCAACACTCCCTTTCTATCTGGTCCTAAGGAATCACTAATATACTTTCTGATTCAATATATTTACATGTTATTGACTTTTCACACAAATGGAATCATATTATATGTGACCTTTTGTGTCTGTCTACTTCTTTCATTATATACATATACCCAATTTTGTTTACCCATTCATCATTTAGACATTTGGGTTGTTTCCTTTTCACTTTTGGGCTATTACAAATCTTGCTATGAGCATTCACATACACATTTTTTGTGTGAATATAAATTTTCACTATGGGCTTCCCTGATAGCTCAGTTGGTAAAGAATCCTCCTGCAAGTCAGGAGACCCCGGTTTGATTCCTGGGTTGGGAAGATCCATTTTTGTGTGAATATATATTTTCACTTGTCTTGGGTGATAAGTGGAGTGGAAATGGTAACTCTATGTTTAACTCAAATGGTAACTCTATGCTTAGCTTTTTTAGGAACTGTCAAATTGTTTTCTAAATGAGTTGTACCACTTAACATTTAGACCAGTGATTTAGATAGTTCCACTTACGTACATCCTCATTGTCATTTGCTATTATGTCTTTTTTATTTCAGTCATGCTAATGGTATGTGGAATCTTACTGTGATTCTAATTTAATTTCCCCAGTGACTAGTGGTATCAAGCATCTTTTCTCATGTGTATTGATCATTTTTGTACCTTCTTTGGAAAATATCCATTCAAATCCTTTGCCTATTTTTAAATTGGATTATTTATCATTGTTGAGTTATGAATTCTTTATATATTCTGAGTACAAGTCCCTTGTACCTAGATTTACAAATATTTTCTCCCATCCTGTGAGTAGTCTTTTCAATCTTTTTATATTATTATTCACAGCACAAAAGTTTTAAAAATTTAAGTCCATTTTTTTTCATATTGTTGTAATATCTAAGAAACTATTACCTAACCCAAACTCATTAGATTAACTTTGTTTCCTTGTAAAAGTTTTAATAGTTTTAGCTATTACTTTAGATGTTTAGTATACGGTCCCTTTTTGATTTATGTTTTGTGTGTAGTGTGAGGTAGGGATCCATCTCCAATCTTTTACAAAGGATATCGTACCATTTGTTGAAAGACTATTATTTCCTCCATTGTGTTATCTTGGAACATTTGTAGAAAATCAATTGACTATAAATATATAAGAGATTATTTTTGGACCCTGAATTCTATTCCATTAATCTGTATGTCCTTTGTTATGTCTTGATTACTACAGATTACTACACCAGGCTTCCCTGGTGGCTCAGTGATAAAGAAACCTCTTGCCAATGCAGGAGACTCAGGTTCAATCCCTGGGTCAAGAAGATCCTGTGGAGGAGGAAATGGCAACCCACTCCAGTATTCTTGTCTGGGAAATCCCATGGACAGAGGAGCTGGCAGGCTACAGTCCATGGGGTTGCAAAAGAGTCAGACAAGGCTTAGTAACTAAAACAACAATAATACTAAGTTCTGGAATCTCTCAACCTTTGCCTTCTCAATATTGTTTTTGGCTATTTTGGATTCCTTACATTTCCATGAAATTTTAAAAATCTGTCAATTTCTTTTAAAACAAAGTCAGTTGGTATTTTATAAGAATTGTACTGAATCAGTAGATCAGTTTGGGGGCATATTCCCGTTTTAACAGTATTAAGTCTTCTGATCCATGAACATGTGTGTCTTTTCATTTATTTAGATTTCTTAATTTATTTTAATAAATTTGCATATTTTGGTGTGTAAATTCTGTTGTTGAATTTATTACTAAGCATTTTATTTTTAGTGCTATTGTAAAGTGGAATTATTTTCTCAACTTCATGTTTCATTTTCAGAATGTTCATTGATACTAAAGAAAAATACAATTGACTTTTTTCACATTGACATTATAACTTGCAACCCCAATGAAATGCTATTTTTGTGGATTATTTAGGATTTTATATAGTCAAGATTATACTTTCTATCAGTATAAATGGGTTTACTTTTCTCCAGTCTAGATGGACTTTATTTCTTTTTCTGGCCTAATTGTCTGGGCTAGAACCTCTAATACAATATTAACTACATGTGGTAAGAACAGATATTCTTCTCTTGCTCCTGATCTTAGAAGAAAACATTCAGAACATATACATTAAACATGATGCTAATTCTGCACTTTTCATGGATGGCCTTTCTCAGGTTGGGGAAGTTTTCTTCTATTCCTGGTGTGTCCAGTGTTTTATCATGAAAACCTGCTGGATTTTTCTCAAATGCTTGTCCTTCATCTATTCAGATGATCATGTGGCTTTTGTTCTTTATTCTATTGATAAAACTAAATTTTCAGATGTCAAACAAACCTTGCATCCTGAGATAAATTTTACTTAGTCATAATGTATAATCCTTTTTAATATGTTCATGGATTCAGTTTGCTAGTTGTTGAGGATTTTGGCATCTATATTCATAACAGATATTGGCCTATAGTTTTCTTCTGATGTCTTTGTGTAACCTTAGTATCAGTTTAATACCGACCTCATAGAAGGAATTGCTGCTTTTAAGATTTTCTTTGACTTTTGGCAGTTTGATTATGATGTGTATAGGTACAAATATATTTGTGCTTATCTTGGGGTTTTGAGCTTCTTAAAAACTATTCTTTTCATCAAGTTTGAGAAATTTTTGACTATATTTCTTCAGATATTCCATCTATTTCTCCTTTTCTTTCAGCTCCTTCTGGGACTACCATTATACATATATTGGTATACTCAGTGATATCCTACAGGTTTCTGAGGCTCAGTTATTTTTACTCATTCTTTTTATTTCTATTCATTAGACAAGATAATCTCAATGGACCTGTCTTCAAGTTCTCTGATCTTTTTTTTCCAGTTTATCTTTGCTGTTGAGTCTCTTTAGGACTTTTTCCATTTCTGTTATTTAGTTTTCAAAACAAGAATTTCTATTTGGTACTTTTTAATGTAATTTATCTTTGCTGATATTTCTGCTTTGTGAGACATTGTTGTCCAACATTCCTTTAATTCTTTAGACATGATTTCTTTTAGTTCTTTGAACATAGTTATAATAGTTCATTTAAAGTCTTTGTCAAGTGAGTCAAACATCTGGGTCTCCTCAAATGCACATTCTATGGTTTGTTTTCCCCTGCTCCCCACCCTCCAGTGTAGACCAAACTTTTGTCTTTCTTTGTATGTCTTATAACTTGTTGAAAACTGAACATTTTATTTTATTTTTAGAATTTGTTTTATGAGAGTGGTGGGTTTTCATTGCTGTCCATGGGCTTCCTCTAGTTGTGCTGAGCAGGGGCTACTCTTCATTGTGCTTGATGGGCTTCTCATTGAAGTGGCTTCTCTTGTTACAGAGAATGGACTCTAGGCTTACAGACTTTAATAGTAGCTCAGTAGCTGCAGTTCACAGGTTCTAGAGCACGAGCTCAGTAGTTGTGGCATACAGACTTAGTTGCTCCTTGACATGTGGGACCTTCCCAGAGCAGGGATCTAACCTGTGTCCCCTGCATTTTCAGGCAGATTCTTAACCACTGGGCCACCAGGGAAGCCCCTGAACATTTTAAATAATATAATGTGGCAACTCTAAAAATCAGATTACCCCCATCCCAACCCACGCTGTCTTATTGCTTTGTTGTTACTGATGCTGCTTACTTGCTTCAGTAAGTAATTTCCTAGACTAATTCTGTAAAATTTGCATTCTTTGTAGTGTGCAGTCACTCAAGTCTTTGCTCAGTTAGCTTAGTGGTTGGATAATGATTGGTTAGAGATTTCCCTGGAGAAGGCAATGGCACCCCACTCCAGTACTCTTGCCTGGAAAATCCCATGGATGGAGGAGGCTGGTAGGCTGCAGTCCAAGGGGTCACTGAGAGTCGGACACGACCAAGTGACTTCCTACTTTCACTTTCCACTTTCCTGCATTGGAGAAGGAAATGGCAACCCACTCCAGTGATCTTGCCTGGAGAATCCCAGGGACAAGGGAGCCTGGTGGGCTGCCGTCTATGGGGTTGCACAGAGTCGGACATGACTGAAGCGACTTAGCAGCAGCAGCAGCAGCAGCAATTTCCCTAGAGACTCCTTAGAGCCTTTTAACCAATAAATCTTCCATTCTTTTCAAAGTGTTTGTGTTGGGGTATACCAATGATGTCCCAATATTTTTATGGCTCTGCCTTAGCCTTCACTTCCTGCTTATGTACAGCTTCAAGATCAGCCAGAGTGAGAGTGTGGGGCTCCCTCAGGTCTTTCTTGGTCATGAGCACAACCCTACAGGCTCTACATATTTACGGCCTTGTAGATCTTGGGAATATGTCAGAGCTTTTCAAAGTCCACTGTGGATGTCTCATTCACAGCCTCTTCACAGCTGCCACCATGGTTGTGCTCTGTTGGTTTTAAGGCTACTGTGGAGCTGGGGAGAAGGGAATGACAGTAAGTCAAATTAAAAATAACACAATCTCTGCTGTTCTTAATAATGTTTTTCAGTTTTTCTTGAAAAAACCCTCGTTAGATTCTTGCAGCCTTTGGTTAATTTCCAGGGTTATGAAAATGTTGATTTTGACAAATTTTGCCAGTGTTTCTGTTACTTTTATGGAGGAACATTCTGTAAATCCCACTATCCACTGAACTTCTGAAAGTTGTTCTTTCATAATTAAATGGAATTAGATGAGTCAGACACAAATATCTGTAATAACCAACCAGTTCCTTGACACTGACTTTCTCATTTTTTTAATTATTTCCATAAACAGAGTTCTCCAAAAGTGCTAGGTTGTTCACTTTGTCCTTATGTACCAAAATTGGAAATAACTACAAAGAATATCACCTTCAGTCCACTTACCACTGTGAACTTAAAAAAAAAAAATCCTAAATCCTTGAAGACCATAGCATTACTTTGGAGCCACTTGGGTAACTCATTAAACAGCTTTGAAAGTTAGCACATTCCTATTTTCCTTCTATTGAAAACAAATTAGACAGTAGAACTAATTCAATTCAGGTAACAAAGAATAAATTTAGCATACTAAAACCTGTATTTTAGAGTAGTGCTTTGTCAGGATGTGTGTTTTACTTTATGTACCTGTGATAGATACATAAAAGATAGCCAAGATATTCTCATCCTAATCCCAGAATGTGTTACTATTTACCTTAGATGGAAAAAGGGACTTTGTAGATGTGATTAAGTTAAGGATTTTGAGATGGAGAGATTATCCAGGATTATCCAGATGGGTCCAATATAATCACAATGGTCTTTATAAGTGAGAGAGGAGGCAGGAGGGAGAGAGTCTGAAAAGGAGGTTGAAATAATCCAATTGCTGGCTTTGAAGATAGAAGGAGGTGGGGCTATGAGCCAAGGAATGCCTACAGTTTCTAGAAGCTGAAAAAGGGAAGGAAATAGAATCTCTCTTCCACCAACTAAATGAAACCTTATTATTAACTTCATGAGATTCATTTCAGATTTCTGACCTACAGAACCATAAGATAATGTTTGTGTTGTTTTTAGCCATTAAATTTGTGACAGTTTGTTGTAGCACCAATAGAAGACAGATTGCAAACATTTATGTCATTTGCTTTATGCAGGAAATTCTAAATTTACCTGCTTTACAATAGTTTTTGTCCCATATGCTGGTAATAAAATAACTGTAGGGGAAAGCAAGCATGAAAGGGAGAGCAGAGAGTTGAATGACTTGTAAAGGCAGCAAGGATGAAAGCAGATTGTAGAGTTTAAATGCATTCTTTTTTTTCCTGGTAGAGTATTGCTTTCAATAACCTCTATTTGTTCAAGGTATATATAGAACACAGTGTGAACTTACAGTTTATAAAATGTACAGAGGTACTTTATTTACATCTTGGTGGTTTCTTATGCCTATGTATAAGAATCCTGCTCAGAGATTTCTGCATTCACTTGCTAACTCTGAGTAGCAAAGCCACTTTGGGTTGCTGCTTTCTGTTTCACCAGGAATCATACCCACCACTGCCATCTTGCTCTCCTCTACTATCATTTCAAAATTTATGCAGAATATTGAACCAGATTTTTTACCAATACCTTTTCCATTGCAAATACTGTGTAGAATTTGCCTATTGGCAACAGTAGAAATCGCCAGAGTTTTTGTTAATATTGTGCGTGGTATAGTGGGGGATGGGAGACTATGCAGAATACTTCTGCACCATCCCAGAGAGACAGGGTTGTATGCACATTATTAGTGAGATATAATTGCCCCAATTCAATGGAAGAAGGTGAAGTCCCTTTCTAAAGAAATCACTCTTTGCAACTTTTAAAGATTTAGGCTTTAAAGACCACATATGTAGGCTGTCTTCATGTCCCACACTCCATTTACCATGTATCATTGGACCACTTTTTTGTTTTTGTTTTCTCTCCTGTGCCTATTTGGGGTATTAGTCACTAAAGATAGCACACAGTCAAGAGGAAGGTAACTTGAAGTACAAATTCCTGAGAGTAAATATCAGGGCTTGAATAAGAAGAAAGGAGAGATAATAGAAAAAAATGGCTTTTGCAGAAGGAGACTCTGTTCTTTAAAAGCTAACACACTTTTTCACCTTCCAAGCTAAGAATTATAAAAACATCCTTCTGTATCCTTCTGTTAAGCAAATAACCTGATACTTACACTTATCCTCATTCTCAACTTTTTTTTCCGCCCCGCCCCCCCCTCGCCCCTTCTCTCTGCAAACAGACCTCCAGTGAAACACACATATAAATACATGGTCACTCCACATTCATACCTCTGCCAATTCTTCCCTCACATGTAAACTTTAGGAAGTTCCACTCTAAATAGTTTTCAAATCCAAGCTGCCACTTTGATTTCATCAAATCAAGCCCTTGTTGAGATCAAACCTTTGAAATGAGAGAAGATTTTTAATCCATTTACACCAGATGGAGTCCAACTCTCACAGTCTTGAGAGCTGCAGGATTAGGATTTCTCAAACTCTTTCCATACTCTTACCTCCCACATACCCAGCATATTTTACAGCTACTTTAATCAAATTGTATCAGCACTTGCATTTGAACAAAATCAGGGAAAGAATGTTTTCTGTAAACCAGCCTTGCTGTAACTATTGGTGTACTTTAGTGACAAAACGCTGCCTTTCTCTACCAGGATCAACAAATAGAGATGAAAACAGGGCTTATTGAAAATAAACCTGAAGCTAAGCCTTTCAGAGAGGGGTGACAAAGTTGTTTTTTTTTTTTTTTTAATGATTGAGATTATGAGAGATATTTTTGTAATAACTTAAAACATTTATGTGAGAATAAAAGAATGAAAATGGCAAGCTTCTTCAACCATAGCTAGTGAAATTCTGAATTTAAAAAAAGCTTTGTCTAAAGTTACATTGTGTTCATTTTCTCAGCAAGACAGAAATATCGTTCGTCATATAATTTGCCTTTGATATTAGTAGCTTACTAATGGCACCTTAAAGAGATGTTAAATTTCTGGTAGCTGCCAGTTACTCAGCAAAGTCACTTCCCTTTTCTTCTGCTGGCACTTGCCAGAGAACAAAGGTGGTAATTTATGTTCTCTGATTCAAATTACAACCCATAAGGTAATTTGTGAAGTTATGTGCTACACAAACAAAGCCACATAATCTAGGCTTGGGAGCAAAAACCGATGGGCATGAGGAGTCTGGGTGTTGTTGCAGGTGGGCGGCATCGCAGTCACTCAGAATCTATGTAACAAGCACAGGTGCGTCTCCAGAGCCTGTTTTATGACTCCTGAGATGTGATCAAAACAGTACCTGTGAGAAGGAGCCCTCGGGTGGTGAAGGCTCTTTGTCATTTGTGACATTTACAGACGAATCTCTTCCAATATCATCTTAAGCTTAAGCAGAAAATGCTAGATTTAAAACATTTAGTGTTTTAGGATGAACAGGCAGTTGGGAGCTTATACATAACAGGCAATATATGAAAAATATCATGCCTTAGAAATGTAGAACCTTGTCACTTGCTGGCTAAGCACAACAGTACAGAGGAGAGTGAAGAGCTAAGCAAATAAGTAGGGAAGAAAAAGGGGTAATCAAGAGTATCACTGAGCAGTTGACAGCTTAGGTTTTCATTAGGAGAAGAACCCTGAGGAATTTTATCCCAATGAGCTTCAATCCCCAAAAGTCTGTCTCTTGGAAGGTCAAGGTGCATGGGAGATTGCAGCCGACTTGATGGGTCCACCAAGTGTCTCCTCAGCCTCCTCTATGTCAAAGTACTTCAGCCTGATACCCAGGGCAGCACCTTGCTGGGGAGCTGCTGGAACCACGGAGCTTGGTGCCCTTTAAACATGGCACACAATGTGGGTCATGAGTAACACTATCCTTTCTCCCCTTAGTTGGGGTCATTTTGCAGTAGATGTTTTATACCATTTCTAGAGCCTTATGATGAGGTTATGAATCAGTTATCTTTGGTATTAGCTGACTTACTAATGCAACCTTTTGTGGGTTCCTTCCCTTTCCTGTGTCACCTCCCCATGCCTGTTGCATCTCCTTACGTCTCAAAAAGTCAAAAACAAAAACTATATGCTCTTAAACCACATCTCAGGTTCTGCTTCTCAGAGGAACCCAACTAATAGTTGAGAACCTTTTAGAATCATTACAAAGCGGGATTTGGTTCCCTAGTCCTCAAGTGGTAACTCGAAATGGGATATAAAGAAAGGTAAAAAATGAAGATTAGAAACAAATTGGGGACTGGAGGACTGGGTTACACCATGTAGGGGTTGTGAGAAAAAAACCTTTCCTGAGCTAAAACTCTGCATGTATTCCTTACTAGGCAGACACCATGGGCAAAAGGCTCCTTTACCAAGCCTTCCTTCTAAAGCGTAGACAGTGCCTCTGCTTGGGAGTCCTTAGAAAATATGTGTTTACAGGGAGAGTGACTCCCAGTGGGTGTGCCATTCTTGATGCCCCTTCTCCAGCACACTCTGCACATCTGGATGGTTGCTCTGGGCTCCCCCTGGTCCATGATACCTTTCTTGGTGAATGCCCAGCTCAGAAGAGCAGAGAGACTAATACGTGAGAGACACCCTTGACCAGTGGAAAAGATGGAGCCCACGGATCAATGCCCCTGTCCTCAAGCAGAAGTACCTGGAACACTTCTCAGGAAATCTAGGTGGAATTGATCTACATTGCCCACAATGGTGACCTTGACAATTCACCCTTATGTTGGCCCTCCTTCTGAGGGTCACACCCCAAATTATCTGCTTGCACCCATGTCCTTCAGCATCTTCTACTGGTGAGAATCCACACTAATGCAGGTGAGTTGGAATTTTTTAAGGTAGCATCATATTTGAGATACCACTATGCAATTAGTAGACTTCAATGAAATCCTGGAAGACCACATTCATTTGAACGTGAGTACCACTATGGTGTCTGCCTGAGAAGCTCCCCTTCTCTGCGTGCGCTTCTGGGTAGCTCACACCATTCTTTAGTTCGATTCCCTCTTTGGAAAGCCTTCATACCTGCTTTGCAGCAGCCTGAGGATCATAGTTGCTATTGTTCATTCACTAAGTCATGTCCAACTCTTTGCAGCCCCATGGAATACAGCATGCCAGGCTCCCCTATTCTTCACTATCTCCCAGAGTTTGCTCAGATTCATGTCCATTGAGTTGGTGATGCTATCTAACCATCTTATCCTCTACCACCCTCTTCTCCTTTTGCCTTCAATCTTTCCCAACATCAGGGTCTTTTCTAATGAGTTGGTTCTTTACACCAGGTGGCCAAAGTATTGGCGCTTCAGCATCAGTACTTCCAAAGAGTATTCAGGGTGGTTTTCCTTTAGGATTGACTTGTTTGATCTTTTTGCAGTCTAAGGGACCCTCAAGAGTCTTCTCCGGGACCACAATTCGAAAGCATCAATTCTTCAGTGCTCAGCCTTCTTTGTAGTCAGTGGCCCTGACCCCACAGCAGGCCACTATCAACCCATGCCTCCACCAGAAACTCCCAAACATACACAGGCAAGTCTGGCTCAGTGTCTTCTGGGGTTACTGCTCCTTTCTCCTGGTCCTGGGGTTCATACAGTGTTTTGTTCATGCCCGAGATTCTCGTTTCCCCAGTCCTGGGTAAGTTCTGTAATCAAATCCTGCTGACCTTCAAAGTTAGATTCCCTGGGGATACTCAGTCCCTGTGCCAGATCCCCAGGTTGGGAAGTCTGTTGTGGGGCCTAGAACTGTCATAGCAGTGGAGAACTTCTTTTGTGTAATTGTTCTCCAGTTTGTGAGTCACCTGCCCTGTGGCTCTATAGTGGGGCTAATGGTGACCTCCTTCAAGAGAACTTATGCCGCATGCTGAGCCTCCCAGGACTACTGCTGCCAGAGCCCTTGTCCCCACGGCAGGCCACTGCTGACTCATGCCTCCTCAGGAGACCCTCAAACACTCAAAGTGTATATTGTCACCCTACTTATTTAACTTATATGCAGAGTACATCATGTGAAATGCTGGGCTGGATGAAGCTCAAGCTGAAATCAAGATTGCTGAGAGAAATATCAACCATAGATATGCAGGTGACACCACCCAAATGGCATAAAGCAAAGAGGAATTAAAGAGCCTCTTGATGAAAGTGAAAGAGGAGAGTGAAAAAGTTGGCTTAAAACTCAACATTCAAAAAATGAAGATTATGGCATGTGGTCCCATCACTTCAAGGTAAATAAATGGGGAGACAATGGAAACAGTGACAGACTTTATTTTCTTGGGTTCTAAAATCATTGCAGGTAGTGACTGCCACCATGAAACTAAAAGATGCTTGCTCCTTGGAAGAAAAGTTATGACCAACCTAGCCAGCATATTAAAAAGCAGAGGCATTACTTTGCCAACAAATGTTCATCTAGTCAAAGCTATGGTTTTTCCAGCAGTCATGTATGGATGTGATAGTTGGACCATAAAGAAGGCTCAGCACTAAAGAACTGATGTTTTTGAATTGCGGTGCTGGAGAAGACTCTTGAGAGTTCCTTGGACTGCAAGGAGATCAAACCAGTCAATCCTAAAGGAAATCAGTCCTGAATATTCATTGGAAGGACTGATGGGGAAGCTGAAACTCCAATACTTTGGCTACCTGATGCGAAGAACTGACTCACTGGAAAAGACCCTGATGCTGGGAAAGATTGAAGGCAGGAGGAGAAGGGGACGACAAAAGTTGAGATGGCTGGATGGCATCACTGACACAATGGACATGAGTTTGAGCAAAATCAGGGAGATAATGAAGGACAGGGAAGCCTGGTGTGATTCTGTCTATGGGGCTGCAAAGAGTTGGACAGAACCGAGTGACTGAACAACAGCAACAGCTTTCCTTATGGTCCAGCTATCACATCCATACATGACTACTTGAAAAACCATAGCTTTGACTATCTGAATCTTTGTTAGCAAAGTGATGTCTCTGCTTTTCTGTTTTTTAATTTTTTTTAATTTTATTTTTAAACTTTATAATATTGTATTGGTTTTGCCAAATATTGAAATGAATCCACCACAGGTATACTTTTCAATACACTGTCTAAGGTTTGTCATAGATTTCCTTTCAAGGGGCAAGAGTCTTTTAATTTCATGGTGGCAGTCACCATCTGCAGTGATCTTGGAGCCCAAGAAAATAAAATCTGCCACTGCTACCACTTTTTCCCCTTCTATTTGCCATGACGTAATGGGACAAAATGCCATGATCTTAGTTTTTGAATGCTGAGTTTCAAGCCAGCTTTTTAACTCTCCTCTTTCACCCTCATCAAGAGGCTCTTTAATTCCTCTTCACGTTCTGCCATTAGAGTGGTATCATCTGCATATCTAAAACTGCTAATATTTCTCCTGGCATTCTTGATTCCAGTTTGTGATTCATCCAGTCTGACATTTCACATGATGTACTTTGCATAAAAATTAGTTCTTTGGGGAAAGGAGAAGGAAGGTTAGGGCTTGTGAAGCCCCCTGCTTCCTTGAGACTTAGATAAAGGGTAGGGGTCCTGGTCTGCACACATGGATGACCATGTCTCTACCCACAAGGCTGAGCTTCAGGGGACTCTCCAATGCCAGGGTACCCATTGTCCTCCAAGAAATAAGGAGTCACTTTGCAACCTTCATATAGGCTTCTAACCAATTATTATTGTTTTATGTTTGGTTCATAGACTAAGAAAATAAAAACTTCTTTCTAGTTTTAGATGTTCCCTCAAAAGCACCTAATTAAAAACTAATAACTATATAAAATGTGACAGCTTTAAATGTTACCATCACAGCTGAGTTTCTATAAAACTCTTTTGTTTTTCACTGTAGAGTGATCACTGCTTCCATGTCAACAGTTTCTTTCAACTTCATGAGGTAGCTTTATTTAATTCATAGCTCTTTAGTGGGAAAACTTTTCCTCAGGTGTGACCCAGGTGGTATGGAGACTAAGGAGTGTGGGCACAGGGGTCCCATGGAGGAGGGGGCCCCTTAACCAATAGACACTGCTCTCCAGGCTCTCCCTAAAATGACTGCTCCTTCCTGCCTTTCACCTCACTGGAGAAACATGATGGATCTGATTTCTCACATTGTAAACATTTCCCCCACCTTCCAGGGAGATGTTGTGAATATGCAAACAGAAGAATGTGGGTTTCTTTATTCAGATAGCATTTAAAATTATTTTTAGTAGAGGAGCCTATATTGAAATGAAGTTAGGATGTAATTTTGTGCCTCTGGATAAGAATATATACTACTGTTGAGAAGTAGAGTGCTATTGAGAGGTCCTATAGGTATCTGGTATGCTCCTTGTGCTGTGTTTACACGTCAGGGAGTGTGAGTGGAGAGATGATGCTCAGAGTTTGCTCCAATTCTCTTTACATCCCCTCTCCCGGGAAGAGAAAAGAGCAGCAGCCACAGCCAGGGCAGTGGTTAACTCTGCAAGGAAACTAAGGTTTGACCACTGCTCTTGACCTGGGAGGGTCATCCGCAAGCACAAGGGCTGCCCAGAGAAAGTGTGAGTTAATACCTGAGCTGCTACCGCAAACTGGGGAGTTCAACTCAGAGGGTAGGCAGGAGAGAGAAGAGGAGGAGGAAGAGGATAAAGAGGAGGGGAACGGAAGCAAAAAAAAAAAAAATGTGGGGGTGGGGTGGAGAACAAAGGGCACCATTTCGATAGCTCTTCTCTGAAAGGCCCATCATCTCCATTTACTGGGGCTCAATAGCAGGCCAACTTGGATCTCTCCCGGGTATGGGATGTGCACTTCTCAGGAGGACCCTGAAAGAGGAAAGAGGAAAGAGGAGGAAAGGCAGGGAGTGGGGAGGAGGAGAGGCAGAGAGAAAATGAGAGAGAGAGAGAGAAAAGAGAGAGAGAGAAGAGTAGGGAGAGGGACAGGGGTGGGAAGGAATGGAGAAAAAAAGAGAAAGGGGTGGGGGA
Organism: Bos indicus x Bos taurus; assembly: GCF_003369695.1. Taxonomy (NCBI): domain Eukaryota; kingdom Metazoa; phylum Chordata; class Mammalia; order Artiodactyla; family Bovidae; genus Bos; species Bos indicus x Bos taurus. Next base: position 80,060,162 of record NC_040083.1, on the reverse strand, counting down.
GGGGAGAGAAAAGAAAGGGGAAAACCCCCTTGCTGACACGGGGCATAACTTAATTTTCACGGTGCTGGGACAGCTGTATCGTGTAATCTGCCATGGCATGCCATTAAAGCTTCAATGACTTTACTGACCCAGAAGGGAAACTCAGACCGTGGAGAGGCTTTTGAAAAGAAGTGGTGATCTTTCACGATTTATGAGCTTGTCTTAAAGAAACAGACTCCACTCACTTTAAATTAATCACCCTTTCCAGGGTGCATAGAAATCGGGGTCTCTGTGCTGTGCCTGCAGTGGCCTTGAGAGCCGGTCCACCTCCACCCCGGTGGAGGTGGTGTCGGTGATGGCACAGGTGGAGGTGATAAGAGGCTGCAGAGGTGAAGGTGGTGGAAGAGAGGATTTTCTCGGTGGTTGCTTTCCCGAAAGGAGACTGGCGCCCCCGCGGTGGCCAGGGAAGCGCAGAGGGGACAGCGGGGCTGCAGGCACTGTAACTTGCAAAGGAGGAACACAGTGTCCTTGGGAGGCTGGGAGGTCAGAGCAGGGGTAGCTGGCAGGGGGTGGGAGGAGGGCATGTGTGTGGTGGGGAGAGGCCTTATTCACGTTCTTGGACTTGCATTCATTGTGCAAGAAGAAAAAAGAAACCAGGAGAAATATAAGGCATTTCACACCCTGATGAAATGCGAGACCTCCCGTGTGATTAAACTGCTGAAAGGAAAAGTGGAGTATTACCAGACCCACTTTATCCTCGTCATTTTACATATTTCTGAAATCAGAAGGTAAAAAATCTTGTCTTAATGTGCATACATTTAGTTAAGTTCTGGCAAAGATGTATTTCCCCAAAAGGGACCTTTTGGAGAACTGACAACCCTAAAATAATTAGCCCTAATATCCAAGTAAAGAATCCCATGATTAGAGGTTTTCTTTAACTTGATATCACCAAGCAAAATACTGCATTTTGCCTCAAAACACCTTTGCAAATCTTTGAGTTTTCTCTGGGCAACTGAATAAGCTCTGCAGAGGACAAAGGAGTCTACAGTGAGTACCCTGCACAACACTCTCCCTTGATTCCACTTGGGGGTTACCTTTTTACCTATTCTCTATGTCAGGGAGTGCTGTGTTTTAACACATTTTGGAGCCTCTTGCCTTTCTACCATTTCACCAACTGACTGCCTTCCAATGACTTCTGATGTAGTGAAAACTATTCAGATCCTAAATGATCTGCCCCTCCATAAAACTTTTTCTGCTGGTAGAAATCAGATCCAGCTTGAAACAATTTTGAGGACAGCAGATAGTCAGTCTGTTCTCCCTATCGTCGGAAAAATGTTGTATCTCGTCTCTAGACAGTGATTAGAAAAAACACCCTTCTTAAAAGTTGGTTTTGGGGCTTCTCTGGGGGCTCAGACAGTGAAGAATCTGCCTGTAATGCAGGAGACCTGGGTTTGATCCTGGGCCAGGAAGATCCCCTGGAAAAGGGAGGGCTGAGTCCCTTGGACTGCAAGGAGATCTAGCCAGTCCATTCTGAAGGAGATCAGCCCTGGGTGTTCTTTGGAAGGAATGATGCTAAAGCTGAAACTCCAGTACTTCGGCCACCTCATGTGAAGAGTTGACCCACTGGAAAAGACTCTGATGCTGGGAGGGATTGGGGGCAGGAGGAGAAGGGGACGACAGAGGATGAGATGGCTGGATGGCATTGCTGACTCGATGGACGTGAGTCTCAGTGAATTCTGGGAGTTGGTGATGGACAGGGAGGCCTGGAATGCTGCGATTCATGGGGTCACAAAGAGTCAGACACGACTGAGTGACTGATCTGATCTGATCTGACCCACCCCACTATTCTTAAAAGATGGCATTGGTCCATATTTTAAAGTTTGGGCACAGTTAACAGACTTCTAAGACTCATACACCAAGATGATGGGAGAGAACAAAAGCAGTGGCAACAACTCTTGGTCTTGTGGAATGCTCGAGCATGGTGCCACTGATAGCATAGCCCTGCATCCTCAGACACGCCCTAATGCTTCTGAGTTGTCAGCAAGGTGGCACATCTCCTGATGACTGTCATGGGTGGGGGTGCACTTCCTTCTGTCCACCACCAGTCAGGGTTTGATGATTTCAATTTTGCATTTATAAGCTCCAGTCCTATCACAACATTGATGAAGACTCTATGCACTTTATATAGATTTCATAGTTATTCTGTTTGCATTGCAAATTAGGCAGGCAGCATGAGGGAGATCTCTGATGACAGGTTTTTATTCCTGATGGAGAATAAGACTTACTCAAGAAACTATAAATATAGAGCCTTGCCTGATCTAGACACACTGGGTTAGGTCTTTTAGGGTGGGGCCAAGGCAGCATCACTGAAAATTTTTTTAATGTACTGAGGTGACATTAACATAACATTAACCAATTTAAAGTTAGATGAACGGTTGTTCATTTAGTACATTTAGTAAGCACCACCTGTATCTAGTTCCAACATATTCCATCACTCCAAAATAGAACCCAGCTCCCATTAAGCACTTTCTCCTCTTTCCACCTCCCTCCAGCCCCTGGCAACCACCAGTCTGCATTCTGTCTCTATGGATTTACCTAGTTTGAGTATTTCATGGAAATAGAATCATACAGTATGTGATGCTTTGCATCTGACTCAGGTATGTGTGAGTCGTGTGACTCACACTCAGGGCTATGCTATCCCTTCTCACATGTGAGAAGGGATGTGTTACAGCCGGAGGACTCACAATGGTCCCTGGAAAGATAGAGAGAGCTTTTTCTTTGAAAAGTTTTCAGTTTGAATTATTATCAAACAACTTTACACATCAACCACAAAATAATTAATAATTCCATTTACTTTATAATCCACCTTACAGCAACAATTTAAATTTCTTTATGATCTCTGGATTTTTATGCACCTATGTGGATTTAACTTACTGCAATGATAGAATACATTTAAAATTTTGCTCTCCTTGCAGATACTATTGTTTTCTATATACTTTTATGTGTAGCTAATATTTACATTTGTTTACCTCTTTCGGCTGTTTTATAATATGCGTGAATGTGTGCTCAGTTGCTGAGCCATGTAAATTTGTATCAGGGCAGAATTTGTCTAGACTAGAAATGGACCACACGGTATTTATTAAAGAACATGTGACCAGTGGTTGTCCTCAGTCTTTTCTCTGGAGATATTGGCTGCACTATAACAGGACTTGTCTGTTGAGGAGATAGTAATCAAAAGCATTGAGAGTTGCTTCCTTTCCTTTCAGATTTTCTGGAATTTTCTCATGCTACATAGAGATCTTAGACTTGGTGTGGAGCTCTGTTTTCACAGATTTTCTGGATCAAGAGGCAGAGCACTGACTCAGTCTCAGGAGCCCTAGAATCTCTAATATTAGTCTCCCCTCTGAGCCACCTCCTTTTGCGTCTCTGGGATAGCGCTTCCTCGGCATCTCTTGGGCTCTTTTCTCAATGACCTTGGCTTGCCTCTAGCAGTGGTTTCCAATGGCAATGGCTATGGACCCACTTATATGAGACTTTGTAGCTCCAATATCCAACACCACCCTGACTACAACTTCTAGACCTTTTAATTCAGACTCTTGGTATAAAGATTTGATGCCTGGTTCCATACAGCGACACATCACTTTGGTCTAATCTGATATGGCCAAGAATGTCACCAGGCATAAACACAGCCACTTAAGCTATCTCTTTAGCCATTTTCCCAATGGCGTGGATGCATTGGGCAGGCATCCCACTTCAGCAGTTATTATTATTATTATTTTTTGGCCTTCAACTCATTCACTTGTTTATTCATTCATTCACTCAAACAAAATTTAGTGGATATTTGCTTTCTGCAGGGTGCTAGCTGGGCTCACCCATATAGTTACGAAAATGAATAAGACACTGGCAGACATGCACTCAGGTGGCAAGGAAGGTGACCATGGTGTAGGACTCAGATGAAGTGTGGTGGACCCATATTTGCACAGGTCTGAGGGGTATCAAACATCAAGGTATATTCTGGGGACTGTAAGCAGCCTGTTTGGGGAGCAAATGCACGTGTTACTAGGGGAGAGCTTGAGAGGGCCAGAGCATGAGGATTTCATATGCTTTATTAAGTAACTTAGCTCAAACTTTAGCCCTTTTCTAACAGTTGGATCACAGACTCCTCCAGGGAATCAGGAAGGTGTTCCTGGAGATCAAGTCATTAAAGACTTTATAGGATACATTTAAAGTTTTATTAAAAATAACCAACAAATGTGCTATTGCTTTCATTCTCTTAAAAGGGTGGTGAGCATGACTGATAATTAGTGGAGGCCAATGACTGTGCTGAAAACTGTCACTTGGTTTGAAAGTTGTTTGGCTTTTAGTCATGCAAAGTCTATGGATTTTTGGTTTGAGGAGGAATTATAAGGAACAAAGGTATCAAAACATGACAGACTAGTGAGGAGCATAAATTTGAAAAAAATTCTCAAAAATCACCTCCAGATGATCATCACCATGTCAGTTTTTTTCGGTCTGACAAAAAAAAAAAAAAAAAAAAAAACACCCTTCAGAATACACTGTGGAAAGAAGACATTGGTGTTTATATCCAATTTAGCTTTAAAGATTCCTGACACTCATAGCATTTCATTTATATACTGGTTGTAGACAGTGATCCGAGACCTTTTCTTTTCTCATATCTTAGAAGTCAAACAGAAAAATTGTTTTAAAAATCAACACCATCATAATTTTAATTGCAAAATTCAAGAGTTCCAAATATAAGGCCATTAAGAGACTTTTGGAGAAGGCAATGGCACCCCACTGCAGTACTCTTGCCTGGAAAATCCCATGGATGGAGGAGCCTGGTGGGCTGCAGTCCATGGGGTTGCTAAGAGTTGGACACGATTGAGCGACTTCACTTTCACTTTTCACTTTCATGCATTGGAGAAGGAAATGGCAACCCACTCCAGTGTTCTTGCCTGGAGAATCCCAGGGATAGGGGAGCCTGGTGGGCTGCCATCTGTGGGGTCGCACAGAGTCGGACATGACTGAAGCGACTTAGCAGCAGCAGCAGCAGCAAGAGACTTTTATGTCAATTGTGAAGCTGTGACAAGTTAGTTCAGTTTAATCTGCAATGTAAGATGTATTTGTACCCAAACCAAATCAAATATAGCACATAATTTAGTAATGTATTCATCAACAAACAATGTTTTTCCTTACAATTAATTTATAGTCATCTGAGGACTTGGGTCATATTAACTGGGAAAAAGTCAAACCGTATCTTAACATGCTACTGATGTTAGAAATGAATTTTATGATTTGTACAAATATACTTCTATACAAAATAAATATTTTACTTGATCACTTTTATCACTTTCATAAAAAAATCAAGTAATGATTAAAAATGTTCTAAGAGGCTCTGTTAGATTACATACTAGAATGAAAAGTGTTCTGTTTAAGTGACACAAGTTGGAGCTGCTGATGAGGTTAATGGGAAGACAACAGAAATTTTAAACAGGAGAAGGATTTGACCCAAGAAGGGCCCTTGGATCCTCTCCTGGTGTTAGTGCTAGTACCCTCAACTCTGTTCAAAGGCAGATTTCAGAGTGTATGCAACAACATTTACCAGAGGAGAGTCTGATGTTAGAAAGTGTCCCTAGCTCCCTACTTTGAGATGGGTTGAAGTTACACAATTATACGCACTTTTGTTGGCGGGAAATTGCAAGGGTAGCGCCAAAAGGAAGTCCTTACATTATCTTGGTCCAGGAAACTTCAGCACATCTTGGAGTTGGTGTTTTAAAATGTGAGTTTGGTTGTCTTTCAGGAATGGTAAGGTCAACAGATCAGATAATGAGTATCAATGGATAGATAGTTACTCTCAGTTCCCAACAGGAGAGGGCATGCCACACTACCCAGGGCCATGTGGGAAAGCACCAGGGTCAGGCTGCAGGCAGGGGAAGCAGGAGGAAAAGGTGGACAAGGGCCTTCACTGAGGTTTCTGTAGGAAGGAATGGGCGAGGCAGTACAAGCAAGTTTACGATTGGCTTGTTTGAGTAATTGCAGTGGACACAGGGGGGTAGGGAGTATCTATCATTGTCCATAACCTGGCTCTGGTGTGATTAGGGAAGGGAAATAGTGGCCTGGAGTGTAAGAATCTAATAAAGGTGGAGGTGAGGGCAGGGGTGGGAGTAGATATGGGCTCTGAATTGGTTAAATTGCCTTTGAAAGGCATTCTCACTGGTATATCCTTTACTGTCTCAAAGGGCAGTCGCACCAGTGTCAGTCAGGCCTCATGATGTCAACACATCAGAAATGCAGAAATAAAAAAATCATGATTAACACAGCTGGTCCCTTTAAAGCCACTGAATTAATGCCAAATCTGATGACTTGGACTGACTCTGATGGTGTGTAGAGGGCAGGGGAGTGAAAGGCAGATCATGAACTGTAGTTCATCTCAGCTCCTCTGCATAATCCACCAATGGCTTCACCTTAGTCACAAATGCATATTAATCTGTATGACTGTGCCAGTCATGTGCATGACTCTGTCCAGTTTCTTTAATAGCACGGAACCCAGAATTCCTTTGTCAGATGTGGGCAGAGATTGTGCTGGTCAGAAAATAAATCTGGGCCTGCACAAGCCAATTCTGGCTGAAAACGTCTGTTATTGCCTGTTAGCTTCAAGGAGTGACTGCTCTTCCTTTAAGTCATGTGTGCTCCTCTGTAAGTGGTCACACAGCTATAATGTTCAAAAAGATTTCTTGAAGCAAGGACAGAGCAAAAGAGAAGACATGTAGACAGTATCTTATCAATTTCTGGCTTATAAAATGGACATCACTCATCTTTAGCCTGTGATGCCCTCCAGGGGTCCCCTTCTGCCCAGAGCCCAGGTTCTGCCCAACGACAGAGACCACCTCTAACCAGCACTACCCAGGAGTGAAATCCTACACATTCAAGTTTCTCAAAGTAAAAACCAAGAAAAGGAGCCTACTTTGTCCCTTCCATCTATCTTAGTCCCAATCTCCCAATTCCTGTCTCCTATCTAAAGAGTCCAGTCTTTATCTGGGTGAATGACCTCATCATTAGGATGATTCTTTACTCATAGAGATTTCACCTTACTCCTGCAGGTCTCAGAAGAACAAATGTATCTCAGTAACACATAAAATTCAGAATTCTAAGCTGACCTAGTTCTCTGGTGCCATGTCCTATATCATCCCTGGAACTTGTGACTATGATGAGACAATCACCCCATGATCGGGCTATGCTATATAGATGGCACAGTTGGCACTAAGAAAGGCAAACTATCCTCTGTGTGCCTGACCTAATCAGGTGGCCCTCAAAAGCAATTAGACTCTTCCTGGTGAAGTGTACCTGGGATCTGACATAAGAGTGAGTCTTCATTTCTGGCTTTGAAGACAGGAGGGGCCATATGGCAAGGATTGTGAGCAGCCTGCCAGAGCTGAGAGCAACTCCCAGTTGATAGCAATGAAACTGGGAACCCAGTCATACAACTGCAAGGAATTGGATGTGAACTTGGAGGAGGGCACCAAGCTCCACTTAAGAATGCAGCCTGGTAGATACCTTGATTTTAGTCTGTGGGATTATACCTAGTCATGGTGTCTAGGTTCAAGATCTGGGAACTGAGAAATAATAAATGATAAATGTTTTAACCATTACACTGGTAGTAACTGATTATGCAACAACGGAAACCAATACCAAGTCCAACCTCCTTGAATGATGTGCATCTAAACAAGTCATCTCAGTTTAGTTAGTAAGTTAGTTAGTTCAGCCAGTTAGTTAGTTTAGTTAGTTAGTAATTGCTCAGTTGTGTCCAACTCTTTGCAATCACATGGACTGCAGCATGCCAGGTTTCCCTGTCCATCACCAACTCCTGGAGCTTGCTCAAACTCATGTCCATCGAGTCAGTGATGCCATCCAACCATCTCGTCCTCTGTTTTCCCCTCCTCCTGCTGCCTTCAATCTTTCCCAGCATCAGAGTCTTTTCCAATGAGTCAGTTCTTCATTTCAAGTGGCCAAAGTATTGGAGCTTCAGCTTCAGCTTCAGCTTCAGCATCAATCCTTCCAATGAATATTCAGGACTGATTTCCTTTATGATTGACTGGTTTGATCTCTTTGAGATCCAAGGGACTCTATGAAAAGGCAAAAAGCAAGTCATGGTCCACATAGGCTGTTGCCAAAGAAGAATTGATGATAGCAGGTTGTGTTGTAAAATGATTCAATGTACTCTGAGATCTACCATGAAAATGACAGCTGGAGTCTCTTATTTACAATACAAAATCTATTGCCTCTTCCTACAGAGTTGTTTAGATGGCTTTAAGAACAGGCAAAGCACCTGAGTGAGTATCACTATGCATCATGATTTCCAAGAAAATGTCCAAAAGGATGGTAAAGAGTGAAGGGAACATCTTGAAGTGGATTGTTGATGGAGACTGTCTACAAGATGGGCTGGATTTCTCTGCTTTCTAGATAGTGAACAAAAGCAAAAGTCTTATTAAACTACTCATCAGTTGATGCCTTAAATCCACTTCTTTTCAAACAATAATGAAATTTAGAAAGTATTCTGGGTGATGCTCTTTGCTTTTAGAAAGAAAGTGAAGTCACTCAGTCGTGTCTGACTCTCTGTGATCCCATGCACTGTAGCCTACCAGGCTCCTCCACCCATGGAATTTTCCAGGCAAGAGTACTGGAGTGGATTGCTATTTTCTTCTCCAGGGGATCTTCCCTACCCGAGGATTGAATCCAGGTCTCCTCCATTGCAGGCAGACGCATTACCATCTGAACCATCAGGGAAGCCCCTCTTTGCTTTTAACCCTTGTCCAAATGTATTGTGTGATCTGCCCAGGACCTAAGAGTTGGGTTCCTGACACTAGGATTGGGGTCAAAAGACCCTGTGTCATACAAGAATAAATGGAACCATGTGGTATCAATATATTGACCAGAGACATAGGGGGGAGGTTCCTCTCATGTGAACTTGACAATAAACAACTGGTTACCAGTCTTTTCTAAGCCAACGTGTATTGATTTGGTGATGTTTGCAGGTGTAACTTAGGTATACCCAGATGTTCTAAGCCCTATGGGCAAGGATGAGATATGTTGTGGGTTGTGGGCAGTTCCCAGTCCCAGTCCATTGAATTACTACTTTAGAGAGCCTTATGGCATTTGTTTTCAGCTAAATTTTGTGCAGATGATATCACTGTAATGGCAGAAAGCAAAGAGGAACTAAAGGGCCTCTTGATGAGGGTGAAAGAGGAGAGTGGAAAAGCTGGCTTAAAACTCAACATTAAAAAACTAAGATCATGGCATCTGGTCCCATCACTTCATGGCAAATAGAAGGGTAAAAAGTGGAAGCAGTGACAGATTTTATTTCCTTGGTCTCCAAAATCACTCTGAATGGTGACTGCAGCCATGAAATTGAGTAACTGAAATTATTGGTGCATGTTAAAAAATAAATGGGAGATATCCTCACCACCATCACCATCACCAACCATCACCATCATCACCAACACCATCACCTTCATCATCACCTCATCACCATCACAAGCACCATTATCACCACTGCCATCATCATTACCTGTTATCACTAATTATCACCATCATAATTATCACCCATCCTCAGGCATCACTGTCGCAAGTATCAACATCAGCATCACTACCACCATCACTAAAATTATCAACATCATTATTCAAAGTGAAAGCTTGCCACCGTTTAGTCTATTTTATTTCTTCTGGCTTGAAGATTACCCAAAATGTCAGACCACCAAGAAAAAAAGGCATAGTCAATATAAAAAAGGCCTGATGGATGTGGTTATTCCTTTTCTAGCTTTTCACGCCAAGGTCATTGAAAGTGAAAGTGAAAGTTGCTCAGTCATGTCCGATTCTTTGTAACCCCATGGATTATACAGTCCATGGAATTCTCCAGGCCAGAATACTGGAGTAGGTAGCTATTCCCGTTTCCTGGGGAACTTCCCAACCCAGGGATCGAATCCAGGTCTCTTGCATGGCAAGTGGGTTCTTTACCAGGGAAACCCTCCAAGGTCATTGCTATGATATGAATGTTTACATCCCTCAGTGTGGTGGTATCAAGATGTGGGCCTGTGACTTTCCCGGTGGTCCAGTGGTTAAGAATCTGCATTTCCAACGCAGAGGATGCAGATTTGATTGCTGGTTGGAGAACTAAGATCTCATATGCTACATCAGTTCAGTCACTCAGTCGTGTCCGTGTCTGACTCTTTGCGAACCCATGGACTGCAGCACGCCAGGCCTCCCTGTCCATCACCAACTGCCAGAGTTTACCCAAACTCATGCCCATTGAGTCAGTGATGCCATCCAACAATCTCATCCTCTGTCATCCCCTTCTCCTCCCACCTTCAATCTTTCCCAGCATCAGGGTCTTTTCAAAAGAGTCAGTTCTTCGCATCAGGTAGCCAAGGTACTAGGGTTTAGGCTTCAACATCAGTCCTTCCAATGAACATTCAAGACTGATCTGCTTTAACATGGACTGGTTGGTTCTCCATGCTGTCCAAGGGACTCTCAAGAGTCTTCTCTAACACCATAGTTCAAAAGCATCAATTCTTTGGCACTCAGCTTTCCATATAGTCCAACTCACACATCCATACATGACTACTGGAAAAACCATAGCCTTGACTAGAGAGACCTTTGTTGGCAAAGTAATGTCCCTGCTTTTTAATATGCTGGCTAGGATGGTCATAACTTTTCTTCCAAGGAGCAAGCATTTTTTAATTTCATGGCTGCAGTCACAATCTACAGTAATTTTGGAGCCCCCCAAAATAAAATCTGCCACTGTTTCCATTGTTTCCCCATCTATTTGCTATGAAGTGATGGGACCAGATGCCATGATCTTAGTTTTCTGAATGTTGAGCTTTAAGCCAGCTTTTTTACTCTCCTCTTTCACTTTCATCAAGAGGTTCTTTAGTTCTTCTTCACTTTCTGCCATAAGGGTGGTGTCATCTGCATATCTGAGGTTATTGATATTTCTCCCGGCAATCTTGATTCCAGCTTATGCTTCATCCAGTCCAGCATTTCCCATGATGGGCTCTGCATATAAGTTAAATAAGCAGGGTGACAGTATACAGCCTTGACGTACTCCTTTTCCTATTTGGAACCAGTCTGTTGTTCCATGTCCGGTTCTAACTGTTGTTTCCTGACCTGCATACAGATTTCTCAGGACACAGGTCAGGTATTCCCATCTCTTTCAGAATTTTCCACAGTTTATTGTGATCCACACAGTCAAAGGCTTTGGCATAGTCAATAAAGTAGAAGTAGATGTTTTAATGGAACTCTTGCTTTTTTGATGACCCAGCGGATGTTGGCCTTTTGATTTCTGGTTCCTCTGCCTTTTCTAAATCCACCTTGAACATCTAGAAGTTCAAGGTTCATGTACTGTTGAAGCCTGGCTTGGAGAATTTTGAGCATTACTTTACTAGCGTGTGAGATGAGTGCAATTGTGCAGTAGTTTGAGCATTCTTTGGCATTGCCTTTCTTTGGGATTAGAATGAAAACTGGTATTTTCCAATCCTTGGGCCACTACTGAGTTTCCCAAATTTGCTGGCATTTTGAGTGCAGCTCTGTCACAGCATCCTCTTTTAGCATTTGAAATAGCTCCACTGGAATTCCATCACCTCTACTAGCTTTGTTCATAGTGATGCTTCATAAGCCTCACTTGTCTTCACATTCCAGGATGTCTGGCTCTAGGTGAGTGATCACACCATCATGATTATCTGGGTCATGAAGATCTTTTTTGTATAGTTCTTCTGTCTATTCTTGCTACTTCTTAATATCTTCTGCTTCTGTTAAGTCCATACCATTTCTGTCCTTTATTGAGCCCATCTTTGCACAAAATGTTCCCTTGGTATCTCTGATTTTCTTGAGGAGACCTCTAGTCTTTCCCATTCTATCGTTTTCCTCTGTTTCTTTCCATTGATCACTGAGAAAGGCTTTCTTATCTCTCTTTGATATTCTTTGGAACTCTGCATACAAATGGGTATATCTTTCCTTTTCTCCTTTGCTTTTCACTCTCTTCTTTTCATAGCTATTTGTAAGGCCTCCTCAGACAGCCATTTTGCTTTCTTGCATTTCTTTTTCTTGTGGATGGTCTGATCCCTGTCTCCTGTACAATGTCACAAACCTCCGTGCATAGTTCATCAGGCACTCTATCTATCAGATCTAGTCCCTTAAATCTATTTCTCACTTCTACTGTATAATCATAAGGGATTTGATTTAGGTCATACCTGAATGGTCTAGTGGTTTTCCCTACTTTCAATGTAAGTATGAATTTGGCACTAAGGTGTTCATGATTTGAGCCACAGTCAGCTCCTGGTTTTGTTTTTGCTGACTGTATAGATCTTCTCCATCTTTGGCTGCAAAGAATATAATCAATCTGATATCGGTGTTGACCATCTGGTGATGTCCATGTATAGAGTCTTCTCTTGTGTTGTTGGAAGAGGGTGTTTGGTATGACCAGTGCGTTCTCTTGGCAAAACCTTATTTGCCTTTGCCCTCCTTCATTCTGTACTCCAAGGCCAAATTTGCCTGTTACTCCAGGTGTTTCTTGACTTCCTATTTTTGCATTTCAGTCCCCTGTAATGAAAAGGACATTTTTGTGGTGGGGGGTGGTGGGGGTTGTGTTAGTTCTACATGGCATGGTTAGAAAAAAAAGTGAGGCCTTTGGGAGGTGATAAGATTGTGAGAGGGCTTCCTTGGTGGCTCAGATGGTAAAGAATCTGCTTGCAATGCAGAAGACCCGGGTTTGATCCCTGGGAATGGCAGTTGACTCCAGCACTCTTAACATAATAAAGACCTTGGTTACTTTTGTTGTTATTCAGTTGCTCAGTCCTGTCCAACCCTATGACCTCGTGGACTGCAGCATGTCAGGCATCCCTGTCCTTCACCAGCTCCTCAGACAACCATTTTGCCTTTTTGCACTTGGTTACTTTAGAGGTACATAAAATTTTGTGCAACTACTTTGCCTTTTGGCAGTGTTCCGCAGAGTGGCATATAATTCTTATATTTGCTTCAAAATTCCAACTAATTTTCTCCTGGAACAGAATAGATTGGTGGTTAATTGAACCTGCCTGCATTAGCATGACTTATACAGTTGTAGGATTTGGGGGGCTTAAGGGATCTTCAAGATGATCCTTTTCAATCTTTCATCTCTCTGATGAGAAAACTAAGCTTTGCAACAGAGTGTTACTTTCCCAGGATAAGAAAGTAAAGCTAAGATGGAAATTCTGACTCTTAAACCCCAATTCAGTGTTCTTTCTTTTTTATAATCTAACTTTTTTAATAATCTAATTCTTACTGTGGCTATTTGTACTCTCCTGGAGTTAGTGAGTCTGTATAAATTCCAACAAAGTATACATGGTATATGTGTTTGTATAAATGTTGAGAAATATTTGATCCCTGAATGTACTTTAAAATAATCTGACTCATAATGATTTTTAAAAATTTTTTATTTCTATTACTATTGATGCTATTCTATTTCTTCTGGCCATTCTTTTCGCTCAGTAACTTCCCAAACAAAACAATGTGACAGGTAAATTATTAAGCTATTAGTGTGTGTTCTTCCATCTCAGTATCATTCCCTCTGTTCCAAAAAGGACTCTTGACTCCCTTGCCACAGGAGAAGACGAGGAAGCATAGTCAAGAAAATGGAGGTAAGAGGTCTCCCTAAAGAGAAAGAGATTAGGTGATCTGGTCCATGGGCCTATGGTGAGGATGAAGCAAGCTTCGAAAGGATGGCTATGGGTGATTCTTTGGGATAGACAAATACTCCCAGCTCATTTTCTACCCAGAGGGGAACCAAAGATGCTAGACTTCAGAACACCTTATTGTCTTTCTTGGCCATTGGGACCTTAGCTTTAACCAAAGCCCAAATACCAAAGCTCCTTCATCCCAGCATTTAGATCTGATTGTGATGCCTAAGTTGTTGGGAAACCCAATAGCGTGTCTGTGGAAAGCCTTGTGTTAATTACCTATTGCTATGGGAGATGCGTTGGAATTGATGCTTTTGTATTGATGCTTTCGTATTGTGGTGCTGGAGAACTCTTGAGAGTCCTTTGGACAGCAAGATCAAACTAGTCAGTCCAAAAGGAAATCAACCCTGAATATTCATTGGAAGGGCTGATACTGAAGCTGAAGTGCCAATACTTTGACCACCTGATGCAAAGAGCTGATTGATTGGAAAAGACTCTGATGCTAGAGAAGACTGAAGGCAGGAAGAACAGGATGACATAGGATGAGATGGTTGGATGGTATCACCAATTCAATGGAAATGAGCTTGAGCAAATTCCAGGAGTTAGTGAAAGATGGGGAAGCCTGGTGTCCTTCAGTCCACGGGCTCACAAAGAGTCTGACTCAACTGAGGGACTGAACAACAACAATGGGCCAAACCACCCCTGGACTTAATGGCTTAACATAACAAAAGATCATTTATTTTGAATACGAATCTGCACTTTGAGTTGATCTCTGCTGGAACAGCCTTCCTTAGGGAGAATCTAAGAGAATCTACTTACAAAACAGGTTACTCATTTGGCTGAGGGTTCGGTGCTGACTGTTGGCAGTGGATATGACTGGTGATGGAAGTAAAGTCTGATGCTGTAAAGAGAAATATTACATGGGAACCTGGAATGTTAGGTCCATGAATCAAGGCAAATTGGGGGTGGGCAGCAGGAGATGGCAAAAGTGAACACTGACATTTTAGGAATCAGTGAACTAAATGGACTGGAATGGGTGAATTTAACTCAGACGACCATTGCATCTACTACTGTGGGCAAGGATCCCTTAGAAGAAATGGAGTAGCCACCATAGTCAACAAAAGAGTCCAAAATACAGTACTTGGATGCAATCTCAAAAACAATAGAAGGATCTCTGTTCATTTCCAAGGCAAACCATTCAATATCACAGTAATTCAAGTCTATGCCCCAACCAGTAATGCTGAAGAAGCTGAAGTTGAATGGTTCCATGAAGACCTACAAGACATTCTAGAACTAACACCCAAAAAAGATGTCCTTTTCATTATAAAGGACTGGAATGCAAAAGTAGAAAGTCAAGAAACACCTGGAGTAACAGGCAAATTTGGCCTTGGAGTACAAAATGAAGCAGGGCAAAGGCTAATAGAGTTTTGCCAAGAGAATGCACTGGTCATAGCAAACACTCTCTTCCAACAACACAAGAGAAGACTCTACACATGGACATCACTAGATGGTCAATACTGACATCAGATTGATTAGATTCTTTGCAGACAAAGATGGAGAAGTTATATACAGCCAGCAAAAACAAGACTGAAGGCTCACTGTGGCTCAGATCATGAACTCCTTATTGCCAAATTCAGACTGAAATTTAAGAAAGTAGGGAAAACCATTAGACCACTCAGGTATGACATAAATCAAATCCCTTATGATTGTACAGTGGAAGTGAGAAATAGATTCAAGGGATTAGATGTGATAGAATGCCAGAAGAACTATGGACAGAGGTTTGTGACATTGTACAAGAGACAGATCAAGACCATCCCCAAGAAAAAGAAATGCAAAAAGGCAAAATGGTTGTCTGAGGAGACCTTACAAATAGCTGAGAAAAGAAGAGAAGCTAAAGGCAAAGGAGAAAAGGAAAGATATACCCATTTGAATGCAGGGTTCCAAAGAATAGCAAGGAGGGATAAGAAAGCCTTCCTCCGTGATCAATGCAAAGAAATAGAGGAAAACAACAGAATGGGAAAGGCTAGAGGTCTCTTCAAGAAAATCAGAAATACCAAGGGAACATTTCATGCAAAGATGGGCCCACTAAAGGACATAAATGGTATGGACCTAACAGAAGCAGAAGATATTAAGAAGAGGTGGCAAGAATATGCAGAACTATACAAAAAAGAACTTCATGACCCAGATAATCATGATAGTGTGATCACTCACCTAGAGCCAGACATCCTGGAATGTTAAGTCAGGTGGGCCTTACAAAGCACCACTATGAACAAAGCTAGTAGAGGTGATGGAATTCCAGTGGAGCTATTTCAAATCCTAAAAGAGGATGCTGTGAAAGAGCTGAACTCAATATGCCAGCATTGGAAAACTCAGCAGTGGCCCCAGGACTGGAAAAGATCAGTTTTCATTCCAATCCCAAAGAAAGGCAATGCCAAAAATGTTCAAACTACTGCACAATTGCACTCATCTCACACACTAGCAAAGTAATGCTCAAATTTCTCCAAGCCAGGCTTCAATACTACGTGAACGATGAACTTCCTGATGTTCAAGCTGAATTTAGAAAAGGCAGAGGAACCAGAGATCAAATAAACAACATCTACTGGACCATTGAAAAAGCCAGAGAATTCCAGAAAAACATCTACTTCTGCTTATTGACTACGCAAGAGCCTTTGACTCTGTGGATCACGACAAACTGTGGACAGTTCTGAAAGAGATGGGGACACCAGACCACCTGACCTACCTCCTGAAAAATCTGTATGCAGGTCAAGAAGCAACAGTTAGAATTGTACATGGAACAACAGACTGACTCCAAATCAGGAAAGGAGTATGTCAAGGCTGTATATTGTCACCCTGCTTATTTAACTTATATGCAGGGTACATCATGAGAAATGCTGGACTGGATGAAGCATAAGCTGGAATCAAGATTGCCAGGAGAAATATCAATAACCTCAGATATGCAGATGATACCACCCTTATGGTAGAAAGCGAAGAACAAAAGAGCCTCTTGATGAAAGTTAAAGAGGAGAGTTACATAGCTGACTTAAAGCTCAATGTTCAGAAAACGAAGATCATGGCATCTGGTCCCATCAGTTCATGGGAAATAGATGGGGAAACAATGGAAACAGTGACAGATTTTATTTTGGGGGGCCCCAAAATTACTGTAGATTGTGACTGCAGCCATGAAATTAAAAGACCCTTACTCCTTGGAAGAAAAGCTCCAACCACACTAGCCAGCTTATTAAAAAGCAGAGACATGACTTTGCCAACAAAGGTCTATCTAGTCAAAGCTATGGTTTTTCCAGTTGTCATGTATGGATGTGAGGGCTGGACTATAAAGAAAGCTGAGCACCAAAGAATTGATGCTTTTGAACTGTGGTGTTGGAGAAGACTCTTGAGAGTCCCTTGGAAAGCAAGGAGATCCAACCAGTCCATCCTAAAGGAAATCAGTCCTGAATATTCATGGAAGGACTGATGGTGACGCTAAAACTCCAATACTTTGACCACCTAATGTGGAGAAGTGACTCGTTTGAAAAGACCCTGATGCTGGGAACTACTGAAGGTGGGAGGAGAAGGGGACAACAGAGGGTGAGATGGTTGGATGGCATCACCGACTCAATGGACGTGAGTTTGAGTAAGCTCCAGGAGTTGGTGATGGACAGGGAAGCCTGGCGTGCTATAGTCCATGGAGTCGCAAAGAGTCAGACATGACTGAGCAACTGAACTGAACTGAACTGAAATCAAGATCTGGGTAAGAGTTTCCAGGCACAGATATGGGGAAGGAGTGGCCCCCTGACCTGGGTCCTTTTAGTCCTGGCAGCTTACTAGAGGATTAGCGGAGGGGACTCATTTGAGTTTTTAGAGGAGAGTTTGGTAGGGTGTGAGGTTGGGGGTTGGTTAAAGTGGCAATCCACCCCCACCACAGAGTCTTCAAGTGAAGTGACCTCCCTACCTGTATAAATTTGGGCCACATTAGTTTCCTTTTCTGTAACTGAGGCAATTAGTCTATCTGTCTGTGTACAATTCAAAGATGAAACTAAACGCGTCTAGCACAGAGCAAGTGGTCGGTCAGTGGTAGCCAATATTAGCCATTGTTAGAGAATGGAAAATTATTGAAAACTTTGAAGTTGGGGAGTGATGTGAACAATACCAAGAAGCAAGATTTTTAAAAGATGAATGTTGACAGCAGTGTAAACACTTCAGAGGAAGCTGTGTTGGGGAGGAGGCCGTAAATGAAGAGGCAACTCCAAAAGTCCAGGAGTACTGAAGGCAGAATTTATAAAACCTGGGGAGTGTATGGAGGAGGTTGAGACACACAGGATGATATATCCTCCCAGGAAAAAGTCAAAGATGATGTTAGGGTACATGTTCTAGGTGACCATGAGAACGGAGTGAAAAGGCTTGAAAGCAGAAAGTACTCCACTTACCTCCTCATGCCCCATCCCCACCCCCACAAACCAGGAGATACTGGAAAAGGATCTATATTCAGGCTGTTCCTTGGGTTACATCCACGGCATGTTCATTTAATCATAAAATACTGGCCACAGAAGGTGTTGTAGTTCATAGGCCACACACCTCCAAGTATTAGATAAAACTTGAATAGTATGTCTTTTATCTTGCTCTTTTGCAGTAGAAAAAAAGAATATTGAAATATAAGAAATGAATAAAACCAAACAGGAGTCCAAAATAAGCTACCGAAATGCCTAAAGAGATAAGTAAGCTTCAGAAAATAAACATTTTACCTATTTATTATTCCCCCTACAGAGTTACCAT
Organism: Bos indicus x Bos taurus; assembly: GCF_003369695.1. Taxonomy (NCBI): domain Eukaryota; kingdom Metazoa; phylum Chordata; class Mammalia; order Artiodactyla; family Bovidae; genus Bos; species Bos indicus x Bos taurus. The sequence goes on along the minus strand of NC_040083.1, from coordinate 80,041,707 downwards.
CAAGTAACCCTTTTGAACCCTTTCCTCCCACCTGAACTTCCTCAAGATCATGAAATTTCCAACAATGGGGCTGGCTGGCCAAATGGAGAAGTCGAGGAATGTATATCCTTATGTTTCTTCCTCTAATACAGCAACGTATCTTTCCAAAAATTCAATAGTTTCTACCTCAAGGTAAATATATCATATTATAAGTTATTTCCTTTTATATTTGTTTTTCCTGAAGTGCTTTGAGATCTCCAACAGAAAGCATGTGAATGTTGTAAATTCCTGCTGTCATTGGTCGTATACTTAATATGATGACACTGTTTTAGATTTTTACCACCTTCTGTTAAAAAAATCAAATTATTGACTTCTGTGTAATTTTTCCTGTGGTTCCCTATCACTTTTCATTTAATCAAAATATTTACATTTGTATTTTTAATTAATTCACAGATATTTACAGATTTGTTGGTTGCTTTTCCAGACAATAAGGTAGCAATGATTATTTTATGAGTGAAATCATGTGAACATTTTTATAACTCAGAGTATATACATGAAAGGAACAAGGGACAACAGAAGGAAAATTGGTTTTCTATTTCTTATTTTAATAAGTTATAGAAATACAAATAGTAGGATGATTGCCAGCATTATCAACATTAATTTACTAGGTGTTGAATATACAAAAAGAAGATAAAGAACAAAGTAAGGAGGGGTCTGAATGGCAGGAATTTGTTAATATCTGTAACACTGCAAATTCATATTTCCCTTGAATGAACAGTCCTCCTTTAGGGATGTATCCTATATGCTTGTAAGTGATCAGAACGTATGGGCAAGTAACCAGAGTTCCCAACTCTGTGCCAGCCAGAGGAGAAGAAAAGGATATATTGGTGTCTCTGAGTGAGATAGGGTGGGGAAGTGGTCTGCAGTTATGACCCAGGATGGTAAGAGAAGAGTAGAGGGAAGATGGTTGACTTCAAGCAGCTAAGAACCATTGCGGTTATAGGAATTAATTAATTTCCAGGGCTATGCTGCTCAGACCAGATGTCTGTACCAGGATCTCTGAGTAGAATTGACAGGGAGGAAAATATAGCTCATCCCTCATAATAACTACCCCTTCCAGTTTCTGTATTTGATGCCTTGACATCTGGGCACTGCATGGACTGCCCCTCCCAGGGCTAGCTAATTCCTGGAGAGAGCAAATGATTTGCTTATGAGTGTGCCTTTTATATGCAAACCCAGCCAGTCCAGAGCCCAAACCCCAACCACCTCCTTTATGGGGCTCTTATATTCTGGGTAGCTATCCACCTACCCTAATTACCCAAAGGCCGGGTACCAGCTCCTTTGCCCACTGAAATTATTCAAACTAGCCAATAATAAACCTACAGACCCTGTCCACCAATCACTTCCTGTGGAAACTGCAATAAAGACTCTTGCCCACATGTCCCTCTCGTTCCATCTGCCTCCTGAGCAGCCCTGGTGATTCCCTGTGTGGCCCTCTGTGGTATGCCATGCCCACTGTTTCTAAGAATCTGTGGGTATGAAAACTTTTTTCATGACAGTCATTTCTGTGTCTGTGTGTCTTGTTGTTCAGTCACTAAGTTGTGTCCAACTCTTTGTGACCTCATGGACTGCAGCACACTAGGCTCCCTGTCCTTCACTATCCCTAAGAGTTTACTCAAAGTCTGTGCATTGAGTCAATGATGCCATCAAACTATCTCATCCTCTGTCACCCCCTTCTTCTCCTGTCCTCAATTTTCCTCAGCATCAGGGTCTTTTCCAATGATTTGGCTCTTTGCATCAGGTGGCCAAAGTATTGGAGCTTCAGCTTCAGCATCAGTCCTTCCAATGAATATTCAGAGTTGATTTCCTTTAGGATTGACTACTTTGAGCTCCTTGCTGTCCAAAGGACTCTCAAGAGTCCTCTCTAGCACCACAGCTTGAAAACATCAATTCTTCAGTGCTCAGCCTTCTTTCTGGTCCAACTCTCATATCCATATATGACTACTGGAAAACCCACCTTTGTTGGCAAGGTGATATCTCTGCTTTTTAATATACTATCTAGGTTTGTCATATGTTTCTATCCAAGGAGCAAGCATCTTTTGATTTCATAGCTGCAACCACACACTGTCCACAGTGATTTTGGAGCCCAAGAAAATAAAATCTGTCACTGCTGCTACTTTTTCACCTTCTATTTGCATTGAAGTGATGGGAGTGGATGCCATAGTCTTAGGTTTTTCAATGTTGAGTTTTAAGCCAGCTTTTTCACTCTCCTCTTTCACCCTCAAGAGTCTCTTTAGTTCTTCTTCACTTTCTTCCATTAGAGTGGTGTCATATGCATATCTGAGGTTGTTAATAATATTTCTTCTGGCAATCTGGACTCCACTTTTGATTCACCCAGCCTGGCATTTCACATGATATACTCTGCATATAAGTTAAATAAGTAGGGTGACAATATGCAGCCTTGTCATACTCCTTTCCCAATTTTATGTGTGTCTTAACATATTTAAACAAAACAAGTCTTGGGGGCCTTGTAGGACATATATTGTTGCTGGTGGTGGATTAGTCACTATGTTATGTGTGACTCTTGCAATCCCATGGACTGTAGCCTGCCAGGGTCCTCTGTCCATGGGATTCTTCAGGCAAGAATATTGGAGTAGTTTGGGTTGCCATTTAATTCTCCAGAGTATGTTCCTGACCCAGGAATCAAACCGAGGTCTCTGGCATTGCAGATTCTTTACCGACTGAGCTATGAGGGAAGCCCCTAAGTTAACCTTAAAAATGCATTCTAACATACAGTAGGTACAGACAAATACTGTTTGATTCCACATATATGAGGTACCTAGAACAGTCAAATTCATGGTCACAAAGTACACTAATAGGTGCCAGGGCCTGGACCAGGGCAGCAGTGGGTAGTAGGAGGTAGTAGGAGGAGGGGGAATGGGGATTTAGTGTTTAATGGGGACAGAGTTTTAGTTTAGGAAAGTGAAAAATTCAGGAAATGAATGATGGTGAGAGTTGCACAACAATATGAATGTATTTACTGCCTCTGAACTGTACAGTTAAATATGGTTAAAACAGTATGCTTTATATTATGTGACTTTTGCCACACAAAAAAAGAACATTTAAAAATATCCCTGTAAAAAACTTTCACATAACTAGAACTGTTTAGAAATGAAATGGATCTCCATAAATAGAGCAGTTCCTGGTTCTAAAGAAGAGTAATCAGAAGTCAGCAGTTCAGAAAATGAATAATAGATTGTGTGTGTGTGTTGAGGAAGGAAATTAGATGTCTTAGATAACTTTTAAGTTTCCTCTTGTGTGTATTATTCTGTATAATCAGACACATCCAGCTTAAATGCTTGGTCATGCTACTTATTTCTATGCCTATGCACTTCAATTCAGTTGTGTACCATGTTTGAGAGAATGTGTAACATGCTGCTAGCGTTTGTAAAAGAATAAACATGAAATTCAATATCATGCTCTCCTGTCATGAGTAGCTCTACTGTGTGTCATTTTGTAAATCCCTAACCTGTCTTTGTCTGGCATGATTGCCTCAATACACCGGTGGTACAGCTGAGGTGGGGAGCTTGGTGGGGAAGGGAGATCAGTGTTAACTAAGCAGGTTAACAAGAAGCATTGACTCTCATCAGGGTTGGGTTCTTCTTTCATCTGGAACTCCTGTGAAAAACTTCTTACTGTTTGTTACAAAATCACCTCCAAGATACAGGACAGAGGCTCTTGAGTCAGAGCCAGTTAGAAAAGCCAAAATACATATGGGAGGAAGATATACTGGAGTTTGGAGTCAGAAGTAGGATTTGGTGGAAGTGTCAAAGTTGAGCCTTTAGAACCTAACAAAGAGGAGATCAGAGCTAAACTAGGTTGGGTATGTGCATGCTAAGTTGCTTCAGTCGTCTCCAACTCTTTGTGACCCTATGGACTATACCCTGCCAAGTTCCTCTACCCATTGGATTCTCCAGACAAGAATATTGGAGTCGGTTGCCATGCCCTCCTCCTGAAGATCTTCCCAATCCAAGGATCAAACTCATGTCTCTTATATCTCCTGCACTGGCAGGCAAGTTCCTTATCCCTAGCCCCCTAGGAAGCCCCCCCCAAAATTGATTAAAAGCCACTGAATGCATTCCTGTGAAACTTATGAACTTGGGATTCCCTTGGCTGATGGGTAAGCATGTGATTCCTGAGGGTGTCAGGTTGGCCCAAATGGTCAGTGAAGGCAAACTGAACACCTGTCTTACGTTAGGTTCCTCTGGGAACACATTCTAAGCTGAATGTTGATTGGGGAGTGTGCTTAGGATTAACATTTGTAAGGGGGTGAGGGGAGCAAGATGGGGCAGAGGGAGTAAGTTGAATGGTGATATGGTTCAACCAAGACCACAGCTGGTCCTACAGGTAGTTCTGGAACTGGGGTAGCTGTTTAGAGTTGCCTTGGATGGAGACAAGGAAGTTGGGCCTTTGTACCTTCTTGATGGATTTGGGCTATCTGGGAAAGGCAAAGGCAGTTAGTCCGTGGACATGCAACTGTGAACATCAGCAGCCAACTCTCAGGACAACTAGGTGAGTGAGTACTTCAGTCCTGGAGTGGGATCTGGGTGACACATCCACTCAGCATCCCATGAAATAGAAAACTGGCACTCTCCTATCATTGTCTCAAAGCAGTGTCGAAAATAGTAAGCTCTGCTGGACCAGGAAATGGAATCGTCCAAACCTGTCAATGATGAGCTTTCCTAGCTCTTATGAAGTTTAGAAGAATCCACATGTGATGGGGACTCGTAACCCGAGGAGGTTCCTCTAACTAGTAGCAGCTGACTTGGCTCAGCTGTCTACTGTGCCACGGAAGACAACACTAGTGTCTGGCTGGGGAGGGTTCCAATTACTAGTGAAATGAAAGAGTGAGGTAGTCACCTGAAATGTGCTCATCGGTTGCAATTCATCCTTCCTGCGAATCCTTAGCATCATTTCCCAGGTTCCTCTGACTTAAAAGCATGATCATTCAAATCAAGATGCAAAATGATCAATTGGAATTCCTCTGCTGCTTCCATGCTTGCCTCCTGCCCCAGCCTCCCCAGCACACATGCAGACAGACTCATATAAGTACAGTACTGTTCTACCATATCCTTAATTTTACAGATCTCCTGCTGAAGTTTCTGACTAATGGTAAGTTATTTGTTCAGAAAGATTTTATGGCTCTCATAAAATGTCAATTACAGTTTTAAAATAACTTGTAGTTTTTCTGTAACATGATGCTGCCATCTTGGTTCCCAGAGGGTGTATTAAATTCAAGTAGCAATAACAAATCATTTAAGCAATAAATAAATAACCTGAGACAGAGTGTTGTTAAGAGTTAATAGTCTCCCATACACTCAATAGAGGGTGAGGCTTCACTCAATTAAAGTGACCCCGGGAGGAGGGGGCGGCCAGGGGCCAAACTGCACCCAGTCATTTTGTTGGAGGTATTCAACCCGCACACATTCATTTCCTTCTTTATGTTGTCTCTTTTCAGCAAGGAAGGCTCTCTGCAGTCCCTGGGTCCAGAGAACAATTACGGTACAGTCTCAGAGAACAGAAAGAAAACTGGGGTCATAAATATGTTAAATGAGTGCGTGGGTTTAAGTGGCTTTGTAAATGGAACACGGAGGGAACCTTAGACTAATTAATGAATATGAAGCAGTGGGAAAGCTGGGGGGTTTGGGGGACAGTCTTGTTGTAGGGTGAGGATTCTACAACTGTATCATTATTTTCCCCCAGGAAGGCGCACTTATTTATTTTAGAAATATTTTTTTTAAGATGTCAGAGTGTCTTGATGGAGAATACCAGATGTGGGTGAAAAAAGAACATTTGAAAGAGAAATCCTATTTACATTGTATTTTCTCTAATAAAAGCTTGGCCTAAAAGGATGATTTTACAGATTTTTAAAAAGTGTTATCCTTGTATTTTAAGAGGGGAACATCAAAAAAGAGGAGAAATTTCATACTTTTTATATGAAATTGCAGCCCATTCAAATATATAGACTCTTTCCTAGTAAATGGCCTTTGTTAACTAAGTTCCATTTGGATCAAAGCAAAGATTAAGATTTTATGATGTGTGCATTTCCATATGCTCTAAAATATTTTAGTTTTTCTATTTGGATCATTTACTATTTTTGTTCCTTTTTTATGTTTTTAAGAAAATTTTATTTGCACGAATAACTTTGGAGAAAGTTAAAGGATGCCTGTATATCTCATATGACCCCTATTGAATCCACGCATGATTTCTTGAGTTTGGGCTATGTGAGGCTAGCCAGTGCTGGCACTCTGAAAATGTCCCTGAACTTGGAGGACACTCACAGTGTGAGGGCCAGCCAGAGACCAAGAGCCAGACAGAGGCCACAGAAGAGATGCAAATGGACAAAGGGTCAGAGAGAGAAAAGAAAGAATGAGAGAGATTGAGACGGACACACATGCACACACACACAGAGAAGAGGAAGGCTGAGAGACTCAGGGGAGATGGGAAAAGTAGACAGGCACAAAGCCACAGAGGGACACCAAGAGACGAAGAGAAAACAAAAACACAAAACCACATAAGCAACAGAGAAGTGACTGGCACAGACTTCCTTGTTTAATTGATTAAATGGCTGAGCTGTGAACAATGGCCTAAATTGAACCATTGATCTAATTCAGTTGTTAATATACTAAAATGAGCACACTAACTGCTTGTTTGGGGGCTGTTTCAGTGGTCTTAGCTGCAACATTGAAAAAGAAAAACCTTGCCAAAGCCTTTTATGTTGATAAAACCAACTCATTTTATTTTTGTTGCATTCAAAGCTGCAGGATCACTGAATCACAATCTTTATATGGGTTTCACAAATGATGTTTGTTCTTCAACAAGTTTTATTAAGCACCTGTCATGCTTCCCCGGTGGCTCAGAGGTTAAAGAGTCTGCCTGCAATGCGGGAGACCTGGGTTTGATCCCTGGGTTGGGAAGGGCCCCTGGAGAAGGAAATGGCAACCCACTCCAGTATTCTTGCCTGGAGAATCCCATGGACGGAGGAGCCTGGTGGGCTGCAGTCCATGGGGTCACAAAGAGTCGGACACGACTGAGTGACTTCACTTTCACTTTCACAGGAATGGCAGGATAAAGGTTTTGTGTAAAGAACACAAAAATGCTTGAGGAGCTATAATTGTTCCTCAACTATAAGGAAATGATATTCAGGGTGACATGATAAGCACATGTCAAACTAAATTTATAAAGATAAGAATTGAACAGCATAAGAAACTACAGAAGTGATGTCACAGGAGAAAATCAATCAATTATCCTAATGAGGGGTTGCTACTGTTGTTCAGTCACTCAGTGGTGTCTGACTCTTTGTGACCCCATGAACTGCAGCACGCCAGGCCTCCCTGTCCATCACCAACTCCCGCAGTTCACCCAAACCCATGTCCATTGAGTCCGTGATGCCATCCAACCATCTTATCCTCTGTTGTCCCCTTCTCCTCCTGCCTCCTTCAATCTTTCCCAGCATCAGGGTCTTTTCAAATGAGTCAGTTCTTCACATCAGGTGGCCAAAGTATTGGAGTTTCAGCTTCAACATCAGTCCTTGTCTGACAGAATGTGTTCCACTGGAGAAGGGAATGGCAAACCATTTCAGTATAGTTGCCTTGAGAACTTCATGAACAGTATGAAAAGGCAAAAAGAAAGGACACTGAAAGATTTGTAAATTACAGTATACCTTTTTTTTTTTTTAAGTGTCAACCAGACCAGGCTGGTAAGGTATAGCAAGGGCTGGTAATGTTTGTGGGGATGCAGATATACTCTTTTTCATCACATATGTTTAAAAATATCCTTCAACCTCACAAAGGGATGTGTCTCCCACATTTCATGAAAAACAAGATTTTCTTGTTCTATTTTTCCTTTCCTAATTTTGATAGAGACATGAGTATACAGAAATATTTCTTAAACAAGAGCAAAGCAACATTGTGATCACGTGGCAAATGACAATCAATGGCTCCCTGCTGTGGGGCCTCATTAGGGATTGGTGTGGCCTGTGGTGAACCAGAGAACATCCCTCTCAAGGGAATAGCCACAATGCAGCTTTTTTTTTTGCTACCGTGGAACAACGTCAGCCCAATGTTGCCAGATTTCCTGTTTGTCCAACAGAATTTTATAGTAAAATCTTTAGATTTTTTAAATGTCGGTTAAAACTTTTTAAAACAAAATACCATGAGGTCCAAACAAAATGAGGTCAATTCAGCAGATAGGCTGAGGGTTTGCAAACTCAGCTTTATAGTCAGAATCTTACAGTTTAGCACTTAATTGTGGATTTCCAGTTTTCTTCACTGCTATTTTACAGGGGGCTAATTTCAACTCCCAAACTCTTCACAGTTCCTAGGGCTGGAGATTGGGATAGGAGATTGCAACCTGTATGTGTCTCTGTGTGTGTTTGTGTGTGGGGCGGGGAGGTGGGGGAGTGGGATGGGGTACTTCTCTCCACCTAGTGCCTGCCTCTGTGCTCAATATATGTAACAAATGCATAGCCAACACTATTGATTCTGTACATATAATCAAATATTATTTAAATAAATGTTTCCCGGAAGGCTAGCACACTACTTCACACATCTAGTAAAATAGAGCCTGAGACTCAAAAAGAAGTCTAACTAGATGTTACTTTAAGTGATAAACAATGACCCCGTAGATTTTTCTTGCTGAGATCTAGTCTATTAGGAAGCAGAAATACCACTGTTTCTCATAGTGGACCATCATATTACTCCTAAAGTTAGGTGGAGACTAGATGGATTATTTCCAAATATTGTTCTTTCTTTCTGAGCACACATAGAGACTGTATTTCCCAGTCACATTTGCATTTAGTTTGAGGGTATTTTACTGCATTCTAGGCAAAATAATGTAAGCAGATATTATACACATACTATTTCCAGGAATGCCCATAGAAATCTCCTTCACAAACCTCTGTGCGTTTGTGCTGTCACCTGTCATGTCTGACTCTTTGCGACCCTATGGACTGTAGCCTGCCAAGTTCCTCTGTCCATGGGATTCTCCAGGCAAGAATACTGGAGTAGGTTGCATGCCCTCCTCCAGGAAATCTTCTCGGACCAGGAATTGAACCCGCATCTCCTGTGGCTCTTACATTGAAAGAAGATTCCTTACCACTGAGCCACCAGTGAAGTCCACGCAAACCTCAAAACTCCCTCAATTCCCATGCTGCAGCATTTGCAGACACTATATGTTGAGGATGAAGTAAACATAAAATGGAAGAAGCCTGGATCCCTGAGTCACAGCTTGGAGGAGAGTCACACATGAGCACCATCTGACCTGCATCAAACTGGAACACAAGCAGGAAATAAACATACTTGCATTAAACCACTGAGAATTGAGGGTTATTTATTACAGCAGCCAGCACTACCTAACCTAATACCTAACAACATGTCTTTTCAGAGATGGTCTAGAAAAAAAATTGACTATATGTATAGGGCTTCCCTGGTAGCTTATCTGGTAGAGGGTCTGCCTGCAGTGCGGGACCCAAGTTCAATCCCTGGGTCAGGAAGATCCCCTGGAGAAGGAAATGGAAACCCACTCCAGTACCCTTGCCTGGAAAATCCCATGGACAGAGGAGCCTGCTGGGCGACAGCCCATGGGGTAGCAAAGAGTTGGACACGACTGAGTGACTTCACTTATATGTATAGGTGCTTCAGATCATTCTAATGTTATTAACAACAGCAAATTACTAAGTAATAATATCCTTTATTTAGTTAACAAAACTCATTCGCACATTATTTTATTTAATGCTTACCGTGCAGCTCTGTGAAGGTATGCTAATGCTAAGTCGCTTCAGTCGTGTCCGACTCTGTGTGACCCCATAGACGGCAGCCCACCAGGCTCCGCCGTCCCTGGGATTCTCCAGGCAAGAATACTGGAGTGGGTTGCCATTTCCTTCTCCAATGCATGAAAGAGAAAAGTGAAAGTGAAGTCGCTCAGTCGTGTCTGACTCTTAGCGACCCCATGGACTGCAGCCCACCAGGCTCCTCTGTCCATGGATTTTCCAGGCAAGAGTACTGGAGTGGGGTGCCATTGCCTTCTCCGCTGTGAAGGTATAGAATAGGGCTTATTATCATTGGTAGAGATTAGGAAACAGAGATGCAGAAAGGAGCTAAACTAGAGTTATTTTGAGTCCTCATTTAGTCCTCTCTTCATCTACAACTGTTTATGTTTAGCAAAGAATCCCTAAAGAGATTGAAAGGATGCTGAACTTTGTTATCTGATTATTTTCTCATATTCATATTTCAACTTGATACTCACACTTACTACTTGTGCCAAGCCTTCAGAGCAGCTGACATTCTTGTCCTCATGGTAATTCTTATTTCTTCTGTTAGACTTCTCTAAAAAGAGAAGAGCATTGTGCAACTTCATCTCCTCTATATTATGATTAATGATATCTATAAACTTGGATTTTTACAGTGCATTGTATCGCCTGGGAAAGTATAGAATTGCTCAGAGTTTTTCATCCGTGAGTAGAATACATACACTTACACAGTAAGTACAATTAGTCATTTTGCTTTGATTTCTATTTCACTTGCTATTGTACAAATTGATAAAATTTTTCTTTCTTTAAGGCAAAATTTAAAATATTCCATAAATAGGTTGTACTTAAAAAAAAGTCAAAAACACCTTCAAAACCATGTTTTGTAGAACAAATGACGTATCAGAAATGAATAAGCTCAGGGGATTTCCAAACTGTTATCTTCAAATGTCTCACGCCAAGGTCATGTATTTGGTCAGGCTTTCCTTGCCCTCTCATTCAAATCTTTTGTAACGGTATTGTTTCATCATGGCCCTAGGCATAGCATAGTGTATACCGCAACTCATTGGTTTCAGTCAAGGGTAATGTTCCCACATACTCCCAACCCCCAACACTTGGCAACGTTTGCTGACCACGACCTGCGGGCTGAAATGTATAGCTTATACAAGCTCAGAGGCGTGTTCAGAGGGCCCCAGGTCTGGTTTATATTCTTCTGTTGCCCTTTATAATTCCTAATCATTTTATTATTGAACTTGTATTTTGTAAGCGAGGTCTGATGTGACATTGGATTATGCGGGTGAGCAGAAGAGATGCACACCATGTGTGTGACTGCCTTTCCTTGCCATCCCCTTCACACTCAACATTCATGATGCCCCAGGGGCACAAAATTCCAGTGGCCTGCCCTGAGCAGGAGTCCAAGAGAACTCCTGGACAGTATACATTCAGCATGTTTCACCTAGGATTGAGCAAGCAGAAGCATGTGGAGCCCCAACAAACCACACCATAGAAGGAAAGGGAAAGACAGAACAACCGTAGTTCCTTTTCTTTTCAGACCTTCCTAATTCAGCAGTGACCCAAAGGGAGAGATCTTGAGTAGAATGGGCCCATATTTTGTGTAGCATATTCACTGTTCTAGGAAAAGTGAAGGGCTTTCCCGGTGGCTCAGTCTGTAAAGAATCTACCTGCAATGTGGGAGACCTGGGTTCCATCCCTGGCTTGGGAAGATCCCTCAGAGGAGGGCATGGCAACCCACTCCAGTATTGCTGCGTGGAGAATTCCCAAAGAGAGAGGATCCTGGTGGGCTGAAATATGAATTGTGTAATTTCAGAGATTCTGCATATGGTGCAAAGGCTCTTACATTTGCATTAAAACTAGTATTCTGCAATATAAAGATGAACAGTGAAATTTATGATAACAATTTAAAGTTTTAATTTTTCTTGTTAGAATGACATTAAATAGCAAATTTCTAAAAACACCATGGCAAGTAGAAAGATAGAGACTGTGGAAGAAGGGGAAAAGCTGTATGTTTAAGCACTTTTTATGTCACATTTTCCCTGCTTTTTGAACCATATTTTTCATTTTGCACTGGATAGCTAGCTGGCCCTACTGGATACATTGTCCCAACTGGACTGGGGATGGTGCTACTGGCATCTAGTGGGCAGAGACCAGAGAGGATGCAAAACATCCTGCAGTGCCCAGAGGATTATCTGACCCCAGACGACTGTAGTGCCCAGAATCGAGAAACCCTGCAGCATTTCAGATCAGATCAGTCGCTCAGTCGTGTCCGACTCTTTGCGACCCCATGAATCGCAGCACGCCAGGCCTCCCTGTCCATCACCAGCTCCCGGAGTTCACTCAGACTCACGTCCATCGAGTCAGTGATGCCATCCAGCCATCTCATCCTCTGTCGTCCCCTTCTCCTCCTGCCCCCAATCCCTCCCAGCATCAGAGTCTTTTCCAATGAGTCCACTCTTCGCATGAGGTGGCCAAAGTACTGGAGTTTCAGCTTTAGCATCATTCCTTCCAAAGAAATCCCAGGGCTGATCTCCTTCAGAATGGACTGGTTGGATCTCCTTGCAGTCCAAGGGGCTCTCAAGAGTCTTCTCCTACACCACAGCTCAAAAGCATCAATTCTTCGGTGCTCAGCCTTCTTCACAGTCCAGCTCTCACATCCATACATGACCATAGGAAAAACCATAGCCTTGACTAGACGAAACTTTGTTGGCAAAGTAATGTCTCTGCTTTTGAATATGCCATCTAGGTTGGTCATAACTTTCCTTCCAAGGAGTAAGTGTCTTTTAATTTCATGGCTGCAGTCACCATCTGTAGTGATTTTGGAGCCCAGAAAAATAAAGTCTGCAGCATTTAGTTCCACTTATAACTTTTGCAAGTAGGTATCAAACCCCTTTGGAAGGAAAGTTATGACCAACCTAGATAGCATATTCAAAAGCAGAGACATTACTTTGCCAACAAACGTTCATCTAGTCAAGGCTATGGTTTTTCCTGTGGTCATGTATGGATGTGAGAGTTGGACTGTGAAGAAGGCTGAGCACCGAAGAATTGATGCTTTTGAGCTGTGGTGTGGGAGAAGACTCTTGAGAGTCCCTTGGACTGCAAGGAGATCCAACCAGTCCATTCTGAAGGAGATCAGCCCTGGGATTTCTTTGGAAGGAATGATGCTAAAGCTGAAACTCCAGCACTTTGGCCACCTCATGCGAAGAGCTGAGTCATTGGAAAAGACTCTGATGCTGGGAGGGATTGGGGGCAGGAGGAGAAGGGGACGACAGAGGATGAGATGGCTGGATGGCATCACTGACTCAATGGACGTGAGTCTGAGTGAACTCCGGGAGTTGGTGATGGACAGGGAGGCCTGGCGTGCTGCGATTCATGGGGTCGCAAAGAGTTGGACACGACTCAGTGACTGATCTGATCTGATCTGATCTGATCAAACCCCTTTAGGTCATGGGCCATCTCTTTTCTTTCCAATTCATAGAGTATACTTCCTGGCAGTCTGATAGAATTTGATAGAAAGTGATCATAAATACTGTTCTGTTAAAAAATAAAAAGAAATCTTTCAATGTTCTTTGTTAGTTGCTGTCATGACCTTCATCATACATTTATTAAGCAACTTATCCAACTTGCAAACAGTTTGCTGGGATCACGTAAGTGACAAAACTTGAAACAGTAGTCTAATCTCTGTCCTTTGTTATATCATAGATTAATTACTTCTCTCACAATTGATGTGCAGCTAGAAAGGCATAATTTCAAAAAGATTTTGCCATGCACTTAGGAGGCAAGAATCAGAGAAAGGAAATATTAACTATAGTCACTGGTATTAGAAACTTTATGGCATTTTATCATTGGTTATAAATGGTTATCATTTGTATCATTTCATCAGTGAGCAGTTTGAGACTCAGTGAGGTTAAATAACCCCTGCAAGTTCATGTATCTAAAGAATGTCAACTGAATCAGGAGTTTGTATACACTACTGTATATAAAATAGATAACCAACAACGACCTACTGTTTAGCATAGACTATACTCAGTATTTTGTAATAACATAAAGGTAAAGAATCTGAAAAAATAGATATGCTTTTATATGTAACTGAGTCACTTTGCTGTATACCTGAACTATAGTTGATTATAAATTTAAAGCAAACTGGTAAAATCCAAATAAAGACTGTAGTTAGGTTAGCAATATTGTAAAAAAGAGAGAGAGAACGTCAACTGAACCCCAAAATCAAACTCAGGTCTGTGTAACCTCAAAATATATAACACAGGACAGGTCCTCTCGGTGGCCACACTTCACACCTAAAGGTTAGAATGTGAACCTCTTTTGTGGTTAACCTGTTCAGTCAGCCACCACATCATGTACATGCTCACACCCAGAATTGTGGGTTAGGTTCACGTCTTCTGGAGGTTGAGTTGAATTCCATTCCTATCCCGCCTCTTGTGAAGTGCCCCTTGCTAGGAGGACACACGTCCCGGTGGACCCAGGACACACACTGGGCAGGGAAAGAGGGGCTGCTTGCTGATAAGTGTGAGATGAAGTGAGGGAGGTGAACGGTCAGCACCCACTGTGACCACGGACATGTCCACTGCATTTATTCACCAGGAAGAAGTCAAAATGAAAAGTGGAGAGGAAGGTTAAAATCACAGGAGGCATTTTATAATTCATTATAAAATGACTCCTGTACCATGTTTTTTGGTTCCAAAAGCATTTGTGGAAAAAAAAAATTCAGCAAAAGTTCTGATATCCTAGAACACACATCACAAATATCTCAAATGCAATTGTTCCTTGTTCACAGAAAAGCCCGGTTTCAGGCCTGGGCCAGAGTGCCCTCCTTTCCTAGTGTCTCCTTGGCTGTGTACCTGTGCCTGCAATTGAAGTGAGTGTGAAGCAAAGGATTCTGTTTCAAACAACCTCCAGAGGACATGAAGCTAATATTTTGGGTTTGTGCATGTACAGGATGTGGTGGCTGACTGAACAGGCTAACCACAAAAGAACCACAGCTCTTTCTCTCAAAAAACTTTATTTCTTCTCTTCTTTCTCTTCCACCTCCTCCTTCTTCTCTTAATCAGCTCCTACTAATAAAATACAGGCAAATTAAACATGCATTAATGGAAGACACCAGAGGAAAAGGAACTTCATAACACGAGTGAGACTGAAGGTTCAAATCCGGGGCAAGAATCCAGCCCTGTACCACCTTTTCATTTGAATCACCCTGCTGCTGACCTGCTTCTCACCCTCTACCCCTCAGATTTCTCCTGGGCACCAGCCAGGATCCAGAGGTATGAAGCTAAACCTGACGGTGAGCACACATATTTGTTCCCATTCATAAGGGTCCATGACCACAGAGAACAGGAAGTTAAGATGCAGAGCACAGCCCTTAATTTGGACTTTGTTCATATGCTGGGTAAGTCCCACTTAGGTGACTGGATTTGCGATTTCATGAGTGAGAGACTCCTAGTTCATGGCTGTGTCACCTTCCAGAGCCAAGGAAGGCAGTGGGTCAGAGACGTGTGCTTTTGTCCAAGATCACAGCGACTCTTGGCAGCAGACCCTTCAGTTCAAGCTTGCTCACTTCGGGAATCCTGCCAAGCCTCGCACTAAATGAAAACGATGACATCTAACTGGGCAGGGTTGTGGTAGGGGGAACACTTCAATTTACATGAAAGAGAAGGGTTAAATGAGAAAAATTAATTCATTGTTATGTGATAAGTATAAAACACTTTAAAAATGAAGAGACTGCCATTTAATTAAAATAAATAAATTAAAAGCTGGCTTCTCCTTAAAAAGTTACCTTGATGGCTTGTGTGGCCTGGTAGCAGCCGAAGGCAACGTGGAAGCGAGAAATCCATTGTAATAAACCTCTGAGCTTTGCCCTATTAAAAATGTCAGACTAATAAATCACACTTTTAATGACCAATGAGGGGGAAGATCAATAAGTTTGGGGAAGCCATCTATGGACATGTCATATGGTGCTACTTAACGTAAGATCACTGAGGTGGCAAATATTTCACAGCAATAAAAAATTCAATGTTAAGATCCAGATTTAGAGTATTAAGATTGTATTCATTCTTAAGCCAGAAGTCTTGGCTTAAATTCTCCTTTTTTAGGCACTATTTAGTCTTTCAGATTGTACATGTGTTTAAAAATAAATAGCGGTGTGTCTTGTAAATTTCTATTTTCAGAATCTTCGAAATGTAAAACAAAAAAGAAAAGGCTGTTTTATAAACCCGAGTTTTAAAAAAAAGTATTCCTCAATTTGGCAATTATTTAGTATATTGAAACAACAACAGGAAGTCAGATTAAACAAAAGGGTAGAATTTACTGTTGAGGCCATGAATGTAAGGGTATACCCAATGGCCCCGCAGGCTTCAGTGCCAGCAAAGATCAGACTGTCAAATGCAAGGAAAAATAGATCAGTGAAAGAAATAATTCCAGGCTTATAATTATTCTTAGTGACTTTTTCTTCTCTCTTCCCTATACCTCCCTACCCTGAGTTACACATATATTCATGGACATTCTCACTGGGAAAATAAAAAAGCTAATCCCCACATCTTTTATAAGTTATTCATTTTGGTAAAAGTTTCAAAATTGCCTTATTTAATGAGTCTCTCTTCACAAGTACAAAAGATATAAATAAGGTGCAGTGATGGGCAGTAAAGGAAGCCCTTTTGAGGTCTTGGGGAAACTGTTTAGCGAGGATTGAAGACCACTTCTGATGCTCACTCTAAAAGAAATATTTTAAGCAAACCATAAAAGTAGGCTTGACCCTTCCATGGGCCCACCATAAATCAATTGTTAAAGCAAGGGTGAAAACTGGGAGGAGGTCAGAGGTGGGAGAGAGGTCACAGGGAAAGGACAGTGTGAGAACCCACAGCAAAATCTAGAGGGGAGATAGGGCAATCTTTTGGGTGAGTAGCATCATTAATTCAGAACTACACTAATGAAATTATAAGCCATACGAAAACTCCCACAGCAGAACTTAAGACCTAGGGTTGTCAATTATAAGTTCCCTGCTCAGCAAAATGTGGACTGAACCTTTGTTAAAAGTAAATATCAATCCATCTGGCCTTTAAGTCCTTAGGAAATTTCTTTCAAATATGCACGAAGGCTTGCACTTCTGTTTTTGGTTTATCAGTAAAGATCAGATCTTAAAATATACATGTGCTTATCAGACATCAATATCTCGTTCATGGTTTCTCCAAGCATGTAATTTTTGCCATATTCTGGGGAAGGTAGCTTTCAACTTTTTCCCAAATTGATCTTATACTCACAAGCAAAGCTTTGTGATAACCTGTTCATTAAGAGAGAAATTGAATGATGAGATAGTTTGTTGACTAATCTAAAAAAAGAAAACTTGCTTTGTTGAAAATTTTGTACCAAGTGTAGAGTTTGAATGATCTATATTTCTAATCATTTGTTTCCATGGAGTGGAATCAAGTTTGAAGCCTAGACAATTAAAGTGATTCACATTTAAATGAAAGGTGACTTGATTGATTTGTAACGACACAATTTATTTGGTAATAATGACATTCCTTGAGTTTGGCCAGGAAAACAAAGGTTGATTTACTTCCTAATAACAAAGACAAATGGCCCTTCTGCTGCAGCCTCTTCCTCATTCTCAGCAGCTCAGGGCCAGGTTACAAGTGGACTCTGCTCTGTTCTCCTTCCTGTTAAGGGAGAATTCCAGACAAAATCTTTCAGAAACACATACCACAATGGTACTGATAATGGAAACTAGACAATTGTATACCTGAAAGTTTAAAAAACACATGCTATTTTTTCTACTTGCAATTTCACAATTTGGAATTTAAAACATAGGATCATGCCAGAAAAGTTATATACCTCATGGAAAGCACCTTAACGTCGACATTTGTAAAGATATAGCTCTGGTTAGTGTACATTTTAAAGACAGATAAATATTGGAGTAAGTATTAAATTATGTTGACATTGCTCATATTTTAAAAGAAAATAATCCTTAAAAATGGTTTAGTGTTTTATACTGATGGTTCACTTTAAATAAGATTTTTAAAACACACATATAGGTCAAATAAAAGTAGGGAGTGTCTTCCTAAGATTAGTAAGGAATAACAAAAATAACATAAGGGCAAACAGATTAATAAGATAATCAATTTTTAGCAAATATGTAGTTTATATTTTTATATGATAAAAATCAGTGTTTTTTTTAATTCCCATTTTTAAAATTAAGGTATAATTAACATATTATATTAGTTTTAGGTGTATAAGATAATGATTCAGTATCTGTATATATTGTGAAACAATCACCACAAAGAGACTGGTTAACACCCATCACCACACATAGTTGCATTTTTTTTTCTTGTGATGAGAACTTTTAAAACCTACTCTCTAGGCAACTTTCAAATATACAATATAGTACTATTAACTATAGTTGCCATGCTGTATACTTCATCCCCAGGGCTTCTTTATTTTATGATTGGAAGTTCACACCTTTTGACCTCCCTCATCTATTTCATTCACCCTACTCCTCTATTTTATTTTAATGTGCTTTTAAATATCCATAGAAAAGCAGAGATGTTTGGAACTTTCAGGAAGCAGAGGCCTTCATGGAAGCAACATAATATTTATCAACAGGTGAATGGATAAGGATGCGGTGTGTACATACAACAGACTATTACTCAGCCATCCCACAGGTGAATGGATAAGGATGCGGTGTGTACATACAACAGACTATTACTCAGCCATCCCAAGAGCACAGCACTGCCACTTACGGCAATATGGATGGACCTAATGATGATCAAATTAAAGGAAGTGAGTCAGACAGGGAAAGACAGATACTGTATGCTCTCACTTATATGTGGGATTTAAAAAGTGTTGCAAATGAATCTATTTGCAAAACAGAAACAGACTTGGAAACATAGAAAGCAAACAAAAGGAAGGGAAGGAGAAGGGATAAATTAAGAATGTGAGACTGTCAGATATACATTACTACATACAAAATAGATAAGCCGCAGGAATTTACTATAAGTACAGGGAACTGTATTCAATATTTTGTAATAATCTATAATAGACAATAATCTGCAATGCATGCATATATACAAATACACAGGGCTTCCCAGATGGCTCAGTGGTAAAGAAGCTGTGTGCCAATGCAGGAGATTTGGGTTTGATCCCTGGGTCAGGAAGATCCTCTGGAGAAGGAAATGGTAACCTGCTCCAGTATTCTTGCCTGAGAACTCCCATGGAAAGAGGAGTCTGGTGGGACTACAGTCTATGGGGTAGAAAAAGAGCTGGGTATGACTGAGTGACTAAATAACAACAAACACATATATATGTATCACTTTGCTGTATACCTGAAACTAACACAATTGTGTAAAACAACTATGTGCTGTGCTGTGCTCAGTCACTTCAGTTGTGTCTGATTCTTTGCGACCCTATGGACTGTGGACTTTGGACCCTATGGACTTTGCAACCCTATGCGACACCATGACTCCCCATGGCTCCTCAATCCATGGAATTCTCCAGGCAAGAATACTGGAGTGGATTGGTATGCCTTCCTCCAGGGGATCTTCCCGATCCAGAGACTGAACATGTGTCTCCTGCATCTCCTGCACTGCAGGTGGGTTCTTTACCATTGAGCCACTGGGGAATCCCAATTTAACTATACCTCAATAAAATAGAGAAAGAGTTCTTGAGTAACTTGCAAATTTCCCTACTGGCCAAAGTAGCCATAAGAACAGTTTGAGGGAGACCCTGGCTGGGGAGAAGAGGCCAAGTCAGTCAGAGAGATGTCCTAAGGTGATTTTCCAAAGAATTCTTTCTTGCATGACAAAAATGGAGCAATACAAAAATTCAAGAAGAAAGTCTAATCTCATCTTTGTTCCTTCCTGAAAGCAGAAAACTTTTCCATTTTGACTCTGAAAGGAAGTTTCAGGTAGCTGTGTTCAGGAGCTGACAGAAGAGCTCAGGAACAAATTGTCCTTTGCCTTCCAGGGAGTGTTCACTCATTCAGCACCTGTGCTGTGTACCACACCCTGCTCTCCAGCTCATGACAGGGCAAGGAAGGAGGCAGGCTGGGACACTGCTGTCCCGAGCTTTGGTCCTAATGGAGAGGTGGGAGGATAGAGGACTAAAATGTAAGTGAAAAGGACATTTCCTGACAGTGATAAGAGCTAGGAAAGTGATCAACAGGGCAAAGTGATAGGTCAGGGACACATCTGAGAGCTCAGATGTGCACAGTCAGACAGGTGACCTGTAAGTCATGTTAGCAGGGGGATGGTGTAGACAGCTATTCAGTGTAAACAAAGGAAACTTGTTTTGTTTTTAAAAATCGAAGAGGTTCAGGGTCTAATAAATAATATCTAAAATTCACAATGAGTAAATGCCGACATATTGTCATTTGAGTTATTTTTAACGATAGTTGAGAATATGACAGCTGAAGTCGGCTCTCTCACTCTATTTGGCCTCTCTATTCCAATTCTCTTCATGCCTTCCTCCTTTCTGGAGATAATCACTAGCATGACTTTGGTGTGTGGTTCTTCCAGCCCATGTTTATATATTAGAGTCCATATTTTCTGGATGCTAATATATAAATACACATGCAAATATACATAGATTATATATGAGTATATATCTGAGATACACACACGTTTATAATTGAACCAAATGTAGGTCTACTTGCCCATGCACAGTAAAGCCAATCTACTGACACTGGATTGTGGTGAAGGGAAGTGTAGTGTTTATTGCAGGGCGCCAAGCAAGGAGTCCAAGTAGCTAGTGCTTAGAAGACACAAACCCCCAAAGGCTTCCAAGGAAAAGGTTTTTAAAGATAGAGTGAAGGACTGGGGTGGTCAGGTGTGTGATCAGCTCATGGATGGATGTTCTTGTGATTGGTTGGTGGTGAAGTAATCAGGAGTCAACATCACTAAACTGGTTCCAGCTAGTCTGGGGTTTTCATGCTAGTGGGCAGCATATAGTTAACTTCTTCCACCTGGTGGGAGTTTCAGTATCTGTAAAACAGCTCAAGGGACATGACTCAGAATATTATCCATAGGCCTTGAAGAAAAACTAAAGGTCCTTGACTTTGTTTAATAGCTAAAGTATTATTTTGTCTTCTTTGATTGTTCTCCTTTCTTTCTGCATGTTCTTGCTTCTCTGATAAAATTTATTCTTTGGAACTCAGGGAAGGCCTAGGAGGCTAAAGTTTTCTATGGGCAAGAGGCAGGTGGAAGACATGGGTCGGGGTAGGAAACTGTCCTTGGAAGGCCCCATAGGGTCCTGCTTGGTTGCACATATGTATTCAGTAAGGTGAGTAACTACCAAATTAATACACAACATAAATAGCATTAGGTCATAAACAGAGACAACTAGATGGTAGATATAATGATGATAGCCTCATATGCAAAATAACACAAACATACAAAGTATTCAGCAATAACTTTATGGAGAAATATAAATAAATTTTTAAATGCTGAAAGTTAAAAAGTGAAAGTATTAGTCATTCAGTTGTGTCTGACTCTTTATGACCTTATGAACTATAGCCCATCAGGCTTCTCTGTCCATGGAATTCTCCAGGCAAGAATACTGAAGTGGGTAGCCATTCCCTTCTCTATGGGATCTTCCTGACCACAAGGGTCAACTCTGGGTCTCCTGCACTGCAGGCAGATTCTTTTACCATCTGAGCCACCAGGGAAGTCCAGCTAAGTGCCTAAATCAATGAAAAGAAATATTAAGTCCTTGGAGAAGAAACTAACATCACAAAGATATAAATCCTCCCTTCAACTAATCTATTCAGTTCAGTTCAGTTGCTTAGTCATGTCTGACTCTTTGTGACCCTGTGGACTACAGCACACCAGGCCTCCCTGTCCATCACTAACTCCCAGAGTTTACTCAAACTCATGTCCATTGAGTTGGTGATGCCATCCAACCATCTCATCCTCTGTCGTCCCTTTCTCCTCCCACCTTCAATCTTTCCCAGCATCAGGGTCTTTTCAAATGAGTCAGCTCTTTGCATCAGGTGGCCAAAGTATTGAAGTTTCAGCTTCAGCATCAGTCCTTCCAATGAATATTCAGGACTGATTTCCTTTAGGATGGACTGGATCCTTCTGGATCTCCTTGCAGTCCAAGTGACTCTCAAAAGTCTTGTCCAACATCACAGATCAAAAGCATCAATTTTTTGGCGCTCAGCTTTCTTTATAGTCCAGCTCTCACATCCACACATGACTACTGGAAAAACCATAGCTTTGACTAGATGGACCTTTGTTGGTAAAGTAATGTCTCTGCTTTTTAATATGCTGTCTAGGTTGTTAATTGACAACTTGAGACAAAGTCCACATATATATTTTAAAAATTTAAGAAGCACAAAGAGTAGACTCATTGGAAAAGACTCTGATGCTGGGAGGGATTGGGGGCAGGAGGAGAAGGGGACGACAGAGGACGAGATGGCTGGATGGCATCACTGACTCGATGGACGTGAGTCTGAGTGAACTCCGGGAGTTGGTGATGGACAGGGAAGCCTGGCGTGCTGCGATTCATGGGGTCTCAAAGAGTCGGACATGACTGAGCAACTGAACTGAACTGAAGGCAATCTTTAAAATCCAAAACAAGAAGAAGTTTGTCCTACAAGGCTAGAAAAAGTATTATAAAATTGCAGAATCGATAATCACATACATTGGTAAAAATACACAAATAGACATTGTTCTTCATTGTATCTTGACAATTTTGTTTATAAGAGCATTCTTATACTGTTACTTCTTCAGTTAGTAAATAATTCATTCTCTAATTTATAATGAATAATTCCACTTTAAAAACGAATGGAAACATTGTAATCTGGCTGATATCTTAAAGTCTCGAAGACAGGAATCTCTGTTGATGTCTGTCTGAAGAAAAACCATTTTCTGGTGAGTGACTCAAGAAATGCAGGTAAAATTAACTAGCTTCTCTGGGTCATTTATTTCCTTACATGGAACAGCAAGTTGTATGTGAAATATTACATATTATACATTCTCTTACATACAGATTCTATTAAATATTAAAAAATCATGTGAGTGTTTAATGTCAGACTGTGAAGAAACCCATGATCCTTTACAGCATGTAATTCATTTTACAAAAGAAAAGACTGAAGTCCGTGGAACCCAATGACAACAATTCATCCAATGTTTGTCAGTATGGTTCTCACATGCTGGATAATACCAGGAGCCTGAAGGAATCTTTAAGGAGCTCCTAGGATGAAATCACAGCCAGTATGTGCATGCAAGCAAGCATGACTTTGCCAGTGAATGCTGCTGATGACAGTTGGACACCATGAGACAAAATTCATCAGACTTACTGGGTGCCTGTGCCCCTACCTGAGATACCTCTATCTGTGTCCACCATTTTCCCAGCCAAGTTTATCCTTGAAAAACAAGTGGTTCTCTTTTCTGTGATTCTCCCTGGAATACTCAGAGGATTTTTGCCCATTTTCCTTAATTACCATTCTGCTATTTAAAATTAATCAACTCAAATGACAAGTGCTCAGACCAGAAGCCACCATTTGGGTGACTGTGCCCCAAGTCTTTATTCACATATGATAGTATTATAATAAAACTCTGCTCACTTAATGAAATGTGAAAGTTATCCTTCAATTTTTGAAAATATGCTAGAGATTTTTTTCAAATATTATCCCATGCTGGCTATGCTAGGAACTATGGATTTAACTGACAGTGAAACTGAGGCTCAGGAAGGAAGGTCACCTTCCCAGGGACAGAGGAAGAGAGGACAGAGGCAAAACTCCCATCAAGGTCCAGCTGACTCCAACCCTCTACTTGCTATCTTCCATGACACCAACAGTCAACTCAGTTTAGAGTCTGGGCTCACTTAGAGAGCTACAGTGCCCCCTACGACTTGGAGCTCTAAAAGACTGGGATTCCAAGGGAACACAGGATGCAATTACCTAGAATTCAATCAGATTCCTCTGTGGTCCTGTGTCCTAGTGTCTGTCGCCAAGCCTCCTGGGCTGCACCGTTTTGCCATGTCTTTGGAGGGTTAGCAGTGCTTCATTTTGTGTCTGCTTAACTTCAAGAAATTCTGCTTACACTTAGCATTTATCTGTCCTGATGATTAAACAGGTGCAGTGTCATGTAAAAGAATAAAACAACAGTTTGTAAAAATAGTGGTGTGAGATACTGATAGAGATACCTTTTACCCCATACCTTTCATTCACTTGGTTCCTGAAAGCCAATATCTTTCCCATTCCTTTATGCTATGAAGCTCATCTTTGCCCCAGTAGAGTCTTAACATTTACAGTTCCTTCTGCCTTAAAATCTGGTGTACAATTTTTCTCAAGGCTGCCTCTTTCCCTTCAGGTCTTGAGTCAAATACCAGCATCTCAGAGGAACTTGCTCTAATCTCCTATTTACTACAGCTTCACAAATATTCTCTACCAAATCCCTTAGTTTGATTCTTTCATATCTTTTGTCTCAATATGAAATTATCCTGCTGATTTATTTTCTTGAGGTTAAAGATCTTTCTTCTTTTTCTTTATTGAATCTCCATCACCCAGAATAGAGCCTAGAAAATGGTGGCAGTTCAGCTAATATTTGTTAAATGACTCATTGAGTGATCAAGCAATCACCTAACAGAAACAGAGAAAATGATTTGAAAAACCTTTTCGGCTACATTTCTCAGAAAGAAATTTAGAATGAAAATGGGCGGGGGGAGTGGATCATACTTTTATTCGGTTCCAAAGTCTGGGTCAGTAAATGCTGATTTCAGAGGCAAGAGAAATCTGAGACTTGATCACCTCTGGGTTTCACATCACAGTTCAGAAAACTCCTCTTATAAGCATAATGGCCTATTCGGACCCTCAACCTCCCCACTCCTTTGGCATGAGTTCTGGTCCCTGCAAAGGTTGCTATTTACTGGGTTTCGTCAAGCCAACACAAAGTAAATATTTTCAGTTCCTGAATGCTGGCAAGAGCAGAGGAGAGATCAGGTGACAGTGCCTGGGAATCAACTCAATCCCAAGCACCAGCAGCTGGGTTCTGTGCACGCTGGGAGCCCACGATTAAGAACATATGGCCAGGGCGGATTCCCTCCAGCAGCTCTGTGACACGCTGGAGTTTATGCAGCACTAAGGAAGAAATCAACAACAATAACAAATCAAGTATCAGGTGCTGTCAGGCCCACGCATTCTCCAAGGCTTGTAAATACCCCCAAACAGAGATGCTTGTCTTCACAGAAGCACAGGACTAGAGGATGGGTGATGAAAGATGCTCAGCAAGTCAGGAAGAGGGGCAAAAATAGCCCTACAAAAATAGCAAAACAAAGCCTTAGTAGTTCTGAGCTCAAATGTTTAAAAATCACACTTATCGCAAATAAAAATCTCCGAAAGTTGTGCCTGCTGTTTGTTTTTTCTGCCTTAGGAGAACAAGCTTCTGGCATCAGATAGAATACTTGAAGAGCCATCTGAAGTGAAGCCACACTGAGGCTCAGAGTCACATCTCTGTTCTCGAGCAGGGTGGGTGGCAGCTAAGCCCTCCCAGATGCTCTTTTCCTCTTGGCCAACTGGAGAGAGTATTAGGGCTTGCCCAAACAGTCCCCAACAAGGCACTTTTATTTAGTTTCTAGCATGATTAATCTAATTTGTTTTAGGTTCTGGGAAACTGGCTATACTACAAGGTAGCTTCCTGGAAACTTGCAGAAATTTACATCCAAAAATTCTTGAGCACATTAGATATTAAGGGGCCAACTGTATGTGTTTCAAATCAACAAGCTGCTACATAGGTGAAACTGATCTAGAAAAGTTTTATAGTTTAGAGGAAAATTGGGTTTTGAGAAAACAGCTTAGTTTTTTTCAAGTTTTCTTACTTAGGCTTACCTTTAAAAGATGGCTAGAATCCCCTGATAAGAAAGGTACTAAATCCATCATCAAAAAGGTACAGATAGCACTTCTCTCTGTTGCTGTTTTAACTTTTTAAAAGAATCACTAGGAGTGGAGAAACTTCTGCCTTAGAAGCTGGCCGACTGCTCTCTGTGCCAAGTGCAGACAGCCAGGATCATCCTAGTGGTGAGGCACAGCCCTGGAATGGAAGCACTCCATCCTGCCTATATGGAAGAGAATAATTGAAAGGGAACAGAGCTCATCTCCAAATGAAAAAATGGACTCCCAGTAATTTTCCTAAAAAAACATAGCCAGTGAAATAATGAGAAAGCCGGTTGGAAAAACTCCATCTCCTGGTTTCCTGTCCACAACCATCTCTATTCTGAGGCCCCAACAGTTTATTTTGGAGCTTCCCTGGTGGCTCAGATGGTAAAGAATCTACCTGCAATGCAGAAGACCTGGGTTTGATTCTTGCATCAAGAAGATCTCTTGGAGAAGGGAATGGCAACCCACTCCAGTAGTCTTGCCTGGATAATTCCATGGACAGAGGAGCCTGTGGAGCTCCTCCGGGAGTCCATGGGGTCACAGAGAGTCAGATACCACTAAGTGACTGACACACAGTTAGATATTCCCAAGGGGTGCAAATCTAGAAGCCACTTTTGGAAGCTCTTTTCCATATCGAAACGGTCCAGCAGGGTAGTTTTATAGGACATGGGGTTTTCAATTCAGGGATTTATGCTCCATCCCTACCCTCCCAAATTCAGAACTGACTTTTACAAGTATTTACTCATAACTTCCAAAAGTAGCTTGTAAATCCAAACTAAACCTCTAAAAAAATAAGCCACAAACCAAAGCTCTTTCTACTTGCCTTAAACCTTTAGCTATATGTGGAAATCATCTAGACTTTTCAGATGCTTAAAAACTATGGAATGTTTGGAAGGAAATGACCAAGAAGAAGGTATTTTAGCAGGTGCCTATTAGGTTCAATCTTACGGTTGTCCTCTCAAAATGATTTTAATTTTTGAGTCAAGTTTATGTCATAGTCTTAGTAGGAATATAGTAGATGTAGCTCTTCTTTTCTCAAAATAGCTTCTATTTCATAAAGAACAAAAGTTTAACCTTTCTTTTTTGTCTGTGAAATAACTGGCAGTTAAATTCTCTTGACAATGGAAATTTGTTTTAAAGTAAGAAAAATCTTATCACCTACTCATGCAACAAATGGGAGATTTTTTTTTAAAATACTTGACAGTATTCAATGTGGAATTTATTGCTTCTTAACATTATACCCTATCTTTTTTCATGTATTCTTTCCAAGAGACAACATTTGTCATGAGTAAAGCATTGTAGTAGATTTCATTCACAGGATCTGGCATTAAATATAATCACTTACCTTCAAGACCCATTACTTTACCCATGTAAATTAATGCATGGGCTCCAGTTTCCGCTCAATCTTTTGGAAAGCTACCAAATTAAGTGGGAAAATTATGTGAGTAGTAAATCAGATAACAAGTGTTAGTCACCAGTCGTGTCCAACTCTTTGCAACCCATGGACTGTAGCCCACCAGGCTCCTCTGTCCATGGGAGTCTCCAGGCAAGAATACTGGAGTGTGTTGCATGTCTTTCTCCAGGGGATCTTCCTGACCCAGGATCAAACCCAATTCTCCCACACTGCAGACAGATTCTTTACCATCTGAGCCACCAGGGAAGTCAAAATAAGATATTATTGGTCAATTTGTGATATTAAAAAAAAGTTACCATGAGAAGTCTGTGCTTAGCACACCATGGGACATGAAATTCAAGTGAATGAAAAGTGATAAACATTTCTTCATTGGGATTATTATGTCCATTAAAAACTGCAGTTCTTCAAAACTATCCCATTCTGGGCCCTCTTATGATATATGTTCAATCTAGCCACAGACTAGTGGGAAGAACTGGTTTCTAATAAGCAATCCCATCTCAACCACTTTCAAGATTAAATGAGGTAACCACATCAGGTCCAATTTACCTGCAGAATCTCTGTTCTAAAATTTCACAGTACATTTCAGTTGCAAAGTTTGTCAACTTGCATAAGATTAGCAAGATATAAGTTTAGCTTGGTATAAAATCAGCTCGTGCAGCTAAGAATACAGCTTAGTTTTGAGCTTGAAGGTGAGCTTCTCCTGTCAGGACCTTGACTGTAATAAACCCTGCACTGTGCTCACAGGCATACTAACTTTAGACAATTTTTAATAGACAAGTTGTTAACACCTACTTGCTGGTTTTTCTTTCATATTATATATATCATAACTCTCTGGAAACTAAATACCTGTCTAGAATACTAATCAAGATAAAACAATTTAGAACTTGAGAAGAAACTATGGGCTATAAAGTTCTCTAAAGAAATTGTTTGGCCTGGGGAATTTATAATAATCCTATTCTAAAGAGTTTATTTGTGAGAAAATATTTATAAGAGTGTGTGTGTTGATGGAGTTTTAATTTTCTCTCCTTCACTAGAGTGTAAGCTACATGAGGGCAAAGAATTTTTGTCTTATTTTTGTTTTCTATTTTTCCACCACTGCTTTTTTCTCAGAACCTAGATCAGTGCCTGACATGTAGTAGGCACTCAGTAAACACCTTGGTGAATAAATGAATGAGTGACTGCTCAAATGTAGGGTCTCTACTCTGTGTGGTTGAATAGATGATTTCATTCCCACCATTGGCACACACTACCAGGAAATTCAACCAGACTGAGAGATTTTCATCTTAAAATCTTGGTGGGTAGAGTACAAAGGAAAGTGTGTATTCCTTTGGCTGCTATTTTTATTTATGAGATGTGTTTCTAGAAGGTTTGCTAGGTGCTTCCTTTCCCTATTCATAAAAGAGAGAGTGGATCAATTTTATGGTGTTTGTTTTCAAGGAAAGAGAGAAGTGTGTCCTTGAATTTTCCAGGCCACCTACATCAGACAGCAGTCAGGCAACCAATACATCTTGGTTCATTTGATTTAGAAAAATATTTACAGCAAACATTCTCTGTGACTAAAAAGTCCACTGATTTTTTAAAATTTTTCTCTCTGCTCAATTCCTGAATGGAAAGAACCAAGGATGAAATGCCACATAATTGATTTTTCTGAATCTGTCATGATTTGGCCAGGATGGATAGACTCTTGCGTTCTCCATCTCCAGGGCCCAAGAGGGATACTTTGTGAATGGACTTGCCTGACCAGTGCTGACTTCTCATGCTTAGAGGCAGAGGAAATCAGGAGGCTGTTGGCAGATAGCTGCTTCAATCCAACCAAAATGGCAGCCTGGGGTCCCCACCATACATTCGCCTGAGAGCGGCTTGGCTCACCTTTTATCACCTCTTACTATACATATGCACATACTTAGGTAGAGAACTAAAAGTGATTTCCTGCATTTTTTCACTAAATTACTGAGGCAGGTGGAAACAGTCTCAGGACTATTTGACTTTGGATCTCAGTCCCTTGGCATGGAATCTGACATATTAACAGATGCTGGCCATTGTTTTCAAATGCTAGGGTGACCAATAGACCTGGTTTGCAACATTCTCTATTTTGTTGTTGTCAGTTACTAAGTTGTGGATAACTCTTTGCAACCCCATGGACTGCAGCACACCAGGCCTCTCTGTCCTTCACCAACTCCCAGAGCTTGCTCAAACTCATGTCCACTGAGTTGGTGATGCCATCCAACTATCTCATCTTCTGTCATCCCCTTCTCCTGCCTTCAATCTTTCCTAGCATCAGGGTCTTTTCCAGTGAGTCAGTTCTTCCCATCAGGTGGCCAAAGTATCAGAGCTTCAGCTTCAGTATCAGTCCTTCCAATGTATATTCAGGGTTGATTTCCTTTAGGATTGATTGATTTGATCTCCTTGCAGTCCAAGTGGCTCTCAAGAGTCTTCTCCAGCATCACAGTTTGAAGGTATCAATTCTTTGGCACTCAACCTTTTTTACTGTACAGTTCTTGATTTTTAGCAGTGAAATTCCAGGGTCCAGAACAAACTTGGATGGTAGGTCACTCTGCTCAGAATTCCCCAGAGTTGCTCATCAACTTGCAGAGTTCTCAATTAAGGTGAGTTTACCTTTCACAAATTTCTGTATCACCAGTCTCATCAACCTGGGGGCACACGGCTTGCAGAAAGTCAACAACAAATTTTCTGTTTTAAAAAAGTAATATATTAATTTGTGCTATAAGAAAGTTCTTTGTTTTGTTTTTCAAATACCTGTCAGAATAATCAGTTAGCATGAAAAATGAAAAGGTTGTGAGTAGAAAAGAACAAACTAAAATAAGAAGCATGACAAATGATTACAGGATTCGTACATTGCTTTCCTTCCTCCACATTATTTGCCAAGTGACGTATTGCAGACATACTGGTCAATACAAAGGATCAGGGTAATAGTTTGGATATTTTGATATGAAAAGGCAATTTAAAAAATAAATGCCAGGAAAAAAATCACCAAAATTTTTTCATACCCCCTTTTAAAAACAAGAGTAAAATACAGATGTAACAAAAGAAATATCCCATCATTTAGTAACTGTGTTTTAAACACATCTTGCATGTTATGGATTTTCCCAAATGAAATGCCACAGAGAAGAATGCACATTTTACAGTCCTACACATATTTAATATTACTGTTTTTACAACAGCTGTTGCTTTCACAGAACTTTAACCCTGCTGTGTAAATGCATCACCAGGAAAATACTCAGGTTGTCATGGAGACAACCTTAGCCAAGGCCCTTTGCTCCGTTGAACTGGTGTCAGCTTTCAGCCTCCCTGCATTCCAGTCTGGCATCAACCCCCGGGCTACAGCTCAGACTTCATTAGAGGCCCTGATGAAGGACAGCGCAGGAATCTGAGGCAATTACCAGAACTGTGTGACCGCTTTCCATCAATACACCTGATGGGAGAACTGAAAATTAATTCCAGAGGGAACGATGGTATTAATCAAGATTTCCTGGCATCTTCCTTGAAGAACGCAGCTGTCTTTTTCTAGCTAATTTTAGGCCCATCCATTGTCTTAGCAGGGAGAGATAACATTACAGCTGACATTTGGAAGATTATTTAAAGTATCATATAACAAGTGCCACAAGTGTAGGGCCAAAATTTCAGTGTTCCTCAAAGAATTGGTAAAATTTTGTTACCCCATGAAGAAAATATAGAACCACATTTGCACTGAATTCTGCATGCTGGTAATCCATGAGAGCATCTTCTTAAAAATGTTGAATACTGTGTTTGACTTTAAATAAAATTGAGCACGAAGGGGTCATGCAAAAACATATTGAATTAAAAAGCAAAATTGATAATCATGTGGTCTTTCTTGCAAAACATTACAGAAGAGAAGAAAATGAAGTCCTAGCTTGGCTAACCACTTCAGCGAGCAAATTAAAGCACAATTTTTCTAAAATAGCTAGGTCTTACAATCTTGAAGGCATGCATACATGCATGCATGCACACACGTGTTACTTTATGTTTCCGTTATCCCTAAAAAATCCCAAATGCGTTTAAATACATACATGCGACACAACCAAACAAGTGCTTCATTGGCCACAAAGGACGCTTACTGAATTGTTGTCAAGGAACTGATCAAAATTGAAACCGTTTTAATCAATCCGTCATCAGATGACTTTGTGTGGTGGTAACTCCAACAGACTAAGGGACAACAAGCAGACACAAGCAAAGCTACATTCATGTGGAATCCACCTTAGAAATATAACTGAATCAGACTTGTACTTAAGCCACAAATACACGTGCCTAAATAAACCAGAAATGTATGACAATTGACATGTTTAATGAACTGATGACAGGGTGAGAAAGAGATGGAGTCGACTTTAATTTTTCTTATCCCTTCCTTGAAAGATCTCTGGAATCCATACTTTCTTAAGAAATTTTCACTGGAGTCCAGTCACGCTGCCCACTTCCTCAAATACTTATGACTGAGTCACTAGATAGCATTTTATGGAGCACGTTCTTGGCCACTGTGCGTGATTTGTCCCCATGAGCCAACAAGTATGATGCTGCCTTCGTGGAGCTTCTGTTTTTCCGAGCTGTTCCTTTGCCACTGTAGTTTTCGCTCATACTGTGGTTCATGTGTTTCTGAGTCACCATATCTACAAATGCTTCAAAGGGCAGGAGATAGACAGCTAAAATAAGTTGTTTTTTAATAAAATTTTTAAAAATGAAATTGTTATCAGCAAGAAGTTAAAGAGCATTCAAGGCCTATGACTTACTTTATTTCTGATTCACTTTTTGAAGAGTAATTTTTTGTCCCATCATGGTCACTTTCTTTTTTCACTGAATTTGCCCTAGGTCAGCATTAGAAAAAAAAAGTCAAAGGCAAAGAAGAAAGGTGTGTCATAATTAACATTACTTTAGGTAATGGGCCATAGGTGTTATTTCAAACAAGATATTTCAAAAATCAGTGGCAGCAAAATAATTGTGAAATATTAAGCAATGTGTTATGTGTCTTCTATTCAAACAACTCAGTTGTGGCTGTATGCTCATTGCCTCCAGGGAGAGATGTGACATGGCTGAGGCAGAGAAAAAAATGTTGCTTTCTTGGCTTCCAAAATCCTGATCCCTGAGGGAGATACAGAGGACTCCAGTAGAGAGAAAGTGCTTGGAGTAAACAAGTCCTACCCAGGACTTCTAATGGGGAGCACATGGGATGAGATGCAGGGGGAGGTAATAAGATCAGAGGGGTGAGTGGTCCTGGGAAAGAACAGCTGTATTCAAGGGGTACTGAGTGGAGAGGAACAAGGACCATCCCTGCAAAAGGCTACCATGAGAGGCTTGATCAGTGTCCAGGTACCAGATGGGACTTGGAGACCTAGTAACCAGACTATTACCAAGGCACAATTAAACAGGAAAAACACCTCTTTGAGTACCCAACTTTTCTTTTTCCCCGTCCAACATGCTAGCTGGCATCGACTTAGTTCTATTGCCAAGCCTTTACGGGAGCTTTACATGTAGCTCATGGTGTTCATTGTGCCCTGACTGGGTCTTCTGCCCCTCACCACCTTTGTCCTCTTTTTGAGAATCTGGGACCATACACCAGTCACTGCCTGGGCCCAGGGCAAAGGGAAATGGATTGTGACAATTCCTTCCTGATATGACACATGTAACTTTTGCTCACACCTCTTCAGCCAAAACAGATCAGGTGCTGAGCCTGATTTCAATGGAATACTCAGCCAAAGGAATGGGTGGGGGGACTACTCAGACAATCTGCCACATGTACTCTGTGTAGCAAGTAAGCCCTTGGCAGGTGGTGTCATGAGAGAGGGTGTGGTGGTCCTTGGACACCTGGCAGGTACATCTGTGTGGATGAGTTAGTGTGAAGGCGTGGGATGGTAGTGGGTGCCTCTATATCTGCAGGTGAACAGAACCAGCCTAAGATACAGCCAGAGCCAGGTCAAAGAGATGATAAACTCCTTGAGGATCAAGTTGTAGGTTTTCTGTCTCTCCTCCATATTTGCCACACAGAGTGCTGGGCCCAGAGGTAGCACTCAGTACTTTTCAATGAATTCAGCAGAGGTTGTAAGAAATGACAAGGGCCAGACCAATACAGAGTGATTTCAACTTGTAACAAAAAGAAAGGAATGAGAACATTCTACATCCTGTTGACATTCTGCATAGCAGACTAGCATTGAAAAGTCTCACTAGGATCCCTCAGAAAAGCTAAATATCATGATGATAAAGAGTTGGAGAAATGCTTTTTCTTTGAGTTTCTGTTACTTGCAACCAAGAGTTTTGAGTACTACTGTGGTTTGTTAAGTAATTACCTAATAAAGGCAGAGTGGAGGTGCCACATAATTATAAAACTCAGAATCAATCATCCTGTATCTATCATTCCATTACATTTTTCTTATCTTAATAAAATATGACAAAAGATTTTCAAGCAATTAAGCATTTTTTCTATGAGGTTTTATTAGTTGTAATGTTAATTTGTTTTATTGGATGTGGTTACTGAACTTTCAAGTTGTTTCCAAATTTCCAAATTTTGAACTCTGCTAGAATGAATGATTTTATTTATATACCTAGGAGAAGCATTCCTGGTAATCTGATAGTTTGGAATCTATCAGTTGAGAATTGAAAGGCATTCTTTCTTTAATTCTTTAATTAATTTATTTTTAACTAGAGTATAACTGCTTTACAGTGTTGTGTTAGTTTCATGTGTTAGTTTCTGCTGTACAACAATGTGAATCAGCTATGTTTATACATATATCCCCTCCCTCTTAAGCTTCCCTCCCACCACCCCATCCCAGCCCTTTAGGTCATCACAGAGCACTAAGCACAGCAGCAAATGCAGCTCAATATCAAGAACAACAACAACAATGATAAACAACTCAATGAAAAAATGGGTGGAAGACCTAAACAAACACTTATCCAAAGAAGACATACAGATGGCCAACAAACACATAAAAAGATGGTCAACATCGCTCATTAGTAAAGAAATGCAAATCAAAACAACAATTATATATCACCTCAGACCAGCCATAAAGACCATCACTGAAAGGCAATGATAAATTGTCTTTCAGAGAGATAAATCAATTTACAATCCCCGCCTACCCCTCAAAAATGCTTTAGGGCTCATTTTTCCACACCCTAATCAGCATTGCTTTCTTATAAAGGAATCTGGAGCTAGGCTGCGGTGTTCTGGATCCTCTACTGGTGAGGGATGTGACCCAGTCATGGGACCTCAGACACTCGCTCAAACTTGCCAGCCCCTAGTTCCTTCATCAGTGGAGTGGGGATGAAATACTCCTATCACATCCTTCCTTTCACTATGTAGCCAGCCTTCAGGTGCTTTTTGTGACCAACCCACTTCCCCATCAGAAAATAAGGTGGTGTGTGATGTGCCTTTTGCCTTTGGTCCATTATGCATCCAACAACTATTTACATAGTGTTACTTGAGAGCATTTGGAGAACACCTGTCCAAAAATCTCTCCTGCTGAAATTTCATGCAATTGAAAATGTTGAGGTTACAAATAATGAAGAACATTGCCCTTTGTTAAAACACACTGCACAATAATCCAAGGCTTAAACAGAGTTCCAGAAGTAGAATTTGCATAGGAGAATTTTTAAAACAGAACCAACTTAAAGTTTTACAGTCAAGTACAGGAGAAAGGATAGTTGTGAAACATAAATTCTGCTGTGGTAAACTGAGCAGGTCAAATTCAGGTTAATAATTTTTTAAATTTTAAGTGTTCAAGTTATTAATATTATGTATCTATAGATACACAGAGTGGTCCAGAAGGTGAACTCTTCCCACTGGTTCTGAGTCTTAAATAAAACAAACTGTGAACATTGGGATGCAAAGACACACTGAAAAACAGAAAATGCCTTTAGTAGACATTTTATCTGCAATAAAATAAAATAAAAATTTTTAAGTATGCTTAAAACTGTTGAGGACTGAGATCTTTAACATATTCTGTCTTCTTTGTTCTATTTTAGTGAATATAAGAATATTATAAAGCTTTGCATATATATTAATTCATAACTTTAGTGTTTATAACCTCATTTTCCCTTATAGTGTCTTAAGATTTGATTATAAAATTCTCCTATTCTAAAACTTTCAAAACACGTAATCTTCCTAGTGGTCAAGAAAATGCTGTGATAAACATCAGCATACATACAAACACCTTGGTACTTCTGAGATATAATCATAAGTGTTAAAGACTATAATCCTTAATAAGTTACTGAACATTTCTGTACCTGAATTTTCCCATCTATAAAACAGAATATTGTTTGTAATAACATTATTTTAGAGTGTTCTTATGAGAAAAAATAAGTTTATACTATATCCCATTTTGCTGACTTCATGATACTGTCTTCCACTTTCTTGCATATCTGAAATCCTGACCATTAATGGAATCTCAGTTCATGGTTAGTGAGACATCATTCTGTTATTCTTACACCTGGAAAAACATCAAAGTTCCAGCAACAACAACAAAAACGTTCCAGCAACCGCATTTGCAGGATGGATATCAGCACTTGGAAGAAAGTCCTGGCCACAGTAGTGGAGCATTCTTAATTTCTAGGAACCGGATGACTGTGGGGAGGAGGTAGGTGAAGAGGTGGGGCCACATGGGTTTTCCAAAGTCCTGGAAGTACGAACCAAAAGTAGACATGTTCTGCATAATTTTCAAAGCCAACTTCAGAGTCCAGGACAAGGGACTTTCAGTTCCTTTATGGACTGTCTCAAAAATGACTGTATCCTCGACATTCTTGTTGTCACAGGAGAAATTGTGTGGAAACCAAACAAATAATGATGCCTCTGCATGTGAAAAAGTTCATTAATACTTTAATCATTTTGTTTTGCTCACATGTCCCTTTCTAGATATGAACAGTAATTCAGAGTGCACCTCTATGCCTAAATAAATCTGAAAGAACATTAAGTATGGAAGAGACATTTCAAGTGACAGGCATTCATTATGTCAGTGTTTAACTGACAGTCCTTTTTTCCTTCACTTGCTGTTCCATAAAGAGGAGTTGTATCTTACACTCATTGGTGATTTAGTTTGGATAAAATATGGCATGTGTAGAGTTCAAATGGTATTTGGTGTAGAGTAAGTGCAATGTGAGTTTTTGCTTTTATTTTGCTGAGGAATGAGATTATGGATCTTTAATGATATTTCCTGGATCTTTGCTTTCTAAATTGTCTACCCAGAGCACTTCTTTTTTAATTAAAAAAAAAAAAAAAGGTGGTCAGAAATGCAGGTGCCCCTGAGAGGAAACCACATGCAGTTCCTGACTCCTTGAAGTAAATGATTAGACAAGATACCCCTGGAAGGACCAAGAGAAGGGCATAGTCTGGCTCTTGCAGTCCGGACTTCTGGTAGACCTGCCTGAGCAGTACAAGTGGCCCACCGGAACAGTCTCTTTAGCCTGTGTTCTCTCTCCCAGCTCTCACATTCGGCCTGAAGTTGGGTCTGACCGACCCCCCACATCTGGCCCACAGCCACTAGAGCTGTTCTCCTTTCCCACCAGCTGTGCCCCCCATCTCCGCCCCCCATCTCTCTGAGGCAGCACAGCCTGACAGAGATACAGTGAGGGTTTCACATGAGATTATAACTGTTCTACTGACTACATTCAAAAATTGAAAAGATCAGGTGAAATTACTTTAAATAGTATATCTTGGAAGGACTGATGATGAAGATGAAACTCCAATACTTTGGTCACCTGATGTGAAGAGCTGACTCATTGGAAAAGACTGTGATGCTGGGAAATATTGAAGGCAAAGGAGAAGGGGGCAGCAGAGGATGAGATGGTTAGATAGCATCACTGACTCAATGGGCGTAAATTTGAGCAAACTCCGGGAGATAATGAAGGACAGGTGAGCCTCACATGCTGCAGTTCATGGGTTGCAAAGAATCAGACATGACTTAGCAACTGAACAACAACAAATTAGCCTAGTATATCCAAAATATTATTATTTCAATGTTAAATGACAACTATTTATGCATGCCTCAGCTGTGCCAAACTCTTTGCTAGGCACGAGGGTAGAAGGATGAATAGACAGACAGCCGCAGCTCCTCCTCTCCTGAATGGGATTTGTTTGTCAGAATCTGCAGTTAATATGTGTTTCTTCTAAACTGACATAGATGAGAAAGGTTGAATAGATCACATTTCTTTTAGACCTGATTTATAATTCTCATTGTTACCCTGATTTCTTTCAGCCTGTAACTGACTTTGAAAACTATTATAAGCCTATTGCTCAGGGACATATTTTAAAACCTATTCAACATTAAATACATACATACATACACACACATGCAAGGCCATTAAAAAAGTCTCCAACTTTCATATCTAATACTTTTATCAGAATTAGTATGTATAATTTATTTTCCAGAGATAACCCAAGGAAAAGGAAAGCATCTTTGTAACATAATTTGGAGAACATTTGTACAAAAGTATGTCTTCCTCCACCCACAGCCCATCTAAAATTCCCTCCATTAGAAGCTTTCTTTGGGTTGAAAATTATCTTTATCATTACTTATTTTTTTAAGCACCTATTTTTTGCTAGGTACTGTAGAATAGCAAGGAAATGCCCCCCACTTTCCTGCTATGGGTTGAGTGGTCTCATATACCCTCTGCCCCTATTCCAGGGAACTTGGACCCCCATCCCAGTGGTTAGGGGGCTGCTGATTTTCCCATAGGCACTTCGATCGCAGAGGAAAACTGAAGGTGGCGTGAGACTATATAACCCTTTTGCAAAACTTCAGAGTCTGTAGGGAAGGAGCCAGTGAGAGAAGCATTGTTAACTCTAAATAGGAAGTCTTCAGCCCACACAGTGAAAGGATTAAAGGAGCTGGAACAGAATCAAGGTACCCACTGGGGCAGCACAGATGACCATAACACAGGTAAATAATGTATGGTGGTGGAAGGCTCCTATGGGTTTGGGAAAGGAAATAGGATGGAGGAAGGAATAAGGATGGACAACAACATATTCAACAAAATACCGTATTCTAATATCATCTTGATCTAACACATCTTCTGCTCTGATGGACTGGCCTGGTGATGTAGGATGTTGACTGTAAGCCAGGCTGGATCACCTAATTCAAATGCTTAGCTCTATTCCCTGAGAAGAAGCTAGCCATGATGTAAGTCACCAAGCCCAGTGGGTAAGGAGCAGAAAAAGTGGATCAAGTAGGGAACTAATAAACCCCAAGAGTTTCTTTTGAAACCTGCATGTTTGTTTTGACACTCCCCTTGCATTAAGCAACGTTTAGCACATACATTACTCAGCAATAACATGTAAGGGAACCCCATCTGTGACTTGGTAGAACTTAGTGTCCAGGGGGAACATATATTTTAGAGCAAGGAAGTCTTAGAGAAGAGTGGCTCAGAAGTAGTTTAAGGCACTTGGAACTGGACAGGCTACCAAAAGTGCCCACATGGATGGATGAGTGAAGGCATGAATGGCTAGAAGCTGTCTGCCAGAACACGTGACTTTGAGGACAAGAGGTTACCATCTTTCTAGATTTTTGCCTGGAAAATCCCATGGATGGAGGAGCCTGGTAGGCTGCAGTCCATAAGGTTGCTAAGAGTCAGACACGACTGAGCGACTTCACTTTCACTTTCCACTTTCATGCATTGGAGAAGGAAATGGCAACCCACTCCAGTGTTCTTGCCTGGAGAATCCCATGGATGGAAAAGCCTGGTAGGCTGCAGTCCATGGGGTTGCACAGAGTCAGACACAACTGAAGCGACTTAGCAGCAGCAGCAGCAGATGCCTCAGCAGCATGTGGGCCCTTGGGTTGTAGCACAACCTCAAGAGGAATTTATGGGGAAAGCCTAGATTAAGATAAAGTTTCCTCAATAATGGTGGAAAGAGTGCTCGAGATGACAACTAACTTGAATTTTAAAGAAGGAAGTCATGCTTCTCCTATGTGTGAAAGTTTGGACTAAGCTTCCTACCTGTTTTGTATATACTTAAGGGGACTTGGATGAGAGATGGTGCAGGGGCCAGGCTGGGGATTGGTGTATAAGAAGCACAGTTATAAGAATTTTCAAGTATCTGAAAAGTCTCCATGTAGAAGATGGATACAATATGTTTTTCCTATGCTGCATTTAAAACAAAGGTTGGAAATGCTGGTTTTTACATTGAGAATACAGAAATCTGTTCCAGTTGTTGGGAATGTCTCTTAATTTAAAAATTCTTATCTTAATGTAGTGGGTGAATTTCCTGGCATTTGGATGAATTTAATCATCAAAAAGGACATTGGCAAATTATTTGGATTAGAGACCCTGCTATCTAGGATGCTGAGAAAGAGAGTTCTTATGCAGGATGGAGTTTGGGGCTATGTGCATCTCAGGAATGGGAGTGGAGGGACCACTGTGTTGAGCCACTTACTATGTGCCCATTGTTGACCTTAGTCTTTTTGACCACCCATCGCCTGAATCCTTTTTCTGACCTTGGGGAATTTCCTATATTGTGCATCTTAATGTCAGAGATGTCCTCCCAGTGTCCGGTTTGGAAATGCCAGATAATCATTCTCAGCCTGGCTTGCTGGCATCCAAGGCCTGCTGACAGTGACAGCAGTGTCCCT
Source organism: Bos indicus x Bos taurus (assembly GCF_003369695.1). Classification (NCBI taxonomy): domain Eukaryota; kingdom Metazoa; phylum Chordata; class Mammalia; order Artiodactyla; family Bovidae; genus Bos; species Bos indicus x Bos taurus. Next base: position 80,002,033 of record NC_040083.1, on the reverse strand, counting down.
ATCAAAACCTGCTCTTCTGTGCGACATAGTCTCCTTTGTTGACACAAGTCTGAGCTTTGTTCTCCAGCCCTCATGGAGAATCTGATTTCTTCTTTGCTTTAACATTTTGTTATAGAGAGTTTCAAGTATGCATGCACACACACACACACACACACACACACACACACACACAAGAAAAGCAAAACAGATCTCTCATGTATTCATAGCAGTAACTAGTATTTTGCAATTCTGCTTTTTCTCTACCTGATGACCTTTTCTCTGGAATTTTTTAAAATGCAAATCTCTGATATTATGCTATTTCACTTGTAAATACCTTAGTATATTAGGCTTTGTCAAGGCCTCTGTAAGAATCATAACTTTCATGACAATATCACACTAACAAACCTCACTGTAACTCTTCCCAGCCATAGCACAATTTCTCCAATTTTCTTTTTAAGGTAAGTTTACTTGAATCAGGATCCAAAGGTCAACAGTTACCTTTGATTGTTAGGTTTCTTATGCCTTCTCTTTTATTCAATAACAACATTCTTATATTTTTTCCATACCATTGATTTGATGGTTAAACACTTCATTTTCCTATAGAACCCAATATTCTTATACATTGCTTCTGCGTTTCATTCAACCAGTGTGGACTTCAGTTGACTGCAACTAAGAATTGCAACTGAAATACAAGTTCTTAAGGATCCCAGTTATACAGAGGAGGAAACTGAGGTTCATCTGGTTTAAGGAACATGCGAAGTTTTCCAAGTCAGTGAGTGTCTCAGCAGGAACTGGAATTCACAGCTCTTTGACTCAGCATCTGTAAGTGACCATCATGCTTTCTCCCAACTCCCTTTCACTCTACCATTCTTTTAAGTCCATCACGCTCCTTTCCTCAATCTCAAGGTCACGTCAGCCAGTAACACACCCCAGAAATTCAGAACACCTGAGTTCTCACTGCCTGCAACAAGTTTTGGCTTTAGTATAATCTTACACTTCCTGCCAGAATACAGGTACAGAATTGGGTAATTATAAGTGCATTTTATGTATGTATCTTAATTCTAAATGTACTAGGCTGTGTTGTTGCTCAGTTGTGTCCGACTCTTTGTGGCCCCATGGACTATAGCTTGCCAGGATCCTCTGTCCATGGAATTTTCCAGGCAAGAACACTGCAGTGGGTTGCCATTTCCTTCTCCAGGGGATCTTCCTTACCCAGGGATCAAACCCGCATCTCTTGCATCTCCTGCATTGGCAGATACATTAAGGCTGGCGGTTCTCAAAGTGCAATCCCAGGACCAGAAGCTGCAGCAGCATTTGGGAACTTATGAGAAGTGCCCCTATAGGGCTCCTCAATTAGATTCTCTGAAGCTGGGGCCCAGCCATCTGTGTATTAACATGCCTTCTAGGTGATTCTGATGCCTTTTCAAGTTTGCAAACCACTGTATCAAGCCTTCCCACCTGCATATTCCCACAACATCACAGTAACATAAAAAGTCCCCACTGCTCCCTGGCAGCGCCTCTAAGACTACACACAGAATGCCCTCTCTTCAGCCACTACACACTTTTTATCTACCACTAAGTTTGCTGTCAGCTTCTTGGTATTTAGAAAAATGTTACTATTTTTTAAACGTCATAATTAAATCTCTCATTCCCACCAATGAAATCACAGTACTGAATGAAACCACACATTTCAGATACTCAACCCTTGTTCTTATCTGTGAGAGCAGTGTTTGTTAAAGTTGTAGCTAGACAGCTTGCTTCCAGGCAAATGACTCCAAACTACCTTCAAACCTACAGAAGCTCCCCGAGGCTGAGGGACTTTGAAAGACGTTGGCTGGGCTGATGGACTGTCTGCTCCTGGCAGGCAGTTGCTGGTTCCAGTGGTTGCTGGTTCCATTTTTCTCTGCTGGTTGATGAAGGGGTCAAAAAAGTTGAAGAGACAATAAAGGATAGTAGGGAGAAGGCTTAAAACTTTATTGTTGTTTTTCAGTTGCTAAGTCGTGTCCGACTCTGCAACCCAATGAACTACATCACACCAGGCTTCCCTGTCTCCTGGAGTTTGCTCAAACTCATGTCCATTGAGTTGGTGATGCCATCTAACCATTTCATCCCCTGCAGAGTCTTTAAATCATTCATGAATTTTTCAGGTTCTTGTTTTGTGCTCTGGGGTAAGCCTCACTTGCCTTGTCTTTTTCTAGCTCTCTTTCCTTACACCTAATCATTTGGCTAAAACTCCTGCCACTGGATTCTCACCCTCTCACTCATGATGGGTAAGAGCAGGCATTTAGTTCCCCATTCCCACCGGTTTGGATCCGTGTTCCTCGTGGGGCAGCATCCGATCCCCAGTCTCCCCTCAACTCCAGGTTTCACTGGGTATCAGCCTCGAGGGACCATGACATGCCTGGGTCCTCAGTTGTCACTGACCTGTCCTCAGTACTGTGCTTGGTCCCCACTCAGCCTGAACTCTATATTCACAATTTAAGCCCTTTTGGGAAACAAAGAAGTGCAAGACCAATCTTTGCAAGGCACCATCTGTTTTTTCTCTCCTGTACCAGCTTTTTTTTTTTTTCTCTCCTAATCTACGTTCTTTCTAAGACAGAGTGATACGTCAAGAATTCTTAGCACTTTCTTTCTCAATCTACTCCAAGATTTCCCCTCATACCTTTTGCAACTTTCTGAGCCATACTAAATTTCCCACCACTGAGAAATGAGCTGATTTTACTAGATTATGTCAAATTTCAGCTGTGCTGTACACCACACACACACACACACACACACACACAGGCTTGCCTCTCCATTCCATAGTGTTTTCTCTTCAGAAAGTTAATGAAATATCCCCACAGCAACTCAAACCACTAACACTGATTTTTTACAAAGTAACAAATTGGAAATTTCTGGAAAGAGCTTGCCCTATAATGTTTGGACTTCATATTTATAGTTTGTTTCGGGTTGTGTCTTACCCCAGGCATCACTCCCCTTCATTAAGTAAAAAGTAAATATGTCTCTAGTGTTACCAAAACAAGCTGCTGTTTACCCAAAGCCAGCTATCTGAACCCAACCCCTCTTTCTGGGAGCCTGAAGAGGGGGACTGGCCTGAGACCACAGGCTTCACAGAGTTGAACAGGCAGCAATTCACGGGCCAAGGTGAATTGAGAGCAAAGAACATTCTTTTATCCTCCACCTTCCTTAGGTTTCCCTAGTTCTTTTAGGGCTGTCATGGGCTCTTAACATGATATAAGAAGGTGCCCAAGGATCACTTACTTCTCTTGGCATGGGAATATTTCAGGGGTTTACGCTCCCCTATCAATCTCTCCTTCTTCTTGGCTCTTTCTCACCAGGCTCCAGAGTGAAAAATGAGAAGGCTCCAATCGCACATATTAAACCATAGCTAATTATTATTAGATCAGTTTTCACTTTTTCCCAATCCAACTGTCACATGCAAAGGTCTTAATTTACCAGCTCCAATAGGCCTGAAGTGAAGGGAAAAAGGAGAATGAGAGGTTCCAGGGATGAACCAACTTCAACGGGCTTAAAAGCTTTGTAAGTAAAAAAGCTTTTAGGTCACTGAAAGTAATGGACTTCAGTCTTCTCACGGGAATTGCCCCTCAAATGCTGCAAATGTTGTTGATGTTCTCTGAACTGAGGGAAAATGCCTGTGGGAAGCTGGGATCACTCTAAATTTAGATATGAGGCCATATAAAAGCCAGGCACTGAGAGACACCAAATTTCACTTTGGGAAAAGACCCTTGAAGTAAACCTGTGAGCACCACAAACTCTTCAAATCCTGGTGGTCACCATTTTATCATCACAGGCAGGAAAAGGGATCGTGTATGGATAAGACCCAGAGATCTTGAGTCTCACTTTAATAAAATATTCATGACCCCAATCAAGGGTATTAAATTCTTCCAGGAGGCATGTAAAGTCCCAGAATCAGCTCAGATGCACATATATTGGGAGTTTGGAGCCTGGGGTTTGAGATGGGACCACAGAGAACTGAGTCCCCATTCTGGTTCACCTTGAACTGAAGTTGCCCAAGGGTTGCGCTCAGTTGCTCAGTCGTGTCTGACTCTTCGCGACCCTATTTACTGTAGCCTGCCAGGCTCCTCTGTCTGTGGGATTCTCCAAGCAGGAATACTGGAGTGGGTTGCCATTTCCTTCTCCACAGGATCTTCCCCACTCAGGGAACCAACCCATGTTTCCTGCAGCTTCTGCATTGCAGTCGGATTCTTTACTGCTGAGCCACCTGGAAAGCCCCCTAGGAATAGATCCATGCAAAAATGGAAACTATCCAGATGACAGGTAGCACTGCCGATTATGCAGAAAAGATGAAGTAATGAAGTAAAGAAGACATGGTGTGGAGCTAGTCAGTTATCCATGAGGAAAATAAAATGAAATCCAATCCTTACCACACACAATATACAAATTATTTCAGGTGGGCTAAAGGTTTAAATGTGAAAAGCACAACTTCAAAACTTTTAGAAGATAATAGAATATCTGTTTTTATGTTTTTGCTTTTGTTTTTTAGTGTGGAAAGGATTTCTTAAACAAGATGAAGAAGGCCAATCCATAAATGAAAAGATGGAAAAATTAGATTATACTAAAATGTAAACGTATGTTTATCAGAGAACACACAAAAATTTAAAAGCATAAAAAATTCACAAATTAATAGTGAATATATGCATCATGTATACATAAAAACTATGTGTGTATACATATACACCAAACAAAACAAATACAGAAAATAGAAAACAAAATAAAATTTTTTTAATCAAAATAAATAAAAGACAGGAGTAGGCATTTCACAGAAGAGGGAATCCAAATGGCCAATAAACATATAGAAAGATAGTCAATCCATTATCAATCAGGGAATTACCAAATGAAAGCACTTTATACTCACCACATGAATAAAACCATCACAGTAAGGTGATTACAGAGTAAGGTGGTACAATCACCTTAGAAGAAAGTGTACCATTATCTGGTGAAGTGGAGCTGCACATGTCTGATGACCCAGCATTTCCACTTCCACATGCTGCCCAGCTGCACTGTAGACATGGCTGAGAACTCCTTAGATTAATTGCTTTTAATAACAAAAACCTAAACTTGGTCACATAGGAATGAATGAATCAATCAACCAATTAATCAGTGATGCAGTTGTACAGTGGACTATCAGAGAATAAAATAATTGAACTCCAGCTATTTCTATCCATCTTCATAAACTGAAAAAGTATCATGTTGAGATATATATGTGATATATGTATATGAAATGTCTACCTGTCTAGAAAGAGCACATACAATGTGATTCCAATTATATGACGTTTCAGAATAGACAAAACTGGCATCTTATTTAAGGATTTGTTCACATATAATGAAATCTATGAAGGAAGACAGGAGAATGATCACATCATACTCAGGACAGTGATCTACTCTTAGTGAAGGAAAGGGTCTCTAGTGTGGGAGGGGCACACAGCAAGCTTCAGAGGAATTGGTATTATTCTATTTCTAAAGCTTAGTGGTATATATATTGATTTTCATTTTATTATTTTAGAGCTTTTATGCAGTGTATATCATCTCCTTAGTGTATGTATGAAATATTTCTTAGGATAATTGTCAATTTACAGGGATTTTTTTTTTTTTGTATAAGGATTATGGTAAGTTGGTTGAGTAATAATAACTTTCAGAGCATGTGAATGAGACAGACAGTAAGAGTTATTGTTACCATCAAGGAATCTCTAAAAGAAACAGACTATTCACATAGAGAACTGAGCTGAGAGCATCACTTCTGGAGATTACAAAAAATATTCCTCATCCCCTTTTTAAAAAATGTGAATTTGTTCTATTAATTTTTAAAAATACACATTCCCTAGCATGGCATTCAGAAGTCACTCAATAAATATTTGTTGAACGAGTGAGCAGATGGATGAAAATAAGCAAATTCTTCCATGTTTTAGAGTTATTTTTGTACATGTTGTCTGTTACCACCCAGCTCAGACCAACCCATAGGCCTGCTATAAAATCCTGCTGCTACCTGTGTGTTGACTCCTACCCAAGTCCTGAGTCAATGGAAGTCTGGATAGTTGGGTGGAATGGAAAATTTCCTTTCCCCTGATGACTCAAGGTCTAGCCAATGTCTGATGTCTTGACCTGTGTCCGGTGTGCTTGAGGTGAACTTAGCTTCAGGACACAGCAACAGACAAGCCCATCGTTTCCACCTGCAGAACACATTGCTGTTGTGGAGACCCAGAGTTGCCAGGAGATGTGGAAGGAGTTAGAAGATTCTGGATTAGAAGATGTCGTCTATTACAGGGACCTGGAATCAGGGTGGTGGGCCCTTGACACAACTGGCCATGGCTGTGCGGGTGTAGGTGCTGGACAAGCAGAGGATGTGAGCTGGGGGTTGGGCTTCCATTTTCGGGCAGCCATGATGGACCATGTGCATAATAAAATGGCATAGTCTTATACAGAGAAGAGTGAGCAAGCAGAAGAAGAGTTAAACATCTGGAGGGAGAAACTTTATAATGACCTCTTACCTTAAGTGAAGCTGGTTGATTCAATAAGCCCTGAGATAACAATAACATAAACAAATAGCAATAGCAAAATTAAAATTAAAAAAGAAAAGTAAAGCTAGCAGCAAAACTCACAGTGTTTACCCTGTGCCAGCACTTTAAACACAATGCACTCAAGTCTTGTTTGTGAGTTAGAAATGCCCACTCTACAGCCAAGAAAACTGAGGCATAGGAATTTTATCTAACTTGTACAAGCCAAGTGTGGAACAATTACCTGAATCCAGCCAGTTTGGCTCCAGAGGCCATACTCTTAATCTTGGTATTCTTCTATCTCTCAGAGGGTCTTCAGGTAGGTTGGGTTACTTGCAAATATTCCCTGACTAAATGAATAAAGCAAATTTTTTTGAAAAACCATACTGTTGCCCTGCTCTGTATGTTTTATCCATCATGAGCAGGTGGACAGGCCTCTGCCTGGGCCCTGAGTCTTGCATCCCTTCTGTTGTCTGAAGACTTGAACTTTTAAGATGATAGCCCAATTCCAGGGAGACTTGACCTGTTTGCCTGGTATCACTTCACCCCCATTTTTATTGCTCTGGTGTCTGCTTTTCTGAGGAAATACTGTGAAACTCAAAGCTCTGAAATTTTCCCAAACTTGTGTTATTCAGAACATAAGTTCTGAAAGATATTACAAAACAGAAATAGACTCTCAGACATAGAAGACAAACGTATGGTTAACCAAAAGGTAAGAGAGGGATAAACTGGGAGTTTAGGATTAACATATACACACTACTGTATATAAAATAAATAACCAACAAGGACCTACGGTATAGCACAGGGAACTATTCGATATCTCGTAATAACCTATAATGGAAAAGAATCTGAAAAAGAATAGATATACATAAATATGTATAACTAAATCACTTCACTGTACACCTGAAGCTAACACAACACTGTCAATCAACTATAGGACTTCCCTGGTATTTCAGCTGGTAAAGAATCCTACTGCGATGCAGGAGACTCCGGTTCAATCCCTGAGTTAGGAGGATCCACTGGAGAAAGGAAAGCTACCCACTCTAGTATTCCTGCCTGGAGAATTTCACGGACAGAGCCTGGCGGGCTACAGTCCATGGGGTCACAAAGAGTCAGACATGACTGAGCAAGCAAGCACACGTATACTTCAATAAAAAATAAAGACTAAAGAAAAACAAGTTCTGTAAGATGTTCAGTGTTCTACAGACAAATTAACAAACAAAAAACGTTTTTAAAAATGAGCAAAATGTCATGCTGATCAACTTGTCTACCTTTATCTAGCATCTCTATTCAGCTTATACATCCAGGGCCAAGCAAACTGCAGCCCCCATCTTGCTGGTACAGAGAGTGCGTTTCTATAACTAGGTGCTTACACATTTTGTTTCTCTCCTAGTGATGTCTTGTTAACATGCAGTGTTGCCCTCAGAATGGTTCATCACCAGTTTCTCTACCCTATAGATGCATTGTTCCCTTTATGAAAACCGATACAATAAATGGAAAATATGTGCCACGCTATGCTTTGAACCAGTGTACATTACTTTTATTGTCAGAATGATTTTTCATTTCTGCAACAGTTACTCAGATTTCTATTATTCACTTTATTTAATATAAATTAAGTGAACCTGGCCAAAGCCAGAAAGAGAAAAGAAATCATTTTTAATACTTCTAGAGGTAGATATTTTTACTCTTATTTTTCAGAGGAGAATCTAAAGCTTTGAGTGCGTGTAAGCTTAGTCACTCAGTTGTGTCCAACTCTTTGTAATCCCTTTGTAGCCCATCAGGCTCCTCTGTCCATGGGATTCTCCAGGCAAGAATACTGGAGTGGGTTACCATTCCCTTCTCCAGGGGATCTTCCCAACCCAGGGATCCAACCCAGGTCTCCTATACTGTAGGCATTTACTTTACTATCTGAGCCACCAAAAGCCCGAAGCTCTGAGAGGTTAAGTAAAAATGCTTTAATATTATAGAGGTGAAAATGGTAGCAAATGCTGCATATAAAAGGCTGTAAAGAAACCTGAATATGCTTTTTAAACTCATTGTTTCCCAATCTTTTTTTTTTTTTTTTTTAATTCCTTATAAGGTCCTAGAAGTCAGTACCCTGAGGAAACACATTTGGGAAAATGCTCAACTGTGCCATGTCATGACTGTTCACACAGCTGAACCTTGCCCATGATTGTGACTTTATGAAGCAGAGGTGCATTCGATCTCCGGATAGGGAAGATCCCCAGAAGTAGGAAATGACAACCCACTCTGGTATTCTTGGCTGGAAATTTCCATGGACAGAGGAGACTGGCAGGCTACAGTCCATGGGGCTGCAAAGAGTCGAACATGACTGAGCGACTGAGCACAGAGCATTTGAGGTTTGGTGGGAAAAGCCTGGATGTTGGCATTACAGAGATCAGAAACCAGCCCACCACCAGGAAAGGATTTTAAACAAGCCAGGGTTCAGCTCCCACCTCTGTAAACCCCATAGGGTTATGGAGACAGTTACATGGCGATCATGTATTTCAATCTAAATTGAATGATGTAAATAGGCACTCAGAAAAGGGGAGATGATACTACATTTTGTGGGTGCAGGTAGAAAATTAAGGAGTAAAAATGAACAGAAGCTCTACCGAAAGAGCTGTACTTAGCTCTACTAAGCCTGATTTCTCCATCTCATCTGCCCTTCTCCACTTGACCTAAGTCCATCCTACACCTACAGCAGTCAAGAGCTGCCATAAGTGGAAACCAGGGACAGGAATGGCAGAATATCATATCAAATAACCTGCATTAAAAATCAAACAAACTCTAGAGCATTGCATTGTTCCCTTCACCATGTGTCTCTTCAGCCTCCAAGCTGGGACGCTTTTTACTCTTCCTAATTCTAAGGAACTCCAGGAAAGCATCTACTTCTGTTTCACTGACTACATTAAAACCTTTGATTCTTTGGATCACAATAAATTGTGGGAAATTCTTAAAGATATGGGAATACCAGACCACCTTTCCTGCCTCCTGGGAAACCTGTATGCAGATCAAGAAGCAGCCGTTAGAACCCAACATGGAACAACAGACTGGTTCCAAATTGGGAAAGAAGTATGTCAAGGCTGTATATTGTCACCTTGATTATTCAACTTATATGCAGAGTACATCATGCGAAATGCCAGGCTGGATGAAGTTCAAGCTGGAATCAAGATTTCTGGGAGAAATATCAATAACCTTAGATATGCAGATGACACCATCCTTATGGCAGAAAGTGAAGAAAAACTAAATAAAAAGTCTCTTGATGAAAGTGAAAGAAGAGAGTGAAAAAGCTGGCTTGAAACTCAATATTCAAAAACTAAGATCCTGCATCTGGTGGAAAAAGTGGAAATAGTGACAGACTTTATTTTCTTGGGCTCTAAAATTACTGCAGATGGTGACTGCAGTGAATTTAATGTTTCACTTTATGAAATTAAAAGATGCTTGCTCCTTGGAAGAAAAGATATGATGAAACTAGATAGATACTAAAAAGCAGAGACATCACTTTGCCAACAAAGGTCCATAAGGTCAAAGCTATGGTTTTTCCAGGAGTCATGTACAGATGTGTAAGTTGAACCATAAAGAAATCTGAGGTGGATGAAACTGGAGCCTATTATACAGAGATAAGTAAGCCAGAAAGAAAAACACCAATACAGTATACTAACGCATATATATGGAATTTAGAAAGATGGTAAAAATAACCCTGTATATGAGACAGCAAAAGAGACACTGATGAACAGTCTTTTGGACTCTGTGGGAGAGGGAGAGGGTGGGATGATTTGGGAGAATGGCATTGAAATATGTATAACATCATATATGAAACGAGTCGCCAGTCCAGGTTCGATGCACGATACTGGATACTTGGGGCTGGTGCACTGGGACGACCCAGAGGAATGGTATGGGGAGGGAGGAGGGAGGAGGGTTCAGGATGGGGAACACATGTGTACCTGTGGCAGATTCATTTTGATATATGGCAAAACCAATACAATATTGTAAAGTTAAATAAAATAAAATTTAAAAAAAAAGAAATCTGAGTTTAGAAGAATTGATGTTTTCAAACTGTGGTGCTGGAGAAGACTCTTGAGAGTCCCTTGGACAGCCAGGAGATCAAACCAGTCAATCCTAAAGGAAATGAACTCTGAATATTCATTGGAAGGACTGATGCTGAAGCTGAAGCTCCAATACTTTGGCCACCTGATGCAAAGAGCTGACTCATTGGGAAAGACCCTGATGCAGGGAAAGATTGGGGTCAAAAGGAGAAGGGGGTGACAGAGGATGAGATGGTTGGATGGCATCATTGAATCAATGCACATGAATTTGAGCAAACTCTGGGAGACAGTAAAGGACAGGGAAGCCTGACGAGCTGCAGTCCATGGAGTCGCAGAGAGTTGGACGTGACTGAACAACTGAAAAACAGTAAATTCTAAGGACAGCCCATCTGTTGAAGAATTATTTTTTCCTGGATTGGAGGAGGTGGAGAAAGGGAAGAAAGAATATTGCCCTTTCATTTTGGCAAAGATCTTATAAGGACCCACCTCCAGCACCCCCCTGGTAGAGGGAGCTGCTTGCCAGCTGGGAGGACCCAAGGCTCCTCCAATCAGAAGAACTGAAGAATTTAAAGGGCTAGGCTTTTATTGCAGACCAATTTCTCAGCCTTTTTCACTGGGCTTGGAAGCCAGATCCCTGCAGGCTTTGCCTTTATCCAGGAGTCTGCTGGGATTCTGGAAAGACAGCTCTTGTGGGATGGAATAAGCCCTTGATCTGGGACAGGGGTCAGCAAACATTTTCTGTAAAGGGCCAGAGAGTAAATAGTTCAGGCTCTGTGGGCCATATGGTCTCTGTCTTAATTACTCAACTCTTTCCTCGAAGCAAGACAGCAGCCAAAGATAGTATGTAAACGTGGTTGTGTTCCAAGAAAACTTCATTCGTGCGTGTTGAAATTTGAATTTTATGTAATTTTCCTGTGTTACAAAAGCTGCTTATTTTCCCCCTAACAATTTAAAACTGTAAAACTCATTTGTATCTTGTATGCCATATAAAAACATACGATGGGTAGGACTGGGTCCATGGCTGCCAGTTGCTGAGCCCTGATCTAGGAAATACTGGGATATTTTGAAAGAGGGACTTTAGATAAACATTTTACCTTCTATGAACATGAGTTGGAGAACCAACCAAGCACCAGTGGGATACAATGTGAGATAATGTCTGTGAAGTTGTTCTGATAACTATAAGGTGTTTTTATAAATTAACATTAAGGTTATTGAGGTAAGTCTTAAAGCAGAAAAGTTGGTTCCAGTGTAAAAAGACCTGTAAATTGTCCAGGGATCACTTTTAAAAGGAAAATTTCCACCTCTGTGGGAAAAAATACAGTTCAAATGATCTTTTCCAAGTGTTTTGTGTTTTGTAGGGAATGAAAACCACAACCAAAATGTGACTTGTGGTTTTGGATGTTGGAGAGGTTTTGCCACCACTTATTTTAAAAGTCATAAAAATCAACCACAAAATATCTAATTTCTCAAACTATTATTTATTACCATTTAATTAATTACACTGTTGGTCGAAGCTTTTCTTCCTCAATTCTCCTCTTTTCTGTGGTTTTTCCCTTCTACTAACAACACCTGAAACAGGGCAGTAGCCCCTATGTCAGTGAAAACAAGAAGTAAACTCAGTTCTTGAGGACATGAATTGTCTTCCAGCCTCAGGCTGACAGATGTTCCGGGATCTGTAGAATGGATAAAATCAGTAGGAAAGGGGGTCTCAAGTGGGACCCTTTAAGTCTTGCGTTCCCCTGAGCTTTCTTTCCAGGGGTGGGAGGGTCATGCTTACACTGGCTGCAGAGGAAGCCGGCAGGGCTTTACAGGTATTGTGAGGAGAACTTCTGGCCCAGATGGAGAAGTCTCTTTCCAAAGGTTCCCAGTGAGCCCTCAAGGGCTGTGGCCCCCCAGTGGTATTAAAAACTCTGATGAAATGGAGGCCAAGTGTGAGGGACCGATGTTCTGGGGAAGAGAGAAATGTGGAAGGCAGAGAAGAGGGAAGGCAAGGCTAAGGAAATGTGGGTACACTTCATTTTATCTTTAAAATATAAATTTTTGTTTTACTTTTTATTGTATTCATTTCTATTTTATTTTATAAAATGAGAAACATAGAAGTTGACATCATGAACAACTGGGGAGAAGATCTTATCTGGAGGAATTACCTGGGGTTGCACCATGCATTTAACAACTCAGAATCAATCATAGATTCAAAAGGAAAGATGAAGGGGCACTAGAAGTAGAGTGGGAGGAAGGAAGAGGGGAGAGGAAGAAAATGGAGAAGAGAAAATCATTGCAAGAGCTCAGACCTTCCTTCCACTCTGCTACTTCACCCATTAGGACAGCTCTGGGCTGAAGCATGTGGCTTCTGGACCCTCCATGAGGCTCGCTTCATCACTAAGTGCGGGCATCCCCTCTCTAGAATTTATACCTGCTCATTTTCCATTTCACAGATGCAAGTCAGCAGCTGGATTTAGTTAGCCATGAAAGGACTAAAATAGTCAAGAGAGAGGTCCCATTTCCCCCTTCCCCTCTACACTTGTCCTCTATTTTCCTTTCCTTCTTTTTTCTTCTACGCCCCCTCCTCATGAATCTTGACTAGCTGAGAAACTCAAGGTTTGCACAGTTTTCACAAGTTAATGGGATTGTACAAATGACTCCAAGCAAGAGGTGCAAAAACAAGAACTAATCAACAACTGCAAAAAAATTTGAAACTGCCACTTGAGCCAAAAAGTGTCAGGAGCATAAAGACTGTGAAGGACTCTACAAAGCATGGCCTTGCTTAAGTAACAGGGTCTGCAGGTTCTCCCCAGTGTGCATCAACTGAATAGAGACTTGAACGTCCATCTGAGTTCCTTCCATCATTTTCTTGTGGCTGAACTCAACCGAAGAGCACTCTTGACAAAACCTGGGTTGTTTGGTGCTGATGTGTTGCCCTTCTGAAGGATTTTGAAGAGCTTCCCCTTTGCATATCGATTTTTACAGCTGTGGTTGTTGTGAGGGTAGCTCTCCTGCAGGGACCTGGAAGGATCTCTGTGTGAGTCCCCCATACACTTCCCTTTACCTCCTCCATATTGCCCTCAATCCACACTCATAAACTGAACAGACCAGGAGTTCTTGACAGAATGTTATATGGGGGTACCTAGAGGTGGTAGGCTTAGGGCTAGTGGAGGAACCATGATTTTGGGGTTCCACATCCAGCCTCATTTCAACCAGGACCCCCCTGGTTATGCTTGTTGGACATTGAGTTCACTTAAACAAATTTTAAGTAAAAGTTGGAAAACTAGAGACTGAAAAGAACACCAAGATTGGAGGCAAATCACAAGTCACTCAAGAGTCTAAGGACAGGGATGCGGGAGAAGGGAGGAAATGGCTCTGTCTTTCGAGCATTGGCCCTCTGACTATTGATTGTCTATTCTTCCTCATTTACAGCAGCTCCTCCTAGAGCTGTGTTCCAGCTCAGACTCACCATCCTCCTTGTCTGGCATTGCCTGGAGATAAAACGTATAACCATGCTGTCCATGTGAGTACAGCACAGTACGTGGAGAAACAAGGAGTTTTGAGACAGATACACCCAGGCTAAGATCCCTGGCCCTGCCATTTATGACACCTGCAACTTTTAGGTTTTTATTGAGTTCTGTGAGCCTCAGTTTCCTTTGTGAAAAAATGAGCACACAAATATTTAATACTTCTTGAAGTCAGTAAATTTTCCCTTCCCCTTCTCTTTTTAACTATATCCACTTGACTTCCATTAAACAGAAGAAATACAGATCTCCTAGGAGCATGTGCATGCTAAGTCACTTCAGTCATGTCCAATTCTGTATGATCCTATGGACCAAAGCCTGCCATGCCCCTCTGTCCATGGGATTCTCCAGGCAAGAATTCTGGAGTGGATCTCCTCCAGGAAATCGAACCCATGTCTCTTACATTTCCTGCATGGCAGGTGGTTTTCTTACCACTAGTGCCACATGGGAAGCTCCCTAGGATCCCAGCATAGCACAATACTCCCATTTCAAGCATTAGTTTCAGAAAGGAAAAAGCACAACATCAGTTGTTATTGAGGTACGCTCATCAGAGACCATCTCAGGCAGAATTGTCTGTTTTACTTTTTTTTTCTTTATAATAGACTTTATTTTTCACAGCAGTTTTATATTTATGTAAAAGCTGAGATGACTGTCTAGACAGTTTCCATATACCGTGTACCTAGGTTATCCTATTATAAGCATCTTGTATTGTATGATACATCCGTTTCAATTAATAGCAATTAATGTTAACTGAAGTCCGATTTTATTATTATTTCCTCAGTTTTTCAATAATGTCCTTTTTCTGTTTCAGAATTTCAACCAGAATACCATGTTACATTTTGTTGCCAAGCCTGTTTTGGTTCCTCCCGGCTATGACAGTCTTTCAGACTTTCCTTGTTTTTGATGATCTTGACAGCTTTGAGGAGTACTGGTCAAGCAGTTTGTAGCATGCTCCACTACTGGAGTATGTCTAGAGTTTTTTTCTCATGATAAAACTGGGGTCATGGGTTATCAGGATAAAGACCACAGAGATAAAGGGCCATTCTAGTCACATCGAGAGTACACTGTGAATGTGACTTATCCCTGTTAATGTTGACCTTGAACACCTGGCTGAGGAAGTGTTTATTGGGTCTCTCCACTGTGAAGCTACCCTCTCCCTTCTGCACTGCACACTTTGGAAGGAAGTCTGAGAGATTCATCAAATGTGGGTCCACATTAGGTCCTCCAGCTTTCTCCTCCTCCTTCTGCCAAGCCAGCTTCCCTTCTGTGTATGAACTGTATAAACATGGGACTCCAGTTATTTTCCTTGCAATTTTAGAGAATTGCAAAAATATCTAAATATTCTCAAAATGTCTTTTCTTTCACCCAAGCCATCGACTTTTTCCTGTCTTTAGCAAAGCATGATCTCTACTTCAGAGTTCATGTAGTGAAATGTAGGATGATTGTATATCCACCACTATATTCTTGCTGGGACCAACCTTTGTGGCTGCTCCAACTGCTCAATCCCAAATTGATTTACATGGGTCAACAGAAGAATGGACTGCAGTTTCCCAGACCAAGGTTCCTCATAGGCAGTGACGCCTCTATGAAGAACGGGCAAGACATGGTGGGTGCGCAACTCAAGGAGCTGAATGAGTCAGGCTAGGCTAGGTGTATGCTGCTGTAAGAAGCAATTCCAAATTGCAGTGATTTCGTATATAGTGTTTCTTCATTCAAGCAAGGTCCACTGTAGGTCTGCTGACTCTCAAGGATAACTGACCTTGACTGGAGACAGATCTCTTTAATCCCGTGTCACTTGATTCATCTCCTGGCTCTGTGCTCTCCTCAGAAGGAGAAGAGATGGCTGAGAGGTCACATGTATCTTCATGGCCTCTCATTGGCACTTGTACTTACAGTCCATTGATCACAATAGACCACATGACCCACATCTGTCTGCATCTTGAGAATCCTTGGATCATAGGCTCAAGTCTCTCTTCTGTACAATCAAATTTTTCCCTTTTGGGATAAAATTTTGTGACTGACACAAAGCCCTTCCAAACGTCTTCCCAGATTTCCCCCCAAATGCATGGAACTAAGTAAGCCAACTCTTGCAATATCTCAATAACCTTTATCTCACTTTACATTGATTTTCTCCCTCATTATAATATAACCCATTATTATAAAGATCAGAAGTGGGTCCTGCCCAGTACAACTATTGCTCAAGAGTTAACCCAAGTTGATTAAATGCTCACCTTGTTCTTGGCTCACCTCACTTTTTTAGTTGTAAAAATATGAAACATTCTGCAGTCCTTTTTTCTTATTTGTTTTTCCATAAGGGCATATTGATGTATCTTTTTCCCTAAATTTGAAAACTTAACTCCTTTTATTTCGAGTTACCAAACTTGATGACTCTCTCCCTCCATCAACTCCTTCCCCTTCTTGAAATTCCCTGTCTGCCCACACAATATGGGGTCACCTAGGCGATTGTCACTTCACCGATCTGGACCTCAGTTTCTTCATCGGTAATATGAGAGGTTAGAATGAGTTGTAAATTCCAGTTCAGTGGTTTCACAGTGTGTGCAGAACCTTTGCTGTTTTTGTCTTTTTCAGCACCTGCCTCATCAAGATATTTCCCCTTTTAAATCATGGGATGTGCTCATGATGCAATTAAGGCCTGAGATGTTTTAAAACAGAAAATAAAGAAGTCCTTATGAGTTAAACACTGGACTAGAAATCTCTCCCTTAGTTTAGAAATTTCAACTTTCTTTAATATTCTCAAACAGTTCTTCAGGAATTAAATTATTTGGTATCATTCGTTAATTTACATGACTCATTATACAGTTTACTCGAATTTAAACAGCATTGTGACCATAGGGGGCTTCCCTGGTGGCTCAATGGTAAAGAATCTGCCAGCCCAGGCAGGAGATGAGGGTTCAATCCCTGGGTTAGGTAGATCCTCTGGAGAAGGAAATGGCGACCCACTTCAGTATTCCTGCTGGGAGAATCCCATGGATAGAGGGGCCTAGCAGGCTACAGTCCATGGGGTCACAAAGAGTCGGACACGACTGAGCATCTGAACACAGCATGCGAATGTAAAGTGGGGAAATATAAAACTCTCCTTGAAAGAATAATGTAATTGACTCCTAGGTATTTTTTTCCCCATGGTGTTTCCAAAGACTTAGTTACTTGAAACCAGAACTAAATAAAATTATTGAGTTAATTTTGAAGTAAATGGCTACCTATATTGATGAGATGCTTCTATAGAAACTAAAACCTCCACTTATACTTAGGTCATTTTCTTGTTTGTTTTAATTGCATAAAAATATAATAACAATATAAAGGATTTTTGTTTTCAGGAAATGGAATCAATCTTAACCCTGTCCCCTTAAGATAATTTTTGTGTTTGCCATTTCTTTCAAGATTAAACATTGAAAGAAAAATGGATTTTTCTTCCTCAGATGCTACAGTTATTTATTAAGCAGTATCAACTTTTAAACCGGTTAGCCCAACGTAATGTTTAGGTCATGACAATGAATGCATTGACTTTCCTCCCAAAGCTGAGAACACATCTGTGAACTCTTTTTAGCAAACAGTTGCTGAACTAATTATCTGCCTACCTAGGAGCACATAAGAATTCATTGTGAGCTTTAGTTACAATGAAGACCATTAACAACGGATTCTACAGTGTTTTGGGCTTTTCAAAGATGGTGTAAGGAGAGAGGGTGGCAGTACAGATACATGGAACACCATTTGCCCACCTGCTTTCCTCATTTCCCTTTTTGTTGTTGTTCTGGGTTCTTGCTGCTAATGATGAAATGTAGATAAAGTGCCTCAGCTGCTGGAGAGAGTTCTCCATCAGCCAGTGCTCTCCTTTCCATATTATTTGCATCATTGAAATCCAACTAGTGCCTGGTTTCCACTTTGATGCTGATTGAGGTTTTGGAGTATTTTAAAACAGAATTCTGGGACTTCAGCTGTGAGAGTTTACTCTAACTCTGTGCTTTCACTGTAGAATTCCCTTTTGGCTCCAGGAGACAGATCTGTGCGGGATAAGAGCCCTGAACTGAGAGTCTTAGCCCAGCATTAGCTTCTGAGTCTGTAACCTGGGATGAATCCCTTATCGTTACTACTTTATTAGAAAATGGAAGGGTGGGGATGCTACCATCACCTGCAAAAGGCATTTGTAAGAAATTAAAAAGTTATGATTTATGACAATGATATCATAATCCAGACAACCTAGTGTTGGCATTAAGACAGATAAATAGATCACAGAGAAGAGAGTCCAAAGATAGGCCCATACTAAGGTGCTAAGGTAGTTCAATGTTGAGAAGACTGTGTTTTGTGTTTTAGCAAATGGTAATAGAACTACTGGACATTCAAGTGCAAAACAAAGCAAACAAAAAAGCCACCTCAACCATACTTTCCATCATACTTAAAATTAAACTCACAGGACTTCCCTGGTGATCTAGTGGTTAAGATTTTGATTTCCAGTGCAAGGGGTATGGATTCAGTCCCTGGTAGGGAGCTAAAATCCCATATGTCTCACAAGTAAAAAATCAAAACAAAAATCCAGAAACAAAATTGTAACAAATTCAATAAAGGCTTTAAAAATAGTCCACATCACACACAAAAAATAATGATAATTCAAAATGGGTCATAGACCTACATGTAATACCTAATGCTGTAAAACTTTTAGTAGTAAACACAGAGAAATATTTCTTGCAACTTTACTACAGGGAAGGAAAAATAGGCATAAATGAATAAGTATAGCTGAATTTTATCAAATATGAAATCTTTATTCTTAAAAGGCCCTGGTTATTGTTGCTATTATTTAGCCATAAATCCTGTCCCACTCTTTGTGACCCCATGGACTGCAGTACACCAAGCTTCTCTCTCCTTCACTATTACTCAGAGTTTGCTCAGATTCATGTCCATTGAATTAGTGATGCTATCTAATCATCTCATCCTTCGCCCCCCCTTTCTCCTTTTGCCTTTAATCTTTCCCAACATCAGGGCTTTTTCCAGTGAGTCTGTTCTTCAAATCAGGTGGCCAAAGTTTTAGAGCTTCAGTTTCAGCATCAGTCCTTCCAATGAATTTTCAGGGTTGATTTCCTTTAGGATTGACTGATGTCATCTCCTTTCAGTCCAAGGGACTCTCACAAGTCTTCTCCAGCACCACAGTTCAAAAGCATAAATTCTTTGGCACTCAGCCTTCTTTATGGTCCAATTCTCACATCTGTACATGACTACTGGAAAAACCATAACTTTGACTATACAGACCTTTGTTGGCAAAGTGATGTCTCTGCTTTTTAATACACTGTCCAAGTTTGTCAGTTTTCCTTCCAAGGAACAAGCATCTTTTGATATCATGGCTGCAGACAACATCCACAGTGATTTTGGAGCCCAGGAAAATAAATCTGTAACTTCTTCCACTTTTCCCTCTCTATTTGTCATGAAATGATGGGACCAGATGCCATAATCTTAGTTTTTTGAATGCTGAGTTTCAAGACAACCTTTTCACTCTCCTCTTTCACTTTCTTCAGGAGGCTCTTTAGTTCTTCTTCATGTTCTACCATTAGGGTGGTATTATCTGCATACCTGAGGTTGTTGATACTTCTCCCGGCAATCTTGATAACAGCTTGTGATTCATCCAGCCTGGCATTTCACATGATGTACTCTGCATAGAAGTTAAATAAGCAGGGTAACAATATACAGCCTTGTTGTACTCCTTTCCCACTTTTGAACACTTCAGTTGTTTCATGTAAGGTTCTAACTGTTCGTTCTCGACCCACATACAAGTTACTCAGAAGACAGGTAAGGTGGTCTGGTATTCCTAACTCTTGGAGAACTTGGCAGAAGCAATGCTCCTTCCTCAGACCCTCACTCACTCTTACCGTCTTACCCCTTCCTCCAGGCATCCCTCTGAGGTCTCCCCATGGGCAGATCATGGGCATGTTAATTTTTTCATGTCTATGACCAAACTTATCCTAGTTATGTCATCTGCAACACAAAGAATTGGGCTAGTCATTTGTTCTACCTGATGAGAAAGATGGAACTAATTTTGTTCTTAAAACCCAGGAGAAAAGATAACCAATAGTGTTGGTTATCCTGCATGCCTTATGGTGTGACCAATAAATAAATAAATTTATGCATTGTAACTCTCACTGCAATCAAGATTAGCTGAGGGGCTTGCAAAATCTATGAAAGCCTGAGACCACCCCACTCCCCATTTCTAGGGAATCTTATTTCATTGATCCAGGAGAGAGCCCAGATATTAGCATTAAAAAAAAAAAGTCCTCAATGATTCTAAAATGCAGAATAAAGAACCACTGTCTAGTGGGGGAAGGAGAAAGTGGGATGATATGAGAGAAGACCATTGAAACGTATATTGAAAGTGAAAGTGTTAGTCACTCAGTTGTGTCCGACTCTTTGCGACCCCATGGGCTATATCCTGTCGGGCTCCTCTATCCATGGAGTTCTCCAGGCAAGAATACTGGAGTGGGTAGCCATTCCCTTCTCCAGAGGATCTTCCAGCCCAGGAATTGAACCCAAGTCTCCTACATTGCAGATTCTTTACTGTCTGAGCCCCCGGGGAAGCTCAATATATACATTAAGTAAGTGTTAAGTCGCTTAGTTGTGCCCGACTGCTTGCGACCCCGTGGACTGCAGCCCACCAGGCTCCTCTGTCCATGAGATTTTCCAGAAAAGGATACTGGAGTGGGTTGCCATTTCCTTCTCCAGGGGATCTTCCTGACCAGGGATAGAACCCTGGGTCTCTTGCACTGCAGGCAGATTCTTTAACGACTGAGCTACAGGGAAGCCCCAATATGTATATTACCATATGTAAAATAAATGGCCAGTGGGAGTGCAATGTATGCCACAGGGAACACAAAGTCAGTGCTCTGACAATCTAGAGGGGCAAGATGGGGAGGGAAGTGGGCGGGGCATTCAGGAGGGAGGGGACATATGTATACCTAATGTCGATTCTTGTTGATGTATGGCAAAACCATCACCATATTGTAATTATCCTCTGATTTAAAAAAGAATCACTGTCTAGAGAGGACATCTACCAAGGTACACCTTGGTAGCAAAACACATGACATTTTAATTACTTTCATTCCTGTTTAATTGTTTATTGAAGGTACTGGAAGAGTGCAGGGATGCTTTCCATCTCTAAGGTTAAAGCCGCAGAATCGGAACAGCTACCAGTAACTTCAAATCTCACAGTTAAACTCTGACACCTTCTTTTATAAACTAAAGCAAGTTTTATTTTTTTATTTTTTTTTTTAAAGCAAGTTTTAAAACTAAGCAAGTTTTCTGGGGTTTTTTAAATTGTGGTAAAAATATGTACAATATGGAATTTATCGTTTAGACCATTGTTGAGTGTACAGTAGCATTAAGTATATTCACACTGTTGTGCAACCATGACCATCCATCTCTAGAACTTTTTGTTTTCCCCAGCTGAAATTCCACACCCATTAAGCACTAACTCTCCATTTCTCCTCCCAGCCACTGTCAATGACTAGTCTACTTTCTGTATCCATAATTCTGACTATTCTAAGCCAAAAGGAGAGAAGTATCAAGAAAAAGATGAATAAATAAGAAAACCTATATTCCTTCGCTGAATTTCCTTCGTTGATAATTGCACCTTGGTCTGGGGTGATGGGACTCCTTTCTTATGTTTTCTTTGCCAGCTGTAAATATTAATTGATCTAAACAATCTTCATGCCAAGGTAGGAAGCACGGGAAGAAGAAGTGTTGGGAAGGAGAGTTTTAAAGAACATAAATTCAGGATATTGGATGTGATGTAAACAAGTGTGCTGGATTAAATTGTTTTCTGGAATATGGCATTGAGAGCATGGTTTTATGAGAGATGGTTGAGAAGGTGGGGAAACAGAAAGTAGGAAAGAGTTGCAATGTGACTCTGACCCTAAGCCGTGGGAAATCTTATTTTTTCTGAAAGTCTCTCTGAAATGAAAAAACATGTACTTTTGTTGTTATTGTGCATCTAAAGGAACTCCTCGAACAGATCCTTTGCGTAAATCTCCCTGCTTCCCTCTGGCATATGGTGTTGCCCCCTATCTTTTCTTTCCCAGTCCGCTTTACCATAGCCCTTAGCAAGAATGTGTCATCAGTCAATGGATCACGGTATGGGGAGAGGGTGCTATGTGATTGGAGGCTGTGCAATTATATATGAAAGCTGAGGAAGACACTCAGGCAACCTATGACGAGTCCCAGTACTAAGGAACTGACATCTCCGGCCAACAGCCTGTGAAGGACAGGAAACATAAGCTCATAAGTTCTTGTCTTGATCATTAACCTGATTTTCTATTTTGTGCCCAAAACACTGCATGTGTTGGGTCACTGTTTGTTGAATGAATAAGCAACTATAGGACATAAGATTGGGGTTTTCAGTGGGAAAAGAAGCTTCCAATATAAGTGAATATGATGAGAAAAATCAGTTTTAGAGGCAATTGAGTAAGTAGTGTAAGTACGTACTATTTTGCATGAGTATTCCCTCACCTAATTCTAGAAGTTAGGTGTTGGCATAGAACGCAAAGAAAACCGACTGAAAACCAAGATGGAACACATATGTGATATGACTGTCACATCTTGCCATCCTCTCTGGACACTATGTCCTGAAGAGGACATCCTTCTCAGACAAAGGAGGACCATTCTTCAGGAGAAGTCTCATTCCCAGCAAGAATCTGTCTGGGGGAATATAAAGAAATAAAATACAGAAAACTCCATGTAGAATTTTCAAAAAGGACAAAGTAGTGAAATGTTCAATCTGAATTCAATCTACAAATATTCAGGCAAGTAACTGCAACCACATACCTATCTTCAAGATGAAAATCACCAACCTCTTACTCCACCCCTCCCCAACCTCCTCCCCCTTGGCAACAACCAGTCTGTTCTCTATATCCATGATTTTGTTTGGCAGATGCTGCTGGAGAAGACTCTTGAAAGTCTCTTGGATAGCATGGAGATCAAACCAGTCAATCCTAAAGGAAATGAACTCTGAATATTTATTGGAAGGACTGATGCTGAAGCTAAGCTCCAATACTTTGGCCACCTGATGCAAAGAGCCGAATCACTGGAAAAGAGCTTGATGCTGAGGAAAATTGAGGACAGGAGGAGAAGGGGTGACAGAGGATGAGAGAGTTGGATGGCATCACCAACTCAACAGACATGAATTTGAGCAAACTCCTGGAAACCGTGAAGGACAGGGAAGCCTGGTGTGCTGCAGTCCATGGAGTTGCAAAGAGTTGGACATGACTTAGAAACTGAAAAACAACAACAAACTTTTAATATAGAATGGATAAACGACAAGGTCCTACTGTATGGCACAAAGAACTGTATTCAATATCCTATAAGGAACCATAATGGAAAAAAAAAATAAAAACCAAATATATAACTGAATCCCTTTGCTGTACAGCAGTAAGTAACACAACATTGTAAATCAACTGTACTTCAATAGAAAAAAATAAAAAATAATAATTTAAAGCAAAACACAAACACACAGATGAAAATCCCCAAGGATGATAGTTGCAGAGAAATTTAGATGAGCATCCAGGAGAGTGTTTATCTCAGAGAGCTGTTTCCCAGTAATTTCCCACTTAAAATTTTTTAAATAAGTTATATTTGTCATTGCCTTTAAAGACCACTATGACAGCTGCCCTGAGCAACCAGCAGTGTGCCAAACACTTTCCATGTGTAACACGGGGTTCACAGACCACTGTCCCTGCTCAGTGGTCAGTCTTAACTTAGTCCAGTTCAACTCTGTCCTCACTAGTGTATGCGTCTCCATTTAGACACCCATGCTGAGTAGGACGGCAGCAGAGCAAAATCTGCAGGCTTGACTGGGCATCTTTGTCCATTGGTGAGTTAGTTCAGGCCAGTAGCTTAGGTTTGCCAGCACTGAAAACGGAATCATCACCTGGTGAGTATCCTGGAGGAAGGGATGCATGGAGGTTAGGGTCTGGTGATGAGATCACCCATCACAGCTCTCCCTGTGATCTTTCTCTTGATGTCCTCAACCGGCAGTTTCAACATCCTTGTGGACAACTCCCTGAGATGCCATCCTAGGCATCAGAACCCCATCATCCTTCTTCCTACTATCCTACTCCCTCCTCTATCTCCTAAGGATTCCATCCTGGCACCAGCCTGATCCTTAATTTCAAAGCTGAGTTCACCATTCACAATAGAACTTGTAACTTGTTAAAACCAAATCCGAGTCATTAGCCATAGAAAAATTGCTTCACTGCTTCTCAAGAGAAAGGGGAGAGGTGATGGCTCACTCCTTTTAAAGCAGCCAAGAAAGGGAAGATACTGTTAGTGAAGATACCCACCCCTCACACTTGACACTGTTAAACACTAAATATTTGCACCCTTCTATGTAGCTCAGTCGGTAAAGGATCTGCCTGCAGTGCAGGAGACCTGGGTTCGATCCCTGTGTTGGGAAGAGCCTCTGGAGAAGGAAATGGCGACTCACTCTAGTATCCTTGACTGGAAATCTCATGGACAGAGGGGCCTGGTGGGCTGCAAACAGTGGGACAGGACTGAGCGACTTAATGCTTACAGATACATTATCTCAGTTAATCTTTCAAAATAGCCCAAGGAGGTGAATACTATTCTTTGTTGTTGTCTTCAGGTGGGAAATTCCTGGCTGAGAGAAGACGAATGACTTGCCCGAGGTGGCACAAGCAGTCGACCCATGGCTGGGATTGAAAACTGAGGCTGCCAGTCTCCAAAAGCTGAACAGGCTCTTCACCCTTAATCTACCTGCCCCCATCTGATTCTCATCCAAGTTCCCGCATGAAAAAGTCATTTCAAACACTGTCAGAGAGAAATATTCCAGGTA
Organism: Bos indicus x Bos taurus; assembly: GCF_003369695.1. Classification (NCBI taxonomy): domain Eukaryota; kingdom Metazoa; phylum Chordata; class Mammalia; order Artiodactyla; family Bovidae; genus Bos; species Bos indicus x Bos taurus. The sequence goes on along the minus strand of NC_040083.1, from coordinate 79,977,123 downwards.
CCAAGGTTTATAAAGCATCGCTTTTTTGCTGATCAATTTTTCCTGGCAACTTTCCTGAGGGAACCAGACGTGTTTTGTTGGATTGCAGAGCACTATTATTGCAAAAAGAAGAGAGACTCCGGCACAGCTGGGGATCAACCATTCGCACTGTGTCCTTGTATGGCCTCCTGGGACAACAACCCCCCTTTGCTGCTTCAGATACTGTGAGTGGGTCAGAAAAAGACACTCAAGTTTTCCCTTTGCTGATGCCACTTTTCCTGCTTCCTTTTTAAACAGCAGTAAATCTGCTTCAGACATCCCCAAGCTTCCCTCCTATTTTGAATTCTAGGACAGAGACCAGTTTCAGTTGGGAATAAAATCGCGTGAGACTTTGAGACTTTTTCACTCAAACCTCTAGTGTTCTTTATCAAGACAAGGTGCTTTGAGCAAGGGAAAGAGGATTTCAACAGAAACAGACTGGGCAAGACATCAGAAAATGTCAATCACAAACCAGAAAATGACAATAATAACAATAGTATTAAAATAGCTAACATTCACCCAACATATACTATGTGTTAACTATTCTAAGCATTTTATGTATTATATATTAACTGATCTGTTCTCCAAACAATATTATGAGTTAGATACTATGAATTATGATGTCATATTTCAGATGAGGAAACTGGGATGCAAGGAAGTTAACTTGCCTGAGTTCACAAAAGGATTGAGAGTTAGATCCAAGATTTAAACTCAGGTAAGTTGGAGCCACTGAGCTCTTAAATGCTGGGATATTCTGAAATGATTGATGAGAGCTTTAAACTGTAATTATTTAATTGGGTGATGAGAGTCATACCTATTGTTGGAGGAAATACTCAAACATAACTAACATATTGGTTATTAAAATGATAATACATAACTAGGGAAGGAAGAATAATTGCTTATAACAGAACAGCTATTCAGAAAGGAGAAATGCAGTCTGTATGTCCTGGCTGATGAGCATCCTGGAGAAAGGAAAACAATGGTGCCTGAAGCAACCAAACTCAGATTCCTTGACCAGAGCCCAAGGCAAGCAGAAAGTTCAAAGGGTCTCTGGGCTGGCATTCAGAAACATTCTAGAGAGGGGCAGGTGTTCTCCAGTAACCTGGTGACAACTCCACATATGTCTGATTTAACTTGTGTTTTATAAGCCTCATCCCAGACTGAAATTCCTGCGGGCTACATGCAGAAATCAGTGTCTTGCTCCCCTCTGTGCCAGCTCAGAATGCCTAGCAGAAGTCTGGGAAAAGACCAATAACAGTCCTTCCGGGAGGGGGGAGAAACAGAATTAGCAATTCAGGCAGGCAAAGAGACTGGTGTGCCAGTTTGCAAAATCCTCCGGTGTGATGACCACCCCTCCTCCCCGCGCTCCCCGCTTCCTGTTTGGAATGTATAGTTTCAGAAGTGTCCAGCTAATGCTTGTAAATCTTCCAGTCTTTTTGAATGTCAAATTTTAAAATATCATCTGGAAGTATCCCGGTCCTGCGATTCGGGAGCATTGAATGCTCCAGCAGAGAGAATGCAGACAGCTTGGGATGACTGCTTCGGAGAGCTGAACTGCAGCTTCATAAACTTGCCATGTGAAGCCATGATGTCATCTGTTCCCTCAGAGTTTGGGCTCCGGAGCCCCAGACCACCCACGCAGGCGGCTATTCTCTCCCCGCGTCGTCGGGAGGGACCTGCCTTTATAAATGATTCGAGGTCTAAACGGAGGAGGACGTAGCTTGAATTGTTACACAAAAGTGCTGCCCGCGACAGTGATAAGCATTTGGACATGTCGATGTGGTGATTTTTTTTTTTTTTTTTTTCTTATTTGAGCGTTTGAAATTCTCTGTGACACACAGTGAGAGAGAGTGAGACCAGGGTTGTTTCAGAAACAGGCTGGAAAATCTGTGATAGAAAAGTAGCGAGAGGGAAAATATATAAAAAGAAGGAAACTCGAAATATTGGGGCAGTAAATAGATCATCAGCGATGTGAGATTCACATGTGACTTTTCCCCTTCCCCTCCCCAACCCCATTTCTTAGTTATAAGAGGGAAATTGGAGGGAGGGGAGAGATGCCACACTACTGAGAAGTGAAGAAATGAATTTTTCAAAGCAATTTGAATAAAACCTAATTTTGAATATTTGGGTGTTTTGATTGTTATTAACAATACTTAGTTGGGAAAGAGGAAGTACTCATTTGGGGCTCAGGTCTTCCAGACCAATCTACCTCTATTACAAGCAGTCTTGACCACTGGGGCCCTGGTAATGTGGCAAGCGATGGGAGGGAAGGGGCCCTGTCTGCTGTTTACCTTTAGGACAGTAAGAGGGTTAGCTGTAGGGAACAGGCTTCCCAGGGGGCTCAGCAGTAAAGAATCTGCCTGCCAAGCAGGGTCAGGAAGATCCCCTGGAGAAGGAAATGGCAATCCACTCCAGTACATCTGCCTGGAAAATTCCATGGCAGAGGAACCTGGTGGGTTACAGTCCAGTGGGATATGGCTTAGTGACTAAATAACAAAAGTATAGGGGAGGGGAGGGAGAATAATCAGATAATAATCAATAGCACTGAGCATGTTGATACTGCTAGATAGAAAAATTAACTTGAAAACAAAAATACCAATTCTGCTTTGTATTTACAGGAACAAGTCATCCTAAGGCTGGGGTTCTTGACCTTTTCTGAGTCATGGATCCCTTTAGCAGTTTGGTGAAGCCTATGGATAAATTCTCAGAATAATCCTTTCAGAATTAAGCAAAATACATGTGGTTATAAAAGCAATTAATGATATCAAAATGTATTTGTCAAAATATTTCAAAAAGTCATTAACATGTTAAAATGTATGCTTCTTTATAGACTCTTAAAATAATAAGATCCAGTGGTGAGTTTAGTTAAGTACTGTGATTCCCAAGTCTTGGTGAACATGATATTTGCAGGAATTGCAGACAATGTGTAACATTCTGAGGTCTCCATTGGTGGCAAAGTCACAAGTAGTACCATTACAACTTGTGGTCAGTTGCTTGCGTTTATAATTGAAGGAAATACTGAATTTCAGCTAGATGTTAAAAACAGAGATTGTCTTTTCCCCTTGAAGTTCATGGATGCTCCTGTTAAGAGCCCCCATCCTAAGGAAGTCATTTTCAGGCAACCAAGAAAATTCAGAATTGGAGAAGAAAGTCAGTCCTGACTAGTGCAGTGTCTGACCTCAGACTATTCCTCAAATCTTTTCATGAAGAAAATATTCAAAGAATCATTTTCCTAAGAGTTCCTTGCGACACTGGGCACAAGGAACTGTATGTTGAGACCTCTGTGTGGCGGTTGTTCAATTGCTCAGTCTTGTCCGACTCTTTACAAGCCCATGGACTGCAGCACGCCAGGCTTTCCTGTCCTGAGACCTCTCTCTGAAGACTGTAAAACAAATGCAGTCTCTCCTCTTTGGAGTGGAATGCCCTGATGGGGATGGTGGTGGTGCCAGATGGAAGATGGTAGGCTGATGATGTCTGATCCACATGTTAGCAGTACTTGACCAATAAGACAGTGTCCAGTGGAGGTGGAATAGGCAGAAGAAAGGAAAGAAATGGGAAAAACCCTCAGATATCTTTGTTGGTCTTATTTGACTGATTCGTGAACTCATATGAGCATTCTTCAGCTGATAAAGAATCCGCCTGCAATGCAGGAAACCATGGTTCTATTCCTGGGTCAGGAAGACCCCTGAAGGAGGGATAGGCCACCCACTCCAGTATTCCTGGGCTTCCCTGGTGGTTCAGATGCTAAAGAATCCACCTGCAATGCAGGAGGCCTGGGTTCTATCCCTGAGTTGGAAAGATCCCCTGGAGGAGGGCATGGCAACCCTCTCCAGTATTCTTGCTTGGAGAATCCCCATGGACAGAGGAACCTGGTGGGCTACAGTCCATGAAGTCACAAAGAATCAGACATGGCAACTAAGCACAGCACAGCAGATGAGCATTCTTCTGGGGAAGCTCATAAAGCCATGGGGTGGGGAAGCCTCCGCTGGTTGAGTCCTGTATCAATAGAAATAGGTGATGCAGGCAGCACTGTCAACAGGTTTTATTGGTTGCCTAACCTGGCATCCAACTTCACCTTCCCCTTTCCTAATAGGACTCCTTACCTCATACTGCCTCCAACTCATCCCCCCACCATTTGTGATCTCTGTTGGGGGAAGCTTCAGGAGTAGGGCATGACCAACTTAAATCCATTATTGTGCTCTCTTCTCTGGCCACAGTCATTGATTCAGGGGTGGGCTTGCCACTTAAACTGATACAATCAAAATGACTTTCAGGACTCCCACTGGGGCAGGCTAGGAATGAAACACTTTCTTTTCCCCTGAATTGGAAGGGTAGAGATATGAAGCCTGAACCTACAATGGTCATTGGGCTACCAAAAAGGAAGATCAATTTGAGGATAAAGAGAAAGAGAAAGGCATAATTAATGTTACGTCAGAGAAATGAACCACAATCCCAGATGAAACAAATCTCAAAGTTCAGTCTCCAGTTAGATTTTCCATTAGGAGAATTAATGCTTATCCTTCTTGTTTAAGCCAGTGTGAGTTAGGCTTTCTGTTACTTGTAGCTCAAAGCATCCTAAATGATAAAGCAGATTATCTGGCATAATTAAGCCATTCATAAAGCACCACATTTTCCAAAGAATCTTTTAGCATTTTCCAAAGTTTTACCCAAACATCTACCACTCTGTCCTTTCTTCCATGTTGCATCTTCAAGGGGATGACATAGGATGTGTGTCTCAGAGTCCAAACTTCCAAAGTGAATTCTCAACTTCATCACTAACTCATCTCATGACCAAAAGTAAGAAACTTTGCCTCTCTGAGCTTTAATGTCTTCATGTGTAACATTAGACCACAGATGTAAATGGTTGGAAAGTGAAAGTGAAATCACTCAGTCGTGTCCGACTCTTTGTGACCCCACAGACTGTAGCCTACCAGGCTTCTCTGTCCATGGGATTTTCCAGGCAAGAGTACTGGAGTGGGGTGCCATTTCCTTCTCCAGGGGATCTTCCCGACCCAGGGATCGAACACAGGTCTTCCACACCGTAGGCAGATGCTTTTACCATCTGAGCCAGGAGGGGCTTTAATCCTCAAAGTCCCTTTTACTTAATGCATATCCAATCATATCACAAAAAGGAGGGAACTAGCCTCTTCTAAAAAGTCATCCCCGTTTGACTGATGGCTTGAAAAAGTGGTTACCTTTCTGGGATGCATTCATACTTGTGTTAATATTATAGAACTGAGGATTTTATGTGACCATGAATGTTAGTAGTCAAGGAAATATAAGACTATATTTAGAGATTTTCAGTCATTCATTCAATAAGTTCTATATACCAGGAATTATAGTAGGCAGCAAGAATATGGAAATAAAAGATAGGCAGCCTTTGTCTGTAAGTGGCTCCCAATGTAGCAAGGAAGACAGCTAGACTGCTGTATACAGTTATGCAGGTTGTACACTGAACAACTCTGGGGTTGCATTTCATGCCAATTCTATGTGACAGCTCAAAGAGACAAGCAAATAAAAATACTAACTATATATTTGTTGGGCAGCATATGCTCTGTGATCCCCTCTGTGTTGGAAAAGGATGTTGAGATATGTATCTATATCTATACCTTTAGACAATCTCTATAAAGAGACACGTGGAACTGTTAGCAGAAGTTAATTCTGAGAAGTAGAACTAGAAGGAAGTTGAAATGGGGAAGAGGGAAACTTTACTCTGTACTTGATATCTTTTTGTCCTGTTTTATTTGTTCCCTACAAGACAAACTTATCATCTATCAAGATACAACTTTCAAACCTCAGCAACTGGAACCTAGCTAAATAAGTGCTCAGTAGAGATGCACCTGTTCTGCAGCATCACAGAGGTAGGGCCAAGCCTGCCTGGTGTGATGGTTAATTTTACCTGTTAACTTGCATGAACTAAATGATGCCCAGAGAGCTGGTAAAACATGGTTTTTTGGCATGGCTCTAAGGGTTCTTCTGGAAGACATTAGCATTTGAATCTGTAGACTGAGCAGCAAAGATTGCCCTCATCCATGCAGGTAAGCATCATCCAATCCATTGTGGGCCTGAACAGAAACAAAAGGCAAAGGAAAGGAAAATTTGCTCTCTGCCTGAGCTGGGACATCCATCTTCTCCTGCCCCCCAGACATTAGTGCCCTTAGTTCAGGCTTTCGGACCCAGACTGAGACTCACAGCATTGACTCCCCTGGTTCTCAGACCTTTGGACTCAGACTGAATTGTACCACCAGCTTTCCTATTTCTCCAGCTTGCAGAATTTCAACACCCACAATCATGTGAGACAATCTCCAAAACGTATAAATAAATATCTTATCAGTTCTGTTTCTCTGGAGAACCCCGACTAATACATCTGGGATGACAGGAGTCATTCAAGTGATGGAGGAGGCAAAGCATGTTTCAGAGAGAGGGAGCTGCATGGACAAGGTACAAGGCAAGGGAGGGGGCTGTCGATCACAAACTGAAAACTTGGCATAGTTGCAGCATGGACAGTATATGAGAAAATGACAAGAGTTGAGACTGCAAAGATTATGCAGGGCTCAATAGTTAATCGTATTAAGGCAGGTGGTATGGATCCACTGCAGGATTTCAAATAGGGGAGTGACAAGTTTATACTTGGGTCCTAGATCACTCTCAGAGTAATAAGGTTAAAATGGAGACCACACATGTGGCATCCATACACACACACATGCACACGTACACACCCATGTAAAACCTATATCAGAAATGTTAACGAACTTTTTACCTAGCCTTCCCTAGTCTTTCTTCCTTTGCTTTACTTTCTTTTTAGTATTCAAATCTTCAATCTACTTAGCATTCAATCTACTTCAACCTACTTTGTTTGCGATGGTAAGTTGCTTTGCTTTATTTCCAAACATTTAACCAATTGTCACAATACCATCGATTGAATAGTTAATTCTTTTTTTCACTTATCTAAAATACCATTCTTGTCATATATTAAATTCGGGTAGCCATCAGAGACAGCTTCTGAACACTTTCTTTTCAAGTGGTTTATTTTGTGTCATGTTTTTCAAAGCACTACAGCTTTATATTTTTTAATATCTGATAATTCAAATGTTCCCTTATTGCTTTTTTTCTCCAAATTGTCTTAACTAGTTTTATAAATGTATGCTCCCAGATTAACTTTATAATCAGTTTGCCAAGTTCAAAAGAAAGAAAATCTCTGGGATTGTTTTGGAATTGCATTCAATATATAAACTATTTTGGGAAAAATTTAGCACTTTTACCACTATGAATTCTTAAATTCGTTAAATCTGAGATAGTAGACAAGTCTATCCTTCACTTTTTAAAGAGAATGATAATTTTAATAGTGTGTTATGAAAAGTACAGAAGTAAATTATGTATTTGGTTTCCTCCCCACCCTGCACAATGACAACTTAAAATGATCATTTATCATGGAGGTTCAGAGTGAAAAATTCCAGTACTTTCTGAAATAACGAGGACAGCGCAATGAAAATTCCATGACCACCATGACACATTTCCTCATAAAGCCTTCCAGAAGTCAGTGAGACAGGTCCTGAAATAGTCTCACTTTTGCAGTAAACAGCTCCCCAGTCAAACAAAGTCACCCTACTACACTTTCAGGTGAGAGTTCTTTTTTGTTTTTGAGAGATTTTTTGATATGGACCATTTTTAAAGTTTTTATTGAACTTTTTACAACATTGCTTCTGTTTTATGTTTTGTTTTGTTTTGTTTTTGACCACAAGACATGGGATCTTAGCTCCCCTCCAGGGATCGAACCTGCATCCCCTGCATTGGAAGGCAAAGTCTTAACCACTGGACTCCCTGGGAAGTCCCAAAAGTCTTTCTTTTTTCCCCGTGTGTGTGTTTTTTTTGTTGTTTGTTTGTTTGTTTGTTTTAGCTTTTCATAAGCAGCCCTTCCATGGAACTCCAAAATAGTGTTTCCTATGAATTGAGAAGTCTTAGCAGCCTGGAGACAAAAACACCCCGTATTTTAAGGAATCTTATTATAGTTTTATTTCATGCTAACTACTCTCCTGACTAGATGCTAAAACAACTTCATTCCCTGCAGCAAATCCTAGGGAGAGAAATGGTTCTCTTTAGGACTTTAACTGAGTATAATGACATCTGCCAAAAGAATGTTAGGAAAAACACACTGAGGGTCCGTGGCCAAATTCCATGGCAACAGCTGGTGAATCACAGGTGTTGTCAGGAAAGCCTTCAGCCTCGCTTAAATGTTCTGGAGAGTTCTTTATTATTTTAAACACCACGTTTGGAGAGTGCTTAATTTGCTCGAATTCAAACATTCCTCATGGGCAAAGTGCAATGTAAACAATGCTCTAGGAGAAAGTCATGTCAACCTAATTTGTTATTTGCAAACAGGGTGGTGAAAAACAAAGTGCTTAAGGATTTTCTGACAGTGATGTTGCCATTTCGGCATTTAGGAAGGTTACGCAGGAATAATATTCTCCTAGTTCACTCAAGCACAATGTGTGATCTATGACATTAGGCTGGGGGAGATGGAGACTTCTAGACAGATTCATGCATCTGCCTTTGCAGAGGGGGATGAGATACCCAGCTAGAGGCTTTGGATGGTGGGCAACCTTCAGGGTGCAGGAGCATTTTGAAGGTACTCACATCTACCTCATGAGCTCCAGTCCTAATCTCCAATGTGGCCTAGGGTTCAGAAAGTGAAAAAAATCCCCCAGAAGCACAGAACCCATGGGCACTAAATGCCACTGCATACAAGAATATTCCTGAGTTGTCATCATGACAGAGCAGGGCTTTCCTTTCTGATTTAATCCAGTTCCTATTATCACATATGATTTCATTTATTCATTCCTTCATCTCTCAAGTATTTCGTAAAGAGCTTTTGAGGTCCAGGCCATTTGCTAAGGCAAAGATGCACAATGGGAACAGATATCATCCTTATCGGAGAGGGGCTGAGGGTGAGAGAAGGACAGATGAATAACAGCAGCTACAGCAGAGGAGCAAGTGCTCCCAGAAGACAGAACTGGAAAGGATGGTTCAAGTCACAGATTTCTCCATTAGCCCTGTCAGTGCCCCACTGCCCCTCCAGGAAGAGCTTCAGCTGCATGACCTCAGCGATCAACCCCTGACTTCCTTCTGACCAGAGTGATTGGTCTGGGGATTAGCCTGTTATCCAAGCTGGGAGAGAAGACTCTCCTTTCTCTCTGTTCACCATCCAGGCCATTGAAGCCACTGTGACAGGAAAGAACAGTGCCAAGGCCCTGAGAGGAGCAAAGATGAGGGGGAGACATAGCCTCTTGACAGCATTGAGACCCGGGGCCAGCTCTACTTGGACCTTTCTGTGGTTTGAATATTTGACTCAATAACTCCCCCCCTTTTATTTTCTATGCTTGAGCTAATTTGAACTGAGACTCTGTCCCTTGTCACCAAGACTGCCATTTACTCCGCGTACTAAAATATGGGTAAAAATGGGGGCTTGGAGAACATGATGGGGGATGGATGCACCAAACCCATTCTGGGGACCGGAAGGAGGCTTCCTGATGGAAACGGTACCGAAACAGATGCAACAGGCAACAATGGGACCCTGAGCTACTCTGCTTCATTGTTTTGTTCCCGTTTATAAAACAAACATGACTCCTTTTCTTTCCTTTTCTTCTCTGAGAAGTACATTACACACACACACACACACACACACACACACACACACACACATACGCTTGAGGGGACTCTGTAAGGGTTGGTGGGCAGGGTCCTGGGATGAGCATTCAGTACTGTTCTCTGAGGATGGAAGTGACTAGGGAGCAGAAGTGCAGAAGGAAGTTGCCTCAGAGCTCAAGGGAGACACCTTTGCATGGTCAGGATGCCACTGGCACATCCATGGACGGCCAGGGTGCCGGTCGGCAAGCACTTCTGTCACTTAAGCAGATGGGAGGAGCCCCTCCCCTGTCCCACAGTGGTCACCAGCTGAGCTGAGCCCTTCTCTCCCAAGGACCACGCTGCTGGTGCTTGCTGCCACTTCCCCTACAACCCTCCTCCATCATCCCCTGAGGAAGAGGGGGAGGCCTTTCCTGAATGTTCAGGGGCCCAGCGGTTGAACAAGGCAAGAGATGGGCATTTCACCAGAAGGAACCAGAGGTGCCAGGGCATGAGTGCACAGAATGGCACGTTGTATCCAGAGGACTCCAAGTGCGGCCACCGTGGAGCTAGACTGCGTGTCATCAGTCACACAAATGTACACGACCTTGAAAGGATATATTGGGGAAAGTGTTCTGCGATTATAAAGTGCTCCACAGAGGCTATTTTCTATTTTGACACATTGCAGGGATGTTTTGAGACCTAAATGAGATCACACTCCCATACAGTGGCTCTGAAGGTTTGGAAGGCCCAGTGCACATGCTAATTAACAGAGTTTGGGGTACAGCTGGGTTCCAGTTCAGACCACAAAGGAATAGTAAAAACTGAACTAACAGTGAATTTCTCTCAAATCCACACTATTAAATGTGTTTGTTGTAAACTATTTTAATTAAAATACTTCCTATCACCTCTTTAGAGATAAATGAATGATTTCATTGTCTGTTAGAAATAATTTCCTGCTAACAAATTAATTAGACCACCAAGCTTCATACTTCAAGCCTGAGAGTTATTTTATTGATTTACCACATCACTAAACCCACTCAATATGACACTAAAGTATACACATGTATATGAATTTACATGTGTGTATGTGTGTGCACACGTATTTTTTGTTTTCAAATCTGTATCCTTTATCTTAGGACATCATTACTTCACTCCCAAAATGCTGCAAAGTTGTCTTAGTTGCTCATTCTGTTTGCCCGCATATTCATCATTCCCTACAGTTGCTCCAAAACCGAACATTCCACTTGATTTGGCTGTAATGTGCCTCCTTTAATTTTGAAAAGACATACAATAGAGACTAGCAGTATAATTATAAGAAAGGAAAAGGAAAATTATTATTTATTCCAGGTGCTATGATTGTTTACCTGCTGCTGCTGCTGCTGCTAAGTCGCTTCAGTCGTGTCCGACCCTGTGCGACCCCATAGACGGCAGCCCACCAGGCTCCCCCGTCCCTGGGATTCTCCAGGCAAGAACACTGGAGTGGGTTGCCATTTCCTTCTCCAATGCATGAAAGGGAAAAGTGAAAGTGAAGTCACTCAGTCGTGTCCGACTCTTCACGACCCCATGGTCTGCAGCCTACCAGGCTCCTCTGTCCACGGGATTTTCCAGGCAAGAGTACTGGAGTGGGGTGCCATTGCCTTCTCCAATTGTTTACCTAGACACCCAGAAGAAGTAGCTGAAATATTATTGGCACTAGTAAGAAAATTTGGTAACATTGCTTACTATGCAATAAATACCAGAAGGACTACTCCTGAAAAACATTTGAAACAAACGGGAAACAGGAGGTCTTTAGGGGTATGATAGAGGTTCTGAGTACTGTTCCTTTGGGCTCCAAAGCATTCTAATTGTGACCACGGCCTCATTAAGTCTCCTGTGGAAAACATTCCTCAGTTCCTAGTCTCTCTTCTCTAGCTGGGGAGGCCCTGATTCAGCTCCAAGGTCAAGGTGAGACCATGACGTCTTACTCATTGTGATACCTTGAGAGAAGCAACTCAAAAATAAAAGTAGTGTATAGAGATGCTTTCCTGCCCCCTTCCTCAGAATACCTTTTTCTTTCTCATCCACGAAGCAATGTGAGCCTCTTAGGACAAGATCTTAACAGCATGTGCAGACCCTGGTTCTGCACACATCTACCTACCATCCCCTCAGCATGGTTTTTCCTGGAAAAAAGAATGGTCTACCCTCAAGGAGCATTTAGGTCTCCACCTCTGCCAGATAACAACACTTGCAATGTTTAACAAAAGATTGTTTTCAGTTTCTACTTATCAAGTTCACAAAAATTTAAAGTTTTGGCATCCCCCAATATTGCCGAAGTTGTTATTATTGTTGTTGTTCAGTCTCTCAGTGGTGTTCAACTCTTTACAACCCCACAGACTGCAGCACACCAGGTTTCCTTGTCCCTCACTATCTCCCAGAGTTTGCTCAAACTCATGTCCATTGATTTGATGATGCCATACAACCATCTCATCCTCTGTTACCCCCTTCTCCTTTGCCTTCAATATTTCCCAGCATCAGGGTCTTTTCCAGTGAATCAGCTCTTTCACCAGGTGGCCAAAGTATTGGGACTTCAGTTTCAGTATCAGGCCTTCCAATTAGGGTTGATTTCCTGTAGGATTTACTGGTTTGATCTCCTTGTTGTCCAAAGGACTCTCATGAGTCTTCTCCAGCACCACAGTTTAAAAGCATCAATTCTTTAGCACTGTCTTCTTTATGGTTCAACTTTCACATCTGTACATGACTACTGGAAAAATCATAGCTTTGACTATATGGACATTTGTCAGTAAAGCAATGTCTCCGAATTTTAATACACTGTCTAGGTTTGTCATAGCTTTCATTCCCAGAAGCCAGTGTCTTTTAATTTCATGGCTACAGCCATTGTCTGCAGTGATTTTGGAGCCCAATATTGCAGGAGGGGCTTCCTCAGAGATAAGTCTTCAGTTTGTCTGTACTGACCTGGCTTGAGGCACACTTGAGCTGAGACCTTGAAGACCAGCAGGAGTTTACCCAGGAGGAGGAAAGGAGGGGATGGAGAATGGTCCTGGCAGAGAAAACAAGAGGCGAGAGGGAGAACTCACTAGCAGGGAGGCACAGTGATGGGAACTTGCTGATTGAAAGTGACAAGGTGTAGATTAAGGATAGAAGTGGTAGGTCCAGATCACAGAGGATAAAAAGGACACTAAATTATCACTTCCCTTCATCAGACTTGCTTCCTATACTGTATATTGTAGATTCACAGGAAGACTTCAATGAGAAAATGCTCTTTTCCTGTCTAATCTGCATAATGTCTTTCTTGTCTCTGTTATTCCCCTCAACAGGAACATAGGTAATGATGGTGACAGCTACTAAGAAACCAAGAAAAATCCCATCCACCACAAACCCTATTCTTTCAAATCCTGGAATTCATAGCTCCTGCCATTAGAGCGAAACCATATAGGCGGCCAGAGTCAGACAGCTGGCATAGACTAGTGAGTTCTCAATCCTCCCACGGAATGGCTGGGCTTTTGTGGCTCCCCCTAAAGAATACAAACTTTCTCTCCATGAGCTTTTCCTCATAAGGCCATTGACTATGGCCATTGATAGAGTTAGACTGCCCAGGTTCCAAGTTGGTGATATGCACCAAGAGGCTTGATACATTAATCAATAACGTTAAATAGAAATTTTAACATAAGGCTATTAGTTGCAGCCATATACAAACATTTTTAATAGGAAGCCATCTGAATATCAGATGGGGGGCAGGTTTTTAAAAATTCTTTCTAGGGAAGTCACAGAATGAAAAACTAACAATCTTATGCTTTAATATTTAACAATATGGAGAAATTCTCAGTGTATCAAGTGAAAACCTGAGTATCAAACAGTATATTAATTGCAATTTCCATTTGATGGCACACGTATGATGAATACACAGAACTCAGAAGTCAATACTTTAAAATATTAACATTAACTTTCTCTGAAAGATACGGCTCTGGGTGGTTTGCTTTTCTTGTCATTCTTTTCTGTTTTCTTCCAAGTGTTAAAAAATGTAATACTGTTACAGTTAGAGAAAAAGACCAATAATATTCAGAAGAGCCTGTGTTTTACATGGCAAACACATTTTCCTGACTGGATGTGCATCTGAATCACATGGCGGTCTTTGTGCAAATAAACCAAGATCTGATTTTTCCAGAATGTTCCAGAAAAATGAAACATTTCTGTTAGAATTATCTGTCCATGTCTGTACTCGAGCAAGAAAACACAGACACAAATACACAACACTTTTTCTGTTGTGCTGCCCTACAATATTTGGGAGCTTGGCTCCAAGTCCAAAATTCCAGTTGCCTCCTCCAAAGCTGGGAGCCTCTTGCGTCTGTGAAACGCAAGCTGCAGCTCCCTCGGGACAGGACACTCCTCAACTTCCTGCCTCATTGCAAAGAAAACTGCCCTTGTGTGTACAGGCCACACCACCAGGGCAGAAAATGAGAACCGCTTGGAAAAACAGCAAGATGCCTGCCATAGTTTGTTTGGTGTCTCACAAAATAAAATCCATCTTTCTTCACCAGATGAGAGTCATTGCTTTCAGATGATTTGGAGGGGGGTGTCAGTCCCTGCTCTGAAACTGGAAAGCTGGCAAGTTTTCCAGAACTATGTTTTCATGGATAGGAGAACTTTATGAGAAAGAAATACGATGGCAGGGGACTTGATTTCTATAGAATTTGAATTTCTATAGTCTTCTGTAGATTCTTCCAGATGTTGATGAGATCTGTTCCATCAGAATCTCCAGGGATGGGGCCACTGGCCCCTAAATTTTAATAAGATTTACAGACGAGTGTGATGGAGAGCAAAGTTTGAGAATGACTATAATGGCAATACGCCAAAGGGGGGTCTAGAGTAGAAAAACAGCAGCAGTTAAAGTACATGCAGCATTTGCAGTCATGATATTTAAATGCAGTCTTAAATTTTTTTTTTTTTTAAAGATTGTCTCCTTTGCTAGAAAGGGCTACATGCCATTAGTTCACTTCATTCACAGAATCCTCTCACAAGCTGAATAGGAACAATAAAGCAACCCCAAAGCACACCCAGTCACAGCCCTAGGATGCCACATAAATCAGCTCAGGGCAAGCTGGACCAAGCCGGGTGAGTGCTGCCAAAGCGAAACAGCCCGTCTGGTGACCAAACGCTATTTGCCTATTAAGTGCATGTGTTGACTTTTGTGTGTGCACCTAGAGAGTCCAGTCACCACAAACCCAAGGGTCAACAGCCACTTGGGAGCCTCTTCTGCACTGAACAAGTGCTGCGTTAAGTAAAACCAGGATTTGAACAGCTTAGCATCCTACTAGAAGCTACTTTTTGACGTTGCATGAACACGTGTGCTTATCTGGAAAGGGGGTTGAAACCCATGAGCAAGGTGGACTTATTAATAACACCCCTTTCACTCTCAGATTTATCCCAGTCTGTGGATATATCATGTGGTCACCTAACCTCAAGGTCAAAGTGATTGCACTTTGGCTAAGGGAGCATCAAGGAAGGAGAATGGTTAGTAACTCTCCCAAACAGCCATGAAGCAGTAACCAAACAGCACCCTTCACTTGGCAGACAGCAAAAACAACTGCCATCCTTTCTTCACACCCCTCTCCACTCACTGTATATATTTTTAACTCTTTCAGTTTCTTTAATATCCACCATCGTCTGAGCAGCCCAGGGCAGTAAATGTATGTCAATTTTCACTTTTCAGCATGCACGCTTTATTCCCAAATTACCCCAGTAACCCAAATAAGAAAGGAGAAAACGCACAAGAATTACTGTGGCCATCTGGAATGCATAATGTGGAAAGATCTGCAATACATTACATGGTCTGGAAAGTGGCTGGTCGAGTTCCAGAGAGTTAAGACAGACTTCAAAGTCTGGCTGTACATCAGTGAAACTGCTGATCAGCTCCGATATTTAAAGTGGGTGTAGATGAATGAATTTATTACAGTTTTTATCTCCTGGGCTCAGATGGGGAAATGGAATCATAGTCAGGTTTTCCTTTAATTTCGTGCTGTATTTTTTTTTCTTAGATTTTCTTTTTCTCCTCCTTAATACTGTACTCTGTCTTGATTTTTCTTTCTGGATGGAAGCATCCCTTCTTTATCTCTACTGTGAACCTGAAAACCAACTCATTTGTATGACAACTTAACTCCAGAGACTGGTGATCTGATCATGAGATGCCGTGCATAAAGGGTCTCAGTTAAAAATCTGTGTAACTTCCTAGTCTTTATTCTTTCTCTCCCTGATGGAGTAAGTCAATAGCTGGGATGTGAACTCAGCTGCATGGACATTATTTCTAAAATTGGATTGGGGTGATATCTAGTTGTATTTCCTGACTAGAAATACTTTATGAGTAAAACCTGGTCTCAATAAATATTTGGAAACACTTAATTTGAGGACTGCTGTCAGAAACTCCCTTTAGGAAGGGATGAAAGACTAGTTCTTTGGTCAACAGCCTGAAAATCCCCTTGAGAAACAAGCATCTTCTCATCTCTGCCAACTGGATTGCTTTTATCTCCATACAAATTTATCTTGACCCTTAAAAGAACCTCAACAAATAGAATCTTAAGCCAACTCCATAGCAAATGCCTGCACGTCTCCATCCTCAAGAGCTCTTAGGGTTACTTTTCTAAACTCTAAACACAATTCATTAGCTAAGAAGAAGCATTGCTTCGGATCTTTTATGGACTGAGAAGAAAAGAATTGTTTTTCACACACACACAGAAGAAAGAAGTACACCAAGAAGGGAAAGGTAATGTCTCATAATGGTCTACAATGACTGCTTTCCTTCTCTACTATGACAAATATGCATTGGAAATTTCTCAGATTTCTACAATAATTAGAGGAATAAAACATACCCAGAGTCCCTCCAAAATGTTTAGGACTAGCTCAGAACAAGATGATAGACTAGGGTTTCACTTCCAGGTGCCTCTCAAGCTCCTGGCCCCTTTTGCACTTTCAGGGAGCTCTTTCTCTACCTCCCTCCCCCAGGAGTCAAAGAACAAGATATTAATTCTTTAATGAGTTGACCCTCTGAAAAGCCTTTTGAATTTTAAACAAGAGTGGGCACATGGACTATATTTAACCCAAGAGAATGAATTTCTCAGTAGGACATGAAAAAAAAAAATTGTGAGGGCATAGGGGGTCTTTGACGCTCTTCAAACTGTATCATGACAGCTTTTCTATACTCAGAGGATGATGTTAGCTAGAGTTCTGGAGATCAGTGAGCTGTTTGGATCCTTTTAGAAGAAAAACATAATTGAATATGCTTTCTCACCATGTGCTATATTCCCAGCTCAGTTATAATACTTAAAAACAGCTGACAGGTGTTCTTTATTGGTTTCCTTAAGGCTGTCATAACCAAGTGCCACAATCTGGATGGCTTAAAGCAACAGGAACGAGTTACCTCGCAGTTCTGCAGGCAAGAAGACTGAATTCCAGGTATGGGTAAGGCCATGTTCCCTCCAAAACCTTACAGAGTTGTCCCTGCCACTCCCGCCCTGGGTTTTCCTTGGCTCGTAGTAGCATAATTCCAACTTCTGCCTCTCATCACGAGATTCATGCCTCAAATCTCTGCATCTTCTTTCCTCTGTGTGTGTCTCTGTGTCCAAGTTTCCCCTTTGCATAGGACACCAGTAATCATGGTTGAGGGCACGTATTCATGATCTCATCTGAACTTGAGTATGCAGTATCTCGGTATCTGTGAGGGATTGGTTCCGGGACCTACGTGGATACCAAGATCCAGGGGTGCTCCAGTCCCTACCGTTGATCTCCCCTATCTCTGGATCTGCATCTTCAGATTCAACCCACCATACCCGGGGTCATATTTTCCGTCTGCAGTCGGTTGGACGGGTGGATGGGGTACCTGCAGAGGAGGGCTGGATGTGCTCTCAAAGATCCTATTGACTAAATGAAGTCATGTTCACAGGTACTAAGGGATGGTTAGGACTTCAGTATATTTTTTTGACAGTGGCACAGTTCAACACATACCATGCTCCTAGATCAGAACAACTGAAGAAGAAGTACAACTGGGAACATTTTCTACGGGCAGCCCTTTTAGCTCCTCCTTGTTGGAAAGAAGTGATTCAACCTTGAAAAGCCGAGGACAAATGCCATGATAATTCTAGACACCCTAGATAGCTCTTGAGTAGTGAGATGACAGATCGATTCATGTCTTTCGTATCTTCATGCCTCAGTTTTCAAGTATGTAAAACTTATCTGCCCTCCTTCCACAGAAGAAAGAGAACTGCTTAATATCCTGCATAACCAGCATATCCCAGTGGCAAACATTTGGCTGCTCCCTCTGTGAAACCTCCCCAGTTACTTCCACCTCATTCTTCAACTCTTAGGAAAAGAGACCCTGAAGAACTTGTATTTGGGAACTTGTATCTGTTGGGAATGAGAGGGGATCCAGAAGGTAAGAAAGAGTAACTGTTTTCTCCCCTGACCCACAGACTTGTTGATTCCCTGTCTAACTCAATACTTCCTCTTTGCTAATTTCACAAAGTACATTCCCCTCTGCTCTATAACTGACAAATCTCTCTCTATGATATTCTGATTTTTTTTTCACTCTTTACATGTTCTAAGGATTATTTAGCATGTGTGTGCACTAAGTCACTTCAGTCATGTCTGACTTTTTGTGACCCTATGGACTATAGCCTGACAGACTCCTCTGTCTACTGGATTCTCCAGGCAAGAATACTGGAGTGGGTTGCCATGCTCTCTTCCAGGGGATCTTCCCCACCCACGGATCAAACCTGAGTCTCTTATATCTCCTGTACTGGCTAGAGGTCCTTTACCACTAGTGCCACCTGGGAAGCCCTTATTTAGCATCAGTTCAGTTCAGTTCAGTCGTTCAGTCGTGTCCAACTCTTTGCGACCCCATGAATCACAGCACTCCAGGCCTCCCTGTCCATCACCAACTCCCAGAGTTTACCCAAACTCATGTCCATCGAGTTGGTGATGCCATCCAGCCATCTCATCCTCTGTCGTCCCCTTCTCCTCCTGCCCCCAGTCCTTCCCAGCATCAGGGTCTTTTCCAATGAGTCAGCTCTTCGCATCAGGTGGCCAAAGTATTGGAGTTTCAGCTTCAACATCAGTCCTTCCAATCAACACCCAGGACTGATCTCCTTTAGGATGAACTGGTTGGATCTCCTTGCAGTCCAAGGGACTCTCAAGAGTCTTCTCCAACACCACAGTTCAAAAGCAATTCTTCAGCGCTCAGCCTTCTTCACAGTCCAACTCTCACATCCATACATGACCACTGGAAAAAGCATAGCCTTGACTAGATGGACCTTTGTTGGCAAAGTAATATCTCTGCTTTTTAATATGCTATCTAGGTTGGTCATAACTTTCCTTCCAAGGAGTAAGTGTCTTTTAATTTCATGGCTGCAATCACCATCTGCAGTGATTTTGGAGCCCAAAAAAACAAAGTCTGACACCAAATATGATATGATTTTAGGGCTAAAATCTGAAATATGCCCTGTTTCCACCCAAAAATATCCTCCCTAATATACTGAATCTTAAGACCTGAGACTGCCCTGGAAGAGAATCCATCCTGTCCAGCTTAGGTGCTCATCATGGTTCCTCGGGGCACACAGATTAGAGTTTCAGCTTGATATTCACAGCCCTCAATCACACAATCCATACCTAACCTTTCTGCCACTGTCTTTGTTTACATTGTCTCATATTCTCTATGTGCTGGTAATGCAGATTATTCATCTTTCCTATTCCATACACATTTGTCCCCTTCTTTTACTAAATGTTATTTAAGGCATTCCACTTGCTGGCATGCTGCACTCCGTGGGGTCACAAAGAGTCAGACATGACTGAGTGACTGAACAACAACAACTTACTGTAAATCCCTTTAGCCATAACACCCATTTAAATTTTGCATATTTAAACCCTTTAAGGTGGGCTTCCTCAGTGTCTCAGAGGTAAAGAATCCCCCTGCAATGCAGGAGCCACAGGAGACGCAAGTTTGATCCCTGGGTCAGGAAGATCCCCTGGAGAAGGAAATGGCAACCCACTCCAGTGTTCTTCCCTGGAGAATTCCATGGATAGAGGAGCCTGGTGGGCTACAGTCGATAGGGTTGCAAAGAGTCAGACACGACTGAAGCAACACAGCACACAACTTTTACGGTGCACTGAGATGACCCTTCCCTCTCTTCCAGTTGGAATTCATTTGTCTGAACAATCACTCACAACATGTGGATCTACACTAGCATGCTCTATTTTGCTGGAGTAATTTATACTAATCTTCTACCACCACCCTTTACCACTCTGAAATCCTACGAAATAGAAACTTCAATTCATCCATCTTAACATCCTTACTATAAACTGTAACTCACAGCTTGTGCATAATATATGGTTATAAATGCTTTAGTCCAGTTCTGAATAAGATTCAGCTCAGGCTTTGATCTCTGTTTCTAACACAAACTACGCCAAGTTATTGACATTTTATTAGCCATTTATACCTTAGCATAAATGTGGTTCCAACCCTTTATGAGATTGTCATAAATATTACAAAACATGTGTGCATGATGACAGGGTTGGAAAGCAAAACTGAGATGATAAAGGGTTCCATTGATAAAAATTCCCTTCCACTGTCTTAGGAGGCATGAACTTCATCAAAGTGTGTGGCTCATTCTTCTGCCTCTGAACTTTGACCAGGGTAGATTCAGAACAAAAATGTTGAAAAATAAACATTTTTTTTTTTCAGTAACTACATTTTGGTATCTCTCATCAGGCCCCTGAATCACCCTTCTTTCTAGCAAATTTTTACCCAAAGAGCTCTCACCCAGTAAGTGGTTTCTTCCTATTTGAGAAGTTCTCCATTTCACTCTCACACTGTTCTTGATTTCTGCACAAATTCCTTCTTGTGGAATTGTCTTGCTAATAGAATGGGAACTTTCCTGTGGATTTGCACTCAATCTCTAGGACAAGTTTCACATGATATCATGTTCTATAGGAACTTAAACAAATAGAGATTCAGAGTCCTCCCTGTGGTCCAAATTATCTGGTGGTATATAATTCACATGCATTTGCTTTCAAAAACCACCAGGTTTTTGAAACCAGGTTCAAAGGAAAGTCACATTACCACACAGAGTGACCTTGTGGAAGCACCAAGGACTTCCAAATGACAGTACCAAGTGATGACAAAAGAATCTGCCTTCCACCTGGGCAGCTGATGACCCTTTCGAAGGCTTAGATCCCTGCATTTTATCTTATCCCAAGTAAATTCCTTTCCTAGCTGAGCATGTTCAAATACAGACATGGAAAGGGGTGACCATCAGATCTATACCATCAGATGACCTCAAAACATCTAGAATGAATAGTTCAGTGGGAAGGGCAAAGCGCTTGAAGCCAGTCATGGCCTTAGGGTTTGTGAGCCTCAGTGGTTCCATAGGTGGGATGAAGAAGGCCCTTGATCCCACAGATACGTGATTAGAAGGTAAGCAAATTGCCAAACACAGAGTCAAGGTCATAGGAAGTGCTGAAAATATATTCTTCCCCATTCATCCTACTGTTCCTATTCTCATTGACTCTACCTGTAAGTAGGGGTTCTACATCAGTGGAAACATCTATCTTAGAATTTCACTCTTCTGATTAAAATGGATAGAGCAAACCCTCCTCATCCAAGACCCTCACATCTCGTGCTGTTTCCCTCCAACCCATGAGCCCATGCTACAAACACCAAACCACCATTATTAATTTTCTCCCCCACTTCTCAGGCTTCTCACCACAACTTAGAGGGAAAAAAGACTGAAGAAAAGATTTCCAACATAAAAAACTGGCAAGAGACTTTTAAAAAACTAGCAGAGCTTTTCAATAGAGCATTCTACAATGACGGCAATGTTCTGTGTCTGCACTATCCAATGCAGTAGCCACTAGTCATATTTAGCTAGGGTGAATAAAGAACAGAGCTTTTCGTTTAATTCAATTTTAAAATTTAATTTTAATTAATGTAAATTAAACAGGCAGGCGGCTACCATACTGGATGCCAGATATAGATCAATTCTTCTCAAGCTTCAGTGCACCTAATGCTCATGGGGATTCACGCAGGTTTTGATGTAGCAGGTCTGGAGTAGAACCTGAGATTCTGTATTTCTAAGACATAATGCTGATGCTGCTGGACCAGAGACCATACTTTAAGAAGCAAGGATGTAGCTTATATTATGCAAAGAGCAGGTTTTCAGGAAAAGATAGCAACCTGAAAACAGCAGAGAAAAGATATGAATAGGTGATTTACAAAAGAGAAAAGCCCAAATGTTATTCATCATATGAAGATGTCCAAACTCACTAGTAATCAGTGATGACAAGAAAAAACACCATTGTGTCACTTAATAACTATAAGACTGGCAATGGTTAGAAAGCTGGATGTCACCAAGTGTTGATGGGGATGTGAGAGTACAGGAGTGTCACATCCTGCTGATGGATGGATGGATGGGCTGGCAGCCATTTTGGAAAGCAATCTCAAACAATTTATTTAAATGAAGTACTTGCATACTCATGACCCAGCTATTAATTTCCTTAGTATGTATCCCAAACGTCTCATACAGGTTGTACAAGAAGATTATGACAAGGAAGCAGAGTCGAGTTAGACATCCATCACTGGGACAGTTCAGTTCAGATCAGTCACTCTGTCATGTCTGGCTCTTTGTGACCGCATGGACTGCAACACGCCAGGCTTCCCTGTCTATCACCAACTCCCAACACTCAAACTTATGTCCATCGAGTCATTGATGCCCTCTAACCATCTCATCCTCTGTTGTCCCCTTCTCCTCCTGCCCTCAGTCTTTCCCAGCATCAGGGTCTTTTCAAATGATTCAGTTCTTCCCATCAGGTGGCCAAAGGATTGGAGTTTCAGCTTCAGCATCTGTCCTTCCAATGAATAGTCAGGACTGATTTATGGACGGACTGTAGGATGGACTGGTTGGATCTCCTTGCGGTCCAAGGGGCTCTCAAGAGTCTTCTCCAACACCGCAGTTCAAAAGCATCAATTCTTCAGTGTTCAGCTTTCTTTATAGTCCAACTCTTACATCCATAAATGACTACTGGAAAAACCATAGCTTTGACTAGACAGACCTTTGTTGACAAAGTAATGTCTCTGCTTTTTAATATGCTGTCTAGGTACATCATAGCTTTTCTTCCACAGAGCAAGTCTTTTAGTTTCATGACTTCAGTCACCATCTGGAATGATTTTAAAGTCCTAAAAAACAAAGTCTCTTGCTGTTTCCATTGTTTCCCTATCAATTTGCCATGAAGTGATGGGACCAGATGCCATGATCTTGGTTTTCTGAATGTTGAGTTTTAAGCCAATTTTTATACTCTCTTCTTTCACTTTCATCAAGAGGCTCTTTAGTTCTTCTTTGCTTTCTGCCATAAGGGTGGTGTCATCTGCATATCTGAGGTTATTGATATTTTCCCAAGCAATCTTGATTCCAGCTTGTGCTTCCTCCAGCCTGACATTTCTCATGATGTACTCTGCATATAAGTTAAATAAGCAGGGTGACTATATATAGCCTTGAGTATTCCTTTCCCAATTTGGAACCAGTCTGTTGTTCCATATCCAGTTTTAACAGTTGCTTCTTGATCTGTATACAGATTTCTTATGAGGCAGGTCAGATGGTCTGGTACTCCCATCTCTTGAAAATTTTCCAGTTTGCTGTGATCCACACAGTTAAAGGCTTTGGCATAGTCATTAAAGCAGAAGTAAATGTTTTTCTGGAACTCTTTTGCTTTTCTGATGATCTAACAGATGTTGGCAATTTGATCTCTGGTTCCTCTGCCTTTTCTAAATCCACCTTACTATCCAAGATGGCAGATTAGAAGGACATGCGCTCTTCTTCCCCTGCGAAAACTCCAAAATTATAACTCATTACTGAACAGCTGGCAACAGGAGAATGTTGGATCCCACCAAAAAGAGATACCCAACATCAAAGGGCAAAGGAGAAGCCTCAACAAAATGGTAGGAGGGGTGAAATCACGTTTAGAATAAAATCCCATTCCTCTCAGAGAACTCAAACAAAACCTTGTGCATACCAGGAGAACCCCCAGAAACTGAGCCAGACCTGCCTTTGAGTGTTTGAGTGTCTCCTGCGGAGGTATGGGTCAACAGTAGCCTGCTACAGCAGCAGGAACTCTGGGTGCAGCAGACCTGGGTATAGCATAAGCCCTCTTGGAGGAGGTCGCCATTAACCCCACCACAATGCCACCAGAATTTACACAGGACTCGGGGAACAAACTCTTGGAGGGCACAAATAAAACCTTGTGTGCACCAGGGCCCAGGAGAAAGGACCAGTGACCCCACAAGAGACTGACCCAGACTTGCCCATGAATGTCTAAGAGTCTCCAACAGAGGTGTGGGTCGGCAGTGGCCTGCTGCAGGGTTGGGGGCACTGAGTGCAGCAGTGCCTGCCCGGACCTTTTGCAGGAGGTTGCCATTATCTTCATTACCTCCACTATAGTTTGGCCTCAGGTCAAACAACAGGGCAGGAACACAGCCCCATCCATTAATAGAAAATTGGATTAAAGATTTACTGAGCATGGCCCATCAGAACAGGACCCAGTTTTCCCCTCAGTCAGTCTCTCCCATCAGGGAGCTTCCAGAAGCCTCTTATCCTTATCCATCCCTGGGACAGTGGATGGTAAAATGCGGTAGGTGCACAGCATGGGATGCTATCCAGTATTTGGAAGTGTTATTTGTGATGTGCCTGTAGCAATGTGGATGGGTCTTAAGATGATATCATTGAGTGAAAAAATATGAATCAGAATGAGACATACAATGTAATATTATGTTCATAAATGAAAATATCTGTTATAAAACCACAAGTCCTGTTTTGAAAAACTATATTTTAAATATATATATTGTATATGATGAGTGAAAAGGCAAAATAGGAATATGGAATGAGTATATGAAGGAGAAATGAAGCCAGATAGGAAATGACATGGCCTGTGAAGATGTGGCGGGTAGCAAAGGAGAAGTCTTGGATTCAGTACCCCTGACAAGCTGGTTTCTGTGCCCTGACCAGACTCATCTCCTATTGTGTTGTCCAGGTCATTCTTGCCTAAATGGCCAAAAAAGTAATTCTATTGCTGTCCTCCAGACACACCCGGGTCATTCCTTCACAGAATACTTTCCAAGAGTGGAATCTCCCTAAGCCCCTGATCCATGGGAACCCTGGGCTGTTTCCTTTGGGAAATCTCCCCTGACATCCAAACCAAAATGAGCACCTTTTTCTCTGAGATCTGCCATACCTATGTTCGGCACCTCTGATTTGGCATTGATCACATAGAGATGTGCATCCTTGGCTGCCATTTTGTAATGATGCAAAATTAAACAAGCGGCTTCCCTGGTGGCTCAGAGGTCAAGAATCTGCCTGCTGGTGCCGGAGACTCCAGTTTGATACCTGGTTTGGGAATATCCCCTGGAGAAGGAAATGGCAACCCACTCCAGTGTTCTTGTCTGGGAAATTCCATGGACAGAGGAGCCTGGAGGGCCATAGTCCATGGGGTTGCAAGAGTTGGACATAGAATAGCAAATAAACCACAACAGCAAAAAACAAACAAAGGCACAGCCAGGGCACCACCAACAACAAAACCTGTCCCTGGAGCCTGGAAGTTCCTGGAAAACAAGGTCAGTGTCTGAGTTTTTTTTCATGACCCTCATCAGGGTCTATCACTATATATTTCAGAGACCAGCTTTATGAGAATTGACTGATTTGGTTAACTTTCATCTTAAAAACTATTCTTTTATGCAAAGAAAGTGCAGTATTTACCTCTCAGCTGGAAGGTAATGTGCTTGAAAAGAGAATTCAGAATTAAGTCAGAAGCGTGTAGAAAAATAAGGTTTGCAGACCAGTATCACTGGTGATCCTTATAAATACTTTTATATTCATTAAGCTAAAGCAATAAAGATAAGACACTTAATAAAGATAACGTCAACAGAACTTTATATATCCTAAAATAAACATGATGAACACTTTGTTCAGTTAATCACAATTTACCATTGCTTATTGTCCAGTATCTTTTCTGGCAATCTTTCTTTAGCAGTTTTAATGTGTTACTTGTAAATTTGACATTCTTTGTTTATAAACAGTGGGTATGATAATAACTACCATTTGTTGAGTATCTACTGTATTTCCAATGATACAGACTTGAGCTCATTTTTCTCCTTACAAACCTGTACATTTTATGGCTGAGGAAACAGAAGGTCAAAAGCAATGAAATAACTTCTTGAAGCCCATCAGTTAGTCATCAACCAAACAAACCTGGTTTCACACCAGGTTCATCTGACTCCCCAGTCCAAATCCTTTCCATAATCCACTCTGCCAAGGAGTTTCCTAGTGTGTCTGATTCTCCAAGTGAATGTCTGTTTGATATTATTACTCTGAACAATTAAGTCATATAAAGAAGTGGCCCATGATTTACATAAATCAGTGACTCTCAAATGCACTTCTAGAACTTATCTGTGATTTACTGCTGAATTGGTCAAGGGATATAGTTTTTAAATCTTCCAGATAACTATAATGTGCAGCCAGGGTTGATAACCACTGGCACAGATTTAGGATGGGTGCCCAGATATAGGCCTACATATGCTGAAATAGGAAAGGATTTGTATAGTAAAGTTGCCCTCTTGTACAGCACAGGGAATATGGCCAATAATTTGTAATAACTATAAATGGAGCATAACTTTTAAAAACTGTGGATTACTATATTGTATATCTCTAACTTATGTAATAGTATACACCAATATAAAATATAATTATATTAATTATACTTATGTAATATTATATACAATATAAAATTTTAAAAAAGAGATAAATGTTTGCTGGCTTTATACAAAATTTAAATAAAGATATAATACTATAAATGTAGTATTTTAAAGCTGAAAAATAAGGTTGCCCTCAGCACTTTTCCCTAAATTAAAGGAAATCAACCTTGAATATTAATTGGAAGGACTGATGCTGAAGCTGAAGCTCCAATACTTTGGCCACCTGATGCGAAGAACCGACTCATTGGAAGAGACCCTGATGCTGGGGAAAATTGAAGGCAAAAGGAGAAGGGGGTGGCAGAGGATGAGATGGTTGAGTAGTATCACCAACTCAATGGACATGAACTTGGGGAAACTCTGGGAGATAGTGAGGGACTAGGAAGCCTGATGTGCTGCAGTCCATGGAGTCACAAGAGTTGGGCGTGACTTAGTGACTGAATAACAACAACAGAGACAAGTCTGTGACCTTTTTTCCCTATATAGTGATTAATTTTCTTTCATCTTTCTCTGGCTTCTTCTTACCTTTTTGACATAAATATCAAAACAGGAAATGATTTCTCTGTTTAGACTCTGATAAGTGCAGAGCTTCGTGCTAAGCCACTTCGGTTGTGTTGGACTTTTTGTGACACTGTGGACTGTAGCCCACCGGGCTCCTCTGTCCATGGGATTTCCTAGGCAAGAATACTCACACATCCTTTTCCAGGGAATCTTCCAGACCCAGGTATCAAACCCATGTCTCTTAATCCCCTGCAATGGCAGGTGGGTTCTTTACTACTAGCGCCACCTGCAGAGCTTCAGAGCAGTGACATTCTCAGGACTGCCTTGGTCAGGGTAGCCTAGGTGCTATAACCAACCACGCCACATCTCCATGGCTTAATATGACAGAAGTTTGGTTCTCCTGCTCATACGGTTCAGCAGGCAGCCTTCCACAAAGGGACTAGGGACCCAGGCTGTCCACCCCTTGGCCGATTTCTACAGCCTCTAACCCCTCTGCTGGATCCTTTCTATCTGGTTGGCAGATGGGGAAGAGAAGTGCATCAGAGAGTCCTATCTTATGAGGGAACATTTTACTTGACCAAGACTGGAGAGTTACATGTCCTTTCTACTAACATTGCTGCTTAGTTCAACTCAAGGTCACTTATGACCTTCAGATGTTTCCCTGTGACTTTCATCGAGGATGTCTTATCTTCTCTTAAAAAAAAATTAATGTAATATTTATTGAGGATTCACTGTCCTATCAGTTCAGTTCAGTTCAGTTGCTCAGTTGTGTCTGACTCTTTGCGACCCCATGGACTGCAGCATGCCAGGCTTCCTTGTCCATCACCAACTCCCAGAGTTTACTCAAACTCATATCTGTTGAGTCAGTGATGCCATCCAGCCATCTCATCCTCAGTTGTCCCCTTCTCCTCCTGCCCTCAATCCTTCCCAGCATCAGGGTCTTTTCCAATGAGTTCTTCGCATCAGGTGGCCAAAGTATTGGAGTTTCAGCTTCAGCATCAGTCCTTCCAATGTATATCCAGGACTTAGTTCTTTTAGGATGGGGACTGGTTGGATCTCCTTGCAGTCCAAGGGACTCTCAAGAGTCTTCTCCAACACCGCAGTTCAAAAGCATCAATTCTTCAGCACTCAGCTTTCTTTATAGTCCAGCTCTCACATTCATACATGACTATTGAAAAAACCAAGGCTTTGACTAGAACAGACCCTTGTTGACAAAGTAATATCTCTGCTTTTAAAGATGCTATCTACATTGGTCATAGCTTTTCTTCCATGGAACAGGCATCTTTTAATTTCATGGCTGCAATCACCATCTACAGTGATTTTGAAGTCCAAAAAATAAAGTCTGACATTGTTTCCACTGTTTCCCCATCTATTTTCCATACATTGATGGGACCATATGCCATGATCTTAGTTTTCTGAATGTTGAGTTTTAAGCCAACTTTTTCACTCTCCTCTTTCACTTTCATCAAGAAGCTCTTTAGTTCTTCTTCACTTTCTGCCATAAGGGTGGTGTCATTTGTGTATCTGAGGTTATTGATATTTCTCCTGGCAATCTTGATTCCAGCTTGTGCTTCTTCCAGCCCAACGTTTCTCATGAGGTACTCTGCATATAAGTTAAATAAGCAGGGTGACAATATACAGCCTTGACGTACTCCTTTCCTGATTTGGAACCAGTCTGTTGTTCCATGTACGGTTCTAACTGTTGCTTCTTTACCTGCATACAGATTTCTCAGGAGGCAGGTCAGGTGGTCTGGTATTCCCATCTCTTTCAGAATTTTCCACAGTTTATTGCGATCCACACAGTCAAAGGCTTTGGCATAGTGAAAAAGCAGAAATAGATGTTTTTCTGGAACTCTCTTGCTTTTTCCATGATCCAGCGGATGTTGGCAATTTGATCTCTGGTTCCTATGCCTTTTTTAAATCCAGCTTGAACATCTGGAAGTTCACGGTTCAAGCACTTTTGAAGTCTGGCTTGGAGAATTTTGAGCATTACTTTACTAGGGTGTGAGATAGAGTGCAATTGTGTGGTAGTATGAACATTTTTGGCATTGCCTTTCTTTGGGATTGGAATGAAAACTGACCTTTTCCAGTCTTGTTGCCACTGCTGAGTTTTCCAAATTTGCTGGCATATTGAGTGCAGCACTATAATAGCATAACCTTTTAAGATTTGAATTAGCTCAACTGGAATTCCATCACCTCCACTAGTGTTGTTCGTAGTGATGCTTCCTAAGGCCCACTTGACTTTACATTCCAGGATGTCTGGCTCTAGGTGATCACACCATCATGATTACCTGGGCCATGGGGAATTTTTTTGTATCGTTTTTCATTTATTCTTGCCACCTCTTCTTAATATCTTCTGCTTCTGTTAGGTCCATACCGTTTCTGTCCTTTATTGAGCCCATCTTTGCATGAAATGTTCCCTTGGTATCTCTAATTTTCTTGAAGAGATCTCTAGTCTTCCCCATTCTGTTGTTTTCCTCTATTTCTTTGCATTGGTCACTGAGGAAGGCTTTCTTACCTCTCCTTGCTATTTTTTGGAACTTTGCATTCAGATGCTTTTATCTTTCCTTTTCTCCTTTGCTTTTCGCTTCTCTTCTTTCCACAGCTATTTGTAAGGCGTCCTCAGACAGCCATTTTGCTTTTTTGCATTTCTTTTCCATGGAGATGGTCTTGATCCCTGTCTCCTGTACAATGTCATGAGCCTCCGTCCGTAGTTCATCAGGCACTCTGTCTATCAGATCTAGTCCCTTAAATCTATTTCTCACTTCCACTGTATAACCATAAGGGATTTGATTTAGGTCATACCTGAATGGTTTAGTGGTTTTCCCTACTTTCTTCAATTTAAGTCTGAATTTGGCAATAAGGAGTTCATGATCTGAGCCACAGTCAGTTCCTGGTCTTGTTTTTGCTGACTGTACAGAGCTTCTCCATTTTTGGCTGCAAAGAATATAATCAATCTGATTTCGGTGTTGACCATCTGGTGATGTCCATGTATACAGTCTTCTCGTGTTGTTGGAAGAGGGTGTTTGCAATGACCAGTGCATTTTCTTGGCAAAACTCTATTAGTCTTTGCCCTGCTTCATTCCAAGCAGGCCAGGCCAAATTTGCCTGTCACCCCAGGTGTTTCTTGACTTCCTACTTTTGCATTCCAGTCCCCTATAATGAAAAGGACATCTTTTTGGGGTGTTAGTTCTAAAAGGTCTTGTAGGTCTTCATAGAACCGTTCAACTTCAGCTTCTTCACCATTACTGGTTGGAGCATAGAGTTGGGTTACTATGATATTGAATGGTTTGCCTGTTATTTACCTGGGGCCAAACTATGGTGGTGCAGATGGTGACTGCAGCCATGAAATTAAAACATGCTTACTCCTTGGAAGGAAAGTTATGACCAATCTAGACAGCATATTAAAAAGCAGAGATATTACTTTGCCAACAAAGGTCCATCTAGTCAAGGCTATGGTTTTTCCAATGGTCATGTATGGATGTTAGAGTTGGACTATAAAGAAAGCTGAGCACAGAAGAATTGATGCTTTTGAACTGTGGTGTTGGAGAAGACTCTTGAGAGTCCCTTGGACTGCAAGGAGATTGAACCAGTCCATCCTAAAGGAGATCAGTCCTGGGTGTTCATTGGAAGGACTGATGTTGAAGCTGAAACTCCAATACTTTGGCCACCTGATGCAAAGAGCTGACTCATTGGAAAAGACCCTGATGCTGGGAAGGATTGAGGGCAGGAGGAGAAGGGGACAACAGAGGATGAGATGGTTGGATGTCATCACCAACTCAATGGACATGGGTTGAGGTGGACTTGAGGAGTTGGTGATGGACAGGGAGGCCTGGTGTGCTATAGTTCATGGGGTCGCAAAGAGTTGGACACGACTGAGCTACTGAACTGATGGATGAAACTATGGTGGAGGTGATGAAGATAATGGTGACCTCCTTCAAAAGACCCCTATGTGCCCTGCTACACTCAGTGCCCCAACCCTGCAGCAGGCCACCACTGACCCGCCCCTCTGCTGGAGTCTCCTGGACACTCACAGCTAGTCTGAGTCAGTGTCTTGTGGGGTCACTGCTCCTTTCTCCTGGGTCCTGGCATGCACAAGTTTCTGTTTGTGCCTGCCACTGTCCTGTAGGAACTAGCTAGATACATTTCGTATGTTATATTATTGAGCTTGTGTGTGCTCAGCCATTTCCGACTCTTTGTGACCCCATGGACTATAGTCCACCAGGCTTCTCTGTCCATGGAATTTCCCAACAAGAATATTGTAGTGAGTTGCTATTTCCTCCTCCAGGGACTCTTCTTACTCAGGGATCAAACCCATTTCTCCAGCACCTCTTGCTTTGGTAGTAAGATTCTTTACCACTGAGCCACCTGGGAAGTCCCATGTTACCTTATCACATTATCAAAATAACCCTGTGAGGGATATGCTCTCATTATTCCCATTTACAGAAGGCATTGAAGCTAATGGAGTTCAAAGGACCTGATCACACTTAGATACCAGATGGCAGAGCTCAGGTATTCTACTACTTCCTACTGGAGTGTTTGGCTTTGATTACAAGATAGTAATTTACAGAGGAAGACCCACTTTCCCACCTGGCCTCCTGAAACTGTGCAAAGTATGCTGAGTCTCTCTACAGTGTGCACAGTTATCTCTGTTAGATAGCATCAGAATACCTCACACTTTGTTATTCTTTAACATTTGCTTGATAGTAAAAGCAAAATGCTTTTGATATAACAATTTAGTGTGTTCATTGCCAATTATTAGTTTTAATTTAATAAAAAATCCTACAAACAGATGTAGGATTAAAGTGGATTGTCTCAGTGTCTTTCAACCTCTAGTAAACCTGGATGACTATTTTGGCTCCACTGACAAGAAGGTGCTTCATTCCCAGAGTGCAAAGTTTCCATATTTCAACTGCCAAAAAGAAAGCTCTAACCTGGGAACCTTCCCCCACATCCCCAACCAAGTTTCTCACTTCAGATCTCTTTCTACTCAATTCTTAAATATCTAGACATTGAATCCAGCCTATAGATCCTCCCCAGGTCTGCTTCCATGAAAAGAGATGTAGTTAGACCTCTTCATTCACTCCCTCACCCCATTTTATGCCCATTTGGACCAGGTGCAGAGCTAGATGCTGGAGAGATATAGTGAAGGAGAGAGCCTCAAACATTGATTCAATGAGCTTATGGTTTGTTGTGGAGGTGGAATACACAACTGGCCATGATAATTCCTGATATTCACTCAAGGATAGTGATGTGCTATGAGGTATGGGCACATAGAGGAGAGAGAAATTAATTCTGAAGGATAGTGGTATGCTATGAGTTATGGGCACATAGAGGAGAGAGAAATTAATTCTGCTGGGAAAAAAAGAAATGAAGTGGCATTACAGTGACATTCGAAGTGAGCATTAAGGGAGAGTGGGAACCTTTAAAGCAGAAAAGGCAAGGAAGGGCATTCCAGGCCAAAAGAATGGCAGAAGCACATGGCCAGTAACTTGGTGGGGCTCAGACATGGTGATCAAAGAGGAGAGCAGGGAGAGAATTTTCTAGTGGAAGCAGCCAGGAATCATCACAATTTACTGCTGCTGTTGTTGTTTTCTTGTTGCTGTTTGTTTTTGATATTTTGTTTTGAAGAATAGATAGATAGTAAAAGAATATCTGGAGCTAGGAGGACCAATGAGGAGACAACTGCAACAGTATGAGGAGGAAATGATGAAGGACTGAATGAGATCTTTGGAGCCAGGGAGGAATTACAGGATAGAGGGATCATTTCAGAACTGTGAAGATGTGGTATCTCCGAGGGTTGGAGGAGAAGGAATAGCAAGCAATCTGCTTCCCCCACCCTGGGACCAGGCACTACAATGTGGGGGCACTCTTAACCAGCAGAGCCAATGTCAGGGGAGGCCAAGGAGGAAGAGAACTGTGATCTATGAAGACAAGATTGGAGATGTAACAGAAGAGAATGTCTGAAGTGGCCACTCTGGGTGGATAAGAGCCCTGTTGTAACAGATATTTGAATGCTGACTGTGCCCTTTGCTGATGACTCAGTGATGAGACAGGTAGTATGTCTGGTTTTAAGACCAGGAATCTAAGGCCTGGCCCTAGCTCTGATCTGCCTCTAGTTGTATAACAAAAATAGTCTAGCCATTTAAACTTGGTGTTTCAGAATATTCATCTTTAAACTAAATCTTGTAGTAGTTAGCCTCCAAAGTTTTAAACTCAGTTTAAAATTCAGTTCTGAGGACTGAAGCTAGTTCATTATGAAATATACACAGAGAAATAGGAAAATAGCATAGATTATATAAATATTTAGGTAGACATACAATAACTAAATAACTGGATGGATGGATGGAGAGAGAAGGAGGAGAAAAAGAACTGCAAGCTTGAAACTACAATTTCCATTTTCTGCAAAGGACTTTCTTTTATCCTAAGAATATATTTTTACTTAGTTTTTTGGCATTAAAATGTTCTTTCTTTTGTTAAACAGTGGTGAGAGTTGATAGCAGTTGTTTTAAACTTTTAATTTTTAATCTTTAAAGTTTTTTTAACTTGAAACTTCCCAGGCTTCCCTCATTCTCAATTTATTTTAAAAATTTTCTAAATCTGCAAAATCGAACAGTCTGGGAGCCAAATTCCCAGCTTTTCTCCCAGAAATGTAGAGGCAGGGGCCAGGCGACGGCAGCAGAATGGTGTTTATTTTTCACAGCCCCTGCCCCTCACCCTCACCCTACCCGTGTGAGCAGTTGTTATCCAGAGAGCACCACCAGCCCACTGATGAGTGGAATGTGATCCAATCCCACCCCAGAAATTAGAGGATTTGCTTCTGGGGACCTTCAAAGAGAATCTACATTTTTTCCTGTCTTTTCTCCTTTATTCCTTTTATTCTCTCTCACACACCAAAAACAGAAAGGAAAGAAAAGAAAAAGAAAGGCAAGAAAATCAGTGGGAGGACAGAAAATTTGTTCTCCAGATGATATTTCTGTTCATCCTGGGGTCCTTTAAACACCCAGCCACCCTCCTCCACCTCCCACTAGAGCTGAACCAAGGGCTCCTGTTACATAGCCATAGAACTGTCAGCAAGAACACATTTTTTTTTTCCTTCCAAAGAGTAGTTTGCAGTTGGAAGGTATAGAGATTGGTTATGGTAAAGCTTTGGTTCATGATCAGATAACACAGATTAAGTTGATGTATAATAGGATCTCAGCCTATAGGGCAATTATGGGGTAGCCCAACTGAAACCTCAGAAGAAACGTCATTTTCCTCATTCAGGGAAACTAAACATAATATCACAAAGTTATACACTGGCCCTAACCCTAGTGCATACCAACTAATCATAATGGAATAATAGGTAATAATAGTTATTATTTTTCAGTCATTTACCACAGATCAAACACCCTTATACTGATCTCTAAAGTAGAAATTATTTCTCTCTCAATTTACAAATGAGAAAGCTGAGACTTAGGGAAATTAGTGCCTGGCCCAAGTTATACAATTCATCAGAAATGGAGATAGTTTCTGAATCCAGATTTGCCTAGTCACAAGCTCTCATTATTCCACAAATTGGAATAAACTGTTCCCCCATTATCCCCCACTCTGGAACCATTGCCAAAGCATAGCAAGACAATGGCATGAAGAGATGGTCCCTCTCGCAATCTGACAGAGGAGCTAGGCCTGTAAACAACAAGCTATGATGCTGTGGTGAGCAAGATGCATTGTTCCCTCAGAGAAGCCTTCCATCAGGGCTGACATTGGAGGATCAGGTGCTATGGATTCTGGAGCCACTCAAAGTTCCTTTGAACAAAAACACCAGGGTTATCATTTCACAAGAAAAATGATCAAACACACATTTGAAGGTAGAATTCAGCTTTCTTTTTGTGAAACCAGGATAATTCTTCAGTAGAAAATTAAGTTATCTTTTTCCAGATGAGCTTGTTTCTGAGGCAGCTAGTGAGGAACCACCTACAGTTCTCAGCAATGGTGACTGAACTGCCTCTGAGCACTGCCATAAACCTTGGTAATAAATTTAGGACCTGCCCTGCAGCTTCAAAAATGACAAAGTACCATTAAAGACAGGTATTCTTTGAAGGGACAAGGGGATCTGAAGAGGGGCAGGGTGAGAAGATTCAGAGAGGAAAGGGATGCCCTTGGCTTCTGACTAGTACAAGCAATGAGACGGAGGTGCAGCATTAAGACAAAGCAGGACCAGGTAACCTGGGTGAGAGAACCCAGTGTGCTTGAAGGTGGAGACAAAGTTCCAGGTAGAGGTGAATGAGGTTAAAGAGGACCCCTTAGTCAAAGATTAGAGATGTGAATGTGTTTCAATGCTGCTGGGAACAGTGCGGATAATGTTGAAGACACAGGTGAGAGGAGACAGAGCTGATGGGGTGGGGTTGCTAAGGTGATAAGGTGGCTCAGAGCCTCAAGGAGAGATGAGAGGCACCATGGACACAGTGCAGATGAATTTAATGTGCTGCTAGAAATTGAGGACTGTTTGCTGAGTATTTTTTTTATTCTTTGTGAAGAAGGAATTGAGAGTATCTGTTGAGGGTAAGACTTGAAGGGTTACAGAAAGTTTGAAATAACCACTACAGAGGTGGGACAGCCCTAAGACACGAATAATATGAGGATGTCCTGAGCAGTGCTGGGGCCCCAACTGAGTCTAGGGTGGGGACACTCTGGCCTATAGCTGTGCAGCTTGAAGTCTTCCACCAGCCCTCTGCCCTGGGGCAAGGAGTCAGGAAGAGAGGTTGGGGTCCCACAGATAGGTCGGTGAGATAATCAACCCAAGGGACTAGGAGATTAAGGAAGGAAGTGAAATAAGAGGGCATCCCACCTTGCAAGAATGTAGTCCTGCAAGCTTCAAGGCTTTGGCCAACTTCTGAGATTGTGTTAGAACATTGTACTCAGTCATGGGGTCCAAGTGGCTTCAGAGACACTACTTGATTCTGAACTACTATCTCTCTCCCCCAGTCTTGCCTGTTCCCTGGTTGGTCTATCCCTAATTGGATCCACAGTCTTTTCTACCTTCTACCATCCTTAGGAATAGCCATTGAAACAATGTTACCTTGGCCTTTATGTGGGGGTCTTAAGAGTTTTAGTAAGTCTCCCTGACCTATAAAGAACTGATTTGATTTAAATTCTGAAAATTCATTACAGAGATTCTGAGGACCTTGGAAGATGTATGCATTGCTGTTGTTGTTTCTCATTTCTGTAGAAGGAAGGTGGATTTGCATTTTAATTTTTAAATTATGTAGTACATCAACACATGCTTTGTGTATATTTTTAAAAATTTGAGTAGTATATAGAGTTTTTTTTTTTTAAGTAAAAACACACCTTTAAGTTCAGTTCAGTTCAGTCACTCAGTTGTGTCCGACTCTTTGCGACCCCATGAATCACAGCAGGCCAGGCCTCCCTGTCCATCACCAACTTCCGGAGTTCATTCAAACTCATGACTATCAAGTCAGTGATGCCATCCAGCCATCTCATCCTCTGTTGTCCCCTTCTCCTCCTGCGCCCAATCCCTCCCAGCATCAGAGTCTTTTCGAATGAGTCAACTCTTCGCATGAGGTGGCCAAAGTATTGGAGTTTCAGCTTCAACATTAGTCCTTCCAAAGAACACTCAGGACTAATCTCCTTTAGAATGGACTGGCTGGATCTCCTTGCAGTCCAAGGGACTCTTAAGAGTCTTCTCCAACACCACACTTCAAAAGCATCAATTCTTCAGTGCTCAGCTTTCTTCACAGTCCAACTCTCACATCCATACATGACCACAGGAAAAACTATAGCCTTGACTAGACGGACCTTTGTTGCCAAAGTAATGTCTCGGCTTTTGAATACGCTATCTAGGTTGGTCATAACTTTCCTTCCAAGGAGTAAGCGTCTTTTAATTTCATGGCTGCAGTCAGCATCTACAGTGATTTTGGAGCCCAGAAAAATAAAGTCTGACACTGTTTCTACTGTTTCCCCATCTATTTCCCATGAAGTGATGGGACCAGATGCCATGATCTTCGTTTTCTGAATGTTGAGCTTTAAGCCAACTTTTTCACTCTCCACTTTCACTTTCATCAAGAGGCTTTTGAGTTCCTCCTCACTTTCTGCCATAAGGGTGGTATCATCTGCATATCTGAGGTTATTGATATTTCTCCAGGCAATCTTGATTCCAGCTTGTGCTTCTTCCAGCCCAGTGTTTCTCATGATGTACTCTGCATATAAGTTAAATAAACAGGGTGACAATATACAGCCTTGATGTACTCTTTTTCCTATTTGGAACCAGTCTGTTGTTCCATGTCTAGTTCTAACTGTTGCTTCCTGACCTGCATACAAATTTCTCAAAAGGCAGGTCAGGTAGTCTGGTATTCCCATCTCTTTCAGAATTTTCCACAGTTTATTGTGATCCACACAGTCAAAGGCTTTGGCATAGTCAATAAAGCAGAAATAGATGTTTTTCTGGAACTCTCTTGCTTTTTCGATGATCCAGCAGATATTGGCAGTTTGATCTCTGCTTCCTCTGCCTTTTCTAAAACCAGCTTGAATCTATGGAATTTCATGGTTCACGTATTGCTAAAGCCTGGCTTGGAGAATTTTGAGCATTACTTTACTAGTGTGTGAGATGAGTTTAATTGTGTGGTAGTTTGAGTATCCTTTGGCATTGCCTTTCTTTGGGATTGGAATGAAAACTGACCTTTTCCAGTCCTGTGGCCACTGCTGAGTTTTCCAAATTTGCTGGCATATTGAGTGTAGCACTTTCACAGCATCATCTTTCAGGATTTGAAAGAGCTCAACTGGAATTCCATCACCTCCACTAGCTTTCTTCATAGTGATGCTTTCTAAGGCCCACTTGGCTTCACATTCCAGGATGTCTGGCTCTAGGTGAGTGATCATACCATTGTGATTATTTTGGTCATGAAGATCTTTTTTGTACAGTTCTTCTGTGTATTCTTGCTACCTCTTCTTACTATCTTCTGCTTCTGTTAGGTCCATACCATTTCTGTCCTTTATCGAGCCCATCTTTGCATGAAATGTTCCCTTGGTATCTCTAATTTTCTTGAAGAGATCTCTAGTCTTCCCCATTCTGTTGTTTTCCTCTATTTCTTTGCATTGATCGCTGAGGAAGGCTTTCTTATCTCTTCTGCCTATTCTTTGGAACTCTGCATTCAGATGCTTATATCTTTCCTTTTCTCCTTTGGTTTTCGCTTCTCTTCTTTTCTCAGCTATTTGTAAGGCCTCCCCAGACAGCCATTTTGCTTTTTTGCATTTCTTTTCCATGGGGATGGTCTTGATCCCTGTCTCCTGTACAATGTCATGAACCTCCATCCATAGTTCATCAGGCACTCTCTCAGATCTAGTCCCTTAAATCTATTTCTCATTTCCACTGTATAATCATAAGGGATTTGATTTAGATCATACCTGAATGGTCTAGTGGTTTTCCCTACTTTCTTCAATTTAGGTCTGAATTTGGCAATAAGGAGTTCATGGTCTGAGCCACAGTCAGCTCCCGGTCTTGTTTTTACGTGAGTTTGAGTGAACTCTGGGAGTTGGTGATGGACAGGGAAGCCTGGCATGCTGAGATTCATAGGATCGCAAAGAGTTGGACACGACTGAGCGACTGAACAGAACTGAACTGAATATATATGTAATCTGAACACACGTTTCTATGTTCATGTTTTTCATAAATTGTATCAGACAATACATATTTTTCTGTCATCAGTTTTTCCATACCATGTAAATACCTTTTTCTTTTTAAAATTTTATTACAGAATATTTAAAATATAGAAAATATATGAATCAGTATAACAATAATCAATGCACTTACTACCTAGATTTATGTAACTATTCATATTTTATATATTTCATCTGATTTTTGAAGAAATGAAACTATAGATAGAGCTTATTGCTCTTCTTAGCCCACCCCATTCCTATTCCCTTCCCAAGTTTCTCAGAGTAAGACACAATACTGAGAAGTTGTTGGATATACTTAAACATTTTTTTAAAATCACATGTGTATGTTTCCATAAACTAATTACAGTATTGTTCTGAGAGTTTTAAAAATATAGAAATGGTCTCATATTATCCATTTTCTTCAGTGACTTTCTTTTCTCCCTGATTGACTTTCTAGGTATATCTATATTGATACATGAGTACTAAACTACTTATTTTAATGATTGGTTTTCTTTGTCTGAATATATGATGACTGTTTTATCCATTCTTCTTTTGGTGGATATTTAAGTCATTTTCAATTTTTTTGTAGCAAACTCTGCTACAGTGAACAGAGTCCATGATCCCTTGAGCAGGTGTGTGACAGTTTCTTTTGGACATGGCTGTCCCTTGCATGACTCTTCAGAACTTGTACTGATGAAGAATATTAGTCAATTGTTATTTTTACTAAAGCAGTGACATGCAGGTATGTTTTGTTGAAGAATACAAAGTATCTTTGTAAACTGGTTATACTGCTTTCTTTGCCAACTGTTGGGGGTTGTAATGGTCTCCAGTTTCCAAGAAATTGGAAGTGAGGAAATAACATCATCCCCTGAGATTAAAAACTATCCCATTCACATACAATGGATCACAACAAGGATGTTCAGAGCCCCTTGAGAGAATGAACAGCATGTCAGTCAGCTACAACTGTAATCTGAATGAAACATTAATGTTCTAAAGAACATGGCAATCACAAAGGGCCCTGTTTTCTGGAAAAACAAAAAATGGAAAGACTCAGGACAAAATTCAACAATGCTAGTCCAGGTATTGCACAAATATAAGCGGAAGCCTGAACTACAGATTTCTAAACCAACTCTGCAGAGAGATGTTAGGTACCAAGTGTTATTCCTTATTGAATTTTAATATTCCTTACCTCCCCCCTTTATCAACCAAAGATTACATTGACCGTTAGGACTTTGAATGCTTCTAGTTATATGCCATATTTTTTAAAATGTAAAGTAATCAATTAGCAGATAGCATATTGAAAAGCAGAGACATTACTTTGCCAACAAAGGTCTGTCTAATCAAGGCTATGATTTTTCCAGTGGTCATGTATGGATGTGAGAGTTGGACTGTGAAGAAAGCTGAGCACTGAAGAATTGATGCTTTTGAAGTGTGGTGTTGGAGAAGACTCTTGAGAGTCCCTTGGACTGCAAGGAGATCCAACCAGTCCATTCTGAAGGAGATCAGCCCTGGGATTTCTTTGGAAGGACTGATGTTGAAGCTGAAACTCCAATACTTTGGCCACCTCATGCGAAGAGTTGACTCATTCGAAAAGACTCTGATGCTGGGAGGGATTGAGGGCAGGAGGAGAAGGGGACGACAGAGGATGAGATGGCTGGATGGCATCACTGACTCGATGGACATGAGTCTGAGTGAACTCCGGAAGTTGGTGATGGACAGGGAGGCCTGGCGTGCTGCAATTCATGGGGTCGCAAAGAGTCGGACACAACTGAGCGACTGAACTGAACTGAATCAATTAGCATTGTGATATTTTAACATTCTCATGTATATTGTTCTTATGCATTCTCTACTATTATTGGAGTCCCTTCTCAGAATGCTGATAATCTCAGGTACTGAACTGAGACCCGAAACTCCAGACTTGACTCATGATAAATAAGGGTAATGAATGTACCAACACCTAGGCAGGTGTTGGTCGCAGCATTCTGGCTCTCTTTTCCTGAGCCTACAACACACATGACTTCTATAGTGACCATGTAAGTGTGTTTTTTACAGTTTGCCTCTTCCAGGTCCCATAAACTCTGAAGAGCTATATGTACTTTTTTTCCTGGCAAACAGAAGTCACGGTGACTCCAAATTCCAACACATCTAAGGAGGCAACATTGCAGCTAAATGGGTGAGTCTAAGTGCATATGCCTGTGGAAAACTCTTACAGAGATGGGAATACTAGACCATTTTACCTGTCTCCTGAGAAACCTGTATGTGAGTCAAGAAGCAAGAGTTGGAACCCTGTATGAAAAAACTGACTGGTTC
This sequence comes from Bos indicus x Bos taurus, assembly GCF_003369695.1. Lineage (NCBI taxonomy): Eukaryota > Metazoa > Chordata > Mammalia > Artiodactyla > Bovidae > Bos > Bos indicus x Bos taurus. The sequence goes on along the minus strand of NC_040083.1, from coordinate 79,936,241 downwards.
AGGATTGAGAAAGCAGTACGACATGGCTGTTTATTGTCATCCTGTTTATTTAACTTATATGCAGAGCACATCATGTGAAATACCAGGCTGAATAAGTTACAAGCTGGAATCAAGATGACTTATAGACACAGAGAGGGAAGGAGAAGGTGAGATGTATGGAGACAGTAACAGAGAAGCTTACATTACCATATGCAAAATAGATAGCCAATGGGAATTTACTGCATGTCTCAGGAAACTCAAACAGGGGCTCTGTATCAGCCTAGAGGAGTGGGATGAGGAGGGAGATGGGAGGGGGGTTTAAGAGGGAGAGGTCGTATGTATACTTATGGTTGATTCATGTTGAGGTTTGACAGAAAACAATATTCTGTAAAGCAATTATTCTTCAATTAAAAAATAAAAAAAGACTTAAAAATTTTTTTAAAAAGAAAAAAAAGATTGACAGGAGAAATATCAATGACCTCAGATATGCAGATGATGCTACTCTAATGACAGAAAGTGAAGAGGAACTAGAGAGTCTCTTGAAGAGGGTAAAGGAGGAGAGGGAAAAAAATCCTTCTTAAAACTCAATTTAAAAAAACTAAGATCATGGCTTCCAGCCCCATCACTTTATGGCAAATGGAAGGGGAAAGGTGGAAGCAGTGACAGATTTCCTCTTTTTGGGCTCTAAAATCACTGCAGATGGTGACTGCAGCCACAAAATTAGATGATTGCTTCTTGCCAGGAGAGCTATGACAAACCTATACAGTGTGTTAAAAAGCAAAGACATTCTTTTGCCAACAAATGTCCTTATAGTCAAGGCTATGGTCTTTTTAGTAGTCATGAATGGATGAGAAACCTGGACATTAAAGACGGCAGAGCACTGAAGGATTGATACTTTTGAACAGTGGTGCTGAAGACTCTTGAGAGTCCCTTGGAAAGCAAGAAGATCAAATCAGTCAATCCTAAAGGAAGTCAATCCTGAATACTCTTTGGAAGGTCTGATGCTGAAGCTCCAATACTTTGACCACCTGATGCATACACCTGACTCATTGGAAAGGACCCTGATGCTGGGAAAGATTGAGGGCAAGAGGAGAAGAGGCTAACAGAGGATGAGATGGTTGGATGGCATCACCAATTCATTGGACATGAACTTGGGCAACTCCAGGAGATGGTGAGGGACAGAGAAGTCTGGTGTACTGCAGTCCATGGTTCGCAAAGAGTTGGACACAACTTGGTGATTGAACAACAATGAAAATAAATGAATGCACCTCTGGGAAATTAAAGTGACTTGACCTTTTCATTGTATTGCATTTTTTCTTGACAACTTTATGCAGTTTTTCTTATGTTATACATTTATACCATTTTATTGATGATAAATGGTTATGAGAAATAACATTAGCTAGATTCTGAGGGTTATTTTTATGTGGCTTTAATTGGCATTCCAAACATCAGGAAGAACACATCACTGGATGTAAGAAAAGCCACATTTTTAATTTATGAAGTGAGAACATTAACTGACCCATCTTACAGAATGCTGGATGGAATAGGATGGTGATTAGAGCAAAGAAAGAAGAATTGTGGTTATTTTCTATGCTATGACCACTTTGCCATCAAATAATGTAATCGTTGTGATAATTACTGGTTTCTTTAAGTAAGAATTTGCATCTTTAAATATGTGAAAGTCACCAGCAATCCCCGCTGTTGTTTCTGATGTTTTGGCATCACATTAAAAAGTTCCAGATTTTTAATGAAGATCAAATTCCTCCATAACAGGAAAACATCTGTCATAAACACTGTACAAATATTTACAGGGCTTGGCTGGGCAGTTTGCAGTCTCCCCGTCCTAATCGGAGCTGAATGTCCAAGGGCAAACACAGCAAGGAGATTGCAGACGAAGCAGGTTTCAGGGCGCTGATATGAAGGGCACTTAAATGTCCAGGTTGGGAAAGAAAGCGTGTTGTGGGTAGTTGCCAGTTATTCAAGGTTCTCTGATAGACTCTCTGGTCTATATTATTTAATGACAGTCTCCCATCCTTTGATCCTGTCATTGCAGATGTTTTGTTTTCTCCATGAGGAATACCTGAGTCCCAGAGGTGTTTGTTTTCCCTGATAAACCCCTCTACACGTCTATTCTGTCTGATCTAATTCAATATGGCATTTTCATTTTATCCCATATCTAAATAACGTTTTTAAGGAATATTTACATCAATGAGGCCAAAAAAGAAAGGGACTGAAAAGATTTGATCAGCTTCTTGGTAAAAAGACAGCAGAAATGTCAGAGCCTTGGCTGAAAGGAACACTATCTGTCTTCCAACCTTTGTTTCTCAGCCTTACTATCACCACCATCACACAAAGTGGATCTCCAGATGGGGAACACTGTTCTCTACCAGTTCTCTATAAGTCAGTGGATGGGAGGTAGAATTTTGCTTTGGATGCTGTATTCAACCATAGGGACTTACATGAACTCTAAGATACTTATAAGTTTCATCAGCTTTGACTTTGAGGTTTACAAATCTATAAAAAATGTCAGAATCTAGATGTCATTTAGGAATCAGTATCAAAGCTCACTCCAGGAAAAATTATGAGCTTGATTTGCATGATCTCCTATTATTTTGATTTGCTACCTCTCACCCCAAGTGTGGGAACGAGATAAGATAGTTTGAGTTTTGGAGATGGGCAGACATGGAGTCCGATTCAAAATCTTGCACACCTTATGTAACCTGAGCTCATTAATAAATTTCTTTACCAGCAGTTTTCCATATCTTAGAAATAAAGTTTTTGCAGTGATGGAGTCGATGTTGTAAAAGCACTTAGCCCCATGTTTTGAGCTGAAAAAGGACTCAGTAAAGAATATTTCCTTTTTTTTTTTTTTTTTTTTTGCAATTCTATTCCCTCTCCTATTGCCTTTACATTTTACCTCATAAATAGCTTGTAAATAACTCATGGATCAAAGACAAAATTCAAATGGAAAATACAAAATGTTTTAATTGAATGAAATGAAAATGCAACATAGCAAATTTGAAGGATACAGCTAAAGCAGTACACGCATAGAGGGAAATACATGCCACTAAAATTAATTTTTTAAAGAAAAAGAAGTTCTCAAATAAATAACCTTATTTTCCACCTTAACTCCCTGGAGCAATAAGAGCATATTAAACCCAAAATAAGCAGAAGAAAAAAATAATGAAAGACAAATTTCAAATCAATGAAATAGAAAACAGTAAAACAATCAAGAAAATCAAGAAAATTGAAATCTGATTTTTTGAAAAGATCAATAAAATCGATAAATCTCTAACCAATCTGAGTAGGAAAAAAGTGAGAAAAGACACAAATTACCAACATAAAGAATGAGGGGTATCACTATAAATTCTACAGATACTAAAATAATAGTGGCGTGAACAGTAAAGAATCTGCCTGCAATGCAGGAGACTCAGGAAACTCAGATTCGATCCTTGTGTCAGGAAGGTCTCCTGGAGAAGGGCATGGTAACCTATCCAGTATTCTTGCCTGGAGAATCACATGGACAAAGGAGCCTGGCGAGCTGTAGTCCATGGGGTCACAAAGAGTCAGACATGACTGAGTGTGCACGCACTGGCACTTATGAGCAACTCTACGCTGATAAATTCAAGAACTTATGTGAAATGGACAAATTTCTTGAAAAACACAACTACCAAAGCTAGTTCAGGATAAAATAGATAACTAACTAGAAGGCCATATGTCTATTTTAAAAATTACATTTATAGTTAAAATTTTCCAACAAATATTTCAGCCCCAAGTGACTTTACCAGTCAGTTCTACCAAACATTTAAAAAAGAAAGAATACCAACGTAAGACAAACCTGAAGAGAAGGTCCTACTTCACAACTCATACTATGAAGCTGGCATCAAAAATTACCCAAGTCTAAGGGTCTTCCCTATAGCTCAAATGGTAAAGAATCTGCCTGCAATGCAGGAGACCCAGGTTCGATCCCTGATCCCTGGGTCAGGAAGATCCTCTGGAGAAGGGAATGGCAGTCCACTCCAGTATTCTTGCAGGCTACAGTCCGTGAGATTGCAAAGAGTCGGACACAATTGAGCGACTAACAATAAATATATTACAAGGAAATAAAATTACAAATCAATATCCCTCATGAATACAGATGCAAATATTCTCAATTTTTAGCAAGTTGAATTCAATAATATATATTTAAAAAGGATAATGCATCATGACAGAAATAGGAATGCAAGATTGGTTTAACATTAGAAAATCAATCAATACAATACAATCATCTCAAGGCAGAAAAAGTATTTGTCAAAATCCATCATCAAATTCTGATAAAAACTCACAACAAACTAGAAATACAAAGGGACATCTTTAATTTGATTAAAGACACATACTGTCTGGCTTCCCAGGTGGCACTAGAAGTAAAGAACCCGCCTGCCAATGCAGGAGCCACAGGCTCAATCCCTGGGTCGGGAAGATCCCCTGGAAGAGGGCATGGAAACCCACCCTAGTGTTCTTGCCTGGAGAATCCCATGGACAGAGGAGCCTGGTGGGCTACAGTCCATAGGGTCAAAAAGAGTTGGACACACTGAAGCAACTTAGCGTAGCACAAAACAAAGACAGCTATAGAGACCTACAGCTAACATCATACTTAATGGCAAAAGATCCTATGCTTTCCCCCTAAGGCCAGGAACAGCACAACAACATCTTATCTTGCTATTTCTATTTGACAATGTCATGAAGGTTCTAGCCAATGCAACAAGGCTAGAAAGTGGAAAAAGATGTCCAGACTGGAAAGAAATAAGTAAAAACTATCTTTATGCTGAGATGACATAAATGACCATATCTAGAAAATTTTATAAAATCTACAAAAACTGCTAAAATTAATGAGTAAGTTTATCAAGATTATAATATCAATATATAAAAATCAATTGTATTTCTTAAATACTAACAATGAACATCGGAATTAAAATTTTTAAATAACATTTCTAATAACAAAAAGTATGAAATATTTAGAGATAAGTCCAACAAAAGACATGAAAGAACTGTAGACTGAAAATCACAAAATATTGCTGAGAGAAATTAAAGAAGCCCCTAGCAAATGGAGAGATATACCTGTTCATGAGTCAGAAGACTCAATACTTTTAAAATATTAGTTCTCCCCAAATTGATCCCAATCAGTATCCTACTAGTCTTTTTACACAAATTTGACAGACTGGGTCTAAAATTCATATGGTCCCCTCAAAGAACCAAAACAATTTTGGGGGAAAAAAAGAATCGGAGTATTCATACTGCCTGACTTCAAGACTTATTATTAGACCATGGTGATTAAGACAAATGTTGTATTAATTTCAAAATAGAAAAATGCATTAATGGAACAAAATGGAGAGTGCAGAAATACATCTGCCAAAGGCAATTCAGTTGAGAAAGGATAGTATTTTTTTAAATTAATTTTTATAGGATTATAGTTGCTTTGCAATGTGTTAGTTTCTAGTATCCAGCAAAATGAATCAGCCATAGGAATACATATATCCACTCCCTTTTGGACCTCCTTCCTTCCTATTCAGTCACCACAGAGCTTTCTATTTTATACATAGTATCAATGGTGTATATGTGTCAATTCCAAAGTCCCACTTGCCCCCACCCCTCTTCTCCCTTGATATCCACACGTTTGTTCTCTATGTCTGTGTCTCTATTCTTTGCATAAAGGATCATCTATACCATTGTTCTAGATTCTACATTTACTCATTAAAATACAGTATTTGTTTTTCTCTTTCTGACTTACTTCACTCTATATGACACTCTCTAGGTCCATCCACGTCTCTACTAACGACTCAGTTTCGTTCCTGAGAAAGAACAGTCTTTCTAACAAATGATACCGCAACAATTAGATAGGCATATGTAACAAGGACAGCAACAAAAAATCTGATACCCATTCTCACATCATATGGAAAATTACTCAAAGTAGATATGGACCTAAATGTAAAACTTAAAACTATAAAAATTCTAGAAATAAAAGCAAGAGAAAATCTTTATGATGTTGAATTAGGAAAAGACTACTTAGATAAACACTGAAAGTGCAATCTATAAAAGAAAAAGCTGATATATTGAACTTAATCAAAATGAAGAACTTTTACTCCTTGAAAGACATTATTAAGAGAATGAAACAAGCCACAGATTGGAAGGAAATATTTGCAAATGTCATGTTTGATAAAAGAATTTCACACAGAATATTAATAAAACCACCCAATAATAAAGAACCTAAGTTTTTAAAAATAAGCAAAAAGTTTGAGCCATACTTCACCAAAGAAGCCATACAAATTGTAAGTAAGTACACAAAAAGATGGCCAACACCATTTGTCACTACGGAAATGCAAATTAAAATCACAGTGAGAAACCACAACAAATCTATTTAAATATCTAAAATTAAAACGACTGACCATTCCAAATGTTGGCTAGAATGGATAGCAAAAAGAACACTAACTAGGGACTTTCCTGATGGTTAAGTGGTTAGGAATCCACCTTGTAATGAAGGGGACTTGGGTTCAATCCCCGGCCAGGGAACTAATATCTCACGTGCCATGGGGCAACGAAGCCTGCACACCACAACTAGAGAGATTGTGCACCACAAGAAAATATTTTGCATGGTACAGTAAAGATCCCACATGCCACAACCAAGGCTTCAGGCAGACAAAGACACAAATAAATACTTTTTAAAAGCACACTCACTAATACAGTGCAGCTGGGAAGGCAAAATGGTACAACCACTTTAGAAAATCATTTGTCAGTCTTTTGAAACTTTAAGCATACATCTAACACAATATCCAGCTGTTCCACTTCAAGGTACTTACCGTGAGGAAAGAAAACACAAAGATTTATGCACAGATGTTCATTCCAACTTTATCTGTAATCATTAAAAGAAAAAAAAGAACACCACCCCAAGAACTAAAAATGATCACAATGGTCGTCAAAGTAATGGAATGCTGTTCAACAATAAAAAGAAGTGCACTATTGAGTCACATAATAAAATGCATCTCAAAATGCAATGATAAGTGAAAGAAGCAATATTAACAAAGTGAATATTTTATTATTCCATTCACATAAAATTTTAGAAAATGCAAGCTTATCAACAGTGACAGAAAACATTTCAGTGGTTGCCTGGGGATGTGGGGTGAAGGGGACAATTGGAGGGAATTACAAAGGGGCAGGACAAAACTTCTTAGGAGTAATGGATATATTCACTATGTTGGTTTTGGTGATGGTTTCACAATATAAACCTTACCAATGATACAATTCAAATATACCCAGCTTCCTGTAAGTCAATCAAAATTCAATAGAGTCATTAAAAATTCATTAATTAAAAAGTAGAATCCAAATTTCAGTTAAAATGAATCAGTTCAGTTCGGTCACTCAGTCGAGTCTGACTCTTTGCTACCCCGTGGACTGCAGCAAGCCAGGCTTTCCTGTCCATCACCAACCCCTGGAGCTTACTCAAGCTCATGTCTGTTGAGCTGGTGATGCCATCCAACCATCTCATCCTCTGTCAACCCTTCTTCTCCCATCTTCAATCTTTTCCAGCATCAGGGTCTTTTCAAATGAGTCAGTTCTTCCCATCAGGTGGCCAAAGTATTGGAGTTTTTGCTTCAGCATCAGTCCTTCCAATATTCAGCACTGATTTCCTTTAGGATTGACTGGTTGGATATCCTTACAGTCTAAGGGACTCTCAACAGTATTCTCCAACATCACAGTTCAAAAGCATCACTTCCTTGACACTCAGTCTTCTTTATAGTCCAGCTCTCACATACATACATGGCTACTGGAAAAACCATAGGTTTGACTAGACAGACCTTTGTTGGAAAAGTAACGTCTCTGCTTTTTAATGCTGTCTAGGCTGGTCATACTTTTCTTCCATGGAGCAAGAGTCTTTTAATTTTATGGCTGCAGTCACCATCTGCAATGATTTTGGAGTCCCAAAAAACAAAGTCTCTCACTGTTTCCATTGTTTCCCCATCTATTTGCCATGAAGTGATGGGACCAGATACCATGATCTTAGTTTTCTAAATGTTGAGTTTTAAGCCAACTTTTTCATTCTCCTCTTTCACTTTCATCAAGAGGCTTTTGAGGTCTTCTTCACTTTCTGCCATAAGGGTGGTGTCATCTTCATATCTGAAGTTATTAATATTTCTCCCAGCAATCTTCATTCCAGTTTGTGCTTCATCCAGCCTGGGATTTCCCATGAAGTACTCTGCATATAAGTTAAATAAGCAGGGTGACAATATACAACCTTGATGAACCCCTTTCCTGATTTGGAACCAGTCTGTTATTCCATGTCCAGTTCTAACTGTTGCTTCTTGACCTGAATAAAGATTTCTCAGGAGGTAGGTCAGATGGTCTTGTATTCCCATCTCTTGAAGAATTTTCCACAGTTTGTTGTGATCCACACAGTCAAAGGCTTTGGCATAGTCAATAAAACAAAAGTAGATGATTGTCTGGAACTCTCTTGCTTTTCCGATGATCCAACGGATGTTGGCAATTTGATCTCTGGTTCCTCTGCCTTTTCTAAATCCAGCTTGAACAACTGAAAGTTCACAGTTCATATACTGTTGAAGTCTGGCTTGGAGAATTTTGAGCATTACTTTGCTTGTGTGTGGGATGAGTGCAATTGTGCAGTAGTTTGAACATTCTTTGGCATTGCCTTTCTTTGAGATTGGAATGAAAACTGACCTTTTCCAGCCCTGTGGCCACTGGTGAGTTTTCCAAATTTGCTGGCATATTGAGTGCAGCACTTTCACAGCATCATCTTTTAGGATTTGAATTAGCTCAACTAGAATTCCATCACCTCCACTAGCTTTGTTTGTAGTGATATTCCAAGACGGCTGGCTCTAGGTGAGCAAATACACCATCTTGGTTATCTGGGCCATGAAGATCTTTTTTTGTATAGTTCTTCTGTGTATTCTTAATATTTCTTGCTTCTGTTAGGTCCATATCATTTCTGTCCTTTAGTGGGCATCTTTGCATGAAATGTTCCCTTGGTGTCTCTAATTTTCTTGAAGAGATCTCTAGTCTTTACCATTCTATTGTTTTCCTCTATTTCTTTGCACTGATCACTGAGGAAGGCTTTCTTATCTCTCCTTGCTATTCTTGGAACTGCCCATTCAAATGGGTATATCTTTACTTTTCTCCTTTGCCTTTAGCTTCTTTTCTTTTCTCAGCAGTTTGTAAGGCCTCCTCAGACAACCATTTTGCCTTTTTGCATTTCTTTTTCTTGGGGATGGTCTTGATCACTCCCAAGACTGGGAGTGACTGTGGTTCAGATCATGAACTCCTTATTGCCAAATTCATACTTTAACTGAAAAAAGTAGGGAAAACCACTAGATATGCCCTAAAATGCATAATCTAAACTAAAAAGTCACATTAAAATGTGCCTGAAGGATCACATGCCCTAGTGAGTTGGTTACTGGAGACTGACTTCATCTTGGCCTCCCAGTCTGGGGCTCACACTCTTTGCTTCACGTGTAGCAGCAGTTGGTCATTCACTCTATTCCTCTACTAACTGTGTCTCTGGCTGGGGATGTGGCTAGAGGAACGTACGTGATTCCACATATTCTTCACACCCTCAAAACAATTTCAACTATAGATTCCTCACCCATTCTCCCATCACCACTTTTGAAGTGAATAGTGATCATTTTTTTTTTCCAAAGTATTAGTATTGCTCTTTTTATTAAGCTGGTTGTGGGTACATGGGCATATGTTTCACTGTTATTACTATTATTATTCTTTAAGCTGTATCACTCTATTGTATACACTATTTTATGTGTATTATTTCATTTTTATTTAATTTTTAAAATTTTTTATATAATTTTTAAAGATTACTTTCCATTTGCTACAAAGTATTGGCTATCTTCCCCATGTTGTCTTTTCCCCATCCTTGAGCCTGTCTCACAACCAAGAGTTTGCACCTCCTACTCCCCTCGTTTTATTTTGCCCCATCCCCCTACTGGTAACCCCCTGGTTGGAAAGCATTATGCTAAGTGAAATAAGTCAGACAGAAAAAGATAAATACAGTGTGATATTGCTCATGTGGGGAATCTAAAAAATATAGCAAACTAGTGAATTTAACAAAAAAGCAGACTTTCAGGTATAGTGAATAATGATCATTTAAAATGCTCCCTCTTCTTAAGCATCTACTATGTGCCATGTAGTTGACATGTACAAGTACCAATGGTCACAACAATCCTATGATATATATTATTTTCCTTTTGACAAAAACTACTATTGCTGGTAAACAACGCGGATAGGATTGATACCTAGACTTGTTTACCAAAACGTAACAGGTCAGATAAATTCCTTGTGGTGGCAAATAATTCGGTGCTCTGATGGCAACACAATTGTCACCCTTGATCCAGAAAAGAAACAAACCAGAGAGGAGTAGAGCACTTGGATTTGCCTCCTTCTGAGTGTTTTCCTCTTCAGGCCTCAGAACTGGTCTTTAAAAAACATTTGGCCAAGTCCTCAATGTGTTTTACCAAACACTTTTCCCCTTGAATTTTAAACCCATGTGTTATTGCAGGAATAATAGGAACCATGTGTCTCTGACATATTTGCACTTAAATCATCAAGATGTTTCATCAGAACTTTTTGATGTCTTCTGAGATTTTTTTTTAATGGGCTCCTCCTAGAAGCAGCAAGTCCCCATCACAAATAAACAAATTAAAACAAGAAGACTGACTCAGGACCCAGTTTCAGGCTGGCCATGTGGGACAGACTTGAGACTGGGCAAACTGCATCAATCTTCCCTTGCCTCAGGAGGGACTGAAAATAGAATTTGGTTTCTGGTGGTCATTTTGGAGTTTAATTCTGTTTCTAGCTTCAGATGAAACCATGAAAACTTGAGTTCAGTGAGAAACTCTACTGACTGGGTAACACTGTAAAACCTGTTCTTAGTATCTTGGAAAACCTTGGGGAAAAATTTTTTAAAAACCCTTAAAATCTTGGAAAAAGCAGAAGATAGAAGGCAAAACAATGTAGCAGTTTATGGGATTTGGTGAAGCTAAAAGCTTAGATCTTAGAGTGAAAGATTCCTGATGAAATGACCCCTTTGGGAAAGAAACAATCACAGTTGCTCAAACAAGCTGGCCCCTATTATCTCTAACAGGTGTCCCAGAATGCCCACAACCTAGAACCTTCCTTTTTGTTGGGGATGCTGTGCTGAGCTCATCCATAAGTCATACAACCTGTTGTTCAGTCACTCAGTCATATCCAACTCTTTCTGATCCCATAGACTGCAGCATGCCAGGCTTCAATGTACTTCATTATCTCCCAGAGTTTGCTCAAACTCATGTCCACTGAATCAATGATGCCATCCAACCATCTCATCCTCTATCATCCCCTTCTCCTCCTGCCCTCAATCTTTCTAAGCATCAGGGTCTCTTCCAATAAGTCAGCTCTTTGCATCAGGTGGCCAAAATATTGCAGCTTAAGCTTCAGCTTCAGCATCAGTCCTTCCAATGAATATTCAGGGTTGGTTTCTTTTAGGATTGACTGGTTTGATCTCATTGCTGTCCAAGGGACTCTCAAGAGTCTTGCAGACAAGTTCAAAAGCATCAGCTCTTCAGTGCTCAGTTTTCTTTATGATCCAACTCTCACATCCATACATGACTACTGAAAAAACCACAGCTTTGACTAGATGGACTTTTGTCATCAAAGTTATGTCTCTGTTTAATATGCTGTCTAGGTTTGTCATGTAGCATGGTTCTCTAGAATTCTTCTGAAGACAAGATAGGTTAGCTTTTCCAAAAGCCCTTTTCATGGGCTCAAGTATGTTGGAGAAAAACCAAGTAAATTTTGAGAGTCCAGGAATTGTTTTCAGAGCATCTCACCACCCACCAAGATGGTGCTAATGATATGTGGACAGAAACAGGTGCTGATTTCAGATCCCAGCCCTGCTACCTACCAGCTGTGTGTTCTTGGCAAGGTTTTTAACCTTCCCAGCTCCTTCATCGCTAGAAAGATGTAAGAATGCCATTCCCACAGGTTGGTGTGTCAATTCATGATATTGACACATGCATTGAGGTTTGTAATAAACTGAAGTTGTTACTTTGAAACCTGAAAGAATGGGGAGAAAATCTTTGAATGTTGATTCAAGGGAAAAACACTTTTTGCTTCAATGTCTTGCTAATACACTTCTTAAAAAGTTTTATAAATATATACAGTTCTTAACTTTGAGAGATGATGTCATGGTCCAGTGTCACGCCATCCTTGCTCAGTGACTTCATATGGACTACTTATTTAGGCTTCAGTCCACTAACAAATGAGAGATGGAAATGGCAACCCATTCCAGTATTCTTGCCTGGAGGATCCCGTGGACAGAGGAGCTTGGTGGGCTGCTGTCCAAGGGGTCACAGAGAGTCAGACACAACTGAAGTGACTTAGCATGCAGGCATGCATTGGAGAAGGACATGGCAACCCACTCCAGTATTCTTGCCTGGAGAATCCCAGGGACAGAGGAGCCTGGTGGACTTCGATCTATGGGGTCACACAGAGTCGGACAAAACTGAAGCGACTTAGCAGCAGCAGCAACCACTGACAAATATCTATTTGTCACATAAGGCACTTTTTCATATCCAAAGAGTATGAGGATATCCGTGTCTGTGGATTTCGAAATTTTGTGTGTTCTTAAGAATTTTAGAGCTGGAATGTGGTCCAGAATTCCAGAAGAGGAGGGAACTGGAGTCAGCAGGGCTGAAGGACTTGTTCCAGGTCACGGTGCTATATGTTAGCACTTGGGGATGATCTCTTAGGCCACAGTCCTCGCCACATCACTCCAGTTTCCAGCCTGCAGGACCTGTTTTGTTTGCCCTTCTCTTCTTTCCTTTAATCACGTTACAGTATTAAAAACATAACATGGAATCAATGTGCATCATTAAAAAAATACCCTTGTCAACTCCACAGTTGTACCTGGCCTTCCCAGCCCAGGCTTATGGCCAGAGCATGAGAAAAGCTCCTTCCTGGGGGACTCCACAAAGTACGGGCCGGGTGGAATGTCAGGAACATGGCAGTCGACCGACACATGGGGCCGCCTGCTTATGATTACAAGAATGCTCAGGGGAACTGATGAGTTTGGGAAACATTTTTGTAGGATTCTGCTAACAGAAAAAAAAGAAAGGGAATCTGGTTCATGTTAATTGACAGATTACTCCGGAAGTGTGTCCAAAAATATAAATTGGCCAATTCGAGAATGTCTGGAACAGGGAACTTTGCTGCAATGCTCATGTGCGTGGAGGAAAGTGATGACATTTGCATCCAAGCCAAACTCCAGAGAGTCACAATTTCCACATTTCATTCATTTCCACCCGGTTCTCATCTGCTTTTCTGAGTTGAGTTTCCTAAATGGGGCTGGGGTCCACATGCTTGTGATTCCTGTTAGCCTCAGTTGAATTTACCATTCTCTACTTCACCAGGCCCAGGTAGCCAGCAGCTCCCAGAGACCCCCCACCTCTGTGCAATGGGAGACCTCAGAGCAAAATAAGAAAAGGCTGAGCTAGCCTGGGGCCAGGACTCACAAATGGCTCCCAGGGAGGAAATGGTCACCTGCTAAGCACAGGGGCAAAGCGGCCCCCAGCTGCGTGAATGGAGAGGGGATGAGTGCTTGTACTCAGAGGAATGCTGCTACTTGGAGTGAGGGAGGGCCCACAGGAGACCAGGACAGCTGGAAGGAGCTCTGCCCACCTCACCAAAGCGTGCCTTGGCCATGCCACAGTTTCTGGACAGCTTAGCGGGGGATGTAGCCCAGCTGTTACCAGCTGTGGGAGCCAGCCATGGTGAGAAAATGCGGGAGGCCCATGAGGACATCAGCCACCTAGCCCCAAAGTCAGCTGGCTGCTCCCTGCAGGAAATGTCTATAAACTTGTCCCTTTTTTCTCTGTCCCTTGGTCAATAGTTATAGAAAGAAAGAAAAGTGTTAGTCTCTCAGTCGTGTCCGACTCTGTGATCCCATGGACTGTATCCTGCCAGGCTTCTCTGTCCATGGAATTCTTCAGGCAGAAATATTGGAGTAGGTTGCCATGCCCTTCTTCAGGGGATCTTCCCAACCGAGGGATCAAACCCAGGTCTCCTACATTCCAGGCAGATTCTTTACCATCTGAGCCACCAGGGAATCCCATAAGTTATAGGTACCTAAATTTTAGGATTGATGGCTATTTAACCTTTACCACTTAAGGATCATGGATGCATCAGTGCCCCCCTTAATCCATTGGCTTGGTTCCGGACCATAGCCACTGAGGACCCTGTAGAAGGTGCCTACTGCTGCTGTGTGTCAGGGGATTTACTGGCCCAGGGGCAGCCCACACCCAGTGACATATGGACACATAATCCAGATGGAGCAGCTCCGAGAAGTGTCCCACAAAGAGTACCAACAGGAATAAGCACCAGCTGCCCTCAGGGGTAAATAGCTGTCTAGCCCACACTGTCCTGGCAGCTCCCCAATCTCCCTTCTCTCCTCCCCTACACCCAGCAGTTCTTCCGGGGATCACTGCCCAAGTAAATGATTCACTCAAGAATCCTTGGTTTAGGGTCTACTTCTGTTGGGGACTTAACATAAAATAGGAGGTTTCTGCCATTTGATAAATACGTATTGAACACTGATGCTCCAGGTATTGTGATAGACCCTAGCGGTGCAGAGAAGGAAACAGTAACTGTAGACTGAATAAGACACACTCACTCAGCCCGCCCTCTGCATTTGTGTGCTTCTAAATGTGATATAGACAGAAAGCAACATATATCAAATGGCAGAAAGTGAAAAGTTCCATTAAAGAAGAGAAAAGGTTACTCTGGCAATTCAGGGAGGAAACATGGACATGGCTGGAGGCTTAGAAGAATTGGGAAGGCTAGGGGAAGAGGCAGAGGAAAGCTCAAAATGATGGCAGGGGAGTCACTTGGACAGATGGACACAGTGACAAATGTCTTCTTCAGGCAGAGCTGATCACATGAGGGCACCAGTCTGGCCCTGCTGACAGATCTTAGTGAGGCTTGAATGCTTAGGCTGACCAGTCTGCCTGGGGTGGGGTGCTGTCAGGGAGCTCACCTCAGAAGCAAACAGCCTTCACTGGACGATTCAGCCTCCCATGGGGAGTCTCTTGAGACTAAGTCATTTTAGGGGACTGACAATTCTTGGGGGTGGGGGATAGGGAGTCCAGAGACTGTAGTAACCATGTTTTTACTTCTGCATTCTGATGCTTTGACATCCAGGGTCTTGCTGATTTTGAAGGGACTGCCCCTCTGGTTAGCCTTGAGATAGAAAATAATTTGCCCACAAGCACAGCTTTCAAATATAAAACCACACTGAAACTATCTCCTTTATGGGGCTCTCACTTTCTGGGTCACTATTTGCCTGGCCTACAACCCCACAGCCAGGTATCAGACAAAGCACCCGAGCCCCACAGCCTGCTGAAATTATTCAAACCAGCCAGTCCTAGTCTCACCCTTTCCTTCTCATGGAAACCACAATAAAGATTCTCATCCACATCTCTTTCTTCTCCCACTACCTCCTGACTCACCTGGTACTTCCCCAGGTAACCCTTCATGACATGGCCTGCTCCCTTCTCTTGGGCTTTGTAAGTAAACAAATTATCTTTTCAGTGGTACTCATTTCCTGGTCTGTTGACCTTCCATACCTTCTTTTTTTTTTTTAATTAATACCCTACCTTTTAAAACAGAGATTCACAGAGCAAAGGCAATAAGAAGAAGTCATGGGGCAGAGAGAAGAAGGTATTGAGAAGATAGCATGGTAGAAGAGAAAGAGAGAGAGGGGCAGGCTGACTCACTGGGTCGCAGTCCTGCAGAGTGGTAGGTCAAGGAGCAGGGATACTGGCTGCTGCAAAGCTCCACCATCATCTGGTTATGAGAGTGAGATTGCGCCTGATACGCTATTCCTAGCTCCTTGATGCTGAGCTGCATGGTGGCCGGATCTGTTTTCTGTCATCCTTCAGTTCCCCTCTGTCCTGGCACATAACCTACAACGGTGCAGCTTGACTGTGTTCTTTACTCAACTAGCAGAGCCTGAGCAAAATGAACACATGGAGAACTACAGGCGAATCACTGAACTGCAGAATTTGGGCACTGGAGAAGGCAATGGCACCCCACTCCAGTTCTCTTGCCTGGAAAATCCCATGGATGGAGGAGCCTGGTGGGCTGCAGTTCATGGGGTCGAAAAGAGTCGGACAGGACTGAGCGACTTCACTTTCACACATTGGAGAAGGAAATGGCAACCCACTCCAGTGTTCTTGCGTGGAGAATCCCAGGGACGGGGGAGCCTGGTGGGCTGCCGTCTATGGGGTCGCACAGAGTCGGACACGACTGAAGCGACTTAGCAGCAGCAGCAACATTAAAAATATTCTAACCCAGGGGCACAAAAAGTACTGAGCATTAAAGAAAAGATTGACAAACTGGCCTACGCCACACACACATTGATCTGCATCAGACACACACACACACACACACAGAAGTACTAAGGGAAATCTCATATAGCCTAAGAGAACAATAAAAAGATATAAAAAAATTAGGAAACAAAGAGTAATTTTAAATGACTTATATTGTTTTTTTCCTAAATAGGGAACTGTTTGAAATTAATCCCAACGCTTCCACAAAACAATAAAATTACATATTTTCACAAGTAAAAAAAAAATAGCACATGTTCATCAAGACACTGTTAAGACAGGTAAAAGGTGAGCCACAGAATGGGAGAATATGCTATTAATACATACATGACCAGAATAAAAACCTGTATAAAGCCTATAAATCAAGAGGGAAGACAAACCAATTTTTTTAATGTGCTAAAGAATTGAGTAGGCACATTACAAAAGAGAATGTCAAAATGGTAAATAAGCACAAGAAAATGTGCTGGGTACATGATAATACCAACAATTGGGAAGGATGGAGAATAACTAGGAATTCAAACTGCTGATGGGAATGTAAATTGATACAACTCTGGCAAATTGCTTGGCAATATCAACTAAAGCTGAGCATATGCATACATTGTAACCCAGCGAGTCCATCTCCACATAAAGCCCACAAATTGGTCAAATAAAATGCCAATTAAACTTTGCAGAAATCTTCAAATGTGCATATTTAAATGTGCATATTTAAACAAATATGCACACATCATCACCAAAACACACATACAGTACTAGAATGTACATAGTAACACTCTTTGTGTGTGCGTGTGTGCTAAGTTGCTACACTCATGGCCAACTATTTGCGACACTATGGACTGTAACCCACCAGGCTCCTCTGTCCACAGGATTCTCCAGGCAGGAATACTGAAGTGGGTTGCCATGCCCTTCTCCAGGGGATTGTCCCAACCCAGGGATTGAACCACGTCTCCTGCGGCTCCTGCTTTGCAGGAGGGTTCTTTACCACTGAGCCACTGGGGAAGCCCAACCTTCTTTGTAAGAACCCAAAGAAAAATGCAAATGTTGGTCAACAATAAAACAGATACAATAGTAGAATGTTCGTACTGAGGAGTATTATACAACAAGAAAAAAAAAGAATTATAACTACATGCAGCAAGTCTCACAAACACTATGCTGAGCAAAAGAAGCTAACACTATACAGATCATATAAACACTTTCATTCATATGCAGTTCAAAACATACATATAAAGACGGAGCTGGTCTGTGATGTCAAAAGTCAGGATAGTGGTTACTTTGGATAAGCATAGTACCTGGGATGAAGGACAAGAAACTTTTCTGAAAGGCGGATAATGTTTTATGTGCTGGTCTGCATGTAAATTACATTTTCCTGTACGCTCGTGACTTGTCCATATTTTATACTTCACTGTAGATATTTACTGGAATGATCCTCTGATCTCCCTTCCTATCAGTTTATTACAGAGGTCACTGTACACCTCTCTCAACAAATGGCAACCCACTCCAGTACTCTTGCCTGGAAAACCCCGTGGACAGAGGAGCGTGGTAGGCCCATGGGGTTGCAAAGATGAGAAACTTCACTGTGTCTGCTTAAATGCCTCACAAATAACAGACAGGCAAGTGGAGAATTCTTTCACAACACCATTTAGAAGACAAAGTAGAGTTAATTCTAAGAAGCATGTCACCAAATGACCAATTTGCTGAATTTCTAAATTCATTTTTAATCTTGCAACTATATTCACAACTATATTCTTGAACATAATAACAGCCCACTTCTGGTTGCATTCATGAATTAATCAGGCTTCTATTCTTTACCTGTGAGGACATCTTTCTTCCCTTTAGTAATTTTTTCATATTTCTCTGAATATCATTTTTATTGTTCCCAATTTGTTATTTTTATCCCCATCCTTTCAACAAAACCTTTTCTTGTTTTCCTAACAGTAGACAAACTTTAATATTTTTAATTCTAATGAAATACCATATTCTCCATCACAGGTTTCTATTTATTGTAAATGGTGTCTTAATCTTACAGGGAAATTGTAAAATATACTTTTCTGAACAGCAAATATGTTCATAAGAGCTTTCCTGGTGTCTCAGATGGTAAAGAATCTACCTGCAGTGTGCAAGACCCAGGTTCGACCCCTGGGTTGGGAAGATCTCTTGGAGAAGGAAACAGCAACCCAATCCAGTATTCTTGCTTGGAAAATTCCATGGACAGAGAAGCCTAGCAGGCTATAGTCCACGGGGTTGCAAAGAGTTGGACACAACTGAGTGACTAACACTGTCACTTTTTCTTTTCAAGTATGTTCATAAGAAGCATAAATCCTATGATGTTCCTTAATAATTACGTACATTGCTCTGAAAAGAACTAAAAATCAGACAAATGTTATTTTGTAGATATCTCCAAAAGTGACAAAAACGATATCATCCAATACCAATTTCTATAAATTACATAATTAAAATTTGTAACAAGTAAACATAAATTACTATTGGAGAAATTAGTCAAAGAATTCTATAACTCCTAGAATTTTTGGTGAGTAAATAAATGGCTTTTAAAGGATTTCAGAAGAACTCACAATAAACTGAAAAATTTACGAAGGAATAACTCAAATTGAAAAGAATTGTTTAAATGTTATAGAAAAAAATCATTTAAACACTGAGAATGTGAAAGGGAACCTCTCAGCTTTGGGATGGCCTGAACACAGAAACATAACCACTGCCATCTTCATTCCTAACTCACTGTCGTAACATGTTAATGGGTCTTCACCATATTCGCTTTGTCTAGTGTTTGACAGTAGAAATGGAGTCACTGTTTATGAAGATAAAGGGACAAAGAGAGAAGAGGAGAAAAAAAATGTATTAAGAGACATTTATTATGATTTTCTCTTACATTTATTGAGATATAATTGAGACGTAGCATTGTAAAAAGTTAAGGTATTGATTTGATACACTTCCATGTTGCAAAATAAAACAGCTCCATACCATCATATAATTACCATTTCATTTTTGTGATGAGAAGGGCTATTTAATGAACACTTGCTCTACGAAAGACACTATGGGGTGGGTGGAAAGGAGGCTAAAGAGGGAGGGGATATGTGTATACGTATAGCTGATTCTCATTCTTGTATGGCAGAAATCAACACAATATCTAAAAAAATGATCCTCCAATTAAAAATTTAAAAAAATATTCTCACCAGGACATTTCCAAACAGCAAGGAAATAAAGTGGAAAAAAATTGTGCAAATATAGTTAAAGTTTTCAAGGTAGTAATAACAAATTCACATATGTACTCGGCTCTGTCCTCAGCCCAATATTTTTGTCACTCTAATGCTCACAACAGCCTTATGAGGAAGGTACTAGTATCATCATGGCCATTCTATGGATGCAGTAACCGAGGTACTGGGAGTTGAAGTAACTTGTCTTAGGTCACGCAGATAGAAAGTGGCAGAGCTGGGTGCGAATCTTTGTAGTTGGTGGTACATAATCCTTGTGCTTTGAGCAGACAGCGATCAAGCTCAGGGCATGTGACCAGTTAGTCGTAGCTCCAGTGAAGTGTCAGCTGAGAAAAAAGGGGATGAAAAATCTATTTAGCTACTTGGCAAGAAAATTACATAAAAGGAAGACTTCAGAAGCGTGCTGTGCTCTGCCTTTCCATGGTCAGCCCTACCCCTATTATCTTTAATCGGTGCCCTCGTTACCATGTCAAATTAACAGCTGACGTCAGCTCTGCTCCGCTGCCCCTTTGCCACTTTGCTCCGAGCCCTGCTGTCATTCAGCCAGGTTAAACCGTCTTCCTTAATTACCCGTAGGAGCTCAGTCTTGCGCAAAGAACAGTTGGAAGATACATTAAAACAAGGGACTTTTGTTTAGTGCATGCACTTGGCCATCACAGTCACCTTTATTATGTCACCCAGGGCCAGGGGGATGTTCTAAGGGCTTAATTGTTGGGAGGCCTGGTGCGCCCACGAGTAATGAGGGGTGGGCCTTGTGGCCGGGGTGCACCTCCTCTCCTGGGCAGAGACAGTGGTCAGTGGGGCCTTGTTTCCACTAGAGAAGCAGCACAGCGCAGCGGGCCAGTGCATGGCCTTTGGGATCAGACAGGTCTGTGTTTGAATCCTAGCTTGGTGTGACCTTGCCATGTAGCCTTGGAGAAGTCTCCTCAGTTGCTCCTGTCCAGGGGGTAATGATATCTAGCTCGTAGTAATGTGAGGAGCAAATGACAGAGTGTGTTTTAGTGACTGTTAATAGTTCCCGGGTGAAATAAGCACTCACGTTTGTGTCACGAGAGAAGAGAAACTTTGTTGCCATTAAGACTATCTCCAACTATTCCAGGAGGAGCAGGACCAGGACTCCTGTGACTGCCCAGATGTGTCACCAAGGACCCAGGTCTGTGATCCTACTCTGTGATCTTGAACAAGCCTCTTCAGCTTCCTGAGCCTTCATTTCCTCTTTTGTGAGATGAACCTCAGATTTGTGAGCCTTGAACGAGATGACTGATGTCCAAGAACCTCACCCAGTGCCGTCATTTATTTCTAAATCAGAATGGGAGACAAAGTTTTGGGAAGCACAGAAAATGAGGTTCCTGATTTCTTCCCAACCATGTGAAAGTTTTATTACAACCAGCTTCCAGACAAAGGCTCTGAGACTGCTCCGCTGAGCTGTCACAGAGAAGTGTTTTCTGACTCATTCTGTCTCTTCTTTCAAAGGCTGCTGGGGCTGAATAGTCATGCTGGCTTCTTACTGTCTCCTTTCCATCTCTGGTTGGTCCACACAGGGAAAGAGCAGGAGACAGGAGTCCAAAGATGAGCCTTGCCTTCAGTAATCCCCACTGCTCCTCCTCACCTACCGCTATTTCCATTGTGCTCCTGGTCACCCATAGGTACACCTCCAATCTGCAGTCTCCTTCCCATCCTGTCTGCTCACATTTTCAGTTTTCCATGTTTTCAACCTTTCCTCTTCTTGGGGGACGAGTGAGAACTCCTGAAGCATGCACTCTCAAGTGGGGCCCTGAATTTTTAGAAATTTGCATCAGCTGAGACTTTTGGAGCACACACATGCACATACACACACATTAATGCACAAACCTACACGCACACACACCCTCTGCCATCAACAGAGAAGACAGGATTTCACAGGTAAGTGTGGCATGCCACCAGTGGATGAGGGCCCCCAGCCTCTCATGGAAATTTCTGGAGTTGATTACAGATGGGTTCTGAACAATGAGGGAAAAGGCTTGGCACGAGGGCAGCTGTGATCCATGTCACAGTGATGACTTGGCAGCTTCATTGGATCCAGAGTCAGCCCCAGCAGTGCGTGCTTCTGGGAAGTATCTCCACCACGAAGACAAGGCCACCCATGCAAGCTGTTGCCTTCTTGCTTATCCACATCCTATTTATAGCGGCAGTTCTGTGAAACAAATGTTCCAACCATACATCTGCAAGTGTTTCTGGCTCTAAGCTCATTCCTTCTTGGTCTCAAGATGTACCACCAGAAGCTCCCCACTAGGGTTTTTCTAAGGGGAGCAGGGGGATGCAGAGTCACCTCCAGCAGAAACTCTACTGAACCCACAACAGGATCCATGTGGTGGAAAGTCAAGCCACATGCGGCCTGCGAAGAAAGGGCATGGCTCCTATCCCCTCCCAGGCCATGAGAAGACCCTACTGGGCATGTTGGCTGTGGAGACTTGTTTCCTGCGGAGCTCGGGGGGATAGGATAAGACAGAACATGCCCATGGCTGTGCCAGTTCTTCTTACTCAAGAGCCACACGCTTTATCATGTCAAATGATGAAAATATTTTGTTTTCTACCTAGCTTGGGGGCTTCCCATTCTGGCAGAGATTACATGGATGCCAAAGCAAGCCGTCTGCTAGGAATGTGAGCAAACTGGCTGCAAGTGGAGGCCTCAAGATTCAACAAGCTGCTGCATTTTGAATCCAAGGAGGCACTGCTCACATTCTCTCTCACTGGGGACTCATGGGGCAGTAATCTCTGAGCTTGTGACTTTGTTACTGAAGGTTGACTTTATGAGAACTGCGACTCAGACATGAATTTTCTCGTTGTTCTTAGAAAATATCTCTAAAGTGTTTGCGAATGTGTTTCTTCAGCTAAAAAGATCAGGGGAAAAACACGATGCTTCACCTTTTATTCCACCCTCACTGCTAAATACACCACAAGCCCCAGCCGCACTGACCCAGCCCTGCCCCTTAGCTCTCCAGACTTTGTGCAGGCTGCTGCCCCTCCCCCTCCCCCAGAAGTCTCCTTCCCTAAACACTTTCCTTTAAGATGCAAGACAAGTGTTACCATCCTAATGAAGCCTCCCTCAACTATCCCAGAAAAAAATAAATTATCCCCTCATAGTTTCCCGTGGCTGCCTTACCACACACAGGATGGCTTAAACAATAGAAATTATTTTCTCACAGTTCTGGAAGCCAGAAGTCTGAGACCAAGGTGTGGGCTGGGCTGGGCTACCTAACAAGGCTTTGGGGAGATTCTGTTTCTTACCTCTTGTAACTTGTGGTGGCTCCAGACACTCCTTGGCTCATGGCTCTATCAAACCATTATGCCTCCCTCTTTGCATCACTTTCTCTGTGTGGCTCAAATCTCCTCTGCCTTGTTTTTATAAGGATACATGCCATTGAATGTAGGGCCCACTTGGGTCATCCTGAGTGATACCCTCTTAACATCCTTAATTATATCTGCAAAGACTCTTTTTCTAAACAAGGTCACTTTCCAGGGATTTAGATATACGAATCTTTTTGGTGACCACGCTTCAACCCACTGTGGTCCCTAACCAAAAACCCAAACACCACCCCACTGCTTTCTATGTTGTTCAGTTACTAAGTTGTGTCCGATTCTTTGCAGCCCTATGGACTGCAGCACACCAGGCTTCCCTGTCCTTCACTATCTCCCAGAGTTGGCTCAGACTCACGTCCATTGAGTTGATGATGCTATCCAACCACCTCACCCTCTGCTGCCCTCTTCTCCTTTTGGCTTCAATCTTTCCCAGCATCAGGGTCTTTTTCAATGATCCCTTAAAAGAATTCTGTAAACCTCTTTTGGTACTTAAGATTATATCACAGACGCCCCTCTCAGTGAGATAACCTTTGTAGTAGTTGCGTAATACTCCACTGCATGGAAGCATGATGGTTTAATCAATCAGTGGCATATAGGTAGATACCAGATTGTTTATCTGTAATTTACCTCTAAAAATATTGTCATAGGACTTTCTTTCATGAATATGCCTAGTACATTTCTGATGATGAAGACAAATGGCTTTAGTATATCTGAACCAGTGGTTCTCAGCTGGGGACAATTTCCTCCCCCACCCCCATGACGATATCTGGACACATTTTTGTTTGTCACAACTGGGGAGAGAAGGTTATTGGCATCTAGTGGGTAGAAGGCAAAGATGATGCCAAACATCCTACAATGGCCCCCCAGCAGAGAACTATCCAACCCCAAATGTCAACAGCACTGATGAGGAGAGCTCCACCTCAAAAGCTTTGTTTTGTAAGTGCAGTTTTGAAAGTAGGATGAGGCAAAGGTCTTTTGTTAATTATGTCTGTATCCATTATTTATTAATCATTCTTCTCTCACTGAAGTAAAATGTTATTTAATCCCATATTTTCTTTACAAAATCTTTATTTCTGAGCTGTTTTTAGAGCTTCTGATCCTTCCACCAATCTGTTTTCCTATTCTTGTGCTGCTGCTGCTAATTTGCTTCTGTGAGACCCCATAGACGGCAGCCCACCAGGCTCCCCCGTCCCTGGGATTCTCCAGGCGAGAATACTGGAGTGGGTTGCCATTTCCTTCTCCAATGCATGAAAGGGAAAAGTGAAAGTGAAATCGCTCAGTCATGTCCTACTCTTAGCAACCCCATGGACAATAGCCCACCAGGCTCCTCCATGCATGGGATTTTCCAAGCAAGAGTACTAGAGTGGGGTGCCATTGCCTTCTCCAATTCTTATGCTAATGCTATCCAATTTTGCTTAGCTTGTTACTTTCTTTTACAAAATGCAAACATATACTAGGTATAAACTCCTTATTTTTATAGCCTTACAACTATCAAACTAAATCTGCTTTACAAATTAAATGGAAATAAAATCACAAAACCAGCATACTTCAAATTAGCACAAATTAAAAATGTGTTGCCATAACAGAGTCACTGATCAGAAGTGAACAAGATCCTCAGTCCTACAGCGTAGGTCCTCCTGAGTTGGGAATGCTGAGTATTTGTTATGTGAGGATCTTATGCTCTCTTGTTGTTTGCACTGATGTCAACTTTTGTTGTCACTGAGCCACAATAGTATCGTTATTCAACACAAACACATTTTAAATCTACCTCTATTTAGCACAGGACTGTTGGTGTTACTTATCATCAGTTACTTATCAGTACAGTGATAAATGCAAATATCACAGGGAGATTTTGTGACTGTACTTAGTTATCAGTGGCTGTTGGATAACCCAGAATAGGATTATGTTTATTTTTTGCCATTATAATTTCAAATAAAACACATTTTAGGTTTGAGAGAGAAATGTCAGATCCCAACAAGTACCACAGATACCAATTTGAAAAGCTCTTTGTATGTCTTTCTGGCAAACTTCTGGCAGTGAAGTTTGCACTGCCAGAAGCAAGGGAGCTCACATGGTATTCCCCTGCCCTAATTTACTATTTTGATTTCAGAAGTTTTATAATATCTGGTTCAGCAAGCCCCCTCGGGCATTCCTCAGTATTTTTCTTTTTCAAATTTTTACTAGGAAGTCTTACACATTTGTACTTTCATATATATATTTCAAATAAAGAAGCACAATTTGTAATGCTCTGTAGAAAAATAAGAGGAATTCTGATGGAAAATGCCTTTCATGTATCCAGTGATTTCATGAGGGTCCAGACTTGAGATGTGAAGTATTTCCTCCAAGAACATGATATGTTTCCCTATTTATTTCTACCTTGTTTAAAGTCCTTCAGTAAAGTTTATGGCATTTTTTTTGTTCTTATTAAATTTAGTCCTGATTATTTTATACTGTTTGTGTGTATTGTAAATAGAATTTTCAATTTTCCCTTTTCTAACTAATTCTTGCTATGCCAGAAGAAAAGGACTGTTCATTGATTTTGTATATTTATATATATTTCAACACTTTATAAAAGTCTTGTGAATTCTAAATGTTTTTAAAATAATCTTCCAATTGTTTTGAGAATAATTAGTGTTTTCTGAAAGCAAAGATTATTTGAGGAGCTTTTAATTCTAAAGTATATTCTGCTGATTTAACTTTCTAGAACCTTTGAAGATGTTGAAAAATATCAGTAATATGGGCAGTCTCTCTTATCCTCAAACTACTGAAAACATTTTACCGCTTCATGTTTGTAATCTTTAGAATATTTACTTAGTTTACTTCTGTCTAAGCTGAGTCAAAAGAAGATGAACATTCTTTAAACTTTATCACATGCTTCTCGGGAATCTATTAATATCATTATGTGTTTTTTCTTCTTGAATTAAGAATTATGTTTCTAAATTTCTTGATGGTGAACCATTTTTTCAATTACAAATCCTACCATGTTATGCTCTAATATTCATTTTAAAGCATTTTCCTGAATATTCCTTGATAGTTTTTAATTTAAAGTTTGTCATCTTATTCGTTTGTTGATTGCTCTATAATTTGTGTTTCAGTGCTGTCTTTCTCAAATATTGATGCTAAGGTTAATGGGCTTCCCTGGTGGTCCAGCGGTAAAGAGTCCGCCTGTAATGCAGCAGCTGCAGGAGACGCAGGTTGATCTTTGGCTGAGGAAGATCCCCTGGAGAAGGAAATGGCAATCCACTCCAGTATTCTTGCCTGGGAAATCCTACGGAAGGAGGAGCCTGATGGGCTAGAGTCCATGGGGCCACAAAGAGTAGAACACAACTGAAGCGACTTTGCATGCATGCACTCAAGGTTATGATAGTTTGAAATGAACTGGGGAAAACTGCCATCCTTTCTATATACCAGACAATTTTAATAACATAGAGATTGTCTATTCTTTGAATATAAAATGAATGTTAGCTGTGATTTTTGGTAGACTTTTGGTATATTTATTTTTCTATCATTTTGTCTACTTTGGTGTTTTTAGTTTGTTAGAAAATCATCCATTTCCAGTGTTTTTCAAATGTATTATACAGTTGCATAAAGTAGACACCCATAGGTTTTTTTTTTTCTTCAGTATCTCTCATTATACTTTTTTATTCTTCATGTTGAATTTTTGGTTTCTATATGTTTTTCATTCAATTCTATGATTTTATGTATTTTGTCTTTTAAAAACTAGCTTTTTATTTCATTAATTTCAAATTTTATTAATCCTTTTCTCCTATTTAATTTACTATATTCTTCTTTATCTAGTTAATTTTCTTAGTATATAAAGTCTATGTATTAAACTATACCTCCCAGAATAGTTTTGGTTGTATTCATTAAGTTTTCATTTTAATCTTTTGTACAGTTTCTAATTCCAATCTTTACTCTTTCATATGGTAAGTTACAATATTTAGATAAATGTTTCCAAAATTTTAACCAATAAAAAGTTGAAGTAACATCTTTTTTGTTAGAGCTCTTCTAGGTTTGAGGGTTTGGGGATAAAGGATACTAACAAAAGCTCCCTTATTTGAAACTTCTAGGTCTTCATTCTAATCAAAGACAAAGTTGATCTTTGTTCTTATGCCATGAGTTATAAAGAAAGATAGTCTATTCTCCATACACAGAGATAAATACAGTTTTACACTTGTCAGATTATTATTGATTTTCCTTATTATTTGTGGTTGAAGAAATTTTATATATTTAAATCATGATTTCTAGTCACATCTCATCCTTTCTATAGGATTCATTAACTCACCAAAATTTCTGACAATGGTATCTTTCTTACATGTAAATTTTTGCTCTGTTTTCATTTGTATATATTTCAGAGCATTTTCTTGAGTCTTTTTTGCATTTTCTAAATCAGTTCAGTTCAGTTCAGTTGCTCAGTCGTGTCCGACTCTTTGTGACCCCATGAATTGCAGCACGCCAGGCCTCCCTGTCCATCACCATCTCCCAGAGTTCACTCAAACTCACGTCCATCGAGTCGGTGATGCCATCCAGTCATCTCATCCTCTTTTGTCCCCTTCTCCTCCTGCCCCCGATCCCTCCCAGTATCAGAGTCTTTTCCAATGAGTCAACTCTTCACATGAGGTGGCCAAAGTACTGGAGTTTCAGCTTTAGCATCATTCCTTCCAAAAAAATCCCAGGGCTGATCTCCTTCAGAATGGACTGGTTGGATCTCCTTGCAGTCCAAGGGACTCTCAAGAGTCTTCTCCAACACCACAGTTCAAAAGCATCAATTCTTCAGCGCTCAGCCTTCTTCACAGTCCAACTCTCACATCCATACATGACCACTGGAAAAACCATAGCCTTGACTAGACAGACCTTGGCAGGCAATGTAATATCTCTGCTTTTGAATATGTTATCTAGGTTGGTCATAACTTTTCTTCCAAGGAGTAAGCGTCTTTTAATTTCATGGCTGCAGTCACCATCTACAGTGAATCTGGAGCCCAAAATATAAAGCCTGACACTGTTTCCCCATCTATTTCCCATGAAGTGATGGGACCAGATGCCATAATCTTTGCTTTCTAAATAGTTAAGTATATAATCTCTATTTTTGTCCTTATGTAAGAAGACATTCTTGAAGAATAGAGGATTTTTTAATCATACTTTCTTTTAATAGTTTATAAACATGTTTCTATTTTCTTTTAACTTGTAGCATTGTAGAAGTCCAGTATGAATCTGATTCTCCATACTTTGAAGGCAAGCATTTATGTTTGTCTGAAAGTATATAAACTTTTACATTAATGCTTACATTTCAGAAGTTTCAACAGCTTATGTCTAGATCTGAGCTGTCTTATGTGATAGTGACCTGCCACATATGAGTATTTAAATGTAAATGTTAATTAAAATTAAATATCATTTAAAAGTCAGTTTCTCAGTCACACTAATGACATTTCACACATGAAGTAGCCCCATGTGACTCTATGGCTACCATTTTGAAAAGCACAGAACATTCTGTCATTTCAGGAAGTTGTATTGGCCAGCTCTGGTCTAGTCTATCTTATTATTATCGTTATCAACAATAGGACTATTAATCCTGCATGACACTTGCTGAATCCTTTCTTTTTCAAAATTGAAGTTCTCTTTAGCTCAAAATAATTTCTTATAGTATTTGTTTATAACTTCTCTATCTCTTTTTTCTATTGAAATCCCTCAATATTGTATTTAAGGTCTCAATTCTCCAAGACCCTTGTAATTTCATTCATTGCTTTTTCTTTCTTCCTTCCTTCCATTCTTCTTCCTTCCTTTTTCATTTTTCCTTTATGGAATATTTAATGTAGTAATCAGTAGTGACTATCCTTTTTATCAACTCTTCTGTTAAATATTTTAATTAGCAAAACATTGTAGTTAAAAATTTTTTGAAGCGGGCACTCTGAATAAATTTTCCTGAGAGTTAATTTTTTTTTCTTTAAATTTGAGCATTCCATTGCTTCTTCTACTCTTGTTGATCCGTCTTATTGGTCTTCCTCCCTCAGTTTCATTCTCGAATACAGCATTCTTTCATACTTTGTCTTGCTACCTGTGCCTGTGGTTCTCAGGCAGTCTTGGAACCTGGAGTAGTTTCTCCTGACTCAAGGGGCCCCAAGCTATTATTACCCAGACATCACAGACAACTGAAGACTCACACCAGGTCCCCTTTAAAACTGTAGGTTCCATTGTTTACTTTGCTCTCCCAAGTAGTTAGAAAGACCAGCGATAAGAACAAGACCTTCCAGATGCCACCATCTGAATTCCTAAGGGCTCAGGTTGTTTCTTATCTGTCACTGAAGGAGAGCCCCAGGAGGGTTCTGGGTGAAACTATCATAAAAGTTGATTCCAATTATTGACCCCAAACCACTGAGATTATTTTCCCCCAAACCACTAGCTAGAGTGAGAAAGGTGTTTTTCACAAGAGAGTCCAAATCAGTACAAGCGTTCTGAAAGACAATTTGGCAATATGATTCAGAATTCCTAAGACACAGATTTTCTTTAACCAATTAATTATTATTTGGGTGTTTATTCTGAGGAAATAATAAAGGATACATACAAAGGTTCAACTCTTAGAATATGGTTTTAATGCTATTCTTGCCTAGAGAATCCTGTGGACTGAAGAGCCTGGTTGGCTGCTATCTATGGGGTCGCACAGAGTCAGACACGACTGAAGCGACTTAACATGCATGCAAGCAAGATAGAAAAACATGAATAGGTGATAGGTAGATAAAAAATAGAAAATATTTAGATATCCAACAGAAGCAATAATTGTAATATATGCACCAAAACAAAACTATGCATTTACAATGAGATTGTAGATGTTCATGATGTAGGATTAACTAAAAAGCAATATAAATGAGTATGTGCACTAATTCCACTTTATATCTATATCTAAATCTATAAATCTCTATGTATATATAAAATGTAGGACATAATATACCAAAGTGTTAAAGGTGGTGGATTAATGAGTGATATTTGATCTTTTGAATTTTTATTTTCTTATTTTTAAACATTGAGCATATTTTGCTTATGTGATTTTTTTTAAATAGCAAACTTACATTTAAACACTTATACCAGAACTTCAAATGAACTTTTCAAAATGATGCTCATGGTCTCTTGACCCCAGCTGCCTCTTCTTGACTCTTCCAGATTTAGTCTAACCCCAGCCCACCTCTCCCATGTCACCTTCCAACACCGCATCCCCATCAGATGAGCTGATGAATGACATCATTACCAAGTCTTAAAAAAATCATGCCTACAGAGAGGGAGAAATGCTTGCTTCCCTATTCCCCTTCCTGCTCTTTTTCCAGGTTCTTATTTTACCAACCAAAGCTAAAAGGGAGCAGGAATGGGTGAGACAGGGCATTTCACATGCTGGAGCTGAGGGTCAGGGGAGAGCAGTCAAAGTTGTGGGCCAGCCGCAGTGTCAAGACACTGTTGTGAAGTTTGCAGGGTTTTGTCCATCACCAGGGTACCAAGTCAGACCAGGGCCAGCTACGGGGCTCATTGATGACATTTACCTCCTGGTCTGGTCTCCTTCAATGTCCCAGAATTAACGACCGTTAGTCTCAGAGTCTGGAATGGAAGGACAGAAGTCTTCAGTCCGCTACTATCTGCTCCACCTTGTTTCAGGCACCATGTGGTGAAGCAGGAGCCCAACATCTTCTCTCCACCAGGCTCTTAAAAAGAAGTGCCGGTGCTGAACAACATAGAGAGTCTCAGGCTGTTTAGTGACTGTCTTGAAGCTGACATTTCATTATACCCAAACTTAACTTTTTGACAAAATAAATGACAAAAAAAATGGACAAACTCTTGCTGAGCAGAAGAATAAATCAAGGTGGCACTTAACCCTCTTGG
This sequence comes from Bos indicus x Bos taurus, assembly GCF_003369695.1. Taxonomy (NCBI): domain Eukaryota; kingdom Metazoa; phylum Chordata; class Mammalia; order Artiodactyla; family Bovidae; genus Bos; species Bos indicus x Bos taurus. Next base: position 79,905,424 of record NC_040083.1, on the reverse strand, counting down.
CAGGTTAAGTTCTCTTTAATGCACAGACAGCCTTGGAAGCTGGCTCTTGGCCCATGTCAGGATGCTACATAATGGAGCCTTCCCACCCAGATGGAGGCTCCCTCCTCCCTGGAGATGGGAGGCCTTTCCAAGGTTGGTCTTCTGATCAATCTGTCACTGGTGTGGGCCAAGGAGTCCCTGACTTTTCTCACTCATCCCTCTGCCTCCAGTAGCATCCCATTAGAGTGGGAGCCCCTCAAGGGCAGAATTCATTTCTCCATATAGGCAGAGAGCCAGCAGGATTTGGTTACATTCTCAAGAGCTGGTTAAGATGTTCAAGGCACAGATATGGTGAAGGGGTGGCCCCCTGACCTGGGTCCTTTTAGTCCTGGAAGCTTACTAGAGGATAAGCAGGAGGGGACTCATTTGAACTTTTAGCGGAGAGTTTGTTTGGGTGGGAGATTGGAGCGTGGTTAAAGTGGCAATCCACCCCCACCATAGACTCTTCAAGTGAAGTGACCTTCTCAGGGGTTCCCAAGGGCCCTTCATCTTTTAAAGTAAAATCTCTATCATTTAGTGCCTTTAGAGAAGTGCTTCTCAAATTGCAGTGTTCATAAAAATCACCTGGGAGTTTTGATAAAAGGCAGAATCTCACAGGCCTGGGGTGGGGGGCCCGAGATACTGCACTCTGGCAAGCTCCCAGGCCATGCTACTGTTGTGGCTGCTGCTGGCCCATGGCTCAGGCCCTTAGTAGGGAGGCTTGAAGCGACACACATTGTACAGAAGCCTGTTCTTTCTACAACTCAAGTGGCCTTCCTCTGCCTCTCTCCCCCGAAGTTGGATTTCTGTCCTCCGGTGGCCTGCGGAAAGACAGAAAGATGCTGAGATGAGAGGATGGCCTTGTTTACCAACAGTTCCAACAAACGCATCACCTCTTTCAAGTTCACCAGCTTTCTGCAAAGATACTCTTTATATTTTTCACATTTGAGTTCATTCTGGGCATTTAAGGGGTTAAAGAGGCCAGAGACAGTGAGAGAAAGCTCCCTTTTCATGGCGTTTCTAACAAGCTGAACCTGATCCAAACCTTGTTTAATGAGCACTTATTTTATACAAATAAGCTCACAGGCACATACTCATCTCTAATTAAACCAGAAAGGACTCATTTGTTCTAATTGGACTGCATAGCTCAAGAATTAATTGTGAGATTGTTTAGAATTGCAAGCTTGTGACCCATTCACCGAAAGGGGAATTTAAAAAAAAAAAACAAACCCTACTTTAGGAATTTCACTCTATGTATTTTTTTCTGGACTTTTTTTTTCTTTTTAATTCCTGGAATCCTTAATACAAGTTGAACTGATGATTTACAAACAAAAGCAAAAACTTCTAAGGGCAGCTTACTGTGCAGTGTTACAAAAGCCTTGGCAAAGGTGAAGATAGCAACTCAATTGAGCATAATATTCTAATGTGCCCCTGAGAAAGTGCCCTCATAATTAAGGATTTGCACAATTTCTATGGGGGGAATCATGTGTCACATCATTTATCAATATCAAAAGAGTCACTTTTGTACTGGGCAGTCTGGAGGGCCTGGAAACAGATGCTCTCACCCAAGACTAGTCTCAAGCCACATTCAGCCCAAGGTGCAAGAGGTTTTTATTGGCACATCTGGTGCCCTTGGGTGGCATCGATTAACAGTGAGTTTGCAAAGGCTTCCTTGACGGGGCTTGGCATCATCAGGCTACCCTTTTCTGCTTGGGTTCTCTCTTTTGCATCATGTTGGTACAGCTTGCTGAGAAACACTGGTTATTTGCCTGCAGCCCTTTCAGCTCATCTAGCCGCAGAGAGAACATGTTAGCCCTTTGCCCTACAAATGTTATTTTTGTTTGTGTTGTTTTTTAGGAATATAGCTATATCATCCTTACTGCATACCACAAACTGTGGGGATAGGGGCAGGTGTCTTCAGAGGACCAGGCAGGCTAGGATCCAGGTGCTGTTTCACACCTGGGTGGGGAAGGGGATTGTCCACTGGTGTGGCTGTGCTCAGCTGGCTATGCCTTGGTTACTAATACTCTCCCAAAGGCAAAAGGAAACCCAGTTCACTGCCAAGAGCTAGCTGGAGCTTGTGATGCTGACACTTGGAAAAGTCTTGCTTTGACTTGTACATGGAAAGAGCACATTTCAAGTTGAATGTCAGCGATGGTGAAAAGGGGGGTGATGTTTGGGATGGTCTTCCCACGAAATGCTGCATTTCATCTTAATGACACTTTAGAGAACATATTCCTGAGAAGATCAGATTTTGACTGGGTGTTTGTCACCCAACAACCTTTATCCCTGCAAGTGTACAAGTTGATACAGTTGCTTGCTATCAACTTAAAAACCCTGGATGTCCTTGAATAAGTTTTAGGGATGGAAAAATGGAGATGACTTTGCCAGAATTACATAGCATGAAGCAACCCAAAGTGGACTGGAGTCATCCAGGATGGGAAAATGGACCTGAGCTAAAACCAGGAGAACCGTTTTACTTTGGGAATGGATTTCAATAAGGATCAAGAGAGACACCCTGTTGACAAGTGTGTCCAGTAGAGACACACGTGAACTATCTATGAAAATAGCCCCCACATATTATGCTGGGACCTGTGGAAGATAAATGGGGAGTGAAAATTTTCCCCACAAGGAGGGAGCAACCCTAACAACTCTGAACCCTGAGCAGACTGCAAGTGAACTTCTCACTAGACAATGAGGTCTTTAAGGACCGGCTTAGAGCCTCGAGTTCTCACCATCCAACACGGGGCCCCATCCCAAGCTGGGCAAATATTTTTTGGAACGAATGGATGAACAACATGAGACAAAGTATAACTAAGGTAAAGGTGAAGATAGCAACTCGATAACCATTGCCATAGCTGCTCAGAAGGGGACAAGGACCCAGGTGGGACTGAATAAGTGAGGAAGGATACTGAAGTATGAATTAAGCCTCTGTTCAGGGACTGATTCTAAATATTCTATGGCCTCTCAATTTCCAAATTCTTATTCCAGACCTTTTCCCACTCTTCTAAGCTTCCTTGGACCATGGACTGTTTGAGACTTTATTTTCTGCAGAGAAAATCTGATTTACAGACTGCTAATCCCACTGCCCACATTAGGTAACAACCTACTTATTAGATGCAAATTTTTTTTAAAAAGAGCTGATTTGTCTTTGATTCTGTTTGTTGCAGGAAGAATTTCATGAGCCAAAAGCTTTTCATTGTATATATTTTTTACATATACAATAATATGCATACAGAAGAGAATTTTAAATATTTTAAGATTCAACTGTCTAAAAAAGCTTACTTTGAATATATCTTATATTGGTTAGGACAGGTTAAGCTATGCAGTGGTAATAAGTGAGCTCTGAAATCTCAATGGCTTTGCACACCAGAGTTTATTTCTCACTATATGTTCAGGTCTGTGGCAGAGAGAGGGTTTTCACTCTAGGCACCGCTCCGGTTCCTAGAAGATACAGCTGAGAAGGGTCATGTTCCAATTCTTCTACACTTTAGCCTAGAAGTGACACAAATCACATTCACCCACTGCCCATTGGTCAGAACTTGTCACATGATTTGCTTAACTACACAGGGACTGGAACTTATGCACTTACAGAGAGCAGAGGGAATGTGTAGTGAGCACCATCATCCTTTCCAAAGAATCACCCTCCTGAATCCCAGGCCCACCACGGTGGTAAATGCATTGCCCTAATGAGGGGTGGTCCTCAAAGAGAAGATGCTTTTTCTTCCTTCTTGAGAGAATCTACAGTGGCAGGTAGCAGAACACGGGTAATATAATACCTGACAGGGAGCTGCCATGGACATCCCTGCTTCCCTAGCAAATACGAAGTTCAAAAACAAAGAAAAAGGAAATGGCAGTCCCCATGGGCTAAAAACTTACCAGAGACACCATCAGCCTCTAAGAGTAAAGCCCAAATTCCTAGCTAAGGAGCCTCTTTGATCCTTAAGGCCACCGACGTACCTCTCAGTTGGGTGATATCGAAGTGCTCTGAAAGAGTCCAGAGCAGAAGTCACTGCCTACAGCACAGGAGACTGCAGTCTGCAGGGGGATGCTGACGATGGAGTCACTGCTGGGCCTGATCTTCACATTCACAACGTCCCCAGTGTGGTCTCTGTTGTCATTTCTAACGAGGGATAGCATATAATTCTGAAAATATACCATGTTGATTGAACACCTAAAATATATCATAAGTTTTTTTAAGACCTATTTGGCATTTCTTCCTTTTCTTAAATACTTGGACATTCAGGACTTCCCTGGTGGTGCAGAGGTTAAGATGCTGCACTTCCCCCACAGGGGGAGCAGGTTCCGTCACTAGTCAGGGAAGATCTCACATGCTGGGTGGTGCAGCCAAAACAAAATTGGACATTTGTGACCTCAAAAGTCCCTGAACCCCTGAGAGGATTTACCAGGGATACAAAATCCTGGGAGTGAGTTGACAAATTCAGTAGCACACATATGTGGGTGTTAGCCCTCCAGATACCAGCCACTCTAACCCGAGACTAAAACAGGGTCACAAGCAAACTCTGCTCCAACCAGGACACAGACCACATGTACCAAGGCAAGAAGACTCAGCCGTGCTGGGGAACTTCAAATCAGCTTTTCAAGCCCCCCGCCGCCACACCCACCCCCCGCACATGTAGTGTGGGGCTGGCCTCCAATGTGTCTGAGGGATGTCACTTGAGCTGCCAAACCCTCAGAAGGTAATTGACAGAGTTGGTCAGATTTTCTAAGTTGAGAGGACACAGCATTCAGGCAGTCTGGAGACTATTGCCTTTCAGGGCTAGAAGGTGGTGCTTGGAGAAGGGGGTCTGGCCTGAGGCCCACTCAGGCTGCATCACCTGAATAAATATCTCCATGTCACACGGATGTCACTGGAGAGAACAGCTGAGGTTCGGCCGAGCATCTGCTAAGGAACCGTCTCCTCAGTGTCAGCTCTCCTGCTGGGGCCCATCCTGCACTCTGATACAGTTCCCCTGAAATGAACAAAAGGAAACCCAGGATGGCATTTATCCAGGCTCACTGACTAAGCCAGCACAGTTGGCTCCACTAGCCTAAAGACACCTCACTGATCACTGGCTCCAAATCATCTCCAAACTGGGCTCTGTAAATCCTGCTCTGGGAGACAGATTGAAACCAGGAGCCTCATCCTCTGGGCTCCAGACCATAGCTCCCTGTGGATGGAAGATGGGCCGTCCTCCAGAGGCTTCCAACTGGGTGACAAAGCAGAGGACAAGGAAGATCTGGCCTTGGGGCAGGGGTGGGCGAGGCTGGCCTGGAAATGTGTTTGTTCCCAGTGCCTCCAGCCCAGGGAACTTGCCTGGGAACTGAGGGAGGAGCAGGGACCCAGGCTGCAGGTGTGCAGCAGCCATGTAGACGCTGAACCTGGGCCAACTTCAGCAAAGGCGAAGTTGCAGTTGGGTTGTGGGACAATTATTTTGCTTTCCTCTGCCAGTGGCAACTTGCGTTTGTAACTGCATTTTGCATTAAAATATGGAAAATGTGGTTGAGCTTCTTGTACAAGGCAGAAGACAGGGCCAGATGTAGGTCATGTATTTTCTGAGCAAAGAAAACACATATTTGGGCTTTCAAAAAGTGTTTTCCTACTTTTAAAGGTGTGTCAGTGAAAAGTATTTAATAAGTACCTGATAATGCCTGGCTCTAGGCGCCCTTCATATGAGAACAGCTTCATAGACACAGGCATGTGGAACTTTATGAATTGGCACAGATGAAACAGACATGCATATCCCCTGCAAATCTGAAAAGTTCAAAGAAGTCTTATGTGGTGAATTTAAGATGGATTGTCCCTGTCATTTTGGAAAAACTCTCTCATGACGATGCACCAGCCATCTCCTTTACAGACACTGCTCTCCAATTCTTTCCTTCCTCTCAGTTTCACCAATAGTCACATGCCCAGGAAATTCTTCAAGGAATGTTCAAGCTGTGCTCCTGTTATCAGGAATGCACTGGAGAACTCTGCTTTTAGAAAATCAGGGATTTGTTTGTTTTTTGAAAATAATGTCCATTTGAACAACTCATGTATTTGGATCTTCTGGCTCACATCTACTCCAGATGGATAAACTGAAATACATATAATGAGGGAAGCAAGGTCCAAAGTGGAATTTAAACAGCAGATGATCGAGTCAGTAAAGAGTCAGATTCTTCTGCAACAAACCTCCATTGCCACCTCTCTGTTATCACCCTTGGGCTATGGACAAACCACGTGACCTACGTTACTTATTGCTGAGCAAATGGGCTCTTCTTAGTGGATTCTTCAGACCCTTCTTGCTCTTGCAGCAAAGTTCTATTCTGATTTATTTATACAGATCACAGATATGAGAATAAAGTGTTGAGGTCATTCATTAACGACCATAAGACTGAGAATGTTGGAAACAATGATTCTAACTTATCTGCTTGAATTGAGATTATCCAAAGCCAAGAAAGTAGAAGAGGTTTTGAGAACAGATGGCTATGTTTTAAAGATGTGGAAATATGTTTTGGGCCTTTACAGTATACTAAACATCTGCATGCTCTCTTAAGTAAAATAAGCCAACAGCATAGCTCCTGCCAAAAAAGCCCTTAAATTCCTATATTTAAATGAAAAAGAGTAGAATTCCAAGTAAAAAGAAAAAGAATAATTTTTCTTATAAATATTTAATCAGAGAAGATAAATTTCAGGCTGAAGAGGTATAACCAACTCGATGGACATGAGTTTGAACAAGCTCCAGGAATTAGTGATGCACAGGGAAGCCTGGCGTGCTGCAGTCCATGGGGTCGCAAAGAGCCAGACATGAATGAGTGACTGAACTGAACTGAGGAGGTATGACAATCCAACCTATACTAATAAAGTATGGGGAATACTCGATTTCAGATTTTTATTCAACAAGCACGCTATGGGAAGCAAAGTAGATTTGTCAGTCTTGGAATATCATAGAGTAGTGACAATAAATGGGTTTGAGCAAAAGGACATATTAATAAAAGAATGACAGATTGCAATAAGTACTATGAAAGAACAAATAAATGGCTAACTTAGAGAAGAGCAAATCATCAAAAGGCCCATCACAGGATGTTATATTTAATCTGAAGCCTAGAGTGTGAGGGGGCTTCCCTGATGGCTCAGCAGTAAAGAACCCACCTGCAATGCAGGAGACCTGGGTTCAATCACTGGGTCAGGAAGATTCCCTGGAGAAGGAAATGCCCACCCACTCCAGTACTCTTGCCTGAGAAATCACATGAAGAGCGGAGCCTGGAAGGCTGTAGTCCATGGGGTTACAAAGAGTCAGACACAACTTAGCGACTAAACCACCATCACCACCCCCCAGAGTGTAAGGAGGAGAGTGAAGGTACTTCCAAGCAGAAAGCTTACACAGCCAGAAACCCAGAGGCAGGGAAAATGTGTGCACATTTCAGAAACTGAAAGAAGCCCTGTATGGCTGGACATGAGAGATCAAGAGGAACAGTGAGATGAGGCGCAATGAGAGGTCAGTAGGGCCAGATCCCGAGGGCTTTCCAGCCACAGTAAAGATTTGGGGTCTTGCTCCATGTGCACTTGGAAGGGGTCAAAACAAGCAGTTATGATTTTATCTGGCTCACACAATCAGAAGATTATTCTGAATATTGTGTGGAGAATGGGTTGCTGCTGCTGCTTAGTCACTTCAGTTGTGTCCTACTCTGTGCAACCCCATAGACGGCAGCCCACCAGGCTCCCCCGTCCCTGGGATTCTCCAGGCAAGAACCCTGGAGTGGGTTGCCATTTCCTTCTCCAATGCATGAAGTGAAAGTGAAGTCGCTCAGTTGTGTCCAACCCTCAGTGACCCCATGGACTGCAGCCTACCAGGCTCCTCCATCCATGGGATTTTCCAGGCAAGAGTATTGCAGTGGGTTGCCATTGCCTTCTCCAGGAGAATGGGCTGGAAGAGAAGTAAAGAAGAAGAAAGAAAAGGACTCAGGAACTGTTGGAATCATCTACAGGAGCTGTTGGAATTGTCTACGTAAATGATAATAGTGACCCAAATAAGGGCAGTGAAATGTAGGTAGAGAGGGGTAGACCAGTTAGATGTTAAAAGTTTTGTCTTCAATATGTCAGCTTGGATATACCTGCAAAACATCCAAGGAGGGATAGTGAGCAGGCAATTAGATATAGAAGCCTGGAGTTTGCAAATATATATTTGGAAGTCAGAAGCACAAAGTGGTATTTATACATCTGGGAATGAATGAGTTCACTGAGTGTGAGAGCACAGAGTGAGAACAGGGAACAGGACTGAGTACTAAGAGCTGCCAGAATGCCCGTATGAAGGAGCTGATGTGCAGTCAGTAGAGGAAACGGCTCTAAGTACTTTAGCCCTAGCTCTGTCACCAAGAAGTCTATGTCCTCGAGTAGAGAGATGGGTTTATATGGACCCAAAGTCTCTTGATGTTTACCACTCTATGATTTTACCAAAAGGCATTTTCCCAACCCTGCAATCAGAGGAATGTTGGGTGAATTCAGGACTTTCATTAAAGAGGTCAGCTAGGACAACATCCACATCACCTCCCCCATGTTTCTGCAGACAAAATGCTGGGCACGATCTTCCTGTGGATAGAACCCTCGGATCATTGCAAAGAAAACTATGAGTGATAAGAAGGGCCAGTGATGGATATTTGTCAACCTTGAGGTTAAATTCAAGTGTGCTTTCGAGGTGAGAAAATAACCGAGTAAAGATTCGGAGAGTCAGGAAATTCTCTGTCCAACCAGAGACCCAAACACAACATCAGGACTTCAACTAATAAAGGTGGATATTTCTTATGCTGGGTTTTGTGAAAATAGAAGCAAGATGGACCCTCTGAGCCTTTGGGTCACCTAGAGGCAATGGAAAGGAACCTCTCTTAGTGGCATTCTTTTATGAAGCACTTCCAGGAAATGAATGTCATAGAAAATGTATTGTAAAGGACACTGAATTACATGTCAGTTCTTGTAGGTCCTTAGGGTTAGGGTTAGGGTTAGGTTGTCTCCTGCAGGTTGTCTAGTCTAGTTTGGGAAGCTATAGTCAGGAAACAAATAGGGGTTGTTATTAACAAAGTTTTAAGGGGGTTGTACATGTAGTCATTGTATCAGTTTGTACTTGCTGTGTGACAGGATGCCTCAAAATCTAGTGACTTGAAGTATTAACCTTTGCAATTTTTCTGACAATTCCATGGCTCGGCTGTGCAGTTCTGATTTGCACTGGGTGGGATGATCTCCTCCATTAGCTGAACAGCCAACTAACCCAGGTTCTTTTGTGTTGTAATGACTGTGGAACTCCCAAGAGAGCAAACCTCCAGATGTGAGCACTTCTCAAGCCTCTACTTGCACCGCATCGCTAATTGGCTGAAATTAGTTATGTTAACATTAATATGACTTAAATATAAATATAATATATTTTATTTTGAAGGGTTTCCCCACTGGTTCAGTGGTAAAGAATCCTCTTGCAATGCAGGAGACCTGGGTTCAATCCATGGGTTGCGAAGATATCCTGGAGAAGGAAATGGCAACACCCTCCAGTATTCTTGCTGAGAAAATCCCAAGGACGGAGGAGACTGGCAGGCTATAGTCCATAGGGTCACAGAGAGTCTGACATGAGAGAGTCACTGAGCATGCACAATATATTTAAAACGTATTTTTATTTATTCATATTATTTCTCAAAATGTCATGAAAAATCACTAGATATCCTAAGCTGGAGAGCTTCCCTGATAGCTCAGCTGGTAAAGAATCCACCTGCAATGCAGGAGACCCTGGTTCGATTCCTGGGTCAGGAAGTTCCCCTGGAGAAGGGATAGCTACCCACTCCAATATTCTTGGGATTCCCTGGTGGCTCAGACAGTAAATAATCTGCCTGTAATGCGGGAGACCTGGGTTTGATCCCTTGGTCAGGAAGATCTCCTGGAGGAGGGCATGGCAACCCACTCTAGTGTTCTTGTCCAGAGAATACCCATGGACAGAGGAGCCTGGTGGACTACAGTCCATAGAGTCACAAATAGTCAGACACGACTGAGATACTAAGCATACACATCCTAAGCAGCATGAAATAGGATCTGATGTATGTTGTATAATATCCTATGCTGCTATGTAAGACAAAAAGAGAGGAAATACTGGTTGTAAGCAGGTGCATCAAACAAGAGGCTCAGTCCAGGTGAAATAAATGGCATCTGGGATTAGGTCAGCAGCTGTGAAGATGGAAAGACATGGATGAACTCAGGATCTACAGTACAGAGCTAGATTTGAAAGAACTCAGTGATGGATTGGATGTAGAAGCTAAGGTAAAGATGGGAATCACAGAAGGAGTTCCAGATTGAATCTACTTGGTTGGATAAGAGAGTAGCATCATTTATGGAGATATAGCCAAGGGAGAGGGTGAGCAAGTCCATGATTCCTTGTGGGCGGGCTATATTCAGTGACTTTAAGAGCAGAAGTGTTAGTGAAGCATCTGGATAAATGAGTCTTCTGGGTTCCAGATCACGAATAGCTATGTAAACATTAGAGACATCAGCATACAGATGGTATTTGAAATATGGGACCAGGGGGGATCACCTAGAGCCCCAGAGAGAAAGGGATCCTAAGATGAAGCACTGGGGATGCCCCAAAGTTGAGACATGGAATGGAAAGGAGGATTCAGCTGGACATGGAGCATCTCTTAATGAGATAGAAATAAACCTATGAAAACGTAAGTGCCCAGAGAACCCTGAGATGGGCATGTATTCATCTGAAGGTGTCACAGTCCTCAAGAAATGGAATGCTGGCAACACCTTAGTGCTACTGGGAAAAGCCTTTGAGGTCAGTTGCCTTTCAGAGTGAGGGAAGTGTTCTGAATAGCAGACCTGGCTGAAACAGCATTTTGCTTTCTGAGAGGCAGAAGCTGACTCATAGTTAGGCCACTGAAAACTGCTGACTGTAGAGAGGTTTGATAATCAGGTATATCTATCAGGCTAGGCTAGGCTATGATGCAGTTACAGATAAGCCCTAGAGTCTCAGTAACATGATACAATAAAGTCTTCTTTCTTGATCATATTGAAGTCTGAGGGGATTTGGGTGCCTTCCTCTACCTTGTAGCCCTCTGGACATTGTGATCTCCAAGATTGCCAAGGTAGAGGAAGGAGGGTTGGAGGAAACACACAGCCTCTTGGTCAGGGGGAAATAGACAATACCCCACTTACACTGACTAGAACAAGTCACGTGACCCAATCTAATGGCAACGGAGTCTTGAAAATGCAGAGGGGCGAGAGGACTGTTCAGTAAGCCGTCCACGATCTGCTGCAATGGACCGTATACAAAATTCAAGGGAGGAAGTCCACCTTTGGCTTCTTCCAACTCAGCGACCCGTGCCTCTTTCCCTTCCACCATTTTTCCGCTAACTCAAGCTCCTACCCTGTCTCCTTTCCTCGGGACTTGGCTCTGCATCACTCAAGAACTAATAGCACCTGAAGGAGACAGTGCTCCATCTGCCCTTACTCATTAAAATGCGAATCAAGTCTATATAATGATAGCATTTCTGGCCAGCAGCAGGGAAAGAGGGGTGCCAACATACCAATTAAGCATTTATCTAATTTGTGTAATAATAATGGCTCCCTTTTATTGGGTGGTTACTACATATTGCTGCTATTATTTTACTGTTATTACTATCATTTTGAAAAGCAGGATAGTCAAGTCAAATCCCAAGTCTGAGATTTAGCAACCTTGAGGAAATTACTTAATCTCTCAATTCCTCCAACTGACTGAAACATTCACTACGAGGATAGTACTATCACCTTATTGGAGCCCCATAGAGGCTGGAAAATGACAGATGAAACATTCAAGTTGTTATGAACATAAGAAAGGCTAACAATTGGGGTTCTGGGGAGCTAGGTGGCAACCCCTGCTTGCCCATGGGACTTTTTCATTTCCTGAGAGGAAGAGAGAAGCTGGTACGGGAGGAAAAGGAAGGGAGGTCATTCTGATGGAGGCCTTTGAAGCAGGGCTTGAGGCCCTTATTCCTGGTCTGAGGTGCAGCTGCAGATGGAGCCTAGGACCATCACACCACAACGCCAATAACCATGTAGCAACCAGAGCCCCGCATCACATGCCTCTGCCTTGGAAAAATTCCACGTGGACTCTCACGCTGGTTTCTCTCCCAGGAGCTCGTTACCCTCTAACTCTTTATGGGGAGACTAGCCTGTTTCCATCCCAGGAAAGAGGCTGGCAGCATGCTAAGAATATTGACACAGCAGTGGTTTAATTAAATCCTTAGTGGAAAAACATAGCTAAGAGTTGGGGCCTACTCTGAGCTCCTGCCTTCCGCTGCTACCAATACTGGAGCGAATAGAGTCACACTTGCCATGACAGCACTCTCAAAGGAGCTGAAATGTTATTTGAAACCAGACACCTTCATGAAGAAACCCCTTGGGTATAGCAGTTCTGGGTGTGAACCAAGCCAAGCAGAGACCTGGACGAACTGATCCACAGTGTGGTGAGACATGAGGGCAGTGAGAGCGGGGATGTTGGTGACAGACGGGCCCTGGGAGATGGGGACTCACATTCCTGGGCCCTTGAATCACCCACAGGCTGGCCTCCAGTCTTTCCTGTTTGGAGCCATCTCTTAGTCACTTGAGCTGAGAACCCTGACATCCTAGACGAGACAGTATGGGAGGAAAACTAGCAGACAAGATCATTAAGCCTTTATTGGATACAAGTCTCCAAAGTTTCCATTTCCTCCTCCCTCAAAACCAGGGCTAAGCACACTTCCCAATTCCTTTTATTTCTAATCAGAATACTGGACATTTGTTAAGTATTTAAAATATACTAGACTTGCATTGTCGAATATGGTGGCTACCAGTCACACAGGACTGTCCAACACTTCCAGTGTGATAGGTTGAATGAGATGCGCTATAAGTATAAAACACACCAGATTCTGAAGACCATGTTTAAAAATGTAAAATACCATATTAATACTTTCTGTATTGATCACATGGTAAATAATAATATTTTGGATATACAAAGTTAAGTAAAATGTTATTCAAATTTATGTCACTTTTTTGTTATTTTTTAAAATTTTTATTGAAGTATAGTTGACATGCAATGCTGTGTTGTTTCAGGTACACACCAAAGTGGTTCAGATATATAAATACGTGTGTGTGTGTATGTACGCTTTTTCAGATTATTTTCCATAATAGATTATTTCAAGGAATTGAATATAGTTCCCTGTGTTATACAGTAGGTCCTTGTTGTTTATCTATTTTATATAAAATTTCACCTTCTTTAGTGTTTGTAAATGTCATTACTAGAAAATTTAAAATCTTATCTGTGCTTAGCACGATATTTCGTGGTCCTGTCCAAGGACTGGATAGGAGTTTGTTAAATGGTGTTCTATATGCTTTTCACATTATCATTTCATTTAGCTTGTTTTTCATGTTAGAACTAAAGATGTTTTCATTCTCCCCTTTCTCAAGGCATCATCACAATCAGAAGGTTATAAATCACCTGCATATAACTTGCTACACTCAATGAGTACACAGTAGACGAGATAATCTTTCCTGTTTAGAATTTATCAGAAAATAGACCTAGACTTACTGCAGCGGAACTAACATTGAATAGATAGCTACAGTATTGTCCTATTGTTTTATCTTTTTACATTTAAAAGGATTATTTAATCATCAAACAAATGATGTTCCTGAGGTCACTTGGATGTTATAGATGGGACCTTTCCAGGGTGACATGATGCCCATCTCCTTTCTGACTCCCCTTCTACCTCCTGCCCTTTTACTTGCTCTCCACACCAACCATTTGGCTTCCACCATGTTCTCTGCCTTGAGGCCATTGTCCAGCTCTTTTTTCTACCTGGAATATAACAATCTTTGGTATCACTCAAGATTATATTTCAGCAGAATTTTAATTACTGATCCCCAGCTTCCTTCAAATTTTGTTCAGTGTTATCTCTACAAAATATATCTTGCCCATCCAATCTTTGCCCCTCCATTCTCTTCCTGCTCTACTATTTCCTTTTTAGTAGCACTTACCATTTTCTAATTGTTACGCAGCTTACTCACTTGTAATGGAAGCACCCCAAAGGCAGAGAGCTTGGTCTGCCTTGTTCCCTGCTCTGACACAGTCCTTTAGGATGGTACCAAGCACAGAGTAGGGTGCAGAGCTTGGAAGATAATAATGGGGTATTGAATAAAAGTGATTGACTATGGATTAGGAGGTAGTTCATCAAACTACATAAGACCAGTTTCAGTGGGGGCACAAATGCAGATGTCAGAACACAGAGAGCAGAGGAACCAACAGGAATGGAAAAAGACAAAGACAAAGAATCCAGTTGGCTCCAGCAAGAGGATGGGCTGCACTGGGCAAGACCAAGCAGGGCAGCTTGAGGAGAAGGTAGGATCAGGGGTCTGTCTTATGATGATATGGACTTGCTTTATGTCTGTAGACCAAGTAAAAAAAGTTTGTGATCAGGAAAAGATTAATGAGTGGAGAGAAATAAAGAAACACTAACAGAGTGGAGTCTGGGAAAAGAGATAAAAAGCATGCCATCAGCAGATGTAAAAATAGGTCTCAGTATACTACACAGTACATGTAAAAGGACATGTAATAGCACATGAAAAAGATATAAAAGTAGCCTCATGCATCAGAGGCTGTATCAGGAGATAATTTGGGTGTAACAAAAGTATCATCTCTATTCAACCAAAAAAGAAACAGTTTCAAGGAGTCAGGAAGCCTTCTCAGAAGCCCTTAGGGCACTCCCTCTCATGTTTCATTGGCTAGAATGGTCTCATGCCCTCTTGTAAAGCCAATATAAAAGTATTGGAATTACATGATATTTTAGAGCAATCTGGATTTACCCCTGAGCAGGACATACAGCCATCTTCTCTGATGGGCAATTCCTTAAAAAAGTTGGAGTTCTCCAACCAAGCAACAGTGTCTGCTACAGGAAAAGCTTTTTGTGTGGGATTCAGTGTTGTTTAATAACACACCTGAACTGGACTTGATATCATCTTGAGTACCACAATGGGGTGCCTCCCACACTTCGGGGAGTTAGCAGATGATCCATTAAACACACCTTTAGCTGTCCTTCAAAGAAGAATTTGTTATCATAAATCTGATTAAGATAGAAGTGAGGCTGGGCCTGCATCAGGCACCGAATGAGGGGAGAGGTAGTGTAGGGTTAGGACACCTTGACCAGAAGATGGTTTTTGTCACAAGAAGCCAGCCCAACAACCCAAAATATTTCAGCCACCTCCCGTCATCAGAAAGCTTTTTCTATGTATCCTCTTCACATAGGAAATCTTCTTCAGGATGGTCAAAACTGGAAAAAGTTGCCAGTAGGTTATCAACAGTCATAGGTGGCTAACATCAAATCTTTCTTAGGGAATTTACATTTATATGGGAGAAAATACCTCAACATAATGGCTATACTATGGTATAATTCAAAATAGGGGGCCTCCCTCCTTTTAACTGATGTTTTTTCATATTATACTTCACAGGTATACTTCTGAGAGCAGTGCCTGCCACAAATGTGTAACATATATGCAATATATACAAGTGATTGTGAAGTAATGAGATTACGATTCATGTGAGACACAGAATCCCACTCACTGCATTTTAGTTAGGGTGTCATAAGCCCTGTTTTGCCCAGAATTGTGCCCGTTTACCTGTGTACCAGTATAATTCTCAATAGCAACTCTCTCTTTTGCTCTAAAAATTAAATAGTTATCCTTAATCATATTAATTCATGTGTGGACACTTAGATATATATTTACTCACAAAACATGTATGTATATGAGAAAAAGACACTACACATTACACACAGGTAGTGTTCTAAAAGGTAGTCAGGTGTGTTGTTTGGATTTGGAACCCAGTACCCTTTAGAAACAATAGTGGTTGGGTTCCGGAAACCTTTTAGGACTAGGGATCACCACTCTGCTCTCTCCTACACTGGTCTGCACAAAAGGCTGATCTGAATTGTCTGTACCCCCTTGGACTGGCCCCCTTTATTCTTTGGCTTCCAGATGGGTTCACCCAATAGGGAGGGGATATGTTGACACCCCTGGCTCCCTCCCCACTTAGCACAAGCCAGCTGTGTCTCTCTAACAAAGGGGCCTGGCTGGTGACCTCCCTACAAATCTCTGTTACCGAGTCATGACAACTGCTTCTCCCATTGTCTTTTCAGGACTAGGCACCTAATTTTCTCTGTAGCTATTCTCCAGGTTATTACAGAATCTGCTGTGATTTCTCTACATCCTGCCCACATCTTTGTAAACAATGCCCTCATTAAACTCTCATAAATTACCTAATTTGAAGGCCATGTGTCTCATCCCTGACTCATACAAGATTCCTTTGTGGACTGATCCAAGAAACCAAGTACCATGTAACATACTGTCCCATGGAAAATTCATTCCACAGAGCAAGGCAGATTGCTGGAAAACCACCCACTCCCACAGTTGGCCCAGGGGCAGGAGGACTTTCACCATCCTGTGTTGAGTGTATCGGAGTGAACAGCTTCACCCTCCAGTCCTGAGACTCCAGCACTTCCATGGAACTCAAGGGGAGAGCTGCAAGGTGTCCAGTAGTGAAGGCAGCAATCATTCATGGACAGGAGATGTAGCTACACCCCTTCAGCTATTAGTTATGAGTTCAACTGAGGGTTTATAACTCAGAGGTGGCTTAAGTATATGCGTGCTTGTGTGGGTAGGAATAGTAATGACTCAGCACATATTTGGGGTTTCCCAGGTGGCCCAGTCTGTAAAGAATCTGTCTGCAATGTGGGAAACCTGAGTTCGATCCCTGGGTTGGGAAGATCCCTTGGAGAAGGGTATGGCAACCCACTCCTTACTGAGTGACTTCTATGCACCAGGCGATGTGATTGAAGGACTTTAAATCTACATCTCTTTAATCCTTAAGACAATCAAGAATGTCTATCTATCTACAGATAGATACTGATGGATATTCACACTTCTTGATATATGTAATATATCTATATATCGTATCAAAAAATCTAAAATTAAAATTTGAGCTTAAAGATACAATTGACTCAAAGATGAACTCCTTCCAGAAACTGAGATCAAGAAAAATTAAGCGCCTAATACATGAAGGCACACTGGAAAGTCATGGCAGAAATCACTGGATTTCATGCCGGTCTCTGGATATCTACCTAATTGTCCATCCGTCTTAAACGTATAACTGTGTGTTAGTTGCTCAGTCATGCCTGACTCTTTGCAAGCCTGTGGACTGTAGCCCACAGGGCTCCTCTGTTCATGGAATTCTCTAAGCAAGAATACTGGAGTGGGTAGTCATTCCCATCTCTAGATCTTCCTGACCCAGAGATTGGACCCAGGTCTCCTGCATTGCAGGAAGATTCTTTACCATCTGAGCCACTAGGGAAGCCCCTTCAATCCAGAAGTCATTTGAGGAATCAGAGAGCAAATTGCCAACATTTGTTGGATCATGGAGAAAGCAAGAGAATTCCAGAAAAACATCTATTTCTGCTTCATTGACTACACTAAAGCCTTTGACTGTGTGGATCACAACAAACTATGGAAAATTCTTAAAGAAATGAGAACACCAAACTACCTTACCTATCACCTGAGAAACTTGTATGAGGGTCAAGAAGAATAGTTAGAACCTGACATGGAACAATGGACTGGTTCCAAAATTGGGAAAGGAGTACTACAAGGCTGTATACTGCTTATTGAACTTATATGCAAAATACAGCATGTGAAATTCTGGTCTAGATGACTCACAAGCTGGAATTAGGATTGCCAGGAGATGAGCTTGTAGTCCTCAGAATATTTGCAAAATAAAATATCATTCTCAAAAAAAAAGATTGCCAGGAGAAATGTCAACAGCCTCAGACACGTAGATGATACCGCTCTAACAGCAGAAAGTGAAGAGGAACTAAAGAGCCTTTTGATGAGGGTGAAAGAGGAGAGTGAAAAAGCTGGCTTGAAATTCAACATTCAAAATACTAAGATTCATGACATCCGGCCCCATTACTTCATGGCAAATAGAAGGGAAGCAGTGAAAAATTTTATTTTCTTGGGCTCCAAAATTGCTGCAGACAGTGACTGCTGCCATGAAATTAAAAAATGCTTGTTCCTTGGAAGAAAAGCTGTGACAAACCTAACTGTATTAAAAAGCAAAGACATCACTTTGCTGACAAAGGTCCATATAGTCAAAGTTGCAGTTTTTCTGGTAGTCATGTACAGATGTGAGAGTTGGATTGTAAAGAAGTCTGAGTGCCGAAGAATTGATTCTTTCAAATTGTTGTGCTGGAGAAGACTCTTGAGAGTCCCTTGGACTGAAAGGAGATCAAACCAGTAAATCCTAAAAGAAACCAACCCTGGATATTCAATAGAAGGACTGTTGCTGAAGTTGAAGCTTCATTTCACATGCTAGCAAGATTATGTTCAAAATCCTTTAAGCTAGGTTTCAGCAGTACAACGGAACCAGTCCATTGTTCCATGTCAGGTTCTAACTGTTGCTTTTTGACCCTCATACAAATTTCTCAGGAGACAGGTAAGGTAGTCTGGTATTCCCATTTCTTTAAGAATTTCCATAGTTTGTTGTG
The DNA here is from genome assembly GCF_003369695.1 of Bos indicus x Bos taurus. Taxonomy (NCBI): domain Eukaryota; kingdom Metazoa; phylum Chordata; class Mammalia; order Artiodactyla; family Bovidae; genus Bos; species Bos indicus x Bos taurus. The sequence goes on along the minus strand of NC_040083.1, from coordinate 79,886,854 downwards.
ATCCAGTTAAAGGCTTTAGTGTAGTCAATGAAGCAGAAGAAGCTTCACCTGATTCTAAGAGTCAGCTCATCACAAAAGACCCTGATGCTGGGAAAGATTGAAGGAGAATGGGGCAGCAGAGGATCAGATAGTTAGAGAGCATCACTGACACAATGGACATGAATTTGAGAAAACTCCAGGAGATATTGAAGGACAGGGAAGCCTGGCGTGTTGCAGTCCATGGGGTCACAAAGAGTCAGACACAACTTAGTTAAGAACAGCAACATTTTTCGGTTGACAATGAATACAGTTTTTTGCTAGAGTACTTATAAATATATGTATGCTGATGAAGAAAGAGTCTTCCCATTCCAGCAGTGAAGTCATCCCATTTGAGGTTAACACCAATGTGCTATACAGGGAGGAGTACCCAGGGGATGCTGTGGTGCCCACTGTGGAAATAGTCACACTGACACAAACCTGTGATAAAGAATGCTATTTCTGGCAGGCTGGAGAGAGCAGACCAAGATGTCCGAGATGACAACAGGCATATTTAGGAAGGAGAAAAATGAGCAAAGATAATATGCTCTCACATTTGGTTCAATTTCAGCTCAGTCTGTAGGGAAATCCTGTAGTACGTTTGCACAAGGGGATGTCAAAGACCTTCATGAGGAGCCATGCACTACGTGCTGGTGATGGACACACCTCAGAGACAGGCCCCCATCAACTCTGAAGAGGCCTGGGGAAACTCCTACTTCCCCCCCACTCCCAATCCTGCGCCTTTCCAGTGAACTGCTGGTAAGCTCTGGGCCCAGCCAGACATCTTCATAGAAGCAGGAAGGGAGAAATTATGATGTGTCTTCTCATCCCTACCTCATTCAACACCAAATACTGATCCACACAGCATTCTCCCAAGTTCTGAAGCTCTGTACATACCAGAAAGAAAGAGGTCAGGAAATATTATCCATCCCGGGCTCCCTTGCCCTGGTCTCATGGTTTGTGCAGTTTGGGCAGAACACACAGCCCCGAGATGGCTGCCAGAACACTAGCAAATCCTCTTAGTGTTCCCTGGAGGCTCCCTGTGTTTGAGCCAAAAAATGACTCATGGATGATCAGTTTCATGGTGCTAAACCCCAATCCCATGACAGCATCATACCTCATCGGCTTTGACATGCTCCTTTGTAACTGAATCTTTAACAGAATTAGGTCCCTCTTACAGTCACTCTCATGAAGAGATATTGACTACATGGGGTAATTTGCCAATCAAGGCCATTAATTTATAATCTGGATACTGTACTGAAACAAGAGACAACATAGCATTATGGATCATGAGGAGCTGTAGTTAGAAATTTTAGGAAGGTCTCCCTGGGGATTCATTTGTTTTTATCATGTTAGATTCCTTTTATAAGCAGGAAATTGTCTGAATGCTTCCCATTAGCCCCTCATAGATGTTCATGGATGTTATCCATGTTTATATTCATTTTAATGATCCAAAATAAAATTAAATCAGTATTTGAGGAGGAAATTTATGGTGAACTCTGTGGCTCCTTCTACAATTCTTTGGTTTCAAGTTAATATTAAGCCCAATAATATTATTAATAGCATTAAGACTAATAATGAAATTACAACTGCTTAGTATTTAGCACTTTGTATTTAAAAGTCCCTGTATCCCCTGCATCAGGTGATGTACATATACATGATATACATATAATCTCTAGTTTAAACCTCACATGAATTTTATAAAATAGTACTACTATTATCCCCATTGTACTAATGAGGAAACTAGAACATAGAGAAGTCAAGGTAAAGACCGTGGTCATACTGTTAAGTGTGGCCAAAGTCAGGACTCAAGTGAGGACAGTCTGACAGCAGAAGCCTATTATCAAAACAAAGTTGGAGGGAAGGGAAATGATATTTGATTTTCTCTTATCCCATATTTTTTGCTGTAGTGTTTGTTTTCCCATTTTCATCTTTCTGCAATGTTTGGAAGGCAGTAAAGAACAACCAGTCTCAAAGCAATTTACCATTTGTTGAGTCAGATGCAGTTGACCTCAGAAAAACTGGGCAGGTTTTTATTTGAAGCTGTATGTGTTAAGTCATAGTTTATCTCTGAAGAGAAAGAAGAGGATGCCAAAAGGAAAAAAAAAAAAAGATAACACCTCATAACAGCCCAACATAAGCAATGTTGAAATCTCAGAATTACATAAGAGCTTCCCACATGACTTATTTATTTATGCTTCAGAAAAGGTGATGGTGCTGGTGTGTGGGGTGTGTGTGTGTGTAACAGAGAGATAGGGAGGAGAGAGGATTTTTTTCTGTATTTTTGAGAGTCGAGTCTATAGGATAAGACTTCTGGTTCTAGGCAAGTTCACAGTGAGATAAACAAGAGCTAGTACTTAAAGAAATGTGTGCACATGTGTGTGTATTTTGGGAATGAAGTTAGGATGGAATGGAGTACCATTTCACTATGACAAGGTTATTCTAAATCTCTCAGATTTCCTCTAGTTTAAAACCTTCCCAATGGTTGTAAGTCTTCCATTGCCAATTGGAAAATGAACCTGTTCATGCATTTGTTCATTAATGCAATTGTTCATTCAGTTATTCTTCTATCATCAAATTCTTATTTATATTATTTACATTTAAGAGAATCTGAAATTACATACCATTTAAGTTGCAACACAGTATGTGTAATTTTCCCAATTTGTATGGAAAATAGAATATAATGCATTATAACATATATAATTTTTATGTTATACATTGCGTCACATTATATACCATGCTTAGCATATACACACAGTATTTATTTTAATCTTACATACATGTAATAACAGAATTATTGGTAATTTAAATTTTGTCTTTGCCCTTTTGGCTCTTCCAAATTTTTCACAATAAAAATATGTTACTTATGTGCTTAGAAAACACAATGATAATTTCTTTCAGGACACAGCCTATAAGTAAATCAACCTACTTCTTTATTTCCCAAATAGAAAAGCTCAGTTTTCAAATCCTACAGCATCAGCTGTGCCAAAGAGACACTCATCCTATGTGAAGTTGTTAACAACCTCTTTCTCATCAAAATTCTTTATCTCCACTTATCAAATACTTTCAGAATGGGTGGAGGAATGACGTGTGAGCCCCCCTACACATGCACACATGCGTGTGTACACACACACACACACACACAGAGTCATACTGGGAAATGTGAAAAATACTAGTACTCCCCTGAGTGGCTCAGTTTGACAGCTATGACTTCTTGAATCCCCTGTGGAAATACGACCTCTGAGGGCCAGGGAAGTCCTGATCTGTCCACCCCCATCTGATCATTCATGTTCCCTGTATGTAAATGACATGAGCAGCAGAGTCCAGTCTCCCTGGCTGAAACCCCAAAGATGCATCAATCTAACTCTAAACTTCATCTAAGGCATAGAACACTTAGTTGAAAAAAAAGTTCTACTCGAAATCCTAAACTACAAGACAGTTGGTGCTGGTTTGTTAACTAGGATTATGACCGTCAGATAGAGCTACAGTGAAAGAAAAGATTGAGGAGAACATTACTAATGGGTCAGTGTTCTTCTAAAGGTGAAGACTGGACAAATCTCTCCACGTGGTCACGAATGTCACAGAGGCAGGGTAGCTGGTGTCCGTAGGGGAGTAGGCTGGCTCCTCCGCAGATAAGCAACAAGACATGTGCTGTCCCAAATTTAGGGCAGGGTCGGGGACCCCTGTGCCAGTTGCTGGGACTAGCACGGTATCCCTCAGCTGTCATTAGGTTGGTTCCTCTTGTTAAAATGCTTAGGAAATTTGAGACTCATTTAATAATCTTCAATAAGCTTTCAATACGCTACAAGCATCAAAAGCAGCACAGGTCATCTAAGGCAATGACCGTCAGCCTAGAACCAAGGGATATGCGAGTGTAAGAAGTGATCTCAGCCTTTCCAAGAACTCAGCAGCAGAAGTAAGTCTGAAGAACATGAAATAGCTAGACATTACCAGAAAACAGTGTATATATAAATATATGTGTAATGACTGTAAATTTTCCCTGCAACTCTTGAGTGCAAGGGACGTACCACTTTCTTATTCTTCCAGAGCAGAAAAATCTGGTTCCAGGTTCCTACCTATGTGATTAGCAGAACACCTGATGTCAGTATTTGTGGGGCCCCTTCCCTACTCCATCACAGTAGAGAAGACTCTCTAGTTATCCTGCCTTTAATCTATAATCTGCTGGCTTCTCTCAGCTCTTCTTCTTCTCAGTCTGCGGTCAGGCGCGGGCCCACTTTCATTGTGAGGCAGTCACCAGCATAGGTGAGATATTTATGGAGTCCAATTCCAGGCTGGACAATAAGACCATCTCCCTTACCCACCCCTTCCACAGCCCTGCTCCCTCCCCGGCTATGAGGTGAGGGCATGGGTCTTCAACATGCCCAGTCAGAGTGAAGCAAAGCAGAAAATTGTATGTGCAAACAAGGCAAAAGTTGGTATCTCAATAGCTTGTCCCCAGAGGTTTATGTTTGTGTGGTACAGAATGACAGTACCTTACAAAAGAGTCTTAGTTAAGAAGACAAAAGATTTCCCTACACAATGCTAGGTTGAATTGAATGGAATTTAACTAATGACTTTTCCCAGGCTCACCTTTACTATCCTGGTCATATCACATGCTTGCCTGGAAAGCCCAAAATGGCCTGGACAACATACCAGAGAGTGCCTTGAACTTCCCTTTGGCTGAAGGAAAATGCCTCTTTGTTACCAGGACCTTGTTGAAGGCCACCTCTTCCCTCTTTCCTCTTCCTTCTTTCCTCTTCTCTCTTTCCCCTTCTCCTCCTCCTCCCCTTCCTCATCTCCCCCTCTCTCTCCTACTCTTTCTCTTTACCCCTTCTTTGATAAAGATGGAATAACATTGTGCTTCTAGACCATTTCAAAAATCCCCTTCAAAACTTAACCCTCTGGGATTTTTTTCTTCCAACTCCTTGGTTTCTTGTATCCCTTTATCCAAGGCATGATCTGACAAGTCTTTTATGTACATCCTCCTGGGAGACACGCAGTGGTGGTAAATAGGTCTTAGCATCATACAGACAAAACTGAATATTTAAATTCCGCTTTCAGTTCTTACTAGCTATGAGACATTGGACAGTTTCTTAACCTCTCAGAAACCATTTCCTCAGTTAATTCTTCCCTCTGAATGCGGTTGTGAAGGTTGAATGAGGTGTTGCATGAATTCACTACACATTTCTGCTTCCCCCACAGTGCAAAGGGATATTATTCAAAATGTTCCTCATGTTTGAGTGGAAGGGCATGACCAGGGAATTCAATGTATCTTACTAATTCTTTTTACAAACTGGCAGGGTACAGAAAAGACTATCTTTGGTGAACCTTGCAAATTTATACAGATGGTAGGATCTTTTCTCTCCCACTCTGAATTCCTCTCAGGCAAACTGAGCGTTTTAGAAATACAGTTTTATGATGATGCTCTTCAAGTCATTTCATACTCTTAGGCTTAGAAATTCAGTCTTTTGGAAATTACCACCACCTTCAAGAACTAGTGTGGCAATGTGGGCAGAACCCTGAAATGCATGCTGGTTAGCCAAGGTGGGGTCCTTCCTCACAAATGAGACAGCTCAAAATCTTCTACCTCTGTGCAAAGAGAGAAATCTTCAAGAATATCATACTATTGGTACCTCCTTCCTCTGGCCCTTTGAGAGTACTACAAATAGAGGGTTTCTGCAAAGGTCTGGGTGGTAATCTCAGTTACTGGGGTCTGAATCATGGAGATGCTACATAGCTGTCTGTGGTAGATTTCACAGGGCACAAAGTCTTTGCAGCTCCTCCCATTAAGAGGTAGAATCTGTTTCCCTATCTTTTCATCATGGACAGGCCTTGTGACCTGCTTTGACTGATAGAATGTTGTTAAAATGCATGAAATCTGGAACCCCAGCCTAAAGAGAGCTTGTAGCTTGTGCTCTTGCCATCTTGGGCTACCTTGAGGCTGCCACATAAGGAAGCCACTCCTGGAGGATGAGAGGCCATAGGGAAGAGAACCCAGGTACTCAGGCCAAGGATCAGCATCACCTACTAGTCATGTGAGTGACTGGAGTCTAGTCCAGCTGACCCTTCAAATGAATATAGCTGAGTGGCCCTATGGAAAATCAGCAGAGGAACTGCCTTGTCAACTACAGTATCTTGAAAAATAGTAATTCATTGCTGTTTTAAAACACTAAGTTTGGGGGTGTTTTGTTACACAGAACAGGTTAACAGAAACAATATTTGAAAGAAGGAATCCATAGGATTCCATAGGAATTGAAGTCCTCTGCCTCAGTCTCCATGTATTAAGAATAAAAGCAAAGAAGGTCTCAAGCAAAAGTAGATTAGGTCTCCACCACAGGAGGGGACCAGAGTCAGGAATGAAGCCTGCCCCTAACTAATATGACTACCCTGGCTTCATACCATAAATGCTCAGTCTCACGTCTTCCAAGTTCCACAGATGTTTCTCCAGAAAGGTCCTGTTGAAATGCACCCGTGTCAACAGGATAAGAGGGGAACATACTAATTTATTAAAGGTAATTTTTACCTTAGTTAAAATAGTTTTTTATTTAAGTAATAGGTTTTTGAGCACTGGGTTAACAAAGGATACAAAGATTATAATAACAACAGCAACAAGAATAACATCCTAACAACAATGGAAATATGCAGTCTATGAGATACATAAATTATTTAGAATGATTCTGTTAGAACAAACAGACATGATGTTTATTCCTTTTCCTTGTTTATGCGATCATTTATTTATATCAGTATGGACACGTGGATATTTATCTTATAGAATTTGTTTGTTTTGTTACTTACGCTTTTATAGCTCTGGCCATTAGGAGCTCTTACAGTTGGCCCCTGTGTTCCTTTGACAGACCCCTATTATTATGCTGTTTCATTTTGTCTCGGTTGAGTGCCTCCTTACTTTCTGTCATTACACGATGCCCCAGGCTAATCTTCTATATTTTCCACACCAGTTCTAGAATAAACCATTTATCCAAGGAGTCCTGCTTCTTTTTATTGGAGAATGGTGTTAGAAACTGAGATCCAGGCATTAGGCATTAGTGTATGTTGCTACTGGGGTCATATTTACTTTTCATTTTAAAAAACCCTAACTATGTAGTGTGCTTTGAGATATTAGCTAGTAATAATAGTAGATATGTATAACACAAAAATAAATAAATATATATTGGGAATGCATGTCCCACTTTTTTTTAACCCATGCATAATGAAAAAAAAATGTTCAGTGACCACCACTGTAGAACATTGCCATTAAAGAGATTTAACTCTAACAAATCCTAGTCTGTACAATTCTCCAGTGATTTAATGTTCTGAAGAGACACTCTATTGTTCCAGAGCTGGGTGTCCACTTCGCAGCCAAGGGTGGTAAGACATAGCTTCCTCGAGCACCCCTCTGGGTCAGGAGGGGTCCCAAGAAGGAGCTGGTGCTGTGAACTGGGCAGCTTCTCCAGGAGATGCTCACTGCAGAGGGACAGGAGGGCAGTGTGGTCAGAGGTAAAAGGGCACATGGGAGGAGCTAAGCTAACTCTCACCTGCAGGGGAGAGACACAGATTCCTCCCAGGCCACCATCACCTCGGCAGCCATCTCCTGGTTACATGATGCCTTTCACCAGCAACATAGGGGAGAGCCTGGGGACTGCCCAGTGCCCCTATGCCTATGAGAACAAGAAAGAATCTGTACACACCCAATGCCCTCTCTCTCCTGGGAAGAGTAACTTGTCCATTTAAACACAGGAACGCAGAACGTGGCAGAAAATTTGGGATGACTGGTGGGGATGAGTCTGACCACTCATCACCCTCATCCCCAGATGTCTTGAGGGGCCTCATGCATCATCTTGTTTCTACTAAGCAGTCAGTCGGAGAAAGAGAAATGCTGGGTCTCCATTTCTCCCCCTTTAAAAAAAAAAAAAAAAAAACACACTGAAAAAACAAAGTGCCTTACTCTAGTGGAGAACATTCCCGAAAACCCAGTTACTTCAACTGGCTGCAAATATGGCAAACTATAGTTGCTGACTAATGCAGGAGTTTGACCTTAGTTTTCAAGGTCAAACTATAAGCTCGCTGGGATGTTGGCAATGCTTTTGGCAGAGGCCATGCTAGCTAATGGACTGGGTGGGAGAGATCCAGGAGATTTTGTTCTGGGTAGGACAGGATTGGGTTACCCTAAAGAGCAGCCTTCTGCCTGGAAGCAGGCCTAGACTTTTTCAACTTTCTTATTAGAGGGAAGGAACAATATTACTTATTGCCTCTGGGAAACAGAGGGTCCTGTGATCTGAGATATCACCTCAGGTCTACCAAGAAGGGTTCAGGATACTTACCCATCACAGGGGGAGCTGGGACCTGCCTTCCCCCATTCCTGTCACTTCCACTGGCCTTACTGAGAAGCCTTCAGGTCTGCAAGGCTCACTTCTTAGCAGCTGGAATACCAACAGAATCAGATGCCCTGAGGCAGCTGCCTCCGCCCCCAGTCTCTCGGGCCCTTCTCTCATGCTGTCCTCACGAAACACTCACTCCCCACAGCCTGGTCAGGGAAACAAATGCATTTCTGTCTGTGAATCCACAAGACTTCAGTTTGGGGTTAAAAGCATAGAAAATCATAGTATCAGTTATCAGTGTTGTAGCTCTAATGTTACCCTCGTCAAATCGCTGCTGATTAAAACCAGCTCTGTTAATAAACCACAGGCTTTATTTCCCCTCAAATGTCTATAATCACTTTCTGCAACCCCTATTAAAAGGCAAAACCCAAAGGAAAACACAGCTTTGGAGCCCGAGTGCCACTTAGTCCCTAGGGAAGAAGTGAACAAGAAAGAAACAACTATTTTTTTTCTCACCTTGCCCCCACTTAATGGAGTCAAAATTTTATCATAACTGAAGAAAGAAATCAGTAAGAAGCAGGCAGGCTTTACCAGGGGTCCACAACGTTCGATCAACTGAGAACAGCACTCCTCCGCCTCGTGAAACAAATGCCTTTGCCAGCCATTCCCTGCGTCTGACTCACATCCTTATTACCTCCTTCTCTTCTTGCTTTCCCCTTAAGGGACTGATTTTTTCCTCCCATCTAAGCCAAAAAGAATTTCTCTGGATTAAGGGGACTGATGAAAGCATTTTTAATATTTGAGCTCAGGTTTGCAAGCTCCATAAAAACCGACGTTTCCCCTGCTTTGTCTTCCCCACCCCAGCTTCCTTGTCAATAGTTTTTCTTCCTCATTTGCTCTACAGAAACCAGTCAAGGACCTTCTCCAGATGAGGTTTTGGGGCCCCTGGCCCCTTCCCCTGCAGGACTGCCTGCTCCCAGCAGCCTCCACTCTGAAAGGCCCCAGATGCAGGATGCAACATCTTTCAAAAATGTTTCAGAATGTGGGGGTAGGGGCCCTGGGGGTGGAGTGAGTAGTACTTATAATATGACATCTTTCATGTTGATGCCATTTGCCTTTCAAGTAAAGACTGGTTTGACAACGTGCTGAGCAGCTTGGAGGGGAACAAGTTTCAAGCCTGGAGGGAAAAGTTTTGACAATCCATTCCAAGGAAAACTGGAATCTTCCCCACCCACCCCGCCTTTGACTAATAAGAGGTGGAAAGGAGGAAAGCAAACTCTTCCCAGAGCAGCAGGATAATGGTCTTTGTTCTTTGTTCTTCCCACATGTACATCTCTGTTACAAAGTTACCTTCCCTTGCTCCTCAAATTCATGGAGGCTTAGTTGGACTATAAAGAAAGCTAAGCACTGAAGAATTGATGCTTTTGAACTGTGATGTTAGAGAAGACTCTTGAGAGTCCCTTGGACAGCAAAGAGATCCAACCAGTCCATCTTAAAGGAAATCAATCCTGAATATTCATTGGAGGGACTGATGCTGAAGCTGAAACTCCAACATTTTGGCCACCTGATGCAAACAACTGACTCAGTTGAAAAGACCCTGATGCTGGGAAAGATTGAAAGCAGGAGGAGAAGGGGACAACAGAGGATGAGATGGTTGGATGGTATTACCAACTTCAGTGTACATGAGTTTGAGTAGGCTCCAAGAGTTGGTGATGGATAGAGAGGTCTGGCATGCTGCAGTCCATGGGGTTGCAAAGTGTTAGACCCAACTGAGCGACTGAACTTAACTGAACTGAACTGGCCAAATTTACCTTAAATTCCTGGAAACTTGAAAGTATTTTGTGTAAATAGGCCTTTGCTGGAGTAACCTCACCAGAAACAGTATGTGTGCTAAGTTGCTTCAGTCATGTCTATCTCTGGGACCCTATGGACTATAGTCCACCAGGCTCCTCTGTCCATGGGATTCTCCAGGCAGGAACACTGGAGTGGGTTTCCATGCCCTGCTCCTGGGGATCCTCCCAACCCAGGAATCCAATCCCCATCTCTTCTGTCTCCTGCATCAACAGGTGGGTTCTTTACCACTAGCACCACCTGGTAAGCCCCTATCCAGTTAAATGAAGTGTTTCTTAGGAGGCAAGGGACCTAGTTTTTCTTTTTTTTAAGTTGCACTGATTGGGCCACCCTGGGACTGTTCTGAGCTTGGGGCCTGAAATCTGATTGCTCTACTGGGCAGCTGCACCATACCACCCAACTGCTTGGCCTTATTTTTGTACCAAAAGTTTCCCTGGCTTCCAGGCAGAGCATCATTTTGGAACAGTAAAAACCATCTGCCATCAAATGCCTTGCTCTGACATTTTCCATCCCTTTTCATATCCAATCTCATCACCATTCCCAGGATAATTGTTTTCAGATGATGGCAATGTACCAAAAGACACACTAAATGACAGATTGGTGTGTGTGTGCGTGTGTATTTTATGATTGGCTGTATACCATTCTTTTAACAGTGCATGATAAATGTCGTCTCAAGGTACAACACCCTAAAGTGATTGGCTGACACACAAACAACAGTACAATGAATCATGCAAGAAAATTGTCCATCTAATGGAGAAGAGATGAACCCTTTTGTCTAGATGAGTAGATTTTAAAATGTGAGTATCCTATTTTTCCCCAGTGGGTGTGCTCTAGCAATTTTAGTATTTATGACCTTAACGCTAGCTGATGTTTCCATTTTAAAGATGATCTACTTTAATAACAAGAATGACCAAAATATCATTTCACTGGTGTTCCTCCAGAAGACTAGGAAAACTAATTCACTTTGTGCCAGGAACTGCTTTCTTATAAGTTACACTATTTAATCCTCAAAATAGTCTCATTTGTTAGGTATATCCAAAAGGCACTCAGAGATTGTGTCACTTGCCCGAGATCATTCTTTGTCATCACCAGGACTGTCATTGTCATTACCATATCTACTCTTTATTTGACTGGGGCCATTCAAAGTATTAGATGAACATAATTTCTAATCACATCAATAGCATTGTGAAGTAAATATTTTGGATATCACTTCAAAAATCAGTCAACTGAAGCTCAGTGACTTCTGAGGGTATGTTGGTTTTAAAATATGTCTACAAAGTCTTTGATACTTTTCCCATCAAATGGTGGACACTAATTTTTGTCTCCTTAAAAGTAGGCTACCCTTAGTCTCTCAGTTGCAATGAAGAGAATATGGCGGAAGAAAGGTCTTTGACTTTGAAAATTAGGTCACGGCATTGTAGCTTCCTGCCAGCTGCCTCTCTTCCCAGTTCACTCTGGGGAAGCTGGTTGCCATATCCTGAGGGCATGTAAGCAGCTCCATGGCGAATGGCGAGGCCCAGGTGGCAAGGGCCTGCAGCACCACGTGATGGCGCCATCTTGGGAGCAGGCCTTCCAGCCTTAGTCGAGCCTTCAGATGAAGCCCTGGCTGACATTGTGACTGCAGCTTCAAGAGAGACCCTGAGCTGGACCCACTCAACTTGGCCACTCCTGAATTCTCACCCAGAAAAACTGTGAGATAATAGCTGCTTGTCATTTTAACCTGTGAAATTCTGAGGTGATTTGTTACTCAATAATAGATATCTAATGGACATGTTTCTCTCCTAAATTATACCTCAGAAGCAATTACATTTGCCTTTGTGTGTCCAGTGGCATACAAAATTAAGTGGGACAGGAAATGGAAGCCTATTTCCATCCCTCTTTGGACTCAGCAAATTTAAAAATATGTACCAAGTATCCTGAAACTTCATGACTGGTCACCAGGCCTGTACAGAGAATCACAAAGAGCTGAACTTGACTGTCTTTGGTTGAACTCAGTTTCCTATGGTCCAACCCAGAGTCCCAAAGTACTGTTGGCTTCTGGAGTTGGAGCTACAACCTTCTGCAATCTCCAAACAATGAAGTGGTTTTATTCCACATGTGCTGTGATGTCATAGTGAGACCCGTTGCACTGAGCTGACAGCACTTGACTGAGCAGCTTGGGAAATGACCACTGAAATCCCTCAAAGGCATTCTTGATTGCTACAAAAGTTTCCCCTACATGAAACAAATGACCTCAGCATGTCTCTCAAACTCCCATTGAAGAAATGTGAGGCTATCTCGACATCTCCACACTCAAGAATGAGTGTCTCGGTGTTACCATTGCTCCTCTGGGCCTTGACAGAGCCCTTGATGTAGACCTCAAAATAGCCTGAGAAGCACACACATTGCCAGTGAACTCGCTACCCTAGACACAGAATCCAATATGGCACAGCTGGAAAGTTCAAGAGTTTGGACAAGTTCCCAAACTCTATCAGGATTTTTGAGCCATCCAAACTCATTCTTCCTGTCACTGCTTTTCCAGTGCCTAGAAGTTCTCACACAAAAGATTAAAAATGTGGAGGTTTTGCCTCTTTATAGAACTGCAAATAAAATATCCCCAAGAGAAGGTCTCCTTGATGAATAAATACATGACTTTCATTTGCCCGGCTCTGCAAAAGTGCTTTTAAAGTAATCCAGGCAAAATCTCCATGGACCACGACTCATGGGCTGACTGCTCTCCAATCCTAGCACGAGAATAACACACCCCATGGTTTTTTTTTCCCTTCCTCTTTTTAATCAAATGCATTACAGCATGCTATTACTCCTGGGGCAACAGTTCTCCAGATGGCTTTCCAGCACCACTGTGGACTCCATTCAGAAGGAAATGGAACAGTATTTCCCAGTTTAGTACCTTAAATCAGTTTGTTTTCCCCAGGTCTCTATGCATGCTGACTTCACTTTTTACTGAACTCCAAGAGGACTGAGTCTGTATCACAGCAGACAGGATCGTGTGTGTCTGAGATTATATACTGGTGCCAAAATAAAAGTAGCTTTCTCTCCTCCTTGGGGGAAGAAATGAGCGGCGTGGGGTTGAATAACCTAAGACCAAAACAATACTTTGAACTTCTTTCATGCTAAATTCATAGAGACCATTCAATAGGTTAACTCAAATCCATAAAATATATCCATATAATATTTTTTAATGATTCTGTCCAGTTTGCATTCATCCTGACTTGAAAGTCCTTTGGGGGCACAATGAAAATAGCAACCTGCTCATTTTCCATCACCCCATATCCTCCCTGCCCTCCCCCCACAGCAGCTCCAGGCTAGCACCCCCTCAAAGCTCCTATCTAGTCTTTTCTCCAGGATGATGCCTTCTCCCTTAGTGAAACTTTCCCTTCAACAACTGATAGTAGCAGTGGACTTGCACCCACGCCCCTACATCTGTTACTTTAAGCCCAAAACACCAAGGAAACCCTTTCTTACGATATACTCAGTTCCAGATATCTCCAGAAGACAATTCCTATCTACACTGATATGCTAATAGACCATATTATCTGGTAATCTTGTTTAACTGTGACTATGTTCCAGACACTGTGCTTCATCTTGTTTAACCTTCATAACAATCTATAAAGTGCATCTTCTTAGCTCCTTTAAACAGAAAATTAATTTGATAGGGGTTGTATGTGTCCACCATCACTTACTTAGTACAAGTGGAGTATGAAGTTCTGGGAACCTAAATCTGTACACTGCAAAAGCAAGGAACAAAAGGATGAACAGAGAAAACTTCAATATCATGTGAAAAATCCCAAAATAGAGTCATGCCGAAACCATGGTGTTCCAGAAAAGGGCATGATTAACTGGATAGCTTGCATGGATGGGAAGACTGAATTGCTGAGAAGTGAGGAAACTTGAACTGGACCTTGAATGATGAGTAGATACTGGCAAGGCTTACACAGAAAAAGAGCAGCAAGAGCCTGGAAGGGTATCCAGAGAGATGGCACTTCGTGTAACAGGGGCCTGAAGAGCATGGAGTGGTCCAGAATCCCATCTAGTTTTGTGTAACAGGGGCAGAGAATACATGAGGAACAGAAAACGGAGGACAAGAAAAATCAATTGGCCAAGAATCAGATTGCAGGGCTTCTTACACCTCCTTTAGACTCTGCATCTTACGCTGTAGGTGACAGCACTCCCTCAAGGGTTGTTGTTAAATTCCAAGTCATGTCCAACTCTTTGCAACCCCATGGACTGCAGCATGCCAGGCTTCTCTGTCCCTCACCATCTCCTCAAGTTTGCCCATGTTCATGTCCATTGAATCAGTGATGCCATCCAACTATCTCATCCTCTAATGCCCTCTTCTCCTTCTGCCTTCAATCTTTCCCAGCATCAGGGTCTTTTCCAGTGAGTTGGCTACAAATTTGTAACTTGGAAGGGTATCTCTGGGGACATGAGTTGGAGAAGGGTGATCAGTTGTCTGCTCTAGACAGTCTGTAACAGAGACGGAGAAGGGGAGAGGCATAATAGATTTAGGAGGAGATGACTAAGCATGGAGGGAAAGCAGGTAGTGGTAGAAAGAAAGTTGGATTCTGGGGTAGCAGTAATGTTTAGGGGTGAATGGTACTGGTCTAAAGAATGCAAGGAAAAACTATTTTTTGTCTGGGGGAATGCAGTTACAATTGTATTATATTATATTTTCCATGAAACACTGATGTCTCCCATCTGAATATGTTGGAGGTACCTCAGAGAGAATCTGGAAGGCCCTGGCCAAGATGTAGCCATCAGTCTGATTCTGAAACTTCTCAGGAATAAATTTGACACCTAAACTTCTCACATCCCTTGAGATCTCAGTAGAAAGAGTCTGCACAAAACCTGTATCACCCTATGGAGGACCAGGAGCACAAGACTTCTCCCTCATTGAAGCAACCACCTTCACCTTTTAGCACCTGTCTAAGCCCATTAGCCAAACCTCACTGAAGAATGTTCAATGAAGGGTCTTATTGAAGAATAACACCCAGGTAAGACCCACACCCCTTCTGCCCAGCCAAAGCCTCAACTTGGAAGTAGAGAAGCAACAGGAAGGTCTACAGGTCAAGTGAACTAACATTTATTTGGCATTTGGTATGTACTGTGCAGAATACTGGGCTTCCCGAGTAGCTCAGCTGGTAACGAATCCACCTGCAGTGCAGGAGACCTGGGTTTGATCCCTGGGTTGGGAAGATCCCCTAGAGAAGAGAACGGCTACCCACTCCAGTATTATGGCCTATATAGTCCATGGGGTCATAAAGAGTAGGACACGACTGAGCAACTTTCACTTTCACATGCAGAGTACTGGTCCTCAGAGTGAATATCATGATCCTTGACCTAAAGGAGGTCACAGTTTGTGCAGGACTAAGAGAAGAGGCAGAGTGACTGAGAGAGATGGAGCTGGAGAGAAACACAGATCCAGAGGAACAGCAAGGAATAGAGTCCTCCTTGTACTAGCCCAACTTGACTACATCCTGTTCATGGTTAATAAAGATAAACCCAGGTCCAGAAGCAGCACACAGTCAGGAAAAGTTCCATCTACATTTTCATATTGAGGTGGCCAAAATATTTACTGCTGCATGTTTCCTCTTCATAACACTGATAATATTAATTACAAGTAAAATCAGTGACTTCCTTGGTAATCATTTGCTTCACGTTTGTCTATGCATATCTTGCTCACCATTGTAACCTCTTGTTTCTCATAGTTCCAGGTACATGACTGGTGCTTAAGAAAATATTTACTAAAAGGAAATATTTTAGGGAAACCTCAGGGGGATAGAAACCACGTCTCAGGCAAATATAAGGATATCATGCCCCAGAGAAAGTACCCTGTCCCTCCCCCAGTATGCAGATGCTTTTGTTGTTCACTGGCTCAGTCATGTCCTACCCTTTGCAACCTGATGGACCACAGCATGACAGGTTTCCCTGTTCTCCTCTATCTCCAGGAGTTTGCTGAAACTCATCTCTGTTGAATCAGTGATGCCATCCTACCATCTCATCCTCTGTCATCCCTTTCTCCTCCGACCTTGAATTTTTCCCAGCATCTGGGTCTTTTCCCATGAGTTGGCTCTTTGCATCAGGTGGCCAAAGTATTGGAGTTTCAGTTTCAGCACCAGTCCTTCTGGTAAATACTCAGAGTTAATTTCCTTTAGGACTGACTGGTTTGATCTCCTTGCTGTCCAAGGTACTCTCAACAGTCTTTTCCAGTACCACATTTCGAAAGCATCAGTTCTTCGGTGCTCAGCCCCCTTTATGGTCCAGTTCTCACATGCAGATGCTAAGGATGTAGTATTTCATAAACCAGACTTACTGCACAAATCCTCTCTTCAACCCCAAAATTTCTCACGAAGATTATCACTAAAAAGCAGCAAAACATAGGAATCTGTCTTGAAACAAATATACTCTAGTCTATTTTCGTTAAAGATTAATCATCTCCCTGGGATGCATTCCCCATTTACTTCTCTTGGATTTTCATTTCTGAGACTTCCTCCTCTCAATGCTTTCTATCCATAAATAATTTGTGTGTCCATTTCAAAGGCTCCAGCTATCCATGACGACTTGAGTATTGTAATAAAACTGAGCCCTTGACTCTGGCACCTCCTACTTCTGCATGCTGCCCTGGTGGTGGGGCTAATTGAGAGCAATGTGGAACTTCTCTGGATTAGGTAGTGAGTCTGGATTAGGTAGTGAGTCTGGATTGCATGAGAGTGAGCTAATGTGCAGATGGACTTTTAGGAAGTCAAAGAACCTGAAATAAAGCTCATGTCCAGTTTTGAAAACCTGAAAGAAGCTGACACAGATACATAAAGCTTTATTTTAGTTACAGATGTATTCCTTGAGGACAAGCCATGCAATTATCCATCTTTGTTGAGACAGTTCATTACCAGCACCTCGCATGGAGTAAGTCCTCAGCAATGATTTGATGAATGGAGTCAATCATCTACCACCACTACTAAGATTCTAGAGACAGTAGACATACTGTACTAATGTGGCAAATATTTAAGAGCAAGTGAAAATTTTCATCCCCAAAGAGCTTGCATTGTGCTACAAGCCCACACTCCAATGGTAAGCTGAAAAAAATTAAGCTTCAAAATAAATCTCTTTTGGTTCCTAAGAGTGTAGAGTGTGTGCATGAGTGTACACATACACACACACACATGCTCACATATGTGCATGCACACATCTTCAAGGAGCATGAGTTCCTGATAAATATATTCAGACAAAGCCTGGTGGCTCAGTGGTAAAGAGTCTTCTTGCCAATGCAGGAGGTACGAGAGATGCAAGAAACAAAAGTTGGATCCCTGGGTTGGGAAGATACCCTCAGGTAGGAAATGACAACCCACTCCAGTATTCTTACCTTAAAAATTCCATAGACAGAGGAGCCTGGTGGATTACAATCCATAGGAGCACAACTGAACAACTGAGCACATACACACACACACACACACACACACAAAGGTAAGGACAGATAAGAAAAATGAGTCCTGCTGCAGGCAGCCAGCCTCTGACTTCGGCCTCTTTATCTGAACTCTCACCTTTCTGCATGACCAACTCAAGCTTAGCTTCCTCCGCAAAGACTCTCTTGACCGGTCTCACTCTGAGGTATTGCTCTTTTCTTAAAACTATAGCAAATGTCTGGTCTGATCAAGGACAAAACGAGTGCACTTTAGAATGAAGGCAGTTGGTGAACTTATCAGACAGAAGATAAATCATATGCACCTTTCAGAGTTTGCTACTCCTAAGTGCTTCCTATTACTTTGAATAAAATCCATATTATAGGCCTTACATAATATTGTCCCTTCCTAGCTGGCTTCACTCACCTTCTGCCTCTCTCCACTTTGTTCACTGTGCCCCAGATACAATGGCCTTCCTTCAATTCCTTGAACCTTGAACAAACCAACCTTGTCCCACCCAAGGGCATTTGCAAGTGTGGTGCTCTTTTCCCAAAATCCTCTCCATACTTCATGCAGCCTGCCTCTTCCTCATTTGGGTGGCAGGTCCCTCGAGTCGTCCCCAGAGAGGTACCTCCTGACCACTCTTTCACCTCCACACCCCTATTCTTCTCTGTCATTCTATCCTGATAATAGACTGAGCTTATCATTACCTAGAATAATGTTATTTGTCTCTTTACTCACTTTATTCTCTGGGTGCTTTCTCCCACTAAGGTGCAAATTCTGTAAAATCATCACCCTTGGCTCTTCTGTTTAACTTCTATTACTCTAGCCCTTGAAAAAGTATGTGGCACATGGTGGACTATCAGTGAAGGTCTGTTGAATGACTGATATAACAGATATTTATATGATGATATTGACAAGTTTTTTGGATGAGCAAATATGATATATAAAATATGATGTAGGACTTCCCTGGTGGCTCAGACAGTAAAGCATCAGTCTACAATGCGGGAGACCCAGGTTCAATCCCTGGGTTGGGAAGATCCCCTGGAGAAGGAAATGGCAATCCACTCCAGTGCTGTTGCCTGGAAACTCCCATGGACAGAGGAGCCTGGTAGGCTACAGTCCATGGGGTTGCAAAGAGTTGGACACGACTGAATGACTTCACATGCATATCTAAATATATGACGTGTAGAATACTTGAAAGAGCGCCTGGCATATTGAAACCACTCAACAGGTTGTATTTTATTAGTAGTAGTAGAACTATCAGAGAAGGCAATGGCACTCCACTCCAGCACTCTTGCCTGGAAAATCCCATGGACGGAGGAGCCTGGTGGGCTACAGTCCATGGGGTCCCGAAGAGTCGGACACGACTGAGCGACTTCACTTTCACTTTTCACTTTCCTGCATTGGAGAAGGAAATGGCAACCCACTTCAGTGTTCTTGCCTGGAGAATCCCAGGGACGGTGGAGCCTGGTGGGCTGCCGTCTATGGGGTCGCACAGAGTTGGACACGACTGAAGCAACTTAACAGCAGTACAACTGTAGTCACTACTAGCTTTTCTTGTCCCAGCCTCCTCTTTCTGCACCTTTTTGCAAGTTCTTCATCTCCTTCTCAAGCACCCAGTTACAACTTTTCTCTATCCTCCCTACTATCAACCTTAATCCCCCATCCTCCCATCTATACCTGTGAATCCATATGTGAAAAAGGTATCATTCTTTAAAAGTAATAACCCTTCTAGAGATATTGGCCTTTCAGCACTCATCAAAAAGCACTCACCAAAGAGATCACACTGTTTGAGGAATTTCAGATACTAACTGACAGGCTGAGGGTACATCTCGGACCACAACTTTTTTTCAGTGTCCCTAAAATCACACTGTGATATTATCATGTCTGACAGATCAGATCTTATTCCTTAAAAGTCAGTGCTGAAGACCCAGATTTTGGCAAAAGTCTGGTAATTATTTAAACCCCTTGTATTAGCTAAAGTTAAGCTTTATGCAACCAAACAAAGTAACATTTGTCTTTCTCCAACTCAGCCGAAGCCTTGCTCTTTCTTGCACTCCCTCCACTCTCTTGACCAGCCTGTGCCCTCTTTACCTGACCATCCCCAGCTGTTCTGCTGAAATTCACTACTTGAGAACAAATTTTTTTCCATCAGTCAACTACTCATTAGTAAGAAATTTAGCCAAGGTGCTACATGTGTAGAAATACTTGCCTGTCTTATTTCATTTTTTTAATTGCAAAATGAGAGGATATCATTGGGAAAGAAATTTCAAGAATCTGTAAACTTACAGGACAGAAAATATTTAGAAGGAACAAGGTGGAAATTTCTGGTTTCTAGACCACTTGTCACTGTTCCATTCACTAGATTAGAAAAGTCAGCCTTGGTCCACATTTTGCCTTCTGTCCATAGGGTCTAAATATATCTCTCAGAGACAACGTATTTGGGTAGAATTCTTTATAAGGAGGAATTTAATTTGCCAGTGAAAACCATGTTAGGTGTACTCATCAGGTTGAAAGATATCCCATTATAACTCTTTTATGTATGTATAAAAGGAATGACTGTGAATTAAAAAGGCCTAAAATTTTTCAGCTTGTGCCAAACAGAATGCATTTACTCCCTGCTTATATTCAGAGATAATAATATTTAACAAGCCCTATTTGGGAGCAGTTTTTCCCTTTCTGTTAGCTGTTAGCCCATCTGTTCTTCATATAAATTTGGCTTCAACCTCCACATCATTAAATTGTGCAACAGTGCTATATATGACTTCACTTCAGCATGTGAGAGATTTCATTATGAAATTCTCTGTTAGGTGGAGTGCTTGGTTTCAACTCTGTACACATTCTCTGACTGAAGGCTGAATGAGGAATCTAGGATTTAGACAAAGTTGTCTATATTGTTTTACTCAAAAAGCACACATAAACCCTCTCTCCTCTCCTTATATATTTTTATCAGGATGGGTGAAACCCCTTGTTGAACAGATCTTAGCGTCTCTGGGGTTTGGTGATTCCCAAATAGCAATCATTCTCCTATTTCCATGGTACTGACCCACGAGGTAGGTAAATTGGAGAACAAAAATCATTTGCACTCACTAGTCTGTCTTCCCCTCCTTTAAATTTCAGTAGATAAGGAACATCAGCATAAACTCCTGGGTTATACAGAATATCATAAGATCTTATAATGGGAGCTTGGAGAGCATGTGAACCAAACATCCTTCTTAGTCACAGATGTCAGTCACCCAGTCCCTCTCCATGGTCATCTGCTTAGTAAATGTCAGGTCTGGACTCAGAGCCAAGTTTCTGATTCCTTGAGCTCAGGGTCCTTTAAAAGCCAAACATTCTTAGACTCTTACTGAAGAGAATATATCTATATAGGGAGAGCATGAAGTGAAATGAAAGATCACTCTCTAAAATATTCAGGCAAGACTAGAGAATTATTTTCTCTTTAATAGATCAATAAAAGTCAACTCATGTGAACTCAGACTACAAAAATGTGATGCTGGTGCCCTTTATGTTTTTCATCTCATTACTCATAAAAAGTAATTACATTTCAGGAATATTTATATATCTTTAAAATCCTTTTTGTGTGTATATATATATATATATATATATGCACATCTATATCATTTTTAAGGATATATAATTTACACATGAAATACATATAACATTATGTATAAATTATTATATATAAATATAGAGTAGTGGCTTTCCTTCTTTTTTCTTTCTTAAATAAAAGTAACCTTCAACTAGAAAAGCTTTCCTCAGAAATTAATCTGGAAGCCTGTGGGAAAAGGTCCAAAAGATTGTTAGAGAGTCTGTGAATATTCTATAATTATCTGCAAAATTTTTCACTACGTGTGTATGTGCATTTCTCTGGAGAGTAAATGTCCAACGTTTTCATGAGATTCTCAAAGAGGTCTATTGGTTTGTGTGAAAACCTAATGCTTAAATAGAAGAAAAAGATGCTGTTCTCCATGGAGGGACTCTGGCCCTTGTCATTTCCCTAATGAGCCCCCACTTCCCCCATGGGATCCCCAAGGAGGTGCCATGAAACCCCTGGGCTCAGTAGGGCACATTTTAAAAACTCTCGCTACAGGAATCACTTAAATAGAAATCTAAATTCAAGAGTTTTGAGCTATTTGTTGCCTATAGACACTCCCTTCAACATCTGTGTAAGGCATGTATGTGGTCCAGACCTGCTAAAATGAGAAACTTGTAAAGAAATTAGGAGATAACTAATGCTTGCTAATAACTGTGGGATTTTTTGGCAATGCTATCTATATCTAGAAGCAGTCTTGTTCCCTTCAAGAAAATGGGTTAAATATTCCCAAGATATATGTCTTAGAGTTAACTACAATTGCAGGAGTTAGAGTATCTTCAGAGTTAATAATATCTGGACATTCTAACCTCCTCTAGAGTTAAATAAAAAATAAACTCTTATAGTCAAATAAAAAATGTACTTTTATGCTAAATCTATGAAGGTAAAATATGAGGGTAGAAGGAAAACATGGGATAATATTTGTCAAGCTGATAATACCCAAATGATAAGAAAGATCATCACTGATAATTTTGGTAATATTGAGCATTCAATATATTCATATAAAAATATTTTGAGATGCTCCATATATAAAATGTTTGCACTAGTCTGGGTTGTTGGTGGCAAACAGCAGAAATGAACATCAATTAATTTAAGCAGAGAAAGGAACTCAGTGAATAGGTGTTGCGTACCTCAGGGAGTCTATGAGAAGGCTGGAGAACAAGATATGGAGGAAACCTGGGAAGGCAAAGAACGGCCAAGATCCAGCCTTAGAAAGTGTCTCTTTAGGACATGCCCAATGGTACTAGGGACAGTGGGCACTCACTGTCACCGCTCTCCACCAATGGACGTGCCAGTCCCCAGTGCTGGACTCCAGCCCCTGCAGCAGGAGCCAAGAATAATCTCTAATTAACTCTGGTCTTTGTCTCAGTCCCTGCAGATCCTCTAAAAATTATGACTTGTGTTTTTGAAAAATAACTTGTTGTGGTGTGGTGAATGCACAAATTCAGTGAGAGATTAGAGGGAGGGTGACCAGTTGTAGGGTTATTGCAATAATATAAGCAGGAATTTTCAAAAGCTCCATGCTTGGTGCACTCCAGGCAGAAGTGCATCTAAACAGGTAAGGGCTGAAGACAGTGGTTCTCAGACTTTAGAGGGCATGAGGGCTTGTTGAAACACAGATCACTGGATACCACCCCTGGGTTTCTGATCCAGGAGGTCTGAGGTCGGACCTGAGAATTTACCTTTTGAACAAGTTCCCAGATGATGCTGATCTGGCTAGTCCAGAACCACATTTGTACAAGGATCTGTGAGGTTAGCTGTGTGGTGAGCCTATATATTCATCTTAAGAGTGGTGGTGGGATCTTGAGTCTTGGCATGAGCATGTGAGAACATCATGGAGATTGTCCTGCCAGCTCTCCCTGAGAACTGTGGGCTAGGGTCAGTATGAGGCACTGCCTCAGGAAAAGGGGTGGGGGTTTAAAGAGACAGAGAAGAGGACCTGGAAGACTTTCCTGATTCCACCAGCAGTATAGAGCCCAACATTGCAGTGTGTGTGCTCAGTCACTTCAGTCGTGTCCGACTCTCTGCGACCCCATGGGCCATGGCCCGCCAGGCTCCACTGTCCATGGGATTCTCCAGGCAAGAACACTGGAGTGGGTTGCCATTTCCTTATCCAGCGATAAAGCATGAAGTGAGTGAAGGGAGTGAAGTAAAGTCATTCAGTCGTGTCTGACTTTTTGCGACCCCATGGACTGTAACCTACCAGGCTCCTCCATCCATGGGATTTTCCAGGCAAGAGCACTGGAGTGGGTTGCCATTTCCTTCTCCACAACATTGCAGTAGGACTTGACTATTGATTTTCATCAAATTCATATAATCTTCCTTTTACTGAGAGTAGGACCACCTTTTATTCACTTTCTATTCCCAAAGTACATAGCACACAGGAGATGCTAGTACGTATTTAATTGATATCATTAGTTCTAGACTAAGCTACTTCTGGTCAAATGTCAATTTTCTCCTTACTCTTTCATCTCCCTACAAAAGATCATATTCATTAACACCATTGGTGGGGTTCCTTTTTCTTTTAAATATTATAAATCAAACTTCAGATAACCAAGGTGGACAGATAAGTGATTGGGGGTCATATTTTCCAATAAATGTGTCTAAGAATTAATAAAACACTTGACATTTAAAAAAAAATCAGGGACTACAATCCAGCCTTTAAAAAGAAAGAAAGCTGGCCACATTCATGACAACATGGATGACACTAAAGTTATGCTAAGTGAAATAAACCAGACACAGGAAAACAAAAACTGCATAATTTTACTTACATGTGGAATCTAAAATGGCCAAACCCACAGAAGAAGAGAGTAGAAAAATAGTTATCTTTGGAGGAGGGGGAAAGGGAGAGATGTTGGTCAGGAGTACAGTTTCAGTTCCAGTCACTAAGTTGTATCTAACTCTTTGTGACCTCATGGACTATAGCACGCCAGGCTTCCCTGTCCTTCACTGTCTCCTGGAGTTTGCTCAAATTCATGCCCACTGAGTTGGTGATGCCATCCAAAGATCCAAAGATCTAATGTACAGCAACATGACTGTAATTAGCAATACTGTATTGTGGACTTGAGATTTACCAAGGATCTGGTGCTCTTACTATAAGAGAAAAAGAAGAAAATGACATCTGTGTGAAGAAATGGGTATATTAAATGGCTTGATTGTGCTCTTTATCTCACAATGCATATAATATATCAACACATCAGGTTGTACATCTTAAGGATATACCATTTTTATTTGTTAATTATACATCAGCACAGATTGGGAAAAATCACATCATGCAAAATATAAAACTGAAGGCAATGCTCACTGGGTAATCAGCAGAGAAACCTCCCACCGAACATGACACTTTGGTGCTAGATGATTCACTCAGTGCACATTAAGAGCTTGAAATGGAAAAATACTAAACCCGCCAGGCAGGCAGTCAGTCAGTCAGTCCTTCCATTCTTGTCACTAGTGTTTATTCCAGTTCCCATAACAAAGTGGGCTTGAGTGTTTTCCTTTTCAGTAGGTTGAAGTATATGAGTAACATCTGTGGGGTGCGTTGGTACTGTTGAATGAAAGCTCAGAAATGTCAGCTTGAAATGAGTAAGACTTGGACGGGACTGATTGTAGGACAACTTCAGGTTCTCGCTCATCTGAGACTCAGCATAGAAATAAATCAGAAGCTATGACCTCTTGCCCCTCCTGGTTTTCAGAGGATGAAAAAAGCATCTAGTATAATACTACACCTCCAGGTATCAAGACAGAAAAAATAAGTATTCATTTTTTTGAGAGGAGGGTAAAACTTATGAAAATATTCAAGGGAATAAAATATTTTTTGAGAACTGTTGTTCAGTCACTAAATCGTATCCAATTCTTTGTAACCTCATGAACTGCAGCACACCAGGCTTCCCTGTCCTTCACTATCTCCTGGAGTTTGCTCAAACTCATGCCTACTGAGTTGGTGATGCCATCCAAACATCTCATCCTTTGTCACCCCCTTCTCCTCCTGCCTTGAATCTTTCCCAGCATCAGGGTCTTTTCCAATGAGTCAACTCTTCACATCAGGTGACCAAAGTATTAGAATATCAGCTTCAACATCAGTCCTTCCAATGAATATTCAAGATTGAGAACTGTGCGTGGATGTGTGTTAAGTTGCTTCAGTAGTGTCTGACTCTCTGTGATTCTACTGACTGTAGCCTGCCAGGCTCCTCTGTCCATGGGATTCACCAGGAAAGAATGTAGTCAGTCACAATTGCTTGGGTGCCTTTACTTCTACATCATGCAACCATGTTTGAAGAGAAGGACTCAGATTCAAGAAAAGGAGTATAATTGCTTCTGATAACAGCCATGAGGGTTTTAACTCACTTTGAAGAAAAGATGGTAGAGAAAGAAATGGTAACCCTAGAAAGACTTTACTGTCCAAGAAGGAGAGGCTGGGGGGCACATAGCTGGGGTGAGGGAGTAGCAGCAAAGAAAGTCATTTTTCTCTCTACTTATATTCTTCAAAAATGATATCTTTTGAAAAATTTTGTTCAGAAACCATACTGTATGGTTGTTGTTGGAAGTATGATGAAATTAGGGTATGGAAAAGACAATGATAAAAGATCTGAGACTTATAGAGAAGGTAGAGATAAATCCCCATGTCTCTGAACCTAGTTCCCACCAGCTTGAACTCTCTCCTTGCTCACATATAATCAAGGAGGAAAACACACAGTAGATCATCAAAATACAACTGTGATCACCCCAGTGAAGTGAAGTGAAGAATCTAAAGCAGAAAGATCAGTGAGGATCAGGGATTAAGAGACAATCTTTAAAATTGGGTATACTATCATAAGACTTAAATGATGAGTAAAAGTTAGGAAACTGTTAGATTGATGCTGAAGCTCCAATATTTTGGCCACCTAATGTGAAGAGCTGACTCATTGGAAAACACCCTGATCCTGGGAAAGATTGAAGGCAAAAGGAGAAAGGTCAGCAGATGATGCGATGGTTAGATCGCATCACTGACTCAATGGACATGAGTTTGAGCAAACTCCGGGAGATAGTGAAAGACAGGAGAGCCTGGTATGCTGCAGTCCATGGGGTCACAAAGAGTCAGACATGACTTAGCAATTGAACAACAAGATTTTATCAAGGAAATTCCTATATGCAGATTGAAATTAGGCCGTGAGCCAAACAGACTTATGCCCTTTGGACTGCTCTGTGTTTTGTTTTTGTTTTTGTTTTTTTTCCCAAACTTGACAAGCCAGATACAGTTATATTTGTAGAACTCAATTCTCTCCGTTTGGGCATCAGAACAAATGAACTCAGCATTTACCACCAATGTGTTTCTTTTTTTATGTTTTTTTTTTTTTTTAATTTTTATTTCTGTTGATTTAAAGAATAACTTTGTAGGGAACCAGCTCTGCCTTTCAGGGAACTATTACAAATGTGGACCATCTTGGAGAAGGAATAGATCAAAGAATTGTTAGATGTTCTACAGAGAAAGTTAATTAATTGAAACAATGAAAGTTTGAAGACTTTGAAGACATCAGAGAGACATACAGAATTAGCATCAACTGTGTAACAAGGTTCTTGGGCAACATGATTTAAAAAAAAATCATAAATGCCAAAGTTGGGTCTATTCTGGAGGTCCCCACAATGTTGGCCCCAAATAAACTCTGGTTTCATCAAAATATTTCATGGATTATTAACAGTAATTCCAGAAACTCTGTTACCAATCTTTATGGGATGATCTGATGTTTCAAACTTTTATTGGCTTCTGCTTTCAGCCAATCATTTCAGGTCTCTGAGCCTCAATTTCCTCATCTATAAAATGAAGTGTTAACTAAATTATTTAAATATACCATTACTCTTTTAAACTCAATGAGGTCTATAACTCTTCTTTTAGATATATTGCCTTTATTTTTTAAAGCAGAAAAATTACACAGATAATGCAAAATCTATTTCTTTATAAAAGAAGTAAAACATTGTAAATTAAAGTCAACTTTATCATTCCCAGTCCCAGTCTCCCTCCATCTCTTCTATGACCATGATTAGCTTGCAAATTTTTAAAATGCTTTTGTCTACTTATGTTTGCTTATAGAAAATATATACCCGTTTTATTTGTATGTTTTCACATACAGTGTATTTTATTAAATATTTTTTTCTGTGATTCGATTCCTGTTCATTCCATAACATTCATAAAGACCTTCCAACATCAGTGCATTGAAATCTACTCCATTTCATAGTATGCATGTATCATCATGCTTCCAGGCATACCCATATTAATGAGCATTTGTTTTACTGAACATCTCTGAAAATGCCTTCTTGCGTGCATATGTAAATGCTAGAGCCAATAGTGCAAATGATTTTTTTGAGTCATGGATAGGAATCCTTTAAATTTTACTAACTCCCAAATTATCCTCCAAGTAGCCATACAGATTGATAGCAGCAGTTCATGAGACTTTCCTCTCCTCACAAAGACTCTTGCTTAAGTCAAACTTTAAAAACTTTTACCACCAGACTACATGGAAAGTAACATCTCATTGTGTGACCCCAATTATTGGTGACACTGAGCACCTTTTCACATTACCTCTTTTTACATTTCAAATTTACCTATGGTGTCCACTCAAAGCTTACTGGAAATGGTCTCAAGGGTCTGAGCTCAAATCCTGTCTCTGGTATCTCTTGGCTGTGTCAAGTCACTGAATCTTTCTGTCCATATTTCCCTCAGCCATAAAAGAAGAACAGCAGCACCTGTTTCGTCTGGCTCAGTAACAAAACTGACGATGCTTTCTAGGCATTGCTGAGAGCTATGCAACTATATCGGCAAAGGTGATCAAAGAAGAATCACCAAGAGTGATATAAAATAAGGGATTTCTTACAGGAATATGACCCCCAAGGAATGGGTAAGGACAGCGCTGTTGTCGTGACTAGCACTGGCTCTAAAGTTAGCAGGGCAGGAAGTTGGAAAAGGGCTGGAGAGATGGAGCTGGAGTTGAAACGGTGAGAGCAAAGACAAACCGGGACCCCTGACAATGAGCTGGAACTCATAAGGACAGACAGAAATCCACACTGGTCTCTCCAAAAATTCATTAAATGATGGGACTCTGGGGAACTCCTTGGCAGTCCAGTGGCTGCAGGTGGTATGGGTTCGATCCCTGGTCAGGGAACTGAGATCTTGCATGCCCCGAGGCACAGCCAAATAAACTAATAAATAAAAAGCAGTTGTTGTTATAAAAAATTAAATACATAAATAAAATGATGTGACTCTGGCACCTTTCATCAAAGAGCAAAACACACACTGGGCCCAGAAGTTGAAGAAGATGAAGGGTAATCCAGTGGACCTGGAGAAGCTACCATCAAGATACAGGAGCAGCCACAGGTGAGAGCTGAAATAACACCAGAGCTTGGCCCAAACTTCTGGGGGTAAAAAGAACACTGCTACAAGTCACTCCCTCCTCCCACATCTTATGGCTCTTGTCAACCTGGGACCCCGCCAGCAGAGATTTCTGGGAAATGTAATCTCAGCTAAGTGTGCAAGCAAATGGGCATACACATACGCGTGCACACTACAAATCCATAACAGCAACTCCAGGGAATAAGGACAAATATCAGTTTTTCTAGTTGCAGACTCATCAAAATGTTTGATCTGTGTACCTCCTGCTCATTTCATTCTACAGGCTGCCTCTTTCTACTCTGATCTGTGAAGAGTAAGATCAAGGGAGAGAAGTGATCAATTTTCTATACCTTCGCAGGTCAAAAGGAAAACAAAATTTTATAAGAGACTGGTAAGAGAGACTGAAATAAAATCTGTGGATCTATGTATTGCCTTTGAGGCAGACAGAAAAAGCTGAATTTAATTCCACTCTTTGTAGATCCCAGCCATGCATAAGTGCCTGGAGAACCCAACCTATGGGTTTTTCCCATTGCCAAGTGAAGTGCATCTTTGTCTCTTGAAACAGTACTGTGTTACAGGGAAAGAATTAAAAAGTGAGGACCATATAAGGACTACACTAATTATGAGCTGGAATGTGTCAGCCAGAAATGAGTTACAAGCTGGCCAGGGCCTGCAAACTATAGTTAGATATTTAATAAAGTTCAGGCATGCAGCTGCGAGCACTCCTGGATGTTTGCCACCTTTTATTATGGTGGCGCCTGGCAACATGCTTGTAGTGAAGGGTCTGTCAGTCTTTCCATTAGAAACTCCATCTTTTCAGGACCTTTCTAAATCTCTTTTTTACATCACACGCATTAGAAACTTGTACGTGGCTTGTCCAAAATGAGGCTGTTTTTATGGTGGTTGTTATCACTTTGCTTTTCAACTTTGAAGAAGTTCAATCTGGTTCTGCCATTTACTATACCAAAAAAAAAAAAAAGGAAGGAAGAGGAGGAAGAGAAGGGGAGAGGGAGGAAGAAAGAGAAGGGAAAGAGGAGGGGGAGGAGGAGAGGAAGAAAAGGAGGAGGCACCTAAAATAGCTAATGGATAGATTGTCAGTTTGGTCCTAATTTTTCTTACAGAAATGACATACTCCTTCTGGGACCATACGGAACAAGGAAAATACACTTCAGCAAAGTGTTTTGCTGAAAAATATAAAATTTGCTTATCTGGAGAAGGGAATGGCTACCTACTCCAGTATTCTTGCCTGGATAATTCCATGGACAGAGGAGCATGGCAGGCTACAGTCCATGGGGTCGCAAAGAATCGGTTTAAATAAACCCAAAGATAGCTAAAAGGTGGAAATAAAGTTTTCTATTTCTTAGCTTGGTATGAGATTGTTATCTTGATAACAAAAAAGAAATCAAAGTTTATGTTTCTCCATATATTTTTCCCCACCCCTCATCTCTGATAACCACTAATTTAAAAAAGCAACTTTCCACTAGGAAAATTTTATACACAACTCAAAAATACTGGGTTAAATAGGAGAATTTGCAGTAATTCCCCAGTTCTAAGGAAGAAAGACAGGAGGGAATGAAGGAAGAAAAGAAGGAAGGTATCACTTCTATAAATGCACTCATTGCTGTTAAGATGGATCCCAATTTCAGAAGAAAGTATATATGTGTGTATATATATATATATATTTTTTTTTTTTTTTAATGAGGGAAGAAGAGTTTTAGAATACAGAAATAGGACATACAGCTATTTATCATTTACAAGGAAATTTCAACCAAATTTTGCCAAATCATCCTTCTCTGCCCTTGAAATACCAGGCAGATTCCATTTTTTTCTAGCTACTTTTCAGGTTTAAAAATGCCAGCTAAATGTAGAATCAAACTGCCAAGACCTTATTGAATTTAAAATTTCTCCCCTGCCTCAGCTTGAGCCTGAACAAGCTTAGACGTTTGCAGGAGTGAAAGGGGTATGCTGAATCTCTCTGATTTATTTACGTTGCACTTTCCCTTCTTGTCCCCTCTCTCTGCTGCCTCTGACTTCTCCAAGTTTGCAGTGAGGTAAGGATTAAATCTTAGACTGATCTGACTGCTACAAGACAATCCTGTAGTTACCTTGCTACCTTGGGGGCTTCCAATCATACCTGTTGTCTAAGATGTTTCCATGAAGTGTTTGTAACCAACAGTTACATGCAATTCACTAGGGGGGATCTGGTAGACCTCCCCTCCCTAGGATGAGCTCCTGCAATAGTTTTGTCTGGTAATGGGAAAATCAGGGAAAGAAGACAGAGCTCCCCAGTGACGTGGTTAAATCTGAATGATGTCCGCAGTAGTAGCTGCCTCCTTTAACCTGACTTTTTCCAAATAGAAAGCAACAACATTTCCTTTATCAGGACAGAACGCAGACCATAGCTACTGGCATGTTAGTTTATCAGGCAGTTGTGCCATGGCCCCTGACTTAGACTACACCATAGTCTTCAATACGCTGAAAGCAGTGAGGCTACCAAGTGGGGAAGATGAGAAATTGTAGACTGCTTGCATGTGAAATATGTGGGAGAAACAGAGGTTGAGAAATCTCACCATGTAGAGGGTAATATGAAAACTTTTACTACAATGTTTTCAGTGTTACCCACTCCAGTACTCTTGCCTGGAAAATCCCATGGATGGAGGAGCCTGGTAGGCTCCAGTCCCTGGGGTCGCTAAGAGTCGGGCACGACTGAGCGACTTCACTTTCACTTTTCACTTTCATGCATTGGAGAAGGAAATGACAACCCACTCCAGTGTTCTTGCCTGGAGAATCCCAGGGACGGCGGGGCCTGGTGGGCTGCCGTCTATGGGGTCGCACAGAGTCGGACACGACTGAAGCGACTTAGCAGTAGCAGCAACAGCAACTATTTTATTCTTTGATAAAATAAATATATTGTAGATAACAGGAGTAGATTTTTGAGACTAGAATGAACTTATGTGTTGGATTGGAACAAGAGATATGAACTCTTGAGTTAAGAATGAACTCCATATATATGCAGATAGATAAATATAGAAATATAAATATATTTGTGTATACATATGTTTCCTACTTTTGTTTGCTGAGGGAAACTAGGAGCAATGACAACCTTATAGCATTTGAGAAGACTTAGAACCCAGATCTTGATTTCATATACCAATTTCCAACTAAAAGATTCACGACTCCTTGGGAAAGATATTGATTCCAGGCTCGGGCCAGGAAAAATACAAGATGAGCCTGGAAGATCTTGTGATGCCAAAAAATAAGGAAGCATTTGAGAAAAAATAGAGGTATGCCAAAGAGCAAAAACCCAACCTAGAGGGGCTCCCCATTGTCAAAGCTGCAATAATTTAATCAAAAATCAATTACAGTACTTGATTATAATCCACAGAATAAAACAGTTATCAATGAATTCATAATGGTAAAAGTGAATAACTGGATCATTAAGTAAATGGCAGGGGAAGATTGCACTTCTTTACAGAAGAATTTCAATTAATTAATGTAGAAGAAATGAGGGAAATTTTAAAAATCACCATTAACCAATACCACAGTAATAATTGTTGCAGAAAAGATGTACCAATGGATGCAAAAACCACTGGATAAAACTTGAAGAAAAACAAGGTATCAGCGTAGTCACAAAGTATCTCCCCAAAAAAGATATTTATTGATTACATAGGGGAAAAAAGTAACATTACAACCAAAAAAAAAAAAAAAGGCAAGAAAACCAACAGACACTTTAATCAAGTGATTGAAACTGATATCATAGTCAATAAAACATTTAATATCATAAATACCCTGATATGACGCACTAAGGAGCACACAACATCACTTTTGTGGTATTCTTGCCCAAAATGCACTATCTCAACATAATCACAAGAAAGCCTCAAGTAAACATGTATTGAGAGATATTTTACAGAAAAAGTGACTGCTGCTGCTGCTAAGTCGCTTCAGTCGTGTCCGACTCTGTGCAACCCCATAGACGGCAGCCCACCAGGCTCCCCCGTCTCTGGGATTCTCCGGCAAGAACACTGGGGTGAACTGCCATTTCCTTCTCCAATGCATGAAAGTGAAAAGTGAAAGTGAAGTCTCTCAGTCGTGTCCGACTCCCAGCTACCCCATGGACTGCAGCCCACCAGGCTCCTCCGTCCATGGGATTTTCCAGGCAAGAATACTGGAGTGGGTTTTCACTGCCTTCTCCAGAAACAGTGACTAGTATTCCACAAAGTGTGAAGGTCATTAAAGACAAGGAAAGAATGCAGAGCAGTCACAACTGGGGGAGACTAAGGCGACACAAGATCTGAATGCGATGGCACTGGGTCCAGGGATAGGAAAGAAGCAGAGAAGAAAATTTGCTTAAATTTGAATAAAGTCTGTAGTTTACTTAGTAATATTGTACAAATGCTCATCTCCTATTTTGATAACAGTACTCTGGTTATAAAAGCTGTTAAATTAAAGGAAACCAAATAAAGTTTATATGTGAACCCTCTGAACAATGTTTTCAACTTTTCTATAAGTCCAGGAGTGTTCTAACATAAAAGATTTACCAAAAATATCCTATAGAGAAAAGTATTTTGTTGGGTTTTTGATTATCTGTTTTATTGAAGCATAGTTGATTTATGACATTCTATTTGTTTTAGGTGTACAGCATAGTGATTCAATATTTTTATAGATCATAATCCATAGAAAGTTATCACAAAATAATGGATATATTTCTCTCTGATGTACAATATATCCTTGTTGTTCATTTATTTTATACATACTAATTTGTATATCAATCTCCTACACCTTTCTTGCTCCTCTTCTTTTCCCTCTCCCCACTGGGAATCACTAGTTTGCTCTCTATATCTGTGAGTTTATTTGCCTTGTGTTATATTCATCCATTCAAGTTTTTAGATTCCACATATAGAGGCAGTATTTGTCTTTCTCTGTGTGACTTATTTCACTAGGTAAAATGCCCTCTAGGTCCATCTTGCTGCAAGTGGCAGAATTTCATTCTTTTTATGACTGAATAGATTAATTGATCATATGTGCATGGGTTTATTTCTGAGTTATCCATTCTGTTCCACTGATTTATCTGTGTTTTTGTGCCAGTACCATGCTGTTTTGATTACTATAGCTTTGTAGTATAGCTCAAGTTCAGAAAGGATGATATTGTCAGCTTTTTTTCCCTCAAGATTGCTTTGGCAAATTGGCATCTTTTGTGATTCCATATGAATTTTAGGATAATTTGTTCTAGGTTCATGAAAAAAAAAAAGCCATGGATATTTTCATAGGAATTGCATTAAATCTGGAAATTCCTTTGGGTGTATAGTCATTTTAACAATATTAATTCTTGCTATCCATGAACACAAGGTATCTTTCCATTTCATTGCATCATCTTCAGTTTGCTTCATCATTGTTTAACAGTTTTCTTTCCCTTCCTTGGCTTAGTTTATTTCCAGGTATTTTATTCACTTTGGTGTGCTTTTAAATGGGATCACCTTCTTGCTTTCTTTTTTTTATAGTTTTTTAGTAGTGTTTAGAAGCAACAGATTTATTAATCTTCTTTCCTGCAACCTCACTGGATTCATTAGTTTTAATAGTCTTTTGATGAAGACTTTAATATTCTATATGCTATATGCTATATGGTATACTCAGGTATGCATATAGCTGCTGCAGTGTTGCACTCAATATGTCAGCAAATTTGGAAAACTTAGCAGTGGCCAAAGGACTGGAAAAGGTTTTTATTCCAGTTTTTATTCCAATCCCAAAGAAAGGCGATGCCAGAGAATGCTCAAACCACTGCACAATTGCACTCACCTCACACTCTAGTAAATTAATGCTCAAAATTCTCCAAGCCAGGCTTCAGCAATACGTGAACCATGAAATTCCAGATGTTCAAGCTGGTTTTAGAAAAGGCAGAGGAACCAGAGATCAAATTGCCAACATCTGCTGGATCATTGAAAAAGCAAGAGAGTTCCAGAAAAACATCTATTTCTGCTTTATTGAGTATGCCAATGCCTTTGACTGTGTGGATCACAATAAACTGGAAAATTCTGGAAGAGATGGGAATACCAGACCACCTGACCTGCCTCTTGAGAAATCTGAATGCAGGTCAGAAAACAACAGTTAGAATTGGATATGGGACAACAGACTGGTTCCAAATAGGAAAAGGAATACATCAAGGCCTTATATGGTCACCCTGCTTATTTAACTTCTATGCAGAGTACATCATGAGAAACACTGGGCTGGATGAAGCACAAGCTGGAATCAAGATTGCCCGGAGAAATCTTAATAACCTCAGGTATGCAAATGACACCACCCTTATGGCAGAAAGTGAAGACGAACTAAAGAGCTTCTTGATGAAAGTGAAAGAGGAGAGTGAAAAAGTTGGCTTAAAGCTCAACATTCAGAAAACTAAGATCATGGCATCCAATCCCATCACTTCGTGGGAAATAGATGGGGAAACAGTGGAAACAGTGAAAGACCTTATTTTGGGGGGCTCTCAAATCACTGCAGATGGTGATTGCAGCCATGAAATTAAAAGACGCTTACTCCTTGGAAGGAATGTTATGACCAACCTACACAGCATATTAGAAAGCAGAGACATTACTTTGTCAAGCAAAGGTCTGTCTAGTCAAGGCTATTGTTTTTCCAGTGGTCACGTATAGATGTGAGAATTGGACTATAAAGAAAGCTGAGTGCTAAAGAATTGATGCTTTTGAACTGTGGTGTTGGAGAAGACTCTTGAGAGTCCCTTGGACTGCAAGGAGATCCAACCAGTCCATCCCAAAGGAAATCAGTCCTGGGTGTTCATTGGAAAGGCTGATGTTGAAGCCTAAATTCCAATACTTTGGCCACCTGATGCGATGAGCTGACTCTTTTGAAAAGACTCTGAGTCTGGGAAAGATTGAGGGCAGGAGAAGAGGATGACAGAGGATGAGACGGTTGGGTGACATCACCGAGTCAATGGACATGAGTTTGGGTAAACTCCAGGAGTTGGTGATGGACCAGGATGCCTGGTGTGCTGCAGTCCATGGGGTAGTAAAGAGTCAGACATGACTGAGTGACTGAACTGAATTGAACTGAACTGAATTATAGCATCATATCATCTGCAAAGAATGACGGTTATTCTCTTTATTTATTTTTCTTGTCTGAATGCTATGGCTAGTACTGTCCGTACTGTGTTAAATAGAAGTGGTGAAAATAGGCACCATTGTCTCATTTCTGATTTTAGAGGGAAAGTTTTTCACCATTGAATTTGATGTTTGCTGTGAGTTTGTTATCAATGAACTTTGTTTTGTTGAGATGTGTTCCCTCTATACCAATTCTGTCATGAATTGACATTCAATTTGATCAAGTTTTTTTCTTTTTTGAGATTATTCTGTGATGTTTATCCTTCCTTTTTCTAATGTGGTGTATAACATTGATTAATTTGCAGATACTGAAGTATTCTTATATCCCTGGAATCAGTTCAGTTAACTCAGCAGCATGCCAGGCTTCCTTGTCCATCACCAAATCCTGGCACTTACACAAACTCATGTCCATCAAGTCAGTGATGCCATCCAACCATCTCGTCCTCTGTCATCCCCTTCTCCTCCTGCCTCCAATCTTTCCCAGCATCAGGGTCTTTTCAAATGAGTCAGTTCTTCACATCAGTTGGCCAAATTGAATTATTGAATTCAGTTTACTAGTATTTTGGTGAGAATTTTTCCACCTATATTCATCAGAGATATTGGTAGATTGCTACAATTATATAGATTGTTGAGTAATCATACAGATTTAATAATCACTTGAGCTCAAGGCAATATTAAGAACTGTCACCTTCAACCAAGTTGGCACTTTACAGACCATCTTCAAGTAACACAATTATCGGAGCCAGGGGTAGGGTAGGAGGGAGATGTCATTTGAACTTTAAAGATAAAGAAACCCTAGCTCAGGCATGTAAAGTTCCAGGTCAAGCTAATGAAAGATAGAATCTAAAACTGAGTGTGACTGACTCTAAACCCCAAGTTCTTCCTTCTGTGCTCTAACTCCACTGTAGAGAAGCCAGTTCTGCATGGAGCAGATCATCTTTTGTGGATGTCAGTATAATTTAGAGCCTTATAGATCAGGCTCTAGAATCAAACAATCCAGTTTCCAGCTCTGCCATACCTTAGCTATGGAACTTTGAATGCTGAACCTTATTTTTCTCATCCACTAAATAGGGATAATGGCGGCTACCTCACATGTTCATTATAAGAATTTATAAGATTTTAATATTCAGCTTAGTTCCCAGCACCTAGAAAGCTCTCAAGAAATGATAACTTTGTATAATCAATTTACCCCCCTAAAAATATATGAATAAAAGAACTTTTTAAAATATTGCTTCCTTGATGGCTCAGCAGTAAAGAATCTGCCTGCAATGCAGGGAATGCAGAAGACACGTTTAATATTACTGAAATTCTAGTATCTAAGTGCTCTTAATAAAATGTTCAGTTAACATTTTATTGTTCATAAGAAACTTTATCTAAGGTTGGGAGTGGGCAAGTTATACTTGGAATTCAACATAACTTAAAACACAGCTTATAGTATTTTTTCACCATCTTCCCTTGCTATGAATGTGTGTGTGCTGCATGCTCAGTCATGTCCAACTCTTTGAGACCCCATGGACTGTAGCCTGCCAGGCCTCTCTGTCCATGGAATTTTCTAGGCAAGAAGAGTAGAGAGAGTTGCCATTTCCCACTCCAAGGGAGTCTTCCCAACCCAGGGATTGAACCCGAGTCTCTTGCATCTCCTGCATTGGCAGGCAGATTCTTTACCACCTCACTACCTGGGAAGCCCCTTACTATGTATTCTAACTACCATTTTATCTTAAATTCTGATACATGCAAGGAAAGCTTGACATTGCTTGTTATTAGTTTTCTATTGCTGCTATAACAAATAACCATAGAGATTTGGGTTAAAACAACAAAAATTTGTTTATCTTACAGTTTTGTGGGTTAGAAATCCAACATGATTTCACTGGGCAAAACTCAGAGTTTTCTTCAATTCTGGAAATGCTAAGAATCAATTTCCTTACTTTTCTAGTTTCTAGAGACTACCCATATTCCTTGGCTCATGGACACTTCCTCATCCTTAAAAGTCAGCAAAAGTGCGACTTGTTCTCACATCACATCACTCTGACCTCTCCATTGTTACATCTTCATTTCTGACTCTTCTCTTGCTTTCCTCTTTCACATTTGAGGATCCTTGGTATTACATCATGGTTCCCAAATAATCCAGAATTATCTCACTATTTTAAGGTCAGCTGAATGTCAACTTTAATTCTACCTACAACTTTATTTCCCTTTTGCTGTGTTATCTGAAATAGTCACAGGTTCCAGGGATTAGGGCATGGTTATCTTTGTGGGGCCATTATTCTGCCTACCATGCCACTTGACTAATTAAAAAGAAGATTAGCTAATAAGGAGTTGCAGACAGAACCAAAGGAGCCAAAAGGTAGAAAACTACATCCTTGACAGTTACATATGGAGAAAGCATAGAGCTCTGGTTAAAATAACACATATTTAAGGCCATTATCTTAAATCAATGAGCCTTTTGAGTGGAAGACTTGATCAAACAGAGCTCTGAGTTTTGGCTCAACCCACTGACTGTGTTAACTTCATCGTAGCATATAATATTTCTGGGGTTCAGTTTCCTCACCTGTCAGATGGAGATGATACAATCACAGAGTGATTGTGTGAAATAAATAGGACAGTAAGTATCACTTTTTCTTTTTTAAATTAATTTTTGTTGGAGTGTAGTTCCCTGTGCTACACAGTACGTTCTGATTAGTTATCTATTTTATACATAATGGGGTATATATGTTCATCCCAATCTCCTCTCATCCTACCCCCTTTCACCCCTGGTATCCGTACGTCTGTTCTCTGAGTCTGTGTCTCTATTTGAGCTTTGCAAATAAGCTCATCTGTATAATTTTTCTAGATTCCACATATAAGTGATATTATATGACATTTGTTTTTCTGACTTACTTCACACTGTATGACAGTCTCTAGGTCCATCTACATTTCTGCTAATGGCATGATGTTGTTCCTTTTTATGGTTGGATAATATTCCATTGTATATATGCACCACATTTTCTATATCCATTCTTCTGTTGATGGATATTTAGGTTGCTCCCATGTCCTGACTATTGTAAATAGTGCTGAATGTATCTTTTTGAAGTATGGTTTTCTCTGGGTATATGCCAAGGAGTAGAATTGCTGGGTCATATTGTAGTTCTATTTTTAGTTTTTTAAGGAACTTTCATACTGTTCTCCATCAGTTTACATACCCATCAGCAGTGTAAAACTGTTTTCTTTTCTCTATACTCTCTCTAGCATTTATTGTTCATTTTATAATATAATAGCTTTAATAATAATAACAAGGACATGTGGTAGACTTAATACCAAGTGCTATGGTAAGAGCATTAACATTATCTCTTTAATCTTCACAACCACTCAATAAAGTGGTACTTATTATTTTACCCATTTACAGAGCAGAAAACCAGGACTCAGAAACACTAGGTAATCTTCCCAGCTCGTATATAGTCAAGCCAGGAATACAGTTTTACACTGCTCCAAAAACCTCTGCTCTGAACCACTATGACAGAATACAAATCTAAGGTATGAAAACCAGTTCAAGAGTAATTTATTCTTTAATTTTAAAAAATAGAAAGAAAAAAGACTAACACCTTGAAATGAACAAGTCCTCATGTGACACAACTAAAGCAACCCACTATTCCCACCCACCACCTGCAACGGAGAGCTTTGCTTGGAAGCCACTTTTAGGGTTCTGCACAGAATAAGGTGATGTGACACTTGAATGTTTGTGTGCTTCTGAAAGGGCTGTAGGCTGAGACTCCACAAGATTTCATCCCAAGGGATTCCTGACTCAATCATATTCCCCTCTTCCTTAAAGTTTTCACCCAAAACAGACACTTGTTTTCTGTTCTAGACTGATTCTGCACTGAACTCTCCCAGGAAAGCCTGCCATTTTGTTTTCCAGCACATTCTTTTCAGATAACAAGCAAAAAATTATTTCTGCTCTTTCACTTAATAAGAAAGCAATGGTGCTGGGAAAACTGGACAGCTACATGTAAATGAATGAAATCAGAACACCTCCTAACACCACACACAAAGATAAACTCAAAATGGATTAAAGACTTAAATGTAAGATCAGAAACTATAAAACTCTTAGAGGAGAACATAGGCAGAACACTCGACGACATAAATCAAAGCAAGATCCTCTGTGACCCATCACCTAGAGTAACAGAAATAAAAGCAAAAGTAAACAAGTGGGACCTGATTAAATTTAAAAGCTTTTGCACAGCAAAAAAAAAAAAAACTATAAGCAAGGTGAAAAGACAACCCTCAGAATGGGAAAAAATAATAGCAAATGAAACAACTGACAGAGGATTAATTTCCAAAATATACAAGCAGCTCATACAACTCAATGCCAGAAAAACAAACAACCCAATCAAAAAGTGGGGAAAAGACCTAAACAGACATTTCTCCAAAGAAGACATATAGATGGCTAGCGAACACATGAAAAGATGCTCAACATCTCTCATTACGAGAGAAATGCAAATCAAAACTACAATAAGATATACCCTCATACCAGTCAGAATGGCTGTCATCAAAAGTCTACAAACAATAAATGCTGGACAGGGTGTGGAGAAAAGGGAATGCTCTTGCACTGTTGGTGGGAATGTAAATTGATACAGCCACTAGGGAAAATGGTATGGAGATTCCTTAAAAAACTAGGAATAAAACTACCATATGACCCAGCAATCTCACTCCTAGGCATATACCCTGAGGAAACCAAAATTGAAAGAGACACATGTATCCCATTGTTCATTGCAGCACTATTTAAAACAGCTAGAACATGGAGGCAACCTAGATGTCCATGACATCTAGATGTTCCTCACATCTAGTGAGGAAGTGGCAACTCACTCTACTCTTCTTGCCTAGAAAATTCCATGGACAGAGAGGCCCGTCAGATGAATGGATAAAGAATTTTGGTATATATACATAATGGAATATTACTCAGCCATAAAAAGGAACACATTTGAGTCAGTTCTAATGAGGTGAATGAACCTAGAACCTATTATATAGAGTGACGTGAGTCAGAAAGAGAAAGATAAATACTGTATTCTAACACATATATACAGAATCTAGAAAAACGGTACTGAAGAACTTACAGGGCACCAGTGGAGAAACAGACTAGAGAATAGACATGGACATGGGGAGAGGGATGAGGAGGGTGAGATGTATGGGAAGAGTAACATGGAAATTTACATTACTGTATGTAAAACAGATAGCCAACAGGAATTTGCTGTATGGCTCAGGAAACTCAAACAGGGCCTCTGTATCATCCCAGAGGGGTGGGATGGGGAGGGAGACATTAAGGAGTTTCAAAAGGGAGGGGATATATGTATATCTATGGCTGATTCATGTTGAAGTTTGACAGAAAACAGTAATATTCTGTAAGGCAATTATCCTTCGATTAAAAATAAATTTTAAAAAAAAAGGAATCATGAAGCTTTCCCTACATGTGCAATGTCTTTACAGTGTCTCTGGTAAATTATTTTCACATGTTGTCCACCAGACCCACTGACTTTGCTGAAAGCCCTTGCTCTCATGGCTGGGATGACCTCTCACCCAAGGGGTCAGTACCCAAAAGTCAGCATGTCTGACTGTGCTATGTGCTTCATTACCCATAAGATTATGAATAATTGTGGTAATTGCTGAAGCAAATGAGTTCTAGCTAATTACTAGTGTGGTCTTAATCCCAGCAACAAGTGAAAGCAAGAACGCTCACTGACATTTCACTCTATACCATAATGAATACAACTTGCAGTTTTAGTTGATGCCAAAACATTCACTGTTATGAACAGAATCTGAAATCCGAAGGGAATTAAACAGTTGAGTGTTTAAACATGTAGGTTTTTTTCTTTCTCTACTTTTAATTTGCTCTCAGGTATTTTTTAGGGCCATTCGACTTCTTTTTTACCCTAGGAAACAGCATGAGCTTTCTACTATAATTTGCAATAAACTCCGGAAGTTGGTGATGGACAGGGAGGCCTGGAGTGCTGTGGTTCATGGGGTCACAAAGAGTCGGACATGACTGAGCGACTGAACTGAACTGAACTATTAAGAATCACCTGACTCTAGAACCTGTTAAAAATATTATCAGAATTTAAGACATCACTTATAAGGATAAAAATGAAACAATAGATTTTAAAGCTTTTTGCAAAGATGAAAGTACTACACAATTAAAAGTTATCATTATTACTTCCTTATAACTATGATTTATAATGCCATTTCTAAAATATAATTTGTTAATTACTACATGTGGTGTCAGTGATAATCAATACACACATGGATAATTATAACATGTAGCCTTTTTGGAATAATCCAAGAGTATTTTCTCTCTTTCCCTGGATGCATATTTGAATTGCTCTGATTTAGGGACTTTTCCTAAGAAATTGGAGACCAATACCCCAATAGCACAGATGGAGATAGGAGCATAGCACATTACATAGCAGCCAAGCCAAGACTAAAATTCAGATCTTCTGATGAGTAGCTAAATGTTACATACTGGACTAAGTATGTAAACATTTTGGGTCATAGCTTTCATATCCTCTAAAATGGAGCAGGTAAGTTACATATAAGAATATTGCAAAGATAAAATAAAAAGGAAAAAGTGCTTCAGAATGTTAAAGGTACATGAAATCAAAGTTTATATGAACAATAGTCTGCACTATTCATAACATTTATAGTTCCATCGTGAAATGAAGACGTTTAACTTATTTTCCCATTCAAACTATTTTAACACCAAGTTTCTGAGTTTAAGCTTTTTCACAAGGGTTAAAGCTTTGTTTGAGCTATAAAACCAAATGGGAGATAGGAGGCTGTTACCAATTCTTCTCTGGTTTGAGTCCCAAGGAAAGAGGGTTTAGGGATTTTCGCATGTCCCAGTTATATTGAGTTTGGTTTGCACCCAGCACTGCCTTACTTTATCTAAAAGTCACTCTGCATTCTCAAATGAGCACTGTTCTCCAGGGAAACAATGACCTCAGCCAAATAGGGAACTTTAGAAAAATCCCTCTATCTTAATCTTTTTCAAAAGGAATTTTGGACTATGGGCCAGGGCTTCAAGGCTTAGATGATTTTAGAGAAGAGATGAGGATTGTAAATGCAATTGCTAACCCACCCCTACCAGCACTTCCTGGGCTTCCCTGGTGGCTCAGATGGTAAGGAATCCATCTGCAATGCAAGAGACCTGGATTCCATCCTTGGGTCAGGAAGATCCCCTGGAGAAGGGAATGGCAACCCACTCCAGTATTCTTGCCGGGAGAATCCCCATGGACAGAGGAGCCTGGCAGGCTACAGTCCATAGGGTCACAAAGAGTCGGACATGACTAAGCACAGTATAGCACAGCATTTCCTATCTTGCCAGAACATAGGCATTGATGGGCTCTCCTTTTCCTAACGGACATAATAAAAGCAAAGAGAACAATAGGAAAGAAATCAATAAACAAGAAAATGCCAGTTATTACAAAGTCTTTCTAAATCATTAGAATAAGGCTACATGATAGAAATAACTGGGTGATCAGAAAGTCCTTTCTGAGATGACATTATAAACTGAAATCTCAAAGACAAGAAGGCTTGGGAAGACTAACACCCCATTTTAGTGTGCCTTCCCCATACTCTGCTCCTTTTCCCTTCTTTGCTTCCCCTACTATTGATCTAGGGCTCCTACACTGAAGCAGCCTTCCCAGTCCCTTGGCCGTCTTTTTAGATTCATTTCATTCAAGATTCAAAAAGAGTCTAGCCTTCCTCAAACCATCCCTGCAATGTTGGTATTATTAAATCTTGTTACTACTGGGGCTCAGAAATAACAACCACCACAGCAAGCAATATTTATTAGGTACTTACCACGTGTCAAAATATGATAAATCAAAGCAAAAGATCAATGGCCACAGCAATCCCTGGAGACTTAGGACGAAGGGCTTTCTTCCTTTTCCTGGGCCTCAAAAACTTGCAAGGAAACTGTGCATCCAAAAGAAAGTGATTAAGTACCAAAATCAACTAATACATTCCGTACCTCAACTGTAGCAGTGAAGAATTGAGCCAAAATTATATGGGCTTCCCTGGTAGTTCAGCTGATAAAGAATCTGCCTGCAAAGCAGGAGACCTGGGTTCGATCCCTGGGTTGGGAAGATCCCTTGGAGGAGGCATGGCAACCCAATCCAGTATTCTTACCTGGAGAATCCCCATGGAGAGAAGAGCCTGGTAAGCTACAATCTATGGAGTCACAAAGAATCAGACACAACTGAGTAACTAAGCACAGCACACAAATATATATTTTAAATATATTTTATATAATATTTACTGAACTGTTTAATATTGATATTTATATAATGATTAATGTATATAGTTTAGATTAAATAACTATATATTTATAAATATATATGAAATCTCACTAGCCCCTGAGAGGTTTGAGTCAGATCAGTGTGATCATATCATTCTCCAGTTCAATAAACTTTCAATGATTTCCCACTTCCCACATTGGAACCTGCAAACAGGTGACCTACAGGTGACCTGCAGACCTGCTAATGTCTTAGTGGGTT
The DNA here is from genome assembly GCF_003369695.1 of Bos indicus x Bos taurus. Taxonomy (NCBI): domain Eukaryota; kingdom Metazoa; phylum Chordata; class Mammalia; order Artiodactyla; family Bovidae; genus Bos; species Bos indicus x Bos taurus. The sequence continues at coordinate 79,842,687 of NC_040083.1, read as the reverse complement.
GTTCAAAAAAGCATACACAATATTTTAAAGATCAGAAAATTTCCCATTAAAACTCCCCAGTTCCCCAAATCTTTTGAAAATACAGAAGTTCTGGCATCCCCTTTTCCATATGGCATCATTAACTGGAGTTGAACATCAACTGTCTACAAATTTTCATAAAAAGCAATCTCATTAAATGTCATTTTACATATTTTCTAACTTCTATTTTGGTTTCTTATTGGATTCCTGGGAGATTTAGGAGTGTATTTCTAAATTCTTAATCAATACTGTTTCTCAAAATTATATTTTGTTATAAATTTCTAACTTAATTGCATTCTTTACATATTGGGCTGTAAATGACATTCACTCTCACGTTTTGTTGAGAATTGCCTGATATCTAAGAACAAGGTTAGTTTTCATAAATCTTCTGTATGTTCTCTATGGGTTGGGGGAGGAGTTCCATATATGTTCATTAGATCTGGTTAATCTACACACTTACTGAGTGCTTATCTGCCTTGTCTATAAACATCTGAGGGTGTAGTCTGGAAACCTCTCACTATGATGGTTGGTTTGTCTATTACTATAATTTTGTCAAATTTTGAAGCTCTTTCAATGTGATGTTCTCCAGATATTTTCTAGGATGTCTTTTGCCTTACTTACAATAGATTTTGTCTAGTATTAATCTGGCTATTCTACTTAAGTCCTTATTTGTCTGGTATAATTTTTTCCATTTACTTACTTTTAATTTGCTGTATCTTTTTATGTGGGCTATGTATGTCTTAGTTTTCTGCACCGATGTTTATTTGTTGGTTTGTTCATCCAGTCAGACACTATTTGTCTTTTAATTATGAATTTTATTTTGCCAATATTTGTTTTGATTAATGGTATATCTGGATTAATTTTTAATCACTTTGTTTTGTATTTTCTCCTTGTCCAACTTTTGAATTTTTGCACCTTGTCTTGCCCTCTTTTCACTTGACAGTGTTGTTTTTTCTCCCTTCATTTCACTTTTTACTTCTGATTTAAAAAGTCTTTGTTCACTTATTTTGCCATTTGTATCCTAGAAATGATCAACATGCATAGTTAACATACTTAACTTTAAAAAAGAAAGGTTAATCAATATTTTAATATTCATTTTGAAAACACAAATCTTACAGCACTAAAATATTGATCATGCCTTGTAACTTGCATGCTATGCATTTGAGGATTTTATTCCTATACTGATTTTCACCTGAGTTCAGTCGCTTAGTAGTGTCCGACTCTTTGAGACCCCATGGACTGCAGCACGCCAGGCTTCCCTTGTCCATCACCAACTCCCAGAGTTTACCCAAACTCATGTCCATTGAGTTGGTGATGCCACCCAACCATCTTATCCTCTGTCGTCCTCTTCTCCTCCTGCCCTCAATCTTTCCCAGCATCAGGGTCTTTTCAAATGAGTCAGCTCTTCGAATCATGTGGCCAAAGTATTGGAGCTTCAGCTTCAGCATCATTCCTTCCAATGAACACTCAGGACTGATCTCCTTTAGGATGGACTGGTTGGATCTCCTTGCAGTCCAAGGGACTCTTAAGAGTCTTCTCCAACACCACAGTTCAAAAGCATCAATTCTTTAGCACTCAGCTTTCTTTACAGTCCAACTCTCACATCCATATAAGACTACTGGAAAAACCATGGCCTTGACTAGATGGACATTAGTTGACAAAGTAATGTCTCTGCTTTTTAATATGCTGTCTAGGTTGGTCATAGCTTTCCTTCTAAGTGGAAAGCGTCTTTTATTTTCATGGCTACAGTCATCATCTGCATTGATTTTGGAGCCCCAAAAAATAAAGTCAGCCACTGTTTCCACTGTTTCCCCATCTATTTCCCATGAAGTGATGGGACCAGATGCCATGATCTTTGTTTTCTGAATGTTGAGCTTTAAGCCAACTTTATCACTCTCCTCTTTCACTTTCATCAAGAGGCTCTTTAATTCGTCTTCACTTTCTGTCATAAGGGTGGTGTCATCTGCATATCTGAGGTTATTGAGATTTCTCCGGGCAATCTTGATTCCAGCTTGTGCTTCATCCAGCCCAGTGTTTCTCATGATGTACTCTGCATAGAAGTTAAATAAGCAGGGTGACAATATAAGGCCTTGACATACTCCTTTTCCTATTTGGAACCAGTCTGTTGCTCCATGTCCAATTCTAACTGTTGTTTTCTGACCTGCATACAGATTTCTCAAGAGGCAGGTCAGGTGGTCTAGTACTCCCATCTCTTTCAGAATTTTCCACAGTTTATTGTGATCCACACAGTCAAAGGCTTGGCATAGTCAATAAAGCAGAAATAGATGTTTTTCTGGAACTCTCTTGATTTTTTGATAATCCAGAGGATGTCGGCAATTTGATCTCTGGTTCCTCTGCCTTTTCTAAATCGAGTTTGAACATCTGGAACTTCACAGTCCACGTATTGTTGAAGTCTGGCTTGGAGAATTTTGAGCATTACTTTACTAGCATGTGAGCGAGCATTCTTTGGCAATGCCTTTCTTTGGGATTGGAATGAAAACTGACCTTTTCCAGTCCTGTGGCCACTGCTGAGCTTTCCAAATTTGCTGGCATATTGAGTGCAGCACTTTCACAGCATCATCTTTCAGGATTTGGAATAGCTCAACTGGAATTACATCACCTCCACTAGCTTTGTTCATAGTGATGCTTTCTAAGGCCCACTTGACTTCACTTTTCAGAGTGTCTGGCTCTAGGTGAGTGATCACACCATTGTGATTATCTGGGTCATGAAGATCTTTTTTATATAGTTCTTCTGTGTATTCTTGCCACCTGTTCTTAATATGTTCTGTTTCTATTAGGTCCATACCATTTCTGTCCTTTATTGTGCCCATCTTTGCATGAAATGTTCCCTTGGTATCTCTAATTTTCTTGAAGAGATCTCTAGTCTGTCCCATTCTATTGTTTTCCTCTATTTCTTTGCATTGATTGCTGAGGAAGGCTTTCTTATCTGTCCTTGCTATTCTTTGGAACTCTGCATTCAAATGGGTAGATCCTTCCTTTTCTCCTTTGCTTTTCACTTCTTTTCACAGCCATTTGTAAGGCCTCCTCAGATAACCAGTTTGCTTTTTTGCATTTCTTTTTCTTGGGGATGGTCTTGATTCCTGTCTCCTGTACAGTGTCATGAACCTCCATCATAGTTCATCAGGCACTCTGTCTATCAGATCTAGTCCCTTACATCTATTTCTCACTTCCATGGTAAAATCGTAAGAGATTTGATTTAGGTCATACCTAAATGGTCTAGTGGTTTTCCCTCGTTTCTTCAATTTAAGTCTGAATTTTGCAATAAGGAGTTCATGATCTGAGCTACAGTCCGCTCCTGGTCTTGTTTCTTGCTGACTATATAGAGCTTCTCCATCTTTGGCTGCAAAGAATATAATCACTCTGATTTCAGTATTGACCATCTGGTGATGTCTATGTGTAGAGTCTTCTCTTGTGTTGTTGAAGAAGGTGTATAACCTTTTATATATATATATATACACACACACACACACACACATATATGTGTGGAGAAGGCAATGGCATCCCACTCCAGTACTCTTGCCTGGAAAATCCCACGGACGGAGGAGCCTGGTAGGCTGCAGTCCATGGGGTCGCTAAGAGTAGGATGTGACTGAGCGACTTCCCTTTCACTTTTCACTTCATGCATTGGAGAAGGAAATGGCAACCCACTCCAGTGTTCTTGCCTGGAGAATCCCAGGGATGGCGGAGCCTGTTGGGCTGCCGTCTATGGGGTTGCACAGAGTCGGACACGACTGAAGCGACTTAGCAGCAGCAGCACATATACGTGTGTGTGTGTGTATATATATATATATATATATATATATATATAGCCTTTTATTGATATTAAATATATATATAGCCTTTTACTGATATTAAATCTATATTGATTTTATATGCCCATTAATTAGATTTCTAACTGCTTTATGTAGTCAGTGTTTATATTTACCCAGAAGTACACCATATTATTTATTTACCACACCTCCTTGTGTCTCAGGTGTTCCTCAGGGCTCATTTTCTTCTTTCTGAAATATAGTCTTTAGATATTTATTAACAAAGAATTATTGGTAGTAAACTCAGGATTTCAATTTTTGGTTTGGGTGTTCTTTTGCTTCTTTGTTTTGTGCTGAAATGTCTTCATTTAACCTAATTTTGAAAATAATTTCACTGAATATTCAATTTTACATTTAATCATCTATACCAACAATTCTTTTCTTTTTCATACATTGAAGAATATTACTATATTTTCTTTTAAGGTCCACTACTGCTTTTGAGAAGTTAGCTGTCAGTCTGGTTAACACAGCTTTGTAGATAATCTTTCTTTTCTCTCTAGTTGCTTTTTCTTATACTGATTGCTTCAAGATCATCACTTTGTCTTTGTTGGTCTGCGGTTTCACTAGGATGTTTTCAGATGGGTTTTTATTTTAATTCAGTTGAGATTCCTTGAGCATCCTTAACCTAAGGATTGTAGATATTCATCAACTGAGGAAACTGCTCAGCTATTATCTCTTTGGCTGCTATCTCTCCCCAGTTTTTTCTCATTTAACTTTCTGAGTTTTCAGTTAGACACTTGGACTTTCTTACTATATCTACCATGTCTCCTAACTTCTTACTGAAGTAAGAAGTTTTATATTTTTTGTATTTTTATTTCTGTATGCTACTTTCTGGGTAACTTATTCATATCTCTTCCAGTTCATTAATTTTCTTGTTAGCTGCTTTCAATTTGGTATTTACATACTCGGTTTTTATTTTAATTATTATATTGTTTATTTATGGAAATTTTATGCGGTTTCCAATACAAATCTACAGTATTCACAGTTTCTTATACTTTTACCATCTTTTCAATATCTTTATTTATTTATTTAATGTATGAAATTATTTTAGAGTCCATATCTGATGATTATGCAGTTCTTACAAATCTGATTCTACATTGTATTTTTTGTTGACTCTCTCAGGGTATTCAATTTCCTTGTATATATTTTTAAAATTTTTATGATGAACTCATCTTCCTTTGACTTTATCTATGGACACTCTCTGAAACTATTTAAAGTACATTACTCAAAAAAAAAAAAAAAAAAAAAAACCACTCTGTTTGTTCCTACCAGTTGTTGCAGGCACTTACCAGCTCAGGACCACTTGGACTAAATTTTTGTCTGAGAATATTTTTAGACTACTCAGGTACAGTAAATTATGGCCTCCAAACTAAAGTGAACTCAGACTGACGGGTTAGAAATTCTCAGATGAAGTGTTTTCGGATTTTTCTTTTCTTTCTTTTTCAAAATAGCATTCAAATCAAAGTCCAAGATACTCAAGTCTCCTTTGTGGGGATGGGTTTTCTAGTTTGCCCATTGTGAGGGTCATCCATTAGGGTCCTGTTTTTAAACAGAGCTTGCCAATCAGACTTCTTGCTCTGTCTGGACCCTAGGCTGTGTCTTTTGACTTCCATGCTGTATACCATTAAAACCAAGTTTGTACACAAGGATACACTGACAGAAGCACACAAGGAGAGAAAGGTGCTTTCTCATCAGTTCTTGTCTTTTTTATTTTTCTTTACTGTCAGCTCATTTGGGCTTTTTAAATGTTTTATTTTAAAATATAGTTTATCCAGCATTTTAGGTGTTCTGCACCCAGAGGAAGAGAAGAAAAAGAGACAGTTTGTGGTGTTTGGGGCTAATATCCTTCTTTCTTCCCTCAGATTGTAAATACTGTAAATAAAGCTACTCTATTCTATTTAATTAGTCATTCCTGGCACACAGTTCGTTCAGTTCAGTTCAGTCACTCAGTTGTATCCGACTCTTTGTGACCCAAAGGACTGTAGCATGCCAGGCTTCCCTTGTCTGTCACCAACTCCTGGAGCTTACTCAAACTCATGTCCATTGAGTTGGTGATGCCATCCAACCATCTCATCCTCTGTCGTCCCCTTCTCCTCTTGCCCTCAGTCTTTCCCAGCATCAGGGTCTTTTCAAATGAGTCAGTTCTTCGCATCAGGTGGCCAAAGTATTGGAGTTTCAGCTTCAACATCAGTCCTTCCAATAAACATTCAGGACTGATCTCCTTTAGGATGGACTGGTTGGATCTCCTTGCAGTCCAAGGGACTCTCAAGAGTCTTCTCAAACACCACAGTTCAAAAGCATCAATTCTTCAGTGCTCAGCTTTATTTATAGTCCAACTCTCACATCCATACATGACTACTGGAAAAATCATAGCTTTGACTAGATGGACCTTTGTTGGCAAAGTAATATCTCTGCTTTTTAATATGCTGTCTAGTTTGATCATAATTTTTCTTCAAGGAGCAAGCATCTTTTAATTTCATGGCTGTAGTCACCATCTGAAGTCACCATCCTGGCACACACTAAGCATTTAATAAATGTTGATTGAAATAAATCTATTCTCTATTATTTGAATAAAATTCTGAAAACATTTACAGAGAGAGTATAATTTCCCTCTCTTGGGTTCTCTGTTTTACTCTTTTTCACATACATAATATTTCTTTTCAGTCATTATGTAGTCTTTATTAATAGCATGCTAATTCACAATAACCCTCTGAATCAAGCAACATTTTTTACCTGAAAACTCAACTATCAGGCACTAGCCCAACATCAGCTATTTGAAATGAGATGATTATATAAAGTGTGGAAGGCCTGACTTGGCAATGCAATTTATCTATAATTAGGCTTGTCATGGGGCTTCCCATGCAGCTCAGTGGTAAAGAATCCACCTGTCAAAGCAGGAGACGTGGATTCGATACCTGTATCAGGAAGATCCCCTGGAAGAGGAAATGGCAACCCACTCCAGTACTCTTGCCTGAAAATTTTCATGAACAGAGAGGCCTGGTGGGCTACAGTCGATGAGGTCTCAAAGAGTCAGACAAGACTGAGTGAACGAGCATGCATGCAGAATTCCTCATCTAATGGTATCAAACTTTTACACCTAAGTAACCCTTACATCAGAGATGAGTGAATACATAAATGAGGCCCAAAGACCTAGAGTTTTTTTAATCTTAAAAAAGTTATTAAAATATTAATTTGTACTCCAGAATAAGTTGATATCTCTTTTTAGCAGACATATTTTAAATTATTCATGAGCAAATTATATACTGTCATCATCACCACCAATTTCATGCCAAGGTGTCCATTGAAAAGACATACTGCATTTGTATTATAGCTTTGCCTATTTCCAGGATATGGGAGTGTACCCCGCTTTTGGAAACACCACATTACATGATTTAAATGGAGAGATATGTGAAACTCACACACACACACAAAAAAAGACCACTCTGGAAAGAGCCCAACTTTTTACTTGGACATTTTACCTCTAACCTCACATACAGTTCTAATTCAAGAGCAGGGAGCTTAATCGCCTAAGAGGTATTGCTTGGAACATCAGTGAGCAGAAAGGGCAAGGTTGGGACTGTAGTAAAACAGGAGGACAGGTCTAGTCCAAAGGGGTAGGGCTGCCAGTCACCTGCAGCCCAGTGTTTCCACGTGGGAGTGCAGATCAGAGCTGCAGATCTCCCAAACCAGGAATCCAGGTTCTTATGTGCCTTCTCGTAATTTTAAAAGTTTGTCTCAGCTAGGTAGACTGGGAAGCTTTGAGTGATTCCTCAAGTTTTAAAATAGAACATGAGAGATGATTTTCATAATTTTGCAGTAGAGAAAAAGCTTTCTAAATTATGACAAAAAAATCAGAAGATGAATGTGTGTGTGTGTGTGTGTGTGTGTGTGTGTGTGTGTATATATATATATATCAGTTTAGTTCAGTTCAGTTCAGTCACTCAGTCATGTCCAACTCTTTGCGACCCCATGAATCGCAGCATGCCAGGCCTCCCTGTCCATCACCAACTCCCAGAGTTCACTCAGACTCACGTCCATCGAGTCAGTGATGCCATCTAGCCATCTCAACCTTTGTCGTCCCCTTCTCCTCCTGCCCCCAATCCCTCCCAGCATCACAGTCTTTTCCAATGAGTCAACTCTTCACATGAGGTGGCCAAAATACTGGAGTTTCAGCCTTAGCATCATTCCCCCCAAAGAAATCCTAGGGCTGATCTCCTTCACAATGGACTGGTTGGATCTCCTTGCAGTCCAAGGGACTCTCAAGAGTCTTCTCCAACACCACAGTTCAAAAGCATCAATTCTTTGGTGCTCAGCCTTCTTCACAGTCCAACTCTCACATCCATACATATATATATAAAACTTGGTTATATCTGTATATACTGCAGATGGTGATTGCAGCCATGATATTAAAAGACGCTTACTCCTTGGAAGGAAAGTTATGACCAACCTAGATAGCATAGTCAAAAGCAGAGACATTACCTTGCCAACAAAGTCCATCTAGTCAAGGCTATGGTTTTTCCAGTAGTCATGTATGGATGTGAGAGTTGGACTATAAAGAAAGCTGAGCACTGAAGAATTGATGCTTTTGAACTGTGGTGTTGGATAAGACTCTTTAGAGTCCCTTGGACAGCAAGGAGATCCAACCAGTCCATCCTAAAGGAGATCAGTCTTGGGTGTTCATTGGAGGGACTAGTGTTGAAGCTGAAACTCCAATCCTTTGGCCACCTGATGTGAAGAGCTGACTCATTTGAAAAGACCCTGATGCTGGGAAAGATTGAGGGCAGGAGGCGAAGAGGATGACAGGGGATGAGATGGTTGGATGGCATCACCGACTTGATGGACATGGGTTTGAGTGGACTCCAGGAGTTGGTGATGGACAGGGAGGCCTGGTGTGCTGCAATTCATGGGGTTGCAAAGAGTCAGACATGACTGAGCAACTGAACTGAACTAAACAAAAACACCAGAAACAAAGTCACATGCAAAAGCTAGCAAATATTTGCAGATAAAATACTAATTTCTTAATATATGAAGTGTGTTGGAAGTGAGATAAATATATATTCCAATAAAAAATATTGGCAACAATATGAAGAGATGGTTCACAGAAAAAGAAATGGGTGAACAACATCACTCATAATAGGAGACATGTTAATTAAATTACTGTGATATACCATATTTCACTGGCTTATTTGGCAAAGATCAAAGAGCTTCAAATCACATTTTTGGCAAAGAGATGGAAAACAGACCTCTCATACATTGATAGAGGATTATACATTGACCAGAGTCTGCAAGATAGTATTTGTCAGAATTTATCAAATTTATGAACATACTAACCTTTTGACCCAACAAGTCATTTTGCATTCAGGTACATAAAATGAGTCAAGGACACATTTACAATGATATATATTACAGGACTCTCTGTGCACACTTTTTGCTTATGTACAAAGAAGAGGATTTAAAGCAACTGCTAAATGTTTGTATGGGCCCAGATTCATGCTTTGTCTGTGGTAGGCAAGAAAACATAGTGGTAAAGAGTATATGCCCACAAATCAGATTCCTCATTGTCAAAATAAGATATACCACCCACTAGGTCTGCAGTGTTTGGGCTGGTTATTTAGCAGCATGGGACTTAGTTTGGTCATCTGAAAAATGGCAGTGGTAATAGTCACTACTTCATAATGGGGTTATTGAAAGGCTCAAATGAATGCAATTCATGGAAACGATTTTAAATATATTCTAGTGTGGCTAATCATATTTTCCAAAGATGGCTCCCATCTCATGTACTCTTTTGCAATGTGACTTTGTCCTCCTCTATTAAGAGATGGAGTGTGTTTTTCCACTCCCTTGAGTCTGGGCAGACCCTGGATCTGCTTTGACCAAGATGATATGGAAAAAATGATGCTCTACCAGTCTGGTGATAGTGCTTAAGTGGCCTGGTAATATTTGCTTCTGCCTTGTAGAGGTCAGCTACTGTGTAAGAAGTACAATACTGTGAAACCACCATGCTGTGAAAGCCCAAGTCACATGGAGGGGCTCTGAAGGATGAAATGCCATATGGAGAAAGATAATTCGAGGAGCACGTGAAGTCTCGGATATGTGAGTGAACAAGCCATCTTGGAAGGGAGACCCATAGCCTCAGTTGCCCCATCTAACACCATATGGAACAGAGACAAAATACTTAGCCAAGACTTTCCCAGAGTCCTGACCCACAAAACCATAAATAAAACAAAATGGTTATTTTAAAGTAGTAGATTTTGGTACAGTTTGTTATATGGCAATAACCAAAATATCTTTTATAAGATGTTCAAAAAATGGTATCTGCTATTATTTTTATACTAGAAGTACATGAAGTCCCTCAAAAAATTACTAAAATAGCCATAATCATTTCATTAGTAAAAATATGTTTTTATTATTTTTCAAATGGTATTTTAGCTGATGTCACAAAAGGGAGGTTTTCAGAATTCCCCAGAAATTAAAAAAAAAAAAAAGAACATAAGAAGGGATGAATAAATTTAATCTAAAAGTGTTAGTCACTCAAGTGTCCAACTCTTTGTGACCCCATGAACTGTAGCTCACCAGGCTCCTCTGTCCATGGAATTCTATCATATACTGATGCATATATATGGAATATAAAAAGATGGTACTGATGAATTTATTTTCAGAATAGCAAAGGAGAAGCAGACGTAGAGAACAAACCTATGGACATGGGGGAGGGGAGGAGGGAGAGGGTGAGATGTATGGAGAGAGTAACATGGAACTTAAAATACCATACATAAAATAGCCAACAGGAATTTGCTGTATGACTTGGGAAACTCCAACAGGGGCTCTGTGACAATCAAGAAGGTGGGCTGGGGAGGGAGGTTCAGGAGGGAGGGGACATGGGTGTACCTATGGCTGATTCTTATTGCTGTTTGACAGAAAACCACAAAATTCTATAAAGTAATTATCCTCCTATTTAAAAAATGAATAAAGTGGCAAAAAAAAAAAAAAAAAAAAGAATACTGGAGTACATAGCCATTCCCTTCTCCAGGGAGATCTTATAGACTCCAGAATCAAACCTAGGTCTCCCGCATTGCAGGCAGATTCATAAATGTCTAAGTGACCAGGGAAGCCCCAATTTAATCTAAACCATGTAAAATTGTTGGGAAATTCTAGACTTATGCAAAACACACTTACTTTTAAAATACAAAGATAAATCAAATGTTCTCATAGTTTACATTTTCAGATCCTGTTGCTTGGGAACAAACATGAGGGAAAAAACTAGATATGAATCTCTCCCATATGTGTGTTTACCTCTTAACTTATTCCTATTCTCTAAAGTGATGCATGAACACTATGAAAAAGCAAAAAGAGAGGACAATGAAAAAGGAACTCTCCAGGTCAGTAGGTGCCCAATATGCTAATGGAGACCAGTGGAGAAATAACTCCAGAAAGAATGAAGAGATGGAGCCAAAGCAAAAACAACACCGAGTTATGGATGTGACTGGTGATGGAAGTAAAATCCAGTGCTATAAACAGCAATATTGCATAGGAACCTGGAATGTTATGTCCATGAATCAAGGCAAATTGGAAGTGGTCAAACAGGAGATGGAAAGAGTGAACATTGACATTTTAGGAATGAGCAAACTAAAGTGTACTGGAATGGGTGAATGTAATTCGGAACCATTATAACTACTACTGTGGGCAAGAATCCCTCGGAAAAAGTGAAGTAGAGATCATAGCCAACAAAAGAGTCTAAAATGTGTACTTGGATGCAATCTCAAAAATGACAGAATGATCTCTATTTGTTTCCAAGGCAAACCATTAAATATCACAGTAATCCAAGTCTATACCCTGACCAGTAATGCTGAAGAAGCTGAAGTTGAATGGTTCTATGAAGACCTACAAGACCTTCTAGAACTAACACCCAAAAAAGATGTCCTTTTCATTATAGGGGACTGGAATGCAAAAGTAGGAAGTCAAGAGATACCTGAAGTAACAGGCAAATTTGGCCTTAGAGTACAAAACAAAACAGGTCAAAACTAACAGTTTTGCCAAGAGAACACACTGGTCATAGCAAACACCGTCTTCCAACAACATAAGAGAAGACTCTACACATGGACATCACCAGATGGTCAATACTGAAATCAGATTGATTACATTCTTGGCAGCCAAAGATGGAGAAGCTCTATACAGTCAGCAAAAACAAGATTGGGAGCTGACTGTGGCTCAGATCATGAACGCCTTATTGCCAAATTCAGACTTAAATTGAAGAAAGTAGGGAAAACCACTAGACCATTCATCTATGACCTAAATCGAATCCCTTACAATTATACAATGGAAGTGACAAAGAGATTCAAGGGATTAGGTCTCATAGATAGAGTGCCTGAAGAACTATGGATGGAGGTTCGTGACATTATACAGGAGGCAGGGATCAAGGCCATCCCCAAGAAAAAGAAATGCAAAAAGGCAAAATGGTTGTCTGAGGAGGCCTTACAAATAGCTAAGAAAAGAAGAGAAGCTAAAGGCAAAAGAGAAAAGCAAAGATATAACCATTTGAATTGCAGAATTCCGAAGAATAGTGAGGAGAGATAAGAATGCCTTCCTCAGCGATCAAGGCAAAGAAATAGAGGAAAACAATAGAATGGGAAAGACTAGAGATCTCTTCAAGAAAATTAGAACATTTCATGCAAAGATGGGCACAATAAAGGACAGAAATGGTATGGACCTAATAGAAGCAGAATATATTGAGACAAGGTGGTAAGAATACACAGGATAACTATACAAAAAAGATCTTCATGACCTAGATAGCAACGATGGTGTGATCACTCACCTAGAGTCAGACATCCTGAAATGGGAAGTCAAGTGGGCCTTAGGAAGCATCACTACAAACAAATTTAGTGGAGGTAAGGGAATTCCAGTTGAGCTATTTCAAATCCTAAAAGATGATGCTGTTATAGTGCTGCATTCAATATGCCAACAAATTTGGAAAACTCAGCAGTGACCACAGGACGGCAAAGGTCAGTTTTCATTCCAATCCCAAAGAAAGGCAATGCCAAAGAATGCTCAAACTACTGCACAATTGTACTCATCTCAAACACTAGTAAAGTAATGCTCAAAGTTCTCCAAGCCAGACTTCAACAGTATGTGAACCGTGAGCTTCCAGATGTTCAAGCTAGACTTAGAAAAGGCAGAGGAACTAGAGATCAAATTGCCAACATCCGCTGGATCATTGAGAAAGCAAGAGAATTCCAGAAAAATATCTACTTCTGTTTTATTGACTATGCCAAAGCCTTTGACTGTGTGGATCCCAATAAACTGTGGAAAATTCTGAAAAAGATGGGAATACCAGACCACCTAACCTGCCTCTTGAGAAACCTGTATACAGGTCAGGAAGCAACAGTTAGAAAGGAGTACGTCAAGGCTGTATATTGTCACCCTGCTTATTTAACTTATATGCAGAGTACATCATGCAAAATGCCTGGCTGGATAAAGCACAAGCTGGAATCCAGATTGCTGGGAGAAATATCAATAACCTCAGATATGCAGATGATACCACCCTTATGGCAGAAAGCAATGAAAAACTAAAGAGCCTCTTGATGAAAGTGGAAGAGGTCAGTGAAAAAGTTGACTTAAAACTCAGGATTAGAAAACTCAGATCATGGCATCTGGTTCAATCACTTCACAACAAATAGATGGGGAAACAAGGGTTCAGGATGGGGAACACATGTATACCTGTGGCGGATTCATTTTGATATTTGGCAAAACTAATACAATTATGTAAAGTTTAAAAATAAAATAAAATTAATTAAAAAAAAACAAAAAAGAAAGAAAACAGTGGTTTGACTTTATTTTTTTGGGCTCCAAAATCACTGCAGATGGTGACTGCAGCCATGAAATTAAAAGACGCTTGCTCCTTGGGAGAAAAGCTATGACCAACCTAGACAGCATATTTAAAAGCAGAGACATTAATTTGCCAACAAAGTTCTGTCTTGTCAAAGCCTTGGTTTTTCCAGTAGACATTTATAGATGTGAGAGTTGGACTCAAAGCTGAGCGCCAAAGAATCGATGCTTTTGAACTGTGGTATTGGAGAAGACTCTTGAGAGTCCCTTGGACTTCAAGGACATCATACCAGTCAATCCTGAAGGAAATCAGTCCTAAATATTCCTTGGAAGCACTGATGCCGAAGCTGAAACTCCAATTTTTGGCCATCTGATGCAAAGAATTGACTCATTGGAAAAAACCCTGATGCTGGGAAAGATTGAAGGTGGGAGGAGAAGGGGACAGCAGAGGATGAGATGGTTGGATGGCATCAATGATGAGATGGAGACAAGTTTGAGTCAGCTCTGGAGTTGGTGATGGACAGGGAAGCCTGTTGTGCTGCAGTCCATGGGGTCGCAAAAGAGTTGGACATGACTGAGCAACTGAACTGAACTGAAAGTGATCATGAAACTCCATGAAGGTGCAGTGATTAAGACTCTGCTTCCAGTGCAAGGGACACAGGTTTGATCCCATGGACAGAGGAGCCTGGTGTACTACAGCCCATGGGGTGATAAAGAGTTAGACACGACTGAGTTACTAACACACACACACACACACACACACACACACACAACTATCTCCTTGCATGCTGCCAAAAAAAAAAAGAAAAGTTGATAAACTGATTTATTGATTTAAGATGAAGTCTTAATAATGATTCCTTAGACAACTGAAATCTCTATCTTATAAAATGCATGGATAGACAGCTAATCAGGTATCCTTTGTTTACCCACAATTTGGCTAGTTACATTAGTAAAAGATACTTAAGCTGATTTATGTCAACAGACAGAGCACAGTAGTATCTTTTCAATAATACTGTATTCAGATAGAACCACAGACATTATTGAAATCTTTAACCAGTCTCTGCAGTCCAGTAAACCCCCAATTCAGCTGCATTCCAGTTGCTTTAGGTTAACTTTCCTCCTCTCACATTGAAATTGTTTTGTAAAAAAGGGGCAATATCTTCACTCATACAGAATTCCTTTAATACTGCTCTCTCTCCACCCCCGTTGGGCTTTGCCTATGGTAGATGCTCAGTAATTATCAGCTAAAATAAACTTTAAAAAATTGAGTAAGACCCAGCCTTCATCCTAAGAGTGATTTCAATCTAACAGAAGTAGGTCAGAAAACAGCTACTGACATGGTCTACAGACAGCCTTGTCACTGGCCCAAACATTTTGTTTTAAAGAGTAATAAATTATTTCATGGATCTAATCCTTTTACCCTTGAGTGCAATTTCTACTGTTGCTTATGACTGGAAATAGGAATGGAGCTCTAGATTATGAGTCATGGGTTCTGAGAGCACAGCTTTTGATGGGGAAAACATTGTTGCATAAAGGGAATTGATGCAGAGTAATAATTAGGATAATCATCACCAGTCATGGCGTGCTCACCGTATGCCAAGCATGGTATAGATAATTTTCTACATATTATTTCATTCATCTTTACAACAGAACAAAAGAAGTATAATTATCAGGATTTTATAGTTTTGGGAACCAAGGTTTAGAGAAAACTTAAGTAATATCTCCCTCCACCCACTCACCCCATTCACCATCACCACCAAAAACATTAAAGGCAGAAGTCAGACATTCTTACTCAGTCAGTGTGACTCTGGAGAGATTTCAATGACAAGTCCCTCCCTCCTGACCACGTGTGTGACCCATTAGATTCACATTCCCAGATCCTTGAATCTTATGCCAAATCATACAGGAGACAGTGATGGAGGTGAGTCATGTAACAGTAGCATCTTAAAAAGAGTTCTGTGCTCTCAAATCCACATAATCCATACAGCTTCATGGGCTCCTTCTTGAGGCCTGGTGGGGCAGCTCTTCACTTCCTCCACGATTTAATTTGCCAGCCAGGATTCTTCCAAGTGCTTCTTTCTTTATCAGACTGAATTTCTGTTGTGCTCAAGCAAACAACCACAACTGATAACTTAGTACCAAAGAGCATGACTAAAGAAGTGTGATCATCACACTGAGATGGGCACAAGGAGGTGAGACTCCCATCTGTGAGGCGGCAGGCCTGGGAATCAGCTCAGACAAGCATTCACGAACCTGACCAAACCAGTGCCTAGGGTCACCCAGACAGCACATCTACAGCTGGTGACACCTGAGGAACTGGGAGGTCACTGCCCCAGGGGAGGAACACCAAGACCACAGGCCTACAAAGTTGATTCTGAACACAGGATGAATTACAGCTACAAAATACATGTTCAGACATGAAATTTCCACCTCCAGACATGGAAGAAAATCCATGGCTTTTCTGAGTGGTATATACATTTACCTATGGCTGATTCATGATGATATATGGCAGAAACCAACACAATATTGTAAAGCAATTATCTTCCAATTAAAAATAAATAAATTTAAATATCTTTTTAAGTGCTTCTTATCATCTTACAGATGAACCAGTGGAAAAGCAAACCCAAAAGATTGATACTGCTATTTGCTGAATCCAAATATTAATACCAGTTAATTCCACAATCTTGCAGTCTCTTATTTGAATACTTGGGCCTTGATCGGGAAAGAGCAGAATTCTTCCAATTGGAACAGTGATATTTAGAAGAAGTGGAAGTTTAAACTTAAATATTTATTTGTTTGTTTGTTTATTAAATAGAGGGAGCGGAGAATCTGGAGAAGTCCATTTAATTCTCACAAGAAAACAATGAAGTAGATGGCATTTTATAGACAAGAAAATATGTTACAGGGAAAAAAAACAAACCTGTAGGTTTCATACTGTAAAAGGCAGAGCCAGAATTCAAACCAAGAAAGTCTGATCCAAAGCCCACGCTCTGAACCATGGTTCAACAAACTTGCAGTGAAGGACTTTGCAGGTCAAATGACAGCCATCTGCCCAAGGATTTGGCTCTGCCGATAAAGCAGCAGTGTATAATACAGAACAAATAGGTATGGCTGTGATCCGATACACTGAAATGTGAATTTTATACAATTTTCACAGATCAGTAAATATTATTCTTCTTTTGAGTTTTAAAATAATTTTAAAACGTTAAAAGCCATTCTTAGCTCATGAGCCATACAAAAGCAAGCATTGCTGGAGTCTGCCAACTCCTGCTATTGACTATATGATATTGTGTCAGGGAAATTGAAACTGATCTTTGCAAACGGGCCCATGATTCCATGAAAATGTACCCTTGAAAGGCTCTTTCTAGGTAAATACAGCATGCATTTATTCTCTGGCTTATAAGCTACAGGTCATCATGCCGCCAGTGATGGCAGAGCACATTTTGAAAACATCCCCGTAGACCACATATGTAGCTATAGAAGACAGAGAATCAGGTATTCATTTCAAAAAAATAAAATAAAAGATCACATGAGCAGGAGGCACTTGAGTGTTTGGGGGAAACAGCCATGCTGACGTGAGGCCAGCTGAAATAGAGTTCTCTGCCAAGGAACGAAAATACAAAGAGACAGACATGTTTACTTTGCTTCCTGTAAATGGTTTATGAGAACTTTAATATGGCTACTGAGTATACTTTAAGTTTGTTAGACATTTTCCTTTTTTGACAAGGGAAAAATTTGTAAATTGAAGAGCTCAATATGTGAACTTAGGTTCCAGAATCAAAGACATGTTTGAGCTCTTTGGAAGAAGTTTCTCTCGGACCATTCTGCTCCCTGCTGCTATGTATATGACCAGTGTATATTTCCCTGGGGTCACTAAAACTCAGACATTAATAACAGAAAGACACGGTATCAATTACAAATTCCACATCTGCTTTCAAGAAAGACAGAGAAGGACTTCCTTGGCTGTCCAATGGTTAAGACTCTGCACTTCCAATGCGGGGGCATTGGTTTGATCCCTGATCAGGGAACTGAGATCCCACATATTGCGTACGGCTGCTTTCCCATTGCAGAGTTCCACCAGGTCTGTATGACCCTCAAAGCCTAACATATTTGCTCTCTGGTCCTTCAACGGAAAGGTTTGCTCATCCCTGAGTGAGGCGGATAATGAGGCAAAGGACTGAGCAGGCAGGGTGAGAGGATGAGGGCTAGTCAAGGTGGCACTGTCACCTCCATCTACGAGCACATGCAGGTGGGGCACTGGGAGAGCCTGGAAAGAATGCCTTGTGCCTTCAAGGGGATCAGGACGAGATGGAGCGGCTAGGAAACCCACTCATGAATGCACCCATGGGTGGCATTGCATTGTTTAAAGTCAAATTAAAGGACAGACTGAACGTTCTTTGGAATTCTACTGAAATGTGCTAGAGCAGCATACAGAAGCCAACTTTCATTTAGATTAAACCTTTCAGAAAAAGTGCAGTAACTTTGCGTTTTGGAGGAAGGGCTGAGTATACAGAGAGATACTGTTACAAATATATTTCAAAGGTCTCTAGTAAGGAGTGGGACAGGTGCAGAAGACTGAGGCTTTGCTCTTTTTTAGATTTTTTTGAAACATTTTTATTAGATTTTAGTTGATTTACAATATTGTGTTCATTTCAGGTATACAGCAAAGTGAATCAGTTATACAATATATGTGTGTGTCTGTGTGAGTCACTGAGTCATGTCCAACTCTTTGCAACTGTAGCTTGCCCAGGGTCCTCTGTCCATGAAATTCTCCAGTCAAGAATACTGGAGTGGGTTGCTATTCCCTTCTCCAGGAGATCTCCCCAACCCAGGGATAGAACTCAGGTCTCTCACACTGCAGGGAGATGCTTTACCATCTGAGCCACCAGGTCAGCCCATTCATATACATATATCCATTCTATTTTTTAAGATTCTTTTCCCACATAGGCCATTAAAGAATATTGAGCAGAATTCCCTGTGCTATACAGTAGGTTCTCATTAGGTATCTATTTTATATATGTGTGCTTAGTCACTTCAGTCATGTCCAACTCCTTGCAACCCTATAGACTATAGCCCACCAGGCTCCTCTGTTCATGAGATTCTCCAAGCAAGAACACTAGAGTGGGTTGCCATGCCCTCTTCAATTCCTTCCCAACCCAGGAATTGAACCTGAGTCTCATGAGTCTCCTGCATTGCAGGCAGATTCTTTACTGACTGAGCCACAGAGGAAGCCCCTATTTTATTACAAATAGTAGTGTGCACCTGTCAATCCCAATTTATCTTTTGCCCCACCATTTTCCTCCTGGTAACTATAAGTTTGCTTTCTTTATCAGTGACTCTACTTCTGTCTTGAAAATAAGTTCATTTGTACTCTTTTTAGATATCACATATAAGTGATATCATATATTTGTCTTTCTGTGTCTGACTTACTTCACTCAGTTATAACAATCTCTAGGTCCATCCATGTTGCTACAAATGGCATTATTTTGTTCTTTTTGTGGCACAGTAATATTCCACTGTATATACTTACCACATCTTCTTTGTCCATTCATCTGTAGATGAAGATTTAGTTTACTTCCATGTCCTGGCTATTGTAAATAGTGCTGCAATGAACACTGAGGTACATGTAACTTTTTGAATTAAGATTTTCACCAGATATATGCCCTGGAGTGTGATCACTGGCTCATATTTCAATATTTTTTAATTGAAGAATAGTTGATTTACAATGTTGTGTTAGTGTCTGATGTATAGCAAAGTGATTCAGTTATATATCTATAATGTATATTATATAATATGTAAAATTATATAATGTACAATGTCAGATTTTTTTAAATTATTGAGCATAATTCCCTGATTGTATAGTAGGTCCCTATTATTTCTCTATTCTACATATGGTAGTGTGTATCTGTTAATACGAGGCTTCATTCTTGACTGTGTATACCTCTGTAGAATTTAAGTATTACAATAAGCATTTTTAGTAATTTGCTGCTGCTGCTAAGTTGCTTCAGTCGTGTCTGACTCTGTGTGACCCCATAGACGGCAGCCCACCAAGCTCCCCCGTCCCTGGGATTCTCCAGGCAAGAATACTGGAGTGGGTTGCCATTTCCTCCTCCAGTGCATGAAAGTGAAAAGTGAAAGTGAAGTCGCTCAGTCGTGTCCAACTCTTCGAGACCCCATAGACTGCAGCCTACCAGGCTCCTCTGTCCATGGGATTTTCCAGGCAAGAGTACTGGAGTGGGGTGCCATTGCCTTCTCCATTTAGTAATTTAATAAAGTAATAAACATGGAAAATTTTGAAAAGGAAGAAAAAATATGTCCCATTAAAGAATTGTAATTATTAGTTTTGTGGCTCAAAGATGATGGCAATCATTTGACTGCAAGAAAAAGAAAGTGGAAGAAGCAAATCAGGAAATGCTTTAGGAGGATGTGACATTTGCAATAACCCTTTAAGCATCTATAGGATTTGACAGGGTGAAGAGGGCATCGCCTGCCAAAGAAATGAACAAAGACGAAATGGTGGGAGTGCTCTAGCCACAATGAAGAAAGAGTCTGCCCAGATGGTCTTTGCGCTTATTGATTTGGGTACTTTGTTTACAAGGCTAATTTAGCTGATATGTGATATGCACACAGATAACTTCACAAAACAATCAGCTATGAAGGTGTATTTAGTTACTTATCAGTGGAGATTGCAGCAACAAGAAAAATTACAAGCGATAATAAAGAATAACACTTCTTTTACACTAAAATAATGCAGATGATATGCAGCCATCTTGAAGAAATACAGCCACACTTAAAACAGAATAACTAAAGTGGATCAATCCAGCAACCTCACTTTTCAGATTAATTAGCAACTCTAACTTTTCCTGATACAAATGAATTTGGAAAGCCAGCTCCCAGGTTAAAGGATGGTTACTATGCCTTCTTAGCAGTATAGTCTTCCAGTGACTCTAAAATGGACCCTGCCTTTCCCAAGACTACTGAACCAACATCTCTGCAGTTGGCAACTGAAAGTCTATTTTTATCAGACTTCCTGGTGCTATTTCCGGAACTGTGCTTGAGTGTTGCCTGCAGAGGGATGGGTCACCAGTGGGCTGCTTCAGGGGCAAGGGCTCTGGGTGCAGCAGACCTGGGTATGGCATAAGCCCTCTTAGAGGAGGTCGCCATTAACCCACCAGAGAGCCACCAGAACTAACACAGGACTGGGGAAACAGACTCTTAGAGGGCACAAAAAAAACCTTGTGCACACCAGGACTCAGGAGAAAGGAGCAGTGACCCCACAAGAGACTGACCCAGACTTGCTCATGAGTGTTGGGAGTCTCTGGTGGAGGCATGGGTCAGTGGTGGCCTGCTGCAGGGTCAGAGGCACTGAGTGCGGCAGTGCACGCATGGGACCTTTTGAAGGAGGTCACCATTATCTTCATTACCTCCGCCATAGTTTGGCCTCAGGTCAAACAACAGGGAGGGAATACAGCCCCGCCCATCAACAGAAAATTAGATTAAAGATTTACTGAGTATGGCCCCATCCATCAAAACAAGAAAAGAACTAGTTTCCCCCTCAGTCAGTCTCTCTCATTAGTAAACTTCCATAAGCCTCTTATCCTTATCCATCAGAGGGAAGACAGAATGAAAACCAAAACCACAGAAAACTAACCAAGGATCACTGCCTTGTCTAACTCAATGAAACTATAAGTCATGCCATTTAGGGGTCGCACAGAGTCAGACACTACTGAAGCGACTTAGCAGCAGCAGCAGCAGCAAGATGGACGTGTCATGTTGGAGAGTTCTGACAAAACGTGGTCCACTCGAGAAGGGAATGGCAAACCACTTCAGTATTCTTGCCTTGAGAACCCCATGAACAGTATGAAAAGACAAAAAGATAGGACACTGAAAGATGAACTCCCCAGGGTGGTAGGTGCCTAATATGCTACTGGAGATCGGTGGAGAAATAACACCAGAAAGAATGAAGAGATGGAGCCAAAGCAGAAACAATACCCAGTTGTGGATGTGACTGGTGACAGAAGTAAAGTCTAATGCTATAAAGAGCAATATTGCACAGGAACCTGGAATGTTATGTCCATGATTCAAGGCAAATTAGAGGTGGTCAAAAAGGAGATGGAAAGAGTGAACATCAACATTTTAGGAATCAGTGAGCTAAAATGGACTGGAATGGGTGAATTATTAGATCTCATAGACAGAGTGCCTGAAGAACTATGGACAGAGGTTCATGACATTGTACAGGAGACAGGGATCAAGACCATCCCCAAGAAACAGAAATGCAAAAAGGCAAAACGGTTGTCTGAGGAGGCCTTACAAATAGCTAAGAAAAGAAGAGATGCTAAAGGCAAAGGAGAAAAGGAAAGATATACCCATTTGAATGAAGAGTTCCAAAGAAAAGTAAGGAGAAATAAGAACGCCTTCCTCAGTCAACAATGCAAAAAAACAGAGGGAAAAAATGGAATGGGAAAGACTAGTGATCTCTTCAAGAAAATTAGAGATACCAAGGGAACATTTCATGCAAAGATGGGCACAATAAAGGACAGAAATAGTATGGACCTAACAGAAGCAGAAGATATTAAGAAGAGGTGGAAAAATACACAGAACTATACAAAAGGGATCTTCATGACCCAGATAACCACGATGGTGTGATCACTCCTCTAAAGTCAGACATCCTGGAATGGGAAATCAAGTGGGTCTTAGGAAGCATCATTATGAACAAAGCTAGTAGAAGTGATGAAATTCCTGTTGAGCTATTTCAAATCCTAAAAGATGATGCTGTGAAAGTGCTGCACTCAATATGCCAGCAAATTCGGGAAACTCAGCAGGGGCCACAGGATTAGAAAATGTAAGTTTTCATTCCAATCCCAAAGAAAGGCAATGCCAAAGAATGCTCAAACAACTACACAATTGGACTCATCTCACACACTAGCAAAGTAATCCTCAAAATTCTCCAAATCAGACTTCAACAGTATGTGAACCGTGAACTTCCAGATGTTCAAGCTGGATTTAGAAAAGGCAGAGGAACCAGAGATCAAATTGCCAACATCTGCTGGATCATTGAAAAAGCAAGAGAATTCCAGAAAAATATCTACTTCTGCTTTACAGACTACACCAAAGCTTTTGACTGTGTAGATCACAACAAACTGTGGAAAATTCTGAAAGAGATGGGAACACCAGACCACCTGACCTGCCTCTTGAAAAATCTGTATGCAGGTCAGGATGCAACAGTTAGAACTGGATATGGAACAACAGACTGGTTCCAAATCGGGAAAGAATTACATCAAGGCTGTATATTGTCACCCTGCTTACTTAACTTATATACAGAGTACATCATGCAAAATGCCAGGCTGGATGAACCACAAGCTGGAATCAAGATTGGCAGGAAAAATATCAACAACCTCAGATATACAGATGACACCACCTTTATGGCAGAAAGTAAAGAAAAACTAAAGAGCCTCCTGATGAAAGTGAAAGAGGAGAGTGAAATAGTTGGCTTAAACTCAATATTCAGAAAACTAAGATCTTGGCATCCGGTCCCATCACTTGAAGGGAAATAGATGGGAAACAATGGAAACAGTGTCAGACTTTATTCTGGGGGGCTCCAAAATCACTGCAGATGGTGACTGCAGCCATGAAATTAAAAGACACTTGCTCCTTGGAAGGAAAGCTATGATCAACCTAGACAGCATATTTAAAAGCAGAGACATTACTTTGCCAACAAAGTCCGTCTAGTCAAAGCCTTGGTTTTTCCAGTAGTCTTATATGGATGTGAGAGTTGGACTGTAAAGAAAGCTGAGTGCCAAAGAAGTGATGCTCTTGAACTGTGGTGTTGGAGAAGACTCTTGAGAGTCCCTTGAACTGCAGGAGATCCAACTAGTCTGTCCTAAAGGAAATCAGTTCTAAATGTTTTCTGGAAGCACTGATGCTGAAGCTGAAACTCCAATACTTTGGCCACCTGATGAGAAGAACTGACTCATTGGAAAATACCCTGATGCTGGGAAAGATTGAAGGCCGGAGGAGAAGGGGATGACAGAGGATGAGCTGGTTGGATAGCATCAATGACTAGATGGAGATGAGTTTGAGTAAGCTCTGGGAGTTGGTGCCGGAAAGGGAAACCTGTTGTGCTGCAGTCCATGGGGTCTCAAAGATTCAGACACAATTGAGCAACTGATGTTAGGTGCTACTTATGGACTAAAATTTGAGAACCTCACTTCTAAAATGTGCACAGCATAGTTTCTTGGTGTCTACTATGAATGATCATACTAAAGACATGTTAGAGCATTTGGAGATATCGCCTGTAACTTGACTGTCACAATCCAGTCACTGCAAATTAAACAAGATAGGGTCACTTTCTTTTGGGCTCATCTGAGCTACATGAGTGACTACTTGGATGTCAGATCAATGTTGTTTTCTTTCCTAAACCTTCTTCCTACAGTTTTGGAGCTAGGGAAGTGAAGTAACTCACAGAAAGCACAGGGTCTGATAATTAGATAATGTCAATAAATGCTAGTTGCCTCCCTCCATTTAATTCATCTCTTAACTTCCTGTGCTAATGTGTCTTAAGTGACCACAGGTCCTTACAGTGCAGCCACAATTGCTCCTAGACTCCTGAATACTTTTCTTCTTGATCAGTGACTGCAGAATGAAGTCCTTTTGCAGTCAGTGTCTGGCTGCTCTCTTGAGCAGTGGTTCTCAAGCTCTGCTCCACTGTGGAACCCCTGAGTCCGATGGAATCTCATGCTGAGGGCAGCACCCAAGCAATCCAAGTCATTGTGGTTAAAGCAAGGTGTGAAGGTGGGCAGCCTGCCCTCCTCAGCCTCTCCCTCATCCTCTCAGACCAACTCCCCTGCTCAAGGGCCCAGCTGGAAAATCATCCTCTAACTCTTAGAGTTTTTTGGCATCTGAGAGATGGAAGAAATGTGGTGTGAATGTTACAAAAGTGACAAGAATAGATTCTTGATCACTGGAAAGAGAGCAGAGCACTGAAATGAAGGCAAAAACAACTTTGAAATATTGCTGTCATTATAAAATGAGTAGGTGATATAAAACCAACCTCTCCACAGGAGTGACAGTTTTGAGAAATGTTCTCACTGATTCCACTGCTCTAATGCAGTCACCATGAACTACATGGGATATTTGGAAAGTGGTAAATAGAAAGGGAACAGGGGTAAAATCATGTAAAGTTGATTAAAGTTCCAAAGCATAAGAACATATCAAAGCGAAACTACAGCAAAGGGGGTTGTCTTTGATGGGCTTGGCTGAAGGATGTCTATAACATGGGGCTTTCCCCCAAACCACAGGTCCTGAGGGTCTGCTGCCTACCCTCCAGGTGGGGCCAGGGACCTGGGGAAGGACAGAGGGGTAGAAAAAGATGAGGGATGAAGAGAAGGGGAAGCAGGAGGGACACAGAGAGTCAGGAGGGAAAAGGGACCTTTGGAATGCCCACCAGAAAGGGACTCTGCATAGGTGACCGGCCTGCACTCAGTGCCTCTTTGTCATCACCTAATTGCAAGTTTGTTGTTTTTTAGTCACTAAGCTGTATCTGGCCCTTTTACGAGCCCATGGACTGTAGCCCACCAGGTTCCTTTGTACCTGGGATTTCCCAGGCAAGAATACTGAGTGCATTACCATTTCCTTCTCCAGGGGATCTTCCCACACAAGGATCAAACTCAGAGTCTCCTGCATTGGCAGGTGAATTCTTTACCACTGAGCCACCTGGGAAGCTCAATTGCAAGTTTTCTGTTAAGTATTGTCCTTTATACTCCCCAACATCTCCAAGAAGCAGCAGAATCCGCTTCATGATCTTTCAGCAGCTCCCACGTGCCTTTAGGGTAAAGCCCAGATTGTGGAAGGTGGCCTCTGAGGACCCCTCCAGACATGCCCTCATCCTCTTCTTCAATAATTCATCCAACAAGTATTTTAGACCACCTACTACATGTCATGTAAATACACTAAGTGCTAAATACTGAAGAGTTGCCATGTTCACCCTGAAAAGTAGCCACTCTGTCTCTCTTCACTCCCTCTGTCAACTCTGCCCGCTTCCCAGACCCTTCTTCTTGCCTCTGTGACCAGCTCTGCTCTTCCTGCAGAGGCTTTCTTCTACCCTCTTCCCATCCCTTACCTTCCTCTGTGCTTGCTTAGCCCTCATTCCCCTCTCCCCCACCTCCCAGATATTTTCATACCCGGGGCTCATGCTGGGCTAACTGCCTACCTTCCTGGTTAGTGGTAGATGGGTGGGGGGCAGGGAAATGACAGCAGTTGCGTGTCTGGGGTCAGCCTTGTTCAGTGGGTGTTCCCTGAGGGAATTAAGCCCTCAGAAAAGAAAAGAAAATGGGTTACTGTCCTCTCAATTCTCCCATGGGTGGGGGACATTGTATAGGAATAGGGCAGGATTCACCATGTCCTCAGGAATTTTTAAATGAGCTCTGAACCAACAATACCAGGCTTCCTGGGTGGCTCAGTGGTAAAGAATCCACCTGCCAGTGCAGAAGACCCAGGTTCAATCCCTGGGTCAGGAAGATCCCCTGGAGAAGGAAATGGCAACCCACTCCAGTGTTTTTGAGAATATTCATGAGAATCCCCACGGACAGAGGAGCCTGGCGGGCTATAGTCCATGAGGTCGCAAAGAGTCAGATATGACTGAGCAAATAAACAATAAATCAGCAACATCACTTCGCCAGCTCATAGGAACAGAACTTTCAGGGAAATTCAGCACTAGCCTTCCGGTGCTGGAGAGACGGAAAGCCCTGGGATTCTTTCAGCACCGGAGGTGCATTGTTCCTCTAGGCCCAGAGACGCAGTGACTTCTCACCTCGCCTTCCTCAGCTGGCAGCGTTTACTTGCTGGGCGCTTTATTACTTTCCCTTGCAGACACCTCTGTTTCTCATTAGAGCCAGGGGCCTGAGCCCCTGAGAGCTGATAACAATTTCGCCCCTAGACAGACCTTATTGGTTAACTGGAAAAGGCAGGTTAATGGTGTCTGCACGGAAGGTATATTATTAGAAGTAAGTCTGTGAAGCAAACTCCCAGTGACTCTAATCTTCGGAATGCTGACTCCCGGGGTCAGTAATTGGGCACCGCAGAATTCACCAGAGCAGCAGGCCTAAGCCTGTCTTCAGACCTCTTTGAAATGTGGTTCCTGGGCTCAGGAAAATAATTGCTTCATTTGAAGGGGGTGGAGAGAGATGAGGGGAGAAGAAACAACCTTCATTATTTCTCCAGTTTATCAATGCACCATGTTCTCCATATCCCGGTCTAATTAAAATAACACAGGCTGTTTGAGAAACTCAATCATTTCCACGGTGATTTTTGTCAGTTTGCTCCTCCTGCCAGTTCAGAGATGCCTAATGGCCGATAAGCCCATGCTCTGGGATTCCTTCCCTCAGTCATTAATTCAGCAACACAGTGCCTCGGTGCTTGTTAACTGTTCTTTACCCCTCTTCTATGAAAACCCTTAATTAACAGGGAGGATATTTTAATGTCAGTGCTTTGCAACTTTCCAAAGAAAAATGCCAATGTAATCAACTTGAACTCTTGACCACTGCTCCTAACACAAATCTTCTTCTTCTTAGCCAGCTGGGCTACCTCTGTTTCACATTCCAAATACACAGGCTGTGATAATTTGGGAGTGTGGTATCAGCACCAGGAAGTGCTGGAACATGCAGTTATTCAGGAGATCCCTCTGAAATGTGTCCGTTGTATTAGGGCCCTGGTTATCTGAGAAAAGCTCTAGTTATGATCCCAAGATCCATTTTGCATGTTCCTGGAAAAGGTGAGAGGGACAAAAAGAAAAGACAGTATTACTCTTTGAGGGGATGATTCTGCGTAACCCTTGTGGCCAAACTTAATTCAGCCTCACATAGAAAAAGAAAAAAAAAAAATGAGAGAGGAAAACAAAGATGTAAAATAAACTAAAATCCACACACTAAAAAGAAAGAAGTAGAGAGAAAGTCAGGAAAGAAAATAAACATTTAATCCCACCATGGCAAAGTTGGCACCAAGTTTTCTGGCCTTGTGAGACAGGCATTGCAAGAGTTTCTGGCATGTGGCCAGCCCAGCCTGGCCTCCATCATGAGGGAACCACTGCAGATGCAAAGGAGCAACCACTGTGTGGTTACCTTAGAGACCTGAGGCATGGTCCTTTCATCCGCATGGCCTTGGAGCTTTGGGTCTGGCCCTTCAATAACTGCACAAGCCCCCATGTCTGCTGGGCACTTGGCTTAAGACTCTTCCAACTCAGCTTCCCAGGACATCATTCTCAGAACCAGAGCTGAGAGCCTCCAGGGCCTCGGAGCCATTCCATTATCTGACCTAGAACCCATCAGCCCTGCCACTGAAATGGCCCTTTGACCTGCCATGTTGGTGAACCATTGGCCCGGGTTAGCACATATGATCTTGATGGCTTGTAGAGGCAGTCAGCATGCTTATGCTGGGGAAATAAAGATAATATGAAAGGCAAGAGAGTGGATACAAACCAACTCCACATGAAGTATAAGAAAACATTTTATAGCAAATTACCACTTCTCTCAGTGTATCCTGAGATGCCAACTTTATCAGCCAGTCAGTCAGTTCAGTCACTCAGTCGTGTCTGACTCTTTGCAACCCCATGGACTGCAGCGCACCAGGCAGGCCTCCCTGTCCATCACCAACTCCCGGAGCTTGCTCAAACTCCTGTCCATCAAGTCAGTGATGCCATCCAACCATTTCATCCTCTGCCAACTTTATAAATGTTATTAAAATAATTTTAAAGATTGTTCTAAATTTTCCTCTTCTGTTAATTACTAGGCGGATGCAGGTGTTCCTTGTGCTTCTCAGGCCACAGCAGAAAAGTATTAGAAAGAAATATATCAAAACCCAGAGTCTGGAATTTTAAAAATGAGATTCAGATGTGTCTATAAATCTGACAGAGAGATGCAGGGAGGCCCTTCAACCTGGGGTGGGCAAAACATGCCTGGAATTCGGTCGGTGACCTCACCTGGCCACTTACTTCATTAAGTGTGCTGCTTTGGGGCACATACAGGTCTGGGGTCAGCCTGGGTGTTTTCATGCCTCTTCTACCAGCAATACTGTTTGCTCGCCTTGGGGGCTGCCCAGTGTTCTGCCTCCTGCTCAAGTGTCATGACTCAGCCAAACTCAAGAGGCAGGAAACTGAGCTGGATGGATCACTGGTTTGACCTCAAGTGACAAATCCCTTGTTGTGACTTCTTCCATAGGCAGGAGATTGTTGATGGGGGTGGGGAAGCCGGGGGAGAGGCAGAATCAGCAAAAGGTCAGCAGGTGAGTATTCACCAAGATAGCACCCCAATACACATGCTGTGCCCATCAGCCTTGCTCCCAATGAAATTGTGCCCACAAGGTTATCAGAAACTGGTGACTGACAGAAATTCTTGAGCTGATCTTGAGGCTTGCTAAAAATCCCTCCACTTGTAGCCCTGCTTTCATTGAACAAGCTCGCCTTAATTATTTTGTGGCAAATTGCACACCCTCCAAATTTCACAGACCCTAAACAGTAGATCTTTGCCACAGTTGTTTTTCAGGAATTTCAAGTCACTGTGTCTAGTTCAACCTTGAGCTGACTAAGTCTGGTTAAGACCGTGGACCCTAAAACTGGGCCTGCTCAGGGGTCCAGTGAATGATCTTTTGATGTCAGATGGCTCCAAACTCCATTCTCCAGACCATGCTGCTAAGTCGCTTCAGTCGTGTCCAACTCTGTGTGACCCCATAGACGGCAGCCCACCAGGCTCCCCCGTCCCTGGGATTCTCCAGGCAAGAACACTGGAGTGGGGTGCCATTTCCTTCTCCAATGCATGAAAGCGAAAAGTGAAAGTGAAGTTGCTCAGTCGCGACCCCATGGACTGCAGCCCACCAGGCTCCTCTGTCCATGGGATTTTCCAGGCAAGAGTACTGGAGTGGGGCATCATTGCCTTCTCTGTAAGACCATACTAGATGCCTATATTTTTGAACCTACATCCCACAAAGAAGCATGTAACTCAGATAGGCCTGCACAGAACCTCACCTTTTTCATACCCCCAATCACCTTTCCCTATCATGAAGATCATGCTACTTTTTTTAACCCCATGTCTCAAGCCCCTTGCCTTTGGGGCAGCAGATCTGAGATGTTCTCCCATCTCTTTCTCGGCTGCTTCATGAATACCCTCTCCTTCCTGCAAACTTTGGCATCTCAGAGTTCTGGCTTGCTGTGCTTCAGGCAAATGAACCTGATTCAGTGACACTGATACCACCTGCACAATCACATAACCTATCAAGAGAACATGGAAAAGTGTTCAGAAATCTAGTACACGGAGGTGTCGTGAAGGAAACAGCAAGAATTCTGCAGTCAGGTAATTCTAGGTTCAATGCCTGGGTGGCCTTTCATTCCCTAGGTGAGGCTAGGCAAGCAACTTAGCCTTCCTGGGCCTTAGTCTTCAGTTCTGTAAAATGGGGATAACAATACTCACGTGGCACAATTGCCAAGAGGAATGAAACAACAACATATGCAAAGTGCTTGCCACAGACAGTTGGTCCTTGTTAAGACGTATCAGATCCCATTGCTTTCCTTTTCCATATGATCTACTACAAAACTATCAGCTTAATGGAGTAAGTAGAGGAAGACCTGGGAGACATAATTCTGGTCTCTTAACAAGGGAGGTGACGTAGATACAATAAAAGATAACAAAGCAAGGCTCTTTAACCTGAGAATCACTGGCAGCAAAAAGATATTTATGGCTAGAAAAGAGATTCACATGGCATGGGACTTTTTGCTTTCACAACTCAATCACCCAGCTGAGTGACTGAGATTATCACAATCTCTTCGTTTCATTTTCTAAAAGCCTGATTAGTCATGAAAATATTTTATGGGAAGTAATTTATAATGACCATGTTTTATAGTTAAATTTGCTTAATAATTGAGCCCACAGGTCCATCCCACTTGGGTCCCCTTTCCTGTTTCCTGGCTTTCCACCATGTCACAAAGTCCAGCTCTACTATCTTCTTTCTGAAGTACAGACTTTTACCATGAGGGCCCTGAGAAAGAGAGGGAGACAGAGGAAGAAAGAGGCCTCCTCCCATAGCCTGCCTCTCCAGCCCAAGACAAACTGCTCTTTCTTCCAGGAGAGTTGACAGTGAGGGTCTCCATTGCCTTACTGCTCCCTAGAGGCCCAAGGCCACCTAGTGATTGCTAATAATACTTGTCCAACTTCAGTTTGTTAGGAGAGAGTCATTTTTACATACACCTGAGTGTAGACCAGCTGGCTGCTGTAGATTCTTCCCCACAAAGTGCAGGACATCACACCATAAGCCTTCTGCACTCCTCACCACATCAGGCCTGGGTCGCTGGGAACACAAATCATTCCACAAAGAGCATACACAGTTTCATAAGAACAGACAACAGTTTGTAGCACACACACACACACACAAATTCTCCCAAAGAAACCCAGCTAAAAAATGCAATACATGTTACCAAAAACAAGCCCAACAAACAAAAATTAAACCTCATTCTGCTTACTCCCCAGTTTTCCCCAACAGTGATTGGGTGAGTACATACTTATTGATTCATTGCAATTCATTCATTCATTCAACAAATAGTCATTTGTCACAGCTAGTGTTCTGGGAGCCAGGGACACTGCCTGTCTTTATGGAATTTAAAAGTAATAGCCCATTATAATCCTTTCCCAGAATTAAATACGTGTGTGTGTGTGTGTGTGTGTGTGTGTGTGTATGTATGTGTGAGTCACTCAGTTGTGTCCAACTCTTTGAGATCCCATGGACTGTAACCAGCCAGGCTTCTCTGTCTATGGAATTCTCTAGGCAACAGTGCTGAAGTGGGTTGCCATTCCCTTCTCGAGGGGATCTTCCTGACCCAGGGTTTGAACCTGGGTCTCCTGAATTGCAGGCAAATTCATTACTCTCTGAGCCACCAGGGAAGCCCACATAGACGTATACATACATTTAAAGAAAAGAAAGAGCAAGCTCATGTCAAAGGCTTGAATTCAAGTTTCCCACTCTGGTAAAATAAAACATTTCTAATCTTTGAAGTAATTTCCAATTCTGCCCATTTTGGCTTTTAAAAAAAAAAAAAAAGCATGAAGGACTGCATCCTGTTTATACATGACCTTCATCAGCACTGGCTGATTCTCATAATGCTGCTTTCTCTTCTAGATACTCACAACCCATGCATGTATTGATCCACTGCATTCTTATCCAGGATTTACTTCTGCAGGATCTATTTTTTTGTTTAAAAACATTAAAAACATTCTCCGCTTCTAGTCTTCCAGTGCATCTCCTAATCGTCACAAAATGTGTCTATGTCTGTATATTAAAAGGGTCACAAGAGCAACAATCATTTCAAGTAGATTTTCTGGTACCCCTGGTTTACAGTCCCCGTTTCCTAGCGAATGTTCCTAAGGATGTAGGACCTGACATTGTGTTGAGCCTTTATTTAGTGCCATCGCTGTGCTGAGACCGTTACGCTCACTGTCCTCTTCACTTCCCTCAGCAGCCCCGTGAGGTCATCTCTTCACAGAGGAAGGTGCTGAGGATCACTGAGTAAGTCTCCAGCCAGCTAGCCATGGGCAGAGCATGAAGTTGGCCTCAGGAGGGCCAGTGGAGAGTGGTGGAGAGTGAAAAGGGCCCAGGAGAGAGCCTATCCTTAACTAAGAAGCAGGTGCCCAGCAGGAGAACTGACCAGATTCTGAGGTTCATGCCTACCTGTACCCCTGCCAACATCTCCAGCCTGGTGTGTGGGCATGGATTTCCTCAGCCAAGTCTTGCTCAAACATTGACTTCTCAAGTTCTGTTGACTGAAATGGAATTGGCAGTTAGGTTGTTTTCCTTTTCTTTTGTTTTAGTTGCAGAGAAAATAGACAGCCTTTTCCACAAAACACTCCATCAGTATAGGCGGGACACAGTCGGTCGGGGGACAAGTCTTGATAGCCTGCTTCAAATGTCTCCCAAAAAACACTTTTTTTTCCCATTTGAAGGAGAAAAGTGAAGGGAAACCACTGTCTTCACTGAAATCTAAAGTTGTCCTTCTTTGGCAGTTTTATAAATGGGGTTGAATCAAGCTTAAGAAATTTAGGGAATGAAAGCCCCCAAAGAAAATGTCTTTTAATGTGTCCTACGTTCTGGGATATTGAAATTCATCCAAGAACTGCCACCTTCTCCAAGAAGCTGGCCCTCTCTGCCATCTCCCACAGATGGAGTCTGTCTTCCTTTAAGGGAATGATGCCATATGTCAGGGAGCCATTTCAAAGTTAAGCAAAAAACCACAAATGGATTTAGGGTTTTCAGGTCTGGAGCACTGACCTTCCACCCACATTTCATGGGCAGGCCTTTACACTGCAATCACGTCTAGATTTTTAGAGGCTTTTTCAAGACATGTCAGGATTTGGGGAGGGTTTCCTTTTCAGATAAATGCTCCAGCGTTGACTGCTCTGTGTCTGAGCTGGCTCAAGTAAAGGTATATTCATTTCTGTGGGAATGTTGGAACATGGAGTGGAAGAGGTTCTTTCCGCCCACAGCTGTCTCTAATCTCAGAAGTTCAAGTCTCCGAAGCTGATAGATCATTATTCAAAGTAGTGGATCTGACAGGAGGAAGTAAGCTCTCTCATGATGGGCCGGGATTTGGTGCCATCACAAACAACTTTTTAGATGAAAATAAGCTGTAACCAAATCTTTCAGTGGATTCAAGAGAGAAGCTGCACTTACATCTTCTTCTGCCATGGTTCAGGAGTAGAACTCAGACGCCTCCTCACTTAAAACAGTTCTCATGGTGACCTTTAAGCTAAGTCATCCAGTCCATGCTCAAAACAAACTCTGCAGAGACCTTGCCTCCTAGCCTGAGTATTCAAATATAAATTAATTTGGAAACCACAGGTGATTAAAAATGCATAGCATTATCTTGACTGACTAGCAGATATTTGGTGATGAGATACATCTCCATTTCTCGAAATAAAAATCCTTTCAAAAATACTAATTTTTCTCAAACATTTTTTCCTGTCTAAAATATCTGAGGGGGACTTCCCTGATGGTTCAGTGGTTAAGACTTCCCCTTCCAATGGAGGGGATACAGGTTCAATCCCTGGTCGGGGAGCTAAGATCCCACATGTCTCAAGACCAAAAAGCCAAAACATGAAACAGAAGCGATACTGTAACATATTCAATGAAAACTTTAAAAATAGTCCACATTAAAAAAAAAAAAAAAAAAAAAGACTTTAAGAAGTAAAAATAAAACACCTGAGGAATAAGATGTACTCCCTCAGTCAAGCAGCTGACTCTGGGTGTGGTTTGGGGTTGAGAAAGAAGAAGGTACCTCCTAAAGGGATGACAGTATTACAACCTGTCAGAGAGAGAGTGAAATTTAGAAAGCTTTACCAGTGATTGGGGCATGCTCACCCAGCACTCCCAGCAGCTCTCTCCTGTCTTTGAGTAAAAAGTGAAAATATTCATTTCCCATAAGACAACCAAACACCAAAAGGTTATTGAGGCATCTATAACTTAGAACAGATGCTGTAAGTGACCATTTATTCAACAAGGCTATGTTTACTGAGGGCTGCAGAAAACCCCTAGCATCAGTCCACTAAAGAATGTCATATAGCAGAAACATCCTAGTACTTTGGGCCAGTAATTATTATGGTCCTACATGTGCTATTAAGCAAAAATAAACTTACTATTTGTCACTTAGTGATTACAGCTTATATTTATAAAGCTAGTTTAGCAGTCTTTACTGAGAATAGACACATATTTTTCTTTTTCACTAGCACTTTTTAATGTTTTCTCTTACATGTATTCTGTCCCATTTAACAAAATTTGCTTATAAAACTGTTAGACAAGGCAAAGTGAAATATTTCACTCACAGTATTTTCTTAGACTATTCCTAAGTAAAATAAACATAAATGGCCTAGATTTTTTAAAATACTCTAGAGTCTGAATGTAAAATAAATCATCCATTGTGTAATAACTTTCATTGGAAGAACCTGCAAATAGATTTATTCTGCCTCAACCCTTCCCTCACTCCCATATGGGAAAAATAAAAGCAAATCATTTTTGTTTGACATAAAATCTTGACCTTTGTTGCATTCATGGCTGCTGAGAGAACAACATAGTCAGCAGAACCCCCTGGAGTGTGAACCATTGATCTTAAGTTCAGGAAGTCATCAAGTCTGCAGAAGTTTTCCCAAACTAGAAGACCACTTGCTCCTTTCATTCTGAAGAGACAGACTTCCTGTCTTCATCTTTATTCTTAAGCTGTCACCAGAAAAGAACTTGGAGGAGTCAGCAGGAGAATTTATACCATAGCCAAGCAGAGCAACTTTGGGCTTGCTCACCGCCTGTGTCCTTAGAGCCTCACAACCAGGAAGGATGCACAGGATCCACTCATGTGTTAGTCATTGAGAGCAAAACTGGTTCCATATGCATACATGCACACACACACCTCATTGTCTGTCTGGTCTTTACACAAGAACCATCACACATTGATGTCAAGGAAACAGGGAAAGAAAAAATTCAATCTGTTATTGCTTAAACCTATTTACAAGGGAAAATGCATTCAGATGACCTATTCAAAAGGTTTTAACTTTATTCCAAGTGGCCAATGTGCATGAAATTAGCCAGTTTTCTACCTTTTTAAAGAATATGAGCTATTAATATTTTTATTAATATAGGATTTTCAGGATTGTAGGATTATTACAGGACTTATTTTGGTAAGGGTCCACATCAATCTCTAACATTTCCCCTTTTTCCCCTAGGTTTTAAAAACTCATGTATCCAAGAAAGATAAAAAAGTCAAGTTAAAAATCAATATTTTGGGGATGGGAGGTCTTCTGGACACAAGCCTTATTGTGTCCTATAGCCCATCTATTTCAAAGCTAGATGCTTTGGAAGCCCATCTCTCAGGTGGAAGTCTTGAAAGTTGAGGTAGGAGATGTGAGGTTCAAGCCCTTTGCTCCTGAGGGAGAAGCTGGGAATCAGGAGTTCCTTCCAGTATGTCACAACACTGAGCGGGAGGTTGGTGGCCAGTCTGTCTTTCCCATCCATTTCAAGGTGGGTCTTTGCTCATTCTCCTGATGTGTAGGCATATCTCAGTGTTTCTGGATTTCTTTCAGAGGGAATTGTTCTCTTGTAGCTGTAGACTCGGTGTATTCCTCAGAGGTGAGTTCAGGAACCTCTTACTTTGCCACCTTGAACCAGAACCTGAAATTACTACTGACATTCAAGAATGGGAGGAAATGGGTGGTGAGGGTCTGAAAATGCCATTAGAACAGAAAGGAAAGGGATTCTCATATAAGTGGTGGAAGTCACTTAGCAATCTAGAATAAGGGTTTTTACCTGCCCACACGCACACACACCCACACACATACACACCCATTGCTTCAACAAAACTGCCACAGAATTTCTCCCTTGCATTCTCATTCCCACAGCTCTAAGGCTGGGCCACATTGTATTTACTGGCTGATTTCACCTGCCCTAAGTGTATCTGATTTGCACAAGTTCACAAAGATTTTGCCAGTATTCCCAATGAGAATCATGAGTCAGTTACCCTAGAGTTCCCTGGGCCCAGTGGCCTCTGAGCTGAGGGCACTGAGAGACTCTGCCTTCCGTGCAACCACAGCACCCCAGCCCTGCCATCAATAAACCTGTGTTTATTCCCTGCCCACAGTGTCAGCAGGGAGCCACTGGGGGAGACTGGAGGATGCCCATTGCTCAGTGTCACTCTACAGCAGTCCTGAATTTATTTCTCCAGGCTGTCACTTTTTCCAACTTTACTTATGACCAGGAGAAGTACACAGTGATAAAAAGAGCCAGGCCATGCACACACTGAGGTCACTCTCACATCCCAAATGGCCTATGGCAGGGTCAGCAACAGGCTGAAGCATGTGCAAGAATAAAGACGTTTTTGGTTTTTTCCCCCCAGATTTCCCTTGTCTGTGATAAAGCTGGGAGCATGGTCACTGATTTGCTCAGGAGAGATGATAGCTGTCCACCTGTGTCCTAAATCTGCTACCCTAGTGATGACCCCATAACATGTCCACCAAAGCGGTTTCCCACCTCTCCAAATTCTCTCTTCCAGTAGATCTTCTGTAGAGGAAGGCTGAAATCTGGAACCAGCTTCTGACTTCAGGAATAAAACTTTCTCCTTCACACTTTCCAGAACAAGAGAGCGACGCCATCTATTAATCTCAGAACGTGGATTTAACAATTCTTTTCAAAAAGACAAAATAACCATTTTCAGTCCAGCGAGAACACAAAACTTGTTAAATTGATTAATGAAAGTGTGTTACTATTACACACAGAATAAACACTATTGTTAAAGATAGAAACAGAGCTGCCTGCCAGCAGCTTATTTTCAGTCACCTGTAAAATAATATTGCCACGGATTCACATGACAAAGCTATCGTTAATTAGTTAATTGACATAATATTGCCAATAATTTTAATCATGTTCGAGAGGTTCCTCAAATAAGTCATGATTCATTTAGCTACTATCTCCACCTCACTAAATCTTAAGTCCTGAGATGACAGTGATAAAATTAAAACATTCTAACCTAAGAAGTCACAAAATAAAGGTGCCACATGGCCATGTACCCATTTTGACTCTTTGTGTATGTAAATATAATTTAATTTTGGATGTCTGGTTTTAATGGCATATTTTTCCCTCTAAGTTTTTAATTAATATGATACTGACAGCTCAAGATTCACAGCTCTAGATTGACTTAAGAAAGGGGAGTTGGGGTGCTTAGACTGCCTGGGTCTAGGTTGGGGTGAATCATGGCAAAGGCACTGAGGGGCAGTGGGATGGCACATCGATCGCCGGGTGACTTCAGAACAGTGATGGATATGGTGGGGAAAGTTATAGTGTCTCTCTCATCAATTCTTATGAAGATTTAATGAATCAATGTATAAAGTTCTTTGAACAGGTAATACATACAAAGCACAGAGTAAATAGTAGTTGCTTTTGTTTTCAGTGGAATTTTCAACCGCTTACAGGATTGTTTCCCTTGACAGCGCCTCAAAATCAACACATCTAGAAAAAGCGTTGCTCTTCTCTTTAGAGCGGCTCCCTTTCCCAACTTCCTTGGAAATGAAACCCCAGGGCAGTGGTGCCACTACTCAATAACTGCAGAAGTATCAATAACCCAATATATTTGACTCCTCCTATCCACCCCCCACCCTGTCCTGCCACCAACCTGCCATCAAAGACTCTTCATTCTTCTTTCTAAATCGGTCTCCTTGTCACATCCTCTATTTTTCCAGCTGTAATATTGTGATACAGTAAGAACTGTGAGTTTGATCTTTGTCCCTGGTTCCTAGCACAGAGTTTTTAAAACCCTTGGAATTTCCTGAGAGTTAAGGGTGAGAAGAGCATCCTTTGTTATTCACAATAAGCCCTTCTCAACCTTACCTGAGTTTATGCAAAACCCCATTTGGATAATGGCTTCTGATGCCAGAGGAATTTACCATCAGATTAGCGGGCTGGGCTGGACATTTCAGTCCCACCATCCTCTACGGCTAGGGAGGAGAAAAGGGCATGGAATTAAGTTCGTCATCGCCAGTGGCCAACAGTTTAATCAATCATGCTCATGAAGGAGACCCTCCATGAAAACAGTAAGCGCGGGGACACATCCACAGGTTGGGAGGGTGCTGCATCCCGGGGACAGAAGCTCCTGTGCTGAGAAGACATCCAAATCTCACCTTGTGTGCCTCTTCATCTAGCTGTTCATTTGTATCCTTTATGATAAATGATAAATGGGGAACAGCAAGTTAAATATTTTCCTGAATTCTGTGAACTGTTTTAGTAAATTATGAAACCTAAGAAAGGGTCACAGGAACGCTGACTTGTTGCCAAGTCAGAGGTGTTGGGCTTCCCGCAAGTGGCTCAGTGGTAAAGAATCCACCTGCAATGCAGGAGAGCCAGCTTCAGTCCTTGGGTTGGGAAGAGCCCCTGAAAAAGGAAATGACAACCCACTCCGGTATTCTTGCCTGGAGAATCCAGTGAACAGAGGAGACTATCAGGCTATAGTCATGGGGTCACAAAGAGTTGGACACAACTGAAGCAACTAAGATTCAGAGGTGTGGGTAACCTGGGGACCCACTACTTTGGATTGGTATCTAAAATGGGGACAGTCTTGTGGGACTGAGCCCTTAACCTGGGGGATCGATGCTAATTTCATGTAGTTAGTGTCAGAATTGAATTAAGTCGTAGGACACCCAGTTGGTGTCCACAGAGAAATGGAAATTTGCTTCATGTGGAAAACCCCTACATTTGGTGTCAGAAGTGTTGTGAATAGAAAATAGATTTCCTTTACAGCCTCCATTTTCCAATGAAGACTCTTGTTACTTCAGACCTGAGTCACCACAGCCTCTGGGTTAGCACACCCCCTCCCCCAGCCTCTGAGTCCTTGAGTCTAATCACCCTCTGAGACAGTCTGCATGAAATGGATACTAGCTGACACCTGTGGTGTATGTACTTCAGTGGCAAGAGACTCACTCAAAGTAGCTTCTGTTGATGGAAGCATGCTTATGGAAAACAGGGTCATTTGGCTTTGTCTCATGAATAGGGTTGTCAGAGAAATCTGGGGACACACTTATACTTAAAATCATCTGTTGATTGTCTGAAATTCAAATTTAACTTGGCGACCGGCTTTAGTTTGTATGGTTGGCACCTGTTATTGTTATTGCTTTGTTTTTTTGTGTTTGCTAAATCCAGCAACCTTATGTCATATACAACCAGGAGGACATCAAGGGCCTTTAGTTTACAATGGCAGCTAGAGTGTCTAAATAAAATAGATCTCACCCATCCGATACCGCTAAGGACCAGTGTGCAGTAGGACTTGTGTAGGATGATGTACGATATTTTCTTTTAAAAAATGCACAATGTGAGAGTTGCAAGTGAAGTTTTATTTGGGGCAAAATGAGGACTATAGCCCAGGAGACAGCATTTCAGATAGCTCTGAGAAACTGCTCCAAAGAGGTAAAGAGGAAAGTCAGTATTTATGTGATTTTGGTGAAGGGGGAGTACATACAACCAAATACGTGGTAAACAGTCCATCTGCCAATGCAGGAGACATAAGAGATGCAGGTGCAGTCCCTGAGTTGGGAAGATCTCCTGGAGGAGGGCATGGCAACCCACTCCAATATTCTTGCCTGGAGAATCCCATGGACAGAGGAGCCTGGCAGGCTATAGTCAGTAGGGTCACTAACAGTTGGACACAACTGACGTGACTGAGCACAGCACAGCACAGAGATAGACTGTAAGTGCCCATGGCAAGTGTCAATTTGTAGTTGACAATGGTAACTAACACTATCTCACATGTTGGGAGAATACCTCTTACCTCTCTTCAGCAAGTAGTGGAAACTGCTATAAACTGGTGTACCCTGATCATACCATACCTGAAGCAAGCTGCTCCTATTCACCTCCACCCATTGTTTCCACCAGGGATGTGGCAGAGTCAAAAAAAGATCCTAATATTTTTTCTAAATAGAAAAGCTTTTGATATTATGCTATTCACAACTAATTTAATAAGAAAACATTGCTTTGGCAACTCTGTGTGGGCAGACAGAACAAAAAGGTGTATTGACCACATCAACGGGCCTTCAGGCTACTATCTGCTGCCTCTGCTCTATAGAACCACTGGAGATCAGTCCTCAGCTAGAAAGAAACATCCGTTGCCCCAGTCCTCCTTGGTCATCAGAGTAACTCAGCAGTAAGGCAGTACTTGACCAATGAACTCTCTTGGTACAGCTTGATTTGAATTCTCTGAAAGAGACAACTTGATTGGGTCGGCCAGTCACTTTGCATACAGCGCTCTTTTTGGTCATTGGCCAGCCTCGGGAAGGGAACAGTATTCTAGTCTAATCAGCTGTACCCTGGGAAGAGAATTACAAGGTCCAGACCCCTCACATGGCTCTCACTCGGTAACACCAGTGGTACCAGGTTTCTTTCCGTTCCTCTTTCCTCTCTTCTGTCCCACCACAGAGTTCTCTTACCTCTCTTCTCTGAGCTCATATCTCTTCTTTCTTATGACCAAATTAATGGCTTCACATACTTCAGCTCTCAGCCTGTCACTTCCTAAGAGAATCCTTCCCTGGTCTTTGAAAAGGTCTGTTACTGCCACGTACCCACAAATGGCATTCAGAACATTTTCTGGTACTGTGCAAACACTGGCCAACAGCACATGGGTCTCATCAGAAGGGGTTCTGGAATGACTCTGGAGGCTTCCTTCTATGCCAGGAACTATTTAGTGCTAACTCATGGGGGAGCCATATTGGGGTAGCTGGAGATAGGACTTGTGAGGCCTCTGCCACAGGGGAAAAGGCACTCAGGGAGGCCAGGGTAGCTATACTGGTGTTTCAATTATCTACTGCTGTGTAACAAACCTCCACAAAACTTAACAACTTAGAGTGATAATTTATTATGTCTCACAGTTTTGCAAGCTGGGTTGGTTTTGTCTGGGTGGTTTTCTTCTTCAGGTGTTAGAGTAGGAATGTCTCAGATGGCTTCTTCACTCACGTCTGGTGTTTTAGCTGGGATGACTGAAGAGTCAGGACCTGGCTGAGCATCACTCTCCCCATGTGACATCTCCCCATGACTAGCTCGGTTTCCTCATAACACTATGGTGTCAGGATACTGTGCCTATGATAGATTGCTTCCAAAAGAGTAGATTTAAGCAGAAACCATCAGTCCCTTTCAAGGCCTTAGCTCAGAATTCTCATTCCATCTCTTCAGAGCCTTCTCCTGACCAAAGCAAGTCCTAAGGCCAGCCCTATTCAAGAAATCAGAAAGACTTCACCTCTTGGAGGGTAGAGCAGAATTTATGTACAGAGGGAAGGGAAGAACAGAGGCTACCTGAGGACAATATCTACCAGCATCAGTGTGGGCACATTCAAGTACCTTCACCCTGATACAGCAGTTCAGTGCATTGTGGCTGGATATCAGCCAAGTTTGTGCCTCTCTTTTAGTTGATTGTTGCAGTTTTACATTTGTTACGACCTATTTTACTAGAGTCTACAGGATGGCAGGAACGGTGACTGTTTGCTCTAGTGTCAGGTGTGGTGACTGTCACACTGCATCACTTAGTAAGTATCTGTTGAATAAATGAATGAATATTCCCTTTTTAAAACTGCAGCCAAAATTATCACAGAACTGCTTCAAGTGACTAAAATGCTTCCATTTTTATGTGGTGAAATTTGATAAAGGGTTTTTAAATGGGGAAAAACTAAGTTTAGTGTCAGAGTTCTCTTTGGCAGAACTAGTTTTGCTTAAAGGCACTAGAATGCATATTTTGGTACCAGTATCAGGTGTTTGCGGGAGGCAGAGAGGAGAAAACTGAACTGAGAAAGACAATATAACAGGTTTCTCCTTCCCTCCCTTGTCATGGATGTTCTTAACGCCCAGCACAGATTCCCTACAACTGATAAAATCATCAATAAGAAGAGCCACCCACCAAGAGCCACCTCCCAGGAAGGCTCTCCTTAGGCAAGAATGAATGCATTCTTTCAGCATGGAATGCTTAGCGTGAGGTAAAGGTTTTATTTGGGAAGCAGCCTGGGGTAAAAAAAAGAACCAGAGTCAGAAAAACTGGCTTCTCTTCCAGCTTTGCCACGCTGTAAGAATTAGCCCAAAGTAAGTCACTTTTTACTCTAAAACAAACTCCAATATCTGCAGGGGGCCCAGAGAGTTTCAGCTCCCACCCCTCCTGACCAGCTTAACTAAGCCCTTGTGTACTGTTATAGGATGTGACAATCCTACCCTTCAACCTCTTTGTGCCTACTCGTGATGCCCATCTTCCTGCTGGCCCAGGCATTAAAAAGTCCAAGCTCGTACCACTTGCTGCATAATAGCCCAATCAATTGAGAGACAAGTTACTGGGGCAAGAAATAGTGACTTTATTTAGAAAGCCAGCAGACCAAAAAGATGGTGGACTAATGTCCTAAAGAGCCATCTTGCCTGAATTAGAATTTAGGCTTCTTTTGTACCAACAGGGGTAAAGTCCTGGTTCCAATCAGACTCTGGAAGGAATGTGTTTATTTCTTCTTTCCTGCAACCATTCATAGATAGCCCTGGTCAAGAGGTTTTCTGTGAAATAAACAAATGTATTTTAGCTTAATGCTCATTACACAGTCAGCAGAGTTCCCAGAAAAGAGCCATTACTTTTTATGGGGGGTGATACAGTTTATATATATATAGTCTTTTTCATATTATTTTCCCATATAGATTATTATAGAGTTGGAGAAGTAAATGGAAACCCATTCTGGTATTCTTGACTGGAAAATTCGAACAGAGGAGCCTGGTGGGCTACAGTGCATGGGGTTGCAAAAGAGTCAGATGTGACTTAGCAACTAAACAACAACAACAAGCAAATTATAGGGCATTGAGTAGAGTTCCCTGTGCCTTACATTAGGTCCCTGTTGATTACCAATTTTATAAATAGTAGTGTGTATATGGGACTTTCCAGGTGGCATTAGTGGTAAAGAACCTGCCTGCCAATGCAAGAGACATAAGAGATATGATTTTGATCCCTGGGTCCAGAAGATTCCCTGGAGGTGGGCATGGCGACCCACTCAAGTATTCTTGCCTGGAGAATCTCATAGACAGAGGAGCCTAGTGGGCTATGGTCCACAGGGTCGCAAAGAATTAGACACGACTAAAGCGACTTGGCGGCAGCAGCGATGTGTGTATGTTAATCCCAACCTTGTAAATGATCCCTCCCCACACCTTTCCCCATAATGTATAATTTAAACTTATAGGCAACATCCCTTTAGTGATTAACTTGTAGCAAAAGCAATAGAATACAAAGGTTAAAGTAAAAGAAACAGATCCAATATGGAGTCAGATTTGTTCTTCCCTGTTACTCACAGTCTTGACAATCTGAGATGCATCAGACGGAGCTCATCTATACATCTGCTTACTCACAAGACATTGTAGTACTTGCCTCCAGAGTCTCCTTGCTCCCATCTCCATTCCACACACTTACAGCCACTTCCAAGTCTAGGTCCTCCTGGAACTCTGCTCTGGCTTGGTTCCTACATCCTTGATTGTAGGCTCTCCTTACTTCACTGCTTCTAAAGACTTCTAACTTTCCTTGCTTAAGGAGAGCAGACCCTGGTGGTTGCCTACCCTAGAGCCCTAAGGTAGACTTACCACTTACTGAGAAGCCTTTGAAGCTGAAACTCCCAGGCCACTCACTGGGCTGGGCTCCCTTCCAAAGCCTGGGAAAAGCAAGCATCTCATGTTCAAGGTTACATATGTGTGTAAGATATTTTCACCACAATTGGGTGTGATCACTGTCATTTTCCACCCCAGTTTCCCTGCCTCACACTCCCCTCCTATT
Organism: Bos indicus x Bos taurus; assembly: GCF_003369695.1. Lineage (NCBI taxonomy): Eukaryota > Metazoa > Chordata > Mammalia > Artiodactyla > Bovidae > Bos > Bos indicus x Bos taurus. Next base: position 79,798,698 of record NC_040083.1, on the reverse strand, counting down.
GAATGGTGGCAGGGTGCTTGTAGGTAGTTTATGGTGTACTGATAAGGGGAAGTGAAGCTGGGGAGCATTCAACTTGGGCTTAGTAGCCTATGTGGTTCACTGCAAGGTAAACCCACATTGGTTTAAAGCAAATAGTATGGTTTATGAAGCATCTGGAATACAGCCAGAAGCCAGAATTTTTTTTAAGCTGTTTTTTTAAGCAGTAATACATTAAAATGTATATACAAATTGTGAATAAAAGTAACCAATAAACTCTTTGATTATTTTATGATTTGATTAATAATTCAAATCATATGAATATATGGGAAACCATGTTAATTTCTTAATTTGGTACAAAATACTGATAACAAATTCAGCACAAAACTCACAATGCACATTAGGGTAAGGACATTGGCAACTAACTGTTTTATGAATATTGTGAATAAAAGGTGTCTGTCAACCACACCAGGCACAGAATAACACACAAGAGAACTTGAAATACCCTAAGACATTACAATGCATTTATGAAAGAAATTAGGTGACAGTGTCTTCACTTTTAGCAACCATCCTTAATCTTTGATGGTATTACTGATCACAAGTTATCAAACTGAAAAATACTTTTTTAAGTTATCAATTTAGAAAAAAAATTGATCTACCACATTGAGAAAAGATTGAATTATCTTTTTCTCATCACTGTAAAAAATTATACACAAATTATTTCCAGGTAAAGAGAGCTTTAAAGAAAATATTTCATAGAGATGTGCCAGGCAGTTACTTCAAGTGTTATTATTTTTGTTTATTTATTTTTAATTCTAATTTTGAATTCATGACTTTATATGTCTTTTCTTAAAAAAAGAAATCCAGAGTGTATAATCATCCAGCAACATAAAACCAAATCTACTTCGCTAGTAGCTAATTACCTTTCCTCTCTCCTAAGAGAATTCAAATTTTGTTCAGGGACTCACTTTCTTCTATATAACCCTGAGTTTCAAGGAAGATGGTCCCTGCCCATCTCATGGGGTTGCATTCCTTCTGCCAGCCATTACCTTAGGCATACACCTATGATGCAATTCTGGTTAGTGGATAGGAAAAAGTTCTAAGGGGGATTTGGAAAAAGGTTTATTTTCTTTGATTAACGAGGAGGGGAAAGACCATTCTTTGATTAAAGAGGGAAAAAAAGGCCATTCAGAGTGGGACTCCCTATCTTTGTCATCTGGACATTGCTGTGTTTGGATGTGACAGCTGGAAGAAGTGGAGCAGCTATCTTATGACCATGAGGAGATCTAGCCTCAGAACAAGCTCTCAGAGAATGACGTAGGGAAAAGAGCTAATCTAGGCTGTACTCACAGACTTCTGTATGAAGTCATAATGTATTTTCTCTCCGTTAAATTCATGTAAGCCAAGTTTTCTATTACTTGCAGCTCAAAGCATCCCAACCGATACATGTACTGTCATAGATTCCAGTGCCTCCAACAACCTCTCACAGGTGATTGTCTGGTTCTCTGTAGTCTTGCCCTATCCTACACATCCCACCATATTCCCAGGTCTCCCAAACCCACACTCTCTAGTCTTAATGGGATACACACTGGGCATACTCTTTCCCACACTTTCCTAAACGAGAAATTAGTCACACGCCCCGCCTAGTTTGCCCTTCCCTTTGTCCTCAAGGTACCAGACCCAACTCAAGCTGTAAGGCCCACATGAAGACTTCTCTGATTAACCCAGCTTACTCATTTCCTATTTATTTCTATATCTGTAGTTCTTTATCATATAATATGACATATAATATTGAATTATACAAAATAGTAAAAAATGTCCCATCTTTTTAGGCCTCTTCTCATTAATTGTATCTCCATGAAGCTATCTTTTCTATCTTTAACACTTATTCAAATGCTTATCTATATAAAAACTTATCCAAATTCTATAATCTTAGAAATACTTTGGAATTAAAATTACTTACAGTATCAACAGTAGTTTTTAATAGCTTGTCTGTCTATTATGCATACAATATGGCTTGTAAAAAGCTCCCAACCTTAAATCAGCCCACTACAAGACCTAAAGATGGCTGATGCTACAACCCAAGCACACCAAAAACTTTAAAATGAATAAAAACTAAGAGCAATATTAGGTCTGAAATGCAACTCTTTCCACTTATGTATAAATGTGTATGGATTTTTTACGATGAATAACTCAATACTTGCCTTATAAGATACTTAAAATGATTTTAAAATAATCACTTACCTCTCCTTGCTGTGAGTCAAGCAACTAGCTAAATTAGCACTGACATCTTTGAAAATGAAGACAGATACATTTGTATTTTACATAGGCCAAAGCTAAAACAAGACAGACAGCTGCATTTGCTTTAGCTGGCATCTAGCCTTGAGTTATGGCTAATATATAACACATATGTTTTATTTTTTGTGCCACTGAAACATACTTTTGCATTTTTCTTCACGGTGGTATATTTGTAAACATTCCTCCTGTCTATGGATTTTAAGTGTACAAGTTTCTCTCTTCTGAGCTTTGAGTCTAGAATCTGCTTGCTGAGGCTTGTGAACCACACCACAATCTCCCTCCACGCTCCACCCCCATGTTTCCTACCTCTTTCCTCCACACATTTTAGCACGGAGTTCACACCTATTGAAACACTCAAGAAATGCCCATTGATACACATCTATCAATACATATATTTATTAATTCCTCCTTATTTATTTAGGGATTTGGTGATAAACTGATTAGATCCCTGTAATCATGGATTTTATGTCTAGTTTATGTCTAGTCTAGTTTAATGAGTAAAACTATTAAATAACTACAAAAATAAATAGGTATAGCTATAACACTGGCTTTTAGTTAAATTCAAAATGTGCCTTCCCACTTTATATGGCTTCTCAGCCCTAGTGCACAATTGCCATTTCATCTAATCCTTATGTTACGCAATGAATATTCATGATATTCAAGAATCTGGGAGTACACTGGAGTCTTACGGAAAGAAGAGCAGATCCCAATGTAGAGACTCAATTTTCAGGAAACCCAGTCTGATGAGCTCTGAGAAGCTCCTCCTGTTTTTCTCTAAACAGACTGTAATCTGGGTAAGCCATCTGTTTACACTACGTTGAATTATCCTCTCACTAGTTTTAAAAGTGCATGAATTACAAAAGTTTACATTACACTGTGCTAACAAATACTCCTAAATACCACAGGCTGAAAACAACAAAAGCTGATTTCTCACTTATGTTACACATCCTTCACATAGAACACTCTCCTATTTATCATCCCCACTCAAGAGCCCAACCTGAGGGAGACTTCATCTCCCAGGAAAGAAGGAAGGTTGGAAGTGAACACCAAAAATGAATCTGTAACATACTTCATTCACAATTCATTGGCCAGAGCTGGTCAGGTGGGTTCACCCAACCACAGAGACAGGAGACTTAGCTTACCATGTGACTGGAAGGGGGAGAGGTAGTTATTTATGTGTAGTGCTAATAACTACCAAAATGTGATTCACAGGAGCAAAGTCACCTGAAAGGAAGGCTCATGTCAGTCCAGGAGCAACCAGATACCTTGGAACCACTGGCTTAATCCCTGGAAGTTATCTTCAGTCAGATTAACCTCCTAACTTTATATCACACTGTGATAAGATGCTTCTTGGGGAAGTTGGCACTCATTTAAAAACTTAAATATACTAGAACGATTCTTCTAAGCAGAACACATCCATGGGAATTATATGATCAGTGTATATTTTCTTGAGTACTCTTGAGGGCTAGGACCACTGAAAACATCCACAGATGAATCGATAGAGGAAGCCAGTGCCCACAACCCAGCCTTTAAGAGATGCACACAGGATGCACCTCCCATCTGTGTGAAGGGAAGGGATGGGTGTGGGATCCTGGGTCTGGTTCTTACAGGCACTGAAGGATGTAACTGCACTGACTGCATAACACAGAGAAGGTAGCTGCTGGCTGGTTCACTCGTTAAAGAATCTATCACAAGCCTAATTCCAGCCCCACTGGCCACATTTTGTTCACCAGTGATGCCTTAGGAAACTACAGTTGTGTTGTCAAACATAGCATCCACTAGCCACACGTAGCTCTTTGAAGTTATTTTAACTTATCTAAATTGTATTAAAATTTTAAAATGCATTTTAATTATAATTAAATACAATTTTGAAGAAGGAAATGACAACCTACTCCAGTATTTCTTTTTTTTTTTTCTATATAAACATCACTTCTTTATTCTTCAAGTCTTTGCTGAAGGCTCTCATCCACTGCCAATAGGAATAGAACTTTGCAGAATCTTTAGGAGAACAACTTGGAAAATTATACCAAAATTACACAATTTGATATGCATATTGATACCAGAAATTTCAGTTCCAAGAGTGTATCCTACAGGTGACTTGCCATGGGCACATGGGTCTTTTTTTTCTTTTTTTTTTTTTAACTGGAGGCTAATTACTTTACAATATTTTGGTGAGTTTTGCCATATATATTCATATATCACATGAATGAGCCACAGGTGTACATGTGTCCCCTCATCTTGAATCCCCTCCCATCTCCCTCCCCATCCCATCCCTCTGGGTTATCCCAGAACACTGACTTTGAGTGCTCTGCTTCATGCATCAAATTTACACTGGTCATCTATTTACATATAGTAATATACATGATTCAATGCTATTCTCTCAAATCATCCCACCCTCACTTTCTCCCACATAGTCCAAAAGTCTGTTCCTGTTTTTCTGTCTTACATATAGGGTCATTGTTATGATCTTTCTAAATTCCATATATATGTGTTATTAATATACTGTATTGGTGTTTCTCTTTCTGACTTACTTCACTCTGTATAATAGGCTCCAGTTTCATCCACCTCATTAGAACTGACTCAAATGTGTTCTTTCTTATAGCTGAGTAACATCCCATTGTGTATATGTACCACAACTTCCCTATCTTTTTGTCTGCTGATAGACATCTAGGTTGCTTCCATGTCTTAGCTATCGTAAACAGTGCTTCCGTGAACATTAGGGTACATGTGTCTGTTTCAATTCTGGTTTCCTTGGTGTGTATGCCCAGCTGTGGGATTACTGGGTCATATGGCAGTTCTATTTCCAGTTTTTTAAGGAATATCCACACTGGTCTCCATAGTGACTGTACTAGTTTGCATTCCCACCAACAGTATAAGAGGGTTCCCTTTTCTCCAGCATTTATTGTTTGTAGACATTTTGATGACAGACATTCTGATCAGCATGAGATCGTACCTCATTGTGGTTTTGATTTGCCTTTCTCTGATAATGCCATTCCAGTATTTCTTGCCTGGGAAATCCCATGACAGAAGGGCTGTGGGCTATGGCCCATGGGGCCACAAAAGAGTCAGACATGACTTAGGAACTAAACAACAGCAAATACAATTTTAAAGTTAGCTTCTTAGTTGCACTAGCTTCATTTCAAGGGCTCAGTAGCCATATGTGGCTAGTAGCTACCATAATTCAACAACACAAATGCAGAATATTCCCATCATCACACAAAGTTCTGTGGGACAGTGCTATTCTAGAAGACCCAGATTTGAAAGCAGGATACCACCAAGGATGTAATTGTCAAAGAACAGAATTTGAATCTGATAGTCTCTGTGATTTATAGGAAATACTGTGAATGGAAGAATATATTCAACTACACCACAGGGACACCACAGGCAGAAGATAATGTGTGGAAAACTCAGTGTGACTAAGGATGCAGTTTCTTTCAAAGAAAATTTCAAGAATAAAGGAAGACAGACAGGAAAGCCTATAAGTATTTGTAAGATGTATCAATGTGTAGATCTTATTGGAATCTATTCAAATTGATTCAAAACTATACAAGTATGGGACAATTGGAACTTCAACATTGCATCATTGATGATTTTTAAGGTTTGATATATTTAATAAATTTATTCAGGTATAATAGGTATTGTGGTTATGGCACACTAAGAAGCCTTATCTTTAAGAAATACATATTTAAAGACAAAATTATAGAATGTCTGGGCCTTGCCCCAAAATAATTCAGAAGGGGGTGAATGAGCAAGTGGATGAAATGAGATTGGCCATGGGTTGTTGATTGTTGATTCCGAGTGACAGAGGTACAGATAATAATAATAATTATATCATTATAATGTATTATAAATAATAATAATTTTATTATTCTGACTGGTTTTGCAATTGTCAAAAGTTCTCCATAATGAAAAGTTAAAAAAGCAAAAAAAAAAAAGTAGAGTAAGGCAGGCCCATGGAAAAGAAGGCTGTAGAGATACGGGATGGTCTCTCAGTTTCCTCTCCAGGTATTTAATAGGGGCACTGACCTTGGCTTGGGCCCTTCCAGTCAGTCAGTGGAGAGGATCTGTTTCATGTACATCCTTGAATAAAGATGTCTGGAAGCCAGAGCACAGCAAGGGATGGGAAATGAAGCCAGCAGTGTGGATAAACCCAGGCTACTCTCAACATGTGGACATGAATGTGTCAGACTGCATAGCTATGGCAAGCAGAGAAAAAGGAGATGGAGTTTGGGTAACTCACCCAGATGCATGTGTGTGGACACCTACTAAAGGGAAAAGGATCTTCACATGACAGCCCAGCACAGGGGCCCTGGAGAACAGATAGGTTGGTGCTATGGACTGTTCCCCTGCCCCTAAATCCATAGGTTGAAGCTCTACTCCTCAGAGTGAAGGTGTGTGGAGAAGGGGCCTCTGGGAGGCAGTTAGGGTTTCCTGAGCCACGCTGCCTGTGGTGTCATGTGACGGCAGCCTGAGCTAGCCGAGACCGGCAGGGACGAGGCTATTTCACCTATGTCAGCCTTAATGTCCCAATGAATTTGACTCCACAGATCATTTGCAAGGCCTCTCAGGGAGGAAAGAATGTGATAAAGGTAGGGAAGTAATATCTGTTAAGTGCTTACTGAGACTGCTGCTTTGTGAATGTGGCTAGACATCTTATAAGACTTAATATTGTAACTTTCCACATGTATTTTTCCTTTCCTTTCAGTGCTCCTTGACTCAAGAGAGGAGGAATGGAGGCCACCTGAAGATCTTTATGGTCATCATCTTCCAGAAATTAAGCCACAAGAAGACCTTAGGAGAGTCAAGAACACAGATGGGAAATTCACCAGAAGCAGTGGCTACAGCAAGACTCCTCCAGGCCCCAGATGGGAAGGGTCCTCTAGCTTAGGAGATGGAAAGAAAGAGAGAAGATCTGTGGACCTCTCCTGGCAACACCACAAGAAAGGTTGGGGGACCCAGAGAGGAAGGCTATATGTTCATCAAGGCAGAGCAGACCCCAGCAGCCTCCCTAGGGTCCCTTACCTGAGTGGGACCTGGAAGCACTAAAGATATACCCAGTGGGCTATTTAGACATGACTCTTGGCTCTGGGCAAGAATGCCCATACCCTACCTAACCCTGGTATAACACAGATCCCCAGGGAAAGATCCAGAAGAGGAAGGCTACGCTTAGCATGTTTGTTCATCCAGGTGAAGGCAATCATAGACTTTAAAACTATAGAAAATGATAAATTATAGAAAGAAGAGAGTTATTCTCAAATATTTTGATTGGAGACTGATTCACATAGTAGATATGTTATCTCATGCACTTTAATCCTCCAACAACCCCATGAGGTCAAAGTGTCTCTATTGTATGTTCTTTATCCTTTCTTTGTTCCAATCGACACGTTGTCAATTGGAACCTTGTGGGGTTCAAGGCATTCTGATGGGTGTTGGTGGGAGTAGGGCACTAAACTGGTAAAGAACCTGCCCTCTTATGTCTTACAGCCTAGGGAAACAAGACATAAACCATCATGCAAATAAAGAAAGAAGATCAGTACAAACTTTGATAAGCTTGCTCAGATAACAAACTGGATGATGTTACTAAAAAAAGAAAAAAAAAGCAGAATCCTCTTGGACATATACCCAGAAAAAACAAAAAACACTCATTTGAAAAGATACACACATCCCAATGTTCACAGCAGTGCTTTTTACAGTAGCCAAGATATGGAAGCAACCTAAGTGTCCATCAACAAATGAACTGATAAAGATGTGGTGTGTGTACACAAGGGAATATTACTCAACCATAAAATAGAATGGCATCTTGCCATTTGCAGCTAGATGAATGGAATTTGAGAGCATTATGCTAGGGAAATAAGCCAGAGAAAGATGAATACTGTATGATATGACTTATGTGAAATGTAAAAAAAAAATACAACAAAATAGTGAACATAAGACAGAAGAAGCAGACTCACAAATAGAGGGAACAAGCTAGTGGTTAAAGGTGGGGCAGTACAGGAGCTGGGGAGAGGGAGGTGCAGACTGCTGGGTGTAAGACAGGCCCAAGGAGGTGTCATACAACACAGGGAATCTAGCCAATTTTTTTTACAAAAACTAAATAAAAAGTAGCCTTTACAAATTGTATAAAAATTTTAAGTGCTAAAAATATACATATATAAAAATAAAAAGAATTTGAAGAATGACCAAAAAAAGAATGAGCAAAATCAGCTTGATTGGAAAGGCCTCTCCAAGGTGGTATCCTGTGAGTTAAGACCTAAAGCCTTGTTGTAGAAAGAGTTGGGAGATAAAAGGGAAGGGAACTGTAAAGATTTGAGAGTGAAGGGAAAGCAGGGGGGTTGGGTTGAAAAGAAAGAAAAGTGAAGTGATGGGGCTGGAGGAGGAGACAGATCACCCAGAATATTGCAGAGCAAGACTTTGTTGTTATTCAGTCACTAAGTCATGTCTGACTCTTTACAACCCCATGGATTGCAGCACACCAGGCTTCCCTGTCCTTCACCATCTCTCAAGCAAGACATGGAGTTTGAATTTTATTCTTAAAACAATGGGAAGCCACGGGTTAGTTTCAAGTAAGGGATTTGCCCACAACTAGGCAACCCACTCCAGTACTCTTGCCTGGAAAATCCCACGGACGGAGGAGCCTAGTGGGCTGCAGTCCATGGGGTCGCGAAGAGTCGGACACGACTGAGCGACTTCACTTTCACTTTTCACTTTCATTTATTGGAGAAGGAAATGGTAACCTACTCCAGTGTTCTTGCCTGGAGAATCCCAGGGACGGGGGAGCCTGTTGGTCTGCTGTCTATGGGGTCTCACAGAGTTGGACACGACTGAAGCGACTTAGCAGCAGCAGCAGCAGTATATGCCCATAACTTGTGTAACTCAATGGACATAAGTTTGAGCAAACTCCAGGAGATAGTGAAGGACAAGGAAGCCTGGCATGCTATAGTTCATGGGGCCACAAAGAGTCAGATACAACTTAGCAATTGAACAACAAAGTATATGGGTTAAATAAGTTAATATATGTACTGCACTCAAAGCAGGGGCTGGGGTAGACAGCACTATACTAAGACTCTTATTCTTATCCTTCTTATTAATGTTGCATTAGAGAAAGTCTTGGGCTTCCCTAGTAGCCTCCAATGCAAGAGAAGCAAGTTCAATCCCTGGATCAGGAAGATGCCCTGGAAAAGAAAAGGGCAACCCACTCCAGTATCCTTGCCTGGAGAATTGCATGGACAGAGGAGCCTGGCAGGCTACAGACCATGGGGTCACAAGAGTCAGACACAACTGAGCCATTAAACCACCACCACAAGAAGAGCTTAGAATGAAAGCAAGTAGACAAGTTGGGAGGCTAGTTTCACAGTCCTTACTGGAGCCTGAACTAGGGTGGTTGCTGTGAAATTGGAGAGAAGTAGGCTGTATTTAACAAGATGAAACACAATCATACAATCAATAGTATTTTCTGATGAACAGGAAAGAATATTTCCTGCTAGGTTTCTGTCCTCACGGACTGCAGCATGCCAGGCTTCCCTGTCCTTCACTATCTTCTGGAGTTTGCTCAAATTTATGTCCATTGGGTCAGTGGTGCCATCCAACCATATCATCCTCTGTCTCCCCCTTCTCCTTCCGCCCTCAATCTTTCCCAGCATCCAGGTCTTTTCCAAAGAGTTGGCTCTTTGCATCAGGTGGCCAAAGTATTACAGTTTCAGCTTCAGCATCCTTCAAATGAATATTCAGAATTTATTTCCTTTAAGATTAATTGGTTTGATCTCCTTGTTGTCCAAGGGACTCTTAAGAGTCTTCTCCAGAAAACCACAATTCAAAAGCGTCAATTCTTTGGTGTTCAGCCTTCTTTATGGTCCAACTCTCACATCCATACATGACTACTTGGAAAATCATAGCTTTGACTATATGATCTTTCATGGCTGCAGTCACTATCCACAGTGATTTTGGAGCCCAAGAAAATAAAATCTGCCACTGTTTCCATTTTTGCCCCATCTATTATTGGCCATGAAGTGATGGGATAGGATGCCATGATCTTAGTTTTTTGAATATTGAGTTTCAAGCCAGCTTTTTCACTTTCCTCTTTCACCTTTATTAAGAGGCTCTTTATTTCCTCTCTGCTTTCTGCCATTAGGGTGGTATCATTTGCATATCTGAGGTTGTTGATATTTCTCACAGCAGTCTTGATTCCAGCTTATGCTTCATCCAGCCTGGCATTTCACATGACGTACTCTGCATGTAAGTCAAATAAGCAGGTAACAATATATAGCCAAAAGTTATACTGGACCAGGTGCTGGTGGGAGAGAGAAACAGAAAATAATTGTTTCATGGGTAAAGAGCTTTAGTTTGAGATGTTGAAAAAGTTCTGGAGATAGATGGCTATGATGGTTGTATAAAAAAAGAGAATAATCTTGGTGGCACTGAACTGTACACTTAAAAATGCTTAAAATGGTAGATTTTGTAACATCCTATAAGAGAAAAGAATCTGAAAAAGTATATACAAATACACATATATATCAGATCAGATCAGATCAGTCGCTCAGTCGTATCTGACTCTTCGCGACCCCATGAATCGCATCACGCCAGGCCTCCCTGTCTATCACCAACTCCCAGAGTTCATTCAAACTCACGTCCATCGAGTCAGTGATGCCATCCAGCCATCTCATCCTCTGTCGTCCCCTTCTCCTCCTGCCCCCAATCCCTCCCAGCATCAGAGTCTTTTCCAATGAGTCAACTCTTCGCATGAGGTGGCCAAAGTACCAGAGTTTCAGCTTTAGCATCATTCCTTCCAAAAAAATCCCAGGGCTGATCTCCTTCACAATGGACTGGTTGGATCTCCTTGCAGTCCAAGGGACTCTCAAGAGTCTTCTCCAACACCACAGTTCAAAAGCATCAATTCTTTGGCACTCAGCTTTCTTTATAGTCCAACTCTCACATCCATACATGACCACAGGAAAAACCATAGCCTTGACTAGACGAACCTTTGTTGGCAAAGTAATGTCTCTGCTTTTGAATATGCTATCTAGGTTGGTCATAACTTTCCTTCCAAGGAGTAAGCATCTTTTAATTTCATGGCTGCAGTCACCATCTGTAGTGATTTTGGAGCTCAGAAACATAAAGTCTGACACTGTTTCCACTGTTTCCCCATCTATCTCCCATGAAGGGGTGGGACCGGATGCCATGATCTTCATTTTCTGAATGTTGAGCTTTAAGCCAACTTTTTCACTCTCCACTTTCACTTTCATCAAGAGGCTTTTGAGTTCCTCTTCACTTTCTGCCATAAGGGTGGTGTCATCTGCATATCTGAGGTTATTGATATTTCTCCTCGCGATCTTGATTCCAGCTTGTGTTTCTTCCAGTCCAGCATTTCTCATGATGTACTCTGCATAGAAGTTAAATAAACAGGGTGACAATATACAGCCTTGATGTACTCCTTTTCCTATTTGGAACCAGTCTGTTGTTCCATGTCGAGTTCGAACTGTTGCTTCCTGACCTGCATACAAATTTCTCAAGAGGCAGATCAGGTGGTCTGGTATTCCCATCTCTTTCAGGATTTTCCACAGTTTATTGTGATCCACACAGTCAAAGGCTTTGGCATAGTCAATAAAGCAGAAATAGATGTTTTTCTGGAACTCTCTTGCTTTTTCTATGATCCAGTGGATGTTGGCAATTTGATCTCTGGTTCCTCTGCCTTTTTTAAAACCAGCTTGAACATCAGGAAGTTCACAGTTCACATATTGCTGAAGCCTGGCTTGGAGAATTTTGAGCATTACTTTACTAGCGTGTGAGATGAGTACAATTGTGCGGTAGTTTGAGCATTCTTTGGCATTGCCTTTCTTTGGGATTGGAATGAAAACTGTATGTGTGTGTGTGTGTGTGTGTATATATATATATATGTATATATATTCAGTTCAGTTCAGTCTCTCAGTTGTGTCCGACTTTTTGTGACCTCATAGACTGCAGCATGCCAGGCCTCCTGTCTGTCACCAACTCCTAGAGCCTGCTCAAACTCATGTCCATTGAGTCGGTGATGCCATCCAACCATCTCATCCTCTGTTGTCTCCGTCTCCTCCTGCCTTCAATCTTTCCCAGCATCAGGGTCTTTTCCAGTGAGTCAGTTCTTCACATGAGGTGGCCAAAGTATTGGAGTTTCAGCTTCAGCATCAGTCCTTCCAATGAATATTCATTAGGGTGAACTGGTTTGATCTCCTTACAGTCCAAGGGACTCTCAAGAGTCTTCTCCAACACCACAGTTAAAAAGCATCAATTCATAATATATAATATATATGTGTATTGCTGCTAAGTCTGCTGCTAAGTCACTTCAGTCGTGTCCGACTCTGTGCGACCCCATAGACGGCAGCCCACCAGGCTCCCCCGTCCCTGGGATTCTCCAGGCAAGAATACTGGAGTGGGTTGCCATTTCCTTCTCCAATGCATGAAAGTGAAAGTGAAAGTGAAGTCGCTCAGTCATGTCCGACTCTTCGCGATGCCATGGACTGCAGCCTACCAGGCTCCTCCATCCATGGGATTTTCCGGGCAAGAGTACTGGAGTGGGGTGCATTGCCTTCTCCTAATATGTGTATTATGTATATATAATTGAATCACTGTGCTATACACTTGAAACTAACATGATATTATAAATCAACTATACTTCAATAAAATTTTTTAAAATAAGTTAAAAAAATAAAATGATATGAAAGGAAAATGGTAATATAGGAAGTAACATATGTTAATTAGTTTGATTATGGTAATCATTTCACAATGTGCACAAATACCAAAACATCATGCTGCTTTTCTTAAATATATACAAATTTTATTCAACAAGAATAAAACCATCTAAAAAAATAATACATGGTAAATTTTATATAATGTATATTTTGCCATAACAAAATGAAGCTGGACACTTGCTTATATCATTGACTAGAAATTAGTGAAACTTAGTTGTGCTGTGTTTACCTCACAGGGAGCTAGGTGATGAGTCAATGTCATTCGTCGTCCCTATACACTTTGAATGTGGGAGGACTGGTTTAAATGTGGATAGGAAGGTACTGGAACTGAGAGGTAAGCTATAAATAAAACCATGACAAGTGTCTTTTTTTTAAAGCTTGAATTAGAGGCTAGATTTCAAATTGCATCTTATTTTATCTGAACAGGATCACGTTCTGTAAGCAAGCATCTGTCTGCATTAGTTTATGATCCCCTCAAGGCCAAGATATGCCTTTGCCTGTCTTTTCAATTACATTCTCAGTGATTCACATGTGAAAATACTATTATTGGGAAAATCGACTAGAGAGTCTAACGTAACTAGAGTGGCCACCACCCAAAACCTTTATGGAACTGCTAGAAATTAAAATGCTAAGGACTCTTGGCACCTATGGGACTTCCCTGGTGGCTCAGATGGTAAAGCATCTGCCTACAATGCGGGAGACCTGGGTTCAATCCCTGGGTAGGGAAGATCCCCTGGAGAAGGAAATGGCAACCCACTCCAGTATTCTTGCCTGGAAAATCCCATGGACGGATGTGCCTGGTAGGCTACAGTCAGTCCATGGGGTCACAAAGAGTCGGACACGACTGAGCGACTTCACTTCACTTCACTTCACTTCTTGGCGCCTATGATAAAGAACTCACCTGCCAATGCAGGAGACATAAGAGATGTGGGTTCAGTTCCAGGGTTGAGAAGATCCCCTGGAGGAAGGCACAGCAACCACTCCAGTATTCTTGCTTTCAATTTTCTAAAAGTTTTAACTGTGGTGAAATACACAAATAAAACTTACCATCTAATCATTTGTAAACATACAGTTCAGCCGTGTTTATATATACATTGTTGTGCAACCAATCTCCAGAAATTTTTTCATCTTACAAAACCGAAATACTATACCCATTAAATAACTCCCCACCTCCTCTTCCCTCAGTCCCTGGTAGCTATCATTCTACTTTCTGTCTCTAAAATTTAACAGTTCTTGTACTTCATATAAGTGAAGTCTTACATATTTGTCCTTTTGTGAGTGGCTTATTTCACTAAGCATAATGTCCTCATGGTTCATCCACATAGTAGCATGTGTCAGAATTTCCTCCCTGTTTAAGGCTAAATAACATTCCATTGTAGGTATAGGACACATTTTGCTTATCTGCTCAAGCACTGAAGGATACTTGGGTTACTTCTACTGTTGGTCTACTGTGAATAATGCTGCTATAAACATGGTGTACAAGTATGTCTTTGAGACTTTGCTTCCAGTTCCTTTGGATATGCATCTGGAAATGGAATTGTTGGAATAGTAGTTCTATGTTTAATTTTTTGAGGAGCTGCTACACTGTTTTCCATAATGACTTCACCATTTTATATTCCCACCACCAGTGCATGGGAGCTTCAATTTTTCCACATCCTCATCAACACTGGCTATTTTCTAGCTTTTGTGAGGTAGCCATCTTAACAGGTATACGGTGGTATCTCATTATGGATTTTTTTTTTCAGCTTAATAGGCTTTATGTTTTATTTTATTTTTTAGGCTTTATGTTTTAAAACAGCTTTAGGTTCACAGAAAAACTGAGCAGCAAGTAGAGAGTTCCCACGTTTCTCCTACACATGTGCAACCTCCCATACTGTTAACATTCTGAACCCCAGTGGTACATTCATTGCAATCAATAAGCCTGTGTTGCTATATCATAATCGCCCAGAGTCCATGGCATACCTTAGGGTACATTCTTAATGTTCTATACTCTGTGGGTTTTAACAAAGGTACAATAATGCTTATCCACCATTGGTGGACAGCAAGGAGATCAAACCAGTCAATTCTAAAGGAAATCAACCCTGAATATTCACTGGAAGGCCTGATGCTGAAGCTGAAGCTCCAATACTTTGCCTACCTGATGCGAAGTGCCAATGCGAAGATCTGACTCATTGGGAAAGACTCTGATGCTGGGAAAGATTGAGGACAGGAGAAGAGGAAGACAGAGGATGAGATTGTTGAATGGCATCACCGACTGAGTGACATGAGTTTGGGCAAACTCTGGGAGATAGTGAAGGACAGGGAAACCTGGCGTGCTGCAGTCCATTGAGTTGCAAAGAGTTGGACACAAATGAGTGACTGAAAAGCAACAGAAAGGGAGGGAGAGAGAGAAGAACAGAAGAAAGAAATTCCTGTGTTTGTGGAATTTACATGCTACTGGGAGTATTCAGGTGACAAATGAAATACATAGCACATTCAATTGTGATAAACACTTTTGGGAAAGGAAAGAGTTGGACAGAAAAGGAGGACAGTATGTACTAAGGAATGATGTGGGGCTTTAATTTGGTAGCTCAGACGGTAAAGAATCCGTCTGCAATGCAGAGTTTAATCCCTGCGTCGGAAAGATCCCCTGGAGAAGAGACTGGCTACCTACTCCAGTATCCTTGCCTGGATAATTCCATGGACAGAGGAGCCTGGCAGACTACAGCCCATAGTGTCACAAAGAATCAGACATGACTGAGTGATTAACACTTTCACTTTTTTGACTTGGAAAAGAGTGGTTGGGTAAGTCCTCATGGGAAAGGTGACATTTTGAGCAAAGGTTACTAGGAACTGAGTGAAGAGGCCATGTAGAAGTCTGGATGAGAAAAAGAGAGAATTCAATGGGATGACATGTGTAATGTGCACCACGCAATATGTGGGACATTGAAGGTGTTCAGTAAGAGAGAGAGACAGAAAAAAGCACTTAGCAGGGCCTCACCAGGCCTAGCAGAATAAACTCCACCCACAATATTCCAAATGCAGGTGGTTTCAGGTATAATAAAAAAGACATTGCCAGAACACTCAGCAATCCAAAGCTTTGCCTCAAAGTGTGGCTTACAATTCAGCAGAACCAGCATCACTGGGAGCTTATTAAGAATGATGATCCTCAGGCCCCACTGAGGCTGAAGTACCCTCACCAACACTTTATAGCACTCAGATAATATCCATATTTTGAGAACTGCAGGTCTAGAGGGAACACAACCACAATTACCATGTGACCTTGCAGATGACTCTCAAAGCAATGATCTCACATTATCTCAATCCTTACCCCAAAGTAAATTCTCAGAGAATTCAGGCAGACCTAGAACTCAGACCCAACTCTATTAGCCTCTAAACCTCACATTCTTTCCACTGCTCTCACACCTTCGCTTGACATCTAGGCAGACACACAACAAAGAGGAGGTGTCCCCTTTACCCTGGGGCTCCCTGAACCCTGTGAGTTGTTTCAGGTCTCCAAGGTGCTGGCATGCTCCAGCATCCCCATAGAGACCACTGACTCTGCAGATCCTTCTTAGAGATTACGGAACACATAATTAAAAACAGAAAAGACAGTATCCTACTCATCTAAAGGTCAACTTTTTGCATATAACCAGTTTTTTTAAAAAAACCAAGAGCATAGGACTTTAAGGAAATCAGTGCTCCATCTGAGCCTCCCCAGGCCTGTGGACCCTCTGCAGATTCTGGCATCTGCATGTCTGTGAGTGACACTGGATGATGGCCCACGTGCTTCCTGGATCCTCCTGCACCCGAGGCGGCCCTCGGTCCTGCGAGCCAATTCAGTTTGTGCAGTGGAGGGGACATGGTTCCAGGGGTTAAGAGCTGGCAGCAGGGTAGGCAGAAGCCCAGCCACCCCCACCACGGACCGTCATTCAGAGCACCATGGAGGTCTCTTTTGTGCGGTGGGTGAGGTTTCCCACCATGGGTTCCGGTGACTTGGAATGCCAAGGGCCTAAACTTAATTAACTTCTCCGGGCCAGGACTCTTCCATCTCAGCCCGCATCCTGCTTCGTGGGGCGGCGGGACGAAAGTGCTCCCTTCACAAACAGAGGCCAGGGACCTTAGTGGGAGCGTTGGCAAATACAACAGGGCCAGTGGCATCCTCATTAAACTCTGATTAGCAAGTGGACTTGATCCAGGCCAAATCAGAGCTGAATGAGATTTCTTTCTTTCTTCTTCTTTTTTTGCTGCCAGTTGATCAGATGTAGGCAATTAAGAACCCCCACACCTCCAGCCCTTGTATTTTTTTGAAGCGGGGAGCTCATACCAGTCAAGCCATAAAGACACTATTGTCCTAAGAACAATATTCCCCACTAATCTCACTTCTGGCAATTTACTTTTTCTTCCCAAGCAGATTTAGAAACTTAAAAAAAAAAAAAAAAAATCCTTGAAAGAGTAAGGGGGAGGAATACTCCATGGTACCTAATCCCATCGCAAAGTGGGAGTTTTCTTGTTCCATTCAGCTTTTCTTTGAATGAGCATTGGATAAATAAACTTCTACTGCATTGCCACATTGATGCGGAGACCGTGAGGACCCAATTATGCATATGGGGCGTGTGCATTCTAGTTTGCAAATCAAACACAAAGAGGGCAGCACAAGTGCTCCCTTGTAATCAGTTCTCACTACAAATTTACAAACCTGCGAGGTGAGATTGGCCTTTGTTAAGTATTTAAAAGCAATTATTACCTTTCTTTAATTTTCTGGTGGTAATTAGACTTCTGAATCCAATCCAACCTAGTCTGCCTGGAAGGATTCTTGCTGCTCTCTGTGGTCTGGGAGGGTGAGGTGAAGGGGCTCCTTGAAGCCAGCCTTGCAGGAACTCCTGAGAACTCCATAAATTGTTCAGCCCGAGGCCAAGAAGTCTGACCGGCAGACACTGAGAAGCTGCGTCCTTTTGCCTATGAAGAGGGAAGATAAAAGACAACGGGAGAAGTGAGACGTGCAGAGAGCAAAAGGAGACAGAAACTCAGAGTAGCAGGGAAATAAGGCAACAGAACCTTGAGACAGAAAAAAAGACAGTGAGGATTATCTAAAATGAGGTAGAAAGGAGGGTCACCTCACTGTTGTTACTGTTTTCACACTTTTATATTCATGCACAGGACTCCTATTAATGAGCTCAGCACCTCTGCGCACCCAGGCCTCAATGCCTTTGGGCTCTTGAAATGAGTGAAGATGTTGAGTCTCTCTGAAAAGAAAAATCAAAGGGGAAAGAAAGCAAGAGAGAATCCAAAAGCCCTGAAAAATAGCTAACCCAAAAGCTATACCTTTCACCAGGCGCCAAAGGTCAATTAACTTGGCAGGCAGGAGGAGACCCAGGAAAGAATTGCCAACTGCTCCAGCTTGCCCAGACTCTAGGTGGAGGTTGGGCATGAATTCCACTGCTCATCTCATGCCCTAGACAGTGCAGAGCCCCACACTGTTCCTGATGGTCAGATCCATCTCCCATCTCCTGGAGACCAAGATTGACATATCCTCTGGGTTTCATATAAGGAAAACTGTTCAACTATTGAGCTACTGAGGATTAAGACGGTTGTACCCATGTTAAGGTAAGGACAGGGTCCATTGTGTCTGCAGCTGATGAGGACGCTAAATGGAAGGTCAGAGGTAATCTGAGTTACTCTGGAGGGAGCCAGGATAGAAAGGACGCAGGGGGCAATCTTACTAGTGTCCAGGGAAACCCAAGATAGAAGGGCAGTTCCAGGGACATGAGCAAACAAGAGGCAGGAGTTGACATCTGCTCTATGGATGCAAACTGTATCACTTCCCATCAAACCCATCATTCTCTCCCAAGATGGGGGTTAAAAACTCTGCCTTTTAGAATGCAGGATTTTGAGTTATATTATATTTATATTTGAGTTATATTTTAGATCTGAGTTCTAGATTCCCAGATGGTGCTAGTGGTAAAGAACCCGCCTACTACTGCAGGAGATGTAAGAGACGCATGTTTGATCCTTGGGTCAGGAAGATCCCCTGAAAGAGGGCATGGCAAGGCACTCCAGTATTCTTTCCTGGAGAATCCCATGGACAGAGGAGCCTGATGGGCTACAGTCCATGGGGTTGTAAAGAGTCGGACAGGACTGAAGCAATTCAGCATGCGTACACACAGACCTGGGCTCATGTCCTTGCTTAATTCTTACCAGCTATGTGATGCTGGTAAAATTCCTTACTCTCTCTGAGCCTTGGGTTTCTTCTGCTTTGTTTTTTGTTTTGCCTATAAAATAAAGAGAATCCCTCTTCAAGAGGATTAAAGTACATAACAACACATGCCTGTGACAGACAATAAATAAGTAAACATATGGCAAAATTGTTCTAATAATACTACATCATTCACGTCTGTTGATTCTGTTTAGGAAACCAGGTTAAAAAGATAAGCAAGTACTACTTCCAAGAAAAATAGCAATGAAACGGATGGAGAAAATAGGTAGCTTTAATATATGCAGTGAGAGAGATAAAAACATTGCTATAATTCACAGTCAAGTGCAGCATAGTACACGTATGGAGTGACAGTCACACAGCTTCCCCACAGCCTCCACTGAGAATCAACTATTTTACAGGAGCTTTAAATATGAACAAGCACCTTATCCAAAAATCTTACCTTTTGGGGTGACTTAAGCACCTCCCCTACGAGGCAGAATGCAATAAGAGGCAAAGCAGTTGAACAAAGAAATGCAGGGGCTCATTGAGGAAGGAGAGATTAGTTCCAGATAGGAGGATTAGGAGAGGCTCTAGGTTGAAGCTGGCATTAGACCAAGACTTGGAGACAGGTAGAAATAAGAAGAAAGGGGATTCTGAGAGGCGGGAAGGGTGTGAAAGCAGGAAATGCGAGGTTCGGCTGGGAGATAGTGAGTGAGAGCCAGGCTGTGTCAGTGGACGAGGTGACAGGAGAGCTCCTTTGTTGTGATGGGTTGAACTTTTATTCCATCCGTGGTGGATAGAATGGAATTGTCTGACCATCATCACTTGAGGAGTGTACATCTGGACTCCAGGTGGAGAGACACCAAAGGCCAGGGGCCAGCAGAGTCCTTTACAATGAGAGAAAGGACAGAGGCCTGAAGCAGGGTGGAGGGAGTACATATAAGGGTGTGGATATGCATACATTGGGGAACTGTCCACAAGAGGACTGGCAACGCGCTGAATGTGAGGGGTGAGGTAGAGGAAAGAGTTGTAGAGAATGTTGAAATCTGACCCCAAACACCCCAAACACTGAAAAAGGAAAGGAATTGGAAAGGTCAACGTACTGCAGTTAGGAACCCCTAAGTAGGAGATAACAGCATTTCAGCCAGTCACTTGCCAGATACTGCTGTTGTATACATGGCTCTGAATCTCAAAACAGAAATTAAGCCTGGTGACCTACCTTGAGAGCCAAGTTAATCAGGGGTCAAGTACAGAAAATAGAAAATGTGTCCAGGTCTCCTATACAAAGGGATTTAATGCAGGGAATTAACACAGAGATGATGGAAGCATTGAGAAGCCAGGCAGGAGATGTGAAGGCAACACAGAAATTAGAACAGCAAGATGCTGATACCTCCCTTGAGGCTGCAGAGACAGTGAGTAAAGGAGGGGATCAGTGGCCAAAAGCCTGAGCCATCTCTCAGGAGCTGCTGGACATCTGGACACAGAGTAGGAGTTTGTTCAGCAGAGAATGAGGCGTCGAAAAGACTGTGTGTACAGCGATAAAGTGGGCTCCCCTACCTGCCTGATGAGGATCGGGCTCCGGGGGAGAATGGGCTTCTTGGAGTGGAGGAAAGAGCAAGTGTGATGGTACCTGGGAAGAGACGGGAAAAGAGCGGGAGCTCCAGGCAGCAACCTCCCAGGGCTGGGGAAACTGAGGAAGGGGGCAGACGGCAGTGCAAGGAGAGAAAATATGCCTGCAGCCCACCTCCCACTTCAGGCCTCCAGAAGGCGGTGCCCCATGGCCTCCAGGGCCCAAAACTGAGTTGATTCCCTCACCACCACCCCACATGTCTTCTCCTCTTCCCTCGGGCCCTGACACAATAGAGTGGCCTCTTCCTACTGCACCATTTATTCCTGAGGGAATCCATGCCCATGACATCACTGTTGCCCCATTCAATGATCTGTAGCACATCCATGATTATTAAATATTCATGTATGGCCTTTTCCTCACATTTCTCTTCCTCTTGTTTAAAAAGTCTACTGATCACCAGTGCTCTAATTAAATCTTTTCCAGAGAGATTCACTGAAGAAAGCTAAGGAGAGCCATAGAGATTTTCTGCCCGGAAGGGAGATTTTGCCTCTGAAGATCCTGAATCTGCAGTGATAAGGATTTCTTTTGTAAAAAACTAAATGGTTCTTTTACAGGCAGCATCTCAGAGTGTGGAAGTGTGAGGAGAGATCCGCAAAGTTAATTAACCACCACCCCCACTCCCCTCCCTCCTGTTTGCCCAGCTCATTCAAACACATAAATGCCACTACAAACAACCACTAAATCTACAGAGGCTTGTTCTGGCTGTCAAACACAGCCGTAAAAATAATATGCCCTCCAGCAGGGGAGGGGAGAGTGCGGATGGCAGAGCACTCACTAATTTTCAACAATCCCTCCTTAGAGACGTAATCTTCAAATAAATATTTAACTTGCTCTGTCTTTGGTCTTAGATTATTTACAAATCAGGCTTAAAAGGCGATTTAAAATGATCCTTCCCTGAGCTATTTGCACACCTAGCGTTGCCCCGGGGTGGGAACGAGCCTTCCCTGGAGGCCGAAGCCGGCCTGTGTGACCATACAAGGCCTGCCAGCTGGCTGAGTGGGAGGGCTGGCGCGCGTTGGGCAGCCCACCTGTCCTCTGTCAGGTCTCGGCACCCTCCTGCCCTTGTGAAGCGAGGGCACGAGCAGACCTGACCTTAGAGAAAAATGGGACAGAATCACCATCCCACAGCCATTCGGGACACCAGGATTCAGAGGAGAATGAGGCAAACCCTAACTCCTGGGCCTGAGGATTCGGAAAAGAAACTCACTGAGAAGGAAATTGGGATATGGGCTACTGAACACCTAGAAACAATTCTGGGTTTGGATCTGGAGGTAGAGAGGAAGAGTCTTATGGAGGCCTTTAGAACTTCAGATGACATTCTCCAAGAATACTGAACACTCTCAGGAGGTTAACAGGTGGTCCAAGGAAAACAGGGATTTGTGGTGAACCTGTAAGCACAAACCTGTGTTCCTCTTGTTAGAGACACACAAGCAGAGGTTAACACATTTTTTTTTCTCTAAAGGGCCAAATAGTAAATATTTTCTGTTTTGCAGGCCTTCTGGCCTCTGTCATAACTCTGCCTGTCAGAGTAAAGCAGGCATGGAGTATATGTGAATGAATGGACATGGCCAGGTGCCAATAAAACTTTATTTACAAAAGCAGGTGGCAGGTAAGACCTGTCCTACAGGCTGAAGTGTGCTGACTCCTCACCAGAACAGTAAAAGCTCTGCCTACTTCTGAATTAAAAAAATACTGATTTTCATCTCATCTTTTTTCTCCAACCATCTTTGGGAAAATCTTTTTCCCCAAACTTTTTTATCCCCACATATCTATTGACATCTTGTGTGAAACTAAAACTAATGATTCATGGAACAATTTGGGAAATAATATCCTGGGAATGTACTAGTAAGGAAAAACCTCTTTGTAAAAACTTGTAACACCCTGGTAATCTAAATATCTAATGCTGGAGCAGAAGCTCCAGTCGCCTGAGGGAAAAACCATTCTCCACTTCTAGATAGGCAGAAAATAAGCAGCAGCAGGAACCAGACAGGAATCGGAGACCAAGGGAAGCTTCAGCGATAGAACCAGAAATCGGTCCTCGGGAGGCCCGTGGCACAAGCTAGGACACCAAGGAAAGAAGGGCTCAGCAGCATGGAGGCTCATGGCCCACGTGACTCTGACTGTCTCTCAAGCTCCAGAAAGTTCTCAAGGCTGCTTGGAGAACAGTGGTAAGTATAGTAATCTGATAAGACAACAGCTTCAATAAACAAACACAACAGAAGTTTCTCTTTCATTTGTATAAAATTTCAACAGGTGTTACTGGTCAGGGGGGCAGTTCTCATCAATGCAGTAAGTCAGGGACCCTGAAGATTCCTTTTTTGTGGTTCTACCATTCCTGAGGGCCTCAGAGTCCTCTGCTGGATCCTCTGCAACTGACCATCAGTCAGAGAAGAAGACGGGCAAGGAGCTGTGGACCAAAGAGTCTTGTGAGCACCTTGAGCCATGCAAGGATACAATACAGCAGGTGAGGAGCCTGGTGCCTCCTGGAGAACCAAAGATAATTCCCAGCCAACAGTACCGACTCTGAAATCTGCACATTGAGTCTTTTTTTTTTTTTAATGGGCATAGTCTTTACTATAGCTTCACTATAAATCATGAATATATTAGAAACTAATATGGATCTCTTTAAGAATAAGACATCTAGGTTCTCATTGGCATCTGCTTTCCACTCATTGTTAGAAAATATACTATTTATTTGAGAATTTTTTTTTAAAGGCCAAGCAATATCTCAGTGTCATTATGACAAGTGTCCACCTCCTGGGAAATCTGAAAGGGTCTCTGGGCCTCCCAGGTGAAGAGATGAAACTGTCCTAGTAGAACTGCCCATGCTCAAGTGTCTTCTGGAATTCCTTGTAAATTTCAGTGGGCACCAGCCAACGGAATATCTTATTACTCTGCTGGTTTTTAAGGTGCGGTGCCAAGGTTAAAATAAACATTGTGTTCAAACTTAACATTTTCAAACTGTCCAAGCTTATCTTCCAAAAATAGTGTATTAGTCATTTTACAAACTATTTCTGCCAAATAAAGGACTTCAAAGCATTAAGTGTTAACTACAAAGAAGTTAGCTGAGGCTCCTCTTCTCCCCCCAAAATCCAGTTGTTTGGAAACCTGAGCAAATGCAAACATTACAAACACAGAGCAAGAGTCTTTCTCCAAAAGGGCACATTGAGTCTTAACTTGATCTTCATTCTCTTTCCCATTGACCACCAGTCCTCCTCCTGTTTATTCACTTTATTCTCTTTTAATGTCTCAATCAGGTACACCAACTCTTTTTTTTTTTTTTTGGCATAGAAGGAAATTATTAAATCAAATGTAATATTAAGTCATATTCAAATGGGGAAAGACAAGGAAGAGATGCC
The DNA here is from genome assembly GCF_003369695.1 of Bos indicus x Bos taurus. NCBI lineage: Eukaryota > Metazoa > Chordata > Mammalia > Artiodactyla > Bovidae > Bos > Bos indicus x Bos taurus. Next base: position 79,774,539 of record NC_040083.1, on the reverse strand, counting down.
CACTGAGGTGGATATTATTCTAAACCAACAAAACAACCACCACAAAGCAGAGCAGAGCTTACAGAAACTCTTGTGAGCGTTTCCCTTTTATGAGACACTCCTGCAGCTCAGCTGACCCTCTCCAAGCTGGGCTGCCCAGTGCCCTCCATCAGCGGGAAGTCCATATCAGCTCTGCATTTGTTCCACTGCCTGATCAGGAGAGAGGAGCCCAGAACTCTGGCCTGTCTTCCAGGAATCTGACTGCAGGCACCAACCTCATTCAGGAATAACTGCGTCCTTGCATGAGTCTGGGTGGATTCTGAAGCATAGTCAAAGCTGGACAGAGACCAGGTTAAGGTGATCAGACCAGCCCCTCCCCAGCAGGGGCTCCCCCTAGTGGTTCCTGATCCCCAGCTGCTCACAAGCCACCTTGTGCGCAGACAAACACAGCCTGCAAGACCCACTCCTGGGCTTGGATGGCCCTCTCCAGGCTGGGCTGCCCAGTGCCCTGGGCCAGCAGAAGTTAAATTCTGACTAGGGGGGTGGGGGGGTGGGGGGAAGCAAGGATGAAGAGGAGAAATGAACTTAATTTAGAAAAAAATAAGTACTTCTTCCGATAGTTCTGGAATACTAGCTGCTGTCTTTCTAAGGGGTGAGAAGCAGAGGAGGACAACAGGCCTCTGGAAGCATGTGGGAGACACAGGCTCAGATACATCTTTTGAGATTTCTACCCCACTTTTTACAATAGTTGTTTCATTGGGGAAACATGCCATCTTTTAAAAACTAGAGCCAAGGAATGTAATTTTGGAAAAACACAAGAGACAATTCACAGGCCACATATTCTCAACCCTCTGAGTCCTCACGTCGTGCACTTACTGTGTCTCCTCCACCCCACTGATGTAGAATCTTCCTGGAAGTTAAATCATAAATTCAAATTCTTAGTTTTTCATTATTGTCACATGAGATAATGACTAAGAGATAAGAAAAAGTCACACATACACATTTTATTCATATATTAACTATACGTACAAGTATCCATACATATATACATATGCAATACACATACATTACATAGCTCCTGAATTACAAATACATTTTTAAAAGACTACTGCTTTTATTATTATTATTATTTTGGCTGCAGAGTCTTTGTTGTGGTGCATGGGCTTCTCACTGCATTGACTTCTCTTGCTGCAGAGTACAGGCTCTAAGCCTGCAGACTTCAGCTGCAGCACACAGGCTCAGCAGTTTGAACAGGCGGGCTCTAGAGCTCAGGCTCAGTACTTGTGGCCCATGGGCTTAGTTGCTCTGCAGCATTTGGGATCTTTCTGGAACAGGAATTTAACCTGTGTCCCTTGTGTTGACTGGTGGATTCTTAACCACTGAGGTACCAAAGACATCCACAAATACATTTAGTCTTCATAACAATCCTGTGAGACAGGCATGCAAAGATGTCTCCCATTTCAAAGATAAGGACAGTGAAGTCAGCTAGGTGAATGAGGTCCCTGAGGAGCCTGTGAGATGCAAAGCAGGACCTGGACACACAGCAGCAGAATCAGGTCCCCTCCCCGGTGTCTCTGAAGCAAGAGTAGAGAGTGAGGGCCAATCTGTGTTTCCCCTCAACCCCCTTGTGTCTTGGGTCTGTCCACACATATCTACATCCATGTCCACACTGCTGCTGCTGCTACTGCTAAGTCACTTCAGTCATGTCCGACTCTATGCAACCCCACAGACGGCAGCCCACCAGGCTCCCCTGTCCCTGGGATTCTTCAGGCAAGAACACTGGAGTGGGTTGCCATTTCCTTCTCCAAAGCATGAAAGTGAAAAGTGAAAGTGAAGTCACTCAGTCGTGTCCGACCCTTAGCAACCCCATGGACCGCAGCCTACCAGGCTCCTCCATCCATGGGATTTTCCAGCCAAGAGTACTGGAGTGGAGTGCCATTGCCTTCTCCGTGTCCACACTGCAAGGTGCAGCTATTCTTACCTCCTCCAAGTCACTTCTTTACGAGAAGAGGGAGAAAGGGGCCAGACCCCGGAGGTGGTAAGCGGCAGGTGGGCCAGGATGTCAGGCCAGAAACTGAAAGCATGGGAGGCCCCCAGGGCTGAGGGTGGCCATCCCGCCGCCCTCCGTGGGTCTCTAGTGGTGTTTTCTGACATCAGATCTAACCACCCAAAGCTCTGAAGTTGAGGAGCTCAGGCTGTATCTTGAAATAAAAATCAACTGCTTACTCACAGATACACAGACACATTTTGAAAACTAAGAGAGGCACTGATTTCCTTACTCCGACCAAACATTTTTAGCTTCAAGAGACTCTGGATAGTCCCAGAGTCTACAGTGTCTTTCCCTGAATCCATTAGGACAGCCAGCTGCTCATTCCTCGCCTTCTACACACTTAGCAGGAGAGGGTCTGGTGGCTGGATGCAGAGGGTGCTGGGTGCCCCATGGACCCCACCACCTCAGTGGCCCAGGGACCTAGGCTGGTATCCATGTATGACAAAGCAGCCTGATGCCATGCTTCTGTCACCGCCAGTGTCAAGTGAGCTAGTTCATCCTGGTGGAACACTGCATCCTAGGACTCACAAAGTGAAAAGATCAGTGTTCTGACAGAAATCTGCAGGTGTCCGTTCCATCAGAGGCAGCTGATTTTATTTTCTGTATAAGTATTGCTGCTTCTCCCTTTCTCCTGCAAGCATTTCTCTTCCTTGAAGAAAATTTATTTCACTCACTGCACCTCGAGCACACTTGCCCTGTGACAGCCGAGACGTAACACTAAAATCTAAGATTCCCCTCCAGCTATAATCCTAAATCGCCCTAGTAGACAGAACTTCCCAGGCTTTTGTAACTACTTTGTTTCTTGGAGGTGTATGATTCGTATTGTAAATACAGAAGGGGCAAATGATAGTGTTCATAATGTTAAGGAAAGAACATTACTAAAAAAAAAAAGTTACATGACTCAAAGCAAATTTATACAAAATGAATTCCTGAGGGAAAGAAATCAAGGATGTGCAACATACAGAGAAATTAAGATTGGAAATCAGGATTCCTCTCTGGAGCACCCCAATGAATTTAGATTCTCAGGCGAGATCTCCATCAGCTATTTCTGCCATCAGTAGCTGACACTGAGAGCCAAGATCATCCCCCTGGTGGACTCTGGGTAGCCTCAAATGGTCAATCTTGTGCTAAATCACTTCAGTCTTGTCCGACTCTTTGCAACCCTATGGACTGTAGCCTGCTAGGCTGTAATGTCCATGGAATTCTCCAGCCAAGAATCCTGGAATGTGTTGCCATTCCCTTCTCCAGGAGATCTTCCTGACCCAGGGATCCTGCACATTTCTTTAAGTTTCCTGCATTGGCAGGCAAGTTCTTTACCACTAGTGCCATCTGGGAAGCCCTCAAATGGTCCATGACTGAGAAATAAGTTCATCCCCAAGACAAAAGAAAAACAATGAAATAAGACTGGAGATACAGATTGAAATATGTGTATATGCTGAATCGGTGACTTCATGGAAACTACAAAAGGACAGGCTGAGATCTCCCTGCCGTGGTCTAGATGGGCCTTGTCACATTCTGTTATGAGCTGAACAATGAAAAATACAGATATTGAAACCCTAACTTCACAATGTGACTATATTTGGAGACAGTACCTTTAAAGAGGTGATTAAGTGAAAATGTGGCCATTACAGTGAACCCTAACCCATTCTGACTGCTATCCTTCCATGAAAAGGAAACTCAACACACTGATACCATGGGTGTGCACACACAGAGGACAGACCGCGTGAGGACACAGCAAGAAGGTGGCCATGGGCAAGCCAAGCAGAAAGGCCTCGGGAGAAACCAAGCCCGCCCACACCTTGATCTTGGACTTTCAGCCTTCAAAGCTATGAAACAACAAATGTCTGTTGTTTAAGACACCCTGTCTGCTAGTATTATATTTATGTGTTATGGAAGTCCAAGCAGACTCATATATATCCCAGGAAGCCTTACAGAGGGGCCAGGGAAAGCACAGCCTTGGAATGAGGAGGCTTAAGGCTCATGTTGGGCTTTGTCACTGTCGGTTGCATTCCTAAAAAAGTCAGAGTCTCTGAGCATCACTTTCTTCCCATGCAAAATGTGAGCGTTGATTGGCATGGACTCTGAGGTCCCTTCTACCCCACACTTAATTTTTTTCATATATTTTTTAAAGTTTTTGTCGAATTTGTTACAATATTGTTTCTGTTTTACGTTTTGGATTTTTAGTCAAGAGGCACATGGGATCTTAACTCCCCATGTGTGTACTTAGTCATGTCTAACTCTTTGTGACTCCATGCACTGCAGCCTGTCAGGCTCCTCTGCCCAAGGGGATTCTCCAGGCAAGAATACTGGAGTGGGTTGCCATGCCTTCATCATTAGCCCTGTAATCAGGGATCAAACCCGCACCACCCCCCCACTCCATACCCACCCCGTATTGGAAAGCAAAATCTTAACCACTGGACCACCAGGGAAGTCCCTACCCCACACTTCATTGATGTTCCACTTTTGCATTACAAGGATGCCTCACCCAGAACTCTACTTCCCCAGCAGTGGCTCCACAACCTACAAGCACAGTGTTCCCTGGGACTTGAGATACGAAAACAAACTGCATTCTCCAGTGGCAGGAATTAATGAGTTGGGCAACAGTGATGTGGGTTTTGTCATTCTCTCTAATTGGCTCTTGTTGAGAGCAGGGGTGCCTTTGCCTGGAGACCTCTGTGATCCTGACTGCTCAGGTATTCAGCCCAACTCGCTCACACCTTCTTCTCACACACACCTCTCCCCCAGGGCTCACTCTGGCTGGCTTTCCTACCAAACTCCCACCCAAGTCCCAATTAAATATACCTGGCAAGGTCTGTGCCTGAAGGAGGAAGCCCTTACTTGCTAAGGGCTTAAATCACTTGACATGTGCATGCCAAGTTTCCCTTCAATATCAGTTTTCCTGATGAGTCTTTTCTTTTTCCTTTTTTAAGAAAATCACTGCAACTCATTATTTTTAAAGAAGTCTTGATGGGATTTGGCTCAGGTACAGAACAACATTTCAACCAACAGCAAAGAACATAGATGATTCCAAAGAATAAAAAGCAAAGCTAAGACCACCTAAGTAAAGGCTAACTGATAATGTTCGATGTGGCTGATGTGACACCACACGCGTGTCCTAGCTCATCTCCAGCAACCTTAGAAGTAGGGCACTTGAATCCCAATGACCCTACTTGTCAGAGAAGCTTCTGCCTTCTGCTTTTCTTTTCTTTTCTTGCCTCCTAATTAAATCCAGAACTTGAGTCCTGTATGTAGAGAGAGGGGAAAAAATGACATGCAAATTGAAAATGTTGTACCATCACATCACTTTAAACCTCATTTCTTCAACCACAAGGCCCTTGAATTATGAAAAAAAATGACCAGAGGAAAAAAAAGAGGTTTTGAAAAATGAGAAACTCTCCAAGAGCATTTAGTTTACATTAGCCTGTTTCAGGGGCTTCCCAGGTGGTGCTAATGGTAGAGAACCCACCTGCCAATGCAGGAAACATAAGAGACTCAGGTTCAATCCTGGGTCAAGAAGATTCCCTGGAGGAGGACATGGCAACCCACTCTAGATTCTAGAATCTCATGGACAGAGAAGCCTAGTGGGCTACAATCCACAGGGTCACAAAGAGTCTGACACAACTGAAGTGACTTAGCACACACACTTCTGTTTCAACCTGACACTAGATATTGAGTTTAAACCTCTACCAGGGCTTTTAAAGGTCATACCTAACCAGAAAACATTCTCATTTGGATGAGTGGCCCAAAAAATGAATAAACAAAGTTTCATAAATCCATAAAATAGCAAATAAGAAGAAGAGAAATAGAATAGAAGTTAGTTACATAATGCTGCTGCTGCTGCTGCTGCTGAGTCGCTTCAGTCGTGTCCGACTCTGTGCAACCCCATAGACGGCAGCCCACCAGGCTCCCCCATCCCTGGGATTCTCCAGGCGAGAACACTGGAGTGGGTTGTCATTTCCTTCTCCAATGCAGGAAAGTGAAGAATGAAAGTGAAGTCGCTCAGTCATGTCCGACTCTTAATGACCCCATGGACTGTAGCCCACCAGGCTCCTCCGTCCATGGGATTTTCCAGGCAAGAGTACTGGAGTGGGGGCCATTGCCTTCTCTGTAGTTACATAATAGTGGATCCTAAAAGCAGAAAATCTCTATGCTTTAAAAAACTAAACTTCGTGCAATTTGAGGCAGAGACTGATGACTCTGATATTATTAACATCTCTGATGCTGGTCATATGTGGATCCCAGACCAAATGGCGAGGGCCAGGAAATGCATGGTAAAGGCATACAGAATCAGAACACAGAGGACAGAGCTATGGCCAGACTAAGACAGACACTACATTGGCCACTCCTAGAGGAGATGCCACTGTCCTGGAAAGAGTGCCACCCATGAATCAGAAGCACATATGATTAGTCATTGCTCAGGTTTAGTGCATCAGCTGGAGCTTTCTGGGCATCTCTGATGTGATCCACACTGAGAGTCATGTGTAAAAGTGGCAGGCAGCCTTCAGCCTAATGTTTTATAAGCATGTTATTAAAGGCAGATTTAAGATTATTCTATTATTTTTGATACTATTGTTAATGGGACTGTTTTCCTAATTTCCTTTTCAGATAGTCTGTTGTTAGTACACAGAAACACAAATAATTTCTGCATGTTAATTTTGCATCTTATCCTGTAACTTTTAGAATCTGTTTATTAGCTTTCACAGGTCTGGTGGAAATCTTTAGGGATTTCTAAACATAACATCTTGTCATCCAAAAGCAGAGACAACTTTATTTCTTCGTTTCTGATTTGAATGCCTTTTTTTTTTTTTTTTTTTTTTGCCTAACTGCTCTGGCTAGGACTTCCACTACTATGCTGAATAGGAATGGTGAGAAGGGGTACATATATCTTGTTCTGTAAAGCTTTCAGTTTTTCACTGCTGAGCGTGGGATTAGTGTAGGTTTTTCATATACAGTCTTTATTATGTTAAGTTAAATTCCTTCTAACATTCTGCACTCAGAGTGTGTGTGTTTTTCCCCCACACAAACAAGCAACTATAGGATGCCAGGTTGGTGTCCTAAAATATAACTCAATTCTGACACTATCTACCTGGAGATGTCGTAGGAAGGGGGACCACCTCCAGGGCCCCAAGAGTGGGCTTTTGTCTAATACTCAGAAAAGAATTGTCCACGGTGACACATGCTGACCCAGCAAGATAATTTATTGGAAAGGGGCATCTGGGTGGAGAGCAGCAGGGTAAGGGAACACAGGAGAACTGCTCTGCCACATGGCTCGCAGTCTCAGGTTTTAGGTTGATGGGATTAGTTTCCAGGTTGTCTTTGGCCAATCATTCTGACTCAGAGTCCTTCCTGGTGGCACATGCTAGCCTAAATGGATGCTAGCGAGAGGGATTCTGGGAGGTGGACGGACACATGGTGTCTCCTTTTGACCTTTCCCAAAGTCTTCCAGTTGGTGGTGGCTTATTAGTTCTGTGCTCCTTACCAGAACTTCCTGTCATAAAACAACTCATGAAAATGGTTACTAGGGAGCCTGGCCAGGGTGGGCGGTTTCAGTCAGTTCTTCCCCTAACAACACCCCCTTAGAGACTTCATACTCAAGATACTTCTTGGGAATTGGGGCAGAGGTCTCTTTCTTCTGTAACTTCTTCCTGCTGTGCATGGGCATAGGCCTGCCTAGCAGAGCAGATGTCTCTCTCTACCTGATCTAAGTTGAGGTGTTCCATATCTGAAACCAGCTTCCACCCTTATAGTAACATCAGTTTGGCTTGGAACTGCTGGAGTCTGCTGGAAATAAACTTTGTAAGGAGTTGGAGTATACAGGGGCCAAATAGAAGGCCTAATAGGATAGTTATCACTGGACCCAGAAATGGCAGGAGCCAAGAAGGGAAAGGAGAAGTCCATACACCGGTTGAACTCAAATCCCAGATCTTTGTGGCCTGTTCTAAAAGCCCCTTAATATCTTCTTGGACCTGTCCAAATGTGACCCCATGGACTGGAGCCTACCAGGCTCCTCTGTCCATGGGATTTTCCAGGCAAGAGTACTGGAGTGGGGTGCCATTGCCTTCTCCCTGTCCAGACTGGTTATAATCAAAACAGCTTTCTTCCTTTAGATAGAGGCAAGTGCCCCCCTGCCCTGCAGTCAGTAAATTTAGGGCCTGACAATTTTGTAGGACCATTGCGGCTAGGGAGTCTAACTAGGATTGTAGGCATTGGAGGGTCCTCACAGTTTTTTCTATGGATATAGCAGTGTCAGTAGAAAGCTGCTGAAATTTATGTAAAGAAGTTCCCTCAGTGGCAGCTCCTGGCAAACCAGCAGTCAGTCCTAATGCCAGGAAGAAATGATTAAGTACTACCACATGAGGTATCATCTGGTGGGCATATATTAGTAAAGGAAAGGAGGTATTACTCCAGACCAGATCTATGTAGGGTGTGACATGCCTTAGGGAGAAAGTTCCTGACCAAAAAGGTGGCAGGGATAAATAAGCCTTATCCCTACATATGTAGTAGACACAATGACTGAGTTCAAGCTGGGCAACAAAATGGGTTTGCCAAAGGGGAACAGGATTTCCATCTGCCTTACAACTGGAACATGGCATAACGGAACAGGGGCAGTCCTTTAGCAGCTGGGAGCAGACCGTCACTCACTTGCTGCAAAACTGGCAGCAGTGAGGGCATTTAGGAAGGGACTCAAGTGTTGTGAGGCATCCTGGGTTTTGTCCTCAAGGTAGAGAGTATTTCGTTTAGGCTCCCACCATAGGGTTAGGTATTCAGGGTTGGGGAACCCAACAAGGGAATAACAGGGGTCAGAGTTGCCTGCCCAATTTAGAAACCAGGATGAATGGGTGTGGCTTTTTGGTTGTCCAGAAGAGAACATGGATTTTCAAGACTGGTTAACAGCATCCAAGGAGAGCCTCATGCTCAGGGATAGGTATAGTTTGACAGTTCTGCCAGAACTTTTAGTTCCCAGACTTTGGGCTGAATCGAAATATCCTAGAGAAATTTCTAGATCCCGGTTTTCTCTATCAGTTCTGACAGTTACCCCACATCATGAGTTGTCCAGATTTTCCACTGACAGCCCTGTTAGGGAATCGCTTTTTAGACAGATAGGGAAGGTCACTTGGGGAATGTTAGTCAAGAGGGAAAATAAGGGCTTGGGTGGGATTGCAGATGTTATCATGGGAGTAAATACAGATAACTGTTGCTGATACCAAGGCATGAAGTTTTTCTCCCCTTTTCCCCAAACGGCCATACCATGACCAGAAGGGGTGCACTGTGTGACAGCATGTAGCTGGGCTGGAAGGGTGGACCATTGATACCCTGGCATAGGTTGGACATACCCCCAGCTTCTGCTGTTAATGCAGATCCAGCAAGGGCTGGTCAGGTTGAGTCAAGAAACTGAGTGGTTTGCAAGTGTATATATATCATTTAGGGAGAAATTAATAGCTGTACAGGGAGACATGATCGGGAAGAAGAGGAACATCTTAGGATGCATTTTACTTATCTGAGGGAGATTTGATGGGGTTCTGCTTGAACAAGAGTCTGAGGTCTTCAACAGGTTCACAGGAATAGTTGTCCTCTGATTTTGGAGTCTCAGTCCCCATCTTCCCCTCCTGTAGGCCACAGGGTTTTATTCTAGAATTTGCGGACCCAGATGGATAGACCCTTCACTTTTACAGACGTTACTAGCACAACCTGATATGGCCCTGTCCGTCTCTCAGATAGCTGGCTTGGACTCACTTTTTCTTGCCAGGTCTTTACTAATACTTGGTCCCCCAGCTCTACTTGGGGATTTTTCAAGTCCCCCTGTAGTCTGGGAGGATCTGTTCTCCATATCATCAGAGTTCTTGTTGAAACCTTCCCAGGTCAATTATATGTTTTAGGAGTATATTGGTGTCCTCATCAAAAAACAAATCATAAGTTAAGAATGGATGCCCATACATTATTTCATAGGGCTTAATAACAGTGACCACTTGGAGGCTGCCCATACGCTCATGAGAGCTATGGGCAGCATATGGATCCATTTGGAGAAGGCAATGGCACCCCACTCCAGTACTCTTGCCTGGAAAACCCCATGCACAGAGGAGCCTGGTAGGCTGCAGTCCATGGGGTCGCGAAGAGTTGGACACGACTGAGCAACTTCACTTTCACTTTTATCTTTCACTCATTGGAGAAGGAGGTGACAACCCACTCCAGTATTCTTGTCTGGAGAATCCCAGGGACAGGGGAGCCTGGTGGGCTGCTGTCTATGGGTTCACACAGAGTCAGCACAACTGAAGCAACTTAGCAGCAGCAGCATTATGGTTTCTTGACATAGTTTGGCCAGAGCCCTTTTAAGAGTCTGCTTGGCTCTCGGCACCTTTCCTGAGGTTTGAGGCCGCCAGAATGAGTGGAGGCGGTATTTGATTCTTAAGCATGGGGCCAGGTTCTGTGATATAGTGGCTGTAAATGAGGACTCATTGTTGCTCTGAAGTGATTGAGGCAGCCCAAACTGAGGCACTATCTGCTTCAGCAAAACTTTACAGACTTCTGCAGCTTTCTCTGCCTCCTGTACAATGTCAGGCGGAGAAACCACAGATCAAATTGCCAACATCTGTTGGATCATCAAAAAAGCAAGAGGGTTCCAGAAAAGCATCTACTTCTGCTTTACTGACTATACCAAAGCCTTTGACTGTGTGGATCACAACAGACTGTGGAAAATTCTTAAAGAGATAGAATACCAGACCACCTGACCTGCCTCTTGAGAAATCTGTATGCAGGTCAGGAAGCAACAGTTAGAACTGGACATGGAATGGCAGACTGGTTCCAAATAGGAAAAGGAGTATACTGTCATCCTGCTTACTTAACTTATATTCAGGGTACTGCTGCTGTTAAGTTACTTCAGTCATGTCCAACTCTGTGCAACCCCATAGACAGCAGCCCACGAGGCTCCCCTATCCCTAGGATTTTCCAGGCAAGAACACTGGAGTGGGTTGCCATTTCCTTCTCCAATGCATGAAAGTGAAAAGTACATCATGAGAAACGCTGGGCTGGATGAAGCACAAGCTGGAATCAAGATTGCTGGGAGAAATATCAATAACCTCAGATATGCAGATGACACCACCCTTATGGCAGAAAACAAAAAAGAATTAAAGACCCTCTTGATGAAAGTGAAAGAGAATAGTGAAAAAGTTGGCTTAAAGCTCAACATTCAGAAGACTAAGATCATGGCACCTGGTCCCATCACTTCGTGGTAAATAGATGGGGAAACAGTGGCTGACTTCACTTTTGGGGGCTCCAAAATCACTGCAGATGGTGACTGTAGCCATGAAATTAAAGGCACTTATGCCTTGAAAGGAAAATTATGACCAACCTAGACAGCATATTAAAAAGCAGAGACATTACTTTGCCAACAAAGGTTCATCTAGTCAAAGCTATGGTTTTTCCAGTGGTCATGTATGGACGTGAGAGTTGGACTGTGAAGAAAGCTGAGCGCCAAAGAATTGATGCTTTTGAACTGTGGTGTTTGAGAAGACTCTTGAGAGTCCCTTGGACTGTAAGGAGATCCAACCAGTCCATCCTAAAGGAGACCAGTCCTGAATATTCGTTGGAAGGACTGATGCTGAAGCTGAAACTCCAATACTTTGGCCATCTGATGTGAAGAACTGACTCATTGGAAAAGACCCTGATGCTGGGAAAGATTGAAGGTGGGAGGAGAAAGGGATGACAGAGGATGAGATGGTTGTATGGCATCACCAACTCAGCAGACATGAGTTTGAGTAAACTCTGGGAGTTGGTGATAGACGGGGAAGCCTGGCGTGCTGCAGTCTATGGGGTCGCAAAGGGTCGGACACGACTGAGCAACTGAACTGAACTGTAGCTCTCTCTGTCCTAGTAGGGAAAGCTTCAATCCATCCTGTGAGTGTGTCAACAAAGACTAGAAAATAGGAGAACCCTTGGGTCTTTGGCGTGGCTGCAAAATCCACCTGCCAGTCCTCTCCTGGGTATGATCCCCAATGTTGGACAGGTTTAATTAGAGAAGGTGGCGAGGGTCTGGTTTTTGGATTATTTCTTAGACAGGTATCACAATTCTGTGTGACCTAACAACCTTAGCCAACTGAGGATGGTAGAGAATAGGCTTGAGCAAAGTTTCCAGATTATCTCTTCCAAAATGGGTACTTTTATGTAAGGAGTTAGTTACTTTCCAGATTTGAGAGTCAGGGAGTATTATTTGTGCCTGATCAGTCTGGAACCACCCATGTGACCCAATCTCCTAGTCACACTCAGCATATCAAGAATGTTCTTCTGGGGTATAATTTGGAGTCAGGATTTCCTTGGGGAAAAGAGGGCAGATAGCAGTAACAAGGGTAGTTTCCCTAGCAGCTCATTTTGCCTCCTGATCCGCTTTCTTATTTCCCTGGGCCTCCTTTCCTTGTCCCTTTTGGTGACTCTTGAAGTGGATGGTAGCTAATTTAGCAGAAAGTTTGACTGCCTCCAGGAGCCTGAGAATGAGACCTTTGTGTTTAATAGGAGAGCTTCGAATACTGAGCATCCCTCTCTCCTTCCAAATTGCTGCATGAGTGTGCAGGATGAAGAAAGCATGCTTAGAGTCCATATACACATTAATCCTCTTTCCTTCCCCTAATTCTAAAGCTCTTGTCAAGGCAAAAATTCAGCTTTCTGGGCTGAGGTGCTTGGGGGAAGAGATCCACTTTCCCTAGTTTCCTCCAAGCTCACTATAGTATATCCTGCTTTCCTCTCTCCTTTTTCTACAAAACTACTGCCATCTGTCTGCCATTCTTCCTCTGGGTCAGATAAAGGTGTCTCTGATAGATCAGGACTAGAAGACTATAACTTGTCTATGATTTGTCTGCATTGGTGATCCAAAGGGGAAGTAGGGAGATCTGGCATTAAGGTGGCTGGATTTAAAGTCTTACAGACCCTTAACTTTATTTCTGGAGTGTCAAGGAGGAGGGTTTGGTATTGGGTGATCCTTCCCTCTGTGATCCATCTAACCCCTTTAGTTTCCAAGACTGCTTGCACCTGGTGAGGTGTATACACCATGGTGGGCTGACCCAGGGTCAGCTTAGACGCCTCTTTAACCATAAGAGCCGTGGCCACTACTACCCAGAGGCAAGTGGGCCACCCTCTGGCCACCTCACCTAGTTGTTTTGAGAGGTAAGCTATGGGTTGCAATACAGGCTCCATCATTCGCCCTAACATCCCAAGAGCAGTTCCTATCCTTTTAGAGACCTACAGCCTGAAAGGCTTTTCTAGGTTCAGGAGGCCTAAAGCTGGGGCTATAGTGATAGACTCTTTCAGGGCATTAAAGGCAACCTTACATGTCTCATCCCAGTCAAGCGGCTTGTCCTCTTTCCCTCTTAACTTCTCGTATAAACTGGGTCGGGCCACTTTTCCATAACCAGGGATCCAGATTCAGCAAAACCCAGTCATTCTTAAAAATCCCCTAAGCTGTTTTTTTGTTAGGGGATATGGGGCTTTTAAGGTGAAGGATTTCCTCTGGGGGTCGAGCATTCTTTATCCTTCCGTAATTATAAATCCAAGGTATTTTACTTGGGTTAAGCTAATCTGAGCTTTTTGGGGGGATACCTGATAACCCTTTTCATACAGGAAATTTAAAGTTTTAATAGGATTCATTTGAAAGCTGGTAAAATCCGGACTAGCTATGAGCAAGTCATCCACATACTGTATTAGATTACTGTTTGTTAAGGTCAATTCCCTTAGTTCTCTCCCCAAGGAAGCCCCGAATACATGAGGGCTCTCCCTAAACCCTTGTGGTAGTCGAGTCCAGCAAAGTTGTATGACCTCCCTTGTTCCCAGGTCCCACCACTCAAAGGCAAAGAGTTTTTGGGGTGCAGGATGGAGAGGAATGCAAAAGAAAGCATCCTTAAGGACGAAGAATGAGAAGTACTTAGCATTTCCTTGCACTTGGGATAGGAGGGTATATGGATTTGGGACTATGGGGTGAATGGGAACCACAGCTTCGTTAACAGCTCTTAGATCTTGGATGAACTGATAAGATCCATTTGGTTCTTTAACAGGCGAGATTGGAGTAGTGCAGGGAGACTCACAGGTGGTGAGAATTCCAATATCTCAGTATTTGTTAACTAATGGTCTAAGACCCTCAAGAGCTTCTGGTTTTAGGGGATATTGTCTTTTCCAGGGGTAGGGAGCATTTGGCCTCAGAAGAATCTTCACTGGTGGAACACTTATGGCTAGCCCAGGGCTGGAGACATCCCACACCTGGGGATTGACCTCACCTAAGAAAGGGAAGGACTCCTTCTTTTCTACATCTGACTGCAAATATTCAGACAACAGGCAAAGGAAATTATCAGCTTCTAGCTTTCCAAGTCACTCTGTCTGGAGGCAGCAAAGAAGGTCTCTCCCCAGTAGGGGAGCAGGGCGACAAGGGGTGTATAAGAAGAGGTGGGGTCCTTGCCAATTGCCCACCTTACAGTATTCAGGAGGGGCTTGGTAAAATTTCAGCTTTGGGGTTTTACATCTACCTCCATCACCATTTTGGCCAGGGAATCTAAAGGTCCTAATCAGAAAGGAAGAACAGAGAAGTCAGCCCCCATGTCCAAAAGAAAGTTCACATCCTTACCTTCTATTTGTAGACTCACCCAAGGATCGAGAAGAGTGATCTGGATCTCACCGTTCACCGTGGTTTCTCAAGCCACTTGGCATTATCAGTCCCGGTCACCCAGGACTAACACAGAGGGAGCAGGTGTAGGGGTCTCCATACGCCTTCCCCTCAGGGTGATGTGGACACTCCCCTTTCCAATGCCCATCCTCTCTGCAGTAGGCACACTGCGTGCATCTCAGCCGTGGTGGATTTCTAAGATCCTTTTTTTCCCTTGTTCTCCCCATGACTCTTGCATAGTTGCAGGATGAATCAAGGCCAGGATTTTAGCCTATTGTCGGGCCAAGGCTTGGGTCTGCCTCCCTATTCTCCCATTCTTTCAGGTTTCCTTTTGCTCCTTTTTGGCTTCCTCCTCTGGGTCCCTATTCAAAAACACCCTATTTGCCTCCTCCACCAAATCAGAGATTGGGGTCTCTGGTCCTTTTCCTAGTTTTTGCAAGTTTCTCTTTATGTCTGGGAGTGCCTGGGTTGTGAATGAATGGGCCAACAGGACCCTTCCTTCTATACTTTCTAGATCTGCCTGGGTAGTTATTAAAGGCCTCTGTGAGTCTTCCCAAATAAAGGGCTGGATTTTCATTCTCTCTCTGTAAACATTTTTATCTTTTTATAATTACCAACCTTTCGGACAACCCAGGTCATTCCATGTAGTAGGCAAGCAGTGAGGTGTCTTAAGGATTCCTTTCCTGCTTTTGTATTGGGATGCCAATCTGGCTCTGTAGAGGGGATTGCCTCTTCCACAGGGGCCGGACTGACATCCACCTGCTGTCTTTCATCAGCCACTTTTCTAGCCTGATCCAGGATTCTAGCTTTTTCTTCATCATTACAGTACTGAGTGAGGATGACCATTATATCCCTGGTGGAGAGAACTTAAGGCTAAGACTCTCAAATTCATTGCTAAATTTTGGGGGGTTCTCTGAATATGTACCAAATTGTTGCCTACATTGGGTAAAGTCTTACATAGAAAAAGGAACATGAACATGCATAGTTCCCCCCTCCCCATCTGGTATCTCTCTTAGGGGGCAGATTTTGTCCGAGGATGACCTTTCCTTCTGTAGAGGGTAGAGCTTACTTCCTGATTGTAATTCCATGGAGGAAGGGACATATGGAGGTGGAGCTGAGGCAACTGTAAGCGACATCCTTTCAGGTCCTGTGACTTTCCGACCTGGCCTCGTGACTTCTGGGCTTGTCTGAGCTTCCTTTCCCTGTGACCTCTCTGCCTGAGCTGAGGGCATCAAGAGAAGGTAAAGGGGATCTTCTGCTTCAGACCTTGCCAAAAGGACTTTGAAAGAGCCTTTATCACAGTCTTCAAGCTTACATTTTCTCTTTTTTTTTTCAGAATCCTGGTAGAGGGCCATAAAGGCCTGGACATAGGGAACCTCCTTGTATTTATCCTCGCAATTGCAATATAGACTGAGTTGTAAAATGGTGTTGAATTCAAGTGACCCCGACTGGGGTCATTTTTCCCCTCCTCCCAGGGAGTAAGTAGGCCAATATCGAGTACAGTATTTGATAAGTTTGTTTTTTTTTTTTTACTTTTTTAGCCCTTCCAGTTGGTATCCCTCCCAGTGAGCCAAAAGACAACCCAGCAGGGTGTCTAAAGGGAAGCTAGGTTATTTCCCATTTTAACGGTTGTATAGTTTATATCTTGTTCCCAGTGGACTAGTACTGGGGTGGATGCCACCATATCTGACTCAAGAGAGATTGGAAGCTCTCTCCTGGTCCCAAATTGCCTGATTGTATATGCACCAAAGGAAATGTTCAGTGGTAAGCACAATCAGTGGGGCTGTAGGACTGGTCCCAAAAGGTAAATTAACCCCTAAACATATGTCTAGGGTATTAATTTTCACCCAAGACCAAGTGCAACTATACTGAACCTCGTCAATCACTTCCACATGGAAGCATTCAGCCAAATGCTCAATTAAATGATTGAATTCTTTATAGAAACAGGGCACCTGATGGAGGGCTTCTAATGCCTGATAACCTCCCTGAGAACAGAAAGCACAATTGATGGGGAGGAGAGAGCGTAGCCTCTCAGAAAATCTCTTATAAAGACCCAGAACTTCAGGCCTGAGTATCGAAACACATAGTAAACAGAAATACCTTGGGTCTTCAAAGAGAGGAAAAGAGGCCAGGTTGAAAGAGAAGGCATGGAGAGAGAAAAGAGGTCTAAAGTGGAGGAGAGAAAGAAAAGAAAAGGGGTGGCCTTACAGACATCTCCTGCCACCTGGAGATACCGAGGTGTCACAGGACTTTTCCCTGGGCCTCCAGAGAAGGGAGGACTGGAACTCAGACTCAGAACAAGAATTTGAGTTCTCTGCCAAGAGGAGGTGATCAGTCTCCAATCCTCAGCTCAGGCTGAGGCCCATTGACCAGATTCCTGCATGCAGGACCAGGGTACAGGAAAAACTTAGGATAGAATAGGAGGGGTTGAAAAGAGGGGTGAGATAAAAGGGGTCAACAAAGTCTCTTGCTCCTTACCCAGTCAGTGCACTCTGGCCAGTTGTCTGCATCAGGAGGAGACCAGGGACAAATAGGTCCCAGTTGTAGCCACTGGGTCAGGTCCATTGGCAGACGAACTGGTCCTGGAGTACCCGGAGCAGTCAGGATGTCAGCCACAGTAAAAATGGGGGTCTCTTTGTGGTCATCAGTTGTTGTAGGATTGGGGGCCCCCTCCAGGGCCCCAAGAGTGGGCTCTTATCTTGCCAGAGTCCAGCTCCAGCAGCCAGGGAATCAGCCTAAAGAGATGAGTGGTGTCGGCAGAGAATGATGTAGCCTCTGACTCAAGGTGCAGGACTGCATGTTTATTTCAAGCATCAGGTCTTCATTTATACTTTGACAAAAGCATTGCTGCTGCTGCTGCTAAGTCACTTCAGTCGTGTCCGACTCTGTGCGACCCCATAGACAGCAGCCCACCAGGCCCCACCATCCCTGAGATTCTCCAGGCAAGAACACTGGACTGAGTTGCTGTTTCCTCCTCCAATGCATGAAAGCGAAAAGTGAAAGTGAAGGCGCTCAGTCGTGTCCGACTCTTAGCAACCCCATGGACTGCAGCCTACCAGGCTCCTCTGTCCATGGGATTTTCCAGGCAGAGTACTGGAGTGGGGTGCCATTGACAAAAGCATTAGGTCAGAGGTTTTACATTTTCAGCTCCCCCTCACCCAGGTTAATTGTCTCCATAAATCATTGTTGCCCTTCAACCAGAGTTACATTGTAACTCATGCGTATGTCTGGGCTGCATACCACACCCCTCAGTTTATTTCTTACCTTTCTAAATCCTGCTTGCCCCTAGTATCCTAAGATCACTATCTCCTAAAGAGGTTTCTAGCTATTCTTAATTGTCCCTAAACCCTAAGCTCAGCAAACTTCCTTTACCATAAACATTCCCCTCACAAACAGGTCTCAGATTCCCATGGTCTCAAGCTGCAGCCTATGTGCTCATCCTGGAACATTCTTTGTAAAGATCCTTAAACAAATGTCAATGGTTACTTTATAGATTATTTTCTGGGAACAACTGCAGAAGGCTTTGTGCTTTCTCCTGCTTCTCTCAAGAACAATAAACACCTTAACATTCTTTCCAGCAAACTCAACCAAAGAAAAGAAAGAAAAAGTCAGAATCACAAGACCTAACTCCTTCATCCCGGGACCGTGCCTGCGGGATGAGGAGAGGGGGTTGGGGCCGTGCCTCCATTTTGTTAGTAATGCCTAGCGCAACTCCCAACACTATCTAACACTTGGAAAAGAATTGTCTGATAATACACATGGGGACAAAGCAAGAGACTTTATTGGAAAAGGGTACCTGGGCAGAGAGCAGCAGGGTAAGGGAACCCAAGAGAACTACTCTGCCACATGGCTTGCAGTCTTGGGTTTTAAGTTGATGGGATTAGTTTCCGGGTTGTCTTTGGCCAATCATTCTGACTCAGAGTCCTTCCTGGTGGTGCACGCATTGCTCAGCCAAGATGGATACTAGTGAGAGGGATTCTTGGAGGTGGACAGACACATGATGTCTCCTTTTGATCTTTCCTGAACTCTTCCAGTTGGTGGTGGCTTATTAGCTCTGAGTTCCTTACCAGGACCTCCTGTTATAAAACAGTTCATGCAAATGGTTTGGAGAAGGCAATGGCAACCCACTCCAGTACTCTTGCCTGGAAAATCCCATGGACGGAAGGGCCTGGTGGGCTGCAGTCCATGGGATCGCAAAGAGTCAGACAGGACTGAGAGACTTCACTTTCACTTTTCACTTTCATGCATTGGAGAAAAAAATGGCAACCCGCTCCAGTGTTCTTGTCTGGAGAATCCCAGGGATGGAGGAGCCAGGTGGGCTGCCATCTATGGGGTCGCACAGAGTCGAACACGACTGAAGCAACTTAGCAGCAGCACCAGCATGCAAACTGTTACTAGGGAGCCTGACCAGGGTGGGCGGTTTCAGTCAGTTCTTCCCGTAACAGAGATAGCATTGGATTCTAAAGGCTAAGGGCTCAGATCTCTAAGACTACCCCTCCCCACTTCAGATTGTCACAGGTTGTCATCTGTGCTTCTCATTCACCAGCAATAGATTTGTGGTTCCAGCAATGTCATTCTCAGGTTCAGTGAATTTGTTAGGGGAGCTCACAAAACTCAGATAAACTTTTTACTTACTAAATTAAAGGCTTATTATTAAATAATACAACTGAGGAATAGTCAAATGGAAGATATGCAAGAGCAAGGTTTGAGGAAAGGGTGAGAAGCTTCCCTGATCTCCTTTAGCTCGCCATTCTCCCCAAAACTCTGTTCACTGGGGTTTGTATGGAGCTTCATTACAGAGGCATGACTGGTTAAATCATTGGCCCTTGGTGGCTGGATTCATCTAGCCGGTCTTCCCTCCCTGGAGTTGCAGACTGTGTGTATGAAGGGGAGATTACCACCTCATTCGCGTAACAAAAGACACCTTATTGTTCTTATCACAAGAAATTCCAAAGGTTTTAGGAGTTCTGTTCCAGAAACAGAGGCAAAGATCAAATATATTAATATAGCTCTTTTTTTCCCTTTAAAATGGAAAAACAACACAACTATATTTTTAAATTCTAATGTTCTACATTTTGTAAGAATCCAATCAAAAAAAATTTTTGACCTATAACATTTAATTAGTTTCAGGTGTACAACATACTGATTTCTTATATGTATATCAGTTCAGTTGAGTTCAGAAGCATAGTCGGGTCCGACTCTTTGCAACCCATTGACCACATAACACCAGGCCTCCCTATCACCAATTCCCAGAGTTTCCCGAAACTCATGTCTGTTGAACAATGATGCCACCCAACCATCTCATCCTCTGTCATTCCCTTCTCTTGCCCTCAGTCTTTCCCAGCATCAGGGTCTTTTCAAATGAGTCAGTTCTTGGCATCAGGTGGCCAAAGTATTGGAGTTTCAGCTTCAACATCAGTCCTTCCAATGAATATTCAGGACTGATCTCCTTTAGGATGGACTGGTTGGATCTCCTTGCTGTCCAAAGGACTCTCAAGAGTCTTCTCCAACACCACAGTTCAAAAGCATCAATTCTTTGGCGCTCAGCTTTCTCCACAGTCCAACTCTCACATCCATACATGACCACTGGAAAAACCATAGCCTTCCCTAGACGGACTTTTGTTGACAAAGTAATGTTTCTCCTTTTTAATATGCTGTCTAGGTTGATCATAACTTTCCTTCCAAGGAGTACGTGTCTTTTAATTTCATGGCTACAGTGAAATCACCATCTGCAGTGATTTTGGAGCCCCTAAAAGTAAAGTCAGCCACTGTTTCTGTTAGGGGAAGCACACTGAGTCAAACCGCCCACCCTGGCCAGGCACCATAGTAACCATTTGCATGCTTTGTTTTCTGACAGGAGATCCTGATAAGGAATATGAAACTAATAAGCCACCACCAAAGAATAGCAAGGAGAGATAAGAAAGCCTTCCTCAGCGATCAATGCAAAGAAATAGAGGAAAACAAAAGAATGGGAAAGACTAGAGATCTCTTCAAGAAAATTAGAGATACCAAGGGAATATTTCATGCAAAGATGGGCTCGATAAAGGACAGAAATGATATGGACCTAACAGAAGCAGAAGATATTAAGAAGAGATGGCAAGAATACACAGAAGAACTCTACAAAAAAGATCTTCATGACCCAGATAATCACGATTGTATGATCACTCACCTAGAGCCAGACATCCTGGAATGTGAAGTCAAGTGGGCCTTAGAAAGCATCACTACGAACAAAGCTAGTGGAGGTGATGGAATTCCAGTTGAGCTATTTCAAATCCTGAAAGATGATGCTGTGAAAGTGTTGCACTCAATATGCCAGCACATTTGGAAAACTCAGCAGTGGCCCCAGGACTGGAAAAGGTCAGTTTTCATTCCAATCCCAAAGAAAGGCAATGCCAAAGAATGCTCAAACTACCGCACAGTTGCACTCATCTCACATGCTAGTAAAGTAATGTTCAAAATTCTCCAAGCCAGGCTTCAGCAATACGTGAACCGTGAACTTCCAGATGTTCAAGCTGCTTTTAGAAAAGGCAGAGGAACCAGAGATCAAATTGCCAACATCTGCTGGATCATCGAAAAAGCAAGAGCTCCAGAAAAAGATCTACTTCTGCTTTATTGACTATGCCAAAGCCTTTGACTGTGTGGATCACAATAAACTGTGGAAAATTCTGAAAGAGATGGGAATACCAGACCACCTGACCTGCCTCTTGAGAAATCTGTATGCAGGTCAGGAAGCAACAGTTAGAACTGGACATGAAACAAGAGACTGGTTCCAAATAGGAAAAGGAGTATGTCAAGGCTGTATATTGTCCCCCTGCTTATTTAACTTATATATAGAGTACATCATGAGAAATGCTGGGCTGGATGAAGCACAAGCTGGAATCGAGATTTCCAGGAGAAATATCAATAATCTCAGATATGCAGATGACACCACCTTTATGGCAGAAAGTGAAGAGGAACTAAAAAGCCTCTTGATGAAGGTGAAAGAGGAGAATGAAAAAGTTGGTTTAAAACTGAACATTCAGAAAACGAAGATCATAGCATCTGGTCCCATCACTTCATGGGAAATAGATGGGGAAACAGTGTCAGACTTTATTTTGGGGGGCTCCAAAATCACTACAGATGGTGACTGTAGCCATGAAATTAAAAGACATGTACTCCTTGAAAGGAAAGTTATGACCAACCTAGATAGCATATTCAAAAGCAAAGACATTACTTTGCCAACAAAGGTCCATCTAGTCAAGGCTATGGTTTTTCCAGTGGTCATATATGGATGTGAGAGTTGGACTGTGAAGAAGGCTGAGTGCCAAAGAATTGATGCTTTTGAACTGTGGTGTTGGAGAAGACTCTTGAGAGTCCCTTGGACTGCAAGGAGGTCCAACCAGTCCATCCTAAAGGAGATCAGTCCTGGGTGTTCACTGGAAGGACTGATGCTAAAGCTGAAACTCCAATACTTTGGCCACCTCATGCGAAGAGTTGACTCATTGGAAAAGACCCTGATGCTGGTTGGGATTGGAGGCAGGAGGAGAAAGGGATGACAGAGGATGAGATGGCTGGATGGCATCACCGAATCAATGGACATGAGTTTGAGTAGACTCCGGTTGTTGGTGATGGACAGGGAGGCCTGGCATGCTGCAATTCATGGGATCGCAAAGAGCCGGACACAACTGAGCGACTGAACTGAACTGAAATGTTCATAACTTTATCTTATGATCCTTTATATTTCTATGGCATCAGTTGTAATGTCTCCTCTCTTATTTCTAATTTTATTTATTTGAGTCTTTTCTCTTTTCCTTTACTTAGAAATTAACTTAACCTAAGAGGTGAAAGACTCAAACTCTGAAAACTAAAACACTGATAAAAGACGTATATAAATGGAAAGACATCCTGTCTTAGTACTCTCAGGCCATTGTAACAAAGTACCATTAACTGGGTTGCTTATAAACAACAGAAATTTATTTCTAACAGTTCTGCAGACTAGAAGTCCAAAAGCAGGGTGCCAGCACATTTACGTTCCAGTGAAGGCCTCTTCTGTTTGAAGACTGCTAACTTCTCCTTGTATCCTCACATGGTAGAAGAAACAAACTAGTTCTATGGGGCCTCTTTTATAAAGGCACTAATTCCTTTCATTGAGAGCTCTACCTTAATGATCAAATTACACCCCCAAAGGTCCTACCTCCTAATACCATCACCTTGGGGTTAGGGTTTCAACATATGAATTGGGGACACGAGAAGGAAGAGAGACACATTCAGATCATAGCATATTCCATGTTTATGGATTGGAAGAATAATTATGGTAAAAGTGTCTATACTACCTAAAACAAACTAGACAGTCAATAAAATTCCAATGAATTTTTTATAGAAATAGAAAACATTTTTCACAGGGATCATAAAAGGCCCCAAATAGCCAAAGTGATCTTGAGAAAGAATAGAGTTAGTGGCATCATACTTCCCAATTCCAAAATATACTACAAAGCTACAGTAATTAAAACAGTACAGTCCTGGCATAAACACAGACACATAGACCAATGGAATAAAACAGAGATACCAAAAATAAGCCCATGAGAATACAGTCAACTAATCTTCAACAAAGGTGTAAGGGCATAATACAGGAGGGATAGTCTCTTCAACAAATGATGCTGGGAAGACAGTAACCACATGCAAAAGAATGAAATTAGACCCATATCTTACTTCATACATGAAAATTAATTCAAAATGAATTAATACTGAACTGTAAGATGTGAAACTGTAAGTCTTCTCAAAGAAAACATAGGAAGAAACCTTCTTGACATTGGTCTTGGCAATGACTGCTTGGATTTGACACAAAAATCATGGCAACAAAACCTAAAATATACAAGTGGGACTACATTAAACTAAAAAGCTTCTATAACTTAACAGAGCAAAAAGGTCACATACATATGGGAGAAAATATTTGCAAGCCTTTTATCTGATTAGAGATTAAGATATAAAATACATAAGAATATCCTACAACTCAATAGCAAAAAAATAAATAATAAGCTTTTTAAAATTAGATGAAGGATTTGGATAGACATTTCTCCTAAGAAAACATACAAATGTCCACCAGAAAAATAAAAAGGTATGGAATATCACTAATCATCAGGGAAATGTAGATCAAAACCACATTGAGATGTTGTTAGGATGGTTTTTATAAATAAATATATAAATAGATGTTGGTGAGAATGTGGAGAAATCAGAACCCTTTATACACTATTGGTGAAACTGTAGAATACACTATTGGACTCATTACAGAAAACAGTATGGAGGTTCTTCAAAAAATTAAAACTAAGACTGCCAATGGAATCCAGCAATCTCATTTCTGGGTATACATCCAAAAGAACTTAAGTCAGGTTCTCAAACAGATATCTACACCCACATTTTCATTCCAGCATTATTCACAATACCCTGGATAAAACAATATTATTCAGCTTTTAAAAGAAGGAAATCCTACCATTTGTGACAACATGGATGCACTTAGAGAACATTGCTAAGTGAAACAAACCAGTCACAGAAAGATAAACACTATGTGATTTCACTTTATAAGATATCTAAAATAGTCAAACTCATAGAAGCAGAGAATAGATGATGGTTGACAGGTGGGAGAAAGGAGGAAATGGGGAGGTTTTGCTCAGTGAATGTAAAGTTTTAGTTATACAAGATGAATAAATTCTAGAGATCTTTAAAGCATAGTACCTAGAGTAAACAATATGGCACTGTATACTTTTTCAGAGGATAGATCTCATGTAAACGTTCTTAACACACACATACAAAAGAATGCAAGGAAATTTTAGGAAGTCATAGATATATATAGTACTTTGATCATAGTGATGGTATCATAGGTATATACATATGTCCAAATTCATCAAAATGTATAAATTAAATAAGTGCCAATTTTGCCTACCAATTCTATTATACCTCAATGAAGCCTAACAACAACAAAGACAAGAGTTAGAAGACAAAGACTCTCCAGAAATCTGTAACCTCCTTTTGAGTTGATTCTTCCAAAGAGAGAATAATACACATATAATCCTCTACCCGGGCTTTCTTGATGGCTCAGGATAAAGAATCTACCTGTAGTTCAGGAGACACAGGAGACCTGGGTTCAATCCCTAGGTCAGAAAGATCTCCTGGAGGAGAAAATAGCAACCCACTCCAGTATTCTTGCCTGAAAAATCCCATGAATTTTTTACAGTCCATAGGGTCACAAAGAGTCAGACATGACTGAGTGAGCACACAGCACACAATTCTCTATCCAGCTGAAAACTCACATAATGTTATAATAATTCATAATTGCCCTCACTATCTATGGGGCTATCCTGGATTCCTCGATGTATCATCATCCAGTCCACACATTCTATAACTGAATTTAGGTGTCCTCCTCCCCAGTAGCAAATAACTGCACAAATGGCATCCTCTGCAGAGATCTAGAACTTAAAAAGAAAACATTAATTTCAATGAGACAGCACTAAAGTATCTGAGAGAAACCAACAAAAATGCTCAAACCAGTTTAAGAAATGAGGGTTCCATTAAACAAAGAACATAGCCCATGTCAATAATATTCTTCCTTTATTGTTTTTAAATAGCACTGAGTTACTAAGGGAAGGCATGAGTGCCCTCCCTGGAAGTTTTGAAAAGAACTCCATTTACCTGTGCATTTCCTTGTACATGCTAGAGTCCATGCATGCCAACTGGAGGTGAGCACAGATTGAATGTCTTTTATTGATTTTTCCTATCTTTGCCTCTAGGTTTCTTGGATGCTCTTCTGACTTTATCTCTATTTCTCTTCACTCCTTTTCCCATAGATTTTATCTTCATGATGTTTATCCTATAAGGAAGATCTCAATGGCAGCTCATTTGTCTATCCAATGCTTCCTTTTAGATGTCTTGATATTTGAATTGGCAAAGAATAAAAATATAAGTTCCTCAGGGCACTAAGGAATTTTAAGTCCAGAACTAACTGAAAATATGGAAGCACAAGAGCTTCTCTCCCCACTTGTTACGGTGACTTTCATTACCATGTACAACCCTGAAATAGAGAAGTGAAGCAACAGACCTTCAGTGGCATAAGAAAGATGGCGAATAATAATTGTTGCATTTTCTACGTATAGGCAGCTCATGAGGTGGAGAAAATGGCAGCTAGTCTGCTAACTATATTTTTTGGCTACTTGAATTTCATGGAACTATAAGGAGCTCTTATATTTTTCTCTAGAAATGCATCAGCCCTTTGACATCATCATATTATGAATGAATGTTAGTCTACCAGTAGACAGACAGGAACAATCACATGCCAATCTTTTTTTAAATCAATTAAATTAGCCTAAAGGGACAGTCAACCTCAACCATTATTGGGGTGCCCTTTCCCTCCTTCAGAGTACAATTTTCCAAAGAGTTCATGCAATACCTAGAAAAGGGGAGGGGAATTGTTTTAGTCATCTATTGCTATATAAAAAAACTATCCTAAAATGTAGCAATGTAAGATACAAAAGACATTATATGATTTCATTTATATAAAATTTCTAGATAAAGAGGAACTTACAGAGTCAGAAAACAGATCTAACGTTGCCCAGCGTTAGAGTTAGGAGGGAAAACTGACTTCAAAAAGCACAATGGAACTTTCTGGGTGATGACCTTGTCTTAAAATTGTGGTGACAACTTTTTTTTTTTTTTTTTACTAAAACCCATTAAACTGTTTGCTTTAGATAGGTGGATTTTATGGTTTATAAATTATACCTCAATAAAGCTATTTTTAAATTAGTGGCATAAAATAACACTCAATGGCATAAAAAATAACTTTTGTCATACTTACAAATTCCATTGTTGAGAAATCAGTCAAGGCCAAGGGTATACTTGTCTCTGCCCCACAGTGATTGTGGATTCTGATGGGAAGATTTGAATGGTTGGGGTCTAGAATCCTCTAGAGGTTTCCTCATCTGCATGTTCAGGACCTGGGTTAAATTCTGAGGTGGAGCTTCCCTGTAAGGGGTGTCTGGAGAACCAGAACAGAAGCTACAAGACTTCTTCTGGTTACATGCAAATCTCTAGGTCAGGCCAGATTCAAGAGGAGAGAGAGAAGACCCCTCCCCTTAATGGAGGGTGGCAGCTAGGGTCAGGGCCACACTGGAGAAGAGCAGGTGGAGTTGGAGATATTGTTCAGACCACCTTTGGAAAGTAGACTCTACAGCAGGACACGTTTTCAGATTGTCATAGCTCCTTGGTCCTTGCTTCAGTCTTCTCACTGTTCTGACCCCTGAGGCCTCCTTATGGTGGGCAGACTTTTCTTTTCCAAGGGGTAACAAAGATCACAGAGATTCTGAAGCTAGGGTTCTTGCTCGCCCCAATAGCTACACAAAGGCTTTTGCCAGCTAAGGTCTTGCTGGGACATTTCACCATGTACACCAGGTGCTAACACTTGAGAAACCTGTTGAGAAATCATCGCCTCTGACCACGTTTCTGATATAGAAACTGTCCCACGTTTCTGCTCTTCCTATTCTTGCTCCCCTGCCCTTCTCCCTGAAACACTTCAGAAAGCATCTTCAGTGAACTTTATTTATCATAAAACACGAAAAGAGATTGCTTGCAAGCAATACTATTTATTTACAGTTCTGTAGAATCTCTAAAACGAGAAGGGAGAGCCCACCATTTATTTTCTTTAAATTCCAGAAGGCAAAAAATAGAAAACAATTACACGAATTTTTCAGTAAGTCATCCTGCCACAATTGCCAATGTACACCTGCATGTAAGAGTGTATGCACTCCCATAGAGAGAAAGATGGGGAGAGGGAGGAAGCTGTGGGGAGAGAGAGTCTCTCTCTCAAAGTCTCTGTAAGAACTTGCATATATTTTTCAGATAACAAAAACAGAGCCCTGCCAGAAGCAGAAGATATTGAGAAGAGACAGCAAGAATACACAGAAGAACCATACAAAAAAGATCTTCACGACCCAGATAATCATGATGGTGTGATCACTCACCTAGAGCCAGGCATCCTGGAATGGGAAGTCAAGTGGGCCTTAGGAAGCATCACTATGAACAAAGCTAGTGGAGGTGATGGAATTCCAGTTGAGCTATTTCATGTTCTAAAAGATGATGCTGTAAAAGTGCTGCACTCAATATGCCAGCACATTTGGAAAACTCAGCAGTGGCCCCAGGACTGGAAAAGGTCAGTTTTCATTCCAATCCCAAAGAAAGGCAATGCCAAAGAATGCTCAAACTACCACACAATTGCACTCATCTCACACGCTAGTAGAGTAATGCTCAAAATTATCCAAGCCAGGCTTCAGCAATACGTGAACCGTGAACTTCCAGATGTTCAAGCTGCTTTTAGAAAAGGCAGAGGAACCAGAAATCAAATTGCCAACATCTGCTGGCTCATGGAAAAAGCAAGAGAGTTCCAGAAAAACATCTATTTCTGCTTTATTGACTATGCCAAAGCCTTTGACTGTGTGGATCACAATAAACTGTGGAAAATTCTGAAAGAGATGGGAATACCAGACCACCTGACCTGCCTCTTGAGAAACCTATATGCAAGTCAGGAAGCAACAGTTAGAACTGGACATGGAACAACAGACTGATTCCAAATAGGAAAAGGAGTACATCAAGGTTGTATATTGTCACCCTGCTTATTTAACTTATATGCAGAGTACATCATGAGAAATGCTGGGCTGGAAGAAGCACAAACTGGCATCAAGATTGCCGGGAGAAATCTCAATAACCTCAGATATGCAGATGACACCACCCTTATGGCAGAAAGCAAAGAAGAACTAAAAAGCCTCTTGATGAAAGTGAAAGAGGAGAGCGAAGAAGTTGGCTTAAAGCTCAACATTCAGAAAACTAAGATCATGGCATCCGGTCCCATCACTTCATGGGAAATAGATGGGGAAACAGTGGAAACAGTGGCTGACTTTACTTTTGGGGGGCTCCAAAATCACTGCAGATGGTGATTGCAGCCATGAAATTAAAAGACGCTTACTCCTTGGAAGGAAAGTTCTAACCAACTTAGACAGCATATTCAAAAGCAAAGACATTACTTTTGCCAACAAAGGTCCATCTAGTCAAGGCCATGGTTTTTCCAGTAGTCATGTATAGATATGAAAGTTGGACTATAAAGAAAGCTGAGCACCAAAGAATTGATGCTTTTGAACTGTGGTGTTGAAGAAGACTCTTGAGAGTCCCTTGGACTGCAAGGAAGTCCAACCAGTCCATGCTAAAGGAGCTCAGTCCTGGGTGTTCATTGGAAGGACTGATGCTAAAGCTGAAACTCCAATACTTTGGCCACCTTATGCTAATAGTTGACTCATTGGAAAAGCCCCTGATGCTGGGAAAGATTGAAGGCAGGAGGAGAAGGGAATAACAGAGGATGAGATGGTTGGATGGCATCACCGACTCAATGGACAATAGTTTGAGTAAACCCCGGGAGTTGGTGATGGACAGGAAGGCCTGGTGTGCTGTGGTCCATGGGGTCACAAAGAGTCAGACATGACTGAGCAACTGAACTGAACTGAAAGAGGAGAAGCTGACTTCATGTAGAGAAGAAAATTTTTTAACTTTTTTACAGGTATACTTTACACCAGCCTATCTCATATTTGTGGAGACAGAACCCCAATTACTTAAATTCACAAATACTTTTATCATAACCAATCAGTGACAGCCTAGAGATCACTTTTTATGGCTTATTTCTTTACCTATCAAAGAGTTCTCTGAATGGCCAGTAGAAAATTTCCTGTACTTGAGGTGAACTTCTAGGAGAGACGGAGAAATAAAATTTATTGAGCACTTACTACACAGCATGTACTGTGGAAGGGGTTTTGCATTTGTTATATAATTGAATCCTCTGAAATGTATGAGGCAGCTATTAATATCCAACTCTATTTTACAGATTAGGAAACAGAAACTAAAAGAGGAAAGTATTAACCAAGTCTGACCATAACTGGGGAGGCTCTGAGTCAATGCAGAGCAGCATGTGGCTTCACCTGGGGCTTCCTGAAACACCAAGAGTTTCCAAGGCTCAGAATGTCTTTAAAAATTTTTTAAAAGAGAGAGAGAGAGAAATGCCTTGGGGTCTCCTAGTGTGATAAATTGAGACTTATTTGATGGAGTCACTCTACCAGGCCATCAACATCTTTCCCTCCAGCTCCAGTTCACCCCTCTGGGCCCCTCTGAGAATGTAGCTCATTTAGGAATTCTTCCTGATTAACTCCATCCCTGCCACCCCAGAGAGGGTTTTGCAAAAGGCCCTGCTATGTCATCCCTTAGCTGCACTCTGTACTTATTCCTAATGTAGCACTGAACTTCTAGTTTATAAATTACTTTGAGCATCCATGTTGCACTATAGACTAAGATTTCTGAGGGCAGGGACTGTATCTTACTCAGCATTCACCCCAGTACATGGCATGAGAAACCATCATAGAGGTTTCAGATACTTGTCATAGAGGATCAGATGCTTGACTATATCAGTTAGTTGTTAAGGATCCCTCAGCTATCACTGGTGCCAGAGTGTCTTCCATGATTTCATAAAGCATGGCATCACATTTCCAAACCATAAAGAGCTGGACGGGAATGACTACATATAAATTTAAAACTTTTCTTTGGCAAGAGACATATAAACAAAATTTTGAATGGAAGTGATTGACTAGAAGAAAATATTTGCAAACAAACAAAGATTTTATATATAAAAAACATTTAAGATATAAAGAATCTCTCCAAATCCATTTTTAAAAATACATAGGGTAATAGGGGAGGGGAGATTATAAACGGCCAATTCAGAAAAGAACAAATGCAAAGGACTAAAATACAGAAAGATGTTTAATAATTAAAGAAATGCAAACTGTAATGTCTATAAATAAAGCAAAACTTATAAAAGTGGAATTTATTTAGTGGTAGTGCTGGTATAAAGAAGTGGACACTCTTGTACAGTACTGATATGACCTTCCAGAAGAGTAATTTGTCAATATTCATCAAAATTTTAAGTGTTCACTTCCTTAATTTCCATGATTTCACTTTTAAGAACATATTCTACAGAAATCTCTCTATCATGTATACATAAAGACGTATGTACAAATATATCCTCTGCCAACACTATAGCAAATTATACAAAAAAGTAAATATTATGATAAAAATTGCATTTGCTCATAAAATTACAGCAGATGAGTGTTAATTGCTCAGGTGTGCCCAACTCTTTGCGACCCCATAGCAAATAACCAAATATTAATCAAAAGCAGAATGGTAAAACAAATTTTCTAACATTTCAAACCATGGATCTATTAAATTTAATGTGAGCCTTCTAGATGTGTTAATATGTCTGTGTTAAGAGTCGAAAAAAGTAGATTGCTGAACAATATAATGGTTAATTCAATTTTTTTAATGCATCTGTTTGTGTTGATTTGCGTAAGTACTCCAAAACAGTTCTAGAATGATACACCAAAAGATGTTAAAAATATTTATTTCTGGGACTAGAAATGGAGTGAGCAAGAAAAAAACACTTATTCTTTTTTTTTTTCTTTTGGTACTGTTTAAATTTTTTAAATTAATTTATTTATTTAAATTGGAGGCTAATTACTTTACAATAATGTAGTGGTTTTCCCCATACATTGACATGAATCAGCCATGGTTATACATGTGTTTCCCATACTGAACCCCCCTCCCACCTCCTTCCCCATCCCATCCCTCAGGGTCATCCCAGTGCACCAGCCCTGAGCACCCTGTCTCATGCATAGAACCTGGACTGGCGATCTATTTCACATATGATAATATACATGTTACAATGCTATACCCTCAGATCATCCCACCCTCATCCCATTCTCCCACAGAGTCTAAAAGCATGTTCTTTATATCTGTGTCTCTTTTGCTGTCTCACCTATAGGGTCATAATTACCATCTTTCTAAATTCCATATATATACCTTAATATACTGTATTGGTGTTTTTCTTTCTGCCTTACTTCACTCTGTATAACAGACTCCAGTTTCATCCACCTCATTAGAACTGATTCAAAGGTATTCTTTTTAATAGCTGGGTAATATTCCATTGTGTATATTATGTGTGTCCATATGTCCATATGTGTCCACAGCTTTCTTATCCATTCGTCTGCGGATGGACATCTAGGTTGCTTCCATGTCCTGGCTATTGTAAACAGTGCTGCAATGAACTTTGGGGTACACGTGACTCTTTCAATTCTGGTTTCCTCAGTGTGTATGCCCAGCAGTGGGATTGCTGGGTCGTATGGTAGTTCTGGTGTGCTGCAATTCATGGGGTTGCAGAGTCGGACATGACTGAGCGACTGATTTGATCTGATCTGATCTGATGGTAGTTCTATTTCCAGTGTTTTAAGGAATCTCCACACTGTTCTCCATAGTGGCTGTACTAGTTTGCTTTCCCACCAACAGTGTAAAAGTGTTCCCTTTTCTATGCACCCTCTCCAGCATTTATTGTTTGCAGACTTTTTGATAGCAGCCATTCTGATCGGCGTGAGATGGTACCACATCGTAGTTTTGATTTGCATTTATCTGATAATGAGTGATGTTGAGCATCTTTTCATGTGTTTGTTAGCCATCTGTATGTCTTCTTTGGAGAAATGTCTGTTTAGTTCTTTGGCCCATTTTTTGATTGGGTCGTTTATGTTTCTGGAGTTGAGCTGAAGGAGCTGCTTGTACATTTTTGAGATTAATATTTTGTCAGTTGCCTCGTTTGCTATTATGTTCTCCCATTCTGAAGGCTGTCTTTTCACCTTGCTTATAATCCCTTTGTTATGTAAAAGCTTTTAAGTTTAATTAGGTTCCATTTGCTTATTTTTGCTTTTATTTCCATTACTTTGGGAGGTGGGTCATAGAGGATCCTGCTGTGGTTTATGTCAGAGAGTGTTTTGCCTATGCTTTCCTCTAGGAGTTTAATAGTTTCTGGTCTTACGTTTAGATCTTTAATCCATTTTGAGTTTATTTTTGTGTATGGTGTTAGAAAGTGTTCTAGTTTCATTCTTTTACAAGTTGTTGACCAGTTTTCCCAGCACCACTTGTTAAAGAGATTGTCTTTTCTCTGTTGTATATTCTTGCCTCCTTTGTCAAAGATAAGGGGTCCATAGGTGCGTGGATTTATCTCTGGGCTTTCTATTTCGTTCCATTGATCTATATTTCTGTCTTTGTGCCAGTATCATACTGTCTTGATGACTGTAACTTTGTAGTATAGTCTGAAGTCAGGCAGGTTGATTCCTCCAGTTCCATTCTTCTTCCTCAAGATTGCTTTGGCTATTCGAGTTCTTTTGTATTTTGATACAAATTGTGAAATTATTTGTTCCAGTTCTCCGAAAAACACCATTGGTAGTTTGATAGGGATTGTATTGAATCTATAGATTGCTTTGGGTAGTATACTCATTTTCACTATATTCATTCTTCCAATCCATGAACATGGTATATTTCTCCATCTATTTATGTCATCTTTAATTTATTTCATCAGTGTTTCATAGTTTTCTATATATAGGACTTCTGTTTCTTTAGGTAGATTTATTCCTAAATATTTTATTCTTTTCGTTGCAATGGTGAATGGAATTGTTTCCTTAATTTCTCTTTCTGCTTTCTCATTGTTAGTGTATAGGAATGCAAGGGATTTCTGTGTGTTAATTTTATATCCTGCAACTTTACTATATTCATTGATTAGCTCTAGTAATTTCCTGGTGGAGTCTTTAGGGTTTTCTATAGAGGATCGTGTCATCTGCAAACAGTGAAACTTCTACTTCTTCTTTTCCAATCTGGATTTCTTTTATTTCTTTTTCTTCTCTGATTGCTGTAGCTAAAACTTCCAAAACAATGTTGAATAGTAGTGGTGAGAATGGGCACCCTAGTCTTGTTCCTGACTTTAGGGGAAATGCTTTCAATTTTTCGCCATTGAGGATAATCTTTGCTGTGGGTTTATCATATATGGCTTTTATTATGTTGAAGTATGTTCCTTCTATGCCTGTATTCTGGAGGGTTTTTATCATAAATGGATGTTGAATTTTGTCAAAGGCTTTCTCTGCATCTATTGAGATAATAATATAGTTTTTATTTTTCAATTTGTTAATGTGGTGTATCACATTGATTGATTTGTGGATATTAAAGAATCCTTGCATCCCTGGGATAAAGCCCATTTGGTCATGATGTATGATCTTTTTAATATGTTGTTGGATTCTGTTTGCTAGAAATTTAAGGATTTTTTCATCTATGTCCATCAGTGATATTGACCTGTAGTTTTCTTTTTTTGTGGCATCTTTGTCTGGTTTTGGTATTAGGGTGATGGTGGCCTCATAGAATGAGTTTGGAAGTTTACCTTCCTCTGCAATTTTCTGGAAGAGTTTGAGTAGGATAGGTGTTAGCTTTTCTCTAAATTTTTGGTAGAATTCTGCTGTGAAGCCATCTTGTCCCGGGCTTTTGTTTGTTGGAAGATTTCTGATTACAGTTTCGATTTCCGTGCTTGTGATGGATCTGTTAAGATTTTCTATTTCTTCCTGGTTCAGTTTTGAAAAGTTGTACTTTTCTAAGAATTTGTCCATTTCTTCCAAACTATCCATTTTATTGGCATATAGTTGCTGATAGTATCCTTTGTATTTCTGTATTGTCTGTTGTGATTTCTCCATTTTCATTTCTAATTTTGTTGATTTGATTCTTCTCCCTTTGTTTTTTGATGAGTCTGACTAATGGTTTGTCTATTTTATTTGTCTTCTCAAAGAACCAGTTTTTAGCTTTGTTGATTTTTGCTATGGTCTCCTTTGTTTCTTTTCATTTATTTCTGCCTTAATTTTTAAGATTTCTTTCCTTCTACTAACTCTGGGGCTCTTCATTTCTTCCTTTTCTAGTTGCTTTAGGTGTAGAGTTAGGTTATTTATTTGATTTTTCTCTTGTTTCTTTAGGTAAGCTTGTATTGCTATGAACCTTCCCCTTAGCACTGCTTTTACTGAATCCCATATGTTTTGGGTTGTTGTGTTTTCACTTTCATTCATTTCTATGCATATGTTGATTTCTTTTTTAATTTCTTCTGTGATTTGTTGGTTATTCAGAAGCGTGTTGTTTAGCCTCCATTTGTTTGTATTTTTAATAGTTTTTTTTTTTTTTCCTGTAGTTGACATCTAATCTAACCATATTGTGATCAGAAAAGATGTTTGAAATTATTTCAATTTTTTTGAACTTACCAATGCTAGATTTATGGCCCAGGATGTGATCTGTCCTGGAAAATGTTCCGTGTGCACTTGAGAAAAAGGTGAAATTCATTGTTTTGGGGTAAAATGTCCTACAGATATCAACTAGGTCTAACTGGTCCATTGTATCATTTAAAGTTTGTGTTTCCTTGCTAATTTTCTGTTTAGTTGACCTATCCATAGGTGTGAGTGAGGTATTAAAGTCTCCCACTATTATTGTGTTACTGTTAATTTCCCCTTTCATACTTGTTAGCATTTGCCTTACATATTGTGGTGCTCCTATGTTGGGTGCATATATATTTATAATATTATATCTTCTTCTTGGATTGATCCTTTGATCATTATGTAGTATCTTTCTTTGTCTCTTTTCATGTCCTTTATGACAAAGTCTATTTTATCTGATGTGAGTATTGCTACTCCTGCTTTCTTTTGGTCTCCATTTGCATGGAATATCTTTTTCCAGCCCTTCGCTTTCAGTCTGTATGTGTCCCTTGTTTTGAGGTGGGTCTCTTACAGACAGCATATATAGAGGTCTTGTTTTTGTATCCATTCAGCCAGTCTTTGTCTGTTTGGGGCATTCAACCCATTTACATTTAAGGTGATTATTGATAAGCATGATCCCATTGCTATTTACTGTGTTGTTTTGGGTTCAAGTTTATACACCTGTTCTGTGTTTCCTGTCTAGAGAAGATCCTTTAGCATTTGTTGAAGAGCTGGTTTGGTAGTGGTGAATTGTCTCAGCTTTGGCTTGTCTGTAAAGCTTTTGATTTCTCCTTCATATCTGAATGAGATCCTTTTTGGGTACAGTAATCTGGGCTGTAGGTTTTTCTCTTTCATCACTTTAAGTATGTCCTGCCATTCCCTCATGGCCTGAAGAGTTTCTATTGAAAGACCAGCTGTTATCCTTATGGGAATCCCCTTGTGTGTTTTTTGTTGGTTTTCCCTTGCTGCTTTTAATATTTGTTCTTTGTGTTTGATCTTCATTAATTTGATTAATATATGTCTTGGGGTGTTTTGCCTTGGGTTTATCCTGTTTGGGATTCTCTGGGTTTCTTGGACTTGGGTGGCTATTTCCTTCCCCATTTTAGGGAAGTTTTCAACTATTATCTCCTCAAGTATCTTCTCATGGCCTTTCTTTTTGTCTTTTTCTTCTGGGACTCCTATGATTTGAATGTTTGGGTGTTTAACATTGTCTCAGAAGTCTCTGAGGTTGTCCTCATTCTTTTTTCCTCTCTGCTTCATTTATTTCCACCAGACTCTCTTCCACCTCACTTATCCTATCTTCTGCCTCAGTTATTCTACTGTTGGTTCCCTCCAGAGTGCTTTTGATCTCAGTTATTGCATTATTCATTATTGATTGACTCTTTTTTATTTCTTCTAGGTCCTTGTTAAACATTTCTTGCATCTTCTTGATCCTTGTCTCCAGATTATTTATCTGTAACTCCATTTTGTTTTCAAGATTTTAGATCATTTTTACTATCATTATTCTGAATACTTTCTCAGGTAGACTCCCTATCTCCTCCACTTTTGTTTGATTTCAGTTCAGTTCAGTTGCTCAGTCGTGTCCGACTCTTTGTGACCCCGTGAATCACAGCACGCCAGGCCTCCCTGTTTGATTTGGTGGGCATTTATCATGTCACTTTACCTGCTGAATATTTCTCTGCCTTTTCATGTTGTTCAGATTGCTGTGTTTGGGGTGGCCTTTCTGAATGCTGGAAGTTTGTGGTTCCTCTTTATTTTGGAGGTTCCTCCCTGTGAGTGGGGTTGGACGAGTGGCTTGTCAAGGTTTCCTGGTTAGGGAAGCTTGCATCGGTGTTCTGGTGGGTGGAGCTGGATCTCTTCTCTCTCCTTTTGAAGAGAATGGGCTGCCTTTCTGGGTGCCTGGTGTCCTCTGCCAGCATTCAGAAGTTGTTTTGTGGAATTTGCTCAGCGTTCAATTGATGAATTTGTGGGGGAGAAAGTGATCTCCCCATCCTATTCCTCTGCCATCTTAGCAGTACTGTTTAAATTTGTTACAATGAGTTTATATTACTTCTGTAGTATGAAAAAAATAAGCTTTTTTTTTTTTTTTTGTAATTCTGTCATCTCTTTTATTAGCTATATTTCTACTCTTTGTAGAGATCACCACAATGTGGAAAAAGGAGAAACTGAAGCTGGGTAGAGAAAACTCTGGTTTGAGGATGCAGTCCCCCAAAACTCCATCACCAACACCCTCTTTTCCTACTACATGTGATTCAGAGACAAGATTCTTTGATAATTGTTTGACCAACTATTTTGTTGTAAGTGTCAGTGTTTGGCTTGAAAATTCAATGACATGATGACTTCCTTGAGGACTTTATGATGTCTAGTGAGGAGACCAACAATTAACATATAAAATTATATAGCCAGTAAGGAGGTGGATGTGAGAGTTGGACTTTCAAGAAGGCTGAGGGCTGAAGAATTGATGCTTTTGAACTGTGGTGTTGGAGAAGACTCTTGAGAGTCCCTTGGACTGCAAGGAGATACAACCAGTCCATTCTGAAGGAGATCAGCCCTGGGATTTCTTTGGAAGGAATGATGCTAAAGCTGAAACTCCAGTACTTTGGCCACCTCATGCAAAGAGTTGACTCATTGGAAAAGACTCTGATGCTGGGAGGGATTGAGGGCAGGAGGAGAAGGGGATAACAGAGGATGAAATGGCTGGATGGCATCACTGACTCAATGGACTTGAGTCTGAGTGAACTCTGGGAGTTGGTGATGGACAGGGAGGCCTGGTGTGCTGTGATTCATGGGGTCGCAAAGAGTCGGATACAGCTGAGCGACTGAACTGAACTGAACTGAAAGAGAGACAATATATGTATAATGGAGGCCTGGAAAGACAAGCTAAAGAATCACAGGAAAAGTCAGGGACAGCTTCACCATGAGGGATGTTAGTAAAGTGAGACCTAGACACTGAGAAGATTTTATTGTGATTAAAATGTAATTTAAAATAAATTTTTGTGTAATTAAAACTAAACACAATTGGATATTGCATAAAACCATAAAAGAATTTGATACAAAAGTAAATAAAGAAATTAAATACTAAGTAAGAGAGTGGTAGGTGATTTCTAAGCTCTTTTTCAGCTTTAGAAGAATTTGTTTTGATCACTCAAAATGTTCATTGAGCACTTATAATATGTTCAACTGTAAATTGGGTATTGGGGAGAGGAGATGATAAAATGATGTGATAGTCCTTAAGAAGTTGATCATCTTGGAAAGAAAATCAAACTAATGCATAAAAAATATGTATCTGGCAGTGCCCAGCCCACTAGGCCATTCAGAGTTTTAAGTTATGGACATTACATAACTAGGCACTAAATTGTATGGTATAGTTTCCAAAGATAATGGCTGTTAATGACACAAGTCAGATTCATAAACTGATATATAGAATGTAAATATTCCTATATATTCAGTAACTCTTTTAATTAATGAATCTAGTTTTTCAAAATAGTTCAGTTCAGTCCCTCAGTCGTGTCTGACTCTTTGCGACCCCATGGACTGCAGCATACCAGACCTCACTGTCCATCACCAACTCCTGGAGTTTACCCAAACTCATGTCCATTGAGTTGGTGATGCCATCCAACCATCTCATCCTCTGTCGTCTCCTTCTCCTCCTGCCCCCAATCTTTCCCAGAATCAGGGTCTTTTCAAATGAATCAGTTCTTCACATCAGATGGCCAAAGTATTGGAGTTTCAGCTTCAACATCAGTCCTATGAAAGTCAAATTCTAACTGAAATATACACTAAAAAATATGTGAGTATGTAATTATTACAGGCACTACAAATATTGGTCATAATGTAAAACTCTCAGTGTCAACTAAAGAAGTCAGAAAAAGTATGAGTTGGGCCTAATAAGACCCCAAATATTTGGATAATAGAAGAGATTAAGAAAACATTCCATGTAAGAATACCACGAGGGTTCCAGGATTCTCCATTCTGAATGATCCTACGCTGTTCTTATTACCCCTGCTACCTTTCCATAATATGCCCAGGGATGAATGAAGTTTGCTTTTGAAAATCACCAATGCTCAAAAAGGAAGCTGGTGTTTGATGGCTTACAAATGCAGAGTATCAGGAAAGCTCCTTGGGAGTAACAAAGGCATCCATAAACTGGATATTTGAAGGTTCAAGACTTGTGCTTTATTGCCTCAATTAGTCTGAGCTGTACACTATTTGCTTCTAAGAAAAAAGTGTTAGGAGAAAATAGTATTTCCAAAAGTCTTAGACACTATTGAGGTGACTTTGCAAAAAAACATGGAAATGTCATGTAAGAAACTAGAACTTTGAAACAGGCAGAGGGGAGTTGAGCTGGGGGAGGTTGAGGGAAGGGAGGAAAACCAGCTCTTGTTAAGTTTATGGCCAATTAACATTTGCCATACTTCAGACTCCAATGTTTAGCAAGGGCTTTTCAATATTAAAGGCAGCTCTTTGAACAATGGAGTCCTTTTTTTTCTGCAGTTCACAGCTGTCAGAGATCATTTAACTCCCTATATATTTCCAAAAAGTGATGCCTTTAATAGGCAGCATAAACACCGGGGTTAGAGCACACTGAAGCCTGCCGTAGACACAGAGTGTTAGGGCATCGCTCGCGTCTGTCAGGGTCTGGAAGAGAGGCCTAAGTAAATAATGCCATAAACTGCATTGAGAGAAAGAATGGAAGATAGGAAAGGTGGGGGCAGAATGGAAGGAGGAAAGATGAGGAAGACAGCTGGAGAGAAACAAAAGGAAAGAAGAAAAGCAATACAAGGAGGAGAAAAAGAGAGAGAGAAAACTTCCACAGAAGCTGAATGTGCATTAATTAAAACTTCCATTCCCTTCCTAAAATGATCTGTTTCCATTCAAATGTAAACCTAGTCATAAAGTAACATATTAAATCTCACATGTCTGGCCTAAACAAATTTCCCAGTTATTAGAAATTCAACCAGAGTTATTATCTCAACACAGTTTATATTTAATTTCCAATTTGTTTTCTTTCTTTTACAACAGATACAGGTATCACATATAACATGCACTGATTTTTCTGTTCTCTGAGTACTTTCAATGGCTTTACTGTGCTCCAAGACCAATAAAACCAGTGGTGTGATGTTCCTCCATTTGGGCTAGGATTCTGTATTAGAAATATAAATCCAATACAGTTATTAAAGACAGACTATGAAACTTAAGAAAAAGTTTCACACTTCTAATTAAACAAGTGTAACCTGTAAGATTAAATGTTTTGTGAGTCAGCAATGTTTGTAAAAATGTAAGAATCTTAAAAATCTTCCTTTCAAATGAATAGTGGGAAGTAGTAAACCAATCTTCATTATATGATGAAGATAATATCCTAATTATATTCAAGAACTTTTTGGTTTTTCCAGTAGTCACATATGGATGTGAGACTTGGACTATAAAGAAAGCTGAGCATCAAAGAACTGATGCTTTTGAACTTTAGTGTTGGAGAAGACTCTTGAGAGTCCCTTGGACTGCAAGGAGATCAAACCAGTCAATCCTGAGGAAACCAGTCCTGAATATTCACTGGAAGGACTGATGCTGAAGCTGAAACTCCAATACTTGGGCCACCTGATGCAAAGAACTGACTCACTGGAAAAGACCCTGATGGCTGGAAAAGATTGAAGGCAGGAGGAGAAGGGGACGACAGAG
Source organism: Bos indicus x Bos taurus (assembly GCF_003369695.1). Taxonomy (NCBI): domain Eukaryota; kingdom Metazoa; phylum Chordata; class Mammalia; order Artiodactyla; family Bovidae; genus Bos; species Bos indicus x Bos taurus. The sequence continues at coordinate 79,734,047 of NC_040083.1, read as the reverse complement.
GATGAGATGGTTGGATGGCTTCACCAACTCAATGGACATGAGGTTGAGCAAGCTCCAGGAGTTGGTGCTAGACAGGGAAGCCTGGCATTCTGCAGTCCATGGGGTCACAAAGAGTGGGGACATGACTGAGTAACTGAACTGATTCAAGAACTTTAAATATAATCTTAAAAATAGCTAACCTTTAAAAACTGAATTCATGTAAGAGCGTCATCTACCTTTATCTTCTTAAGTAATACATTTGTAGTAAAAGCAAAAAATGTTTAGCAATACAGAAAAGTTAAAAGAAGAAAACAAATTCTACCAACCAGAAATAAGCAATGTTAAGAGTCTAGAAATATTACTGTTACAGAATCTCTCTGAAAAATGTACAGATAAAAGAGTGGATGTTACGTCAATTGTATCTCTATAAGGCTGGAAAAAATAAAGAATAAAAGTTTGATAGATGAATAAATAGGCATAGATATAAAGATAAATGATTTCACTAGAATGAAATCATATGATGTGTACAAATAAATAAAAATAAATATTTAAGAAAATAGTCAATCTAACATTTTAATTTTAAACAAAGGAAAAAGAAAGTGACATAGAGGAAATGGCAAAATATTAGATAAATGATTCTTTGCCATGTAAGATTAAGAAAGAAATTGTTAAGTCATTAGCAGCTTAGAGTCACCATTGGTTGCTGGCTGCTTAAAATACATATTTTATTTTTAAACAGTTTGGATTGATTTAAAGAGTTTGAATGGGGACCCTCTTTCACCTCCTCATGCCTCCGCATCCCTTTGAATTTTTGTTGCTTTATATAATCTTCCTATTGTCAGGATTTGAATCATTTACATAAACCATAATTTCCCCATTTGTTTCTTCTTAGATCAATATTGGCATGAATTTCATGCTAATAACTAGTCTTCCCACCACTCCTTCTTCATTCTTGAGTTCTTTATTTTGATTTAACCCTTGCTCCTACATTATTTTTTAATGCAAAAAATAATTTGTAAAAAACATTACAAGTTTTTTCCAGAATAATGCAAATCATGGAAATTGAGTAAATACAATCATGCATTTAGTGAGAATTAGTGAACACATAATCTGCTTAGGCACCTCAAACTTGAAAACACAACAGGTCACTGGAAATGCTATTTGTGGGCGGGCTGGATATGCCTCCAAAGGGAAACCATGCAGAAAACTCTGGGGGCTGACAGAAGAGGCCCCGGGAGACAGGATTAAGGTTCCAAGTCAGGGGGAGGGGAATGTCAGCTGCGTCCAAACTCTTTAGAAGTGGTTCCAATTAGGAAGCAAATGCCTCTCGAGGTAAGTGGGATCTGAGAGTCTGCCTTGGTATATATTAATTATTTAGAGGCAAAGAGGGCCACTTTTTAGGGGTGATATGTTTCCTTTTCATGCCATCTCTGTTTAGACATTCAAAATCTACCTCAAATTCAGCCGATTAAAAACTGAACACACCATTTTCCCGTACACATCTGGACTTCCCCACATCTTCCCTAGTTAAGTGAGAAGGGATCCTTATCCTTGACCCTCCCTCTCCTAGTTGCACAACTCTCAGAAACTTTCTCACTCTCTAATTTGCTTCAGTCTTCTCTAATGTCAGAAATACCTAGAATGATTTCTAAAAATGATAAGTTATGACTCTTTCTCATTTTATTCTCCAAAACAAAAAACATACCTATAAATAGTACTGGCATGATTAAATGGCTTAGTGAATTTTTAAAGTTATAAAGAATATTTTACTTCAAACAGGTAAATTTCTCAGTTTTCCTGTTCGCTCAGCAGGAAACAAGATTTATGGTCTAACTAGGGGTCAGCAAAATTATTTGAAGAGAAATAGATGGCAATTATTTTTGGCTTACAGGTCATACAGTTCTGTTGCAATCATTCAACCCTGCCCCTGATAGTCATACAAAAGCAGCCAGAAATGATACGAAAACAAATGAATGCAGCTCTGTTCTAATAAGACTTTACTTATAAAAACAAAGATGGACATTTAAAGAAGAATTATTAATACCAATCTTTCTCAAACACTTCCAAAAATAGAAAGGGAGGGAACATTTTCTAGCTCATTCTATGAGGCCAGTAAGGGTCCATGTATATATATTTTATATATCCAGAAGATAAAATAAACTCTGTTAACTCAACAACAAAAAGACAATTCAGTTTTAAAATGGACAAAGGACTTGAATACACATTTCTTCAAAGAAAATGCACAAATGACAAACATGTACATGAAAAGATGCTCACCATCATTAGATACTCAGTTCAGTTCAGTTCAGTCGCTCAGTCGTGTCCGACTCTTTGTGACCCCATGAATCGCAGCACACCAGGCCTCCCTGTCCATCACCAACTCCCGGAGTTCACTCAGACTCATATCCATTGAGTCAGAGATGCCATCCAGCCATCTCATCCTCTGTCGTCCCCTTCTCCTCCTGCCCTCAATCCCTCCCAGCATCAGAGTCTTTTCCAATGAGTCAACTCTTTGCATAACGTGGCCAAAGTACTGGAGTTTCAGTTTTAGCATCATTCCTTCCAAAGAAATTTCAGGGCTGATCTCCTTCACAATGGACTGGTTGGATCTCCTTGCAGTCCAAGGGACTCTCAAGAGTCTTCTCCAACACCACAGTTCAAAAGCATCAATTCTTCAGTGCTCAGCTTTCTTCACAGTCCAACTCTCACATCCATACATGACCACAGGAAAAACCATAGCCTTGACTAGATGGACCTTTGTTGGCAAAGCAATGTCTCTGCTTTTCAATATGCTATCTAGGTTGGTCATAACTTTCCTTCCAAGGAGTAGGCGTCTTTTGATTTCATGGCTACAGTCACCATCTGCAGTGATTTTGGAGCCCAGAAAAATAAAGTCTGACACTGTTTCAACTGTTTCCCCATCTATTTCCCATGAAGTGATGGGACCGGATGCCATGATCTTCATTTTCTGAATGTTGAGCTTTAAGTCAACTTTTTCACTCTCCTCTTTCACTTTCATCAAGAGGCTTTTTAGTTCCTCTTCACTTTCTGCCATAAGGGTGGTGTCATCTGCATATCTGAGGTTATTGATATTTCTCCCAGCAATCTTGATTCCAGCTTGTGGTTCTTCCAGACCAGCGTTTCTCATGATGTACTCTGCATAGAAGTTAAATAAGCAGGATGACAATATACAGCCTTGACGTACTCCTTTTCCTTTTTGGAACCAGTCTGTTGTTCCATGTCCAGTTTGAACTGTTGCTTCCTGACCTGCATACAGATTTCTCAAGAGGCAGGTCAGGTGGTCTGGTATGCCCATCTCTTTCAGAATTTTCCACAGTTTATTGGGATCCACACAGTCAAAGGCTTTGGTATAGTGAAAAAGCAGAAATAGATGTTTTTCTGGAACTCTCTTGCTTTTTCCATGATCCAGCAGATGTTGCCAATTTTGTCTCTGGTTCTTCTGCCTTTCCTAAAACCAGCTTGAACATCAGGAAGTTGATGGTTCACATATTGCTGAAGCCTGGCTTGGAGAATTTTGAGCATTACTTTACTAGCACGTGAGATGAGTGCAATTGTGCAGTCGTTTGAGCATTCTTTGGCATTTCCTTTCATTGGGATTGGAATGAAAACTGACCTTTTCCAGTCCTGGGGCCACTGCTGAGTTTTCCAAATTTGCTGGCATATTGAGTGCAGCACTTTCACAGCATCATCTTTCAGGATTTGAAAGAGCTCAACTGGAATTCCATTACCTCCACTAGCTTTGTTCATAGTGATGCTTTCTAAGGCCCACTTGACTTCACATTCCAGGATGTTTGGCTCTAAGTGAGTGATCACACCATCGTGATTATCTATTAGGGAAATGCAAAATCAAAACCACAATGAGACTCCACTTCATACCAGTAAGATGTTTACAATAAAAATAAGTGGGATTTAGATGAGATAAAGAGAGACTCTTAAAAGCAGCAAGAGAAAAGAAACTAGTCATGTACAAAGGAACTCCCATAAGACTACATGACTTTTCATCAGAAACTCTACAGGCCGGAGGAGAGTAGCACAAAATATTTAAAGTGATGAGAAGGAAAAACATACAATCAGGAGTACTCTACCCAGCAAGACTTTTGTTCAGGTTTGATGGGGACGTCAAAAACTTCACAGACAGGCAAAAGCTGAAAGAGTTCAGTATCACCAAGTATGAATCATCAATAAGAAATACTAAAGGGACTTATCTATACAGAAAAGACAAAAACAAGACATAAAAAAATCATGAAGAGAAAGATCTCATTGGTAAAGGCGAACATACAGTATACGTAGTGGATCAGGCACTTATAAAGATAGAAGGACAGTTAAAAGACAATAATAGTAAGAACATCTATATTCACTATAAATAATTCATGGAAACATATCCATGAAAGGGAGCATATCAGTCCAAGCTAACTGATAATGAATTTTAAAAGTAACAGTATTCAGGTGTTGAGGGACTACATGACTCCTTTACTAGGATAGCTTGTGCTTAGTCGCTCAGTTGTGTCCAACTCTTCACAACCCCATGAACTATAGCCCACCAGGCTCCTCTGTCCATGGGATTCTCCAGGCAAGAATACTGGAGTGGATTGTCTTGCCCTCCTCCAGGGGATCTTCCCAACCTAGGTCTCCTGCATTGCAGGTGGATTCTTTACCAGCTGGGCTACCAGGGGAGCCCATAAATCCTACAGTGGGTAACCTATCCTTTCTCCAGGGGATCTTTCCAACCCAGGAATCAAACCAGTGTCTCCTGCATTGCAGGTGGATTCTTTACCAGCTGAGCTACCAGGGAAGCCTACTAGGATAATTTAGCCAGCATTATTTGAAGAAATGACTGAGTGTAGCCTGAACTCCCAAAGGCTAGTGTGTGTTGCCAGGATAACCAAAGAAAGGATGGCCAGTGTCCTCTGGGCTAGAGTGTGAAGGGCATGGAGGGTGCACCTTCAGGTGGGGGGAGAGCACACCTCCTCAGCAGAGAGATGGGCCTCTAAGTGAAAGGCAGTTGTTGCTCTCAGGCACATTCTTGGCATTTCATTTGAGAAAAATGTCTGACAGTCAAAATGTCAGGAACATGCTTGTAAATAACAAATTCCTTGGAGTTACTGAACACATCTTATCATCTTTGTCAAAAAAAGCTTGCAGTCACCCCTTTGAAACTTACATAGACATACTGTTTGCACAACAGGGTTTCTCCTGTCGAATATAACACATTTTCCCCCTTTGGCAGTGATTCTGAAACATGCAGTTATCCACTGGAGGCTTAGTCTTGAATTCTGGCACCTGGGCATGCATCACCATGCTTTGTCAAGCTCTAACTAAATGTGTTGTAGGAGAGAGAAGGCAAGGCTGCCACAAAAAGCAGAGCTAAAAACACAGGGTCAGAAATACTCATTCGTTTGCCCATTCATTTGTTCTTTCCAACAAATATTTGAAAAGTTAGTTCATGGTACAAGTGAGGATCTGTGCTAGAGATTGAATAGTAAATCAAACACAGTCCTCAAGTAATACAGAGTCTATATGGAAAGTCAAATAGGACATGAATGATCATTATATAAGATGGTATATGATATAATAAAATTAAAGATGGAATGCTGCAGAGATAAATGTGGCAGACACCTATTTCATCAAAGGGCAGAAGTGAGCAGTGAAAGATCCCACAAGATGATATCTGAGCTGAACAGTTGCTCTGAAGATAGGAGCAATTGAATTGTCAATATTTTAGCATAGTGGCAGTGGGCATAGGCCTGGATTCTGAAGCTGAACTTCCTGGATAAGGATCCTGGCTTTGTCCCTCATCAGGTGTGTGAACTTGGGGTGCTGCTGCTGCTGCTAAGTCGCTTCAGTCGTGTCTGACTCCATGCGACCCCATAGACGGAAGCCCACCAGGCTCCCCCGGCCCTGGGATTCTCCAGTCAAGAACACTGGAGTGGGTTGCCATTTCCTTCTCCAATGCATGAAAGTGAAAAGTGAAAAGTGAAAGTGAAGTCACTCAGTCGTGTCCGACTCTTAGCGACCCAATGGACTATAGCCTACCAGGCTCCTCCATCCATGGGATTTTCCAGGCAAGAGTACTGGAGTGGGGTGCCATTGAGATAACAACTCTCTGCCTCAGTTTCCTCATCTGTAAAATGGAGACAGTAAATGGGTTAATAATAGAATGTAGGCACAAATATAAATATATAAATAGAACTATATGTAAAAAGACTTCCCTGGTGGCTCAGACGGTAAAGCGTCTGTCTACAATGCGGGAGACCTGGGTTCGATCCCTGGGTTGGGAAGATCCTCTGGAGAAGGAAATGGCAATCCACTCCAGTACTATTGCCTGGAAAATCCCATGGACAGAGGAACCTGGTAGGCTACAGTCCTTGGGGTTGCAAAGAGCCGGACACGACTGAGCGACTTCACTTTCACTTTCATATGTAAAAATAAATATGTGTTGACAGTACCAGGCACAAAGTATTTACTATATCAGAACGTGATACACGGTTATTAATAAATATGAATTGCTTCAAATATCTTTGGGAAGCAATTTGATTTGAAACTATAAATATATGGTTATTTTAATAAAATATTGCTGCTATAGTAATGAATAGTCTATAATTTTCGTTTTTGAGAAACCAGCACAGGTCTGAATAAATTTGACCCAGGATGTCATAGTACACACAAACACACACACAAAGCTATATTTTCCTTGAGAGCAAAACTATAATATTCTCATCTTAAGCATGAATTTCTTCTATTTTAAATGCTGTTAATAGATTTTGCTCTGTGGCAAAATCTATGTTTACACCAGATAAGCTATCAATCCTCAAATTTCAGTATGTTTTAATGATTTAGGTTTCAAAGGGGACTTGAACAATTTGTGGCTGAACAAGCCAAATAAAGGGAATAATGTGTCTCAGTCTTCACAATGTTGGAGGGATAGCACCTTATGCTAAACATGGGCCCATACATCAGACCGAATTGATAAAAAGCCATGGATCCTGACTTCTGTTTCAAAAAATACTTCCCACAATTATCTGGCTGGCAACAAAAATATCAAAAACCATTTAATGGGTAAATAAAAACTCTTTCTGGTGGGTTGAAGCTTCCTTTCTCTGGAAATGTTTAATTCATGATTCAAAATTCAATTCTCGGGTAACATGTAATCACTGGTTCTATAGATCTTATCTGGGGAACCAGTGGTGAACGTGATGGACCCAGGTTCTGCCCACAGAACTAAGCCAATCAGGACAACTCAGCAAGTAAAGAGGCAATTGCCATGTTGCCTGGAGTCCCACCTGCCTGGGCTGGAAGAAGTCACAAAAGACGTGTGAGCTCAGGAATGCCACTTCACCTCAAACCACAAAGCACATTACCAGCATCAGTCTCTCGCATTTGGTGCTGCATCTACCAATCACAGAAACCTAGGTGAGAAGCAAAACAAACCTATTAGCCACTTGTAAATGGCTGAGTTCATATTTTCACTGAAAACACCTGGAATTCTCTATGACCACTAAATCATCGACTGCTCCACTTTTTTCCCCCTTTCAAAATATTTTTAGAATCTTGGAGCTTACATCTCTGTTTAGATTGTTTTCATTATAGCTATTGATCAAGTAAGGAGTATTTTTTGGCTCCAACTCTTTGTGTAGAAATTGTAGCATATCCAGAAATAAAGCCATATCAAGCTCTGTTTTTGCAAGCCTATTACTAAATATTGGCTTTTCTGGTGGCTCTGATGGTTAAGAATCCACCTGTAATGCAGGAGACCTGGGTTCAATCCCTGAGTTGGGAAAATCCCCTGGAAGAGGGTATGACAACCCACTCCAGTATTCTTGCCTGGAGAATTCCCAAGGAAAAAGGAGCCTGGTGGGCTACAGTCCATGGGGTCACACGGAGTCAGACACAACTGAAGCAATTAAGCAGCAACAGCAGTACTTTTTAAAAAGCAAGGATGATACAATCTGAGTTCTCAATTCCATGATTTACCCAGTATGCACTGGGAAGGAGGTAAGGTTTGAAACGCATCTTGAAGGACAGATAATACAGGCATGTGTAAGAGATGGAAAATCTTGCCTCGAGATTTAGTGGGGGAAGAAAAGAGTTGATGGGGCTTCCCTAGTGGCTTGAATGCTAAAGAATCTGCCTGAATGCAGAGACTCAGGTTCAATCCCTGGGTCGGGAAGGTCCCCTGGAGAAACAAATGGCAACCCACTCTGATATTCTTGCATGGAGGATTACATGGACAGAAGAGTCTGGCAGGCAACAGTCCATGGGGTCACAAAGAGTCGGACATGACTGACAAACACCACCACCACCAAAGGGGTTGATAGTCTGAAACAGAAAATCAAGAAGCAAAGATCTGAAGTTGGGAATGAGCTTGGCATTTTTTTTTGGAGAAAGTAGGGAAATCAAACAAGAGTCAAAGGCCTGTGCTAAGAAAGGGGCCAGATAAAGCAGAACCCATAACTCTCTTTGATGTGTCTGTGGTTGTACGCATATTGAAATGTTTCCCCACAATGCAGCACATAACTCAATTAACCAAAGCCCTCAAATAATGAAAATCCTTTTTCTACCTCAATGGCTGGGAAGTCATTTTCCTAATTATAATCCTGTGTTGTTGCTTCTATATCATGAAATAAGAATAAATGTTTCGGTGTTTATACCCTGCCATTTTCCAAAGTATAGTTAAGATAGTTTGTGAAGATAATATAAAGTTCAATGAAACCATGAAATAAGACTGGATAAGAGAAAGAATAATGAGAAAATGAAAGTATGTATTAAATGAAGCCAGAAATAAGCTTAGTACTAATTACGTGTCACATGGGACCACAAATTTGTCTTCTGGCAGATTGAAGAGAGAAACCTGATGGTTAAGGGAGAGTGGTGATTTAATCCGTCATAGTCACACATATTGTTAAAGCCATTAGGAGCGTTAGGAATCATCCATGTCCAACCCTGTCATTTCATGATGTGGCAGGTGGGGCTCTGGGCCCTGTAAGTATGATCACAGAGCTAGTTAGGGCAGACTAGAAGTCAACTTTCAACAGAGTGGAAATTACTGCCAGAGAGGAGATTAAGAATTAAAAATGAACCAATGAATAGAGGTCGCCTTTCAATGGACTTGGAACCTCCTTTGAGAGAAGTCAGATTTCTTCTGCAAAAGCCACCACTGAGATGTGAATTAAGGAGTATTATAAGTTCCTAATTAGATTACTTTAAGTGTTGCTATGAAGTGAAAGTGTTCATCGCTCAGTCATGTCTGACTCTGCAACCCCATGGACTGCAGCCCGCCCGGCTCCTCCGTCCACGAGGGTTCTCCAGGCAAGAATACTACAGTCTGTTGTCATGCCTTCCTCCAGGGGATCTTCCCAACCCAGGGATCTAACCCAGGTCTCCAGCAATGCAGGCCGATTCTTTACCAGCTGGGCTACTAGGGAAGCCCAGTTGTTACTATACTTAACTACAAAGCTTGAAAGAATATTTGAAATCTGAATAGTCTTTATGAAATGATAATGTAAGTATTTCTTACATATCATTCAGATGTAGCAATAAACTACATCTGCTGATTTCCTCATCTCACAGGCAGATCCATTTTCTGGTACTTTGGCACAGGCAATTTCTGTTTGGGTTTTCATTCATTTAGAGAATGTTGCAATCATGTATCTTAACTCTGGTGGAAAAATATGTTTTTGCTAAAACTATAATTTACTACTTCAAGGTCTCTCCCACTCATAACAAAATGGTGACTCTACAGGAAAGACTTCATTACACAACTTTGTTGTTGTAATAAGATAATAAAGGAATAATATTTAATACTTGCTGGAGACAGAGATACAGCTGTAATGTCTAATTGAAATAATAGCAAGAAAAAAATGTGACATCACACCCACATGACAAAGACAAAGCAGAATCAACAAAGATGGACCACAAAGGACATTTTGAATTTTGGAAGACGAAAGTGAAGCAACAACCATATAATTACTACACTTAAATGTCAGTTGAGGGGTCCCAAGTTACTGAAGCTCACATCACTGACACCAGGCAGCAGCCAGGCCTCCACTGTTCCACCATCCCCAGATTTTCCTCAACTTTCTCCAACTCCTGCCAGGTGCATGCTTTGCTCAAGATCACCCCAATATTGAAGTTGGAAGTGATGAGAAACTGATAAAGGTTCCAGTCCATTCTTAAGGTTTCTAGCTCCCACTCATGCCCCCAGCTGGTTTTTATTCTCCCCCCTCTTTCATCTTCCTTTCCTTCCAGCTTCTCCAAGGTCAGACACAAAGATCAGTTAGTCAGCACCAGAATTGCACAGAGTCAAATCCTTTTCAAAATCTCTAGTCTATTCCCCTTTCTTGGCACAAGATGACACTCTTCTTAATGGAATCAACAGCTCTCGTTCTTCTAATACTTGAGAGTCTTCTCTTCCTTTAAAGTTTCTATAATTGTGTGATTTTTTAACTGAAAAATAAAACCTTTATAATATCATTAAGAAATATTTTGAAATGTGAATAAAAGATCAGTTCAGTTCAGTTCAGTTCAGTCGCTCAGTCATGTCCGACTTTTTGCGACCCCAAGAATCACAGCACACCAGGCCTCCCTGTCTATCACCAACTCCCGGAGTTCACTGAAATTCACGTCCATCGAGTCGGTGATGCCATCCAGCCATCTCATCCTCTGTCGTCCCCTTCTCCTCCTGCCCCCAATCCCTCCCAGCATCAGGGTCTTTTCCAATGAGTCAACTCTTCACATGAAGTGGCCAAAGTACTGAAGTTTCAGCTTTAGCATCAGTCGTTCCAATGAACACCCAGGACTGATCTCCTTTAGGATGGACTGGTTGGATCTCCTTGCAGTCCAAGGGATTCTCAAGAGTCTTCTCCAACACCACAGTTCAAAAGCATCAATTCCTTGGCACTCAGCTTTTTTCACAGTCCAACTCTCACGTCCATACATGACCACTGGAAAAACCATAGCCTTGATTAGACAGGCCTTTGTTGACAACGTAATGTCTCTGTTTTTGAATATGCTATCTAGGTTGGTCATAATTTTCCTTCCAAGGACTAAGCGTCTTTTAATTTCATGGCTGCAGTCACCATCTGCAGTGATTTGGGAGCCCAAAATAATAAAGTCAGCCACTGTTTCCACTGTTTCCCCATCTATTTCCCATGAAGTGATGGGACCGGATGCCATGATCTTCGTTTTCTGACTGTTGAGTTTTAAGCCAACTTTGTCACTCTCCTCTTTCACTTTCAACAAGAAGCTTTTTAGTTACTCTTCACTTTCTGCCATAAGGGTGGTGTCATCTGCGTATCTGAGGTTATTGATATTTCTCCTGGCAATCTTGATTCCAGCTTGTGGTTCTTCCAGACCAGTGTTTCTCATGATGTACTCTGCATAGAAGTTAAATAAGCAGGATGACAATATACAGCCTTGACGTACTCCTTTTCCTATTTGGAACCAGTCTGTTGTTCCATATCCAGTTCTAACTGTTGCTTCCTGACCTGCATACAGATTTCTCAAGAGACAGGTCAGGTGGTCTGGTATTCCCATCTCTTTCAGAATTTTCAACAGTTTATTGTGATCCACACAGTCAAAGGCTCTGGCATAGTCAATAAAGCAGAAATAGATGTTTTTCTGGAACTTTCTTGCTTTTTCCATGATCCAGCAGATGTTGGCAATTTGATCTCTGGTTCCTCTGCCTTTTCTAAAACCAGCTTGAACATCTGGAAGTTCACAGTTCATGTATTGCTGAAGCCTGGCTTGGAGAATTTTGAGCATTACTTTACTAGCACGTGAGATGAGTGCAATTGTGTGGTAGTTTGAGCATTCTTTAGCATTGCCTTTCTTTGGGATTGGAATAAAAACTGACCTTTTCCAGTCCTGTGGCCACTGCTGAGTTTTCCAAATTTGCTGGCATATTGAGTGCAGCACTTTCACAGCATCATCTTTCAGGATTTGAAATAGCTCAACTGGAATTCCATCACCTCCACTAGCTTTGCTCATAGTGATGCTTTCTAAAGTATCAGTAATCCATAATTCTTACTTTTCATCAGGCCAAACATTTTGTATATTATCTCATAATTTACAATGGCACATGAGGTCATTTCGGGCTTGCTGAAGTCTGTTTGGGCTGCTGTAGTAAAATACCACAGACTGGGTGGCTTATGAACAGAAATATATTTCTCACAGTCTGGAGGCTTGAATTCCAAGACTAGGGTGCCAGCACAGTCAGGTTCTGGTGAAGTCCTCTTCCAGCTTGCAGACTGCTTACTTCTCACTGTGTCCTCTGTGATGGAAGGAGTGAGCTAGCTCTCTGGGGTTTCTCTCATAAGGGCACTGATGACATTTATGAGGGCTCCACCTTCATGACCTAATCACCTCCCAAAGATCCCACTTCCCAATACCATCATCTTGGGCATTAGGTTTTCAACATATAAATTTTAGGGGTAGAGGGAGGTGGACACAAACATTCAGATCATAGCAGGGCTCATAAGTTTTAATAAAGATTATTTTGTAGAAAATCATTCATCACTGCTACCCATGAGAAAAGTTTCCCAAAACACACAGTGTAGTCACAAATTAATAAGACATTTTTACATGGGCTTTACAACAAACTGTATAGTCATATTGCATTAGCTTTATTGGACAGTCTGCAAAGGAAGTTCACTATGCCAAAGTACTATTTGGTTTATAAGATTATATATACAAAATTTCTTTAAAGATATTTTTTTTGTTTGCCCTGATCTAAATTGTCCAAATGATGGCATTGCATTCAATTACATATATGTGCTGTGCCCAGCTTTTGGTTTCCGAATACCATGTGCCTCTAATAGGAACCAGTGATCCTTGGAGAAATGACTCATCCTGGGTCTGACACTAGGAATATATGAGAGGAACCTAGAACCTCTGTTAAGCCAGAGATCCAGCAAGCTATTAAGACTACTGTGTTGTTTCAAAAGAGACAAGAACAAACTCCTACTAGCCAAAGATGAAATAATTTAAGCATCCAAAAGAATAGAGATGTGAAGAAGTTCAGTATACGACACCCCCAATATATGCCACTCTAGCATGAGAATTATTTTGAGCTGAAGGCTATTGAGAAATACCAGATATAGAAAAAAGTTCTTTGCTCTCTCCCATCTGCCTAAAGTGAGGACTAAAGATTCCCTTTGTGACAGCATCCCCTTCTCTTATACCAGGAAGGGAAAAATAACATTTATCAATGGAGTTGGATATGGTACCAAGATGAGACGGCACAAACAAGCCCTACTAAAATGACCCTTATCTTCCATTAACTTTTCTCATATATTTGCCTTTGCACAATTTACCACCTTTATGAGCCCAAGCCCCTTTTCCTTTGTCTTGTCACTTCCCCACAAATTTTATTGCCCTTTGTTAAAAATAGTTGTAAGCATAAAGGTCTAACTTCCTCTTTGCATCTTCACTACCTTCACTTTAAGGCCCCAATGTGCATACAAAAGAAACATTTTCTTCCGTTAATCTGTATTTTATCTGTTTGATTCATGGTCCCCGGAGGCTACATCTAAAAGGATAGAAGGAAAAGTTTCTCTTCCCATACAGCTGCAATGGATTGAAACATACCAATTATGTTGAAAACTGAGAAATTCAACATGACACTAAAAATGCTAAACAGTAAATATTGTTCAATTCTGGATGATGCTAGGGAGTGAAAGTCAGTCATGTCTGACTCTTGCGACCCCATGGACCATTGCCCACCAGGCTCCTCTGTCCATGGGATTCTCCAGGCAAGAATACTGGAGTGGGTTGCCATTTCCTTATTTTCCTAGATGCTAGGGAACTGATTCCTTATTCTAAAAACTGATAAATAAAGAAAAATGATCAAGCATTCATTCTATCCTTCTTGCTCAATCTTTTTTTCAGGAAAACCAAAGAGTTGATGAGGGTAATAAACACACAAGGAATCAGAGAATCAGAAAATCACCATTTGACGGCTCTTTTGAAAATTTTATTTATTTATTTATTTATTTTTGGCTGTGCTGAGTCTTGGTTGCTGCACGGGCTTTTCTCTAATTGCAGTGAGCGAGAGTTACCATCTAGTTGTGGTGTGAAGCCTTCTCATGGCAGTGGCTTCTCTTGTTGCCAAGCTCAGGCTTTTCGGCACCCAAGCTTCAGAGCCTGTGCTCCCAGGTTCTAGAGCCCAGGTTCAGTTGTTGTGGAGCACAGGCTTACTTGCTCTGCCGTATGTGGGAATCAGGGATCAAATCTATGTCTCCTGCATTGGCAGGCAGATTCTTCACCATTGAGCCACCAAGGAAGCCCCATTTTACAGCCCTCACTGATCATTAGGGGTTGCTAAAACCATTAGATTAAAAATCAATAAGGAGACCGGCTGACAACACCTAAGGACACTGATCAACGTTAACATCACCAAAAACAACAGCCATCAAAGTCACCTCAGTGACCTTCTGAGGTGAGGAGACAGGAATGACAGGGCCTCACCTAAGATATATTCTAGCTGAAAAACGGAAATGGAATCTAATCAATCCTCCATATTAAACTGACAGTTCGCAAGAAATACTGGGGCTAGAAGAGCATGGCAAATGACACTAGACGATACAACCATCAAAATCCATAATGTGAGGAGTGTGGCTGAACAATTTCCTGAACAGTTTCTAGGTACTTTGGAGTCATCTTTGACTTTTCCAGTACACGTCAATCTTCCTTATTCTGCCTCCAAACCACATTATTATTCCTTTGCTATGCTAAGTCACTTCAGTCGTGTCCAACTCTGTGTGACCCCATAAACGGCAGCCCACCAGGCTCCCCGTCCCTGGGATTCTCCAGGCAAGAACACTGGAGTGGGTTGCCATTTCCTTCTCCAGTGCTTGAAAGTGAAAAGTGAAACTGAAGTCGCTCAATCATGTCCGACTCCCAGCAACCCCATGGACCGAAGCCTACCAGGCTCCTCCGTCCATGGATTTTCCAGGCAAGAGTACTGGAGTGGGGTGCCATTGCCTGCTGTCTCTGTTAAATGTACTGTTTCTCTTCCCATGAATCATAACAAATCTATCCTTATTATGAGCAATCTTTTCATGTTTCTAGTGTTTATCACACTTTTAAATTAAATATTAATATCAATTTTTGTTTAGTTTGCATTCCCTCAACAGATTCTAAAAGCTCCATGAACGCAAAGACCATGAGTCTTTTGTGCTTACTACCCTGACATATATTAAACAGGCCACAATCATATGATCTGTAACTGAAATCTTGATTGACTAAATGCATAAATGAACATATGTACCAGCCTTCCAGGCCACGATGTTAATTCCAGACTTAATTTCCCCATTCAATTCATCCTACATACCATTATCACATGAATGTTCAAGAAAAAATTACAATTATCCTATTACTCAAGTGACTTAAACTTTCATCTAGAGCATTAAGCTAAATTTCTCTGCTTCACTCTGAGGGCTTCAAAATCTGTCCCACCATTCTCTGCTTACCACAAAACATTCCTTAGCAGCCCCCAACTTTTCTGCTTCATGCTTTCCCAACCCTGCCACCCTCATCCTTGAGTCAGCCTTTTACCAGAGCTGCCTCCACCCCAGTAAGGAATCCTCTCTTCCCTCTGACTATCTGTGTGCATGCTAAGTCACTTCTGTCCTGTCTGACTCTCTGCGACCCCATGGACTATAGCCTACCAGGCTTCTCTCTCCACAGGATTCTGCAAGCAAGAATATTGGAGTGGGTCGCCATACCCTTCTCGAGGGGGATCTTCCCAACCCAGGGATCGAATCCACATCTCTATCGTCTCCTGTATTGGCTGGCAGGCTCTTTACCACTATCGCCATCTGGCCCTGACTATCTGAATCCCACCAATTTCCAAAATCTCCTCTACAGTATCCCCAGACCTCAGTCATATTTCTCAGCTTCCAGAAACTCAGAGAGAATAAAGTAAATTCAACCCTTTTCATGTTTATTTGACAAAATGGAATACAAAAGAACTCAAGTGGCAGCTCTGAGCTGCTTAGAAAGACAAATCAAAACACTTGTGTACCAGCTCCCAGTTCAATGCCCCCTTCACTCCACAAACAAGGGTCCCTGTTATTCAAGGGCTGTGCATTTCTCTGTGTATATGTTTTAATGTACATCATATAGAGGTATCATAGGGAATGAAACAAATTATATGCAATGCAAATAGAGAAGTACATGCTTTTGTATATATAAAATGTTTTTAACTGGTAATAGGGTTGTATCACACACACACAATTAGTAGCATCTGCACTAGATTGCCTACATCTTCTGAGCACCAGTAACCTAAAATAAATATCTGTCACGTTTTGTTAACTAAGAAACTGAGGAGCCAATTTGAAGGAGGTCTCCCTCCTCTGTTCCCTCCCCTGCTCTTTGAAATGTCAATTTTTTAAAGCCCTTTAGTAAACCCCATGGCTTCAGGCAGTTTCAATCTGTTCAAATTCCTAAGGACACTTAAAGGCAATCGCTTCATTTAGAGAAGTCTTTCTCGAGGATTGTGGAGAGGATAAGTAGGAGAGAAGGCTAAAAGATCATGACCCCTGCTTACCAGAGCACCTGGGCAACATTTTCCTATGAGCTCACTAATACTGGGTTTATTTTGGTAACTTTCTGGAGATAAATCAAGTTCTAATTGAAAAGCCAGAATTTATATTTTGGGAGAAAACAAAGACAACAAATGCTAGGAGAAGCCACATTGCAACGTCATGACTGATGAATGCGCTGCTAAAACCAAAATTCAAATATTTGTACAGCTCTGGATATAGAATTCAAATCACACATTTATAAACCCTTACTAGGTCAAGAAATTGCAACATAAAACTTTTGTGGAAAAGGGTTCAAACAAGGTCTGCTCGTTCTGGAAACCAGGGTGAAAGAAAACTGACTACCCAAATGAAAATGATTTTTATTTCTGTTCCGTATGGAAGCATATTTTATTTACAACATCTTAGCAAAGAGCTCTTTCTAAACAAGAAAAAGAAGTTAAGAGCAAAACACAGTTCATTGATTTGTTGGTTGTTCCTGCCTTCAAGTTTGTGTCCCTGCTGACACTGACTATAAATCATGTCCTACTTTCCATGAACAGTCTTTAGGAAAAATACAGTGCTCTTTTCCAATGTTTTGGTCACCTAGAGAATTCACAGAATAAACTTTGCTTCCTTAAGCTTCAGCAAGGATTTTCAAAAGTACATTTATTTTTTTCCCATGAAACTGACCCCCCAAAAAGAGGATTTGCAAATTGCTGATTTCATTAAGTACTTCTCAAGAAACAAGATTTCTGACTACAGAATTAACCAAAAGCAATAAGTTGCATTCAGTAATTTATTCATTGGATCTAGCAGTTCTCTTCCATCAGTATAGTCGAATCCATTGAAAGCAGAATTAATTACGTTTATAAAACACTATTCAGAACAGTGCTGCTGGATAGCTACAGATGTTCCCACACCTGTTGACTGCATCCCAAATTCACCACCACTACAGGAAATTATTATTCATTCTCTCTGGCTTCCTTCCTGTAATCAGAAATATGTTGAATGGGGACATAAAGTGTGTAACAGCTTTGGCTCATCTAGAATTACAATACGTGGGGAGTTCATTCCCAGAGGCTGTGATCTCACAGACATCTGCGAGGTGATTGAGGGACCAGGACAGTCAAATACCTCCCCCAAGGGAAGGTGAGTCATACTCCTGCCTGTGACGCACTTGGACTTCAAGGCCAAAATAAAAGAACTGAACACAGGTTAACATGCGGTAATAATCGTCAATCACTGCCTGTAGAAAGTTACAGGGACAACTAGAATATGGTTAATTTTGTCCTTTTGAGATTAAAGAATCTTCAAGTCTAGAAATACGTGTCAGACAAAAATCAATCCTGTATTTTACTGATGAGCCGAATATCTAAAATTCTAAAAACCTACAGGTAAAACTGAAAAATCCATCAGTTATTAATTAATTTTTCTCAGTCGGAGAGTGGGCACCAGAGACAGATGCAAAGAAACTAGCTTTGGTAGCATCTTAGAAGTCAGCTGAACAGAACTGCTCAGTTAAAGAAAGGGGTCTCTGCCTAGAATGAGGAGGTGGGAGG
The DNA here is from genome assembly GCF_003369695.1 of Bos indicus x Bos taurus. NCBI lineage: Eukaryota > Metazoa > Chordata > Mammalia > Artiodactyla > Bovidae > Bos > Bos indicus x Bos taurus. The sequence goes on along the minus strand of NC_040083.1, from coordinate 79,715,965 downwards.
GAATTTGGAGAATCCACTCTAATCAAGGAAAAATGTTTTCTGAGCCCTTGAGCCGTGAAACGAGAAATTGTATCTGGCTGACGAAACCCACACTAGGTGGAGGTGAAGATTGTTTTCCTTTTTGCAAATATGTGACTCTTCACTAGTCAGTTAATTCAGCTGTTTGGAACTTAGTATTTAACAAGGCTCAAGAATTCAAACCCCACATGGTACAGCCGAGTGATAAACATCACAATGAAAAAGCTTTCTTTCACAACCAAGGACTGATCTGCTATCCCCCAAACAGTCTCCTTCTAAAAGTAAGATCCTTCCTGTCAAAGTCTATGATTAATTTAGGGTAAACTGCTAAGCAGAATTGGTTAAGGGAAGCATTCCATATAACCTTGGGCAAATCACTTAACCTCTGTGAGTCTTAGCATCATCACTTGAAAATTGCCATTTACAATACTGTTGACCATGCGGGTTGTTGCAAAGATTAAAGGAGTTACTACATGGAAAACTCTTTGAAGAATAGAATGGTATAAAAGCTCAATAAATGTTACTTATAATTAATAGGATTATTTCCTTATAAAATGTTAATGATGGGTTAGTAGAACTGTCTTCTTTCGTGAAGAGAAGAATCAAGAGACCTGACATTAGAAACTGAGGAAGAAATGGTTAAGAGCAAAGAACTAAAATGACAGTTAAGCAATTAGGTTCAGTGGTTCAAAGTTAAAAATGTCCTCGAAGAAGCTTATGTAAGGGCACACTGTGAAAAGCAAAGGAAATGGGAAAAGAAGCCTTGCTGAAAGCTCCCTTGATCAATACTAAGGAGCTGAGCGGGATTTGGAATCTACATTTCTGATGTTTCAGCATTTCTTGAGGCAAAGCAGGCAGAAAGAAGGCAGCCATGCAGTTGGAATGCTTTCCCTGGAGGACAAGGATGACCTTGCAAGAAGAGGCATTTTGCTGTAACCCCAGCTGAAATAGTTTCGCTTTGTGTGATAACTGAGGTTGCAGGTGGAAGGATGCAATCCATAAACCTGAAGAAAAAAAGATCTGCCTAAAAACCTCAGTGTGCACCAAGCAGACTGACCCTTTCCTCACACCCCTTCCCAGGAGCTCTGTCTGCAGAGGTGCTTCGTGGGGCGGGGGGTGATGGCGTAGCAGCTGAATCAGTCCAGTGGGATCAGAAGCTAAGTAAACTTCCTCCGCAACAATAAAGACCTGCTAAACAAAGGATTATCCCCAAGTGGGGAAAAAAGGATGTCTTTGCTGTCACTCATCGCTCCCTTCAGGGAACAACCTCGTGAAAGCCAGCCTCAGCCGCTTACAAATAGAGCAGCTTTCCCAAATCTGATTATGAGCCCTTTGGGCTTTGAAAATTATGGCAGCTTATGAAAAGTAACCACAGAGCCCTCTGTGGGCGTGGAGTAGGTCCCCGGAGGGGGCATCCTGGGAAGGGAATAAATTCTAGCCGGGCCCTCCAGGTCTAGTTGCCAAAGAAAAATACAGAGCCTTCCATCAACACGGAGCCTTTTGCAGCCCTGGCTTAAAAAACAAACAGTAAGTTCTTTCTGTTGTTTTGTTTTGCTTTGTTTTATTCCTGCCCATATGTGTGGTTAATACAAAATAAGATCTCTCCTAAAATTACAAAGATTGCAAACACCATATAAAATAGTACAAACCAAAGACAATTTACATGCCTCTTTCATAATTTAAAGAAATTTGTGGTGTGTGTGTGTGTGTGTGTGTGTGTTTAATTCTCAAATTATCCAGAGAGACAGAGGTTAAGGTAGGGCTGATGCTGATGGCTGCACTGTCCCTGCTCTGCTGTGACAGACCTTGCTAATCAATCATGGTACTGTTTCTACTAAACAAAAGAGTTCAGGCATTCATCCATCCATCAGAAGTGGTATGGAAGTAGAGACCAAGTTGGGAAGGTATCTAGGAATCTCTCAATGAACTCTGAACAAAAATATTTGTAAAAGGGTAGTTAAAAGGAAGCACCACAGTGCTGAGAAAAGAATACTATATTAGAACAATCAATCTGCAGTGTACATCAGAATCCTCTGGTGGGGGTAGGGGGTGGGGGTTGGCAACATCTGCCTTGGATAATAACTTCACTACAACTAACAAAAGACACTAGGTTGGAATCACCAAGCCAAGCTGCCCCCAAATTCCTGCCTCACAGGAAATGTGAGATGATAAATGTTTATCCTTTTAAGCCTCTAAATTTCAGGGTAATTTGTTATACAGCTACAGATAGCTATTACATAGATCAGTTAAACTAAGAGTGGCCCTTTGCAGCTAGGTAGCCTTTCCACCCTAGAGTATATGCAAGCATCTTAGATGATGCAGATGTATGTCAATTCAGTTCTACAGATCATCACATGTCAGGAATTGTGCAAGAGATGAATTAAAATAAAGTCCTTGTTTTCTATGTGCTCACAATCATGAGACATGGAAAACTTCATTTCATCAGGGAAAAATTCTAAAGATTTACCAAACCTTTCTTGTAATATGACACTACATGTATAAATATGCACATGTACATAAAACATGGAATATTTTCTGAGTATAAAGTGCTTAGGGAAATATCTGGTGATCACCAAGTAACAATCACCAAAACCCTACTAGCATCCATCTTTGTTAAAAAAAAATGCTCCTCAGTTTCACCCACAGTGGAATTTTAAATCACATTAACAATTTGAAGGCCACACAATGACTGGCTATGAGAATTCTTCCAATGTTGACCATGATCATCACTGGGTATTTGAATTACTGGTAAAAAGCTGGCTTAAAACTCAACATTCAAAAAACTAAGATCATGGCATCTGGTCCCATCACTTCATGTCAAATAGATGGAGAAACAGTGGAAACAGTGACAGACTTTATTTTCTTGGGCTCCAAAATCACTGCTGCAGCTATGAAATTAAAAGACACTTGCTCCTTGGAAGAAAAGCTATGACCAACCTAGACATCATATTAAAAAGCAGAGACATTACGTTGCCAACAAAGGTCCATCTAGTCAAAGCTATGGTTTTCCCAGTAGTCATGTATGGATGTGAGAGTTGGATTATAAAGAAAGCTGAACACTAAAGAATTGATGCTTTTGAACTGTGATGTTGGAGAAGACTCTTGAGAGTCCCTTGGACTGCAAGGAGATCCAACCAGTCAAACCTAAATAAATAAGTCCTAAATATTTATTGGAAGGACTGATGCTGACACGGAAGCTACAATACTTTGACCACCTGATGCAAAGGACTGACTCATTGGAAAGACCCTGATGGTGGAAAAGATTGAAGACAGGAGGAAATGGAGATGACAGAGGATGAGATGGTTGAATGACATCACCAACTCAGTGGACATGAGTTTGAGCAAGCTCTGGGAGTTGGTGATGCACAGGGAGGCCTGGCATTCTGCAGTCCATGGGGTCGCAAAGAGTTGGACACAACTGAGCAACTAAACTGAACTGAATCTTCATTGTGATTGCCTTTTTCAAATTTTCTTGCAATAAATATATATTAATTTGGCAGGAAATAAAACAAAATAAATGCTAATTCTCTTTAAAAGTTACCACACATTAACCAATTAACAAATATGTGTTGTTTCATTGAACTTTTCAAAAACTGTTTCTACTGAGCCCTCAATTCATCAGCACAACATACTTAACTGTAGTCAATACGGCCCAAATCCTTCCCACAGATAAGAGAAACCCTGTGATTGGTTCACGTCCTAGAAGGAAAAATGTAAAAGCTTATTGCCTGATTGAAAAACGTCCTTTATTTTCAGGTCTTTCTAGGACTGATGTTTGTGCCTTGTTTCTAAGGGTCAGACCTGGAAAGAGAAGGTAGGTTTGCCGTGAAGCCTCAGACCTCTTGCAGCTCACCTGGTTCTGACTTCTCCCTGCATTGTAGAAGCGAGGTTCCAGGCAACCCAGAGAATCCAGTCTGCCCTGAGCCTAGTCTCCAGCTTTTATTTCCGGTCTTACTTTGGTTCTTGTATTCTGATTCCTAGTGTGATTAACAGCAAGGAACACTTTGAGTCTTCTCTTGAATCATCAGTTTTCTCTTGAGCCCATTTCTCCACCTCAATCTTCTGTCCTTCCCATTGCCAACCTCATCACTTGAAGCCTGTATTATTTCAGGAATGACTGAAGTGACTTAGCAGCAGCAACATTACTTTTGTCAAGGTCCCTACTCTCCTTCCTTCTAATCCACCCAGAAGAACATCCAGGACTGAAAACCCCATGCTCATCACGTTACTTATTCAGATCTCTCCCCTCTGTTCATGTTGCAACAACCTGAAGTCTGGATGCCAACATGACATACCACATCTCCAGGTTCTATCCCTTCTCTACAGGTATCTCTCAACATTTCTCCACAGCTCACTCACGATTCCATCCAACCCACACAAATTTAATGAGTACCTGTTATGCCCAGATACTATATTTAGTGAGGTGAATAGACATGGAAAGCTTGTAGACTAGTAGGGGAAATAGATAATTACATAGAGTGGACTAAGAGTTCTTATATGACCATCAAGTAGAACCATGGAGGAAAACCTAATTGAGACTGAAGACTAGGGTGGATGATCTAGGAAGGATTGCCAGAGGAGGTGGTGCTTGAGCTAGAATTAGATGTAAAGTGGAGGCAACAAAGCTAAACAAGTAGATGAAGGGCTTTCCAGGTAGAGGGAACAACACAGGCAAATGCTAGGGGCCTGAGGAACTATCAAATGTAGGAGGAATTTATGAGCTATTCCCTGTACCACTGAACTAGAATGAGGGGGTGGGGTGTGGGTGGGGGTAGCTCCCTCTGCCAGAGCAGAATGGTAATAACAGGCTGAGCCTGGGCTTTGAGGCATAACAGAGCTCAGATCACACATGAATCGACTTTACTTAACCTCATTAGAACCTCAGTTTCCCCATACCTAAAGTTGGGTTAAAAATCCCAACAATGTAGTGTTACTTGAAGATTATAAAACAAAATGTACATATATCACCAAGTTGAGTGCTTGCCCCATTATGGAATTTTCAAAAATACATACTTCTCTTTCTATTCCTTAATAAAAACAACAGCAAACAATTATGTAGCATTTGCCCTGCACCCAGGCACTTTACTAGCATTTTTCTACTCACGGAATCTTAAACACAACCATGTGAGATGGTACTGTTTTCATATTCAGTTTAACAGCTGAGGAAACTAAAATACAGAGACATTGAGTAACATTTCAAGGTCACACAGCTGAGTGGCAGAGTTTGAACTGGACCCAGGCTGTCTGGCTTCAGAGTTTACACTATTAACCACTATACTATAGTATAGCCATTCAGACTACTAAGTTTGCCTAAGAAAATCCTGGCTGGTGCCTGGTTAAGAGCAATTAATAATAGGGCCCCCCCCCCTTTATTCTCCAAAGTGCCAAATTTTGGAAAGTCAATCAAATGATTACCTAACTGTGCTAGGAACATTCTCAAGTTCCTATTGTCTAGCCAAGATTTTCTCTAAGCTACACACTGTCGCTGACCCTCAGGCTTCAGGTAGTAACTGGGATCAGGTCCCTGCCTCTCCCACAGGGCTACAGGGAACCTTCTGATGGTAGGGTTTGGTGCTAATTCCTCTGAAGCTGAGGTCAGTGAAGGTGGGGATGCTGAAAGCTCTAAAGACGGATTCTCATCTCTGGGCTGAGTCCGATATCCCCTGGTAAGAGCCAGGTCGGGGCAGTGTGTCCTCCTTCTGCCGCTGAGAAGAATGCCCTCTGAGTAAACATCCTGCAAGTCCTTGCCATGAGTTCAGTTCACATAGCTGTACAGTGTGTAAGGAGACTATGGTGCCCTTTTCTGAATATCTTCAAATTAGATCCAGCCCCTCCCCTCCTGGAGCTCACAGAGCATAGAAACTAGTGAGACAGCAAGACACCAATCCTTACAGGAGTGAATGCATTTTTAAATTTGCAATATTAGGAAGACACAGACTGCTGGAAGAGTGGAAAGCAGGGTTATCTCACCCAGTATAGAGTGGGATCTTAGAAGACTGGTTATATTTGCCCCCAACTATTTTACAAGCAAGTTCCTGAAGGCACAACCTCATCATGTTTATCTCTGCCTCCCCTACAGCCCTAGCCCGCGGCATATAGTAGCACCTCAATAAATGTCAGCTGCAATAAAGGAGTTACCAGACCAATTCAATACAAGGTCTTACTCTCACTAGAGTTAATAAAAAGCTCTGATTACATGCTTCTAAAGACGCAGCCTGTAATGTTTGCTTTCGCTCATTTTCAAGGCAGAAGTCCTAGAGTTCCCAACATTTCAGAGAAGGCTCAAAGGAGAAAGTTTGTGTAGCTAGTTAGTGATCCAGCTTGGGATGGTTTATCTCAAAGCCAGGGGAGTTTTTGCTGCCTTTACTCTGTCAGCAGGGAACTGCCTCTGAAGATGTGGGAGATTACAGGAGCTTTCAAGACAAAGGAACATAAATCAAAAAGAATGAAAAGAAAACAAGATTCTTGATCCTCCTCCTGCTAATGTTCTTTTACAAGTATTTTGCAAGAGACTAGAGTGGGGGAAGGGTAAACAAAGTTGATAAAAGGGAATTAAGCCAGAAAGTAAATGACTAAAGGCAGAGTAGACCCGAAGTTTGCCCCCAACCCAGCAATACACACATTTTTACCTTTTTCTGACTTAACCTTTAACAATCCAAAATGATTAACCAACAATTGGAAAAGGGCATAAGCCATTTCCTCCCTCCCTTCCCCACATTATTGTTTGGTTCAGAAACTCTGAGCTGTAGATCTTTAATGAAGCACTGAATAAATCAAGATCAGAATACATTTTGGACAGAGAGATGTTCCACTCTGAAGGATCCAAAGTAGATCTGATCTGGATTTGAATACTGACTCTTCAACAAAGCTGCCCAAGAGCTAGGGAAGCCCCATGCCCTCTACAAATCAGAGAGCATGCCAGACCCTCTTACCAGAACCCAAGGTATAAAGAATCCCACTCCAGCGTTTCCGCTGGATTCTGGGCTTCTCCAAGATGCCTTAGTAGGACTTCAGACAGGATGATTAATTCCCACCCCAGGGCCTTTCACAGTTAGGCTACTCTCAAACAGTAAACCTTCTCCTTGGGATTAAAGTCACCAAACAAAATTTAGAACGTCTACTTAATTTTGAATTTCAGGTAAACAGCACATAGTTTTTTAGTATAAGTGTGACCAAATTAGCATATATTTGGGTGTCCTGTACTTTCATTTGCTAAATCTGGCAACCCTTCCAGTTATCAAACTCAACAGATCCTAAACTTGTAGGGTTGCCAGGTAAAAAAAAAATAGGGTGGCCAGTTAAATTTGGACTACAGATATTGAATCATTTTTCAGTGTTAAGTATGTCCCACACCGCATATTTGGGACATACATATAACAAAAAAGTGATTTGTGTCTATCTGAAATTCAAAGTTAATTGGGCATCCCATGTTTTTCATTTGCTACATCTGACAACCCTACTTAAATGTCTTGCTCCCTCCAATAATTTCATGGATGTAAAGTTCAGATGAAACTGAGGATGTTCATGGCTGGGAGGAGAAGCATGGAAATAGCAAGTGGTTGAAGAGTGTGTGGAGAGAGAGGCGGAGTGGGTCAGAGTCACATAGCTTTCCTTTAGTACCTAAGTTTTCAGTTAGGGCTTAGAGATATTCCTGTTATTCTTGTTTGTTTGTTTGTTTTCAATCCCTATATCTTAATTATTTCACCTTTTCTATTTCTTTATGCTTATGCTCTTTTCTCTTTTTGTCTTGCTCAAGCACACACGCACATACACACACAATCTCATTAGAGATAACCTTTTTAAAGAATCAAGTTTCTGTTTTAAAGATTTTGCCTATTTCATTAATTTATGTTTCATATTTTCTTTGGATTTACTTTGGGTTTTTGTTTGGTTGCTTTTTTACTTTCTTGTGTTAAGATACTTTATACATGTATCTTGTCATTATCATTCAGATTTTTTTAAAAAAATACATATATTTGAAAATAGGTATTTTACCCTATAAATATAAGAACTTTTTCTTTGGCTATCTGTTTTTCAAATCTGAGAACACTCTCATATGCTGGTGCTTTTACTATCTTGCTTCAGAATTTGGAAGTATGAGCATATTTGCTACAAAAGCAATTTCTCTTCTCTGTCCTCCTTGCACCAGTTTCTGGAGGTCCCTCTAGTGGTTTTGAGTTTACTCTGCTGAGTCAGAGGCTTCACCAATGTGGGACTTCGGTTTGAAGTCCTGCCAAGGTTATCAGTTCACCTGCACAATCCAACGTGGGCTTGAGGTTCTGGCGTATCACTGACACTCTGTGTCTACCTAGAAACTAAGGTCCCGTTGGCACTTCCAGTTAACAGGCCTGGGTTAACATTTTGTACAATATTCAATAAGAGCAAACCGAGTAGGAGCCTCTAGGTTGAGGGGGCAGGGCGAAGGGTAATGACAATACCATCCTTCTAGGATTTGTATGAGATGAAGAGTCTTGGCACAGAGCAAATGGTCAATAAATGTTAGATAAATAAATGATCAATAAAAAAGGATGAGCACTGAAGAACTGATGCTTGTGAACTGTGGTGCTGGAGGACTCTTGAGAATCCCTTGGACAGCAAGGAGATCAAACCAGTCAATCCTAAAGAAAATCAACCCTGAATATTCATTCATTGGAAGGACTGATGCTAAAGCTGAAGCTCCAATACTTTGGCCACTTCATGCAAAAAGCCGACTCATTGGAAAAGATCCTGATGCTGGGAAAGATTGAAGGCAGGAAGAGGAGAGGATGAGAGAGGATGAGATGGCTGGATGGCATCATCACCAACTCAATGGACATGAGTTTGAGCAACCTCCAGGGTATGGTGATGGACAGGGAGGCCTGGCGTGCTACAATCCATGGGGTTGCAAAAGTAGGACACAACTGAGCAACTGAATAACAACAACAAATGTTAGATATCATCATTGTTATTCTTATATTGTTATGATTAATAATAAAAAGATTAACAAGACATTAAAATTGGCATACACATTAAAAAGAATTCATTTGAATCAGTTCTAATGAGGTGGATGAAACTGGAGCCTATTATACAGAGTGAAGTAAGCCAGAAGGAAAAACACCAATACAGTATACTAACGCATATATATGGAATTTAGAAAGATGGTAACAATAACCCTGCATACGAGACAGCAAAAGAGACACTGATGTATAGAACAATCTTATGGACTCTGTGGGAGAGGGAGAGGGTGGGAAGATTTGGGAGAATGGCACTGAAACATGTAAAATATCATGTATGAAACGAGATGCCAGTCCAGGTTCGATGCACGATACTGGATGCTTGGGGCTAGAGCACTGGGACAACCCAGAGGGATGGTATGGGGAGGGGGGAGGGAGGAGGGTTCAGGATGGGGAACACATGTATACCTGTGGCGGATTCATTTTGATATTTGGCAAAACTAATACAATTATGTAAAGTTTAAAAATAAAATAAAATTTAAAAAAAATTGGCATACAGTCTATACCTAACAAATATCTCTTACTAGACTATTTCTGTGGAGAAGGCAATGGCACCCCACTCCAGTACTCTTGCCTGGAAAATCCCATGGATGGAGGAGCCTGGTAGGCTGCAGTCCATGGGGTCGCTAAGAGTCAGATACGACTGAACGACTTCACTTTCACTTTTCACTTTCATGCATTGGAGAAGGAAATGGCAACCCACTCCAGTGTTCCTGCCTGGAGAATCCCAGGGACAGGGGAGCTTGGTGGGCTGCCGTCTATGGGGTCGCACAGAGTTGGACACGACTGAAGTAACTTAGCAGCAGCAGACTATTTCTGATCATTTCAAATAACAAAGATGTTTCTATTAGACATGTTAGTTTATTCTCTGAGTTTGTGTATCTGCTATGTACAAGGCATCAGGCTAAAGCCCCATAGTGGCTGTGTATACCTTTTGTGAGGATGCCCTGATAAATATGAAGACTGCACTGCATCACCACAGGACACCGTGTGTGTGTCTGTGTGTGTGTGTAGACAAGGGTGACATATCACATATCATTAGTAGGGGGATAATGTTGACAATTACAATGATATCCAAGTTATTGTTTTTGCTGGCTTTAGGCAGAAGAGATAAATTCCAAGAACATAAATATAAATCATAAATGAGGAGGGGCATCTCTTCTGAGAGAAAAGAGGAGCAGAAGGAGTGGTTAAAGGCCCCAAATGAGTCTTGATGGTAAGTGAATAAACATATCAAATGGCCTTGATTTACCAGAATAGGAGACAGGCACATCTCCTATATGTATCAACTAGAAGCTTATGGAAGATGCATTTAATTCAAAGCCAATTAAGAGCGTAGATGAGGAAACAGTGGAAACAGTGGCTGAATTTATTTTTCTGTAGATGGTGATTGCAGCCATGAAATTATAAGACGCTTACTTCTTGGAAGGAAAGTTATGACCAATCTAAACAGCGTATTAAAAAGCAGAGACATTACTTTGCCAACAAAGGTCCATCTAGTCAAGGCCATGGTTTTTCCAGTGGTCATGTATGGATGTGAGAGTTGGACTGTGAAGAAAGCTGAGCACCGAAGAATTGATGTTTTTGAACTGTGGTGTTAGAGAAGACTCTTGAGAGTCCCTTGGACTGCAAGGAGATCCAACCAGTCCATCCTAAAGGAGATCAGTCCTGGGTGTTCATTGGAAGGACTGATGCTGAAGCTGAAACTCCAATACTTTGGCCACCTGATGTGAAGAGTTGACTCATTTGAAAAGCCCCTGATGCTGGGAAAGATTGAGGGTAGGAGGAGAAGGGGATGACAGAGGATGAGATGGTGGGATCGCATCACCAACTCAATGGACATGGGTTTGGGTGGACTCCGGGAGTTGGTGATGGACAGGGAGGCCTGGCGTGCTGCGATTCATGGGGTGGCAGAGTTGGACATGACTGAACAATTGAACTGAACTGAACTAATATGAAATTGATATCAGTTCCTGCATTCCTTGGCTTGTGGCCCATCATGGTTCCATCCTCTGCTGTCAGGGTCACTTCTCTCTCTCTGATCCTCCTGTCTGCCTCATTAGAACACTCATGATTACGTTCAGCCATGCAGATAAGCCAATATAATTCCTCATCACAAGATCACCAGTTTAATCACATCTGTGAATCAGTACATGAACAGTTTTAGGGACTATTGTTTAGCCTACCACAAATAAACAACTATTTTCAAGGGAAAATAAATAAATATGTTTTGGAGGCAATGGTGTAATGCTAAGTAATTATAAAAAGAAAGTGAATCTCCTTAATTCCTTGATGGCTTCCAAGTTCCTTGATAGGAAGACTGATCCCTGGGTTGTTAAATTTGGAACTCACAACTCCTTCCCCAGCCCCTATACGCCAATCTATCACTATTTACCCCAGGTCTCCAATACTTATGCCATATTCCTCCACTATAGCATTTAATCACTCAACAAATATTCATTGAGCACCTAGTATCTAGAAGCAGTAATCTATTCATCCAGGATACATCAGTGAACAAAGCAATTAAAAGTTCTTACCCTGAAAGAGCCCTGGGATTTCTTTGGAAGGAATGATGCTAAAGCTGAAACTCCAGTACTTTGGCCACCTGATGCGAAGAGTTGACTCATTGGAAAAGACTCTGATGCTGGGAGGGATTGGGGTCAGGAAGAGAAGGGGACGACAGAGGATGAGATGGCTGGATGGCATCACCAACTCGGTGGGCGTGAATCTGAGTGAACTCCGGGAGTTGGTGATGGACAAGGAGGCCTGGTGTGCTGCGATTCATAGGGTAGCAAAGAGTCGGACATGACTGAGCGACTGAACTGAACTGAACTGAACCCTGAAAGAAACACCCTGCTAGAGGGGAAGGCATACAATAAAATAAAGAAGAAAATTATACAGAGCATTTGAAAGTGAATAAGTGCTATAAAGAAAAATAAAGCAGAGGAGAGGCGTGGGGTGCCATATAATTTAGCTACAGTGCTAAATTAGGTGATAAGTTTTGGCTGAGAAGTTGGCACTTAAGCAAAGACCTGAAGGATGTGAGGGAGGGAGCCACACACTTTCTTAGATTCCCTTAAGAAAAGGAACAGCAAATAATGCAAAGACCCCTTGGAGGAGCAGCCTGGGCATTTGGAGCAGCTGGAGGCTAGCTGCGCTACAGGAGAATCAGCAGGGGGGTGGTCTCAGGGGACAGTTCCTACCGGGAGGGCCAGGGAGAAGACAGCTTTGTCACACTGCGGTGTGCAGGACCAGGAGCTCCAGAGAGCAGGACACTGTCTCATTCTCTCTGGTGTCCTGGCACCTTGCACCAGGTGAGCATGAATTATTAGCACTTGAGAAACACAGCTGGAGGGAAGAACCTCCATGTGGGGCATGGTTTTCTCTCTCCATCTTCACTGCACACTTCCCTTTCCTTTGGCATCCAGGACAGAGGCCCAGGACACCTGTCACTAGACTGTGAAGAAACCACCCCTGAAGCCAAGAAGTAGGAGTTGCAAAGGCCAGAATCCTGTGCGCTCAGCTTGCAGCCTCTGTCTCCAGCTCTGCCACTCGCCCAAGGTCCCTTCTTCAGTCTCGGGATCCCCAGGCAATGCCGTCTCACCTGAGCTCAAAGCCCTGGTCTTCCATCACCTGTGGGAAGCCCAGGGTCACCCACAATCTGGAGAGAATGGGAGAACATCAGGTGGGGAAGGGAGGTGTAAGGAGTTGGGTGGGGTGGAGAGAAGAAATGAGAAGCAAATGAAGCTGGTCTGGGCATAGGGACGGGAGGGAAGAGGACATTAGGAGCTGTTTGTCCTGGTGCTGTGGAGTAATAAAGGGTTAAGCGATTTGCATTACTGTATTCGTGTGCAGCCTCCGAGGCCGGCTGGGGCTGCGCCTGGGTGGTCTGGTACAGTCTCAGGCAGCGACCTATTAGTGGTATTGCCACGTGATTTATGCAGCTGTCAAGCTGCCTTCACCAGGACAAGTGAACTGTGGGCACCGGCCGGTGGCCGTGCTCCTTCCAAGAGGAAAAGTAAATGGGGGCCAAAGAGAAAGGAAAACAGCTCAAGGTGCCTCCCCTCATCCTCCGGGGCCTCTAATGACGAGTCCCCTCTATAGAAAAACAACCAGCTGCCCACAGGAGACCAGCTCACAGAGCCCCACTGTCTGCGACGGCTGGCCGGGCGGGCTTGGCAGGGAGCCACCACTGATGATCCGGGAGAGCCCAGGCCAACAGACAGATCGATGGCCCCCACCCCGCCGGCCAGCATGGTTCGGACCCAGGACCCGCCATTTCAGGCTCAGGGGTGATGGTGACAATGAGAGGATATGGACTGTCATCTTGGGGCCAGGGAAGCATTGTCACCCTGACTTGCCATCCACAAGGTCCCCTGCTGCTCCGGTACCCCAGTGGGAGATGCACCTCCTCACTGCACAGCCCAGGCACTGAGGGGTGGGGGTTAGTGGGGCAAGATGCCTGGGCCACCAAGCATCCAGTTTGAAGTGTGACTCGTCTTTCACTCGTGCCCCTCCCGGACTGCTCTGCTGGTAACCACCAGACCCCAGAACCCATCATAACACACACACACACACACACACACACCTACACACACCTGTACACACAGTCCTATACACCTATTGTCCACAGAGGCTGTGGCCCCAGAGGAGAGGGTTATCTCTCTCATTTAGTGTTTGATTGACAGTGAAGGAGCCCCAGACACGTGCAAAACTAAATTTACAGCCCTGGGAGTGTGTGTGTGTGTGTGTGTGTGTGTGCGCGAGTGCATGAGAGAGAGAGGTCACACAGCAGTAGGACAGCCCTTCTTAATACCATCAGGGGTTTTTCTTTAATGGGCCTCTTTTCTCTCTGCTGCCAACCAGCATGTGGGGCATTGTGTCTGTGGGGCAGCAGTGGAAGGCAGGTGTTCCATGCTGGATCTGGTTTCCAGCCAGAGCGTTTGGGAGGTTGGGGCTGGGGGCGAGACCAGCTCCTGATCAGGACTGAAACAGAGGCAGCACTGCGTGCTTTCGACCAGGGACCCAGGGACGAGGCGGCCACTGCTTCTTCACTCCTTTCTCCCATGAGTCCTCTGCCTGCCCTGGACTCCAGGGACCCCGGGCTCCACAGGGGTGAGGGAAGGGGCTGCAGAGGATATCACTTAGCTGGACTCACATAGACACAGGTGGCACCAGCAGCTGCATGTCCCCGGGTCCCTTGACTTGGCCATTTCACAGTCCTGTCAGCACACAGGCAGGAAGGGACAATGGCATTTTTAACAGGCTTCCTGTTTGTTCAGTTAGGAAGCTGCTAATGCCTCACTTTGAAATGAGGTCTGGGGGTAAATGTGCCAATTCGCCCTCCAAGCCCCTGACCGCCTGGTCCCTACCCATTCAGCCGGAAGTTTAAAAGGTTGACAGTTTCGTTCAGGGCATGGCAGTGCTTGTATTCCCCACTGCCAGGGGCCTCTTGAGGACCCTCATGCCCGTCTGTTTTCCAGGGTGCCATTCTTCTGCGTTGGTCTGGGTATAAAGGGAGCAGCTGCACTGGAAGCTGGCTGGAGCAGGCTTGGCCAACATTCCTCACGTAATTCCTGTCTTGGCCCTCGCCCCTCGCCCCCACGTCCGGTAACAACAGACAGTTTTGTGGTTTCTTGAGCTGCCTTCCAATTTCAAGTCTAAAACATGGAGCTTCTGGGCCATCCCCCAAAGAGATCACCTGCCTCGTGGGAACCCCTCACCATACCCCACACCTCGTAGGGCTCACAGGACACAAGGACTCCTTTGGGGCTTCATTTTCTGGACAGCTTGCCAGAGACCCAGGACAGAGAATGTCACAAAGCGTGTGGAAAGCATCCTTTCCTTTTTCCATTGCGCTTGAGAAAAAAGAAGGCTGGTGACAGAAGCCTAAACTGTTATTGTTTCTCAAGTGCCTTTCCAACAGACTCTGTGGGGAGGCCATGCTGGAAAGTAAGAGGGGATGGGGCCCATAGTGATGTTTCTCTGCTAATACTTCACCTGTAGGGTCTTCAGTAATAAACTTAATAAAAAGACTGCCTTCTTTCCATAAAGTTGAGAGAAGGTAAAATTTTACAGTAGAGTCAGGATTTCTTCTGTGGAAGCCATGAAGTCAGTTTGCCATCTCCTCTGTTCCTACACAGGCCTGCCATGTCCCATCAAGTTCACTGCAAGGACTTCCTAAAAAGCCACCCCTTCCTGCTTCTATCATGATCACCTTCCCAAATCTGAACCAGATGGCACTTCTTCCTCCTGTACTATCTTCCCCAGCACTCCCTGTGCTACATCCCAAAGTCAAGGGTGGTATTCCAGGCCTTCAACAAGATGGATCCATCCAGTCTCTTTATCTATCTCCTCCTTGTAGAAGATTCAGATAGTATGAATCTGGGTCTACAGAGAAGCAAACACCACAGTGGGATTACCATTGCACAGATTTAATGAAGGCTAACACCTGTGGAGGGGGAGTGGGGAGGGAACTGGACAAGGCTTGAAGAACCCTCAAGCTGTCATGGCAATTTGACCCCCAGTGAAGGAGAGAGGGAGGAGATGCTGGGTAGAATCATCAAGGTCTGCCAAAGACCCTGAGAAAGTTGCAACAAGGCCACTGGGAAGAGATGTCAGACCACATCCAGGGAGAGTCAGCCAACAAAGGAGTTCCATCGCTCTTAGGAATGGGCCAGTCTTAAAGTCTCTGCTTGACTCGACCACTGGCTGGGTGCAGCCCCTAGGGATGCACATGGTCTTGATGAGATCCCAGGTGGACTGGTTTGCAGATTTCAGAGGGTATTAGCTGGGGCCCTTGGTCAATTACACTCACTGGACTTGGATGTCTGCAAGGGACATTCCCATAAGCATTCTCATAGCTGCCACAAGACAGAAGTCAGCCAAAGAGGTGACCTTCAGTTTCCACAGCATAATCTTTAATTCCACATATACATACATTTCCTTGTGCCTTCCTCCTTGCCTGCCAAGTTTTTTCTTCCATCCCACCTTCAAATGAAACCCTACTCATTCTTCAAGGATTTACTCTAATGCCACCATCTTCACAAAATTTTTCCCCCCACATGATGAAACTTTGCGTACCCCTCTATTATAGCATCTCCTTGAATTAGAACTACTTGTTTGCAAATCTATCTCTTCTCTGGCCTTGAGAGAAGAGACTGTTTCATTTCTCTTCAAAAGGAGTAGTCTGGTACCCCATGTCACATCCATTCATTTATTCATTCAACAAAATGTATTAGTTGTTTATTATTGTGTACCAGGCACAATGCTAGGCCCTGTTGCTCTGGCAATGTACCAGACATGAAAGGAGCATGCTTTCAGTCTTGGTGAGGAAACTAGAAGGATGATAATGTGTTGAGAGTCAGAACAGTAAGCAATAGTTCATACTATACCTCCCAAAAGAGAAAGAGGACGTTCAGAGATGACTAGATACTGGTTTTTAAAATTATACAGCAACAATTTATGAGATCTTGGTAGGCTAACGTTGAGGAGTTGAAGCTGAGACTCCTACAAAAGTTGGAATTCTCAAAGGGCTTCAACCCAATGAAAGGACAAATGAACGTCAATGTCCCAGTGTGC
Organism: Bos indicus x Bos taurus; assembly: GCF_003369695.1. Classification (NCBI taxonomy): domain Eukaryota; kingdom Metazoa; phylum Chordata; class Mammalia; order Artiodactyla; family Bovidae; genus Bos; species Bos indicus x Bos taurus. Next base: position 79,699,373 of record NC_040083.1, on the reverse strand, counting down.
CCAGCAGAATGACCAGTAAGCTTATATCTTCAGTGGTTCTGATGGGCCAAAAATCCTCTGCACCTGGGTCTTGCACCAGTTTAAAACTTTTAATTTTTTTTTAAAATTTTATTTTATTTTTTAACTTTACAATATTGTATTGGTTTTGCCATATATCAACATGAATCCGCCACAGGTATACACGTTCCCCATCCTGATCCCTCCTCCCTCCCTGTATCATCCCTCTGGGTTGTCCCAGTGCACCAGCCCCAAGCATCCAGTATCGTGCATCGAACCTGGACTGGCGACTCGTTTCATATATGATATTATACATGTTTCAATGCCATTCTCCCAAATCATCCCACCCTCTCCCTCTCCCACAGAGTCCAAAAGACTGTTCTATACATCAGTGTCTCTTTTGCTGTCTCATATACAGGGTTATTGTTAACCATTTTTCTAAATTCCATATATATGCGTTAGTATACTGTATTGGTGTTTTTCTTTCTGGCTTACTTCACTCTGTATAACAGGCTCCAGTTTAATCCACCTCATTGAAAAAAACTGATTCAAATGTATTCTTTTTAATGGCTGAGTAATACTCCATTGTGTATATGTACCACAGCTTTCTTATCCATTCATCTGCTGATGGACATCTAGGTTGCTTCCATGTCCTGGCTATTATAAACAATGCTGTGATGAACACTGGGGTACATGTGTCATCGACTATGAAACCCCAAGTGAAAGTAAAGAAATTAACAAATAAGCATAAAAGAAAAGTTCTTCTGAAAGTAATTTTTCACCAAGAACTACAAAATACTTGAGCAAACAATCCATCATGAGTGAAAGTCATCAGATACAATAGATGATTAATCCATCAAAGACCTCAGAGAAAAGACAATGTAATATAAGCAATAAAGTAAGTATATTTAAAGGATAAAAAATTAGAAATATATGAAGGGGTTAGACTTTATGAAAAATGAACAGGCAGATTTGAAAAAGAACCAAATGAAACTTCTACAAATGGAAAATATTTTCATTAAAATTTTAAATTGAATGGGCAGATCAAATAGTATATTACCCAAGACAGATTTGAAAAAATTATTGCATATAGCATAGAGAAAAAATGATAGAAAATATGAAACAGAGGTTAAGAAACATAGATAATGGGATGGTCCAATGTATGTCTAGTTGGAGTAGAGGCAATATTCAAAGAAATAATAATCTGAAACTTTTCTCAAGTAGATGAAAGACATAAATCTTCATATTTAACAAATATGAATCCTAAGCAGAATAAATAAATATGAAACTACACTTAGAACAGCATATTGAAACTGCAAAACACAAATGTCAAAGAGAAATTCTTTAAAACAACCAGAGAAAAAAGAGAGATCTCTTAACTAATATAACTCAATAGCTATAATAGAGGCCAGAGATACTGAAATATTGTGAAAATCCTGTAAAATGTTCAACCTAAAATTCTTTCAGTTCAGTCATTCAGTCATGTCCGAATCTTTGCGACCCCATGAACCGCAGCATGCTAGGCCTCCCTGTCCATCACCAACTCCCGGAGTCCACCCAAACCCATGTCCATTGAGTTGGTGATGCCATCCAGCCATCTCATCCTCTGTCGTCCCCTTCTCCTCCTGCCCCCAATCCTTCCCAGCATCAGGGGCTTTTCAAATGAGTCAACTCTTCGAATCAGGTGGCAAAAGTATTGGAGTTTCAGCTTCAACATCAGTCCTTCCAATGAACACCCAGGACTGATCTTCTTTAGAATGGACAGGTTGGATGTCCTTGCAGTCCAAGGGACTCTCAAGAGTCTTCTCCAACACCACAGTTCAAAAGCATCAATTCTTCAGCGCTCAGCTCTCTTTATAGTCCAACTCTCACATCCATACATGACCACAGGAAAAACCATGGCCTTGACTAGACAGACCTTTGTTGACAAAGTAATGTCTCTGTTTTTTAATACACTGTCTAGATTGGTCATAACTTTCCTTCCAAGGAGTAAGCATCTTTTAATTTCATGGCTGCAGTCACCATCTGCAGTGATTTTGGAACCCAGAAAAATAAAGTCAGCCACTGTTTCCACTGTTTCCCCATCCATTTGCCATGAAGAGATGGGACCAGATGCCATGATCTTCGTTTTCTGAATGTTGAACTTTAAGCCAACAGTTTCACTCTCCTCTTTCACTTGCACCAAGAGGCTTTTTAGTTCTTCTTCACTTTCTGCCATAATGGTGGTGTCATCTGCATATCTGAGGTTATTGATATTTCTTCCGGCAGTCTTGATTCCAGCTTGTGCTTCCTCCAGCCCAGTGTTTCTCATGATGTACTCTGCATAGAAGTTAAATAAGCAGGGTGACAATATACAGCCTTAACGTACTCCTTTTCCTATTTGGAACCTGTCTGTGGTTCCATGTCCAGTTCTAACTGTTGCTTCCTGACCTGCATACAGGTTTCTCAAGAGACAGGTCAGGTGGTCTGGTATTCCCATCTCTTTCAGAATTTTCAACAGTTTATTGTGATCCACACAGTCAAAGGCTTTGGCATAGTGAAAAAGCAGAAATAGATGTTTTTCTGGAACTCTCTTGCTTTTTCCATGATCCAACAGATGTTGGCAATTTGATCTCTGGTTCCTCTGACTTTTCTAAAACTAGCTTGAACATCTGGAAGTTCATGGTTCACGTATTGCTGAAGCCTGGCTTGGAGAATTTTGAGCATTACTTTACTAGCATGTGAGATGAGTGCAATTGTGCAGTAGTTTGAGCATTCTTTGGCATTGCCTTTCTTTGGGATTGGAATGGAAACTGACCTTTTCCAGTCCTGTGGCCACTGCTGAGTTTTCCAAATTTGCTGGCATATTGAGTGCAGCACTCTTTACTCTGATAAAATTTTATACTTTGTTGTACAAGCAAGAAAGCATAACTTAAATACATTTCTAGCAAATAAATACTGACATAATTTATAGTTCACAGATCCTCACTGGAAAAGCCTTGAAAGTATATATCTCAACATGAAGGAAAATTAAGCCAAAGAAGAATATAGAGAGGTAAAGACACAAGAGGTGAAGATCACTTAATAGTTGTTCAAAGTTTATTGTTGTTGTTAGTTGCTAAGCCATGTCTGATTCTTATGCAACCCTGTGGAATGTAGCCCGCCAGGCTCCTCTGTCTATGAGATTTCTCAGGCAAAAATGCTGGAATGGGTTGCCATTTCCTTCTCCAAGGGATCTTCCCGACTCAGGAATTGAACCCGCATCTCCTGCATTATAGGCAGATTTTTTTTTTTACCACTGAACCACTTGGAAAGCCCATTTAAAATCTAGGTAAATCTAAATTGAAATTGGCTGTAAAGTTAATGACAATAATTATGAATAATTTTAGCTAGTTTAACCCCAAATGAATTTAAAGTACTTGATAAAAATCACATGTGAACTATGGGAGCCTGTCAAGAATAAAATCTTCAAAGCCCAAAGGCCCCACCCCATTGACACAATTCAGGACTCTCTGTGGGTCCCATCTCAGCTCTGGAACTCATGGTGGCAATGACTGAGGATTCAAGTACAGCTGTGTGGCAGCTCAGCTTCTCCTTCTGCCCAGTCCTGCTTTCCTCGCTTCCATACAGGTATGACTCCTGAGAACATATACTGATAAATATTCTGACTCCAATTCTCCATCTCAGTATCGGTTTTCACGGAACCCAACCTAAGACAATGAACGAACATGTCTGGAAAGCCACTTGTACCCACTACCACCAATAATCTGCAATGCTTCACAGTGTGTTTGAAAATAACATCTCTGAGATATCCTCCCATAAATACTTTAAACTTGTCTGACCCAAATTTGTTTGCCCAGAGAATCTTCTTTTACTGCACACTAACTTGGAACATATTTTGGAGGTAGTGGTTCAAAGAGCAGATCGGTTTATAAGCTATGGATCAATCTGCATCTATAAGCTGGGTTTTGTTTTTAGTTTTGGCAAACATAAATCAAGAAACTAAGAAACTGGTCTGCGCACGTGATCACCATGACTCCTTGCAGGAGAGCAGGACACCCTCAGGTATTGGAAAGAGACTGGAAGACAGTTAAATCCAACTCTGTATATCCTGGCTGTGAGACTTCTGTGTGTGCTGTGCTTAGTCGCTCTGTCACGTCCAGCTCTTTGCAACCCCATGCACTGTAGCCCGCCAGCCTCCTCTTTCCACGGGGATTCTCCAGATAAGAATACTGGAGTGGGTTGCCATGCCCTCGTCCAGGGGATCTTCCCAACCCAGGGATCAAACCCAGGTCTCCCGCATTGCAGGCAGATTCTTTACCATGTGAGCCACCAGGGAAGCCTGGCTTTTGTCTAATGAGTCCCTTTTATCTACCTTATAGAATTATTATAAGAAAAATAGATAAGCAAAGGAAAAGTAGAAAGGTATATACTGATAGAGATTGTATTTACAGACTTAGAGATAATGTAAGTAAAGTAATCACTGGGCTTCCCTGGTGGCTCAGATGGTAAAGAATCTGCCTGCAATGCGGGAGACCTGAGTTCGATCCCTGGGTTGGGAAGATACCCTGGAGGAGGGCATGGCAACCCACTCCAGTATTCTTGCCTGAAGAATCCCAATGGACAGAGGAGTCTGGCAGGCCACAATCCATGAGGTTGCAAAGAGTCAGACATGACTGAATGACTAAGTACACAACACAAAGTAATCAATACATATTATAATTTTGAACTTTCATTGCAACTCTTTACCATCTTTGTCATTTGCTTTTTTTACTCTATTCTTTCTTTTCCTAAGTGACTAAGTTAGATACAATGAAAATAACATAGAAAATTGACAAGATGATAAAGGAAGAAAAAAACTGGAGCTGGAGTTCCCTGGAAATTTCACTGTCACCGTGATCATTGTGCATAGAAAGGCTATGAGCCATTGATTCATTTGGATTCAGCAAGGAGATGCTAGAGTATGGGTCCTCAATGTATGTTTTCATGGTTATACTCTTAAAACTGAATAAATATATGTTGACAGTTTGGGGGACCCAGGGTTTGTTGCAAACTGATTCTTTTGTCACATTGACACAGTGAATGATTAAATGACTGAGTGAATGGCACACAGCATCAGTAAAAAGCCTGCAGAGAGCAAACATCCAAGAGATCCTGGCCCTGGTGTCCAAACTGGGAAAAATAACCCCCTCCAAGCAACTGGTTATTCTGCTTTACTTTTGGCACCAGACAGGAACTAAGTTCTAATGATCATTCCTCTTCATTCTTGTTAATTACTTTGTGACATCATTTTGCCATTTCTAAAAAAGTCCAGTATTTCCAGCCATGCCCAGAGTTGATTGGGGAGTTCATCACACATGAAAATATAAAAAAACACAGAGGCACCTCTATGTAGAATTAGCCTTGGATTCTCCCATTCTCTTACATCTTTTTTTCCCCACTATAAGTTATTAGGTGATTTCAACCCTCACTAGACTCTTTGCCAAAAGTAGGAAGAATTATGTGTATGGTGAAGCCCACAGTGGCCAGTGTTGGCTTTGCACAGTTCTCTGGAAGCAACTGTACTAACCTCACTCCTCCCCCAGGTGCCCTGTCAGGAGCTGGGGACAATCACTCACCCAACACTGAGCGCAGCATCTGCTCTTTTGATTCTCTCTGGGATCACCTATGGAGCGATGTGGAATCTCTCTAGTCTAAGATCAAGGAACTTAAAGATCTCAGGAGACCAGAATCAAAAGGACATGGATAATCCAGATCCAAGAAATGGAGCTCAAAACTCACTCTCTCCCATAAGCTGAATTTCCTAATTAAACCGAATGAAGCCTCATAAAAGAGTTTCCCTCAATGACACAAAAGTAGCATCACCATAACACATACATAAATCTGGCAAGCTCTCCCTTTTCAGTCATGTCATATGATATAATGGGAATATATTTTTTTAAACCAGCTCATGTCTCTCCAATATATTTACAGTCTGAGTCACTGAACCCAGTGGTATATGCAGTAATGAAATATTTAAGAGGAAGAAACTGAAAAAGAAGACTTCTCCCATCCCTTGGGTATTTCCCTCTGAAAAGCCTGTTTCCATACGTGTCTAGAATGCTTCTCTTCCCTGGAGCCACCTCCTGTGTACAACCTTGTGATGAGGACCCAGACAGAGCCTAGACTTGGAAGTAATTTAACAGTTTAAACTATATTTGAAATGGTTTCCTGGTTGCCAGACCCTGGTTTTGATCCCTTTTCTCCTAATTATGCCAATCTCCAAGTCCAAAAGGCATACAAATGACTCCAGAAATCCTTTATAGGTATTCAACAAAGGACTTTTGTTTATTTGTTTATTTTCATAATAATGATCTCACATTATCCCCTCAACATTTGGATCTGCCCGGGAGGACTTCATATTTCACTACGCAACATTCTTTCCTACTTTACTGTACTTACCGATTTTTTCTTGCCCAATTTTAAAAGGTGAGTTTTGCAAAAAGTGAGCTATAGAACTTATATCTTCTGAGTTCAGTGTGACTTTAACCATTAAATGTAAGTAATAGTGTACTGAAGCACATACAATCTAAAAGGAGAAAAGACTGATATAGCTGGAAGCATCTTTCTCCAATCTCCCCTCCCTTTCTGCTCAGCAGACACTATTTTTGTCTGTGTTGACTTTCCAAACCATAAGCTTTCAAAAGGAAGACTTCTCAGCCTTCTGGAGCTTGAATTCTATCCGTGTCATACGCCTTCTTGCAACTCGAGCTGTGAACTTTCCTTGCCTCTAAGCATTGCTCTGGGCCAGTCCCCTGTTTGGCCCTCTGGCTTTGTAGCTCCCACAGAGAGAGTTGGGCAAGTGCCTCAGGCCTTGGCAGGGACACCTGTCTGATTTCCTTCTCCCACCCAGCATCTTGATCACAATCCCTGCACGGAACTCTACCTTTCAGAAGATTGTCCATGCCAATGGGATTAAACAACTTCCTAACTCTAAGTGGGGCAAGAAGGATGTTTCCCAGTTAGGGAAAAGGCATGGGTTTTGAAGTTGGATAACCTGGATTAATACTGTTCATGGGGTTCTCAAGGCAAGAATACTGAAGTGGTTTGCCATTCCCTTCTCCAGTGGACCACATTCTGTCAGATCTCTCCACCAAGACCCGCCCATCGTGGGTTGCCCCACGGGCATGGCTTAGTTTCATTGAGTTAGACAAGGCTGTGGTCCTAGTATGATTAGATTGACTAGTTTTCTGTGAGTATGGTTTCAGTGTGTGTGCCCTCTGATGCCCTCTTGCAACACCTACCATCTTACTTGGGTTTCTCTTACCTTGGGCATGGGGTATCTCGTCACAGCTGCTCCAGCAAAGCGCAGCCACTGCTCCTTACCTTAGACGAGGGGTATCTCCTCCCCATCACCCTTCCTGACCTTCAACATGGGATAGCTCCTCTAGGCCCTCCTGAGCCCACACAGCCAAGGCTCCTTGGACTTGGGGTTGGTACTCCCACCGTCCCCCCTGGCCTCGGGTGTAGGGTAGCTCCTTCCGGCCACCATGAACAGTATGAAAAGGCAAAATGATAGGATACTGAAAGAGGAACTCCCCAGGTCAGTAGGTGCCCAATATGCTACTGGAGATCAGTGGAGAAATAACTCCAGAAAGAATGAAGGGATGGAGCCAAAGCAAAAACAATACCCAGCTGTGGATGTGACTGGTGATAGAAGCAAGGTCCAATGCTGTAAAGAGCAATATTGCATAGGAACCTGGAATGTCAGATCCATGAATCAAGGCAAATTGGAAGTGGTCAAACAAGAGATGGCAAGAGTGAATGTAGACATTCTAGGAATCAGAGAACTAAAATGGACTGGAATGGGTGAATTTAACTCAGATGACCATTATATCTATTACTGCGGGCAGGAATCCCTCAGAAGAAATGGAGTAGCCATCATGGTCAACAAAAGAGTCCAAAATGAAGTACTTGGATGTGATCTCAAAAACGACAGAATGATCTCTGTTCGTTTCCGAGGCAAACCATTCAATATCACAGTAATCCAAGTCTATGCCCCAACCAGTAACACTGAAGAAGCTAAAGTTGAATGGTACTATGAAGACCTACAAGACCTTTTAGAACTAACACCCAAAAAAAGATGTCCTTTTCATTATAGGGGACTGGAATGCAAAAGTAGGAAGTCTAGAAACACCTGGAGTAAGAGGCAAATTTGGCCTTGGAATATGGAATGAAGCAGGGCAAAGACTAATAGAGTTTTGCCAAGAAAACGCACTGGTCATAGCAAACACCCTCTTCCAACAACACCAGAGAAGACTGTACACATGGACATCACCAGATGGTCAACACCGAAATCAGATTGATTGTATTCTTTGCAGCCGAAGATGGAAAAGCTCTATAGTCAACAAAAACAAGACCAGGAGCTGACTGTGGCTCAGATCATGAACTCCTTATTACCAAATTCAGATTTAAATTGAAAAAAGGAGGGAAAACCGCTAGACCATTCAGGTATGACCTAAATCAAATCCTTTATGATTATACAGTGGAAGTGAGAAATAGATTTAATCGCCTAGATCTGATAGATAAAGTGCCTGATGAACTATGGAATGAGGTTCATGACATTGTACAGGAGACAGGGATCAAGACCATCCCCATGGAAAAGAAATGCAAAAAAGCAAAATGGCTGCCTGGGGAGGCCTTACAAATAGCTGTGAAAAGAAGAGAAGTGAAAAACAAAGGAGAAAAGGAAAGATCTAAGCATCTGAATGCAGAGTTCCAAAGATAGCAAGAAGAGATAAGAAAGCCTTCTTCAACGATCAATGCAAAGAAATAGAGGAAAACAACAGAATAGGAAAGACTAGGGATCTCTTCAAGAAAATCAGAGATACCGAGGGGACATTTCATGCAAAAATGGGCTCGATAAAGGACAGAAGTGGTATGGACCTAACAGAAGCAGAAGATATTAAGAAGAGATGGCAAGAATACACAGAAGAATTGTACAAAAAAGATCTTCACGACCCAGATAATCATGATGGTGTGATCACTCATCTAGAGCCAGACATCCTGGAATGTGAAGTCAAGTGGGCCTTAGAAAGCATCACTATGAACAAAGCTAGTGGAGGTGATGGAATTCCAGTTGAGCTATCCCAAATCCTGAAAGATGATGCTGTGAAAGTGCTGCACTCAATATGCCAGCAAATTTGGAAAACTCAGCAGTGGCCACAGGACTGGAAAAGGTCAGTTTTCATTCCAATCCCAAAGAAAGGCAATGCCAAAGAATGCTCAAACTACCACACAATTGCACTCATCTCACATGCTAATAAAGTAATGCTCAAAATTCTCCAAGCCAGGCTTCAGTAATATGTGAACCGTGAACTTCCTGATGTTCAAGCTGGTTTTAGAAAAGGCAGAAGAATAAGAGATCAAATTGCCAAATCCGCTGGATCATGGAAAAAGCAGGAGAGTTCCAGAAAAACATCTATTTCTGCTTTATTGACTATGCCAAAGCCTTTGACTGTGTGGATCGCAATAAACTGTTGAAAATTCTGAAAGAGATGGGAATACCAGACCACCTGACCTGTCTCTTGAGAAACCTGTATGCAGGTCAGGAAGCAACAGTTAGAACTGGACATGGAGCAACAGACTGGTTCCAAATAGGAAAAGGAGTATGTCAAGGCTGTATATTGTCCCCCTACTTATTTAACTTCTATGCAGAGTACATCATGAGAAATGCTGGACTGGAAGAAACACAAGCTGGAATCAAGATTGCCGGGAGAAATCTCAATAACCTCAGATATGCAGATGACACCACCCTTATGGCAGAAAGTGAAGAGGAACTGAAAAGCGTCTTGATGAAAGTGAAAGTGGAGAGTGACAAAGTTGGCTTAAAGCTCAACATTCAGAAAACGAAGATCATGGCATCCAGGCCCATCACTTCATGAGAAATAGATGGGGAAACAATGGAAACAGTGTCAGACTTTATTTTGGGGGGCTCCAAAATCACTGCAGATGATGACTGCAGCCATGAAATTAAAAGACGCTTATTTCTTGGAAGGAAAGTTGTGACCAACCTAGATAGCATATTGAAAAGCAGAGACATTACTTTGCCAACAAAGGTCCGTCTAGTCAAGGCTATGGTTTTTCCTGTGGTCATGTATGGATGTGAGAGTTGGATTGTGAAGAAGGCTGAGCGCCAAAGAATTGATGCTTTTGAACTGTGGAGTTGGAGAAGACTCTTGAGAGTCCCTTGGACTGCAAGGAGATCCAACCAGTCCATTCTGAAGGAGATCAGCCCTGGGATTTCTTTGGAGGCAATGATGCTGAAGCTGAAACTCCAGTACTTTGGCCACCTCATGCGAAGAGTTGACTCATTGGAAAAGACTCTGATTCTGGGAAGGATTGGGGGCAGGAGGAGAAGAGGACGACAGAGGATGAGATGGTTGAATTGCATCATTGACTCGATGGACGTGAGTCTGAGTGAGCTCCGGGAGTTGGTGATGGACAAGGAGGCCTGGTGTGCTGTGATTCATGGGGTTGCGAACAGTCGGACACAACTGAGTGACTGAACTGAACTGAACTGAACCTGGATTCGAATACTGGCCTCTAATGCTCATTAACTGTAATCCTATACAATCTACAACCTTATCTGAACCTCAGTTTTCTTAGCTGTGTATCGGAGATCATAAACCTTTAGGGGATTACAGCAAACAATGTATGTCTCATCTATACTTCTGAGGATCACACTGTCTGGTATATAGCAAATGTTCAACAACAAATATTAATTCCTACCCTCTTTCTGGAAGCTTCACCTTTTTTCCATCAGTTGCTTGATGAGCTATCTTCTAATTTGGACTCTTTGTACTTTCACAATATCATCTCTGAACAAAACTTTAGAGTGTGTTTAAAGACGTGGCATCACTAACCCCAACACTCCTTCCCAGATATTGGCTGTAACAAAAGTCATCATTGTTTTTCTGGCTAAGGAGAACATCCTAGATGACAGGTCAATCCATCAGGCATTTATTGGGCCTGCAATCACGCCAAACATTGTGTTGGCTGTTTGGTATGCAGAAATGTGTCAAAGACATTTTAAGGAGAGAAGTTCGTTTTCTGGTATAACATCAAGCCATCCCCATGCATTTTTTTCCTGAAAGGGTCACATCTATTTTCCTCAGTGTGTCTTTTGGAGAAATGTGAACTTTTCAAAAAATCTGCAGCCTTAAAAAAAGGAATATACTATACTGGGCTATTGTTTGGCAAGTGATGGGAGTAAGTGGGGAGGTACTGCTATGGATCCAACTTGCTTTGAGTTTCCATTGACAAACTGTCTCTTGATGTGTTTCAGTTCAGTCCAGTTCAGTTCAGTCACTCAGTCGTGTCCAACTCTTTGAGACCCCATGAATTGCAGCACGCCAGGCCTCCCTGTCCATCACGATCTCCCGGAGTTCACTCAAACTCATGTCCATCGAGTCGGTGATGCCATCCAGCCATCTCATCCTCTGTCATCCCCTTCTCCTCCTGCCCCCAATCCCTCCCGGCATCAGGGTCTTTTCCAATGAGTAAACTCTTCGCGTGAGGTGGCCAAAGTATTGGAGTTTCAGCTTCAGCATCAGTCCTTCCAATGAACACCCAGGACTAATCTCCTTTAGGATGGACTGGTTGGATCTCCTTGCAGTCCAAGGGACTCTCAAGAGTCTTCTCCAACACCACAGTTCAAAAGCATCAATTCTTTGGCACTCAGCTTTCTTCACAGTCCAACTCTCACATCCATACATGACCACAGGAAAAACCATAGCCTTGACTAGGTGGACCTTTGTTGGCAAAGTAATGTCTCTACTTTTTAATATGCTATCTAGGTTGGTCACAACTTTCCTTCCAAGGAGTAAGCGTCTTTTAATTTCATGGCTGCAATCACCATCTGCAGTGATTTTGGAGCCCAAAATAATAAAGTCAGCCACTGTTTCCACTGTTTCCCCATCTATTTCCCATGAAGTGATGGGACCAGATGCCATGATCTCAGTTTTCTGAATGTTTAGCCAACTTTTGCACTCTCCTCTTTCACTTTCATCAAGAGGCTTTTGAGTTCCTCTTCACTTTCTGCCATAAGGGTGGTGTCATCTGCATATCTGAGGTTATTGATATTTCTCCCGTCAATCTTGATTCCAGCTTGTGCTTCTTCCAGCCCAGCATTTCTCATGATGTATCTGAATATAAGTTAAATAAGCAGGGTGGCAATATACAGTCTTGACTGTGTTTAGGAAGGTAAAATATATCATGTGCAGCAGGACAAAAGCTATCACCATGGAAGCTCCTACACTTTTTCCTCACTCTGCCCTATGAAATCAAAGAGAAGAGTGGGAGAGGTAGAGACAATAAAATGTCATTAGATTGTTTTAAGGGAGAAAAGCCAATAAGAACAGAGAAAGAAGGAAGACACATTACATAGACTGCTCATAAAAGGATCCTGTTTTGTATTGTCTGAGAACTATGTGTACAAATTTAATATGTCTTTACATGGAATTGTGTATCAATGAACCTTAAGAAATCTAACCTAACACATGATGAGGTCTGCCAGCTTATGCTAACCTGAAAAATGTATGAGAACCCAGGAAAACACCAACATTAAGGTTGAAAAAGAAGTATTTTACCTTCTGGTGTCATCTATGGTATACAGTGGAGAAGGAACACACCTTATTTCTCATCTGTTTGAGATTGTTCTGATACAAATCAACCTCTTTCCCATCCTACAGAAGCAAGCAAGAAGGAAGGAAAGAAGAAAAGTGAGGATGTGAATGCTGCCCATTGTAAGATGGATGGATCCTAGAGAGTTTCCTGCATCAGACATTACCCTTCAATGTGACTTTTCAACACCAACTGTTGGAAGTCCTGCTTGTTTTATATTATCAAGAAATACAGTACCAGTGTACTCTCATGCTCACAGGATTTCTCTGCTTTGTATTAAATTCTCAAAGGACTTCTGCCTTAGGTTTTAGTTTTTTACATTATTTTATTATTTATTTATTTATATTAGGCTCTGCTAGGTCTTCTTTGCTGCAGAAGGGCTTTCTATAGTTGTGGTGAGCGGGAGTTGGGGGATGGTTACTCTTTGTTGTGGTGCTCGGGCGTCTCATTGTGGTGGCGCCTCTCGTTGCAGAATACAGGCTCTAGGATGCCTGGGCTTCAGTAGTTGTGGTGCATGGGCCTAGTTGCCCCACAGCATGTGGAATCTTCCCAGACCATGGATCGAACCCCTGTCCCCTACATTGGCAGGTGGATCCTAAACCACTGGACTACCAGAGAAGTCCAGATTTTAAAGATTCAGCGGAGCACAAATAACATTCTAAAATTATTCCAGGGACTCAATAGAGTCATTCTCTTTTCTTTCACAAAAGTCCTCTGAAGGTTTCTGAATCCAGGACCCTTGAAGATAGATTTTGACAAAAATGAGCTGGCAGAGTCAGATGGAATGACAACCAAGGATGCTGGCAGTCTAGGGAAGCACTACAGCTGGATGCAGAGATCATTTTGCCCACAAAGACCTTTCAGTGGGGACCTCTGGGTGTTTTCAAAATTCTTAACTGCAACCCTTTCTTGCTTCTTTGGCTTTTACTCATATGACTGCATCAAGCTTTGTTTTTCCTTGCTCATTTTTGGAAAAAAAATACTGAAGACTATAGTCTCTAAAAGACTATAGACAATATAAACTAAAGACTATAGAGTAGAATAAGCCAGCCTGTTTTTTGTCCTGCTATAGATGCAGGGCTGGTGTCCAGTCCTGTGTTGTCACTATGGTGTGTGTCTGGGGTCCTCACAGGCTAACAATGACAGTCAGCAAAACACACTTTATATACAATTGATAACCCCCATGGTCTGCTGTTATTTTCATTCTTGTCACTTTTTAGGTAGTTTATTCTCCCTCACTCTCTCATCTATACACGTTGCTATGGACTGAATGTTTGTGTTCCCCCCAAAGTCATATATTTAAATCTAACCACCCCACTCCCAAGATAGTATTTGGAGGTTGGGCCTTTGGGAAGTGATTAGGTCATGAGGGTGGAGTCCTCATGAATAGGATTAGTGCCCTTATAAGAAAGATCCCAGAGAGTAGCCCAGTCCCTAGACCATGTGAGGACACAGTGAGAAGGCAGCCGTCTATGAACCAGGAAGTGGGACTCCACCAGACACCCAATATCCCAGCACTTTACCATGGACTTTCCAGCCTCAAGAACTGTAAGAAATAAGTTTCTGTTGTTCATAAGGCCTCCAGTCTGTAGTATTCTATTATAGCAGCCCAAAGGGACAAGACACACATGAGCATGACAGCTTCTTCAGTGTCCCTAGGGACACAGCATAGGACGTACCAAGGGCTGCATGGAGTGGGCACACTATGGGCTTCCCCATTGGCAGGGTAACCTCCCTGATTCCAAGTCCCTAAAAAGCTGTTCTGTGGCCAGAAACCTCATTAGATATAGGTGAGAACTCCATGGGGTCACTGAAGAGGCTCTCCTCTCTCATTTTCAAGAGAGGGATTACACCCTCCTGGGCCTAATACTATATCTACATTGCATCACTGGGTGTTTACAACATCTGACAGCAAAATTGACTTTACTGTAAAGGGGAAATGCTGTTTGAGGGAGGACTAAAGTTTAAAGTGACCAATTATTTTTTCTCTTATGGTGACTCTCTATATAACCTCATAACTCCAGAAACATGAATAGCAAATACCTGGGCAGTGAGAAGCCCACCCAATCCAGAAAAGTGGTTGACTGGTTGATAGGCATTAGTAAGTCATGAAATGTCTCAGTGCCCTTGACCCCCTAGCAGCCACTGCCAACACTGAAATGTACTCCCTTTATGGAGAAATGGGCCTCGTGCCTACCCTGGAATGTTGTAACAATCCTGTTTATCATTGCTGTGCTGGGCCACGCTAAGCTGATTCCATCATGTCTGGTTCTTCATTATGATGGCTTATAACGAACAGAAGCAATATGTTTCCCAGGAAGTCTTCTTCTTACACAATTTTTAAAAATCATTTTTCAGAATTCAATGCCATGTAAACACCTTGTCTTAAACATATTTTTCATCATTCAAAACTATTTCATAATTCTACATATTTCTAATTTTTTTGCTGGGAGAGGCAGGGAAGGGAAAAGCCTTCAAAAAGAGAAAAATAACCATTTTTTCTCATTTGTTTTCCCTAGACTGTCATGTCTTTCACCAAATTGAGAAGCCCTACTACATCCTCTCCTCCCCATTCTGTCTCCTCTTCTCTTGGGCCCCAAGATTTGGTAGCACTAGTGGTGAAGAACTTTCCTGCCAATGCAGGAGATATAAGAGACATGGGTTCAATCCCTGGATCAGGAAGATCCCCTGGAGGAGGGCATGACAACCCGTTCCAGTATTCTTTCATGGAGAATCACCATGGACAGAGAAACTGGCTGGCTACACTTCATAGGATCGCAAAGAGTCAGACAGCACTGAAGTGACTGAGCACACACGCACACACTCAACATATTGACCTTTTCTCCCAAACAGTCAAAGACCATCAGCACTTCCTCCTCTGGCTTTTGTTTCTTCAGGGCAGTTCTTCAGACAACCATCATTAAAATATTCCATCGCAATAACAGAGAGGTCTTGATAATGCCTTGAAGAACAATTTTGCCTTCATCACATATTCCCTGTAAATCCACCTTTGCATAAGTCTGGTCAACTGATATGTTACTCACCTGTTCTGTAATATTTGAAAAGTCCTTCTCCCTTCTCAATAGAAATATGTGCCTTATCAAAAAGAAGGAAATCTGAAGCTCTGAGAGTTCAAGTTCAATTCTGTTAGACACCTTGTGGTTATTTAAATAACTAATCTAATCTTGGGTGAATCACCTCCACTTTTTATATTGTGGACACTTGAAGCCATGACTGCTTTGAGTCAGTGAGCAGCTGTCAGATGAGCTGGGCTTTTTGTTTCAAGGTCAGACCCACATCTATGCTAGAGCTTTGTGGTCCTTCAGCAACAGGCATTTACACAGACTCTTGCACATGCCTGTGACAAGCACATGTGTGCATGTGCAAGTACATACAGAGTGAAGGCTGAAGATTTGCAAAATTTTTAATTTGTCCTACGTTAGCCTAAAATTTTTAAAGTTCTCTTTGTGTGACCATTTCACAGACATTGACTGCTAATAAATGGATTCTTTCCTCATTCTAGAATAGGAATTCTAGTTAAGTTATATGATTATATACATACAGCTTTAGGTATTATTTAAAGCAAAACCAAGTATTTGCATAATAAATAATTACCTGCCACTATCAAATAACACACTTTTCCTTTACTGGAAGCAACAGAATGAATTTGTCTCTCAGACTTATGCTGATTCACTGTACAAAGGATTTTTGTTCCCTGAACAAAAGCTTTTTCCATGTCCTTGCTCTGAAAAATAAAGCAGTTTGCACACAACTCAAGACAATAGCAACCCGTTTCCTGGGTGCCAGCACAAATGCCCCCCTAAGCGTCCCTAGGATCTTCCTTCTCCATCTACCCCTTGGCAGAGTCAACCACCAGTGAGCACGTGAGCTGGGTTTCTCAAGGAAAATGAAGCAAGGCTGATACACTGCATCATTATCACTATTGTACCCAGAGGCCCAGGCAACTAGGCATGTCTGCACATTGCAAAATAAATGTAATCAGCAGCCCTTGAGTCAGCAGCAGTGGGTTTGACCCAGCCAACGCTGAGGGCTGTCAAATGGTGCTGTGCTGTGCTTAGTCCCTCAGTCATGTCCGACTCTTTGTGACCCCATGCACCATAGCCCGCCGGGCTCCTCTGTCCACAGGGATTCTCCAGACAAGAATACCGGAGTGGGTTGTCATGTCCTCCTCCAGGGGATCTTTCCAACGCAGAGATCAAACCCAGGTCTCCTGCATTGCAGGCAGATTCTTTACCAACTGAGCCACGAAGGAAGCCCATGAATACTGGAGTACATAGCCTATCTCTTCTCTAGGGGATCTTCCTGACCCAGGAATCAAACTGGCGTCTCCTGCACTGTACGTGGATTCTTTACCAGCTGATCTACCAGGGAAGCCCACACACAGTGACGACCCTTAACATCCCAGGCGTTAGCCAGCTCTCAGTTTATCCCACTGTAATGAGCCAAACCCTCTCCTCCTTTCTCTCCCACTACTGTCTGATCCTTTGCTTAATGCACAGTGAGCCCCTGCCTTCCCAGCATGTGGACAGGCCAGCAGAGGACCAGGAACTGCAAGTCTTGCTGCCCGCACCTCTCCACCTTACTTAGCTCACTCTTTCATTTCTTCCTTTCCACAGTAATTGTGCTTCATTTTCCCCACAAGTATTACTTTGCAAGTGTTCTTGTTTTGCTTAGTCAATATCTAGTTTATATGAAATAATAATCACAGATAGGAAAGTGTTTCATATGTTATCTCAATTGTTTACCCACAGTTACCTGAACACCTAACTGAGGTAGGTTAGAACACTACCTATTTGTGAATGTGCATTTTCCAGAGTGAAATTGAATGATTTCTTCAGGTTCATTTAAAGAGAAAGAAAAGCCAAGTCACTACCCAAGTGTGATTCCAAATCCAGTGCCCTTTTTATTCTACAATGCACTTCTTTATTTTTCAATAAAGGTGAAATTTATACTAACATAAAATTTAACCATTTAGAAGTGTCAAATTCAGTGACATTTAGTATACACACAACATTGTACAACCACCACATTTGTCAAGTTCCAGAACATTTTCATGTAGGTTTGATGTGCCTTTCCCTAATGACTAACGATTTTGAGCATATTTTCCTGGACTTGCTGGCCATTTATATATCATCATCAATTGTTTGTTCAAGTCTTTTGCCTCTTTTTTAGATTGTCTTTTTCTTGTTGGGGATTCCCTGGTAGCTCAGCTGGTAAAGAATCCGCTTGCAGTGCAGGAGACCCAGGTTCTATTCCTGGGTCAGGAAGATTCCCTGGAGAAGAGAATAGCTACCTACTCCAGTATTCTGGCCATGAGAATTCCATGGACTATATAGTACATGGAGTCACAAAGAGTGACTTATTTTCACTTGTCTTTCACTGTGGACACGACTCAGTGACTTTCACTTTCACTTTTCTTGCTGAGTTGTAGGAGTTCTTTATATTCTTAATACTAGACCCTTATCAAATTTATGGTTTGAAAATATTTTCTTTCATTTTCTAAGGTGTTTTAACTTTCTTGATAATTCCTTTGATACACAAATGTGTTTAATATTGAAGAGTCCAATCATCCCTTTTTTTCCTTTGCTACTCATGCATTGCGTGTCATTTTACTTCTTTTTTACCTAAAATACTTAGACTAGCCCTATACACCTAGGATATAAAGGAAGGATATAAAGGATATAAAGGAAGTCAACCAATGTTTGTCAGATGGTTTCCTATATCTATTTGGCTGAAGAAAATGATCTTTAACTTCCTGTCCACCTCAAACATTCTAGGACTCTAAGGCTATTTGAAATCATACTTCAGATTATGTCATAATTTCCTTAAACCAACATATTGTTTCTCGTGCTCCGTCACTCAGCCATGTCTGACTCTTTGAGATCCTGCAATCCTGCCAGGCTCCTGTGTCCGTGGAATTTCCCAGGCAAGAATACTGGAGTGGGTTGATATTTCCTTCTCCAGGGAATCTTCCCGACCCCAGGGATTGAACTCTCATCTCCTCATCTCCTGCATTGGCAGGCAGATTCTTTACCACTCTGCCACCTGGGAAGCCCTACTAGACTCTTAGAAAAATCATAAAGATACAAATCAGTTTTGATGCACATCTTTTTTTCATGTTTTCATAGTATGCATATTTTTGCCTGTTTTACATGTCAGCATGTTTACCTAGAATACATGTTTCTTACAGATATGACATACATATTTACATGTTTGCATGGTGTATATTATGTTACATGTTTCATTATATGCATATTTTACATATGTGCTTTCAACATGTTTATGTGGTATACATGTTTTGCTTGTACACATGATACATGTGTTTTACATGGCACTTTTGTTTTTTACATGTTTTATGTGGTCTAACATTTTCCCTTCCAAGAAAGAAAAGGCAAATTGCTGGTCTTCTGCTTGGCAATCGTCAATGTCTTTTTTGCTATTCTTGGCTCCTGGACAGCTCTGACCTCCTTTTGAAAATATAGACCTTTGGGTGCACTTTTCTCAGGCATAAATCATGAGGAAGAGGGAGTAACCTGAATGTTTAATTGTGTTATAATTGCTTTTGGACTGCTATACCACCTCTAGCTTATTATTCCCCAAGAAATGATACCATTTCAATCTTTCTGTGGTGATTTATGGCTACGCTCTGCAGAAAAGTGATTTATGTGGCTAATAAATTCTAGATGAATTTCCCAGGTATGTAAGAGAGAGGACGGTCAGCGTTTGCTTTGTCCTTCATTACTTCCCATCCTCCAGTGGCCGGCGCGGACAGCTAAGACAGCTAAGACAGCCAAGAGCAGTCTCCACCCTCCACCGCCCCACTGCCGCCCACATCCTCCAGCTCCTCATCAAAGCTTCACAAATGTTTCTCACCAATTCTTACGTAGATAATTGTTAAACATGGCTTTGATCTGGTGACTTCTAATCTAACACCCAGTTTGGAATGCTCACATTCATATCTAATAGTTCTTTAAAAAATGATTTCTGAATTATTTGTGCAAACCAATTCAAATAATACACTGATCTATCTTCTAGGCATGGAGCTGAAGGGAAGAAATACACATTGCATAACTACCATCCCCTCTGAAATAATGAGGAAAAAACTATTCAGTTGGATCTGGGCAAAATATGAAAAATAGTTGTAAAAGCATTGTATTTGAGTTATGAAAAGCCAGCTACAAGGAAATAGTTCACAAAATCATAATTATTAATTCCTTAGGAAATAAAAGCCCTCAGAAGAATAATATATAATAATTATATATTATTATAATTATTATAATATATAAATTGTAATAATAATTTCTTAGACCTGGACCAGTTACACTGTAAAAACAGTAGAGGGATTTCTCAACCAAAAAAAGGGAAAACATACAAAACAAACATACAAACAAAAAATATATATGCCTATATCCTCCTCAATAAAATGGGTTAAAAATAGTACTGAATATCTATTACATAGGGATTTTAATGATTAGCACATAGTGAGTATTTCATAAATTTCAGCTACTTCTTTAAAAAGTGACATAGTATAGAATAGACATATTCTTATCTTAGTGACTGGAGAATGAAATGGCAACCCACTCCAGTCATCTTGCCTGGAAAATTCCATGGATAGAGAAGCCTGGCAGGCTACAGTCCATGGGTTACAAAAAGTCAGGCATGACTAAGCAACTATCACTATCTTGGTGACATAATATACAATAGAAAAAATGGAGACAAGAGGGTGGCTCTTTTGAACAGCAGTTCTATCTTGCTCTTTTCTTTCCTTTCTTCTACACACATAACTTCTTGCTTTTTCCCTCTCTAGAAAGCTTTCACTTGTGTGTCTGTGTGTGCACGTGTGTGTGTGCACCAGTTCATGAGTACATACTTGCCATAATATGGGAGTAAATAATGTGATTCTGACTCTGCATCTGATCAGAGTGGCCAGACACTAGAGATACTAGAATTTATAGTGAATTCAATCACCAACATCTAGGGAAACAATTTCCTTAAAAACAAGTCATATGTGCTGCATTCACACTCCACCATTGTCTCTAGCCTGGTACTTTCCACAAGCTTCTAACTTGTTCATTTGGTCCCTCTCCATAACCATCCTTACCCACACCCACTAGACTGAGACAGAGACCCTGTCTTGTACTTTCTGATTCCTCAAATCCACACAAAAGTTGTGAGATGAGCAATGGAATAAACTAGAAACCGCTGCTCAAACAGGCTGCTGTTATTGAACTGATAAAACAACTACTATTCATTGGAGTTATTTGTCTATGCCCGGAAAGTACTTTACCCTAGCTTTCCACAGAATTAGACTTCCAATTTATCAAATCAGAAATGATATAGTACTGAAGTATTGGAAAAATTACATATTTTTAGTGGAATAAGAGAGTCAGAATGGACCTTAAAAGTCAGCTAATCGAGCCAGCTCATTTTGTAAAAGGAGAAAATAAGGCCCAGAGAGATTAAGTGCTTTGCTTAAGGTCCACAGCTAATTATCATCAGAGCTGGAAACAGAACCTGTAATATCACTGCAAATTTTACTAAACATCTTTGGTCCTATCAGGGTCTTTAATAAGCTTCCTCTGTTTTTATAACAAGTCTTCCCAAAGCACAACCCTAATGTTTTTCCTCATCTGTAAAAAATCCTCAAATAACCAACTTGGCAAGTTACTAGCATTTACACTGTGCATTCAACTAAGAAAAATGGAATGGTAATGTACAAGTGGGAGCATATGCTGGCTGCCTTATTATCCTTTTCTTAAGCAGAAATCATGAAACCTGCCTCTATTTTAATGATGGAATGGGAGCTAGGCATTCCATCCAGGCATCCTTGTGAATTTAATAAAATCAAAAATAACAATGACAAATTTTTTAAAAAGCACAATGACAACAACAGTAACAAAAAAAATCTAAGAATTCAACAAGTGTCAGCCTCACTTTCCATCAGAGGAAAAAAATGCCTTTGGAGGTAGGGATGCCAGATATAACAAATAAAATTAGAGAACATGAGGTTAAACTTGAAGTCTAGGTTTAAAATGAGTAATTTTTAGTCTCCAGTATTGCATAGGACATACTCTTAATAAAAAGTTATCCATTATTTATCTGTAATTCAGACTTAATTGGACATCATGTATTTTATCTGACAGCAGTAGCTGAGGGAAATGGAAATTTCAGCAGTTGGGCTATGGCCCTTTTCATTCCCCATGCCATGGAGACATGTGACCCCACTGGGAGAGTCCACCAAAACATGCCCTCAGGAATGAACATCTTAGGATGATTAGGGAAAAGCAGGACTCCTGCTCTCAGGAGTCCTGAGAGGCAGGGCAGCTCTCCTGTCCCAGACAGCCAGTGAGGTGTTGACCAAATCTTTCCATCCGTCCTCCTTTCCACTGTGAAATTTGCTACATAAATGATGGCCATTCCAGCATGGATGAGTTCCTGAATGGAGTACAAATTAAATCACATTTCTAATTGGAACAGGAGAACATCTTTATTTACAGCAATCCTTAAAATAAACTCTCTCTGTCTCACTCACATACACGCAAAGAAACAAATCCCACCCTCCTTACCACAAAAGATCACTCCCTAATTAAAACTGTATTGCATTTCTGTCACAGTTTTTCTGAAACTGAGATAGATATGTCTATCTCAGTTTTATATATACACACACACACACACACACACACACATCCTAGTTTTTATATGTATATATGTATATAAACATAAAATCAAGAGATATATATGTATATATCTTAATCACAGCCTGGCACAAGTATTTTTAACTGTGATTTCAATGAAAAAAAAAATCTGCATTCCCTCCTCACAGCTCACTTCCACTGAGCATTCCAACACCACCTGCTTCTGTTTAAGCAGAGAGTTGCCCAGTTCTTCCCCCCAAACTGGGCTCAATTTAATTACGGCTTTTGTTTTAACCCACACCACTTGGTGATTAAGGCAACAACAGAAACCAAAAGAACCAAAAAAAGCTGGCATCAAGTCTTGTTTCAAACATTTTGAGAAATATCTCATATATTTCTTTGTCCCTGTAATATAGCCAACGGTGACATTAAAGCCTCTCCAGGGGAAATTCCCCTGTTATGACCACTCACAGTTAATAGCATGCCTTTCCTTTGGAAACTTGAAAGGACCCTCAAAGGTCTCTAGATACTTTAAATCAGAGCCTAGTGCTTCCTGATTACTTATGAATTACATCAGAACCATCTAACATTCCATGGCAAAGACACAGTGGAAATGCCCTTATGTATGCAGCTGGTTAATACCCATGGATTATTCATGAAGCACCACCATTCCAAATTGGCCTCGAGGAAACAACAGGACAAAGGACTCAGCAACCAGCTTGACTAACTGGAAATCTGATCAGATGAGGTTAGTGTAGTCACCAGAACTAAGGCCCTCATCAGATCTGATTTCCGATGAGTTTCAGCAGAATCTGAGCAGAAAATAGAAAGCAGTTGTTATTGCTGAGGCGCCAATGCTAGCAGCTATGATCCTTCCAGATCTACAGGCCTTGGATAGTAAGGGACACTCAGTGACATTCCCTCAGAATTCATGGATATGAGCTCTGCTGCATGGTCCTTGATGAGTAGCCGGCTCATTTTTAGGAGGGCCAAAGGCTGGGAGCTAGGCAATATACAAACCTCCAAGGCTCGATCCAAACCCAAACCCAAGTCCCTCAAAGGGACTTTCTCAAGGGAAATGACAAAGCAAGTGTCAAAGACAGTACGTGGCCTCTAGGTTGCTGTCCTATCTCAAACAAAGCTGGGGTTTAGTGTTCTCTTTTTGCAGATAGAGGTGATACACAGAAAGGGTGATGACTTATCAGAAGACATGGGAGTGGCACATATTCCTAAAGCTATAAGCCGGAAGGCAGAGGTTTGGGTCAGCACTCAAAACACCATGCTCAAACCAGGGATCAATGTGGATGGAGTCACTGAATGCTAAAACAAATGTTAATGGTAGAAGCTGGGTAGAGAATTATCTTGAAAGGCAGGAGAGAGAATAAGACAAAGAGCTAGAGAAGATAAGAACAAGAGAGGGAGAAAGGGAGAGACCCCTCAATGCAAAGTGAGTAGTGGTGCCGAACCACACCAGAGTATTTCTAACGGTGTTATTGACACATGATGGAGCACCGTCCATGGTGGACATAAAGTTGCGCCCAGCAGGCCCCCTGCAGTGAAGGACTGGTCTCAGTCACTGAGAATGCTGTTGGCCCAAAAACTTCACCATCAGCCCCTCACAGGACTGCCTCAGCTACAGAAGTCGCCTTGTCCAAAGTGACATCCTCCCAGGGGCGGCTCATATCTAATTGCTGGTCCATCTCACCTCAACTTGGGGCAACTCTGAAGGGCCATTCTATTTCCAGAGCTTCGATGGCATCAGCCAAGACTGCCATGTGTCTGCATTCTTCCCACTCCTATTCCCTTCCCCCTTCCCATGGACACCCTTTAATAAATATCCCACACATCAAAATCCATCACAGGTCTACCTCCCAACCTGTGACACCATCTGTATCTGGGATTTCCTTGACAACTTTCTAGGGAAAACTTTTTCAACCTGTAGCTGAACCATGGGATTACACTTCGACAATTTATTTCTTATGCCTGAAAATTAATCCACAGGAAACTGGGATCATCAATTTGTTAAGGCATTTGACTCAAGAACATGTGTTCCTTGAATATAAGAATTATTAACATTAGGACAAACTGTTATCAAATGAAAAGCAGCAGCACAGAGAGCTAGCCTGGATAAGTTTGGCAAAGGGGGAGCTCTGCTAGGTTTTGTTCTTGTTTTCAGTTATGTGAATCATTTTTGGCCTTAGAGACCTGAGTGAGTTAATGCTGATCTTTCATAGATTCCTTTAATTAAAAGCCAGGATGAGGAATGCTGTTCAGATATTGTTTGCCTTAAATCACTCTTTATCTCCACTCGGCGAGGGCAGAGAAGGAGAGATCTATGTTCGAAAATAAGGGCAGAGCTTCCCCCTTTATTCCCCTGGTATTCTCTTGAGAGTACAAACTTGAACACTAACATCAGGGTTATCTTGAGTTCTGGGAAGCTCAGGACCTCATTTGCTTGGATATCTCCTAGTACATTCTGGGCGGGGCTTTCTTTACCACTAACCAGTGTGCACAGCCATGGAAGAAACAAAGCTCCATCTCTGAGCTTGAAGCTGCTCTTATTTGTTAGGTATCGGCCAGAACATAGGCACAGGAGCTTGATTTTTGAAGGAATAGAGACTCCTGATTCTGAAGTCAGCAGACAAACCCAGCATCCCTGAAACTAGAACAGTCTAGAATCTGATGTGCTCCCTATCTTCAGACACTGAGGCTGATGTCATTGGAAAACTGAGAGGCTAGGAGGGACCCAAACTGGACACTTGTTCTTGGAATATTCAGAAATCTCTGGGTTCAGTCCAGGTACCACCTGTCACTTCTGCAAAGCAGCCCTCAGGACATGCTGTACTTTCAGCATTTTGTTTTCAGAATCATGTTTCTTAGATGATTTTTCAACAAAGGTCGTCGTCTTGGCCAACAGTCTCAGAAGGACCACTGTCAACTGGAGATGATATAACCCGGTAGTGGTGCACAACTCTTGCTGCCAGGAGAGTGTGTGGAGGGAGACCAGGAGAGTAGGCTATGGAAACCAGAGGCATTGCAGTAAATGTTAGATCAAATTTCTTTTCCACTCCAGCTGGAATGAGAGTGACAGAGGAGGATGCTGCCTTCCAAGGAGGATGCTGATGAATGAGATGCGCTATGGCACAGGCACTGGGATGTCAGCCAGCAATTCTGGACACTCTCTGGAAGGAGGTTCTTTTGATTGTTAGGAGCTTTTTCTCTCTGCCTCTCAACTTTCAGATACATAAGGATTATTAAGAGTCCTTGTTGTAAAGGCTGGTCATGGCTGCTCCTAGAGTTTCTGATTTAATGAGTATGGAGTCAGAGCCAGGAGCCTAGTTTATTGATTTAATTATTTTTAAAGCGAGTCATAGGTGATTCACATGTATGGACCACAATTTGAAAAACAGAGCTCAGATCTACAGGGAGAAGTTTCCTTTTGTGGTTTTCCCATATGCTTCCCTGCCAGCAAACTAGTCTGGATTATTTGCATGAAGGGCAATCATAAATTTCTAACGTCAATAGGATCTGAACAAACATAATCATTCTAAGGGGAGTAGGATGGGAAGTAACAAATCTTAAGGTCTGACTACATTTAGACACTGTATTGGCAACTTAACCTACTATTAGTTTAGTTCATTCTTACAAGATGCCTGAGTAAGGAAGCATCTCAATTTTATAAATAGAGAAACTGAGGTTTGGAGAAGTAAAGTAGTAATTTACCAAGGATCATCAAGCTAAGGTAACAGAGTGAGGATTTAAACCCACGCATAACTGATTCTGTACCACATTTGGCAGGGTGGCTCAGATGTTAAAGCATCTGCCTGCCATGCAGGAGACACAGGTTCTACCCTTGGGTCAGGAAGATCCCCTGGAAAAGGAAATGGCAACCCATTTCAGTTATTCTTGCCTGGAGAATTCAATGGACAAAGGAGCCTGGCAGGCTACAGTTCATAGGGTCACAGAGTTGGACATGACTGAGCAACTAACACACACACACACACACACACACACACAATTCCAAAAGCAAATGTGCCTAAATAGAAGAATTATCCAGGGTACTTGTTTAAAATCTGATTCTCAGTTCACTCCCCTGGAGATTCCAATTCAGTGTCTTTGGGGCAGAGCTCTGGAAACTGTATCTTGGGCAGTTAATCGTAGGTGACTCTTACCTTGTGAATTAGGAAAAGACTACAAGCCACAGTACCCCTCATAAAGTACACATAATTGTGGGTTCTTCCAGTGGGATTAGGAGGCTCAAAAGATCCAAGTTTTCACCCTTTGCCTTCAAGGCAAAAGTGTGGCTTTTGAAAACACCTGACAATTTCCTTCAAAACTTCCTTTGAAAAATAAATAGGTGTTGCTATTCAGATGTTTTCCTTCCCTACATTTTTCCTTTCTTAGAGAAAAATATTGGATTGGGATGAAGGGATTACTAAAGTTATGTAATAACATTTGAGTGTGGGCAACATTTTTCATACGACTCCCAGTAAAAAAAAAAAAAAAAAGCAACAAATGGTTGGAAAAATAACCACAAAATTAGAACAACCACGGTGTTCCATACAGAGATTAATTAACTTGGTCAGACAATCAAATTTCCACACTCCAACATCCCAACAGTCCCTGGTGTCCACACACCGTAGGATGCTCCAGAGTCATGTGGTTTTGGGGGAGGCTGTTAGCGAGGTGCCCAGGCCCCATGCTCCAGAGATTCCAAGTTGGCTGGTTCGTGGTGAGAATCAAAAATCTACATTTTGAAAGAGCACCTGGAGCTCTTCTACTGCATGTGTGCTTGCTGTCTCTTCTGTTGTGTCTGACTCTTTGAGACCCTATGGACTTGTAGTCCTCCACACTCCTCTGTACATGAGATTTCCCAGACAAGAATACTGGAGTGGGTTGCCATGCCCTCCTCCAGGGGATCTTCCCAACCCAGGGATCAAACCCATGTCTCTTATATCTCCTGCATTGACAGACAGGTTCTTTACTGCTAGCACCATCCAGGAAGCCCAATTCTAATACAAATGGCTACAAACTACAATTCAAAAAAACTACCTCAATATATCAAGAAGACCTTGAGTTATTTTTGGAAGTAGGAAGAGAATGGACGGATGGATGGGTGGATAGTCAATAGATGAATGGGCGACAGAAAATCAACAACATATGTTACCAAGTCCAAGCTCATACTGCTCACTACACGATAGGCCAATAAATCAGAATTATTGGGGCAAGAAATAGAAACTTTATTTTGAAAGCCAGCAGACCAAGAAGATGGTGGACTAGTGTCCCAAAGAACCATCTTATCCGAGTTAGAATTCAGGCTTCTTTTATACTATAAGGAGAGGGAGTGTGGTTGGTTACTGCAAACTTCTTGGAATCCTTTGTTCTTGCTGCACACAGGTCAGGTCACTACATTCCTGTGAATCTCCAACAAGACAAATGTTATTCTCTGTTCTACAGGTTTTTTATCTCTATGTGAATGAAAGTGTTATACCTTTAAATGGCCAAAGTCTTGAGAACAGGCTATCCTGTGTATATCAGGCCATAAGCAACATTCTTAACTTGAAGCAAAAGCAATAGAATACAAAGATTAAAATAAAATAAACAGATCCAATATGGAGTCAGATTTGTCCTTCTTGGTTACACCCAAACAGACCATATGACTTAATGGATACTTTGCTGTTTTATCATTAGTTATTAGAAATCCTACTAATTTAATATAAAATTTAACTGTTTATTCAAGACCAGTGTTAAATATACAAGAGCTATGACTGCATTCACTCAAATTTTCCAAGTGTTCTACATCCTTAGACCTCAGGGTTTCTCACACCTCTTATTGATGCAAGAGTACTCCAAGGAATGGTCATGAGGTAGTTAAATGAGTCAAATCCTGTTTTACTATGACATGGGTGCTCAGTCATTTAGTCATGTCCAACTCTTTGAGACCCCATGGACAGTAGCCCACCATGTTTCTCTGTCTATGGGATTTCCCAGGCAAGAATATTAGAGTGGGTTGCCATTTCCTACTCCAGGGGATCTTCCTGACCCAGGGATCAAACTCACATCTCCTACAGCTCCTGCATTGGCAGGCAGATTCTTTACCACTGAGCTACCTGTGAAGCCCCTCTGCTATCACTATCCATAAGCTCATTTCCTGCTGGTAGAAGTGTAACTGTTACGGCATTTCTGAAAGTCAATCTGACAATATGTGTCATCTGCATTACAAATGTGATTATTGTTCATTCCAGCCATTCACCCTTTGGGGTTCAACCTAAAGTAAATAGATTGGTCTGCAAAAATGTACAGGAATGACTTAAGAATGTTCATCACAACATGGTTTTTAACAGCTAAAAACATTAGAAACATCCAAATGTCCATCAATGGGCCAGCCCTACAATGCAACCTCAGGGAGCATTTAAAGAATTGTACCTTTATTTTTTACATGAGAAGTTATCAGTGTAAGTGAGAAAATTGGTTGAAATACGTGTTTGCACTATAGGGTTCATGTACTTAATGCCCCTAATTTTACACCCAAAAGTGGCTAAAACAATACATTTTATGTGTATTTTTCACAATGAAATTTTTTTACTAAATGTAATTTTCATAAGTGTTATGAAAATAGTTGTTTGCTCCTCTGTCCATGGAATTCTCCAGGCAAGAATACTGGAGTAGGTAGCCATTCCCTTCTCCAGGGGGTCTTCCCAAACCAGCAATCAAACCTGGGTCTCTGGCATTGCAGACAGATTCTTTACCATCTGAGCCACCAGGCAAGCCCAAAATAATAATTATATATTATGATTAAGAAAAGTATTTATTCTGTGAGCAATGGAATCATGATTGATTTTTCTCTCTCTATCCTTTGCTGAAAATCTGAATTTTATAAGGTATAGATACAACCTTTATTATTTTGTTTATTACTGGCAAAGGTAATAAAGCTACTTCCATTTTGAAAATAAATTTGTCCAGTACAAACAGAAAAAAAGGTATAAATAATTCATAAAAGAAAAATTATAAGCAAATATGTGGGAAAATGTTCAACAATAATCAATTCATGCATATAAGGTAGAAGTAAATGCCATTTTTAACTACCATTTAGCACTTTAAGGCAATACCTAATACTGGTAACTTATGCCTTGAATTACTGCTGCTGCTGCTGCTGCTGCTGCTAAGTCGCCTCAGTCGTGTCCATAGTCGGAAGCCCACCAGGCTCCCCCGTCCCTGGGATTCTCAAGACAAAAACACTGGAGTGGGTTGCCATTTCCTTCTCCAATGCATGAAAGTAAAAAGTGAAAATGAAGTCGCTCAGTCATGTCTGACTCTTAGCAATCCCATGGACTGCAGCCTACCAGGCTCCTCCATCCATGGGATTTTCCAGGCAAGAGTACTGGAGTGGGTTGCCATTGCCTTCTCCCTTGAATTACTGGTGCCTCTCTATTACCACAGATTTGAAAAATAATAGTCGATTAATATCTATCTACTTCTATTCATTTCCTTTACTGCATCAAGCCCTATGTTGTGCCTTGCTATTAATGCCTTTTCTCCATGCTACTGGAGAAGGCAATGGCAACCCACTTCAGTACTCTTGCCTGGAAAATCCCATGGACTGAGGACCTGGTAGGCTACAGTCCCTGGGGTCGCTAGTCGGACACAACTGAGCGACTTCACTTTCACTTTCACTTTTGTGCATTGGAGAAGGAAATGGCAACCCACTCCAGTGTTCTTGCCTGGAGAATCCCAGGGACGGGGAAGCCTGGTGGGCTGCCATCTATGGGGTCGCACAGAGTCCGACACGACTGAAGCGACTAAGCAGCAGCATGCGCAAAATTCTCCAAGCCAGGCTTCAGGAATATGTGAACCATGAACTTCCTGATGTTCAAGCTGGTTTTAGAAAAGGCAGAGGAACCAGAGATCAAATTGCCAACATCCGCTGATCATGCAAAAAGCAAGAGAGTTCCAGAAAAACATCTATTTCTGCTTTATTGATTATGCCAAAGCCTTTAACTGTGTGGATCAAAATAAACTGTGGAAAATTCTGAAAGAGATGGGAATACCAGACCACCTGATCTGCCTCTTGAGAAATTTGTATGCAGGTCAGGAAGCAACACTTAGAACTCGACATGGAACAACAGACTGGTTCCAAATAGGAAAAGGAGTTCGTCAAGGCTGTATATTGTCACCCTGCTTATTTAACTTCTATGCAGAGTACATCATGAGAAACACTGGACTGGAAGAAACACAAACTGGAATCAAGATTGCCAGGAGAAATCTCAATAACCTCAGATATGCAGATGACACCACCCTTATAGCAGAAAGTGAAGAGGAACTCAAAAGCCTCTTGATGAAAGTGAAAGTGGAGAGTGACATAGTTGGCTTAAAGCTCAACATTCAGAAAACGAAGATCATGGCATCCGGTCCCACCACTTCATGGGAAATAGATGGGGAACAGTGTCAGACTTTATTTTTCTGGGCTCTAAAATCACTACAGATAGTGACTGCAGCCATGAAATTAAAAGATGCTTACTCCTTGGAAGGAAAGTTATGACCAACCTAGATAGCATATTCGAAAGCAGAGACATTACTTTGCCAACAAAGGTTCGTCTAGTCAAGGCTATGGTTTTTCCTGTGGTCATGTATGGATGTGAGAATTGGACTGTGAAGAAGGCTGAGTGCCAAAGAATAGATGCTTTTGAACTGTGGTGTTGGAGAAGACTCTTGAGAGTCCCTTGGACTGCAAGGAGATCCAACCAGTCCATTCTGAAGGAGATCAGCCCTGGGATTTCTTTGGAGGCAATGATGCTGAAGCTGAAACTCCAGTACTTTGGCCACCTCATGCGAAGAGTTGACTCATTGGAAAAGACTGTGATGCTGGGAGGGATTGGGGGCAGGAGGAGAAGGGGACGACAGAGGATGAGATGGCTGGATGGCATCACTGACTTGATGGACGTGAGTCTGAGTGAACTCTGGGAGTTGGTGATGGACAGGGAGGCCTGGCATGCTGCGATTCGTAGGGTCGCAAACAGTCGGACACGACTGAGCGACTGATCTGATCTGATCTGATTGTTGCCCATTCATCTAGAATCAGTTTTCCCACCTACTTCACACTCTACTCCCCATTCCAGCCCTGGTTTTCCTCATTTTGATCTCATGATTCCTTTTCTTATTTTGGGCCTCTCTTCATTCCTCAAACTGTATGACCCATCTCCCTATTATTCCATTTTGCTACCCACAAAGCAAGCCCTAATTAATTTCAGGAGAAAGATCACTGTAATTCTTCATTTTCTTTTAGTATATTATTTTCTACTAAGCCACAGGGTTTACAACTCATTTTCATCTCAAAATTAAATCTGATGTACAAGCTAAAAATTTAAGAATGTCTCCAGACCATCGTTCTCAATGGCATAGGTCATTCCACACTGGCAGACTAATTTTATTTGGCAATTCATATCTTCAAGTTCTTGTTTTATTTTGATTTCTGAATTAACCCTATTCACATGAGTCCTTATGCACTTCAAGCCATAGTTGTTATTTCATCTATAACAGACACATGCAGAATGCATACAACTGTCCAGACATGTCACATGGGGATGGAATTAAGGAAGGAAATGAACTGAACTCTGTGTTTTGTGTGAGTTCTGACAGAACACAAGAAGGTCCCAAGAGACCCTTGAGTGATTTTATAAAATATGACCAGTTTTCCTTGGCCATGCATTTACCAAACACACAGGGAAATGCAAGGAAAAGTTTACATTATTAATGTATTCAAGTTTTTAATTTTGGACATTTTGTGTATTTGATGTGGAGAATTGAAAATGTATCTGGATTTTTCCTTTAGTGCAAACACCTCAGTAAATACCTTTTTCTCAGCCCATTTTCTATCTTGGAAAGGAAAAATATTAAATGTAGAGAAATACCCTGGAACCTTATTGTACTCACAGAGAAGATGTCTGAAAGGAAACTGGACCAGCTTCAGCTCTGCCTATGGCAACCTTCATGATCTTTAATAAATATTTTACAGAAAAATAATTTTTGAAGATTGAAAACATTTCAGCATATGGTCTCATCTTTCTGGCAGAGGTTGAGAACTTCAGAACCAGATAACAGAGATATATACCCAAGCAGCATGTCCTCCCAATAGGTTTGCCTTAGTTCTCTTGTAAATCCAAGTTCTGTGTGGCAACTGTGAGAGTTCAACTCAGGAAAACTGGTCACACTCATTTCTTCCTCAAGGGTATCAGAATCATTATTTATTTTTAGTAAACTAACTTCATTTATTCACAAACTTATGGGGATTCCATATCCTCTTCCAGCAGATCTTCCCAACCCAGGGACTGAACCCAGGTCTCCTACATTGCAGGCAGATTCTTTACCATCTGAGGCACTAGGGAAGACCACAAGAAAAATAAATAAATAAATTGGCCACACCATTTGGCCACAAGGAGGTGATCTGAGTTAATATATAAACTTTCCCAGATAAGTCCATCTTAGACCATTGACCTAGGTTGACTAAAAATCCATAGTGGAACCCAGCCTACAGAACTGTCAGGCAACTTGTCTGAGCAGCCATGAGAGATGCTGTTCTAAACGTCTAAATCTGGGGATAGTTTGTTCTGAAATATTACAGTAGCAATAGGTAACTGTTACATGCACTACTACCAGGAGTGTTTCTCTCTGTATTAGCTGCACTCACCAGTGTAATTAAATAAGAAGTTGAAAAGAGGAGGGAAACCATAAACATATGCAGAAGTTATGCTTATATATCTGAATAACCCAAAATTATCAACTTAGTAATGATTGTAAGCAGTAAAAGGAATTTAATAAAGTGGTGGAATACAAAATCACTATTCAGAAATCAATGACTTTCAAATACTTAAACAGTGCAGTTGGAAGATAAAGTGAAAAAACTATAATAATAATGAAAAAGATTAAATATATAGGAATAAACAATTTTTAAATGTGGGTTGTACTTAAGAAAACATCAAAACACCATTAAGGTACAAAATGAGCCTCCCTGGTGGCTCGGTGGTAAAGGATCTGCCTGCAGTGCAGGAGATACTAGTTTGATCCCTGAGTCAGGAAGATCCCCTGGAGAAGGAAATGGCAACCCACTTCAGTATTCTTGCTGGGGGAATTCCCTAGACAGAGAAGACTGGCGAGCTACAGTCCATGGGGTCACAAAAGAGTCAGACATGACTTCGAGACTAAACAACAAGGTACCAAATAAAAGACGTGGAGAAAATTGTGGAGGCATACCACTTTCCTAGGAAGGAAGGCGCAGTGTCACAAAGGTGGCATGCCTGCCAAACTGATTCATAAATTAGTGTAACCTCAATGAACACACAACAGATTTTGGTCTCTGCTTTATTTTGCTTTGCTTAGCTTTGAAGCTAGGCAGGCTAGCTCTAAGGTTAATCTAGAAAAAAATAAATAACAAGAGCTTGCAAAACTCTAAAAAGGAAAGGTAACAAGGGAGGAATACACTACCAGGCAGCACAACTTTCGCCAAAGTCTCAGTAATTAAAACAGGGGGTACACCTATGTGCATAGACCCAAGGAGCAGACTTTCTAAAAATCTAGAAATAGACTCAAATATACTGGGGACTTTGGTACACGGTAGAGGTGACTTCTCAAATGTGGAAAAGGTGATCTCAGCAGATTTTTTGATTGATCTCCAAATTTGATTTCTATCTTTTTCTAGAGAAAAATAATCAAGTTGGCTCTAGACTTCATATGGTACTCAAAATAAATTCCCAAGAGAATTAAAATTTAAATGTAAAAAAAAAAAATGAAACTATAAGAGAATTACAAGAAAACATGCTGCTGCTGCTAAGTCACTTCAGTCGTGTCCAACTCTGTGTGACCCCATGGACCGCAGCCTACCAGGCTCCCCCATCCCTGAGATTCTCCAGGCAAGAACACTGGAGTGGGTTGCCATTTCCTTCCCCAATGCATGAAAGTGAAAAGTGAAAGTGAAGTCGCTCAGTCATATCTGATTCTCAGTGACCCCATGGACTGCAGCCTACCAGGCTCCTCCGTCCATGGGATTTTCCAGGCAAGAGTACTGGAGTGGGGTGCCATTGCCTTCTCCGAAAAGAAAACATAGAAGAATGTTTTTGTATCCTTGGATTGGGAATGGCCTTTGTAAAAGTCACTTAGAATTTGGAAATACATACGAAAGAGGTTAATAAATTGAAAATAAAATTCAAAAACTTTAGTTTGGCAAACTACACTAAAAATAAAGTCAAAAGATATATGATAATTGAGAAAAATATGCACAATCATAGTGTATTAAAAAAACTATTTTCTTTAATATGTAAAGAGATTCAGAAATATAATAACTAAAACAATATGGATAAGTAGGCAAAGATGTCAACAGAGGATTTACACAAGGTGAAGAAAATGAACAATATGAAAAGGCAAAATGATAGGATACTGAAAGAGGAACTCCCCAGGTCAGTAGGTGCCCAATATGCTACTGGAGATCAGTGGAGAAATAACTCCAGAAAAAATGAAGGGATGGAGCCAAAGCAAAAACAATACCCAGCTGTGGATGTGACTGGTGATAGAAGCAAGGTCCAATGCTGTAAAGAGCAATATTGCATAGGAACCTGGACTGTCAGGTCCATGAATCAAGGCAAATTGGAAGTGGTCAAACAAGAGATGGCAAGAGTGAATGTAGACATTCTAGGAATCAGTGAACTGAAATGGACTGGAATGGGTGAATTTAACTCAGATGACCATTATATCTACTACTGTGGGCAGGAATCCCTCAGAAGAAATGGAGTAGCCATCATGGTCAACAAAAGAGTCCGAAATGCAGTACTTGGATGCAATCTCAAAAATGACAGAATGATCTCTGTTCGTTTCCAAGGGAAACCATTCAATATCACAGTAATCCAAGTCTATGCCCCAACCAGTAACGCTGAAGAAGCTGAAGTTGAACGGTTCTATGAAGACCTACAAGACCTTTTAGAACTAACACCCAAAACAGATGTCCTTTTCATGACAGGGGACTGGAATGCAAAAGCAGCAAGTCAAGAAACACCTGGAGTAACAGGCAAATTTGGCCTTGGAATACGGAATGAAGCAGGGCAAAGACTAATAGAGTTTTGCCAAGAGAACACACTGGTCATAGCAAACACCCTCTTCCAACAACACAAGAGAAGACTCTATACATGGACATCACCAGATGGTCAACATTGAAACCAGATTGATTATATTCTTTGCAGCCAAAGATGGAGAAGCTCTACACAGTCAACAAAAACAAGACCAGGAACTGACTATGGCTCAGATCATGAACTCCTTATTGCCAAATTCATATTTCAATTGAAGAAAGTAGGGAAAACCACTAGACCATTCATGTATGACCTAAATCAAATCCTTTATGATTATACAGTGGAAGTGAGAAATAGATTTAAGGATCCAGATCTGATAGACAGAGTGCCTGATGAACTATGGAATGAGGTTCATGACATTGTACAGGAAACAGGGATCAAGACCATCCCCATGGAAAGAAATGCAAAAAAGCAAAATGGCTGTTTGGGGAGGCCTTACAAATAGCTGTGAAAAGAAGAGAAGCGAAAAGCAAAGGAGAAAAGGAAAGATATAAACATCTGAATGCAGAGTTCCAAAGAATAGCAAGAAGAGATAAGAAAGCCTTCCTCAGTGATCAATGCAAAGAAATAGAGGAAAACAACAGAATGGGAAAGACTAGACATCTCTTCAAGAAAATTAGAGATACCAAGGGAACATTTCATGCAAAAATGGGCTCAATAAAGGACAGAAATGGTATAGACCTAACAGAAGCAGAAGATATTAAGAAGAGGTGGCAAGAATACACAGAAGAACTGTACAAAAAAGATCTTCAGGACCCAGATAATCACGATGGTGTGATCACTGACCTCGAGCCAGACATCCAGGAATGTGAAGTCAAGTGGGCCTTAGAAAGCATCACTATGAACAAAGCTAGTGGAGGTGATGGAATTCCAGTTGAGCTATTTCAAATCCTGAAAGATGATGCTGTGAAAGTGCTGCACTCAATATGCCAGCAAATTTGGAAAACTCAGCAGTGGCCACAGGACTGGAAAAGGTCCGTTTTTATTCCAATCCCAAAGAAAGGCAATGCCAAAGAATGCTCAAACTACCGCACAATTGCACTCATCTCACACGCCAGTAAAGTAATGCTCAAAATTCTCCAAGCCAGGCTTCAGCAGTACTGTGAACTTCCAGATGTTCAAGCTGGTTTTAGAAAAGGCAGAGGAACCAGAGATCAAATTGCCAACATCCGCTGGATCATCGAAAAAGCAAGAGAGTTCCAGAAAAACATCTATTTCTGCTTTATTGACTATGCCAAAGCCTTTGACTGTGTGGATCACAATAAACTGTGGAAAATTCTGAAAGAGATGGGAATACTAGACCACCTGATCTGCCTCTTGAGAAATCTGTATGTAGATCAGGAAGCAACAGTTAGAACTCGACATGGAACAACAGACTGGTTCCGAATAGGAAAAGGAGTACATCAAGGCTGTATATTGTCACCCTGTTTATTTAACTTCTATGCAGAGTACATCATGAGAAACGCTGGACTGGAAGAAGCACAAGCTGGAATCAAGATTGCCGGGAGAAATCTCAATAACCTCAGATATGCAGATGACACCACCCTTATGGCAGAAAGTGAAGAGGAACTCAAAAGTGTCTTGATGAAAGTGAAAGAGGAGAGTGAAAAAGTTGGCATAAAGCTCAACATTCAGAAAACAAAGATCATGGCATCTGGTCCCATCACTTCATGGGAAATAGATGGGGAACAGTGGAAACAGTGTCAGACTTTATTTTGGGGGGCTCCAAAATCACTACAGATGGTGACTGCAGCCATGAAATTAAAAGACTCTTACTCCTTGGAAGGAAAGTTATGACCAACCTAGATAGCATATTCAAAAGCAGAGACATTACCTTGCCAACAAAGGTTCATCTAGTCAAGGCTATGGTTTTTCCTGTGGTCATGTATGGATGTGAGAGTTGGACTGTGAAGAAGGCTGAGCACTGAAGAATTGATGCTTTTGAACTGTGGTGTTGGAGAAGACTCTTGAGAGTCCCTTGGACTGCAAGGAGATCCAACCAGTCCATTCTGAAGGAGATCAGCCCTGGGAGGTTTTTGGAAGAAATGATGCTAAAGCTGAAACTCCAGTACTTTGGCCACCTCATGCAAAGAGTTGACTCATTGGAAAAGACTCTGATGCTGGAAGGGATTGGGAGTAGGAGGAGAAGGGGACGACAGAGGATGAGATGGCTGGATGCCATCACTGACTCAATGGACGTGAGTCTGGGTGAACTCCGGAAGTTGGTGATGGACAGGCAGGCCTGGCATGCTGCGATTCATGGGGTTGCAAAGAGTCGGACACGACTGAGCAACTGAACTGAACTGAACTGAAGAGAAATGGCTATTAAATAGGTGAAATATTATTCCATTTCAATTAGTGATACTCTGGGGAAGCTAGGGTGTTGGGCAGCATCCTATAAATACAGACATGACCTCTAGAAGATAATTTCGTCCTACATCCTGTACTGACTTTCAGAATGCTCTAAATGACCAGAACACAGATTTTTGTTTTTAAATGAATTATACCAATTTGACAGTTAAAGCTATTTTCTCACCACAGTAAATGGCAACATTGGCTGAAAATCACACCTCCATAAATAAAAATCTGGACAATTCTCCATGGTCCTCACTGCAGGTTTGGTTGAGGGAAAACCAAAAACAGAGACTGAGAAATCGAAGAACACATTTTTCATACTACAGAAAGGATGAGACTATTACTTGACGAAAATTCCATGTTGTGAACAAGTAATCGCTACTAATTAGAAATAACTTTGTGTCAGTCCACACACTCTAAACCCAGCCAATCATCAACAGTCTTACTCACTGGGCCATGCTTCTAAGTCAGCAGGTCAGTAGCCCCCTAACTCCAGTGACCACACTAACCACAGAAAGGCCATTAGTTCCCAAACACCCCATTCTGACAGCCCATCATTTCTTGAACACCAGGCTTTCTGAAACCTCACACAGGAAAGTTCTGGCTTTCTTCAGAGACTGCACCTTTCAAGACTGCACTTTGCCAGCAAATGGAAAGTTTACCTTTTTGCACCAATATCAAGTTTGCTTTACTGTTAGTTCACAAATTTACAACACTTTCAGTGATTCAACCTGCTTCCGGTTAGTTATGGGTTTGGCACTGAAACTGCCATGAGATTATCAAATGCACTCTCTTTTGTGATTGTGATGGTTGCTATTATCTGTTATTTTATTGATGTGTATTTGCAGTCCCAAGTGTCAAAGCAAAAATGTAAAACTCATGGTAAATTTTCTGGACAATGGAAATAAGGAAAGATCTCTTTGAAGATTTTTGTGCAGCATGTGATTATTCATTCAATATCAAAGTCGAATGTAAGCTGGCATATCCTAACAGTAGGCATAAGAGATGCATGAGTTTCCCAACTACTACCAAAGAAAGTAGCAAAATGACAGATTTTTTAAGAGAATTAAATAATTGTAGCAGATATTGTAATGGCCTTCTACATAGTGTATTTTCAGTCTTTCAACTCAAATGTCCAGGTGTCCTGCTACCAGAAGTATTTTCTAATTCCAAAACTCAAGCAAATTTTCAAGTGCCCACATGAAATCCACTGGAAAAATAAAAATGCACTAGCTCCATTTACTATTTCATAGATTATCAAAAGTCTGAGCACCTCAACTATTTTGTCACAGCCACGGATGCTAGTAATGACAATGCAGAAAAAATTTCTGTTGTGCAATATTTTTCTCATGAAAAAGTTTTGAGTATAAGGCCACTGAGAGTAAAATCCTTTCAAAGGATTTTGAAATCCTATTCAAAGTTGAAGCAAAGGTGATTCTGTAAAGGCGCTGGCTGTCTTGCCCTTGTTTTATATAACACTGCT
The DNA here is from genome assembly GCF_003369695.1 of Bos indicus x Bos taurus. Classification (NCBI taxonomy): domain Eukaryota; kingdom Metazoa; phylum Chordata; class Mammalia; order Artiodactyla; family Bovidae; genus Bos; species Bos indicus x Bos taurus. Next base: position 79,660,131 of record NC_040083.1, on the reverse strand, counting down.
CAAACAGCATCTGATGGCCTTTCTTGACATCAATTTCTATTGCCAGCTACAGTGCTGCTGCTGCTAAGTCACTTCAGTCGTGTCCGGCTCTGAGGGACCCCACAGATGGCAGTCCACCAGGCTCCCCCATCCCTGGGATTCTCCAGGCAAGAACACTGGAGTGGGTTGCCATTTCCCTCTCCAATGCATGAAAGTGAAAAGTGAAAGTGACGTCGCTCAGTCGTGTCCGACTCTTAGCGACCCCATGGACTGCAGCCTACCAGGCTCCTCCGTCCATGGGATTCTCCAGGCAAGGGTACTGGAGTGGGGTGCCAGCTACAGTGTGTTCTCTTAATTCAGCATTTCTAATGTTTGAACAGAATGATTAAAGGAGTTTTGTGATTTTATTAGTGTTTAGTACTCTTCAGTCTGCTCTCATTAAAAAAAAAAAAATCCATTGGCCTTCTTTAACAAATATTAAAAAGTTGATAGAATCTTTAGTTTATTTGAAGCACTGAAATCTTAATTTAATTCTGAAAGAAAGATCCCAAATTTCTTGTTGACCTTTATATAATCCATTTGAGTAAAGCTACTTATTTGTTGCTCAGTTTTCAATATTTCTTTAGCAATAAGAATATGCAAATTAAAGGAAAATCAAACCATTTCGTTAAAGTACTCCAATACTTAAAAACTCAATTGTGTTTTAAAAAAGAATTGATGGAAAATGTATCGCTTCAAGTAACAGGCAAATGAGAAGATGCTCAACATCACTAATTATTAGAGAAATACAAATCAAAACCACAATGAGATATCACTTCATACCAGTCAAAACGGCTATCATCAAAAAGTCTACAAATAACAAATGTTGGTGAGGATGTGGAAAAAAATGCAACTTTTGTACACTGTTGATGGGAATGTAAAGTGGTACAGCCACTATGGAAAACAATATGGAGGTTCCTCAAAAAACTAAAATTAGAACTGCCATATGATCCTGTATATATCTGGGGGGAAATGAAAACACTAATTCAAAAAGATACATATAGCCACATGTTCTTATTACATGCACTCAGCACTGCTTATAATAACTGAGTCGGAAGCAACTCAAGTGCCCACCAACTGACAAATGGATAAAGATGTGGCATACACAGACACACACACACACACACACCAGAATAAAATTCTGCCATTTGTAGCGATGCAAATGGACCTAGAGGATCTTATTTTCAGTGAAATATGTCAGACAGAGGAAAACAATACTGTACGATAAACTTATATGTGGATTCTAAAAAATAATGCAAAAGAAAGTATGTAGCAAAACAGATTCACAAGTATAGAAAACAAAGTAGACCAGTGAGTGGTCTACACATTAGGGGTATGGAATTAAGAGATACAAACTTCTATGTATAAAATAGAGAAGCAATAAGGATATATTGTATAGAACAGGTAATTCTAGTCACTATCTTATAATAACTTTTAATCAAATGTAAACTATAAAAATACTGAAGCACTATGCTGTATACCTGGAGCTGCTGCTGCTGCTAAGTCAATTCAGTCATGCCCGACTCTGTGCGACCCCAGAGACGGCAGCCCACCAGGCTCCCCCATCCCTGGGATTCTCCAGGCAAGAACACTGGAGTGAGTTGCCATTTCCTTCTCCAATGCATGGAAGTGAAAAGTGAAACTGAAGGCGCTCAGTCGTGCCTGACTCTTGGCGACCCCATGGACTGCAGCCTACCAGGCTTCTCTGTCCATGGATTTTCCAGGCAAGAGTACTGGAGTGGGGTGCCATTTCCTTCTCCGATACCTGGAGCTAATACATTACAAATTGACTTTCATTAAAATTAAAAATTAAAGGGATATAATAATTTTTAAGTTGCTAATCAAGAAAGGCAAATATCATCTTGAATAATGTAAAAGCGAAGTGCCCAATTGAAAAAATGTTATTAGGTATTTAATCAAGATCAAACTTGAAGAGCACTTCTTGGAACTGTTAATTTTATACAAGTGTATGGTCAGAATACTGGCTCATAATGTTGAGCCTACTGTCTTACTAAAAAATGTTCATTGGACAAAAGAAAGTAAATTGGCTGTGAACACTGTATAAGCTATATTAAAGTGTAAATGCAACATAGACTCTAACAGCAGGCAATTTCATAAGCAAAGTCTGCCAAACAAGGAACTATTGTGGAAAGTCAAATACCCAGAGAAATGTGATTAATAGAAGAGGTATGCAAGTTAGGTATACTTTATTTCAGATAAATGATAAACAGAATAGTTATGTCCCATGAATATCACCAACAATTAGAAATAATTTAAAAATTCCTGAGTATCTTGTATATTTATTTGTTAAATCAGGCAACCTTAAAGTACAGCCAATAAGGAGCAGAGAGATGCTTATAGGAACTCGCGTGGCAGAGGCACATTTTCCATTGTAATTGAACCTGGGGAATCTACCTCTGAGGCTGTTGGCTTGCATCGTTTTACCATGTGAAACCTAAAAAATGAAGAAACCAGGAAGAATTTAGCCAAGAATTAGAGAGACACTGAATCCTGACAAAATCAAATGAGCTCTTAATTGTAGCCCTAATCCCAGACTTGTCAGTTACATGAATCAATACTTCCCCATTTTTGTTTAAACCAGTAAATCATGTCTTCTGCCACTAACATCCAAATGGTTTTTCAAAATACAAGTGTCCATCCCTACCTCTATGGTCCAGACTCAGACATTTGATGTAGTCCTTCCAGCAAGCACATCAGCAAGCACATCAGCTCATCTTATCAGAAGTCAGCTGCCTCGCTGTGTGCTTTGAAAACAAGACTCTGCTTCTAGTGAAATTCATCTCCATCTTCTTTTCCTCTTGTCCCTGAAGCCGTTGTACACCTTGGGCAATTCCCCCTTCATCAAGTCAAAATCCCCCCAGACCTCCCTCTCCAGAAACACCTGGATCAGATGTGGAACAGATGCCTAGCAACTTTAGTTTGGGATTAGTTCAGTTTGGTTGCTCAATCGTGTCCGACTCTTTGTGACTCAGTAGACTGCCACACGCCAGGCTTCCCTGTACATCACCAACTCCCGGACTTTACTCAAACTCATGTCCATCAAGTCAGTGATGCCATCCAACCATCTCATCTTCTGTCGTCCCCTTCTCTTCCTGCCTTCAATCTTGCCCAGCATCAGGGGCTTTTCCAATGAGTCAGTTCTTCGCATCAGGTGAACAAAGTATTGGAGCTTCAGCATCAGTCCTTCCAATGAATATTCAGGATTGATTTCCTTTAGGATTGACAGGTTTGATCTCCTTGCAGTCCAAAGGACTATTAAGAGTCTTCTCCAACACCAAAGTTCAAAAGCATTGATTCTTCAGTGCTCAGCTTTCTTCATAGTCCAATTCTTGGGGATCAGGAAACCTAAAATCCATTAACCATCTCAGAGACCAGAAACCCAGAACTTCCTGGAAGAGAGGAGGATTTTTCAAATTAGCTTTCAACCTCCAGAGTCTTCCCTTGCAAAAGGGAGTTTGTTGCTGTTGTTTGTTGTTGTTTAGTTGCAAAGTTGTATTGGACTCTTTGCGACCCCATGGACTGTAGGCCACCAGGCTCTTCTGTCCCTGGGATTTCCCAGGCAAGAATTCAGGTTGGGTTGCCATTTCCTTCTCCAGGAGATCTTCCTGACCCAGGGATCAAACCAGAGTCTCCTGTATTGCAGGAGGATTCTTTACCACTTGTGTAAAGAGCCTGGGAAGCCCCATGGCAAAGAAGAAACAACAGCTTGATAAATCATCCTGCCACAAATGTAAATTACTAAAAAAGTAGGTAACTAGATCACAAATCCCTACAGAGGGAAATTACACCTCCTGTCATTGTCACCCCATATTGTCTCCAACACTGAATTGCCTTTCCTCTAAATTCCAGTTGTTAATAATCACTCCCATCCCAGACCACATCCTTCCCAGGAAGGAAGAGACCCTGATTCACCTGTGTCATCTCAACCCTAAGGGTATTCGCACATTCATACATATGTCCCCCTGGAATGGGGTCTGAGGCTTGGTGCAGGGTAACTGCAGGGAGCCCCATGCCTGTTGTGATCACTTGTCAGAGCATCATTTGAACAAGGTGAGTGATGGTCCCTGCGTTCATACCATTCTGTGAGCCCTTGGAATGGGCACAAAGCATTTGAAAGTGTTTCCAAGTCAAACGTGTAGAAAATTCTTAAAGAGATAAAAGTACTAGACTACCTTATCTGTCTCCTGGAAACCTGTGTGCAGGTTAATAAGCAACAGTTAGAACTGGACATGGAAAAACTGTTGGGTTCCAAATTGGGAAAGGAGTAAAACAAGGCAGTATATTGTCACCCTGCTTACTTAGCTTATATGCAGAGTTCAGTTCAGTTCAGTTCAGTCGCTCAGTCGTGTCCGACTCTTTGCGACCCTACGAATCGCAGCATGCCAGGCCTCCCTGTCCATCACCAACTCCTGGAGTTCACTCAAACTCACGTCCATCGAGTTGATGATGCCATCCAGCCATCTTATTCTCTGTCATCCTCTTTTCCCCCTGCCCCCAATCCCTCCCAGCATCAGAGTCTTTTCCAGTGAGTCAACTCTTCGCATGAGGTGGCCAAAGTACTGGAGTTTCAGCTTCAGCATCATTCCCTCCAAAGAAATCCCAGGGCTGATCTCCTTCAGAATGGACTGGTTGGATCTCCTTGCAGTCCAAGGGACTCTCAAGAGTCTTCTCCAACACCACAGTTCAAAAGCATCAATTCTTTGGCGCTCAGCCTTCTTGACAGTCCAACTCTCACATCCATACATGACCACAGGAAAAACCATAGCCTTGACTAGATAGAGTACATCATGCTAAATGCTGGGCTGGGTGAATCATAAGCTGGAATCTAGATTGCCAAGAGAAATATGAACAACCTCAGATATGCAGGTGATACCACTCTAATGGCAGAAAGTGAACAGGAACTAAAGAAACTCTTGATGAAGGTGAAGAAGGAGAGTGAAAAGCCTGGCTTAAAACTCAACATTCAGAAAACTAAGATCATGGCATCCGGTCCCATCACTTCATGGCAAATAGAGGGGCAAAAGTGGAAGCAGTGACAGGTTTTATTTTCTTGAGCTCCAAAATGACTGTAGACAGTAAGGGGACTGCAGCCATGAGATTAAAAGTCACTTTTTCCTTGGAAGGAAAGCTATGACAAACCTAGACAGTGTATTAAGCAGACACTTTTCTGACAAAGGTCTGTATAGTCAAAGCTATGGTTTTTCTAGTAGTCATGTATGGATGTGATGGTTGGACCATAAAGAAGGCTGAACACCAAAGAATTGATGCCTTCAAATTGTGGTACTGGAGAAGACTCTTGAGAGTCCCTTCGATAGCAAGGAGAGCAAACCAGTTAATCCTAAAGGAAATCAACCCTGAATATTTACTGCAAGGACTGATACTAAAGTTCCAATACTTTGGCCATCTGATACAAAGAGCCAACTCATTGGATAAGACCCTAATGCTGGGAAAGATTGAAGGCAAAAAGAGAAAGAAGGGGCCAGCCTAGGATAAGGTGGTTTGATAGCATCAGTGACTCAATGGACATGAATTTGAGCAAGCTCCAGAAGATAGTGGAGAAAAGAGGAGTATGGGGTGCTGCAGTCCATGGAACTGCATTCAGACACAACTGAGTGACTGAACAACAAAAGTGAAATATGTCCTCTTTTCCCTCACTACTCTTCAGTTAAAGAGCTTTCCTGCTTTGGGAGAACCTCTTGATTTTCCTTTTAGGCATGATTTGGGGAAGAGAAGAAGCAAAAAAGAGTTAGAAGCAGAGGGAGACTCAGAGTCACTCCTGGACCCACCAGCTTCTGTTTGGCCCAGGTCTGTAGGAGCCCCCTCCGTGTAAATCCCATCTCCCTGTCTCATTTCCTATATGTGTCTGCAGTAAAGCAAAGACCCTGGAGTCCAGGGACAGCTGGCTGTGTGGCCCAATGCCAGGCCCTCATCCTTTTGTTTTGTTTTATTTACTTACTCTTTTAAAACTTCTTTGATATAATTACAGGTGCACATGCAATTATAAGAAATGATAGCCTGACCCACTGTACTCCTCACTCAGTTTCCTCTGATGGTGACAGCATCTTACAAAACTGTAGACAATATTACAGCCAGGATATTGACATTGATAATTCATCTCTCTCATGCAGATTTCCCCACTTTCGCTTGTACCCATGTGTGTGTATGTGTGTATTTAGCTCTATGGAGTCTCACCACGTGTGCAGATTTATGTATCCACTACAGTAAAGATATAGAACAGTTGAATCCTTTATGTTGCTGTTTTTTACTCACACTCTCCCCTTCCCTCCATCCCTAAAACCTGGCCACCAGGAATCTCGTCTCCATGTTGTGAATTTTGTTATATACTTTGTTATACAAATGGAATCACACAATACATAGCTTTCGGGGAATGGGTCCCCCTCCAATCCCACCCCCAAGTATATTTCCTTTGCAATTCATCCAAGTTGTTGCAGGTACTAATAGTTTCTTTTTTCAGTTGCTGAGTAGTATTCCATGTTATGGGAGCACCACAGTTAAACTATTTACCCATTGAAGAATATCTGTGCTATTTTCACTTTTTGACTATTACAAATAAAACAGCTATGCATAGCCATGAGCAAGTTTTTGGTCATCATAAGCTTTCATCTTTCTGGGGTGAGTGCCCAAGAGTGTAACTGCCAAAGCATATGGTAGTTGCATATTTAGTTTTATAAGAAACCAACAAACTGTATATTTTATATTTTCAGTGCTCAGCATTTTCAAGGCACTGTGTCTCCCCTGTTGTGAAGTCCTTGAGCTTCAGCTCCACAAAAATATCATTTCCCTGGGAGTCACATCCCCAGAGTTCTCAAGTCTTGCCCTTTTTATCTACTTGTAACAAGTTCCTCTGGACTGCAATTTGTAAGAGTCAAGTAACATTATGGATTTGTAATATTATCAGATTATTAAGAGTTAACTGAATCTTCCCAGACTGAAGGCTTTGCTTTGTCTATAGACTTTCTCATTCATTTGATGATTATGAATTGAACATTGTTATACAAATATCTGTTTGAGTTCCTGCTTCAGTTTTTCGGGGTATGAAACCAGAAATGGGGGAGCTCGTCTGCACTCAGCAGCATGGAGGGGGGAGGAAAGCCACTCTCCTCGGACCAGCCTCAGGAGCCAAGCCAGATATGCCAGTGAGCCTCAGGCTTTGGGAATTGAAGAGGAGGCGGTCCTAAGATGGCGGAGGAATAGGACAGGGAGAGCACTTTCTCCTCTACAAATTCATTGAAAGAACATTTGAGCGGCAAGCAAATTCCACAGAACAATTTCTGAATGCTGGAAGAGGACATCTGCTGCTAAGTCGCTTCAGTTGTGTCCGACTCTGTGCGACCCGAGAGACGGCAGCCCACCGGGCTCCCTCATCCCTGGGATTCTCCAGGCAAAAACACTGGAGTGGGTTGCCATTTCCTTCGCGACCCCATGGACTATAGCCTACCAGGCTCCTCCGTCCATGGGATTTTCCAGGCAAGAGAACTGGAGTGGGGTGCCATTGCCTTCTCCAGGAAGAGGACATCAGGCACCCAGAAAAGCAGTCCATTGTCTTCAAAAGGAGATGGAGAAGTCTTGAGGCTACTGTAAGAATAAGACTGAAAACCAGAGGCAGGAGGCTTAAGTCCAAATCCTGAGGAACACCAGAGAACTCCTGAATCCAGGGAACATTAATCGATAGGAGCTTATCAAATGCCTCCATACCTATACCAAGCACCACCCACGGGCCAAAAGCTCCAGAGCAAGACATACCACACAAATTCTTCAGCAACACAGGAACATAACCCTGAGCCTCAATATACAGGCTGACCGAAGTCACACCAAACCCACTGACATCTCAAAACTTATTACTGGACACTTCATTGCACTCCAGAAAGAAGAAATCCAGCTCCACCCACCAGAACACCGACATAAGCTTCCCTAACCAGAAAACCTTGACAAGCCACCCATCCAATCCCACCCACAGTGAGGAACCTCCACAATAAAGAGGAACGACCAACTGCCAGAATACAGAAAGGCCACCCAGAACACAGCAATATAAACAAGATGAAAAGACGGAGAAACACCCAGCAGGTGAAGGAACAGGATAAATGCCCACCAAACCAAACAAAAGAGGAAGAGATCGGTAATCTACCTGATAGAGAATTCCAAATAATGATAGTGAAAATGATCCAAAATCTTGAAAACAAATTGGAGTTACAGATAAATAGCCTGGAGACAAGGATCGAGAAGATGCAAGAAAGTTTTAACAAGGACCTAGAAGAAATAAAAGAGAGTCAATATATAATGAATAATGCAATAAACGAGATTAAAAACAATCTGGAGGGAACCAACAGTATAATAAGAGAGGCAAAAGATAGGATAAGTAAGGTAGAAGATAGAATGGTAGAAAAGAAAAAAAAAAAAACAGAGAGGAAAAAGGAAAAGCGAAATTAAAAGAAATGAGGACAACCTCAGAGATCTCTGGGACAATGTTAAATGCCCCAACATTGAATCATAGGAGTCCCAGAAGAAGAAGACAAAAAGAAAGACCATGAGAAAATACTTGAGGAGATAATAGTTGAAAACTTCCCTAAAATGGGGAAGGAAATAGCCACCCAAGTCCAAGAAACCCCTAGAGTCCCAAACAGGATAAACCCAAAGCAAAACACCCCAAGACACATATTAATCAAATTAACAAAGATCAAACACAAAGAATAAATATTAAAAGCAGCAAGGGAAAAACAACAAATAACACACAAGGGGTTCCCATAAGGGTAACAGCTGATCTTTCAAAAGAAACTCTTCAGTCCTAAAGGGAAAGAAAATAACCTACAGCTCAGATTACCATACCCAGCAAGGATCTCATTCAAATATGAAGGAGAAATCAAAAGCTTTACAGACAAGCGAAAGCTGAGAGAATTCAGCTCCACCAAACCAGCTCTTCAACAAATGCTAAAGAATCTACTCTAGACAGGAAACACAGAAAGGGTGTATAAGATCAGATCAGATCAGATCAGTCGCTCAGTCATGTCCGACTCTTTGCAAACCCATGAATCACAGCACGCCAGGCCTCCCTGTCCATCACCAACTCCCGGAGTTCACTCAGACTCACGTCCATCGAGGCCGTGATGCCATCCAGCCATCTCATCCTCTGTCGTCCCCTTCTCCTCCTGGCCACAATCCCTCCCAGCATCAGAGTCTTTTCCAATGAGTCAACTCTTCGCATGAGGTGGCCAAAGTACTGGAGTTTCAGCTTTAGCATCATTTCTTCCAAAGAAATCCCAGGGCTGATCTCTTTCAGAATGGACTGATTGGATCTCCTTGCAGTCCAAGGTACTCTCAAGAGTCTTCTCCAACACCACAGTTCAAAAGCATCAATTCTTTGGCGCTCAGCCTTCTTGACAGTCCAACTCTCACATCCATACATGACCACAGGAAAAACCATAGCCTTGACTAGACGGACCTTGTTGGCAAGGTAATGTCTTTGCTTTTGAATATACTATCTAGGTTGGTCATAACTTTCCTTCCAAGGAGTAAGCATCTTTTAATTTCATGGCTACAGTCACCTTCTGCAGTGATTTTGGAGCCCAGAAAAATAAAGTCTGACACTGTTTCAACTGTTTCCCCATCTATTTCCCATGAAGTGATGGGACCGGATGCCATGATCTTCGTTTTCTGAATGTTGAGCTTTAAGCCAACTATGTCACTCTCTACTTTCACTTTCATCAAGAGGCTTTTGAGTTCCTCTTCACTTTCTGCCATAAGGGTGGTGTCATCTGCATATCTGAGGTTATTGATATTTCTCCCGGCAATCTTGATTCCAGCTTGTGTTTCTTCCAGCCCAGCGTTTCTCATGATGTACTCTGCATAGAAGTTAAATAAGCAGGGTGACAATATACAGCCTTGACGTACTCCTTTTCCTATTTGGAACCAGTCTGTAGTTCCATGTCCAGTTCTAACTGTTGCTTCCTGACCCGCATACAGATTTCTCAAGAGGCAGATCAGGTGGTCTGGTATTCCCATCTCTTTCAGAATTTTCCACACTTTATTGTGATCCACACAGTCAAAGGCTTTGGCATAGTCAATAAAGCCAAAATAGATGTTTTTCTGGAACTCTCTTGCTTTTTGCATGATCCAGCAGGTGTTGGCAATTTGGTCTCTGGTTCCTCTGCCTTTTCTAAAACCAGCTTGAACATCAGGAAGTTCACAGTTCACATATTGCTGAAGCCTGGCTTGGAGAATTTTGAGCATTACTTTACTAACGTGTGAGATAAGTGCAATTGTGCGGTAGTTTGAGCATTCTTTGGCATTGCCTTTCTTTGGGATTGGAATGAAAACTGACCTTTTCCAGTCCTGTGGCCACTGCTGAATTTTCCAAATTTGCTGGCATATTGAGTGCAGCACTTTCACAGCATCATCTTTCAGGATTTGGAATAGCTCAACTGGAATTCCATCACCTCCACTAGCTTTGTTCCTAGTGATGCTTTCTAAGGCCCACTTGACTTCACATTCCAGGATGTCTGGCTCTAGGTCAGTGATCACACCATCGTGATTATCTGGGTCGTGAAGATCTTTTTTGTACAGTTCTTCTGTGTATTCTTGCCACCTCTTCTTAATATCTTCTGCTTCTGTTAGGTCCATACCACTTCTGTCCTTTATCGAGCCCATCTTTGCATGAAATGTTCCTTTGGTATCTCTAATTTTCTTGAAGAGATCTCTAGTCTTTCCCATTCTGTTGTTTTCATCTATTTCTTTGCATTGATCGCTGAGGAAGGCTTTTTTATCTCTTCTTGCTATTCTTTGGAACTCTGCATTCAGATGTTTATATCTTTCCTTTTCTCCTTTTCTTTTTGCTTCTCTTCTTTTCACAGCTATTTGTAAGGCCTCCCCAGACAGCCATTTTGCTTTTTTGCATTTCTTTTCCATGGGGATGATCTTGATCCCTGTTTCCTGTACAATGTCACGAACCTCATTCCATAGTTCATCAGGCACTCTATCTATCAGATCTAGGCCCTTAAATCTATTTCTCACTTCCACTGTATAATCATAAAGGATTTGATTTAGGTCATACCTGAATGGTCTAGTGGTTTTCCCTACTTTCTTCACTTTAAGTCTGAATTTGACAATAAGGAGTTCATGGTCTGAGCCACAGTCAGCTCCCAGTCTTGTTTTTGCTGACTGTATAGAGCTTCTCCATCTTTGGCTGCAAAGAATATAATCAATCTGGTTTCAATGTTGACCATCTGGTGATGTCCATGTATAGAGTCTTCTCTTGTGTTGTTGGAAGAGGGTGTTTGCTATGACCAGTGCATTTTTTTTGGCAAAACTCTATTAGTCTTTGCCCTGCTTCATTCCGTATTCCAAGGCCAAATTTGCCTGTTACTCCAGGTGTTTCTAGACTTCCTACTTTTGCATTCCAGTCCCCTATAATGAAACGGACATCTTTTTTGGGTGTTAGTTCTAAAAGGTCTTGTAGGTCTTCATAGAACCGTTCAACTTCAGCTTCTTCAGTGTTACTGGTTGGGGCATAGACTTGGATCACTGTGATATTGAATGGTTTGCCTTGGAAACGAACAGAGATCATTCTGTCGTTTTTGAGATTGCATCCAAGTATTGCATTTTGGACTCTTTTGTTGACCACGGCCACTCCATTTCTTCTGAGGGATTCCTGCCCACAGTAGTAGATATAATGGTCATCTGAGTTAAATTCACCCATTCCAGTCCATTTCAGTTCGCTGATTCCTAGAATGTCTACATTCACTCTTGCCATCTCTTGTTTGACCACTTCCAATTTGCCTTGATTCATGGACCTGACAGTCCAGGTTCCTATGCAATATTGCTCTTTACAGCATCGGACCTTGCTTCTATCACCAGTCACATCCACAGCTGGGTATTGTTTTTGCTTTGGCTCCATCCCTTCATTCTTTCTGGAGTTATTTCTCCACTGATCTCCAGTAGCATATTGGGTACCTACTGACCTAGAGAGTTTCTCTTTCAGTATCCTATCATTTGCCTTTTCATACTGTTAGTGGGGTTCTCAAGGCAAGAATACTGAAGTAGTTTGCCATTCCCTTCTCCAGTGGACCACATTCTGTCAGATCTCTCCACCAAGACCCACCCATCTTGGGTTGCCCCATGGGCAAGGCTTAGTTTCATTGAGTTAGACAAGGCTGTGGTCCTAGTGTGATTAGATTGACTAGTTTTCTGTGAGTATGGTTTCAGTATGTTTGCCCTCTGATGCCCTCTTGCAACATCTACCGTCTTACTCGGGTTTCTCTTACCTTGGGCTTGGGGTATCTCTTCACGGCTGCTCCAGCAAAGCACAGCCATTGCTCCTTACCTTGGACGAGGGTTATCTCCTTACTGCCACCCTTCCTGACCTTCAAGCGTGTATAAACTCGAACCCAAAACAATAAAGTAAATGACAATGGGATCATACTTATCAATAATTACATTAAATGTAAATGGTTTGAATGCCCCAACCAAAAGAAAAAGACTGGCTGAATGGATACAAAATAAGACTCCTATATATGTTGTCTACAAGAGACCCACCATGAAACAAGGGATACATACAGACTGAAAGTGAAAAGCTGGAAAAAGATATTCCATGCAAACAAAGACCAAAAGAAAGCAGGAGTAGCAATACTCATATCAGATAAAATAGACTTTGAAACAAAGGCTGTGAAAAGAGACAAAGATGGACACTACATAATAATCAAAGTATCAATCCAAGAAGAAGATATAAAAATCATAAATATATGTGCACCCAACATAGGAGCACCACAATATATAAGACAAATGCTAACAAGAATGAATGGGGAAATTAACAATAACACAATAATAGTGGGAAACTTTAATACCCCATTCACACCTATGGATACATCAACTAAACAGAAAATTAACAAGGAAACACAAACTTTAAATGATACAATAGACCAGTTAGACCTAGTTGATATCGAGAGGATATTTCACCCCAAAACAATGAATTTCACCTTTTTCTCAAGCACACATGGAACCTTCTCCAGGATAGATCACATCCTGGGCCATAAATCTAGCCTTGGTAAATTCAAAAAAACTGAAATCATTCCAAGCATCTTTTCTGACCACAATGCAGTAAAATTAGATCTCAATTACAGGAGAAAAACTTAAAAATCCCAACATATGGAGGCTGAATGACATGCTGCTGAATAACCAACAAATCACAGAAGAAATAAAAAAAAGAAATCAAAATATGCACAGAAACGAATGAAAATGAAAACACAACAACCCAAAACCTATGGGACACTGTAAAAACAGTACTAATGGGAAGGTTCATAGCAATACAGGCTTACCTCAATAAACAAGAAAAAAGTCAAATAAATAATCTAACTCTACACCTAAAGCAACTTGAAAAGGAAGAAATTATGAATCCCAGGGTTAGTAGAAGGAAAGAAATCTTAAAAATTAGAGGAGAAATAAATGCAAAAGAAACAAAAGAGACCATAGCAAAAATCAACAAAGCCAAAAGCTGGTTCTTTGAGAAGATAAACAAAATTGACAAAACATTAGCCAGACTCATCAAGAAACAAAGGGAGAAAAATCAAATCAATAAAATTAGAAATGAAAATGGAGAGATCACAACAGACAATACAGAAATACAAAGGATCATAAGAGACTATTATCAGCAACTACATGCAAATAAAATGGACAACTTGGAAGAAATGGACAAATTCTTAGAAAAGTACAACTTTCCAAAACTGAACCAGGGAAAAATAGAAAATCTTAATAGACCCATCACAAGCACGGAAATTGAAACTGTAATCAGAAATCTTCCAACAAACAAAAGCCCAGGACGAGACGGGTTCACAGCTGAATTCTACCAAAAATTTAGAGAAGAACTAATACCTATCCTACTCAAACTCTTCCAGAAAATTGCAGAGGAAGGTAAACTTCCAAACTCATTCTATGAAGCCACCATCACCCTAATACCAAAACCTGACAAAGATGCCACAAAAAAAGAAAACTACAGGCCAATATCACTGATGAACATAGATGCAAAAATCCTTAACAAAATTCTAGCAAACAGAATCCAACAACATATTAAAAAGTCATACATCATGACCAAGAGGGTTTTATCCCAGGGATGCAAGTATTCTTCAATATCTTCAAATCAATCAATGTAATATACCACATTAACAAATTGAAAAATTAAAACCATATGATTATCTCAATAGATGCAAAGAAAGCCTTTAACAAAATTCTACATCCATTTATGATAAAAACCCTTGAGAAAGCAAGCATAGAAGGAACATACCTCAACATAATAAAAGCTATATATGACAAACGCTTAGCAAACATTATCCTCAATGGTGAAAAATTGAAAGCATTTCCCCTGAAGTCAGGAACAAGACAAGGGTGCCCACTCTCACCACTACTATTCAACATAGTTTTGGCCACAGCAATCAGAGCAGAAAAAGAAATAAAAGGAATCCAGATTCGAAAAGAAGAAGTAAAACTCTCACTATTTGCAGATGACATGATCCTCTACATAGAAAACCCTAAAGACTCCACCAGAAAATTACTAGAGCTAATCAATGAATATAGTAAAGTTGCAGGATATAAAATCAACACACAGAAATCCCTTGCATTCCTATATACTAACAATGAGAAAACAAAGAAATTAAGGAAACAGTTCCATTCACCATTGCAACGAAAAGAATAAAACACTTAGGAATATATCTACCTAAAGAAACAAAACTATAAAACACTGGTTAAAAAAAAATCAGAGAAGACGTGTTCATGGATCGGAAGAATCAATATAGTGAAAATGAGTATACTACCCAAAGCAATCTATAGGTTCAATGCAATCCCTACCAAGCTACCAATGGTATTTTTCAGAGAACTAGAACAAATAATTTCACAATTTGTATGGAAATACAAAAAAAAAAAAAAAAAAACCTCTAATAGCCAGAGCAATCTTGAGAAAGAAGAATGGAACTGGAGGAATCAACCTGCCTGACTTTAGGCTCTACTACAAAGCCACAGTCATCAAGACAGTATGGTACTGGCACAAAGATAGAAATATAGATCAATGGAACAAAATAGAAAGACCAGAGATAAATCCATGCACCTATGGACACCTTATCTTTGACAAAGGAGGCAAGAATATACAATGGAGAAAAGACAATCTCTTTAACAAGTGGTGCTGGGAAAACTGGTCAACCACTTGTAAAAGAATGAAACTAGAACACTTTCTAACACCATACACAAAAATAAACTCAAAATGGATTAAAGATCTAAACACAAGACCAGAAACTATTAAACTCCTAGAGGAAAACATAGGCAAAACACTCTCTGACATACACCACAGCAGGATCCTCTGTGACCCACCTCCCAGAATATTGGAAATAAAAGCAAAATTAAACAAATGGAACCTAATTAAAATTAAAAGCTTCTGCACAACAAAGGAAACTATAAGCAAGGTAAAAAGACAGCCTTCAGAATGGGAGAAAATAATAGCAAATGAAACAACGGATAAAGAATTAATCTCAAAAATATACAAGCAACTCCTGCAGCTCAATTCCAGAAAAATAAACGACCCAATCAAAAAGTGCGGCAAAGAACTAAATATACATTTCTCCAAAGAAGACATACAGATGGCAACAAACACATGAAAAGATGCTCAACATCACTCATTATCAGAGAAATGCAAATCAAAACCACAATGAGGTACCATTTCACGCCAGTCAGAATGGCTGCTACCCAAAAGTCTACAAGCAATAAATGCTGGGGGGGTGTGGAGAAAAGGGAACCCTCTTACACTGTTGGTGGGAATGCAAACTAGTACAGCCACTATGGAGAACAGTGTGGAGATTCCTTAAAAAACTGGAAATAGAACTGCCATACGACCCAGCAATCCCACTGCTGGGCATACATACCGAGGAAACCAGAATCGAAAGAGACACGTGTACCCCAGTGTTCACTGAAGCACTGTTTATAATAGCCAGGACATGGAAGCAACCTAGATGTCCATCAGCAGATGAATGGATAAGAAAGCTGTGGTACATATACACAATGGATTATTACTCAGCCATTAAAAAGAATACATTTGAATCAGTTCTAATGAGGTGGATGAAACTGGAGCCTATTATACAGGGTGAAATAAGCCAGAAAGAAAAACACCAATACAGTATACTAATGCATATGCACGGAATTTAGAAAGAAGGTGACGTTCCAAAACAAGACCAGGAGCTGACTGTGGCTCAGATCATGAACTCCTTATTGCCAAATTCAGACTTAAATTGAAGAAAGGTGGGAAAACCACTAGACCATTCAGGTATGACCTAAATCAAATCCTTTACAATTATACAGTGGAAGTGAGAAATAGATTTAAGGGCCTAGATCTGATAGAGTGCCTGATGAACTATGGAATGAGGTTCGTGACATTGTACAGGAGACAGGGACCAAGACCATCCCCATGGAAAAGCAATGCAAAAAAAGCAAAATGGCTGTCTGGGGAGGCCTTACAAATAGCTGTGAAAAGAAGAAAAGCGAAAAGCAAAGGAGAAAAGGAAAGATATAAACATCTGAATGCAGAGTTCCAAAGAATAGCAAGAAGAGATAAAAAAGCCTTCCTCAGGGATGAATGCAAAGAAATAGAGGAAAACAACAGAATGGGAAAGACTAGAGATCTCTTCAAGAAAATTAGAGATTCCAAGGGAACATTTCATGCAAAGATGGGCTCGATAAAGGACAGAAGTGGTATGGACCTAACAGAAGCAGAAGATATTAAGAAGAGGTGGCAAGAATACACAGAAGAATTGTACAAAAAAGATCTTCAGGACCCAGATAATCATGATTGTGTGATCACTCATTTAGAGCCAGACATCCTGGAATGTGAAGTCAAGTGGGCCTTAGAAAGCATCACTAGGAACAAAGCTAGTGGAGGTGATGGAATTCCAGTTGAGCTATTCCAAATCCTGAAAGATGATGCTGTGAAAGTGCTGCACTCAATATGCCAGCAAATTTGGAAAATTAAGCAGTGGCCACAGGACTGGAAAAGGTCCGTTTTCATTCCAATCCCTATAAAGGCAATGCCAAGAATGCTCAAACTACCGCACAATTGCACTCATCTCACACGCTAGTAAAGTAATGCTTAAAATTCTCCAAGCCAGGCTTCAGCAATATGTGAACCATGAACTTCCTGATGGTCAAGCTGGTTTTAGAAAAGGCAGAGGAACCAGAGACCAAATTGCCAACATCCACTAGATCATGGAAAAAGCAAGAGAGTTCCAGAAAAACATCTATTTCGGCTTTATTGACTATGCCAAAGCCTTTGACCGTGTGGATCACAATAAACTGTGGAAAATTCTGAAAGAGATGGGAATACCAGACCACCTGATCTGCCTCTTGAGAAATCTGTATGCAGGTCAGGAAGCAACAGTTAGAACTGGACATGGAACAACAGACTGGTTCCAAATAGGAAAAGGAGTACGTCAAGGCTGTATATTGTCACCCTGCTTATTTAACTTCTATGCAGAGTACATCATGAGAAATGCTGGACTGAAAGAAACACAAGCTGGAATCAAGATTGCCGGGAGAAATATCAATAACCTCAGATATGCAGATGACACCACCCTTATGGCAGAAAGTGAAGAGGAACTCAAAAGCCTCTTGATGAAAGTGAAAGTGGAGAGTGACAAAGTTGGCTTAAAGCTCAACATTCGGAAAACGAAGATCATGGCATCCGGTCCCATCACTTCATGGGAAATAGATGGGGAAACAGTGAAAACAATGTCAGACTTTATTTTGGGGGGCTCCAAAATCACTGCAGATGGTGACTGCAGCTTACTCCTTGAAAGGAAAGTTATGACCAATCTAGATAGCATATTCAAAAGCAGAGACATTACTTTGCCAACAAAGGTCCGTCTAGTCAAGGCTATGGTTTTTCCTGTGGTCATGTATGGATGTGAGAGTTGGACTGTCAAGAAGGCTGAGCACCAAAGAATTGATGCTTTTGAACTATGATGTTGGAGAAGACTCTTGAGAGTCCCTTGGACTGCAAGGAGATCCAACCAGTCCATTCTGAAGGAGATCAGCCCTGGGATTTTTTTGGAGGGAATGATGCTAAAGCTGAAACTCCAGTACTTTGGCCACCTCATGCAAAGAGTTGACTCATTGGAAAAGACTGTGATGCTGGGAGGGATTGGGGGCAGGAGGAGAAGGGGACGACAGAGGATGAGATGGCTGGATGGCATCACTGACTCGATGGACTTGAGTCTGGGTGAACTCCGGGAGTTGGTGATGGACAGGGAGGCCTGGCGTGCTGTGATTCATGGGGTCGCGAAGAGTCAGACACGAATGAGCGACTAAACTGAACAGAACAATAACCCTGTATGTGAGACAGCAAAAGAGACACAGGTGTACTGAATAGGCTTTTGGACTCTGTGGGAGAGGGGGAGGGCGGGATGATATGGGAGAATGGCATTGAAACATGTAAAATATCATATGTGAAATAAATCTCCAGTCCAGGTTTGATGCATGATATAGGGTGCTGGGGCTGGTGCCCTGGGATGTCCCAGAGAGATGGGATGGGGAGGGAGGTGGGAGGGGGGTTCAGGATGGGGAACACATGTACACTCATGGAGGATTCAAGTCAATGTATGGCAAAACCAATACAATATTGTAAAGTAAAATAAATAAATTAATTAATTAAAAATAAAATAAATATAATTTACTTTAAAAACTTTTTTCACTTAAAAAAAAATAAAACCAGAAATGGAATGCTAGATTATTCTGTTTATTCTATGTAATTCTACGTTTAATTTTTTGAGGAACTACCAAACTATTTCCAACAGCTTCTGTACCATTTTACATTCTCACCAGCAATACCCAACGTTTCTAATTTCCTCATATCCTCTTCCACACCTGTTATTTTCTGAGGGTTTTTCTTTTTTTTTAGAATAGCCACCCTAATGGTCGTGAAGTGCTATCTCATTGTAGTCTTCATTTCTGTTTCCCTCTGAGAAGTTATATTGAGCATATTTTTTGTGTGCTTTTTGGTCATCTATGTATCTTCTTTGAGAAAGACCTATTCAAGTTTCTTGCCCATTTTTTATTTAATTTGGGTTTTTTTTTTGTTTCTGAGATGTAGGAGTTCTTTGTATATTCTAGATATTAATTTCTCATCATATATATATATATAATTTGTAAATGTCCTCTCCCATTCTGTGAATTGCCTTTTTACTATGTTGACAGTGTCTTTTAATACACAAAAGTTGTTTTTGTTTTTGTTTTTTTTTTGATGAATTCCTATTTGCCTACTTTTTCTTGTTGACTGTGTTTTTGGTATCATACCCTTCCAAATCATTATCAAATCCAATGTCAAGAAGTTTTTCTCATGGATTTTCTTCTAAGAGTTTTATAGATTTAGCTCTTACATGCAGGTCTTTGATTCATTTTGAGCTAATTTTTGTGTATGTTATAAGGTAAGTGTCCAACTTTATTCTTTTGCCTGTGGATATCCAGTTTTCCCATTACCATCTGTTGAGAAGACTAAGGTTTCCCCATAGAATGGCCTTGGAAGTCTTATCAAAAGTTATTTTACCATATAGGCAATTTATTTCTGGGTTCTCTATTCTATCCCACTGACTATATGTAAGTCTTTATGCCAGTATTACACTTTTGATTATTGTAGCTTTGCTGTAACTTTTGAAGTCAGAAATATGAGATCTCCAACTTTGTTCATTACTTTTAAGATTATTTTGGCTATTTAAGGTCCCTTAAATTATATACTCTAGGCCCCCATCCTAGTCCCTGGCCTCTTAGAAAATTTTACTAATAAATGACTTACACACAGTCCTAATTTCAGTCTTTGCTTCTGGGAACCTAATCAGAGACAGCCTGTAGTACCTTGTGAAATGTCAAAACTCTCAGAGAGATTTCCCTCGATTCATCCAACCCAGCATTTAGCATGATGTATTCTGCATATAAATTAAATAAACAGGGTGACAATAGACAGCCTTGATGTACACCTTTCCCAATTTGGAACCAGTCCATCGTTCAATGTCTGATTCTAACTGTTGCTTCTTGACCTGCATATAGATTTCTCAGGAGGCAGGTATGGTGGTCTGGTATTCCCATCTCTTGAAGAATTTTCCACAGTTTGTTGTGATCCACACAGTCAAAGGCTTTGGTGTAGTCAATAAAGAAGTAGATGTTTTCCTGGAACTCTTTTGCTTTTTTCATGATCCAACAGATGTTGGCAATTTGATCTCTGGTTCCTCTGCCTTTTCTAAATCCAGCTTGAACATCTGAAAGTTCTCAGCTCACGTACTGTTGAAGCCTGGCTTGGAGAATTTTGAGCATCACTTTGCTAGTGTGTGAGATGAGTGCAATTGTGTGGTAGTTTGAACATTCTTTGGCAGAATCATCCTAAAACTGACCTTTTCCAGTCCTGGGGCCACAGCTGAGTTTTCCAAATTTGCTGGCATATTGAGTGCAGCACTTTCACAGCATCATCTTTCAGGATTTGAAATAACTCAACTGGAATTCCATCACCTCCACTAGCTTTGTTCATAGTGATGCTTCTAAGGCCCACTTGACTTCACATTCCAGGATGTCTGGCTCTAGGTGAGTGATCACACTATCGTGGTTATCTGGGTCATGATGATCTTTTTTGTATAGTCCTTCTGTGTATTCTTGCCACCTCTTCTTAATATCTTCTGCTTCTGTTAGGTCCATACCATTTCTGTCCATTATTGTGCTCATCTTTGCATGAAATGTTCCCTTGGTATCACTAATTTTCTTGAATTGAACCAGCCTAGTTCCTGGTATATAGTAAGCACTTAATATATATCTATTGGAGGAATAGGTGTATGAATTAATGAATTTACTCCTGAAATTTCAAAATAAAGTGTAAAGTAGATGACTTTTTTCATTGATGATATTAGCCTTTTAAACTAAAGTATCATCATGACAGTTTTATGAGTAAGAGGACATATTTTTAAATGACTTTTTAAAGGTACAGTTAGACACAGTACTACAGAAACACAGTACACAGTATCAGGGAATAAACTATTCCTGAAGCTCATTCCTTTTTGTCAAATCTACATACACCATCTGGCTCTGATTTATTCAGCTCCAAGCTGCTGTCTTTTTTTATTTTCCTTTTTTTCCTTTTCTTTCTTCTTTCTTCTTTTTTTTTTGGCTGAAATTTTCCTATATATTTCCATTATGTCATGTATTTTGTAACTATAGCTTGAATATCTGATTTTTTAGTACTCTCTGGACCAGAAAATCTGTTTTGGTTTAGATAAGCCTCATATTTGTAACACAATGATATGATCAGTGTACCTGGGGACACTCTTTTTGCTGTTTTATCATTTATATAATGTAAACTTTCTGCAAGTTTGCAGGACACAAAGACTCTCTTTTCCAAAATATTATGCAAATACTAAAGATATCTTTTCCCCTTCAAGGGCCTATGAATGTTTGCAAACATTGGAGATTCTTACAATATTCCTTTGTAGGAAGCAGGAAGAGAGACTTCGGAGAGGAATGAGGTATGGAGAGCCTGGGCCTGGGAGATGACTGCATTTCAGAAAATAATAAGAGGGTGAAGCATCTAAGAAAGCAGTTGCTCCTGACATGCAAAAGGCTTTGCTGGCCCCCTAGCCAAGAGAAAGGTCCTCATTGTATGAATGTGTGCTTTCCATGGATGTGTTCTTCACTCATATGCTCAAGGATTTGCTCTAGAAGAGGAGACAACAAACATTCTTGAAAAGGTCAGATAGTAAACACTTTAGGCTTTGCCAGCCATGTATTCAGAGAAGGCAATGGCACCCCTCTCCAGTACTCTTGCCTGGAAAATCCCATGGATGGAGGAGCCTGGTAGGCTGCAGTCCATGGGGTCGCTAAGGGTCAGACACGACTGAGCGACTTCACTCTCACTTTTCACTTTCATGCATTGGAGAAGGAAATGGCAACCCACTCCAGTGTTCTTGCCTGGAGAATCCCAGGGACGGGGGAGCCTGGTGAGCTGCCGTCTATGGGGTCGCACAGAGTCGGACATGACTGAAGCAACTTAGCAGCAGCAGCAGCAGCAGCAGCCGTGTACTGTCTCTGATGAATCTTCTTTGTTTTCTACAAACCTTTAAAAATATAAAAATGATTTCTAGCTTGATAGTGTGAACAAGACTCTCTTTGTCTGCCATAGTTTGCCAATCTCTGATTTAGAAGACAGGAGGGCAGAAAGGATGTTCCCTACCCACACTTCTAATGGTTTCCTTCATGGCTTCTTGTCTAAGCCTTATTATCTGCCCTGTCCCTAATAATATCACTTACCCATTCATTAGTGTGTGTCAGACCTTGTATCTGATATTTTAAATTCATTGCAGAATCTCATTGACCAATCCTTTGAGATAAGTACTATTATCACCCTCATTTTATCCATGGGAAAACTGAGGCTTAAGGAAGTTAAGTAATATTCCCAAGTCCCCATTGCTAATAAGTCACAGTCAAGAATCAAAAGTAAGTCTATCTGATTCCAAATCTCTCTCATTTGTTCTTTGCACTAGAACCTGACAACAGCAGCTCTTCCTCTGTGTACTTCCAATACATCCTAAATATTATCTCTATTTAATCTTCCTAAAATATCAGTTTGATTGTGACATTCTCCTGCTCACAGTGGCTCTCCATTATTTACCCAGAACAGTAAAGGCACTTCCATTTAGCTCCTGGTATGACCCCAACTTAACATCTCAGATTTATTCCCATGCCCCTATATTTTCCCAATCTTTTAGTCCTGCTGAAGTATCCTATTCATTCTCTCATCAAATGGCATGGTCCTTTGGCCACCGCCATTTTTTCCTCCAAGACCATTCTTCCTTCCCATGTCCCTTCTCCACTTACCGACCTTCTGCCTTCTCACAGGCTTAGCCCAGCCTCCTTCATGAAGCCAGCCATGGACCTTTTCCCATATTAGCTATTAGCATAGCTATAGCAGTGATGGCACCTCACTCCAGTACTCTTGCCTGGAAAATCCCATGGACTGAGGAGCCTGGTAGGCTATAGTCCATGGGATCGCCAAGAGTCAGACACGACTGAGCAACTTCACTTTCACTTTTCACTTTCATGCATTGGAAAAGGAAATGGCAACCCACTTCAATGTTCTTGCCTGGAGAATCCCAGGGATGAGAGAGCCTGGTGGGTTGCCGTCTATGGGGTCACACAGAGTCGGACACAACTGAAGTGACTTAGCAGCAGCCTGTTGCTTGCATCTCTTTCTGGGAGTTAAAACTTGGGGGCCAAATGTTTATAGAGTGTGGCTTGGACATGATCCATGCCCTGTGAAGGTCTCCTTCTTCAAAGTGGCCTTGTCTGGCCTTAGATATGCCTGTTGTTGGCACCTGTCCCCAAGTAGGACCTTCTAGCTTCCTTGCATGTTCAGTGTCTCCAGGACCTCATTTTTGTTTTATTTGATGATCTATTGCATGTCTCAAGGGCATAATTTTGCTTTAGCTAGAGATTCATTAAATAGACTTTCCAATTATTCATCACTCAAGCCCGGTCTTGCAAGATGGAAAACTGAGTTTGGCCAACTCTGACACTCCCTTCTCAGTCCCTGTCTCGTGTCTTCGACTTTCTTGCTAACTCCAAGACTCACTTGCATCATGCTACCTACATTTTTAAGGTATCTCAGATTTGATACACTATTTTCCAACACATTATCACATTTAACCTTTACAAAAACCTCATGAGATAAGTGGTGTAGTCTCACTTTACAAATGAATAAACTGAGGCTGGTAAGAATTAAAGAACTTGTCTACAGGTCAGTGTAACTTGCTAAGCTTGAAGTTTGCCCCCAAATGCCCCTTGGGGACAAAAACCAGTAGCTCCAGACTCCCAGCCTCCTGTATTCAGAGGAATTGCCTTCAGTGCATTTTAAGTAAATGCTGTAGCCAAAATCTCAGGAGAGAAGTAGAAAGGCAGGGAGTAAGAAGGACAGGAAGCATCTGAAATTGTTTCTCCCAGCATCCTCTTGCCCATTTCTATGAGGTTCAGCCTTTCTACCCTAATATTTCACTATCATCTATCCTGGCAGATTTGCCTTTGCTACACCCCATATCCTGTAGGGACTTGTAATATGAACATTCCATTTCTGAATCTTCTGCATCAAACACCCTTAGGGTAAAAAAGTGTGTATGCACGCACATATGCATGTACACACATACATGTGTAATAGCTCATGAGAAAACCACATGAAGTTACCCTGCAAAGTGTATGTAATTTTCACATGGTTTTGATTTTACATATCCCGGGTAAAACTGAAAAAGATGTGGCTATTGAAAAAAACAAAGTTTAAATAAAAAGAAGAAAGTGAACAAGAATGAGGTAGGAATTGAAATGACTGAAACGCTCATTCAGATTAGAAGTTAGGTCGAACTCCAGGCCCACCAACAAAAAGTGAGACAGGCTTGGGGTGAGGTGGGTTATTATGAATGGCCTGGAATGGTCAGTTTACAGCTAAGAACTTTCCTTCAGCAATCACAATGCTGTTTACAATCTCTGACATGCTTGTCTTTCATCAAAATTATCAAGTGGGTATATTTTATCTTTGAAGAAATGTGCTCAAATCATGTCTGATATTGTTTCCTTCATTTCTTCCTTTAAGAAACATTTCTTGACTTCCTTCTGTGAGTCAGCAGTCTGTTGCTGCTGCTGCTAAGTCGCTTCATTTGTGTCCAACTCTGTGCGACCCCATAGACGGCAGCCCACCAGGCTCCCCCGTCCCTGGGATTCTCCAGGCAAGAACACTGGAGTGGGTTGCCATTTCCTTCTCCAATGCATGAAAGTGAAAAAATAAAGTGAAGTCGCTCAGTCGTGTCTGACTCCTAGCGACCCCATGGACTGCAGCCCACCAGGTCCCTCCGTCCATGGGATTTTCCAGGCAAGAGTACTGGAGTGGGGTGCCATTGCCTTCTCCGAGCAGTCTGTTAGGTGCTCTAAAGGTAAAACTGGCGGCTGGTCCAGCAGGGCAATCGGACCTCACTGTGGATAACAGAAGCCACAGCAACCGTTTGGTAAGTATGCCCCATGTGCTATTAGTTACTCCGTTAATAGGCACAAATAACCCCACAAGTCCAGTTCCTCTTCTGTCTACATGGGAAATGAGGATGTTCAGGAGTTCACCTGTCCCCCTGCTCAACACTCTCTACCTCCAGGGCTCAGCCTTCTTCTACTGTGCTCTCTATGCCAGTGCTGCTTTGTATAAATAAGATGCAAGCCATGCATATAATTTTCAGTTTCTAGTAGCTGCATTTGAAAAACAGGTAAGAAGAAACAGGTGAAACTAATTTTAATTATATGATTTAGTTAACCCAGTACATCCCCCAATACTATCCTATCCACATGTAAGTGTTAGTTGCTCAGTCATGTCTGACTCTACCCCATGGACTGTAGCCATCCAGGCTCCTCTGTGGGATTCTCCAGGCAAGAATACTGGTGTGAGTTACCATTCCCTTGCTCCAGGGAATCTTCCTGACCCAGGGATAGAACCTGGGTCGCCTGCATTGCAAGCAGATTCTTTACCATCTGAGCCACCAAGGAAGCCCCCTATCCACATGAAATAAGCACAAAAACTATTGAGACAGACTTCCCTGGTGGTCCAGTGGTTCAGTTCAGTTTAGTTCAGTCGCTCAGTCGTGTCCGACTCTTTGCGACCCCATGAATCACAGCACGCCAGGCCTCCCTGTCCATCACCAACTCCCAGAGTTCACTCAGACTCACATCCATCGAGGCCGTGATGCCATCCAGCCATCTCATCCTCTGTCGTCCCTTCTCCTCCTGCACCCAATCCCTCCCAGCATCAGAGTCTTTTCCAATGAGTCAACTCTTCGCATGAGGTGGCCAAAGTACTGGAGTTTCAGCTTTAGCATCATTCCTTCCAAAGAAATCCCAGGGCTGATCTCCTTCAGAATGGACTGGGTGGATCTCCTTGCAGTCCAAGGGACTCTCAAGAGTCTTCTCCAACACCACAGTTCAAAAGCATCAATTCTTCAGTGCTCAGCTTTCTTCACAGTCCAACTCTCACATCCATACATGACCACTGGAAAAACCATAGCCTTGACTAGACAGACCTTTGTTGGCAAAGTAATGTCTCTGCTTTTGAATATGCTATCTAGATTGGTCATAACTTTCCTTCCAAGGAGTAAGCATCTTTTAATTTCATGGCTGCAGTCACCATCTGCAGTGATTTTGGAGCCCAGAAAAATAAAGTCTGACACTGTTGCCACTGTTTCCCATCTATTTCCCATGAAGTGGTGGGACCAGTGGTTAGGAGTTGGCATTTCCCCTGCAGGGGCCTTGTTTTCAATTCCTAGTTGGAGAACTAAGATCCTGCGAGCTTCATGGCAGAGCCCCAAAAATATTTTTTTTAACTATTGAGATACTGTGCAATTTTTTTCTTCTTCGAAGCCTAATACACATTTTAAATTTACAGGACATCTCAATTTGGACTGATTACACTTCAAGGGTTCAGTGGCCACCTAAGGTTAATGGTGACTGTGTCAGTAGCACAGCTGTACCCTTCTCCAGGCAGCTGTCCATAGCAGGATGAGGCACAGCTCAGCCTCACTGAGGGCACAGAGGAGGGCTCTATACTTCTGCATGGGGCGGGGACGGGGAGGAGGGGAGATCAGGAAGCAAAGTCTTCAATGAAGAAAATGCATTTGAGTCAGACCTTGACGATAGGGAGGGAGTGGGTGAGAGTAGGGGAGAGGTCATTTCCAGCTGGAGGAACAGCATGAGTAGAGGGGGAGACCCCAGAAAGGGCAACATCAGTCCATGTGGCTAGCACACAGGATCTTAGGAAACAGTGTTTTTACACCTTCTTACCATGCCCCATGGAGGGAGATATGTTTCACACACATGTACCTACACATTGATACATACATATGAATGCAGATACACACATGTAGATGCAGCTACACACACACACACACACACATATATATATGTACACATACCCTTGTATGTGACCTACTACATAGGACACACTCAGATATCTCCTGTTCTTTTAAATTGTCTTCTGTTAGAATCTTTTGATGCTGGTGTGATCCACCAACATGATTTCACAGCCACTCTGGATGGGGACTCACAGAGACTGATGAAGGGGACACACAGTCTCTATCTTCAGACCCACTTCCCTCTTCCACTCACATTTGCTTTTCCACAGTGCAGGTGAACCAGTGGAATTTACTCACCTCTGGCTCCAGAAGGAAACATATAACTCCAACATGACCCACAAGAGAGTTGGATTTGCTGGTTACAGATTACTGATTTGGGCTTCCCTGGTGGCTCAGAGGGTAAAGCATCTGCCTGCAATGCAGGAGACCTGGGTTCGATCCCTGGGTCAGGAAGATCCCCTGGAGAAGGAAATGGCAACCCACTCTAGTACTCTGGCCTGGAAAATCCCATGGACAGAGAAGCCTGCTAGACTACAGTCCATGGGATTGCAAAGAGTTACTGATTCAGAGGTAATCAGAGCCAGTGAGAGCTAAACCCACAACTTTTGCTGAGTGATCAGAAGGAAGAACCTTTTATACTACAGTTGGGAGATGACAGGAGCACAGGGCTGGGAGGAAATTCAAAAGAAAGGAAAGCAGATTCAAGAGCAGAGAAGATCGAGTTTTCAAAGCACTGTCTGTAACCCTGGATCAAGCCATGCATGATCCAAAAATCTACCATGAGACTTTTTATACCATATGAGCCAATGGATTCCTTTTCCTTCCTTAAGCCCAATTATGTTGGGTTTTTTATCACTTGAAACCAAAATAATTTGATTGATTAAATATCCATAAGTGGATATTTATCCATAAATATCCGTAAGTATCACTATAGATATTCAGTGGGTTTTCATTGCTTGCCTTTGAAAAGCTCCAGACATTTTTCTTCTGAGCAATTCCCTGTCCTTTACAATGGTCCTTCCCTCCTCTCCAGTTCAGAAGCCCTTTCTCCATGCATTCTTTTCACCATAGCACTGCAAGCTCATGTTCAGTCTCTTCAGTCATGACCAACTCTTTCTCTTTGTGACCCTGTGGATGATAGTTTGCCAGGATCCTCTGTTCATGGGATTCTCCAGGCAGGAATACTGGAGTGGGTTGCCATACCCTCTTCCAGGGCATCTTCCGGACTCAGGGATCGAATCCTCGTCTCTTATGTCTCCCATGTCGACAGGCGGGTTCTTTACCACTAGCACCACCTGGAAGCCCCACCATAGCACTAAGTTCTCATAAAATCCTTAACCTGGCTACTTCCTCTGGGAAAGTAGCCAAAGGAATAATCTAAGAGAATTAGAATTTCAGGAGTGCGGCAGACAAGCCGGGGAGATATCTGGGAACAAAGATTCACCTTGTCTCTATGCTGGAAGATTGTAAGTCTAGTTCTATACACTGAGACTGGCTTTTAGAAATAATTTAAAAGGCACACTTTTGTTGTGGTGGTGGTGGTTGCTAAGTGATGAGTTCTTCCTTGAAACTTCAAGCTGCCCTCTGGATTTGTGGCTCTCCAAAACCCTCTAGCTTAATTTGAAACAAGGCACCCTAAGAAGTATCCTGCGAACACTTGGTTACTCATAGGAAAATATGAACCCTTAAAAAATAAATGTACTGCCAACATTTCAGAACTGTGAAAGGTTGTGCCTAGAACTGTCATATGTCAAAAATAATTACCAAGCAGAATGTTACTCACACATCTAGCCGGCATGATCAAAACTAATCCTTCCTGCCTTCATCTGTCTGAACAAAGTTAGGTAGGAAAGCTGCCCAGCCTGACACTTCAAGGCATCAAGGATTTGGAAAGAGAGAGTTCTCAACCTAATTCTGGAACATTCTCTTTAACTGTCAGGGGTAATTTTATATACCCACAGGTCAGCAGCTGGTTTTTTTGTTAATTGAAGTATAGTTGATTTACAATATGATGTTAGTTTCAGGTGTACAGTACAGGGATTCAGTTATATGAATACATTTGTATAAGTCTTTTTTTCAGATTTTTTTCCCTTATAGGTTAAGTGAAAGTGAAGTCGCTCAGTCGTGTCCTACTCTTTGCAACCCCATGGACTGTAGCCCACCAGTCTCCTCCATCCATGGAATTTTCTAGGCAAGAGTACTGGAGTAGGTTGCCATTTCCTTCTCCAATAGGTTATTACAAAATATTGAACATAGTTTCCTATGCTATATATGTCCATGTTGGTTATCTATTTTATATACAATAGTGTGTGCATATGTTAATGTCAACCTCCTAAATTGAGGGGGAGGGATAAATTAGCAGTTGCTGTTTTTATGTGTGCTTGTTTTTATACACACACACACGCACACACATATAATTTTGCATAAATGCACAGATTGATAGTATCATACGTATTAGGGATTTTAACCTTTTCATTGCAAACTATTGATAAAATATGATACAAATGCAGAAAGCTATTCAAAACAAACGTACATTTCAAAGAATTATTATAAGTATCACTCAGGTCAAGAAATAGAACTTTGCTGCCACCTTAGAAATCTCTGTCAAGTGCGACATCATAAGCACTACCTGGCCCCTTTAAAAAAAAATCACTCTCTGGACTTTGGTAACAATCTCTTCTTTGTGTTTCTTTATGGTCTTATCACCCAACTGTGAAATCCTAGGTAGGATAGCTTAGTCTTGTCCATTTTTAAAAAAAAACTCTTTATTTCTTCCTATCATACAATTCCCCTTTCTTTTCCTTAAAAAGTCACTTTCCAAAAATAAGAATAGCAACCTCCACCTTTTAAGACTGTTGTTAGGATTAATGAGATAATCACACTAAAAGCACTTTGCAAAGTGTAAAATGAACATACAATGGCAGTGAAATGTTAGCTGGTTGCCCCAGTGGGTTGTGTTTAGAGGTACACAGAGCCCAAAGGAACAGGTTTAGCCCACTTCCCATACTAGCAGGATCTGGCATACTGTGTCCAAGGACATTGGGTGTTTTTTCCCAGCTTATTTTATGCCCATTCCCTTTCATGCTCTCCTCCCTCACCCATATTCCACATCTTCCTTTCGCTGCTCTGCACCAAACAATCATGCTAACAACCGTGTACCCTTCAGTCCTCTCCTCTGATTCACATGCAAGTGATTTCTTGAGATGAGCCCAAGAAGCAGAAACGAGAAAGAGGAAGAGTTTAGTAGTATTACTGCACTGGTTCCCTCTGTAGGCACCAGACTCAACCCTCAGAGAACTCCATGGACCACGCATCCCAGCTGCCAGGGCACTTGTCCACCAACTCTCATCCCACTCAGCTGGGGGCTGCCCTCAGCCTGAGAAGTTCCTGCAGCCAGGTGAATGCTCTTCTGGACCCCAGAGGAAGCCCTGGGACAAAGTAAGAGAGACCCTGAGGCACGAATGTGATGAGGGTGCTGCCAGCATGCAGGAGACTATGCACCACAGGGACACCCAAGTCACCAGAGGGCCATAGGGAAGTGACACAAGTCAGGGAGCATGCCTGCTACTGCCCCTCCCAGACAAGACCCAACTTGGCTCCTGCAGCATCTCCCTCTCCTTCCCAAAAGTGGCTCTAACTTTTCTGCCTTCACTATCTAGTTTATGCTTTTTCTTCCCCATGCAATGATCCTTACACCTCTGAGCTTAAAATAATCCTACTGTCTCTCAAAATCCCACTCTCAGCACCACCTTTGAGAGGCAGCGTCTTTGGGCTTTAGGGCCCACCACTGGTAACAAGTCCTAGCTCAGCTCTTCCCGATGCACCTGAGACTTAAATGTTTCTGTACATGTGACCCCACCAAGCACAGTCATAGGGCATCTGACTCAGCCAGAACCTCTGCTGAAGATGACATCCCCCTGCAATGAAGGTCTCAAAGCAAATTCCAGCATGTTGCAGCCAAATGAGCTCTGCTTCCCTGGAAAAGAGAAAGCACCTGCAATAAAAGAAAGCAGAAGAGGGTCAGAAGGAACAGACTTTGATAACTATATGAAACCAGCCTTCTCTTACCAATGCCTTTTCCCTCTCCCCATTAAGTTTCTAAAACTTCCTGAAAAGGATTAGGCGAAGGATAGGGAGAGTCCACTTTCTCTAGATATACCAAAGAAGAACTATTTTTCCTGTTTAAAAATTGTTTTAATTTCTAAACATGGTGTTCTATTTTTCCCTCTCTCTGTTTTCACATCACTGGGTTCCAGAGAGGTTAAATTACCTTGAGGACTTTTTTAAATGGACAAATAAGAAAATATGTGAAAATAAAAGTTCGTTACAGTAGTAGATGTTTGTTCAGACCTGATTAAAAAAAATAAAAATTTGATTCAAGGAAGAAAAAAAACTAGTCTTCTGCACAACTTTTTTACCCAAGTCTTATACCCCCACCTAAAATCCCTCCCATCAGTTTTCTCCAACCACGCTTTCAGTCACTGTGGCCTGGGGTCAGAGGAAGAGATTGAATCACCCAGTTAGAGCATCACCCAATCCGCACAAAATTTAGATTGCTTCCAGAATACAACTAGAAGAAAAAAATTTTCTCTCCACAGATAAAAAAGAGGAAAGGGGGTATTCACCTACACTCATGAAAAGAGAAACATCTAGATTTGACAAGTTGGAGACAATTCAGGTATGTGCCACCTGTCACGTCATGTAAATATCATTTCCCACTTACCTCTGAGGCTAAAATATTAAAACTGACACTATCTCATAGTTTAAGGGTTATTCCCTGCAAAATGACATCAAATAATTTTATCATAAACAAGTCAGCACAAAAGTCGTCTGTTCCTAATTTAATTTCAGGAGAAACGATGTTAATCCTTTAATTATGCAGCTTATCTGTCAAACCTACTTTCTCTCTGCTGAAAAGTACTTTGCTATCACAGAGGGTGCTGATAAATATCAGCTCCAAGAATTTAGAGTGCTATCTAAAAGATTTCTTCTTTTTTTAAAAAAAGCAGAGAGTTGAAAACAATCAGCAATGGCCACCCCCATCTTGCCAACCTCTTGCTGGTAGAGCTGCAGATAAAAGCCTGGGGAGCAAGCTCTCAATGCTGGCCAGCCTGCTATCAGCTACTAAGAGTGTATTTCCAAAGGGTGTTTGAGGATTTAACGGAAAAGATCCACAAATAAAATCTCAGATCCTGTTGAGGCACCACCTGCTCAAAAGCCTGAAGGAGGAACACCTTTTGGCAGAGATGACCTTGAGTAAAAGATCCAGTATTGCCCTGGAAATACAGCCGCTGTGTTTTGGGGAAAGCACACAGAGAAACGGGGACAGGAGTCCTGGTTGTGGCACGTGGGAGCTATGCAATGCTGGTCAAACCCCAGAACCTCTATGAAAGTCACTTGCCAAATAGCAACCTCCACATTACAAGACTGTTGTTAGGATTAACGAGATAATCACACTAAAGCATTATCTGAAATGTAAAATAAACATATGATGGTAGTGGAATATCAGCTGATTGCCCCAGTGGGCTGTGTTTAGAGGTACACAGATCCCAAGGGAACAGGTCTAGCCCATTTCCCACACTACCAGGTTCCCAAGCAGAGGCAAATAATTTGACTCAAAGTTGAATACATTTTAAGACTAAAAAGAGACTAAAAAGATTAAACATTTCCAATACTAGAGCGGATAAGACAGAAATAGATCAATGAGATAAGCTAAAGAGTCCAGGAAAAAAGATGCAGGTGACATTTCAAAACAATGAGTAAAACTTGGTATTGGGGAAACTGGTTAGGCAAAAAAAAAAAAAAAACCTCAATTCATACATTACTTCTTGAACCAAATTCATTCGAAATAGGTCAAAAACTTAAGTTTAAAAATTAAATCATAAAAAGTACCAGAAAAGCATAATTAGATATGCTTACAATTTTGAGGAAATCACAGAATGATTAAAAAATCTGCACAAAAGAAATACTGATAAATTCAACTCTAAAAAAGAATATCAGTATGGGAGATTGGTCCAAGATGGTGGAGTAGAAGGAAGTGCACTCGTTTCCTCCTGTGAGAGCACCAAAATCACAACTAGCTGTAGAAAACCCACTGACAGGAGGACTCTGGAACTCACCAAAAAAAGATACTCATGTCCAAAGACAAAGGAGAAGCTACAACAAGACAGTAGGAGGGGAGCAATCGCAATAAAATCAAATCCCATTCCTGCTGGATGGGCAACTCACAGACTGGAGAAAAATAATACCAAAAAAGGTTGTGAAAGTTCTAAGCCCACATCAGACTTCCCAGCCTGGGGATCAGGTGAAAGGGCTATGAATCCCCAGGGAATCTGACCTTGAAAGCCAGTAAAGGGATTTGATTACAGAACTTGCACAGGGTTGGAAGAAACAGAGACTCCATTCTCGGAGGGCACAAACAAAATCGTGTGTGCACCAGGACCCAGGGGAAAGGAGGAGTGACCCCGCAGGAAACTGAAGCAGATCTACCCGCTAGAGTTGGACTGTTTCCTGTGGAGGTGTGGTTCAGAAGTGGCTGGCCATGGGAACAGGGCCACTGTCAGCAGCAGTCCTGGGAGGTCCCCCTTGTGAGCCCTCTTGGAGGTTGCCATTAATCCTACCATAGAGCCTGTAGACTCCAGGATTGGGTCACCTCAGGCCAAACAGCTAACATAGAGCACAGCCCTATCCATCAGCAGACAATCAGATAAAAGTTTTACTGAGCAAGAGACAGTTTTTCCCACTGCCAGTCCTTCCCATCAGGAAACTCACACAAGCCTCTTAACCTCATCCACCAGAGGGCAAACAGAAGAAGCAAGAAGAACTACAATCCTGCAGCTGCCAGAATGAAAACCGCATCACAGAAAGTAATCAAAATGAAAATGCAGAATATTATGTCCCAGAGGAAGGGATAGGACAAAACTCCAGAAAAATAATGAAATTAAGAGGAGATAGGGAACTTTCCAGAAATGAATGCAGAATAGTGATAGTGAAGATGATCCAGGGTCTTGGAAACAGAATGGAGAAGATATGAGAAATGTTTACCAAAGACCAAGAAGAACTAAAGAACAAACAGAGGTGAATGATACACTAGATGGAATCAACAGCAGAATAACTGAGGTAGAAAAACCTCAAGTTAAGTGACCTAAAAGACAGAATGGTGGGAATCACTGTTGAAAAACAGAATATAGAAAAAAGGATGAAAAAAAAAATGCAGGCAGACCTCTGGGATAACATTAAACACACCATTATAAGGGTCACAGAGGGAGAAGAAAGAAGAACTTGAGAAAATATTTAAAGAGATAATAGCTGAAACTTTCCAAGCACGGGAAAAGATATAGTCAGCCAAGTCCAGGAAGTGCAGAGAGTCCCAGACAGGATAAACCAGAGGAGGAACACACTGAGTGAGACGCATAGTAATCAAACTGACAAAAATTAAAGACAAAGATAAAATATTAAAAGCAACAAGGGGAAAATGACAAATAATATACAAGGGAAATCCCATAAGGTTATCAGCTGATTTCTCAACAAAAACTCTATAAACCAGAAGGAAGTGGCGCGATATATTTACTGATGAAAGGGAAGAAACTGCAACCAAGAATAGTCTACCAAGCAAGACTCTCCTTCAGATTTGATGGCAAAATCAAAAGCTTTCCAGAAACAGCAAGAGTTAAGAGTACTCAGCTCCACCAAACCAGCTTTGCAACAAATGCTGAAGGAACTTCTCTAGACAGGAAACACAAGAGAAGGAAAAGACCTACAAAAAGTAAACCCCAAACAATTTAGAAAATGGTAGTAGGATCATTGTTGCTATTGTTTAGTCATTAAGTTGTGTTTGACTCTTTGCAGCCCCACAGACTGCAGCATGCCAGGCTTCCCCATCCTTTGCCATCTCCCAGAGTTTGCTCAGACTCATGCACATTGAGTCAATGATGCCATCCAACCATCTCATCCTCTGTCGTCCCTGTCTCCTCCTGCCTTCAATCTTTCACAGCATCAGGGTCATTTCTAATCAGTTGGCTCTTTGCATCAGGTGACCAAAGTATTGGAGCTTCAGCTTCAGCATCAGTCCTTCCAATTCAGGGTCGATTTCCTTTAGGATTGACTGGTTTGATCTCCTTGCTGTCCAAGGGACTCTAAAGGTTTTCTCCAGCACCACAGTTCAAAAGCATCAATTCTTCAGCACTCAGCTTTCTTTATGGTCCAGCTCTCACATCCATACATGACTACTTTAAAAGCCATAGCTTTGACTATGCGGACCTTTGTCTGCAAAGTGATGTCTCTGCTTTTTAATATGCTGTCTAGGTTTTTCATTGCTTTTCTTTCAAGGAGCAAGTGTCTTTTAATTTCATGGCTATAGTCACCATCCACAGTGATTTTGAGGCCCAAGAAAATAAAGTCTGTCACTGTCTCCATTTTTTTCCCCATCCATGTGCCATCAAGTGATGGGACCAGATACCATGATCTTAGTTTTTTGAATGTTGAGTTTTAGGCCAGCTTTTTCACTATACTCTTTCACTTTCATCAAGAGGCTTTTTAGTTCCTCTTCACTTTCTGCCATAAGGGATTTGTCATCTGCCTATCTAAGGTTATTGATATTTGTCCTGGCAATTTGATTCCAGTTTGTGCTTCATCCAGCCCAGCATTTCTCATGATGTACACTACATATAGGTTAAATAAGTAGGGTGACAATATACAGCCTTGAGGTACTCCTTTCCCAATTTTGAACCAGTTTGTTGTTCCATGTTCGGTTCAAACTGTTGCTTCTTGCCTGCATACAGGTTTCTTAGAAGGCAGGTAGGGTGGTCCAGTATTCCCATCCCTTTAAGAATTTTCCACAGTTTTTTGTGATCCACACAGTCAAAGGCTT
The DNA here is from genome assembly GCF_003369695.1 of Bos indicus x Bos taurus. Lineage (NCBI taxonomy): Eukaryota > Metazoa > Chordata > Mammalia > Artiodactyla > Bovidae > Bos > Bos indicus x Bos taurus. Next base: position 79,624,284 of record NC_040083.1, on the reverse strand, counting down.
AAGTGTAGTCAATGAGGGGGCTTCCCTGGTGGCTCAGCGGGTAAAGAATCCACCTGCAATGTGGGAGACCTGGGTTCGATCCCTGGGTTGGGAAGATGCCCTGGAGAAGGGAAAGGCTACCAACTCCAGTATTCTGGCCTGGAGAATTTCATGGACTGTATAGTCCATGGGGCTGCAAAGAATTGGACACGACTGAATGACTTGTAGTCAATGAAGCAGAAGTAGATGTTTTTCTGGAATTCTCATGCTTTTTTTAATATCCAATGGATGTTGACAATTTATGTTGAATTGGGTCATAGTGCTTTTCAAATATACTATATTCTTCTACTTTTCTGTCTATTCATTCTATTAATTTTTAAGTTTGATGTTGAAACTCCAACTAAAAATCTTAATTTATCTACTTAAAAAATAATTGTAATATATTATGTAACTATCAGAGAAGGCAATGGCATCCCACTCCAGTACTCTTGCCTGCAAAATCCTATGGACAGAGGAGCCTGGTAGGCTGCAGTCCATGGTGTCGCTAAGAGTTGGACATGACTGAGCGACTTCACTTTCACTTTTCACTTTCATGCACTGGAGAGGGAAATGGCAACCCACTCCAGTGTTCTTGCCTGGAGAATCCCAGGGACAGGGGAGCTTGGTGGGCTGCCGTCTATGGGGTCGCACAGAGTCGGACACGACTGAAGTGACTTAGCAGCAGCAGCATGTAACTATAAAAGCTAATTAATTAAAGTAAAAAAAGGAAATCAGTATGGAAGGATATATACATGTATCTGTATACAGCACAAGGAAAAATGTAGGTGATCAATTATGATTTTTTTAATTACACTGTGACAGAAATTTTATATAAAGTACTCTTTATAATAAATCTAAACAATCCAGTGAGGGGAATATGTGCAAAGATCCTAAAGAGTAGTACAGAAAAAGAAACCCAAAGGGGCAATTAATAAATGAAGGGGTTCAAACTCATTCGTAATAAGATTCATATTAAAATAAATGTAAAAGTTGTTTTTTGCATATAAAAGTTTGATTATATCAAGTCTCATCTAAGACAAGGGAATAACAATCACCTTTTTTTGAGAATATCATTTCAGAGAGTCATTTGACAATCACTATCACAAATCTTAATGCACATATTCCATAATTATATTTCCAGAAATATACTTTTCCAGCAGGTGTGTTAAAATTATATGAACAAGGATATTTTTGGCAGCAATGTTTGCTTTTGCAAAAGGGAGGGAGTCCTAAGTGGCTACTATTAGGAGACTAGTCAAATAAGCTATGAAGTGTGAAACAATAAACCAGTAATAAGAATAAAAGAGATCTGTTTATACGGACCTGAAAAAGATTTTCCATATTTTGTCAACTGACAAAGCCTACTTCACAGAAGATTATAATCCATTCAGGTAACATCAAAGTATATATATATATATACACATATATATTCTTATCAGTACATAGAAAAGTCTATAATGTTACATAAAAGGGAGTAAAATTTAGAGAACTAATGAGGGAAAAAGATTTTTAATTTCATACTTAATTCCAACTTATATGCTGTGTGAAATGTCTTAACATGAACTTGTATGATTTTCATAACATAAAATGGGAAAAATTGTTCTTATTCTATATGCACATACCCAAACAAGAATATGAAAAATATTCTAAAATGAAAAATATTCCAAAAAATAAACTAGATAGAACTATAGTCCATCTTGCCTATTAAACTCTCTGGAAATATACACATTCTTTACTTGGGGACCTGAAGAACATGCAAACTGTCTACATAAACTCAAAACCTCCAGAAAATTTTGACCATAAAAGTATCTGGCATGCAGTTTGTCTTAGGTATAATTATTTTCTTTTTTATGGGTGTGTTTATCAATACTGTGCCTCATTCCAAAAAGAATCTGAGATTTATTAAAAATATGATCTATTAAAATATGTGTAAGTGGTTCTAGAAGATTAAAATCAGTGAGAAAATCCAATAGAATGCCAATAGGAGGAGGATAAATAAATGAAGTTAGAAATTGGAGAAGTAGGGGGGAAATTGTGCACTGAAACATCCCAGTGTCTCCCCAGCTTCAGGGGTCCAATGTTTGCACAAAGAGAAAAACAATAGTTTCAGAGCTCACTGTGCTCACAAGATCAAAGCAAACCAATCACTTGGGAAGAGTCCAGTTATTCAGGGTGGTGAATCCTGAGAGCCATTTCTTTCATGATTCCTCATAAGAAAAAATACTGCTACATTAACAGAATTCTCAAGAAAATCCTACAGAGATGAGTTTTCATGAGGCAGTATCTATTTGAGCTATGGAAAACAGAACAAAAGAACATATGATTGCTCTTTTTAGTGTGGGATCTTCTTCAAAAGAAAACAAAACAGAAAAAAGACATTTCCTCGCCCACTTCGTAATCAAGATATGCAATTTAGATAACTAAAATTGCAAAAAAAAAAAAAAAATGCTAATGACAAAACAGTTTGCCTACCTATCTCCAGCACTTAGCAGGGTGCCTGGTGTATGTAGACTTTGAATGAAAGTGTTCAAACCTGATGAACTTGGATTTTAAAACAATTCTAAAACAGTCTTCTGTTTTCCATGATGCTTTTTAATCAATGACAAACTGGACTATAAGTGGGAAAACACACAATAGAAGCTTGGAATTTCTTTCCAAACATACTCCTTCCTTTCTCTTCTTGCCCTAGGAGCTGGGAGGTGGGTGCAAAACCATTAAAAGATAAGTTTGCTGGCATGAAACCAGAAACAGTTCAAAAGGTGCTATTGTACTGCTGTCAGCTCAAGGAACTATGCCACAGAACTCATTAGAATGATACGGGAAACGTGTGATTTAATCAGCTGCAGACTTGCTCACCACAGGACCTACACAGAGATGCATCCATTCATCAGGGTGTCAGCTACATATTTCATAAGTGGGAGGGGGGCAGAGAGATTTAGGAGCTAGGGCAGAAGTTGAAGGCGGGAGCTGCAGTTCACCGAAGCACTTCTTCCTGCTAGGGAACTTTATGCTGTTGGCAGCTGCTGCTGCTGCTGCTAAGTCGCTTCAGTCGTGTCCAACTCTGTGCGACCCCATAGACGGCAGCCCACCAGGCTCCCCCGTCCCTGGGATTCTCTAGGCAAGAACACTGGAGTGGGTTGCCATTTCCTTCTCCAATGCATGAAAGTGAAAAGTGAAAGTGAAGTCGCTCAATCATGTCTGACTCTAGCGACCCCATGGACTGCAGCCTACCAGGCTCCTCCGTACATGGGATTTTCTAGGCAAAAGTACTGGAGTGGGGTGCCATTGCCTTCTCCAGTTGGCAGCTACATGTATTTAAAAATAAAGAAGTAAATTCACCATGCCCTTTGGTGAAACCCCCACCAAGGGTTAACACAGGCTGACCTTTCAATTTCTGACGATAAAACTCATTATGACTGTCACATGTTTTACCCTCTAAAGATCTCATTCTGCACTCATATATTAACCTAGCAGCCCTTCCAATGTGGAACACGTCCCAGATAGACATTTCTGAGGCAGGGCAGCTGTACCAGAAAGAGGAAGTCAGCAAGGGAGAGAGAAAACCCAGAGGCACCTCAATAAACCACCTAACCCCTCCTGCGTGCTAAGTCACTTCAGTCATATCCAACTCTGTGCAACCCTATGGACCGTAACCCACCAGGCTCCTCTGTCCATGGGAATTCTCCAGGCAATACTGGAGTGGGTTGCCATACCCTTCTCCAGGAGATCTTTCCAAGCCAGGGATCAAAACTATTAACTAAACCGTACCACCATCTCTGGGAGCCATCAAAGCACTAAACCACCCTCTGTTAGTATGGTCTCGTCCTTGTAAAGCAGTCAGCCAAAGTAGAGCAAAAATTGAAGTCCTGATGGCCAGTTGAAGCCAAGCTGAGTGTCCTCACGTTTCCCCTCAGCCTGGAAGAAACATAGCCGCACCAACGGCCAGCCAGGCTCCTGACGCTGGTGAGGAAAGGGCATGGACCACACATCCACCAACCACGGGCTCGCTTACTCCTTTTTCTCATTTTCCTATTTCTTTCCTTCCTAGCGAGATAGCATACCCACAGCTTCTCTTCCCTTTTGTATCTCTAGCATCACTGAAGAGTCCTGAGAGATCATTCATCAGTGCTGATTGATAAATACAATTCTGTGTGAACAGCTAGTGGAACACATGCAACCATACCACACAGACAAACTGAAATAGGAGTTTATCCTATTTTTAAAGACATCCAAAGAACAAACTTCCATACATTTTATTCTATAATCCAACCCAAGACCTTGAACTTCAATATCAAAGTTCCAAAATTCTACTACACAAGTAGGGAAGGATACAAATAGTGAGACCAAAGGGGGCTGAAAAAGTGAAGGTCCCTCAGTCCTGCCCAACTCTTTGCAATCCCATGGACTATACAGTCCATGGACTTCTCCAGGCCAGAATACTGGAGTGGGTAGCCTTACCCTTCTCCAGGGGATCTTCCCAACCCAGGGATCAAACCCAGGTCTCCCACATTGTGGGCAGATTCTTTACCAGCTGAGCCTCATAGGAAGCCCAAGAATGCTGGAATGGGTAGCCTATCCCTTCGCCAGCAGATCTTCCCCACCTCGGAATCAGACCTAGGTCTCCTGCATTGCTGGCAGATGCTTTACCAACTGAGCTACCAGGGAAGCAGTGTAATAAATATTAACATCCCTTTTCCAGGAAGATTAAAGTCTACATCACTATTCCTTTGCAGATGAAGAGAGACAGCTACAAAAGATGGGTTGTGAAAGTAACTGTGCTGAAAATGAGCTGTCAAAGGCGGGACAGGCTGGGGCAGGAGAGTACACATCAGGCAGTCCCAGGGCTCTTGCCACCACGTGGCGCTCTCTCCCTTTACCTGAGACCTGAAAGACATTCTCTTGCCAGGCCCCCAGCGTGTCACTGCTACCAAACAAATTACAGATGCCCCAAGAAAGCTCCTTCTGCAAACAGTATCTCTTACTAGACATAAACACCTCCTTTCAAAGCTTGAAATTTATTAGCTCCCAAATGATGTTTATGACCCTGGGGCTTGTGATCCTGTCATGGATTCTATCAACCAAGGAGACTGGATTAGCTCATGGACCTAGGCATTTATGGCTCTGAACTGAGCCACTGTTCAAAGAGGGCTGAGGACAGATGGAACTGATCTACTCACAGGTGGATGAGCGCCACTGTTACAGAAGGGGGCTGGGCTGCCTGAAAGAACACCCAAGCCCAGGGGCAGAAGGCAAGATAATCAGTCGGGTATCAGCACAGGCAGTCAGCAACCAACCAGGGCCCACAACCAGAAGAAGCTAGCCACAGGAGAAAAAAGGCCACCGAAGGCTGCGGCAGTATCACAACCAGCAAAAAAAAGCAGCAAGATTGTTTTATTGCAACTGAAATGCATAAGATGAATACATGTCAATGTAATTTCTTCTAACAGGAACTTTCCGAGTTATCTGTATAAACAAATATAAAAGGAATGCATTGTCGACGTTGTGGTTTGGTTTGGTTTTGATTTTTTAATTTTTAAAAAGCAGCGTTTTGTGCCTTTTTGAAATGCAGTTTTAACATCTTCAGACTTAACCAAAACCCTACAAGAGAAGAAAATTTGGGTAAACACTGAAGGTTATTCACTGGGTTAGGAGTTCGGGGAAAGAGGGGGAAAAAAAAAATGCAGAGTCCACTGAAATTTAGTGAAATTCTACACTCCACCAAATATAGATGGTATAAAGAAATAATCACTTTAGTATTCTATTATCATCTTTTGCAGGAGTAGTTCCTAATATTTCTTAATAATAGTTAATTCATAGTTCATTGCTATAAGGAAAATACAATGTGAAAACAATGAAGACATTTAAATTATAAACTTTGGCCTTTACCTTTGGGCCCTGTCTCCAGAACAAGAGTAATTGTACCAGGGTCTTTTAGAACACCCTTTCAAAGAGAGACTTGAGATTTATTTTTCTGGGTAGCAGGCTCTGAAAGATCAAGCCAGTCCTGGAAGGTGTTTCAGAGCTTTAAGTATCTTGAGAGTTGAGACTACATCTTTATTCACACATATTGGGATATTATTTAATATGTGATAAGTGAAAAACTTCTAGGTCTTGGGTAGGGTGAAAAAGATGAAAAGAGCATGCTCCCCGCAGTTTCAAGAAGCTTACTCTCCTGTTAGGAGATAAGACTTTGCACAAATAACTGAAACACATACGTATATATAATGTATAATTAAGTAAATATGTATGTATTTATTCCTTATGCACATTTGCAGATGGGAAATGTATGTCTCATATATATGTGTTTGTCTATCTGTGTGTGCATGTATATATGCATGCAAATGCATATATCGTCCAAGACATATATAGATTGTCTAGGAGCCTATTATGGGAGAAGGCAATGGCACCCCACTCCAGTACTCTTGCCTGGAAAATCCCATGGACAGAGAAGCCTGGTGGGCTGCAGTCCATGGGGTCGCTAAGAGTTAGACACAACTGAATGACTTCACTTTCCCTTTTCACTTTCATGCATTGGAGAAGGAAATAGCAACCCACTCCAGTATTCTTGCCTGGAGAATCCCAGGGACAGGGGAGCCTGGTGGGCTGCCGTCTATGGGGTCGCACAGAGTCGGACACGACTGGAGCGACTTAGCAGCAGCAGCAGGAGCCTGTTCTAGGCCTTCTCCATAATCAGCATGTGTGTCCTATCAGCTTGCCCACTTTCCATTCCCAGGGATATAGATAATAGGAAGGTGGTTTGAGGTTGTTCATCAATTCTTGAGCTATAATAAAGCTCTGTTTCTAAAAATCTTTATAACTCTGATTGTTCTCCCTCCTAAAATTTACTCTATGCCTACTGCTACTGCTGATGCTAAGTCACTTCAGTCGTGTCGGACTCTGTGTGACCCCATAGACGGCAGCCCACCAGGCTCCTCCATCTATGGGATTTTCCAGGCAAGCGTACTGGAGTGGGGTGCCCTTGCCTTCTCCAACTCTATGCCTAGCCAATAGCAAATGAATGGGCAAATGATATTGACTTTCTAACACCATACACAAAAATAAACTCAAAATGGATTAAAGATCTCAACGTAAGACCAGAAACTATAAAACTCCTGGAGGAGAACATAGGCAAAACACTCTCTGACATTCATCACAGCAGGATCCTCTATGACCCACCTCCCAGAATATTGGAAATAAAAGCAAAAATAAACAAATGGAACCTAATTAACCTTAAAAGCTTCTGCACATCAAAGGAAACTATTAGCAAGGTGAAAAGGCAGCCTTCAGAATGGGAGAAAATAATAGCAAGTGAAGCAACCAACAAACAACTAATCTCAAAAATATACAAGCAACTCCTACAGCTCAACTCCAGAAAAATAAATGACCCAATCAAAAAATGGGCCAAAGATCTAAATAGACATTTCTCCAAAGAAGACATACAGATGGCTAACAAACACATGAAAAGATGCTCAACATCACTCATTATCAGAGAAATGCAAATCAAAACCACTATGAGGTACCATTTCACACCAGTCAGAATGGCTGCAATCCAAAAGTCTACAAGCAATAAATGCTGGAGAGGGTGTGGAGAAAAGGGAACCCTCTTACACTGTTGGTGGGAATGCAAACTAGTACAGCCACTATGGAGAACAGTGTGGAGATTCCTTAAAAAACTGGAAATAGAACTGCCTTATGATCCAGCAATCCCATTGCTGGGCATACACACTGAGGAAACCAGAAGGGAAAGAGACACGTGTACCCCAATGTTCATCGCAGCACTGTTTATAATAGCCAGGACATGGAAGCAACCTAGATGTCCATCAGCAGATGAATGGATAAGAAATCTGTGGTACATATACACAATGGAGTATTACTCAGCCATTAAAAAGAATACATTTGAATCAGCTCTAATGAGGTGGATGAAACTGGAGCCTATTATACAGAGTGAAGTAAGCCAGAAGGAAAAACACCAATACAGTATACTAAAGCATATATATGGAATTTAGAAAGATGGTAACAATAACCCTGTGTACGAGACAGCAAAAGAGACAGTGATGTATAGAACAGTCTTATGGACTCTGTGGGAGAGGGAGAGGGTGGGAAGATTTGGGAGAATGGCATTGAAACATGTAAAATATCATGTATGAAACGAGATGCCAGTCCAGGTTCAATGCACGATACTGGATGCTTGGGGCTGGTGCCCTGGGACGACCCAGAGGGATAGTATGGGGAGGGAGGAGGGAGGAGGGTTCAGGATGGGGAACACGTGTATACCTGTGGCGGATTCATTTTGATATTTGGCAAAACTAATACAATTATGTAAAGTTTAAAAATAAAATAAAATCAATTTTTAAAAATAAATAAATAAATAAAAGACACTTAAAAAAAATAATAAAAGTTTCATTTTGAGACTTCTCTGATGGTTCAGGGGTTAGGCCTCTGCATTTCTGCAGGGCTGTCGGGTTCAATCCCTGGTCAGGAAACTAAGATCCCACATGCTGTGCAGTGCAGCCAAAAAGAAAAGTTTCTCTTTACACTTTCCCTTACACAATTTTTCACCTTTAGAATTCCAGCAATATTAACCACTATTACATTTGAAAGTAATAGGATTAGGACAGATAGAAAGATAGGCCCAATGACTCATTCCCAGGAGGCCAGTCTACATATCATTTAATATTTGTCATGCAATTCTCTCAACTGTCTGCCTTACACCTGAAAGCAGCAGGGAAACTCTTTGGGAAAGAGTTCAACACCAGTTGTGAGAGAGACCTTTTGTTTTAGCTTGAAACCTAGATCCTGCCAGTCTTCAGAAAAGTCAGATCAGACAATTATCTACAGAGTTGGGGTAGAGCAGTTGCCCCTATGACCCGAGTGATTCGCCATGATTATCAGCAGGTTCTTGACAAACGCCCACGGGGTGCACATCCTGGCCCTAAGACAGCTAGTGAGATTATCTACACAGAGTCATTGAATTACTACACATGGCCCTAATTCTCTACTTCTTTGTCCTAGTGGAGACCTGCCTGTGTTTTTCCCAGGACAGTGCCGGTGTCTGAGGGCCAGGCCTTCTCCTGGAAGAAGCTGGAAGCCACACTGGTCTGGGGTGTGAGGGGAGCCAGGGAAGCCAAGCTCTCCTGTTCTTTAACCAGAGAAATCACAGTGTGCCTGCGGCAAACCCTTAACCTATTTGTGTCTCCATCTCCCATTTGTAAAACAGGGTAATTATAACCTCCCTGCCTTATATGGCTGTTGGGAAGCTACATTAATGTTTGTAAATCACTTTGAAGATGGGAGTGATTGCTCACTGCTGTGGCAGGTGGAAGATCTCTGGCTCCTGTCCTTCCTCCCTGTTTCCTGGCAGCTCTCTTAGATGAAGGAGGAAAAAGTAACTAATTACTCTTGCCAGTCTGTTTTCCTATTTATATTGAATATTCAAAGGGAAACTTGTTAACCTTTTTTCCTAAATTTCTGCGTTCTCAGTTCTATGTTTTCATCACAGTATAAGAAGCAATAATATTTTTAGATGTGATAACTTAAAATTAATATCTTTGAGAAGTTTCACAAAGCTTATGGAATTATCATCAGTGACATTTTCTATTATACCCATGTTATGTTCAAGGGTATATTTCTATGAGTTTAAAATTTTTAACTCTTGCATGCTATCTCCCAGTGAGTCTAACACCTAAATCAATTAATGTTCTTTTAAAAAAAGACACCCATATTTTAAACTGCACATAAAACATACATACACAAAGACATACATAACTGTGTGAAGTGAACATAGGTATATTATTGTATGTTAAAAGTACAAAACAGTGTACTTTAAAAAAAACCCACTTGGGTGTTAAAATCTCACAAGAACCACATTTTAAGGATGCATTAGTTTACTTTGGCTGCTTTTCTTTAATTTCAAAAGTATAACATTTTGAAAAATAAACTTTGAAGACCATTTTAACTTATATGATCATCATTAGCGTGCTAGCTACATGGTACATCCAAGAAATTTGTGTGTATATGGAATAGAATTCTAGATACATTTTTAATTTTAAAAAATACAGAATAATATTCATCATAGTTTATAATTTATGTTTTTAAAGGGGACATATGCAATCATCCTTTTCTATCTGAGGGGACTGGTTCCAGAACTCCCTTGAATATCAAAATCTACAAATGTTCAAGTCAAGGGACTTGCATAAGGATACATACTTGGATGTGTAAGGGTACATGTCCGTGCGTGCTAAGTTGCTTTAGTCATGTCCGACTCTTTGCAACCCCATGGACTGTACCACACCAGGCTCCCCTGCCTATGGAATTCTCCATACAAGAATACTGGAGTGGGTTGCCATGCCCTCCTCCAGGGGATCTTCCTGACCCAGGAATCGAACCCGCATCTCTTACATTTCCTGCATGGCAGGCAGGTTCATTACCACTGGCACCACCAGGGAAGCCCTAAAGGATACATACCCAGTAGTATAGTATTTGAATATAACCAATGCACATCTTGGAGAAGGCAATGGCACCCCACTCCAGTACTCTTGCCTGGAAAATCCCATGGATGGAGGAGCCTGGTAGGCTGCAGTCCATGGGGTCGCTAAGAGTCAGACACAACTGAGAAACTTCACTTTCACTTTTCACTTTCATGCATTGGAAGAGGAAATGGCAACCCACTCCAGTGTTCTTGCCTAGAGAATCCCAGGGATGGGGGAGCCTGGTGGATTGCCGTCTAAGTGGTCGCACAGAGTCGGACACGACTAAAGCGACTTAGCAGCAGCAGCAATGCACATCCACCTACATGCTATGAATCATCTCTAGATTACTTGTAATATCTAACACAATGTAAATAGCTGTAAATACAATGTCAGTGCTATGTAAATAGTTGCCAGTGTATGGCATGTTGAAGTTTTGCTTATTGGAAACTTCTGGAATATTTTTCTGAATATTTTCCATCCACAGTTGGTTGAATTCACAGATGTGGAACCCTCAAATATAGAATCTTCACATACAGAGGGCCAGGGATATGTGTGCGTAGGCATGTACATAAGTGAATACAGAAAGAAAAAAAGGCAACAGTAGCTTCTTCTGGAAAAAAAGATTAGAGGACTTAAAGGCTGTAGGCAAAAGTTTTAACATTTTTATATACTCCATTTGGCTTGTTTAATATTTATAACATAAGAATGCACCATTTCTAGTTAAAAATGTAAGAGTCACATTAGAATATTTTATTATTAATTTGGCATCTGTGATGTATTATCTTGATAACACAGTTGTTTATAGTATATACTACTAAGGAAAACTGTCAACTATGCAGAAAGTAAACTGGTGTCATAATATTTTAAACTGTCTGACAGGCATATATGGGAAGTCTCTGTACCTTCTGCTCAATTTTACTGTGAACATAAAACTTCTCTAAAAAATAGTATATTTTTAAAAGTTTCCTGCCTACAGTAGGATAAAAATGCTGTAAAATAACACCCAAACTATGTGCAAATGAACCACAAGACCATTTTCTTTGGTATAAAAACATATAGATACCCATTGGTGAATACACAAAACATTTATCCACTATTGTAATGTGATCACTCATACAGAATTGCTTTATACTCTTCTCTCAGAATTAATCTCCTTGTAAGCAAGGAAAGGATCTTTTTCATATAATTTCCGCAAAAGTCTAGCTCAACACCTGGCAAAGAATGATATTCAAAAAATATTTATCAAATAAAAAAAATTAATTGACCTCTCTCTGTGATATCTTGTCTATTCTCATTTAACAGGTTTCTTTAATGTGGACCTTCTCAAAATCTTTAGTAAATAATTACACATTATAAATTCAACTAGTTAAATGTAGTACACAGCATCTCCCAAACTTATTTTACCATGAAAATATTTCCCCACAAAATTCTCTGTAGTTTTCAGAGGCAATGAAGTCTAGACAACTAAATATGGAAGATATTGCATTGACTTTAGATTTATACCCCATTGTTTCCTAAAATTCAAGGGCAGCAGAGACCTGTAGTCCTCACTGAATATTCATAAAGTCCTTGTATCTCCCACACTCCCCTGTTGCTGGCTCAGGGGCACATGATTGCATCTGGCACACAGAAATGTAAGAGCAAGTGATTTCTCATTTCCATCCCAAGGCACTTGAGAGCTGATGGGTCTCTGATCTTTCGCTTCCTTTACTGGGACCAGTCTGGAAGTCAGTTGTTGAGAAGACAACCTCACAAATTACAGGGAATCTTTAACTCACCAGATGTAGAGGACCTGTCCCTGCCAACTTACATCAGAGCTTGTGGTGAGCAAGGAATGTACTTTTGTTGTGCTAAACCACTGAGATGTCAGAGTTCTTTGTTACTACAGCATGTCATAGCCTGTCCTGACTAAATATATTAAAGATCATGGCATTCCTTCATATAAAAAATACATACTGAATGCCTACTATGTGTCAAGCCTGATATTTGAGGCATCTTATAATAAATATGTGTATCACATGACTTCCAAAGGAGAAATTAAAGAATAAAAATGTATAGACTGAGGGATGAACAGCCTCAGTCATTTGAAGGAAAAGTACTGAAGCTGGGTGATTTTTTGATAAAGGAGTGGCCAAAAGTAAGCTTAAATGCAAAGAATACAAATTCACCCAAATCAACTAGTGTTCTACTTTCCCTGAATTACTCCATACTATCCTAAAGACTAGGTATTCCCGCAGTAAGACTGGGAAGTAGTGTGTTCAGAAATATTGCTGCTCTCCTGTCATATCTATATAGAGTTCTTAGCTTAAAAAAAATTGCAGACTGAAAGGGAAACCTGCAAGTGGCCCAACATATCAGAAATCATCTCCCGTCCTCATCAGTCAGAGTGCCTTTGTCATAATTAGCCAACGTGCCTGTGAATTTTCTGGATTAGGGTTAGTTAATAAAGCAGGGCTTGGGTACTTCCCTGGTGGTCCCATGGTTAAGACTTACACTCTCAATGCAAGGGGCTCAGGTTTGATCCCAGGTCAGGGAACTAGGTCCATATGTCGCAAGTAAGAGTTCACATGCCAACACTAAAGATTCTGCCTGCAGGAACTATTAATAATACCCAGTGCAGCCAAATAAATAAATAAAATATTTGAACAATAATAAATACATAAATTAGGGCTCTTAAGAGATTTATAATCTCCAATGAAAGAAATATTCAGATGAGATAAAATTCCATTGCACTTAGGTACTTTGATTCAACATCTATAACTGCCTTGTTATTAATATATGATAGTGAATTGAAGAGGAAGAAAATTGGGAGAGGACATGGAGGCAGAATGCAGAGGAGGCCTTTTAATTCATTGTTCATCCTTCTGAGTGGTGAAAAGTCCAGATAATCGGAGGTACTCAGTGTCCGCCTCTCTTGAGTCTCAAGCGTCTCTTCTTAAAGACTAGCAGTAATTTAGCAATCACAGTGATCCAAAACAGTCTGGAATTCCAAGACCGACTGTGAGACAAACCCCGAGTCGTGGGAAAACAAACTATCATTAATTTTCTGTCCGAGGCTCTAATCAGCTGCATGACATTGTGTGATGGAACATCCACAGTTGCATAATGCTGCATGTCCCTCCCTTCCTCCCACTGAGGCAAAAAGCATTTGTAGAGGATTGTTTTGGAAAGGTTGTTCCCAGGTCTCTGTGTACTGGCCAGGGTTTAACCTCAAGTTTATAGAACTCCTGGGATTCTTCATGGAAGCTGTAATGACAGTCCAAGTTGAAATCTGCTGTGCTGGGCAAGAAAACCACAAACCCTGTCTAGGCTTTTTATCAGCCAGGCCCTGCCTTTAAAAGATAAGCCCCTCCTAGGCAGAGGTCAGGGTTAGAACAAGTGATTGCAGCTTAGCCTTCTGGCCAAAACTCTCAAGAACTAGGATGGATGCGGCTCAAAGCGAAGTTTGGATGCACACATCAAGTTCACTCTTAATACCATTTTCATTTTAACTCACTACTAACTTATTTAACATCGAGTTAATACCCACTGAGGTAGCTAACCAGATTGTCTGAACAGAATTGTAAAGTGCCTCTGAGCCCTTGATAACCATTAGCTTGCTTTGGGTTTTTTTTTTTTTCTTTGAAAAAATATTTTCTTATCTTAAAATAATATTTTTCTTTATTAGACATTTTTTTAAATTATAAAAATAATGAAATATTTAAAAATAAATATTTTTTCAAATTTCCACAAGATGTATGAATAAAAAGCTGTCCAACATGTCCATGTGTGTCTTTCATAACTCTGACTAAGCACATATATATACACATGTTACAAGTCCAAGCTTGTTCTGCTTGAAGGAGGAAACAGACAGAGCTGGACTCCATCTTAGGCCAGGATGAGAACATTAGGCTACGCATAGTCACCCTCCCAATAGACTCTGAACTTTGTGTCCGGTGTCTATAGAAATGGCATACCAATAGAAAACCAACCCTCAGATAAAAGAGCCTCAGGACTTGTACTTGGACTCTCCATTGCCTAAAAGAATATGCTAATTATCTCTGTAACAGAACAAAGTGGTAAACTTCATTCTGTTTATCGGGATATGACCACAGGCCTATTGATAAATATCCACCGTATATCTAGTCTTGTGACACATGAATCATGGGTTAACTTTGATCATATCTCTCTTTTACCTTGTCCAGACTAGTTGCAAGGAATTTGGGGAGGTGGGTTTGAGCAAGTACACTTAGGGTATATAAGGTTTTCACAAAAACTGGTCGGGGTCCTTGGCTAAGAGGAGACTCTGCCTTGGGCCCACCGGTGTAATAAACTGCAGTCCACTATCTGCATTGTCCTTCTGAGTGAGTTTGTTTCCTGGAATGCGTGGCTACAACATGTTTACCACATGACGGGCCAATAAATAGAGAAATGAGGTTTGGGGTCAAAGAACAATGACTGTCTTCAAAAAGCCAGAGGTTCGAGAAGATAGCAGGCTAATGTCTTAGAGAACCACTTTACCTGAGTTAGAATTTAGACCTCTTTTTATACTAAAAGGGGGAGAAGGTGTAGCTGATCGTTGCAAACTTCTTGGTGTCAGAATCCTTTGTTCTTGCAACTGTCCATAGAGGTCAGATGACAATGCTCCAGTAAACCTCCAACAAGACAAATGTTATTCTCTGCTCTGCAACTCTTTATCTCTAAATAAATGGGAAAGGGTTATACCTTTAAAAGTCAGAGCCTTAAGAATGAACTATCCTGTATATTTCAGACTATAGGCAACAGTCTTAACTGGAAGCAAAAGCAATAGAATACAAAGGTTAAGTAAAACAAACAAACAAACAAACAAAAACAGGTCTAATATGGGGTCAGATTTGTCCTTCCCTATTACAGAAGTACCTGCGAATACAAAAGCATACATATACATATAGATGGGTTCACTAACAATTGATTGGATAACTTCTGTTGTACAATCTAAAATAATACCATCTCCATTACTTTGATATTTTCTTTTTCAATCTATACAATTATGTCTAGGTTGGTTTCTCAAATTCTAATCCTTTTTTCCTACTTCTTTATACACACAAGTTAATTTTACATAAATGAAATCATATCATCTTTGACAAATATCTGTTTTAATGTAGTCTTTTTCTTTCTTTTTCTCTTGTCCTCATTTTTCCTATCCTCACAATTTCTCAGTATCCCATATCAGTAGACTAAAATTATTGTCTTTATTTTTCTCTATGTTTATATCATCATAAACACACACCTGGAGCTTTGCTGATCCATCTTCATTTTACAAATTGGATCATTTTACAGATTCCTCTGCACATTTTACTTTCTCATTCTATAATACTTTCTCAACTATATCTCTAAGCTCATTGTTTTTGGTATCTAAAAATATACCTCGGTTAGGTGATACCAACAATTTCACCAGATTTTCTCCTACCACTTTTTGTTTTTAGCTTGCATTTGTGTTTTATTTTTAATTTTTCCTTAACTAACAAAGCTTTGGTAAATTTGTTTCTAAATGTAACTTTCCATATTGATGATTTAATTTCTAAGGACTACAGTCATCGCAGTAGACTTCTAGGTTGGAAACCATGTGAATTTTTTAATTTTAATGCAGGTCAGGAAGCAACAGACAGACCTGGACATGAAACAACAGACTGGTTCCAAATAAGAAAAGGAGTACGTCAAGGCTGTATATTGTCACCCTACTTATTTAACTTTTATGCAGAGTACATCATGAGAAACGCTGGGCTGGAAGACGCATAAGCTGGAATCAAGTTTGTTGGGAGAAATATCAATAATCTCAGATATGCAGATGACACCACCCTTATGGCAGAAAGTGAAGAAGAACTAAGGAGCCTCTTGATGAAAGTGAAAGAAGAGATTGAAAAAGTTGGCTTACAGCTCAACATTCAGAAAACTAAGATCATGGCATCTGGTCCCATCACTTCATGGGAAATAGAGGGAGAAACAGTGGAAACAGTGGCTGACTTTATTTTTGGGGGCTCCAAAATCACTGCAGATGGTGACTGCAGCCATGAAATTAAAAGAAACTTACTCCTTGGAAGGAAAGTTATGACCAACCTAGATAGCATATTGAAAAGCAGAGACATTACTTTGCCAACAAAGGTCTGTCTAGTCAAGGCTATGGTTTTTCCAGTGGTCATGTATGGATGTGAGAGTTGGACTGTGAAGAAAGCTGAGCACTGAAGAATTGATGCTTTTGAACTGTGGTGTTGGAGAAGACTCTTGAGAGTCCCTTGGACTGCAAGGGACTGCAAGCATCCTTTAGGATGCTAAAGGAGATCAATCCTGCGTGTTCATTGGAAGGACTGATGCTGAAGCTGAAACTCCAATACTTGGGCCACCTGATGCGAAGAGCTGACTCATTTGAAAAGACCCTGATACTGGGAAAGATTGAGGGCAGGAGGAGATCAGATCAGATCAGATCAGTCGCTCAGTCGTGTCCGACTCTTTTCAACTCCATGAATCACAGCACGCCAGGCCTCCCTGTCCATCACCAACTCCCGGAGTTCACTCAGACTCACGTCCATCGAGTCAGTGATGCCATCCAGCCATCTCATCCTCTGTCGTCCCCTTCTCCTCCTGGCCACAATCCCTCCCAGCATCAGAGTCTTTTCCAATGAGTCAACTCTTCGCATGAGGTGGCCAAAGTACTGGAGTTTCAGCTTTAGCATCATTCCTTCCAAAGAAATCCCAGGGCTGATCTCCTTCAGAATGGACTGGTTGGATCTCCTTGCAGTCCAAAGGACTCTCAAGAGTCTTCTCCAACACCACAGTTCAAAAGCATCAATTCTTCGGCGCTCAGCCTTTTTCACAGTCCAACTCTCACATCTATACATGACCACAGGAAAAACCATAGCCTTGACTATGTTGGCAACCTTTGTTGCCAAAGGTTGCCAACCTTTGTTGGCAAAGTAATGTCTCTGCTTTTGAATATGCTATCTAGGTTGGTCATAACCTTCCTTCCAAGGAGTAAGCGTCTTTTAAGGGGACAACAAAGAATGAGATGGCTGGATGGCAACACCGACTCGATAGACTTGAGTTTGGGTGAACTCCGGGAGTTGGTGATGGACAGGGAGGCCTGGCGTGCTGCGGTTCTTGGGGTTGCAAAGAGTCGGACATGACTGAGCGACTGAACTGACTAAATTAGTGGTTTCCTGGTTATTTCCATAAATAAGGTATTAATTCACCTTGTTACTAGCCATGCATAAGTATTACAGTCTTTTAAATTTTGCCAGTGGTATTTATTACTTTATTTGTGTTTGTGTGTGATTTTTAAATTTGTTATTCAAATGTAGTTGATTTACAATATTATATTGGCTTTAGATATATAACAGGGTGGTTCCACTTTTTTATTAATTATACTCTATCTAAGGTTATAAAATATTGGCTACATTCCCTGTGCTATACAATATATCCTTATAGCTTATGTTCGTTGTCACTTTAATCTGTTTTCCTAATTACCATTGTGTTTGAGCATCTCTCATAACTCTTTTAGTTGTTTTGATTCACTCATCTATAAATAACCAATATTTTTATTGGGTAATTTATTTTGATTGCTTTTTCTAAGTTTTCTCTCAAGTGACACACCTACAAGGTACACAGAAAACACATGGAATGTTGAGTCAGGGTCCAAAATAACTGGGATGTGACTACAGTTAACAATACTCTACTGTAAATTTGAAAGTTGCTAAGAGTAGATCTTAATTTAACTCAGATGACCACTATTACTGTGGGCAAGAATCCCTTAGAAGAAATGGAGTACCCATGATAGTCAACAAAAGGGTCTGAAATGCAGTACTTGGATGCAATCCCAAAAACTACAGAATGATCTCTGTTCATTTCCAGGGCAAATCATTCAATATCAGTAATTCAGTAATCCAAGTCTATGTAATCCAAGTAATTCAATATCATTCAGTAATCCAAGTCTATGCCTGGACCAGTAATGCTGAAGAAGCTGAAGTTGAATGGTTCTATGAAGATCTACAAGATCTTCAGAACTAATACCCCCACCACCCAAAAAAAAAAAGTCCTTTTCATTATAGGGGACTGGAATGCCAAAGTAGGAAGTCAAGAAATACCTGGAGTAACAGGCAAATTTGGCCTTGGAGTACAGAATGAAGCAGGGCAAAGGCTAATAGAGTTTTGCCAAGAGAACAAACTGGACATAGCAAACACCCTCTTCCAACAACACAAGAGAAGACTCTACACATGGACATCACCAGATGGTCAACACTGAAATCAGATTGATTATATTCTTTGCAGCCAAAGATGGAGAAGCTCTATACAGTCAGCAAAAACAAGAATGGAAGCTGACTGTGGCTCACATTATGAACTCCTTATTGCAAAATTCAGACTTAAATTGAAGAAAAGTAGGAAAAAACCACTACTTTGGTTTTCAGGTATGGTTTCATGAACATTCATCAAATCCCTTAGGATTGTACAGTGAAAGTGCCAAATAGATTCAAAAGATTAGATCTGATAGACAGAGTGCCTGAAGAACTCTGGATGGAGGTTAGTGACATTGTACAGGAGGCAGTGATCAAGACCATTCCCCAAGAAAAAGAAATGCAAAAAGGCAAAATTTGAGGAGGCCTTACAAATAGCCTTAATTTTTTAAATTTTTTAATTTTAATTGGAGGTTAATTACTTTACCATATTGTATTGCTTTTGCCATACATCAAAATGAATCTGCCACGGGTGTACACATGCTCCCCATCCTGAATCCCCCTCCCACCTCCCTCCCTGTACCATCCCTCTGGGTCATCCCAGTGCACCAGCCCCAAGCATCCTGTATCCTGCATCAAACCCGGACTGGTGATTCATTTCTTATATGATATTATATATGTTTCAATGCCATTCTCCCAAATCATCCCACCGTCTCCCTCTCCCAAAGAGTCCAAAAGACTGTTCTATACATCTGTGTCTCTTTTGCTGTCTCGCATACAGGGTTATTGTTACCATCTTTCTAAATTCCATATATATGCGTTAGTATACTGTATTGGTGTTTTTCTTTCTGGCTTACTTCACTCTGTATAATAGGCTCCAGTTTCATCCACCTCATTAGAACTGATTCAAATGTATTCTTTTTAATGACTGAGTAATACTCCATTGTGTATATGTACCACAGATTTCTTATCCATTCATCTGCTGATGGACATCTAGGTTGCTTCCATGTCCTGGCTATTATAAACAGTGCTGCGATGAACACTGGGGTACACGTGTCTCTTTCCCTTCTGGTTTCCTCAGTGTGTATGCCCAGCAGTGGGATTGCTGGGTCATAAGGCAGTTCTATTTCCAGTTTTTTAAGGAATCTCCACACTGTTCTCCATAGTGGCTGTACTAGTTTGCATTCCCACCAACAGTGTAAGAGGGTTCCCTTTTCTCCACACCCTCTCCAGCATTTATTGCTTGTAGACTTTTGGATCGCAGCCATTCTGACTGGTGTGAAATGGTACCTCATTGTGGTTTTGATTTGCATTTCTCTGATAATGAGTGATGTTGAGCATCTTTTCATGTGTTTGTTAGCCATCTGTATGTCTTCTTTGGAGAAATGTCTATTTAGTTCTTTAGCCCATTTTTTGATTGGGTCATTTATTTTTCTGGAATTGAGCTGCAGGAGTTGCTTGTATATTTTTGAGATTAATTTTTGTCAGTTGCTTCATTTGCTATTATTTTCTCCCATTCTGAAGGCTGTCTTTTCACCTTGCTTATAGTTTCCTTTGTTGTGCAGAAGCTTTTAATTTTAATTAGGTTCCATTTGTTTATTTTTGCTTTTATTTCCAATATTCTGGGAGGTGGGTCATAGAGGATCCTGCTGTGATTTATGTCAGAGAGTGTTTTGCCTATGTTCTCCTCTAGCAGTTTTAAAAAGAGAAACAAAAGGCAAAGGAGAAAAAGAAAGATATATCCATTTGAATGCAGAGTTCCAAAGAATAGCCAGGACAAATAAGAAAGCCTTCCTCAGTGACCAGTGCAAAGAAATAGAGGAAAACAATAGAATGGGAAAGACTAGAGATCTCTTCAAGAAACTCGGTGATACCAAGGGAACATTTCATGCAAAGATGGGCTCAATAAAGGACAGAAACGGTATGGACCTGACAGAAACAGAAGATATTAAGAAGTGGTGGCAAAAATACACAGAAGAACTATACAAAAAAGATCTTCATGACCCAGATAATCACGATGGTGTGATCACTCACCTAGAGCCAGACATCCTGGAATGTGAAGTCAAGTGGGCCTTAGGAAGCATCACTATGAACAAAGCTAGTGGAGGTGATGGAATTCCAGCTGAGCTATTTCAAATCCTAAAAGAAGATGCTATGAAAGTGCTATACTCTATGCCAGCAAATTTGGAAAACTCAGCAGTGGCCACAGGATTTGGAAAGGTCAGTTTTCATTTCAATCCCAAAGAAAGACATTGCCAAAGAATGTTCAAACTACTGCACAATTGCACTCATCTCACACACTAGCAAAATATTGCTCAAAATTCTTCAAGCCAGGCTTCAGCAGTATGTGAACTGTGAACTTCCAGATGTTCAAGCTGGATTTAGAAAAGACAGAGGAACCACAGATCAAATTGCCAACATCCACTGGATCATCAAAAAAGCAAAAGAGTTCCAGATAAACATCTACTTCTGCTTTATTGACTGTGCCAAAGCCTTTGACTGTGTGGCTAACAACAAACTGTGGAAAATTCTTCAAGAGATGGGAATATCAGACCATCCAACCTGCCTCATGAGAAACCTATATGCAGCTCAAGAAACAACAGTTAGAACTGGACATGGAACAACAGACTGGTTCCAAATCAGGAAAGGAGTACATCAAGGCCATATATTGTCACCCTGTTTATTTAACTTATATGCAAAGTACATTATGAGAAACACTGGGCTGGAGGAAACACAAGCTAGAATCAAGATTGCCAGGAGAAATATCAATAAATCAGTTATGCAGATGGCACCCTTATGAGTGAAAGTGAAGAAGAACTAAAGAATCTTTTGATGAAAGTGAAAGAGGTGAGTGAAAAAGTTGGCTTAAAGCTCAACACTCAGAAAACTAAGATCATGGCATCTGGTCCAATCACTTCATGGCAAATAGATGGGGAAACAATGGAAACAGTAACAGACTTATTTGGGGGGGCTCCAAAATAACTGCAGATGGTGATGGCAGCTATGAAATTAAAAGACACTTATTCCTTGGAAGAAAAGTTATGCTTAACCTGGACAGCATATTAAAAAGCATAGACATTAGTTTGCCAACAAAGGTCCGTCTAGTCAAGGCTATGGTTTTTCCAGCAGTCATGTATGGATGTAAGAGTTGGACTGTTAAGAAAGCTGAGTGCTGAAGAATTGATGCTTTTGAAGTGTGGTGTTGGAGAAGACTCTTGAGAGTCCCTTGGACTGCAAGAAGATCCAACCAGTCCATCCTAAAGGAAATCAGTCCTGGGTGTTTATTGGAAGGACTGATGTTGAAGCTGAAACTCCAATACTTTGGCCACCTGATGCAAAGAGCTGACTCATTTGAAAAGACCTGGATGCTGGGAAAGATTGAAGGTGGGAGGAGAAGGAGATGACAGAGGATGATATGGTTGGATGGCATCACCAACTCAATGGACATGAGTTTGAGTAAATTCCGGGAGTTGGTAATAGACAGGGAGGCCTCGTATCCTGAGTCCATGGGGTTGCAAAGAGTTAGACACGATTACGTATATCAAAACATTATGTTGCATACCTGAAACTAATATAATGCTATATGTCAATTGTATGACTATTACAAAAAACAAGGACAACTGGTAAGAACATGTGCACATAAAAGTGTTGGGGGATGGGAATTGCAGTTAATTTTGCTAAAAGCCTGGCGATAACTGGAAAGGAGTCCTACTTTTCACATTGATCTGAATATCCACATTAGGACATCCTCCTCTTTCTTGGCCATGAACTCCTGAGAGTTCAAGTGCTGAACTGAACTGGCCTAAATTGTGCAAGTTTGGTGGAAGGAAAGAAAACAGAAAATAAAGAAGGAAGGGAAAGGAAAGTAGCATGTGGAGAATGCTTGCCTTGAGCCAGGGACTGGAGTATGCACTTTATAGATGTATTCCCACTTATTCCTTCTAGATAAGTTAGATTTTCACCTCTATAGAGTCTCAGAGATATCAGATAACTTGGTCCTGCATCATTCAGCTGGTGAGGGATGAACCTAGAAGGATGACCCAGATCTGTCTCATTCCCATATGTATGCCCTTTCTTGGCCAAAATGGAAATATCAGTGGAAATGTGAGTCTATGGCCTGCACAGAAAAGTCAGGTAGGTGCAGGTTTCCATGCCCACCATCCAGAGGAACCTTGTTTGTAGCTTTGGGTTCTACTTTCCTAATATCTCCATTCCCATAGTCAATATCATCTTCATATGGCGAACCAATTCGAATCTGGCAATTCAGTTTCACTTAGCGTTTTTGATCTTCAATACTTGAGACTCTCTTGCGGGCATTACTTTAAGTGAGATCAGTGAGACTGAGAAAGACAAATACTATGTGATTTCACTTAGATATGGAATCTAAAGAAGCCAAACTCATAAAAACAGAGAATTGTGTTTAGTAGGGGCTAGGGATGGGAGAATTAGGGAGATGTTGTTTAAGGGTACAAACTGGCAGCTAGTAGATAAATAACTTTTAGAGACCTAGCATGCAGCAGGGTGATCATAGAAAACAATCCTGTATTATAAACTTCACCGTTACTGAGGGACTAGTCTTAACTGTTCTTATCATGAAAGAAAATGAAAACTATGTGTCATGACGGAAGTATTAGCTATCACCAGAGGCGGCTGCGACCAGCGCACTAAGCGCAGGCGGCTGCGCGCAGCCGAGAGGAGCTACCCCACGTCCGAGGTCAGGGGCAGAAGCCGGGAGGACCCCATGCCCAAAGGGCGGCAGCCAAGAGGAGTTACCCCACGTCCGAGGTCAGGGGCAGCGGCAGAGAGTGCCAGACTGCGACGGCACAGGAACGGCCGAGAGGAGCTACCCCGTGTCCGAGGTCAGGGACAGCAAGGAGAGGAGCTACCCCACGCCCCCAAGCCTGAGGCCAGGGGCGGCAGGTGGGAGGAGCTACCACTCGCCCCCACGCCCGAGACCAGGGGCCACGGCTGGGAGGAGAAAACCCATGCCCGAGGCCAGGGGGAGCAGCCGGGAGGACCCCATGGCAGAAGGGCGGCAGCCAAGAGGGGTTACCCCACGCCCGAGGCCAGGGGCTGCAGCCGGGAGGAGAAACCCCATGCCCGAGGCCAGGGGCAGCAGCCGGGAGGACCAACCCCACGTCCAAGGAGCCGTGGCTGCATGGGCGCAGGCAGGCCTAGAGGAGCTATCCATGTTGAAGGTCAGGAAGGGCAGTGGTGAGGAGATACCCCTCATCCAAGGTAAGGAGCAGCGGCTGTGCTTTGCTGGAGCAGCCATGAAGAGATACCCCATGCCCAAGGTAAGAGAAACCCAAGTAAGACGGTAGGTATTGCAAGAGGGCATCAGAGGGCAGACATACTGAAACCATACTCACAGAAAACTAGTCAATCTAATCACACTAGGACCACAGCCTTGTCTAACTCACTGAAACTAAGCCATGCCCGTGGGGCAACCCAAGATGGGCGTGTCATGGTGGAGAGATCTGACAGAATGTGGTCCACTGGAGAAGGGAATGGCAAACCACTTCAGTATTCTTGCCTTGAGAACCCCATGAACAGTATGAAAAGGCAAAATGATAGGATACTGAAAGAGGAACTCCCCAGGTCAGTAGGTGTCCAATATGCTACTGGAGATCAGTGGAGAAATAACTCCAGAAAGAATGAAGGGATGGAGCCAAAGCAAAAACAATACCCAGCTGTGGATGTGACTGGTGATAGAAGCAAAGTCTGATGCTGTAAACAGCAATATTGCATAGGAACCTGGACTGTCAGGTCCATAAATCAAGGCAAATTGGAAGTGGTCAAACAAGAGATGGCAGAGTGAATGTCGACATTCTAGGAATCAGTGAACTAAAATGGGCTGGAATGGGTGAATTTAACTCAGATGACCATTATATCTATTACTGTGGGCAGGAATCCCTCAGAAGAAATGGAGTAGCCATCATGGTAAACAAAAGAGTCTGAAATGCAATACTTGGATGCAATCTCAAAAACGACAGAATGATCTGTTTGTTTCCAAGACAAACCATTCAATATCACAGTAATCCAAGTCTATGCCCCAACCAGTAATACTGAAGAAGCTGAAGTTGAACGGTTTTATGAAGATCTACAAGACCTTTTAGAACTAACACCCAAAAAAGATGTCTTTTCATTATGGGGGAATGGAATGCAACAGTAGGAAGTCAAGAAACACCTGGAATAACAGGCAAATTTGGCCTTGGAATACGGAATGAAGCAGGGCAAGGACTAATAGAGTTTTGCCAGGAAAATGCACTGGTCATAACAAAAACCCTCTTCCAACAACACAAGAGAAGATTTTATATATGGACATTACCAGACGGTCAACACAAAAATCAGATTGATTACATTCTTTTCAGCCAAAGATGGAGAAGCTCTATACAGTCAGTGAAAACAAGACCAGGAGCTGACTGTGGTTCAGATCATAAACTCCTTATTGCCAAATTCAGACTTAAATTGAAGGATGGAGGGAAAACCACTAGACCATTCAGGTATGACCTAAATCAAATCCCTTATGATTATACAGTGGAAGTGAGAAATAGATTTAAGAGCCTAGATCTGATAGATAGAGTGCCTGATGAACTATGGAATTAGGTTCATGACATTGTACAGGAGACAGGGATCAAGACCATCCTCATGGAAAAGAAATGCAAAAAAGCAAAATGGCTGTCTGGGGAGGCCTTACAAATAGCTGTGAAAAGAAGAGAAGCAAAAGCAAAGGAGAAAAGGAAAGATATAAGCATCTGAATGCAGAGTTCCAAAGAATAGCAAGAAGAGATAAGAAAGCCTTCTTCAGTGATCAATGCAAAGAAATAGAGGAAAACAACAGAATGGGAAAGACTAGAGATCTCTTCAAGAAAATTAGAGATACCAAGGGAACATTTCATGCAAAGATGGGCTCGATAAAGGACAGAAATGGTATGGACCTGACAGAAGCAGAAAATATTAAGAAGAGGTGGCAAGAATACACAGAAGAATTATACAAAAAAGATCTCCATGACCCAGATAATCACGATGGTGTGATCACTCACCTAGAACCAGACATCCTGCAATGGAAAGTCAAGTAGGCTTTAGGAAGCATCACTAGGAACAAAGCTAGTGGAGGTGATAGAATTCCAGTTGAGCTATTTCAAATCCTGAAAGATGATGCTGTCAAAGTGCTGCACTCAATATGCCAGGAAATTTGTAAAACTCAGCAGTGGCCACAGGACAGGAAAAGGTCTGTTTTCATTACAATCCCAAAGAAAGGCAATCCCAAAGAATGCTCAAACTACCGCACAATTGCACTCATCTCAATGCTAGCAAAGTAATGCTCAAAATTCTAACAGAAACAGAAGATATTAAGAAGAGATGGCAAGAATACACAGAAGAACTCTACAAAAAAGATCTTCATGACCCAGATAATCACGAGGGAGTGATCACTGACCTAGAGCCAGACATCCTGGAATGTGAAGTCAAGTGGGCCTTAGAAAGCATCACTAGGAACAAAGCTAGTGGAGGTGATGGAATTCCAGTTGAGCTATTCCAAATCCTGAAAGATGATGCTGTGAAAGTGCTGCACTCAATATGCCAGCAAATTTGAAAGACTCAGCAGTGGCCCCAGGACTGGAAAAGGTCAGTTTTTATTCCAATCCCAATGAAAGGCAATGCCAAAGAATGTTCAAACTACCGCACAATTGCACTCATCTCACACGCTAGTAAAGTAATGCTCAAAATTCTCCAAGCCAGGCTTCAGCAATATGTGAACCATGAGCCTCCTGATGTTCAAGCTGGTTTTAGAAAAACAGAGGAACCAGAGATCAAATTGCCAACATCCGCTGGATCATCAAAAAAGCAAGAGAGTTCCAGATAAACATCTACTTCTGCTTTATTGAGTATGCCAAAGCCTTTGACTGTGTGGATCACAATAAAGTGTGGAAAATTCTGAAAGAGATGGGAATACCAGACCACCTGATCTGCCTCTTGAGAAATTTGTATGCAGGTCAGGAAGCAACAGTTAGAACTGGACATGGAACAACAGACTGGTTCCAAATAGGAAAAGGAGTACGTCAAGGCTGTATATTGTCACCCTGTTTATTTAACTTATATGCAGAGTACATCATGAGAAACGCTGGACTGAAAGAAACACAAGCTGGAATCACGATTGCCGGGAGAAATCTCAATAACCTCAGATATGCAGATGACACCACCCTTATGGCAGAAAGTGAAGAGGAACTCAAAAGCCTCTTGATGAAATTGAAAGTGGAGAGTGACAAAGTTGGCTTAAAGCTCAACATTCAGAAAACGAAGATCATGGCATCCGGTCCCATCACTTCATGGGAAATAGATGGGGAAACAGTTGAAACAGTGTCAGACTTTATTTTGGGGGGCTCCCAAATCACTGCAGATGGTGACTTCAGCCATTAAATCAAAAGACGCTTACTCCTTGGAAGGAAAGTTATGACCAACCTAGATAGCATATTCAAAAGCAGAGACTTTATTTTGGCAACAAAGGTTCGTCTAGTCAAGGCTATGGTTTTTCCTGTGGTCATGTATGGATGTGAGAGTTGGACTGTGAAGAAGACTCAGCGCCAAAAAATTGATGCTTTTGAACTGTGGTGTTGGAGAAGACTCTTGAGAGAGTCCCTTGGACTGCAAAGAGATCCAACCAGTCCATTCTGAAGGAGATCAGCCCTGGGATTTCTTTGGAAGGACTGATGTTAAAGCTGAAACTCCAGTACTTTGGCCACCTCATTCGAAGAGTTGACTCATTGGAAAAGCCTCTGATGCTGGAAGGGATTGGGGGCAGGAGGAGAAGCGGACGACAGAGGATGAGATGGCTGGATGGCATCACTGACTCGATGGATGTAAGTCTGGGTAAACTCCGGGAGTTGGTGATGGACAGGGAGGCCTGGTGTGCTGTGATTCATGGGGTTGCAAAGAGTCGGACACGACTGAGCGACTGAACTGAACTGAACTGAGAGTGGTCCTCATACTGCAATATATAAATGCATCAAATCATTACACTGTATACCTTAAACTTACACAATGTTATAATTCAAATATATCTCAGTTTTTAAAAGACTCTCTTGCATGTAAATCTTCTTTAGAGTGGGTGGTTTTAGAATCACCGAGATGTATTTGAATAATTAACTTCAACATTCATATTTGATAGTTTGAATAATCAATAAGATATGTTTAAAAGTCCAAATTTGTCTTTAAATAATACAAAATATACTTCTCCTTTTTAAGAATTTTTATATTTCCTTAGTAACTTTTAACTGGTGTTAAAAACACGATACATGCATATTGTAACTATTTTAGATATCCCCAGTAAATAACTGAATGTGCATAAAATAAACTGAATTACCCTATATATGGAGACCCATAATCAGTTAATCCATTAAAAAGTTTACTTAGCACTTTTTGGATTAGATTAAAAACCTGTATATTTAAACACTTTCCCTGAAGAAATATTTTCCTTTTTTTTTTTTTTTTGCCTTAAGGAGAAGATGAAATAGTTTGAAAATAATAAAGAGAACTTACAATTTTTAAAAATCATGAAGATAAACAAATTAAAAACAAATATTCATATTGCCACAGACTGAATATATCAGTTTCTGGACAGCTGGTGATTACAACCAAATTTATCATTTACCAATTACCATTACACAATACATTCTTGTAACGAAAGACCATTACATAAAAGGACAAATGTTAGGCATTATCCAAAGGAATGTCCTTGGAGTAACAGCTTCAGATGCCAATTTAGATATAGCCCATCTATTAAGAGGACTTCAAAGGAATACTGGGAGGGGTTTTGGGGTAGAGATTGTTATTTTCTCCATTTTCAACTTAACAGTTACCTCACTAATCAGTCCTCTTGGTCTTGTCTTCCTTTAAACTAATTCTGATTTTTCCTTTCAAAGAAATCCACAAGTATCTCATACTGGAATGAAATCCAATCATTCAAGATTAATTCTCTGTTCAGAACCTGAGAAAATAAACTTAATATATAAAGCATTCTTGGATTTTTCCATGAAGTAATTGATTGTGCAAAATAGAAAGTATTAGTCATAATATGAAGTTATCAGCCCTATGCTAGAGAAGACATAAAACAGCCCATCCAGCTGTCTCAAAGGTTCTAAGAGGCAGACACTCAGTTGAAACATTTGCTTTGACTTCTCATTTGATTGTCAAGCCTTATTACATAATGGTGATTTGTGTTCCACACTAATTAGCTAAGAGGTTTGGACATTAATCTGCTACTCAATAAGCAGCACTCTGCAATGAGGTGGTTTTTGAAAAAGACCAGTTCTGGCTTTACTGGTCTAGGGTCTATCAGGCTGAGGAGATATGTACACAGGCTCCTGAATGTCAGCTGAAGACATTAGACTTTACACTTTTACACAGAGAGTACTTTCCTCCTGGTTCTCTCTATGCCTTGTGGCCACACCATCCAAGAGCAAGCAGGGTGAGATGAAGAAAGTGGGGAATATCACGTGGAGAACTTCAGTAAAAAGGAACTTGAATGTAACTGATAAGGAACCAGTATCCAGAATATATAAAGAACTCTTACAACTCAATAATAAAAAGACTAATAACCCAGTTAAGATAGGGTTAATCCATGTCCTTCCAAAAAAGATATATGAGTGACGAAGAAGCACATAAAAAGGTGCTTGACATTATTAGTCATTAAGGGAATACAAATAAAAACCATAATTAGATATCACTTCACACTACTGGATGGTTAAAATAAAAAAGTCAGGTAACAACAAATGTTGGCAAAGATGTGGAGGAACTGAAACCTTCATTCATTGATGATGATAATATAAAATGGTATTTTAGAAAATAGTCTAACAATTCTTTAAAACATAAAAGTAGAGTTACCATATAACCATGTAATTTCATTCCCAGATATGTACTCAAAGAAGAAAACAAACATTCACACAAAAATATGCACACAAATGTTTATAGCAACATTATTTATAATGGCCAAAGGTGGGAACAACACAAAGGTTCATCAACTGATAAATGGATAAATAAAATGAGGTATAGACTTAAGATGGAATATTATTCAGTATAGAAAGGAATAAAGTACTGATATACATTACAACATAGATGAACCTTGAAGACATTATGCTAAGTGGAAGAAACCAACCACAAAAGACCACATATTATATGATTTCATTAATACAAATATCCAGAATGGGGGAATCGGTAGAAACAAGCTGTGGACAGAGAGTAGTTCAGCTCAGTTCAGTCGCTCAGTTGTGTCCAACTCTTTGCGACCCCATGGACTGCAGCATGCCAGGCCTCCCTATCCATCACCAGCTCCTAGAGTTTACTCAAACTCATGTCCATTGAGTCAGTAATGTCATCCAACCATCTCATCCTCTGTCGTCCCCTTCTCCTCCCACCTTCAATCCCTCCCAGCATCAGGGTCTTTGCAAATGAGTCAGTTCTTCACATCAGGTGGCCAAAGTATTGGAGTTCAGCTTCAACATCAGTCCTTCCAATGAACACCCAGGACTGATCTCCTTTAGGATGGACTGGTTGGATCTCCTCGCAGTCCAAGGGACTCGCAAGAGTCTTCTCCAACACCATAGTTCAAAAGCATCAATTCTTCAGCACTTGGTTGTCTTTATAGTCCAACTCTCACATCCATACATGACTACTGGAAAAACGATAGCCTTGACAGAGAGTAGACTAGTGGTTTATTGTATCTGGAGGAGGAGGAGGGATAGGATGGTGATAGATAAAAGCCATGAAATTTATTTTTGAGGTGATAAAAATGTTCTAAAATTGTGCTAATGGTTGCACATATCTGTGAATATGCTAAAAACCCCAGAATTGTTTACTTAAAATGTGTGAATTATGGTGAATTATATATTAACAAACCTTTTTTTTTTTAAAGGAAATATAAGGAAGCTGTGAGTATAAGAAACACTCACTGGCTGCCCCAGGTAGAAGTGAATGGCAGGAGGACATAGGAAAGGTAAGAAAGGCCATGTGGAACCCATGATCCCATCCAATGGCAAGTTAGTATAGCAAATGAGCAGCCTAAGAGTCACACAGCTGGTATGACAGCATCAGAGCCCCTTCATTCATTTAGTCATTCAACAAATGTTTACTGAACACCCTCCATGTGCCAAGTTACACGCTAAGAAGGTGGGATATACCTGTGAACAGCTGTTTGAAAAAGAGAGCGAAACATTAAAGGATGTTTACTACAGTATTGTTATGCTCTCAAAAGACCACATATTATATGATTTCATTAATATAAATGTCCAGAATGGGGGAATCTGTAGAGACAAACTATAGACAGAGAGTACAAAGGTCCGTCTAGTCAAAGCTATGGTTTTTCCAGTAGTCATGTATGGATATGAGAGTTTGACTATAAAGACAGATAAGTGCCGAAGAATTGATGCTTTTGAACTGTGATGTTGGAGCGTCACCAACCATCATCATTCTTGTCGCTCCAGGATGATGGGGAAGGACAGGGAAGCCTGGTGTGCTGCAGTCCCTCAGGTCACAAAGAAACAGACATGACTGAGCGACTGAACAACATGAACAAATTATGTTGAACCATATGAAATTACCAATTTTATAGGTCAAAATGGCCAAACACTGGCAACTTCATATTGGCAACTATATATTTAAAAATACATTGCATGTAGGCTCATCAATTGTAACAAAGGTTCCACTCTAGCTGGGGATGTTGATAATGGGGGAAGCTATGCATATGTGGAGACAGGGGGTTTATGGGAAATTCCTGTACCTTCTAATCCATTTTGCTGTGAACCTAAAACTGCTCTAAAAAAGTAAGTCTATTAAATTGTTTTAAAATGCACACAAATGTGTTTAATAGTATATGTATCTATATTTGTATATAATTCCACGAGGATAAGGAGAGATGTGAAAGATAAATACTTGCCTGTTACTATGCTAGAAGAGAGAGAACATTGTGTGTATGTGTGCATGTGTGTGTGTGTTAGGAAAGTATTAACTTTTTCTTTATATATCCTCACATTGTTTCATTTATGACAAGTATGTATTATTTTCATAATTGCTAAGTATAATTGACAATTACAAATAAGCAAAAGAATACAAGAGGTGCTTATGGAACCGAATCCATGATCCAGATTCACAGCCCTTTAGCTTCAAGTTTAGTTTTATGGCCAGACTGTCTAGACATAAACACCCACCACATGCTGAGGAAGTTTCATAGAAATGGGAATTAGCTGTGGATCTGGACTGTCTCGATAGCTACTCGAAAGGAAACACAATAAAAATAGTTTTGTAACATTTGTGATAAGACTACAGTACAAAGATTGATCACTAGACGTCCTCAAAGCAAGTGCTCTTTGTGAGAGTTTCTGAGGACAAAGAAGTCAGGGGTATTTTATGTGCAACATGAAATATGAGATAGGAAATCAGCAGAGATAAGATTTCAGTACGTTGATGTGTACCTTGATGGATTCCACTTTCCCTCCCTAACTGCTGAACCAAATCTCAAACATCTCGGATAGAATTAAAGCAAACAGCGTATCTTTTTTTTTTTTTTAATGAATTTCACTTTATATCATGTTCCTCCTGGGCACCCCAAAGCATTGGCAGCTTGAGAGGCATGATGGGATCATGGTTTCAGACACAATCTCTGGGCATAGGATGCCTGGGTTCAAACCTCAGCCCTGCCACTCACTGAATTGGACAATCTCCTCTACCTTCATGTGTGTCCAGTTTCCCTACATGTTCGTCTATAAGGTGGGGATGACAATGAAGAGCTCCTCTGGGACTATTATGAGAATTAAATGTGCTTATGTAGTTAAGCACTTAAAATTGTACCTGGCATTTAAACTTTTTTTTTTTTTTTTTTGGCATTGAAAACTTCTCATAAAAGGTAACCCTCCTACACTATTGGTGTGAATGTGAATTGGTGTAGCCCTGTGGAAGACAGTATGGAGTTTCCTCAAAACACTAAAAATACAATTACCATATGATCTAGCAATCCCACTCCTGGGCGTATACCCAGATAAAACTTTAATTCAAAAAGATACATGCATCTCAGTGTTCATAGCAGCACAGTTTACTATAGCTAATACATGGAAGCAACATAAATGTCTATCAGCAGATGAATGGAGAAAGAAGATGTGATATAAATATATATATCAGTAAGTCTCAGTCTGTCTAATACATCTCTAAGATAGCCCTCTGCCACACCCTCTCTTGCCCAAAACTCCTGTAGGCATGAAAGGAGGAGACCTGTTAGTGGTCTCCTCTTCCTAGCCCCCCAATTCAGGGTGCCACCACCTACTTACAGGTATATGGTCAGCTCCAAGGAAATGACAAGTGGTCTGGGTGGTTTTAGTCCTCTGATTTCTCTTTTGCATGAGGATTAGGAGCAAGTGCTTCCAAAGGAATATAACATTTTTAGGAGGCACTCAGTTGAGAATCATGCCTAACCCCAACCTCTGCCTGTGCCCCAAACATGCCCTCATAGTGAAATCCATGGCCATGGTGATACAAGGAGTTAGGGTGACCAGGTCCATGTGATGGAATGCCTGACTTCATCCATCCATTGAACACTCACTTACACATCTGCCATGTCTCTGGATGTTAATGCTCAATTTTCTCCCTAAATTATTTGAGTCTAATGCCCACGTATGAAGTGGTAACAGCAACAGGGATGACACGAAGTTGTGCGTGTTCTGTACTGCACGAAGGTACTCAACCAAGGAGGTGAGTAGGAACTGAAATCCAGCCCATGCTCCTTTTACCAAGCCAGGTACCCATGGGGCTATATCTGCCCAGGGGTACACCTTTCCCTAATGTACAAAAAAATTTTTTCTAGTCAAACAGAGGCCTTATGTTATACAACGTACTATAGTATCCCACTATGAATTTCACCCCCAACAGATGATACATTTGCTATTGCCTCAGTGTCCCCATCTGTCAAATGGGGACAATGCACTTCTCTGTGTTTTATGCCTTGAGATAGTCATTATAAGCAGCAAACTGCACTTACTAGAAAGAAGGTCTTCAAGGAATGTAAAGTTCATGTTAAATATTAATCATTATTTCCTCACTTTGTCCCAAGAAAGTGCTACTTAGTAGTTATGGGTTATTCCATGATCAGAGAGGAAAATAAAACTATTTTGTAGCCCTTGCCAAGGAAAGTTAATGGAAACTCTTATTCCACTACCTATGTAAAGGTCATGAGAAAGACCCACCTAGGACTAGCTGCACAGCTAAATGCCTATTTAGGGACCCAATAGAATCTTCAGATTAATTCTTCATCAACTGTGCTCTCAAGTTTTGTATGCAAACAAAGGTCGTAAACAAAGCTACTAACCAATTTTCACAAAGAGATGAAGAAGAAGGGACTTTCTTTCCTTGAGAGCAGACAATGTGCCTCTCTCATCCTTGAGTTTCTGGACCTGAATTGGAGAGTGGTTGTTCAATCAAATGTTTGTTGACATTTGTGCTAAGTAATCCAATACATGCTGCCAAGTGACTAATGCTCCCCTTAGGGGAGAGATGTTGATCCAGACACAGGATCAGAAGGGTCCTAAATAATTCATATGGACTCATCTATTTTGGCTAAATCTACAGAAAAGGGACTTCAATTTCCAAGTTTAGAAACTGTCTATATCTGATCCAAATCTTACATTTTCTTATTCCAGTGTTAATAGCATCAGAAAGCATGGCTTTAAAGCAATCACTCTCATTCTACTGATCCAGACTAAAACGCTGACATCTTTAAAAGTCTGAATTTAACTATGTGAAACTTCTAGATAAATTTATCTTTCTAAGTAAAAATCGCAGTGAGCTGATGTTAGTATCATTCGGTCATTCTATGACCACTTGCTCTAAGTACAGAGCTTCTGAATTTCTTTTCAACCAATTCATCATTCAGTTATGGACTGTATTTTCAGCCTTGAAGCCAACAAGTTATTGAAGCCTTTTAGTTATTATCTAACTTAAAGAAAACATCTAGACAGTAGTAAAGAGAAAGCCAGTCCTGGGGTCCCCAACTTGGCGGCTGGCAGAATCTCTCTATCTCTAGTCATGCTTCTCTTTTCTTCCTCTGCCTCATGACCCTCCTGAGAGATAAAGAATCAGTTTGCAGAGGGGGATTCTCGTGAACAACACTCACCCAGGTTTTAAATATGTTTCCTCTGGTTTCAATAGCATCAATTCCCGTAGCATACACAGCAACTACTCAGCCACCGAGTGACTTCATTCTTCCCCCAAGCAGATGGCTACTTAAGAATATATTTACTGCCATCTAGTGGAACCAAAACCAACACACTTTTTAAAAGCCTGGTCTATTCAATTTTTTTTGTCACTTGAATTTTTTCTCATTTTTTATCACCTTTTCTTCTTTGGAAAGGAGCTTCCATGCTGCTCTTGTTGCAGAAGCATCTCACACCTGGCAGGGGAAAAAAAAAACAATCTTTCTTGCTTTATGTACTGTCATTCTTGGTCAAAATGGAGCTGTGCCATACAGAGAGCAAAAGCTGCCATTCCCTGGGAAGCTCCTAAGCCTCACCGACAGTGCCAGGAATTGAACCATAATCCCTGATAATTATATTTACAAGAAAGGGCTTGCCCGTAATCTCTCCAAAAAAATAATGTTATTCACATGTGTTTCGTACAGAGATCCACATATAGTAGCTTAGCCATGTCTGAATTCTGATCTTAGGCTAGAAAATGAGCTTGACCTAACAGAAGTGTTTAAATTGCCTGCCCTGCAATATATCACATCACGTGCTTTCAATGCAAGGCACAATCTGGTTTATTTTCCATTGTGTTTCCCTATCACAAAGACATTTCTATAGCTGTGTGTATATCTATAGACGGCTTTAAGGGAAGGACTTAGGAGTAAGACTATACCCATGTTTGGATAAACATATCTGTCTGTTTTACCTCAGCCTGAACTATCTCATCATGGGAAAGTTTAAGCATGTTAAATACATACCAAAGTTTTTAAAGGGTTTGATTATAAGCAATGTGTCCGTTCTTTAAAAATACAAAGCTTTTTCACCCAGAAGAAGCTAGTTTTGTACAGTTCTCAACAGCTACTACTTTTAAAATCTAAGTAGATAACTCATATTACTGCAGCTTTGGCCTGAACGACCACGGTGGTTACTAAAACTATACGAGGTGGGCATTAAATGTGAACAGATACAGTGTAGGAAGCAGCTAGAATTACCTTCCAGCATATCTCCTTCTTTTATGAAACCTTTTTTTTTTTTTTTTACTGGGAGAGAGAACTGACTCTGAACAGACTCTATGAGTTTTCTCAACACAAATCCCTTTACAAGGCCTAAGAGATTCTGGAGTTGAAAGTTCAGGAGAGGAGGTGGGGAAGAATGTGGGGCTTTCGCAGGAAAGCTCAGGAATTTAGCAATACTAATGTAAGAATATCTGCAAGGGAAAAAAGTGACACAAGACAGGCCCCAGAAAGAAAGCCAAGAAAATGCTTTTTCCCATGTTGGTCAGGAGCCCTATAAGGTTCAGTCTCGGGTTTTCAGAGTACCGTCAAAGCTAGGTGGGAACTAACAAGTCACAAGTCCCCAGAGTGGAATAAATAATGCAAGGAAAATAAAGTTGAACAGACTGAAAAGTAAAATGCATTCTTGATTCTGTGTGATAGGCCCATCTTATCTCTAGGTCCTCAAGAAGAAAAATAAAAGAGAATCCAAAAGAAAGTAAGAAAAATCCATGAGCTCTTTCTGAGGAAAGAAAGTGAATCTGTCACCAAATATTTATTCAGAATGTTGTGGTGGCTAATGGTGCTATTCACCAAAGTGATTAATCTCCTAGGTTCAGGGGAGAATTGTACTTTCTGGCTCCCAGGTCATTGGATGAGGACATGTGGTTTTGGTCAATGAGTAGAGAGCAGAAATGACATGGGCCGCTTTCAGGACAGAACACTGACTTGTTGATACAAGACTTAAGTTCTCTCTTCCCTGTGCCACAGTGGTCTGTGATTCAAGGTGGTACCTGCTTAGACACCCTGGGTCTCTGAAAGAATGATCACAGCCCCCTTGCCTATCTACACTGAACGTATACTGTAAATGAGAACAAACCTTTGTGATTTAGGCCATTAACTTTTGGGAGATGTTTGTTGTTGCAGCGTTATGAAGCTAATCCTGACTGGTACATACCTGCGGTAGAAGCAACATTCTGTCTAGTTGACGTAGACAGGGGTATGTGACACAGTCTTTATGTACAGGCAATGAGTACCTAAAGCTTATAGTGGGGAGGTAGGAACGGCATTGGCTAATGTGAGAAAATCTTACATTGAAAAGCAAGTTTCTGAGATACATTCACCCCTATGTGTATAGCACCACTGTTCACAATAGCCAAAACATGGAAACAACCTAAATGTCCATCGACAGAGAAATGGATAAAGGAGGCACATATATACAGTGGAACACTACTCAGCCATAAAGAGAACAAAATAATGCCGATTGTAGCAACATGGATGCAACTAGAGATTATCATAATAAGTGAGGTAAGTCAGAAGAGAAAGACAAATATCATATGATCCCACTTGTGTGGGGAATATAAAATATGGCAAAATGAACCTATTTACAAAACAGAAAGAGACTCAGACATAGAGAACAGACTTGTGTTTGCCAAGGGGGAGAGGGGACACCTTATTTTAAGAAAAGCACCAAAGCGTGCCCTTTGGTTCAGTTCAGTTTAGTCGCTCAATCATGTCTGACTCTTTGCGACCCCATGGACTGCAGCACGCCAGGCCTCCCTGTCCATCACCAGCTCCCAGAGTCTACCCAAGCTCATGTCCATTGAGTTGGTAATGCCATCCAACCATCTCATCCTCTGTCATCTCCTTCTCTGCCTGCCCTCAATCTTTCCCAGCATCAGGGTCTTTTCAAATGAGTCAGTTCTTTGCATCAGGTGGCCAAAGTATTGGAGTTTCAGCTTCAATATCAGTCCTTCCAATGAACACTAGGACTGATCTCCTTTAGGATGGACTGGTTGGATCTCCTTGCAGTCCAAGGGGCTCTCAAGAGTCTTCTCCAACACCACAGTTCAAAAGCATCAATACTTCAGAGCTCAGCTTTCTTTACAGTCCAACTCTCACATCCATACATGACTACTGGAAAAACCATAGCCTTGACTAGACAGACCTTTGCTGACAAAGTGATGTCTCTGCTTTTTAATAAGCTGTCTAGGTTGGTCATAACTTTCCTTCCAAGGAGTAAGCATCTTTTAATTTCATGGCTGCAGTCACCATCTGCAGTGATCCTGGAGCCCCCCAAAATAAAGTTAGCCACTGTTTCCACTGTTTCCCCATCTGTTTGCCATGAAGTGATGGGACCAGATCCCATGATCTTAGTTTACTGAATGTTGAGCCTTAAGCCAACATTTTTACTCTCCTCTTTCACTTTCATCAAGAAGCTCTGAGTTCTTAAAGCAAATCAAAAACCCTCCCATCTTAATCATAATTACTTTTTCAAAGAGCAAAACATTGTCTTTCATTGTGGACCTATACATACATATATATATGTATATTTACATATATTTATTTTGTGTAGATTTTGTGTGTGTGTGTATAGATGTATTTTACTGGTAAAGTCAATTTTAAAAATCACTAGTCAGTTCCCTGTGTTTATGATAAAGGCTGTACCTTCTCATCAGTAGAAGTCATTAAGTTATTTGGAAGATTTTCAATTTTAAATGAATGTTGATATTTCCTTCCTCTTTTTAAATAAGTATTTGCTTTGAATTCATCCTTAATCACTTATATTATTCTTACCAAAGTAATTTTTAAAAAACAGAATTCACTTAATATTTGTGATCAAATCTGATAATCATTGCTTCAAGCAGTCCCCATGAAAAATGACTTAGTATATGAACAAATAAAGTTAATTATTAGTTTTTACGCATTCAAAGTATATTTAGGAACAAATAATGATATTAAACATAACTTTAAGCTTAAATAGTGGAGAAGGAAATGACAACCCACTCCAGTATTCTTGCCTGGAGAATCCCAGGGACGGCAGAGCCTGGTGGGCTGCTGTCTATGAGGTCGCAGAGAGTCGGACACGACTGAAGCGACTTAGCAGCAGTAGCAAGCTTAAATAGATATCTTAATTTCATAGAATATTCATATATAGCAATAGATACACAACTATATGAATATTTGGAGAAGGAAATGGCAACCCATTCCAGTACTCTTGCCTGGAAAATCCCATGGACAAAGGAGCCTGGTAGGCTACAGTCCATGGGTTCGCAAAGAGTTGGACACGACTGAGCGACTTCACTTTCACTTTTCATTCTCATGCACTGAAGAAGGAAATGGCAACCCACTCCAGTATTCTTGCCTGGGAATCCCAGGAAAAGAGAAGCCTGGTGGGCTGCTGTCTCTGGGGTCACACAGGGTCGGACATGACTGAAGCGACTTAGCAGCAGCAGCATATGAATATTTGTCATTTTTTCCTTTCTCAAATTTCTCTCTGAAAACTTTGTACATTTAAGAAATTTGTTAAAGTAGGTTAAACCATGCTACTTTTCTTTTTTCTTGTAAATTGTATTCAGACATAACTTAACAGACATAACTTAACAGGGGCTTCCCTGGTAGCTCAGACAGTAAAGAATCTGTCTATAATGCAAGAGTCCCAGGTTTGATCCCTGGGTCAGGAAGATCCCCTGGAGAAGGAAATGGCAACCCACTCCAGTATTCTTGCCTGGAGAATTCCATGGACAGAGGATCCTGGTGACTTAAAGTCCATGTGGTCACAAAGAGTCAGGCATGACTGAGCTACTGACACTTTCATAACATACGTATAGAAAAGTTGAGGAGCCATAATTATAACACTTCAATAAATTTTCACAAAATGAAGACACACATGTAACTGGCACCCAGATCATGAAACAGAACTTGACCAGCACCCCATGGCCTCCTCCTGCCTCCTCTCCCTCTTCCCAGTCACAGCCTTCTGAGAGTAACCACTAAGCTGAGCTAACCCCACGGTTTTGTTTTGTCTCTGTTTAAACTTCATATAAGTGGGATAATCCAGTATGCACTTTTTGTGACTGTTGCCTTCCTTCAATATTGTGTTTCTGAAATTCATCCCCATGGTTGCATATAGTAGCAGTTTGTTTATCGACATTGCTATATAGCACTGTATTATAGGAATATTTGTTGTTGTTTAATTACTAAGTCATGTCCAACTCTTTTTGTCGGACATGCTACAATTTATTGTAGAATAAATGCTACAGTTTATTCTATTTATGCTATATATGCTACAATTTATTTCTCCATTACACTGCTGCATGGCATGTGCATACACCAAAACATTATGCCTATATATCTAAATTTCAAATTTAACGGAGCCTCCTACTTGTTGCCAAGTAACCCTTATCCTTGCCAACACTTAGCATTATCAGTAGAAGTACCTACTTTCTTTTAAAAACAAATGACTAAAACCACTCACTATCCTTGTAGAACTGCATCTACCAAACAAAAGTGAACATTTAACAGTTGTTCAGTTTATTTGAACAGACAGGGAAACTAGTTTGTTCAAGGGTACCTCTTTAGGACTTCCCAAGTGGTCCAGTGGTTAAGAATCTGACTTCCAAAGCAGGGGACACAGGTTCTATCACTGGTTGGGGAACTAATATCCCACATGCCTCGGGGCAACTAAGCCCAAGAGATGCAACTACTGACCCTGCTCTGGAGTGTGTGTTCAGCAAAGAACCTGCATGCTACAGCTGAGACCTGATGCAGCTAAAAATAAAGAAATGTTTTACTTTAAAAAAAAGAGTACCTCTTTCTCCAGAAAAAAAAAAAAAAAAGTCCATTTTCTGTAATGAAGTATATCTTTTAGCTATCTACATTTATTAAATCAACTGGAACATGGCCAAGTTTTCATTTTATTTTTGATGTGTAAACAGCCTCAATAGGGTTAATAGTTTGCTTATAAACACAGAAGTTGTAGTTAAAACAATATTATTTCTATGAAGTCCTTTTATTCTTCAAAGCATATTACAAATTACAGATTAATTAAGCTCCACAACAGCCCCCAGGGAAACAGGGAATCCAGTCTCAAACTCAAGATATGAACCAACCTGAGACCAAAGATCTTGCTTCCTTGTTCCAAACACCAAGCTTACATTGATGGCGAGCATTAATATTCCAACTACCAAAAGCTATTGCCATTCTGCTTTTCCATCTAAAAATGGGAAAGAGAGTTGAGGATCAGGGAATAGTGAATGTTCAACAAAGTGCTTATCTTCTTAGATGTAGGCCTCATCAACCTCAGTAAATTTCTGATGTGTTTTTTGATTCTAAAATGTGTACTCATCAAGACCACCAGGTTCAGATAAGGGATAGCCACAGAAAGCCAGAAACATACAGATTCCTGAAAATTTAGTGGGGTCCAGAGGAAATTCTTATATTAAATTCCAAATGATCATTTACTGAGGAATTCTGAATTAGAAATATTTTGCTGCTATCTTCCAGTGTGATTACTAAACAAGTACTGAAAATTACTGAACTAGTACCATAAAATTGGTCTAAATTTCTCTCTTGACTCTCCCAGCCACAAATATCTTGGCATGGGGGAACATTGTCCTAAAATGACTGTTTGTTCAGTCCAGATCCTGAATGAAAGTGTGACTCTGAGGTTGTGTTGGGAACAGCTGGGATATTTCTGGGGAAAGTATTTCTGTGTAATTCCATATGCTCATGTTCATGCTAAGTCACTTCAGTTGTGTCCGACTCTTTGCAACCCTATGGACTCCAGCCCACCAGGCTTCTCTGTCCTAAATTCTTTAGGCAAGAATACTGGAGTGGGTTGACATACCCTTCTCCAGAGGACCTTTCCAACCCAGGGATCAAACCCGGGTCTCTTGCATTACAGGCAGAGTCTTTACTGCCTGAGCTACAGGAAAGCCTGTCTAACTCCATATTTGCCTTCAAATATTAACCAATGGTTTATGAAATTTCCTTGGCAACTAATATTTTAAAAAATAGAAACTGTGTGTTTTCCAGAAGAATTTTTACCCTGAATTATCCCCTTAGTTCCTCTGGAAGCATCTTCATCAAATTGCTTACACTAAAGAATTTCGTCCCTTTCTTTGCACTTATTTTCTATTGAATGAAGGAAAATGGCCATTTAAAATGTAAGTCTAAGTATGGTTGGTGGCTATGTACTTAAAAATAAGTGTGGGTTCTAGAGGACATACAATTGGGGTGACAAAAGATAAAGTTTTGTTCACAAGTTCAGAAAGTTAACCAAAATATATTATTTATATTGAATGAGCCAAAGATACTGAGAGCAGAACTCCTTAATGGGTAAGGAAGAAAAGTTGGCAAAGAGTCACAAAATTAAAAACAGAGAGTTTTTTTAAATCACTATCATAACACAGTTGACTATGATCTAGTATGTACAAAGAAAAAAATATATATATTATTAAAACAGTTTGTTTAGCTGAAATGGGAATCACCACTGAACCACCAGGGAAATTCCTGAAAAGGGGATTTTCAAGAGGTGAATTAGTGATGTGCCTTTGAGTCCATGAAAGTTTTGAAATGTTCCTATTTATCCCATGAAACTGGTTATCCTCCCATGACCCCTCACCCCTGCCAACTTCCTCATTTCCATACACGACCCATGTGTTTCCTCATGTCACACACCCAGGTTGTTGTTGTTGCTTAGTCACTAAGTATGTCTTCGGACAGCCCGCAAGGAACTATACTAGCACCATCAAGATACACTTGCTGAATAAATAATACATACAATAAAGAAGGATTTTTAAGGGAGACTCCCAAGGGAAGAAGAAAGTCCAGGAAAGTAATAGCAAAGGAAAGGTGATGAGGCAGGAAAGATGATCCATAAGGGGGTATGTTCTAGGCAGTTCATTACTTGGCCTTTGCGATCAACTCCCAGAGAAGCCCCTGAAACTCTTCTGTCTTCAGACATAGCATCCACTTGCCCTCCCATCCCACTTCCATCCTCCACACTGGTTCCATTATTTCAAGGCAGTGACTGAGGAAGCCAGAGTCTGGCAGAGTCTTATCAGCCAGTTAGTTCCCTGGGTGCCAGGGTCTCTCCCTGCTGGTTGGCATCTAGCCTGGTGGTTCCTTGGTCTGTGGAGAGGATGACTGCTGGGTTGGGCCAGCTTCCTAGACCCTGGTGATGGCATGAACCTTCACAAGGCTGCAAGTGGC
This sequence comes from Bos indicus x Bos taurus, assembly GCF_003369695.1. Taxonomy (NCBI): domain Eukaryota; kingdom Metazoa; phylum Chordata; class Mammalia; order Artiodactyla; family Bovidae; genus Bos; species Bos indicus x Bos taurus. The sequence continues at coordinate 79,581,406 of NC_040083.1, read as the reverse complement.
TGACACAAGACTGAGAAGATCTCAAGAATAACAGAACATTGACTAGAGTTCCCTGTGCTAGACAGAAGGTCCTTGTTGATTACATAGTTTATATATGACAGTATGTATATGTTAATCCCAAACTAGATGGAAAAAGAATCTGAAAAAGATAGGATATATGTATATGTATATCTGAATCACTTTGCTGTATACCTGAAACTAACACAACATTGTAAATCAACTATGCTCCAATATAAAATAAAAATTGAATTTAAAATTTAAAAAATAAAATGCAAAAAAAAAAAAGAATAACGAAACAACCATAAAGAAGAGTCATAGAAGAATCACCAATAAAAAAAAAAAAATCAGTGACCCCGACCCTGCAGCAGGCCACCACCAACTCACGCCTCTGCCAGAGACTCCTGGACACTTACAGGGAAGTCTGGGTCAGTCTCTTGTGGGGTCACTGCTCCTTTCTCCTGGATCCTGGTGTGTACAGGGTTTTGTTTTTGCCCTCCAAGAGTCTGTTTCCTCAGTCCTATGTAAGTTCTGGCAGCTCTAAGTTCTGGCAGCAGTTAATGGCAACCTCCTCCAAGAGGGCTTATGCCATACCCAAGTCTGCTGCACCCAGAGCCCCTGCCCCTTCAGCAGGCCACTGCTGATCCGTAACTCCACAGAAGACACTCAAACACTGGCAGGTCTGGCTCAGACTCTGTGGGGTCCCCTGGTGAGCACAAGGTTTTGTTTAAGCCCTCTGAGCATCTCTGGCGGGTATGGGGTTTGATTCTAAACGTGATTCTGCCCCTCCTACAGTCTTGCTGGGGCATCTCCTTTGTCCTTGGACATAGGGTATCTTTTTTTGGTGGGATCCAACATTCTCCTGTCAATGTTTGTTCAACAGCAAGTTGTAATTTTGGAGTTCTCACAGGAGAAGATGAGCACACGACCTTCTAGTCCACCATCTTGGGTCTATCGTTACAACTGGTGTTTATGCAGTGTGTTTTTGGGCACAGGGATACACAGATTGTCTCCATGTCTTCAGATTGTTAGATTCTCATAAGAAAAGATTAGATTGTATACTTTTAACAAAGAAAAATGCCCAAAGAATTTTATTTTTATCTTTAGGAAGAAAGGAAGACATTAAAGGGAACTGCCACTAAAATCATAGCTATCTTCATAGTTAACATAAAGCAATGGTTATTTTGCTATACTATATAAACCTACTGCTTGCAAATTTATATGCATATATACACATATTGTAAATGTATATACACATACATATGTAAAATTAGTTTTAGGGTTATAGATATGATAACTTTTTTAATCATCTGCTCATTGCTTTACTTTTTTTTTGAAAAAAATGGAAATGGAATTTCAGTTGTAAGCTTAAATATGTAGAAGTCTGCTTCATTTATATCTAAATGAATGTTAATTTTTATATTAAATGTTTAAGTGGCTACGTATTTTTTTAATGTTTTCATACATACCTCTGTTGAGAACAGAATTTCTATGATTATGAGTATTTTATTTTTCTGAGAGCTTTTGAAAATTTTCTGATGAGTAGTTAAATTTGTATATTATAATCAGTATCCAATGTCGAGAGTATTCTCAGTTGCCTATAATGTAAGTAATAAAAATTTCTTAGGAGTATAATTAGTGTATCTTATTTTATGTAGCAGTTTGGCAATGACAATCAAAATCTGAATATGTAAAACTTTTGAAATGATAAAACTTGCTGATGGAATTTTACCTATTATTGTTCTCAAATTCATAAACAAGAAAATATGTTAGAGATTATAACATAATTTGAATGTCTGAAATATACATCATTAAAAGAAGAATTGTAATGACAACTAATTTGTATGACTGTCATTCAAACACTGAAAAAATATTCTGATATTGAAGAGTGTTTTAAGTTGATTCTTTTAATTGTCATTTTTCAACAGATAACAATTAAATGTGTATGCTGAGGTGTATCCCTATGCCTCTGTTTTTTTCTATTTGAAATATTAGGGGTTACTATTACTAAGGACTTAATTTTGGGAGGCTCTAAATCACTGCAGATGGTGACTGCAGCCATGAAATTAAAAGACACTTACTCCTTGGCAGGAAAGTTATGACCAGCATAGATAGCATATTAAAAAGCAAAGATATTACTTTGCCAACAAAGGTCCATCTAGTCAAAGCTTTGGTTTTCCCGTGTATGGATGTGAGAGTTGGACTGTAAAGAAAGCTGAGTGCGGAAGAATTGATGCTTTTGAACTGTGGTGTTGGAGAAGACTCTTGAGAGTTTCTTGGACAGAAAGGAGATCCAATCAGTCCATCCTAAAGGAGATCAGTCCTAAGTGTTCATTGGAAGGACTGATATTGAAGCTGAAGCTCCAATACTTTGGCACCTAATGCCAAGAACTGACTCATTTGAAAAGACTCTGATGCTGGGAAAGATTGAGGGTGGGAGGAGAAGGGGATGACAGAGGATGAGATGGATGGATGGCATCACCGACTCAATGGACATGAGTTTGAGCAAACTCCAGGAGTTGGTGATGGACAGGGAGGCCTGGCGTGCTGCAGTCCATGGGGTCGCAAAGAGTCAGACAGGACTGAGAGACTGAACTGAACTGAACTGAATTTGTTGAAATAATTCCAATGAAACGATGAAGATAAGAATACCCAAAGTTTAGTTTTGAGTCCAGACAAAATAGATTTTCCTCTATTATATAGACAGGATTTCATCAATCTTACCTACGAGAGCTGATGTGGATGTATTTCCTCAAACCGTACAAATGTTACATTTTTATCCTTTTTTTTAATTTAAATGTATTTATTTTAATTAGTGGCTAATTACTTTACAATATTGTATTGGTTTTGCCATTCATCAACATGAATCCGCCACGGGTGTACACAATATTATGTTACAAAGAAATTGCCCTTTCTTCTGTTACTGTTCAGTTCTGTCATCTTCATACATGCTTATTCCTTACCAGGTTCTTGTGTTATTTCATTTTGCTCTGGGTGTTTTTTTTTTTTTCCTTTCATTTTCCTTGGTCTATCAATGTCTTAGTGTAGTGCAAATGAAATACCACATTTTATTGCTGCCAATTTACTGTGGTGTTTTGTATTTTGGTTGTGTATTAAAATATAATCTTGCTATGTTTTTAGGTGGGGGGGAGGAAAATTCCAGAGATTATGGAGAAGTCTTTTCACTCTTTCACCTTCACTAATCCACATTGAGATGAGATGAGACAATAACCCCAGATCCATGTCCTCTGTTTGCTGTCTGTTGTTTACAATACACTCCGCATTCCTATCTGTATGTTCAGTTATTCTCAATTACTCCTTTGCTTACCATTGTAAAACTTCAATTAGGGAATTCCTGCAAATATGTCACTACGGTTGGATATCTGAATTGGGAAAACACAAATTTCAGTTAAATTTGATTAAATTCAGTCATCGGGTCAACAATAACCCTTAGAAAATGCTGCTCTGACAAGGTTTATTCCTATCTGAATGTCTGTGCCTTTTTAATGCCATCCATCCAAGCAGCAGAAACTTGATATAAAGACGTTAGGACTAACAAATAAAATTTGTGCAGGAGTGTGTGACAATTACATGATTTATTTGTTGACAACTACAGGAAGGCCTATTTCAGCTTAAAAACACAATAGTAGATCATTAGAACTAATGTAAAATTACAGAACTAAAAAAAGCAACACAGGAATGACTGATTAATAATACTGTCAATTTGAAAATGTGTTTTCAATTTTTGAACTGTTGCTTAAGAAAAACAACAACAGAGTAAACAAAGTTAAAGGTGACACTAATAAATCATGCGGTGACCAGATATATTTTAAGTGCTGTTAGAAAAACAAAAAGACAATCTAAATATATTTATTTAAAATCAAAGATTGCAACTTGTGAAAATAGTATAAACATTATATGGAAATAGAAGAAATCGTAGGGTATCATCAGAGAAGAACTTCATTTTTATTCTTTACTGTCCTTTTAAATGTGCCCTACAGATCTATTTCTTCCCACAACCCTAGAAGAAAACTTGATCAGCTCCTTTATTTTTCTAGCCCATTTTACATAACATGAACAGTGTGGGTTTCAAGTCACATAGCACAAAGTCAATTTCAGATTTAAAATGCCTAATAATATGTAATAGGTAAAGCTTTCATCTTACTTCAAATTTTGCAGAATGTTTTATGACCCCCAAATGTGGTCCACTGCAGACAGGAAGGCTGCAGTTAGAGGAGGAGATGTGGCGGGAACATGTCCTCTTTCCCCATCTAAACCTTCCATTCCTCTACCCCATCTGGTAGCCCTCCAGGGTTGGAGCAAGGAGAGAGAATAAAAGGAGCTAGGGGAGTTCTTCCTGGATGCTACTATCCTACAACAGGACCACGGTGCCCTCTGGGCTTGACATTTGTTTAAGGTCGACTTTCTTCCTTTTGAGTATTTTTGAGGGTTTTTCAGACACCATTTCCCTCTCTCAACAGGAATTTTGAACCTGCAGTTTCTTCCACCTGGGCAAACGAGTCTCTACTCCAACTGGTTGCTGGAGCCTTTTCCTGCAGGCGATAGTTTTCAAGTGGCACACCTCTCACATCCTTTTGTTGAGTAAGTTGTGCTCCTCTAGATGGACTCATGGGAGGAACTGAGACAACCCTACTTTGGTTTTTCTCCTTTGAGGAAGTCTGTTCCATAAGAAATGCTCATGAATCCTGTGCTCCTACAAACTGAGTGCAGGATGATCCCAGAGGTGCAGGAAATTCGCCTGTGGTCCATCATAACAGCAGCTGAGCAGTTGGTCACTCATCCTATAGATTTCTAAATTTGAGTCCAACATCAGTTCATGCTACCTACCAAACCTCAGGGGCCATGTATTAAACTATCCAAATTGTCCCATTAAAGTCAAGCTCCCTGGACATTAGCTAAGAGACAAGCATAACTCTCCCCCAATATTGGGGATGATTTGCACCACATAGACAGACAGTATTAAAAATTCTCTCATCTAATCTCCAAAATCTGCCTGTTATAACCTTAATGTGGCAAGGTTATACAGGATTAGTGAGACTAGGTTTTACCCATATCCAACCCTCACTTTGGAATTATATATATGGAAATACGTATATGAGTATGTACATACACACACACACACACACACAAACACACACACACATGTGCAGTCCTCCCTGCTCCCTTGGCATTTGAGGGACATTGATTCCAGAACCTCCCCTGATGCTCAAGTCCTTAATGTGAAATGGGATCACATTTGCATATCAAAAACTTGTAAGGTATAGTTCTGGCCGAAGCAGAAAAAGGAAAGACGACCTCTACAGAAGTAGGCTACTTTTATTCAGGCAAGGAGGGACAACAGTCGGCCTAAGGACCAGGCTGAACACCGAGAGGGATCAGGGAGGCTCCATATTTATAGGGAGGTTTGTGGAAGTGATAAGGGAAATGTTAATCAGGCAGGATGTTTGGGGTATTCTTTAGTTGAGATGGCATTTGTAGTTGGGCAGGGGGTGATAAGTCTTCTGGGCAGGTGTAGGGGGTGGAAGGTTTCTGGACAGGGGGTGATAAGTCCCAGATAGATGCAACCGGCCTGGAGCATCAGGGCGGGACCTAAAGTTCTGTTTTCTCCGAAGTTAGATGATTCAGCATGGGCCTTTGAGACTATTTTCTTTTCTAGGCCCAAAAGACTCCTTCAAAACTTCCTTAAATCATCTCGTGATTCCTTTTTCTTATTGTAGATTACTTTTAATACCTAAATACAATGTAAGTTCTATGCATATAGTTGCAAATAAATACTGTGTACTTAGTTGCCGAGTATGGCAAATTTGGGTTTTGCTTGGAGGAACTTCCTGGAATTTTTTCCAAATATTTTTGATCCACAATTGGTTGAATCCATGGATGGAAGTAGTCATGGATGTGAGAGCTAGACCATAAGAAAGGCTGAACGCTGAAGAATTGATGCGTTTGAACTGTGGTATTGGAGAAGACTCTTGACAGTCCCTTGGACTGCAAGGAGATCAAACCAGTCAGTTCTAGAGGAAATCAATCCTGAATAGTCATTGGAAGGACTGATGCTGAAGCTGAAGCTTTAATACTTGGGCCAACTGATTCAAAGAGCCAACTCACTGGAGAAGACCCTGATGCTGGGAAAGACTGAAGGCAGAAGAAGGGGACGACAGAGGATGAGATGATTTGATGGCATCACTGACTCATGAGTGGACATAAGTTTGAGCAAGCTCTTGGAGATGGTGAAGGACAGAGAAGCCTGGCATGCTGTAGTCCACAGAGTCACAAAGAGTTGGAGACAACTGAGTGACTGAACCACAACAAATGGATGGAAGGCATGCAAATACAGAATGCTGACTGTATATTAATGATGAGCTGTGGATGTTAGCCAGCACTTCCATTTTAATAAACTGTTCCACTAATTTCCTTGAAACATTCATTTCCTAGGCTGGTTTGGCTCTCCAAGTAAATCAGTTGTTGAATATGCCTGGGGGTAACTTGGTGCCCTAACATACTACAACAAGATTCCACAGGCCATTAAAATGTCAGCATAGGTCTACTGGACAGCATATTAAAAAACAGAGACATTGCTTTGCCAACAAAAGTCCATCTAGTCAAAACTATGGTTTTTCCAGTAGTCATGCATGGATGTGAGAGTTGGACTATAAATAAAGCTGAGTGCCAAAGAACTGACGCTTTCAAACTGTGGTGTTGGAGAAGACTCTTGAGAGTCCCTTGGACAGAAAGGAGGTCCAACCAGTCCATCCTAAAGGAAATCAGTCCTGAATATTCATTGGAAGAACTGATGCTGAAACTGAAACTCCAATACCTTGGCCACCTGATGTGAAGAACTGACTCGTTGGAAAAGACCCTGATGCCAGGAAAGATTGAAGGCAGGAGGAGAAAGGGACGACAGAGGACAAGATGGTTGGATGGCATCACCGACTTGATGGACATGAGTTTGAGTAAGCTTTGGGAGTTGGTGATGGACAGGGAAGCCATGTGCAGTCTATGGGGTCACAAAGAGTAGGACACGACTAAGTGACTGAACTAAACTGAACTGAGGTCTACTGGAGGCCAAAGGAGAAATTAGATTAACTTCTTAGACCACTCCCAACTCCAGTGCTATGATCATGACAAGGTAATTCAACAGGACACCACTGGAAGAGCCCACAGGCTTTTCTATAACTCAACCCCAGGTCCATGCCAAGACCACTACCAACTCCATCTTTACTGCTCCTCTCCCTGACACCGACAGGTTCCTTGGTATGTTTCCCATCCTTTTTTTTGCTGACTCTGAAGACAAGTTCACAAGGTGAAGACAAGACCAGACTACTGAACACCTTGGGAGTACAGAAAGATAACATCAGGATCAACCACAACTGGGGCACAGTGAACATTCTTACAGCCCTGGTACCCACCTGAGGGGGCAAAGGAAGTTCTGGTGTATTCTAGCCCCCACATTATATTTCAGAAAGTAACACTCTCTGAAGCTTTGGTGGCCGTACAATTTATCATCCATTTTGAGGCAGTTCTGAACATAAAAAGAGATGCTAATAATCCTTATGCTGGAAAGGAGACATAAACACCCCCCTCCTTCGTTTCTCCTGCCTCCAACCAAGTCTGTATGATTCACACTTATCTTGGCTAACCAATTTTATTTCCACTAGGATTTTGCCCCACAGTGAGATGGATCACTTAGAACAACTTCACAGGTCAGGTTTCCTTCAGAAAGATCTTTCCTGGGTTTCTGAATATATTGTGGTGGTTTAGTCACTAAGCCATGTCTGACTCTTGAAACCCCATGGACCATAGCCCTCCAGGCTCCTCTGTCCATGAGATTTTCTAGGCAAGAATGCTGGAGTGGGTTGCCATTTCCTTCTCCAGAAGATCTTCCCAACCCAGGGATCAAACCTGTGTCTCCTGCATTGCAGGCAGATTCTTTAACAACTGAGCCACCAGGGAAGCCCTTAGTATGTACATAGTATATTCCAATGAAGAAGGAAATGGCAACCCACTCCCGTATTCTTGCCTGGAGAATCCTGTGGACAGAGGAGCCTGGTGGGCTGCTGTCCATGGGGTCACATAGAGTCAGACATGACTGAAGCGACTTAGCAGCAGCAGTATATTCCAAATAGTGAAACTTCTCAGTGTTTATAACTCATTTTATTGAGTCTCAAAAACATCTGAATTTTCATCACATACACACATTCTGCACATATGGAAAGTCTCTAGTCAGTGAAAAAGAGAGGAAAAAAAGGTCAAGTCTTTGTAAATAGTGCCACAATGAACATTGGGTGCTTGTATCTTTACAAATGATGGTATCCTTTGGCTATACGTACAGGATCGATGTTGCTGGATCATATGGTAGCTCTATTTTCGATTTTTTAAGGAACCTCCACACTGTTCTCCATTTACAATAGCCAGGACATGGAAACAACCTAAATGTACATCGACAGAGGCATGGGTAAATAAGATGTGGTACATATATACAAAGAAATATTACTCAGCCATGGAAATGAATGAAATAATGCCATTTGCAGCAACGTAGATAGACCTAGAAATTGTCATACTGAATGAAGTAAATCAAAGACAAATATTATATGATATCACTTATATGTTAAATCTAAAAAAAATAATAATAATACAAATGAGCTTATTTACAAAACAGAAATAGTTATAGATGTAAAAATCAAACTCAGTTACCAGGCGAAAATGCAGGGGAGGGATAAACTGGGAGATTGGAATTGACATATGCATACTACTATTTGGAGAAGGCAATGGCACCCCACCCCAGTACTCTTGCCTGGAAAATCCCATGGACAGAGGAGCCTGGTAGGCTGCAGTCCACGGGGTCACTAGGAGTCGGACACGACTGAGCGACTTCACTTTCACTTTTCACTTTCATGCATTGGAGGAGGAAATGGCACCCCACTCCAGTGTTCTTGCCTGGAGAATCCCAGGGACGGGGAGGCTGGTGGGCTGCCATCTATGGGGTCGCAGAGAGACGGACACTTAAGTCTAAGTGACTTAGCAGCAGCAGTAGCAGCTACTACTATTTATAAAATAGGTACATAATAAGGACCTACTGTACAGCACAGGGAACTCTACTCAATACTCTGTAATAACCTAAAAGGGAAAAGATATAAAAGATATTTTTAAAACACATACATATATATATATATGTATATACACACACACACACACGTGTGTGTGTGTGTGTGTGTGTGTGTGTATGTTTAGTTAGTCATGTCTGACTCTGCGACTCCATGGACCGTGTGTGTGTGTGTGTGTGTGTGTGTATGTTTAGTTAGTCATGTCTGACTCTGCGACTCCATGGACCGTAGTGCACCAGGCTCCTCTCATCATGGAATTCTCCAGGCAAGAACACTGGAATGGGTAGCCATTACATTCTCCAGGGGATCTCCCCAACCTAGGGATCGAACCTGGGTCTCCTGCACTGCAGGTAGATTGTTTACTGTCTGAGACACCAGGGGAGCCCCAATACATATGTATGTATGTATAATCGATTCACTTTGCTGTACAGCAGAAACTAACATAACATTGTAAATCAACTATACGCCAATAAATTTTTTTTAAAAAAAAGTCAAGTCCTTAATGAAGCATCTTTATCAGTAAAAGTACAACTGCAAACAGGTTAACAGTCTGCATAATTCACTGCAAACCCGAAGACAAAAAACACATTCACGTCTGAGAATTTCAGTGTGAATACCCTCATTTGATTTTTACATGAAATCATATAATTACAGGATTCCTACATCTTTGGAAAATATTAGCTCTTCCTAATTGATCTTTTTCTGTTAATGTAGAGATTTTGCACTTTTAAATCTTCCACTTTTGACTGTTACAATCATTTTTAAAGGATTTAAGCCTAAGTTATTAACTCTGGCTTCAGAACATCAGTCTGAAACAAAGGAAGCAGAAATATGCTTAATGTGTAACATATCTCAACTACATAAGAAAAGAAATATTATCAAGTGTAATACCTACCACTGTTACCCAATTTATTTCCTAAACTTTATTGAACCTTGAACTATATAATCACCTAAAAAAAAGCCAGTGTTATATTTCTCTTTGTTATTTTCTTAAATATTATACAGATCATTTATTTCAGATGATCCCTAACATCAAGTTACTTTTCCTTCATACAATGTGTGACTATCATCCAAATGACCTCATTAATCCTATTAAATTAGAGGGCTTCGATTGAGAGGCTTGAATAGGGAATGTTTTGCCCTTTGAAAATACAATGGTTTGTTAACAACAATGGCTAAGTTTCTGAACTGCTAACATGGAATGGTGTGAATATTTCACATATATACAGCTCATTAATGGATTAATGTAATCACCATTTCATATTAAAATAACAAAAGGTTGCCCCAAAAATAAAAGTTTATTTTCATACTTACTATTATCATCCTCAGTCTTTCTTTTTAAAAGCTGCACACACCCTCCTGTAACAATTATTCTTCAGCTATTAGGAAAGTTCCACTTCTCCCTCATAAATGTGAAGAGAAAGCAACTTTATATATTATTTTAACTACAATTTAAACGGTATTTTACAATTTACAAAACACTGCTTATATGAATTTGCCCATTTAAAATAGCAGTTTGTGAAGGCCAAAAAAAGTTAATTTTCAATGGTTCAATCAGATCTCACTGGATCCTTACAACCACCTTGTGAGAAAAACAATATTATTTACCCATTAGGCAATTTAGAAAGGTTAAGAAATTGACACAAAGCTATCCAATAAAGTCCATGCCCAATATTTAGGTCCCAAATCTTTTAAATCTTTTTTTTCCTATTATGATGTGTTGTGATACATAGCTCAGGGCTTTCAAAGTGTCTGTGCAGAATGTTCAGGGTCTAAACAAGTGCGAGAACCACTGAGATTACCTTTAAGTTTTTGAAAAGCAAATTATAAGGACACTAAAAGAGAAGCAGAAGGAATATGTACTCCTGATCAGCTGCAACTATCAGCCCCTGCCCCACCTGCTCCTCGCCCACTTTATGGGTGGAATCAATGCATAAAACTACACGGCCTCTCAGGCCATCCACTTTTCTTTTGTGATTCCCTTTTTCAAAAATGGACTTCTTTCTAACTGACGTAATGTGAGGAGCAGTTCTTCATAGAAAAAAAAGTCAGCATCATCAAATTCATCTTTTGAATGATCTTAACTCACACAAGTCCCTGCTCCTATCAACACAGCAATGGTTACTAAGTAGAATCAGCCTCTATAACCTAGAAGGCAGACCTGCCAGCATTTTTAGGCTGCTGCTGCTGCTGCTGCTAAGTCGCGTCAGTCGTGTCTGACTCTGTGCGACCCCGTAGACGACAGCCCACCAGGCTCCTCTGTCCCTGGGATTCTCCAGGCAAGAATACTGGAGTGGGTTGCCATTTCCTTCTCCAGTGCATGAAAGTGAAAAGTGAAAGTGAAGTCACTCAGTCATGTCTGACTCTTAGCGACCCCATGGACTATAGCCTACCAGGCTCCTCCATCCATGGGATTCTCCAGGCAAGAGTACTGGAGTGGGTTGCCATTGCCTTCTCCGATTTTTAGGCTATCTCCCAAGAATTCAGACTCACAGGTAGCAACAAGTACATAAAATCTGAGTGTTCAGGAATTGGAAAATAATAGATCTAAAGCAATCTGACATCCTCTTCAAACCTTCTCCAAACTCTCAACCCCTTCTCCATCAAAGTCCCCATAATAGAAATCCAGGGCTGCACAGGAAAAGAAATGGAAGTTCAGATGTATCTTGTCTATTCAAACAAAAGGTATGCTTTCGTAACCTGTCACTGTATAAATAACATACTGTCTTCCACTAAGACGTTCCTGCTTTGAAGAAATTTTGAAAGTGACTTAACCTTTCACATCAGGTTAGCACATCTCGGAAAAGGAATGTGAGAGAATGTTCCTTCAAAGATGGAAATATATGTACAATCCCCATGTCATAGGTGAGTTAAGCATGACAGGGAAGAACTGAATACTCTTTGTAAATTAAACTGGTAAAATATGTTCTATCAGAAGTTGGGGAGGGTGGAATAATACATACATATAGACACATACTCAGGAAACCTCAAACTTTTCAGAGTTGTTAAACTGATAGACTCAAGACAGAGAGAGTGGATAAGTCTGAGCACCATGCATTTTACTTCCAATTTTCATTTTGAAAGACAAGCTCGCCTGACTTTTTTCAGACCTATCTAAATTTCTCTGCTCTCGAAGCTTGTGAATGAGTACCACATGTTTATAGCTGGCTAAAGTGACTGTCTCTGTGGAGGATGTTTTCCTGTTTCTTATTTAAGGCACTAGTAATTAATCTGAACTGTCTTTCAGACATAGAAGAACCAGATTCTAAAATTCTCTCCTTTCCTTCCTGTCCCCTCCCCAGCCTTGCAGGAGAAATGGGGAATACTTTTCCTGTCATCAGAACCTTCATGGAGTTTTGAATTGTCTATTCTGGTGAATCTGTTAAAGCTTCAGGCAGTTTGAGATCTGAGGTATCCGAATGGCAGGAAGTGATTTACTAAGATTCATCCCCAGAGAACAAATATTGGAGCACAATAGTGATTTTGTTAATAATATGAACAGAGATTTTCTACATATAAATCACATCAGCATATGTTTCTAGATTCAATGTCCATAAGGTTCCAATTCAGGCTAGAAAGTAAAAAAAAAAAAAAAAATTACATTCAATAATCTTATATTGTAGATTTGATATGGAATGAGTGAGTTTTATTCAACAAAAGCATTTACCTCTAGGGGAAACATCCAGTACAACAAATTGACTAAACCCAAAATATACTTATGGCAAACTGTTAAAATAATTTCAAAGAAAAACATGAAAAAACAACATAAGAATTCTCCCATAAAACGCAATTCTTAGATTCATGCTAATTTACAATGGGTTTGATATTTAATAGTACATTTCTAGTTAATTGCTTTACCAAAATCTCCCTCGGGCCAAATGTCCAGATTCCTTGCTTTTTAGTCAAAGAAGAGAGAAAGAGGGGGGGAAAAGCCTGACATCTAGACTTCTTCAAATTATTTACTAAATAATTTTAAGCAGCTCTGAGTTAAGGATCTGAGTTCATTATTTACTTATTTAGAAACAAGCATCCGAATCCTAGTAGGTGTCAGAGACCAATAAGGCCCTACCTGCCTTTAAGGAATTCACAATCTAGTGGGAGAAAATGGCATATAAACACTCAGAATATAACATGTGAGTGCTATGGGCTACCCAGGTGGCAGAGTGGTAAAGAATCCACCTGCCAATGCAAGAGACTCAAGAGATGTGGGTTCAGTCTCTGGATCAGGAAGATCGTCTGGAGTAGGAAATGGCAACCCACTGCAGTATTCTTGCCTGGAAAATTCAATGGACGGGGAGCCTGGCAGGCTACAGTCCATGGGGTTGCCAAGAGTCGGACACAACTGAGCATGCGCGTACCCATGCATGTCAGTACTAGCTCCAGAATCAAACACTCCACCGACAACAACTCCATTCAGGACTGTTCTCATCACCTCCAGAATCAAGGTAGTTAATAATAGCTTCCGTTCACAGGAAGCACAGCACTCTACCATAAATCCTTTACAAGCATTATGTTAAACCTAGCCTTGACAATTTAGGTAGGTATTATTTGCTCCTTTTCACAGATAAGAAACGCAGCTTGATCTTGTACTCTGTTGGTAGGAATATAAATCGGTGCAGCCTATAGGGAGAACAGTATGGAGTTTCTTCAAAAAACTAAAAGAGGACTACTATCTGATCCAGCAATCCCACTTCTGGGTAGATATCCAAAGGAAACGAAATCACTCTCTTGAAGCAATATCTGCACTCCGTGTTCACTGCAGCATAACTTACAATAGGCAAAACATGGAAACAACTCAAGTGTTCACCAACAGATGAAGGGATAAAGTGATGTGTTTATAAATACAATAAAATATTATTCAGTTAGTAAAAAGAAGGAAAGCTTGCCTTTTGTGACAACATGGATGGACCTTGAGGGCAATAGGCTAAGTAGAGTAAGTCTCAGAGAAAGACAAATACTATTTGGTCTCACTCATGTGGAATTTTAAAAAGTGAAACTCACCAGAGCAGAGAGCAGAATGATGGTTGTCAGAGGTTTAGAGGTGGAGCAAAGGGATGATATTGACAGAAAGTGCAAACTTTCAGTTCTAAGATGAATATGTTTCTGAGATCTAAGATGGAAGTGCTAACTAACCTCATTGAGATAACCATTTCACAACTGTATACATATATCAAATTACCATGTTGTATGCCTTAAACTTACACTGCTATATGTAAATTATATCTCAATAAAGATGGGTGGAAAAGCTTGCATTCCAATGCAAAAGCAGCCATACATGATGTATAAGTTAATGTGGTAGCAGTGTTCCAATAAAACCTATTGACACTAAGAAAAAGAAACACTGAAGTTCAGAATGTTTAGGTCTTTGATGTTCAATGGGTATAGTTTCAGTTATGCGAGACAAATAAGTTCTAAAGATCTGCTGTTCAACATTGCTCGTATAGATAACTATACTGTATTGTGCATTAAAATTTTAGCATTCTTACAACAATAAAATCCTTTTAAGGAAAAAGGATAATAAGAAATCTGTAGTACCATGGGGGATGGAGGGAAGTGGAAATGAATTCAATATCTCATGTCATGATGACAGTGAACAGAGAAAACAAATAGCAAAGTACAGTGTCAATACACAAAAGTCAGTGTGTTTTCTCTACACTAATAATGAACAATCAGAATGGACATTTTTGACTAATGAATTTTTATTGAAATATATTTGATATACAATATGATGTTGGTTCCAGGTATTTAGAACTGAAAATTTTTTTTTAATTTTTATTATTTTTAATTTTATTTTATTTTTAAACTTTACAATATTGTATTAGTTTTGCCAAATATCGAAATGAATCCACCACAGGTATACCCGCGTTCCCCATCCAGAACCCTCCTCCCTCCTCCCTCCCCTACCTTCCCTCTGGGTCGTCCCAGTGCACCAGCCCCAAGCATCCAGTACCGTGATGAATGGATAAGAAAGCTGTGGTACATATACACAATGGAGTATTACTCAGCCATTAAAAAGAATACATTTGAATCAGTTCTAATGAGATGGATGAAACTGGAAGCTATTATACAGAACTGAAATTTTTAACAATTCCATTTACAGTAGCACCAATAAATGAAATACCTAATTATAAATCTAACAAAATATGTACATATGTCCAGAAGACTATGAAACAGTGTGGGAAAAAATCAAATAAAATCTAAGTAAATGGAGAAATACTCTAAAAGGAAAAAAAGAGCATATTTAAATCAGTTGTCTAAAGCCATGTAACTATTAGGCTGGAAAGCCAATACCCAAAACTCCTCTGGCTCAACATTTATTTGTGCTGACTTAACTAAGCTTTGTACTAATGCCTCATTGTAAATAAATCAATGTTCAGTAGTCCTTTGGTTGCAGGACTAAAAACTGCAAAATATTGTTTCAGTAAGGGAACCCCTTACTGAACTCTCAGGATAGTTTGCTTTTGGAAAATTATAACTCTCTCTTCAACCAGAGCATGAATTATAATATATTATATAGTTTTAGGATCTAAGACTCCATTTTAATGTGAGAGATAGAAGTAAAGAACTTCTAAACATCTTAAAAGGGTCTTTTTACCTTGTTCTAGAATAAATATCTTAAGATAACAGTAGATATCCCAAGATACCTGAAATCTTCTGCAGCTATTTGCGCTCATATAAAACTAACCTGCAGAGAACAATCGGGGTTTGCAGCAGAAGTTTAAAAGTAGTTTGGTTAGATGTTTAACTAGTTGAATTCGATGTTCAGTTGGTTAAACTATTAATTCACAGGTTCTGATGAGGCAAGGCTTTCCTCATCCATCACTCAATTCCATCACTCAATTCCACACTCAACTGAACTTACAGACAGGATGAAGCCCATAACACCCTTGGTCTCTAGTCGCAGAAAACAAGGAGTCCATCTGAATGGGAGGCTTCCTTTCCCCTGCCCAGGACCCCAGGGAATCCTGGATGGCTCAGAGACCTTTCTGCTTTCAACAGACCTAGACAGCTCTCAGCAAATAGATCTATCTTCTATCTTGAATAATTTCTTAAGGGACATTTACAGATGGGTCATCAATTCTTTTTAAATCCTATAAGATGTATTTAAGTATACAACGCAGGATACAGTCACCATGTTCTAAGCAATTACACCCAGGAATTTCCTTACCTTGCACTAAAGGGGAAAGCATGCACACTTGCAGCAATTTCACTAAATGTGTACTCCTCAAGCGTGCTTATTTTTAGGACAATATATTCTTTTCCATGTCCTAAATATGGTAAAGTTAAAGCCTACATTGTTTTGGCTATTAAAGATATTAACCAGTTCAGTCGCTCAATCGTGTCCGACTGTTTGCGACCCCACGAACCGCAGCACACCAGGCCTCCCTGTCCATCACCAACTCCTGCAGTTTATCCACACTCATGTCCACTGAGTTGGTGATGCCATCTAACCATTCCATCCTCTGTCGTCCCCTTCTCCTCCTGCCTTCAATCTTTCCCAACCTCAGGGTCGTTTCAAATGAGTCAGCTCTTCACATCAGGTGGCCAAAATACTGAAGATACAAATAAGTGAGAGGAAAAGAATTTTGACTGGTTTCATCCCATGATATTCACAAGGGAAATGTTTTCCTCCTATTCAGACAGGAGTATTACTTCAATGTTTCAATTATGAGATTATTATTGTCCAGTACTTTTTTCCTGAGAGGTCTCATAGTCCTTACCTTTTATTCCTCTCCACTAATATTAGAATTATCAGAGGTTTAGTGTTTAATTTGGTAACTGTTTTTGGTTGTGGGGGGTTGGAGGATGTAAGGGTGATTCTAGCACAGAAACTCGTTGGTCCATTGATGGAAACAGGGCTCATAAGAGGAGAATCATTTTGTAGGGAAGATGAGAATCAGACACAGAGAAAGGTCTAGACTGGAACCATATATTTGAGAGTTATTGTACAAAAGATATGCTGAAATGGAAGCTAGAATTTCTACCTCACCACACCCACATATACACAAAACATAGGCCTGACCTTGCCCAGGTAGGTGAGGAAAAGACCTCATTCTGATCCGTGTGTTGGACAGGTCTTGCAGAATGCTACAATTCTTAGCTCATCTAATTGCACCTACATGGAATGAAGTCAAGTACGTGCAGTTATGCAAGTTCAATTGTTCTCACCCTAAGACTAAGACATACCCAGGCATAACTGAGAACAGAGGCTATGTGAACCAGGGTCAAAGGAGTCACAGGAGAAATTACCAAGGTTAATGATGCTAGGTCCATTTCACAATAAGGAGCCAGATAAGAGAGGAAGATGATTTCTGAATAAAATATGTGCCTGTTGTACAGATTATCCTTCCAGTCTTAAGGACACATGCCTCATGTCCTAAGTTGAGATAGGTTTATTGAAAGGAAAGAAACAGACACTCCATGGGGCATTGAGAGCACAGAGGAGTCAATGGCTTTCCCAGAACTACCTCTGTGCAGAGGTGAGCACCATGAGCAAGAGCCACCGGCAGCCGTAGCATGAGATTTGCCAAGCACCACCACTGCAGCAGGCATCCCAACTGGCAGTGGTGTCACGACAGGTAAGGATTAACAATGATGCTCCTACCACAGACAGCAGAGCCTTAACACTAGGTATCAGGGTCATCAGAAAAGGTAAAACAAAAAAGTGACAGCCTTTTCCTTCCAGTGTGAACCACACCTGAAAAGGAGGGAAATGGCAGGTGCCATGTAGCATCCAGGAAGCACATGGATCCATGTGGATTTCTTCCAATACTATCTAAGAATTTGAGAATCTGGAATTTTCAGAGTTTGTAGAGGTAGAGCCTATTTGTGACTTATTTTCATCTTCATATTACCCCTAAGCCAGTGTGACTTTGGAAGGGCAAGTAAAACTGAAAAACAGGGCTACCCAAGTAAAGAAAAAATAAATTTTAAAACTCCCCCCGTTTCCCCATGCATGAAAAAGTATCTATATCCAGCCACCCTCATAATGCAGAAGTTTCTGATTTTTTCTATTAAAAATGACATAACCATTCCCTTTCCACCCCTGGTAATTAAATGCTTACAGCAGTTGTTTGTCTCAAAAGCTCTCTTGTAGTCATATGGGCCCCTTTTGCTTCAAGACAAGAAAGAAGAATCTTGTAGGATCCTGCTTTCTAATACTCATAGTGATCAGAAAAGCACGAGTCCTTAGAGAATTCAAGGTAAACCTGATACACAATAGCAGGCACTGTTCTCACAGCTAATTGGCGGAACCTGGATGGTGCCCAGGTTTGAACCACACAGAAGTAATTATTCCTTTCCCTTCACAGATAACTTTAGAAAAGCACTCCCTTACATTCATGAACTTTTCCCACTACAACATGAGAAATGCAGGAATGTAGCTCAGCCTGCCTTGCTTAGAGATGTTTCCCAAAATTGAGTGCATTTGTTTAAGCTCGTTTCCAAAAAACAAATTGAAAGTTTAGCTCAAAATTTTCTTTTGGGGAGTGGAGGGATGGAATTTTATCAGATTGGTGGGAAAGTCATGGTGAGTGTGCCAAAGAATCATATTGCTTTCTTTTTCTTTAACAAAAAAAATACCAAAAAAAAACCCCTCATGCTGATTTTGCAGTGGGAAGCCTGCCCAAATGACAAATTAGGCAAGATGAAATGCAGTGGTTTGGCCTTTCTGGAAATTTAATTCTCAGGTTTCGAAAAATCTGGGGAAAACAAGAAATCTTATTGTTAAAGGACAGTAAATTAGCATACGGCAGCAACCCTAGTAAGAAAAGCTTGCCTGCAAAACAGGAAAAGTATGGAGACATTTTGAAATGCAAAGGCTGCCTATGAAACAGCCATTTAAAATAACTACATGGAGATAATCCAAAACATGGAGAGAAAGAAGCACAGGAGTAAAAGCAAGAATGAGGAAATGATGTCCAAGGAACTGAAAGTCTTATATGGTTTTCAGCCTTTGCTTTCATTTTGCCCAAATGTCAGGAGGACCCAGGTGCCTTAGGCTGAGATTTTAAACCGAGTTTAGATCAGTAAAAACTTAGAGATAAAAAATCTAAACCAAGGGATTCCCTGGTGATCCAATGGTTAGGATTCCGAGCTCTCACTACTGAGGGCCCAGGGTTCAATCCCTTGTCAGGGAACTAAAATCCCAATAAGTTGTGAGGTGCAGGCAAAAAAAAAAAAAAATCCGAATCAGAAAGAATCAGAAAAGAAGAAGAAAGGTCAAGAACGCAAGAGGTGAGAACCAAGTGGCCAAGGCAAGGCCAGAAACACTCAGAGTCATAGGAAAGGGACAGAAGACCACCATGTTCAAGTTCACTTACTAAAAGAGACCAAAGCCAAAGAGGCCAAGGGGTGGCTTTAACACTGGCCTTTTCAGACTTTTCCAAAGAAACCATAGATAGAGGAGAGTAGATTCACATCCCCTAGAGATCCCGAAGCACTTAGCCAGCATTTGTAAACATCATATAGCTTAAAAATTAATGAAAATTTCGCATTGTCCCCATACAGCAACCTTGTTCTTATCAATATAAAGTTAATATAAGGTCAGTTTCTCCCATTGAGCAAAACAGAATGCTCAAGAGGACACACCATATGCAAAAGCACAGGAGAACCCCCACCCTTGTGCTAAATGAATTTTTTAAAGGAGAAGAAATCAGTCCAAGAAAGAAGAAATAAAAGAACAAAAACTATAATTCATGTCCTAACTTAGTGAAGCTATTTTTCATAGATTCTCCATTTTAGTAAAGGACAAAGGCAGACCGGGTACAGAACAGAGTTTGGGTGTTGGTTACCCAGAAAGCAGTAATCAAGGCCAAAGTTAATGAACAAAACATTACTGCGGTGTGGGATGGGGGTTAGATAAAGAGTTATTATTCCATGGAAATGGGGATTCAGCTATAAAATGAAAAGTTCTGGATGGTGGTGATATTTGCACAACAATAAAATGTATTTAATACAACTGAACTGTATACTTTAAAATGGTTTAAAATGGGATATACACACACATATATAGGAATATTATTCAACCATAACAAAGAAGAAAATCCTGCCATTTATAATAATATGGATGGGTCTTGAGGGAATTATGCTAAGTAAAATGTCAGACATAGAAAGATAAATACTGTATGATCTTGTTAATGTGAAATTAAAAAAAAAAAAACTGAACTCATAAATACAGAGAAAAGATTGGTGGTTGCAAGGTGGGAGGTGAGCAAAATGCATGAAAGTGATCAAAAGGTACAAACTTCCACATGTACAATGTGGCGACTATAGTTAATAATACTGTATTATATGTTTGAAAGTTACTAAGACAGCAGATCTTAAAAGTTCTCATTATAAGAAAAAAGATTAATTGTGTGAGCTGATGGATATTGACTTACTGTTGTGATCATTTTGCAATATATACAAATATCAAATTATCATGTTGTACACCTGAAACTAATATGAAGTTATGTGTCAATTATATCACAATTAATAAGGTAAATTTTATATTATGTATGCATGCATGCTAAGTTGCTAAGTCATGTCCAATTCTGTGAGACCCTATGGACTATATCCTGCCAGGCTCCTCTGTCCATGGAATTTTCCAGGCAGGAATACTGGAGTGGGTTGCCATGCCCTCCTCCAGGGGATCTTCCTGACCAGGGATTGAACCCATGTCTCATGTCTCCCGCATTGGTAGGCAGCTTCTTTACCATTAGTGCCACTTGGGAAGCCCTACATTATGTACCATTGCTATGTTCAGTCACGAAGTCTTGTCTGACTCTTTGTGACCCCACGGCTGCAATCATGCTAGGCCTCCCTGTCCCTCACTATCTCCTAGAGTTTGCTCAAACTCATGTCCATTGAGTCAGTGATGCTATCTAACCGTCTCATCCTCTGTACCTCTTCTCCTCCCCTCAATCTTTTCCAGCATCAGGGTCTTTTCCAATGAGTTGGTGCACATCAGTAGGAATCAAGTGGTTTGATTGTACGGAGCAAGACACAGTTGAGTGGCACACATGTGTAACTACTCAGAGTCCTATAGCAGTAGGGGGCTAGAGGAGGCCATAGGGACCTGAAATGATGTTCAATCCACAGACGAGATGTAAAAACAGAGGGAGACAGTAATACTCTAAGTAATGATCTCATGGATGAAGGAGCCTGGTGGGCTGCAGTCCATGGGGTCACTAAGAGTCGGACATGACTGAGTGACTTCACTTTCACTTTTCACTTTAATGCATTGGAGAAGGAAATGGCAACCCACTCCAGTGTTCCTGCCTGGAGAATCCCAGGGACAGGGGAGCTTGGTGGGCTGCCGTCTATGGGGTCGCACAGAGTCAGACACGACTGAAGTGACTTAGCAGCAGCAGCAGCAGCAGCAGCAGCAGCATACCATATCTTCTACCATTCTTTGAGAAACATCAAGTGGATTTGACTGGGCTAGGCTGGGAGTCCGTGTAAACTAGGATGAGACCATCAGGTGGATGTGAAAAGCACAGGCAAGCATCAGCTGCTAGAAACAGAGGTGAGATGGAGTCTACCATACAGACAAAGGAGTCTATCATGATCAGGTAGGTGGGCAATGGGAACAGAGGACTCATAAAGAACTGAGCCCTGGAATCCCAAGCAAGTGTTCCTTGATTTAGACCCAGGGTTTATGGGCTATTTACAATCTCTGTGTGGACACTGGCCAGAATAGGGGAATGATCTTACTCAGAACTTCTAGAATACCAGACTGGTGTCCAAGAGAAGGACTCAAACTTGGGGAATAAGTCTGGTTTCCAGTTAGTTCATTCTCTTGTTCAAGAAATATTTATTGAGCACTTACTATGTGCCAGGCACTATTTGTGAGTTTCAGGGATACAACACTGAAGAGAAAAAGCAAGTCTTCAGTGGAGTTTACATTCTAGACTTATAGACAATCAATCCATGAATATATAATATGATTTCAGACAGTGATGGGCTTTCCAGGTGGCACTAGTTGTAAAGAACCCACCTGCCAGTGCAGGAGGCATAAGAGACCTGGGTGGCATCCCTGGGTTGGGAAGATCCTCTGGAGGAGGTCATGGCAACCACTCCAGTATTCTTGCCTGGAGACTCCCATGGACAGAGGACCCCGGTAGGCTACAGTCCATAGGGTTGCAAAGAGATGGACACAACTGAAGAACAGCATGCACACATGCACAGACAATCATAAGTCCTAGTTACGATAGGAGCGCTCTTCCTCACTCACAGACAGCTTCTTTCTTGCTGCTTTTCCATTCGGTCTTTGCTCACTACAAGTGCATGAAGTGAGAGAGAGAGGGCAGTCTGTGGTATCTATTTAAAAGAGCACTAATCTCACTGGACCAAGAACCCACCTTCATGATCTCATCTGATCCTAATTACTTCCCAATTAAGGCCCAATTTCTAAATACACACCATATTGGAGATTAGAGCTTCAACATATGAATGTGAGGAAACACAAACATTTGATATTTAACAGGCCATAATTTTTTAAGTGAAAACCAATGTTTTAACCAAGTCTCATTTTATTAGTTGCAACTTTGCAGGTAGCTCAGTGGTAAAGAATCTGTCTGCCAAACAGGAGACACAGGTTCTTTCCCTGGGTCAGGAAGATCTTGTGGAGAAGGGCATGGCAACTGACTCCAGTATTCTTGCCTGGAAAATCCCCTAAACAGAGAAGTCTAGTAAGGTACAGTCCATGGGGTCACAAAGAATCAGACACGACTGGGGGGCCAAGCACACGTTTTATCAGTTAGGTGTTTTGTTTTTTTTTTAACCCATCCTCTGAAGAATCACAACAAAGAACCTCTTTTCAGAGTCAGCACAGAAAGTGCTGAGTATCACTTCATCTTTCAGTTAAAAATAGGTCTTTTATTCAATGTAGGAGCAAAGGAGGTCTTATACTACCTCTAAATGTCAGTAAGTACTCATTTAGATCCCACAGCGCATCAGGCACATAGGAGATTACAACTTGGAATTCAAACTAACCTTCTTTACTTTGCTGCCTTTTCATTTTCTTCCCCTCCCATCTCACTCTAGCCCCATAATATTGTTCTACTTATTCTTCACCAATAGGTAAATCACCAGAGATAGAAAACCTAACTGAAAAAGCTACCGAATCAAGAGCTGTGATGAAAGTTAATGTGTGTTTTCCTCCTTGTGATCCAAATAGAGAAACATCTACTCTTACAATTGTGTTCATCTGTTTGTCTTCTAAACCCACAAGTCCCATTCATCTCTGAGAGCAATTTGGAGAAAATAGGTAAAAAAAAAATCTATCTGAGCAGGAGCTAAAGGGGACTTGTGTTTGGGCTGTATACAATTTCTAAGTTCTCATCTCAAGAACAAATTAAGATCAGATGGGAATAATTTAAGCTATTTATTTATATCATATTTTAAAATAAGGAGCCAGCTAGAAAGGTGGCAGCTTAAAGTCAGCATATTCCCTAATATCCCTTTCTAAAGTAATATTTCTAAAATAAAGTAATATTTCTAAAGTAATATTAACAACTTGAGAAAACAAGGTAATATGAAGTGCTTTACCTCTTAGGGAAGGTAATCTGCCACTCTCTATTAAAAAGTAAAAAAAGCATATCCTCTAACTCAGGAACCCCACTTTGAGTAATGTGGCAGTACATAAAGATTTATGCAGTAGTCCTTTGATTGCTGGTTATTTGTAGTGATTTAAGTATTGTGAAAGAAAATGCTAACCCAAAACACAGTGCATTATATTTGGGTTTACAGACAAAAATTGCCTTTTTTAAATCTACTACAGTAAGAGATATCCAAGTGTATTGCTCATCTAACAGCCCCAAGACAAAATGAGCTTCACTAGATTTTAAGTACAATGGACATTTATGAAAGATTTAATAAGCTTCCTGGTGAACCATTTACATTAGCTGTTACATTTTTAAATCATTATCAATTTTCACAATAACCACTGTTTCATGGCTTATTAATTATCTAACAGTATTCCTAAAATGTTTGAAATAAGAAACCTCTATAAAGAGTGTATACATGTGTACAAAATAAAGTTTAGAGGAAAGTTCTTGCCTTTTTCCTCTTATGTGTTAGGACCTTGAAACAAAGCTTAAATGCACTTTTCTCCCCTAAGAAGTGAGGATGCATTTCTTATGTAATATCTATCCATTACCTGAATAAATTGTGATAGCTACGTAATATGAAATATTACAGTTTTGTTTTTTAAAGTGAGTTTGGATCTATATTCATCACCCCACAGAAAATCCTATGTTATGTAAAGTGAAAAAAGAAACTCGTTGAATTTCTTCAAGAAAGAAAATTTGGGGTACAGCAAAGAAAAATGAAGCATAGGCCAAAAGAGAATCCAGCATAATAGATACAGAATCTGTAATATTGTAATCCTAATTTTAAAAAATAACCAAAAATTACCTCCATGTAGATATATGAATATATGTGTTTTATATACATACATAAAAATATATATAAAGATATATATGCATATGTATATGTCTATCAAGATATATATATGCATATATATCTTAGTATGGATCACAAAAAGGAACCAAAAAAACATTTATTCTAGGCTACTGAAAGTGAAAGTCACTCAGTCATGTCCAACTCTTTGAGACCCCATGGACTATACAGTCCATGGAATTTTCCAGGCCAGAATACTGGAGTGGATAGCCTTTCCCTTCTCCAGGGGATCTTTCCAACCCAGGGATCGAACCCAGGGGTCCTGCATTGCAGGCAGATTCTTTACCAGCTGAGCCACAAGGGAAGCCCATTAATAGTTGGAGAGAGGGGATATCATAAAAGTTTTCTTTATACATCTTTATATTATTTAGTTATCATGATCATAAATTACCCTTACAAATAACAACAGAAGAAACAAAAGTAAAAAAGGAAAATGAAGGGGGAAGGGAGCATAAATGGTGCCAAAAGATTTTTTCAAAGTTTCAAATGCAAATAATTTATTTCCAGTAGCCTATATTTGCCTTATTTTAGTATTTTCTTCCTTAGGTTAATTCTTTCTACCTTGAATTCATTCAGGATTATTTTTTATAAATTAGATTTATCTAATTTAACAGTTCTCAGCTTTATAAAAAGGATTTATACATATTCATGAATAATCTAGCATTAAATAATGCTGTGTAAAAAGGAAGAACACCAGAGATCAAATTGCCAACATCTGCTGGATCATCAAAAAAGCAAGGGAGTTCCAGAAAAACATCTATTTCTGCTTTATCGACTATGCCAAAGCCTTTGACTATGTGGTTCATAATAAACTGTGGAAAGTTCTGAAAGAGATGGGAATACCAGACCACCTGACCTGCCTCTTGAGGAACCTGTATGCAGGTCAGGAAGCAACAGTTAGAACTGGATATGGAACAACAGACTGGTTCCAAATAGGAAAAGGAGTACGTCAAGGCTGTATATTGTCACCCTGCTTATTTAACTTCTATGCAGAGTACATCATTAGAAACACTGGGCTGGAAGAAGCACAAGCTGGAATCAAGATTGCCGGGAGAAATATCAATAACCTCAGATATGCAGATGACACCACCCTTATGGTAGAAAGTGAAGAGGAACTAAAAAGCCTCTTGATGAAAGTGAAAGAGGAGAGTGACAAAGTTGGCTTAAAGCTCAACATTCAGAAAACGAAGATCATGGCATCTGGTCCCATCACTTCATGGGAAATAGATGGGGAAACAGTGGCTGACTTTATTTTTTGTGGCTCCTAAATCACTGCAGATGGTGATTGCAGCAATGAAATTAAAAGACGCTTACTCCTTGGAAGGAAAGTTATCACCAAACTAGACAGCATATTAAAAAGCAGAGACATTACTTTGTCAACAAAGGTCCACCTAGACAAGGCTATGGTTTTTCCAGTAGTCATGTATGGATGTGTGAGTTGGACTATAAAGAATGCTGAGTGCCGAAAAATTGATGCTTTTGAACTGTGGTGTTGGAGAAGACTCCCGCGATTCCCTTGGACTGCAAGGAGATCCAACCAGTCCATCTTAAAGGAGATCAGTCCTGGGTGTTCATTGGAAGGACTGATGCTGAAGCTGAAACTCCAATACTTTGGCCACCTCATGCAAAGAGCTGACTCATTGGAAAAGACCCTGATGCTAGAAAAGATTGAGGGCAAGAGGAGAAGGGATGACAGAGGATGAGATGGTTGGACGGCATCACTGACTCAATGGACATGAGTTTGGGAGTTGGTGATGGACAGGGAGGCCTGGCATGCTGCGGTTCATGGGGCTGCAGAGTCGAACACAACTGAAGGACTGAACTGAACTGAAGTTGTAAGCAATCAGTTTACATGTTTCTAATGTGAGAGAGAGAAAAAAAAAAAAAAACTTGAAGAATGAATCAGGGGCCATAGCACTTTGATTTCAATACATTCATCTATAATTTGCCAGTGCCTTCAGATCAATCCTTATAGGTATATATTAAGTTGCTGAGATTTATCAGGACTTCCCAGGTGGTGCCGGTGATAAAGAATCTACCTGCCAATGCAGGAGATGCAAGAAAGGCATGTTTGATCCCTGGGTTGGGAAGATCCCTGGGTTGGGAGCAGGAGATGGCAACCCACTCCAGTTTTCTTGCCTGGAAAATTCCAAGGATAGACGAGATACTGAGATTTATCAAGTAAAATCACTCTCCAAAGTTCAAGTAAGTACGTATAAATGTGTCCACTAGTGAAAACATTAAATAACATTTGGGGAGGATTGTAGAGAAAGGTGAGTACTCCCTTAAGTACCATAGCTTAAAAGGGTGCTCTTTGGGAGACTGACCTTGAGAACTGGAATAAAATGATATAAGGACAAAGATGCCCACAACCTTCAGTACCCTACTGTTAAACACCTCCTTTGTCTTTAGGCAGGATCAAGCACAATTCTGACTCCATGGTCTGCTCTGGAAGCCTGAGGCTATGGGGTGCTGGGAAGGGCAGAAAAAGCAACCTTAGTCACAGGCTGTCTGATGACAATGACCTTGGGCCAAAGTACTCAGAACACCTGAGAGGAAATACGTGCTTCTTCCCTGGCTTAATCCTTGCCTGTTGAGTAGAATATACAAGATAATGTGAATATGTAACTTCATGATTTTGATCAAAGGCAGAAGAGCAATTACAGATAAGCATTTCTAGGAGCTCTCTACAACTTCAAGTTGACTCTTTTTATAACTCAAATTCCTCCCCTCATGACCTCCTTCTTCAGGGAACAAATCTTCCCAAAACTCATCCCAAGAACTTTCTTCATGGTGAGCTAACTAGATCACATGTACTTGCTGTCACTCAATCATGTCCAACTCTTTGCAACCCCATGGACTATAGCCCACCAGCCTCCCCGTCCATGATATTTTTCTGACAAGAATACTAGAGTGAGTTGCCATTTCCTCCTCCAGGGGATCTTCCCGACTCAGGGATCAAACCCTTGTCTCTTGCATCTCCTGCAATGGCCGGCAGATTCTCTACCACTCGCCACCTGGGAAGCTCAGATCACGTGTAACTCTGCCTTCAATTACTGCTTATGATATTTGCATATGGTTTCATGTATTGGAATCCTATTACCAAAAAGAACCAAGAAAATTGGAGACAAGGAAAGCACAGACAGATTTTTAACTCCACTTGGTCAGATTTCTATCAGGTAAATAAGTCCAGAGCTCTGCCTAGTTTCTCAATATGATGTTAATAATATACCCTTTATTACAGTTCTTTACTCTGATTTATGTAAGATGTTAATTATCCCATCTTCATAAGGTGACAGACATCTTCTTAATCAGGCCCAATTACTGCGTTGAAAAGCATAGTTATGACTACTGATAACTCTGAGATAACTCAAATTATTTCATTGTTCTGTGCTCCCCCACTTTGTAAGGTTTCCATCATTCCTTTACAGAACTGTTTGACTTTGTTGTTTTGGATCACCACTCCAACTCCCAGCTGGGGTAGGTAGGACTTCTCATACTCCTCAAAAGAGATCAGATCTCAGTCACTTATCTCTGATTATTGGGTTTCATCTTGCCCTAATTCCACTTCAAGACCAGTCCCTGTAAAGTGTTCAGTTCCAGACAACTCAGGACATGTCTCAGAGGATCCAGGAAGCATCCCACAGCCACATCAACCTCCCTCCTATGTAGGTCAACACTGGTTACCTAAGAAGTGCATAATGGGGATCACTCTGAATGCCCATGGTTGAGTTACAAAAACCACAGAAAGAGCCATTACACCACTCAACACATAACTATTATGAAAGTTACTTGGGATAAATATGGTGGCCTGTTCTAGGCTCCATTTAGTCATTAAAATAAGCTCTTCCATCTGATGAGCAAGACCTATATTCTTAACTCCCACTCCCACTCTAATGCCACAAGCTGGAAAGTGCTGGCTAATTTACTTCTTCTCGGTGAGGAGACGCTGGCTTGAGTTTTTGCTTCAAATTTTCATTGACAGCAAACATTATCTTGAGCTCTTTCTCTGCTGGGAAAAGGGTGACGTTGGTTTTGATTTCCTGCCCCATGATTTGTGTCATTTTCCAAGAAAATGTGTGAATATTCACAGCTGACAAACAAACTCGGGTATACGTAAAATCCTTACTCATGTGTGGTTCATACTTTCCTCACCTCTGCAAATGGGGGCTGTCAAAAACAAATTAAGTAATTACAGAGTGTTGCTGCAGCTGTGTGTATCCTTCATTACATTATATGACTGTGGTTAAGGGATGACTCTCTCCTGCCTAGTTTTTAAAATATTTATAATGGAAGGTGGATTGTCAGGGCATGTTCCACTGTTGCCAGAAAAAACAAAAAGTAAATGAAAATGACGTCAATGGCATGGCATGGCTGTGTGTGTGTGTGTGTGTCTGTCTGTCTGTCTGTGCATCTACACTAAATGTTCTGCTATGCTATAAAAGTTACTCTACTTACCTATTTCTTCTAATTTATATAAAGATGTTCTATTTTCTTAAAAATAGAACAAATTTTTAAAAATAGAACAAATTGTCAATTCTCAAAAGACTCGATAAATAAAATATACTTAGTACAAACAGTAGGATTAATTAACCCAAATTTATCATTTCTTTTAAAAATGGGCTATCTCCACTGAAAAATAATATATAATTATAACAAATATTTATCCAAGAAAATAGCACCTTTAATACCTAATAATCTTACAAGATGAGAGGTTGATTTACTTTTTGTTGTTTGAAATATATAAGAGGAGAATAAAAGGTAAAAAGGAATGAAAAATGGTTGATTATTCTAGAATGTCTTGCTTTAAAAATCCTACATTAACCTTTGGACACGGATATCCTCAAAATTCTTAATTTCAGCATTCTAAACTAATAAGAATGAGAGAAGAAAATTTATCATTTAATAATGTGTGTCTACTTTCTTAGAGAAAGTTCTCCATCTCTTGGTGGGCAATTTTCAACAAACTGGATTTTCACAACTGTAAGAATACTTTCACTTAATCTAAATACAAGACAAAAGGCATCTGTATAAAAGAGAAGTTGTTCTACAAGTATTGTGAATTAAATTTATACCAAATTTGTAAGATAATACAGCTTATTTTAAAATATATCACACAAAGAATGTTAGAGTTTCAGTTAGAAGCAACAAAAAAAGGTCAAAATTAAAAGGCAACAAAGAAACGTAAGCATAAACCAAGAAATGGACCATAACCAAATGAATAAAATGTAGCAAAAACAAAGAAAATAAGACATAACCACTCTAGAAAAAAACAGAAAATCCCCATTGTGCCAAATAAACAGAGAAACCAAGGCCAGAGGAGAGAGAGGACCCAACAGCAGCTTCAACTTCAATCACAGACAATAGAGGCTCAGGATTAATGAATGTTTCTACAGGGACCAGAGATAGAATGTCTTCACGGGGCGAGACCTGTAGTTGGACTTCCCAGGTAAGGCATGGAGCCTTGAAGAACTACCTCCTCCATGAAGAGACGAAAGTAACTCCTTCCACCTAACTGTAAAAGCAGTTCAAAAGATTGCCACCTTTCCAGGGCCTTGAGTGAAAAACAAATCAACTGTGAGAAATCAAAATGCAAGCTACCCATTAACACAGACGTAGGGTAAGTGTGTAACACCCACATGATTAAGACACCACAAACCATGCAATTGATATGAACATAAAAATTGTTGCTATAAAAAGCACTTTTCGCATCCTAAAAAATGTGAAATCATTCTTTGGGAATACCTTAAAAATAAGGATTTAAGAAAATTCCAGGAAAGTGGGGGTGGAATGGAGGTGGGGAAGTTACCATAGCTGAAAATCATTTATAAGTTCAGTGAGAAATCAAGACACAATAGAAGAGATTAAGAAAATGCAGTCAATAGGAAAATTAAGCACTCCCAAAATATAGATTATATACAGTATGAAAGGGACTACAAGGAAGTATAATAAGATACTTAAAGGAGATAATGAAGGAACAAAAACCATAAGGAAAAGCTTAGAAACAGAAAATGAACAGACCAACTTAAAAAAAAAATTATATATATATATATATATATATATATATATGTGTGTGACTTACAACATCTAGAAAAGAAGGGCAAACTCTTTGAAGTTAAAAACAAAAATATCCACACCCAGATATGTTATAGAAAACTTTCCAAATTTCAATTATAAAGGAATAAGAAAGTAAAGACAAGTTATCTATAAATAAATGGTGATTAGAATGACAGTAGACTTCTTATTAGCAATCATGATTCCAGAAGGTAATGAGACATCTTGAAGCAATGAGGGAAAATAACCCAAGCAGAGGATACACATGGCTTCCCTGGTGGCTCAGTGGTAAAGAATCTGCCTGCAGTGCAGGAGATGCAGGTTCAATCCCTGGGTGGGAAGATCCCCTGGAGGAGGGCATGGCTACCCACTCCAGTTTTCTTGCCTGGAGAATCCCTATGGACAGAGGAGCCTGGCGGGCTATAGCCCATAGGGTCATACAGAGTCGAACACAACTGAAGCGACTAAGCAGCAGCAGCAGCAGAGGATACACAGAGCTAAACTATATAGACGTGATGGTGAAATGAAAACATTTTTAGATTTTTAAATTGAAAAAGTTTACTGCCCAGTTTTTCCGAGAAATGACTATTAGATTGAACCACATGAAATGTCTGATATTCAGCTATTTTTGATGCACAAAAATGTCAACGTCTTATGATTCAACTAAAAGACATGTGCTTTAAGGAGAAGAAAAGTGAAGCATTGATGAGCAGTTATTTGTAAATCTAAACAAACATTGACTAATAAGGGTGGCTCAGTGCAAAGAATATATCTGCAGTGCAGGAGACTCAAGTTCCATCCCTGGGTCGGGAAGATCCCCTGGAGAAGGAAATGGCAACCCACTCCACTATTCTTGCCTGGGAAATCCCAAGGACGGAGGAACCTGGTGGGCTACAGTCCATGGGGTTGCAAAAGAGTTGCACAGGACTTAGTTACTAAACAACAATAAATAAAAATATTATTTAAAAAATAATAAAATAACCATGGAAGTTGGAATGAGAGGAGAAAGCTAATATGTATCTAAGGGTATGAGCATAAAGCTACTAATTAATATTAAATCATATTAAGTCATGTGTTGATGTTAAGATGTTTTAAGATCGACTCTTTAAAGGTCAGAAATAAAATATAGAACTTCCAAATTGGTAGTTGGAATGGGGGATAGGAATACAGAAAACTCAGTCTTTCCAAGATAAGTTAGGAAAAGAAAGTGAAGTTGGTCAGTCATGTCCAACTCTTTGCGACCCTATGGGCTATAGCCCACCAGGCTTCTCTGTCCATGGGAATACTCCAGGCAAGAATACTGAAGTGGGTTGCCATTTCCTTCTCCTGAGAATCTTCCCAATCGAGAGATCAAACCTAGTCCCCCACATTGCAGGCAGACTCTTTACCCTCTGAGCCACCAGGAGAGCCCCAAGTTAGGAAAGCAGAAAGTGAAAGCAAAAATAAAAGCCATGAGATATAGACACATAAGCACAATGTTCTAGTAATCAAAGCAACTGTGTAATGAAACAAATAACCCTATAAGGGAGAAGATTCCCAGGCAAGATTTTAAAGAACAGACCAGCAAAACCAGCTATGTGCTTTATATAAACATATCTACAATGGCTCAAAAATGTCAAGAATAAATTAATAAGAGGATGAAAGAAGATACACTAGGCAAATACTTAGAAAGAAGAGGAAGATGAGGATGAGGAAGAAGAGGAGGAGAGGAGAAGGAAAGAGAAGGAAGAACAGGTAAAGGGAAAGAAAGGGGAGGAGAGAGGGAGAGGTGGAAAGGAGAGGGGACCAGGGCAGGAAGAAACCAGTATAACAATATCAGACAGAGACTAACATCAAAAAAGATATGATTTCACAGGAAAAGTCTTTGAAAGTGAAAGTGTTAGTCTCTCAGTCGCGACTTGTTGCGACCCCATGGACTGT
The DNA here is from genome assembly GCF_003369695.1 of Bos indicus x Bos taurus. Taxonomy (NCBI): domain Eukaryota; kingdom Metazoa; phylum Chordata; class Mammalia; order Artiodactyla; family Bovidae; genus Bos; species Bos indicus x Bos taurus. The sequence continues at coordinate 79,548,869 of NC_040083.1, read as the reverse complement.
AGCTCACCAGGCTCCTCTATCCATGGAACTCTCCAGGCAAGAATATGGGAGTGGGTTGCCATTACTTTCTCCAAAGAAAGTCTTTATGTAATGATAAAAAGAACAATACACCAAGAAAATACACTTGCTTTAAATTTGTATGCACCTAACCCAGTAGTCACAAAACATGTTAAATAAATATTAATAGTCTTGAAGAAATACTGACTGAAATTAAGACCACATTTTATTTCTTCTGTTTACAAAAATATTTTCCACTATCAATTAGTTTTAATTATGTATTAGCTTGTTCATTGAAAAAGATGTTGGTGACAATTATGTCCTCAACTAGAAATTAATGGTGCACAAAACAATGTCCCTGTCCTCATGGAGCTTAAATTCCAGTGAGCAGAAAAAACATTTATTTAAAAGTAAATTTGAAAACACATGGCTCACATGCGAGAAATTATATCTAAAATAATACATAGTGCTCAAATTACTTATTCAGTCATATTGCCCAATATCTAAATGGTTCTCTGATAATAAATCAGATATCATTAAGAGATTTGTTAATGTTTTAAGAGCTTCACTTTGTTCAATGAGTTTCATATGTTTGTTCACATATTTGCTTCTCACTTTTATTGAACATGTTTACAAGGATGATACCCCACAAGATGAAAAGTAAAAGACAGTAAGAATTATCTAATGTTAAATATACAAACCATTTTAAAAAATAAGATATTACTGCCAAACTGTGTTTGTAGCCAAACAATAATGGTTATAAAAATAATTGTTGTTGTTGTTGTTGTTCAGTCGCTCAGTCATGTCCAACTCTTTGCGACCATGTGGACTGCAACATGCCAGGCTTCCCTGTCCTTCACCTCTCCCGGAGCTTGCTCAAACTCATGTCCATGGAGTCAGTGATGCCATCCAACCATCTCATCCTCTGTTGTCCCCCTCTCCTCCTGCCTTCAACCTTTCCCAGCATCAGGGACTTTTCCAATGAGTCAGCTCTTTGCATCAGGTGTCCAAAGTATTAGAGCTTCAACATCAGTCCTTCCAATGAACACCCAGGACTGATCTCCTTTAGGATGGACTGGTTGGATCTCCTTGCAGTCCAAGGGAATCTTGGGAAAACACCACAGTTTGAAAGCATCAATTCTTTGGCTCTCAGCCTTCTTTATGGTCCACTTTTCACATCCATACACAACGACTGGAAAAATCATAGCTTTGACTATATGGACCTTTGCTGGCAAAGAAATATCTCTGCTTTTTAATATACTATCTAGATTTGTTATAGCTTTTCTACCAAAGAGCAAGTGTCTTTTAATTTTATGGCTGCAGTCACCATCTGCAGTGTGTTAGAGCCCAAAAATTAAAGTCTGTCACTGTTTCCATTGTTTTCATAATTACCAACTTGTTACATGAGAAATGTAGCTAAGATCCACTACAGTTACATGGTTTAGGAAGTATAAATAGCAACACAGCACTGTAGGACACTTTCATCATTTGCTTTATTCTCCTAATGTAAAAAGCATAGATCCATTTACAGTTCTTCTTTGTACATGTGTGTGTGTTTCCATTGAATCATATATTAAGATGATATAAGAATGTAAATACTTAAATCTTCACGAAGCATATCTCTTTTCATTAACTGCCAAAGTATACCTAATATATTCCAAAAGAACAAATTACAGCATAAGTTTTTTAGATATGGTCAAAACATAGTTGGCATAAGCTACCAAAAGAAAGGTAGTCAAGCGGCAAGGGATATTTAATTTACATCCTGAAATATTTACAGAAACTATCAAGTATTGATGATGATTGACAAAATGACACAAATAACCTCTGCTGTAAATAACATGAATAGTTTTAGCTAGTATAAACACAGTTGTAACAATCAGAATGAAAAAAAGTCCTGAGATTACATCTGGTTCCCCAAAAAACAACCTGATATGAAAAAAAGAAGTTTCCATATGCTTAGAAAGCTTACCTTGAATAGAAATGAACATTTCAAATTAACCTGGCATTTATGGAGCCCCATTTCTCTGTACATGCATGCTAAGTCACTTCAGTTGTGTCTGACTGTTTGCTATCCTATGGACTGTAGCCTGCCGGGCTCCTCTGTCCATGGGATTTTCCAGGCAAGAATATTGTAGTGTGTTGCTGTGCCCTCCTCCAGGGGATCTTCCCGACCCAGGGATCAAACCCACATTTCTTACATCTCTTGCAATGGCAAGCTGATTCTTTACCACCTGGGAAGCCCCTATTTTGCTGTATGAATGATTATTTGTAATCTCTGCATTAGTGATCATTTCTAAAAGCTATGTTTTCCTCATCACCGTTGATGAGGTCAAGTAATAGAGAGTTAAATCCGAGAATCTATGTCCACAGATGGTCCTGCATTTGATTGAAAGAAGCTTTCCTTGGATTTAATTTTCTGGTCATCACGCACTGAAATGAGTCATGATGCTTTTGCCTATTTTATCCAGCCAGGTCCACCCAGAATCTCTATGTGTGAGTTACTTAACTTGTACCAATTCTGAGGAAGAGGGAAATGCCAGGTCTGCCATTACCTGAAGTTTCCTGTGCATTCCTTGAGCCACTGAGTTTCCCTTTTTGTGTCTTCTAGGAGGAAGTGGTGCAGAGAGAGAGGTGGTGAAGCCCAAGTTCTGCCAAGGTGAAGAGTGTGACAGAAGATCCCTGCATAAAGTTGAGGCCCCACAGGGTATCACCTACCTAGTGAAACTGAAAAAGAGCTAAACTCCGCCACACAGGAAGAGGACAGCATGTAAACCTGCCCACCCCATCTTTGAAGCTAAGGAAAGGGAGAGGAGGGAAAACTCTCCTGGCAGTGAGACTCACTAGGTGGTCCTCAGTGGCGTTTGCAGTACCAATTCTTAGTGCTTTAGACAGTCCAAAGAATCTTAAGTGGAGGAGTCAGCTTAAAGTAATTGCATAAGGAATTACTAGTGAGAATAAAGAAGAAATTATATTTAAAAGGATAAGATTTTTCAGAATTGCTGACAGATAACAGTCTTCAGATCATGGTGTTCAGTGAAACCCAAGAAAACACACACTAGACACATCACTGAACAATGTCAGAGATGAAAAGAATTTTTAAAAACAGCCACAGCAGGTAGATAGATCTACAGAGAATTGGCATTAGGATTGATGACTGACTTCTTGATATCCAGCCACTGGAAGTCAGAATAAAAGCCACTGAAAGAAAGAAAATAACCAGCAAACTGGAACTCTATATCCAGTAAATATCCTTTTCAAATAATAATGGTAGAATCTAGGTAGGTATATGGGTATTCACTACAACACTCTTTCAACTTTGCTATATGTTTGAAAATCTTCATAATAAAATGCTAGAAAAATACTTTTCAAGAATGAGTTACAATAAAGATATTTTCAGAAAACTGAAACATTATAAGGACTATACTTCAGACAAGAGAAATGTCTAACATCAAAAGGATTTAATGTAAAAACAAATGGTGAGCAGAGATATTGTAGTAGTAAATAGGCAAATAAATTTTTAAAATTCTCTGTCTAAACCAATGATAATACTCTGGTTTGTGGCAGAAAACATTCTAGAGATAAAATACAACTGCAGTAGTATATAAAGGGGAAGGAGAATGGAGTTTAAGCATTCTGAGGTCTCTTTTATCAGAGAACAATAAGGATACTGATTAACTTAAACTTTGATAAGCATATACATGAAAGTAGCTTTGATAGTGACATAAAAATAGAGAAGGCATAACTTGCAAACAAAAGCAGAAAAAAATTCAAAGACAAACACCCATGTCATTGCAGATGGAATTATTTCATTCTTTCTTATGATTGAGTAATAGTCCATTGTGTTCCATTCCAATATACATATACCATATTTTCTTTATCCATTCATTCAAATAACCAGATGATGGACATTTAGGTTGCATCCATGTCTTGACTATTGTAAACAGTCCTGCAACGAACATTAGGATGCACATATCTATATCTTTACAAATTATGTTTTTCTCCAGATATATGCCCAAGAGTGGGATCACAGGATCACATGGGGGCTATATTTTTACTTTTTCAAGGAAACTGCCTACTGTTCTCCATCAGATCAGATTAGTCGCTCAGTCATGTCCGACTCTTTGCAACCCCATGAATAGCAGCACGCCAGGCCTCCCTGTCCATCACCAACTCCCGGAGTTCACCCAGACTCACGTCCATCGAGTCAGTGATGCCATCCAGCCATCTCATCCTCTGTCGTCCCCTTCTCCTCCTACCCCCAATCCCTCCCAGCATCAGAGTCTTTTCCAATGAGTCAACTCTTCGCATGAGGTGGCCAAAGTACTGGAGTTTCAGCTTCAGCATCATTTCTTCCAAAGAAATCCCAGGACTGATCTCCTTCAGAATGGACTGGTTGGATCTCTTTGCAGTCCAAGGGACTCTCAAGAGTCTTCTCCAACACCAGAGTTCAAAAGCATCAATTCTTCGACACTCAGCCTTCTTCACAGTCCAACTCTCACATCCATACATGACCACAGGAAAAACCATAGCCTTGACTAGACGGATCTTTGTTGGCAAAGTAATGTCTCTGCTTTTGAATATGCTATCTAGGTTGGTCATAACTTTCCTTCCAAGGAGTAAGCGTCTTTTAATTTCATGGCTGAAGTCACCATCTGCAGTGATTTGGGACCCCAAAAAAATAAAGTCAGCCACTGTTTCCACTGTTTCCCCATCTATTTCCCATGAAGTGATGGGACCAGATGCCATGATCTTTGTTTTCTGAATGTTGAGCTTTAAGCCAACTTTGTCACTCTCCACTTTCGCTTTCATCAAGAGGCTTTTGAGTTCCTCTTCACTTTCTGCCATAAGGGTGGTGTCATCTGTATATCTAAGGTTATTGAGATTTCTCCCGGCAATCTTGATTCCAGCTTGTGTTTCTTCCAGTCCAGTGTTTCTCATGATGTACTCTGCATAGAAGTTAAATAAGCAGGGTGACAATATACAGCCTTGACATACTCCTTTTCCTATTTGGAACCAGTCTGTTGTGCCATGTCCAGTTCTAACTGTTGCTTGTTGACCTGCGTACAAATTTCTCAAGAGGCAGATCAGGTGGTCTGGTATTCCCATCTCTTTCAGAATTTTCCAGTTTATTGTGGTCCACACAGTCAAAGGCTTTGGCATAGGCAATAAAGCAGAAATAGATGTTTTTCTAGAACTCTCTTGCTTTTTCCATGATCCAGCGGATGTTGGCAATTTGATCTCTGGTTCCTCTGCCTTTTCTAAAACCAGCTTGAACATCAGGAGGCTCACGGTTCACATATTGCTGAAGCCTGGCTTGGAGAATTTTGAGCATTTCTTTGCTAGCATGTGAGATGAGTGCAATTGTGTGGTAGTTTGAGCATTCTTTGGCATTGCCTTTCTTTGGGATTGGAATGAAAACTGACCTTTTCCAGTCCTGTGGCCACTGCTGAGTTTTCCAAATTTGCTGGCATATTGAGTGCAGCACTTTCACAGCATCATCTTTCAGGATTTGGAATAGCTCAACTGGAATCCCATCACCTCCACTAGCTTTGTTCGTAGTGATGCTTTCTAAGGCCCACTTGACTTCACATTCCAGGATGTCTGGCTCTAGGTCAGTGACCACACCATTGTGATTATCTGGGTCATGAATATCTTTTTTGTACAGTTCTTCTGTGTATTCTTGCCATCTCTTCTTAATATCTTCTGCTTCTGTTAGGTCCATACCATTTCTGTCCTTTATCGAGCTCATCTTTGCATGAAATGTTCCTTTGGTATCTCTGATTTTCTTGACGAGATCCCTAGTCTTTCCCATTCTGTTGTTTTCCTCTATTTCTTTGCATTGATCTCAGAGTAGAATGATGAATTTCCTTCACCGAACTGAAACTCCCAAGTCGCCAGTAATGACTCTTTAGACATGGTAACTTTGTTTTTAATCCTCACTCTCTACAACCCTCTGCCTTTATTTCCCTTTGACACAAGACATACCTGGAGTCCTCACAAAATATGGTCCCTCATTCTGAGTGCTCTGTCCCAGTTCTTCCACCTCTATTATAATAACCTTAACCTCTAATATTCTGTCCTTCTCCAATCCTATTCCACTTCAGCAACCCTCAAAACTGAACTTTTCCAGGAATTTTTTTTGGTGGTCCAGTGGTTAAGCCTCAGTGCTTTCACTGCCTGGGCCTTGGTTCAATCCCTGATCAGAGAACTAAGATCCCACAAGTCATGCGGCATGGCCAAAAAAAGAAAAAACAAGCAAACAAACACCTTAACTTTTCCATCACAATCCTGGTGCTGGGGATTAGACAGATTAGACAGACCCAGATCCCTTCTTGATCTCTAAGCCAACTGCAGTATTGAGTAAAACTGCTTTAAAGGATAAAGCTGCTTTCCAAATTCTTATATATTTAAGATATTTTCTGAATACAGTAGCCAAAGACATTTGTAATGATTTTGTCACTACAGCTATACTTTAAGAATAGCCAACAGTTAGTCTATCTCACAAAGCATGTCACATGAGAGTGATTAGTGATTAACCAAGCAGTAAACTGGAATTCTTGCAAGCATCCTGACCCGAAACAAGCAGAGGGCAGATTCTGACCTGGTAGGAGAAAGAAATGGGAGAGGGGCAGTGGCTAAAGGTGATGGTGAGAAAGAACCAAGGAGAAGGAGAACAAAACAGAGTCTACTTACTTTTTAACCTGGATCAACTCTGAAAATGTTAACTTATTATTGGAGTGGAACATTTACCAAAACCTGTCAAAAGGGAAGGAGAAAATAAGTTGATCCCCAAAAGTACAAATCCCTTTTCTTTAAAGGGTAGAGGACAGAATTACTGATTAGTATTGAATTTCCATATTTTTTTTTCTCTGAAATACTTTTAGCCAAATGAGAAAGGCCTTAACTCTCATGTAGAAGACCAGGATCCTAGGTCAAAAGAGCTTCTTTTCAGCCACAAGTATTAATTCACCTTCTAGCTGGATTCAGAGAGACAGCATAAACCAGGGGGGGTGGGGGGAAGCTAAATTAAAAGGAGAGATTTAAACACCTGCTCAAGAAATACAAGAGATATCACAAGACAAAAAGTGAATGTCAAAAGCATAAGATCCCCAAGAAATGCTAAAAAAAAAAAAAGATGGACTAATAATACTATTACTACATTCATTTCCATGCTGAAAGGTAAGTGAAGGGAAAGAAAAGACCTCACATGAACCCCTCTGAATAAGTACCTGGAAACTTGGAGAATTTGATGGAGAAAGAATGAGCAAAATGTTGCATAAACAGACAGCTTCAGAAGGGGGTGAGCTGGCAAGCGGGGGGTGCTGCCTCATTTGCTCAGCCCACCGCCCTGTTGCTAGGGGAGAATAACACTGTGGGAGTGAGTCAGGCAAGAAAGAAGAGAACAGGAGGCGTCCTATCTCTGCTAAGTCAGCTGTGGAGATAAAGTAGCACAGACACTGGAGACTCACGGAATGGAAGCTGATGAGCCAGAGGGGAAGAATGCATCCTAGCTCCCAGTCAGCAGCCACATCAAAGATTTCAAGGATTAGCAAAAATGCCCAACCCATTACGCAAGCAATCCTGGATACCCAGAATCTAATCTGGTTGATGAGTTTAATCAGGCCAGTTTTTTGTGGACTTGGTACAAAATGCTCAAATGACTTTTCACCAGGGAAGCAAAACAAAAACAGTCTTCATAAAGCACCATCCTCAGCATTCTCCAATGGTAATAAAACGATTCTATATATCTGCTAATTCCTGAATATAAAATCGAGATCACCAAAGACCAAATCATAGTCCCAGACTCCTTTCTCTCTAGATGAAATGAAGTCTTGTTTATCTAGGCTATTTGAGGAGTATCCAACCTATGCACTTATTTGCAATCCCAGAAATCAAAGGATAGGTACACTGCACCCTCTACTGGCTTTGCGACTGCTGTTCAGTTCAGTTCAGTTCAGTCACTCAGTCGCTTCCACTCTTCGCGACCCCATGGACTGCAGCACACCAGGCTTCCCTGTCCATCACCAACTCCCGAAGCCTGCTCAAACTCATGTCCATTGAGTCGGGGATGCCATCCAACCATCTCATCCTCTGTTGTCCCCATCTCCTCCAGCCTTCAATCTTTCCCAGCATCAGGGTCTTTTCAAATGAGTCAGCTCTTCACATCAGGTGGCCAAAGTATTGGAGTTTCAGCTTCAACCTCAGTCCTTCTAATGAATATTCAGGATTGACTTTCTTTAGGATTGACTGATTTGATCTCCTTGCAGTCCAAGGGACTCCCAAGAGACTTCTCCAACACCACAGTTCAAAAGCATCAATTCTTTGGTGCTCATCTTTCTTTATAGTCCAACTCTCACATCCATACATGACTACTGGAAAAACCATAGTTTTGACTAGACAGACCTTTGTCGGCAAAGTCAGCAAAGCAATTGCAATTAAAGAGAAATTTAACCTCAACTTTCAGCCTTTAGCTAGATTCCTTTCTCCAGTGGCCAAGAAATTGAAGGATGAAGCAAATTACTTTAAGGTTAACTTTAAGTTAACCTTAACCAAAGATTTATACAACATAAAATCTATAAATATACAAGATTTATCTCATTAAAGAGCTAACAAAAAAATGTTCAAACCCTTAAAAATAAACTCTATTCATGTATTTTTGCTGATATTTGCTGGAATTATTGAAGTTTTCTGCTTCTGATGACCCTGGAGAGCCAAGGACTAGAAAGTGAATTAAAGAAAGGAAAGTAATAGAGCCGTTTCAGATGTTTCAAAGCAATGTTCCCACATATTTCTTATTATCTCTCTTCTCAATATTTGCAGAACTTTTGTCACCCCATTTCTATCACTGAAATGTACAGACACAAAAGTATCTACCTTCAATTTCTCTGAACTCCCAGAAAAGAATTCAGAGTAGAGATTTTAAGTAAAAGTGAAAATTTTGCAGTGTCCCTAATAATTGAAAAAGAATAGGCTATTTCCCTCTTATCAATTACCTAGCAAATAGTCCAAAGGTAATGTTTCAGAATGTATCATCTCTCTTCCAAGGTTTCAGTTACACCCCTAACTGATGTATTCAACCAAATTCACTCATTTTGTCATCTGGTCAATATTTACCGAGCACCTCTAATGTGTCAGGCAATGTTCTGGGTCCTACAGACAAACAGTAAACAGATAGCCTCATCCCCGGTTTCACTGAAAAGACAGAAGACAGCTTAGAGAGTTCCCATTCATTCTCTTACATTTCAGTGAGTTTGTACACCTCCACACCTACTAGATCCAATTCCAACTCCTTAAAGTCTTCTTTGATCATCTTCACACCGACTCTGATTTTCCTGAAATGTCCTGTTATTAAGCCACTACACATCTCCTATCTAGACATGTGTAGGTGTACAACTGTAGGTCAATAAATTAGTTGTTACTCATGTCTGTTATTGTCTTGAATTAATATTTAAATATCTCATTGTCACTGGACTTGACATATATCTGTGTTTTTTCCTAAACTAAATTAAAAGTTCTTTGAAGCAAGACATACACGACTTGACATGGAATTATATAAGAAATGTTAAAAGAATATAAAAATAAATCATATTTAACAACTCATGTGTTATGAAAAGAATAATATTACATTAAATACAATCCATCAGCAGAGTTTTATATACTGTGATAGTAAGCTGGTTATTAATAAAAATTAGGTTGTTTTATGCTAAGATGTTAATTGTAATCCTCAGGGCAACCGCTAATAAAATAATGCATCAGTTCAGTTCGGTTCAGTTCAGTTCAGTTGCTCAGTCATGTCCGACTCTTTGTGACCCCATGAATTGCACCACACCAGGCCTCCCTGTCCATCAGCAACTCCCGGAGTTCACCCAGACTCACGTCCATCGAGTCAGTGATGCCATCCAGCCATCTCATCCTCTGTTGTCCCCTTCTCCTCCTGCCCCCAATCCCTCCCAGCATCAGGGTCTTTTCCAATGAGTCAACTCTTCGCATGAGGTGGCCAAAGTACTGGAGTTTCAGCTTCAGCATCAGTCCTTCCAACAAACACCCAGGACTGATCTCCTTTAGGATGGACTGGTTGGATCTCCTTGTAGTCCAAGGGACTCTCAAGAGTCTTCTCCAACACCACAGTTCAAAAGCGTCAATTCTTCGGCACTCAGCTTTCTTCACAGTCCAACTCTCACATCCATACATGATAATGCATAAAACATAGTAAAAGAAAAAACAGCAAGAGAATTTAAATGGGATACTAGAATCTATCTATTTAGTACAAAAAAGGCAATAGAGAAATTAGAGGAACAGAAAGGATATAAGATGTATAGAAAGCGAAAGAAAGTGAAAGTGAAGTCGCTCAGTCGTGTCCGACTCTTTGCAACCCGGTGGACTATAGCCTACCAGGCTTCTCTGTCCATGGGATTTTCCAGGCAAGAATACTGGAGTGGGTTACCATCCTCCTCCAAGGGATCTTCCTGATCCAGGGATCAAACCAGGTCCCCCACATTGGAGGCAGACGCTTTAACCTCTGAGCCAGCATAAATGCTAACTTAGCAGTAATTATATTAAATGCAAATGGACTAAATATTCCAATCAAACTCACTGGATCTTTTTAATGATCCAATTATATTGTGCCTACAAGAGACATTTTATTCAAATACACAAATATATTAAAAGTTTAAAAAGGAAAAATGATATAGTATGCAACCAGTAACAAAAAGAGAGCTGGAATCCTATATTAATATTACATAAAATTGACTTTAAGGGCTGGAGGAATCAACCTTCCTAACTTCAGATTATACTACAAGTCATCAAGGCAGTATGGTACTGGCACAAAAATAGAAATATAGACGAGAGGAACAAAATAGAAAGTCCAGAAATAAACCCATGCACCTGTGGGTACCTTATTTTTTACAAATGAGGCAATAATATACAATGAAGCAAAGACAGTCTCATCAATAAATAATGCTGGGAAAACTGGACAGCTACATGTAAAAGAAATTAGAACACTTCCTAACACCACACACAAAGATAAACTCAAAATGGATTAAAGACCTAAATGTAAGACCAGAAACTATAAAACTCTTAGAGAAAAACATAGGCAGAACACTCAATGACATAAATCAAAGCAAGATTCTCTATGGCCACCTCCTAGAGTAACGGAAATAAAAACAAAAGAAGTGGGACCTGATTAAACTTAAAAGCTTTTGCACAGCAAAGGAAACTTTAAGCAAGGTAAAACCCTCAGAATGGGAGAAAATAATAGCAAATGAAACAACTGACAGAGGATTAATTTCCAAAATATACAAGCAGCTCATACAACTCAATCCCAGAAAAACAAACAACCCAATCAAAAAGTGGGGAAAAGACCTAAATAGACAGTTCTCCAAAGAAGACATACAGATGGCTAAAAAACACAAGAAAAGATGCTCAACATCGCTCATTATTAAAGAAATACAAATCAAAACTACAATGAGATATCACCTCATACAAGTCAAAATGGCCATCATCAGAAAGTCTACAAACAATAAGTGCTGGAGAGGGTGTGGAGAAAAAGGAACGCTCTTGCACTGTTGGTGGGAATGTAAACTGATACAGCCATTATGGAAGATGGTATGGAGATTCCTTAAAAAACTAGGAAAAAAAACACCATATGACCCAGCAATCCCACTCCTAGGCATACAACCTGAGGAAACCAAAATTGAAAAAGCACATGTATCCCATTGTTCATTGCAGCACTATTTACAATAGAAGGCAATGGCACCCCACTCCAGTACTCTTGCCTGGAAAATCCCATGGACAGAGGAGCCTGATGGGCTACAGTTCATGGGGTTGCGAAGAGTCAGACACAACTGAGCGACTTCCCTTTCACTTTTCACTTTCATGCTTTAGAGAAGGAAATGGCAACCCACTCCAGTGTTCTTGTCTGGAGAATCCCAGGGACAGCAGAGCCTGGTGGGCTGCTGTCTATGGGTCGCACAGAGTCAGACACGACTGAAGCAACTTAGCAGCAGAACATGAAAACAACCTAGATGTCCATCCACAGATGAATGGATAAAGAAGTTGTGGTACATATACACAATGGAATATTATTCAGCCATTAAAAGGAATGCATTTGAATCAGTTCTGATGAGGTGGATGAACCTAGAACCTATTATATGCAGTGAAGTGAGTCAGAAAGAGAAAGATAAATATTGTATTCTAACACACATATATGGAATCTAGAAAAATGGTACTGAAGAATTTATTGGAGAAAGCAATGGCACCCCACTCCAGTACTTTTGCCTGGAAAATCCCATGGACGGAGAAGCCTGGTAGGCTACAGTCCATGGGGTAGCTAAGAGTCAGACACGACTGAGTGACTTTACTTTCACTTTTCACTTTCATGCATTGGAGAAGGAAATGGCAACCCACTCCAATGTTCTTGCCTGGAGAATCCCAGAGACGGGGAAGCCTGGTGGGCTGCCGTCTATGGGGTTGCACAGAGTTGGACACAACTGAAGCGACTTAGCAGCAGCAGCAGTCACTTTTCCTGTAAAAAAAAAAATGTTGGCCTAAAGCTCAACATTCAGAAAACCAAGATCATGGCATCTGGTCCTATCAGTTCATGGCAAACAGATGGGGAAACAGTGGAAACAGTGGCTGACTTTATTTTGGGGGGCTCCAAAATCACTGCAGATGGTGATTGCAGCCATGAAATTAAAAGATGCTTACTCGTTGGAAGAAAAGTTATGACCAACCTAAACAGCATATTAAAAAGCAGAGACATTACTTTGCCAACAAAGGTCCATCTAGTCAAGGCTATGGTTTTTCCAGTAGTCATGTATGGATGTGAGAGTTGGACTATAAAGAAAGAATTGAAGATTTTGAACTGTGGTGTTGGAGAAGACTCTTGAGAGTCCCTTGGACTGCAAGGACATCCAACCAGTCCATCCTAAAGGAAATCAGTCCTGAATATGCATTGGAAGGACTGATGTTGAAGCTAAAACTCCAAAACTTTGGCCACCTGATGCAAAGAACTAACTCATTGGGAAAGACCCTGATGCTGGGAAAGATTGAAGGTGAGAGAATAAGGGGATGACAGAGGATGAGATGGTTGGATGGCATCACCGACTCAGTGGACATGAGTTTGAGTAAACTCCAAGAGTTGGTGATGGACAGGGAGACCTGGCATGCTGCAGTCCACTGAATTGCAAAGAGTTGGATACAACTGAGTGACTGAACTGAACTATCCAGGGAGGACTCTGAAGTCAGACTATCTATGTTGAAATCCAACTTCTATGGCTTAATAATGCTATGGTCTTAGATGAATAGCTTATCCTCTGTGAGGCTTGTTTTCTCTAAGGACAGGATTAATGATAATAGTAACCACCTTTTAGGGCTGTGTGAGGCTTAAATGAGGCAAGGTGTGTAAAGCACTAAAATGGCCTTATTCATCATAGAGCTGCTCAACATTCATTGAGTGTGGAATTTAATGCTCTGTCCCCAATGGACAGAAGTAGAAGATATGTAAATAAATTAATGCAGTGAAGCACTCTAACTCTGAAAGACATCCAAAGAACACAGGAGGGGTTCCCAAGGGGTGAGAGACCCTGTGTGTAAGTGGGATGGTCAGGGGCACAGGATATAGGAGTTTTATGGAAGAAGTACCACTCGAACAGAGCATTTATTTAACATCAAAGAAAATTATTCTATTTCCCAGGTTGAGAGAAATAGGGAAATAGGACATTTCAAGTGAATGGAGGGAGTGATAAGAGGAAATCACCATTTGTTCAGGGGGCTGTGATTAGCTCAGCACAAAAACAGATCCAAGGTGAAGAGCAGTCACTCTTTGTGACCCCATGGATTGTAGCCTGCCAGGTTCCCATGTCCATGGGATCTTCAGGCAAGAATACTGGAGTGGGTTGCCATTTCCTTCTCCAGGGGATCTAAGGGATCGAATCCGGGACATCTGCATTGCAGGCAGATTCTCTACTATCTAAGCCACCAGGAAAGCCCCAAAGGCTAGGTAAGCAGGAGCTAAAATCCTTGTTTTCCCCCTCACGAGGGCAAAATGAATCACCCCTTTCCCACTCCAACAGAGGCATCTGCTTTGGTTGGTTTTCTTTCCAAAGATCATAGAGAAAAACAGAGGAAGGACTAAACCCGGAGCCAGCTTGTGTATTTCCAGAGTGTTCTGGTCATGTCAATGCTGATAAGGAGAGTCATTGTTGGCCTGTCATCACTGAGCGTTCAAAGGCCACAGGACAATGATTATGAGTGACGAATTTCCTTGATAAATGCATCTGCACTTTGCACAATTCCCAGTTTGCCTTGTGTGCCTCCAGCATGCACTACTTCCACTGGACACCAGAGGCTGACACAAGATGGCAGCTCCCAGAGGAGTGCCTTCAGTTACCTACAGCAAATATCTAGGCATAAGCCCTCATCATAGGTGATTATGGCCACAGGTCAACCTAGCGGTTTCTCCTAATTAATAGCTTGGAGTATTGAAGAAGCCAGAACTGACCACAACTCTCCAAGTTTTTGGAAAAGCCCAGCTGGCTGAGTGTCAGCCTTCTGTAGACCAAACCTTAGTGTGTTGTTTAACCACATCACCCTTTCCTGGAATCTGGCCCTTTGGCTGACACTCCTCTGTGGAGACACAGTGTCCCTCTTGCGGTTCAGAAATGCCATTTAGGTTTTTCGTCTGCCTCAGCATTCCCAGTTCTCATTCTTTCGATTTCTTCCAACCCATTCTTCTCTCAGAAATAAGCTCAGTCTTTTCTCACTCATTTCTTCAGTTTATTTCTTCAGACTTGCTTTATTTTTTTTCTTTTCCCTCAAAAGACCTGATGTCCCATTCTTTTCTGACTCTTTGATTTTTCCATTTCTCTTTCCCTCTGCCCTCTCTCTCATTTACCATTTTTTTTTCTAAATTGACCTCAAATGAAAACAAATAGATTAATCATGTTATATGTCTCATGACACTCTCAGCACATTCTATGTATGGCCCTCATTTATTTGGCTCATGCTTTTTCTAATTTCTTGTTTTTAATAATGTAATAAGCACCAGTGAATCTAATAACTGCTGAAACAAAAAGGGGGGGATCTCACAATATTCTACCAGACAACATTTAGTAGCCTTCTATCCTACCCCCTGGTTCCCCAACCCAGAATGGCAAGCATACCAAATCCTGGCCTCATCCCCTCCTTTAATACAATTTTATCATTTCTATATGTAGTTCTTTTTTAGAACATCTTACTCTAGTATCTTAAGTCTATGAAAGGTATAGTGCTATATCTACTGTTTTGTTTTAGCTTTATTTTATAGATTTTTTCCTTTTTATTTTGAAATAAGTTCAAAATTACAAAAATATTTCAAGGATAGCACAAAGAACTCCCCATATAGCCCTGATATAACTTTATTTATATTTGATTTATATATTTGTTTATAGAGTTATTATTCTCCAACTCATTTGAAAATAAGTTGCATATATCTTGCCTCTTCACCCCCTAACACACCAGTGTGTATGTCCTAAGAACAAAGAAAATCTCCTACATAACCACAAATGAGAACATGTAACATTGATTCTATACTTATATTTTAGCAACAGTCCATTTTTAAGTTTTTTCAACTGTCCCAATAATAGTGTTTACAGCAATTTTTTCAAGTACAAAAATCTGATCCAGATTCAAAAAGCATTTAGTTGTGTGTCTCTAGTCTTCTTTAGGAGAAGGCAATGGCACCCCACTCCAGTACTCTCGCCTGGAAAATCCCATGGATGGAGGAGCCTGGTAGGCTGCAGTCCATGGAGTCACTAAGAGTCGGACACGACTGAGCGATTTCACTTTAACTTTTCACTTTAATGCATTGGAGAAGGAAATGGCAACCCACTCCAGTGTTCTTGCCTGGAGAATCCCAGGGAAGGGGGAGCCTGGTGGGCTGCTGTCTATGGGGTCACACAGAGTCGGACATGACTGAAGCAACTTAGCAGCAGCAGCAGCAGTCTTCTTTAATCTCAAACATTTCCTTCACCATTCTTTGCTCTTCACGACATTTAATATTTGTCTGGTATTTTATTAACATCACTCAATTTGGGTTCTCCTGATGTTTCCTTTCTATTGCATTCAGGATTTATATTTTGGCAGAAATATCACAGAAGTGATGCTATGTGCTATGTTTTTCTCAGTAAATCACATTCAGAGGCCCCTCACTGGTGACATTAGGTGCCTGTTTCTCCAGTTGGTATGTTAGCATATATTCTTTGGGAAATCACTATTGCACTTAATATTATACTGCTAAGATTCACCCATAATAATAATGTCACTTTTCTCTTTCTCTCCCACACACACATATTTTCTTATTTTCTTTCTCCCTTTCATTTTCCAGCCACATTCTTACTCAAAATCAGTTTGGAAGTATACAACTCTTAGTTGAAGTATATACCTTCTGTTATTCAATTACTACAGACTAAATCTCCAAAGATTGGTGTATAACATGCCAAAGATATGTGTTATTATGAAAACAGGTGGCTTAGCAACAGATGACAAAAAGATCAAAAGGGGCCCCTCCAACCTGTCAACATTTATTAACTGAGTAACTATATATTCCCAGCACCATGCTTGACTACAAGGGGCCATATAAGGTACAAAACCACAAAGGGCTTAGAAGCCCAGCGTGTTGTGCGCCTCCTCCCACCAGCAGTGCACCGTGGACACCTTTCTCACACGTCAAGGCTCAGCTCAAAAGTCACTTTCTCCATGAAGCTACCCTTCCCTGCACCAGTCCTGGGTACTTAACTGAGAGCCTACGACTTGCCAAGCATAGTATTACCATATATGCTCTCCTCACAACGTTTAAGAGGGCTCTGCCTTCTTATTTCAGCTTTCATGATACAAACTGTCTTTTCCTTGTCTATGTAGTGCCAGGATTTTCACAACTTTTTGCTTTTATTGATGCTTTCACTGTTTAAAATGACCCCCAAGCATAGTGCAGAAGTGCTGTCCAGTATTCCAAAGTGCAAGAAGGCTGTGATGTACCTTACAGAGAAAGAATATGTGTCAGATAAGCTTCCTTCAGGCATGAGTTTTAGTGCTATCAATGTGAATTCAATTTTAATAAATCAACAATAATACATTAAATAAAATCTCCTTAAACAAAAACAAGTTTATGTATTGACCAATTTACCTAGCTGTGTAAATATTATGACCAGAGATGGTTAGGATCCTGTATTTTCCCTAAGAGTAATGCTTTGGTGTTGCTAATTCAGTGTTCCTGGTGACTGTAGAAAATAACAATACTGTAATAAAAATAAAAGATGAAAACATGAAGAAAAGAAGCCATTTGTTGGAGACATGATATTAACAGATGAAAAGTTGCTTCATGAACGAACCCACACAAAGCCCAAAATATATAGAATTTATTATTGATATGATAAAGAAGTGCCAGAAAGTGGATTATCATATAATAAATAAACATATAAAGGGGAAGGAGTACATTTCCTACTCAATGGGAAGAAAATATTCTGTAACAATTTCTTTCCAAAAGAGTGAATATTTATTATGCAAATTGAAGTATATCAGGCTGCCCTGAATTTAACACTCCATAATTAACAACTTTTCTCTTTGTATTTCATTGAGCACATTAGAAATCTGAACGTCTCACATTTGCAAAAATATAATAGCACCACACTTTTAACCACAAGTATTTTCAAGGGCCCACTATAACTCTCTCCCAAATTTTTATGAATACTTTTTTCTTATTAAAAAAAACAACATTATCTCCATTGTTTTAAGAAATGCACTGGAATATTTATCTCTGACCTCTTCATAAAGCAAGAAGAGAGTTTTCCATTGACTTTATAAAGCAGATTCTACATTGTTGCATGATGGGAGAGGGCCTGACCTGACAGTTCCTTATCCATATGATTGTGGTAAAAGTAGACATAACATTATGGCTCAAACAGAACAAAGATGAGCTTCCAAAGTACGTGGTTTAAATAATTCCAGAGCTTTGGGACACAGATCTCTTTTTTTAAGACACGAATCTCATGTAACCATAATCATGATTGGTGGTGGGGAAGTTTAAAAACAGAGTGTCCCCCAAAACCTCCAGACTTAGTTATACCACAGCTAAATCAGGTGATTCCAACACATGATTCATATCCCACAAAAAATGAAATGTTTACAAAAAAAGGCTCCCAAAGTAGCTTTTTCTCAAAATCCATTCAAATTTTTAAGCCAATCCTTCTATATTTTGTTTGCCATAACTACCATGTTTCCTATTCTAAAATAAAAGGTTCATTCAAACACACATACACACACAATTTTCACATCTAAGTTTTAGCATTCTGACATATTTTAAAAGCAAATTTGCAGATGTAGGTTGCAAGGCAAGCCTATTACTATAGTGATGTGTATACACATACATTGTTTTATCATGGAAACTTTTCAGTTCAGTTCAGTTGCTCAGTCGTGTCCGACTCTTTGCAACCCCATGAATCGCAGCACGCCAGGCCTCCCTGTCCATCACCAACTCCCGGAGTTTACCCAAACTCGTGTTCATCGAGTCAGTGATGCCATCCAGCCATCTCATCCTCTGTCGTCCCCTTCTCCTTCTGCCCCCAATCCCTCCCAGCATCAGAGTCTTTTCCAATGAGTCAACTCTTCGCATGAGGTGGCCAAAGTACTGGAGTTTCAGCTTTAGCATCATTCCTTCCTAAGAACACCCAGGACTAATCTCCTTCAGAATGGACTGGTTGGATCTCCTGGCAGTCCAAGGGACTCTCAAGAGTCTTCTCCAACACCACAGTTCAAAAGCTTTACACATACACAAAAATGGAAGAGGGAATAGGATAGCAAATTTCCATACACCAATCACCCAGTTTCAAAAATTATTAGAGATTATATTTTTAAATGCAAAGAAAAAAATTTCACAGCATCATACCTTTTCCTACCTACAACTGTAGAAACAATAACATGACCACCAACACTGAATGCTTTGCAGAATATGAGCTGTTTGACCTGCAAACACATTAAATTTTGACCTGAAATGCCCAGGGGAATAGCTGCATAGAGCAATTTTCCTAAATCCTTTATATAAAATTGCTTAAATCCCTTGCATAAAATTAATGCTAAAAATTCATGTTGACTTTAACAACATCTGATTTTTTAAAGAAATTTTTTAGTGTTACAATGTTACGCATTTTCATTTTGTGAAGTTTGCAAATGCAGTTACACAAATTTGCATATGGTTGGGTATTCTATGGTATTATAAAATAATTGTTCATTTCTTGGTACAATAACAATATTACATTTAGGTAAGTACTGTTTTTTTCTTAGGAGATGCATTAATAAAGTTAACTGAGGGAGAAATGTTATAATGTCTGCAACTTGCTTTTCAAATGATTCAGCAAAACTCTGCTTGTGTGTGTGTGTGTGTGTATACATGTGTCTGTAGATCCAAGGCTGGCAAAATTTTTCTGTAAAGGACCAGATAGTAACAGTTTTAGGCTTTGTAGATCAAAAGACAAAATCAAGGATGTTTTGGAGGCAACTGTGTAACTAGTTAAAATGTTGCTGCTTAAAAATGTAAAAAACCTTTGTACAAAAACAGGTAATGAGCCAGATCTGGCCTTGACTTTAGTTTGCCAACTGTGACACACAGATACATACAGATAGATATACTTAGGGCAAATATGAGAGAGCTAACAATTGTTGAAACTACGAATACATGGGGGTGTTCATTGTATTAGTCTTTCAAATTTTCCGAATGTTTGAAGAATTCCATAATAAAAAGTTGGGGAAATGTAAATACATAAAAACACAATGAAAATAAATCTCTTCCACTGTAATAAGCACCTAGAGATTAACATCGTGGTAAAGTAGCTTTTATTTTTAGTTCCTGGAATGTGTGTTTCTTGCAACTATAATGAGATCCTACTCCATATAAAGTTTTATAGCCTGCCATTTTCATTCACCATTTAGTCATAAGCATTTTCACATATTATCGTATAATAGACATATATTCTATTGAACAAATGTTTTAAGATGTTTTAACTATCTCCCAATTATTGAACATTCCACCTACACTAGTTTGTTTTTGTTTTGTTTTTTTCTATTTTCTATTCTTTACTTTTAAAAATTTTAAAGCTCTGGAAAAGTTACAAGAGCAATATAACAATGAACATCATATACCTTCCACCTGGGTTCACCAACTACTAACAGTTCAACAAATTTGCATTATCTCCACTCTGTATAATTATTTTTATTGCTATTTTGAGAATCTTCAGTACATTAGTCTTAAATTTCTTACTAAAATATTTGAAAACCACTGATGAGCTGATTTCCTCAGGGTTTCCAATGTTCACATTAAACGTCCTCTGAGACCTAACTGATCTCACAGGAAGAAGACTTGAAAATACCCATATATACTAACAAACCCAGGAACTATTTTTAAAGGAAACTCAAAATCTTCACCTTGCCAACCAAAAGTTACATCATGAATCAGGAGTTAGATTTAACAGGTCCCTAATGCTTTACTTACTCTGTAAAGAGACATGGCACCAAACATATTTTTTCCAAAATGAGCATGTGACATGTCAGAGTGTCAATCACACCTCTGTAGTAATTTAACCTTCTCTTCATACTATTTGTCTTGGTCCCCATCTTCATCCCAGCCTTGTGGAAAAATTCACCTAAACTGCTTTGAATGTTTCTCTTTGACTCTACTGCCGCCTAGCGTGGAGAAAAAAGAATTCTGGGCTCTGTAAAAAGAGAAATTGAATGTGCTTGTCTGGATTCAAAGCCTGTTTTATTGCAGAATATACTCTTGGGAACTAAATCCACCATGGTCTTCTTGCTTTGCATCATGTAACATTTCTAAGAAAAAAGTCATACTTCAAAAAGTAGACTATATTTCACATTATGGTGCGAAGAAGGAAATGGCACCCCACTCCAGTACTCTTGCCAGGAAAATCCCATGGACGGAGGAGCCTGGTAGCCTACAGTCCATGGGGTCGCAAAGAGTCGGACACGACTGTGCGACTTCACTCTCACTTTTCACTTTCATGCATTGGAGAAGGAAATGACAACCCACTCCAGTGTTCTTGCCTGAAGAATCCCAGGGACGGCGGAGCCTGGTGGGCTGCCGTCTATGGGGTCGCACAGAGTCAGACACGACTGAAGTGACTTAGCAGCAGCAGCAGCACATTATGGTGAAACAAGTTAGATGATAAGGCTTTGTTTTTCCAATGTCATGTGGCCTGTTTGGCCCTTTCACTCCAATCATGTACTTGTGCCTTTCAGATGGTATTTTCCTTCTTTCCAGTGTGACAAGTTGGAAGGAGGGTGGAAAAAAGAGGGAAAGGAGAAATTCAAAGGAAAGAGAAGAATGAGATAGGGACATAGATGACAGGAAAAAATAATAATAACACTAAAGATGGGGTATAGACACAGGAAAGAAAATGGGAGAGGGAAAGCACAGGGGGAAATGCCAAACAGCCAATGTATAAAGAGGAAAGGAAAGAAATGGAGACGGCGAGGGGGGGCCAAGATCAGGTGATCATTCACTGATCAGCCTTGGGAAGGACCACAGGGCCAGGCCTGCACACATTGGACAGTTTAGAGAGCTCAGGCCTCGCTGAGGCCCCATATCCCAACCCAGTGCACACTGGCTCCTGCTCCCCCTCACCCTGCTCCATCCTTTCCCTCCCCACCTCCTTTCCCACAGGACAACGGTGTTATTTGTTACATATGCTGTCCTCCTGCACTAAAATGTAAGTTCCAGGAGGGCAGAGATCTTGGCCTTTTTTCTTTCTGTTTTGTTCTTTGACATATCCCAAATGTGTAGAGCAATGGATGCTACATTATGACATGATTTAATAAACATTTATTGAATAAATGAAGACATGGGGAGCACTCTAGAAATGGACAAGATGTATTTATAACATTTGTTTTGCTTTATGACAGTGATACCTGTTCTCCTGGGTAGAACACATTTTCCATCACAGGTTGCTGCTGCTGCTGCTTCTGCTGCTGCTGCGTCACTTCAGTCGTGTCGGACTCTGACCCCACAGACGGCAGCCCACCAGGCTCCCCCGTCCCTGGGATTCTCCAGGCAAGAACACTGGAGTGGGTTGCCATTTCCTTCTCCAATGCATGAAAGAAAAGTGAAAGTGAAGTCGTTCGGTTGTGTCCGACCCTCAGTGACCCCATGGACTGCAGCCTTCCAGGCTCCTCCATCCATGGGATTTTCCAGGCAGGAGTACTGGAGTGGGGTGCCATTGCCTTCTCCACCATCACAGGTTACCACCTAGTTTTTAACACATCCTGCTACAGACTGAATATTTTTGCCCCCCCCCCCCGCCCCCATTTATATAAGGAAACTTAACGCCCAATGTGATGGATGGTATTAGGAGGTGGGGCCTATGGGAGGTGCTTAGCTCATGAGGGTGGAGTCCTCAAGAATGGGATTAGTGCCCATATGAGAGACCCCACAGAGCTCCCTCAGCCATTCCACCATGTGAGGACACAGGGAAAAGTCTGCCCAACCACGCTGGCACTTTGATCTTGGACTTTCAACTCCAGAATGTGAGTAATAAACTATTTTTCGTAAGCCACACAGTATTTCACTATCAGTTCAGTTCAGTCGCTCAGTTGTGTCCGACTCTTTGTGACCCCATGAATCACAGCACGCCAAGCCTCCCTGTCCATCACCAACTCCCGGAATTCACCCAGACTCATGTCCATCGAGTCAGTGATGCCATCCAGCCATCTCATCCTCTGTTGTCCCCTTCTCCTCCTGCCCCCAACCCTCCCAGCATCAGAGTCTTTTCCAATGAGTTAACTCTTTGCATGAGGTGGCCAAAGTACTGGAGTTTCAGCTTTAGCATCATTCCTTCCAAAGAAATTCCAGGGCTGATCTCCTTCAGAATGGACTGGTTGGATCTCCTTGCAGTCCAAGGGACTCTCAAGAGTCTTCTCCAACACCGCAGTTCAAAAGCATCAATTCTTCGGCGCTCAGCCTTCTTCACAGTCCAACTCTCACATCCATACATGACCACAGGAAAAACCATAGCCTTGACTAGACGGACCTTTGTTGGCAAAGTAATGTCTCTGCTTCTGAATATGCTATCTAGGTTGGTCATAACTTTCCTTCCAAGGACTAAGCGTCTTTTAATTTCATGGCTGCAGTCACATTTCCCTTCTGAGGAGATAAGCACTTCCTAGAAATTATCTTTGGAACGTTGTCCGACTCTTTTGCAACCCCATGAACTGTAGCCCACCAGGCTCCTCTTGTCCATGAGATTTCCCAGGGAAGAATACTGGGATGGGTTGCCATTTCCCCCTCCAGGGGATCTTCCTGACCCAGGGATCAAACCCACCTCTTCTGCATAACAGGTGAATTCTTTACCACTGAGCCACTAGGAAGTCCAATTGGAAACATTAGGAGCAGCTGAATTCACAAGTCAAAAATCAATGAAACAATGTTTTCAAGTATCTCATGGGTGGATATTCACTAGATAGATATACAAAGGCTGATCTGGAAATGTGGCCCTTGAGGCCTGCTTGTAAAACGATGCTGACTCGACAAGTGTTCACACAAGAAAGTCTTGCCAGCCAGATGCTAACGCTACTTTCAGATTGCACATCATAAATTTCAACTGCACTGTTTTGTGGCTTTAAAGGAGGGGAAACTGGATTTACCCTATTTCTCCCTTTCCATCTTGGCCTCCCATGTCATGGACATGATAGTCATGACAGCCCAGGGCCAGGGGTCTCTCCCACCTTCCAGCAGACCACTGTGAGTCCTGCAGCAATTATCATGGTGTTACCAATCCTAGTGGGTGAAAATAGTGGGGTTCTATAACTCAAATGGGACTTGTAAACAGTTTGGATGAAACTGCCAGTATAGTTTGGCAACCGTCTGTGACCATGGGCAAGTTAAGTAAACTCTTTAGGCTTCTGATTCCTCATTTGTAAAGCAATCATGTAGTTCTGTGTGGTTTTTAAGATAGTGGAGTCCAGACAATGAGTCCATTGGTCAGTTAGAAAAAAAAATTTTTGGATGACCCAGAGGGGTGGGGAGGGAGGTGGATGGGGGGTTCAGGATGGGGAACACATGTACACCCGTGGCAGATGCATGTTGATGTATGGCAAAACCAACACAATATTGTAAAGTAAAAAAAAAATAATAATAATATAAAAAAATTTTTTTTTCACTTTAAGGATTCACATGGGCTTGCCAACCCTTTATGTTCAAAATAGATTAAAGATGTCAACAACTACAATCATCTATCACCCTTCCTCTCACCCTCACTACAACCAGTGAAGAATGGACAGATCCTAATGAGGACCCAAAAGTAATTTTACTAGGGGGCTGGTTACGTGCCAATACTCCACATAGTAACAGGGAGCCTCACAAAGCTGAATAAGGGGACACTGGCTGGCATCTCTGGAGGAGCTGGGCTTAGCAACCACACCTGATGCCAAATCAGACGCAGCACAGCCTATTGGATAAGTGCCTCCTTTGCCCAGACAAGCTGGACCTTGCTCTCCACACCTGCCCTGGGGGCTGTGAAGTGGGCACCTCAGCTACTGCCCCAGAAGACCCCAAAACAGGTCAGAACAGAATGTTAAGATAGCTTCAATGCCACACACTGTAAGCCAAAATTCATTGCCTTTTCTGTTTTCCATTCCACACGATATTCCATTTAATGCTCAACATCACTCACCAGATGTCCTGCAATGAACATCAGGAAAAAAGTCTAAAATACTCTAAATAACACAAAGCCTCTGACACAAAAACACCCAAATATTAACATAAGCCTACATTAATGATTTGGAGAAGGCAATGGTACCCCACTCCAGCACTCTTGCCTGGAAAATCTCATGGATGAAGGAGCCTGGTGGGCTGCAGTCCATGGGGTCACTAAGAGTCGGACATGACTGAGTGACTTCACTTTCACTTTTCACTTTAATGCATTGGAGAAGGAAATGGCAACCCACTCCAGTGTTCTTGCCTGGAGAATCCCAGGGATGGGGGGAGCCTGGTGGGCTGCCGTCTGTGGGGTCGCACAGAGTCGGACACGACTGAAGTGACTTAGCAGCAGTAGCAGCAGCACATTAATGATTAGATATCCAGAGAGGTTGAACTGTTCTGTGGTAGGAATCTTCTTCTCAAGAATATAATTCTGACAGCAGAACTGTCTCTCTCATGAGTGTTACAGACAGAAGGTCCTGGATCCCAATGGCACAAAAGGCACTTTTAGGATCAAGTCAGAAGTTAGAGGTACCATCCATATGCTAGCTTCCCAAGGGATGGATCCTGAGAGAGGAACCATAGAAATGGTGGCACCCCTGTATCTCCTTGATCGCTCTGTGCTTCTCAGTTGAGGTAAAGAATGTATCTTACATTTGGTTTTTTAGGTCACATGAGGCACCTTTGCTCATGACCTAAGCATCATGATATACGATGTGTGATATATGAATGATATCGTAATATACGAGTGTGTTGGGTATGAACTGTCACGGGTGGTGTCTCTGGCCCTGAAGAGTGTTTTAAGACAGCAGGTGTTGATGGTGGACAATGGAAATGTGGGTGCTGTGATTCAGAGACCATGTCAGTATGCAGGGTCTTCTTCCACTGCTCTCTGAGCCACAGGTCCATGCAACACCATCCATCCATACAGGAGCCAGATCACAAGACTGAGATCTGCACCTGAATGACAAGGAATGGAGGGCAGGAGTCGCAGACCCCGTGGGTGCTTCCATATTTAGTCCAACAAGTACTGTCATTTATGCTTTTATACATGAATATATCTGTGTAACCACAATTCAGATCAAGACATAGAACAGACACAAAACAACTTCTGAATGCCGGCAGAGGACATCAGGCACCCAGAAAAGCAATCCAACTCTTCGAAAGGAGGTAGGAAAAAATACAAAAGACAAAAAAAGAGACAAAAGAGGGAGGGACGGAGTTCCGTCCCGGGAAGGGAGTCTTAAAAAGAGAGAAGTTTCCAAACACCAGGAAACCTTCTCACTGCCGAATCTGTGCCGAGCTTTGGAAGCACAGAGGGCAACATAACAGGAAGAAAAAATAAATAAACAATTAAAACTCGAAGATTTCGAGTCCTACGGTAACTCCCCCAGCAGAGAAGCAGCGCAGACGCCTGCATGCGCCATTAGCAAGCGGGGGCTGGGCAGGGAGGCACAGTGCGGGCTGCATCGCTTAAGAGTAAGAATCTGGCCTGAATACCCTGAGCACTATCTGAGCGAAATAATTTGGGCTAGCAAACCAGACTGTGGGATATCTACCACGCGAAAAGCCAGCCCCAACCTAAGACACCGCCAGGCCCGCGCACGGAACAAAGAATTGAACAGAGATAGCCGGCTGCAGACCTTCCCCCTCCGGTGACAGGCAGCCAGAGCCGGAAGGGGGCAATTGCAGCCCCAGAGAGACATTATCTATAAAACTGTAAGCAGGCTTCTTTGCTAACTAAAACTTTTGGGGGGACTGGACGGTTAACATCTGCCTGAGAAGGTGCGCCGGTTTTACACCCAGATAACCGAGTGGCGGGGAGGCGATAAGTCGCAGCATTGGCGCTCGCCAAACACCTCATCACTTGAGCTGCTCGGACCTGGGAAGAGCACAAAACTCAGGCCCAACTGAGTCTGCGCCTCTGAGGACTACCCGAGTGCCTGAACCTGAGCGGCTTGGACCTGGGAGGTACATGCAACCCAGGGCCAGCCTCGGATTGTTCCCGGCGGAACAACCTAGAGCCCGAGCAGTGTGGGCAGGGAGGCTACATGCGCCGTGAGCGGGGGCAGACCCAGTGTGGCTGAGGCACTGCGAGCGCACGCCAGTGTTATTTGTTTGCAGCATCCCTCCCTCCCTCCCCACAGCGCGACTGAACAAAGAGAAGAAATACAGCTCCACCCATCAGAACACCGACACAAGCTTCCCTAACCAGGAAACCTTAACAAGCCACCTGTACAAACCCACACACAGTGAGGAAAAGCCACAATAAAGAGAACTCCACAAACTGCCAGAATACAGAAAGGACACCCCAAACTCAGCAATTTAAACAAGATGAAGAGACAGAGGAATAGCCAGCAGATAAAGGAACAGGATAAATGCCCACCAAACCAAACAAAAGAGGAAGAGATAGGGAATCTACCTGATAAAGAATTCCGAATAATGATAGTGAAATTGATCCAAAATCTTGAAATTAAAATGGAATCACAGATAAATAGCTTGGAGACAAGGATTGAGAAGATGCAAGAAAGGTTTAACAAGGACCTAGAAGAAATAAAAAAGAGTCAATATATAATGAATAATGCAATAAATGAAATTAAAAACACTCTGGAGGCAACAAATAGTAGAATAACAGAGGCAGAAGATAGGATTAGTGAATTAGAAGATAGAATGGTAGAAATAAATGAATCAGAGAGAATAAAAGAAAAACGAATTAAAAGAAAAGAGGACAATCTCAGAGACCTCCAGGACAATATTAAACGCTACAACATTCGAATCATAGGGGTTCCAGAAGAAGAAGACAAAAAGAAAGACCATGAGAAAATACTTGAGGAGATAATAGTTGAAAACTTCCCTAAACTGGGGAAGGAAATAATCACCCAAGTCCAAGAAACCCAGAGAGTCCCAAACAGGATAAACCCAAGGCGAAACACCCCAAGACACATATTAATCAAATTAACAAAGATCAAACACAAAGAACAAATATTAAAAGCAGCAAGGGAAAAACAACAAATAACACACAAGGGAATTCCCATAAGGATAATAGCTGATCTTTCAATAGAAACTCTTCAAGCCAGGAGGGAATGGCAAGACATACTTAAAATGATGAAAGAAAATAACCTACAGCCCAGATTATTGTACCCCGCAAGGATTTCATTCAAGTATGAAGGAGAAATCAAAAGCTTCTCAGACAAGCAAAAGCTGAGAGAATTCTGCACCACCAAACCAGCTCTCCAACAAATACTAAAGGATATTCTCTAGACAGGAAACACAAAAATGGTGTATAAATTCGAACCCCAAACAATAAAGTAAATGGCAACGGGATCATACTTATCAGTAATTACCTTAAACGTAAATGGGTTGAATGCCCCAACCAAAAGACAAAGACTGGCTGAATGGATACAAAAACAAGACCCCTACATATGTTGTCTACAAGAGACCCACCTCAAAACAGGGGACACATACAGACTGAAAGTGAAGGGCTGGAAAAAGATTTTCCATGCAAATAGGGACCAAAAGAAAGCAGGAGTAGCAATACTCATATCAGATAAAATAGACTTTAAAACAAAGGCTGTGAAAAGAGACAAAGAAGGTCACTACATAATGATCAAAGGATCAATCCAAGAAGAAGATATAACAATTATAAATATATATGCACCCAACACGGGAGCACCGCAGTATGTAAGACAAATGCTAACAAGTATGAAAGGAGAAATTAACAATAACACAATAATAGTGGGAGACTTTAATACCCCACTCACACCTATGGATAGATCAACTAAACAGAAAATTAACAAGGAAACACAAACTTTAAACAATACAATAGACCAGTTAGACCTAATTGATATCTATAGGACATTTCATCCCAAAACAATGAACTTCACCTTTTTCTCAAGCGCACATGGAACCTTCTCCAGGATAGATCACATCCTGGGCCATAAAGCTAGCCTTGGTAAATTCAAAAAAATAGAAATCATTCCAAGCATCTTTTCTGACCACAATGCAGTAAGATTAGATCTCAACTACAGGGGAAAAACTATTAAAAATTCCAACATATGGAGGATGAACAACCAACAAATGAATAACCATGAATAACCAACAAATAACCAACAAATCACAGAAGAAATCAAAAAAGAAATCAAAATTTGCATAGAAACGAATGAAAATGAAAACACAACAACCCAAAACCTGTGGGACACAGTAAAAGCAGTCCTAAGGGGAAAGTTCATAGCAATACAGGCACACCTCAAGAAACAAGAAAAAAGTCAAATAAATAACCTAACTCTACACCTAAAGCAACTAGAAAAGGAAGAAATGAAGAACCCCAGGGTTAGTAGAAGGAAAGAAATCTTAAAAATTAAAGCAGAAATAAATGCAAAAGAAACAAAAGAGACCATAGCAAAAATCAACAAAGCCAAAAGCTGGTTCTTTGAAAGGATAAATAAAATTGATAAACCATTAGCCAGACTCATCAAGAAACAAAGGGAGAAAAATCAAATCAATAAAATTAGAAACGAAAATGGAGAGATCACAACAGACAACACAGAAATACAAAGGATCATAAGAGACTATTATCAACAATTATATGCCAATAAAATGGACAACGAGGAAGAAATGGACAAATTCTTAGAAAAGTACAACTTTCCAAAACTCGACCAGGAAGAAATAGAAAACCTTAACAGACCCATCACAAGCACGGAAATTGAAACTGTAATCAAAAATCTTCCAGCAAACAAAAGCCCAGGTCCAGACGGCTTCACAGCTGAATTCTACCAAAAATTTAGAGAAGAGCTAACACCTATCCTGCTCAAACTCTTCCAGAAAATTGCAGAGGAAGGTAAACTTCCAAACTCATTCTATGAGGCCACCATCACCCTAATACCAAAACCTGACAAAGATCCCACAAAAAAAGAAAACTACAGGCCAATATCACTGAGGAACATAGATGCAAAAATCCTAAACAAAATTCTAGCAATCAGAATCCAACAACACATTAAAAAGATCATACACCATGACCAAGTGGGCTTTATCCCAGGGATGCAAGGATTCTTCAATATCCGCAAATCAATCAATGTAATACACCACATTAACAAATTGAAAAACAAAAACCATATGATTATCTCAATAGATGCAGAGAAAGCCTTTGACAAAATTCAACACCCATTTATGATAAAAACTCTCCAGAAAGCAGGAATAGAAGGAACATACCTCAACATAATAAAAGCTATATATGACAAACCCACAGCAAACATTATCCTCAATGGTGAAAATTGAAAGCATTTCCTCTAAAGTCAGGAACAAGACAAGGGTGCCCACTTTCACCATTACTATTCAACATAGTTTTGGAAGTTTTGGCCACAGCAATCAGAGCAGAAAAAGAAATAAAAGGAATCCAAATTGGAAAAGAAGAAGTAAAACTCTCACTATTTGCAGATGACATGATCCTCTACATAGAAAACCCTAAAGACTCCACCAGAAAATTACTAGAACTAATCAATGAATATAGTAAAGTTGCAGGATATAAAATCAACACACAGAAATCCCTTGCATTCCTATACACTAATAATGAGAAAACAGAAAGAGAAATTAAGGAAACAATTCCATTCACCATTGCAACGAAAAGAATAAAATACTTAGGAATATATCTACCTAAAGAAACTAAAGACCTATATATAGAAAACTATAAAACACTGGTGAAAGAAATCAAAGAGGACACTAATAGATGGAGAAATATACCATGTTCATGGATTGGAAGAATCAATATAGTGAAAATGAGTATACTACCCAAAGCAATTTATAGATTCAATGCAATCCCTATCAAGCTACCAACAGTATTCTTCACAGAGCTAGAACAAATAATTTCACAATTTGTATGGAAATACAAAAAACCTCGAATAGCCAAAGCGATCTTGAGAAAGAAAAATGGAACTGGAGGAATCAACCTACCTGACTTCAGGCTCTACTACAAAGCCACAGTTATCAAGACAGTATGGTACTGGCACAAAGACAGAAATATAGATCAATGGAACAAAATAGAAAGCCCAGAGATAAATCCACGCACATATGGACACTTTATCTTTGACAAAGGAGGCAAGAATATACAATGGATTAAAGACAATCTCTTTAACAAGTGGTGCTGGGAAATCTGGTCAACCACTTGTAAAAGAATGAAACTAGAACACTTTCTAACACCATATACAAAAATAAACTCAAAATGGATTAAAGATCTCAATGTAAGACCAGAAACTATAAAACTCCTGGAGGAGAACATAGGCAAAACACTCTCTGACATACATCACAGCAGGATCCTCTATGACCCACCTCCCAGAATATTGGAAATAAAAGCAAAAATAAACAAATGGGACCTAATTAAAATTAAAAGCTTCTGTACATCAAAGGAAACTATTAGCAAGGTGAAAAGGCAGCCTTCAGAATGGGAGAAAATAATAGCAAATGAAGCAACCAACAAACAACTAATCTCAAAAATATACAAGCAACTCCTACAGCTCAACTCCAGAAAAATAAATGACCCAATCAAAAAATGGGCCAAAGATCTAAATAGACATTTCTCCAAAGAAGACATACAGATGGCTAACAAACACATGAAAAGATGCTCAACATCACTCATTATCAGAGAAATGCAAATCAAAACCACTATGAGATACCATTTCACACCAGTCAGAATGGCTGCGATCCAAAAGTCTACAAGCAATAAATGCTGGAGAGGGTGTGGAGAAAAGGGAACCCTCTTACACTGTTGGTGGGAATGCAAACTAGTACAGCCACTATGGAGAACAGTGTGGAGATTCCTTAAAAAACTGGAAATAGAACTGCCTTATGATCCAGCAATCCCACTGCTGGGCATACACACTGAGGAAACCAGAAGGGAAAGAGACACGTGTACCCCAATGTTTATCGCAGCACTGTTTATAATAGCCAGGACATGGAAACAACCTAGATGTCCATCAGCAGATGAATGGATAAGAAAGCTGTGGTACATATACACAATGGAGTATTACTCAGCCATTAAAAAGAATACATTTGAATCAGTTCTAATGAGGTGGATGAAACTGGAGCCTATTATACAGAGTGAAGTAAGCCAGAAGGACAAACACCAATACAGTATACTAACGCATATATATGGAATTTAGAAAGATGGTAATGATAACCCTGTATACAAGACAGCAAAAGAGACACTGATGTATAGAACAGGCTTATGGACTCTGTGGGAGAGGGAGAGGGTGGGAAGATTTGGGAGAATGGCATTGAAACATGTGAAATGTCATGTATGAAATGAGATGCCAGTCCAGGTTCAATGCATGATGCTGGATGCTTGGGGCTGGTGCACTGGGACGACCCAGAGGGATGGTATGGGGAGGGAGGAGGGAGGAGGGTTCAGGATGGGGAACACATGTATAATTTTTTTTTAATTAAAATTGAATAAAAAAAAAAAAACTAAAAAAAAAAAAAAGACATAGAACATTTTCACCAATCTAGAAACCTCTTTCTGCCCCTTCCCATTCAATATACTGCCCCCCCGCCACCAGAGTAGCCACTATTCTAAATTCGGCCACTGTATATTATTTTCTCTGTTATTTCACAGAAATGAAACCATATAGTAACTCTCAAAAAAAAAAAAAATGTATCTTACAACTCCCAGTCCCCAGCTCTATGCATCAGGAAGATGCTAGGACTCTGGTATTTTTAAGCCATTCTTAGAACTATTGGTTCAACAGGTACCAGCTGCCATGTTGAAGCTCCAACTCAAGTTTCCACAGAGAACAGTCAGTTAAATACATACAATGGAATTATTAGCTAGTCTTAAAAAGGAAGGAAATTCCAACACCTACTACAGTAGAAATCAACCTTGAAGACATTATGCTAAGTGAAAGAAGCTACTCACAAGAGGATATACAAGGTATTTATCTTCGTATATAGGGCATTTGGCCACCTGATGTGAGGAGCTGACTCATTTGAAAAGACCCTGATGCTGGGAAGGATTGAGGGCAGGAGGAGAAGGGGATGACAGAGGATGAGATGGTGGGATGGCATCACCAACTCAATGGACATGAGTTTAGGTAGACTCCAGCAGTTGGTGATGAACAGGGAGGCCTGGCGTACTGTGGTTCACAGGGTCGCAAAGAGTTGGACACGACTGAGCAACTGAACTGAATTGAGAAGGAATATATATTATTCCTCTAACATGTGGTACTTAGAATAAGCAACTTAATAGAGGCAGAAAGTAGAACAGTGGTTGTCAGGAGCTGGAGGAAGGAGGGAGTTATTGTTTCATTAGTTCAGTTCAGTTCAGTCGCTCAGTCATATCCAACTCTTTGCGACCCCATGAATTGTAGCATGCCAGGCCTCCCTGTCCATCACCAACTCCCGGAGTTTACTCAAACTCACATCCATCAAGTCGGTGATGCCATGCAGCCATCTCATCCTCTGTCGACCCCTTCTCCTCCTGCCCCCAGTTCCTCCCAGCATCAGAGTCTTTTCCAATGAGTCAACTCTTCGCATGAGGTGGCCAAAGTACTGGAGTTTCAACTTCAGCATCATTCCCTCCAAAGAAATCCCAGGGCTGATTTCCTTCAGAACGGACTGGTTGGATCTCCTTGCAGTCCAAGGGACTCTCAAGAGTCTTCTCCAACACCACAGTTCAAAAGCATCAATTCTTCAGTGCTCAGCTTTCTTGTGAAAGTCCAACTTTCACATCCATACATGACCACTGGAAAAACCATAGCCTTGACTAGACGGACCTTTGTTGGCAAAGTAACGTCTCTGCTTTTTAACATGCTATCTAGTTTGGTCATATGGGACCAGATGCCATGAATCTGTTTTCTGAATGTTGAGCTTTAAGCCAACTTTTTCACTCTCCTCTTTCATTTTCATCAAGAGGCTCTTTAGTTCCTCTTCACTTTCTGCCGTAAGGGTGGTGTCATCTGCATATCTGAGGTTATTGAGATTTCTCCCAGCAATCTTGATTCCAGCTTATGCTTCTTCCAGCCCAGCGTTTCTCATGATGTACTCTGCATAGAAGTTAAGTAAGTAGGGTGACAATATATAGCCTTGATGTACTCCTTTTCCTATTTGGAACCAGTCTGTTGTTCTATGTCCCGTTCTAACTGTTGCTTCCTGACCTGCATATAGGTTTCTCAAGAGGCAGGTCAGGTGGTCTGGTATTCCCATCTCGTGAAGAATTTTCCACAGTTTATTGTGATCCACACAGTCAAAGGTTTTGGCATAGTCAATAATTTCATTGGTACAGAGTTTCAATTTGAGATGAAAAAGTTCTAGAGATATATGATGGTTATTGTTACCCAACAATGTGAATATACCTAATATCACTGAACTGTGCACTTAAAATGGAGAAGGCAATGGCACCCCACTCCAGTACTCTTGCCTGGAAAATCCCATGGACGGAGGAGCCTGGTGGGCTGCAGTCCATGAGGTTGCTAAGAGTCAGACACGACTGAGCGACTTCACTTTCACTTTTCACTTTCATGCATTGGAGAAGGAAGTGGCAACCCACTCCAGTGTTCTTGCTTGGAGAATCCCAGGGACAGAGGAGCCTGGTAGGAGGCCATCTATGGGGTCACACAGAGTCGGACACGACTGAAGCAACTTAGCAGCAGCAGCAGCAGTGCACTTAAAAATGGTCGTCTGTAAATTTCATATAGATTTCACAATTTTAAAATTTTTAATTATGAAAAATCTCTTAGTCTGATTGTGGAACTACAAACTCCATTCTATGATTCTCTCCAACTCTCAGCTATGCAGTAATGCCAGACACAATGAAACTGTCAAAGCACTGAGGCTCTTTCAGTAAATTCTATAGCTAGCCCCACCCTCTTGAACTCTCCATTTTGGCTCATGGAGGATCTTCCTCCAACATTTCCACATCTAGGCCAATGATGGAAAGCGAGTTTCCACTCCACACTCACGCCATCCAAAAGGAAGAGAACCACCAACAGATGAGCTGACATTTACTGCGCATGGCTCACTGGTGGGCAAGGTCTGCGTAAGAGTTCACTGCACCTGTGTCTCTTTCAGTGGTTAAGCAGGCTAAGCCCAGCCCACTATGTTGTTGTTTAGCTGCTAAGTCGTGTCCAACTCTTTTGTGACCCCATGGACTGTAGCCCATCAGGCTCTTCTGTCCATGGGATTTTCCAGGCAAAAACACTGGAGTGGGTTGCCATTACCTTCTCCAGGGGTTCTTCCCAACCCAGGGATTCAACCCACATCTCCCACATTGCAGGCAGATTCTTTACCACTGAGCCCCCTGGGAAGCCTGGCCCACTCTAGCAAGCCATTATTCTGTCTCTGCTCCACCTCCTCTGCTTGTGATTGGGTATGAGTCAGATTAGCCTTGTGGAGAGGATTTGGTTGAATCTGGTTGCAAAGGAGGGAGGAGACTGCCCTCTGGACTGGATTTACAGTGTTACTGAGCCCTTGCCCAGCCCAGGGACAAAGTGATACTTTGGGTCTGACCCACCTGGGTCTCAGTTTCTTGAGCCTCTTCTCCTCTGACAGGTGCAAGAGACGTAAAACTTTAGGGATCTTAGGTTTTCAGCTGGGGCTCTTAACAACAACAACAAATTAACAAGAGAAAAACGAAGCATGCAGCTCACATCAGTCAGGAGAAACCTAAAAGAAGAGCAACTCAAAGCAATGGCTGAGAACTCCAGATTGTATAGCAACTTCGACAAAGAACAACAAGTCTTTAGAGAAATAGGACAAAAGAAAGTAATTTTAGGCTTCAAAAGTGGCAGGCTGTGGGGAGGTAACTATACGGGAAGACACGAGTGGAGTAAGGTTTGTTCCTACATTTCTCTGGTGTCTCTGGGCTGGTAAGAGCCTATCTCCAGTAAAAGGAGAATTTATACCCTGACTTTAGGCACAAAAGGCGGAGCTTTTCCTACATTTGTGCTTCTTAATTGCTTTCAGCTTAAAATAATTTTTCCTGTCAAAAAGACATATTTTGGGGTGACACATTCTAGTTTCATTCACAGAAAAGGGGGCAGCAAAGAAGAGGTAGAATATGAAGGTTTCATTCCTCCCAAATTAGAAAAGTAGGACAAATATTCTTTTCTTTAATCTCCTTTTAAATTGAATACATGTTGCGTTACACAAAATATACTTTATTTGCTTTTCATTTTGTTCAAATGCTGAAAATCTCCTAATTATCATCAGTTCATGCAGATACATTTGAGGGACATTTGAGGAGCATTTCCTCTGAAGCACATTTTGATCTAAAATTCTGTGATACTAATATTGTTGCCTTTTCTTCCACTGGGGCTTCCCTTGTAGCTCAGATGGTAAAGAATCTGCCTGCAACACAGGAGACCCAGGTTCAATTCCTGGGTTGGGAAGATCCCCTGGAGAAGAAAGTGGCAACCCACTCCAGTATTCTTGCCTGGAGAATCCTATGAACAGAGAAGCCTGGCAGGCTACAGTCCATGGGGTCACAAGAGTTGGACACGACTTAGCGACTAAACCACAACCACCTTTTCCACCACTCATCCCAGAATCCCAGGAAATGAGGGGGTAATAAAAGATGAGAGTGGAAACCAGGATTTAGTGCCTTACAGAATGCTTTAGTAAAGACAAATACTTGACAAATAGAAGAATAAGCTTTTCTCCTGTGCTAGCACAATCCAGGACCTCATCTGATTTATCTAAAAAGAAACCGTCTGTTTATCTAAATCCAGGATCTGCTTAGACTGGGACACTCTTATGTAGATGGAAAAAAATACCAGGAGTGACAGAGCCCAGGGCATACTGCACCAAAAATGATTTCACAATAGGTACCCAGTTTATTTTTGCTTCACAAGGCTATGCACAAATTCAGGTTTCTCTGGTTCATCTCCTTTGTGTTAGTATTTATCTATTAAAGTGAAATAACCATGTCTTCATCACTTTATACACCCCAGGACTAAAGTTAAAATGAAATGACTTCATTTTATGAAGTTCTCCAGGTGTCTGGGTTCATAACTCATCTCTTTCTCTGAGAATTATTAACTCATTCTCTTCACCATGTTCCCACATGGAGAGGAAGAAAGAGAACTCTGTGTCCCCATCCCCACATAAAAAGTATGTGCAAAGTACTCTTTGCAAGTAACTTTTCTTTCAGCTGACATGTACTAGATTGTTCTAAAAAGAGCAATGGCATAATACAAGAACAGATGATTCAAAGACTCCCTGGGAATTGCCACAGCCAGCTCCTAACTTAAAATGCAAGGGTAGGCGAAACATCTGTATTCTGAGTCAGTCCATTTTTCAAGAAGGGAGCCTGTCATTAGCCATCCTGTT
Source organism: Bos indicus x Bos taurus (assembly GCF_003369695.1). Classification (NCBI taxonomy): domain Eukaryota; kingdom Metazoa; phylum Chordata; class Mammalia; order Artiodactyla; family Bovidae; genus Bos; species Bos indicus x Bos taurus. The sequence goes on along the minus strand of NC_040083.1, from coordinate 79,511,824 downwards.
GCATAAATCTTTGTGGAAAGTGGGCTCCAGAGCTGGTTCACAGTGTGCTCGATCTTGACACTGCAACTGACCCCCACCCCACTCTCACACAAACTCAACATATTTTGAAGTCATTTTAATAGACTACCTGAACCCAAGAGTTTTAAGTTTACATTTTTAATAACCATGAGGCAGTGTGTGTGTGCGCACTTGCACACACGCACATGTATGGAGGGGGGAGCGGGGAGAAAGAAGTCAGTTACCTTAAAAACCTACACAGGTTTCTGACCCTGGTTCACTAATGCCAGGAATGATACAAATTCAAGGATATTGCCTTTTGTGGGAAGAGATCTTATAAAAAAGTGAAAAGGGAAGCAGATTTTCCTCTAGAAAACTATAGACAGTTTTTCCAGATGAGAGCTTGGTTGAGACACTTTGATTAACGAAGAAAAAAAGATGATGGCAAAAGAAAAGACACTGATGCACAAAAAAAGCTAACAGCAGTTAAGACAGTCAAGTTCACCAGTGTGCTTTTAGGACTTACTGCCTCTTCTGATGTGACTCCTGTGGGGAAATTTCACTGTTTATAGGGAGAGTGTAAACATATCTGTTGATATAACAAAATACTGGTTTTCATTCCTCATCCCCTCCTCCCCCAGCCATGGTAAATAGCTTCACATTTAGGCTCACAGGCTTTGGGGTGAGTTGGAGGTTCATAACCTGGCTCTGCTATTCATAGTTGTGTGTCTTAGGACACGATTACTATCCCCTCTGAATCCCAGTTTCTGCCCCTATGTGATGGAGATAATGGTCGGGTCTGTCTTGAAGGGCAGTTGTAAGGATATAAGGAGATAATGCAAGTAACCACCACAGTTCAGCTCCTGGCACATAAAAAGGGCTCCATAATGGTTTAAAGTGGAGTGAGATGGCAGTTTGTTGTTGATTTATCTAGAGAAAGGCTCACTCTTATGAGCACCTGGAACAGAATAAAACTAAAGCTCTCCAGGGTAGGCACCAAAACCTCAGACCCTAAAGTGACAGTAACACAAGACATGCTTATTAAGATAGCCTTGGATGAAGAGATGCAACAAAACTTGAAAGAAGAACTGAGGATGGCAGAAACACCTACTTTGAAAATTCCAGCAGGCTCAAATGATTGCAAGAGGAAGATGGCACGTTACTGCCTCAGCAGTACCTGAAGCAAAAATTTCCAGATGTACAAGCTGGGTTTTGAAGAGGCAGAAGAACCAGAGACCATATTACTAACATTCATTGGGTCATGCCAAATGCGAGGGAATTCCAGAAAAACAACTACTTCTGCTTCATTGACTACCCTAAAGCCTTTGACTCTGTGGATCACAACAAACTGTGGAAAATTCTTAAACAGATGGGAATACCAGACCATGTTACCTGTCTTCTGAGAAACCTGTAAGCTGGTCAAAAAGGAACAATTAGAACTAGACATGGAACAACAGATTGGTTCAAAACTGAGAAAGGAGTATGACAAGGCTATATATTGTCACCCTGCTTATTTAACTTATATGTAGAGTACATCATGAGAAATGCAAGGCTGGATAAGTCACAAGCTGAATCAAGATTGCTGGGAGAAATATCAATAACCTCTGATATGTAGATGATACCACTCTAATGACACAAAGTGAAGAGGAACTAAAGAGCCTCTTGATGAGAGTGACAGATAAGAGTGGAAAAGCTGGCTTGAAACAACACTAAAAAAAACTATCACTTCATGGCAAAGAGAAACAGAAAAAGTGGAAACAGTGGTAGATTTTACTTTCTTGGACTCCAAAACCACTGCAGACAATGACTGCAGCCATGAAATTAAAAGATGCTTGCTCCCTGGAAGGAAAACTATGACAAACCTAGACATCATATTAAGAAGCAGAGACATCACTTTCAACAAAGGTCCATAGAGTCAAAGCTATGGTTTTTCCAGTAGTCATGTACAGATGTGAGATGGACCATAAAGAAGGCTGAGTTCCAAAGAACCAATGCTTCAAATTGTGATGCTGGAGAAGACTTTTGAGAGTCCCTTGGACTGCAAGGAGATCAAACCAGTCAATCCTAAAATAAACCAACCTGAATATTCATTGGAAGGACTTTTGCTGAAGTTCAATACTTTGGCCACCTGATGCAAGGAGCCAACTCACTGGAAAAAGACCCTGATGCTGGGAAAGGCTGAAGGCAAAAGGAGAAGGAAATGGCAGAGTATAAGATTGTTAGATACCATCACTGGCTCAATGGACACGAATTTCAGCAAACTCTGGGAGTTAGTGGAATACAGAGAAGCCTGGCGTGTTCCAGTACATGGGGTTGTAAAGAGTCAGACATGACTTAGTGACTGAACAAGAAAGAACATGTCTTAGGAAGTGTGAGTTATTCACTACCCTCACTTCCTCTCATCCTCCCTTCCACCAATCTCTCCTCAGATGCCATGGGCTAGAGCACTGGACAGTCTTCAAACTTTGACCAGAAATGATATTCTAATATAGCACAGCAACACTGTATTTCTCTGTTATTATACTTACTTTTAATAGCTGGTACTAGACTTCATCTTGCACAAAGTCTACCTTTGCTGGGAAAGGGTCTGGGGGGTCACAGATGTTGGCTGGAATCATGGCTTCTGCTAAATGATCCTGCATGGGGTGAGATGCCTGTTACACTGCTGGAGTGGAAGAGAAAGAGTCAGGAGGGAAGAGGAAACTGGGATAGAGAGAGAATAAAGAAGTCAGTGAAATGATGTGAGGGTAGGTAGCAATGGAAGAGACAGCTCCTCAAATTCTCACCACAACTGCTAAATCCATGAAAGCTTGAGTGGGTTATGGTATGTGTGGGGTTTATGTCTGAGCTGAGAAGTTACAAAAGAGAATACACCTGCAGAATCAGGAGCTAGAGAGGCAACATGATTACACAAACATGTATCTACTAAAGACCATGTCATGAGCAGATATGCAAAAGTCAAAAAGACCTAGAGAAAATGAAAGTGAAAAGTGAAAATGAAGTCGCTCAGTCCTCCGACTCTTTGTGACCCCATGGAATGTAGCCTACCAGGCTCCTCTGTCCATGGGATTTTCCAGGCAAGAGTACTGCAGTGGGTTGCCATTTCCTTCTTCAGGGGATCTTCCCAATCCAGGGATCAAACTCTGGTCTCCTGCATTGCAAGCAGACGCTTTACCATCTGAGCTACCAGGGAAGATGGGAAGGTATGAAAGTGGTGCATCAAGCAAGGGAAGTGCCCAGGTTCATGCATGCATGCAACCATGCGCACCATCACTGATACATCAGTACTGGCTGAACTCTTTATTTTGCGCTGGGCACCGCACCAGGCTGTGGAACACCATGGAGACAAAACCAGAGTTCTTGCTCTCCTGGTGTTTGTGCACAAGTGGGAGAGATGGACATTGATCAAGTGATTGCACAAACTTTGGTAACATTGTGACTATGAGGGGACCTATAAAGGAGTACATGACACAATGAGAGGAGATAACAGAGAGACTGGCCCAGCCAGAGAAGTCAGAGAAGCTTCCCTGAGCAAGTGATCTTACTGATGTGAGCATTGAGTGATGAGACATTAACTGGGTGAAGAAAGGAGAGAAAAGCATCCTGGGAAGACAAGTACATATACAGGCCCTGGGTGGCAGGTTTGAAGACTGAAAGAAGGCAAAGTGTGGCTAGGGCAGACAGCCCAAGAAAATGGGCAGCGTGGCACTGGAAGGCAGGGAAGGACCAGCCAGGTTCCTTGGGGCCTGTGGATCATGTGATGGTATCAGTCTTTATTTTAAGGGCTGCTGCTGCTGCTGCTGCTAAGTTGCTTCTGTCATGTCTGACTCTGTGCGACCCCATAGACGGCAGCCCACCAGGCTCCCCCGTCCCTGGGATTCTCCAGGCAAGAACACTGGAGTGGGTTGCCATTTCCTTCTCCAATGCATTAAAGTGAAAAGTGAAAGGGAAGTCGCTCAGTTGTGTCCGACCCTCAGCGACCCCATGGACTCCAGCCTTCCCGGCTCCTCCATCCATGGGATTTTCCAGGCAAGAGTACTGGAGTGGGGTGCCATTGCCTTCTCCGATTTTAAGGGCAGTCAAAGGGAAATCAACAGAAATCCCCAGGAAAGTCTGAAAATGGCAAATGAAACGTGTTTATACTTTATTTCTAGTTTTCTCATCATTCCTACTGACCACCAATCAATGTGTAACAGCACACTCCAAATCAGAAAAGTAAACATTTGTTAACCCAGTAATTCCATTTAAATCATTTGTATTTTTAAATGAACTATCCATCAACATACAAGGAAAAACTCCCAATTTTGAATTACCATCAAAACATAAACTCCAAGTGTGTAAATTCATAATTCAGTATTTAGTCATCAGTTACTGAAAGAATACTGAATTAGAAATCAAACAACCTGAGATTTTAGTTCTGACCCTGGCAGTTATTAGTCACATGGCTTTGGATTAGTCCCCCAAACTCACTCAGTTTCAATTTCCTCATCTATATAATAGGGTAATAACTCTTGCCCAATGTACCTCACAGAATTAAAGTGAGAGCCTTTTGTAACACCAAGTAGATTATTATTAACCTTTCACCAAACTGCAAAGCAAATACACAACTTACTTAAATCAGAAAACGTTTCATTTTTAACCTATCAAACTGTTTTGCAATACTGTTACAAAATGAAGCTTCATCTTTAAGGTCATTGCCCTCAATCTCCTTATAAAACTTATTCTTTTGTACATAAAATTACTGCTGCTGCTAAGTCACTTCAGTCGTGTCCGACTCTGTGCGACCCCATAGACAGCAGCCCACCAGGCTCCGCCGTCCTTGGAATTCTCCAGGCAAGAACACTGGAATGGGCTGCAATTTCCTCCTCCAATGCATGAAAGTGAAAAGTGAAAGTGAAGTCACTTAGTCGTGTCCAACTCGTAGTGACTTCATGGACTGCAGCCCACCGTGCTCCTTCGTCCATGGGATTTTCCAGGCAAGAGTACTGGAGTGGGTTGCCATTGCCTTCTCCACATAAAACTACAGACAGACTGAAAATTTTATCTCATTTGATTGTAGCATGCTGCTGCTGCTAAGTCACGTCAGTCGTGTCCGACTCTGTGGGACCCCATAGACGGCAGCCCACCAGGCTCCCCCGTCCCTGGGATTCTCCAGGAAAGAACACTGGAGTGGGTTGCCATTTCCTTCTCCAAGGCATGAAAGTGAAAAATGAAAGTGAAGTCACTCAGTCGTGTCCGACCCTCAGCGACCCAATGGACTGCAGCCTACCAGGCTCCTCCGTCCATGGGATTTTCCAGGCAAGAGTACTGGAGTGGGGTGCCATTCTGTTCAAAGTTCTGTTCAAATATATAATAGGACCCTGTTGGTTAATTTTTATGTAGTTGGCCTTCCAAGGTGGCTCAGTGGTAAAGAATTCATCTGCCAATGCAGGACGCAGGTTCCATCCCTGGGTTGGGAAGATATCCTAAGGAAATGGCAACACATTCCAGTATTCTTACCTAGAAAATCCCATGGACAGAGGAGCCTGGCGGGGTAGACATGATTTAGCAACTAGAACAAAACAAACAATTGTATATGTTAATTCCAAAATCCTGATTTATCACTTCCCCCTCTCCTCTTTGATAGCCATAAGTTTGTTTTCTATGTCTGCAAGTCTATTTCTGATTAATTTGTATGATAATCTCCAGGCTCATCCATGTTACTATGTCATTATTTCCTTCTTTTTATGGCTGAGTAATATTCCTGTGTGTGTGTGTGTGTGTACGTATGCTACATATTCTTTATCCATTCATCTGTCATTGGACATTCAGATTGCTTCCATGTTTGGCTATTGTAATTAGTGATACAATGAATGTTGGGGTACATGTATCACTACTTATACAAAAAATAAACACAGAAAAGATTAACAGGAAACAAGTTTGATTATCTATGGGGATTGGGAAATAAAATGGAAGAGATGGAAAGGGGACAGGACCTGTCTGATTATAATTTTTATATAGTTTCCAATTTTGAACCATGTTAACATTTTATATATTAAAAAAATAAATTAAATAAACAAGAATGGGTGGGTAGGAGGACCTTAAAGTGAAACAAATGAATAAGCTTGATTATAACCAAGTTAATAAGACAATTACAAAGAAAAAAGAATCCAAAAAACATCTGAACATAGTAACAAATTATTCTGACTATACACTTTCAGTGGGATATATTCTAAGGACAAAAAATCTTGACCTTTACTTGGTAAGCTTGTTTTGGATAATGTTGATGAAGCAGTTCTGAAACTGTTTTGTGTATATTGTAGAAAAGAGCAAATGAGTAAACACAGCGATGCTCCGAGGAAGCAGGGAGTTCACTGTGGGAGACAAAGATACAAACATGAATGGAGGTAGAATTCTATCAGATTGGGTATCAATTACAGCATCATTATGAACTCATGATCTTTAAGTGTTTCTAGTCCTGTCCATTGAGAGGACCTAAAAGCAATTTCACTCCAGAGCAATAAGCACACAAGGGCGTGTTTTCTAAACACCATTCTCTAAGCCCTTTGGAAAACTAATTTCAAGCTAAACACCATTCTCCAAGTCCTTTGGAAAATTCCTAATTTCAAGGTGAGCATGGAACATTTTCTTGTGCCAGAAATTAAGGAAGTACCCCAAACTGAGGAAGATATGTCAGAGATATAAGAACACATTTAAGGGGCTGCCACTTGCCAAATTTGGGACAATATGAGCATCAAGGTAAATAATGACAGGATTATAACACACTAAATAAAACAGAATCCATGAGTCCACAGGTGGTGGTGGTGGTGGTTTTTTTTTTTTTTGAAGCGATTAGAAGAGAAAGCCCTCCTTTAGAGAAGAATGCCAATAAACATAAAAGAGATGAGAGAAATAAAAAAGCACTATTTCATAACCACCACAGTAATATATGATGGATACTAAAACCATTGGGTGAAATACAGTGAAACAGGATCTTCACATAGCCCAGAGTATTCCATCACAAGTCACTTATTAATGACAAAGGGAAAAGGAGTCTTTATAATGGAGAAAAACAGTAGATAACACCTTAATCAAATAATCCAACTTATCATCATTAAAAAGACATACTCGCGTCTTACGTCCTCTGTTGTGACACGCTCAGATGTGTGATGCATCACTCTTATGTTGTGACACTCAAGATGTGTGATACATCATCTATGTAGCACTCCTGCCAAAAATGTTTAACGTTAAGTCTAACCATGGGGAACACTTAAGACATCTGCAAAATAATGGGCCTGGACTCTTCAAAAGTATCAATATTACAAATGAAATACTAAAAAAAGAAGAAAATACTGTCAACCTGTACTATAATAAAGAATACTAAAAAGACATGAAAATAAATCCAATACAATGTATGATCCTTTCTCAAATCTTTAATACAAAAAAAATAATAAAACAATGCTAAAGGACATTACTGGAACAATTGCAGAAATTGAAATATGGACTGCATATTTAAAAAGTAGTATTACATCAATAATACTAAGAGTGGTAACTGCATTATGGTTACATAGGAAAATATCCTCACTTTTAAAAGATACATGCTGAGTCTGGGGGCCAAGGCATCCAGATATCTGCAACTAACTCTGAAATGGTTCAGCTGAAGAATATACATATGTACAAAGGGAAGAAAAGAGGAACAGCAGGAAAGGAAGAAAATGTGACACCAACAAGTAACTCCAGTTTGGCGGATCTTTGCCTAGAGTTTAAGCTCTAGCAGAAAGCCTCCCAGAAATATTGGAGACAGCCAAAGTTAGCAACAAAAAAATTAACTAATTAATACAGGACACCCAGTAAAGTCTGAATTTCAGCTAAACAAGCAATTGTTTTAATATAAGTATGTCCCAAGTATTTTATCTGGCAGCCCCACCCTGAGAAGCACTTCAGACTGTTCCATGCCTAGGGGATAAAGTACAACAGTTAAAGAATACTAGGACAGTTCAAGATTAGAGCCATTAATATTTTTGTTTACTATTTTTATCAAACTCTACTCCATTTTCTTTAATGAAGACTACTCTTCAAGTTATACTTTATCCTTACATATTGTTGGTACAATCCTAATTTAGGCTTCATTTTTCTCACTGCATTGCAAAACCTTCCCACACTTCCACCAACTTTGACTTCTAAATACTTTTCCCATCCCCTTCATTTTTCTCCCTTCTGTTTCCACCTGTTTGGCCCAAGACAGGATAGTTGCAAAGCAATAGATGTTACTTGGCAGGGACTGCTTCAGGAAATTTTTGTTAACCCCACCCAATACTGGGCTTCCCTGGTGGCTCAGATGGTAACGAATCTGCTTGCAATGCAGGAGAACTGGGTTCAATCCCCGAGTTGAGAAGATTCCCTGGAGGAGAGCATGGCAACCCACTCCAGTATTACTGCCTGGAGAATCCTCATAGACAGAGGAGCCTGGACAGTCCATGGGGTCGCAAAGAGTCAGACATGACTGAGCAACTAAGCACAACAAAGCACAGAACCCAGTGTTATTAAATGTCTTGACCTAGGCTGGTTAGGGATCCTCCCCTTCTAAGGGAACATAGCAGTTTTGGTACATTTGGCATCCATCAGGCCAGAACAGCTCATTACACTCTCTTAAAAGCCCTCTTATCACTGATTCTCTTCCTTCTTTGGTCTTATCAGCTTATCTTATTTTTCCTAATGTCTAACTGTTGGACAGCCTCAGTGTTTAATTCTGGGCATTTACTCTCTCCATTTGGGGTCCAGTGCTTCCCAAAGGTCAATCATATGTATATCATCCTCATTTTTGAAACCCCTCAATAATTATTACATTTTCTTTAAATGGGTAAGATTTTTTAAACTCATATTATTTGAAAAAAAGATTTTATATCAAAGCTATAGAGAAAGATTTAATATCATAAATACAAGATAATCTAAAAATAAACCTCAAATACATAAATGCAATCTTCTTAGATTTAAAATAATCAAGTCATTATTAATATATATATATATACACTAAAATGCACACCCCAAAATTAGTTACTAATGAGAACTGAGCTGTTCACAATCAGTCAAGAATACTGACTGGATGATTGGCATTATGTTTCTTTTCATGCTTACAGTCAAGGAACCTGAAGACCACGAGGGAAGATAATTTGCTGAAAATCAAAGTAGAGGCAGAGCTGAAGCCATGGCCCAAGACGACTAAACTGCAGTTTCAGACAGTGGTCTCAAGGAAGGAGAATTCAGAAACACTGGCTCCTGTGGGTACTGAAAGGTTGTTGCTGAATCACGCAAAGATGCAGGGATTCTTGGCCTCCAGAGGAGAAGAATTCAATCCAGGGCCAGAGACAAGGCTTGATCGCTCAGAGCTTTAGTGTAATAAAGTTTTATTAAAGTATAAAGGAGATAGAGAAAGCTTCTGACATAGACATAAGAAGAGGGTAGAAAGAGTACCCGCTTGCTAGTGTTCAGTCAGTCCAGTCACTCAGTTGTGTCAGACTCTTTGCAACCCTATGAATCACAGCACGCCAGGCCTCCCTGTCCATCACCAACTCCCAGAGTTCACTCAAACTCATGTCCATCGAGTCGGTGATGCCATCCAGCCTTCTCATCCTCTGTCATCCCCTTCTCCTCCTGCCCCCAATCCCTCCCACATCAGGGTCTTTTCCAATGAGTCAACACTTCGCATGAGGTGGCCAAAGTACTGGAGTTTCAGCTTTAGCATCAGTCCCTCCAATGAACACCCAGGACTGATCTCCTTTAGGATGGACTGGTTGGATCTCCTTGCAGTCCAAGGGACTCTCAAGAGTCTTCTCCAACACCACAGTTCAAAAGCATCAAATCTTTGGTGCTCAGCATTCTTCACAGTCCAACTCTCAAATTCATACATGACCACTGGAAAAACCATAGCCTGGACTAGACGGACCTTTGTTGGCAAAGTAATGTCTCTGCTTTACAATATGCTATCAAGGTTGGTCATAACTTTCCTTCCAAAGAGTAAGCAGCTTTTGATTTCATGCCTGCAGTCACCATCTGCAGTGATTTTGGAGCCTCAAAAAATAAAGTCAGCCACTGTTTACACTGTGTCCCCATCTATCTGCCATGAAGTGATGGGACCAGATGCCATGATCTTAGTTTTCTGAACGTTGAGCTTTAAGCCAACTTTTTCACTCTCCTCTTTCACTTTCATCAAGAGGCTTTTTAGTTCTTCTTCACTTTCTGACATAAGAGTGGTGTCAGCTGCATATCTGAGGTTACTGACATTTCTCCCGGCAATCTTGATTCCAGCCTGTGCTTCTTCCAGCCCAGCATTTCTCATGATGTACTTTGCATAGAAGTTAAATAAACAGGGTGACATTATACAGCCGTGACATACTCCTTTTCCTATTTGGAACCAGTCTGTTGTTCCATGTCCAGTTCTAACTGTTGCTTCCTGACCTGCATATAGGTTTCTCAAGAGGCAGGTCAGGTGGTCTAGTATTCCCATCTCTTTCAGAATTTTCCACAGTTTATTGTGGTCCACACAGTCAAAGGCTTTGGCATAGTCAATAAAGCAGAAATAGATGTTTTTCTGGAACTCTCTTGCTTTTTCCATGATCCAGCAGATGTTGGCAATTTGATCTCTGGTTCCTCTGCCTTTTCTAAAACCAGCTTGAACATCTGGAAATTCACAGTTCACGTACTGCTGAAGCCTGGCTTGGAGAATTTTGAGCATTACTTTACTAGTGTGTGAGATGAATGCAACTGTGCGGTAGTTTGAGCATTCTTTGGCATTGCCTTTCTTTGGGATTGGAATGAAAACTGACCTTTTCCAGTCCTATGGCCACTGCTGAGTTTTCCAAATTTGTTGGCATATTGAGTGCAGAACTTTCACAGCATCATCTTTTCAGGATTTGAAATAGCACAACTGGAATTCCATCACCTCCACTAGCTTTGTTCATAGTGATGCTTTCTAAGGCCCACTTGACTTCACATTCCAGGATGTCTGGCTCTAGATGAGTGATAACACCATCATGATTATCTGGGTCATGAAGCTCTTTTTTATACAGTTCTTCTGTGTATTCTTGCCACCTCTTAATATCTTCTGCTTCTGTTAGGTCCATACCATTTCTGTCCTTTATCGAGCCCATCTTTGCATGACATGTTCCCTTGGTATCTCTAAATTTCTTGAAGAGATATCTAGTCTTTCCCATTCTGTTGTTTTCCTCTATTTCTTTGAATTGATTGCTGAGGTAGGCTTTCTTATCTCTCTTTGCTACTCTTTGGAACTCTGCATTCAGATGCTTATATCTTTTCTTTTCTCCTTTGCTTTTCGCTACTCTTCTTTTCCCAGCTATTTGTAAGGCCTCCTCGACAGCCATTTTGCTTTTTTGCATTTCTTTTCTGACAGAATGTGGTCCACTGGAGAAGGGAATGGCAAACCACTTCAGTCTTCTTGCCTTGAGAACCCCATGAACAGTATAAAAAGGCAAAATGATAGGATACTGAAAGAACTCCCCGGGTCGGTAGGTGCCCAATATGCTACTGGAGATCAGTGGAGAAATAACTCCAGAAAGAATGAAGGGATGGAGCCAAAGCAAAAACAATACCCAGTTGTGGATGTGACTGATGATAGAAGCAAGGTCCAATGCTGTAAAGAGCAATATTGCATAGGAACCCGGAATGTCAGGTCCATGAATCAAGGCAAATTGAAAGTGATCAAACAGGAGATAGCAAGAGTGAACGTCGATATTCTAGGAATCAGTGAACTAAAATGGACTGGAATGGGTGAATTTAACTCAGATGACCATTACATCTACTACTGTGGGCAGGAATCCCTTAGAAGAAATGGAGTAGCCATCATGGTCAGCAAAAGAGTCCGAAATGCCGTATTTGGATGCAATCTCAAAAATGACAGAATGATCTCTGTTCGTTTCAAAGGCAAACCATTCAATACCATAGTAACCCAAGCCTATGCCCCAAACAGTAACGCTGAAGAGGCTGAAGTTGAATGGTTCTATGAAAACCTACAAGACCCTTTAAAACTAACACCCAAAAAAGATGTCTTTTTCATTATAGGGGACTGGAATGCAAAAGCAGGAAGCCAAGAAACACCTGGAGTAAGAGGCAAATTTGACCTTGTAGTACAGAATGAAGCAGGGCAAAGACTAATAGAGTTTTGCCAAGAGAACGCACTGGTCATAGCAAACACCATCTTCCAACAACACAAGAGAAGACTCTACACATGGACATCAGCAGATGGTCAACACTGAAATCCGACTGATTATATTCTTTGCAGCCAAAGATAGAGAAGCTCTATACAGTCAGCAAAAACAAGACCAGGAGCTGACTGTGGCTCAGATCATGAACTCCTTATCACCAAATTTAGACTTAAATTGAAGAAAGTGGGGAAAACCATGAGACCATTCATGTATGACCTAAATCAAATCCCTTATGATTATACAGTGGAAGTGAGAAATAGATTTAAGGGACTAGATCTGATAGATAGAGTGCCTGATGAACTATGGACAGATAACAGAATTAGCCAGGTTTAATCCAGAGACTGTACTCAGGCAGGATATATTATTGTTATATAATCCTAAGGAACAATAATATATCCTGCCTGAGTATAGTCTCTGGATTAAACCCTCTGGCTAATCCTGTTATCTTAAAATGTAAATTATGGGAGTAGGTCTGGTCTTTACAAGGATTATATAACAATAATGTATCCTGCCTGAGGACAGTCTCTGGATTAAACCTGGCTAATTCTGTTATCTTAAAATGTAAATTATGGGAGTAGGTCTGGTCTTTACAAGGATTATATAACAATAATGTATCCTGCCTGAGGACAGTCTCTGGATTAAACCTGGCTAATTCTGTTCTTAAAATGTAAATTAGGTCTGGTGAAGTCTTTACAACCTTCAGATATTCTTTGGAATTGTTATATAATCCTAAGGAAAGGGGCTTCCCTGGTGGCTCAGAATGCGGGAGACCCAGGTTCGATTCCTGGGTCGGGAAGATTCCCCTGGAGAAGGAAAGGGCAATCCACTCCAGCACTCTTGCCTGGAAAATCTCATGGACGGAGGAACCTGATAGGCTACAGTCCATGGGGTCGCAAAGAGTCGGACACAACTGAGCAACTTCACTTTCAATCCTAAGGAATGTAGAGGAAAAAAAAGTTTATCCTTTCTTCCTCCTTGAGAATTCCAGACCCCTCTCTCCTTGGAGACCCCTAGACTTCTTATCAACCTGCCTAGGAAATGAGTCTCTTTTATCAGGCTTCAGTCAGGGGAGAGAAGCTTGGTGCATGGTAGAATTAAAAAAAAAAAAAAAAAAAAGTGAAGTGCTAAAGGTTGTGGTCACATTGCATACAGACCAGTTAAGCCATGTTACTATACGCCTATGACTTTACCCTTTGAACCTGTTTCCTGGCATAACTCAGGAACGGTGGAATTGTGAGAAATCAGACACACAGTACTGATTGCTCAGCCCAGTTGGTTACACAGTCAGTAGCAGTTTCCTTTCTTCCTCTCTCATTTTTGTATCACCAACATTGCCACAGACCTATGCATCAACCAGCTCTATCTCCTTTTGAAGACATAGCTAATTTCCCTCCACTGCCTTGTGTCCAGTGCTGGGAGAAAGGACCTCATCTGTGCTGGGCTGGTTGGCAAGGAGATGCAACAGCTTCCTGGTGTCTTTTGTGGGCTGAGTCTGTAAAGACAAAGATGGCCTAGAGACAAATTTTGCAGCCTCAGATAACCCCCAATTTTCAGTTGCAATGGGAGAGCTGCAGGCTCTATGGGGTAAGTATATGAAGCCAAGGATATTCTCAGGTTCCTGATTCAGTGAATGCTGAGGCCTCTTGGGAAGTTAAACCCAAAAAAAGCCCTGGCAGAGCAGGGCTGTGGGGAACCTAAAGTCAAGCAGAGGAAGCTGAAATTGGCACTTTCGGGCGTATCTTGGGATTTCATGTGTCCCTGAAAAGAGTTAAGATGTTTCTGGATTCTTCTTGATATCAAGGAAGACAGATGGTAAAGCAGCCAGGAGACTGCCAATTAGGAAGTAGTTGACCACGCACACTGAAAATCTCCTGGAAGTTGCAGCTAGATCTCAGGAGAGATGCATGATGCCATCAAGGGCAGGATGGGTCAAAGTTGGCAAACCACTGGAGATGGACTAAGCTGGGTGAACTAACCATGAGTCCCTGAGTATCACACTTCAGTATCAGATACCCAGCAACAAGGCAAAGAACAGAGACTGGAAAGACCAGAGAAGCAAGAAAACCCCTTAAAGAGCTTGTGGATATGCATCCAAGGACACTTCTTTTCAATGACTCCAGATCATCACAACCCCACATGGCATGCAAAGGGAATGGAGAAAGAAATGTGAACTATGGGGCATATATCCAAGAAACCAAATCATCAAAGATGTCACTTAAATTAGCAAAGACTTGAGATATGTTAACTGACAAGTTAAAATTTTTTCCTCATAGTTCCCAGAGGGAAGGAGAGCCCAGGGTAAGATTAGCTCAGTTTTGGGGGGTCTTGGGGGGTGGGGTGGGAGGAGTACATTCATCTAAGCAAAGTCCTAAATTTTCAATTTCAGGACATTCTGTACCTTTACTGTATTTTTCAACACTTTGAGAACAGAGACTATTTCCATATATCAGGCACATATCAGGCGTTCAACATTTGTTGAAAAAACGAAAAGGATGAATGACCCTAAATAAATGGCTGATTCTGGAACAGTACAGTCTAGGTTTTAATTATTTGCATATACCAACACACCAATTTTCCCAAGGTTTAAAAACACATACTGGAAATAAAATTTTTCACTTTACACAACTTCTTAGATCATAAATATAAGATCCTGAAATAATTTACCTAAGAGATTTTATAGCAGGCAGAAGCAGGAGATTTTGTTAGACCTTTGCAATTTGTTAATGACCTCTAAACCAGTTAGCCCCCACAATGCTAATTCAAATTGTTGGAAACACGTCTGGACCATGAAGCAATCATCTCAAAGATTCAAAGTGAAAGTTGCTCAATCCTGTCGGACTCTTTACGACCCCATGGACTATATCGTCCTTGGAATTCTCCAGGCCAGAATACTAGAGTGGGCAGCCTTTACCTTCTCCAGGGGATCTTCCCAACCCAGGGACTGAACCCAGGTCTCCCGCATTGCAGGCGGATTCTTTACCAGCTGAGCCACAAGGGAAGCCCTCAAAGATTCAAAGAAACTCAGTATTCCCTCCAATGACATCCCAAAAGGAATCAAACCAAACTTAAAAATGCAAATACAAATACTTTAGACTCTTAAAAAGATGTATCTTCTACTACTCCTCCAGAACTCTAAACAGTCAAGACCAACTTTTCCTAAACCAGTTCTTCCATATAGAATTACTCGACTAGGTGTGGTGGCCCATGTAATAAATGCAGTTATGTATCATCACACTTCCTTTGGACTCTTTATAAAAGGTCAGTCTGCCTGTCAGATCCTTGGCTTGTCACATATTTTCAGAACCAAAGCATCTAGAAAAAGCATTATACAAAAGTTGTACCTACCCGTTTTAAATCACCTTTATACTAAAGGTTAAGTAGTTAAGAACAGACTTATCAGTGTTTGGACTCCAGTGGTTCTATTTACTTCACCATAAACACTATTTCCCCACCTTTAAAATGGAGATAATGATATTTTCCCAGTGGAGCTGTCGTGAGGATTAAATGAGTAATTATTTGTAAAGCACTCACAACGGTGCCTGGCAACAGCCAGTACGTACGTGTGGGGATTAAGGCTATAATCCCCACAGAATCTCAAGGATTCAAATTTAAATGCTCTTAAAAAGCAGATAAATTAAAACTGTCGCATTTTCTAGACACTCCCTAATTAGCTGCGCGAGGCTTTCAAAGTATTTATAACGCGGCAGATAGCAAGGAAGGTAAACTCAACAGAAAAGAGAGAGGGGAAAAAGGAACACAGGTTGTTTGCTTATTCCATTAGGAAATTCTCCGTTCAAAAATTCCCGTGTATGAATGTCCTCCTTGGTCATTCTACGCGATTATACATTTTTTTTTTTCAAAAGAAGATTTTGTTTTTAAAAGAAACTAACTCGCACACAATCTAAGGTGGGGGGTGTCTCTCCCTGAGCCACACGGAGACCTGGGTGAACAGTGGACGCTTAAACGTTAGCGTTTCTAGAGAGTCGGTAACTAAGACCTCACAGAGACGGTCAGTTATTCGAATTATCAGAAAAACAGCAAGTGCTACGAGGCCTCAGACCCAGGCTGAACTTGCCCACAGACAACCCCAAGCATCCAGGGGTAAAGCCGAGCCTCCGAGCCGACCCGGGCGTATTGCTGCGCCCAGACCGCGAGCTTCGCGTCTCCCCGTGGAGAACCAGAGGCTTCCTCCGCACGCTTTCCCGGTGCTTTCGAGGTCCAGGAGAAAAAGGAAGCGAGGTAAGTACACCTCCAAGCGAACAAGAGCTGACAGCCGAAGCCCCGAACCCGACCGAACGCCCGACACCCGTAAAACGTGCGGGCGCAGCAGCGTCTGCGACGGCGGAAGCGGGAGGGGCCGGGCGGTGGGCGGCCCTCCGGGTGAGGCGGGCGTTTCCGGCGTGCGCAACGGAGCGCTCGGGCGGGGGCACCGCCGGCTCCCAATCGCGCACAATGAGACAGCGCTGAGCGCCGGAAGTGGGGCTGAAGGAAAACACGGAGAGGGAGCCCGGCCGGGACAGGAAGAGGCGGGGGGCCGCGGCGGAGGTGGTGAGTGTTCCTGGGCGCCTTTTCCCCTGTGTCCCTTTCAGACTCGCGTCCGGGGTGGCTCTCCGGTGGGTTCTCCGGTCTCCAGAATTGAGGGCGGGCCTGGCCCGAGAGGTACGTTGACTACATCCTCTGCCGGCCTCCTCGCCTCAGTTCCGAGGACCAGGGATCCCCCAGGCCGGCGAGGACTGAGCTCTCAGGCTTGAGTCCGCACCTTCACTTTGTGTCAAACCCTGCGGGGACTGGAGGAAAAGGGATCGGGGTGGAGGCACTCGCCCCCAGCCCCCTGTCCGGCTGGGGGGCACCCCGGAACCCCATCGAGGAGGCAGGTCACTTCCTGCTTCCTGGTCCCCGCGGTGGCTTCGTGGCCAGGAGTGCGGAGACGCCTCCTGTTTCTCCGTCTCCAACTCAAAGGATGGAAACTGAGGCAGATCGGGGGTGGGGCGGTCACTTGGGGATCGAGGAAGGAGAATTGCTGTTTCATGACAAAACCAAAGTTGTTTGGGGTGGGGAAATGAGAACTGGGGTGGTTACCGGGAGTTGACCCTTGGTCGTAAAGCCAGCCCCTATGACCGGAGCGGAGCCTTGGTCGGAAGCCCAGCGTCTCCCGTAGCCCAAGCGATCGGAGCCTGTCGGTCTGAATAGAGGCGAGCGGAGCCGAGGCCCCAGGGTACCGAGAAGGGACTGAAAAGTGGAGTTGAGAGAAGTACTGCCTTCACAAAGTTTCGGTTACTCTCTATTAACACTTAAAAGTAATTGCCAGCTTGTTTTTTAAAAGACTGGGGAGTTCTCTGAAGTATAGGCTCGGGGTGAGGTATTTGGTTTTTATGGGGGAGGGGGGGAGGTTCTGAAGAAAAGAGCTTTCGTTATATAGGTAAACGCCAACCAGCTTGGTATGAGTGACATTTTTTAATATTACAGTTTTTAAGACAGATTTAGTTTTATCTTCATATTAAATAGTACTAATTTCTATGAAGATATTATAAAACTAAGCCTCCCACTTCTAACATAATGCACTGATTATTGGAACGTGATGGAAATTAGGAAAAGGGTTTCTTGCAGGCTTTAATACATCTGTACAATGTGTGTGATATTTTGTGAATTTGATATGATGCCTTGTTATATTGATAGTTTGATGTTTCTCCAAAACACCTTCTTTCAGGTGAAGAGGAAGAAAACTGAAGTCAAAGACCATGGGAGATGCCACAAAACCTTATTTTGTGAGACGTCCTAAAGAGCGAGGGACTACAGATGATGATGATTTCAGAAGGGGTCACCCCCAACAAGATTATTTAATAATGGATGATTATGCTAAAGGCCATAGCAGTAAAATGGAAAAAGGCCTTCCCAAAAAAAAAGTAACACCGGGGAACTATGGGAATACCCCCAGAAAAGGACCCTATGCTGTTTCTAGCAATCCATATGCATTTAAGAACCCAATTTACAGTCAACCCACTTGGATCAATGACAACCACAGAGATCAGAGTAAGAGATGGCTATCTGATGAACTTGCCAATAATTCAGACAGTTGGAGAGAATACAAACCTGGACCTAGAATCCCTGTTATAAACCGACCAAGAAGAGACTCTTTTCAAGAAAGTGAAGATGGATATAGGTGGCAAGATGGAAGAGGCTGCAGAACTGTAAGACGACTATTTCATAAAGAGCTGACAAACCTGGACACCATGTCAGAAATGGAAGCGGGAAGCCCTGGTAATGTTTCCAACTTGTCAAGTTACAACCCTGAAGTCAGCAGTGTCTTATTTTTCATTCAGAGGAGCTTTATTATTTTCAGCAATGCAGTTCCAATTTTTCATAGTTTTGGCTTATTTAATGTGATTATTTTAAGGATAATCACGTTATTTGGGAAGCTTCAACACACTGCATATATTGATCCCTTTAAAAGTTAACTTTGCCACAAGGCTCATTTTACCTTAGTAAAAAGTATGTTTCCCATTGGTGCTTTTTAAAGAAGAGGGTGTGATCATATCCCCCTAGGGATATATCATAATTTCTGAGTGGTATGTATGTGTTTTCTAAATTATATATTGTAATTTTGTACTTGAATTATGTATGTATCCATAATATAAATGACAGAATGTAAAGCTTAAAAAAAAACTTATTCGATATAAAAACATAGTATAGACTGCATGTATCTCCTGGTACAGAGGAATACACATCTTTTGTGTGAAGTATCAATGTCTAGAGGAGGAGAGTGCAAGATTTTTTTTTTCTCAAAAGTGAACATGGCAAACAGGTTGAAAAACATTGGTTAAAAAGTTGGAAATTCAGTTAAAAGCTTTGCCTTTTAGATCCCTTCTTCCAAAACACAAATAGATTTTGTCCACGTAGCAGAGAAACAGAATAATCAAACAGCCTTGTAAATCTTTAAGCTGAAAAGAACTTGAAGGAATTGCAGTGCTGTCATGATGTATCAAAGGTAGAATCACAGTTTTACAGAGCAGGTAGCTATGTCTCTGGTGAGGTTAAATTTGTCCCCACTTGTTTACGCAAAGTGGTAGATGAGGAAGTGAAACTGAAATCATGTACTGTGCTGCTCTGGCCATGAACTCAGCCTCACTGACCTGGAATCTGACAGAGAGAAATGAACATGTATTCATAATTTCTGGGCTTTCAAAGTTTGTGTATATTTAAGTAGTTCTTTATTACTGTGTCCAAGTGGGACATGGACATTTTAATTTAGTTACCAATTGTTGGTCTTTCAGAAAAGGTTGATTTTGAGCAGCATTATAAAAAGAAAGGTTTACAAGTCAAAAGTTTGCCACCAGATAGATATTATAAGAGACTGAAAATCTGTTTTTCTGTATTCCTGTCTAGTCTTAAAAGGAAACCTTAAGTGATATTGAATGGGACCTGCATTTTTACTGTCTTTTTGTTGAAGTCAATCCAAAATGCCAGTGTTTTCTCTATAATGAAATTACAGGCGTTTGCTTTCAGTTTGGAAATTAAGGACTGTTCAGTTTTTATTCCTTTAAAAATCTTCGCAAAGAAAATATTAAGCTTTGGATAATATTACTTACTGTAGCAAGAAGTTCAGTTTAAAGTATAAACTTTAAAGTATAACCTAAGGATACTCAGAGTATCCTTAAAAGGCTCTCATTAAAGGAACTGAAATTTTCTTAAATCAAACTTATACCTTAATAACAAAGGTTCTATTAAATGATATGAAAAGATGTAATGAAAATTACTGTAGCATTGCTTTGTTTTTTGATACTGTTTCTATTTTTCAGTTCACTTTACTGCCCCTACCTCAAATTCATTCCTCAAATATCCTAGATTGCCAACTTAATATAGTTGGGACAGTGCCATTAATGATCTTAGCTGGAAACATCCATTCAAATACATGTGTCTTTTGTAAATGGCATAATGGACCATATTCAAATAAAATATGAGAAACTTGGAATACTGTATGTAGATAATTCATATTACTTACCTAGAGCCTGGGAGGAGCCAGGTAGTCTTCCTCTAAGTAATTATGGAAATTTTTTTTAGCAATACCCAGGTTTGCTATTTGACTGTTTAATTACCATGCAGGACTATGAGATTCAGTTTAGGATTTTTATAACCTTGTCAGTTCTGCTTAATTTAATTAATATTTTTCTTGTATTGTTATATAGATGAATTTCAGAATTCCATCCATGCGCTAATCTCTATTTCAAATCCCTTTATTTACTTTAGTCATGTGTGCCTGGACAAGATACTTTCTTGGACCAGCATTTTGTGCATCTGTATCCTGGGGATAATATTAGCATCCATGATAGGATCACTTCAGGGATTAATCTGAAGCCACCTAAAGTGCTTACGTTGCATCTGTTGCATGAAAAAATACTCAGTATTGGTAGCTGCAGTTGTCATCATCAGGCAAAATTTCTGCAGCCCTCCATTTCTCTTTGTAAAATAAGTTAACTACTTTTGAAGAGAAATTAAAGTCACTCTCTCTAGAAAAATTATATAGCAAATATAGCAAGAAGCCTTTGTAATCGAGAGAGAGAAGTGAAAAAAGTAATTTGGTTCCATATCAATTTTTGTTTTGGTGAACCAACAGTGGATTTTTCTGATTGTGTTACATGTGTCAGTGTAAATCTTTAAAGAGTTTTGCCTAAGAAACTTCTGCCTGGAATACTGAAGTTAGATGCAGTTATTCAGAGTTTGTAATGATAAATTAGAATAGACACACCTCTGAGTTAAAAGAATTGCTTACCTCAAAGCTTTATTCAGACCAGGAGTACCACGCTTAAAAGATTATGCTAATTTAGTTGTGAATAGAGGGAGTGTTAAAAAGCAATAGACTGATCTTAACTATTTGTCTTTTACTATTTTGTTTGGTCTATTTTGATTCCTATTTTTTAAAAAAACTATTTGTCCTAATACTTCTTTATTTTTTTAATTGCTGCTTTATTGTCGTATCGAAGCTGTTTGCAGAATTTCATTATATTCATCTCAGGGTAGTTTGAGTACAATGTGTGCTGCTTTTCCTTCAGAGCTGTTGGTGATAGCTTTTTTTCCTAAATTAAGGGCCCTATACCTCCCTTTCCCGACATAATTTCTTTTCAATTAACTGATTCATTGTACCTGCTCTACAAGGAATGAGTTCCACTGAAAACCTGTCGTGGCAGCTGCTTCATGCAGAGCATTTCAGTTGGTTTATATTTTCAGAGAATAATTTTTGGTAAGCCATTTAAAAACTATTCAGTCCACTTAATCATAATTTTAATTGAGGAAATGAATTTCATTTTACTTTTATATGGTACTAGCAACTTCATTTTCAGAAGTTGTTGGAAATTACCAAAGCTATTTAGAACAGTTTTTTTTTGTAGATGAATTGCACAAACGTCTTCAGTTTTACTGAAGTTGAAAAGTCCTAAGTCTTAAAAAAGGAACAGATTTTGTTTATTATAAGGACTATAGAACTAACAGCAGAGTTTATAACCAGATGAATTAGTCTGTATTTGCAGAAAACTTTTATTTCAATTGCTAATTTGTTTTTGTTTTTTCATTTGAAATGTGCTCTGTGCAGGCTCATCAAAGAAGCTAAAATGAAAGTAAAGATAAAATGGTTAATAGTTGTCTTCAGTAGATAAAATTTTGGCTTCAATTTCTTGAGGTTAACATGGGGGAGGGCCCAATTCTATGATTGCATGATTTACAATTTAGTGATGGACTTTCACTCCAGATAAGAATGAAGTTGATTTCTGAGTTCTTTGGAGATACACTGTCCATCTTTACTCCGTTGGGGTTGTTTACTTAGAAAAAATGAAAGCAAATGTGGACAGTTTTCTTTTGAATACCAAGTATCCTTCCAGGTATATTAGAAATTATTAAATAGAAATTATTAAATATATGTACATTATACATTATATTATGATATATTAATTACATTAGAATTACTGATGTACTTGCTTTCAAGTGATAATTTTTACTATTGCTTGAGTAAGCTCAGCAGTATACCGGGAAGAAATGATAGAATCAGATTTTATGGTTGAAGTAGAAGTCTTTTGTTTTCCAAAAAGATGGCTTCCATGGATTAGTATATCCACATGTTGAGGTGCTTAATGAGCATTTAAGCATTTTATCCATGGGAGAGGTGTACCTTCCCTTTTGCTCTGTGTTCAGATGTCATTCAGCTATCACGTGAGTTCATGAATAAATATGTAAGTTCTGCTTTTGACTTGGGGTTATTCAGTATTGCCAATAATATTTTCCCCCTAACTTAAGAAAACAAGAAACCGAGGTCCAGACCTCGGAAGCCACGGAGAACTAGAAATGATGAAAACGAACAGGATGGAGACTTGGAAGGCCCTGTGATCGATGAGTCTGTGCTTTCAACGAAGGAGCTGCTGGGCTTACAGCAGGCTGAGGAGCGGCTGAAAAGAGACTGCATTGACAGGCTGAAAAGGGTAACAGCTTTATTTGTTAGTTAAAATCCTTGTTTTGGTTTAAACTATGTTAGTAATTGGAACATGTGCTTTAATGAATTATATATCCTACTTTAGTATATAAGCACTATAGATCAAAAGTGATATTCTTTTTTTTAGGATTTCTTTTAAAAAACAATCATTAGCATAATGATAGTGACAGTAATTTATTAACAATTTAATAAGTGTACAGGAAATCATCTTCTGGCCAGCTTTTGTTTACCTGTATTTTGTCTCTGTACATCTTTCTCTCTACATGTCTCTCTAAATATGTATTTATATACAAGTATATACATGTCTGTAAATCTCTTCAAATTGTAGCGACCAAGAAACTACCCTACAGCAAAGTACACCTGCAAACTTTGTGCTGTTTTAATTGAATCCATTGCATTTGCTCATAAGCATATCAAAGAGAAGAGGCACAAGAAAAACATTAAGGTAAGTGTAATGTAACCTAAACACATATGTTTGTCAATTATTACTTGTCATCTTTATGACTTTCCTTAAGACTGTGATACTAATAATTTGGTTATTTATATTACTGAATTTATGTTAACCAGAATACTTTATACTGGTCAGATAGTTTTGCTGAGTAGTCTTGTGAATTTCCTTAGGACAGTATCAGGACAAATGAAGCCAATGCTAGGACCTAGATATGTGTCCTTATGCCAGTAATAACAAAGTAAATAATTTGCCATTACTGTTTCTAATGTTCTTTCCTTACACTTTTTCCTTATTCCTCCCTTCCCTCTATTATCATTTTATGTGCATAAAGAAGTGTGTGCGTGTTTGATAAGATGAAGACTAACACAGCTAAAGGGAGAAGGAGGGCTGAGAAAAATATTCAAGGGTACTGTGCAGGGTGTTGTCTCAGTGACTGGTAGAAGGTAAAAATGGTGTGAGTCATTTTTAATCTCAACATTGATCTTAAAAGGAGAAGCACGAGGAAGAGTTGCTCACCACGTTACCCCCGCCTACACCCTCCCAGATAAATGCAATTGGTATTGCCATTGACAAAGTGGTACAGGAGTTTGGCTTACACAATGAGAACTTGGAACAGAGACTAGAAATTAAACGTATCATGGAAAATGTGTTCCAACACAAGTTACCAGGTATTTTCTAGATTTGCTTTTCTTTTTAGCTACCTAAAATACCCCATTCATTTTTCTTACCATTAGTAATTTTTGCCTAATAGAAATCAATTTGCCATGTTCTAAAGCTCTCAGTTTTTTGTTTTTTATGTTTTTGTACTGAAGCTCTTTATGTTTTTGTTTTTCCTGGCTTACTCTAGGGTAGCAAAGACTTTTACATATGTTGTTATTAACCTGTCTTCATTGTGAATTTCATTGTGTTCGTGTACATGTCCCACATTATTAGAGCACCGTGGGACTCTTGTGTATATGTTTTGTTTACCTTTCTATTTTCCATCTCTAAGTTCAGTTCCCTTTTTAGTTGAAGTATAATTGGCTTACAGTATATCAGTTTCAGGTGTCCAGCATAGTGATAATATTTTTTATACATTACAAAATGATCACCACACCTTTCTACCTATGTACATTGACAGAATATTTTGAATTAAAGTGTCTTGGAGTCATTTTCAAGTTATCTCTTTCCAGAAAAAGTTCTGTTTAACCATGCTTAAAAGAATTGCACCATCTAAAATGAGCTTTGAAAACTAATGTATGATAAATTTTGTGCACTGTTGAATTGATGTTTCTAAGTTATATCTATGGAGCCATGAAAAACTATTTTTTTATAGAAAGCACCACAAGTGATTCTAATACACAGCCAGGGTTGAAATCACTATTTGAGTTTATCATTGGACTACCCATCAAACTATTCATTTTATTGAAATATTCATATAGTATGATTCATATTCATATATTTGTGTTCAGAAAAATAAAGAACAAGAATCTGTTCATTTCCTTATATTAGATATCTCATCTTTGATGTTGTAGACAAGTTCCTGAGATGTCATTTGTAATTTTGATTTTTTTCATAGATTTCCATTGTAAAATTGAGTGAACTTTGTCTTGGAAAAAATTGTTAAAACCCAAATAAATTACTTTACTTAACCTGGGAAAGAGAAAAGATACAAAGTTCCCTTTTTTGGCCCAACAGTAGTAAAACATTGGGGGGGAAATGCCATAAAATAAATATAGGTGGTACCCATACACATATCTTCCTCTAAAGAGTGACTCACTTGCTGCCTAACATTTTAAGTTATATCAGTGATATTATAATCACTTTCTAAAGTTTTCCTGAAAAGATTGTATTATGTTAAATTAAACTTTTTGTTCATAATATAATGAGTATTCATATTGAAAATAATGTAATGCTGATTTTTATGATTATTGTTTTACTGAACCATGATCTTTATAGTAAATTACACCTATGTATGCTTTCAAAAAGGTGAATGAAGTATCTGCATTAACTCTTCAGTGTACTCAGGTTTATAAACATATAACAAAGTTAGACATCTCTTTTCGACTTCCATATTTTAAAAATCATTTCAGCCAGTATTTTCTCTGAAAAATGTGAAGTAATAAAGGAAGTATTAATGTATTTTACAACTGGTATGAAAAGAGTGGCTATTAAAGTAAACTGCATTCAATGCAGTCTTCCCTTTTAAATAAAATAACAGTGAAAGCAAGAGCAAAGAGTCACCCATTCGTGTCCTTTCATTGTGCCAGACTTGAATACTGTTTTTCTTTTGTGTGTAGTTTTAATTGATGGTTCCATTTCTGAAATAGCAGTGTCTTGCATTAACTTTTGAGAAATTTTACTTTATAAATGACTTCTATTTATTTAAAAAAAATTTTTTTTTTAGATTGTTCTCTGAGATTATATGGGTCATCCTGTAGCAGATTGGGTTTCAAAAATTCGGATATAAACATTGACATTCAATTTCCAGCCATTGTAAGTACAAAATAAATCTTAGAATTTTCACAGAGTGGTATGGAAGTTCTATTTTTTTTCTAAATGTGAGCTATATGTGGATATATTTTAGATGTTTGAGGACAGTTTAAGTGTAATGTTGGGTTTTTTTTCCCTAAAACTACTTTGTTTTTAAAAGTATAGTTTTTTCCCAAAAAATTTTTTTTAAGGTTCTAATGCATGCCTTCAATTTTAAAGAGTATTTCTTCTTATTCTACATATCTTTCATGCTTTCTTCAAACACTGGTTTTTTTAACCATGTGAATCTGATGGTGTTACTTGGCTCTATTAACTTGAAAAGATTACATTGTCTTGACAATTCAGCTTTGCAGTGGCAGCAAAGGATTTCAGATTTCAAACGGGTGTGGTGTGTGTGTATATATGTACACATATATATATATAAACATTTAAGACCTGCAAGCTCGATTTGTTCCTGAGTTCCCTCTTACATACACCCACCTTGTAAAAATAATTACACTTTTGAAGAACTGCACCTAGCCTAAATTTCTGGTTTAAACAGGGTTCAGAAAGATGTTAATGAGTCAGAACTTTAAAACTGGAAGGCACTTTAATAGGTTATTCATTTACTTACTGGTGGTTCCTGCAGGCCAGTTTGCAAATGGTTTATGCCCATTTACTTGGGTTACTGCTTAAAAATAGAAATAA
Source organism: Bos indicus x Bos taurus (assembly GCF_003369695.1). Classification (NCBI taxonomy): domain Eukaryota; kingdom Metazoa; phylum Chordata; class Mammalia; order Artiodactyla; family Bovidae; genus Bos; species Bos indicus x Bos taurus. The sequence continues at coordinate 79,485,546 of NC_040083.1, read as the reverse complement.
AGATTTCTGACCTCCTCCCCCAGATCTTCTATTTCACACTCTCTCATTCCTTGCCATTCCCAATTGCTATAGCTACCTGGTCAGTTGACCAAGATTTTACTTTTCTTTTAATCTTAAATTCTAATTAGTATTTTATCAGCATGGCAGTTATTTTGATTTCATGTCATTCATTCTTTGAGTCTGTGTGATATGCCAGGCACTATACTAGGTTCTAGAGGACAAAAAAAGTATGATTGCTTCTTCATGAAATTCATACCTAGTGAAGGAGATAAGTAATTATGTATAGATAATTTATTATAATAAGAGCAATTCAGGAAAACAAGGTTCTGTGACAGAATACAAGCAGTCCTGAAGCCCCTTTGAATGGATAACATTTAAGCTGAACTCTGAAAGATGAAAAGGGATGGAGAGAGTGAAGGAGTGTTTTAGCTTGAGGGCACATCATTTGCAGGCATTAAGCATGGCCTGTTCAGGGAGCTAAAGGGAAAATTGTTAGGGCTGTGAAGGGACCTAGAGAAAGAGGAGCATAAGATTAGGATAGAGATGTAGCCTGGATCCCAAAATAGGGGAAGCTGGAATTTCCTTTTGGCCTAAAGGCATTAAGTAGCCAGACTGAGAGTTTTAAGGAGGGTCAGGACTGGATCTAATGCATGGTTTTAAGTGGTTTTGGTTCCCTGTGTAGCAAGGATTAGAGAAAGGCAAGACAGAAGTGAACACCGGTAAGCAATTTGTTGAAGTAGTCTCACAGAATAATAGTATAGTATTAACAGTTTGACAGCTTCTAGCCACAACTTCAGAGAAGGCAATGGTACCCCACTCCAGTACTCTTGCCTGGAGAATCCCGTGGACGGAGGAGCCTGGTAGGCTGCAGTCCATGGGGTTTCGAAGAGTTGGACACAACTGAGCGACTTCACTTTCATGCATTGGAGAAGGAAATGGCAACCCACTCCAGTGTTCTTGCCTGGAGAATCCCAGGGACGGGGGAGCCTGGTGGGCTGCCGTCTAGGGTCGCACAGAGTCGGACACGACTGAAGCGACTTAGCAGCAGCAGCAGCCACAACGTGGGAGATTTGCTGAGAGGCTAATTAACTCAGGAATTAGTGAATCAGGAGTTAACTGAGTAGTCAGTCTTTTTGCCCATGGTCGTCATCTTTCAGTGCTCATCTTTCTGTGTCTGACTGTGTGCACATAGCATAATGATTAGTTCCTTTACTCAGGTAGTAAGGTGCTTTCTAGTTTGGAGAGGCATTTGGGTAAATTCAGATGACTGTATTATCTCAGTGAAGCCAAAGTACTTATGAATTATTTGATGTATTCATTGATTTATTTCCTAGATGTCTCAGCCAGATGTTCTCTTACTTGTCCAAGAATGTTTAAAGAACAATGGTAAGGCCAAATTCCTTCCACATTTTGTTGTTAAATTTTTTTTTTGTCTATAATTTAAATATATCTTATTTCTCAAGCTTTGAAAATAGGAAGTCGTGTTTTTTGATTTACTTATATGAGTAATAGCCAAGAAAAAAACTAAAGCAAATGCCCATGAATTATTAGCAGGTTAATTGGAGTCTTGTTCTACTATGCAATTGTTCTACTATGCAGAATAACTATTTTGTAAGTAAAGCTTTTTGCTTGGTGATAATGTCACAATTTGTAAAGATTATACAGGTCCTAGCCTAAGACTGATAAGAGTCAAAATATGTAAAATTTACTCTTGAGGTTAAAACTAAAGGATGTTCATCTGTATTCCATGGCTCAAATTAATACTTTATGAATAATAAATAGTGTGACTCAACTCAGATTAATGAATCAGCAAATAATTGTTCCTAGGTATGTTATCATATGTCCAAAGTAATGTCCAACTGGGACTTGACAGCTTGTGTGCTTTCCATAGGCCTGGTTAAATCGTCTCATCCCTGAATTAGTCTTTCCCATCCTTTTTGTTTTGACTGAATGAAATGTTTAAACTTTTCTTCTTACTTCAGTCAGTATGTATTTTGACCCCACATGTTTTAGTAGCTTTTGCAGCAGTTTTGTTTTTTATTGTCCTATCCATATTTATAATTATGTTACTGACCTAACATTTAAATGTTCTAGTTCAATAATGTAGCCATTTCTAATCAGACATTAATTTTGTAAAATAAGGGTTTTAAATTAATGTGATTACTTGATTCTTGAGTAGAATACTTTTTCCTTTTCAAGTCATTTTTATTTCATAATCATCTCTTAAGAGCTTTATTTCATAATGGTCTTTTGAAAGACCCAACAGATGATGCACAGCTGGTACTTGTACTTTATCTAATTGTGCTTTTATACAAAGGCTTAATTAACTAATCTGTGTAATATTCTTTTCTTTTTCCAGACTCTTTTATTGATGTTGATGCAGATTTCCATGCTCGGGTGCCAGTGGTGGTGTGCAGAGAAAAGCAAAGGTCTCTGTCTTTTTAAGCTGTTTATTAAGTATCAGCTTGCCAAAAGCACTTGTACTTTACTACATCTTAATGTCCAGTTTCTAGAATTACAAGCTCCTATGTGGTTAATTTCATAAGCTTACTATTAGCTTTCTCCCTCTACTGTTGGTGTTTAACCCAAGAGGGAAAAGTGTTTTATCTTAAAAAGAAGAAAAGTACTTAAAAGGAAAAAATATAGAAAGGAAGCATTTTGATCCATTTCAGTAAAAAAAAAAAAAACTATCAAATAGTTACTTGCTCTGATCACCTTTATTTGCCATTCTTTTTAGCAGCATTTTAAACAGTACTGGAAATAGTTGGTATGACTTCACCCAGCTCTCTCTCTCCATCTGGAAACACTCCCATTCCCACTGTAGATGGGTGGTTTGTAGGCTGTAATGAGTCACCATCAAGCAGATTCCTCCAGCTAGGGAAAACACTTTTGCTCCTACTAAGATGAATTCATACTCCCGTTTGAAACATTTTACACTTCTTTGTATTTCCCCCTAAAAACTGTTTTAATATAAGAAAACGTGACAGTTTTAGTTCTTAAAAAAAAAAGTTTACCCAGAAAATAGCTGCCCTATCTTTTTAAAGCCAGTTATTTAAATGACCTATAAGGGTTTAATGAGTTTTTTATTTTCATTTTTAAGGTATTTATTTTCAGTGTAAATTAGTTGGTGGTAGTGTAAAAGAAACCTGATACCTGTATAACACTTTATCTTTCTCTTTTTCCTTCCCATTGTCACCCTCTACCCCCCACCAGTGGTCTTCTTTGTAAAGTGAGTGCAGGAAATGAAAATGCTTGTCTGACAACAAATCATTTAACTGCCCTTGGAAAACTAGAATCAAAGCTGGTTCCTCTGGTGATTGCATTTAGGTACTGGGCAAAGGTAGGTTTGAGTTCTTTAAATGAATGAATACATTCTACATATGCCTAAGCAGTACATTTTGATTTTTACGTGGTTCATTTAATCTTAAATGTTTGGATGCATATTTATAGACATCAAGAGAGTTGGCATCTGAGTATTAGAAATTTTAATATATATATAGAAAGAAAAACGTACTGTTTCTGTTTGACTATAGCATATTGTTCAAAAGATCAATGATTTATAATACTTATTAAAAATTAGATTTGTAGGTCAAATCTGAGTTATAGCCTACAAGTTTACATTTTAACTAGTTTCCTGAAGTGAGTCTCAGATACAGGAGAATTGAGATAAAGTCTCTCATACCATCCAGTAATAAACCCATGCTTAGTCAGTCATGTTGACACTTTGCAACCCCATGGACTGCAACCCTCCAGGCTCCTCAGTCCGTGGAATCTTGACAAGAATACTGGAGTGGGTTGCCGTTTCCCCCTCCAAAGTATCTTCCCAACCCAGGGATCTAACCTGCATCTCCTGTATTGGCAGGTGGATTCTTTACCACTGAGCCACCTGGGAAGCCCCGATAATATACCCAAAGACTCCCAAAAAATGAAAGCCACTATCTAATCTTGCTTTACATTTCTACGGTATTTTAAACATGGTATCCTAATGAAATGCTCAGATGAACACCAGAGTATCTTAACGTTTCTCCAAAATGTAAGGTCCCATCACGATTATAAACTTGAGATTCTGTGTAGAAAAAAGCCAGAGGCTTTATGGATTCGGACATGGCAGTGACAATACATAATTCCTGTTGCTTGAGTCAAAGATGCAACAGGGACAGAGGATGCCCCACTCTTAAGTGAGTGAATTGGTAATCACAATATGATGTGCTTTGAAAGCAGCCTCCTGCTTCATCACTAAGTTGTTATTTTCTGCTAATGCTAATCGGTTTGTCTGCTTTCTTTCCTCTAATTATGGTTCTGACCAAAGCATGCATTTTCGAGGTAGCAGCTAAGCATGAGGGGGCCATTAAACTGAGCAAAGCCAGTTGGCTTACGTTTATTTTATGAATCATTATTTTGACTTAATTAACAAGTTTTTGAACCAAGTGAATGGACTTAGCATGGATATCAAAAAATAAATAGATTTTTAGAGCCTTTCACAAGTGAGTTTAGTTAACAAAATGAAAAATTTGAAGTGGAACTGTCACTGAAAACCACAATATGTGTTTACAACACAAGTATAAGGAAGTTGGGTATTTTGTCATTGTGGAGTTTCATTTTGAAGAGTAAATCACGTGATAAATGGAAATGAATTAACAGATTTTAGACCAGATTGCATAAATGACAAGCTGGTACAAAAGAATGCTTATCCTCTTTTCTCTCATTTGTAGCTTTGCAGTATAGATCGCCCTGAAGAAGGAGGTTTACCACCTTATGTGTTTGCTCTGATGGCTATTTTCTTCCTTCAACAGAGGAAAGAACCCCTTCTGCCTGTTTATCTAGGATCATGGGTATAAAACATTTTTTGCTTATGTATCCAATATTGATTTTATTATGGGGCCACAATCCCTTGTGCGTAATTTCAAAGTCTAAAAACCTAACCAGAACTGACATGAATTTATTTATCCTATTATTGTGAAAATTCATGCCTCTCACTGCTGAAATATTAATGTATTTGGCTACAAGATGCTGCCATATACTCTGCTAGGGAGACTGTTACTTTTCTAAACTGAAGAAACTTATAATTTATGGAGCACATGATCTTGAGGTTTACAGACAAAGAATGTGAACCTACATTGTCATTTGCTACACATTTTCTTTGGGTACAGTTTTATAATTTGATACTTGAATTTATGTATCACCTCCAGACAGACCATAGAAAGCATTCAGTTGGCTATCACTTTCTTTTACTGGTCTTTTTGTTCTCTTTCTATCCTGTTCCCTGTGAAACAAAAGAAAATGTAAGTGCTGAGATTGCTACTCATACTACAAGATGCAGAACTTAGAAGTCACCTCTTAAATAATATTTTGCTGTAATCTTTAATGTGAAAAAGACTTCAGTAAGGTGACCACTCTTTCTTTCTGGATAAATTAAAGTTGAGCTGATTTATTCAAGTAGTAAGATTTAAGAAGGAGCCATCTCAAAGTCAAAATGAGGTTATTTTCATTCTCTTGAAATGCCTCACTTTTAATCCCTCGGTAAAATTCCTTCATAAAAGTCTTATGTGTATCCTTATTTTATAAAAAGCCTCACTTGGTAAAAGCTTACTGTGATACATCCAATATTTTAACTACTTGTCTTCTTACCATATGCAGGATTCTCATCATTTAAGGAGGAGATGTTCCAGAGCTGTAGTTCTTAATTATGGATATTATGTGTGTGTATATATATATATATATATATATATATATATATAAAATAAGACTTTACAGAATTTTTTTCTTTACACTAAATATGTTGAGAATTAAGCAAGGACCTTTATCAGGCAGGCCCTGAGAACAAAGGCTGAAACAGAAACACTGTCCTGGCTTTAGGAATTGCAGTCTGCTGTGCTGCAACCCAGTTGCCTAAAGGGAGTTCTCTTGTGCTTGTGGTACTGAAATGAAAAAATTCAGGGTATCCTTTCTAGTCTGTTCTGGTGAAAAAAAGGGTCAGAGAACAAAGTCAACCCTTAGTTGACAAATAACCCTTTTCATCAGACCTAAGTCTGATATGAAAGTCTTTGAAAAAGTCTTTGAACTTTTCTTTTCACTTTGATCCAAGAGAGATAGGAGTTTAAGATACAACCAAACCAGTTGGACTCCTGGGCAAAAAAAAAAATGCCTGAGAAGAGGTTGGCTGTGTTGCCATATCACTGCTGTTTTAGTGAAATCTGCCTTTTCTTGTGTCTTCATCATCTCTGAAGTGGGCATCTATCACTGATGTGAAGATGCAGGAAAAAAAGCATTTCTCTTCTGGTGATGGGAATCTCCTCAGGATTTGCTTAAGAGAAGCCTGAATACCTTTGTCTATAGCCAAGTGTATTATTTCCTTGGCAGTAATACTAGAAGTTCTCTAAGATGACAGAATTTGGTTTTGATTATGCCATTTATTTATTGAAAATGTAATGACAAAAACAAGTATATAGTGGTCAAACACTGGATTGAACTGTATATATCAAATAAGACAGACTACTGCCTGAGCCAAAGTGATCTTAGTTTTCAGCTTTTTAAACTAGTCAGGTATCGGTGTGCTGGTTTCTGCTAGAGTATTAATCAAAAATATACAGCAAGTGACAGAAAAGAAATTCAGTGCCTTGTTCATGCCAAATATTTTTTATCACTGTTTCTGTAGAAAATCTACTGAAAACCTCAAAATTATGTATATGAAAGTATCCAAACTGTTAACTTCTTCAAAATCTTTAAATCACTCTGTATGTTAGTCATTGTACTAAGCCCTGAAAGTAATACATGAGTGAATAATATTAGATTCTTTGTCAAGAAGTTTAGAATATCATATTTCTGTGCTCTGATCTGTGTTTTCAAAATCTTTTGGCCATTCTCTCCCAACCTACTCAGGTCTCTTTCATGTTGGAGACTGTCTCTCTGACCTTTTACTCCCAATTAAAATTTCCGTTTTATTATCATTTGATACTGATATGTGAGTTGTGAATGATGACTAGCTGTAACCCTGTCTTCTTAGCCTCTTTTATCCCCTACAACAATATTTTACTAGTCTCCTAGTAAATATTTTTTTGAATTGTTCTTATTTTAGATTATATAAAGTTAACCCTTAGGAAACAAATATTTTCGCTTTAAGAATGCCAGATAATACAGTAGAAAGAAGAGCAGCGTCAAGTGTTAAAAGTTTGCCAGCCCTGAGAGTCACCCAGGATTTGCCACTAAAATCCTTATAACCTTGAGCAAGTTGTTTAATCTCTGAGCCTTGGGGAAAGACTCATCTGAGAAATTTTGAAATGAGATCATGAATGTGGAACTCCTAGAACAAGGTAGGAGAACAGATGTGATCTTTTTCCCCTTCAGTAGAAAGTCAAGTTCCTCTTATTGGGTGGAGGCTTGAACTCCTAAACAAGTGATCCTTCTGGAAATAACAGCTGTAAATTCTCAACAAAACACATAAAATAACAACCTGAAGGCTCTGGAGACTGAAAAACTCAGACAGACTTTAGAGAGAAGCCAAAAATTAAGCAAATGACCAACACAGTGAGTTCCTGTTTTTCAGTGGCTTTACCCTAAAGGCTTTACTAGTAGAAAACCCATTCCTCTTTCTGGGCAGAGGACCTTGGGCCACCAAATAATAAGGGGAAAAAGAACAAAGAGGGAAAATACAGAGAAGTGGAACCCTTAATTCTTTCTGGCAACTTAGCACATCTCTGACTGATTGTTGACCAGTCCAGTGTACCATATAAGGATCTTGAAGTCATCACTCCATCCTCACAAAAAGAAAAAGGCTGAGCATGCTGAAAATCAACAACTCTTATTAGATCCTTCAGAGAAGTGGGGTCATGGAGAAAACCACTGGCCCCCAAATTGGAGAGACAGGCAGGTATATAACTTGTCAGAGCAGAAACCCAGGAACAGAATCCTGCCACTGGAACGACTACCAGGCTAAAAAAAAACTGTGATTCTGGAAGTTCAGTTTGGATAAGTGTGAAAGTGGAAAAACAGCAGAGGGCCCATTCATAGGGTGCTCATTTCATGAGTTTTATCTCCAGAAATACCCACCAGGTTCTCAGGGTAAAGATCCAGGAAAAATCCTCTATCCAGGAAATAGGTTGTCAATTTGACATTGCCTAGAACATTCTGCTGTCTTAGGTAAAAGCCTGCCCTCAAGGGGAACAATTTTACCAGAGCCAAGTTGGACTATAAAGAAAGCTGAGCGCCAAAGAATTGATGCTTTTGAACTGTGGTGTTGGAGAAGACTCTTGAGAGTCCCTTGGACTGAAAAGAGATCAAACCAGTCCATCCTAAAGGAGAACATTCCTGAGTGTTCATTGGAAGGACTGATGTTGAAGCTGAAACTCCAATACTTTGGCCACCTGATGTGAAGAGCTGACTCATTTGGAAAGACCCTGATGCTGGGAAAGATTGAGGGCAGGAGGAGAAGGGGATGATAGAGGATGAGATGGTTGGATGGCATCACCGACTCAATGGACATGAGTTTGAGTAAACTCCCGGAGTTGGTGATGGACAGGGAGACCTGGTGTGCTGCAGTCCATGGGGTCACAAAGAGTCGAACACGACTGAGCAACTGAACTGAACTGAACCTCCTTATAAAGTGCTGAACTCAATATACCAGCCAATTTGGAAAACTCAGCAGTGGCCACAGGACTGGAAAAGGTCAGTTTTCATACCAGTCCCAAAAAAAGGCAATGCCAAAGAATGTTCAAACAACCCCACAATCGCACTCATCTCACACACTAACAAAGTAATGCTCAAAACTCTACAAGCCAGACTTCAAAAGTAAGTGAACTGTGAACTTCCAGATGTTCAAGCTGCATTTAGAAAAGGCAGAGGAACCAGAGATCAGATTGCCGGCATCTACTGGATCATCAAAACAGCAAGAGAGTTCCAGAAAAACATCTACTTCTGCTTTATTGACTATGCCAGAGCCTTTGTGTGGATCACAACAAACTGGAAAATTCTTAAAGAGATTGGGAAAACCAGACCACCTTAACCTGCCTCCTGAGAAATCTGTTGCAGGTCAAGAAACAACAGTTAGAACCAGATATGGAACAATGGACTGGTTCCAAGTTGGGAAAGGAGTACGTCAAGGATGTATATTGTCACCCTGTTTATTTAACTTATATGCAGAGTATATCATGCGAAATACCAGGCTGGATGAAGCACAAACTGGAATCAAGATTGCTGGGAGAAATATCAATAACCTCAGATGTGGAGATGACACCACCCTTATGGCAGAAAGCAAAGAAGAACTAAGAGCCTCTTAACGAAAGTGAAAGAGGAGAGTGAAAAAGTTGGCTTAAAACTCAACATTCAGAAAACTAAGATCATGGCATCTGGTCCTATCACTTCATGGCAAATAGATGGGAAAACAATGTAAGCAGTAAGAGACTTTATTTTGGGGGGCTAAAAAATCACTGCATATGGTGATTGCAGCCATGAAATTAAAAGACGCTTGCTCCTTGGAAGAAAAGCTGTGACCAACCTAGATAGCATATTAAAAAGCAGAGACGTTACTTTGCCAACAAAGGTCCATCTAGTCAAAGTTATCGTTTTTCCAAGTAGTCTTGCGTGGATGTGAGTTGGACTATAAAGAAAGCTGAGCAGCGCCAAATTAATGCTTTTGAACTGTGGTGTTGGAGAAGACTCTTGAGAGTTCCTTGACTGCTAGGAGATCCTAAAGGAAATCAGTCCTGAATATACATTGGAAGGACTATGCTGAAGCTGAAACTCCAGTACTTTGGCTACCTGTTGTGAAGACCTGACTCATTGGAAAAGACCCTGGTGCTGGAAAGATTGAAGGCTGGAGGAGAAGGGGATGACAGAGGATGAGATGGTTGGATGCCATTACCGACTCAATGGACATGAGTTTGAGCAAGCTCTAGGAGGTGGGATGCATAGGGAAGCCTGGTGTGCTGCAGTCCATGGGGTCACAGAGTCGGACACAACTAAGCAACTAATCTGAACTGAACCACCTTGAGATTTATCAGGGCCTGACTGACCTGGGGCAAGGAAAAATACCCGACTCCAACGTTCTGTTGTTCCCTGTCTCACCTCAGATTGGCAGGACTACTAAGAAACACGAAGTGACGGTTGAGCCCAGGATCACAGTCTCACTAAAAGACTGAGACATCATAGAACTGTAGGATATCTCCCCTCTCTTCACAGCTCACTGCAGCATCATTCGGCATACTGTGTAATAATGAGGTTACAGTAGAAAGTTCATTTAAGAAGTCTCTTGGGAAACCCAAAAACAGTAGAGCAGACAAAAACAAGGATACCAACAGAAGTTATAGCCCCTTGATGTCTACAGCTACAAAAACAGTACATTGCCTGACTCCAGCCAGATAAAGGAAAAAAACCTCACACCACAGGGTTTTACCCAGCTTTCAACAAAAAAATTATAAGGCGTACTAAAAGGCAAAGTCATAGGTTTGAAGAAACAGCAAGCATTGGAATTATTTCACCAGGAATTTTAATAATAAGACTTAATATGTTTAGGGCTCTAGAGGAAAAAAAAATCAGTAAACTTTACTCAGTAGAAACTTCTTAAACTGAAAAGCAAGGATGAAGAAAAGAATGAATAAGAAATAGAATATCTAAGAGTTGCAGGACAATTACTAAGGGTTATAGGCTGCACTGTCTGTGGGATATCCTAGGCAAGAATGCTGGAGTGGGTTGTCATTTCCTGCCACCAGGGATCTTCCCAGCCCCAGGATTGAACCCACATCTTCATTTCAGATGAACTCTTTTTTTACTACTGAGCCACCTGGGAAGCACCACCTAGGCCCTAGAAAAGACCACATTTCATCCTGAGTTAGAAGGAAATTTTTTTGAGCAGGGGAGCGACATGATGTCTTATGGTTTGGGATTGTTCTGTCAGGTAAACCACAGAAGTTGTCCATTTAATGTGAAAATACATTGGAGAATCAGGCTACCACAGTCATACCCTAACCCATAATTCATTATGTACGTTAGCATGTTTAAAGGCTGTGAAAAATCCCACTATACCTAGAGTAAAGAAATCTGTTCACGTTTGTTCCACATTTCTTAGACCTTTTGAGCCTATGGTTTTCTTTAGCATCTTAACCATGTCCAAAGAAATGCTTTATGTTTATTGAGCGCTTACTATATGCCATGCCCTGTCTAAATGCTTTATGTCCATTATTTTTTCCATAACTGTCCCATTAAGGAGATGCTAGTGTTACCCCTTTTTACAAGAACCTGAGACATAAAACAAGGACCTTACTGAAAGTGTCACAGCTAGCACCTAAGAGAGTGAGGTTTGGGCCTAGGTGGTTTTACACCAGAACCATGGCCTTAGGCCTAGGCCGTGGTCTGTTAGACTATTTACTAAAAAATTATTTCCAAAAGGGCTTCCATTGTGGCTCAGCTGGTAAAGAATCCACCTGCAATGCCGGAGACCTGGGTTGGGAAGATCCCCTGGAGAAGGGAAATGCTACCTACTCTGGTGTTCTGGCCTGAAGAATTCCATAGACTGTATAGTCCATGGGGGTTGCAAAAAGTTGGACATGACCAAGCAACTTTCACTTCACTATTTCCAAAAATCACCATTTCTTTTGTAAATCAGAACCTTGAATTTTTCTCTTTAAATTTACAGATGTCTCAAAGATAATCTTTTGATAAAAGATGCCTTTCATATTTTCAGTGAACTGTGTTACTTTTCATTTCTTCCAGGATTTATGCTCTGATTGTTTTAAAAATCATTTCTGCCTTGTAATGTGTGTTTAATTTTTCCTAGATTGAAGGATTCTCACTAAACAAATTAGGAAACTTCAACCTTAAAGAAATTGAGAAAGACTCTGTGGTCTGGGAATACACTGATAATGTTGCAGGGGATGTGGACTCAACAAAAGAGGAGGCACCAAAGGAAATGGCCATTAAAAGGGGACAGGTCTGTTCTCTGTCATGTCTGGTCTTACCATTTATTTTTAATTCAGTTGTTAATTGTGGAGTTTATGTGTTAGTCTTCTTTTCTTCTTTTCTCAACTATCTTTAATTATTTCATAACTGTTTAATTTCTAGTCTGTTCAGTTCTTTGAATAGACAAGGAATAAAAGGTAAAATTGCAAATCATTGAATCCACAGTTACGTGGTTTCTTCTCTGTGTAAGGTGCTATGAAAGAGGCTGAGAATTCAAAAATAAGTTCCTATCTATCCTGCAAGAGCTTAGGTCTTAGGTTATATTATGAGGTTTAAATATAAGAAAAGTTAACTAACCTCAAATTGCTAAAATAACAGTGAATAAGCCTATGCTAGTATACTTGTCCTTACTCATACAGTTAGTAGTGAGAAGGAGAATTTATGAACAAGGAACAAGCTGTCATTAGAATTTCAAACAAAAATCTAAGCAACATAACAGTAGGATTCTGACCCAAATTGGTAAACAGTCCTTGACTCCATGAGCTTTCCCATATCCCTTTGGGATAAAATGACAGTAATATCCACAAAATACCTCTGAGACTCAGATTCTAATCCTAGCTCTTCACAAAGAGGTCATGTCACTCCTGTAGCCCTTGTTTACTCTGGCCTAAAATGGGGAGATATTGGTGAATCACATATTCTTGGTTTTGTTGAGGGGAAGAGAATGGTGGTGGCACCTACCTGAGCTGCCACCAGAACACACCACTTGTGTCATTTGTCTGTGTGGGTTGTTGGCACAGTGTTGGCTAAGAGCACAGACTGTGGAGCCAGAATATTTGAATTTGTATCCCAGCTCACCCACTTCTAGCTTTGTGACTTTGGGCAGGTGATTTAATCTTTCTGTGTCCCAGTTTCCTCACCTGTAAATGGAGATGATACTGTACCTTCTCATAGGGTCATCGATTTATAGAATGCTTAACTCAGTGCCGAGCATATGGTGGTTCAGTTCAGTTCAGTCGCTCAGTCATGTCCGACTCTTTGCAACCCCACCAGTCGCAGCACACCAGGCCTCCCTGTCCATCACCAATTCCCAGAGTTCACTTAAACTCACTTCCATTGAGTCAAGGATGCCATCCAGCCATCTCATCCTCTGTCGTCCCCTTTTCCTCCTGCCCGCAATCCCTCCCAGCATCAGAGTCTTTTCCAGTGAGTCAGCTCTTTGCATGAGGTGGGCAAAGTAGTGGAGTTTTCCGCTTTAGCATCATTCCTTCCAAAGAACACCCAGGGCTGATCTCCTGGAGAATGGACTGGTTGGATCTCCTTGCAGTCCAAGGGACTCTCAAGAGTCTTCTCCAACACCACAGTTCAAAAGCATCAATTGTTTGGCCCTCAGCTTTCTTTACAGTCCAACTCTCACATCCATACATGGCCACTGGAAAAACCATAGCCTTGACTAGACGGACCTTTGTTGGCAAAGTAATGTCTCTGCTTTTGAATATGCTATCTAGGTTGGTCATAACTTTTCTTCCAAGGAGTAAGCATCTTTTAATTTCATGGCTGCAGTCACCATCTGCAGTGATTTTGGACCCCAAAAATATAAAGTCTGACCCTGTTTCCACTGTTTCCCCATCTATTTCCCATGAAGTGTATATGGTAAAGCATTTAGTAAATGCTAGCTACTAGTCTTACTTTATTTGAAAAATACAGTGTTCTCTGTTTTAAAAAAAATAACAATAATGTAAGTACCACTAGTCTAGGTATGTCAGAGGTCTCTTAAGTTCCGTGTTATGATATTGTGAAGTCATTTCACAATATGAGATGTTGAATATATGGATAAAGAGGTGAGATCTAATGGAACTTTCCATTTCTGGGGTTTTCTCCGTGTCCTCAACTGTTGTTTGTGGGACCAAAACAACTACATTTTTAATCTGGTTTAGTTTTTAAATCCACCTGATGATTTTATTTCACAGAACCTTTGTGTTGAGATTTACTGAATAAATCTGTGACCACACCACTTATTTTGAAGCTTAATATACTAAAGTGCAACTGGAAGCAAATTTGTATACCCTAGAAGGAAAGGCTACTGCTGAAAGACTACTTAAATACTTTTATCTTCGCATTTGAATGCTAATTGGAGAGATTAATCATGCTGCCACTTCTAAAATTAAGTGAGGTCTGGACAGTGTTGACATTTCATAGTGTGGTGAAAGAGCACTGGCCTGGGATCAGGAGACGTTGTTCTTCTGCCACACAAGCCACATAAACTCTTTGGGTTTCAGTTCCTTCTCTTGTAGCATATGGGAGTTGAACTAAATTACCTCTTAAGAGCATCTTACAGTTGTGACATGGTTTCAATGATAAATGGATTTCTTGTATTTAAAAAGACTATATCTAAATGAAAAAATACAGACAGCAACCAGTCTACCAGATGCTTTCCCTTGTTTCTGATTTAATCCTCATAACTATCCTGTGTTATAGGTGGTATCATCCCTACTCTGCAGATAATGATAGCGACCATTTTTTGAACATGTGTGCCAGGCACTGTGCTAAGCTCTTAACAGCCTCTCTCTCACTCAGTCCTCCCAACAGCCCTATGAGGTGGGTACTATGATCCTCATTGTTCAGATGAGGAAACCGAGGCTTAGACAGCTTATATACCATCACCAGGATCAGACACAGCTAGTAAATGTAAGAGCTGGATTTGAAAGCTTAGCATGTACTATTCAAAAGCCAGTTCTCTTCGCTTCTGAGCTATACTGCCAGTCCAAGAATGAAGAAGCTAAGTCACAAAGCAGTCAAAACCTGTGACGTGACAAAGTCAGTATTTGGACCCTCTTTTTCTTTTCTAAGTCCTTTGAACTTTCCACTGTATTATATCACAGTATGTCACATCATGAGTCTGTGAGTGGAAAACTTGTATTAATTTCTGATATCAAGGGTTATTTATTCGACTTTAAAATCAGTTGCTGCTGGAAGAACCAATGAACTTAATGTAACTTCTCAGAGCAAGTGAGAGGAACATTTTTCCTTCTACTCTATGCAAACAACTGCAGTCCATTTCTGTGTCTTAACGGTGTAAAGGCGCCCTCCGGCGGCAGGAACAGGAAGAACTCAGTGCTGAGAGTAGCAGCAGTGAAGCACAGTTCTCTCCACCGGCCCTTAAGACTTCAAAATTAGAAGTGCTGCTTGGTTATGTGCTGCCTGTCTATTCCTATGATACTGACTAGGTTTTAACATAACTTTAATCCCGGAATTCAGTGAAGGAATGCTGTTCCTCACAATCAAAATAGAACCTAGAATGTGATTTATCAAGATAGACTGCCGATTCATATCCTTGCTAAGGTTTTTCAGATATATTTAATTTGATGCTTGAAGATCTCTGATTTTTCAGATTGTACTGACATCTGAAATAACCTGTGTATTTTCTCTTTGCTGTTAATAGGTACCATTAATATTTGATTCAAAACAGCAGCCTTCAGTACCAATTGGGCAACTCTGGGTGGAATTGCTTCGATTCTATGCTTTAGAATTTAATTTGGCTGATTTAGTGATAAGTATCCGTGTCAAAGAATCGATATCTCGTGAATCAAAGGATTGGCCCAAAAAACGCATTGCCATTGAAGGTATCTCAAAATATTTATCTTTAATTCCCATCCCCACCCCACCCCCTTTTTTTAAGGTATCAGTCTAACAGCATGCTTTTTTATTTCGATCTTTTTTCAGCTTCTACGTGTAAGGTAGGCCTGACCCCAAAGGTGAAGTAGATAGCGAGAATCTTGCATGCATTACAGTAGATCTTTCCAAGGGACCAAATTGTTCATCCTGAGTTTTTTAAGTGCTGTGATAAAAAATAATTATTCATGCAACTAAAAGGAATAGCTGTCTGTGTCCTTATTTTCTTTGTAAATTGCTTAATAACTTTAAATGCTTAAAAAGTCTTTTCCAAGTGACATGTAAATCCCCCTTTCCTCTTCGCTGTTATCATTTCTGAATCTTTAGATTCAGTCCTTTCATGAATTGTTATTGATGTTGTTTAGTTTTACAGAGGTTGAGGAAAATACCTTTTCTCATGAAAAACAGCATTCTTCATTAAATTTCTCTCCATGGAGAGAGTTTGTTTTTGGAATACCTGCAGTAATATTTAGAACTTATTCATAAAAACACCTTTTCTCTTTAAAAACACTTAGCTCTTAAATGAGTTTGAAACCATTATATGAAAGACATACTGGTGTGCCCTGTAGACTCCTTTAAGTGGACGAGCTCCTATCAGCTTTACAAAGTCAGGAGATGGGAACCCCTCTAGAAATCTTAATTCTCCTCCTTCAAATAATTTAAAGAACCTCCTAAATGGAATTCTCTTATTTTTGCTTGATTTTTTTCAAGCCTTATATTGCATAAGAGGGTTTTTTGCATTTTGCATAAATTCTGTGTGCAGTCATGGGGATCTCACATTTTTAAACCCTCCCCTGCAGTTTCTCTGGCTCAGCTCTTCTGGCCAATTGCCTAACCTGCTGGAGTTCTAGGGGAGGAGAAAAGATTGAGAGAAGTGGTGTCTCCTCCTGGTGCCTCCCTCTCGCCCCTGAATTCAGTCCAGCCAGTTCAGTGATGGGGCTTCCCAGGGCAGAAGAGTGGAGGTAAGCTCTACAAACCACAGGGCCTGGCTGAGTGGGGAGGCAGAGCACTCAGCAGAGCCCGGAGGGAAGACCCCGCTTCCCAAGGGCATGAGAGCCACACTGATGACTTTTTTTTTTTTACCTCCACAGTCATAGGACAGAGTAGGGAAGGGGTAATGGTTCTGAATAGAATGGGTTCTCTTCATAGAGCAGATGTTTAAGAAAGCATTTCTTTTTGTTTTTAAAACTGTATCTTCTTACTCCCCATCCCCAGTTTTTAAAAAAAAGCGCATAAGATAAATGATAAGTTGTACTGTTTCTTATTTGTTGTCTTTATCTATGTAGCAGGCTGGTTTTTAAAACATAAAATAGAAGTGTGTGAAGTAGTGGATTTTTTTTTTTCATTACAGATCCCTACTCTATAAAAAGAAATGTGGCAAGGACCCTAAATAATCAACCTGTGTTTGAATATATACTTCATTGTTTAAGGACAACATATAAATATTTTGCTCTTCCACACAAAGTTATGAAATCCAGCCTTCCAAAGCCTCTGAGTACTGTCAGCTGTACTTCTGAACGTTCTAAAGAAATAGCAAAACATGATCCAGAGGTACAAGCGAAAGGTGATAAACTCAAAAACTCAGTTTTGGCTCAAGGTTCTGGTGCTGCCAGTTCAACTGCAAACACCTGCAAGGCCCAGCCACTTACTCTTAAAGAGACTGATGAAAACTTTGAAAGCCCATCAGCAGAGAAAATGGGAAACTCACACATCAGTGTCCACCTGGAAAACTCTGACTGTATTAAGGCAAAAGTCAGTTCTGGTGACTCTAAGGACATTGAAGTACATCATCAAGAAACAGGAAGTAAAAATAAGAAAGAAAAAAATGGAAAGGAAAGCAAGCATCCTTTGACTGCTGATGATCAGGCTTTAAGTAGTAGCAAGTGTGGAGCGCTTGTCACCTGTGGCAGCTCAGGAACTAAGGAGACAGATACCACTTTGGATCTAGAAGGCTTCAGAAATCCTATAGCTACAGAGTATGATGAATTTCCTCCTTCATATGCCAAGGCTGATGTTGATGAAGAAAGCATAGAAGGTACCAATGAACTTGGAGATGCTGTAAGCCACTTTACCCCTTTAAGACAGAGCCAGATATCAGGAATCCTTCACTCTGATGAGGAAGAGGAGGACGAGGAGGAGGAAGAAGAACCCCGGCTCTCCATTTCCCGAAGGGAAGATGAGGATGACATTGCTAATGGAGATGAATTAGACAACACCTTCACTGGATCAGGTGATGAGGATGCCCTGTCTGAAGAGGATGTGGAATTAGATGGATCTGCTAAGTATGAAGACTTGAAAGAATGTGGAAAACACCATGTAGATGGAAACCTACTAACGGAACTTAATAAAATCAGCCTTAAAGAAGAAAGTGTATGTGAGGAAAATTCAACTGTGAACCAGTCTGATTTCTTCTATGAATTTAGTAAACTCACCTTCACCAGAGGCAAGGTAATCAGTACCACTCCTATACATGGAACTAGGAGATTTGAAAGAGTTTTAATGCATGTACTTTGGATTTTCATGTACTAAACCAGGGCTCTCACCTGTCTCAGTAGTGGTTCACTCCAGTGCAGCCACTAGGTCCACTGCCCTCATTAATCTCTTGGGAATTTGCAGAGGAGAAAGGAAATGCTGTTGGTAGTCAAAATAACTACCTTTTTCTCCTGAGTGTGTTTGGAGTGGCCATGCCACTATATTTTCGTTCCTTTGGAATGTGAGGTGGACAATGTGTACTTTGGAAAAAAGATTCAAGGCTCCATTATTTAAGTGTTATTTTGCTTTGCCATCTTCCTGCAGTCTCCTACAGTAGTTTGCAGTTTATGCAAACGAGAGGGTCATCTAAAGAAGGACTGTCCTGAAGACTTCAAAAGAATTCAGCTGGAACCTTTGCCACCATTAACACCCAAATTTTCAAATATCTTAGATCAAGTTTGCATTCAGTGTTACAGTAAGTTATTAACATTTCTTTTTATTTGTCAAAATATTAAATTGATGTTTTCTCAAGAGTTAATCTAATTCACTAACCCATTAGCTTCATTATCCAGACTAAGTCTTTGGCATTGTGTATTGTATCCATAGTACTCAGTGTATCGTGTTCCATTTGGGACATGCAATAAATACTTGTTAAAGACAGGGAAGGAGAATCTTCTAAGTCTTATGATTGGAGTACTATCATTTTCCAACTAGTGTTCCTTGAAATGCTTTTCTAGGTACCTGCCATTAATAGTATTTAGTAACAAGAAGTATTCCAAATGTCAGGGGGGAATAACTGTATATCCTGCCCCCTCCCTTAGAGATTTTCAGGGCATATTAGCATGATAAAGGCTCCTGGAAATGTTTAGGTAAAAAGCTTATTTAATAACTAATATTTCTAAAATGTGAGCTTAGAATACTTTTTAATTAATGCTAGTTAATAACCTTTAAGGAACATCAGTTTGGGGAAGTGTTGGTGTGCTGAGGTTTAAGTTCTACAAGGAAAACCATTTGATGAAGAGGCATGCAGCTGCTAAGAGTGGAAGATTATGACACATTACATTGCTGCATGTTAAGATGTCTGTCTGTGCCATAAGTCACTTGTTCTTAATTGGAGATTTGTTCTTTAAATCTCTTTGGAGAGTGTAAGTGATGAAAGAAAACTACTAGTTCTCCTTAGGGGGAAAAATGTGAATATATATATATATATACACACAGACACACACACATATAAAATGTGTTTTATATATATGTATAAATACATGCTCACAAACTGTTGTGTTCACCCTCTGCCTTTTTCGGGCTCTTTTGGCCTCTGTGAAACCCAGGAACAGAAACCTTGTGAAGACTGGTTTCCATCTCAGGAACAGTTCTTGGTGATAGACTCTTTGAAAAAGGCATCTTTATTGTACATTGCTTGATACTGTCTACTAAAAAGACACAAAATTTAGGATTTGGTTGGTTGTTTGTTTTAGCTAATTAGGTTTATTGAAAAATATTTTTCAGAGAATGTGAACAATCTTTGTTTCTGAATGTATCTGTTTATTTTAAACAGAGGATTTTTCTCCAACTGTTCTAGAAGATCAGGCACGTGAACATATTCGGCAAAACCTAGAAAATTTCATAAGGCAGGAGTTTCCAGGTAAATAATTGTTTAGCTTTAGTAAAAGCATTAATTTTGAGCATAAGAGGGCAGTCTTGCAGTGATGGTGGGGACAGGGCCTCTTTGTTTTGTGATACTTCTAGGATGGTTTAGGTCTGTCCAGTCCTAGTTTGCCAATGGAGAAGACAGTTGCAGTGTAGTATTTCACTTAGCAGATACATGTGAACTTCATTTATTAGTTGAGAGTCAAGGTTCAGACCTCTAAAAAGTGAATTTATTTAGAAAGTAGTAAGCTTACATTATTAAATGTGCTGAGGTGATCCACATTTTCCTTGAAATGGCCTTGCATCTAACAATAAAGTGACATTTGATAGTCTTTCGTGTCTTCTATAGCTTGTATTTATTTATAGTAAATTTTGAGAGGAAGTAATTTATAATAAAAGACTAGTTAATAAAAGAAAATAATTATTATGAGATTATTATAGAACAGTTAATAACTGAGTACTTTTAATTCATAAGAGAGTTGCTTTGATCAGAAAATTAAATGTACTCAGGTTAGTTGTTACTTTTCATGTATCCCTAACAGGAACTAAATTGAGCTTGTTTGGCTCCTCCAAAAATGGATTTGGGTTCAAACAGAGTGACCTTGATGTCTGCATGACAATTAACGGACTTGAAACTGCTGAGGTACAGTGACCACATAAAACTTGGATTTGCTGTGGCGTGTGTTTTGACAATCTTGATTCACAATTCAGCATAGTATTTTCCTAATTTATCAGGGTATATCATATGGAGTATGCCATTTGGCACAGTCTGGCCAAATAAATACATTAGAAGTTTAGAGGTGAACATGAGGAGTAGAAAGGCTTGTGCTTCCAACCTGTAATGCAAACTGGATATGAAAGCCACATCTGGGAATTCTAGAAAGCCAAACTAACCTTTCCAGTGTCCCTTTGGCATAGCCACTAGGCTGACTCAGGTGCATAAGTACACCCACATAAGGTTTTCTGTGAAGTTTTAGCAGGCAGCCAGTGTGATACAGTGATGAAAGTGAAAGTCACTCAGTCGTGTTCGACTCTTTGTGACCCCATGGACTATACACTCCAGGGAATTCTCCAGGCCAGAATACTGGAGTGGGTAGCCTTTACTTTCTCCAGGGGATCTTCCTAACCCAGGGATCGAACCCAGGTCTCCTGCATTGCAGGCAGATTCTTTACCAGCTGAGCCACCAGGGAAGCCCATGGTACAGGGATAAAAGAGTGCTAGGATTCAAGACAGACTTGTCTGTCTTTGGTTGCTTATCTCTAATACAGAAATGAGATTTCCCTTGCCTCAGAAGGTTGTTGTGCACCTCAGCTTGGATCGTGTATGTCAGAAGTCAGTGAACTACAGCCTACAGCCTGTTATTTTATTTTTTTTTTTTTATGTCAGTTTCATTGGCATTCAGCTACACCCTTTCATATATGTATGGTCTACATCTGCTTTCACTCTAACTCCAGGATTGAGTCCTTGCAACATGGCCCACAAGGCAGAAAAGATTTGCCAACCTTGATGGCATTTGTCAAATATAAAATACTGTGAAAAGGTGTAAAGTTTAAGAAGTACTAAATCCATCGCCTTTTTTATTTACAACAGTAGTCCAAATACTGGGCATCCAAATCAGTGGTGCTGCTGTTGCTCTGGATCTTCTTATGCCTTTTCTGAGTTTCGGGGTTTTGTCCCTTGACGATGCATCTGATTTG
Organism: Bos indicus x Bos taurus; assembly: GCF_003369695.1. Lineage (NCBI taxonomy): Eukaryota > Metazoa > Chordata > Mammalia > Artiodactyla > Bovidae > Bos > Bos indicus x Bos taurus. The sequence goes on along the minus strand of NC_040083.1, from coordinate 79,464,168 downwards.
AGAAAATAGCCACAGGTTATCTGGCGTGACTTTGATGAATAAGGTGGATAAGGACGATTGGGTCCAGTATATGAATGATCTGATTATACATCATTGAGATTGAATTTTTACATGATTAATAAACTAGTTGTGAGGGCATTTCTAAATTAAATTCCAAATTCTGGTAAGTATATAACCAACTAACCAACAAAAGGACTTAATGTTAAAAAGGTCAGCCCAAATGTTTTTAAATATTTGAAATGTTACTCATATTTGCTGTAGAACTTTCTTTTTGTGTGTTATATGTTCAACTAGTCCTCTGGAGAAATAATCTGAGCTTAATCACACCCCAAAGCAGTTCATCAGCTCTTAATTAAGCTATAATGAAGATCTACCCAGAATGAATAAGACAGGCCACAGAAGCTCTCTCTTATTAATTCTGTCACATAGAGGAAAGAAATTGGAGGTTCTTAGTGGTTCAGAGACTTTTCTGGGGACACTGATTTCAGCCTTTCCTGCTCTTTTAAGAGCAGTTAGCAAGTAGGGTGCATGAGGGTTTCTATATCCTTAGGATATTCCTATGCGTAGGGATTAATGCTCACCTAAAAAAGAAAAATCAATATACAACAATTTGAATTTAATTTTATTATTTCTGGAGGAAATGAAACCAAAACAGGGTTAAGAACCTGTCTTCTGTTTTTGATTCAGTCTCTGCCATTTTTGTTGCAGGAGTTGGACTGTGTAAGAACTATTGAAGAATTGGCAAGAGTCCTCAAAAAGCATTCAGGTACCTCTATAAGCTTTATCTAAAAAATATTCTCATCTTTTTTATTAATGTTTTGCATACTTAAAATTTACAAATGACTGAAACAGTGTAGTGGCTCATATAACATTTATAGCATTGGTGTCTTTGAAACAAATCTGTGTGGTTAAGTATGAAAAACTGAGGAATTGGTTATAATTTGTATGCATATTGTTGCCTTGGTTTTATTTCATGACAAAATGTATACTATACACACAAGAAACTTTGGGAATCATTTTGCCTTATCAACATAGTGTAAATCAAAGTGTAGGTAGAGGTTGCTGGCCATGACGTGAAGTTTAGTGAAAAGTGCTACAGACTGGGATGATGGATTGTACTTGCAGCTGTTCAGCAAGTTGTGCATGACCCTGGACAAGTATTTACGGCTGCAAAAAATGTACAGGTTCTGTAATTGTGCACAGAGCTGAAATGCCATTAACATATTCTTCTGCCTCTCTTTGTCAGAGGTAGCTGTGGATGCTGTTAACAGTGAGAGTCTTTTAAAATGTGGTACATCAAACGTCTGTGCTAAGAGTTAAAAATGAAAGTGAGCAAGATGTGGTCCTTGCCTTTGTGAAACTTAAATCTACGGACCATCCATAAAACGCTTTCTTATATCTTAGTCAAAAGTAGATTTAAATCCACAGCATGGGCATGCACACATAAGTATGCACCTGGAGTACCCCCTATATTTGCATTTTTGATTTCCAGGAGTTTAAAGAGGATACCATGTGATTTTAAATAACAGGGGGAAAAATCTTAATTTTGTTTTATTCCTAATGAAAAGTAACCTAGAGCATCAGTGTTTTTTTTAATGTGCTTTGATATAATTTTTATGGTCATTGAAATAAGCATTATGGGAATTTTACCTCTCAAAACTATATGCTTTTTTATTTTTGTTTTTGAAGATTATACAAAGAAACTAGATTGCTATGTTGCCATGACTATTAGATATTTCATAGTGAGGTAGGTTTTGACTTTTGATTTTAAAATAATTTCATATGTAAAGGAAATCAGCAAAAATTGTACGAAGAATTCTGTCTGCCCTTCGTTCAGATGCACCAGTTGTTAACATTTTACCACATTTGATTTATCATCCTATCTCTTGCTTCCTCGTAATTTTTTCTGGACCGTTTGCAATTAAGCTGCAGACATCACTTCCCTTTCTCCTAAAAAAACCTATACTTTCTAAGAATGAACCATGTTAAAAATAGGTCATTTTTTAGACCTATTTTTAGACTGAAAATGACTTTTATATGCAGATTACAATGTAATACAGATTGCATGGAGCAAAAATTGAATAATAGCTAGAAAGCAGTGATTAAGAAAGCAATTTTCCCACATATTTTATTGGGTGTTTGTTATGTGCTCAGCACTGTGTTGGGCATGTAGGTAGGATAGAAAAATAAGTCTACAGGTCTTTCCTTTGACAACTTTTGGATCTCAAAGGTAAGATACTCTCATAGGGTATGGAATAATGTATGATGGTATTCATTTATTAAAATAACTTGTAGAGCCTACAGTAAGTATTAAATAACTTATGAGGAGAGAGAGATTTGGGGAAAGAGTTGGGTAGGGAAGGTTCATGGAAGAGATGGGCTTGTTCTGATCTCATGATATTGATGAACTTGATTTGAAAAGGATAAGATGAGAAGTCATTCCAAAGATGCATGGATGTGTCTATGAGAATCACTGTAATCAATTTTGTAGGACAATGAGAAGATTGATACATTTTGAGAGGAGTTTCAAGTGGGAACTAGTAAGAAAATGTGAATGAACTGTGTTCGAGAGAAGAAACCCAATAAAAGCAGAACTTTTTAGGCAGCTGGTATGCTCTTAGGGAAGATACAGTCTAAGGGACAGGGCAGAAGGATCTTAACCAGATGCCAGTGATCCTAAAAGGAAGAGAATATGAGAGATTCCAAAGGCATATTTCCTAGATTCAGAACCTGCAAGTAGGAAATATGGGTTTAGGCTGATATCTGAACTAAGAAATGGGAATGGGAATGTTTGTAGAGAACACCAGTGTGGAGTGATAGTTTGCCATGAAGCTATAATCTCTAAGAGTTAACAACAGTCCAGCAAGCAGTTAGAAACGTAGAGTTAGAAATGTAGAGTTGCCAGTTAAGATTGAAGAACAAAATGAAACAGTTTTGTATTGAAAACCTTGAAGGAAGAGGCCAAGAATAAAACAGTTCTGTGGGATTATGAGAGAGGTTGAGGACCAAGCTTTAATTTATAAATGTAGAAATTAAGCAAAGACACTGAAAAAGGAGCTGTTGGAATGGTAAAATAGGAACCAGGATGATATACTGTGAATAAATCCTAGAGGACAGGTTTATAAATGTCATAATGGTGAATTAACAGTGTCAAATTCTAGAATTTCTCCATCTAGGAAGGAGATGAAAAAAAAAGGATACTTAATTTAAAGCCACCATAGCAAAGTAATTTAATGGTGGCTTCTAAAATCAGACTCCCTAATTTTAAATCTTGGGTCCCTGCTTGCTGGCTGTGTGATTCCAAAAAGTCACTCACCTTCATTGTAAGCACTCAGTTTCTCATCTGTAAAGCGGGCACAACAACAATAGGATTTAAGATTAAGAAAAATAATACATTACAGTACAAGGCCTGACTTGTTGAGTGTTCAATAAATAGGAGCTTCCTTGCCCCTTCTCCCCATCAGTATAAGTTAGACTTCTTCTGTCTCCCATGCAGACCTTTTCTGCTGAAATTCCTTTCATCTGCATACTTTTTTTTCTGAATTCCAGATCACTAGGCATCTGTCCTTCTAGATGTCACCATTTAACTCTCTCAAAAGGAGCTCGGACCTTAGCACCCAGAATAAACACATCTTTCTCTCTTCCACTTCCCTTCTGCTACAACCGCCACTAGCTGTTCTTCCTTCTACATCCTCTTTCTTGGTTGTTGACATTGACATCCATGGAATCACCGAAATGAATGAAGTGATAATTAACCTGTCTTAGACTAGGTTCAATAGAGTTAGACATACCTAGATTTGAATTCCCACTCCACAGTTCACCAACTGCATATTCCTAAGCATGTTCATTTCTCTGGGTCTGTGTCATTTTTGGGGTGAGGGTGAATGGTCTTAGATGGTGATGTTTGTAAAGGAATCTGGGCGTTCAGGGAATGTTCTTTCTGTTATAGCCTTCCTTTCCCCTACTTCTTCTTCCCCAACCCATCCAGTTAGAGGTGCTCTCAAACATGTCTTGCTGCTTCTCTGCATTCCCATGCCACCATTATAATTCAATCCCAGGTCAATTTTTATAATGGTCATCCTGTCTCTCTTCCCGGTGCCTCCAATGGTCAGTGATTCTTCCCAGATTTTGCCAGTTCATTGGCATCTCTTTGCCTCCAAGGATATATTTGTTCCATATTTGGGCTCTTCTCAGTTTTTACCATTTATCCTGTTATTCATTATTTCTTTCCCTCAAGCACAATTCCATGGAAGTTCCCTGAGCTTGTCATTCTGTTTCAGGGAGCTCCCCTTTCCCTGTGCAGTTTTCCTTGCCTGGTAAATTCCCTCATCCTTCTCTTTTTTTGCCTATAGTGAAAACCTAGCTGAGGCAATATCCTTCTCTCCTGTTGACACTGATTCTTTTCTTACATTGACATAGCTTCTAGCTCCATGATGAGTAACTTTTGTTTTGGGCATTCAGATGATTACTCATATGATGTAGGGCTTTTCTTCATATAATGTGTGAATACATAAGGCACACATAGTCCAGATTCTGTAGTAGTTTCCTCTGTTTTGAAGTTTATCAGACTGACAGCTCTATACACATACACAAGATCCGGAGTGTTCCTGAAGGGCAGTGTCTGCCTTATTGATTCTTGTACTTCAGATATTCATGTGTTTAACAAATGTAAACTTTGCCAGAAGTATCATGTTTGTTAATAACAGAATTTTTTGACTAGTCTTAGTGACTCACTGAGACAAGCCAAAGCCAGGTTTACTTCATTCTATGTTGGAACATAAGAGCAACTTATACCCTCTGCTGCTTTGTTTAATAATACTATCTTGTTTCCCAACCTAGGATTGAGAAACATCTTGCCTATTACAACAGCAAAGGTGCCAATCGTAAAGTTCTTCCATTTGAGAAGCGGTCTGGAAGTGGACATCAGTTTGTATAACACATTGGTGAGATTTTCCCTAGACTTTTTCTTTATGGGGTTTAAGGGGAAGAAGTATCTCTTAATTTACTCAGTCTTTAAGTAAAATTAAGCCATTCATTTCATCCTATTCATTCTTTTAGTAGTTATTAGTGTTTACTAAGTGTCTGGCAGTGTTCTGAGACTGGGGATATAACACAGAATTGAGTTAATATTAGTATTCATTAAAAATGAGGTCAGAGTGGCAAGTTTTTTTTGTTTTTTTGTTTTTTTGCTTGAACTTTGTTTAATTCTGGTGTGTGTGTATGTGTGTGTCTTTGGTCTCAGACCTGGTTTGTTTTCGAGGCTCTCTGGAACCTCTCTGGCCCCTAAGGACATTTAATATGAATAATAGGCAGGGATACAGATCTTATGTTGAGTTAAAGGGAACTGATTATTTTTATAGCCCATATTTTCTAGGTATGTTTAGACTAAGGTGGCCTGAGATCAGATGTCACTTGTAATTATTATCTAGTAAGTTAGTAAAGCTACTCTGTAGGGGAAAAATATTAGTTTCAGTCTAAATGACTTCATCTTAAAAATGAATTTAAATGAATTACACTGTAAACCTATTCAGAATATTTCACCTTAAAACTTTTTTTTAAGGTAGTATAATTTCCCTTTTAACAGGCCCTTCATAACACAAGACTCTTATCTGCTTATTCAGCCATTGATCCCAGAGTGAAATATTTGTGCTATACTATGAAAGTATTTACAAAGGTAAGTATGCTTCCTCCTGAGATTTCCTCAGGAGATTTCTTTACATCTTTAAACCTTGTTGAAAACCTAAGAAACAAACTCAGTCATGTAGAAAACAAACTAGTGGTTACCAGTAGGGGAGACAGGGATATTTTGGGATAAAGAGAGACAAACTACCATATGTAAAGTAAATTAGCAACAAGGATATGTAGGGAATGTAGCCATTGTTTTGTAATAACTTTTATTTTTTTGGCTACACCGCAGAGCTTCTGGGATTTTAGCTTACTGACCAAGAATAGAACCTGGGCCCTCCACGGTGAGAGCATAAAGTCCTAAACACTGGACCACCAGACAGTTCCCTGTTTTGTAATAACTTTAAAAGGGAGTATAAAAATATTGCATTACTGTGTTACACACCTGAAACTAATATAATCTTGTAAACCAACTATACTTCAATTAAAAAAAAAAAAAGAAAACATAGGCCTATATTTTTAAAGAACCATAGCCTACTATTTGAGAAGCCCTACTGAACAAACGAAAATGTTACCTTAATTTTACATGATAACCTAATATTGCTTGTGGCTGATAGTTCCACAGCTTTGTTGGGGTTTGTTTTACTTTTTGATTTTTTTTTTTTTTTTTGGTTGGTGTTATTTGGTTTTGTTGACATATATTAGCATTTGAAAAGTGTGATTTTTATGTTAGTGCCCTCTAGAAGCACCTTACTTTTAGTGACAATAGAAGAGCTGCAAGTGTAGCAGAAGACATTGGTGATCTTGCCTTTGTTCCTCCTTTTCCTTACCCCCAGATGTGCGATATTGGCGATGCTTCTAGAGGCAGCTTATCGTCATACGCATATACGCTCATGGTGCTATATTTTCTCCAGCAGAGGAATCCACCAGTTATTCCTGTTCTTCAAGAGGTATTAGTAAAGGAAATTGTATTTGTCATCTGTAGAGCTGGATGATTTTTGAGCCCTCTTCCTTCTCTAAAATTCTGTGGTTCTGTAGTTAAAATTTTTACTATTTTCCTACAAGTTTTTGTATCAATGCGCTAAGTTTGTAATCCATACTAATAGTTTAAAAATTAATTTCAGATATACAAAGGTGAAAAGAAACCTGAAATATTTGTTGATGGCTGGAATATTTATTTTTTTGATCAAATAGATGAACTGGTACGTATTTTAATAGTAAAGATTTTTTACATCCTTGACTGAAAGTTAGCTATACTGTGCTGTAGTGTAGATGGTCAACAATTATATTATCACTTGTTATATTTATTTATATTGTGATAGTAAAAAAAAAAAAAACTAGCATATACAGATGATTCCTTTGAAGTTGAAAATATTTTTTAAGCCAGGTGAGTTTCTAGGGACTGTATCCAGGACTTCTTTACTGACTAATAATTCAAAAGGTTAAGTAGCTTTATTCTAAATGAACAAATAATTTGCTCTGTGATTTCCTACAGAATTTAGAAAAACTCTTGAGTTACAGAGGTATAATAACTAGGTGTCACCAAGGCTCTAAAATTTATTTCTAGATTCTTCCACAGACATGCATTCTGAGGTTTGACCTTTAAAACCCAGAGCACTTTCTGTCTCTGGGTCATAGGGTACAGATTAATAAACTCATGTAAATGATACTTTAAAATAGAAAAGTTTTATAATTGTTTTTATATATATTTTAACTCTAGTTAATTAAAATCCAGATTTATTCCCTAAGATACAAATGACTATTAACACTTTACTATAGAGCATGATATCTCTTGTTCCTTCTATTTCTAGCCCAACTATTGGCCAGAATATGGAAAAAATACAGAATCTGTTGGGCAGCTATGGTTGGGACTTCTTCGTTTCTACACAGAGGAATTTGATTTTAAAGAACATGTAATTAGCATCAGGAGAAAAAGTCTGCTTACAACTTTTAAGAAACAGTGGACATCAAAATACATTGTTATTGAAGGTACTAATAAAATCTAACTTAAAACTGAATAGAATATAGGGATTGAACTGTTGAGGGTACTCTTGGTCCTTGCAGAGCTCTTCCCACGCCACCATGAGCCACTAATCAGAATGCGCCTAGCAGTTGCCCCGTTACTGTCCATGTCAGGCAGACTTATCTGTTTCCTTTTTTTTTTTTTTTAATGACTGATGCCTTCGTGTGGGGTTTCTTACAAATCCAAAAATCTTTGTTCACCATAATAAGTCCTTTATCTTTGTTTAACAAGCTCTGCAGAATAAGGTTGCTGTAGAGATAAGCCAGCTTCAAAAATTTGTCATTTAGTTTGCCCATGCTGAATGCTAGGATTCCTGGGCCATTTGTGTTTGTATTTGATTGTTTATTTCCAATTTGGGGGATTTTTGTTTTTATCTTTGTAGATTTTTTATATTGACTTTATATATATTTGTATGTACCCAGATAAATTTATATATACATACACTTTTTTCTTTTAGATGTTTGTGGTCATTATTCTGAGACTTGCTTTTTACACTGAATGGTTTTACTTTGATCCTCTATTCTGTCTATACACCAAATTACTTTCAGTGGTTGCTCAGTATTGATTTATATAGTTGATTTACAATGTTATACTAGTTCCTGTGTACACAATAGTGTTTCAGTGTTTTTATGGATTATACTCCATTTAAAGTTATTATAAAATACTGGCTGTATCCTTCGCGCTGTACAGTATATTCTTGTTGCTTATTTATTTTATACATAGTAGTTTGTGTCTCTTAATCCCATAGCTCATCTTGCCCCTCCACACTTCACTTTCCCTACTGGCAACCACTAGCTTGTTCTCTATATCTGTGAGTCTGTTTCTGTTTTGTTACATTCATTTGTTTGTTTTATTTTTTAGATTCCACCTGTAAGTGATCAATTTGTGTGATTTTAATTTTAAAGACAAAATGGAGATTAAATGCTTAAAAATGGAATTGAAAATGCTTGAAATGTTTTGTTGATTTTAGTCTTATAATTTTTTCAACTGTTATCACCTAAATAATGTATTACTTTAGATGTTCTATTGTCATTACTTCTGCTTATTGACATTATTAAAATACAGTGACTACTTACAAAATTAAATTCAGATGACCATGGATTGTGGCTATGGTTATAACTTTTTAGTATCCCATAGCTAAATACAGAACTTTGTCTTAAACCTTTCCATTATCACAGTGGATTCTTACGGTCTGCCAATTATTAATTTTTTTTTTTAATTTTTGAAGCCTCATTACGTTTTGCTTTTAACTTTATTTATAAATGAGCCATTAGTAATAGGCTGTCTTAGAAGGAAGACTTCTGACTAGTTTTTCGAGAAATGTCAATGGTGGTAGTTTGTAGTGTTTATACAGTAACTAATATTGTAGCATCTCTGCTACACCAAGCAAACACCAAAAACACTTCCATGTAGCACACACATAAAGTCACCAGAGGAAAGCATGACCAAACCTACTAGAAAGGTAACCTTATAGCAATTATTAGTATAGGGTTAAACTGAGTGAAGGGTGCTTTTCTCCAGTAAACTCATAGTGGGTCTAAATCCCAAATGGTATACCCCAGTTACTGTACATTAGAAGCATAGCAAGACAACCAGAAGGATGCCTCTTTTTACTTCTTTACTCTTCTTATATGTACTGTATACATCCTCCATTTTCTTAAGTAATGAGATGATCCTCAAAAAAGGTTTTGTTTTGTTTTCCCTTTGCTTGTTTTTGGTTTTGTTTTGTTTGTTTTGTTTTGTTTTTAAGATTTATTTTTGGCTGCATGGGTCTTGTTGCCATGCACAGGCTTTGTCTAGTTCCGGAGACTGCAGGGCACTTTGCAGCTGCAGAGAGTACAAGGGCTTCTCATTATGGTGGCTTCTCTTGTTGTGGAGCATGGGCTCTAGGGCTTCAGTACTTGCAGTAAGTGGGCTCAGTAGTTGTGGTACACAGGCTTAGTTGCCCTGCAACATGTGGAATCTTATTTCCCCAACCAGGGATCTAATCTTAGTCCCCTGCATTGGAAGGCAGATTCTTAACCACTGGACCAACAGGGAAGTCCCAATAAATGTATTTTCCAAAATGATTTTTTGTAAGGCTGTTAATTAGCAGGAACATTCAGTGGTAGAATGTTTTAAATGTATTTGTGTCCTCTATATGCCTCTAAAACTAGTATGATTTGGTGATATCAGACTTAAATGTCTTTTCCAAATAGTATTTTGTTGTCCAAAATGAAGCGCCTTCTCATAATATGAAGGACTCTTTAAGAATTCAGATATAAAGCAATATCCTAATTTTTGATGGATACTTTTAGGGAAAAACTTTCCATATATTTAGAAATATATAGCACTTAGCTGTATTATAGACTTGAAGCTCATTAAAAAGGCACTCATTTTAATACTTTTAAGTATGTAACTCTTTTTGTTATATAGACTTCACTTAATGTATAAATAGTGGTATTTCCTATTTATCCTTTTTTTGTTTTCATTAATTTTCTTTACTTAGATCCATTTGATTTGAATCATAATCTTGGAGCCGGATTATCCAGGAAAAGTAAGTTTTGCTTTGTTTTTAAATAATAATGCTTTCTCTTTTCCTGTTAATCCATTTAATTGAGACTTTACTCTTTTTTTCTAGTGACAAATTTTATAATGAAAGCATTTATTAATGGGAGAAGAGTATTTGGGATTCCAGTCAAAGGATTTCCAAAGGACTACCCCTCAAAAATGGTAAGTGTCTGTTGGAAATACCAAAAAACCAGTTCCAAAAACCTTTTAAGCACCTAATTTGTATACATTACTTCAATAATAACCTAAATACTCGAAAGTTTGGTGAGTCTAGCCACGATGAAAGCCTTTTCATAAACATAGCTATTTTGAAGCCATTTGTCAGCAGCATGGGGAGAGATAGCCAGAAGTGAAGTTTGGGTGGATTTTCCTAGATTTAGGAAAATCTAAATTTTCCAGTCTGCTTGCAAAGAGTAAGAAATACCTTAATGAAGCTAGGAGAGACATAGTGCTCCCTGTGCTAAAAATCTGTCCTCATATAACCTGATACTCAGGTTTTTATGGAACCACACTCAATAAAAGCAAAATAAAATTACATTATAAAAATTCATTTCAGTGAGAAAAAAGGGAAGGGGCTAGGAACTAGAGTGTTGCGTGTTAAAAATAAAGGGGTTTTTCTCCTGCATTAATTTTCCTAATTAAGACTTTTTAAATGAACCTTATCAGGTGTGTAAGCATGTTCAGCATTTTATCACATCTCTGCATCTAGCTTTTGCTAGATATTACTGTGGCAGTCTTCTATACCCTGCTTCTGAAACTTGTTCTAACAGACCACCTGGGGATTTTGTTAAAATGCAGAGTCTAATTCAGGAGGTCTGGGGTGGGGCCCAATACTGCATGTCGTGCAAACCCCCAGGTGATGCCACCTCTGCTGGTACCCAGCTTCATTTCAGTGGTAAGGAGGCTAGAATCCAGGCCCTTGTCTTTCCTTTCCTCTGATACTTTGCTTCAGAAGCCACAGCAAAGCAACACATAGCTTCTTTCTTTTTAGGTTTTAGCCTTTTCTTTTTATGAGAAAATGAAGTTTTTGTACCTGGCCGCAGTTTTCCCCAAGTCCTAGGAAACTGACTCACAGGCATATGTAATGCTCTTGTTTAGAGTTGTGCTGAGGGAAAAGATAGGGTTAAAGTGTTCTTCACGGTGAAAAGGAATGAACCAAAATGAATTCAGGTAAACCTATCCTGAATTACACTTCTTAGTGATTTTAGATTTTTGGATTTAAACAGTATAATAATAATTATTAAAAATAATGATTTGTCAGTGTTGAGATATAAGATCCCTGATTGATACTGGTTAGTTTTTGTGTTTGGATCTGATATTAGTAGTTTAGGTTTTTATGTATTTATATTCTGCTAGGAGTACTTTTTTGATCCAGATGTACTAACTGAAGGAGAGCTGGCCCCAAATGATAGATGTTGCCGCATTTGTGGGAAAATCGGACACTTCATGAAGGACTGTCCTATGAGGAGAAAGTAAGTGAACATTCAAAAGGGTGGTTTTGTTTTTATTTTCTTACTGTACCAGTTTTCAAATGAGGTTCTCTTGTACCAGGAAATAAACTTATATTAAACCCAGAAGTTCTCAGATAACTTTGAGATTTTTTACAAGGAAAATGAAGTGATTTAAAACCTGGCTTTAAGTCAGATAGCTAGGATTAACTTGAGTGTACAGGAGACAGTCTTCCAGGCCTCATCCCTTTTCCTAATTTTGGGCACATCCCTAATCACCCCTTGATCATTTGATTATTACGCTGTCCAACAAGGATGGAAGAGCAGAAGAGGAAACTGAAATTCTTCCATTTTACAGCAGTGAGAAGTCCAGAATCATTTCAGTCATTGAAAAGTAAAATGGGTTTGTTTTTAGGATCTCAGTTATATTCTGATGCACAATATCTGGGGTGTACTGTGTGGGAATTTAGACTCAGTAATACTGTACTGTGCTATAGGACCCTTCACTTGTATTCATTTTAATTCTTAATAATTGTTGTGGTGACCTACTCGATTTGGTCATCATGCTTTCTTCTGATAATGTTTTCAGGAGAGCAGAGGGAGATGTTTTTGGTTGCTTGCTTGGGACATGTTTTGTGGTCGTGGTATTTTTAAGTGGATGATAATATTCTCATTTAAAAACATGGTACTTAAATCACCATCTGGAATTCGAGGCTCTTATTTATTACTTTTATTTTTTATTCAGATAATAGCCACTGATTCTGTAGGGAAAGGAAAAAATAATTTTGACAATTTAAGAGCACAAAGCTCCTTCTAACCATTGTTCCATTGTGAACCTAAAGTTTTATGTCTCAAGTTTCCAGTGCTAGTAAAGAATTCTGCTGCTGCTGCCGTTAAGTCACTTCAGTCGTGTCTGACTCTGTGCAATCCCATAGACAGCAGCCCACCAGGCTCCCTGTCCCTGGGATTCTCCAGGCAAGAGCACTGGAGAGGGTTGCCATTTCCTTCTCCAATGCATGAAAGTGAAAAATGAAAGTGAAGTCACTCAGTCGTGTCCGACTCTTAGCAACCCCTAGTGGGCCAGAAAGTTTTAAGAAATCATTCCAAAGATAATTTGAGTTTCATAACATCAGTACCAGAGTAGGTATTAAGGAGTTCCGCTAATTGCAAAAACTGGTTTCACAGCATTAGAGTAATTGTGAAAATGAACAACTACACCCTTAAGCTCTGAGGGTACTTTTTAACACATTATTAACCAGAGACGTATTAATGCCACAGGTGATAGTTTCTGCAGAAATCCCCCAGTCAAAAATATGTTAATAGAGAAGATGGACTTAAATTCTTATTTTTCCCTCTGATGCCTTCTGTATCTAGTTGTCTCCTAACCTGGAGGGGTCTTAATACTTTGTTAGGTTTCTGTTCAGATTTTTCCTACTAGTATTATATCTTCTACAGAGTGAGGCGACGGCGAGATCAGGAAGATACCCTGAACCAAAGATACCCCGAGAACAAAGACAAAAGAAGCAAAGAAGATAAAGAAATTCAAAACAAGTACACAGAGAGAGAGGTATCAACAAAAGAAGATAAACCCATGCAGTGTACACCTCAGAAAGCCAAGCCATTGAGGGCAGCTGCTGAGCCAGGGAGAGAAAAAATCCTCAGGCCACCAGTGGAAAAGTGGAAGAGACAGGAGGACAGAGACTTAAGAGAAAAACGTTGTTTTATTTGTGGAAGAGAAGGGCACATTAAAAAGGAATGCCCTCAGTTTAAAGGCTCTTCAGGTATGGATGCCCATCATGCCTTGATGTTTGCACTCACATCTCAAGGGAAATCTGTTTTTTAGGGTTCTTAACTATTTTAGTTATATGTACAGATCTATTTACTGGATAAGATTTTGTTTTTCAGAAGGTAAACCCACCTCCCCCACCTTTACTCTAATTCTCTATGTGTTTTTAAACACTTACTCCTGGTTTTTTTAAGAGGCTTGTCAGTCTGGTTGATTCGGATAAGTTTGGTTGACTTTTCAGATAAGATTATCAATGAATTGAAGACCTAGTAATCCCCAGTACTTAAAAAATGTAACTTAAGACAGGGGTCCCCAGCACCCCCCAGGCCATGGACCAGTACTGGTCTGTGACCTGTTAGGAACAGGGCTGCACAGTGGGAAGTGAGCAGTGGGTGAGCAAGTGAAGCTTCGTGTGCTGCTCTCCATCACTCCCCATGGCTGTCATTACCTCCTGAACTACCACCGCCCTGCCCACCGTCCACCATCCCCCAGTACCCAGGCCATGGAAAAATTGTCTTCCATGAAACTGGTCCCTGGTACCAGAAAGGTTAGGGACTGCTGACCTAATTGACCAGAAAACAAGCTACCACTTACTTGAGCTTTCCCAACTATATTATGTACATTTCTGAAATGGAAGAGCCATGGGTAGGCATAGCTGAAGTGATCTCAGGACACCATACTTTGTGTGCAGGAGCCACTTACATTGTTGTGTAAACACATGTGCTCACAGCTAAAAAGGGGAGTAGAAGAAGGGTGACAGAGTTAACAGTGCCTCTACTGCAGACAATTCCCTTTGCATCTCATCATTCCTTCAGTGAGCATGTTACTCTTACAATGAGGAAGAAAGTATTTTCTGTCTATAGTTGAACATCATCCATAGATCTTGCCCCTGTAAGTTGTTGGATCTTAATTTGCTTTTTCTATGAAATGGGTGAAGCATCTGTTTGGGGCGTATTTTTAACAGACTTAAAAGTAAGGGTACCTTGGAGAGGGGAGGGTAAGTTACAGTTTACAAGGCAGTTTATACACTCTCAGTTTTTTCTCAGAAAAAACCTGTGAAAGTGGATGAAATTTATTTAGCATAAAAATGAAACCCTGAGAAATAATGTTTTTTTATTAAAGTAGTGACTCTGTTCATGTCCTCAACTGTTAAGTGTTCATGGACAGCATAAAAAACGTCAGCACTGAAAGTTTCCTTAAAATACTCACTCTAGTCCTTGTCGTTCCTGGAAACACTGATACCTCTCTTCCACTTTATGATACCATATCAGCAATATAGTATCTCTTTTTTTAAGATAGGAAAGTTTAGATCAGCCATCCTTATTTTTTTAAATGAGCTTTATATAAAAAGTTCTTAAATTGTTTTATTATTAATTTTAAAATACAGTGTAAATGTTTATGAAATGTTTTTACAGCTTCAGCTTGTCCTACTTCTAAGGAATTCAAACTTTTATTGCCCTCACAAGGGACATATAGCAGAATAAAATGATGTTATAATTATAAGGGTAAAATGTTTAAAAGAAATTAAAAGCAATAGCTAACGTTCATTGAGCACTTTCAGTGGGTCAGGCACTATTTAAGTACTTTACATGGGTAAACTCGTCTAATTTTCACCAGAGCCCCATTAACTGTGGTATTATTTTGATATCCTCAGTTACAGATGAGGAAACTGTAAACAGTATATATAGATAAAATGTAATACAGTCTCATCAAAATTCCTTTTGTAGGCTCCCCTTCAGAACAGCTCACTATCTGCTTTTACTCAGAGCAGGAAGTACATGGGCATTGCCTTCCTCTTTGGTACAGCAAAGTGGTGCAGGGATGCTCCTGCACTCCCCCGGCTGGATGGATCTCTTCTTACTAGCTCGTAGCAAGTTTTAAGTTGCCAGTAGTAAGTGGAGTAAATAAAATAAGTAAAGCTCTCAAAATAGTAAAAATAGGGAATTCCCTGGCGGTCAAGTGGTTTGAACTTGGCACTTTTACTGCCGTGGGCCTGGGTTCAATCCCTGGTCAGGGAACTAAGATCCTACCAAAATTTTTAAAACATAGAGCAATGATCCTGGCCATCTAGAGGTTAGCAGCCAATCAAGAGGGACAGGGAATGTCCTGGGACACGGATGAGGTATTATCAAATGTACAGAAAACACTAGAATCTTGGTTCCTTCAGACTGCCATGTTTTCATATTAAATCGGGTAGTCATAATGTAAAACAAAAAGAGGAAGGGCTTCCCTGGTATCTCAAACAGTAAAGAATCTGCCTGCAATGCAGGAGACCTGGGTTCAATTCCTGAGTCAGGAAGATCCCCTGGAGAAGGGAATGGCTACCCACTCCAGTATTCTTGCCAGGAGAATTCCAGAACAGCCTGGCAGGCTACAGTCCATAGGTATACAAAGAGTCAGACACGACTGAGCGACTAACACACACACACACAGTAAAAGGAATTAAAAGAGGAGTGGAGCTAAAGTATGGTGAATTTCCTCCAATAGCAATTAAAAATAATCAGCTTCTGTCTAAAGATTATGTTCTTCCATTTCATTTCTTCTAATACATTAGAATTTTGTCCACATAATAATTTGAGTAGAGCTTCTGTCATCTCAACAGAAAATCTTTCTGTGAAAGTTTGAAACAGGGCCACTGCTTTCAGTTTAAAGTAGGAACAAAAAGTGCTCATTTCTTTCTCAGGTCTGTCTAAATCAGATTGTGTATTTGGATCCCCTTCTTCACCTAACCCTTTGAGACCAGCTGGCACATTTGTTCAGGTAAACCTAGCTCAGACCCGAGCAGGAAACCCTCCCGTCTCTGCCTCTCCCGCAAACACTCTGAGTACGAGCAGCTCTGGGCCAGGTGCTCGGGAGGGGCTGGGCAGTTCAGGTGGCTCCTCCGCTCTGCCTGAGGTGCCGTGTGCGGTGAGCTTGCTGTGCACCGGCTGCCCGGCGTGCCTTTCGGGGTCCTGCAGATGTGTCTTGCTTGTCGATTAACTTGCAAAGTTCTGCCACCCACATGCCTAATTTCAGCTCTCCTTGGATTTGGTTACAGTTTTCAGACTGTTTCAGATGCTGTTCCTTTCGACTTTGTAAACCAGTCTATTTCGTTTTTTAGGCAGTGCTTTTACATGAAGACCAAAAGCAACAAAAAACATCTATATTTTTGAGTCCCCAGTCAGGTATGTGGGCTTTTTAAAAAAACAAATGTGTGTTGTTTTATTTACTGCATAGCGTACCACATGCCTTTTGAGGCACTTCCTTTGAATAAGTGGTTTTAACAGCGATTGGACATCAGAATAACTTGGGGAGCTTTTAAAAATACACTTGCCCTCGACCTTCATTTCCCAAATCAGATTCTTCGAGGGTTAGGCTTAAGCCTGTTTTTGTTTTTCTTTTTAAATGTTCTAGGTGATTCTTATATTATACCATCCTTGAATAGGAACCATAGGGAACCATAGTCTCTAATTATTTGTTCCTCTTCTACACTTTTTGTTTCTGCTTTGAAATTGCCACTGTCTTGTCAGCAGTGTATTCTCCTCATGGAGATTATTTGCCACCAAAGAAAGTAATTGTGGGCCTGAACACTCTGTCTCAACTATGTCACTTATTTTCTGGTTCCTTCAACAAATATTAAGCTACACCTCCCACCCACCCGCCCCCTCCAAGTGTGGGGTGTGGGCCTAAATACTGAAGATAAAAGCCCCTTCTCTCATTTACTCTGCCTTCTTGTCAGAAAAGACACAGACATATTTCATGTGGCGACAGATGTTAAAAAATATAAAGAAGGAAACGGAAAAGAGAATGATGGGAAGGAGGCAGCCTCTGATAAAGTAACATTTCAGCAAAGAATCAAAGTAAAAGGAAGACGCAAGTCAAGAACTTGGATTTAGACTCTTACAACAGAGCTGAAAACAGTTTTGTCCCAAGTGGTGACACTAAGCCGGATGAGGGAGAGGAGGGTAACTGGAGCTGAGGTCAGGGTACACGACTGTGGGTCACACAGCTCCTTCAGCAGTGGCAGGGATGGGTTTTTTTCTCTACATGAGAGGGGCAGCTGTTGGAGGCAAAGGAGTGGTAGAACTGTCTTAAAAGGTTCACTATGACTGCTGAGGAGGCAAGGGTGAAAAACCAACAAGGAGGCTCCTTCTGTAGTTCAGGGGAGAGATGAGGACAGCTTGGACAGGGGTGGAAGGGATGGAGGAAGTGAGGTCTGCTCATCTCCTGGAGACTTTAAAGGTAGTACCGACATGATAATTGATGAGTTGGATGATAAGACATGACAGAAAATCGTGAGATTTTGAGACTCAGAGGTGACACTGTGATTTTTTGTCCTGAGCAGCTAGAAGAGTGAAGTTTGAATTTCCTGTGCTGAGGAACCATGAGGAAGAACAGATTATGGGGAGAAATAGAGTTCAGCTTTAAATGTGTAAGTTTTAAGAGACCTGCTGGATATTGTGGTAGAGGTATTGAATAGCCAAGTAGAGATAGGAAGGAGCCTGGCATTTAGAACAGAAGTCCCATCTGCAGATACAAATTTGAGGATGATCAGTATGTAATTGATGATAGTTAAGCCCTGGATCTGACTGCAGTCACGTAGGAAATACATGCAGATAGAAAAGAGAAAAGCATGTAGAGGCTTAGGCAAAATAAAGGAGACAGAAACACACCCCCAGAAAAAAATGTTTAACAGTGGGGATGGAGAAGCAGCAAGTTTGATCTTTTAATGGAGTTTTAATATAGAAAGTGCCTCAAAGAGGGGGCAGTTGGCTTTATGCAAATTGCTTCTGACAGGTCTGTTCAACGAGGACTGAGAATGCTGCATTTTATTTGGCAACACAGAAGTCCCTCACTGTGACTTTGAAAAGAGCCATTTCTTTGAAATAGGGGGCAGAAAAACCTGATTGTAGGGAGTTGTGCTGAGAAGTGCTGGAAGAATTATAGGGTACCTGACCTCAGCTATGGCTGCATAGTGCCAGGGCCCCCATCCCTACCCAGTCCCCCCAGGCCCAAGGAAAGATGCTAAAAGGGAGGGGAAAATAGGATGCTATGAAGGCCTCTCTTGGTGTTTCAAGAGTAGTTTTAATCCTGAAATAGAAGGGAGAAATTTGAAGAGTAAAAGAAAAATCAAAGTAACTTTAACATATAATGAATCACTTTTTCAGCTTTTTTTTTTTTTAAGGACATGAAACTATAAATCATGATGCAAACCTCTGGCCTTTAGACACTTAACTAGTTTTGTTTAATATCTCTTTCTCTTCCCCTCTCTAATTTTCAATAAAGTAGGATTAAAGAAGGGAAATTGTTTAAAAGAAATAGAGCATGTGTACTCTTTTTAAATTGATTGTATAGTTGGTGAGAAAAGTTTTGGAAATTTTAAAGCTTCATTGATAAAACCTGACAGTTTTATATATAATGTAAAACAAGCCGCCTATTTTGTGGTCAGCTTTTACGTGTTGTATGTTACTGCTAAGGTGCAAATAATGTTTGCTTGTAGGTTGGAGAGATGCCTGTGTTAGTTATAAAGAATGAAGAGGCTAAGCCATCTCTCCAATCAGGTGTCAGTTTCTGAGAGAGAGTGCTCCCAGAGCCTCGGCAGCCTCCCCAGCTCCGCAGCAGATAAGAGCTCTTCCCTGCTGTCGCCAGCCCAGGCTGCAATAAGCCAGGGCGCTGTGGTCTCACCCTGGGAAAGCTAAGGAAGCTCCAGGCGAAGGGCATTTGGTTGTCTCTACTTCGAATGTTAACAAGGAAAATAAATTGAATTATTAAATTATTTAAGTACTTCTTAAGATGAATTATCTCAAGTATATAAAATGATCTACTTAGAAATAGGCATTTATTTTTATAATACGTGAATATTTTACAGTTGTGTTTTTTTAATGATTGGGAAAAACATTCAAAATGGCATCAAGTTTCTCTACAATCAGACTGAGGTAGGACGTCCCAAAGAGAAACAGAAATCTTCAAAGAATTGTCACACTTACCCAAAAGGGGAACGTGGTATCCATGAAAGGTGAAGACATAGGAGATTGTATAAGAACAGGCAAGAGCAGCTCTTTCCTGGGAAGGTTTTGTAATTGTTCTCATTGGAATGCATGGACTTAAATATAAAAAAAGTTCTACTGGGAAAACCCTGAAAATGAAATAGAGTGAAATGAGAATGGGGTCTGTTCTGAGAGGATTTGATTGACAGTGGGAGTAGCCATGAAACATGGAGGAGGAGATTGACAAGCTGCCTTGGAAGCTACTTTGGCAAATGCAAGTGTATTGGAGACAGACTCCACTGCAGTTTGTGGGGTTGTTTCCCATAGATCCTCTGAGAGTTTGAAGGTCACATAGTTAACAGATGTAAAGAAGCCAAAAGACTTGTTTTTACAAGCTTCAGCCTCGAATAGGCATTTCCAGAACACTTTACTTAAGAAAATACTGGTCCGTCCTTAGTTGAGATTTGTTTTGTCAAAGATAAGATGTTTATGAATATCAGCTTTTGCCGTCAGATTGCACAGTGTGATTTCTAGCTGTGATGTTATCCTCCATTGCTTCAGTTTCCTCTTCTGTTAAAGGGGATAATAATAATACTAATCTTGTGGGACTGTTGCAAAATCTATGTAAAAGCACTTAGAACAGTACCTGCATGATTTGAGAGCAGAGGTTGGTGGGCGCCAGTGGCGTTTGGTGTTCTGCAGGACATCTGTCAGCATTGCTTATGCTAAAGATTTTACGCATCTTGAAAGTAAAATTTTAATATAATTTCTTAAGTGGGGGATAAGTACAGATGTTAGACATATACCTAGAAATGGCAATACCAATTGACAGTAGGCTAGGATTTCAGTAAATTATCTTCTGAGTGAAAGATTTACATATTTATAAATCTTTTGAGTAACCATAAAACTTAAGCTTACTACAGAAAAAAAAATGTTATTGCAATAAATAAGATTTGCTTTCTACCAGGAAAAAAAAAAATCACAGGTGGTTAAAACTTATCTTTTCTAATAAACTCTTCAAGTTAATGACAACTGTTAATACTGTCAAATTTATCCATGAAAAATTTATACAAGTTATGTATGTTGTTATGTGAAATGTCTCAACATTAAGTAGGATTAAGTTTCCAGAAAGCTCTTTCTTTTCACAGACTATTTATCTGTGATGCGTGGGTGGTTTCCTAAGGAGAAGCTGCTAGTGTGTACAGCCCCTGCTCTTCCGCAATAGCTGAATTGACCTTAGAAGACAGAGGTGAGCTCCTCTGAGCTCCAGGTGTCCCGTTTATAAAATTGGCAAAAGCACCATCTGTCTCGGGCTGCTGTGCTTAAAGCAGCCACCCACATCCAATAATCAACCAGGTTCTCTTTCCTCTCCTGATACTTCCTCCATTCCACTAAGCTGCATATTGTTCTGAGTCTCAAATGAGACAGCAGTAGATAGAAGATCCCACAAGTTTCCTTGCTCTTTTCCTCCCTCCCTCACATACACACACTAACAGTGCCTTAGATGTTCAGTAAGTTTTATTGATTAGAGGTGGACTCATTTTGACAGAGTAAAGAAGAGTGGGACTGTGATCAAGAACATGAGCTTTAAAGTCAGACTTACTCTAGTTTGACATCCAGCCCAATCATTTACTAGCTGTGTTACCTCTGTCACGTTAGTGAGCCTCTCTGCCTCAGTTTCCTTGTCCATAAATTGGGGCTAATAGCTCACAGGGCAACTGTAAGGATTAGTTTCATATATGTAAAACCCTTTACACTGTATCCGGCACACATCACTCGATAAATTATTACTACTCTTATTGCTGTAGTTAACAGAAAGTCTCCAACTATGCTCTGACTGTCTAACTCCTAGGACAAATACATAATGAAAACTTTTAACGAAAGAAGAGTATGTGGAGATTGAAGAACCATAGTCATAAACTGTTCGGTATGGAGAATCTCAAGACTAACATTTTTCTATTTCTTAATCCACTACTGTTTTTTGGAAAGAAAATTATTTTTCAGAAGAAACTACCTCTGTGTCTTTGTTTATTCCATTTTAATCCAAGGGTTTGAAATTTTAAATATTGGAGATGCTATAAGAGATTGGTGAATATCTTTTCTCCTTTATGATAATGTATACTTTTTTCCTTGACGAGAATGTTATAGCTTACTTATTAAAAACAAAAGCACAGTGGTCTTTATGACAGTAAATTTAAAATAATAGAAGCACTTTTTATTCAGTGAATATATGGGAAGATCTTATCAGTGAATATATAGATCATTGTTTTTCATACCCTTCTTGATATTCCAGTATATGAACATACATTATGTATTTAACCATTCTTTATTAATGGAACTAGTTCTCTTCAAATATTTGTTATATCAGTGTCTTCAAAACTTTTTTGCTTGCATACTCGCTCCCAAAATGTTGAACCACCCATAAATCTCCTTGTATGTGTTTAAGTTGACATCTGTTTTTCATCGTAGTTGCAAAACATGTAATTTCTGGAGGTTTTTTTAAAAATACTGGCATTTTTAAAACAAAACTTTTAAATCAGTCTTTTTAAATGTATCAAATGAAATATAAATATTATTGCAGAAATTTTACATCTTTTTTTTTCTCCTTGAATTCTTTTGTTTCACTTCCATGGAATTTTATCTTAAGATGATATATTTTTATCATATATATTTCAAGCATTTTATTGACTGGCCCACAAAAGTGTTCATATAAATTGAATTTTTCAGCTTTTTGTTAAATCTCAAAGTGTAAAAATGTCTTCTAAATTGTTTTTATAGTTGGTAGAAGAATATAATTGACCAAAACCAATGTTACAAATTTTGATTAAAAATTGCTTCCTATGTTTACTTATTGAAAATGCCTTTCATTTAATTAGATGAGATTTTTATCCCATGCATTCATTTATCTTCGGAGTAGTACTGCTTACTGCATGAATGAAACAGTGAATCATTTCTATTCCTAATCTTTTTGTTTTATACTTCATAAACATTGTGAAGCCTCATTAGTCTTTATAATGGCATATTAAAAGGGATAGAAAGGGGTTTTGGAGTCTGGGAGGGGAAGAGACACAGCAGTGCCACTCAGTTGTTTCCATTCCTTTTTAATCAAATCACCAAAAAATCACGTAAATCGTATCATCAGAAGTTATTCTGATGGGCATCAGCTATCAGTGCAATTTTATGAAAGCTAAAATTTGGGCTTTTATTAGATGTATTCCCATTTTGCTACAGATCCCAGCATTTTGTGTGCTTCTCTGCCTCCCAAGGGTTTTTTTTTTTCACCCTAGGGTAATGTGCCACATTAAGAGATGAATGGTTAGAACACACCTGTCTCTCTCTCTCTCTATCTTGTGAAAGGGTAAAGAGAAAGTGGTATGATTCCTGAGAACCACCCCAAAGCCTGGTCCACAAAGACATTCTCAGAAAGAACTCAGATAAAAATTGAAGCATGTGGGCAGCTCTCTTAAAACTCTACCCACTTGTCCTCTTACGCTGTTCAGGAATAGCTTAATCCCATGTACCCAAGGTGGAAGACCACTGTCTATATAAAACACTGCAACGCCAGTTTGCATATTTGTCTAGTTATTTCCTCAGGACAAATCCCACTTAGGAGAATAATAGATTTAAAAGTAACCATACTTTGATGGTGATGCCAATAATGCCACATTGTGATTGTGGACAGTTTCAGAGTCAGTCACAATTTTCCCACACGCTTGCATCATTGAGAATAGTCTTTTTTTGCCAGTCTGCTTGAAGTTCTGTTATTACCATTGAATGCTAACAATTTCCCACATTTTCATTTGTATTTCTTCATGTTACATCTTGGTATTTTTGAGTATTCATTTTTGTCTTTAGTTCTTTCTACTTAGAAATTTATTCATGCTTTGTCAAATATGTTACAGTATCCTTCATCACCAGTTTATTATTTTTTCAGCCTCATTTATGATTTATTTTGCCATGCATACACTTGTTCTAGTAGTTTGATCTAGCCAACTTTATGGTAGTTTCGAGTCATGCTTACACATTTTTAAGAATTTCATGTTCTTCCCCCAGATTACATAAAAATTCATATTTTATTTATAGTAGTTTTATCTTTTTTTCTTGACTGAACCGTGTGGCATGCAAGTTCTTAGTTCCCAACCAGGGGATCAAACCCTGCAGTGGAAGCACAGAGTCCCAACCACTGAACCAGGGAAGTCCCATAGTTTTATCTTTTTATGTGTAAATTTTTTTACATGAAGCTTCTTCAGGTATGTTGAGATTTTTATATACATATATACACACACACCCATATATATATATATATATATATATATATATATATATATATATATATACACACACATACACACACACACAGGGGGTTACATGTTTAAGTGATAAGTAATAAAACTATAAGTATTATTAGAATGGTTTCTTAACATTTGGGCAAAAAATTTTTTAAGATCTAAATAATATAACAACTACTCATCTACTAGAGAATAGGCTTTATTTTTTCATATTTTCTTTTCACTCATTTATTATTAATAAGAATTCAGGTACCCATTCTTTTTTAAACTCTTACATATGTATCCTTTAACATATGTATCCTTTAATATACATATCCTTGGTGAATTTTTAAATTTAAATGACTCACTATATAATATGAATGTTTTATAACTTGATTTTTTATATCTAACAAAATGATTTTGAAATTTATATATGTTATATATGGATTTAGTCTCTCTTTACAGTATTGCATCTTATGAATACAAAATATTTTATGTAAACATCACCTAGTACATGAGCATTTAGATTATGTCTGGTGTTTTGCTGTTAAGCAGTGTTGTAGCGAACACTCTTGTGTGAGTCTTCTTGAGCATATTTGAGAGATTGTATAGGATTTGAGTTCCGAGAAATCAATTTGTTGTGTCGTAGAGCATTTTCATATGTGTATATGTGCCTTTTCAACTTTGTTAGATACTGTCAGATACCCCCTCATTGGCTGAAACAGTTGCCACTTATATCAACAGTGTTTATTCATACAAATATGATGAGTGAAAAAAATACTGTGGTGTTCTAATGGATTTTTTTTTAACTCTGGTGATGCTGAGCACCTTTTTATGTGCTTACTAGCTGTGAATACCATGTATTATTATTATATACATTCTAAATATTTTCCTCCAGTATATCTTGTCTTACATCACTTCAGTTTTTAATTTTGAAATAGATGATTGGTTTTCCCTGATTAGTTTTCATGAACATGTGATTCATGATTTTAGGGTTGTCTTTCAGAAATTGTTCCTCACCTGAAGTTGTAAAGATATCCATCTATATTTTTTTTCTAATAGCTTTAAAACTTTATTTTTCTTATTTAGATCTTGATTCTATCTGGTTGTATGTAGAGTATGAGGTACTGATACAAATTTTTGTCCCTTAAGTGAAAAGCCTTTCCTCAGTACTTCATGCAGTTTAGAATGTCACAGACGGGTATTTTTGACCAATAGACACTCTGTGGTATGAATATGGTATTTATACCTATAGATACTTTGATTCTTCCTGCCATATCACTGATTTTTCACTGTGAGTTGACTCTCAGGATATCTTGCTTTGGAAAGTTTGCTTTCGAGGGGGCATAAGTTTGTTTGCATACTTAATAAGTTGACTTTGGACATTTTAGAAAGTATAGTTTAGGCAAATTGAAAATAAAAGCCATTTATACTTGTCCCATTTTAGAGCATTAACTATTATTTCAGTTTTGGAGATAAAATCTTCCCATCTTTTTACATCAATGTAATGATAATAGTTAGCATTGATTGAGCACTTTCTATGTGCCAGGTACTGTTCGGTTGTTTTACCTATATTAATGTATTTAATCTTTACAGTAACTCCAAGGGGGATAGGTATTATTGTCTTCATTTTACAGATAAGCAAAAATGAGGCAATACATATCTGATTAGTGGTGTTTTTCAAATGTGTTTTTTTAATTAATTTTTAGTTTAATGAAAATTCTTGAGGATTTATAACCTTCATTTTTCATGTTATTAATTATCCTTCTCTGCATACCTAATATGTTATTGTGTTTATAATATAATTAGGCATATTCCAAGTTCTGGACATTTGAGTTATTTGCATGCTTTACAAGGTTTCTCTGGTTTATATGAATATTCCTTTAGCAAAATTTCTGTGTACCTACCTGTCCTCCTGCTCTTCTTTCAGCAGTTAGTGGTTAAGAATTGATACCTTGTTTTACTTTGCATCTCTTTGATTACCCACTGATATTGATTAATTTTTATCTACTTACATGCTTTTTTTTCTCTTTCATATGTTGCTTTTTCTTTCACCAGCTGTCTATTAGTATTTGTCTTTTTTCTATGGATTTGTAATTTCTTTAGTGCTAAGAATAGAAAGCCCTTTTAATAAGTAAAGCATAATGTGGTATACTGAGGAAACTCTTTCCCCCTCCAGAATATTCACTACTTCTTATACTTTGACTCTCTCATATTTAATTCTATAATTCATTTGAAATTAGGTGAGGAGGAAAGGTATGATGTGAGGAAGGAAACTTCTCTATCCCTTTCCTTCCAAAATTACTTGTTTGACAAAATACCAGTTTTGAACAACCCATACTTTCCACCATTGGTTTGAAATGTGTATAATCAATGTGTGTATATCCTTTGTCAGATACTACTTTCTTGTAAGTAATCACTTAAGAATTTTTCAATTTTATTGTTTCATTGAACTATTTGTTTTGACTCCAAAACAAAATTTATTAACTGTTCTGTGGTGTGCATGTAATTAGCAGTCCTCATTTCTGTCCTGCAGCTGTAAATACAATAAATTTCCTTTTTTTCTTTTAAATCAATAAGTTATGGCTACCATGTCACCATTCACAGCTTCATGTCTGCAGAGTAATGACACAAGATATTTATTTCTGACCAAAGAATTCTTTAGAGTTTATTCTGTTTGGTTGCAGATGCAAAGCAGAGCTTTAAGAAGTTCTCCTGGCCTCTGTACCAGTAGTGAGCATGCATGTCATAACATGACGTCACTCTAGCAGCTCATCTGCGTTTAGAAAGAATATGACGAGGCTTTTGTTATACCTTTTTATATCTAGCCAGATGACTTGATTCAAAACAAGTGACAAGTATGAGGTTTCTGTAAATAATTAACCATAAGAAGTAATTGTATAGCGTTTACGATAAAGTGAGGCCTGTTTCATTTATGTTGGGTTTTGTTTTTTCCCCTCCTCTAGGTAGCCTTTCCAGTAAATATATGACTCAGGGAAAAGCCTCAGCGAAGAGGACCCAGCAGGAATCATGAGGGAAGGAAAATGCCGCATTCTAAATGGCCACTCAGGCGTTCTATTCACTTTGAAAATTAGGTTCATTTCACAGGACACAGCAGCATAGATCAGGCTTCGACTTAACATTTAAGGGAAATGTCAGATTTTTTTAACTTAATGAAATTGTTAATGAGGAAAAAATGTTTAATATAGTCTTACCTACTACAGATCCCTATAGATTTAAGGATTTCAATAGAAAGCCATGATGTATGTATTTAAGACAGGTTTAAAAAAAAATGTAACTATGGGCCAGTATTCATTGAATACAATTTCAAGCTTTTTAATTATTTCAGAGCACACTAAAAATAGTGGGCTGATAAACTCCAAGTAAATTAATCCTTTATAAATCCTTTTTGTTTGTTTTAAAGAGGGGAAATTATATTTATTGTTGTCAACTGAATCCTTGTGAAAGCGTGTCAAACGTGTGAACTGCTACTGCTGTATTTACGATTTACAAACCTTATTTTATTGATATTTGTAGAATTGATAACGTGAACATGAGTACCTATTATGTGAGCCTCCTACAGATGAGCAGAGCCACTGAAGGGCTTTTGATTTTTTCCCTCTCTAATTTTAAGTTGACATATAACTACTATGGTCATAAAAATGAAAAGACATATAAATACTATGGTCATAAAAATGAAGGAAAACAATAGTCCTGGTTGCTGCTAAAAACATTTGCAAAGGAAAAATGACAAAATAAAAGTAATTTTTACTTTTTATGATACTCCGAAATCAGGGTGGATGACTTTTAAAATCCCTGATGATTAAAGAGGCTATTTCTACCAATCACAAGTTTGATTGGTATCATTTTGATCTGACTGGAGCCTTCATGAAACTGTTTCTCTAATTCATGAGCCCTTCAGAAGTGGTCAGAGCCATGCCTCGGATTATCATTTTGAAATAAAATCAAGATTTCAACCTGTAATTTTATCCACCTTACTTTCCAATGAGAGTCCTAAATTTCATGAGGAAACCAGGTGAAGGATTAAGGGCGGTACAGCTCTGCTCCCCTTTATTCCTCGCTCCATCTCCATGTGCTCTTGCCGTCTGGTGTTCACTGACAGCCAGTGCCTGCCAAGTCCCGGGAGTGTGCAGATGAGTCCCACAGACTTCAGGGCATGAATGCATAGGGAGGGCTGCTGGGGGTGCTTGCTGGGCAAGCATTCCCAGATAGAAGAGGGCTCGAAAGGAGCACACCTGTATGCTTTTCTTTTAAACAAATTCCTTGAAGACATTTTCCAGCTGAAGAAGAATCATATCAAAATTAACTTTATTTATTTGGGGCGGCAGTGGGGAGGGCTTCCCAGAGGACCCAGTGGGTAAAGAATCGGTCTGCAGTGCAGGAGACACGGGTTCGATCCCTGGGCCAGGAAGATCCCCTGGAGGAGAGCATGGCAGCCCACTCCAGTAACCTTGTCCGGAGAGTCACATGGACAGAGGAGCCTGGTGGGCTACAGTCCATAGGGTCACAGAGTCTGACACGATTGAAGCCACTGAGCCTGCACGCGCGCACACATTTCTTTTTTGGCTGTGTGGCTCTGCAAAGTTGACTGGACATAAAATTCTAGTCACTTTCCTTGAAAAGATTTGATACCATTCTGTTGTCTTCTGGCATAGTCACAGAAGACTACAACCAATCTTATTTTTGTTCCCTTATAGGTTTTATTTTTCTGTTTGGATGCTTCTGTGTTTATTTCTCCTTACACCTTTTGTATCAAACAAAGGTTTGACATTAACTTTTGTCTGAAACAAAAGTGAATCCAGTGTCTCTCCCCACCTAAGTTTTGTTGTTTGTTTTAGAATATATCTTTTTCATAATTTTATTTCTCAGAAATATTTTTCTTTCTGAAATGCCTCTCCCAATCATCTCCTTCCTTTCTGTTGGGAAAACTTGTCAAGCTTGATCTCCAGGTGACTGGCTTGATTTTTAGTGTCATTCTGCCATTTCTCACATTAATTTTTTATTACTGTACATTTAATTTTCTTGAACTTACCTAACTTACCACCCATCACCTTCCTGTTCCTGTCTTTTAGTTTTTTATCTTTCTTTTCAGGATGCCATTTTCATATATCCTTTTAAGAATGTTTAAAAGTTCCGTACATTTTATTCTGACTCCTAGAGTAGATTCTGTCCAATGAATTTGATAGCTTTTTCAATTCCTCACACTGCATGAGTGGGACAGTGACGAGTGCTTGCCAGCAGACCTGGATAATGTGTTGTCCTTGGTTCTTCACTCCCTTTACTTGGGTGCTGGTCCCAGCCCCTTCTCAGCACCTCAGCTAGGGGACAGGTATATCTGTTCCATGCTGAGTCCAGTTTCCAGGGCGTGGCTATCTTGCAAATGCAGCTGGCCTGTCTCTTACAAGATCCAAAAATGCCCCACTACCAGGGTTCTCCCTTCCTCTTCCTCTCAAAAACAAAAATATTGAAATCCATTTTCATACCTCCAATCTGCACTTTTTAATCTCTTGCTGAGTGTTCACAGTAGCAGCAGTATGCACAGTCAGAGGTACTATTAAGGTGTTCTGAAATACTTCAATTTATTTTAAATAAATAAATATATTACCCTAGTGGAAAAAATATCCTGTGTAGGTAAGTCAATAGGGTTCATGTTACAAGCAGAAAAATGTTGAAAAAGCTAACAGAATTTAACAAACCTCTCTAAAACTGCAGAGATGTGCTCAGTACTTATTTTTTCTTCTAAAGCTGGCTTATTTGGATAACAGCAGTCAAGAATTTAGCATGCTTTGCACTGACTGGAATTCTTGACTTAATTAGGTTCTGGCTCTGCCATTTTTCCCGGAGAAGGCACTGGCGACCCACTCCAGTACTCTTGCCTGGAAAATCCCATGGGCAGAGGAGCCTGGTAGGCTGCAGTCCATGGGGTCGCTAAGAGTCAGACAGGACTGAGCGACTTCACTTTCACTTTTCACTTTCATGCATTGGAGAAGGAAATGGCAACCCACTCCATTGTTCTTGCCTGGAGAATCCCAGGGACGGGAGCCTCGTGGGCTGCCATCTATGGGGTCGCAGAGTCGGACACGACTGAAGCGACTTAGCAGCAGCAGCTGCCATTTTTCCAGCTGGAGAGTAGCAAATCCCCCTAACCTCTAAGCAGTTCATTTTCCTTGACTGCAAAATGGAAATCATACCTGCCTTTCCACAGTAGTGAAGATCCAGTGCAGTCTTACCCAGAGGACACTTTAATGTATAGAACTCTGAAATTAAATCCTGAAGTGCAGTGTTGAACATTTCCCCATTGTAAGTTTTTAACCTATTAGTGTAAATCTAGACGTGGTTATACCTTGCAACCACTTCCAACAGTTCCCACACATGCCTTATTTTGACCCCACAGAACAGCTGCTACTCTGAGATAAGCACATGGTTTTTTACATAGTCATGAAGACACTCCTCTAACGTGTCATTTTCTTTCAGGAATCTGCACCAGTTTCAAATAACATGAGGTATACCTCATCCACTGACAAGTAGATTATGTGATTGAGTATGTACATGCAAAACCGCCAACAAGTTAAAAACTGAGTTGTTCAGTCCAGTTGCTAAGTTGTGTCTCACTTTGTGAGCCCATGAACTGCAGCACACCAGGCTCCCCTGTCCTTTACTACCTCCCAGAGTTTGCACAAACCCATGTTCATTGAGTTGGTGATAGTATTTAAAAACTGAGTAGTGTGTATTAAATATTAGATTGGTGAAAAAGTAATTGTGATTTTGGACCCTGAATTTTAAATTACTATAACTAGGCTCAAACATCTTTATTAATTAGAATAGGAACCATTACAATCAACACAATTTTGCCAACAAGAAATGTTTGTTTACTCCTGTAGCATAAAAATCCATCCTTAGGGATTCGATGAACTCTTGCAAAGCATTTCCTGCATTCTGCGGGTTGTGTAAGTGTTTTTCCCTGCAAAAAGTTGTCATGATACTTGAAGTAGCTGGTTGCTGAGAGGTCAGGTGAATATGGTGAATGAGGGAAAACTTCATAGCCCAATTTGTTCAATTTTTGAAGTACTGGTTGTGTGACATGCATTGTCATGGGGAAGAATTGGGTGCTTTCTGTTGACCAATGCTGGCTGCAAGTGGCTGCAGATGTAGCAGTTTTCAGTACCTCTCATCAATTTACTGAGTATATTTCTCAGATGTAATGGTTTCACCAGGATTCAGAAAGCTGTAGTGGATTAGACCGACAGCAGACCACCAAACAGACCATGACTTTTTTTTTTGGTGCAAGTTTGCTTTGGAGCCTCTAGGTCCAACCACTGAGCTAGTCACTGCCGGTTGTATAAAATCCACTTTTCATCGCACGTCACAATCTGATCCAGAAATGGTTCGGTACAGTAGCATAGAATAAGAGACGATTCAAAAAGACGGTTTTTTTTATTTGCAGTCAGCTCCTGTGGCACCCACTTACCGAGCTTTTTCACCTTTCCAATTTGTTTCAATGCAAAACGACCCTAGAATGGTTGATGTTGAGTTCTTGGGCAACTTCGTATGTAATTATAAGAGGATCAGCTTCGATAATGCTCTCAATTGGTTGTTGTCAGCTTCTGATTGCTGGCCACTGCATTCCTCATCTTTAAGGCTCTGGTCTCCTTTGCAAAACTTCTTTACCCCCCACTGCCCTATATGTTTGCCCACTGCCCTATATGTTCGTTAGCAGTTCCTGAGCCAAAGGTGGTGTTGATGTTTCAAGTTGTCTCTGCTGCTTTACGACCCATTTTGAAGTCAAATAAGAAAGTCGCTCAAATTTGCTTTTTGCCTAACATCATTTCCATAGTCTAAAATCAGCAAGTAGTAATTAGCAAAAAACATAAGTGAGAAATGCACATTAAAATGGTATATAACATAACCACATTTATTTAAGAATGTATCCCAGTATCAAATGGCTGCTGCTGCTAAGTCGCTTCAGTCGTGTCCAACTCTGTGCGACCCCATAGACGGCGGCCCACCAGGCTCCCCGGTTCCTGGGATTCTCCAGGCAAGAACACTGGAGTGGGTTGCCATTTCCTTCTCCAATGCATGAAAGGGAAAAGTGAAACTGAAGTGTCTCAGTCGTGTCTGACTCTTCACGACCCCATGGTCTGCAGCCTACCAGGCTCCTCCATCCATGGGATTTTCCAGGCAAGAGTACTGGAGTGGGGTGCCATTGCCTTCTCCAATCAGATGGCAGATTTCAATATTACAAAACCGCAAACACTTTTGCACCAACCTAAAAAAGCTTCCCAGTTGTCGCTAGTGTTAAAAAACCGCTTGCAAATACAGGAGAAGACGTAAGAGATGGGGCTTTGATCCCTGAGTTAGGAAGATCCCTTGGAGGAGAGCATGGCAAGGCTTTTTTTTTTAACTTTTTTATTAACCAACTTTACTTTTTAGAGCAGGTTTAGGTTCACAGTAAAACTGAGCAGAAAGCAGAGTTCCCTTAAGTGTGCAGTGCCCCAACCTCCACCACTGTCCACATGCTGTACCAGAATGGGACATTTGTTAACAATCCAAGAACCCACACAGGCACATCATTATCACCCAGAGTCCATTGTTTAAGATTCATTCTTGGCATAGCACATTCTGGGGGTTTAGACAAATGTATAATGGTATTGTACCATATAAAGTATTTTCACAATTTATGGCATCTTCCAGTATGCATTACCCATTAGCACAGTTCATGGAATGCTCCTGTATGCCCTGTACTCTTTCAAGAGCTTTTCGTTTAATTCTCACCATACCTGTAGTAGAAGGGATGAGAAGGAACATGCCTTGACCTAGATCACCCACCTAGTTGAAGATAAGCCAAAATTCCACGCTACCATCGCCTAATCCCAGTTTCTTATGTGTATAGCGGGGCTTAGAAAAATAACCATCCTCTTACTGTCAGTGTGATTGCATCTCAATAGCAGAGAGACAATCACTTGAATTCTTAACTAACCAATTATGTAGGATCTGAGGGATGAAATATAACTGGGCTCTAATAAACACTTCACACTCCACTCGCGGTGGTGCGCACAGCGAGGGACAAGCGGGAGCCCTCTCCTAGCCCAAACTCGTCACTCCAGCCCAGGCCCGGCATTTTTAAATTAAAAAAAAAACCAAAACACTGAACAATTCTTTCCACATCAAAACACTGCTCGAGAATCCATCCTCCTCCCCCCCCAAAAAAAATCCATCCTCCCCAGCACCACTCCACAGAACCCCTCCTTTCCCCCTTTACCTCTAGCACTTCCCCCGAGAAATGCCTCCTTTCCTGTGGTTTCCTCCCATCTGCAACCGCTGCTGCACTTCCTACCACGATCTCTTTCCTTCCATTTTACCGGGCTTCCTGTTAATAATGCCCAGGTATAGTGCCTGGGGTGGAGAAGGCAATGGCAACCCACTCCAGTACTCTTGCCTGTTAAATCCCATGGACGGGGCCCCGCATAGAGTCGGACACGACTGAAGCGACTTAGCAGCAGCAGCATAGTGCCTGGGGCTCGGGAAATATTTGTGGACTAAAAGGGAGCCACAAAATCTGACAAGCAACAGGTATTCAATAAAGTTATCGACTGATACTCGCTATAAAGAGTATCCCCCAAGCTGTCCAGTCACATCTTACAGTAAGATTGGATTCCAACCTAAAGCGAACTTTGCATTAGTACCATCTTTCAACCTCCCTACCAGCTTGGGGAAGGCGGAAGGGTGGTTTATTGATCTGCGGTAATCCTACACTCCTAAAAACTGCCTCGCTGAACCAAAAAGGAAGACGGCAATGTGTGGAGCTGCCCGGGCCTCGGATCCATTCTGTCCTTGAAAGCTGCAGCTCCCCGGCCTGTGGACTTATCTGAGCTCTTAATCGGCGGCGCCGCACCTTGTCCAGAGGGCAGGGCGAGGTACCGCGCGCCCCCAGAGTCCACAAGGCGGAGCTCATTCCACGTGCCCCAGCGCCGCTAGAGACTGCGAGCCAAGACAGCCGGCAAAGAGACGACCTTTCTTTTGACCCTTGCGCCCCGCGTCACGTGACCGAGGCCCTAGCGTCGCGCCCCGCCCCCCGCCTGTCACTCACAGGGATCGCCCAATAGCGATCGCGAGGGCGGGCCCTCGAGGGGTGGAGCCTGGGGCTCCGTGCGCAGGAGCTTGTGGCGTCAGAGCGCTCGCGGTGTCCATGGAGAGAGGTTGAGATGGCCGACCTCCAGCCCTAGACACCGGGGCGGCAGGACGGCGAGGATGTCGGCTTCGTTAGTCCGGGCCACTGTCCGGGCTGTGAGCAAGAGGAAGCTGCAGCCCACCCGGGCCGCCCTCACCCTGGTGAGTGGCTGGGGCGCGTGGCCGGGCCGGTGACATTGGTTCACCTCTGCCCCCCGCAAGGTGGGAGGTCAGGGTGGCGGGACACTGCACGGCCCGACGACTGCGCCCTAGACCCGTTCCGCAGCCGCCGCATCGCCCTCACCGCCTGCTCGCCCCTGCTGCTGAGATAAACAAGCGCGGGCGGGCGCGGCTCCGGGAACCTGGGCCCAGGAACTACGTTTCCCAGCAGGCCGCGCGCTGTAGCGTGCGGAGGGGGGAGGGGCGTTGTGAGCGTGGCCCCCGGCAGTCCAGCGCGGCTTTCCGGGACCCTGGGGCCGCGTAGGGGCTGCAGTGCTGGGGATCGTGGGTGGTTTAGAGGTTGATGTGCCAGGTTCCAGGCGTAACGGGTGAATGAACCAGCTTGAGGCCCTTATGAAGGAGCCGAGTCGAGCCCAGCCGGAGGACCTCAGTGGTGTGCGCGAGGGCCGTGAGAGCACAGACAACAAAGCCCACCACCCCCCTTGCGAAGATCAAAGCTGCAGTGCACAAAGGGTTGCTTCCTGATGTCTGAGGTGGAAGAGGCTTTGAGATACTCTGTGCTTCCAGCAGTCCTAGGCCGTAGTGACTCTGACAAAGAAGAAAGAAGGCTACATTTCTATCCTGAGTGAGTTTACAACGTACTCAGGGTGAAAGGTCAAACACACTCAAAGGGGACCAGAGTACGTGCTGTAGCTCCTTAACAGGATTAACTGTGCATGCTGGTTCCTCGTACTGCCCAGTTTTGTTTTGTTTTTAACTGAGGGAAAAGTCACAGAAGATTAACCATTCTTAAACGTTCGATTCGGTGACGTTTAATACATTCACAGTATTATGGAACTGTAGTTCATACACACACCTGGCCCCAAAGGAAAACCCTCTGCCCATTAAGCAGTCACTATTTGCAGTTTTAAAAGATTAATTTCATAAGAAAACTTACAATCAGCGTTCTTCTCACACACGACTCTTGGTTAAGAAACCTTTGCGCAAGCATTTCCTGAAGACTGGGGAAAAAAGATGAGAATGAATCATGGATTTCGTTCAATCTAATGCCATCAATAACCTCAGATATGCAGATGACACTACCCTTATGGCAGAAAATGAAGAGGAACTAAAAAGCCTCTTGATGAAAGAAGAGAGTGAAAAAGTTGGCTTAAAGCTCAACATTCAGAGAACAATGATTATGGTATCTGGTCCCGTCACTTCATGGGAAATAGATGTGGAAACAGTGTCAGACTTTTTGGGGGCGGGGGGGGGGGGGGCTCCACAATCACTGCAGATGGTGACTGCAGCCATGAAATTAAAACACACTTACTCCTTAGAAGAAAAGTTATGACCAACCTAGATAGCATGTTGAAAAGCAGAGACATTACTTTGCCAACAAAGGTCCGTCTAGTCAAGGCTATGGTTTTTCCAGTGGTCATGTATGGATGCGAGAGTTGAACTGTGAAGAAAGCTGAGTGCCGAAGAATTGATGCTTTTGAACTGTGGTGTCGGAGAAGACTCTTGAGAGTCCCTTGGACTACAAGGAGATCCAACCAGTCCATTCTAAAGGAAATCAGCCCTGGGTGTTATTTGGAAGGAATAATGCTAAAGCTGAAACTCCAGTACTTTGGCCACCTCGTGTGAAGAGTTGACTCATTGGAAAAAGACTCTGATGCTGGGAGGGATTAGGGGCAGGAGGAAGAGGGGACGACAGAGGATGAGATGGCTGGATGGCATCACCGACTCGATGGACGTGAGTCTTAGTGAACTCCGGGAGATGGTGATGGACAGGGAGGCCTGGCGTGCTGCAGTTCATGGGGTCGCAAAGAGTTGGACACGACTGAGCGACTGAACTGAATGCCATAAGGCTTGCTGCCGGAAAATTAGGATTTAGCGAAACAGAATAAAGTCACAATCAGGTGGGAGAATTTGTTTTCATAATGGGTCAGTGTTTTAGGTCCATAAGGAGGTGATCCTGTATTCTGCATTCCTTTTTTCTGTGCCACCAAGCCCATTTTCATTTCTGAAGGATACACCATTAAGTCTAAGACCTACATTTCCCACCCTCCTGGGACACAGTCATGGGCCAGGCGTTTGGCACCTCTAGAAATGACTGGGAATGATAACCTAGCTCACTTTCTCAGACCTGAGCTCTCAATCCATGCTTGCTCCTTTATACCCGATTACTTGTTCTAGCTTACCAGGCCAATTCTGTCACCAGCACTGCTTTATCATATCAGTGCTCAGTTCACAAGGACTCTGTGTTGCCTTACTTATATCAACATTTCCAGTTAGCGTGCAGGAGTCTATTGTGTGAATTTATCCGACTTAACTCTCTAGTACACTTCAGTCCCTTTCCCTGTGATCTTAGCTGGTGCCAGAACACACTCCTGTTGCTTTCCACCAGAGGTCTGTGGTAGCAGGCTTGCAGTCATTTTAATCCTGGCATGTGTTGCCTAGTCTTAACACACTGGCTTTAACCACATGTATTGATATCTGCCTAATTTTCAAGTGTTTGCAAACATTTAACACCACCATGTTCATTTAAGTGCAAAAGGGGTGAAATCATCAAAGGACTAATGAGTGAAGAGAGATGAGAGCAAATTTAATGAGATAATAAAACTGGTAAGAAGAGAGAAATGTTAGCTAAATATATAAGCTTTGACATAGATATATTTTGACAAGAATTAGATGTATTGCAACCTTGGAGAAGTGCTATACCTGTCAGCAAGAAATATGATTCCATGTTTTCAGCACCAAATTATCAGCAGTAACTGATGTTAATCCAGGAGAAGTTGGCCGTTTGCTGGAAAGAGAGACTTAAAAGACTAGTCCCAGGCACTTTTATGCAGCCCAAGGTAGGTCCTTGATAGAATACCATAAGATTTCAACCCACCACATCAAAGGCAGTACCCTTGATACCTGCAGAGAACATCCAGGGCGGATGACGTCCCCTTCCCCTACTTCCCTGCAGACCCAGGAATTGATGAATGGTATTGAACATACAGGAGCCAGAGTAATTTTACTCTGGCTAACCAAAGAATTTGAAGATTTAACATTCCACTGTTGGCATGCATACATGCTCAGTCACTTCAGTCGTGACTGACTCTCTGCGACCCTATGAACTGTAGCCCGCCAGGCTCCTCTGTCCATGGGATTCTCCAGGCAAGAATACTAGAGCAGGTTGCCATGCCCTCCTCCAGGGGATCTTCCCAACCCAGGGATGGAACCCACGTGTCTTACATCTCCTCCGTTGGCAGGCAGGCTCTTCACCACTAGTGCCACCTGGGAAACCCCCACTGCTGGCAGAGCCCTTTATTTCCATTATACAAATTAGAATCATTGCAGCCCTAATTTGCTGTTAGAGATATACCCACAGCTGGCCTAAAGCTCAGCTAAAGCTGTAAAGATTAATGGCACATAGCCAGCATCATTCTTGATGCACCGGAGAGAAGTTGATTTATTATATACAGTGAGTGTCTTAAGGCTTAATTTTTAGCTGCACCTGGTTGAGAAGGGTATGGAAACAATATAAGTGAAATACACTGGGGCTCAAGGAAGTGTTCACTGAAGAACTAGCCCAGAAGTCCTTTGGAACAGTGACCAAGCTGTGGGATTTGTATATGGAGATAGTTTAAGGGGTATTACACAGGAAACAGTTGGAAGTAGCCTGAATATCTAACAATGAAAGGTCAGTTACATTAGAGTGAATCCTGTTGGTAGATAGGTAAATCATGATTGTAAATCATTATTTTTTTTTTAAAGGTTTGGGAGTCATAATTCTTCATTCTTTGACTTGGTAGTCCTGTGCAACTTTTTGAATATTTAATCTTTAATACCTAAATCACAGAATGATGATGTATATAAACCATTAAGCATCTGGAAAGTACTCAGCAAACAGTGAATATATGTAATTATACTGTGTGTCAAATAAGAAGCATGTTAAACTTTCAAAAGTAGGCTACAAATTGTGAATAGATACAATGATTACCTGCAGACACAGAAATAGTAAAAGGCAAAAGGGAAACAGCACCATAATGCCATAGCTGTTAAAGAATGAATTAAACAGAGTATACTGTAATATTCACTGGCTACTTATCTGCCATCTTTTAAACTGTAAAATGTCAGATTTATTATGAAACTAAAATAGGTTGTAGCTGTTGGCTCGTATTTAGTATACATAATCATGGAGTTAACTTTGGGTTTTAATCTTGTTTCCTTAAACAGCAAAAAATGAAAATTGCCTGGGGAATGACTAAGGAAATACAGTATTGAGGATGGAAAGTTTCTGCTACAAGGAATAGAAACCCTATGGCATTGGATAAAGTAAAAGTATGTTGCTATGAAGTAGTTAAAGTTTTTTCATCTACAGTGCCTTTTCCCGTAATTTCGGCAACAAAAACAGACTGGAACTCTTATTTTTTTAAGGCCAAAATGTCTCACTCAAAGATACTCTCACTTGAAAGAATGTGTTGTTCTGTGATACACGTATGAAAGACATCATTATATTTCATTGAGTTTCTGGGGCTGCTTAAATTTTAATTCACTGACCAAATCTCAGGTGAATTAGACTCATTAATTATACATAAATTTCTTGGACAGATGTGGGTTTCTGAATTGTTTGGGGGAGTATGTTGAAGTTGGAGAGCCATTAGGCATGCAGCGTGTTGTTTTGAAGTTTTTATATTATTTCCTGGAAGGATCTTAGGTCCCAAATGTTTCCTGTTCAGTCGTTCTGACTTGTTCTGAAAATCTATCTCTTGGAAGATTCTTTCCCCTGAATTGAGTATTCAGCAAGGTTATCCATCCTCATTAATAGCACTCCTCCCAAGGGGGTACGTTTGGTTTCTGCCTGACACTAGACAGTGAAGACACGTTTTGATTCCTGTAATGACAGTTCCCCAACACAGGTTATTTTTCCCTCAAGCTCCTTTCAGTATGAGATGTTGAACATCAACCACTTTGTGATAAGTGAACCACTCTCTCTAAATTGTTTTTGTTTGGTTGCTTAAGTGTTTTCTACCAGGAGTTGAAAAAAAAAGGAAACATGTTACTTTTGTAAAGGCAAATTAGACAAGTTAGACAGTTATAGGGCTCAGGAGTTCCCTGGTTGTCCAGTGGTCAGGGTTTGTTGCTTTCACTGCCAGAGACTGGCCCAGGTCCAGTCTCTGGTTGGGATGAAAAGAAACACCAGGGGGTGTAGGAGCAGCGTAGCGTGCATGCCCCGATCTTATATCACACAGCGGCACACCTCCGAGCCACCAGCTATAAACCAAGGTTCCACATCAGGTTGGACTTGCAGCAGATATTTTCCGGTGGCTGTGACATGTATTTTTTAATTTACTGAAAATCTGTTGATTGTAATTTGATAGTAATTAGGTTAATTTCTCTCACAAGGGAAATTTGACCGGGAAATTTTGGAAAGCTAGTTTTTACTGGCAGTCATTTAGAAGGGTAAATAAGCACTTAAAATTTTTTTCACTAATATTTCTGTAACTATTTGAAGCTGACATACTGTAATCTCAAAAAAAAAAAAAAAAAAAATCCATAATCCTTCAGCATTTCCTCCTTTCCCCGACCACCATCCCATTCCAAGTTGTTGCTCTGTTGGCTCCTGTTCTGATAGAACTGTGGGAAATGGCCTTTTAAAACCTTAACCCACTGTGATTCATTTAACTTTTTTTTTCAATGATGCACAGTAAGAAATATGTACACAGCATGTATTAATAACCGAAGTCAAAGTTTCACAAACTGAATCAAGTTCAGTGCATTGATTTATCTTCTATTTTGGTGGGGAGGGAGAGGGTTGATTTTTTTAATGCCAGTCTCAACCTTCTAAATTGGTTTCATGACTTTTCTTGGGCCCAGACTCTGCTTCAGCATCTTCATTTCTGGCCAAGCCCCCACAAGACGGAGTGAAAGAGCGCACCCGGGCCATCCGTGGAGTCCGCTCCCCCAGCACAGGCATGAGTTACGGCCCCAGTGATGGTCATAATGTCCACTCAATTTAATAACCAGGGAAATGCATGTATAGAAATTAGAGAGCCAGCACAGCATTGCCAGCTGGAGGAGCTAGTAAAACAAAAAGTAGGAAAGATGCCTCTTCATGATGACATACTCTCATCATTGTAGTAACAGCTGGCTTACGTTGAGCTCTTTGTTCCGGGCACTGTTCTAGATGCTCTTCATTAATTTGCTCATTTACTTTTCACAAGAATCCTGAGGAAGAGGGACTTTTATCCCTGTTTAAGCCAAGTACTGAGCTAAGACACAGCTAAGAAGCAGACTAAGAATGCCCTGGGACAGGCTTTCTCCCTGGAAAAGCTTTTTCCTCAAGGAAGTTTATCTATACACATGTAGTAAGTACATCGAGACATTTTATTTTGAGAAAACTAGACTCAGTTAAACAGCATTTCTCCTGAAAACTCTTATGTGTCCTTCTTTGTATCTTTGACTAGTGTAGTTCTGGTCGTTTAGATATCCGAGATGCTGATTTAGGAATCTGAACATTTGGTGGGATTGGCATGAGAGGCACACTCTGTGTTATTTGATGTGTTATTACTCTATGTTACTTTTTTCTCTTAAGTATGCATTTGTTGGCTCTGAATAGGTTTAGGGTAAGCAGAATGAGCAACAGAGTTAATAATGACCAACAGGGAAAATGCCTGAAAGTTGCCTCTCCCAGTGCAGCGCTTGATGTCACTCACAGAGTGTTGAGTGCCTTCTGGGTGTCAGACAGTGTGCCTTTTGCTGAGCATCATGTAGGGATACAAAGTATATGCTGACCAGAAAAATTAAGTTTGTGATCTAAGTAGATAGTACCATAGAGATTATGACGGGAGCCCCTCCTTGACCAGAGTAGAGGAAGGAGGGATGAAGAGGATGTTGCTAGTAGATATATTTTTTTTTAATTTTAAAGTGTTTTTAATTGAGTAGAGTTCATATGCCTCCATAAAATCCAAAAGGTACTTTGGCAAGAATGGAACATAAATTCATCCCATGAATTTGTTAAAGATTAGTCCTGAATTCTTAAAGCCTAGGAAATACAATGCTTTGAAGAACGAAAAATTTGTAACTAACAACTTGATAACCTTTTCTTTTTTCAGACACCTTCAGCAGTAAACAAGATAAAACAACTTCTTAAAGATAAGCCTGAACATGTAAGTAAAACCAATCAGACAAATATTTCCTAACAAATTGAAGTTGTGTTTCCACAATATGTTTATCTTGTGATAAACAGTATACTTTCATTAATTAGGGGTTTTTATTTAAAAAGTGAAATATGCTCGTGATTGTTAAATGCAAATAACACAGGTTGTTATGAAAAGGAAGTCACTCACTCACCCCACATTCTTTGTTCACTCTCCCTTCAAAGAGGCAGCCTCCTCGTGTCCTTGCAGAGACATCTGTAGTTTATTTATACCTCGACCAGGGTTTCTCAGCCTCAGCACCGGTGATGTCTTGGACTGGGTAGTTCTTTGTTGAGAGTGAATTGCAGGATGTTTAGCAGCATCTCTCGCCTCTGCCAGAGTAATTCCCTGAGGGGAACCACCAGCCTGGGCTTTGCTTTTTACGTTTGCATGTGTGTCTCTTTTCCTACCTGGGTGAAAACATACCATGCAGGCTGTGGTAACGCTTTGCTTTGCCCCTGATAATATAGTGTGAACATCCTTCCCTGTCCTGATGTAAGGTCCTCATGCTTTTTCATGGCTGCATAGACTAGTATATTCCACTGAACAAGTTTATGTAGCCAGGCTCTCATATAAAAGGTCTTTGGGGTTGTTCTCTTTCGATGCTGCCACAAATATTATTCAGCATGTATTTACTGTCTGTAGCATGCCATTGCTCTAGACCTGTAGGCGTAGCTTAGTTCATCTATGTCGACTATATTCTTAGATGTAGAATTGTTCAACAAGGGGTGTGCATATCATCTTAGTGCATCATTAATTATCTAAGGGATATGTAAATGACTTCCAAAACAATCAATATTTGGTGATTAGACAACAGAGTAATTTCTGGGTTCTTTTGCACAATCTGTGTTACAGTATAATGGGAGTTCTAGCATGTTCCTCCTAAGAATTATTAAATCTAAAGTGTATCAGTGTTCCAACTCAGTTTGGGTAGACTAAAGACCAGAGCATAAATTGACGAGTTGACACAATTTTGCTTTGTAGTGTTGAGGCATGTTTGTTCACGATGTGAAAAGGGTTGACCAGGCGCTTCATCAGGTGTTACTTGTGGCGTAAGCACTTCCTTTTCCAAACTCCAGTTACCTAAAGTGCCTGAGTCTATTCCTGATAGTTGAACTTCCTGCTACTGTGAGTCTTCTGTTGTAAAGATAAAAGCTAAGTTAAATATTTATGACATGTGCTCCAGAATTTCAGTCAGGCAGTTTATTATTTATCATGTTGAGTATGTGGAATTTCCTCACAGATTCTCAAAGCTGTCCTCTGAAAGTGTGGTAAGACTACTGTCTCCTTGTTTGAGGACAGAAGAGAGTGCTCTGAGTGCTCCGGTTCCTCAGAACCCCCAGATGGCTTAGCATCTAACTCAGGCTCTTCACCAGCTGTCTTCCCACGTTATAGTTACTTTACTGGAGCAAGCACATGTTACTGCTTTTCAGGGAAACAAGATGAGCTTACTAAAATGATACTTCTTATGATAATGCTATATACACACATGAAAAAGAAGATGGGACCCCAGAATAGAAATTGGGGAAATGTTAGAAAATTACACAGACGCAGACATTAGTATTTTAAAAGTGCTCTTTGATCACTTTTTAAATTTCCTGTGTCTGTGTTGACTGCAATCTTTTGCTTTCTGGTAGTCGAGAATGTTTACAGAATTACGGCCCCATGTCACGTAGAGGCAAAATGAGATTGCCAGGTGACGGCCTATGAACCTTGGTGAACCTGTAGGGAGACTTCTGGGAGCGTGGAGCAAAAACATTTTTGAGAAAGTCCAATTTTCTTAGATAGTCATCTCTGCTGTTGGATATTTTTTTCCTTTAAAAAAAGCAAAGGTGATTATTCCTTTTTGGATTAAAATTCTTCCCTTAAAAATGGTTATTCCCAGACTAAATGGCTAATAGTAATCGTTAAGTAGTGAACTTGGGTTTAGGTATAGTGGAATATTATAAAGGCATTAATTGCAAATGGTAATTATGCAAGTTAATTACATGGGGAAATGTTTTAAGTGGAAAAAACAGAGAGTAAACTTTTTTATTTCTACTCCTAATAAAAGCTATGCTTGGGGAATGCCCTGGAAGTCCATTGATTAGGACCTTGGGCTTTCACCGCCAAGGGGGCAGGTTCAGTCCCTGGTCAAGGAAGTAAGATCCTACGAGCTGTATGATGTAGCCAAAAGAAATTTAGGTTTTATATGACATAGGCTGAGAGAAAACAGGAAGAAACACATAGCTCATTTTTATAGTAGCGATGACTATAATTTTGGGGGGCAGTTTTCCCTTTGTATTTTTTCTTTGTATATAATTGGTTTTTATTCTTTTTCAGATCCCTGCCAGCATTGTAGTGATACGTGTAGATAATTGAGATGTTTATATGCTAGTTTCTCATTCTGCTTCCTAAAGGGACATTTTATAACAGAAACCTAATATTTATCTTTCACTTTTGAAGAAATGAATATCAGATAGGGCTTTTATTAATATAATTGTTTAATCTGTGCTACCTCAAAACCAAGTTTACTTTTACAATGCCTTTTCAGGTTGGTGTGAAAGTTGGTGTCCGAACCAGGGGTTGTAATGGCCTTTCCTACACTTTAGAATATACAAAGACAAAAGGAGACTCTGATGAAGAAGTTATTCAAGATGGTGAGCTTTAAACAAACTTTTTCTGGGCACTCTGTTCTACCTAAAATGTTGAGCCTTCTGAAGCCTGAAGAGTAATGATGATAATAGTAAGAATGGTGTCTAATGCTCACTATGAGGGAGACGTGGTTTAACAAGCTTTCATATGTTAACTGTTTTATGCACAGCAACTAAATGCAAATAGTTCTATATTGCCCCCATTTGGCAGATGAAGAAACTGAGGCACTAAGAGGTTAAATATGTTTGCGTAAGGTCACACAGCTAGGAAATGGCCTTGTGAACATTTGAACCCAATCAAGTTTACCCCGGAGCTGTCCTCTTAGTAACCAGTTGATATATTATTGGATAAACTTACTTGTTTCAGTTATGAAAGGTTATCATTGTGTGTCTAAAGATTTTAAGATGATAAAACTTCAACCACTTGAATGAACCAACCACTTTGGTGTGAAGCATCTACATCAAATAAGTAAATATTATTTTAAAATCAATGCATAAAAGTATCTTAATCCTGTAATCTTTTATCTGACTCAGTTTCTTGTAAGGAAGAAAGCTTTCTTAATCCATTTGTATTTATGAGGATACCTACCTCCACCTACATAGTAACTAGGAAGTTATGTTATCAGTTTTCCAATCCGTAAGTAGAAAAACAGAACTACTTGTCCTGATCACTCTGATTTCATCTTATTAAATCAGTCCATTGTATCATAGTCCTTTGTGTTTCTCTAGGCTTGGAGGTTTTTTGTGTGCACAGATGTCATTTCAGGATGTTCATTAATGTTATTGACTGCATCTTTACAGCACTCTTACTGAGAATATACAGATTTTCATCATGTGGCAAA
Source organism: Bos indicus x Bos taurus (assembly GCF_003369695.1). Taxonomy (NCBI): domain Eukaryota; kingdom Metazoa; phylum Chordata; class Mammalia; order Artiodactyla; family Bovidae; genus Bos; species Bos indicus x Bos taurus. The sequence goes on along the minus strand of NC_040083.1, from coordinate 79,419,487 downwards.
TTTCAGTTTTACATAGAATTGCCATGGAATTTGCTTGTGTACAGCTGTCTAGCCTAGTACAATTGTTTTTGACATAAATTATTGTGTAGGAAAGGGGACAGACAGGAAACTGAGCACTGCATTCCTTAAAGGAAATGAGACAGATTCAAAAGCGTCTTGTTTGACTTCTGTTAGTGGTTACTATTTAAAGTTCAGTTGTGCTTTGAATCAGCACGTTCCAGGGTGGGCATGACTCATGTTCTATGACTCAACGTTTTCTTCTCCCTCAGGAGTCAGAGTGTTCATCGAGAAGAAAGCACAGCTAACACTGTTAGGAACAGAAATGGACTATGTTGAAGACAAATTATCCAGTGAGTTTGTGTTCAATAACCCAAACATCAAAGGAACATGTGGCTGTGGAGAAAGCTTTAACATTTGACTCCTCAGGACTGCTCGGGCTGTAGGCCGCCGGAGACCTGTGGAAGCTCTGGGGCTTACTGAAGAAACCATGTGACTGTCACGTGATTAAGGTGTGTAATGTATGGCTGCCTTCCAAGGAAAATAAAGTGATGCATTCGAAAATGAAGCCAGTGTGTTAGATTCCAGAGAATTGATACTTTTGTTCTATATACGAGACAGAAAATGAGAATCCATTGCTCTCTTTGGGTCATCTTTCTGATCTGTAAAGAAAAAGTTAAATTCTCCTTCCTGCATCCTTTCTGTTAGAACTGGTTCCATGAAAGTGGCCTTCCTGGGAGGATTTCAGAAAACGTATTCTTAACAGCTGTGCTTTGGTAGATCTTTCACTTCCCTTCAGAGGCAAGAAGTCTAGACTGCTGGTGTTCTGTGATGGTGTACTGTTTTCCTACCCAGACTTGGCATCGTGTTCCTACATTTTTCATCCAGAATTTCAGCATCAGATGCCTCATTTGCTTATCACCCTGTAGCATCCCCAGCCATTAGATTAAAATAGTGGACAAAGCTTTCCTTGAACTATAGTGCCGAACAGTTCCCAGTGATGAGATCAGAAGGTAAATACTTCACCACCTGTTTTTAAGTCCATTTCTTTTGCCACTCTTAAGTGTCTGCCCAGAGGTGAGACCTCAAGCTGACTCAGATCCTTTCTCTTAAAGTCTCTTTAAGGGACTTCCCTGGTGGTCCAGTGGTTAAGATTCCCCGCTTCCACTGCAGGGGTCATGGGTTCCATCCCTGATCAGGGAAATATGCTGCATGGCAAGGCCAAAAAAAAACAGCAGGAAGTTCTCTGAAAAGCCATCTAACCCATTCACTCAATTCTTTACCTGGGGAATAAAACCAGAGGAATGCTGATGGGCTTTTGTCCCCCGACACTGCAGGCTGGATTGGGGCAGAGCGGGGACCACCTACATCTCCTGTCTTGGAGGTGCCACACCAGCTCTGTGCTCTGAGGCAGTCAGTGGAGGTAAATGGGTGATCTGGCTTCTTTACCTGGTCAGCATTTTGATTAGATTTCCTTGTAATTTGGAAAGCATATTTAGCTTTATTTTATTTGGGGTGAGAAGAGTCTTATTTTAAAACCCATTTATGTGAATCACCATCTTATTTCACTAAGACTTGGAACAGTAGTTCATACTAGCAGGGAAGAGGACACTGTAGCAACCCAGAATTGTTCTTTTGGAATGTGGTAGTGATTGTGAAGCAGAACACGGGCATCTTTTCTTGTAATTCCCAGCATGTGTACACTTTCTGGATCCTAAGTCCAGTTGCTAAAAGTTTAAGCCTAATATTTTAACCTAACATTTTTATCACCACGCTTTCTTAAAGAATGTTCCTTTTGTCCTTTAGTTATCAATTTTCCTGGATTTGACTTATTAAGTATTCTATGAGATGACATATTTGCTGCTTTTGAAGGCCTGTTCTTATGAATTGAAGTAGCCGAGTTCCTTTATGTTTGACATATTTACTAAGGTACCTGGCACAAGATGCCCCAAAACCTAGAGCAGCAGCTTTATGTAAATGCTTATGAATTTGTATTGTTACTATAATTGTCAACCCACTTATAATTTATGCAATACTGTATATATGTAGAGATTGAATTGCCAATAAAAAAAAAAAAAGAAAAGTAGCCTCTTTGTGATCATAAAGTTGCCTTTTCTTTTAAGACAGCAGGATTTGGGAGTAGAGCCATCGTTGCTACTAGTAGGTAATGCTGGATTTTTCTAACCAGTCTCCCTGCCGCCAGGATTTTCCACACCCAATTCTGTTCCCTCCACTCTTTCAGTAGCTGGGTTCCTTGTGCAGCCTGTTGACAGACCATTTCAGACTGCTCTGGGCTCCAGAGTCCTCATCCTCATCCTCAGCCTCTCGTGCATTGTCTTTCCCCATTTCATTCTAAGGGTCATTCGCTTCATCCAAACTGCTGCCTACACCCTCCCACGCAGATTTGTTCTTTCCTTTCTCACGTGGTATTACTCCTGATACGGAATGCCTTTTCCAACTCTGTGACTTGAGCTTTATGTTCATCTCCTACACAAAGCTGCTTAGCAGTTACCTTCAGGCGTATTTGTAAGCACCTGGTCTCTCCCATCCCTGAAACGTCAAAGATAACCAGAGACAGGCTCTGATCTCAAAGATCTCAGCATTGACAAATTAGACAGACACCAATGAATAGAGTAAGTAAAATAAAATGGTAGGTAAAGGCTAATAGTATTTATTCCATACTTGCTTCATGCCAGGAACTGTTCTGATTAGCATACTCTTCACGACAGCCCAGTAAAGTAACTGATGATTGTCTTTTTCATAAATGAGAAACTGAAGTATAGCATGGATAAAATATTGATAGTTGACCTAAGGTCACATGGTAAGTAGTTGAGTCAGGACAGCAAGCCACAGCAATCTAACTCCAACCCCATGACCCCCACAGTTAGGTCACACTACACATGATAACTGAGATTGCAGATGCACTTCTAAAAAGGTATTTATTTAAGGATGTGGCTCAGAGGTTAAAGCGTCTGCCTCCAATGTGGGAGACCTGGGTTCGATCCCTGGGTCGGGAAGATCCCCTGAAGAAGGAAATGGTAACCCACTCCAGTATTCTTGCCTGGAGAATCCCATGGACGGAGAAGCCTGGTAGGCTACAGTCCACGGGTTCGCAAAGAGTCGGACACGACTGAGTGACTTCATTTCACTTGACTTCAGACAGTAAAGAATCTGTCTGCCATGCAGGTGACCTGGGTTCAAGGTCAGGAAGATCCCTAGAGAAGGGAATAGCTACCCACTCCAGTATTTTTTTTTTTTTTCCACTCCAATATTCTCACCTGTAGAATTCCATGGACAGAGGAGCCTGGCGGGCTGTAGTCCATGGAGTCACAAAGATGACTGAGCAACTAACACTTCCACTTTTTCACAGGTGATAAGAACCGAGATTGCAGGTGCACTTCTAAAAATGTATCTAAGAGGTTATGACGTGTGAGCTGAGTCTTAGAGGGGAAAGACGGAAGAGAATGAACAAAAGAGGGTTAAAAGCACGCTAGGAAACTAGGCACTTAGAAGACTATGAGGAACAAGGTGCAGGAGACGGGCAGGTGGGCCCAGGACCTGGGACTGACTCAGTTCTTTGGGTGCTGGGAGCCGCTAAGGCTTTCCCAAGGGGGTCATGAAAACAACTACATTGTGAAGTGTCGCTGTGGCTCCCCTGTGGAGCTGGAGAAGGCTACATGAAGAAGGCAGGAGGAAGCTACTGCCAAACCCCAAATGAGATCTGAGGGTGGAGCCAGCGTGAGGAAGGCTTTAGGTGAAGTGGGAGGGACTCCCCTAACACACCAACCCCAGCAGGCTGCCATTTTGTGACTTTGGCCAATCGCATTAGCAGTGTTTGTGCTGGTGTCTGGGTTTTGGTTTGTTGCTTGCACTGTAGTGAAAGGTTGTGGAACTCAGGAGCACTGTCATCTTTGATATTCACTTAGCACCAAGCACATGGTTATTTGGCAGAATAACTCCTACAGCCGTATCATGTCCTGTCTGTCCTGCATCCTGTTCATCCCAGCGCTGCTTCAGCCCCTGGATGTCCTGTGTGGTCACTTGGTGGCACCCTGTGTGACACATAGGCCATCAGCTGCTATGGAGGGAGCTTCAGGGGGAGGCAGAGCCAATGCTTGATCACGGTTAGATCAGGTTTAGAAGCCCAGTCAGTCTTCCATACGGAACGTTAACTGTGGGGCTCAGGCCACTGTGACTAAAATACCCCTTGAGGAATTTCTTGAAGAGACGAAGGGTGGGCCCTGCCTTCTATCTTTGGACCCACAAGAATGGCTTTTTTTTTTTCCCCCTCAAAGAGGAGAGGGTAGAATAGGGTTGGAAAAATCCCTGGAAGATCAGATGTCCCTTAGGTTTCCAGAACTTCCTAGATTTCACTGAGCAAGACATATCTTAAAAAACCAGCCTTTCTTGTTTTGGAGGCTGAGATCAAGAAATGCAGAAGCCTGTGATGTCAAGCGCCTGGTAATTCCCCTGCCATCTAACAGCTGTAAGGACATTCACTGCCTGCAAAGCTCTTTACCGTCTTGAACTACCAGCATCACATTTGTGCCTCAGACAGACACGCCTCGGGCCAGAGAGACAGCTTCAGGGTGGAATAAACACAAACACGATACTGATGCTTAGTTTGTGCTATTTGTAGGAGGCTGGTGTGCCACATATGTCAGGAGTGAGATACACCTGGATTGAATCATGAGTTCTGTCATTTTGTAGTCTTGAGACCTAGCACAGGTTAAGTAACTTCTCTCAGCCTGTTTCCCTTCTCTAGAACAAGCTCAGAACTGGGAGTCAGTTGCTGAGCTAACGGAGGAGGCAATGGCAACCCACTCCAGTACTCTTGCCTGGAAAATCCCATGGATGGAGGATCCTGGTAGGCTGCAGTCCATGGGATCGCAAGGAGTCAGACACGACTGAGCAACCTCACTTTAACTTTTCACTTTCATGCATTGGAGAAGGAAATGGCAACACACTCCAGTGTTTTTGCCTGGAGAATCCCAGGGACAACAGAGCCGGGTGGGCTGCCATCTGTGGGGTCACACAGAGTTGGACACAACTCAAGTGACGCAGCAGCAGCTGAGCTAACTGCAGGCAAGCAGCATCAGCTTAGATTGCATGCTCAGTACATTACAGTCCTAGCCCCTCTCACCCATGGAAAAGTGAAAAAGTGAAATTGGTTTAGTCATGTCCAACTCTGCAAACCCATGTACTATACAGTCCATGGAATTCTCCAGGCCAGAATACTGGAGTGGAGTGGGTAGCCTTTCCCTTCTCCAGGGGATCTTCCCAACCCAGGGATCAGATCCAGGTCTTCTGCATTGCAGGTGGATTCTTTTTTATGTATTTATTTATTTATTTTAATTGGAGGCTAATTACTTTACAATATTGTGGTGGTTTTTGCCATACATTGACATGAATCAGCCATGGGTGTACATGTGTCCCCCATCCCAAATCCCCCTCCCACCTCATTTCCCATCCCATCCCTCTGGGTTGTCCTAGTGTACCGGCTTTGAGTGCCCTGTTTCATGCATCGAACTTGGACTGTTCAATGGATACATTGAACATGCATCAAACCATCTATTTCACATATGGTAATATACATGTTTCAATCCTATTCTCTCAAATCATCCTACCCTCACCTTCTTGCACAGAGTTCAAAATTCTGTTCTTTTTATCTGTGTCTCTACCATCACGTGTAGGGTCGTCATTACCATCTTTCTAAATTCCATATATATGCATTAATATGAACTCCAGTAATTTGGCCACCTCATAAGAAGAGTTGACTCATTGGAAAAGACTCTGATGCTGGGAGGGATTGGGGGCAGGAGGAGAAGGGGACGACAGAGGATGAGATGGTTGAATGGCATCACCGACTCGATGGACATGAGTTTGAGTGAGCTCCGGGAGTTGGTGATGGACAGGGAGGCCTGGCGTGCTGCGATTCATGGGGTCGCAAAGAGTCCGACACGACTGAGCGACTGAACTGAACTGAACTGATACTGTATTAGTGCTTTTCTTTCTGACTTAAACTTCACTCTGTATAATGGGCTCCAGTTTCATCCACCTCATTAGAACTGATTCAAATGCATTCTTTTTAATGGCTGAGTAATAGTCCATTGTGTATATGTACCACAACTTGCTTATCCATTTGTCTGCTAATAGATATCTAGGTTGCTTCCATGTCCTAGCTATTGTAAACAGTGCTGTGATGAACACTGGGGTACACATGTCTCTTTCAATTCTGGTTTCCTTGGTGTGCATCCCCAGCAGTGGGATTGCTGGATCATAAGGCAGTTCTATTTCCAGTTTTTTAAGGAATCTCCTCACTGTTCTCCATAGTAGCTGTACTTGTTTGCATTCCCACCAACAGTGTAAGAGGGTTCCCTTTTCTCCACACCCTCTCCAGCATTTATTGTTTGTAGACTTATTAAGGGCAGCCATTCTGACTGGCGTGAGATGGTACCTCATTGTGGTTTTGATTTGCATTTCTCTGATAATGAGTGATGTTGAACATCTTCTCATGTGTTTGTTAGCCATCTGTATGTCTTCTTTGGGGAAATGTCTGTTTAGATCTTTGGCCCATTTTTTGACTGGTCCTTTATTTTTCTGGTATTGAGCTGTATGAGCTGCTTGTATATTTTTGAGATTAATTCTTTGACAGTTGCTTCATTTGCTATTGTTTTCTCCCATTCTGAAAGCTGTCTTTTCACCTTGCTTATAGTTTCCTTCATTGTGCAAAAGCTTTTAAGTTTAATTAAGTCCCATTTGTTTATTTTTGCTTTTATTTCCTTTACTCTGTGAGGTGGATCATAGAGGATCTTGCTGTGATTTATGTCAGAGTGTTTTGCCTATGTTTTCCTATAGGAGTTTATCGTTTCTGGTCTTAATTTAGATGTTTAATCCATTTTGAGTTTATTTTTGTGTATGGTGTTAGAAAGTTTTCTAGTTTCATTCTTTAACAAGTGGTTGACCAGTTTTCTCAGCACCACTTTTTAAAGAAATTGTCTTTTTCCATTGTATATTTTTGTGCAGGCAGATTCTTTACCAATGGAGCGACAAGATAAGCCCATGGATTATCAGTTAAAGAGTTTATGGAAATATAACCCCCAATTAGGGAGTTATCAGTTCAGTTCAGTCACTCAGTCTTGTCCAACTCTTTGTGACCTCATGGACTGCAGCATGCCAGGTCTCCCTGTCCATCACCAAACCCGGAGTTCACTCAAACTCATGTCCATTGAGTCGGTGATGCCATCCAACCATCTCATCCTCTCTCATCCCCTTCTCCTCTGCCTTCAATCATTCCCAGCATCAGGGTCTTTTCCAATGAGTCAGTTCTTTGCATCAGGTGGCCAAAGTATTGGAGTTTCAGCTTCAGCATGAGTCCTTCCAATGAATATTCAGGACTGATCTCCTTTAGGATGGACTGGTTGGATCTCCTTGCAGTCCAAGTGACTCTCAAGAGTCTTCTCCAACATCACAGTTCATCATTTCCTTGGTGCTAAGCTTTTTTATAGTCCAAATCTCACATCCATACATGACTACTGGAAAAACCATAGCCTTGACTAGATAGATATTTGTTGGCAAAATAATGTCTCTGCTTTTTAATATGCTGTCTAGTTTGGTCATAGCTTTTCATCTAAGGAGTAAGCATCTTTTAATTTCATGGCTGCAGTCACCATCTGCAGTGATTTTGGAGCCCAAACAAATCAAGTTTGTCACTGTTTCCACTGTTACCCCATCTATTTGCCATGAAATAATGGGACCAGATGTCATGATCTTAGTTTCCTGAATGTTGAGCTTTAACCAAACTTTTCACTCTCTTATTTCACTTTCATCAAGAGGCTCTTTAGTTCTTCACTTTCTGTCATAAGTGTGGTATCATCTGCATATCTGAGGTTATTGATATTTCTCCCAGCAATCTTGATTCCAACTTGTGCTTCATCCAGTCCAGGATTTCTCATGATGTACTCTGCATATAAGTTAAATAAGCAGCATGACAATATACAGCCTTGATGTACTCCTTTTGCGATTTGGAACCAGTCTGTTGTTCCATGTACAGTTCTAATTGTTGCTTCTTTATCTGCATACAGATTTCTCAGGAGGCAGGTGAAATGGTCTGGTATTCCCTCTTGTGAAGAATTTTCCACAGTTTATTGTGATCCACACAGTCAAAGGCTTTGGCATAGTCAATAAGGCAGAAGTAGATGTCTTTCTGGAACTCTTGCTTTTTTGATGATCCAACAGATGTTGGCAATTTGATCTCTGGTTCCTCTGCCTTTTCTAAATCCAGATTGAACATCTGGAAGTTCACGGTTCACTTATTCCTGAAGCCTGGCTTGGAGAATTTTGAGCATTACTGTGTTAGCAAGTGTGATGGGTGCAATTGTGCAGTAGTTTGAACATTCTTTGGCATTGCCTTTCTTAGGGATTGGAATGAACACTGACCTTTTCCAGTCCCGTGGCCACTGCTGAGTTTTCCAGATTTGCTGGCATATTGAGTGCAGCACTTTCACAGGATCATCTTTCACGATTTGAAATAGCTCAACTGGAATTCTATCACCTCCACTAGCTTTGTTCGTAGTGATGCTTTCTAAGGCCCACTTGACTTCACATTCCAGGATGTCTGGCTCTAGGTGAGTGATCACACCATCTTGATTTTCTGTGACATGAAGATCTTTTTTTCTATAGTTCTTCTGTGTATTCTTGCCACCTCTTCTTAATAGCTTCTGCTTCTGCTAGGTGTATACCATTTCTGTCCTTTATTGTACCTATCTTTGCATGAAATGTTCCCTTTGTATCTATAATATTGTTGAAAAGATAACCAGTCTTTCCCATTCTATTGTTTTCCTCTATTTCTTTACATTGTTCACTTAGAGAGGCTTTCTTATCTCTCCTTGCTATTCGTTGGAACTCTGCATTCAAATGGGTATGTCTTTCCTTTTCTCCTTTGCCTTTAGCTTCTCTTCTTTTCATAGCTATTGTAAGGCCTCCTCAGACAACCATTTTGCCTTTTTGCATTTCTTTTTCTGGGAGATGGTCTTGATCCCGCCTCCTGTACAATGTCACAAACCTTCATCCATAGTTTATCAGGCATCTGTCTATCAGATCTAGACCCTTAAATCTATTTCTCACTTCCACTGTATAATCATAAGGGATCTGATTCAGGTCATACCTGAATGGTCTAGTGGTTTTCCCTACTTTCTTCAATTTAAGTCTGAACTTGGCAATAAGGAGTTCATGATCTGAGCCACAGTCAGCTCCCTGTCTTGTTTTTGCTGACTGTATGGAGCTTCTCCATCTTTGGCTGGAAATAATATAATCAATCTGATTTCAGAATTGACCATCTGCTGATGTCCATGTGTAGATTCTTCTCTTGTGTTGTTGGAAGAGGGTGTTTGCTATGACCAATGTGTTCTCTTGGCAAAACTCTATTAGCCTTTTCCCTGCTTCATTCTGTACTCCAAGGCGAAACTTGCCTGTTACTCCAAGTATCTCTTGACCTCCTACTTTTGCATTCCAATCCCCTATAATGAAAAGGACATCTTTTTCAGGTGTTAGTTCTAGGTCTTGCAGGTCTTCATAGAAACGTTCAGCTTTTTCAGCATTACTAGTCGGGGCATAGACTTGGGTTACTGTGATATTGAATGGTTTGCCTTGGAAATGAACAGAGATTATTCTGTCATTTTTGAGATTGTATCCAAATACTGCATTTTGGACTCTTTTATTGACTATGATGGCTACTCCATTCCTCTAAGGGTTTCCTGCCCACAGTAGTAGATATAATGGTCATCTGAGTTAAATTCACCCATTCCAGTTCATTTTAGTTCGCGGATTCCTAAACTGTGGATGTTCACTCTTGCCCTCTCCTGTTTGACCACTTCCAATTTGCCTTGATTCATGGGCCTAACATTCCAGGTTTGGATACATTGTTGCTCTTTACAGCATTGGACTTAACTTCCATCACACCAGTCACATCCACAACTGGGAGTTGTTTTTGCTTTGGCTCTGTCTCTTCCTTCTTTCTGGAGTTATTTATCCGCTTATCTCCAGTAGCATATTGAGTACCTACTGATCTAGCCAGTTCCTCTTTCAGTATCCTATCTTTTTGCCTTTTCATGCTGTTCATTGGGTTCTCAAGGCAAGAACACTGAAGTGGTTTGCCATACCCTTCTCCAGTGGACCACGTTTTGTTAGAGCTCTCCACCATGACCCATCCATCTTGGGTGGCCCTACACAGCATGGCTCATAGTTTCATTGTTAGACAAGGCTGTGGTCCATGTGATCAGATTGGTTAGTTTCCTGTGATTGTGGTTTTCATTCTGCCTGCCCTCTGATGGAGAAGCCTGGCATGCTGCAGTCCATGGGGTCGAAAAGAGTGGGACATGACTGAGTGACTGAACAACAACAAATGATCCTCCTGCCCAAACCCTAGTTGACCTTGTTGCTAACGTTTCTGTAGAACATCCTCAACTCCTTGGAGGAAAGCATATTAACAAACAAGAGACCAAAGCGGCTTGGAGGAGATACCCCACATCCAAGGGTGAAGGAGAAGCCCCAGCAAGACTGTAGGAGGGGCAAAATCATGTTTAAAATCAAACCCCATACCCACCAGAGATGCTCAGAGGGCTCAAACAAACCTTCTGCACACCAGGACCCGAGGCTCCACCGAGACTGAGACAGAACTGTGTTTGAGTGTCTCCTGTGGAAGTGTGGGTCAACTGTGGACTACTGCAGGGACAGGGGCTCTGGGTGCAGTAGAACTGGGTATGGCATAAGCCCTCTTGGAGGAGGTCGCCATTAACCCCTCCACAGAGCCACCAGAACTTACACAGGACTAGGGAAACAGGCTCTTGGAGGGCACAAACAAAATGTTGTGCACACCAGGACCCAGGAGAAAGGAGCAGTGACCCCACAAGAGACTGACTCAGACTTGCTCATGAGTGTCCAGGAGTCTGGTGGAGGCATGGTTCGGCAGTGGCCTGCTACAGGGTTGGGGGCATTGAGTGCAGCAGTACATGCATGGGACCTTTTGAAGGAAGTTGCCATCATCTTCATTACCTCCATCAGTTTGGCCTCAGGTCAAACAACAGGAAGCAAACACAGCCCAGCCCCTCAACAGAAAATTGGATTAAAGATTTACTAAGCACGGCCCCACCCATCAGAACAAGACCCAGTTTCCCCCCAGTCAGTCTCTCCCATCAGGAAAGGAGTTACAGTCCCACATTAAAATCTGGGGGAAGTTTGCTGTGTTTCTCTCAAAGGACCACAGTAACTTGTTTGAAAAGAGCAAAAAATATAATAATACAGAGAAATTGTATTCTCTTAGTAGCTGATTGTACTTGCCTAGTGGTTCAGATGGTAAAGACTCTGCCTGCAATGCAGGAAACCAGGATTCAATCCCTGGGTCGGGAAGTAGCTGATTTAGCTCTAAAAAGACTTCCTAGGTAGAGAGAAATCTGCTTTAACTGAGTAGTAGCTGAAGCCCCTGGGCCCTGCAGGCCAGAGCAGATTCAGAGGGAGAGTAGGGCTGGAGGTCCACCCTACCCTCAGCCTCTTTGGAGACACACAGTCCATGTGGGGGGGTTAAGATACTGCAGGATGTGTGATATCCACTTCCTCCCTCACTCCCACAGAATCTTAGCTGATAGAGTGGAATTCAGCCTTCCCCAAGGCAAGGGACCTGTCCAGCAGTAGTTCCCCCAGCTTCAAGCTATGTTTTTGATAGCCTAGAGGTTTACTTCATGGTTTTACTTCCATAAACAAGTAATCCCCAAACTGTTCACTAGAAACTACCTGTTTTATTGTTCCCCATGGAGTTCGTGTCTTGAAGCAATTCCTCTCAAGCTTTAGGGTGGTAAGTCACCTGGGAATCTATCAGAACACAACCCTAAATTCCAAAGGTCTGAAGTCCTGCCAAGAGGAGGCCATGCTGTTGCTCCCAGACCACCTTTGAGTGCCAAGTTTTAAACTTCAGTCTCTCTGGAAGAACCTGGCTGTATTAAGTGATCATTCGTGCCCGTGTTTGTCTTTATTAAACATCCACCATTGTGCTCAGGGTTTCTGATTAGCATGAAATACCCATGAAGTGACAGAGCTCAAAGGCCAGGACAGTCACCTGGCAGTTTTAACTCTGTAACTGCTGACTAGAATTTCATTAAGGTATTCTGAGATACAAACACTATTTGGGGACCCAGCCTCATTTCTTCTTAGTAGCTTCCTTGGTAGCTGGGATCCCTGACTTGGCCACCCCTGCCTAACCAGCAGAACCAGGCAACCTGGAGGGTCCACAAGTTATTCTTATCCTAATGCCCTTGACCCAGAACCTGGGAAAGTCTTGTGTGGTCCTTTGATTGACCACATAAGGTGGTGCAGGTGGTAGGTTTTGTGGTAAAATATACATAACATAAAATTTACCATTTTAACCATTTTTAAGTGTGAAGTGCAGTGACATTAGAGCTTTGCAGGTGACGCTAGTGGTAAAGAACCCATCTGCCCACACAAGTAGACACAACAGATGCAGGCTCCATTTCTGGGCTGGGAAGAGCTCCTGGAGGAGGGCACAGCAACCCACTCCAGTATTCTTGCCTGGAGAATCCCATGGTCAGAGGAGCCTGGTGAGCTACAGACCGTGGGGCCGCAAAGGAGTCAAACAGGACTCATGGGTGTGACTCAGCACCCATGAGAGCACCTCATATAAATGGAATCCATTTGCCCTTGTGTCTGGTGATGTTTTTCAATCTCCTTTGTCAAGATTAAATGGCCTAAACGTATTGACCTGTTATTACCATTGCTCTTTAAGCCATAATGATAAATTCTTAGTTCTCTACCTATGAAATGGTCTTTTGGTGGTATGCCTGTTGATGGTTATTTATGAATCAGATCAGATCAGTCGCTCAGTCGTGTCCGACTCCTTGCGACCCCATGAATCGCAGCACGCCAGGCCTCCCTGTCCATCACCAACTCCCGGAGTTCACTCAGACTCACGTCCATCGAGTCAGTGATGCCATCCAGCCATCTCATCCTTTGTCGTCCCCTTCTCCTCCTGCCCCCAATCCCTCCCAGCATCAGAGTCTTTTCCAATGAGTCAACTCTTCGCATGAGGTGGCCAAAGTACTGGAGTTTCGGCTTTAGCATCATTATAATTAGGGTCATTTTAAGAAAAGCATCAAAAGATGATATAATCCCTGACCTAGGTGAAATTCTTCATGAGCAGAAACCTGATCAAGTATAACAATTTAAATATGTGAGACTTCCCTCACTCATGTGCAGAAATTGTCAGTAGACTAATTTGGTGCTCCAACGAATATTTTCTTGTTCCTTATTCTCCAGTATTCAATCTCTTTATTCATTCATTCCATCAATAAACAAAAACTTATTCTATGCCTATACTCTGCTGGGATTTTTTGAGGCCCTGGAAATTCCAGAGTTGACAAAACCTATGTGGTCCCCAGATTCAACACATGTAATTCACTAAAAGCAAGTAAAACATGTTGTGGAAAAATGAGTTAAACATGGTGTGTGTCCTCTGAAAGCAGGCAGAGAAGGTTGTGACAATTGTGGGGGCTGCCGTTGGAGGAGGGGCAGCCCCAGGTACTCAAGTGGAAAGTATGTCTCCTCCAACATTTCAGAAGAGGTCTGTACATGATGGGGCTTCCCATGTGGCTCAGCTGGTAAAGAATCTGCCTGCAATGCGGGAGACCTGGATTTGGTCCCTGGGTTGGGACAATCCCCTGAAGCAGGGAAAGGCTACCCACCCCAATATTCTGGCCTGGAGAATTCCATGGACTGTATAGTCCATGGGGTTGCAAAGTGTGAGACACAGCTGAGTGACTTGCACTTATACATGATGAAAAAGTAAAGTGAGATAGGTTTCTCCCTGCCCGCCAACTTGAGAGTCTGTAATTTCAAAATTTCATGTTAAAAGGTGAACTTTTCAGGGTACATAAAGATAGCATTTATTTCAGTTGAGTTCAGTTGCTCAGGCGTGTCCAACTCTTTGCGACCTCATAGAGTGCAGCACGCCAGTCCTCCCTGTCCATCACCAACTCCTGGAGTTTACCCAAACTCATGTCCATTGAGTTGGTGATGCCATCCAACCATCCCATCCTCTGTTGTCCCCTTCTCCTCCTGCCCTCAATCTTTCCCAGCATCAGGGTCTTTTCAAATGAGTCAGCTCTTCGCATCAAATTATTGGAGTTTCAGCTTCAATATCAGTCCTTCCAATGGATACCCAGGACTGATCTCCTTTAGGATGGACTGCTTGGATCTCCTTGCCGTCCAAGGGACTCTCAAGAATCTTCGCCAACATCACAGTTCAAAAGTATCAATTCTTCAGTTCTCAGCTTTCTTTATAGTCCACTTCTCACATCCATACAAGACTACTGGAAAAACCATAGCCTTGACTAGAAGGACATTTGTTGGCAAAGTAATGCCTCTGCTTTTTAATATGCTGTCTAGGTTGGTCATAACTTTTCTTCCAAGGAGTAAGCATCTTTTAATTTAGTGGCTGCAGTCACCATTTGCAGTGATTTTGGAGCCCAAAAAATAAAGTCAGCCACTGCTTCCACTGTTTCCCCATCTATTTGCCATGAAGTGATGGGACCAGATGCCATGATCTTAGTTTTCTGAATGTTGAGCTTTAAGCCAACTTTTCCACTCTCTTCCTTCACTTTCATCAAGAGGCTCTTCACTTTCTGCCATAAGGGTGGTTTACCTGCATATCTGAGGTTATTGATATTTCTCATGGCAATCTTGATTCCAGCTTGTACTTCTTCTAGCCCAGCGTTTCTCATGATGTAGTCTGCATAGAAGTTAAATAAGCAGAGTGACAATATACAGCCTTGATGTACTCCTTTCCCTATTTGGAACCAGTCTGTTGTTCTATGTCCAGTTCTAACTGTTGCTTCCTGACCTGCATACAGATTTCTCAAGAGTCAGGTCAGGTGGTCTGGTATTCCCATCTCGTGAAGAATTTTCCACAGTTTACTGTGATCCACACAGTCAAAGGCTTTGGCATAGTCAATAAAGCAGAAATAGATGTTTTTCTGGAACTCTATTGCTTTTTCAATGATCCAGCAGATGTTGGCAGATGTTTAATCCAGCAGATGTTTGATCTTTGGTTCCTCTGACTTTTCTAAATCCAGATTGAACGTCTGGAAGTTCATGGTTAACTTATTCCTGAAGCCTGGCTTGGAGAATTTTGAACATTACTTTACTAGCGTATGAGATGAGTGCAATTGTGTGGTAGTTTGAGCATTCTTTGGCATTGCCTTCCTTAGGGATTGGAATGAACACTGACCTTTTCCAGTCCCATGGCCACTGCTGAGGTTTCCAGATTTGCTGGCATATTGAGTGCAGCACTTTCACAGCATCATCTTTCATGATTTGAAATAACTCAACTGGAATTCCATCACCTCCACTAGCTTTGTTGGTAGTGATGATTCCTAAGGCCCACTTGGCTTCACATTCCAGGATGTCTGGCTCTAGGTGAGTGATCACATCATCTTGATTTTCTGTGACATGAAGATCTTTTTTTGTATAGTTCTTCTGTGTATTCTTGCCACCTCTTCTTAATATCTTCTGTTTCTGCTAGGTCCATACCATTTCTGTCCTTTATTGTACCTATCTTTGCATGAAATATTCCCTTTGTATCTCTAATATTGTTGAAAAGATAACCAATCTTTCCCATTCTATTGTTTTCCTCTATTTCTTTGCATTGATTGCTGAGGAAGGCTTTCTTATCTCTCCTTGCTATTCGTTGGAACTCTGCATTCAAATGGGTATATCTTTCCTTTTCTCCTTTGCCTTTAGCTTCTCTTCTTTTCACAGCTATTTGTAAGGCCTCCTCAGATAACCATTTTGCCTTTTTGCATTTCTTTTTCTTGGGGATGGTCTTAATCCCTGCCTCCTGTACAATGTCATGAACCTCTGTCCATAGTTCATCAGGCACTCTGTCTATCAGATCTAGTCCCTTAAATCTATTTCTCACTTCCACTGTATAATCATAAGGGATTTGATTCAGGTCATACCTGAATGGTCTAGTGGTTTTCCCTACTTTCTTCAATTTAAGTCTGAATTTGGCAACAAGGAGTTCATGATCTGAGCCACAGTCAGCTCCCGGTCTTGTTTTTGCTGACTGTATAGAGCTTCTGCAAAGAATATAATCAATCTGATTTCGGTGTTGGCTATCTGGTGATGTCCACACGTAGATTCTTCTCTTGTGTTGTTGGAAGAGGGTGTTTGCTGTGACCAGTACGTTCTCTTGGCAGAACTCTGTTATCCTTGCCCTGCTTCATTCCGTATTCCAAGGCCAAACACCTTTACTCCAGGTGTTTCTTGACTTCCTACTTTTGCATTCCAGTCCCCTACAATGAAAGGGACATCTTTTTTGGGTGTTAGTTTTAAAAGGTCTTGTAGGTCTTCATAGAACTGTTCAACTTCAGCTTCTTCAGCACTGGTGGGGGCATAGACTTGGATTACCATGAGAGTGGCAAGGGGCTGCTGTGGATCACTCGAGCAGCGAGGAGTGGTTGTGCCACGGTGGCACGGCAAAAGGCCGAGAGGAGATACCCCATGTCCAAGCATTTATTTAAAACAAAGCAACTTGACATTCCCCTTCATGGATCAGTGCCTTTTCATGGTGAAGGGACTTGTGTAACTCAAAGAAGCTATGAGCCACGCCGTGTGGGGCCACCCAAGACAGACAGGTCACAGTGGAGAGTTCTGACAAAACGTGATCTGCTGGAGGAAGGAACAGCAAGCCACTCCAATATACTAGCCGTGAGAACCCCATGAAATGTATAAAAAGGCAAAAAGATATGACACCGAAAATGAGCCTCCCAGATCGGAAGGTGTCCAATATGCTACTGGGGAAGATTGGAGGACAACTCATCGACTCAATGGACATGAACTTGGGCAAACTCCAGGAGATGGTGAGGGACAGGGTGGCCTGGTGTGCTTCAGCCCGTGGGGTCACAGAGTCAGATTCGACTTGGCAACTGAACAACAACAACAACTTGGCATTAGGCCAATTTATAGGAGATAAAACCTAGATTATTTTAGGGAGTTATGTTTTACTCTCAATATAGCAAACTTCTCTACATCTTAAAAATACTACAAAAATTCAGATATTTTTCCTCTTAGAGGAAGACAGCCACCACAATATCAAGTCTGTGTTAGAAAAAGTCAATAAGCTTAGGCACATAAAACCCACTGGAGTCACTGTAGAAACCACGCCTGACTCACTGTACCTTGTCTGCTGTCATTCATGTTCACCATTAACACCATCACCAAGGCTACCCCTGCATCCCCACAGATAAAAATGAGCTTGAAGCCTGATTTGCCCTGACTAGTACCTAGAATCAGCCAAACCCGAATTCAGTAACAATGGTATATTATTCAGCCTTAAAAAGTAAGGAAATTCTGACTCAACACTACAACATGGATGAACCTTGAGGACCCCATGCTAAGCGAAATAAACCTGTCACAAAAGGACAAATGAAGGGATGGAGCCAAAGCAAAAACAATAGCCAGTTGTGGATGTGACTGGTGATAGAAGCAAGGTCTGATGCTGTAAAGAGCATTATTGCATAGGAACCTGGAATGTCAGGACCATGAATCAAGGCAAATTGGAAGTGGTCAAACAGGAGATGGCAAGAGTGAACATAGACATTCTAGGACTCAGCGAACTAAAATGGACTGGAATCGGTGAATTTAACTCAGATGACCATTATTATCTACTACCTTGGGCAGGAATCCCTTAGAAGAAATGGAGTAGCCATCATGGTCAACAAAAGAGTCCAAAATGCAGTACTTGGATGCAGTCTCAAAAATGACAGAATGATCTCTGTTCATTTCCAAGGCAAACCATTCAATATCATGGTGATCCAAGCCTATGCCCCAACCAGTAATGCTGAAGAAGCTGAAGCTGAATGGTTCTATGAAGACCTACAAGACCTTTCAGAACTAACACCCAAAAAAAGATGTCCTTTTCATTATAGGGGACTGGAATGCAAAAGTAGGAAGTCAAGAAACACCTGGAGTAACAGGCAAATTTGACCTTGGAGTACGGAATGAAGCAGGGCAAAGGCTAATAGAGTTCTGCCAAGAGAATGCACTGGTCATAGCAAACACCCTCTTCCAACAACTCAAGAGAAAACTGTACACATGGACATCACCAGATAGCCAACACTGAAATCAGATTGATTATATTCTTTGCAGCCAAAGATGGAGAAGCTCTATACAGTCAGCAAAAACAAGACCGGGAGCTGACTGTGGCTCAGATCATGAACTCCTTGTTGCCAAATTCAGACTTAAATTGAAGAAAGTAGGGAAAACCACTAGACCATTCAGGTATGACCTGAGTCAAATCCCTTATGGTTATGCAGTAGAAGTGAGAAATAGATTTAAGGGACTAGATCTGATAGACAGATGCCTGATGAACTATGGACGGAGGTTCGTGACATTGTACAGGAGGCAGGGATCAAGACCATCCCCATGGAAAAGAAATGCAAAAAGGCAAAATGGTTATCTGAGGAGGCCTTACAAATAGCTGTGAAAAGAAGAGAAGTGAAAAGCAAAGGAGAAAAGGAAAGATATACCCATTTGAATGCAGAGTTCCAACGAATAGCAAGGAGAGATAAGAAAGCCTTCCTCAGCAATCAATGCAAACAAATAGAGGAAAACAATAGAATGGGAAAGACTAGAGATCTCTTTAAGAAAATTAGAGATACCAAGGGAACATTTTATGCAAAGATGGGCACAATAAAGGACAGAAATGATGTGGACCTAACAGAAGCAGAAGATATTAAGAAAAGGTGGCAAGAATACACAGAAGAACTGTACAAAAAAGATCTTCACGACCCAGATAATCACGATGGTGTGATCACTCACACTCACCTAGAGCCAGACATCCTGGAATGTGAAGTCAAGTGGGCCTTAGAAAGCATCACTACGAACAAAGCTAGTGGAGGTGATGGAATTCCAGTTGAGCTTTTTTAAATCGTGAAAGATGATGCTGTGAAAGTGCTGCACTCAATATGCCAGCAAATTTGGAAAACTTTTGGCCACAGGACTAGAAAAGATTTGTGTTCATTCCAATCCCAAAGAAAGGCAATGCCAAAGAATGCTCAAACTACCGCACAATTGCACTCATCTCACACGCTAGTAAAGTAATGCTCAAAATTTTCCAAGCCAGACTTCAGCAATACGTGAACCGTGAACTTCCAGATGTCCAAGCTGGTTTTAGAAAAGGCAGGGGAATCAGAGATCAAATTGCCAGCATCTACTGGATCATGGAAAAAACAAGAGAGTTCCAGAAAAACATCTATTTCTGCTTTATTGACTATGCCAAAGCCTTTGACTGTTTGGATCACAAAAAAATGTGGAAAATTCTGAAAGAGATGGGAATACCAGACCACCTGACCTGCCTCTTGAGAAACCTATATGCAGATCAGGAAGCAACAGTTAGAACTGGACATGGAACTACCGACTGGTTCCAAATAGGAAAAGGAGTAAGTCAAGGCTGTGAATCAAACTTATACGAGCAGAAAGTAGAGGCTAGGTGAGAGAACAGGGAATTACTGTTTAATGGGGTCTGTTTCAGTTTGGGAAGATGAAAAATTTCTGGAGGTGGATAGTCATGATGGCTGCACAATATGAATGTACTCAATACCACTAGATTTTAAAAAATGGTTAAAATAGTAAATTTTATGTATATTTATTTCACCACAATTTTTAAAAGCTGATGACTCCCAATTAGCCAGACTACTTAATTACCCAATAGATGGACAGTTCTTTGTGTCAAATTGACTGGCCAGGAGGTGCCGAGATTAAGCATCTTTTCTGGGTGTGTCTGGGAGGGTGTTTCAGGATCAGTAGATCTGCCTCCGCAATGTGGGCGGGCATCGCCCAATCCAGTGAGGGCCCGAATAAAATAAAAGACACCAGAAGGAACATTTTGTCCACCTTTTTTCCTACCTCACTGTTGAGCTGGGATGTCTCACTTCATCTCCTGTTCTGGGACGGGGATTTACACCATCAGCTCCTCTAGTTCTCAGGCCCTTGGCCTCAGACTGAGTCACACCATTGGGTTTCCTGAATCTCTAACTTGCAGATCAAAGATTTTTGGCCTCCATGACTGTGTGAGCCAATTCTGCATAATAAATCATCTTTTCTATACACCTCTGTCCGTATCTGCAGGGAGTTGATTCCAGGACCCTCCACGTACACAAAAATCCTCAGATGTTCTAGTTCCATATAGAAAACCTACTTGCACCCTCCCATATATTTTAAATCATCCGGAGATTACACAGTATAAATGTTATGTGAATAGTTGTAAATACAATGTAGAGACTGTAAATAGATGTCAGCACAGATCATATTCAAGTTTTGCATTTTGAAACTTTCTGGAATTTTTTTCTAATATTTTTGACCCGCTGTTGGTTGAATCTGTGGACGCAAAGCCTAAGCATAATAAGAGCCAACCCTGCATGTGTGTGTACCCTACTGGTTCTTTTCCCTTTTTGGCTGTGTCAGGTCTTAGTTGCGGCACACAGGATCTTTCATTGCAGCACCTGAGCATTTTGTTGCAGTGTGCAGTCTTCTCTTTAGTTGTGGCACGTAGGCTTAGCTACCCTGTGACATGTGGAATATTAGTTCCCGGACCAGAAATCGAACCTGAGTCCCCTGCATTGCAAGGCAGATGCTTGACCAATGGACCACAAGGGAAGTCCTTATTCTACTGATTCTGTGTGTCTAGAAAACACTGATAATACTCCATTAGATTCATTTCTGGGGAAATGGTCTTCGGGGAGTTTTCGGTGATGACTGTAACCATCTCCTGAGCAAGGAGCCATGTCAGGGCCATGTCAGGGTTAGAGTGGAGTCCAGAGCACAGCATCTTGGCTCACATCTTAAGTTAGTACAACCAACCCAAACTTCTAGGTAGATGCAGGGAGCAAGGGTCTGTCTCCTATTATTTGACTGCTTTGACACCTCCTTTGCACTTTGCCTATGTCTACAGAAGGAAAAACTCAACCGATTAGAAATTATATTCACAATTCAGTTATTTAAAGCTCACTTAAAAAAAAAAAAAAAAAACTTTTGCATCCTCCACCCATTACCCTCAAGCAAGAAGATAGTCCCCTGACAGTGTGACACAGCTGTTTCTGTGACCTTGAGGCTGTCCTTATGTCACAATGGGCAGCCACACTCATCTACTCAGCACTTCCCCAGCTCTGGCATGTGCCAGGTGCAGGGCTGGGCATGGGGTTACAGGGTGAATGAGGCCCTGCCCTGGCCCCAGGCACACAGATTCATGATAGAGTCGGCCACCTAAACAGAGAACTGTAAAGCAACTGGTAAGTGAGAACACAGAGGAAGGAAATGAAGCCAGTCTGGGCTTGGCAAGGAGGGGGTGAAGTGGGAGGTGGAGAAAGGGATGGAAAAGAGCAGGACCGGGGACAGATGGCAGCTGCGTCCAGGGCTGCGAGTCGGGTCAGGACTTCCAGGCCTCCAGGAGGTCGTGGGAAGCTGGCCCCAGGGGCGAGGCCTGAGCCCACACAGTCTTCCTCCTCCCTTGGAGCCCTCTCTTCATCTCTGCACACCCTGCCTTCCCATGCCCTCGGACTGCTCTGCCCTCACCATGCTTGGCCTCCCTTCTCCCTCTCCTCAAATGCAGCCTTGAGTGTTACAGCCTCAGTAGAGGTGAAAATCTGAACAACGAAGAGATTAAAAAAAAAAAAAAAATGGCAGAGAACTTTCTCTCCCTTTTTCCAGAACCAGCTCACAGGGACAAGCTGTCTCTTGGGCCCAAACTGAACGATGGGAATAAATGAACCAGTCATGTGGGCTCCCATCAGAAGCTGCCAAATGTCACCTCCTCTCCCTGTCCCAACAGGCCTGTCAGTCCTCAAGGCCACTGTTCATCCAACCAGTTCCTGAGCAGGCCCAGTTCCCTGGGGACCGTCCGCAGAGCTCAGAACAGTCAGCACAGGCAGCTCTCCACAGCCATTTCCTTGGATGGAATTGTTCCCTCTGATCCACCCCACTCTCTCCTACGCCCGCTGCTCGCCACCCAGCATCTTCCTTCCTTCGTATGTGCTGCTTTAACGTTTCAGGTGTCGGACACCCACAAGTGTACCATGCTATTGTGAACAGCACACAGGTTAAGGGTGCTGACCCCGGGGCAATCTTCCCAGACTGGCCCTGAATCCCAGTTAGTATCTTTGCCAGTTCCCTGAAGAAGAGGCAGGGCAGGAAGCCCCACTATTGCTGCATGGCTTTTCTTTGATATCAGAGGAAGCAGAACAGAAACATTTGTAGGTGCAGAGATGGATGGAATTACAAGATACACCAAAGAAGCTGTCCCTCCTCTTTTAGGTTGCTGAGCGGAACGGTGTCTCTCTCCTTTGCGTTTCCATCTTTGGGAGCCCAGCTCCTGGCTTTGGGATTCCAGCCTTTGGTCAAGTGCTGCCGCCTCCACCAAGAGGACCAGAAGCACGCAGAGGTTTCCTCTGGAGCCTACACCAGGTACTGATTCTTTCCTGTTTCTGAAAACACTGGCATCGTCCATCACCCTTTCCTGAAGCACTGAAGCTGCCTCCCGCCCCATCCCCTGAGACCCAGGGCCACAACAAACTCAACTGCAAGCATCACAGCAAAGATGTTCATGGCCATGTTCTCTCTAATGGGCTCGGGCAGGGCAGGGCCGGCTCATCTGGAGATTGCTCTAAGGATCAGAGATCTGTCTTGTCGGTTTGTTTTTTACACTTGCTTTTGGTGTGGGACTGCAGGGCTCCAGCTGTGTAACCGTTAGGCATCTACTGAGCCTTTGCTCTCAGGCTTTCTTGAGTCTTGATGTGTGGAGGACACAGAGATGAATGTGAGAGTCCCTGGACTCCCCAGGAGCTTGCCCTCCAGGAGGAGGGTGGTGGGAGGAAGACCAGAGGAGTAACAAACAGCTAATGATCTGAGAGCTCTTCCTGGGGGCCAGGCTGTCTTGTCAACACCACATGGATTAACTCATTTTATCCTCACAATAACTCCAGATGGTTCACACCACACAAACTGTCCCCACATTATGTATGTGTACACCCAATACTGAGGTCAGAGGCCAGCAAGAAAGGCCTCGGTTCCAGAGCACATTCTCTTACCCACCATGCTGCACGTCAGAAAATAAGACAAGTACAACTAAACGAGACGGAAACCGATACAGGCAGACCTCGGAGATGCGGTGGGTTGGGTTCCAGATTCCAGCAAGAAATCGAATATCGCAATAAAGAGAGACACATGAATTTTTTGGTTTCCCAGTGCCTATGAAAGTTATGCTTACAATATACTGTAGTCTATTAAGTGTGCAATAGCATTATATATAAACAAATGTACATACCTTAATTAAAAACTAACTTTTTGCTAAAATATTAATATTAACCATCATCTGACAATGCAAGGTTGCCACAAAACTTCAATTTGTAAAAAATATGCAGTTATCTGGCAGGTTGCAGTAATGTGAGGTCAACCTGTAAATGCCATTGAGGAGACAGAGGGACAGCGTCAGGGAGGTTCTGAGAAGTGGGAGATGACTCTCACAAGGGAACAGAGTATATCGTGGGAGGGCTTCTGTGATAGGCTTTGAGAGAAGGCAGCTCTGTGGGAAAGGCCCGGGCCTTCGTGTGGAGAGAAGAGCGACATAAACAGGCAGGGAGTGGGGAGGTGAGCAGCGCGTGGGGGGACTGTCAAAGAGCAGTGGCAGGAGTAGAAGCCCCTGAAAGAGGAGCAGTGACAGACACAAGTGAGGCTGGATGGTGAGAAGTCCAAGTGCTACAGGCTTGCACTTTGTGGGTCACAAGGAAGCCGCTGACAGCTTTAATTTCAGCAAGAGCAAGTCTGCAGGACAATTCTCTTTCAGGAAGGCTAACCCAGCGAGGCTTTTAGAAGGTTAAAAAGTTGGAGCATGGGGCTTTTAGGGCAGAGAAACTGTTCCATATGATACACAATAGTGGGTACGTGTCTTCATACATTTGTCAACACCCGGAGGATACAGTCAACACAGAATGAACCCTGATGGAAATTATGAACTTAAGTAATAATAATGTATACTACTGGTTCATCAGTTTCAATGAATGCATCCCACTAACGCAAGGTGTCAATGATAGGAGAAACTGTGTATGATGGAGAGAGGCATGTGTGAATACTCTGTACTTGCCAATCAATTGTAAACTAAAACTGCTCATAAAACACCAGGCTTATTGATTCTACAAAAGATAAAGAAGCCTTGGGACTTCCGTGGCGGCCCAGAGGTTGAGATTTCGCTTTTCAATGCAGTGGGTTCGATCCCTGGTCAGGAAGCTAAAATCCCACATGTCTCACAGCCAGAAACCAAAACAATAAAAAGAATTAATATTGTAAAAATTCAGTAGAGGCTTTAAAATGATCCACATAAAAAATCTTAAAGAAAAAAGGAAGCTATGTATTAAATTAGCAATATAATTGCATTCCTAAGAAAAATTCAAGTTTTTAAAAAGCAATTATTTCACTAAAAAAAAAAATACAACAAACCAGTCAGAGAATTCCCTGGTGATCCAGTGGTTAAGATTCTGTGCTTTTTTCACTGAAGCAGGCACAGGTTCAGTCCCTGGTCTGGAAACTAAGATCTCGCATGCCAAATGGCAAAAACAAAACAAAAAAAAGTAAATAAAACAAGAAACAGACTCATAGATTCAGAGAATGAACTAGTAGTTACCAATGGGGAGAGGCAAGAGGGGACAGGCAAGGTAGGGGTGAGAAGGAAAGTGAAAGGGTTATTATGGAAATACATGAAATCATTGGTGTAAAACTTTTGAAAATTGTAAAGCATTATAGAATTTAAATAATCTTTCATTTAATTTTTAAAAATGAATTAATTGTTATTCCAATGGGGGAATTGAGTTTCATTCTCTACTGTAATGTTGCTTTGCCTACAAGAATTTCAGTAGTAGTGATGGTTTAGTTGCTAAGTCCTGTCTGACTCTTGCAACCCCATGGATTGTAGCCTGCCAGGCTCCTCTGCCTGTGGGATTCTCCAGGCAAGAATACTGAAGTGGGTTGCCATTTCTTTCTCCAAGGGATCTTCCTGACCCAGGAATCGAACCCAGGTCTCCTGCATTGCAGACAGATTCTTTACTGACTGAGCTATGAGGGAAGCCCAGGAATTTCAATAATAAGGTCATTCTACAGTCATAAAATCTACCCATCAGAAAGCATCTAATATCTTATCAAGACTGATGTGCTGTCTCTGAGCATCAGCACCAGCCGGGGCTGCAAGATGCCTTCCATGAGGTCACCATCCTCACCCCACGCTCTGCTCTTGGCTGATGCCACAGACTCATTTCCTTCTCAGAGGTGCTGAATCTGATTGCTCCACACTCTCTATTCTGATTGTGTTACATAACCCACAGTAGCAAAGTGTGTTCCGTCATCAAGCAAGTGTGTTGATTACCTCATCAATCAAGTCTCCAGATAACCTGAGCAGAAGACCTATAATTATTGAGCACTGACCCTGGGCCAGTTACTATGCCAGGAAAGTCATTCCTGGGGACAGACAGACAGACTCCAGGGCTGAGGAATCCAAGGAAAGCACACAGGAAGGTCTGTTAGGCATTTTGGTGAGAGATCAGGTTGGAGTTGATATGTCTATAGAATCCTCAGCTCCCTGTGGGCTCTTGCCTGCCTCCAGGGAGGCTCCCTTGCTTGAAGTGTCCCCACAGCAGGGAACACAGAGATCTCTCTGCAGACCACACTGCCTTTGGGGGCTTCAGAGGAAAAAGCAGTGCAACAGTCATCATCACACCTCATGAACTGGAGAAGTAAGATTGTCATGATTTCACAGAAATCCATTTTGTTCTCAGTAATCATTGCTTCTTTCAATGTGAAACATTTCTCACAAGGACTCCATTAACCAGCTTGTCACATAATATTCAGTTAACAAGATTCATCCTGGTCCACCACTGGCTTCTTTAGCAGATTTGCAACCTTTGTGATTGCTATGGAGTTATATTCTACTCCAATTCACTCTTTTAAAAGGAGCAGTGCCTCAAAAGTGTTCACTGAAGCATAAAACAGTGATGGAAACAGTAGCATCTGTCCTATAGATCAGAATAATCTTACAAACACACAGGTAATGTAGAGTGTCAGTCAGGATTTACTGAGTCAAACAAATCTGCAGGTGTGACGATTTTACCAAAGTGGTTGGAACTGAAACTGAATAAGTGGTGCTACAATAAATACCTGAAAGCTGAATTTGATTAGATCAAAATTCACTGTACAAGCCCTCCATGCAGTTATAATTCCCACTTGGAGGATACCACTGAAGTTTGTGAGTCATTCAACAAGCAAACACAATGACATTCTAATCAACTAATGGAGATTTTCCCAGAACAAGTACAAAAAATGCTTTCAGGACAAAGTTGATTAATTTCATTGGTAAACACAGAGTACATTCTTAAATTTCTGTTAAGAATCTATAAACTTACAAGTTAATCCCATGTTATGCTCAGAGAGAAACAAAATGAACTATCAACAAAAGTTTTATCCAAGATCTTATTATACAAATATTAACACTATACCATGTGACAAAGCATTTCCAGCTGCAACTGTGAACTGTTGACATACATGTTGTATGTATACACCAAGAATAAGGCTACAGCAATTGTTTGTTCTCTTTGTCACTGAAAACTCAGTGAAAAGCCATTTCAGGGAGTGGGCTGTTGACTGAAATAGATACCCAGATGTTCACATTTCACAGCGCTGGCACGTCCCGAAGGACAGCAATCTGGAGCCCCAGTTGGGAAAGGGTCCCAGGCATTGTGTCAACCCCATGGGTAAGACTTCAGATTGCAGCTTTGGGGGCTCTCATTTATAATCCCAGACTACAAACTGATATCATCAGTTTGTGTGCAAAAATGCCACTCTGGTTTTTCTTTAAATTTACAATGCTGTTTGTTTCACCTTGTGACTCATAAGATTCCTTGCTGCTGCTGCTAAGTCGCTTCAGTCATGCCAACTCTGTGTGACCCCATAGACGGCAGCCCACCAGGCTCCGCCATCCCTGGGATTCTCCAGGCAGGAACACTGGAGTGGGTTGCCATTTCCTTCTCCAATGCATGAAAGTGAAAAGTGAAAGTGAAGTCGTTCAGTCGTGTCTGACTCTTAGCAACCCCATGGACTGCAGCCTACCAGGCTCCTCCATCCATGGGATTTTCCAGGCAAGAGTACTGGAGTGGGGTGCCATTGCCTTCTCTGACAGCCATGTCTACGTTCCTGCAAACACAGGCCATGAAGCTAGTCTTGACAGCCACTGGGCCATGTTGCATCTTAATTGCATAAGGTCTTATTTGCCTCTGGTCTTAGTCGTGTGGGGTCTTAGTTGTGTCAGATCTTAGCCGTGTCAGCAAGATCTTCACTGTGCAGGCTCAGTAGTTGCCACAGGCAGACTTAGTTGTTCTGGGGCATATGGGATCTTAGTTCCCCGATCAAGGATTGAACCCATGTCCTCTGCACTGCAAGGCAATTCTTAGCCACTGGACCACCAGGGAAGTTCCTCAAAAAATATTCTTAGAGTAGGAATTGTTTCAGATATTGCTTCAGTATCCTCTCAATGGCCTGTCACATGACTGAGTACATAAGTAATTATATACAAGAAGACAGTCATGGGGTGATCTTTCCCATTATATACCACTTTCTCCTCAAACAGAAAGTCAGCCACATCTCTAACGGTATTGTTGTGACATTACAAGAGAGACACAAGCTTACAACTAAAAAAAGAAATCCAAGCAAATGCAAGATGACAAGAAGAGCAAAAGCTCGCTTTTCATCCCCTTCCTACTCAATCCCTTCTGTTGAAATTTTGTCCTTCCAGATGATTTGCTATGAACTGACATCTATGCGTGTATTGATATATTCACTTATATACAAATATATTTTCTCTCCTACATAAAACACACATACAGCTTTTGTAAATGTGTGGAATCACATTGGACAATTAGCATTATATGGATAAAATGTTTTAACAGTTTGTCTCTCCGCATGACTGCCAGGGTGTTCTTTAAAAAATATGTCAGAAGCTGTCACAGAACCTGCAATGGCTCCTGGCTTCCCTCTGAGGAAAGCCAACTTCCAAGACCATGAGGACGTAGAGTCCTCCTCCCCCTCCTCTCTGCCTTCTTCCCCTCACTTCCTCGCTCTCCTGTTTGTCTTGCAACTTGCTCTTTCTCCAGGCAGAAGCATATGGCTTCTGCCCTGGCTTCTCTGTCTGGAAGGTTCTCCCCACAGTTACCTTAAGGGTTCACACCCCCTACAAGTCTTTGCTCAAATGGTACCTCAATTATCTCCCTTGATGACCCTATTAAAATTACGCCCAGCCCGTGGCACTCCCAATCCCCTTGACCCTGATCTATTTTGTTTCCTTTATAGCATTTATGGCTTTCCTATTTATTAACTCATTTATTATATATACAATTTTCTGTGTGTCTCCCCTGTATGTAAACCTCACAAAAGCAGAAACTTTTTGTTTGTTTGTTTGCCAATGTATATCAAGGACTTAAACAGTGCCTGGGGCATAACAGGTGGTTAATAAATATTTGTAAATGTCTTAGAAATCTTTTCTTATTATTTGCACACACAATCCTTCATTTGTCTTGTCTAAGGCCTAGTCCAGTACCTGACACATTGTAAAGTGCTGAATTAAGGCATACCATAAATTAAAGCCCCAAAAAATCAGTCAAGAGTGGAGGGAAGGAAGGAAAGAAGGGAGGAGAGAGAGATTGAAAGAAAAAGTTGTATGGAGTATTAGAAGCGAACTTCCAATACCGGCCACCCGGTGGCGCAGCAGTACACTCAGGATTCCTGGACAGAAAAGAATGATTGTGTGAATATGGTAAAGTACTATTGTTAAAGACACATATTAACATGGTCATTATAAAGAGATTGCATGCAAATCGTTTTAAAAAACAGTTTATGGGGGCAGAGGGGATTTAGGATAGGTTATAAAAAAGTAAAAAATAAGGGCAAGGAAACCAGAAGATGACTGCAATAGCCCAAATCTGAAATCAATCAGATTTCCTATCATAAATTTTACACTGAGATCATTAAAATGAGTTTGGGAAGAATAAGGAAGATTTTAATTTATTTATTTATTTGGCTGTGACGGCTCTTAGTTGCAACATGCAGGATATTTACTTGTGGCATGTGAGATCTACTTCCCTGATCAGGGATTAAACCCGAGTTCCCTGCATTGGGAGCATAGAGTCTTAGCCACTGGACCACCAGGAGAGTTTTAAAAATCAATTTCAAAGAAAAGGGGTAGCTAAGAGTTGAGATGGAGGAAATGAGGACTTTAAAAACAACATTAACACAGATGATGAAGAAGTCACTACTGCCTTCAAGAATTCAATTTGGCTTCATTAGTCAGCCAAATTTATCTAATCTTCAGAATTAGCTAAATTCTGAAGATTAGATAATGAGAATCTTATAAATAGCAAGTACAGAGAGGTAAACGAGAGAGAAAATTTGAAGGTTGGAGGTAGGATCAGAGTCAAGAGAAATTGTATTTTTCTCCAAATGGAAGAGATTTTACATGTCTGTAAAAAAAAGAAAGGAGCCATTGGGGATCATGAGATTGAAGATAAAACAGTAAAGAAACAAGAAGCAGAAAGAGAAGTTATTTCCCCTTTGAAGGGAAGGGAGGAAGGGGAAAGAGCTCAAGAGTTATGAGGAGGATAAAATATACCAATGTGGAATGGATAAAGTTACCATTAGATGAGCAGAGAGAAGTTGGGTATGATGGCAGATGGAGAGGAATTCCTGTGAGATGCCCTTGATCTTGGTAAAATCAGGATCAACTGTAGGAATTTCTGGGAATAACAGATGATAAACAGAAGTGCTGATGCTGCTAAGTCTCTTCAGTCGTGCCTGACTCCTCGTGACCCCCACGGACTGCAACCTACCAGGCTGCTCCATCTGTGGGATTTTCCAGGCAAGAGTACTGGAGTGGGTTGCCATTGCCTTCTCCAAATAGAAGTGCTAGAGAACCCTTACAAGGGCTCCCTCCAGTTGCATGAATCTGTAACAGGGCATTGGTTATATTTTCCTGGATTTCTAGGAATTCTGTCCAGGGGGGTTGCATTACAGGGCTAACCCAAGTGTACGCACTGACTTGGCTCATAGTCTGAGTATGTTAGTGAAGTCAGCATTAAACTAGATAAAAGCATCATTGGCTAATGTTCTGTTTTAGTGTTCTGAGTCCTGACCCTACAATGAGAGGGCAAGATCCTCAACAGCAGCTTCAGTAAGAGAATTTCTTGTTCCATTGCTCTATGTTTCTGTTTTTGTCCAGCACCATACTGTCTGGGTGACTGTAGCTTTGTAGTGTATCCTGAAGTCAGGATGGTTAGTTCCTCCTTCTCCATTCTTCTTAAAATTGCTTTAGCTATTTAGGGTCTTATGTACAAACTGTCAAACTATTTGTTCCAATTCCATGAAAAATACCACTCATAGTTTAATAGGAATTGTACTGAACCTACAGATTGCTTTGGGTAGAATAGTCATTTTCACAGTATTGATTCTTCCAATCCAAGAAGCCCGGAGATAAATCCATGGACTTATGGGCACCTTATCTTTGACAAAGGAGGCAAAAATATACAATGGAGAAAAGACAGTCTTTAGTGGTGCTGGGAAAATTGGACAACTATGTGTAAAGGAAGGATATTAGAACACTTTTTAACAACATACACAGGAAAACCCAAAATGGATTAAAGGCCTAAGTGTAAGACCAGAAACTATAAAACTCTTAGAGGAAAACATAGGCAGAACACTCTTTGACATAAATCACACCAAGATCCTCTATGACCCACCTCCTAGAGTAATAGAAATAAAAGCAAAAATAAACAAATTAAACCTAATTAAACTTAAAAACTTTTGCACAATGAAGGAAATTATAAGCAAGGTGAATGGGAGAAAATAATAGCAAATGAAACAACAGACAAAAGATTAATCTATAAAATACACAAACAGCTCATGCAGCTCAATACCAGAAAAACAAACAGCCCAATCAAAAAGTGGGCAGAAGACCTAAACAGACATTTCTCCAAAGAAGACACACAAACGGCTAATAAACACAGGAAAAGAGGCATAATATTGCTCATCATCAGAGAAATGCAAATCAAAATCACAATGAGGGGAGGGGATATATGTACACCTATGGCTGATTCATGTTGAGGTTTGACAGAAAACAGCAAAATTCTGTAAAGCAATTATCCTTCAATAAAAAATAATTTTAAAAAATCACAATGAGGTATCATCTCACATCCATCAGAATGGCCATCATCAAAAAGTCTACAAGCAATAAATGCTGGAGAGGGTATTATTAAAAGGGAATTCTCTTGCACTGTTGGTGGGAATGAAAACTGATACAGCCACTATGGAGACCATTATGGAGATTTCTCAAAAACCTAGGAATAAAACTACCATATGATCCAGAAATCCCACTACTGGGCATATACCCTGAGGAAACCATAATTGAAAAAGTCATATGTACCCCAGTGTTCATCGCAGAACTATTTAAAATAGCTAGGACATGGCTAGCTATTTACAATAGCTAGAACATCGCATTGATCATAGCAAACACCCTCTTCCAACAACATAAGAGACAACTCTGCACATGGACATCACCAGATGGTCAATACCAAAATCAGATTGATTATATTCTTTGTAGCTGAAGATGGAGAAGATCTATCAGTTCAGTTCAGTTCAGTTCAGTCACTCAGTCGTGTCCAACTCTTTGCAACCCCATGAATCACAACTCGCCAGGCCTCCCTGGTCCATCACCATCTCCCGGAGTTCACTCCAACTCACGTCCATCGAGTTGGTGATGCCATCCAGCCATATCATCCTCTGTCGTCCCCTTCTCCTCCTGCCCCCAATCCCTCCCAGCATCAGAGTCTTTTCCAATGAGTCAACTCTTTGCATGAGGTGGCCAAAGTACTGGAGTTTCAGCTTTAGCATCGTTCCTTCCAAAGAACACCCAGGACTGATCTCCTTCAGAATGGACTGGTTGGATCTCCTTGCAGTCCAAGGGACTCTCAAGAGTCTTCTCCAACACCACAGTTCAAAAGCATCAATTCTTCAGCGCTCAGCTTTCTTCACAGTCCAACTCTCACATCCATACATGACCACTGGAAAAACCATAGCTTTGACTAGACGGACCTTTGTTGGCAAAGTAATGTCTCTGCTTTTGGAGAAGATCTATACAGTCTGAAAAAATAAGAACGAGAGCTGACTAGCTCAGATCATGAACTCCTTATTGCAAAATTAGGACTTAAATCGAAGAACATAGGGAAAACCACTAGGCCATTCAAGTATGACCTAAATCAAATCCCTAATGATTATACAGTGGAAGTGACAAATAGATTCAAGGGATTAGTTCTGACAGAGAGCCTGAAGAACTATGGGTGGAGGTCTGTAACACTGTACAGGAGGCGGTGCTCAAAATCATCCAAGAAAAAGAAATACAAAATAGCAAAATGGTTGTCTGAGGAGGCCTTACAAATAACTGAGAAAAGAAGAGAAGTGAAAGGCAAAGGAGAAAAGGAAAGACATACCCATCTGAATGCAGAGTTCCAGAGAAAAGCAAGGAGAGATAAGAAAGCCTTCCTCAGTGATCAGTGCAAAGAAATAGAGGAAAAGGGAAAGACTAGATACCTTTTCAAGAAAATTAGAGATACCAAGGGAACATTTCATACAAAAATGGACTAGAAAAGGACAAACAGTATGGACCTAGCAGAAGCAGAAGATATTAAGAACAGATGGCAAGAATACACAGAACTATACAAAAAAGATCTTAATGACCCAGATAACCACGATTCTGTGATCACTCACCTAGAGCCAGACATCCTGGAATGCGAAGTCAAGTGGGCCTTAGGAAGCATCACTATGAACAAAACTAGTGGAGGTGATGAATGAAATTCTAGCCAAGCTATTTCAAAGCCTACAAGATGATGCTGTGAAAGTGCTGCACTCAATATGCCAGCAAATTTGGAAAAGTCAGCAGTGGCCACAGAACTGAAAAAGGTCAGTTTTCATTCCAATGCCAAAGAAAGGCAATGCCAAAGAATGTTTAAACTGCTGCACAATTCTAATCATTTTACATGCTAGCAAAGTAATGCTCAAAATTCTCGAAGCTAGGCTTCAACAGTATGTGAACCAAGAACTTCCAGAAGTACAAGCCAGATTTAGAAAAGGCAGAGAAGCCAGAGATCAAATTCCCAACATCTGCTGGATCATAGAAAAAGCAAGAGAGTTCCAGAAAAACATCTACTTCTTCATTGACTACGCTAAAGCCTCTGACTGTGTGGATTACAACAAACTGTGGAAAATCCTTAAAGAGCTGGGAATACCAGACTACCTTACCTGTCTCTTGAGAAATCTGTATGCAGATCAAGAAGCAATAGTTAAAACCATACATGAAACAATAAAATGGTTCAAAATCATGAAAGGAATACATCAAGGCTCTATATTGTCCCCCTGCTTATTTAACTTACATACAGAGTACAGTATGCTAAATGCTGGGTTGGATGAATATCAGGCTGGAATCAAGATTGCTGGGGGAAATATCAATAGCCTCAGATATGTAGGTGACACCACCCTAATGGCAGAAAGCAGAGAGGAACTAAAGAGCCTCTTGATGAAGGTAAAAGAGGAGAGTGAAAAAGCTGGCTTGAAACTCAACATTCAGAAAACGAAGATCATGGTCCCATCACTTCATGGCAAATAGATGGGGAAACAATGGAAACAATGACAGGCTTTATTTTGGTGGGGCAGCAAAATCACTGTGGATGGTGACTGCAGCCATGAAATAAAAGAAAAAAGAAGAAAAGCTATGATGAACTTAGCATATTAAAAAACAGAGACACTACTTTGCCAATAAAGGTCCATATAGTTAAAGCTTTGGTTTTTCCAGTAGTTACATACGGATGTGAGTATAAAAAAGGCTGAGTGCCAAAAAATTAATGCTTTTGAACTGTAGTGTTGGAGAAGACTCTTGAGAGTCCCTGGGACAGCAAGGAGGTCAAACCAGTCAATCCTAAAAGAAATCAACCCTGAATATTCATTTTAAGGACTGATGCTGAAGCTGAAGCACCAATTGTTTGGCCACCTGATGCGACAAGCCAACTCATTGGAAAAGACCCCCATGCTGGGAAAGATTGAAGGCAGGAGGAGAAGGGGACGACAGAGGATGAGATGGTTGGATGGCATCACCAACTCAATGGACATGAGTTTGAATAAATTCCAGGAGATGGTGAAGGACAGGGAAGCCTGGTGTGCTGCAGTCCATGGAGTTACAAAGAGCTGGACACAACTGGTGACTGAACAGCAACAAGGACATGGAAGTAATCTAGATGTCCATCTACAGATGAATGGATAAAGAAGCTGTGGTACATATACACAGTGAAGTATTACTCAGCTATTAAAAAAGAATGCATGTGAGTCAGTTCTAATGAGGCAGATGAAACTAAAGCCTATCAGACAGAGTGAAGTAAGTCAGACAGAGAAAGACAAATATTGAATACTAACATGTATATATGAAGTCTAGAATGATGGTACTGATGATCCTATTTGCAGGGCAGCAAAAGAGACACAGATGTAAAGAACAGACTTACAGTCACAGTAGGGGAGGCAGAGGTGGGAATGACTTAAGAGAGTAGTATTAAAACATATACATTACCATATGTAAAATAGATAGCCATTGGGAATTTGCTGTGTGATGCAGGGAATCCAAAGCTGGTACTCTGCAATAACCCAGAGGGATGGGATAAAGAACGAGATGGGAGGGAGGCTTAAGAGGGAGGGGGGCATATGTATACCTATGGCTGATTCATGTTGATATATGGCAGAAGCCATCATAATATTGTGAAGTAACTTTCTTCCAATTAAAAATAAAATTTAAAAAAAGAGAGAGAGAGAATGTTTTGTCTATTGGTAATGGGAGAAGGCAGCCCTCCCATGGTGGACGACTGCCCTGAAAGGCAAGTCATGGTTGACCGCAAAACTCCAGAGGTTTCAGGTGAAGCAAGTTTGAGAAATAGTTTTCTTTGCTTTCCCTATCGAAAGGAAAGCACAATCAAGTCTTTTTTCAGCAGGTTGGGGTTTGACAAGTATGTGAAGCCTCTGCCCAAATGTAGGAAAGTGGGTAGGCATGTTGTGTTACATTGGCTTTGTTTTTGTTTGGGGGTGGGGAGGCATTCTATCTGCTGTACAGCCTACAGGATCTCAGTTTCCTGTCCAGGGATTGAACCTGGGGCATGAGCAGTGGAGGTAAGGAATCCTGACCACTGGACTGCCATTGGATTCCCTGGTGTTTCGTATGTTTTACATATATATATATATATCTTTAGGTATAGATATAGTTATAAATATTGATATACTGGACTTAGTAGTGATGATAATACATTAAGGTGTATATCTATATCTTAGATATATATAGATATCTTCAAATAATAAATATCCCAAAATGAATATATATTCAAATATATGTATATTCAAGTACATACCCTTCATCCTGAATTTTCCCACTTTGCTTGGGAAGGAGGAAGCACCTAACTGTTTTTGCTTCATCCCCAAATACCAGATGAGCATTCTGGGTTCATCTCTGACACTCCTCCCAGTTACTGTACGCACCGGTCAGCATACACATGTGCCCAGGAAGATGTTCTCTCACATACCCTACCTACCAACTGAGGTTCACTGGAATAATTCAAACCAAGAATACAACTACCATGGAGTTTATCTAGTATTTATTGCTATGTAACAATCCACTCAAAACGCAGCATCTAGAAACAACTGTAATTCATTACACACCATGATTCTGGAGTTGGCTGACTCAGCTGACAGTTCTCCATCTGAATTCATCTAGAGTTGCTGGTGCAGCTGAGGGTATCTGGGGCATCATGATCCAAGATGGCCCCATTTACGTGTCCAGAGGCTGGTGCTTGGTCTTGACTCCACATGATTTCTCCAGAAGGGTAGCTGTATCCCCTTATGGGGTGGCTCAGGCTTCCCAGAGTGTGCAGTGAAACTGCAAAGCTCTTCAGTGCCTTAACTTGTGCTGCCAGTCAGAGCCAAGCACAAGGCCAGCCCAGAGTCAAATGTCGAGCAGACTTGTGCTGTGCTTAGGCACTCAATGGTGTCTGACTCTTTGCAACCCCATGGACTGACTATAGCCTGCCAGGCTCCTTGTTCATGGGGAAACTCCAGGCAAGAATACTGGAATGGGTTGCCAGGCCCTCCTTCAGGGGATCTTCCCAACTCAGGGATTGAACCCAGGTCTCCCACGTTGCAGGCAGATTCTTTACTGTCTGAACTACTAGAGAAACCCTGAGCATACTTCAGTTCAGTTCAGTCGCTCAGTCGTGTCCGACTCTTTGAGACCCCATGAATTGCAGCACTCCAGGCCTCCCTGTCCATCACCAACTCCCGGAGTTCACTGAGACTCACATCCATCGAGTCAGTGATGCCATCCAGCCATCTCATCCTCTGTCGTCCCTTTCTCCTCCTGCCCCCAATCCCTCCCAGCATCAGAGTCTTTTCCAATGAGTCAACACTTCAAATGAAGTGGCCAAAGTACTGGAGTTTCAGCTTTAGCATCATTCCTTCCAAAGAAATCCCAGGGCTGATCTCCTTCAGAATGGACTGGTTGGATCTCCCTGCAGTCCAAGGGACTCTCAAGAGTCTTCTCCAACTCCACAGTTCAAAAGCATCAATTCTTCGGCACTCAGCCTTCTTCACAGTCCAACTCTCACATCTATACATGACCACTGGAAAAACCATAGCCTTGACTAGACGAACCTTTGTTGGCAAAGTAATGTCTCTGCTTTTGAATATGCTATCTAGGTTGGTCATAACTTTCCTTCCAAGGAGTAAGCGTCTTTTAATTTCATGGCTGCAGTCACCATGTGCAGTGATTTTGGAGCCCAAAAAAATAAAGTCTGACACTGTTTCTACTGTTTCCCCATCTATTTCCCATGAAGTGATGGGACCGGATGCCATGATCTTCGTTTTTTGAATGTTGAGCTTTAAGCCAACTTTTTCACTCTCCACTTTCACTTTCATCAAGAGGCTTTTTAGTTCCTCTTCACTTTCTGCCATAAGGGTGGTGTCATCTGCATATCTGAGGTTATTGAGATTTCTCCTGGCAATCTTGATTCCAGCTTGTGTTTCTTCCAGCCCAACATTTCTCATGATGTACTCTGCATAGAAGTTAAAAAAGCAGGGTGACAATATACAGCCTTGATGTACTCCTTTTCCTATTTGGAACCAGTCTGTTGTTCCTTGTCCAGTTCTAACTGTTGCTTCCTGACCTGCATACAGATTTCTCAAGAGGCAGGTCAGGTGGTCTGGTATTCCCATCTCTTTCAGAATTTTCCACAGTTTATTGTGATCCACACAGTCAAAGGCTTTGGCATAGTCAATAAAGCAGAAATAGATGTTTTTCTGGAACTCTCTTGCTTTTTCCATGATCCAGTGGATGTTGGAAATTTGATCTCTGGTTCCTCTGCCTTTTCTAAAACCAGCTTGAACATCAGGAAGTTCATGGTTCACATATTGCTGAAGCCTGCCTTGGAGAATTTTGAGCATTACTTTACTAGCGTGTGAGATGAGTGCAATTGTGCAGTAGTTTGAGCATTTTTGGCATTGCCTTTCTTTGGGATTGGAATGAAAACTGACCTTTTCCAGTCCTGTGGCCTCTGCTGAGTTTTCCAAATTTGCTGACATATTGAGTGCAGCACTTTCACAGCATCATCTTTCAGGATTTGAAAGAGCTCAACTGGAATTCCATCACCTCCACTAGCTTTGTTCGTAGTGATGCTTTCTAAGGCCCACTTGACTTCACATTCCAGGATGTCTGGCTCTAGGTGAGTGTGAGTGATCACACCATCGTGATTATCTGGGTTGTGAAGATCTTTTTTGTACAGTTCTTCTGTGTATTCTTGCCACATCTTCTTAATATCTTCTGCTTCTGTTAGGTCCATACTATTTCTGTCCTTTATCAAGCCCATCTTTGCATGAAATGTTCCCTTGGTATCTCTAATTTTGTTCAAGAGATCTCTAGTCTTTCCCATTCTGTTGTTTTCCTCTATTTCTTTGCATTGATCACTTAAGAAGGCTTTCTCATCTCTTCTTGCTATTCTCTGGAACTCTGCATTCAGATGCTTAAGTCTTCCTTTGCTCCTTTGCTTTTCGCTTGTCTTCTTTTCACAGCTATTTGTAAGGCCTCCCCAGACAGCCATTTTGCTTTTTTGCATTTCTTTTCCATGGGGATGGTCTTGATCCCTGTCTCCTGTACAATGTCACGAACCTCAGTCCATAGTTCATCAGGCACTCTATCAGATCTAGGCCCTTAAATTTATTTCTCAGTTCCACTGTATAATCATAAGGGATTTGATTTAGGTCATACCTGAATTGTCTAGTGGTTTTCCCTACTTTCTTCAGTTTAAGTCTGAATTTGGCAATTAGGAGTTCATGATCTGAGCCACATCAGCTCCCAGTCTTGTTTTTGCTGACTGTATAGAGCTTCTCCATCTTTGGCTGCAAAGAATATAATCAATCTGATTTCGGTGTTGACCATCTGGTGATGTCCATGTGTAGAGTCTTCTCTTGTGTTGTTGGAAGAGGGTGTTTGGGCACCTCTTATCCGTGAGGCTAACTGTAAATGTTCTGTGGCCATTTTTAGTCTCTCAAAATGGGTTGAACAAAATCCCATATGTAAAGTGCCTCCTCTATATGTGGCCCAAAGCAAATTATTTCAAAACATTAATTATTGTTGTTTTCATTATTGTTAGCCTTTTTTTCCTGAATAAAAAATACTTTTTATGGATAAGGGGGTAGGTGAGTTAATATTCAGAGGAACTGAAGTTGATCAAAAAATATAGACCTAAGAAAATCGAACAGTCCATATAGAATTCTTTGAACTAGTATTAAATGCCTAAAAATACATGTTGCATAAAAATTTGAGGTGTTTCATAAAAAAGATTTGGTTGAAACATCATTAATTTGACTGACAGAGTAAGGAAACAACAAAAGAAATATTTAAATGGTATAAATTTAAAGGTGTCTTACAACCTTCTGAAGACTTAGTGTTACCTTTCTCTCTTGTAGTTTATCTGATTTTTGATCTTTCTTTTGGTATTCCCTTATTTTGATCTTTTAGGAATCAGAGACTCAAGTCAAGGCACAATGTCCTTCAACAGAGACATGTATCCGAGTAAAGAGGGGGAAGAAGATGAATCTCTGACATGCTCGGTATGTACTTAAGAGTACAGGACACTTGACATTCAAGAATTGTTCAAATCCCAACTCCTGTTTACCCAGTGATGGGCCATTGAGAACACAAAAATCTCACTCCAGTGACTTACCCTTTATTGTCACAGCAAAATGAGGCACTTGCCTGCAGGAGTGCTCAGGTGTCTTCATGGTGATGGCAATGCCTGTGAAAGAGCCCTATGCCAACTTTAGCCTCCTTCCCATCTGCTGCTCTTGCAAGAGAGTTGACCAGGACTGAAGTGAAACTCGGCTGCCCAAAAGCAGGCTCTCACTTCAGCCTTGCTGGCCTTCCAATCAAAGGCCTCAGAGCCTGTTAGGAATAACAGAATTAGTAGGCAGGATACTCTAGGAACTTTTTTTTTTTTTTCAATACAGGATTTTAGATAGAGAAGGGTACTCTGAGAGAAGACTTCTGTCTTCTGCCAACAACCATTGTCAGCCACTCCACAAACCCATGTGCTTTGGTAAAATATTCCAGTGAATAAGGACAATTACAGCTTCCTTTGCATGGCATTCCTGAACATTCAAGGCCTTTGGACACCAGGGTGAGGTTTTGATATTTAGATTAGCTCGGCTCCCTTTCTTCCTTCAAAGAAATATGTTCTTGAGTTGCTCAGTCATGTCTGACTCTTTTGCAAACCCATGGAATGTAGCCCACCAAGCTCCTCTGTCCACGGAATTTCTCAGGCAAGAAAACTGAGTGGGTTGCCATTTCCCCCTCCAGGGGATCTTCCGAACCCAGGGAATCAAACCCCGTCTTCTTCATTATAGGCGGATTCTTTACTGTAGAGCCAGCAGGAAAGCGAGAAGGAAATACAGCTTTACTCAAAACAGGTCACCAATCTTCACAGCAGTCTCTCTCCCTAATCACTCATAGAATTTTAAAGTTGAAAAGATCTTAAAGACATTAGAATCCAAGTCTAATGGGCTCGTTTTAGTTCACAGGATTAACAATGTGTCAAAATGTTGCAGGAAGGGGGAACCCCTTCCAGGGCCCGAAACAGGGCTCTTGTCTAACACTTGGAAATGAATTGTCCAAGGAGACACACGTGCTGACAAAGCAAGAGATTTTATTGGGAAGGGGCACCCAGGTGGAGAGCAGTAGGGTAAGGGAACCCGGGAGAACTGCTCTGCCACATGGTTCACAGTCTCGGGTTTTGTGGTGATAGGATTAGTTTCTGGGTTCTCTTTGGCCAATCATTCTAATTCAGAGTCTTTCCTGGTGGCGCACACATCGCCCAGCCAAGATGGATGCTAGCAAGAGGAATTCTGGGAAGTGGACGGGACACTCGGTGTCTCCTTTTGATGTTTCCCGAACTCTTCTAGTTGGTGGTGGCTTATTAGTTCCTTATTCCTTACCAGGATCTCCTGTCATAAAACAACTCATGCGAATGGTTACTAAAGGACCTGGCCAGGGTGGGCGGTTTCAGTCAGTGTGCTTCCCCTAACAAAAATAATACCCTTTTGGGACTCAATCTACGATTCGACCTTCTGTCAACCTTCTGAATTCGACAAATTCGACCCATGATTGATTTTGTTTAGTCAGGCAAAGTTATCTTTCAAAGATAGATGTTTCTGTTTGTAATATTGTTGTCCTATTTGTTCTAGAATTTTTGAACCTATCAGACAATGACATTTTGATCAATCTCCTGATTCCCCACTTTTTTTTTCCTATAGCTGCCAGAATTATATGCGTTTGCTGAGAATTTTAATAAGGAGAACAAAAAATTGAATCTCCTGAAAATGCACTGTATTTCACCTGGTGAAGCACAGAGAATGCTCAGTCAAAAGCATTTCCTGAATGGAACCGGGGGGACTGATGGGAGAGCAGATGATTCCTTACCTGTTTTCACGTGCAAGGTGGTGAGAAGAGAAGAGAGGCCGGAGTCCATGACTGAGCTCCTGCACCGCAGCTTGCTTACCAGGTCCCTCTCCCCCGTGGAGAGACTCTCCAAATCCCAGCAGAGAATCTCTGAGTATGGGATCCCCCCTCCCGTGCACACTTTTCCTTATGAGATTCTCATCGATCACTCCAAATTCGTGTCAATGGTCACCATACGGAAGAAGATTCAGAGCACCAAAATTCTGTGCAGGCTGGGCATTCCCTGTGTCTCGCCAGAGAAGTTTATCTTTGAAGATAAAGCCCCTAAATACTTCCTCATCGATCCAGGTAATCTAAACAGATGAGGCCATGTGGAAGGAAATGAGTGGACTCTGACTGCAAGTTGTACCCTGGTTCCTAGCGTCCTTGATCCAAGGGAGTCGTGCAGTTCTGAGGTTCAGAGCTGATGCACTCGCTGCCCATAGTGATGGGGGAAATAGAGAACAGGGAATCAAACTTTGAGGGCCATGTCTCAGATTCACCCCTGA
This sequence comes from Bos indicus x Bos taurus, assembly GCF_003369695.1. Taxonomy (NCBI): domain Eukaryota; kingdom Metazoa; phylum Chordata; class Mammalia; order Artiodactyla; family Bovidae; genus Bos; species Bos indicus x Bos taurus. The sequence continues at coordinate 79,377,775 of NC_040083.1, read as the reverse complement.
AAGGGTGTGCTACTGAGGCACAGCATTTAAACATTTATAAAGTGAGCCAGTTAAACTTGGACTCACTATCATTTCCAGGTTGATGAATAAGTCAAGTATTTATGAAGCAATGGTTTTCGTTTCTTAAGTATCTTACCTCAACTGCAATTGGAGGTTTCTAAAAATATTTTTCACAAATGTTTATCCTTGAGTTATTATTGCATCTCTATCAAGGCTATCAACAGGACACAAACAACAGAAACTTCATATCTGATTTTTTTTCTTCTTTCTTTTTTCTTTCCTCCTTTTTCTTTTTCTTCCTTCCTTCCTTTCCTCCTTTTTTTTTTTTAAATGGAGAGTGTGAGGGAGCTGAGTGCATGAACTCTAAGCAAGCCATATCTGAGTTTTGAATAGGGATACACCCATATAAAGCCAAAGGCCACACAGAGAAAGTTTAAAATGTTATAAATCATACAATTGTTAGTTTTAGCAAGGATAGGGTATCTTCTTAAGATTTCCATTTCATTATGTAAGCAAGGAAAATTATATCTTGTTATTCTCTGTAGCTATAAAAAATATGTTAAATCAATGATAAAATATTTGAGACCTTCTGAAGTAAGTTCTTGACTCAAAACCAGCAAATATTTTGGCACCTCCATTGTTATATTAAAAGTAGTATCTGAAGGAATGCATTTAAAGAAATGTATTGATTACTCTGATCATGTTTGGTCCAAGATGCTGGAAGAATCTTCACTGTAATTCCCTGCATTGAAGTCTTGACAGAGCCTAATTCAGGTCTCAAATTCCTTTGCAGAGTCACATCTAGTATGCTATGGAGCCCAGGCAAAGTGGAAACTAGGAAACTGTAGGAATGGCCTAGATAGTCCACAAAAGTACATAGGTGAAGTATGCCCAGAGACTAAAAAGCATAGAAAGTATTGAGAATCAATAAGAAGAATTTGCAAAATGCCTACTAAAGAAGTCCTAAAGGCTTTGAATGTTTGATAGGTCTGAAACATTTACAGCTTTGCCACCCATAGGGGCCTAATTGTCCTTTCCTCTGAGTTCTCTCATGTGCCCTTTCAGACTCTATATTAAAATCTCTCTTCTGCCTCCATGAATTCATTTCCTGAGATCATGGAGGCAGAATCTCTGAGACATGGCCTGTCTATCCAAGGAGTATGCATGAAGCCAAGTATGCATCCGTATGAGGAACATCCAGTAATTAGTTAGGTTTAATTGTAACAATTCATCTTTTACTGTTCTATATTGCTTGTTATTGCTATTATTGTATCAGTCAGCCAGTCCCTAAATCTTCCTCAGTCCAGGAGAACTTGAAGACTCCTGATATACCAAAGAATATTATAGAACACATCCTTACTAGCTCCAAGAACTGGGGGAGGAAAAGGGCGTGGGTGCTGACATTTTCTTCTTCTCTATCACATGAGCTTCTCTTGCTCTGGATAAATCCTACAGGACTATGTAGATTAGACATGTGTTTTATGAAAAATAACAGAAAAAATCAAATGAGTTTTTTTTTTTTTTTTTAATTTTTCCATCTGGAGGCAGACAAGAGCAAGAGCAAAGCTTTTTGATGTTGTCAAGAACCCATGCTCCCCATCTTTTTGTGTGTGGTTTTTGTCTTCATGGCTAAAATTATATGTACCTCCAGGTGCTATGAATACATTTCAGGGAGGAAGGGGGGCTAAGAGAAAGAGCCACACTGGCTACTTCTGTCCTCTATTAATAGGAAAGCAATGCTTCCTCAGAACACCCCTTCTCAGGTGACCTCTCCACACACATTCTTGGCCAGAATTGTGTCCAATAGCCACCCATTACTGCAAGGAATGCTGGTCAATAGAGATCCTAGCTTCGAACTTTCTGGGGAGAGGAAGGCTGAAAAGGATTATACTCGGTATAGAGTGAACCAACCTGTGGTGTCCACCACAGATCACAACATAAAGCTCTTCACTAATCAATATCATGCATTCTATTACCTCACCTCTTGAGTCCCTTGGACTGCAAGGAGATCCAAACAGTCCATTCTAAAAGAGATCAGTCCTGGGTGTTCATTGGAAGGAATGATGTTGAAGCTGAAACTCCAATATTTTGGCCACCTGATGCAAAGAGCTGACTTACTTGAAAAGACCCTGATGCTAAGAAAGATTGAGGGCTGGAGGAGAAGGGAATGACAGAGGATGAGATGGTTGGATGGCATCACCGACTCAATGGACATGAGTTTGGGTAAACTCTGGAAGTTGGTGATGGACAGGGAGGCCTGGCATGCTGTGGTTCATGAGGTCGCAAAGAGTCGGACACGACTGAGCAAATGAACTGAACTGAATGACCTCACCAAATATCCCTGCCCTTCCTGCTATTCCAGGCCTGCTGAGATCCTGCCAAATTCCCTCAACCTTGGCAACTGGGCCCTAGGACAGGCCGTTGAACACTATGGCCAGATCTGAATCAAAGCACAGTCCCTGGCCCCTGTCTGCTACTTTAGGCATGTGTAGAATATTTATACAGACTTCCTATCTCGCAGACCTGGGGAAACTCAAACCCTTCCCAGGGGTGGGGGCCTGACTGGGGCAGGGGCAGTATCTCGGCCACAGGTGACCTGCTCAAATATCACCACACAGGGAGGATGCTAGAGTCACCCATGAGAGACAGACCAGCCCACCTGCTTGTTTGCTTGACCCATTTTCTCCTGTTCTCCTGATATTCTTTACACTCCTATTTGCTCTTTGGCCTCAGGTTTTCCACCCAAGCCCCTGCCTAAGATCTTGCTTTTTATTGTTCTTTTTGTTTTTAGCCATGAACACATCCTTACTAGCCATGAAAAGAAGGGAAGGGAAAGGGCAATGGCTGCTGAGGAGGGGACTGCATAGTATATGTTGGCTTGAGTTTTTCATGGTTCATTACCTCCATGAAGAGGTTGAAACTACTAATGATGCCCTAAGCTGGCAGGTCCTGAAAGTGAAGGGAAAACAACCAGATTCTAGCTAAACCACTGCCCTGTTATACTCAGGGCTTACACTAGTGTCTTGGGAGAAATGACACTAACAAATAAACTGTGATCAGTCTTTCCACTCATCTTAACCACACGTTAGGATCCTTTTCTATGTCCTGTAGACCTCTGTACTCTGTGGTCTCTCGATTCTCACCAGAGGAGACACCTCTACCTGTGATGGCCCTGCAAAGTCCACTCCAGGCCTAGCCAGGCCCAGCCAGGCCCACTCTATTTCCCATGTGGAGGACGGCTTTAGATGAGATGAACAATATAGGTTCCCCCTTAGTTTACAAAACTTCAGAAACAGATTTCTTCAGAAAGTTCAGAAACATAAGGGAAAAGGGGACTTGAATTCATCAAAGGTTCATTCTGTTCACGAAGCATCTCTAAGTAACTGAAGGTTAAATAAGGCCATTGTGTGATTCTTTGAAAATATGATTCTTTTCAGCAAAACAATTCATGGATCTAAGGGATCTGGAATGGAAGTTTTACAAGGGGCTTGTGAAGTGGAAGCGCTGCATTTCGGATGAGTTTTCAGACATTAAGAATGACAGCGAGAAGAGATTTGTGGGGAGCCAGCAGTTGCCGCATCCTCTTTCCCCACCTCTAGTTCATAAGTCTCTGGTCATTTATCCTAAAGTTGATTACCCAAAAACGTTATCACCTTCTTAAATGAAATATATAGTTCATTAAAACATCTTAGATACAGATCTTCCTTTTGAGAGCAGTGAATTTATACATGAAAAGCAAAGAAGCAGTGGCCCCACGGAAAATAGGAACCGAGTCTATAAAATATGCATGTAAGGTTCAGTATTAAACCATTATTATGGAGTAAAAGATCTAAATTGGTCTGCTAATATAATGCCTGGTTTGGACTGCTGAAACCCATCTGGACCAGGGCTGAGGTAATTTAAATCGTATGAAAAGAAGAGTGCATATGAAGGTGATCAGATCAGATCAGATCAGTCGCTCAGTCGTGTCCGACTCTTTGCGACCCCATGAATCGCAGCACGCCAGGCCTCCCTGTCCATCACCAACTCCCGGAGTTCACTGAGACTCACGTCCATCGAGTCAGTGATGCCATCCAGCCATCTCATTCTCTGTCGTCCCCTTCTCCTCTTGCCCCCAATCCCTCCCAGCATCAGAGTCTTTTCCAATGGGTCAACTCTTCGCATGAGGTGGCCAAAGTACTGGAGTTTCAGCTTTAGCATCATTCCTTCCAAAGAAATCCCAGGGCTGATCTCCTTCAGAATGTGAACTCCTAAGCAAAAATAGCTCTTAAAATATTTTAGGCATATGAAGAAGTCCATTATCATAAAAATAGTAAATTCAACAAATAATAATAGTAAATTCAACAAATGGAAGAATTGACAACTGAAGTTATAGAGATCATTCTGAGAACTTAAAAAATAACACGCTAACTGCCTGAAAACATGAGGAAGGACCTAGCATTTATGAAGCAAGAAGAAAAATTGAAAAAGAACAAATTGGAAATCTTGGGAAAAAATATTTTCTTTGAAAATAAAATAATAATAATGATAACTCTCCATAAATTATCTCAGTGGCATACTAGATAATTTGGAGAGGATTAATGAGTTGAAAGACAGCACTAGAGAGAAGCTTCATAGCACAGTAAGATAAAGGAGATGACTATGAAAGAAGTTAAAAGTAATAGAGTGTAGAATTAGAAGTTCAGAAATATATCCAATGTAAGTTGCAGAAGAATATAGGGAGACTGGAAAAGAAATGATGCTTGAAAATAAATGACATAATTTTCCAGAAATGAAGACACATGTGAAATCTTGAATTGAAAAATCTCACTGAATGATTAGCAAGAAAATAAAAATCTATACTAGAAACACTGTAGCAAAATTAGAGCGTTAAGCAAGAAAGAAAAATATTATCTGCAAAAGAGAGAAGATGGATAACATACAAAGAAATGACAAATCAATGGTGAAACTTTCATTAATAGAAGATGTCAGAAGGTGATGGTGTCATATACTCAGAATCCTGAGGAAAAACAGTAAAGCTGGGATTATCTAACCAGCTAAACTCTTTTTAAAAGGTAGGGATAAAAATAACTACATTTTAAAACATATGAGAGCTAAAATCACTTACTATCCACAATCTCTTACTGAAAAACTACTAGTAGAATATGTACTTTAGCAAGAACTCAGAGGGAGTATAAGAAATAATAGTGAGCCATTAAATTTTTAATAATATTTATATATGAGTATATGGATATTAAAATATACCTTTAGATTCTATTTCCTATTATATTACTTAGAAAATTTGCCTGTATGTAGGTAAAATTTGTCTGTATTGTTGTTAGGTCGCTAAGTCCAAATCTTTTTTTGTGACGCCATGGACTGTAAGACCACCAGGCTCTTCCATCCATGGGATTTCCCCAGGCAAGAATACTGGATTGGATTGCCATTTCCTTCTCCAGGGGATCTTCCTGACCCACGGGTTGAACCTGCACCTCCTGCATTGGCAGGCAGATTCTTTACCGCTGAGTCATCAGGGAAGCCAAAATTATTCTATAGTTTTCATTTTTACACTATTTAAAAAAAATTTGTTGGAGTTTAGTTGATTTACAATGTTGTGTTTAGTCTCAGGTGTATAGCAAAGTGAATCAGTTTATACATATACATATATTCACTCTTTTTAAAGATTCTTTTCTCATATAGACCATTACAGAGTACTGAGTAGAGTTCCCTGTGCTATACAGTAGGTTATTAGTTAACCTATTTTATATATAGCAGTGCATTTTTTGCACTATTTTTTAAAATCATATTTTAGTTCAAAATAGAGGGGATCTTCATCAGGAGTACTGTCTAGTTTCTAGGCTACTCATAATATTTTGTTTTTTTCTTTGTGACTAAGTTCAGTGTGCAAAAATTCCTCAAGCTCTACACTTAAAACTATTAACTTTTCTTCATGCATGTGACAGTTCTGTTGCGGGAAGGGGGACCCCTTCCAGGGCCCGAAACTGGGCTCTTGTCTAACACTTGGGATGAATTGTCCGAGGAGACACACATGCTGACAAAGCAAGAGATTTTATTGGGGAAGGGCACCCGGTGGAGATCAGCGGGTAAGGGAACCCAGGAGAACTGCTCTGCCGCGTGGCTCCCAGTCTCGGGTTTTATGGTGATGGGATTAGTTTCTGGGTTGTCTTTAGCCAGTCATTCTGACTCAGAGTCCTTCCTGGTAGTGCACGCCTTGTTCAGCCAAGATGGATGCCAGAGAGAAGGATTGTGGGAGGTGGTTGGACATGTGGTGTCTCCTTTTGACCTTTCCCAAACTCTTCCGGTTGGTGAAGGCTTATTAGTTCCGTGTTTCTTACCAGAACCTCCTGTCGTAAAACAAATCATGCAAATAGTTACCATGGTGCCTGGCCAGGGTGGGCGGTTTCAGTCAGTGTGCTTCCCCTAACAGTTCCAAAAACATTTTTAAAGTTACGCTACCTTTACAATTTGAATTAGGGAATTTTCATCCTTTTTTTGAGGTCATGCTGCTGCTGCTACTGCTGCTAAGTCACGTCAATTGTGTCCGACTCTGTGCGACCCCATAGATGGCAGCCCACCAGGCTTCCCTGTTCTGGGATTCTCCAGGCAAGAGTACTGGAGTGGGTTGCCATTCCCTCCTCCAATGCATGAAAGTGAAGTCGCTCAGTCGTGTCCAACTCGTAGCAACCCCATGGACTGTAGCCTACCAGGCTCCTCTGTCCATGGGATTTTCCAGGCAAGAGTACTGGAGTTTGAGGTCATGCTGCTGCTAAGTCACTTCAGTCGTGTCTGACTCTGTGCGATCCCATAGACGGAAGCCCACCAGGCTCCCCCATCTCTGGGATTCTCCAGAAGACTGGAGTGGGCCGCCATTTCCTTCTCCAATGCGTGAAAGGGAAAAGTGAAAGTGAAGTCACTCAGTCGTGTCCGACTCTTAGCGACCCCATGGACTACAGCCTACCAGGCTCCGCCATCCATGGGATTTTCCAGGCAAGAGTACTGGAGTGGGGTGCTATTGCCTTCTCCATTGAGGTCATAGATACCTAAATAATAATAGAAACTTATTCTTTAAAATCTAACTAGAGCTCAGCTATAAAACCATCTAGTCCTGACATCTTTTCTTCCCATATTTATTATCAAAGTATTTAAACATTCATAAAAATAAATAAAATTATATAATGAACCTGTATACACCCATTATTAGATTATGAGTTTTAATATTCATCAAGATTTTATCACACTTGTCTCATCTATTCCTTTTGTTGTTGTGTTTACTGTGTCTACTGAACTATTTTGAAGCAAACCTTAGGCCTCGTCTATTATCCTTATATGTTTTCGCTTGCAACTCAGAAAAAATGCAGAAATTTTCTCTCACAGTCACAATGCCATTCAGTTCAGTTCAGTTCAGTCACTCAGTCGTGTCCGACTCTTTGCGACCCCACGAATCACAGCTCACCAGGCCTCTCAGTCCATCACCAACTCCCAGAGTTCACTGAAACTCACATCCATGAGTCGGTGATGCCATCCAGCCATCTCATCCTCTGTCGTCCCCTTTTCTTCCTGCCCCCAATCCCTCCCAGCATCAGAGTCTTTTCCAATGAGTCAACACTTCACATGAAGTGGCCAAAGTACTGGAGTTTCAGCTTTATCATCATTCCTTCCAAAGAACACCCAGAACTGATCTCCTTTAGAATGGACTGGTTGGATCTCCTTGCAGTCCAAGGGACTCTCAAGGGTCTGCTCCAACACCACAGTTCAAAAGCATCAATTCTTCAGCACTCAGCTTTCTTCACAGTCCAACTCTCACATCCATACATGACCACAGGAAAAACCATTGCCTTGACTAGACTGACCTTTGTTGGCAAAGTAATGTCTCTACTTTTCAATATGCTATCTAGGTTGGTCATAACCTTCCTTCCAAGGAGTAAGCGTCTTTTAATTTCATGGCTGCAGTCACCATCTGCAGTGATTTTGGAGCCCAGAAAAATAAAGTCTGACGCTGTTTCCACTGTTTCCCCATCTAATTCCCATGAAATGATGGGACCAGATGCCATGATCTTAGTTTTCTGAATGTTGAGTTTTAAGCCAACTTTTCCCACTCTCCTCTTTCACTTTCATCAAGAGGCTTTTTAGTTCCTCTTCACTTTCTGCCATAAGGGTGGTGTCATCTGCATATCTGAGGTTATTGATATTTCTCCTGGCAATCTTGATTCCAGCTTGTGCTTCTTCCAGTCCAGCATTTCTCATGATGTACTCTGCATATAAGTTAAATAAGCAGAGTGAAAATATACAGCCTTGACGTACTCTTTTTCCTATTTGGAACCAGTCTGTTGTTCCATGTCCAGTTCTAACTGTTGCTTCCTGACCTGCATACAGATTTCTCAAGAGGCAGGTCAGGTGGTCTGGTATCCCCATCTCTTGAAAAATTTTTCACAGTTTACTGTGATCCACATACTCAAAGGCTTTGGCATGGTCAATAAAGCAGAAATAGATGTTTTTCTGGAATTCTCTTGCTTTTTCGATGATCCAGCGGATGTTGGCAATTTGATCTCTGGTTCCTCTGCCTTTTCTAAAACCAACTTGAACATCTGGAAGTTCACGGTTCACATACTGATGAAGCCTAGCTTGGAGAATTTTGAGCATTACTTTACTAGCGTGTGAGATGAGTGCAATTGTGCGGTAATTTGAGCATTTTTTGGCATTGCCTTTCTTTGGGATTGGAATGAAAACTGACCTTTTCCAGTTGTGGCTACTGCTTAGTTTTCCAAATTTGCTGACATAGTAAGTACAGCACCTTCACAGCATCATCCTTCAGGATTTGAAATAGCTCAACTGGAATTCTATCACCTCCACTAGCTTTGTTCATAGTGATGCTTTCTAAGGCCCACTTGACTTCACATTCCAGGATGTCTGGCTCTAGGTGAGTGATCACACCATCGTGATTATCTGGGTCATGAAGATCTTTTTTGTACAATTCTTCTGTGCATTCTTGCCACCTCTTCTTAATATCTTCTGCTTCTGTTAGGTCCACACCATTTCTGTCCTTTATCGAGCCCATCTTTGAATGAAATGTTCCCTTGGTATCTATAATTTTCTTGAAGAGATTTCTAGTCTTTCCCATTCTGTTGTTTCCTCTATTTCTTTGCACTGATCGCTGAGGAAGGCTTTCTTATCTCTCCTTGCTATTCTTTGGAACTCTGCATTCAGATGCTTATATCTTTCCTTTTCTCCTTTGCTTTTCACTTCTCTTCTTTTCACAGCTATTTGTAAGGCCTCCACAGACAGCCATATTGCTCTTATGCATTTCTTTTCCATGGGGATGGTCTTGATCCCTGCCTCCTGTACAATGTCACAAACCTCCATCCATAGTTCATCAGCCAGTCTGTCTATCAGATCTAGACCCTTAAATCTATTTCTCACTTCCACTGTATAATCATAAGGGATTTGACTTAGGTCATACCTGAATGGTCTAGTGGTTTTCCCTACTTTCTTCAATTTAAGTCTCAATTTGGCAATTAGGAGTTCATGATCTGAGCCACAGTCAGCTCCCAGTCTTGTTTTTGCTGACTGTATAAAGCTTCTCCATCTTTGGCTGCAAAGAACATAATCAATCTGATTTCAGTGTTGACCATCTGGTGATGTCCATGTGTAGTGTCGTTTCTTGTGTTATTGGAAGAGGGTGTTTGTTTTGACCACTGCATTCTGTTGGCAGAACTCTGTTAGATTTTGCCCTGCTTCATTCCGTACTCCAAGGCCAATTTGCCTGTTACTCCAGGTGTTTCTTGACTTCCGACTTTTGCATTCCAGTCCCCTATAAGGAAAAAGACATCTTTTTTGGGTGTTAGTTCTAAAAGGTCTTTTAGGTCTTCATAGAACTGATCAACTTCAGCTTCTTCAGCATTAGTGGTTGGGGCATAGACTTGGATCACTGTGATAATGAATGGTTTGTCTTGGAAACGAACAGAGATTATTCTGTCGTTTTTGAGATTGCATCCAAGTACTGCATTTTGGACTCTTTTGTTGACCATGATGGCTACTCCATTTCTTCTAAGGGATTCCTGCCCGCAATAGTAAACATAATGGTCATCTGAGTTAAATTCACCCATTCCAGTCCATTGTAGTTCGCTGATTCCTAGAATGTCGATGTTCACTCTTGCCATCTCCTGTTTGACCACCTCCAATTTGCCTTAATTAATTTACCCAACATTCCAGGTTCCTATGCAATATTGCTCTTTGCAGCATCAGACCTTTCTTCTATCACCAGTCACATCCACACCTGGGTATTGTTTTTGCTTGGCTCCATCCCCTCATTTGTCTTTTTGTGACAGGTTTATTTCGCTTAGCCTTTATCATTCCAAAAAAGTGAACAAAAATTCCTTGATCCTGTCTATGTTCAAAGTCCCCTTATTGTCTCAAAATAAATACTTTCTAGTTGACTTGTTTCAATCAGTATCCAAGCAAGGTTAAATATCGCGTTTGGTTTTTACTTCTCTTTACCATATAAGCCACAAGGGAAGACGGGTTTTTACTTCTTTTAAGGTTCTTTTAATATAGAGATTTTCATTTTTTCCCCATGCAATTGACTTACTGAATAAATAGATCCATTCTCCTATAGAAGGTGACTCAATTTAGATTTTTATCCTCATGATATTCACTTTTTCTTCTGTCATCCATATTTCTTGTAAATTGAATGTTTGCTAAAGGCTTGATTAGATTTAGACTCTTTTTGCAAAGGACAGTTCATGAGATGATGCTATGTACTTCAGACTGCTTCACAACAGAAGGCAAACAATAGCTGGTTGTCCCCTTTACAATAGATTGAGGAGTAAATTCAGGTGGTGGCGCCTCTGATGATGAAGTTCTCCATCAGGCCTTTCGTCCAGTGGTTTCCATCCACTGATGATGATGGCATCCTCTCTGAGGCTCCCAGTGATCCCCACTTTGGTATTCACATCCTTGTGTAAATTTACACCCTCTCCCTGAGTGTAGGCTGGACTTATGACTGTTTCTATTAACAGAACCAGCAGAGGTGATATGTCACTTTGACATTGTTTAAAAAAACTGTGCACATTATCTTGAATTCTCTCTCTTGCTCTCACTCACTTGCTAGCTCCTGGGGAAACCAGCTGTTATATTCTGAGATGCTTTATGAAGAGGTCCCTGTGGCAAATAACTGACATCTCTGGACAACTGCCAGCAGGGACCTGAGCTGTGCCAACAGCCGCAAGAGTGAGCTTGGAAGCACATCCTCCGCTTACCAAGGGTTGAGATTACTGCAGTCCCAGCTGAATCCTTGACTGCATCCTCATGGGAGAGCCTGAGTCAGGGGCATCCAGTTAAACCACACTCAGATTCCAGACCCATGGAAACTGTGACATAAAAAATGGTTGTATTAAGTTGCTACATTTGGGGGGTAATGTGTTACACAAGAGATAACTAATACAAAAATCTTTGACTAGATTATTTCCTTACAATTTACTCATTTGGTGATTTTCTAATTCTATCATTTATTCTAAATTTATTAATTGGGAATAATTTTTAAGAAAAACTTTCTCCCCATCAATTAGGGCTATTTAGTTACACTGAAAAATTGCACAAGAGAGATGATTCATTGCTTAAGATTTCCCCTTTAGTTGCCAATATTCATATTAAAGAGATGATGTTCTAGCTACCTCCTAAATTGACCAAAGAAACGTTTCTCTCTCTCTCTTTCTTTTTTTGGCCACACTGCGTGGCTTGTGGGATCTTAGTTCCCCAACCAGGAGTCGAACCTGTGTCTTTGGTAGTTAAGGTGCAGAGTCCCAATCACTGACCACAAGAGAATTCCCCATCTCTTTTTCTCTTTTTAAATAGTAATGTAGACTTATCAATTAGCTGGATTGCTTTTTTATTTTCTTAATGATACCTTTTGATAAATGATTTCCTAATTCTAATATACTCAGTTGATTAATCTTTTCCTCTGCAGCTAATCCTGTTGAAGAATTCTTTGCTTGTACAAAGATCATGCAGCTATGTTATCTTGTCAAAGCTTTATGTTTTTATCTTTCATATTTAAGTCTGCAATCCTCTAGGATTGCTATTTACATTTGATAAGATGTCCTAAAAAGTTGTACAGCAGCTGAAAGGTATGCTTAGAGGAAAAATTACAGACCTAAATGCACATATTAGAAAAGAGGAAAAGCTGAAAATAAACTATTTAACTTTAAGCATAAGTTAGAAAAAAAATGATAGTTTCTAATTTCCAATATGATATCTTTGAATTATTTAAGGTTATTCATGTGTATGGCTTTCATTTATTTTTTAAAGTGTATTGCTTTTAAATAACTATTCAGAATTATATTTTTAGCCCTTAAATATATGGATATTTTTCATTATCATTTTGTTATTGATTTCTAGCTTAATTTCACTGTGGTCAGAGAACATGCTTTGTATAATTTGCTTGTTATGAAATATGCTTTATGGGTTAACACAGTTAATTTTGATAAGGTTTCATGTGTACCTGAGTAGAATGTCTATCCTACAATTACTGGGTATAGGTTTTTATTTATATCAATTATGTCAAATTTGTTAATCATGTCATTCAGTAGGTCTACTGATTTTGTTTATCAGTTACTGAGAGGAGGGATACATTTAAGTTTTCTATTTTGATTAAATAGGATTTTGCTTTTATTTTTAGTTTTATTAAATTTTTACTTCATATGTAAGACTCTGCTATTCAGGGCATACAATTTATAAATGTTTTATCTTCTTGATAAACAAAACTTTAATGATAAATAATTCTTGTTATCTTTAATCATAAATGAAATGATAAAATAAATAAATAAAATTGACTTTGTCTGATATTGTGATAGCTATAACAACTTTCTATTACTAAATGTTTCAGAGGTATATCTTTTCCCATCCTTTTACAGTTAACCTTTGTGTAGTCTCATACTTAGATTATGTCTCTTGTAAGCAGCAGGTCACTGGAATTTTTTTATCCAGACTGCCAATCTTTGGCTTTTAATTTGAGGTAGTTATTCAATTCATATCCATTTAAGTGTTGATATACACCGTTTTCCCTTCATAGATCACAGCTTTGTTGTGGTGTAGGGACTTGAGTAACTCAAGCCATGAGCCATGCTATGCAGGGCCACCCAAGCAGATGGGTCATAGTGAAGAGTTTTGACAAAATGTGGTCCACTGGAGGAGAAAATGCAATCCACTCCAGTATTCTTGCCACGAGAACCCCATGAATGATAGGACAGAGGAGCCTGGCATGCTGCAGTCCACGGTGCCACAAAGAGTCAGACACGACTTAGCGACTGAACAACAACAACATACACAGTTTTAACATCTTACTATATGCCCTCTGCTTTTCCCACCCAAACTATATGACTTTTTCTTGACTTTCTTGTCTACTTTTGGGTTGGTTAAATATTTTTTATTACTCATTTCTCTTCCTCTATTTCCTTTTATGATATAGTATCTTCCTATTCTTTCAGTGGATATCCTAGATATGACAGCAAACATCTTTAACTTAGAACTAATAAACATTACTTCTTTCATGTCTCACACGTGTTATTACTTTGACTGCAAGGAGATCCAACCAGTCCATTCTGAAGGAGATCAGCCCTGGGTGTTCTTTGGAAGGAATGATGCTATAGCTGAAACTCCAGTACTTTGGCCACCTCATGCGAAGAGTTGACTCATTGGAAAAGACTCTGATGCTGGGAGGGATTGGGGGCAGGAGGAGAAGGAGATGACAGAGGATGAGATGGCTGGATGGCATCACTGACTCGATGGATGTGAGTCTGGGTGAACTCCGGGAGCTGGTGATGGACAGGGAGGCCTGGCGTGCTGCGATTCGTGGGGTCGCAAAGAGTCAGACACGACTGAGCGACTGAACTGAACTGAACTCCATTTACCTCCATCCCAACTTATGTGTTTTTGTTTTCATGTATTTTAATTCTATAGGCAGATGCCCATTCCGTAACATTTTTAAGATTTGGATGAGTACACATGGAAACCCATACACTATGTATCTAGATAGTTTAAAGAATAAATCATGCTAACAAATTGTTGAGCAAAATATATGTTATTTTCCTACATTTATCAGTAATGACAATTTAGAAAGCCAGATGGAATTCATAATTCTGAATTCGAATTCAGGACTCCTCAGAGTTCCCTGCTAGAATATTATGGCACAGAGCAGCTAGCTTCTGGTTCCTGGTCCACAGTTACACTCCTCCTCCTCCCACCCCCACTCCTCTTCCCACTTCTACCTCCAACCCCGGGAGGCCTCACGCATGTGTGTACGGACTATCCAGCTCTGTGAATTCCTGCTACAAACAGCCTCTGCGTATTCACTCCTAGGCCCTCAGGTGTGCACTGGAAATGTGGTCTGTTCTTGGGAGGATGGAGCCAGGGATAATAGGGCCCACACCACACAGACATGGAAGGAGGATCAGATCCATGTGTGTGGGGAATTTTGAGGTCCCAGGTACCCAAACTGTGCTCTAAGTAGAGAGACATAGGCTCCAGGTGGGCATGTACCCTATGGATTCCTTACCTTAAGGCATGGCAGGAAGAAGGCCAGAGTGCAAGGCCTAGGGAAGGGTGCCTCTGGCCCAAATCTTAGTGACTATACATGCGCGCGTGTGCACACACACACACACACGTGTATTATTTTACAAAGTTTTATACAGCTAATATGCATTTAGATTTACCTACATATTCACCTTTCATATTGTTCTTCATTTCTTTCTGCATCTCCAGCCTTCTATCTCATTTAATTTTCCTTGTGCCTTGAGGACAATCCTCAATATTTTCTTTAAAGTGGGTATCCTAGCTGTGCATTTTCTTTTTTCTGTTTATTTGTTTGTTTGTTTGTCCAAAAATATCTCTCCTTTCCTTTCACATTTAAAGGATATTTTCCCTGAATGTAGACTTCTAGGTTAGAAGTGATTTTCTTTCTGGTCTTTGAAGATGCCATTCCATCGTTGCCTTTGACTCTGTCTCTTTGGGGTGTTCAACTGTCAGTGTTAACTTTAAAGAGCACATAGGCAATAATTAAGTAGATGAGAAACCCAATTTTTAGAAATAAAAGATTTGAGCAGACCCTTTACCAAAGTTAAAAAAAAAGATAATACATCAGACTTGTAAGATTTCTGTAAAATATGGTTAATATGCAGGTCTGTGGTAAGACGGCTCAGGTTGAAATACTGGTTCTTTGACCCTTGGTGAGCCACGTAAGCTCTCTAGATATTATTATCTTCATTTGTGAAATACAGATAATAATCGTAAAGGCCATTCTGAAGCTTAAATGTTCAGTTCAATGTAAAGTGCTTACAAGAGGGCCTGGCATACAGTCAACACTTAGGAAACGTGACCTAGCTATGCCATGAGTGTGTACCTTTGCTCTGTGTTGTGAATAGTGTTAACAGTAGTATTAGTAGTAGTAGTCGTGTTGAGAAATTTCTTCTTGGTTTTGGCTTCTGTCATATTTGGGAGCAAATTTCAGGATGGCATGTAGCAACTGTGCAAGACTAGCTTGTCTTCTTTTTGGGGTTACCATCATCACTGGATTTATTTTCACCAATATTTCTTCTAGTTCCCTTTTGTTTTTTCCTATGCTGTATTGTTTGATTTAGGATTGTGTTTAGCTACAAGTAAGAGAATGCCAGGGTCCGTCTCAGAAGCCCGCTGGCTGCGACGGATCGCGCAAAACCTCAGCCGAGAGGAGCTACCCCACGTCCAAGGAGCTGTGGCTGTGCGGACACAGGAGGGCCGAGAGGAGATACTCCACATTCAAGGTCATGAGGGGTGGCTGTGAGGAGATACCCCTCGTCCAAAATAAGGAGCAGCGGCTGTGCTTTGCTGGAGCAGCCATGAAGAGATATGCCACGTCCAAGGTAGAGAAACCCAAGTAAGACCGTAGGTGTTGCGAGAGGGCGTCAGAGGCCAGACACACTGAAACCATAACCACAGAAAGCTAGCCATTCTGATCACACGGACCAGAGCCTTGTCTAACTCAATTAAACTAAGCCATGCCGTGTGGGGCCACCCAAGACAGACGGGTCATGGTGGAGATGTCTGACAGAATGTGGTCCACTGGAGAAGGGAATGGCAAACCACTTCAGTAGTCTTGCCTTGAGAACCCCATGAACAGTATGAAAAGACAAAATGATAGGATACTGAAGGAGGAACTCCCTGGGTCAGTAGGTGCCCAATATGCTACTGGAGATCAGTGGAAAATAACTCCAGAAGGAATGAAGGGATAGAGCCAAAGCAAAAAGAATACCCAGTTGTGGATGTGACTGGTGATAGAAGCAAGGTCCGATGCTGTAAAGAGCAATATTGCATTGGAACCTGGAATGTCAAGTCCATGAATCAAGGCAAACTAGAAGTGGTCAAACAGGAGATGGCAAGAGTGAATGTCGACATTCTAGGAATCAGTGAGCTAAAATGGACTGGAATGGGTGAATTTAACTCTGCTGCTGCTGCTGCTGCTGCTAAGTCGCTTCAGTCGTGTCCGACTCTGTGCAACCCCATAGACAGCAGCCCACCAGGCTTTCCCGTCCCTGGGATCCTCCAGGCAAGAACACTGGAGTGGGTTGCCATTTCCTTCTCCAATGCATGAAAGTGAAAGCGAAAGGGAAGTCGCTCAGTTGTGTCTGACTCTAGCGACCCCATAGACTGCAGCCTACCAGGCTCCTCTGTCCACGGGATTTTATAGGCAAAAGTACTGGAGGGGGGTGCCACTGCCTTCTTCGGAATTTAACTCAGATGACCATTATATCTACTACTGTGGGCAGGAATCCCTTAGAAGAAATGAAGTGGCCATGATGGTCAACAAAAGAGTCCGAAATGCAGTACTTGGATGAAATCACAAAAACAACAGAATGATCTCTGTTCATTTCCAAGGCAAACCATTCAATATCACGGTGATCCAAGCCTATGCCCCAACCAGTAACGCTGAAGAAGCTGAAGTTGAATGGCTCTGTGAAGACCTACAAGACCTTTTAGAACTAACACCCCCCAAAAGATGTCCTTTTCATTACAGGGGACTGGAATGCAAAAGTAGGAAGTCAAGAAACAGCTGGAGTAACAGGCAAATTTGGCCTTGGAGTACAGAATGAAGCAGGGCAAAGGCTAATAGAATTTTGCCAAGAGAACGCACCGGTCATAGCAAATACCTTCTTCCAACAACACAAGAGAAGACTCTACACATGGACATCACCAGATGGTCAACACTGAAATCAGATTGATTATGTTCTTTGCAGCCAAAGATGGAGAAGCTCTATACAGTCAGCAAAAACAAGACCAGGAGCTGACTGTGACTCAGATCATGAACTCCTTCTTATTGCCAAATTTAGACTTAATTGAAGAAAGTGGGGAAAACCACTAGACCATTCAGGTATGACCTAAATCAAATCCCTTATGATATACAGTGGAAGTGAGAAATAGATTTAAGGGTCTAGATCTGATAGACAGAGTGCCTGAGGAACGATGGACGGAGGTTCGTGACATTGCACAGGAGACAGGGATCAAGACCATCCCCATGGAAAAGAAATGCCAAAAAAGCAAAATGGCTGTCTGGGGAGGCCTTACAAATAGCTGTGAAAGAAGAGAAGTGAAAAGCAAAGGTGAAAAGGAAAGATCTAAGCATCTGAATGCAGAGTTCCAAAGAATAGCAAGGAGAGATAAGAAAGCCTTCCTCCGCGATCAGTGCAAAGAAATAGAGGAAAACAACAGAATGGGAAAGACTAGAGATCTCTTGAACAAAATTAGAGATACCAAGGGAACATTTCATGCAAAGATGGGCTCGATAAAGGAGAGAAATGGTATGGACCTAACAAAAGCAAAAGATATTAAGAAGAGGTGGTAAGAACACACAGAAGAACTGCACAAAAAAGATCTTCACAACCCAGATAATCACGATGGTGTGATCACTCACACTCACCTAGAGCCAGACATCCTGGAACGTGAAGTCAAGTGGACCTTAGGAATCATCACTACAAACCAAGCTAGTGGAGGTGATAGAATTCCAGTTGAGCTATTTCAAGTCGTGAAAGATGATGCTGTGAAAGTGCTGCACTCAATATGTCAGCAGATTTGGAAAACTCAGCAGTGGCCACAGGACTGGAAAAGGTCAGTTTTCATTCCAATCCCAAAGTAAGGCAATGCCAAAGAATGCTCAAACTACTGCACAATTGCAGTCATCTCACACACTAGTAAAGAAATGCTCAAAATTCTCCAAGCCAGGCTTCAGCAATATGTGAACCGTGAACTTCCTGATGTTCAAGCTGGTTTTAGAAAAGGCAGAGGAACCAGAGATCAAATTGCGAACATCCGCTGGATCATTGAAAAAG
Source organism: Bos indicus x Bos taurus (assembly GCF_003369695.1). Lineage (NCBI taxonomy): Eukaryota > Metazoa > Chordata > Mammalia > Artiodactyla > Bovidae > Bos > Bos indicus x Bos taurus. The sequence continues at coordinate 79,359,425 of NC_040083.1, read as the reverse complement.
CAAGAGAGTTCCAGAAAAACATCTATTTCCGTTTTATTGACTATGCCAAAGCCTTTGATTGTGTGGATCACAATAAACTGTGGAAAATTCTGAAAGAGATGGGAATACCAGACCACCTGACCTGCCTCTTGAGAAACTTGTATGCAGGTCAGGAAGCAACAGTTAGAACTGGACATGGAACAACAGACTGGTTCCAAATAGGAAAAAGAGTACATCAAGGCTGTATATTGTCACTCTGCTTATTTAACTTATATGCAGAGTACATCATGAGAAATGCTGGACTGGAAGAAGCACAAGCTGGAATCAAGATTGATGGGAGAAATATCAATAACCTCAGATATGCAGATGACACCACCCTTATGGCAGAAAATGAAGAACTAAAGAGCCTCTTGATGAAAGTGAAAGAGGAGAGTGAAAAAGTTGACTTAAAGCTCAACATTCAGAAAACAAAGATCATGGCATCTGGTCTCATCACTTCATGGCAGACAGATGGGGAAACAGTCGAAACAGGGTCAGACTTCATTTTTTTGGGCTCCAAGATCACTGCAGATGGTGACTGCAGCCATGAAATTAAAGGATGCTTACTCATTGGAAGGAAAGTTATGACCAACTTAGATAGCATATTGAAAAGCAGAGATATTACTTTGCCAACAAAGGTCTGTCTAGTCAAGGCTATGGTTTTTCCAGTGGTCATGTATGGATATGAGAGTTGGACTGTGAAGAAAGCTGAGCGCCGAAGAATTGATGCCTTTGAACTGTGGTGTTGGAGAAGACTCTTGCGAGTCCCTTGGAATGCAAGGAGATCCAAATAGTCCATCCTAAAGGAGATCAGTCCTGGATATTCATTTGAAGGACTGATGCTAAAGCTGAAACTCCAATACTTTGGCCACCTCATGTGAAGAGTTGACTCATTGGAAAAGACCCTGATGCTGGGAGGGATTGGGGGCAGGAGGAGAAGGGGACGACAGAGGATGAGATGGCTGGATGGCATCACCAACTCAATGGACATGGGTTTGAATGAACTCCAGGAGTTGGTGATGGACAGGGAGGCCTGGTGTGCAGTGATTCATGGGGTCGCAAAGAGTCAGACAGGACTTAGCAACTGAACTGAACTGAAGAGAATGCCTACATGCCAGCACCCTAAAAGAATAAAGTTTTGTTCATTGCATCTGTTGAGATGCACAGAAGTCAGCAGAACTAAGATATCATCAGTCTCTTAGACTCCTGTGCTTCCCTTATCTCAGTATTTAACTGTGGTTTTCATTCAGATGGTTTCAAGAGGGCTGCTATACCCATGGGCATTGCATCAATGTTTCAAGCAGAAGAACAGGAAAAAATTAAAAGCTGTCTTCTAGAAGTTTCTTTCTTTACACAGGAAGGGAAGCTGTTTCTATCAGAATCCTAGATACAGACTATTAATCAGAACCATGTAATGTGAGCATCTCCAGATGCAAGGGATTATTGGAAATGAAAGGTTTTTAACTGGATACAATGCAACCCCAAACAAAATTGTAGTTCTGTTAGAAAAGGAAGAAGTGGGGATGGATGGTTACAGGCAAGTACTCGGCAGCGTCAATAATGAGGGATATAGCTAAAGCCCACAAAGCTCTAATTTTCTGAAGCCTTTATACCCTGTGACCTCATTTTATGTCCAGTGCCCCTCAGCCACCACCATCTAGCCACACTGCCTTCTTTTAGTCCTTTCAACTCACTAAGCCCCTTCCTGACTTGAAATGTTGATACTGAGCCCTCTCTGCCCAGAATGCATCCCCCTGAATTTTACATGGCTGCTTCCTCTTCATTCGTCACATCCCAGTTTCCAAAGCCCCAGCTTAGGACTCTCCACCCCATCCCTCTCTCAGACACCATCTCTGCTTAGTATATAATGTATAATTGTACAACTATATGATTACTAAAACTTTATGTAATGTTTTTTCACATTTTGATACTTATTAGTATTTCCCAGCAGGAATCTTGTCATTCTGTTTACTGTCATGTCTCCAGTGCCTAGAACACTTGTTGACACATGATAAATATTCAATAATTACTTGTGGGATGAATAAAATAATCCTCGCTATTTTATTGAAAGAATGAATGAAAGCATCTGTATGGAACTGGACCTCCCTTGCTGCTGCTGCTGCTGCTAAGTTGCTTCAGTCGTGTCTGACTCTGTGCGACCCCATAGACGGCAGCCCATCAGGCTCCCCCGTCCCTGGGATTCTCCAGGCAAGAACACTGGAATGGGTTGCCATTTCCTTCTCCAATGCATGAAAGTGAAAAGTGAAAGTGAAGTCACTCAGTCGTGTCCGACTCCCAGCAACCCCATGGACTGCAGCCTACCAGACTCCTCCATCCATGAGATTTTCCAGGCAAGAGTACTGGACCTCCCTTAGGAAGTTTCAAATGTGACCACTAACTCTGTAGTGTCAAATACTAGGTCCTATGTGCCAGACTACTTTAAAAGTAAACTCTTTAAAATCAATTCACCAATAGCCAATAAACTTCAGTAGTGAAAATGAGGCCCATGAAGTCAATTCCTATTCAGAGTAGTGAACAGATGCTTTCCTTTATTCTGGACATTAAAGATAAAATCCTATCTCTTCCAGGGCCCTCACTTATAATTGCCCTCCCTTGAACTTCTCCCACTAGTGATCAATTGCCTCTGCATTTAATGCGTTATGAAACTGAGAATCTGTGGTACCAATTTTGTTCCTAATTTCCCTCTAATTTGTATCTGCTTCTACAATGGTAATAAAATCAGCCTGAATCATATAACAAAATAAGATTAGGGACTGCAGATACACATGGAGTTTCATTAAAAGAATAGGTAACACAATCAGGATTCTGAGATAATCAAAATGTAATAATCTGCAAATTTATAAAGGGAAAATTATCACCCCAATGATACAATCAGATGATGAAAGTAAGCATAATAGTTTTGAATTCATGTGACTTCCTTTTAAGAAATGATTACTAAGGGAAAAAAGGTCACTTTAAAAGAAAGTGGGGTCTCTTATCAAGTCCAAAAACAAAACAAATAATCAGGTTACTGTCTCTGAAAATAGAAATAGATGCTGTGATCTTGGAAAAGCAAACTATTCATCATGTCACAGAGGCATAGACTGGTAATGAACCAGGCCTTCTGGTGACATTGATTAAAGCATTTGGAGCACGTGAATAGAAAGCAGAAAGGAAAAAAAGGAAGACAACAAAACCTATTGTGCTAAACAGCCTCAGGGCTGTTAGAACAACCTCATTCAGGAGGCTTTAGACTTAAGATGTGGTGACCTTATTTAGATGCCGCCTCCTACCACCCTGCCGAAAACACAAAGCCCAGGCCTTTGGTTGTTGTTCAGTCACTAATAATAAAGTTGATTGCCTTCAAGAGGTAAGAGCTGAGGGGTATGAAAGGGAGTAGCAGCACTCTGTCCTTCTTTGTATATTTCTGACTTTCGGAAACATATTAATGTTCCTTGTGTTCATGAAATAAAATTAACAAAGATGAGAGAGGAAAATGTCTAAACTAAAGGAAACTGGGGGAAAAAAATAAACCCAATAGAATGAACGTAACTCCTGAAGGGGAGAAATAGAAAGAAGTAACCCAACATAGAAAGACAGATTTGGCAGAGTGGCTCTTTTGAGTAGATCTGTTTTTGCAGTCGTATATTAGAAACAATTCTGAAGCTTATATAATTTTATTTGTTTATTGGCTGTGCTTGGTCTTCATTGCTTCTGGGCTTTTCTTCGGTTGCGGTGAGCAGGGGCTACTCTTCATTGCAGTATTTGGGCTTCTCACTGCTGTGAGTTCTCCTGTTGTGGAGCACAGGCTTTAGGGGTATGCACTGAGTAGTTGCAGATTCCAGGCTCTAGAGCTCAGGCTCGGTAGTTTTGGCACAAGGGCTTGGTTGCTCCATAACACATGGGATCTTCCTGGACCAGCCATCAAGCCTGTGTCTCTTGCATTGGCAGGTGGATTCTTCACCAGTGAGCCTCCAGGGGAGTCCTAAAACTATTTTAGATGTATTTTAAGGTTGAATAAACTTGTAAATGTGTTGATACTTTGGAAGCCAGGATTCCTGCTGTGGAAGGGAGGACTTATGGATACGAAGTGGGCTTATGGAGGGTCAGAAAGAACCTTAGGGGTACAGACTGGAATCAGAAGTATCTATGGAGTCTCATGATTTCTAAACCACGTTGTTAATCCTCATTATTGGAGGATTCTTCTACTCGCTAAAGTCAATACATATGCCAATCTGTGGTCTCTTGCAGACATGTTCAGACTGGCAAAAATTTGAGTCACCTGACACATTCCCAGCTGAGGTAGAACGAGGCAGTGCTCTCATGCTTGTTCTCATTGCAGCTCTCCTTCTGTAAGCAAATGCCCGTTTTGCAGTCTATTCAGTGCCACATCTTTCCCATTTTTGATGCTTTCTGTTGGTGATATTGCTAACATGCCCCCCAAGTGTAGTGCTGAAGAGCTGTTTAATGTTCCCAAGCACAAGGAAGCTGTGACATGATTTATGGAGAAATATATTTATAAGACAAACCTAGTTGAGGCATGGAAATATAATGCTATTGGCCATGAATTTAATGTCAATGAGTCAACAATATATACTAAATAAGGTGTCTTTAAATAAACACATATAAAACAAAGTCATGTATTGATCAGTTGACAAAAATGTGACCAGAGGCTTGCAGGAACACAACTACGCAGCGTCAGTGCATGTGGCCTGGAAAACAGATACATACCAGGCTGCTTCTAAAAGGGGCTCGATCATGAAACAGGGCATGTTTGTTGTTCGCAGAGTCACTGCAGACTGAACAAGCAGCAGCCGATTTTGTCCTTTGCACAGTTAGAGTTCACCTATTGTGGATACTGTCATCTGAAGCATGTGGTCAGGCTCTTGGTGCAATTTCAACAAGCCGTAGTCACTGGTAGCTCAGACAGTAAAGAATTTGCCTGGGTTCGATCCCTGGGTTGGGAAGATCCCTTGGAGGAGGGCATGGCAAGCCACTCCAGTAATCTTGCCTGGAGAATCCCCATGGATGGAGGAGCCTGACGGGCTACAGTCCATGGGGTCGCAAAGAGTTGGACACAACTGAGTGACTAAGTATAACTTAGCACAACCCTATATTTACCCTCTTAACAATAGTTTAATATTTTCTAATTCAGTGTTTGTGGCAACTTTATAGAACATAACTATGGAAAATAAGGAGAATTGACCATATATATATATGCATGACACTTGTACATGTGCATAGTCATATAGGTAAGTATGTTTGCATGTATATTATATGTATATATACCATACACGCATATATTTCCTGGTTCTGACTCTTGTAGACCCAAGAAATAAAAACATCCCAGTATCAGTGAGCTTACCTAGCACTCAGATATCATTCTATAATACAAACAAAAAAAAGGAGCAGGGCTCCTTGGTAAAATAACCAATTCCAGGTCTGGAGTCGGGTGGATGGATGGATACATGATGAGTCTGGAATATCTTACCATGCCAGAAAGTAGGAAAGCACCCTAAAAAATGATGGAGGCAGCCTACTCAAAGCAGTTTCCACTGGACAAGTCAGGGACAACCTGAGCACTAAAATAATTGAGTACAGTAATGAATCACAAACCATTAGAGGAAAAAATAGAAACTGAGGAATCTGTATCCATTATTAACAAATGACAAAAAAAGGAGCTCTTCCTTATAGTAGAATGCTGGTTGCCAACTGAAAAATGGGGACATAGTGCTGGTGTTGAATTATCATTCTGCAGCCATCATTATAATGATTGGCTTGGGTAAGAATCATATTAACGCTACATTGAGGGAGAAATTTTGATGAGGAGCTGGATATTTGAATGTCTCCACACAACTTGCTCAGTAATTCCAAGGGAAAATAGTAGTAGTCACTACACAATGGAGAAATAAGAGAAGACTTTCACCAGATGATCAAAATTAACGTCACAGTGAAGGACACATGGTCGCGGTGTGCCAGACGTGATGCCCTGAAAAGGACACAAGAATGCATAATCCGAATCTAATCATGAAGAAACACCAAACAGATCCATGAGAAGCATGCTGCTCTTTTACAGGATTAGGAGAACCTCTATTCTTTTGAAATGTTAAGGTTGTAAATACATAGAAAGACTGTGGAAATGTTTCAGATTAAAGGAGGCTAAAGAGATATGGCAACTAAATATAATGCATGATCCTAACACAGATCCTATACTGGAGAAAATGCTTTTAAAACTTTTTAGGCATAAGTGAGTCAACATCTGAGTTATTGACGCAATAAGTGAGTCAACAAGTGAGTTAATATCTGAGACTGGAATACAGGCAAGAGATTCAATGAAAGTATTTTACCAAAGGTAAATTACTGTAGTTATATAAGAGAGTCTCTGCATTCTTAGAAAATATACACTGAATATTTAAGAGTAAAATGTTAACATAGGTGCATCTGAATGATGAGTATACAAGTGTTCTTCATACTCCTCTTATTCATGCAAATTTTCCTTTTTCCTTTTTATTCATGCAACTTTTATTTAAGTTTGAAATTATTTCCAAGTGAAAGTTTTAAAAGCAAAAGAATGAAAATTCTTGTTATCCCAGAAATCTTACGTCTAAGAATGTTTTTCAACAGAATTTTAGGAAGAGTAACAAAGACAATGTGATAATAGAATGATTGCTGTTGAACAAAATCAGAAAGTTAAAATCAATCTTTAGTAAAAGACTTGTTAAATAAATATAAATGTATATCCGTGATGACCCAATTGTAGATATTTGCTCGGTTCCCATCAACCTTCTCATTGTAGCCATGTTTGCACTGGAGCCCTGGGCTCAGTTGTTTGGACTGAGGGTAGGCACCTGATTTGTAACAAGCTAGTCAGGTTTTCTCCACCAGAGGTTCCATACTGGGCTGACATTCCAGTTCAGTCTGCATGATTCTTTTGACCAGAACAGCAATAAATCGAGAAGTTCCAGTAGCCATCTTCAACCAGATGTACAGAGGAAAAACAGCAGTAAGGAATTGCTAACAATCTATTTTTCCATAAAATATATTCAGGTATTTAAATAGACACATTTTAACTGTCCATTAATATTCTTTATAATAGTACAGAAATATGAAAATGAATCCCAACAAATAAAAAATTAATGATCAGAATATTGAAAGCATTCATGCTATTAATCTCATGTTTAATATTGTCTCACTGATTTATGTATGATGTTATAAGTAAATAATGTTTTGGAAAAAAATTTTAAAACATATTGAGCTTATGTTTTAATGATTTCATGATGCTGTGAATGCCTCTGCTCCAAACAACTTCATTCAACTTTAACATTTTTAAAAAGATGCTTAAAGCTTCCACATCTGTGAAATGAATAATCTGAAGGTTGGAAGTTGGATCCATTTCCCTGCATGTTATTGCCGCCTAGTGGCTGATGATAAGAACCTAAATTTGAGTTGGGAACTGGCCCATTGAGTGACTGGAGAAGGCAATGGCAACCCACTCCAGAACTCTTGCCTGGAAAATCCCATGGATGGAGGAGCCTTGTAGGCTGCAGTCCACGGGGCTGCTGAGAGTCGGACATGACTGAGCGACTTCACTTTCAGTTTTCACTTTCATGCATTGGAGAAGGAAATGGCAACCCAGTCCAGTGTTCTTGCCTGGAGAATCCCAGGGACAGGGGAGCCTGGTGGGCTGCCGTCTACGGGGTCACACAGAGTCGGACACGACTGAAGCGATTTAGCAGCAGCAGCAACAGCCAGTGCATGACTGGGGCAGCTTAGCTATTCCACCCACTCTAAGAAGGTAAGTTCCACCAGCCAACTCCCATCAGGGGTCTCCCAAGAAGTAACTCTATATGTCTTCCTAGAACATCTTGCTCCCAAAACCCCGACTTCTTTCCCAGGACTTCCTGCTTCCCAGAATCCCAGGTTAAGTTGGGAGCATGACAAGAAAGCTTGGGGACCCAATCAGTGAGGAGGCCCCGAAAACATCTCATTTGGCTATCATGCCAAAGAACTCATCTTAGAAAGAGAAAAGGAAAACTGAAATGGTTTCCACTCCAGCTCGCAAAATTCAGGGTAAAGCAAAAACTACCAAGACTCTAGTTAAGCACACCAGCAAGCTCTCACCTTGTGGGAAAAGAGAGGCTATCTCAGGTACAAGATATGTGCAGTCTGCTTTTTCTACAACTTACCCTCAGGGAGTCCCCCCAGTTTCCCTGGGTCTGGGTTTTATCTGCAAAATCCTACCCTGTCAAATTCACCCCAACCTACTAGCACAGCACAAATAACCCCTTACCCTTCAATGTGCCCAGAGCTCTTTAAACTCATTTAGTATTAATTCACAAGCTCAGAACTTCTCCAAGGAAGAGACTGTCTGCATCACATTGACCACTTGTGGGACAGCCCTTGCACATGATAAAAACTGAGGTTGTCACCAATGTGTGAAACCTTTCTGCAGTTCTCAGTCTTTGGCCCTCCAAAGAAAAGTGCCTAGCTGGTGAGACAGTGAGCAAAAGATAGTGTAAAAGGGACTGTCCTCAGGGTCAACGGATTTTCCTCTGCTGCTAACTGGCTCTAGACCCTGAACAATTCACATCTTTGGATCCGTTTTCTCATAGTTACGTGAACAAGTTGGGTGACATATTCTCCAAGGTTACTTTCAGTTCTGTGATTAACTGAATATATTCTCCTCTAGTTTAGTATTATCTAAGTCTGCATTGACCATCTCTGTTTTCCCCTCTCACTTTCGTCACTTCGTTTATTAAAAATCACCCTCATGAAGATAGAATGAACCATGTGGTGTTGGATTACAGGCAGACATCATTAGGAACTCATATTTAGCCTTGTATATACAAATGGCTAGATACAGAAATAATTAGGTAACTGTGGGCTGAAGAGCCAACTCATTGGAAAAGACCCTCATGCTGGGGAAGATTGAAGGTAAAAAAAGAAGAGGGTGACAGAGGATGAGATGGTTGGATGGCATCACCAACTCAATGGACACGAGTTTGAGCAAACTCTGGGAGATAGTGAAGGACAGGAAAGCCTGGTGTGCTGCATGCAGTTCATAGGGTCACAAAGAGTTGGAGATGACTTAGTGACTGAACGACGACAAAAATGTGGGCTAGTAGCTGTACATGTATTACCTAGCTCTGTCCAGTGAGAGGTCTAAGAACCATGACACCTCAGTACCAATAGGAACACCTAGTGCACAAATCTTGGTTTCTAAACCCATTCTCCAATGAAAGGAATCTAAGACCCTGAGAAATGGTTTGTTCTGGGGCCAGGGCAGAGAATACACAGGATGAGCCTGGAGTACCTTGCAATGCCAAAAGGAAAGTGCTCAAAAATCAAAGCAATGTGGGCATGTCAAAGGAACATAGGAACCAACAGAAAGAGCTCCCAATGGCCAAAGCTTAAAAAAAAAAAAAAAGAAACAGTATGGATTAAAACCCAAAGTACAAAACAAATGCCCTTGAATCCATATTGGCATAGATAGGTGACTGAATAAATAAATAGGAGGGCAGACAAATCTCCTGTGCAGCAAAACTCCAAATAATTTTTGTAGAAACCCTGTCCTTGGGGCTTCCCTGGTGAAACAGTGGTTAAGAATCCACCTGTCAAGGGACACGGGTTCCATCCCTGGTCTGGGAGAATCCCACATGCCATGGAGCGACTAAGCACACACCACAACTGCTGAAGCCCGCAGGCTCTCGGGCCCGTGCTCTGAAATAAGAGAAGTTACCGCAGTGAGAAGCCGGAGCACTACAATTAGAGAGTAGCCCTCGCTCGCAACAACTACAGAAAGCCCACAAGCAGCAATGAAGACCCATCACAGCCAAAAATATAAATAAGTAAATAAATCTTAAAAATAAAACCTATTTTTTTAAAAATGGAAATTCTGCCCTCAAAGTGGTAGGGCTCACATCTCTGCCCCTTGAATGTGCTGTGCTGTGCTTAGTCACTCAGTCATGTCCGACTCTTTGCGACCCTATGGACTGAAGCCCACCAGGCTCCTCTGTCCATGGGGATTCTCCAGGCGACAATACCGGAGTGGGTTGTCCCCCTCCAGGGGATTTTTCCCAACACAGGAATCAAACCCAGGTCTCCCACATTGCAGGCGGATTCTTTACTGACTGAGCCACGAGGGAAGCCCAAGAATACTGGAGTGGGTAGCCTATCCCTCCTCCAGAGGATCTTCTTGACCCAGCAATCAAACCGGGGTCTCCTGCATTGCAGGCGATTCTTTACCAGCTGAGCTATCAGGGAAGCCCTGCCCCTTGAGTGTGGGCTCCACTTAATGACTCATTTCCAAAGAATACACTTTGGAAAGGGGGACAGAAACAAAGAGTAACTTTGCTATGGAGAAACTTGGAAACATGACCTCAGCCAGGTGATCAAGTGATGCCTTATATTGGGAGCACACACCCTCGGTAGGATTGGCCATGAGAATGGCATTTCGCCTCTGTGGTGTTCTTTCCAAAAAGTTATGACCATCGTATAACCATGAGAAAAGCATCAACAAACTCAAATGGAGAAATATTCTACAAAACACCTGACCAATCCTCCACAAAACTGTCAAGATCATTAGAACAGGAAAAGTCTGAGAAACTGTCACAGCCAAGAGGAGCCTAAGGAGTCATGATGACCAAGAGTAATGTATCCTAAATGTGATCCTAGAACAGAAAGAGAACACTAAAATTATTTAATGAAATCTAAATAAAGTGTGCAGTCTAGTTATAATACTATAACAATGTTGGCTATTTAGTTTTGATAAAGGCCCCGTGGGAACATAAGATGCCAACAACAGGGAAAGGAGATGAGGTGCTTATGAGAACACTTTGTGCTGTCCTTACAACTTTTCAATAAATCTAAAACTACTCTGAAATTAAAAGTTAATTTAAAATAACTATATAAAATCACCCCATACCTAACCAAGGATTTACCACGTTAAAAACCCAAAGAGTTCATACACTCAATACTGAAAAAACAAGCATCCAACCAAAAAGTGGGCAGAGGATCCAAACACACATTCTTCCCACAAAGTCATTCAAATGGCCACCAGGGACATAAAAAGATGTGCAACATTGCTAGTTATTAGAGAATTGCAAATCAAAACCACAATGAGGTATCATCTCACACCAGTCAGAATGGCTATCATCAAAAGTCTAAAAATAATAATTGCCAAGAGGGGATGAGGAAAAGGGAACCCTCCTACACTGCTGGTGAGAATGTAAATTGGTGCAGTCACTATGCAGAATAATATAGAGGTTCCTTAAAAACTTAAATATAGAACTACCACAGGATATGTACCCAGTGATCTCACTCCTGGATATATATCCAGAAAAAACAAAAACTCTAATCTGAAAAGGTATGTGCACCCCAGTATTTAGGGCAGCACTATTTACAATAGCCAAGACATGGAAATAGCCCGTGTCCATCAACAGACAATTATCTTAAGAAGAAGTGGAACATGTACACAGTAGAATATTACTGAACCATAAAAAAGGAATGAAATATTGCCATTTGTGTGGATGGTCTTTGAAAAAACTATACTTAGTTAAATAAGTCTGACGGAGAAAGACAAATACTATATGAGACCACTTAAATGTCCAATCTAAAAAATAATACAAATGAATCCGTATACAAAACAGAAACAGATTCACAGATATAGGAAACAAACTTATGATTACCAAACAGGAAAGAGAGGGAAGAAGGGAAAAATTAGGGGTATAGGATTAACAGATACAAGCTACTATACATACAATAGATAAGCAACAAGAATTTACATATAGCACAGAGAATTATGTTCAATATCCAATAACCTATAATGGAATACAGTCTGAAAAAATAACTGACTCTCTTTGCTGTACACCAGAAACTAATACAATGTTATAAAACAACTATACTTCAATTAAAAAATCCAAGCATTCACTGAGGATTCGACCTGAAAGTTCATATCTTATAGTATCTGTCTTTGTTTCTTCCTGCTCTTGTTACCTAGGAATTTTTGTACCCTATAAAAAAGACGTCATCAAAATTTTAATAAAATTTTGCACATACTTATAGAGTAAGATTTCAAAGACAAGACCAACTCTTTGCAGATCTATATTTCCATTTAAGATTTTTTTCAAGACAATATTCCCAATTTTAATATAGAAGAAGGGACACCTTTGCTGGGGTGACCCCTCAGGGAATCATCAGATGTGAAACAGATATTTATGTTACCAAAACAATAGAAAATTTCCCGATTACAAAACCAATGATCGCGATCTCAAATTAAAATGACAGTGAACCCCAGCTGATGTGAAGCAGTTGCTGTTTATGCCTGTTGTCTTGACTTGTACTCTTCTCTTTCCTCTCCAAAGTGACTCACTTTGCTAATAAATTATAGCATCAGTCTAAGGAAAATGATTTCCAGCATTGTTTGAAAAATACCATAGCAGTTTTTTCAACTGTGCCTTTGTTTGGTTTCAGTATTACAGACCTTGGGATCTGCAGGTTCACTCCCTGCCACGGCTTCTCCTGAGTCTGGCCCTGTCCAGGTCTCTCTAGCCTACCTGTGTCTCCAGTGCCATCAGTCATGCTTGTTTGGGCCTAGATCCACCTGTCATATGTTGTTAAAAAAAATACCTCTTTCCTACAGTCTCTGAACAGCCTCAAATCCTATCCACATCCCCATTCTAGAACCCATGTCCTCCCCATCAATCATCTAGCCTTTCAAATTTGTCTTCTCAATGACTCTCCCTCCTGCTAAAATCTGCAGTCTGGCTTCTCCCTGGGCACCACAATCACTGATGCTCTAAGTGGGGAAGTTCCGCCTTTTTCTCTGTCCACTCTCCCGAGTGATCATGCTCTTCTCGGGGTTCCAGAACAGCGATTCTCTGACACCTCTCAGATTTGTGTCTGCAGCCACATCTTCTGGACAGCCTGCTGCACACCTGCCCGGGGGCACTTCAGGCTATGTCAGGCACCTCTTCCTCTCCACCTGCTCTCCCGCTCCTTTCCTGAGCTCACTTACTGTCCCAATCTGTCACCCAAGTCAAACACTTGGTGGGGACTCTAAACCCACTCTCCCTCACTCTCCACATCCACATAATACACCTCCAGTCTGTTTCACCTTTGAAATACTTCTCTGACCTCTACCCTAATTTTTCTGATCCCATAGTACTCACACTGTCCCCAGTACAGCCTCCTAGGGACAGCCTTCCAGCCCTGTCCTGTCTACATCACATCCACACGCCACAAGGTGGGGAAAGGGTGGGCTATTTGAAAAGCAAACCTAACTCTTGCTTGGGGTTGAAACCTTCACCTACTGGAGAAGTCTTGGGTCTCAAGTGGAACCTGAGGCCTCTCTTTCTTCCCACTTCTTGCATCCCTGCCTCTCACGTTATGTGCTGGCCACTGGACCCCTCCACCAGCCATCTCTCCACCTGGCTTCCACCGTCTCCTCTGCCTGCAAGCTTCACCCCACACACATTTCACCAGCTAATCCTACTTACTAATACCCCTGGAAGGCCTTTTTTCACCTCTCTTCCACCTCAGCTCCTGGGCCCAGACTATGCCAGGGACCCCTCATTCCTGCTTCCAGAATATCTCCATCTTGACAGTTCACTTATTCATTTACTCACCAACAACTCTTTCAAGAACACTACTCTGTGCAAGGCACAAAGGCCAGGGGCAAAACCAGAAAGAAGAGAGGAGCATGGAGTCCCAACGAGGCATAGACTTCACGTGTCCCCTGGAGGTACCCACAGGGAGGTCTTCTCTCTTCCCTGCCCACCTGCTCCACTGGGCTGTGAGCAGAAAGCACAAAATACTCTTAGTCATCATTTTACTGCCAGGCTTGGCACAGTGTCTGGCGATAATCTTTTTTTTTTCTTGGCCATTGTACATGGCATTCGAGATCTTAGTTTTCAGACCAGGGATCAAACCCATGCCTCCTGCAGTGGAAACACAGAGTCCTAACCCTGGACTACCAGGGAATTCCTTGGCTGTAACCTATGATGGATGAATAGAATGAGGACTCAGACCTCCCAACATGCAACGTGCTACCCTGACTTTTTGGAATTAGAAAGAACCTTACAGATGTGGCCCAACTCCCTCCCCAGACCTTTCAGTTCAGTTCAGTTCAGTTCAGTCGCTCAGTCGTGTCCGACTCTGCAACCCCATGAATCAAGCACGCCAGGCCTCCCTGTTTTTCACCAAAACCGGAGTTTCCCCAAACTCATGTCCATCAAGTCGGTGGTGCCATCCACCCATCTCATCCTCTGTCATCCCTTCTCCTCCTGCCCCCAATCCCTCCCAGCATCAGGGTCTTTTCCAATGAGTCAACTCTTCGCATGAGGTGGCCAAAGTATTGGAGTTTCAGCTTCAGCCTCAGTCCTTCCAATGAACACCTAGGACTGGTCTCCTTTAGGATGGTCTGGCTGTATCTCCTTGCAGTCCAAGGGACTCACAAGAGTCTTCTCCAGCACCACAGCTCAAAAGTATCAATTCTTCGGCGCTCAGCATTCTTCACAGTCCAACTCTCATATCCATACATGACCACTGGAAAAACCAAAGCTTTGACTTGACGGACCTTTGTTGGCAAAGTAATGTCTCTGCTTTTGAATATGCTATCTAGGTTGGTCATAACTTTCCTTCCAAGGAGTAAGCATCTTTTAATTTCATGGCTGCAGTCACCATACGCAGTGATTTTGGATCCCCAAAAAATAAAGTCTGACCCTGTTTCCACTGTTTCCCCATCTATTTCCCATGAAGTGATGGGACCAGATGCCATGATCTTCGTTTTCTGAATGTTGAGCTTTAAGCCAACCTTTCCACTCTCTTCTTTCACTTTCATCAAGAGGCTTTTTAGATCCTCTTCACTTTCTGCCATAAGGGTGATGTCATATGGATATCTGAAGTTATTGATATTTCTCCCAGCAATCTTGATTCCAGCTTGTGCTTCTTCCAGCCCAGCATTTCTCATGATGTACTCTGCATATAAATTAAATAAGCAGGGTGACAGTATACAGCCTTGACATACTCCTTTTCCTATTTGGAACCAGTCTGTTGTTCCATGTCCAGTTCTAACTGTTGCTTCCTGATCTACATATAGGTTTCTCAAGAGGCAGGTCAAGTGGTCTGGGATTCCCATCTCTTTCAGAATTTTCCACATTTTTTTGTGATCCACACAGTCAAAGGTTTTGGCATAGTCAATAAAGCAGAAATAGATGTTTTTCTGGAACTCTCTTGCTTTTTCCATGATCCAGCGGATGTTGGCAATTTGATATCTGGTTCCTCTGCCTTTTCGAAAACCAGCTTGAACATCTGGAAGTTCACAGTTCACGTATTGCTGAAGCCTGGCTTGGAGAATTTTGAGCATTACTTTACTAGCGTGTGAGATGAGTGCAATTGTGCGGTAGTTTGAGCATTCTTTGGCATTGCCTTTCTTTGGGATTGGAATGAAAATGGACCTTTTCCAGTCCTGTGGCCACTGCTGAGTTTTCCAAATTTGTTGGCATATTGAGTGCAGCACTTTCACAGCATCATCTTTCAGGATTTGAAATAGCCGCACTGGAATTCCATCACCTCCACTAGCTTTGTTCGTAGTGATGCTTCCTAAGGCCAACTTGACTTAATAGTCCAGGATGTCTGGCTCTAGGTGAGTGATTACACCATCATGATTATCTGGGTCATGAAGATCTTTTTTGTACAGTTCTCCTGTGCATTCTTGCCATCTCTTCTTAATATCTTCTGCTTCTGCTAGGTCCATACCATTTCTGTCCTTTAATGAGCCCATCTTTGCATTAAATATTCCCTTGGTATCTCTAATTTTCTTGAAGAGATCTCTAGTCTTTCCCATTCTGTTGTTTTCCTCTATTTCTTTGCACTGATTGCTGAGGAAGGCTTTCTTATCTCTTCTTGCTATTCTTTGGAACTCTGCTTTCAGATGCTCTTATCTTTCCTTTTCTCCTTTGCTTTTCACTTCTCTTCTTTTCACAGCTATTTGTAAGGCCTCCACAGACAGCCATTTTGCTTTTTTTGCATTTCTTTTCCATGAGGATGGTCTTGATCCCTGTCTCCTGTACAATGTCACGAACCTCCATCCATAGTACATCAGGCACTATGTCTATCAGATCTAGTCCCTTAAATCTATTTCTCACTTCCACTGTATAATCATAAGGGATTTGACTTAGGTCATACCTGAATGGTCTAGTGGTTTTCCCTACTTTCTTCAATTTAAGTCTAAATTTGGCAATAAGGAGCTCATGATCTGAGCCACAGTCAGCTCCCGGTCTTGTTTTTGCTGCCTGTATAGAGCTTCTCCATCTTTGGCTGCAAAGAATATCATCAGTCTGATTTTGGTGTTGACCATCTGGTGATGTCCATGTGTAGAGTCTTCTCTTGTGTTGTTGGAAGAGGGTATTTTTATGACCAATGCGTTCTCTTGGCAAAACTGTATTAGTCTTTGCCCTGCTTCATTCTGTACTCCAAGGCCAAATTTGCCTGTTACTCCAGGTGTTTTTTGACTTCCTACTTTTGCATTACAGTCCCCTATAATGAGAAGGACATCTTTTTTGGGTGTTAATTCTAAAAGGTCTTGTAGGTCTTGATAGAACCGTTCAACTTCAGCTTCTTCAGCGTTACTGGTTGGGGCATAGGCTTGTATTATTGCGATACTGAATGGTTTGTCTTGGAAATGAACAGAGATCATTCTGTCGGTTTTGAAACTGCATCCAAGTACTGCATTTCGGACTCTTTTGTTTACCATGATGGCTACTCCATTTCTTCTAAGGGATTCCTGCCCGCAGTAGTAGATATAATGGTCATCTGAGTTAAATTCACCCATTGCAGTGCATTTTAGTTTGCTGATTCCTACAATCTCGACCCCAGACCTTTAGCAGATGAGAAATCAAAACTCCTGTAGAGAGAAAAATGAAGTGTCAGCAGTGGAATTCTGAGTCCAAAGTTCAGTACTCTTTCTTTCTAAACCATGCTGCCCCTAACTTGAATAAACTGTGTTTTGTGGTCCTTGGTAACATTTGACTAATTAATATTTCCTATCACTTATTTAACCATAACTTAGTGATCATTCTTGCTTGTTCCTTTCTTTATCTTATAATCCTTATAATCAAAATGATTATAAGGATGATAATCACTTTGATCACAAGAGAATCTTAGACTAATTAAGAAAGGATTCTAATGGATTCTAGGGAGCAAAATGAACCAAGCCAGGTCCCTGTCCTTAGAGGGGACAGCTGGGCACAGACAGGCTTAGCCTGTGTTAATGCCATCACTGAAGTTCTCCTGATTTGGATGGATCATGAGATGCTGCCTGGAAATGAAGCCTCATCTCAAAAAAGTCAATGGACATTTTCCAGGTATTTGAGGACCCAGGAAGGAGAGTGTTCCTAGCAGAGGCAGCACGGTTATAAGGAACAGGAGCAGCAAACTTTAGTCCTTACAGTGATGTTGGCTATGTTCTTTCGAATTAAATTTATCTGTATCTCAATCAGTCCATCAGTTATTATACCACATCTCACATCTAACTGCTTATCCTTTTATTGATCCTTTTTCAAAAAGAGTAATTGATACAGTTCTTCCAGTGTTGAATCCACTCTATTTGACAAATTGGTTACAAGGTTCTAAACACTTGGCAAGTGCCGTGGTTACTGGCACTCGTTCCACAAGGCTATGTTGATGACCACGTGCCAAGCATTGAGCCAGGTGCTGATGCAGACTCAAAGATGAAGATGGGGTGCCAAGGATGCAAGGGGCTGGCCCAGTGAAGACAGGAGAGACCAGCAATCACCCACTAAAAAAAGCCCCAAAGGAGGCTAATTTCAGCTGTTACTGTATTGGTTTAATTACTGGAAATTCTCTGAAGGCAGGAACATGTTTTAAAGTGTCTGGGAGTCACTCTGATGCTCCTCATGCTCCCCACTCCCCATTATCTACCACCAGGTCCTTCCTGTTTTACTCATAAATATTTTTCAAATCCATCCATTTCTTTCCATCTTTATCAGCACCCCTGGAACAGGGTAGGACCTACAGTCTTTCCTTCCAATGTCCTCCACTTGCCTTTGGTCTGTAGAAAAACTTTGGTCAAAGAATAAATTTAATCAGAGAAGTGAGAAGATGCAGAAGCAAAGGAAAACAGTCCAACAAGACCAAATCATAGTTGTTTAGTCATTAAAGTCAAGGACCTTTGGTTCCTTCTCAAAGGCTATAGATAATATTCTGAGCCATATCCTGTGACCTGTCTTATAGATACTGAAACCCCTACCAGATGGAAGAAGTTAAATACATGATAACCAGACTGTAGCCATGGCGTAAGCTATCACAATTCCAAGAACTGGCCTCAAAGAAATGGGAACAAACCAACCATGGAACCGCAGATTAACTGTACTCAGGACAATCAAGATGATGCTGGTCAGACCACCACTGACCAATTCAAGATGACTGTCAGAGCTGCCTCTGCTATTTCTGCCTGGCCTTGCTCTGTCTATATGCCCCTGCTGCTGCTGCTGCTGCTGCTGCTAAGTCACTTCAGTCATGGCTGACTCTGTGCGACCCCATAGACGGCAGCCCACCAGGCTCCCCCATCCCTGGGATTCTCCAGGCAAGAACACTGGAGTGGGTTGCCATTTCCTTCTCCAATGAATGAAAGTGAAAACTGAAAGTGAAGTTGCTCAGTCATGTCTGACTCTTAGCAACCCCGTGGACTGCAGCCCACCAGGCTCCTCCATCCATGGGATTTTCCAGGCAAGAGTACCGGAGTGGGGTGCCGTTGCCTTCTCTGCTATGCCCCTGGACTCCCCTTTAAAAATTCTTCCCCACTGATTGTCAATGGGGAATTGGCCTTCAGACATGAGTCCTCTTCTCCCACCAGGTGCCAGCCTCTGAAATAAAGCAAAGTTTCCTTTCCTCCAACCTAGCTCCTCCAGTACTGGCTTTCCAGTAGTGAGCAGCCAGGCCCCAGCACTTCCATATTGCCAGTCACCATTTCTCTCTCTTCTGGATTACTGTGATTGCTTTCCTTGTATCATTTCTAATCCTTTTGTAATCGCCTCTAATCTATTGTCCACATGTCAGCCAGAGGAATCTTTGCCACATGTAAGCCTAATCACATTCAGTTCTCACACATGTTCAAAGTCATTCCCTGCCTTCTGACTATTTTTGGTAAAAAGATGTGGCCTGTACCTTTGTACCTCCAATGGGAACACAGAACTTGAATCAAGCCTTTTAGAACTCTGTGTTCTCAGCAGTGAGGAATAAGCAGATATTATGTCATCTGATGTCATTTAATGGCTTAAATGTTTGGTCTGCCACAAATTCATACATCACATATCACTCATTTTTAGCATCTAGAGATTATTCCATATCAGCGGAGCTGTTTCTTTTGTCATCATAACTTCATGGTATTTCATAATGTTTGATGTTTCATAATTTTTTTAAGCAGTCCCAATCCCATTTAAGATGTTTCTAATGTAGGTACACAAATTATACATAAATCTTAGTTCACTATTCTTCATCTTCAAAATTACTTTAGCTCTTCCTATAACATTTTCCCCATTCTGACATCTTCTATATAAACTTTAGAATTAGTTTTTTAACCTCTCTGAAAAGTTCTATTGGAATCTTGCTCAAAATTGCAATAATTGTATAGGTTATATGTAAAGGATGAAAAACGAGAACATGGAGTATTATTCTGTGATTCTATGTGAGCAATGATTTTTTGCACAAGAGACCAAAAAAAGAAATCACAAACTATAAGCACATTTCCTCCTCAAAGAAGAGGAAAATATAGTTGTATTGAATTGAGGGTCTTTGAGATTATTTAGTCATTAGAAAACTGGGACGAATTCATCTTCCCTGATGCGGGCCTCAGGGGCACGTGTGCTGCCTGCCCCAGCCCTCTACCAAACTCCAGCGGCCACGTGTGCTGCCTGCCCCAGCCCTCTACCAAACTCCAGCAGTTTGGACCATAGCCGACACTTGACCAAAAAGAAGCCAACCCCTAGACCTGGCTGAGTCAATTAGATTTGTTTTTTTCTAGAATTGGAGAGAAGCAAGAAATTAGAAGATGATGAGGCCTTCAACTGAAAGATCAGGCAAATTCAGGGCCAGGTTGGTACTACAGAACACAAAAATGAGCTGAAATCATGAAGGGGCAGAGGAGACAGAGAGAGCCCATATTGGAAAAAAAAAAAAAAAAAGAAGCCCATAGCTAATACCATCCTTAATGGTGAAAGATGGAAACACTTCCCCCTGATATCAGGAATGACAAAGATGTCTGTTCTTGCCACTTTTATTCAGTATTGTAATGGAGGTTCTAGCCAGGACAATTAGGCAAGGAAAATAAATAAGAGGCATTCAGATTGAGGAAAAAAAGAAATTAAACTATCCCTATTCACAGAAGACAAGATCTTATATATAGAAAATCCCAAAGAATTCTCAAACACCATTAGAATTAATACACAAGTTTAGCAAGGTAGCAAGATACAAGAATGCTATACAAAAATCAATTGCATGCCGTACACTAAATCTGGAAATGAAATTCTACTTACAACAGCATCAAAAAGAATAAAATACTCAGTAATAAATTTAATAAAATAACTGCAAGGCATACACTGAAAGCCATAAAATATTTATTGAAAGGAAACAAAGAAGACCCAAACAAAGGAAAAGATATTCTATGTTCATAAATCAGAAGACAATATTATTAAGACAATAATATTCCCGAATTGATACAGAACTTCAACACCATCCTTATCAAAATCTTAGCTGGCTTCTTTGCAGAAATTGAAAGCTAATTCTAAAATTTATATAATATTACAAGGGCCCCACAATAGCCTAAACAATCTTAAAAAATAACAAAGTTGGAGGAAGTGCATTCCTCAATTTGAAAATTTACTACAAACAAGAGTAAAAAAAACAGAGTAATACTGGCATTCTGCTGCTGCTGCTACTAAGTCGCTTCAGTCGTGTCTGACTCTGTGTGACCCCATAGACGGCAGCCCACTAGGCTCCCCCGTCCCTGGGATTCTCCAGGCAAGAACACTGGAATGGGTTGCCACTTCCTTCTCCAATGCATGAAAGTGAAAAAGTGAAAGTGAAGTCGCCCAGTTGTGTCCGACTCTTCGTGACCCCATGGACTGCAGCCTACTAGGCTCCTCCGTCCATGGGATTTTCCAGGCAAGAGTACTGGAGTGGGGTGCCATCGCCTTCTCTGAATACTGGCATAAGAATATATAAATGAATGAATGGAATAGAATTGCAGTTCAGATTCACATTATGTTCAGTGAGTTTTCTACAAGAGTGCCAAGACAATTCAGTGGGGAAATCATTTCAACAAATGATGCTGAGACATCTGGGTATCCATATGGAAAAGAATGAAGTTGGGACTCTACCTCACACCATATACAAAAATTAACTCAAAATGGATCATGAAATTACATATAAGAACTAAAATCACACAAAGGAAATGTATGAGTAAATCTTAATGACCTTGGTTCACATAGTGGTTTCTCAGATATGATACCAAAAGCCCAAATGAAAAATAAACCACAAAAACTGATAAATTGGACTTCAGAAAAATTATACACTCTTTTTTTACTTCAAAGGATATCATTAAGGTCATATTTTTTTAAATGACCTGTAATCTACAGGATGAAGGAAAGTATTTGCAAAGCATGTATCTATCTGATAAAGGATGTATCTCTAGGATATATATAAAGAAATACAACTGCTGGGAAAGATTGATGGCAGGAGGAGAAGAGGGTGACAGAGGATGAGATGGTTGGATGGCATCAGACTCCATGGACATGAGTTTGAGCAAACTCCAGGAGATAGTGAAGGACAGAAAAGCCTGGTATGCTACAGTCCATGGGGTTACAAAGAATTGGGCATGACTTAGTGACTGAACAACAACAAAATAAAAAGTCAAATAACTCAATTGAAAAAACAAACAAAGAATATTAATAGATAGTTCTCCAAAGAACATACCCAACTGGCCAATACTAGTCACTGCTACTGCTACTGCTAAGTCACTTCAGTCGTGTCTGACTCTGTGTGACCTCATAGATGGCAGCCCACCAGGCTCCCCTGTCCCTGGGATTCTCCAGGCAAGAACACTGGAGTGGGTTGCCATTTCCTTCTCCAATGCAGGAAATTGAAGTCGCTCAGTCATGTCCGACCCTCAGCGACCCCATGGATAGCAGCCTTCCAGGCTCCTCCGTCCATGGGATTGTCCAGGCAAGAGTACTGGAGTGGGGTGCCATTATACTGGTCACTAGGTTAATGCAAATAAAAACTAACCACAATGAGGTTAAAATACAAAATACAGACAATGACAAGTGCTTACAAGAATATGGAGAAATAGAAACCCTCAAACACTATTGATGGCAATATAACATGGTGCAGCCACTTTAGAAAACAGTTTAGAAGTTCCTCAAAAAGTTAAATATCAAGTTATCATACGGCCCAACAATTCCACTTCTAGGTTTATACCAAAAGAAATTAAAACATATGTTGACTTAAAAACTTGTACACAAATATTCATAGAAGCATTATTCATAATAGCCAAGAAGTTGGGGGGGGGGGTGGTGGAAAAAGGCCCATCAGTTGGTGAATGGATAAATAAATTGGAATATTCTCCAGCCACAGAAAGGACAAAGTACAGATGCTACAACATGGATGAACTATGAAAACATGCTAAGTGAAAGAAACCAGTCATATTAGTAAAAAGCGACATAGAATATAATCTCATTTATATTAAGTATCCAGAATAGGCAAATCCATAGAGACATTCAGAAAGTATGGCAACTCATGGTTTCCAGGGGCTGAGGGGAAGAGGGGGAATAAGGGGTGAATGCTAATGAGTATGGGTTTATTTTCAGATTTATGAAATGTTCTGAAATTAGAAAGTAGTTACGGTTGTGAAAGTCTGAAATATACCAAAGAAACAAATAAGAGTAGTAGTGTAGTTGCTCAGTCGTGTCTCTTTGCGACCCCATGGAATGTAGCCCACCAGGCTCCTCTGTCCATGGGATTCTCCAGGCAAGAATACTGGAGTGGGTTGCCATTCCCTTCTCCAGGGGATCTTCTCCACTCAGGGATTGAATCTGGGACTCCAACATTGCAGGGAGATTCTTTACCCACCTGAGCCACCAGGGAAGCCCAACAAATAGCATCCTTTGAAAGTGAAAGTGAAAGTCACTAAGTCATGTCCGACTGTTTGCAACCCCATGGATTATACAGTCCATGGAATTCTCCAGGCCAGAATACTGGAGTGGGTAGCCTTTCCCTTCTTCAGGGGATATTTCCAACCCAGGGATCAAACCCAGGTCTCCTGCATTGCAGGTGGATCTTTACCAGCTGAGCCACAAGGGAAGTGACTTTCACTTCATATATATATTGGTTTGGACTTCCCTTGTAGCTATAGTCCATGGGGTCACCAACAGTCAGACACGACAGCATCCTTCAAAAGGGTGAATTTTATGGTATGTGAATTAAACTTGCTTTAAAACTCAGGAAGAGATGCAGCAGACCTGGATAAAAGAGTAGTGGAAGAGGATGTGTGAATGGACTTCTCTCCTGTGTGGTCAGAGCTCCCGGGGGTCTGGGAGAATGTATGGTGAATCCTTTCCAATAATACCCTTGTCCCTGAGCTAGCTCAAATGGTCATCTGTCACCTGTTCCCCAGCAATTGCTGACACACACAGACATTGTTTCTGCCTTGATTCTAGCCAACCACCTGCAATCACATTGCTCCCCACCCCTAGGGAGCTCGGGGCTTTGGGGCTCAGGTTTTGGCCTGGTGAGGAAGCAGCCAAGTGTGTACATCATCCCAGATATGGAATGGACTTGTGAATATGGGAAACATTCATGCAGGAGAGACATGATCGAGTCCAAAAGGATAGTATCATTTTTTATAACAATAAAGGACATTGTTATCTTTCTAAAGATTACAGTTTTCAGAAAGATAAATGCTCACTTGAAGGCTTTCCCATTTCTATTGGGTAAAAGCCAAATTGATGCTACAGATTCACAGTCAGGTCCTAACATTAGTTATTTAGATGAATGTTTGTCTGATTTTCTGCTATGCATCAGGGCTCACTTGAATATGAATTTTGTTCATATCCATATTCAATGAATACAAATATGAAACCCCTATTTGAAGATACACTGTGTGACTCAGGACAGAATTCTTTTAAAAATAATTTTAAATGTTTGGCTTGCAGAAGTAACCTTCACCATCTGTAAAACAAATACTGAGAAAATTCCCCATTGAGATCTTTTTATTGAGCTCATTTAGTTTAGTGTGTCTTTTGTGTTTGGGAGAAAATTGGTTTTATGCTAAAGAAATCATTCAGCTCATTATGCCTTGATTGTGGGAGACAATGCCTCGTTTTGCAGGACTGATCCTACTCAAGTATATGCAATTTAATAACTATCGGAATATACAGCAGCAAGGAAAAAACCCATATCTCCATTTCCTTTTCTTCTTTTAAAAAATTTTTTTGCCCATGCCACATGGCTTGCAGGATCTTAGTTTGACAACCAGTGACTAAACCCAGACCTTCAGTAGTAAAAGCTCTGTGTTTAAACCACTGGACCACCAGGGAAGTCCCTATGTCTTTTTAATTATTCAAAATCTCACTAATATGAGCATGTGTCTCCATAGAGGCTATTTATGAATTCCCAGTAGGGATTATTATTCCCACATGTAATACACAGGTTGGTTCTTTTCTGCCCACCTGTGTATCTTTGGGTGGCCCCTGTGCCTCCCACACCAGCTCCAAACCTTGTTTGTTGTTGCCATTTAGTCCTAAGTCATATCCTAAGTCATGCCTGATGTTTTTGTGACCCCATGGACTGTAACCTGCCAGGCTCCTCTGTCCATGGGATTTCCCAGGCAAGAATACTGAAGTGCCTTGTCCTTTTCTTCTTCAAGGGATCTTTCCAACCCAGGGATCAAACCCACAGCTACTGCATTGGCAGGCGAATTCTTTACCATTGAGCTACCTGGGAAGGACAATTTTGTTCACCTACTTTCAAAATTCAGATGTCACCTGTTCTTACAATTCCCTCTTCCCACGCTGAGTCAGACACCTCTGAAATTCTTAAAACCTGTCTTTTGGTACTCATCATGCTGTATTGTAAATCATGAGAATGTGAGCTCCTTGAAGGCAAAAAGCATCCCTTTTTCTTCTCTGTGACCCCAGCAAAAAACATTTCCTAACACAGCAAAGGTATTCCATTCATGATTGTTTAATGAATGGATGAATGCATGATTTAGCTTAGAGATTTTTCTGTCTGCCACTCCCCAAAAGGTTTATTATAGACTGTCCAGATGCAGGGAAGGAAATTTTCCTTTACCCTTCTATGTTCTTTTGACTGGCTTATTAGCTAAATTGACATAGGACATATTAATAGGAGAAAAACCAACTTGATTACATAGATATGGGAGTTCCATGAGAATATTAGGCCCAAGGACAAGTTGGGGCTTATATGCCATCCTGAGCTAGAGGATGGGACAGGGGTCTGGGGCTTCAAAGGGAAGGAGGGTCATTCACAGGACAAAAAGTAGAGCTGACGTTTGGTAATTAGATGTTGTCTCTGCATACAGACAGGTTTTTCAGATGACAGTTATCTCTGGTAAGAGTACTTCCTCTTGAGTTAAAAAGGAGGCTCCCTATCTGAATGTGTAATAGGGAAGAACAAATCTGACCCCATATTGGATTTCTTTCTTTTACTTTAACCTTTGTATTCTATTGCTTTTGCTACAAGTTAATCACTAAAGGGATGCTGCTACAGCTTAATGTATACATAATGGCCCATCTGTGTGAACCCGGCTCTCATGCCTGACCTTAAGCTATAATAACTGTTTATCTTATAGGACATGTCCTGACCAGGCCCACCTGAGAATGGCTGCAGGCATGAAAAAATTAACACATCCCCTCTGAAGTCTGCCCAGAATCAGGAAATATTTGCAACAATTTATTGCCTTTTTTACTTTACCTCCTTGAGTTTGGGTGAACTCTGGGAGCTGGTGATGGACAGGGAGGCCTGGCGTGCTGCGATTCATGGGGTCACAAAGAGTCGGACACGACTGAGCGACTGAACTGAGCTGAACTGAACCCCTTCTTTGCTCTATAAAAGAAATTAGCATCCAAACCTGGGCAAGATGTTTCTTTGGGACATTAGTCCACCATCTTCTCTGTCTGCTGGCTTTCTGAATAAAGTCACTATTCCTTGTCCCAACACCTAATTTCCTGATTGATTGGCCTCTCCTATAGGGAACAGTATGAACTTGGACTCAGTAACTTTTAAGTCATTAAGGGAGAGGTAAAAGTGTTTCTTGAGTTCTCTAGATCAAGATTGCCTTCAGCCCAAAATAATCCACATGCCAATTCAGTTCTATCTTTAGGGATAATGTATTCTGCTCCCCTTCTGAGATGATCTATTTTCGCTAGTTGTTGTGTGCCCTCTGGGTACAGTGAAATCAGACCATATGATCTCCATAATGAAGAATAGTGATTCCCAAAGAACAATGCATGTTCTGAAGTTGGTCCATCACAGATCATTTTTTCATCATCTGCACAATGGGAAAAATAAGGACATGAGTTTTCATGGAGGAAAAATGACAGTTTTTTTTTTCTGAGATAAATAATTGTCTTCCTGCTCTTCTACTCTCTGGTATTAAAATATTTTTCTTTTATGAACTGGTAAAATAAACAGAAGGTGAGACCCATGCACACACACACACACACACACACACAATATAGGTGAGCTATACACACACAATCAGTTCAGTTCACTTGCTCAGTCGTGTCCAACTCTTTGCAACCCTATGGATTGCAGCACGCCCAGCCTCCCTGTCCATCACCAACTCCTGGAGTTTACCCAAACTCAACCATCAAGTCTGTAGTGCCATCCAACTATCTCAACCTCTGTCATCCCCTTCTCCTCCAACCTTCAGTCTTGCCCAGCATCAGGATCTTGTCAAATGAGTCAGCTCTTCACATCAGGTGGCCAAAGTATTGGAGTTTCAGCTTCAACATCAGTCCCTCCAATGAACATTCAGGGCTGATCTCCTTTAGGATGGACTGGTTGGAACTCCTTGCAGTCCAAGGGACTCTCAAGAGTCTTCTCCAACACCACAGTTCAAAAGCATCAATTCTTTGGCACTCAGCTTTCTTTATAGTCCAACTCGCACATCCATACATGACTACTGGAAAAACCACAGCCTTGTCTAGACGGACCTTTGTTGGCAAAGTAATGTCTCTGCTTTTGAATATGCTATCTAGATTGGTCATAACTTTCCTGCCAAAGAGTAAGTGTCTTTTAATTTCATGGCTGCAATAACCATCTGCAGTGATTTTGGAGCCCCTCCAAAATAAAGTCAGCCACTGTTTCCACTGTCTCCCCATCTATTTGCCATGAAGTAATAGGACCAAATAGGCTGAGAGGAGCTACCTCACGTCTGAGGTCAGGGGCAGCAGCTGAGACTGCCAGGCTGCGACGGTGCAGGAACAGCTGAGAGGAGCTACCCAAGTCCGAGGTCAGGGGCGGTGGCCAGGAGGAGCTACCCCACATCCGAGGTAAGGGGCAGCAGCCAAGAGGAGCTACCTAAGTCCGAGGTCAGGGGCGACAGCTGAGAAGAGCTATCCCATGTCCGAGGTCAGGGGCAGTGGCTTAGAGGAGCTACCCCGCATCCGAGGTCAGGGGCGGTGGCCGGGAGGAGCTACCCCTACGTTGAAGGTCAGGAAGGGCAACGGTGAGGAGATACCCCTCGTCCAAGGTAAGGACCAGCGGCTGCGCTTTGCTGGAGCAGCCATGAAGAGATACTCCACGCCCAAGGTAAGAGAAACCCAAGTAAGATGGTAGGTGTTGCAAGAGGGCATCAGAGGGCGAACACACTGAAACCATAATCACAGAAAACTAGTCAATCTAATCACACTAGGACCACAGCCTTGTCTAACTCAATGAAACTAAGCCATGCCCGTGGGGCCACCCAAGATGGGCAGGTCCTGGTAGAGCGATCTGACAGAATATGGTCCACTGGAGAAGGCAATGGCAAACCACTTCAGTATTCTTGTCTTGAGAACCCCATGAACAGTATGAAAAGGCAAAATGATAGGATACTGAAAGAGGAACTCCCCAGGTCAGTAGGTGCCCAATATGCTACTGGAGATCAATGGAGAAATAACCCCAGAGAGAATGAAGGGATGGAGCCAAAGCAAAAACAATAGCCAGTTGTGGATGTGACTGGTGACAGAAGCAAGGTCCGATGCTGTAAAGAGCAATATTGCATAGGAACCTGGAATGTCAGGTCCATGAATCAAGGCAAATTGGAAGTGGTCAAACAAGAGATGGCAAGAGTGAACATCGACATTCTAGGACTCAGCGAACTAAAATGGACTGGAATGGGTGAATTTAACTCAGATGACCATTATATCTACTACTGTGGGCAGGAATCCCTCAGAAGAAATGGAGTAGCCATCATGGTCAACAAAAGAGTTTGAAATGCAGTACTTGGATGCAATCTCAAAAATGACAGAATGATCTCTGTTTGTTTCCAAGACAAACCATTCAATATCACAGTAATCCAAGTCTATGCCCCAACCAGTAACGCTGAAGAAGCTGAAGTTGAATGGTTCTATGAAGACCTACAGGACCTTTTAGAACTAACACCAAAAAAGATGTCCTTTTCATTATAGGGAACTGGAAGGCAAAAGTAGGAAGTCAAGAAACACCTGGAGTAACAGGCAAATTTGGCCTTGGAATACAGAATGAAGCAGGGCAGAGGCTAATAGAGTTTTGCCAAGAAAATGCACTGGTCATAGCAAACACCTTCTTCCAACAACACAAGAAACGACTCTACACATGGACATCACCAGATGGTCAACACCAAAATCAGATTGATTATATTCTTTGCAGCCAAAGATGGAGAAGCTCTATACAGTCAACAAAAACAAGACCAGGAGCTGACTGTGGCTCAGATCATGAATTCCTTATTACCAAATTCAGACTTAAATTGAAGAAAGTAGGGAAAACCACTAGACCATTCAGGTATGACCTAAATCAAATCCCTTATGATTATACTGTGGAAGTGAGAAATAGATTTAAGGGCCTAGATCTGATAGATAGAGTGCCTGATGAACTATGGACAGAGGTTCGTGACATTGTACAGGAGACAGGGATCAAGACCATCCCCATGGAAAAGAAATGCAAAAAAGCAAAATGGCTGTCTGAGGAGGCCTTACAAAGAGTTGTGAAAAGAGAAGTGAAAAGCAAAGGAGAAAAGGAAAGATATAAGCATCTGAATGCAGAGTTCCAAAGAATAGCAAGAAGAGATAAGAAAGCCTTCCTCAGCAATCAATGCAAAGAAATAGAGGAAAACAACAGAATGGGAAAGACTAGAGATCTCTTCAAGAAAATTAGAGATACCAAGGGAACATTTCACACAAAGATGGGCTCGATAAAGGACAGAAAGGGTATGGACCTAACAGAAGCAGAAGATATCAAGAAGAGGTGGCAAGAATACACAGAAGAACTGTACAAAAAGATCTTCACGACCCAGATAATCACGATGGTGTGATCACTCACCTAGAGCCAACATCCTGGAATGTGAAGTCAAGTGGGCCTTAGAAAGCATCACTACGAACAAAGCTAGTGGAGGTGATGGAATTCCAGTGGAGCTATTTCAGATCCTGAAAGATGATGCTGTGAAAGTGCTGCACTCAATATGCCAACAAATTTGGAAAACTCAGCAGTGGCCACAGGACTGGAAAAGGTCCATTTTCATTCCAATTCCAAAGAAAGGCAATGCCAAAGAATGCTCAAACTACCACACAATTGCACTCATCTCACACGCTAGTAAAGTAATGCTCAAAATTCTCCAAGCCAGGCTTCAGCAATACGTGAATTGTGAACTTCCAGATGTTCAAGCTGGTTTTAGAAAAGGCAGAGGAACCAGAGATCAAATTGCCAACATCCGCTGGATCATGGAAAATGCAAGAGAGTTCCAGAAAAACATCTATTTCTGCTTTATTGACTATGCCAAAGCCTTTGACTGTGTGGATCACAATAAACTGTGGAAAATTCTGAAAGAGATGGGAATACCACACCACCTGACCTGCCTCTTGAGAAACCTGTATGCAGGTCAGGAAGCAACAGTTAGAACTGGACAAGGAACAACAGACTGGTTCCAAATAGGAAAAGGAGTACGTCAAGGCTGTATATTGTCACCCTGCTTATTTAACTTCTATGCAGAGTACATCATGAGAAACGCTGGGCTGGAAGAAACACAAGCTGGAATCAAGACTGCCGGGAGAAATGTCAATAACCTCAGATACGCAGATGACACCACCCTTATGGCAGAAAGTGAAGAGGAACTAAAAAGCCTCTTGATGAAAGTGAAAGAGGAGAGTGGGAAAAGCTGGCTTAAAGCTCAACATTCAGAAAACGAAGATCATGGCATCTGGTCCCATCACTTCATGGGAAATAGATGGGGAAATGGTGGAAACAGGGTCAGACTTTATTTTTCTGGGCTCCAAAATCACTGCAGATGGTGACTGCAGCCATGAAATTAAAAGACGCTTACTCCTTGGAAGGAAAGTTATGACCAACCTAGATAGCAAATTAAAAAGCAGAGACATTTTTTTGCCAACAAAGGTCCGTCTAGTCAAGGCTATGGTTTTTCCAGTGGTCATGTATGGATGTGAGAGTATGGTCATGTATGGACTGTGAAGAAAGCTGAGCACCAAAGAATTGATGCTTTTGAACTGTGGTGTTGGAGAAGACTCTTGAGAGTCCCTTGGACTGCAAGGAGATCCAACCAGTCCATTCTAAAGGAGATCAGTCCTGGGTGTTCTTTGGAAGGACTGATGTTAAAGCTGAAACTCCAATACTTTAGCCACCTCATGCGAAGAGCTGACTCATTGGAAAAGACTCTGATGCTGGGAGGGATTGGGGGCAGGAGGAGAAGGGGACGACAGAGGATGAGATGGCTGAATGGCATCACCAACTCGATGGATATGAGTTTGGGTGAACTCTGGGAGTTGGTGATGGACAGGGAGGCCTGGCGTGCTGCAATTCATGGGGTCGCAAAGAGTCAGACACGACTGAGCGACTGAACTGAACTGAACTGAACCATTTTAAAGTGTACAGTTCAGTAGTGTTAAGTGCATATTCACATTGTTGTAAAACAGATTTCCAAAACGTTCTCATTTTTTGTAACTGAAATCTTGTACCCAATAAACAGCAACTCCTCTTTCCCCCTCTGGGAGCCAGATATCCACCATTATACTTTCTGTTTCTTTGAATTTGACTACTTTAGATCCAAACAAGTGGAACCGTACAGCATTTAGCTTTTCATGATTGGCTTATTTCACTTAGCATAATGTCCTAAAAGCTCATCTATTTTGTAGCATGCGCCAAGATTTCTTCCTTTCTGAGGCTGAATAATACCGCATTGCAGGTACATACTGCATTTGTCCATCTATTCATCCATGGATGGACCCTTGGGTTGCTTCTATGTCTTGGCTGTTGTGAATGGAGCTGCTATGAATGAGTGCACACTGCTTCCAATTCTTTTGGCTATATACCCAGGAGTGGGATTGCTGGATCATACGGCAGTGCTATTTTTAGTTTTGCCCTGAAACTCCTACTGCTTTCTGTAGCAGCTATACCATTTTATATACCCATCAACAGTGTGCAAGTGTTGCAATTTTATCACATCCCATTAACACCTGTTATTTTGTTTCATTTTGTTTTAAAAGTAACTATCCTACTATAGGGCTTCCAGTATGGTTTTGATTTGCATGTCTTTGATGTTTGATGATGTTGAGTGTATTTCATGCATTTTTTGGCTGTTTTTATTTCTTATTTGGAGACATGTCTGTACTGAACTTAGCTGCTCAGTCGTGTCCGACTCTTTGCACCAGGCTTCCCTGTCCTTCACTATCTCCCTGAGGTTGCTCAAACTCATGTCCATTGAGTCAGTGATGCCATACAATCATCTCATCCTCTGTCACCCCCTTCTCCTGTTGCCCTCAATCTTGCCCAGTATCAGGGTCTTTTCAATGAGTCAGCTCTTTGCATCAGGTGGTCAAAGTACTGGAGCTTCAGCTTCAGCATCAGTCCTTCCAATCAATATTCAGGGCTGATTTCCTTTAGGATTGACTGGTTTGATCTCCTTGCAGTCCAAGGGACTCCCAAGAGTCTTCTCCAGCACCACAGTTCAAAAATTTCTTCAGCACTCTTCATTCTTTATGATCCAGCTCGCACATCTTCTCACATGTACAGATCTCACATGTACATCAATAGTACATGACTATTAGAAAAACCATAGCTTTGACTATACGGGCCTTTGTCGGCAAAATGATGTCTCTGATTTTAATACACTGTCTGGGTTTGTCATAGCTTTTCTTCTAAGAAGCAAGCGTCTTTTAATTTCATGGCTGCAGTCACCATCTGCAGTGATTTTGGAGCCCAAGAAAATAAAGTCTGTCACTTTTTCCATTGCTTCCCCACCTTTTTGCCATGAAGTGATGGGACCAGATGCCATGATCTTATCTTAGTTTTTTGAATGTTGAGTTTCAAGCCAGTTTTTTCACTTTCCTCTTTCACCTTCATCTTTAGTTCTTTTTCACTTTTGGGTGGTGTCATCTGCACATCTAAGGTTGTTGATATTGTTCCCGGCAATCGTAATTTCACCTTGAGGTTCATCCAGCCCGGCATTTCACATGCAGTCTTCTGCATAGAGTTAAATAAGCAGGGTGACAATATACAGCCTTGACATACTCCTTTCCCATTTTTTAACCAGTCTGTTGTTCCGTGTACAGTTCTGTTGCTTCTTGACCTGCATGCAGATTTCTTAGGAGGCAGGTAAGTTGGTCTGGCATTCCCATCTCTTTCAGAATTTTCTAGTTTGTTATGATCCACACAGTCAGAGGCTTTAGCATAGTCAGTGAAGAAGTAGATGCTTTTCTGGAATACTCTTGCTGTTTCTATGACCCAACGGGTGTTGGCAACTTGATTTCTGTTTCCTCTGCCTTTTCTAAATCCAGCTTGCATATCTGTAAGTCCTCAGTTCATGTACTGTTGAAGCCGAGCTTGAAGGATTTTGAGTATTATCTTGCTAGCATGTGAAATGAGTGCAATTGTATGGTAATTTGAATATTCTTTGTCATTGCCCTTCTCTGAGGTTGGAATGAAAACTGACCTTTTCCAGTACTGTGGCCACTGCTGAGTTTTCCAAATTTGCTGGCATATTGAATGCAGCACTTAAACAATATCATCTTGTAGGATTTGAAATAGCTCAACTGGAATTCCATCACCTCCTCCAGCTTTGCTCATAGTGATGCTTCCTAAGACCCACTTGACTTCATACTTTAGGATGTCCAGCTCTAAGTGAGTGAAAACAGCATTGTGGTTATCTGGGTCATGAAGATCTGTTTTGTACAGTTCTTCTGTGTATTCTTGCCACCTGTTCTTAATATCTTCTGCTTCTGTTAGGTCCATACCGTTTCTGTCCTTAATTGTGCCCATCTTTGCATGAAACGTTCCCTTGGTATCTCTAATTATCTTGAAGAGATCTCTAGTCTTTCCCATTCTGTTGTTTTCCTCTGTTTCTTTGCATTGTTCACTTAACAAGGCTTTCTTATCTCTCCTTGCTATTCTTTGGAACTTTGCATTCAGATGGATATATCTTTCCTTTTCTTCTTTGCCATTTCATTTCCCTGCTTTTCTCAGCTATTTGTAAGGCCTCCTCAGACCATCATTTTGTCTTTTTTCATTTCTTTTTCTTGAAGATGGTCTTGATCACCACCTCCTATGCAATACTACAAACCTGTCTATAGTCCTTCCGGTACTCTATCAGATCTAATCTGATAATCATAAATTTGATTTAGGTCATACCTGAATGGTTTAGTGATTTTTCCTAGTTTCTTCAATTTAAGTCTGAATTTTGCAATAAGGAGCTCATGATGTAAGCCACAGTCATATCCTGGTCTTATTTTTGCTGTCTGTATAGAGTTTATCCATTTTCAGCTGCAAGGGATATAATCTGATTTTGGTATTGACCATCTGCTAATGTTCAGTGTAGAGTCATCTCTTATGTTTTTGGAAGAGGGTGTTTGCTATGACCAGTGCATTACCTTGGCAAAACTCTGTTAGCTTTTCCCCTGCTTCATTTTGTACTCCAAGACCAAATTGCCTGTTACTTCAGGCAGTTGAAGTACTTGACTTCCTTCATTGGGGGTTAGAGCTTCATGAAGTTGGAGGGGGACTTAACTCAGCCCGCAGCACTATCTAAGTGCATACACGTTCCATAAATTTGCTGTGGCTTGTCACCCTTGCCCATGAACTTCACGCTAGGGCCATCTCCCAATGCCTGCCTCACTGTAAGCATCCTCATCTTCATCATTACCATGAAGAAGCTGTAGTTTTATTCCCAGGGAGTTTCTCTTGGGTCCTCTTGATGGAGCTTTAGCAAGACAAATGTCTAGCATATCAAGGAAACAGAATCTTGTGGACTTTAACAGTAACCAAGAAGAGGTGGATCCACTAGGCCTAAACTGAAATTCTTTAGTAGCCTGCATCCTCAGCTAGAGCAAAATCTTCTACAGCAAAACTGCTCTCCTCTATGTGTAAGGGGCTGAATGTTGAATGTCATGAAAAATTCAACAGGTTCAAGTACTGTTCATGAATGCTAATAATTTGTTTTACATTCACAATGCATTAATGGTTTATAGGACACTGTCAATAAATTGTTGTGACTTCCATTTATGTTTATGAATTTATAAATATTGTAGATATTGTGATGACTATTGAAAAGAATATTGCCAAATCTCAGTGATTACCAATGTTGAAATATGTCAGTGTTGTTTGAAGGGCAAAAAAAGATCCATACTTTATAATTCTCAAAGCTCTTATCTCTAAGTGGACATGTGTCTAGAGGTATCAAGTAAAAACAAGACTCCAAATATGAAGGAAATGGTCCCTGTTCTTGTGACAGCTACTTAATGAAGTAATAAAATAAAGGTAAGAGCTAAACAACATATAAAGCTTACCACCAAGAAAATAAGTCACAAACTGAACTCAGCTCTTTGCTCCAGGCTAGATCTCAGCTGGTAAAGAATCCTCCTGCAAGGCAGAATACCCCAGTTCAATTCCTGGGTTGAGAAGATCCCCTGAAGAAGGGATAGGCTACCCATTTGAGTATTCCTGGTCTTCCTTGGTGGCTCAGTTGGTAAAGAATCAGCCTGCAATGCTGGAGACTTGGGTTCGCTCCCTGGATTGGGAAGATCCCCTGGAGGAGAGGATGGCAATCCACTCCAGTATTCTTGCCTGGAGAATTCTTATGGACAGAGGAGCCTGGCAGGCTATTGTCTATGGGGTTGCAAAGAGTTAGACACAACTGAGCAACTAAGCACAGCACAGATTTTATAGAACCACACAGTATCAGTTTTAAAATCATTTTAAAATAGACTTATAAAACCTTGCCTCACTCATAGGTTCCTTAGCTTCCAGGGTCCCAACTCCAGTGGGAAGCTGACCCAAGTTGTGTCTGTCTCAATTAAAAGCCACAAGCATGATGCTAGCCAGGCCAGGAGACCCATAGGCCATTCAGATATTTCAACAGAGTCAAGTTAACATTGATTGTCATGCACAGAGCCAGTTTTCTGTATGAATGAGCAACTGCTCCATCACTCTGCCCAAAGGGACACTGCCAGTGTTTGGGGCCCAGCTGGCTCCCAACAAAGGCACTCACTCCCCGAGAAGGGGTTCAGGGGGAGAAGTGACCCAGTCCTCTGTGTCAGGTCAATTGAGCTCTGCTATAGAATATGCTTCACACAAGCCTGTTTTCTCTCCTCCCCACCCCCAGCACAATCATGACTTGATTGTTAAAAAGACTGTGAATAACTACAGCTGGCTTTTTGCCCTGTTGGTGGCTGCCCATAATGATTTTTCCACAACTTTCAAATCCCTTTCTAAAGGATGCTATGAGGAAATTCTAGAAGACAAACAACCCATGTTAATAAACCCCCAAACAGAGGGGTGTTAGCACAGACCTCGGAGCAGCCTTTCAAGTATGCAGAGTTCGTCCATAAGATACCAACTTCTCACTAATTGAAAGGATGTTGACTCTTGCTGAGTACTTATTTGCTGCTCAATTCTGCAGAGCTGACACTGGTTGGATGTCAACCTTGTGCTGTGCTCTGTCTTTGTATCTGCAATTTGCAGAACATTGCCGTGGTGGGGGATACAGCAATGGAGATTGGAGTTCCTGCCCTCAGTAAATTCATCATCTCTTGGACCCACAAGTCAACAAGAAAATGGGGTGTAATAGAAAAGTGACACTGAGCTGATACCTGGCCAGTGTCGTCACAAACTCCAGAGCTAAGCAAACGGAAGATGAATTGCATACATGCATGGCTTTGAAGCTCTGAGATCAGGACTATGTAGCCATTAAAAAGAATGGAGCAGAGCCATATGTGCTGACAGGGAACAAGCCCAGAACACACGGCTGCTGCTGCTGCTAAGTCGCTTCAGTCGTGTCCAACTCTGTGCAACTCACTGGGCTCCCCCGTCCCTGGGATTCTCCAGGCAAGAACACTGGAGTGGGTTGCCAAAGTGAGGAGCAGGACAGTGTGTTTGCTGTGTTCCCATTTGTGCTGAAGGGGTGGGGGATAAGGATGAAGAAGATGCAAATATGATGAGGATAAACACAGAAACATTCCCAAGAAACTGGTAACAGAGAGTTCCTTTAGGGACAAAAACTGTATAACTAGGAGTTTGGTTGAGGGTGAGTGTGGTAGGACATACTTTTCGCTGTATTTGGAGTTTGGTATAGTATGAATGTATTATCTTTTGCTATCTTTTGAATTTAACTTAAAATAATTTCTAAGACACTTATGAGTACCATTCTTCATTTAGTCTATAGAGAAGCAAGAGTGTGTATGTGTGTGTTTATTCAATGCAATTCCAATCCAAATCGCATCATGCTTTTTTCCTAATTCTAATTGATTCTGAAATTCAAATGGAGATGCAAGGATCCTGGAAGAGCCAAAACAAGTCTGTTAAGGAAGAAAGTAACAGTATGTGATTTCAAGAAATATTATAAAGCTACATACTGTTTAGAATCTTGTGATATTGGCATAATGCTAGACAAAGTGATCAATGGTACGAAATAGAATAAAGCATGTGCGTAAAAGACCCTAGAAGGATATACAAGAAACAAATGACAGTTATTACCTTCTTGCAGGTTGGGAGCTGGTTGGATGAAAAGCAACATGGGGTACTTTTCACTGTATACATATTTAATGTGTGATTCACATGAATGATTCAAAAAATAAAGTTCAAAAGCATTTATGCCACTTCTTAAAATGCAGTTTATGCTAACTTTCCAGAGCAAATTATCAGGAAATATTGCAAATTTTGCATTTTGGTAAGCAAAAAAAAAAAAAAATCAAATTGTCTGTCAGATCAGTTTAAACCAAGGTTTGGATCCTGGGGCTCTTGGTTTTTCAAAAGACACTAAGCTATTTCTGAGAATGTTAGAAAAGGTTGTGTCTGAGCAACGTATTGTTTAACACCATGCTGTGGTCACATCTGGTCTGAAAGCCAAGAAATTCTTTATCAAGAGAGAAGCTGGGACTTCCCTGGTGGTGCAATGGATGGGACCACCTGCCAATGCAGGGGGTCACAGGTTCAATCCCTGGTCCAGGAAGACTCATGTATCTCAAAGCAGCTAGGCCCATGTGCCGCAACTACTGGAGCCTGAACACCTAGAGCCTATACACCACAATAAGAAAAGCCGCCATAAAAAGAAGCTCACGCACCAGAATTAGAGAAAGCCTGGCCACAGCAACAAAGACAGAGTGCAGCCAAAAATTTTTTTAATTAAAAAAAAAGAAGAAAGACACTGACTTTCTGGTTTCCTCCTCCGTCTGAGATCTCAGTCAACAAGAAGAGTTTTTTATTTTCCTTTCTTTTCATTGAAGTAGAGTTGATTTATAATGGTGCTTTCTTTTTTAAGGCAGTCGTATTGAGGTATAATTGTCAGACAATACACTGTACACATTGAAAGTGTATAACTGACATTGGTGTTGAGAATTGCAAAACTCTCAACACGAAAGACTCCATCCAATTCCCAACGCAAAGGGACATAACCAAACTCTAACGTGGCCCTAGTGGCCTGTGGCTGTGTCCCTGGGTTGACCCAGCCTCTCTAATTTCCTGCTTGGGAAAACTCAGGCTGCCAAACAAATTTACTATTTGTTCCTGATGAGCCCCTTGACCTCCCTTTTCTTAGAGTATTTACTTTAGAAAACTTGCAATTATAAGACTTTCCTCCCATCCCGTTGAGAAGTATGTGTATCTTCTATAACCCAGGAATGTCTTTCTCAAAGGGAGCCCTTCCTTTAAAATGTGACCATCAAGAAGGATAAGGGTCTATCATGCAGTATTTGTGAGAGAATAGGAACCAACCTCAATAAGCACCAATATTAGACACAGATGACCTAATCACATCTCTCTTTTGAAATAGATATTTAAAATATTTGAATGTTCAAGTTCTAATTTTTCATTAAGATGCATTATAATTACAAGGAATTTACAAGAATTATCTTCCTATTTTTTTAATTTAAAAATTCATCAAAAAACATTTTTTTTTTAAAATTTTTGGCCACACCACACAGCTTTAGGCATCTTAGTTCCCTGACCAGGAATTAAACCCATGCCTGTGGAAAATTCTGAAAGAGATGGGAATACCAGACCACCTGATCTGCCTCTTGAGAAATCTGTATGCAGCTCAGGAAGCAACAGAACTGGACATGGAACAACAGACTGGTTCCAAATAGGAAAAGGAGTACGTCAAGACTGTATATTGTCACCCTGTTTATTTAACTTCTATGCAGAGTACATCATGAGAAACGCTGGACTGGAAGAAACACAAGCTGGAATCAAGATTGCCGGGAGAAATCTCAATAACCTCAGATATGCAGATGACACCACCCTTATGGCAGAAAGTGAAGAGGAACTCAAAAGCCTCTTGATGAAAGTGAAAGTGGAGAGTGAAAAAGTTGGCTTAAAGCTCAACATTCAGAAAACGAAGATCATGGCATCCGGTCCCATCACTTCATGGGAAATAGATGGGGAAACAGTAGAAACAGTGTCAGACTTTATTTTTCTGGGCTCCAAAATCACTGCAGATGGTGACTGCAGCCATGAAATTAAAAGACGCTTACTCCTTGGAAGGAAAGTTAAGACCAACCTAGATAGCATATTCAAAAGCAGAGACATTACTTTGCCAACAAAGGTCTGTCTAGTCAAGGCTATGGTTTTTCCAGTGGTCATGTATGGATGTGAGAGTTGAACTGTGAAGAAGGCTGAGTGCTGAAGAATTGATGCTTTTGAACTGTGGAGTTGGAGAAGACTCTTGAGAGTCCCTTGGACTGCAAGGAGATCCAACCAGTCCATTGTGAAGGAGATCAGCCCTGGGATTTCTTTGGAAGGAATGATGCTAAAGCTGAAACTCCAGTACTTTGGCCACCTCATTCGAAGAGTTGACTCATTGGAAAAACTCTGATGCTGGGAGGGATTGGGGGCAGGAGGAGAAGGGAACAACAGAGGATAAGATGGCTGGATGGCATCACTGACTCAATGGACATGAGTCTGAGTGAACTCTGGGTGTTGGTGATGGACAGGGAGGCCTGGAGTGCTGTGATTCATGGGGTTGCAAAGAGTCAGACACAACTGAGCGACTGATCTGATCTGATCCTGCAGTGGAAGCCCAGACCACCAGGGAAGTCCTTGTTTTTATTAAGCATCTCCTAGAAGATACATATGCCACAAAGCAAAGATTATTAGTTTACTTTCCAAAATCTGTGCTTTCACTTTAATAAGGCAAAATTTTATTTTAGGAAGAAATTCATGAAGGAGAGACTTCATTTTTCATTTTCCACTTTTGTCTACAAATTATCTTCTTGTAACAAACACACCCATAATTATTATTACTATAATTGCCTTAGCTTTTAGCATCCTCCTTAATAAACATGTCAGGATGAGAAAATGCTAAGAAAGGCAAACCTTTCTCTTGAAGGCATTACCTCTAATCACATCTCCAAATGTCCTCTAGGACTTTTCCTTAGTTCCTCCAGTGTTTGTTTTTTAATTTAATTTAATTTTCACCTGAACGTTTAAGAGACCGTCCGGACCCTCCCCACCCATTTTTCAACCCCAAGCAACCAATGATGTGCTTTTGCCCATAAATTAGACTGCATTTTCTAGACTCCCTCCACCATCCCCAGTTCTAATGATTTAGAGTTGATATACATCACTGTATAAATTTAAGGTTGTTGATGAAAATTAAATTAACTATCAAGTTAAGAGGAAGAAATGGGATTTATTTGAACCAAACTGAGGATGATAACCTGGAAAGTAGAGTCTCAGAAAGCTCTGAGAACTGTTCCTCCTGTTAGGTATTGAATGCATTTTCCAGACAAAGGATCACACGTCAAAATGACACACTGAGGATGCAGGGAGGCCCCAGAGGGAGATGTATATGTACATATTGTCGATTCACTTCATTGTACAGCAGAGACTAACACAACATTGTAAAGCAATTATATTCCAATAAAAAATGACATTATGATATTTTATGTTAAGTCCACCAGGGATACATAGTCCAGGTAAGCACCCATAAAACAAGCAGCAAGTCACCATGGTCCTCCACAGAGCTGGGAAAGAACACCGTTCTTTAAGGAACTGAAGGAAGTAAAAAGAAAAAATGATCTTTACAGTTGAGCAGGCTCTTCCTGGTTAATGTGAAGTACAGATACACCCTGCACATTAGGGAGGGAGGAGGCGCAAGCCAGCACCTGGAGAGAACTTTATACTTAATTTTTATATAATTTTGTCCTGTCTTAAGATCTAAATTTTATTTCATCAAGGTGTACAGTGTAATGGCTTCATTTACATATATTGTGAAATGATTACCACTTTAAGTTTCGTTAACATCCATCATTCCACATAGATGCTGCTGCTACTGCTAAGTCGCTTCAGTCATGTCCGACTCTGTGCAACCCCATAGACGGTAGCCCACCAGGCTCCCCCGTCCCTGGGATTCTCCAGGCAAGAAGCAGATATATTACAATAAAAAGAGAAACCAAAAAAGAAACAGATATTTTACTTTGATGAAATGAGAGCTCTTAAGATTTACTTTCTTAAAAGCTTTTCTATATATCACAGAGCAATGTTAACTATAGTCATGCTATACATTACATCGTTGGTAATTATTTATCTTGTAACTGAAAGTTTGTACCTGTTGATCACCTTTCTACAATTCCATTCTAAAAATGTAGACTTTTAAAATACATGTGGGTCATGCAATATTTAGTACTCTTTTTGTCTGGTTTTTCTTTACTCAGAAAAATTATTTTAAGATTCATCCATATTGCATGTATCAACAGTTCATTCCTTTTTATTGCTGAGCATTATTCTACTAGGTAAATATATTATGCTTGCTTATGCATGTAACCATTGATGGAGGTAGTTTCCTGTTTGAGGCTATTACAAAATAAAGCAGCTGTAAACATTTATGAACAATCTTTGTATGGATAAATATTTCCTTCTAGGGGGTTAAATATCTAGGAGTAGAATTGCTAGATCATATTGTAGATTTATGTTCAACTTTTTAAGAAGTGTCCAAATTCTTGGTTCTAGTAGTTTCTTGTTTGCTTCTTTTTTCAAATTCCATCTGATTTTCTGATGGAATGCTCTGATAGATGCACATGTTTGGAAATAAAGACAGTTTTACTTGTTCTTTTCTAGTCTGGATGCATTTTATTTATTTTTCTTGTCCAACTGTATACCCCTAGTACAATGTTAAATAAAAGTGGTAAGACGTCCCTGTCCTATTCCTGATCTTAGGGGGAAAAATATTCAATCTTTCACCATTTACTGATATCAGGCAGGTTTTTGGCAGATGCCCTGTATTCGACGGAAGAAGTGCCCTTTTACTCTTAATTTGCTAAGAGTTTTTATAAGAAATGAACGTTGGGTTTTGTCAAATACTTTTTCTCCATCTATCGAGGTGATCATATGATTCATTTTTGTTTTTTAGCTAGTACAGTGAATTATATTAAGAATAACTGACTTTCTTTTTAAAAAGATTTACTTATGTATTCATTTGGCTGCACTGGGTGCTTGCTGCTGCCCGCGGGCTTTCTCCAGTGGCAGCGAGCAGGGGCTACTCTCCGGTTGTGGTGGATTTCTCGGTGTGATGTCTTCTCTTTTTGCGGAGCACGGGCTCTGGAGTTCTCAGGTTTCAGCAGTTGCTGCTCGAGGACTTAGTTGGCCCACTGCATGTGGGATCTTCCTGGATCAGGGGTCAAATCCGTGTCTTCTGCATTGGCAGGCAGATTCTTAACCCTGAGCCACCAGGTAAAATCAGTTTTCTTTACCACTAAAAACAGATTTTCAAATGTTAAGAATGACTCTGGATTCCTGGGATAAATCCCACTTGGTCATGTTGTATTATCCTTTTAATATATTGTTGGATTCAACTTGTTAAAATATTAGAATCTTTGTGCCTACATTCATGAAGGATATTGATCTGCAGTTTTCTTTTCTTGTATTACCTCTGATGGTGTCAGGATCAGGGTAACGCTGGCCTTGTAGAATGAGTTAGAAAGTTATGTTTATTCTTCCTATTCAATTTTTGGGGAAGAGTTTGTGTAGTATTGTTATTATTTTTCCCTTAAAAGCTTTTTTTAAATTCACCAGTAAGACCACTGGGGCTTGCATCTTAGTCTGTTCAGGCTTCTATAACAAAATAACATAGATTAGGTGGCTTATAACCAACAGAAATTTCTCTCTCATAGTTCTGGAGTCTGGAAGTCCAAGACTGAGTTGCCCTCATGGTCACGTTCAGGTGAGGGCCCTCTTCCTGGTGCAGAGTGGTGCTGACTTCTCCTTTTATCCTCACCTGGTGGAAGAAGCAAGGGAGCTTTCTCAGACTACTTTTATAAGGGCACTAATCCCACTCGTGAGGGCTCCACCTCATGATATAATCACCCCAAGGCTCCCATCTCCTAATGTCATCACCTCAGGGGCTAAGCTTCAACATACAAGTTTTGGAGGGACACAAGCATTTAGACCATAGCAGCTTGAAGTTTTCTTTATGAGATGGCTTTTAATTACAAATTCAATTTTTTCAATAAATATAGGGTTACTCTGGCTATATATGCTTTTCTTCAGTGAGTTAGGGCTATGTCTAGGTTGATATCCCTTAGGATTTGCCCATTTCACCTAAGTTGTTGAACTTATTGGCATTATTTATATTATTCCCTTGTTATCCTTTTAACATCTGTAGCTGTCACTCATCTCATTCCTGGCATTAATAATTTGTGTCTTTTCTTTACTTGATCAGTCTGTCTAGAAGATTGTCAATGTTTTCA
The DNA here is from genome assembly GCF_003369695.1 of Bos indicus x Bos taurus. Classification (NCBI taxonomy): domain Eukaryota; kingdom Metazoa; phylum Chordata; class Mammalia; order Artiodactyla; family Bovidae; genus Bos; species Bos indicus x Bos taurus. The sequence goes on along the minus strand of NC_040083.1, from coordinate 79,315,950 downwards.
ATCTTCTCAAAAATGAGATTTCCATTAATTTGTCCATTGTTTTGTTTCTATATCACTGATTCCTACTTTGATATTTATCTGCTTTATTTTGATTCATTTGGATGGAGGAAAGAGGAAAGAAAGTATATATCCCCTCTTTTTGAGAATATGTCCCAGGAACTACATAGAGCACTTCTACTTACATTATAGTGGCTATAGCTGAGCCACACGGGCAGCCTTTGCTTCCAGGGAAGTTGCGAAAATGTAGAGTATATTCAGGGTGGTCACAAGTCCCACTGAAATTCCAGGTTGCTGGAAAGAAGAGAAGAGAAAACAGAGGGCAAGAATTAACCTCTGCCATCTGCAAAACAAACCATAGAGCAAATTCTCAAGAGTGTATTGCTATGGAGTTAAAGAGATGATTCCAACTAGATAAATGGAATCTAGCTGGGAATTTCAGGGAAAACACACCCTTATTTCCCAGGATTAGATGTGAAAAGAACATCTGACCTTTTTTACTTCAAACTATTTGGACCAGCACTTCTCAAACTTTAGTGTGAAGACTGATTACCTGGACATCTTGCTAAAAATGCAGTTTCTGACTGAGTAGGTCTTGGGTAGAGCCCAAGATTCTGCATTCCCAGCAGTTCCTAAGTGAGACCAGTGCTGCTGGTCTGAGGATCATACTTTGTGTAGCAGAGGACAGAACCTGTAATGGGTTGAACTGTGTCCCTGAAAAAGAAATGTTCAAGTCCTAACCTCCAATTCTTGTGAACGTGACCTTATTTGCAAATAGGGTCTTTGCAGATGTAACAAAGACATAAGTTAACATGAGGTCATACTGGATTAGGCTGGGCCCTAGATCCGCCCACTGGCATCCCTACGAGAGAAGAAGAAAGCCATGTAAAGATGGAGACAGAGGTTTGATGTAGTGTGGCTATAAGACAAGGAACACCAAGGATTCCCAGTAGCCAGCAGAAGCTAGAAGTGGCAGAAAGGATCCTCTTTTAGAGTCTTCAAAGAAAGCATAGCCCTGCCCACAACTTGAATTCAGACCTCTGCCTTCCAGAACTGTGAGACAGTATGTTCTTGCTTGTTGTATTAATCTTTTTAACAATTGTTTGTTTATTTTTGGCTGTGTTGGGTCTTAATTCCAGCATGTGGGACCTTAGTTCCCTGACCAGGGATCGAACCAGTGTCCCCTACATTGGAAGATGGATTCTTAACCACTGGACCACCAAGTAAGTCTCTGTTTCTGTTTTTTTTAAAGCCACCCAGTTTGCGGTCATTTGTAAGGGCAGCCTCATGAAACTAACACAGCCCTTGACTCCAGGTGTGGGGTTGCGGGGAGGCAGTGAGGGGGCAGGATGGAAGATTCTCTCAGACTTGAGTGTTGTCAAAATTGCATCATACTTCATCTCCTTCATTCCCAAGGTGGCATTTCTCAAAGCATAGAGTAGTGACCTAGGATTCTCATTTAGTATCTAGATTTTCTAGGCATCGCTCTAGCCATGAAATCAATATTTTTAAAGATTGGACCCAACATTGACTTTTCAAACAGGCACCCCAGGTGACAGGCTCCATAACTCTTTCCTTACCACCACAAGGCTGCAGAGAGTAAGAAGCTACTCCTGATGAAGGAGACAGGCGGGCGAGCTGCTGGCTGTCCTGGGCAAGGCTAGCCTGAACTGGCTGGTGGTGTTTTGGAGAGGGCTGATAATTAATGGTGGCTGACCCTGCCCTCTTTAGTCATTTTCTTGGGGGTGACTCTTTTGTTCTATGTAAAGTTAGTTTAAGTACTCAGAATAATCAGCTTCTGTAAATTAAAAAAAAAAAAACCAAACACATACTAAGAAGTGTAGTTTTCCATCTCTATCATTTTTCCTTAATCCCCAGCACCACTAAACTTTGAAGGAGTTTGATGATATTGACAAATGACTTAAAGGCCCCTGGCGGGGAAAAAAAACCCAAGTGCAAAAAAAAAATAAGAGCTGTGGTTCTCTGACTGCTATGGGCAGGGGTTATATGAGGGAAATTTCTGTGGCAGTAATATTCTATATCTTTCTTTCTTTTGGTGGGGAGAATGGTCAGTTTTTAGTTATGGATAACTTTATTTATTTATTTTTGAGAGTACCACATCTGGTCCCATCACTTCATGGGAAATAGATGGGGAAACAGTGGAAACAGTGTCAGACTTTATTTTTTGGGCTCCAAAATCACTGCAGATGGTGACTGCAGCCATGAAATTAAAAGACGCTTACTCCTTGGAAGAAAAGTTATGACCAACCTAGATAGCATATTCAAAAGCAGAGACATTACTTTGCCAAGAAAGGTCCGTCTAGTCAAGGCTATGGTTTTTCCTGTGGTCATGTATGGATGTGAGAGTTGGACTGTGAAGAAGGCTGAGTGCTGAAGAATTGATGCTTTTGAACTGTGGTGTTGGAGAAGACTCTTGAGAGTCCCTTGGACTGCAAGGAGATCCAACCAGTCCATTGTGAAGGAGATCAGCCCTGGGATTTCTTTGGAAGGAATGATGCTAAAACTTAAACTCCAGTACTTTGGCCACCTCATGCCAAGAGTTGACTCATTGGAAAAGACTCTGATGCTGGGAGGGATTGGGGGCAGGAGGAGAAGGGGACGACAGAGGATGAGATGGCTGGATGGCATCACTGACTCGTTGGATGTGAATCTGGGTGAACTCTGGGAGTTGGTAATGATGGACAGGGAGGCCTGGAGTGCTGCTATTCATGGGGTCGAAAAGAGTCGGACACGACTGAGTGACTAAACTGAACTGATACCTTTTTTTTGTTTGTTTATTTGGCTGTGTCATCTTAGTTGCAGAGCTCAGGTTATTCATTGTGACACACGGGTTTCTCTTTATTTGTGGCACACAGGCTCTGTAGTTGTGATACACAGGCTGCAGAGAGCATGCCAGCTTAGTTGCCCTGCAGCATGTGGGATCTTAGTTCCCCAATCAGGGATCAAACCTCTGTGCCCTGCATTGGAAGGTGAATTCTTAACCACTGGACAACCATGGAAGTCCTGACAGTAATATTCTATATCTTAATAGGGTCTGTGGTTACATAGTTAAATGTTTTTGTTAACCCAGGAAGTGTCTGTGCATTTCACTGTACTGAAATGTTCCACACAAGAAATCGATCTACCAAAGCTTCATTTCTACCTCACGAAAACACCACTTTTTGGCACATAGGAAAAGAATATCATGCTGTGGAATGGTGGTCCAGGCTTGTATTAGGAAGCACAGACCTGACCTGAATTCATGCTTTCTGGTCACCAAGAGACCTTGGTCAGAAAGGCTCTTGCTGGGGTCTGTGAACCTGGAGCACTGTCAGAGTGTGAACCACATGCAGGAATGCACAGTGGCCACTAGCCTGGCTCCTGGAGCCTGGGGCACCTGGGGTTCAACCTCCCTCTCCCACTTTTGTGATTGGAGCCAGCCACTTCACTTCCAAGCCTACACTCATTTGTAACATAGAATAACAATAGTATCAATTTCATGGAATTGTTGCAGGGAGTAAATAAAAATTTAACTCAAGGTATGACTGCAAGGAGATCCAAACAGTCCATCCTAAAGGAGATCAGTCCTGGGTGTTCATTGGAAGGACTGATGTTGAAGCTGAAACTCCAATACTTTGGCCACCTCATGCGAAGAGCTGACTCATTTGAAAAGACCCTGATGCTGAGGAAGACTGAAGGCAAGAGGAGAAGGGGACGACAGAGGATGAGGTGGTTGGATAGCATCACCAACTCAATGGACATGGGTTTGGATAGACTCCGGGAGTTGGTGATGGACAGGGAGGCCTGGCGTGCTGTGATTCATGAGGTCGCAAAGAATTGGACATGACTGAGTGACTGAACTGAACTGAATGACAGTAATCACTGGAAATTGATAGCTATTGTCACAGATGTTTATGCTGGTATTTATCAGATTTCTAGGTCTGTGTTCTTTTCAAAATTTTGCTATTTATTTAAAAGACCAGAGCTAGCAACTCCTTGTTTTAGTATGAAGTGAAGGAATTGTGTCTATTTAATTCCCAAATCACTGCAGATGGTGACTGCAGCCATGAAATTAAAAGACGCTTACTCCTTCGAAGAAAAGTTATGTCCAACCTAGATAGCATATTCAAAAGCAGAGACATTAATTACTTTGCCAACAAAGGTCCGTCTGGTCAAGGCTATGGTTTTTCCAGTGGTCATGTATGGATTTGAGAGTTGGACTGTGAAGAAAGCTGAGCACCAAAGAATTGATGCTTTTGAACTGTGGTGTTGGAGAAGACTCTTGAGAGTCCCTTGGACTGCAAGGAGATCCAACCAGTCCATTCTGAAGGAGATCAGCCCTGGGATTTCTTTGGAAGGAATGATGCTAAAGCTGAAACTCCAGTACTTTGGCCACCTCATGGGAAGAGTTGACTCATTGGAAAAGACTCTGATGCTGGGAGGGATTGAGGGCAGGAGGAGAAGGGGACGACAGAGGATGAGATGGCTGGATAGCATCGCTGACTCGATGGATGTGAGTCTGAGTGAACTCTGGGAGTTGGTGATGGACAGGGAGGCCTGGCGTGCTGTGATTCATGGGGTCGCAGAGTCAGACACGACTGAGCGACTGAACTGAACTGAATTCTATGTGTTGCCACAACCATTTTAAGAAAACTGCCTACAAGTAACAAAACAGCTTTATTTTGCAAACATGCTGTGGTCTGAATTGTATCCTCTCAGAATTCATTATGTTGAAGTCCTCATGCCAAGCATCTCAGAATGTGACTATATTTGAAAACAAGCTTGAAAGAGGTGATTAAGTGAAAATCAGGTTATTGGGTGGGCCCTAATCCAGTATCACTGGTGTCCTTATAAAAACAGGAGATTAGGTCAGGGTACAGAGGGAAGATCGTGTGAGGACACAGGAAGACAACAGCATCCATAAGCCAAAGAGGGGCTTCCAGGGAAACCAACCTTGCTGACACTTGAGCTCAGACTTCCAGCCTCCAAAAAAACTTCTGTCGTTTAAGCCACCTGGTCTGTCGTACTTTGTTACAGCAGTGCTCACAAACTAATACACATGTATATTAATAATTTCTACAAGATGAAGCATGGTTAAGTAAACTTAACTTTAAGAATACAATCTACCGTTTTTAAATCATTTTTTGACTTTGTTTTAAAGAGCAGTTTTAGGTTCACAGTAAAATTGAGAAGAAGGTAAAGTTTCCTGTGGGAGCTTCCCTGGTGGCTTAGTGGTAAAGAATCCACCTGCCAATGCAGGAGACGTGGGTTCCATCCCTAGGTTGGGACGATCCCCTGGAGAAGGAAAGGACAACTCACTCCAATATTCTTGACTGGAAAATTCCATGGACAGATGAGCCTGGTGGGCTACAGTCCATGGGGTCACAATTTAGTGACTAAACAACAACAAAGTTTCCCATATGCTTCCTCCTCATCCCCACCCCAACCCACGCATAGTCTCCTCTATGGGGAGACTATGGGCTGTTACGCGTCTAGTCAAGGCTATGGTTTTTCCTGTGGTCATGTATGGATGTGAGAGTTGGACTGTGAAGAAAGCTGAGCACCAAAGAATTGATGCTTTTGAACTGTGGTGTTGGAGAAGACTCTTGAGAGTCCCTTGGACTGCAAGGAGATCCAACCAGCTCATCCTAAAGGAGATCAGCCCTGGGTGTTCTTTGGAAGGACTGATGCTAAAGCTGAAACTCCAGTATTTTGGCCACCTCATGCAAAGAGTTGACTCATTGGAAAAGACTCTGATGCTGGGAGGGATTGGGGGCAGGAGGAGAAGGGGACGACAGAGGATGAGATGGCTGGATGGCATCACCGACTCAATGGATGTGAGTTTGAGTGAACTCTGGGAGTTGGTGATGGACAGGGAGGCCTGGCGTGCTGCAATTCATGGGGTTGCAGAGAATCCTACAGGACTGAGCGACTGAACTGAACTGGACTGAAGCCCCGTAAGTGTGATACATTTGTTACAACTGATGCCCCTACATTGACACATCATATCTAAAGTCCATAGTTTACCTTAGGGTTCCCTCTGGGTATTATACATCCCATGGGTTTTTTAAAAAAAATGTGTAATGACATGTGTCCACCATTACAGAATATTTTCACTACCCTAAAAATCCTATGTTTCCCACCTATTAATCCTATCCCAAACCCAATCCCTGTCAACCACTGATTTTTTTTTGTTTTTACTATCTCCATAGCTGCACAGAATGTCACACAGTTGGAATCATACAGTATGTAACCTTTTTTAGACTGGCTTATTTCATTTAGTAATAGGCATTTAAGCTTTCTTCATGTCTTTCTATGGTGTGATAGCTCATTACTTTTTAGTGCTGAATAATATTCCATTGTCTGGATGTACCACTGTTTATTTATCTACTTACTATTTTCTTTCTTTTTGTTTGGCTGCGCCACACAGCATGTGGGATCTTGGTTCCCCCACCAGGGATAGAACCTGTGCCCTCTGCAGTGGAAACACAGAGCCCTAACCATTGAACCACCAGGAAATTCCTTGTCCACTCACTATTTCACAATGGAAGGACATCTTGGTTGCTGCCAAGTTTTAGCAATTATGAACAAAGTTTCTGTAAATATTCATGTGCAAGTTTTGTGTGATCGTAAGTTTTAAACTTCTCTTAGTAAATACCAAGGAGCATGATGGCTGGATCCCATGGGAAAGATATTGTTTTGTAAGAAACCACCATGCAAAGAGTTGACTCATCGGAAAAGACTGATGCTGAGAGGGATTGGGGGCAGGAGGAAAAGGGGACGACAGAGGATGAGATGGCTGGATGGCGTCACTGACTCGATGGACGTGAGTTTGAGTGAACTCTGGGAGTTGGTGATGGACAGGGAGGCCTGGCGTGCTGCGATTCATGGGGTGGCAAAGAGTCGGACACAATTGAGCAACTGAACTGAACTGAAGAAACCACCAAACTGTCTTCCAAGTGGTTGTTCATTTTGCATTCCCTCCAGCAATGACTGAGAGTTCCCATTGCTCCACATCCTTGTCAGCATTTGGTGTTGTCAGTGTTCTCAGTGATTTTTTCCTTTATCACTAGTCCTGGAATCTCAGGCAATTTGCAAGCCCATCTTCAGCAGCCCCCACTTCACTCTCTCCCCCACTTCTTTCTTTGCCATATGTGCACTTTTCTAGCTGCTCCAACCATATGTGAATGATACTCCATTCTGGTGGTGGAAAAGAAAAAGATCTTTTTTAAAAATTCAATTTTCACATCTTACTGTCTTGATATATGTATTTTGCATCTCTGGTGAGTTTGCTTAAAAATACATGACTCAGACATTAAAAAATCTGCCTGCAATGCAGGAGACCCAGGTTCAATGACTTGGTTGGGAAGATTCCCTGGAGAAAGGAATGGCAACCCACTCCAACAGTCTTGCCTGGAGAATTCCATGGACAGAGGCGCCTGGTGGGCTACAGTCCATGGGTGTCAAAGATTTGGACGTGACTGACCGACTAACACTTTAACTTGCACATGTATATGAAACTTCCTTGATGGTCCAATGGTTGGGACTCCGTGTCTTCCACTGCATGGGGCACTGGTTCGATCACTGGTCAGGGAACTAGGATTCTGCTTGCTACGTGGTACAAACAAAGAAACAAAAACAAAGCAAAAAATACATACATACACATTAGAGACAGGACCAAGTAAACACACAAGGAGATACAGTACAAACGGTGCAAAGTTAGATGTCTGGAACAGTTTGGGTTTTTCAGAGAGGCAGTTGGGAGTAGGACAAGTTTCCGAGCCTTCTAAAATGTGCCCCTGCTCCTCCCCTGGGTTAAGCTGGCCCCGTTGCTGTATTTCTCCCATCATTATTTCAAACTTTCATCTCTTGACTCTACTCCTTTCCAAATGTCCAACTATAGCCCTGATTTGCTACCCAGGTGGCGCAGTGCCAATGCAGGAGATGCAAGAGACTGGAGTTTGATCCCTGGGTAGGGAAGATCCCCTGGAGGAAATGGCAACCCACTCCAATATTCTTGCCTAGGAAACCCCACGGACAGAGGAGCCTGGAGAGCTACAGTCCATGGATTCACAGAGTAAGATGCATTGAGAGACTGAGCATAGCACAGTCCTGATTTATCCTTTCTCTTATGAAGGTTGCTCTTCCTGGCCAGCTTGCGAAGCTTCCCTGGCTCATTATCATAGCAATAGGAGCACACTGCTGAAATCAGCACCAACAAAGCAGGGAGATCATGTGCTTGCACACAACCATGGATCTGGGTCACAGACATGTCAGGCTGGCTAAAATGGCAACTCTGCATTTCCCAGCTCATAGACTTGAAAAACAGGGAGATAGTAACTTTTGGGAAAATTACTATTCACCTCCACACCTCTTTCCTCTCTTGTGAATGATGGCTTTTCTCTAACCCAGAGGGAAATCTTTAGATGGTTTGGTTTCACCTCACCCAAATAGGGATGACCCAAAATATAGGTCAGGAGACCTTCTGTTCCACAGTGCACCATCCCTGTAAGGGCTTAGCTCCACTCTACCACTCACAGGCTTGCATCCTGGGCTACCAAAAGAGGGAGAAGTGGGTTGTTGGGAACGGAACACAATTTGGCGGCTGAAAAGGTACAGCATGGGGGCTTCTGGTTGTGGAGGAAGGGGGCCCTAGCCAGTCTCTGAGAAGGTAGCCTGAGGTGAGGCAGTTCTGAGGATCACTCAGATGGAGAGCACGTGGGCTGCAGGCCTGAAGAAGCCCCCAGGAGGCCTCCTGGATGTCAAGAGAAAGCTGATGGCCTCTGGAGGTACAATCCCCCCTTCAGATCCTGTACCCCCATCCAGACTTCATCAGTCTCACCCCTGTGTCCAACCCTGAGGCTCCCTTCTAGGTTCAGGTTAAAAGGCTTTACTTCTTTCAAGGCATTTCTTCCACATCTCTTTCAACAAGCATGCATCCTTCCATTTCATCCCAGTGCTGGGGCTTGGGAAATTCAAAGACCCATAATTGAAATGTTTTTTATTTCTGGTTTTCCTGTGCTATACAGAGTCTCAGGCAATAAACACAGTGCCTAAATTGGGAGCCCATGGACCCATTCTCAGAATAAAAATGTTAAATGCATGAAAGTAAAATGAAAAAAAAAAGCAATCATATTAAAATATAGTTATTAATATATTAAAAAACAAATGTGTAGTAATATATATATAACAAATGATATAGTAATATATGTGCTTGTTTAATGCATCAACAAGATCAAGTACTTTGATTTCAAAGGGCCGTCATGCATAAATGTTATTTAGAGACATTTGATACAATTATGATATGTTGTCAAAGTATCTGTATTTTCTCTTGGTTACAAAGTCATGGGTACTGTGAATATAGTGAAGTCTATTGCCACATTAAAATGGAAAGTATGCTGAGTCTCAGAGCTTCCCTGATTGCTTAGTCCTGCCAATGCAGGAGACAGGACTTCAACCACTGGGTCAGGAAGATCACCTGGAGAAGGAAATGGCAATCCACTCCAGTATTCTTGCCTGGGAAATCCCATGGACAGAAGAGCCTGGCAGGCTACAGTTGGTGTCACAAAAGAGTCAAGCATGACAGTGACTAAAAGAACACGCTGAGTCTCAGTTAGAGGTTATGTCAGTAACTATGAAGAGCTGATTTTCTCTTCTTGGAAGGGTATAGGTTAGCATGTCATGGTGTTACCGATGCTCACAGAAAACAGGAGACTCCTGAGGCAGAGACAAAGGACAGTTGGTAAGCCACAGATAGAACAGTAGGCTGAGGTATCAGCATTCAAGCTGGTCCTCTGAACCTCTTCCCACAGTCATGTGAAGAACGCCAGGTGACACTGTACACACAGTGGATTGTACTTAATTATTTATATTAACATGTAATGAATTTATTGTTTTTAAATAAAGTACTAATTTTTAAAAATTTTCTAAAATATTTATAGTAGAACTCACATGATGGAAAATTCTTTGGGGTCATCCATAATTTTTAAGTGTATCTACTGAAAATTTTGTGGTCCTGAGCCTGAATAAGCAAAAAAATTCTTCAGGAAGAAGAACAAAGCTGGAGGTATTCTATCTGATTTCAAGCTATACTACAAAACTATAGTAATCAAAAAAGCATGGCGTTGGCACAAAAACAGACATATAGATCAATAAAGAGCCCCCAAATGAACCCACACTTACATGGTCAATTAATCTATGATAAAGGAGGCAAGATTAAACAATGGGGAAAAACACTCTTTTCAATAAATGGTGCTGGGAAAACTGGTCAACTACATGCAGAAGAATCAAACTGGACTACTTTCTCACATAATGTACAGAAATAAACTCAAGATGGATTAAAGACTTGAATATAAGACCTGAAACCATAAAATTAGAATAAAACATAGGTAGTATGCCTTTGATACTAGTCTGAGCAACATTTTTTGGGGGATATGTCTCAAGTAGGAAAAACAAATCAAAAATAAAATGGGACTACATCAAACTAAAAAACTTTTGCACAGCAAAGGAAACCATTAACAAAGTGGAAAGGCTGCTACTGAATGGGAGAAGATGCTTGCCAATGATAATCTGATAAGGGGTTAATATCCAAAAGATACAAGACTTCATATAACTCAACTTCAGAAAAAACAAACAACCTGATTAAAAAATAGATAATCTGAATAGACATTTTCCCAGATGGCCAAAAGGCACATGAAAAGATGTTCAACATTATTCATGATCAGGGAAATCCAGATCAAAACCACAATGAGATATTACCTCATACTTCTCAGAATGCATGCAATCAAGTTCAGTTGCTCATTCATGTCCAGCTCTTTGTGACCCCATGGACTGTAGCCCACCAGGCTCCTCTGTCCATGGGATTATTCAGGCAAGAATACTGGAGTGAGTTGTCATTTTCTCCTCCTGGGGATCTTTCCAACCCAGAGACTGAACCCATGTCTCTGAATCTCCTGCACTGATTGGCAGGTGGATTCTTTACCACTGACCCTCCTGTGAAGCCCACTTCACAGAATGGTTATTTTCAAAAACATCACAAGTAATAAATGTTGGCAAGGATGTAGAGAAAAGGGAATATTCATGCACTGTTGCTGGGAGTGTAAATTGGTGCAGTCAGTATGAAAAGCAGTAAGATTCAGCAATTCTGAGTATTTTTCCAAAGAAAACAAAAATACTAGTTCAAAAAGATATATGTACCCCTATGTTCATTGCAGCCTTTTTCACAATAGCCAAAATATGAGAGGAACCTAAATGGCTATCAATAGATGAATGGATAAAATAGATGTGGTGTAAATATATACAATGGATAATATAATTTAGCTCTTTGGATTCCTATCTTTCTCTACTTCGAGTCATAGCCCCTTGGCACACAATGCATTTTCCTCCTTTTCTTTGGCTCCCAGTTTCCTCACTTTTTGATTCATATCCTGTGGTTTCTCTGGATGTACTGTGTGACGAACTAGTACCACCAAAACTGACAGTGGAAGAAGATGCCCTTGGTGATGCAGAGCAGCTGCATTGCTTTTAAGTGACATCCTCTCTTCCTGCAATCTCCACCTCTATCCCCACTGTGCCCCGCCAGGCCCTGATTTACTGTGTCCTTGATGTCTCTCCTGATTGATTTCCACTTGCCAACCTCAGGAAGGTGCTGGAAAACCAGTCAATACTAAAGTGTCAGTGTTCTATGGGCTGTGCTGATTATCTATTGCTGCATAACCAACCACCTCAAATGCACGGGCTTGAGACAATAAACATTCTGTGATCCTTCCAAAATCCCCTGTGCTGACTGGATGCAATTGGACACTTCTCGTGCAGGGTCTTGAGAGTCCCTTGGACTGCAAGGAGACCCAACCACTCCATCCTAAAGGAAATCAGTCCTGAATATTCATTGGAAGGGCTGATGCTGAAGCTGAAACTCCAATACTTTGGCCACCTGATGCAAAGAACTGACTCATTTGAAGATACTCTGATGCTGGGAAAAATTAAAGGCTGGAGGAGAAAGGGATGATAGAGGATGAGATGGTTGGATGGCATCACTGACCCAATGGACATGAGTTTGAGTAAACTCTGGAGTTAGTGATGGACAGGGAAGCCTGGCGTGCTGCAGTCCATGGGGTCACAAAGAGTTGGACATGACTGAGCAACTGAACTGACTGAATGACGTGCAGGGTCCCTCCTGCAGTCACAGTCAGATGGAAAAGCCAAAGGCTGTGTTAGTCCATTTGGGCCTCTGTAACACAATACCACAGACTGGGCAGCTTACAGACAACAGGAATTTATTTCTCAGGGTGCTGGAGGTCAGAGGATCAGGAGCTTACATGGTCAGGTTCTGGTGAGATCCTGCTTCCTGGCTGCAGACCACTGACCTCTCACCATGTCCTCCAATGGCGGAAGGAGGGAGCTTTCCGGAGTCTCTTTATACATAGGCCATCACTCCTGATGGCCTCATCTCCTTCTAACATCACCTCGGGGGTTAGGTATCTAGTCGGGAGCATGTTCAGATCACAGCAGCGGTCGACTCTGGAGTCGAGGGGGAATCAATTAGAGCTTCCTCCCTCATGTGCATGGCAATTGCTGGGAGCTGTCAGCTGAGACCACAGATGGGGTTGGCAGCTACACACCCACATGTGGCCTTTCCATGTGGCCTGGGCTACCCCACAGCGTGTGTGGCTGGAGTGTAACAGTGAACATCCTGGAGAGACCCAGAGGCAGCTATGTCACCTTGTATGACCTCATTTGTGCTGTACTCTATTTGCTGGAGCAGTCATAAACCCCCACCCAGTTTTAAGGGAAGAAGACACAGCCTACAGTCTCAATGGGAAGAGTATCAAGGAATTTTAGGGCCAAAGCAACTCAATACTTTTTTCTTTCCCTACTTAGTCAAGGCTGGACCACTGAAATCTAGCTTTAATAACATACTAGGGCTTCACTTTATGCATGTAGGTAATCCACCTTAGGAGGAAGGGAAGAATTGATTGCTATTGCTAAACTTTTCTTCCTTTTCAGGAACGGTACCTACATCTGGGGTCATGGCTAACCAGAATAGAAGCCTCTATTTCCCAGCTACCTTGCTACTAGCAATGGACATGAGACAAAGTTCTGGCCAAGGAATGTGATCAGAAATGTTATATGCAACTTTTGAGAGGTATCCTCAAAGGAAAAGAACAAGCTTTTCTTTCTCCTTTTCTCCTTCATCTGGATGGAATGAGGAAGTGACAGCTTAAGCTTAAACAGCTGTCCTGGGATGAAGGCCACACTTAGGAGCAGTGGAGTCCAAGCCCCTTCAGACTCTGCAGGCATGTCAATTCAGCCAAGACCATCTACTTGGAGACTTACCTGTGAGAGAATAAAGCTTTGTGGGTTAAGCCACTATTATTCAGGTTTCTTGAATAGCAGCTGAACCTAATCCTAAAATGATAAAGCAAAGCTCCCTTTATGGGCTTAAACTTCACATTCTATAGAGTGGAACCTTACAGGGAAAAAAGGTTTTTTCCAGGCGTTCCTTTCATAGGGTGACTAGCCTTGTACTGCTCACTGGATCATCAGAGACCAGTGTTTCTCAGTTGACCAGGGTGGGTGCACTATGGGCACTGTGCATGCACGCATGCTCAGTTGCTTCAGTCGTGTCCGACTCTTTGCAACCCTATGGACTGTAGCCTGCCAGACTCCTCTATCTATGCGATTTTCCCAAAAAGAATACCAGAGTGGGTTGCCATGTTTTCCTCCAGGGAAGCTTCCCAACCCAGGGATCGGACTCATATCTCTGGTATCTCCTGCATTGCAGGCAGATCATTTTTTGCTGGGTAGGATCCTCAACTAAAGGTCAATAGCAGATGGCTCCCCAACCCCTTCTGCCGCTGCTGCTGTTATGTCGCTTCAGTCGTGTCCGACTCTGTGTGACCCCATAGACGGCAGCCCACCAGGCTCCCCCGTCCCTGGGATTCTCCAGGCAAGAACCCTGGAGTGGGTTGCCATTTCCTTCTCCAGTTCATGAAAGTGAAAAGTGAAAGTGAAGTCGCTCAGTTGTGTCCGACTCTTAGCGACCCCATGGACTGCAGCCTACTAGGCTCCTCCATCCATGGGATTTTCCAGGCAAGAGTACTGGAGTGGGGTGCCAGTGCCTTCTCCACAACCCCTCCTAGTCGTTGTTTAAAAACAGAATTATAAATAAAACTGATTACAATCACCAAAGTTGCTAAGAGACTGAACTTCATTATTTCAACTACTAAAAAGAAACAATAATTACAAAACATTAATTCTTAGAGGTGCTAAGAATTGCTACAATGGAAATCATATTACAATTCACAAGTGAATCATATTAACATGTTGCACATGTTAAATTGACACAACGTTGTATGTAAAATATAACTTAGCACAAAAAATGTTTCCTTACATTTCCAAATGCTCCCTCCATGCAGGATACTACCCTCAACCGAGAACCACTGCTCCAGACCAAGGAGACTGACCCACTGTAAGGGAAATTAAAATGGAAGAAGTCTTGTTCAGGCTTCAGAAGCAGCAGAGCAGTCCTGATCTTATTTGTGATCTGCCTGGACACTGCCTGGATTCCATGCTTGCCCTTGGACACAGCTCATTAGGCAGCACTTTAGATAAGAGAAGGAGTGGGTCTGGGAATTCTTGAGCCCCTGGAGACCTGGCCAGCTGTCTGGGGTTTGATGAAATCCTATGAATTGCAAGATAAAATAAATACTGTTGTAAAAATGTTAAAGTAAAACCAGAGCTGCCTTTTTGCGCACAAAGTGATGATGATGTCAGTTTGTGGCCTGAAATTTTAAGCAAGAGCCTCCAAACTGCAATTTGAAGTCTCACCCATAGAGCAGATGCACTGCCCAGGACCTTTCCCATACCCACAAGGGTGTGACCCCACTATGTCACCCTAGAGGAAACAAAGTGGTTCTTAACACAAGTTGTGAAAGATCTTGCTGGGTGTGGAGAACTTGACAGATTTGGTAAGGTGGTAAGTCAGTGGGGATATGAACAAAACTAAGACAGCAGGACTGCTGCTGCTGCTAAGTCGCTTCAGTCGTGTCTGACTCTGTGCGACTCCATAGACGGCAGCCCACCAGGCTCCCCCGTCCCTGGGATTCTCCAGGCAAGAACACTGGAGTGGGTTGCCATTGCCTTCTCCAGTGTGTGAAAGTGAAGTTGCTCAGTCGTGTCTGACTCTTAGTGACCCCATGGACTGCAGCCCACCAGGCTCCTCCATCCATGGGATTTTCCAGGCAAGAATACTGGAGTGGGTTGCCATGCCCTCCTCCAGAGTATCTTTCTGACCCAGGGATCAAACCCACATCCCTTACAATCTCCTGTGTTGGCAGGTGGGTTCTTTACCACTAGTGCCACCAGGAGAACCCTGCTCAAGAACCTACTTGTATGCAAAAAAAGAATTCACAGGAAACAAAAGGCAGAGCGACTTACCTGGTGGTTCGGTGGCTAAGATTCCATGCTCCCAATGCATGGGGCCTGGGTTTGATGCCTGGCTGGGGAGCTAGATCCTGTATGCCCCAACAAAGATTAAAGATCCCATGTGCCGCAACTAAGACCTGGCACAGCCAAATAAGTAAATTAAAAAAAATTTTTAAAGCAAAAATCACTGAAATATAATTGACATTTCAAACTGTATTTTCAAGAAATATCCTCCTTTCTCAACATCATAGAAAAATAAGCAGTAGTGGATGAGTCAGCTTCTCAAGTTTGTAAGTTTTCAAGTATTCTTACCATTGCTGCAAAGTTAAAACAAACTGTCAGTCTCTCACTGTAGACATACATCTCAAGGTTAGAGAACCAATCTACCTCAGAAGTCTTTTGAAAACGCTTTTGAGAACCAAAGACATGCAAGCATTAGTGAAGCAGAAGAACCTCCTTTCCTTGAACACTGCATCTTGGTGCCAAAAACACACAGCACTACTCCTGCATATCCTGGGCTAGAGTGCTGTTCTATCTATGTCAGACTTCATGCCTTCAGGCTGCCTCCAGATTTCAGTATACCCTTAGCTTGGGCACTTTTCTTCTTATCTGCTCAGTGGGCATTCCCTGGCCCCCTCCTCTGCCCGTCCAGCTGGGTCTCCCATAATCCTTTGCATTGGGGCCATGCCCTAACAGGTGTACCTGTTTGCACACCAAGCAGAGGAAACCATAAAAGGAGCTCTGGAAGCGCGTCAGCTTTAAAGTATGTTGTAGGGCTCTCAACCCATTCAGGAATCTTTCCACGACTTTGCTCAGTATTGCCCAGGCTATTAAAAACTGATGTTTCTTGCTCAACTTCAAATCATATTACAGTTCTTGATAGTATGAGGCTATAATCACAGTCTTTTACAGCTCCAGTCAATACAGGAGACTGAAGACAGTTATTAAAAAAGAGGCATCTGCTTCCCTGGTGGCTCAAACAGTAAAGAATCTGCCTGCAATTCGGGAGACCTGGGTTTGATCCCTGGGTTGGGAAGATCCCCTGGAGGAGGACATGGCAACCCACTCCAGTAATCTTGCCTGGAGAATCCCCATGGACAGAGGAGCCTGGTGGGCTACAGTCCATGGGGTCACATAGAGATGGACACAACTGAGTGACTAAGCACAACACACTTAGAATAAAGATTATCCCTACCTTCCTTTGTATGATAGTAAGCTGGCCTTTCAGAGGTTTCAGATGATCAATAAAAGCCCTTCTGCCAACACAGGATTGCCAGACTTTTATAAAACATAAAACCCCCCAAACCAAAAAAACAGGATGCCAAGTTAAATCAAGTTTCAGTTAAATAACAAATACATATGTACATGGTATCATACCCATTCAGTATACAGGACATACTTACACTAAAAACCTACCTATTGTTTATCTACAGTTCATATATATCTGACAACCTTACCCAGGTAACAAAGACTCTGTGAGTCAGAATGCTTTGGACTGCTTGTGACAGGAATCCAGCTCATATGGCTTAAGTCAAATGGAGAATTAATTGGCGGATATAACTGAAAAGTCCAGGGATAGGACTGGCATCAGTTATGGCTGGGTCCAGAAGATCAAATGATATCATCAACACTAGACTCTACCTCTGTCTTTTTCAACATATTAGGCAGGTGTCTCCACGTGGGGGCCCCAAGCAGCTCGGCTGCTGCTGCTGCTAAGTCACTTCAGTCATTATCTGACTCTATGCGAACCCATAGATGGCAGCCCACCAGGCTGTTCTGTCCTTGGGATTCTCCAGGTAAGAATACTGGAGAGGGTTGCCATTTCCTTCTCCAATGCATGCATGCATGCTAAGGCGCTTCAGTCATGACTAACTCTGCAAGCAGCTCTAGGCTTATCTTTTCCTAGTATGGGTTGCCTTCGTGGAAAAAAGCCTTCTGTTTTCCAGTAGCTCCAGCAGATGTCCTGAACAGAGTTTCATTGCATTGACTGGATCTTGTGCCCATCTATGAACCAGTCACTATACCCCGTGGAATTGGGCATTGTATTAATTCCCGGGGGCTGCCATAACAAAGTACCAAAACTGGTTGGCTTCAAACAACAGGAATTTTATTCTGACATGGTCGTGAAGGTAAGGTCATGCTCTCCCCAAAGACTCTAGGGGAGAACCCATTGCTTACCTCTTCCAGCTTCTGGTGGCTCCAGGCACTCCTCGGCTTGTGGCCACATGGTTCCAGCTTCTGTCTCTGTGGGTCATATATAGCTTCTTTCTCTCTTCTGTCCAAACACCCTCAGCTTTTCCCTTATAAGGACACTTGTCCTGAAATGCCAGTTGGGCACAGACAGCCCTGTGCCAGTCTCCTGCAGCACCTAGCCTCTGCAGCACAAGTACCAAGCAACTGCAGCTTTCCTGGGCACCTGGAGCAGTTTTGTAAGAGAGCACCTCCAGTGAGAAACCAACCCATGAACAGCTTTCCTGGGCAGCTTAGAAGGTGATTTCTAGATTTCTAGAAAGTTCTGGAGGGCAGATTTTCAGCAAGTTCTACTGACAACACAGCAATTTCTCTGCCACTTAGGGAGCCACAACCCTCTCTACAGAGGTCTCAATCTTATTTTTGTGGTTGGTGGAGAGACAGGCAGATCTGATAACAGCTGCTCAGAATACCTTCCATTCCTGTATTCTTTATTTTTTTTAAAGGTTTATTTAGTTAGATTTTTGTTTCTTTGCTGTGCTGAGTCTTTGTTGCTGCACATGGGCTTTCTCTAGTTGTGACGAGCGGGGCTATTCTTTGATGTCAGGTGCAGACTTATTGCGGTGGCTTCTCTTGTTGCACAGAGCACAGGTTCTAGGCGGGCAGGCTTCAGTAGCTGTGGCGCATGGGCCTAGTTGCTCTGCTACATGTGGAATCATCCTGGACCAGGGATTGAACCAGTGTCCCCTGCACTGAAAGGTGGACGCTTGACCACTGGACCACCAGGGAAGCCCCATTCCGATATTATTTATAGTTCTCTTTGCTTTCTACCTGGAGGCGGCGATGGCACCCCACTCCAGTACTCTTGCCTGGAAAATCCCATGGACAGAGGAGCCTGGTAGGCTGCAGTCCATGGGGTTGCGAAGAGTCGGACATGACTGAGCGACTTCCCCTTTACCTTTCCCTTGCTTTTTACTGGCCAGACCCTTGTGATGCTATGTTAAAGAATCTATATATTTAAACTTACCCTGTTTAAATTACTGTGTACTTTTTCTCTCTCTAGATAAGATCCAAGTGGATACGCCATCCTTCTACACCTTCCTTGTCTAATGTTGTAGCCACTAGCCACATGTAGCTATTGAGCATTTGAAATGTGGCTAGTGCCGAGGAGAAAATGACTTCTTTATGTTTACTTTTATACTGAAATTAAAAAAAAAAGTGGACTTCCCTGATGGTCCTGTGGATACAAATCCACCTGCCAACGCAGGGGACATGGGATGATCCTTGCTCTGGGAAGATCCGCATGCCACGGACACAGAGCCCATGCACCAGAGCTGGCCCTCTACAGCAAGAGAAGCCACCACAGTGAGAAAATGGCAGGCAGCAATGAAGACCCAGAGTCGTCAAAAATAAGTAAATAAAAATTTAAAAAACTGAAGTGGTGTATTTATTTTCTGTCAAATGTTTTACCACATGTAAAATGTCCCATTCAGTTCAGTTCAGTCGCTTAGTCATGTCCGACTCTGCGACCCCAAAGATGCAGTTACTGGAAAATTTTAAATTATATATGTGGTTTGAAATCTATTTCTGTTGGACAGTCTGTCCTACACCAATTTTCTGTTTAGTCTTTCCTGATTTTCCTAGACAGACATGAATTCTGCTTGCGCCACAGCTCTTTGAATTTCTCTTAGGATATCTGTGGGGGACATTTGCTGATTATTTGTCTGCCAGAATCCTCTTTTTCAGGCATTATCTCAATTTCCTTTTGTGGAATTAGTGGCCACGTCCAGAGTTGTCCCGGTTAGCCTGGTAAATGGGCATAGAATCAAATCCCTCCAACTGGAAGCTCCCTCTGGACACGTTGTATCTTAAGCAATGTTGCAAACAAGTGCGGTAAGCTGGAGGGCACATTTCCTATAGATGCTGCAGTGTGGCATATATACTAAACTCACTCTATCTGCTGTGTCATTTTTGCAGTGATTTCTGCTGCTTAGTCCTCTGCAGCATCTAGGTTTTCCAAACTGATTGAAAATCAATTTATATGATTTCACTGATTCTCACTATTGACTCCCTGAGACCCTGACCTTTGTCCAATCAACTCCTTTTCCTTGAGATTTACAAAGGCTCTTTCTATTGTTTGTGACCAAGAACTCTGAAAACGATTCTACACTGTTGTTCTGTTACGTATTACACATATTTCTAGCAAGTTCTAGGTATGGGGAAAGCCTCAGAATTGCAGGATAAACTGAAAAGTCAGGTTTTGAGGCGCATAGGAACCAGCCCCACAGATCTGCATGCCAAAAATGATGGGTACCATCATTGACATACGTGCACATGGATCCTTTTTCGTCTTTGGGTCATCGCTTTGCTTATCCCAAGAATAGAGTGTAATGAATCAGCTGAGGGTAGGAGTCTGTAGTAGACAGAATAATGGCCTCTCAAGATGTTCATGTCTTAATCCCTGAAACCTGTAAATGTCACCTTAAATGGCAGAAGAGAATTTGCAGATGTGATTAAATTAAGAGTCCAGCCACAGACATTATCTTGGATTATTTGGGTGGGACCCATGCAATCACAAGCGTTCTTAGAAGCAAAGAAAGCTTCCCAGCTGGATCTGAGAGATGTGACTATGGAAGCAGGATTAGAAAGATGTTACTGATTTTGAAGATTGCTTGTTTGTAAAATGAAAGAAGGGGGTTACATGCTGGGAATGCAAGCAATCTCTAAGAGCCGGAAAAAGCAATGCAATTGATCTTCCTAAGAGTCTCCAGAAAGCTCAGTGAGATTTTTTGATCAACACAACTGTGTCATTTTAACTCTTGTTGTTGTTGTTAACAACCTAGTTGTTCCTAAATTGTGTCTAACTCTTTTCAACCCCATGGATTGTAGCCTGTCAGCCTCCTTTGTCCCAGGGGTTTCCCAGACAAGAATACTGGAGTGGGTTGTCATTTCCTTTTCCAGATCTTCCTGACCCAGGTATCAAACTTGCATCTCCTGCATTAGCAGGCAGATTCTTTACCTCTGAGCCACCAGGGAAGCCCTCTAGGTTTGTGATAATTTGTTAGGGTAGCAAATAGAAAACTGATACAATGGTCTATTCCTTGAGCTAGAGAGGACATCACTTTGACTGACAGTCCAACTAAGGCTGTATCCCTTGGAGAGTAGGAGGTAGGTTCCTGTATGAACATAGGGTGCTATTAGCTAGTGAAGGAAAGAGAGCTAAACAGACAACACACAGGGGCGCACTACAACCAACCACAACAGCCCCTCGCACATTATTTAATCATTGAAAGTGAAAGTGTTAGTTGCTTACTCCCGTCTGACTCTTTGTGACCTCAAGGTCTGTCCATGGGATTCTACAGGCAAGAATACTGGCGTGGGTTGCCATTCCCTTCTCCAGGGGATCTTCCTGACTTGGAGACCCTGGTCTCCTGTATTGCATGCAGATTCTTTACCATCTGAGCTACCAGGGAAGCCCTTATTTAATCAAAAGCTATCCATTTGAATTTTTAGGGCGAGCAACTGATTAGGTTAAACATTCTGGATGAGAAGCCTTGAGGAAATAGAAGAGCACTTTATAAGCAATGTAAATCCAAATTCACATATGCAACACTGCATATATAAATATTGCATTTTAAAAGAACTTTAAGAACTACTCTTTAATTCCAAATTTTGCCATAAAGATCCCCATGAAACTTGGAAAGGATGATTCCCTCTCAGTAAAGATGTAGTTAATTTAGCCAGCTTCCCTTGTACCTAGACATATGGACCTCTTCTATAAAGTGATTAAGAATCCCTGGCTTAGTCACTGACTAATTAGTCACTGATAAATCACAGACACTAATGGGAACATACTTAGAGGCAAATGAGATGGAAGTTACGGTTCGCAGTCTAAGAAAGCAAAGTGTTACTAGGAGAGCCAAAAAGAGCATTAAGGGAAGATACTGCGCCTGTTCTAAAACCCTGACTATGGTCACTGAAGGTTCATAGGGGATCAGAGGCAAGACTTGCAAGTCAAGACCAAGGACAAGCCAGAGCTGATGGTCAACACACACATAGCTTTTGAACACTTATTTTGACCAGGTGGCAGTCTAACAATGGGCAATGAAAACATCATGTTGGAATATACTAGAATATCACTCTAAAGGGGTTATTATTGTCAGCTCATGACTCAGGTTTGGACTCATAAAAGCTCTCGTAACTGCCGTTAAGGAGATCCACGCTCAGGTGGTAGTAAGGAACCTTAACTTTTTGAAGGGGTCTGTTCTGGTTGAATCCAGTTTTAACTGTGAGAGTTCCTTCAGGAGTTTGTCTTTTGGAGTTGGGGTTTGGGAGGGATGAGCCAGGGGGTTCTTTTCTCAGATACTAGAGCTAGGTACGTTCAAAAAGAGATGATTCTAGGAAAATTGTTCTCAATTCTGGCTACATGTTCAATCTGAGAAGCTTTAAAACAAAAATACTAATGTTCAGACTCAGAACTCTAGAGGTGGGACTCTGGTATCTAAATATTTTAAAATCTCCCAGATAATTTGAATGTCTGGCTCATGCTACCAAGGTTAAGAATCATTGCTTTATAATTTCCTAGTACAGGTCAACTTAAAATATATTCACAACCTAAAAGTTGAGAGTTATGTTTTATTTGGTGGGAATTTGGGGAGTTCAAGTCTGGGAGACAGTATCTCAAGTGACTCTGAGACAACTGCTGTGAGGAGGTGAGAAGAACAGCCAGGTTTTATAGAAGTTCTGCAACAAAGGGCAGCTAGTTGGAACATCAGAAGATTATTGTTAATTAAAGAAAGCAGATATCCCAAGTTAAGAAAGTTTGTGCTTTTCTGTGAATGAGACAATGCAAGAGTCTCGGCTCACTAAAATAATTTCTTCTATATACATCTCAGCTATGGGGCCAGTATTCTGTGTTTTCACATCCCAAGTTCCCTTGGGCTCACTGTGGGGAGGGTCTGAAGTCTGCTGGTATTCTTTTTCCTGTATTCCCTTAGAATACAGGCTCACGTTGGCAGGCTGCAACTGCTGATGACAATGACAGTCTTATTTACTGATATGGCAGGAAATATTCCATTTCTCATATGGTTATTCTATATGTCACTAGTTTTGTGGCATCTTCTCAGGTAGGTGTGGCTCAACAGTGCTTCTCAAACTTGCGTGTGCCTGAAGGTCACCTGGGTGCTGTTTAAATTTCAGATTTCCAGGCTCCATTCTGAGAAAATCCTAGAGGATCCCGCTTGGGCAGCACCCAAGAGCCTTGGGATTTTCTCTGCTGCACAGTTGGGAGTGTCCCAACGCTCAACAAAATGAGCGCTGAGAGATAATAGCTTTAGGAAGATCAAGCCCACCTGTGAAGGGCTGATGGAAGAAAAAGGACAGATTTGTGAGTAAAGATCCCCCAAATACCTGTTTTTCCTTGGCCCCTCTATACTCGGCAGTTTCGGCCAGGACTACGTGAGCAAGACCAGAGACGTGAGCAAGACCAGGAGTGTGACAATGGGTGCGGTCGGCTCTGGGTTCCGGAAAATTCCTCCCGGCCGGAGGTGGGGGACGTTGAGGGGTGGGGAGGAGGGCGGTCTCCCGGGGCCCTTCTTTCCGTCGCCACTTCTCACCTCCTTTAAAAGCATCGAGACCGCTCTGCTGGTCTGTCGGAGCCCAGGCCCGAAGGCGCGCCGGGAGCCTCGGGTGAGGAGCTGGGGAGGAGGCTGAGAGGGGGCGCGACCAGGCTTTTCCAGCTCCCGCCGCTCAGCGGCCGCGGGCCAGGGCGCGCGCACCGCGGGGCCGGGAGTCCGGGCGCGGTCCCGGCCTCGCCTCCTCGCGCTCCCGAGGCCGTCTCCTCCGCGCGCCGCGGGCGCTGGCCAGAGGCGGGGACTCGCCGCTGCGGAGGCCGCGAACGCGGCGGCGCTGGACGCTGCCCAGGGCGGACGGGAGCACGAGGCCGGCGGCGGTGGCAGAGCGGCCCGGGCGAGAAGGGAGCCGGGCCCCCGCAGCGCCGAGCAACCGCCGGAGCCGCGGCAGGGGGTGAGTAGGCGGCGCGCACGCCTGGCGGCCCTCCCCCGGTCGCCCCAGCCCCCTTCTCTCTCCTTGTCCCTCCACGGCCCGGGGCCCGCTCCCAAGGACCCCGCGCCGGGCCCCGGAAACACCCGCTCTCCCCCGGCTGGCGCCCGGGCCGCAGCCTTTTACCGGAGTGGGCTCGAGGCCGGCCCCGCACCTCCCAGCGCTGGAGCCTCCTTCCCGGGGCCGCCCCGACCCGCCGCGTTCCGCCTCCCGGGCTCCGCTCCGTTGCTGGGCTCCCCTGAGGAGGCCGGTCTGGGGCGATGCGGGGCCTTTCTTTTTGTTCTTAGCTGTGTCACGCGCGTCGGCACCCAGAGTCGAAAGCGAGCATCCCCAAAGTGGCGCTAGTGGCAGCGGTGCGGGCGTGATTGGCACATGGGGAGGGCGGGCTGGCCGCGCCGCTCGTCTCTTTCCCTCTCCGCCCCGGGCCGCCGCGGTGCCCACGTTGGCAGCAGTCGCGTCCTGGCAGGTGAGCTTGACACCGGGTCCTCGGTCTGCGAACTGCCGGAGCTCTTCCGAATCCCGTCTCAGGGATGCTCCGGGTTCCTTCTGTACCTGTATTTCCCAACTTTGGCGGCGTGGAGGATCCACAAAACTTCTGCTCCGCCGTAAAAATAGTCTCCTGGGTTTACATACTCTTTATATGTCACACCCTACTTAATATTTTTAATGATTGTCTTTCGGTAAAACAAAATAGGCAAAATACCTGTTTCGATGAGTATTCGTTGTAGCGGAATTTTAGAATCATTGTATTCGCCAAGTCGTGGTGAGGCTTGAGATACCCCGTTTCCAAATCTGCAAAACCAAACTTGTGTGACTTTCACGGCTTTGAGATTTCCTTTGTCTGGTTTGTGATCTCCAAGGTCCAATTGCCCTAAATAATGCAAATATTGAGGGACAATCCTAGGGGCAGAGTAAGGTAGTCCAGTAACCTGATTACATGTTTAACAGCTTTAGAGTGACTCTGTTTGGCTCATGGCCACGAGACTGACTCAAATTTAGGCAGTTTTAGTATTCCTGAATTTTTTTGTAGCATGGGGCCTGAGAAGTTGAATCCCTTGTTGGTACTTGTGGGTCTTCTAGAGCATCCATCCATAGCTCCTCCTCCCTATGTTAGAGAAGATTAAGCTAAGCGCAGGCTACTGTGAAGAATAAGTTTATTTGTAAATAGAAACCAGGAGCTTGCTAAGACTTGTGTTTTTTAGGTCAGAACTCAATTTTTAAGGAGTCAGTGGTGAAAAGACATTGAATTCTTAGAATGTTTAAAGAAAACAACACTTCAAGACTTATTTTCCTCTCCTGTGAAGATATCACCTTTTCTCCCCATTGGTTTTGCTCAGAAGTGAAAAACCAAGGATGAGAGCCAGGAATGCTGGGGGTGAGGGGTGGAGGTCAGCATTTGGGAACATTGCTATTAGAAAGTAAGGGTGCCATTTGTTTTCTAATTGCTGGTCCAGTTATTGATGAGGGAATGAAAAGATTTTGCGTGTATATTGTTTTTTTCAGGGGTGGGGCTGAAACAGCAATGAGAATGGTTGACTGTGTCAGGCCCAGGGCCAGCTTCAGTCCATTTGTATGTCCACCTTCCCCCAGCCAGAAGGGAACTGCTGATCCTGTGAACGTTGCAGGCCAGCTTTCTGCATCTGAAGCACAAAGGATAGCCAGGCAGAGCCTGGGGAAACTGCCTGTGTGGGAAGAGTTGGAAGGCGGGGTGTCGCTTTCAACTTGTCTTGCTGGGCAGCGAGTAGGATCCCATCACTGGCAGTGAAGTGGAAGGGAACATGAGGTAGTGTGGCCCTGCTTTTAAACAGTCCGGGAGGGGCTGTGAGGGGAGGCAGGAACTGGAGGAGAGGCCCTGTGCCTGGGGCTTTAATTCAGTTGTATTATTGTTGTTTTCTGTGGGGGAAAAAAATAGTTGCTTTAGGAAAAGATTTCTTTTTTAATGACTTGAAATGGGGAATTGGGATAAGAAAAAAAATCACTTTTCTTTTTGTTTAAAAGAAAAACTCAGTTAGCATTATTTTCTAAAACTTCACAAAAGTAGAGGGAATGGTCTTGACATCCCCTTGTGCTTAGTCGCTCTGTCTGACTCGATAGCCCGCCAGGCTCCTCTGTCCACTCCAAGAATACTGCAGAGGGTTGTTGTGTTCTCCCCCAGGGATCTCCTGACAGGTAGATTCTTTGCCTGCTGCGCCGTGGGGGCTTTCACCTTAACAAAATGTGAATGGCATTTCTCTTGCTCCCCCAAGATGGTCTTAGAGTGTGGCTGCTTTCTAGACTTTTCCAAGTTACTGATGAAATTACATTGAAAGAGAGGCGTGGCTTGAAGTTTGAGGATTATTTCCAAAATTCCCAGAGAGCCTATTTTGCTTCACAAAGAAATGTCAGCCACTTTCAGGAAAGAAAATGCACACCTTCTCAGATTTTTACATCGTGATCTTATTCTCTTTCAAGACTGCATTAATAAAACTTCCTCTCACTAAGATTTTGATGATTAACTAGTGCTGACAGGAAGAACACATATGTAAAAATACTGTATAATGAGATAGTTTGCTGTGGTTTCCAAGCTTTTTTGTTCATTCTTGTTAGAAAAAAAAAAAAAAATTTAACTAGTACAGCATAATGTCAGTTGGATCTCATTTAAGACCAGTTTTTAGTACTCCTCTGTATGTGTGTTTGTTACTTAATTATAAATTAATGTACATGTGCTAATGTTGTAGCTCAAGATCCAGTATATACTTAGGGCTGGAATCATTGTGGAGGTAAAACCCTCTTTCAAATACTCCTTGAACTTTGAGGTTTTTTTGGTCTGGATCTTGTTAGATCTGAGTACAACATCCTTGTTTTTACTTGGTGATGTCGCACAGATGAAGCTGGCTCAGGGTGGGAAGTGCATTCCTAACCCCTGGCTTTTGTTCACCTGTGCTTGCGTTTACTAGTATAGCTTTAATCTGTGCTTTTTATGGGAACCTTAAAGCTTCATATCCTCTGTGAGTTTAGTTTTAATTTGTGCATCTATTTCATTGTATGCTTGCCCAGTCAAAGGAGTGTGTCAGGTACCTCAGAGGGCTGGTGACTTTGTGAGGGTGCAGTCAGTTCCTGCTTTTACTAGCACTGTTAGTATTTCATGGTAGTATTAGTACAGTGTAACACAGTGTAAAGTAATTAGTGTACACATAATACATTTAACTTGGTGTAATATTTACATTACTAAACGTAGTTGCTATTCTACTTTTTGGACAAAAATAAATGTAACTTCTAGGATTTTTCCCCCAGCCCAGATGGAGCGTCTTTTACACCTTCTGGGGTGCATACGCCCTGCTGGTAGACAGCTGTTTCTCTCACTTCAGTCTCAGGTAATTCTTTCATTTGATTCTCAGAAGAACCCTGTGAATGCAGGTATAATTGATCGCACTCCCCATTTTTTTTTTTTTTAATGAGTAAACTGAGACTTTAAAAGGTTAATACCGGGACTTCCCTGGTGGTCCAGTGGTTAAGATCTGCTTTGCAATGCACGGGACCCAAGTTCAATCCCTGGTCAGGGAACAAAGATCCCAGATGCCTTGGAGCAACTAAGTCCATATGCCTCAACTCCTAAGCCCATATGCCACAACTAGAGAGTCCATGCACTACAGCAAAAGATTCCACATGATACAACAAAGACCTGATACAACCAAATAAATAACTATATTTAAAAAAAGGTTAATACCACAGCAGTTCTTTTCAGTTAGTATTTGCTTGGTGACAAGTACATGCTCTCATTTAATTTTCACACTAGCCTTAGAAGACAGGGATAAGCCTTTACAGGGGAGCACAGGAGGTTGGGAGGAGATGAGGAACCACTGCGTCACCAGGTCAGAAATGGGCTGCCCTGTATTCTTTCTGTTCCTCTCTATCTCCTCCTCTCTTACTCCAACTTGTAAATATCTTTCCTTATAAGCATTTGCTGTACATTTTCTATTATAGAAAAATGTAAAATGGCAACCCACTCCAGTACTCTTGCCTAGAAAATTCCATGGATGGAGGAGCCTGGTGGGCCCCAGTCCATAGGGTCACAAAGAGTCGGACACAACTGAGCGACTTCACGACGATTGATTTATTGAGTATATTTTTAAAAATTTTCAACAAAAATGGGATATGAGCATTACTATTTTGTAACTTTTTTCATGTAACAGTTTATGTTTTGATCATCTGTTGCTTCATAACAGATCAGCTGCAAGCGTAAAACCATCGTTTAGTTATTGCTTCTGGTTCTGTGGGTTGACTGGACTGTAGTCTTTTGAGGATCAGCTGGGCTGTAATTTCAAGATGGCTCATTTGCTATTACTAGTTTTTAAAAATAGTGCCTTGGTGAATTCTTGGACAAAATTTTAATATACTAATGATTTTAGAAAAAAAAAAAGTAAGCTATTTCTCTGATTCTGATGCTGCCAGAACTGGAGGGTCTAGCCCATCAAAATGTTCTCTGTCATTTATATCCATGCAGCAGGTAGATGATACCTTATCTTTCCTCTCTGTTTTCTGTATCAGTGAGGGAGGGTCCTGTAGAAGCCATTGTTGCTCTGGAATTAGTGATCACTTCATTCTGACTGGGGCTTCTCTGGTGGCTCAGGCAGTAAAAAATCTGCCCACAATGCAGGAGACCCAAGTTCTATCCCTGGGATGGGAAGATCTCCCCTGGAGGAGGAAATGGCAACCCACTCCAGTATTCTTGCCTGGAGAATCCCATGGACAGAGGGGCCTGGTGGACTGTAGCCAAAAGCCAAGGAAGTTTGGGGAATCCAAACTCAACCTTTAAACAGTATGGAAATGTTTAAACAGTATAGAAATGTTTCCCCAAAGATAAACAACGTACTCTCTCCAACATGCCTTTCTGCTTCTTAAAAATAATTGAGTGTGACCAGAATAAGAGGCACTTGTCAGACCTGTCCAGTGAGCTCTGGTGAGCACAGTTCTCAATCTTGACCTGTATCAGCATCACCTGGAGAACTTTATAATCATGTGATGCTGATGCTGCTGGTCCAGGGTCCATACTTTGAGAACTGTGAACTACAGCAATTGTTGGCAAACGTTTTCTGTAAAGAGCCAGATGGTATTTTAGGTTCTGTAGGCCCAGTGGGTTGTGTCACAGCTACACAATTCTCATAGCCTGACAGCCATGACAATATGTAAATGAATGGTCATGGCTGTGTCCCAACAGACCTTTATTTATGTCAGTGAAATTTTAATTACATGTACTTCTCGTGTCATGAAATATTATTCTTTTGTTTTGTTTTGTTTTGTTTTTTCAATAAAAAAGCTTGAAACCTGAGCTTTTAGACAGTGTACAAAGACAGGTGGCTGGCAGGATTCTGCCCTGAAGCTGGAGCTTGCCGACTCCCGAACAAGAGGAGGAATTTGGGAACACTTGCTATCGTGTAGCTGTGGCGTCCACAGGGGAGTTGG
The DNA here is from genome assembly GCF_003369695.1 of Bos indicus x Bos taurus. NCBI lineage: Eukaryota > Metazoa > Chordata > Mammalia > Artiodactyla > Bovidae > Bos > Bos indicus x Bos taurus. The sequence continues at coordinate 79,286,835 of NC_040083.1, read as the reverse complement.
CCCTTCTGCAGAAAGTCAAGTGCTGGAAGAAACACAATGGAATTGGTTCTCATTCATTTTCACTCATCCATCTCACTCTTTGGTATTTTCACTCTATAGCCCTAAATATGCACATGAATTTTGACATTTTTTTCTTTTTAAAACATTTTATTGAGCATAATTGACATCACATATTAGTTTCAGGTATACAGGGTAAAGATCCATTATTTGTATACTTTGCAAAATGCTCACCACAGTAAATCTAGTTATCATCATTGCACAGTTACAAAATTTTTTTTCTTGTGATGAATTTTTAAGATCTACTCTCTTACAACTTTACTATGCGTGATATGGTATTATTGTAGTTACCCTGCTGTTAAAGGTTTTTCTTTCTAAACTATTAGATTCTAGAATTGGGGGCAAATTGAGGGTTGGGAAAGTGGGAGTAGGAGAATTGTATACTTCCTAGTAAGTTTTTAAAAGAATATAAGAATTTAAAAGGAGAATTCAATGGACTTGTAATTTAACCCTAATGGTTTAGACAGGAGTTTACAGACTTCCCCAGAGGGGCCAGATAATGATACATCTAACTGCGTCAGTCTTCATTCTAACCCTTTGAGTAAATCCCCGTGTCAATTGTTCAACTCTGCCTGGTAGGCAGAAAGCAGCTGTGGGCAGTACTTCAAGGGCTGGGCGTGGCTGTGTTCACCAAAACCTTATTTACACAATGGGCTGCTAATGGCTCTAGGCCTCAGTATGCTGACTTCTGCCTTGGAGACATTCTTGGGGTGGGGTGGAATATCTTTGAACCCTCCAAAAAAATGTTGGTGACCAACTCCTGAGACCTCAGCGCTAAGTGGGGCATCCTCCAATCTGTTTGCTCACTGAGGTGGCTTCTGAACTCTGTTCAGGTCACTTCTGGCTCCATTGAGGGCACTTCCGGCTCTCGCCCTCCGCCCACCTGGTAAGGCCATTTCTTCTGAGAAGGAATTAAGGTGCAGCTCCCATATTGTTTGGAGAAGCTGTGTTGTTCCTGTAGTGATGACATTGGTTAAACAAGTCAATCTGATTTGATTGCTTATGTATTTGCCTATATGATTAAAAATCTCCGTGAAAATGAGGAAATGGAAAGATTATTTAACTAGGAAGTTCAAAGGGCTCATGTATTTAACCAGTTGCCCATTTTCTTATGTTTTTCTTAAAAAAAGTCTCTGTTCTCTTATAAACATTTTTGCTTAAAAGGCAACAATAATTTTAACCAGTAGATTGAATTGCTTAAATTAATTGAGCCAGTCATTTTTTTAAAAACGACTCTTCCAACTTGCCAAGAAACATTTAATGCAGATATACCTGGAATTTCACAGAGTTTAGTTGATTTAGGTTAATCTTTTTCAGTATGTCAAGTGACTATAATCAAATATAAGACAAAACACATTCTGAAGCCTAAATTATGACTGTTAATCTGTCTGACATAGACTGTCTCCGACCCACTTCTGTCACCCCCAGTCTGTATAAATTCTAAAGTGGAGGAGGGTAGAGCGTTTGAAACATTTGACAACCCTGACTTTGAGTGCCTGCCCTTAGTCTTCATTAGGCTTTGACATTTTCCCAGCCATGACTCCCTTCGTCTTGGGCAGCAGTGTTTCTGCAATCCTGGAAGTCCTGGGTGAGGCACGTTGCAGGACGAAGGGTCACTGTTGGCCCTTTCTCCGTCATGGTCATCTTCTTACCTGGGCAGCCCTCTGTCCATTGGGAGCCCGGGGCTCTCCTTATTGCGCCCTCTGGGCGGCTGCACACCAACTGACCTGCCAAGTGCTGGGTCAGGCGAGGGGCCTCTGAGACTGTACTCAGCTTCCTGGAACCTCTCTCTTGCATACTAGGGTCCTAGTCTAGGATGTCTGCTGCAGAAGCAGCATCTGTGAGTCAGCCCAGGTGATGGCAGTGACTGCTGCTTCAGTGGACAGCAGAGTTGAGGGAGGAGCTGGTTCCTATGGCTGGTTCCTAGGAATGGCTGGTTGCTATAAAGTAGAACAATTGAGGAGGGAAGACATTCATCACTTTTTTCTTATAAAGGGCAGAAAAGGCCAGATCTGGAAATGATTTGTTATTCATCTTTCCATCTCTAATAATGATTACTGTTGCTCAGTCATGTCCGACTCTGCAACCCCATGGAATGTAGCCCACCAGGCTCCTCTGTCTATGGGATTCTCCAGGCAAGAATACTGGAGTGGGGGTGCCATTCTCTTCTCCAGAGGATCTTCCTGACCCAGGGATCAAACCTGGGTCTCCTGCATTGCAGGCAGATTCTTACTGCCTGTGTCACCAGGGAAGCCTCTAATATGATAGTCAGCATTCCCTGAGCCATTGAAACTATGTGTCGGTTGTGGTTCTAGGCATGTCTCTTATCTTTTCTGGTCTGTATTCCTCATTTAAGCCCTCTGAGGAAGACAGTCCAGGGTTCTGTGGTTCTTAAGAGGTGGAGCCAAGTCTGACTCTGGCCACTGGGTTCTGAGTTAGATCTCTTAACGCTGCCCTGGCTTCCTGTTGCTAGCACGACAACCTGTCCTGTCAGAGCTGTTCACTAAACTTTTTGACTGGCTAAAGGAAGAAGAATGTTAAATGATCATCTGTAACTTCCTTGAAGTGAGAATTGAGTTACATTGTTTTCAGAGTTACGGTATACCACCCTGACTCACATCTGCAGGTATAACAAAAGATCAAGTAAGGATCCCATCTAAAAGCGTATTGTCAAGGGTTTAAGCATGTGACAAAGACGGCCTTTCAGAGAACTGAGTGAAAATAGATTATTCCATAAGAGAGTGCTCAGAGAACTGGCTGGGCATTCCAAAAAAAAAAAAACCAAAAAAGTTTTCTTTGTATTTCCTTACTTCTTGGGTCAAAAAAATTCCAAATGGATGAAATACTTAAATATAAATATGAAACCCATAGGTATGTTGAGAGGAGATATGGGTAAATGTATATCTAAACTTAGAGTAGGAAATGTCTTTCAAAATTTAAGCAAAATCTAGAAACAAAGAGTGATGAGATTAGGTTATTTTGAAAACACCAACAATAGCTAAAAATTACGGGCAAAAGATTTCATAGAGAAAGGAGGAGTGGGCCTACTTCTTGGTGATTTAAGAAATGTCCCGAGTTATTTTGATGCCTTTTGAGGGTTAAGAGCAGCTGGAATAGAAGGAACAGCCAGTGAAGTAGGAAGAGGAGGACTTTTAATTTTACACTTCACTGTGTGTGATTTTTCTCCCCAATTGTATTTGTAATTATATATATATATATATATTTTTTTTTTTTAAAGAAAGACTTTCATGATCAAAAACATGATAAAGCAGTGGAGACACATTTTCAGCAGATCCGTAGAATTTTCTGGAACTTTAGTATTTCTGAGCATCACTCTCTGTTAGTACATACAGTGCTAGCTGATAGCAACTCTCAGTTAAATTTAAAACTTATTTTCCTCTTTTGTCCCAAGAGACCAGAACTGGTGAAGAAGGCACCAGTCAATGGAGGCTGGACTCAGCCCTCAGTTCTATGCATGGGAATTCTGGGGGTGCTTAGTTTTACGTGATTTCCACTAGATTGCTCTTACATCCCCTTCTTGGCTCCCACGCCAGTACCTAGAGAGAGAGGATGTCTCCCAGGGACACGACTCAGCTACAAGTACCGGAGAGCTGGCTCTCAGTTCTCCTGTGTCCTCACCTGCAGGAACTTCACCTCAGAGCTGAGTCCCTGGTGGTATCTCTTCCCCTCCTCCCCCGTTTGCTTCTCCCCTTCCGCCCTCACCACCTCTTCCCCGTCCTCCATTGCTGGCCTCACTTGGCATAAAAGCACATCTATTGTGAGGGAGCCCGTTGATTACATGTATTGTGTGCATTGCCTTCCTTCTGATAAGGCCCTGTTCATCTGGCTCAGCGAAAGCCGTTTGGAACAGTTCACTAACCTTACCCTTGCTGGGGCAGGGCTGGGATCCAGCCAGACTGGGCTTGGGATCGGAGCCCAGGAGCAGAAACATGACTCCTTCCTTGTCAGCTGTGTTTCTGTTTCTTTCAAGAAGTCTGATGCTCCCTGCAGCCCTTGAAGTCTCCTGACTTGGCTGTGCTGCACAGATATGGGCTCAGAAGGGAGAGAACAGTGTTCAAAGGAAGCTGGGCCAATGCCTCTTTCTGAGGCAGTCGGGGCACTTCCGGTCCTGGCTTCACACGCCTCCAGGAGGCTTTCCTGCTTGGCTCAGGGAATATCGTAATTGGGTGTCACTGACAATTTTATCAAAGAATAGAAAACCCTCCCCTTGTTAGGAATCAGATCAAAAAGACTTCTTTGCGGAATAATGAGAAATGGAGTCTTTCTTTCATTTTTAAAAGATTTTTTGAAGTCTTTTGCTTCTGTTCCGTGTCTTGGTTTTTTTCATGGTCAGGCATGTGAGATCCTAGCTCCCTGACCAGGGATTGAACCCTCACCCTTTGCATTGGAAGGTGAAGTCCCACCCATTGGACAACCAGGCAAGTCCCTGGAGTCGTTCTAGTCATTCTAATGTGATGTAGAAGCACTAATATTTGCTTTTACTGCTTACAGAGATGGTGATTTCTCAAATTGTACTGGGAGGTAAGAAACTATAGTTATCCCCATTTTTTCAGATGGGAAAACTGAGGCATAAGAGAAATTATTACCTGCCCGCAGTGTTGAGCCGGTGTGTGATGGGTTTCTATGATGGTGCCCACTCCCACAGGCCTGTCCCAGGGATCTAGCCGCACTGCCCAGGGCACACATCATCTGCTCTGGGTGTGCTATGTACAGTCCTCTCTGCCGACAGCTCTGTGTTTCAAGGAGAAAACACCAGCCTGTGTTTCGGGCAGGCCGCCTTCCTGTTGGTTGTGGTGATGGATGTGGCATGTCCGGGGCATGGCAGTCCTGGTACTGAGGCCTGTGTGCCTGTTCTCATTCGGCAGGTTCTCAGCCCGGCCCTTGAGATGATGGGATTGGGAAACGGACGTCGGAGCATGAAGTCACCACCGCTCGTGCTGGCTGCCCTGGTGGCCTGTATCATTGTCCTGGGCTTCAACTACTGGATCGCCAGCTCCCGGAGCGTGGATCTCCAGGTGTTCTCTTGGTCCTGTTTGTGTGGGTGTCACAGAGTATTTAGAGCTGCTGGGTGCTGGATTCTGAGGAGTTCGTGGTTTATCAGCACCTAAGGTTTTGTGCACAGTAATGCATGTTCTGCAGGGCCCAACACCCAGCCTCAGGCCTGGCTCCACACCAGCCCTGCTCTTGGGTGGGCGAGGACCCCCTTGTGACTTCTTAGGCTTGCTGCTAGGACATGCCTGTCTGCCCTTCCTGTAAGTGAACAATTTTTAGTTAGGCCTTTGGGGCTGGTTCTGGGAAAACAGCTCAAGTACCCTGCCCACAGCCCGTTCTGGTCCTCCAGTCCACATTCAGTACCTGAGTGGTGTGGGTAGTGTATTTGGAGAGTGGGTGTGAGAAATGTGTTTAGAGGTACCAGTCTTTACCAGTATCATTTACTGATAGTAATAACTTTATCTTTCCTATTTATTGCCACCTGTCATGGGCCAGCAGTACTGAGCGACAGCCAGGACTCTTTCTTGACCACGGTTTAGTCAGGCTTTGTGGAGCCCCCTTCTTGACAAGGCCTCAGTCTTGTCAAGGCCATCCTGTTTTTGGCCTGCCCAGCCCAGGCTCAGCAGAGAATCCTGCTAACTCATTCCTCCACCCCTGATGCCCGAGCAAGCTCCTCATGCATTATCTTTGATGGGCGTGCCTTTAGCAAGACTCCCCCTACCCTCTTAGTACTTTTCCATCTACCAACCCCTTGTCCCTGCTCTTTGGCTGTAAATCCTCAGCTGTCTCTGCGGTACTCAGAATTGAGAGCGGTTTCTCTCTCAACTGCAATAGTCATGACCCCTGTTGCAGCAGCTTGAATCAAGTTTTCCTTATCATTTTAACAGGTATCAGAATAATGTTTCTTTAAGGGTACGTTGCATACATTACCTTTTTTTGTATTCTGTCAGGTTAGGATCTTGTTCCCCACCCCATTTCACAGAGGAAGGACGAGGGGAGCTGGGACTCCAAGCCAGTCTTTCTGGTGGCGGGGCTTGAGTTCTCAGGAAAGCCGTCCCCTAGGAGCGTTTCTGAACTCCTCTGGCGCCTGCCCCCGCAGTGGTAGTGCTTTTGTCTGAGTTTCCCCTGGACCCCTGTTACCTGGGCACATGGGGTTTTGGTGTCCAGAGAACTCAATCTGTTTCAGAAATTGTGTCCTATAAAGAGTGTTCAAGTGCTGTGTTAGTGAGGAAAAGAAACTAAGTATTTGAGCGCCAGCTCACACCAGGTAATGCATAAAGCATTTTATGTACAGGCAGACCTTGGCCATATCACAGATTCAGTTCCAGACTGCTGTAATAAAGCAAATAGTGCGATAAAACAAGTCATGTGAGTTTTTTTTTTATCAGTGCATAAAAGGTTATATTTATGCTATACTGTACTCTATTAAGTGTTCAGTAGTGTTATATCTAAAAAAAAAAGTACATACTTTAACTTAAAAATACTGCTAAAAAATGCTGACCATCATCTAAGCATTTAGGGAGCCTTAGTAACTTCAAAGATCATGATCTCAGATCATCACAACAAATATAATGATAATGAAAAATTTGAAATATTATGAGAATTACCAAAATGTGATACAGAGATACGGAGTAAGCAAATGCTATTGGAAAAAATGGTGCTGACGCACTTGGTCCATGCAGGGTTGCCACATACTTTCAATTTCTAAAAAATACAATACCTGTGAAGCTCGATAAAATGAGGTGTGCCTATACCTGCCTCAATCAAGCCTGGCAAAGTCCCTGTGAGGGGTGTGGTGGTGTTTCCATGGAGACGCACAGTAGACACACAGATGCTCAGAGAAGTGAATAGCCTCTAGAATAGCCTGTGGGAGCATCTGCACCACTCACCTAGAAGATCAAGCCCTGGGGACACACCAGGTGGGAATGGACACGCTGTGAACACACTTGGCCCCGGCTGGGGGCTGTGGTGTGGTCTTGCTGAGGGAACGTGGCAGTCTGGTCTGAGGATAGCTTCACATGGTCCTTACGCTGTGGTGTCCTTGCAGACGCGGATTGTGGAGCTGGAAGGCAGGGTCCGCAGGGCAGCTGCGGAGCGAGGGGCTGTGGAGATGAAGAAGAATGAGTTCCAGGGGGAGCTGGAAAAGCAGCGGGAGCAGCTGGACAAAATCCAGTCCAGCCACAACTTTCAGATGGAGAGCGTCAACAAGTTGTACCAGGACGAAAAGGCAAGACCTGCTTGACTTCCTCTTAATTCTGTTCTAAATGCCGTGTATACCCTGTTGAATTCTCCTCAGTGGGAGGATAAGCAGCTGCGTGTTTATGTGTGTTGTTGTTTAGTCACTTAGTCATGTCCGACTCTTGGCGACCCCATGGACTGTAGCCCGCCAGGCTTCTCTGTCCATGAGATTTCCCAGGCAAGAATACTGGAGTGAGTTGCCAATTCCTTCTTCAGGGGATCTTCCTGACCCAGGGATGGAACCCTTCTGCATTGGCAGGTGGGTTCTTTACCACTGAGTCACCAGGGAAGCCCTCGGAAGGAGTGAATTCTGTTGACTGGGGCGGGGAGGGGTCACCAACAAGAAGCGAAATTAAGTAGAGTGTTCAAGGATGAGCTGGAATTGGAAACAGAACAGACGGGAAGGGCAAAGAAACTGCATGTGCAGAACTGCATGTGAAAGAACATGGCTGTTCAGGTGTGGAATGAGCCTCTTGCTCAAGCTTTGGGCGTTTCCCCATCTTGCCAGTAGTCCCTGGATGAGCTTGTTGGAAAACCTTTTGAAGTGGTGATAAAAGGGAGAAGTGCCAAAGAACTATCTAAGCATCAGGTTCATCCTCCTGTTAACCTTGTTTTCTTTTACAAATTTGCGTTGAGTACCTCCTCTGTGCCAGGTGTGAGCCGGATGCTTGTATCTCACAAAGGGACAGCATTGTGGCCATGAGTATCCCACAGGGAGAGGAGATGTAGACCTCCTACTAAATACGCACCGAGAAAGTAGGGGACCTGAAAGTGCTGGGTTTTATGTTTAAAAAATACTAGACCTGCACAGATTTTAGAAGGGACTTCCTGCGAATGAGAGCAGCTTTATGTGTCTTGCTTTTTCTGGCTTGCTTGGGACTGTGTGACTTCACTTTCCTGTTTGTTAGACTGTGTAATGGTATGAGTTACTAATATCTTCTTTTCTAAAGTGCATCAGGCTCATGAACATTTATTTTCTTGAAGACTTGGCTGCTAGTTTCTACTAAAATCAAGTCCGCTTTCAAGATAATGCATCTCAAGATATGACTGCTTTCCAGTAAATCAAACATTTCACAGAGAGAGGCACATGGATTAGCATGAGCCAAATCCCACATGGAGCTTCTGCCAACTTCATCCCTTAAGAATACACCCTATTTCCTCCCAAAATGTACTTCAAGAGGTTAAGCATGTGAGAAATAGCGAGGTCCTGTTCTACGTAGCTGAAGAGGATTCCGGGAGCACACACAGTGTCACCCACATATGGGAAAAATACGGCAGCACCTTCCTACAGCAGCATAAAAACTGGAACAATTCAGAGAAGAAACAGACATTGTGACAGTGAGAAAGTACTCTTCAGATTTTTTTTAAAAAGTATTTCTCACCCTTCAAACCAGTCACATAGGAAAAGTCTGAGGCCCTGTCTAGAAATGGCAGCCAGAGCAAGGTTTCCCTTCTACAGGGAGGGAGGAAAAAGAATGTTTTGTGTTGTCTTTCTGCCTGCCTCTCCACCCCTGTGTGTATCTGTTATTACCTGAAAATCTGACCTTTTTTTTCCTTAGGAAGAATTGCCTGTTACTCTGAGCCTCTGGCCTTTCTATATTCTGTTTTTAATTTTTTTTTCCTTTTTGAACATTCTTTGGTATTGCCCTTCTTTGGGATTGGAATGAAAACTGACCTTTTCCAGTCCTGTGGCCAGTGCTGAGTCTTCCAAATCTGCTGGCATATTGAGTGCAGCACTTTCATACAGCGTCATCTTTTAGGATTTTAAAAACTCAGCTGGAATTCTGTGACCTCCACTAGCTTTGTCGATAGCAATGCTTCCTAAGGTCCACACTCTAGTATGTCTAGCTGTAGGTGAGTGACCACACCATTGTGGTTATCTGGGTCATTAAGACATTTTTTTATATAGTTCTTCTGTGTATTCTTGCCACTTCTTACTCTCTTCTGCTTTTGTTAGGTCCTTACTGTTTCTGTCTTCTATTGTGCACATCCTTATATGAAATGTTTCCTTGATATTGCTGGTATTTTTGAAGAAATCTCTGGTCTTTCTGTTCTGTTGTTTTCCTCTATCTATTCGTTGTTCACTTAAGAAGGCCTTCTTATCTCTCCTTGCTATTCTCTGGAACTCGGTATTCAGTTGGGTGTATGTTTGCCTTTCTCCCTTGCTTTTCACTTGTCTTCTTTCCTCAGCTATTTGTAAGGCTTCCTTACACAACCACTTTGCCTTCTTGCTTTCCTTTTCCTTAGGGATGGTTTTGGTCACCACCTCCTCTACAGTGTTAACAAATTTCCATCTGTAGTTCCTCAAGCACTCTGTCTACCAGATCTAATACCTTGGATCAATTTGTCACTTACATTGTATAATTATAAAAAATTTGCTTTAGGTCATACCTGAATGGTCTAGTGGCTTTCCCTTCTTTGTTCGATTTAAGTCTGAATTTTGCAATAAGGAGCTCATGATCTGAGCCACAGTCAGCTCCAGGTCTTGTTTTTGTTTACTGTATAGAGCTTCTCCATCTTTGGCTGCAAAGAGTAAAATCAGTCTGGTTTTGGTGATACCCACGTGTAGTGTCATGTCTTGTGCTGTATGTTTGCTGTGACCAGTATGTTCTCTTGGCAAAACTCTGTTAGTCGTTGCCCTGCTTCATTTTGTATTCCATGCCAAACTTGTTTGTAACTCCAGGTATCTCTCCTATTTTTGCATTCCAATCTCCTGTAATGAAAGGGACATCTTTTTTTGGTGTTAGTTCCAAGAGGTCTTGCAGGTCTTCATGGAACCAGTCAACTTCAGCTTCTTTTGCATTAATGGTTGGGGCATAGATTTGGATGACTGTGATGTTGAATGGTTTGCCTTGGAAATGAACTGAGATCATTCTGTCATTTTTGACATTGCACTCAAGTACTGCATTTCAGACTCTTTTTATTGATTATGAGGGCTACTCCATTTCTTCTAAGGGATTTTTACCCGCACTAATAGATAATAATGGTCAATTGAATTAAATTCACCTATTTCCATCCATTTTAGTTCACTGATCCCTAAGATGTCAATGTTCACTCTTGCTGTCTCTTGCTTGATCATGTCTAATTTACTTTGTTTCATGGACCTAACGTTCCAGGTTCCTCTGCAATATTGTTCTTTACAGCTTCAGTCTTGACTTTCACCACCAGACACATCCACAACTGAACATCGTTTCCGCTTTGACCCAGCCACTTCATTCTTTCTGGAGCTATTAGTAAGTCGCTTTCCACTCTGCCCCAGTAGCATACCGGACACCTTCTGACCTGGGGGGCTCATCTTCCAGTGTCATATCTTTTTGCCTTCTCATACTATTCATGGAGTTCTTGAAGCAGGAATACCAGAGTGGCTTGCCATTCCCTCCTCCCGTGGACCACGTTTTGTCAGAACTGTCCACTGTAACCTGTCCATCTTGGTGGCCCTGCATGGCATGGCTTATGGCTTCATTGAGTTATGCAAGTGCCTTCAGTGTGACATGGCTGTGATCCATGAAGGGGCTCTTGGTATATAAATCTAGTTTGTCCATTATCACCACTGTGCCCTGTTTCTTTGTATAAATGTGCCGCAGCTTACCCACCCTCTGCACTGGGCCCGTCACTTGTTTCTAGTGTTGGCTGTTGCAGAGAACTAGCTGCTTCTGCAGGGCTCCCTTGACACGTGTGAGTTTCTCTAAGCTTTCAGTACATTTCTGACTACAGTTTGGGGACCCATTAATGAGCTGGGAGTAATAATTTGCTGGTTATGACCCACATAAAAATTTTTAAAATATTAGAGTATTATTATATTATTTAATATTCTTTGGTGAAACCATTGTGTCAGTGTATATATTAAAGATAATACATATGTGAATGTTTGCACTGTATCAAATTTGTCATTGTGGATCGAAAGAGTTTTTTTAGAGGTAAACTTAAAAGCTGAATTGCTGGATGGTGTTATTACATTTTCATTATCTGTTTCCACCTTGCTCACCAGTGTGGTGCTGTTACTTTTTCTTTTTTGTGCTTTCCTGGCTGGTTCCATTTTCAGGAGCCATAGCCTGTTGGAAGCAGGGAGAAGCCTGGGTCAGTGAAGTGTGCCCATTCCCAGAGCTGCAGCTGGCCAGTCAGGTTCTCTGTCCTGATGATTTGAACCAGATCCCACAGACTCTGACTGGTTGATGGTAAATACTTCCAATGAGACTTCAGCTGATCCTTTGAGATTGGATTGTCATTTTCATTTTCTTTCTTTTCTGCATTCCTGTTGCATGAATAGGTATGGTTAATTCACTTTGATTGCATAAATGCAATTACACAAGTTCATGTGCATTTATATAACTGGGTAGAAGCTCATTTCCTGAGTTGTATATTATTAGTAGGGATATTCAGCTTTGTTTTAAAACAAGAAATGATTGTATATGTCAGCTTTCAGTAGCTTTCAAAGAAATTGTCTTTTTCTTAATTATCAAAATATTTTTATTATAGACAATTAGGTTTCCCTGGTGGCTCAGCAGTGAAGAACCTGCCTGCAGTGCAGGAGAGCAGGGTTCAATCCCTGGGTTGGGAATTATGAAAATATAAAAAATACTTTAAAAGACAATTATGAAAATATAAAAATAAAAATCACCTGTAATTCCATCATTTGGAGATTAACCACTGAGAACCTTTAAAAAAAATACTACACTTTCAGTTCAGTTCAGTTCAGTTCAGTCACTCAGTCGTGTCCGACTCTTTGCGACCCCATGGACTGCAGCATGCCAGGCCTTCCTGTCCATCACCAACTCCTGGAGCCTACTCAGACTCATGTCCATTGAGTTGGTGATCCCATCCAACCATCTCATCCTTTGTCATCCCTTCTCTTTCCGCCTTCAATCTTTCCCAGCATCAGGGTCTCTTCAAATGAGTCAGTTCTTTGCATCAGGTGGCCAAAGTACTGGAGTTTCAGCTTTAACATCAGTCCTGCCAGTGAATATTCAGGACTGATTTCCTTTAGGATTGACTGGTTGAATTTCCTTACAGTTCAAGGGACTCTCAAGAGTCTTCAACACCACAGTTCAAAAGCATCAATTCTTCAGCGCTCAGCTTTCTTTATAGTCCAACTCTCACATCCGTATATGACTACTGGAAAAACCATAGCTTTGACTAGATGGACCTTTATTGGCAAAATAATGTCTCTGCTTTTTAATCTGCTATCTAGGTTGGTCATAACTTTCCTTCCAAGGAGTAAGCGTCTTTTAATTTCATGGCTGCAGTCACCATCTGGTGATTTTGGAGCCCCCAAAAATAAAGTCTGTCACCATTTCCACCGTTTCCCCATCTATTTGGAGTATGTATAAATTATGATTGTGTTCAAACTTTTGTTAATGTAATGTGCCATGAAAATTGTAGATAAGGTGGCTTCTTTAAACAGTAAACATGTTTTAACACTCCTAGTTTTTGCACACCATTTAAAGGGACCCAGGAAGTCTTGGCTTATTCTGCATTGTTATCTTAGGGATGTTGAGGTGACCTTCCCCTCGGAAGGAAGGCAGGGGTGTACTTCCAGACAAGAGGATTCTTCATAAATATTTGCTGAAAGGGACCTTTGTAGAATGCCTTGACATCTGATTGGCATAAGGGACCATGTTTTGAAGATCTGTGTTTGAGTCAGATGAACAGGATTATACGTATATGTGTTGTCCTGTTTTTTATTGTTGGATAACAAATTGCCTCCAAACACAGTGTCTTAAAAGCATGACAGACATTTATTTTGTTCACAACTTGCACTTTGGGAGGGCCTAGAGGGAACAGCTTGTTCTACTCCACACTCCACATCCGGGGTGCTTTGAAGGCTTGGGGTGGAGTCGCCTGAATGTTCCCTCGCTCATGTGTTGCGGTCAGGGAACTGAGACTTCAGAGGGGTCTTGTGAGGCCACGGCACCTACATGTGACTTTCCACGTGGCTGGGGGCTTCCCTGAAGCATGGAGGCTGGGCTCCCAGGGTGAGGATCCCAACAATGAAGGGGAGGAAGCTATAATCTTTTGCAGGAGTTTCCCAGAGCTGCCAAGATAAATACCAGGAACTGGATGCCTTAAAATGAAAATGTATTCCTTCATTGTTCTGGAGGCTCCAGGTCCAAAATCAGGGTGTCAGCAGGGCCATGGTCCCTCGAAGGCTCTATGGAGCCTTGGTGCTTTGTAGCTTCTTGTTTGCTGGCAGATTTTGGCATCTCTTGACCTGCAGACACACTACTCCAGTCTCTGCCTCCATCTTCCCTCTGTGTCTGTGTCTCTTCACCTCTTTAGTCATTCTGATTTGGGGCCCACACCCCCACCCTGCTCCCCCCACTCCCTCCAACATTATTACAACTAACTTACATCTGTTCAGACCCTGATTCTAAACGAGGTTGTTAACAGGTTCATTGCCATGCTCTGGGTGGACATAAATTCAGGGTTACGCTAACCCTCTACACCTTTCAGTGGCCAGGCCTCAGAAGTGTGCAGGGTCACTTCCTGTACATTTGTTAGGAGCAAGTCACTAAGGCGAGACCAGGTGGAAGGGGTAGAAGTTAGACTCCATTCTAGGGGGGTGATGTCAGGAACTTGAGTGGTTATTTTTAAACCACCACATTTGTCTGGGTACAGATAATCCTCACACAAGCACCCAGTGAAATACTGTCTTCTTTGTACAGATGTATGTATGCGTACATATAAAACAGATTTTTAAGGTGCCTCCCTGGAAACGGAGCCTCAGGTTTTAGTTAGTTTTGGCAAAAGCTAACAGAGATTCTGTTGTAAAGATCTGTGTCGACTCCTTTGAGAATGGCACGGAGTGGCTCAGTTCATTCTTTTATTTTGTCAGAAAGCCAGTTAATGTTTGTGAGTCTGAAGACTTACTGAGAACTTGGGTGGTCTTCTGACTAGTTGTTGCCCCATAGCCACGTGGTGATCCTAAAGGCAGTTGAGGTACTAATTTCCTGATATCTGAGATGGTTGGAGGAAGAGTCTGGAAGGCCCTGAATTACCGAGTAGCACTTTGTTCAGGGAAGGTTGAGCTTCCTGCCACTGTGTCCATTTTCACTCGCCAAAAGTGAGAGTCAGGAGTGGTTTCCTTTTCCATAGTTTTGTCTGTGACATTCTTTCTAGGTTGGTTTCTTGCAGTCATGTATCTGCTATGACATGTTGAGATTTTTCACTAATTTGTTAAAATATGAAAACGGACACTGGATGATCCCCTGGAGAAGGGAATGACTACCCACTCCAGTTTTCTTGCCTGGAGAATTCTGTGGACAGAGGAGCCTGGCAGGCTACAGTCCAGAGAGTAGCAGAGGAGGACATGACTGAGCGACTAACACCACTATAGTGCAAAGAAAATTGTTTGAGTAATGTTTCTTTCCTTTGTGGTGGAAATACACTTCCTGTGTCATTCCTAACCTAACAAAGAAGTGAAATGGAATGATGGGAGAGGGGACTTGGCAACACGTGAACTGTTCTGTGTCCAGGAAGAGAAAAGCTTCAATAGAAGAGGCAGTAGAAGGTGGAGGGAGGCGGGTCCTGTTCCACGTGCCTTGGCCCCGTGTTGTCACTCACCTGTGTGATCTGTGTCCCTGTCGAGGTGGCCTCTGAGCCGCAGGTTTATCCTCTGTGACAGGGTGATGTGGGTCCTGAGGAGGCTCTGGAAAGCATTATTTGAGGCAGGTGGCATGAAAATATCCTGCATTTCTAGGACTTTCCTGTTGTGAGTGATGCATAGTAGAGGTTTTTGTTGGGTGGTGAGAGCCCCAGGCCGTGTGGCTCCTGTTCCTGTTTGGACCTGAGGTGAGGGCTGCTCCCTTCAATCATAGCAGTGGTGGTTTCTATGAGTTGCTTCCTGTGGAAGATTCTGTCTTTTGAAAAGGAGGCAACAAATGTCAAGCAGTCTAGCCATTTGTCCTGCTTTGAAAGAAAAAGTGAAAGTATTCATTGCTCAGTCTTATCCAACTCTTTGGACCCCTGTGGACTGTAGCCTGCCAGGCTCCTCTGTCCTTGAGATTTCCCAGGCAAGATACTAGAGTGGGTTGCCATGTACTTAATGTAAGAACAACCATTTTAACGATTTTTCAGCGAGCAGTTCATTGGCATCAAGTACATTCACATCATTATGCGACTGTCACCACCATCCCACTCCAGAGCTTTCTCATCTTCCCACCGGAAGTTCTGTCCGTGTGAAGCACTGCCTCTGTGTCCTCCCCCCCACCCCCCTCCCCGTGTGGTGTCTGTGGTCCTGCCTTCTGTGTCTGTGGACTCGACTGCTCACAGCACCCACTCAGCAGGATCTCACAGTGTTTGTGCCTTGGCGTCTGGCTTACTTCACTCAGCACACTCACGTTCTTATACCACTGCTCCCACACGCACACATGTACACTCACTAATCTCTTACTCATGTGCCCTTAAACCGTTTCTGCACCTTGAATAACCCAAGTTCTCATACTGTATAGTGTCCTGGGTCTCTTAAACTCCCAAGAGTAGGTCTTGACCTCAACACTTGTGCCCATCTGTCTCTCAGCTCCTCCCTGTGGTCTGGACTCAGCCTCCTTCTGCTGCCCACCTGCCCCTGCACACCTCTCCCCGTCTCCCTCATGTCTTTTTTGGGGGCCCTGCTTGGCCTTCTCCCCACTGATGGGGGAGCTGGGGCAGTGGTGTGCAGACCTCACGTTGCGCAGGCGGATCAGGTGTGCTGAGTCCTGGGGTCCTTCAGTGGCCCCTGGGCGGGAAGACAGCCTGCTTTTCAGTGGCCCTGCCTCCTCTGGATGTGCGTGAGCTGTGGGTGAGTATCCGTCTCCCTTAGTTAGTCAGCAGTTTCTCACAGCTTCTCCTCATGCCTCACTCAGAGGGAAGTGCCTCCTCCTGCTGGTGCTTGCTTCCTGTCCGCTGTCATTTAGCCTCTCTGGGCTGTGGTTTTCGGCAGAGGCCTGTGGTGGAGAGGTGGGGTCCGGGTAGGCTGAGGCACTCCCTTTTCACATGGGCCAGGCTGTGGAGGATTTCTTCTGCTTCACTGGTGAACCCTCCGGCCTCTGCCCTGGGCCATTGGGAAATGTAGGGGGCAGGGCTCTTTTTGGTGGTGACGCACATTGCGGGGGTGAGGGTGCTGCTGGTTTGGGGAGGGGTGAGGGGAGCAGGGCTGCTGAACATGCTGCCATATGGAGAGCCTGTAAAGTAAAGAATGCCCCACCTTCACGTGTGCATGGTGTGCCCCCATTAAATGTCGCAGGTCCATCTGGTAGGTTCCAGTTGGAAGCTGGGGCCAGGAGAAGTTACGTGAGGTGGCCAAAGATAAAGCAGATTTGTAGCATACCTGAAACCAGAATCCACGGAACCTTCCATCTCCTTCCACGTCTTTTTATTTTCTTCAAAAAAATTACCACCCTCCCCCATCTTCTTTCTGTTGCTCTCAATCTCTCTACTTATTTCTTTCTTGTTCCTCTCTTTTATCCCTTTATGCGCCTCAGAAACCTTATGATAGCTGATAAATTGTTGGAGCTATATATACTGTGATAAGACGACTCAGTTGGGGGAGTGGAATTTGAATTGTCCCTGGGTGTCCATGGGGGTTGGTTCCCACACGCCCTGTGGATGCCAACCTCTGCAGTGCTCAGGCTGTACGTGTCGAGTGGCTGCATGCAGCCAGCCCTCACGTCCTGGGTTCAACCAGTTGCGGGTGTGGCACCCTCGGATACAAGGGGCCACAGGTAAGAAGTAACAAACAGGAAGTATCTGTACCTCTAAAAGGTCTTGAACCTCTCTAGATTCCACTCAGAAAATGAAAGTTCCAGGATTCTCTGATTGTCCAGTAGTTAGAACTAGTAACTTTCACTGTGACGGCCTGGGTTTGATCCCTGGTCAGAGAACTGAGATGCTGCAAGCTGTGAGGCGTGGCAAAAAAAAAAAAAAAAGTTAATTTCATCTCATCAACATCTAACTCATCTTTCTTTTCCACTAAAACCAGCCTTGTACTTAAAAAGTTTGAAAAAGGATTTGTTCTTAACTTTGCTTTTCAGTTTTAGTTACTGGCAGTGCCACAAGAAGGGCTGATGCTGAAGCTGAAACTCCAATACTTTGGCCACCTGATGAGAAGAACAGACTCGCTGGAAAAGACCCTGATGCTAGGAAAGATTGCAGGCAGGAGAAGGGGGCGACAGAGGATGAGATGGTTAGATAGCATCACTGACTCAATGGACATGAGTTTGAGCAAATATGGGAAATAGTGAAGAACAGGGAAGCCTGACCTGCAGCAGTCCATGGGGTCCCAAAGAGCTGGACACGACTTAGTGACTAATCTTAGTGTGTACCGTGTGTAGACTAATCATAGAAAGTTTAAACATGAAAAAGTAGAGAGAGTGATCTAATGGACCCTCAGTGTCCAGCATCAAAATTCAGTGACTATACCTCATGCGGTTTGAATCATTCTTGTTTCAATGTGTATCTCTAAAATGTGGGATCATCTTTTTCTCGTAACTACCCTAGCCAAAATTCCCAATAATTTCTTAGTATCAGATATCCAGCCGGTGTTCACATTTCTGCACGTGATACTTTAAATCACAACAATGACTTACGTCAGCTGTAGGGTGTTGGACTGGACACGTCACCTTACTGCTTGTGCCGTGGTTTCTCTGAGAACATGCCTGTTCAGAGGACCAGCATTTGGCCCACAGGCACCATAATCTTGAAGCGTCTGGGCGACAGCTTGTCTGTTGTGGTGAGTGGTGCTGGTGTGAGTGTGTAATCCTATCAAGATGCCATAAATAAATAATCACTGACTGGCACTTAACTGATGCTGGTACACTCTCTTCTCCCCTGTTATTGCTCAGGGACTGTGCTATCTCCATGGACAGGTGGCTGCTGAGAACTGAGAAGTCCCAATTGAGATGCACTTTAAGCGTAAAAATGTGTTAGAGTGAAAGAAAAAAGTGAAATATCTCATTAATACTGTTTTGTTGATTACATCTTGAAATGACATTTTGGCTATATTTAGATTAAATGTTAATATTTAATTTCATCTCTTTCTTTTAAATGGGATAGATTCACATAACATAAAGCACACACCTTTTAATCATTTTAAAGTGTATAGGTCAGCGGATTTTAGTATGCGCACAGTATTGTGCAAGCATACTAATGTTGTGCAAACTCTCTAATTGCAGAATGTTTTCATCGCCCCAAGAAGGAATGTGGGCCTGTGGACTGTTACTCCTCCCCACACCCCTCCTCCTTCCAGCCCCCCAGGAACCGCTCATCTACCTTCTTCCTCTGTGGGTGTGCCTCTTCTGGGCATATAGCCTTTTAGAGTGTGTCAGTACTTCTTTCTTTCTTTTTAAAAATACCTATCTGTTTATTTACTTGGCTGTGCCGGGTCTTAGTTGTGGCATGCAGGATCTTTACGTGTGGCACGTGGGGTCTAGTTCCCTGACT
Organism: Bos indicus x Bos taurus; assembly: GCF_003369695.1. Lineage (NCBI taxonomy): Eukaryota > Metazoa > Chordata > Mammalia > Artiodactyla > Bovidae > Bos > Bos indicus x Bos taurus. Next base: position 79,268,112 of record NC_040083.1, on the reverse strand, counting down.
AGGGAGTGAACCCAGGCCCCCTGCATTGGGAGTGCAAGTCTTAGCCACTGGCCCGCCAAGGAAGTTCCTTCGTTTCTTTTTATGAGTGAATAATATTCCACTATATGGATAGACTACTTTTATTTATTAATTCATCACTTGGACATTTGGGTTGTTGCCACTTTTTTGGCTGTTACGAACAATTCTGCTGTGACCATCTGTGGACAATTTCTGTGTAGACATGTGTTTTCAGTTCTCTTGGGTATATACCTGGGCTTCCCTGGTAGCTCAGATGGTGGTAAAGAATCTGCCTGCAATGCAGGAGACCCAGGTTCGATCCCTGAGTCAGGAAGATCCCCTGGAAAAGGTAATGGCAACCCACTACAGTATTCTTGCCTGGAGAATTCCGTGGACAGTCTACCTAGGGTCATATACGTAGGAGTAGAATTTCTGGGTTGTATAATAAGTATTTAGCTTTTTTTCCCCTTAGTTTTATTTATTTATTTTTGTTTGTGCTGGGTCTTCACTGTTGTGCAGGCTTTTCTCTAGTTGCAGCTGTGTGCTGTGCTCAGTTGTGTATGACTCTTTGTGACCCCATCGACTGAAGCCCACCAGGCTCCTCTGTCCATGGGATTCTCCAGACAAGAATACTGGAGGGGGTAGCGACTCCCTTCTTCAGGGGATCTTCCCAACCCAGAGATCATACTCGCATCTCTTGCCAAGTCTGCTGCATTGCAGGTGGGTTCGTTTCCGCTGAGCCACCAGGGAAGCCCCTGTTTACTTTGTGAGGAGCTGCCAAATTGTTTTCTGCAGCGACTTCACCGTTTTACATTCTCATCATCTGGCTGGGAGGTTTTCAGTTTCTCCACACCCTTGTCAATGCTTGTTATTTCCCTTTTGTTTGATTCTTTAAATTGGCACCATCCTGGTGTGCGTGTTTCAGGTTTTCGGAACATGGTAAGCTGTTGCAGACTTATTGCTTTGAAAGTTTACTATGGAATGTTGAGGTTATTTTCCTAGGAATCTAATGGAGAAATAGGTTGATCAATTATACTTGCTTCTGAAATAGAATGGCTATGATACATTCATTTATGAGCGATTCATTCCAAGGCCTTCTGAGCTAGTGTCTAATTGAATTTTGGTGGCACTTACTGCTTCCTTGTCTGCTGCTGAGAATTCCCAGGAAACAGGTCACACAGACCAGGAAGTCCAGCTCCTGTAAAATCACTCTTTACCAAAATGCGAAAATCATCTGGGCTGTTTAGGGTGCAATATGTAATTAATTTAAACATAATTTTGTTTAATGCTGGTGATTTTTTTTCCTTTATTTTGAACCCCTCAAAAAACTAAAAGCGTTTTCATAGTTTCCCTGAAAATGATTCAACAAGATTTTCAGTAAATATAAAACTGCATACATAAAGTTCTCAGTGGAGTTTTATGATCCTTTTCTCATTTACTTAAATGGAGACTGTTTTTCCATGCATCAGGAAGTAGGTTGGGGGAGATAACTAAAATATATTTTCTTTGGAAGAATAAAGTCACACGGGAGACAGAAATATCTTCAGATATATCAAGTTGCAGCAATTCCTAAACCCTCAGGCAGTTGCAAACTCTAGTAAGGACTTTTATTTTGGATGGAACTTCAGCAATACGTCAACCATGAACTTCCAGATGTTCAAGCTGGTTTTAGAAAAGGCAGAGGAACCAGAAATCAAATTGCAAACATCCGCTGGATCATTGAAAAAGCAAGAGAGTTCCAGAAAAACATCTATTTCTGCTTTATTGACTATGCTAAAACCTTTGACTGTGGATCACAATAAACCGTGGAAAATTCTGAAAGAGATAGGCATATCAGACCACCTGACCTGCCTCTTGAGAAACCTATATTCAGGTCAGGAAGCAACAGTTAGAACTGGACATGGAACAACAGACTGGTTCCAAATAGGAAAAGGAGTACGTCAAGGCTATATATTGTCACCCTGCTTATTGAACTTACATGCAGGGTACATCATGAGAAACGCTGGGCTGGAAGAAGCACAAGCTGGAATCAAGATTGCCAGGAGAAATCTCAATAACCTCAGATATGCAGATGACACCACCCTTATGGCAGAAAGTGAAGAGGAACCAAAAAGCCTCTGGATGAAAGTGAAAGAGGAGATGAAAAAGTTGGCTTAAACCTCAACATTCAGAAAATGAAGATCATGGCATCTAATCCCATCACTTCATTGGAAATAGATGGGGAAACAGTGGAAACAGTGTCAGACTTAATTTTTGGGGGCTCCAAAATCACTGCAGATGGTGATTGCAGCCATGAAATTAAAAGATGCTTACTCCTTGGGAGAAAAGTTATGACCAACCTAGATAGCAAATTAAAAAGCAGAGACATTACTTTGCCAACAAATGTCCGTCTGGTCAAGGCTCTGGTTTTTCCAGTGGTCATGTATGGATGTGAGGGTTCGACTGTGAAGAAAGCTGAGCGCCAAAGAATTGATGCTTTTGAACTGTAGTGTTGGAGAAGACTTTTTGAGAGTCCCTTGGACTGCAAGGAGATCCAACCAGTCCATCTTAAAGGAGATCAGTCCTGGGTGTTCATTGGAAGCACTGATGCTAAAGCTGAAACTCCAGTACTTTGGCCACCTTATGCGAAGACTTGACTCATTGGAAAAGAGTCTGATGCTGGGAGGGATTGGGGGCAGAAGGACAAAGGGACGACAGAAGATGAGATGGCTAGATGGCATCATTGACTCGATGGACATGAATTTGGGTAAACTCCGGGAGTTGGTGATGGACAGGGAGGCCTCAGTGCAGTTCAGTTCAGTTCAGTCGCTCAGTCGTGTCTGACTCTGTGCGATTCCATGAATCACAGCACGCCAGGCCTCCCTGTCCATCACCAACTCCCGGAGTTCACTCAGACTCACGTCCATCGAGTCAGTGATGCCATCCAGCCATCTCATCCTCTGTTGTCCCCTTCTCCTCCTGCCCCCAATCCCTCCCAGCATCAGAGTCTTTTCCAATGAGTCAACTATTCGCATGAGGTAGCCAAAGCACCGGAGTTTCAGCTTTAGCATCATTCCTTCCAAAGAAATCCCAGGGCTGATCTCCTTCAGAGTGGACTGGTTGGATCTCCTTGCAGTCCAAGGGACTCTCAAGAGTCTTCTCCAACAGTTCAAAAGCATCAATTCTTCAACACTCAGCCTTCTTCACAGTCCAACTCTCACATCCATACATGACCACAGGAAAAACCATAGCCTTGACTAGACGAACCTTTGTTGGCAAAGTAATGTCTCTGCTTTTGAATATGCTATCTAGGTTGGTCATAACTTTCCTTCCAAGGAGTAAGTGTCTTTTAATTTCATGGCTGCAGTCACCATCTGCAGTGATTTTGGAGCCCCCCCCAAAAGTAAAGTCTGACACTGTTTCCACTGTTTCCCCATCTATTTCCCATGAAGTGATGGGACCGGATGCCATGATCTTCGTTTTCTGAATGCTGAGCTTTAAGCCAACTTTTTCACTCTCCTCTTTCACTTTCATCCAGAGGCTTTTTGGTTCCTCTTCACTTTCTGCCATAAGGGTGGTGTCATCTGCATATCTGAGGTTATTGAGATTTCTCCTGGCAATCTTGATTCCAGCTGTGTTTCTTCCAGTCCAGCATTTCTCATGATGTACTCTGCATAGAAGTTAAATAAGCAGGGTGACAGTATACAGCCTTGATGTACTCCTTTTCCTATTTGGAACCAGTCTGTTGTTCCATGTCTCTTTGTGTGTGCACTCTTTGCACACAAAGAGTGCAATTTGAGCATTCTTTGGCATTGCCTTTCTTTGGGACTGGAATGAAAACTGACCTTTTCCAGTCCTGGTATGCTACAGTTCATGGGGTCGCAAAGAGTCGGAGTCAACTGAGCGACTGAACTGAACCGAAGGGTAATGAGTGGAGGAGGGACAAGTCAGATTGCCGTAATTGTTGTAGAAATGATTTGCCCAGGACGTTGGCTTTCGGAATTATCAGCATATAATTATTGAAGTGCCCCTTTTCTTTTTGTGTCCTCTTTCATCACTGATATTCAGCGGGAAGGTGGTTTGTTAACTATGCAGGGTAGAGATTTAAGGGTGCAGTTCAGCTGTGTTAAATATATTCACATTGTTGTGCAGGAAGTATCTGGAACTTTTTCACCTTGCAGCGCTGAGTCTATGCCCAGTAAACACTAGTCTGTCCAACCTACCCCACCCCTTGCCCTTGGCAGCCACCTTTCTGCTTTATGTTTTCATGATTTTGTCTGCTTTAGACACTGTGCATATAATAGAATCATATAGTGCTTGCCCTTTTTTGATTAGGTTAGCATGATGTCCTCAAGGTTCACCTACATTTTGACATGTAACATTCTTTTTAAAGGTTGTGTAGTATACTATTCCATTGTATGTATGTGCCACATTTTTGTTTTTTTCTTTAAATTTTTTTTTAATTTACGATATAGTGTTAGTTTTAGGTGTACAGTAATGTGAATCAGTTATACATACACATAGATCCCCTCTTTTTTTAAAGATTTTTTTCCACATAAGCCATTACAGAGTATTGAGTGGAGTCCCTAGGCTGTAGAGCAGGTTCTTAATATCTGTTTTATATAGTGTGTATATGTCGCCCCAGTCTCCCAGTTTATCCCTCCCAATGCTTTTGGCCACCTGATGTGAAGAGCTGACTCACTGGAAAAGACCTTGATGCTGGGAAAGATTGAAGGCAATTGGAAAAGGGGTGGCAGAGAACAAAGTGGTTGGATAGCATCACTGATGCAATCCAGTGATTGCATTAGTGAATCTCAGCAAACTGGGCGGTAGTGAAGGACTGGGAGAAGGGGAACCTGGTGTGCTGCGGTCCGCTGGGTCACAGGAGTCAGACGTGACTCAGCAACTGAAAAATAGCACCTCTGTTTTTAGATTCTACATATAAGCCATATCATATAATATTTGTCGTTCTTTGTCTGATTTACTTCACTCAATATCAATCTCTAGGTCCATCCAGGTTGCTGCAAATGGCATTACTTTGTTCTCTTTTGTTGCTGAGTGATATTACATTGTGTGTATGTATCACATCTTTTTTATCCATTCCTCTGTTTATGGACATTTAGGTTGCTTCCATGTCCTGGTAAGGTAAATAGTACTACAGTGTGTAATGGAGTGCGTATTTGAATTATAGTTTTCTCCAGATACATGCCCATGAATGGGATTGCTAGGTTGTATGGTATTTCTATTTCTAGTTTTTAAAATAATTTCCATACTGTTCTCCATAGTGTCTGTACTTAGTCACGGGCTTAGCATGTCCTCAAAGGTTCGTGCATGTTGTAGCATGTGACATTCTTTCTTTTTAAAGGCTGTGTACTGTTCCATTGTTCGTATATGTTGCATTTCCTTTATCCATTCATCCATTGAGGGATCCTAGGTTGCTTCAGTTCGTGGTGCTGCTGTGAACATGGATGCAGATATCTCTTCAAGATCCTGCTTTGTGTTCTTCTGAGTATATATCTCAAAGTGGGACTGCTGGGTCTTGGGGCCATCTTTTGCCATTTTAACAGAAGATGTGCAAGCCTTTTCTGAGAGTAGCAGGAGCTATGAGCTGTGTGAATATGACTCCCCGCTGGCCCACATGGAAGGTGATGGGCCACGGTTGTGATGTTCCCTCCCTGAGAGATTAATTGTACAGATGGTATCACTGTGACTTGTTTCCTGTTGTGCCTCCTGAAATAAACACCAGAATCGTTTGGCCAGATTTTGTTTCTAGGTGTGCATCCTTGTATTCATAAACACCTTCTTCTAGAAAGCCCAGTCTAGGACAAAGAAAGACTGAGGGCTGGACAGAGAGATCCATCAGGAAATGGAAGCACAGAAGGGTGCCGGGAGGGCGTCATTGTCCTCCTTTACCCAGGAATGGGGCAGAAGCCGGTCTTCAGGTAACAGCCAGCTGGTCGACAAACTTTGTTGATTATGACACAGTAAGAAACTTCATGTTGTGGCCTACTTAGCTCTGTGTACAAAAGATCACTTACCTGGGTGATGCAGACTGCTGTTTGATGTCACCTCTCCTTCAGGGTACAGCACCAGGTACAGTCACTAGATCACTGTCCTGCTGGGGTTTGGATCCCCATTTGTCACTGGGTTGCAGTCCTGCTGGGGTCAGATCCCCGTTTGGCAGGCGTGCAGTGAGGAGGAGCTTCATCTCTGGGGCAGGCCTGCCAGGCTCGGACTTGGGCTATGCCTGTTTGCTGTTGAGAAGGCCACGTGAAATCAAGTCTCTAAAGCCACCTGTGCCTCAGTTTCCTTTCCCCCACAGTGGGACTGTGTTTTGCCTCCTCACACAGCTGTGTGAGGGTCACAGGGCTGAGGTGTGGAGCGCCCTGGGGCCACCTGGCACCTGGTGGTGACTCTGTGCCTGTGTACAGGCTGCTGGTTACACTGAGCCCCGCGATCACATGCTTACTTTTTTGTGTTCTTCTTTGTTTTCCTGAGGCCTCCGTTGCTTTGTCCTCTGTTGTGGGCATTCCCAACATGTAGCTAGCTGGGGGTGACCCCCTCTATCCCCTGAGCTTGCAGTCTGGATGGAAGGAGGAATGTTGGAAGTTAGAAAGGATCAGGAGGCTTCACAGGTGGTGGCAGTGGTTCAGTTGCTCAGTCGTGTCTGATTCTTTGCAGTCTCATGGACTGTAGCACGCCAGGCCTCCCTGTCCTTCACTATCTCCCGGAGTCGGCTCAATTCATGTCCATTGAGTTGGTGATGCTATCCGACTATCTCATCCTCTGCTGCCTTCTTCTCCTTTTGCCTTCAGTCTTTCCCAGCATCAGAGTCTTTTCCAGTGAGTCAGCTCTTCATATCAGGTGGCCAAAGTATTGGAGCTTCAGGCATCAGTCCTTCTGATGAGTATTTCAGGGTTGATTTCCTTTAGGATTGACTGGTTTCATCTCCTTGCAGTCCAGGGACTATCAAGAGTCTTCTCCAACACCACAGTTCAAAAGCATCAGTTCCTTGCCACTTAGCCTCCTTTATGGTGCAACTCTCACATCCATACATGACTACTGGAAAAACCATAGCTTTGACTGTCAGGCAGGTGGAGCGGTTGCCGAACACCCACCCCTAGCCAGTTTTAACTTCTGGTTGAGACGGACTGTACCTGGGTTCCCCCAGAGAGAGACCGCAGTTACTGTGGAGTTGCTGTTTCTGCAGGCATGGAGTGGAGACAGCCAGAGGAGCCGCCCGCCCTTGCCTGGGCTGCAGGCTGGTGGTGGGACACCGATACTACTCCTCCCCAGGCATCCAAGTTCATACCGGGGGGCTGGGGCAGGGGCTACTCCCCAGCCTTTCTCCCACAGTCACGTCCCGTCAGGGCTTTTCTAAGTTGTCGGGTTGTCAGTGTTTCATTTTACATGTTTATCTTCTTTGCAGGCCGTTTTAGTGAATAATATCACCACAGGCGAGAGGCTCATCAGAACCTTGCAAGGTAAGTTCCACTCCCCACTTTACACCAGATGTCAGGTTTGTTGGGAAAAACCCAACTTTGCTCCATCCTATTCTGGGGTCTCTTATCAAAATATGATGATGGGTAGAAAGTGAAAGTGTTAGTTGCTTAATCATGTGCAACTCTTCACAACGCCATGGACTGTAGCCCGCCAGGCTCCTGTGTCCGTGGGATTCTACAGGCAAGAATACTGGAATGGGTAGCCATTCCCTTCTAGTGGGGATTTTGCTGACCTAGGGATCGAACCCAGGTCTCCTCCATTGCAAGCACGTTCTTCACTGACTGAGCCACCAGGGAAGCCCTAATGATGGGTAGTGTTGGAGTAATTGAGTAATCTTTATTCTTTTTGCCAACTGTATGTCTTTATCTTTTTACAGTGTTATTGAATACATTGCAAGCTGTTATGAGGAGATTTCAGATTCTTATTTTGTGATACATTAAGAAATATATAAATGATACGTGTGTCGTCTGTTTTATATATATACATATTATGTATATATGATATACGTATGCTCTCTTTTCATTGGGTTTCCTGAATTCAGATTTTCTTCATGAAATTTATATAAAAGTGATTCAGCCCAATTTAATTGCGTATCTTTGCTGCTCTCACTCAGTTTGGCAGCCAGAGTTTGTTTTTCTTTGGGCCCTTCCGCAGCAGTGGAGAAGGTGGAGATGGGGTGAGCCCCTCTGTGTGGTGTGACCAGAGGGGCCAGAGGGGCCACTGCAGCCTTACTACCTGGTGAAGGGAGCACTGGGGCCTGTGATCCTTGACCTGACCCTGGTCTCGCCTGTGCCCCTAGTTAGGAACTCAGCGCCTTCAGCCTCAGTTTTCCACCTCTAAGATGGGAAGGTCAGTCTAGAACTGGGCTCCAGAATAGTAGCCCTGAGACCCACTATGTGGGACTCGTTTGGGCAGTAAACATTTGTGATGTGGCTCATGGGACAGAAGAACTGGAGTTTTAATTTTTGTTTACTTTTCTGCAATTTAAAATTAAAACTGATACTTGTCTCAGTTATTGGGAAGCTTAAGTATCTTTGGGACAACTCGCTTATACCAGTATTATTTTAATTGTATATATTATGAAATCTAAATTCAGATCAAGAAGTCCCAATTCCTCTTTAACATCTGAATTGAGATGTGCTACAACTGTAAAATACACACCAGGTTTCAAAGACTTAGTATTAAAAAAAAAGTATAAAATATCTCATTCTTTTTTTTTTTTTTACATTAATTCTGTGTTGCCATGATCATATTTTAGATCTGTTGGGTTAAGTGAAATATATTATTAAAATTAATTTCACCTGGTTTTATTTACTTTTAAAAAATGTGGTTCTAGGGAATTTTAAATGATCTGTGTGGCTTATATTAATTATAGTCCTTTCCAGCAGTGCTGGTCTAGAACTCTAATTCCAAACCAGCTTCTAAGAATATTAATAGGGGAAACGCAGAGTTACACTAAGTTAAATGGGTCAGTTGACTGCCGGGGTTTCTCAGAGCTGATGACCTGCTGGTCTGTCCTCAGGGATGGCATACAGCCTGCAGCCTTTCTTATACTTAGTATTTTAAACAGCCTTAATCAGGTGTGATTTACATGTAGTAAGCTACACATATTCAATTATTTTGGCTGCACTGGGTCTTTGTCACAGCATGCAGGCTTTCTCCAGTTGTGGCACATGGACTTGATTGCCCCGTGGCATGTGGTATCTTAGCTCCTCAACTAGAGATCGAACCTGCGTCCCCTGCACTGGAAGGTGGATTCTTAACCCCTGGACCACCAGGGAAGGCCCCCGCACGTATTTAAAGTCGGTCCCACTAGTTTTGACACGAGTGGCTCTTCAGGAAACCACCGCAGTATCAACACAGTGAACACGTCTATCACCCCAAGAAGCTTCTTTGTGCCCCTTGATAGTCCTCCCCAGGCCCTGTCTGATCTGCTTTCTGTCCCTCTAGTCTGTAGTTTTCATGATTTTGTGTATATGGAATCAGATGGCATATACCCTTTTTTGTGAACCTTCTTTCACTCAGCATAATTATCTTGAAATTCATCCGTGCTACTGGGGCTGCAGTAAATAGTCTGTTCCTTTTTTATTGCTGAGTAGTATTCCACCATCCTGGGTTTGGTTTGTTACGAAATTTATGTTTTTTAGGTTAGGTTTATTGAAGTATAATTTATACACAATGAAGTTCTCCCTTTGTAGTGTACCTTTCAGTGTATTTTGACATAAAGTCAAGACATAGCTCATGTCCCACTCCAGGAATTCCTCCCCCGCTGCCCTCACTTCAGCCTCAGGCACCCAGTGAAACATTCTCTACTCCCGTAGTTTTGTCTTTTCAAGCATGTCATATAAATAAATGCTTTCGAGATGGATCCATGTTGCAGTGTGTATCAGCAGTTCAGAGTGTCTTTCACTTTTTAAAAATTTTAAACCGCTCCCCCCAGCACACCCGTCTCCCCTCTCCCCACTGCCCCAAGAGCCTCGTGGGTCTAGAACTGTGATGACAGACCTTGGGGAAGCCCAGGTCTGTCCGGGGCTGTGTCCCAGGCCCTCGTCGCTGCCCTCAGCCCATTCCGGTGTCACCTTTGTGGCACTTCTTCCTTCTGCCGCAAACTTGGTTGTTGGTCAGTGAGCTGCTGCTTTTTTTGCAGAGCTTTTACGAGCCAGGGCTGCAGCCATGGGGCAGATGGATTTCCTCAAAGAAAGCTGTTGTTTCCCAAACAGGAGGGTCGGTGACTGAGTGCACAGGAGGCCTCAGAGAATAATTGGGCTGTGAGCAAATAACAGGAGAAGGATACTGGCAGGTAGCCTGGGGGCTGAGAATGGGGTGTGGAGGGATTACGTAGGCGAGGCTGCTTCTCTGACCAGGTGTTGAAATCGATTTTTCAGACTGAAGGATATGGAGCTGCTGAGAGCAGCATTGTGAGCAGTTCAGGGTGTGTGATGTCTAGGAGGGAAACAGGCGATAGGACCTCCTGATGCGTTGTAAGGGTTGGAGGTCAAAAGGACATTTAGGAGAAACATGTGGGAAGGAATCCGGGTGCTGGTTCCTATAGGATCACACACCCTCTGGGCTGCTTCCCGGATCCGGGTGGGGAGGTTCCTGGGGTGGGGCCCTGGCCTCATCGCTTCCTCTTTCCCCCCTTGTTCTCTTGGTGCCCCGGCCCCTTGTGTTCCCATGGTGGGTGTTGGTGTGTCTTCTGTGCTCAGGATGGCCGTGCCGGCGACCCCAGTCATTTCGTGTCCTCCTCTTGGTTTAGACCAGTTAAAGGCCCTGCAGAAGAGTTATGGCAGGCTGCAACAGGATGTCCTCCAGTTTCAGAAGAACCAGACCAACCTGGAGAGGAAGTTCTCCTACGACCTGTAAGTTTGTCCGCATCACGTGTGCGCCGCTCAGGGGCTGTTAGCCATCATGCAAGAGGGCAATTCTGCTTAGCAGGAAATAACTAACTCCATCTACCAAAAAATACATAACTGAGAACTCTGTAAAGTGCAGGTGTACTAGTTAAACCGGTAATCGAAAGCCTTTAAAAATGTGTTCCAGAAGTGCTCAGATGTGACCTAAGTCAAAGTCATAGACTTTAAGGAGTTTGGTATAATATTCATGTAATTTATCACTCGGCATTGGTACTGTGGACATTTTGTTTCCTTGAGGCTTTTAAGTGTCTTTCCAAATTTTTGCAGTGAGAATGGAGTTTTTTTTTAACTTTATAGAGTTAGGATTGACAAATAATCATTGTGTGTGTTTAAGACATAAAAGCATGATATTTTGATACACCTATACATTGTGAAATGACGCCCATGTCCGTCCATAATCCCCTGTCTTTACCTTTATGTGTATGGTGAGAACACTTAAGATCTAGCAAATTGCAAGTATAAAATGCATTATTGTTAACTGTAGTCACCATGCCGTAGATTAGATCTCCAGCATACAGTTAGGACAGTCTGTTTTAAGCTAATGACTTTAGTAGCGTACAAAAACTCTATACATATCAGAGTACTTTTGTGGTCAAAAGAATAAACATTTAAAAAGTTTGGCTAAACCCCTTAGTAAGATAGTAAAAACCAATTTAGAGGGTAGAGAGTAAAGTTGTAGTCTTGTTTATTTTTCTCTCCCTTTTCCTTCATAGAAAGAGTATACCCCAGACACAGGAAATTTGGGATTCAGAGACAACCAGCTGCCCATGACCCCAGCCCTCTTTTTTCTTTGATGTATTGTTATTGTTCAGTTCGATAAGTTGTGTCTGATTCTTCATGACCTCATAGACTGTAGCATTCTAGGCTCCTCTGTCCTCTGCTGTCTCCCAGAGTTTGCTCCAATTCATGTCCATTGAGTTAGTGATACTATCCAACCATCTCATCCTCTGCCGCTCTCTTCTCCTTTTGCCTTTAATCTTTCCCAGCATCAGGGTCTTTTCTAATGAGTCAGCTCTTCGCATTAGGTGGCCAAAGTATTGGAGCTTCAGCTTCAGCAACAGAACTTCCAATGCATATTCAGGGTTGATTTCCTTTAGGATTGGCAGGTTTGCTCTCCTTGCAGTCCAGGGAGCTCTCAAGAGTCTTCTCCAGCACCACAGTTTGAAAGTGTCAGTTCTTCGGTGCTCAGTGTTCTTCAGTGGTCTGACTCTTACATCCGTGCATGACCACTGGAAAAACCATAGCTTTGACTATACAGAACTTTGTCGGCAAAGTGATGTTTATCTTTTTAATACACTGTCTAGGTTTGCCGTAGCTTTCCTTCTGAGGAGCAAGCGTCTTTTTATTTCATGGCTACAGTCACCGTCCTCAGTGATTCTGGAAGCCCAGCACTGCTTCTGTGTTTTCCCCTTCTGTTTGCCATGAAGTCCTGGGACCGGATGCCATGGTCTTGTGCAAGGCTCTTTGTACTTGCTTTTGGAAGGGCTGAGAGCAAGTGAAAACAGTATTTCCCTTTTGTAGATTTACAAGTTTGGAAATGGCTGTGCACCTGCTCATTGCCAATCCTGAGCTTCTGGGAAGTTGTTTGATCACAGTGACTTGCACATATTTTGTTCTTTGCTGACACAGACATCTTTTTGTTTGCTCCGTTTAGGCTACTGTGCACTTGTCCACCTCCTGTGGCTTGTGTGTTCATGAGAATTTTATTTCCATGAATGTTTCACCAGGTCTTTCCTTCATCTCTATATTGCTGTCCAAGGTCAGATGCTCTGTCTTCCCTTTTTTCTGCAGTTCTGATGCCCTTCTGTGTGTGGTACTCTGAGACCCAGCAAGTCCTTTGAACTAAAGGTTTGTTGCAAGAGTGAGAGGCTGAGTACAGTTACACTTGGCTCTGAAATACCTGCAGCTCCAAAGAGGCAGCCAGGGGATAGAGAGAGCCCTGCTCAGTCTGGTTTCTGGGTTCAGCCTTACCTCTTTGTGTCTCTGTGACCCTGGTCAGTGTTGGTCTGATCACTCCTAACTTCCTTATTTGTATGTGTGTATGTGTATATGTATTTATTTAATTGCTATTTCTTTTTGGGGGAAATATTTATTTTTTCAAGTCTGTTGAGGTCTTTTGTTCTTTTTTATTAATTCTAAATAATTTCCAGCTGTTCTGTCTTACAGTGCTTTTTGACCCCTTTCTCCCTTGCTTCTCTGTCCGAAACTCCAAACAAATGTATAACAAAACTACTCCTGGAATCCTCACGTTCTTATCTTTCTCTTTGGTATTTTCTGTATTTTTATATTGGGAATAATTTTAAATTTAAAAAATTATACAATTTTTATAATTGTAGAACTGGATTATAACCCAGTACTGTTTCCATTTATAGTTATTACAAAATAATGGCAAGATTCCCTGTGTTGTACAGTATATACCTATCTATACCCAGTAGTTTGTACCTCTCTCTCCCCACTATATTTCTCCTATATTTCCCCTCTGCCTTTCCCTCTCCCCACTGGTAACTAGTTTATATCTTTGAGTCTTCTTTTTTATTTTATATTCAGTAGCCTGTTGTATTTTTTAAATTCAACATAGAAGTGGTATCATACAGTTTTTGTCTTTCTCTGACTTATTTCAGTTAGCATAATGCCCTCCAAGTCCATCCATATGCTGAAGATGATAAAATTTCACTTTTTTTATTACTGAGTAGTATTCCTATGTGTGTGCACACACACATACATGTATCACACTTTTGATCTATTCATCTATTTATGGACACTTAGGTTGCTTCCATCGGAGAAGGCAATGGCGCAACCCACTCCAGTTTGATCTCTGGTTCCTCTGCCTTTTTTAAAACCAGCTTGAACATCTGGAAGTTCACAGTTCACGTATTGCCTGCCTTTTGAGAATTTTGAGCATTACTAGCGTGTGAGATCAGAGAAGGCAATGGCACCCCACTCCAGTACTCTTGCCTGGAAAATCCCATGGATGGAGGAGCCTGGTGGGCTGCAGTCCATGGGGTCGCTAGGAGTCAGACACGACTGAGCGACTTCACTTTCACTTTTCACTTTCATGCATTGGAGAAGGAAATGGCAACCCACTCCAGTGTTCTTGCCTGGAGAATCCCAGGGACAGGGGAGCCTGGTGGGCTGCCGTCTCTGGGGTTGCACAGAGTCGGACACGACTGAAGTGACTTAGCAGCGGCAGCAGGGTGCTTCCATATCTTGGCAATTGTAAATAATGCTGCTGTGAGCATTGGGGTGCATGTGTCTTTTTGAATTAATGGTTTTGTTTTTTTCTGTAAAATTGGTCATATGGTAGTTCTCTTTTTAGTTTTTTGAGAAACCACAATACTATTTTCTGTAGTGGTTGTATCAATTTATATTCTCACCAGTAGGGTACGAGTGTTAGTCACTCAGTCATATCTGACTCTTTGTGACCCCGTGGACTGTAGCCCACCAGGCTCTTTGACCATGGGATTCTCCAGGCAAGAATACTGGACTGCGTTGCCATTTCCTTCTCCAGTAGGGCACAAGGGTTCCCTTTTCTCCACACCCTCACCTACATTGGTTATTTCAGGCCTTCTTATTTGTACAAGTGGGTAATTCAATTACTTCATAGCTCTGACACTTGAAATATTCGTAAAGTAAGTTCCAGGCAGGAAGCTGAAGCGATGTCTTGAAATATCTAATTGGGAGTTCAGGCTGAATTAGATTGTATGTCCCAGTAATAACTTTCTGACACCAGTCGGATGTTCTCCAATTCAGTTTTTAATTTTAATTTTTAATTTTTAATTTTTTTTTTAGTTTTTAATTTTTAAAAATAATTTAAAATTTTTGAACAGCTTTAGGTTTACAGTCTTATTGTCGAGACAGTACAGGAAGTTCCTATACAACCCACACCAGATTCCTGTTGTTCACATTTTGCATTAGTATGAAGTATCAGCAAATTTGGAAAACTCAGCAGTGGCCACAGGAATGGAAAAGGTCAGTTTTTATTCCAATCCCAAAGAAAGGCAATGCCAAAGAATGCTCAAACTACAGCACAATTGCACTCATCTCACACGCTAGTAAAGTAATGCTCAAAATTCTCCAAGCCAGGCTTCAGCAATATGTGAACTGTGAACTTCCTGAGGTTCAAGCTGGTTTTAGAAAAGGGAGAGGAACCAGAGATCAAATTGCCAACATCCGCTGGATCATGGAAAAAGCAAGAGAGTTCCAGAAAAACATCTATTTCTGCTTTATTGACTTTGCCAAAGCCTTTGACTGTGTGGATCACAATAAACTGTGGAAAATTCTGAAAGAGATGGGAATACCAGACCACCTGATCTGCCTCTTGAGAAATCTGTATGCAGGTCAGGAAGCAACAGTTAGAACTGGACATGGAACAACAGACTGGTTCCAAATAGGAAAAGGAGTACATCAAGGCTGTATATTGTCACCCTGTTTATTTAACTTCTATGCAGAGTACATCATGAGAAACGCTGGGCTGGAAGAAGCACAAGCTGGAATCAAGATTGTTCGGAGAAATATCAATAACCTCAGATATGCAGATGACACCACCTTTATGGCAGAAAGTGAAGAGGAACTAAAAAGCCTCTTGATGAAAGTGAAAGAGGAGAATGAAACAGTTGGCTTAAAGCTCAGCATTCAGAAAACGAAGATCATGGCATCGGGTCCCATTACCTCATGGGAAATAGATGGGGAAACAGTGGAAACAGTGTCAGACTTTATTTTTTTGGGCTCCAAAATCACTGCAGATGGTGACTGCAGCCATGAAATTAAAAGACGCTTACTCCTTGGAAGGAAAGTTATGACCAACCTAGATAGCATATTCAAAAGTAGAGATATTACTTTGCCAACAAAGGTCCATCTAGTCAAGGCTATGGTTTTTCCAGTGGTCATGTATGGATGTGAGAGTTGGACTGTGAAGAAGGCTGAGTGCCGAAGAATTGATGCTTTTGAACTGTTGGAGAAGACTCTTGAGAATCCCTTGGACTGCAAGGAGATGCAACCAGTCCATTCTGAAGGAGATCAGCCCTGGGATTTCTTTGGAAGGAATGATGCTAAAGCTGAAACTCCAGTACTTTGGCCACCTCATGCGAAGAGTTGACTCATTGGAAAAGACTCTGATGCTGGGAGGGACTGGGGGCAGGAGGAGAAGGGGACGAGAGAGGATGAGATGGCTGGATGGCATCACTGACTCGATGGACGTGAGTCTGAGTGAACTCCGGGAGTTGATGAGGGACAGGGAGGCCTGGCATGCTGCGATTCGTGGGGTCGCAAAGAGTCGGACACGACTGAGCGACTAATCTGATCTGATCTGACCTGTCACGATTGATTACCCAATATATATGCCTTATTTTTATCTTGAAGTTCATCTCTATTCAATGTTTCTTCAGTTTTTCCCTAGTTTTGTCCTTTTCCTGTTCCAGGTGTACATTACATTGATCTGTTATGTTTCCCTAGGCTTCTCTTGGCTGTGATAGTTTCTCAGGCTTTACTTTTTTTGAACTTTCAAGAATTTATTTGTTTAATTAGATGTAACCTAACTGTACAAGTGGCATTATTAAATTAGCAAAGTCTACAAGTCTTATACAACTTAACAAGTTGCATAGTTGTTTTAATCCAAGCTTATATAATTACTTCCTGGATTTACATAATACAAAAGGAGTCTAACATGTCAGCATGAAAACTGAGATTCACGAATAATAAAGCACACAGATCATGACATGGCTCATTTATAGGTTTTTTTCTTATATGCCAGGCAGAGAGTGTGGTAATTATGCTGTATTTATCATGTTTTTTTTCAGGCTTTACTTTTTAATGATCTTGATAGTTTTGAGGAGTGCTGTCCAGGCATTTTGTAGAATGTCTTTCAATTGGGATGTATCTCATGTTTTTTCTCATGGTGAAACAAGGGCAACCCATTTTTGAGGGGAAGGCCACAGAGGTGAAATGCCATTCTCATGGCTTCACATCAAGGGTATATGCATCAGTATGACTTACCACTGTTGAGCATCTGATTGAGGTAATGTTTATCAGGTTTTTTTCATTGTAAACTTACTCTGTTTTTTCTCCTTTTACGCTGTAATCTTTGGAAGAAATTCACTATGCCTAAAGATTGGGAAATTATGCTCCACTTGCCTAAGGGTGGAGTGTCTGCATGAAGTTGTCTGGAATTTTCCTGCACAGGAGATGTGACTCTTCTTGTTTGTCTAATGATTGATATCAGTATGGATTAGTGGATGTTTATTTTATACTTTTAGGTTATAATCCAATACTAATTTATTTATTTTTCTTAAAATTTTCCAGCTTTGGCCACTGGCAACTTTTTCAGTTAGTTCCTTTATCCAGTTGACATACTTGTGATATTGTGGGTTTGTCTTCCCACCCCTCTTTTAAATTACTTTTTTATAATCTGGCACCAAAAGATGCTTCAGACTTATTTTCATATATTTCTTGGCCCAGTCCTGGAATCATCCAGTCAGCCATTTCTTCAAGGAGTCCTTGTTCTCTTTATTGGAGAAAGGTGTTTTAGAAACCAGGTCTGGGCACTACGTGTGCTTTTTGCTACTAGGATCTCATTGCTACTAGGTCCTCTCAGATGATGGAGCAAAGAGACATGTATGTGTGTATACTTTCTGTATGTGTCTATCTGTATTTAAATTAAACATAAATTTGTACTGCTGTCTTCAACTCTAATCCATGTAAATTAACATAATGGTATGTAATTGATTGTGTTCTTAACCTGGGATACTCTTCAATTATTTTGTCAATGTTTTGTAACTCAAAACATTTTGAAGCTCTCAGTGGCAAAGACTGGTCAGTGCTTATCCACCCACTTATCTTTTTACCAGAAAAATACTACATTTCTAGTCCCTGCTTGCAGTTAGGTATGGCCAGGTAACTAAATTCTGGCCAGTGGGGAAAGGAAATTGCGGGGTGGGACTTACAGGAAAACTTCTGAATATGAGGATAGTTCAGTGCACATCCCTTTTCTTTGCCTTTTCTCCTCCTTGCTTCCTGTTGCCTGGGCTTCACACAAGATGGCTGGACTACTTGTAGCCATCCTGGGTCATGAGGTAATCATGGCGGGTAGAAACCAATGCTAGGATTTTAAAACTGAAAGAGAAACCTGAATTTGTGATAACTCCAAGCTGCCATACTAACTCTGATCTACTTTTATGTGAGGAAAATATAAACTGCTATCTTTTGGCCTTTTTGTTTCACCTAGCCAAACCTGAAGCTAACTTACATACTTTTTGAAGGTGCCTGTCTCTTAAATATTATTTTTTAACCTAGATCATTTTCATCAATGCTTATCTGTTACCCCTCCAAAAAAGACTTCTTAGGAGAGGCTATTTAGAATTGAGTCCTAGGAGCTGAGAAGGAAGATGAGATAATTTAGGAGAGAAAGAACCTGGCGAGCTCAGAGTGACCTGGGCAGGGCAGATAGTATCATATAGTCATGGAGGGTAGCAAGTTAAGAGTAGTGTCTTGAGGACCAGTGTGAAGGTGACTAGTTATGTGAACCTGCTGAGAAAACCTTTTACACAGGTTCTGATGATGTGAATGTTAGGTCCTTTGTAATTGTCATGTAGGTCCATGAAGCTTTGTCCTTTTTCTTCCCTAAGTCTGTTTCCTCTCTGTGTTTAGATTAGGTGATGTCTATTGTTGTATCTTCCAGTTCATTGGTTCTTTACCTACTCTGAGTTTTAAAATTTTAATTATTGCATTAAGTTTCCATTTGGTTCTTCTTTATATCTTCTCTTCTTTGCTGAAACTTTCTATTTCTTTGATGAAACTATTAAATTTTTCATTTGTTCCAAGCATGTTTTAATTACTCATTGAAACATATCTAATGAAGTGACTGCTTTAAAATCTTTGTCAGATCATTTCAACTTCTCTGTTATGTTGGTTTGATATCTGTTGGTTGTCTCTCTTCGTTCAATTTAAGATCTTCCTGGTTCTTGATACGATGAATGATCTTTGACACCTCTGAGCAGTTGGTGGTGAAAGCCTGGCTCTTCACTGACATGCCACCACTGCCTGGGGAGAGGGAGGGGAACCTTGTTAGTGTCAGAGTGGGGTGGAAATGCAGACTTGCCATGTACTCTCCAGGTACACCACTGTGTTGTTCTAGATCCTGAGGTCCCTAACCAGTCTGCCTTCATCACTCCATCTTTCAGAGTCTACTTCTGTTTGTTGAAAACATAATGTCCAGAGTTCTAGCTGTGCTTAGTGGAGGAATAGTGAAAAATACATCTATTCTGTCTTCCCCAAATCCAATTCAGTTTTGACACCACCAAGAGTTAGCACAAACCCCACGTTAGGGGGCTCAGTCCCGCAAGACTACCCCTCCTTTGGATGCTAGCCGTAAGTTCTTGGTGGCCCCAGGCCACATGTACTTTTTGCCTGGCTAACTGCAGATTCAGGGCTTCCCACAACCCCCTCAGGATCAATAATTCTCTAGAACTCAGGAAAGCTCTGTGTTTACAATTGCAGTTTTATTATAAAGGATACAACTTAGCAAGTGCTGATTGGTAGGGGCTCATGAGGCAAGGCCTAGGGTGGAAGCAGGGGTTAGGCAGGGGCTTCTGTTAGAGTTGGGTTGCCTCCTTACTGGTTCACAGAGATGTTCACCAAATGGGAAGCTCGCCGAGCCTCATGATCTAGGGTGCTTATCTGAGGTTTTATTACATGGGCGTGACTCGTTGAATGGCCATATGATTGAACTAAATCTCCAGTCTCTCCCTCCTTCCTAGAAAACGGGGCTGTAAGCTCCAACCCTCTCATTATGCAGTTGGCTCCCGTGGCCACCAGCCCCCATCCTGAAGCTGTGTAGGCTCCTCTCAGTAAGTCAGCTCCTTAGCATAAACTCAGGTATGGTGTGCAGGGGCTCATTATGTATAGCAGAAGACACTGTTACTCAGGAAATTCCAAAGGTTGTAGGAGCTCTGCTGATAGCTGGGGACAAAGATCACATTTTTTTTTATTATGCCACAGATTATATTAAAAAAATTTTTTTAACCAGTTAAGTTCATTTATTTTAGAACAATATGACATATTTTTTGGAAGTTTCAGTTGACTCCAGTTTTCATGTCATTTAATAATTGAAACATACTGTTGCCCTGCCTTAGGGACTTTTTCAGATGAAGTACAGGAAGCAAGAAAGAGATGAGCTGTGTCTGTCTGGGAATTGGATTTTACCGTCACAGCAGGGCCAAACTTAAATAATGTCTCTGAACAGCTGTCCTTTTCTTTTGCTTTCTTCCACCTTCACAGGAACCAGTGCATCAGTCAGATGAAAGAGGTGAAGGAGCAGTGTGAAGAGAGAATAGAAGAAGTCACCAGGAAGGGAAATGAGGCCATGCCTTCACACGATCTAAACGAACAGAAGGACCAAAGCCAGCAGGTAATCCTGGGCTTTTTCTGCCAGGAATCTCCCAAAGGTCTTCCTGCCCTCTCTTCAGGCATCCTGTTCCTTTATCTGCTGTCTGGTTTGCTCTGGTTCCCTGAGACACAACAGTCTGGTCCCAGGGTGTGGGGTCTCTGACTGAGTATGGTGGCCTCTGAACCCAGCCTCTGTGCCCCAGCCTGTATGGATATTGCTTCCTTTAAAGCTTACAGCCACCCTGGAGAGGAGTTGTTTTTGTTTTTCTGTTTTGAGGGCGCTGAGGCCTGTGGAGGTGGTCAAATACTGTCCCAAGGTCAGTGCACCTGGTCAGTGATGGAGCTGATCCGAACCATGCTGTCAGGCTGCCTCCTGTGTAAGCACAGCCTATGGAAGTGCTGTTCAAAGCCTTCTGGGGGATCTTTGTTTTAAATGTAGCCGTTTTATTGAGATAGATTTCACCTGCCATAGAGTCACCTGTGTAGTATTTACAGTTCAGTGGTTTTAGTATATTCACAAATGGGAAGTCGTCATCATCACACTGTGATGCAGTCATCATCACGGTCAATGTTAGAACCTTTTCATAACTCCCCAAAGAAATCCCATACCCAGTAGCTCACTCGCCTTTTACTTCCAGTTCCTGGAGGCTTAGGTGAGCTGTGATCTATCTTCTGTCTTACAGATTTGCCTTATCTGGACATTTATTTATGACGGACAATAACACTTATCAGTGACTTCCATGTAACTTTCAGGATCCACCCGTGTTGCAGCATGTACGAGCGCTCCCTTCCTGTGTATGGCTGAATAATAGTCCACTGTTTGTGCTGTGTTCTGTTTGTTTATTTGTCAGCTGATGGGCATTTGGGTTATTTCCACTTTTTGGTGACTGAATAATGCTGCTGTGAATGCTCATGCACACATTTTTATGTGAACATAGGCTTTCATTGCTTTTAGGTATATACCTAGGAGTGGAATCGTTAGATCGTGTGGTAACTCTCCACAGGGTATTGAGAAACTGCCATACTGTTTCGGAAGGTGATCTTACCCTTCTGCATTCCTGCTGACAGTTTATGAGGGTACCAGTTTTGCCACATCCTTGCCAGCTCTTGTCATTACATTTGTCTTTTTCATTATAACCATTGTAGTAGGTGTACAGTGCTATCTCATTATGGCTTTGATTTGCATTTCCCAGTAGTTGATGATATTGAGTATTTTTTCATGTATGCTTTGTTGGCTGTTTGTAATTTCTCTTTGGAGAAATTGTAAATTGTATCCTTTGTCCATTTTGAAATTGAGTTACTTTTATTATTGAGTTGTTAGACTTCTTTATATATTCATATAGAGATATTGGGTGTATGATTTGCAAATATTTTTTCCCATTCTTTGAGTTATCATTTCACTTTCTTGATGGTGTTCATTGAAGTAGAGAAGTTACTAATTTTAAGTCTAGTTTATCTATTTCCTTTGTTGTTTGTTCTATGAGTGTCATATCTAAAACTGCTTTGCCTAACCTAGCATCATGAAGATTTATGCCTGTTTTTTCTTGTGAGACTTGTAAAGTTCTTAGCATTTAGTTCTTCTTTTAGTCCTGTGATTCATATTGTTAATTTTGCATATGATGTGAGGTAGTGGTTCAACTTTATTATTTTGCATGTGGCTATCCAGTTGTCTCAACACCATTTGTTGGGGGGAAAAAAAAAAACGATTCTTTTCCCCACTGAGTTGCCTTGACATCCTTGTCAGAAAAATCAGTTTACTATAAAGATGAGGGTCTGTTTTTGGACTCTCTGTCTGTTCCTTTGATCTCTTTTTCTATCCTCATGTCCACAGTACACAGTCTGGATTACTGTATTTTTGTAATAAACTTTGAAATCAGCAGCTTTGACTGCTCCATCTTTGTCCTTTTTCAAGATTATTTTGGCAATTCTGCACTGGATGACTTTTTATACGAATTTTTGGATCTGCTTATCAGTGTCTTCAAACCAGGTGGGATTTGGACAGAGATTAAAGTCTGTAAGTCCCTTGGGAGGTGTTGTCATTTTAACATCTTGTCTTCTGATGTGTGAATGTGGGATTTGTTTCTATTTCTTTAAGTCCTTTAAAAATCTTTTCAATTATGTTTTGTAGTTTTCAGAATTCTTGCACTTCTTTTGTTCAATTTATTTCTAAGTATTTTTGATGCTGTTATAAATGGAATTGTTTTCTTAATTTCATTTTCAACTGTTTATTTCTAGTGTGTAGATAATTCATTTTTTATAATGACCTTGTATCAGCCTTTCTGAACTTATTAGTTCAAGTAGTATTTTTTGTGATTCTTTAGGATTTTCTGAATACAAGATTATGTCATCTAAAAATAGAGGTAGTTTCACATCTTCTTTTCCAATCTGGATGCCTTTTATTTCTTTTTATCGCCTAATAGCCCTAGCTAGAACCTCCAGTATAATGTTAAATGGAAGTGGTGAGGATAGACATCCTTGTCTTCTTTTTGATCATAGGGGGAAAGCTTTTAACTCGTTCACTCTTAAGTCTGATGTTAACTGTGCAAGCATACCTCATCTTATTGTGCTTTACAGATGTTTGTGTTTTTTACACATTGAAGGATTGTGGCAACTGTGTGTTGAGCAGGTATATTGGCTTCCTTTTTTTCCAACAGCATTTGCTCACTTCGTGTCCCTTTGTCACATTTTGGTAATTCTTAAAATATTTCAGACTTTTTCATTATTATTATATTTATTATAGAAATCTATGATCAAGGGTCTTGATGTTACTCGTGTAATGTTTTGGCATTTTTAGAAAATAAAGTATTTTTTAATTAAGGTAGTACATTTTTTAAACATAGTACTATTATGATAGACTACAGAATAGTGTAAACATAGCTTTTCTATGTACTGGGAACCCAGGAAATCGGTGTGATCACTTTATTGTGATATTTGCCTCATTGCAGTGGTTTGAAACTGAACCTGTGATATATTCATGGTATGCCTGTGTATTTTTCATAGATGCACATTATCAAGTTGAGGAAGTTCCCCTCTATTCATAATTTGTTGAGTGTTTTTATGAAGAAAAGCTGTTGAATTTTGCCAGTGTTTTTTCTGTATCCACTAGGATGATGGTGTGTTTTTTATCCTTTACACTACTGACATAGTATTATATGAATTGACTTCCGATGTTAAACCTTGGCATTGATGGGGAAAATCCTACTTGGCCATGATGTATAATCCTTTTGTATGTCACTTGATTTAATTTACTGGTATTTTGTTGATGATTTGGGGGTCTATATTCATACTAGTTCTACAGGTTTAGTTTCTTGTAATGTCTTTGTCAGGCTTAGGTATCAGGGTCATTATTGGGCTCATAGAATGAGTTGGGGAGTATTCCTTTCTCTGCTGCTTTTGGAAGAGTTTGAGAAGATGTAGTATTAAATGTTTGATAGAATTTACCACAGGAGTCATTTGAAACTGGGCTTTTTTAGGGGGAAATTTGTAAATTAATACTTCAGTCTCTTGTTACAATCTGCTCAGATTTTCTACTTCTTGAATGAGTTTTGGTAGTATGTGTCTTCCTAGGAACTTGTCTGTTTTAGGTAAGTTATCAAACTTGTTGGCAAACAGTTCTTAGTATTTCCTTATAATACAGTTTTTTATTTGTGTAAGAGTTGGTAGTGTTATCCTTTTTTTTATGTTAGTAATTTGAAATTGTTTTTAATCTAGCTAACGCTTGTCAAATTTGTTCATCTTTCAAGGAACTAACTTTTGGTTTTGTTGATTTTATTGTTTTTCTTTTACATATGTCATTAATTCCTGTTCTAATCTTTACTAAATCCTTCCTTACTTTAGGTTTAGTTTTTTCTTCTTTTTTCAAGTGTCTTAAGGTGGGAGATTAGGTTATTGATTTGAGATCTGTCTTTTTTCTTGAGATAGGCCTGAAATTTCCCTTTAAGCACTGCTCTAGTTGCCTTCCAGAAGTTTGGTGTGTTGTGTTTTCATTTTAATTTTTCTCAAGGTATTTTCTAGTTTTCCTTGTGATTTCTTTGACCCACTGGTTATTTAGGAGTGTGTTGTCTAATTTCCAAATATTTGTGAATTTCTCAAAAAACCTCATTCTGTTACTGATTTATAACTTCATTCCATTGTGATTGGTGACCATACATTGTGTGATTTCAGTCATTTAACATTTGTTGAGGTTCGTTTTGTGGCCGAGCATCTGTCTGCCTGGAGAGCAGTCCGTGTGCACTTGAGAAGAAATCGCATTTGCGTGTGTTTTGCTCTTGTTGGGTTGGGTCTGTAGATGTCTGCTCGGGTGGTTTGTCATGTTGTTCAAGCCTTCTCTTTCCTTGTTGATCTTCTGCCTACCTGTTAATCCAGTATTGAAAGTGTTTTTTCTGGGAGATATGGGCCCAAGCTCAGGTCTCTGCTTTATGCCAGGTGGTAGGGCACGACCAGGGTAGGGTATGGCATTAGTCAGGGTTTCCATGTGCTTGTTCATCAGAAGGATGCAGTGGTCCGTTGCATTGCTCAGGGTTGTTGAAGGTTCACGGTCACGGAGCTGCTGCCCTGACCACCTGTGTTCCTGTTTCAGCCTCGAGCCCCCAGTGAGCCCCAGCCCAGGCCGCAGGAGGCAGGCCCGCCCCAGGCAGAGGTGCCGGAAGCAAGAGGAAACGTGCCCAGCCACAGTGAGCCCCAGACACCAGCCCCTAGCTCCGAGGTGGCTTTTGATTTGAAGAGACAAGGTGAGAAAGGTAAGTGAAGCTTGCCAGTGACATGCTGTCTTCAGGGCTGTGCAAAACACACTGGAGCAGCTCCGGCCCCTCAGTCCGTACAGATACTCAGAGCTCACTGCTTGTGGGGAGCCTAGTAGTCGGGCTGCAGGTGGTAGTGAGTATCTCTCTGGGCACCTGGACTCGGGGCCACAGGGCTTTTATCTGCCTTCCTGACGTCTCACCCTTGTAAACTTCCTCGTTCTTTGGCAGCTTGGTAAAGGAAGGTCTAGGTGTGCCTTTATTCGGGACAGTGGCGGGGCTGTTTAGTTAAGGGGACGTGGCTGAGTCCTGGGTGGCTGTCACTGGCTCCCAGATTCTGGGTCTCAAGTAGGGTGATCAGATAAGCCTGGCATTACAGCCTCCTCCCCTTGCAGGATGTGCTCAATCCAGATGACTTGGTCTGGATTTGTTTTCTAAACCGTTTCCTCTTTCTTGTGGTTCTGAAGATATACTCCAGGCACAGTGAGGCTTGGAGTCTGGTGCCGTTAAGTTGCTCAGTTTTGTCCAATTCTTTGCAACCCCATGGACTGTTACATGACAGGCTTCTCTGTCTTTCACCATCTCCCAGAGTTTGCTCAAACTCATGTCCATTGAGTCAGTGATGCCATCTGCTAGGCCACGGCATACATGATCGGCTACCCCGTCCATCCACAGTCCTTGGGAAGGCTCTGGGAATTGAGTGGTCTGAGAATTTCTGTATTGTATGGTGAGGTCACGGCAACCTGTGTCCTATGCACAGAGGAAACCAAGGAAATTCAGGTCGTCAGCGAGGAGGAGCTTCAGAGGGACAGCCTGGCACTGCCGAAGGAGCCAGGCCGAGAACAGGAAGTGGAAGGAGACAGACAAGTGGGCGGAAAAGGCAATGGAGAACCCGGAGAGCTGGGCCAAATCCCACAGGTCCCAGCCGCCCTGCTGGCCAGCCAGGAGAATCAAGAGGCGGAGGGCCCTGAACGGGACCAGCTCGTCATCCGCGACGGACAGGAGGAGGGGCAGGATGCCGACGAGGAAGGTGGGTGAGAGGCCCCCTGGGCTGCCCGCTCATTCCGCTGCACCAGGCAGTAGCCCCTTCCATGGCCTTCCCAGTGCAGAACGGACACCCGTGAAGACGACCAACCAGCAGGGCGCCATTTGGCAGTCGTTCTGTTTGTTTGTTTCCATTGTCAGGCAGGAGACAAGACAGAAGGGCCGGGCACTCCTAGCACTTGGAACTTGTAGAAATCATATTCACAGGGAGCCTAGGGGGCTTTCCAGGTGGAAGACCTTGGATGGGAGCTGAGCACAGCGTCCACATAGGTCTCCTGGCGGGCAGAGCCCACACGTTTTCCTTGTCACTTCATCTCCTCCTGCCGTGTCACTGGCAGGCAGTGCCTGGTGAACCGAAGGAGGAAGGAAGGACAGATGGAAGGATCGGATAGATGGAGGGTCACACGTGTTTGAGCATTGCGGAAAAGTGACGTGGGAATCTCACCTTTCTGGTTTGGTTTACTTTTCTTTTTTAAAGGAAAGTGTGGGAAACTGAGATGAGCAGAATATTCTGGGATGTATCTTGGTCCCTGAAAGACGGAAAACATTTTAATCCTAGCTAAGCCAGGGGCGCTTAGAAGACACCTGTGTGCTGAGCCTGATAAAGTGACAGGTGGGGATAGTACTTACTGGCAGAAATTACCCCGATTTTCTGAAGAGTGTGTTCTCACAACTTTTCTGTTAAATAATTGGGGAGGAAAAAAGAAAAAAAGGACACTCTGGGGGGCTGATCAGAGTGGCAGTCAAGTTTCAGCTCACTCAGCAGTTGGTCGCAGGGTGTAACAGCTGCCAGTAGGCCGGCACTACTGCGGGGGCCTGTGTGTCACACCTTGTTCAAGGTCAGCTGTAATGGTCTGATTACTAGAATAAAGCCGCACGGCACACAGGCCTGGGCTTTGTTTCCTCTTCAGGCAGTTAGTGCAGGGGTATAGGACTGGAGCTGACTTTTCCAGACATGCTTTTTAAACAAAAGATCTTGTTTATACAGATATGAAATGTTAACAGTAACCCTCTGAGTATGTCTCTTGATTGCATCCTGTCCTGATCTTTTCTGGTTGCTCTTCTCTCTGGGGATGAATGCAGTGATAAATGAGCTAATTCTGTATGTCTGATGGAAAAATTTTACCCTTTGACTCACAATAGCCACTCCATTTCCTTCTCTCAGGGCAGTGAACCATTTTAAGCAGATGCCTCCATTAACCAGAAACCTGTTTCCAAATAGTGATGCCTTCCTTTAACGTTGATTATCTCTTTAAAAAACTGGACTTTTGGTTTGGTGAACTAGTTACCCTGATTCCAGCCTGGAATGGAGCTCTTTATTTAGGGCCATATTTTAAATAGATTCAAAGTTGGAGTGGGGCATACATAAGTAGAGGAATCCTGCATGGTCTTGGCACTGGGAGCAAGCACACGAGTCCCTGTCATTTCCTGAGAGGAAGCAGAAAGAGCTGATTGTTAAACCAGGGTTGGGATAACCCTAGCGCCCGGGCTCTGGTGTTCCCATGGCATCGAGAGAGAAATGATGTAGCTTATGTTTTGTGGTTCTGCTAATTTTTCAGGGAGAAATCAGCAGAAACTGGGAGCTGATGATGACTACAACATGGATGAGAATGAGGCAGAATCTGAAACAGACAAGCAGGCAGCCCTTGCAGGGAATGACAAAAACAGAAATGGTAATTAACAGTGGTGGTGGTGGTGGTGGGTGGGTGGGGGTGGTCACCTTGTGTCTGATTTGTGGTCCTTCACTTTTGTATGACTGCACACTGAATCCCAACAATAATGTTGTAAGTAATCCCTAATTAGAAGACTGTTTTCTCCGGAAGCCTTGGAGTGTAGGGGCAGTGGAGAGAGGTGACAGTTTCAGGAGGCCACAACGAGGACCTTTCAGAAAGTCTGCATACATGAACTTGAGCATCAGCCCCTCAGGGGTCAGTGCGGATATGCTTCAGTGAAGTTTAGGAATTTCCCTTCAAAATGGTAGGTCACCGCATGATCATTTCACAGCACTAGTCGAAATGCTGTCATGTGTACACAGGCAAGTTTTTATAGTAGCACTCTGTGTTACTTTGTATTAACTGTTATTTTGAACTTTTGAAGAGTCCAGGCCTGTGGGATGCTCAGATTCTGGATTCGTCTCCTTGTGATTGGATTCTGGTTGAACTTTTTTTTTTAATAGCTGCAGTTGTGGTGTTCTAGCTTCACACCAGGAGGCACAGGATGGCAGGCTGATCCTTGGTTAAGGTGGTACCCACGAGGTCTCTCTGCTGCAAAGGTCCATTTTCCCCTCTGTAACTAACATGTCTTACAGAGGGGGATGCTGTGCGACGGTGTGACTTTGCTGTCCATTGAAAACCGTTGTCTGGATGGTCATTCCGCACATTGATCAGCTGTCATTCTTTGAGGACTCCCTCACCCCCAGTGTGTATACATTTGCACACACACACAGGCACACATACTCTCTCTCCCTTGTTTTAGTTTCACTGTAGACTCAAGGTTTCCTT
The DNA here is from genome assembly GCF_003369695.1 of Bos indicus x Bos taurus. NCBI lineage: Eukaryota > Metazoa > Chordata > Mammalia > Artiodactyla > Bovidae > Bos > Bos indicus x Bos taurus. The sequence goes on along the minus strand of NC_040083.1, from coordinate 79,239,558 downwards.
TCTTAAAGTTCATTTTTCCATCAAACTCTTGGTGTTTCTTTCTCAGTTTTTAAGAATTCTTTATGTGCTGGGGAGGTTGCCAGTACTACCTAGCAGTTTATCTTGATTTTGATTATGGTTTTTTGCCATGTAAAAGTTTCAAAAATTTTTATGTCTTTTTTTTTGCCTACAGATATGGAGTCATAGTTTTCTCATTTAGAGTTGAATTCACCCTTTTTTTTTTTTTTTGTTCAGTATACTTTCAGATTTTTATTTTGGTTTTATGAAGTAAGTCAGATTGAGAAAAGCACACAAAACAAACAAGTTGTTAGAAGTTAAACATTTTTTAACCGCACCCTGCCTTCCTGACTCAAGAAACAGAACTTGGCTTCAGGAAGTTCCTTCTTTGTTGCCCTTCCTGTCCTAGCACCTTCCCTCCCTGTACTGAAATACCTGTCCTCACCTTTCCATTCGGCATTTTCTTGAATTTCTTTATGGGCTTATCATCCAAGTGGGCATCCCTGGATGCCATAGTTTATTTAGTCTTGCCCGTTTTCTTATATTTGATATGTGTTTAAGTCTCAATTTACAAGTCTTCTCTTCCTTCCTTCCTTCCATTCAGCCAGCCAGCCAGCCATTGCTGTTTGACCACAGTCTGGAGAGTGTTGATTGTGTATTTCATGGCTCTGTTTATGGTTTGGTTTAGTGTGTTCTTCTTTCCTCCCTATTTCCTGCAGATCACCAGCTGATACCTGGAGGTGGTATTTTAATTCAGCCATTCCTATTTCATTTGTTAATTGAAATATTTTGTAAATAGACAAGTCATGGTATTGTTCATACAGCATAGGCAGGATAAATGCTTCTTTCTCTTTACCAGTTTTCACAATAAGGAATTATTTCCTTTGACCTTTTGAAGGTGACCATTTGAAAATATAAACTTTTAAACCTTTTTGATGGGTTTCATTCAGTTGCATTTATAATCTTTTTTGAAGTTCACATCGTCTCACCTTTGGCCAGTGAGGTTTTCCCCACTTCTCTCTGAACCATTGGTTCCTTTGTCTCTTGTCCTGCTTAGCCACTGCTTCACTCCACACACTGCCTTTTCTCTGTGAGGGGCTTTACCTGAGAAGAACGCAAAGAGGAGTCGCTGCCAGTGTGTTTCATGGACCTCCACCAGCTCCTTCGTCTTCCATGGGCACTCCGTGGTCACCTGCTGTGGGAGTAGCAGGACTGCCCCTTCCAGCTGCAGCTCTCTCACTGGCCCAGGTGCTTTCTGCTGTAACCTGTTGGTTGTTAGGATTTCTGTTGTTCCCGGGTCCATCAGAAGCTCCATTGCTTCCCTCTGTTTTCTTTCCAGACTCTGCGAGTGTATGGTTTGCTGTCCATGGATTATTTTTGACTGCTTGTATTTTGGGGTCTGCAGGACTCCTGCTCAGCTAGTTTTGCTGTAAATGGTCTCTAGTTTTTGAGTTTTTAAATTTAGTAGTTGGTTTATGTAAGGATTCTGAGAGGTTCAAAAACTGTGCCACTGTTTCTGCCATCTTTCCAGAATCCTCTACTTTCATAACTTACACTTAACATCTCTTGATTCATTTGACTCACTTTAAATGTTTTCAAGTGTATGGGCATGAGATAAGGGCCCAGTTTTCTTTTTCCAAAGGTGTTTGCAGCTGGCCCAACACTATCTAAAATCACCATCTCATAGTGAGTTGAGGTGCTACCATCATCAAACACTGGATTTTCATATGTACTTGGTTCTGATTTTTGGATTTTCTATTTCTGTTTTATTGGTTTCTCTCTTGATTCACAGTGTACCACATTGTTCTAAGTATAGCAGCCTTTTTTTTTTTTTTTTAATCTAGCCAGTCTACTTTCTCTGGAAAATTCAAGCCAACATCTTTTGAATAATGCTTCTTTCCTTTTTGGCTCCTCCTTGAATTCAGATTAGAAGTGTATTAGAACTTTTCAATCTATTCATGTCTCGTGTCCTCTTTTTCATATTTTGCATTTCTGCTTCTCTGATCTGTGTTGAGAATAATTTACTCAGAAACATCTTCCAATTCAAAAATTTTTCTTTTGTCTATGCCTTCTTTGCTGTGTTTTATTTTTAATTTCTAAACTTTTCTCTTGGCCATTCTTTATGGGTCCTTATTCCTTGCTCATGTTTTCAGACATCTTTTATTTCTCTGTCAACATTATTTCATACGCCTTGTCTTCCAGTTGTAGTATCTGAAAACTTGCGGTGTTGCATTTTGTTTCTGCAGACTGTCCTCACGGTACCTTGTTTCCTTGTGTGTTTTGTGCCTCTTAACTGTGAACTACTACTTTCCATGGAACTTTGTGTGGGAAGTATTGGAGAGTTAGAGAGAGAAGGTTGTTTGCCTCTGCCAGTCTCAAGGAGGGTACTGCAAACTCAAAACTCCTTTAATAAAGTAGGTTGTCACCTTTAGGGTTTTTTGGGATCACATGGAAAAAGGAGAGTTTGAATTATACACCCGCACGATCATCTCATGTGGTTAAGAATGCTCTAGTCCACACGAGACTTTTCATTGCAGGTTTATTTTCTGTTGCCTTTAAGTCAAGGATGTGAAACTTCAGGGTTCACGTTTATATGGGCATCCCTTTCTTCACTCCCCACCTTGAGGGGAGCCCTCATGTTTAAGGGCCTTTTGAAGCTGTGAGGGGAGCTCGGAGTCTTCAGGCTTCAGCAGAAGTCCTTAGGACAAAAGCTGGCATTGATGCTTATTACCTTCAGTTGTTAATATTTCCACTTCATTTTTGATCTTCCTGTTAGTGTTGTTGCATTTTAATGTTTTATTAATTTTTTTTTCACTTTTCATTTTGAAATAATTTAAACAAAACTAGTAAGAATTTCCACAAACCTTCATCCAGGTACCCCAAGTGTTAACATCTTATGTAACCATAGTACAGTTATCAGAATGAAGACATTTAATATTCACATAATGCTATTATCTATAGACATTCAGATTTCTTGAATTGTCCAACTAATAACCGCTTTCTGATTCAAGATCTAATCCAGGATCATACACTGCATTTATCATCATATCTCTTTAGTGTCTTTTAACCTGGAACCCTCTGTCTTTATCACTTATAGCACTGATAATTTTTAAAGTGTTTTGGCCGATTGTTTGGTAGAAAGTTGAGTTTGATTCAGCAGTGCATCCTTAAAAAATCTTTTGTATTTTACCCAGCATGTCACTTACTACAATTGGCAGAGTTGCTTGGGGTTTCTAAAATTGAAAGTCTTAAGTTCATTTTTAATTATTTTCATAGACTTTTTAGCTAATTATTTTTAATGCAAAAGATGAACGTGTTAGGAGTCAGAATTTTAAGCAAATACAAGTTAGATGTGTGACTGTGCAATGAAGCCTTGGGATCTTTCATCCCTTACACCCAGGTGTCCGTCTAAGGATTTGACCTTGTACCTGCTAAGGCTTTCAAATTGAGGAGGTAAGCGAAGTAGAGCAATGGTTTTGCTATACCTGTGATGGATTCATTTTGATATTTGGCAAAACTAATACAATTATGTAAAGTTTAAAAATAAAATTTAAAAAAAAAAAAAGAATTTTAAGTTGAAGAAATGTCATTTTAAAATTATGTCATCAAGATGGTTGCAGAGCCTGCTTTTCTCCAGGGAAATTAGAAGAAAAAGGCATTAGTTCCAACTTTATTAGAGAACTTAAGACAGTCATTTATAAAATCATTAAGATGTGCAATAGTTGTAAATGAGGATCTTGGGTTTAGGTTATATTTGTGATGTGTCTTTTTACATCCTTTGGGTGTCATAGGATAAAGAGGGTGGAAGCCACATATTGACATCAATTCTGTAAAAGAAGAGCTTTGGAGTCACAAAAGCTAACCTAAGTTGCAAATGGCTTTTAGGAAGCAGTGTGCTTCCTGCTGCAGGTGCAGTTAACAGATTCATGCAGCGCATGAGGGTCATGATCATGTCAAAAATTCTATGAGTACATTTCATACCGTCTATTTTGTAGAACATCATTAAACTATTTCACAGTTCATGGTACCTTGTTGGCTATACAAATGGACTCTTTTGCTCTCTTGTCGTTGATTAGCAATGAAATTCCACATTATAATGTTACCCTGGGAGACAGTCCTCTCTTATAGACACTTAAGTCAAATGGGACCTGCCTGGGCTGGTTTCTCAAAATGCTTAATACTAGAACATTTTGTTTTCTTTTTCCTTTTTAGTTCTTAACGCTGAAAATCAGAAAGGAGACACAATAAATTTACTTGATCAGCATGAAAAGAGGAATCACACACTCTGAATCAAACTGGAATCACATTCTTGTGTGTCAGAATTGAACAGAGATCACTATAATAGTCACAAGGGATTGAATACTGTGAATAATGTACTAAGTAAAATATCTAAAGATGATTATTGTGGAGTTTTAGTTTGTATTTACAATGTAGGAAAATGAGATTGTCTTTGAGACAGTGTTTTAGAGGTATTTTTGAAGTGTTTATATTGAGATGTCAAAATTGTTGAAATTTGTTGGCTAATAGGTATTTCATAAGAAGATCAACACCAGAAATAGAACACAGGTTCTCCTTCAAGTACGACAACAGCAGGATTCATGTTGTGAAGTGTAACCTTTGCTGTGAAGGGGACTCCCATACTCGCAGAGCTCCTTGTCTTCAGGTCCCTCTGGAGTCATTCTCTTCGCCATGTGCTGCGCTGAGACAGGAACCAGCCCTGCAGTCGGCATTGAGTGATTTTTGGTTTATTCTTCGGTGCTCACTTCTGGTTCTGACAATCAGTGGCCTAGAGCACTGACTGTTAACATAAACATCACGAGCAACGGTGTTAAACAAGTCTAAACACAGAGGTGTTTTCTGTGAGGATTTTTTAAAAGACTGCTACTTGTACAATAACCCTTGTCATTAATGTACAAAATGCTTTCAAGTGACTTGTAATTTGAGTACCTGTGATCTATACTTGCCTTGCTTAGTATGTGTGGGCAAAGCATTACCAAGAAAAGCCACGTGCAGATTAGACTTCTGACACAACGGGCCAAAGCAGGGCTGACCTTGGGCACGTGTGGCAGAGAAGGTAGTACCGCACTGTGGGTGGGTGTGCTGCGGACACTGCCTACTTCACTGCTAGAAGAGAAGAGAAATTTGATGATGAAGGAGATACACAGCATACAGATTTGGAAAGTTTAGAAAGTCAAATGCAGTAGTTGTCTTTTTCAGTTTACACATGTACCTTGTGGTAAAGGACCATATCACAAACTGATTTAAAAACCAAAAGTTAATTTGAAAATGACTAATCGTAATTTGCTTAATAGTGACATCAGGTTTGAGTTGGTTCTTGCAAATAAACAGGCTCCTGTCAGACTTCACACTCACATTATGACCTTTAGAAAGGCTCCCTACAGGGTTAAGTGGGTGGTGATGCTTATTAAATCAGCATTCTGAGTCATAGGGCTTGAGATACAGGGGCTTCAGGTCATGTGACACAACCCCCTGTTAACAGAGAAGAGACTGGGGCCCAGAGGACTTCTGAAGCCTCTCCAGGCCCAGCCAGCGTGCCTGCTTCGAAGCTGGCTTCGGACTCCTGGTGCCCCTGCTGCCACTGAGGGGCGGGGCCTGGTCTGCATTCAGGTTATGATCGCCAACTTGAATGCTGTGTGGTATTTTCCTACCTAATTAAGATTGTAACTGCCCACCCAGAAAAGGCAACTGAAGGGTGTGAAAGTAGCTTTATAAGGTACTCATCTAGGTCCTTGTCCAGCCTCCCTCTGTGTCTAAGTCTTAATCAGTCTTAGGGTTGATGTCTTGCATATTAGCCTTTATTCATCTCATGTTTTATCAGTGTGCCTAGAGTTGCTGAGAAATGAAACTCTGTTCAGGTTTTAAAACTGCTTTCAGTTTTCCCTTCATCTGCTGGTGAAACCCTAAGGAATCAGCTTGTAAACTGTGGATTAAGGATGGTATAGGATTTGCCTTATTAATTAAACCTTTCTGTGGAATGAGATGCTGATATAAATAAAAAATAATCATGATTTAATCTCCTTGTACAGAGGCACCTGAAAGCTGTTTATTCGGGAGGTAGGTACTTTAGGTGTTTCTTCAAGCAGTCATGCTTTATTCCTGTTGGCTTCCCTTGGGATCAACTATTCCAAGGAACAATCTAGAGATGCCACAGCCATTTATTTAAAAAATAAAACCTGTGTAATAAGCATCAGATAGATTATCAAACAATGTGGTCTTTTGGGTTCATCTAAAAGCAGCAGCTAATCCAATTTTTAATAAACTGTTTGATTCACACCCTCCTCTATATTCTCAAATGGTGTGTAGACAAGGAGTGATGATTAATTTGATCTTTTTTTCTGCAGATGAAGATTGCCATAGCAGCTTTGGATTAGATTTCATGAATAATCATTGCACCTAGCATACCTTTGTGTGATGGAATTTGAAAAAACATTCCCTGATTAAGTCAATGTGGTATCATTAAATAACTAGTTGAGAACTGGCATAATTGTTTTATTTGGTAATTGGTGGTTATCTATTCATAACAGAACTTGAAATGGTGGAAGAGAATTGTAATTTCACAGTCTTTTAAGGTCCAGGGGGGAACTGGTCTATTCTCATTATGTATTTTAGCTTAAAAGATTATACAGTAATCTTTATTAATAATAACAATAATTACTCATTAATAGAAATGGTAATCTTTATTAATGATTATAGATTAAGGATAGTTTATAGGACACTCAGCCCACTAACACTTGCCTTTGAAATGAGTTTGAAATATACAAGTTTCCATTAATTCTAAGTTATACTAATATTTGGTTCACATTGTCATTTTAGATTTTGAAAGTATTAGTATTAGAAAGTTGAGGAAATGGCTTATCTTGTGTATTTAAATGTTTATGTTCTATTTCAGCTCAGAGGGCAACACTTTCTTAAGGGTACTAACTAGGCCACTGTTCTTAACTGATCTGTAAGGTTCTGGTAATGTGCACACTGACGGATTTCTCAAAAGTAGGTCTCTTCCCATGCACTGTGCTTGTTGATGTGCCTGTGAAACTCATCTCTGGGAAGGAGACATGACTTGAAACATTCTCATTTGTAAACTATATATAAACTTAATGACTTTTTTTTTTTTATAAACCAAGACCTTGAGACAAATACCTGCTTTTTTTTTATTTTTTAAATCCTTACTCCTTAGAAGAAAACTAAATGTTCTAAAGTAGAATAAAAATCCTGAGTTGAGTGACACAGGCTTACACTTCATATCCCTACAGAGATTCTAATATTGCCAGGGGTGCTTGGTAAATTTGACTAAAGTTCAAATAAAGACTGAGTGATCAGAGATGTGGCCCTAGGCAACCTGATTTTTCATATAACTGAAGTTTTGCCCTTTAGAACGTTCATAAACAGATTTAGGTGGACAAATGCATTTTTAGAATGAGTGTTAATAGACATGTAAGAATGAGGATGAAAACTCAGGCTTTAAGAAGTAAGCCAGAGTCTTTGTGGAGCAGCTCCTGATGTTAGAGCTTGGTTTTTACTAATTTGGCTCTCTTAAAGTAGTACAGTGACAGTGGAACTTCAGTATGATGTAACATGTGTGCCTTTATCCAGAACTCAAACCTTCACCTGAATGTCTTAACTCACATCAAAAAAGCAGCCACATTATTATTTCACATCTGAATTATCATTTAAAAGAGTAATTCTGTGACCTTAACCACCAGTCTACAGCTGCCAGTTTTTTCCCTGTGAAGGACAATTCTGCTTTAACATCCTTGCTCTGGCTTTTTGAGATGGGTTCTTTCAAAAGTTATTCTGGAAGTCAACGGATGACAAATCTCTTATCAAAACAAAGCACCACACTTTACTTTAAGCTTGGCTTAAAGGTTTGGCCTAAAATGTTTGAATTCTACACAGACGGTTGCAGATACTGCATCTTTACCTTATCAGTAGTTTAGAAATTCAGAGTGTTGCATAATAACTTTATGTGGTCCTCCAAAAGCTGATACATTCTTTTTAAATGGAAAGAATAGAAAGCATTGTTAGCAGAGGACTACAGAAAAAATTCTAAGTGAATGCAACCAGTTTCTTCGTCTGATACAAACTGTTTAGGGGCAAGGCTACCAGACTCCAACTTACCACCTCCTGGTTCCTACTTCAAAACTCCCCTGGCACTCTTAGTGTCCTGTGTTCTCACCATTAAGTGTCTCAAATTGAGCCTTCCTACTGCTCTGGAGGCCTTGATTTTAACCTTCATTCAGTTTTCCAACTAACTGCCTCCAGGATGTCTTTTATATTTTTAAAAGATCCACATCCCATTAACTGAGTGAACAGTTCTGCAAAAGATGAAGGTGTTTTTCTCAAGTTTATACTATAGCTGGGAAGATTTAAAAAAATTAACTACAACTGAAAATGCTAAAAAGTTGGCTTATAGCTCAACATTCAGAAAACTAAGATCATAGCATCCGGTCCCATCACTTCATGGCAAATAGATGGGGAAACAGTGAAAACAGTGACAGACTTTATTTTGGGGGGCTCCAAAATCACTGCAGATGGTGATTGCAGCCATGAAATTAAAAGACGCTTGCTCTGTGGAAGAAAAGCTGTGACCAACCTAGACAGCATATTAAAAAGCAGAGAGATTACTTTGTCAGCAAAGGTCCATCTAGTCAGGGTTATGAATTTTCCAGTGGTCATGTATGGATTTGAGAGTTGGACTATAAAGAAAGCTGAGAGCCGAGGAATTGATGCTTTTGAACTGTGGTGTTGGAGGAGACTCTTCAGAGTCCCTTGGACTGCAAGGAGATCCAAATAGTCCATCCTAAAGGAGATCAGCCCTGGGTGTTCATTGGAAGGACTGATGTTGAAGCTGAAACTCCAATATTTGGCCACCTGATGCAAAGAGCTGACTCATTTGAAAAGACCCTGATGCTGGGAAAGATTGAGGGCAGGAGAAGGGGATGACAGAGGATGAGATGGTTGGGTGGCATCACCTACTCAATGGACATGAGTCTGGGTAAACTCCGGGAGTTGGTGATGGACAGGGAGGCCTGGCGTTCTGCAGTTCATGGGGTCGCAAAGAATTGGACACGACTGAGCTACTGAACTGAAAATGCTAAGCACTTTTAAATGGTTTGGCCTAAACGAGGAGATACAGGAGCATTCTCTGAAGATCTAATGTTTCAGAAACTTGAAAGATAAAGAGAAGCTGTCCAAGAGAAGAGGTTGGCTGGTCAGAGGAAAAGCAAAATAAGATGCAGCTTGAGGCGCCCAGGGACAGGGCAGAAATGAAGTGGCCAAACCAGGTATCACTTAGTGAAGACTATCATTAACCAGAGAATAGTTGATCTTTTATGATCATACCAGCTCCTCCAAGAACAGGGTGGGGTAAGGATAAATGTGGAGAAATCAGTTCTAAAGAATGATTCCATTATTTCACACCCCACTCACTAACACTTCAATGTACTGATTCTGCCCTACCTCTTCAAGAAGGTTCTTACTATTGTTGCCAGCAACCTGTCAGATCCAGTGGGCCCATTTTGGTCCTTATCTTAGGCCTATTAGCTGTATGTGGCCCTGCATTGCCTATTTTCTGGCTAAATCTTTTCATGGCCAGAGAAAAACTCTCCTACACTTTTCTAAACGGGTGGCTTTTTTGACCAGTAATTAAGGTGACTTCTTAGAAGGCCAGAGTCTTACGAAACGAGTGACAGAAACTTGGTCAGAGGGTGGCGTGGCATGATTTTAAGGCGCTCACTTTTCTTTCATCTCCTACCTGCTCCTTTCTCCCACCTCTGCCCTGGTCCACTCTTAGAATTTGGTTATCCTGACTCTTCTTGGGACCAATCTCAGACTCTTCTCTTCTACATGTTCCCTGAGCAATTGCAACCCCCAGCTGCTGCTGCTACTAAGTCGCTTCAGTCGTGTCCGACTCTGTGCGACCCCATAGATGGCAGCCCACCAGGCTCCTCCATCCGTGGGATTTTCCAGGCAGGAATACTGGAGTGGGGTGTCATTGCCTTCTCCGGCAGCCCCCAGTGCAGGCCTCAGTTTACAGTTCATTTCTGCAGCCACTTAGTCTTCAGTTCATGTCTACCCAAGAATGCTGCTTTCAGCTCCACACCAAACTACTCGCCACTTGCACTAGGATGTTTTTCAAAGACAGCTCAAGAAGGCATTTTCTGGTGGTCCTGTGGTTAGGATTCCATACTTCCACTGCCAGGGGCCTGAGTTTAATCCCCTGTCAGGGAACTATGACCTTGCAAGCTGCACCGCCCGAAAGAAAAGACGACATCTTAACATCTAAAACAAACTTTATCCCTGAACCTTGTCTCCTGTTTTGCCTATATAAGCAAACAGCACCACACCCATCTAGTTGCAAAGCCCTAAAACCTATGAATCATCACCCTTGATTCCACAAACTCACCCAAGTCTTGTACCTCTTATCTTTTGATTCCATTCATCTCTTCCCTCTGCCACTACCTTAAGACCAACCGTCATTTCTTCTCACCTCACAAGCTTCCCTGCCTACAGCTTTTTGAACCAGTAATCATGAGCAAGCGGATCTGATTTGATCCTGCTGTTTACCTGATTCAAATGTTCCAGCAGTATCCACCAACATCAGTCAACAGTCTCCCCTTACTTCCAGCTCCTCTCTAGTTCCTTATCCTGCTCCTATACTTTAGTCAACTGCCACCTTCTCACCACAGGCCTGTGCCCATCTGTGTCCCCGTCAAGGGACTCAGCTAGTGCCCATCGTTAACCTTTGGGACCTGGATGAGATGGTGACTTTCTCCATAAATCATGTGAGGTGGGTCTCCTCCACCAGCACACTGCATTTTCCCTAGAGCATGATAAAGACTTGTTGGTTTTTCTGCATTCTTATGGTTGTTAGATCTGTGAGAGGAGAGGCAGTCTTATTTCCCCCATCATTTTTTTTTTTTTTTTGCACCTTGTATGGTACATAGATTTCCAAAAAGTTCGAAAAAAGGCAACTTTCAGCTTTTCTGATTAGAAACCTGCAGCTGAAACTTAGGAACACTCTTTGCTCTTAGGGAGAAGAGCCACTCCTGAAAAAACAGCCTTAGGTACTCTTAATTAGGCAGAACCCTTGCTCAATAACCTATATGTACATTTTCAGATGACCTAATTAGACATCAGTTTAAAAATGCCAGCACACCCTCTTAATCCATGGTTCCTGTTGGCACTGATCCACATTCTTATAGCTCACCTCAGGCTCTTGGCTGTCTGCCAGATGTTGCTGCCTCATTTAGCCTCTTTGCGTTTTGAATTCTTTCTTCTGTTGCCTGTCTACCATTTTTCTTGTTTAAAGTAATCAGAAATTACCAGCCAGAAACTGTTTTCTTTCTCAGAAAACTATCCAAATAGAAGGCAACAGATATATTCTTTATCTCTTTATAGCTCATTTCTTTTGTACAGACTACTGTTTTTTTTTAAAGACTTCTGGATTCTGAGATTTCAATGTCTACTGGCTGTTCCTGGATAACACGTTTATCACCACTCTTGGTAAAAGAGAGCCTGTCTGCTTCAGGAGCTGAGAAGAGAGGAGTCACGAATATTCTTACTCTACAGTCGTCGGCTCTACTATAGTAAGCAAGATTTATGCAGGTTAGCTGCTTTAAGATATTTCCAGAAATAAAGTTTCAATAAGACATCTGCAAGAAAGGTGTCAAATAAGAATTCAGATACTTGAAACTCAGAACCCTTTTAACCATAAAGGAAATACAAAACACTTGCTGGTTTTAAGCCAAGCCAAAGGCTCAGTGTAACTCCTGCTAACAATACTGTCTTGTTAATAGTAGGACCAAAGGAAAGGCCCCCAGAGATCACAGCAATATGGCACAGAACAGCAGAGCAGATGGGGGCGGAATGAGCAGCAAAGGAAGAAGGCTGGGGCCACTGGCACTGGACACTTACAGGTACAGGTGAATTTAAGTCAATCTGCAGAGCCAGAGGATGCTGGGAAGGCCCCACTTGAAAATGTTTCATGGGTTAAACTAAGTAAGTGGTAATAAAAAGCAGCATGTCATGTTTAAACCTAACCCTATAATATCACTAGCAAACATGATGTGTAATCTTTTTTAAAAAAGTGCCAAAAGTAACAGTTAAAAGGATTAAAAAAAATTCTGACAAAAAAAAATGCTGGTATATAGTTTAAGATACTGTGACACACAAAATCACAATCCCTGCGTGACTTAGTATCCCTATATAGCTAGGAGGTCCCCCCAAACCTCCCTTAAGTGTATTTAGCCCAAATCCCATGTGAGTGTTTACTAAATCCCTTGATTTTAAACTTTTGTTTGAACTGCTCAAATATTAAGAGTAAACACCTTCAATTCTTAGCACGTATCCACAAAGTGCTATTTTTCATCTCCAATAGTGCATTTTTTTGTCAAGAAATTTATTAACCTTTACAAACACTATTTTCACTCATAAAAAATGATTTATGATTAAATCTGTAATAAAACCAAATAACATTCATCAATGCATTCGATAAGACTAGTTTCATCCATGGAACATAATAAACCACTTTAAAACAGCAGTTTTCATTCACGTCATATAAGGCTATCAAATTAAAAGTATTCCTTATAATGGGTTGTTATCCAAGAAATCCATTTCACTTCACGTTATATGGTAAGACTGACGGATAGATCCTCTAAGAACAGAATCTGAAAGTAGACTCCACCCTTTTGGTCACCTTTTCAGTCTTTCTCTCAAACAAGTTTCACAACAGGAAAATATTTGTGAGCAGAGAAATCAAATTCAGGAGGAACCTGTGAAAACAAAGTCAATGTATCTTATACATATTTAGACAGTAAACAAAGACTTTTAATTTTAGACTCTTGTGTTTTTAGAAACAAGGAACAGAAAATGATTTAGCTTATCTCTGCATCTGTGAAGGTGATTAGAAAACATGCTGACCAATGGTTTTCTATTTTTAGAGAATACTTAATGAAAACAGACTTAAATTACAGGAAAAGGTCATGGGTCAGTGCGTTCTTTTAGTCCTATGGTAGCTGCTACTTCTGAGCAATGAAATGAGTCACTGGTAAAGCAGAGGCGGTAAGAAAGAGGGATAACAGAAAAGCAGTGGGAGCAAACAAATAGAGGTATGTATTATATAATGGACAGATGCCACCAGAAATGGCTCAATGGTTGGCCTCTTACTTCTGCACCGAATGTTGATACAGCACCAATGAAACACCAACCAAGGGAGGCTTACAAAATCTTCCATCTCCCGAGCCATTAAAGTATTTATTTATTGAAGCATTCACTTTTCTAAAAGTGGATGACTTTTTAAATAACTCCCATAAATTGGTTTTCACACATTTTCTTTTGTTACCTCAAATCATTCAGTAATTTAGGTGGAAGGGCAGAGCAAACTTTAGAGATTTTAAGTCAACAAAATCTGTAAGTTTCAAGGCAAAATGGCAAGTTCCAATTTATTTTCTGCCACTGAATCCCTTTTAGAATCATCTTTGTGGGCATTCTGACTTTTTTGTAATATTTATTCATCTTACTAAAAAAAATGAAGTTTATAACAATTGAATAACAATATATTTTACCTTGGATTCCTTTTTGTGTCCTCCTGCCAATAACTTCATAACCACAAAGTTGGGTTTGGCAACCTTTAAAATTCTATTGACCTAAATAATGAACAACATTAAGCTATCAAAACATAAAATTCATAGTCAAAATATATTGACTTATAGATACCAATAGGAATGTGGCACAAAATAAGTGTCAGTATTTTATTAAAATGAAAGCAATTTCAAAATATGAGTACCACCATGTATCTTTTAGTAACAAAGAACTCCAGTTTACTATCATGAAAACTTGAAAGGACTACTGTATCTTGTTTTCATTAAAACAAAAAAGCATTATATCGTGAAGTCCTGTAAAGACAGTACAACATGTTCAGGGCACAGAATCTAGAGTTAAGCCGTCTAGTTTCAAAGTCCACTTTTGCCACTTACTAGCTGTGAAACCGGAGAAGGCAACGGCACCCCACTCCAGGACTCTTGCCTGGAAAACCCCATGGACGGAGGAGCCTGGTGGGCTGCAGTCCATGGGGTCGCTAAGAGTCGGACGCGACTGAGCGACTTCACTTTTCACTTTCATGCATTGGAGGAAATGGCAACCCACTCCAGTGTCCTTGCCTGGAGAATCCCAGGGACGGGGGAGCCTGGTGGGCTGCCGTCTCTGGGGTCGCACAGAGTCGGACACGACTGAAGTGACTTAGCAGCAGCAGCTATGAAACCTCTGCAAGTTTTCTAACCTCTCTGTTCTCAGTTCCTTCATTTGTAAAAACGGGGATATAATTTACCTATCCCACAAAGATTTGTGAGGACTGAGTTAACACGTATTATGAACTGAAACTCACGCCTAGCAGGCAGAAAGTGTCCTTTAACTGGTATTTCTGACAACCATTTGTCCAAAACGTTTCACCTGAAAATATGAAACAATGGAATGGAATACTCACTTCTCTTTAAGAGGGAGTAATGGGCAACTTGAAGAAAAAAAAAATTGCCTGCTTCTTACTGACCTCACTTGACACATCACCTCAAGTTCAGGAACTGCTGCCCCTCAGCTCCATATCACATACCCACTCACCTACATAACTACTCCATTTGGGCATCCAAAAGCCATGTTCAAAACTGAGCTCCTGACCTTCCCAGCCCTGCCTCCCAACGAGTTCCATCCACAGTCTTCCCCTTACAACTCAATCCAAACAGATGGTGCTCAGGCCAAAAACCTCAAAACCACCCTTGACTCCTATTTTTCTCTTAACTCCACCTCCAATCCATCAGTCAATCCCACTGGCTAGACCTTAAAATGCAATCACTTCTGGTCCACTGGCACTACCATCTTTCACCTGGATCACAGCCATGGCCTCTAACTGGCTCTGGATTCTATCCTTGGTTTCACCAGTCTATTTTACCAACACAGTGGCCAGCATGGTGATCCTTTAGAACAAAAGTCAGATCTGGTCACATTAAAACTCTCCAACAGCTCAACCCTGTGTTCACCTCACTCCAGCACACAGCCGTGGGCTGTTATTCAAATACTCCAGGCACACTCCTTTACATACCTTTACACGTATGGATCCCTCTGCCTAGAAGGCACCATTCCTGGGTGGTCATATGACTTGCTTCTCTACCTTCTTCCAAGATTTGCTCAGAGGCCAACTTATTTAAAAATGTCTAATCCCTTCCACTATACCTCCGGGAGCATTCACTATCTCTATTCTCAGAAGAAAAATCTCTTTTAAGGTTTTTCTTCATAGTACTTCTGATCTTCTAATAGACTATTTTACTGCCTGCCCCCCCCACCTCCCATAGAAAGGTCCAGATTTCTGTTCCCTGCCCCGCCCCCTGCTAGAATATACCAGACTACTTAGGACAGTACACACTCGACAATATCTGTATATTCATCACTTCCCACATGTACACAAGTATCTGTAAGGTAAATCCCAAGAAGCAGAATTTCGGGGACTAGGCACCTGTGATTTTCGACAGATTGCTAAAATACCTTTCATGGAGGCTGTATCAAGATATACCCCCCAAAATGGTCAGTGTGTTACAGGTAACTCTCATTTACAGAATAAATACATTTCAATAAAATTAGGCTATATAGTAAATTAATGAAACTCATAAGAGGCTGAAACAATATTTTGTATTTTGCAAGTTCTAAGCTCTGTAGAATGATACTCAAAATAGTCTTCAAAACAATAGGCTTTATTTTAAATGGTCAAATAGAATAAGGTTGTTTTTACTTCCTGTGATAACTGACCAGATCATTTTTTAGATTTAAGATTTATATAATTATATTTTAATAAACTATAAAATTTTTTAAATTTAATGTTAACATTACTGAGCTGTAGATCAATCTGGGTCTTATTTCTATTCTTTCAGCTTTATGGTTCTAAGTCTTAATTTCTCTTTGCACTGATTTCTAAATTTACACAAAGGAGATATTTGTATCACTTCTTTTATCATATAATTTTAAGTCTGACAAGGTTAGGTTAGCAAAGTGACTGAAATCCTTAGCAGAAACATGACAGTCTTCATTTATTAATACTGTAAGTTCATTTTATAATTAAACTGTTATCCAGTAGTAAGTGATGTACTTCCTGACAAACTTCCTGTAGAATAACCGTGACTGCAGTTTTACCTCATGGTCTGGGTTTGGGATATTTTCCAGTATCATTTTTGCCTGCTGAAAGTGCTTACTAGCTGCCACATACAGTTCTGGAGACTGAGGAGGAGGGCTATATTTATTGAGGTCAGACATTTCCTAAAAAGAAAGAAATACTATTATTTAAAATATGTTTAATGTGAAAAAACTCTAAAATACCTTTTTAAATTAAAGAATTCTACACTGATTATCCATTCACATATGGACACTAATGCAAACACTCTGCATGTCCTGGTTTTTTCCTATTCAGTTTTTAACCTTTATATACCATACTTCATATTATTCTCATATTTAAATAACTGTTAATATGATGAGTATACCCAACAAAGTCAAATAATATTCATACTATTTAAAACTGCTATTTCATCCCTTTATCTCACTGGTCCAATAACAGTTTCACTTGACTATTTCAGCAAAATGGCTAGGTACAAATAGCACATCTCCAAGAGGGTCTAAGACTAAATATTTTGCGATTATTCTAAGCAGCAGGTTCACCTTGAACTGCAGATAGTGCACTGGTGGTGGTGTCATTACACTGTTGAATGGAGCAAATCTGTGCTCATATCGAACTTGTTCACTATCAAGCTCAAACTTGGGTTTTCGTACTTTGCCATCCATGTCAAAAGCTACCATGGTCTACAGTACAAAGAGAGAGAGAGAAAGATGATAACAGTATGAAAATGTGAACATCTTCATTAACAGAGAGCAGAAAATAAAAAACAGCTATTTATACACAGTTAATCAAAACAAGGCCCAGAAATCAAAAACAGGAAGAGAAAAAACTAGCTTTAATATTCATTTTTATATTCTGCACCATCTTTTATATGAAAAATGTTCATGTTCCAGTGTCTAATATTTTAATTTCCCCAGTGAAATTGTACCACATGCATATTCTTCTTAAGGCTCTTGTAACAGCTTTGAAAACTTCAAGTAAAAGCTCCTGAAGAAAAAGTAATATATCATCTCTATAAGAAAAGCACTGATCCTGTTTTCCAAACAGAATTCCATGTTCTATTTTATGTATTTTAGTATGTTTCCTCGACTTACTATCTCCTGAAAATGTCTGCTTTGCTTAAATTAAGCCTTTCATTATGGAGCTTGCCCCTTTCCTAACTAACATACTTCTAAAAAACTCTGGAACCCATCTCTTCCAAGAAACCTTTTCTGATCATCAATCAGAAGTAAACGCTTCCCTCTCTTAGTATCTATGCCACATATATGTCATCTGGTCTAACATTAACTAGGCACTTGAGACAAGGATCACATCAGATTAGACTTGGTATCTCGCAATGCACCTAGTACAAGACATCTGACATATGACAAATGTTCAGTATTTGTTAAATTAATAAAACCACTGGACTTGGATAAAAGGTCATTTTTAAGCAGACAGTTAGTAAAAATGAAGGTTAAATTAGAACCTAGAATCACAGGAGAGTTCATTTTAGTTTAATAATAAAATAGCAATGTAGCAACTTACTTTAAACATTCCAGCACACATGTTCTGATATGCCTGGCTCATTGTGATCTCTCGGCTCAATGGGCGAACTATAATTAGAAAGAAAATTATCCAAATTCTTTTCCCTCCTCCTCTTGCATTATTGCAGAAGAAATCTAAATTAATTCTATCTTGTTTACCAAATTAAAATATTAAAAAGTTTGTTCCCACAGGCTAAATTTTACGGCTCAAATCTACAAATAATAAAATAGAGCTAAGGTTAGACAGTAATTGGGTTCCCCAAACTGTAAGATTTCTCAAGTCACAATACAGAGACAATTTCTTATTACAGGAAAGCCATGAGTACAGTCATTTAATGACCCACACTCAATTTGAATCTGAAGGGAACACAAAGCACTATTTTGTAATGACTGTAGTCTATCTGTGCCGGCCCATGAGTGATTAATAGGGTAGTCCCCTGGAAACATTTCTTTCTTCTCATGGTCCTTGGGCAGTGTATGATCATCTTTTTGTTTGACTGTTAATAGCACCACTCCAGATTTCCTTCCTTCCTGAGCTGTCAGCCTTCTGTCAAGAGAGTATCACAAGTCTCCTGCTGTCTTGTTCCTCATCTTATTCCATGTGGTTACTACTTCTTGTCTTTTGACACATGACATAGGAAAGAAGTAAAAGAAAAGCAAGGAAAGACACCAAAAGGATTCTACCACTAATACTGTGACTCAGGTTCTACCCCAGTATCTTCTGAAGAGAAGATGAGTGAGTGAGTGAGTGAGTGAAATTTGCTCAGCTGTGTCTGACTCTGAGACCCCATTGATTGTAGCCTGCCAGGCTCTTCTGTCCATAGAATTCCCGGCCAGAATACTGAAATGGGTGGCCATTCCCTTCTCCAGGAGATCTTTCCAACCCAGGGATTGAACCCAGGTCTTCCGCACTGCAGGCGGATTCTTTACCAGCTGAGCCACCGGGGAAGAGAAGATGGTGAAAATAAAAATATAATGACTAATTCATCCATTATTTGATGAAATTAAAGTACATTCCAGTGTTACTTATTTCTTAAGTTTAAAAATAATTCCCATCACCTTTCTTCTTTTTTTTTGTTTTTTTACTACTACGGCCTTTCTGCTGCTCTTCCATTATCCTTTCCTCTGCCATCTGAGAGCCATCGGCACGACTTAATGTCGACATCAACCAGGCATAAAGAAATTCAGAGAGATACCTTAATGGAAAGAAAATGTTAGTTAATGATACATGTCTAAATGAGAGCCTGGTCAACACATGCACTAGTACTAATAAAGAGATATTTTTTAAATAATGTTTTAAAAGTTTTTTGTTTTAAAACAAGATTATTCAAATAGATAATTGATAGGTTAGATCTTTAAAAAATGACCATTACAAATAATTAATTTTCCCTATCCTGTTGCCATACAATATGGAAATCTTCTTGTCGCCACACAATATGGAAAATATACTACAATGATATGAGTTTTACAACTTTTCAAAAGATTTCTGGAGGGGATACAAATCAGGGGTATAGGATAACAGATACAAACTACTATACATAAAATAACCAACAAGGATTTACTGTATAGCACAGGGAATTACACTTATTATCATGTAATGACCTATAATTAAATATAATCTGCAAAAGTACTGAATCATTATGCTATACACTTGAAACTAACACAATACTGTAAATCAACTATACTTTAATTAAAAAAGACTTCTTGGTAATTGCATGTATCAGTAAATCAAATCAATGTCCAGCAAATTGTTTTTACTGTATCAATATAGGTCACATTTCACCTAAACCCATTAAGGAATTTCTTATTTTCTTATTAATTACAAAAGGAAACAAATACAGAACAAAAATTACATGCATTAGACAGAATGATTCTAAAACATTAAAAACATGCAAGCATATAATTTACTTGAGTTTATTCAATAAAGAAATGTGAGACAGATTTATCTCACCAGGTACTAAATTCTTGTAAGTTTAAAATGGCAAATAATACTTTCTCTTAGGCCAGAAAAATAGTTCAAATCTAGGATATAAATATATATTCCTTGAATAAAATTAAGGACCACTACTATATTAAATGAAAATCAAAGATTTGTAAGAAATTTCACGATCAAGTTGGTATGACACATTCTGAAAATTTCTCAAACAGTTAGAAGGCAGGTTATACTATTAAAACATGTTAAAAAAGAACATTTTAAAGCAAAGGAAGAGAACTCCCTGGCAGTCTGGTGGTTAGGACTTGGGTGCTTTTACTGCATGGCCCGTGTTCAATCCCTGGTGAGGGAACTAAAATTCCGCAAGTCATATAGCACAGCCAGAAAAAAAAAAGCAAAACAAATGAAAAGATACACCTGGAATGACTTAGGCACTTTATTTTAATGCTAAACTGAGCACTATGCCTCCTGGCACCTAAAGCAAACCAAGAAATCTGAGTAGAAAAAGTATATAGAAAGTACAATTCTATCTGATTAGAAAAAGTATGTTTTATGTGGAGAGAAAAGAATTCCTGGCAATGAATTTAAGAAAAGCACTTATTATAAAATCCTTGTAAAAAATAAAAATGAATTTTTCCCCCATCACACTATAAAATGAGGATTTGTAACCTACCTTAACTCAAAGAGATGATTTCTATAGAGAACTAATGCTCCCTTCTACCTTCTGACTACCTAACCCAAGGACAGATGAGTAAAGGGGAGAGCTGGCATAATTCAGGCCTTTCATTTATCAGATCTATCAACAAGCTTTTTACTAACTGCTTTATCAAAATTAATCTACAATTTTATCTAAAGAGAGTCAAAGAGCTAATATTCTATACCAGTTCTCAACTGTGATCTCAGGACCAGCAGCAGTCTCACCAGCAAAGCAGTTATAAATGCGAATGACTTGGCGGGGGGTGGGGTGGGGTCCCTACCCTAGGCCTACTAAACCAGGAACGCCAGAACACAGCCCAACAAGTTGCTTTCCGAGTGATTATGATGCATGCTAAATTTAAGAATTATTTTTTTTTTAAACTGATTTTTAGGGTCCACATGCTTTAGGGATCACATTCAGAAAGATCAACAATATATATTTTATAAAAATGCTGGAGCCCAATCTGTAATACTAAAATTAAACAAAAGTTAAAACTAACATCAAAGTAGACCAGGATACTTACAAGCAGAAATAAAATTTCTTTTGTTAGCAAGAAATGAATCTGTTCAAATATACAGGTAAATTTTATTCAAGTATTTATCTGAATATAATTCATCTGCCAATTCTTTGTGTCAAAGAGCATATAAAAATTGTATTCTGAGCAATCAAGAGCACAAAAGCTTCCAATCAGCTGCCTCAAACAACAAAACTTGAGCACAATCCTCTACAAAATGCCTTATTTGAACAGGAGTGTCCAATATGAATTAATGGAAAAAAAAAATCCTAAGTAGCTATAACACCTGTTGGTAAGAGCTGTTACCTACATAAATGTTGGAGAATATACAAAATAATATTTTTCTCACGTAACTACATTGATGCTCCAATTCATTTTCATAACCAAGAATTACCTGCTAAGAGCCTTAGCAACCATGACAACAAAACCATCTTAATGGTTATGCTGTTCAGCCGCTAAGTCATGTCTGACTCTGTGTGACCCTATGGACTACAGCACACCAGGCTTCCTTCCCTGTCCTTCACTATCTCCCACAGTTTGCTTAAACACCTGTCCATTGAGTCAGTGATGCTATCTAACCATGTCATCCTCCATCACCTCTTTTTCCTCCTGCTCTCCATCTTTCCCAGCATCAGGGTCTTTCCAATGAGTCAGCTCTTGGCATCAAGTGGCCAAAATACTGAAGCTTCAGTTTCAGTATCAATCCTTCCACTAAATATTCCAGGTTGATTTCCTTTAGGATTGACTGGATTTATCTCCTTGCAGTCCAAGGGATTCTCAAGAGTCTTTCCCAGCATCGTTCACTTGTGATCTGCGTTCTTTATGGATGTCCAACTCTGAGATTCATATGTGACTACTGGAAAAACCATAGCTTTGACTATACGGACTTTGTTGGCAAAGTGATGTCTCTGCTATTTAATATGTTGTCTAGGTTTGTCGTAGCTTTCCTTCCAAGGAGAAAGCATCTTCAAATTTCATGGCTGCAGTCACCATCCTCAGTTGAGTCTGGAGCCCAGGAAAATAAAATCTGTCCCTGTTTTCACGTTTTCCCCTTCTTTAGCCATGAAGTAACAGGACCAGATGCCATGATCTTCGTTTTTTGAATGTTGAGTTTTAAGGCAGCTTTTTCACTCTCCTTTTTCACCTTCATCAAGAGGCTCCTTAGTTCCTCTTCACTTTTTGCCATTAGAGTGGTATCATCTGCAGACACTTCTCCCAGCAATCTTAATTCCAGCTTGTGATTCATCCAGCCTGGCATTTCACTTGATTCACTCTGCATATAAATTATAGCAGGGTGACAGTATACAGTCTTGACATTCTCCTTTTCCAATTTTGAATCAGTCCATTGTTCCTTGTCTGGTTCTAATTGTTGCTTTTTGACTGCATACGGGGTTCTCAGGAGACAGGTAAGGTAGTCTGGTAGTCCCGCCTGTTTAAGAATTTTCCAGTTTGTTGTGATTCACACAATCAAAGGCTTTAGCATAATGAATGAAGCAGAGTAGTTGTTTTTCTGGAATTCCTTTGCTTTTTCCATCACCCAACGAATCTTGGCAATTTGGTCTTTGGTGCTGCTACCTCTTCAAAATCTAGCTTGTACATTCAAAGTTCTCAGTTCAGGTACTGCTGAAGCCTGGCTTGAAGGATTTGAGCATCATCTTGCTAGCATGTGAAATGAGTGCAATTGTATGGTAGTCTGAACGTTCTCTGGCATTGCCCTTCTTTGGGATTGAAAGAACAATTCTTTTCTAGTCCTTTGGCCACTGCTAAGCTTTCCAAATTTGCTAACACTGAATGAGGCACTTGAACAGCAATATCTTTTAGAATTTTAAAAAGATTATCTGGAATTTTATTACCTCCAGCAGCTTTGTTTGTAGTAATGCTTCCTAAGGCCCACGTGATTTCACAGTCCAGGATATCTGGCTCTAGGTGAGTGACCACATTATCATGCTTATCTAGGTCATTAAGATCTTTTTTGGTATAGTTCTTCCATATATTCTTGCCACCTCTTAGTGTCTTCTGCTTCTGTTAAGTTACTTACTGTGTCTGACCTTTACTATGCCCATCTTTGCATGAAACGTCCCCTTGATATCTCCAATTTTCTTGAAAAGATCCCTAATCTTTTCCACTCTATTGTTTTCCTTTATTTCTTTGCATTGGTCACTTAGGAAGGCTTTCTTATCTCTCCTTGCTACTCTCTGGAAATTTGTATTCATCTGGGTATGTCTTTCTCTTTTGCTTTTCACTTCTCTTCTTTCCTCAGCTATTTGTAGTATCCTCAGACAATCACTCTGCCTTCTTACATTTCTTTTTCTTTGGGATGGTTTTGGTCACCACCTACTGTACAATGCTATGAACCACCATCCACAGTTCTTCAGGCACTCTGTTGACCAGATCTAATTCCCTGAATCTATTTGTTACCTCCACTGTATAATCATAAAGCACCAATTCAGGTCATACCTGAATGGTCTAGTGGTTTTCCCTACTTTCTTCAATTTAAGTCTGAATTTTGTAATAAGCAGCTCATGATGATCTTCGCCCCAGTCAGCTACAGGTCTTGTTTTTGTTGACTGTATAGAGCTTTCTAATCTTCAGCTGCTAAGAATATAGTCAATCTGATTTCAGTACTATCTGGTGATGTTCATGTGTATCTCTTGTGTTGTTGGAAGAGGGTGTTTCCTATGAGCAGCGTGTTCTCTTGACAAAACTGTTAGCCTTTGCCCTGCTTCATTTGTACTCCAAAGCCAAAACTGCCTCTTACTCCAGTTATCTCGACTTCCTACTGTTGCATTCCAATGTCCTATATGAAAAGGACATTTATCTATCTATAATGGAATTAGTTCTACAAGGTCTTGTAGGTTTTTATAGAATTGTTCAATTTTAGCTTCTTTGGCATTAGTGGTTGGGGCATAGACTTGGATTACTGTGATGCTGAATGGTTTGCCTTGGAAATGAACTGAAATCATCCTGTCATTTTTGAGACTGCACCCAAGTACTCTATTTTGGACTCTTTTATTGACTGTGAGGGCTACTCCAATTCTTCCAAGGGGTTCTTGCCCATAGTAGTAGATATAATGGTCCTCTGAATTAAACTCATCCATTCCCATCCATTTTAGTTTACTGATCTCTAAGATGTCGATGTTCACTCTTGCCATCTCCTGCATGACCACATCCAATTACTTTAATTCATGGACCTAACATTCCTGGTTCCTATGCAATATTGTTCTTTACAGCACTGGAATTACTTTCCGATGCTGAAACAATGCTCAGTTGTGGATGTGCGGGTGGTGAAAAGTAAAGTTCAATGCTGCTGTTGTTCATTTGGTGAGTTGTGTCCAACTCTTTGAGACGCAGCACACCAGGCTACTCTGTCCTTCACTATCTCACGGAGTTTGCTCAAACTCATGTCCATTGATTTGGTGATGCTATACAACCATCTCATTCTCTGTTGTCCCCTTCTTCTCTTTCCCTCAGTCTTTCCCAGTATCAAAGTTTTCCAGTGAGTCAGCTTTTCTCATCAGGGGGCAAAGCACTGGAGCTTTAGTTTCAGCATCAGTCCTTCCAATGAATATTCAGGGTTGATTTCCTTTAGGATTGACTGGATTTATCTCCCTGCAGTCCAAGGGATTCTCAAGAGTCTTTCCCAACACCACAGTTCGAAAGCATCAATTCTTCAGCTCTTCAGCCTTCTTTATGGTCCAACTCTCATATCTGTACATGACTACTGGAAAAACCATAACTTTGATTCTATACACCTCTGTCAGCAAAGAGATGTCTCTGCTTTTTAATATGCTGTCTAGATTTGTCATAGCTTTTTTTACAAGAAACAAGCATCTTTTAATTTTTTGGCTGCGGTCACCATCCTCAGTGATTTTAGAGCCCAAGAAAGAAAAGTGCCACTGTTTCCATTTTCCCCATCTCTAATCCATCAAGTGATGGGACCAGATCGCAAGATCTTCATTTTTCTAATGTTGAATTTTAAGCCAGGTTTTTCACTCTCCTTTTTCACCCTCATCAAGAGGCTCTTTAGTTCCTCCTCCACTTTCTGTCATTATGGTGGTATCATCTGCATATCTGAGATTATTGATATCTCTCGGCCACCTGGATTCCAGCTTGTAATTTATCCAGTCTGGCATTTCGCTTGATGTACTCTGCAAACAGTTAAATAAACAGGGTGACAATATACAGCCTTGATGTATTCCTTCTCCAATTTGGAACCAGTCTATTGTTCCATGTCCAGTTCTAACTGTTGCTTCTTGACCTGCACACAGGTTTCTCAGGAGGCAGGTATGGTATTCCCATCTCTAACATGGATGCTGTTAATGGTGTGGAAAATAATTATTTTCCTGCCTCCACAGCAGTGACTTCAGGGAATACACAATATTTTAAATTTTAAGTTAAATAATTTAAAATGAATGAAAAGAATAACTATAATTAGATCTAATAATATACTAAACTTAGCTGTGATGGGTAACAATAGGTCATTTCTATTTTAAATTATAACTAAATTACTATATTTTGCTAGACTAAAAAAAGATGCAAGATAGCTGAATTCATTTTAGATCTCAATTTTCTTACTTTATTCTGTGGCAGGTTTTTCATGTCTAAAATATTCTCAAGCATCCTCTTACTAGATGTATCTCAGCCCCAAGTGAAAGTAAAGAACTACTCTGCTGAAGATTACCTCTTATAAACTTCTTCAAAGCTACTGAGACAAATCCTCAGGGCGAGTTTGCAACAGTTATACTCCCAATGATAATCTTAGCCATAATTTCTTCTCAGAAGGAAGATCTGGTTCATATTTTGAACTTTAATTTATTTAAGTACATTCCATAGCTAGTACCTAGCGTCACTGATGTCAGGGCAAAATGTATGTTAATTTCTCTCTTTGGAAACAGATAAAAGTTCATTAATCAATTTACTTTTATTAGTAATTTTAAAATAACATTTCAAATGGCATAAAAAATGTATTTGTACACTATTAAGACAAGATTTTTAAGATGATCTGGCTCTAATTTTCAATAGATATTCTTCAATTGTCCCACAAGTAAAATTCAAATACAGTAAATTTAAAAAACCTCTAAAATTACACTCTACAGATACTCTCACAGATCTTATCTATCCCACCCACCATCAATTTTAACTCCAATCATTCTCTTACCAATATATGTAATAATACTCGTGCATGCTGTAGAGCTCCAATTCGAAGCCACTTAGGAGATACTGTATCATAATTCGAAGGTTATGGTAAAGGACCCAGGTACCTAAACAGGCCAAATGCTGCCTGTGGGGCTCCTGTTTCAACAGCATAGTATGAAGGGCTGCATCAACCTTCTCTGCCTATCACAACAAAATGTCATTAATATCAATTTGTTAAGGTAATAAAAGAATTACAAAAAATGTAACAGCTAAAAATAGCACATAAGCAGATAATGTAACTCTCACCATTTAAAGAATTCATACTTTCAAATGCACCTTTGGTTAGACCTACATTCAAACCTTTCATTTCTGAAAGGATAATATTTATCTAAACACTTCCTAGATTAAAAAGACTTTACAGTATAAAAATAACTGGCTTCAGATCTTTAGTTACATTATCAGTGTTGCTATTGCGCACATTTAAATGAAGACTAATATATTTTTATTACAATGTAAACTTACTCTAATTATATCTATAGCTCTACACCTATTTTATAATTCATTGATTATAAAATAATAATTTAAGATGTTTTTGATTTAGATTACTGTTCTATTTCTTTCTGTAAACATTTCTTTGGTATATGTAACTGTTACATTTCAATGGAAAAGAAAATTCACCATATTAAAAAATTAAGTAGTCAAATTATTGTTCTAAAGAATTTTTTCTGAAAATCTAGTCAAGGTTGCTTATTTCAGAAGGGAGGGCTTCTTTTTGGCTCTTACCTCATCCTGCAAGGTAGCAAATTCCTCAAGAATATGACCGAGTTTATCTCTCTGCCGAGCCCTGTTATGTCCATGGATCTGAATAAGACTACAGAATGGCTGTAATACACAATACGATTGTTAACTGTATTTGTTAACAGTATAATTTGTTAACTGTCAATATGAAATCTGCTGATACTAAAGAAAATTCACATTCCAAATTTTCAAAATCAGGTTTAAGGGAAAAAATGTTGTATATAAGAATAATGCCTATGCGTACTTATTACAAAGGTGTTTCTTTTAAAGGAACTCAATACTAGAAATTATTAATAGCCAGAGGAAAGTGGTTGTTTACAAAACTTGTTCCCCTATGGCAAAAATAATTTCTTCAATCTTTAGATATTTTTCCACATATTCAAGAGCAGTTTCTTTTCTGCTTATTTCAAGCTAAAAGCTACTGTTCAAGCCAGACACTTCTGTGTGCTGCTTTAAATATACCAGAATGCCTAATAATTAGGTAATGGCTAAAACCCAGAAAACCACAGTACAGAACTGCCCACAATGCAGGAAACCTGTATTCAATCCCTGGGTTGAGAAGATCCCTTGGAGGAGGGAATGGCAATCCACTGCAGTATTCTTGCCTGGAGAATTCCATGGACAGACAAGCCTTGTGGGCTACAGTTCATGGGGTCGCAAAGAGTCAGACACGATTGTGTGACCAATACTTGTTCACTAAGGTTCTTTATCACTGTTTTTATCTATTCGGTATTCTCATATAAAATACTATAACAGTTTATGAATCAGACAACAGACAGGAATGCTCTGATTTAAGAAATATGCATTTTAAGATTCTCTAAGGATAGTAATGATTTTACATTTGTATACTTCGACAGCTATCATCTCATTTAATCAATAAGTAGCCTATAAGAGGTATCAAAGCAGTATTAATATTTCATTTTTTAAAGATTGGCAAGTTTATAAAAAAGTAAAGGGATCTGCCTGATAATGATAAAATGGTAGTTAATAAAAATAAAATCTGGTCTTTTATTGATTTTCCTTGCATCGTACCATGCTGTCTTATCCCACTTCCTCCTTACACACAAACACACATTTGGTAAATAGAATTGGGCAAAAAAGATCTATAAAAAGCTTATAATTAAGAATTATTTATAATGAATTTGATCAACTATGAAGCTTTAATTTTTTTCAAGTTATTTGAGATTTGAAAAAAGTTCACAATCTCATCTAAAATTAATAATTTTAATTTTACTATAGTCCTGCTCCTGGGTAGTTCAGCTGGTAAAGAATCCCTCTGCAATGCAGGAGACCTTGGTCTGATTCCTGGGTGCGAAGATTCCCTGTAGAAGGGAGAGGCTACCCACTCCAGTATTCTTGGGCTTCGTTGGTAGCTTAGACAGTAAAGCACAGGCCTGCAATGCGGGAGACCTGGGTTCCATCCCTGGATTGGGAAGATCCCCTGGAGGAGGGCATGGCAACCTGCTCCAGTGTTCTTGCCTGGAGAAACCCCATGTACAGAAGAGCCTGATGGGCTACAGCCCATGGGTCCCAAAGAGTTGGGCACATCTGAGCGACTAAGCACAGTACATAATCCTGCTCATTAAAGCAGTATAAACATAAACGCCTGGGGATGTTACCCATATTCGTTATTTATAAGGTCAAAAGTAATAAGAGTTTTTATGTCCTTTTTCAAAAAAAAAAGTAAACTCTTTTTAGATGGGGGTCATAGCTAATTCTGTTTCTGTTGTCCACAAGGGTATGGTGAGAGGGCATCAGAAGGTGCCTTGGTATCTAACAATCTCGCAGGAAGACTACAGGTTATGAAGCTATCCGCTTGAGTTTAAGAAGAGACAACAATTTCCTACTTATTCAGGGAAAATGAATAAGAAATATTAGATGAAAAAACAGCACAAATTAATGCTACTGAAGATTCTGCATGCCACAATTTTTAAGTATCCACCACAATGATCCAAACTGTAGCTCTTACCCGAACACAGTGAGTAACAAAAGAGTCAATACAGTCCTTAGCCTGGTGATTATTATATAGGCAGCACCTGTAAGATAATATAATACTCTTGTTATTGAAATTAAACTTATTTGGCCTACAAAAAGCACTGTAGGTGCTACCAACACATAGGGAAGGTGGAAAAATGAGAAAATGGACACAAATAAATCATGAAGTTGAAGAGTGCTAGCATTAAATTAGGAAGTATTTCACTATTTGTTATCCACATAATAAATGTACAATATTTCCAATTCCTTTAGTTCTGTACTTGGACAATTAAGTGCTGGATCCAATAAGATCAACAAAGAGGGAAAATTCTAAAGCTCTACTTTTTCTAATCCTACTCTAATATTCGTTATTTTCCTACAGGTGGTACCCTTGTGAACTGTACTTACAATAGTAATTATTTAAAAAATACTGTATAGAATCTGATTGTTTTTAAGATATACCTACATTTCCAATCACTGGCTAAAATCATCACCTAGACATCCTGCCAGCACCTTATTGTCTATCCTCACAAACCAGTGTCCTTGTGGTGCTCCTTCTCTTGGTTAAAAGCATCACTCAACTGAGAAAGGCTTTCCTAGTCTTGGAGGATCTGTTACCTGCCTGGCCCTGGAGAAAATACAAGAGCTGAAGAGATGGAAAGTGTTTTTTTCCCCCTTTTCCTGAGGTAGGACAGGAGCCTTTGCTCCTAAGGAGATAGGAAGAAGTAAACACTTTTCTTGGTGCACAGAAAGGAGTTGACAATTTGCTATTCCTAAGTGTTTGCCATAACTGAGTAATCTGACCAGAACCTCAGAATAAAACAGAATCATGATCATGTGATAGAAAATGACAGAGCAGGCAGCAGCCAGAAGAAAGAAAAGGCAGGACACCTGAAACAGGTGGCAGCAAAAGAGAAGTGCTGGAAGATCCAAGGTAAGAAAATTGCTTAAGATGACAAAAATAAAGCACTTTAAAAAAGGGGACTTTCTGGATCTGAAAATTAGGATTTTTCAAGTTAAAAAAGTTAGTATGTGAAAGGATGCTCACAATAGCCTTGAGGATCAAGAGAATAACTTTCTTACAACACAGCAAAAATAGAGAGATGTCATGAGGAATACAGAGGAAAAAAATCTACAAGACAGAGTATGCAAAAGAGCTCTTTTAAAAGAAAGAACAAGAAACAGATGACTACCTTGTAATAAACTCTGCTATACACACAGTTGATTCTCAGTATTTGTGTTAATTATGTTCTATGAACTTGTTGTGGATGCTGAAATAGAGAATACTGAAACACTGCTGTTAGGATAAAATACAGGATTAGGTTCCTCCAGCCTCTGGTCCCAAGGTTTTAATCAAGTGATCAATGTTTAACATTGGTTTATGTGTGTTTCTTTTTAAAGACACTATATAGAAAGTACACTGCTGACTGATTAGCAAAGAACTTACGCCTGAGCAAATCTTATTTAACACACAATCTTTCTGTAAGGCACACCATAGCCTTCTTGTGCCAGGAACACTAAACAGCATATCACTGCAACTCAGAGGCCATGAAACTACAAAATCACCAACAAAAAGCATAAAAACAGGGGCAAATAGAGTTTACATTGTAACGCACAAGAAGGTGGACAGTTGTCTTGTTTGACTTCAGTGTTGCGTGACTTGAATACTTTGCTACTTTGGACATGTCCATGGAGATGGCAAGAGCAGAGTGAGTAATGATGTAAAGGTTAACAAATATATTCTAGCAAGTAGGCATATTAATAAATATAGAATCTGCAAATAATGAGGATCATACTGTATAATTAAATCTAAATGGACAATGGTAAGCGTGACAATGTGGAATCTACGTGTTAAAGATTAAATAGAGAAGACAAAACGCAAATTAAGATGTAGACACTTACTTCACATATATTTTACTGTCAAAAATTAAAAAGTCTGATAATGCCTAGACTATGGGGTACCTGGAATTCTTATACACTGTTGGCTGGCATACACAATTCATTGAATTATTTTTGAAAGCAATTTCACAAAACTAGTAAAGCTGAATATGCATTTGCCTATGATAATCAATTAATTTTATTTTTTATGTGCAAAAGGAGTCATAATTCAAAGATGTTTACTACAGCACTGATTTCAATGGTGATAAATTAGAAATAAGGTAAATTTTCAACTGCAGAGAATCAACAAAATAAACTTCAGTGCAAAGTATGGATTTTAACAAATAAAATTTGTTGGATAAACTTGGTCAATTTCAACATTCTAATGTTGAAGGAAAAAGTCATGTTGCAAAAGGATATATATATATCTATATCTATACAGACATACACACTGTGACAAAGTTCATGTGAAGTTTAAAACCATAAACTAAGCTGATGTTATTTATGGACACACATATTTGGGTAAAGTGTACAAGTATTCATAAAAGTGAGACACATAAACTGTAATGTAGTGGTCACCTCTAGGACCAGAGTAAAGAAAGCATGGGGTGGGGGAGGGGAATTTGAAATTATAGTCATCAGTTCTCAATGTAGAATAGGTTTCCCTGGTGAGATGCTTTTGAGGGGAACACAAGGTTAAAACTACTTTCATAATAATATTAACATGTTATTTGCCAAAAGCACTCATTCTCTCATAAGTGTACAATGGCTTTTCCGGAGGCTACATGGCAAGCAGTACTACAACAGACTGAAAACAGAAGCAGGTTAAAATAATTCAGTTAATATTCTACTAAGACAGACCTGAAAGATACTTGCAAAAATGTAAAACAATTCCACTTTTTTCATTAATTTTAATTAAAAAGTTATTTCCCATAAAATATTTGTCTATATGTGATTTATAAATGTTATGGATGTTTATTAACATGTAATGAGTTTACTGTTTTTCAAAAAGAATAAACATTTTTAAAGTATTGTTTTAGTTTCTAAAATAATAGGTATCAATAAATAGGATCCATATAAAAGCTATTTGTGTCCTTAAACTCTTTTAAGAATGTAAAGACAAAAAACAGTTGAGAACTGCTACCTTACCCGTATCTCTAGTAAATGAATCCATTAAAATTAGCTTGCTCCTTGATGCCTAAAGCTCAGCCTTACTCCTGAGACCTTGCAGTTATTGTTTACTATCAGGAAGCTTCATCCTCTGATTTTGTGTAGCTCATTCTCAGTATATTCACATATATCACCACTTCCAAGAGGCTTTTCACAACCATCCCATTTATGAGAACCATCTCATTTTTTATCTTTCTATACAGTACTTATGACCTGACATTATATATTTGCTCACAATTTAGTCTTTCCCATTAGAAGGTAAGCTCCTTGTCACCAGCTGTGTCCTTTTCTCTAGAACGCAGAAAGGTGTCTGACAACATTAGATACCAAATAAGGGAATTAATAAAATTTACTACTTCATATACTGTGTTTGTATGAGTGTAATTATGTATCAGTAATTCATACATTGGGTGTAATATATGAGTAATTCATACATTGAGTAATACATTGAGTGTTTATGAAATACTTAATTTTACCAATGACCTTATCAGTAATGGAATTTATAAAAACAAAATTAATAAAAACTTTGCTTAAAATGGATGGTGGTACAGGTGTCTGTCAATTCATATTCTGAATGTATGATACATTTAATCACAGAAATTTAAAAATAATTTTTAATGATCTCTATATGCAGAGCACACCATATTACATATTGAAAATTCTAAAGATCCTACAAAAAAAAACAAAACCTGTTAGAACTAACACAAGAATTCCGTAAAGTTGCAGGATACAAACTCAATATACAAAACTGTCACACTGAACTATCAGAAAGAGAAACTAAGAAAATGATTCCATTTACAGTAGCATCAAATAGAGTAAAATATCTAGGAATAAATTCAACCAAGGAGGTGAAAGACTTGCACACTGAAAGCTATAAGATATTGATAAAAGACACTGAAGAAGATACAAATAAATGGAAAGATATTCTAGGCACATGAACTGGAAGAATTAATAGTTAAAATAGCCAAACTACTTAAAGTGATCTACAGATTCAACGTAATTCTTATCAAAATTCAAGCAGCATTTTACACATTTTGATGTTACAAAAGATTAAGGAAAAAATTTTCAATGTCTATCACAAAGGATTAACCTTTCATAATACACAAGGATTTGTTACAAACTTTCTGAAAAAGTAAACCATTTAATAAAAGTCCATGGGTAAAGGATAAAAGAAAGACAATTCACAGAAAAACCATTCCAAATGTCCAATGAACATCATATTAAGTGCTCAAATTAAACTGACAATGAGATATCACTTCTCATTGACACACACTGGAAAAAATTAAAGAATGATAACACCTACTACTGCTGGTCAAGATAAAGGAAAATTGTACTCTCTTATATTCCCAGTAGAAATATAAATTGTTAAATCTTTCAGAATACAATCTAATACATATATCAAAATTAAAATTATACATGTCCCCCCCCCAGTAATCTCACTCTATAAAACACATGCCTATTATGAAACATTTGGCAGCCATTAAAAAGAACTAACTATGTACTTTGAGATATAAAGTTATGATTACTTTTGAGTAGAAAAATTATAAATACATTTTAAAATTAAACTTTTGATTTAAAAAATCCATTAAAAATAATTAAACATTCATGATAAAAAATAGACTGTTTAAGGTAATCCCATATATATATATATATATATAAAATCATATATGTATATATCTTATACACAAAGATAACCATGATGATGGTCATCAAAATGAGTTCCAGTTGAGTTATTTAAAATCCTAAAAAATGATGCTGTCAAAGTGAGGCACTCACTATATCAGCAAATTTGGAAAACTCAGCAGTGGTCACAGGATTGGAAAGGTCAGTTTTCATTCCAATCCTAAAGAAGGGCAATGCCGAAGAATGTTCACACTACTCTACTGTACTGTACTCTCACATACTTGCTAGCATGTGAAATGTATTGCATTCATTTCACATGCTAGCAAGGTAATGCTTAAAATCCTTCAAGCAAGGCTTCAGCAGTATATGAACTGAGAACTTCTACACATACAAGCTGGGTTTAGAAAAGGCAGAGGAACTAGAGATTATACTGCCAACATTTGTAGGATCATAAAGAAAGCAAGGGGACTACAGAAAAACAACTACTTTTTCTTTATTGATTACACTAAAACCTTTGACTGTGTGGATAACAATAAACTGTGGAAAATTCTTAAAGAGATGGGGATACCAGACCACCTTACCTGTCTCCTGAGAAACCAGTATGAGGGTCAAAAAGCAACAGTTAAAACCAAACAAGGAACAACAGACTGGTTCAAAATTGGAAAAGAAGTACAAGGTCGTACAGGGTCACCCTGCTTATTTAATTTACATGCAGAGTACTTCACTGGGCTGGATAAATCATAAAACTGGTATCAAGATTGCGGGGAGAAATATCAACAACCTCAAATATGCAGATAATATCACTTAAATGGTAGAAAGTGAAGAGAAACTAAAGAGCCTCTGGATGAAAGTGCAAGAGGAGAATGAAAAGGCTGGTGTAAAACTCAACATTAAAAACCTAAGATCATGGCGTCTAGTCCCATCACTTCATGGCAAATAAAAGGAGGAAGAGTGGAAACAGTGACAGATTTTCTTGGGCTCCAAAATCACTGCCAACAGCGACAGCCATGAAATGAAAAGACGCATGCTCCTTGGAAGAGAAAGCTATGAAAAACCTAGACAGCGCACTAAAAAGCAGACATATCACTTGCTGACAAAGGTCCATATAATCGAAGCTATGTTTTTTTTTACCAGTAGTCATGTACAGATGTGAGAATTGGACCATAAAGAAGTCTGATGCTTTCAATTGTGGTGCTGGAGAAGACTCCTGAGAGTCCCTTGGACTGCAAGGAGATAAAAGTTGTCAATCCTTAAGGAAATCAACCCTGAATATGCACTGGAAGGACTGCTGCTGAAACTGAAGCTCTAATACTTTGGCCACTTGATGGGAAGAGCTGACTCACTGGCAAAGACCTTGATGCTGGGAAAGGCTGAAGGCAAAGGGAGAAGGGGATGGCAAAGGATGAGATGGTTAGATAGCATCACTGACTCAATGGACATGAATCTGAGCAAACTCCGAGAGATAATGGAGGGTAGAGGAGCTAGGCGTGCCACAGTCCATCGTGTAGCGAAGAGTCAGACAGACTCCGTGACTGAACAGCAACAACCAACTGTGAAGCACACCACTACGTGGCTTTCTTCCTTTTCATATCCCACCTGCCTACAAGCCTGAAAGCTCTCCTAGAATCACCTTCTAAATTACACTGGCATGAATCTTTGTGTCAGGATCAGCTTCTGGAGAACCAATCTAAGACAGGACGCTACCAGAGTTTTATATGAAATGTGGCATGATTTATTCAACAAATTGAATGCTGAACCACTAACTTTCCTTAAAATATGTGATTTCATACACTATATCTTAACAAATGCTGGTTTCTTTCCTAAGAAATAACATCTCCTTTCTTCTTTTCTCAAGGGAAAGGTCAATAAAGTTGGCGTTCTTTTCCAAAAGGCCAATTCAAACGATCCTTTCCAGCTTTTTATGGCAGCATAATTTTGGGGAAATGACTCTACCAGAATATAATTAAGGATCAATTATCAGCATTTTCTATTTCTATCTAGACTCAAGATTATCGAGAGGAAATCTTATCTTTTTATAATTATTTCCCAAAGTGTCTACTTAGCACAGTGCTTTGCACACAATAAGGGTTAATACAACTTGCTGAATTTCTAACAAGTCCTTGTAAGCTTTTCTTCTCATACTGGACCCAGTATTAACTTCAGAAAACCTCAATTTAAATTTAAATAATATGCAGCAGAAATCAATTAATTTTAATGATAAGAGTTATTTTTTTTACATGGAGACTTGAATCCAACAGTTTTTATATCTTTGCCATAAAGGAGCACAGAGAATTTGGGCTTTTAAGAAATATACAGGCTATACAATATCTTATGATACTTACTTTGGGGAGAGCACCGGAGGACTGACAAAAGACCGAAGAGCATCTTTCACCATGTCTTGCATGAGATGGATTCCAAAGACCTTTTTGTTATCCACCAGGAAAGTGGTCTTAAAACAAACGTTATATATGTTAGTAATGCTGTCACAATCTTTGACACATTGTACATGTATTTTTCATTACTGTGACATAAGCATACTTCTTTTAAATGTCACAGAATACAAGACATTAAAATGTAAAAAGCTGGTAGAAAATTTTTATAAATCACTGCTTCCATGACGGGTACTACTTAATCCCTATTTAAGAGTATTTTGATGCAGGAGAAGAAATGTGCAAGAAAAAAATCTCTCAAGTCAAGGGTAGTAACACTGAACTAGTGAAAAATGAAATGACATGTCTGAGTATGTCAAATGAGCCAACATACAAGAAAAGGTTTCATAAATTATGAAATATTTAACGGTTATTAATATCAAGCCAGTTGATAACCTATCTCAAATAAAAACTTTGGAATACATAAAAACTTTCTGAAACTGAAAGAAATCTATCTAAAATAATGAATTATTAAATTAAAATACATTGTTATTTACAATAATAAATCCCACAAAGTCTGACATATTTTCATTCAATTCAAAATACAGTAATAATAATTTATTTTGGCTGTACTAGTTCCTTTGCCTTTCCATATAAATTTCAGAAGTAGCTTGTTGACATCTACAAAAACTTCTGCTATAATTTTGAGATTGCTTTGAATCTGTAGATTAATTCGGGGGGAGAACTGACATCTTAAAAAACATCAATTCTTCCAATTCACAAAAGGACACCTATTTATTTAAGCCTCCTTTGATGTCTTTTATTATTACTTTGCAGTTTTTTAGTATACAGGTTCTCCAAACAGGTGCTAGACTTACCTCTACGTACTTCATTCTTGATGCTTAATGTAAATAGTACTGCCTTAAAGTTTTTGGTTTGCATTGTTCATTGCAAGTATATAGAAATACAACTGCTTTCTGTACATTGGTATCATATCCTGTGATTTTGTCAAACTCATCTATCAGGTCTAGGAACTTCTTTGCAGATTCCTTGGTACTCTACATAGATAATCATGCTGTCTATAAAGAAATATTATTTCTTACCTTCTCAACTATATGTCTTTTATTTCTTTTCATGCCTTTTTTCATTGGCTAAGCCTTCCAGTACCACACTGAGTAAAAGCGGAGTGATGAAACTGGA
Organism: Bos indicus x Bos taurus; assembly: GCF_003369695.1. NCBI lineage: Eukaryota > Metazoa > Chordata > Mammalia > Artiodactyla > Bovidae > Bos > Bos indicus x Bos taurus. Next base: position 79,202,578 of record NC_040083.1, on the reverse strand, counting down.
CATCCTTGCTTTCTTCCCAAATGAGAAAAAAACTTACTCTTTCATCATTAAGTGTGATGTTAGCTCTAAGTTTTTTGCACATGCTCTTTATCAAATTAAAGAAGTTCTCTTCCTAGCTTTGCTGAGAGTTTTGCAACATCATGAATGGATGCTGATTTTGTCAAATACATTTCCTGAATCTATTGAGACTTTATATTATATGGTAAATTATACTTTAAACATTGAGCCAGGCTTGCATTCCTGTGATAAAATGCACTTGATTATAATGTATTTTTTTTATATATATATTGGTAGATTTGATCTGGTAATACTTTAATTCTTATGTTTTTAAGGGATATGGGTCTACAGTTTTCTAAGCCTGAAATGTCTTTGTCTGGTTTTGGTATTGAGGCAATGCAGGCCTCTTATGATGTGTTCTTGCCTCTTCTATTTTCTGGAAGAATCTGTGTGTAGAATTGGCCTGGAGTTTTGTTTAAAAACTTTTAACTATGCACACAATTTCTCAGATTGATACAGGATTATTCAAATTGTCTACTTCTTGAAGGGCGCTGGTAGTGTCCCTCACAAAACTGGTCCATTTCACTTAAGTTTTTCATTTAGGATATAGAGTTATTTAGAATATTCTATATTATCCTTTTAATTTGTTTAGGATATATAATAATTCCTAATATTATTTATCTGTATCTTTTTTTATTCTTGGTCTGTCTTGATAGAGATTCATCAGTTTTAGAACCAGCTCTTGGCTGTAATGATTTTCTCTTGTTATTTGTCTCTTTCCCATTTTACACATTCCTGCTCTTTATTTCCTTCTGCTTGTTTCTAGTTTGATCTGCTCTTCTTTTTCTATATTAAAGTAGAAGCTTAAATTATAATTTCTGACCTTTCTTTCATATCAACATCTAGTTCTATACTCTCTAAGTACTGCTTTAACTGTATCCCACAAAATCTGATATATTTTCATTTTCATTCAGTTCAAAATAATTTCTAATTACCATCAACACTTCCTCTTTGACTCACAGGTTCTTTAGAAATGTGTTAATTTTCAAACATTTGGAAAATTTTCCAGATACATGTGTTACTGATTACTAGTTTAATTCCAAAATAGTCAGAGAGCATACTTTCTATGATTTCAATTTTTTTTTTACTTACTAAGTTTTGTTTTCTGGCCCAGACTATGATCTTAATGAATGTCTAACACTGTAACTCAATACTTCTATTCCAAAAATATAACACTAACCATGGAATACCCTTTAGAAGCATCCACCTTTTATTCCATAATAAATAAAACAATGTCAATACACATTATTTGCTGTTTAAAGAACTATTTTGATAATAAGTGGAACTTACTTGTAATAGAGATCTCGAAAGAACACAAGGTGATTGTTCACTAAATTCACAGAAAAAATCCTAAAAGATACACAGAAGAAAAGTAATGTCATTAACAGATTAAATAAAAGTTGAAAATGCTTGCATATAGAGTGTAATTTTTACTAGATCTTCTGGGAATGATACACTATCAAAATTAAAATAAGACAGATTGCTAAAGATAATTTCTATAAGAACTGTCTATCTGTATAAATGGAATGGGCTTCCCTGGTGGTTTGGATGCAAAGAAGCCACCTGCCAAAGCAGGAGACGGGAGTTTGACCCCTGGGTCCAGAAGAGCCCCTGGAGAAACAAATGGCAACCAACTACAGTATTCTGGCCTGGAAAATGCCATGGACAGAGGAGCCTGGCAACCTACAGTCCATGGAGTCACAAAGAGTTGGACATGATTCAGTGACTAAACAACAACAACAAAAGGTGTTAGGAACATGATGTACTGAGGCTCTTGAGAGCCTGGGAGTCTGTCAGGTAAAGGAAGAGTTCGTTTTGTATCAAAATGCTGCCCAGCTTGGGACTGCCTTCGTGGTCCTGTGGTTAACAATCTGCCTGCCAGTGTAGGAGATGGAAGTTTGATCCCTGCATCGGGAAGACCCACTGAAGAAAGAATGGCAATCCACTCCAGTATTCTTGTCTGGGAAATCCGATGGACAAAGCCTGGTTGGGCTACAGTCCATGTGGCTGCAAAACAGTTGGATATGACTTAGCAACTAAACAACAACAACAACAGGAATGGAACAATGGATAATTTTAGAGCCTAAAAAAATTATTTTAACAAACTGATGAATAACAGTATTATGTAGATACCAACATTAAATTTTTATATCATAAAAATAATAGTATCAATACTAATTTACTAACTAAAGACAGAGGTTCATTTCCTACTTCACAGAAATAAATACCAAGTAATCAAGCTAACTGAATTTATTCACTTTTCTCACAATTAATTTTAACACCTTGCACACACTCCTCAAAGTGAATTCTCCACTAGAGAGAGATGCTACTGTTTTATATTACAAAGAAAATTAAAATAATTTATACCACAGAAAATTCCTCAACTTTAGCCTCTAAATTAACTCTATACACAACTGTACCCAGATCCTTTAGTTGTCTACTTTAACAACAGATATCCTACACCCATATAAAAGGATCCCATTCCTTTGGCTTTTTCACAATCATCACACACTGTCAACTATCCATACTTTGCTCTCCTAGATATTAAAATTCTTCCGCTTTACCAGATCATTCCCATTTTCATTTAAATACTCTTCTCTCATCTTTAAAAAGAAAAGATTATCGCATGATCCCACATTTTCCTCTCAATTGCTGTCTTCTCAACCAAACTTTCTGAAGAAGCTGGCTGTGCCCACTGTCTCTCCTCTTCAACATGTAACCTGACTCTGCTCTAGGCACCACTTGTCCCCCATTACCAACTTCAAAGCTGGACACTGAGTTTGGACCTTATTTATCTCTTTCATTCAAGTATTCAACAGCATGACTTCCTCCTTGAAAAACCTTTAAATGACTTTCACATGTTTATTCCTCTGGGTACTTCTCAGTTTGTTCTGCAGGTTCAAAGTTTAGTTTCAGACAACCTTCTTTTCTTAATCTATATACTCTTCTCCTCACAAATATTAAAACATAAACACTCATGCTTCAATTACTATCTATACTGTAATAATTCTAAAATTTTAATTCTAAGCACAAATCTCTAAATTCTAGCCATAAGTCATTATCTGTTTAATATCTCTACTTAAATATTTTAAATGTACCTCAAACTTTACTTCCCTAAGACCCCCATTTGACTCTCAAGTTCCTTAAAGAATTTCCCCCTTTGAGCGAACAGCACTAAATATGTGTGTAGACTTGCAAGGCAGAAGCCTAGAGAACTTCCTGAGAGCTCTTTCATGCCCCATATTTAATTCATCAACCAATATTCTATCAACTTTAGCTCACTATGGACTACACGGTCCTTGGAATTCTCCAGGCCAGAATACTGGAGTGGGTAGCCTTTCCCTTCTCCAGAGGATCTTCCCAACCCAGGGACTAGACCCAGGTCTCCCGCATTGCAGGTGGATTCTTTACCAGCTGAACCACAAGGGAAGCCCAAGAATACTGGAATGGGTAGCCCATCCCTACTCCAGCAGATTTTCCCAACACAGGAATTGAACCAGTGTCTCCTGCATTGTAGGCAGATTCTTTACCAACTGAGCTATCAGGGAAGCCTTTTAGCTCACACATAGCTGTAACACTGACAATCTCATCATCTCCCTGCCATCCTTCCAGTCCAAGTGACAATCCTTTCTACCTTGGACTGTGGTAATGGTTTCCTTATTTACCTCACTGTGTTTACTCTGCTGTTGTTCAGTAGCTAAGTTCCGTCTGACTCTTTGTGACCCACTGGACTGCAGCATACCAGGCTTCCCTGTCCTTCACTACCTCTCAGAGTTTACTCAGATTCATGTCCACTGAGTCGGTGATGCTATATAACCATCTCATCCTCTGCTGCGCTCTTCTCCTTTTGCCTTCAATCTTTCCCAGCATCAGGGTCTTTTCCAATGAGTCCGCTCTTTGCATTAGGCGGCCAAAATATTGGAGCTTCAGCTTCAGCTTCAGCAACAGTCCTTCCAATGAATATTCAGGGGTTATTTCCTTTAGGATTGACTGGTTTTATCTCCTTGCAGTCTAAGAGACTCTCAAGAGTCTTCCCCAGCACCACAATTCGAAGGCATCAATTCTTCAAAGTGCAGCCTTCTTCATGGTCCAACTCTCACATCCATACATGACTACTGGAAACACCCTAACTTTGATTATACGGACCTTTGTCAGCCAAGAGATGTCTCTGCTTTGTAATATGTGGCCTAGGCTCACTATAGTTTTCCTTGCACGGAGAAAGCGTTTTTTAATTTCATGGTTGCAGTCACTGTTCACAGTGATTTTGGAACCCAAGAAAATAAAATCTGTCAGTGCTTCCACTTCCCCCCCATCTATTTGCCATGAAGTGATGGGACCAGATGCCATGATCTTAGTTTTTGGAATATTGAATTTTAAGGCAGCTTTTTCACTGTCCTCTTTCACCCTCATCAAGAGGCTCTTTAGTTCCTCCTCGCTTTTTGCCATTAGGGTGGAATCATCTGTATTAACTGAGGTTGTTGGTATTTCTCCTGGCAATCTTGATTCCAGCTTGTAACTCACTCAGCCTGGCATTCTGCATGAAGTACTCTGCACAGAAGTTAAATGAACAGAGTACAATATGCAGTCTTCTTGTACTCCTTTCCCAATTTTGAACCAGTCCATCATTCCATATAAGGTTCTAACTGTTGCTTCTTGACCTGCATACAGATTTCTCAGGAGACAGGTAAGGTGGTCTGGTATTACCATCTCTAAGAATTTTCCATAGTTGTCATGATCCACACAGTCAAAGGTTTTAGTGCAGTCAGTGAAGCAGAATTAGATGTTTTTCTGGAATTCCCTTTGCTTTATGATCCTACCAATGTTGGCAATTTGATCTATGGTTCCTCTCCCTTTTCTAAACTCAGCTTGGACATCTGGAAGTTCCTGGTTCATGTACTGCTGAAGCCTAGCTTGGATTTTAAGCATAACCATACTAGTATGTGAAATGACCACAACTGTATGGTAGTTTGTACATTCTTTGGCACTGTCCTTCTTTGGGATCGGAATGAAAACTGACCTTTTCCAGTCCTTATATTGGGTGGAGCACTTTAACACCATAATCTTTTAGGATCTGAAGTAGCTCAGCTGGAACTCCATTACCTCCACTAGCCTTGTTTGTGGCAATGCTTCCTATGGCTAACTTGACTTCAAACTCTAGGATTTTAGACTGTAGGTGGGTGAGTGACCACAGCATCGTGGCTATCTGTGTGATTAAGATCTTTCTTGTACAGTTCTTCTGTGTATTCCTGCCACCTTTTTAAATTCTTCTGCTTCTGTCAGGTCTTTACATTTCTGTCCTTTATCATGCTATCCCTGCATGAAATGCACCTGTCAGATCTTAGCTTCACCGTCACTTCTTTAAAAAAGCCTTCTCTGATCATTTAGGTCAATTCCTTCATTATATGCTTTATGTTGTAGTTTCCAGTTCTTTTCCTTCATACTGCTTATATTGGTTTGTAATTTTATAAACATTTATGTGATTATTTGATCAATTTCTATAGCACATTACAGCCCCATGACAAAATGGATGATATACTTTTGCTCATCACTGTATATACTAGCACAAAAAAGAGCACATTGGCTGAATGTATGTATGTATGAATGTGTGTATACTCACTATCACAGTTTGTACTCAGTTTCTTATTCGAACAGGATATATTCTATATAGTCCATTACTCACCTCATTTAAACTAGGTATATCTTATTACTCCATAGCTGTCAAAAGTATCATCATATGGGTTTCTAATATATGAACTTTCCTTCACTAATATCACTATTCTCCCCCTTACCATTGTTTCTGCCCTATATACAAAATACCAAAAAACACTGAAAATGCAGAAAAAATGGAAAAAACAAACTATCATATAGCTTTCTACTATTTGTAAGTAGTTGTAATTAATATTTTGGTATCTGTTATTTGTATATTATTTATTAACATGAAAACATATTCAAGATACAGAGATTACTGATGAAAAAGTAAGTTATCAATTTTTTAATGAAAAAACATACATATGCATATATATGTATGTATATATACACATTAACAAACATTTATATTTATTTATTTATAGCATAGAATTGAGGGTTCAAACTGACATATTTAAAGCTTGAGTGAATTACCTAACTTCTCCACATTTTAGGTTCTTAATCTCTAGAATGGGTTGTATAAAATCCTTATGAGGATTAAATATAGAAAGAAAAATAATACACACAAACACTTAATTCTCCAGATATCACAGACAATAGGTGAGGAGCATTATTTACCCTGCAAGGGTCTCTAAAACATAATAAACTATTCTGCTATTAAATCAAAGCTATATTCCAGAATAGAGACTTGATTTGTACTTACCAAGATACAATGTAAATTTGTTAAATTGACCACCTCACAGACAGTTTTTATTCTATCTATCAATCTTGCAAAATAGTTGACCATTTCTTCTCTTTTTATTATTTTTGCATATCGAGGGAAGGTGGGTGGAAGTAGTCTCTGGTTAACAAGTGGCTCAAAACCCATCATAATGGGATGGTCTACAAAGGAAAAAAGTTAACATTTTCAACATTTCTAAGAATTTTAACCTCAAATACTGCTTAAATACATAAAGAAAAATGTCAGTTTCAAAGCATCTCTAAATTCTTATCACAGTATCCTCTAAATGGATTTTATAATTTACAATTAATGTAACTTTACACTTGTTTTTTTAAATAAGCAGATTTAACAACCTAAAATTATACTTCCTTCCTACATGGTGGTGGTACTGGTGACAGAGAAAGGTTTCTACCTCAAAATTAACTCCAAGCCAAGAGTGAGATAAAACGAGTTAACATATTCTCTCAAAATAAATAAAATAAAAGGGCAATGGTGTATTAACCATGAGACTGTGAAGAAAAGTTTCAAATGGGAACACAAATGGAGGCTTGTCTTCCTTTCAATTTCTAAACTGCAGAATCAATTCACACTGGACTACATAGCAATGCAAAGCAGTAGAGAACAGTCGCACTCCATCCCCATGAGTCTGGAATGCATTTGGCACTGAGATGCAATTCCATAAATTCACAATGAAAATAACATATCACAAGAGACCTAAGGGTAACTTTCTTTCCCACTCTTTGTCCTCTGGTGATTCCACTTTACACACTAGTACAAAGCTCCAAATTAAGTGTTTAGCTTGAAATTTCCTGCCACTTTCATAGAAAAAAAATTTGCACTCCAATCAGACTGATTCTATGGGAGTTATTTTACACAGCTAGAAATTGTAACTGATAAATATGAAATTCTGTTTCACTCTACAGAAAAAAGTTTTACCTATTTATAATTGATTTCAGTATTCCACTACTCCATAAAAATGTGTTTTAAAACAAAATCCTTAACCCACATTCACTTTTTTTATCTGTATGAGAATCATGGTTTTATCTTTGTTTGAAAATCATCTCTTCCCAAATTGCAAGCAGATTCTTTACCCACTGAACCATCTGGGAACCCCCTGAAAATCATCTTTTAAACCTCCCCATTTCCTAAGCAATATACAATATAAGCAAGCATTGTGTCATATTCTTTTGTGCCTCTTTACTTATACAAATTATTCTACTGTAAAACCTACCCCTTTCTTCTTAACCTGAACTTGATATAGCCTGAATTCTCTCTCATCATTGGTCCCTCCAATGGTGTATATATAATATATATATATACACACACACACAGTTCCTTGTATGTACACTATTAGACTGTCTATTTGGGATTATAGCATTTGTCAGAGTTCTTTTGAAAGCAAGAACACAGTTGGATTCCAAATACCAAATACCTGGCTCATAACAGACACTGGATACTTGTTTGCTGAATGACAAGATATACATGCTCAAAATAAAATAAAAGGCTGCTACCATTATAACAGTTTGAACTTCTGATTTATACTATTTCATTGAGAACTAAGGTAAAAGCAGTAGTAATGATGCTGTAAGAAGCTTCTTTATAAATACGAATAATTTCAGACTTTAATGATAAATGCACAGAATCCAGATACTTAAATGCTATATTACTTATTTTCTCTAAAAGTATTCTCATATGCACCTAACATGATTACCCAGGAATATGCCTTTATTCTTAAAACATTTATTTTTAGGCTTAAACCACAAACAGAAGATAAATAGATAATAGCCACTCATGAAAATTTATATGGAAAGAAGTAAATATTAACAGGAAATGGATAACAAACACGATATATTCTGAATTCAATTTTATACAAACAAAAAAGTGCAATATAAAACAGTATTAACTTTTGAAAGTAAGCTGTCCTGCACAGATGATGCTGAGCAGCATCCCTGACTCTACCCTTTACATACGAGTTCAGTTCAGTTCAGTTGCTCAGTCGTATCTGACTCTTTGCGACCCCATGAACTGCAGCACCCCAGGCCTCCCTGTCCATCACCAATTCCCAGAGTCCACCCAAACCCATGTCCATTGAGTGGGTGATGTCATCCAACCATCTCATCCTCTGTCGTCCCCTTCTCCTCTTGCCCTCAATCTTTCCCAACATCAGGGTCTTTTCCAATGAGTCAGCTCTTTGCATCAGGGGGCCAAAGTATTGGAGTTTTAGCTTCAGCATCAGTCCTTCCAATGAACACCCAGGACTGATCTCCTTGAGGATGGACTGGTTCGATCTCCTTGCAGGCCAAGGGACTCTCAAGAGTCTTCTCCAACACCACAGTTCAAAAGCATCAATTCTTCGGCGCTCAGCTTTCTTTATAGTCCATCCAACTCTCACATCCATATATGACCACTGGAAAAACCATAGCCTCCTAATTGTGAAAAGGATCCAGATATTGCCAGATGTCCCTGGGAAGCCCAAGTTGAAAAACACTGGTCTAGAGGAACATAAATAGCAACTATAATTTAGTGAGAATAAACTCAGAATGTAATAGGAGCATCTTATCCACATAAAAATTAGATGAACGATTTCACAGAAGTATAAGAAAAGAGCTAACAAAGGACAAATACTAATCAGCACAAAGTATTCCAAGCATATTAAAGGCATGGAGGAGAGATAAAATGGCTCCTTTTCTTTTTCCCTTAGGGAGCTACAATTTTCCCAAGTGATAACTTATTGGAACTCAGAAGTAAAAATAGACGCATATAAATAGAGTTGGGGACAAAATCCCTAGGCACAGAATTCAGATCTGCATGCTTCTCTTTATTCTCTACACACATTTATATCCTCTCCTCCCCACCACATGTTTTTGGACATAGTCCTTGTTAATAGTTAAGTGTTAAAGTAGTTCCTAGTAGCTATTTTTAAGTCTCAGCTGTTTGGTGAATCTCATGCCTAGGGACTCTGTAACTATCCTATACAAGACACAGTAATTTGCCTAACTAGAAAAGAGCATAACTGAGATGTATTAAGAGATCAAAGTCTTTATTCAATGTATATTACAGTGAAGGAAGAAAAGGAATAAAAACCAAGCAGGAGTTTGCGTCTGACTTCGTGACAACACAAACTACAGAAAGTTTAAAAAAGTTTTACCCCACCCAACCCTGATATCCCAGAATAAACTGCTCTAACATTTTCCCACTAAATGCTTCCCACTAAAATAGCCTGGCTAACCCTTATTAAATGAACCCAGAAAAGAAGCAAATTCACATCATTTTCTACTCAATGTGTACTATGCTCAGTAAAGATTTCCTGAATTAAACTAGATACAGATCCGACAAGTCAACTTCTAGAGTCTCTTCTGATTTTACAAGTCTGTAAGTGTACAAAAATTACCTTGGTTTTCCAGTCAAAACACTTTCCTTTACACCAGGACTCTTTTAAGGATAAAATAATAAAGTATACTTACTATATTCAAAACATTATGGCACATTGGTTTAGAGTGTTTTAGTTGCTAAAGTTCTTGCTAGAAAATTGACCTTCATTATCAATAGCATAAAAGTATTACAAATAGCACAAGGTCTGTGGATAAAAGATTTACAGTAACGATGTGCTGTGATTTAACTTAAAAGGTTATTTTAAAAATAATTAGATGCCAAAATCAAAGATCTGGAAGTGTGTAAGTGAAAAGAGATAGAGATGTTACATCATTTTTGGACAACGTATCTCTCCCGAGTTATACTGGCAATTTATAGTCAGACTTACAGAAGTAAGTTTTCCATACCCTGAAGTTGAAAATAATTCTAGAAAACAATGCAAAAGCTGCTGAGGTTAATATTGTACTGTACTTCTTGGCTACTTGACTTCCCTTTATAAAATCATAACATTATGCTATGTGAAACACAAAAGGACAAATATTGTATGAGTCTGCTTATCTGAGGTACCCAGAGCAGTCAAACTCATAGAGACAGGAAGTAGAATTGTGGTTGTCTGGGGCTGAAAGAGGGGGAAATGAAGATTTATTTTTTCATGAGTATGGAGTTTTGGGTTGATAAGATAAAAACTTCTGGCTATGGACGGTGGTGACAGCTGCACAACAATGTAAATCTACTTAATGCCACTGACTTGCACATAGAATTGTACATAAAATGTTAAAATGGCAAATTTCATGTTATTTCAACACAAAAAAAGTTATGAAAAGGTATTTAACAATTGTTAAACTCAAAAAGCACGGTTTCAATGAACATTCTATCATAATCATTATTGGTCATCTAATACTTAGACCTCATTCAAGTTTTGCACACTGTACCAATAACATACTTCACATCTACATTAGTATCACAAGCTGTATTTAATTTCATTGTCTCTTAGTCTCCTGCAATTTAGAGCAGTTCTTCAGCACTTCCTTGGCTTCTATGAATGACAACTCTGAAGACTAACTCACCAATAATTTTGTATACTGCCCTTCAGTGTGGTTTTCTTGTCTCCTTGTGATTAAATTTAAATTATTACTCTTAGGAGTATAAAAGAAGCGACATTATTATCGTTCTCATTGTAACCCATCAACAAAGTGGAGGTTTTGACTCACTTCTTGTAATGTTTACTGTGATCACTTGATTAAGTTGGTGTCTGACAGGCCTCGTCACTACAGTTACCTTTTGCCTTTGTAGTTAATAAACACGTAGAGGTCTGGGGAAAGACAACTAAATATGCTCATTAACATCAAACTATCCACTCATCAATTCATCTATTTATATCAGTATGGAAACATGGCTTATCCTTTTACACAATTGTATATGATCAGAATTATTTATTTTGATGCTCAAGTTGTCCCCAACTTTGTGTGAAAGACCCTTCAAGCTCTTTTGGGTACAACTGACGGGTCCCAACATTCTTTGAACATTTACCCATTTCTGGCTAATTAGACACTCCAGACTCATTCTTCTAGCTCTACCTTAGTCCTGGAATCACCTATTCCTCCAAGATGAACTAGTTCCTTTTCTATTTTTTTTCCAGTTTTATTGAGGTATAATTAATAATAAAGTTGTAAAGATATTTAAAGTGTACAATGTGATAATCTGATACATGTATACATTTTGAAAGGATTCCCCCAAGAGTTAATTTAACATGTACATCACCTTGAATATTTTTTGTTTGATGAGAACATGTAAGTTCTACTCTTCTAGCAACTTTCAACTATACAGTTAAGTGTGATCAACTAGAGTCACTGTTTCATACAACAGATATTCAGATCTTACTCATATGCTAACTGAATGTTTGTACCCTTTACCGAACTCAGAATCCTTATTTCCCTTAGCTTCCGGCAATCATTTTTCTACTGTTTCTATAAATTCTACTTTTTCTTTTTTTAAATTCCACATGTAAGTTTAGATACCATGCAGTATTTATTTTTCTCGGTCTGGCTTATTTCACTTAGCATAATGCCCTCCAGGTTTGTCCATGTTGTCACAAATGACAGTATTTCACTCTGTTAAGGCTAATATTCCATTGTATATATATTTTATTTATCCACTCATCCATCAATGGGCACTTAGGCTGTTTCCATACCTTAGTTTTATAGTGAATAAAGGTAGAAAAAGCAATGATTGAAAAAGCTTGCTAAGGGAAACCAAAAGACATTTAGAAGCAGCTAAACCTATACTAGACTACACAAATTTTATGACAAAGAATATAACAAAAGACAAAGTTATTATATAATAAAGTACCCAATTCATCAAGAAGATATAATAAATTTGAGTATTTATAATGCAACATAGAAGCATCTGTTATATAAAGTAGATAGGAAGAACTCTAAAAAGGGAAACAACAATACAGTAATACCAGGAGACTTCAATATACCATTTTCAACAATGAATAGATCATTCAGACAGAAAATGAGTTTAAAAAAAATTGGAATTAAACTACACATTATACAAAAAGGACCTAACAGACATACACAGAATGTTTCATCCAAGAGCAATACGATACATGTTGTTCTCAAAGGCACACTGAACATTCCCCAAAATAGGGAAGGGTATGACAGGACAGAAAACAAGTCTTAATAAATTAAAGACTGAAATCACACCAACTATCCTTTCTGATGACAATGGTGTGAAACTAGAACATGAAAGTTGGAATACCTACAAATATGTGGAAAGTAAACAGCACACTCCTGAACAAGCAACTGGTCAAAGAAGAAAACTAGAAAAATATTTTTTTAAGTCCTGAAACAAATGAAAAAAAAAAAAAAATGAAACAAAGAAACAGAAAGCTATAGGATACTGCAAATGCTGTTCTGAGAGGGAAGTTTATAGCAATAAATGTATATACCAGGAAACTAGATGTCAAATAACAATCTAATTTTACACCTCAAGATCTAGAAGAATAAATTATGCTCAAGTCAGCAAAAGGAAGGAAATAAAGATCAGAGTGGAAATAATAGATAGAAAAAACACTAGAAAAGAACAACAAAACGAAGAGCTAATTTTTTAAAAAGATAAAATTGAAAAAACTTTATCTACACTTTGTCTTTTGATTGGCGAATTCAGCCCATTTACATTTAACATAATTATTGATAGTACGGTAATAAACGGTGTGTGTTGTGTGTGTGTATATATATATATGGCATATCAATGATAGTATTGATATAAATGGTATGGACTTAGCATTTTTAGCTTAACTGTTTTCTGGTTGTTTTGCAATCCCTTTGTTCTGTTTTTCCTTCTCATGCTCTCTTTGTTATTTGATTTTCTGTAGTGGTATACTTCCCTTCTCTTTTACCTTTTGCACATCTACTATAGGCTTTTGCTCTGTAGTAATAATGAGACATGGATAAAATATATTTATCATAGTGTATTTGAAGCTACAAGTAACTTCAAAGGCATACAAAAGGTTCTTTCTCTCATATTTATGGTTTTGACTTCAAAATTTGCATCTTTTTAAGCTGTGAATCCACTGTAAAGATGAATATTGCATAGGAACCTGGAATGCTAGGTCAATGAATCAAGGTAAACCGGAAGTGGGCAAACAGGAGATGGCAAGAGTGAACACTGACATTTTAAGAATCCGTGAACTAAAATAGACCAGAACGGGCGATTTAATTCAGATGACTATTAACTCTACTACTGTGGGCAATCCCTTAGAAGAAATGGAGTAGCCCTCATAGACAACAAAAGAGTCTGAAATGCAGTACTTGGGTACAATCTCAAAAACAACAGAATGATCTCTGTTCATTTCCAAGGCAAGCCATTCAATATCACAGTAATCCAAGTCTATGCCCCAAGCACTAATGCCAAAAAAGCTGAAGTTGAACGTTTCTATGATGACCTACAAGACCCTCTAGGGACTGGAATGCAAAAGTAGGAAGTAAAGAAATACCTGGAGTAACAGGCAAGTTTGGCCTTGGAGTACAAAATGAAGCAGGGCAAAGGCTATCAGAGTTTTGCCAAAAGAACGCACTGATCACAGCAAATACCCTCTTTCAACAACACAAGAGATAACTCTACACATAGCCATCACCAGATGGTCAATACAGAAAGAAATCAGATTATATTTTTTGCAAGTAAAATTCGAGAAGTTCTATACAGGCAGCAAAAAAACCCACTGGGCTCGGATCATGAACTCCTTATTGCAAAATTCAGACTTAAATGGAAAAAAGTAGAGAAAACCACTAGCCCATTCATGTATGACCTAAATCAAATCCCTTACGATTATACAGTGGAAGTGACAAATACACTCAAGGGATTAGATGTGACAGAAACAGTGTCTGAAGAACTATGGACAGAAGTTTATAACATTGTACAGGAGGAAGTGATAGAAACCATCCCCAAGAAAAAGAAATGCAAAAAGGCAAAATAGTTGTCTGAGGCCTAACAAACAGGCCTTAAATTGCACTCATCTCACACACCAGCAAAGTAATGCTCAAAATTCTCCAAGCCAGGCTTCAACAGTACATGAACCGAGAACTTCCAGATGTTCAAGCTGGATTTAAGAAAGGCAGAGCAACCAGAGATCAAATTGCCAGTATCCACTGGATCACAGAAAAAGCAAGAGAATTCCAGAAAAACATCTACTTCTGCTTTACTGACTATGCTAAAGCCTTTTGACTGTGTGGATCACAACTAACTGTGGAAAATTATTCAAGAGATGGGAATACCAGACCACCTGACCTGCCTCCTGAGAAATCTGTATGCAGGTCAAGAAGCAAGTTAGAACCAGACATGGAAAAATAGACTGATTCAAAATTGGGAAAGGAGTAAATTAAGGCTATGTATTCTCACCCTGCTTATTTCATTTTTATGCACAGTACATTATGAGAAACACCAGGCTGGAGGAAGCACAAACTGGAATCAAGACTGCCAGGAGAAATATCAATAGTCTCAGATATGCAGATGACACCACCCTTATGGCAGAAAGTGAAGAGGAACTAAAAAGCCTCTTGATGAAAGTGAAAGAGGAGAGTGAAAAAGCTGGCTTAAAGCTCAACATTCAGAAAATGAAGATCATGGCATCTGGTCCCACCACTTCATGGCAAATAGATGGGAAAACAGTGGAAAAAGTGTCAGACTTTATTTTTCTGGGCTCCAAAATCATTGCAGATGGTGACTGCAGCCATGAAATTAAAAGACGCTTACTCCTTGGAAGAAAAGTTATGACCAACCTAGACAGCACATTGAAAAGCAGAGATATTACTTTGCCAACAAAGGTCAGTCTAGTCAAGGCTATGGTTTTTCCAGTGGTCATATATGGATGCAAGAGTTGGACTGCGAAGAAAGCTGACCGCCGAAGAATTGATGGTTTTCAACTGTGGTGTTGGAGAAGACTCTTGAGAGTCCCTTGGACTGCAAGGAGATCCAACCAGTCCATCCTCAAGGAGATCAGCCCTGGGTGTTCTTTGGAAGGACTGATACTAAAGCTGAAACTCCAGTACTTTGGCCACCTCATGCAAAGAGTTGACTCATTGGAAAAGACTCTGATGCTGGGAGGGATTGGGGGCACGAGGAAAAGGGGACGACAGATGAGATGGCTGGATGGCATCACTGACTCGATGAACGTTGAGTTTGAGTGAACTCCGGAAGATGGTGATGGACAGGGAGGCCTGGTGTGCTGCGATTCATGGGGTCGCAACGAGTCGGACACCACTGAGTGACTGAAATGAACTGAACTGATACAAATATCCCATTCCTTTAGAACCTCCCTCCGGATCCTACCCTTCTAGATTGACTCAGAGCCCCGGTTCAGTTTCCTGTGACAAATAGCATATTCCCACTGGCTATCTATTTTACATATGGTAATATGAGTTTCCATGTTACTCTTTCCATACATCTCACCCTCTCCTCCCCTCTCCCCATGTCCATAAGTCTATTCTCTATATGTTTCTCCATTGCTGCCCTGTAAATAAATTCTTCAGTACCATTTTTTCTAGATTCCAGAATACAATATTTATCTTTCTCTTTCTGACTTACTTCACTCTGTATAATAGGTTCGAGGTTCATCCACCTCATTAGAACTGACTCAAATGCATTCCTTTTTATGGCTGAGTAATATTTCATTGTGTATATGTACCACTTCTTTATCCATTCATAAAGAGCCTCTTGATGAAAGTGAAAGAGGTGAGTGAAAAAGCTGGCTTAAAACTCAACATTTAAAAAATGAAGATCGGGGCATCTGGTCCCATTACTTCATGGCAAATAGATGGGGAAACAATGGAAATAGTGAGAGACTTTATTTTCTTGGGCTCCAAAATCACGGCAGATGGTGACTGCAGCCATGAAATTAAAAGATGCTTGCTCCTTGGAAGAAAAACCAGGACAAACATACACAGCATATTAAAAAGCAGAGACATTACTCTGCCAACAAAGGTCTGTCTAGTCAAAGCTATGTTTTTTCCAGTAGTCATGTACAGATGTAAGAGCTGGACCATAAAGAAAGCTGAGCACTGATGAATTGATGCTTTTGAACTGTGGTGATAGAGAAGACTCTTGAGAGTCCCTTAGACTGCAAGGAGATCCAACCAGTCCATCCTAAAGGAAATCAGTCCTGCATATTCATTCGAAGGACTGATGCTGAAGCTAAAACTCCAATACTTTGGCCCCCTGATGCAAAGAGCTGACTCATTGGGAAAGACCCTGATGCTGGGAAAGATGGAGGGCAGGAGGAGAAGGGGCTGACAGAGGATGAGATGGTTGGATGGCATCACTGACTCAATGGACATGAGTTTGAGTAAACTCTGGGAGCTGGTGATGGACATGGGGGCCTGGCATGCTGCAGTCCACGGGGTCACAAAGAATCGGACATGACTGAACGACTGAACTGACTAACCCACTAACAAATGATTATAGTTTCATGTATTTTAACACTTGTATCAGAGATATAAAGGGTTTATCCACCACCATTACAATATTAGAGTATTTTAAATGTAGCTATAAATTTACCTTTGCCAGTGAGTTTTATACTTTCATGTTTTCCTGTTACTAACTAGTGTCCTTTTGTTTCAACTTGAAGAACTCCCTTTAACATTTGTTGTGAGGTCAGTGGTGATGAACTGTTCCAGCTGTTGTTTGTAAATTCTTTCTTTCTTCCTTGGTTATTTAGGACAACTTTGTCAGAAGTTCTTGGTTAGTACCTTTTTGGTATTTCCCAAGTGTTTTCAATATGCAAACCAAGTTGCTTTCCTTTTGCTGCTTTTAAGATTCTCTTCTTGTCTTTAATCTTTCACAGTTTAATTGCAATGTGTTTGCATGAGTCTCTTAGGATTCAACTTCTTTCAAACTCTCTGAGCTTCCTGGACGTGGACTGTCTCTTTCCCCGGTTAAGGAAGTTTCCGGCCATTATTTTTTTGAATATGCTTTCTGCCTTGCTTCTCTCTTCTTCTGGAACTCCCACCACATATAGTCTGCTTGATTTTGTCCCACGAATTCCATAATCCAGCTCTTCATTTTTTCCTTTCTGTTTAAATAAATTCCACTGCCCTGTCAAGTTTACTGACTCTCTTCCAGCAAATGTAGTCTGCTACTGAATCCATTTAATTTTTTTGTTATTTTTTAATTCTTCAGCTCTTTGATTTCTCTTTTTATATATTTCCTCGTTGAAATTCTCTGTTCATATGCTTGCTTCCTAACCTCAGCGAGCATCTTTAGTAACTGCTGTTTAAACTCTCAATCAGATAAACTACTTAATGTAAGTCACTAAGATCTGTTTCTGGATATTTACCTTGTTCTTTTGTTTGAAATGTATTTCTATGAGTCTTCATTTCTTGACTCTCTATGGTTTCTGTGCATTAGATAAAATAATCACATCTTCCAGTCTTGACAGAGTGGTCTCATGTAGGAGATAAATCTTGCTATATATGAGATGGACCTAATCAATCAGTCCAGCCCAAACTCCTAGGTTTCTCTCAAAGTTTTGTGATCAACCAAGCCTCCTTCCTTGCTCTTAGTGGCTCCCAGGAGTTGAGGGTGTGCCAAGATCCAACAATGTTCCAAAGGAAAGGATCACATTCAGAACCTATATGTACACTCATCAGAAGTTGGATCTTCAGGGAACAGCAGCTGGTAAAGTATGCAGTTAAACTTCTTCCAGGGAGAAATTGGGAGAAGGTTGTTTTTGCCTAATGCTTCTTTGTTGGATCTTGGAGTACAGCCATGGGGAAGGATATCCCCAAACCCATTAACAACTATTTGTTTGATACAGCCCTGTAACTCTTGAATGCAAGCCCCAATGGCTATTAGAACCAGATGACCTGGGGCTTCATCCCTTAGACAGCAGCTGAAAAAGCCTGGGCACTAAATTTGAGTACAAGCTCCTTCTGGGGAGATGCTGTCAACTGGGTTTTATTATTGGAGTGGGCTAAAGGGGAGAAGGTAGGAGAGATGCCTGTTGGCCTCCCCTGTCTCTGGGGAAGTTCTCCGATGTTCCCTAAATGCCTGCTAAATTAGAAGCTTGGCATGCAGGCAGTAGATATTAAAGTATAGAAATAAACCTATTTCAGGGAAAGACTGGAAAATGGCTAATTCTGCTTGTTCCCTGTGTGCTGAGCCCTGAGGGGTAGAGCCAGTTAAGGAATCCTTCTTTGCTATAGTCTTCTGGGTCTCATGAATGGAAATCCCTTTTGCTATAAAAGCCGGGAAATTTGGGTCCCTTGCTTTAGGCAGCAGTCACAAAAGTTGGGGTTCAAATGTACATACAAACTTTCTCCAGGCCCGCAGTAGTAACATGGAATGGGTTAGTGGTAGAAGTAAGGCAAGGTGTCCTCCAGCTTTACTGGCCTCTGGTGAGGGTTGCAGCCAGTCCCTAGTGCTTGTTAAATTAGAAGCTTGGCCCTCAGGGCAGTTTTTACAGTATACGGATAGATCTTTCAAGGAAAGACTGGGAGATGGGCATTTTGTCGGCTTCCTCTGAGTCATAGCAAATGACTGCATTCCCTTCAGTTGTCATAGTCTTATGGACACAAGCCCCACTGACTTTCAGAGCTAGACGTTTTGGAAGCCTACCCTACTGGAAGGAATCTTAAAGCTGGAGTGTTAGATGTAGTGTCAAAACATACTTCACTCCTCAGACAGAACCTGACAGTTGGGGATTCTCTCCCAATTGTATGATGTTGCATCAGGGGTGGGGTTTATGACAAGTGTGTCTCAGTCTTTCCTACCCACTCCAATATGGATATTTCCTCAACTGTCCAATGTGTGTAAGTTGCTCAACTAGTTTCTGGATCTCTTTTAGAGGAAATTGCTCCATGTATAGCTATATATTTGGTGTGACCATGTGAGGAAGGGGTACTTAGGGGCTTCCTATGTCTTCTCCAGTTCCTTTTAGCAAAAATAGTCTTTAGTAAGCAAAACTCAGATGCTAAGTGTGCTTACTGCTATATGGATATACAAGTATGTTTACATACATGCACATTCAAACATATGCATATTTACATGTACATTTCTACCAATACATCAATCTATACATATATACATATATATTAGAAACTATGAACTTAAACCCATACCTTTAATTTTAATCCAACACCACAGAGTTCAATCTAGTTTTCTCCCTTTCTAGAAATTAGTCTAAGTTGGCTCTTCAAGCCTGAGGAAAGTAGCAAAGCATAATTATCAATACATTTATATATATGATCAATTCCACTGAGTGCAAGCAATCTTTGTATCAGTTTCTTGGTCTTCTGTAACAAATGATCACAAATTGTGTGTTTTAAGACAGACATTTATTCTCTCACAGTTATGGAGGCCAGAAGTTTAACATCAGTTTCACTTAGCTAAAATTAAACTTTTAGGTGGGCTGAACTCTTGAAGGCTCTAAGAGAAAATCTATTCCTTTCCTCTTCTAGGTTCTTGAGGCTATTGGAATTCTTTGGCTTACAGTTCAATTATGCTGATTTCTATTTCTGTCGTCACATCACCTTCTCATCTTCTGTGTGTGTCCACTCTCCCTCTGCCTCTGAGAAGGACACTTAGGATGATATTTAGGGCCCATCCAGATAATCCAAGATTATCTCATCAAAAGATTCTTACTTAATCACATGTGGAAAGATCTTATTTTTTCAAAAATAAAGTAACAATTACAGGTTCCGAGAACTGGATCTTGATACTTTTGGGGTTATCAATCATTGAAACCCACCTCCCCCTTAGTCCTGATCTCCACATTCTTTTCAACTTTTCAACAATGACCACATACCTTTTGCTCTTCACTTTCAGGATTTTTCTCTCTTCTTTCCTGAACTCTGCCTGTTTACTTGTACTGTTATTATTTCCTCCTTTGGTCCTAATATTTCTGTTTTGCTTTACAGGGGTCATTTCATTGCTTAATGAATGTTTTGAAAATTTGAAAAATGTTTCTGATCTGTTTTTCATCTGTCTTTTGCATTTTGTTTTTGTTCATTAATTTCCTGGAATATGTGTAAAAACTGTGCAGTTTCTTTATTATTAAATCATTCAGTGAATGCTTTCTGAGCTAGTTATTTGGGTGTGGTGTTAGAGTAACACTCCAGACTATTAGGAAGCCTCAATGACTTACAATTAAGCCACATGTGATATGCCTCTAAGTATTCAAGAGAAATCACCTACTTCCTTTATTGACAGAGATTACCATCTCAAGTTCCTGGTACTAGCACATCATGGCATATACCTCTCTAATGCATGGTTGTTTTAAAATGAAGTCAGCTCCCACCTCTCCTGTACACTGCCAAACCACAAATGAAGCTGACTGGTTGAGGCAGCACAATTTTGCTTCAGCATCAAGTACAGCCCTCAGGAGGGCTTCCCAGGTGGCTAAGTGGTAACAGAATCCACCTGCCAATGTGGGAGACCCAGGTTTGGTCCCTGGTTTGGGACGATCCCCTGGAGAGAAAATGGCAACTCACTCCAGTATCCTTGCCTGGGAAATCCCAGAGAGAAGAGCCTGGCGGGCTACAGTCCATGGCGTCACAGAACAGTCAGACATGACTTAGCGACTAAACAACAGCAGCAGCTCTCAGGAGGTTAAAGTACAATATTACCAGATAATAAACCATCATAATTCTAAACTAATTTTATATTTTAATCCACATTAACTTTTAATTGAGTTTCTTTTATTTAGTCATAAATACATGCCACTCAAGAATCAAATAGCCAGGTGGGAGGGGGGGTCAGGATGGGGGACACATGTATACCCGTGGCTGATCAGTGTCGACATATGGCAAAAGCCACTACAATATTGTAAAGTAACTAGCTTCCAACTAAAATAAATACATTAATTTAAATTTTAAAAATTAAAAAAAAAGAGTCAAATAGCCAAACAAGGTTATTTATAAATCTTCTCCCTCCAATTCCATTTATTTGCTTCTTCCCAGAAGCAATCGTCTTCCACATCCTCTTACCTTTCTTTTTGTGTCTACCTCCATATCACTAAATAACAAGCTTATTGTGCTACTTTATTTCATATTGTTTTTCAGTTTTACACGTTATCTAACTTACTTCAATGTCTAAAAGAGATAAATGTAAAAAGAGAGACACTGAAAATAATATAAAGTAGCACTATAAGCACATATAAATGACATGCATATATGCACTTTGATCCTCTTACCTCCAATACAGTTAGATCAGAATTTTATTATCATCAATGTTTAGCACTATTAAGTAAATTACACTTCACATTTGGGCCCTGGATAACTTCTGCAAGCACAAAAATGTATTTTACTTTCATACATAAAAAGTCTTACTTTTTGTTCACCTTGTATGTACTTAACACTTTAATTCAACCCCAAGTGAAAGTGAAAGTCACTCAGTCTTGTCTGCCTCTTTGAGACCCCATGGACTGGCTCTTCTGTCCCCTGCCAGGCTCCTCTGTCCATGGAATCCTCCTCTGCCAATTCTCTAAATCTCTTCTTTCTACATTAAGGAAAACAGCTATTATATCAATTTCATTGGTGACAACAGATATTGTATCTACTTAGACCCTTGTGACTTTTCTTCAATCTGGACTTGTCTTCCATGTATAACGCTGAGACAATGTATTAGGTTCTTGTTACACTATGACCCTGGGATTTCCTTCATTTTTCTTTCATGCTGGATTTTTATATCCTTAAACTCCATGCTTTCCTTTACTTAATTTACTCTTCTGTTTTAATGAAGCACATTCCAGTAGTCTTGTAAACCTTCTGGGAGATTAGTTTTGTTGAGACTTTAAAAACCTGACATTATCTTTCTTCACAATTAGATGATAGTTTTGGAAAAGGACTCAAGATTCGAAATCACTTCCCCCCCAAATTCTGAAAACACTGGTCCACTGATTTTCTTTTAATCACAACTCTCAGATATAATTAACATACTGTATAATTTATCTATTAAACATATATAGCATAGTTTCTTTTAGTATATTCAGAGTTGTAAAACCACCACCACAAGAAAAATAGGACATTTTTTTCACCCCAAGAAGAAATCCCATATACATTAGCATTCCCCTTTCTTCCCCCTCTCTTCCAGCCCAAGGCTACCACTGGTCAACTTTCTATCTCCATGGATTTGCCTATTTTGCACGTTTTATATAAATGAAAATCATATATGATCTGTTGTGATTTTTTTTTTTCCCACTTAGCATGTTTTCAAAGTCCATCCATGTTGCAGCAGATATTTAATTGCCAAATGCCACTCCACTGCATGTATATACAACATTTTATTTATCTGTTCATCTGCTGAGGGACACCTGGGTTGTTTCTACCTTTTGGCTATTATGAATAAAAGTGCTGTGAGCATTACTGTACAGCTTTTTGTGTAGACATATATATCCATTTCTCCTGGGTATATATACAGGCTGGGTCATGTGATAAATCTAACATTACGTCTTTTGAGACACTGTAAAACTGTTTTCCAAAGTAGCCGCTTATTTTACATTACCACCAGTAGTGTACACAGGTTCCAGTGTCTTCATAACCTCAACACTTGTTATGAAGTGGAATCTTTTCATTTTGATTTGCATTTCCCATGGCATATCTATCTTTTCAGATGTTTATTGGTCATTTGCAAATCATATTCAGAGAAATGTCTAACTTAGATCCCTTGCCTGTTTTTTCACTGACTTAATTTTTCTTTTTACTGATTCTTAAGGTTTATTCCCAGGTTCTAGAGTTTCATATTTTCAGTTCTTAGATTTATGTCACTGATCCATGGCTCAGTAGTGATCCATTTTGAGTTTATTTTTGTTTATGATGTGAGGAGGGGTGGGGAAGGTGCTGAACTTTATCCTTTTGCTCTGGTTATCTAGTTGTTCCACTGTTACTTGTTGAAAATACTTTTCTTTCCCCACTTAACTGTCTTTGCACTTATTTCAAATACCAACTGACCATAAAGGATCATTTTTGGACTTATTCCACTATCTTTATATTAATTTGACTATCTTTATACTAATTCTAAATTCTCTTGATTAATGTAGCATGGTGCTAAGTTTTAAAATCAGGAAGTGTGACTACTGCACCTTTGTTCTTTGTTCCACTGATTTCTAGCTTCCTTTCCTGTTGTTTAAAACTCTGCTGACATTCTGTCTTCATTCTGTGTGTGCAACCTCTTTTCCTCTTTCAAATCTCTTAGGATCTTCTATTTTCCCCAACTATTCTGAAATTACATGATCATATGCCTTTGTAGAAGTTTACTTTCACCCTGGTTATGCTGAGTAGCTCTTTACTGGCACTCTTACCCTAGGTATTTGCTTCATTGACTCCAGGAAATCTTAAATGATTACATGACTTTTTTTTTTTTGACATTTATTTTTTGAACTTTATTTTTGGAAAAACTTTTATTAGTTTACCTTCATTTATCTTATTATTTATCTTTATTAAATAATGGAACTGGACCGAGCCTAAAATATTCTTTCCTTTTTTCTCTTTACTTTCAACCTGTTCATTTTTACTCTACTTTCTCTAAGATTTTCTCAAATTTGCATTCTCTATTTTCTATTAATTATTCTGCTCTTAAAATTGTGAATGTCAAAGAATATATTTTTTCTCTTTTTTATAACATCCTATTATTTTACATACAGAATTTTTTTTTCCATTTTTAAGAGGTATTGTCTTTGCTTGTCTGTTTTGGTCTTTTCTTATAGGCTAGAGATTTCCACCCGTAACTATATACCTAGGCTTGAAGCTGAATGACTAAAAACCTCATTAAGAGCTCTATCAATATAGACAAGGTTTTTGTACCAAACTATTTCATCAGAAGAACCACTATTACCAATAAATTTAGATTTTGCTGATGTTTTTCTCTATCTCTTGGGCTTGCCAGATTTCCCTAAGAGTGTTCCAAATTCTTAAGTGGAATGCAAGAGCTAGACTGCACTGTTCTGGAAGCTGGGAGTGGGGGTACCCACCAGAGCTTGGTGTGTGGGAAAAGCAAGGACAGATGTTACAAAAGTAAATATCTAAATTACCACTTATCTCCCCCATAATGTGTACCATTCAACAGTGCCTGGTATCTGCTCAGTCCAGAATCTCTCTGTTCTGCTATTCAAGAGAATAAACTTCTAGTATTCTGAGGCTCAGGAATGTTATCATGGAGAAAATGGGAGGGAAATCTTTCTGCTTCTAAACAGATTTTCAACCAGATCTCATCAACATAATTCTCATCCTCATTTTCAGAGGTAGCTGATACCCTAAAAAGGAGGCCCTTCAGAGGATCTGCAGTATAAATCTGGACTGTATCTTGACTTTATCAATAGCTAAGAATTCAGTTACTTGAACAGACAGCTCAACATCTGTTTTCCAGCTTCTAAAATTTTGTTGCTACTGTCTTCTTTCCCTTCTTTATTATGTGTGCTCAGTAGTGTCTGACTCTTTGCAACCACACGGATTGTAGCCTGCCAGGCTCCTCTGTCCATGGAATTTTCCAGGCAAGAATACTGAAGAGGGGTTGCCATTTCCTACTCCTAGGGGATCTTTCCGATCCAGGATTGAACCTGAGTCTCTTGTGTCTCCTGTGTTGGCAGGAGAATTCTTTAACACTGTGCCACCTGGGATGTCCCTTTATTAATTATATCTATTCGCTAAAAACCCAAACACTTCTTCATTGTCATTAAGGTTTCAGAAGGTAAATGCATGTGATTAATATACCATTTGAATCATACATCTTTTTTCAAAAGGATGACAAGGCTTCTTTTTTGTTGTTTTTGCTTTTTCAGTCATGCCACGCAGCTTGTGGGATCTTAAGTTTCCCGAGGGATTGAACCCATGTGAAAGTGCAGAGTCCTAACCACTGGACTGCCAGGGAATTCCCCAAGGACTCTTGAAACTGAATGTCAGAGTTGGAGATACACTTCCAAAGTACCTAACAATTAAAGACAACCTAAGTTTGATTAAATTTTTAATTTCTACTAGCAACTGTTAAAGATGCCTGCATTCGAAAGAGTAAATCAAACCTAATCCACAGATAAATGGAAAAGAATATGGGAGAGAAAAATAAACTTTGACAAGTAGAACATGAAAAGTCTCACTGGAGGAAATAATCTGAACATTATTTTGAAGAAGTCCACAGACATATGAAAAGCAGTACAGAATTCACAAGCAATAAAATAGCACAAGCAAATACAAAGAGCAACAATGTGCTTCACTGAATCCTCTGCTTCCCTTGTTTTTTCATGAAAGGTCAACTCAAGGTCTTGAATTCAGAAAGCCCTGATTAACCACATTTACTTCTTCGATTTCAATTAGCACTTAACATGAAAATAATTCCAAAACCTTCTTCCATTTATTTTCCAGAGCAAAATATTTACTTGGTTAGTGGTCTGCTCCATTTAACTGCATCAAAAATCCCAAGCTGCCTTCCTTAAGCATCTCCTGTCCCCAAACCACTTCCACCTCCTTCACTGTCAAGCCATCATATCCACTGAGTAAACCAACCAGCAAGCAATCCTTGAACCAAGTTGGAGTCTTCCTACTTTCTCCCTTAACACCAGTTTCCAAGTTCCCACTTACTATATATTTTTTTCAATAAGAAGATAAAATCAATGCTCAGCAATTTCAAGCTTTAAGTCATTTTGTCACTAGATGCATTCTAGTAACATTAAGAAGGCAAAATGAATAATCTGAGACCCAAATTAATCTACACTAATAGCTATATCACCATTTTCTTAGAATAAACATTACTGGGAAGGTTCTCACTTTTTTTATTATAGAACTGTTTAGCGTCATGCTTAAGCTGGATAATTACAAAGTTGAGTGAGAGTAAAAAGTGTTTAGCAGAAAACAAAGAACAGAGTACTCCCTAAATTTAAAACTTCACTTGCTTAGTTATTTCAAATGAACTTTATGCAACCCATCTTCCAGAAGCTTACTCATAAACAGACTATAAAACCAGAGAAATAGTTGAGAATATACACATACGTTTTTGTTTTAACTGCTGACTGATCTGAACTACAGGGAAGCCACAAAACATGTGGGCAACTAATGATCCCATGGCAATTATTATCCTCAGTTATAGACCAGAACGAACCATGTAGTAAAGATATGGCAAAAAAAAGAAGCATTAGAATCAAGTCATTTGACTCTTGGTCTGCATCATAATACCTTGTTGATACATAATCAACCAAACTAATTGGAAGCAATGTATTTTACAGTGGTTTTCATAAAGTATTCTCGCACTTGATTTCAAAGTATTGAAGAGTTGTAGAAATGGTAACCTCTCTGTAAACATGTACTAGATAGCTTGCTATGCATAAAAACTTTTACTTTTTAATGTCCCATAGTTACAGAATGCCTCCTAGTCAGTCATCTAACAGTCACCTAATCTTTCCCTTTTCTGTAGAAAATGATAAAATTTTAATGAATTAATAATGAATTTATAAGCTCAGAATAATTATTATCCATAAAGATATCTATATATTGATTGCCTAAGCCAAATTATCTTTGGACTGTTTCACTACCTAATGTATGAGTAAGGAAAAAATTCATGGGAAGGGGAATACCACAACTTATTCTCGAAAAAGGAGGAAAGGAGGCAAAAAAGCAAAGGAATATGAATCAATAAAAACTAGACTTTCTGGTCAGAAGACCAACAACTGTGAAAAACTAATTTTAAAAACATAAATGTTATCTCATTTTAACAAATTTTAAGGATAACCAAAATTGCGGCACATTACTAAAGCGTTAACTTGGTTGGAGTTTTCATAATAAAGGTACACTGTCTCTTTTATTTTTAAGGTATAGTTCATGAATAAAATCTACTGAGTGTCAACAATGTGCCAAGCACTGCAGGATTACACAAAGAAGAGACTCTGGCACAGATGTATTAAAAATCTCATGGAATTACAAGGTAAACTATAATATGATATACTAAAAAAATGTAATAGAGGCATGTGTGAGTACAATGAGGCCACAGAAAATACCCAGGCCTGCTTGGTAGAGTCAGGGAAGACTGAAATCGAGGTGATGACCTCTTAAAGCAGTAAAGTGGAGAGGTGATTAAAGAAAAAGGATGACCATAAAGAAGGGACCATAAACACTCTATATAAAAGCCTATGTAGCAAAACAACCCAAAGTTAGAATGTTTTGGATAGACTGACAAACAATATTTTAGAACAAACCAAACCCTATATACCAGGGATGGGAAAAAACAACAACAAAAAGAGTAGGAACAAAACAGACTATTACCTCCTTTTGTAGTGTCATTCTGGGCCTGGATACCATGATGCAATGAATTATGAATGGCAGAAAGAAGATCTGCTGCTTGAACCATCAATTTTTGAGCTTCTGCAACAGCACTGGTCTAGCAAATAAATCACCAAAAACATTCTTACATATTCTTTCACTGAAAGATATACATTAAATAGGAAAATCCTATAAACAATAATGAAATTATTAAATGCTTGTTGTAATGACATTGGTTTTCACAAACTATTCACTTAATACAAGATGCCCAGATCCTGTTAGGACAGAAATAATTTTTTTACTCATATCAATACTTTGTAGGAACCACTAAAAAACAATAGGAAACATTCTGGTTTATTCTACCAATCTCATGGTTTTTTTTTTTTTTCTAAAGACATGTAGTCAACTAGAAAATGAGAAACTGTAAGTCATTCATCAAGGTGAAATTTAAAAAAGAGAATTACTGAAGTTTGTATGGGCTGGATCTGTACTCAAAATTAACTATTCACAAATTAGCCTGTAATTTACTTGAGTTAACACAATACACACAAACACACACATACACACAAATATTCACCATCTAAGGGCTGTTTTAGGTTCTATACAAATCTTAAGTTAATTATTTAACTGAATGAAAGAAGAGCCTACCTAAAATTCTCATTTTTAATTTCTCAAATTAACTTCAGAGAAGCAATTTCAGCTTCTACTATTATATCCACTAATAAGCAATACATTATTTTTATATCAACAACAGTCATGGATATGTTAAGGGCACAATGTAAAATTCATGTGCTTTCGGAGAAAATCATCAGGGATATCCTGACATAAACACACCAAATGCTGAGTGCTTTGTATGTGTGCATATACATTCCAAAAGAAAAGTCTCAGAACTACCAAAATCAAGCATTCCATCAAAAACAAAAACAATGAACAGATTAAATATCCTTACCTCTTTCTTAGTAAAGGCTATAAGCACGGTCAGTAACACTCGAGTAAATTTCACTCTGCTGAATACTGCTAAACATTGTTGGTGCTAAAAAAATAAGAAAGGACTAAAAGTTAAAAGATGCAAAGCCTTGTGAAAGAAATTTCGTTTTGAAATACAGTATATTAAGTTCTAAATCTCAGTGTTAATACCTTACAAATATCTTCACTTACAGGCTTTTAAATATCTGAAAATGAGCTGCGTAAAACACAATAAAATGACGCCTATTTTACTGAAACAGAAATATATAATAAAGGTTCTGTATCACAAGGACTGATTTTTTCCCAAGTCAGGAGTTACACTATTATTTCAAAACTGATTTAATTAGTATTTTTAAGAGGACTGATAGAAACATGCTTTAAGCAGAGACAGAAAATTTAGGATCTCAACAAAGGTTTGACAAATTTTGATATTATGTAAGTTCTTGACTTCTGCCAAGTTTTGGTGGATCGTATGAGAAAAAAAAAAATCATTTTTTCTTCCTACGTACCTCATAGGAATATCGAAGAACTCTGAAATCATGTATCTGAAAGAGTTGTATTATAATTCTATCAAAATAAATACAAGGGACATAAACTCCCTTGTAATGTCCAATTTTTAAAGAAATACCTTAAAAAGGGCTTTCATAAATTATAACGCAGTTCATAAAACTACAACATTAAGAGGCAGACTTCTCTGATATTATCTACCAGAAAATAAGTTCAATTACTTCTAGTTCAACTTCTGGGTCTCTTTCTTCTCCTTGTCGACTTCGAGTACTCTAAAATTTTAAAAAAAGGTGAATTAAAACCAACACAAGCCTATAAAAGCATAAATTATTATTACACAAGGTAAAGGAATAAATTAATTTATTGAGTATACACTATAATCTATTTGGAGCAAATATTTGGAAGGAAAACGCTGTATCAATTATTTACCTAATAGTACTATACTTAGTTCATTTTGATATAAAGATCACACAAAGGAAAAGGTATTAAAAACAGCAAAAGCAAAACAATGAATAATATAAGCAAAAGCACATGGTACACAGTACTTCTTTCTTTTAAAAGATCTATTAACTGAAGTTCCTGATGTTCTCAAAACTAACCCAGAGAAAAGAAATGCGATCTTCACAGAATCACATCATAAAGTCACATGGTAAACACTGATCAGTTCTATACTAACACACAAAATCTTCTTAATATATATGTTACACATGGTTGAGTATTCGGGCAAAACCCAAAGGCAATACCACACGAAGATCCGGTAGATCTGGGTTCTAGACCTGGAACTGACACTTAATAATGGCATGCCCTTAAGAAGACTGAAGACAGGTTACTTGGTGTTTTTGAGCTCTATTTTCTTCATTTGAAAGTGTAGTTTATTGCCTAATACACTGAATAACTGTAAATATCAAATAAGACAATAATGCAAAACCGTTTTGACAACCATGCTGTGTTATATAAGTGTAAAAAAAATAATAGAAATATAATTTTTCATTTTTAATCTCTATCAGAACAAAATCATCATGGTCATCTGGCCAAAGGGTGTCTGTCGCTCATAGGTTTTTACCAGATTTGAGAAACTACTATTTATCCCACTCTTCTACTATGTTCTAGACACTGTCCTAACCATTAAAAATACAAAGGTGAAAAAGATAATCCTTACCTTTGAGGAATTTAAAACTCTAGCATCTTATGCTATTCTTAAAACAGCATACTAAAATTCTAAAACAGTGGCAAAAAATTGAAAAAATTTTAAATGGTTAAATTTTGAGTACTTGAAAGGAATATTAATTCATCAGAAACCACTCCAGTAGTCTTCAAACTCATTACCAAAAAAAGGTATAGCATACATAAAGGAACTTGGTAGTCTTACCTAGCTATTTGTAATTTGCTTACTAGTTATTTGTAATTAGCTAAAGTTAACCTGACATTTAGAAGAATATAAATATCCTATACTAAAGAAAAGAGAAAGAAAATATACCTTTACTCTTCTTTGCATGTCATCCTCCACATCTTTTAGCATGCCTAGAAATAGAGACAATGATTTTAAGAGGAAACAAATTCAAATGTAAAACTTGTGAATTACCTTTATAAATGGTTTTACCTGTAACTCGAAGATCTGTCACACTGTTAGCCATTTTAAATCCATAAGTCATTGACTGAAAATCTTCCTATATAGAAAAGCAATAATTAGGCCCTTGAATAGCAGCAAAACCTTTTATCATTTTTCTCTTACAAAATCACTATTTGCTAAAAGGACATGGTAATAGAATGTCACCTCAATATTGCTATCATTCACCCAACTTTCTTTATAGTCATACCATGAAAACACCACATTCTAATGCTATCTCTATACCCTTAATTTCAACTGTTTATCCTTAGGCTATTTAAACATACTTGCATTTAATATGTTCATCTGCAAAACAATGCTTACGATAATATTACAAATTATTCCCACCAACAAAGAATTCTCACATTTACAGATGAACAATACATACATAAAAATTACCATTTGATGACAAGGTTGCAAAATTTAGACAACATTCTTCAAAACTTATGCATCTTTTCACACACTGTTAGGCTACAAAAGTTAAGCTTTTCAAACAGAATTACTCAAAGTGCCAGCAGAACTACATTCCCACTTCAAACCACTGTAAAGAAAAAAATGATTCAAATATGGGTTCCCACTCTCAAAATAATTTAAAACACTGCTGAGATATTAGCAAATTAAGTCATTTGCTGGATCCACTATGAAGAGTTTAAGATCATCTGGCTGATTTTGGCTAAGAAGTTAAAAGCTTTAATACAGGAGTGTTTCTGCCATATTACAATTCTTATAAAATGTATAAAAAAGTCTAATATAATGGAATAACAGACATTCACAGCAGTGGCCAGAACTGTAGAGAAATTTCCAGACTCAACAAAAACATCAGTAAGCATGCAATTCATGTCAAACACTAAACCTTACAAAGAGAATGAAGTACAAACAAATATCCCAGTCTCAAAGAACTCAGTAGAATTGTATGCCTCACAAGACTGGGTCTTTTAAGTCTCAGGTTGTATTACAGAGCTATAAACGTAGCTTCTGGATGAAGCTTATACTCTTATCTCTATTTGGACATCAAATAGGATTCTCAAATTGTACACGTGTAAATACGAACTTTCATAGTGTTTACCACATTCCTAAAAGGCACTCCTATCCATTCCATTATTCAAGTAGGAGTGAAGAACCGCAGGAATCAGAACACAAATAATTTAGAAACAGAGGTGGTGGCATGCTTCATGCTTCAAAGATCATAAGGGGTGACAAAGACGAAGTCTAAAGTATGGTCACTAAAAAGATAAACCCTAAATGTTTCCGAAGAGAAAACAGGAGTCAAGAATCAGGATGGTAACACTGGAATTCTAAATCAGTGAAGCGCCCCAGGCTGCATTCCCAAGCTGGTGCTTCCCCCCCAGACTAAGCGCCGCACGGAGGGAATCAGGGTCCCGGTGCCCCTGGCTTGGGGAGGCAGCAGGAACAATGCCTTCAAAATTCAGAGGAAAATTATTTTCCAGCCTAGAAGTCTACTATAGCCAAACCATCGACCAGGTGAAAGGGTAGGGAAAACATTTTCAGAGATACAAGGTCTCAAAGAAAAATCCCTTCCCTGTCTCCCCAAAGAAACTGGAGGTACTGAACAAGCAAGGTTATAAACTACGAACAATACAGGCATAAGATCCAGGTAACTAGGGATCTAACAAAGAGAGAGGGAAGTGGAATTTCCAGAAGAACAATGCAGAGAAACCTGGGATGACAGCTACGCACGGGGGCTAGAAAGCAAATGAGCCAGCTAGAGAACAAAGAAGAATATTAAAAAAGAATTGTATATTACTGGATGTATATATACATGATAAAATATACAGATTATCTGATAGTTTAATAATAATGGGAAAGGAAGAAGGACATAGAAAACTAAGCAAACTCAAAAGAAATAGTAGTTACTGCCTTTAAGAAAAAAAATTTGTATGAGTAAAAGAAGCATACACTACTCTGGCTCATCTGTCATTAATATTTATACAGTCACAATAATATCTGTAGTGAGTGATTTAACATAAACTGAATTATTATTTGGAGTGAGGGAGAAGGTAATATATGAATGCTAAGTATACACTAAAAATTTGATGCTATACACTACCTAAAGGTTGATAAATTCTTAAACCTAGAAACTAGAATATTAGCCTATTATACAGAAATATGGAAACTGTAGGAAAAAGCTAAAAGAATTGATTATTATGAATGGATAAAGAAAGAGGAGACCACTGTACTTTTTCATTATACACTTTGTGGGCTACAGAGAAGAAAAAACAGTGGCCAGATTCAGACATTCGCAAGGTAAAAGAATCAGGATGTAGGAGGTTAAAAAAAAAAAAAAGTAATCAAAGATAACACTAAAGACATCATTTTGCAAGACAGAAGAAAAGCCATTTGATAGGGGAACTGTGGTTCCCATTTTGCACATGAGCAACATATTAAAAGAAATTTCTTTGGGCAAATGAGAATGTCTCCAGTTTAGGAGTAAAAACAAAGCAGAGACATAATACATAATCATTAGGAACTTCAGAAGCATCCATTTCAAACAAATTATTTGTTGATTTTAAGTCATTCATTATTTATTCATTACCAGGCCTCTAAAGGATTTTACTAGGCAATTAACTTTTTTTAAATTACCAAACTGAGACAAATTCATCTGAACTATCTGAAAAGTTTAACAAAACAAGAAAAATATCTTTCCAGACTAGGAACTAACTTTTGTTTCTCCAGATTTAGTTTTACATCATTGGTTACACTGTGTGCTGCCTTCTTAATCTTTTAAAGTATGCATTTTCCCATGATATTAAATACTGTCATCTCTCTATATTCATTACACATAATCATTATTATATATGATACAGTAAGCACAGTTTATTTCAACCATAACCCTAATGGTAGTATTTTGATCAACACCAATTTTCACTATTAAAAACTCTGATTAATGTATTTGGGCATTAAGTGTCCATATGCCTAATAATTTCTTTAAGGCTGAGTTCTAAAGGTGAACTAACTATTTTAAATGGTTATCAGT
This sequence comes from Bos indicus x Bos taurus, assembly GCF_003369695.1. Lineage (NCBI taxonomy): Eukaryota > Metazoa > Chordata > Mammalia > Artiodactyla > Bovidae > Bos > Bos indicus x Bos taurus. The sequence goes on along the minus strand of NC_040083.1, from coordinate 79,168,973 downwards.
AAGTTTAAAACTTTTGATATATACACCGCTAAATTGTTTTCCAAAGCAGCTATGTTAATGCATACTCTCACTAGTAAAATATATATTCTTATTTTAAATACCGTGTAGATGAAAAGTGAACTATTAGATTTTCTTGGATTACACTGAGCCTAAATTTTTTAAATGTTATGACCATTTGATAACGTTCCTCTATGAATAAGCTATTTATTTTACTACCATTTATTCATTTGGGTTTTACTCTCATCTTTATTTGAATGGGATTTTAATACACCAAAACTGACTTTTTTTTTGTATTTTTCCTAAGAATTTTTTCTATCAGCTTTTCTCCTATTAGTCCTTTTCTTTAGGATTTCTTTCATCTCTTACTAAGTCCTTCATCCAGAGAGTATGCAGAAATTTGAACTGAAAAAATTATAAAAATTTTTTGTTTACTTAGAAAGTAATACAGGTATATAATAAAAATTACAATACAAACAAGTATATACTCTGATCCTCAATACCTTAGTTATTTTCTTGTGTATGATGATTTAACTAACTACCTCTTTTTAAAAAAAGAACAAAAATGAACAAACATATTTTACATTAATTTGGAGATCTAATTTGTATAAGTAAGCCTACCCCCTCCTTTGTAAAGGGCGCAAAACACTTATTTGGCAGTAAGTGAGGGTAGTGTCATTTAACGTCTTGTACTGATGGACATTAGTTTCCAGACTTTAGTTACTACAAACGCTACACCTCATGTCCTTGAACATAGATCTTTGGCGATAAGCTTGAATATATTTATAGGCTAAATTCCTAAAACTGAAACTGACGAAACAAGACAAGCATTTTAAATCATAGATAGTACCAAACTACTCTTTTAAAAAGTTGTAGAATTTACACTCCCATCAAAAATGCATGAATCTTTGTTTATGGTACAATCCTGTCCTAACTAATAAATGTGGAAAGAGTGCTGGAATTCAAAATCATCATTTTAAAGTCAACACACTAAGATTAGTCCAAGCAAGTACTGTGAATGGATACTACATATATATGGAGAGATTTTTAATAAGCAGGATATTTATGTGATCTTAAAGAGTTTCCCTACATATTGCTTACTATATACACAAGATTAAAAACAGTAACCATGAAAATGTGAACTGGTGCAGGCACTATGGAAAACAGTATGGAGGCTTCTCAAAGTAACTAAAAGCAGAGTTGCCATGTGATCCTGCAATCCCACTCCTGGCCATATATCTGGACAAAACTATAATTCAAAACATACAGGCACCCCAATGCTCACTGCAGCACTATTTACAATGGGCAAGACAAGGAAACAACATAAATATCCATTGACAGATGAATGGATAAAGAAGATGTAGTGTGTGTGTATGTCTGTGTATATATACACACATACACACACATATATGCACAACGGAGTACGATTCAGCCATAAAAAAGAATGAAATACCATTTGCAACAACATGCATGGACCTAGAGATTATCTACCCAAATGAAGTAAATCAGAAAAGACAAATACCAAATGATGTCACTTATAAGTGAAATCTAAGATATGACACGAACTTACATATGAAAGAGAAACAGACTCACAGACATAGAAAACAGTCTCATGGTTACCAAGGAGGGCAGGGGAGGGATGGACTGGGAGTGTGGGATTAGCAGATGCAAACTATTATACACAGGACAGATAAACAACAAAGTCCTATTGTCTAGCACAGGGAACTATATTCAATATCCTGTGATAAACCATAAAGGAAAATAATATGAAAAAGAATGTGTAAATACATGTATAACTGTATAACTGCATCACTATGATGTGTAGCAGAAATTGACACAGCAATGTAAATAAACTACACATCAATAATTTTTTTTTAAGTAACCATATAGTAATCAGAAAGCACCTTGATGGGGTGAAAAAGTCACATTACCATGGAGGGACAAATGGACAGTCTATGTCTCAGATATGAAACCATAAAAAGGACACATTATTACTCATGTCATATTCCAGCCAGGACTGCATAATATAAATCTAATCATGAGGAAAGAGTAGACAAGCCCCAAGTAAGGAACATTCTATTAAATAAGGAAAGCAGGAGAGGGCTATGTTTTCCAAAAATACCAATGTCATTAGAGACAAAGGATGAGGAACTGTTGTAAACTAAAGGACACTAAAGAGATATGCAACTAGATGTAGGACATGGTCAGACTGGATCCCACACTGTAGAGAAAAAACACTAAGGACGTTTACTAAGTCAACTGACAGAAAGAGAATACGGGTAGGTAGTGGAGTGGTATCATAGATTTGCTGAGGTAGATCACTGCGCTGTAGTTGTGTATGAGCGTGTCCTTTTCCTTACGAGGTGCATATTGACGTGTCTCAGTGAAGTAGCTCAGTTGTGTCCGACTCTGCAACCCCGTGGCCTGTAGCCTACCAGGCTCCTCCCTCCATGGGATTCTCCAGGCAAGAATACTAGAGTGGATTGCCATTTCCTTCTCCAGGGGATCTTCCCGACCCAGGGATCGAACCAGAGTCTCCTGCATTGCAGGCAGACACTTTAATCTCTCAGCCACCAGGGAAGCCTCAGAGAAGAAGATCAAAATGTACACAGCTCACTTGCCAATAGTTTGGAAAAAGATACATATATACATACATACATGAGAGAAAAAGTGAAAAATGACATGATAGGTTAACAGCAGCTGAATCTGAGTGTTCTTGGTGCTATCACTGTTAACTGCTGTTATTTGGAAAACATTTCCAAATCAACTAAAATTTTTTAAAGTTAAAAAAAAAAGGAAAACAATGACTATTCATATCCTACACACACACACACATCCCCCTAGCATGTCAGTGCCTATTATAGGTAAAAAAAAAATGGTATCTCACAGTTTTAACTTGCGTTTCTAATATGAGGTTAAACATCTTACATTTAATGACCATTTTATTTCTATAAACTGCCTTCTGATTTTTAAGCAAATTTTATATCTAAAACATTTTCTCTCTCTACAATTTACTTTGACGTTGTTATAAACTGAATGTTTGTGTCCCTCTCCCACTCCCAAATTCATATATGAAGTTCTAATGCCCAATGTGATAGCAATTGGAGGTGGAGCCTTTGGGAGAGTTCTTTCAACAACGAGTTGCAAGGCTTAAAAAAATAAAAAAGAGAGGGAACCTACAGACTGAAACTTAAGACATATCAACCAATAGACTGACTGGGTGCCCTCAAAATTTATGTTGAAACAACCTCCAACATAATAGTGCTGGGTGATGGATCCTTTAGAAGATCCATGAGGGTGGGACCCTCAAATGAGATTCAGTCAGTCACTCAGTCATGTCCGACTCTTTGCGACCCCATGAACTGCAGCACGCCAGGCCTCCCTGTCCATCAAAAACTCCCGGAGTTCACTCAAACTCACATCCATTGAGTCAGTGATGCCATCCAGCCATCTCATCCTCTGTCGTCCCCTTCTCCTCCTGCCCCCAATCCCTCCCAGTATCAGTCTTTTCCAATGAGTCACTCTTCGCATGAGGTGGCCAAAGTACTGGAGTTTCAGCTTTAGCATCATTCCTTCCAAAGAACACCCACGACTGATCTCCTTTAGAATGGACTAGTTGGATCTCCTTGCAGTCTAAGGGATCCTCAAGAGTCTTCTCCAACACCACAGTTCAACACCACAGTTCAAGAGCATCAATTCTTTGATGCTCAGCTTTCTTCACAGTCCAACTCTCACATCCATACATGACCACTGGAAAAACCATAGCCTTGACTAGAAGGACCTTTGTTGCCAAAGTAATGTCTCTGCTTTTGAATATGCTATCTAGGTTGGTCATAACTTTCCTTCCAAGGAGTAAGCGTCTTTTAATTTCATGGCTGCAATCACCATCTGCAGTGATTTTGGAGCCCCCAAAAATAAAGTCTGACATTGTTTCCACTGTTTCCCCATCTATTTCCCATGAAGTGATAGGACCAGATGCCATGATCTTAGTTTTCTTAATGTTGAGCTTAGTGTCCTTATAAAAGAGACTCCAGAGAACTCCCCACCCCTCCTTCTGCCTTGTGAGGCCATAGTTAAAAGAGGAACCAGGAAGCAGGCCCTCACCAGGCACCAAATCTGCTGATGCCTTGATCCTAGACTTCTCAGCCTCCAGAACTATGAGAAATAAGTAATTGTTCGTAAGCCATCCCAGGCTACGGTATTCTGTTATGGCAACATAAATGGACTAAGGCAGATGTAAAATGCTGATAAAGTAAGTTTCAAGGGTGCCAACCAATTATTCCAGAACTATTTGGTAAATAAACCCTTTCGCTGTCCCACTGATTTTTAATGTCCTTTTGGGAATACTTAATTTGTGTGTCTCTTCTCATTTTTTAACTCAAACTAATCTTTTACAAAATTCCATCCAAATGTTAAAGATTTTCTACCTGTATCAGTTCAAATATATAGCTAAATAATCAATGAGTGTTTAAAAAATACCTAGTATTTCATAAACAACTCATAAGACACACATTTAAATGTGGAACTCACATCAGGCATATACTTAGCTGTTCTTCTCACATATATAATGTAAATTTAGAAAAGCTTTACACCCTGAACCATTGCTGAAGCCTGAGATATTTATTCTGGATCAGTAACAGTGTGAAAAAGAAACTTAACGGTTTCAACAAATGAAAGAAACAGAAATAACTTAGTTTCAAATGCTATCACATCTCCCCTTAAAATACACAGAGTTTATTATCATTTTTTTTAATGATAAATGGAAAAAGCTTTCTATGACTAAAATGTAAAACACTTCCTCAGTTTGAGGTACTAAGTGGAAGAAAAAGTTTATACTCTAAACTATTCTTCATAACTTTTGTTTTCCTTTCCCTTCCTCCAAAGACTGAAATTAACTTTTATAATTTATAAGAGACTTAAGGGACAAGCTTATCTCTTCTATTTTCTTTGTGAATCCTCACAACATCCAGAGTAAGTATCTCTGTACATAATGAATATTCAATGAATGGTACTGACGGAATACATATTAAGATGAAGGTGGCCAATGAATTTCAGGAATTCTTAAATAACAAAATCTTACCTCTTCAAAAACAGCAGCTTTATTTACTTTTTCCCTTGCAATGTCACAGATTTTCAAGATACCCAGAGCAAAAGCTTTCATGGCAGGATCTTCTATAAAATCTGGATTATGAATGTAAAGGCACGTAAATACTGTCTGTGCCAAGGAATGGCCTTCTAACCACGTTATCTATAAAGAAATAAAAGAATGCACAAGTCTGAAAAGTCTGATTCAACAGAGGCCAGACACAGACCCAAATAAATATGATTAGTCACAAGACTTAAAAGAAGATTAAAAGGAAGATCAGAAAAGAAAAGCGTCTGAATCCATTTTCATTGACCAAAGTCTTCCAAGAATTAAAAATATGATTACCCAAAAGTTATAGATATGGAAAGCATTCTTTTATTATATAATTCAGTTTGCAAAATATTTAGAGATTAATGAAATTAGAGTCCCTCCTTACTTCATATCCAAACACTATTAATTCTATTACAATGTAGTAAATAAAAACCCATGAAATTAAGGAATTCTCAATTTTAGAGCCAACCAGGTTCTTAGCCACTCATTCAACTCTTCTTTTTCATCTGAACTACTACTAATCCAGTCAAGAGATTCATATCACACCTAGATTACCACAAGAAACTAGCCAACTGTTTTCCTGCCTCCCACCTCTACTTCAATACTCCCAATAAGAAGGATCATTCTAAAGCACAAAAATAATCATGCAATACTATTCTACTGAGTGACTACCATGGGCCAAGTACCCTGAGCTAGAAGCCAGAAGAACTGCAACCAAAACTGAGTAATCTATGATATTTGAGTACTATGCTAGGTATTTTGCATGTATCTTATCTCATTTTTTCCCTAACACTTTGAGAAAGGTGGTGTTTTTCTCATCTTACATATAAAGAAATAGCATAAATAATTTGCCCATGTTTATTCTAATTTCTACTTAGTCTAAGAATTCTGCAATAGAGCAAGAAAACTACATTACAAAATGAGAAATGCACATGAAAACTGCTTTAATTAAAATGCATATTTTGTATTACTAGTGTGCAGAAGACTCTCCAGACTAAAAACTGTCTGCCTATTAAAGTCCAAACTTAGATACAGCCCCAATACTCTTATAGAATTGTTCCTCAACTTTGACACAAATCCTCCATCTTGCCCCCTTTTAGCCTATTCTACTACAATTACAAATGGCCAAAGAGTAGTAAAAATATTTCTGAGGGAAAGAGCTTTGCAGGAAGGATCAGGATTCTCACTATGCCCCTTCCAGGCAAATAGTAGGCAAATAGGTAAGAATGATACCAGAGCGCTCACAGAGCTGATGTAAAAGACCAAAGTAAAAAATATACACATAAAACACCTAACAGAAATACTTCATACACACTGGTAATCAATGAATATTTTACCAGACACACAAATGAAGACATTTTATATTATGTCTAAAAATAATGATTTAATATCAACTTTAAAAAAGAAAGGGACACTCAGAAAGTGGGGGTGGGGTGGAGGAGAAGAGCAGTACACATGCGAGTTTTCCCACAATTAAACCACACTGTCTAGGAAGACAATCTATCCAGTACACATATATAAATAAATAAATAAAATTCCTCATAGTATAAAATGGCCAGTTTACTTCAATTTTCCCTAGAATAGGAAAAAAATTTCTTCAAAGCCAATCCAAAACTCTCTTTGGTTAAATGTCATGCTTACTTACAGAACCTTTAAATTACAGATTTGTTTTCCTGGGTACCGGGAGAATAGAAAAGGTACTTTGGATAATGGCTGTATATTATTATCTTTCTTGGAAAGAAAATATCCTTCCAGAAGATGAGAACCTAAAATCACCCAGATGAAAAGATAAAATAGCTGCTTCCTAGAGCATAACTTAGCCTAATAATCTTACATACATCTTACTAGGCCAAGAATTATATATATTTCATATTCAGTGATGGTGTATATACTTTCAAACTGTAATTCAAGTAAGCCACAGCTCTAAAATTAACAAATAGTGCTATCTTAACTCTTACCAAACAGCAAAAGCATGTATCCATTATCCCTATCAATTCAGGCAAGGTGAGGTCTTTAATTTTTATGGTGCCATCCTAAAAGAAAGGGGAAATATGACATATAAGCTTTTTAAAAATGTATGGTTACTATGTACAGTAAATATTTTAAAGTATAAATTCTAAGAAAACTCTATCTCATCATCTGATAAAACTAAGGGGTTGAAGTAACTCTGTATTCTTAAAAATAATGTATCTTAATAAGTCGTCAATACTAAAAATAAAAGCCTAATATAAAATAGAATAAAGGCCTTTATAAAAAAATGAGTCAAACTAACAAATATTTAAAAAGCACAGTTAAAATTAGTTTTGAACATTAATAAATATGAAGCATTTTAATGAACTGAAACTATTTACAAAGAAAAAAAATTTTTTTTTATTTTCCTTAAAATGATGTATGTCATAAATTTTTTAACAGTTTCCACTTATTTAACATATCTTTCTTCAAAAACTATGCAAAATTAAACTCTGAGGCAACTATGAATGAACTTCTAAATCAATTCTCATTGAGTAAATTTCTAGTTCACTACAAGCATTTTATTTAATATATTTAAAATTTAATCCTTAATCAATTACCTTGGTATTTATACTCAAAACACTTTCAAATATTAATTTTAAAAATGCATGTATATACAAATTTAGAACAAGCTTTTAATGAGACCTTTGTTAAAACTTCCAGACAGATAACTAACTTGTTTACATACCCGAGATGCATTTAAGAAAATTTGATATACTAAGTTTGATTTCCATTATTAATCAAAATGTTTTAACATATGAATAACAAATAATAAAACACAAAAGGCACAATGGTAACAACCTTGATAGCTTGTTCAAAATTGAGAACTTTTCGATTAACTTGGTTTCCAATCATGCCAGCATCCATCTTGGGATCCATCATTTCAATGGCAGACATGGCTTCAAAAAGACCAAATCTGCAATAAAAAAAATTGACTCTACAAATTATATTTGAACCAATAAGCTTATCCAGATTCCCACAATGGTACAAAAATCATTACAGTATTGAATACTTCAAATAACTACCCTATTCTAGGTATTTAGTCTCCACAACTTGCTATCACTTCTATTTCAATTAAATAATCCTCCTTCAACATAAAATTCCTTCCATGTACTTGTCACTCAAATCATTTTACATGCACTATAGGAAAAGAATTAAAAGAAAAGCTGTTTTTCGTTCTTCCTTCAAAAACTCTGCACATTAGAAGATTTGGGGGAAAAAAGAGATCAACTGATCAGCAATGGATTTCATTTTGCCTTCTTTATTTAACACTTAGAAAAGTATGTTTGGAATAATCATTATCAAATGTAACTTGCAGGTATTTTTCATTTTCTTTACATCTTGAAAGTCTAAAAAGCTGGCACATCACCATCTATAATGCCCAAAGTTTTGGCAATTACATAAGAAAAAAAAAAAAAAGAAATCCTGATGGTCTGGTATTAGTGGCTTATTAGCTGTGATACAGTATGGCCTGAACAGTTAGTATATCTTTAATTGAGATATGAAAAATGAAGAACCTAAAAGAAAGTATGATTGGCCATCAAGCTACTGACTTTCTAATTTGCTTAGTCTAAGCCAATAAATTACTAGGAAAATAAAAGACATCTATCTATGTTACACTACATCATTTCTCTCAGAAAAGCAGCAGCAGTAAGATATTAAGAAAAATAAACAAATGGGATCCAATCAAACTTACAAGTTTTTGCACAGCAAAGGAAACCATAAACAAAATGAAACAAAACATCAACAAACAAAAAGACAACCTACCGAATGGGAAATAATATTTGCAAATGAAGCAACCAACAAGGGCTTAATTTCCAAAACACAAATAGCTTATACATCTCAACAACAATAAAAACTATCCAACTGAAAAATGGGCAGAAGACCTAAACATTTCTACAAAGAAGAAATACAAATGGCCAATAGGCACATGAAAAAGATGCTCAACACTGCTAATTAGTGATTTTCAAATGAAAACTACAAGATACCACCTCATACCAGTCAGAATGGCCATCATTAAAAACTTTACAAACAACAAATGCTATAGAGGCTATAAAACAAAGGGAACCTTCCTGCAGTGTTGGTGGGAATGTAAATTGGTACGTAAGTATGGTAAGCAAGTATGTAAGAAAGTTGGTACATAAATATGTAAATACGCAGAACAGTATGGAGGTTACTGAGAAAACTAAAAACAGAATTACCCTATAACCCAGCAACCCCACTCCTGGGATATATCCAGACAAAACTTTAATTCAAAGATACACGCAGCCCTTTATTCACAGCAGCACTAGTCACAATAGCCAAGATATGGAAACAGCCTACATATTTACTGACAGATAAATCAATAAAGAACATGTGGTACATATATTAGCTTGGTGGAAAAGTAATTGTGGTTTTGCATTGTTGAACTCTGCTGTTTAAAGTTCAACAGCATAATAAAAAGCAGAAACATTACTTTGCCAACAAAGGTCCGTCTAGTCAAGGCTATGGTTTTTCCAGTGGTCATGTATGGATATGAGAGTTGGACTGTGAAGAAAGCTGAGTGCCGAAGAATTGATGCTTTTGAACTGTGAACATGTTGGAGCAGACTCTTGAGAGTCCCTTGGACTGCAAGGAGATCCAACCAGTCCATCCTAAAGGAAAACAGTCCTGAATAGTCACTGGAAGGACTGATGCTGAAGCTGAAACTCCAATACTTTGGCCACCTAATGGGAAAAACTGACTCACTGGAAAAGACCCTGATGCTGGGAAAGACTGAAGGCAGTAGGAGAAGGGGACAACAGAGCATGAGATGGTTGGATGGCATCACCGACTCAATGGACATGAGTTTGAGTAAACTCCGGGAACTGGTGATGAACAGGGAAGCCTGGTACACTGCAGTCCATGAAGTCACAAAGAATCGGATATGACTGAGCAACTGAACTGAACTGAACTGATGCTACTGAAATTGCTGATACTAGAAAATATTCTTAAATAAATGTGATTATGTTATACATCATTTTAATGCACACTTCTCACTTTGCATTTTTTTGCTAATGACTTACAACTTGATGTTTATTTTATATGTATTTTAGACTAGGGAAATGATGTTAAGACAAAAAGAAAATCTGAGCTATTTTCCTGAGTTCAAAATGGGTGGTAAAGCAGAGACAACTTGCAACATTGACAATGCAGTTGGCCTATGAACTCATAACAGATGTACAGTACAGTGGTGGTTCAAGAAGTTTTGCAAAGGAGATGAGAGCCTTGAAGTTGAGAAGCACAGTGGCTGGCCGTTGGAAGTTGACAGCTAGCAACTGAGAGCATCATCGAAGCTGATCCTCTTACAACTATAGGAGAAGGTGCTGAAGAACTCAACGACGACCATGCTATGGTGGTTTGGCATTTGAAGCAAATTGGGAAGGTGGAAAAAGCTCAATAAGTAGGTGTCTCAGGAGCTGACCAAAAATAAAAAAAATCAGCATTCTTAAGTGTTATCTCCTTTTATTCTGTGCAACAACGATCGGATTGTGATGTGCTACAAAAAGTCGACTGTATACAACTTCCAACGATGACCAGCTCAGTGGTTGAGAAGAAGCTCCAAAGTACTTTCCAAAGCCAAATCTGTACCAAAAAAAGGTCACCATCATTGTTTGGCAGTCTGCTGCCAGTCTGATCCACGAGCGCTTCCTGAATCCCAGTGAAACCATTACATCTGTGAAGTATGCTCAACCAACTGATGAGATGCACCAAAAACTGCAACACCTGCAGCCAGCACTAGTCAACAGAATGGGGCCACTTTTTCTCCACAATGCCTGACCACACATCACACAACCAATGCTTCAAAAGTTGAAGGAACCGGGCTACAAAGTTTTGCCTCATCCACCATATTCATTTGACCTCTTGCCAATTGACTACCACTTCTTCAAGCATCTCTACAACTTAATGCAGGGAAAATGCTTCTGCAACCAGCAGGAGGCTTTCCAAAAGTTTGCTGAGTCCCAAAGCATGGATTTTTATGCTACAGAAATAAACTTATTTCTCATTGGCAAAAATGTGTTGATTGTAATGGTTTCTATTTTCATGAATAAAGATATGTTTGAGCCGAGTTATAATGCTTTAAAATTCATGGTCTGAAATTGCAATTACTTTTTCACCAACCTAATACAATGGATTACTGCTAGGGCATGTAAGTCATGTCCGACTCTGTGCGACTCCATAGATGGCAGCCCACCAGGCTCCTCCGTCCCTGGGATTCTCCAGGCAAGAACACTGGAGTGGGTTGCCATTTCCTTCTCCAATGCATGAAAGTGGAAAGTGAAAGGGAAGTCGCTCAGTCGTGTCCGACTCCTAGCAACCCCATGGACTGCAGCCTAGCAGGCTCCTCCGTCCATGGGATTTTCCAGGCAAGAGTACTGGAGTGGGGTGCCATTGCCTTCTCCGATCAGATACTATAAACCTGTATTAATTAAAGGCATTCTAGCATACACAGATCAAGAGAAAACAATCTAAATCCACACAGATTTATGTAATCCATGTAATTCCATGTAAGAATTACAGATGATAAAGACGGAATTTCAATTACTGGAAAATCAGTGCATTAGTCAATCAATACTATTAAGGTAAGTGGTTAACTACCATGAAAAAGTGATATCTTTGATTTACACAATTAAACACAAACTCCAGGCAGATTTAAGTTCTAAACCTAAGACAAACAAATGAACAAAAATTTTTCAATAATTTACAAAGCTATGAAGAAAAAAGTTGGGTTACTCCAGCTGTGTAAAATATTAAAAAATTACATGCAACAATAAACTTGTCAGTTAAAATATAGACAATTATCTGGGGGAAATACTTTTAATACAGGCTATTTTGAAAAAGTTAGTATACAGAAAATACAACTAATTCATACAAATATTTGTTGTTGTTTTAGTTACTAAGTCATGTTCGACTCTTCTGCAACCCCATCAACTACAACCTGCCAGGCTCTTCTGTCTATGAGATTTCCCAGGCAAGAATACAGAAGTGCGTTGCCATTTCTTTCTCCAGTGGGTCTTGCTGACCCAGGGATCGAACTTGTATCTTCCACATTGGCTGGTGGATTCTTTACCACTGAGCCACATGGGAAGCCCAACTCATAAAAATATGAAAAGGCAAATAATCAGAAGAAAAGTAGGCAAAGGACATAAATGAACAATTAAAAGAGAAAATATAAACTACTAATAAAAATTAAAATGTAATCAAGTAATGCAAAACAAAATGATGGTTTTTTGGGGGGAGGAGTAAGGAAAATTTTAAAAAGCAAGCATACTCTCATATACTGTTGGTGTGTAAACTGATAAAGCCTTTTGTGAGGGAAATTTGGCTGACTCCATTAAAATCCATTCATTTGATTTCTAGGCTTCTGTCTTCAAAATTATCTGCACATGTATATGTATAAAGCAGTTGTATAAACTAAATTCACACTTAATTTTTCAATTTTCCCATGCTACCAATAAATGCTGCAATCTGAAAGTCCAACAATAGGGACACCATGAACAAATTATCATAGTCATTTTATAAAATAAAAAGCAATTTTAAAATGAACAAGGCAGAACTATTACATACTAAAATGGAAAGAACTCTAGGATATAGTGAATGGGAAAGAAATCTGCAGTACAATACAGTCGACCCCTTCTATCCACAGTGGATTGGCTCCAGACACCTTGGCAGATGCTGGAGCCCTTTACATAAAACTGCATAGTTGAATACTGCTCCGTATATCCCCATTTACAACTAACTAGTTTTATAACAATGACTATCTCCAGACAAGGAGCGGAGACTGTGTGGGGGAAAAGGTATCATGGGAAGTTTTGCTTCATCCCTAATGTTTAAATCTGTTAAAATACAAAGTATCCATTTATTACTATATGAAAACAACTAAAGAAAAGTTGTTATGGGCACAATTAAAACCCTAGATCAATAAGATATCTGTCTAATTAGTAACACTGCCATAGAAACTATAATAGCAACAAGTTAGCTATTCCATTCATTCAACAAATGCTCAGTGCCTACTACTACCTGCAAGGCACTGTTCTAGGCACTTGAGATACATGAGGGAGGAAAACAAATCTGACCACTTCCTGAAGCTCACATTCTAGTGGCAGAAAACGGACAACAAGAAAGTAAATTACATAGGTAGATTACATAGAAGGCTAGAAGACTGTACATGCTAGGGGGTGGAAATGACACTTAAAAGACAATATGGATTAAAAGGATACAATTTTAAGAGATGGTCATGGTAGGCTGCTGGTAATCATGATCCCTGGGCTCAATGACTAAAACCCTGGGGAAACGAAAAGGATCATGTTCCTCTTGTGATCCTTCTCAAATGCTATTCCACAGTCAGCAGTCACGTTCCTTCCTGAACTAGCTTATGGTCTGATTTCATTACATCCTTCCTATAACTGCCAGTGGCATCAAATAATGATGTTCTCAAAGTGTGGTCCCTAGATCAGCAGCATCAATCTCACCTGGGAACTTGTCAGAAATGCAACTTCTGTGATCCCACACTAGACCTACTAAATAAGGAACTCTGGGGGCGGGTCCCAGCAACCTATGTTTTAAAAACTCTTTCAGATGACACTGATATCACTAAAGTCTTAGAAGAACTAAATTTCAAATTCTACTTCTCCTAACCAAATATCCAATCTTGTCCACTTACTAATTTAAAATTTCATACCTCCAACCTTGAAAATTGAGTCTGGCCATAGCAGTATGAAACAGTGGCTACGGGAGTATACATATAATTAGGCATTTCCTTTCATTTACCTAGGGATTCTCAATCTACTTTTATCTAGGCATTTACTCATCTGTTTCTGGTCATCAACCAGCCTGTCACATATAACATGCAACCAATCAGTTCAATTCAGTCACTTTGTGTCTGACTCTTTGTGACCCCAGGGACTGCAGCATGCCAGGTCTCCCCATCCATCACCAACTCCCAGAGTTTACTCAAACTCATGTCCATTGAGTCCGTGATGCCATCCAACCATCTTATCCTCTAACATCTCCTTCTCCTCCCATCTTCAATCTTTCCCAGCATCAGGGTCTTTTCCAATGAGTCAGTTTTTCACATCAGGTGGCCAGAGTAGTGGAATTTCAGCTTCGTCATCAGTCCTTCCAATGACTATTCAGTACTGATTTCCTTTAGGATGGACTGGTTGGATCTCCTTGCTGTCCAAGGGACTCTCAAGAGTCTGCTCCAACACCACAGTTCAAAAGCATCAATTCTTTGGCGTTCAGCTTTCTTTATAGTCCAACTCTCATATCCATACATGACTACTGGAAAAACCACAGCTTTGAGTAGATGGACCTTTGTTGGCAAAGTAACGTCTCTGCTTTTTAATACGCTGTCTAGGTTAGTCATAACTTTTCTCCCAAGGAGCAAGCGTCTTTTAATTTCATGGCTGCACTCAACATATGCAGTGATTTTGGAGCCCCCCAAAATAAAGTCTGTCACTGTTTCCATTGTTTCCCCATCTATTTGCCATGAAGTGATGGGACCAGATGCCATGATCTTAAGTTTTCTGAATGTTGAGCTTTAAGTCAACTTTTTCACTCTCCTCTTTCACTTTCATCAAAAGCCTATTTAGTTCTTTTTCGCTTTCTGCCGCAAGGGTGGTGTTATCTGCATATCTGAGGTTATTGATATTTCTCCCAGCAATCTTGATTCCAGCTTGTGCTTCATCCAGTCCAGCATTTTTCATGATGTACACAGCATATAAGTTAAATAAGCAGGGTGACAATATACAGCCTTGATGTACTCCTTTCCCAATTTGGAAGCAGTCTGTTGCTCCATGTCCAGTTCTAACTGTTGCTTCTTGATCTGCATTCAGATTTCTCAGAAGGCAGGTAAGTAGGTCTGGTATTCCCATCTCTTTAAGAATTTTCCACAGTTTGTTGTGAATGCAACCAATAGCTTTTCTCAATAAATTTCACATCCTGTACATCTACTCTCAAGGAAAGGACCAGAAGTCACAGTTTCACTAGGTACAACCTCTTCCCATCACAACTAAAGTCAGCTGTCTCAAAAGAGTTCACCAAGGTTAAAAAATATATAATTAGTGTTATACTTACAGCTTTGAAAGGTAAATTTACTCAGACTTCAAGGAATACTACTGCACACAAGACAAAGTAGAAATATTACACTACACTACTTCAAAGGATACAAATACTTACAGCTTATCATGAAGCAGTTCTCCCAACTTTAATTCTAAAAGAAACAAAGAGAAAAATCTTTTGAATAATACCATATTTATATTTAACTGTTAATTCTAAGAAAAAAAATGAAACAAAATATTAGCACCTGGAAAATGTGCTTAGAGTCCTTTATACTTCATTTTCTAAAAAAATGGTCATATTATTCTACTCAATTACTAATATAATGTCTTCTATGCAGTGAATATTTAAATAGTAACTATAAATTGAACTTCTGAGAATCTAGTAAGTGACCCACCCATCACAGGCCACAATAATACAATCAGAATTATCAGACTCATTAAAAAAAAATTGCTAATATATTTATCCCTATATAAACTTCTCCACAGAACTCTAAGCTATTTTTCAAGTTGTTTTTAAACCACTTGGCATCATAATCTAATCTCTCTTTGTCCCAGGAGCACTGTCAAGACTATTTTTTCTTTTGGCTGCTCTGCATGGCTTACAGGGTGATCTCAGTCCTCCAACCACAGATTAAACCCACACCCTTTGCAGTGTAACTGCAGAGTCTTAACCACTGGACCACCAGGGAAGTTCAAAAACCATTTTTTAAAATCACACTTGATTTAAATAAGGTAGAAAGCACTTGAGTAAACAGCTGATCAAGAATGTTTATCCCCTGTAAAGCAGCTGTTCTCAACCTTGCCTCATATCAGTATAAATTGGAGAGCTTTTGAAAATCCTAATGTCCAATCAGCATCCCAAACTAATTAAATTCTAAGAGTGGGACCTACACAGTGGTTTTAAAGGACTCCAGATGATTTCAGTGTGCAAGGAGGATGAGAACTACCTCTGTATCATTTTTAAGGAGCTTAAATGTTAATGGTCAAATCCTGTGGAAGATATAAACAAGCAGTTTTCAGAATTTTACTAATGCCCCTAGTTTATTACAAGTTCAGTAACATTTGGTTTTTAAAGTTTCATGTACCTTCCCCAATGGCTCACGTGGGTAAAGAATCTATCCGCAATGCAGCAGACACAGGAGACGCAGGTTTGATCCCTGGATTGGGAAAAATCCCCTGGAGAAGGAAATGGCAACCCACTCCAGTATTCTTGCCTAGAAAACCCCATGAACAGAGGAACCTGGTGGGCTACAGTCCGTGGGGGTCACAGAGTCAGACACAATTGAGCAACTAACACTTTCATGTACCAAAACAAATAAATCAATGAGAAACATTTATCAAAATATTACAATAAAGCAGAACATACAACAGTTCTCAAAGATGGTCTGAGAACCCAGGAGTCTGTGACATTAAAGTTGTTGTTTTTGTTTAGTCTTTAAGTCATGTCTGATGCTTTTATGACCCTCTGGACTGCAGGCCGCCAGGCTCCTCTGCCCACGGACTTTTTCAGGCAAGGAAACTGGTGTGGGTTGTCATTTCCCTCTCCAGGCATCTTCCTGACCCAGGAATCAAAGCCGTGTCTCCTGCACTGGCAGGCAGATTCTTTATCCCTGGACCACCAGGGAAGCCCAATGTTAAAGTTACTTTTGTAATAATACTAAAAGTTTTTTTTCATTGTGTTGACATTTCCAATGATGATGCAAAAACAATAGTGTAAAGAGGAAAAGGGCAGAACTGTAGTTTCAGCACAAATCAAGATAGTGGTCCCTAGCAAAACAGCGTATTCTTCATTTTCATGCACTTTCACTTAACAAGTCTTTGATGGAGACAGTAAAAATTACTAATCTCAGGGCAAGGACCAAAGTGCAAGTGAGGCATGTAGGGTGCAAAATTTAACGAGGTACTTTCAGATAGTACCTTAAGTTTTGTACCCTATATGCCTCAGTCATTTCATCCTAGGGCTGGTCCTGATATACCTAATTAAATTTCAATCTCTTGAGTACATCTTTTTAATATTCTATTTGATAAACAGGAAGCATATGTAAACACTTCCTCTGCTTACCAAAGTAAGAGACTGTCTCAAAGAAAAGCTCTTACACAGTTATCATGGAACACCACTTTTACTGGAAAGAACATGACAAGTTATAGTCATTTGAACTTGACAATATAGCAGGTTTTTTTAAAAAAATAAGAGTCTGTCACTTTAAGAAAATAACCAATAAGATTTATTGCCAATGACAAAATTTGAACTTTCAAAAAAAAAAATCAGAACTCTGGAAAACACATATCGGCTGCTATGAACTTGACAGTGTCCCAATACTTAAAAAGGCTTTCCTGATTATACTGGTGCTGATATTATTAACAAATTTGTTTAATATTATATAATGAAGTGTGTCAACACCTGGAAGATGTGCTTAACTCACTAAACCAATATTTTGCAAATGATAATGCATGTCACAAAATTAGGCATGGATAAAAGATCCAAAGTTACAGAGAGACCAATATACTTTATGTAACAGAGCATGAAAGGTCCACTGATAGGCTTTCAGACTGCACACTGCAAACTAATCTTTAAGAAACTATCACCTGTTAAAAGTTTTGGTGTAGTAGCAAATTACCTAAAAAGTTCCCTAATCTTTTAACTACACATTTTGTGAGGCCAGATTTACTTCTAATGTTTCAACCAAAACAACATGTGGCAACAGATTGAATGAGAAGCCGCTATGGAATTCAGGTGCCCTCTATTATGCCTACATCAGAGATTTTCAAAAGTATACTTGAAAATAGTATATAGTGGCGTATCCACTCTTCAAAGTTGTCCTGTTTTGAAAAATACATTTTTCATTTTTAAAATGTTATGCTGACAAGCAAAGGGTTTATTATCATTTTCAAATAAATATTTTAAAAATTTCTCAGCTTCAAATTCTAATAAACATCAATATACATATAGCACACATAAACAACACTTAAAAAAGCCCATGTGCTTGCATGCTCAGTCATGTCCAACTCTTTGCAACCCTGTGGACTGTATCCCACCAGATTCCTCTGTCCATGGATTTTCCATGCAAAAATACTACAGTGAATAGCCATTCCTCTCTCCAGGGGACTGCTTCTGACCCAGGATCGAACTTGTGTCTCTTGCATTGGCAGGTGGATTCTTTAGGAATGTAAAGTAGAACTGATGCCAAAAAATTTGAGAACTGCTATAATAATTTATCATAAACTTTAGAGTAGATGTGGGTACCAGTTTCACTGAACACTCCAGAGAACTAGGAGCAAGTAGATCACTCTGGACACTGAGTTCATCATCTGAAAAATGAAGGGTTTTACTAGATGACTCCGTAAAGTTCCTTAGGACATCCTCCCTTTTGCCTTGGAAATGAACAATGAACTATAACTTGTACCTGGAGTATGGATTTGCAGTAGTGCTAAGCACTTGAAGCATATATTCATTCTCCTGGAAAAAAGTAATCTAACAGGATGAGAAAAACATGCAACTATTTGATATTTTACCATCTTACAAATGAGAACATAATTTGTACACTGAAGTTACAGATCTCTAAATATGTCTACACTAACATTATGAATGATGCTTAAATTTGCTGCTTTCTTCACTATGAAGGCCCTATTGAATCTATGACACAGCTGGACTCCAGTACCATTATACAGTAATAATTAAAAGATGAATTAAAGTTTACCTCTGGGATAAAGGTGGCCAACTGAACACATGCAACAACGTTTAATTCCCTCCTTAAATTTTATTTCAATAATTAAGGTGAAAAAAAAATATTTTTTAAGAAAACTATGAACCTTAAGGAAGAGAAAAACTAGTTGTTGCAAAAATAATACAACGAAATTAGGGAAACTAGGAAAAAGACACACAAGTAATTTCTTAGCAAACTCGAGAAAAATAATACTGGCAGTGAAGTGTGAAGCTTGAGTCATTCAGTCATGTCGGACTCTTTGCTACCCCATGGACTATGGCCCACCAGGCTCCTCTGCCCATGGAATTCTCTAGGCAAGAATACTGTGGGTTGCCATTCCCTTCTCCAGGGGATCTTCTGATACAGGGATCAAACTGAGGTCTCCCGCACTGCAAGCAGATCCTTTACCATCTGAGCTACCAGCAGTGGAGAAAGCCAAAATCAATCTGATTTATCAATCATCTTTGAAAGTGAGGATAAAGACAGGCTGAAATGTGGAGAATTGAGCCATCAGACAGCCCAAAGCCCTGCCCTAATGTACAGATCAGGATAACTACCCCTCCCCTCACCTTGGGTAATACTGAAGATTTTCCTTGAAAGGGGCAAACCAAAAAATCTCCCGGACAGGTTATTTGAAGGCTAGGGTTCAGTACTGGAAAGAAGGGGCATTAAGTGAATACATGACAACTCCAGACTTCTTCCCCTATTTAACGTGCAGTCAAATGTCGAACCTCAAGCAGATGAATTTTATCTACAGAATATAATCTTTCGAAGAGGAAGGAGCTATGTAACTGACACCATGGGTTCTCCAACACAAAAACCAAGTCAGATCACCTGACATTGACATGCACAGCAGAAGAGTCCTGCTCAAAAATTCAAGTTGGCTTTTTGGTCCCTGAGGCAACAAAGGATTCTCAGATACCTGAAGTAATCCTCTAACACAGAAGATAGAAACCAAGAAAATAAACTTAAAAAGGCAAGTTGGAAGAAAGACACTATGTAGGCAAAATTTCAAAAGAAATATTATTATCCTTAGAGATAAAATAGTTCAACCCTGAAACAAAACCAGGAAATTTTACTTTTATTTAAAAAGAGATATTCAAAAAAAGAGAGAGAGATATTCGGGGGCGGGGGGGTGGTGCGGAACAGTAGAAATTAAAAACATTACAGCGGGAAAAAAAAATTAAATTCAAAGTCTTTTAACTCCATTCAGCTGCTATAACCAAAATACCATATATTGGGTGACCCATCAACAACAAATTTTATTTCTCATGGTTCTCAACTGTGGGAAGTTCAAAATCAGGGAACCAGCAGACTCAGTGTCTGGAAAGGGCCCACTTCCTAAACGGCCTTCTTTTTAACTTCACATGGTAGAGAAGCAAAGGCAAAGGAGAACAGGAAAGATATACCCATTTGAATGCAGAGTTCCAAAGAACAGCAAGGAAAGATAAGAAAGCCTTCCTCAGCAATCAATGCAAAGAAATAGAGGAAAACAATAGAGTGGGAAAGACTAGAGATCTCTTCAAGAAAATTAAGAGATACCAAGGGAACATTTCACGCAAAGATGGGCTTGATAAAAGACAGAAATGGTATGGACCTAACAGAAGCAGAACATATTAAGAAGAGGTGGCAAGAATACACAGAAGAACTATGCAAAAAAGATCTTCACGATTCAGATAATCACGATGGAATGATCACTCACCTAAAGCCACATCCTGGAATTCGAAGTCAAGTGGGCCTTAGAAAGCATCACTACGAACAAAGCTAGTGGAGGTGATGGAATTCCAGTTGAGTTATTTCAAATCCTAAAAGATGATGCTGTGAAAGCGCTGCACCCAATATGCCAGCAAATTTGGAAAACTCAGCAGTGGCCACAGGACTGGAAAAGGTCAGTTTTCATTCCAATTCCTAAGAAAGGCAATGCCAAAGGATACTCAAACTACCACACAATTGGCACTCATTTCACACGCTAGTAAAGTAATGCTCAAAATTCTCCAAGTCAGGCTTCAACAGTACGTGAACCGTGAACTTCCAGATGTTCAAGCTGGATTTAGAAAAGGCAGAGGAACCAGAGATCAAACTGACAACATCCACTGGATCATCAAAAAAGCAAGAGAGTTCCAGAAAAACATCTATTTCTGCTTTATTGACTATGCCAAAGCCTTTAACTGTGTGGATCACAATAAACTGTGGAAAATTCTTAAGAGATGGGAATATCAGATCACCTGACCTGCCTCTTGAGAAATCTGTAGGCAGGTCAGGAAGCAACAGTTAGAACTGAACATGGAACAAGACTGGTTCCAAATACGGAGAGGAGTACGTCAAGGCTGTATACTGTCACCGTGCTTATTCAACTTATATGCAGAATACATCATGAGAAACACTGGGTGGGATGAAGCACAAGCTGGAATCAAGATTGTTGGGAGAAATCTCAATAACCTCAGATATGCAGATGACACCACCCTATGGCAGAAAGCAAAGAAGAACTAAAGAGGCTCTTGATGAAAGTGAAAGAGGAGAGTGAAAAAGTTGACTTAAAGCTCAACATTCAGGAAACAAAGATCATGGTATCCGGTCCCATCACTTCATGGCAAAGAGATGGGGAAACAGTGGAAACAGTGACTGACTTTATTTTGGGGGGCTCCAAAATCACTGCAGATGGTGACCACAACCATGAAATTAAAAGACGCTTGCTCCTTGGCAGAAAAGCTATGACCAACCTAAACAGCATATTAAAAGGCAGAGACATTACTTTGCCAACAAAGGTCCGTCTACTCAAAGCTATGGTTTTTCCAATAGTCATGTATGGTTATGAGAGTTGGACTATAAAGAAAGCTGAGCGTCAAAGAATTGAAATCAGTCCTGAATGTTCATTGGAAGGCTGAAGCTGAAACTCCAATACTTTGGCCACTTGATGTGAAGAACTGACTCACTGGAAAAGACCCTGATGCTGTGGAAGATTGAAGGTGGGACAAGGGGACAACAGAGGGTGAGATGGCTTGATGGCACCACCGACTCAACGGACATGAGTTTGAGTAAACTCTGGGAGTTGGTGATGGCCAGGGAGGCCTGGCATGCTGCAATCCATGGGATCGCAAAGAGTCAGACATGACTGAGCAACTGAACTGAACATATGGTGGAAGGGACCAGGAAGGCTCTGTGGTGTCTCTTTCTCAGGAGTATTAATCCCAGTCATGTGGGTTCCACTTTGATGACCTAAGTACCTCCCAAAGGCTCCACTTCTTAATACCACCATAGTGTGTGTGGGCATTAGGTTTCAACACATGATTTGGGGGCAGGGGGAACACATTCCTCCATAGCATTGAGGAAAACTACAAAGAGACGGAAAACAGGCAACAAAGTATTAAATAAACAGATCTTCCAATATCCAAAAAGTAAATACTAGGGGCTATAGCTCAGTGGTAGAGCATTTAACTGCAAAAAGTAAGTACTCCATAAAATGAATACGGAAAAAACAAGAAATAAAGTAATCCAAGAAAATTCCCCAGAACTGAAAAATCAGAGTGAAAGCGCTCAAGCGTCATCAAACAAAGCACACTACTGTGAAAGCTCTGGACATGAGAAACAAAAAGAAGATTCTAAAAGGTTACATACGAAAGTTCAGTAATCAGAGTATCAGACATTTGAGCAATGCCCTCAAAATTCTCACACACTCCCAGATGTATTATCAATAAAGTGGAAGAAGAGAACAAAGGCATTTCAGACATTCAGAGCCTCAAAAAACTGTATCTCTCATGTGCTTTACTCAGGAAGATAATAAAGGTATCTAATCAAAACCAGGGAGAAAAGTAACAAACGCCAGGGTGATGATTAAGCAAGATCTCAGGATTATACCGGAGAAGGCAATGGCACCCCACGCCAGGACTCTTGCCTGGAAAATCCCATGGACAGAGGAGCCTGGTAGGCTGCAGTCCATGGGGTCGCTAAGAGTCAGACACGACTGAGTGACTTCACGTTCACTTTTCACTTTCATGCATTGGAGAAGGAAATGGCAACCCTGAGCCTGGTGGGCTGCCGTCTCTGGGGTCGCACAGAGTCAGACACAACTGAAGTGACTTAGCAGCAGCAGCAGGATTATACCAGGTATAAAAGACAAGATATCCAGACTGGAGAGAAGTAAGAGGCTTGAAAAGAAATTTCTTTATGGTGAATTAAAACAATAGGATGTCTAAATGTGTTAGATGATTCAGACAATTGATGAAGAGCATAAAGTACAATTAATGAAACTACATATCTTTTGAGCAAACACTTTTTGCATAAAACAGAACTGGGTAGGAAGGGAAAAGGAACAATTTTACTTTTTGGCTCAGCTATGAATAATATTTGCATAGCTATAACTACATGGGGGGGGGGGTGTGAAATCCACAATGCCCAAAGGGGAATGGGGGTATCAAGAAATAGCAATAAAAGCATGCTATTTAGGATCATGATTACTAAAATAACCAGTTAAAAGGGGGAAAGTGGTGACTTCTGAGGACATCTTTTCTATTGACCAAGGCTCCTAACATAAAGCAGGATACGCAATACAAGATTAACAGGGAAATCTAGTAAAAAGAGCCTTTAAAATGCAACAAAGCTCCCATTCCTTTCTACTGCGTGCTATTTAAATGCTAGTTGTTGGTCTTATGACATCCATAGGCTCCTTTCCTTTAAAAAATTCAACGTCAAAGAGATTAAATAGCTAAATATTCTTGAAAGTAATCTAAACAGAGTGAACTAAGCGGCACTGTTGGTACTTTGGGCAGAAAAATTACTCTTCTGTGGGGCTATTCTGTGCATCACATGATTAGCCGCATCCTTAATGTGTACGCACTAGTTGTGCTGTGTGATGCTGTGCTCAGTCATACCCAACGCTGTGTGACCCCATGGATTGCAGCCTGCCAGGTTCCTCTGTCCATGGAATTTTCCAGGCAAGAATACTGGAGTGGGTTATGTGACTAACCAAGCATGTCTCAAGACGTTGGCAAATGTCCCCTCCAGGGCAAAAATCACCCCTGGTGGAGAACAAGAGTGCTCCACAATTACCAGTGCTGCTCAGCAAACCCATGACCCACCACTAAACACATTCTTAATAGTATGGAACACAGAAAACATAATTCATTTCCCAAACCAAAATCACTTCAGAAATATTTTATAGGCTGCCCTGATCTTTCACCAGGAGAATTTCTGTTCAACTTTTTTCTCCTAGAATTAAATGGTTCCAACAAGCAGCAAACACATAGAATAATGATTCTGAAACCAGGGTTCATGAATTGAGGGAGTGGAGTGAAAGTCCATTAAAGTTTTATCAAAAATCTATACTTCTTTTATAATAATTGTTAAATGCTATGTAATCAGTTCAATGGCAATCTTTTTAAAATAATCAGTTCAGTTTAGTCACTCAGTCGTGTCTGACTCTTTGCAACCCCATGGACTGCAGCACACCAGGCTTTCCTGTCCATCACCAATTCCTGGAGCTTGCTCGAACTAATGTCCAAGTTGGTGATACCATCCATCTCATCCTGTCGTTTTCTTCTTCTCCTGCCTTCTATCTTTCCCAGCATCAGGGTCTTTTCTCGTGAGTCAGTTCTTCACATCAGGTGGACGAAGTATTGGAGCTTCAGCTTCAGCATCAGTCCTTACAATGAATATTCAAGACTGATTTCCTTTAGGATTGACAGGTTGGATCTCCTCTTCTCCAACACAACAGTTCAAAAGCATCAATTCTTTGGCACTCAGCTTTCTTTATGGTTCAACTCTGACATCCATACATGACTACTGGAAAAACCATAGCTTTGACTACATGGACCTTTGTCGGCAAAGTAATGTCTGTTTCTTCCAAGGAGCAAGCCTCTTTTAATTTCATGGCTGCAGTCACTATCTGCACTGTTTCCATTGTTTCCCCATCTATTTGCCATGAAGTGATAGACTGGATTCTATGACCTTAGTTTTTTCAATGTTGAGTTTTAAGCCAACTTTTTCACTCTCCTCTTTAACTTTCATTAAGAAGCTCTTTAGTTCTTCACTTTCAGCCATAAGGGTGGTGTCATCTACATATCTGAGGCTATTGGTATGTCTCCTTGCAATCTTGATTCCGGTTTATGCTTCATCCAGTCTGATATTTCGCATGATGTAAGTTAAATAAGCAAGGTGACAACATATAGCTTTGACGTACTCCTTTCCCAATTTGGAACCAGTCTGTTGTTCCATGTCCAGTTTTAACTGTTGCTTCTTGACCTGTATACAGGTTTCTTTGGAGGCAGGTAAGGTGGTCTGGTATTCCCATCTCTTTCAGAATCTTTCAGTTTGTTGTGACTGTTTAGAAGATTACAGAAACAAATTCCAAACCGAACAGATGATAACATAATCAAGTACTGCTACAGTACCAGTGCTTGTGTTCATAATTCTGCTGGTTCCAGGCAATCACTCACATATAACACAGGTTCTCAAACTTTTAAGTACAAGATCCAGATAGTCTCTGGATATGAAGAAACATGGCCTTAGAATATCATTTATTCTTACAAACAAACATATTGTTCTGGGTACGAGAAGACAGAACAGAAAGAGAAGTAAGAGGCTTAAGCATCCTAGATTTTTTCTTTTAACATTTTGTATTGGGGTGTAGACGATTTACAACATCGTGATAGTTTCAGGTGAACAGCAAGAGACTCAGCCACAAATATACACGTATCCATTCTCCCCCAAACTCCCCTCCTTCCCCTCCCATCCAAAGCATCCTAGATTTTAAATGAGGGAACCGAAAACAACAAGTTTTCTGAAAGTACTAGGCAAGACCTAAAGAAACTGGATGGATAAGGGGAGTCCTGAACAGTGATGAAAGTAAAAGTGTTAAGTTGTTCAGTTGTGTCCAAGTTTTCACAACCCCATTAACTATAGCCCGCCAGGCTGCCCATCCATGGAATTCTCCAGGCAAAAATACTGCAGTATGTTGCCATTTACTTCTCAAGGGGATCTTCCCAACCCAGAGATCAAACGCAGGTCTCCTGCATAGCAAGCAGATTCTTTACCATCTGAGACACTAGGGAAGCCAACCTAAACAGTGAAATCTGTTATAAAGATTGATGGAAGAATGAACTAAGTCATCAAAGAGAAAAGAAAATAAGTGAGAGGATGGGCCCATATCCTCCTAAACTAGAATTTAAAAAGAATGAAAGTTATGATAGCTGACTCTGGATTACCTCTGAGCTCTAGACGAGTGATGGTGTCATCATTCCAGGAGAGGTTGCTGGCTCTCCAGAACGAGTGTGGAAAGGAATCTTGCAGTCAGAAGCTGCAGCAGCAGTGTATTTTTTATGATCTTTATGTTTAAGTGAAATTTCTAAGTTGTGACTTTGTAATTCAGAAAGTGCCTAAGTATAGACAACAAAATAGAAATAAAGAACAAAGGCTTTACGGTAACAAAATGACATGGTTTGAATTAGGCAAGATTTCCCAGAGAAGCAAAGCTCAGAGGTGTTATTTAGACAAATGATATATTACATATATTACATAAATAGTGATGGCACTATACATTCAAAATACTTTGGAAAAGAAAAAAAAGACTCAATGTCAATTATAGGAAATGTGGTAGGAACGTGCCATTTGACCAATAGGAAATACAAGAAATAATTAAAGTTAGAATTTGAGGATTTTAGAGAGCCACTAAAAGAATAAGTAGAAACGTACGTGAAAAATGCTGTCATCAGTAGACAGGGTATTTTACAGTACTCCCCACCACCCCCTGAATCACAAAAGTCAAGCCAAATGCCATCACACTATTACCAAAGAGAAGCCACTGCAACAGTTAAACAAATTATTAATACCATGGACTAAAGACTGCTAATAGCCTTTAGTCCTAAAATCATACTCAAGTTTAATTCTATGTCAACTTTTTAGTTGCAAGAAGTATACCTCTCATTTGAGCCACCTGAGACAGTACAAGGGCTAATTATGGGGGAATTAATAGGATAGTTTGATGCTGGTAACAAAATAAAATGCCACCCTCTCTCAATCAACACTGAAGAAGGTATTAAACCACATGTCCTACTCAAGGTTCCTTCCCAGAAGCAGAGTTATTCACTGTTCCTTAAACATAAAAATCTCAGTTTAGAGTAATTTTCCTCACATTCACTTAACAGAATCTTGACCACTCCTTCACAGCCAACTCAGGGCACGTGATAGTGAAGTCACTCAGTTGTGTCCAACTCTTTGCGACCCCATGGACTGTAGCCTACCAGGCTCCTCAGTCCATGGAATTTTCCAGGCAAGAGTACTAGAGTGGATTGCCATTTCCTTCTGCAGGGTATCTTCCCAACCCAGGGATCGAACTGAGGTCTCCTGCATTGCAGGCAGACGCTTTACTGTCTAAGCCACCAGGGAAGTAACTCAGGCCATATTTACTTCATAAAACCCTTCTTATTTAGGTTCATAATGATAGTCCTCTAATACACATCACTTAAAATCTGTGTAAGATTATAGGTGGGATCCACTTACTAGTGGAAGAACACTGAGCACAAAAGCTACATTGTAATTTACATTTCTCTCTCCCTTAGACAAACATATATGTGCAGTCACCCAACTCTCAGTCTAATGGTTTTTCCACTATCTCACTTAGGTGTACTTTAACTGGACATGTATTTCAAAACAGTTGAAGAGTAAGCACATGATTTATGCCTCTGATTATATTCACCTGGCTCCCTTTCATCTGCAGTTCCAAGTCTTTACTTCTCTTAAGAGCACTATTCTAAATACACACCTTCACTAAAAGTCCAACCCTCTGTTCACTAAGAAAATAGAAGCCATCATGTGTGAATCCCTCCACCATTCCTCCCTGCCCACTTAGAAACACACGTGTAATCTTCACCATCTTATCATTCTCTGAGGTTAATTTCTCTACAATGTTCTTGATCCCATCCCATCCTCTTAAAGTTCAAGCCCTCTACCATTTGTTCTTTTCTCTTATTTTCCTTCTCTCCTTCTTCAAGGCTCTTTCCGCTCCAGTCATTTATACATAAGCATTTACTGAACTTATTAAGTGCCAGGCACTGTTCTGTGTACTAGGATAATTTCTGCACTCACAGACCTTATTGTTTGAGTGGGTAAGGCTAACAGTAAACAATAATTGAAAATGATGGTTTCTCACAGTAGATAAGTACTACAAAGAAAATAAACTGGGATTCAACTAGGGTGGAGTTGGACAGAAGAGAATGAGGGGATAAATCTGCTTAGGTTGGCTGTTTTGAGAGCTCACTGGAATGGTAACATTTAAGTGGTCAGGAAGGAGCCAGCCACCTGAAGACCTATGGACACAACCTTGGTGTATTTAATGAGATAAGGACCTCATGACTAACATAATGAGCCTAATGGAGCAGTGGTACAAAAGGTCTGAGGCAAGCACCAGATCATATAGGCCGTAGGGAACAAGTGTGAATTTTATTCTACATGCAACAGGAAGCCACTGGAGGATCTCAAGCAGAGAATGACATGATCCAATTATTTTCAAACCTCAAATATACAATAATACTCCCATCTTTAGGGCGACAGAATTTGTATTTCCAATTTGAAATTATTGCTATGTGCACGCTAACCTGTTAAAGTTAGAAAACGTTAACAGATGAAACTGCCTCAACATCTGTATTTAATGCAATATCTATAAAAACTGGTTTTAAATGAAAGTTAAAATCAGAGGATAGAGAATGAATAAGTGTGGTAACGCAATAAACCACACTTACATGTTGATTATTTTTTCCATTTATTGAGATAGTTTAAAGATCACAATCCACATTTTTATTATACCCTTTCCCAAATTTTGAACTTCTAATTCAAAAATTCAAACTCACCTCGACAAGCTTCTTCAAAATCTTGGGTTATGTCCACCCAGTTTGTGTTGCTTTTTTCCATCTTTTCTGGTATACCGAGCTCCCATCCTGAATCATCATCTTCTACAGAAGCTTTCATAACCATTACGCCTATAAAATTAATATTATCGTTAAGAGAGACGATGCAGCTTTCAGGGCAAGAGTATTTGCAAACTATGTTTAAGTATTGGATGAAACTCTTACTAAACTGTTGAAGCAGAGATCTTCTGAGTTTGAGGATAGCTCTGTGAAAAACTACCTTAATGCAATTAAATCTCACGTTAACTAATACTGCTGCTGCTCATTTAATAATAGATAGCCCATCACCTACCAGGACTCCTAATCAGTGTGCCTACTTGAGAAGTAAAATCACAAACCATCCCACCAGCGGCCCAAAAAGAACCACCTCCAGAGTTCCAACTTTTAACACTGGCCACACATAACCAAGGCACTCTTCAAGGTCCCCTCTCGAAGTCCAAGACCCCATGCAGCAACTACTCAAGTCAAGATGGTCCCTCACCTGCCCGGAGCTCACAGGGAGAACCTCTCCCGAGCCGGCCAGACCCCCGCACAGCCTGTCTCGGGGGTGGGGGTGGGGGCATTGCGCGAGGGAGCTTACCGCCGGCCCAGGGCGGGGGAGCACCTAAAGAGGGGACCCGCCCCAAACGGGTCAGCCCGGCCGGGCCCCGGCTCCACGGGCACGGAAGCAAGGACAGGGCTGTCGTCGCGCGCGAGGACGGGCACGCCCGGTACCAGGTCGTCGCCCGGGTAACACCAGCTAAGGGCAGGGCCTCGGAGGGGAGCGGGCACGAGTAAGCCCGAAGCTCCTACCTGAATCGCGGCGGGAGGGCCGGGGCCGCAGGGTGACCTGGCCTCCCCAGGGTCCGCCACACGCGCAGGGGGCTGTGGCTCTAAGGCACGGGAGGAAGGAAGTCTCAATGGCTGCACACCGCGGTCCCTACCTACTTCTCTCGTGGCCACCCGCGCCGCCACGCACCGTCCAGACCGCTGAAATAACGACACCTCCTCGGCCGCCACCGGCGCCCCCTCCCCTCTCCGCCCTGCCCGACCGGCCTCGTGCGCGCATGCGCACGCCTGGTGCGCGCGACCCCGCCTCCTCTCCCTCACGCCTGAGGACTTCGCGCTCCTCGGCCACACCCCCTTCCTCGCCACCGCCAACATTAGGCCGTTGGCCATCTCTTCTCGCGGGATTAGAGCAGATCGCGAGACCGGAAGCTACATTCTTTCTCCACCCTGCGGCCGCATCCTGGGTAATGGGTGGCTCCAAGCAAGGGGCGGAGCCTGGGGGCCCCAGAGCCTGCCCCTCCTCGCCCCGCACGGCTACCTGGGAAATTCTTAGAAAGGTGACAGGAAGGAATGAGGAAAGGATGGAAGTGTGCGCAGATCCTAGAGGTTGGGTCCTTGAATGAAGACCCCAGCTCTGCAGCTTGACACCGGTTTTATGTTTCCTAGAAAGTCTGGGGATTTCGAGAGGAAAAATGGAAACAAAATACAGCAGAATCAAGCTGTTTTTTTTCTTTTAGACCTTTGGTTTAGCGTTTTCCTAAAATTAATAAAATGATTGGTTTTAAAGTGGGGTTACATTAGTGACTAGAACGGGTAGGAAACAAAACACAACTTTACCACTATTAGTCATTAAGAGGTAATCCCAGGTGGCTCTGATATCCTCCTGCCAATGCAGGAAATGGGAGTTTGATCCCTAGGTGGGGAAGATCCCCTGGAGGACGAAATGGCAACCTACTCCGATATTCCAGTCTTGGAAATACATGGACAGAGAAGCCTGGAGGCCTACAGTCCATGGGGTTGCAGAGTCGGACAAGACTGAGCACACACACAGGCAGCCGTTAAGGTGGCCAAAATGTAAAATATGATAGAAACGTTGACAATATGGATCAGCAGGACCTCTCATATATTGCTGATGGGAATCCCAAATGGTACAAAATTTTTGGTAAACAGTCCATCTTTTACTATAAAATTAATCATGTATTTACATGATCCAGCAATTCCACTCCTAGGTATTTAATTAGGAATGAAAATGTGCCCATGCAAAAATTTGTACATTAATTTTCACAGCTTTATTTTTAATGATCAAAAACTGGAAGCAGCTCCAATGTTCATCAACTGATGACTGGAAAAACAAATTGTGGTATACCCATACAATGATATGTAATTATCCATATAATGAATAGTAATTAGTGACAAACAAGAATGACTACTTAACATGCAAATATATGAATCTCAGAAAACATTATTCTGAGCAAAGGATATCAGAATATGAGCAACACAGTATGATTGCATTTATATAAAATTCTAGAAGAGACATGTAATCCATCGTGACAAAACAGAACAGTGAGCATCATAAGTGGAGGTGGGTATCAAGGAGGGATTAATTGGAATAGGGCTAGGTGATTTGATTTGATTTCCCTGGAGAAGGAAATGGCAACCCACTCCAGTATTCTTGCCATGGAGAATCCCATGGACGGAGGAGCCTGGTAGGCTACAGTCCATGGGGTCGCAAAGAGTTGGACACGACTGAGCGACTTAACTTTAGGTGATTTGAGGTGTTGGAAACATTCTGTATCTTGATTATGATGGTGGTAATATGGCTGAATTCACTTGTAAAAGCTCATTGAAGTACACACTTACAACATGTGCATTTTACTTTGTGCAAATCAAGCCTCAATAAAGTAGATTTTAAAAACAAAAAAATCCATCTTTGTGTCTAATATAGAATAAGGGCAAGAGCTTTGCCTATTTTGAATAAAGGTGTATCCCTACCATTAAAAGCTGTGGTTGACATATAATGGGTACTCACTAAATACACTGAGGATGAGAATATAGAAAAGAATTATAATAAAACAGAAATTTATATTGTTTCTCCAAAAACATCTGATGATCTTTACAGTTATTTCAGTTCAGGTCAGTCGCTCAGTCGTGTCTGACTCTTTGCAACCCCATGAACCACAGCATGCCAGGCCTCCCAGTCCCTCACCAACTCTCAGAGTTTACCCAAACTCATGTCCATTGAGTCGGTGATGCCATCTAACCATCTCATCCTCTGTCGTCCCCTTCTCCTCCAGCCTTCAATCTTTCCCAACATCAGGGTCTTTTCAAATGAGTCAGCTCTTCGCATCAGGTGGCCAAAATATTGGAGTTTCAGCTTCAACATCAGTCCTTCCAGTGAACACCCAGATCTCCTTTAGGATGGATTAGTTGGATCTCCTTGCTGTCCAAGGGACTCTTAAGAGTCAGCTTCAACACCACAGTTCAAAATGATCAATTCTTCAGCACTCAGCTTTCCTCATAGTCCAACTCTCACATCCATACATGACCACTGGAAAAACCATAACCTGGACTAGATGGACCTTTGTTGACTAAGTAATGTCTCTGCTTTTGAATATGCTGTCTAGGTTGGTCAAAACTTTCCTTCCAAGGAGTAAACGTCTTTTAATTTCATGGCTGCAATCACCATCTGCAGTGATTTTTGGAGCCCCCCCAAATAAAGTCAGCCATTGTTTCCACTGTTTCCCCATCTATTTCCCATGAAGTGATGGGACCGGATGCCATGATCTTAGTTTTCTGAATGCTGAGTTTTAAGCCAACTTTTTCACTCTCCTCTTTCACTTTCATCAAGAGACTCTTTAGTTCTTCTTCACTTTCTGCCATAAGGGTGGTGTCATCTGCATATCTGAGGTTATTGATATTTCTCCTGGCAATCTTGACTCCAACTTGTGCTTCCTCCAGCCCAGCGTTTCTCATGATGTACTCTGCATAGAAGTTAAATAAGCAGGGTGACAATATACAGCCTTGATGTACTCCTTTTCCTATTTGCAACCAGTCTGTTGTTCCATGTCCAGTTTTAACTGTTGCTTCCTGACCTGCATACAGGTTTCTCAAGAGGCAGGTCAGGTGGTGTGGTATTCCCATCTCTTTCAGAATTTCCCACAGTTTATTGTGACCCACACAGTCAAAGGCTTTGGCATAGTCAGTAAAGAAGAAATAGATGTTTTTCTAAAACTCTCTTGCTTTTTTGATGATCCACTGAGTGTTGGCAATTTGATCTCTGGTTCCTCTGCCTTTTCTAAAACCAGCTTGAACATCTGGAAGTTCACAGTTCACATATTGCTGAAGCTTGCCTTGGAGAATTTTGAGCATTACTAGCATGTGAGATCGGAGAAGGCAATGGCACCCCTCTCCAGTACTCTTGCCTGGAAAATCCCTGGAAAATCCCATGGACGGATGAGCCTGGTGGGCTGCAGTCCATGGGGTCGCTAGGAGTCAGACACGACAAGCGACTTCACTTTCACTTTTCACTTTCATGCATTGGAGAAGGAAATGGCAACCCACTCCAGTGTTCTTGCCTGGAGAATCCCAGGGACAGGGGAGCCTGGTGGCTGCTGTCTATGGGGTCGCACAGAGTCGGACACGATTGAAGTGACTTAGCGGTGGCAGCAGCAGCAGTGTGTGAGATGAGTGCAATTGTGCAGTTGTTTGAGCATTCTTTGGCATTGCCTTTCTTTGGGATTGGAATGAAAACTGACCTTTTCCAGTCCTTTACAGAAGCCATAAGAAATGTAGAAAAGTGTGAACTAACTTCATCTGAGTTATTCAGTATTATCTGTAGATTGTGACAAGCACCAATATAGCACATAAAAAACCTGAAACAAAACACCAAATTTTCAAAATTAGACTGCTTCCAAAATAACTTGAAACAAAGAGTTAAAAAGGAAAGAAAAATCAGCAGAACAAAGTAACCAAATGAAACAGGATTTTCTTAATTTCTTCACTAAAATGTAATTTACTTGAAATTCAAATTTATTTTCACGAGTTCTAATTATCCCTCTGCTTTAAAAACATTTTCCCTGAAAAGAGACGTTTAACTTATAATGATATCCATATGCTTCATAAAGTTGAAAAATAAGCATTTTACACATTAAGTAGACTACATATTTGGAGAAGGAAATGACAACCCACTCCAGTACTCTTGCCTGGTAAATCCCATGGATGGAGGAGCCTGGCAGGCTACAGTCCTTAGGGTTGCAAAGAGGTGGACCCAACTGAGTGGTATAAACACACATGGACTATTACTCAGCCACAAAAAAGAATGAAATAATGCCATTTGCAGCAATATAGATGGACCCAGAGATTATCATAATAAGCAAAGTCAGAGAAAGACAAATATCACATGACATCACTTATCTATGGAATTTAAAATATGACACCAAAGTACTTATCCAAAAAACAGAAACAGACTCACAGACATAGAGAACAGGCTTGTGGTTAGCAAGGGGTGAGGGGTAGAGGAGGATGGATTGTGAGTTTGGGATTAGCAGATGCAAGCTATTGTATATAGAAGGGATAAACAACAAGGTTCTACTGTAGAGCACAGGAAACTATATTCAATATCTTGTGATAAACCATAAAGGAAAATAATATGAAAAAGAATGTATATATGTGTATAACAGAATCACTGTTGTATAGAAGAAACTAGCACAGCATTGTAAACCAACTGTACTCAATAAATAAATTTAAAATGTGAGTAGTTGATGCCTTTAATTTTCTTTCTTTGTATTAATAATGAGGAAATGTGAGATGCTTTTCTAAGAGGTCTTTTTTGTTTCCTAAATTTTCTTATAATACTGTCTTCCACATATATAGTATCTTCTCATATCTCATAATTTGAGAAGGAAATGGCAACTCACTCCAGTATTCTTGCCTAGAGAATCCCAGGGACAGGGGAGCCTAGTGGGCTGCCGTCTATGGGGTCGCACAGAGTCGGACATGACTGAAGTGACTTAGCAGCAGCTTAGCATATCTCATAACATAAATAATTTTCTCTTCTCCCTACATACTGTGTTTTTTTCTAATTTTTTTCAGTCTCTGTCTTTTATTTGAGAAACTTCTTCAGTCTGGTGGTTGTTGGCTAGAAGTTCATATTGAAGAATGTTTTTTCAAAGAGTAGCACTAAGGCTTTTTGCTTCCAAGATCAGATCAGTCGCTCAGTCGTGTCCGACTCTTTGTGACCCCATGAATCGCAGCACAACAGGCCTCCCTGTCCATCACCAACTCCTGGAGTTCACTCAGACTCACGTCCATCGAGTCAGTGATGCCATCCAGCCATCTCATCCTCTGTCGTCCCCTTCTCCTCTTGCCCCCAATCCCTCCCAGCATCAGAGTCTTTTCCAGTGAGTCAACTCTTGGCATGAGGTGGCCAAAGTACTGGAGTTTCAGCTTTAGCATCATTCCTTCCAAAGAAATCCCAGGGCTGATCTCCTTCAGAACGGACTGGTTGGATCTCCTTGCAGTCCAAGGGACTCTCAAGAGTCTTCTCCAACACCACAGTTCAAAAGCATCAATTCTTCGGCGCTTAGCCTTCTTCACAGTCCAACTCTCACATCCATACATGACCACAGGAAAAACCATAGCCTTGACTAGACGAACCTTTGTTGGCAAAATAATGTCTCTGCTTTTAAATATGCTGTCTAGGTTGGTCATAACTTTTCTTCCAAGGAGTAAGCGTCTTTTAATTTCATGGCTGCAGTCACCATCTGCAGTGATTTTAGAGCCCCCCAAAATAAAGTCTGACACTATTTCCACTGTTTCTCCATCTATTTCCCATGAAGTGATGGGACCAGATGCCAAGATCTTCGTTTTCTGAATGTTGAGCTTTAAGCCAACTTTTTCACTCTCCACTTTCACTTTCATCAAGAGGCTTTTTAGTTCCTCTTCACTTTCTGCCATAAGGGTGGTGTCATCTGCATATCTGAGG
Organism: Bos indicus x Bos taurus; assembly: GCF_003369695.1. Lineage (NCBI taxonomy): Eukaryota > Metazoa > Chordata > Mammalia > Artiodactyla > Bovidae > Bos > Bos indicus x Bos taurus. The sequence continues at coordinate 79,133,397 of NC_040083.1, read as the reverse complement.
TTATTGATGTTTCTCCCGGGCTTGTCAAATGTTGTCCTCACTCTAACAAGACCTGGCTGGGCCATTCAGTCAGTGAATCTCTGACAGCATCAACTTTGGGCCTTGTATCTTGGACTGCTCTGATTTCTCAAAGGAGCTTCTGATCCAGGGCCTTTGTGTATAGCTATACGAGCTGGGCACTGCACAACAGGGGTATCTTTCATGTTAACTGTGTGTATGAAAGACTTCCCCAGAACTGTGTAACTTAGCAGCTCTGCTCCAAAATTCTACTAGCTGAGTAGCCATTGGGAGTGGAGGATGAAGGCTGGAAGGTGAAGGAGAGAGAATCAATATCTATTGTAACATTTTCACTTAATCTCCCTTGTTCAGAAGCACCTCCATTGTCAGAGATTCTTTTCTTTATCTTTTCCAGTCTTCTACAGGGCCTGAGGAGGGGCAATCAAAGCCAAACAGAATTGGGAAGGAGAAGTCAGATCCTGGTAATTCTCAAACATACTCCCCTTCTTTTAGACTCATCCTAACCTTCACCTAGGGAGATAGCCAGTTCTGTCTGCTCTTGAATCCTCTCCGTGTTTCTGTGGTACACAATGGGTGGTTTCTGGGCTTTCCCCATCATTGCCTCCTGGTCCTACTCTCTTGGGTCTACTAAGTGCATGCCCTCATCCATCTGCTTCATGTCATCAAAGGTATTATTTTTTCTTCATCCATTTCTTTTGTCCTTGTGAGCATGTGTCTTTTCCCTTTCATTTTGTAGACATTAATACCTGTATCCAGTCCTCCATATTTAATAGGAAGTCTAACAAAGGAATCTGGAACAAGGCTCCTGAACATGTTAAGTTCCAGTGTCCTCATTCAAAAACAATGACCTTACATCACCTACAGAGTTGCAAGAATCATAGTTAAGAGAATTATAAAATTACACATTGTAATTCTTTTTCTTATTCTTCTGATATCTCGGTTATTTTGTGCTACTTGATGGCTATTTATCTAGTACTGAAAGTAAAGTTCTTGTACTTTTGTCCCACCCAGATTCATGGCTGCTTATTCCATTTTTAAACATCTTTGAGGAAAAGGTCTTTATTTTATATCTTCATCTCTTCAAAAATCCATTTCAATGACTTGAGTTTATAAAACTATAAAGGCACTCACACATCAGCTTCAACACTTTGCAGAAGTACTTTTTAGTTGCCTAAAAAGCAGCCTTTCAGAGGCTTGAAGATTTATATTAAGCCTCTTATGATTGTCAGCCCCAAGATAAGTGTAAAATCACTTTTATTCTAAACTAAATTGAAGCAAAAATATAGATGCTTATGTGAGACATATTATAAAGTTCTCCCTATCCTTTACACATGACTTTTTTAAGAACCATAAGTGGTCATGTTTATATTTTAGAGAAGAAATAGGAAATGGTACTTCAACCTGCACTGTCCCTAAACATCTGAAGTCTCTGGAGAATTCTGTTGATGTTAAAAAAAAAAAAAGTGTTTGGGAGACTCAAATGTAGAAAAACATGAGAAGAGCATTGCTATTTATAGAACAGTATATTTCTATATTTCTGTGCCAGTTACACTTTGAAATATGCTTTAGTACAAACTAATGAGATTTGTGTTCATTGATATTATTAAGTAGGAATATAAAACATGAAGCTAACATATAATATGATTCATTCAAACCTGGAATGTGAAACAGGCAGCAAAGAATGCAAAATGCATCTTTAATGTCGTGTTTGGGTTGCTTTCTCTTTTGTGTGTGTGTCTATTGTAGTTTTGAGGTTTGCTGATCCCATGAGGTTTTGATATAGCAGTCTATATGTGTGCAAGTTTATTTTAAGTTGCTATTCTCATCCGTGCCTAGTGGCAATCCTTTAGCATTTGTTGAAAAGCTGGCTTGGTGGTGCTGAATTCTATTAGCTTTTGCTTGTCTGTAAAGCTTTTGATTTCTCAAAAAAATCTGAATGAGAGCCTTACTGGGTAGAGTATTCTTGGTTGTAGGTTCTTTCCCTTTATCGCTTTAAACATATCATGCCACTCTGTTCTGGCCTGCAGAGTTTCCACTGAGAAATCAGTTGATAACCTTATGGAAGTCTCCTTGAATGTTCTTTGTCATTTTCCCCTTGTTGCTTTTAGTTTTTGTCAGTTTGATTACTACATGTCTCAGTGTGCTCTTCCTTGGGTTTATCCTACCTGGGACTCTCCGTGCTTCCTGGACTTGGGTGACCATTTCCTTTTCTACGATACAGAAACTTTCAGCTATTATCTCTTCAAATAACTGGTCATCAAACCACAAGAGAAGAGAACAAAAGAGGAAGAGAAGGAAAAAAAGACCTACAAAATCAAAGCCAAGGGACTTCCCTGGTGGTCCAGCAGTTAAGAATCCACCTTCCAATGTGGGAAACACGTGTTCAATCCCTGGTCCAGGAGGATCACAAATGGCCCATGCATCACAACTACTGAGCCCATGAGTTGCAACTATGGAAGCCCAAGCACCCTAGAGTCTGTGATTTGCAACAAGAGAAGCCACCACAACGAGAAGTCTGAGCACCTCAAGAAAGCCCTCATGCAGAAACAAATTATTTATATTTTAAAAATAAAATAAAATTAATTAATAATAAAAATAAATAAAATGGATAACCAACAAGGACCTATTGTATAGCACAGCATTATGTAACAAGCTAAATGGGAAAATAATTTGAAAAAGAATAGATACATGTATATGCATAACTGAATCACTTTGGTGTACATCTCAAACCATCACAACCTTGTCAATCAACCATACTCCAACATAAAATAAAAAGTTTTTTTACAAAACAATAAAGTTCCCTCAAAACAAAGGGAAAACCTCAAAGAGAACAGGGAGGTTTGAAATGAAAAATAAAATCTTCCTTCCTCCATAAAAAAAAAAAAAAAAAAGAATGCAAAATGCAATCTACTCTAATCATCTTTCTTACAAAATTATTACTAAAGTTATTTGAAAATAATCCAGATAAACATAGAAGCTAAATATATTGGTAAGTATATTTACCATATACTGGTAAGTGTGTGGGGGGAAAAAAAGATCTGTTACAAAGTAAGACGGGTAACTTTTCTAGTACTGTTCTACTCTTTTTCTCCTTAGAGACCTTCAAGAACTAGGAATGTCCTTAAAGACATTCAAGGACTACCAAGACATTCAAGATATACCAATATATGAAATTTAGACTTGTCATCATAACACATGAGTGTTGGAATACCTGGAATTTTACTAAAAGATTCAAAGAAGCATCATAACTTCAAGGTTCTTCAAGATATTGCAAGCAAACGGAGACAACTTAAAGACATCTGCAAATACTCTTCTTCTTTCATTATTTGCTCATGCTTTTTGGAAATTAAAGTAGACTGAGCAAGATAGGACTTGCCTACTTATCAGGATTTTTGTATACAATTTTTACTTCTGCACATCCTTTCGCTAAAGTAGACTACTTCATGTTGTGGACTCTTTCTCCACAACACAGACCTTTAAAACCTATATGGCTCTTTGCATCTTCACATGGTGCTGATCTTTCTTTACTCCATATGTGAAAAATGCAAAGAAGAGAAATTACCTCTTTTACCATAGCTGCATTCTAAACTCTTATTCTTCAGTCTTGTAACTTTTTGATTGATTACTTATATAACACAAATATTTATTAAGGGGTTTTTTTTTGCACAGTTTTCTCTGTAGTGATGGTATCTGTGTATGTAAGACAAATAAGATTTCTGCTTTTTCAGAAATTATGACTTATGAAGCTAAATTATTCTGGTGTTTTATTACAAAATACATTAAGCAAGCTAGAGGTAATTGAGAAGAAAGAAAAGCAGGAAACATTAATTCAACCCAAACACAGGTATTATTAGCATTTTAGCCTCTGTGTTGCTATTTTTTTCTTATCACAATTTGCTGCTGTTGTTTTCCCTTTTGGGTATATGGCTGAGGAAAGGGGGTGGTATTGTTTAACATGCCAGAGCCTGCATTTTTGCAATTGTAAACATCTTTCCACGCATTTGCATAACTCTCATGGCCATCATTTTGATAACATCAAATGTTTACTGTTTATTGGCACTGGCAATTGGGTAAGATCTCAGAGTCACATAGCCCATCCTTAGGAATAACTAGTCTACCCTGGAGTTGGTGAGAAAATCTGATAGCTCCAAATGTTCTTTTAACTTCAGTCTTGCTGACCAGAAGTCACTGAGAACACATTTACACAGAAAGGAGACATGTATTTATGCTATGACACATGTTCCCCAAGAAATAGCAGTATGAATAATCTTAAATTCCTAGACCAATCCAGATCATGAGGATTTTCTGTTTGCTTGGGTTTTTTTTCTTGTTTTTGTTTTGCCTATGATGTACTTGGGGCTTCCCTAGTGGCTCATAAGGTAAAGAATCTGACGCAATGTAGGAGACCCAGGTTCGATTCCTGGGTTGGGAAGATCCCCTGAAGAAGGGAATGGCAACCCACTCCAGTATTCTTGCCTGGAGAATCCCATGGACAGAGGAGCCTGGCAGGCTACAGTCCATGTAGTCACACAGAGTCAGACACGACTGAGTGATTATCACCATCACTGTCATGAGGTACTAAGTTTACTCAGAAACTTAACTGGGGCTTCCCTGGTGGCTCAGTGGTAAAGAATCTGCCCGCCAGTGCAGGAGACACAGATTCAATCCCTGATCTGGGGAGATCCCACATGCCACAGAGCAATTAAGTCTGTGGACCAAAACTATTGAGCCTGTGCTCTAGAGCACGGGAGCCACAATTACTGAGACTACATGCCACTAACACTGAAGCCCACACGCAGTAGGGCCTGTGCTCCACAACAAGGGAATCCACTACAGGGGTCCTCATTGGTGGCTCAGATGCTGGAGAAGCCACTGCAATGAGAAGCCAGTGTGCTGCAACTAGAGGAAAGGCTGCACAGCCAAAAATAAATAAAATTATTTAAAAAATTAATTGGCTTTGGGTGCTAGACTCATAAACTGAACCATTGTTATCACACTGGTCCTAGCTGAAAATATGTTCATCATTACAAATAACTGCTATAGACATGAATTACTGGAATATGACTTATTTTTAAAGTGTTGACTCATAATGCTGCTGCTGCTGCTAAGTCACTTCAGTTGTGTCTGACTCTGTGCGACCCCAGAGATGGAAGCCCATCAGGCTCCACCATCCCTGGGATTCTCCAGGCAAGAACACTGGAGTGGGTTGCCATTTCCTTCTCCAATGCATGAAAGTGAAAAGTGAAAGTGTAGTCGCTCAGTTGTGTCCGACTCTTCACAACCCCATGGACTACAGCCTACCAGGCTCCACCGTCCATGGGATTTTCCAGGCAAGAGTACTGGAGTGGGTTGCCATTGCCTTTTCCATGACTGATAATAGTGATGTTATTTTTTTCTTGTTAAAGGGAGCAATTATCAATGGATAGAATCAACTTGTTTACCTATTTATTTCATCCAGATACAAGGCAACTGGGTTATCTTTGTTTGAAAAAACAATTTGTGGCTTTAGTGATATTATTTGAAATATTTCAAATAACAGGACCTAGAATTTAGGCTCAAATCCCAAATATGTGTAAAGAATTACCTAGGTTTCTGAGGGTGTACCAAATAAGACAAGATAAAAGCGTGACCCTCAATTGCTCCTGATTTCAAGGGAGAGGGTTGCATATTAACAACTAAGTACAAACAAGAGATGAGAATATCAGATCACCTGACCAGCCTCCCGAGAAATCTGTATCCGGGTCAAAAAGCAACAGTTAGAACTGGACATGGAACAACAGACTGGTTCCAAATTGGGAAAGGAGTACATCAAGGCTGTATATTTTCTCCCTGTTTATTTAGCTTATATGCAGAGTACATCATGTGAAATGCCAGACTGGATGAAGCACAAGCTGGAATCAAGATTGCTGGGAGAAATATCAATAACCTCAGAGATGCAGATGACACCACCCTTATGGCAGAAAGTGAAGAAGAATTAAAGAACCTCTTGATGAAAGCAAAAGAGGAGAGTGAAAAAGTGGCTTAAACTCAACGTTCAAAAAACGAAGATCATGGCATCTGGTCCCATCACTTCATGGCAAATAGATGGAAACAATGGAAACAGTGACAGATTTTATTATCTTGGGCTTCAAAATCACTGCAGATGGTGACTGTAGCCATGAAATTAAAAGATGCTTGCTCCTTGGAAGAAAAACTATGACCAACCTAGACAACATATTAAAAGCACAGATATTATTTTGCCGACAAATGTACATGTAGTCAAAGCTGTGGTTTTTCCTAGTAGTCATGTATGGATGTGAGAGTTGGGTTATAAAGAAAGCTGAACACTGAAGAATTGATGCTTTTGAACTGTTGTTTTGGAGACGACTCTTAAGAGTCCCTTGGACTTCCAGGAGATCAAACCAGTCCATCCTAAAGGAAATCAGTCCTAAATATTCATTGGAAGCACTGATGCTGAAGCTGAAATTCCAATACTTTGGCCGCCTAATGCTAAGAACTGACTCACCAGAAAAGACCCTGATGCTGGGAAAGATTGAAGGCAGGAGGAGAAGGAGACAACAGAGGATGAGATGGTAGCATGACATCACCAACTCAATGGACATGAGTTTGAGCAAGCTCCAGGAGTTGGTGATGGACAGGGAAGCCTGGCGTGCTGCAGTTCATGGGGTCACAAAGAGTAGGACACAACTGAACGACTGAACTGAACTGGACAACCATGACCAAGAATGAAGGAAAGAGCCACAACAGTGATAGAAGCTTTGAAGAATATAAAGAGATCTCAAAGAATGGAAAAAATTTTTTATAAGTCATGTATCTAATATGGAATTTTTATATGGATATGTAAAGAACTACTACAACTCAGTAATGAAAAGACACAGGGAGAGGAAAGAGAGGGTAGGATGAACTGGGAGAGTAGCGCTGACATATAAACACTATTTTGTGTAACAAGTTCTCAGGCCCCACCCCAGACCTACTCAGTTAAAAAGCTTCCAGGTGGGCTGACGCCTGTCTGTGAAGCTTCATGCTGATAAAGCCTACTCTGCTTCCTCAGAGCTAGACTGACTACATCCAATCAAACTAAAGTTCCTTTTTCTTCCTGCACATGATATGGGGGAAGAAAATTTCAGATCACACAAAGGAGTGAAACATCAGTCGACTCCTGCCTGGATTTCTGAACAGACAGAAGTGAAAAGGAGGAAAGGATGAAGAAGTACGGGACAAGAGAAGACTGAGAAAGTCCAAGCTGGGAGGTGAACCAGCACCTCTTTTATTCTGATAAGACATTACTGGACAGAGGAGCCTGGTAGGCTACAGTTTATGGGGTTACAAAGAGTCAGACACGTGAACGAGCAACAAAGCACCCACATGCCTTTTGCCGATTAGATTGTGAACACCTATTTTTAAATGAGTTTTTTCCCCCCGTACTCTACCAGACTGAAAGTGACAGAGGCAGAGCTTTTCAAACCTACTACCTGGTGGTGGAGAGATTTGTTAACTAACATGAACAGTCCTGCCCCTTCTCCCCAAGATACTGATTCGATAGATCATGGGTGAGGCCCATGAATTTGCATTAAAAACAAAGAAAGAAAGATGGCGCCAAATTATGTACGACTCTTGTGATCCCATGAACTGTATATAGCCTGCCAGTTTTCTACATCCCTGGGATTCTCCAAGCAAGAATACTGGAGTGGATTGCCATTTCCTTCTCCAGGGGAACTTCCTGACCCAGGAATTGAACCCAGGTCTCCCACATTTCTTATTTAACTTATATGCAGAGTATGTCATGAGAAATGCTGGGCTGGAGGAAGCACAAGCTGGAATCAAGATTGCCAGGGAGAAATATCAAGAACCTCAGATATGCAGATGACACCAGCCTTATGGTAGAAAGTAAAGAACTAAAGAGCCTCTTGATGAAAGTGAAAGAGGAGAGTGAAAAAGTTGGCTTAAAGCTCAACATTCAGAAAACTAAGATCATGGTGTCCAGTCCCATCACTTCATGGCAAATAGATGGGGAAACAGTGGAAACAGTGTCAGACTGTATTTTTGGAGGCTCCAAAATCACTGCAGATGGTGATTGCAGCCATGAAATTAAAAGATGCTTACTCCTTGGAAGGAAAGTTATGACCAACCTAGACAGCATATTCAAAAGCAGAGACATTACTTTGTCAACAAAGGTCTGTCTAGTCAAGGCTATGGTTTTTCCAGTGGTCATGTATGGATGTGAGAGTTGGACTGTGAAGAAAGTTGAGTGCCAAAGAATTGATGCTTTTGAACTGTGGTGTTGGAGAAGACTCTTGAGAGTCCCTTGGACTGCAAAGAGATCCAACCAGACCATCCTAAAGGAGATCAGTCCTGGGTGTTCATTGGAAGGACTGATGTTGAAGCTGAAACTCCAATACTTTGGCCACCTGATGAGAAGAGCTAACTCATTGGAAAAGTCCCTGATGCTGGGAAAGATTGAGGGCAGGAGGAGAAGGGGACGACAGAGGATAAGATGGTTGGATGGTATCACCGACTCAATGTACATGGGTTTGGATGGACTTCGGGAGATGGTGATGGACAGGGAGGCCTGGAGTGCTGCGGTTCACGGGGTCACAAAGAGTCGGATACGACTGAGCGACTGAACTGAACCTAACTCCCACATTGCAGGCAGCTGCTTTACTGACTGAGCTATGTGGGAAGCTTTTAATAACCAGCTTTGCATTTATAACCAGCTTCCAAATATTGCCTGCCTGCTGGTCTTCAGATCACATCTTAGCACTGCACTGGAGGGCAGAATCAATGCCTCAAGCAGTTACACATTTACTAACTGCCCAATTGAGTTTGAGTGAACTCCAGGAGATGGTGATAGACAGGGAGGCCTGGCGTGCTGTGATTCATGGGATCGGAAAGAGTCAGGCACGACTGAGCGACTGAAATGAACTGAACTGAATATGTTCAAGATTCTACAATAACTACTTTTCAACAGTTTAATTGTCTTGTAGGAGAAAAAATATATGTAAAGAATTTTTTGGTCTTTTGTCAACTTGAGTTTATTTAAGCGAAAATTCTCATTACAACCCAAGGATGATATTCCACTTCATAGCATGATTGAGAAGATTAAATATAATTATGTGTGGAAAGCATGGAATATAAAAGAATTATTTTCAATAATACCTGGCTTTAATAGATGCCTGAGTCTTGGCCCTTAGAGGTGGTATGGGAAAGGGGGAGTGAGAGGTCACAACCAGTGGTGGGATTCTAAAGAGTTCATCAAACAAAGCGGGCCAGGAATCACTCAGCTCAGACTTTGAGTGCACTCACTGATTCCACAACAGGCACTGGATGAGGGAAGCAAAGCATTGTTTAAGGTAGCTATAAAGGGTTGCCCAAACCAAGAGCTGGGAAGCACGTCTTGAAAATTCAGAGACAAAATTTAGTGGCCAAAAGAAAACAGAAACAATTGAAAGAAAGCAAAACGTGTATTCTGGGCAGCTCCTAGAAACACAACTGTGGGCTGTAGCCTACACTCATGCACCAACTGAAACACGAAGGGAGTTGGGTGCCTGCTTTCAGAACACGTGCACTAGATGCACTGAATAAACCCACAATCAAGAGTGCAAGCTGGTGGAAATTTTATTTAAGCACCAAAAGTAATTCTTGGTTTCTACAGAAGCTGCTGCTGCTGCTAAGTCACTTCAGTCATGTCTGACTCTATGTGACCCCCATAGAATGCCTCCTACCAGGCTGCCCCGTCCCTGGGATTCTCCAGGGAAGAACACTGGAGTGGGTTGCCATTTCCTCCAATGCATGAAAGTGAGAAGTGAAAGTGAAGTCACTCAGTCGTGTCTGACTGTTAGCGACCTCATGGACTGCAGCCCACCAGGCTCCTCCTTCCATGGGATTTTCCAGGCAAGAGTACTGGAGTGGGTTGTCATTGCCTTCTCTGCTCTACAGAAGCAGCAGCTCTCAACTTTGAACATTGGAATCACCTGGAGAGCTTGAAAAACTACTGATGCTTGGAGCTCACCTCCAAAGACTCTGAATTCATTGGTCAAGGTGCAGCCAGGGCATGGGCTTTCCAGGTAACACTAGTGGCAAAGAACCCACCTACGAATGCAGGAGATGTAAAGTGATGAGGGTTCAATCCCTGGGTCAGGAAGATTCCCTTGCAGAAGGCATGGCAACCCACCTCAGTATTCTGGCCTGAAGAATCCCATGAACAGAGGAGCCTGACAGGTAACAATCCATAGTGTCACAAAGAGTCAGACACTACTGAAGCGACTTAACACACTCGGGGCAAGGGAATATTTAAGATCTTTTCTAGTGATTCTAAGGGATTTCCTAATAGCTCAGTTGGTAAAGAATCCGCTTGCAATGCAGGAGACCCCAGTTCAATTCCTGGATTGGGAAGATCTGCTGGAGAAGGGATAGCCTACCCACTCAAATATTCTTGGGCTTCCCTGGTGGCTCAGCTGGTAAAGAATCCACCTGCAATGCGGGAGACCTAGGTTCAATCCCTGGGTTGGGAAGATGCCCCGGAAAAGGGAAAGGCTACTCACCCCAGTATTCTGGCCTGGAGAATTCCATGGGCTGTATAGTCCGTGGGGTTGCAAAGAGTCAGACATGACTGAGCGACTTTTACTTTCTAGTGATTGTAATGTCCAGCCAACATTGAGAACCATTGTTCAGAAACCATGCTCAGTTTCTAGAAAGAAAAAAAGAAAAAAGATTTCATTTAAAAGAACCCACTATGCAAGAATTTCTAAGTAGGTGTCAAAAATAATTGAGGCTATGTACAGTGATACACATGGACATCACCAGATGGTCAACACCAAAATCAGATTGATTATATTCTTTGCAGCCAAAGATGGAGAAGCTCTATACAGTCAACAAAAACAAGACCAGGAGCTGACTGTGGCTCAGATCATGAACTCCTTATTGCCAAATTCAGACTGAAGTTGAAGAAAGGAGGGAAAACCACTAGACCATTCAGGTATGACCTAAATCAAATCTCTTATGATTATACAGTGGAAGTGAGAAATAGATTTAAGGGACTAGATCTGATAGATAGAGTGCCTGATGAACTATGGATGGAGGTTCAAGACATTGTACAGGAGACAGGGATCAAGACCATCCCCATGGAAAAGAAATGCAAAAAAGCAAAATGGCTGTCTGGGGAGGCCTTACAAATAGCTTTGAAAAGAAGAGAAGTGAAAAGCAAAGGAGAAAAGAAAAGATATAAGCATCTGAATGCAGAGTTCCAAAGAATAGCAAGAAGAGATAAGAGCCTTCCTCAGCGATCAATGCAAAGAAATAGAGGAAAACAACAGAATGGGAAAGACTAGAGATCTCTTCAAGAAAATTAGAGATACCAAGGGAACATTTCATGCAAAGATGGGCTCGATAAAGGACAGAAATGGTATGGACCTAACAGAAGCAGAAGATACTAAGAAGAGGTGGCAGGAATACACAGAAGAACTGTACAAAAAAGATCTTCACGACCAAGATAATCACGATGGTATGATCACTCACCTAGAGCCAGACATCCTGGAATGTGAAGTCAAGTGGGCCTTAGAAAGCACCACTACGAACAAAGCTAGTGGAGGTGATGGAATTCCAGTTGAGCTATTTCAAATTCTGGAAGATGATGCTGTGAAAGTGCTGCACTCAATATACCAGCAAATTTGGAAAACTCAGCAGTGGCCACAGGACTGGAAAAGGTCAGTTTTCATTGCAATCCCAAAGAAAGGCAATGCCAAAGAATGCTCAAACTACCGCACAATTGCACTCATCTCACACGCTAGTAAAGTGATGCTCAAAATTCTCCAAGCCAGGCTTCAGCAATATGTGAACCGTGAACTTCCTGATGTTCAAGCTGGTTTTAGAAAAGGCAGAGGAACCAGAGATCAAATTGCCAACATCCGCTGGATCATGGAAAAAGGAAGAGAGTTCCAGAAAAACATCTATTTCTGCTTTATTGACTGTGCCAAAGCCTTTGACTGTGTGGATCACAATAAACTGTGGAAAATTCTTCAAGAGATGGGAATACCAGACCACCTGACCTGCCTCCTGAGAAATCTGTATGCAGGTCAGGAAGCAACAGTTAAAACTGGACATGGAACAATAGACTGGTTCCAAATAGGAAAAGGAGAATGTCAAGGCTGTATATTGTCACCCTGCTTATTTAACTTATATGCAGAGTACATCATGAGAAACACTCGGCTGGATGAAGCACAAGCTGGAATCAAGATTTCCGGGAGAAATATCAATAACCTCAGATATGCAGATGACACCACCCTTATGGCAGAAAGTGAAGAGGAACTAAAAAGCCTCTTGATGAAAGTGAAAGTGGAGAGTGAAAAAGTTGGCTTAAAGCTCAACATTCAGAAAATGAAGATCATGGCATCCGGTCCCAGCACTTCATGGGAAATAGATGGGGAAACAGTGGAAACAGTGTCAGACTTTATTTTTGGGGGGCTCCAAAATCACTGCAGATGGTGATTGCAGCCATGAAATCAAAAGATGCTTACTCCTTGGAAGGAAAGTTATGACCAACCTAGACAGCATATTCAAAAGCAGAGACATTACTTTGCCAACAAAGGTCCTTCTAGTCAAGGCTATGGTTTTTCCAGTAGTCACGTATGGATGCGAGAGTTGGACTGTGAAGAAAGCTGAGCACCGAAGAATTGATGCTTTTGAAATGTAGTATTGGAGAAGACTCTTGAAAGTCCCTTGGACTGCAAGGAGATCCAGCCAGTCCATCCTAAAGGAGATCAGTCCTGGGTGTTCTTTGGAAGGAATGATGCTAAAGCTTAAACTCCAGTACTTTGGCCACCTCATGCCAAGAGTTGACTCATTGGAAAAGACTCTGATGCTGGGAGGGATTGGGGGCAAGAGGAGAAGGGGACGACAGAGGATGAGATGGCTGAATGGCATCACCGACTCGATGGATGTGAGTTTGAGTGAACTCTGGGAGTTGGTGATGGACAGAGACGTGTGGCGTGTTGCACTTTCTAGGGTCGCAAAGAGTCAGACACGACTGAGCGACTGATCCGACTGAACTGAACTGAAATATTCCATTGTATTCATGTACCACATCTTCTTTATCCGTTCCTTTGGATATTTAGGTTGCTTCTATGTCATGGTTATTGTAAATATCACTTCAGTGAACATCAGGGTGTATGCATTCTTTTGAATTCTGGTTTCCTCTGGATTTATGACTAGGAGTAGAATTGCTGGGTCATATGGTTGCTCTGTTTATGTTCTTCTTAGTGGCTATACCAATTTGCATTTCCACTAACAGCATAGGAAGGTTCATTTTTCTCCACCCCACACCCCACCCCAGCACTTACTGTTTGTAGATATTTTGATGATGGCCATTCTGACCAGTGTGAGGTAATACCTCATTGTAGTTTTGATTTGAATTTCTTAATAATCAGTGATGCTGAGTGTCTCTTCATAGGTTTGTTGGCCATCTGTATATCTTCTTTGGAGAAATGTCTATTTAGGTCCTCTGCCCATTTTTTGATTAGGTTTTTTTTTTTTGATATTGAGCTGCATGAGCCATTTGTATATTTTGGAAATCAGTCCTTGGTAATTTGCTTTGTTTGCAAATATTTTCTCCCTTTCTGAGGATTGTCTTTTCATTTTATTTATGGTTTCCTTTGCTGTGCAAAAGCTTTAAAATTTAATTAGGTCCCATTTGTTGATTTTAGCTTTTGTTTTCATTACTTTAAGTGATGGATTGGAAAAGATCTTGCTGTGATTTATGTCAGAGGGTGTTCTGCCAATATTTTCCTCTAAGAGTTTTATAGTATCCAACCTTACATTTAGGTCTTTAATCCATTTTGAGTTTATTTCTGTGTATGGCATTTAAGAGCATTCCAATTTCATTCTTTTACATACAGCTGTCCAATTTTTCCAGCACCACTTATTGAAAAGACTATCTTTTCTCCACTATGTATTCTTGCCTCCTTTCAAAGGCAAAAAAAAAAAAAAAGAAAAGAAAGAAAAAAGTGACTTCACACATGAACATAACATAGAGAAAATAATTAACAAATGACAATACATCTCCAACTATCAGTAAATAAGGGAAAATATATTAAATATATATTTAGTATATTTAATATATTAAATTCCTCAATCAAAAAGTGACTGAATGAATCAAAAACAAACAACACCAACAAAGGAAACAAGATCTACCATGCACAAGAGAATCACCTTAAAAGACACCATAAGATAAAAGTGAAGAGATGGAAATTAAATACTATTTGATGCAAATAGTAATCTAAAAGAAGCACAGTTTTTGTCTATTCATGTTAGACAAGAGACTTTAACAGGAAAATTGTCTCCAGAGATAAAGGAGGTTATTATATAATGATTAAAAGATCAATTAAATCAGAAGGCATAACAGAAATATATACACATTCAACAAGAGCACATCAAGCAAATATTGACATATGAATGGAAAAATTTATACCAATACGATAATAGGAGATATCAATACCACACTATTAATAATGGATAGAACAATCAGAAAATCAATACAGAAATGTCTGACTGGAAAATACTATAAACATAATAAACCTAACAGACCTGCAAAACTTTCCACACAACAGCAGGATACACATTCTTCTCAAGTGCACAGTGGTCAGCCCAGTGCACTGGATAGAACATTAACCAGTATAGATCACATGTTAGTTCACCAAACAATTCTTAACCATTTAAGAAGATCAAAATCATTTCAAGCATCTTTTCTGGCCACAATGGAAAGAAACTGGAAACCAAGAAGTGTAAGAAAACCAGAAAATTCATAAATACATGGAAACTAAACACCACATCCTTGAACAACCATTGTGCCAAAGAAGAAATTTAAGAGGAATTAAAAATATCTAGAGACAGACAAAAATGAACACACAACATACCAAAACTTATGAGATGCTAAAAAGCAGCACTAAGAGGGAAATTTATAGCAATAAATGACTATGTCTTTAAAAAAAACTGAGATAAACAAGATAAATGCACACCTCAAGGAACCAAAAACAGAACATCCTAAGTCCAAAGTTAGCAGAAGGAAGTAAATAATGGTAATTAGAGCAGAAATAAATATAAGAGAGAAAATAAAAACAATAGAAAAATAAAACCAAGAGTTGGGTTTTTGAAAAGATGATGATGAATGAAATCAGTAAATGCTTAACTAGACTAAGAAAAAGTAAGAGAGGACTCAAATAAACAAAACCAGAAACTAAAGAAGAGACATTACAACTGATGCCTCAGAAATTAAAAGGATCGCAAGGGACTACTATTAATAATTATATGCCAAAAATTGATAACCTGGAAAAAATAGATATATTTCTAAATACATATAACCTACCAAAACCGAATCAAGAGAAAATTGAAAGCTTGGACAGGCCAAAAATAAATAAGGAAGTTGAATTGGTAATAAAAAACCACCCAACAAAGAACATCAAGGACCACTATTGGTGAATTCTATCAAACATTCATTCAAAGAATACCAATCTTCCTTAAACTTTTCAAAAAATAGAAGATAGAAGACTTCCAAACTCATTTTATAAGGCTACCTTGATACCAAAGCCGGACCAAAGCCGGACCAGACAAAGACTTCACCAGAAAAGAAAACTATATACCAATATCCCTTATAAACAAAGGTACAGAAATCCTCAACAAAACACTAACAAACCCAAATTCAAAAGCACATGAAAGGAACTATACACTATAGCCAAGTGGCTTTTATCCTTGGAAGCAAGAATGGTTCAACATATGCTAATCAATCAAGGTACTACATCACATTAACAGAATGAAAGACAAAACCACATGATCATTCAGTAGATGCAGGAAAGCATTTGACAAGATTCAATATTCATTTATGATAAAAAGCACTCAACAAATAGGAATAGGAGGAACTTATATCAGTACAACAGAGGCCATATAGGAAAAGCCTGCAGCTAACATTATGATCAATGAGGGAAGACTGAAAGCTTTTCCTCTAAGATCTGACACAAGGCAAGGATGTCCGCTTTCACCACGTTTATTCAGCATAGTACCGGAAGTCTTAGAGCAATCAGACAAAAAAAAAAAAAAAAAAACCAAAAAACTAAAAGCTTCCAAATCAGAAAGAAGTAAAACTGTCTCTGTTTGCAGATGCCATGATCACAGATGTAGAAAACCCTAAAGACTAAATAAACTGTTAGAACTAACAAATAAATCCAGAAAAACTGCAAGATACAAAATCAGCATGTAAAAATCATTGGCATTTCTACACACAAATAAAAAGGAAGTTGAAAAAAACAATCCTTTTTACAATAGCAACCACGAAAATGAAATACTTAGGAATATACATAGCCAAAGAGTTGAAAGACGTGTATGTGGGAAATTATGAAGGAATTTAAACATTTATGAAGGAATTTAAAGAAGACACACATAAAAGTGAAGACATTCCAAGTGCATAAGTTTGGAAAAGTTAATATTGTTTAAAGGTCCATATTATACAAAGTCATCTGTAGGCCAGTGCAACCCCTATCAAAATCCCAGTGACGTCCTTTACAGAAGGAGAAAAAAAAAACAGTCCTAGAAATTCATCTGAACCACAAAAGAACTAGTGTCCAAAACAATCTTGAGCAAGAAGAACAAATCTGGAAACATTACATTTCCTGATTTCAAAATACAACACAAAATTATAGGAATCAATAAAGCATGGTACTGGCATAAAAATAGACATATAAACCAATGGAACAGAGTAGAGGATCAAGAAATACAAGCTTGCATTTATGGTCAACTGAGCTACAAGTTTGGTGAGAACACACAATGTGGAAAGAATAGTCTCTTAGATAAAGTATGTTAGGAAAATTGTGCATCCACATGCAGAAGAAAGAAACTGGACCATATCACATATTATACAGAAAAACCAACTCAAAATTAAGTGTTAAACATAAGGCCTGAAACAGTAAAACTACTATCAGAAAACTTGAGGAAAATGCTTCTTGTCAATGCTTCTCCTGGGCATGTTTTTTTTTAAATAACACCAAAAGTAGAGGTTACAACAGCAAAAATAGACAAATAGGATTGCATCAAATTAAAAAGCTTCTGCAGAGGAAAGCAAACAATAAAGAGAATGAAAAGGTATCCTATAGAGTGGAAGAAAATAATTTGCAAATTATATATCTAATGAGGGGTTGCATGCATGCTAAGTCGCTTCAGTCATGTCCCCATTCTTTTTTTTTTTTTTTTTGAAAATATGTACCATGAGGTACTTTAGTTATTTTCAGTATTCATCCCACTTGCATAATATCTAAGACAGAACTATGTCATACCATATTCTTTTTTTTTCTGAAAAATTTCACAATATAATGTTGATAGTTTACCATGAAGAAATTAAGAAAAGAGAATAGTTTCTAATGTTTATCCATGTATTGACTGTTCGTAGTGCTCTTTACTCCTTCCTGTATTTCCCAGTTTTGTTTTGATATTATCATCATTCATAAAGGACTTTATCATTTTTTATAGCTCGTGCATGCTTCCTTAGCTTTCATTTCTCTGAAGGTGTTTTCACCCCCATTTCAAAAGATACTTTCAATAAATATCTATTACAGAATTGACAGCTTTAATTTTTCAGCACTTTATTATTTTTTTTTATTTGATAAATTTAACGCCTTTTATTGCCATACCTCATTTTACTGTGCTTTGCTTTAGTGAGCTTTATAGATACATGTTTTTGTTTTGTTTTTTTTTTTCCTTGTTAATTTTCTGTTTAGTTGATCTATCCATAAGTGTGAGTGGGGTATTAAAGTCTCCCACTATTATTGTGTTATTGTTAATTTCTCCTTTCATACTTGTTAGGATTTGTCTTACATACTGCGGTGCTCCCATGTTGGGTGGATATATATTTATAATTGTTATATCTTCTTCTTGGATTGATCCTTTGATCATTCTGTAGTGACCTTCTTTGTCTCTTTTCACAGCCTTTGTTTTAAAGTCTAATTTATCTGATACAAGTATTGTGACTCCTGCTTTCTTTTGGTCCCAATTTGCATGGAAAATCTTTTTCCAGCCCTTCACTTTCAGTCTGTATGTGTCCCCTGTTTTGAGGTGGGTCTCTTGTAGACAACATATGTAGGGGTCTTGTTTTTGTATCCATTCAGCCAGTCTTTGTCTTTTGGTTGAGGCATTCAACCCATTTACGTTTAAGGTAATTACTAATAAGTATGATCCCGTTGCCATTTACTTTATTGTTTTGGGTTCGAGTTTATACACCATTTTTGTGTTTCCTGTCTAGAGAATATCCTTTAGTATTTGTTGGAGAGCTGGTTTGGTGGTGCAGAATTCTCTCAGCTTTTGCTTGTCTGAAAAGCTTTTGATTTCTCCTTCATACTTGAATGAGATCCTTGCGGGGTACAATAATCTGGGCTGTAGGTTATTTTCTTTCATCATTTTAAGTATGTCTTGCCATTCCCTCCTGGCTTGAAGAGTTTCTATTGAAAGATCAGCTGTTATCCTTATGGGAATTCCCTTGTGTGTTATTTGTTGTTTTTCCCTTGCTGCTTTTAATATTTGTTCTTTGTGTTTGATCTTTGTTAATTTGATTACTATGTGTCTTGGGGTGTTTCTCCTTGGGTTTATCCTGTTTGGGACTCTCTGGGTTTCTTGGACTTGGGTGATTATTTCCTTCCTCATTTTAGGGAAGTTTTCAACTATTATCTCCTCAAGTATTTTCTCATGGTCTTTCTTTTTGTCTTCTTCTTCTGGAACCCCTATGATTCGAATGTTGTAGCGTTTAATATTGTCCTGGAGGTCTCTGAGATTGTCCTCATTTCTTTTAATTTGTTTTTCTTTTATCCTCTCTGATTCATTTATTTCTACCATTCTATCTTCTAATTCACTAATCCTATCTTCTGCCTCTGTTATTCTACTATTTGTTGCCTCCAGAGTGTTTTTAATTTCATTTATTGCATTATTCATTATATATTGACTCTTTTTTATTTCTTCTAGGTCCTTGTTAAACCTTTCTTGCATCTTCTCAATCCTTGTCTCCAGGCTATTTATCTGTGATTCCATTTTAATTTCAAGATTTTGGATCAATTTCACTATCATTATTTGGAATTCTTTATCAGGTAGATTCCCTATCTCTTCCTCTTTTGTTTGGTTTGGTGGGCATTTATCCTGTTCCTTTATCTGCTGGGTATTCCTCTGTCTCTTCATCTTGTTTAAATTGCTGAGTTTGGGAGTCCTTTCTGTATTCTGGCAGTTTGTGGAGTTCTCTTTATTGTGGCTTTTCCTCGCTGTGTGTGGGTTTGTACAGGTGGCTTGTCAAGGTTTCCTGGTTAGGGAAGCTTGTGTCAGTGTTCTGGTGGGTGGAGCTGTATTTCTTCTCTTTGTTCAGTCGCGCTATGGGGAGGGAGGGAGGGATGCTGCAAACAAATGACACTGGCGTGCGCTCGCAGTGCCTCAGCCACACTGGGTCTGCCCCCGCTCACGGCGCGTGTAGCCTCCCTGCCCACACTGCTCAGGCTCTAGGTTGTTCTGCCGGGAACAATCCGAGGCTGGCCCTGGGTTGCATGCACCTCCCAGGTCCAAGCCGCTCAGGTTCAGGCACTCAGGTAGTCCTCAGAGGCGCAGACTCAGTTGGGGCTGCGTTTTGTGCTCTTCCCAGGTCCGAGCAGCTCAGGTGATGAGGTGTTTGGCGAGCGCCAATGCTGCGACTTATCGCCTCCCCGTCAGTTGGTTATCTGGGTGTAAAACCGGCGCACCTTCTCAGGCAGATGTTGACCGTCCAGACCCCCAATAAGTTTTAGTTAGCAAAGAAGCCAGTTTTATAGATAATGTCTCTCTGGGGCTGCGATTGCCCCCTTCCGGCTCTGGCTGCCTGTCACCGGAGGGGGAAGGTTTGCAGCCGGCTACCTCTGTTTAGTCCTTTGATCCGTGCGCGGGCTGGCGGTGTCTTAGGTTAGGGCTGGCTTTTCGCGTGGTAGATATCCCACAGTCTGGTTTGCTAGCCCAAATTATTTCGCTCAGATAGTGCTCAGGGTATTCAGGCCAGATTCTTACTCTCAGCGATGCAGCCCACGCCGCGCCTCCCTGCCCAGCCCCGGTTTGCTAATGGCGGATGCAGGCGTCTGCGCTGCTTCTCCGCTGGAGGAGTTACCGTAGGGCTCGCAATCTGCGAGTTTTAATTGTTTATTTATTTTTTCTCCCTGTTATGTTGTCCTCTGTGCTTCCAAAGCTCGGCACGGATTCGGCAGTGAGAAGGTTTCCTGGTGTTTGGAAACTTCTCTCTTTTTAAGACTCCCTTCCCGGGACGGAACTCCGTCCCTCCCTCTTTTGTCTCTTTTATTGTCTTTAATATTTTTTCCTACCTCCTTTCGAGGAGTTGGGTTGCTTTTCTGGGTGCCTGGTGTCCTCTGCCGGCATTCAGAAGTTGTTTTGTGGAATTTACTCGACGTTTAAATGCTCTTTTGATGAATTTGTGGGGGAGAAAGTGTTTTCCCCGTCCTACTCCTCCGCCATCTTGGCGCCTTCCCCCAATGTCCCCATTCTTTGCGACCCTATGGACTGTAGCCCACTAGGCTCCTCTGTCCATAGGATTCTCCAGGCAAGAAGACTGGAGTGGGTTGCCATTTTCTTCTGCAGGGGATCTTCCCGACCCAGGGATTGAACCTCTGTTTCTTATGTCTCCTGCATTGGCAGGTAGGTTCTTTACTAGTAGTGCCACCTGGGAAGCCCCAGGGAGAGGCTCCTCCTCCTCCTCCTAAGTCGCTTCAGTCGTGTGCGACTCTTTGCGACCCCATGGACTGCAGCCTACCAGGCTCCTCTGTCCATGGGATTTTCCAGGCAAGAGTACTGGAGTGGGTTGCCATTGCCTTCTCCGCAATGAGAGGCTAGTACCCCCAAACTATAAGAAACTCATTCAGCTCAATCAGTTGAATCAACACTCAGTAGAGTCCGACTCTTTGTGACCCCATGGACTTGATACAGTCCATGGAATTCTCCAGGCCAGAATACTGGAGTGTGTAGCCTTTCCCTTCTCCAGGGGATCTTCCCAACCCAGGGATTGAACCCAGGTCTCTCGCATTGCAGGCGGATTCATTACCAGCTGAGACACAAGGAAAGTCAACTCAATAGCAAAAGCAAACGAAAATCCCCCAACCCCCTGAAACTGAAACCAAACCAAAAGAAACAAAAATTCACCTTAAAAATGGATATTTCTCTAAAGAAGACATGCAAATATCCAAGGGTATGAAAGAGTGCTCAACATCACTAATCAAGGAGTTTGAAACCACAATAAGATATCATCTCACACTTATTATAATGGCTTTTATCAGAAGAACAGCAAATAAGTGTTGGCAAGAAAGTGGAGAAGAGGGAACACTTGTACACTGTTAATATGTATGTAAATTGGTGTAGCCACTATGGAAAACAGTATGGAGGTTCCTGAAAAATTTAAAAATAGAGCTATCATGTGACACAACAATCAGACTTTTGGGTATATACATATATTTCTCTAAAGAAGATGAAATCAGAATTTTACAGATATCTGAACTCCCATGCTCATTGAAGCATTATTCACAATATAGAAACAACCTAGGTATCCATCTATGGATGAATGAATGAAGAAGATGTGATTTGTATATATGAATATATATATGTATATAGTATATACATATATATATGTATATAATTCATTCATGAGAAAGGGAAATCCAGTCCTTTACAACAACTTGAGGTCATTAGACTAAGTGAAATAAGCTAGACTAGGAAAAACAAATATTGTATGATATCCCTATATGTGGAAATTAAAAAAGCTGAAACAGAGACTAAAATGGTGGTCACTAGGGGCTGGAGAATGGGGGAAATAGGGAGATGTCAGTCAAAGGGTGCAAACTTCCAGGTATAAGATAAATATGTTCTGGGGATTTAATGTACAGTATGATGATGCCTATAGTTAACAATACTGTGTTGTATACTTGAAATTTTCTAAGAGGATAGATCTCAAGTGCTCTCATCACAAAAAGAAATAAAGAGAGAGAAAAAAAGAAAAATCATATGTTGAGGTGGCGGATATGTTGTTTAGCTTATTTGTGGAGTCATTTTATGATTTATATATATATCAAAACATCAAGTGTAAACCTTTTAAAGAAAAAACAAGACAGAGGTCACAGTTTGAACACTGCTGGATCAAACAGCCACACAACCAAAATGTAAAGCTGTCCTAATTTCCCTGAAATGCTGACTCTGGCTTGAACCAAAATGCATGCTTTCTCATGTTAGCATGACCTTACAGCTTCTCAGCTAATCAACTACAAACAAGTAAGCTTATACACACAAAAAGGAATTTTTGTTTCTAGTAAATTACAGGAGAAAACAATGTAATCAATTCATGCTTTATAAAAAGAGTTGTAAATACTATTATCTATTTTTGTTTTGGAAATTTCCCTGCTCCCCAACAGTTTGTTTCTCACTCAATAAAAATATTCATATTAAGTAAAGCTCTCTGAGTTTTCTTCTGATAACCTTAAATATATACAACTTTTATTTGTTAATTATACTTCAGTAAAGCTGGGAAAAAAAGAAAGTGAGAAAGATAGGAAGGTGTTTTCAAGGATTACAATCCTTGAAACAAGTCCAGTTTTTCCTCATACCAGTTATACCACTTTATACCCATCAGACTGAAAAAAGTTAAAATATTAGAAAACACCAAATACTAGTGAGAATGTAGGAAAAATAGAAACCTTGTACTTTTCTGGGAGAGTCATTTGGTCACAGTCACTCTGGAGAGTAATCCAAGAGCACTTGGTGAATTGGTTATGTGTGCTCTATCCCTTCCTCACATAACCTAATTGGTTATGTGCTATATGGAGGGATCAGACAACTCCGTCCATACTGAGTATACCTGGAAAAACACACACACGGGTCACAAAGGGTACATGTGTGCAAGGATGTTCACTGAAGCATTTTTTTGGATAACCAGCAACTGTAGGGAATGCATAAATACTAGCTTCCAGCCTCTGTATAGAAGGTACTCAGAAAGAAAGGAAAGGATGTTGAATCAGGTGAGCTACAGCATCCACAAGTCATTTAAATCTGATTTAAACTGAAATTCTTAGATCACACCAGAACAGGTTCTTTAGGAAGAACCTAAGAGAACACCTGACTTCTGGAATCTGTGCCAGATCTAATTAGATACTGTTTTTTCTCCAAATAACAAACCTTTATACTGTGACTTAAAATAATATCAATAATGTAATCAGTACCTTGGTTCTAGTTAGTTTTTTTTTTATACAGGCTGTGAATTCTCTGTTCATTTTAAATAGTTGTGTTTATATTTTCAGAGCACGCTGCTGCTAGATACTGTACCACATCCCTTATTAGTATCATTTTGTTTTGGTTATACAGAAAATGCATACTTAAAACTCTTCACAAGGTTTATGTCAAAGTATCTCTCTTGTTTTTGTTTGTCTGAAGCTGTTTGTCTTCCAGGTTTCTCAGGAAGGGGCCATTGGATGGATATTCTCCAAGCTGTTCCATGTTCATCAAAATTTGTTACTGGATTTAATTTATTGGTTTTAATTGAGGTGAACCTCACATAGCAAAAAAGTAGACTCTTGAGAGTCCCTTGGACTGCAAGGAGATCCAACCAGTCCATTCTGAAGGAGATCAGCCCTGGGATTTCTTTGGAAGGAATGATGTTAAAGCTGAAACTCCAGTACTTTGGCCACCTCATGCGAAGAGTTGACTCATTGGATAAGACTCTGATGCTGGAAGGGACTGGGGGCAGGAGGAGAAGGGGACGACAGAGGATGAGATGGCTGGATGGCATCACTGACTGGATGGACGTGAGTCTGAGTGAACTCCGGGAGTTGGTGATGGACAGGGAGGCCTGGCATGCTGTGATCCATGGGGTCGCAAAGAGTCAGACATGACTAAGCGACTGAACTGAACTGAACTGAATCATTGTAAAATCAATAGTTTCGTGGCATTTAGTGCAATCACAATGCTTTTCAACCACCACCCCTACTTAATTCCAAAACATTCTCATTACCCTGAAAGGAAACTCTGTATCCACTGAGTTCCTCACTCCCTACTTCCTCTGCTGCTGCTGCTGCTGCTAAGTCGCTTCAGTCATGTCCTACTCTGTTGCGACCGCATAGACAGCAGCCCACCAGGCTCCCCCGTCCCTGGGATACTCCAGGCAAGAAAACTGGAGTGGGTTGCCATTTTCTTCTCCAACGCATGAAAAGTGACAGTGAAGGCTGTCAGTCGTGTCCGACTCTAGCGACCCCATGGACTGCAGCCCACCAGGATCCTCTGTCCATGGGATTTTCCAGGCAAAAGTACTGGAGTGGGGTGCCATTGCCTTCTCCGCTAGTCCCTGCCAAACACCAATCTGCTTTCTGTTTCTATGTATTCACCTATTGTTGACAGGTCAGATAAATGGAATCGTGCAGTGTATAATTTTCTGTGTCTGGCTTCTTTCACTTAGCATAATGTTTTTGAAGTTCATCCACACTGCAGCATGTAGCAGTATTTGGTTCCTTCTTAGGGCTGAATAATAAACTATTGGATGTGTATACTACCTTTTTAGAATCCATTCATCTATTGAAAAATCTGTTGATCATTTTTAGATGAAAGGAGGTGTCCTGTAACCATAGGAGGCTGAGAGGAGCCAGGACAGATTTTCCAGCTTCTTGGCTTTTAGAGTTCCCTCAACTGATGTTGTCATGAGGTGAGCACAAATAGGACTTCAAACGTTGTGAGTTCTGCCTTCTCTACTCTACTCACCAACTTTTATTTAGGCCTTCTTACATTTGCCCTGTGTTAGTTTCCCATTAGTGTGTGTGCTCAGTTGTGTCCAACTCTTTGTGGCCCCATGGACTGTAGCCCACCAGGCTCCTTTCCCCATGGAATTATCCAAGCAAGAATACTGGAGTGGAGTTCTATTTCCTACTCCAGGGTATCTTTCCGACCCAGGGACTGAACCTGCGCCTCTTGTGTCTCCTGCTTTGGCAGGTGGATTCTTTACCACCTAATGCCACTTGGGAGGGAGAAGGCAATGACACCCCACTCCAGTACTCTGGCCTGGAAAATTCCATGGATGGAGGAGCCTGGTAGGCTGCAGTCCATGGGGTCACAAAGAGTTAGACACGACTGAGCGACTTCACTTTCACTTTTCACTTTGCACTTTCCTGCATTGGAGAAAGAAATGGCAACCCACTCCAGTGTTCTTGCCTGGAGAATCCCAGGGATGGGGGAGCCTGGTGGGCTGCCGTCTATGGGGTCGCACAGAGTCGGACATGACTGACGTGACTTAGCAGCAGCAGCAGCAAGACAAGAGAAAACACATGCTCCCTTGCCTATCTGCAGATTAAATTGTTCCTCTTGGACGATGCCTTGCACTGAGCCTTTACCTGGTCATGTCTCAGGTAAAATCCCCCAAAATGAGAGCATACGTTTTAACTGTATGTCCTGCATTCTCTGTACCTCCTCAGGGTACACCTTGCTCTGCAGTTCTGATGGTCAGTCTTAGGCCTGTGAACGTACCAGTTGGTGTATGGGAGGTATTTCCTTGCTAGGGTATTGAATCACTCTTTTCTCCATTCCAAAGTCTCAGTTCAGTTCAGTTCACTTCAGTCGCTCAGTCGTGTCCGACTCTTTGTGCCCCCATGAATTGCAGCACACCACGCCTCCCTGTCCATCACCAAACTCTTGGAGTTCACCCAAACTCATGTCCATCAAGTCGGTAATGCCATCCAGCCATCTCATCCTCTGTCGTCCCCTTCTCCTCCCGCCCCCAATCCCTCCCAGCATCAGAGTCTTTTCCAATGAGTCAACTCTTTGCATGAGGTGGCCAAAGTATTGGAGTTTCAGCTTTAGCATCAGTCCTTCCGATGAACACCCAGGACTGATCTCCTTCAGAATGGACTGGTTGGATTTCCTTGCCGTCCAAGGTCTAATGACTAGTCCAAAAGTCTAATGACTCTCAACTCTGGGCTCGTTCCTTAAAACTTTCCTCCAGAGCTATAAAGCCCAGATTAGATACTGATTCAACCTGCAGAGTTAGCCAAGTGGGCTACTGGACTCCACCAGATATTTCTTTGGATGACTCTAACACCGTGATGAGGGCTTGCCACTCAAGAACACATGATTAGAAATCTCTCCTTCACCTTGTGAATAGTAGCAAAAGAGACAACTCAAGCCACTGCCATCCAGAAGAAGGCACTAGATTCCTTAGCCATTGTAGCATTAAACAACAGAATTGTTCTAGACTGAATTCTAGCTGAACAAGGAGGTATTCGTGCAGTAGCCAACTCAACATACTGTGTTTATACTAACACTTCCTAGGAAGTAGAAACTCATCGGGATAAAATTAGACAACAAGCATCTTGGCTCTAACAAGTGTCATCACAAGAACCTGGATTCAATCTTTTAGAAAATATCATCTCATTGATCTCATCAGGAATGAGGTCTATATTTGAGGGATTATTTTAACTGGGTATTATTGTTTTATGCATGCTAGGATTTATATTCCTTCTTGTAAATTTCTATATTTGTTGTCTGTCATGTATCTTTTAAGCCCCAAACCCCAATTGATATTGATAATCATTCAACATGGGAGCCCAGACCCAAAGTCTTGGCCTCATCTTGGAACTGGTGAGTATTTACAATTGACTGTGAAACCAAGAAAACTGCAGATAAGAAAATAACTCACTGACAGTCCGTCTGACTAAACATCACACAGGTTAAAGGACTAGAATGACCTAGAGGTGAACTCTGGACATCACAAGCCAAAAATCTACATGTAACATATGGAAATCCCCCAAATTTGCACATTTGAGCCATGAAGAGACACAAAAGACAACTGTCCACCTGCACAGTGGACTCTTGAAACTTCTCTTTATCCCTCCACCATTCATCTGACAGCCTCCAAAGCCTTCTATTCCCTACTCCCATGATAAATATCTCACTCAAAAGCCACTGGGGGACTTTCCTGGTGGTCCAGTGGATAAGAAACTGCCTGCCAATGCAGGGGACATGGGTTTGATCCCCGGTTGGGGAGGATCCCACATGCTGTGGACCAACTAAGCCTGTGTGCCACAACTACTGAGCCCGCGTGTTGCAACTACTGAAGGCCACATGTTCTCGAGCCCATGCTCTGCAATAAGAGAAGCCACTGCAAAGAGCTGCTCACTACAACTAGGGGAAAACTGTATGCCGCAATGAAGACTCAGCGCAGCCAAAAATAAAAATAAATAAATCAGTATTTAAAAAATCACACAAAACCTTTTAAAAAAAAGCCAGTGGGGAGACAGATCTGACAGATCTTATCTCCTTACCCGGCTGCTCTGCAGTAAAGACTTTTCTGCAAAGCAAAGGATTGTTGCCTCAATATTTGGTCTTTCTGTTATAAGACAATAAGCCTCCCTGCTCAGTTATAATAGGAAAAAAGATTTAATTGAAAATTTATCTTGAGATATAAAACTAAAAATGCAACCACTTTATCGAACATTAAACAAAATTTAGATTATAATTTTAACAAAATATTGACTCATAGAACAAATACAGAATAATCCAAGTGTTGAGTTTTATAGGATTGTAGGAGATAAACCATCTTTTATAATCGACTTTCACAACCATAAGTGTTTCAGCAAAACACTTAAGGATGTGATCAGATTTCTCAAGAGAACTTTCTTAATCTTTGCGTGGTTAATTTATTCTCTTTTGAAGCTTCTCTCATGTCTTAATCATCCTCATTAATTTTCTCCCTCATTCATTATCTGTCCTAGATATGTATGCCAGATCATGTGGCATTGTCTCTCTTTTATATGAATTTTGCTTCCCTTTACAACTTTTGGAAATAAAAAATGAGTTTTGATGAAACAAAATTCTCTTAGAAAAATTTTTGGTCTTGCCTTCTGAGGAAGTGTACATAACACTGTGTTTAACATGAGCCATTCATACTTTTTGAATCACTTAAAATATTTATAAAATCAAACTATTTCCTGAAATTGTTTTAAAGTTTTGTTTTAAAATAATGTTACAGAAAGGTTTAGGAGCAAGAATGTGCCCTGGTACATACATTTTTTGAAAATTTATCAACTGGCATATTTCAGACAACAGCAGATTGTAATTCTGTTTTTGTTTCACAGTTATTAGTACAAGGGAAAACAAATGAAAATATTTAAGGAAGATGTGTCTGAGGCTGGTGAAAGATACTGACTGTCCACTTTTTTATTATTGTTAAATAACTTGTCTTTCAACTTAAGACCAAATAACAAAAAAGCAGCCAAAGATATATTCTCACAGAGCATTTAATGACATTATGGTACCCGAAACTAAGTAGCAAAACTGGAGCTATTATAGAAGTTGGGCTTCCAGGGTAGCTCAGCTGGTAGATTATCCGCCTGCAATGCAGGAGACTCCAGTTTGATTCCTGGGTCAGGAAGTTGCCCTGGAGAAGGGATAGGACACCCACTCCAGTATTCCTGGGCTTTCCTTGTGGTTCAGATGGTAAAGAATCCACCTGCCATGTGGGAGACCTGGGTTTGATCCCTGAGTTGGGAAGATCCCCTGGAGGAGGGCATTGCAACCCACTCCAGTATTCTTGCCTGGAGAATCCCCATGGACAGAGGACTGTGGCAGTCCATGGAGTCAAGAAGAATTAGAATGACCGAACAACTAAGCACACAATTATAGAAGTTAAGAATTACCACTTCCCTTAGTTCTAAGTGATCCCCAATCCAGACAATAGACTATAGCAACTTGAGGCCCCTGCTAAACTGTCCATATTTTGTACAACAAATGAACATCTACAACTGTATTTTATTATAAATGTGACATTTTTCAATTAAACAAGTTTTTGAGTGCCAATCAGCTGTGAGGAATAAGGCCTGGTGCTCCAGCAGAAGTATTCCTTTGTACACATTATTGATATTGGTGAGGATGAAGGTTTTGTGCACATGACTGCCTCTTTTGCATCATTTCTATCTCAGCTCAAAGATCACTTCCTCAGGGGCCTTCTCTAACCAGCTTGTATTGCTTTCTTATATTACTCTCAATCTTATCATCCTGTCCCATTGCCTGTTTACTGTTTAAAATTACCTTGTTTGTTCATTTGCTTGGATAATTTCTGCCTCCCTCCCCCACCGCCCCACCCCTACCCCCGCAAGAATGTAATCTACCCAAGGACAAGGATTGTATCCTTTCTGTCTTCTGCTCTGTTCCCAGTGCCTGGAGCAGTGCCTACTGGCAGATATCAAATTTGCTGAACAAATTAATGAATTATTAAGTGTCAAAGGGATAGTCAACTAAATTAATACATAGGATGCTGAGTCTCAAAGTTTCACTGAAATTTGTGCATTAAAATATTAAATTGCAAAAAATTAACTTGTAATTATTTTTAGGATGCAATGCAGGCATTAGATGGAAATACATGGTCTTTTCTAATCCCAAGATGCTGTTATTCAAATCTGTTTTGTCAGCTCCTGAGATAGCTTTCCTGCATTGAATAGCTACATTTGGCAAAAGCACCAACATTTGTATGCAAATCCAGCATTCTCCCTGTATATTTCTTAGAAATTTATATGCTACCCAAAGCTAGGGAGACTAGACAGAAAATATGTGGCTTGAATGAAAGTTTCATCAACTAGAGGAAATTTTTATTCTTATTCAACAGAAGTTACACACTCATCTTCTTCTAGAAATGAAATTCTCTACTTTTTCATCCTCTTATCTTTGAAAAAGCAATTTACATGACTGAGACAAATGTACATGTCCAAAAACACTAACATAATTCTATAGTAATATCAGTGCTTCATTTTTAGTAATTCATCTAAGAGTTTCTCTTTTTAGCATGCATTGTAAGCTTTAGTATATGTAATAAATTGGGTTGTCAAAATATTTCCCAGTTTAAAAAGATACCTCAATAAATAAGAAATAAATTAAGAAAAATATTGTTGAGAATTCCCTGGTGGTTCAGTGGTTAGCACTCTGAGCTATTACTGTTGAGGACTGGGTTCAGTCCCGGGGCAGGAAACTAAAATCCCAAATCCCACAAGTGGCACAGCATGGCTGAAAACAAAATAAAATAAAAAGAAACAAAAATGTTGTTGCCCATGTTATATAGCTAGCTGGCTCATATATTCTTGATGAAAGGTAAGTTAATGCTCATTTTAGTTTATTCATTAGTTCCAGTTTCTCTTCACTGAATCCACTCCTGAATAGCCAGTGGAATACAAAATCATTCATCAATTTATGTTTTATTATTTGTTAAAATTAAGCTAGGTTGATTAAAATTAGGTTAGGTGTCCTTCCCCTCTGGTAGATTTTCTGCCACAGACTTCCAAAAAAAAGGCTTTTTCTCAAGCACTGTATTTTTTAACTTGTGCTCTCCCACAACACCTCATCTCAGGCCTTCATTTAGAATTCAAGAACTACGTTAGAACTACACTGGAGAGTCTCCAAAGGACTGTATATACGAAGGTGAAAAAAGTGAGAGTCAGTAGCCCAGTTGAGTCTGACTCTTTGCAACGCCATGGACTGCAGCCGGGCTCCTCTGTGCATGGAATTCTCCAGGCAAGAATATTAGAATGGGTTGCCATTTCCTTCTCCAGGGGAAACTTCCTAACCTAGGAATTGAACCTGGGTCTCCTGCATTGCAGGCAGATTCTTTATCATCTGAGCCACCAGGGAAGCCCATATAGGTAGGTAGGTGGCCAGCCAGTTCACACCCTTAATTTCAATTTTATGAATTTACCTTAAAAGTCAGGAAAGAAACCCTGGGTTAGAACTAGGAGTTCTATTCTACATTCAAGGCTCAAAAACTCTGCAGTAAACAAAACTGATTCATATTCACATATTCACAATTGCATTCGTTCAATCCCTGATAAATATTCAAGGTCAGTTGAGATAATTCTATTTCTCTTCCAAAACAGAGTGAAGGAAAGTTTCTTGGGTTGCTGATAACTGTGCTTCCCTAAAGAACCCACGAACCTGGAAGCCTACTCTGCCTCTTGGAGTTTGATTTGGTGGAATAATGAATTTCTTTATTGTTAAAGCCAGTTTGAGTCAGGCTTTTGTTAACACATAGCAGAAAGCATTCTAATGCATATAGGTCCCCTAAGAAAAGAGTCTATTGCCAGGATTCCAATTCACTAAGAAGGAACTAGGAGTTCTGGTATCACGTAAATAAAGTCTTCCATGGAGCATCTTCTCCTCTGAACCTCAGATGAGTCTGTTTGTAACTTTATGGACTGTCAGATATCTTAGTCTAGCTTGATGTTCTTTGCAACGGGTCCTTGGGGGTCTCTGAAAGCTATGACTAGTTTTACTTGTTGATTATTCATGGTTTGAGAAAAGTTGGATTTCTCCAAGGGTTTAAATATCCAGTATATTCCAACATGTCTTCTTAGAAGAGTAATATCCAGCAATTTCAGTGCTTGTAGATGCATGAGGGGCCAGATTATTGTATTAAAATAATCTAAATCTGCAAGTATAACCTAAATCAAATCCCTTATGATTATACAGTGGAAGTGAGAAATAGATTTGAGGGACTAGATCTGATGGACAGAGTGCCTGATGAACTATGAACTGAGGTTCGTGACATTGTACAGGAGACAGGGATCAAGACCATCCCCATGGAAAAGAAATGCAAAAAAGCAAAATGGTTGTCTGGGGAGGCCTTACAAATAGCTTTGAAAAGAAGAGAAGTGGAAAGCAAAGGAGAAAAGGAAAGATATAAGCATCTGAATGCAGAGTTCCAAAGAATAGCAAGAAGAGATAAGAAAGCCTTCCTCAGCGATCAATGCAAAGAAAGAGAGGAGAACAACAGAATGGGAAAGACTAGAGATCTCTTGAAGAAAATTAGAGATGCCAAGGAAACATTTCATGCAAAGATGGGCTCGATAAAGGACAGAATGGTATGGACCTAACAGAAACAGAATATATTAAGAAGAGATGGCAAGAATACACAGAAGAACTGTACAAAAAAGATCTTCACGACCAAGATAATCATGATGGTGTGATCACTGACCTAGAGCCAGACATTCTGGAATGTGAAGTCAAGTGGGCCTTAGAAAGCATCACTATGAACACAACTAGTGGAGGTGATGGAATTCCAGTTGAGCTATTTCAAATCCTGAAAGATGATGCTGTGAAAGTGCTGCACTCAATATGCCAGCAAATTTGGAAAACTCAGCAGTGGCCACAGGACTGGAAAAGGTCAGTTTTCATTGCAATCCCAAAGAAAGGCAATGCCAAAGAATGCTTAAACTACTGCACAATTGCACTCATCTCACACGCTAGTAAAAATAATGCTCAAAATTCTCCAAGCCAGGCTTCAGCAGTATGTGAACCATGAAGTTCCAGATGTTCAAGCTGCTTTTAGAAAAGGCAGAGGAACCAGAGATCAAATTGCCAACATCTGCTGGATCATGGAAAAAGCAAGAGAGTTCCAGAAAAACATCTATTTCTGCTTTATTGATTATGCCAAAGCCTTTGACTGTGTGGATCACAATAAACTGGAAAATTCTGAAAGAGATGGGAATACCAGACCACCTGACCTGCCTCTTGAGAAACCTGTATGCAGATCAGGAAGCAACAGTTAGAACTGGACGTGGAACAACAGACTGGTTCCAAATAGGAAAAGGAGTACATCAAGGCTATATATTGTCACCCTGATTATTTAACTTATATGCAGAGTACATCATGAGAAACACTGGGCTGGAGGAAGCACGAGCTGGAATCAAGGTTGCCGGGAGAAATCTCAATAACCTCAGATATGCACATGACATCTTGTGGCAGAAAGTGAAGAAGACCTAAAGAGCCTCTTGA
This sequence comes from Bos indicus x Bos taurus, assembly GCF_003369695.1. Lineage (NCBI taxonomy): Eukaryota > Metazoa > Chordata > Mammalia > Artiodactyla > Bovidae > Bos > Bos indicus x Bos taurus. The sequence continues at coordinate 79,100,559 of NC_040083.1, read as the reverse complement.
TGAAAGTGAAAGAGGGCAGTGAAAAAGTTGGCTTAAAGCTCAACTTTCAGAAAACGAAGATCATGGCATCTGGTCCCATCACTTCATGGGAAATAGATGGGAAAACAGTGGAAACAGTGTCAGACTTTATTTTTTGGGCTCCAAAATCACTGCAGATGGTGATTACGCCATGAAATTAAAAGACGCTTACTTCTTGGAAGAAAAGTTATGACCAACCTAGATAGCATATTGAAAAGCAGAGACATCACTTTGTCAACAAAGGTCCATCTAGTCAAGGCTATGGTTTTTCCAGTGGTCATGTATGGATGTGAGAGTTGGACTGTGAAGAAAGCTGAGCACTGAAAAATTGATGCTTTTGAACTGTGGTGTTGGAGAAGACTCTTGAGAGTCCCTTGGACTTCAAGGAAATCCAACCAGTCAATTCTAAAGGAAATCAGCCTTGGGTGTTCTTTGAAAGGAATGATGCTAAAGTTGAAACTCCAATACTTTCACCACCTCATGCAAAGAGTTGACTCATTGGAAAAGACTCTGATGCTGGGAGGATTAGAGGCAGGAGGAAAAGGGGGCGACAGAGGATGAGATGGCTGGATGGCATCACCGACTTGATGGACGTGAGTTTGAGTGAACTCCGGGAGATGGTGATGGACAGGGAGGCGTGGTGTGCTGCAATTTATGGGGTCGCAAAGAGTCGGACACGACTGAGCGACTGAACTGAATTGAACTGAACTGAAATCTGCAGGCTGTATTTTACAGTTGCATCTAAGAGCTATGACAAGCCTAGACAGAGTATTAAAAAAACAGAGACATCACTTTGCCAGCAAAGATGCAAGTCATGTATGGGTGTGAGATCTGGACCATAAAGAAGACTGAGCAAGAAAGAATTGATGCTTTTGAATTGTGCTGGAGAAGACTCTCAAGAGTCTCTTAGACTGCAAGGAGATCAAACCAGTCAATCCTAAAGGAAATCACCCCTGAGTATTCATTGGAAGGACTGATGTTGAAGCTGAACCTCCAATACTTTGGCCACCTGATGCAGAGTCGACTTACTGGAAACAACCTTGATCCCGGGAAGATTGAAGGCAAAAGAAGAGGGTAGCAGAGGATGAGTTGGTTGGATGACACTGCTGACTCAGTGGACATGACCTTGGGTAAACTCTGGGAGGTGGTGAGGGATGGGGAAGCCCGGTGTGCTGCAGTCAAGGGGGTCGCAAAGAGTCTGACAGAACTTAGCAACTAAACAACAATAATTCTGTCCTCATAAACAAATGGAAATGGAGATTTACCGTCACCAATGAAATTGGTAGTTCTAGTCTGACAGTTAGGCCTATGGTATCTGAATGTCAGCAAGATGTCTAACAAAGCCTTTGGTGCTGACTTTGCAAAGAAGTTGGAGAATGAAGAGCTGGCTATTGATTTACATTTGTTATTTCTATTATTGATTCATATTTGATATAAATAATTGAATGCTAAGACTTTCAGAATGCTGATTAGTGAATGAAAGTCAACCTAGAGAAACTTCTCCAATGCCTGTTTTAAAGCACTGTCATAAGATATATTCTATTCAATATTTTTCTCATTGGATAAGAGGAAAACACAGAAAGGATGACTTTGTATCATTTCCCAATGACATGAAACTGAAGAAAGTGCCAATATGATGGACAACTCAAGCAGAATCCAAAAATAACTCAGCAAGGTGAATCAAGGAGCCACATTTAGAGGAGGCTGTTTTCATAAACAATATAAAAAGATGCTGAAGATCACATAAAAACTGTTTAAAAAAGTTGGGATATGTAAAAGGGAAAAGTAGGTAGCCATATGTATATATTTAAAGGACTGTCTGGCTCAATAGTGAAAAGACTCTAACATTTTGAGGCAAAGGAGGTGAATTAGAAAAGAACTTTCTGGATCAGGACAAAGTGATATAGTGAGATTCCTATAGTTTACAAGTCCAAGCTGTAGCCAAGTGGTTGTATAACTATATCTAAATATATACTTTATAGATAACTTGGGAAGAGATGAATTCTAAACTCTCTTCCTTGGGGTTTACTTTTTAAATCAGCTTGTCATTCTTTTGTGTTTTTAATTGGTGTTTTTAATCACTTTATACTTATTATAATTATTGATATATTTGATTATGTGATTATATATTTGTGTAATTATGACATGATTTATATTTTTTTATGTCTGTTGCATTCTTATCTGTTTTGGATTGATTGCTGTTATTTTTTTCCCTAATTTTACTTTTATTCTCTATTGGCTAGGAACTTAGACACATTTTACTCTTCTTTCACTGTTTATCTTAGAGGTTACAACATGCAGTTTTTGGTTTGTCAGAACTTAATGTTAACTGATGCTTTTATTCTCTCCCAGTACAAAGTGAGTTTTCAGGAACATTAACTCCCTATACCTGCCTTCTCAATCCACTGTGTACTTACATTGAATTCTGTAAATATTTTAAACTGCACAAGATATTATTGTTTTCTTTTATATACTAAACATGCATTTAGATTTACTAACACCATTTTAATTATATGCATTTATATAGTAAATATGCATTTAGATTTACTAGCACTATTTTCGGAGAAGGCAATGGCAACCCACTCCAGTACTCTTGCCTGGAAAATCACATGGATGGAGGAGCCTGGTGGGCTGCAGTCCATGGGATCACGAAGAGTTAGACACGACTGAGCGACTTCACTTTCACTTTTCACTTTCATGCATTGGAGAAGGAAATGGCAACCCACTCCAGTGTTCTTGCCTGGAGAATCCCAGGGATGGGGGAGCCTGGTGGGCTGCCATCTATGGGGTCGCACAGAGTCGGACACGACTGAAGCGACACAGCAGCAGCAGCAGCAGCAGCACCATTTTAATTATTCTTTATTCCTTCCTGTATCTTTGAGCTCTGCATCAACTCATTTTATTTTAGCTAACCCTTTAAGACTTATAGTATGTGTTTTTTGGTGATAAACTCTCGCTTTTTTCCCCTGAAAATGTCTTTATTTCTATGTGACTTCCAAGCGGTGTTTCCACTATTTATAGATTTTTTTCAAGTAGCTGTGGCAGTTATTTCCTTTTAGCCTGTTGAAGAGGCCATTTCTTTGTCATCTTATTTCTATTATTTCTATTGAGAAATAAACTATTGTTTTAGTTGCTCATTTTTAAGATGATCTTTTTCCTCTGTCTTCCTTAAAGATTTTCTCTTTGCCCTGGGTTTTGGTAATTTTACTCCCATGTGCCTAGATGGGCTTTCTTTTTCTTATCCTGCTCGGGGTTTGCAGGACTTCTGGAATTGACTGAACTCATGTTTGTGGAAGAGTTACTTTGTGTGTCACCCTGGATCCATGTACTAACCTTGTTGTTACCAATTGAGGTCAAAGCCTCCAGTTCCACCCCCACGCCTGCCCTCTGCGGTGGCCACTCCTATCCCTTGTCACACTTGCTGGTGTGTCACTCATTCATGCATCATGTACTTTCATCTCCTGCCCTAGGGCTTCCCCGTGTGGCTGAGATGAGAGTTATGGTACCCACTGGGTACTCACAGACACTCATCTGAAGTTCATGAGTTATCAGCTCTGTGGTGGACAATACCCCATGCAAGAGGAGAATTGGATAATTTTCTCTTCCTTCTTCTTCCCAACCAGATTGTTGTAATAACAGTTGCTCACGTTTCCTCACTGAAGATGCCTTGTGAGGCTAAATGACAAGCTTGTCGTGAGTTTATGGCCATGTTAGTTAAACACACAGTCCTTGTATTTGTACTATTCCCTTTTTTGTCTTCCACCACTTTTACCTCCTTCCTGCTCCTGTGAGCTAACACTCCCCAGTAAACTGTTAAAACAAACAAGTATTTGCTTCATGCTCTGTTTTCTGGGTGATCTGTGCCATGACAATGTCTTTGATCAGCTCGGAAAACAGTCAACTATTATCCCTTCAATTACTTCTGACCTACATCCTCTTTACTTTTCTTCTGGAGTTTCACTGGAATGCATGTTAGATTTGTTTTTTTCAACATTCTTCTGGGTTTCTTATTCTCTTTTTGGAAATTTTATCTATTTGTCTCTCTATGCTTCACTCTGGGTATTTTCTTTTTCTTCTGTCTTATCTTGTCATAATTCTCTTTTCAGCTGTGTCAAATCTTTCTTAATTTCAGATATGGTACCTTTTAAGTTCTAAGGTTTCTGTATACTTCTCACAAAACGTCCTCTATGTCATTTTGGTATAGTTTTCTGATTTTTTTTTTACAGTTTTCAGGGTTTTTTTTTTTTTGCTGAATTTTCTGTCTTAAATTTTAATATCTATACCTGCTAGTTCTAGTATCCAGAATCCCTACAGATCTAGTTTTGCTGCTTATGATTATTACTGGTCTTCATTCATGTTGTCCCGTCTCTTTATGTTCCTGGTTCTCTATGAGTATGTGCTGGTCACTTTATTTGAGTGAGCCCTAGGTTGTTATCTTCCCCCAGAAAAGATTTTCATTTGTTTTTGAGCAGGTGCCTATGACCACTCCCATCTTGGATCACTTTAATCCAATATCAGAGTTTAAAATACTTATGGGCCATCTAGATAACTGGGAGCTAGGTTGTACTCTGAGTAAGGCATGTTTTGCTTTTGATTCACCATTACTGCTGGAGTACCATTTTTTAATGTACCGTCCCAAAGTGGGGGACTTAATCAGACTTTTCTCGTGGTGGGGACTGGGCTCTAACTTTGTCCCTCTTTTACATGAAAGTTGTCAAAAGCATCACACAGGCTTTCAAATGACAAAGGAAATGACTCTGACTGCCAAGATTCCTATTTTCTCTTGGATTTGGGCCTAGCAATTCTCCGCCACCTTATTACCTTTTCAAAGCTTTCAAGTAGATGCTTTCTATATTTTATCCAACTTTTCTGACCATCCTCAATAGGAGTACTGGTCAAGTAGAAGAGAAGGTCTAAAGTTTAATCTATATATACATTGAGCATCTTCACTTGACTAAAATCAATGCTTTTGATTAGTAAAATTTAACTTGGGGCAGGTGTTTTGGCTGTATATATGTTATTTAAAATACTTTATGAAGAGTAAAAGGGTAATAATGTGTGCCTTTTGATGATAACAGGGTATGTGAACTTAAGTTCTCAGAACTTTTTGTTATTGTCCAGTTGTTAAGTCATGTCTAACTCTTTGCAGCCCCCCGAACTGCTGCATGCCAGCCCTCCCTGTCCTTCACTATCTCCTGGAGTTTGTTCAAATTCATGTCCATTGAATTGGTGATGCTATCTAACCATCTCATCCCCTGCCACCCCCTTCTCCTTTTACTTTCAATCTTTCCCAGCATCAGGTCTTTTCCAATGAGTCAGCTCTCCACAACAAAATAGAACATAAAAATTCTACTTTAATTCTAATTTCCAGAGTAAACATAAAGCTGGAAATCTTTATTTAACCAAGTACAGTAAAAATAATAAAAACTAATGTCAACCATCATCATTATTTCATTAAAGAAAGAATTTTGATATAAAAAAAGCAGAAAGGATATAGTCTCATAAAAGATGACCCTTTAAATTGGGTAAATCAGTGTTATGTAAAGTTCACTACTTTTTTATTATTTTTCTCCTTTCATCAAGAATCAGTGAAAATCTGATTAGCTGTGAAGAGACATATAGATTGGTATTAAGTTTATTCTCTAAAATGATAATTTTTAAAAAACCTAAAAATCTCAATATAAAACAGTATTAACGAAAATGGATGTGGGTTTCCAATGAAAGTCTAAATCACCAATCTCATGCTAAATTAAATGAAAAACAGTCTCTTAATTACGTGCCAACGGAATCAAGCTGGCAGTGATCTTTTTCTGGGTTGATAAGGAAATCTGACAAGTATTTTTATACTTTTGGAATACAGAGACATTTTAAATACAGAGTTTACTCAGAATAAAAAGTGTCCATGCTGTATCTTAAAGTCAACATGACACTCAGAGCTACAATTTATCAAGTATGAAGAATAATGAAAAATATACAGACTGTTTTGGAGCCTGTTTTCGAAGGATATGACAGTAATTTCTACTAGGTTTTTCAAAAGGATTCTGGTCAAATAATATTTCCTGGAAGACTCTACATGAATAGTGGACAAAACCCAGATAATGTTAATGCAAATTCACACAAGTGTGTATATTTCACAAGAAGTCAATGAGTATTTTCGTGAAAGTTTCAGCTTAACATCTTATGGAATAAGATTCTTTGAATTTGATTTATGGTACAAAATAAAATTCTCTCTACAGCTGCAGAGGTGAAGTTACATCACTTTTATTTTTTAAATAAACTTCTAGTTAATTACAAGGACTCAAACAGGAGTGTTTTTAAAAAGCCTATGAATGTTGAAATTTCCTCCAGATATGGAGAAATGATGAATAGTATATTACCTACTAACAATGAAATAAGGAGCTTAAAGCATTTTTCTTTGCCAGTTTCAGTGTTTTTTAAATCAGGTTTAAATTCGCATGAGAACTCATCATTTGAGCTCCAGATTTTCTATCTCTCAAGTACAAACTGTGCAACATTTCAATCCTTACAAGAAAGCTTTTGATATGTTCCTTTAAGACTATAATATATGCAACATTTTATCAGTATTATCACTGTATTCAGGCTTACTATGTTTCACTGTATTGTTAATATTAAATTTTTACCCCTAAATTTCCCCAAAGCCTACTAGTCTATGTATCTAGGTCCCATTTCTCAGACTGTTGCAATGTAGCAGCTTCTTTTTGTATGTGAGTACACAATCAGTTCAGTTAATTCGCTCAGTTGTATCTGACTGTTTGTGACCCCATGGACTGCAGCACACCAGACCACCCTGTTCATCACCAACTCCCAGAGTTTACTCAAATTATGTCCACTGAGTCAGTGATGCCATCCAACCATCTCATCCTCTGTCATCCCCTTCTCCTTCGGTCTTCAATCTTTCCCAGCATCCAGGGTCTTTTCAAATGAATCAGTTCTATACATCAGGTGGCCAAAGTATTGGTGTTTCAGCTTCAACATCGGTCCTTCCAATGAACACTCAGGACAGATCTCCTTTAGGATGGACTGGTTGGATCTCCTTGCAGTCCAAGGGCTCTCAGCAGTCTTCTCCAACACCACAGTTCAAAACCATCAATTCTTCGGTGCTCAGCTTTCTTTATAGTCCAACTCTCACATCCATACATGACCACTGGAAAAACCATAGCCTTGACTAGATGGACCTTTGTTGGCAAAGTAATGTCTCTGCTTTTCAATATGCTGTCCAGGTTGGTCATAACTTTTCTTCCAAGGAGTGTCTTTTAGTTTCATGGCTGCAGTCACCATCTGCAGTGATTTTGGAGCCCCCCAAAATAAAGTCTGTCACTGTTTCCACTGTTTCCGCATCTATTTCCCATGAATTGATGGGACAAGATGACATGATCTTAGTTTTCTGAATGTTGACCTTTAAGCCAACTTTTTCACTCTCCTCTTTCACTTTCATTAAGAGGCTTTTTTAGTTCCTCTTCACTTTCTGCCATAAGGGTGGTGTCATCTGCATATCTGAGGTTGTCAATATTTCTCCAGGCAATCTTGATTCCAGCTTGTGTTTCATCCAGCCCAGCATTTTTCATGATGTACTCTGCATATAAGTTAAATAAGCAGGGTGACAATATACAGCCTTGATGAACTCCTTTTCCTATTTGGAACCAGTCTATTGTTCGTGTCCAGTTCTAACTGTTGCTTCCTTACCTGCATACAGATTTCTCAAGAGGCAGGTCAGGTGGTCTTGTATTCCCATCTCTTGAAGAATTTTCCACAGTTTATTGTGATCCACACAGTCAAAGGCTTTGGCACAGTCAATAAAGCAGAAATAGACGTTTTTCTGGAACTCTCTTCCTTTTTCCATGATCCAGCGGATGTTGACAATTTGATCTCTGGTTCCTCTTCCTTTTCTAAATCCAGCTTGAGCATCTGGAAGTTCACAGTTCATGTATTGTTGAAGCCTGGCTTGCAGAATTTTGAGCGTTACTTTGCTAGTGTGTGAGATGAGTGCAATTGTGCGGTACTTTGAGCATTCTCTGGCTTTGCCTTTCTTTGGGATTGGAATGAAAACTGACCTTTTCTAGTCCTGTGGCCACTACTGTTTTCCAAATTTGCTGGCATATTGAGTGCAGCACTTTCACACCATCATCAATAATCCTAAGCAAATTCTAATTAATAAGAATATTGGCATCATATTCCTTGCTGAATAAGAACACACATTGATTCTTTGTTGGCAAAGGTGAAATCTGGAGCCAAGAAATTCCGAAGGACAATGATCACCCTGGCAGAAGTGAGCAGATTTTAGGTGCCATCAAGGCATTGCTTCCCTGCTCTCAAAAGGCCTACTCTGTCCTCAATCTTTGAATAACGCATAAAACTTTATATGGTAAAAATTGTATTATTTTATTCTTTTAAACTTTAGTGTTTTGTTTATGTCATAGCACCTTTTCAATATGGAGAGTTGGGAGGTAATTCATGTTGGAGGCATTACAATGTGTGTGGACAGGTGGACATACAATTTCTCATCTAAACTGTAATACTTCTGACAGCATAAGGGGGCGCTAGTAATTATTATACTGCTATATCAGGTGTAAACTGGGATGGTATCATGCAAACTTAAACTTATAAGACAAGAAATGAACCAAATGCACGGCAAATATGTGAAAGCATAGGTTTCACAAATAAAATAGATGACCTTATGAGTTGGAGTTTTTTTCTTTAAGCTAAATTCCTATCAGTCCCAGTGGCATTTTTCACAGAAAAAGAAAAAACAACCCTGCAATTCGTGTGACACCATAAGAGACTGAAAACAGCTAAAGCAATTTTGAGCGAGAACAAAGCTGGAAGCATCATGCTCCTGGTTTGAAACTATATTACACAACTGGTACTGGCATAAAAACAAACACATTGACCAGTGGAACAGAATAGAGAACCCCAAAATAAACTTATGCATTTATGGTTAACTCATTTTCAACAAGGGCTTCCCTGGTGGCTCAAAGAATACTTCCCAAAGTATTACAGTTTGGATGAGAAGCAGTACGGAATCCACCTGCCGATGCAGGAGATGCAGATTTGATCCCTGGGTTAGGAAGATCCTCTGCAGAAGGAAAGGGCAATCCACTCCAGTATTCTTGCTTGGGAAATCCTGTGGACACAGAAGCCTGGCACTGGCAGGCTATAGTCCATGTGGTCACAGAGAGTTGGACATGACTGAAATGGCTGAACACAAGTATCAGCAAGAAGTTCTCAGATTTGATCCAAAAAAGGAAAACTGATAAATTACACACCATCAAAATTTAAGACTTCCATTCTGTGAGAGATCCTGGTAAAATGAAGCAAACACACGGGCAAAAAACAATTTCAAGCCACAAATCTAACAAAAGAATACTATTTAGAATATATACGGAATCCTCAAAATTCAACAGTACAAAAAGCAAACAATACAAAAAAGCACGGACAAAAGACGTAGAGAGGCGTCTTTCTTTCACTGAAGAACATATACAGATGGTAAACAAGTATTTGAAAAGTGTTCAGCATCATTACTCACTAGGGAAATGAAAATAAAACTATGATGAGAAATCACCACATACCTAAGAGAATCACATATCTAAGAGATGGTTAAAATAAAAAATGTGACACCAAATGCTGTTGAAGATACAGAGAAAAGATTACTTGTGTATTTCTGGTGGGAAAGAAAGATGGCACAGTCACTCCGGGAAACTGGCAGATTCTTAAAATGCAACTAGCTTTCAATTTAGCAATTAACCTTCAATTTAGCATTTGCACTCCAGGACACTGGGGCTTCCCTCATGGCTCAGATGGTAAAGAATCTGCCTGCAATGCAAGAGATCAGGGTTCAATCCCTGGGTTGGGGAGACCCCTGTAGAAGGAAATGACAAACCACTTCAGTATTCTTACCCAGAAAATTCCATGGACAGAAGAGCCTAGCGGGCTACATTCCATGGGGTTGCAAAGAGTTGGACACAACTGAGCAATTAATGCTTTCACTTTCTCCTGGGTATTTATTCCAGAGAAATGAAAATTTATGTTTGCACATAATCCTGTACATAAATATTTATAGTAGTTTATCCATAATGGTTGGAAAATGGAAACAATCCAGATGTCCTTCAAGGGGTGAACAGTTAAACTGTGATACATCTGTACTGAAGAATACAACTCAACATTAAAAAGGAATGAACTATTGATACATGCAACAATCTGGACAAAACTCCAAAGAATTGTGCTAAAAAGAAGCCAAAATAGTTAGGTACCATCTGGCTCCATTTATATAACATTCTTGAAATGACAACATTATAGAACTGGAGCACAAAGTAGTGGTTGCTTGGGGTTGGGAATTCGATGAGGGCTGGAGAGAAGTGACTGTGACTTTCAAAGTGCAACACAATGGTGGAACTCTTTTGTATCTTGATGGCATCAATGTCAATATCCTAGTTGGAATATTGCACTGACATCTGCAAGATGATCCCATTAGGGTAAAGGATGCATGAGATCTCTATATTTTCCTACAACTGTATGTGAATCTGCTAAGTCACTTCCGTCGTGTCCAACTCTGTGCGACTCCATAGACGGCAGCCCACCAGGCTTCCCAACTCTGGGATTCTCCAGGCAAGAACACTGGAGTGGGTTGCCATTTCCTTCTCCAATGCATGAAATTGAAAAGTGAAAGTGAAGTCGCTCAGTCCTGTCCAAACCTCAGCAACCCCATGGACTGCAGCCTTCCAGGCTCCTCCATCCATGGGATTTTCCAGGCAAGAGTACTGGAGTGGGGTGCCATTACCAGTTATCTAAAAGAAAAAATTCACTAAAACACATGCAACAGACATCTTCTCTGCCCCTTAAAACGTTACCTTCAGAAAATTTCCCGGCAACCCAAGATGAAAGTGAAAGAGGAGAGTGAAAAAATTGACTTATAGCTCAACATTCAGAAAACTAAGATCATGGCATCTGGTCCCATCACTTCATGGGAAATAGATGGGGAAACAGTGGAAACAGTGTCAGACTTTATTTTTTGGGGCTCCAAAATCACTGCTGATGGTGACTGCAGCCATGAAATTAAAAGGCGCATACTCCTTGGAAGGAAAGTTATGACCAACCTAGATAGCATATTCAAAAGCAGAGACATTAACTTTGCCAACAAAGGTCTGTCTAGTCAAGGCTATGGTTTTTCCAGTGGTCATGTATGGATGTGAGAGTTGGACTGTGAAGAAAGCTGAGCACCAAAGAATTGATGCTTTTGAACTGTGGTGTTAGAGAAGACTGTTAAGAGTCCCTTGGACTGCAAGGAGATCCAACCAGTTCATTCTAAAGGAGATCAGTCGTGGGTGTTCTTTGGAAGGAATGATGCTAAAGCTGAAACTCCAGTACTTTGGCCATGTCATGCAAAGAGTGGACTCATTGGAAAAGACTCTGATGCTGGGAGGGTTGGGGGCAGGAGGAGAAGGGGGTGACAGAGGATGAGATGGCTGGATGGCATCACTGACTCAATGAACGTGAGTCTGAGTGAACTCCGGGAGTTGGTGATGACAGGGAGGCCTGGCGTGGTGCAATTCATAGGGTTGCATAGAGTTGGACATGACTAAGCGACTGAAATGAAATGAACTGAACTAAACTGCTATTCCAAGATATCAAAGCCAGTAAGAACTTACAAGTTGACATTAAATCACTTAAATTACTGTTAATATTAAGAACCTATCAGGACTTCTGTGGGGGTCCAGTGGTTAATAATTCACCTGCCAATGCAGGGACATGGGTTTGCTCCCTGATCTGGGACTATTTCACGTGCCTGGGAGCTACTGAACCCAAGTGCTACAGCTACTAAAGCCCATGCACTCTAGAGCCAGTGCTCAGCAACGAAAGAGTAGCCCCCACTGGAGAAATCCTGTGTGCATCAATGAAGACCCAGCAAGGTCAAATAAATAAATAAACAAACAAGTAAAATTAAAAAAAAATATTAAGAACATATCAGAAAAATTAAACACCTTAAAACATCCCTTAGATAGTGTAAACAGAAAACGTCTGTAGGTCCATATAACTCAGTAGTGTTGAAAATTTACCAGAGTCAATTGTATAACAATGGCTTTAAAAAATCAATTTAACTGAATCCATGTTTCCTTTTATATAGTACTTTTGAATAATGGTGTAAGAATAAATGTAATAAATTTAGGAAGCTACAGTTTTAGCCTTTTACCAAAAATAAATTAAAACTTTACATAAACTACAATGTCATGTTTGCATTGAATTTTTGGTCTGTGATAAAAATCAGGGAGAATATGTCTATCTGTTCTTTTACTCAAATTCATAAAAATAAATTTGGTTTTGGATTTTTCAGTATTAAAAGATGTAAGTAAGTTTCACTAGTGCTTAAAACAAACTTCTTCAAGTTAATTTTATGGTGTAGTATTAAAGCCCTTTTGTTGTTGTTCAGATGCTAAGTTGCATGTGATTCTTTGTGGTCCCATGGACTGGAGCCTGCCAGCCTCCTCTGTCCATGGGATTTCCCAGGCAAGAACACTGGAGTGGGTTGCCATTTCCTTCTCCAGGGGATCTTCCCAACCCCAAAATCAACCCCGCCCCCTGTATCCTGCATTGGCAGGTGGATTCTCTACCGCTGAGCCACCAGGGAAGTCCCATTAGAACTGTTCAAATTATAGTAAAAGATCCTAGTAGAAGGAAAAGTTCCTTGAATAATTTTTACATCTATTGATTGTCTGTCTGATGCCAAGGGTGCCAACTTGTATCTTTTTGATCCTAATCTTATAATTTTGTAGCAGGGTTTCTGCTGCTGCTGCTGCTGCTAAGTTGCTTCAGTCGTGTCTGACTCTGTGACCTCATAGATGGCAGCCCACAAGGCTCTCCCTTCCCTGGGATTCTCCAGGCAAGAACACTGGAGTGGGTTGCCATTTCCTTCTCCAATGCATGAAAGTGAAAAGCGAAAGTGAAGTCGCTCAGTAGTGTCCGACTCTTAGTGACCCCATGGACTGCAGTCTACCAGGCTCCTCCATCCATGGGATTTTCCAGGCAAGAGTACTGGAGTGGGGTGTACTCTTGTACTCTGAGCAGGGTTTCTGCGGAATACTTTATATACCAAAGTTACATTTTTATTTGGTAAAGATAATATATACCTTTAAGCTTAGATTTCATAATTCAGTTGAGTAACTGATTGTCACTTGGAAAAGAAAAGGAATTTTTTCCAAGTAGAAAATAATTATAAAATTTAGATCTCTGAAGCCTTATCTCTTTAATCCATTTCAAAGTATTTGTGCAGGTGATAATATATAATTTACTGATTGATTGCTTCATGAAGTCCACACTTTTATTTCTATCATCCTGAACAGTTTTTCTCAAAGTTATGCTCATAAAAAGTATAAATATTTCGGCTTCATTTGTTTTATTTACTTCTTTTTTTCTGGGAGTCTTTGACACCTCTTATTTTAGATTTGTATTGTACCTGGTAGTGTTTAGAACCAATCAAAATAAGAGTTCTACTGAATTTGAGACTACACAACTTTATTTGCTAATTCCCTGTGAAGATGGGCCATCCTATCTTATTCAAAGGCAACTTTCAAGAGAAACACATTTCCTGCACCAACAGTGTGGCGTAGCCATTCCAATCCTAAATGAACAGGCTCCTTGCCCAGATATGGAAAAACATTTACAAAGCAGAAGCATCCTATCAAAATCTGACTTTAAAGGTGGCCTTCCTTTGAGGCCAGGAGTCTTCATCCCTATACTTGGGAGAATGTTCCTTAAGAGGGGATCTAGCAAGGGTGATATTTAAAATGTTCGACTGTGTAAATGGCAGATGCCTGAACATTCAGGTAGGTGTCAAGCTGGCATAAAATAGCCACACGTCAGAGCTGGATCCTTGCCCAGGACAGGTCTCTGACTCAGGGAATTCTTAAATGAACAGTTTATAATAGAACTTATTTCTCTCTAATTCATTATGAATTTGGAAAATGAATGTGTCCAATTAGAAAATAAATTAGACTAGTTCCACCCATTAGTGAAAGCAGTAGTAGTGAAAATCACTCAGTCATGCCCAACTCTTTGTGACCCCATGGACTGTAGCCCGCCAGGCTCCTCTGTCCATGGGATTCTCCAGGCAAGAATGCTGGAGTGGGTTGCCATTTCCTTCTCCAAGGGATCTTCCAGACCCAGGAATCAAACCAGGTCTCCTGCATCGCAGGCAGGTTCTTTACCGACTGAGCTATGAGGGAAGCCCCAGGTCCTAATGTGAAGATTTCAAAGCCCCACAGCAAAGCCTTAGAACTAGCACTCAAAGCTTTTTCCCTCTCAGCTTGACTTGGCTCGTTATTATATTTCTGTGAGCTTGATCTATTTCTTCTAAGGGAAAGAAATAGAGTAGTCCTGGACCAACTTCAGGTTGCTTGGGTACAGTTTAGGAAGGAAAAGGCTTTGTGCCTGTGCACCATTTTACATGAAGTTCAAATTTTAAAGCATAAGAGCCAGCATTTACACAACTGTTCCGAGCTTCCCCAAAATTGGATTTTCACTCTGGTGTTCATCCTCCAGGTGGCAGCAATCCCTCTTACCAGAAAGTGGCAATCTTGGTAGCTCTAGTTTTGCATCTGCCTGTGCCAATGCAGGAGACATAAGAGCTGTGAGTCCAATCCCTGGGTGAATATCACCTGGAGGAGGGCACAGCAACCCACTTCAATCTTCTTGCCTGGAGAATCCTGTGGACAGAGAAGCCTGGCGGGCTACAGTCCATAGGGTTGCAAAGTCAGACACGACTGAAGTGACTGAGCACACATGCACATGTGTCTCTCCATAATACACATCTCTATTCCAACAGTGTTCTTGCCTGGAGAATCCCAGGGACCAGGGAGCCTGGTAGGCTGCCGTCTGTGGAGTTGCACAGAGTTGGACACGACTGAAGTGACTTAGCTGTAACTGTTCCAATAGTGAAAGCAAACTTAGTGTCCCGGACTCAAATCTGCAAAGTGAAAGGCTCATGTAAATCCTAATCTGAGTAACTTTCAAACCTAGAAAATAGTCTCCCACATCACTGTAATTGTGTGTAGTTGTCTGACCTGATGTAGCCAGAAAGTGTTAGTCTCTCAGTCTTCTCCGACCCTTCATGACCCCATGGACTGTAGCCTACCAGGTTCCTCTGTCCGTGGGATTTTCCAGGCAAGAACACTGGAGTGGGTTGCCACTTCCTTCTCCAAGGGATCATCCCGACCCAGGGATTGAACCCACGTCTCCTGCATTGTCAGGTGGGTTCTTTACTGTCTGAGCCACCAGGGGTCTTCTGATGTAGCTGGCTGCTGCTGCTGCTGCTAAGTCGCTTCAGTCGTGTCCGACTCTGTGCAACCCCAGAAATGGCAGCCCACCAGACTCCCCTGTCCCTGGGATTCTCCAGGCAAGAACACTGGAGTGGGTTGCCATTTCCTTCTCCAATGCATGAATGTGAAAAGTGAAAGTGAAGTCTCTCAGCCGTGTCCCATTCTTAGCGACCCCATGGTCTGCAGCCCACCAGGCTCCTCCGTCTATGGGATTGTCCAGGCAAGAGTACTGGAGTCGGGTGCCATGGCCTGCTGGAACTCTAGCTATTCACAGAAAATTGATTTCCCCTCCCAAATGGCAGTGGTTAAACTACATTTCCCAGTGTGCCTCAGGGTAGATGTGATTATTGTGACTGAATTTAGCTGATGGCTTATGAGTGGAAGTACCTTTATAGAAATAAGTGTAAATCTTCTGCCCCTTGTCCCACTTCCACAGTCTGGTTACAGTGAGCCCCTAAGAGCCACAAAGATGGAAAGAGTCTGGGTTCCTGAGTTACCTCCTGGAGAACAAACATCAGAGTTGCAATAACCAGGACTATTACACAAGTGAGGAGTCTAATTCTATTGCCCTTGAACCATTGTACCTCCTGGGGTTTCTTTGTTACAGCACTTTTGCTTACTCTAACACCATACTCTGAAGATAATGTTAAAATGGACATTTCTTTTTTATTTTTCTGATTTTTTTCCTTTATTTTATCATAGTTGAAAAATGAAATCACTTAACATGAATACTTGATACATAATTTCCTTAGAACTTCTCTATGGTGAAACAAAACTGTACATATTTAAAGAGTGTATATAATATTAACACTCATGACAATTTCAAACCAACTAGCATCGATATAGCTTCAAATTACTATTAGTTGTGGCTATATATGGAAAAAAGACACAAAGCTTATTACGGCCCAGCATGCCAGAAAGACTTAATCTTACACTGTCACAGAGCTCAAACATGGCTCTGTGTAGACATGTAGAATGTGAAGACACTGTAAACTGCCATCTACTTCTTCTAAGTCTCTTAAAACAAAGGTTGGAAAAATACTCAGTATCTCAAATACCGTAACTAACAAAAATATCTCCATTAACTACTTTTTGCCCAGAGTGATTAAGGACAAAAAAATAGGAATTCTTGTAGCTTTATTACCTGATAAACTGCTAATAAGCCTCCATTAGAAGTTCTTTAGACATTATACCAGAGAAGGCAATGGCAACCCATTCCAGTACTCTTGCCTGGAAAATCCCATGGATGGAGGAGCCTGCTAGGCTACAGTCTATGGGGTTGCGAAGAGTTGGACACGACTGAGCGACTTCACTTTCACTTTTTACTTTCATGCACTGGAGAAGAAAATGGCAACCCACTCCAATGTTCTTGCCTGGAGAATCCCAGGACAGAAGCCCGGGGGCTGCCGTCTATGGGGTCCCACAGAGTCGGACACAACTGATGTGACTTAGCAGCAGCAGCAGACGTTACACCAAGTTGTCTTGGTCTTCTGATCATATATATATTCACATATATATATATGCATTTTTTCAAGTAAAGAAATGTTTAACAGACGTAAACTATTTATTGAATATTTGCCACCAAATATTGTTAAATACATTATCTTGCAGCATATCACTTTCAGGTTAAAATGTCAGAAACAAATACCAATATTTACAATTCTTTTAAAGAACGTTATATAATGACACACTAAGGCATAAATTCTTTTGGCTTATAATTCTTAAAAGAATGATAATAGCAAAAGTGATGCAAAATCTTCAGTGTGAGATTATGATTAAGCTACATTTTACAAAAATGTGGTGTAAGATGGCAATAATCCCATTCAACATCCTGGGTTATTAGATCCCTTCAGGAGGGACTGATAATTTATACAGTCAAACTTTAAAATTTACAGATAAAGGCAGTCCAATGATGCCACTGAGAAGTATGTCTCTTAACATATACAACTCTCAGGCCACAGTTTTGAAGGTCTGAAGTATCAAGTTGGTTTGATGATTTAGTCTGTTGGCACTTATGAAAACATTTATTGCCTTGCCATCTTTAAAATAAGTTTTCAGAATATAACTGAAACTTTTGGAGTACTTTACGAATTCTTTCTTTTGGTGTTCAAGTGCCCTGCGGTTCTGGTATTGATATTTCTTGAAGACATTGTTTACTGTATCAAGAAGTTCTTTTACTGCACTAGCTATATCCTTGATTGTCTGCAGAAACCTCACTCTGTCGTTGATCTCATCTGGGATCTTACTGAGAATTTGTTTAAGTCCTTGTGCCTTTTCGTTTAGGTCCTGAAATTCTGGCTTTGATCGTTCAATCATATACTCTTCTACATCACCAGCTGTCATTTGAAGAAGGGATTCTGTGAAGTTGACTTCTACACTTTTTTCCCTCTAAAATTCTCATAATTATGTCTTGTGTGAGTCCTAGATTTTCTTTTTCAGCCTTAATGAAAGCTGCTCTCAATGTCTGAGCTGCAGACAGATTTACTCGTTCTAGCTCATTAAACACAGGATACATGACTGCATAGAGGGGCAGAGAAACCATAGAAGTGGTCTCAGCTTCATTCTTCATCTCTTCCATTGTCATCCTCATTCAAAAGCCAACTACAGTAGAAAAAGCAGTGCTAAAATGCAGAGGAATCTTCATTCACAGCAGTCTTTCTTCTCTTTTTTGCGATAAAAGAATAAAGCACAAAACATATACTGACCGGTTACTGAGGTACTGACTTCACTTGCCACCTTTGAAGCCCTCTTCAACTCCCTGATCAATTCACTCTGGTGATGCCCGACAGACCCTAGAGGAACCCTAAAATTGACATTTCTGAATTTTTTTCTGAATGTATAAGTGGGAGATGGTGGTGAAGGATAGAGAAACCTGGTGTGCTGCAGTCCATGGGGTCTAAGTAATCAAATAACAGCATATAAGGGTAATCAACATGGACATCTATTGTCTTGAATAAACTAAGACACTGATTTAAATCTTTTATAACTTAAGTTTTTAAGTAACACAAAATAATTTGTTTCAAAAGAAAGGTAAATTTTATATTTTTATTTTTGGATGCTCTCAAATTTTTATAAAAGAGTTCTCCAAATATTGTCAAAAAATCATCTAGAATGTATATTTTTTGATAAATGAATATTCTTTTATGCTCAAATGAATGCACGTTCATTCTTTTATTTTAAGGTACAGTATAGGACAGTACTTCTCAGTTTGCTTATATTCTAACAGTGAAGAAATTAGATTCATGCATATATATAACTTGGGCTTCCCTGGTGGCTTAAATGGTAAAGAATCTGCCTGCAATGAAGGAGACCCAGGTTTGATCCCTGGGTTGAAAAGATCCCTGGAGAAGGGAATGGCAATCCACTCCAGTATTCTTGCCTGGAGAATCCCATGGACAGAGAAGCCTTATGGGCTACAGTTCACAGGGTGGCAAAGAGTCAGACGCGACTAAGCAACTAACACTTTCATATATAACTTAGCACAACAGTTTGTGATAGGTTCCAAAAACTGGTTTAGAAGTTATTAAATTTGAAAACACTCAACACTGAGAAAGTATGTGTGTATGTTTCTGGGTGACTAATAAGTCTCAGAAATGTAAATATTGATGACTATAATAAAGCATTTACTATAGAAATAAGATTAAATTATTTCTATTTTAGTTTTGGGAATGCAAAGACAGAAATAAACTTTTTAAAAAATGTACAAATGTTTTCAGGGTTCAAAGACCTCAAGTTCTATTAGAATGAACAGCTGTCTTAAGATCTGTGGAGAAAATCAAGATAAAACCAACAGTCTTGAATTACATGAAGGAAATTTTGAAACAGCATTACGAAAAAGTTGGAGGTAACATAGTTGCCACTGAAAAATGACAATTTGTTATTTCAACACCTTCACATTCTCAGAGGTATAAGCTGTGACTATATTGTCAACCATACTCCTGCATGCTCTTGAAAGAGAATTAAAACTGGTTAAAGACAAATACCCCTTCACGGGTCACTGCCCTGTCATGGCAAAGGGGCTTATGTAACTCAGTGAAGCTATGAGCCATGCCGTGCAGGGCCACCTGAGACAGATGGGTCATAGCAGAGAATTCTGACAAAACGTGATCCAATGGAGGTGGGAATGGCAAACCACCTCAGTATATCTGCTGTGAGAACCTCATGAACTGTAAAAAAGGACAAAAAGATATGACAGTGAAGACAAGTCCCCCAGGTCTGAAGGTGTCCAGCATGCTACTGGGGAAGAGCAAAGTGAAAGTCATTCAGTGGTGTCTGACTCTTTGCAACCCCATGGACTGTAGTCCATGAAATTCTCCAGGCTAGAATACTGGAGTGGGTAGTCTTCCCCTTCTCCAGGGGATCTTTCCAACCCAGGGATCGAACCCAGGTCTCCCGCATTGTAGGTGGATTTTTTTACCAACTGAGCTATCACAGAAACCCAGGAAGAGCAAAAGAGAACTACTAAATAGCCTCAGAAAGAATGAAGAGGCTGGGCCAAAGCAGAAATGATGCTCAGCTGTGGGTAGATCTGGCGATGAAAGTAAAATCCAATGCTTCAATAACAGTATTGCATAGGAACCTGGAATGTTAGGGCCATGAATCTAGGTAAATTGCACGTGGTCAAGCAGGAGATGGTAAGAATAAACATAGGCATCTTAGGAATCAGTGAACTAAAACGGACAGGAATGGGCAAATTTAATTCATATGACCATTATATCTACTACTGTGGCAAGAATCCCATAGAAGAAATGGAGTAGCCCTCATAATCAACAAAAGAGTCTAAAATGCAGTATTTGGATGCAACCTCAAAAATGACAGAAAGATCTCCATTTGTTTCCAAGGCAAGCCATTCAACATCACAGTAATTCAAGTCTATGCCCCTACCACCGATTCTGAAGAAGCTGAAGTTGATCAGTTCTATGAAGACCTAGAAGACCTATGAAGATCTCCTGGAGCTAACACCAAAAAAAGATGTTCTATTCATCATTGGGGATTGGAATGCAAAAGTAGGAGGTCAAGAGATACCCGGAGTAACAGGCAAGTTTGGCCCTGGAGAACAAAATGAAGCAGGGCAAGGGCTAACTGAATTCTGCCAAGAGAATGCATTGGTCATAGCAAATACCTTTTTCAACCACACAAGAGATGACTTTACACATGGACATCACCATATGGCCAATATCAAAATCAAATTGATTGCATTCTTTGTACCTGAAAATGGAGAAGCTGTATACAATTAGCAAAAACAAGACCTGGAGCTGACTGTGGCTGAGAGCACCAGCTTCTCATAGCAAAATTCATTCTTAAACTAAAGAAAGTGGGGAAAACCACTAGGCCAGCCAGGTACGACTTCAACCAAATCCCCTATGAATATGCAGTGGAGGTAATGAATAGATTCAAGGGATTAGATCTAGTTAAGAGTATGCCTGAAGAACTATGGATAGAAGTCTGTAATATTGTACAGGAGGCAGCAAACAAAACCATCCCAAAGAAATAGAAAAGCAGAAGGCAAAGTGGTTATCTGAGGAGGTCTTACAAACAGTTAAAAAAAGAAGGGAAGTGAAAAGCAAGGGAGAAAGGGAAAGGTATATCAAACTAAACACAGATTTCCAAAGAACAGCACAGAGAGACAAGAAGGCCTTCTTCAGTGAACAGTGTATAGAACTAGAAGAAAACATCAGAAGGCGAAAGACTAGAGATCTCTTCAGGAAAGTTGGAGATATCAAAGGAGCATTTTGCCCAAAGATGAGCATGATAAAGGACATAAATTGTAGAGACCTAGTAGATGCTGAAGAGATCAAGAAGAGATGGAAAGAATACATGGAAGATCCATGAATACAAAAAAGAATACAAAAAAGATCCAAATGAACTGGATTACTTCAATGATGTGGTCAGCCACCCAGAGCCAGACATCTGAAGAGAAAGTCAAGTGGGCCTTAGGAAGCACTGCTGGTAATAAAGCTAGTGGATGTGAGGGAATTCCAATAGAACTATTTAAAACCCTAAAGGATGATGCCACAAAGGTGTTGCATTCATTATGTCAACAAATTTGGAAGACCCAGCAGTGGCCACAAGATTGGAATAGGCCAATCCTCATCCCAATTCCCATGAAGGGTAGTACTAAAGAATGTGCTAACCATCGGACAATTGCACTCATCTTCCATGCTAGTAAGGTCATGCTTAAAATCTTGCATGCTAGACTTTAGCATTATTGGAACCAAGAACTTCCAGATGTCCAAGCTGGGTTTAGAAAAGGAGTAATCAGAGGTCATTTTGCCAGGATTTGCTGGATCATAGAGAAAACAAAGGAATTCCAGAAACACACCTACCTCTGTTTAATCGACTATGCCAAGCCTTTGACTGTGTGGATCATAATAAACTGTGGAAAGCTCTTAAAGAGATGGAAATACCTGACATCTTACCTGTCTCCTGAGAAATCTGTATGCAGGTTAAGAGGCAACAGTTAGAACCCTGTATAGAACAACTGATTGGTTCAAGATTGAGAAACAAATACCGCAGGGCTGTCTGCTGTCACCCTGTTTGTTTAATCTATACACCGAGAACATAGTGAGAAATGCCAGGCTGGATGAGTTACAAGCTGGAATCAAGATAGGTGGGAGAAACATCAACAACCTCAGATACGCGGGTGGTACTACTGTAATGGCAGAAAGTGAAGAGGAACTAAAGTGCCTTTTGATGAGGGTGAAGGAGAAGAGTGAAAGATCTGGCTTAAAATTAAACATTAAAAAACTCAGATCATGGCATCTGGCTCCATTACTTCAAGGCAAATAGAGGAGGAAAAGGTAGAAGTAGTGGCAGATTTCCTCTTCTTGGGCTCTAAAATCACTGAGCATGGTGACTGCAGCCATGAAATCAGAAGACATTTGCTTCTTGGCAGGAAAGCTGCCAAACCTAGACAGAGTGTTTAAAAACAGAGACATAACTTGGGCGACAAATGTCCGTGGAGTCAAGGCTATGATTTTCCCAGGGGTCACTTACAGTTATGAGAGCAGGACCGTAAAGAAGGCTGAGCGCTGAAGAATTGATGCCTTCGAACTGTGGTGCTGGGAAAGACTCCAGAGAGTCCCTTGGATAGCAAGGGGGTCAAATCAGTCAACTTTAGGGTAATCAACCCTGAATACTCATTAGAAGGAATGATGCTGAAGATGAAACTCCAGTATTTTGGTCTTCTGATATGAACAGCTGACTCATTGGAAAAGTCCCTGATGCTGGGAAAGATTGAAGGCAGAAGGAGAAGAAGGTGTCAGAGGATGAGATGGCTGGATGGCATCACCAATGCAATGAACATGGGCAAATTTCAGGAGATGGTGAGGAACTGAGAGACCTGGTGTGCTGCAGTCCACGGGGTTGCAAAGAGTCGGATACGACTGGGTGACTGAACAACAAAAGACAAATACTATATGATATTGGACACAACTGAGTGACTGATCTGATCTGATCTGATATCACTTATATGTGGAATCTAAAATATACTACAAACTAGCAAATATACCAAAAGAGCAGAAGACTTACAGATACAGAGAACAAATGGTGTTTATATTGGGGTGAGGAGCAATGTAGGGGTTGGGGTGGGGTTGAGAAGTACAAATTATTGGATGCTAAGATAAGAAAATGAGAGATACCAAGGGAACATTTCATGCAAAGATGGGCTCGATAAAGGACAGAAATGGTATGGACCTAACAGAAGCAGAAGATACTAAGAAGAGGTGGCAAGAATACACAGAAGAACTGTACAAAAAAGATCTTCATGACCCAGATAATCACGATGGTGTGATCACTGACCTAGAGCCAGATATCCTGGAATGTGAAGTCAAGTAGGCCTTGGAAAGCATCACTACGAACAAAGCTAGTGGAGGTGATGGAATTCCAGTTAAACTATTTCAAATCCTGGAAGATGATGCTGTGAAAGTGCTGCACTCAATATGCCAGCAAATTTGGAAAACTCAGCAGTGGCCACAGGACTGGAAAAGGTCAGTTTTTATTCCAATCCCAAAGAAAGGCAATGACAAAGAATGCTCAAACTACCACACAATTGCACTCATCGCACACACTAGTAAAGTGATGCTTAAAATTCTCCAAGCCAGGCTTCAACAATACGTGAACTGTGAACTTCCAGATATTCAAGCTGGTTCTAGAAAAGGCAGAGGAACCAGAGATCAAACTGCCAACATCCACTGGATCATGGAAAAAGCAAGAGAGTTCCAGAGAAACATCTATTTCTGCTTTATTGACTATGCCAAAGCCTTTGACTGTGTGGATCACAATAAACTGGAAAATTCTGAAAGAGATGGGAATACCAGACTACCTGATCTGCCTCTTGAGAAACCTATATGCAAGTCAGAAAGCAACAGTTAGAACTGGACATGGAACAACAGACTGGTTCCAAATAGGAAAAGGAGTTCATCAAGGCTCTATATTGTCACCCTGCTTATTTAACTTATATGCAGAGTACATCATGAGAAACGCTGGGCTGGAGGAAGCGCAAGCTGGAATCAAGGTTGCCGGGAGAAATATCAATAACCTCAGATATGCAAATGACACCACCCTCATGGCAGAAAGTGAAGAGGAACTAAAGAGCCTCTTGATGAAAGTGAAAGTGGAGAGTTAAAAAGTTGGCTTAAAGCTCAACATTCAGAAAAAGAAGATCATGGCATGTGGTCCCATCACTTCATGGCAAATAGATGGGAAAACAGTGGAAACAGTGTCAGACTTTATTTTGGGGGGCTCCAAAATCACTGCAGATGGTGATTGCAGCCATGAAATTAAAAGATGCTTACTCCTTGGAAGGAAAGTTATGACCAACCTAGACAGCATATTCAAAAGCAGAGACTACTTAGCCAACAAAGGTTCGTCTTGTCAAGGCTATGGTTTTTCCAGTGGTCATGTATGGATGTGAGAGTTGGACTATAAAGAAAGCTGAGCGCCAAAGAATTGATACTTTTGAACTGTGGTGTTGGAGAAGACTCTTGAGAGTCCCTTGGACTGCAAGGAGATCCAACCAGTCCATTCTAAAAGAGATCAGTCCTGGGTGTTCATTGGAAGGACTGATGTTGAAGCTGAAACTCCAGTACTTTGGCCACCTCACGTGAAGAATTGACTCATTTGAAAAGACCCTGGTGCTGGGAGAGATTGAGAGCAGGAGGAGAAGGGGATGACAGAGGATGAGATGGCTGAGAAGGGGATGACAGAGGATTAAACGGCTGGATGGCATCACCAACTCGATGGACATGAGTTTGGGTAAACTCCGGGAGTTGGTGATGGAGCAGGAGACCTGGTGTGCTGCGATTCATGGGGTCGCAAAGAGTAGGACACGACTGAGCGACTGGACTGAACTGAACTGAAGACAGGCTCAAGGATATACTGTACAATGTGGGGAATAGAACCAATATTTTGTAGTAACTGCAAATGGTAAGTAACCATTAAATGATATAAGAAATTTTTAAAAATTTATAATTTAAAAATTAAAAAATAAATTTAAATTTAAAAATGAAAAAAAGGTCCCCAAATAGTCAAGGCACTAGTATAATAGGTAAAAGGACTTGCACCATCAGCTATGAAGATACTGCTATTTCTACTGCAATTAAGACACTGATATTGTCACAAGAATTGGAAAATCAAGAGAAATAAAAGTCCAGAAGAAAAACTGGTTTTACTAACAGTCAGGGCTAACCATGGATTGCTCTCTCCAGTTTCTAGATCATGGTCTGGTGGGTACATCTGTTCAGTAACAATTTCAGAAAAGCTCACTGGTGGACAGCAGGAAATCCTAAAAGCAGTGCTAAAGTTCAGTCTTTACTTTTATAAGACTAGTAAAACACCTGAAACACCTGTTTTTTCTTTTTCTTGATACTGTAATCATTATGTCAGGATTTCATGGCTAAAAAACAAGTTCTAGATTTTCAACGATCATTTCACAGTTCATGTCTTCTCCTCCTATGTGAGCAAATGGATGAGTGTACAATATTATTGCTCAAATCCTTGGAGGCCTACCTAATTCATGCCCTAATGCACACAATAATTCCAGGGAACGGAGGGATATTTTTCTAACCAAGACGAGCTTTACTTCTTTGTTGTTCATGCTAGATTTATTTGCAAAATGATGAAAAGGTCTTTACTGTTCTGAACAAAAACAGGACAAACTATAAATGGATTTTAGTAAAATACATTTTCAACATTCTTATTTTCCTAGTGCTATACAGTGGAAATCTAGCTTACTTTGTGAATATAAATTATAGGAATTCAACTATAAGTACTTGACAAAAAAAGAAAATTGATGACAAATACATACATTACTGATGTTTTAAAGGATTTAAAAGAGGAATTTGGATTAAACTCAATTTTAGTCTTTTGCATTAGAACTTAACTTTAATGTATGAAACAATTCTACTGTACCTAACTTTTTGATTGCTAAAAGAAAACCGAAACTTGGAAGCTTTCTGTAAAGTAAAAACTAACTTTGATCATATTTTAAAGTTTGCATGTGATCACTATTATTAGTTTTACAGTCTTTATAAGATAATTTTAGATTTACTGAAGATAGTCTTTTAACCACCTTAAGGATTAAATACTTACTTATCTAAAGAACTCTGACTTGTTTTGGCTGAGTCATCCTTATCTCCCAAAATGTGAGAACATTTGTGTTTGTTCCTTAAAGAAATTCCCAGCCAACTGTCAATGCTTTCTTTTTTGTCTTTTTAAATGGTTTATGGATTAATGCTTAATATCATGACATAGTACTTAAATTTTTGAGACTATTCTCATTTTATCACTACTCTGTTTTAAACCAATATTTTCAATTCAAGAAGGAATCACAACTACTTTTCTGTTAAACACTTTGGGGAGAAAGAGAGGAGATAGCCACGTGTCTGCTATCATACTTAATATATGTTGTAAGGGAACAAAATTTGCCACTCTGAAATGTTTTTTTGGTGTGCAAATTATTTCATACTGAAAACAGTCAACATCCAAGAGAACCTTTGACCTTCCCCCTAACTCTCTAAAGAAAGTAGATACAGGATTTTGTTTCCCGGAAGGGTGCTTTCACTGTAGATACAAGTGTAGTATAAATTAGGTGTGTTTCTCTGGGTCTCTCTCTCCCTTGAATACATGTTATTAAACAGTTGTTTTCCTCCTATTAATCTGTCTCATGTCAGATTAATTCTCAGACCAGCCAGAAGAACCTAGAAGCGTAGAGGAAAATTCTTCCTCCTCAACACTGTGATATATAATATATGTGGGATATACACTAAAATAAGATTTAAAGGAAACATGATGTCTTGGCTTGGGCTGCCATAACAAAATACAGTAACTGGATGATGTTTCAACAAAAGAAATGTGTTTCTCATAGTTCTGGGGATTGTAAGCCCCAGATAAGGGTGCTAGCATGGTCAAGCTCTGGAGAGGATCCTCTTCTGGGCTGCAGATGGCTGACTTCTTATTGGGTCTTCAAGGGGCTAAAAAGGGGCAAGCTGCTTCTCTGGCCTCTTCTTGTAAGGATACCAATCCCACTCAAGTGGGTCTCACCCTCATAACTTAATTACCTCCAAATACCACCACATTGGTAATTAGATTTCAACATGAATTTTGAGTCAGTCCCTAACACATGAGACATGAGTTTTCAAGAGTAAGCAGGGACATGGGTGGAAAGACTTTAGGGAGGACGGTGTATTTGAATTGGACACTAAAGAGTAAAAGTAAGCCTGCATTTCTCAAGTCATAAAATCAGGTGTATATAGCAATGGAATTTTTCCCTCTAAAACTGAACTGAAATTCTATCTCAAGCTTCTCTTTCTGCCTAATATCAGAAAATCTAATCTGGATACTTCCAGGTAAACTCAGATGTAGAGATTTCTTATGAATTTCCACTGAAATTCAGTCCTACACAGCTAGTCAAGGTGTAGTCTGTGGACATTATTTTGCTGGAAATGCAGACTCTTTGTCCCAACCGCGATCTTCTGAATGCGAGAATGAAGATCTTATCAACAGATTCTGAATCAGAATCAGCAGTTTCACAAGATTCCCTGGTGATTTCTATGCACATTAAAACTTGAGAAATCCTGACAGTGTTTGTCTCTCCCTTTCTCTTACGTACACTGTCAAGGTCAGTTGCTGACTCTGCTGCAGACTGCCAACCAGTCTCCTCTCAGATGGCTGAGCCCTCCACTGTGGCCAGCCTCAGCTGAGATGAAAGCTGATCTCCATCGGTGGTCTGGCCTTACTTTCCTCCTCTCTCATGGTTTTCCTTTGTTCCGATGGCAAGGCCTTTAAGGATCTTCCATATCCTCTCTTTCCACTAATCTCACATTTCTTTGGCTTCTGGAAAATTCTTCTGTTGTCCTAGAGTCTTGCTGGCTGGCGTGGTCTTTGTGGAATCCCATCAGCCTAGGGCTCTGATGGGCAGGTAGTCAGTTACCACGGGCACAATGGCTTTCTTGTAGTTGGGTAGGTATGCTATCCAGGTTGTGTTTAACTATGCATCCCTGAGTTCATAATAGACAATAAATACTGAGGAGAAGTAAAATGTAAAAGGTGCTGAGTGTCACAAATTCTTCAACAGTGTCCTTATTAATTTCATCCATTCTCCTAATGAACATTTATTGAGTAGCCAATATACATCAGATTGGACTAAGAATCAGGATTGAAAAGATTATAGTCCCCACTTCAAGGAAATTAGGAAATATATGGCATTAATTATGCATAAAGAAAATAATGGGAGCAGACTATAGGTCATAAACTGTTAACCCATTAGTGGTTGGAGAGAAAAGGCAAATTTATTATCCTAATACAATGAATGTTAGGCATATATTAGTAAGAATATTGCTTTCATGTAGTTTCCAAATTATACATATTGTATAATGTTTGAAAATTTTTATCTGTTAGTGGAAAGTAATTCCTTTATTAATCAGTGAGAACTGTATTAGTCAGTGCAAACTTGGCCATTCATTTCATAACTCTACATATATGAAAGTAATGCGCCTAGTCACTGAGTTGTATCTGACTCTTTGTGACCCCATGGACTGTAGCCCACCAGGCTCCTCTGTCCATGGGGATTCTCCAGGCAAGAATACTGGAGTGGGTTGCCATGACCTCCTCCAGGGGATCTTCCCAACCCAGGGATCAAACCCAGGTCTCCTGTATTGCAGACAGATTCTTTACCATCTGAGCCACCAGGGGAGCCCAAGAATACTGGAGTGGGTAGCCTATCCCTTCTCCATGGGATCTTCCTAACCCAGGAATCGAACCGGGGTGTCCTGCATCGCAGGCAGATTCTTTACCAGTTGAGCTACCAGGGAAGCCCAAGTAATAAAGCTATTTAAAAAATATCTGTCAGGATTTTTCTTATTTCAAATTGGGTCTTCCAAATGGGCAAGATTTTATTGCTAATGCAATAAAATAACATGGAGAATAAAAAGGCATAGAGAAGACAATCAGATACTAAAACATAGGACCTGGATTCTCTTAGTTAAAAGAGTAAGGTTATCAACAAAATACTTTTCTTTTCTAGAATAAGAATATCCATATAAATGACCTCCTCAAGCTAAATATGATCTTACTATATGATCCCACAATCACTAGTTGCGGGGAGCTGCCGTGAGAACGGGGTCCTTTGTCCGAAGGACACAGCTCTGGGAGCTGCCTCAGTCCTTGAGGGTTTGCTTGCAAACATAGCTCTCTGTCCCGCCACCCCAGAGATTAGGCGCTTATTTACTGCAGGCACCTGGAGTTCTGTGCAAACTTCTCACGCACAGAGAAATGTTATCTGGTGTAAGAAATAATAACAGGGAGCCATTCCCATGCTCTCAAGATTTCTTGTGACTGTTTGTAAGATGTATAGGCCAACCAAGAAAAAATGTCAACTGTCTTGTCTTTCTCACACTTTTCTGTATAAATATGAGATGTTGAATAAAGTTGGTGTCAGACTGCGTCCCTTCGTGGTGACGTGTCTGAACCTCTCAATCCCATCTTTGTAGTCTCTTGCTTTAGTTTCTTTCTTAGCCCCGCCGTGCACGTTCTCGGGACCTGATCGACTTTGCCGGCTGGCTCTGGCAACTAGTAGGTATTTACCCATTTGTATTGAAGACCTATGTGCACACATTATTTAGCATCAAAAAGAAATTAATCACTTAAGCACTACAAGACATAGAGGAATCTTAAATGCATATTGCTAAGGGAGAAGAAGCCAGTCTGAAAGGACTATGTACTGTAGGATTCCAACTATATGACATTCTGGGAAAGGCAAAACTATAGAGATAACAATAAAGAGATCAGTGGTTTCCAGGGAGAAATAGGTGGAGCAAAGGGGACTTTTAGAGCAATGAAACTCTTTTCATGATACTGTAGTGATGCAAATGTGATATCATGTATTTGTCAAAACCTACAGAACCTTATAACACAAAAAGTGAAATGCAATGTATGCAATTTTTTTTTTAATTTGGGTGGTCAGATTATACACTGTGAAAAAATGCAGACTCTAATGCAGGTTCAAGAGACTCTGTATTACAATACATGAAACAATCTCACTGAAGGAATTGGGGGCCGGAAGTTGCTGACAAATAACTTTGAAAGTGAATGGAGTCCGTAAAATAGAGGGCAAAAGGAACTGCATGTGGTATTGTATTCTGGCTGATAAAATTGTTTCCTTTGGGAGAGACGGCATTGTGAGACTGCTGTACATATATATTGGACTTGAACGGTTTAATAAATTGATGACAGATGTGGGAGCCAAGTTTCTTACCAATGAAGTGGGAATTTATGAATCAGCAAATGTGGAAAACTCAGCAGTGGCCAGGACTGGAAAAGGTCAGTTTTCATGCCAATCTCAAACAAAGGCAATGCCAAAGAATGCTCAAACTACCACACAATTGCACTCATCGCACACACTAGTAAAGTGATGCTTAAAATTCTCCAAGCCAGGCTTCAGCAATACATGAACCGTGAACTTCCAGATGTTCAAGCTGGTTCTAGAAAAGGCAGAGGAACCAGAGATCAAATTGCCAACATCCACTGGATCATCGAAAAAGCAAGAGAGTTCCAGAAAAACATCTATTTCTGCTTTATTGACTATGCCAAAACCTTTGACTGTGTGGATCACAATAAACTGGAAAATTCTGAAAGAGATGGGAATACCAGACCACCTGACCTGCCTCTTGAGAAGCCTATATGCAGGTCAGGAAGCAACAGTTAGAACTGGACATGGAACAACAGACTGGTTCCAAATAGGAAAAGGAGTATGTCAAGTCTGTATATTGTCACCCTGCTTATTTAACTTATATGCAGAGTACATCATGAGAAACACTGGGCTAGAAGAAGCACAAGCTGGAATCAAGATTGCCAGGAGAAATATCAATAACCTCAGATATGCAGATGACACCACCCTCATGGCAGAAAGTGAAGACAAACTGAAAAGCCTCTTGATGAAAGTGAAAGAGGAGAGTGAAAAAGTTGGCTTAAAGCTCAACTTTCAGAAAACGAAGATCATGGCATGTGGTCCCATCACTTCATGGCAAATAGATGGAGAAACAGTGGAAACAGTGTCAGACTTTATTTTTCTGGGCTCCAAAATCACTACAGAATGTGATTGCAGCCATGAAATTAAAAGATGCTTACTCCTTGGAAGGAAAGTTATGACCAATATAGACAGCATATTCAAAAGCAGAGACATTACTTTGTCAACAAATGTCCGTCTAGTCAAGGCTATGGTTTTTCCAGTGGTCATGTATGGATGTGAGAGTTGGACTGTGAAGAAAGCTGAGCACCGAAGAATTGATGCTTTTGAACTGTGGCGTTGGAGAAGACTGTTGAGAGTCCCTTGGACTGCAAGGAGATCCAACCAGTCCATCCTAAAGGAGATCAGTCCTGGGTGTTCATTGGAAGGACTGATGTTGAAGCTGAAACTCCAATACTTTGGCCACCTGATGCGAAGAGCTGACTCATTGGAGAAGACCCTGATGCTGGGCAAGATTGAGGGCAGGAGGAGAAGGGGATGACAGAGGATGAGATGGTTGGATGGCATCACCAACTCAGTGGACATGGGTTTGGGTGGACTCCGGGAGTTGGTAATGAACAGGGAGCCTGCAGGGAGGCTGCAGTTCATTGGGTCACAAAGAATCAAACACGACTCAGCGACTGAACTGAACTGAAGGGTAGGAGTTTAGAATGACCCATGTAATGGATTAGAGATGGAGGCATCAGGAAGAACTCAGGTTTAACTTAATAAGTTAACTCATGTTACCTTGGATACAGATGACAGAAATGTACCCCTATGTGTATACACAGGTGTTTTAGTTTGCTGTGTTGCTGTTGTTGTGCAGTTGTTAAGTCATGTCTGACTCTTTGCGACCCCATGGACTGTAGCATGTCAGGCTCCTCTGTCCATGGGGTTGTCCAGGCAAGAATACTGGAGTGGGTTGCCATTTCCATCTCCACAGTTTGCTGTGGCTGTGTAACATTTCAGCTTCCCAATTGGTGTTAGTGGTAAAGAAATCGTCTGGCAATGTAGGAGATGTAAGAGACATGGGTTGGTTCCCTGCATCAGGAAGATGCCCCAGAGAAGTGAGTGGCACCTCACTCCAGTATTCTTTCCTAGAGAACTGCATGGACAGAGGAGCGTGGTGGGCTACAGTTCATAAGGTCTCAAAGAGTCAGACAAGACGGAAGTGACTTGGCATGCATGTAGCAGGCACACATGTGTAACAATTACCACAACTGGGTTGCTTAAAGCAAGCAAAATTCTGGGGGCCGAAGTCTAAAATCAACATGTCAGCAGGCCTGCCATCTTTCTGGAGGCTCTAGGGGAGAGTCTCTTCCCGCTTCTTCCAGCTTCTGGTGGCTTCACGCTTTCCTTGGCTTGTGGCTGCATCACCCCAATCTCACCTCCACGATCACATCACCTCCTCCTCTTTGTATGTCTCTCCCCTTTGTGTCTCTTTCATAAGTATATGCTGTTGCTGCTGCTGCTAAGTCACTTCAGTCGTGTCCGACTCTGTGCAACCCCATAGACGGCAGTCCACCAGGCTCCCCTGTCCCTGGGATTCTCCAGGCAAGAACACTGGAGTGGGTTGCCATTTCCTTCTCCAATGCATGAAAGTGAAAAGTGAAAGTGAAGTCGCTCAGTTGTGTCCGACCCTTAGCGACCCCATGGACTGCAGTCTACCAGTCTCCTCCATCCATGGGATTTTCCAGGCAAGAGTACTGGAGTGGGGTGCCATTGTCTTCTCCATATAAGTATATATGCGATGGCATTTAGGGCCCACCAGACAATCCAGGACTATCTCCACATTGCAAGAAATTTAATCATATCTACAAATTTCATTTTCCCAAATAATGTACATTCACAGGTTTCAGAGACTTAAGGTAGATATCTTTTTTTTTTTTTTTTGAGGGAGGGGGATCATTTTCAGCCTACCACATACAGATTACTTTACACACACATATTTCTTATCTCTGTCAGTTGAGAAGGCCTAAACGAATGACACCTAGTTGCAACAAGTATGTCCCTTGCCCACACTTTGGTTTCCAATCCCATGAGCCATTAGAAAGAACTGGGGCTCTTTGGATCAATGGTGGATTCTAAGACAGGAATAGGATACATGAAAGCCTTGTAGCGCCAGTTCTCAAACAACAACAATATCTATGGGAGTATTTCAATGTGACATATCTATGGGAGTATTTCAACATATCTATGGGAGTATTTCAACATATCTTTGGGAGTATTTCATATCTATGGGAGCCAACTAGAAGGGTTCTCAGTGGCCAGACCTGGGAAAATTTGAACAGGAAAATAAAGTGATATTGAATTATGACCCAAAGTATAAAATCACTATCCATAGAGTCCTTATTGATATAAATAAATGATTGAGTAAATTAATAAGCAGGGACAAGTCTCCCATGAAGAATTCCAAATAATTTGTGTAGATACTCCACCCTAAAGGAGGAGAATGTGATGATGCATCCCTTAAGTGTGGGCTGTGACAGTGACTTCCTTCCAAATATTACACCATGGAAAAGGGGGGAAAGAAGGTCACTGTATGCTGGAGAAACCTGACAAATACTGCTGCAGCTAGGTGACAAGGTCAACATCAGTGGTTACAACTCATGCTGATCATCTACACTGTTGATACGATGTGATGAAAATGTCACTTCACCTCTGAGGTCTTCCTCCCAGAACCCAGAACTCTCATTATCATGATAGAAACAGCAGGCAGATTCAAATTGAGGGACAGTGTACAAAACACTTTACCAGTGTTCCTGAAAACGTCAAGATCTTCAAAAACAAGGAAAGTCTGAGAAGCTGTCATAGCCAGGAGGGGCTTAAGGAGGCCTAATGATTAGATGCAGTGTCTTAGATGAGATCCTAGAACAGAAAAGGACATTAGAGGCAAACTAAAGAAATCTGAATAGAGTATGGACTTAAGTTAATAATAACACATCATTATTGGCTTCTTAATTGTCACATATGTACTACCCTAATATAAAGTGTCACAAATAGAAGCAATGTATGCAGAGGTGGAGGGTAATGTATTAGCACTTTCTGTACTATATACTCCATTTTTTTCTGTAAATCTAAAACTGTCCAAAAATAAAGCCTGTTGATAAAATAATATCTTCATTGCTATTTCATTCTCTTCATAGTAAGATTTGCTTTGTTTTTCAACTTAAAGAGCTTAGCTTCCTAGGCAGCCTATCTCATGAGCAGCATCTGTGGGAGGGCTCTGGAGTGAGCTGAAGATCCCACTTCCCTCAGCATCTTTTAGGATGTGACAAGTTCCACTTTGGTTGCCCTGTGGACATAATAACAGCATGTCTCATAATTTCATGGAGTTGATAATAATATTGTACCTTCTCCTCTAAAATTGCTGTGAGATTTAAATGAGATAGTATATTGGCATCCCCGAGGCAAGGGATCTTGTCTTCTATGGCACATCATCAATGTATTCTCACACCTATTCTTCCCTAGTTTTCTGTAAAGGTCCAGAGAGCAATCTTAAGCTTTGAGACCTGTAGAGTCTCTGTTGCAATAATTCAACATATAAGCAGACTTAGGCAATATGTAAATGAATGGGTGTGATAAAGTTTCAGTTAAACTTCACAGAGAAGTCTGGTGAGTTTTATTTCATGGAGTTCCAAAGAGTCGGATGCGACTAAGTGACTAATGATAACTTGTCTATGGAGGCCAAAATTTAAATTTTGTATAAAACTTTCATGTACCACAAAATATTACTCTCTCTTCCTTTGATTCCCTCCCCTCTATCATTTCAAAATGTAAAACCATTCTTAGGCAGGATCACTCCAGACCCCTTGCACATCTACTCCCACACATCAAAGTAAGCTAGCCAGAAATCTAAGTTCTTTAAACTGCCAAGAAAGAAAGAGAAATGAACAGATTATGAAGAAACTGAAATAGTAATGAGGATAGAATTTTTTTAAGATTCTAAATTCAGACAGTGAGCTGGAGTTAGCCTATAGGACATAGTCTGCTGATTCCTGGTCTAGTACAAAGTTAGTATTCATTAAATTCAAAAGGTATTTAGTCATATTGATACAATAGCAGCATTAGTATTATCAACTGTTTTTGTTACCTCTGTAGCAGCTAGAAAGTGAATGTTTATAAATCATGCAATCTGGCTTGATAATTTCAATAGTATATATTCATTGACCTCTTTTTTAAAAACACAAAAACAGTACTTTCTTATTTACAGACCCTAAAATTTTCAATGTCAGACCTTTGTGCTCTTAACTTTCTGAAGGATTGAAAACACAGAAAATAAGATAAACTCATGTTGCCTTTTCTTTGGTTTCTTTTCTAATTACGAGGTTTGGGAAATAACACATGAAGTAAAAAATTATTTAGAGAGTTCATTTTTAAAGTACATCCTTTGTGAAACTGTTTGAACCAGCTTTGTTTTAGAGAACATTCTCTGGAGATTCTGGGCTAAAAGCTCAGAGAGAAAACAGCTGCTGCTATGTGAAAATGTTATGTAGGTCTTTTTGACAGCATGTTTAGCTTGTTTTTCCCTAGGCTCTGTTCACAAAGGGCACATTCTGTATTGGAGTGAGCCGCTGTAATACCTTATTGCTGCCACCCTGCACCGAAATACTCTGTCAGGTAAAGACCTCTGAGTATGGTTTTACAGAACCATGGGTATGATCCTAAGGTCAGAAGGTGGTTTTTCTACAATCATTCTGAAGAAAAATAAAAAAATAGTAGCATTTAAAGATATTCCTAAACTCCGGTTCAAAGGCTTACCTTTGATGAAGCTTCCTAGAAAATAAATCATGTGAAACAGGACTCTTTTCAATGCACAGAAATTCTGAGAGGTTGTTTGGATTGCTTGCTAAAAATCCACTGGCTTCCTACCTTCTGAAGTCAGGCATTGGGCTTTCTTTGCCTGTTGTCATATCTCCATAGAACCTAGCAGCCACCTTCCAAATCGTATGTGCTGTGTTGTGGAAGTGAATTACAACTTCTTATTCATTTAATTTAGCTGTTGGAGTGGAACCAAGAGAGAATAGAAGGGCCTGAGCCAAATAACACTTGGAAAGATTTGTTAGCCTATGTACTTCATTTTTCAGAGAGCTCAACTCTGATATACTGGCATACATACACTTATGGGATGACTTGGACCGAAAAGTACAAATTGCCTAAATCTTTTTAGTTTTCTGGAGAGGAGAATGTGTGTCTTTTAGAAGCACACCTCACTTAAGAACGGGTTCATAAAAAGCCAATGGTACATTCTCTTCTGAAATCCCTTTATACAATGCAATCATGCATCAGAGAATTCTATGAACTGATGTTCTAGGCAAGTATAATTAACAAAATTACTCTAATTTCCCAATGAAATGATTTATCTAAAATTGTTTAGTGAAGTGTTTTAAAAGTAACAATGAAATGGCAGGGCAAATCATTGTATTTAAAAATATGTTACCTATAAGGTAGGTGAGGACAGAGAAAGAAGTTAGATTTCTTCAAATATATTTTGTTTATATGTTTAATTTTGGAACTGTATAAATGTCTCACATAACATAACATAAAACATAACATAAAATTAAATGTAAAAATTAAAATATAAATACACTTAAAAAGAAATCCAGCTGTTAGCATTAACTTCAGACAAGACATTATTCCAAATGTCTTTAAAATATAAATAAATTGCTCATACCTAGATTAATCGATTAATCGGTGTTAACTGATTGCTTAAACACCCCAGGGATGAAAAGAACTACAAACATAATCCTAAGCTGTTTTCAGTTTCAGTCATACTGTTGGAGGTTGTGGCAGACATAAATAAGTGCTGCTCAGATCCCCTTTGAGGGAAGGCAGTGTGGTCAGCGGAGCCTTAGGGTATCAATTCCTTTAGGTTCAGAGCCACCCTGCCTGGTCATGCCTTTCCTGGTGCAGTCCACATCTGGTGACTAAGCAGGACAGGAATATAAACGTCTTGTCATTTCAGTCCAATGTGAGACCTCTGGAATAAGCATTATCCATCTCATACCTCCTGTGCATTAGCCAAGGTTTGGAGGGCCTTCATCACATCACATCACATTGATCTGGCTGCTGCCCAGTTCTGTTTCTTCCCCCTTCCTTTCTCATGTCGTATTCTAAATTCCATCTCAGTATCTGCTTTCAGAAAACCCAATCTGTGACAGAGGTAGCATTAGTACTGTTGGCCCTTAGTATCTATCAGTTCAGTTCAGTTGTTCAGTCATGTCTGACTCTTTGTGACCCCATGGACTGCAGCACGCCATTAGTATCTATAGGTTTTGCATTTGTGGATTCAACTGCAATTAGTTGAATCTGCAGATACAAAACCTGCAGTTATGGAGGACCCACTGTATTCATTGCACTATACTATTTTATATAATGAACATAAGTATCTGTGGGTTTTGACACCATGGAAGCTCCTGGAACCAATTCCCCATTGATTGTGAAGGATAACTGTACTATTGTTCTAAGGCCTTTAGATATGTGGTTTTGGATAAAGGAAATAATTAATCATGTTCATTTTGTTTATAAAAGAATTTTTGGAGTAGGAAAAAGAAGTTTCAGTGAAGGATCAAGGCTTAAGTAAAAGCCGTAAAATTAGATTTTAGCTTCAGTATTAATGAGAACAGATGATATACGTTAGCTTTAAAATGCATATTTTTGTATCAGTTGATTTCTACTGCTTAACAAAACCATTCTAAAACTTAATGGATTAAAACAACAGTGTTTTTATTTCTCATGATTCTGTGGGTTAGCTGGATAGTTCTTCTGGTTTGGGAAGCTAGTTTGGGGAGGGATTGTGTTTGACAGCCTTATTCACATGTCTGGGGTCTCAACTGGGACATCTGTGATGGTGGGTGCTTCTCTCCATGTGGTCTTTTTCCCTGAAGGAAGATAACACAGGCTTGTTCCCAGCAATACCCGAGCAAGCCCCCTTTCACCTATGCTTTTCAAGTCTGTGTTTTTGTCACTTCTGCTGTTGCCCATTAGCCAAGGCTAGTATCATGGCCAAACCCAGATTCTAGAGTTAGAGAAATAGATCCACATTTCAGTGGGAGGAGTGTTAAGGTCAGAGACATGTTGCATAGAGGAAGG
Source organism: Bos indicus x Bos taurus (assembly GCF_003369695.1). Taxonomy (NCBI): domain Eukaryota; kingdom Metazoa; phylum Chordata; class Mammalia; order Artiodactyla; family Bovidae; genus Bos; species Bos indicus x Bos taurus. Next base: position 79,062,621 of record NC_040083.1, on the reverse strand, counting down.
GGAGACATTTGTGCCTGTTTTTGCATTTATTACAATTTCTTATCATTACTTAAAAGACATGGAGACAATGATCTACTGAAAAGTGCTAGTTTGCGATCATGATTTGACCACCACAGGTCCTCATTGCTATTCAGGGGGTTATTGTTTTTAGATATTTTCACTGAGTACCAAAGAACACCAGGATTCCTTGGAGAAATGGTTGCTTCCAGGTTAGGGACAGGAGAAGTACAAGATAAGGCTAGAATATCTTTTAATATCAGACAATAGAAAAACTACCATTGATACTGGGGTTGAATCAAAGGGATTTAGAACCAACTTAAATATACTTTCATTGGCCAACAATGGAGAAATTTGAGTACTAATAAGGATGACAAGGTATAAAATAGTGCAAACGTATTTAAAATCCATGAGTTCATAGTGACACTGGAGCTTCACCCTGAGGGAGAAGGTTTAGGTCTCACATACTTACAGGCTAGGGAGGTACTCCCAGGGAATATAAGCAGGGAGACACTATCCTTGTGAACTCACTTGGCATCACTACAGCTTGACAAGACTGCCTAGGAAGGAGCATATACATTTGTCAGGAGCCCTGATTTTTGCAACTCTTGCCCAGGGGCACCTCCAGATCTCTTGGTTTGGAGGCCATCAGGATTACAATTGCAGTTCCACAGGGCTGTACATATCTGCACACTTTAAGAGCTGCCTAAGGGCTTGTCATCCAATCAGCCTGAGACTAGGTGCAAAATGATATTCCTCTCCTAGGAACACTGACAGCTCACCCTGAACAGCAGGGTTATATTAGGAATAAATCAGGTAGTATAGACAACAACAAAGATTTGAGAGACAACCAAAAGCTAGGTCAGAATTGAATGAGAAGGATTATCAATACACAAGTTCACTCCTTCAAGACAGACAGGCAGCAGTTTTTCCTGATGTATAGAAACAAACACAGAGAGGTAAGCAAAACGAGAAAACAGAGAAATATGTTCTAAATGAAAGAACAAAACAAAACCTTAAAAAGGACCCTGATAAGGAGATAAGTAATCTACCTGAGAAAGAATTCAAAGTAATGGTCATAAAAATGTTCACTGAACTTAGAAGAAGAATGAATTAATATGGTGAGAACTTCAACAGAGTTATAAAATATAATAAAAAACCAACCAGAATTAAAGAATACAAAAACTGAAATGAAAAGTTCACTAAAGGGATCCAAAAACATATTAGGTGATACAGAAGAATGGATCAGCAATCTGGAAGACAAGGTAGTGGAAATCATCCAATCAAGACAGCAAAAAGAAAAGAGAATTAAAAAAAAATAAAGATGGTAAAAGGGATCTCTGGAACAACATCAAGCATATTTACATTTATATTCCAGGAGTCTCAGAGGAGAAGAAAGAAAGTGGCAGGAAACTTATTTGAAAAAATAATGGCTGAAAACTTCTCTTCAAAGAAAAGACCAAGAGAAGAAGAAAAGAAGAGACAGATTATGAGAACAACCAGAAAACGATGAACAAAATGGCAATAAGTACATATCTATCAATAGTTACTTTAGTTACTCTAAGTATGAGGACTAAATTCTCTAATCAAAAGCCATGGGGTGGCTGAATGAATAATTAAAAAATAGGACCTATCCGTATGTTGCCTACTGATACTAAATTAAAAGACACACTCAAGCTAAAAGTGAAGGGATAGAAAAAAATATTCCATGAAAACGGAAAACAAAATAAAGCCGGGTAGCAATACTTAGAATAAATAGACTTTAAAGTAAAGACTGAAACAAAAGCCAAAGAAGAGCATTATATAATGATAAAGGGGTCACCCTGCTTATTTAACTTACATGCAGAGTACATCATGAGAAACGCTGGGATGGAGGAAGCACAGGCTGGAATCAAGATTGCTGGTAGAAATATCAATAACCTCAGATACGCAGATGACACCATCCTTATGGCAGAAAGTGAAGAAGAACTAAAGAGCCTCTTGATGAAAGTGAAAGAGGAGACTGAAAAAGTTGGTTTAAAGCTCAACATTCAGAAAACGAAGATCATGGTATCCAGTTCCATCACTTCATGGCAAATAGATGGGGAAACAGTGACAGCCTTTATTTTTGGGGGCTCCAAAATCACTGCAGATGGTGACTGCAGCCATGAAATTAAAAGACACTTACTCCTTGGAAGGAAAGTTATGACCAACCTAGACAGCATATTAAAAAGCAGAGACATTACTTTGCCAACAAAGGTCCATCTAGTCAAAGCTATGGTTTTTCCAGTAGTCATGTATGGATGTGAGAGTTGGACTATAAAGAAAGCTGAGTGCCGAAGAATAGATGCTTTTGAACTGTGGTGTTGGAGAAGACTCTTGAGAGTCCCTTGGACTGCAAGGAGATCCAACAAGTCCATCCTAAAAGAGATCAGTCCTGGATGTTCATTGGAAGGACTGATGTTGAAGCTGAAACTCCAATACTTTGGCCACCTAATGCGAAGAACTGACTCATTGGAAAAGACCCTGATGCTGGGAAAGACTGAGGGCTGGAGGAGAAGGGGACGACAGAGGATGAGATGGTTGGATGGCATCACCGACTCAATGGACATGGGTTTGGGTGGACTCTGGGAGTTGGTGATGGACAGGGAGGCCCGGCATGCTGCGGTTCATGGGATCGCAAAGAGTCGGACACGACTGAGTGACTGAACTGAACTGAAAGGGTTCAACCCCACAAGAAGACCTAACATTTGTAAATATTTATGAACCAACAGAAGAGCACTTAAATATATAAAGGAGATATTAACAGACATGAAGGGAGAAAATTAGAGTAATACAATATTAGTATGGGACATTAATACCTCCACTTGCATCAATGGATAGATCATCCAGACAGAAAATCAATAATGAAACATTGGCTTTAACACATTAGATTAGACAGACTTAACATACATGCACAGAACATTACATTAAAAAAATGCAGAATACGTATTCTTTTCAAGTGCACATGGGAAATCCTCCAGGATTGAATGCATGTAATCCATAAAACAATTTTCCATAAATTTAAGAAGACTGAAATCATATCAAGCATCTTTCTCAACTACAACAGTATGAATCTAGAAGTCATTACAAGAATAAAACTGGAAAAAACACACACGGAGGCTAAACAACATGCCATTAAACAATCAGTTGGTCAATGAGGAAATAGAAAAATACCTAGAGACAAATAAAAACAGAAAGAAAATGGTCCAAAATCTATGGGACACAGCAAAACAACTCTAAGAGGAGAGTTCATGGAGATCAAAGCCTATCTCAAAAAATAATAAAATTTTCAAATAAACAACGTAAATTTGTATCTAGAGGAACTAGAAAAAGTACAAACAAATCCCAAAGTTTATAGAAGGAAAGAACTCATAAAGACCAGATTTTGCAAATAAATAAAATAGAGACTAAGAAAATAATAGAAAGATCAATGAATCAAAGAGTTGGTTCTTTGGAAATATAAATAAAAGTGGCAACCTTTTAGCCAGACTCACCAAAAAAGGACAGAGGCCCAGCTGTTATATCAAAAATGAAAGAGGACAACCTACAGCTGATACCACAGAAATACAAGGGATCATAAGAGACTACTCTGACCAATTGTACCCAAAAAATTGAACAATGTAGAAGAAATGAATAAATTCCTATAAACACACAATATTTCAAAACTGAATCATGAATAAATAGAAAATCTGAATATACCAACTACTAGTAATGAATCAGCAATTAAAAACTCCCCAAACAAACAAAAGTGCAGGACAAGCCTGCTTCAGGGTGAGTGCTACCAAACATTTAAAGAAGAGATAATACCTATCTTTATCAGATTATTCTGAAAAACTGAAGAGGAAGAAATGCTCCCAAATTCATTTTATGAGGTCAGTGATACCCTGAAACTAAAACCAGACAAAGACATTACAAAAAAAGACAATTACAGGCCAATATCCTTGATGAACATAGATACAGAAATCCTCAACAAAATATTGTCAAACTGAATTCAAAAACATATTAAAGGGATCATACACCATGATCAAATGGAGTTGACTCCAAGGATGCAAGGATGGTTCAACATCTGCAAATCAGTCAACATGATATACAACACTAACAAAACAAAAAATAAAAATCATCTGATTACTCAGTAGATGCAGAAAAAAGCATTTGACAAAACTGAACATCCATTTATGACAAAAACTCTCAACAGAGTGAGTAGAGAGGGAGTGCATTTTGGCATAATTAAAGTCATATATGACAAACTCACAGCTAACAGCATACTCAATGATAAAAAAGTCAAAAGCTTTTCTTTTAAGATCAGGAACAAAGCAAGGATGCCACTCTCACCACTTTTATTCAACATAATGTTAGAAGTCCTAGCCACAGCAATTAGGGGAAAAAAGAAGTAAAGGGCACTCAAAAAGAAGTAAAACATCACTCTTTGTAGACGACACACAGGATACTATATACAGAAAAACTTAAAGATTCCACCATAAAACTACTGTGAGTAAAAAATGAATTCAATAAGGTTATAGGATACAAAACTAATACACTGAAATTGGTTGTATTCCTACACATTAATAATGAACTCTCAGAAAGAGAAGTTTAAAAAGTAATCAGACGGTAAAGCGTCTACCTGCAATGAGGGTGACCCAGGTTCGATCCCTGGCTTGGGAAGATCCCCTGGAGAAGGAAATGGTGACCTGCTGGGAGCGAGGTCCGCCCGTGGCAAAGGTCATGAGGAAGGAGGCTTGACATACGCAAAGGCGGGATCGAGCCTCAGGAGTTCCCCTGGAAATTCTCAAGCATCTACCCCCCAAACCAGAGTCTGCCTACTTTCTGCTTTGTGCTTTCACCTACACCTCTGACTTTACTGGGGGCTGTCCCCCACTACCTCTCTCTGAAAAAAGAGTTAGCTTACAGCTCCAGTTAATAATTCCTGGGTGTGACAGTATTTCAACCTACAAACACCTTTGGAAGTCCTCTAGCCTGCCTGAATAGGTTTTTCCGGCCACATGTGATTGCTCAGAGCCTCCCAACTGTGAGAGGCATGAGATGTTCTAAACTGTCTAAATACAGATTCCTTTGAGCAGTTAAAAGATTGATTAGAAATTGTATTGGTGAAGGGATTTTCACTTGTTGGGCCAATGTTTGCTGCTAAGTTTCCATATCCCTTACCTGCTGTGTCCCTGGCAGTGTATTGATTAATATAATTGGTGTAAGTAGTAGCTTTAATGTTTGTAACCTGGGACTCTTGAGTTAATTCTTTTTCTTGTTATAGCCCACCACACCTTTGCTCTGTAGGAATGCAACTTTATCTAATGCTTTTGGAGGGTGGCTCCTGACCAATCACCTTTAGAGAAAAATAAGTTTTCTGAAGAAAGGGTCTTAAAATGTTAACAGGCCTCCGGGCCAGAAGATGATGCAAATCACCTAAGCTTTTGCATATGATAAGTTTGCAGGAAGAAAGCCTGGCTTGCTGCATGACTCTACCCCTTCCCCCATTATCCTCTATGCACAACTTAAGGTATAAAAACTACTTTGGAAAATAAAGTGCGGGCCTTGTTCACTGAAACATGGGTCTCCCCATGTCGTTCTTGCTCTCACCTTCTGGCTGAATTATTCAGCCTCTTTTCTCCACTGAATTTCCTCACTGAGCTATCCTTATTTCAGCCTCTTTTCTTCACTGAATTTTCCCACTGAGCTATCCTTATTCTATTACTCTTTATATCCTTAATTAAAGTTTAATTAAGCAGTTGTTTCCTGATCCTCGCCGACGCCGTCCCCACTTCGAATTCCCTGGATCCACCGGGGCTGGACCCCGGCAGCGACCCACTCCAGTACTCTTGCCTGGAAAATTCCATGGACAGAGGAGCCTTGTAGGCTACAGTCCATGGGGTCGCAAAGAGTCGGACACGACTGAGCGACTTCACTTCACTTCACTTCAATCCCATTTATAACTGCATCAAAAAGAATAAAACACCTATAATAAATTTAATCAGAGGTGAAAAATCTGTAAAATTATAAGAGTGATGAAAACATAGAAGAGGACACAAATGGTAAGATGTATTGTGCTCATGCATTTGAAGAATTAATATTGTTAAAATGTCTATAATACCCAAAGCAATCCACAGATTCAATGCAATCCTTAACAAAATACCAATGACATTTTTTCAAGACCTATAACAAAGAATCTTAAAATTTGTACAGAATCACAAAAAACCTCAAATAACAAAAACAACTGAGAAAGAACAACAAAGCTGGAGGTATCATGCACCCTGATTTGCAAAGTACACTACAAGATGATAGTAATCAAAACAGTATGATACTGGCACGAATGGAACAGAACATAGAGCTCATAAATAAAGCCATGGTTATATGGCCAATTATCTATGACAAAGAAGGTAAAACTATACAATGGAGAAAAGACAATGTATTCTGTAATTGATGCTGGGAAAACTAGATAAATACTGCCGGGAGCCAGCACAGGAGTCCCCACCCGTAACAAGGTTATGTGGGAGAGTTCTGGTGGGCAAGACGAGCCAGAACTCGAGGGGTGCCCCTCTGGCGCACTCCATTTAAATTTAAAAATGGATTAAAGACTTGAATGAGGGACCTGAAACCAGAGGGACAGCCCCTCAGGTAGACGCCTGAGCGTCTACCCCTAAACCAGAGTCTGCCTGCTTTACTGCTTTGTGCTCTCACCTACACCTCTGACTTTACAGGGGCTGTCCCCCACCACCATCTCCCTCTCTGAAAAAGAGTTAACTTACAGCTCCAGTTAATAAAGTTCCTGGGCGTGACAAGAGTGTTTTAGTTCACAAACCCCTCAGATGGCTCTCCAACTTGCCTGACAGGTTTACCCGGACTCCTACAGCTAGGCATACGATTGTTTACAGTCTCCCAGCCGCGAGAGGCACAGGAAGCTTAAGATATTCAAATAGTATAGAGCCTCTCGGAGAGTTAAAAATTGTCAGAAAAGAACTAGTAGAAGATTTCGTTGTTGAGCCAATGCTTGCTGCCAAGTTTCCACATCCTGTATTGTATCCTTAGAAGTGTATTAATTAATATAGTTGGTATATAGAAACAATAAGTAGTGGCCTTGGTGTTAACAACTTTAGACCCTTATGGTAATAAATTCTTTCCTTTGTTGTAAACCCATTGCACCTTTGCCCTATAGGAATGCAACTTTATCTAACACCTTCGGAGGATGGTGCCAAACTTTAAAATAATTACTCTTAGAGAAAATAAGTCTTATGGTTGACAAACCTTTATCAGAGTCATAAAATGTTAACAGGCCTTCTGGCCAAAAGATGATGTAAATCACCTAAACCATTTGTATACGATAAGTTTGCAAAAAAGAAACCCTGGTTTCGATAAGGATCAAAACTGCTGACTTTGCATGATTTCACACCCCCTATTATCCTCTATGTGCAACTTAGGGTATAAAAGGCCCTGCTGAAAATAAAGCTATGGGCCTTGCTTACCGAAGCTTGGTTTCCCCATGTCATTCTTTCTTGTTTCCTTTTCCTCCTTTTCTCTTCTGTTCTTCCTTCATGCCAAAATAATTTGGAGCTCGGGGGTCCTCTGCGACCACTTATTTGCCTGGGCTTCTAAGACCCACTCGAGAAAGCGCCTAAGGTGGGGCACCTTCCGCTATTTGAGAGGGCGCCTGCGGCCTCCGTGGTCAGAGCAAGTTTGGTGTCACGAACTTTATTGATTTCCCGCGTAAACCAGTCATTATTGAGCATCTAATAAATCTCTGCTTTGCTATTCTAATCGCCAATGTGGTCATCCTGAGGGAATCCCTGGATCCAACCAGGGCTTGACTCCGAAAAAATACATCAGATTGGACCACTATCTTACAACATATACAAAAATAAATTTAAAAATGGATTAAAGACTTGAATGAGGGACCTGAAACCATAAAACTCCTAGGAAAAAAACGTAGGCAGTAAGCTCTTTGATACTGGTTTTACCAATATTTTTTTGACCTCTCCTCAGGCAAGAGCAACAAAAGCAAAAATAGAAAGGACTCAGTTCGGTTCAGTTCAGTCGCTCAGTCATGTCTGACTCTTTGCGACCCCATGAATTGCAGCACACCAGGCCCTCCTGTCCATCACCAACTCCCGGAATTCACCTAAACTCATGTCCATCAAGTCGGTGATGCCATCCAACCATCTCATCCTCTGTCGTCCCCTTCTCCTCCTGCCCCCAATCCCTCCCAGCATCAGAGTCTTTTCTAATGAGTCAACTCTTTGCATGAGGTGGCCAAAGCATTGGAGTTTCAGCTTCAACATCAGTCCTTCCAATGAACACCCAGGACTGATCTCCTTTAGAATGGACTGGTTGGGTCTCCTTGCAGTCCAAGGGACTCTCAGGAGTCTTCTCCAGCACCACAGTTCAAAAGCGTCAATTCTTTGGCGCTCAACTTTCTTCACAGTCCAACTCTCACATCCATACATGACCACTGGAAAAACCATAGCCTTGACTAGACAGACCTTTGTTGACAAAATAATGTCTCTGCTTTTTAATATGCTATCTAGGTTGATCATAGCTTTCTTTCCAAGGAGTAAGCGTCTTTTAATTTCATGGCGCCATCACCATCTGCAGTGATTTTGGAGCCCAGAAAAATAAAGTCAGCCACTGTTTCCACTGTTTCCCCATCTATTTGCCATGAAATGATGGGACCGGATGCCATGATCTTCGTTTTCTGAATGTTGAGCTTTAAGCCAACTTTTTCACTCTCCTCTTTCACTTTCATCAAGAGGCTTTTCAGTTCGTCTTCACTTTCTGCCATAAGGGTGGTGTCACCTGCAAATCTGAGGTTATTGAGATTTCTCCCGGCAATCTTGATTCCAGCTTGTGCTTCTTCTAGCCCAGTGTTTCTCATGATGTACTCTCCATAGAAGTTAAATAAGCAGGGTGACAATATACAGCCTTGACGTACTCCTTTTCCTCTTTGGAACCAGTCTGTTGTTCCATGTCCAGTTCTAACTGTTGCTTCCTGACCTGCATACAGGTTTCTCAAGAGGCAGCTCAGGTGGTCTGGTATTCCCATCTCTTTCAGAATTTTCCATAGTTTATTGTGATCCACACAGTCAAAGGCTTTGGCATAGTCAATAAAGCAGAAATAGATGTTTTTCTGGAACTCTCTTGCTTTTTCCATGATCCAGCAGATGTTGGCAATTTGATCTCTGGTTCCTCTGCCTTTTCTAGAACCAGCTTGAACATCTGGAAGTTCATGGTTCATGAACTTTTATTGCTGAAGCCTGGCTTGGAGAATTTTGAGCATTATTTTACTAGCGTGTGAGATGAGTGCAATTGTGTGGTAGTTTGAGCATTCTTTGGCATTGCCTTTCTTTGGGATTGGAATGAAAACTGACCTTTTCCAATCCTGTGGCCACTGCTGAGTTTTCCAAATTTGCTGGCATATTGAGTGCAGCACTTTCACAGCATCATCTTTTAGGATTTGAAATAACTCAACTGGAATTCCATCACCTCCACTAGCTTTGTTCGTAGTGATGCTTTCTAAAGCCCACTTGACTTCACATTCCAGAATGTCTGGCTCTAGGTGAGTGATCACACCATCGTGATCATCTTGGTCGTGAAGATCTTTTTTAGACAGCACTACGTGACACTAAATATCTTTTGCACAGATAAGGAAAGCAAAACAAAAATGAAAAGGCAACATAGTGAATGGGATAGTGAAGTGGAAGTGAAGTCGCTCAGTCGTGTCCGACTCTTTGTGACCCCGTAGACTGTAGCCTACTAGGTTCCTCCGTCCATGGGATTTTCCAGGCAAGAGTACTGGAGTGGGTTGCCATATGCAAATCACATATTTGATGAGAGGTTTATATTCAAAATATATAAAGAAATTATACAATTTAATATAAAAAAGAAAACAACCTTATTAAAAAATGGGCAGAGGATCTGAACAGATCATTTTCAAAAGAAGATATACAGATGGTCAATAGGCACAGCACCACCGGTCATCAGGGAAATGCAAAGTAAAAGCATAACGAGGTATCACCTCATACCTGTCAGAATGGCTACTATCAAAAAATCAAAAACAATGACAAGTTTTGGTGAGGATGTGGAGAAAAGGGAATCCTTGCATACTGGGAATGTAAACTGGTGCAGCCACTATAGAATATAGTATTCAGTTTCCTCAAAAAATTAAAAATAGTACTAAGATATGATACAGCATTTTCACTTCTGGAAATTTATTCAAAGATGATGAAAACACTAACTTGAAAAGATACATGCAACTGTACGCATATATCCTTTGCAATGTTACTTACAATAGCTAAGATATAGAAACCTAAGTGTCTGCTGATAGATGAAAGGATAAAGAAGATATTAGTATATATAGTTAGTATTATATCATTCAGCCAAAAAGAAAGGAAGAAAACTTGCAGCAACATGGATGGACCTAGAGGTTGTTACGCTAAGTGAAATAAGTCAGACAGAGAAAGACAATTATCAGGTGAATTTTCATATACATGGAATCCAAAAACCAAAACAAACAAAACAGACTCATAGAGAACAAAATGGTGGTTCCAATGGAAGGGTGTTGTGGGGGCAACTGAAATGGGTGAAGGGGATTGAGAGGGACAAACTTCGAGTTATAAAAAAAATTAAATCACAGAGATGTAATGTACAGCACAAGGAATACAGTCAACAACTCTGTCATAAGTTTGTATGGTGACAAATGTTCACTGGACACTGTTGTGACCATTTTAAAAATGTATATAAATATCAAATCACTAGGATGCACACCTGAAAGTGATATTGTATGTCAATGATACTTCAATAAAAAATATTCGTATATAAAGACAACATTAGAAGGATGAAGGCAATCATAAACTTCAAGGGGGAAAAATGGAGATATACCTATTAAAAGGAGAAAAAAAAAAAAAAAAAAGCATGAGAGGAAAGTGCAATAGCACTGACACTTGATTTGAAGATCTCTCTCTTATTTTGTATCCTTCTTCTTTTCTGTGGTCTATTAATCTTTATTCTCTGGAAAGAATCTTCTCTTGTATTTATAATAGTTGTTCTCCATTCTGCCACACAAGATTCATTATTTTACCTTTCTCTATATTTCTAGAGGCTGCCTCTGGGGATGGTATCACCCAGGCTCCTTTACAGACTGACTTCTGGTTAGGTTTCTTCAGGTTTCTGGGGAGGAGGTAGAGGTCAGAGTATTAATTCCACTATGTTCTCCCTTCCTGGGGCACTGTGGTTTTGACAGTGGTAACGAAAGGAGTACATCAAGGCTGTATATTGTCACCCTGCTTATTTAACTTACATACAGAGTACATCATGAGAAACGCTGGGCTGGAAGAAGCACAAGCTGGAATCAAGATTGCCAGGAGAAATATCAATAACCTCAGATATGCAGATGACACCACCCTTATGGCAGAAAGTGAAAAAGAACTAAAGACCCTCTTGATGAAAGTGAAAGAGGAGAATGACAAAGTCGGTTTAAAGCTCAACTTTCAGAAAACGAAGATCATGGCATCTGGTCCCATCACTTCATGGCAAATAAATGGGGAAACAGTGGAAACAGTGGCTGACTTTATTTTTCTGGGCTCCAAAATCACTGCAGATGGTGATTGCAGCCATGAAATTAAAATATGCTTACTCCTTGGAAGGAAAGTTATGACCAAACTAGGCAGCGTATTAAAAAGCAGAGACATTACTTTGTCAACAAAGGTCCGTCTAGTCAAGGCTATGATTTTTCCAGTGCTCATGTATCGATGGGAAAGTTGGACTATAAAGAAAGCTGAGCGCAGAAGAATTGATGCTTTTGAACTGTGCTGTTGGAGCAGACTCTTGAAAGTCCCTTGGACTACAAGGAGATCCAACCAGTCCATCCTAAAGGAGATCAGTCTTGGGTGTTCATTGGAAGGACTGATGTTGAAGCTGAAACTCCAACACTTTGGCCACCTTATGTGAAGACCTGACTCATTTGGAAAGTCCCTGATGCTGGGAAAGACTGAGGACAGAAGGAGAAGGGGATAACAGAGGATGAGATGGTTGGATGGCATCACCGACTCAATGGACATGGGTTTGGATGGACTTTGGGAGTTGGTGATGAACAGGGAGGCCTGGAGTGCTGTGGTTCATGGGGTCGCAAAGAGTCAGACACGACTGAGCGACTGAACTGAACTGAACTGAACTGAAACTTCCTTCGTGCTCTAGCTCTTACATGACAGCCCTTTCTCTCTACCCTTGCTCTCCCTAAGCTCTAATGACAGTTCTTCCTCTGCTTATTCCTTTAACCCTAGGCATGGTAGCAGATTTCCACTGTTGCAAGCTCTAGATCCCTCACCTTTTCTTGCATGGTCCTTTCATAAAGGGATTCTTAAATAATCCCTTCATTAAAGCCTTCCTTGTTAAAACATGTGGACCTAATTTCCTGCCAGGAGCTGAATGAATACAGCTCACCTTAGATGTGTGCTATTTTCACATATAATTTTCTTTGGTAGTGTAATTTACCCTACTACCCAACTACCTTTTCTTCATTGCAAAATCTCCTGTATGTCCCAGCATGTACCCTTAGCTTCCCCAGTTTTACTGTTTGGGGAGATGCTGCTTTGGGAAAGATCCTTGGTGTTCTCCTTTCTTACTGCAATTAATAAAATCCACCCTTCTCTTGATCTATGGCTTTGTTGTGTCAACTGAAGAAAAATGGTACGACATAAAAGTTGAGAATTTTGGAAGACTTTCTGAGGACTTAAACCCCGAAGACATCCTCTTGGATAGCTCTGGTGGAACTTCTGAAGGGGTAAAGGAGAGACCAGAATATGGAAGGATTTTAACAACCAAACCTAGTTGTGATCTTGGTTGGCCTCAGCCTGCAGTGGCTTGAAGTGGGGCTTCAATTCCCGACCGGAGATTGAAGTTAGGTTGTTACGGTGAGAGCACTGAATCCTAGCCACTAGACCAGTGGTCAGTGACACAGCCCCAGTTCTTGAACTTTGCAGAAATAGAATTCCCACAAAGACAGAAAGCAGTGAAACAAGTGAAGTATTTATTAGGAAGAAGAGTAGAGTACATGTGGACTGACACACAGGCAGGCTCAGAGAGCAGTGCCTTTGTGGCAGTTCACATCACTTATTTGAAGCATTTCTTCTGGGTATTCTGGGTTTCCTCTGGTCAGTCATTTGTATTTGCCTGGTTCAGAGACAATGCTTGGTTTATCTCAGGATCCTCCCATGTGTGCGCACGCATCTCTTTGCCAAGATGGATTCCATTGAAGAGGCCTATGGGTAGTTGTCATCAGTTAGCGTCACTCCCCTTTTGACTTCCAAGAAGGCTTTCTGTGTCTGTGTAGTCAGGGAGGTCTCCTAATTTTGAGAATGAGTGATAAGTAGTCTCTTATCTTCTATCTGGGCAGAGTCCAGCATCCTCTCTTGACAGTCCTGCTATTTTTGTCTTGGATTATCTACCCTGAGGGGTGGGAGGAGTCATCTACCTCCTGCCTCAGTTGGAACATCAAAACTTTACTAGAGAAAAATTGCAGTACATTTTCCAGAAAAAAGAAGCCCCCAAAACACTAGATGTTGATGAACAGAGATAAAAAATGATATACCCTGACGATGAAATTGAAGCTGATCAATACTGTTATGCAATATGCCTTAAGGGAAGCCTATTTAGCAAAGCCTCATGCCGGGTTCACCTGTGTCTGATGTGAGCCGTACCTGAAGGGGTCAGTTCCCCTGTGCACAGACAGCATCCCACCTCTACTTCTGCCTCAGGGCTTTTTTGGCAGAAATTCTTTGGAAGCCTGCTCTGCCAGGTACAGGGCAAACTGAAAGTATTCACCAGGGGCACCCCTTAACCAAAAGGGTAGAGAAGTTAGTAGATAAAGGCCTCAGACTCCAGCCTTTTTAGAGAACAATTCTGAAGCACATTCTACATAGTGGAGCAGAGGGCTCCTAGAGAGAGGGAGCCGCAGTAGCCCATAAAAGGGAACCCAGCCAATAGTGGGTCCCTTATTGGATTTCCCTCCTTCCTTGTCTCATTCTTCTCTACTCCCTCTCTAGTGCTTCCAGGAATCCCTTCCTAAGTCCTTAAGTCAGTCTCAGCCCAGGAGATACCAAAGCGAAACCCAACTGAGACCTGAAGGCTTGACAGAGCAAGCCATGAAGAGAGCAGGCAGAAGATTGTGGTTTCGAAAGGAAAGTAGAAGTCTCCCATCAAATAGGAGAAACGTCAATTTTAGGCTACAGGGGAGAACGATGATAGGAAAATTAAAAGCATATACATTGAAGGAAAAACTGAATTGTTTCTCTAGTTTTATATTAAGAACCGTTCTTAGATTAACCATTCCATATTAATAACCATAATTATTGTTGCTAATAAATGTAATGTGTATAATTATTAAAGCTGATTAGCCTTGTTTTCTTCATGCAATGTAAATTTTTTGAAAGCAGGAATTGCTTGAAGCTGCCCTATAAAGAAAGCTGAGCACAATTTTGAACTGTGGTGTTGGAGAAGACTCTTGAGAGTCCCTTGAACTGCAAGGAGATCCAACCAGTCCATCCTAAAGGAGATCAGTCCTGGGTGTTCATTGGAAGGACTGATGTTGAAGCTGAAACTCCAATACTTTGGCCACCTAATGCAAAGAACTGACTCATTGGAAAAGACCCTGATGCTGGGAAAGACTGAGGGCTGGAGGAGAAGGGGACAACAGAGGATGAGATGGTTGGATGGCATCACCAACACAATGGGCATGGGTTTGGATGGACTCCTGGAGTTGGTGATGGACAGGGAGGCCTGGCGTGCTGCAGTTCATGTGGTTGCAAAGAGTTGGACACAACTGAGCAACTGAACTGAACTGATATCTCTAAATTAACCTCAGCATATTTGTATTAAGCATACACTATATCCAAAGTACTTTATTAAGTGCTAGGAGACAAATTGGACTTGCTCAAGGGACCCTCAGAGTCTAGTGCAGGCAACAGATACACATATCTTGCAATTTTGAGACTAACCAAGGAAACTTTGGGATTACAGGTATAATCCTAGTTCCTTGTGATCTCTCAGTAAAGGGCATACATTTATTCATTTTTTACTGAGCATACCCTTTATACCAGCTCTGTATGCAGGACTATCTTTTAATTATTATTGTTACTATTCTACAGGTACGGAATATTAATGTATTTCTGATAGAGACACAGTAAAGGGGCAAAGTAGGTAATTAAACAGAAGCAGGTAATTCTGTTAAACAAAGTAGGTAATTAAACTAGAAGATTGTAAGCCAAGAAAAAAGTATGGAAGACCCCTGTAAGTTAATAATCACTCAAGAAAGCAGGTTTGCCTAATCACAAAACCAAGCAGGCTTGCTTAGCAACAAAACCACACAGCAGAAGCATGAGACATGCCCCCAAACAATAAAGCAATGGTGACATGAGACCCACTCCTACCCAAATCAGCTCAGTAAGTTAATGATTCCTTAGGACATGCTCTCCGCACACATAAAAACAGTAAGTTATGGAAAGGTGATACTTCAAATTGAAAGATCCTCATTGTACTGAGACCTGAAATAATTTTTCCATCATGCCATGACAGTCCCGGCTTGACCCTGGAGGGACAACAAAAAACTTCTGTCCCCAATCTGAAGGAGGAGCTGATAATGGAAGGCTGATGTCTATTCAAGAATGAGGAAGAAGGTTGTCTTTTCCCCCTCCCCACTTTTCCTTTGATTATAAAACTACCTCACTAAGTTTTCAGCTTGTGGCATCCCCTCATCCATCCACTTGTAAGCCTCACAAGTGTCCTAGTCTAATAAATAACTTCTTCTCTATCACTTTGCTTCTTGCTGAATTCTTTTTGTGCTGAGACATGAAAAACCAGAGCTCCTCAGAGGCCCCAGAAATGCCATCTAGCGGACTCACCTCTGAAGGCCAACTCTTGTTAAAACTACCTGCAAATTCTCTACCTTTGCTATAAATATCTGAGAGTCGCCAAAGAAAACCCTCACCTGGTCTTTTTCATGGCCTCTCATCCATACGTCCTGAGGGTTTTGGAGACTCTCCCTCTGGGAAATGCAAACCTGCTTTTACAGATCCACAGAATGTTCTCTCTGAAAGGGATCTTAATGTTTTCTAGTGTTTTCTGTAGAAGTTAGTATATATACTGCATACCAAAATGGATTAGAAGGTTTTCATCTAGAAGTGGCAAACTCCGGGGCTCCAGCTGCCCTAAAGGCAAAGCGGCTCAATCCTTCTGCATGCTAGTGAGGCTAGATAGGGCAAGGAAAGACGGGAATAGGGAGCAGTAGTATAATTCATGGAAAGTTAAATGCATCACTCATTATCAGAGAAATGCAAATCAAAACCACTACGAGGTACCATTTCACGCCAGTCAGAATGGCTGCGATCCAAAAGTCTACAAGCAATAAATGCTGGAGAGGGTGTGGAGAAAAGGGAACCCTCTTACACTGTTGGTGGGAATGCAAACTAGTACAGCCACTAGGAGAACAGTGTGGAGATTCCTTAAAAAACTGGGAATAGAACTGCCTTATGATCCAGCAATCCCACTGCTGGGCATACACACCGAGGAAACCAGAATTAAAAGAGACACGTGTACCCCAATGTTCATCTCAGCACTGTTTATAATAGCCAGGACATGGAAGCAACCTAGATGTCCATCAACAGATGAATGGATAAGAAAGCTGTGGTACATATACACAATGGAGTATTACTCAGTCATTAAAAAGAATACATTTGAATCAGTTCTAATGAGGTGGATGAAACTGGAGCCTATTATACAGAGTGAAGTAAGCCAGAAAGAAAAACACCAATACAGTATACTAACGCATATATATGGAATTTAGAAAGATGGTAACAATAACCCTGTATACAAGACAGCAAAAGAGACACTGATGTATAGAACAGTCTTTTGGACTCTGTGGGAGAGGGAGAGGGTGGGATGATTTGGGAGAATGGCATTGAAATACATATAATATCATATATGGAACGAGTCTCCAGTCCAGGTTTGATGCACAATACTGGATTCTTGGGGCTGGTGCACTGGGACGACCCAGAGGGATGGTATGGGGAGGGAGGAGGGAGGAGGGTTCAGGATGGGGAACACAGGTATACCTGTGGCGGATTCATTTCGATATTTGGCAAAACCAATAAAATATTGTAAAGTTTAAAAATAAAATAAAATTAAAAAAATAAATAAATGCTGAAATACTGGATGTGAGAGCATTTCTTTGAGTTTCAGGGAGCACATCCTGGATGGGTTCAGGTGCTGAAGCAAGCAAATTATGATGATCCTCCCAAAATAACCTTCCTTTAGAGCTAAAGATATCCAGCCAGTTCAAGGTTGCACAAGCCTTTTCCCCACAGCTCTTTGCTAATTGAATTAAACCCTTCTTGGCAATAAGTGAGTCTCCTGAAGACTGACCGGAAGGTTCGATTTTGCACATATAATAACTTGGCTTTCCAGCTGCTTCAGGCTGCCTGCCTCAGCTCAAATTCCTCCTTTAGCTACTGTCTCCTTTCATTTTCCTATAATTATTAATGATACCTGATCCCATTACACGCTGGTGGCCTTCCAGGCACACTCTGTTGACTAACACTCATGATTACTGCTAATTCATAGAGGGCAGGGCTGATACATCTCAGAGTTCTCATCTACTTTTCAATTTCAACTGCAGTGCCAAAGGACCTGAATGTACTTCAACCAGAAAAGAGAGCACTGCATTTTGTTTTCCAGAATCATATATGTGCTAGAATCAAAGCCAGCAAGCAAATAAAAGTCACAGAATTACAGTTTGTTTTTGAGCAATTCATCTCCTGTTACTGTAGACTTGCATTTCATTTCAGAGCTCACTGTGCTTTAGCTCTGCCCAGAGTTCACACTTGGCATTCTTCCAAGTTCTGAACCTTTCTCCCATTCCTTCCTGGTAATCTGTCTTTTGTGGCCTGTCTTCATTAAATTCACAAATAGCTAAAAGTGATATTTGTAAATGCTTACAAATGTATCTCTAAATGTATCTCCCTCATAAGTTAACTATTTCATAATTCTAAGTTCCTTTGGAGAATTAGAATTTACCTCAGAGAAGTGACTCCCAGGTTGAGAATTTCAGGAAACTTGATGAACCTGCAGCTGGAAATATTTGGGGTAGGCATTTATTTTAAGTTTTCTTTATTTCACATCAGCCACTCAGGCTAGTGTGAATGAGAAATATTGCTCGAAGGATTTTGCAGCCATCAAGTCATCACATTACAGCTGCCCAGATGGTCAGCCCTGAGGGAACTCAGAATGGAAACAAATGGGCTGCCCACTGCCAAGCCCTCAGCCTCTGCAGCCACTCCCAACTGTGCACTCCAAGGGGACTCAGCGTGGAGAAAAATAGAATACTGGCCCCAGATAGTTGGTTGTCATTGTTCGGTCACCAAGTTGTATCCAACTCTTTACAACTCCATGGACCACAGCACACCAGGCTTCCCTGTCCTTCACTATCTCCCAGAATTTGCTCCAACTCATGTCCATTGAGTCAGTGATGCCATCCAACCATCTCATCCTCTGTCATCCTCTTCTTCTCCTGCCCCCAGTCTTTCCCAGCATCAGGGTCTTTTCTAAAGTGTTGACTCTTCATATCGAGTGGCCAAAGTATTGGAGCTTCAGCATCAGTCCTTCCAATGAATATTCAGGGTTGATTTCCCTTAGGGATGACTGGTTTCATCTCCTTGCTGTCCAAGGGACTCTTATGAGTTTTCTCCAGTACCACAGTTTAAAAGCATCAATTCTTTGGCGCTCAACCTTCTTTATGGTCCAACTCTTACATCCATACATGACTACTGGAAAAACCATAGCTTTGACTAGACAGATTTTATATATATATCAGATCAGATCAGATCAGATCAATCGCTCAGTCGTGTCCGATTCTTTGCGACCCCATGAATCGCAGCACACCAGGCCTCCCTGTCCATCACCAACTCCCGGAGTTCACTCAGACTCACATCCATCGAGTTAGTGATGCCATCCAGCCATCTCATCCTCTGTCGTCCCCTTCTTCTCCTGCCCCCAATCCCTCCCAGCATCAGAGTCTTTTCCAATGAGTCAACTCTTCGCATGAGGTGGCCAAAGTACTGGAGTTTCAGCTTTAGCATCATTCCTTCCAAAGAAATCCCAGGGCTGATCTCCTTCAGAATGGACTGGTTGGATTTCCTTGCAGTCCAAGGGACTCTCAAGAGTCTTCTCCAACACCACAGTTCAAAAGCATCAATTCTTCGGTGCTCAGCCTTCTTCACAGTCCAACTCTCACATCCATACATGACCACAGGAAAAACCATAGCCTTGACTAGACGGACCTTTGTTGGCAAAGTAATGTCTCTGCTTTTGAATATGCTATCTAGGTTGGTCATAATGTACACACACACAGAGACCTTTGACTATATGGACTAGACAGTTGGGGTGCACATGAAAGGAATGATGTCAGTAAGTCCAGACTCTTGCATCTTCCCATACATAGAAAAGCACTAAATTCCTTAACTTGAGATGTTTAGTTTTCTTTACTTAATAGTAATCTTTTGATTTTCCCACTACCTGATTTTTGTTGTAAAAACCCCTACATATCCTGGCTCACCACCCTCCCCACGGCTAGCCCTTTTGGAGCAGTCACTCAGAGTCATCTGAGAATCCTTGGACTTCAGTCCTCAGAATGTTTGCTGAATAAAACATAACTCTCAACTTTTAGGTTCTGCATTTTTTTTTCAGTTGACACTAGGTGACACTTCCTAGGAAGTGAATAGAAATATTTCACAGTGCTTATGCTTCTGCACAAGATAGTAAACTTATATGATTTTGCAAAAAATTAAACCAGGAGCTATCTTATCCTGGACAGCAGAACTGCAGGTCCACAGTGTGAAATCAGGACGTAAGGATAATAAACAGAAAAAGGGACTAACTCAGTTATTTGTTCTGGTTCAACAAGTTATTTGTTTCTGTGGCTGTATGAATACGACATTGATTAAAAATTGTCCATCTCATTTCCAGGAAGAAACAGCAGGATGATTCATAGGGAAGAAAAGGCTATACAGTATTAAATCATCATCAGACCAGAGAGATTTGTCAGGATTTGTCAGACATTTTGTCAGAATCACTGCTGTCAATAAATAGTGAAACTTTTAGAATTTGGTTGTCCTCTGAATAAAAGTAGGAAAAATGAACACATGACAAATAGATTTACCTTTGGCAGAAACCATCTAGAGAGGGTTTGTAAATGTGTGACTGTCAGAGATTCAAGAAACCTCTAAATTTTATAAAGCTGGTCAGCATATATCATCCAGACAGGAGCATTACCAAAGAAAGCTCTGGTCTCCTGAACTGCATTGTAAGCCAAACGAGTGAACAAACGGGGGAGAAACGGCAGGTTGTGTTTTGCACGGAGCCCATGTATAGCAGTGTTCTGCTGAAGTTGGCAGGATAGCTTTTACAGAACCAATTGTTAAGTATTCAAGTAAATTACATTGGCCTTAAAATCAGTGGTTTTACCACAGACATTGGCAGTTGCTACAGAACATGGATTTTTTGTTTGCTAGTTTTGTTTAGTGTTCATAGAGTTGGTCTACCCATCCACCACTGTCTAGCTCTCTTGAAGGCAAAGAGAGCCCGTCAGGAAAACATAAATTTGCATCTCTCAGTGAGGCATGTATTGTGTGGAACTGGGACAGCTCACCAGACATTTCCCAGAACTCAGATGGAATATTGCTCTAAGTCTCTTTGCTTCATGTCCATGCTCACTAAGCAACCTTCTGCTTATTTATTTGGTCCTAGTAGATAGATTGGTGTCAGAAGGAGTTCCTTCAAGTCTTGGGGATTCTAAGGAACCATCCTGGAGGACATCTGGGGAAAGGAGGTGAAGATCATGCCAGGCTGAGCAGGTCTTTCAACTTCAACCAGAGCAGTTTCACTTTCTCTGTTTTACATACTGGTTATACATACACAATCCAAAACAAAACAGCTGCTTGGAGAAAGCATACCACCATTAAAAAAAAAAGCCTTTGAAAATAGTAGGCCAGAGAACTCTGTGCGCCAGAAAAGCACATCCCTTATTAAAGCTAATTTATTTTTCTGGATATAATCCAGCTACTTGTGAGTTTGCATGTATGCTGTTGATTCAGTCATGTCTGACTCTGTGGGACCCCATGGACTGTAGCCCGCTAGGCTCCTCTGTCCATGGGGATTCTCCAGGCAAGAATACTGGAGCGGGTTGCTGTGCCCTCCTCAAGGGGATCCTCCTGACCCAGGGATCAAACCCACATCTTTCATGTCTCCTGAACTGGCAGGTGGGTTGTGGGTTCTTTACTACTAGTGCCACCTGGGAAGCCCACTTGTGAGATTCAGTTCAGTTCAGTTCAGTCGCTCAGTCGTGTCCGATTCTTTGCTACCCCATGAATTGCAGCACTCCAGGCCTCCCTGTCCATCACCATCTCCCGAAGTTCACTCAAACTCAGGTCCATCGAGTCAGTGATGCCATCCAGCCATCTCATCCTCTGTTGTCCCCTTCTTCTCCTGCCCCCAATCCCTCCCAGAATCAGAGTCTTTTCCAATGAGTCAACTCTTCACATGAGGTGGCCAAAGTACTGGAATTTCAGCTTCAGCCTCATTCCTTCCAAAGAACACCCAGGGCTGATCTCCTCTAGAATGGACTGGTTGGATCTCCTTGCAGTCCAAGGGACTCTCAAGAGTCTTCTCCAACACCACAGTTCAAAAGCATCAATTCTTTGGTGCTCAGCCTTCTTCACAGTCCAACTCTCACATCCATACATGACTACTGGAAAAACCATAGCCTTGACTAGACGAACCTTTGTTGGCAAAGTAATGTCTCTGCTTTTCAATATGCTATCTAGGTTGGTCATAACTTTTCTTCCAAGGAGTAAGCGTCTTTTAATTTCATGGCTGCAGTCACCATCTGCAGTGATTTTGGAGCCCCCCCAAATAAAGTCTGATTGCTCCTGCTAAGTCGCTTCAGTCGTGTCTGACTCTGTGTGACCCCATAGACGGCAGCCCATCAGGCTCCCCTGTCCCTGGGATTCTCCAAGCAAGAACACTGGAGTGGGTTGCCATTTCCTTTTCCATTGCATGAAAGTGAAAAGTGAAAGTGAAGTCGCTCAGTCGTGTCCGACTCTCAGTGACCCCATGGACTGCAGCCTACCAGGCTCCTTCATCCATGGGATTTTCCAGGCAAGAGTACTGGAGTGGGGTGCCATTGCCTTCTCCGAAAGTCTGATTAGTTAATCTTAATTAGCTTCCTACTAACTGATAAGGTTGTGATGCACCAACTGAAAATTCAAATTTCTTGACTTCTCATGTTGAAGACCAGACTCGTTGTGAAGAAATGCCCTTCGGAGATTTTGATCAGGGTCAGGCGGCTGTTCTCTCCAACAGCCCTCTCTTGCATGGGGCAACTTTCTCTTTGCTACAAGGAAAGTGGAAAATGTAGTCAGTCAGGTGAGCTGAACTTAAGTCATTGTAAGTTTCTGTCTTTGGCTCCTCTTCTAATTACAAAAGTGACCTTATGTCCTTTAAGTTATTTTAGGAAAAGAAAACCAAAGAAAATTTTTTTAGGAAAGCAAAAAGAAGATAATGAAAATCACTTTATCTACCACCCAAAGACAGTCACTGTTACTTCTGATATATATTCTAATAATTTATACAAACACACATGTTCACCCACATACACATGACTTTTTTAAGAGGAGTTTTTAAACTTTGAGCTTGCAGTGTAATGACATTTGACTGGTTCTTATCACAGTTTCTGTATATGTTAATCTATGGATACAGGTTGATCACTACATGAAAGCCTTTTCTCTATATAAAATTCTAAATAAAAGGTAATGTAAAAGGTTCAAATTAAAAAAATCAAGTAATTATTTTAGTAGGTACTACATACTATATAATCTAAAAGCATAATATCAGTTCAGTTCAGTTCAATCACTCAGTTGTGTCCGACTCTTTGTGACCCGATGGATTGCAGCATGCCAGGCTTCCCTGTCCATCACCAACTCCCGGAGCCTGCTCAAACTCATGTCCATAAAGTTGGTGATGATGTCCAACCATCTTATCCTCTGTCGTCCTCTTCTCCTCCTGCCTTCAATCTTTCCCAGCATCAGGGTCTTTTCAAATGAGTCAGTTCTTCACATCAGGTGGTAAAAGTATTGGAGTTTCAGCTTCAGCATCAGTTCTCCCAATGAACATTCAGGACTGATTTCCTTGAGGATGGACTGGTTGGATCTCCTTGCAGTCCAAGGGACTCTCAAGAGTCTTCTCTAACACCACAGTTCAAAAGCATCAGTTGTTTGGTGCTCAGCTTTCTTCATAGTCCAACTCTCACATCCATATATGACTACTGGAAAAACCATAGCTTTAACTCTATGGACCTTTTTCAGCAAAGTGATGTCTTTGCTTTTTAAAGCATAATATGGTATTCAATTAACTTAAGTTTCTCTGCACCATCTACCAGTTCTCCCCAGAGGCAAATACTGTTATCAGTTGCTTGTTTGTTTTCAGAGATATTCTAAGCTTATGCAAACATGAATCAAGCCCTTGTGGCTCAGTGGTAAAGAATCCCATGTCAATGCAGGAGATACAGGTTTGATCCTTGGGTTGGGAAGATCCCCTGGAGAAGAAAGTGGTATTCCATTCCAGTATTCTTGCCTGGGAAATCCCATGGACAGAGGATCCTGGCAGGCTACAGTCCATGGGGTTGTAAAAGAGTCAGACACTACCAACTAGCAACTAAAACAACAACATGAAGGTTACTGTAAGAGTACCTTCTCTTAGAGAGTGTATCATCCTGAGCTTGGGGGTGAAGGCGGGTTGGTATGATGATAAATACATAATAATGAGACTTTCTCCAGTTCAGAAGTGAGAAATATATCTACATTTTCTGACTAGGAAGTTTAAAAGAAAAAAAATTCCAGTATCATCACATTCAGAATTGAGAAGTTTATGTGTGTTTAAGAAGTCAGTGTAGATACAGTAGTTCTCATTATGTATAATCAACATGAAGGTGGTATTAGTTTTCTGTTGCTGCTGTAACAAGTTAGCACATCCATGTGGCTAGGATAACACACATTTATTATATGATAGTTCTGTAGATTAGAAGTCCATCACAGGACCTACTGGGTTAAAATTAAAATTTTGACAGTGGAGCACTCCTTTCTAGAGACTCTGGGGAGGTTCCCTTTCCTTGCCTGTTTCAGCTTCCGGAGGCCACCACACTTCTTGGCTCATGGCCTCTATTTTCCACTTCAAAGCCAGTAATGTCACACCTGTCTGATCTGTCTTCTGTAATCACATCTTCCTCTGATCATAGCCAGGAAAGACTCTCTGCTTTTAAGGTCTTGTATGGTTAGACTGGGCCCAGATAATTCAGAATAGTCCAGACAATTCAGAGTGATCTTTCTGTCTCAAGGTCCTTGATTTAATAAAGTCTGAAAAGTCTCTTTGCCATGTAAGGTAACACATAGGTTCTGGGGATTATGATACCTTTGGGGGAGGGAGCACTGTCTTGTCTACCACAGGGATCAAGAGAAATTAATTCCCGGAGAAATAAAGTATTCCTTCTGTGCTGTCCTGTGTTATGCAAAATTCTTGGGAAAATTCCCAAATGGAGTCTGAGATGGCTGACTCTAGCCGATTAGCAACTTATCATTTGTTTTAGGAATAACATACTAGCATACCATGACCGTTGTCCATAAGCAATGCAAGGCAGAATCAGAGTCTTTTTCTGTAAATATATTCATGTCTCATTGAGCAGTATCCACTAATACTTTGGTTAAAAATCCCTCTTATCCATGAATTGTTTTCTTACTTTTTAGACATGCATTTCTTTATAAACAGTCAAAGTATAAGCCTGTCACTTTGCATCTTAAACAACGCAAAAGCAAGTTGTGAAAGTATTTTTACCAGTGTGTCAGAATTAAAACTCGTTAAATCTCAGTTTCTCAGGGAGGACTCACAGGTCTAGAGTTCTTTGGCAGATCCAAGATTCCCACCTATTGGAGGAAGACCAAAAGCAGTGCATGTAATATCCAGATATTTTAGGGACATTGTATATATGACTAGTTTTCTGAAGATTAAAAAAAATCAAAACGGTTTACAGATGCATCTGTACAATATGCTGGCACCATATGAAAGTGAACAGCTATAGCATTACAGCCCACAGCAGGGGTGACCCTGAAGGACAACAGAGAAGAAAAATCCCTCTAATGTGCAGAATTTTGAGTAATAGATTTGGTTGTCCATGTCTGGAGTGAGAGATGGTCTCAAGTATGGATCTACAAAGCTTCTTGGGCAGTTGCCAATTGTTGGGCTGGTGAGTTAGGGACTTGTGGGCTTCCCTGTTGGCTCAGATGGTAAAGAATCTGCCTGCAGTGCAGGAGACATGGGTTTGATCCCTGGGTTGGTAAGATCCCCTGGAGAAGGGCATGACAACCCACTCCAGTGTTCTTGCCTGGGAAATCTCATGGACAGAGGTGCCTGGTGAGCTACAGTCCACGGCATCACAAAGAGTCAGACACGACTGAGTGACCAACACTTTTGCTTTCACTCTTTCAAGAAATGGGATTGAGAGATTGGTGATGAAGAAACTCGGAAAGGAGATTATGTGGATGGCCTTCTCTGAATGGGCACAGACCACAAAGACATTTGTGTTCCGCATTTTGAAAGGCCACTTAAAGGCTTTCTACTGCAGAGAAGATTTATTATCAGATGGACAAAATTATGGTCTCTGAGATGTCAGATACTTTCCCCAGACACCGCAGTGTTTGCTCAGTGGGCCCCTGAGCAAAGCGGCTGCAGTGGTTTGAATGGAGGCTATGCATGGGCTCAGTAACATGACTTCCGCTTACTAAGACTGACTCGGCTAACACCACTTCTGATTGCAAACAGCAAAGAACAACATTAAGTCCCATTGGGTGGCTTCTCCAACACACAGCATCCAGTGACC
Source organism: Bos indicus x Bos taurus (assembly GCF_003369695.1). Classification (NCBI taxonomy): domain Eukaryota; kingdom Metazoa; phylum Chordata; class Mammalia; order Artiodactyla; family Bovidae; genus Bos; species Bos indicus x Bos taurus. The sequence continues at coordinate 79,036,631 of NC_040083.1, read as the reverse complement.
AGCAGCTGGCGCCCCTTCAGGCAGTTTCATAGTGGACTGTCTCTGGTGAGATACCTTCCCATGAAGAGCTTTTCCCAGATGACAGAGTTCCAATAAGTTCCAAAGGACAGGTTTCCAGCAAGTTCTGCCAGCAGAGTACCACAGGGACTTCTCCATCATCTCAGTGACTCACTGCTGTGCTCTCTCCAAGATCTGGATCTTGAATCTGGGAACTGATACAGATGTAGAACAAATAAACCCTTTTATTAATTTGAGTGATTATTGTCCTGAAATTTCCATTTCATTGTGATGAGAGGAACTGAAGTCTAGTTTAGCTCTAAGACTATAAAGGTATCCCCAAATTTCACATGTCTAAAAATAAGAAATACTTTTCTTCAGTAATTCATAAAAAATCCTTTCTTATTTTTAAGCCAAAGATAATTCTGCATGACTTTTCCTTGTAATTAAAAACATCCAAATCTTTTATATTTGCATTAACTGTTGTTTTAAAAGGTTTAGGAACTTCCCTATTGGTCCAGTGGCTAAGATTCCAGACTTCCAGTGCAGGGGGCCTGGGTTTGATCCCTGGTCTGGGAACTAGATCCCACATGCCAGCCAAATAAATAAATAGATATTTAAAAAATAGAAAAAAGATGTTGTTCACAAAGTTGATTGTGACAGAAGAGAGAATTGAGACTGTCTTCTGGATGAGACTTCCTACCGCTTATCTTGGTCTCAGGCTAATACAGTCTATTGGTGTCTGTTCTGTGGCTGCTTTAGAGCCAGAAAAACAATAATTAACTTTTGTGTCTTATGATTTACAACATGCCTTTATATGTACCATAACTTTTAATCTACTCAATAACTTTCAAAATTAGTTTTGATAATTTAAGTTCTGTAACCACTTGGCTAAAATATCATATTTTTATTGTAGCAAGTTTAACAACCATTGAGAAACAAAAAGAATAAATTTGAAATGATCTGTAATTCAACTATCAAGTGATAACTGTTGTTAAAACTTTAATGTTCCATTCTTGTTTTTATACCTATAAAGACATATGTTTTTATAATAATGGAATCATTTGCACATAACCTGCTAACTAATATAAATGTATCATGAATGTGATTTTGTGTCATTAAGTGTATTCCTCTTGAACTGTGATCTTAATCCTTTTATAATTGGACCTACTGAAGAATCTAATGAAAGCTATGTTCCCTAAGCCCCAGAAAAAGCAGCTATACAAATACCCAAGTAATATGTATCAGTTAATGAATAGAGGGGGATTTAGGATTTATGGGATTTGAAGTTTATATGATTTGGGGACTCTCTTATTTTTTTGTTTTCAACTTTATTTTTTCTTAGGTTGCATGCTTACTTTTAAAACATCGAAACAATGCAAAATATACAAAGTGATCTGCTCCAATCTGGCCCCAAGCAATTCTAGTAAGTAGAAGGGTATTTTCCCTTATAGCACCCTATTTATGAAATTATAAATGCATAATAATTATTGTAGTATTGATTTTTAAAAAAAATACAACTTGCACCATACAATCCATACAGTTCAATGACTTGATTTTCTCTTTTAATGATATGCTGGACATTGAAGAATTTCTTAAATATGAGAAAATGAATTTAATTTTGACTCCATTTTTTAAATTTCAATCTAATTAATGATTAGCTGGTATGAAAACTATTTCTGTAACATTTAAAATTGGTTAATTATTAGTCTTTTGGAAATGCTAAACAGTTTTATTAAGTAGAAAACAGAATACATTCAGTATTTGTGATTTCTGCTAAAAAATTATTATTTTGGTTACTAAGAACGAAACAAATCAAAGCACTTGTCTAGATGGTAGGATTGAGAAACTGACCTGAAAATCATGGGAAGTTCCCTCTTTCTCACACTGCAGGAAGCCCTCTCAAAGAAAAAATTATAAAATGTTATATAAAATTAAATTACAAAATTATATATAAATATGAGGATTTATTTAGAATGAGAAATCACAGGATCTTTCTGGAGACTTGGAGATTCAGGCCCTTTTCAAGTGAGACCTGTACAGGAATTTATAGACATGCTATGCAAAAATGCCTCCTGATCCCAACTTGGATTCCCCTTAAATGCCTAGAAAATTCTTAAAGTCTGAGCAACTCAGCGACACAGGACCCTGCATAAGTGAAGGGTTAAGAGAGCACTTCACTGCTCACTCTATTCAGTTCAGTTCAGTCGCTCAGTTGTGTCCAACTCTTTGTGACCCCGTGAACCACAGCACGCCAGGCCTCTTTGTCCACCACCAACTCCCAGAGTCCACCCAAATCCATGCCCATTGTGTCGGTGATGTCATCCAACCATCTCATCCTCTGTTGTCCCCTTTTCCTCCTGCCCTCAATCTTTCCCAGCATCAGGGTCTTTTCAAATGAGTCAGTTCTTCACAGCAGGTGACCAAAGTATTGGAGTTTCAGCTTCAACATCAGTCCTTCCAATGAACATCCAGGACTGATCTCTTTTAGGATGGACTTGTTGGATCTCCTTGCAGTCCAAGGGACTCTTAAGAGTCTTCTCCAACACCACAGTTCAAAAGCATCAATTCTTCAGCCCTCAGCTTTCTTTATAGTCCAACTCTCACATCCATACATGACCACTGGAAAAACCATAGCCTTGACTAGACGGACCTTTGTTGACAAAGTAATGTCTCTGCTTTTTAATATGCTGTCTAGGTGGGTCATAACTTTCCTTCCAAGGAGTAAGTGCCTTTTAATTTCATGGCTGCAATCACCATCTGCAGTGATTTTGGAGCCCAGAAAAATAAAGTCAGTCACTGTTTCCTCATCTATTTGCCATGAAGTGACTGGACTGGATGCCATGATCTTAGCCTCAAGGTAAATGCTTGACTGTTAATGAATTATACCTATAGGGCCCCAGGTTAAAACTGCCTTCTCTACCACATCATTTTTTTTAAATTATTTTTTACTGAAGGATAATTGCTTTACAGAATTTTGCTATTTTCTGTCATACCTCAACATGAATCAGCAAGAGATATACATATATCCCCTCCCTTTTGAAACTCCCTCCCATCTCCCTCCCCATCCCACCCCTCTAGGTTGATACAGAGCCTCTGTTTGAGTTTCCTGAGCCATAGAGCAAATTCTGCTTGGCTATCTATTTTACATATGGTAATGTAAGTTTCCATGTTACTCTTACCATAAATCTCACACTCTCCTCCCCTCTCCCCATGTCCATAAGTCTATTCTCTATGTCTGTTCCTGGTGATTCACTGCATGGCTGTAAAATCAACCAGGTGCCTTCTCTTCAACACTTTAGATGGTTAATAATACCACTCTGGGATAAACATTCTTTTATGTAAATCTCTGCCACTTCCCTGATTATTTCCTTAGGATAAATTTCTGTTAAGTGGATACAAGTGTATGTCAAATTTCCACACGTGAGCTTTGGCAGGAACGTTTAAGTTCTGTTACACCCATGAAGAAAGTGAAGGTGTAGTGGCTTACCAATACAGATCTCTAAAGTCAACTTTTCTGACTTTGAATCATATGTCATTCATAGTCTACCACATGACTATAGGAAACCATTTCCACTGTAAAGGGTTTTGCCCCCAGATCTGTTCCATTCTGTGAAATGCTGGGGTTGCCTCTCAGCCTTGTCATGTTTGTTTAGGTTCATCTCAGGTTATTCTTGCTGCACTTCTGCTCCAGGGTTTTCTGTGGGACACCTTTTCAGTTCAGTTCAGTTGCTCAGTCATGTCTGACTCTTTGCGACCCCATGGACTGCAGCACGCCAGGCTTCCCTGTCCATCAGCAACTCCCGGAGTTTACTCAAACTCATGTCCATTGAGTCCGTGATGCCATCCAACCATCTCATCCTCTGTCGGCCCCTTTTCCTCCTGCCTTCAATCTTTCCCAGCATCAGGGTCTTTTCAAATGAGTCAGCTCTTCGCATCAGGTGGCCAAAGTACTGGAGTTTCAACTTCAACATCAGTCCTTCAAATGAACACCCAGGACTGATTTTCTTTAGGATGGACTGGTTGGATCTCCTTGCAGTCCAAGGGACTCTCAAGTGTCTTCTCCAACACCACAGTTCAAAAGCATCAGTTGTTTGGTGCTCAGCTTTCTTCATAGTCCAACTCTCACATCCATACATGACTACTGGGAAAACCATAGCCTTGACTAGTCAGACCTTTGTTGGCTAAGTAATGTCTCTGCTTTTTAATATGCTGTCTAGGTTGGTCATAACTTTTCTTCCAAGGAGCAAGCGTCTTTTAATTTCATGGCTGCAGTCACCATCTGCAGTGATTTTGGAGCCCCCGCAAATAGTCTGTCATTGTTTCCACTGTTTCCCCATCTATTTGCCATGAAGTGATGGGACCAGATGCCATGATCTTAGTTTTCTGAATGTTGAGATTTAAGCCAACTTTTTCACTCTCTTCTTTTACTTTTATCAACAGGCTCTTTAGTTCCTCTTCACTTTCTGCCAAAAGGGTGGTGTCATCTGCATATCTGAAGTTATTGATATTTCTCCCAGCAATCTTGATTCCAGCTTGTGCTTCATCCAGCTCAGCGTTTCTTATGATGTACTCTGCATGTAATTTAAATAAGCAAGGTGACAATATACAGCCTTCACGTACTCTTTTCCCTATTTGGAACCAGTCTGTTGTTCCATGTCCAGTTCTAACTGTTGCTTCCTGACCTGCATACAGATTTCTCAAGAGGCAGGTCAGGTGGTCTGGTATTCCCATCTCTTTCAGAATTTTCCACAGTTTGTTGTGACACACACAGTCAAAAGCTTTGGCATAGTCAATAAAGCAGATATTTTTCTGGAACTCTCTTGCTTTTTCGATGATCCTGCGGATGTTGGCAATTTGATCTCTGGTTCCTCTGCCTTTTCTAAAACCAGCTTGAACATCTGAAAGTTCATGGTTCATGTATTGCTGAAGCCCGGCTTGGAGAATTCTGAGCATTACTTTACTAGCATGTGAGATGAGTGCAACTGTGCGATAGTTTGAGCATTCTGTGGCATTGCCTTTATAGGGATTGGAATGAAAACTGACCTTTTCCAGTCCTGTGGGCACTAATGAGTTTTCCAAATTTGCTGGCATATTGAGTGCAGCACTTTCACAGCATCATCTTTCAGGATTTGAAATAGCTCAACTGGAATTCCATCACCTTCACTAGCTTTGTTGTAATGATGCTTCCTTTGGCCCACTTGACTTTGCATTCCAGGATGTCTAGCTCTAGGTGAGTGATCATACCATCATGATTATTTGGGTTGTGAAGATCTTTTTTGTATAGTTTTTTCGTGTATTCTTGCCACCTCTTCCTAATATCTTCTGCTTCTGTTAGGTCCATATCACTTTTATCCTTTATTGTTCCCATCTTTGCATGAAATGTTCTCTTGATATCTCTAATTTTCTTGAAGAGAGCCCTAATCTTTCCCATTCTATTTTTCTCTTTATTTCTTTGCATTGATTCCTGAGGAAGGCTTTCTTATATCTCCTTGCTATTCTTTGGAACTCTGCATTCAAATGGGTATATCTTTTCTTTTCTCCTTTGCTTTTCACTTCTCTTCTTTTCACAGCTCTTTGTAAGGCCTCCTCAGACAACCATTTTGACATTTTGCATTTCTTTTTCTTGGGGATGGTCTTGATCCCTGCCTCCTGTACAATGTCACAAACCTCCGTCCATAGTTCTTCAGGCACTCTGTCTGTTAGATCTAATTCCTTGAATCTATTTCTCACTTCCACTGTATAATTGTAAGGGATTTGATTTAGGTCATACCTGAATGGTCTAGTGGTTTTCTCTGTTTCCTTCAATTTAAGTCTGAATTTGGCAATAAGGAGCTCATGATCTGAGCCACAGTCAGCTCCTGGTCTTGTTTTTGTTGACTGTATAGAGCTTCTCCATCTTTGGCTGCAAAGAATATAATCAATCTGATTTTGGTTTTGACCATCTGGTGATGTCCATGTGTAGATCAGATCAGATCAGTCGCTCAGTCGTGTCTGACTCTTTGCGACCCCATGAATCGCAGCACACCAGGCCTTCCTGTCCATCATCAACTCCCGGAGTTCACTCAGACTCACGTCCATCGAGTCAGTGATGCCATCCAGCCATCTCATCCTCTGTCATCCCCTTCTCCTCTTGCCCTCAATCCCTCCCAGCATCAGAGTCTTTTCCAATGAGTCAACTCTTCGCATGAGGTGGCCAAAGTACTGGAGTTTCAGCTTTAGCATCATTCCTTCCAAAGAAATCCCAGGGCTGATCTCCTTCAGAATGGACTGGTTGGATCTCCTTGCAGTCCAAGGGACTCTCAAGAGTCTTCTCCAACACCACAGTTCAAAAGCATCAATTCTTCGGTGCTCAGCCTTCTTCATAGTCCAACTCTCACATCTATACATGACCACAGGAAAAACCATAGCCTTGACTAGACGGACCTTTGTTGGCAAAGTAATGTCTCTGCTTTTCAATATGCTATCTAGGTTGGTCATAACTTTCCTTCCAAGGAGTAAGTGTCTTTTAATTTCATGGCTGCAGTCACCATCTGTAGTGATTTTGGAGCCCAGAAAAATAAAGTCTGACACTGTTTCCACTGTTTCCCCATCTATTTCCCATGAAGTGATGGGACCGGATGCCATGATCTTAGTTTTCTGAAAGTTGAGCTTTAAGCCAACTTTTTCACTCTCTACTTTCACTTTCATCAAGAGGCTTTTGAGTTCCTCTTCACTTTCTGCCATAAGGGTGGTGTCTGCATATCTGAGGTTATTGAGATTTCTCCCGGCAATCTTGATTCCAGCTTGTGCTTCTTCCAGTCCAGCATTTCTCATGGTGTACTCTGCATATAAGTTACATAAACAGGGTGACAATATACAGCCTTGACGAACTCCTTTTCCTATTTGGAACCAGTCTGTTGTTCCATGTCCAGTTCTAACTGTTGCTTCCTGACCTGCATACAAATTTCTCAAGAGGCAGATCAAAGCTTTTAATTTGATACAGAATACCTTTTGGTTATTTTGTTGAGCGTTATCATTCGTTTAACTCCACAGAATATTTCAGGAGGATTGCATCTGGCACATAGGAGGTGCTCAATAAATTGATGACTGTTGAATGATATTGAATAGTTATTACAATCCTAAAAAGAAACAGTTCCCAACCTTTTCGGCACCAGGGATTGGTCTTGTGGAAGACAATTTTCCCTCAAATGGGGTGAGGAGGAGTGGGAAGGTAAGAGGTTCAGGTGGTAATGCCAGAAATGGGGAGCACTGGGGAGCAGTAGATGGAGTTCCACTGACTTGCCTGACCCTCACTTCCTGCTGTGTGGCCCGGTTCCTAACAGGCCTCAGACTGGTACCTGTTTGAGACCTGTGTGTTGGGGACCCCTGAGATTGAGGTTGCAACTCCAGAAGACTGGATATGTTTCGGAAACTTCATAATTGAGCTTGTGAATCTAACATTTATGGTTTCAGATGGAAATGACTATACTTTTGAGAGAAGTACCATTATTCTAAACCTTATGGCTATCCAGTTTCATTATAAAGTTAATTGCACTTTGTATATTTCTCTAATAAAGTTAGGGAGGTAAGGAAATTAACAAAAGAGGAGATTGAAATAGTTGGGCTCCATGCTCACCTTTCTCTCCCAGTCTAGTCCAAAGTTAAAATAATCAAACATTTATTGAATACCTACAACACAGAGGCTGGTCTTCCCTGGTGGCTCTGTGGTAAAGAATCCACCTGCCAATGCAGAAGACACGGGTTGGATCCCTGAGTCGGGAAAATCCTCTGGAGAAGAAAATGGTAACTGACTCCAGTGTTCTTGCCTGGAAAATCCCATGAACAGAGGTGTCTGGTGGTATACCATCCATGGGGTCTCAAAAGAGTCGCATATAACTTAGCAACTAAACAGCAACAACAAAGCATGAGCTAGACTGATTTGAATGGTATCATTAAATGAATATGATTTATGGTCAGTCTCTGGTCTACATCACAATTACAAACATCAAGTTTTTTTTATATCATAATAGGGTGTGTTGAGAAAGCTGAGGTACCAACAGGGATTGGTTCTGCTTTTTACTTACTTGTGTGGGTTAATATACTGTGTCTGTCTCCTGGCCATTAAACCATACGAATGATATTTTGTTAAAGTTGAATGCTAATTCCACAAAACACACTTTCACATTTATATCTATACCTTTTTAGGTATGTGCATGCTAAGTAGGCATGCTAAGTAGCTTTAGGCATGTCTGACTCTTTGTGACCCCATGGACTGTAGCCTGCCAGGCTTCTCTGTCCATAGGATGCTCCAGTTGAGAATACTGGAGTGGGTTGCCATGCCCTCCTACAGGGGATCTTCCCCATTCATTGATCAAACCCATGTGTCTTATGTCTCCTGCATTGGCAGGTGCGTTCTTTATCACTAATGCCAACAGAGAAGCCCATACCTTTTTACATTGCAGGTTAATTCATTGAGGAAGATGTTCTTTGAATAAAGTTTTGTGTCTATCACATTTATTTAATTTTTGTGAAGTGTTAAATATTTAGATAATTAGGTGTTTTCGGATAATGGTTTTCAGGATGGGTGGTTTGGTGTGGTAATTGTTTTAAAATTATTTAAAGTACTGTAACCTACCTTTGGTGTTCACAGTCAAGGAAACTAAAGGATTTAGTTAAAATGTTAGTCTCTTGTACTTGCCAAGGGCAAACTGCAGGATGTACCTTGGATTACCTTTTGAATGGCCTTCACACCTGCTTACTTTCTTTTAAACAGGATGATAAGAAAACAAAACAAAACCTTAGAGCTCTCAATTTACTTCCCTATCTGGTTGTAACAACTTTACATTCCTTACCAGCTACTACAAACAGCAGCAAAGATGATCCATGCTCGTGAAAAAAAGTAAATGTCAGTATTTATTAGGAATATATTATAGTTAAGTATTAAGTGTCATATATACTTACATACAGTCAAAACAGAAGAGAATGTATCAGTATTTTAATCTGTCTGACACATTACTTTGGCTCAGATAAAACATTCCTCTCTGCCTTCAGCGGCTAATTTAGCATTACCATTTTTGAGACTTATGTATGCATGTTTACAAAAAAAGCAAAAAATAAATCAGCACGCTATTTTGCTTGTTGCAGCGCTAGATACCTGATTTATGGAGGCACTGCCACAAGGTGAAATTTCATTGTTTCTGGGAGCTCGGGTGTGATAGCTGCTTCCTTTTTCGTCTAATCTTGAGCTCTCTTTAAAGTCAGGAAAAGGCTAAATTTTACTGCGGTCCTCAGGGTCCAATGCGACCTCACATGAGTCCGAGTTAAGAACCGCTGGTCCCGCGCCGCAGAAGCCTCTTAAGAGGGTGGGGTTGGGCTCCAGCTTAGTTTTGGAAAAAAGCGGAGGCTCTAATTGGGAGCGTACAGGAAGGTGACTTTCGGGACGTGGGGAGCCGCCCGGAGACCCATTTGGCTGGGTAGGGCAGCAGCTGCAGGGTACAACAGCCGGCGTCCCGAACAGCACCCGCTCCAAAATCCCGCCCGGTTCTCCCCCGCCCCCAAACAACGGCGCGCGCTCCCCTCCCTCCCCCTGCGCGCGCTCCCCGCCCTCCCCCTGCGCGTGCTCCCTTAGTCCTCCCCCCTGCGCGCGCTCCCTCCGTTCTCACGCGCGCTCCCCAACGCGCTCCCCGTCGCTGCTCCCGCCCGCGCTCACCCCGCCCTCTCCGCGGAGCGCGCTTACCCTGCCCGCGCGCACGCGCGCCCCGCCCTCCCTCCCGCCCGGCGCGCGCGAGCCGGCGGGCTGAGGAGTGCGGTGGGCGGGGCGCCGCGCTGACGTTGCCTGGGATGCGGGCAGGTTCCGCCGCCGCCGCCGCCGCCGCCGCCGCCGCCGCCGCCGCCACCACCACCTCCACCTCCTCCACCTCCTCCTCCTCCTAGCCTGCCACCGGGGTTTGTATGAAAACACCCGGCGGCGGGCGGCGAGGTATCCGCGGTGTGTCGGGAGAGCAGCAGCTCGCGCTGCCGACGCCGAGCCGGGTGCTGCGGCTCTGCCTAGCTCCTGCCAGCGCCCCATCCAGAGCCGGTGAGCGCCCCGCAGCCGCCGCCGTCCGCGCGTCCTGGCCGGCAGCCTCTCGGCCGCGGCTAATCCTCCAGGCAGCCACCACTTCGCTGTCCCCGGCCGCTGTGTCTTGGGGGCGGGAGAAGCAAGGAAGGAGCGACCCCCGGCCCTCCTCGGTTTGCGCCCTGCTACCTCTGGGTCCCTTACCTGACAGGTTGTGTAACCCGTGTCTTTCTGGGGTGGACCAGGTCTTGAAGGGAATCCCTGATGGGTGGGGGCTTTGGCTGATTTCTGGAAAACGCCCCACCCCGCCCCCACCCATGGTCACTCGGTCGTCCCCTCTCCAGCCCTCGCGGAGGGTACCCGGTTAGGTCTCCGAGCAGAGGCGGCCCCCTGCCCTGCTCTTCCTTTCTGTCGGCGGTGACCGCGGTGCAGCGCGGAGCTGAGCTGTGCGGAGGGGCGGTGGGCAGGGGCCGGGCGCGCGCCTTGCCTCCGCACCTACCCAGCTCTCAGCCCCTAAGTGCACCCGGCTTCAAGGTGGGTGGTGGTGTGACGACGGCGATGGCCGAGCTTGCTTCCTTTCTATGGTTGACTTGACCCGAAGTGTGTTCTCTGCTTACAACTTGTCGCCTTGTGTGTTTGATTTGGACATGAAGGAGATCGCCCTAGATGACAGTGCAGAGTTTCCCTCCAGCCTTGCTTCCTGAGTTGCGGGTTTTTCATGCGAGTGTGCAGGGGCACCTGCAACCCCACGCAAAGGCTTGCTCGGGGCTCCACGGTAGTTACCCTCCTTCGCCTTTAAGTCTCTTAATGTACCAGTGGAGGTTTGAGTCCGTCGGTTTCCTTTCCTGGGCATTTATCCATCTTGGAATAGAGTTTTACACATCGTTGTGAATGTTGATAACATAAAGCTTGTTTCTGTTTTTTAAGATAGCTTCCTCAAGTGCCTGCAGGTCTAGCACTGCTGATGACTTAATATGTTTTAAGACTCAGTAGAAATTTTCTGTGGCAATGTTAATTCTGCGTGGGTTTGTTTTTTCTGCTTACTTTCAGGTATTCAAAATTGTAACAGTGTTTATGATGTACGTTTGTAGCAGTGTCTGTGATGCAGTTCGTACAGTTTGTGGGTAGAAAGGACTTTTAACAGTCTGCTGGATCACTCATTTTCACTTACCATTTATGTCTTTCTTGGAATCTTTATGTAAATCGAGTTATCTCTTTCTTTGTTATCCTCTGAATTTGTTTTAGAAATTCTTTTTTTTTTTTTTTAATCCCTGAGAAAACCAGAAAGTTATTTTTGTAATTATATTGTGGAATGTTTTCAGTTCAGTAGGCCAAAAAAATAATAGTTTATTTAAGGCACTTTGTATGGTACATATTTTAAAACGTGTGCCAAATGTTAACACTGAACAAAAACTCTGAAATATCTGAGTATTTTCTTCTGTAATTACTGTGAGATAGTTAGTGTTTATTCACTCCTTATTCCTTATCCTTAGGGCTGGTTTGTAACATGACTTATTCCACTTTGCTTGATTTAATTTCTACAGTGAAGTTCTAGGTTCATTTTTTTTTTTTTTTGCCCCCTCCCCCCCCAGGTTCATTTTTAATGACCTCAAAACTCTGCCTTAAGTTGCTTCAACACATATTTGGAACTTCATTCTCACTCTGAACACTGAAATGAAAGGCGTAGACCTAGAGCTACCCTTGTAATTAGCCGCATTGCAAAACATTTAGATGTAGTGTAATTTGAACTTTTGTAAAAGCAGTTTTTATAAAGCTCTATCAGTTGATTTGAATTGAGGCATTATTCTCTTTGGAATAGTCTAGTTAGATTCTTAAATAATAATGGTTTTTATCTTCAATTGCAGAAGGCAAAGAGGTCCAAGGCTTGTGAAATTATCTAACTTCTATTCTATTCTATTCTGTATTCTATATTTTGGGCTAAAGAAAAATGTCCTCCACAGTTTTACCTTCCAAAATCTACTCTTCTTGCCTGAGCCCCTCTGGTACTTGGAAGTTGAACAGCAGCTGTAGAGTAATGGATGAACCTGTCAGAGGACTCTCTGCAAATTGGAAGCTTCTCTTAGGCAGTATGAACAACAGAAATGGTCTACAGTGGACATTGACTTTCAACTTTATGTATTATTGTTGGTTACTTGCCTGTGTGTACTGTAGTGTAGTGGCTAAAGGGCTGGGCCTCAGAGTCAGACAGGCTGGATTTAAATCCTGGCTTTGCTTTGGGCAAGTTATTTATCTTCTTTGTGTTTCAGTTTTCTCAACTCCAAAAATGGGGATAATTATGGTGTAAACTCTTAAGATGGTCTTGAATGTTAAGTGCTTAGCCCACAGTGCCTGGCACATAGAAAATGCTCAATAAATATTATTATTGCTTCTGTGTTTCCTCAGCACAGGGGATGTTGTAGCTGAAAAGGGGCTTTGGGCTGATTGAGTCCTGTTACTTCAGGTTAATCCCACTAAGACCCATTTGCTCTTTTGGGGCTGAGAGCTTAGTGTTACTGTCCTGTCTTGGAAGCATGTAATTTAGTTTAAAATAGAACAGCTAGACCCTGAGCTGGGTGTCCTGAGATGCTGCTGGAGAGTGGCTGAAGTACCCGTTTGTCCCTTCTGACAGGACCTTGGATTGTCTCCCTCACGGTGGTGGCGGCTGCTATTTTAATCATCTGTTTTTGAGTTTGTGACTGCGCGTTTCTTTGGCTGTCATTTGCAGCTATCAAAAATATTATTTATCAAATGGATATATTTATGTGTTTATCTAATCAAGATATTGCATTATGTTTCCAGGATATACAAAATCACTTTGATCTAAGCATTCTTTTCTTTTTTAAAATTCTTATTGATGTTACATAGAAGGAATCAAATAATTCTGATTTGCCATTGTGTCCCTTTTCAGTTTTCATGTAATGTCTTTTAGGAAAACTAAAAAAAAATAAAGAAAAAGTACTTCTTGTTCTTTTTGTTTTGCAGGGATCTGATATTAATACTCTGTTCTTTAAATCAGGTGTTTTCAAATGTTTTGTCTCAGGACTCTTTTATATTCTTAAAAAATTATTGAGCACACAGAGAGCTTTTGTGGGTTATAGCTGTCTGTATTATGTTATAAATTAAAGCAGAGATACAACTTTTTATTAATTCACTTAAAATGAGCAGTATAAACCCATAACATGTTAATATAAACTTTTTTTTCTTTTAGTAAAAGATGACTGTTTTTTAAGAACGAAGGAGTGAGAAGACTGGCATTTTAGATTTTTGTAAATCTCTAATGTCTGGTTTAATAGAAATAGCAGGATTCTCATATTTGCTTTTACATTCAGTCTATTGCAGTATGTTGTTTGGGTTGAAGTATATATACAGAGAGAAATCCAGCCTCACACAGTTAATGGTTGAAAAAGGGAGGGATATTTTGATAGCCTCCAAGGAATTATGGATATATTTTATTGGTGTGTGTGTGTGTGCGCGAATGCACGCGCTCAGTCACTCAGTTGTGTCCAGCTCTTTGCAACCCCCAAACTGTAGCCCTCCAGGCTGCTCAGTCCATGGGATTGCCTAGGCAAGACTGGGTTGCCATTTCTTCTTGCAGGGGATCTTCCTGACCCAGGGACTGAACCGGCGGAACCAGCGACTCCTGTGTCTCCTGCATTGTCCGGTGGATTTTTTACCACTGAGCCACGTGGAAAGCCCTATATTTGGTTGTTAACTACATCAAGACTCAGCATATAACAGTTTTTAGTAAATTATGTAGGAGTTTGAAATGAACCTTCTTGAAATTTGCCACTTTTGCATGATTGATTATTTTGAGCAGATGAGACCCTGTGGGTTTGAGAGAAACTACTGCCCCTTTTTAACCACCTAGAAGAATTTAAATTGGGGATTTTTCTCAGAAAAAAAGTTATTACCAGAGATAAATTTTATCCTAGTGGCTGCATTGTGAAACATCTGCTCTGCTGCTTATTGTCCTGTGAATGATCCTCCTGTTCTTCTAAGCCCCAGATCCCTGTCCCATCCTGTAGTTCAAAGTGACATTTACACCACATTTTACCTTTCTATCTTTGAATCTCTCGTGTATGTAGGGTGTCTGGCCCATCTTATGTATGGAATTCCCATACATATGACATTAAATTTGATTTTCTCTTGTTAATCTGTCTCATGCCAGTTTAATTTTTAGACCAGCCAGAAGAACCTAGGAGAGTAAAGGAAAGTTTTCCTCCTCCCTGACATTTGCAGTCTGGAATCTGAAATCATATCAGTGGACTTTTTAATAATGTTATGTTAAAATCCGTTGGTTTGACCATAGAGTGGATCGTATGCCTATGTCTGACTGTATAACATCATGCCTTGGTCACTTGTCAATATTGGTTCAGTAAGTTACTTTTCATTATAAGCTATTAAAATATCACATTTGTTAATATCACCCATTCCAACAGAAATAAGTTATTGGGAAACCGTCCCTGTTGTGACATGGTGATGGATATGAGTTTTCCAGAAATCTGATTTTTGCTTGAAAGTTCAAATTTTATCATTGGCAAAAATAAGGTTGCCATTTGTTTCCTAAAGTGACAAGAAGACTTCCTTCATTTCTGAGCAAACCTCTGCCAAAATACCTAAGACATTCTTTTAAGTAAAGATGGTATAATGAAAAATGCTAGCTTAAGCTCTCAATAACCTCAGATATGCAGATGACACCACCCTTATGGCAGAAAGTGAAGAAGAACTAAAGAGCCTCTTGATGAAAGTGAAAGAGGAGAGTGAAAAAGTTGGCTTAAAGCTCAACATTCAGAAAACTAAGATCGTGGCATCCAGTCCCATCACTTCATGGCAAATAGATGGGGAAACAGTGGAAACAGTGGCTGACTTTATTTTTCTGGGCTCCAAAATCACTGCAGATGGTGACTGCAGCCATGAAATTAAAAGATGCTTACTCCTTGGGAGGGAAGTTATGACCAACCTAGACAGCATATTAAAAAGCAGAGACATTACTTAGCCAACAAAGGTCCAACTAGTCAAAGCTATGGTTTTTCTAGTAATCATGTATGGATGTGAGAGTTGGACTATAAAGAAAGCTGAGGGCTGAAGAATTGATGCTTTTGAACTGTGGTGTTGGAGAAGACTCCTGAGAGTCCCCTGGACTGCAAGGAGATCCAACCAGTCCATCCTAAAGGAGATCAGTCCTGGGTGTTCATTGGAAGGACTGATGCTGAGGCTGAAACTCCAATACTTTGGCCATCTCACGTGAAGAGTTGACTCATTGGAAAAGACCCTGATGCTGGGAAGGACTGGGGGCAAGAGGAGAAGGGGACGACAGAAGATGAAATGGCTGGATGGCATCATCAACTCAATGCACATGAGTTTGGGTGAACTCCGGGAGTGGGTGATGGACAGGAGGCCTGGTGTGCTGCAATTCATGGGGTCGCAAAGAGTCAGACATAACTGAGCAACTGAACTGAACTGAACTGAAAGGTTATTCACAGAAAGTTGAAAGGTTTCTTAGCATTTTAGTCAAGCGCTGATACAAAGGGACTATATTATTAGTGTTCTGAAGTTACATTGTCTAAAAACAAAGATTTGGTACTACATTTCCACATAAATATTCAAATCTAATTTTTTTTTGGTTTTACTTATTAGACAAATATAGTGAGGGCACAGTATGGAAAGCTGGCTTGACATCTAGTTCATAAGCGGGGAAAAAAGAGACCACTTAGCTTCCTTCTTAATCTCCTTTCATTTCTCATTTAATTCATGCTGAGGATGAACAGTCCTAAGGAGATGAGAGGTACTTGCTGTCTTTGCCTCTCATCTTCTCTATGGGGAGAATGATTTACAGTTATCATTATAAGGGTATAGATTACATTGGGAATAATAATAATGTCAATGAAATATTTATGGTAGAATAATAATAATAGGAACACTACCTACATATGATAGAGTTTGAATACTATTTTGCCAAAAACTCTAGGGATTTATTAATTAACAGCTTCTTGTTGCATGTAGGCAGAACTGACCGATGGTGAATGTAAGATAGCTAACCTCCCTGAAGAGCTTCTCTCCTAATTTACAGAGTGAAAAGATTTGAATTTCACAAGATCTTTGAAGCTTGCTACAACTCTAGACTTCTGGGATTTTTTTTCTTTGCCTTGAGAATATCTCTTTCATCTGTTAATTTCATCTCATCAGTTTTGATTTTGTGTTTACATTTGAAATTTATTTTTTCCAATTTTTAACATTATTGACTCATTCATATGTTTGGTCCATATTTTGATTTAAAAATTTATTTTTAAAAACTATGGTAAAGTACATATAAAGTTTAGCACTTTTACCATATTAAGTATACAGTTCTGTGGCATTAAGTACATTCACACTGTTGTACGTCTATTACCACCATCCATTTCTAGAACTTTTCATCATGCAAAACTTAATTGGATCCATTAAGTTATAAACTGCCCATTTCCTCCCCTCCCACCTTCCCCTGGCAGCCAGCATTCTGCTTTTTCTCTCTATGAATTTTACTACTCTGTGTACCTTATATGAGTGGAATCATACTATATTTTCTCTTTTGTGATTGGCTTATTTCTTTTAGCATTGTGTCTTCAAAATTCAGCTAAACTGTCAGAATTTCCTTTGTTTTCAGCACTAACATTCTACTATATGTATATACCATATTTTATTTGTTCATCAGTGGATCCTTGGGTTGCTTCTACCTTTTGTCTATTGTGAAAAATGCTGCTGCTGTGTATTTGGGTGTGCAAATATTTCTTTGAGACTCTGCTTTTAGTTCTTTTAGGTACATACTCAGAAGTGGAATTGTTGGCTCATATGGTAATTTTAAATTTTAAAATTTTTTGAGGACTGACCATGCTGTTTCCATAGCAGCTGCATCATTTTACATTCACAGCAACACCGACATTGTACAGAGGTTCAAATTTGTTTACATCCTTATCAACACTTACTTTCTGTGGGTGAATTTTTTGCTTTTTTGCATAGTAGCTATCCTAATGGGTGTGAGATGATATGTCATTATGACTTTGATTTGCATTTTTGCTGCTTAATTCAGTTTGCTGGTGTTTTGTTGGGGATTTTTGAATCAGTGTTCAATAGGAATATTGGTCTGTAGTTTTGTTGTAATGTCTTTTTGTGGCTGTGTTATCAGGGTGATACTAGCCTCATAGAATGAGTTAGAAAGTATACCCTCCACTTCAGCTTTTTGGGAAGGATTTGAGAAGCATTGATGTGCTTTAAATGTTTGGTACAGTTCACTAGTGAAGCCATCAGGGGCTTTTCTTTGTTGGGAGGTTTTTGATTACTAATTCAATCTCCTTAATACTTATGTGCCTATTCAAATTTTCTCTTTCTTTGTGACTCAGTTGGTTTCTAGAAATTTGTTGATTTTACCTAGGTTATCCACTTTATTGGTGCACAGTTGGTCATAGTACTCTCATTAAATCCTTTTTATTTCTGTAGGATCAGTAATGTTTCCACTTTGTGATTAGTAACTGGCTCCTTTTTTCTTAATTAATCTTGCTAAAGTTTTGTGAATTTCGTTAATCTTTTGAAGATCAACTTTTGTTTTCGTTGATTTTCCTCTGTTCACTATTTCATTTATCTGTGCCCTCATGTTTATTCTTTTCTTTTTTTCTGCTGGTTTTGGATTTCTGCTTTTTCTAGTTCCTTAAATTATAAACTTAAGTTGTTGATCTGAAGTCTTTCTTATTTTTTATAATTTTATAAATTTCCCCCTTAGCACTCCTTCGCTGTATCTAATAAATTTTGATATGTTATGTTTTTTGTTTTCATTTGTTTCTTAAATATTTCTAGTTTCCCTTGTGATTTCTACTTTGACCCTTTGGTTGTTTAAGAGTGTATTCTTGGGACTTCCCTGGTGGTCTAGTGGTTGGGAATCCGCCTTCCAGTGCAGGGGATGTGGGTTCTATCCCTGGTGGGGGAACTAAGATCTCACATGCCTGTGTGCCAAAACTGCCGAGCCTGCATACCACACCTGCTGCAACTAAGACCTAACACAGCCAAATAAATGAGTAAATATTAAAAAAAAGAATGTGTTGTTTAATTTCCACAAATTTGTGAATTTTCTAGTTTTTCTTCTCTTACTGATTTCTAAACTCATTCTGTTGTAGTTGGAAGAAATACTTTGTACAATTATCTGTCTTTTAAAATCTATTGAGACTTAATTTGTGGCCTGATATATGGTGTATTCGGAGAAGGCAATGGCACCCCACTCCAGCACTCTTGCCTGCAAAATCCCATGGACGGAGGAGCCTGGTGCGCCGCAGTCCATGGGGTCGCTGAGAGTCGGACACGACTGAGCGACTTCACTTTCACTTTTCACTTTCATGCATTGGAGAAGGAAATGGCAACCCACTCCAGTGTTCTTGCCTGGAGAATCCCAGGGACAGGGGAGCCTGGTGGGCTGCTGTCTATGGGGTCGCACAGAGTCGGACACGACTGAAGCGACTTAGCAGCATATGGTGTATTTGGAGAATGTTTTGTTTGCACTTGAGAAGAATTTATCTGTTGTTAGGTAGAATGTTCTATATATGTCTGTTATGTCTAGTTGTCTATGTTTATTGTGTTTTTCAAGTCCTCTGTTTTCTTATCTTCTGTCTGGTTGTTCTATCCATTATTGAGAGTAGGGTATTGAAACTGCCAACTATTATAGATAATTCTGTGAGTTTTTGCTTCATTTGTTTTGGTGGTCTGTTATTAGGTGCAAGAGTGTTTATAATTGTTATATCTTCTTGCTCTTTTGTTCCTTTTCTTAATATATAGTGTTCTTCTTTGTCTCTTGTAACCTTTTTTGATTTAAAGTCTAGTTTGTTTCATATTAGTAGAGCCATCCTTTTAGTTACTATTGGTATTAGTAGAGCCTCCCTTTTAGTTACCAGTTTTCATTCCAATCCCAATGAAAGGCAATGCCAAACAATGCTCAAACTACTGCACAATTGCACTCATCTCACACGCTAGTAAAGTGATGCTTAAAATTCTCCGAGCCAGGCTTCAGCAATATGTGAACCGTGAACTTCCAGATGTTCAAGCTGGTTTTAGAAAAGGCAGAGGAACCAGAGACCAAATTGCCAACATCTGCTGGATCATGGAAAAAGCAAGAGAGTTCCAGAAAAACATCTATTTCTGCTTTATTGACTATGCCAAAGCCTTTGACTGTGTGGATCACAATAAACTGGAAAATTCTTCAAGAGATGGGAATACCAGACCACCTGAGCTGACTCTTGAGAAATCTGTATGCAGGTCAGGAAGCAACAGTTAGAACTGGACATGGAACAACAGACTGGTTCCAAATAGGAAAAGGAGTTCATCAAGGCTCTATATTGTCACCCTGCTTATTTAACTTATATGCAGAGTACATCATGAGAAACGCTGGGCTGGAAGAAGCACAAGCTGGAATCAAGATTGCCGGGAGGAATATCAATAACCTCAGGTATGCAGATGACACCACCCTTATGCCAGAAAGTGAAGAAGAACTAAAGAGCCTCTTGATGAAAGTGAAAGAGGAGAGTGACAAAGTTGGCTTAAAACTCAACATTCAGAAAATGAAGATCATGGCATGTGGTCCCATCACGTCATGGCAAATGGATGGGGAAACAGTGGAAATAGTGGCTGACTTTATTTTTCTGGGCTCCAAAATCACTGCAGATGGTGATTGCAGCCATGAAATTAAAAGACGCTTACTCCTTGGAAGGGAAGTTATGACCAACCTAGACAACATATTAAAAAGCAGAGACATTACTTTGTCAACAAAGATCTGTCTAGTCAAGGCTATGGTTTTTCTAGTAATCATGTATGGATGTGAGAGTTGGACTATAAAGAAAGCTGAGCGCTGAAGAACTGATGCTTTGAACTGTGGTGTTGGAGAAGACTCTTGAGAGTCCCTTGGACTGCAAGGAGATCAGTCCTGGGTGTTCATTGGAAGGACTGATGTTGAAGCTGAAACTCCAATACTTTGGCCACCTGATGCAAAGAGCTGACTCATTTGAAAAGACCCTGATGCTGGGAAAGATTGAGGGCAGGAGGAGAAGGGGACAACAGAGGATGAGATGGTTGGATGGCATCACGGACTCAATGGAGATGAGTTTGAGTAAACTCCGGGAGTTGGTGATGGACAGGGAGGCCTGGCGTGCTGCGGTTCATGGGGTCGCAAAGAGTCTGACATGACTGAGTGACTGAATTGATTGATTTAGTTACTGTTTGCGTGGCATATGTTTTTCCATCCTTTTACTTTCCACCTATTTTTTCCTTTGTAGCTAAAGTAAGTCTCTTGTAGAGGACATATAGTTGGATCATGTTTTACTTTTAATTTTTATTTATTTTTTAAATTTTTTGGCTGCACCACATGTCACGTGGGATCTTAGTTCCCTGACCAGCGATCCTACCTGTACCACCTGCAGTGGGAGTGCAGAGTCTTAACAATAAGACCTCCAGGGAGATTCCTGGATCATGTTTTTAGAATCCATTTTTACTAATTTCTGCCTTTTGAATGGAGAGTTTAATTCATTTACATTTAAAGTAATTGTTTATAAGGAGGAACTTCTGTCATTTTACTGTTTGTTTCTGATGCCTTATAGCTTTTTGAGTCCTTCCTGTCCTGTGTATTTTGATTCCTATTTTGATGTTAATGGGAGATGACTTAGGGCTGTGGTACTTTCCTTAAGCAACCAAACAAGAAGAAACAAACAAAACTTAAACCATTTTAATGGGTTAGAGTTATAGGTTAGAGGCAAGGAAAATGTGTGTTTCAAGGTAAGAATTTTAATCTCATTCATCACCTATATGGACTTAGGAATTTTGGCACTTGTTTAAGTCTAAAACTAATCAGTTGGAATCAGTATTGAGGGAAGAGTTATTTTAAATATTAAGTAAACTATTTAATTGAAGTGTAGTGGGATTCTGTTCTTCCAACAATAACACCCTATTATTTGTGTTATAATTAAAACATCATATAGCAGAACAAATTAGACCTTTGTAAGTGTCAGAGCATCTTTTGTGGAGTAGTGTGTGAAACATCCAAAATCTTGTGTTTTTAAAGAGGATGCATAATGAAGAAAGGTAAAAGGTGTAACCTTTTTATAGGTTTACTGTTATCCACAAGGTAATCATCAAATGTCATATGTTTAAGGTAACCAAATGAAAATGTATACCTTAATATTGTTATTTAGAGTAGGTTAACATACACAGATGGACATGAGTTTGAGCAAGCTCAGGGAGTTGCTGATGGACAAGGAAGCTTGGTGTGCTGTAGTCCATGAGGTTGCAGAGAGTCAAGACACAACTGAGCGACTGAACTGAACATACACAGGCCATGTCCAGTGTATATGTTTGTCATTTAATTTAAATGATAGTAATCTCTATCTTTCTAATGCTGAGCATATTACTTTTCTATCCTTTAAACAGCAGATAGTATTTACCTTCTTCCTTTAAAGTTTCTTTTTCCTTTAATAAGGGAAAGGGGTATAATCATATTTTTGGTGATCTTATTAAATAATCATGATTTGCAATTTTCCATCACATTGACATAACTGGTGTGGGAGAACAGTAGTAGTTCACTTAAGTTCTTGAAAGTGATTTTTTCCTTTGAGATGATGAAACAGTGCTGAAAAAAGATAATGCATTTGCAGCATACTTGTTTTTGCATTCCCTATAGTAGAACCAGCTACCCAGATCTTCTTTAACTGTAGTCCTTTCCTGTTGCCCACAACCTTTTCAACAAGAACAACTATCTGGTATTTAACAGCAAAGGTTATCACTGTTAATTAGAGCAGTGGTTCTCGTGTTTTTTTTTAATTCTAAAATGTTTTAAATAGTGGAAACTTTTTGTCTAATGATATCTTGTGGGGAGACCCTTTGGTAAACAGGAGAGTAAAATAATGAAGTTGTTCTGGTTGAATGGGAACTGGACCAAGTTGTTTAAGCAAGGGAAGTCAAAGGGATCATATTTCCTCAGATTGTTTTTTAAAAGATTTATATGGGGCTTTGAAGTGTGAACAGTATATGGTTCTTGGCATTTTTCTTTTTTTAGCAGTTTGACTTGAAATAAATTTAAAACCATGTGTATTGAAGTATTTATATAATTAGAATGTACAGGCTTACGTTGCTGTGTGTCAGAATTTCTTTTGTGGCGTGTTTGTGGAATGAAAATGAGGACAGTGTACGTGTATGAACTTCTCAAGTGTGTGTGCACATGCTTATTGACTTGGCTGATGTGCACTTGGTTGGCTGACTTGGCTTGATTCCAGGCTTAAGCCAGTGGCAACTGAGGGCTTCAGGTTTTAGATTCTTTAGGCTCTGGAACTAGTTCTAGCTCAGAACAAAAGATCAGGAAAATCTCAAAAATTCAGAAGATCTAAGACTGCAAGGAGATCCAACCAGTCCATTCTGAAGGAGATCAGCCCTGGGATTTCTTTGGAAGGAATGATGCTAAAGCTGAAACTCCAGTACTTTGGCCACCTCATGCGAAGAGTTGACTCATTGGAAAAGACCCTGATGCTGGGAGGGATTGGGGGCAAGAGGAGAAGGGGACGACAGAGGATGAGATGGCTGGATGGCATCACTGACTCTATGGACGTGAGTCTGAGTGAACCCCGGGAGGTGGCAATGGACAGGGAGGCCTGGCGTGCTGCGATTCATGGGGTCGCCAAAAGTCGGACATGACTGAGGGACTGATCTGATCTGAAACCTTTGTGTGCATTTATTGAGCTATCATAATGCAAACTTATTTGCTTTTCTTTCTATGTGGGCTATCTTGAGCAAGTTTATCTTGCTTGTATGATTTTCTGCTGAGGCCAGATTCCCACATTTAATTTTAGTGTAAGCCACGTGTAAATATATAAAAATCAACTTGTGCAGACACTTGCTCCAATTTAGGGAGGTATATACTGTGGATTTTTATGTGACAGCATTGTGAGGCTTCCCACCTCTCCCCCAGACTTCTTTAGGGTATACTCAGAATACATCTGTCCTAGAGCCAGCTGGGTCTATAGTTTTGCTTTAGTGTAAAGGATATCGTATTCCATCATGGGAAGCAGGCACTGAGGTATAGAGAGTGTAAATCCCTAACCCTAATTTAGGAATGGTTGAATTATGTAAGTACCTGCAGGGATTAAGTTTTTATTAATTATTTTTATTATAATTAATTTTATTAATTATTAATTGTTATTTTATTAATATAAGTTTTGTTGAGATATAACTCACTTACCATACAATTTTACCAGTTAAAGTACGCAATTCAGTAGATTTTAAAACATTCACAGAGTTGTGCAACCATTACCACCATCAATTTTAGAACATTTTCATTACTCCCCAAAAAAGCTCCCACACCGTTTTAGTCATTTCCTACATACCTCTCTCCATTTCTCGTAGTTCTTGGTAACCACTAATCTACTTTCTGTCTCTAAAGATTTACCTTTCCTAAATACTTCATACAAATTGAATTATGTAATTATGTGATCTTTCTTGACTGGCTTCTTCCACTTAACATAAATATTTTCAAGATTCATCCAGGTAGCACATAGAAGTACTTTGTTTCTTTTTGTCACTGAATAATGTTACATTCTGCAGATATACCACATTTTATTTATCCATCAGGGCATTGGGTTGTTTCCTTTCCTTTTCTTTTTAGTGAATAATGCTGCCATGAACATTTGTGTACAGGTTTTTGTATGGATGTAGTTTCATTTTTTTGTATGTACGCAAAGATGGAATAACTGAGTCTTGATGGCCACTTTATGTTTGGCTTTTTGAGGAACTGCTAGATTGTTTTCAAAGCAGCTGTTACTGTTTTACATTCTCATCTGCAGTGTATGAGGGTTCTAGTTTCTCCACATCCTTGTTAACACTCGTCATTATCTGTGTTCTTTATTATTGACATTCTAGTAGGTGTGAAGTGGTATCTCACTGTAGACTAAGTTTTTAAAATAGTAGTTAGGCCTTACAGGAAAGATAGTACTCTAATATTACGATTGAAGTATATAATTGGCAGACTTAGAAATATAATCTTCAGTAGCCATTCTTAACCCTGTCTATGTATAATTAGTATCACTTCCCAATTAAAACAATGATGTCATGAGTATTGTATGAGCCCCTATCTCTTAGCAAAAAATTCTTTATCAAAAGAGAAACAGTGAAGACTCAGTTGTAGAGAACAGAATCCACTTGTTATGACTTAAGCAGACATGATTTATTTACCGTGGCATACTAAATAGCTTAAAAAATTGTTGGTATGTATCATTCTGGGTCCAGTCAAGAGATAAAAGGCATGTAGTAACTTAATAGGGAAAGAGTAAAGAATTATAGACCACTTGATCTTAGCCAAAAGGCTGAGACGTGGTGCTGGGAAAACTGGACAGCTCTAACACCATACACAAAAATAAAGTTGAAACGGATCAAAGACCTAAATGTAAGGCCAGACATTGTAAAACTCCTAGAGGAAAACATAGGCAGGACAGAGGAAAACAGGCAAAACACTCATTGAAGGAATATCCTTTTTGATCTAATCAGAGTCAGATAGTAGGTATTTTGTATCTTTTAGAACAGGTGACCCTAACAGAAGCAGAAGATATTAAGAAGACATGGCAAGAATACACAGAAGAAATGTACAAAAAAGATCTTCATGACCCAGATAATAACGATGGTGTGATCACTCACCTAGAGCCAGACATCCTGGAATGTGAAGTCAGGTGGGCCTTAGGAAGCATCACTACGAACCAAGCTAGTGGAGGTGATGGAATTCCAGTTGAGTTATTTCAAATCCTGGAAGATGATGCTGTGAAAGTGGTGCACTCACGATGCCAGCAAATTTGGAAAACTCAGCAGTGGCCACAGTTTTCATTCCAATCCCAAAGAAAGGCAATGCCAAAGAATGCTCAAACTACTGCACAACTGCACTCATCTCACACGCTAGTAAAGTAATGCTCAAAATTCTCCAAGCCGAGCTTCAGCAATATGTGAACCGTGAACTTCCAGATGTTCAAGCTGGATTTAGAAAAAGCAGAGCAATGAGAGATCAAATTGCCAACATCTACTGGATCATCAAAAAAGCAAGAGAGTTCCAGAAAAACATCTGCTTTATTGACTTTGCCAAAGCTTTTGACTGTGTGTGTCACAACAAACTGTGGAAAATTCTTCAAGAGATGGGAATACCAGACCACCTGACCTGCCTCCTGAGAAATCTGTATGCAGGTCAAGGAGCAAGAGTTAGAACTGGACATGGAACGACAGGCTGGTTCCACATAGGAAAAGGAGTTCATCAAGGCTCTATATTGTCACCCTGCTTATTTAACTTATATGCAGAGTATATCATGAGAAACTCTGGGCTGGAGGAAGCACAAGCTGGAACCAAGTTTGCTGGGAGAAATATTGATAACCTCAGATACGCAGATGACACCACCCTTATGCCAGAAAGTGAAGAAGAACTAAAGAGTCTCTTGATGAAAGTGAAAGAGGAGACTGAAAAAGTTGGCTTAAAGCTCAGCATTCAGAAAACTAAGATCATGGCATCTGGTCCCATCACTTCATGGGAAATGGATGGGGAAACGGAGGAAAGAGTTACTGACTTTATTTTTTTGGGCTCCAGAAATCACTGCAGATGGTGATTGCAGCCATGAAATTAAAAGATGCTTACTCCTTGGAAGGAAAGTTATGACCAACCTAGACAACATATTAAAAAGCAGAGACCTTACTTTGTCAACAAAGGTCCATCTAGTCAAAGCTATGGTTTTTCCAGTTTCATATGGATGTGAGAATTGGGCTGTAAAGAAAGCTGAGCACTGAAGAGTTGATGCTTTTGAACTGTGGTGTTGGAGAAGACTCTTGAGAGTCCCTTGGACTGCAAGGAGATCCAACCAGTGCATCCTAAAGGAGATCAGTCCTGGGTGTTCATTGGAAGGAGTGATTTTGAAGCTGAAACTCCAATACTTTGGCCACTTGATGCAAAGAGCTGACTCATTTGAAAAGACCCTGATGCTGGGAAAGATCGAAGGCAGGAGGAGAAGGGGACGACAGAGAATGAGATGGTTGAATGGCATCACTGACTCAATGGATATGGGTTTTGGTGGACTCTGGGAGTTGGTGATGGACAGGGAGGCCTGGCGTTCTGCAGTTCACAGGGTTGCAAAGAGTCAGACACGACTGAGTTACTGAACTAAACTGATCCTTCCTAGAATAATGAAAAATAAAAACAAAAATAAACAGGACCTAATTAAATATAAGAGCATCTGCGCAGCAAAGGAAACCATAAACAAAATGAAAAGACAGCTCACAGAATGGGAAAAGTTAGTTGCAAATGAAGTGACTGACAAGGGATTAATCTCCGAAATATGCAAATAGCTCATGCAGCTCTGTGTCCAAAAGACAAGCAACTCAAATTAAAAAGTGGGCAGAAGATCTAAATAGACATTTCTCTGAAGAAGACATAACAGATGGCCAAAAAGCACATGAAAAGATGCTTAACATCACTAATTATCAGAGAACTGCAAATCAAAACTACATTGAAGTATTACCTCACACTAGTCAGAATGGCCATCATCAAAAAATCTACAGACAATAAATGCTGGAGTGGGTGTGGAGAAAAGGAAACCTTCTTACACTGGTACAACCACTATGGAGAACAGTATGGAGGTTCCTTAAAAAAGTAAAGATAGAACTATCATATGATCACTCCTGGGCATCTATCCATAGAAAACCATCTTCCGAAATGATATATATGTCCTAGTGTTCTGTGCAACTCTGTTTGCAATAGCCAGGACATGGAAGCAACCTAAATGTCCATCAACAGAGAGCTGGATAAATGAGATGTGGTACATATATACATATATACAGTGGAATACTACTCAGCTGTAACAAAGAATGAAATAGCACTTGGAGCTACATGGATGAGCCCAGAGATTATCATGCTAAGTAAATTAGACAAGACAAATATCGTATGATACTGCTTATATGTGGAATCTAAAAAAGGGTACAAGTGAACTTATTTATAAAACAGAAATAGAGTCACAGATGTAGAAGACAAACTATGGTTACCAGGGGGGAAAGAGGAGGAGGGATTAATTGGGAGATTGAGATTGACGTATATGCACTATTGCATATAAAATGGGCCTCCCAGGTGATGCTAGTGATAAAGAACCCACCTGCCAATAAAGGAGACGTAAGAGATGCAGGTTCGGTCCCTGGGTTGAGATGATCCCCTGGAGGAGGGCATGGCAACCCACTCCAGTGTTCTTGCCTGGAGCATCCCATGGACAGAGGAGCCTGGTGAGCTATTGTCCATAGGGTAGCAAAGAGTCAGACATGACTGACGCATCTTAGTATGCATGCACATATATAAAATGGATAATTAATAAGGACCTACTGTATAGCACAGAGAACTCTACTCAACACTCTGTAATGACCTATATGGGAAAAGAATCTGAAAAAAGGGGGTATATGTATAACTGATTTACTTTCTTGTACAGCAGAAACTAACACAACGTTGAAAATCAACTATATTCCAATAAAAAGTTAAAAAAAGAAGTATTGACTATAACAGGGATAGGAACAGTGAGGGATTTATCAGTAAGAAGTCAAGATAACAGACAATACAGGACTAGCTGACACAAAGAGCAGTTACTACAAAGAGCAGTTACCAACCCTATGGCTCACTGAAGTCTAGATGTTGTTCAAGCAGCTAAGTTGTGGCACTAGAAGAATTTGCTGGGTATGTGCCTTCTTGGGTGCCAGGGAAAGCTGTTCCTGGGGAGATGACTTGTCAGAGGCATTCTGCTGCAAAATTGCATAACCTCCTATTGGAGAATCTGCACTTGCTGCAGGAGACTGGTGCTGGAGAAGCCGTACTTGTTGGAGTGGGTCTTGGAGAAGCCAAGCCTACTGCAGCCAAGTGGGCATGCCGGAACCAGGAACAGAATCCTTTACCCCTGCAGAGTCTTTCCAGTGCTCTCTTGACAAAGCTTAATATCTTGCCAGGTGGCAAAGAAATTAGTATTTTAAGTGCATTAATCTGTTTTCACAGTACAGGCAAAAAGGGTGACTTTGGAGAGGAGGGGCAATAACTCAATAACTTGCCACAGGTATTAAGTGCTTTACAGAATGGTTTAGACATTTAAAGAAAGAGACTCAAGGAGCAAACCTCCAAAACCTGAGTTCTGCACACAACTGAGAAACTCAGGAAAGTATTGTCTTTTTGAGTAAGAGGCCTCTGGCCTAATTGTGAAATTGCCTCTAGATCTTTATTGCTGTCTTAAAATTGGAAAAATGTTGTCGTTAGGAGGCCATGGTAGTCAGGAATCATCTGCTAGTACTTAACAAGCTCTAGAACCACACTGGACCTATTCTGGCCTGGACCAGCACTGCCTACAAGAGTCTGGACTAGCCTTTCCCAATTTTTATACCCTGGAGGATCCATGAACTAATTTTCGGGTCTCAGGTTATAGCTGTGATATTAGTGTAAAAAGAAAGTTTAGATACAGTAATTGTCTGACTATCTCCTGTTCACCTCCCTTCACTTCATTGGTGAAGGAGGGATCACCTGTCCTAAACTGGGCAAGATAGCTACTACCTGACCCTGATGAGGTGAGACTGACAGCAGGTTTTTAGTCATATATACTCTCAACCTAGGGGAATGGTGCTTGGGAGTAGAGTGAACCACTACGCTCCACTCCTGGGCGAGGATGTGATTAGTTTGTGTGAATAATTCTGAGGGCTAGCAGGGAACTGAAACTAGTTTTAGATTGAGGACTGAGAGGCATGCAGCTGGTTTAACTGATAGTGGACCTAGCTGGGTGAGGAGCCTTTCCCATTGACTATGGCAAGACTGGGAGAACTTTCCTTAGGCATTTGGGGCCCTGTGAGGCTCAAAGCAGTCAGAGCAGCCCTTCAAATTTTAGGCCTTGTGATACAGTACTCCAGGAATGATTGTTAATGCTTTTTTGATAGAGAATGATATTTTTAATGCATCTATTTATTTTGGCTGTCTAGTCTATTCTTTTGTATAAATCTCCATCCCTCCAAATGATATAAACTCCTACATGAGTTAGTAATACAGATAGGAAAAGAGACTTCTTTTTCTAAATTTCCCACGGTATTTTTTCTTTTTACTTTATTCAAAGCAGGCCTAGGGGTTTTACACATTTTTGCTCTATAATATATTACTAAAGTCTGGCTTGTGGTATATGGCTTGTATAAGAGTTTTATTTTTCTTTATTTAAAACAAATAAAAAAGACTTTAACCAATCTTACTTGAAAAATAAACAGGTAGTTAAACTTAGCTTACCATTCTGAAGTTAATCTGTTTCCTTTCTGTGATTTTTAAAAACTCATATGGTAAAGATAATAATTTCTGTTAAATTGCTGGCTTTAGCTGAAATAGGATTTAATTTATTTAAACTAGGCTTGGCAGTTTAAAAAATATTGTAAGCTCATTTAAAAAGTCTTTTTATGTGGTCAGATATTGTGGTTTAACATAAAATTTACCATGTTAACTATTTTTAAGCTTAAAATTCAGTAGCATTAATTACTTTCATGATGTTATACAACAGTCACTACTATCTATTTCCAAAATTTGTCATCACTCTGTTACAGATCAGGTCAGTTCAGTTGCTCAGTCCTGTCTGACTCTTCGTGACCCCATGATCTGTAACTATTAAGCAGTAACTCTGTTCACTTTTGCCCCCAGCCCCTGGTAACCTAATATACTTTATATATCTGTGAATTTGCATGTACAGATATTTTATATAAATGAAGCTTGCAATATTGTTTCTGACTTATTTCACTTAGCATAATGTTTTTGAGGTTCATTCATATTGCAGCGTGTGTTAGACCTTTATGCCTTTTAATGGCTAAATACCATTCCAGTGTGTATATATACCATGTTTTATTTGTCCATTTATCTTTTGGTAGATACTTAGGTTTCTACCTTTGGGTGTTGTGAACAATGCTGCCATATACATTGATATATGATTATCTGATTCTCTGTTTTCAATTCTTGTGGATATATACCTAGGAGTAGAATTGATGGGTCATATGATAATTCTATATTTAGCTTTTTGAGGACCTGCCCAAATGTTTTTCATAGTGGTTGCTCCATTCGCATGAGTGATTTAGGAGGGTTTCAACTTATCCACATTCTTGAGAATACTTATTTACTGTTTTTTTCTTTATTATAGCCATCCTATAGTGTGTGTGAAGTAATACTGTGATTTTGATTTGCATTTCCCTGATAACTCTTGCCTGGAGGATCCCATGGATGGAGGAGCCTGGTGGGCTGCAGTCCATGGGGTCGTTACAGGTCAGACACGACTGAGCGACTTCACTTTCACTTTTTACTTTCGTGCTTTGGAGAAGGAAATGGCAACCAACTCCAGTGTTATTGCCTGGAGAATCCCAGGGACGGGGAAGCCTGATGGGCTGCCGTCTATGGGGTTGCACAGAGTCGGACACGACTGAAGCAACTTAGCAGCAGTAGCAGCAGCAGCAATAACTAATGGCAGAAAGTGAAGAGGAACTAAAGAGCCTCTTGATGAAGGTGAAAGAGGAAAGTGAAAAAGCTGGCTTAAAACTCAGCATTCAAAAATCTGAGATCATGGCATCTGGTCCTATCACTTCATGGCAAATAGATAGGGAAAAAATAAAAGTAGTGACAGACTTTATTTTCTTGGGCTCCAAAATCAATGCAGACAGTGACTGCAGCCATGAAATTTGTGTCCTTGCCTGGGAAATCCCATGGACAGAGGAGCCTCATGGACTATAGTCCACTTGGTTGCAAAGAGTCAGACATGACTGAGCAACTGAGCACACAAACACAGAGCATAAGTCAAAGGAGAAACCAGATTCCAGATCAAATGAAATGCTCAGTATAAGCTGATCATAGGTGTCAGCTTGACTCTAGAAACATTAGAGCATTGACAGAAATGGCCAATGGGAGTTACAGTCACATTATTCACAGTAGCCATGACGTGGAGCAACCTATGCGTTGCACTAACAGTTGAATGGATTAGGAAGTTATGGTGCATATATACATACAATACAGTGGAATACTACTCAGGTATATAAAAAAAAGATGCTTATAAGAAAAGCTATGACAAACCTAGACAGACAGGTTTGCTTTTTAGACAAACCTAAAAAGCAGAGACATCACTTTGCTGACAAAGGTCCATATAGTCAAAGCTGTAGTTTTTCTAGTAGTCATGTACGGATGTGAGAGTTGGACCATAAAGAAGGCTGAGCACTGAAGAATTGATGCTTTCGAACTGTGGTGTTGGATAAGACTCTTGAGAGTCCCTTGGACTGCAAGGAGATCAAATTAGTCAATTCTAAAGGAAATCAGTCCTGAATATTCATTTGGGAGGACTGATGCTGGAGCTGAAACTCCAATAATTTGGCCTCCTGATGCGAAGAACTGACTCACTGGAAAAGACCCTGATGCTGGGAAAGATTGAAGGCAGGAGGAGAAGGGATGACAGGGGATGAGATGGTTGGATGGCATCACCTACTCAGTGGACATGAGTTTGAGTAAACTCTGGGAGTTGGTGAAGGACAGGGAGGCCTGGTGCGCTGCAGTCCAGGGGTTTGCAAAGAGTTGGACATGACTGAGTGACTGAACAACAACAACAAATATCTTCTTTGGGAAAATGTTCATTCAGATCATTTCGGTTCAGTTCAGTTCAGTTGCTCAGTGGACTGTTTTTTTGTTGTTGTTGAGTTGTAGGTGTTCTGTATATATTCTGGATATTAAACCCTTATCAGATATATAATTTGCAGATATTTTCTCTCATTCTTTATGTTATCTTTTAACTTTCTTGATAATGTCCTTTGAGACAGAAGTTTTAAAAATTGAGGTTCAATTTATCTTTCTTTTTCTTTTGTTTCTTGTGCTTCTGTTGCTGTAACTGAGAATCTGTTGCCAAATTCTGTGTCATACAGAATCACTGTTATGTTTTCTTCTAAGAGTTTTAGCTGCTTATATTCATGTTGTTGTTTCATTGTGATGACTGTTGATTCATTTTTGTTTCTGGTGTGAGTAGGAATTCCACTTCATACTTTTGCCTGTGAAAATCCATTTGTCCCAGCAATAGAAGAGACTTTTTTTTTTTTTTTTCCATCATAGAGTGGACTTGGCACCCTTGTCAATAATCAGTCGGCCATAGATGTATATGTTTATTTCTAGACTTTCAGTTTTGTTCCATTGGTCTCTTTGTCTTTTTGCCAGTACCAGTGTAAATTGATTTTAACTAGTTTTCATTACAAGCATTAAAATTGACAGTGCAAATAGCAAAGCTAGTAAAAACCATAAGCCAAAGTAATATTAAAAATGTAGCCTGTTAACAATTTATATCAGAATTTGAAAAACTTGTTTTGCCCTGACTGGCATAATGAGGTTCAGATATAGGAGTTGAACCTCATTATGAACTCCTGGACCAAATAAAGGTCCAGGAGTTAAAAATGATTATATATATATATATGTATATTGATTACTTCATATTTTATGAAAAAGTTTTATACAATAAAGTTACTAGTTTTAAAAACTAAAAATAGTGGTTTATCTCTTTCATATGAAACTTGTTTTTATTTTCTTTTGTTGAACTTGAAATAACTATTCACATTTCATTTTCAACCAACATGAGATGATTTCCTCCTTGGTCTTGATGCTTGTTAAATAGAAAATTCCATATACACATAAGAAATTGAAAACCAGCAGCAAAATGTTCATTACCCTTGTATGATTTGCAAGACACTACTCTTTGATAGAAATTTAGCACTTTTTAGGGACAGAGCAGGTAAGTCTCATCTTGAGTTTATAGTCACACTGCAGTGCACAAAAATTCTTCCTCCTCAGTCAAGTTCTCAGAATAAGCAGATGATTCAGAGAAAGGGCCTCTCATTTAGTCTTATATTTATTTGAAAAGAAAGAGAAAATACTGTTCAGTTTTATTTTCTAATTTTTTTCCTCTAGGTCAGCAAGATTTGAAATTTGTTGATACCCCTTTTCACTCTCAAGTCCAAAGCAGCAATAAGAGCATCTTTTGATATCCTTTTGTCATTTGAATTTTTTCCCCAAGAATCTTAAATCGTGTGCTTAGTTGCCCAGTTGTGTCCGACCCTGTGTGACCCCATGGACTGTAGCCTGCCAGGCTCCTTTGTCCATGGGGACTCTCCAGGCAAGAATACAGGAGTGGGCTGCCATACCCTCCTTCAGGGGCTCTTAACAACCCAGGGATCGAACCCAGGTCTACGTTGCAGGTGGATTCTTTACTGACTGAGCACCAGGGAAGCCCAAAAATCTTATTACTTGGAAGTCAAAATGCTTTCTCTAGGTCTTGCAGAGAGTAGTGGTTGATTTGTTTCATATGGTAACAAATGTTTGCTAAGTTGGCTAGTTGCAGTAGCCATTCTTCATCCGGAGTGCTCAGCAGAATCTGGCCTACTGTGTTTGTGAAAGTACCCCTGCAGTACACCACTCAGCTCTGACACACGCTCGAGAACTCTTCATCCGCTAAGCTCCTGGATGTCTTAAGAGAACGTTTTCATTTCATCCACCAGAGCTTTTGATTTACTAACTCTTCTCTGTGAAGAAAATGCTGTGTTAAAAAGTCAGGTGTTTTTTGGAGAGACTGGGGTTGTTAAACAACAGTAGCACATCCTCACATGGAGCCAGCTATTGGAACATTTTCAGCACAGACGCCAACAAAGTTCTTCCAAGGTGGACCTTATGTTTCTAGACAGGAAGGTAAAACATCAGCTATCCTGTCTTTTTCTGGCTTTGGGCAGCATTCTGTGGCCAAAAAAAAAAAAAAATTGTTTATTAATTTGGCTGCATCGGGTCTTTGTGCCATGTGGGCTCTCTGTTGTGCCTCACAGGCTTCTCTGTAACTGTGGCAGGTGGGCTCCAGAGCACAGAGGCTTAGTTGCCCCATGGCATATGTGATCTTAGTTCCCCGACCAGGGATTGAACTTCAGTCTCCTGTGTTGAAAGACAGTTTTAACCACTGGACCACCAGGGAAGTCCCACACACAAAAAAAATGTTTTCTTGATTTCATCATTCAGTCTGGACAGGAAAACTTGTTTTCTATTTATCACGTGAGTCTTTAATATCACATGACATGTCAATACATTGACTTACTGTTATTATACTGTAGAACTTTAAAATTTTCTCTTACTACATCTCATGTAAACTATTTCATTTGGCATGACTTTACATTCTGGACATACTGGGTTCTCAGCAATTGGGGTGACTTTCCTTTTGCTAATCAGTGAAACTCTGCTGCTGTATCACTTGCTACCTTAGCCTTTTCATTGTATGTAACTTTTTTTAAGCCAAAGCTTTATTGTGTTTGTTTGGAGATCCCATTAGTACCTTTAGTGTGTCAAACTACTATAATTTGCAGCTGTATGTTTTGAATATTGCTAGAGTCATTACTGCACTTGAAATATTTCCCGCACAGAATGGAATACTATATTCCATTGTATAAATCTATTGATAAGTAGTTTTCAATACAAGGATGTGTTTTTTTATGTGTGTCTCTTGGTGGGAGAAGGCAATGGCACCCCACTCCAGTATTCTTGCCTGGAGAATCCCGTGGACGGAGGAGCCTGGTGGGCTGCAGTCCATGGGGTCGCTAAGAGTCGGACATGACTGAGTGACTTCACTTTCACTTTTCACTTTCATGCATTGGAGAAGGACATGGCAACCCACTCCAGTGTTCTTGCCTGGAGAATCCCAGGGACGGGGGAGCCTGGTGGGCTGCCATCTATGGGGTCGCACAGAGTCAGACATGACTGAAGCGACTTAGCAGCAGTAGCAACTTGTTGCACTAATTTAGTGAAATGACTTGGAGGATACAATTCTTCATTGCTAATCTTACCAGAATTGTCTACTGACCCTCCTTTCATACCTCAGCCTCAAAACTTGCCACATTGGATTATCAGGCATATTTGTAAATTACAAATGTTAATGTCTAAAACATAAGGACATACTAAACAACTAAATGAGAAAGTCATGAAAAGTCCAAACATTTCACAATGTAAGTCCCTTACCACTTATTCAGTTCACAGTTTGGAATGTTCATCGCAATATCAAAATGTTAGGAATGGGTACATCTGGGTATACAGTTTTTTTCATTAATATTAAAATTTCCCTCCAGTTTTTCATTACCGTTGTAGAACCTTTGCTCCTGTAAGGCAGTTGGCAGTGCATAAGGGGGATTTAGGGGAGGTAATTTGAGGAAGGGGCTGATACTCATTAGCCCATTACCTTCTCCATGTGCCATGCAATCTCCAGTTATCACAGCCAACTCGAACCAAATATACATGGTCCTGTGTACTAGCACACACAGATGATACATAATAAAACCATTAATTAGGGGCCACTGCTTGGTGCACAAAAGTAAAAGAGAAGGAAAAAAGAACCCCTTGTGTTCCATTTTGAACTCTCAAACAATTCTAGCAACAACTTGTGGACCCCACTTTGAGAAACCCTGGACAAGGCTTTAGCATCTCCGTATACCCTGCTGTAGAACAAAGCATGTCTAAGTTGGTTCTTCACCGTGGGATCAGGTGGCATTTGTGTGACTTTCAGTCTAACAAATTTCATAAAAGTAAAATTGAGTTTGGCGGGTATAAAAACATCTGGAACCTAACTGCAGTGGAAACGCTGTGGTTTTTTTTTAGCTTTCCTGTACTACATTCGTGTAGTTCAGGAAGGCATGCTAGAGAGCAGTTAGTGTATATACTGTGTGCCACTGTACCATATCCACCATATTATTGAGTTTTTTAAAATGAAGACTTGCCCATTTGTGTAGTAAAGTTGTCTCATGTCCTTAAAGCATTTATTTGTTCATTCAGAAATTTATTTACCACCTGCAATGTGCTGGCACTGTACGAGGTACTTGGGGGACAGTGAGCAAAACAAAGATTTCTGCTATTATGGAAGTTTAGTTCGGTGGAGAGAAATAAATAATATGTACCAATAGTACACATAGTTAAATTGCCTAGTTTACAAGGTGATTAAAAAGAGTTGCACCAAGATATTAGGTATTAAACTACATGACTTACGTGATTATATCAAGAACCTTGGGTTTCTGCCTCTTTTCCTCAAAACCTTGAGGAAATAAAGGAACCTATTTTGGTTGCTTTTGTAGCCACCAGTAGTGATAAGCTGTTGAGGCTCTGGGATGAATTAGATTATGGGATTGATGTATGTGATGTGATGGGGGCATATGTTGGAGATTTGTAAGTATATGGAAATAAACTGTTCCTTTAAGAATTTGTTTTGACACCTGTTCATATATATGTAATCAGTTCTTGAGTACAGTTTTCAAAGTGTTCTATTACTTTTGAATCATCCTGCATAGAAGGCTGGAAGTGCTCTGGGAAAAGAGAAAAGTAGATTGAGGTAAGGGGTGATGTCTGGAGCTGTTTTACAGTATTAAATAGGATGGTTGGGATAAGCTTTATTGAAAAGGTGATTGAAGAGACACTGATGTATAGAACAATCTTATGGACTCTGTGGGAGAGGGAGAGGGTGGGAAGATTTGGGAGAATGACATTGAAACATGTAAAATATCATGTAAGAAACGAGTTGCCAGTCCAGGTTCGATGCATGATACTGGATGCTTGGGGCTAGTGCACTGGGACGGCCCAGAGGGATGGTATGGGGAGGGAGGAGGGAGGAGGGTTCAGGATGGGGAACACATGTATACCTGTGGCGGATTCATTTTGATATTTGGCAAAACTAATACAATTATGTAAAGTTTAAAAATAAAATAAAATTAAAAAAATAAAAATAAAATAAAAAAAAGAAAAGGTGATTGTGTTTTTTGAAAAAGGTGATTCTTGAGCAAAGGAAATTTGGGAGCTGGTTAGTCATTGGGATATCTGGCGGAACATTTCAGGCAAAGGAAACAGCTTGGGCAAAGGCAGTAAGGTGAGAGTGAGCCTGGCGTGCTGGTGGAAAGCATGGAGGCCCAGCCAGTGCGTCCAGAGCAGTGTGCGGAAGAGGAGTTGTAGGCAAGTTACAGAGAGCAGGGCTGGGGCATTCCTTCAGGGCCCGTAAAGTCATTTAAATATTTGGGCAGCACCCATTGGGCTCTGAGCAGAGCGATGCAAGATTTATCTGCATTTTACCCCCCTCTTTTCTCCAGGCTTTTAAAAGGATCAGTCAGGATGTTGTGTTGAAGATAGACTGTAGGTGCCACACATAGAAGAGGGACGAACAGGGGCAGTGGCCCACATGGTGTATTGATGGGTGTGGAGAAGTGAGTGGAGTCTGGATATGTTTTGAGAGTAGAATTGTCAGGAATTCCTGAGGGGTTGGATGTGGGGTATAAAACAGGAGTAAAGAAGGACACTAAGGTTTTGGACTGAGCAATTGCAGAGAGAGAATTGTTTCTTAAATACATTTGAGGAAAGCTGAGGTTCGAGCACATTGGGGAGGGAAAGCAAAGTCAGGAGATTAGTTTTGGATGTGTTAAGTTTGTGATGTTATTAGAGAGCCAAGTGGAGATGTTGAGTAGTCATGAGACTGGATATCACCAGCGAAGAGAGTGGAGTTGAAAAGGCCAAGGACTGAGCCCTAGGGCATTCTAGTAAAGGAAATTTAAGAAAGAATAGCAGTGAGTAGGCAGAAAACAAACTACAGCTATATAATAAAGTATTTATAAGAAGAAGGCGTGATCAGTTATATTAAATGATCTCCTTGGAAGTACTTTCTTTGGCCATACACAGTTGAAGCTGTGTAGCCATTAATGTTAAATGAACGAATTTTGAGATTACAGTGGTTTTCATTATCTTTTTGAAGTTATTCAAGTAATAGAAATCCATGCTTTCTAATATTGTAAAAATATAGCAAAATGTGGTAGTTTATATAAATTACACATGTAATAAAATGACGTAGAACTAGAAACACATGTTGTATGAATGTCAGATTCCTGGCTTTGACGCTATGCTAGATTTAGCATGAAATGTCATGTAACCATTGGGAGAAACAGAGGGAACACGGGACCCCCCATCTTCTCATGGAGGAAGAGACACCCAAGAGATCTCCCCTGGCCCTTCCCCCATGCCACAGTACAGTGAGAAGATGGGGGTCTGTGAACCACATACCCAGTTCTCACCAGACACCGTAACTGCCTGCACCTTGATCTTGGACTTTACAGCCTCTCTTGCATAAGGTCTCAGCGTCTTGCTTTGTCACACTTGGTTGGCAAAGCCACAGACTTCATGAGATGCAACATTTCTGCTTCTAGGTTCCTGCTCTTTCTATTACACCGTACTGTAATGAACACAAACTTTCACAGCAAAAAGAAGGCTTTTCCTTTTCTCTGAAGCACTCTGGCCTCAGGATTCAGCAAGAAAAAGTGGCTGTAAAGGACATATTTGCTTAGTGAAGTGCACTTTCCCCCCTACTTTCATATCCCTTTTTGTGTTTCTCTTCATAGTTGCTTGACTTAACATTCTTCTTAACATCCCTATACAATGAAAATACAAACTGACTGAGAATAGAAAAAAGTGATTGAAGCATTAAATGTACAAATTACAAGTCTGTTCCAGATAGACTTATATTAAATATAATACCCTTTTCAGTAGAGATTTATAGTGAATGACTGTGCATTCTCGGAAGCTTCAAGACATCTAGGAAAGGGCTGAGAGTTTACATCTGATCACAGTCTGTAATGGATTTCTTATCGGCAGTCTATGAGCTGTGCTAAGCATGTCATTTGTGCAGGGAACTAATTTTGTTTGGGAAAAGGGTGAGAAGCAAACTCTAGCCTCAATTCTGAGTTCATTACGACTTCTCAGGAATCTCAGCAGCAGTGTATTTAGTACAGTTTCAGAAAAGGAAATCTGTTAAGGTTAAGGAGGCAACTCTTCGGAACTTCAGACACTTTTTTTTTTTTTTTTTTCACTCTATATATGTAGAAGGCTCCATCTACAGTGAGCAGTTGTGAAGAGGTTCTTGCTCAGGATAACATGGTCACAGACTTGGATGACCCAGAGGGACAAAGAGGAAGCTTGAGGACTCGGGAGGAGGGCTTCCTTTTGATTTAAGTTGGAGACAAACTTACAACACAGTCTGTGGGCCTGCAGCCTTCTCCTGTCATCTGTCATAATTCTTCATGTAGTCTTCAACTTTATTGCCCAGGTCCTCCTTGTCCCACAAATGATGTTTGGTTCTGCAGCTTCAATATTCAGGGAGCATCAGAATTCAGAGGATCGGTAAACAGAGTTTAATCCCCAAACAACATCCTTCCGCGTCCTCAGGGGAGCCCATCCAGTGCCATCAACTGAACGTTCTCTCAGTAAGCTTAGACGTGTAGTTTGGCTTCATGTTCTGCAACCTCTTTAACAGTCTGTCTCTCACAGCATCCCTCTGAGCAGAGCTGGAGGTGATGGCTGGTGTCCGGAACCCTGTGAGGTCCTCATCCTGCTTCAGTATGCTTGCCTGTGCCAGCATTATTGCTCCCTTTACCCTGGGCATCCCAGACAGGCGAGACAAGGCCCTTCACCTTCTGAGATGGGCTTGCTGTTAATGTAGTTTTAGAGAAAGTCATACTACTTAACCAAGTAGCTTAATTCTGTTTATGGCAACAATGGTGCTTTTGAAAACATGTAAGATTCCCCCTACCTTTGGATGTATAATGATTCTTAATTAATTTGGAAATCAGAAAAAGTTACTTTTGACTTTGTGGGCATTAAAAAAGTCAGTTAAAAGAAGGAGTAGTTAGCACTTAAAAATTTCTTATCTACTTTAAAAACAGCCTATGTAATTTTTGTACATAGTCCTAAATATGTTTCCTCTATTATAATTGAGTTTAAAAAAAAGGAAAAAAAGTCATGTTTAGTTAAACGAGAAGTTCTTTGTTACTGTAGTAAAACACTGAGAATATCTATATCTTCTAAATCTATTAAGCAATTTGAAATCTCTTTTTTTGGGCATGTTTGTTTTCCTTTAAATATAGCATTACTAAACATTGCATAAGGATGTAACTTGTTGAATTGACAATAGTTTTTAAACTTCTTGTTTAAAAATGCCACAAAATTCTGCTTCAGTAATATGCATCGATATGTAAAATTAAAAGATATCCGAGGTTTTTTTTTGGGTGACTAGCTGTAAAATAAATCTGAAAAATTATAAAAATTATGAATAGAGATTTAGGGTTTTAAATCTCTTTTCTTTTAAATCTCTTTTCCTTCTTGCCCTCCTAACCCAGGGTGGTAACTGCTTTTGCAGTTGTTTATCTTGAGCCTCCCTAGGCTTCCTCTATAGCTTGCCAGCCTTGCAACATCTGTGTAACTGACTCCTATTTTAGATCCCTTATATTAAAAAAGATGTAAGGTTTTAAAATATATAATATGTACATTCCAAAGATGAAACCTCTGTTGGTTGAAGGAAAATATGCGTAAATATATTAAATGAGATGAGAGATTTTTGAGAAGATTTTGCTCTGTCTAAACAATTTGTTGTTAATTAAAATGTTTTCATACGGAAATAATCATACATATTTACCGTATTTGACTGCTGTGTGAATGGTGGACAATTCACTAATCATAGGATTGGTTTGACTATTTTAAGGTGTAGTATTAGAACAGGAAGGATAATTTGAATTGTCTCAAAAGAAATCTTGGCTCTATAGTATAAATTATGTTTTTACACTTTTGTAGCACTTGGATTTTTGATGACCT
This sequence comes from Bos indicus x Bos taurus, assembly GCF_003369695.1. Lineage (NCBI taxonomy): Eukaryota > Metazoa > Chordata > Mammalia > Artiodactyla > Bovidae > Bos > Bos indicus x Bos taurus. The sequence continues at coordinate 78,995,892 of NC_040083.1, read as the reverse complement.
TTTACTGACTGATTTTAAGTGGTTTAATAGGCACACTTTGTACTTTGAAGTGACCTGCCAGAAGCATGTAAAACTCAAACATTCTCCTTTGGTTTCCAATCTTATCTTGTGTTGCCCATAATAAAAACGATCAGTTGTATGACTTTTATGACATCTAATATATAGAAAACAAAATTGTATGTTTAATATCAGTATTTTTTTCTTTTTAGATTATCTGCAATGGTGAAATGAAGTAATTCAAGATGAGCAAGTTAAAAGTGATACCAGAGAAAAGGTATTGTAATTTTAAATACCAGTATGTGTAAATTATAGACATAATACGTTAAGTGATTGTATGAAACTTTTTACTTTAAAATATATTTGTTTAAATGCAGCATCATATATTTATGTTATTTTGTTAATGTTTATTACTGTTTAACTTTTCATTTAAAGCAGGAGTCAGCAAACTTGACACATGGGCCGAATCTGACCTACTGCTTGTTTTCGTATGGCCTGAGTGGTTTTTACATTTCTAAATGGTTGGGAATAAAAATAAAAATGTGATCATATGAAATTCAAGTTTCAGTGTACATAAATAGAATTCTACTAGAACATAACATTTTGTATATTTTATGGCTACTGAATTTTTTTCCTTACGTAAGACTTGATCAAAGCACGTCAGTTTCCATAGAAAATTTATTATATATTTTTTATCTTTAAAGGCTTCTATGGATGCTCTTTTTAGTTTATTTTTTTGCCCCCTTTAGATTTTTTTCTCAACTATGAAGTATCTATTAAACATGTTTATGTACCTAACTCAGTGCTGAATCTGGGAGAGTAGAAAAGAAACATAATGCTTAATGCAGTGCTTTGCAGAAAAAGTGTTGAGCATGTTTCTAAAGATGTAAAATGAGCCCTATTCTCTTTCTACATGAGGCTTATAACCTGATGAGAACACCTGAACAAATGCAGTATAGTGGTTTAACCGGTATATAGTGAAGTGTTAAATTTTGAGATCCATGGAGTTTTATCTTTCTAGCTTTCTTATTCAAGTGTCTGTACTGCAAGAGTTCTGCCTTATTCAGAGCTCTTATCTACTGACTCATCATCACGTCCTCTCTTGTGAAGTGAAAGTCGCTCAGTCATGTCCAATTCTTTGCAACTCTAAGGACTATACAGTCCATGGAATTCTCCAGGCCTTCTTACTCAAGTTGGTAGCCGTTCCCTTCTCCAGGGGATCTTCCCAACCCAGGCTCAAACCAAGATCTCCTGCATTGCAGGTGGATTCTTTGCCAACTGAGCTATCAGGGAAGCCCCTGTCTTACCCAGTGTAGGATCCATTGTTCATCATTCCAGTCTTGCAAATACCTGAAATGTTTTTACTTCACTTTTTATTTTTTCATCACACATACCTAACAAAGTCTTTCTCCTGGATAGACCTTTACTGAGTGGCTGAATGATATTGGAGGATGAATTAACTTAGAAGGTATTACTAAAATGATTATTGATAAACAGCCTGAACTGAGCCCAGCAATCTTAACTACTCTGGTTCTAAATTTTGGAATGACTGTTTTATACTTTTCAAACATTTGAAATTGTCAGATATATATGTACATATTCTCAGAAGTTGACCTAATCTTAGAGATAATACAATTTATTGTCCTCATATTTCTTGCACAAAATTTGCTTGTTCCCCTTTATTTGATTGTATCCTTTGCTTACCTTCCTGTTACTTTTTGCTACAAAGGATGTGTCTCTTTTCTTGGTCTTTTAATCATTAGTATTTTTCTCTACTGAATCTTTAATTCCTCAATTCCATATCATTTAAACCAGTCTGGGCTTTCCCATTTTTAGACTGCACTGTTCTGTTACTGGGCTTCCCTGGTAGCTCAAGCACAGGACAGTACAGTTCTGTTAATACACAATTTATCTGATTTCCTCAAAAGCCAAAAAGTTTTAAATAGCCTATAAATGCAATCTGCATCTCATTTCACACTCTCCAATCACTCTTGTTTAGTTCCTGCATTATCCACTACACCAACAGTACGTGTTAAGGTCACCTACGAATTTTTAAACAGCTTTATTGAGATATAATCATCTTATAACAAGCTAAATATAGTTTGATAACTTTGGCTTATGTATAATGGTTAAATCATTATCTCAGTGAAAATAACGAACATATTTATCATGCTCAGTAACTACCTATAAATGGAATGGCTGAAGCATATGGTAGGTCTGTGTTTCTTTTTAGGAAACTTAACAATGATCTGTTTTACAAAGACATTAATACCATCTTATAGTCTCTCCCACAGTGTATGAAAAGTCTAGTTCTTCTGTATTCTTACCAACACTTGTCATGGTCATTCTTTTTAAATTCTTACGATCATTCTTTTAAAATTGTAGCCATTCTAGTAGGGGTATACTGATATCTCATTGTGATTTTAATTTGCATTTCCCTAATGGCTGATGGCACCCTTATGGCAGAAAGTGAAGAGGAACTAAAAAGCCTCTTGATGAAGGTGAAAGAAGAGAGTGAAAAAGTTGGCTTAAAACTCAACATTCAGAAAACGAAGATCATGGCATCTGGTCCCATCACTTCATGGGAAATAGATGGGGAAACAGTGTCAGACTTAATTTTTTTGGGCTCCAAAATCACTGCAGATGGTGATGGCAGCCATGAAATTAAAAGACGCTTACTCCTTGGAAGAAAAGTTATGACCAATCTAGATAGCATATTGAAAAGCAGAGACATTACTTTGCCAACAAAGGTCCGTCTAGTCAAGGCTATGTTTTTCCAGTGGTCATGTATGGATGCAAGGGTTGGACTGTGAGGAAAGCTGAGCGCCGGAGAATTGATGCTTTTGAACTGTGGTGCTGGAGAAGACTCTTGAGAGTCCTTTGGACTGCAAGGAGATACAACCAGTCCATTCTGAAGGAGATCGGCCCTGGGATTTCTTTGGAAGGAATGATGCTAAAGCTGAAACTCCAGTACTTTGGCCACCTCATGCGAAGAGTTGACTCATTGGAAAAGACTCTGATGCTGGGAGGGATTGAGGGCAGGAGGAGAAGGGGACGACAGAGGATGAGATGGCATCACTGACTCGATGGACGTGAGTCTGAGTGAACTCCGGGAGTTGGTGATGGACAGGGAGGCCTGGCGTGCTGCGATTCATGGGGTTGCAAAGAGTCGGACACGACTGAGCAATTGAACTGAACTGAACTGAATGGCTGATGATGTTGAACATCAATTCATGAGTTGTTTGGTGCATTATCTTTTAGCATCTCTTATTTGGTGATGTCTCTTTCCAAATCTTCTATTTTTTGAAATTTTAGTGTTTTAATAATTGAGTTTTAGGTTTTTTTTTTTTTTTAATATTATGGACTCAAGTTGTTTATCAGATACTTGAATTGTAAGCATTTTCTTTCAGTTGCACTTCTTTTTTTTCCTTCATATTTTCTCCCATTCTGTGTGCTGTCGTCTCTCTCTCTCAATTTCTCTCTCTTTAATATTTATTTATTTATTGGCTGCGTCAGGTCTTAGTTGCATCATGCAGGATCTTTCCTTGTGTCACATTGTGTCACGTGACTCTCTAGTTGTGACGCAGGGCTCAGTTGCTCCAAGGCATGTGGGTTCTTAATTCCTGGTCCAGGGTTCAATCCTGAGTCTCCTGTATTGCAAGGTGGATTATTAACTGCTGGACCACCAGGGAAGTTCCTAATGTAGTATCTTCTAAGATCAGAAGTTTTAAATTTAGATGATTTTCATTTGTTTATTTGTTCTTTTATGGGTTATGCTTTTAGAGTTATATCTAAGAAATATTTGCAGAACCCATATTATCAATATTTTCTTTTATGTTTCTTCCAGTTTTTTATTGTTTTAGATTTTGCATTTAGGTCTGTGCTCCTATTTGGGTTAATTTTTATACGGTGTGAGGTGTGGATAGAACATTTTTTTTGGCATTTGGATATTTGATTGTTCAGCACCGTTTTTAGAAAGACTATCCTTTCTCCACTGAGTTTCCTTTGTACCTGTATCAAAAGTCAGTTATTTGTGTAAGTGTAGATCTGTTATACTCAGTTTCGTTCTGTTGATCAGGATGTTCAGCTTAGTGCCTGTGCCTTACTGCGTTTAATTATTATATAAGAAGTAGTTAGATAAATATTGTTCTCTTCCAGTTAGAAGAATATTGTTTTCTAAACTTACATACTTAACTATTTAACTATTTCTACAAAGGAATGATAGTGAAATTTCCATTTTTCATTGTCCTTTGCTCAACAAAAAAGAAAAATAAACTTTTGTGTTCAGTATTTGGAAACAATAAAAAGTGATTAAAGCAAAAGTAGTAAAAATAAATAAAAATTAAAGAGTTAGAAATGAGGAACAACCATTTCTGAACGATAATGTGCATATTTTGGAGATGATACCATATTGTTTGAAATTAAGTCTTATTTACTAAGACTACTGATTAAGTTTAAAACTTTGGTATATTTTAATGAATTTTTTGCTGTCAGATGTTTATAGCTTATTTACGAAGACATGTTTGTTACCTGTATGCAATTTACATTTTATTATGAGAAGGTAAATAAAATTTATTTGCAATGTGAAGATAGTTTCTTTAGCTCTTGCACTTGCTTGGGAAATTATTTGTTGCAGGATGTATATACCATTGAGATTTTTGTAACATATAAAAAATTTATATTTTTAAGGAAATAGCTGTAAGACTGTGTGTAAACTCAGAGAATCAAAAGCAGTAGGAGACCACTACAGTGAAACAAATATTTGTGATAGTGTCTTTAAAATATACATTGGAAAGTTAACTTGACTTGATATACTCCACATCGGTCATGTTTTCAATTCCCTAATGTTCTAACTATTCAAGTAATTAACGTTATCAGTTATAAATGTAACCTCCCGAGGTTGGTTTTGGTCTCATTTTGATTCACCTCAAAATAGGGCAAGGGAGGGAAGATAAATTCTTATCTGAGTCTTTTTATTTAACAGTTTCTGCTTTGCTGAAAAATTATAGTTTAAATTGTTCATTGAATAGCTGTATAGCTTTTTTGTTTGTTTTTTCTCCTTTACGCTTGGATTTGCCAAACTCTAAAAATCATTTTTTTTTTTTTTTTTATTATGTTGAGGTATGTTCCTTCTATTCCTGCTTTCTGGAGAGTTTTTATCATAAATGGGTGTTGGATTTTGTCAAAGGCTTTCTCTGCATCTATTGAGATAATCATATGGTTTTTGTTTTTCAATTTGTTAATGTGGTGTATTACATTGATTGATTTGCAGATATTGAAGAATCCTTGCATCTCTGGGATAAAGCCCACTTGGTCATGGTGTATGATCTTTTTAATGTGTTGTTGGATTCTGATTGCTAGAATTTTGTTTAGGATTTTTGCATCTATGTTCATCAGTGATATAAAAATCATTGACTCAGTGGTAAAGAATCACCTGCCAAGAGGAGTGCAGGTTCAATCCCTGGGTCAGGAAGATTCCCTGGAGAAGGAAATGGCAACTCAATCCAGTACTCTTGCCTGGGAAATCCTGTGGACAGAAGAGCCTGGTGGGCTACAGTCCATGGGGTCTGACAGAGTCCTATTAAACCAAAACAAAAAATCATGCAGTAGGTAGAACTGCCCTCTAGTGTTCACCCTACAGTTCTCTCAACATTAGTGTCAACAGTCTTAGATTTTTAGATCTGAGTTGGAGGTGGCTTGGAATATTTTGTTCAGTTTTTATTCTGTCAGTGAGAAAAGTAAAAAATAGGAACATCAGCTTGCTTATTACGTTGTTCTTAATTTCCATTTGTTTGCCTTCCTTCAAAAAATTCATGCATACATCTATAATTTGTAGGAGTATGATTCTTAGAATCACTTAATTGCAAGCTGTTTTATTTTGGTAGCAGTGTAATTTAATTTAAAAATTTAAGAGTTACTGAAAAAAAAAACTCTCACTTTGGAATGGAACAGAAGATGTGTTATGATCAGTGTGTTTCATATGTTTTTGGATATTTTTAATAGTAAATGTTCTGCCTACTGAAAAATGCTAACAGATAACCTTAAAGAGAAATATTATTGGAGAAAACAAACAAAAAAACCCCTAATTAATTAATTTCAGAATTCCGATTTCCATAATGCAAATTTCCCTTACATCTAAGTTACAGAATTGTTTTTAAAGATGTATTTCCTCTCTAGTGTTCAGACTCTGCTGTCTTAATACCATTTCTTACCAAAAAAACCCGGGGCTTTTTGGAGAAAGGGTTGATTCTAGATCAGAGCACAAAATGTACAGGAGAAGTTTAGAACAAGAGTTCTCAAACTTTGGCTAAGAATCCCCTTGTGGTCTTAAATTAATGGAGACTCCAAAAAGCTTTTGTTGATGTAGGTTACTTGATGTATTGATATTTACCATCAGATCAGATCAGATCAGATCAGTCGCTCAGTCGTGTCTGACTCTTTGCGACCCCATGAATCGCAGCATGACAGGCCACCCTGTCCATCACCAACTCCTGGAGTTCACCGAGACTCACGTCCATCAAGTCAGTGATGCCATCCAGCCATCTCATCCTCTGTCATCCCCTTCTCCTCTTGCCCCCAATCCCTCCTAGCATCAGAGTCTTTTCCAATGAGTCAACTCTTCACATTAGGTGGCCACAATACTGGAGTTTCAGCTTTAGCATCATTCCTTCCAAAGAAATCCCAGGGCTGATCTCCTTCAGAATGGATTGGTTGGATCTCCTTGCAGTCCAAGGGACTCTCAAGAGTCTTCTCCAACACCACAGTTCAAAAGCATCAATTCTTCAGTGCTCAGCTTTCTTCACAGTCCAACTCTCACATCTATACATGACCACAGGAAAAACCATAGCCTTGACTAGACGAACCTTTGTTGGCAGAGTAATGTCTCTGCTTTTGAATATGCTATCTAGGTTGGTCATAACTTTCCTTCCAAGGAGTAAGCGTCTTTTAATTTCATGGCTGCAGTCACCATCTGTAGTGATTTTGGAGCCCCCAAAAATAAAGTCTGACACTGTTTCCACTGTTTCCCCATCTATTTCCCATGAAGTGATGGGACCGGATTCCATGATCTTCGTTTTCTGAAAGTTGAGCTTTAAGCCAACTTTTTCATTCTCCTCTTTCACTTGCATCAAGAGGCTTTTGAGTTCCTCTTCACTTTCTGCCATAAGGGTGGTGTCATCTGCATATCTGAGGTTATTGATATTTCTCCTGGCAATCTTGATTCCAGCTTGTGTTTCTTCCAGTCCAGCATAACATCGATATTGCCATTTATATTATGATATATCAATATAATTATATGTAATATAGTAATACTACCATATGATAAATTAAAATTGAGAAATTATTTCATTAAAAAATAGTAATCTATTTTTTAGATTATAATAATAGAACATTATTATTATTGTATGTAATAATATTTTTACTAAAATAAGTTGTCAAAATAGAAGGTGGCATTTACAATCCTTTTTTTTTCCAATTTTTTTAATTTTAATTTTTTGGTCATGCTACACAGCATGTGGAATCTTAGTTTCCCTACTAGGGATTGAATCCATGTCCCAGGCTTGGAATCCTGGTGTCTTTAACTACTGGACTGCCAGGGAAATCCAGAAAGTGGAATGTTTTATTAAATGTTTGCTCATTTCTTTAATGTCTGTCTTAACAGAAGACAGCTGGATTCTCTTGTCTGCTTCTGAGTTCAGTGTGTCATATATTAGTATACATATTATATATGTTGTTGTGCTCAGTCATGTCCGACTCTGTGACCCCATGGACTGCAGCATGCCAGGCTTCCCTGTCCTTCACTGTCTTCCGGAGTTTGCTCAAACAAATGTACATTGAGTCAGTGGTCAATGGACATCCTCTGCTGCCCTCTTCTCCTTTTGCCGTTGTCTTTCCCAGCATCAGGGTCTTTTTCAGTGAGTTGGCTCTTCATATCAGGTGGCCAGAGTGTTGGAGCTTTAGCTTCAGCATCAGTCTTTCCAATGACTGTTCAGGGTTGATTTCCTTTAGGATTAATTGCTTTGATCTCCTTGCAGTCCAAGGGACTCTCAAGAGCCTTCTCCAGCAGCATAATTTGAAGGCATCAATTCTTTAGTGCACAGCCTTCTTAATGGTCCAGCTTTCATGTCAGTACATGAGAAGCTTTGACTATATGGACCTTTGTTGGCAAAGTGATGTCTTTGCTATTTAATACACTATCTAGTTTTGTCAAAGCTTTCCTTCCACGGAGCAGGCATCTTTTAATTTCATGGCTGCAGTCACCATCTGCAGTGATTTTGGAACCCAGTAAAATCTGTCACCACTTCTACTTTTTCCCCTTCTATTTGCCATGAAGTAATGGAACTGGATGCCATGATCTTAGTTTTTTGAATGTTGAGTTTCAAGCCAGCTTTTTCACTCTCCTCTTTTACTCTCATCAGGATACTCTTCAGTTCCTCTTCACTTTCTGCCATTAGAATGCTATCATCTGCACATCTGAGGTTGTTGATATTTCTCCCAGTAGTCTTCATTCAAACTTGTAATTCATCTAGCCTGGCATTTTGCATGATGTACTCTGCGTGTAAATTATGCAGATATCTGAATATTGACACACTTTATTACACAGTTTCTAAAAATTATATTTATTAATATCACCACTGATTTTTTCATGAAATTTTTTAAGTAGGGGAAGCTGTCAAGGTCATGATAGTAGATCTTGGTTTTCCAAATAATGATTATATATGGAGAGAAGTGGATGGATTTGAGATGTTTAGAGATAGAGCTGATAATGAGTTGAGTGTGGGAAAGGGAATCTGGATTTTTGTCTTGAGCAACTGATGGTTTATGTGAGTTTGGGAAAGTTACAATCAAAGAGGAGTAGGTTGAGGCTGGAATTAAATGTAGGAGCTGGGCAGTGTATTGATTTTGCAGCTGTGGGGTTGCATGAGATTGCTTGGGGCAGTAGAGTAGGGAGAGTGAGGAGAAGAGGGCTGAGTATAGAACTCTGGGGGGTCTTCAACATCTAGAGATTTGTGGGAGGAGTAGCCATGAGAGGAGATCTAGAAGAAGTGGCCATAGGATGAAACTCAGGTGTGTGTGGAGCCATTAAAGCCCAAAGAGGAAAGTGTAGACAGAGGAGCTGACTTGGACAGCGGTGAGTATGAAAAGAAAAGCTGTGACTGCAGGAGGTTTTGGGGAGACCTCACAGTGTTAGAAACTAAACTTTGAAAAAGTGAGCAGTATGTGGGAGGGCAAGTACAGACATCTTCAAGGAATAGCTGAGAAGTGGGGTGCTAATTACTGGGAGCTCCTAGATCGTGTTGTGTGCCAATGGGTATGATGCGATTGCACGGGAGAGCTAAATGATGAATCAGAGGAGGATCAACTGGAAGGAGCAAATACACTAGAAATGCAAGAAGGGCCGGGGTTAGGCATACAAGTGGAGGAATTGTTCTTTGTGTCTCAACATACCAGCAAAAGAAAGCCTTTTAAAAGCAAGTCAGAGCACATCACTCTTCTCAAAAACTTCCCATCTCATTTACTTGAAAAAAGTCAACATCTGTACAGTGGCCTGCAAGGCTCTGAATGATGGTGCTGTCTTCTGCATCACCCCCAACTCTAAGTCTGCTGCTGTTCTTAATTGAACACAGCAGGCATGGTCCTGCCTTGGTGATTTGATGATTGTTACAGCTCTTTCAGTGGGTATCTGCACTGCTCATTATCTTACTCCTTTCAGGCCTTTCCCTGAATGGTGCCCTCTCGAGGTTTTTCCTGACTATGCTCTCCAAAATTGCAGCCATCTGCCTCCTTGCCCCTTTTATCCCCACAACCTGCTTTTCTCCATAGTGCTTCCAACCACCTTAATACTATTTATATAGTTATTTATGTATTTTCTTTGTCTCATTAGAATGTTCACTCTGAGGGGCAGTAATTTTTGTTTGTTTTGTTCTCTGTTGACAGTATCTAGAATGGTACTGTCAAATGGTACAAATGTATAATGAATGAGAATAAGGAAGAAAGAATGTGGGAAGAGAATCAGAGAGGTTTAAGGTGCTGGTTGTATGAAGATAAGCGTTCTCTTCTTTGACTTTATAATAGTTGTGAAGCAGGGTGCTAACTGAAAAATGGAGTTGGGTAGAAGGGATGGTTAGAGTCTGAGGAGAGCATAGAATGTGTAAAAAGCCTGCTTGGTGGAGGTGGGGAACTGGAAAGGTGAACTTTCAGGATGTGATGGAAGATTGCTGGCAGGATTGAATGCACCTTTGTGGTTTTTTGAAATAGAATGTTTCTCACTTAAATCAACTGGATGTTTGCAATATTAAGCTCTAAAACAGATTAAGGATATGTGACGTGTAAATGCTTAATGTTTTTAGAAGGGTAGAATTTTGATTTGTTTTTAACAACTGATCTTCATAGTATTGAATTTACAATTGATGTAGAATGTGCCCTAATTTAAAGTAATATTCTTTTTAGCCTCACCAATAACTCTAGAATTGTGGGACTCCTGGCTCAGCTGGAGAAGATCAATACTGAATCTACAGAATCAGATACTGCCAGATATGTTACATCAAAAATTCTTCATCTGGCTCAGAGTCAAGGTAAGCTTTCATCTCTTGTTTTTGAAATGCTTTCTTAATTGCTTAAAAGTAGATGCTAAAAATGAGAAATATATGATTTTATGTAAAATTCGAACTTTCTATATAGATTCAAGGAATTGAAAACTGAATAACTATGGACGGAATTGTTTTTCAAAGCATTATTTCTAAAAATGATTATGATTTCACTCATATATGATTGCCCTCCTTTCCCCATTTTTCAGGCAGCACCTAATTCCAGTACTGCTTGTAGAATGTTGACAAAAAGATGTCAGGTATTATATTAGTTATTAGTATTGTCCCTGCTTTGAAATGCAAGCACTGTCTTTCAGTGATTGGGTGACCTTAGGGAAGTTTTGAACCTGTGAGACTTAGTTGCACTGACTCTGAAATAGAGATAAGAAATATCATGTAATTAGCATGAAATTTATATGAGAAGTATATAAAAATGATGTTAAAAGTGTTCAATAAATGATATCTGTAATTAAGCATAATTTATCCAATTTATAAAGCTAGTACTACTGTTGTTGTTGTTAAGTTGTGTCTGACTCTTTGCAACCCCATGGACTGTAGTCCGCCAGTCTCCTCTCTCCATGGGATTTCCCAGGCAAGAATATTGGAGTGGGTTGCTCTTTCCTTCTCCAGGGATTGAACCTACATCTCCTGCTTGGCAGGTGGATTTTCCACCACTGAACCATAGGGTATCAAACCTTGACAGAGTATAAGAGAAGAAAAGTATTAACTTTTCACTAAGGAACATTAATTTGAAAAATCCCAAATAAAACATTAGTAAATCAAGTCTAATTATAATATGAGTAAATATATCAGTAAAACATTATTTGTACAGGTCCAATAAAAACCCATGTAATTGTCTCAATAGGAGCTAAAAAAAATTTAAGATTTTTAAGATTTTCTTAAATTTTTTTAAATTTAAGAAATTTAGGATTCCAAAATCTGTGCTTGATTTAAAAAGGAAAAAGACACCTTGATTTTTCTTTTTCTAAATAAGGGTAAATCAACAGCTGCCTTAATATTTGACAGTGACACATTGAAAGCATTCTGTTAAAATTAAGATCCAGACAATTCACAGTTATTTTAGTTTACTGGGTTTTTATTATTGCATTATTCTAGAGGTATAGGTAATTGAAGTAAGATGTTCAGCAAGCATTTACTATGTTCAGGAAGCTGGTATTTATTAACCTATCTTCATGGTTATAGGCCCTTATTTTATTTTGGTAACTTATTCCTATGTAGCCCATTTAAGGAATATTTGACAGCATCCCCAAACCTAGGAGAGATCTTTGCATTTGTTTCTAGCAAAATCTTTTAATTCAGAAAGTTGCTATACTGGATTCTAGCCTTTGTAAATATTGTGCTTATCAACTAAGGTAAATGTGTAAGGATAGTCACTGTATTAGTGCAAAGATAGATATACCCAGTATATTCACTGTCTTCTCATATCAAATAACTCCTTAAAACAAAACAAAGCACTTCAGCAAAAACCAAGAGAAGACAATTTTTTTAAACCTATAGATACTATGTTTAACTGCTCTCATGACTGTAGATTCTTCCCATCACATTCTAGAAGCCCCTACTCCAACACCATCACTAAAAATTCACCTAGTCATACGACTACCATACACTGTCCGTTTCCTCACCCTGCCACCCACCAGTGGGGGAGCCAGCCCTTGAATACTGCCCCCTGAGGTTATGTAATCCAATGACTCTGTTTATAGTTGACATAGTATAAATTAGTAGTGAAAGATTGTCCTGTCATCTATCCATTTTAGAGAGAATGATTAGGAATTTATGGCTCAAACAAGAAGAAATACAAATAGCCGATAAACATATATTAGAAGTCAGGAATTACTAATGAAAACAATGAAGTTATTTCTCATTAGTTACTTTGGCAGAAATTAGAGAATGACAATATCCAGTACTGTTGAAGGCATGGAAAATAGGGTATTCTCATACACTGTCGGTGGTGTAATGATTATTATAAGCTTTGGAGAAAAGAATCTGGCAATGTTATTAAGATTTAAAGTGCACTTGCTGTTTTATTTAACACTTCACTCTCAGAAACCTGAGTGAAATAAAAGTCATATTATAAAAAGACAATTTGGAGATGTTTCAGTGCGTATATAAAATCAGAGTTCAAGAAATCACCTGAAATATCCAACAATGAGAAAATGGTTGAATTAATTTTGATATAGCCAAACTGTGGGACTGTATAACTACATTATACAACTATTAAAAGTAATTAATTATTTATGATATATGATATGGCTCATGTGTGTAAGTACAGAGAGTCCTCGGAGATGCTGCATGTTTGATTTCGTGCTACTGCAATAAAGCAAACATTGCAGTAGGGTGAGTCAAGTGGAGTTTTTGTTTCCTAGTGCATATAAAAGTTGTGCTTACACTGTGCTTTAGTCTGTGAAGTGTGCAATAACATATGTGTAAAAAATGTACATACTTTAATTAGAAATACTTTATTGCTGAAAAATGTAAGCCCTCAGTGAGTCATAACCTTTTTGCTCTTAGAGTGTCTTGCCTCTGTATTTATAATAGGCTGCTGATTGATCAAGGTAGTAGTTGTTGAAGGCTGGTATGGTTGTAGCAGTTTCTTAAAATAAGACAGTGAAATCAGCTACACACACTCTTTCACATTTTTTCACTGTTGCATGCAGTGCTGTTTGATAGCATTTTACCCACAGCAGAACTTCTTTTAAAATTGGATTTTATCTCAATCTGCTGCTTTATCAACTAAGTTTTCCTAGTATTCTAAATCCTTTGTTGCCACTTCAGTCTTCACCAGGAATAGATTCCATCTCAAGAAACCACTTTCTTTGCTTATCTCTAAGAACAGCTCCTCATCTGTTAACATTTTATCATGAGAATGCAGCAGTTCTGCAGATCGTGTCTTCAGGATCCACTTTTAATTCTAGTTCTCTTGCTATTTCTACCACATCTGCAGTTACTTCCTCCTCTGAAGTCTTGAACTCCTCAAAGTCATCCATGAAGGTTGAAATCAACTTCTTCCAAACTTCTGTGTATGCTGATGTTTTGACCTCTTCTAATGAATCACAGATGTTCTTAATTGCATCTAGAATGGTGAACTCTTTCTAGAAGGTTTTTAATTAACTTGGCCTAGATCCATCAGAGGAATCACTACCTATGACAGCTACAGCCTTATGAAATGTATTTCTTAAATAGGAAGACTTGAAAGGCAAAATTATTCCTTGATCCATGGATTGTAGAGTGGATGTTGTGTTAGCAGGCATGAAAACAACACTAATCTTGTATATCTTCATCAGACCTCTGGAGTGAGAAGGTGCATTGTCAATGAGCAGTCCCATTTTGAAAAAAATCTTTTTTTTTTTGAGTAGTAAGTCTCAACAGTGGGCTTTAAAATAGTAAACCTTGCTGGAGACCATGTACTCTCATTCAGGCATCATTGTTCCATTGATAGAGTACAGGCAGAGTAGATTGAGCTTAATTTTTAAGGGCCCTAGGGTTTTGGGAATTGTAAATGAACATTGGTTTCATCTTCAAGTCACAAGATGGCATTAGTTTCTAATAAGAGAAGCTTTAAAGTCAGGCATTGACTTTTCCTCCCTAGGTATGAAAAGCCCTGGATAGCTTCTTCCTCCTCTATAAGTATATTTTGTTTATGTTGAAAGTCAGTTGTTTCATGTAGCCAACTCACTGCAGCTGCTACATCAGCACTTGCTGCTTTACTTTGAACTTTTATGTTACAGAGGCAACTTCTTTCGTTAAGCCTCATGAATTAAGCCTCTGCTAGCTTTAAACATTTCTTCTGCAGGAAAAAGTGTTACATGCAAATGGAAATCAAAAGAAAGCTGGGGTAGCAATATTTGTATCAGACAAAATAAAATAAATCAGACAAATAAACAAAAAAAATAAATCAGACAAAGTAGACTTTAAAGACAGAAAAGGACTTAACATGATGATCAAGGGGTCAATTCAATTGTAAATAAATATGCACCTAATGTAGGAGCACCTATATACGTGTAGCAAATATTAAAGGTATAAAGGGAGAATAGGCACAAAGGGAGAACTGGACAGTAATACAATAGAAGTAGGGGGCTTTAACACCCCACCCCACTTACATCAATGGACGTATCATCCAGACAGAAAGTTAGCAAGGAAACACTGGCCTTAAATGACACATTAAACCAAATAAGCTATATATATATAAATAAAACATTCCCTCTGAAAGCAGCAAAGTACACATTCTTTTCAAGTGCATATGAAACATTCTCCAGGATAGATAGCATGCTAGGCCACAAAATAAGCCTGGGGAAATTTAAGAAAATTGAAGTCATATCAAGTGCTTTTCTAACCACAAAACCATGAGCCTGGAAAGCAACTATAAGGAAAAAAACTGCAAAGCGCAAATTTGTGGAAGCTAAACAAGTGTTACTAAACAAGAAATGGATCATTGAAGAAATCAAAGAAAATCATAAAATACCTGGAAACAAGTAAAATGAAAATAATAATCTGAAATCCATAGGATGCAGTAAAAGCAGTTCTCACAGGCAAGTTTATGGTGATACAAGCTGACCTCAGGAAGCAAAAATCTCAAATAAACAACCTAGCCTTACACCTAAGGGAAGTAGGGGGGAAAAAAGAACAAAAAACCCCCAGAGTTAGTAGAAATAAAGAAATCATAAAGATCAGAGCAGAAATAAATGATATAGAGACCAAAAAAAATAGAAAAGTCAGTGAAACTAAGAGCTGGTTTTTTGAAAAGATAAAATTGATAAGCCTATAGCCAGATACATAAAAAAAGAGCATTTTATCATGCTCAAAATGATAAAATCAGAAATGAAAAAGACATTATAGCTGATACCACAGAAATACAAATGATCACAAGAGACTACTGTGAACAACTATATAGCAATAAAATGGACAATCTAGGAAATATAGGCACATTTTTAGAAATGTACAATGTCACCAACCATCAGGGAAATGCAAATAAAAACCCCGATGGGATATCACCTCACACCTGTCAGAATGGCTGTCAATAAAAGGAACACAAATAACAAATGTTGGTGAGGAAGTGGTACAAAAAACCCTTGTACACTGTTGGTAGGAATGTAAATTGGTACAACCACTGTGAAAAACAGTGTGGAGGTTTCTCAAAAAACTAACAATAGGACTACCATTTGATCCAGAAATTCCACTCCTGAATATATTCCAAAAAACCCCCAAATACTAATTTTTGAAGATATATGTTTACACCCCAGTATTCATATCAGCATTATTTACAGTTGCCAATATATGGAAGTAACTTAACTATCAACAGATGAATGGATGAGAAGATATGATACACACACACACACACACACACACACACACACGTTGAAAATAAAATACTACTCAGCCATAAAAAGAACAATATTTGCCATTTGCACAACACGGGTGGACTTGGTGGCAGTATTCTAAGAGAAAGAAGTCCGGCAGAGAAAGACAAGTACTGTATGATATCACTTAAATGTGGAACCTGAAAAGTGTAACAAATGGGAATATAACAAAGAAGCAAATACACAGATATAGAGAACAAACTAGTGATTATTAGTGGGGAGGGAGGTGCAGTATAATGGTGGGGAATGAGAGGTACAAAGTATTTGATGTAAGCTAGGCTACAAGGATATATTGTACACATGAGGAGGATAATCAGTGTTATTTTAACTCTACATAGAGTGTAACCTTTAAAATTTATTTAAAATATATATAAATACATTTAAAGTTTATCTCTTTTCCTAAATATTGGCCTCTAAGCTCCCTTTCCCCCTTTTTTAATTAAAGGAAAAGAATTGTGGAGAAATTTAGAAATCTTTAAACAATAGAAATAATTTATAGTGATTTTTTTCTATTGATTGTGATGAAAGGGATCATCTGAGTCATGAATTGTTCTTCCTTAGTCTTATTTCTATGTGCTTCAAATTTAAAAAAAAAAGAAACTTTTTTATTGAGGTACAATTGATTTATAGTGGTTTTTTTTTTAATTGAAGTCAGAATTTAAAAATAGTATTAATGAAACCACTTCAAAATGGTGGTAGGCTTCTGTTTTCATGAATTTTGATTAAATGTTTTCTGTTTTTTGTCATAAAGATAATAAAGAGGCTTGCCTTTATTGTTCCTACTTCACCTCTGGTTCTGGTACCTGTCTTATTATAATGATCTTAAGATTTTAGATGTATTGACAAGGATTCACTTAGTCCATGACAGAAGCTGTGATGAAATGCAGGGAAGGTCTTGTAAACTGAAATCCAGAAGTGCACACAGAGTAGAGCTAGCAACATCAGTGGAAGGAACATTTAAGAACCAATTTAGAGTGTTTACTGGGCCAGTGGGAATACTGATTATATGTTTTATATATTATCTAACCAGTTCTTTCCAAAGATCAGTCCTGAGTGTTCTTTGGAAGGAATGATGCTAAAGCTGAAACTCCAGTCCTTTGGCCACCTCATACGAAGAGTTGACTCATTGGAAAAGACTCTGATGTTGGGAGGGATTGGGGGCAGGAGGAGAAGGGTCGCCAGAGGATGAGATGGCTGGATGGCATCACCGACTCGATGGACGTGAATTTGAGTGAACTCTGGGAGTTGGTGATGGACAGGGAGGCCTCGTGTGCTGCAATTCATGGGTTCGCAAAGAGTCGGACACGACTGAGTGACTGAACTGAACTGAACTGAATCTTATTATATGTTAACTATATGATAAATCTTTATGCAGTTTTTTTTTTCTTTCATGTTTTAGAAGAAAGCTTTTTTTTCCTCCTACTTTTCAGAAAAAACAAGGAGAGAAATGACAGCCAAAGGTTCTACAGGAATGGAGGTTCTGCTGTCAACATTAGAGGTTGGTCACTGATATGCTTTAATTATGTAGCTGTTAATACCAACTAGTACTGAGGGAAAAAAATTGAAGTACAGAATTTTTATCCTAGTGGAAGAGCCAGTGAATGGGAGTTTGTTTTATTTTTTAGATTATTCACAATGGGGATATAAGCATTCTGATATATATTAGGTAAATCTCTAACTTTATTTCCCTATGGTTATAATGATAACCCTATTTTAAACCTTAACATTAAAAATAAAACACTAATTGGAAATAAACCTTTAGCTTAAAAGATTGAAATTGGAAATTCTCACTTATTATGTTAGTTGCTATATATTCATGATTAAGTGTACTTCATACATTGGTTGCATAACTGTTGATATTAATTACATTTCTGTGCTAGTATAAAAGTTTGTGGTGGATCAGCAGGACATGCTCAGAATCACAGTTTTATATTTTATTCAGTGCAATGTTAAGAATAAGGATTAAGTACATTGTATACCTTAGACTTAAACAATGTTATATGTCAAATTATATCTCATTAGAACTTGGGGGGGAAAGATCAAGGAGTGAGTTCATGTGTTGTTGTTGTTCAGTTGCTCAGTCATGTCCGACTCTGAGACCCCATGGACTGCAGCACACCAGGCTTCCCTGTCCTTCACTGTCTCCCAGCGTTCACTCAAACTCATGTCCATTGAATCGATGAGGCCACCAACCGTCTCATCCTCTGTCGCCCCTTCTCCTGACCCGTCTTTCCCAGCATCAGTGTCTTCCAGTGCGTCACCTCTTCACATCAGGTGGCCAAAGTGTGTGTGTGTTGTGTCTGTGTTGTGGATGCACCACACCATGTGGCCCACAGGGTCTTATTTCCCTGACTAGGGATTGAACCTGTGCCCTTGGCAGTGAAAGCACAGAGTCCTAACCACTGGACCACCAGGGAATTCCTGTTTTTTTTTGTTGTTGTTGTTAAAGTGTAATTAATTTACAATATTATATTTTTTATAGTTTTAGATGTACAGCATAGTGATTCAATATTTTTGCAGTTTATACTCCATTAAAATTATTATAAGATAATGACTATAAATTCCCTGTGCTGTACGATATATTCTTGTTGCCTGTATTTTTTACATAATAGTTTGTGAGTCTTAATTCTATACCCCTAACATGCCATTTTCCCCATCGGTAACCACTAGTTTGTTTTCTGTATCTGTGAGACTGTTTCAGTTTTGCTTTATCCATTTGTTTGTATTATTTTTTAGAGTCCACATATAAGTGATAGCATATACTATTTGTTTTTCTCTCTGATTTATTTCACTAAGCATAAAATTCTCTAGGTTCATCCACATTACTGCAAATGGTAGAATTTCATTATTTTTTTTATGGCTGAGTAATATTGTTTGGCTGTTGGTGGATACTTGGGTTGCTTCCATAGTTTGGCTATTATAAATAGTACTGCTATGAACATTGGGGTTCATAAATCTCTTCAAATAAATGTTTTTGTTGCTTTTATTTTTTTGGATACATGCTTAGAAGTCAATTGCTGAATCATACACTTGTTCTGTTTTTAGTTTCGAGAAACATTCATACTATTTTCCACACTGGCTGCACCAACATACATTCCTACCAGCAGTGTACAAAGGTTTTTTCTTCCACATACTTTGGAAAATTGTTTTTTGTGTTCTTTTGATGATAGCCATTCTGACAGGTGTGCGGTCGAACCCCGGTGTTTTGATTCACATTTATATAATAATTGTCCTTGCATGTGTGTGTGTGCGAAGTCGCTTCAGTCATGTCTGACTCTTTGCAACCCCATTGACCGTACCTCTCCAGGTTACTTTGTCCATGGGGTTCGCCACACAAGAATACTGGAGTGGGTTGCCGTTTTCTTCTCTAGGGGATCTTCCCCAACCCAGGGATTGAAGCTCTGTCTCTTATGTCTCCTGCATTGGCAGTGGGTTCTTTGCCGCTGGTGTCACTTGGGAAACCATAATAATTATCCTTATATCTCCCATTTGTAATTCACCACCTCCCGTCTCTGTTGACCTCAATAAATTGAGACATGAACAAACAGAAAAAAGCATGGGTAATAATACATATATCAGACCAAAAAACCCTTTTTAAAAAAAGTGTAAAACAAAAGACAAAGAAGGACGTTATATAATAATAATAGGATGAATACAAAAAGAGGATATTAAATTCATTAACATATACGCATTCAATATAAGCACCTAAAAATATAAAGCAAATACTAACGGACACGAAAGAAGTAGACAATAATGCTTAACAGTAGGAGACTTTAACACCCACTGACTAGACCCTTTAGGTATGCCCTAATTCAAATCCCTTAAAATTATACAGTGAAAGTGAGAAATAGATTCAGGGGATTAGATCTGATACACAGAGTGCCTGATGAACTATGGATGGAGATTCATGACATTGTACAGGAGACAGGGATCAAGACCAACCTCAAGAAAAAGAAATGCAAAAAAGCAAAATGGCTGTCTGAGGAGGCCATACAAATAGCTGAGAAAAGAAGAGAAGCGAAAAGCAAAGGAGAAAAGGAAAGATATACCCATTTGAAGAGTTCCAAAGAAGAGCAAGGAGAGATAAAAAAGCTTTCCTCAGTGATCAATGCAAAGGAATAGAGGAAAACAATAGAATAGGAAAGACTAGAGATCTCTTCAAGAAAATTAGAGATACCAAGGGAATATTTCATGCAAAGATGGGCTCAATAAAGGACAAAAATGGTATGGACCTAACAGAAGCAGAAGATATTAAGAAGAGGTGGCAAGAATACACAGAAGAACTGTAGAAAAAAGATCTTCATGACCCTGATAATCACGATGGTATGATCACTCACTTAGGAATGCAAAATCAAGTGGGCCTCAGGAAGCATCATTACGAACAAAGCTAGTGGAAGTGATGGAATTCTAGTTGAGCTATTTCAAATCCTAAAAGATGATGCTGTGAAAGTGCCGCACTCAATATGCCAGCAAATTTGGAAAACTCAGCAGTGGCTACAGGACAGGAAAAGGTCAATTTTCATTCCAATCCCAAAGAAAGGCAGTGCCAAAGAATGCTCAAACTACCACACAACTGCACTCATCTCACGCTAGTAAAGTAATGCTCAAAATTCTCCAAGCCAGGCCTCAGCAGTACATGAACCGTGAACTTCCAGATGTTCAAGCTGGTTTTAGAAAAGGTAGAGGAACAGAGATCAAATTGCCATGATCCATCGGATTATCAAAAAAGCAAGGGAGTTCCAGAAGAACATCTACTTCTGCTTTATTGACTATACCAAAGCCTTTGACTGTGTGGATCACCACAAACTGTGGAAAATTCTTCAAGAGATGGGAATACCAGAACACCTGACCTGCCTCTTGAGAAATCTGTATGCAGGTCAGGAAGCAACAGTTAGAACTGGACATGGACCAACATACTTGTTCCAAATAGGGAAAGAGTATGTCAAGGCTCTATATTTTCACCCTGCTTATTTAACTTATATGCAGAGTATATCATGGGAAATGCTGGACTGAATGAAGCACAAGCTGGAATCAAGATTGCTGGGAGAAATATCAATAACCTCAGGAATGCAGATGACACCACCCTTATGGCAGAAAGTGAAGAAGAACTAAAGAGCCTCTTGATGAAAGTGATAGAGGAGAGTGAAAAAGTTGGCCTAAAAGTCAGCATTCAGAAAACTAAGATCATGGCATCCAGTCCCATCACTTCATGGCAAATAGATGGAGAAACAGTGGAAACAGTGACAGACTTTATTTTTTGGGGCTCCAAAATCACTGCAGATGGTGACTGCAATCATGAAATTAAAAGATGCTTACTAAGGCAATGCAAAGAATGCTCAAACTACCGCACAATTGCACTCATCTCAGACACTAGTGAAGTAATGCTCAAAATTCTCCAAGCCAGGCTTCAGCAATACGTGAATCGTGAACTTCCAGATGTTCAAGCTGGTTTTAGAAGGACAGAGGAACCAGAGATCAAATTGCCAACATCCGCTGGATCATCGAAAAAGCAAGAGAGTTCCAGAAAAACATCTGTTTCTGTTTTATTGACTATGCCAAAGCCTTTGACTGTGTGGATCACAATAAACTGTGGAAAATTCTGAAAGAGATGGGAATCCCAGACCACCTGAGTTGCCTCTTGAGAAACCTATATGCAGGTCAGGAAGCAACAGTTAGAACTGGACATGGAACAACAGACTGGTTCCAAAGAGGAAAAGAAGTACGTCAAGGCTGTATATTGTCATCCTGCTTATTTAACTTCTATGCAGAGTACATCATGAGAAACCCTGGGCTGGAAGAAGCACAAGCTGGAGTCAAGATTGCCGGGAGGAATATCAATAACCTCAGATATGCAGGTGACACCACCCTTATGGCAGAAAGTGAAGAGGAACTAAAGAGCCTCTTGATGAAAGTGAAAGTGGAGAGTGAAAAAGTTGGCTTAAAGCTCAAGATTCAGAAAACGAAGATCATGGCATGTGGTCCCATCACTTCATGGCAAATCAATGGGGAAACAGTGGAAACAGCGTCAGACTTTATTTTTTGGGCTCCAAAATCACTGCAGATGGTGACTGCAGCCATGAAATTAAAAGACACTTACTCCTTGGAAGAAAAGTTATGACCAACCTAGATAGCATATTGAAAAGCAGATATTACCTTGCCAACAAAGGTCCATCTAGTCAAGGCTGTGGTTTTTCCAGTGGTCATGTATGAATGTGAGAGTTGGACTGTGAAGAAGGCTGAGCACCGAAGAATTGATGCTTTTGAACTGTGGTGTTGGAGAAGACTCTTGAGAGTCCCTTGGACTGCAAGGAGATCCAACCCGTCCATTCTGAAGGAGATCAGCCCTGAGATTTCTTTGGAATGAATGATGCTAAAGCTGAAAGTCCAGTACTTCGGCCACCTCATGCGAAGAGTTGACTCATTGGAAAAGACTCTGATACTGGGAGGGATTGAGGGCAGGAGGAGAAGGGGATGACAGAGGATGAGATGGCTGGATGGCATCACTGACTCGACAGACGTGAGTCTGAGTGAACTCTGGGAGTTGTTGATGGACAGGGAGGTCTGGTGTACTGCAATTCATGGGGTCGCAAAGAGTCAGACATGACTAAGCAACTGAACTGAACTGAACTCCTTGGAAGGAAAGTTATGACCAACTTAGACAGCATATTATAAAGCAGAGACTTTACTTAGCCAACAAAGGACCGTGTATTCAGTTCAGTACAGTTGCTCAGTCATGTCTGACTCTTTGAGACCCTATGAACTGCAGCATGCCAGGTCTCCCTGTCCATCACAACTCTTGGAGTTCACCCGAACTTATGTCCTTTGAGTCAGTGATGCCATCCAATGATCTCATCCTCTGTTGTCCCCTTCCCCTCCCGCCTTCAGTCTTTCCCGACATCAGGGTCTTTTCAGATGAGTTAGCTCTTCACATCAGGTGGCCAAAGTATTGGAGTTTCAGCTTTAACCTCAGTCCTTCCAATGAACACTCAGGACTGATCTCCTTTAGGATGTTCTGGTTGGATCTCCTTGCAGTCCAAGGGACTCTCAAGAGTCTTCTCCAACACCACAGTTCAAAAGCATGAATTCTTTTGTGCTTAGCTTTCTGTATAGTCCAACTCTCACGTCCATACGTGATCACTGGAAAACCACAGCATTGACTAGACAGACCTTTGTTGATAATGTACTTGGTTTTTAATATGCTGTCTAGGTTGATAGTAACTTTCCTTCTAAGGAGTAAGCGTTTCTTAATTTCATGGCTGCAGTCACCATCTGCAGTGATTTTTGAGCCCCCAAAAATAAAGTCAGCCACTGTTTCCTCATCTATTTGCCATGAAGTGATGGGACTTGATGCCATGATCTTAGTTTCCTGAATGTTGAGCTTTAAGCCAACTTTTTCACTCTCCTCTTTCACTTTCATCAAGAGGCTTTTTAGTTCCTCTTCACTTTCTGCCGTAAGAAAGTGTCATCTGCATATCTGAGGTTATTGATATTTTTCCCGGCAATCTTGATTCCAGCTTGTGCTTCTTCCAGCCCAGCATTTCTCATGATGTACTCTGTATATAAGTTAAATAAGCAGGGTGACAATATGCAGCCTGACGTACTCCTTTTCGTATTTGGAACCAACCTGTTGTTCCACGTCCAGTTCTAACTGTTGTCTCGTGACCTGCATATAGGTTTCTCATGAGGCACATCAGGTGTTGTGGCATTCCCATCTCTTTCAGAATTTTCCACAGTTTATTGTGAACCACGCAGTCAACGGCTTTGGCTTAGTCAATAAAAAGCAGAGAGTTTACTTAGCCAACAAAGGGTCATCTATTCAAGGCTATGGTTTTTCCAGTAGTCATGTATGGATGTGAAAATTGGACTCTAAAGAAAGCTGAGTGCAGAAGAATTGATACCTTTGAACAGTGGTGTTGGAGAAGACTGTTGAGAGTCCCTTAGATGCAAGGAGATCCAACCAGTCAATCCTAAAGGAAATCAGTCCTGAATATTCACTGGGAGGACTGATGTTAAAATTGAAACTCCAGTACTTTGGCCACCTGATGCGAAGAGCTGACTCATTGGAAAAGACTCTGATGATGGGAAAGATTGAAGGTAGGAGGAGAAGGGGATGACAGAGGAAGAGATGGTTGGATGGCATCACCGACTCAATGGACATGAGTTTGAGTAAACTCTGGGATTTGGTAATGGACAGGGAGGCCTGGCGTGCTGCAGTCCATGGGGTTTAAAGATTTGGACACGACTGAGTGACTGAAGTGAACAGGACATTACATGCTAAAACAGCAGAATACATAATCTTTTCAAGTGCACATGGAAACTTCTCCAGAACAGATCACATATTAGGCCACACAGCAAGTCTCAAAAAATTAAAAGGCACATGAAAATATATACAGTAAGGATACTGATAGTTTATGGTGAACGGTATCGGATTTTTGATCTCTGAAGAAGTTTTGGCTTCAGGACCAGGGATCAGGCTTGATCACTCAAGAGCTTTTGTGTAGCAGGGTTTTATTAAAGTATGAAAAGTGACAGAGAACGCTTCTAACATAGACATCAGAAGGGGGATGGAGAGTGCCCCCCTGGCTAGTCTTTAGTGAGGGCATTATATACTTTTTAATTTAGCTATTACAGTAATTCAAAGAATGTCTCAAGGTTGTAAAAATTTTACCAGATCCACTCCCACAATTTACATTTTAGAATAACAGGATTAGAAGTTAACAATAGAAAGATCCTACCAGACCCACTCCCATGATATACATTCTAAGAACAGGATTAGACAGGTTTTCAAGAAGGAAAACTTCCCTGGTAGCTCAGATAGTAAAACATCTGCCTATAATGTGGGAGACCTGGGTTCAATCCCTGGGTCGGGAAGATCCCCTGGAGAAGGAAATGGCAATCCATTCCAGTATTCTTGCTTGGATAATCCCATGGACAGAGGAGCCTGGTAGGCTACACTCTACGGGGTCACAGAGTTGGACAGGACTTCACTTTCACTTTCAAGAAGGGGAAATTGTCCTCACGCAGGATACCTTGTTGTTATATAATCCTTAGTACAGAGTTTGAACTGAGTTGTTTGTTGTGTAATCATCAGTCCTGGGCTTAAAGAAAGAAATAAAAAAGTTTATGTGACTAAGACTAAGGCATGTAGAGGAAAAAAGTCCTTTCCTCCTCCTTGAGAATTCCAGACCTCTTTTTCCTGGGACCCACCCCCCCAACTTCTCATCAACCTACCTAGGAACTGACTCTTTATTGGAGTCGACTCTCTCAATACCTTATTGTGTTAAAGTGGCGTGTTAAAGTCCCCTACTCTTAAGTATTATTGTCAGTTTCTTCTTTTGTGTCTGTTAGTATTTGCTTTATATTTGTGGGTGCTGTATATTGAGTGCATATATGTTAATGAATTTAATATCCTCTTTTTGTTTTGGTCCTTTTATTATTATGTAATTCCCTTCTTTATCTTTTGTTTTACCCTTTGTTTTAAAAGTTTTTTGTCTGATATGTATATTGCTACCCATACTTTTTCTGTATGCTCCTGTCTCAATTTATTGAAGTCAGCAGAGATGGGAGGTGGTGAATTACAAATGGGAGACCTATCTGGATAAGGCCTAGAGATAACAGTGTAACTTCCATTCGGGTTTCAGTGGCTTGAACTCAATCACGTGTCCCAAAACTAATTACAAAAGAGCTGGAAAATGTGGTTTGGCTGTGTACCCAGGAAGAAGATAAACATAGCAATATTGCTTCTGTAACAATCCGTTCTTTTCTTTAACAAATGTTTGTCTCTCATTCTTCCAACTTCATCACCAGTGAGTCAGTGGTCGTTAATAATACCCTCAGTGCTAAGAGAAGGGTCTCTGCTTAATGTGTGGTCCTCTTTCTGTTCTGGATTTGATTTTTTGGACCCATTAGTTTCTGCCCTTAAATGGTGAAGCAGAGACAATATTTGTTCCTTTTTGGAAGGAGTTAGAACAAGAGTCCCATTCTAGTCACTGATACATTGCAATTCTGAAATTTGTCTAAATAAACACTGTAAAATCCTTCTATTCTGAGATCAGGCAGTTTCTTGAATAGGCCACAATTCTGTTGTCTATTTTTCTTTATCCAAACATTGCTTTTAGTAAGAGAAATATAACCATAGTACAGTATTTAAACATTTTTTCTTATTAGATTGTTTGTCAAGACTTTGGAAAATATTAATAATTACTCTTCAACTTTACTGGTAGGAGTGTAAATTGCTCCACTAAGAGCAAGTTAATAATACCTATCAAAATAAATGTCCATATCATTGACCCAGAAATTCCAGGAATTTCCCATGTACAGTTGTACTTGCTTCCCTGGAAATGTATGTACTTGGTTTTGGTTACAATTTTTTAATAGCAAAAGATTTTAAATATTTAAATGTCAAATTGATAGGTGGTTACCTAACCAATGACATTGCCATCTAATGGAATATATCAGTAGAATTATATCATTTGGAGAAATCTATATATAAATGTATATTTACTTGAATTTCTTTTATGTGTGTACATTATCTTGCTGGATACACAAAAAATTGATAATGCAGTTACTTTTTGAGAGGGGAGTTCAGTGACTGATTAGTCACCATATATACATTGTCATGCCTTTTATATTTTGATACATTTATTTGTATTATCTACTTGGTAGAAGTTGATATGTCCAAATAACAAATTAATTCCTGTTGATATTAATAGCTCAGATGATTTGTAAGAATTTTTAAGAGCAGTAAAGAGAGACTGAAGTGGTATATGAGAATAGTGAAAACCTAAATACATTTATTCTTAGAGAAACCAAAGAGGTCATCTGTAAATGTAGGTAGTTCCCAACAGAGAGAAGTTTGGGAATCACAGATTTATAATGTTTTAATAAAGCAAATAAACTTTATTTCAGAACACAAAAGATCTTCAAACTACACTTAATATCTTGAGCATTCTTGTTGAGCTGGTGTCAGCAGGTAAGTTTTTGTTTCCTTTGGTCTATTTCTATTTGTAAATAATGATCAAAAATATACAAGTATCATGTATACTTTGGAATTTTCTGATTCTCATACAGAGGCTGTTCTGAGTATTGGAATTTGGAAGCCAAAATGTCATACTCTTTGTTGTTGCTTTGTATTTGATATCTTCCAGTGTCCCTCAAACCCATGTGGTTTACAGCCTTGAACATGAGTTTTGCATCAGTGTTTATTTACTGTCTGTGCTACTTTTTAATTAATATAAATATTTTGATCTTATTTGTTTGCTTTCTAAAGTCATCACTTTTACTTGAATGGTAACAAGGTGCGATATCTAATATATTATGGAAGAATTTGTGGTTTGAACAGATTTCTTTCAAAAAACTTTTTAGGTGGAGGTCGAAGAGCGAGTTTCTTGGTCTCCAAAGGTGGTTCACAAATATTATTACAGTTACTTATGAATGCCAGCAAAGAATCGCCCCTGAATGAGGAGTTAATGGTGCAGATTCATTCCATTCTTGCAAAGATTGGACCAAAAGGTAAGGATTTCACTTGCATGACTATCAAGTGGAACTACTTTTTTTACTTTGGTTCTGTGTGCCTTGAAACTGGTAAACTTTAAAATCTAAAATTTTACTGCTTATTCTTAGCCTTAGTTAGGAATGCTTTTTATAGTCAACTAGTGACCTGCATGAATTGAGGATCCTAAATTCCCACATATTTCTATTGCATGTGATGGAAAAAGGAAGACAAAAGTGTGTCAGAATCAGAAATGTGTCTTGGTGTGTGTGTGTGTTTCTGGCATGTATATGTTATAAAGGATACACATAACATGGATATTGTTGAGGCTAGAAGGAGGGAGTGTGCGTGGGAATGTTTTGAGGAGCATGGGTATAAGACATGTTTTCTTTTCATTGTTGGTCAGTCGTTAAGTCATGTCCGACTCTTTGTGACCCCATGAATTGCAGCGTGAGGCTTCCCTGTCCTTCACTACCTCCCTGAGTTCGCTCAAACTCATGTCCATTGAGTCAGTGATGGACATGAGTTTGGTTGGTCATCACTATGACCAACCAATAGTGATAGTCATGTCTCAATGCTTAAAAAGCTTACAAGCTAGTTAAGATCAAAAGAGATATAAAAAATTGTAAGACTGATTTATTACAATAGTAAGACATACAAAATATTGAAAACTACAATTTGAGAAAACATAGGCTATAAAACAAAGGAGGAAGCTGATTTAGATTATGTTAAAAGAGAAAAGCATTCTTTGACTAGAACCTAAGCTCAGTGTAGAGTTGTCTGTCTGCGCAGAGATTAAAATGACTCTCTGAACTCTTGAGTAGTGATTTTTTAACGGTTCTGCCATTGCCTTGTGTTTTTAAACTTTAAAGTATTTGGCTAAAGTGCTTTTTCTAAAAAGTGTCTGAAAATGTGTATGCAGTTTGTATACTTATGTGTATTTCATGCATATCTTTTTGTATTGTATGAATATTTAAATAATACTGTTAATAATCATTGTCTTAAGGTATCCCTGAGATGACTTTAATTTTTCAGGTATCTTACGGACCGTAAGACTTAAACATATATTCAGTTTATTTAAGAAACATGTTAGCTCTTTCTTATACTTTTAAACTCTGATATTTGAGATTTAAGGGCTGCTTTCTGAAATTTTTGTTGAAAACGAAAAATAAAATGAGAAAACCTTTTTGTATTGGTGAATATTGTTATATCATGCTTCCTCCTCTATTTAAAACCAGGTTATCTTTCCTGTGCTTTTCACTAAAGCATAAAGCTTTCATTATCTTTCTTGTGCTTAAATTAAGATATTGTTTAATTTATATTTTTATTTCTTTAATGTCCCTTGTAAGTTGTAGCTCTTTTAATATTTTCCTGTATACTTCTAAATTTTTGCTGTTTCCTTTATTTTTGCTGTTGTCCTAGTTTTACATTTTTATATTATTGAATTATATTTGAATTTCTTGGGTGATTTTATAACTTTTTTACTTTTCCCTTATGGGCTGAGAATAATTTTCCCTTAAGAATATTAGGTTTTTTGATTTACATTTTCTGTTGATGAAATAACTTTGCTTGCTAGTCTTGGTTACTTTCTTTGTTAAAAATCCTAACATTCTCAAATTCTTGTTGTCCAGATTTTTTTTTTTACTATTTTAATCTCTTCCTAATAATAAAAATCAAGAACTTTCTTTTCTTCCTTTTCTTTGTTAAGAATTAGCTCCCTCTAGAAATTTATTTGATAATATTTTTTAGATTATTTTCTAATAAGCTGTTCATTTTTTCATTATATTCTTTTGGGCTTCCGCAGTGGCTCAGCAATAACAAATCTGCCTGCAGTGCAGGAGCCATAGAATACTCAAATTCAATCCCTGAATCAGGAAGATCCCTTGGAGGAGGGCATGGCAACCCAGTCTAGTATTCTAATGCCTGGAGAATCCAATTGGCAGGGAGTCTGGTGGGTTACAGTCCATAGCGTTGCAAAGAGTCACTACTAAAGTGACTTAGTATGCATCATGCATATTCTAAGTCTGAAAACAGTACAGTTAATATTAAGTAAATAATGTTGGTAATGTATATTTAGATTCTTTCCAATTTCTTTAACCATGTGATGGCATTCCTTTGACTGTGTTAAGCTGGAGAGACTTTCCTGTGTGGGGTAAATCAGTTAAGTTATTCCTTTCAATAATAGTTTAAGTGTTGGGCCACTCCAGCCTCTGTTGCCCTGCCCTGTCATCCTGCCTGCCCCTTACTCTTTCTTTCAAGCCATGTTTTAAAAGGGTAAGAAGTATTAAAATATATAAGAAAATGATTACAGCTTTAGTTATTTCAGGTCAACTTTATATTAGTAGTTGATAATATGCATTCATAGTATTATGACATTTTAATTTTATTCAAAAGTTACATAGGAATAAATTATGTTTGTTCATTTATTTTTAAACAGACAAAAAATTTGGAGTGAAAGCTAGAATTAATGGAGCTCTAAATATAACTCTGAATTTGGTCAAACAGAATTTGCAGAATCATCGCTTGGTTTTGCCTTGTCTTCAGCTTTTACGAGTATATTCTGCCAACTGTAAGTATTTCAGAGCAGCTTTTAGTTAGCTCGATGTTGTCACATTAACACAAAATGAAAATTTTAAAGTACTTTAACTCCATAAATCTCTAAAAGTTGTGGACAAGGAACGAGAATATTTAAAATGGCTCTTTGTAATTCTAACCACTCCCTCAAAGGTGATATATGTAAGAAGGTGAGTTGACAAAGTCTTAAGAATTCTCGTTAATTCCCCCCATTTGTAAAGGTATGTAGTGAGGCTGATGAGTAGGCAGCCTGTGGAAAAGATGTTGAAGAATAACCGAGTATTGACAACTGGAAAAACTGCTGCGCCTATTTGGATTATTACAGATGAGAGGAAAATTGAGAAGGAAGGAATGCAGTGGCATAGACACCTGGAGCTAATTATCTTTAGCAATCTATAGGGAAGTAGCAGAACCAAAAATAATAGGACAGGAGCCTCTGAGGAAGCTGTAGAGAGCAGTGATCAGAGAGATTGCCTCAGATGAAGTGTCTCCCAACATAAATACACACACACACCCATGCCCACACCAACTCTCTCAGATGAAGTGTCTCACAACACACACACATACACACTCACATGGAGAGGTAGCCTCAGATAAAGTGTCTCCCAACATAAACACACACATACACCCATGCCCACACCCACCCTCCCAGATGAAGTGTCTCACAACACACACACAGACACACACACACACAGACACACACACACACACACATCCACATATACTCTTTCTCTCTCTCACTCTCTGTCTCTCACTAATATAATATTAGGTCCCAACCCCCGAAGTGTGGATTTTCTATTTCCTGACTATGGATATGAGATTGGAATGTTAACAAGACGCTTGACATTGAGATTGTAGAGTACATTTTATTATAAGAACATCATTGCAAAGTAATGATAATCTCAGTGGTAGGTTTGTATGTATGTGTGTGTATTTATCTGTTATCAGTATCTATACTTTGAAAGTATATCTAAAGGTGTGCTCACAGAAAAATAGTTTTGAACACTTAAATAATTAACACTTATATAATTAAAAAGAGCATAAGGAAATTAATGAATTCTATTTATAAAGAAATTAGGAACAGAGCAATAAACATAAGGAAAGTAGAGAATGAAATAGAAAAAATACATTATAAAATTTAAAAAAATTCATTAAAAAATGAAACAATTGGATTAAGAATAGATGAACCACTGAATTCCCTAATTAAGGAAAAAGAAAGACAAAACAGATTAGAATTAGAAGTGATAACGGAGTGATAAGCAGATACAGAGGAAATTAAAATTGTCATACAAAACTTTAGGAACTACATTTTTAGGGCATTTTATTTCATTAAGCACCAGGAGGCTAACAAATGGTGTATCTATAATTTTTAAATAATATTTCTTCCAAGACTGAAAATGTTAGGCCCAGTTTTCTGGTTAGGTAATTGTTTGCATGTTCTGTCTAAAGTTGTGACCTGTTTTTGCCTACTGCAGTCGCTTTAATTAAGGTCCTCATTACTTTTCACCTAGGCCACAGCCATCTTTCCTGTAGTGCTCTTAGATCTGACTTGCATCTAAAATCTGACCTGCAGATCTGATTTGTTGTTGCTTTTGGGCAATTCCCTATATTTGAAAGAATTCACAACTTCTAGGAACTTTCATAATTTATTTACTTCTTTTCCCACTTCATCTTCCCATTGGCATGCCTTTGAAGTATCAACTAAGGTGGACTTTATGAGAGACTTAGAGTTCACATTTACTAAACAGTTTGTATATGTTTTTCGGCCGTGTGCCACATGTATAAACATTTCTATCCACTGAGGTTTTTAAATCACTTTACATCTTTTTTTCCGCTTCCCAGCTGTGAATTCTGTATCTTTAGGGAAAAATGGAGTTGTGGAACTGATGTTTAAAATCATTGGACCATTTAGTAAGAAGAATTCCAATCTTATGAAGTGAGTAAATGTTTTAAGTGTAAATAAAAGTATACCCTTTGTTATTTTGGGCCTTATCATCTTAATCTGTACAGTGAGATGATTGAGTTCAATTGTATCTAGGGTCCTTTCTTAGTTCTTAAATAGTGATTTAATTATGATAAAGATTTTCTTTAGTATAAAGTTTTATCTTCAAAAATATATCAGAATTAGAAAACTGAATTTATACTGTTATAGAAATTTAGACTTTGAATATTCCTAGATACTATAATAGGAAAAAAGACCTTTACAGAGTATCACTCATTCAGAAACATTTATTGAATGCCTACTATATTCCCTACCCAATTTTATAATCTTTTAATGACCGTTTCCTTCATTGTCACAATTATCTGGATATATTTTAAATTTACATACTTCTTTTTTGTCAAATAATGTCATTCTTTTTCTTATTTGAGATATGTATATATGTATGTATGTCTCAAAATATATATTACATATATGTATATTTATGTTTGTGTGTATATATGTACATATATATACATACACCCACAAATATATATATATAGATAGATACATTCGTTTGTGTGTCTTTCAACCTCAGACTTTAAAGCATTTTCAGTTATTTCATTATATTTAGTGCTTTCTTGAGCCATATTAATCATCATTCTTTTAAAAAAATTATTTTGGAATTTTTCAAACAAATATAGCATTTACATTGTGTTAAACTAATTATCTTGAATTATTTATATTAATTACTTATTATATTCCACAATTATTAACATTCTGCCGTTTTTGTTTCATTTGTTCCCCCTCCATACTTTTATTTATGTTTCCTAAAGTATTTCTAAGCAAATCCAGGATGTTATTTACATATATATGAGTTTCTGTAAGCAAGTACCAAGTATTTTCTCATTTTCCCCCTAAATACTTCTTTATGTAACTCAGCTAAATAAGGACCTGAACATAACCATAATACTATAATTGTACTCAACAAATTTATTGATTGCTTAACACAATCAAAAATTCTTTGTGTCTACTCTTCTCTAGTTATCTCAAAATGCCCTTTTACAATTGGTTTGTTTAAAACAAAGTACACACATTCAGTTCAGTTCAGTTCAGTCGCTCAGTCATGTCTGACTCTTTGTGACCCCGTGAATCGCAGCATGCCAGGCCTCCCTGTCCATCACTAACTCCCGGAGTTCACTCAAACTCACATCCATGGAGTCAGTGGTGCCATCCAGCCATCTCATCCTCTGTCGTCCCCTTCTCCTCCTGCCCCCAATCCCTCACAGCATCAGAGTCTTTTCCAATGAGTCAACTCTTCGCATGAGGTGGCCAAAGTACTGGACTTTCAGCTTTAGCATCATTCCTTCCAAAGAACACCCAGGGCTGATCTCCTTTCGAATGGACTGTTTGGATCTCCTTGCAGTCCAGGGGACTCTCAAGAGTCTTCTCCAACACCACAGTTCAAAAGCATCAATTCTTTGGCGCTCAGCTTTCTTCACAGTCCAACTCTCACATCCATACATGACCACAGGAAAAACCATAGCCTTGACTAGACGGACCTTTGTTGACAAAGTAATGTCTCTGCTTTTCAATACGCTATCTAGGTTGGTCATAACTTTTCTTCCAAGGAGTAAGCATCTTTTAATTTCTTGGCTGCAGTCACCATCTGCAGTAATTTTGGAGCCCCCAAAAATAAAGTCTGACACTGTTTCCACTGTTTCCCCATCTATTTCCCATGAAGTGATGGGACCAGATGCCGTGATCTTCGTTTTCTGAATGTTGAGCTTTAAGCCAACTTTTTCACTGTCCTCTTTCACTTTCATCAAGAGGCTTTTGAGTTCCTCTTCACTTTCTGCCATAAGGGTGGTGTCATCTGCATATCTGAGGTTATTGAGATTTCTCCTGGCAGTCTTGATTCCAGCTTGTTTGTGTTTCTTCTAGCCCAGCATTTCTCATGATGTACTCTGCATAGAAGTTAAATAATCAGGGTGACAATATACAGGCTTGACGTACTCCTTTTCCTATTTGGAACCAGTCTGTTGTTCCATGTCCAGTTCTTTTATTTTTTTTTGTAAAGATTTGTTTAATTTGTTTCATGTTTATTTCATGAACATTAAAGCACTTTATAAATGTTAAGTCCTAAACATTTTCAGTTGTGTGTTGATATTTGTCTTTAGCATAGATGTATGGGACTGGCAAGATACTGAAACTCACAGAATTTTCCATTACTTCTTTGTTCTTGATTTGTCCCTCTTAATCCTGCTCATCAACAGCAACAGAACAAAAATGATAAACGTCTTCCTTCTTTTTAAGGTGCTCTACAATATAGTTCCAATTTGCTGTTGCTGAACTCAGTTGGGTCCTACTCTTTGCGACCCCATGGACTGCAGCACCCAGGCTTCCATGACCTTTGCTGCTGCTGCTAAGTGGCTTCAGTCATGTCCGACTCTATGCAACCCCATAGATGGCAGCCCACAAGGCTCCCCTGTCCCTGGGATTCTCCAGGCAAGAACACTGGAGTAGATTGTCATTTCCTTCTCCCCATGTCCAGTTCTAACTGTTGCTTCCTGATCTGCGTACAGATTTCTCAAGAGTCAGGTCAGGCGGTCTGGTATTCCCATCTCTTGAAGAGTTTTCCACAGTTTATTATTCCTCATTATATTTAGGAAATTTCCAAATCTACACACAAATAGAATAATGAACCCTGATATACCCATCAGTCAATTTCAACAATTGTCAACATTCTTCAATTTAAATTTCATCTTTCCCTTCTTTGTCTCCCTCCTGAAGTGAAGTCGCTCAGTCATGTCTGACTCTTTGCGACCCCATGGACTGTAGCCTACTAGGCTCCTCTGTCCATGGGATTTTCCAGGCAATAGTCCTGGAGTGGGTTGCCATTTCCTTCTCCAGGGGATCTTCCCAACCCAGGCATCAAACCCAGGTCTACTGCATTGTAGACAGACGCTTTTACCGTCTCAGCCACCAGGGAAGTCCTCAGGAAGTCTCAGGAAAAATATAGGAAGTCTCCCTCCTACCAGTATTTTAAAGCAAATATCAGCCATGAGATTTATTATGTTAATTCTTAAGTATTATTGCTATCAGATAGTTTTTTCTTTTAGTGTTACCAAAGTATCATTTCTTTGTTCAACAATATTAATGATTCTTTAAGATCATGTAATATCTTCTGAATATCTAAGAAATGTCTTTTTTTCTTTCTTTCTTTTTTTTTTTACAGTTGTCTTGCTCAAATCAGGATTGAAATAAGAGCTCTTCTACATTCTGTTTGATTGATAAGTCTTGTAATCTTTTGCAGTCAGTAACTATTCCCTGTCCCTCTGTTTTTTTGTTTCTGATTTACTTGGTGAAGGACCTGGGTGACATTTTACAGAATGTTGCAGCATAGATTAAGATAACTATATCCTGGGGTCTTTTAACTTGCAGGTATACTTTCAAATTTTTTATAGACTGATGGAGCTTGAGGCTTGATTAGATTTTTTTTTTTAATTATCAGAATATTTCATAGGTGGTGCTGGGTCTCTGTTTTGCATTACTTAAAATTGTCGAGTTGAAGTGGTCCATCTTCTTTCACCTAATCACTTAGCAATATTTCATGACATTGCTTAGATCCATTATTTCTTAAAAATGTGTGAAATAATGAGTTTTCTAATTTTCTCATTCTTTTTACTTCTATTAGTTGTGACTCTTTTATAAGGAAAAACTTGTCTGCATCAACTATTCATAGGCTAAATTTTACAATGAATTAGGTTCAGAACATACCCAGTCTTTTTACCCTTTCTTAATAAAGGTCGAATATTTAGCTTGTTCCCTTCTTGAAAATGGATGCTTACTTGCACATATAATTATTTATTATTTGGTGGGATGGTGGCATATTTACTTATATAAGGATTATACAGTCTTAGAGCATCTGATGAAATGTGACAAGATAAAAGAAAATGATTATATCACAATTAGTAAGACCAACTTCCAGAATAGGTGTAGTGAATGGATTCTGGAAGCAGGCAGAAACTGGATTTACATGTTAGCTTTGTCACTCACTGGCTTCATGATATGAAGTTACCTAACTTAAAAAAAAAAAGTATTTATGGCTGTGCTGTATCTTCATGGCTGCACAAACTACTCTCTAGTTGTGTGTGGGCTTCTCACTGCGGTGGCTTCTCCTGTTGCAGAACACGGGCTCTGGTGCACATGGGTTTCAGTAGTAGTGACATGTGGGCACAGGAGTTGCAGCTCCAGGGCTGTAGAGCACAGGCTTAATTATTGTGGCACATGGGGTTAGTTCTGCAGCATGTGAGATCTTCCCAGACCAGGGATTGAACCAATGTCTCCTGCCGTGGCAGGCAGATTCTTCACCACTGAGCCACCAGGGAAGCCCCAGTTACCTAACTTTTTATGTCCCAGTTTTCTATTTGTAAAATAGTAGTATTGGCGCCTACATCATAAGATTGTTTTGAGGGTTTAGATAATTCCTGTAATTAGCACAGTGCCTGTATTAATGCAGTGTAATTAGTTTAGGTAAGCAGTGTAATGTGGATGAATGAATCCTAGTTACTATCAAAAATATATTCTTTATCTTTAAAATTTTTATGCCTTTCCTCTTTTTGATGTTTAAAGTACTTCATAATTAATTTTTATCTAATGACTATGATCTACTTAAGATCTAAATTAACCTATTATAACCCATTACCAAATTTAATATAAAATGTTCCTAGGAGATAAGAACATTTTACAAGTATCTTTATAATATACAACATGATATATTTCTAAAACCGTGTAGAAATCAGTGGGTCTAAACTTGTGAGAAAGGAATGTCATTATCTAAATTATCCCTTCATTCTTTTCTCTGTGTTTTAAAAAGAACACCTGTTTTTAACTTTACTTTAAAAAGGATAAACATTCATTGATCAGACATCTGTATCATGATTCCTTTATTATTTTGAATAATCATAGGGTCTCCCCCCATAATTAAACAATCTCAACATCTAGAGCATTTATGTGTCACAGTTCTTCCTGTCCTTAAATAGTACCCTTCATTTAGTTGAAGAAGATTGAGGATTATTATTTATGTTTGAAGAGCGATGCTTCCCTTTCAGACTTCCTTTCCTTTCCAATTTTAGGTTTTGGATTTAAACATTGTTAATTTACAGGAAGCAACTCTGAATTTATTGTAACTCTGTCATTTTGAGTTTCCCTATAGGTTTGGAGGGGCATCCCTTGTTGTGCTAACGGTGAGGAGCCTGCCTGCCAGTGCAGGAGATGTAGGTTTGATCTCTGTGTTGGGAAGATCCCCTGGAAGAGGGCATGGCAACCCACTCCAGTATTCTTGCCTGGAGAATCCCCATGGACAGAGGAGCCTGTCAGGCTACAGTCCATAGGGTTGCAAAGAGTCACACATGCCTGAGCAAATTAGCACACATAGGTTTGGAGGTAATTGCAAGGATTGACCTCCCAACTTAAATAACTTTATGAGTACCTGGGGCTTAAGCTTTTCCTTCTTCACTGCTCTTAAATGAATAAGCCATAAACTGTTTTTAAAGCCATTGTTAGCTGTGTTATTCTGTGTAGGACTTAGGAAGATTGGAAAAATATATGAGGAAGTATAAAATATTGGTGCTGAGAAATTCTAATTAAAAAATGTGCATTTCAATAAATATTTTTCTGTAACTTTTTGGTGACTATATTATAAATTCACACAGACTTATAAGTGACATAGAATTTCAGAAATTCCTCTGTGCTGAAGTTTTTAAAAATATCTTTAAAATAACATCTTGGTGAGACTATCTAGATGACTTTACACCAAACTTCATAATTTCTTTTAATCTAGTGGAGCTATGGAACAGGCATGATGGGAAGAAGGACTTAGGTGTATATCCCAGTTTTGCCAGTGTGAAGAATAAGCATCAAGAAAAAAACATATAGCATAAGGCTTAGAAAATGTCAGAGCACTTTTCTTTGGTTCACATGTGTTGTACATAACTGCTAGCAGGGAGAAAGATGTTTCTGAAAGTGCTCTTAAGATTTTTAAACTTTTAAATTAGAGAAATGCAAATCAAAACTATAATGATGTATCACCTCACACCAGTCAGAACGACCATCATCAAAGAATCTACAAATAGTAATTGCTGGAGCGGGTGTGGGGAAAAGGGAACACTACTGAGCTGTTGGTGGGACTGTAAACTGATAACAGCCATAATGGAGAAGAGTATGGAGACTCTTAAAAAAACTAGGAATTAATCTATTAATACCATATGACCCAGAAACCCTACTACTAGGCATATACCCTGAGAAAACCAGATTCTAAGAGACACATGTACCCCAATATTCATTGCAGCACTATTTACAGTAGCAGGACATGGAAGCAACCTAGATATACGTTAAGAGATGAATGCATAAAGAAGGTGGAGTACATACATACAGTGCAATATTACTCAGCCATAAAAAGGGACAGATTTGAGTCAGTGGTAGTGAGCTGGATGAACCTAGAGCCTGTTAAGTAAAAAGTGAAGGAAGTCAGAGAAAAATGAATATTGTGTATTAATCCATGTATATGGAATCTAGAAAAATGGTACTGATGGACATATTTGTGGGGAAGGAATGGAGACAGAGATGTGGAGAACTTGTGGACACAGCAGGGGAAGGAGAGAGTGGGATGAATTGAACAAGCAGCATTGCACTGACATACATACACCATTATGTGTAAAACAGATAGCAAGTGGGAAGTTATTATATG
Source organism: Bos indicus x Bos taurus (assembly GCF_003369695.1). Taxonomy (NCBI): domain Eukaryota; kingdom Metazoa; phylum Chordata; class Mammalia; order Artiodactyla; family Bovidae; genus Bos; species Bos indicus x Bos taurus. The sequence continues at coordinate 78,957,200 of NC_040083.1, read as the reverse complement.
ATGCAAGAGCCCAGGCTGATGCTCTGTGATGACCTAGAAGGTGGGATGTGGGGAGGAGAGGGTGGCTCTAGAAGAGTGTTGGCTTCTGGATTTTGTCTTGTTTAGGAAAATCTATCCTACACAACTATTATGAGATTCTTCCTTAGTATTTTTTCTAATATTAGAAATTTATTGTCTCTGGAGGCTGAAGTTCAGAATCAACTTGTCAACAGGGCCAGTGTTCCCTTTGTTGCCTGTGGGGGAGAACCCCTCTTTGTCCCTAGCTTTTGATGGTTTGCTGGGAGTCTTCAGTGTTTCCTTGGCTTGTAGCTGCAACATTTCAGCATCTGACTCTGTCTTCATATGGTGTTCTCTCCTTGTGTGTCTGTCTTCGAATAGTCTTCGCTCTTTTTACTAGAGCATCAGCCTTGATGGATTAAGAGCAGTCTATTCTAGCATGACTTCATCTTAATTATATCTGCAAAGATCTTGTTTCCAGATGAGGCCACATTCTGAGGTGCTAGGACTTAGGACTTCAACATATCTTTGTGGAGGAGACTGACATTTCTGATTTCATAATTTTCTTTCTCAGCAACCATTTTAGTCATTTTCATCTCACTTAGTTTTTATGTGACCCTAGGCATATTATATTCTGAAATCTTTAGTGTCTTTATTCATAAAATGTGCCAATTCTAGAGACTAGGATTTAAAAAAAAAGTTAAACTATAAAGCACGTACAACTAAAAAACATGTACAAGACATGTAGGACAATTTTTGGCACTTGTCAGGTCTTACTGAATGAAGTCTTCCTTTCCATTTTTTTCCCCTAAATTGCCATTTTACTTAGAAGGCCCATTTAGTTCTGTATTTAATTTTGACCAATTTAAAAGTCATCCTTATTCTGATAGTTTACAGTCTTAAGTGCATATTACTGTGTAATTAATTACAAGGTTATGCAAAGTTTCTTACTGATGAATCAGTGCTCGGAAAATTGTTTTAATTTTATACTTTTCATTTGCTTTTAACATGCCATTACCAAAACTGCACATTGTTTTGAGGAATTTAGTCGCATGAATTTATATTTTTTAGGGCATATACTTTTGCTTTTATTTTCCAAATGTTATCATAAATAAAGTTTTATATGGTTGCTTTATTTGTGTCAGTAAACCAAAGTGTAATTGTTAACGGCCTGCTCTAGAGGGTAACAATAATGAGCATTTATCATAAATGAGCACTTTTGTGCCTAGTCCTAGATTATTGTTTCAAGTTTTACTGTGAACCAGTATCCATCTTAAAACTATATCTGTCCTAAATCTTCTAAGTCATTTTAAAAGTTGTCATCTGATCATGCTATGTGTACCACTAATGGGTGTGCAGCTTTATTAATTTTATTCCCTTGTTTTCAGTTTTGTTTTCTTGAGTAGATATTTTTGGTTTTAATTTCTTACTGTTCCATAGATGTGTACATTTTATTACATTATCGAGATTGTAAAATAATCTATGTAAGAGTTAATTTTATTTTCTAATTTTGTAACCATGAAGAACCTGCTACTGTGGGTATCTAGTAGGCATTCAACAAATCCTTAATGATGAGTGAAATGCTTAAATTTGACAGTATACATATTTATATGCAAATTAATTATCCTTATTGAAATCTTACTAAGAGGTACTGTGGTATGTAGTCTTATATTTTTAAAGTTGCTGAAAGTAAGTGCCATTTCTTCAGTAACTCATTTCTAAAATAGCATTTGAATTACAGGTTTTCCACAGTGACGTTATATGTATTTTTAAAGGTGCTGAATGGCATTGATTTCACTGTGTGTAACTGCATATTTATGTTCAGAGAAAATCTAAGTGCTCTAATAGGCAGTAAGAATTTTTGAGATATGAATTAAATCATTGTTCTCTTTGGTGCTATATGGCTGAAAAATGTTAAGGGCTCATACATCCTCTCTCTAATCTCCTTGTTCCAAAATATTTTACATTTGTTACCACAGTAAATGTTAGGATTATTGCTTGATAGAACTAACATACTTTGAAGTCAGATAGCTATGAATACCTATAGAATTTTGTAGTTACAACCTCTGTTAAAACTTGTTTTTGTTTTAATTTTTTTGTGACTCCAAGTCTGATTGTTAATAGTATTCCATTGTGAACTCTGGCCCAGTCAGAATAGTATTCCTTTGTGAACTCTGGCCCAGTCAGATACAGGTACAATGATTCCATTCATCTAACCTCTGATATGAAGACTTAAACATTGTTAATTTTCTTCTTTTTCTTTTCTTAAACATTTTCTGGTGCTTCTTTGTTGATATTTCCTCATAATCAATTTTAACCTGAAGGAAGTGAGGCATACAGAGAGGCACCATATGTAACTGAGTATCCCAGGAATGACATTTGGAGTAGATACTGATTACTTATCTGAAAAGATTGTGTGACTTTACTATTGTAGATTAATTTTACTAGTTTTGTTGTTGTTTGTGTTTTCTCATGTTGACAGGGTTGCTTTAGACACTCTTGCTGCATTGCTAAAATCAAGTAAGTTTTTAAATACTAGAAATACTAGATACTGTTTTTCTGAGTATTCTAACTGCTATTTTAAAGAAACTGGAAATGTAGATTTAGTTAACAGTTATAAAGCTTGTTCGTAATAATTTAACGTCAAAGTTGATTTTATCTTTTAGAGCAGTTGATTGATGTATAACTAATATCATTTATGTTTATTGAGCTCTAACTTGTTTATCAGTATATTTATATAATTTCTTCAAGTATATTAACTTCCTTTCTCTAAATTACTTATATAAACATAAAGCCTTGTTAATAGGGGAAAGTAACATGTAAATATACTATAGTATCATTTTGAAAAAGTGACCATAACATGGCCTTGAGAACATTTAATATGAAGAATATCTTTGACAACTACTATCTCTATAAAATGTATGATTTTCAATTAGAACCTCCTTATTAGAAATTTTATTTCTACCATAAATTCAGATTTGTAACATTAAAAGTGGCTTAATGTAAATTTAGAGTTTATTGAATGCATTTAGAAACTAAAACATTGTTTTTTTAATCTTTGAAATTGAAGTGTTGGAGGAAATGTGTCATATGTTGCTTTTGGAGAGTAACCATCTACATTATGTGGATCTGTCTCTCTGTGATACCCAGTATCTATATTTTAAATATTAATTTTCTTAGCACTCCCATTCTCACTGGTTGATTAAATTAACATTGTATTTAACCATGATAACATTCAATCCTAAAGATCTATGTTGATGGCTTTTGATGTTATTTTTCCCCAAAACTGTCTATCAAGGGTGAGACCAACTTGCCCTTAAGTTTGAATTATGAGAAGAATAGTAACAAATGATTAATTGATTGAAAATCTGATATTTGATAATGATTTGTTAAATTAAAAAATAACCTTAGGTATTAGTATTATAGCTGCTATATTCAGTTGACAGTTCTGTCCTTTAAATGTGTAGTATTCAATTAGATTAGCTGTATAGCTTTGTTTTCATATATGATGTGATAAAACTGTAGACCAAGATTAGGATACTTGGATTAATTTCAGAAATATCTGTAGCCTTGCTTTGATGTGTCCACCCTGCCTTTGTTGTTCAAGGTGTTTAAACATTAATTTTTAAATTAATATAGGTGTATATTTTTGATTTAGAGTAGATTAAAATAGCCATTAAGCTAAATTTTTATTAAAGCTTATTACTAATTTGTAGAATCACTAATGACAAAGTCACTAATTCTAAGTCAGGAAAAACTAAAACATGAGTTTCAAGGATTTATAGAAATCAGTAACCTAAAATGATTGAAATGCTGATATCTTCAGTTTTAAATAATAATCTTTCTTTTACTCCCTCCCTTTTTCTCCTTCAGAGGAGGATGGTAGGCAAACATATCTGGTAAAAACGTAACTGACAAGTAGAATGACTCTGGATTGCAGATAGCTGTGTACTAAGGGTCACTCACTGTGTGTTATGGACAGGTTTCTTATTTAATCTTCAATGAAGAACTTAAATATTTCTCATAAATACCATTTAGGCTTTTGGGAATTCCACTGGAAACACAGTTTGTGATAGGAGTTTCAGTAAGTGTAATGTTTTTTAAGAGAATCATTCTTTTAAGACATTATGATAGTAATATCTTTTAAGTATTGTTGGTGATACTAAAAAGCTAGTAAGCTAAAGGCTTATATATTCCAACTAGTGTAAACAAAAATTATATATATATATATATATATATTTGTTTAAAAGACATGAAACTATTATTAGTTAAAACTATTTGAACTTTTTATAGATCGCCACCCAGCACCACTTGGGTGCTCCAATGATAAGAGTGCAAGAGAATGTGCAATACCAACTCACCTGAGGTTGTTTGGTTAGAAATACCAGTCTCTTCCTCATCTATATTTACCTACAAAATGCCAGGCTCATGGCATGAACATTAAGATAATGCAGCAGTAAGGCTGTGCTGCTTTTAGTTGCCTGCAGTACTAGTTTTAAATGTGCTAATACACACCTAAAACATAGGTAAAGACACTGAGATCAACAAACTTCTTAATGCCGTCTTAGACATTATGTTCTGATATTAGAGAACTGAGAGAAACTCATGGGGTAGGAGGGGTGCTTTCTTATGTGAAAGGTCTTTAGTACCTCTATTGTATGTTTGGAAGAGCTACTTTGCTTTGCCTGATAGCCACACCTTAGCAAACTAGCTCTTCCAGACACAAAAATAAATAGAATGTTCTAACATACAAAGTTAATTTTACACAAATATTGTAATGGAAGTTGCAATAATGATAGTGGCTTTTAAGAAAATCAGAGTCACAACTAGTAAGTTAAAGGCTTATATATTCCTTTTGGTGTAATCAAAGTTAGTATATTAATAGGTTTTAAAATATATGAAAGTTTCATTAGTATTAACATTTGGAAAGATACAACCTTAATTGTATTAAAGATATTTTGATATTTATTTACCTCAAAACAATAGATAGGCAGATTTCTAGAAAATTATACTTTGTTATCTGGAACTTGTCATATTTATTTTGTTAGCTAAAAATATTGAAATATGTGGTTGCCAAAGTTTTTCTTGGAAAAAAGGAATTATAAGAATTCATTACAATATTATGGTTATGTTTTCAATTTGACTTTACCGATGTCTTTTATTATTTTAAAAATATTCTTTTTCAATTTTCTTTTGTTAAAGAAACTAATGCCAGGAGAGCTGTAGACAGAGGATATGTCCAAGTCCTTTTAACAATTTATGTAGATTGGCACCGCCATGATAATCGGCATAGAAACATGCTCATTCGAAAAGGAATTTTACAGAGTTTAAAAAGTGTTACAAACATCAAGTTGGGAAGAAAAGCATTTATTGATGCCAATGGGATGAAAATTCTTTATAACACTTCTCAAGTAAGTTTTTAATTTCCTTCCTGTTATTATGATTATCTATTAATGATAGGATTTGGTTCTTAAGAAAACTTACTGTTTCTAAAAGTACAATATGATAAATATATTTAAAAAATTTGAAAACCAAAAGGCACAATCATTTCTCACATGTGACCTTAGACTAAGTTCGAGAAAGTACTTAGTGTCTATCTCTGCAAGATGAGATTTTTTTTCCCCTCATAGGTAGAAGGAAGATGTATAAATTTCTTCCCTGGGCAGGAATGGATTCCATATAGCCACATTTTCTAAGGTGTGCTGTTATCTATACTCAGTTTTGTATGTTCCTTTCATAAATATTCATTAATCCTTTATGACCAGTAAGGGAGGTATGTTATTTGTGAGTGTTCTCTGTGTCTTTGTTCTGGAGAGAATATTTTCAAATAATGAAGGTACAAAAGTGAAACTTGGAGTTAGGGATTCTGGTTCTGCCAGCCATCGTACACATAAACCCTCTCAACGGTATTCTAGCATCTGTAGAAGGCTCTCGATGATGGGGAGTGGGGATGTTGCAAAGTTACCCTTTTATTTTTACAAGACTCTAGTTATTAGAATGAAATCTGTCTTCTTGAAAATTCCAGCCAACATCTTGATTGTGCCCTCTTGGTCTTACACACGACAACTAATCTTTTTGTGGGAGTAGTTAAGATATGTGAATACACATTTTATGTTAACTCAGCTTTTTCTATTGTAGATCAATCATATGCACTTATTTTTACTGTTCCTAAAATAGACAGTATATGAGGAGAGATTGGGTGATGGTTTATGCCATTTCACACTTCTGAGTCTTAGTTTCTCAGCTATTGACAGGTCAGATGTGAAGATTTCTGTTGAAAATCGCACAGGTTATCAAAGTGCCATTTAAAGCCATCTAAGTGTCAATTGTCAATAATAACAGTGTTAAATGAAATACTTTCAAATGTCCTATTCAAGAGCCCTTCTTAAGATTAGATAACAGGATAGTAAATTAAATTCTTAAAACTTAAAATTGTGATATTCAGGCTATTCTTTTCTAAGTCGAACAGCTAATTTATTAGAGGTGCTATTGCATGATAACTTATAGAATTCTGAGAAAGGCTCACTAAATGCACATTCCTTTTTATTTCTTACATCTTTCTTTATGAGTTTTTCTTCTTTTTTTATTTTCCATTAAATTTTTATTTTATGCCCTAGGCTTGCTGAAATGCTCCCTAAGTCACTCATAGGTATTAGTGCTTTGGTGAGTTCTGGAACCAAACATGGTACTGATTTCTGCTAAGTTAGGATGTGTGAGGAAAATTGCTGCCAAATTTGCCATATGAGGTTCTTACAAAGAGATATTTCAGATTAGTCAAAGCTACTTTATAATTATGTTAAAAATATTAGGTTTTGTGATATGTGCCTTTTGAAAATTATTAACACATTATTTTCTGAAGTAGTATAAACTTGTTTCACTTATTCACCAAAGGCACATTATCTTTTTTTTTTTCTTTTCTTATAAAACAGGAATGTTTGGCAGTAAGGACCCTTGATCCTCTTGTCAACACCTCCAGTCTGATAATGAGGAAATGCTTTCCTAAAAATCGCCTGCCACTCCCAACGATTAAAAGTTCTTTCCATTTCCAGTTACCTGTTATTCCTGTGACTGGACCTGTGGCCCAGCTCTACAGTTTACCTCCTGAAGGTAGGACCACATGGTTCTTGCTGGCTTCTGGTGGTTGTTGGAATTGTGTGACTTTATCTATTTTTGCTTTTGTTCATCTCCCTAGCAAAAGAAGGCTTTAATGAACATGATATGCTTTCAGATTACTTTTTAGTTAATAAATATTTCTTCAAATATAAGAAATTACAGTTGAGTGATTAAGGGAAAGAATGTGGGATATGCTACATATGTGTAAATGTGAATTGTGAAGAACTGTCAGCACCATGTAGAAACAATATTTGATAGCTTATATAAATTTTCAAAATATAAGAATGTATAAACATTCTTATAAATGTTTAGGTAATTATATTTGAGCTTACATTTGTAGCTTTTTAATGAACTTCATTTTTAAAAGTTAAAATGCCTAATCACTAAACCAGTTACAGTTTTATGTTCAACAAAACTTGCACCATTACTTCAGTTCAGTTCAGTTCAGTTGCTCAGTTGTGTCCGACTCTGCAACCCCGTGAACCACAGCACGCCAGGCCTCCCTGTCCATCACCAACTCCCGGAGTTTACCCAAACTCATGTCCATTGAGTTGGTGATGCCATCTAACCATCTTATCCTCTGTCGTCCCCTTCTCCTCCTGCATTCAATCTTTCTCAACATCAGGCTCTTTTCAAATGAGTCAGCTCTTCACATCAGGTGGCCAAAGTATTGGAGTTTCAGCTTCAACATCAGTCCTTCCAATGTATACCCAGGACTGATTTCCTTTAGGATGGACTGGTTGAATCTCCCTGCAGTCCAAGGGACTCTCAAGAGTCTTCTCCAACGTCACAGTTCAAAAGCATCAGTTGTTCTGCACTCAGCTTTCTTTACCTGATAGAAAATACAAAATTATCGTAAATTGAATCTTTGTCATTTTGGTACAATGCTGTGTACATAGCAAAGGAAGTAAGAGTTTACATATCTTAATGTGAGGACAAAAAAGCAGAATTTTTTTGATAAGAGCTAGCAAATTAAAAAGAGAAAGTAATCTAGGCTATTAAGATTTCTACAGTATTTCCTCATTAGTTGATCACTTTAAAAAAAATAAAAGATCTTTTATTTATAATTGAGAGCAATTCTTTGAAGTAAGTGATTTAAGATAATTTTTAAGTAAATTTAATTAGTTTCTTATCATTGATATATCGCAGAGTATAGTCTTACGATTTCATTTCTAAAGTAGTTATTAAAATAGTTTAGTCTACACACACTGTCAAAATGGATTATTTACAAACTTTGTTTAAAAGGTATGTCTAAGACTAAGTCTGGGACTTGATTAAAGATAGCTAAGTGAAAGTAGTGATCTAATTCCATTCCATTCTTATTCCATTTAAAATTACCAACATACTTTATAAATAGAGGGGAAAAAAACTGTACTGAATCTGAAAACTAGATAAAAGGAGCATTCTCATGGAATAAACAGGATGTGCAACAAACACGGTGGAGAAAAGAATAGATTAAAGAGTGTCAGCTCTAATTCACTCTTCTATGAAATGCAGTTTCTCTGGCTTTGGATTGAGGGCCAGATTGATGTATCACTGAACTAGAGATGATTACTTATATCAACTAACAAGCCTTCAGGAAGAAGATGTGAGAGAAAGATTCTAATGACACTTGCATAGACATATGGATAACACAATTTTTCTCCTCTTCATCACTTTCTCACATATCAGGCTTCATTACATTTATCAGTTTTCATTATTTTTTATCTTTCTCAGTTAGACTGTAAATTCCATGAAGATAAAACTGTTTTTTTCCTTCATTTTATCCTCAGCATCCATTAGATTGCATGAGACACAGTGAATGTGCGTTTAACATTTGTTAGTGAATGAATTGAACTGGCCACAAGACTTATTCTCTTGAACATTTAATGCCAAAAGATAGTGAAGCAGCCTCCTTGGAGATTTGAAGGAAAAGAGTTCTTAAGATTTCTGAACCCTTATTAGTTGCCACTCGTATGTAAAGGTAACATATTCTTAGATATGCAAGGGTACAGAAGCATATTGCCCAGGTCCCCTTTCAAGGATACAGGAGCATATTGCCCAGGTCCCCTTCCTGAAGTAATTACATGAAATATTACTCCAGCCAGGCTAGTGATGAATTAAGAAATCAGGTGTGCAGAGACATGGTAGTAGAGTAATTGTATTTAACATTACCAATTGTTAAATTATGTATTGTTAAATAGTTGTTATACTGTTATTTTGAAATATATTAACTAATTTTTTTTAATTAACTAATTTTTGATGAAAGATAATATATGGCTGTCACAAACTGGGTCTTTTAATAATATATATTCATATATTTATCAATATTATAATATTGCTATATTTATAAAATGGTAATTATAGAAATAGTGGCCCAAATATGTGTTTTAAAATGTAAAAGTAACATCTAGAACAGAGATCTATAGACTAGAATCTACTGAACCATAGGAATCCATGGTTCTTAGTCTCTAGACTAAGTCCAGTTCTGGACTAAGTTCCTAGTTGAGAGACTAAGAACCCTTTGAAATTCTACATAAAATTATGTATATGTTTTTCTTGGAAAACATTCTTGAAGTGCTGCTATAGAAAAGCAGGAAAACTTCAAAGATGTACAAAATCCTGAGAATGCTGAATGCAAAGCAAGAACAAGCAAATCAGTTTCAGTAATAAGATACCTAAATGAATAAAATACTCCCAGTAAAAAAAGAGACTCTCTGATTGGGTTAAAAACAAAATCTAAGTAGCTGATAGATCTGGAAACTCTTGAAATAGTAAGACTGAACTCTTAAACAGATTGGCAACTGTATATCTGTTATTCCCAGCTCAAAACAGGTGAGGAAGACATTACTACCCTACAATATGTACATACAAAACAATATGGTTAAAACAAGATAGTAAAGATGATTTTATGCAAAGTAGATAATAACATGTGCCAAATACTAAAACAAAGGTAGATGAAGCTATAATTATTTAAATAATAAGGATAAATTGATAGAAACACAGCATTAGTGAGTGATTTTAATGTCTTAAGTTCTTGGTAAGTTATATAGAGGAGAGCCAGTCAATGTAAGTGGATGCTAAAGATACCTCCTGTTAATACATTTGAAAATATATTTGAAATGGACAATATTTTATGGAAATATAAATAACTAAAATTGACTTGGGCTTCCCTGATAGCTCAGTTGGTAGAGAATCTGCCTGCAATTCAGGAGACCCTGGTTTGATTCCTGGGTCGGGAAGACCCTCTGGAGAAGGTATAGGCTACCCACTCCAGTGTTCTTGGGCTTCCCTTGTGGCTCAGCTGGTAAAGAATCCGCCTGCAATGTGGGAGACCTGGGTTCGATTTCTGGGTTGGGAAGATCCCCTGGAGAAGGGAAAGGCTACCCACTCCAGTATTCTGGCCTGGAGAATTCCATTGACTGTGTAGTCTATGGGGTTGCAAAGAGCTGGACACTACTGAGCGACTTTCACTCAAAATTGACTTACATAGTAGAAAACCTGCAATCAAGAGTATGCAATCAAGTTGTCTTCAGTGAAGACATCAAACAGTAGGTTATTTCTCTCAACTTTCAAGAAATTTTCCTATACTTGATTTTCCAGAGCATGGGAAATAAAGAAAAGCTTAGAAACTAGTATGATGCTGAAATCAAAACCTGAAACAATTTACAGATCATTGTCACTAATGAAGATAAATATAAAAATCTAAAATATTAGCAAATTGAATTGAGCAGCATTTTCAGATTTAAGACACTTTGACAACATAAGGATTATTTTAGAAAGTAAGTTTATTGTAATATTAAGACTTTAATGAAAATTTATCAATATATCAAAGAAAGAAAAACAGTGATTATCTTAATAAATACCATGAAAGGGGTTGATAAAAATTATTATTAGTTCCAGATTAAATTTCTTAATGAATCAAGGAATATTTTCCAAGCTGGCTGTGTATTATCTAACTCAGATCAGTAACCAACATCACAAATAGTTATGAAGTGTTAGAGGAAGCCTCTCTCGACCTTTATTCGTTAACATTGTTTTGAAAGCTCTAGTGAGATCAGTAAGACAGGGAAAGGAAAGATACTAATCATTAAAAGAGTGAGATAAAGTTATATCAGTGTCTGTGGAGGATGTTGCTGTTTATGCAGAAAATTGAAGCAAATCAATTATAAAGTGTATCTTAGACCAAATAAAAGTTCAGTGACGTACTATTTACAAGATAAGTGAATAAAATTCACTAGCTTTCCTTTGGGTGCATGTGTATGTTTATTTGTGTATGAATTTGATAGACATAGGCACACAATAACCATTAGAAAACACAAAGGGAAAGATCACATTTTTAAGAGCAATAGGACCAACAAAATAAATCCTATTGGAATATACATTCCAAAACCTTATGGAAAGTGCTGACTCATACTTTTAAATTATTATATTATACAGATATTGTATAATTTATCTAACTGGTTTCCTATTGATAGCCATTTTAGTTTTTTTTCCCCTGTATCTTTGTCTTTACTATAAATGAGCCAAGAACATTTTGAAAATTAACAAGGATGATTTATATTCCCTGCTTTTAGTTGTGAGATTAAGTTATTAATGTAATAATTGATTTTTAGTGTTGATGGTATAAAAGTAGATCATTGGAATAGAAAAAAAGGTCTTAGATACTCTAAGCTATATGGCATTTCACATCTGGAGTATGAAACCAAAGGAAAATACCTATAAAGGAAGATATTTGACAGGTTTGATTAAAAATTAAAAACATATTTTCTCTCTGATGCTGAACTGCATTTTTCCTTCTTCCTATCCAAGGCTTGTCTTTCTTGTTTGCAGTAGGCTTTTCTGAATTCAGTTCCTTCTTTCTTCCTAACAATTCTTTTTCCAAATATCATTTCCTCTGTTTATCTAGAACTAACTGCTGTTAATACACTGACATAAATAGACTCAGTTACTATATGCAATATAAATAGTTTTTTCAGTCTTATTTCCCAAAGAATTTAGAGCAATTTGGTAACTGTATTAGTTGGGATAGACTGAGCTGCTGTTACCCAGTGACCCAGTATAGTACCCTCGTCACTCGAGCAACAGTAGTAATAACGGACATTTTTATAACATATACTCTTTTCCTGGCACATTACGTGTATTAACTCCTTTAACTCTCCCAACAACACTATGCATGGGTATCTCCATTTTATAGATGAGGATAGTGAAAGTGTAAGTGTTAGTCTTAGACAAAAATAACTTATGTAACTTGTTCAAGGTCATGTAGTTAGTAAATGGAGGAGTCAGGATTTGAATTGGGTATTCTGTCTCCAGAGCCCATTTGCTATATTGCCATGAAATAGATTTTTTTTTCCTTCCACATATCCATTCAGAAGATGGGCTTGTCAGGTGATCCTGGACAGTAGGTATCTGTCCACCATGTCATCAAAGGAAAAAGATTCTGTTTTCATCATCTCCTATGGTGTTTTCCTTATGTGCATGTGGAAAATGGTAATGAAAGAAGATGGAGGGCAGTTTCCTTTTTAAAGAATGTGACCTGGAGTTTGTATTGACAACTTTGCCTCACATACTGTTGGCCAAAATTTAATCATGACTGTAACTACTGTGAAGGGGGCTGGAATCTATAACCTCTAGCTAAAACTCAGAGGTTCAGGTACTAAATTGAAAGAGAGAACAGATACTTGGAGAGTGGAAAGGAGTTTATAATCTTCATGGTAATAAGTCACATTGGAAATAGAAGTAAAAAAGAGTCTAAAGAAGGTTACATCAGCAAGATGGAGGGGTAGAAGGTTCCAGTGCTCATCTTCCCTGCAAATACAGCAAAAACAATAAGTAGCAAATGAGAATATGATGTAAATAGGTAGCTCTGGATTAGAATGAACAAGCATCAGAAACCCCGTAGAGCACAAAACCCAAGAATGGCCACACAGAAAAGTACAGGGAGCATTTTATTTCTATCACTTGATCTCCCAGTCCAGGGCAGTTTGGCATCAGGAAGGTTCTCCTCAGTAGAGTTTTTCCCATGGAGAGCAGAAGAATCCCAGTGAGCCTGACCACTGTGTATCTCTTATGTCCCTTACATTGGCAGGTGGCTTCTTTACCACTAGCACCATCAGTAACTGAACTTAAAGAAATGGAGATCTGGGAGTTATCTGAAAAAGAATTCAAAATGATTAAGGAAGCTCAGATAATTCAAGAGAAGACAGATAAACCGTTCAGTGAACTTAGGAAAACTATACATGAACAAAATGAGAATTTCAGTGAAGAGAAAGAAATCATAAAAAGAACAAAACAAATTCTGGACCTGAAGAATACACTGAATAATGCAGTAGAGAACTTCAGTATCAGGCTTAGTCAAGCAGAGGAAAGAATCTGTGAACTTGTAGACAAATCTCATGATATTATACAGGCAAAGGAAAAAAAGAAATTAGAAAGAAAAAGAGTGAAGAAGGCCTATGTGAATAATGGAACACCATTAAATGAAACAACATCTATGTAATGGGAGTCTCAGAAGAAGAAGAAGAGAGAGAAAGGGAGAGAAAACTTACTCTAAAATATAATAGCTGCAAACTTACCAAATCTGATGAAGGTATGGCTATCTAGGTGCATAAGCTCAAACATTCCCAAATAGATTCACCCCTAAGAGATCTTCACCAAGACATTACCATTAAGCTCTTAAAGATCGAAGGCAGAGGGAGGATTTTCAAAGCAGTTAGAGAAAAAATTAGAGATACCTTCTAGGTAACAAGGTACATGTGTGCCAAGCTGCTTTAGACTCTGTGCGACATGGACTGTAGGCTTCCAGGCTTCTCTAAGGGATTTTCCAGGCAAGAATACTAGAATGAGTTGCTGTGCCCTCCTCCACAGGGTCTTTCTGACGTAAGGCTTGAACCCACTCTTATGTCTCCTGCATTGGCAGGTGGGTTCTTTACTGCTAGCACCACCAGGTAACAAGGTACCTAGCTACAAGGTAATCCTGGTAAGCCTATTAGCAAACTTTTCAAGCAGAAGCTTTGCGTGCCAGGAGAGAGTAGGATGATATATTCAAATTGCTTGAAGAAAATAACTGTTAATAAAAAATACTTCACCTGTCAAATTTCCATCAGAAATGAAAGAGATATAAAGACTTCAGGAAAATAACAAAAGCTGAATGCCCACTCTGACCATTTTATTTAGCAAAGTACCAGATATTCTAGCTATAGCCATTAGGTTAGGGAAAAAAGAAAGAAAAGACATTTAATTCATAAAGGAAGAAATGAAATCATCTCTGTTTGCAGTGACATGATCTTATAAGAAGAAAACTGTAACATCTCTACCAAAAAACTGTTAGAACTAATAGATGAATTCAGTAAAGGTATAGGATACAAAATCAATATACAAATCATCATTGTATTCCTATGCACTAATAATGAACTATCTGAAAGAGAAATTAAGAAAGCAACCCCATTTACAGTAGCATCAAGACAATAAAGCATGTAAAAATAAGTTTTACCAAGGAATTGAAGACCAGTGTGCTGATTAATAAAATGTTGTTGAAAGTCGTTGAATTAGACACACACACAAATTGAAAGATATCCTGTGTTCTTGACTTGGAAGAATTAATATAAAAATGTTCATGCTGACCAAAGTTATCTTCATAATCAATATAACCCCATCAAAATTTCAGTGGCATTTTTCACAGAAATATAAATACTATCCTAAAATTTATATGAAGCCATAAAAGACCCAAATAGCCAAAGCAGTCTTGAGAAAGGAGGACAAAGTTGGAGGCATCACACTTCCTGATTTCAAGCTATTATGTGCTTGTTGTTCAGTCGCTCAGTCGTGTCCAACTGAAGCTTCAACTTCAGTGTCGGTCCTTCCAGTGAATATTCAGGATTGATTTTTTTTGGATTGATTGTAAGCTATTGGTAATCAAAATAGTACAGTACTCAAATAAAGCAGGCGTAAGAGCTGGAACAGAATAGCTGGAACAGCCCGGTCATAAGCCCAAGCATAATACGGTCAACTAAGTTTTGATGAGGGTGCCAGCAACACACAGTGGGGAAAGGACAGTCTCCTTAATAAATTATGTTGGGAAAACTAGTATCCACATGTGCCGGGGACCAGCCCCGGCTGAACCAGGGTATTCGAAGGAGAGACGGCGTAGGCGAAGATCAGGAAACAATTGCTTAATTAAATGTTAATTAAGGATATAAAGAGTAATAGAATGAGGATAGCTCAGTAGGAAAATTCAGTGAAGAAAAGAGGCTGAAATAAGGATAGCTCAGTGAGGAAATTCAGTGGAGAAAAGAGGCTGAATAATTCAGCCAGAAGGTAAGAGAAAGAACGACATGGTGAGACCAAGTTTCGGTGAACAAGGCCCGCACTTTATTTTTCAAAGTAGTTTTTATACCTTAAGTTATGCACAGAGGATAATGGGGGAAGGGGTAGAGTCTTGCAGCAAACCAGGCTTTCTTCCTGCAAACTTATCATATGCAAAAGCTTAGGTGATTTGCATCATCTTCTGGCCCGGAGGCCTGTTAACATTTTAAGACCTTTTCTTCAGAAAACTTATTTTTCTCTAAAGGTGATTGGTCAGGAGCCACCCTCCAAAAGCATTAGATAAAGTTGCATTCGTACAGCGCAAAGGTGTGGTGGGCTACAAAAAGAATTAACTCAAGGGTCCCAGGTTACAAACATTAAAGCTACTATTTACACCAATTATATTAACCAATACACTGCCAGGGACACAGCAGGTAAGGGATATGGAAACTTAGCAGCAAACATTGGCCCAACAAGTGAAAATCCCTTCACTAATACAATTTCTAATCAATCTTTTAACTACTCAAAAGAATCTGTGTTTAGACAGTTTAGAACATCTCCTGCCTCTCACAGTTGGGAGGCTCTGAACAATCACATGTGGCCGGAAAAACCTATTCAGGCAGGCTAGAGGATTTCCAAAGGAGTTTGTAGGTTAAACACTGTCACACCCAGGAATTATTAACTGGAGCTGTAAGCTAACTTTTTTCAGAGAGGTAGTGGGGGACAGCCCCCCGTAAAGTCTGAGGTGTAGGTGAAAGCACAAAGCAGAAAGTAGGCAGACTCTGGTTTTGGGGGTAGATTGCTCGAGAATTTCCAGGGAGACTCCTGAGGCTTGATCCCGCCTTTGCGTATGCCAAGCCTCCTTCCTCATGACCTTTGTCATGGGCGGAGTTCCTCACGCTGGCTACCGGCAGTGATAGAATTCCAGTTGAGCTATTCCAGATCCTGAAAAGTGCTGCACTCAATATGCAATATGCACTCAATATGCAATATGCCGGCTCCCGGCACACATGCAAAAGAATGAAGCTGGACCCCTATTTTACACCAGCCACAAAATTGACTCGAAATGGGTAAACTGTATATATAAGACCTGAAACTATAAAACTCCTAGAAGAAAACTTACGGGAAAAGATCCTTGATGTAGTTGGTCTTAGCAGTGATTTCTTGGTTAAGATAACAAAACCATAGGCAACAGAAGCTAAAATAAACAAGTGGGACTGTATCAAACTAAAAAGATTCTGCACAGCAAAGGAGAATTTATTGAAAAGGCAGCCTATAGAATAGGAAAAGATATTTAGAAACTATATATCTAATGAAAGATTAATATAAAAAATACACAGAACTCATATAGCTGAATAGTACAAAGGGAGATAGTGCAATTAAAAATGGGCAAAAGACTTGAATAGACTTTTTCCCCAAAGAACGATGTACCATGGCCAGAAGATAATGAAAAGGTGCTGTCTACCAGTAATCATCAGGGAAGCACAAGAGAAACCCCCTCACACCTCTTAGAATGGCTATTATCAAAGAGACAAGAGACAGCAAATAGCAAGGATTGGAGAAAACAGAACCCTTGCACTCTGTTGGTAGGAATGTAACATGGTACATTATCTTAAAGAGATAAAAGCATACTCATGTTCATTTCAGCATTATTTACACTAGTCAACATATGTAAATAACCTTAATGTCTTTCCATGGATAAAAGAAAAGTGATTTGTATAGATGATTCAGCCAATAAAAAGAATAAATATCATTTGTGACAGCATGGATGAATCTGGAGGGCATTTATGCTAAGTGAAATGTGCAAGACACAGAAAGACAGATACTGTGTGGTATCACTTATACATGGAATCTTTGAATTAAGACAAAAAAAACCAGTTTCAAAGAAACGGAATAGAATGTTGGATTCCAGGGGCTGGGAGAATGGTAAATGCGTGATAAGATCCAAGCGTGTACATTTTTAGTGAGTTCTGAGGGTCTAACATATAGCATGGTTCAGTTCAGTTCAGTTCAGTTGCTCAGTTGTGTCCGACTCTTCGCGACACCACGGACTGCAGCACGCCAGGCCTCCCTTTCCATCATCAACCCCTGGTGTTTACTCAAACTCATCTCCTTTGAGTTGGTGATGCCATCTAACCATCTCATCCTTTGTCATCCCCTTCTCCTCCTGCTCTCAATCTTTCCCAGCATCAGGGTCTTTTCCAATGAGTCAACTGTTCACATGAGGTGGCCAAAGTATTGGAGTTTCAGCTTTAACATCAGTCCTTCCAATGAACACTCAGGACTGATCTCCTTTAGGATGGTCTGGTTGGTTCTCCTTGGAGTTCAAGGGACTCTCCAGAATCTTCTCCAACACCACAGTTCAAAAGCATCAATCCTTTGGTGCTCAGCTTTCTTTATAGTCCAGCTCTCACATCCGTATGTGACTTCTGGAAAAGCCATAGCCTTGACTAGACAGACCTTTGTTGGCAAAGTAATGTCTCTGCTTTTGAATATGCTATCTATGTTGGTCATAACTTTCCTTCCAAGGAATAAGTGTCTTTTAATTTCATGGCTGCAGTCACCATCTGCAGTGATTTTGGAGCCCCCAAAAATAAAGTCTGACACTGTTTCCACTGTTTCCCCATCTGTTTGCCATGAAGTGATGGGACCAGATGCCATGATCTTCGTTTTCTGAATGTTGAGCTTTAAGCCAACTTCTTCACTCTCCTCTTTCACTTTCATCAAGAGGCTTTTGAGTTCCTCTTCACTTTGTGCCATAAGGGTGGTGTCATCTGCATATCTGAGGTTATTAATATTTCTCCCAGCAATCTTGATTCCAGCTTGTGCTTCCTCCAGCCCAGTGTTTCTCATGATGTACTCTGCATATAAGTTAAATAAGCAGGGTGACAATATTCAGCCTTGACGTACTCCTTTTCCTTTTTGGAACCAGTCTGTTGTTCCATGTCCAGTTCTAACTGTTGCTTCCTGACCTGCATACAGATTTCTGAAGAGGCAGATCAGGTGGTCTGGTATTCCCATCTCTTTCAGAATTTTCCACGGTTTATTGTGATTCACACAGTCAAAGGCTTTGGCATAGTCAATGAAGCAGAAATAGATGTTTTTCTGGAACTCTCTTGCTTTTTCGATGATCCAGTGGATGTTGGCAATTTGATCTCTGGTTCCTCTGCCTTTTCTAAAACCAGCTTGAACATCTGGAAGTTCATGGTTTGCGTATTGCTGAAGCTTGACTTGGAGAATTTTGAGCGTTACTTTACTAGCGTGTGAGATGAGTGCAATTGTGCGGTAGTTTGAGCATTCTTTGGCATTGCCTTTGTTTGGGATTGGAATGAAAACTGACCTTTTCCAGTCTTGTGGCCACTGCTGAGTTTTCCAAATTTGCTAGCATATTGAGTGCAGCACTTTCACAGCATCATCTTTCAGGATTTGAAATAGCTCAACTGGAATTCCATCACCTCCACTAGCTTTGTTCATAGTGATGCTTTCTAAGGCCCACTTGACTTCACATTCTAGGATATCTGGCTCTAGGTCAGTGATCACACCATCGTGATTATCTGGGTCATGAATATCTTTATGTACAGTTCTTCTGTGTATTCTTGCCACCTCTTCTTAATATCTTCTGCTTCTGTTAGGTCCATACCATTTCTGTCCTTTATTGAGCCCATCTTTGCATGAAATGTTCCCTTGGTATCTGTAATTTTCTTGAAGAGATCTCTGGTCTTTCCCATTCTAGTTAATGTGGCATTGTGTATTTGAAAGTTTCTGAGAGTACATCTTAAGCATTCTCACCACGTGTACGTGTACACACACATACAGGGTGTTAACAGTGTTAGCCGTGTGAAATGAAGGAGGTATTATCTTCATCCTGACAGTCATTTTACCCTGATTTACCATTTTACCATATATCATTACATCTTGCACTTTTAATATACAGTTATATTTGTCAGTTATTCCTCAATAGAATAAAAAATAAAAGCGAAGTGTGGGAACATATTCTTTAAAAATATTCTCCACTTTGTCCCAATGCACTCATTGCTTACATGAGTCCTCTCAGAGCTCTCCTCTATGCTTCTTTCCTTGTGTCCCCCACACCCATGCCCTCATGGTTTTTGCATTCTATTTCCTGGGCTTTCTCTAATGTATGTTCGTTTTTCGTCCTCATTACTACTGTATTGGTCCACGTAGTTATTGTCTTTTCCTCTGTTCACTGGTCCCCTTCCACATCTGTGTTCTGATGCTCATGCCTGTCAGAGCGATCTTTTCAAAAGTCTTAAACCACTATCCTCTTAAAAATCCCTGGTACTTGTCTTCTGTTGGGTGAAAATCTAAACTACTTGGCCTCTCATACCCTTCACTTTCTCATTCTTCTGTGCTTTTCCTAGTACTTTCTCAAGCATGCAAGTTAAGTCATGATTAACTTATTATTTTCCAAAGATATCATTAAACTTATTTTCGGGTTGTCATCTCTTCTTCTTAAAAGCCACACTCACACACTCTTAAGTTCACTCAGAAAGTTGCTATATTTTCCTCTAAGATACTGCTTACTACTTGTTTTGTGAAGTGGTTACTAATAATCTTGGTCCTAAGCAGTTTGTATTTACTTCCCGTCCCTGTTTTCCCATGGCATTTTTAAGTTTATGCCTTCATTAGCATGTATCTTTTATGTTATAATTATTTTTAGTCTTTCTCTATTTAACTTCATAAGTGCCCTGAGGGCAGAGACTGCATTTACACATCTTTTTAAAAATTCCCAGCACACAACACAGTGCATGGCACATGGCAGTCATTGAGGGAAATAAATGGGAAGTGAATTGTAAGTGGATGAAAGTAGTTATTGAAATGTATCATAAATAGGAAACAAGATGTTTCATTGAGGCTGTTGCAATATAAGACATTAATTTTTTAGAACGTGCCAACATTAGTAAAAAGCCCATACATTTTTAGAGTGCTTTTTCAAATTTTGAAGTATTGTCACTTCATCTCATAGGTTTTTCAACACCTGGGACAACATTAGAGACATTTTTTAATAAGAAAATGTAATTTACTTTTCCTTTAGTAATTGAGATACTGGTGCTGTATATATTATATAACATTCTACTTTTGGATGTGCATGTTATAGAATGCTTACCTCTGACCTACTTATAGCACATTTTGTATCACAGTGGATGACGTAGTAGATGAAAGTGATGACAACGATGATATTGATTTAGAAGCTGAAAATGAAACTGAAAATGAAGATGAACTAGATCACAATTTTAAGGTTGGTATAAATTCCTGTTTTCAGTCAATTTTATGAATGTATACATTTGTAGAAAAAAGATTGGGTAGATATATATATCTATTGAAAGTGAAAGTCACTCAGTCATGTCTGAGTCTTTGCCCGAATTCTCTGGGCCAGAATACTGGAGTGGGTAGCCTTTCCCTTCTCCAGGGGATTTCCCAACCCAGGGATTGAACCGAGGGCTCCTGCATTGCAGGCATATTCTTTACCAGCTGAGCCACAAAGGAAGGCCAAGAACACTGGAGTGGGTAGCCTATCCCTTCTCCAGCAGATCTTCCTGACCCAGGAATCGAACTGGGGTCTCCATCCATTGCAGGTGGATTCTTTCCCAACTGAGCTATCAGGAAACAGTAGATTAATTTGTTTTATCCACATCTTTTTTATCATGAATAACTGTGGACGCTAAGCTATTGAAATGAAAATAATGTTGCTTTAAATACATTGTCTGAAAAGGTCCTTAAAATAAGATATTTTCACTCTTTTCTGACCAGAGAGATTTTATCTAAAGTTTCTGACTTAGATTTTAAAGTCTAAGGAAATCTAAGTTTGAGTCACAACTTATTTTGCTTTATTGGTAGAGGGGGTAGTGGTAGAGGGGGCCATTTTAGTATCTGTAGAAAAACATCTGTTTAATTCCTTCATTTTTCAACTGTTTAGCTTTTAGTACCTTCTGGGGGCAGAGAGAGTTTGTTTGACTCTCGTCTCCTTGGGCCTTTTTGTCTTGAAATGCTACATTGAAATTGGTTTACACTGAGTATTTGACTGTCTTTGGGGATAGAGTCTAAGATCCTGGAAGGAGATTTCTATCTTAACAGCAGATGTAGAACCAGATTTATGTGATAACCAAGGCAAGCTTTGGCAAAATTGTAAAGGTAGCCAGTTTAGAAAACATGATGGTATGCATCCTGGCGTCAAGAAGCTACAGAGAAGAAAAACAGCACAGGCTCTGGAAAGAAAGTGAAGTTGCTCAGTCGTGTCCGACTCTTTGTGACCCCATGGACTATAGCCTGCCAGGCTCCTCCATCTGTGGGATTTCCTAGGCAAGAATACTGGAGTGGGTTGCCATTTCCTTCTCCAGGGGATCTTCCTGACCCAGGGATCAAACCTGGTTCTTCTGCACTGCAGGTACTCTTTACCGTCTGAGCTACCAGGGAAGCTACAGGCTCTGGTGTTCAAGGCAAAAAATCTGGGGTAACTGTATGTTGGTGGTTCTGGATTTGATATGGTGAATGAACTGGTAGACTCTGAGTCAGGGCAGGTCAGCAGAGTTTACATTCTGTATACAAAGTGTTCCTTAGATAGCAGGAGGTATATTAAAATCAACTGTTTGGATTTATTGGGATATGAGTGTTTAGACATAGTAAAATTTCATAGATTAACACTAAGTTTATAATTTAAAGTTTTGTATGTTGTTGGAAACCTTTCTTTTATGTATGTTTCCATGTCTATTAAAAACAGAGTATTTTGAGTATAATTTATTCTTTCTGGCTCAGGGTCCTTATTAAAGATATATACAGATGTTGTGATCTACAGATGTAAAATGGAAATTGGTAGGGAAGTAGAACTCAATAGGAATTTATAACAGTGATACTAATTTTTCTGTTTGGAGGTTGTCAGTGTATATGCATGAATACATATTTAAAAATTTTTTAAAAATCATTTGAGGGTAAGTTACATACCTTATATCATGGTTGTTTATCCCTAAATATATTAGTGTGTATTTCCTAATGACAGTGATACAGTCATCTCTCTATGTGAGTGTCCTGGGGTGAATTGGTCCCTGAACCCACCTTGGATACCAAAATCCACAGATGCTCAATTTCTTAATATAAAGTGATGAAGTAATTGCATGTAACCTATGCACATCCTCCCATATACTTTGCCATCTCTAAAGTACCTATAATACCTAATAATATGTAAATTCTATATAAATAGTTGTAAGTAAAATGTAAATGCTGTGTATATAGTTATTCAGTTAAGTTCAGTTCAGTCGCTCAGTCGTGTCTGACTCTTTGCGACCCATGAATTGCAGCACGCCAGGGCTCCCTGTCCATCACCAACTCCCGGAATTCACTCAAACTCAGGTCCATCGAGTCAGTGATGCCATCCAGCCATCTCATCCTCTGTCGTCCCCTTCTCCTCCTGCCCCCAATCCCTCCCAGCATCAGAGTCTTTTCCAATGAGTCAACTCTTCGCATGAGGTGGCCAAACTACTGGAGTTTCAGCTTTAGCATCATTCCTTCCAAAGAACACCCAGGGCTGATCTCCTTCAAATGGACTGGTTGGATCTCCTTGCAGTCCAAGGGACTCTCAAGAGTCTTCTCCAACACCACAGTTCAAAAGCATCAATTCTTTGGTGCTTAGCTTTCTTCACAGTCCAACTCTCACATCCATACATGACCACTGGAAAAACCATAGCCTTGACTAGACGAACCTTTGTTGGCAAAGTCATGTCTCTGCTTTTGAATGTGCTGTCTAGGTTGGTCATAACTTTCCTTCCAAGGAGTAAGTATCTTTTACTTTCATGGCTGCAGTAACCGTCTGCAGTGATTTTGAAGCCCCCCAAAATAAAGTCTGACACTGTTTCCACTGTTTCCCCATCTATTTCCCATGAAGTGATGGGACCAGAGGCCATGATCTTCGTTTTCTGAATGTTGAGCTTTAAGCCAACTTTGTCACTCTCCTCTTTCACTTTCATCGAGGCGTTTTTGTTCCTCTTCACTTTGTGCCATAAGGGTGGTGTCATCTGCATATATGAGGTTATTGATATTTCTCCTGGCAGTCTTGATTCCAGCGTGTGCTTCTTCCAGCCCAGTGTTTCTCATGATGTACTCTGCATATAAGTTAAATAAGCAGGGTGACAATATACAGCCTTGATATTCTCCTTTTCCTATTTGGAACCAGTCTGTTGTTCCATGTCCAGTTCTAACAGTTGTTTCCTGACCTGCGTATAGGTTTCTCAAGAGGCAGGTCAGGTGGTCTGGTATTCCCATCTCTTTCAGAATTTTCCACAGTTTATTATGATCCACACAGTCAAAGGCTTTGGCATAGTCAATGAAGCAGAAATAGATGTTTTTCTGGAACTCTCTTGCTTTTTTGATGATCCAGTGGATGTTGGCAATTTGATCTCTGGTTCCTCTGCCTTTTCTAAAACCAGCTTGGACATCTGGAAGTTCACGGTTCATGTATTGCTGAAGCCTGGCTTGGAGAATTTTGAGCATTACTTTACTAGCGTGTGAGATGAGTGCAATTGTGCGGTAGTTTGAGCATTTTTTGGCATTGCCTTTCTTTGGGATTGGAATGAAAACTGACCTTTTCCAGTCTTGTGGCCACTGCTGAGTTTTCCAAATTTGCTGGCATATTGAGTGCAGCACTTTCACAGCATCATCTTTCAGGATTTGAAACAGCTCAACTGGAATTCCGTCACCTCCACTACCTTTGTTCATAGTGATGCTTCGTAAGGCCCACTTGACTTCACATTCCTGGATGTCTGGCTCTAGGTCAGTGATCACACCATTGTGATTATCTTGGTTGTGAAGTTTTTTTGTACAGTTCTTCTGTGTATTCTTGCCACCTCTTCTTAATATCTTCTGCTTCTGTTAGGTCCATACCATTTCTGTCCTTTATCAAGCCCATCTTTGCATGAAATGTGCCCTTGGTATCTCTAATTTTCTTGAAGAGATCTCTAGTCTTTCCCATTCTGTTGTTTTCCTCTATCTTTGCATTGATCGCGGAGGAAGGCTTTCTTATCTCTTCTTGCCACTCTTTGGAACTTTGCATTCAGATGCTTATATCTTTCCTTTTCTCCTTTGCTTTTAGGCTTCTCTTCTTTTCACAGCTATTTGTAAGGCCTCTCCAGACAGCCATTTTGCTTTTTTTGCATTTCTTTTCCATGGGGATGGTCTTGATCGCTGTCTCCTGTAGAATGTCACGAACCTCCGTCCGTAGTTCATAATGCACTCCATCAGATCTAGTCCCTTAAATCTATTTCTGACTTCCACTGTATAATCATAAGGGATTTGATTTAGGTCATACCTGTATGGTCTAGTGGTTTTCCCCACTTTCTTCAATTTAAGTCTGAATTTGGCAATAAGGAGTTTATGATCTGAGCCACAGTCAGCTCCCGGTCTTGTTTTTGCTGACTGTATAGAGCTTCTCCATCTTTGGCTGCAAGGAATATAATCAGTCTGATTTCGGTATTGACCATCTGGTGATGTCCATGTGTAGAGTCTTCTCTTGTGTTGTTGGAAGAGGGTGTTTGGTATGACCAGTGTGTTCTCTTGGCAAAACTCTATTAGCCTTTGTCCTGCTTCATTCTGTATTCCAAGGCCAAATTTGCCTGTTATTCCAGGTGTTTCTTGACTTCCTCCTTTTGCATTCCAGTCCCCTATAATGAAAAAGACATCTTTTTTGAGTGTTAGTTCTAAAAGGTCTTGTAGGTCTTCATAGAACCGTTCAACTTCAGCTTCTTCAGTGTTACTGGTTGGGGCATAGACTTGGATTAATGTGATATTGAATGGTTTGCCTTGGAAACAAACAGAGATCATTCTGTTGTTTTTGAGATTGCATCCAGGTACGGCATTTTGGACTTTCTTGTTGACTATGATGGCTACTCCATTTCTTCTAAGGGATTCCTGCCCGCAGTAGTAGATATAATGGTCATCTGAGTTAAATTCACCCATTCCAGTCCATTTTAGTTCGCTGATTCCTAGAATTTTGATGTTCACTCTTGCCATCTCCTGTTTGACCACTTTCAATTTGCCTTGATTCATGGATTTAACATTCCAAGTTCCTATGCAATATTGCTCTTTACAGCATTGGACCTTTCTTCTATCACCAGTCACATCCACAAATGTGCATTGTTTTTGCGTTGGCTCCATCCCTTCATTCTTTCTGGAGTTATTTTTCCACTGATCTCCAGTAGAATATTGGGCACCTACCGACCTGGGGAGTTCCTCTTTCACTATCCTATCATTTTGGCTTTTCATACTGTTCATTGGGGTTTCAAGGCAAGAATACTGAAGTGGTTTGCCATTCCCTTCTCCAGTGGACCACATTCTGTCAGACCTTTCCACCATGACCCGCCCATCTTGGGTTGCCACACAGGGCATGGCTTAGTTTCATTGAGTTAGACAAGGCTGTGGTCCTAGTGTGATTAGATTGACTAGTTTTCTGTGATTATGGTTTCAGTGTGTTTGCCCTCTGATGCCCTCTTGCAACACCTACTGTCTTACTTGGGTTTCTCTTACCTTGGTCGTGGGGTATCTCTTCATGGCTGCTCCAGCCAAGCGCAGCTGTCTTGTCTCTTACTCTCCTTTAATTTAGAACATTTCCACAGATTTATTTTTTGGCATTCACATCTATAAAAAAGTTATTGACAGTATTACTCACTAGGGTATTTGAGATTGCTCACATTTACCCCATTTTACCTTAACAAGCAATTATGTAATAAGAAAAAGTAGATGAATTTATTGAACACATAGTCCTGTGCTAGTGCATGTGCCTTACATACATAGACATACCTTGTTTTATTACACTTTGCTTTATTGTGCTTTGCAGATACTGTGTTCTTAACAAATTGAAGAAGGTTTGTGGCAACCTTATGTGGAACAAGTCTGTTGGCCATTTTTCCAACAGCATTTGCTCAGTTAATGTCTCTGTGTCACATTTTTTGTAGTTTTACAGTGTTTCAAACTTTTTCATTATTAATATATAGATATGGTGATCTGTGACCAGTGATTTTTATTGTAATTATTTAGCAATAAATGTTTTTAAATTAGGATATTAATTGTTTTTTTTTTTAGATATTATTTATTGAACACTTAATGGACCACAGTGTCATGTGAACATAATTTTTATATGTATTGGAAAACCAAAAATTCACCCAACTTGCTTTATTTTGACATTTGTTTTATTGTGGTGGTCTGGAACTGAGCCTGTGTCCGGGTATGCCTAAAGTAGTCATTAAATCCTGTAAGGTATATGGTATTATTACCTCTGCTTTACAGGGCTGATAGTTGGAAACCAAAGACAGAGAAAGGTTATCCGTTGTAGAGACTGCAATCACACTTGAACACAGATGTTCAACCTCTAGTGATTCCATTCTCTTTGCCCTAGATTTTTCAGAGTTTGGAAAATTTATAGAAATTTGGAGGTTCTAGAAGACTTGTCTTCAGATTGCCAGAACTCGTCAGTTTATAAACTTCAATGTATTCTTTTTTTCCCTCTTTAATTTTAGAAGAACTTTAAGAAGTAAGAGGTTTATTTTTCCTGAATGTGTCAGGAGCTCTTTATCTTTGTTTTTCCTCAAACCAAAGCACAAATATTTTGCTATTGACTTCTGAAAGTAGTTTTCTTTCCTCACTGTGCCTGTTTTACAGGTAAATTAAAAAAAATTTTTTTAAATTTTATTTTATTTTTAAACTTTACAATATTGTATTAGTTTTGCCAAATATCGAAATGAATCCACCACAGATGGCCACCTTGTAAAGCTGTATCATCATAAATTAATACTGAATATTGGACTGCTAGTGTTTTTAGAGAAAGGAATATATTTAAAGTTTTTTTTTTATTATTTTGATAGTATTATCTACTTTAATAGATGCTAATAAAGAAAATTACATATTTTCTTTATGTATGTATGGTTCTTCAAAGCATAATTTAAGGATATATAAAATCATATATTTTATGTATATGACACAATAATTAATACGATACTCTTTAAATGAAACTAGTCTTTATTATTTATGGCAATGGGAAAATTTTATTGCTTAAAGAAATAATAGCTAAACTCCTTATTATGAGATATAGGAAATACATAGTATATTTTTCTTTTTTAAATTACTTGTTAGTATGACAGTATATAAATATAATCAGATACATGTATATAAAGTATTTTAAGGATTAACAGTAGAATGAATTTAAATCTGAAAAATAAGTAGTTTGCTCTATTGTCTTTCTTTAACCATCAACACGGGTAATAATGGATTTGTATTTGTGTTAGGCCAGAGTTGTTAAGGGTCCTAGAAGCTAGCTTTTATAGTAGGTAACTGACATTTATCTTTCCATCATGATGTATACTATCTCCGTTTACAGGTACAGTTCAGATTGATCCTGGGTACATATCTTATTCCTATGAGGTCATATTTCTTTACATTTAGCCTTTATTTTTTTCGCCCAAAGAGACATGGAAATCATTTTCCAGCTGTTGTTTCACTCCTCAGTGTTTTTTCCATGAACAACAGAGTGAATGATGATACCGAATCTTTTCTAAGGGAACTTTATTGACCATGGAATATAAGAGTGTGTGATACCCATTGCTCTCTCTTGAGGCAATGAATTATGTTGGCTAACAGTGTATCCTTCGAAATGATTTTACATTCTGATCCTGTTTGCAAGCCACTTAACCTCTCTGTACTTCAGTCTCCTTTAGTTAAATGGAGATGATGATACTACTTTACAGTATTCTTACACAGATTAAATTAGATCATAAGGTAAAATCCTTAGCATATTGCCTCACATATTTTCATTGCTTGATGAAAGTTATTTTGATTATCGCTGCCACCATCATATACTTAGGTTTTTCAGTTTAGTTTTCTGAAGTTTTACTGCCCTTTAATCTGAGCAAAATGATGGCAGTTAGTGAGATTGGGGGCAGGGAGCATACTTTAGTATTGATCTTGATGTTAATTTTTCTATTTTGAGGAGCCCAAATACTGTATTATGTTAGAATAATCTTTGATTAAAAGAAAACAAAACAACCAAGACAACAATAATACAACAACCAAAAAATACAAGCAAGTTTTATTTTACAATGAAATTTATGCAGCTTTTCTGTAGTGATTATTCTCTGTGTGCATGTAATTAATAATTTGGAAACTTTAAATCTGAAATGTACTTTTCTTAATTAATGACATCCCATTTTTATTATTTCAGAATGATGATATTGAAACGGATATTAACAAACTAAAACCCCAGCAAGAACCAGGACGAACAATAGAAGAACTTAAAATGTATGAACACCTTTTCCCTGAGCTTGTTGATGATTTTCAGGTATAAATATAGATAATTCAGCATCTTAACTCATTTTAAGAAAGAGTTCTTTTCTCTTAGACCCATAATCACTCTTTTCCTTCTGCATTTCATTTCTAAAAGATGAAAGTGGCATTGCTTTTCTGACTGACTTTGGAGAATTGTTTCAACATTCTTAGCTGCAAAATGAGAAACTGCTATCTGTAAAATGAGAGAACTAGGCCATTTAAATTTTGGACTAGCTTTTAAATTTTTTAATCATTTTTTTTAATCAAAATAATTGACATAGATTTTATTAACTTTTAAAAATTGTTAGAATGGCATTTCTGAAAGGGAGATGAGAGAAAATACTTAATTAAAAATATAGTCTGTGCTAGTCTGTGAACTGTGCTAATAGTCACCATATAATCATGGAATGTCAGGGAAAAAGGACAGCTGGAAGTTGTTTCTGAAATGTTGACAAGAAGTCACTCTCCTTATGAAGCAACTTAAAGACTTCATTGCCAGGAGAAATATCAATAAACTCAGATATGCAGATGATACCATTCTAATGGCAGATAGTAAAGAGGAAGAGCCTCTCGATACAGGTGAAAGATGAGAGTGAAAAAGCTGGCTTAAAACTCAGTGTTAAAAAAACGAAGATCATGGCATCCGGTCCTATCATGGCAAGAAGGGGGAAAAGTGGAAACAGTGACAGATTTTTTTTTCGTGGGCTCCAAAATTGTTGTGGATGGTGACTGCAGCCATCAAATTAGAAGAGGCTTGCTTCTTGGAAGGAAAGCTATGACAAACCTAGTCAGTGTATTAAAGCAGAGATATCACTTTGCTGACAAAAGTCCGTCTATGGTTTTTCCAGTAGTCATGTATGGATGAGAGATTTGGACCATAAAGCAGGCTGAACACCAAAAAATTGATGCTTTTGAACTGTGGTGCTAGAGAAGACTCTTGAGAATCCCTTGCACAGCAAGGAGATCAAACCAGTCAATCCTAAAGGGAGTCATCCCTGAATATTCATCAGGAAGAACTGACGCTGAAGCTGAAGCTCCAGTACTTTGGCCACCTGATGCAAAGACCTGACTCTTTGGAAAAGACCCTGATGCTGGGAAAGATTGAAGGCAAAAGAAGGGGGCTGCAGAGGGTGAGATGGTTAGATAGCATCACCAACTCAATGGACATGAGTTTGAGTGAACTCTGGGAGATAATGAAGAACAGGGGAGCCTGGTGTGTTGCAGTCTGTGGGGTCACAAAGAGTCAGACACAACTTGGTGACTGAACAAGTCCTCATTTATTTACTAGAATATAATAGACAACCTGGACTGCACAGCTGTTAAATGATAAAGCTGATTGAATTGATGGCAAGTAGTAGATCTAATTTTTAGCACTCATTGTGCTGCTCATTTGTGGATTCCTGAAACTGCCCAGGATCTTAAACTGTAAAATGAAGGGTTTGAATCATATATTCTTAGATTTACTTATGTAAACCACTTCCCTCAAGTTTCACAGTTAATTTCCAGTTGCTTAAAGAAAAAGACTTAAATGTAAAGCTATTGAGAGATAAAAATAGAGAAGTACTTGCTAGCTAATGTTTACATTTCACATTTCTAATTATTCAGGTTTTTCTCTGGGAAACAATGAGCTTTGGATGCTATGGAAGAGGCAGCAAGTTGCTTCCTCTCTCCCTCCCCTGCTGTCTTGGTATTCCCCATAGATTTGGCGGATGTTGGAGGGTATGTTGAAATCAGGGATAGGACAGAGGAAGTCAGGAAAGAGGACAGAAGTGAAGGAGAGGATATTTGTCAAAAAGAAAAAGAAGAAGGCAGGAAGAGGCATTTGAGAAAGACTGCAGGGTAATTTTCTTTCGTGCAACCTACAGGAAGTATCCAGCTGCTCTTTTAACACTTTTGTGCCCACTAAAAAATCCAGTGATAACAAACACTGCCAATTCTAAGCAGAAAAATATTGTGGAGGGGATTTGGGGTAGGAATTGATTATTCTGTGAAAAAATGATCTATTTTCATCTCTGTCTTATATACATATAAGAATTATATACTGTGCATAAAAATGGCAGGAGTTTTGATGTGGGAATAGAGAAAAGTAGGTTTTTTTTTTACTAAGTGTGGAAAGTGAAAGTAAAAGTCACTCAGTTGTGTCCAACTGTTTGTGACCCCATGGACTATACAGTCCGTGGAATTCTCCAGGCCAGAATACTGGAGTAGATAGCCTTGCCTTCTCCAGAGGATCTTCCCAACCCAGGGATCAAACCCAGGTCTCCTGCATTGCAGGTGGATTCTTTACCAGCTGAGCCACAAGCGAAACCCAATAATACTGGAGTGGTAGCCTATCCCTTCTCCAGTGGATCTGCCTAACCCAGGAATCAACCTGGGGTCTTCTGCACTGCAAGCAGATTCTCTACCAACTGAGCTATCATTGGTTGGTTCTAAATAGGAACCAATGACAGCTCAGTTGGAAAGACTAGAGATCTCTTCAAGAAAATTAGGGATACCTAGGGAATATTTCATGCAAAGATGGGCTCAATAAAGGACAGAAATGGCATGGACCTAACAGAAGCAGAAGATATTAAGAAGAGGTGGCAAGAATACACAGAACTGTACAAAAAAGATCTTCACGACCCAGATAATCACGATGGTATCATCACTCACACTCATTTAGAGCCAGACATCCTGGAATGTGAAGTCAAGTGGGCCTTAGGAAGCATCACTATGAACAAAGCTAGTGGAGGTGATGGAATTGCAGTTGAGCTATTTCAAATGCTACAAGATGATGCTGTGAAAGTGCTGCACTCAATATGCCAGCAAATTTGGAAAACTCAGCAGTGGCTACAGGACTGGAAAAGGTCAGTTTTCATTCCAATCCCAAAGAAAGGCAATGCTAAAGAATGCTCAAACTACCGCACAATTGCACTCATCTCACACGCTAGAAAAGTAATGCTCAAAATTCTCCAAGCCAGGCTTCAGCAATACGTGAACCATGAACTTCCATGTTCAAGCTGGTTTTGGAAAAGGCAGAGGAACCAGAGATCAAATTGCCAACATCCGCTGGACTATCGAAAAAGCAAGAGAGTTCCAGAAAAATATCTATTTCTGTTTTATTGACTATTCCAAAACCTTTGACTGTGTGGATCACAATAAACTATGGAAAATTCTGAAGGAGATGGGAATACCAGACCACCTGACCTGCCTCTTGAGAAATCTGTATGCAGGTCAGAAAGCAACAGTTAGAACTGGACATGGAACAACAGACTGGTTCCAAATAGGAAAAGGAGTTCATCAAGGCTGTATATTTTCACCCTGCTTATTTAACTTATATGCAGAGAACATCATGAGAAACGCTGGACTGGAAGAAGCACGAGCTGGAATCAAGATTGCCGGGAGAAATATTAATAACCTCAGATAAGCAGATGACACCACCCTTATGGCAGAAAGTGAAGAGGAACTAAAAAGCCTCTTGATGAAAGTGAAAGAGGAGAGTGAAAAAGTTGGCTTAAAGCTCAACATTCAGAAAACTAAGATCATGGTATCCAGTCCCACCACTTCATGGCAAATGGATGGGAAACAGTGGAAACAGTGTCAGACTTTATTTTTCTGGGCTCCAAAATCACTACAGATGGTGATTGCAGCCATGAAATTAAAAGACGCTTACTCCTTGGAAGGAAGTTATGACCAAATTAGACAGCATATTAAAAAGCAGAGACCTTATTTTGCCAGCAAAGGTCCATCTAGTCAAAGCTATGGTTTTTCCAGTAGTCACATATGGACGTGAGAGTTGGACTATAAAGAAAGCTGAGGGCCGAAAAATTGATGCTTTTGAACTGTTGTAGGAGAAATCCCTTGAGAGTCCCTTGGACTGCAAGGAGATCCAACCAGACCATCCTAAAGGAGATCAGTCCTGGGTGTTCATTGGAAGGACTGATGCTGAAGCTGAAACTCCAATACTTTGGCCACCTGATGCAAAGAGCTGACTCACTGGAAAAGACCCTGATGCTGGGAAAGACTGAGGGCAGTAGGAGAAGGGTACAACGGAGGATGAGATGGTTGGATGACATCACTGACACAATGGACATAGGTTTGGGTGGACTACAGGAGTTGGTGATGAACAGGGAGGCCTGGCGTGCAGTGGTTCATGGGGTCCCAAAGAGTCGGACGCTAGAGTTGGATGCTACTGAGCAACTGAACTGAACTGAACTGAAATAGAAAGTGTTTAGAAGAATCTTTTCAGCTATCATTGTATCAAATACTAGCAGGTCATGAGTTATTAAACAGAAATGAATTAATACTGATTATGACTTTTTCCACTTGGATTTGCATGTCACTTTCAACATCAACCTCTGAAGCTTAAAATTACCTGATGTGTTTGTTTGTATGCTTAACACCACTCAGTTTGTTTCCAGATGTATTAAAGCTAGTATTCAGTGGCCTGATGAAGGTAAAATGAGTGCATTTAAAGTCAACAGAATTGACAGCATAATTAACAGACTTTTTCAAGGGGACCTTGCGCATGCTTTTAAAGCTATAATTATTCATTTGGTGTTACAAGTATAGTTTTGTTTCCTTTTGTTTCTTGACGGCAGAATATTAGAAGTACCGGAATCCTGCATTTTGACAGCTCTTCTTTCATACATCTGTATTAGTTTAATAACATTTACCATATGGACTTTTGTTATTTTTTCCCCCTCTTTTAAATTTGATTTTAAATTTTTATTAAAGTTATGCATGGACAGAGTTTAAAGAGCAAGTAGTTTTGCATAGTTTAATTGGAAAAAAGTGTTTCCTCCTAGTTATCTACTGTTTCCTACAATCAACTTTCCATATGTTTTTGAAGTTAATCCCTGTATTTCTAAATGATATGCTTAATGTGCCATGTCTTTATTTTTCCTGATTTCATTCTCTCTCTCTCTCTTATTATCAACTTAAGGTAGACATCTAGTAATTTTCAGTCCTCTCTTCTAATATTTACATTTCAGAGTATAAATTTTTCTCTAATGACTGTTTTAGTTGCATCAAACAGATTTTGCTATTTATTGTTGTCTTTATTTTTGTTTTGAAACTTTTTGTCCATTATGGTTTTTTTCCTTTGATGCATTGGTAATGTTTGAGTTGCCTCCTTAATCTGCAATTTTTTTCATCTTTTTATTGAATTCTAGCATATTGTAGTACAGTGAGAGTACTTCTCTTTATGATTATAATCTTTTGAAATTTTTGAGATTTATCTTATGAGTTTGAATGAGGTCAGCTTTTGTTACTACTTCTCATGTCTTTGAAAAACATTCTGCTCCCATTAGGCCTAACTGTATATTTTCCTATACAAGAACAAGATTTTTAATTGTATTTAGAAGTTCTTTTCTGTCCTTATAAACTTTTATTCCTGTGTTATCAATTATTAAGAAAAGTGTGTTAAAGATTTCTCACTATGATTGTGAATTTGTTTCTGTCTTTTTGCATGTCTGTCAGTTTTTGTTGCATATTTTTGGAAGCTTATTACTTATAATAAGTGTATAAGTATAAATTGATTTCTTTTCCTTTCCAGTTGAACCTTTTAGTGAAGTTAGTTTTTATCTCTAAGACTTGAAGACAAAAGTTTTTTTTTTAATTATTGATATAGTTACATAAATTTTAGTTACTTGCCTAGTATCTTTTAAAATCTTTTCACAACTTTTTGGTATCCTTAGCTGTTTATCTGTTAAACAGCATGTATTAATACTCGGTGGAGAGATCTGACAGAATGTGGTCCACTGGAGAAGGGAATGGCACACCACTTCAGTATTCTTGCCTTGAGAACCCCATGACAGTATGGAAAGGCAAAATGATAGGATACTGATAGAGAAACTCCCCAGGTCAGTAGGTGCCCAATATGCTACTGGAGATTGGTGGAGAAATAACTCCAGAAAGAATGAAGGGATGGAGCCAAAGCAGAAACAATACCCAGCTGTGGATGTGACTGGTGATAGAGGCAAGGTCCAATGCTGTAAAGAGCAATATTGCATAGGAACCTGGAATGTCAGGTCCATGAATCAAGGCAAATTGGAAGTGGTCAAACAAGAGATGGCAAGACTGAATGTCGACATTCTAGGAATCAGCAAACTGAAATGGACTCGAATGGATGAATTTAACTCAGATGACCATTACATCTACTACTGCGGGGAGGAATCTCTCAGAAGAAATGGAGTGGCCATCATGGTCAACAAAAGAGTCCGAAATGCAGTACTTTGATGCAATCTCAAAAACGACAGAATGATCTCTGTTCGTTTCCAAGGCAAACCATTCAATATCACATTAATCCAAGTCTATACCCCAACCAGTAACGCTGAAGAAGCTGAAGTTGAACGGTTCTATGAAGACCTACAAGACCTTTTAGAACTAACACCCAAAAAAGGTGTCCTTTTCATTATAGGGGACTGGAATGTGAAAGTAGGAAGTCAAGAAACACCTGGAGTAACAGGCAAATTTGGCCTTGGAATATGGAATGAAGCAGGGCAAAGACTAATAGAGTTTTGCCAAGAAAATGCACTGGTCATAACAAACACCCTCTTCCAACAACATAAGAGAAGACTCTATACATGGACATCACCAGATGGTCAACACCAAAATCAGATTGATTATATTCTTTGCAGCCAAAGATGGAGAAGCTCTATACAGTCAGCAAAAACAAGACCAGGAGCTGACTGTGGCTCAGACCATGAACTCCTTATTGCCAAATTCAGACTTAAATTGAAGAAAGTAGGGAAAACCACTAGACCATTCAGGTATGACCTAAATCATATCCCTTATGATTATACAGTGGAAGTCAGAAATAGATTTAAGGGACTAGATCTGATAGATAGAGTGCCTGATGAACTATGGACGGAGGTTCGTGACATTGTATAGGAGACAGGGATCAAGACCATCCACATGGAAAAGAAATGCAAAAAAGCAAAATGGCTGTCTGGGGAGGCCTTACAGATAGCTGTGAAAAGAAGAGAAGTGAGAAGCAAAGGAGAAAAGGAAAGCTATAAGCATCTGAATGCAGAGTTCCAAAGAATAGCAAGAAGAGATAAGAATGCCTTATTCAGCGATCAATGCAAAGAAATAGAGGAAAACAACAGAACGGGAAAGACTAGGGACTCTTCAAGAAAATCAGAGATACCAAAGGAAGATTTCATGCAAAGATGGGCTCGATAAAGGACAGAAATGATATGGACCTAACAGAAGCAGAAGGTATTAAGAAGAGATGGCAAGAATACACAGAAGAACTGTACAAAAAGATCTTCACGACCCAGATAATCACGATGGTGTGATCACTGACCTAGAGCCAGACATCCTGGAATGTGAAGTCAAGTGGGCCTTAGAAAGCATCACTACGAACAAAACTAGTGGAGGTGATAGAATTCCGGTTGAGCTATTCCAGATCTGAAAGATGATGCTGTGAAAGTGCTGCACTCAATATGCCAGCAAATTTGGAAAACTCAGCAGTGGCCACAGGACTGGAAAAGGTCAGTTTTCATTCCAATCCCAAAGAAAGGCAATGCCAAAGAATGCTCAAACTACCGCACAGTTGCACTCATCTCACACGCTAGTAAAGTAATGCTCAAAATTCTCCAAGCCAGGCTTCAGCAATACGCAAACCATGAACTTCCAGATGTTCAAGCTGGTTTTAGAAAAGGCAGAGGAACCAGAGATCAAATTGCCAACATCCGCTGGATCATCAAAAAAGCAAGAGAGTTCCAGAAAAACATCTATTTCTGCTTCATTGACTATGCCAAAGCCTTTGACAGTGTGGATCACAATAAACTGTGGAAAATTCTGAAAGAGATGGGAATACCAGACCACCTGATCTGCCTCTTGAGAAATCTGTATGCAGGTCAGGAAGCAACAGTTAGAACTGGACATGGAACAACAGACTGCTTCCAAATAGGAAAAGGATTTCATCAAAGCTGTATATTGTCACCCTGTTTATTTAACTTATATGCAGAGTACATCATGAGAAATGCTGGACTGGAAGAAACACAAGCTGGAATCAAGATTGCTGGGAGAAATATCAATAACCTCAGATATGCAGATGACACCACCCTTATGGCAGAAAGTGAAGAGGAACTAAAAAGCCTCTTGATGAAAGTGAAAGTAGAGAGTGAAAAAGTTGGCTTAAAGCTCAACATTCAGAAAACGAAGATCATGGCATGTGGTCCCATCACTTCATGGGAAATAGATGGGGAAACAGTGGAAACAGTGTCAGACTTTATTTTTCTGGGCTCCAAAATCACTACAGATGGTGACTGCAGCCATGAAATTAAAAGACTCTTACTCCTTGGAAGGAAAGTTATGACCAAGCTAGATAGCATATTCAAAAGCAGAGACATGACTTTGCCAACAAAGGTTCGTCTAGTCAAGGCTATGGTTTTTCCAGTGGTCATGTATGGATGTGAGAGTTGGACTGTGAAGAAGGCTGAGTGCCGAAGAATTCATGCTTTTGAACTGTGATGTTGGAGAAGACTCTTGAGAGTCCCTTGGACTGGAAGGAGATCCAACCAGAACATTCTGAAGATTTCTTTGGAAGGAATGACGCTAAAGCTGAAACTCCAGTAGTTTGGCCACCTCATGCGAAGAGTTGACTCATTGGCAAAGACTCTGATGCTGGGAGGGATTGGGGGCAAGAGGAGAAGGGGACCACAGAGGATGACATGGCTGGATGGCATCACTGACTCGATGGACGTGAGTCTCAGTGAACACCGGGAGATGGTGATGGACAGGGAGGCCTGGCGTGCTGTGATTCATGGGGTCGCAAAGAGTCGGACATGACTGAGCGACTGATCTGATCTGATTAATACTCGGATTTTGAAACTAAACCCTGAGTCTTTGGTATTTAACTGGAGCATGTAGTTTACTTATAATTATTCATATGTTTGAATTAAGAGATCTATTTTTGTATTTTAGTTTGTTTCATCTCTGTATCTTTTCTTGCTTTCATTTGGATTATTTTTTTCCTCATTTATCTTTTTTCACCTTTGTTTGAAAACTTTGAAGTCTTGTTATTTTTGTTTTATTAAACTTTCTTGAGTTATAATTTATGTACAAAACTTGTATTCATTTAAAGTGTAAATGTGATATATATGCAGAAATTCTAGTTAATCTTGATAAAATGGTAAATGTGTTTTTACTGAATTCTGAAGTTAACTAGGGTATTTCTTCTTTTTATTATAAAAGAAAACTTTGTTGTTGTTGTTTAGTCACTTCATCATGTCCAACTCTTTTATGACCCCTTGGACTGTATGTAGCCCACCAGACTCTGTCCATGGGATTTCCCAGGCAAGAATACTGGAGTGGACAGCCATTCCCTTCTCCAGGGTATCTCCTGACCCGTGCATCAAACCTGTGTCTCCTGCATTACAGGGAAATTCTTTGCTGTTGAGCCACCAGGGAAATTCAAAAGCAAATTTTGTTGCCATTCAGTCACTCAATCACTCTGACTCTTTGTGACCCTATGGACTGCAGCACGCCAAGGCTTCCCTGTCCTTCACCATGTCCTAGAGTTTGCTCAAACTCATGGCCACTGAGTTGGAGATACCACCCAACTATCTTGTCCTCTGTTGTTCCCTTCTCCTGCCTTCAATCTTTCCCAGCATCAGGGTCTTTTCCAATGCGTCGGCTCTTCGCATCAAGTGGCGAAAGTATTGGAACTTCAACTTGAGCATCCGTCCTTCCAATGCACATTCAGGACTGATTTCCTTTAGGATTGACTGGTTGGATCTCCTTGCAGTCCAATGGATTCTCAAGAGTCTTCTCCAACACCACAGTTCAAAAGCATCATTTCTTTTTGCTCATTTTCTTTGTAATTTTGCTTGTGGAAATTCCAGAAATTTTTGTTGTTATTGGTTTTGACAGGCACTGTAATAGATTAAATTCCTCACTGAGGGTTTTTGTACCACCCAGGTAATGTGAATCAGGTTACAGATTCATGTGATTTGATGGCAGACCTTTGGTATCATTTTGTGAGTAGTGCTTCAAGCTCTTAGTGCAAAGGTTTGAGACTCTTGTCTTTCCTTGCTGTTACTTGGTTTGTGGTGGGGTATTTCTAGGGCGTCTGTATCGAAGATTTAGTTTTCTGGGGTTGCATCTTCATGGGAGGAAGGGTCTTCTGTTGGACTCCGTACCTTATGCAAGCTCTGGGTTACTGTCCTGTTCTTTATATTTTTTGAGATAGGAAGAACTTAAACCCCAGGTCACCTGTTTTTGCAAATTGTTTTCCAAGTGAAAATCTGCTTCAGTTTGGGATAAACTTTGGGGTCCTGTTTTTTCCCTTGTTTTCTTATTTACTTGTTGTTATACATAGTATCTTTTAGTATTTCTCTTTCTTTTTTTTTTTTTTTGGCCATGCCATATGGCTTGTGGTTATCTTGGTTGCCTGACCAGAGATTGAACCCAGAACATGGCAGTGCAAGTGCTGAATCCCAACTACTAGACCACCAGGGAACTTCCAATATACCTTAATATCTTATCCAACAATTGTGTATGTTTCTGTTGGGTAGCTACCTAGCCCACCAGGTTTCCTACAACAGATATTTTTTAATGCAGATGTCTTCTCTTCAACCCTTTAATGCAGAGAGACTTAGGCGTTACTTCCTTTGTACCTCCTTGTCTCCTGGGATTAGATAAGAGTACAGAGATTGAAAGTGAATTATGTTTGATTCAGTTTTTTTTTTTTTTTATACAGTGGACATTCAAAGAGTGAATCACAGAGGATAAGATTCTTAATTTGACTACATAATGTGTGTGTAGAAGTTAAACACAATTAAAGGATGAATTGCAAATCCAGAAAAATTGTAAAAATGGATTAAGGGATGTGTATTTGTGTATGTGTGTGTGTGTATAAATAAATGTGAGAATTTATATTATAAAACAAGAAAAACCCTATATTCTAGCAACAAATATATTACCTGTGAATAATTAAACTGATTAATAGATGTATGGAAAATTGTTTGCTTTTCCAGCAGTCAGAGAAATTAAAATGGTAGTAAGATGATATTTCTTATCTACCACTTTAGAAAAAGCTTTTAAAAACTGTAGTATCTAATGTTGTCAAAGAATAGAGAAGTTGAATTAGATACTCTCATATAAAGTTACTGGGAATAGTATTAATATAAGTATTTTTGGAAAGCATTTAGACAACTTGTGTTAAACATTAAAATTGATTAGTATCTGACCCTGTAATTTTATTTCAGTGCTTAGGAAATGATCCTAAACAAAAAATTCTATGCAAAAGGATGTTCATTGCAGAGTTCTTTATAATAGCAAAATTTTGTAAATGGCTTAAATCCTTCCCTAATTTGTAAAGGATTTAATGCCAAACAGTAGAATAAAGGTTAGCTCAATTGAGGTATTTTCTTTGATAAAGTGTTATATGGATCAAAATAATGTCTAAAAGTATAGAAAGAGAAAAGACTACTTGATCTGTCAGTAGTATACTTTTTTTAACTTGTCTTCCAGGACACTTTTCTTTCCTGGTTTTTTATCTTTCCAGCCCAGTTTTTCCTTCTCCATATCCTGTTGTTTTGTTTTCATTTCTTCAACCTCTTTAAGATTGTAGTATCCCAAGGTACAGTCTTTGTCCTCTTCTCTGTTTCTTTCCACTGATAATTTCCAGTCTCATGGCTTAGAGTAGTATCTATGTAAATGACTCTCAAGTTTACATTTTCTGTATACAGCTTTCTTCTGAGTTTGAAGCATACATCCATTTGCCTGCTTTATGTCCTTGTCTGTATGTGAATAGCTCACACTTAACATATCAGAGCTAACTCCTGATGCTTTTCAGTTGTTCAGGCAAACACTTGGCACCATCTATGACCTCTATTTGTACCTTCTGCCCTGTATCTGATCAATTTTAGGATATCCTGTCTCTGGCTCACAGTGCATTTAAAATACAACCACTTCTTACCAGCTTCTGTAGGTAACTGCAGAAGATTCTTTCTTAAAAACATTTTTTGTTTACTTTTTTTTATTTGGCAGTGTTGGGTCTCAGTTGAGGCACACAGGATCTTCACTGTGGCGTGGGCTTGTGTCTGGTTGCGGCTCACGGGCTTAGCAGTTGCAGTGTGCAGGCTTAGTTGCCCCTTGGCCTGTGGGATCTTAGTTACCCAGCCAAGGATAAAACCCATGTCCCCTGCATTGGAAGGGTGATTCTTAACCACTGGACCATCAGGGAAGTCCCTGCAGAAGACTCTTAATTGATCTTCCTACATCTATACCCACCCGACTCCGGTGCCCTGCTCCTCCCCAGAAAGACAGAACCAAATTAAACAAAAAAATTATTTAGCCCCAAATATTTAAATGCTGTGGTTAAGAAACACTGTACTACAGTTTTTGGTTTTTGTCTGCTCCTCCCTCCCCAAATAAGTCACGTCATGGCACTCTTCTCCTCAAAACCTTCCAGTGGCTCCTAGTCTCTTTCAGGGTAAAAACCAAAATTCTTAAAATAGCTTGCAGGGCCCTGTAGTATCTGGCCCTCTTCACCTCTTGGAATTCATCTTGGTCCTTCAGTTCTGGCCATCTTAACCTCCTTGCTGTTCTCTGACCACACCAGGCCTTCTCCCACTCAGGGGCCTGGGTACCAGCAACCTCACAGTCTTTGCTTGTATCTGCTCAGTGAGGCCTCCCTAACCAATGGCATTGATACTGCCACCTACCTCTCCCCCTCCAGCACTCCTGATTCCTATTACCCCTTTCCTCCTTTACCCCTTTCTAACATTCCATAAAATATATTTTTATAATGTTTATTAATTTTTGTTTTGACAGTCCTCTCCCCTTCTTCTCTAGAAAAATATAAGCTACAAAGGGGAAGAGTTTTTTGTTTTTTTTCTTTTAAACTGATGCATCTTAAGTGCCTGAAACAGTGCTTGGCACAAAACAAACACTCTAAATATCTGTTGAATCAATGAATAACAATTTAGCTCTTGTATTTCCTTTCATAGATTTTGGATGATATTAATGTCTTTATGCTTTCCTAAAACTTCCCACATTTGTTATTTACAGGAACTGTTTTTATAATAGTAAAATAAGTGTAATGAATTTTGTGCTGGTTAAACGTTTTATCTTCTGTTAGCAAATTTAAAATGTACCTGTTGTATCCGTCTTTAAAATTTTCACTTGTTAAGTTTCTGAATCAGCATATAAAATATGATCTTAGTTTTATATGTGTTTTAATATGTGTTAACATTTACACATAAAAGCTTAAACATTTTTTTTTATTTTCAAAGGGCTATGATTTAATCTCCAAAGAACCAAAGCCTTTTGTATTTGAGGGAAAAGTTCGTGGTCCTATTGTTGTTCCCACAGCAGGAGAGGAAGCATCTGGGAATTCAGGCAGTTTAAGAAAAGGAATGGTAATGAAGACGACTGTGTCTCCTAAAGGAGATGAAGGTAATGAGAAACCTGCCTCTGTGGACCTGGCAAAAGAAGACATTAAAGATAATGACAGAACATTCCAACAGCAGCTCGATGATCAAAACAGAACTATTTCATCAGGCCACGGCTTAAACAATGATATAGTGAAGGCCTTGGACCGAATTACGTTGCAGAATTTTCCATCTCAAACAGCCCCAGGTTTTACTGCAGGAATGAAGGACTATGGTCTCCCTGTCACTGTCCTTACGTGCACTAAAGCATGTTCACATGTGGCTGCTTGTGGAAATGTTCTGTTTGAGGGAAGAACGGTTCAGCTAGGCAAGCTCTGCTGTACCGGAGTCGAAACTGAAGATGATGAAGACACGGAGTCTACTTCATCAGTGGAACAAGCATCAGTTGAAGTCCCTGATGTACCAACACTCCATGACTCTGATCTTTATATTGAGATTGTAAAAAGTACAAAGTCTGTCCCAGAATATTCAGAAGTGGCTTATCCTGATTATTTTGGTCACATTCCTCCTCCATTCAAAGAGCCTATTTTGGAAAGGCCTTATGGTGTACAAAGGTGAGTTGCAGATTTCCTTTTCTTCTTAAACAAGACCATTGTCAACATATGGGGCATATGGGAAAAAAACAAACAACTGCTTTGGGTTTTTAGGAAGAAAATTACTCTGAATTAAAGTTTGTATTGGCAGAGCTCCTTGCCTGCCTGCTTATATCCCTCAGAAGCATCCTATATTAATAAATCTTCTTGACTATCAAGAAAAAAAAATAAAGTTAGTGTCATTTTTTATCCTGCTTTTGGACATATTGCATTGTTCTGAAATTGTCCATGTAGGTTTATTTTCTAAGTTCATTACTTATTCAAATGAAGCCAGCATAATAAACCTGGCCATTGGACAGTTTAGAAAGTTTCTATTTAGAATGAATCTGAGAATATAAAAGATTATTTAGTAATCTTTGAATAAATATTGTATTAGTGATATATATTAATTTAGTAATTTGATTATTATTGAACTTCATTTAGATATAGAATCTAAAAATAGCAACATACACATCATCATTTTGTTGTAAAATTTGGATTAAAAATGTACAGTATAATAATTTAAGATTCATAGAACTGAACTTGTTAAATATTACCAATTAATTTTATTGGGTTGGCCACAAAGTTCGTTTGGATTTTTCATTTTGGTTTTTTGAAGAACGCTCATGAACTTTGTGACCAACCCAATGGAAATTATGGTTAGTATTAACTGTTGCCAACTAATGAATATTGGGCATAAAAATATATTTTTGTTACCACTTGAGTATTTTCAGTGATTATGATTAAGGGTTTGTGATGATGGCTTATCAATACCTAGAGAGCATTTATATGTTCTTGTTAAGAATATGGTATGGATTGATGAAGTAGGACATTGCTGTGGGTATTTGATTCTGAGACTGTGAGCTTCTGGGGCAAAAACTATTTTATTGATTTTTAAATTTAGCATATAATTAATTATTTTTACTTGTCAACTTAGTATATGTTTAATGTTACCAATTGAGTCCTTGATCCACAGGTATGGAATCACATACAATGCAGCATTAGAACAAGGGACTGAGTTTGTTGGGAAATGGTGTGTGTGTGTGTGTGTGTGTGTATTGGTGGGGAGGGGGTGCTGTGCCTTGGTGTCCACTGGTTGTATCACAAACTGTACCATCCAGAGGCAGCTGGCCTCTTGGGGTGCTGAAACAGTCTTGAGAAGCCACAGATGAAGCTCCAACTCAGAGGAAATACTCTGCAAGGATGGGCTGCCATCTTTCAGGATGCAGTATAGGCACTAAATTAGAAATTTCCAGTTGATTTTCTATCCCCAGGCTGCATGGTCTGGGAAGCAGGAGGTGGAAACAGGTAGTTCTACTTACTGTAGCTCCCAGTGTTCCATTGGGGTACTTCGTGTAGCTGTGTGTATCTCTGCACCTCTGAGCTCTGCATGGTTAGTCGTCCCAGTCCTGTAGTGGGTGCCGTCTTTCCACAGAGGACATAGCAAGGGTACAGTTTCACTGCAAACTGTGGTTGCAATGCTTTACTTTAGACTCTTGTGTCACGGCCCACCAGGCAGGACCCAGATGAGCTAAAAGAGGTAAAATTGCTTCTGCACAGTGGCAGCAGGTTGACTATGGGTGGCACTTGAGTGATCCACTAATTCTGACATGAATAGACATGTCACAACTACCCTGGGATGATGAAGATATGATTGCTAGAGGCTCAGACGCCTAAGGATTTCCCTGGTGGCTCAGATGGTAAAGAATCTGCCTGCAGTGTGGAAGACCGGGTTCGATCCCTGGGTTGGGAAGATCCCCCTGGAGAAGGGAATGGCAACCCACTCCAGTATTCTTGCCTGGAGAATCCCGTGGACAGAGGAGCCTGGTGGGTTACAGTCTATGGGATTGCAAAGAGATGGACATGACTGAGCAACTAACGCTTTCAGAGACCTAAAGAGTGTTTGGGTCACTTAATCACACCAGCTACCAAGACCTGCAGAAGGGATAGGTGAGAGGGAGGGGAATTTTGATAGATACTGGAGGATGGAGATGAGTTGCAGCCCTGAGAATAATTACAGTAATGGGGACCATGTTTGTCCTGCTCATATTTTTCTTCTAAGTGTCTCCTTAGGAGAGGCCCGCAGGAACTGTGGAGCAGCTACTTGCCAACATGAGTGTAGAAGTGGATCCTTGCAGCACAAGGG
Organism: Bos indicus x Bos taurus; assembly: GCF_003369695.1. NCBI lineage: Eukaryota > Metazoa > Chordata > Mammalia > Artiodactyla > Bovidae > Bos > Bos indicus x Bos taurus. Next base: position 78,912,375 of record NC_040083.1, on the reverse strand, counting down.
TGGGCTGTGGCAGCCACAGCAATGAGTTTCTCATCGCTCCCTTCTTGAGAGAACCTGCCATGGAGCTTGTAGGTGCCCACAGCCTTTAGCCACTGTATTTTGGAATCTCCTTCAGCGTTATTGCTGAGGCCATGTCCTCTCTGCATTGCTTCAGTTATTGTCTGACATTGATGGGGTTTCTAGAGCAGAGCCATTCCTGACCAGTTCAGGGATCTACTCATTGGCAGTCTTTGCTCTGTGGTGTCCTGTTGGCGTGGTTGAGACTTTTGCAGAGCTACATTGCAGTGTGAGGCTCTCCTACTCAATATTCTCTTTCTTCCTAGGGATCACATCTGCTTTTTGGACAGACCCAAAGGCCCTTCTCACCTGCTGCTGCTCCCTTTCCTCTGCTTTTCACATGTGTTTCCCCTAATAGGTGTGTTGCACAGTTGGCTGCAAGAGATTGTATTTGTGTCTGCTGCTGCTGCTGCTAAGTCGCTTCAGTCATGTCCGACTCTTAGCGACCCCATAGACGGCAGCCTACCAGGCTCCCCTGTCCCTGGGATTCTCCAGGCAAGAACACTGGAGCGGGTTGCCATTTCCCTCTCCAATGCATGAAAGTGAAAAGTGAAAGTGCAGTCGCTCAGTCGTCTCCGACTCTTAGCGACCCCATGGACTGCAGCCCATGAGGCTCCTCTGTCCATGGGATTTTCCAGGCAAGAGTACTTGTGTCTGGCATTTGCTTTTTGAAGGACTTGAACTGACATGTCAGGCAAAAGTCAGAATCAGTCAGCAACTAGGTTTTTCCTCCTTTTCAGCATCACCTCTTAGATTCTATCTTTCAAAAGTCAAAGATGTCCTCTTGACTACAGAAGACACTTCCTGAACTTCGTGTTCTTTAAACCCTGAGAGCAAATTTCCTCATTAAATTGCCTCAGTCTGAAAGTTCTAATTTTCCTTATTAGCCTGTAATGTCTGAGGTAAGATTAGAAGGAAGGGAAGATTGTGGAAATGGGCTATAACTATTTTGTTAGTCTGATTCTCAGCCTTAATTTTAACTACCAAGGAGCCTTCTTATTTTCCCTCATGGAATTTATGTTTCAAAAGCTTTACTCACACTCTTATTTAGGTGTTTTACACATTTGTGCTAATAAAAGAGATAAATTCCTGCCAAGCAGAGCCTCTAATTAACATTAGATCATTTTTTCAGTTGATTCATTTCTTGATATTGATAAGTGAAGAAACTCACTCTTGTGCTAATAAAAGAGAGAAATTCCTGCCAAGCAGAGCCTCTAATTAACATTAGATCATTTTTTCAGTTGATTCATTTCTTGATATTGATAAGTGAAGAAACTCACTCTAATGAAGTGCAACTGTATTGCAAATGGGTTATCTATATGATGACCACAAATAGCTATTATACCTATTCTGTGGGTCCTCAAATGTCTGCAGATGGGGAGCTAAACCTTCAGCCCTGGTGACCTCTATTCTTTCTGAGCAGCTCTTCCTGGTGTTGGCCTTTGTCATTGCCTGACTGGGTCTTTCAGAGAGTGTTACTCCACCCATAGACCCACACTCTATTTGCTGTCTCCCCAGGACTGTGCCTTTCCTGGTGGAGGAAGAGTTGATACAGACTTGAATTACTATTGCTCTTCTCAGCTCTCCCCTCTCTCTTCTTATTTATGATTAATACTTTTCACCTCATTCCTGAAACACAGACCTTGCAAATTGCTCTACGTACATAATCTACAGATTAGAGTTCAACATCTTGACTACATTAGGCCACCTGCAGACTTTTTCCTGAACTAGTTGTCTTTTTTTATTGCCGTACCACAGAATTTGTATGTTATTCAAACCAAAGCTTTATAGTATAATTTTGATACTAAACAGCCTGATAAAAGAGCAAAAGGTCCCTGGGAGTTGGGATATGTGTCTTAAAGGTGGGTGTGTTGGTACAAGTTAAAGTGCAAAGGAGATGGAGCTCCAGGAAATGAAAACATAGAAAACCCAATAATTTACAGCCTGTTTACCTGCAGTCACTCCAAAAGATTTTCAATGAGATAAATATAACTTAGCCTTGGAGGATTAAGTGATGTGTGTCTCCTGCGAGTTTCAAAGATTTCTTACTCCACTGATTTTTGAGACCTTGATAAAAATAACTTTTGCCTGATTTGTTGCAGCAGAATCATCAGAAATTACAATGTAATCTAAAACTTTTGACTGCTAGTCTCTTGCTGCATCCTTATATATTTTGTGTGACAGTGAGTGTTGCAGAGGACACATTTTATCATATTTGTCAAATTTTTCATTTTCATATCATTTGTAAAAATTTCTGTGGGTGTCAGATGTTTGATATGAGGCAGGAATATAACTCTATAACTCTTTCAATCATACAAAACATTATGATTCTGTATATTTAGATGTGTAGGACTTACCCAATAGTGTTAATTGCTTTAGAAAATCACTGCAGATGGTGACTGCAGCCATGAAATTAAAAGACGCTTACTCCTTGGAAGGAAAGTTATGACCAACCTAGATAGCATATTGAAAAGCAGAGACATTACTTTGCCAACAAAGGTCCGTCTAGTCAAGGCTATGGTTTTTCCTGTGGTCATGTATGGATGTGAGAGTTGGACTGTGAAGAAGGCTGAGTGCCGAAGTATTGATGCTTTTGAACTGTGGTGTTGGAGAAGACTCTTGAGAGTCCATTGGAGTGCAAGGAGATCCAACCAGTCCATCCTGAAGGAGATCAGCCCTGGGATTTCTTTGGAGGGAATGATGCTGAAGCTAAAACTCCAGTACTTTGGCCACCTCATGAGAAGAGCTGACTCATTGGAAAAGACTCTGATGCTGGGAGGGATTGGGGGCAGGAGGAGAAGGGGACGCCAGAGGATGAGATGGCTGGATGGCATCACTGACTCGATGGACTTGAGTCTGAGTGAACTCCAGGAGTTGGTGATGGACAGGGAGGCCTGGCGTGCTGCGATTCATGGGGTTGCAAAGAGTCGGACACGACTGAGCGACTGGACTGAACTGAACTGAACTGAATATAGGAGAAGGCAATGGCAACCCACTCCAGTACTCTTGCCCTGAAAATCCCATGGACGGAGGAACCTGGTAGGCTACAGTCCATGGGGTCGCTATGAGTCAGACACGACTGAACGACTTCCCTTTCATTTTTCACTTTCATGCATTGGAGAAGGAAATGGCAACCCACTCAAGTGTTCTTGCCTGGAGAATCCCAGGGATGGGGGTAACTGGTGGGCTGCCATCTATGGGGTTGCACAGAGTCGGATATGACTGATGCGACTCAGCAGCAGCAGCAGCAGCATAACTAATATAAAATATGTACTTAAAATGCTTATGAATTACGTAAGGAAACAGTACTCAGACATTTGAAGATTGTTACTTTTTTCCCTCTTTATTTTATATACTCTGCCTACAAATGTTTGTCAACTATTATATGGAATTTGTGGTGGGTAATGTCCCAAAACACATCAATCAGAGACCAGTCAAATAAGTTATGGTATATCCATTCTGTGAATACTTTGCAGTGATTAAAAAACAAACACACAAAAAAACAGTGTACTAATGGAAAGAGGTATAAGATGTATTATGAAATAAAATAATCAAGGTGCTGTGGAAGGAAAGTAGTAATTAACTGAATGAATGAGGGATGTGGGTGTGTTGAAAGGAAGAATCTTCATTTTAGACTTTTATGTAGTATTTGATGACATGGTACAAAAATCAAATACTACATAAAAGTCTAAAACGAAGATTCTTCCTTTCAACACACCCCACATCCCTCATTCATTCAGTTAATTACTACTTTCGGAGAAGGCAATGGCACCCACTCCAGCACTCTTGCCTGGAAAATCCCATGGGGGAGCCTGGTGGGCTGCCGTCTATGGGGTCGCACAGAGTCGGACACGACTGAAGCGACTTAGTAGTAAGTAGTAGTAGTAGTAGTATTCAGAAATTTAAAATTAAAAGTAGGTGAAGGAATTGTGGCAAAAGCAGAATACGAAAGCAGAACCTTGGATTTAGTCTTACCATGTTTAGAATGGTTCAAGTATTTCTGAAATGGAGATGACAGTAGAGAAGTATAATTATAGTGTCAGTAGCAGATAACTTTTATATTGATTTTTTTTTATGGGCCAGATACCGAAGTAAGTAAAAAACACTTTGTTATGCAGTGTTTATAAGCTTATTAAAGTATGTCATTTAACAGTGTAGCAGCTCTATGAGGAAATAGCGATTATTTCTCTTATTTAATGGCAGAGTATGCTGAAGCTTAGGATAATCTTGAGTAACTATCCAAGGTTACACTGCTAGTAAATGACTGAGCCAAGAGTCATCCTGGTCTAGGTCATGAGCCTGTCTTGTTATTTATTCATATGTAGTGATCATATATATGAGGTTATACCATACTTATGAAGAGTATCTTCTGTGGACCCTTAGAGAACACTTAAGTAATGAACAACAATATCCTATGATATCCTTATGGTAAAGTAAATATGGCAGTGAGTGTGTTAAATTGTTTTTCGTAAGTATTGCTCTGTATTGGCTGAAACCTAACAAAACTACAATTTTGGTTTTGGCCATATATCATGTGAACTCTTGAGTATTAACTATACTGAGTGGACTGCACATTTATCAGATTGCCTTGCTCAAATTATTTTCTTCTGAGCTATTCTTTGATGATGAATGTTGAATGTTAGTAAGTTTGAGGTTATAGTCCCCAGGGGTACCTGGAAAATACTTGTTTTGACTGGAGAGCAATATATTTTAATAGGTGATTGAGGTAAAGGAGGGAGAAGGCAATGGCACCCCACTCCAGTACTCTTGCCCTGAAAATCCCATGGACGGAGGAGCCTGGTAGGCTGCAGTCCATGGGGTCGCTAAGAGTTGGACATGACTGAGCGGCTTCACTTTCACTTTTCACTTTCATGCATTGGAGAAGGAAATGGCAACCCACTCCAGTGTTCTTGCCTGGAGAATCCCAGGGACGGGGGAGCCTGGTGGGCTGCCGTCTATGGGGTCGCACATATAAATGGGGAGTTATATCCCCTAAAATACAGTTTCAGAAGTTGAAAACCAGTGACCTCTAGGCCATATTCAGCTTGCTAATGATTTTGGTTTCACTTGCAGAGAGTTTTGTTTTGTTTTCATTTATTTTTTCTTGTGGAGCCAAGATTGTCTTTTTTTTTTAATTAATTTTTTTAATGAAGGATAATTGCTTTACAGAATTTTGTTGTTTTCTGTCAAATCTCCACATGAATCACCCATAGGTATACATATGGGTGTATGTATACACCCTTTTGAACCTCCCTCCCATCTCCCTTCCCATCCCACCACTCTAGGTTGATACAGAGCCCTGTTTGAATTTCCTGAGCCATACAGCAAATTCCCGTTGGCTATCTATTTTACATGTGGTAATGTAAGTTTCCATGTTACTCTTTCCATACATCTCACCCTCTCCCCATGTCCATAAGTCTGCTCTCTATGTCTGTTTCTCCATTGCTGCCCTGTAAATAAATTCTTCAGTACCATTTCTCTAGATTTCTTATATGTGCGTTAGAATATGATATTTATCTTTCTCTTTCTGACTCACTTCACTCTGTCTAATAGGTTCTAGGTTCATCCACCTCATCAGAACTGACTCAGATGTATTCCTTTCTATGGCTGAGTAATATTCCACTGTGTATATGTACCACAACTTCTTTATCCATTCATCTGTTGATGAACATCTAGGTTGCTTCTGTCTTCTAGCTATTGTAAATAGTGCTGCAATGAACATTGGGATACATGTGTCTTTTTCAATTTTGGTTTCCTCAGGGTATATGCCTAGGAGTGGGATTTCTGGGTCATATGGTCGTTTTATTCGTCGTTTTTTAAGGAATCTTCATACCATCTTCCATAGTGACTATATCAATTTACATTCCCACCAACAGTGCAGGAGCTTTCCCTTTTCTCCACACCCTCTCCAGCATTTATTGTTTGTAGACTTTTTGATGATGGCCATTCTGACCAGTGTGAGGTGATGTCTTATTGTGGTTTTGATTTGCATTTCTTTAATAATGAGTGATGTTGAGCATTTTTTCATGTGTTTGTTAGCCATCTGTATGTCTTCTTTTAAGAAATATCTGTTTAGGTCTTTTTCCCACTTTTTGATTAGGTTCTTTGTTTTTCTGGCATTGAGTTGTATTAGCTGCTTTTATATTTTGGATATTGATCCTTTGTCTGTTGTTTCATTTGCTATTATTTTCTCCCATTCTGAGGGTTGTCTTTTTCACCTTGCTACAGTTTAATGTGCAAAATCTGTTAAGTTTAATCAGGTCCCATTTGTTTACTTTTGATTTTATTTTCATTACTCTAGGAGATAGGTCATAGAGGATCTTGCTTTAATTTATGTCATCAAGTGTTCTTCCTATGTTTTCCTCTGAGAGTTTTATAGTTTCTGGTCTTACATTTAGGTCTTTAATCCATTTTGAGTTTATCTTTGTGTATGGTGATAGGACGGAGAAGGCAATGGCAACCCACTCCAGTACTCTTGCCTGGAAAATTCCATGGATGGAGGAGCCTGGTAGGCTGCAGTCCATGGGGTCGCTAAGAGTCGGGCACGACTGAGTGACTTCACTTTCACTTTTCACTTTCATGCATTGGAGAAGGAAATGGCAACCCACTCCAGTATTCTTGCCTGGAGAATCCCAGGGACAGAGGAGCCTAGTGGGCTGCCGTCTATGAGCACCAGCAGCAGCAGCGGCTGTCTTTTCCCCATTGTATATTCTTGCCTCCTTTGTCAAAAATAAAATGCCCATAGGTGCAAGGATTTATTTCTGGGCTTTCTTTCTTGTTCCACTGGTCTGTATTTCTGTTTTTGTGCCAGTACCATACTGTCTTGATGATTATAGCTTTGTAGTATAATCTGAAGTCAGGAAGGTTGATGCCTCCAGCTCCATTCTTCTTTCTCAAGACCGCATTGCCTATTCAGGGTCTTTTGTGTTTCCATATGAATTGTGAAATTTTGTGTTCTAGTTCTGTGAAAAATGCCATTGGTAATTTTATAGGGATTGCACCGATTCTGTAGATTGCATTTGGTAGTATAGTCATTTTCACAATATTGATTGTTCCTACCCAGGAACATGAAGTATTTCTCTATCTGTTTATGTCATCTTTGATTTCTTTCATCAGTGCCTTATAATTTTCTGTGTATAGTTCTTTTGTCTCCCTAGGTAAGTTTATTCTTAGGTATTTAATTCTTTTTGTTGCAATGGTGAATGGGATTGAGTCCTTAATTTCTCTTTCTGCTTTTTCATTGTTGGTGTATAGAAATGCAAGTGATTTCTGTGTATTGATTTTGTTCTGCAACTTTGCTAAATTCACTGATTAGCTCTAGTAATTTTCTGATGCTATCTATAGGGTTTTCTATGTACAGTATCATGTCATCTGCAAGCAGTGAGGGCTTTACTTCTTTTCCAATCTATATTCCTTTTATTTCTTTTTCTTCTCTGATTGCTGCAGCTAGGACTTCCAGAACTAGGTTGAATAATAGTGGTGAAAGTGAACACTCTTGTCTTGTTCCTGATCTTAGGGGGAATGCTTTCAGTTTTTCACTATTGAGAATAAGGTTTGCTGTAGGTTTATCATATATGGCCTTTACTGTGTTGAGGTAGATTCCTTCTATGTCCATTTTTTTGAAGAGTTTTAATCATAAATGGGTGCTGAATTTTGTCAAAAGCTTTTCTGCATCTGTTGAGATTATCATATGCTTTTTATCTTTCAATTTGTTAATATGGTGTATCATATTGATTGATTTGCATATATTGAAGAAACCTTGCATTCCTGGAATAAACCCAACTTGATCATGGTGTGTGAGCTTTTTGATGTGTTGCTGAATTCTGTTTGTTAAAATTTTGTTGAGGATTTTTGCATCTATGTTCTAGTGATATTGGCCTGTAGTTTTCTTTTTTTGTGTTGTCTTTGTCTGGCTTTGGTATCAGGGTGATGATGGCCTTGTAGAATGAGTTTGAAAGTGTTCCTTCCTCTGCAATTTTTTGAAAGAGTTGGAAGGATGGGCATTAACTCTTCTCTAAATGTTTGATAGAATTCTGCTGTGAAGCCATCTGGTCCTGGGCTTTTGTTTTTTGGGAGATTTTTGATCACAGCTTCAATTTCAATGCTTGAAATTGGGTTTTCATAATTTCTATTGCTTACTGGTTCAGTCTTAGAAGACTGAACTTTTCTAAGAATCTGTCCATTTCTTCCAGGTTATCCATTTTATTGCCATATAGTTGTTCATAATAGTCTCTTATAATCATTTGTATTTCTGCATTGTCTGTTGTAACCTCTCCTTTTTCATTTCTAATTTTGTTGATTTTATTCTTCTCGCTTTTGTTCTTGATGTATCTGGCTAAAGGTTTGTCAACTGTATCTTCTCAAAGAACCAGCTTTTAGTTTTTTAATCTTTACTCTTGTTTCTTTCATTTCTTTTTCATTTATTTCTGCTCAGATTTTTGTGCTTTCTTTCCTTCTACTAATTTTGTTTTGTTTTTTGGTTCTTTTCCCAGTTGTTTTAGGTGTAAAGTTAGGTTGTCCGTTTGATATTTTTCTCGTTTCTTGAGGTAGGATTGTATTGCTATAAACTCCCCTCTTAGAAATGCTTTTGTTGCATCCCATAGATTTTGAGTTGTTGTATTTTTACTGTCATTTGTTTCTAGAAATTTTTGTATTTCCCTTTTGATTTCTTCAGTATTGTTATTTGTTGGTTATTTAGAAACGTGTTATTTAATCTCCATGTGTTTGTGTTTCTTACAGTTTTTTTCTTATAATTGATATCTAGTCTCATAGCATTGTGGTTAGAAAAAATGCTTGATGCTATTTCAATTTTCTTAAATTTACTGAGGTTTGATTTGTGACCCAAGATGTGGTCTGTCCTGGAGAATGTTCCATGTGCACTTGAGAAGAAGGTGTATTTGTCTGCATTTGGATGGAATGTCCTATAAATATCAATGAGATCCATCTCATCTAATATACCATTTAAGACTTATGTTTCCTTATTTATTTTCTGTTTTGATCACCTGTCCATTGGTGTGAGGGAGGTTTTAAAGTCTCCTACTATTATTGTGTTACTGTCAATTTCTCCTTTTATGTCTTAGTGTTTTTCTTATGTACTTACGTGTTCCTATGTTCGGTGCATAGATAATTACAAGTTTTATGTCTTTCTCTTGGATTGATCCCTTGATCATTATGTAGTGTCCTTCCTTATCTCTTGTAGTCTTCTTTATTTTAAGGTCTATTTTGTCTAATATGAAGATTGCTATTCCAGCTTTCTTTTGCTTCCCATTTGCATGGAATATATTTTTCCATCCTCTCACTTTCAAACTGTATGTATCTTTAGGTCTGAAGTGGGTTTCTTGTAGACAGCATATAAATGGGTCTTGTTTTTATATCCATTCACCCAGTCAGTGTCTTTTGGTTGGAGCATTTAATCCATTTATATTTAAAGTAATTATCGATATATATGTTCCTTTTGTCATTTTCTTAATTGTTTGGGGTTGATTTTGTCGATCTTTTTTCTTTTCTTGTATTTCTTGACTATGTAAGTCCCTTTAACATTTGTTGTAAAGCCAGTTTGGTCATACTGCATTCTCTTAACTTTTGCTTGTCAGAAAAGCTTTTTATTTCTCCATTGATTTTGAATGAAATCTTTGCCAGGTACAGTAATCTTGGTTATAGATTTTTCCCTTTCAACAGTTTAAATATATCCTGCCATTCCCTTCTGCTGAAAGATAAGCTGTTAAGCATATGGGGTTTCCTTTGTATGGTACTTGTTCTTCTCCCTTGCTGCTTTTAATATTCTTTCTTTGTGTTTAGTCTTTGTTAGTTTGATTAGCATGTGTCTTGGCGTGTTTCTCCTTGGGTTTATCCTGTATGGGACTCTTTATGCCTCTTGGACTTGATTGATTATTTCCTTTTCCATGTTGGGGAAATTTTCGACTATAATCTCTTCAAAAATTTTCTCATACCTTTTTGTTTTTCTCTTCTTCTTCTGCGACCCCTATAATTCAAATATTGTTGCATTTGTCATTGTCCCAGAGGTCTCTGAGACTATCCTGAGTTTTTTTCATTCTTTTTACTTTGTTTTGCTCTTGGAAGTTATTTCCACCATTTTATCTTCCAGCTCACTGATTCGTTCTTCTGCTTCAAATAGCCTACTATTGATTGCTTCTAGAGTGTTTTTAATTTCAGTAATTGTATTGTTTGTCTCTGTATGTTTATTCTTTAATTCTTCTGTGTCTTTGTTAATTGATTCTTATATTTTCTCCACTTTGTTTTCAAGGTTTTTGATGATCTTTAGTATCATTCTGAATTCTTTTTCAGGTACTTTGCCTATTTCCTCTTCATTTATTTGGACTTCTGTGTTTCTAGTTTGTTCCTTCTTTGTGTAGTATTTTTCTGCCTTTTCATTATTATTTTTTTAACTTACTGTGTTTGAGGTCTCCTTTTCCCAGGCTTCAGAGTTGAATTCTTTCTTCCTTTTGGTTTCTGCCCCGCTAGGGTTGGTCCAGTGGTTTGTGTAGGCTTTGTATAGGGTGAGATTTGTGCTGAGTTTTTGTTTGCTTGTTTGTTTTTCCTCTGATGGGCAAGGCTGAGTAAGGTGGTAATCCTGTCAGCTGATGGCTGGGTTTGTATTTTTGTTTTATTTGTTGTCTAGATGAGGTGTCCTGCACAGGGTCCTACTGGTGGTTGGGTGATGCTGGGTCTTGTATTCAAGTGGTTTCCTTTGTGTGAGTTCTATATGATACTCACTATGGTTAGTTCTCTGGTAATCTAGGGTCTTAGAGTTAGTGCTGCCACTCCAAAGGGTCAGGGCTTTATCTCTGGTCAGGAACGAAGATTCTACAAGTGTTTTGTTATGGCATTAAGTGAGATTATATCAAAAAATGAGGAACCAAAATGAACCCCAGACAAATGTCAGTTACAAAATCAGGCAAATAATAATTAAAATAATGGATTATACACATATACATATACACCCACGAACAAAGTCAAAACAGTCCAACAAAAATAAAGTGCAATAGATTGACCCAGTGAACAAAGAAAACCAAAAATTACGTCTACCAGGACAAAGCTAACTAAAGCAAAAACTGGAAAACAAAACTAAAGCAAAGTGCCAAGTGGGGAAGAAAGCAATGAAAATAAAACTAACATATGTTGAGAGGAAAGAAAAAAAAGAAAGAATACATATGCAAAGTTAAATAGAGGTAGATAAAGGAGATTTGTATACATTAAAGATTAAATGTAAGGGCAAAAGAACAGTAGAAAAAGCAAACAAAGGATTAAGTGTAGAAAAAGTAATAATAGGCTTGAAAAATTAAAAAAAGAGAAAAGGAAAAAAAAAAAAAAAAGGGAAACTTCCCAGAACTGCTAAAGCCCAATGTAGAGGCAGGGGTTTATAACAACAATAAAAAATGTGGCTGAGAAAGAAAAAGCTCAAAAGCTTAATTAGATTTCATAGGGCCAATAAAATTGACAACTATAGCATAGTGGGAAAAAAAGAAAAAACCAAAAGAATCTACAGAACAAGTCAAAACATAAGAATAATAATTGTTTTTCTTGAGTCACTGCTGTCAGAGTCCTTTCCCTCACTGGGAGTCACAGTCCACCTCACCTCCCTAGGATGCCCTCCAACACTGCTGATCTCTGGACCTGCTTTGGGGGCAGCTCAGAGTCTAATCTGGTCCTACTCCTCTGTCTTCTTTAAATGTCCACAGCTATCAGAACTAGTGCATTTTCTTTTGTGGGAGCTCTCAGTAACCTTTTATATATTCCATAGACACAGAGTCTACCTAGTTGATTGTGTGGATTTAATCTGTAGTTTGTACAGCTGGTGGGAAGTTTTGGGTCTTCTTCCTTAGTCACACTGCCCCTGGGTTTCAATCGTGATTTCATTTCCACTTCTACTTGTGGGTTGTTCACTGGAGTTTGCTCCCGAGGCTGCCCTGGAGGACTTGAGTTTGCCCCTGTGAGGGCCACTTGTGGAGATGGTGCAGCTGCTTGGGTCACAGGGGTTCCGACAGCACCGGGTACTCAGAGGAGTTGGCGGCTAGGGCAGCAGGAAATACAGTGCTCTAGAAGGGTATGGCAACCAGTATTGGCCAATACACTCCAGTATTCTTGCCTGGAGGCCTGACAGAGAAGCCTGGCAGGCCACAGTCTACAAGGTTGCAAAGAGTCGGACACTACTGAAGCAACCCTGCACACTTAGATGCAAGACTTTTTTTTGCCTGTGGCAGCTCTGCCCCAGTGAGAGTTGAGCATGAAGGTGATGCAGCTGCTTGGCTTGTGGGGACCCTGGTGGCGCCAAGTGTGCAGGAACATGGACTGCCTCCGCCATAGGAGTTATGGCCCTATCAGTCTTTTTTCCAGCCTCTTGTAGCTGATCGGAGAAGGCAATGGCACTCTACTCCAGTACTCTTGCCTGGAAAATCCCATGGATGGAGGAGCCTGGTAGGCTGTAGTCCATGGGGTCGCTAAGAGTCGGACACGACTGAGCGACTTCACTTTCACTTTTCACTTTCATGCATTGGAGAAGGAAATGGCAACCCACTCCAGTGTTCTTGCCTGGAGAATCCCAGGGATGGGGGAGCCTGGTGGGCTGCCGTCTATGGGATGGCACAGAGTCAGACACAACTGAAGTGACTTAGCAGTAGCAGTAGCTGATCAGAAGGCCTCTTTGGCCAGTCTTTCTCTGTAGCTCTGCCCATTCAGGGCCCCCTTGGCTGGGATTCTACTCTGTAGATCAGTATATCAGGCACTTAAAGGGGCACCCTGGGGTGGGGTCCGACTCTGTAGTTCAGTGTGTCAGGCGTTTGATGGGCCAGCCTCTCTATTGTTCAGCTGCTGATGGTGGCACCTATGGAGAGAGAGTCTATGGTGATGGCTCCACCCCCTACACGTGACTCAGCAGTATTGCCTTGCTTCCATGGCTGCCCGGCTTTCCTCCACAGGCATTTCCCACCACAATCTCCTCCCTTACATACCCTCAATCTGTCTCTCAGCAGTCAACAGCAGCCCCTTGCCCTGGGATTGCTCCACAATCCCTGAACTCCAGCTCCCAGCCGCTGTACCTTCCAGGGGATCTATGTCCCTGTCTGGAGTATGTATGGCTGCAGCAAGGACTGCGTTCCATTTAGGCTGCCACAGATCAGCTGTTTCACTTTCAGCCTTAAATGTTTCTCCTCTGACTCTGTTGCCCAGATGTGGGGATCAGACCCCTGCTTCAGTTCCCCCACCCTCCAAGGGGGGGTTCCAGTCCTACTAACACTCCTGTTTTTCTCCCTAGTTCCTTTGTCCTACCGAGTTTTGTGTGGGTCTATATATTTGTTTCCTCTGGTCAGGTACTCCTGTCTGCTCTCAGCTGGTGTTCTGTATGCCCTTCTGTGTCTGAAGGTGTATTCCTGATGTATCTGTGGAGAGAGATGTACTCCATGTCCACCTACTCCTCTGCCATCTTGTTCTCCCTGTTTTTATTTTTTAATAGATCCCCAGCCTTTAACATGTGAGAGACTCCACGTAGTGATCCAAGTTTCCATTGTTTCTTGTAAATTTGGTATTGCACCCTTAATGTCTCTTCCTACCTGGCAGCATTTTGTTGTGTTTAGACAGATCCTGTGTTCCCCCGTTTTCCACAGCATCCCCCAGCAGGCCTCCTCAGGTACATCACGTGCTGGCCCTGTGGGTATCGAGCTTTTTTATCTTGTTTTACAATGCAGAATGTTGCTGTAGAACTGAGATGTTATATCAGCCTTTTAATACCATTTTTCTTAAGAAAAACTGCAAACTTTTGTAAGTATTAATTTTTTATACATTTATGGTAGGTATTTCATAAATTTAATATTTAATAAATGGTTTTGACAAATGGATGTTTTTAGTCATTCACCATACTTGAATACTTGTATTTTTTGGTGTGGCATATCTGAGTATATGTAAGTGCCATGTCTTTCATTGTTGAAGATCTGGGTGATATAAATTTTTGATTTGTTTATTACTATAATTTTAGCTTTTTAAAAGTTTTGCTTTTGTAGAAAGAATTTGCTATTTGAAAGTTAGGACACTGACTCTAAATCAAGGATTTATATCATAATCCTTTGATGCTTGGTTTTTTCTTGATAGACTGCTGTGTCAGTGATGAGTTAGTTTTGTAAAATAAAAAACTAAAAATAAATATGCCTAATTATATAATGCTAGATTAAGAATTTTCTATATAGAAAAGCATATAGTCATTAAGGTTTTTTAAATAAAGCTATTGGCCTTGTGCTGGTTATTTTTCTAGAACTTAGACTTTTAAAATATTGATTTTTGTCTAAATTTTATGTACTGATTTATTTTGTACACATATATGTAGAGGGATGATAATTTTTATTTTAAGAATTTTTATCATTTTATATTTTTTTATTCAAAATTTACTTGGAGGAAAATTGTGCCTTAGCATATAATAATGAATTTTGGTCAAACTTCTTGCCTTAGCATATAATAATGAATTTTGGTCAAACTTCTTTATGATTTCAGAACAAAAATTGCCCAAGATATTGAGAGGCTAATACATCAGAGTGATATCATAGATCGAGTGGTATATGACTTAGATAACCCAAAGTAAGTCTCATTTTTATGTTTTAGTGTTGTTGGTTTTATTCTTATCTTAAAATTTCAGTGTTCTTTTAAAACACAAAGAAATATAGTTAACTTCCACCTAGTTAAGCCTCACTCTGTTTTTATCTTTTACCAGAGATATAATGGTAATGTAAATCATGTTTATTTGGTTAAATTGAGTATGCTACAAATTTAGTTTTTCTTATGTGGGCTTTTAATAGGTTTAATAAGGGAAACATCACATCTGATGCTTTGTTTTTAAAAGCTGAAACTACCTCCACTTAAGATAATGGAGATTTCATACGAATGCTGCAGTTTTGTCCTGTAATACTGAGCCTTTGTTTCCTTAGGACAACAAATTACCATCCCCTTTAGAAGGAAAATATGCTTGCTGATTTTCCACAGTCCCCACTTCTCACTTTCGTCTCTTACTGTTTACAATCTGCTTCAATCATTTCATGTTACTTGCCTGACTTTTGAAGCCATTTGTTTGTGATCCCTGGTGGCTCAATGGGTAAAGAATCTACCTGCAGTGCAGGAGACTGTCGGCAGCACAGGAGCCTGGGTTTCGATTCCTGAGTCTGGAAGATCCCCTGGAGAAGGAAACGGCAAGCCACTCCAGTATTTTTGCCTGGAAATTCCCATGGACAGAGGAGCCTGGTGGGCTACATACAGTTCATGGGATTTTAAGAGTCGGACATGACTTGGTGACTAAACCACAACAATGTTTTAGTGTAATTTCCAGTTTAGGGTTATCACTGGTGCCATTGCGTTTAATGATTTTGTTGTTGTTGTTGTTCAGTCAGTCACATCTGATTCTTTACAACCCAATGGACTGCCTCACGCCAGGCTTCCCTGTCCTTCACCATCTCCCAGAGCTTGTTCAAACTCATGTCCATTGAGTCAGTGATGCCATCCAGCTGTCTCATCCTCTGTCGTCCCCTTCTCCTCCTGCCTTCACTGTTTCCCAGCATCAGGGTCTTTTCTAATGAGTCAGCTCTTCACATGAGGTGGCCAAAGTATTGAAGCTTTAGCTTCAACATCAGTCCTTCCAATGAATACTCAGGACTGATCTCCTTTAGGATGGACTGATTGGATCTCCTTGTAGTCCAAGGGACTCTAAACAGTCTTCTCCAACACCACAGTTCAAAAGCATCAGTTCTACGGCATTCAGCCTTCATTATGGTCCAACTCTCATATCCATGCATGATTAAGCTTCTCATTACTGGATACAAATGATTTAATAGTAGTCATATTCATCATTTTTCATTTTCATTTATTTACTTATATATAATTCATTAGGTGCCATTGCATTGTCTTCAGTAATGAGAACTTTAATCAGCCCATGAATGGGTTTTCGCTCTCTCTCCTTCAACATTCTAATATTTTGGAGAGATTTTATATTTCATTAGTCTTATTTGGAGGAAATAAAACATTTTAAAAGATTTTTGTTAAGAGAGTAGGTAATGTTATGTCAGAGCTAATGACTGAATTTGAAATAACATTCACAAAAATAAAAAACAAATCTATTCATAATTTCTTAGTTATTTCAATGTTTCTAATTCTGTGTTTGGAGAAGGTGATGGCACCCCACTCCAGTACTCTTGCCTGGAAAATCCCATGGATGGAGGAGCCCAGTAGGCTGCAGTCCTTGGGGTTGCTCAGAGTCAGACAGGACTGAGTGAATTCACTTTCACTTTTCACCTTCATGCATTGGAGAAGGAAATGGCAACCCACTCCAGTATTCTTGCCTGGAGAATCCCAGGGACGGGGGAGCCTGTTGGGCTGCCATCTATGGGGTTGCACAGAGTCGGACACGACTGAAGTGACTTAGCAATTCTGTGTTAGACCAGACAATGTGGTAACACAGAACCTCAAGAACTCTTAAGTGTAGAATATTCTTGTTGTTTAGTTGCTCAGTCATGTCTGACTCTGTGTGACCCTATGGACTGTAGCCCGCCAGGACCTTCTGTCCATGGAATTCTCCAGACAAGAATACTGGAGTGAGTTGCCATTTCCTCCTCCAGAAGATCTTCCAGACCCAGGGAAGTGTCACATGCCAGTGCTATTTCTAACTGAAGTGCCTTTGGACAAAAGCATTGGTCTTCTGGGAGTCTTCATTTTCCCCCATTAGAATGTAAGCTCGAGAAGAGCAAGAATTTGTATTCAGTCAGGGAAATAGATAGCTAAAACAGTATCTGGCACCTAGTAGGAGCTCAATAAGTACTTGCTAAAGTAAGGAATATGTAAAATGAGAATAATACTTCCACCTTTTGGGTACTAATTATATTAGTACAATAGATAATGAAGCTCTCTAAATTAAAAAATAGTTTTACCTGAGAACTGCATAGTTTCTAGAATTATTGGTACTCAATACAAGTCATATGCACTTTAAAAAATAACTGGTCTTTTCCATAAGATTACTAATATTTAGAAATGGCATCTAATGAGACAAAATTTTTGTGATTAATATTCACTATATAATTGTGGGGGAAATCTCTACTTGTAATTATAATATTTTGTTCTGTAAATATTAGCCAGAGTTTGTAGTTTGCTTGTGTTGATTTTGTTCTTTGGCTTAAAAATAATGAGGAGGGTGAGCGAGCAATAATGGTGCATTTTTAATCTATAGTGTAGTTTCGTTTTTGCTCACTTGTTTAAATGCTATGTATTTTTTATTCTTACTTTAAATTTTTATTTAGCTATACCATTCCAGAAGAAGCAGATGTGTTGAAGTTTAACTCCAAATTTGAATCTGGGAATCTGCGTAAAGTAATTCAAATTAGAAAGTAAGTCATTAAAATTCTTCTCGTTTTGTGTATAGATATTTTCCTAATTTTCATCAAATTTGTTTATTTTCTGTTTTCAGAAATGAATATGACCTTATTCTGAACTCAGACA
This sequence comes from Bos indicus x Bos taurus, assembly GCF_003369695.1. Lineage (NCBI taxonomy): Eukaryota > Metazoa > Chordata > Mammalia > Artiodactyla > Bovidae > Bos > Bos indicus x Bos taurus. The sequence continues at coordinate 78,894,840 of NC_040083.1, read as the reverse complement.
TAAATAGCAATCATTATCATCAGTGGTTTTACTTTGAAGTCAGTGGAATGCGACCAAGTATTGCTTATAGGTTCAACATCATTAACTGTGAAAAGTCCAACAGTCAGTTTAATTATGGTAAGACAACATTTCATCCAAATTGAGTACAACTAAAGATTTATTACATGTGCTACTTAAAGTTTTTAATGAAGTCTGTTCATCCAGAAGAGAATTACATAAAACAATCTCTTTTTAACTTTTTTATTTTGAATAGAGTCATAAAAAGTTAAAAGTTGTAGAAGTTGCAGAGAAGTTCTGTTCACCAGATTTCCTCTAATGGTTACATCCTACGTAGCTGTACTAGAATGTCAAAACCAGGGTTTGACGTTGGCACAGTGTGGGTGCATAATTCTGTGCCTTTTTATTACATTTGTAGATTCTTATTATTGTCACCACAACTAGGATAGAGAATTCTTTCAGTACCACCAAGCCTGTGCTACTCCTTTATAGTTCACCATTCAGTTGTAGTTTTCTGTAAATTTTAAAATCTAATTGAAGAAGTTTCCTTTATTACTAGTTTACTGAGAGTTTTTGTTATAAATGGGTATTAAATTTTGACACATGCTTTTTTTCATCAAATGATATGATCATGTGATTTTTCTTCTTTAGCCTGTTAAGATGGCATGTTATATTAATTCATTTTCGAATACTGAACCAGCCTTTTTTATCTGTGAATGAGTTAAATATGTGAATTATAGTCATCATATATAATTGCTAATGTTTTATTAAGAATTTTTAAATTTCTATTCAAGAGGTATTTGAGATATATATATATATACACACACACACACACATATATATGTTTTTTTTATATCATATCTGATTTTGGCATATCATGGTAACAATTACAATTACTTCTAAAACTAGTTGAGTAATACTCCCTCCTCTTATTTTCTGAAAGAGCTTGTGCATATTTGGTGTTAATTCTTAAATGCTTCGTAGAATTCTCCAGAGAAATCATCTGGGCCAGGAGACTTCTTATTTGGTACTCTTTTAAATTAGAGATTAAATTTCTTCTTTAGTAGTTTTTAGGAATATTCAGATTATCTATTTCACCTTGGGTGAGTTATAGTAGTTTGTTCTTTATAGGAATTGATCAGTTTCTTATAAATTTTCAAATGTGTATGTAAAGTTGTTCATAGTATTTTCTTACTGTCTTTTTAATATCTTCAGGGTCTCTAGTGATATCCTGTATTTAATTCCTGACAATAGTAACTTGTGTCTTGTCTTTATTTTTCTTGGTCAGTTTTGTTGATATTTTAAAGAACCAGCTTTTTGTTTCACTGTTTTTCTCTAGTGTTTTTCTCATTAGCAGTTTTTAAAAACCCTAGGGTTGTACCAGCAAAAAAGCTATATTTATAGCCTCATTTAAGGCTTTGTACTTATTAGTACTTTAATAGATGTCAAACTTGGGGTTATTTGCCAAGGCATCAGGTTTTTATAGTCAGGTATTATTTAAGTGGAAGATTATTTAATTGTATAAACTTAATATCAGTAATTGAAAATTAAGACATCAAGTTTTTTATTTGATGATAATTTTGTGTTAAGAAAAATTTTTTTCTGGTGTATAAAGACTGAAGAGCTTTAACAGCTAAGGTCAGAGAAGGCAATGGCACCCCACTCCAGTACTCTTGCCTGGAAAATCCCATGGAAGGAGGAGCCTGGTAGGCTGCAGTCCATGGGGTCGCTAAGAGTCAGACATGACTGAGCGACCTCACTTTCACTTTTCACTTTCATGCATTGGAGAAGGAAATGGCAACCCACTCCAGTGTTCTTGCCTGGAGAATCCCAGGGACAGGGAAGCCTGGTGGGCTGCCGTCTATGGGGTCACACAGAGTCGGATGCGACTGAAGTGACTTAGCAGCAGCAACAGCTAAGGTATGACATGCTATATTATCTGTTTCAGATAATTGTTCTAAAATGTTAAAAGCATGAATATGATGATACTCTATATAAGGGGACATTTATGAAAATTGAAGCTTTCAAGATTTGATTCTTCCCAATTGTCATTATTTATATGGAAAACAGAAAATTGTATACTCCAGATAATTATTTCACATACATAGGATAAAGCTTTAATCAGATTCACTATTTAATGTAATAATTCTGGGAAGATAAGGCTTATAATATCTGATTTAGTTATAAACATTTTTAAAGTTTTAAAAATGTTTTAAGTAATCTAATTTAAAATGATGTATTCTTATAAAAATATATTTTGACTGAGGATTCAGTGGTTATATTGACTTACATGAATAGTGATATGAATATTCTTGATAAAATCTTGTTTTATTTTTTGACTTTTGGGTATGACTGCTAATCATTGAATGTCCTATTTTTTAGAAACATTTGTTGACCTTAAACTTTCATATAACTTTAAAAATTACTTTAATTGAAAAATCATTCAAAATAATACCAAAATAAGTAAAAGATCTTATGTTTTCCCTATTTAACTTATAAATATTCAATATAATGCTAACATAATATTTTACAGGAGTGAAGGACAATTATGAGTAAAATATAAAGGCATATTTATTCCAGAAATGATAGAGAATATTCAAATACTAGTGCTATAGGTAGATGGTACCTTTACTATTTATTTATTGACTTTTATATAATAATACACTAAGCTTTATTAAAATACTTTAATTTTTATAATTAAAAGCACATATTTTGGAGTAATATTTCTCTATTAAAAAAACTGTATTTCTGTGTGATAATTTCTTCCTTTAGTGTCATTTTAAATTTAAAATGAATAAAATTCTGTAACTAAAACCAAGTCAAAACATTGAGACAGATGGCTGCTTTAATTTTTAAGTTTCCCCTCCTTTTCACCCTGGGCCCTTTGGGTATTCTTGTTCGTATTACTATTAATATATTATACATTCCAAACTCACTTTGTATAAAATCTGGAAAACAGAACGCTGGTAAGAAGAAAATTAAAACCATCAACAATACATCATCCAAAGAAATTTATTTTAATGTTTGTTGTTTCTTTCCAGCTTTTTTTTATAATGCATTATGTGATCTTTCCATATATATAGTTATGTGTTTTTTAAAAAAAATGCTCATAACACACAGAGTTTCATAACCTGCATCTAAACTAAAGATTATATCATCATTATTTTTCTGGTCATTAAACAAATATCCCTCTGAAGCATAGTTTAATGGATATCTTGTCGAAGTTCTGTAACATTTATCCAACTGTTCCTTTGTTAGACTTCTAAGCCATTTTTATTTTGATTCTAGTTTTATTGAGATTAATTGACCTACAGCACTGTATAAGTTTAAACTGTACAGCATATGATTTGACTTATAAAATGATTACAAAGTTTAGTGACCCTATTGCACCTTAGGTTGTATCTAATTATTTTATACTTTAACTTCTACTGAGATGAACATTATTGTATTATACTAAATATCTGTGTATATAGTAATTTACTTACATATTCACAGAAGTGGAATTTATTTATCTGTCTTCCAGCTGTTAAGTGTTTTTTTGTTTTTTTGTTTGTTTTTGTTTTTTGGATTATGAAACCATGGATCATATGGGATTTACTATTCCAAATAAGGGAATTTGGTAAAGTAAATAAACTTTAGAGAAGATTCTCTAAGAAGGAAATAGAAGATAAAATCCACTGTTTAGCATTTTGTTATCCATCCTTAATCTTACTATTCACATAATTTTAAAATTAAATTTTACCCTTTTATACATTTGAGTTCAAAATATGAAAAGTCATTATATGTTATGTTTTTAAATTACACAATATGTGGTAATAACATTTCCCCATGCCATGAAGTGCCAGTACCAAAATCAGATTGATTGTATTCTTTGCAGCCAAAAATGGAGAAGCTCTATATGGTCAGCAAAAACAAGACCTGGAGCTGACTGTGGCTCAGATCGTGAGCTCCTTATTGCAAAATCCAGCTTTAAATTGAAGAAAGTAGGGAAAACCACTAGAATCCCTTATAGTTACACAGTGGAGGTGGCAAACAGATTCAAGGGATTAGATCTGATAGACAGAGTGCCTGAATAACTAGAAATGGAGTTCATAACACTGTACAGAAGGCAGTGACCAAAACCATCCCCCACTCCCCAAAATGCAAGAAGGCAAAGTGGTTGTCTAAGGAGGCCTTGTAGCTGGGAAAAGAGAAGAAGCAAAAGGCAAAGGAGAAAGGGAAAGATATGCCCAACTGAACGCAGAATTCAGAGAATATCAAGAAAAGATAAGAAAGCCTTCTTAAATGAACAGTGCAGTGAAATAGAGGAAAACAGTAGAATGGGAATGGCTAGAGGTCTTTTCAAGAAAATTTGAGATATCAAGGAAACACTTAATGCAAGGATGGGCACGATAAGGGACAGAAGAGTTAAAAGGACCTAACAGAAGCAGAAGAGATTTAAGAATCGGTGGCAAGAATACAGAGAACTGTAAAGGAAAGGTCATAATGACTTGGAAAACCATGATGGTGTGGTCACAGATATAGAGCCAGACATCCTGGAGTGTGAAGTCATGTTGGCCTTAGGAAGCATTACTATGAACAAAACTAGTGGAGGTGATGGAATTCCAGTTGAGCTATTTCAAATCCAGAAGATGATGGTGTGAAAGTGCTGCACTCAATATGTCAGCAAATTTGGAAAACTCAGCAGTGGCCACAGGACTGGAAAAGGTCAGTTTTCTTTCCAATCCCAAAGAAGGGCAATGCCAGAGAATGTTTAAACTACCACACAATCACACTCATTTCACGTGCTAGCAAGGTTATGCTCAAATTCCTTCAAGCTAGGCCACAGCAGTGTGTGAAGCGAGAACTACCAAAGGTACAAGCTGGGTTTCAAGGAGGCAGAGGAACCAGAGGTCAAATTGCCAACATTTGTTGGGATTGTGGAGAAAACAAGGGAGTTCCAGAAAAATACCTACTTCTGCTTCACTGACTATGCTAAAGCTTTTGACTTCGTGGATCACAACAAACTGGAAAATTCTTACAAAGATGGGAGTACCAGACCACTTTACCTGTCTCCTGAGAAACCTGTATATGGGTCAAGAAGCAACAGTTAGAACTGGACATGGAACAACGGATTGGTTCTAAATTGGGAAAGGATTACATCAAGGCTGTATATTTTCATTAACTTCCATGCAGAGTATATCATGTAAAATGTCAGGCTGGATGAATCACAAGCTGCAATCAAGATTGCTGGGAAAAATAACAAATACGATACCACTCTAATGGTGAAAAGTGAAGAGGAACTAAGGAGCCTCTTGAGGGTGAAAGAGCAGAGTGAAAAGCTGGCTTGAAACTCAACATTAAAAAGCTAAGATCATGGCGATTGGTCCCATCACTTCCTGGAAAATAGAAGGGAAAAAGTGGAAGCAGTGACACAGCTCTTATCAACTTCTGGCCCTCATCATACTCTAGCATTTGTTTGGGAATTTTTGTTGCTCTAGCATCACTAGATTTTAATTGTTCTGATTTTTCAGTCTCGTGCACCATCCTTGTTGCTCTCATATCACTTTGATTTTTAAGTTATTTTGACTTCGTAAAATAGTTTAACATTCTGTAGTCTTTTTCAAAAATGATTTAACAGTTTTTTCTAACTTTATTTTTCCTGAATAATTTTTTCTCAGTATTATTCTGAATAATTTTATCAGACAGCCCCAAATTTCCATTGCATAAACTTATACAATAATGTGGAAGAAACTGGATTTCTTATATTAAATCTTGCCACTTAAGAACATGGTGTATATATTTGTTTTCTCAAGTTTTTATTCCCTCACCTAAATTTTTTAGTTTTCTTCTTGTAAGTTTTATACCCTTCTTTTTACCTTTATTCTTAAGTATTTTATGTATTTTTCCCCCCTGTTCTGAAAGAGTATTTTCAAGTTTGTCATTATTTAGAATTAAGGAAGCTGATGGGCTTCCCTGGTAGCTCAGCTGGTAAAGACCCTGCCTACAATGAGACTCTGGTTCAATTCTTGGGTTGGGAAGATCCCTTGGAGAAAGAGATAGGCTACCCACTCTCATTTTCTTGGGCTTCCCTGGTAGCTCAGACAGGAAGCTGAGGAATTTTATGTTTCCTTGAAAATCAAACTCCTTACCTAACTTTCTTATTAGCTCTCAGTGTTTCTCAGATGATGCTTTGAATTTTTTGGGTAGTTCCTTAGAATTTATTCTTATCCCTAATTATGTAATTGTTTCATTGCTTTTGGCTAGATCATTGAGATTGTTTAAAGGAAGACTTTGGGCATGTTTTATTTTGACTTTAATATAAATGCTACTAGTATTTCTCTTATTTATGTTCGCTCTTGTTTTGAGATACATATTCTTTCTAAAGAATTTTTATTTTTACTGATTTTTAAAAAATCAGAATTATTTTCTTTCACTCTTTGCATTTATAGGAATGACCATATAATGTATAACCTATTGATGTGCTATATTAATTTTGCATCCTGCAACTTTCCTGAATTCATTGAAGAACTCTAGTAGTATTTTTAGTGGCATCTTTAAGATTTTCTACGTATAGTGTCATGTCATCTACAAACAATGAGTTTTACTTCCTCTTTTCCATTTCAAATTCCTTTTATTTTTGTTATTTGACAGTTGTGCCTAGGATTTCTGATACTGTGTTGAATAAAAAGTGAGGAGAGCGGGTGTCCTTGTTTTGTTCCTTACCTCAGAGAAAATGCTTTCAGCTTTTTGTCATAGAATATGGTGTTAGGTGTAGGCTAATAATATATGGCCTTTATTATGTTGAGGTATGTTCCATCTATACCCCCTTCTGGGAAGATTTTATCATAAATGGATGTTGAATTTGATGAAAAGCTTCTTCTGCACCTACTGAGATAATCATATGGTTTTTATTCTTCAGTTTGTTGTTATGATGTATCACACTGATTGATTTGTGGATATTGAACCATCCTTGTGCTAAATCCCTGGGCTAAATCCCAGTGGATTATGGTGTATGATCATTTTAACATATGGTTGGATTTAGTTTGCTAATATTTTGTTGAGGATTTTTGCATCTATGTTCGTCAGTGATAATAGCTTGTAATTTTCTTTTTGTGTGATCTCTTTGTCTTATTTTTCATGTCAGAGGGATGTTATCTTCATAAATGAGTTCAGTTGTAGTCCTTCCTCAGCAATTTTTGGAATAGTTTGAGAAGGGTAGATCTTAACTCTTCTTTACATGTTTGGCAGAATTCACTGGTGAAGTCGTGTGGTCCAGGACTCTTGCTTGTTTGGAGTTTTAAAATTATTGATTCAGTTTCATCATGGGTCTTGCTTATTTATGTCTTCTATTTCTTCCTGGTTCAGTCATGGGAAATTGTACGTTTCTAGGAGTTTGTCCGTTTGTGGAAGTTTGTCCATTTCTTCCAGCTTGTCTATTTTATTGGCATACAACTGTTCATAGTAATCATCTTTTTTATTTCTGTGGAATTGGCTGTAACTTCTCCCCTTTTTTTTTCCTCACTTATTCATTTGGGCCTTCTTTTTTTTCTTGATGAGTCTGCATAATGGTTAATCAGTTTTATCATTTCAAAGAACTGGCTTTTAGTTTCATTGATCTTTTCTATATTTTTAGCCTCTATTTTCTTCTTTTTTGATTTTGTAATTTCTTTTCTTCTACTAACTTTGGGTTTTGTTTGTTCTTTTTCCTTTAGATGTAAGGTTGGGTTATTTTTCTTTAAGTTTAAAGTTAGATTGTTTGAGATATTTTTCTTGTTCCTGAGGTAAATATATTAATTTAAAATTCTTAGAACTGCTTTTGCTGTATCAGTTAGACATCAGATCTATTTTGTTTTTCTTTTCATTTGTCTTTGTTTTTCTTTGTTTGTTTGTATCTTTAGCGAATCATTGGTTATTTAGGAGTATATTGTTTAGTTTCCATTTCTTTGTGCTTTTTGTAGGGTTTTTGTTTTGTTTTTTTTTTTGGTAGTCTCATAGCATTGTGGTCATGAAAAAAGTTTGATGTGCTTTCAGTTTTCTTAAATTTACTAAGGCCTGCTTTGTGGCCTAGCATGAGATCTATCCTAGAGAATGTTCCAGCTGCACTTGAAAAGAATGTGTTATCTGCTGCTTTTGGATGGAGTGTTTATATATATCTATTATGTTCATCTGGTTTAATGTGTAATTTAAGCCCAGTGTTTCCTTATTTATTTTCTGTCTGGATGATCTTTCCATTGATATCTGTTAATATTTACCCTGTGTGTTTAGCTGCTCCTAAGTTGTGTGCATATGTGTTTGTAATTGTTATATTTTCTTCTAGGATTGATCCCTTGATCATTATATAATGTTCTTCTTTGTCTTTTTTGGCACTGTCTTTGTTTAAAATCTATTTTGTCTCATACAAGTATTGCTACACTGCCTTTATTTTGATTTCTATTTGCGTGGAATACCTTTTTCCATTCCCTCACTTTCAGTCTGTGTCTTTGGATATGAAGTGAGTCTCTTGTAGGTGACATATATTGTTGCCATATAATGGGTCTGTCTTTTGATTGGAGCATTTGTTCTGATTATAGTTAAAGTAATTATTGATATGTATGTACTTATTGCCATTTTGTTAACTGTTTGAGGGTTGTTTTTGTTGGTCTTTTTTGTTTTTTATTTTCTTCTCCTGTGATTTAATGACTATCTGTAGTATTATGTTTGGATTCCTTTCTCTTTTGTGTGTGTATCTATTATAGATTTTGTTTTGTTGTTACCATGAGGCTTATATGTAGCAATTTATATTTATATACATGATTATTTAGATTGGTTATATCTTAATTTAAAATGCATTTTAACAACCCTGTATTTGTACTCTTTTCTTCTCACTGTTACCATTTTTATATCATATTTTGCATCTGTTTTTTTGTATATTCCTTTACTGCTTATTGTGGATATAGGTTGATTTTACTGCTTTTGTTTTTAACCTTTCTACTTGCTCTGTACATGTCTGTGTTACTACCTTTACTTTATGTTTGCCTTTACTGATGAGTTTTTCTAGTAGTTTTCATATTTCTAGTTTTGGCTTTTTCTTTTTCACTTAGAGAAGTCCTTTTAACATTCCTTGTAAAACTGGTTGTTGGTGCTGAACTCTTTTAGCTATTTCTTGTCTGTAAAACTTTTGATCTCTCTATCAAATCTGAATGAGAGCCTTGCCAGATAGAGTATTCTTGATTGTAGATTTTTCTCTTTCTTCATTTTAAATGTTTCATGCCACTGTCTTCTAGTCTGCAGGGTTTTTGCTGAAAAGTCAGCTGACAGCCTTATGGGAGTTCCCTTTTATGTAACTTGTTGCTTTTTCCTTGCTCCTTGTGTGGTCCTCCTTGGGTTGATTCTTTTTGGGACTTTTTGTGGCTTCTGGACCCGAATATCTATACCCTTCCCCTATTAGGGTGGTTTTCAGCTATTATTTCTTCAAATATGTTATTTGCCCCTTTCTGTCTTTTCCTTTTTATATCCCTGTAATGTCTGTGCCAGTTGATGTTGCCCCAGAGGTCTCAAATGGTCCTTATTTCTTTTTATTCTTCTTTTCTGTTCAGCTTCAGTGATTTCCACTACTCTGTCTTCCAGTTTGCTGATTTACTCTTCTGTATCATTTAGTCTGCTGTTGATTCCTTATATTGTAATTTTTATTTATTGTATTCTTCATTTTTGTTTGGTTGTTATTTATATTTTCAAGCTCTTTGTTAAAAACTTTTGTAATTTCTTATTCTGTGCATCTCTTCTCCTCCTGAGTTCTTTCATCATTGTTATGATCATTACCTTGAACTCTCTTTTGGGTAGATTGCATATATTTATGTCACTTAGTTCTGGGATTTTATCCTATTCCTTCATCTGAAACATGTTCCTCTGTTACCTCATTTGCCTAAGTTTCTGTTTTTATGTATCTGGTATGTTGGTTATGTTTCCTGACCTTGGAAAAGTACCCTTTTGTAGGAGACATTTTGTGTGTCCCAGCAACAAATTTCCCTCTGGTCACTAGAGCTATGTGCTCTAGAGGTGCCTCCTGTGTGGGCTTTTTGAGTCCTTCTGTTGTGGTGGGCTGACCACTGTGGGTGGTATGGTAGGTGTAGCTGGCCCCTGGTCTCATTGGTTGCCAGGCCCTGCCTTGTGCAGAGGTTGCTAGCCACTGATTGGTAGGGCTGGATCCTGAAATAGCTGGCTGTGGAACCCCAGGGGTCCTAGGGCTCGTGCTGGCTCACTAGTGGACAGAGTTGGGGTCCAGGAGATCCTGGGGCTGGTACTCACTCAATGGTGGCTGAAGCCAGGTGTTGGAGCTGATGTGCAGGGCTGTCTCTGGTCGCCATAGACATGTCTAGGGCAGCTTTTTTGGTTCAGGGGTGCTTAAGGCAGCCTCCCTATTGGTGGGCAGGGTCAGGTGTCCCAGAACTGATGTCTGTAGACTGTTGCGTCCTGGGGCTAATAAGCTAGAGGGAGAATTCCACAATGATACTTGCCAGCACCAGTGTCTTCCTGGTAGAATGAGCACCCCAAAATTGCTGCCCCCAATGTATGTGTCCTTAGAATGAACTCCAGTTGCCTCTTGTATCTCTGGGAGACTTCCCAAGATCAGCAGTTGGGTCTGACCCAGGATCTTTTCAGAGGACTTCTTTTTCCCTGGATCTTGGAACATGTGAGATATTGTGTACATCCGTTAAGAGTACAGTCTGTTTTCCACAGCCCTCCAATCTTCCTGAAGCCCTACTAGCCGTCAAAACCAGGCATTCTTGAAGCTTGTTTCCTGGTGCAGGATCACTGGGCTAAGGAGCCTGATATGGGGCTCAGACCCCTTTCTCCTTGGGGAGAACCTCCGCAGTTGTAGTCTCCTGTTTGTGAATTGTTCACTGAGGGGCATGGATCTTAACTATACCATGACTTTGCCCCTCTTACGTATCTCGTCGTGCTGTTTCTTTATATCTTTAGTTGTAGAAGATCTTTTCTGGTAGGTTTTGGTCTTTTTCCTCAGTGGTTCTGCAAATAGTTGTGATTTTGGTGTGCTCCTGAGAAGAGATGTGTGAGCTCAGGGTCTTCCAGTTCTGCCATGTTGGGAACTCTCCTGCAAGCATTTAGGTTTTCAATTTGGTTTTGATTACAACTTAATTCCATACCCTCTCCCCTCCAGATTTTGATACTAATACCTCCTTGTTATTTTCTAGGTGGTTTCTAACTGGGTGTGATTTTGATATCCTTTTTGGCCCAATAATTGCTTAGAAAAGGGTTTGTTACATTTTTAGTTGGTTAAATTATTTTGGTTATGATTTTTGTCATTGCATTCAAGTTTTAATCAGTTTTGTTTGTTGATGTGAAATTTATGATTTGGAATAATTTTATGGCTTAACATCTGATCAGTGTTAGTGTTCACGGGTTCTTGGAAAATATGTATTCTCTGTTGGCAACATAATTTTAAGATAAATTGTTAAATTTATTGTTAGAAACCTGTTTATTCAGTTTTATATATCCTTTTTATTTTTTATATTGTCTGTTTGCTTAAGAAAACTAAACAGTCTTTCACCTCTACTATGCTTCTGTCAGTGTGGTAGTTTAGTCGCTAAGTCATGTCTGACTCTTATGACGCCATGGATTGTAGCCCACTATACTCCTCTGTCTATGGAATTTCCCAGGCAAGAATACTGGAGTGGGTTGCCATTTCCTTCTCCAGGGGATCCTCTTGATTCAAGGATCGAACCCACATCTCCTGCATTGCAGATGAATTCTTTTACCACAGAGCCACTAGAGAAGCCCCTTTTCTGTCAACTTAAAAAAATATTTGTTTTCTATTTTAATGCTTTATCATTTGGCACATAGACATTTATAACTTTTCTATGTTCTTTTTGTGTTTTGTGTATACCCGTTGGTGGTGCTAGTGGTAAAGAATCTACCTGCCAGTGCAGCAAACTCAGGAGACATGGGTTTGATCCCTGGGTGGGATAGATACCCCGAAAAAGGAAATGGCAACCTACTCAAGTGTTTTTGCCTAGAGAATTCCGTGAACAGAGGAGCCTGGTGGACTGCAGTCTGTGGGGTTGCAAAGAATGGGATGCGACTGAACACACACAGGCACATTAATAGTGCAAAACAGTCACGTTTATTCTATTCCTTATCTATGGCCTAGAATTATATTTATAATTATATTGGTTTGAATTTGATGCGTCTTTGCTCATTATTTTTGTGAATGGAAGTTGCATTTTGTTGTTTGACTCTTGCCTTTTAATATGTAATTTTGACCTATTTAAGGTTCTTATAATTGATATTTTTTATGTTTTCTATTTTTATTCATTATATTCTTCATGTGTTATTCTTTAAGAGCCTTCACGGTGTAGTATAACACTTCTTTTAGCTGTGGAAAACCAAAATATGTATTTGAAAATAGATTGTGAGGCATATTCTGAACTGGATTTCTCTCAGTCCTGCTCCATCTGCCTTAAGATTAGTAGAGATTCCTTCCAGATTCTGACAGGATGTTAACTGTTGCCAGTCTGCTTTTATTTTGCTATACTTGTAAGTACTTAACGAGGAGCTATAGAAGGAGCTGTTTGGTAGATGTAATTTTTAAATGAACCCTAATACTAGATTTGTTAGATTAATGCAACATACAGCAAATCTTGGTTTGCCTGGTTATCTATAGAGTTAGAAGAAGGAATAGACCAACATTTAGTAAATTAGAATTCAAAATTTTAAGACATGATAATTAGATATGTAATTAATTGTCATGAGATTCATATTGAATTCACTTCAGGGATGGTAATGATGGCTGAAAATATTTGCAGTGGAAACGTCTTCAGCTGGAAGAATTTAGTTGATTGCCATGCATGATTGAAGTCAGGAAGTAATGTTAATTAGGAAATTGTAAGTTTCTTTTTGTTTTTTGTTGAGACATGCTGCTTGGGGGAGTATTTAAATGTTGGGTTCTTCTAGCAGGTATGCCCAGTGGAGGGAGGTCTTGCTCTTTGTCAGTGTCCCTCAAAAAAGGGCAGAATTGGTTTCGTTTCATAAGTTGCCTTTTTCTTGGAGAATTTTTAGGTGATTATATTAAATATTTAGTTTTCTTAGTTTTAGTTTTATTGCAATGGGTGATCTTATTTGTGAATTTGTGTTTATGAATTTTTTGTTTGTTTGTTTATGAATTTATATCACGGTATACACTGACAGCCATTGTAATCCGTCACTCTCCCTTCCGCTGACCTTACTCAAAAAGGGTTTGCTCAAATTACCACTAGATGGCAGTCTTGTGTTTTAGTAATTTAGAGAGCTGTACTCACAGGCTCCCTCTTTCTCTCCCTGCCCTTCCTCCCCAGTATCTCCAAAGTATATGAAGACTTTTAACCACTCCCTTATATAAATTGAACATATATGGAACCAGGCAGCAAAAAAGAATTTTGGAGTCAACTCTAGCATTCCCACCTTGCTCATGTTAGTTAATTCCATACTTGGAAGTTGAGCTGAGCTTTCTCTTGACTTTCTGTTCTCTGACTCCCCATACAGGATTAGTCAGTCCCTTTAATAAATATTGCTTGTCATTTTCTCCTTTAGGGCACTCTTCACAATTCTACATTGTTTTTGTATGTGGCTGGTTAATACCTTTCCTCACTGCATACCCTCCCCCCGCACCCCCCCCCACCCCCCCACCGCCCAAATTGTATGTTTCATGAGATCAGGGACAGTACCTCTGTTGCTGGGCTTTGTATTTATAGTAAGGCATTTAGTAGATGTTCAGTAAGTATTTGTTAAATAAATGAGGTAACAGATGAATGAACTATGAAGATCCTATTAGGAACTTAAAATGACCCTCTCGAACATACGTCAAGAAGGCTCTAGTTCAAAGATCATCATTTTCTAAATATTTTATTTTGAAATAGTTTCAAACTTACTGAAAAGTTGTATCCTTTATCTACATGTTGGACTTCAAAAATGATGCCCCATCATTCTAGAACACTTTCAGTGTATTTTATGCATGGCGTTTTTCTATATAACTATGGAAAAGCTGTCAACATCAGGAAATTATCATTGATATTTGAACCCCATCTAATCTTTAGACCCTCATTTAAGTTTTCACCTGTTTTCTCATCAGTGACCTTAATAGCACAAAAATTCAGCTCAAACCACATAGTGTATTTAGTTGTCAAGTCTCTTTAGACTATTTTAGTCAGGAACAGTTTGTGGTCTTTAATGTTCATGACCTTGGCCCTTTGGAAAATGAAAGCACTTACTTTGTAGAGTGGTTCTCAGTTTGGAGATGTCTCCTGTTCCTCATGACTTAAGTCAGGCATCTGTGGTGGGGGCATCACAGTAGTGATGTTGTGTGTTGGTGGCACAGGATTTTGTTTTATTGCTGATAGTAATAATTTAATCACCTGATTAAGTTGTTGTCTGCCAGACTTTTCCACTGTAAAGTCACTTTTTTTCTGTTTGTAATCAGTAAGTATTCTACATGTTGATATCAGTATAGAGTTGTTTCCTGTTTAATCAGTGGGCTGTAGTTTGCTGCTATCAGTATTTTGGTGTTTCAGCTGCCCAGGATTTGGCCGTTGTGATCCCTTCATGCTGGGTTGTGTGTTCTGTTGACATGTCCCTGTCATTCTTTATGGGTGTTCTTGTGTTTTGGCATAAGATGCCCAAGGCTTATCTTGCCTTTCCATGCCCCAGCCTCAGTCAGTTCAGTTCAGTCGCTCAGTCATGTCCGACTCTTTGCGACCCCATGAATCGCAGCATGCCAGGCCTCCCTGTCCATCACCAACTCCCGGAGTTTACTCAGACTCATGTCCATTGAGTCCGTGATGCCATCCAGCCATCTCATCCAAAGCAGTCATTTCTTCAAAAAGCCCTGATTTATTTTAGTGGAAAATAATATTTTAAAAATAAGATCTGTGTGCATCGTATGTACATTGTTACTGGACCTGTCCATGGACGGAGCTGAGGAACATATATTTGTATATACAAACATTTATGTAAAAATTTTCATTGGTAGTAATTTATAGTAGGTATATGTTTATTTTTGTGTGTGCATAGTGTGTACATTATTATTGGACCTGTTCATGAAGGGAGCTAGGGAATATATATTTGTATATACGAGTGTGTATGTAGAAATTTTTATCAGTAGTAATGTATAACATGTATATGTTTATTTCTGTGTGTATGTTGTACACATACACACATATGTGTACACATAGTATCTCCATGAGGTCACACTGATACCTTCAGTTGCAGATTTTATTCTAGTTTTCTTTCCATATTTTCGGTTTCCTTTTCCAAAATGAAGAATTTTGGCTTATACTGTTCTTAATGTATTTACTTATTTGATCAATTCCAGTGTACTTAACAGTCTCTCCTTTGCATTTTTGGGCAGATGCCCTTCTCATTCTATTCAAGGTCTGACACCAAAGTCAACCTGTCTCCCTTGTCTCTCCATGGTTATCCGCCCTCTTTGTTTATTTTCATTTTGATTTTAATTTGTAGCTCTATTTTATATGGTTATCAGAGGGTTTTGTTTGTAATGTTTCTCTTATATGGAACTTACTGGCATTTTTTTTGACCTAATATATGAGCAATTTTTGTGAATATTCCACATATTCTTAGAAGAAGGTGCATTCTCTACTATCAGGATATAGTGTTCAACATATCTACATAAAATTTGCCTTATGAATTATGTTACTTAGAGCTATATAAATATTCTTTTGTTCAGTTGTTCTGTCTTGTAATGAGAGTGGAGTGTTGGAATCTGTCAGTAGTGTGTCTCTTTCTTCTACGTTTCCTATAGTTTCTGCTTTATATAATAGGTTGTTCTTTTCTGGTGTGTAGACACTGTGTCTTGCTATATTACTTTTCACTATGAATTGTGACTTTATAAAATTCCTTGTCTTACTTAGTATTTTTTGGCCTGCAGTCTACTTTGTTTCCACTTCCCTGGTATATCTGCCCATCTTTCTACCTATGAGCAAGTCTCTTACATTCTGTCGTCTAGTAATGCTGCAGGCCTGGGCATGTGTGCTTTTATTTGCACTGCTTGTTGACTGTTTTTACTTGTTTTTGTGAGGATGTGTGGAGTGATTGCGATTCATGTGGCCACCATTACCCTCCAGACCAAGGATCTCATCTTCCTATTTTTAGTATGACTTTCTGTTATAATACTTGCCATATTAGAAGCATGTATTTTTTTCTCTGTAAAATTATTAATAACATATGCAGCTTATGGTAGGTACCTTCAGATTAACCTAGCTCCCCCTCATGTGTTAAATTACAGTGCTAGCTTTAACTTGAAAATTTTGTCTGTGATTCACAATACATTTAATGATTAGGGCCTAAAACATCTTGTCTTTCTTTGTATCTGCCCTTGTTACTGAGCATGTGCTTAATAAAACTTCAGCCTTTACATGGATATTATTAGAGGCCAGTGCCATTAGATGCTGGTTTCACTCTGGCAATTTAATATTTTGATTGTATTCAAGTGACAGGCTTGACAGTTCTTAGCATATTTATGTTACACACATTAAAGTTTATCCTTTGGCTCATGGTTAAATAAGTTACTCAAATATGGCCTTTCTGTATCAACTTGAGTATTAATAGACTGTGGTTTATTCAGTTTGAGTTACCTCATTTGATTGATTTCTTTCTGGGGGACCCTGTTTTGTTCAGATGATCTTCATTATAATCAGAATTTCCAAATATAGCTCCCTTCACTGTGACCAGAATTAACCATCATTTTAAAAGTAATAACAGAATACATTGTCTTGTATAAAATTAGAACACTTCAGATAAATCTGTTATGCCCTTTGACCTCAGCCTGAACCTTGTTCTGCCTTACTATAATTAACCATTTATTAAGAATTTTGTGTGCCTGGAAGAGGTTAAAGTTTTGAATTGAAATGACTCACTGACTCCTAGAAAGAAATAAGGAAGACAGGAATCTTTTATACATACCAGTGAAATATTTAAGTTTCAGGTATAGAACTGGCTGCAGTACTTAAATAATAGTAATAACAGCTAACATTTATTGAAAAATGTATCATGTGCCAGGGCTTCTTTAAGTGCTGACTCATGTGATACTCTTCATTCACACAACAAACAATCCAGTAAGATTGTTATCCACAGAAGAGAAAAAGGAGGCGTGAGTGGTTTAGTAACCTGCTAGGATCGTGCATGTGGCACGTAGTGGAGTTGGAGTTCAGACCTAGATAGTCTGGCTATAGACTGTGAGCTCCTAATCACTATGTTGTTCTCTGTGTGGAAACAGGTTAGTATTGGACCCTCATCTGTGGAAGCTAGAGGAGAGCCAAATGTCTTTTGTAAAATCCGTCATTTGTTTGTCACTGCCAATAAACTGCATGTTTGTGTATGTAGAATTCAGAAAGTATACTACCCTGAACCCTCGCTGAGAAAAATAAATGAAAAAGATATCAGGATAGAAGACTTAGAATTTATAAATTGTGTTAAGGGAAAATGTTCTAAAAGGAGTAATATGAGAGGAGTGAAAGCTAACTTGTCCTGGTTGGATTGCTCATTTATTTAATATAGTACTAGAGAAATGTCTACACACAAAGTTAATCATAACTGTGAGGATGAGAAATGGAGTTGGAAAAGCACAATAGAAAGCTTCCAAATGACAGAAGAAGAAAAGAAAATGTGGAAAATGTAACCAAGTAAGTAAAATAAGAAGGTGTAAAGAAGGAAAAAAACATTTAATGAATAGTAGAAAGAAAACAAAACGGAAGGGGAGAAGGAATGAAATTAAACGTATATCTGTCATTATTAACTATAAGTCAAAATGGCCTCAAAAATCAGATAATGAAAATTATACAATTTGCCAGATGGGGAGAATATGTGTATGTGTATATTGTTGTTATCGTTCAGTTGGTAAGTCATGTCCTGCTTTTTGCGACCCCATGGACTGCAGCACACCAGGCTTCCCTGTCCTTCACTATCTCTTGGAGTTTGCTCAGACTCATGTCCATTGAGTCAGTGATGCTATACAACCATCTCATCCTCTGTCTTCCCCTTCTCTTCATGCCCTCAATCTTTTCTAATCTTTTAATTAATATTTGTATAGTAATAATAAAGCTGAAATGAATGATTGGGCAGAGGTTTAATAGGTAAATACAAATAAAGGAAATGTGGTAATACTGATGTCTGACAAAGAATAATTCAGGGTCAAAAGCATGAGATATTGTGTGTTTACAAGTTGCAGTCCTTGAAGATGCTATTATAACTGCAAACCTTCATTTTCCATTGAGATATAATTGGCATGTAGAATGTGTTTTAGGTGTGTAACATAACGATTCAGTGTGTAGATATTGTAAAAGGATCACCACAGTAAGTCTAGTTAACATTATATCACCATGACTTACTTATTTGTAACTGGAAATTCATACTTTGTGACCACTTTCGCAAACCCCTCTACCCCCTGCCTATGGAAGCCTCTATTGTGTCCTCTATGAGTTTTTTTTTTAAAGACTCCACACATAGGCAAGATCATACAGTATTTGCCTTTATTTTTTACCTATTTCAGTTATTAACATAGTGTCCTCAAGGTCTATCCATGTTGTTACAAATAGCAAAATTTCCTTTTTTATGGCTAAATAATACTCCATTGTGCTCACACGTGTGTGCACACAGGGTCATGCATTATATACATACCACATCTTCTAGACAGCATGTTAAAAAGCAGAGGTATTACTTTGCTGACATAGGTCCATCTAGTCAAAGCTATGGAGAAAGCAATGGCACCCCACTCCAGTACTCTTGCCTGGAAAATCCCATGGACGGAGGAGCCTGGTAGGCTGCAGTCCATGGGGTCGCTAAGAGTCGGACACGACTGAGCGACTTTACCTTCACTTTTCACTTTCATGCATCAGAGAAGGAAATGGCAACCCACTGCATGTTCTTGCCTGGAGAATCCCAGGGATGGGGGAGCCTGGTGGGCTGCCGTCTATGGGGTCGCACAGAGTCAGACACGACTGAAGTGACTTAGCAGTAGCAGTCAAAGCTATGGTTTTTCCATTAGTCATGTATGTATGTGAGGGTTGGACTGTAAAGAAAGGTGGGCGCCAAAGAATTGTTGCTTTTGAACTGTGGTGTTGGAGAAGACTCTTGAGAGTCCCTTGGACTGCAAGAAGATCAAACCAGTCCATCCTGAAGGAAATCAGTCCTGAAGAGTCATTGGAAGGACTGATGCTGAAGCTGAAACTCCAATACTTTGGCTACCTGATGCAAAGAACTGGCTCATTAGAAAAGACCCTGATGCTGGGAAATACTGAAGGCAGGAGGAGAAGGGGACAACAGAGGATGAGATGGTTGGATGGCATCACCAACTCAATGGACATGAGTTTGAGCAAGCTCCAGGAGTTGTTGATGGACAGGAAAGCCTGGCATGCTGTAGTCCATGGGGGTCACAGAGTCAGACATGACTGAGTGACTGAACTGAACTTCTTTATCTGTTCATTCATCAGTGGATATTTAAGTTCCTTCCATGTGTTGGCTGTTGTAGGTAATGATGTATTAAACATGATAGGGAGTTGCGTATGTCTTTTTGAATTAGTTTTTTAAGAATAAATACCCAGAAGTGGAAATGCTGGATCAAATGCTAGTGCTATTTTTTCATTTTTTGAGGAACTGCCATACTGTTTTCCACAATGAGTGTACCAATTTACATTCCCACCAGTGATTCAGAAGGGTTCTCTTTTCTCTACATTCTCACCAACACTTCTTTGTCCTTTTGATAACAGCCATTCAAGCAGGTGTGAGGTGAAATCTCATTGTGGTTTTAATTTGCATTTTCCTGATGATTAGTGATGTTGAGTACCTTTACATTTACCTGTTGGCCATATGTATATCTTTGAAAAAATGTCCATTCAGATCCTTTGTCCACTTTTCAGTTGTTTGTGTGTTTTTTGCTATCGAGTTGTAGGAGTTCTTCATATATTTTGGGTGTTAACCCTTCATCGGATTTAGGATTTGCAGATATTTTCTCCCATTTGTCAGGGTGCCATTTCATTTTGTTGGTGGTTTCATTTGCCGTACAGAACACTGACCTTTATACAGTACAAAACCCATAACCACATGGCACTCACATAGCTGCTAGAGCAAAAGCTGCAAGAAATACAGCGTGATTAAAAGACAGTTGTTTTAAGAATTTAAAATTCAGTTCTTAAGAGGCAGTAGGCTTATTTGCTGTGCTCAGTAGCCACACATGGCTAGTGGCCACCACACTGGACAGTGCGGGTATGGAACATTTCCATTCTGGCAGAAGGCTCAGTTGGATGGCTCTGATCTAGAAAGTACAGCAAAGGAGAACTCTTTATAGACTTATGGGACATAGCTAAACTGCTGTTTGGAGGAAAACGGAATGCCTTTCATAACTGCATTATTTAAAATAAAAAACCTGAAAATAAGTTACTACTCAAGTACTGAAAACATACTCCAGATATTTTGAGTATTAATTAAAAGTATTAAAATACTCAAGATATTAGAACAACAAAAATAAATCCAAAAGAAAGTAAGAGAATTTTTTTAAAAATGCTGAAAATGAGATAGAAGTAGAACAAATAGGATAAACTAGAAATACTGAAACTGAAAAAAGTAGAGATACTGAACAGACTACAGCTGTTGAAAATAAATTAAAAATGTATTTAGTAGTCACCGTATCAGGATGATATTCCAACTGATTTGTATTTACTTCTAAAAATAGATTTTTCTCATTCTAGTAAATGGTGGATACCTTTTAAATATGTTTTTCTGGAGCTAGTGTAATATTATATCAATACTTAGTAAAGGTAATTTTTTTTTAAAAGACCAAGTTTTAGATGCAAAAATTCTAAGTGAAATCTAGCTGATTTCATCATATAGCATATAAGAGAAAAACTTTTTCTTGGAGTGCAAGGATAATTCACAATAGTAAACATATTTACACAATTAATTATATCAACAGACTTAAGGAGAAAAGCCATGTGGTTCTGTTTGTGGATGCTGAAAAGTCATTTAATGAAATAATTAAAAACACTTAAGTGTAATAAGACGTATGGGGGAAACTGCTCCAGTTGTAGGAAGAAATAAGCACCTACTACAGAGGGCTGTTGTGAGGATTTAATGACTTAAAAGGTATAAAAATACTTAGAGCAGTATCTGGCACATAGAAATTATTCAATATTAGCTCATTATTTAAATAAGATAAAGTTGACATTAAGAAAAACAATCAGCAAATATTGCATCTTATGGCAAGATATTTTTATTTAAATTATAAGCAAGATAGCTTTAGTTCTTACCACTGTATTCAGAATAGTTTTTGAGATTGTTTCATTTCTTGAAATATAATAAAAGTAGAAAATAAAGTAACTATTATAAATACTAAAAGAGGAGATAAAATTTTTAAAATTGCAAGTGATATGATTTATGTGCTTAGAGAACCCAAGAAACTATTGAAAACTAATAAAAATACTCAGAAGTAAGTTTAAGATAATGATTCTGTAGCAAGAAAATGAAAAAGGTGATTGTATCTTTAGGTTATAATTTAAGAAAAAGTTGAGCCAGATTTCAATAAAAATTGTGAACCTTTCCAAAATTAGCATATAAATTTCATTAATTCCAGTTAGAAACCTGGAAACCTTTTAAATGATTTTAAAGTGTATGTGAAAGTGTATTTCTAAAACTACCTAAGAAAATATACTATATATTTAATCCTGCTTTTGCTAACTGTCCCTCCTCCTTCTCCCTTCCCTCCTTCTGCGTGGTTTTAAACACCTATTGTTGAGGAAGAAAACAATCATGCCGGTTCATTGGCATTGTTTTCCTTACCTTGCTGTAGATGGGAATCTGTGGAGAGTTGGAGGGGAGATAATACTTAACTTTATTCTTTTTTTCACTTGCTATGAGGAATATATGTATAATTTTTATATAATATATATTATGTATATGTAATTTTTTGTGTAATTTGTATATATATAATTAGATAGATCTAATATAGAAAAGGTAATAGCAGAATGTTAAATGACTTTTCACTTATTGAAGTGGTAACCTCATTTTAGTTAAATTGGAAATAAAACATATCATTCATTGATTTCAGTTCAGTTCAGTTGCTCAGTCATGTCTAACTCTTTGTGACCCCATGGACCACAGCACTCCAGGCTTCCCTGTCCATCACTATCTCCCGGAGCATGCTCAAACTCATGTCCATTGAGTTCATGATGCCATCCAACTATCTCATCCTCTGTTGTCCCCTTCTCCTCCTGTCTTCAATCTTTCCCAGCATCAGGGTCTTTTCTAATGAGTTGGTTCTTCGCATCAGGTGGCCAAAGTATTGGAGTTTCAGCTTTAGCATCAGTCCTTCCAATGACTATTCAGGACTGATTTCCTTCAGGATGGACTGATTTGATCTCCTTGCAGTCCAAGGGACTCTCAAGAGTCTTCTCCAATACCACAGTTCAAAAGCACCAGTTCTTAGATCTTTGAGAAAGATCTCAGGCTTCCCAGGTGGCTCAGTGATAGAAAATCTGCCTTCCAATGCAGGAGACACTGGAGATACAGGTTTGATCCCTGGGTTGGGAACATCCCATGGAATAGGAAATGGCAACCCACTCCAGTATTCTTGCCTGGAAAATTCCATGGACAGAGGAGCCTGGTGGGCTACAGTCCACGGGGTCACAAAGAGTCAACCATTCTTGAGTGTGTGCATACACACACACACACACATCTCAGATTTTTAAAAAATACATGTTGAAATACCAAAATGTATATTCATTAACTTTCATGAATGTTTAGTGCTTTCTAAAATGACAGGATTAATTTTTAACTCAAAAATTCTGAAAAGAGTTTTCTCTCTTTTTTCTTTCTATCAAAGGTATGCAACCACTCATGTATTCGGTTCAGGAAGCGTTAAATGCTAGACCATGGTGGATTCGTGTGGGGACTGACATTTGTTACTATAAGTAAGTATTCTGACAATAACGGGACAACAGTTTATAGAAGGAAATATTAGTTCATCCTATTTCGGTTTAGGGATAAAAGAGATAATGTGTTCTCTGAATTATGATATGCTTTAGTATTACTTCTAACAGAAAAGGTTTTCTTTTTTTATAATTTGAGATTCATTTTAGGGGGTATATTTAGTGGCAGTAAAACGTGTTTTGTAGACAGACATATGTCCAGTCTTGTTTCTCCCATTTAGATATGTTCTCAGCTCTTTTATAGCTGTAAAACTTTGGGAACCTCATTGAGGAAGACTAAAATTAGAAACTCTAGGAAATAATTTACAGTGGTTTCTTGTTGTTCTGATGATATTAAGTATAATTTTTTTTCTTCACACAAATGTTTACCTCATTTTAACTTCCAGTGTTTTAGTTGGAGATGTATTCTATAGGTAGGTTGCTTCAGTTTAGCCAGTTCAACTTTGACTTCAAACAGGTGATCTGTTTATCAAGTTAGAAGTAAGTGCTAGAAATCATTTATTGCTTTAGTGGCAAAATTGGATTATTCCTCAACTTCATGACTAAGTAATCTAGGATTATCATACGCTTTGCTTTCCATTTTTACTGTTTCTGCCTGTAATACATTTCAAGATAATTTCTGTCTGCTATTGAATGCACTTAACATCCCTGTTTCTTTGCTCTTATTAATCTTAATCCTGAGATTTCTGTTTAGTGGATTTTGACTTTTTAATATTTTATATTGTGCTTAACTAGTGCTAGTATGCCTTTTCTTATAGTTTTATCAGGTAGATGAAGCCTTCTAAAATTAAGCTGTTTTTACCATCTTTCTAAATTCTATATATATGCGTTAGTATACTGTATTGATGTTTTTAATGATTTAGATAGGGCTTTGGAAAACCTAGATCTTAACTGCTATTACTTTCTAAGAAAGAAATGCTCCTTGGAATTAATTTCAGTAGAGTTTCCCCCATTTTTTTTTTTTTTTTACGGAAGCGGAGTCGGGCAAGGCGGGCGGCTCGAGCCCACCACCAGCCGCCTCCCATGGTTCGCACTACGGCCGCCGAGCCCCGCCCCCGAGTTTCCCCCATTTTTTTTAAGCAAAATAAATAGGGAATAAATGAGGAACAGAAGTATAATGTTATATGTAATTTTTTCACCTGAATAACTTTCATATTTCTTTTCATGTTAGGCTAACATAAAAATATACCCTCATTTATATCTTCCTTTTAAGTTGAAGTGAAGCAGTGATTGTCTGGGAAGTGCTTGGTTAGATTTTAGAAGATTGATTTAAAATGTTAAAGGGTGAAACAGTGATTTTCAAAAAGTATTATTTCCTTCCTATGCTTGTCTTCTACACAATAAAAAATCATCAATGAATACTTTCTTTTTACATTGTAAAGTGAATGGTCATAGCATCTGGGGTTGTTTTTCTTTTCTATGTAAGAGGTGATGGCAAGGATTTTTGTTTCTTTATTTTTTATTTTTTTCTTTTGGCTACTGCTAAATCTGGAATTGGAATTCAGGCTAATTCAACAGATATTTATTAACCACTTTGTATGTAACACACACTACTCCAGTTGCTTTCCTCAAGCCTGAAATCTACATAAGGGTATTAAAAACTGCTATTTTTGCATTGTCCTCTGCTGCTTGTTTGTCTCATCTGTAAAATGAGAATAAAACTACCTTCCATAAGTATATGAGAAAATATAACCTATAAAATCCATAGCTGTAATGTGGTGGCATGAACACCGCCCCCCCCCCCCCAAATAGATATTAAACTTTTGGGGGAAAAGAGTTGGCAAGATCTACTTCTGGACCTTATTTTGCATTTCCTCAACTCTTAGCACCTTGTCATTGAGTATCTATTCAAGATATAGTGGCTGCTGCTGCTGCTGCTGCTACTGCTAAGTCACTTCAGTCATGTCCGACTCTGTGCAACCCCATAGATGGCAGCCCACTAGGCTCCTCCATCCCTGGGATTCTCCAGGCAAGAATACTAGAGTGGATTGCCATTTCCTTCTCCAATGAATGCATGCATGCTAAGTCGCTTCAGTCGTGTCTGACTCTGTGTGACCCCATGGACAGCAGCCCACCAGGCTCCTCTGTTCATGGGATTCTCTAGGCAAGAATCCTGGAGTGGGTTGCCATTTCCTTCTTTGATATAATGGCTAAGTTAATGAAAACTATACCGCTTTTTAGGTCAATGTTCTTTTATTTTCATTAATTACAAGCTTTATTCTCATAAGATTACATTAGAAAGCCTGATCCCAGGGTAGTTCTAAGGATGTGATCTGCCCTGAATGTCTGTGTACATGAGTAAATAATCTCTAGGCCATGGCTTTTCTTCAGTTCATGGCTTAAATAATGCAAGGTGATTTGGAATTTTGAAAATTAAGTTGGTAGAAATTAAGTCATCATATCTCAGGGATATTCAAAGTCTGGAAAATAATATAGTTTAAAATTCTTTTTATCATTGAAATCTCCAACATTTACGAAAGTGAATAATAGGATGATGAGGCCCCATGTATTCATCTCTAAGTTTCAATAATTATCAACACATGGTTTTATTTTAGCTATGCTTTCACCCCTACCTCCACCCTGAATCTTTAAAGGCATTTTCCGATATATTTTATCCATAAATACTTCAAAAGTCTTTTTCATTAGAGATACATATTTAAGGCAATCTATCCACAATACCGTTAGCACAGTGAAGAAAATTCCTAAATGTGATAAAATATCCAGTCAGTGTTCAGACTTACTTGTCTCATAAATCTAACTTTATAGTTGGTTTGTTTAAATCAGACCAACCAAAGGACCACACATTGCATTTGATTTTTCTTCATACGTCTCTCAAGTCTCTTACTTTATAGGCTTCCTTTTTCTCTCTTTCTAACTTTATCCTTTATTTATTGAAGAAACTAAATCATTTGTCATGCTGGATTTCCCATATTTTGGATTTTGCTGATTGCATCCCTGTGGTGTTAATAAATTCTAAATTCTTCCCTCTCACCAGTTTTCTAAACTCATAGTTAGATTTAGAAGCCTGGTCAACTCCAGGTTTCATTTCTGACAAGAATACTTCACAGAGGGTGCAGGAAATTCCTGTTGTATCACATCAGGAAACATATCATTTCTGGTTATTTCTTTTTTTTGTAATCTTAAAACTGATCAGTGAACTGAGATATTGCTGTCTGATCTGTCAGCCTTTCATCCAGTGGCTGTAGCAGCCATTGCTCATCACTGCCTGGATCCAGTAATGTATAAACCTGTCAAAAAATGGGGGGTCTAAAACTTCTATTGATGCATAAAATAGGAGCTGTTTAATTAGCACATCCAGAAATGGAAAGTCATGATGTTGGCTGATAGCAGTTAACTGCTTTATTAGTTGCTGCTAAGTCACTTCAGTCGTGTCCGACTCTGTGCGACCCCATAGACAGCAGCCCACCAGGCTTCCTCGTCCCTGGGATTCTCCAGGCAAGAACACTGGAGTGGGTTGCCATTTCCTTCTCCGATGCATGAAAGTGAAAAGTCAAAGTGAAGTCGCTCAGTGGTATCCGACTCTCAGCGACCTCATGGACTGCAGCCTTCCAGGCTCCTCCGTCCATGGGATTTTCCAGGCAAGAGTACTGAAGTGGGGTGCCATTGCCTTCTCCTTATTAGTACCAAGTCTAATTTTTAAGAATATTTAAATTAAACTTTTTACAAACCATGGTTTTTCTCCCCCCCAAAAAAGTTCTGTTTAATAAAATAAGAAAAAAATCAGAATTTTTGTGTGGATGAATAACATTTTATGCTTTTCTATTGCAGAAATCACTTCTCAAGAAGTTCAATTGCTGCAGGTGGGCAAAAGGGAAAATCCTACTATACAATTACATTTACTGTCAATTTTCCACATAAAGATGATGTGTGCTATTTTGCTTATCATTATCCATATACATATTCAACTTTGCAGGTGAGAACTCATTACGTTATATTACAACCGTTATTGTATTGTATGTATATGTGTTAGGTAATAAAAGAAATATTATTTTAATAAATCAATAAGGTAATAAAAAGGTCCAAGGTTGACAGTTTTAGAAAATAATACAGTATTTGTTGAATTCATTAAAGTAAAATGGGAATGTAGTCTTTATGTTTATTTAATAGAAATACTACAGAAATGACATGGTTTTTGCTTTCTATCTTTGAGTATAAATCTACAAATCCAAATTTAAAATTTTTAACTAGGTGAATTTTCAACTTGTTTAGTGAGAAGCATTGAATCTCCTAGAAAATATAACAGTAGACAATGTGGATGCAATTTAAGTTTCTCTGTAGTGAATTCATTTCTTCTAATGATTTCATATGGAGTCCTAGATCCAGATTGCTTAGAGTATGGGGTGTAAGAGTTGTTTGTGGGTTCTTTTAAGATTTTTTTATTATTTGCATTTTAAAGCAAACAATTCAAGTAATTACTGTGACAGATTTATACTCAGAACAGAATGTCTGTCCTAATAGTCAAGGATCATGAAGCTTCATATGATCAATTGAAAGAAATTGGAACATTGTGATTAGAAACAAGCTTCCAAGTTATTAGAGAGGAGAAAAATGAGAGGAAAACACAGTCCACAGAGCCAAAGAAATATCAAGGCTGAGAGGATTAAATGAGTTCACTTTATTTTAATAAAGTTACAATCTGCAGTAAAGGTATAAACAGCTATTTTATTGTGCTGAATAACATAGCATCAGAAACATAAAGTGTTGTTATTTACGTAGTCTTTTGTTTCTGTTCTTTACTGACATTACCTTTTTAATACATTTTAAGTATCCCTGCTTTCTTCCTGTCCCACTACCGTGATCTTTTCCAGGCATTACCATTGTTTCTCACTTGGACTTGGGTCAGCCTCTTTGTAACTTTTGTCCTAAATTTCATTTATACCCCCTTTCTTCTTCATCAGTGTTTTACCACACTGTGGCAGGAAGACTCTTTGGTGGCATGTCTAGTCATATAGATCCCCTGCTTAAAACTCCTTAGTGATTTCTCTTGCCATGTGTATGAAATCTACAATTCTTACCATGGCGCATTTAGTCATTTCTCTATTTTGCACAGTTTTTGCCATTTCTTTGTACTGTATGAACTGTTATTTACTTAATATGTATCTTTTAATATTAAAGATTATCCTCATTCTGAGTTAATATCTGTGAAATAACTGGTTTAATGTGCCAAACTTTTTTTTAACTCACAGTAAAAATACCTATTTAAAAAATTTGAAGGTTATCCACATACCATTTAGTTGTCTTAATTACCAGTAGTGCAAATATTGTGCTTTGGGAAGGACTGGTCTACCAAGCCCTTCCTTCTGTGTTAAATTCTCGATTTGTTTCTTTCTGTTCTAGCTGTGTCCTTTTTAAAAAATTATTATTTCATGGTCCTCCTGTATACTTTCCTTCTGCCTACAGCACACTTTATATCCATTTCACTCATCCTTTGGATCTCACTTTAAATGTAATTTTTTCTGGAAGACCTTTCCTTACTGCCCAGACCCTTCAAGCTTCCTCTCCCTTTTTATAAGCCCTCATAGCACTCTGTATTTTCGGGGGCAGAGTCCATTTATTCATTGTTGTATCCTTAGTGTCTGGCACAGTTTCCAGCCAAGAAATAGTGATCACCCAGTAAATCATGATTATGTGAATGAACATAGGCAAAAGTTGGAAACCAGCTAAATATCTTTAACATAAGGGAGTGAACAGTTTATATTTGGTGTATAAAAAGCTTGTGTTTTCAAAAAACATATATTGAACATATTTAATGATATGATATAGTATTTATAATTATTAATATATTTATGTTTATGTATAAATTACCAAGTGGTAAAATCAAATTATAATAAGTCTTCCATGTAATTACAGTTTCTTTTATATACATTGGCTATTGTTAGTAGTACTCCAGGTGATACAATTGCAGGTGTTCTAAGTTTTTTCCTGTACTTTTTATATTTTCCAGGCATTTTACAATGAGCCTATATTAATCTTGAAATCAGGAAAATTTTTTTAAAAATGTGTGCTACATGATTTTCATTCTCCATATTTTAGGTTGCTGTTAACAGATCTACAGTCACAAAATTTCAAAATTCGGAAGGCTTTGAAACCAAAAGTATTTTCATAACCCAGTTGTCAGCAAAGCCTGGCCTGATGTGAGCTTATTTAGAATATTGATTCCACTTAGAGTGACTCTTCATAGGTTTTGCTGCAGAAATCATAACGTGCTGATTACAGGCTGCTGCCGCCAGCTCCGCTGGTTATATTGCACTTTGCACTATCAACATTATCCAAACCGTATCTGTCCTCTTTCTCGAGTTCCCCAAATACTGACGTTCAAGTGCGTCTGGGCCCTTGAGGGTTTTGGAGAAGGGATTAGGAACCTGATCTGATTCGCATTTAGTTCTGTTTGAGATCTGGATGCATTTATTCCTATTTATCATAGGGAGGTTTTAAATGATTGTATACTTTGCTTTTAAATTTTTATTAAGATGCATCTTCAAAAATTGGAGTCAGCACACAATCCTCAGCAAATCTATTTTCGAAAAGATGTGTTATGTGAAACCCTGTCTGGAAACAGCTGTCCCTTGGTGACTATAACAGCAATGCCAGAGTCTAATTATTATGAACATCTCTGTCAATTCAGTAAGTTTGTCTTCTTCACTCGCAGTACCAATCATTATTACTTATTTTTCTTTGCTTCATAAGTATTTTGTAAGGTCAGTAGTACTGGGAATAGGCATCAGAAGCCTTGGGTGCTAGTCTGGGTCTTGTTATTGCTTAGCCCTGGGCCCACTTCTAGGCCTCTGTTTCCTCATCTTGAATATGAGGGAGCTGCCTGAGGTGACCTCTAAGGTCTCTTTTGATATTGATATACTGTAGTTCTTATTCTTAGAAGTCATACTCAAAGTATAATATAACAAGTTATACCATCCGTTTAAGAATTTACAGTTAATTTTATTTATAAATAAAACTATCAGAAACCCCCCAAGTGTTTTGATGCTAATACTGAATGAATAGCTACTTGTTTTTCCCCGTCATTTATATTTTTTAAGTTGTCTCAAATGTACAGCTGTGGTAAAAAAAAAAAAAGATATATATACGTATATAAGAGAACTGTTCTAATTTTGATAAGAAGGTGTTTTCAAGAAAGAGTAGGCACTTGCTATTCATGAAAATGTGAGCAGGTGAACTGAGTGTTATTTTGTAGACTTGTATATCTAAATGTTTAGTTTCTTTGTAAATCTCTGAGCAGATATACCTATTGTTCTGTGCTTATCATAGTGACTATAAAACAGAAATAAGATTATATTTTCCTTAATTTCCCCATGACTTTATGAAAAATTTATATTTTATCTATATTTCACCAGCTACTTATTCTTTATGAAATCAAGGTAATATTAAAGAACTAATTTTATATTTAGATTAATCATTAGGAAATAAATAAGTGACTTAAATACTATTTAATATGTTATTTTCATATAAGATGTGGCTTACACGGGTTTTATATCTGTTTTCTCTAGAGGGCCTAGTGCAGTACTTATAAATAGTAGGTGCATAGTGAGTTCTAATTTGATTTTATATCAGTATTCACAGTTGAGTAGAAATATTTCTAAAGTGCCAAAGTCAACCATTATACATACTTTAGTAGCTGTTCATTTTAATTTGAGATTTTATGTACACTTTAGGAAATCGTCCGTATGTTTTCTTATCTGCTCGAGTACATCCTGGAGAAACTAATGCAAGCTGGGTAATGAAAGGAACATTGGAGTATCTCATGAGTAATAACCCTACTGCTCAGAGTTTACGAGAATCCTATATTTTTAAAATTGTCCCTATGCTAAATCCAGATGGTGTCATCAATGGAAAGTAAGTTAAGCAATAGTTATAGAGAAATTCTAGATTTTTGTGGCTGTCCTGTGTAAACTTATTGAAATAATAGCATCCAGGTTAATATGGAAAGCAAATGTCATGATTTTTCTAGAACAACAAAAAAATTTAGTGAAGAATTAATCTGTGATAAATTTTTAAATGAAAATTAAACTGTATAGTAGTAGTAATATGTTTTGAGAAATTCTGTATCTATTCATGAGAATATAATTTCATAAAATGTATGTTTTGCTTGAATCATTTTAGGAAAATCACAGAATTAGGATATGAGAAAGATTTTTTTAACACATCATTCTGTTGTAGTTTCCTTTCTTATTTATCAGTGGCATGATCTTGGTTGTTCTAAGATTTAGAATTTTCTGGGATCTCTTTCCACTAATATGGAATTAGCTCCATGTGCTAACTTCTTCCTGACATGAGGAGGAATTCTTTAAAGTGGAAATACTGGAAGATTACTTTTTAAGTGGATGTGGATCATAGTTTAGTACAGTTCATTTATCGTGTTAATTAGACCAAGGTCTCTTTACTGCTTCTGAAAAGTGGGATTTTGTCTAGCTATCATGAGCATCTCCAAAGTTGAGGGTACTATACTTTATTTATTTCAGTAAAAGTACCATGAATATTTATCATGTTTTAGGAAATGTTTGAATTTTAAAAATAGAATAATTTTTCTAGATAGTATGATTATGGAACTAAAATGAGCTTTTATGTCTAGTTTTAATTCAGAAACATATTGACCAGTTAGAATTCTGTTTATATTTCTGTTAGCACCTTCTCTTTGCTTAAATTTTTGCTCAGTGAGTTTAATACTTAAAACCTACAATTAAGTGAAAATGTATTTGAATTTTTATAAGAATGTGTACTTTTTATATACTTATCTTTTTTAGAAGGAAGGTCCAGATAGCACATTTGATAATAATTAATACAATCAAAGTACAGAACTTTAGCATTAGAAATGTAGTCAGAATGGAAAATATGGCCATGAATACATTTTATAGTGTATGGAACAAAACCCCAGAATGAAGAATTTTTCCTATAGCTTGAAAATTTTGACCTGCAAGCTTACTACAGTTTAAACGCATGTAACCCACAATCTGGCACATAGCAAATGCTAAATAGATGTTTACTTAATGATTATAACATGCATTTTGGTAAGCCCAGCACTTACACCTGTTTGAAATACTTAGTGGAATAGAATCATAAAATAAATCGAGTGCATATAAGAATTTATTGATACCAGTGTTTATCTATTGTTGTATTTACATGTATACAGTCACCGCTGTTCCTTAAGTGGAGAGGATTTGAATAGACAATGGCAAAGTCCAAATCCAGACTTACACCCTACAATTTATCATGCCAAGGGTCTGCTACAGTACCTGGCTGCTGTGAAGCGTTTACCACTGGTAAGTGGCAGTGTTTGTTTGTATAATCAAAGAGGTGATTTTGTTGATCGGTAGCTTAGTATTTTGTAAATAATTGTCTGGTTATAAAAGCTGTATGTTAGTTTCAAAAGCAGTTTCTTTAAAGTGTCTTTGTCATCAGTCACTTGTATATTAATTGTGGCATCTAATATAGTGTATCCATATTCTTATTTCATTAGGTTTGATTTTTATAATTCTCATGAGCCTTTTATTTTTCTTTATTGTTTATGAACATTGGTCACTCCTGGTTGTAAGTTGTAGGTATTTGACTGCAGTGTTTAAACAACACGAGGGTAAAAGTATGTATCTTCCAAGTTCTCAAAGCACTAGAAGCTTATTTTTGAACTTTTTGCTGCTGCTGCTGCTAAGTCGCTTCAGTTGGTGTCCAACTCTGTGCAACCCCATAGACAGCAGCCCACCAGGCTCCCCTGTCCCTGGGATTCTCCAGGCAAGAACACTGGAGTGGGTTGCCATTGCCTTCTCTGAACTCTTTAGCCAGTTCTAAAGCTGGTAGGTCTTAAGTTTCACGTGGGAAAGGTAGTATAGGCATGGTAGGAGACCCTGTGCCTGTGTATTTCTTCTGTTTTCAGCAACTTTTGTTTTGAATGTTTCCATCATGTTAAGCCTTAATCTTTCTTTGGTAAAGATGGAATATTTTGCAGAGTGGCAAAATTGACATGCAAGTCTGACCGTTTTCCATTTTTAAAATGGTGCTCTTACAAAGCATATCCTCCCCCCCTCCCCTTTAAAAAAAGTGTTTTTCATGAGAGCATTTTCATGTTCTCTTATGTTAGGTAAATATTTTAACAACCCTTGGGGCAATGATGAATGCAGCTGTACATTTGACCTAAAATTGTATTTATTATTTTTTAAATGATGGTAGATACAAAAGAAAGAGTGTAACTGATGGCTTGATGCAGGACATGCCTGCAAAGGATTTAGCCATTCTAGTATTAATCATAAATCCTTTCCAAAGGTAGATATGTACTATTACTTTTAGGAATTCTACTTACTAAATGGTGGCTTATTTACAATAAAATGACCAAGGAACACAGACCTGTTATTGGCTTCATACTAACTAGCTTTACTTGGCAGTGCATGAATTTGAAGGATTTTAATTTTAAAAATATATTGTCTTTTCAAGGTTTATTGTGATTATCATGGTCACTCCCGAAAAAAGAATGTATTTATGTATGGGTGCAGCATCAAAGAGACGGTGTGGCATACAAACGATAATGCAGCGTCATGTGATGTTGTGGAAGATGTGGGATACAGGGTAATTATTATAAATTATTATAATTTATAATAATAGGCAGGAAGTTTTGAATTTCAAACATGCATGAAACTACAGAACACAAAACATATAGAAATTACTTAGAGTCAGTAAATGTTGCCATTTTGTTATTCTGTTTCAGATTTTTTAATTGAAATGTTTCTTTTAAAAGTTTAGCTTTTCATGTTTTTTAATTAAAGTATACTTGATTGACAATATTAGTTTTGGATGCATTATGTGGTTATTTAGTATTTTTATAGATTATGTTCCACTTTAAGTTATTATAAAATGTTGACTGTATTCTCTGTGCTGTACAGTATATCCTTGTACTGTTTATTTGTTTATTATATACATAATAGTATGTATCTCTTAATCCATTTTCCTAATCTTGCCACTACCCCCATCCCTCTCGCAACTGGTAACAATTAGCTTCTTTATATCTATGAGTCTGTTTCTGTTTTGTTATATACAGTCATTTGTTTTATTTTTTTTGGTTCCACATATAAATGATAATATACATATAAATACATATATTTTGGGGGTTCCACATATAATGATAATATACATAATAAATGATAGTTTGTCTTTCTCTGTCTGACTTATTTCACTAAACATAATATTCTCCAGGTCCATCCATGTTGTTGCAAATGGCAAAATTTCATTATTTATGACTGAATAATTTTCCATTGTATATATGTACCACATCTTCTTTATCCATTCATCTGTTGATGCACACTTAGGTTATTTCCATGTCTTGGCTATTATACATTGTGCAGCTATAAACATTGGGATGTATGTGTCATTTTGAAGTAGTTTTCATGTTTTCTGGGTATATGCCTAGGAATAGGATTGCTGGATCATATGATAGCTTTATTTTTGTTTTTTTACTGCTCTCTGTAGCAGCTCAATCAGTTTACATTCCCATCAACAGTGTAGAAGGGTTCCTTTTTCTCCATACCCTCTCCATCATTTATTATTTGTAGAACTTTTGATGATGGCCATTATAACCCAGATGAAGTGATAGCTCATGTGGTTTGATTTGCATATCTCTACAAATTAGTGATGTTGAGCATCTTTTCAATATGCCTATTGGCAATCTGTATGTCTTCACTGGAAAAATACCCATTTTCTGTCCATTCAGTTTTTCTGCCCACTTTTTAATTGGGTTGTTTATTTTTCAATATTTAATTGTATGAACTATTTATGTATTTGGATATTAGCCCCCTCAGTCGTTTGCAGATATTTTCTCCCATTGCATAGGTTGTCTTTTCATTTGGTCAGTCATTTCCTTTACTATGTAAAAACTTTTAAATTTAATTAGGTCCTAGTTATTTATCTTTGCTTTTGTTTTCTTTACCTGAAGAGACAGATTTAAAAAAAAATATTGCTACTACTTATGTGAAAGTGTTCTGCCTATGTTTTCTGCTGTGAGTTTTATTGTGAAGGGAAGGGAAAGTCACTCAGTCGTGTCTTACTCTTGGCAACCCCATGGACTATACAGTCTGTGGAATTCTCCAGGCCAGAATACTGGAGTGGGTAGCCTTTCCCTTCTCCAGGATTCTAACTTAAAAGGTCTAAACAATAGAAAACTGATACACAAATCAATAACAGAATCTATTTATTTATTAGAGGCAAAAAGCTGGAGTAAAACTATAGTCATGGTACCAAATCTGTATTTGCCTTTCATAATTACACAAGATTGTGGCATGTATTTCTGTGTGCAGAGTTCTACTGCTTTTGCCTCATGATATCTCCTGTATTTAACTTCTGTACTATTTATTTTATACTTTTATTGTTCAAATTTCAGCAAGATAACTTAGCTCCTCTCCATGAGGGGACAGTAGTAGTAGTAAGCTTATAGTGCACTAAACAAAATTAAAAGGCTACAAAATAACTTCACCTCCTCTTTGCTAAATTAAAGTTTAAAGTTATTTGTTAACAGTAAGTCAAAAAACTCCTAATACTCTCAACTGCTGCTGCTGGTGCTAAGTCGCTTCAGTCGTGTCCGACTCTGTGTGACCCCATAGACGGTAGCCCACCAGGCTCCCCTGTCCCTGGGATTCTCCAGGCAAGAACACTGGAGTGGGTTGCCATTTCCTTCTCCAATGCATGAAAGTGAAAAGTGAAAGTGAAGTTGCTCAGTCGTGTCTGACTCGTAGCGACCCCATGGACTGCAGCCTACCAGGCTCCTCCATCCATGGGATTTTCCAGGCAGGAGTACTGGAGTGGGTTGCCATTGCCTTCTCCTAAGTCACTAATAATAGGGCAGGTGCTTTGAGTCATTTTTTCCAACAGTGGTGAAAATTTAAGCACTTTGATTTGCAGTCTCTTCCTCTTGTTGACCAACTTTTTTTCAAAGATAACTAGAAAAGTCATGTGATCATTCCAGTGGCCATGTTCAAAAAGGGATAGAGAAGGAAGAGACTAAATTCTTGACAATGATCATCCTATTATCTTTGTACTCAGCAGATAAACTAGTAATATCTCAAATAAGAGAAA
Source organism: Bos indicus x Bos taurus (assembly GCF_003369695.1). NCBI lineage: Eukaryota > Metazoa > Chordata > Mammalia > Artiodactyla > Bovidae > Bos > Bos indicus x Bos taurus. The sequence continues at coordinate 78,858,814 of NC_040083.1, read as the reverse complement.
TAAGGAAGCTGGATTTTTCTTAAAATTTTCCTTTTTCCTGTTTTTAGAAAACTGGAATTAGCACTTCTAGGAGGTTAATCAGCCTGGTAAACTAAATAGAGAGCAACGTGCCTGTCAGAATCAGCCGATCTTTTCGAGTATCATTGTATGCAGTCTTAAATTTAGGTCTTTGATTCATTTTTAGTTTATTTTTACATATGATGGGAGGAAATGTTTTAATTTCACTCTTTTACATGTAGCTAACCAGTTTTTCCAGCACAGTTATAGAAGACACTGTCTTTTCCCTATTGTATGTTTTTGCTTCTTTTATCATAGATTAATTGGCCATATGTTAGTGGTTTATTTCTGGGCTCTCTATTCTGTTCTGCTGATCTGTGTGATTGTTTTTCTGTGCCAGTACTATCCTGTTTGATTACTGTAGTTTTGTAGTATAGTCTGAAGTCAGGAAGTCAGTGATACCCTCAGCTTTTTTTCCCCCTCCAGATTGCTTTTATGGTCTTTTGAGGTTCCATATAAATTTTAGGATTATTTGTTGCACTTCTGTGAAAAATACCCTATGTATTCTGGGTATTTTGATAATGATTGCATTAAATCTGTAGATTGCTTTGAGTAGTATGGATAGTTTAGCAATATTACTTCTTCCAATTCATGAACAGGGATGTCTTTCTGTTTTTTTGTATCATTTTCAGTTGCCTTTGTCAGTGTTCTGATTGTCAAGAATATAGGTCTTTCAGTTTATTTCTAGATTTTTTTTATAAGATCTAGAATGTAATTAGCTTTGGATTCCTGAACTATATGATAGTTTTTTAGTGTATAGAAAAGCAACAGATTTTTGTAGTTTGATCTTGATCCTTTACAAGAAAAATCTCAAATAAACATCCTTACCGGCTATCCACAATAATTAAAAAAGAAGAAAGGTCAAAGTCAGCAAAAGAAAGGAAATAAAATGAGCAGAAATAAAATTGAGACCCTGCCACATCTTCAAATAGAAAATGTCAGTGAAGCCAAGAGTTGATTTTTTTTTTTGTAAAAAAAAAAAACAAAAAAATAGCCAGGCTCATTAAGAAGTCCCAATAAACAAAATAAAGAGGAGAAATGTCAGCCAATATCATAGACATACCAAAAAATCATAAGAGAAAACTATGAACAGTTTTATGCCAACAAAATTGGAAGACCTAGAGAAATGGATAAATTCCTAGAAATATACAGTCTTCCAGAACTGAATCAGGAAGAAATAAATAAGCTGAACCGACTGATCACCAGTAGTAAAATTGAATCAGTAATCAAAAAACACCTAGCAAACAGAAGTCCAGGGCTTGATGACTTCATAAGGGAATTCTACCAGACATACATAGAAGAGGTAATACATACCTTTCTCAAACTATTTAAAAAAACTGAAGAGGAGAGAATACCTAAATTCATCCTATGAGGCCAACCAACATTGCCCTGATACTGAAATCCAAAGACACTGCAGAAAAGATTATAGGCCAGTATCTTTGATTAATGTAGATGCAAAAATCCTCAAAGAAAATATTAGCAAATGGAATCCAAGAATATATGAAAAGAATCATACACCATGATCAAGTGGGATTTATTCTGAGATTGTAAGAAGGGTTCTGAATCCACAAATCAATCATTGTAATATACCACATTAACAAAAGGAAGGATAAAAATCACATGATCGTCTCAATAGATGCAGAAAAAAGCATTTGACAAAATTCATCCATTCATGTTAAAGATTCTCATCAAAGCTGGCATAGAGAGAACATATCTCAACATAATAAAGGCTGTTTATGACAAACCCATGCTAATATACTCAGCAGTGAAAAACTGAACACTTGTCCTCTACAAGTGCTTTTCACACTTAGATTTTTATTCTATCTGGAATGTATTTTTGTATGAGATGGAGGGATATAATTTTGTTTACCCATGTGTAACCAGTTGCGTCAGCACCATTTATTAAACAGTACCCCTTTCCTCTGCTGATTTTATAAAGCCATCTGTTATACACCTTGTTTCCCATGTATGGGTGTGTTTTGAGGTATGCCTAGGATTGAAGTGAGATCTTTACTTTGCATCTTGTCTGCTTTTCCTTCTGTCCCAGTGTCTCTCCTACCATACTTATGCCTAAATCAGCACCCCAGATTATTTTCCAAAACAGATTTCAGTAACATACCACTACCCTTAGCAGAACTTCAAAGCACTTTTTCTTTTTGGTATCCTCTCTCTTCGTCTCCTTTCCAAAATAAATGAGTAGAGTCATATTAAAAATAGAAACACGCCACAAATATAAAGTAGTAAGTAAAAGTTATCTTCTCTCAATCACTAATCAATCACTTTCACAATGTGTATTGTGAGACTTGCCTGTAAGCACATTCATTCATAGGGGTATGTAAACATAGCATTTGATGTTTTAGTATTTTTTTTCACACTCCACAGCAGTTTTTTTTCACATAATATTTGATGGCCATCTTTTCATCTTTATATCTGTCTCTGTCTCTTTTTGACAGTTACACAAGATTTTCATTGTGTATTTTTGTTATTATTGTACCTTGTTGGTGGCCACTTCGTTAGTATTGCCAAATTGTCTTTCATAAAGATTGTACAAATCAGTACTCCCCGATGAATGATAGTGCTGTCTCTCTAAACATCTTATTGTCACCTTTGCCAGGTGAAAAAATATCTGATGGTTTTAGTTTGTGTATCTGTAATTATAAATATATGAGATCAAGTATCTTTTCTTATGTTTGATCCCTATTTTTGATCCTTTGTTTGATCCAATTATGATCTCTAGTTTTAAAAAATAGCCTTTTTCTTATTCTCTCTTTGCTTTGTATAAGTCACCTAATTATTGTTTTGAAAATACTCTTCGTGTGTATTATATTACATTTTTTTTAATGAAGTGCAGTAGTTTAAAACTTCTGTCGTATTTGTTGATTTTTTTAAAAAGTGGTTTCTTCTTCTGCGGCTTAGATTTTCTCATTCTAAGATTTTTAAAGTAGAGTTCCATATTTACTTTAGAGCTTTTAGTTTCATTTAAAAATTTAACTTACTAATTTAAAATTTAAATTCTCAATCTTATTAAAGTTTAATTTGATAGAAAGTGACTTTAGCTAGTTTTTCTCAGTGGCTGAGCAGCTGTGTCAGCATTTTGTGAATGATCAATCTTCCTAACTAATAATAGTACCAACTTTAACAAATACCTTTGACTTTAATTCTGAACTCTCTTTCTAAAGATGTGCTATTCCTATACCAGTATCACCATTTAACTTCTGTTAGATATGTATTTATCTGTTGGCTTATTTCTCTAGTCATAGCCTTTGATTCAGAATTCTCCAGGGAATTCTATATTTTATTTTCAGGTGAATTTGAGAATAATTTTAAGTTGAAAAAATGTGGGCATTTAGATTGTGATTATCTTAGCTTTATTGATTAATTTAGAGATGATTAACATTTACAGTGTTAAATCTCTTAGTCAAAACATCTTCATGACTAAAGTGGAAAAACATCTTCATGACATATTCATTTTAAATATGTTTTTCTTAATGTTTTAAAACATGGTTTTCTTATATAGTTTTATTTCACTTATTGGTTATTACTATGAATATTACTTTTTATTCTATTTTCTGACTACTGTTTGGGAAAGCAGAAAAATCTGACTTAGTAAAAGGATTATTTTGATGTTTTGGTTAGCAGGGGATATAGGAAGAAGATCCACATGGACTGCTGTAATGACTATGCTTTCATAAAAATTTTTTTTTAGAAATTAAAAAAAATTAATGACAAAAAAGAAAGCTTTTGAAATATTTGATCATTTTTATCTTTGCAGACTTTGCCTAAGATTCTAAGCCATATTGCCCCAGCATTTTGCATGAGCAGCTGCAGCTTCGTAGTGGAAAAATCTAAAGAATCTACAGCTCGTGTTGTAGTTTGGAGAGAGATAGGAGTGCAAAGAAGCTATACCATGGAGAGTACTTTGTGCGGCTGTGACCAGGGAAAATATAAGGTAAAACATCTCAGGATCTCTAGCCATAGAAATATTTCAAGACTGTCCTTTCATATATACTCTAGTAGTTTTCAAATGTATATTAAATGATATGTTTGTTATACTGAGTTATATGTAATTCACAATAATGGAATTGAATCATATGCAGTGTTAAGAACAGTCTCTCTCTTTTTCTTAAATTCTCTGAACTAATAGCTTGCTTTGGGTCCTTATGAAGTTTTAGTTGAGTCTGTTTATAGTCATAATTTTTAAGAAAGTACACTGTAGTACACATTTAAATAGTGATTAGTGATTATGATTTATAATGAACTCTGAAGGTAGTACATTACTAATAAAAAGTTCTATCATTTAAATTTATTGAATGTAAGTATATTTTTATACATTTAGAAATAGACACATTACATTAGAAATAGACACATTTATTTATAAAGTTTTTTTTTATATTTAGATTTTGTGCATGTGTGACTTATAAATGCATGAAGTGTTTGTTAGTCGCTCAGTTGTGTTCGACTCTTTGCTACCCCATGGACTGTAGCCAGCCAGGCTCCTCTGTCCATGAAATTCTCCAGGCAATAATACTAGAGAGGGTTGCCATTCTCTTCTCCAGGGGATCTTCCTGATCCAGGGATCGAACCTGGGTCTCCTGCATTGCAGGCAGATTCTTTATCATCTGAGCCACCAGAGAAGCCCTTTCAATGCATATCCCTTCACTATTTTTTTTTTTTTTTCTTTACTAAAACTTCTGTGCTGCCATAGGCTTTTAATGGAAGAGAGTTCAGACTTTACTTTTGAAATTTAAGAGTAAATTTAAGAGTAACTTCCTTGGTGGCTCAGAGGGTAAAGATACACCTGTAGTGCAGGAGACTCAGGTTTGGTCCCTGGGTTGGGAAGATCCCCTGGAGAAGGGAATGGCAACCTACTCCAGTATTCGTGCCTAGAGAATTCCAAGGACAGAGGAGCCTGAAGGGCTGCAGTCTATGGGGTCACACAGAGTCGGACATGACTGAGTGACTAACACACACAACAAATGTTAAGTGACTTTGAATTTTTTAAAGTTTGAGCATGTCATAGGAAATAAATAGACCTTAGGTAAAACAACTGTTATTCTGTTTAGTTGTGTCTTGTTTTTTTTGATGTGGTACAAGAGGAAAGTGAATCTCATGGTGATTTTCATGCATCTCACATAAAAGCAATTATAGCTTTATGTTTAGAAGGAGTTTAAAAATCTTCCAGGTGCTTAGTATTAAAAATGTAAACATATTATGGTTGGTGCCAGAATCTTTAAGTGGAGAGCTTTGTGACTTTTCCATTCTATAACAAACTAGAAAAAAAAAAAGGTATAAATTTTACAACTGATGTTCAAACTTTGGGGCTCTGGATGGGTAGAACTTGGTGAAATTCTAGTACTTTGTGGAGAGTGACTTTTCCCTAGTGACTTTAAGTTGACCTCAGAATACTATTCTTTCAGAATGTGCTATCTTTTCAAATCTCTCCAAATACTGTAAAGTGGTGACTTCTAGACTCCCAAAGTCATGGTTGTGGTGAGAGAGGAGCTTGGGTACCACAGCCCGCAAATTGTGCCTCGTGGTTATTGCTTTAGTGGATGGTATGTGTGTGAGATGGGAAAGCTTGACAGTCACTTTTGTAAATGACCATAGGAAAAAAAAATCTTGTACTTTGTGATTTAGGGAAACAGACTGTAAATTATTTTTTCTCAAAGAGATACTTTATGCAGTCAGATTGGAAAAGGAAACTAAAAGCATCAGTGTCTATGAAACTAGTTTCTGGGGGTAGGGAGAGAGGATGTCAGGGAGGCTGAAACTTAAATGCCCCTTGAAATCATCTATGGCATAATAACAGCAGTATTTTCTTATTAGATTTGTATTCTACTTATAGACTTTCATTGGGTTATTTAAACGTTCTGTTTTTGCTTTGATAAATGTATTTGGTCATTGAAAAAACCACATAAAATATCTAAAATGTATTTTGAAACAAAATGTTAGACAAGTTTTGTAAAAATTATTAATTTTAACTTTTAAAAATAAAATGTATACATAGTAAATAGTTGACTTCCCAGGTGGCTCAGGGGTAAGAATCTGCCTGCCAATGCAGGAGACACAGGAGACATGAGTTTGATTCCTAGGTTGGGAAGCTCCCCTAGAGAAGGAAATGGCAACACTCCAGTATTCTTGCGTGAAAAAAAATCGCATGGACAGAGGAGGCTGGTGGGCTACTGTCCATGGGGTTGCAAAGAGTCTGATATGACGGAGTGACTGGGCACACAATGAATAGTCATTTCTCTTTTATATGATTTATATTGATATACTTCATGTGATTTACACTGGTAGAGTTACATTGATTTAATAAAACTCTTAGAGAAGTATGTCTTACTACAATAAATAAGTTTTTTACATCTAAAATTCAATCCTTTTATCATAACATATACTTCTTTAAAAAATTTTTTAACTAGCCAACTTTTTAAAGAGCAACTTTAGATTCACAGAAAAATAGAGTGCAAAATACAGAATTCCCATATACCCCTACCCTCCCCTCCCACCACATAATGTATACTTTTCAAACTTGTTAATATTAGCTAATAAGTTGTGTGAGTCTAATAATATTTTAAGAAACAAATCTTTTCACTCTCAAGAATGTTCTTATATTACTGAATTTTAGGTTTCAAATATTCTTTATTTTTGATGAGCTAACTCAGGAATAGGCATAGCCTTTCTAAACCTCTTAGATTAAGAAGGCAAATGCATTTTCTAATAAAGTTAATTAAGTTACATTTCCTAGAGTATTTGGAGGTGGCCAGACTATTTAAACAGTCAGTCAGTCATTATTTTAAAGGCATGTGCTTCATAGAGTAAATAACAGTTTTTATAATTTACCTCTTCAGCTGCTGTATGGTTTTAGATGGCTGCAGCCTTTGTTGGTATAAGGATTTTATTTACTTTAGAGTTTCATTTTTATCTGAAAAGTAAATGATAAATAGTAGTCAATTTACAGTAGTCAATTTTTATCCTTTATGTGGTAATGTTTAACTTTTGCTGAACCTTATATTATTTATTGGGAAACTATTAAAAAGTGTTGTGGTAAAATTTTATTTTTGTTTTATTAGATCAGATTTGAAATGGGCATTCTTAACTGACATGAAACATAAGAGTTTATTTTATTTTTACCTCATTGGCTTAGGTTTGTTGATTCTTTTTTTTTTTGCACAGTCACCTTTCTTTTGTTTGTTCTTTACTCACTGGTTTCTATTTATCATGTAGAAAAAGTATGTATAAACTAATATTCAAGTATACAGACTGGAGGCTTGATTATAACACTGTTTCGACGTCAGCATCTGAGTAGTAGATTACAAGTACTAGCAAGGTCTTGTAAAAATATACTTTTACATATGAGCTCCAAGAATAACTTACCTTCAAGATAGTCATCTGCTTTTTTTCCCCCTTCTCAGTGTGTTGGTGAAAATATTTTGCACACAGTAAATGAGAATAGACATTTTAGAAATTCTTTTTTAAGATGGTTTCCTTTTTGACTTAAAATAATCTTACATTGTTAAGACACTGTGCTTATGAGTTGTAGGTTCATACAAAGTAACAGGCTTTTATTTTATTAATATAGCTTCAAATTCCTTTTATGTAATTTTAATGAGATATAGCCAGAGGATAGCAAATGTCCTAGTTACATGTTTATGATTGCTTTATTTCTAGGGTTTACAGATTGGTACTCGAGAATTGGAAGAGATGGGAGCAAAATTTTGTGTTGGTCTATTGCGTTTGAAAAGACTGACATCCCCATTGGAGTATAATCTGCCTTCCAGCCTGCTTGACTTTGAGAATGACTTGATTGAATCGAGCTGCAAAGTGACTAGGTAAGACACACTTGTTTTATTCTTTTGTTATGCAGTTATCCTGTCAGAATTCATAGTTCAGTAAGAGGAAAGGCACAGAGACTTTGACAGTCAAGCATCTTTAGAATTTATATAAATAAGTTTGCACATCTAATGTATGTTCCAAAATGTGATAATATTCTTGATTCTTTTAACATTGGTATTTGGATAAAATTTTAGTAAATTACCCTTATATTTGAAATGCTATTTTAGTAATCTTAATGATTTACTTTTAACTCAAAAGTAAGCATATATCAGGTAATATATAAATTAAGAACGCTTGGAGCCAAAATTCATACTTCAAAAGAAATTTTATTTTGTTGATAATCTATACACATCAAATGGCTTTCCAATATCTTCTGACTACATCTACTAGAAACAGCTAATGTAGTATCACTCTGAAAATTTAACTACATGTGACAAGTATTTTTCTAAGTAGGTAATCTTTTGCTCCTAAAATTCAAGGTATGTAAATTTTGATCAGATATAGGCTCAGACATAATTTGATGTCATATTTCTTAATCATAATACTAGAGTTTAGCATTTTATACTTTGATACATATAGTTAGAAATAGTCCCATTTTATAGAATCTTCATGGTTTTTGTTGGTAGACACTGACATCAGATTTGTCAATTTATTGCCAGGCTCTGTTGTATGTATCAACTTAACAGTTTTAAGTGTAGTAAAACATTAATTAGAACTCTGTTTTTATATAATGTGATAACTGAGATAGTGATTACCTGCATTCTCTACACTTCAAAACACTTGGTAAACAATAATGGAAATAATTATAAATATATTTATGTATTAAATAAATATGCATAAAGTTGTTCTCATTGATGTTTAGAAGCTTCCTTTTCATTTATTTTATGTACTTTTGATTTCTGTTCCTAATGTTTCATTGTTGGTGTTACCTCTTTATGGAGGTAAAAGTCACAAATAAAATTGTAAGATATTTAAAGTATACAATGTGATGATTTGGTGTATATATGTATACACTGTGAAAGGATTTCCCCCATTGAGTTATTAACATGTCCATACATCACATTACATATTTACTTTTGTGTATGTGTGTTGGGAAGTATTTTTCAGTTCTGCTCTCATAGCAAATTTCAGTTACATAATCCAGCATTCTCTAGTATCAGTTCAGTTCAGGCACTCAGTTGTGTCCGACTCTTTGCGACCCCATGAATTGCAGCACGCCAGGCCTCCCTGTCCATCACCAACTCCTGGAGTTCACTCAAACTCATGTCCATCCAGTCGGTGATGCCATCCAGCCATCTCATCCTCTGTCATCCCCTTCTCTTCCTGCTCCCAATGCCTCCCACCATCAGGGTCTTTTCTAATGAGTCAACTCTTCTCATGAGGTGGCCAAAGTACTGGAGTTTCAGCTTTAGCATCATTCCCTCCAAAGAACACCCAGGACTGATCTCCTTCAGAATGGACTGGTTGGATCTCCTTGCAGTCCAAGGGACTCTCAAGAGTCTTCTCCAACACCACAGTTCAAAAGCATCAATTCTTCGGTGCCCAGCTTTCTTCACAGTCCAATTCTCACATCCATACATGACCACTGGAAAAACCATAGCCTTGACTAGATGGACCTTTGTTGTATAGTCACCATGTTATTCATTACTTCCTCAGACCTTGTTTATCTCAACAACTGAAAGTTTGTATTATTTACCTCTTGCCTGAAAAATCCCATGGACGAAGGAGCCTGGTAGGCTGCAGTCCATGAGGTCGTGAAGAGTCGGACATGACTGAGCAACTTCACTTTCACTTTTCACTTTCATGCATTGGAGAAGGAAATGGCAACCCACTCCAGTGTTCTTGCCTGGAGAATCCCAGGGATGGGGGAGCCTGGTGGGCTGCCGTCTATGGGGTCACACAGAGTCGGACATGACTGAAGCGACTTAGCAGCAGCATAGCCTGGTAGGCTGCAGTCCATGGGGTCACTAAGAGTCGGGCATGACTGAGTGACTTCACTTTCACTTTTCACTTTCATGCACTGGAGAAGGAAATGGCAACCCACCCCAGTATTCTTGCCTGGAGAATCCCAGGGACAGAGGAGCCTAGTGGGCTGCCGTCTATGGGCTCACACAGAGTCAGACACGACTGAATCGACTTAGCAGCAGCAGCAGCACTGCCTCCTCTTCCTGCCTCCTACCCCTTGGCAACCACTTTGCTACTCTCTTTTTCTATGAGTTGTTTGAAATTTTTTTTTTTTTTTACATTTCATATGTAAATGACACCAAGCAGTATTTCTCTTTGTTTGGCTTATTTCACTTAGCATAATGCCCTCCAGTTTCATCCATGTTGTAGCAAATGAAAGGATTTCCTTTTTTTAAAGGCTGAATAATATTCCATTGTATCAGTTCAGTTCAGTTGCTCAGTCATGTCCAAGTCTTTGCAACCTAATGGGCTGCAGCATGCCAGGCTTCCCTGTCCATCACCAGCTCCCAGAGCTTGCTCAAACTCACGTCCATTGAGTCAGTGATGCCAACCAACCGTCTCATCCTCTATTGTCCCCTTCTCCTGCCTTCAGACTTTCCCAGCATCAGGGAGTCAGTTCTTTACATCAGGTAGCCAAATTTTTGGAGCTTCAGCTTCAGCATCAGTCCTTGCAGTGAATTCAGGACGGATTTCCTTTAGGATGAACTAGTCCAAGGGACTGTCAAAAATCTTCTCCAACACCACAGTTCAAAAGCAGCAATTCTTCGGTGCTCAGCCTTCTTTATGGTCCAACTCTCATATCCATACATGACTACTGGTAAAACCATAGCTTTGATTAGACAGACCTTTGTCGGAAAAGTATTAGCTCTGCTTTTTAATATGCTGCCTTGGTTTGTCATAGCTTTTATTAGTATCTATCTGCATTTTCCTTATCCATTCATCTGTCGATGGTCAGATAGTTTTTATACTTTGACTATGTGAATAATACTGCTTTGAACATAGGAGTACAGTGTCTTAATGGTTTTTAGTGTACAGATCTTCCACTTTCTTGGTTAATTTATTCCTAACTTGTTTTTGATGCTATAGTAAATGAAATTGTTTTCTTGATTTCTGTTCCTGATGTTTCATTGCTTAGTGTATAGAAATGCAGCTGGTGGTATTTTTACGGATGCTATATGATGTCTTGTCTATTGAAGATAGAGAAAATTTACTTTTTCCTTTCTTATTTGAGTGACTTTTATTTCTTTTCTTCTCTAATTGCTTAAGCCAGTATTGTGGTGAGAGTGGGCATCCTTGCTTTGTTCCTTATCCTAGAAGAAAAACTTTTAGTATTTCATGGTTAGCTGTGGGCTTGTTGTATATAGCTTTTATTATGCAAGAGTGCATTTTCTCTTTACCTGGTTTATTGAGAGTTGAGTGAATGGATGATGAATTTTGTCAAATGCTTTTCTGCATCTGTTGAGATGATTGTATGATTTTTAGCCTTCATTTTGTTAATGTGGTAAATCACATGGATTGATTTGCATATGTTGAACAGGGTGCAAGGTGATCAAGATTTATGTGTGAGTCTTTTAATGTATTATTGAATTTGATTTCCTAATGCATTTTATTGAGGACTTTTCCTCTAAGTTCATCAGGGATATTGACCTGTAGTTTTCTTTTTTTTAAAGTTCTTTCTCTGACTTTGGTATTTAGGATAATGCTAACCTTATAAAATGAATTTAGAATTGTTCCCTCCTCTTTTTAATTTGGGAAAAGTTTGAAAATAATTGCTATTATTTAGTCTTTAAATGGTTGGTAGAATTCATTGAAGCCATCTGATCCTGGGATTTTCTTTCTTGGGAGGTTTTTGAGTATTCATGCAGTCTCCTCACTCATAATTGCTCTGTTCACATTTTCTATGTATTTCTCATGATTCAGTCTTGGTAGCTTGTATCTTTCTAGGAATTTTTTCCATTTGTTCTTGTTTGTCCAATTTGTTGGTGTATAATTGTTCATAGTAGTCTCTTATCCTTTGTATTTTTTAATGTATCTTTTGTGATGTCTCTTTTATTTATAATTTCTCCATTTTTTTAGAAAGTCTTAACAGTTTATTCTTTTTTTTTTAAATTAACTCTAAATTTCATGGATCTTTTTAGTCTCTATTTTATTTATGTCTGTCTGATTTTTGTTATTTTCTACCTTCTGCTAACTCTAGGCTTATTTATTCTTATTTTTCTAGTTCCCCGAGATGTAAAATTGGGTTGTTTATTTGAGATTTCTTTCTTCTTCATGTAGACCTTTATTGTTATAAACTTCCCTCTTAGAACTGATTTTGCTGCATGTCGTCAGTTTTGGTATGTTGTATTTCCATTTTCACTTCTCACAAGATATTTTTTGATTTCTCTTTTACTCATTGGTTGTTCAGGAACATGTTGTGTGATCTCCACATATTTGTGAATTTTCCAGTTTTCCTATTTGATTTCTACTTTTCTTTTCTGGCCACACCATACAACTTGTAGGATCTTATTTCCCAAATCAGCAATTGAACCCAGGCCCTCAGCATTGAGAGTGCGGAGTCCTAACCACTGGACTGTTAGGGAATTCCCAATTGATTTTGAGTTTTGTATTGTTGTGGTTGGGCTTAATATGATTTTGGTCTTCTTAACTTAATTAAGACTTGTTTGTGGGCTAAGATATGATTTACCCTGCATAATTTTGCCTGAGAAGAATATGCTTTTTTTTTTTTTTCTGTTGGAAAGCATGTGCTATATATCTTGTCAGGTCTGTCTGACCTAATATGTAGTAGAATTCCATATATATAACTTGGGAGAAATGGACAAATTCTTAGAAAAGTATAACCTTCCAAAATGGAACCAGGAATAAATAGAAAATTTGAACAGACCAATCACAAGCACAGAAATAAAAACTGTAATAAAAAATCTTCCAACCCACAAAAGCCCAGGACCAGATGGCTTCACAGGTGAATTCTACCAAAAATTTAGAGAAGAGCTACCACCTATACTACTTAAACTCTTTGAAAAAATTGCAGAGGAAGGAAAACTCCCCAAATCATTCTACAAGGCCACCACCATCACCCTTCTACCAAAACTAGATAAAGGTGCCACAAAGAAAGAAAACTACAGGCCAATATCACTGATGAATATAGATACAAAAATCCTTAACAAAATCCTAGCAGGCAGAATCCAATACCATATTAAAAAGATCATACATTGTGATCAAGTGTGCTTTATTCCAGGGATGCAAGGATTCTTTAATATCTTCAAATTAATCAGTGTGATACACTAAATTAACAAACTGAAAGATAAAAGCACACAATGGATTAAAGACCTAACTGTAAGAACAGAAACTATAAAACCCTTAGAGGAAAACATAGGCAGAACACTCTCTGACATAAAGCACAGCGAGATCCTCTATGACCTACCTCCTAGAATAATGGAAATAAAAACAAAAATAAACGAATGGGACCTAATTAAATCTAAAAGCTTTTGCACAATGAAGGAAACTATAAGCAAGGTGAAAAGACAGCCCTCGGAATGGGAGAAAATACTAACAAATGAAACAACTGACAAATTAATCTCCCAAATGAACAAGCAGCTCATTCAGCTCAATACCAGAAAAATGAACAACCTAATCAAAAACTGACAGAATGTGGTCCACAGGAGAAGGGAATGGCAAACCACTTCAGTGTTCTTGCCTTGAGAACCCCATGAACAGTATGGAAAGGCAAAATGATAGGATACTGAACTATCCTATCCTGAGGAACTCCACAGGTCGGTAGGTGCCCAATATGCTACTGGAGATCAATGGAGAAATAACTCCAGAAAGAATGAAGAGATGGAGCCAAAGCAAAAAGAGTACCCAGTTGTGGATGTGACTGGTGATAGAAGCAAGGTCCAATGCTGTAAAGACCAATATTGCATAGGAACCTGGAATGTTAGGTCCGTGAATCAAAGCAAATTGGAAGTGGTCAAACAAGAAATGGCAAGAGTGAACGTTTACATTCTAGGAATCAGCGAACTAAAATGGACTGGAATGGGTGAATTTAACTCAGATGACCATTATATCTACTACTGCGGGCAGGAATGCCTTAGAAGAACTGGAGTAGCCATCATGGTCAGCAAAAGAGTCCGAAATGCAGTACTTGGATGCAATCTCAAAAACGACAGAATGATCTCTGTTTGTTTCCAAGGCAAACCATTCAATATCACAGTAATCCAAGTCTGTGCCCCAACCAGTAACACTGAAGAACCTGAACAGGTCTATGAAGACCTACAAGACCTTTTAGAGCTAACACCCAAAAAAGATGTCCTTTTCATTATAGGGGACTGGAATGCAAAAGTAGGAAGTCAGGAAACACCTGGAGTAACAGGCAAATTTGGCCTTGGATTACGGAATGAAGCAGGGCAAAGGCTAGTAGAATTTTGCCAAGAGAATGCACTGATCATAGCAAACACCCTTTTCCAACAACACAAGAGAAGACTCTACACATGGACATCACCAGATGGTAAACACCAAAATCAGATTGATTATATCTTTGTGGCCAAAGATGGAGAAGCTCTATACAGTCAGCAAAAACAAGACTGGGAGCTGACTGGCTCAGATCATGAACTCATTATTGCCAAATTCAAACTTAAATTGAAGAAAGTAGGGAAAACCACTAGACCATTCAGGTATGACCTAAATCAAATCCCTTATGATTATACAATGGAAGTGAGAAATAGATTTAAGGGCCTAGATCTGATTGAGTGCCTGATGAACTATGGACGGAGGTTCATGACATTGTACAGGAGACAGGGATCAAGACCATCCCCATGGAAAAGAAATGCAAAAAAGCAAAATGGCTGTCTGGGGAGGCCTTACAAATAGCTGTGAAAAGAAGAGAAGTGAAAAGCAAAGGAGAAAAGGAAAGATATAAACATCTGAATGCAGAGTTCCAAAGAATGGCAAGAAGAGATAAGAAAGCCTTCCTCCTCGATCAATGCAAAGAAATAGAGAAAAACAACAGAATGGAAAAGACTAGGGATCTCTTCAAGAAAATTAGAGATACCAAGGGAACATTTCATGCAAAGATGGGCTCATTAAAGGACAGAAATGGTATGGACTTAACAGAAGCAGAAGATATTAAGAAGAGGTGGCAAGAATACACAGAAGAACTGTACAAAAAAGAGCTTCACGACCCGGATAATCATGATGGTGTGATCACTCACCTAGAGCCAGACATCCTGGAATGTGGAGTCAAGTGGGCCTTAGAAAGCATCACTTCGAACAAAGCTAGTGGAGGTGATGGAATTCCAGTTGAGCTGTTTCAAATCCTTAAAGATGATGCTGTGAAAGTGCTGCACTCATCATGCCAGCAAATTTGGAAAACTCAGCAGTGGCCACAGGACTGGAAAAGGTCAGTTTTCATTCCAATCCCAAAGAAAGGCAATGCCAGAGAATGCTCAAACTACCACACAGTTGCACTCATCTCACACGCCAGTAAAGTAATGCTCAAAATTCTCCAAGCCAGGCTTCAGCAGTATGTGAACCGTGAACTTCCAGATGTTCAAGCTGGTTTTAGAAAAGGCAGAGGAGCCAGAGATCAAATTACCAACATCCACTGGATCATGGAAAAAGCAAGAGAGTTCCAGAAAAACATCTATTTCTGCTTTATTGACTATGCCAAAGCCTTTGACTGTGTGGATCACAATAAACTGTGGAAAATTCTTCAAGAGATGGGAATACCAGACCACCTGACCTGCCTCTTGAGAAACCTATACGCAGGTCAGGAAGCAACAGTTGGAACTGGACATGGAACCACAGACTGGTTCCAAATAGGAAAAGGAGTACGTCAAGGCTGTATATTGTCACCCTGCTTATTTAACTTATATGCAGAGTACATCATGAGAAACGCTCAGCTGGAAGAAGCACAAGCTGGAATCAAGATTTCCAAGAGAAATATCAATAACCTCAGGTATGCAGATGACACCACTCTTATGGCAGTAAAGAGGAACTAAAAAACTAAAAAACCTCTTGATGAAAGTGAAAGAGGAGAGTGAAAAAGTTGGCTTAAAGCTCAGCATTCGGAAAACGAAGATCATGGCATCTGGTCCCATCACTTCATGGGAAATAGATGGGGGGAAACAGCGGAAACAGTGTCAGACTTTATTTTTGGGGGCTCCACAATCACTGCAGATGGTGACTGCATCATGAAATTAAAGGACACTCCTTTGAAGGAAAGTTATGACCAACCTAGATAGCATATTCAAAAGCAGAGACATTACTTTGCCAACAGAGGTCCGTCTAGTCAAGGCTATGGTTTTTCCAGTAGTCATGTATGGATGTGAGAGTTGGACTGTGAAGAAGGCTTAGCACCGAAGAATTGATGCTTTTGAACTGTGGTGTTGGAGAAGACTCTTGAGAGTCCCTTGGACTGCAAGGAGATCCAACCAGTCCATTCTGAAGGAGATCAGCCCTGGGATTTCTTTGGAAGGAATGATGCTAAAGCTGAAAGTCCAGTACTTTGGCCACCTCATGCGAAAAATTGACTCATTGGAAAAGACTCTGATGCTGGGAGGGACTGGGGAGAGGAGGAGAAGGGGACAACAGAGGATGAGATGGCTGAATGCCTCACCGATTCTGTGGATATGAGTCTGAGTGAACTCCGGGAGTTGGTGATGGACAGGGAGGCCTGGCGTGCTGCGATTCATGGGGTCACAAAGAGTCGAACACAGCTGAGAGACTGAACTGAACTGAATCAAAAAGTGGGCCAAAGAACTAAACAGACATTTCTTCAAATAAGACATACACATAACGAATAAAGACATGAAAAGATGCTTAACAGCACTCACTATTAGAGAAATGCAAATCAAAACCACAATGAGGTATCATTTCACACAGGTCAGAATGGCAGTCATCAAAAAGTCTACAAACAAATGCTGGAGACGGTGTGGAGAAAAGGGAACCCTCTTACACTTTTGGTAGGAATGCAAACTGGTGCAGCCACTATGGAGAACAGTGGAGAGTCTGTTAAAAAAATGGTTAATAGAACTGCCCTACGACCTAGCAATCCCACTGCTGGGCATGCACTGGGAGGAAACAGAACTGAAAGAGACATATGTCACAGTGTTCATTGCAGCAGTATTTACAGTAGCCAGGACATGGAAACAACCTAGATGTTCATCAGCAGGTGAATCGATAAGGAAGTTGTGGTACATATACACAATGCAATATTACTCAGCTATAAAAAGGAGCACATTTGAGTCAGTTCTAATGAGATGGATGAACCTAGAGCCTACTATACAGAGTGAAGTAAGTCAGAGAGAGAAAAACAACTAGTGTATATTAACACAGATATATGAAATTTAGAAAGATGGTACTGATGATTCTACATGCAGGCGGCAAAGGAGACACAGATGTAAAAAACAAACTTTTGGACTCAGTGGGAGAAGGCGAGGGTGGGATCATTTGAGAGAGTAGCACTGAAACATGTATATTACCATATGTAAAATAGATGACCAGTGCACGTTTGATGTGTGAAGCAGGGTACCCAAAGCCAGTGCTCTGGGATAGGGTGGACAAGGGGGATTAGGATGTGGGGGACACATATATACCTGTGGCCAATTCGTGTTGATGTATGGCAAAAACCACCGCAACATTATAACTGTCCTCCAATTAAAATATAAATTAATTAAAAATAAAAATCAACAGTGTAAGATGACACACAAACACAAAATTCTTAATTGTAATGAATTAAGGGCAGATTAGGGAGAAGGAAACTCTCAAAAAAAAAAGACTCCAGAGAATGATTTTTAAAAATTGATAAACATTGCCCAGGCTCGTAAGTCCAGCATTGTGGGAGCCCGGTAGAACTTATTTAGAGGAGGCTTTTACTTACTCTTCTCACTTTACCCCCTTTCTGCCTCTGACTCTTAAGTGAATAGCGTCTCTGATAAAACGTCTTTGAAAAGTCAGCTTCCTTCTGTTTGGATTAGGGGATTGCCTAAGCGAGGAGATCTAAAGGTCTGATTGCTGTTATAAAGCCTTTTAACCAATTCTGTTTTCAGTTTCCCCTGATAACCATTATCTTCAATTCCTGAACTTTTCTAGTGTTTTGTGATACAAATCGGCATTTTTTTCTTGGCCTCCCCTTCTGTAGATGTTCAGCAAAGTGGAGCAAGTTAGAACTCAAGCCTCCTCTTTTCATCCATCTTCTTCCATCTTCCAACATTTTGTTGATCTCTTCTTTGCTATTATCTCTTCAGTTTTCTTTTCTTATGTATTTATCCTTTTTAAAAAGTTATTTTTTTCTGTCATCCTAATGGCTTTTGAGATCCACTATGTTTATCATAAGTTATACAACTTTTTTTTTTCAGTGAAACGAAAAGAAATTATAATTTAATTATATTTTATATTGTTAGGGCATTTGTTGGAAATTACCACACACAAATCATTTTAATTTTACCCAATTGTATTTGCTGTATAATAAAAATTCCATTTCATATAACACTCTTTCTGCCTTATATTTTTCCTAGGGGGTGTGTTTCTTTTAGGTCAAAGCTGGGAATGTTGGGGAAAGTCATTTAAGAACTTAAACCTTGTTGGGCTGCACCCTGCAGGCCTGCAGTTCTTGTAATTGCCCAGCCGTAAGACCAAATAAAGCACCCAGAGATAACTAGAGAGATCAGTGGTTTTCTTTGATAGTGAGTCTTAACATGCCTGATGTAAGGTCCTGGAGAGCAGACAGTGGGCAGGACAAGGCAGCAGGTTTTGCTATGGTGGTGGGGGTGGGTGCTACCAGTTTAACAGGGAATTGGCGTCAGGTTGTCTCGTCAGTTACTACAGAAACCAGCAGAAGGGCCTGTTCCTCATCACCACTTTGATAAACTATTAATAGTGGGTGGAGCCATTTTTAAAGCTCAACATTCAGAGAACTAAGATCATGGCATCTCATCCCATCACTTCTTGGCAAATAGATGGGGAAACAGTGTCAGACTTTATTTTTTGGGGCTCCAAAATCACTGCAGATGGTGACTGCAGCCATGAGATTAAAAGACGCTTACTCCTTGGAAGAAAAGTTATGACCAACCTAGATATCATATTGAAAAGCAGAGACATTACTTTGCTGACAAAGGTCCGTCTAGTCAAAGCTATGGTTTTTCCAGTAGTCATGTATGGATGTGAGAGTTGGACTGTGAAGAAGGCTGAGCGCCAAAGAATTGCTGCTTTTGTTTTTTTTTTTTTTTTGAATTGCTGCTTTTGAACTGTGGTGTTGGAGAAGACTCTTGAGAGTCCCTTGGACTGCAAGGAGACCAAACCAGTCCATCCTGAAGGAAATCAGTCCTGAATATTCATTGGAAGGGCTGATGCTGAAGCTGAAACTCCAATACTTTGGCCACCTGATGCGAAGAACTGACTCATTAGAAAAGACCCTGATGCTGGGAAAGAGTGAAGGCGGGAGGAGAAGGGGACAACAGAGGATGAGATGGTTGGATGGCATCACTGTCTCAATGGACATGAGTTTGAGTAAACTCCGGGAGTTGGTGATGGACAGAGAGGCCTGGCATGTTTCAGTCCATGGGGTCACAAAGAGTCAGACATGACTGAGCAACTGAACTGAACTGGAGCCATTCTGATCCAAAAAGTAGAATAGTCACTAGCTAGGAGTGGAGGGATGGGAGGTGGGGCAGGTTATTGATTAGGCTCTATGATTAAGAGGGAAGGTTAGTCATGTGAACAGGCTGTGGGTGAGACAGGGACTCCTTGAGCGGGGATGTACACAGAGCAGGAGCAAAGCCATCTTGAGTGGCCCGACCATACACAACCATGTAGTGTTTTTGAACTTAGCAAAAATTTTTTAAATTTGGCTGCACTGGGTCTTAGTTGCAGCACTTGGAATCTTCATTGCCATTTGTGGGCTTAGTTGCAGCATGCAGGCTGTAGCTTCCTAACCAGCGATCGCACCTGGGCTGCTTGCATTGGGAGTGTAGTGTCTTAAATCTTTGGACCACCAGGGAAGTCCCCAGCAAAAGTGTTTTTACCTGTTAGCTGGACTATTAAACAGTACTTTTAGCCACCCTTTTTTAAAGGATTTGAGAACTGGTAAAACAGTTAATGGGCTTCCCTTGTAGCTCAGTTGGTAAAGAATCTGCCTGCAGTGCAGGAGACCAGGGTTCGATCCCTGGATTAGGAAGATCCCCTGGAGAAGGAAATGGCAACCCACTCCAGTATCCTTGCCTGGAAAATCTCATGGATAGAGGAGCCTGGTGGGCTGCAGTTCGTGGGGTCACAAAGAGTCGGGCACGACTGAGTGACTAACACTTACACTTACTTACTTAAAACAGTTAATATTTCTCATTAGGATTTGTGATGGTGACTAAATTTCAGGATATTAAGCATATGATTTTAAGTATGTTTTAAAACATTATGGGAAAGTAAAGTTGAAAAATACCAAACTCTACACAGTGTTTTATTGTAATTAAAAATACAGCCATGTTTAAAATGAAGCCTATTTACTATCTTATAATCAAATAGTGTTTGGATTTTTTTTTAATTAAGATGAAATTCACACAGCATAAAATATACCATTTTAAAATGAACAATTTAATGGCATTTAGTATGTTCACAATATTGTACAATCACTTCTGTCTGATACCATTTTTTTTTTTAGCCATCTTCCCAGAGGAGATCCTCATACCATTAAGCAGCATTTCCAGTGGGGTATGGGTTTGATACCTGGTTGGGGAGCTAAGATTCCACATGCCTCATGGCCAAAAAACCAAAACATAAAACAGAAGCAATATTGGAACAAATGTAATAAAGACTTAAAAGAAAAAAAAAACTTAAGAAAAAGAATAAAATTATTCTTCTTACATAGATGTCTATTTGAAACTTCAAAATAAGACTGTTAGAATAAGGAAGAGCACATATTCATTTGAAGAGGATTCAGTCTCTCCTCTGACAGGCCAGTGTAGGGCAGATTGCCCCAATTTGGTGAGGAACTGAGCTGATTTGATGTAGGTTTGTAAAACATATGAAACGTGTAATTCTTCATTCATCCCTGCCCTCTTTATAAGTGTTGCCTTCCAGAGGTCACAGTTGTAGGCCCAGGGTTTCTCACAAGACTGCCCCAAATTCTGTTATTTTCTGTTATATTTGTTTTGCTGCTTTCTGCTTTGCTTTTCAGCTTCTTGCTCTGTGTATTTTAAGAATTTGTCAAATGCCACTAGAGAAAAACCGTTGGGTGTCACATCTCTGTAACTCCTTTCTTCCAGAAAACTTGGCAGCCTGGAACTCCAGCTTTTGCCTCCATTCTTTTGAAATTGCTGAAAGCTTTGATGACTACTCTACCTCTTGGCTGTGGCTTTTGCTGGGCCTTGGTTTCCTCTGGACTTTGCCCCATGCACCTTTTCTCCTGGTTGATTTTGCTTTGTATATCTTCAGTGTAATAAGTAATAGCTTTGAATATAACTCTGTGCTAAATCTTATAAGTCTTCCTAGCAAATCACTAAACCTACAACCAAGATCATTCTACCCAGCAAGGATCTCATTCAGATTCGACAGAGAAATCAAAAGCTTTACAGACAAGCACAAGTTAAGAGAATTCAGCACCCTCCAAACCAGCTTTACAACAAGTACTAAGGGGACTTCTCTAGGCAGGATACACAGGAGAAAAGGAGGGAGGAGGGTTCAGGATGGGGAGCACATGTATACCTGTGGCGGATTCATTTTGATATTTGGCAAAACTAATATAATTATGTAAAGTTTAAAAATAAAATAAAAAAAAGAAAGAAAGAAAAAAAAAGACCTGCAAAAACAAACCCAAAACAATAAAGTAAATGGTAATAGGATCATAATATCAATGATTACCTTAAATGTAAATGGATTAAATGTTCCAAACAAAAGACACAGACTGGCTGAATGGATACAAAAGCAAGATCCATATATATGCTATGTACAAGAGACCCACTTCAGACCTAGGGAAACAATACAGACTGAAAGTGAGGAGCTAGAAAAAATATTCCAGGCAAATGGATATCCAAAGAAAGCTGGAGTAGCAATACTCATCCCAGATAAAATAGACTGTAGAATAAAGACTGTTGTGTAGGAAGAACAGTAATTATTGATCAAGGAATCAATCCAAGAAGAAGATATAACAATTATAAACATATCTGCACCCAACAAAGGAGCACCTCAATATACAAGGCAAATGCTAACAGTTATAAAGGGAAAATCAACAGTAACACAAATAATAGTGGGGGACTACAACACTTAAGTCACACCAATGGACAGATCATCCAAACAGAAAATTAATAAGGAAACATAAGCCTTAAATAACACATATCAGATGGACCTAATTGATATCTACAGGATATTCCATTCAAAAGCAGCAAAATATACGTTTTTCCTCTAGTGCACATGGAATGTTCTTAAGGAGAGATTACATCTTGGGTCACAAATCAAGCTTTGGTAAATTTAAGAAAATTCAAATCATATCAAGCTTTTTTTTTTTTTTTAACACAATGCTATGAAATTAGATATCAATTACAGGGGGGAAACTGTAAAAAAAAAAAATACAAACACATGGAGGCTAAACAATACGCTTCTAAATAACCAAGAAGTCACTGAAGAAGTCAAAGAGGAAATGAAAAAACACCTAGAAACAGATGACAACAAAACACAACCCAAAGCCGATGGGTTGCAGCAAAAGCAGTACTAAGCGAGAAGTTTAAAGTAATACAAGCCTGCCTCAAGAAACAAGAAAATCATCAAATACACAGCCTATCCTTACACCTAAAGCAACTAGAAAAAGAACAAAAAACACACAAAACAGTAGAAGGAAATAAATCCTAAAGGTCAGCAGAAATAAGTGAAAAAGAAATGAATAAAACAGTAGCAAAGATAAAACTAAAAGCTGGTTCTTTGAGAAGATGAACAAACTTGACAAACCATTAGCCAGATTCATCAGGAAAAAAAGAGAATACTCAAGTCAATAACATTAGAAATGAAAAAGGAGAAGTTACAACTGACACCACAGACATACAAAGCATCATAAGAGGCTACTGCAAGCAACTATATGCCTGAAAGAAATGAACAGATTCTTAGAAAAGTATAACCTCCCAAGACTGAACCAGGAAGACATATATGAACAGACTGATCACAAGCACTGAAGACAAAATATGAACAGACCAATCGCAAGCTCTGAAATAAAAACTGTGATAAAAAATCTTCAGCAAACAAAAGCCCAGGGCCAGAGAAGCACTAACACCTATCTGCTCAAACTCTTCAAAAAAATTGCAGAGAGAGAAAAACACCCTGAAAATTTGAAGCACCATGGTCAAAATAGAATGAATCATAGGTTTTTGAAAGTAAAAGAATAATTGTCATTTTAAAGGCAAATAATTAATTCAACTTTTTTCCCTAAAATCCTAACAGAGTGAGGATATTTTAGTTGTGTAACAATGGAATTGTTCTTATGAACGTTAGATGTGTTGTAAAGTCTTATATAATCCTCCAAACCACTCAGCCTGACTTATCAGTACTATTGTGTCATGGTGCAAGCTCTGAATGGTTAAGAGGAAGTTTACTATACAAGATCAAGTTGATTTTGCAATATATTTTTCTCTTTCCTTTAATGAGCAATATTAAAACAATTCTAGGAAAAATGATACTCTTATCAGATGAGGTTTGCCTTCTCATAAAATTAGAACCATATAATCCATTAACTTGTCTTTTCCATTTAAACTTCAGATATTTGAACTGAATTTAGTATTCAATTGCAGGAATTCTTTCATTTTCGGTGCCTAATAACATCAGCTTCTCTGCTCATTTGAAAATATTATTGTTCCCTTTTTATTGTCTGATTTTATAGCTTTTAATTGCATCAACAATACAAAATTCTTTTTTGGAAATAGGTAGGTTATAAACAAACATACATCTATATGAAATTGAGATCGTTTTGGTCACAAAAGGGGGATATTGAGATGTTTCTGTAATGTTTCTTTGATTGTGTGTGTGTGTGTGTGTGTGTGTGTGTGTGTGTGTGCGTGTGCATGCATGCGCGTAAAGTCTCCCAAATAGGGAGAAATCAGAATATGTGATTTTTTTGAAGAGGAAAGAATATGTTACCTAGTGGAAGGGTTGCCTTAATCCCAAACAGCCTACCTAATGAAATATTTAGAAGCACTTAGCGCTTTTAAGCAAATATCTTTTTCTGTGTCCCAAGGGAAAGTAAGTAATCTGAGTATGGAATGTTCCCTTGTTTTTATTTTTATTCTTGACCAGTGGAGACTGTGAGGATGGGTATATGGGCTGTTCTTTTGGCAAATGATTGTAGACTTAGAATAAGTGGTTTCAGGGTATTACTGGAGGAACCAATTAGATACCACAGTTTCTTATAAAGCTTCTTGAAATTATCTTTAACTTGATTTATAGTGATCAAAATAAACTCCTAAGCCTACAAATTGATGAAATCCTTCAAAGAAGTAACCTACTGAGAGAGTCCATTTTTTTTTTAGCTATCTAATTGTAGGATATATATTGATACTCTTGTCAGATAATTAAAAGTTAGCAATTCACCCTATATTATCATTGCAATTATTTTCAGCTATTACAAATGTCTTAATTTGTTCATTTGGATAACATTTTAAAAATTAACCCAAATTACTACTTGTATTATACTGAAATCAAAGTTAATCCAGTATAGTCAAATAATCTTATTTTGAAGCCTTGTGACCTAACTAAGTCTTGTGTGTTCTGTATGCTTTGGCCACAGCCCCACCACTTATGTTTTGGATGAAGATGAACCTCGATTCCTTGAAGAAGTTGACTACAGTGCAGAAAGTAATGATGACTTAGATATTGAATTGGCTGAAAACACAGGAGACTATGAACCTTCTGCCCAAGAAGAAGTACTTTCTGACTCTGAATCAAGAACATACCTATCTTGAACCCTTTGCCATCACTTATTAATTGTGAAGAAGAAATGAAATATCTTGGTTTTTGTTACATAGGAAATTTGAGAGAAATGACTTTATAGAAAGCTGACTCAGAAAGACGGAAAGTATCTTGGACCTGTTTGGTTTCAAGACAATAAATATGTTATTAATTCATGATAAAATTGGCACTTGTTTTATTTTAGATATTCAATGCACTTTACATAGCATTGAAGTATCAAATATTGGATTTACTTTTTAAAAAAAACCCTGAGTGTCACTGCATGAGTTTTTAATCTTATGGTTATATATCCTGCATCAAATGGATAATTTTGAGGTGCGTGAGAATATAAAGTCTAAATTCCAGAGTTGTTGAGAATCCTGAGTTACGGAAAACTAATATATATGTACATGGATTCCTGTAGATGTGTCTGTGTAAGGATGGGTAGATATTGAAGATAAGACTGTTCTTCACAATCATGTTAACTGTTGAGTTGTGACTGAAATCATCCAGAGTTTGCCTTGAAACCATTACATTCTACATTTACCAAATTAAACAAATAAAGACTATATTAAATGTTGCATTCATTTCGTCATCCTTTTTAACCAGCTCAGAATATTTGGTCTGTGGAATCTTTGGGGAAATATTATAATAATCTGACATCTGAATACATTGATAAAAACTTCTGAAAAAAATGCTGATAGCGTTGTTTATATAGTAGAGGCATACCTATCATAAAAAATATATTTGAACAGCTCTTTCCTCTTAAAATTGTGTCTCATGGGTGCACCTAAAGTCTGCTGTTACAGACTATCAAAAAGGTTTAAAAATGTAGTGAGAGTATGAGCCAGTGTTAAATGTATATGAAGCTTATGCTGCATCTCCTGAGCTGTGCAGTTATTAAGTGTACTGACGTGAATTCATTTAGGGCACGCTGACACTGTAACTGAGTCCTAGAAAAGGCAGTGAATTTCAGCCTTTTCTTATAGTGACATCTTCCCAAGTTTAAGCTGTCCTGCTTCAGGAATGACTGTCCTTGCTTACGAAGCAAAATAAAACAAGTCCAATGACATTGGATAAATGCTCTAAGAACTAAGTTTCTGTTGTAACAAAACAAATCCAAAAAGATAATGTATGAACAGACTTGCCAGGGCTTGGGTGCTTCAGTTTTGGCATGTTATCTTCACATATTCTGGAGAATTTTTCAAAATCTTTCTTTAGAGACCTGTAATAATGAAAAAGAAATTATAAAAGTGTTTCAGATTTTTGCACTTTCCATATCAACGATTTTCATTGTCTTATTTGAGACATTTCACCCACAGTATGGCTTCTTCTTGGCACCAGAGGAACCATGTTTAAAAACATAGCAAGGGGCCATAATATTGAGGTCTTATCTCTAAATAGCCTAATTCTTACTAATCTCAGAAAGTAAAGACTAAATAGATTGTGAAATTGAACTAGCCCTCTTAGTGTGTGGTGACCTGATTTAGGAAATATCAGGATACTTTAGCATTATTTATTTAATAATTAATGATTTGTAAAGTTAATTATTTTATTATTTTATATAGTAATAGAAAGTAATTACATATATAACTCTAATTTTTTCAGAGGGTGGATTATAGAGCCACTATGTCTGTGTGTGAACTTTTCTCGGCTCTTACAAAACTAGAAATTAAAAATCAGAGAAGTCTTGTATGAAAGGCAACTGCAGCTACTAGAATATGCAGAATAACTCACAGTGTGTGTTTCTTATGTTAGCAGTATAAACACCTCTTACCATGGGCTGCTATCATACTTTATATTGATGAGGCATGGCTTTTAGTATATGTTGCACGCCTGAACATGCTTTTTATTAAATAATTATTCATAAGATTGAAGAGAAGTTCTTTATAGTTAGGAGATGACTAACAATAAATAACTTTGGAAAAGTAAGAAATAATGTAAATCCTAACTTTTCTAATTAGGGGTAAACTAAAAATCATTGGCTATTTGTAGCTAAAAATGCCCTAAATTTTACCTTTTTAGATTTTTGTAAAATGACTGATATGCCTTCAGTGCCATAATCCTGATAATGAATGTGGCTGATAAAGTGAAAGTGAAAGTCACTCAGTTGTGTCTGACTCTTTGCGACCCCATGGATTACACAGTCCATGGAATTCTCCAGGCCAGAATACTGGAGTGGGTAGCCTTTCCCTTCTCCAGGGGACCTTCCCAACCCAGGGATCGAACCCGTGCCTCCCGCATTGTAGGCGGATTCTTTACCAGCTGAGCCACAAGGGAAGCCCAGGAATACTGGAGTGGGTAGCCTATCCCTCTTCCAGCGGATCTTCCCAACCCAGGAATCAAATCGGGGTCTCCTGCATTGCAGGCGGATTCTTTACCGACTGAGCTATCAGGGAAGCGTGGTTGATAAACCAAGTCTAATAAGCAAGAGTCGGACCCGACTGAGCGACTGAACTGAACTGAACTGAATAAATGAATTTAGACTTACTTGATTTACTTCACATTTGGAACTGTGAATTTCATAACTGTAGTTTTGATCTAACCCATTGGTTCTCAAATTGTGTATGTATTGTGTGCATCAGAATCACCTGGAGAACTTGTTTCTCGAAACATAGATGACTGATTCTGTAGATCTGGGGCAGGGCCCCCAAATGTGCATTTCTTAAAAATTCTCAGATGGTGATGTTGTTGGAGTCACACTGTATGAACTGCTGATATGATATGATGCTCTGTTAGCATCACGGTTTCCTAAGAATCACAGGACCTATGAATTGGAAGTCAGCACCAGAAATGAGTTAGAGTAAGGTAATTTGTAGAATCAAGAAAACAGGCAGAGATCAAGAAAATCACTGGGGCAGAGCTGGGGCTTTAGCCCAGGTCTCTTGACAACTAGCCTCACGTTCTCACCAAAGAAGGAGATGCTGTCCTTTGCCTTTCCCCCTAAAGTGAGGAATGTTAAAAGCTTAAGGGTCTGTCTTTCTTGAGTTTATAAAATTCATCTGGCAAAAACCTATGGTTCACAATGGCTTTTTCTTCATTGCAGTCATAGTGTTGTTTGAATATAGGATTTTGTTCTGGATTAAGTATTGTTCTTAATCAGTCTCTGCCACTTCTACCAGTTTTTGTGTGGTGTTTAGAAACATGGAGATTTGTCTGAATCCTAATTACAAATAAGTAAGCTGGTGTTCCGCTTCAGATAGTACATTAACCACAGTAAATATGATACTTCTAAATTTCAATTATCCAAATTAAGGTAATCATATTGAATATAAGCACTGAAATGGATAATATAATAAGTGGACTAATGGAGTTGTTTTTGTGCATGATCCAGAAATAAATGACAGTAATGGGATGATAAATGTATCTTTATAAATCTTTTTGCTCTCCTATATTTATTTTAATAATTATAAAATATTAATTGAAAATTAGTGAACTTTTCTCTTATTTTGGTGAAAGGTTAAACACTAGTTCTCCATTACAGAAAAACCTGTAGAAGCAATATTTTAATTGAAAGGCTTCCCAGGTGGCGCTAGTGGTAAAGAACCTGCCTGCCAATGCAAGAGACACAGGTTTGATCCCTGGGTTGGGAACATCCCCTGGAGAAGGAAATGGCAACCCACTCCAGTATTCTTGCCTGGAGAATTCCATGGACAGAGGAGTGCGGTACGCTACAGTCCGTGGGATCACAAAGAGTCAGACATGACTGAGCGACTGAGCATGCACACTAACCCATCAATTCTATTTTATATAACAGAATGTTATCATTAATTATTGCTTCCCTGGTGGCTCAGACAGTAAAGACCCCTCTGCCTGCAATGCTAGAAGACCCGGGTTCGACCCCTGGGTCAGGAAGATCCCCTGGAGAAGGAAATGGCAACCCATTACAGTATTCTTGCCTGGAAAATTCCATGGGCAGAAGAGCCTGGGGGTTACAGTCCATGCGGTTGCAAAGAGTCAAACATGACTGAGCTACTAATATCCATCAATTCTACTTTACATGACAGAATATTATCATTAATTGTTAAGTAAACGTTACTCTGGTGAAAGCATATTTAAATTCCCACATTGAAAAAGGAAAACTCAGAAGAAAGTCTCATTTTCTTTATGATGATTAGTGTTCTGAAGATTTAGTCCTTGATGTGTTATATTTCAGTCGTCACTATTAATGATACTTATAAAGCACTTCTTGCCTGTACTGGGCTGACCCTGGCCGTGGGAAGTCTGCCTTTGTGGTGCCCTCCTTTTTCTAGACCCGAACAGTGACTTTGGTCCATGGCCACTTATTCTTCCCGCCCCACCTCAAATATCTTCTTTTCTATACTCAGGCGCTTGAACCTGCTGGCACCCTCTGTCAAATCCGATCAAGTCTTCAGAGCTTGGTTGGTTGGTGAGGGTATTGTCATTAAACCTATTTTTTTTTTTTTTCCAGTTTGAGTTTGCTAAGCAGGCAGTGCCTAAATCCAAATGAATGGCCCTGTTTTGGTGGCATGGGAGGCATCAGGCAGGCCAGTCAGAGTGTTATTTGAGAGTCTGGGACATGGTTGACCCTGGTGAGTGTGGACAGGGTCTCTGTGGGTGTCCATTTGTGCAGAAGATGGTCACCCCCATGAAATGGAAATGGATTTGTGGTACCTTTCTAGCTGTAAACCCAGACAGCTTTAAAGAGCTGAAGAGATCTGGCTTTGAGTATTTAGAAAGGTTTATTTTTGTAATATCAAATGTATGATACTATCCATTTCAAAGACATCACTGATAGAGTGCCAAGTGAAGATGAGGTGAGGATCAGGAAAAGATTTGCTCAGAGTAATTCTGGTGCTGATCTTCCAATTACTTTTAATGTACTTTTAAACCACATAAAGAACCATGATAAATGACAAATGTGAAGAAATTATAAAAGGTAAAGGTGCTCATTGAAAATTAAAGTAGGCTAGCTAGTGTTTAATAAATGCGAAGTCTACACCTTTGAAAATAGGTCAACTTCTCTGTAAGCTTATTTTCTTTAGCTGAAGGTGTAATTAAGTAGGAAGTATTAAGACCATATTTTCATGTTCAGTGCTCATGGTAAAATAGTAAAGTCAAGTTATGTACGCTGTTTGCAGTGTCATTTTTAAAAATTATTTATACTTTCCTAGATTTTGTATTATCTATGATTGTTTTTCCTCCTTTTAATTCTTAGAAATGTTTGACATTTCATCTCTTTTCTTTTTCTTTCAAAATGTGAGCACTTGAAACAGAGTGCATAGATTGGATAGGATACACTTCAGAATCTAAAAAAAATCATATTAAAGGATTATATTTCACATAGAAGAAAGTACAATGCATAACTATCTTTGCTAACCTTTATTTCCCCCTCCTGAAGAGCTACACAAGATGAAAAAATAACAAAAACTAAACCACTGTCTAACCCAGATCACTTACAGGATGGAGCGGGCACACCCAGTGTCCCCTTTGCTCTAACCAGCCTTCAAAATCCGTGTGTTCTGAGGTTGCCGACTTCCAGAGTGGAGCACATGACTTGAGCTGAGTCAGTCCGCTCTTCTTTCTGCTGAGCATCTGCAGTGGGCACATGATCTAAACTAGTCCAAACAGCATGTTGAGACTTGGCAAAGGAAGACCCTGCCTTGGTAATGAAGGATATTCTTCTGGCAGCCACAATGCAGCCCTGAGAGGAGAGTGCGCCCAAGACACCCACCATCAAAGGAAAAAGGCATGGAGAAGCTGAGTCTTCTTCTCACTTCAGTCCCACATCAAGCTGTACGGGAAACCTCAATTGCATCAGTTATATGGGCCTATAAATTGCGTTCTGAGTTTAGGCTATTTAAATTGAATTTTCTGTTACTGGAAAGGCTATGTCTGTTATAACAGGTATGTATGTCTGAAACCTACCTGAAAACCCAGCCATCTTCAGTGTCCATCCCTGAAGGGGTGGCTCCATGCAAAGCACATGTCTTAAGAGAAGTTACAAGGGAAAGACACTCCAGAAAGGCCAAAACAGCAGGTATCCACTCATACATGTCAGACAGAAAGTGAAAGTGAAAGTCGCTCAGTCATGTCCAACTTTTTGTGACCCCATGGGTATAGTCTATGGGCTTCTTTAGGCCAGAATACTGTAGTGAGTAGCCTTTCCCTTTTCTAGGGTATCTTTCCAACCCAGGGACTGAACCCAGGTCTTGCACGTTGCAGGTGAATTCTTTACCAGCCGAGTCACCAGGGAAGCCCCTCATGTCGACAAACTCATGTTTATTTTGTGTATACTAGGCACAAAAGGAGTCATATTTTTGTCATTGCCTACTTGAAACTCAGAGATTATTTCCTCAAGTGATGAAGCCTGTTGTTACTGGCTTGTTCCAAGAGAATATTATCCCAAGAGCTGACCTTTCACTATCTTGAAAGTTCTCTGTAGTAGTGGACAACACAAATGTTGTAAACTATTAATATTGAAAGTGAGTACCTCTTCTGTGGTGCTTCATATAACAAGGTGGACCCAGGGAACAGAGCTCCCTTTGTTGAGTTACATCAGTTAGACCAATGAGCACATATAATGGGATGAAGTTGTAATATTACTCAGTTATAATCTCAAAGCAATTTCCATCCAGTTACTGCTTAGAACTGCAGATCCTTGCCTTTCATCCACAGGTGATGCATAGATAAAGAGCATTTCAACAGCTCTTTAAAATTTAAGAAGTTCTTTTCTAAGTTATCTCATTTGAGCTTCACAAAAAGACTATTAATAGAGACATTAGCATTTCCATTTAATATGTGAGGAACACAGGGCTTAGAGAGGCCATGTGAGTTACCTGGACTTTAGTGTATAGCAGAGCAGAGACTCAGACCCGCCTTGGGTGCCTCCGCCAACCACCTGCACTTCTCTCACAGGTGGTAACCAGCGGCCTGTGCCACCTCTGTGAGCAAGCTAGCCCATCAGCCTTGTGTGGGGAGTTTGATGACACTAGGAAAATAGGCAGCTGTGTTATCACCGCACACCACAGGGTCCCTCAGGCAGGTGGGCAGAGCGAAACCTGACCAGGTGTGCCTGAAGCTCTCTCCGGGGCGCTTCAAGAAAACAATCTCAATGGAAACATTTTCTCTTTTAGCCTGTGGAATGGTTCTTATATTTTCCAAACCAGTATTTTTATGGATAGTTAAGAACAAGGCAGTCCATCCAGTTTTTGTTTCTAACCATTACATATATATATTTTTTTGTTTGTTTGTTTGTTTGTTTTTTTAAGGAAGAAGAGTCTGGAATCTTTTTTATTTTATGTTTAGTCAAATCGGTAATGGTTTTGCACAAGTCTTTCTCTGTCTTCTCTGCTTTCTCTTAAGGCTGCTTTTCTAACTATAATGGTGAGGGAAAAGATTTTTGTCTAATATACTTACCTAAAGTTAGTTGTATCTCATAGACTCAACCTAAAGTACATTTAAAAATAAATTTATATTTTTACCAGGAAGATACTTTCTTCTTTTTTATCACTTTAACTGAGGGCCAATCAATAAGCTTTAGAAATAAGCTGTTTTTTCACCTGTCTTTCCAGATTGAATTTTAGTTAGAGGAATATAGCCTTTTATAATATAAGACAAGAATACGATGACCCAAACACTCCAGCCTTATATTTGTATTAGGTTATGATTGAGTCCTTGGCCCATCTTTAAGCCCATCAAATTTACAAAACCTTTTAGTAATACCACTCCAAAGCATGTCCATCTGTCCTATACTTGGAGTGAATAAAATAATGCTTTTCACTTTGATGATAATAAAGGCTAGCATTTGCAGAGCACCTACTATGTTATAGGCACTGACCTGTGTACAGTGTATACGCCTATTTAATCTTCACAAGAACCCTACGATAGGTACTATTATCCCCATTTCATAGATGGGGAAGCTAACTTGCTAAAGATCATACAATTAATAAATGTTGGGACATCAATCGATTCTTAAGTTGAGCAGGAAAGTGACTACTGAGGACTACCATATTAGGGATTTTACAAAATTTCATCCCGGATTCCACAGCATCTCACCAGGGAGGACATTTCATGACCAGTATGGTTCAAGCATGGTGTATTTATGTGGGCCCGTCATTTTGCTTGTACTCCCAAGGAACAGGTACAGTGGAACACTAGTAAGTCCAATCTCAGGCCCCTTGCTAACTCGGGAACTGTAGCAGGATGGCCATCACATTTAACTTCTCAGGAGTATCTCTGATTATGGGCTGTCCCCTATCGTATGCCTCCTTTTGAATAAGCCTCACAAGGCTTACTGGGAGGGCTTGAGGAGTCTCTCACATTGTTGTGTAAGTAGAATCTGATTTAAATAACCTGTGGGGTTTAGGTAATGGCATCCCACTCCAGTACTCTTGCCTGGAAAATCCCATGGACAGAGGAGCCTGGTGGGCTGCAGTCCATGGGGTCGCGAAGAGTTGGACATGACTGAACGGCTTCCCTTTCACTTTTCACTTTCATGCATTGGAGAAGGAAATGGCAACCCACTCCAGTGTTCTTGCCTGAAGAATCCCAGGGACGGGGGGAGCCTGGTGGGCTGCTGTCTATGGGGTCGCACAGAGTCGGACATGACTGAAGCGACTTAGCGGCAGCAGCAGGGGCTTAGGTGTACTGTATTAGCTTGGATTTACTGTCTATTTAATTCATTCACCAAATATTGTTACAGCTTGTGAGGTTATAGAAACCCAGATTTGTACGGTGTGAAGTACAAAGCCCAGGACAAAATAACAGCTTAGTAAATCGTGTAACCTGTGGGTGGTGGCCCATTTGACTCTATTTTGTTTATTCTACTTAGTATTTCAGAAATTTTCTGTCCTTCTGTAGAATCCTTAGTGCTGAAAAGGCCCTCAGAGCTCACCGAGTCACTCCTTTTTTAGATGAATTCAGTCCAAGAGAGGGTAAGAGCCTTGCCTTAGGCCACCCCATTTTCTGATTCAGCTCCCTGAACCCCCTTTATAAGATCCCCCTGATACATACACTCTGCTGGCACCATCAGTTTAGGCTGGGCAGGACTGACTCAGTTTCAGAGTTGTTTCATATTCTGTTGACAACTGCGTTGCCCATCTTGCCATTTATAGCTCTGACTTTATAGCTTTGGGAAGCACCTTAAGGATAATTGCAAATACTCTACCATCCAAATATGCACTCCCCATGCCTAATAACGAGGCTTTTAAGAGGTGAGATAGGAGAGGAGCAAGATGATAGCTCATGTGAAATGAGAAATCTGGGTAAGTGGGATTTGGTAATGGACTTTGCAGTGACACTTCTTGTCTGATCATTGGTCCATGGTTATGCTGGTACATTCTGTACTTTGAAAGGCATATAATGTCAAAAGGCCCAAATATTGGTTAAGATTTTGATTATTTTGCAGAATTGTAGAAAAAAGAACCTCAGGACTGATTATTTTTCCCTCAAAGCTTTATGTTTAATGTTCTTATCCCTTGTTTAGAAGTTGCACTTTCTATTGTTTGTAGGACTATCCAAAAAAATGTGTTTGTTCTTTCCTATTGCCTCAGTGATTTAATGGTTCTGTTCTTTGAAGAGTAATTCCAGCTGCCTTTTGATTTGAGACACGTAGAAAAATCTGCTTATGAGCTTGGCAGCTCTTAGTTGAGAACATTCATTCACTCATTGATCTGTCAAACTTTTATTAAATACTGATGTACATGGTACTGTGGCAAGTGAAAGGAATGTGAGAGTGAGTAAGACGTGGTTCTTATCTACAAGGAACTCGGAGTCCCATGGAGGAGATAGGCCTGGCTTCAATAAACAACCATGCCAATTTTGCAGGGGCAAGATTACCGAGGGGGCACATGGGAATGACCAATCCCCAAGTGGACCTCTGAGAAAGGTACAGGGATGTGAGACCAGCTGGATCTTAAAGGATGTCGGGGGCTTGAAAAGTGGAGAAAGGAGCTGGTAATGGGGATGAGGGTGGTGGGGAGGTATTCCAGGTGGAGGGAGCAAGATGCACAGAGGCTGGTGGTGGGCAGGTGAAGAGAGGTGTGGGGGGTGTTCAGGTCATGAGGGACTAGGAAGTTATGCTACAGAGTTTGTATCCATAAGTCAATGGGGAGCTACAGAATTATCTTAAGCAAACAAATAATGGGATTAGTGTTACATTTTAGAAAGATAAAGAATGACTGGAAGGGTATCAACCCCTGATTTCACTTTTGGATTCAACAACCAATTGGGTTTCTTAGGTTTGCCTCACATCTCCCGTCTTCAGGGTTGAGTTTGTAGCTGACCACCAACTCCCTCAGGCCACTAGCTGCCCCTGAATGACAAGCTCGCAAGGAGCCCTCAGAAACAGGCCCACCCTCTGAGCCTGCTCCAGCCTGCTCCACAGCCCAAGGCGGGAAGTGGACAGGGACAGTCGCACCAGAGTTACGTGTTTCTGTTCAAGACATGAAGATGTGCTTGGAATATGAGGGAGCCAAAACAGGTAACAGGCTTCCTTGCTGGCTTCCTGGACAGTGAGCTGGTCCCTTAAAAGGAGTGAGGGTAGTGGGGGAGTTGGTGGGTGGGGCAGGAGGCGGAGCCTAGGTGGTCTAACCAGTCCTTGGTGGTGCTGTGTGCAGGGATCATGTGAAGGACCCTGCTTTTTCTCCCTACACCTCAGAACTGGCAGCTGGGTTTTGGCCCTTTTATAACTTGCTGTTTGTAACTTTCCCTGCACGCACAGTTATTTTTAATTTTTATTTATTTTTTAAAATTTATTTATTTATTTTAATTGGAGGATAATTGTTCAGTCACTCAGTTGTGTCCGACTCTTTGAAACCCCAAGGACTGCAGCATGCCAGGCTTCTCTGTCCTTCACAGGGGAATAATCACTTTACAATATTGTGATGGTTTTTGCCATACATCAATATGGATTGGCCATAGGTATACATGTGTCCCCTGCATCTTGAACGCCCCCCAGGTTGTCACAGAACATTGGCTTTGGGTGCCCTGCTTTATACATCAAACTCGCACTGGTCATCTGTTTTACATATGGTAATGTATGTTTCAGTGCTATAGTTTCTTTGTATTCCATTGCTTCCGAGGAGAGGAGACATTTGTCCAAGTGCAAGCATGGAACAACAGGAAAAGGAGTACGTCAAGGCTGTATATTGTCACCCTGCTTATTTAACTTCTATTCAGAGTACATCATGAGAAACGCTGGGCTGGAAGAAGCACAAGCTGGAATCAAGATTTCTGGGAGAAATATCAATAACCTCAAATATGCAGATGACACCACCCTTATGGCAGAAAGTAAAGAAGAACTAAAGAGCCTCTTGATGAAAGTGAAAGAAGAGAGTGGAAAAAGTTGGCGTAAAGGTCAACATTCAGAAAATGAAGATCACAGTATCCAGTCCCATTACTTCATGGCAAATAGATGGGGAAACAGTGGAAACAGTGTCAGACTTTATTTTTCTGGGCTCCAAAATCACTGCAGATGGTGATTGCAGCCATGAAATTAAAAAGACGCTTACTCCTTGGAAGGAAAGTCATGACCAACCTAGATAGCATATTCAAAAGCAGAGACATTACTTTGCCAACAAAGGTCCGACTAGTCAAGTCTATGGTTTTTCCAGTGGTCATGTATGGATGTGAGAGTTGGGACTGTGAAGAAAGCTGAACACCGAAGAATTGATGCTTTTGAATGGTGGTGTTGGAGAAGACCCTTGAGAGTCCCTTGGACTGCAAGGAGATCCAACCAGTCCATTCTAAAGGAGATCAGTCCTGGGTGTTCTTTGGAAGGAATGATGCTAAAGCTGAAACTCCAGTACTTTGGCCACCTCATGCGAAGAGTTGACTCATTGGAATGACCCTGGTGCTGGGATGGATTGGGGGCAGGAGAAGGGGACAACAGAGGATAAGATGGCTGTATGGCATCACCGACTTGATGGACAAGTTTGAGTGAACTCCGGGAGTTGGTGATGGACAGGGAGGCCTGGTGTGCTGCGATTCATAGGGTCGCAGAGTCAGACACGACTGAGTGACTGAACTGAACTGAACTGAAGAACTGCAGTCACGGGCCCCAGCCAGTCTCACTGTCCCTATAGCCTAGCAGATGCACATGGAGCCCAGCATAGCTCATGGGCAGCCTGAGCAGATGCCCAGCTGAGCCCAGGCTACATCAGTTGAACCAGAGAGTCCGCCTACAGACCTGTGAATGCAAGAAAAAGTGCTCGTGGTTGAAGTCCACTGAGTTTTGGTTTGTCAGGCAGCATTGTTGACAGAACAGCTGGCTGTACCCAACCTGGCAAAGACAGATGTGCCTCCTTGCTCTGAGGACTAATGGAGAACATATATGTCAAGTGTTCTGAGCAGTACTTTGGCCTGATATTACTACTGTTACTATTAATCTCACATTGAACTTGGCTCACAGAACCAAAACTCTAGAATCCCTCTTAGTGGGACTGGGAAAGAAAAATGTTGGATTAACATCTATTGGATTTGATGTTAAGTAGGCCTGAGGAAGGAAGGAGAAAAGAGTGGTGGGGCAGGGAGAAGGAGAGGGAGAAGGAGAGGAAGGAGGAGGAAGGTCAGATCCAGGGGCTCCCATCCTCCATTCCTTACCACCTGCCTTGTTTCAGGCCATCATCCATGTCCTGCTCACCTCTGGGAAATCTGTGAGGCAGGCCGCCTCCTTTCTGTCCACTAGGAGGGAACTTGACCCTGGTCCTCTGCAGACAGGTCAGCCACGGGGTCCTGTCTCTGGCTCTTTGAATCCCAGTGAGAGTGCACCCCAGCTTGCTGAGATTTCACAGCATCTCTACTGAAATGTTCAGAAGGGTGCCAGTGCCTTGTAATGGGGATCAGAAGGAAGTGAGAAAAACAGGAGTCCGGCCCCGGATTTATCTCTCCCCTTCTGGGGGGTACAGGAGCACCAGGCTCTCTCCTCTGTGGGCCCCACCCGCTGTGTCTCTCCTGCGCCCCGCCCCCGCCCCCGCCCCGCCCTTCTCACTGTCGGGGCCCCACCCACTCTCCTAGCCCTCACCTGGAGTGAGGACTCCTTGCTCCCCAAGATCTCCCCTGCCTTCAGAACTCTTCATTTCAGTGTGAATACTGGCTGAATCCGCAGTGAAGCAGGAGCAAGTTCTGGATCTGAGAGTAGGTAGTGGGCTGGGGCAAGGCCGGGAAGTCAGCTCTGGGGTGTGGGGGAATGACTCTCTACACCCGAGTCTAAAAGACCTAAAGACAAGCACAAGTGTGCATCACCACAACCAGCTCCTCAGTAGAGACAACGTCCTGGCCATGCAGGAGTACTCCTCCTGCAGAATGACTTCAGCCACTTCTCTCTGAGGAAAAATACCTGTCTTTATGAAAAATTTCATTAACCAAGTTATTTGAACAAATGGTACCACCATTTTTATATACCTTTTTCCTAATATGAAAGTTTCTAGTTTATCTCCTGTTAAGAGATGTGTGTGTATGTATGTATATGTAGTATGTGTGTGTGGTGTGATCTGTATAAGTGTGTGGTATTTGGTGTGTGATTGTGTGGTATATGTGTGTGTGTGTATGTGTGTGGTGTGATCTGTATGTGCAGTTGCGTGGGGTATGTGTGTGTGGTGTGTGTGGTTCATGCTCCACATTTACTGATAGGTAATGTGAGGGGGAGGCTAAACGAGTGGGGGTCGAAAGTATCCCCGCCCTCCCCCCACCGCCAACTCTGGCTGAGGCAGAGAAGCTCTGCTTGTGTGTATCTTATGTGTTGGAGATTTTGGGGTATGATTTTTCTTGTTTTCTCTGAAACAAGTTTGTGTGTCACTGGTTATTATGAGATACCAGCTGTATCTGCACGATACTAAACTGCTGGGGCAACAACGTGCTCTGCTCTCCCTCTGAAAGAGGGTCCTGATTTTATTCAGGATGGCAGTGTGCCCAGCCTCAGGAGCTCTACCTTCAGAGGTTGGGGAAGACATCACAAGAGAGGCAGTATTTGAACTGAATCAAGAGTTTGTGTGTGCATCCGTGTCTATACCTGCATATACAGCAGTGTAGAATTACAGAGCACTTCCAAGTATATTACCTTGTTAAATTGTTGTAACTGTTCTGTAAGTAGTGTATCATTACCCCATTTCACAGCTGAAGAGACTGTCTTGGCAGATGAAAATGACGTGCGCAGGTCACCCTGATGTGAACACCAGGGCCCAGGCCCTTGCCCACACATCTGGTGGCAAGTCAAGTGCTTTACCTGCCTTGGTAGAGATGCTGCCACTCCAGCACTCCTCAAATCAGAAGAGTGGAAAGAAAGTGAAATTCTTATTAAAAGTGCTTGAATCTCCATCTATGCAAAGAAGAAAATTAAACTAAAACCAAGTTAGCAAAAGGGAAGGGAAGAAGAGTGTGGTTGGCAGAACTCTAGTGATGTGTCCAGGATGTCCATTCATGGTTATTCAAACACTCATCTAGGTACTGCTGAAAGGATGTGCAGATGTATGTAAAGTTACCAACCAGCTTCAAAACAGGGACATTATCCTGGATTATCTGGCTGTGTCAGTGTCCTTGCATGAACCCTCAAAAGCAGAAGAGGAAGGCAGAAGACTCAGAGAAAGGAGGCAGAAATCCATCAGAGAGATCTGAAGCACTGTTGCTGAAGACTCTGGTGATGGAAGTGGTGGGCTGTGAGCCAAGGAATGCAGGTGATCCCAGAAGCTGGGGGTGACCCAGGCCCAAAACAAGGACACGGATCTCCAGTTCTCCAGGGAAAGGAAATCTGCCGAGAACTTGAGTGACTTTGGAGGCAAGCTGGTGCCCAGAGCCCCGCAGCCCTGCTGACATCTTGCCTGCAGGCTCCTGGATTCAGCCCAGATAGACAGCCCTCTAACCCAGCTGGACCCAGACTTCGGACTGAGAGAAACTGAGATAACACGTTTCTGTTGTTCAGTCTGCTATATTTGAAATAATTTTTGTCTGCTAAATGTGTAGCAATAGAAAACTAATCCAGAGGAGTGAACACAAAAACCACCAGCCGTCCAGCTCCCACGTGATGAGTTCTGCCTGTGTCTAACGAAACTGCAACTCAGCTCCTTGGGTAAACAACACTAACCACCTTTCCTGTTGTTTGAGCTAAACATTTTCATGTTTGGCTTCAGCTTCAAGGTGCTGCTTTTTATTTGTTTGTGAGAGCTTGGAAAGTTTATTTTAATCCCCCCTTAGAATTATGAGAGTACAAAAATGAGGAAAATATACTTTCCTCATTTAGAAAAGTCAAATAGTGCGGAATGGGTTGAATTTTAAGGCTTTCCATGTGATGAATTCTCAGTGTAGAATAACAGTTTGGGTTAAGTTTTTGGGGAAAAGAGATAAAAACGTAGCAGATGAAACCACGAAGCAGCCCGGCACTGTCTTTTATAACTGATGAGTGCTCTGGGAAGTGGCCTGACTCCTTTGTGCTTAAATAGCTCAGCCAGTTTTGGTATCCATAGTTGTGTGGAGTCATTTTCAAGATGCAGAGAGAGAATTTCACACTCTACAGTGCTCTTGGCCACATAGTCTTATCTTCCTTGTGTTTTGAAGCTACTACAGTGTTACATTTTATTGGCGTGACCTTGGCCATTTTAACTTTTTAATATCAGGAAGTTTGAATTTTCTGGCTGTTTTTACGAAGTGTGGTCATAATTGTGCCTCAATACATACGGGTTTACCAGTGAACAAAGTGCTCTGAGTCAGTGAACCAGATAGAAAAGGCGAGACAGGGATGCCTGGTGTCGACGCCCCAGGGAGGGGAACTGTGGGAGCAGCCATGGAGGTGCTTTTCTGGCATCCTCTGTGAGAGGGCCAGGGGCTGGATGCTGGTGGTACGAGCTGAGGGCACTAGAGGGCTGCAGGGAACTGTGTCGTCATGAGGAAGACCCCCGCAGACACAGGCCTCCTGATACACCTGACTCCAGAGGGCACCAGCAGTCTCTGGATGTGAGCCTGGAAAGCTGTGCCAACCAACTGGGAGGTTTACAGCTGGGCCGAATCTTGTCCTTAACTATTAACCCTAGAGGCAGAGGTAACCAACAAGAAGAGGGCTACACTGGGACCCGATGACCTAAAAGAAACGCTTGTTTGCCTTTCCCTGCTCCTCACCCCTACACGCTGGAGGAGCACGGCCTGCAAGACCAGGGATGACGAGGAGTTCAGCCACGACCTCCTCCCTGCCTGCACTCAGGCTCTCCCTCAAGTCAACCCTGGAGGAGGGAGATGAGGCTTGGATTACATCTGAAGTTAAATGTGTGAACTCAGATGTCATCAAGGGAAGGAAATGGGAGATTTGACACAGTATGACTAAAAATAATCATTGACCGTTTTGTTAAGTGAAATTGTTACCAAACACAAGTTCTTTCTCCCAATGCACAGTGAGGCCAAACAAACTAAAATATCCTAGTCTGGAGCAGAGAAAGGTTTATTGCAGGGCTGTGCAGGGTGAGGGTGGCTCATACCCAAAAAAACCCTAAGCTGTCCGAAGGGTTGCTGCAAGGCACTTTTAAAGGCCAGGTGAGGGGGCCCCGGGGGAGCGTGGTTAGTTGCTGCAAGCTTCTCGGTGTTTGAACCCTTGTTCTTGCACTGGTGCACATATGTCAGGTCATGCTGTTCCTGTAATCCTCCAACAAGACCAATGTTATTCTCTGTTCTGCAACTTTTTGTCTCTATATGAATGGGCTCTTGAAGATCAGAGCCCTGAGAATAGGCTATCCTGTATATTTCAGGCTGTAGGCAACTGTCTTTTACAAAAGGTGCAGAGCCAACATGAGTAAACACAGGAAAAGGAACAGATCCAATATGGAGTCAGATTTGTTCTTTCCTATTACAAATAAGCCAGACAGAGAAAGACAAATACTGTATGGTCTCACCTATATGTGGAATCTAGCAAAACAAAGAACAACCAAGCTTATAAATATAGAGAATAGATTGGTAGTTGTAAGAGGTGGGGTTGGGGGGTAAGCAATATGAGTAGAGGGGTCCAAAGGTACAAACTTCCAATTATAAGAAGAGTGAGTCCTGGGGATATAATTTATAGTATGGTAACCATAGTTAATTATGTTGTTGTTGTTGTGCTCAGTTGCTAAGTCATGTCTGACTCTGTGACCCCATGGACTGAAGCTTCCAGGCTCCTCTGTTTGTGGGATTTTCCAGGCAAGAATACTGGAGTGGGTTGCCATTTTCTCCTCCAGGGGAATCTTCCAGACTCAGGGGTTGACCCATTTCTCCTGCATTGGCAAGTGGATTCTTTGCCACTGAGTCACCTGGGAAGCCCATAGTTAATTATAAAGAATCTGCCTGCAATGTAGGAGACCCAGGTTTGATCCCTGGGTCAGAAAGATCCCCCGGAGAAAGGAATAGCAATCCATTCCAGTATTCTTGCCTGGAGCTTTCCATTGACAGAGGAGCCTGGCGGGCTACAGTCCTTGGGTTCCTAAAGAGTCAGACATGACTGAGCAACTAACAATTTCACCTTCATATTTGAAAGTTGCTAAAGTTTTAAAGTTCTCATCACAAGTTTAAAGTTCTTTGAAGTTCTCATCACAAGAACAGATTTTTTAAAAAATTATGTATGGTGACAGATGTTAACTACACTTATTGTGGTGATTACTTTCATTACATACAAATATTGAATCATTATGTTGTACACCTAAAACTAATATAATGTTATTTATCAGTTATACTTCAATAAAAAATCTT
Organism: Bos indicus x Bos taurus; assembly: GCF_003369695.1. NCBI lineage: Eukaryota > Metazoa > Chordata > Mammalia > Artiodactyla > Bovidae > Bos > Bos indicus x Bos taurus. Next base: position 78,816,382 of record NC_040083.1, on the reverse strand, counting down.
TGGTGTAAAATAACATGGTTTCATGCTTGTACCTCCTTAGAGCTGAGAACTGCTTAATAAATTGGTACAGAGGTCATGCAGTAGGATTTCAGGGGTCCAGACGGCCTCTGTGGGTGCTGGGGGAAAGTATGAGGACTGATGGGCTTGGACTCAGTGTAGGAGATGAATGAAGGTGGAATATGCCGACCGATAAAGAGTGAGTTCCCTGTCTCTTCAGGGATGTGGGATGAGATAGATGTTCTTTAAAGCTCCTTCAAACCTGAGGCTTCTCCTCCTGTTCTGGGACCCTTGGGAGAGGTGGATAGGTGGGGCTGGCTCAGGAGAAGAGCAGGCTGGTGGTGGCCTGCACTGTGGATGGTCCTGGGGCCAGTCTGGGCCTGGAGGTCAGTGTCACTGTGGCTAGCCTCTCCAGGCTGGGCCTCCAGTTGCCTTTGCACAGACTCAGGAAGGCTCTTCTGCTGGGCACCATTTCCTGCTGCCCCTGGGCACAATGATACTCAAAACCAGTTGTATTAATACCAGCTGTTGCACTGGGTCTGGCCCAAGGACACAAGGGGAGGTACAGCCAGGAGGGCTACCTGCAGGTCTCTCCATCTCTGCTCTGACAGGAGGGTCAGCCACTTCTCCTCGGTCTGGTCACCTCTGCCGTGGATGTGGATAGACAGGGATATTTACATGCTGTGAAGCCATCACAGAGGACAGTTAGCAGATGACTGAACATCTCGGTCAGGGGACTTGGGGCCCTGAGTATTGTTGATGTAAGTGTTTTGGGAGAAAAAGAAAACATAACAGATGGGATCATTAAGTTGCCCCCCAGGGCTTAGCAGGGTGCAGAGAATGGTAGGAGTTCAAGTCTACAGCTTCCATGGGCCTCCTGGGTCATCAAACCTATTTCCCTAAGGCATCAATTCTCTTATATCCTCCTCCCCTCCTGACACCCATGAAGGTGGGGGACATTTGTCCTTGCTCAGTTCAATCCCTTCCTCTAACTCACGGGAAGAGGGCTCTGTTCCTTTCATGGTAAGAATATAGTGAAAAGAGGCCCACAGCAGCTTCTGCAGTGAGGCTGGGACTCACTGCTGGGCCAGATTTAGCAAAGAGATAGGATGCCCAGTTGAACTTGAATTTCAGATAAGCAGTAGAGTATGATATTGGGGGCATTCTTACACTAAGGGCTTATTCACTGTTTATGTGAAGCTCAGATTTGACTGGGCGTCCTGTAACCCAGGGTTACCTGATAACCCTTAACGAAGCCCAATTCTGCAGTCCACACCCCTTTCCCCAGAAGTGGGCAAAGCACCCAGTCTTTGGAGTGGGAAGAAGTCCAGCCGGGGACACCCCAATCTTTACTATGAGCTGAGTGTGGGGCATGGGATATAACCTGAATGACCTGCTTGACCAGCTTGGGGTCAGACCCAGCTGTGGTGTGATGGGTGTGGAGTCCTCCTGTGATGTTCAAGGTGAGCCGCAATCACCTGCTTGCCCACCATATAGAAAGTCCAGAACTGCCCCCTCTGGGGGTCTCCCTGCCACCTGGGGTTTGTGCACTTTAAAGGGATCAGCCCTGTTTCCACACTCCCCACTCTGCTCCCTCCACCCGCCCCCTAGCCCTTAGCTCAGATCTCTGGCAGCCTCCATGGTTTCCTGAGGGAAGCCACTTACATACTTGCTGAAGGTTCTGCCCGTTTTGTTCAGGGCAACGAGTTCAGGAGGGCTGCCCGGCCAGCTAGGCCTGGTGTTGAGCTGGGCTTGTCAGTCAGCTGCCTATTTTCTAATAAGCTCTTGCTTCTGTCCTACCAGCTGGCCGTGGCCAGAATGTTTCAGTCCAACCCAGCTGCTCTAGTATCATGAACCTCAAAGACTCAGGTCAGTTCCCCATCCTGTGCACCCAGGAGGTGTCCCGGCTCTACAGCAAACATCCTCATGTCTTTTCAGCCACCTGCTCCGCATGGAGAGTGGTCCTAAAAGGAGAGGCCTTTTTTAATGCCCAGGGCAGAGGAGGCCTATGCTGTCACCTTTAAAGAGCCAGGAAGGTCACCTAGCGACTCTTCCACGAACAAAATCTGCTGGGCCCATCCAGGCAGAAAAGTAGTTAGAAACTTTAAGATGGTAGCTTCTCAAAATTCTTCCTGATCTACCTGAATGGGAGAGAGAAAATGGGGCTTCCGCCTGGGTTTTGGTCAATTCGATGATATCCTAGGGTTGTTTAAAGGAGTCTAAGGAGCTACTTCGGCATGACTGTACCACGTAAGAGTGGCCTGTGTGCTGTGCAGGTGTGCGTGCATGTGTGTGCGTGTGTGTTCAGTATAAGTTCAACAAGTCTATGGGTCCCCTGTGCCACTGGAACAGGTTGTCACCACGTCTCATCTCACAGAGCACTTCTTCCAAGTCGTAAGCACACGTACAATCCATATTGTGTTTGAAGGAGACAATAGTTGAAAGGGTTTGCCAGGCTATTTTTAACACTGAAGTCTGGAAGGAAAATGATGTCACATGCTGGGAAAAGTGTCCAGATATTTCAGCAGACTGCAGCCAAAGAATTCTGGTTTGTGTCTGTTTCTCTCAGAATGGGGATCATTCAAAATAGGTGAGTTTTCAACCCTTCATTCCAAAAACCTTTGCTGCTTGACCCATGCCTGGAACAGCTTCCTCCCCTGTGGTTTATCAAACAGACACAAAGACTCCTGCGAAGCAGGAAACTGGGTGGCAGGGGAAGAAGGGTCTCTGATGAGCAGGTGGACTTCACATTGCAGAGGAGCAGAAGGCCAGCCACCTCAAAGTGAGAAAGAAAAGAAAAAGTGATCATTTTAGGATTTTCTGCCTCTGCTCTGTGATCTTGGACACATTACTGAACCTTTCTGATTTTCAATCATCTCATTTGTAACATGGTACTACATAAACCTCTGAAGATTGTTGTGGGTATTAAGAAAATGAATGAGAATAGTTATTACGGTGCAGGGCACCCACTGGGTTAAACGAATATTAGTTCTTTGCCTCTCCTTTCCTTTGATGTTGTTTTTTCCATTATCCTGTTTTATTTCCCCTGTTGTTGACTAGGGAACACATGTTACAAAGGTCTCCTCCAGCTACTCTGGCTACAGCTTCTAAGTGAGGAACAGCACCTCCAAGAAATACAGTCATAGTAGGGGTGGGAAAGCAGGAGGAACATGACTGTGATAGTTCTGTTCCCTTGGGAGTAGCTGCCCACGTCTCTGCAGGAAATGCTGGTTTTATTTGCAGATGTGTGAGGGCTTGACATAGTCCATGTGCTGACTGAGGAGAGAGAAAGGTCAACCTCCCTCTGGGCCAGAACTTCCAAAACAGCCCAGCCTGCTCTGGCATTAGGTGCAAACTTCCTGGTTGGGGCTTCCCAGGTGGTACTAGTAGCAAAGAACCCGCCTCCTAATGCAGGAGATGTAAGAGAGGCATGTTCAATCCCCGGGTTAGGAAGATCCCCTGGAGGAGGGCATGGCAACTCACTCCAGTATTCTTGCCTGGAGAATCCCATGGACAGAGGAGCCTGGTGGGCTACAGTCCATAGGGTCACAAAGAGTCGGACACAACTGAAGTGACTTAGGACGCATGTCCACAAGCTTCCTGGGGGGCTATCGCAGTCTGCTGGCCTCCTGGTGAGAACTGAATTTTTTAACATCTATTTCACTCCTGCTAAGTTTCTTCCTTTATAACTAGGAGCCTGGAGGCAATTGATTATCATTCTGGGCGTTTCTGCCTGAGACCCTCAGGCAGAAGGAAAGGAAGCAGGCACCAGTGGGAGGGATGAGGCCCTGGTTTCAGAGCCTGGCTTGGGAGTCAAGCTGCCTGTTGCTCTCAGGATGAGTGTATGGGGCAGCTTTGGTGGGGGTGGGTAATAATTTCTCAACCATAATGTAAAATCTAGAGACTGGTTCAGCTTCTTCCTCTCTTTTTTCTGCTCACTGCTGATTTAGCAACTACAGCCCAATGACTTCCTTTTACAAAAGAGACTCAAAAATAGTTCATCTGGAGATCCTGGTGCAAGAGGACAGTTAGGTCAGTTACCCTTAGGAGCAGGATGCCCTCTTATGAGAATGAGGCTCATTCTATCATTGCTGTTTGTATTCAGACCTGCTGGTACAGCTTTAGTCTTGGATCATTTGGTCTATGGGATTCTGGGAAAAGCACCAATAAACAATGGCCAAGCAGACTGGGGTGGACAGAGAAGATGGGCATCTCACCTGGGCCAGTCTTTCTGGAGGAAGTTATGTCTGACCTGGGACCTGTGGTTGAACTTTGAAGTCCAAACTCAGAAGCCAGGGAAGAGAATTCTGAGCAGCAAGAACAGAATAAGAGAGACAGGCACAAGGTTTCAAAGAAGCTACAAGTGCTCAGTATGGTCAGCGCAGAAGGTGGAGAGAGGGAAGGAGGAGGCCTGAGTGGTGAGCGGTGGCCAGGCAGGGCAGCCCTTGGTTCAGACAGAGCTGTGTGGGCTGGACGAAGATGCCTCTGTGGGCATGGCACACAGAGCTCCTACTCAGGACAGAGAGGGGATCTGTGAGTGTGTAGTCCATGTAGAAAGCGCTCTGGTGAGGAAAGGTGAGGATGTCTGTCTAACGGCATGGAAGGGAGTGTTATCCTAAGATGAGAAAAGAGAGAGTGCAGAGCTGGGGTTGCCTTCTCCCACCTTTACCGAGAAGGTGATCAGGGATGAGCTAGATTAACCCTGCAGGAAAGCGCACAATTCCAGCACCCTCCAGTCTGCCAGTGTAGATGATGGACATTTCTCCTTCATCCTTTAGCTATAGGAGCCCAAGAGAGGGAAGATGAAGAAGAGACATAAACAACTGCGGCAGACACCCCCACCTCACCTCCCAGCAGCCTTCTTTCTCTTCTTCCTCACTGACTGAACCCTGGTTTATTGGGGATGTGTGTGTGCGCGCACGCGTGCGCTTGTGCCCCAACTAAATGGGCCCAAAGAAAAAGCGATATTTTCCAGTCTTCCTGGAAGGGAGCAGTGTCCATACAACACAATTCTGCCAAAGCAACATCAGTGGAACGCATTGGGTGCGCCTTCGGGCCAGTTTGTAAGTGGGTGCTGGTTCCCGCGGCCCCGGCCCCCCGCCCCAGCTCCCCTGCCCACCCCGCTCTTCGTCCATTTCCCCTCCAGCAGCTCGGGGCGGAGCCTACGCCCTTGAATTTCTGACAAGATCCCCGCAGTGTGGATGCTGCGGTCCAGGGACCGCACTTTGAGAGGCACTGCTCAGTGTTCCTAGGGACTAGGCGGGAAAATCGTGTGGATGCCTTCCAGTCTGCAGAGCAGCGGGAGGATGTGGGGGTGGGTGGAAGGGCGAACCTGAATGGTGGGAATTGTGACCGGGAGCTCACAGGGAACTGGACGCCGCCACTGACTGTCGCCACCAGAGTAAACAACATGTGCCTTTTGTTCTTCAGGAACGACAGCGACGTGACCAGATAAGGGTGTCCTCCCCATGGCACGAGCGCAGGCAGCCTCCCAGCGCCCCCCGCCCCCCCCCCCCCCCCCCGCCTGTACCCACCTGTCTGGACTCAGAGGCCCTGGGCTGCATAAGCCCTTCTGGATGGCAGCGTGTTTTCTCCATCAGGACTCGGTTGTTACCATACACAGTGTTTATTTTTCTTTATAAAAATATGCAAGCTGTGTGCCTCCAAATGCTGCAAGCTCCGAATCTTCCATTTGTTTGTGGAGAGACAGACGGGGTGGCACACTTTCAGTCATACTATGAAATGCAGCCTGGCAGCCCCGGAGGGAGGAGGGAAGAACGATAGCCTGTGCGTCTCCTTCCCAGGAGCCAGGGGCTGGGACGCTGGGACCACCTCCCATCCCCGGAAGGGATCCTAATGCACGTGTTCCCCCAGAACGGATGACCGGGCCACTGTAGGGCCCCATGGGATGTGCTGAGTCCCATTGATTTACTGTGGGTCACCAGGCATGGGTCCTTTTGGTTCCCAAATGGAAATGGCCTTTTCCCCCACTAAAAACAAAAGTAATAAATGAACATTTAAAATTTTTCATGAAAACAAAGACTGGAGACTGAAGAAACAAAGACTAATGTCTCCCTGTCTGTATATGTCTGTCTGTACCTAACCTACCTTTTTCAACTGTGGATATCTCCTGCCAGGTTAACACACCTACATCTGTATCCTAAATTGTGATGCCTGAGTCTTACCCCATTATGTGGCTATGTCAGCCCCAAAGCGAAAGGTGCTTGGTTAATTACCAGCTGTTTTTGCTTTTATAAATTGTGCTGCATTGAACATCCTTCTACATACTTCTTAGCCCTCTTTGTTTCTTTACTTGTGTAGGCTAAACTCTTAGCTGAGTAATTGCTTTTCAGGAACATTCCTGAACTGTCCTCCCTGAAGTCTGTGCAAAGACGCCCGACATCACAGAGTAAGAGCCTCACCCCCACCATCACTCCAGAGCACACATTTTTTTTGTCATGTTTTCTTAGATTTCTAATGATTAGTATATCTTGACATGGAAAATCTTTATGTAATAAAGATTTAAAGTTTATTACATAAAGATTTAAAGTTTTTCTTCTTATTATAAATTGTAGTTATAAAAAGTATTTTGTAACAATAATATTGTTTTTCAGTTGCTAAATAATATTCAACTCTTTCCAACCCCATGGACTGCAGCACACCAGGCTTCCCCGTCCTTCACTATCTCTTGGAGTTTGCTCAAACTCATGTCCATTGAATTGGTGATGTCATCCAACCATCTCATCCTCTGCTGTCCCCTTCTCCTTCTGCCCTCAATTTTTCCCAGCGTCAGAATCTTTTCCAATGAGTCAGCTCTTCTCATCAAGTGGATAGAGTATTGAAGCTTCAGCTTTAGCATCAGTCCTTCCAATGAATATTCAGGATTGATTTCCTTTAGGATTGATTAATTTGATCTCTTTGCTGTCCAAGGGACTTTCAAGAGTCTTTTCCAGTACCATAGTTTGAAAGCATCAATTCTTTGGCGCTTGGCCTTCTTTACGGTCCAACTCTCATGTCTATACATGACTAGTGGAAAAGCCGCAGCTTTGACTACATGGACCTTTGCCAGCAAAGTGATGTCTCTGTTTTTAATAAAGTTTGTCATAGCTTTTCTTCCAAGGAGCAAGCATCTTTTAATTTCATGGCTGCAGTCACCATCTGCAGTGATTTTAGAGCCCAAGAAAATAAATTCTGTCAGTTTCCACTTTTCCCCAATCTAATTGCCATGAAGTGATGGGACCGGATGCCATGATCTCAGTTTTTTGAATGTTGCGTTTTAAGCCAGCTTTTTTACTCTCCTCTTTCACTTTTATCAAGAGGCTCTTTAGTTCCTTTTTGCTTTCTGCCATTAGAGTGGTGAAAGTGAAAGTCATTCAGTTGTGTCTGACTGAACTGAACTCCTGCATTGCAGGCAGATTCTTTATCGACTGAGCTATGAGGAAAGCCCATTAGAGTGGTATCGTCTGCATATCTGAGGTTATTGATATTTCTCCTTCAGTTCAGTTCAGTTCAGTCGCTCAGTCATGTCCGACTCTTTGTGACCCCATGAATCGCAGCATGCCAGGCCTCCCTGTCCATCACCAACTCCCAGAGTTCACTCAAACTCATGTCCATCAAGTCAGTGATGCCATCCAGCCATCTCATCCTCTGTCGTCCCCTTCTCCTCCTGCCCCCAATCCCTCCCAGCATCAGAGTCTTTTCCAATGAGTCAACTCTTCGCATGAGGTGGCCAAAGTACTGGACTTTCAGCTTTAGCATCATTCCTTCCAAAGAAATCCCAGGGCTGATCTCCTTCAGAATGGACTGGTTGGATCTCCTTGCACTCCAACGGACTCTCAAGAGTCTTCTCCAACACCACAGTTGAAAAGCATCAATTCTTTGGTGCTCAGCCTTCTTCACAGTCCAACTCTCACATCCATACATGACCACAGGAAAAACCATAGCCTTGACTAGACGAACCTTTGTTGGCAAAGTAATGTCTCTGCTTTTGAATATGCTATCTAGCTTGGTCATAATTTTCTCTCCAAGGAGTAAGCGTCTTTTAATTTCATGGCTGCAGTCACCATCTGCAGTGATTTTGGAGCCCCCCAAAATAAAATCTGACACTGTTTCCACTGTTTCCCCATCTATTTCCCATGAAGTGATGGGACCGGATGCCATGATCTTCTTTTTCTGAATGTTGAGCTTTAAGCCAACTTTTTCACTCTCCACTTAGCAACCTTTATTCCAGCTTGTGCTTCATCCAGCCCAGCATTTCACATGATGTACTCTGCATATAAGTTAAATAAGCTGGGTGGCAGTATACAGCCTTGATGTACTTCTTTCCCAATTTTGAACCAGTCTGTTGTTCAATGTCCGGTTCCAACTGTTGCTTCTTGACCTGCATACAGGTTTCTCAGGAGATGGATATGGTAGTCTGGTATTCCCATCTCGAAGAATTTTCCATGGTTTGTTGTGATCCACACAGTCAAAGGCTTTAGCAGAGTCAATGAAGCAGAAATAGATGTTTTTCTGGAACTCTCTTGCTTTTTCTATGATCCAACAGATGTTAGCAATTTGATTCTGTTTCCTCTGACTTTTCTAAACCCAGCCTGTGCATCTGGAAGTTCTCAATTCATGTACTGTTGAAGCCTAGCTTGAAGGATTTTGAGAATTACCTTGCTAGTAGGAAGTCAAGCGATACCTGGAGTAACAGGCAAGTTTGGCTTTGGAGAAACAAAATGAAGCAGGGCAAAGGCTAACAGAATTTTGCCAAGAGAACACACTGGTCATAGCAAACACCCTCTTCCAACAACACAAGAGACCACTCTACACATCGACATCACCAGATGGTCAATACTGAAATAGTAATATGCATTTGAATTTTTCCTTATTTTAACTTTTTCTTATAAAAATGTTCATAGCTGAGACAAGTTGAAATACTAGTAAAATAAACACCCACATGTCCTCCATCTAGAGTCAATGATTTACATTTTGCTATATATGATTTCTCTATCTCTATGAGTGTGTGTTTAAATTTTCCTAACAATCACAGTGCTATTATCACACCTAAGAAAATTACCAGTAATTTCATAATATTGCCTAGTCCATATTCAAACTAACCCAGTATACAAAAATTATCATTCCAGTATAGCAGTTGCTACATAATATGTAGAGATAATATTCAGGACTCTCAGTACTGGCTTATGCATCATAGTCACCTGAGTCTATGTTTTAAGTAGGTGCTAGGGCTGGAATTAGAAATTCTTCAAGGAATTTTGAGGGATGAGGGAGGGAGGGAGGATTTTTTTTTTAAACTGGAAGTTTTCCTGCAAGTTAACAAACTTATCTGGAGACGAGATACCTGGGAGTCCTGGTGCAGGGCAGTGGCAGGGCAGAAAGAAGACACACGATCACCTTGGTGGGGGAGGGTGTGGTAGTGACTGCCCAGTGGTGCTGCTGCAATTAGCCCAGCACAGAGAAAACAGCAGTGAACTAACAAAGCTAGGGGGCACGCGTTACCGGTGTGGGAGGCTGGAGAGAGATGTTGACAGCACGAGTCCCCCCAGGCCCCTGACGATGACTTATTGTTTGTGCAAGGCTGCTTTGCATCCTCAGATTCAGCCGCTGGGCATGCTAATTGCCCGTTATCTGTTCCCTGTGGTCTGTCACCCTGTGGGGGAAAAAAAACTGAACAGGTTTTGTCTGCAGTTAGTGACATCTCTCATCGCCAGGAGAGTCCACTTCATTTAGAACTTGGATCCACTATGGTTTTCAACAGCAATGCTTAATGAACTGGAGCCCAAGAAATAAGCAATAAACTGTCTGGCCCGCTTAGCCAAATGCCATCTCTCTAGTCCTGACTGCAGCCATGTGTTCTAGTTCCTGGTTTTTTTTTTTAAGCTCTCAGCTGAAGGCCATGTTACACCAGTCCTGGTGCCTTTATTTTTGGGAGCAGTGGAGATCTCAGCTTCACATTCACCTCTGAGCATCTCAAATGGTCTCCAGCACTTTTCTGAGGGTGGACCAAAGCCATTGAAGATGAGATTTCAGTAATGGCAATGGTTTGTCATCTTCTCTCTTATAAATACAACCTTTCTTTCTTTTGTATTTGTTTGGATTTATATTAGCTTCAATTATGTACACTGGCAGGGTGTTTTTTTGTTTTTTAGTGAAATTAATAATGCCAATGTAAAAAAATTTAAATCCCCTTTTAATCACATAGAACAGATTAAAGTGGGGACTGCCCGCCAGAGATACTTCTGAGATGCATCTGAGAGTTGAATTTCAGGCTGTTTCTGGACTGTGGCTTCCTTTTGAAACATCTTTGCACTAGGTTTGAAATCATCAGTAATTTGTTTATTGGAGGCAAACATTTGTTTTTGCAGCTGCAGAGAGACAGAATGGGACTTGGTCATCAAGTATCAAGGACTTGGGGTGTCAGTCTTATAGCAGTCATTTCTGAAGCCACTGAACCATTCTGAGGCTCAGTTGCCTTAAGTCTTCATCTCTGACCTTGAACATCCCACTCAGGTCTGTGACTCTGTCAGCACAAATAAGCTCTTCAAAACCAGAATATTGCAGTTGTATTGCACTTACTGCGATGGTGAATACAGGTTCCATACACACCTCTCTCCACCCTCTGCCCTGACTTAGAACTACAGTGAGTTTTATCTTTAATCATAATTGGAAGGGAAAAATTATGAATAAATGGTATCTGTAACATAAATGCACCATAGCCAGGCTATGAAAGAAAACTGTTGTTATTTCTCAAGTTTTTCTGAAAATTGTTTTACAGATAAATCCTAATTCTCCTATGTATGAAATATGCAAAAAAAACCAAAATGCTTTAGTGATTGCTCTCGGTTCCGTTCAGTTCAGTCACTCAGTCATGTCCTATTCTTTGCAGCCCCATAGACTGCAACACACCAGGCTTCCCTGTCCATCACCAACTCCTGGAGCTTGTTCAAACTCATGTCCATCAAGTTGGTGATACCATCCACCCATCTCAACCTCAGTTGTCCCCTTCTCCTCCTGCCTTCAATCTTTTCCCACATCAGGGTCTTTCTAAGGAGTCAGTTCTTCGCATCAGGTGGCCCTAGTATTGGAGCTTCAGCTTCAGCATCAGACTTTCTAATGAGTATTCAGGACTGATTTCCTTTAGGATTGACTGGTTTGATTTCCTTGCTGTCCAAGGGACTCTCAAGAGTATTCTCCAACACCACAGTTCAAAAGCATCAATTCTTTGGCAATCAGCTTTCTTTATGGTCCAACTCTTACATCCATACATGACTACTGGAAAAACCATAGCTTTGACTAGATGGATCTTTGACAGCAAAGTAATATCTCTGCTTTTTAACATGCTGTCTAGTTTGGTAATAATTTTACTTTCCAAGAGCAAATGTCTTTTAATTTCATGGCTGCAGTCACCAGCTGCAGTGATTTTGGAGCCCAAGAAGAGTGATTTTGGAGCCCTAGTGATTACTCCAGACCACCTGAAACTGGTAGCATGTAAGCCACCTATACATGCATCCATGCATCCATCTACCCAACCCTCCATCCATCCATTCACCCAACCCTCCATCCACCAATCCATCCACCATCAATCCATCCATCCATTCACTCAACAATGTTTCTACCATCTTATAAACTTGATGCTTTGACTTATGCCTTGCATGCATATGTCAGACACACCTTGTCCTGGACAAACAGATGATATGCTGAATCACCTTGTGTTGCTGCCCTGTATCCCTCATTGGCTCCCAAGTCCTCTTCCCAGGAGTGCCTTTCCAATTCCAAAGCAATTAATCCAGAGTCTACCCCTCAACTACCTCCCTTACTGAGTTTTCACACTTATGGCCACTATCCATTTGCTCTATCATCCAAAGGCCAGATGCCAGGGAATTAGGAAGAGCTCCTATATCCCAGAGTGCTCTGAAACTATTCATACAAACCAGTTTTCAGCCTGTTTACCCTGCCTTGCCAAAAAAACACAATAAAGGCTCTTTTACACATTTCCTCCTCACTCCCTCTGCCTCCAGATCATTTCTTTTGTTGTTGCTGTCAAGTAACTATTTTGGGGGCTGCATCAGGTCTCAATTGCTGCATGTGGGCTCTTGGTTGTGGCATGCGAGCGTGGGCTTCTCTAGCTGTGGCCTGTGGGCTCTGTGGCTTGCAGGCTTAGTTGCCTTCCAGCATGTGGGATCTTAGTTCCCCTACCAAGGGTTGATCCCTCATCCCCTGCATTTGCAGGTGGAGTCTTAAATTCACTGGGCCACCAGAGAAATCTCCTGACCATTTCTCGTGCTTTTCCTTGTGCCCCCTGAGGCATGGTGTGCCCTCTTCTCCTAGGAACTGTTTATTCAATGGCAATCCTCTCCTGATCTGTCAGCTTTACCATGACTGAATAATATTAAAACCTATTAAGATGCCTACTGCATGCTGGGCACTGTATGAGGCACTGCAATGTGAAGGGGAGCCAATTGGAGTGCCTATTTTAAGGATCCTTACAGTTTGGATAGAGACACAGACAAGCAAATACAGGCTGACAACTCAGGCAGAGCGGGAAGAGCAGATTTTCAATTTTGAGATGGGCACAAAGAAAGGGGGCTGCATCTTGAAAGATGTGAGGGGGAAAACCATAGAGCACAGAGCAGGGCAGATATGGTGGGGTTAAGAAGGGACAAGTCATTTGGTGGAATGCAGGGTTGGGGGAGCCGGAAAGCTCAGGGTGGGGGCTTTGGAAGTTCTCGAATGCCACACTGAGGTTGGGGACAGTAGTCTCTGAGTGAGGAGAAGCCAGAGAAGGTGTAGGAGCAGGTGACATGATCAAATGTCACCTGAGGGGGAGGCTGGAGTCCCTGAGCTCAGGAGTCAGGTCTCTAAGGTTGCTTGTTGGCCCTTGGAGAGCCAAGAAAGTTAGCGTCAGGAGAAAAGGATTCAAGAATCAATTTGGAGACTTAGCAACCAGGCCCCGGTGCCTAAATGAAGGCGAGGCCTCCGGAGCGGCATGTGTGACCCACAAGCAGGTGATGAGGTGCTGTTAAATGAGATGGATGTGGAAGGAGGGATGGATGGAAAGGATGGGGAGGGAAGGGTAATGTTTACATGCTTGCAGAACCTTCTAGGGAAGACAGACAGAAGTGGCCTGTGGGTTGTGGCGCTCCTAGTGGAAACTTAGAGGAGGAATGAGAATGCCTGGAGGGAAGGCTGATGGCAGAAATCTGTGCTCCAACACGTGGTGTTCAGGTCAATGCCTGCTCTGGGTCCTCCCACTCTGGTTTCCTCTTCCCAGCCCTCCTTTCCGTTATCCCTGAATGTCACATGTCAGGTGTGTGTGTGAGAGGGGGAGGTCAAGGGCGAGTTGACTGGAATCTGCTGAGAGGTTGAGGAGTGAAGGAGGGAGAGGTCAAAGCATCATTCATATTTGATGAAACAAAGAAACTGAAGCGGATGGGAGGGAAGGCATGGCTTCGTGGAAGAGGAAGGGTGTCTCCTCCTCTGGGCAGGGAGGAGGTAGGTGAAAATGGGCTTAAGCAATTTAGAGGCAGAGAGAATATTAGATCTGAATGTTTGTTTTTGTGAATCTAGAGGTGAGTGGAGGCTGGGTACCTGAGGCAGCAGGGTGTATCATAGGCCCTTCCAGGAGGGCAAGAGACGCTGTCACTGTAGAGTCGGTGGTATGTGTCTGAGAGCCTTCTTGCACACATGATGGGCACCCAGATGCTGCGGGTGGACAGAAGCCCATGAAGGTGAGCGAGGCAGACTTTGCCCTCGTGGGGCATGAGTCGGCAGCCTCACCCCTGGCTATAAAGCAAAGTGGCAGAAAGTGCTCCAACAGCTGTGAGCCTGAACCCTGAGGGATCAGCACAGCTTCCCACAGGACGTGAATTTAAGCTTAATTTAGAGGATGTATGGAGAAGGCAACGGCACCCCGCTCCAGTACTCTTTCTTTCTGCATAGGCCTTGTGGGAGTCACAGTGTTAGCTCCATATTGGAAGGTTTTGCATTTTTAGTGTAAAATTTCCTTCAATAATTGGATGAAAATGCCACATGGTTTGCCTAACTGACTTCGGCTGGGAGGCAGAGTGATACAAAAAGGATTTCAAAATGCAAGCTTGAGAATTTTAGAATTAAAACAAAATACTTTATTGAAGTATATTTTACATATCATATAGTTCATCCACTTCAAGTGTTAATTCAATGATTTTATTTACCAATTTGTACACTCATCATAAATCACATTTCCCTAATAAGTTCTCTTATGCATCTTTTGGAGGAGGCAATGGCACCCCACTCCAGTACTCTTGCCTGGAAAATCCCATGGCAGAGGAGCCTGGTAGGCTGCAGTCCATGGGGTCGCTAAGAGTCAGACACGACTGAGCGACTTCACTTTGACTTTTCACTTTCATGCATTGGAGAAGGAAATGGCAACCCACTCCAGTGTTCTTGCCTGGAGAATCCCAGGGACCGGGGAGCCTGGTGGGCTGCCTGTCTCTGGGGTCACACAGAGTCGGACACGACTGAAGCGACTTAGCAACAACAACAACAACAATGCATCTTTACTGTTAATCCCTGCATTTATGTTAATCCCTGTTCCTCCCTATTTCCTTGTTCTGCATCACAGACAACCACTAACCTACTTTGTCTCTGTATATTAGCCTTTCCCATACATTTCAAATGGCACCATACCATATCCATTCTCCTGCATCTGACTTCATTCACTTAATGACATGTTCTTGAGGTCCATTCATCTCATCATGTATCTGTTGTCTATTTCATTTTATTTTAGAATATTATTCCATTGCATGGACATACCACATTTTTAATCCATTCACCAGTTGATGGATTTTGAAGTTTTTTCCCAGGTTTTGTTTTTTATGAATAACACTGCTATTACCTTTCTTGTTCAGGTCTCTGTATGGGAGAGATACTAAAAATTTGAAATTAAAATTTTGCTCCAACTTCCAGTTACTCAGAATGCTGTGTCAGCTCATGAAGAAGGCTTATGGTGCTGGCCAGGATATTATGTGTAAAGCACAGTGGTAGTTTCCAACAGGTGAGTACAAAAGAAAGAAGACTGAGCCTTAGTCTGTAAAGACATTCTGCTCAGTCCTAGAGGGAGAATCCAGCTGTTAAAAAGAAATTGAATTGACAAGCATTTCTGGATGTTCAGGCACTTGATTCTGCGTGTCTGAATAAGTCTGGACATTTAGTTGATACAAACCCAGCTCGAGAACCTAGGACTCAGTCCCTGCAACTCCAGTGCTTATAGTGATTTGACATCACAACATCCCTGTGAGCTGCGTATCTGTTGGATATCTCACCAAGAAAAACCTCAAGGGATGAGTGGAGATAAAGTTTTCTCACTAGAATGAATGTTCTGAGGCCCCCATCAGACTTCCCAGTCTAAGGTCTGGCAGAAAAGGGAGGAGATGCCCCTGGATAATCTGGCTTTGAAGGCCAGAGGGTTTGATAGAAGGAATTGCACAGGATTGAGGGAAACAAAAACTTCACTCCTGGAGGGCATGCACAAAGACACATAAGCACCAAGATGCAGAGGAAGAAAGCTGTGACCCCATAAGAGTTTAGTCCAGACCTATGTTCTGGTATTGGAGGGTCTCCTGCAGAGGCTGGGGGCAGCTGTGGTTCACTGTGGGGACAAAGACACTGGCAGCAGAAGTTCTGGGATGTGCTCATTGCTGAGAGCACATTCTCTGAACAACCTGCAGTCTCTAGTGCTGGGAAGTTCAGTCACTCAATCATGTTTGACTCTTTGTGACCCCATGGACTGCAACACACCAGGCCTCCCTGTGCATCGCCAACTCCCAGAGCTTGCTCAAACTCGTGTCTATTGAGTTAGTGATGCCATCTAACCATCTCATCCTTTGTCATCCCCTTCTCGTCCTGCCTTCTATCTTTCCCCACATCAGGGTATTCTCTAAGGAGTCAGTTCTTTGCATCAGGTGGCCAAAGTATTGGAGCTTCAGCATCAGTTTTTTCAATAAATATTCAGGACTGATTTCCTTTAGGATTGACTGATTGGATCTCCTTGCAGTCCAAAGGACTCTCAAGAGTTTTCTCCAACACCACAGTTCAAAAGCATCAATTCTTCAACTCTCAGCTTTCTTTATGGTCCAACTCTCACATCCATACATGACTACTGGAAAAACCATAGCTTTGACTAGATGGACCTTTGTTGGCAAAGTAATGTTGCTGCTTTTTAATATGCTGTCTAGGTTGGTCATAGCTTTTCTTTCAAGGAGCAAGCATCCTTTCATCTCATGGCTGCAGTCACTATCTGCAGTGATTTTGGAGCCCAAAAAACAAAGTCAGCCACTGTTTCCATTGTTTCTCCATCTATTTGCCATGGAGTGATGGGAATGGATGCCGTGATCTTAGTTTTCTGAATGTTGAGCTTTAAGCCAGCTTTTTCACTCTCCTCTTTCACTTTCATCAAGTGGCTCTTTAGTTACTCTTCACTTTCTGCCATAAGGGTGGTGTCATCTGCATATTTGAGGTTATTGATATTCTCCTGGCAATCTTGATTCCAGCTTGTGCTTCAGTCTAGTCCAGCATTTCTCATGATGTACTCTGTGTGTAAGTCAAATAAGTAGGGTGACAATATGCAGCGTTGACATACTCCTTTCCCAATTTGGACAGTCTGTTTTTCCATGTCCAGTTCTGTTACTTCTTAACCTGCATACAGATTTCTCAGGAGGCAGGTAAAGTGCTCTGGTATTTCTATCTCTTTCAGAATTTTCCACAGTTTGTTGTGATCAACACAGCCAAAGACTTTGGCATAATCAATAAAGCAGAAGTAGATACCCTGATTTAAAAAATTATTATCCAATATACATACTGCTACTGCTAAGTCACTTCAGTCGTGTCCGACTCTGTGCGACCCATAGACGGGAGCCCACCAGGCTCCCCCATCCCTGGGATTCTCTAGGCAAGAACACTGGAGTGGGTTGCTATTTCCTTCTCCAATGCATGAAAGTGAAAAGTGAAAGTGAAGTCGCTCAGTCATGTCCGACCCTCAGCGACCCCATGGACTGCAGCCTTCCAGGCTCCTCCACCCAGGGGATTTTCCAGGCAAGAGTACTGGAGTGGGGTGCCATAAGAAAACAAATAGCCCAATCAAAACTAGATCAAACATCTTAAAAGTTACCTCACCAAAGAATACATATAGTAGGTAAAGAAACATATGAAAGAATGCTCAACATTATATGTCATCAGCCATTCTCATCTCCGGGGAATCTTCCTGACCCAGGGATTGAACCCTGTATTGCAGATGGATTCTTTAACATCTGAGCCCCAGGGTAAACCCCATATGTCATCAGGGAAATGCAAATTAAAAAAATAGTGAGATATCATGATGTACCTATAGTTGTTCAGTTGCTAAGTTGTGTCTGACTCTTTTCAACTCCATGGACTGTAGCACACCAGGCCTGCCTGTGCTTTGCTATCTCCTGGAGTTTGCTCCAACTCATGTCCATTGAGTCGATAATGCCATCCAGCCATCTCATCCTCTGTTGCTTCCTTCTCCTCTTCCCAATCTTTCCCAGCATCAGGGGCTTTTCCAATGAGATGGCTCTTCGCATCAGATCACCAAAGTGTTGAAGCTTCAGCTTCAGCATCAGTCCTTGCAGTGAATATTCAGCATTGATTTCCTTTACGATTGATTGGTTTGATCTCCTTGCTGTCCAAGGGACTCTCTGTCTTCTTCAGCACAGTTCAAAAGCATCAATTCTTCAGTGTTTAGGTTTCTTTATAGTCCAACTCTCACATCCATATATGACTACTGGAAAAACCATAGCCTTGACTAGACGGATCTTTTTTGGCAAAAAGATATCTATTAGAATGGGCAAAATGCAAAGCACTGATAAAACCAAATGCTGATGAAGATGTGGAGCAACAGGAGCTTTCATTCACTGTTGGTGGGAATGCAAAATGGTACTGCTGTTTTGAAATACAGTTTGGTGTTTTCTTACATGACCAATATATACTTTCCATAAAATCCTGTGATCATGATTCTGGACATTTATTCAATGGAGCTGAAAATCTATGTCTACACAAAAACCTGTATGTGGATATTTATAGCATCTTTATTTATAATTACCCAAACTTGGAAACAACCAACCTACCCTTCAGCAGGTGAAGGCATAAATAATCTGTGGTACAGCCAGGAAATGGAATATTATTTAGTACTAAAAAGAAGTGAGATATCAAGCCATGAAGAGACATGAAGGAAACTTAAATGCATATTAGTAAGTGAAAGAAGCCTGTCTAAAAAAGGTATATATTGTATGAGTCCAACTACATGATGTTCTGGAAAGGGCAGAACTATGGAGACAATAAAAAAATCAGTGGATGCTAGTAGTTAGGGGGAGGGAGGGATGAGTAAGCAGAGTGTGGGGTAATGAAACCACTCTGTGTGATACTATAATGACTAATATATGCCATTAGACATTTATCCAAACCCATAGAAAGTCCAACACCAAGGATGAAACCTAGTGAAACTGCGGACTGTGGTGAGCATACTATGTCAACACTCCACTCTGTTTAGGGGTGTTGATAATGCAGGAGCTTGAGGAAGGCAGGAGAATGTGGGACATCTCCGTGCCTTTTAACCAATTTTGCTGTGAACTCAAAACTGCTCTAAAGAACAAAGTGTGCTGAAAAAAGAGAAAAAGAGGGAAAGAGAGAATGAAAGGTAAGAAAAAAATCTCACTGAGGGAATTTATCTAATTAAGTATGTTATGGATGGTTGACAATGACTTTTGCTGTCAAAAGAAAGGAGTAATAATTCTTTGTATACATTTGGGGACTGGGTTATGTTGTCCACTTGGACGGGGATGACTTAAGTTCCTGTAGTGTACAGAGCGATCTTTGCTCATCTGTACACCACATGGATGAGAGTGAATGCGGAGAAGCTGCTCTTTAACACAGATATGCAAAATAAGGACATGGAGAGTTCTAGAAAATGTTAGTAGGGCTGCATTTACCCCAAATGGGGCAGATGACATGGTGGGTGCTAATGAAAGGGGATCAGGGTGAGTTATGTCAATAGTGGAGATAGTGCTTGAGCAGGTATCTGTTCTTCAGATCCCTACCTGAGGTATAGGCTTAGCAAACTTGTTATGAAAGACCTATGATGCTCCAGTCCTGGACCTGCCAGCCCTTACTCCTTCAGAGCTTTCTTTTTGGATGAAAAAGGACATACAAACAGATAATTTACAATCCAGCAAGACAATAGCATCACAGAGGAGATGGAACAAGAAGAGGGGGCCACCACTGACTGATGGTGTCTTAAAGTCCAGATTCACAGAACAATGTGGTGCAAGCACAAAGAGGACTTATTCAGCAAATGGTGAGTCGAAGTGCGTGTGTGTGAGAATGTGTGTTTGTGTGTGTGTGTGTGTGTGCGTGCGCATGTGTGTAGAATGTATTTGTGTGTGTATATGAATGTGGGTTTGTGTGTGTATGTTTCTGACTTTGTGTGTGTGTGTGTGTGTATGTGTGTGCATGTGAGGAAGGCATCTATGACATAAAAATAATACTGGCAAGAGTAGGCTGAGTCTTTGAATGTCATAGTACCATAGAGTGAATTTTGAGCTCCTAGGAAATGTTTTTAAACACGGGGTGGCCAGATCATTTATGAAATCCAGATATCACTGATGAGGAATGTGGAAAACAGATGGGAGGAGAGGAGGGCTCCAGAGAGGCCCGAGAGAAGGGCCTTACTTGGGGTTAGGCTTGGCTTCCCTGGCTGGGAGCCTGCGGCAAAGGTGAGGGCAGTGAGTAGAGCCATAGGTATAGTGGGTGCTGGGCTGTCATCCACAGCTGAGGGGTGAGCTGATGCAGTGGGGAAAGCAGCAGAATTCCTGGCCTGGCTACTGAGGCCACTCACCACTGCCACTAAGCTCCCCCATGGCTTCCTCACATGCTCCCAAGAGATGACAATTCTCTGAAGAGTGAGCAGGGCCCTTAGGGTCCCAGACCAAAGACTAGACTCTTGGCCTAGAACTAATAACTAGGACTGAGAACTAACCCTATCCTGTCCAGTGGTTTAAGATGACTTTGAGAATGCATTTAGAATAATCCCTTATTTTGCTACTTCCTTATGAAAACCAAGGGCTGCTGCTGCTGCTGCTGCTAAGTTGCTTCAGTCGTGTCTGACTCTGTGCGACCCCAGAGATGGCAGCCCACCAGGCTCCGCCGTCCCTGGGATTCTCCAGGCAAGAACATGGAGTGGGTTGCCATTTCCTTCTCCAATACATGAAAGGGAAAAGTGAAAGTGAAGTCACTCAGTCGTGTCCCGCTCTTAGCAACCCCATGGACTGCAGCCCACCAGGCTCCTCCGTCCGTGGGATTTTCCAGGCAAGAGTATTGGAGTGGGGTGCCATCACCTTCTCTGAAATACACACTACTATATATAAAATAAATAACTAACAAGGATCTGTTGAATAGAACAGGAAACTATACTTAATACTTTGTAATCACCTAAAAGGGAAAAAAATCTGAAAAAATAGGTATATATGTATGTATAACTAAATCCATTTGCTGTATACCTGAAACTAACACAGCATTGTAAATCAGCTATACTTCAAAAAAAATTAACAAAATTCTATCATTGGCCAAAAAAACTGGTTTCTAATTTATGGGAGGTTGTCAGCTTTGACTCAGCAATGACTTATTGGCTCCAAATCAGAAGGGTCTTCTGATCCTTTTGTTCAAACCCCTTTCTCACATTTGTATCCTATAATACAACAAGAAAGTAAGAGACTCTAGTCCAACTCTTTTATGTTGCCGATGGGTAAACTGAGGCACATAGAGGTCAAATGAATCTCTGAAGGTTATACAAAATGCTTGTGGTAAGATAAAGACTTGAATCCCGGTCTTGGACATTCAATCCTAATATTGTAATAGTTATGCAAAGCAAGTACACATATGTCTATTCATAAATAAATTTGGATCCAAATATGGGAACTAATTTTGGTCTGGAGTAAGAAAGAAAAGAAGCAAGGGTATAGGATTGTCCTACCAAGTTTTAATATAGTGTGATTTCAATATAGTATAGTAATTTTAACACAATATAATTAACCACATTGAAATTTAATTTACAAGTGTATATCCCCTATTCTTTATCACACTGAGAATGGAATAAAAAGAGAAAGAAAATTTCCCCTCATTTCTATGGAGGAAAAATAAGGACAAATTGGGTGAAATGGGATGAAATGGAGAAAACAGGGATATTCCCAACAGGTGCTGTGCGGGAAGAAAACTTCCCCCGTTACAAACGTGTCACTGCTTGTTCAAAGTCCTCATTCATCCTGTGCACCAAGAGCCTCATATGTATCATTGAACCATCCCTTATCCAGTAAAGAAAGATGAGGCTCAGGAGATTTCCGTTCTTTGCTTGAGGTTACAAAGCTGGAAAGTGATAGATTCACTCTTGGAACTCATTATTTTGAAAGCCTTAGGGACTAGAATTCAGGAATCTTCCTTCCTCAAGGAAAAGGCTCTATGTTGGTTCCTGAGAAGGAGAACCTCTGTTCCCTGGGCTTAGGGGAGGGTCTCCATCTGTCTTCTGCAGGTAGTGAGAATAGAGTGTCCCTCTGTGGAGACTCACCTGGTGGGTGGGTCAATGTGGTGAGGAAGAATGGGGAGGGGTCCTGGGACAATGGTGATAATTGTGATTTGAGATGAGAAAGGACCCAAGAGAACCAGAATCTTCTATGCTGGACATGAATCTTTCGTGAAGCTCTAGCTTTTACCAGCAGTCAGCTACAGTGCCCCTGTCCAGCGGAGGGGCACTGTGGGCTCTGAGTGTGGGGGCAGCTGTCACTTGGAGCTGGACTTTCCTTTCATCAGCAGCACAGCCCTCCGGGTGTAGACAGGTTCACTCGGAGCTCTTGATGTACTCCAACCCTCTTTTGTGCTGTTTTTCTGGGTTTTCCTTTAGTACAGTGCTTGCTAAAGTACAGTGCTTGCTAAAGCGGGGGAAGGTAGCTTGCCCACCTCTACGAGGGAGGCAGGAAAAGCAGAAGCTGGGGGGGGGGCGCCTGATAGTCCCAGGAGTCTCTTTCCTGTTATGCCTTTGATCTATTATGTGGGACTGTCTCTTGTGGGCTTTCTGGAGTCTTCCCCTTGCTCTTTGAAGTCCTGGCTGTAGTTTAGGTTGAGTGGAGTGGAAAGTGGGACATGCCAGCTGGGGGGTGGTGAGGGCGTCCAGGAACCTCTAGAGCAGGGCTGGGCAAATTTTTCTGTAAAGGGCCAGATAGGAAATATTTTTGGCTTTGTGGACCGTGTGATCTGTGTCACAGCATTCCACTCTGTCTCTGTGGTGGGAAAGAGTGGACAAATGCAATGGGCAAATGCAATGAATGGGATGGCCATGTTCCAACAAGACTTTACTTACTAATGCAGACAATGGGCTGGATTTAGCCCATAGGTGTAAATTGCAGGAATTGATCGAGAAGATGGAGCAAATTAACTGCATGGGAGGAATCATTTCACCATGCATATCAAATCATCATGATGTACCCTTTAAATATTTTGCAATTTATTTGTCAATTATACATCAATAAAGCTGGGGGAAAAGAGGATGAAGCAGCCACAGTTTTTCACATGAATGCCATTGACCAGATGGATGAGATGTCTCAGATTGACCTGAGGATCAACAGGTCCTGAGACTTTGTACAGCCAACAGCTATGTGTGCCAGCCTGCCCCATGCAGCTCCAGAGGCAATGTCTGTCTAGTGTTAGGGAACCTCATTTCATAGAATCTTATTAAAGGAATTATGGGCGGGAATGTGAGCCTGGATAATATAAGTGACAATGTCCAGCTTGTCCAGCTTGTTCACCAGAGCTTGCCAGCTGGGGGCTGAGCCAGCTCTGGGCTATGTTCAAAGGCTGCTGAACTTTGCAGAGACATATTTAGTCCACAGACACACGCCCAGCACACGTTGTTCCCATTATGCTGGCCCCTCACGGTGCACTCTTGGAAAATGTATGGAGTTTGAATCTGCAGTGGGCCAGCCCAATTCCCTGACATAAAAGGGCTAGCGGGAGGTTGAGGTATGAATCAGGGCAGGTCCAGGAACTGAGGATGCAGTGTAGGAGAGGGTAGGCACCGGAGAAGAACAGTTACCATGGTGGCAGTGGAGAGGAGGGGGTGTTTACTTTTGGCAGGGGTGCTGGCTTCACGGAGGAGGCAGCCTTTGTGGTGGGCCTTGGGGGATGGGTCAGATTTAGACAGGTGACGATAAGGGACAAGGGGTAGGAGAGTGTGGACATGCTTGATCAGTAGCCAGTGTGTCATATGGCTTTGGAGTATGGGGCTGATCGTATTTTCCAAAGGTAATCCCAATAACATCTCTCATGCTCCATGCTTTTCTCCCCATCAAGTGGTATAGTTGAGTCGCTTCCCTTTGAATCATGTGGCCAGTCCCTGTATGTGGTCACCAAAATGCAATGTAAGTGACATCACAGGAGCTCTGAGGCCATAGAAGGAGCTGCAGTGCCTGCCCTGTGGATCTGAGCACTCACCAGTGGTGTCTGAGCACCTGTGTATGAAGCTGAGCCTCCCAGGGCAGGGGAAAAAGCTGCCGTACACAGAGTGGCCACATGGGGGTGGACTGGCGAGCAATCCTGTCCTCCCAGCTCAGTCCTGGGTGTTCCAATGACTCCAGCCTCCTGATGCTGGGTCACGCTGGCCTCTGCAAGTCCCAGGTGAGGCCCCAGGCCATGGTGGAGCAGAGGAAAAACATCCCTCTGTGTCTGTCTGCTTCCGGATCCACAGAATCAATGGGCATGTTAAAGAGTTGTTATTTTACCCACTGAGGTTGGGGTGCTTTGTTCTCTGAACTCTGAACCTGGGAGAAGATTGTAGGAAAGATGCACGACACTGGTTGTTTTATGAGCTTGAAGCCAGATTCAATCTTGAACTTCTGAATAAGCAGCAGGAACCCACGGGCAGGTCAGCTGGAGGGAATGGATCTCTTCCAGCTGTGCTTTCAGAAAAACAACTGTAGCAAAATCCAGGACAGAGTGTTGAGAAGTGGCTGGAAGGCAGGGTGGAGAAGCTTGCCTAGCTTTGCGGAATGGTCGAGATGCCCAATCTCAGGTGAGCTGTGGTTCTGAGGACAGTCAGGAGGGGCCCAATGCTGCTGTGGAAGAATAGACAGGAGCTATTCCTTATCTTTCTGCAGCCAGCCGTAATCCTAGATAACCAAGAGCACACACATGGTGTTCTTTGGAGCCTGGCTGGCATCATCTTGTCCTTGGCACAAGACTTTCTTTTTAAAACAGGCCTGAGGCTTCTCACCACGTATTGGAGTAATAAGACACAGAGCTGGTTTCTAGCGGGACTGCTATGTGTGGGTAGGGCAGTAGGAAGAGCTGAGTTGGTAACCTAGGTGGTCATCAGACTTTGATATTTGAGGGATACAAGACCCAATACCTGTGACAAGTCTGGGAAGACCAGCCACCATCTGCCTAAAAACACTAAAGTGAGATTGGCCTGATTTTAGCCTACCCTTGTGGGCTGTCACCATGCGGCCGTTTCTGGGGCAATCCCTCTGTTGTGGCTGTGTCTTTCATGTAGATTCTAGCTTTTTTTCCATGGTCAAGATGAAGCACACGGTTCACATGCACTAGTGTCTTAAATTCAGACTATAGTGTAAATGACTGATAAGTGATTATTTCCTGAATGATAATTCTGAAGCTGAGAACACTGGGCCACATGAAGCTATTGGGTTGCTGAAAGAGAGAGAATGGAAAGGAGAGAAAGGATGCAGACGGAGAAGACAGGGAATTGACACTCAGACCTCACTGACCTCAAGCCTGTGTTTAGGTCTAGAAATATTCTCCTGAATCAACCCGTTGTTAATGACCATTGCTGGTTCTGACTGGTTGAAAGTCAGTTCTAACTTGTTGGACATCTATTCTGATTGGTTAAGTGTCCTTGAAGATTTGTTGGGCATTTCTTCTGATCGGCAGTTGTGAAGTACACCCTAGGAGGCTAAACCCCAGTGGTAGGAGCAATTCCTAGGATTCAAGTGTGGAAGAAAAATGCAGGGTGGCCTTTCCAGTCCTTTCACCCCTTGGGACCCATAACCTTAGGTCCTGACCAACCTGTGTGTGAAAGTTGCCAGTCTTTGCGACCGCTTCTCCTAGGAATTCTCTTCTTTCCTGTTTTCCTTAAAAGCTACACCTCTCTCTCTTCACTTAAAATAACACCTGTGGCAGAGACTGTGGTGTCCCATCTAAGTCCCTCCAGCCTTCATGATTCTCAAGCCCATAGGAAACCCTCTTCCAACTGCAAGCGCATGTGGCCTCTGCCTTCCTCTGGCTTCTGGGGCCCTGTGGCCAGCTCACAGGGCAGGATGAAGTCCTGGGCTGCTGTTGTTCCCAGGAGCAGCCCTCAACCAGGGATGGGTAGGACTTCTGGATAAACATTCCTCTCCACTGGGATATCTCAGAGGCATCCCACACCATCTCCCAGATCTTCTTGGCAGGCGTGACCTCCTGTCACCCACATTGCTAACCTGCCCATTTCCTCCCCTCCTTCACTTCCTCCTGACAGTTCAGTTCAGTTGCTCAGTTGTATCCAACTCTTTGCGACCCCATGAACTGCAGTATGCCAGGCCTCCCTGTCCATCACCAATTCCCAGAGTTCACCCAAACTCATGTCCATTGAGTTGGTGATGCCATCCAACCATCTCATCCTCTGTCGTCCCCTTCTCCTCCTGCCC
Source organism: Bos indicus x Bos taurus (assembly GCF_003369695.1). Taxonomy (NCBI): domain Eukaryota; kingdom Metazoa; phylum Chordata; class Mammalia; order Artiodactyla; family Bovidae; genus Bos; species Bos indicus x Bos taurus. The sequence goes on along the minus strand of NC_040083.1, from coordinate 78,790,646 downwards.
TCAATCTTTCCCAGCATCAGGGTCTTTTCAAATGAGTCAGCTCTTCGCATCAGGTGGCTTCACCTCCTAAACAGCTATGTGCACTGATGTCCTTGTCTTGGGGTGTATTTTAGAGGCCCCCACAGGCAGGCAGCCTCCCACAGATGCCATGGTTAAGGGAAACCAAAGATGAGTGGGGTACAGGCAACTCATGCTGTTTTCCTGATAACACAACCCTCTCTGAAATCAAGGAATGAGGAGGGCACGGCTGCTTTCCTGGTTCTCAGAGCGGAAAATATAATGAGAGCCAAACACAAACTAACACAATTAAGGACTTTGTCTCAAGTTCAGCCGTGGCCTGAACCCAGCTACCTGCGACTTTCTGAAATAAGACAAGTCAATAAATTCTTTTGGAGTCTGTGTGCCTGTGACTCTGAGTTAGGTATCTACAACCAGCAACCACAGAAGTCCCACTTCATTGAAGATCTCAGCTCAAACATCTCCTAGGAGTCTTCCCTGCTCACCTTGTGCTATGATCTGACTGTGTCCCCTCCAGCCCCAATTCATATATTGAAGTTCTAACCCCTCAATGAATTGGTTACCCTTTGGGAGGTGATTAAGTTATGAGGATGGAGCCCTCTTCTAGTGCTCTTATAAAAGAGACCTCAGAGAGCCCCCTGGCTCCTTCCACCATGTGAGGACACAGTGAGAAGTTGGCCTTCTACAAATCCAAAGAGGTTTTGTAGATCTTGCCACATTTGGCCATACTGACTCCCTGATCTTGGACTTCCAGTTTTCGAACTGTGAGAAATAAATTCCTATTTTTTATAAGACAAAACAAACAAACTGTTCTATTTTCCTGGACTCTCTAATGCACAGCAAAAAACCCCCCCAAACCCTCCCTCCCTTCTAGCACTAACAACACTTCCCTGTGGTCATGAATTTATCACATCTTTGAAGACCCTGCTTTCTCAGCTACTAGTGTGAGGTACTCAGCCCTTTGCATTCTTGGACAGAATCTCTTTCAAGCTCTACTTCCTCTAATGATTAGATGACATTAAAGCAAGATCGAAACATCTGCTGTGAACACACCTCGGCAGGTGCCTCAGCGCCCCCAGGGTGGACGCCTCCCCTGCTGACATGCTGTTAACTGTGAACACGCAGCAATCAACACGCTCTCTATGGAGGGCTGCGGCTGCTTTGCGGAGTCCACTTTTGATGGAGACAAAGCTGCTTGTCTTCAATTCGCTTCTTTAAACCTCTCTGGACCTTTGAAGTCAGAACTAGCAGCAGTCAGGGTGGGGAAAACACAGGGCTGCAAAGTTAGGAAAAACACACAGATCTGAATCATCCCCCCATGATGAATTTGAAAACCCATTTGAAAAACAGAATCCAACTGTTTAGTCAGAATTCAGCACCACTTCCTCTTGATGCCTTTGTCTGGGGCATCCTGTCATGTGGAATTCAGGAGTCAGGGCAGCAGAGGGCATCCCTTGTTGGGCACCAGCTGATGCTCAGGAGCGACGGGGACATATGTAGAGAGCTCATTCTAGGGACCTTGCTGTCAGTGGTTAAGAGGTTTCCTCCAGGTTTTGTTCGCTGCTCTTCCACAGATTTATGATAGGCAAGCCCCTCCCTCAAACCCCAAGTGCCCCCGGAAACAACGCTTTCTTCTTACTTGTTCTCTCCCCTTTCTTTTATTTTCCCTCCCCTTATCTTCTTCCTCCTTCCATTTTCCGCTTTACTGTGTTAGTTTGCCAGGACCAGCATAACACGATTGTTGTTGTTAGTCACTCAGTCGTGTCTGACTTTTGTGACCCCATGGACTGTAGCCTCGCAGACTCTTCTGTCCATGGAATTCTCCAGGCAAGAATACTGGAGTGGGTTGTCATTTCCTTCTCTACCATAACACAGTCCCACATACCTGCTGGCTTAAACAACAGACCTTTAGCTGGAAGTTGCAAGTCCAAGGTCAAGGTGCTGTGGGTTTGGTTTCTCCTGAGCCCTCTCTTCTTGACCTGAAGATGCCATCTTCTCCCTGTGCCCATCACAGCTCTTCCCTCTGTACTGCTGCATATCTGGTGTCCCTCTCTTCTTATGAAGACACCGATCCTACTGGATGGGGGCCCACCCATATGACCTCATTTAACCTTAGGTATAGCTTTTGAAATTTCTTATTTCTAAGGACAGTCACAAACTGAGGTGCCGAGGGTTAGGACTTTACTATGTGAAATTTGAGAGAACCCTGTTCAATGCCATCACACCCTCTTTTCCACCCTGTCTCCAGAAATGGTCTTACAAAATCAAGTTATGTGGGTTTGAATCTTGGCTTTCTCATTTTTAAGCTAAATGACCTGAATAATTTGCCTGACCTCTTTGAGCTTCAGCTTTTTTATCTGTGAAATGGGAATATTCATGCTTGGTGGCAGTATTGTGAGGATGCAAGAGGACAGTGCATGTGGAGAGCATATGGAGAGCCGCCCGGCAGTAGCAGGGTGAGGACTGGCTTTCCCCTCTCTCACCACTCCTCCTCCCACTTGTGTGCCTCTGGCTTAGTCAGGGTAACTGGCCGCCTCTAGAGAAGTCGTGCTGAAGTGCCCTTGTGAGGCCCTGGGCTGCAGTGACTCCAGGATTACAAACCTGGGGTCCGTGATGAAAAGCCCAGTTCCCTAGCTCTGCTCCTAGAGGCCACTAGTGAGGCTGGGGAGTCAGGCTCTCAGGTGCTTGGGATGTGTTACCAGGTTTGGAAACTGCTGAGGTTACTCTTCTTTACCCTGAGGTTACTCTTCTTTTAGATTTTAGACTTAGATCTCACTTTACAGGATAGATACTTTGGTTTGAAAATTACCATTGATGTTAGCTCCTATTTTTATAATAGGTTGTTATATAAAAGATGTTTTTCTCTGCTGCATGGATATATGTTTTTGGCAGAGTTGGTCACTTCAGTTTCCCCATGAAACTGATCACAGAACAGATCTAGAGACATGGTCTGAATCAAGTTCAATTTCAGTTGCCTTGGAGGGGATTACCCAACTCTTGTGGGGAGTAATTTCCCATTTTTCACAGTGGGAATGTAGGTGGACATTGTCCAAAGTTGGAAAATTAAGAAATGGAGATATGGTGGTCCCTGCTATCTGAATATTCATTATGCTGGTCTCTGTAGTTATGAGGCAGTAGAGGGAATCAAAAGTTGTCAAAGTATACATCTATTCAAAAATTGTGTCAAGTGAAGTGTTAACCACTCAGTCGTGTCGGACTCTTTGTGACCCCATGGACTGTAGCCCACCAGGCTCCTCTGTCCCTGGCATTCTCCAGGCAAGAATACTGGAGTGGCTTGTCATGCCCTTCTCCAGGGGATCTTCACAAGCCAGGGATTGAATCTGGGTCTCCAGCATTGCAGGCAGATCCTTTACTGTCTGAGCCACCAGGGAAGCCCCCAAATTGTATAAACATTGGTAAAATTAGTTCCTACTAAGACATCTTCCCTTCTTGACACTTACAGTTATCTGCACCTATTACGGTAATTAATTCAGTCAATTGCAAACCTTAAATAAGATATAGAAGTTTATGTAAACTTGAAACTGACATAGAACAGCTGTACGAATTACACTTAAAGCCGACGACAGACGAGGGTCTGGTGGAGTGAAGCATGTCAAGAGCTGGGAGGAGGAAGGCTGAGCAGGATGACAACGGTGCAGTCATTCAGAGGAAATGAATTTGAGTATCACACAATAGAGAGGAGTGCTTGGAATTTATGAAGTCTTCAAATGCTCTTGCAAAAATGACCATTCTTCTCTGATTGAACCATGAAAATCAAATACGATGTCCTATCCTGTTATTGTACAATTTTCTCTGCAAAATTACTCCCCAACCCTTTAAATGCTTGATTTATTCTTTATTCTTTCTAAGAACTAGTGCCCACTTGCCATTATAGTAAAAGTTTAATTAAATAAAATACATTTATTTTTATCATTTTAGTTTCAGTTTCCAAGATAATCTCCTAATCACCATTTACTGTGAAATTTTGATCTCCGTTTTAAATGGCTTCACTTTAAGTGGCTTTTTTTTTCCTGGTGCCAGTTGTCCTTGGATAACGATGTGATTTAGAGGGATGATTATAAGCAACCATTTAAAACAGAAACAGTAAAGAGAGTAGATACCTCATGGAATGGAATATGGAGATGGACATGCGAGTAGCTTGTAGTTTTTATTGCATACTTTTCTGTACTGTTTGAACTTATTTCATTGTATTTTGTTTTGCTGAAGGCACAGCATTCAAAATTTGATTTATTTTTGTCAAAAATATATCAGTGATGTAATTGTAAAAATGGTCATGATGTGAGGTCTTATGTGGGTTCCTGGGTTTGAGTTGATGGCAGACATTATTGGTACCTCATCCTTGTCCCTCCAACACTTCCTGTTCTTTCCCTGCACGTGCTGGCAGCTTCCTGCATGAGCATCCATGGCTCTGCCTGAGGCCGTCTCTGGCTGCTAGGTCCATGCATGCGCAGGTGCAGTATTCATGGCAGTTGGCACCCTGAGAGCAGTCGTCAGCTAGGATATCTGAGGCTGGAAAGTCAATATCCTAGCTTCCACCCTGTGGATGGGCCAACTCTGAGCTGCTTCTACAGCATCCCCAGAGATCCTAGCAAAGGTGACCTCTGGTTGTCTGTCGTGGTGCTCTGCTGGTTAACAGGTCCTCTCCTGGCTTCCTTCATTTCTCCACTTCCCTACTGTGCCTCCTGGGATCACCTTACTTCTTGCACTTGAACCCTTGTCTCAGAGTGTGCTTTGAGGGAGCCCAACCCAAGACATGTTTCAGCGTATCAGGAAAATTAACTGCCTTTGTCTTTTGAGCAGGGTGGGTGGGGTGAGGAGGTTCTGAGGAAGTGAGCACTTTTCAGAGGAGCTCGCCTCCCCCACACCAAGACTCTTGGGGTGTAGAGGGACTGGCATAGTGCTCTCCCGGGCCCCCCACCCCTTTGTTGGAGGGGGCCTGGTAACAAGACAACACCAAGAGTAAAGGGCCAGAAGGTCATCATCTCTCTTCTTTCCACCCCTTTCCAGGGGTTACTGAGCCCACTGCTACTGGTAGCACCAGAGCACACAGGAGCCCATGCTGGGAGACCCAGGGTCTGGGTGTCACCTACAGGTGTTTGGTTAGTCCTCTAGAATGTGAGGCCCCAGGAGAACGGAGAGGGGGCCACAAACCCACCTTCTAGACCACACGCTGCTCCACGCAGGTTTTAAGTGTTGCTCACGTTTCTGCAAAGACCTTGTCAAACATCTGCAAAAAGACAACATGTAAACACAGCTATTCAGACCCCTGAGGAACCAATAGGATTTTAGAAATGAATAGAAGTAGCTTGTTTGTGACTGCCTTGACCAACAGAGCAGAGTGGAAGGTTCTCTGTGCCCATTTCCAGTCTCCGTCTTTAAAAGACTACAATCTTCTACTTCCTGTTCTTGGAAGTTCCCTCTGAGTGCTCTGAGGGGCAGAGCGGCTGGCTAGCTTAGTCCAGCCCAAGCTCCTGATCCATAAAATTATGAAATCTAATAAGTGGATGTTTTAAGCCACTACATTTTGGCTTAAAACAATAGATAACTGAAATGGGGATGTTGGATCAAAGCCATGGCATTTAGAATCCACTTGTATTAATATTCTGTAAATCAATAATGTTCTGTTTAGCAAGAAATATATTTGGAACTAGAATTTCCTTAAGTGAAATTTATTGTTATCATACCTGCCCCCCAGTTAAAAATCTACAGACTTCCATTCATGTAGTGAATCTAAATGAAAATTCTCAGTTCCTTGTGTGGTAGAGTGATCATATGAGTGGTCCCAAATTTTCATGCTTTCAAGGGCCCATGTCCTTTGAGAACCCCCCATCACAGTGACTCTGGATTAGTTCATGTGTTATGGACTGAATTGTGTCCCCAGCCAAATTCAGCTGTTGAAGTCTTAGCCTCCTCTTCCCACCCAGTACCTCAAAATGTGACTATATTTGGAGAAAGGAAATTTAAAGAGGTATGTTAAAATGAGGTCATAGGTGGCCCTAATTCAATATGACTTGTGTCCTTGTAAGAAGAGGAGGCTGGGACCAGACGTGCACTAAGGCAAAACCATGAGAGGAGGCAGGGAGAGATGGCCATCTGCAAGTCAAGGAGAGAAGTCTCAGAGGAAACCAACCCTGTGGACACTTTGATCTTTTGCTTCTAGGCTCTAGAATCATGAGGAAAGAAATCTTTGTTGTGTGTATATTCATTCTACTAATTTTTGAGAGTTTGATAGTGACGCTTCAAAATATCTTAATTTATCTACTTAAAAAATAATTGTAATATATAGTGGAACGATATGTAACTTTGTTCTGTGTTTTCTAAGTCCCCTGTAAATGTGTTATCATACTGTCATAATTTGAAAAATTAAAAAAGAAAGAGGAAAAAAGCAAATCTCTGTTGTGTAAGATACCTAGTCAGTGGCCCTTTGGTATGGCAGCCTTGACAAACTAATACACCATGTGTCTTGCTTTGGCCAATAGTAGTCTTTAAGCAAGCAGGAGGTTGAAAAATGCTTGGAAATTTCTGCTGCTTCTCTTCTCCCCCATGCTGCTCCTAAGAGGATATATCCGTTAGGCCCCTGGAAGGATGTGAGGGACACATGGATACCCAGGACCTCCCAGCTGAAGCCAACCTAGACCGACCATCCACAGTCTACCTGCGATCTGACCACAGATGTGTGAGAAACCCAGCTAAATCAGCTGAGTCTGTTCACACCAGCATAGCCCGCCAGGTGACTCAGTGATGTGTGAGAAGTTATAAATGGATGGTGTCGGAAGCTACAGTCTTAGCATGGTTTATTGTGGAGCATTGTTGTGGTCCCAGGTAATTGATACTTCCCGTCTAAGACCTTCACAGACTATTTAGTGTCACCACTTCCTCCTCTCTGCCACTCTCTAACATCAGAACAGAACAAAAACTAAAGCAAAGCCTCTGTAGCACACACACTTACACATCCTCCCCCGCTGCTGTGATGGTTCCCTGTCCAGCTTCCCCAGCCTGTTGCCCTGTATTGTCTTCCTGAAACATTCTACTGGCTTTCCAACATAAACCTGATCTCCTCCCGGAGTCCTTTGCTAGCCTTCAGCAATAGTTGCCTGTCACCACCCCCATAGCCAATTACCACAAATTCAGTGACTTAAAACAGCACACTTTTACTTTCTCTCAGTTTTGGTGGTTAAAAGCCTAAACTCAAGATATTAACAGGGTTGTTCCCTTTAGGGCTTCAGTGGGCACTGTCCATTCCTTGCCTTTTCCAGCCTCTATAGGTCACCCACGTTTCTCAGCTTGTGACCTCTTCCTTCAACTGCAAACATACCCCTCTAACTTCTGCTTCTGTTGCCACATCTCTTAATTCTGCATCTGATCCCCTGGCAGCCCTCGTATAAGGAATCTAGTGATTTCATTGGACCCACATGGATAATCACATCTGCAAATCTCCTTTATCTGTAAGGTAACACATTCGCAGGTCTCAGGGGTGAGGATGTGGTATTTTGGGGGTTATTATTCAGTCTCTATTTTCTGAACCTTTTCTGAATATTCTGTATATCTGAACAAAATGCCTAATGTTGCACCTGATAAGCAACATTGTTGAGATTGTTTACAACTCTATACCCACCATTAGACAGTGAATTCCACAAGAAAAGATTATTTTGTGTGCTAGTCATGGCCCTTAGCATGGAACCTGGCGCAGGATAGGAGTTCAGAAAAGATTTCTGGATGTTTAATATACATGCAATCTTCAGTGTCCTTGTATATAATTGTATATGAGAAATACGTGTGTCTATACGTAAATAGACACACATAGACATTTATAATATATTTATATATAGTGTTTTCAAGGGAATGTGTGTGTGTGCACTCAGTCATGTCCAACTCTTTGTGACCCTATGAACTGTAGCCCACCAGGCTCCTCTGTCCATGGGATTCTCCAGGCAAGAATCCTGGAGTGGGTTGCCTTTTCCTCCTCCAGGGAGTCTTTTCAACCCAGGGATTGAATCCACATCTCCTGCGTCTCCTGCACTGGCAAGCAGATTCTTTCACCACTGAGCCACCTGGAAAGCCCTTTGAGGGAATGAGTGGGAAACATATGTATTGGGTGAATAATAATGATTTATTTAATCACCAAGTGAGATCAAAGAAGACTGTCTCCTTATAGTCTGTCTTTTGCTTTCATACTTCTGTTTCTACATTTTCCATCTTAGAGTGGCCCAGACCACACACCGCACACAGTGGATTCTCACATACCCTTTCCCTGGCATCCTTGGGGAGAAAGGAATGCCTTCATCCTCTTTGTGGGCAGTGTGGGAAATAAAGCCCAAGGCGGCTGAGCGGCCAAACAAGTTGTGGAGGGATGAACACAGCGTGGGGTGCTGGCCTCCCAAACCAGTGTTTGACCTCCTGGACGCCAATGATGGGTGGTCAACCTCGCATCCAGGTGTACATCCTTACCATGCGCTCCTTGTTTGCATCACAGCTTTGGGAAACATTATTCCTTTGGCTGGAAATTTTCCATGCTTGATTTGTATTCAAAGGGAAAGGAAAGATAAAAATCAAAGAGAAAATGTTCTCTGCTTTATAGCTAAATGAGAGAATGGTTTTGTGTGTGTGTTTAATATGCAAACAAAGAAAACAAATGGAATTTGTCTTCCTCATAGATAACAGAAGAACATCTGGAAATTACAAAATGAAACCTTCCATGTGTTACATTCTCCACGGAGAAATATGAGCCTACAAAGTTTGCGAAAATGAAGCACTGGCATTACTCTTACTTCTCAGGTCAACTGCCCCAAAGCTTCATGAGGATCCCAACAACATGACAGGCTCCATCGTGTTACATATTGGGGTGGCCAAAAACTTCTCAGAGGTTTTCTGTAACTTACACAGGAAATCCTGAATGGACTTTTTGGCCAACCCAATATTCCACTGCAATGGTGATAGGCCCCACAGAAATAAGGCAGGATGCAGAAGAAGACCGGTTCATTATTAACTGTCTCAGGCTCATTGAAATGAGGCCAGTTCTCAGAGAATCCAGCTGCTGCTGGAGGGGAGAGTGGCACTCACTCTGCACTCCCTCCAACCCTTCACTGTAGGAGAGCTTTTCCACAAAGCCATCTTTCTTCGTCAGCCATCTTACCTCTCAACAAAAGGATCAGTGAGGCGGTGTTTGCAACTTAGTGACAGTTCCTTGAAACAGAAATCTGCCCTCCTCTCACTCAATCCTGGTGAAGACCATCTTTAATGTGGAGTGGGCAACATCACTGCTCCAACTTTCTAAACGAGGACCCAGGCTCTCCCCTCTGTACTCGTTTACTAGCTGATATAACCCAACTCTCACTTCATGAGACAAAGGGTCAGTTCTGCTGCCTACCTGTGTTCCTCTGGGTATCTAGCCAGCACCTCAAACTTGCCATGGCTAGAATAGAGTTCATCTCCAGAGTCCAACATGTTGGACCTCAATACCTCAAAAATACTAGAACGGTCCACCTTGCCACATCTTTCCTGCTTCTGCCATTGGCCAGGTGCCATCAGCTTTGGAAATACCGTAATAGCCCCTGAACTTGTGGTATGGCTCTCATTCCATTCCCCACCCATGAGCCAGGGAAGTCTTTAAAATCTGAGTCAGATGGTGTCAACTTTCCTGTTAAAAACATTTTAATGGCTTCCCTCCACACTTCAAAATACAACCCAACCATGGCACACGTGGCCCTGGCTGATCAAGACCTTGGTTGCCTTCCTGCCTCTCTCATACTCTCCATTCTTTTCCTTTTTAAAAATAATTTTTATTGGATTATAGTTGCTTTGGGCTTCCCAGGTGGCTCAGTAGTCAAGAATCTGCCTGCCAATGCAGGAGATACAGGAGAAGCAGGTTCAAGCCCTGGGTTGGGAAAATCCCCTGGAGGAGGAAGAGGCACCCCACTCCAGTATTCTTGCCTGGTAAATCCCACAGACAGAGGAGTTTGGTGGGCTACAGTCCATGGGGTCACAAATAGTCGGCCACGACTGAATGACTGAGCACGCACGTTTTGTAGTTGCTTTACTATGGTGTGTTAGTTTCTACTGTAAAGCAAGGTGAATCAGCTATGTACATATACCCCCTCTTTTTTGGATTTCCTTCTCATTTAGGTTGCAAGAGAGCATTGAATAGAGTTCTCTGTGCTATACAGTAGGTTCTCATTAGTTATCTATGCATGATAGCATATAAATATCAATCCCAGTCTCCCAATTCATCCTATCTCTCTCTTTCCCCCTTGATATCCATACGTTTTCTTTTTCCGTGTCTCTATTCCATTCTTCCTCCTACTCCAGTCACACTGGCCTTCTTTCTGCTCCTCCATCCCCTCCCTGTTCACTCCCCACCTATTCCAAGGCCTTTGTTCATCCTGCTCATCTGCTTGGACTTCTCCCCTCTGAGATCTTTGCAGGGCTGGTACTTCCAGGTCTCATTTCAAGTACAGTCTCCTTGGATCTTCTGATCACCTAACCCCAGGGACTCCCTCAGTGCCTTTCCTTGTTCCCCACAAGCTGAGTCCCCATTGGAAACTCAGGTTCATGTGATGAACCAGGGTTCTGGCTCATTGCCCTCTGCCTTCCAGAACCTAGCATGATGCCTGGGTCAGAAAGTGCCAACTGGGTCAGAAATGGAATCAGGAGTCTCCCTGGGGCAGTGACCCTGGGTGGGTCTCAGAGTCAGAAGACCACGAGCCACCTCTGATTGTCCTGTGGGAACCATTCATTTCCCCTGAGCTGCAGGGCTTCGTCCATCATGTTAGATCACTGTAATGTCCACTACAGTAGAGTTAACAATGCTTGATATCTGCTGGTGGTTGCTGTGTGGATTAAATAAGGTCACACATGATGGTTCTGAACACACAACAAATGGTCATGGTGCATTTTCTATCTCTTTTGGAACATAAGGCTAGCAAGGTAAGAATTTCATGGACTTAATGTCTCATTAATGCAACTGACTTCTTGGCCTCAGACTTATCTTGCTCATCATACCATTTTAAAAGCCATCTCAGAGCACATGTCAGATGGCACCTGGTCTAAATAATAACACAGGTATTCACAGGATCCACCAGGTAATGGTGCACATACAGGACCTCAGTAAAGGGACACGGATGGCAAATGAGATGAGATTTTTACCAGAGGTGAGAGAGAAACAGCGGCTTCCCTGGTGACTCAGTCAGTAAAGAATCGGCCTGAAATGCAGGTCTAGCCTGCCTGCAAGGCAGGAGCTCCAGGTTTGATCTCTGGGCAGGGAAGATCCCCTCAGTTTGCAACCCACTCTAGTATTTCTGCCTGGAGAATCCCATGAACAGATGACCCTGGCAGGCTACAGTCCACAGGGTAGCAAGAATTGGCAATGACTTAGCAAATAAGCCACCACCACCACCAAGAAAGAAATGGAAGTGGCATTTATTGAACAGCTATTCATTTCAGCTGATTTGAACACAAAATTTCAGATGTCACAGTACTCTCAGATGTGGGCAGCATTGTCCTGATTTTACAGATTGAGAAAACTGAGGCCAAAAATGATTGTTCAAAGAATATACATGTTGTGAAGGCTTTTGCTACATGCTTCATGAATTATTAAAAAATTTGCTCACTAACAGTTAATCTCCCCACACCCTTGAAGAATTCACTTTCTGAGGGTGTAGGTGAAAGACACTTAACCTTTACTTTTAATTCATTCAGTCAATATATCAGGAATTTGGCAGCTGGTTAATAGCAAGTAGTGACAAAATATACTTTTTAAAGTTTAAAATAAGTTGTCTCGAGCATTTTCTAGCAACTTAAAGCCATGAGAATGTATGCAAATGGTCAAAACACTTTTGTAAAGACTGTAGGAAGGTTATTGGGGATTTCACTGTTTCTTCGTTGAGCCCAATTAGAAAGAGTTTTCAAGATGTGGAAGCTAAAGAGAACATGCCCAAATTGTCCATTTTACTTTCTTACTGGTCACAGGAACTACATTTTCACAGGCAGAGGGCTGGTTTTCCTTTTCAATGAAAGTATTATGACACCAGCTCTACTCTGGTGGGTGGTAACTTCTCAACTGTCCTGGAAGGGAGCAATCGATCTTCTTTTCATCTGCTGTGTTTCCTTCATCAGTTCCTGAATTGTTTTCCACTCTTAAATCCACCTTAAATCATTTCTGCCCTTACCTGCTAGTTGCTCAGTCATGTCCAACTCTTTGTAACTCCATGGACTATACCCTGCCAGGTTCCTCAGTCCATGGAATTCTCCAGGCAAGAATACTGGAGTGGGTTGCCGTTTTCTTCTCCAGGGGATCTTCCTGACCCAGGGATCGAACCCAGGTTTCCTGCATTGCAGGTAGATTCTTTCCCACATGAGCTACCAGGGAAGGCCCACTCGTCTATCCACTCTTAAATCATTTCCACTCTTAAATCCACTCTTAAGTCATTTTTCCATTCTTAAGTCATTTCCAGTACACGGTTGGTCTTGCCAGAGGAATCATAGTGCCTGCTAACCACTGGTCCTGTAGCAGTTCATCAGCTGTGATTCTAAAGTTGCAAGATCCACTTTTACAGGTTCTTTCAAAATGCTTTTAGCACATCACTTACAAGCGGATCTTCAAAACATAGTTATCCCTTTCTTACTCAAACATTTCTCTTCTGAGCTTGCCATAAAGTGTGGTTCCCACATAATAACATGCCCTTATGTATCTCTGATCCAATGTCACACATGACTATAGCCATGGGGATTGATGACTGCAGGGTTCCCACATGTGCTTCACAGCATTGCTTCCCCACAGCTAAGCCACAATTGCCTTTATGAAGTTGGTAGCATCAATAAAGCTGCTTTAAACCATTGTGCTTTCCAGCTTCAGATCTCCGTATACCCTGTTGTGAAGATATGCTCTAGCTGATAGGAGCGAGGCTTTGGATGATCAACCTGGACTCATCTCTGAATTTCTTTGCATTCTCCCTCTCACAAAGCTCCATCACGAGTTGTATTCACTTAGGGATCTCAGACACTTGCTTCTGGCAGGCAATGTGTTCCCGTTTCATACTTTTTAAGAAGCTCACCTCTAGTCCAAGAAACTTGATAGTGGAGCTTCTAGCCAGTCTCCTTTCACCCTTTTAGTTTCTGTTTCCTTATCTGCAACCTCAGGGACCACATCAAAGTTCCCTCGTCCCAATAGTCTTCCAAGGCACAACTTTCCTGAAGAGCTGTTTCATCTCCCATCTTTAGTTGAGCAACTTCTCCTTCTGAAAATATTCCTGAAACTCTTGCTGTTGAGGTGCTTTTCTCTTTGCATTTGTAGTTCCTAAGGGCTCTTCCATGAGAATGAAGTGGCCCTTTGGTGATTGGGAGGCAATGATTTGCTGCAAGGCCCTACATAGATGGGATTAAAGGATGAGACCTGAATCTTCAGTATTTAGCAAATCTTTCCCAGAGGCCCAGATAATCATGATGGTGTGATCACTGACCTAGAGCCAGACATCCTGGAATGTGAGGTTAAGTGGACCTTGGAAAGCATCACTATGAACAAAGCTAGTGGAGGTGATGGAATTCCAGTTGAGCTATTCCAAATCCTGAAAGATGATGCTGTGAAAGTGCTGCACTCAATATGCCAGCAAATTTGGAAAACTCACAGTGGCCACAGGACTGGAAAAGGTCAGTTTTCATTCCAATCCCAAAGAAAGGCAATGCCAAAGAATGCTCAAACTACCACACAACTGCACTCATCTCACACGCTAGTAAAGTAATGCTCAAAATTCTCCAAGCCAGGTTTCAGCAATATGTGAACCGTGAAATTCCTGATGTTCAAGCTGGTTTTAGAAAAAACAGAGGAACCAAAGATCAAATTGCCAACATCTGGTGCATCATGGAAAAAGCAAGAGAGTACCAGAAAAACATCTATTTCTGCTTTATTGACTATGCCAAAGCCTTTGACTGTGTGGATCACAAGAAACTGTGGAAAATTCTGAAAGAGATGGGAATACCAGACCACCTGATCTGCCTCTTGAGAAATTTGTATGCAGGTCAGGAAGCAACAGCTGGAACTGGACATGGAACAACAGACTGGTTCCAAATAGGAAAAGGAGTTCGTCAAGGTTGTATATTGTCACCCTGTTTATTTAACTTATATGCAGAGTACATCATAAGAAACGCTGGACTGGAAGAAGCACAACCTGGAGTCAAGATTGCCGGGAGAAATATCAATAACCTCAGATATGCAGATGACACCACCCTTATGGCAGAAAGTGAAGAGGAACTCAAAAGCCTCTTGATGAAAGTGAAAGTGGAGAATGAAAAATTTGGCTTAAAGCTCAACATTCAGAAAATGAAGATCATGGCACCCAGTCCCACCACTTCATGGGAAATAGATGGGGAAACAGTGGAAACAGTGGAAACAGTGTCAGACTTTATTTTTCTGGGCTCCAAAATCACTACAGATGGTGACTGCAGCCATGAAATTAAAAGACGCTTACTCCTTGGAAGGAAAGTTATGACCAACCTAGATGGCATATTCAAAAGCAGAGACATTACTTTGCCAACAAAGATTCGTCTAGTCAAGGCTATGGTTTTTCCTGTGGTCATGTATGGATGTGAGAGTTGGACTGTGAAGAAGGTTGAGCGCCGAAGATTTGATGCTTTTGAACTGTGGTGTTGGAGAAGACTCTTGAGAGTCCCTTGGACTGCAAGGAGATGCAACCAGTCCATTCTGAAGGAGATCAGCCCTGGGATTTCTTTGGAAGGAATGATGCTAAAGCTGAAACTCCAGTACTTTGGCCACCTCATGTGAAGAGCTGACTCATTGGAAAAGACTCTGATGCTGGGAGGGATTGGGGGCAGGAGGAGAAGGAGACGACGGAGGATGAGATGGCTGGATGGCATCACTGACTCGATGGACGTGAGTCTGAGTGAATTCCGGGAGTTGGTGATGGACAGGGAGGCCTGGCGTGCTGCGATTCATGGGGTCGAAAAGAGCCAGACACGATTCAGCGACTGATCTGATCTGATCTGATCCCAGAGGCCATGTCTCTGTGGGTAATTTTTTCTTCTTTTTTTCTCTCTGGCGAAATTATGAATTTGGAGCTACCCATGCTTGGTAATCTGACATTTCTTCCACCAATGGGAGGAAACTTTGTTCACAAGAACGTACATGAAGTCCCATCTTTCTCAGCCTTAGGAACACTTGAGACACTGGTGGATTTTCTAATGAAGGGCTATTTCCTTAATGTTGTAGCAAAAGCAACTTGAAAAGGAGGGTGTTTCTGTTTGAGGAAGAAGGATAAAGTGAGTTGATGACTGATGGGTGAGGTTCATAGTTTAACGATGGGCTACACTCATCTTACAGCAGCAACTTTCATCTTTCAAAGTCGTTCATGTCCCTGAGTTGGAGGTAGACTCAGGGTAGATAGAGTGGAGGCAAGAAGGTGCAGCTGAAGGGGGGATATCAGAGACCACCCCAAACATGAGACCCTGGGGAAAAGATTTCATAACAGCTCTGTCCCAGGAGAGAGCAGGAGACTGGAATAGACAAGAGAGAGTTGACTTGGTTTCTCTGCAGTGACACCCTGATTCTGAGGGCCCTGCCTTTCCTTTTCCAATCTGTAAAGGCAAGGGGGTAAAGAAGGTCATTTAAGATTAGGTGGCAGGGGCTGTGGGTAGAGTGATTTTCCTTAGAAGGGGCTCTGGGTAGACACATACCAAATGACATGGCATAATGGTGTTAATCAAGAGCATGGGCTAACCAGGGAAGGAAAAAAAAAGCTTTGAAAATTATGTACACATTTATAGAGACAAAAGCTAGATTAAAGTTTAAGATATTAAATGAAAACATGAAAATCACACATTAACTCTAGTCTTTAGGCACATTACTGGAAGAATTATATAATTTCTTGTCTTAGGTCTGGACCAAACATTTCAAGAACCAGAATAGTTTTAGTTGACAGAGGGCAGGACTAAGAAAGGGACTGTGTTGTAAACAATGCTCTGTTTGTTTTATTAGTTTATTAAATATCAGTACCATATTTAACACTAGAAGCAGAGTCATTTATGACTTTAAATCTAATTAGACCAGAGACTCAAACATCAGAAAACTCAGAACACTTGATATTGTTTTTAACAATGGTGTGTTTGGATTTAACACTAATAGCAAAAACAACAAAGGCAAAAATGAGACAAACAAAACACCTCAAAATAAGGGGGACCATCTGTGTTCATGTATGGACGTGAGAGTTGGACTGTGAAGAAGGCTGAGCGCCGAAGAATTGATGCTTTTGAACTGTGGTTTTGGAGAAGACTCTTGAGAGTCCCTTGGACTGCAAGGAGATGCAACCAGTCCATTCTGAAGGAGATCAGCCCTGGGATTTCTTTGGAAGGAATGATGCTGAAGCTGAAACTCCAGTACTTTGGCCACCTCATGCGAAGAGTTGACTCATTGGGAAAGACTCTGATGCAGGGAGGGACTGGGGGCAAGAGGAGAAGGGGACGACAGAGGATGAGATGGCTGGATGGCATCACTGACTCGATGAACGTGAGTCTGAGTGAACTCCGGGAGTTGGTGATAGACAGGGAGGCCTGGCATGCTGCGATTCATGGGGTCGCAAAGAGTTGGACACTACTGAGCGACTGATCTGATCTGATGTGTGTGTAGTTGCTCAATCATGTACTACTCTTTGTGACCCCATATTCTGTAGCCTGCCAGACTCCTCTGTCCATGGAATTCTTCAGGCAAAAATACTGGAGTGGGTTGCCATTCTCTTCTCCAGGGGATCTTCCTGACTCAGGGATTGAAACTGTGTCTTCTGCCTGCCTGAATTGCAGGCAGATTCTTTACCATCTGAGCCACCAGAGAAGCCCAAGTGGGACTATCCGTTCAGTTCAGTCGCTCAGTCGTGTCCGACTCTTTGCAACCCCATGAACTGCAGCACGCCAGGCCTCCCTGTCCATCACCAACTCCAGGAGTTCACTCAGACTCACGTCCATCGAGCAAGGGGTTAATAGCTAAAATATTTGAAGAACTCATAAAAACTCAGAAAAAATCCAACTAAAAACAGGCAGAAATTTTTCCCAAAGAAGACACACAAATGACCAACAGGTTTTGAAAAGGTGCTCAACATCACTAACCATCAGGGAAATGTAAATCAAAACCACACCTGTTAGAACAGTTATTCCCAAAAGACAAGAAATGAAAGTGTGGGGGAGGTTATGGAGAAAAATGAACCCTCCTACACTGTTGGTGTGGAGAAGGCAACGGCACCCCACTCCAGTACTCTTGCCTGGAAAATTCCATGGATGGAGGAGCCTAGTAGGCTGCAGTCCATGGGGTCGCTAAGAGTCAGACACGACTGAGTGACTTCACTTTCACTTTTCCCTTTCATGCATTGGAGAAGGAAATGGCAACCCACTCCAGTGTTCTTGCCTGGAGAATCCCAGGGACAGGGGAGCCTGGTGGGCTGCCGTCTATGGGGTCCCACAGAGTCGGACACGACTGAAGCAACTTAGCAGCAGCAGCAGCAGCAGCAGCAGCAGCAGCACATTGTTGGTGGGAATGTAAATTGGTGCAGCCACTATGGAAAACAGTATGAAGTTTTCTCATAAAACTAAAAATAGAACTACCACATGAACCAGCAATCCCACTACTGCTGAAGGGAATCAAATCACTATTACAGCTGCAGTTATGTTCATTGTAGCATTATTCACAATAGCCAGGACACAGAAACACCTAAGCATCCATAAATGGATGGATGGATAAAGAAAATGTGATTTTTGTGAATGCATACACACACACACACACACACAATGGAATATTATTTAGGAAATCCTACCATTTGTGACAACATAGATGAAACTTAAGGGCATTATAGTAAGTGAATTGAGAGAAAGACAAATACCATATGATCTCAGTTTTATTATATGGAATCACAAACACCCAACAAACCAAGTTCATAGATGTAGAGAACAGATTGCTTGTTGCCAGAGGTTGGGGGGTGGCAGGTGGGCAAAATAGGTGAAGGTAGTCAAAAGATACGAACTTCCACTTATAAGATGTATAAGTCCTGGGGTTGTAATGTATAGGATGGTGACTATAGTTAATAATACTGTATTGTGTATTGAAAGTTGTTAAGGGAAGGCAATGGCACCCCACTCCAGCACTCTTGCCTGGAAAATCCCATGGACAGAGGAGCCTGGTAGACTGCAGTCTATGGGGTCGCTAAGAGTCGGACACGACTGAGCGACTTCACTTTCACTTCATGCATTGGAGAAGGAAATGGCAACCCACTCCAGTGTTCTTGCCTTGAGAATCCCAGGGACAGGGGAGCCTGGTGGGCTGCTGTCTATGGGGTCACACAGAGTCGAACATGACTGAAGTGACTTAGCAGCAGCAGCAAGAGAGTAGAGTTTAAAAGTTCTTTTCATAAAAAAGTTTTTAACTGTGCAGTGATGGACGTTAACTAGACTTTGTAAAAATCCTCTCACAATGTGTACATGTCAAATTATTTTGATGTGCTCCTAAAACTAATGCAATGCTATATCTCAATTATTAATGTTCTCAATTAGAACGAATAAAAAAGAAAACCCAGAAGCAATTAAGGGAACCTATTCTTAAGGTTTTACTCCTCTAAACCCAGACTCCAGCAACATGAGTGGCAACTCTGCACATGGGCGTCACCAGATGGTCAAAACTGAAATCAGATTGATTATATTCTCTGCAGCGGAAATTGGAAAAGCTCTATACAGCCAGCAAAAACAAGACTGGGAACTGACTGTTGCTCAGATCATGAACTTCTTACTGCCAAATTCAGACTTAAATTGAAGAAACTCGGGAAAACCACTAGACCACTCAGGTATGACCTAAATCAAATCCCTTGCGATTATACAGTGGAAGTGGCAAATAGATGCAAGGGATTAGATCTGATAGACAGATGGACAGAGAACTATGACGGAGGTTCGTGACATTGTTGCCGAAGAACTATGGATGGAGGTTTGTGACATCGTACAGAAGGCATTGATCAAAACCATCCCCAAGAAAAAGAAATGCAACAAGGTAAAATGGTTGTCTGAGGAGGCCTTACAAAGAGCTTAGAAAAGAAGAGAAGCAAAAGGCAAAGGAGAAAAGGAAAGATATACCATCTGAATGCAGAGTTCCAAAGAATAGCCAGAAGAGAGAAGAGAACCTTTCTAACTGATCAACATGAAGAAATAGAGGAAAACAATAGAATGGGAAATACCAGAGACCTCTTCAAGAAAATCAAAGATACCAAGGGAATATTTCACGAAGTGGTGTGTACCTAACAGAAGCAGAAGATATTAAGAAGAGGTGGCAAGAATACACAGAAGAACCATAGAAAAAGATCTCAATTATCTAGATAACCACGATGGTGTGGTCACTCACCTAGAGCCAGAACCAGACACAGGTATCAAATTTTTGTGCTAGTCCAGGTTCAGTTAGAGCAGCTGGACCACTAGGATATGTACATGTATATGATTTTCACAGGACTTGACTGCACACTCGTGGGCTACTGTTGAAGCAGGTTCTGTGGGATTTTTGTTTTTGCTGGAGCCAAGTCCCCTGGCTGCTGAGGAAGAGGTGATTGTAGAGTTGGGAAGAGCAAGGACAAGCTGGAATCCTTGCAGAAAAAGGAGCACCAGAGGACAGACTGGAACCCATGTGACGAGAAGTATATGTAATAGTTTGCAACTTCTAGCCCCAAATTACTGAACCATCCCTCCTCTAACACCGCTTCCCCTTGGCAACCAAAAGTCTGTTCTGTAAGGACATTTATTTGTTAATTATATAGATAGTTTATATTCCAATGTGGGATGGAGAAGAATGCAATTGCCAGATACATGGAATCAATGTTACTAGAAAATGTGTCATAAAGGAGCTGATTAAAAGACTGAATTAACAAATCAGAGATACTTAAATATATAAAGATATATAGCAATTTATATACAGATATAAAAATAAATGGCGATCCTTCCTTCCTTTCTTCTTTCTAATGAGGGAAGAGAGTTGAGAAGAAAGAGTAACACTTGACAGCAATGATGGATGAGAAGAGCATGGAAGAACAGATTAGGCCCCTCTTGTCTTGACATGCAGTTATAAAGAATCTCAGTTCTAACCCATTAGGTTGGCAGGAAGTTCAGTCTTTTCCTGAAGCTACTTCTCTCATGATTTTCTTGGAACCTCCCATCACGGCTCTTGTCCCCTAATTTTCTGTGAATCCCATTGGCTGGTGGATCAGGGGCCCAACATTCCTCCGGGGACCTGGGGGTCTGTCGCTGTTAAGGCTGACTGCTGCAGCTGGTGTGACCCAGGATTTGTAGGCCCACAATGTGGAGGAATTCAGGAGTTGTGTCTGTGCCTCAGTTCTGCTCTGATGCAGTAAGGAGGATATGTCACCTTTCGTGGCCCATTCAGTCTTCAGAGGTGTGTGCAGAGTGTGTGTGTGTGTGTGTGTGTGTGTGTGTGTGTGTGTTGGCACATGCATGCATTTGTTAAGCGGTGCTGTAGTGTGCTCCAAGGCCAGGTGCCCTGTGCCCCGTGGTGGTGAGAACATGGATGTGGCTCATGCCTTTGCCACCACGACTGGGTGCCCTACTGGATAATCTGGGGTCGGGGAGTTGGGTTCTCAGACATGCTCAGTGTTTCCAGCGATCTGCTTGTCTCTGTGACTGTGACTGTCCGGGTGAAGGCTGGGCTAGACAGCAGGCTGGGTGATCCCCTGGCAGTGCCAATAGTCCCTGAGTCTCTCTGCAGCCACTGCTCTCAGCGAATATGCAGAATCTGATGACCTAACCAGCCTCGGGAGAGTGGGAGACACATTCCTTCTTTCTGCATTATGTTCAGCAGCATGTGGTCCAGCTCCCAAGGATTTCATTTCTTTGGTTTAATCACGGTGCTGTGCTGTGCTTAGTCACTCAGTCATGTCTGACTCTTTGCAACCCCAAGGACGGTAGCCTGCCAGGCTCTTCTGTCCATGGGGATTCTTCAGGCAAGAATACTGGAGTGGGTTGCCATGCCCTTCTCCTGGGGATCTTCCCAAGCCAAGGATCGAACTTAGGTCTCCTGAATCGCAGGCAGAAACTTTACTGACTGAGCCACCAGGGAAGCCCTTAATCACGGTTGTTCTCTACAAATGGTGCATGCTCTAAAAAATTTGTGATTTTTAAAAAGTACAAAAATGAAGCTACAAATCAAACTAAATCCAACTATATCCCAGTCACCTGTGTTAATATTTTCTGAACATTGGAATAGATACATGTCTATGTATCTGGGTGTAGGTGCACACACATACATACAGAAAGAATTTCTGAAGCGTAGGAGTACACTACACATAGTGTTTTTAAAAACAAAATTTATTATATATAATATTGATTGAAATCATATGAATGGTAGACTGATGTAAGACTGTTGGAAATGCTCAGTTTTAGATAACTTTTCCTATCCCAAGAGATTATTACAGCTCTTACAAACATTATTATGAAATATTTGCATATACAAGAAGTAGAAATAACAGACACTATGTCTCCACCATCACCAGGCTAGAAAGTGAAATGTTGCAGTTTAAAGTCACCTTCTGCTCCTGCAGCTAGGCTCCTGGGCAAAGACAAGCTCTGGCACCAGCTGGTTTGTGGGCCTGGAGCTCATGACCCCTCCAAAGTGCCATTAAACAAAAATCACAGGCCCAAGATGGTGTTGCTTGCACTAAAGTCCATGATACCAAACCTAGATCTAGTACCAAAGCTGAATTGCAGACCTTCCCCAGAAATGTAATCTTAATCAACCAGTTTGGAATTTTCTGGTCAGCACCGATGAGATCGCTTGTCAGGTGGGTCCTATTCATCCTGACCCCACCTCTTGAGGAAGAAGAGGCAACCTGCTTGTTAAACCCCATGCTCTTCCCTACCCTCCAGAAAGAAGGTGTCCTGGCTCCCAAAACCCCTTTATTTCTTTTGCTAATGGTTTCCTTGCCCACCCCACCCCCTCTTTTCTATAAAAGCCTTCCTTTTTGTACCACTCTTGGGAGCTGAACATTCTTCAGGTTGCTAGGCTGAATGCTGTCCAATTCAGGAATTGTTGGATAAAGCCAATTAGAGCTTCAAAAATGTACTCACTATTCTGTTTTGACAGTGTCCAGGGTGGGTTCCAATGCCTCCACCTGCGCACTGAGCTCCTTCTTCGCCAGGTAGGAGGCAGGTGACCTAGTAGCTTGTGCTCTGGGTTACCAGGGCATCTCCTGCCCCTTAGGAAAATCAGCTTTGGTGGCCCCCCAGCGACCATCCAGAGTCGCAGCCACTTCAGAAGTGCACTTTCAGAGAGCCAGAGCCAATGGACAGATTTTACCCACTAAAGGCTCCTTCTCCAGGCCCTTGTTGCTGACTTGAGTTTATTCAGATGTCCTAAAGGGCGAACCTCACTATTTTTGGATGTCCTTACCTGTTAGTTTTGAGTTTATGTGTTCCTCAGGCCTATTAAGTTTGCCATCAATTGCTTCATCTCTAAATTTATCATGATCTGACCTTCTGGTGGCACTGCTCTGGTTTATAGGAACTGCTAAGTGCTGTGCTTAGTTGCTCAGTCGTGTCCAACTCTTTGCAGCCTCATGGGCTGTAGCCCGCCAGGCTCCTCCATCCATGGGATTTTCCAGACAAGAGTCCTGGAATGGATTGCCATTTCCTTCTCCAGGGATCTTCCCAACCTAGGAATCGAACCCAGGTCTCCTGCATTGCGAACAGATTCTTTACTGTCTGAGCCACCAGGAAAGTGGGTAGCCTATCCCTTCTCCAGGGGATCTTCCCAACCCAGGAATCGAACCAGGGTCTCATGCATTGCAGGCAGATTCTTTACCAGCTGAGCTACCAGGGAAGCCCAGGAATTGCTATAGCTTCAATTATATATATTTATTCTATTATTTTAGTAGGATTTGCAGGGAGAAAAGGTAAAAATTTGTATTCTGTTGGGTATTTTGAAATAGCAAGTCTCATTCTATTTTTATAGAATCTGTATCTATCTATAGACATAGCTGGAACAATATAGAATGTATAGAGCAATGAGAAGAAAAGCAAGAGTTATTTTAAAAATAGTGAAATATTTTGAATTTTTATGGGTGCCCCTCAATTTAGTGGGGCTTCCCAGATGGCTCAGTAGTAAAGCATCCTCCTGTGAGGGCAGGAGATGCAGGAGACATGGGATTGATCCCTAGGTCAGGAAGATGCCCTGGAGAAGGAAATGGCAACCCACTCCAGTATTCCTGTCTAGAAAAATCCCACGGACAAAGTATCCTGGTAAGCCGCAGTCCATGGAGTTGCAGGGTTGGATATGACTGAGAGACTAAGCACATACTCCATTTAGTAATCATGCTTCCAACCTTGCATCTTAAATACATTTACTAAATTGTTACTAGTATCTTTATTTTTTCAAGTGACTTATTACTTTTCTCTCTTAAAAAAATTTATTATATCATTTTTTCAGTTTTATTGAGACATAATTGACTAATAAAATTTAAGATATTTAAAGTGCACCAAATGATGATTTGACAGAAGCACTGTGAAAGACTTCTTCCCCCAACTGAGTTCATTAACACATTCAGGTGATTTACTAAGGATGTCCCTCGGCATTTGATGACACGGGGCTGGAAAGTGCATTGAATGGAGGGCTGAAGGGTGGATTGGGAGGGTGGTCAAATTTGGACTAAGAATTTGCTACCCCTGTTTCTTAGTCACTCTGAGTCGATTACCTCAACCCATTTAAGATTTAAGATTACCTCAAATCTTAAAGCTGTCTGGGGGACTCTAGGAGCTGGATGTCAGTTTCAGAGCCCCAGGTCTGGGCTGGATATTTTCTTTGCTTGTCCAGAGCAGCGGAGAGTTCTGCTCTCTTCTTAGTAATGATGAACTTGACTGAACAAATGGGCTTCCTTGTCCTCCAGATCCCTCTTGGCTTCAGCTGATCTGTTGAGAGGGAGAAGAGTGAGGTTGGGCTATTTGCTGTTTTGGATTCCTGCTCCTATGGGCTGGCCTTGGATGGCTGTGCCCTTTGACATAAGAGTACAGAATCTCTGAAGATGACATCCTCTATAGGACTTCTGCCTTCTGGCAGGTAACCACACCTTTCTCTCTTTCCTTGAGTCCCAAGTTTCTAGTCTCAATGACACTAGTTTGGGGGACTGCACTATCCCTGTGTTTTCCCTGCAAAATTTTAAATAGTTCTTTTATTTAATATTTGCTGAATTATCCCAATTTGAGCATGGCATCTCTTTCCTATCAGAACCTTGACTGTTTCCCATCTATGAAAAAATGTTGTTAATTAAGCATAATTCTAATGACATAGTTCTAAGAGGATGAAGGAGAATATATGACACATTTTCACATTTCAGCATGTGCAGTATTGATGTTGTACTTGCTTTGATTTTCTTTTTTTTTCCCCAAGCCTTGTGATCCTGGACAGGCAAGCAAAACCTCAACTACAGCTGCAGAAGAGACAGATCAGCATTGAATTTTCTAATTTGGGGTTGAAATTCCTTCCCTTCATTACTCTTCAATCATATATAATGTATAATGCATGTAAAGGTACTTCTAGGACACTTAAAAAGCCCCTTTTCCTCCCATGCTGCCTGGCTTTCTGAGAGTCAAGGAATCTTCTCAGGGAAGCCATTGATTCCTGGTGTTCAGTGATTTGGGCTAAATTTCAGCTGCACTTATATTGGCAGGCGAGTCTGAGAGATGCTCAGATCAGCAGGAATTTAGCTTAAGGGAGTGACTTACCTTTACCTGGTAGATAAACAACTCTTACAGGGTTGTACAAACTGGATTCCACTGGCAGATCATGGGCTCCTTAGGGCAAGGATTTTAGTTGATTCACTCTGTACTCTTAATCTTACAAGTATCTGGCAAGAGATGCCCAGTCAGTGTTTACTGGATGAACAGGGTGGACTCAGGGCTCCAGGGACCTCGGGAAACCATCTCTTCATCCTCCTGCCGCCTGTGAGCTGACAACAAAGCACAAAAGCTCTCCAGTGTGAGTGAAGAGAGCCTTCTAAAGCTTATTTATCTACACATGTAAAATCTTTCTCTAAATGAATGCTACATAATTGCAGTTTAAGCTAATTTTATTGGACAGAAACAAAAACGAATGACAAGACACTTATAATAGCTCTTTTTATATCTGAAGGCTTTCAGACCTTCTCTGGCTTCTTTCTTTTCTTTGTGGACTTAATTATCCCAATTTCTTAAAAAAAATTCTCAGAACTCATACAGTAGAGTATGATGAAATTGGCTAAAGACATTTGAATTTATATTCCACCTATTTAGGGACAATGTTTCTTAGAATTATTCCGTTTTACAACAGTTCAACATGTTCAAGAATCAAAATGGCTCATGAGCTAGTAATTGAAATTGGGTTGCCTCAGTCGTGTCCAACTCTTTGCAACCCCATGGACGGTAGCCTGCCAGGCTCCTCCATCCTTGGGATTTTCCAGGCAAGAGTACGGGAGTGGGTTGCCATTTCCTTCTCCAGAGGATCTTCCCGACCCAGGGATCGAACCCAGGTCTCCCATATTGTAGGCAGACGCTCTACCATCTGAGCCACCAGGGAAGTTCATTGCCTCCTTGTAGCCACCTAATTTTCCTTTAGTAGGGCAGATGGATGGCAAGAAAGGACTCGTCGAAGGTAAATAATTTTTTTTCTTGGCTGTGCTGGATCTGTGATGCTTTACTTGGGCTTTCTCTAGTCCTGTTGAGAGGGGTCTACTCATTGTTGCAGTGCTCAGACTTCTCACTGTGGTGGCTTCTCTTGTGCCAAAGCACGGGCTCTAGGGGGCGCTGGCTTCAGTAATTGTGGGGCATGGGCTCAGTTGAAAAAAACAAGAAAAAAATAAGTCTTCCTTTTTGATGAACTGAATTGAATCAGGGGCTCTGAGCAATCATCAGCAAAACTAGCCTAGATGCCTAAGAGAACTGATGAAGAAAGCACACGTTGATTTTCTGGCCCCCTTTTGAGCAGGCTTGGAATCAACCTGAGTGGGTGTGGCAAGTACTTACCTTCAAGTCTGGGTGGGTGTTCATGGTCCTAAAGGTAGAGCCAGATAGCCTCAGGGAAGTCTGTAGGCCTTAGGATCCATTCACCCAATGCATAGGCCTTAATTAAAAGACAGACTGAATTATGGCCTACATCTGGATTAGGTTGGAAATAATTTTGTTTTATAAACAAAAGACTCTGGATTTACATCTTTGTTTGGATAGAGACTGGGATAGAAGAAGCTTAAAGGTCTAGGTGTCTGCTGAAACCATGGCTTTCACACTGTAAAATAGGGGAGTGATTTTTTTGGAGGGGACAGACACCCTTAGAGGGCTTCTCTGGTGGCTCAGATGGTAAAGAATCTGCCTGCAATGCAGGAGACCCAGGTTTGATCCCTGGGTTGGGAAGATCCCCTGGAGAAAGGAATGGCTACCGAGTCCTGTATTCTTGCCTGGAGAATTCCATGGACAGAGGAGCCTGGTGGGCTACAGTCTGTGGGGTCACAAAGAGTAGGATATGACTAAGCAACTAACACTCAGGCACTCTTAGATAGGAGGGCCAGAGAGAAAGAAGGAGAGAAAGGAAGATGGGAAAGAGAAGAGCTGATAAATTAGGATCAGGGTCCAAGGGTGTAGGGCAGTCAACAGATTTTTGGCAATGATGACGCTCAAAGCGTGAGTACAGGTTGTACATGGAACACACCACACCTCTAAGAAGAGCAATTCACTTTTCAGGCATGAATATTTGAGCTTGAGTATATATTATCATAGTTATCCACCAGATGTCAGTAAAGCGTCTCATTCTAGCAATATAGGATGGTAAAGGCAATTTTCCAACAGACAAAAGTGTCTCGAGGAAGGGCGCTTTAAAAAGATTTGCACAAAGGAATAGTGTGTGCCAGCAGAGCCCTGAGTCTCGGCTTCTTCACTTACTATTTAAATATCTTCTTTTTACACCCTCCCAAAAGAGAAAGAAAAGAAAAAAGAAGGAAAATACTCCCAAGTTTTCTACCCACCATGAAGCCGTCACATCCATAACCTGTAAAACAACCTAACCAAATGAAGCACACCTTTTATTTATTCAAGTGCATTTGATCCTTTTAAGAGCTTCTCCTATGGTCCATACTACATCATGGTTCACTTTAGATATTTAGATATGTATTCTGTAATTATCTATGTTCATGTCTGCTTCTCCTTGAAAATTGTAAACCTTTTAAAATCAATAATTTATATATTTATTTAAGTTATGAATATACTTATTTTAAAGTTAAGTATTAATATTATCATATAATAAAAACCAGCAGCCACCTACCCCACCCCAGTCTAGTTCTACTAGGGCTACTCCTTGGATGTACCATTTCACCTCCTTTTCCTATTTCTTTGACTCTCTACCTCTATATATCTAAATTATTTGCTTCAATGTCTATTTCTTGATTAATCAGATTTTTCATTGTTTAAACCACTTCCTGGAGAAGGCAATGGCACCCCACTTCAGTACGCTTGCCTGGAAAATCCCATGGAGGGAGGAGCCTGGTAGGCTGCAGTCCATGGGGTCGCGAAGACTCAGACACGACTGAGCGACTTCACTTTGACTTTTCACTTTCATGCATTGGAGAAGGAAATGGCAACCCACTCCAGTATTCTGGCCTGGAGAATCCCAGGGATGGGGGAGCCTGGTGGGCTGCCGTCTATGGGGTCGCACAGAGTCGGACACAACTGAAGTGACTTAGCAGCAGCAGCAAACCACTTCCTATTACAGTGGTTGAATGTATGTCAGGCTAAGTGATGCTAACTGCTATAATACCTTCTCCATCATGCTATCTTAAAACAAAATAGGTTTCTTTCCTAGGCAGGTCATTAAAGGAGGTGAGAGGATGTTCTCCACACCTTCAGGAACCCAGGCTCCTTTTATCTTTTGAGGCCACTGTCTTAAACATATTCCCCTGCAACAGGAAGAGAGAACAAAGGCTTAAATGTGAGGGCTGTGGAGCAGTCAGGAAGGAGTGTGTTCTTCCCTGGGTTGGAGAAGAACAGGGAAGGGAGTGTATCAAGTTGGAGGGGTGATAAATTGTGTTAAGTAAGGAAAGAGAGAACTGACTATTGGAATTAGCGAGCCAGATGTCATTGGTACTCATGTTAAGACTGTGGGATGGAAATGTGAGTGGAGTGAGCCTAAAAAGGAAGAGGAGTTGGAATAAATGCAATAACATTGCAAGATGGTTTTGGGGCCCTTTTGTTTGGAGAACTAGGGAGGGAGCTGAAGGAGGAAGGAGAATGCATGTAGTCTTACATGTTGATGAAGATGACCCAGTAGAGATGATAAATGATGGAGTAGCATGGAGGAGAGTTTTGGAGTAGTTCTCCGAGCTAGCTTACAACACGGGAGCTTTACTGTTGGAAAGTGGCCTTTGGTACCCACGCTCAGCTCACTTCAGTCACAGGAAGGAAGAGCAGATGCTGCGGGCAGGTGAAGCAGGAGATGTGGTGACAGGAGTTTGGGAGAGTTTTTCCTGAGACATGAAGGAAGATCATTAGTTGAGAGTAAGGATGGGGGTAACCTGAGAGGATGGATTTAAGCTTTCTTTCTTTCTGAAAAATTCTTTTTCAGTCATTTTAGAGCAATCTGGGGAGGGAACACAAGTGTTCAACCTGCCATATTTAATAGGAAGTCCAATTATAAACTACTTAAAATTTCAGTCCTATTCCTTTGCATTTGCCAGGGATCTGAACCAGTAAACTCTCAATAAATATTTGTGTAGCTGAAGTGAATTTTCTTCATGGTCACAGTCAGCTTTTCCATTAAAAAAAATGTTTCTTCCATATCACCTTCACAAACTTGAGAAAACTAAAGATAAACGTGTTAATGACAGCTTCTCCCCCTTTTCTTGCTGGGTGTTTTTGAATTTGGGTTGTCCATGTTTTCAGGCGTGTGTGCTGTTTGATATACATCTTTGCAGAACATGGAGGGTCTGAAGCGACCTGGTAGCCAGAGGTTTGGGAACCTTGTTAACTGCAGGTCATTTCAGGACATGTCCAGCAGCGTTCTGTCTGAGGGTCAGAGCCAGGCCTCTGCCTCCCGCAGAGTACAAAAGTGATGTGCTTCCAGCATGGGGTGCCAGGTGTGGGCACTCATGCTATGATCTGGAGGAAGTAGACTGAAGAGTCACTCACCTTATGGCTTTTGAATTGAGAATTAAAGCATTTATAGGACAGCAAATTCAAGGGTGAGGGAGCTTGTTATTGCCATGAGAGAGGACAAGCTTTTACTCTGAGCTTTTGATATTTACTTAAGGACAAGAAGAACCTACATTTATGGAACCTTATTTAATCTTAATGACTTTACTTTGAGTATTATTATCCCTATTTTACAGATAAAGACACTGAGGCACAGAAAAGCTCAGTGATTTGCTGAGGTCAGTCAGTTCTGTCAGAGGCAGGTTTTATACTAAGGAGCCTTGACCTTGGAGCACAGGTTCCTCTTAACCTCTGTGCTAACTTTCAGAGCCTCTATTTTCCTATCTTTCAAATGGGAATGTGAGCATGTACCTTGCAGAGTCAAGCTGGAAAATTAAAGGAGATAATATGTATAAAGTATTTGGTATATCATGGGAGCTCAGCAAGAGTTTTTTTTTTTTTTTGGTACTTTATTTTTCTTTTTTTTAAAACAAGAAATATAAGGATATTATCCTTCTTCATCAGAGGGCAGACAGACTGAAAACCACAATCACAGGAAACTAACCAATCTGATCACATGGATCACAGCCTTGTCTGACTCAATGAAACCATGAGCCATGCCATGTTAGGGCCACCCAAGACAGATGGGTCATGGTGGAGGTTTGGGAAAACGTGGTCCACTGGAGAAGGGAATGGCATACCACTTCAGTATTCTTGCCTTGAGAACCCCATGAACAGTATGAAAAGGCAAAAAGATAGGATACTGAAAGATCAAAAGGTGCCCAATATGCTACTGGAGAAGAGTGGAGAAATAACTCCAGAAAGAATGAAGAGATGGAGCCAAAGCAAAAACAACAACAGGTGTGGATGTGAGTGGTGATGAAAGTAAAGTCCGATGCTGTAAAGAGCAATATTGCATAGGACCCTGGAATGTTAGGTCCATGAATCAAGGCAAATTGGAAGTGGTCAAACAAGAGATGGTAAGAGTGAACACTGAAGTAAGAATCACCAAACTAAAATGGACTGGAATGGGTGAATTTAACTCAGATGACCGTTATATCTACTACTGTGGGCAAGAATCCCTTAGAAGAAATGGAGTAGCCATCATAGTCAACAAAAGAGTCCAAAATGCAGTACTTGGATGCAGTCTCAAAAAAGACAGAATGATCTCTGTTCTTTCCAAGGCAAACCATTCAATAACACAGTAGTCCAAGTCTATGCCCCAACCAGTAATGCTAAAGAAGCTGAAGTTGAATGACTCTGTGAAGACCTACAAGACCTTCTAGGACTAACACCCAAAAAAGATGTCCTTTTCATTATAGGGGACTGGAATGCAAAAGTAGGAAGTAAAGAGATACCTGGAGTCACAGGCTAATTTGGCTTTGGAGTACAGAATGAAGCAGGGCAAAGGGTAATAGAGTTTTTCCAATAGAACACACTGGTTATAACAAACACCCTCTTCCAACAACACAAGAGAAAACTCTACACATCGACATATCAGATGGTCAATACCAAAATCAGATTGATTATATTCTTTGCAGCGAAAGATGGAGAAGCTTTATACAGTCAGAAAAACAAGACTGGGAACTGACTCTGGCTCAGATCATGAACTCCTTATTGCCAAATTCAGATTTAAATTGAAGAAAGTAGGGAAAGCCATTCATGTATGACCTAAATCAAATCCCTTATGATTATACTATGAAAGTCAGAAAGAGATTCAAGGGATTAGATCTGATAGATGGAGTGCCTGAAGAGCTAGGGATGGAGATTCATATCATAGTACAGGAGGCAAGGATTAAGACCATCCCCAAGAAAAAGAAATGCAAAAAAGCAAAATGGTTGTCTGAGGAGGCCTTACAAATAGCTATGAAAAGAAGAAAAGCAAAAGGCAAAGGAGAAAAGGAACGATATACCCATTTGAATGTAGAGTTTCAAAGAATAGCAAGGAGAGATAAGAAAGCCTTCCTCAGTGATCAGTGCAAAGAAATAGAGGAAAACAATAGAATGGGAAAGACTAGAGATCGCTTCAAGAAAATTAGAGATACCAAGGGAACATTTCATGCAAAGATGGGCACAATAAAGGACAGAATGGTATGGACCTAGCAGTAGCAGAAGATATTAAGAAGAGGTGACAAGAATACACAGAAGAACTATAAAAAAAAGGTCTTCATGACCTAGATAATCACAATGGTGTGACCACTCACCTACAGCCAGATATCCTGGAATGTGAAATCAAGTGGGCCTTAGAAAGCATTACAATGAACAAAGCTAGTGGAGATGATGGAATTCCAGTTGAGCTATTTCAAATCCTAGAAGATGATGCTGTGAAAGTGCTGCACTCAATATGCCAGCAAATTTGGAAAACTCAGCAGTGGCCACGGACTGGAAAAGGTCAGTTTTCATTCCAATCCCAAAGAAAGGCAATGCCAAAGAATGCTCAAACTACCACACAATTGCACTCATCTCACATACTAATAAAGTAATGCTCAAAATTCTCCAAGCCAGGCTTCAGCAATATGTGAACCATGAACTTCCAGATGTTCAAGCTGGTTTTAGAAAAGGCAGAGGAACCAGAGATCAAATTGCCAACATCTGCTGGATCATGGAAAAAGCAAGAGAGTTCCAGAAAAACATCTATTTCTGCTTTATTGACTATGCCAAAGCCTTTGA
Source organism: Bos indicus x Bos taurus (assembly GCF_003369695.1). NCBI lineage: Eukaryota > Metazoa > Chordata > Mammalia > Artiodactyla > Bovidae > Bos > Bos indicus x Bos taurus. The sequence continues at coordinate 78,758,765 of NC_040083.1, read as the reverse complement.
CTGTGTGGATCACAATAAACTGTTTAAGATTCTTAAAGAGGTGGGAATACCAGAATGCATGACCTGTCTCCTAAGAAATTTGTATGCAGGGCAAGAAGTAACAGAACTGGACATGGAACAACAGACTGGTTCCAAATAGGGAAAGGAGGACGTCACCAAGACTGTATATTGTCACCCTGCTTATTTAACCTATATGCAGAATACATCATGAGAAATGCTGGGCTGAATGAAGCACAAGCTGGAATCAAGATTGCCTGAAGTAATATCAATAACCTCAGATATGCGATGACACCACCCGTATGGCAGAAAGCAAAGAAATAAAGAGCCTCTTGAGAGAGTGAAAAAGTTGGCTTAAAACTCAACGTTTATAAAACGGAGATCATGGCATCTGGTTCCATTACTTCATGGCAAATAGATGGGTAAACAGTGAAAACAGTGGCTGAATTTATTTTTGGGGGCAAAATCAGTGCAAATCACTGTGGATGGTGACTGCAGCCATGAAATTAAAAGACTGTTGCTCCTTGGAAGAAAAGTTATGACCAACCTAGATAGCATATTAAAAAGCAGAGACATTACTTTCCCAACAAATGTCTGTCTAGTCAAAGCTATGGTTTTTCCAGTGGTCATGTATAGATGTGAGAGTTGGAGTATAAAGAAAGCTGAGCACCGAAGAACTGATGCTTTTGAGCTGTGGTGTTGGAGAAGACTCTTGAGAGTCCCTTGGACTGCAAGGAGATCAACCAGCCAATCTTGAAGGAAATCAACCCTGAATATTCATTGGAAGGACTGATGCTTAAGCTGAAACTCCAATACTTTGATCACCTGATTCGAAGAACTGACTCATGTGAAAAGACCCTGATGCTGGGAAAGATTGAAGGTGGGAGGAGAAGGGGATGTTAGAGGATGAAATGGTTGGATGGCATCACTGACTCCATGGACATGAGTTTGAGTAAACTTGGGAGTTGGTGATGGACAGGGAGGCCTGGCGTGCTGCAATCCATGGGGTCGCAAAGAGTCGGCCCCTGCTGAGTGACTGAACTGAACTTAACTAATATTACTTGAGCCACTTGCTAAGAAATACATGGAAAAGCCCATTGATCTGCATGGCAATTGTTCTTATAGTTATTTCCGTTGTATAGTTTCAAGAATTGAATTTTGGAGAATAAAGTACCATTACAATTTATCTTATATATTTTATTATTCCAATAAAATCTCACAATTCAATGCTTTTTAAAGGAAAGAAAAACTAAGTTCAATGCTTTTTAAGGAAAGAAAAACTAATAATATTCAGAATAAAGTTCTCCCTCATTTCTTTCTCAGTTTTCATAAAGCATTTATTTTTCTACTATTACTACAAGTCCCTCATTTTTCATTAATAATCTGGAGAATTGACAGGACTAGAGCCATTTTCAGCTGAAAAGCCATAAAACAAGGTCATGAAATAAGGAGAACATATTTTAAATGAAGACTTGTTAGTTTCTTCTTTGCTCAGCTATCTTATTATTAATAGTGAAGTGGGTGAGAGACAAGTTGCCAGGTAAAGACCTGGCATGTAGGTCAGATGTAGATGTAGATCAGAATGAACGTAGATCAGAAGACTGGGCACCTATTCCAGCCCTGCCTCTTAATGGTTGTGAATACTTGGTAGGTCACCCAACTTTTCTCATGGTCAGTTTCCTTACTTGGAATTAGAGATACAGTTTCCCTAAGAACAGGCCCAGAAATACTAGTCCCATGAGATATTAGCAGGTGGTAAAGAAGAAAGAGCCTTCATGGTCAATACATTTGGGAATTTCTACATTAGACAATTCTAGATTAGACAGAGTCATCTTTACCATGGGCCTTCTCAGAGCCTTCAATATGATAATAACACTGCCAATTTCTAAGAAAAGGATGTAGTGGTTTCTAAACTTAATTCATCACAAAATTACTTCCCTTTGTCTCAGATCTGAGATGCTTACATTGAGAAAAATTTGTGACTATAGAAGGCATGAGCAGACACAAGTAAAGGCCCCCCAAATTGTTGTAGGGTAGGGCTTCCCTGGTGGCTCAGTGGTAAAGAATCCGCCCATCAATGCAGGAAACAAGAGTTTGATTCCTGAGTGGGGGAGATCCTTTGGAGAAGGAAATGGCTGCCCACTCCAATATTCTTGCCTGGGAAATCCCATGGACAGAGAAGCCTGGTGGCCTGGAGGCCTTAGGGTCGCGAAAGGGTTAAACACAACTTAGTGACTAAACAACAACAACAACAACAGGTATTAGGAAGATGATGCGTTGTGCTTTGCATTGCTCTTGAGAGATCAGGAGTCTGTCAGGTAAAGGAATGGTTTGTTATGTATCAAAATATCACCAGCTTGGGACTTCCTGGTGGTCCAGTGGTTAAGAATCTGCCTGTTAATGCAGGGGACATGGGTTTGATCCCTGGTCTGGGAAGATCCCACATGCCACAGGGCAACTAAACTTGTGTGTCACAGCTACGGGGCTGGTGTGCTGCAATTACTGAAGCTCGCCCACCTTGAGCCCATGCTCTGCAGCAACAGAAGCCACTGCAGTGAGGAGTCTGCACATGGCAACCGGAGAAAGTCCTCACGCAGCAAGGAAGGCCCAGCTCAGCCAAAAAAAAAAAATGTTGGCCAGCTTGATCATCCAGTGGTAGCACACTAGTGATATGGTCTGTCCTGATGGCTCAGTTGGTAGAGAATCTGCCTGCAATGCAGGAGACCCTGGTTGGACTCTTGGGTTGGGAAGGTCCCCTGGAGAAGGGAAAGGCTACCCACACAGTATTCTGGCCTGGAGAATTCCATGGACTGTATAGTCCATGGGGTTGCAAAGAGTCGGACATGACTGAGTGACTTTCGCTTTCACCTTCTGCTCTCTAGTAAGATTGTCAAGAAAATCATAAGGTGACAAATACACTACTGGCCAGGACCATTTTTCATTACTGCTTTCTCTCATCTCTTTTTTAGTAAGGGAAGTTCAGAGTTAAAATGTGAATGAAAAGTAAAACCACAGACATTAATGTGCTGAATTCTGAACTAAATGTACAAGATGATCCATTTTGGGTATAAAACAAGGATTTCAAAATTCAGTCCTTTACAAATTATATTTTTTGTGTATGTTTCTCTTCACATATAAATATGATAATATAATATTAATCTATAAAAGTAAATATGTATTGTGCTACCAAAAGAATTTGAAAGCTCCCTGTCTGACTTTTTAAACTTTGTTCATTCCCATGAAATTTTATAACTTAAAGGTTTTTAATAGAAGAGTGTTGCATATAAAAGTTTTAATGTCTTGAATCACATTCTGAATTTGGATATGGATTGTTTTAATACACTTTTGCCCTTAAGTCTATATGTTTCAAAGCTTGGACACTAAACACACATTATTTTCATGGTTGTTGTTTAGTCACTAAGTTGTATCTGACTCTTTGCAACCCCCCGGACTGCAGCACCCCAGCTTCCCTGTCCTTCACTGTCTCCTGGAGTTTGTCAAAGTCATATCCATTGAGTCAATGATGCTATCCAACCGTCTCATCCTCTGTCATCCCCTTCTCCTCCTGTCCTGAATCATCCCAGCATCAGAGTCTTTTCCAATGAGCTGGCTCTTTGCATCAGGTGGCTAAATTATTGGAGAACCCCATTAACAGTATGAAAAGGCAAACACACATTATTATATGACTATTACGATTATTTTTATCTCTTCCACCTCACTTTTACATTAATTCTTGTGTCTCTTGACAACTACATTCCTCTGCCTGCCTCCATTAGTATTTCCGCTTAATTTTGGGCAAGGTAACTAGAGGAGCAGGTATAACGGAACCTGCATTTAAATGAACCTAATAGGCACCAAGTAACAGACCATCCTTCAATAAAGGGAGTACAGGAGTTGAGAAGCAGGGCCTGAGGCACTTTCTGTGCTTCTTTCTAGAATAAAAATTTTGTTTTGATGTGGCTGTTTGCTCTCTAGAAAAGTACTTATGACTGTAGTGATTTAAAAAAATTACTTTCTAAAATTTGTGTTAGTTGCTCAGTTGTGTCTGACTTGTTGTGACCCCATGGACTGTAGCCTGCTAGGTTCCTCTGTCCACGGGATTTTCCAGGCAAGAATACTGGAGTAGATTCTGAAATTTACAGAACATATAATGCTCATTTTAGAGAATTTGGAAAATACAGAAAGGTACAAAAAAGATAATTAAAAATTATTATCTGAGTTAAGAATAACCACTATAAACATTTACACATATTTCTTCCTTTTTATTTGCATATATATGTCATATACATATTTTGTGCTTGTATAAAATTTGGTTTATATTGAACTGAGAGTTTTGTATTAGTTTTTCATGTGGCAGTGTTAATAAGCATCTCCTATATCATCACAGTTTTTTTTTTTTTCAAAATCCTTATCCATGTTCGTGACTATGCTCCTCATATGAATGTACAGTAGTTTATCTAACTATCCCCATGTTACTGGAAGTGTTTGATATTTTGCAACCACTATGATGAAAAACGGAGAAGGCAATGGCACCCCACTCCAGTACTCTTGCCTGGAAAATCCCATGGATGGAGGAGCCTGGAAGGCTGCAGTCCATGGGGTCTCGGAGAGTCGGGACACGACTGAGTGACTTCACTTTCACTTTTCACTTTCACGCGTTGGAGAAGGAAATGGCAACCCACTCCAGTGTTCTTGCCTGGAGAATCCCAGGGACGGGGGAGCCTGGTGGGCTGCCGTCTCTGGGGTCACACAGAGTCCGACACGACTGAAGTGACTTCACTTCACTTATGATGAATAATCTTGTAAATAAATATCTGTCTACATCTCAAATCAGTTTTTTGACTAAATACTCAAATGAAAATACTGAATAGAAGATATGAAATATGATGAGCATTCTCACAGCTAAGTTGCTGTGCATATCCTTAGTTATTTCTGTACAAAAATTCTGTGAAGTGGATTTGCTGTTCAAAGAATATGCAGGTTTTGTTTAACTATATGTATTTTTAAAATTGGAGTAGGTCTTTCTGTCTTTTTCTTCTCATGGTGAAAGAAATACATGCTCACTGTAAAAAATATACAGACACAAAAAATCATGAAGAAGAAAGCAGAAGTTACCTGTCTTTCCATAATTTTTGTTGACATATGGATTCTGGGCTGACATACAGAAATACGTGCACCAATGTGAGAAGTCATGTAGACCACCATCATTTCAAACATGGGATCCACACTATGCAAACTCTGTTATATACTGATATTTTAAGAACACTTACATTAAAGCATGGCACATTCAGAAAACTATCCACAAGACATTAAGTTTATAGCTGGATAAGTATTCACAAATAAACACTCAGATTAAGAAAAAGAAAAAATGTAAAACACTTCACCAGGTTGTATGTTATCCTTAGCCAGGTGCCATGCTAACTCTGCATCATTCTAATTTTACTTTATGTGCTCCTGAAAGGAACATTTAAAATGGGTCAGGAATACATTTTCTTGTTAACAAAGAAGCGATTCAATATATATCATTGACTACAAGACATTATTGATTGTTAGCATCCCTTTGTTTTAGGTACTGCAGAGAAAGAAAGAAAGAGAGAGAAAAAGACAGAGAGGGAGGGAGAGAAGGAGGGAGAAAGGAAAGGAAGAAAGAAGGAAGAAGAGGGAGACAGAAAAAGAAAGCAAGCAAGAACAGCTGCCAACTAAACCATAGCACAACATTTGTTGGTGGAACAGTCCTGTGTCATAAGCAGTTTCTTTTTTAAAAAATTGATATAAAACTGACATTTAACACTATATTAGTTTTGGGTGTGCAAACATGATGATTCACTATTTATAAATTGCAAAATGATCATCACAATAAGTCTAGCTAACCTCCATCACAAGACATAATGTGTTTTTTTCTTGTGATGAGAACTTTTAAAATCTACTCTCTCAGCAACTTGAAAGAGTACAACACAGTATTATAAGCTACAGTCACCATGCTGTACATTACATCCCAGGACTTATGCGTCTTATGACTGGAAGCTGTACCTTTGGACTCCTTCACCCACCTCACCCGTTTTTCCCAGCCCCATCCCTTGCCTCTGGCAACCATCAATTTGTTCTCTGAATCCATGAGTCTGTTTTTTGTTTATTTTAGATTCCTTTATAAATGAGATAATGCAATATTTATCTTTCTCTGTGTGATATCACCAGCTTCTTGATGCTTTTGAAATCTTCTACGCTGAAGTTTGCCAGTTTCTCCACCCTTTAAGCTGCATTATATGGTGTGTGAAGGTAATCTCTTTGCATTTTCCTGTTTTTTGCCACTTTGGGTATCTTCTCTCTTGGGTTCCTTCAAGCACTGGTTGTTTCTTCCCAGAAAATATGAAACTGAGGTCATTCTTCCAATGAGATTATTTGCTTCAATAATATTACATTTCCGCTCTGCTTTTATGTTTCCACGTCTTTCTGTACACATTGAATAATTTTGTTTCAATGCTGGTTATGGTAAAATCTTTTGAAAGACATTTTATAATAAATAATAATTAAACTCAGCATATGTAATACCAAGAGAGTGTATAAGTCAAATTTGAAATGACAAATAAATAAAAGCCTTGCTAGAGTTCATTCATACCCAAGCAGTTAGGAGGACAGCAGAATCTGTGTGAAAAATGTAGGCCTTAGAGTCGATGGAATGTAGTACATATGCAGCATCAACATTTTTATAACTGATATTTCATTGGTTTATGGTTTTATCTCTTCACAGATTATATAAATGGAAAAGGAAATGGCAACCCACTCCAGGATTCTTGCTTGGGAAATCCCATAGACAGAGGAGCCTGGTGGACTACAGTCCATGGGGTCACAAAATAGTCAGACACAGCTTGGCGACTAAACAAGCAGCACACTGCTCTTATGTAAGTACTGCTGCTGCTGCTGCTGCTGAGTCGCTTCAGTCGTGTCCGACTCTGTGCGACCTCAGAGACGGCAGCCCACCAGGCTCCCCCATCCCTAGGGTTCTCCAGGCAAGAACACTGGAGTGGGTTGCCATTTCCTTCTCCAATGCATGAAAGTGAAAAGGGAAAGTGAAGTCGCTCAGTCGTGTCCAAATCTTAGCGACCCTATGGACTGCAGCCTACCAGGCTCCTCTGTCCATGGATTTTCCAGGCAAGAGTACTGGAGTGGGGTGCCATTGCCTTCTCCGATATGTAAGTACTAACAAATCTTTAAAAAGTGATTGCAGTCCTTTTCTAAAAAGTTACCCAGTCACTTCAGTTAAAATTTGGAGGAAAATTGTCCTTTGGAAGGGGATATAAACTACTAATATGATAAAATATTGATAAATTTTTAGGTTAAAATCCTATTAATTCATGATTTAATAGCACACAACATGCTAAAAAAAAGTCCAATCAAAGCTGTAGGATAAACTGGGGTTACTGCTACCAAAGATGTCACAGCTGGCACTCAAGTCTGACCAAGAGGGCCAAGATCAGGGGCAGTTTCCTTAGATTATTCTGCCAAAGAACAGCATGGGTATAGAAGATCAGTAATGAAATGTTTGAGATGTACTAAGAGCATGATTATAATTGTGAATTGCATTTAATTACACTTCATGTTAAAAGATATAACCCTCCTCATCTACAGCCTATGGAATGGAAAGTTGGAGCACAAGATTCAAAGACTTCCTTAATTCAATATTTTTTGAATTCCAGATTGTGCAGAACAAGAACAAGTGCACCCGATTTTACCTCTTAAGAGAAAGCATTTAGGGACTTCCCTGGTGGTCCTGTGGCTAAGACTCCTCACTCACAGTGCAGAGGGCATGTTCGATCTCTGGTCAGGGAACTAAATCCCACATGCTGTAACTAAGAGTACACATGTCACAGCTGAAGATCCCATGTGCTGCAACTAAGACCTGGTGGAGCCAAATAAATAAGTATTTAAAAAGGCAAGAAAAAACATTTACACTCATCTAAATTCGTAAAAACATCCTTAATTATTTTCAGAGTATCTAAAAACATGCCTTTACTAGACAGTTGAATAGTAAGGGTAGAATGGAGACCATGGAAAAAATTCAGGAGAGGATGTTCATCACATCAGATGTGGCTTCTTTTGCTTCTGTTTCTTCAGAGGCTGGACTCTCTTGTTTTCTGCAGTTACATCTTCTTTCATGTCTTCCTGACCCATTTCAGCCTCTTTCTTTTGCTCCTCTTTCACTGTGTTTGGTTTTTACTCTGAAGATTGGCTCTTTCCTGTTGTCTTTTTGTAGCTTAGTTTTCACATTTGCAGCTAGAGTTTGGTGGATCATTTTGCTTATCTCTCTGGCTTTCTTTGCTGCCCCTTGGGCTGGATTGCTCTCGCTCTTGGGCCCCTCAGTGGTGCCTGTGATGGTGAGGGCTGCTGCTAGTCCTGTTGCTGCTTTGCTGGAAACTGTATCGTCGTTTTTCATGGTTGCACAACGGTCCATCGCGTGGGAATGCCATACTTTATTTACTGATCCTGAAGATGATGGAAATTCAAGTCTTCTCTAATTTTTCACTGTTCGTAAAAGTCAAGACAAAATTCTTTCGGTCAGATAATTATACTTTTTGTGTAACTATCTCCTTGGACTACATTGGTCCTGAAAGACCATTGGTCCTGAAAGAAGGATCAAAAACTCAAATGCCCTTGCTCATTTTATGGATTTTATGTATATTAAAAAAAGTTATTCAGATTGACACCCATGATGGCATCTGAGAATGTATAATTCCTGAATCTTCAAAAATACTTTCTTGAATAATACTTCATATTTTATTGATCTTATTTTATTGGTTACAAACACCTCTTCCAATATATCTTTTGTCTGATTTATATGTTGTAAATTTATTTTAGGATGTCATTTACCTTTTCAATTTTTAATTTTTTTCATAGCCTTTTTTATTTTGCCATGCAAAAATTCTATATTTTTATGAGTTCATTCTATTGATATTCTCCTATATAATTTTTGTATTTTGTTCTATTCTTCTGAGGACTTCTTTTCTGTGCAATAATGTAAGTACTTTATTATTCTATTTATTTTTATTAATTCAAATTTAAAAATCCAATTGTGAATTTGATGATACTTTCAGCCCATTAGGTGTTAATTTGGGGATAATTGTCATATTTACAATATAAAGCTTCTATCTAATCTGGACTATAGTATATTTCTCCACTTTTTGTACCTTTTAGGTACCCCAGTAAAGGTTTGTAATTCTTTTTACAAATCCTGCACATTTTCTTTTGACTTTACATATAGTTACTTTGTCCTGGTTGTTGTGTGAAAGGAAACATTTCCCTTAATATTTCCAATGAATTAATGCTGATATTAATTAAATAATGGTAATTAGAAAAATTATAAATGAGGTGAAGAGTATTCTAGCATCTCAGCAGTTGATATGAACTTTTATTTGTATGAAGGGCTTGGTTTTACTGCAAAAAGACTGAATAATACTGCGGGATAGAAGCTATCATGTGGCTGATGTTTAGGTCTCATGAAAATGAAAATAAGCTTTTAACAGAAGACAAAGAGTAGATGAGGAATAAAAGGAAAGTTCTCAAATATGGGCTTTGGAGAGCACCCAGTTGGTCCCATTGACCTCCAGTCATTGGCTTGGATTCAGGTGGAAGAAGCCAGAATTGGGCCTCTTAATCCAGTGTCCAAGAGCTGGGGTCCTGACTGCCCACAGGGGTATGTTGGCAAGAGCCATTTAAGAAAGAATTGTCTGATGGAAATAATGTGTGCTATGTACTGTTAGCTTTTCAATTTAGCTGCATGGTTAGCAAATTTTAGTTTCTTAATTAATAAAATTTATTTTTAGAAATGTTTTGGGGTCACAGAAAAATTGAGTGCGAAGTACAGAGCATTATCGTATACCCCATCCCTTGAGCTCTCCCACTTTCAATATACTGGCAAATTCTAGTTTTCTTTTTTTTTCTCCAATAACACTTTGGTGCTAAAGGATTATTTATTGGGAAGTGGGATTTGTAGCAGGTTTGAATTTTGCATCAAGCTTGGCATGAAGTAAAAGCAGAATCTACATATGAGTATAATTGGATATCAAGGTTTTATTTATAATGGTGTTAGATTAAATACGAATTTGATGAACATGAATTCAAATGTCTGATCTGACAAGAAAAAATATAGAGGAAGAGAGAAAAGCAAAGAGATAATGATGTGAATGTTAGAAAATTCCATCCCCTGTTCAATAATAATAATTTATATCTGAGAGTGAGCATGACAAGGGGGATATTGGATAAAATGTCTTTGCTGGACACACTGACAAGGGATATGTATATGTCTCCTTTCTGTTGAAAATTTTCAATGGTAATTTTACAATACTAGATTAGTCTTTCGTTACCTAGGTGAAAAATTATCTGCAAATCATATCATCTCCAAATAGGAAGTTTTCTCCTTTCTAATTTATGTCTTTTAGAATATTTATACCTCACTTTCTCTTTCTTAATACATAGATTGGAAATTCTGGTTTGCATAATGGATGTGAAAGCAAGTATTCTATTCTTGTTCCTAATTTAGTTACTATAGATATTTTTCATCATGTTAAGAATCTATTTTTCTAGTGTTGATTCATAAAGTTTTTTTTTTTTTTTTTTTTTTAAGAAAAATAGATTCTCTAGGCCAGAGTCCTAGAGAGGGTAGCCTTTCCCTTCACCAGGGGATCTTCCCAACCCAGGGATCAAAGCCAGGTCTCCCGCATTACAAGCAGATTCTTTACCAGATGAGCCACAAGGGAAGCCCAAGAATACTGGAGCGGGTCGCCTATCTCTTTTCCAGGGGATATTCCCAACTCATGAATCAAACTGGGGTCTCCTGCATTGCAGACAGATTCTTTACCAACTGAGTTATCAAGGAAGCCCTTGTAAATGTTATCAAGTATCTTTTCAATACTGATTGAGGTGATCTTATACTTCTGTGCTTTGACTAATTTTATAAATTATATGCTTTTTTCTTTGATATTTCATCATGCTTGCATTCATAAAGTCAACTTGGCAATGGTATATTATTACTATGGACTTTAAGGTTTGAATTATTTATATTTTTCACATCTATATTTCCAAGTGAGATTTGTCTGTGTTTTTCTCCTTTGTCAGATTTTTGGATTAACTGTCTTTTATTTCATCTTTTCTGCCTCATTTTGTCTGATTGGATATTTAAAAAGTTCCTTTTAATTCCATTATTATTTTTAAAATATAATTTTCATAAAGTTGAGCATAAACATATCCTATAATTCATCAGTTCTACTATTGAATAGAAACTGTTTAAATCTAGTCTATTCCAATTCAGATTGTTATAGCCCCATAATAAGCATATGTGTATTAGAAGACATATGAAGACTGTTTATGGTAATATTGTTTATAATGGAAAAATATTGGGAACTATTTAATTGCAATTAGTTGTAAAATGAAAAATATATTGTATATGCAATATTATACATCACCATGAATTACTTTAAAAACAAAATGCTGTGTAAAAAACACATAAGGAAGAATATATAAGATATGACTCAATTTACATAAAAGCTCAAAACAAGCAATACTAAATAGCATATTGTTTGGGGATTTATTCATATGTCTGTATGAAGAAATTACAAAGAAAGTGGAAAAAATGCTTAATACAAAATCCAGATAGTAAAGACAAAGGTCACAGATATGGGTGAGGAGGAGGGCTCTAGGGGGTTTCAAAATTACTTGTAACTTTCTTTCCAAGGTCAAACTATGGGTAAATGGATGTTTATGTTATTATTATTGCTTTTGAACTGTCAATTTACATGTGTATACTCTTTTGTGTATCTCACTGTATTAGCCTCCTAAGGCTATTATTACCAAACGTTACAAAGTAGGCATCTTTCTAGCAACTAAATCAAACTGTCAGAAAGGCTCGACTTCTTCTGAAGGCTCTAGTGGGAAAGTCTTCCTTGCTTCTTAGCTTCTAGAGGCTCCCAGCAATCTCTGGTTTGTATGTGCATACCTCCTATCTCTGCTTCCATCTTTATATGGCCTTCTCCCCTGGGTGGGTTTCTATGTATCTCTTCTTCCTTTAAGTACACCACCCTGTAAGGCCTACCCTAATTCTCTAAGACTTCATCTTAATTTAACTAATTATATCTAATTACATCTGCCAAGATTATATTTCTAAAGTGACCAGTTCTGAGGTTCTGGGTGGATGTGAGTTTTGGGGGAACACTATTTAACCCAATACTTAGGTATATAATTTTTTAAGGAGATACATTTAAAAACAAAAACAAGGAAAGGAGGGTGGATTGAATTGGGAGATTGGGATTGATGTATATACACTACTGATATTATGCATAATTAATGAAAACCTACTGTATAGCTCAAGGAACTCTACTCTGTGCTCTGTGGTGACCTAAACAGGAAGGAAATCCCCCCCAAAGAAAGGATATATGTACATGTAGAGTTGATTTACTTTGCTGTATGGTGGAAACTAATGCAACATTGTAAAGCAACTATTTTCCAATAAAAATTAATTAATAAAAAATAGCAGAGTAGTATAAGGCTATGAGTTTGGGAATAACTTTAGCTTAATTTGAGTGTTTCTCATTCTTTCTAAAAAACTAAATGATTTTTTCCCTTATAAAAATTATGCTCTTCCTCTCCAACCTGAGTGTACCATTTCCTTTTTCTCTAGTCATGCTGCATTGCTTCCTAGGCTCCGTGTTGCTTTTTTCTGTTTCTTTGCCATTGAAGCAGTGAAGGGCTAGTTGGGCTTGGCTTCCCTGGCTAGTGGCAGGAGTTGGCTTTAGTTCCCCTCATTGTCCGCCAGAATGCTGCCAGCATCCTCCTTTCAGATCTTAGGGGATGAGGCTGAGTGCGTATGCATCGCGCTTGGCTAACTGTGCAGGCATCTTCTCTTCCTATAACTATTGAATAACTGGCTGCAAATGTGGTTCTTCTTGAAACAATCCATCATTCTTTCTGCATCAGAAACAGTAAAGAAAAATTTGCTGTTTCTGCAGGACACTTTTCCAATGGCCATTCCTGACTCCCCACCTGTCTCTTCCATATCTCACACCATAGAAGTGACCATTTTCTGCCTTGTCTATTTCATCTCCTAGTCAGATAGTCTTCTACAACCTCAGAATGCTGCAGGAGTCAACTGACAATGCAGTTTAGGGAAGGGAGGTCACAGCCCAGTATGAAAAAAATAGTCCGATATTTTTGCTTCTTTTTTATTAAATTTTAGAAAAATATGAAAAGAAAAGTTATGTAAATATTTGCTTTGATCATTTGAAATTTTCTTGGCCTCAGCTTTCAGAAAGCTCTGTGGTTAAACCTGGAATGTAATGACATTCTAAAACTGCTAGAAATGTATTTTCTAAAGTCCTAAGGATGTAAAATTGTTCCTTTGCATTTATTTTTGTCATTGTTTACTTTATATACATATTCAAACGTGCACAAGTACATTTTTAAGCTAGTGGATAACAAAAATTTTAAAGCTATGTTATTGTGTAGCAGCAGTTTCTTCTGCTTGGAGAAGGAAATGGCAACCCATTCCAGTGTTCTTGGCTGGAGAATCCCAGAGAAAGGGGAGCCTGGTGGGCTGCTGTCTCTGGGGTCGCACAGAGTCGGACATGACTGAAGCGACTTAGCAGCAGCAGCAGCGGTTTCTTCATTGTCATTGTTAAACATTATTATATTATATAAAATATATCATAATTTATCCATTTTACTCCTGAAATTTTTATTATGATAAAGTATATATAACATAAAATTTACTATTTTAACCATCTTGAAGTGTTTAGTTCAGTGGCATTAAGTATGTTTAAACTGTTGCACAACCATTCACCACCATCTATTTCCAGAAATTTTCATCATCCAAACTGAAACTCCATACCCATTAAACAATAATTTCCTGTTCCCCTTTCTCCCAATGCCTGCCAACTACCATTCTACTTTTACCCCTGTGAGTTTGACTACTATAGAGACCTCAGATAAGTGGAATCATAAAATATTTGTCCCTGTGTGTCTGGCTTATTTCAATTAACATGGTTTCAAGGTTCATATATGTTGGGATATATATCAGACTTACCTTCCTTTTAAGGCTGAATAAAACTATTTTATAGATATCCATTCATCTATTATTGGGCACTTGGCTTGCTACCATTTTTGACTGTTGTGAATATTGTTCATTTGAACATGGCTGTACCAATATCCACTCAGATCTCTGCTTTCTATGATTTTGAGTATCCACAAGTAGAATTGAAATACTTCTATGTTTAATTTTTTGAGGAATTACCATATCATTTTCCACAGTGGCTACAGCATTTTACATTTCTATCCCTCCATTCTACTGTTGATGGACATTTGGGGGGGTTGTTTCTAGTCTGGGCTGCTATGAATAATACTAAAAGCAAGCTTACACATGTACATTGGCGCACCTATGTACACATTTTCATCGAGTATATGCAATGAACAGGATTGTGCATTTGCTTATTCACCCTAATAGAGAATCCCAGACTTTTTCCAAAGTACCAGTACCAACTGACACTGCTGCCAGCGCTGTGAGAGTTCCATTTGTTTCCATTTTTGCCAACTTAGCATTGTCAGTTGTTAAATGCTAGCCATTATGATGAGTATGTGGTATATCTCATTGGGACTAATGATGCCTAGTGTCTTTCATGTGTTTATTGATCATTTGGGTAGACTCTTTCATGAGTGTCTGGTTTAAAGTTTTTGCCTTTAAAAACTTGGATTATCTGTCTTTTTCTCAATGATTTTAAAGAATTTTTTGTTATATTCTGAATAGTAGTTTTTTTGTTGGATATATGCTTTGCAAATATATTTTCCTACTCTGTGGCTTGCCTCTTCACTTATGTACTATACCTTTAAAAAACATACTTGTCCCTATATGCAATTTCAATCACAATGTAGAATTTTTTCATTTACATTTCTAATTGGTTATTGTTAATCTGCATAAAAGATGTTAATTTATAATATTTATTTTGTAATTATCTCCTTTATCAAATTAATTCTGTGTTTTATTCAATAATGTCATCTAAAAGGAAGAAAGATGTTTATCTTCTTTTTCATGTTTTGTTTATTTTGCTTTTGGGCATTAGCTAAATGTTTCTAAACATTATTGAGAAGTAGTGGTCATAATGTACATTCCTATCTTGGGCCTAATTTTAATGGGAATGACTTTGGTAATTCACTGTTTAGCATATAATTTGCTGTGGTCTTTTCCATTTTATATTGTATGTAATTATGGCCTCAGAATGATGTAGAAAGTAAAGTGCTAATTACAATTGGTGGAAGGGTCCAGTATTGTACTAGAGCCAAATATTTGAGCCCTCTGTTTCCATTAAGAAGGAAATGGCAACCCACTCCATTATTCTTGCCTGGAGAATCCCATGGACAGAGGAGCCTGGCAGACTACAGTCTATGGGGTTGCAAGAGTCAGACAAGACTGAGCTACTAAGCACAGCTGTTTCCATTAAAATAAACTTCCTTTAAGGTAGTGTCTCTCAAAAGTTTTTAATCATTTTGACCTATCACATTTCAGCCTCAGTTTTTTCCATATATCTTTGGAAAGCAATGTATACATTTTAAGTATGTTATGTATCTTTATGTATGTTTACCTTTTTATGTATGAGTCTGGTGTTTTCTATTCTATTTTCATTTAAAATATATTGGTTGAAAGTGAACTCGCACAGTCGTGTCTGACTCTTTGAGACTCCATGGACTGTAGCCTACCAGGCTTCTCCAACCATGGGATTTTCCAGGCAAGAGTACTGGAGTAGGTTGACCATTTCCTTCTCCAGGGGATCTTCCCGACCCTGGAATTGAACCCAGGTGTCCTGCATTGCAGGCAGACGCTTTACCCTCTGAGCCACCAAGAAGCCAGACCTACTTATATGATTTTGTGAATCATTAATAGCTTGCGATCCATTGTTGGAAACATTCTTTCCTAAGTTAATATGTCTCTTTCCTAGCCCGTGGACTAAGAAAAGGTCCTATGGGTAATAATTCAGTGAAACACAGGGAATACTTGAGGACACATTTGTTAATACTTCATAATACTATCTTGTTGTACTATTTAAAAATTGAAAAAGTTCAGAGGTTTTTGAAAATGACTTACATGAAATTCCTAGCTTTAATCACACTTGATGGCTCAGTTTCTTGAGTTGAAACATTGTTACTAAACTGATGACCATTTATTTACAAATTACAATTTTTAATATGTCATTGTGAAAACAGTTTCTGATTAGGTAATAAAAAGGTCAGTAACAGCGGTATTAGTCAACTATTGATGTGATAATAGGGCATAAAAATGACTCCAGAATCTCAGTGGTGCACAACAACAAACATTAATTTCTCCACCCACAGATCTGTAGGTTAGTTGGAACAGTTCTACTTTAGGCTCAGAGTTGGGTTCAAGTCTGTTTCTTATTTTTGAGATCACAGAGCAGCTGTAAAGCACATGCTTTCCTCATGGAAGATGGCAGAAGTACAAGACAGGGCGCAAACTTATAGGAAATCATTAAAGGTCCCTGCTCTGAAACAGCACACTGTCATTTTGTTGACATTCTGTCGCCAAAACAAGTCACATGCCTGGGCCTACCATCAATGGGATGGAGAAGTACACTGTGGAGTTGGTTGACAAGGATGAGAGGGAAAGAAAGAACTCAGAGCCAATAATTCACCCTCTTACATTAGGCAGCAGTTTCAGAACCACGTTTATTCTGTTCACTTATATCTGTAGTCAGAATGGTCACTGCTCAAAATAAGAAATAAATTGGCCCTTTATTTCATTACAAGAAAATTTGATTCCTTGATAAAGTGTTTTTCTTGAAAAAAGGATTACATTTGCATTGTATAAGCAATTGTTTTCCACTATATTTGTTGAACGTTTTCAAAAGAAGTTTTAAATCTTTATGCAAGGTAGCCAAGGAAATGTGTCCTTTGGATAGTTGTTATATTGCATTTTCTTAGCTCAGTGCATGCTACATTTCTAGAAAGAAATATCCAACCATTGACGAAATTAATAAAAAAATTTTGATGACTCTCATATAGGAAGAGAAGGCCTCTTCCTGAATTCCCTTTATGATAAAGTTCTTAACTTTAACTATACCATATCTTTCCCCGTGGGGCCACACAGTTATTTAATCAATAGAAGCTCTACAAATGGTTATCTCCTACTTTGATTCCTGTCTTGAATTCAGTTGTAGAAAGATTTCTCAGTGTAATTAAAAATGTGTAAGTCAACAAGTGAAGCTGAACGATGGGAAAAGCCAGTATAAAGTCAATTCTGTTATGCCTTCAGTGCTCTCTATGGAGTTGGCAGAGCCATGGCCCATGGGCCAAATGTGGCCAACCATGTATTTTTGTGAGTGAAGTTTTACTGAAACACAGCCATTGGAATTCACTTAAATGTTGTCTCTGACTACTTTTGTAAGCCATTGGCAGGGTTGAGTACTTGTGACAAAGACCATATGGCCCACACAGAGGCTAAGATATTTGCTATCTGGTCCTGTACAGAACAATCTGACAGCTCCTGCTCTATATAGTTATCATAGTTAAAAGAACAGTTTTTAAAATGTAAATATTATAAAATATAAATGCTTTTGATTTCTTAAAAAACAAAGTTCCTGTGTTTCATCCTTGTATCTACTGAAGGTCTGGTATTTTTGAGGAATATGTGACAACCCTCATTTAGGACAGATAAGTAGCAATGAGCATGGGTGAGGTCATGCTTGGTAACAAACAACCCCCAACTCTCAGAGCCTTAACATAGTAGGTTCAGTTCTCACTGTTCCTGAGTACTCATTGTAGGCTTCAGACTGTTGGAGAAACCATTATCTGGAGAGCTTCCGGTCATATTAGCCAAAGTAAAAGGAGTGTGGCTACTTGTGTCCTGGGTGTTAAAGCTCCTGACCAGAAGTGACATGCAGCAGTTTTCTCAGGCCAGAGTGAGTCATATGAGTCATAAAGGGACTCATAAACATAAAGTTTAAAGTCATATCCCTTTAAACTCAAGGGATTGGAGAGGTACAGTCCTATCGTATGGGCTTCTCAGGTGGCACTAGTGGGAAAGAACCTGCCTGCCAGTGCAAGAGAAGCAAGAGACATGGGTTTGATCCCCAGGATTGGGATGATCCCCTGGAGAAGGAAAGGGCAATCTACTCCAGGATTCTTGCCTGGAAAATCCCATGGACAGAGGAGCCTGGTGGGCTAAGTCCATGGGGTCACAAAGGAGTTGGACATGGCTGAACGACTCACACAATCCCATCATAGACCTAGGAAAGAGAGTGAAATGCTTGGTAGGCAGCACCAGTGACTGCTACTGGATGTGACAGAGATCATTTCAGAGACTAATTTCTCTGCAGTAGGAGACTGGCTACCAGCTTCTTGGGAAGCACAGGCCTAATGTCTCTGAGGTGGAGTTTTGCAAGGAAAAGGGGTGGGTAACATAAATTCTTTTTACTTCCTTTCTCTGCTCTTCTGTTTCAGGGCTTCTTCTATGCTTTGGTTGCTACAAATTTTGCACAGAGAACATTGGATTATTAATTTCCTTTGTTGCCAGTTTTACAGCACCTTTGCATCTGTTTGGCTTCACAAGTATTTGATGTGCTGTTGGGACGCTGAAATTTAGAATCACTTGCTGGCTTCCAACTTACCTTGAAAGTTTTGCTCTTCTTATAAAACTCTATGTTGGGCCAAACTAAAAACATTTTAAAGTACCTGGAAAAGCAAGTTGATGAAAGCCACCACCTAGAGGCTAATTTTCAAACTAGTACTAGAAATGAAGCTATATACTTATTTTTTCACCTCAAAGTATTGTTCAGGGACAGACATAACGTATCAAAATTGCTAGAAATTGACCCAAGTAAATTTGGTGTTTCAATTACTTGGAACTTCTGTTTTTGAAGAAGGTATTTTGTTTTCTCTTCCCAAACCTTCTAAATGGCTCCAGAGAGAACAGCCCTATGGTGTATAATGGACATATCCAGGCCAGTGTCTCAGTCTAGAAGAGGATGTCAAGAGGAACTGAGGTCACCTTGACCATTTTATATCGAGAGTCCATGGAAGGAAGCTGTGGGAACTGAAATGCCCCTGCTTTAGGGGTTTGTGTGTCAGCTGTAGATGATTGGGTTTTATTGAATCTGCTTTCTAGAAAGTTCCACATAGCACTTATGTTCAATCTCTCCTTTTCTTGATTACGGAATTAACATTTGAGACCCAAGGTGTTAAACCGTGCCTCGTCCAGACAATTCAGAACCTGTTAGAAGAAACCAATATTCTAACACGAGGAATCAGGAGTAAACTGGACCATGAGCCCCAGGCGGCCACAGGTTTTTGATGGGTGAGCAAACAGTGCTGGGCACAAGGTAGGAACTCAGACTCTGAACAAATAAGTCTCCAAGCCCAGAGGCAAGACTGAAGTTGGAATTAAAGAGCCAGGAGATCACTGACAGGCAGAGATGAGATTCGGAGAAGGGAAAGTAGGTGAAAGAAAAAGAAGTTCTGCGTATTTTCTGGGGCTGGATGGGTGTTTGCAGCTGGCCTGGGTGTCGTGTGTCCTTGGCTTAAAGATGTGTCAGGTTGATTTCAAAGGCAAGAGATAGGACAGATAAAAAAGGCTTTAAAAAAAACTTAAATAAAATGGATTTTATTTTGTGAATTTATACTTTAGGAATAAGAAACATTGATGTAATTTATTAATACCGTGTCTTCATTTTTAAAACAAAAAAAGTACACATTTAATTTATAAATGAAGATGGTTAGGTCCTTGCAAGAACTCAGTGAAGGAACTTCTCCAGGAAGAGAATCCAGAAAATAGGAAATGCGGGTCTGACACTGACCCCATTTCTGATGACTGATCTCTAGTTTTTACTGATTCCTCTGTCCATAGAGTTCTCCATGGACAAGAATGGCAAGAATTCTCCATGGCAAGAATACTGGAGTGGGTAGTCATTCCCTCCTCCAGGGGATCTTCCCAATCGAGAGATCAAACCCAGGTCTCCTTATTGCAGGCAAATTCTTTACCATCCGAGCCACCAGGGAAGCCCTTTATTGACACTGGCAGCTGGAAAATCCTGTAAGTTATTGTCTCTATGCATAGACCTGCTTGTATGTAGTTCTTCATTTCAACAGCTATGTCTTTAATCTCTGTGTTTATGATGCCAAAAAATTCATCACACTATCTGCAGTTAAAAGCTTACAGTTTCAGAGGAATTTCATACATCAATATGTGTTTCTTGAAGGAGGCATTATCCTATTTAGGTGGTCAGCAAGGATGAGCAAGATTAGATGACTTTAGTTTCCATAGAAAGTCATGGAGCTGTGGCTAGGACCCTGAATGTCTACAGTTCAGTATTGTGTCCAAGATGCTAACTGCCATGATGCTCCCAAGTGGAGGAGGGCTCCTGGGTTAGCTCCCGAAGACCATGCTGCACAGCCTGGGTGAGGCATGCAGCACAGCGCTCAGTTCCTGGAGCACAGAGAGCTAAGTGCCTCGCTGGTTACCTCTGCTTTTCTCTTGCTGCTCTGACAGGAAGTCAGGTGGCCATTGGGAGACTGCTGTTCTGTGCTCTGAGGAATAGCAGTGAGGTTTATCTAAAGGCAGCCACAGAGAGGCAAGTAGGAGTATTCTAGCGACAGCTGTGAGTCCTTCATGATGAATGCTTTGGAGATCCAGTTGGTATGTTTAGTCTTTTTGTTTTTCTCACTCTTGAGAAAAGCTGAAGATAAAATAACGGGAGATGAGATACTTTGTGTACAGGAGATGGTGATAACTTATCTAAAAATGACCCTGAGCAGTGTGACCTCAGGGTGGGGAGGGACATTTAATGTATATCCAGACAGTAGCTATGGAGTCAATCTTTCTTTGGCAAGGGATACATTTAAGTTTTAAAAAATTTTTCATGGGAGTTTAATTTGAACTGCCTCTGGTGATTCTGAGTTGTTGAATATTGAGGTGGAAATGCAGAGGGTTTTCAGAATACTGTTAGGGACTTACTCATCCTGAGATGTGTGAGTGCCCAAGCACCACTTCCTCCTGGGTGGATGTAATTGCATTTGGGCTCACTTTTCAAGAGGCTTCTTTCCACGGTCAAATTTATGGTGGGGGACAAAATAAACTAGCCTGATACTTTCTTGGATGTTGATGCCCCACCAGCTTGGAGGTGAGCCCTTCCCTGGGCCAGGTCTGGAAGGTTCACATGTCTGCCATTTTGGAGCTGTGGGCAGAAAGCCTGTTTCTTTAAGACATACAGGAAGGTAATCTGGAAACCTGGAGGCCAGAGCCAAGTGAGGGAGCACTCAGTGACAACAACTCTGTGGCTGTTTCCCAGAGAACTTTGACCTCTTGTGGAAATTGATCATAGGGGAATGACTGTTGCCATGGATACTTACTGGTTTAATCTGTCCCTCTAGCCACCTGTTTGTAGAAACTGCCCTCCTCCTGTCCTGTCCCCAAGGTTCAGCTGGCCTTGCCTACCTGGACACGCCCGATTGTCCTGGTGTCCGCATGGGACTAAGGTGGACCAATGGATTTCTTCTTGGTGTTTCCTGACTTTGAACCAGGGTGAATATCTGGTCACTCTTCCTCTTAGGCTGCTACAGCTACCAAATGAAATGCTCAGAAACTGTCGGAAGCTTGTTATCCTCTCCACAGAGAAAGCAGACAATCGACAAGAAAGATACACAGGCAGGGAGAGTGGGAGCCTGCACAGCTTGAGAGGGCCTGATCCTCATCCCCTGGAGGTCCAGACACAGTCTCCTGTCTTAGACACCTATGAGGTCATCTGTGATCTTTCTAGTAAGTTCCTGTTTTTGCTTAGACCAGGTTAGGCTGGTTTCTGGCTGTTGTCAACCATGGGCTTTGAGGTTGTGGTGTTTTCTCATGAGAAATGAAGAGGAGACCATAGAAAAGGTATGCTCCTGATGTTAGGAGTGAGGTTTAAACTATCCCTTCACTTCTGCAGTGTGGCTGTGCATCCAGGAGCAGGAGATGTGTTTGTTGAATAACTAACCAAACTTACCACAAGGGCCCTGGTTAGCTCAGGCCATCCAGAAACTTCCTGGCTCCATGTAGTTGAATCTGTAATTGAGGATGACTCTGAGGGTGTCACCTGGCAAAAAGGGATGTAGAAGCAGAATCAAAGTCTAAAAATCACAGATGGGGAATGCTGGTTTTCCCTAAAAGGCACCTCCCTTGCTTCTAGAACCCCAGGCTTTAAGCTGGGAACCCGGTGGCCTAGCAAAAAGACTTCATTGTCCAGCCTCCACTGTTGGTGATGTGAGCAGAATTGTTGTATGGAGCCTCCTAAGAACCTTCTTGAGAAGGCAGGCAACTTGTATGCTCTGTCCCCCTGTTCTCTGTCCCCTCTCCATCCAACACTGTGGAATGTGGTTATGAGGGCCAGTGCCCTAGCCACCCCAGTGGACCATGAGGAGGAGGCCAGGCCAGGGAGATGGCAAAGCGGTGAAATGAATCCCTAAGAACACCATGAATAGAGCGCATAGAGCGCCCCAACCAGCCCTGTGTTCTTTACCTCTGGAGCTCTGTTTGAGGGATAAATAAATGCTTTGTTATCTCCCTTTAGCCACTGTTCATTCGGGATTCTCTTACTTGAAACATTACATAATCTTAGCTGATGGTAGACACTGAGCAGTAAACATTCTTCTCCTATTTCCAGAAGTGATGAGTGATCCATGGGAATTATATGTATTGATAATAGGAGAGAAACACAAGAGTGATATTTCTCCCTAAATACTCTCTGGATTTTAAAGAATGCAAATTGAGGACAGTGGTGGGCTGGGTCATGAATAAAACGAAGCATCGTCCTCTGTTCTCACCCATTTCCTGCTTTTAGAAGGCAATTGGATAGACTCTTTAGAGTTTGAATAGCTTTAGAAAAAAGCTCCTGGAGATTTTATTGACTCAGTGCCCTTAACATACACAGCCATACTCAGAGCTGCTAGGCTTCATTTTTAATGACCATGACCCATTTTTAAAAAGGGAAGGCCCTTTAGAAAAACAGCTTTCCAAACTGCCTGGGTTTCCTTATAAATGAATCAATGCAGACAGTGCTCTCTCCATTAAGGCAACATACACCCCAATAAAAGAGGATGAAAACACTTCTAAGCTATAAAATAACATACAAATTGAAGGTGTTGTTATACGGTATTCCTGTTTTCTTTATTGTTTATTATTTATATATTTTTATTTAGTAATTGGCTGTGCCAGGCTGTGCCAAATAGCACATGAGGTATTTGATCTTCATTGCAGCATGCAGAATCTTTGGTTCTGTCGTGCAGGATCTTTTTTTTTTTGAGTTGTGACATGCAGCATATGGGATCTAGTTCTCTGAGCAGGGATCGGACCCAAGCCCCTTGCCTTGCGAGCATGGAGTCCCAGTCACTGGACCACTAGGAAGTCTCAATCCTATTCTCTTTAATATTTATTTTTTCTTTCTGAGCCATAATGTCTTTATTTAGCTTTTAAAATGTGAATAATACCTACCTCCCAGGTTTGTTGTGGGAATTATACAGTTTTTTGGGGGGGGTTTGATTTCTGTCATACAGCAACATGAATTAACCATAGGTGTACATATGTCCCCTTCCTCTTAAATCTCCCTCCCACCTCCCAATCATCCCCACACCAGGTTATTAAGAGCCCCAGTGTGAGTTTCCTGAGTCACACAGCAAATTCCCATTGGCTATCTATTTACATATGTTAGTGTATATGCTTCCATGGTATTCCCTCCGTTGATCTCACCCTCTTCCTCTCCTCCCCAACCAACCTGTGTCCATAGGTCTGTTCTCTATGTCGACATCTCCATTGCTGCTCTGTGAACAGATTCATCTCTACTGTGGAATTATTGATAAAATCATTCAACTGGAAGAGAGGGGGTCTGATTTTTAAATGAAGGGCAATTTTCTCTCAAAGTAAGACTCCATTCTCCTGAGAGTCCAGTTGTGTGTGACAAACTTTACAGTTTGCCAAACATGTTCCCTTTATCATAATTCTTTTGTTTAATCCTCTTAAGAATTGAATTTTTAATTGCAAAAGAACATAGGTGCAGAAAGCTTAAGAAATGTGCTGAAGTCCAAGTCCCAAGGCTGGGATGGCTGTGATTGCACTTGGCCGTGAAATTTGGGAGTGAGGGGTAGGTGGGAGGAGGGAGGGAGGAGATCCTGCCAGTTCTCCTGGGGTGGGGAATGCCGGCAGCTCCCCCTCAGACAGTGGGTACATCCATCCCAACAAGCCGGACCAGTCATTTCAGCCTGAAATCCCTTTCCCACCTGATTTGACTGGACACACCCCTCTCCTCTGCAGGCACTGTGCTTCCAGATCAACTCCTGGCATTCTGGGCACATCTGCAGAGCTTGCAGGAACAGCCTCTCCAGGCAGCTGAAGTGCAGCCACCTCTTAGCAGATGGTGGTTAATAACAGGCTTTGTTCTCCAGGTCCTTCTATTTTCAGCCACTGAATACGATTTATAAAGAAAAAAATACACACACACCACCATCCCCCCAACCCCCCACCAGCCCTTATCAGATCTCTTATAATTATAGAACAAGGTGCCTGCGATCTCCCAGGGAGCTGGTTTCCATGGCAATGACAAGCCATTATATTCTAAAGGCCAAGCTAGAACTCCGCCCCCTCGTCCTCCAGTACTGTGCCTCTTGTTATTGCAGTGTTCCAAAATAAACTTGCTGCCTAATCGTAAATCCCATATAATTAGAGATGAGCTAATCGTCTCCCACTACCTCTGTGCAGCCCACTCATCATGCCAGCAGTTTCTGGAATAGGGATGCTGACGGACTGTTTGATGTCAGAACAGACCTTCCTCCCCCAGGAAATGGGTGCAGCAGAAACCCATGTATGGCTGGGGACCCAGCAGCCGGAAAGAACCTCGGAGCTCAGAGCTTTGTGAGCTGCCTCCCGGGCTTTAGCAAATGAGAGAGAAAGAGAGAGAGAGAGAGAGACATCATGTAGGTAGTATCTGGGTTGTCAGATTGGAGAACCTTACCAGCTCCATGAAGTAAGTGCAGAGACAGTTCATTGGAGGTGGCAGAGAGCCCCACCTCTCATACTTTTTGGCCACCTGATATGACCAGGGAAGAACATGTCACACTGTGACATTTAGCAGAGAAGAAGTCTTTACCACTCTCCCTCTCAGTTCCCGCCCTGCTCCCTAGCTCCTTCGTAGACATGAGTTTGCTTTTAGCACAATTTGTATCTTGGGCTTGTGTGTTTTGTTCTGTCCAAGAGTGATCATTGTCTAGGTTTCAGCGAGTGGGGACTCAGGCATTGTTCTCAGTGAGGAACAAGAGAGGTTCTTGAGAAACTTGACTCTCTTGGGAGCACAGGATAAAAATCAACAAAGGGAACAGCGTTGTTGCAAATGAGAGCTGCCAGGGAAATAAAACAGGGTTGATGTGTTAGAATGTGTTTGGGGTCTGGGGGTCTCATGCAATATCTGAGCAGAGACATGGGGGACTGGAGGGCCAATTGCAGTTCACCTGTTCA
Organism: Bos indicus x Bos taurus; assembly: GCF_003369695.1. Taxonomy (NCBI): domain Eukaryota; kingdom Metazoa; phylum Chordata; class Mammalia; order Artiodactyla; family Bovidae; genus Bos; species Bos indicus x Bos taurus. Next base: position 78,733,249 of record NC_040083.1, on the reverse strand, counting down.
GAAAGCAGCATCCTCTACGTTGAGCTTAAACACCCATCAGGTCCAGCTTGAGCTGCTGTAGGACTTGCTGGCCCTGCCTCCAGGCGATTCGTTTGCTGACTCCTCTCTGCGCCCTTCCAGATTTGCTCTCTGCCCCCATCCATCCAGGTGTCTGCCGCTCACCTTCAGAGCCACCAGCAGGTCCTCTGGTAGCTTGTGGTCCTAGCCAGTGCTCAGCATGAGACTGGGGAGTGGCAGCAGGTGGCGCTTGGTCAGGCTGGGCCTCCCCTGGCTCTCTTTCTGTGGGATCTCTTGGGGTGGGATTGCCTCCATCTTCAAGACCACAGGTGCTGCCAGGGGGTTCCCTTCAGAGTTGCCCTCTCTGGGTCCTAGTCCGTGCTCTCTCACTTTGTTCCTCTAGGATCAGGGCTCCTGTTCCTCTAGGATTATGGCTCCTCAGTGTTTCTGGTCCAAGGAGACCCCTGGTTTTCCACCCTTGAAGGCGCTGGCTTTTGCCTCACTGGCCCCAGCCTCCTTTCTATCATTTCTCTAATTGCTCACCTACTATCCCAAATGCTTTCCTGTTCCCCCTGCCTGTTTTAATCCCGCTCATTCAAAGATCAGCCCAAGTCTCACTTCCTCCAGACGCCTCCTCCCACCCGCCTTCAATTCTTTAAGAATCAGCCTCCAGGAGTGTAGCAGTTACTTCCTCTTCCCTCACTGTTTCCCGTCTGTGGGTTTTACTTCTCCAGCTAGACTTTCACCTCTGCCAAGGACAGGACTGTTTCAGGATGCCCTTCTTCACGACTCACAGAGTGCCAGGTGCATCTTCCTGCTTGAGGCCTTCTCCTCGGGGGCTGTGGTGGTCTGGTGCTGCTTGGGCCCGCCTCAGCGTCTCGGGTTGTCAGCTTGTGAGTGCCAGGGCAGGGAAGCAGATTTAGCTATTTCATCTGGTATCCTGATGGGTGGAAAGCACTACCTTGGGCTTGCCCTTCCTTTTCATTTCCTAAGACACGGTAGGCAATTCCAAAGACCTCATCTGGTTCCCTCCTGAAAATAGTAAATGAAACAAAAGCATGAAAGTTGTTTAGGGAAATACATTGCAAACCCTGTCTACACAGAAAGGAGCAATTAATAGAGTGAAGAGAAGGGGAATTGGAAATCCCAGAGTGAAAGTGTGCATACGTACTGGGTAATAGGTACAATGAGACAGTGAAAATAAAGAAATGCTTCTAAGAGATCATAATACTTGATAGGAGGATCATGTAGGGCTCACATTCATTATTTTTAGACTCTTCAGAACCCCAGGAGATGTCAATGAAATCAACAGATTTACGTTGCTTCTTTGGACTGAGGAAAAAAAAAAAAAAACCAAGGCTGATATTTTAAAGTGCTGATAGAGAATAATCTGAAAAAGTAATACTCAGAGGGTTGCCCAGGATTAAAATCAGGGGAGAAGGAACAGAAGACAAAACCTCCAAATCCATTCAGATCAACAAGAAGGGCAGCTTCCCAGCAGGCTAATAAGAAGATTTAAACAAATTAAAACACAGTTGTCTGTTAATTGATGTTTGTGAATATCTTCACTGCTTTATTGTGGTAAGGAGCTTTGCAGTATTCTGTCCTATGCCCAGGTTATCTACAGCAATGTGGGGTTAGTTTCTCTGGTCCCCAAGCTGGAGGTAATTGGAGGTTTTGCTGAGATGGGTCAGTTCACTACAGGTTCAGCTATAAAAGCAGGCTCCAATGTGACTTTACTCTAGGTGAGATACAGCAAAGGAGCTTGGATGATTTGTCCATCAAGATGAAAAATATGTGCTTTGGTAATATTTCCTTTTTTTAAGTGCAAGTACGTTATTTGGTGGTCCTTCATAGTAGAAGATCTTGTTCAGACAATATCCTTGGATTTGATTCTGGATTTCCTTCCATAGGGTGAGGGGAGGAAGGCAGGACTGATCTGAGACTTTCCTAACAGGGTAGCACATGAGATAGGAAAAGAGAACTCTCCTACCTCAACACAGAACAGCACACAGCTCTGGTCTTCCGAGTCCCCCATGTGCCAACAGAGATGCCTGGGTGGGCAGCCTTGTCCAGAGGACACATAAATATCCATCAAGAGCAGAGTGCCAGTTGGTAAAGGAATGGCACAGTGGAAGTGGTGATCTATAACAAAATGGTGCTTTTATGGCAAAGATGAGGTATATCTCTGGGATCCCCAATCCCTGGGTCATGGACCACTACTGATTAGGAACTGGGCCACACAGCAGGAGGTGAATGACAGGCAAGTGAGCAAAGCTCCATCTTTATTTCCAGCCACTTCCCTTCACTTGCATTCCCACCTGAGCTCCGCCTCCTGTTAGATCAGGAGCGGCATAATTCCTCATAGGAGTGCAAACACTACTGAGCTTGAATCATCCCCAAACCATCCCCCTACCCCCAGTTGGTGGAAAAATTGTCTTCCATGAAACTGGTCCCTGTTGCCACAAAGGTTGAGGACTGCTTGTGTATCTGATGGAGGGGCTGGAGCAGCAGCAGAAGATAAAAATTGGCAGATGTCATATGATAGGTTCAGATGCTCTAAGAACTGATAAGACATAATCTCTGGAATTTCCCAGAAGTACTTGGAAATGGAGGACATTACGAATGGCTGAGACCTGGAGAGAGAGAAACATGGATAATAAGTACAGTTAGGAAAGTTAAAATGGGGAGACTCCAGACCAGTGGGGCAGTTGGAGATGCAATAATAACGGGTTTGAATTTTGTTTGTTGATTTTGAAGTAACTTGGACATCCAAGTGAAATGTTCTGTTGTGTTCTTCAGTACAGAAAGGATGATTGCATATTTGGAGTTTTAAAATTACCTGTATGTCCTTCAGAAAGGAGATCCTTTATGTACAAGTTAGTCATTTACACATTAGTATAAACAAATTTTTGCAAATAGGTTTTGTTAGGAGGGTAAAAATAAGAGCCACATATAACTGGATAACCACTGGAAAAGTGGTTATCACTGAATAGAGAAATTCAGTCACAGAGGAAGCCTGAAGTAGGCAAATCTATCTTTACCATAAAGCCCGGGGCCTGCTCTGCTGAGGGCAATTCTCTCTCCATCAGGGCTACCCTTAATCTTATTTCCAAGTTTATGGAAAAACAAATTTATCCAGATGTATCTCCCTTCGACTCCTTTTTACTTATTTCATTTTTGGCTGCATTAGTCCCTTGCTGTGTGCTGGCTTTCTCTAGTTGCGGCGAGTGGGGGCTACTCTCTAGTTGAGTTGTGTGGGCTGTTCACTGTGGTGATTCCTCTCGTTGTGAAGTGCAGGCTCTAGGGTGCGCAGGCTTCAGTAGTTGCTGCACATGGGCTCAGTAGTTGCGGCTTGAGAGCTCAAGCACACAGGCTTAGCAGTTGCGGTGCACAAGCTTTTTTGCTCCGTGGTACGTGGGTTTTTCCAAGGGACACCAGAAATTGAACTGATGTCCCTTGCATTGCAAGGCGGATTCTTACCACTGGACCATCAGAGAAGTCCCTCTTTTAGACTCTTATATCTTATTATAAGAGAGAAGGGAATGGAGAAGGGAATGGCAAGCCACTCCAGTATTCTTTTTCTTTTTTTTTAATCTTTTATCTTTTTTTTTTACTTTACAATATTGTATTGGTTTTGCCATACATTAACATGCATCTGCCATGGGTGTACACGTGTTCCCCATCCTGAAACCCCCTTCCATCGCCCTCCCCATACCATCCCTCTGGGTCATCCCAGTGCACCAGCCCCAAGCTTCCTGTATCCTGCATCGAACCTGGAATGGCGATTCATTTCTTATATGATATTATACATGTTTTAACGCCATTCTCCCAACTCCAGTATTCTTGCCTGAAGAATCCCATGGACAGAGGAGCCTGGTGGACTACAGTCTGTGGGGTTGCAAAGAGTCGGACACCACTGAGCGACTAACACACACACATTATCATTCTACTTTTGGTTTCAGTATATTAATTTTTCTTTCACATTATATTTGCTTTATTGAGATATAGATTACATATCATAAACTTTACCAATTTTAAGTGTGCAAGTTAATAATTTTAATTAAGTTTACTGAATTGTACAACTATTACCACAACCCAGTTTTAGAACATTTTGCTACCCCTGTGAGATAACTCACGCACATTTAACATCAATTCCCCATTCCCATAAGTACTTTTTTTGTGTATGGAAAACGAAGTTTCAAGACGTGTCAAGTTCTTCAGAGAAGTGAGCAAGAACTGAAGAAGTCCTTGAGTTCTAGACTCGGTCTAATTCTGCCTCATTCACTATATACTGTGAGTTTATTTAACTGTTTTGAACATCAGTTACTCATCTGAAAAGTATAATTAGTAGTATCTAACTTGTAGAAGTTTTCAGATGATCAGAGATAACACATATGAATGGCCTGACATATAGTAGGTGTTTAGTCAGATTATGAAATTATCTTATCATGAATACACAGATGCTTGCAAACAATAGAAATTGGTTGAGCCCAAGGACTGAACTATGGGATTCATTATTTTTCTATTTTGTAATTTAACCCATGAAATGGGGTAGGGAGGAGAAAATACAATTCATTTGTAATAGCTGTTTGCTGCTTTGAAAAATTAAATGCATTTAAAAAATCTTAATTTCTTTTGATTTATACTGCTCAAAAAAATTTCCTGTTAAAACTACACAGAGGTTTTTTGTTCCAAATGTCTTGACTCCCACTGACCTCATACTAACTCTACCCTGTGTTCTACACTTTTGTCTTGCTTTCTTCTGCAAGAGCTTTGAAAAAAAAAAATAAGACCCTGGCTTTAGCTCTTCAGAGCCCATTAGTGATTTTCTCTTCTGGTATGAAATTTAAGACCCATAAAATGCAATTACCATTTCCTGTGGAAGTTCCATTTCTGTGTTCCTATTTCATATTTATTACCATATGAGTCAAGATCACAATAAGTTGCTCCATTGCCCTGTGTTATTGATAGAGTGTCATCTGTTTATGTGGGAATGGTTAGCTCCTGACATGAATACCTGGAAAACTAAGCATGGCCACCAGGGGGCGCCTTTTCCCCAGAGTCTAGTCCTGGGTCCTAATTTGGAAAAGGAGAGAGGACCAGGGATGAGGCTGCTTCAGCCCTGCCTCTCTTCCTCCCCAAGAGACGCCACAGGTGAGGAGCATCTTTATGCCCAAAAGCCAGTCCTCACAGTGGGACAGCTTCCCAAGTGGACAGGAGAAGCATGGGACCTCCTTGCCACCTTTGAAAGCTGGGGTCTTCCCTGGCTGCTTCTGGGGAGGGTTTTTCTATCTGCTTCTCGAGAACCACTAAAAGGTCTTTGCTAAATATGTAGATTCTTGGATTTCCTTCTCTAAACAAAGTGAGTCAAGATCTCTGAGGACAGGGTTCAGGAGTCTTGGCTGTCTAGATGATCTTAATTGCACACCAGTTAGGATCCTGAAGAAGTATTCTCAGAAAACACTTTAAAAAAACCCAGCCCTTCCCTTTCAAAACCCAAACCCAAACAGGTCTTCAGAGACTATGCCATCGCCCTAGGTCTCCATGTTCATCTTGTCCACTCTGTGGTGTAAAATAATGCTTCCATCTCTGCCTTAGTTTGAGGGACCCTTGAAGACTACTTTGAATTTCAGAAGTGAGATTAAGAAAAACAGTGTTGAAATCATTATCAGTATTGATTAGGAGATGTGACTATTTTCCTTGAAAAAGAAATGGATTCTGTATTAAATAGTTTCGTGTGGCAGTTGTAACAAAATACCATAAATGGGGTGGTTTAAACAAGAGAGGCTTACTTATTCCCTCAGAATTCTGGAGGCTGGAAGTTGAAATCTGGGGGTCAGGAGGGCCGAGCTTGGCACCCAGGGCTTTCCTCACAGGCTCCATGCTTTTCTCTTAGCTTCTGAACTGCTAGCAATCCTACATGTTCCATGGTTTGCAACTGCATAACTTCAATCTTAGCCCCTCCATCATATGATCATCTTCTCTTGCATGTCTATGTCCTCTTCTCACAATAACACAGCCATATTGGATTAGGGCTCATCCTAATGACCTTATGTTAATTTGATTACATCTGCAAAGACCCTGTTTTCAAATAAGGTCCCATTCACAGGTGCTGGGGGTTAGGATTTCCATCTGTGCTTGAAAGTGAAAGTGTTAATTGCTCAGTCATTTCTGACTCTTTGTGACCCCATAGACTGTAGCCCACCAGGCTCCTCTCACAGAATTCTCAAGGCAAGAATACTGGAATGGGTTGCCATTCCCTTCTCTGGGGGAATCTTCCTGACCCAGGAATTGAACCTGGGTCTCCTGCACTGCAGGCAGACTCTTTACCATCTGAACCACCAGGAAAGCCCCTATGTTTGCAGGGACATAATTTGGCATATATTGTTTCCTACAAGTGACTATCATTATTTAAGTTTCCAACCCACTGAGTCATAAGGAAAAACTAAATTTAGTCCAATCCAATAACCTCAGTCCAGTCACATGACTTAAAATGGCCTATTCATTCTCTGTAAGCATGACTAAATAAATGCTCAATCTTCCTTTTCCTTTTTCCTTTCTCTCCTTTTTTCCCCTTCCTTCCTTCCCTCCCTCCCTTTCTTCCCCTCTTCCTGCCTTCCTTTACCCTTCTCCATAGCATGCTATCTGTGGGTATAGGTGACCAGGGTACCTGACTTCATGGTTGTAGGTGAAGGGGCAGACTCACTCTGTCCCTGGCTCCTGGCTGGTCTCTGCTGCAGAATGGCCTCTCTGTTCCCCTCCAGCAACTGATCCCACTGATGCAAGGTTGGTCCTATCTAACTTTTTGGATCTGATCTTGCACTCTTCTCTGGAACCCCATAATCTTAGCCATTAGTCCCTGAAATTCAGAAATCTCCCTCATCTTAAAAACCAACTTTCAGGCTATTGTTTTATTAAAGAAACTAAGAATATCAGCTTTAAGATTCCAAGTTGATCAATGGCCGTTTTGTTTCCAATATCAACCAGTGTCTTCATCTCAGAGGCAATTACCCTGATGGTTTAGTTTCTGTCTGCAAGGGAACAAGAAATAAAAGCACACAAAACCCACATGGCATGTTAACTATTACTGTGTAGCAACACATCCCAAAGCTCAGTGGTTTAAAACAAGGGTTGGCAAACTGTCCCATGGGCCAAATACAGCCCGTGGCATGTTTTCATAGGGCTCACAAACTGGGAATCATTTTAAATATTTTAAAGTGTTTAAAATACACAAAAAGAATATGCAACAGAGACTGTATATATAGCTTGTCAAACCTAGAATATTTACTACCTGGTCCTTTTTGGACAAAGTTTTCCAACTTTGGATTAAAATAATTAACATTTATTATTGCTCACAAAGGCGTCCTTGATGGCTCAGAGGTAAAGAATCCATTTGCCAACGCAGAAGACACGAGTTCGATCCCTGAGTCAAGAAGATTCCCTGGAGAAGGAAATGGCAACCCATTCCAGTATTCTTGCCTGGGAAATGCTATGGACAGAAGGGGCCTGGTGGGCTACAGTCTATGAAGTTGAAAGAGTCAGACGTGACTTAGAGACTAACCAACAGTTGGTCACTAATCTATGGGTTCTTCAGCTCCTTGACAGACTCCTTCATGTCTCTGAGGTTAGCTGTGGGCCAGGCAGGCAACTTGGCTGATCTTGGCTGGTCTTTCTCACTTGATTGGAGGCTGGCTGGCTGTAGGCTGATCTAAGCTGGCTTTGCTGGGATAAGTGGATGCTTGTCTATGAGCTCTCTTATCCTCTAGAAGGGTAGCCTGGCCTTGTTTTCATGGCAGCAGTAAGGTTCTGAAAAACATAAGAAATGAGCAAGTTCTCTTGAGGCCTAGAATTAGAATTGACACATTGTCATTCCTCCTACATTCTACTGGTCAGAAATTCTGGCCCAGATCCAGCCTGGAGAAATACACTCTATCTTGACAGATGGAGCTGTAAGGTCACAAGTTAAAGGGTGTGGCTACAGAAAGTGGTGAATAATTGAACCCTGTTTTTGTAATCAATCTACCACATACGGGTTATTAGTTTCTAAATATTCTTCCAATGACAAAAAAATTACATTTATCTATCTTCTCCAAATATTCCTTATCTTAGGACTCACTTGTGTAGAAGCAGGTTTGGTTTGATTTAGAGCACAATAGAGACTCGTGCACCTTGCTCACAGGACTTGTAGGTTCTAAAACCCTAGGATTAAGATTTTTAGAACTTTATACTAAGGATATCCTCTTTTACCTTCAATAATGCCTTCTCTTTCCAATCTCAGATTGCCCCACCTGAAGGAGAAGAAAAATTAGTTTAATATTGTTAGTTTTATAGTTAACAGTGGTTACAAAATTTCCTATCCCTTCAGTCTGTCCTTTCTGAAATCTGAGCTGGTTTGGAAAATCCTTGAGAGACATTCGCCAGACACCAACAACCCTTATAAAGTTGCCGTGAGGCATCTCTTCTCACAAGATTTTAAAGAAAACTTCTAAATTGATGCCCAGGAGAACCATCTAGAATTTCATCCCAGTCAACCCCAAGACGAATTTACCACCAAACTTTCTTTAACCCAATTTTTAAACTCTGTGACTCATCTCTCCCTAAGTTGGGAGCCCCACAATTTTTGCCCGATGCTGTTTTAAGAGGGAAACTAAAGCAAACCACAAAGAGCTGAAGCGTTGACTTTTGGAGCTGGATGGAACGTCCAAACTTTTTCTGATACATGCACATTCTGCTGCCTTTCAGAAGTGGCGGGCCAAACTGTTGGCTGCTTCCCATATCAGGGAGCTCACTACCTACAAAGCTGGCTTACATTAGACTAGGTTAACGTACACTCCGTTTATGGGGCCCAGATACCTGAAGAAATATCTAGGTCATGCTAGCCATTTTGTCTTTGGAACGTGACTTCAAGGCCAGCATTTTGTTGGCAAAATAAAATGAAGCAAACCCAGGGACCTGCCTGAGGGCATGGTGGCCCCAACTCAGCCAGAGAAATGCTGTGATCTTGAACATTCTTTCTAAATTCCAGTTGTAAAATCAGGCCCTTACTGAAGCTCTAAAAACGAGGTCTGGAATATAAATTCCTTGGTGGTTTCCCTAACAGCTGACAGCTAGCTCAGGGAATGAGGGGTGTGTGGAGGAAGAGACCTGTGTTTTTCAGTGCAGTCTCATGGGAGCAAGAGGAGGAGGCCTGGGTAGGAGGGAGGGAGATTTTCCTTCCAGGAAGAGGCCCTTGTGTGCAGAGCAGGCTGCCTAAAATCATATGGGGCCTGATGGATTTGAGGACTCTTTTCAAGGTTGCCATATGTGAGAGAAATTGCTGATTATCTGCCTAATTACCTATTATCCAATCTTCCCTTCTTCCTTACTAACAAACCCCATTTTGTTTGGAGCAGCTCTGTGCCCAGCTACAAACACTCACTTTCCCTGATTCCCTTGCAGCTATCCCCTGGTGGCTGTGACGCCATGAGTGAAGTGTGAGAGGGTGTCTTCTGGGATTGTGGGGGAGAGCCTTTGCTTCCTGATACGGTAACCATAGGCAACAGCATGGTAACCATAGGCAACAGCGTGGATGGAAATTGATACCCTTGGGATTCATTCTTTAGCCGCTGCACCAGCTCAGGACAGCATCCCTGGACTGACTCCATGGACTTCATCCATAGACCACATCCATGCTTTGTGAAAAATAAACCTCTGTGTGTTTAAGCCAACGTGAGTTGGGCCTTGTCATTACTTTCATCTCAGTTCTCACTGCTGTAGAGCTCATACAATATAACTCTGAATTTTTCATCTTTGAGTTTGATACCTGAGGGTCCGGAGTTGGCATCAGTCCTGGGTGACCTCTGAGATAGTCTTCCTCATAGTGTTGTTGGGTGGAAACTACAGAGACAAGATGAATAAGAACTGCTGTGTGTCTAATCTGTGTCTCTGAGACTTTCTCTGGGCAGGGGGAGCCCTGTGAGTTGGTGAACATGCGCTGAGCCTACAGGATAAGGGTGGTATAAAATGTCAATGGGAAGCCAAGGTGCTCTGTGTGCTGTGACAAGATGATCCCACACACTGGACTCCCATTTTTGGTGGCCAGGCATGTTCCGTGTGGGTGAGGGGGCAAAGGAACCTCTGCCCTCCGGTGGCTACTTGTTCTCCTGATGAGCTGGAAGGGTTGTACCTGCTGCATTCCCAGTTCACTTTCAGCAGCTGAGTGAACGTGGTCTGAAGTCAAAGTCTTTGTGTCTTGTGAGTCTGAACACCAACTCAGACCCATGACCATCTCTGTGCCAAAGACCCAGCTGATTTTGTTAAGACTAATTAGCCACATCTTCCCTCTCCATGGACAATTATTATCTTATTAACCTTTTGTGCAACCTTTCACATTGCCTTAGATATACTGTTTTGGGGAATGGGTTGGGGTGTAAATGATTTTTATTAGTATTATAATTATTAATACTTTTAAATTAAAGCTTTCCTCATCAATGATGATTGCCTCCTGTTGGCATTGAAAATGTTAGTTCTCCAGGAAGAGTTGAGGTGATGGTCAGGGGCCATTCCACCTGTTGTGGGCAGGGAGGTGGCACTGAGAAATGAAAGTGATGTGGGCCTGGAGGTCAGGGAAACTGGAAATGAAGTCCAGATACTACTATTACAGTGGTGATGTCTTGGGGGATTTATCTGGGCTTGCCGAGTCTCAGTTGCTGCATTTGTGCATTGGGCCTAAGTCTCCGTGTAGATGAAATGAAACAAAATAGATAAAATGACCAAGCTATCAAAATCAGGACTATCAAAATGATAGTCCTGATCCAGGCACAAACACAGGCTTCTCACCAGTGTTATCTCCCTCCCTTCTTTCAAATCAATAGTAATATTAATAATATTAATAACATTACCACCATCATCTGTGTCATGGTTTCCTCTTACAGTGGAGTGGAGTGAAGTGCTTGGATTCTTGAGTCAGACTTCTGAGTTTGAATCTTTGGTCTGCTCTTTGGAGCTGAATAACTCTGGGCAAGATATTTAACTTTTTGGTGGCTCATGTGCTTCATTTGCAACACGGGGAGAACAACAATACCTACTTTATAAGCTTGTTGAGAAGCTTAGTGAAGTTGATGATAAAGTGTCTGGCACAAGGCTTGGCACATGGTAAGGGCTCAATACATGGTCACAAAAAGGAGGATGTTTATAGGAGCTCAGGTTACGAAGCTGGCGGAGCTGGCGCTCAAAGCCCGGCCCCTTGTCACTGATCTTGCTCCGTGCCTGGCACTGTGCTCAGCATGAGGTATTTGACCATGAATAAGATGCAACTTCAGCTTCTGTTTTCAAGGAGCTGAAGGTCTAGAGACTGCAGGGTTCAGGAAATGAGAATATCACAGTTCTTACTCCTTTACTACCTTCAACTGTTTAGATTTCCCTCTCTCTAGGAATGGGAAAGGTGCCCCAGAATCTGAATAGATGGTCAAGATGGTGGAGGCCAGAGACGAATCTACGAGTTCCTGCTTGTTGTTTTCCATCTCTGCCGCACCTGTCTGCACTGCTGAGGTTCTTTGCCTCCCGGATTTATGTAACTTATCATCAGAATCACGTCTATGTGTTTTGTTGATGCCATTTAAGTTCTGTTACTATTTAATACCAAGAACATCTAAAAAGAACATTTTGAGGGACTTGAAAAATCCAATTGGTCTCTTAGTAATTCGATTTGTAGGAAATTGGAGAAGATCATATTCTGAATGGAGTGCTTTTAAATGAATCATCATGGCTTTCCTGCACAGGCACTAGATGGGCTCAGATGGGGAGCCCTGCTAAACCTCTCATTAGGTGGGAGAGGCAGTCTGTGTTGGTTAGGAAAGGCTCAGTTCCATGTGGCAGAAAATCCAAAATAATAATGGCTTAAACAAGATGGATGCTATTTTCCTCTCATGAAAAAGAGTTCTGGAGGAGACAGTTCCTGGCTGAGAGGTGTCTTTATGGAATCCCCAGGGAGCCAGACTTTTTTCATTTCCTTGTTCTGCCACCCTTAGAATGTGGCTTCCTCCTGATGGACAAAGAAGCCTTTCAGACTCCATCATCACCATTTGTGCCTGCATTCCAGGCACCGGCAGGAGGGAGGGATGAAAATGGCGTGCCCTCTGCTTTTAAGGTATTTCCTAAGAGTCATAAATTACACTTTTATTCACATACTCTAGGTCAGCACTTAGTCACGTGGCCACATCTACTTGCCAGGAAGGCTGGTATCTTAGATCAAGCTGCTATAACAAAACACCATAGACTGATGGCTTATAAACAGCAGAAATCTATTTCTCATAGTTCTGGAGGCTGGAAGTCTGAGGCAGGGTACTAGCATAGTCAGATTCTGGTAAGAACTCTTTTCCAGGTGGCCAACTTCTTGTTGTGCCCTTACACAGAGGAAAGCAGAAAGGAGCATGGAGCTCTCTCATAACCCTTACAAGGGCACTAATTCCATTCATGAAGACTTCACCCTCATTATTATGTTATTTAGTCACTCAGTCATGTCCAACTCTTTGCAACCCCATGGACTGTAGCATGCCAGGCTCCTCTGTCCATGGGATTCTCCAGGCAAGAATACTGGAGTCATGGCCTCATCCAATCCTAATTACATCCCTAAGATCGTAATCATACCTCCCAATTTCATCACATGGAGGAGTAACGTTGCAACATAATAATTTTGGGAAGACCCAAACATTCAGTCCATACCAGCTGGGAAATTTACTTTATTGCAGGTACCCAGGTAAAATAGGTTCCATTACCATGGAGAGAGGGGATGAATGGATACTGAGGGGCTTTGCAACATATTTCTGAAGACATGACAATACCACTTTCTCTACCAGCAAAAGTTTTTTTGTTTGAGAAGAATAGCAAGGACCAGCTGGAGAGAAACCCCTAGTGCAGATAGAACTGCAAATAGGACATATGGGACTAGGAAAAAAGAGACAATTGTGAAGTAGAATTTAAGACAGAGTTGGAGAACCCTTGGAAGTCATGGAGGGCTGCAGGTCAGCTCCCTCGTGTAACACATGGAGATGCAAAGGGTCGGAGGGGTAAGTTAGCTGGCATGTCAGAGGTCACTAAGTTCACCCTCTAGCTCTACAATTCACTAGGACTCACAGAACTCAGAAAAATGGAAAAGTTGTTATACTCACAGTCACAGTTTATTAAATCAGCAAAAGAAAAAAAAAAATAGACTCAGGGTGGAGTCCAGGAAAAACCAGGACTCCTGTGAGCTTTTAGTTGCTGTGTCCTTGTGTGGTCAATGGATAGGGTTTAATTTGCCTGGTTACAGGAGTGTGACAACATGTAGCAAATTTTGCTAACCAGAGTTGCTCACCTGAGCCTGATATCCAGGGCTTCTTCTGGGGAATTAGTCCTCAAAGCAGGCAATGCCGACATGAATGACTCTAGTTATTCAGTCTGCAGCCCACTTCTCAGGTCAAACTGACAAAAAGTGGCAAAGACCCCATTATAAGTCACATTGTTAACATAAACTCTTTGGTGTGGCCCAAAGACACTCCAAGCAGGAATTTCCCATGACTCAGAGATGATTTCTCAGACGCTCAGGGCTGAAGACCTTTACAGTGTGCAGGGCTTGGGCAGCCCAGGCCTGCTGAGATAACCCCCATTGCACACCTGCTCAGAGTCACACATCTATGGTGGAGCCAGACCCAGAATATTCACCTCCTGGATGACAGTCGAGGGAGTTGACTTGCCCGTAGCAGAGGCAGATCTAGAGTACATGTCTCCAGATCCCCATCTAGGACACCAACAGGGTTGAAAGTATGATCTGAGACAGTCATTTATATTGGCTCTGACACTTGGTGGCTGTTGGACTTTCTCAGATTGCTTATCTGTAAGTGCAAAGAAGAGGAGAAGACTAGCATTTACTCAGTGTTTCTGTTAAGGCTGAATCCAACCATTAACATGAGGTTCTAGGAAGAGTTGGAGAAGGCAATGGCAACCCACTCCAGTACTGGGGTCACATAGAGTCGGACACAACTGAAGTGACTTAGCAGCAACAGCAGCTAGGAAGAGTGCCTGGCATATGATATGCGCCCAATAGGTGAAAGCAAGTATTTTTATTATCATTCATATCACATTGTTATTCTGCAGTCTCTTCTTATGTCTGTAGAAAGCTCCAGAGCTCGTTCAGAACCTGGATGTTGAAAAATACCTGTTTGCCCAAGACAAGATCTCTTCCCAGAAGATTGGCCACCCAGCAGCAAGCTGCACAGGACATTCTGTGATGTCCTTGGCATGATTGAAGACTGAAGTCTCATCCATCCTTGCATCCATATTGCAAAGATTCCCTCAACATTCACTCTAACCTTATTTTCAATAAAGTAAACCTGCAGTGTTTACATTCTAAAAAAGTCCGTTCTCAAAGTTCTCTCCGATCTTTTCTCATTTCCAGAAGCATCTCAGATAAACCTTTTTCCCTTGGAAGTGATTCTCTGCAATGCTTCAGTGTTCTCTGTGTTTCTCTAGAGAAAGCATTCCTGATTAGCTTCTCTTGTTTGATCAAACTCAGCCCCCAAAGACAGGAGCAAAGGAATCAGGGATCTCTTCCCTTATTTGTCACTATCAGGCTTTGAAATTTTGGTAAAGTCACTTCTCTGGGCTTCAGTTTGCTCATTCCTAAATTGAGTGGAAGATGGATGCTAAGATTCCTTCCTCTTCTGTGTTCAGATGCTGAATGTGAACATGCTTAATCTGTGTTTTGGGCCATTTAGTCATCATAAGTGTACAGACAGCGTGTGTGTGTGTGTGTGTGTGTGTGTGTGTGTGTGCGTGCACACGTGCATGCACGCTCCTAGAAGACAGGGATGCAGCAGGGACTCAGCTAATGCTGTTTATTCCCCCAGGTTCTCTGTTCCTGAGCAATCCTGAATCACAGGCCTGTCAAAGGGGAGGGTGTTTGTGTTGGGGTAAGAAGCTCTAAGCGGTACTCCACCCCCTCTCTCCACACTGTAAATGCCAGTGCACTTGGAAGGGGTGGAGGAGAGAATCTTCAATTTTTCCAGAAGCTTTAAAGTGGCCCTGGGACAAAGACCCTCCAGTTGGTGGGCACTCCCCTACAATCCTGGCAATGCAAGGCTGAATTTTCCCCAGAGCTATCATTCTGGGTTTGCAAAGAAGTGTGCCGGGTGATGTTTAAGAAAAGGAGGACCCCAGGGAGAAGAAGACAACTTCTGTTGGTCCCTTCCCTTTCTTTCCCTCCCTCCCAAGGCTGTTCTTTTCAGAACCCAGTTCCCTGCCTGATTGGCTTCCTAAATTCTAGAGGAAGTGCCACCCCCAGCAGATATAGAGCCTGCCTGTGTGCCTTTGCATCCCTCACTGCCCTGCGCAGCAGACACCCTGCTCAGCTTCTTTTTATAGAGATTTAAAAAAGGAAAGAGATGCTCCCCATGAAGCCTGAATAGCAGCACTTCTATCATCGGTTGTCATGACATGGGCTGACATGGGAGCAGCCCCAGCAACGGGGTTGACAGTTGATGGGTTTAATTTTGGTGCAGATTCATGCAAAGAGGCAACTGCTAGAAGTGCACTGCCATTGGCTGGGGAGGCAGAAGGGGAATCAGGTAGGTGGTGGGAGTCTGGTGTTGTAGCCCATCGCAACAGCAGCAGCCCAGTGGGACTGCTTGCAAGGGCTTTGCCTGGCACCAAAACCAGCGTCACTGGTGGCTGATTTCAAGCTCTCAGTGGACTTGTTAATAATACTCAGCATTTGCCCTGCTCACTACTCACTCTCTAGAGGGGCCCACCTTTGGTCTCTGTCTGAGAAATGGAGGTAGACATCAAATAAATTACCCTGAGATGTGGTTGGTTGAGGTGGCAGAGGAATCTCCAGTCCCAATTCTTGGTCCTGGGTGCCAGTCCCTCTGAATCAGAGAAAGGCAACAAAGTAGCATCATTCCCTCCTCCATTCTTAACACCATTTGATGTCTTAAGGTGAGGTCCGTGCACATGACAGAGGATTTAATGACAAGGAAAGCAAAATGAGGCAGGACTCCTTCCTCCCAGCTCTGTGCTTCTGTTCCCTTGTACTCTCTCCCACCAGGGTCTGTGAGATCTAACTTGGCAAGAGATGGGATCAACAAACCATTTGCTACCCTGCTCTCTTCCACATTCTGACATCATATTTTGTTTTCCTCTGAGCCCTGAGGATCAGGAAGCCCACAGACTGCCATCATGCATTCATTCCACTAATGTTAGGTAGTCGTGCATCTAGACACACCCTGCTACATGCTGGGGCCACCAATTATGTGTGCATCCTGTATTTTAGGATCTGAACATCTGGCAGGGAGGACAGACAGGCAAGAAGCACTCTTAGGAAATGCAAATTAAAGACTAGCTTGTGGTGCCATTTTATACACCTCAGATTGGTAACATTTAGAAAGTCTGATGGGAGTACCAGACCACTTGACCTGCCTCTCGAGAAACCTGTATGCAGGTCAGAAAGCAACAGTTAGAACTGGACATGGAACAACAGACTGGTTCCAAATAGGAAAAGGAGTACGTCAAGGCTGTATATTGTCACCCTGCTTATTTAACTTATATGCAGAGTACATCATGAGAAATGCTGGGCTGGAAGAGGCACAAGCTGGAATCAAGATTGCTGGGAGAAATATCGATAACCTCAGATGTGCAGATGACACTACCCTTGTGGCAGAAAGTGAAGAGGAACTAAAGAGCCTCTTGATGAAAGTGAAAGAGGAGAGTGAAAAAGTGGGCTTAAAGTTCAATATTCAGAAAACTAAGATCATGGCATCTGGTCCCATCACTTCATGGGAAATAGATGGGGAAACAGTGGAAACAGTGTCAGACTTTATTTTTCTGGGCTCCAAAATCACTGCAGATGGTGACTGCAGCCGTGAAATTAAAAGATGCTTACTGCTTGGAAGGAAAGTTATGATCAACCTAGACAGAATATTAAAAAGCAGAGACGTTACTTTGCCAACAAAGGTCCATCTAGTCAAGGCTATGGTTTTTCCAGTAGCCATATATGGATATGAGAGTTGGACTATAAAGAAAGCTGAGCACTGGAAGAATTGATGCTTTTGAACTGTGGTGTTGGAGAAGACTCTTGAGAGTCCCTTGGATTTCAAGGAGATCCGACAAATCCATCCTAAAGGAGATCAGTCCTGGGTGTTCATTGGAAGGACTGATGTTGAAGCTGAAACTCCAATACTTTGGCCACCTGATGCGAAGAGCTGACTCATTTGAAAAGACCCTGATGCTGGGAAAGACTGAAGGCAGCAGGAGAAGGGGATGGCAGAGCATGAGATAGTTGGATGGCATCACTGACTCAATGGACATGAGTTGGATAAACTCCAGGAGTTGGTGATGGACAGGAAGGCCTGGCATGCTGTGGTTCATGGGGTCACAAAGAGTGGGACATGACTGAGTGACTGAACTGAATTGAAGAAAGTCTGAACGTATTAAGTGTTGTTGAGGGTGTAAAGCAACCTCTTTCATTGCTGCTTGTGAGAGGGTAAATTGATACAAGTACCTGCAAATCATTTCATGTTATTTAATAAAGGGGGAGATGTGTATATGCTACGCTATGTCTGGGGAAGTCTATGATTAAGTATGTGCCCAGGAGAAATCACTGTGCACATACGCACAGCAATGTCTTTTGAAACAGTAAAACCCTGGAAACAATCCAAATGACTATTAAGAATAGAATGAATAAAATCACTCTGGAATATTATACAGCAGTGAAATGAATAGACTACTACTATATATATCAACATGCATGAGTATTACTAACAAAGTGTAGAACAAGAAAAGCAAGTCACAGAATAATAGATTGACTATGACTTTGTTTATACAAAGGTCAAACATAGACAAAAGTAAGCTACATATATAGTAAGTGTATTTTTAAAAACATCAAGGGAATGATAACCACAAAATACAGGACAATGCTTCCCTCTTGGGTGGGTGAGGTTCAGAGGGGCACAGTCATAAATGAGCTTATGGCTGAGCCTTTGCACAGGCTTATGTACAGAATGTTCATGATATCCACATGGTGATTTTCCTCATTAAAAAACACAAACAAACATTTTATTGAAACATAATTGAAATAAGATGAGCTATGCATATTTGAAAGTACAATTTGATATATTTGAGATACTTTTCAAACTTCTTTGGCTATTCTAAGTCCTTTGCATTTCTGTACTAAATTTAGTTTTAAACACTTGAGGACTGAGCACATGTTAAACTTTCTTTTTTAGAGTCCTTTCAATTACACTGATAGCTTCCCTGGGGGCTCAGATGGTGAAGAATCTGCCTGCGGTACAGGAGACCCAGGGTTGATCCCTGGGTTGGGAACATTACCTGGAGAGGGGAATGGCTACTCACTCCTGAATTCTTGCCTGGAGAATTCCATGGACAGAAGAATCTGGTGGGCTATAGTCCATGGGGTCACAAAGTCAGACACAACTGAGTGACTAACACTTTCACTTTTTCATTTCATTAGTGAGAGAGGCGGTGGTACAAAGAGCAGTCGTGGAAACAGAGGAGTCCAATGCTAAATAGGCATGAGGATCTTTGCAGTCTGATGACATCAATCAGAGGAGAGCTAAATTCTCTGCCCTCTTGAGCCAGCATGGCTAGTGGTATCCATCCATACAACATTGGGAAGCTCCCTATGTGTCCACAGGCCCCGAATAGTACTCTTGTCCTGAATATTATCTTAAACATCCTTTCTGCTGGCATCTTTGAGGATGTGGTGGTAACAATATATTAAGTGTCAGATCAGATGAGATCAGATCAGTCGCTCAGTCATGTCCGACTCTTTGCGACCCCATGAATCGCAGCACGCCAGGCCTCCCTGTCCATCACCAACTCCCAGAGTTCACTCAGACTCACATCCATCGAGTCAGTGATGCCATCCAACCATCTCATCCTCTGGCGTCCCCTTCTCCTCCTGCCCCCAATCCCTCCCAGCATCAGAGTCTTTTCCAATGAGTCAACTCTTCGCATGAGGTGGCCAAAGTACTGGAGTTTCAGCTTTAGCGTCATTCCCTCCAAAGAAATCCCAGGGCTGATCTCCTTCAGAATGGACTGGTTGGATCTCCTTGCACTCCAACGGACTCTCAAGAGTCTTCTCCAACACCACAGTTCAAAAGCATCAACTCTTTGGTGCTCAGCCTTCTTCACAGTCCAACTTTCACATCCATACATGACCATAGGAAAAACCATAGCCTTGACTAGATGAACCTTTGTTGGCAAAGTAATGTCTCTGCTTTTGAATATGCTATCTAGGTTGGTCATAACTTTCCTTCCAAGGAGTAAGCGTCTTTTAATTTCATGGCTGCAGTCACCATCTGTAGTGATTTTGGAGCCCAGAAAAATAAAGTCTGACACTGTTTCCACTGTTTCCCCATCTATTTCCCATGAAGTGATGGGACCGGGTGCCATGATCTTCTTTTTCTGAATGTTGAGCTTTAAGCCAACTTTTTCACTCTCCACTTTCACTTTCATCAAGAGGCTTTTAGTTCCTCTTCACTTTCTGCCATAAGGGTGGTGTCATCTGCATATCTGAGGTTATTGATATTTCTCCCGGCAATCCTGATTCCAACTTGTGTTTCTCCCAGTCCAGCGTTTCTCATGATGTACTCTGCATAGAAGTTAAATAAGCAGGGTGACAATATACAGCTTTGACGAACTCCTTTTCCTATTTGGAACCAGTCTGTTGTTCCATGTCCAGTTCTAACTGCTGCTTCCTGACCTGCATACAGATTTCTCAAGAGGCAGGTCAGGTGGTCTGGTATTCCCATCTCTTGAAGAATTTTCCACAGTTTATTGTGATCCACACAGTCAAAGGCCTTGGCATAGTCAATAAAGCAGAAATAGATGTTTTTCTGGAACTCTCTTGCTTTTTCCATGATTCAGCGGATGTTGGCAATTTGATCTCTGGTTCCTCTGCCTTTTCTAAAAACCAGCTTGAACATCTGGAAGTTCATGGTTCACATGTTGCTGAAGCCTGGCTTGGAGAATTTTGAGCATCATTTTACTAGCATGTGAGATGAGTGCAATTGTGCAGTAGTTTGAACATTCTTTGGCATTGCCTTTCTTTGGGATTGGAAGGAAAATCGACCTTTTCCAGTCCTGTGGCCACTGCTGAGTTTTCCAAATTTGCTGGCATATTGAGTGCAGCACTTTCACAGCATCATCTTTCAGGATTTGGAATAGCTCAGCTGGAATTCCATCACCTCCACTAGCTTTGTTCGTAGTGATGCTTTCTAAGGCCCACTTGACTTCACATTCCAGGATGTCTGGCTCTAGGTCAGTGATCACACCATCGTGATTATCTGGGTCGTGAAGATCTTTTTTGTAGAGTTCTTCTGTATATTCTTTCCATCTCTTATTAATATCTTCTGCTTCTGTTAGGTCCATACCACTTCTGTCCTTTATCGAGCTCATCTTTGCATGAAATGTTCCTTTGGTATCTCTGATTTTCTTGAAGAGATCCCTAGTCTTTCCCATTCTGTTGTTTTCCTCTATTTCTTTGCATTGATCGCTGAAGAAGGCTTTCTTATCTCTTCTTGCCTTTCTTTGGAACTCTGCATTCAGATGTTTATATCTTTCCTTTTCTCTATTGCTTTTCACTTCTCTTCTTTTCACAGCTATTTGTAAGGCCTCCCCAGACAGCCATTTTGCTTTTTTGCATTTCTTTTCCATGGGGATGGTCTTGATCCATGTCTCCTGTACAATGTCACGAACCTCATTCCATAGTTCATCAGGCACTCTATCTATCAGATCTAGGCCCTTAAATCTATTTCTCACTTCCACTGTATAATCATAAGGGATTTGATTTAGGTCATACCTGAATGGTCTAGTGGTTTTCCCTACTTTCTTCAATTTAAGTCTGAATTTGGCAATAAGGAGTTCATGATCTGAGCCACAGTCAGCTCCTGGTCTTGTTTTGCTGACTGTATAGAGCTTCTCCATCTTTGGCTGCAAATAATATAATCCATCCTATTTCAGTGTTGACCATCTGGTGATGTCCATGTATAGAGTCTTCTCTTGTGTTGTTGGAAGAGGGTGTTTGTTATGACCAGTGCATTTTTTTTTGGCAAAACTCTATTAGTCTTTGCCCTGCTTCATTCCGTATTCCAAGGCCAAATTTGCCTGTTACTCCAGGTGTTTCTTGACTTCCTACTTTTGCATTGTCAGATAGACCCAAAAAGCGGACCCCAGCATGTACTTCCAGTTTCTTGAATAACTTCTTCATGGCTCTGTCTCTTGTGAGAACATTATGAAAAATGATGTTGAGAGTAATCCATCCACTAGTGTGAGAGACCCCCTGGACTCAACTTCTTTCTGCTTAAGCCAGAAGCATTAGTACACAGGATGAAGGTTATGGTTCCCCTCTTGCTTCCAAATGCACATATGCAGTCATATATTTGAACTGTGTTGGAGAACTCAGGGAGGCAGCTGTGGAGGAAATGTGCCATCTCTTGGGTGACTAACATCCAAATCTCCCTCTTCCTTTAATATCCTGATTTCCTAATGAATGCCTGAGAGCATGTGGAGAAAAGGGAACCCTCCTATACTGTTGGTGGGAAGGTAATTTGGTGCAGCCAGTATGGAGACCAGCATGGAGGGTCCTTTAAAAACTAAAAATAGAAATACAGTATGATCCTACAATCTCAATCTTGGGCATATCCTCAGAGAAAACTAAGTCAAAAAGATACATGCTCCCCAATGTTCATTGCAGCACTATTTACAATGGTCAAGATATGGAAAAAACGTATTTGTCCATTGATAGATGAATAGATATAGAAGATGTTGTGTGTATACACAATGGAATACTATTCAGCCATAAAAAAGAATGAATTAATACCATTTGCAGCTAGAGAGTCCAGCTAGAGATTATCTAGATTAACTAGAGATTATCTAGATTAACTAGAGATTATCATATGAAATGAAGTAAGTCAAACAGAGAAAGACAAATACCACATGATAACATTTATGTGTGGAATCTAAAATTTGACAGAAATGAACTTGTTTATGAGACAGAAACAGACTCAGGACAGAGAAGACAAATTTATAGCTACCAAAGGGCAATGGGGAAGGGGGAGGGATAAATTATAAGTTTGGGATTATCAGATACACAGTACCACATATAACATGTATAAAAAACAGGTTGTACTGTATAACACAGGGAACTATATTCAGTATCTTGTAATAAACCAAAATGGAAAAGAATGTGAAAAAGAATAAGCATATATATGTATAACTGAATCAATTTGCTGTATACCAGAACAAGCATTTTAAATTAACTATACTTCAAAAAGAAAGAAAGAAAGAAAAAATATCCTGGTTTCTTACTGGGGCAACTCACTACTGTGTGTTATCTTAGTGGTCCCCAGTTCCTGGTGACAGCTGCTCCCTTAGCTCACCTCCATGGAAGTCAACAGAAGCCAGATTTTTTCTGTCTTTTTGGAGAGGCTGAGGACAACCACATGACCTAAACTTGACCTGTAGGACACTGGCTCCTGGGACATTGGATCTGGGGCAAATGAAGCTAAGATGCTGGGGCAGGCATATCTGTTGATGTATGGGAATATTTTAGTGTCCCATCCACAGTCTTGCTACATAGAGGATGCTCAGTGAATGAATCAGTGCATAGCTAATAATACTGTCAGCAGATCCCATTTCTCGGAAACAAAAACACTGTCTAGAATAAAAGACTTGTCAAGATTGAGCAAAACTGGTTTTTCATTCTCATCTAATTCAAATTCTCCATTTTGCTGGTAAGTAAACATACACAGGAAATCCAAGGGACATGGTCAGAATTGCAGCCCCTACCACAGCTCCCCAGGTACACACAGAACTGGGCTTTAAATATTCAGACTCCTGATTTATTTATTTTTTTCAGCTATCTTATTCCAAGACTTTAGAAGTATATTAAGGTATTTGCCTACTTAACTTAGATATACCCAGACATAAACATATTTACAGAAAAATCACTGAAAATGATGCCAGTGGAGGGCAGTCTTGATACCAGCCACGTTTCAGAGAAGAGTGTTTCAAGATACTAATTTATAGGACTCAAGCTGGCTATAGTCTAGGTGGGTTATATTTAGCATGAGATACAGGATCCCAAGGGCATCCCCGGTGGCCCTAGTGGTAAAGAACCTATCTGCCAATGCAAGAGACATAAGAGACTCTGGTTCAATCTTTGGGTCTGGAAGGTCCCCTAGAAGACATGGCAACCCACTCCAGCATTCTTGCCTGGAGATCCCATGGGCAGAGGAACCTGGTGGGCTACAGTCCATAGGGCTGTAAAGAGTCAGACGTGACTGAAGTGACTTAGCACACACACATAGGATCCCAAAGTATCCGTTCACTTTCTTCATTTTCAGATCATAGTGTGATATAAGTTGACTTTCCTGAGTCACTAAGGGGGGCTTCTTGAAACTAGCCAACACTTTGACTCTTTTGATGAGACCACTGGGTTTGCAGAAACGGGCTAAGCTTCTAGAATCTAGAATACAAGTATTGCCATTTTCTAAAGACATACACACTGAATGCAGATTTGCTTCAGCAAATGTAACCTGTATAAAAAAGGCTTTATAGTTAGCTGGTAAACAAACACCCTAGTGGACAAATGTCTGTATTTGTTACCAGGAAACTAAGATGGAGGGCTTCCCTGGGGGCTCAGTGGTAAAGAATCTGCCTGCCAATGTAGGAGATGCAGGTTTGATCTCTGGGTCAGGAAGATCCCCAAGGAAATGGCAACCGACTCTGGTATTCTTGCCTGGAAAATCCCATGGACAGAGGAGCCTGGCTGGTTACAGTCCATGGGTTTACAAAAGAGTTGGGCGTGATTTAGCAACTAAACAACAACAACTAGGATAGGAGATTAAAAAATGCCCAAAACTATTTACCAGAAATGCTGTTATCAGTCTTGGACAAATTGTGTTACATCTCCATGAAGTGTGTGGCAGTTTCTTTTGGGGTTTGGTATTGATCAGAGAGGGTAAAATTAGAGAACAGACCTTGTAATTTGCATCTAGGTATCCTTCATGTGAGCATCTGAATTTGAGTCCTTCCAAAAGTAGACCCTGTGACAAGGAGCTGGGTCCAAGATGTTTATTTGGGAGATGGAATGAAGGAGAGGGGAGAGAGACATAGGAAGGAAAGAAGAGCCAATAAAACGTGTGACCATGGGCAGATTAGTGCTGTGGGCAGCTGAGGTTCAATCCTGCTGGGGATGCTTTGAGGAATAATACAGGATTTCACTGCAGGTTCCTCCCACCCCCCAGGGAGGAAGATGATGCAGAACCACCAACTCCTGCCCTTTCTTGCTTGAGGGTTGCTCCTGAGGAATCAGCTTTCGGGTGTTTTGCCTGCAGGTGACCACTGGGGTCGGCTAAGCCTGGAGATGGGGAACCAATGGCATATGCTACAGTAAGGAAATACTATTCCAGTGACTTGGAGAACATAGGATCTTTGTATAGCACTTTATAGTTCTCCCTTTCTTTAAACATCACCATGACAACCACCACAAAATAGAACACCTAAAGTTAGGAATAATTTAAAATTTCAGGGAATGTGGACTATAGGGGAGATTTGCATTTCCATTCGATAAAAAGGCTTTACAGGAAAAATCCAATACTCTAAGTTGATGGTGGCTCTTTATTGTCCATATATGTGCTGTTAGCATTGATTTCCCTCTCTTGCATCTTGCATAATTATAGTACAATATCAAATCCAGGAAACTGATATTGATGATATTGACACAATCCAGTGACCTTATTTGGATTTTTAGCAGTTTTACATGCACTCATCTGTGTATAGCTAGTTCTTTGTAATTTTATCAGCTGGGCAGATGTGTGTGGCTGCTACCACACTGAAGGTACAAGATAGTTCCATTCCAAGGATCACTTAATAGCCACAACCTCCTCCTTCTCTTCCCCCGCCCCACTAATCAGTGCTGGCAACCCTTAATCTGCTGTTCAACTCTATAATCGCATCATTTTGAGAATGATGTGTAAAAGGAATCATACAGATGACCTAGAATGGAAAAGAATGTGAATCACTTTGCTGGACACCTGAAACTACCACAGCATTATAAATCAACTATAGTTTCAATAAAAAATTTTTTTTGGAAAAGGAATCATATAGGTATAGCCTTTGAGAAATTTTCTCAGTGTATCTCCCTTCAGATCCAACCAAGTTCTCATGTGTTGTTAAGTTGTCAATAGTTTGTTCCTGGGACTTCCCTGGTGGTTCAGTGACTATGATTCCAGGTCCCAGTGTAGAGGACCCGGGTTTGATCCCTAGTCAGGGAACTAGATCCCACATGCTACAACTAAGAGTTCACATGTTGCAACTAAAGATCTTGCATGCTGCAAAGAGATCGAAGATCCCATCTGCAGCTAAGACCTGGCAAGCCAATTAATGAATACATAAATAAAAGTAAACAAATATTAAAAAATTGTTTCTTCTTATTGCAGAGTAGTATTTCATGGTTTAGATGCCTCACAACCTCTAGCCATTCACCCACTGAAGGACATTTCAGTTGGTTCCTATTTGGGGACATTGTGTATAAAGCTGACCATCTGTGTACAGGTTTTTGTGTGAATATCAGTTTCTGGCACAAGTGCCCAAGAGTGTATTTGTCAGGCCATGTGGTAAATGCAGAATTAGTTTTGTGAGAAACGGCTTCACTCTTTCCCAGAGTGGCTGTGCCATTGCACACTTCCACCAGTGATGAGTGGTCCACACCCTTTCCAGAATGTAGTTAGTATTGATCTCTTTTCTTGGATCAGAGAGTCAGAAGAGTCTTACTTTTGTTTGAGAACAGTGCTGTGTTTGTGAACTTTGCAAGACATTAGTCCCATGCTTGGGCCATCTAGCTGATAACTCTTTTCATTTTTGCTCTTCTGCTTTCTGATTGGCTCTCTTTTTACTTTGAAATAACAATATATGTGATAAGTTGCAATAAATCAAAGCATTTCCAATGACTAACTTCCCTCAGGTTAAAAAATATAAAGGGCCCTTCCCTAGTCTGTAAAGGTAAGTAAGTGACTCACTATATCCAGAATCAAAGCAAGAAGATGGATGGAACAGGGAGAAAAATGAAGGATGGGAGAACAGAGGAAAAGGATCAAAGGAATCTATTATTATAGGACATAATGAATATGTAATAGTTGTGAATAGGCTAAATAGCTTCAGTACACACAGAAACAAAGAGAAATGTATCTGTAGTGATACTGGCCTGTGAGCTATTAATACTTTAAGGGGGCTTGGCTGATTATATAGACTTGATGAATTTGTTAGAGTTACACTGTGCTGTGCGTAGTCGCTCAGCTGTGTCCAACTCTTTGCAACTTCATGGTCAGTAGCCTGTCAGGCTCCTCCGTCCATCGGGTTCTCCAGGCAAGAATACTGGAGTGGGTAGTCTATCCCTTCTCCAGGGGATCTTCCCAATCCAGGGATCGAACCCAGGTCTCCCGCATTGCAGGTGGATTCTTTACCATCTGAGCTATCAGGGAAGCCCTTAGAGTAACACAATTCGGGTTAAAAGGGGCAGGAAGGCCCATCAATTTAGATGTCATCTTAGAAATAATACCATAGTTTTAAGAATGATGTAAAGAATACACAGAGCAATTAAACTGCTTGTCCAAAGTCACACAGGGAGCTGACTGCAAACAAGGGCCAGAGACCCATACAGCATGAGACTGCAGTGTGCTTCCTACAAAACTGTGTGGGGTAATTCATTTAAAAAAAGATCCTTACCCTGACCCATGTCAGGTATGTTCATGCCCTAGGCCTGCATTTTTTCATGGCCAAGGCCTGCTTTTTTTGCTTTCCTTGGTGCACGGCTGCTCTGAGTTGGAAGCGTCCAAGTTATTTCATTTTGTCTTATATACCTATCGAACTCCAGAGAACAGGCCCAGAACAACCGAGTGACTTGTTTTCAAAGATCCACTTGTTCTCAGAGATGTTTGAAGGCTCAGAAGTAAAAACCAGAGCTGATTGTTAAAAAAAAAAAAATAGATTAGCTAGAGCAGGTTTTAAAATAGCAAGACTTAAAGTGATTCAATGTTAATTGAATACTGAGTAAGGAAGAGGTAGGGAGTTAATTGAATGAGTGAGCTTGGGGTTTTGGGTAATTTTTTTCATGATGTGAAGGAAATTATAACAGAGTTGGATGCAGATCAGGGGGTAGAAAGAGAGGCAGCATGCTCTTTGGAAGCCGTAAATGAAAGCCATTTACTTTGGTGGGAAACACATAAGCTTGTTGGATTACTGGCTTTTCCCTTTTGCTTATAAAATTCTTCTTTAAAAAAAACAAAACCTTTATTTTTTGTTATAAAAGTTATATGCTATTTGAAGACAATGTAGAAACTATGAAAAAGCAAAAAGAAGTAAAACAGCAAAAAAGAACAAAATAAATATCATTTGTGATTTCATCACTGCTAGCATTTTAGTTATATGCTTTTACTCTTTTATATGGGTATTATCATTTATATATTTATACATATATTATATGTTTATAAATAAAGGTTTATATTTTTTATGAACCTATCAAAATTTAATAGTGGTAAATGTCTTTCTGACATAATTTTAAATCACTGCCTCATATTCTATTGTATGAGTGTATTTATAGAATACACTTATATTGTATAAATATAATACAATATATTATATTGATATACCCAATATTATTTCCCTCTTGTAAACAACATGGTCATGGGTGTTATAGCTTCATTTTTTGTAATTATCCACAATTTTTTCCTTAGATTGAGTTTGGAATTCTAGTGTCAAATGAATTGTAAATTTTGGGACTTTTGATTCCTACTGCAAAATTATAAACCTGGAAATAAATGGATAAGCTGTCATTCCCAGACCCAGTTTATAAGTTTCTCCACATTCTTTCCCAAATGGTTCCATTATTTATTTTTAAATTGTCAATTTAGTAAATGAAAAAATATATGTATATTTACACTTTTCATTTCTTTGATTACTAAGGACATTATACTTAAAAAAAACCCCAATATTTGGGTTCTGTGTTTGTAAATTATCTGAGCATGTTCTTTGACTATAATTTTTTCTATTGGGGGACTTATCTTTTTCTCATCAATTCTTTTAAACTTTAAATTAAATTGAAATTTCAATTAGAAAATAAAATAAAACAAACCAATCCCTTCCCGAAACAGAGATTAGTACAAATAGAGATGCCAATATCCCAACTGAAAAAAAAAAAGATAGTCAGATTATAAACTGTTACAAAAATAAGATGGAAAATTTTAACAAACTGTTTAAGCTATTTTCTTAAAAGACATTTCTTTCACTGCCAGAGATCTTGAACATACTTCTGGTCAGTCATCCAGATGCAGTTCTTCACATAATTGATGAACTTGGGTTCCACTTTTGGAAGAGAACCACCTTTTTCTATACTTGCTTGCCTTCTACTTAATGTGTTCTCTAAAATCAGCTCCTTTTGGTGTTTTAGGAGTTTTTCTATGTTTTTGAGATTCTTGACCTTTTCATCTTGGTGTCAATAGTTTTGAGTCTTGTCATTCTGGTTTGATTTTTATGCATTTTAGACCTGGGTTCAATCCCTGGGTCATGAAGATCACCTAGAAGAGAGAATGGCAACCCACTCCAGTATTCTTGCCTGGAGAATCCCATGGGTGGAGGAATCTTGCCGACTGCAGTCCATAGGGTTGCAAAGAGTTGGGCACAACTGAAATGACTGTCAATAAAGGACAGAAATGGTATGGACTTAACAGAAGCAGAAGATATTAAGAAGAGGTGGCAAGAATACAAAGGAGAACTGTGCAAAAAAGATCTTCACGACCCAGATAATCACAATGGTGTGATCACTCAGTTAGAGCCAGACATTCTGGGAAGTGAAGTCAAGTGGGCCTTAGGAAGCATCACTTCGAACAAAGCTAGTGGAGGTGATGGAATTCCAGTTGAGCTATTTCAAATCCTAAAAGATGATGCTATGAAAGTGCTGCACTCAATATGCCAGCAAATTTGGAAAACTCACAGTGGCCACAGGACTGGAAAAGGTCAGTTTTCATTCCAATCCCAAAGAAAGGCAATGCCAAAGAATGCTCAAACTACCACACAATTGCACTCATCTCACACACTAGCAAAGTAATGCTCAAAATTCTCCAAGCCAGGTTTCAGCAATACGTGAACTGTGAACATCCAGATATTCAAGCTGGTTTTAGAAAAGGCAGAGGAACCAGAGAATAAATTGCCAACATCTGCTGGATCATGGAAAAAGCAAGAGAGTTCCAGAAAAACATCTATTTCTGCTTTATTGACTACGCCAAAGCCTTTGACTGTGTGGACCATGATAAACTGTGGAAAATTCTGAAAGAGATGGGAACACCAGATCACCTGACCTGCCTCTTGAGAAACCTGTATGCAGGTCAGGAAGCAACAGTTAGAACTGGACATGGAACCACAGACTGGTTCCAAATAGGAAAAGGAGTACGTCAAGGTTGTATATTGTCACCCTGCTTATTTAACTTCTAAGCAGAGTACATCATGAGAAATGCTGGGCTTGAGGAAGCACAAGCTTGAATCAAGATTGCCGGGAGAAATATCAGTAACCTCAGATATGCAGATGACATCACCCTTATGGCAGAAATTGAAGAGGAGCTAAAAAGCCTCTTGATGAAAGTGAAAGAGGAGAGTGAGAAAGTTGGCTTAAAGTTCAACATTCAGAAAACTAAGATTATGACATCTGGTCCCATCACTTCATGGCAAATAGATGGGGAAACAGTGGAAACAGTGGCTGACTTTAGTTTTTGGGGCTCCAAAATCACTGCAGATGGTGACTGCAGCCATGAAATTAAAATACATATATTCTTTGGAAGTAAAGTTATGACCAACCTAGACAGCATATTAAAAAGCAGAGACATTACTTTGCCAACAAAGGTCCGTCTAGTTAAGGCTATGGTTTTTCTAGTAGCCATGTATGGATGTGAGAGTTGGACTATAAAGAAAGCTGAAAGTGAAGTCACTCAGTCGTGTCTGACTCTTTGCGACCCTATGGACTGTAGCCTACCATGCTCCTCAGTCCATGGGATTTTCCAGGCAAGAGTACTGGAGTGGGTTGCCATTTCCTTTTCCAGGGGATCTTCCCAACCCAGGGATCGAACCTGGGTCTCCTGTACTGCAGGCAGATGCTTTACCACCTGAGCCACCATGGAAGCCCCAAAGAAAGCTGAGCACTGAAGAATTGATGCTTTTGAACTGTGGTGTTGGAGAAGACTCTTGAGAGTCCCTTGGACTGCAAGGAGATCCAGCAAGTCCATCCTAAAGGAGATCAGTCCTGGGTGTTCATTGGAAGAACTGATGGTGAAGCTGAAACTCCAATACTTTGGCCACCTGATGCGAAGATCTGGCTCATTTGAAAAGATCCTGATGCTGGGGAAGATTGAGGGCAGGAGGCGAAGGGGATGACAGAGGATGAGATCGTTGGATGGACATGAGTTTGGGTATACTCCAGGATTTGGTGATGGACAGGGAAGCCTGGTGTCCTGTGATCCATGGGGTTGCAAAGAGTTGGACACGACTGAGTGACTGAACTGAACTGAACTGAAGTGACTTAGCACACACACATATTTCATATGGATTCCTTTACTGGAGCCTTTTCTTCAGCTTCCTCATTATATTCATTATCATCATCATCTTCACAGCAAGTTTGACCTTTTTTTTGGTGGAAGTTTGCCGCCACTTTCAGGAGCAGATAACTTTCCAGACATACTTAGGAGTTTCACCTTCTCCTCTTCATCTTTTGATTCTTCATCTTCCTTCACACCAACCAAGTACTGTCTACTAATATGCATGAACCATCCCTTAACTCTAAGCCACAAGTGGTGTTATTTCAAAGCTCCCAAGGGAAACCGTTGACTATATAGATGTTTTCAAAGTTGCCAACTTTGACTGTTTGCATAATTCATTGCCACTGTTTTGGTAATGTGCAATTTATCTTTTGTATCAGTTATTCTTAGAGCTAACTGTAGGTCATCTTCCATTATTGTTGTTGTTGAGTTGCTCAGCCATGTCTGACTCTTTGTGACCCCATGGACTGCAGCATGCCAGGCTTCCCTGTCCTTCACCATCTGCCATAGTTTGCAGAAACTAATGTCCATTGAGTCAGTGAAGCTATCCACCCATCTGATCCTCTGTCGAACCCTTCACCTCCTGTCCTCAATCTTTCCCAGCATTAGGGTCTTTTCTAATGAGTCGGCTCTTTGCATCAGTTGGCCAAAGTATTGGAGCTTCAGCTTCAGCATCAGTCCTTCCAATGAATATTCAGGATTGGTTTTCTTTAGGATTGACTGGTTTGATTTATTTGCAGTCCAAGGAACTGTCAAGAGTCTTCTCCAATACCACAATTCAAAAGCATCAATTCTTTGGTGCTCAGCCTTCAATTCTTCAGTGCTCAGCCTTCTTCCATTATCATCCACTTTAAAATCACAAGTTTTGGTCAGTTCTGGGGACTCAAGGACTCATGTTCATTTCAACTAAACTGTCCTTGGGGTACTGACTGGTACTTGATAGGAGAGAAAGTGGATGGAGATACAGTCATGAAGGAGGGAATCACACAGGGGTTCCTCTTGATTTTTAATTGCTTTGTGTACATTAAGTTTGGGGCCTCCCTTGTAGCTCAGTCAGTAAAGAATTTCCTGCAGTGCAGGAGACCCAGGTTCAATTCCAGGGTTGGGAAGATCCCTTGGAGAAGGAAATGGCAACCCACTCCAGTATTCTTGCCCTGAGAATCCGATGGACAGAGAAGCCTAGCAGGCTACAGTCCATGGGGTCACAAGAGTTGGATACGACTTAGAGACTAAACCACCACCACATTAAGTTTACTCATTCTTTATCTGTTTTCTTTGTTGCCAAAATTTTTTTCTCTATTCTTTTTAGGCTTTGAATTTTGTTGATGTACTTTTCTATGTTAGTAATCTTTGTTGCTGTTACTTTTTTTCCCCTTTAATTTGTTTGATTGCTTTGAGCTTTTAGGCAGTCAAATCTATTACAGTTGTGATTTCTGTCATTGGTATCACACTTAGAAAGACTACCTCCCTCCTTAGATAATACAATACTTGTTTACATTTCCTTCTAGTCCTTTATCATTTCATTTTACATTTGCAATGTATTTAGGTAAAAGGTCTTATTTCAGGAAACGACTTCAGAATATTATGTTCTAACTTAAGTGTGTATATAGCCTATTAGGATGATTAATTACTAACCAACACTGTTATATTTCTGTTGTAAATGACTCATTTGAAAAGACCCTGATGCTGGGAAAGATTGAAAGTGGGAGGAGAAGGGGATGACAGAGGATGAGATGGTTGGATGGCATCACTGACTCAATGGACATGAGTTTGATTAAACTCCAGGAGTTGGTGATGGACAGGGAGGCCTTGCGTGCTGCAGTCTATGGGATTGCAAAGAGTCGGACATGACTGAGTGACTGAACTGACTGACTTGTGTAGAGTATGTCTATTCCTGTAAATACTGTTACTCACACCTGGGCCCAGAGCCCTGCTGTGAGCATCACTTTTTCATTGCCTGAAAGTCGGGATAGACCTTGGGTTTCACATATAAGTAAGAGGGTCATCACCATAATGTTACTTGGCAAACTCAAATTCTTTTTTTTTTTTTTTTGCTTCTCAAACACCTAAAATTAGGATCATGTGTTTTCCTTAAGATCTATGAGAATAGTTGATATACTTCAGTCATTGGTCAGAGTGCATGTTTTGTGAGTAAAGCTCTCCTGGGGGATGGTGAAGAGGAGGGAGTAGCTGGCCCTCTGGGGACTTCATGCTTCAGCACCTGTACCAAGGCACTCCCAGCTGGGAGGACCTCAGCGCCCCAGACACCTCTCAGCACAAACAACATCATTCCATGCTGTGCATTTCTGAATGCCTCCAGCTGTAAAACAGATTGCTTTCTATGTTAGAATTAAATTTTGTCTTTTCCTTCTCTTTCTTTTGCAAAGCTTCAAATGCGAGAACAAGTGCCAGCTGTTGGATCAGAGGACTCTTCCTACAGTACAAAAGTGCATGCACTATCCCAGATTTGCAAATATGTAGAAGATGGCACATCTTGTTATTTTTGTTTTTGAGGTTCCTAAACTCATGTCTTCTAAAATGCAGGTTGCCAGTAGAGTTTTGTAGGTAGGTGACCCAGGAGAGGTGAAATGAGTGGGCAGAGAGAGCCATGAGGAATTCCACACATTTGGGAAATACTTTCATTAATATTTTGTATTTGTGTTTTAAATTTTGGGAGTGACTCATAGGCACTTAGTACAAAAAAGTGATGAAATTA
Organism: Bos indicus x Bos taurus; assembly: GCF_003369695.1. Classification (NCBI taxonomy): domain Eukaryota; kingdom Metazoa; phylum Chordata; class Mammalia; order Artiodactyla; family Bovidae; genus Bos; species Bos indicus x Bos taurus. The sequence continues at coordinate 78,699,919 of NC_040083.1, read as the reverse complement.
ATCTTGCCAGTAATGAGGTTGCTTGGCCTTTCTGTTAGCAGACACTGAGCTCATGGGCTGTAGGATGTTTAATTGGCTGCCTGGTGGTTTGTGAAAGCAATGTGGGTTGAGTTTCACTTTAACAAGTGTTATAGTACATCAACCTTGTCATATTGTCTCCAGATGTTATTAAAGTTAGGGAGTGATACACTGAATTGTCTGTTTTCCTTATTTAGGCAAAACAGACGTTCAGGACTCACTACTCAGACACAGTAAATTAGGGGCGGATATACTGAGTGAGCGGAGAAGGCAATGGCAACCCACTCCAGTGTTCTTGCCTGGAGAATCCCAGGGATGGGGGAACCTGGTGGGCTGCAGTCTATGGGGTCACACAGAGTTGGACACGACTGAAGCGACTTAGCAGCAGCAGCAGCATACGGAGTGAAGGCTTCCCAGCTGGTGCTAGTGGTAAAGAATCCACCTGCAATGCAGGAGACCCGGTTTGACCCCTGGATCAGGAGGATTCCCTGGAGGAGGGCATGGCAACTCACTCCAGTATTCTTGCCTGGAGAATTCCATGGACAGAGGAGCCTGGTAGGCTCCTCTGCCCTTAGGGTTGCAAAGAGTTGGACATGACTGAAGCGACTTAGCTCATGTTGAGTGAAATGAATACTTTGTGTGGTCTAGAAGAATAAATATTGTAACCATTGTCATGCTCTGGCTATATTTAAAAACAATAAGTGATATTAATACAGTTTGCTGCTGCTGCTGCTGCTGCTAAGTCGCTTCAGTCATGTCCGACTCTGTGCGACCCCACTGATGGCAGCCCACCAGGCTCCCCCGTCCCTGGGATTCTCCAGGAAAGAACATTGGAGTGGGTTGCCATTTCCTTCTCCAATGCATGAAAGTGAAAAGTGAAAGTGAAGACGCTCAGTCGTGTCTGACTCTTCACAACCCCATGGACTGCAGCCCACCAGGCTCCTCCATCCATGGGATTTTCCAGGCAAGAGTACTGGAGTGGGGTGCCATTTGTTCTTCAAATGCCTAGTTGGAGCTCAAGGGTTATGAAATCAGACTCTTGAGTAGTGGGTTGTGAAAGTGCTAGAGACTGAATTGTGTTCCCACCAGTAGTTCATGGGGCTTCCCAGGTGGTGCTAGTGGTGAAGAACCCACCTACCAATGCAGGAGACAAAAGATGAGGGTTCAGTCCCTGAGTTGGGAAGATCCCCTGGAGGAGGGCATGGCAACGTACTCTAGTATTCTTGCCTGCAGAATCCCCATGGATAGATGATCCTGGGGGGCTACAATCCATAGGGTCATACAGAGTCAAACATGACTGAAGTGACTTAGCATGCACATCTGCACTAATTCATATGCTTAATATAATGTGACTGTATTTGGAGATATGGCTTTTAACAGGTAACTAATGTTAAGTGAGGTTGAGTTCTTACCTGATAGAACTGTTTGTATTATAAAAATTGGGAAGATCTCTCCCCCTCCACTCTCTATTTCTCTCTCCCCACATGCACACACAGAGGCAAGGCCATAGGAGAAGGCAACCAACTGCAACCAAGGTAGAGAACTCTCACTGGATATCAACCCTGTTGGTACAGAGAAATCTAGCTTCCATAACTGTGAGCAAATAAATTTCTACTGTTTAAGCCACTCGGTTTATGATAATTTGTTATGGTAGAATAAGCAGACAGAAAGGAGATAGCATGTTAAATATAGCTCCAGAGGGGATCTTCAGAGGCTGAAGGTTGAAAGCAAAAGAGTGCTTCTCTGTGAATGACCTTTAACAACCATAGTGGGTGAACCAGCAGGTCTGGGAGAGGACCTGTCAGAAACATGAGACTGGGTTTACCTCTCAGCATTGCCTCATTTGGGTCTCAGATTTCCTCACCTGTGAAAAGAGGTGATGAGGTTAGCTTTTATTTAAGTTCAACCCACTCCAGTATTCCTGCCTGGAGAATCCCCATGGACAGAGGAGCCTGGCGGGCTACAGTCCATGGAGTAGCAAGAGTCAGACATGACTTAACTTCTAAACCACCACCATGAGTTACTGCATTGTTGATGGGGAGGATTTGGGGCTGGTTCCAGGAATACTGGGGGCTGTCTCACATAGGGTGCATGTCACAACTGCAGGTGCCACATCCTCTACCGGGATTGGTGACCTCAAACACAGATATAAACACAAGATGCCCTGACCTCCTGCTCAAAGAAGGTCAGTATGTCTCTCCCTGTCACACTTAGTTTTGTGTGAAAGATCCTGAAAGTTGTATGATAAGCAGTTAGTGCCTGTGAGTAGAACTTGTAATTTACTTCTGGGGGTAAATTGTTTCCCAGGACACAATTGAATTGGGTCCAGGGAAGATAGTTTCATGAGGGGCTTGAGGAAATGCCATGTGAAAGAGGGGGAAGCCAACAGAGAAAGTCTGGAGTTTCAGGAAAGCTGGCTGGTACTCAGGGTGTGGCCCTTGGGAGAATTATCTTCTTTCATTAGGCGTGAAAGAAAAGAGTATAGAGTTTGGGGAATGAGAAGTCCAAATAAATGAACTAATGTGTATATGAGCTTTGCAATGCATAAATGGGGTTCATATACATAACCTCATTGATTCTTGGCACATTTCTGCATGGGTTCAATCTTTACCAGTTGAGTACCTTGTTCTAGTTCCCAAGTAAAATATGTGATTCAGAGAGGCTAAAATGACCACCTATGTCACCAAGTTCATAGAGTGCAGATTGGAGGCTTAAACCTGTGGTTTCTGACCCCCAAGTTGGGCTCTTGAAAGGGATAGAGTAAAATGGAGTTCAGCATCTTTGGGTGAAGGTGGGGAAAAATGTTACATGTTACTCACCCTGTTTTTCTCCATTCCATCCTAATCATCCTTATAGGGTAACTAGACAAAGATCCTTTTCCAGATTCTAGGCTGAAAAGACGTCCCTACCTCAGGAACACATATTTATTCTCTCACTCTCACAAAATATAGTCTCTCTCCACTCCTTGCTTCCTTTGGTTGAGTCACATTATTTAGATGTGAAGGTGGGAAGAGATAAATCCTTGTGACCCAATGACTGAGAGAACCATTAAGAAAGAATAACTTCCTTTGAGGACAGACTTGACCTTTTCAAACTGAGACTCTCTAGCTCAAGACACCTTCCCTGTTGGTTCGTTTCCTTCAATGTGAGGATCTCATATTGAGAGGGAGACAATCAAGGAGGCTGTCACAGTCACTCTGATGAAGGACAGTGGCATCTGGAACTGGGAATTAAGATGATGATTGTGGTTGGACATTTAGGCCATGATGACTTGAATATGGACATAAAAGGGGGAATATTGTCAAGAATAGCTCCTAGGTTTCTGGCCTATGTGTTCAGGAGGATGTAAATACTATTTACTGTGAAAAAGATAATGGAAAGGGGGCCAAGTGAGATGGCGTTTCATGAGTTCAGTCCCTGTCTTATGTTAGTGAAAGTTGCAAAGAACAGAAAGTTTCTACTGGAATGGTCAGGAGTGTGTGTGGTTTGCAGAACAGAATCTACAGTAATATACTCTAGGACTTAAAAAGTAGCGCAACAGTTCAGGGATAGTGAGGTTCTTTCCTGTCTACCTACTGTGACGTGTAGCCCTTTACCCCTTTGCTTATCTCCTCATAGTTCAGGATGGCTGCTGTGACCCTGCCTTTGTACCTGCTTTACAAGTAGAAACTTGGCAGCAGGGCCAAGAGGTGGAGGGCTGTATCCTAGCAAAGATTTTCCCTTTCACTTGGGAAGGATTCTCTTCTCCAGGAACTCTTCTGACATCACATTGGCCTGATCTAAGTTTTATGACCTCCCTTAGCTAAATGGAGGCTTGGAAATGCAGTATTGTAGCTTTCTATCCTGTACAGGTAGAGAAAGGTCAAGGAGAGGGATGTGTGAATAACTTTTAAGACTTGCATATGTGGTATGAAGCTTGGGTGCTTTGTGTCATCCAAATAGAGATTTCAAGGAAAGAGGAGATATTTTGGCCCAGAGCTATTCTTCTCCTTTCCCCTCCTAAGGGGAAACATGTGATTTGGTGACAATTTTAAAATATGGGAGTTAAGATATGTGCCTCGTATCCTCAAAATAAAAGGAAAGCAGAAAAACTCTGCAAGAAATTTGATCAACCAAAAGGATGATTCCTTAATATTAACTACTATTATTGGAAGTAGGTGGCTAAAAGGACTTTAAAATAAGGGCCCAATAATTCTGTGTGTGTATCTTGCATCAACCCAGCCAGTCTCTTTGATGGTGCATGAATCTGTAGCATTAGCTTTTAATAACCTGGTCACTCTGGGCCACATTATAAGCTTTAATGCACCAATTATAATAACAGTAATAACCTTCCTGCTTCATGGGATGAATCTCATTTTACCCCATATATTTTCTCCTTGAGAAGAGATGATGAGATAAAAGCTAATGTCATCTCATAGGGGATTGTCACTGAGGAGGTGACAGTCGAGCAGAGGCCTGAAGGAAGTGAGGGAGGAACCTGCAGGGGAAAGAATTCAGGCAGAGGTGGAAGCAGGCCTGAGGACCCAAGCTGGGTTAAAAATTTTGTTACCATATAGAGACAGTTCTGGGAGAAGTCTCCCAAGAGAGAAATGGAATAGTAACATCAGTCTTCTTCATTTTAAACATTTAAAGTGAACTATGAAAATGACACATAGGAAAAGTATGATATGGGATTTCCTATTTCCACTGGCACTTTGAGCCCTTTTCCTTGCAAGCCATCTTTCCTTGTTGATTTGGTTTCTAGAACTGCATTTGCATCAATCAGGATACATGGGGTGTCAGCAACAGAAATCTTGGCTAACTTTTATCTTACATAAATGAAGTCTGGAGGTAGGAAGTTTTGGGGTTGGTTTAGCAATACAACAACTTTTCTCTCACAGGGATAAGATGACTACAGTAACTCCAAGCATCCCTCAAAGGTGCCCCAAATAGGAAGGAAGGTGAAGACCAAAAATGAAGGTCTCCCTCTTTCCAGCTCTCTGTTTATTTACAGGACAAAGATCTCCTCGGCAAAGTCCTGCTTATGTCTCACGGACTGGTATTCAGTCAACTGCCCTTCCCTGAAGATTATCAGCAAATGGTAATAGAACAGTCCCATTGACTTGCACAGAGCTTGGCTCATCCTCAGAGGTTGAGGGAGGGGTTTAGCTACTCTGAGCTTGTTGTGGCCAAACCAAATTGATTTGTATTGACTATGGACGGAGGAATAATTGCTGAGGAGTATGTAACCAGCAGTGTCTGTCACACCAGCACAACCACGAATCCTCTCAAGTTCGGTCATAGAAGAGATGAGTACTTTCCCTTTTTTTTTTTTTTTTCTGTCCAGATGTGGCTCCTCACATGCATTTCCTGACAAACCTAGAGGGTGGATTCACCTTGTCCTAAGTTGGGTTACCTCTGACGCTGACCTGAGGCAAAGATTCAAATGCAAAGAGCTTCTTTAGGAGTTGCATGGAACATTGACAAGGATGAGGAAAGTGATACGGGGATGGGAGGGCAGTCAATCAAGGATGAATTGGTCACTAGTTACCAAGGTGAGCAATTGGAGCTTAATCTTGGGGAAATTGGGAAATAGAAGAAAGCACATGCCTCAGAATGATTCCATTTAGAGGTGAGGAAGCTGAGGTATTTATCCTCCAACTCTCATTGGTCATTGGTGAGGGTTGCTTTGGAGATGTGCTAATTTTCCAGAACTCCTGGCCTGCACATGTCTGTAGGGCAATCTTCTATGGCTCTGGAAAAAGCTCTCAGGTCCAGAGATGCAGATAATTGGTGGTGGAGGTTATCCAAAGCACAAAGAGATGGTAGGATCTAAGGGACATGAGAGGGGGAGTCACAGCATTGGCCGCAAACCCTGCCTCTAAAGATGAAGAGCCCCTTCCTTAACATGCACTCAAGCTCTTTGGTGGAATGATTCTAACTTATATCTGTAACTTTATCTGTGGCCACCAGATATTGCATGCTCCTCAAAATAAGGATGGAACAGACATATAATTTTGTTGATGCAGCATCCTGCACGACACTGAGTATAACTTCTCTCTTATGTGCATTTTGTTGGTGTCATGTTGAGATAAGAGTGACTTCATATATATCACAACATTTGGGCCGGTAGTTCTTATCAGTAGTTTACATGTTGATACAACTTTTCCAGTAATACCAGTAAGTCGAGGGATAAAGTCCTTAAGAGCACAAGTTGTGTAACATGGAGTAAACCTACAGCACACCAAGGAAATGGAGATTGGGTGGATCCGCATAATCTGATTATGGTAGTGACTCAGGTGGTAATGTGCCTGCAATGCAGGAAACCCGGGTTTGATCCCTGGGTTCGAAAGATGCCCTGGAGAAGGGAATGACTACCCACTCCAGTACTCTTGCCTGGAGGATCCCATGGACAGAGGAACCTGGCAGGCTACAGTCCATGGGTTCACAAAGAGTCGAACATGACTGAGCAAAGAACACTTTCACTTTCTTTCAGTCAGCCCAGTGAAAAAATTCAGTATTGCAAATTCCAGAACATAATCACATTTTACATCTAGAGATTTCCTTGTGTCTCCTTGGAATCCAAATGAGAAGAAGCATAACAATTTCTAAGGTCTATATGGAACATAAGCTGTTTTATAAATGTGGAATAATCCATTGAGGATATAAGTAATGTTGAAGAGGCATCCCCAAAAAACCTTGCTTTTGATGTAATCTAGTCAAATGGATTATTTTTTTTCCTCCCGCCCCACCCCCACCTTCCCTGGTTCATTTTTGCCAAAGTGAGTTTCCATATGTTTCATCTAAATGAGTCACATTCAGAGAAATCATTCAAATTATCTGTGGGCACAGATACTTTTCTTTCATTTGTGGCCTGAAGGTGGGTAGTTATAGGGAGTGGGAAACGATGGTGGGCTTTTCTCCAAACCCCAAATCTTTGGCTTGCTGTGATTCTCTGAGCTCTCTGCAGCTCTAGGTTTATTCTCTACCAGAGGGAAATAGCCATAGCAAATTGCAAAGATTATTCAATTTCAGTCCACTTTAAGTGCCCTTAAAGGGAGACTGTACTCATGACTTCTCAAGGGATAGGCGATGCATCTTGCCACGAATAAAGTGCTGGTTGAGAGGTTTTAAATCACATTTTAGCTTGGAAGACTAATATTGGAGGCAGTCCTCTTCCTAAAAAGTAATACCATCTGTGTCACTGACTGTAAAGAGCACAGAGAGTTGGGGGTGGGGGAGAGACCAGAGCTAACTTGTTTAAAGAATGATAGAACCATTCCATGACTGTCTTTCAAGAGACATAAATGCCTTACCCAGATTAATAAAGACCGTCATTGCATTTTACGCTTAGTGTCAGGGATGCAATTACTTTCTGTGTCTCCCTAAGTCACCTTTTATCAGTCAACCTGAAATACATACACATCTGAATCCAAGTGAATCACTGCATTTGATATATGCTTGAAAAAGAAATTTTTGTGGACTGTATTTATTTAATGCTTTGTTTGATTTTCACCTTTCTCATCAAAATTCATCTTTATTGAGTGACCATTTATGGAGCACTCACATCTGAATGGCCTAGACAGGGAGTTATTCTTGACTCCCCCGCCCTTCGACGTGGTTTCTGTTTTCAAACGAATGGGTACACTGAATATTTTGTAGATTTTGTTGCTCTTTGGATTCTATAATCTCCATGGTCTCTTGGAAAGGACTCAACTCAGTTCCACGCACCCTTGCTGAGCACAGACTGTGCCTGATGTTGGGGTAAGAAACCAGCCAGCCTGCCTGGAATCCTGCACAGCTGCCAGCCTCTCATAGAGACCACCCACAGCAGGATCCCCACAGACACTTGGCTTTGTCCCAGGAACAACAGGGAAGGAGCAGGTGAGGAAGGAAGGGAAAAAAGAAATGAAGGAAAGAGGGAAGGTAGGAAGGAAGGAAGGAATCAGAGCTCTAAAAATTTCATATTGTTCCAAGCAGAAACCATCATGTGTGTGATAGGAATATAGTCGAGGTGGAGGCAAACATCTTGTCTTTCCCGTTTGCATCTGTGAGCATTACTCCGCTGGACAACATTCCATGTGTGGACAGCGTGATACACCCTGACTCCTTCAATTTCAGCTCTAAATGTTTTTGAGATCAGTGAATCTAAAAATCTCCCATGCAGATGAGGTGGCTCATGTCCAACCCTAGCTGTTCCCTTTCTGCTTCCACAGCCACCTTGGCTTGGGGCTGGGGCGGAAATCTGTGTCTCTCTGCCTTTCTTCTTGCTCACTGCTCTCACTGGCTGGACAGGATTCCCATAATAACCACCCGGCTAGCCCTGTCAGGCTGACTTATCTCAGAGGCTGAGGTTTCCCTGGTGGCTTACAAGGTAAAGAATCTGCCTGCAATGCAGGTTTGATCCCTGGGTCAGGAAGATTCCCCTGGAGAAGGGAAGGGCTACCCACTCCAGTATTCTTGCCTGGAGAATCCTATGGACAGAGGAGCCTGGCGGGATACAGTCCATGGAGTTACAAGAGTCAGACATGAGTGAGCAAGTAACACTTTAACTTTCAAGGTGTGTGGAAGTTGACTGTGACCTGTGCAAACAACAGAGTCTGGAATTAAGTTGGGATTAATGTGTCTTTTAGATTGCCCTTATTAATTTTTTAATGTAGTTATTATTTAGACCCTGCCTATTTCTAAAGCATCTTTGAGATGAGTGACAATAAAAGAAAGAAAAGTAATTAGACTCATATAATAAGGAATGAAAACTTATATACGAAATGATAAACCCAGGCTAAAATAGCTACTATTATTATAATACTCACTTTAGTAATGAGTTCTTAGGCAATCAAAAATGTAAAATGAAGTGAGGACTAAACTTTAATCATCTGATGTTAAAAAGGATACATACTCATTCACCAGGAGGTGAGTTTGCTCCCTAGATCACTAACTCTTAATTGAAACTTACTATATGGATCCTTGAATACAGGCAGAGACTAACAAACATTTTTAATGGTGGTATCTTTCAAGTTGTAGAATTTTTTTTTAATATGTCTGTCCCTCATAGAGTGAAGAAAGTTGATTGGTTCCCATAGGAGAAGGGAGGTCTTTTTTAGTTTTTCAGGGTTATTAATACTTCATCTGAGCTGTATCTTACTCATGCCAGAAACATGGACATGAGCTTTTTGGTAGGAAGAATGATGGATGGTCCACTTTGTCTTATGCCAAGAAGTTCACATTCCAGGCTCCTAAAGAGCTTATGACACGCTTTCCTTGCAAGGGTATCTTGTCATGGTTATACAGTTACTTGGTTACACAGTAAAGCCTTCATTAAGAATTCTTTTATGTTTCCCAAAGGAATTCTCCTATATTTTTTCCTTTTAATTTTTTTCTCTTTATTGATATAAAATTGACAGCATTGTGTGAGTTTAAGGTATAGAACTTGATGATTTGATACACTTATATGTTGGGCAATGATTATGACAATAAAGTTAGTTGGCACCTCCATCTGGACTTCCCTGGTGGAATAGTTATAAAGGACCCCCTGCCAATGCAAGAGTTGCAAGAGACATGGGTTTGATTCCTGGCTTGGGAAGAACCCCTAGGGCATGGCAACTCACTCCAGTATTCTTGCCTGAAAAATTCCATGGACAGAGGAACCTGGAAGGCTACAGCCCAAGGGGTCACAAAAGAGTCAGACACAACTGAGCACACACGCAAAGCCCACAATACCTCCTTCACCCCACATAATTTTTTTTTTTTGGTTGTGATAACATGTAAGATCTACTCTGTTAGAAACTTTCAAGTATATAAGAAGTATTGTTAACTAGAGTCACCTTGCTGAACCTATTTGTCTTATAACTGGAAGTTTGTACCCTTTGACTGTTGTCTTCCCATTTCCCTCCCAGCTCCCCCTAGTCCTTGGCAACCACCACTCTACTATCTGTTCCTATGAGTTTGGCATCTTTATATTTCATATATAAATGAAATCATACAGTATTTGTCTTTCTCTGTTGGACTTTATTTCACTGAGCATAATACCCTCAAGTCCATTCATGTAGTCACAGTGGCAAGATTTCCTTCTTTTTATGGCTGAATGATACTCTTTTGAACATACACACCACAATTTCTTTATTCCTCTATTGAAGGTCACTAAAATTGTTTCCATATCCTGGCTATTGTGAATAACCCTGCAATGAAAATAGGAGTGGGGATATTTCTTGGAGGTAGCAATTTCAATTAGAGATTCTTGAAATTGCCTCTCCTGGCTCACCCTCAAGGTCCTTGGAATAAGAATTGGTGGACCTTTAGTGCTTAGGTCTGTTCCTAAAATTCTCTGATTATTTTCAGGGAAAACTCCAGGCCTGCCTAACATCTTTTGCATCCTGCTAAGAGCATGGTACTCTGCAACCCGAGGGGTCACTTATGATATCTGCTGTTACCGAGTGCTGGTTTCGAATCGCATAGGAGATGAGAACCAAGCTTTGGATTGATTGAAATCCCATTTCAGCAGTCAGTGCCACAACTAATTTTGGTGATCCTTAGTATTTGACAAAAATGTTCATCATGAATATTTAGAGGATTTAACTTTTAAAGTTCTGCCTAGTGCAATGACATCACAAATGAATAATACTGCATTTCCCAACTTCAAAGGCTGACAAATAGTTTGATGAAAGCAGCGAATCGAGTCTGGCTCAGAGCCACTTATGCAGCAGACATAGATCCCAGATGTTAAATGTTAAATATCATTTAAGAACAGTAGTGCACTCAAGCAACAGAACATTGTACTGGGGTTGGCGACATTGTCCCCGTCAGGAGAGAACACAAGAAGGAAATGATATGGGGGATAAAAACACATGAAAAACATTTAATAACCCTCAGAACATATGGAAATTAATGATATTCAAAGCTTACCGAATACGAAGATTTTTCAGCTTAAAATAATCTTCCTGCTGATGCTCAGTTCCTGGAGGGCTCCCAAAACGCCACAGAGAAAATTAGATGCAAGCAAAAAAAAGCAAATCTCTGAGATTCAGGGAAGGGTTAGAAATAAAGTAGAATTATTTTTGACTAGTTGAAGAGACAGTGACACAAATACAACACCAGACTGAGACTTGGGTCCACGTCCCAGTTTTCTCCATACCCACTCTAATTGGTCTTGGACAAGATTCTTGTCCCTAGCTTATTTGTAAGGTGTTTTATTTCAATGTTTTAGGTCTTTTGTATCTTTAAAACCATATAATCTATGCATATGACAGAGACTTGATAGCCTGATGGACTTCTATCTCTACTAAATCTGTACTGAAGTAATAAACTTTCCCCCCTGACCACCCAGTACCTGGAAATCTGATGAGATTTCAAAGAGGAAGGGCAGCTCCTCTTTGGAGCTCAACTAGCACTACATCCGGCTGCCCCAAGAACAGAACATGGAGTGGAGAAATGACCAGTGAACGAAATGGAGCGCTAATCTCCTGGAAGCTGTATGTAACCACTTTATCCATTCATTCTCACCTATTGCTGCTTGAAATAGGGATTAAATTGACTAATAGGGTCTGGCAACCCTAAATCCCAGGAGTGAAGTTTCTCCAGTGACAGAGTTCTCTAGCTTAAAAAAAAAAAAAAAGGCACTCCCCAGGGCCGGTGAATGTACTCAACAGTGACATATCTGAATCTCTTACACTCATTGACTATAATTGAATCAGAGCTTCAAAATCCTTGAACTCTGTCTTCCATTTAACCCTAGGACCTTACTGGCAAACAAGATGCCTTCTGGAGAGTGGACCAAACCAGAAAGCTTTTAACTGACTCTGGATTCAAGAACGATGGACTTTCAAAGAGCTTTGAGGCCTGTGAGAATCACGGAAGTGTTGGGAGGTCACCAGCAGATTTCTGAATTATTAACACATGTTTAACAATTAAAGAACAACATAGTGACAGGCTATCAAGGCAATTAATTATTTAGTTGTACAAAGTAAAGAGTGGAAAAAGAGATTAAGTATGGTGGATAGGACTCTTAGGCTGTGAAGACAGATATGTCTGAAATGCTTGTCATAAAACTTTACTTATTTGAAATCAAATCACATCTGATTTCAACCCTCCCCCCCAACCCATTCCCCCCGCCGCCTCATTCCACAGGGCTGGTGCAAGTTTAATGTCAGGTGAGATTCTTAGCATACTTTCCCCATCTATTTCCAGGGTCATGTATGAGTTCTTATTGAGAAAGGGAGCTGAGGATCAGAGTCCAAGACTACATAGTGGGTCTGATGCTTCCAGGAGCTCTGGAATTCTGAGCTATGCTGGGGGAAAGGAAAAATCTTGCTTAAGGCTTGAATTTACCTCCCACTTCATTGCTTCTCAAAGGAAGTGAGGGAGCCAGCTGTGAATGGAAACCCAGCAGCCCTCCAGCCAACGTAGGGCCATCTCAGTTCTTCTCTGCTGCACTTGTTCCCTGCAGAAGCTTTAAGTTCTCTCCCAATTTCTTTTGGAATACCTGCTACCATCCCCTCTGAACTGCGAACCCCAATCTCTTCAAAAACTCAGACTTTCATAAGAGAATGAAAGAGACGTTGGCTTCCAGAAGCTTTGTCATTTGTTTGTTTTGCCTAGCAAAATAACTTTCTCTAGATTCAGGAAGCACAAAAGCCCAGCTACCTGCATGGAATTGCAGATGGAGCTGAGTGTGAGGGAAAAGACACTGAAGGGCAAGACCAAATTAGCACATCAACAAGCTATCCCATACCCTCCCACTCTCCCCCCCATCCTCTGCCCCAATAAATATTGGGATTCCTTTAACTCAGATGTCCAGGGCTCTTTCCTAAGCAACTCTCCCACACAAAGCTAGGGGTGTGATACTTACCCAGAGTTTTCAAGGGCTGAGTGTGTGAGCCCAGGTTCAAGGCAGCATTTTGCCTCCTGACGTGAGGAGGCAGCTCTGAGTAGCAAGAGCAAATGTATTGATAGGGTGTCTGGATGACTAGTGATTCCTAAGTATGAGAGCAAGAGAAGAAGGAAGACTGCATTTTCAATGCTCCTTGGTGAGGAGGATCCTTCATCAAAGAGTTTATGACTAGCATTCAGGATGAACTGGTGCGAAATGTTGCAGCGCCACGGCGGCCATCTGGGAAGGAACCGAGGGCTCCCTGGCTGCCATGAAACTGAGAGGCCTGAGGTTATGACAGTTAAGTACATGGAAAACCATCTAACAGAATCCCCAAGAATGACCTCCTCTCTTCTCACCCCTCTAATAAAAATTTCCTCTGACTTCAAGGTTTTTTTCTTTATTTTGACCCTTAGTAAAATAGAAATTAAATAATTCTTATATTTCTTTATTTAAGGTTTGTCTTCCTTATAAGCTCCATGAGCACAGGGGCCGATATTTGACTTGATCTTCCTAGGATTTCCAGCACCTAGCACAGAGCTTAGGGCACAATAGGTGCTCAATAAATATTTTGGCTGGGTGAATGAATAATCCAGGTAAAGAACATTTTTATTCTAAAGATGTCCCTAGTCACTTAGCCCAGAGAGCCATCTCTCTTCCTTTGCATGTCCAGAGCACTAATTACTTGTGTGATTGAGTTATCACAGAATGTAAAATGCCTTGCATCTTACACTTGCCCAGCACAAGTACCTGCAAGCCCCCATTGGCACTTTGTAAGGTCACAGAGGGCAGAGCTGATGACTCGAGAGGCCCTGATTCTCTATGGCAATAGCACTGAGCTCTGAGCCTAGTGGGAACCTCATATACAGTATTTACAGATAACTGTTCTGTTTAGAAATAAATGTTTGGCATTCAGCCTTTTCTTCTTTTTTTTTTTCCACTGTGTTATTTTTATTTATTTATTTTTAAAGTTTATTTTATTTTTAAACTTTACAATATTGTATTTGTTCTGCCATATATCGAAATGAATCCGCCACAGGCATACACGTGTTCCCCATCCTGAACCCTCCTCCCTCCTCCCTCCCCATACCATCCCTCTGGGTCGTCCCAGTGCACCAGCCCCAAGCATCCAGTATCGTGCATCTAACCTGGACTGGTGACTCGTTTCGTATATGATATTATACATCAGCCTTTTCTTGCAAATAGGGCTATTCATGTAATGAAAATCCTTTTGCTGGAAATCAGCTGTAGATCCTTCTGTTACAGAACAATATATGCATTTGTAAAAAAAAAAAAAGCACTTTGTGTATTAAACATAAGAGAATTTATGGAGAAATCAGGATTGGGAGTAGGCAGTTCAAAACCTGTGTACAACTCTGTAACCTCAAGCCTTATGAAAACAAGAATTGCTACCTTAGCTGGAAAAGGCCTCATGGATACTAAAATGCACAAAACCAGCAGGGTGCAGATGCCTGGTCTGTGGGCACTGAGAGAACGCATTTGGAAGTGAGCCCCTGAGCCCACCTGCCACTGGCAGGGGATGCTGTGAGGCTGGGGGTGATGGAAGGGGAGCCCTCGCTGCAGGTACATGTCTTAAGGTTTCTTAAAACTGAGCTGAAAGGGCTCTCTGCTTGTGCAGCAGGCACCGTTCAGGATCTTTCCTTTGATGCTGGAGGTTCTTTCTGTTCTGTGTCCTTTTCCTAGGAAAATTCACCTATGAACCGACAAGAGTAGCTCATTATATAGATATTGTTCCCTTATTTAATGACCGTGTGTGAAGTATTTGTACAAAACAGACTGTACTTGTGTTTGATCTTGATCTGCTTCCAATGTTCAAGAATGTAGTTCTACTCAGAACTATGGGTTTAAATGTTTTTCTCTCACACCGTTTCCTAAAAATAATAATGACGACCATATGACAACTATATGATAACAATAATGACAACTACTTCTTTCCACATCTACACCCTTAGGGATAAGCCTCATTTGGCTCAGAGTGTGGGCTGTCTTGGTGAATGCTCCCTTCGAATTTGAAAAGAATGTGTACTCTGCTGCTGTTGGAAGAAGTAGTCTATGGATGTCAATCATACCCAATTCACTGATGGAGGTGCTGCGTTGACTGTGTCCTTACAGATTTCCTGCCTGCTAGATCTGTCTTTTTCTGAGCAGGATATTGAAATTTCCAACTGTGAGAGTGGACCCAAGTGTTTCACCTTGTAGTTCTGTCAGTTTTTCCCTCTCATATTTTGATGTCCTATTGTTAGGTACATACTCCTTAAGAATTGTGATGTCTTCTTAGAGAATTGACCCCTTTATCATACTTAAAGCCCTTCTTTATCCCTTAAAACTTTCCTTGCTCTGAAGTCTGATCTGTCTGAAATTATTCTCCTGCCTTCTTTAGATTACTGTTCAGTCAGTTCAGTTCAGTTCAGTTGCTCAGTCGTGTCCTACTCTTTGTGACCCCATGAATCACAGCACGCCAGGCCTCCCTGTCCATCACCAACACCCGGAGTTCACTCAAACTCACGTCCATCGAGTTGGTGATGCCATCCAGCCATCTCATCCTCTGTTGTCCCCTTCTCCTCCTGCCCCCAATCCCTCCCAGCATGAGAGTCTTTTCCAATGAGTCAACTCTTCGCATGAGGTGGCCAAAGTATTGGAGTTTCAGCTTTAGCATCAGTCTTTCCAAAGAACACCCAGAACTGATCGCCTTTAGAATGGACTGGTTGGATCTCCTTGCAGTCCAAGGGACTCTCAAGAGTCTTGTCCAATACCAGAGTTCAAAAGCATCAATTCTTCGGTGCTCAGCTTTCTTCACAGTCCAACTTTCACATCCATACATGACTACTGGAAAAACCATAGCCTTGACTAGACGGACCTTTGTTGGCAAAGTAATGTCTCTGCTTTTGAACATGCTATCTAGGTTGGTCATAACTTTCCTTTCAAGGAGTAAGCGTCTTTTGATTTCATGGCTGCAATCACCATCTGCAGTGATTTTGGAGCCCCCCAAAAATAAAGTCTGACACCGTTTCCACTGTTTCCCCATCTATTTCCCATGAAGTGATGGGACCAGATGCCATGATCTTCTTTTTCTGAATGTTGAGCTTTAAGCCAACTTTTTGACTCTCCACAGTTTACTGTGATCCACACAGTCAAAGGCCTTGGCATAGTCAATAAAGCAGAAATAGATGTTTTTCTGGAACTCTCTTGCTTTTTCCATGATCTAGCGGATGTTGGCAATTTGATCTCTGGTTCCTCTGCCTTTTCTAAAACCAGCTTGAACATCAGGAAGTTCACAGTTCACTTATTGCTGAAGCCTGGCTTGGAGAATTTTGAGGATTACTTTACTAGCGTGTGAGATGAATGCAATTGTGTGGTAGTTTGAGCATTCTTTGGCATTGCCTTTCTTTGGGATTAGAATAAAAACTGACCTTTTCCAGTCCTGTGGCCACTGCTGAGTTTTCCAAATTTGCTGGCATATTGAGTGCAGCACTTTCACAGCATCATCTTTCAGGATTTGGAATAGCTCAACTGGAATTCCATCACCTCCACTAGCTTTGTTTGTAGTGATGCTTTCTAAGGCCCACTTGACTTCACATTCCAGGATGTCTTTCTCTGGCTCTAGGCGAGTGATCACACCATCATGATTATCTGGGTCATGAAGCTCTTTTTGTAGTTTTTCTGTATATTCTTGCCACGTCTTCTTAATATCTTCTGCTTCTGTTAGGTCCATACCATTTCTGTCCTTTATCGAGCTCATCTTTGCATGAAATGTTCCCTTGGTATCTCTAATTTTCTTGACGAGATCCCTAGTCTTTCCCATTCTGTTGTTTTCCTCTATTTCTTTGCATTGATCGCTGAGGAAGGCTGTCTTATCGCTTCTTGCTATTCTTTGGAACTCTGCATTCAGATGCTTATATCTTTCTTTTTCTCCTTTGCTTTCCACTTCTCTTCTTTTCACAGCTATTTGTAAGGCTTCCCCAGACAGCCATTTTGCTTTTTTGCATTTCTTTTCCATGGGGATGGTCTTGATCCCTGTCTCCTGTACAATGTCACAAACCTCATTCCATAGTTCATCAGGCACTCTATCTATCAGATCTGCCCTTAAAATCTTTTTCTCACTTCCACTGTATAATCATAAGGGATTTGATTTAGGTCATACCTGAATGGTCTAGTGGTTTTCCCTACTTTCTTCAATTTAAGTCTGAATTTGGCAATAAGGAGTTCATGATCTGAGCCACAGTCAGCTCCTGGTCTTGTTTTTGTTGACTGTATAGAGCTTCTCCATCTTTGGCTGCAAAGAATATAATCAATCTGACTTTGGTGTTGACCATCTGGTGATGTCCATGTGTAGAGTCTTATCTTGTGTTGTTGGAAGAAGGTGTTTGCTATGACCAGTGCATTTTGTTGGCAAAACTCTTTTAGTCTTTGCCCTGCTTCATTCTGTATTCCAAGGCCAAATTTGCCTGTTACTCCAGGTGTTTCTTGAATTCCTACTTTTGCATTACAGTCCCCTATAATGAAAAGGACATCTTTTTTGGGTGTTAGTTCTGAAAGGTCTTGTAGGTCTTCATAGAACTGTTCAGCTTCTTCAGAGTTACTGGTTGGGGCATAGACTTGGATTACTGTGATATTGAATGGTTTGCCTTGGAAACAAACAGAGATCATTCTGTCGTTTTTGAGATTGCATCCAAGTACTGCATTTCGGACTCTTTTGTTGACCATGATGGCCACTCCATGTCTTCTGAGGGATTCCTGCCCGCAGTAGTAGATATAATGGTCATCTGAGTTAAATTCACCCATTCCAGTC
The DNA here is from genome assembly GCF_003369695.1 of Bos indicus x Bos taurus. Taxonomy (NCBI): domain Eukaryota; kingdom Metazoa; phylum Chordata; class Mammalia; order Artiodactyla; family Bovidae; genus Bos; species Bos indicus x Bos taurus. The sequence goes on along the minus strand of NC_040083.1, from coordinate 78,682,247 downwards.
CATTTCAGTTCACTGATTCCTAGAATGTCGGCATTCACTCTTGCCATCTCTTGTTTGACCACTTCCAATTTGCCTTTATCCATGGACCTGACATTCCAGGTTCCTATGCAATATTACTCTTTATAGCATCAGACCTTGCTTCTATCACCAGTCACATCCACAGCTGGGTATTGTTTTTGCTTTGGCTCCATCCCTTCATTCTTTCTGGAGTTATTTCTCCACTGATCTCCAGTCGCATATTGGGCACCTACTGACTGGGGAGTTCCTCTTTCAGTATCCTACCATTTTGCCTTTTCATACTGTTCATGGGGTTCTCAAGGCAAGAATACTGAAGTGGTTTGCCATTCCCTTCTCCAGTGGACCACATTCTATCAGATCTCTCCACCATGACCCGCCCATCTTGGGTTGCCCCACAGGCATGGCTTAGTTTCACTGAGTTAGACAAGGCTGTGGTCCTAGTGTGATTAGATTGACTAGTTTTCTGTGAGTATGGTTTCAGTGTGTCTGCCCTCTCATGCCCTTTTGCAACACCTACTGTCTAACTTGGGTTTCTCTTACCTTGGGCGTGGGATATCTCTTCACGGCTGCTTCAGCAAAGCACAGCCGCTGCTCCTTACCTTGGACGAGGGGTATCTCCTCACCACCACTCTTTCTGACCTTCAACGTGGAGTAGCTCCTCTAGGCTCTCCTGCGCCCGTGTAGCCACCGCTCTTTGGACGTGGGGTTGGTCCTCCAGGCCGCCGCCCCTGGCCTCGGGCGTGGGGTAGCTCCTCTCCGCCGCCGCCCCTGACCTCGGACTTGGGTAGCTCTTCTCGGCCATTCCTGTGCCGTCGCACCCTGGCACTCTTGGCCGCTGCCCCTGACCTCGGACGTGGGGTAGCTCCTCTCGGCCACGCTTAGTGTGCCCGTCGCAGCCTCCCGCGCTTGGTGCACCGGTTGCAGCCTCTAGAGAAATCTGTATGCAGGTCAGGAAGCAACAGTTAGAACTGGACATGGAACCACAGACTGGTTCCAAAGAGGAAAAGGAGTACGTCAAGGCTGTATATTGTCACCCTACTTATTTAACTTATATGCAGAGTACATCATGAGAAACGCTGGACTGGAAGAAGCACAAGCTGGAATCAAGATTGCTGGGAGAAATATCAATAACCTCAGATATTCAGATGACACCAACCTTATGGCAGAAAGTGAAGAGCAACTCAAAAGCCTCTTGATGAAAGTGAAAGTGGTGAGTGAAAAAGTTGGCTTAAAGCTCAACATTCAGAAAACGAAGATCATGGCATCTGGTCCCATCACTTCATGGGAAATAGATGGGGAAACAGTGGGAACAGTGTCAGACTTTATTTTGGGGGGCTCCAAAATCACTGCAGATGGTGACTGCAGCCATGAAATTAAAAGACGCTTACTCCTTGAAAGGAAAGTTATGACCAACCTAGATAGCATATTCAAAAGCAGAGACATTACTTTACCAACAAAGGTCCATCTAGTCAGGCTATGGTTTTTCCTGTGGTCATGTATGGATGTGAGAGTTGGACTGTGAAGAAGGCTGAGCACCAAAGAGTTGATGCTTTTGAACTGTGGTGTTGGAGAAGACTCTTGAGAGTCCCTTGGACTGCAAGGAGATGCAACCAGTCCATTCTGAAGGAGATCAGCCCTGGGATTTCTTTGGAAGGAATGATGCTAAAGCTGAAACTCCAGTACTTTGGCCACCTCGGGCGAAGAGTTGACTCATTGGAAAAGATCTGATGCTGGGAGGGATTGGGGGCAGGAGGAGAAGGGGATAACAGAGGATGAGATGGCTGGATGGCATCACTGACTCGATGGACCTGAGTCTGAGTGAACTCTGGGAGTTGGTGATGGACAGGGAGGCCTGGCGTGCTGCGATTCATGGGGTCACAAAGAGTCAGACATGACTGAGTGACTGAACTGAACTGAACTTGACCCTCCTCTTTCACTTTCATCAAGAGGCTTTTTATTTCCTCTTTACTTTCTGCCATAAGGGTGGTGTCATCTGCATATCTGAGGTTATTGATATTTCTCCCAGCAATCTTGATTCCAGCTTGTGCTTCTTCCAGTCCAGCATTTCTCATGATGTACTCTGCATATAAGTTAAATAAGCAGGGTGACAATATACAGCCTTGACGTACTCCTTTTCCTCTTTGGAACCAGTCTGTTGTTCTATGTCCAGTTCTAACTGTTGCTTCTTGACCCGCATACAGGTTTCTCAAGAGGCAGGTCAGGTGGTCTGGTATTCCCATCTCTTTCAGAATTTTCCACAGTTTATTGTGATCCACACAGTCAAAGCCTTTGGCATAGTCAATAAAGCGGTAATCGATGTTTTTCTGGAACTTTCTTGCTTTTTCCATGATCCAGCGGATGCTGGCAATTTGTCTCTGGTTCCTCTGCCTTTTCTAAATCCAGCTTGAACATCTGGAAGTTTATGGTTTATGTACTGCTGAAGCCTGGCTTGGAGAATTTTGGGCATTACTTTGCCAGTGTGTGAGATGAGTGCAATTGTGCTGTAGTTTGAGTATTCTTTGCAATGCCTTTTTTTGGGATCGGAATGAAAACTGACCTTTTCCAGTCCTGTGGCCACTGCTGAGTTTTCCAAATTTGCTGGCATATTGAGTGCAGCACTTTCACAGCATCATCTTTCAGTATTTGGAATAGCTCAACTGGAATTCCATCACCTCCACTCGCTTTGTTCGTAGAGATGTTTCCTAAGGCCCACTTGACTTCACATTCCAGGATGTCTGGCTCTGGCTCTAGGTGAGTGATCACACCATCATGATTATCTGGGTCGTGAAGCTCTTTTTGTAGTTTTACTGTGTATTCTTGCCACCTCTTCTTAATATCTTCTGCTTCTGTTAGGTCCATACCCTTGCCCTCCTTTATCGAGCCCATCTTTGCATGAAATGTTCCCTTGGTATCTCTAATTTTCTTGACGAGATCTCTAGTCTTTCCTATTCTGTTGTTTTCCTCTATTTCTTTGCATTGATTGTTGAGGAAGGCTTTCTTATCTCTCCTTGCTATTCGTTGGAACTTTGCATTCAGATGTTTATATCTTTCCTTTTCTCCTTTGCTTTTCACTTCTCTTCTTTTCACAGCTATTTGTAAGGCCTCCCCAGACAGCCATTTTGCTTTTTTGCATTTCTTTTCCATGGGGATGGTCTTGATCCCTGTCTCCTGTACAATGTCACGAACCTCATTCCATAGCTCATCAGGCAGTCTATCTATCTGATGTAGTCCTTAAATCTGTTTCTGACTTCCACTGTATAATCATAAGGGATTTGATTTAGGTCATACCTGAATGGTCTAGTGGTTTTCCCTACTTTGTTCAATTTAAGTCTGAATTTGGCAATAAGGAGTTCATGATCTGAGCCAGTCATCTCCCGGTCTTGTTTCTGCTGACTGTGTAGAACTTCTCCATCTTTGGCTGCAAAGAATATAATCAATCTGATATTGGTGTTTGCAAAGCATATCTTTCTCCCTCTGTGAGCTTGTAATTTATGATGTTTTCTATTTAAATGAGTTTCTTTGTAAACAACATACAGTTGGATCTTGTTTTTTGAACCACTTTGACAACCTCTGTCTTTAGACCAGTGCATTTAGATCATTGACATTCAGAGAAGTTATTGATATAATTGGATTATATCTAATATATATTATTGTTTTCTATTTGTGCCCTTGTTCTTTGTTCCTTCTAGTCTCTCCCCTCACCCACCGCCCCCCGCCACCCCACTGCCCCCCACCTTTGGTGGCTTTAACTGAGATTTTATGTGACTCCATTTTCTCTCCTTTGTAAGCATATCAGTTAAGCTTACTTTTAAAAAAAGTTTTTAGCATTCCCTGGAGTTTGCAATAAATGTGTGTGTGTACTAATTTGCTTCAGTCTTGTCCAACTCTTTGAGATCCTATGGATTGCAGCTGGCCAGGCTTCTCTGTCCATGGGGATTCTCTATGCAAGAATACTGGAGTGGGTTGCCATGCCAGCCTTCAGGGGATCTTCCTGACCCAGGGATTGAACCCTTGTTTCTTAATCTGCATTGGCAGGTGGGTTCTTTACCACTGAGGCCACCTTGGAAGCTCCTTGCAACATATATTTACAACTAATTCAAGTTCACTTTCAATAATGGTTATACCCTTAGTGTTATGTATATGTAAGCATACATAATTGAATACACTGTTTCCATTAGTATTTTGCACAAATTTTTACCAGTTAGATCAATTAAGGATAACAAATGAAGAGCTGGTGCTTTACCTTCACTTGTTCCTTCTTTAATGTTTGTTTCTTCTTTATGTGGACCCGAGTTTCTGACCTATATTAATTCCTTTCTCTTTAAAGAACTTCTTTTGACATTTCTTGCAAGGAAGGTTTACTGGCTACAAATTCTCTGAAGTTTTGTTTGCCCAAGAAGGTCTTTATTTCTTCTCACCTTGGAAGGAAAGATTATTTCAGAGGGCACTGAATTCTAGGTTGGTGGGTTGTTTTACTCTCAACACTTTAAATATTCGACTCTCTTCTTGCTTGTATGGTTTCTGAGAAGCCAGGTATAATTCCTATCCTTGTTCCTCCATAGATGAGTTGCCTTTTCCCCTCTGATTTCTTTCAGAATTTTTTTCTTAATCTTTGATTTTCTGTGATGTGAATGTGTGATACCTAGTTTAGTTCTTTTCTTGGTATTTATCCTACATGGTGTTCTCCGAGCTTCCTGGATCTGTGGTTTTGTGTCTGACTTTAATTTAAGGAAATTCTCAGTCATTATTGCTTCAAATATTTCTTCTGTTTTCTTCTCTCATGTCCTTCTGGTATTTCCATTACACGTATTTTGCACCATTTGCGGTCCTCCCACAGTTCTTAGATAGCCTGTTTTTTCTTTTTGAGTTTTGTTCTGTTTTCAGTTTTGGAGGATTTATTGACATCTTAAAGTTCAGAGATTCTTTCCTCAGCTGTGTCCATCAAGAGCATATTTCTTGTTCCTATTTCTTGTGGGTTCTCTCTTAGGATCTCCATCTCTCTGGCTGCATTGTCTGTGTTTTCTTGCATATTGTCTACTTTACCTACTAGAGTCCTTAGCATATTCACAGTAATTGTTTGAAATTCCTGGTCTGATAATTCCAATATCCCTGGCATGTCCAGTTCCAATGTTTGTTCTGTCTCTTCAAACTGTATGTTTTTGTCTTTATGCCTTGCAATTTTTCCCTTGATACCTGGAGATAATGTACTGGGTAAAAGGAAGTTCTGTAAAAAGGACGTTAGTAGTAAGGTGTGCAGGGGATTTGTGTGTGTGGTAACAATGGGAGTAGGTCTCAGATCTTTAGTGAGCATGTGCCTCTAAATTGTGAACTACATAAGTGCTTCTCAGTATTTTCTCACCATTAGATAGACTGAGTAGAATTCGCAGGATTTAAGGTTTTCTTCCCCCTCCTCCACCAGGTTAGTTAGGCTCTGATAAAAAATCTCACCAGGTTAAGTTTTAGTTAAATAGTTTCTCATTGCTAAGGAGAATAGAGTGCTCTGGTATGTTTGAAATGATTTCGTCTCTCCTGCCAGAAGCACAAGAGAATATTTCTTTGATATTTACATGGAAACCTTCTGGAGCTTCAACAGGTAACACTAAATTTTTTTACCTGCAACTTGTCCTCACTGAAGCTTGAGCAATTCATCATTTACAATTCTAATTTTCTTACTTGGCGCTGGTCCCAAAGATATTTCATCTCTTGAGTTATTGCTACAAAGAATTGTGATTCTCTGTATTCACCTGGTGGTCCCTTCAATTTTGGGGGTAGCAGGTTGCCTTGTAACCTCACTTCTTTACAGATCTAAGAGGAGTTGCTGATTTTTTCAGTCTGTCTAGCTTTTCACTTGTTGGTATGGAGGGGTGACTTCCATTTTCCCTACATGCAGAACCAGAAACCAGAACTAATGGATGAGCATTTTACAGACCTTGTCTATTTAATACTCAAGGCAACCTTTAAAGATATCTTGTGCTCTTGTTATTGATGAGTAGACGTCCCCCTGGAACAGAGCATTGTCTCCTGGGGGTCAGAGATGTTGCCTGCATATTAAGCTTATCCACTGGCCCCCAAGCCAAAGTGGTAGAGAGAAAGGTCTGGAAAAGTATCCTAAAAGCTCTGACATTTCTTCTCTCCAGGCCTCAATGAGGTGACACTAACTTTCAAAGGAAAGAGTGACTGGTGATTTCTTTTTGCTCACCATCCACAGGTATCTGCACAGTATCTGGCATAGCAGGCAAATGGTTAAAGTCTTTTTAAATTGGCAAGGTGAATCATTTGCTTCCAAGCTGACATTTCCTCTCCTTGAAGCTTCCGAACCCCTTGTTTTATAGTCAGTCAATTCTACTGAGAATTTTCAAGAAAGATTTCTTCCTTTATTGTTCTGTATCAGTTTCTTCCCCTAAGCACTTCGGAACTCACCAGGGGCTGACAAAAATTAAACTTCTTGAAGGCAAAAGGTAATTAAGTTTCTCTTCTAGTGCCAAAAATGTAATTGAAGATTTTAGACAAGGACTTACATTTTTTTTCCTTTTCAGTCTAACTACAACATCTACAGAAACATAGCTTGTTTTTAATTAGATTATCACATAATGCCAACCACTTCTAATACTTTAATGGGAAAGCATTCTAGATTAATATGTTTAAGATTGTCAGCTGTTCTGGCGTTTACTGAAAGGTGTATTGATAGAGTCAGTGTGTTGAGTCAATGTGTTAATTCAATAGCATCAACGAGAAGTATGAAACAATTTGTAAAAATCTAAAGGCTTTATTATATATAAATTGATCAGGTCCTGGCACAGGGATATCCAGAAAAGAGCTATCAAACTTACTTAAAATAAATCTTATGCCCATGTGTGTGCTGTGTGCTCAGGATCGGGTCTGAAGCTAAAACAAAATACGGTAGAGAAAGAAATGGTAGGGATCAAGTATCAACTAATTGCTTATAAAATCATAAGCCTGTTGAAGAAGATTCTTTTAGTTTCTCACATTATACAAAAGGGAAGTTGGGGACACAGTGGAGATGAGCAGTGTGATGTTAGTAAAACAATAAGGTGAGATAGCAGGAGCAGAGGTGTGGCACTGAGTTTGCTGTATTAGCATGTGAACAAGCTAGTGATACACACCAAAATGCCTGCAGCGGAATCAGTATCTCTCTGGTCCCTCTTCTGAAATCCAACAAAAGTGGTAATGCAAGATATTTAGTTGGCTTAAACTTCAAGCTCTGTGTCTTATTATAAAATAATCCTTATGGGCAAAAGAAGCCCATAAATAACCTTCAGAAGCCCACTCTTTATTTCTTCCATCTTTTTTCAGATTGAATTTGACTCCTACTGCTTTTTCCCTGGGTCCCTTTGGCATATATGATGACAATCAGAGCATGTTGCTTTCTGGGTTATCACACCGGAGCCAGGTTGTAGATTGCAGTATAGGTAGGAAAATAAAATATGTTTTGTGACGGCAATATGGTATCCTTTTGGTCTGGCTGTTGGGACAAATCAGGGCATATCTATGTGGCTTTATCTCTGAATGTCATCTTAAATTTGTCCTATGGATTGATAAATTGTTCTTTAACTTTCAACATGAACTATCATTAGTTTTTATGGCCAAGTGAGGTGCTCTGGAGTGACATATGTCTCAAGTCTGAAAAACCTGAAGTCATTAACTGGCAACCTGAAAACTGTAAAGGTAAGTTCTAAGCCCCAAGAGAGCCTGTACTCTTCATAACATGCAACTTTACTTTGCTCTCCTTGATATTTGGTGTGGCAAAGGAAATTGCCATACACAATTCACACAGCATTGTAAAAATCCTTGCCTTATTATTTTTTAAGACGTGCTTCAAGTCAGTTTTCTCTTTGATCAGTATACTATTTCTTCTTTATAACTGACTGAAATATACTGATTTGTTTTGCTGCATGAGCATAATGGGTAAAAGCATGGACTTGAGTCAGCCAGCTGGGGTTCAGATTCCAGCTTCACTTGTCACTAGATCTGAAACTTTGGGCAAGTTACTTTACTTCTCCATGCCGCAGATTAAATTAAATTGCCTCAGATTAAAAAGTGTGTGTGTGTGTGGTATTCAGCCCATGATAAATACTATGTGTTTGCTATATATTTCATAAGCCAAAGTAAAGTTTTGCATGTTTAATTCAGAAATTTTAGAGGCTGACTTTTAGTCACTGTACATAAGTTTTTGAGCAAAATCAATGTTCATAAATGAAGCACAAATGTCTCTTTACCTGGAAGCTAAAAAGGTAAACATCAGAGAAAGAATTTCAATGTCCTATTTATGTTGGTAATTAACTTCTGATTCCTTGAAGAGATTTGCTCGTTTCTGATATATTTGTCTTCTAGAGGAGTTAAATCTTTTCTAAGTATAGATTCAGTGAAGTCAATTATAAAGTATAAAAACTTTATTATAATAAAGCTTATCTTCTCTTCCAATTGCTACTCATATTTCTTCTCTCACTTTAGCAAATTAACAGACATTAAAATTTCATCATGTTTCTCTAAATTTGCCTCTTAACTTTGCAAATGGAGAACTAAAAAAAAACCCAAATAACAAAACCCACCATCATGAAACGAAAACAAACTAATGACTTCTTCTCTTAGTGCTTTCCATTTACAAAATTATAGTTTTTTTTTTTCTTTCTGTATTTACTCCATTTGGTGTGTTAAATGCCTAGCGTGTTGCAGATGTTGACCAAGAAGCTATTACAAATGTTTCCCATGAGGCTCCTTACTGAGCTCTCAAGCTATGAGATTACCTTAGGAAAAGAAATATGGGACTTGACTTCCTCAAAAAGTCACCATTCCAGAAGCTTATGGTAAGACACCAAACAAACAACTAAGCAAAAATCCCCTGGAGAGGCCAAGGTGTGTCCAGGAGTGAGTCCCTTATTTCATCTTAAAACATAACACATCCCATTCTTGACCATGTATCTGGAGAAAATGCTAATTTGAAAAGATACATGCACCCCAGTGTTCATAGCGGCACTATTTACAATAGACAAAACATGGAAGTAACTTAAATGTCCATCGATAGATTAATAGATAAACATATAGATAAATATATGCAATGGAATACTACTTAGCCACAAAAACAAATGAAATAATGCCATTCATAGCAACATGAATGGACCTAGAAATGATTATACTAAGTGAAGTAAATCAGACAGAGGTAGATAAATATCATATGATATTTACACTTATATTTTCACTTATATGCTGAATCTAAAAAAATGGTACAAATGAACTTATTTGCAAAATAGAAATAGGCTCACAGACATAGAAAAAACTTCTGGTTACCAAAGGGGATAGTGAAGGCCTAACTTTCACTAAGTGGGGGGAGATAAATTATTATCTGGGGATTAACATATATACATAATATATATAAAATAGATAACAAGGATCTACCGTATGCACTGGGAACTGTACTCAATGTCTTATAATAAAACATAATGGAAAATAATCTGAAAATATATATATATATAACTGAATCACATTGGTGTACACTCGAAACTATCACAACATTGTAAATTAACTATACTTCAATAAAAAAAAATACCACAAATATTCCAGTGCTTTTAGTGCAGTAAGAATTCAGCATTGACCAAAGTCCCATGAAAAATGGAGATGACTATATTAAAAATAGTTTTTAGTATTAAACAATTTATGAGGTACTGACAATCTGGTGGGATTCCACAGAGGATGACCAGCAAAGGCTGAAGTTTGGAATCTTGTCACCTAAAGGGTTAAAGGGAGGCAGAGGTATTAAGACTGGTGAGTTCAGTTTGGTTCAGTCGCTCAGTCGTGTCCTAGTCTTTGCGACCCCATGGACTGCAGCATGCCAGGCTTCCCTGTCCATGACCAACTCCCGGAGTTTGCGCAAACTCATGTCCATCAGGGCGGTGATGCCATCCAACCATCTCATCCTCCATTGTCCCCTTTTCCTCCTGCTGTCAATCTTTCCCTCCTGCCGTCAATCTTTCCCAGGATCAGGACCTTTTCCAGTGCGTCACTTCTTCTCATCAAGAAGGGAATGGCAAATAACTTCATTATTTTTGCCTTGAGAACCCCATGAACAGTGTGAAAAAGGTAAAAAGCTTGGTGAAGAGGAAAGGAAATTTAAGCTGTTTTCTTATATTGGAAGTGATGATTTGTAAAGAGGAATTATATTTGTTCTGTGTTACAGGTGAAAGCTGTAGCAAGTTTTGGGGGATTCCTTCACTTTGTAAGCCTGTGGGAGAGGTAGATCTCACTTCTTTTTACGAAATCTACTTTTAAGTTTTTCAGACTTTCTTCTAACTAAGTCATGGGGATCTACAAATTTGAGGCATCTGTTGAACTTGCAAAGGTTGTGAGGGTTCTCCTTGAGGGGAGTAATGATTTCAGGAAGAAGCAGTGGAGCAGCAGAAGTGGTGGTGCTCAGGGTGGCATCAAGGATCCATGCTGGAGGTCTGTGTGGGGCACGATTTAGCCTCTGATTTAGTCACCATGGCTGAGGCATCCCCATCAGCAGTTCTACAACATGATGTCAGGCATGTTTCTGATCATATATCCCTAAAGGTTGTTTGTCAGCCTTCCTAAAAATCCTACGAGAAGTGCAATATCTTTTAATAATTTTCATTTCTACCTATATCATTCAAGGTTGATACTGTTGCTTTCCCATGAGAACCCTGAATGATACCTAAACTGGTAACAGGAATGGTTGCAAGCAACTGACTTTCAAGGAAATGGAGGAGTCTGGAATGTTTTGTATGCTCTGGTTGGGGTTGAAGACTGTGAAAACCCAAATGAGTATTGAGGCCTGGACTCTTGCAGCTAATGACACATAGTTGCAAAACAGTTGTAAATCATATGATATCTGGAGAAAACACTGAAAAACTTTGCCAAGTTACAGATCTTCTGAAGTCTGAAAATGTAGAAGTGCAGTTCTGCTGCTGCTGCTGCTGCTAAGTCACTTCAGTTGTGTCCGACTCTGTGTGACCCCATAGACGGAAGCCCGCCAGGCTCCCCCGTCCCTGGGATTCTCCAGGCAAGAACACTGGAGTGGGTTGCCATTTCCTTCTCCAATGCATGAAAGTGAAAAAGTGAAAGTGAAGTCACTCAGTCGTGTCTGACTCTTAGCAACCCTATGGACTGCAGCCTACCAGGCTCCTCCATCCATGGGATTTTCCAGGCAAGAGTACTGGAGTGGGCTGCCATTGTAGGTAGCTATATAAAGGGAGAAAGAATATAACATTAAATTTATTAATATGCGCTCTCTGGGAAAGTATTCTGGATTTAATGTGCTAGCTCAGGTGGTAGGAATTGGTTTTAACTGGTGGCTTGTTTTAGCATCTGTACTCTGGATTAAGTGGTGGCCAAGTTAAATGAAGTTGAGGTGCCGAAATTCCCTGGTATTATGTAGAAGAAGAAATCCCAACTCTTGGAAGGTGAGGATGTTGGAGTGGACTTATCATGTACAATCTGCAAAATCTGCTAGCTATGTCCTGTTGATAAATATATTGGTAGAAAAAGCACCAACAATTTAAGTACTTTAGTGTCTGTTCTTTTTTTTAAAAAAATAAATCTTTAATAAAATACTTACTCCCCATCCTGAACCCCCCTCCCCCATAAGTCTATTCCTTATAGGTTGAGGATTTAGAACAAGATGATGTGTAAACGTGTCCTCTGCTTTAAATGTGGAAACCAAAAAGTGGTCTGAAGGTACCACATTAGACAATAGACATGGTCTCGGAACCAGAAATCCCCAGGAATTTTTGATGATAGCTAATTGATCTTGGGGCTGTAGGGTAGAAGTGAATCAGCAGTCCATTAAAATAGAATTTGATTTATAGAACCGATAAAACAGTAACCTGTTGAAAATGGCTTGATTTGACCTACTGGAACAGAGGCATAATCCTGTTCTCTTCCTGGGTCTTATAAAGCTGAATGATGGCACAGAGAAGCCAGGGGCCTTGAGAGATCTTCATCATTTACATTTCCTGAGAGAAGGGTATGCCACACACAGCCATGGGAGAAGCATGAGGCAGTTTTCTGTTTTAATTTTTTAAACTGAAGTATAGTTGATTTACAATGTGTTAGTTTCTGATGATACAGTTACACACAGACACACACACGTTTATGGTTTTTCCACTATGGCTTATTATAGGATATTGATCAGGAGGCAGAAACTAGAGTGAGAGGAAAGCCCAGACCATGGCCTTTACTGGGGTTTCTGAGAGAAGAACAAGGCAGGCAGCATAAACAGTTTAGACTTAACCAGTCTGAATAATGTCAATCAGGCCCTGGGTTGCAGGGGTGGTCTCTAGTTGTCTGGTAAACAGCCATGGATTGGTCAAGGTAACTTAAGGTAGGAGAAATGTTGGTTGTCTTTGTGAGATTTAAAGGGTTAGGAAGAGATATAGACACAGAGGGATTTATTTTTTTGCATCTGAAAGACTACTCTAGGTTGAGACCTTTGCTATTTCTAACAACTAACAATATCTGGAAAGGGCAGTCTTTCCAGGTCAGCAAGATTTTTTAAGCTCTTGAAACATCAGAAGGTACAGAAAATTAAAAAACAAAACAAAACAAAATGATGACTGTAATCTCCTTGTCCAGTTTTCAGACTTGAGAGTCTGTGCACAGAGACGATGCTTAGTAAAGAGAGGTCAGCTGCCCTGGAGGAAGGACCCACTAGAGTGGGCAGTGTCACGCTTCCTCCTAGACTTCACTAAAGGCACTGGCGGATATGTATCAGTGCAAATGGACTGTGGAAATGAAAATACCCATTTTTGGGGTTATTGGACACTGGACAAAGCCAATGCTTATTCCTGGAGACCCATAAAACCATGGTCAGCATAGGGCTTCAGGGGGTTGAAAATTAAGGAGAGCTTCTGTCTGAGTACTTCCCCATTGTAGAGTCCTTGAGACCTTGAACACACTGTATGGTTATGTCCCCGGTTTTATCTGTAATACACACGTCTGTTGGCAGAATCCCTATAATGGCCTTTCATCCTAGAGCAGTGGCCCTTTTGATTAAAAGAGCGGGATGGAAATTCTTAGAACTCCCTCTCTCTGTCTAAATAGTAAACCAATACACTACCACTAGGGGAAATCAGCGTTAAAGGCATCATTAAAAACCTGAAACATACAAGGATGGTAATCCTGTTACACACCCAGACTAACTAATTTGGCTTCTGCTAAGATGGTTTGTTTGATTAAGAATAGATGCTTGTAACTTTAGGGTTTGAAGGCAATGGCACCCCACTCCAGTACTCTTGCCTGGAAAATCCCATGGATGGAGGAGCCTAGTAGGCCGCAGTCCATGGGGTCAATAAGAGTCAGACACGACTGAGCGACTTCACTTTCACTTTCCACTTTCATGCATTGGAGAAGGAAATGGCAACCCACTCCAGTGTTCTTGCCTGGAGAATCCCAGGGACGGGGGAGCCTGGTGGGCTGCCATCTCTGGGGTTGCACAGAGTCGGACATGACTGAAGTGACTTAGCAGCAGCAACATGTCATCTGCAAACAGTGACAGTTTTACTTCTTTTCCAATTTGGATTCATTTTATTTCTTTTTCTTCTAGGATTGCTGTGGCTAAGACTTCCAAAACTATGTTGAATATAAGTGGTGAGAGTGGATGTCCTCTCACCACTTACATTCTTGATCTTAGAGGAAATGCTTTCAGCTTTTCACCATTGAGTATGATGTTAGCTGTAGGTTTGTTGTATATGGGTTTTATTATGTTGAGCTACGTTCCCTCTATGCCCATTTTCTGGAGAGGTTTTTTTTTTTTTTTTTTTGTATGAATAGGTGTTGAATTTTGTCAAAGGCTTTTTCTGCATCTATTGAGATGATAATATGGTTTTTACTCATCAATTTATTGATGTGGTGTGTCACACTGATTTGCAGATGTTGAAAAAAAAGAAAGAAAGAATAGATGATTACAGCTTCTGTTCTGGATGGGATCTTCTAATACAATCAATCAGTGCATCTTTTAACTATAGTTATGTAGCTATTAACACAGTGCAATTTTCTTTTTCTCACCGAACACAACAAATTTTTTCTTAAAGAACCAGATAGCAAATACTTCAGCCATGTGGTGCCATGTGATTTTTATGGCAGCCGATCAACTCAGATATTGTAGTACAAAAGCCACCATAAATGGTATGTAAGTGAATGGTTGGATGGCATCACTAACTTAATGGACATGAGTTTGAGCAAACTCTTGGAGATGGTGGAGGACAGGGAGGACTGGCATGCTGCAGTCCATGGGGTTGCAAAGAGCAGGACATGACTGAGTGAACAACAACAACAACAAACGAATGGGTATTTTGCCTTGGGCTTCCCTGGTGGCTCATAGGTTAAAGCATCTGCCTCCAGTGCAGGAGACCCAGGTTCGATCCCTGGGTTGGGAAGATCCCCTGGAGAAGGAAATGGTAACCCACTCCAGATAAGTCTTGCCTGGAGAATCCCATGGACGGAGAAGCCTGGTAGGCTACAGTCCATGTGGTCGCAAAGAGTCGGAGACAACTGAGCAAACTTAAAAATTGATAGCCATCCCCTAAGCACAGTTTGCTAACCACAACTCTATCCCAAAAGCCAGAAAATACCCAAAATAAGTTGCTCTAATTAGATTAGGACATTGGTAGATTATTACCAGTGAGTCTGGGACAGGGGATGTTTCAGTAATGGATGCACTGAAACCAGGTAAATTTAGTTTTAAGAGTCCATGACTCTTAAGCAAATATTTCTATCCCTTTTTCATCATATCCCAAGGATGAAGAAAGAGACACTACAATACCTCATTTGCTTATTAAGAGTCTCAAGTTTCCATCACAAGCCAAAAAAGTCCAGTTACAGACGTGTCTCAAACTTCTGAGTGAAACTTACATTGCATTAATATAATTAAAAGATTCCATTTTGGTGACTTTCCCAAACAAAAAATTAATCTGATTCAAGGGGACTCTTTTTCTGTGCTTTTCAATAGTGTAAAGATACATCATATTCATTCTGATATTTCCTTGGAGAACATCAGATATGCTTGCTTATTAGTAGACCGGGGGACTAAGGTTTGAAAGGGGCTAAAGTGGAGTTTTTATTTAGCTATGCATTTTAAAATTTCAGATAGGAGAACTTCGCTATGTAAAGGAATGCCCAGGCTATCACTGCCTTCCTAATGACTTTTGTCTGTTGAAATCTGATCTCTCCCCTGCAGAGATGTGCCACGGGTTCTGAATTACTGTGTGGCGATCCTATTAGTCACCGTAAAACTGCTAATGTGCCCCATTTAAGCAGGCACAGTGGATTTCAGAGCAGTGCAGTGATAGAAAGCAGAGCTGACAGCTGTGCCGTCAATCATTTTTCTAGGCTGTGCCCTGCAGCTGTTCAGCATTATCACTTATTTACTGTTTAAAATAGACACTTTATAACCATAACTCAAAAGCCAATATGGCCACAAAGGGGAGAAAACTGACCCTGAGATCCGAGGAAACGTTGTGGTCGGATGTATATTTAAGCTTATGTTGTTTGAGCACATCTCATTACTCACTCTGAGTGACCCTTAGTGGGCCACATTAAAGTGATCAAGCTCACCGCAGAGTGACTAAATGGAAATATACAGCCCATTTTGCCTTCAAACTCTTCTCCTGAAACTGAAGTGCTTAAATTCCCAAGAGAGATTTCCCGGATTCCAGAACTCAATGACTATGGCTTAACTGGCTTAGCGTTCAGTCTTGGTCTTGATATCCTAATTAAGTTTGCTGAATGTGGGATCTTTCCACAAGAAGTGTTGTGTCAATTGGTAAATTTTTGTCTTAAGCCAATCTGTGGCAAAAGGCGGCAAGTAAATTATACACACATGCACAGAGAGAGCTAGCAAGAGAGAGGGCTTGGTTTATGTATAAGCAGCCTTAGGAAATTTGAACATTTCAGTCATTATCATTACTGCTATAAATCAACATGGGTGAATAGCCTGTGGTGAGATCTATTTTGCTCATTAAAATGGCTGTGTCCTGCTCCAGCATTTTCTGGATATAAACTGGACCTCAGATATGAATTGTTTGTGAAGGCAGGCTAGTTAATGGTATAAACTGCAACTAAGCTATGGAACCTCAAGTAAGATATTCTGAAGGTGACTTCCTATTTATTGACCAAGATAGGGTAAAGGGAAATGTAATGGAAGAAAAATAGAGAGAAAGTGGTCTGTTAATCCGCTCCAGAGTCAAAGAGCCTTCCCTGGTTTCTTTCAGTGTCAGGACTAGAAATGAAAGTGCACAGAAATTAAGGAAAATTCCACAGCATTATCAGGCAGTTACCCTTGTTCAATCTATGTAAACTATAAGAATAAAATGGAGACGGGGATTTTATCGATAAAAGTCAGCTGTTTGTTATCTGGAAAATTATTTGTGAGTGGGTCAGATAAGGATTTATGGTATCTATTATCTGTGAAATATGGTTTAAATTACCTTCTGTTTACATTTGAATGAGTTATCTGTTTTGTTTTCCTCAGTGGCTTTAGTTGCCATCACATGGTTTTCTTTTTTATTCTGAAACTTGAACTTAAAAGAAATTTAAAGATGCTCAAGAGAGGTTATTTAAATCTGAATTTTTTCAAAGTCTATGAATATTTTCAGAAAGAGGAAATTTACTTTGAAAAAAAATTGAAGTGAAATAAACATGTATAAGTAGCCAGGGTTTTAAAACACATTCTAATTTGATGACAATCCAATATAAATTATGTGAAAATTCAAGCTCTGTTGGGTGGGGTGTTGAGAAGCTGTGGAGGAGGGAGCACTTGCAGGTGGGGGAAGGTTTATGTCTCACTTCCCAGAGCCTTGCCAGCCCATTTCCTCTCATATTCTGTATTGTCTCCAGAGTAGAACCATCAGTGGATAAGGAAAGGATATGGATGGCACCCTTGTACTGAATACAGACCTAAAAATGTGGGTGAGGGCAATTAGGACTGTTGAGGGTGAGAGAGAACAGCAAGATGAGAGAGTACTGGGGTCACAAAAAAGGGAAGTCTTTCTCTCAAATTCAGTCTTTCTGTGGGCCTCCCACTGTTATCAAGTTCAAGTTCATACTCCTCGCCACATGACAGGCCAATAAATTGACAGATAAGTTGCTGGGGCAAACAACAGTGACTTTAATTGGAAAGCCAGCAGACTGAGAAGATGATGGACTAGTGTCGCAAAGAACCACCTTACCTAAGTTTAAAGTCAGGTTTCTTTTATACTAGAAAGGGAGGAAGGGATGTGGCTGGTTGTGACAAATTCCTTGGTGTTGGAATCATTTGTTCTTGCAATTTTCCATGTTGGTTAGCTCATGGTGTCCTGTAGACCTCCAACAAAACAAACACTCTTTGTTTTGCAACTTTTAATCTCCATATGAATGGAAAAGTGTTATACCTTTACAGGTCAGAGCCTTGATAATGGGATATCCTGTATATTTCAGGCTATAGGCAACATTCTTAACTTGTAGCAGAAGCAATAAAATATGATGCTCAAAGTAAAATAAACAGATCCAATATGGAGTCAGAGTTGTTCTTCCCTATTACAGCACATCAGCTGTGTAGCCTTAATGCTCCAGTGAGGACCAAAATGATCACTTGGCATGTTCAGGACTCATGGATTCCATGGCCACATGACCTCTGTGCACACAGGGTCAGAACCACTCTCCCACTCATTTTTTACCCCTACACAGAAAGGTTCTTAGTTAGGCTGCAAAAATGGACCCCGGAACACTTGTCCATCCTTGAGTGCCTTGGGAAGGTGATGGGACTGTCTCCTTTCACACACAAGAAAATTAAGGCCCAGAAAAATGGCACATACTAACCCGGTCAATAGGGATGAACAGGACTCCTTAGGGATTCTGAGCCCCAGTCAGGGTACGTGGGGTGGCCCGGACTGTCTGTTGCACCTGGATTGACTAACATTCTTCCTCTTCATTAATCTCAGCTTCTCTCTCTGAAAGCGGCTGGAGTTTGTCTTTCCAGGAAGCCCAGAGAAAAGAGTCTTAGTAAAGGTCTTGGATGAGGTTGCAGAAGGTCCAGACCTGAGTTGAATTGCCTGGCATTCTACCTCTAGATTCACCCCAAGATGTCTCCCTTTGTTCTTCTGAAAGTGGTTTTGACTGCAAATGAACCTTCTGAGGTTCAAGGAGGTACACAGTTAGCTCTAGCATGTGACTGAGGTTTGGGCCATCCCTAATGTTTGTGGGGTCCCAGGCTAGAGTGCAAATGACAGCCCAGCCACCAAATGCCTGTGTACTTGCATTGGGAACATGAAACTATAAACTGTAAAAGATTGAAAATAAATTGAGTCAGGGAAAGATCTGGCTGTGGTTTGTCTCACTGGTGCTGTGCTCCTGGGGAAGATGTATCATTCTTTACATCTGCAATTTATAGATTAGCACTTCTCTACCCTGACTGCAAATAAGAATTACTTGGGGACACTTATAAAAATTACTGTTGGCTGGGCAACAATCCAGAACACTTAAATACAAGTAGCATGGGTAGAGTTTGTGTTCAGTTCAGTTCAGTTGCTTAGCCAAGTCCGACTCTTTGTGACCCTACGGACTGCAACACAGCAGGCTTCCCTGTCCATCACCAACTTCTGGAGCTTACTCAAACTCATGTCCATTGTGTTGGTGATGCCATCTGACCATCTCATCCTCTGTCATCCCCTTCTCCTCCTGTCCCCAATCCCTCCCAGCATCAGGGTCTTTTCAAATGAGTCAGTTCTTTGCATCTGGTGGCCAAAGTATTGGAGATTCAGATTGAGCATCAGTCCTTCCAATGAACACCCAGGACTGATCTCCTCTAGGATGGACTGGTTAGATCTCCTTGCCGTCCAAGGGATGCTCAAGAGTCTTCTCCAACACCACAGTTCAAAAGCATCAGTTCTTCAGAGCTCAGCTTTCTTTATAGTCCAACTTTCACATCCATACATGATTACTGGAAAAACCATAGCTTTGACTAGATGGACCTTTGTTGGCAAAGTAATGTCTCTGCTTTTTAATATGCTATCTCGGTTGGTCATAACTTTCCCTCCAAGGAGCAAGCATCTTTTGATTTCATGGCCCCAGTCACCATCTGCAGTAGTTTTGGATCCCCCCAAAATAAAGTCTGCCACTATTTCCATTGTTTCCCCATCTATTTGCCAGGAAGTGATGGGACCGGATGTCATGATCTTAGTTTTCTGAATATTGAGTTTTAAGCCAACTTTTCCACTCTTTTCTTTCACTTTCATCTAGAGGCTCTTTAGTTCTTATTCGCTTTCTGCCGTAAGGGTGGTGTCATCTGCATATCTGAGGTTATTGATATTTCTCCCAGCAATCTTGATTCCAGCTTGTGCTTCAAAAGACTTAATGGGATTCTAAGGTGTAGCTAAGAGTGATAACATTTGATCCATAAAAGAAGGGATTTTTTTGTTCTTTTAGAACACTTTTGGATCATAATATGTCAAATGCTATTAGAATTTCAGTTCACTATATCAAAGCATGGTTTGATGTAGTAGCTTTACCCTGTGGCTAAATCATTCTGAATTTCAGGGCCACCTTCCTACTCTAAAGGTCTTACAACTCTTTTGGAAGAAATACTGCCTCCTGATGTGCTGTTCTAGTTTCAGAGAGTCTGTGTATATTTTTCCTACAAAAATTCACTTCATCTACTTACTATCTCTCTTAAGTCAATTAATATGTTTTTTCTTCTCCAGTGTTTTTTCTCATTCTGACCTAAAATGCATTCTTAACCCTTGTCTGGCCAGGCTTCTCCTTGTTAAACTATTAGTCAAAAAAAGTTAATTCATTTTTTCATTAATCAGCTATTTAGATCAAGTTCCCTCTGTGTTCATCGTTGTCTCTGAAGGTGATTTCAAATGCTCTATGCACTTCACACTTATCCTTCTAATTGCTTAGGATGTTAGTCTGCCAACTGTAGGCAGGAATGTGGCTGTTATTCTTAACTCAGATATATAGGCTGCTGCTGCTGCTAAGTCGCTTCAGTTGTGTCCAGCTCTGTGCCACCCCATAGATGGCAGCCCACTAGGCTCCTCTGTCCACAGGATCCTCTAGGCAAGAATACTGGAGTGGGTTGCTGTGTCCTTCTCCAAGAGATATAGGGGTGCTATTTTAATAGAAGAACAAGAGCAGAGAAGTATTATTCTTCTAGATTTTTCTATGTTTTGGGATAGTGGAAGTTAACTTTTAACTTTTACTCCCCTCTTGATTTCTAAGAATTGAAAGAACAGTTTATCACAGGTTCATGCAGATTAATAAATAAGAGCCCAGGTGTCTTTGGAATGGCAACCTTCCAGTTCTTCTAAAACTACAAAAACGTAATTCAAAGGAATGGTTGCAGTCAAGATCAAGGGTGAGTTTGCTCCCCTCCCCATCTCAGCACAACATCTTGAGATTCCCTCTTGGTTGTGCTCTTCTGGTCCGTGGTGCCTCAGACAGTAAAGAGTCTGCCTGCAATGTGGGAGACTTGGTTTTGATCCCTGGGTTGGGAAAATCCCCCGGAGAAGGAAATAGCAATCCACTCCAGTGTTCTTGCCTGAAAAATCCCATGGATGGAGGAGCCTGGCAGGCTACAGTCCATGGAGTCGTAAAGAGTCGACTAACACTAACACTGCTGGATCAGTCCTGGGCTTTCAAAGATAGTACAGAAAAAGCAATAAGCATCAGGAGCTTGAATTGGCTTTGAACCTGCCAAAGCTACCAGATACTGGGACCCAGCTTTGATGATGCATAGTATTCTTGTTGGAAGGAGTAATTTTATCATTAAAGACAATATATCTCTTCATTTAAGTGGCAGTTTTGTTGGCACTGTTTCTTTTGATTTTTGTTGGTATTATTTCTTTTGATTTTTGTTGGCATTGTTTCTTTTGATTTTGTTCTTATTTCATAAGAAGAAAAGCAAGTCCATGTGGTTTATAGGAGAGAAACGTGGTTAACCGCTCAGATTGAGACTGAGAATTTTGAAAGATAATAGGAATTAGGAATTGAACACAGCCTCTCCTACCATGAATACAATGTTAGCAACCATGTACAGAGATGATGCAAAACTGAGCAACTTCATGTCGAGTAGGTGAAAGAAATAAAACTGTTAGCAGATCATCTCAGAACATAGGAAGGGAGAAAATGGGGGTACACAGGATACTTAGAGATCAAAGGGGTGGGCACTTTATTGTGTGTCTTGAAGGATTAAGTGAATAGATAAAGTGGTGGAAGTCGGGGGACAGGAAGGGTGCTCACTGCTCCTAAGTGCTTGATATTGTTGATTCTAGGACCTCTCAGCTGGCAGAGTATGGCAATGTATGTGTGTATATATGCTCATGTATATATCTGCAATATTTCTAATGTAGGCATATGTCTCTATTCTAAACTAAACATGAGTTCCTAATGGTGTCATCAACCTTAACTGACTGCCACATGGATCAATCTGTTCTTCTTCTCTTGTTTGTGTAAAGCTTCCCATTCTAACAGGGAGAGAAATCTGGCTGCCACCATCTTCCAGTCAATTACTTACATTGCTCAATCCAGTACACACATGTAGTACTTTTGGGATTGTTAACCCATACCTCCATGGGAAACAACTTTATCTACTAGAGCACAGTGCTGATGTACAGTTCTTTTTTGCCTTCAGTCTTAAAGACACTATGCTTTTCTGTTGATGTATGGCAAAACCAATACAATATTGTAAATTAAAAAAAATAATAATAATAATAAAAATTAAAAAAAAATAAAGCTGGATAAGTTCTATCATGTTACTCTAAATATTTTAAATAAATATTATTTTAAAAAAAAGACACTACGCATTTCTAAAGTGACTTAGGTCAGCATTTTCTCCCCATTCCCTTTGGTGAGATTGTTTCATACATTTTTATCACAGATCATTTTGTCACATTCAGTATTCCATCCTGGTATCCTCTGACAACCTGATTATATATATATATGTATTCATACATTAAGGCTTACTGTTATATAAAAAAATAATTTTATTTATTTATTTTTGGGTTGTGCTGGGTCTTCATTGTGTTCGTTGGGTTGTGTGGGGAGCTCTCTCCAGTTGTGGTCCAGGGGCTTCTCATTGCAGTGGCTTGTCTTGTTGTGGAGCACAGGCTCTAGGTTGCTTAGGCTTCCGTAGTTGCAACACGTGGGCTCAGTAGCTGCAGCTCCCAGGCTCTAGAGCACAGGATCAATAGTTGAGGGCTTAGTTGCTCCCCGGCGTGTGGGATCCTTCCTGTCATGTCTCTTGCACAGGCAGGCAGACTCTTCACCACTGAGCCACTGGGGAAGCCCCAGACTCCCTCTTTATATAAAACTCTATGGATTTTTACAAATTCAGAGTCATGTATCTATCATTGCAGTATCATGTGGAATAGTTTCACCAGCCTAAACATTTTCTTGTATTTTATGTATTCAATCATCTTTTGCCCCCTCCCCTCCAGGAAACCTGCAACCACTTATCTATTTACTCTCTCTGTAGTTTTGTCTTTTCCAGAATGTTCTAGAAATTGAATCATATACTAGGTAGTCTTTTCAGACTATTTCCTTTTACTTAGCAAAATGTATTTAAAATTCATCTATGTCTTTGCATAGCTTGATAACTTATTCCTTTTTATTGCTAAATAGTAGTCCATTGTATGGACATAACAACTTGTTTAGGCATCTTGGTTGTTCCCAATTTTTGTAAAGTATGAATAAATCTGCTACAAGCAATCACATGCTGGTTTTTATGTGACTTCAAGTTTTCAAATCAATGAGATAAATTATATAAACAATGAGATAAAATATAATTTATCTCCTTGTGATTGTTGGAATTTATAATTGGATTATGTTTATCTTTGAAAGAAACTGCCAAGCTGTTTTGTAAAGTAGCTATTTTGAATTCCTGCCAGCAATGAAGGTGAGTTTCTATTGCTCTGCATCCTTTCCAGCAATTCATATTATACTTTTGTTAATAAAAAATTAAACTCTTTAATGGATGTGTAGTTGTATCCTATAGTTGTTTTAAGTTTCAATTCCTAATTACAAATGATGTTGAACAATTTTTCACATGCTTTATTTACCATGTGTATATCTTCTTTGGTGAGGTGTCTGTTCAGATCTTTTGCCCATTTTGAATTGTATTTTTTGTTCTCTTATTGTTGAGATTTATGAGTTCTATGATTATTATGTGTTCTTATAAGACATGTGTTTGCAAATAATTTTTCACAATCTGTGGTTTGTTCTTTCATTATCTCAATAGTGTCACGCATGGAGTTTTGAATTTTAATAAAATTTATTTATCACTTTTTTTCTTTTTTGGGTTGTGGTTTTGATGTTGTATATTTAAAAAGTCATACATATTTTCCCATCTTCTAGAATTTTTATTGTTTTGCATTTTACAGTTAGATCTATGATCTACCTTGAGTAATTTTTTTGTGAGAAATGTATAAAGTCTAAGTTCACAGTTTTAGCACATGGACATCTAATTTTTCTAGCACCATTTGTTAAGAAGATTATCTGATTTCCAAAGAATTGTTTTTGCTTTGTCAAAGGTCAGCTGATTGTATTTATGTCAGTCTATTTCCAGACTCTTCATCTTGTTGTATTGATCTATGTGTCTATTATTTTGACAATAGAATGCTATCTTGATTGCTGTACCTTTATAGTAAGACTCGATATCAGGTAGTATCAGTCCTCCAGTCTTTTTTTTTTCTTTTTCAGTATTATGTTGTTTATTCCAGGCCTTTGGCCTTTCCATACAAACTTTAGAACCAGTTTCTCAGTATTTACAAAATAACTTACATAGATTTGATTGGAATTATGTTGAATTATAGTTAATTTGGAAAAAATTGAATTTTAACAATGTAGGCTTCTAATCCATGAACATAGGATATCTTTCCATTTATTTATAGCTTTTAAAATTTCTTTTCTCATTGTTCTATAACTATCTGAACATAGAATCTTAAAACATTTTGCTAGATTTATGTCTATTTCATTTCTTTGTCCTAGTGTAAGTGATATTGTATCTTTGATTTCTAATTTGTTATTTAATTTTAGTAAATTGTGTCTTTCAAGGAGTTTGTTCATTTAACTAGCTTGTCAAATTTATTGGCATAAAGTTGTTCCTAATTGTTTTTATTGTTTTTTAAAATGTATGTGGAATCTGGAATGATGTCCTCTCTTTCTTTCACAAGTGAAATTTGGTAATTCGTGTTTTCTTTCTTTTTTATTGATACATCTAGATAGAAATTCGGAGAAGGCACTGGCAACCCACTCCAGTACTCTTGCCTGGAGAATCCCATGGATGGAGGAGCCTGGTAGGCTGCAATCCATGGGGTTGCTAAGAGTCAGACACAACTGAGCGACTTCACTTTCACTTTTCACTTTCATGCATTGGAGAAGGAAATGGCAACCCATTCCAGTGTTCTTGCCTGGAGAATCCCAGGGACGGGGGAGCCTGGTGGGCTGCCGTCTATGGGGTTGCACAGAGTTGGACATGACTGAAGTGACTTAGCAGCAGCAGCGGCAGATAGAGGTTTGTGTTTCATTAATCTTTTCAAGAGACCTCTTCTCACTTCTGTGTCTATTTTCTACTTAATTGATTTCTACTTTGCTTTTATTTTATTGTTTTGTTCCTTTTACTTTAATTTCCTCTTCTTTTACTAGCTCCTTAAGATGAAAGCTCAGATCATTGCTTTTAAATCTTTTGTCCTTTCTAGGTATTTCCTTTTAAGCATTGCTTTAGCTGCATTCCTATAAATCTTGTTGTATTTTGCTTCCATTGTCATTCAGTTCAAAATATTTTCTAATTTCCTTGGGGATTTCTTTTTTGATTCATGAGTTATTTAGAACTTTGTTGCTTAGCTTCCAAATGTTTAAGGATATCTTTTTGCTATTGACTTCTTGTATCAAAGATCATACTTTTATTGTTTTTAGAGAATATGCTTTGTATGCAGAGAAGGAAATGGCAACCCACTCCAGTCCTCTTGCCTGGAAAATCCCATGGATGGAGGAGCCTGGTAGGCTACAGTCCATGGGGTCGCAAAGAGCTGGACATGGCTGAGCGACTCCACTTCACTCACTTCTTACTTTATCATTGGAGAAGGAAACGGCAACCTGCTCCAGTATTCTTGCCTGGAGAATCCCATGGACAGAGGAGCCTGACGGGCCATGGTCCATGGGGTCGCAGAGGGTTGGACTCGTCTGAAGTGATTAAGCAGCAACAGCATGCTTTGTATGAATCCAGTTCTTTGAAGTGGACTGAGATCTTTCATGGCCCAGCAGCTGATCTATTTCATAAATATTCCACATATGCTTGGAAAATATGTGAATTCCACAATTGGTATGTGTAGTATTCTATAAATATCAGTAAAGTTAAATTGGCTAATAATCTTATTCAAGTCTTTATTTATTAATTTTTGTGATTCTACAACCTTATTTGACAATAACAGTTGATTCTCATCCATATTCACTGCCTGTAGTTTTTTTAAAGTGATGACAGGTACGTAGGCAATCAACATATAGAGCTTGTTTGGTGAATCTTCATCTTCATTACATTTTATGGACAATCACACACCAACATGAGATGGGACATTCCTTATTCCCTTGGCCCAGATAGCTTTATTAAGTCTGGTGTCAGTGTGTACATCTGGAGCTCCCATCTCCTTCATGGCAAATTTCCAGATTTCTTTGAGTGCCTGAGGGGAACACTTGTTGAAACTCATTCCATAGATGTGGTTGTGAATGGTGATAGTGTATTCTCTGGTCACCACTTCGCTGATGGCGAACCAGCCCTTCCTCTTGCCACCTTTCTTTGAGGGAGCCGTTCTGCTGGGCTCTTATTGGAAAGCATTTTAAAATACATTTGTTTTAATCAAGTACTGGAATAGAAAAGTTAAAATCTCCATTTTTAATTAGAATTTGTCTCTTTCTAGATTAGCTCTGTCAGTTTTTTGCACTGAGCATATTGAAGCTTTGTATTAGATGAAAACACATTTAGGGCTCTTATTTTTTCTTAATAAATTATTACTGCATCATTATGAAATGCCTATCTTTACTCTGCTATGTGCTAAGTCACTTCAGTTATGTCCAACTCTTTGTGACCCCATGGACTGTAGCCAACAGGCTCTTCTGTCCATGAAATTCTCCAGGCAAGAATACTGGCATGTATTGCTATGCTCTCCTCCAGGAGATCTTCCCAACCCAGGGATCGAACCCACATCTCTTATATCTCCTGCATTGGCAGGTGGGTTCTTTACCACTAGCGTCATCTGGGAAGCCCTTATTGCTGATATTACTTCTTATTATGAATTCTACTTCTTGTGTAGCCCCACTAGCATTCTTCTAATTAGTTATTTGCACGGTATAATTTTCCAGTCTTTTATTTTTTTTTTTTAACATGTGTCTATGCTTGAAGTCCATTTCTTGAAAATAACATATTAATGTATACTTCTTCAGTTCAGTTCAGTTCAGTTGCTCAGTTGTGTCTGACTCTTCGTGACCCCATGAACCACAGCATGCCAGGCCTCCCTGTCCATCAGCAACTCCTGGAGTTTACCCAAACTCATGTCCATTGAAGTCAGTGATGCCGTCCAACCATCTCACCCTCTTTCGTCCCTTTCTCTTTCTGCCCTCAGTCTTTCCCAGCATCAGGGTCTTTTCCAATGAATCAGCCCTTCGCATCACATGGCCAAAGTATTGGAGTTTCAGCTTCAACATCAGTTCTTCCAATGAACACCCAAGACTGATCTCCTTTAGGATGGACTGGTTGGATCTCCTTGCAGTCCAAGGGACTCTCAAGAGTCTTCTCCAACACCACAGTTAAAAAGCACCAATTCTTCTGCACTCAGCTTTCTTTATGGTCCAACTCTCACATCCATACATGACTACTGGAGAAACCATAGCCTTGACTAGATGCACCTTTGTTGGCAAAGTAATGTCTCCCCTTTTAATATGCCATCTAGGTTGGTCACAACTTTCCTTCCAAGGAGTAAGCGTCTTTTAATTTCATGGCTGCAATCACCATCTGCAGTGAGTTTGGAGCCTAAAAATAAAGTCTGTCACTGTTTCCACTGTTTCCCCATCTATTTGCCATAAAGTGATGGGACCAGATGCTATAATCTTAGTTTTCTGAATGTTGAACTTTAAGCCAACTTTTTTACTCTCCTCTTTCACTTTCATCAGGAGGCTCTTTAGTTCCTCTTCACTTTCTGCCATAAGGGTGGTGTCATCTGCATATCTGAGGTTATTGATATTTCTCCTAGCAATCTTGATTTCAGCTTGTGCTTCATCCAGCCCACTGTTTCTCATGATGTACTCTGCATATAAATTAAATCAGTAGGGTGACAATATACATCCTTGATGTACTCCTTTTCCTATTTGGAACCAGTCTGTTGCTCCATGTCCAGTTCTAACTGTTGCTTCCTGACCTACATACAGCACAAGAGGAAGGTCAAGTGGTCTGGTATTCCCATCTCTTTCAGAATTTTCCACAGTTTATTGTGAGCCACATAGTCAAAGGCTTTGGCATAGTCAATAAAGCAGAAATAGATGGTTTTCTGGAGCTCTCTTGCTTTTTTGATGATCCAGCATATCTTGGCAATTTGATCTCTGGTACCTCCATCTTTTCTAAATCCAGCTTGAACGTCAGGAAGTTCACAGTTCACGTATTGCTGAAGCCTGGCTTGGAGAATTTTGAGCATTACTTTACTAGCCTGTGAGATGAGTACAATTGTGCAGTAGTTTGAACATTCTTTGACATTGCCTTTCTTTGGGATTGGAATGAAAACTGACCTTTTCCAGTCCTGTGGCCACTGCTGAGTTTTCCAAATTTGCTGGCATATTGAGTGCAGCACTTTCACAGCATCAACTTTTAGGATTTGAAATAGCTCAACTGGAATCCCATCACCTCCACTAGCTCTGTTTGTAGTGAGGCTTCCTAAGGCCCACTTGACTTCACATTCCAGGTTGTCTGGCTCTAGGTAAGTTATCACACCATTGAGATTATCTTGGTCATGAATATCTTTCTTGTACAGTTCTTCTGTGCATTCTTGCCATCTCTTGGTTAAAATCTTTTGCTTCTATTAGGTCCATACCATTTCTGCCCTTTATTGTGTTTATCTTTGTATGAAATACTCCCTTGGTATCTCTAATTTTCTTGAAGAGATCTCTCGTCTTTCCCATTCCATTGTTTTCCTCTATTTCTTTTCACTGATCGCTAAGGAAGGCTTTCTTATCTCTCCTTGCTTTTCTTTGCAACTCTTGTGTTCAAATGGGTATATCTTTACTTGTCTAGTTTGATGATCTTTACCTTTTAATTGTAGTTGTAGTCCACTCACAGTTGAAATAGTTATTATGTTTGAATTTAAGATCACCATTGCCTTTTTTGTTTTCTGTTCCTCTTTTCATCATTTCTATATTCTTTAATTAATGAAGTATTTAAAACAACATTCTATCTTAACTTACTTGCTGATTCTTAGCTATTTTAGTGATTGCCATGGGGATTACAATATACATCCTTATATCACCATAGTCTACCTTGAATTAGCATGATATTTCTTTAAGTATAATATAAAAAACTTACTATGGCATGTTTTAATTGATTTGTCCCATTTTTAGTGCTATTGTTGTCTTTCATTTTACCTCTGCATTTTATAAACCCTACGGTACATTTTTATCCACTTTGAATAGTAAATTATATTAAAAAATGAGAACAATACTTTCTATTTACTTGCATATACATGCTTCCTGACATGCTATAACCCTTCATTTTGGTTTCTGTTTCTATCTGATATCATTTCCCTTCAGCAAAAAAATCTTTCTGTTATATTTCTTTCTGCAGGGGAAAATTCTCTTGGCAATTGTTTTTGTCATTCTTTTTTTCCTATTATTTTTAGAGGATATTTTCAGTTGATACAGAATTCTAGGTCAACAGTCTCTCCTTTTCCTTCTAGTATTTTAAAGATTTCTTGTCATTGTCTTCTGGCTTGTACTAATATTCACTGATATCTTCTTTTGCAGTATATGCTCTTTTGTTAAGTTTACCCAGTAAAATTTTCATTTCAGCTACTGTATTTTGCAGTTCTTGATTTTACCTGAAATTATTTTATGGTTTCTTTTTCTCTGCTGAGCTTTCTTCATCTCTTTGATCATTAGGTCCATCTTTTCCTTTGAATCAATGAACATATTTCTAATAACTGTTATTAAGTCTTTTTATGATAACTTTAACATCTCTGCATGCATACTGAAGTGGGTTGCCATGCCCTGCTCCAGGGGATCTTTCTGACCCAGGGGGTCTAAACTGCATCTCCTACAATTCCTGCATTGCAGGTGGATTCTTTACCACTGAAACACTGGGGAAGCCCCATATCATCTCTCAGTTCAGTTCAGGTGCTCAGTCGTGTCTGACTGATTGCGACCCCATGGATTGTAGCACGCTAGGCTTCCCTGTCCATCACCAGCTCCCGGAGTTTACCCAAAACCATGTCCATTGAGTCAGTGATACCATCCAACCATCTCATCCTCCATTGTCCCCTTCTCCTCTTGCCTTCAATCGCTCCCAGCATCAGGGTCTTTTCCAATGAGTCAGCTCTTTGCATCAGGTGGCCGAAGTTTTGGGGTTTCAGCTTCAGCATCAGTCCTTCCAATGAATATTCAGGACTGGTTTCCTTTAGGATGGACTTGTTTGATCTCCTTGCAGTCCAAGGGACTCTCAAGAATCTTCTCCAACACCACGGTTCAAAAGCATCAATTCTTCTGGTGCTCAGCTTTTTTTATAGTCTAACTCTCACATCCATACATGACTACTGGAGAAACCATAGCTTTGACTAGATGGACCTTTGTCGGCAAAGTAATGTCTCTGCTTTTTAATATGCTGTCTAGGTTGGTGATAACTTTTCTTCGAAGGAGTAAGGGTCTTTTAATTTCATGGCTGCAGTCACCATCTGCAGTGAGTTTGGAGCCCAGAAAAGTAGTCTGCCACTGTTTCCATTGTTTCCCCATCTATTTGCCATGAAGTGATGGGACCAGATGCCATGATCTTCATTTTCTGAATGTTGAACTTTAAGCCAACTTTTTCACTCTCTTTTTTCACTTTCATCAAGAGGCTCTTTAGTTCTTCTTCACTTTCTGCCATAAGGGTGGTGTCATCTGCATATCTGAGGTTATTGATATTTCTCCTAGCAATCTTGATTCCAACTTGTGCTTCATCCAGTCTGGTGTTTCTCATGTTGTACTCTGCATATAAGTTAAATAAGCAGGGTGACAATATACAGCCTTGACTCATTCCTTTCCCAATTTGGAACCAGTCTATTGTTCCATGTTTAGTTCTAACTGCTGCTTTCTGATCTGCATACAGGTTTCTTAGGAGACATGTCAGGTGGTCTGGTATTTCCATCTCTTGAAGAATTTTCCACAGTTTGTTATATCCACACAGTCAAAGGCCTTGGCATAGTCAATAAAGCAGAAGTAGATGTTTTTGCTTTTAAAAACAAAGCAAGATGTCTTGCTTTTTAAATGATCCAGTGGATGTTGGCAATTTGATCTCTGGTTCCTCTGTCTTTTCTAAATCCAGCTTGAACATCTGGAAGCTCACGGTTCACGTATTGCTGAAGCCTGGCTTGGAGAATTTTGAGCATTACTTTACTAGTGTGTGAGATGAGTGCAATTGTGTGGTAGTCTGAGCAGTCTTTGGCATTGCCTTTCTTTGGGAGTGGAATGGAAACTGACTTTTTCCAGTCCTGTGGCCACTGATGAGTTTTCCAAATTTCCTAGTATCATCTCTAGGTCCATTTTATTAATTATTTTTGATTATAGCTCACATATATTTCTATTAATGTGTTATAATTTTTATTGTATGCTGATCATTGTAGATGTCACATTGCTGAGAGCTTTGATTTTATTTTTCTCCTCTAAAGACTATTGAACTTTTACCTGCCTTGCAGTTAATTTATTTGCACATCAGTTAGACCTTGTCCAGTTTTGTCTTAGCCTTTGTTAGGATAGGTCTAGTGTTGTCCTTAATCTAAGGTTAATGTAGTTTTCCTTCTAAAGAATTGCTATTCTCAGATCTCAACCACCATTCATGGTGGTTTGTGAGGTTTATCCATTCTACCTGGCCAGAGTTCCACATCTAAGACCTGTCTAATATAGAATCACTGTTAGCTCCAGGCACCTCTTCCCTCCATAGCTATTTTCTACCAGGATACATGAAGACTGGCCTGAACTTCTGCAGTTTAATATTCAGTCAAAGACTCAAGGAGAATCTTACAGATGTTGGGGAGTCCCTTCTCTTGTTAAATCCCTCTTCTCTGGTACTTTGCCTCTACAAATCCCAGCTACCTAAGCAATTGTGAAATTTTGTTTCCTATGCCTGGTGAGACTTCTGTTCTTTATTTGGTCTTGTCTTTGTGCTATAATTTGGAAACTGTTTCCAAATCAAAAGCTACAGAGAATGAGGAATTTACCTCATGCATTTCACATCTTTGAAGCTTTGACATTTAGAGTCCAAAGCAATTTCTCCATGTTGTTACCCTGAGAGGGTAAGTCTGATACCTATAATTCTGTCATGGTTGGATCCAGGAATCACTTTCTTTTTATTTTAAAAATAAAATTATCAATTTTATTTATCCTTTCAAAGAACCAGCTTTTGGCTTTGTTGATTTTTGCTATGATCTCTTTTGTTTCTTTTGCATTTATTTCTGCCCTAATTTTTAAGATTTCTTTCCTTCTACTAATCCTGGGGTTCTTCATCTCTTCCTTTTCTTTCTTTTCTTGCTTTAGGTGTAGAGTTAGGTTATTTATTTGACTTTTTTCTTGTTTCTTGAGGTATGCCTGTATTGCTATGAACTTTCCCCTTAGGACTGCTTTTACAGTGTCCCATAGGTTTTGGGTTGTTGTGTTTTCATTTTCATTCATTTCTATGCAAATTTTGATTTCTTTTTTGATTTCTTCTGTGATTTGTTGGTTATTCAGCAGCGTGTTGTTCAGCCTCCATATGTTGGAATTTTTCATAGTTTTTCTCCTGTAATTGAGATCTAATCTTACTGCATTGTGGTCAGAAAAGATGCTTGGAATGATTTCTATTTTTTTGAATTTACCAAGGCTAGATTTATGGCCCAGGATGTGATCTATCCTGGAGAAGGTTCCATGTGCGCTTGAGAAAAAGGTGAAATTCATTGTTTTGGGATGAAATGTCCTATAGATATCAATTAGGTCTAACTGGTCTATTGTATCATTTAAAGTTTGTGTTTCCTTGTTAATTTTCTGTTTAGTTGATCTATCCGTAGGTGTGAGTGGGGTATTAAAGTCTCCCACTATTATTGTGTTATTGTTAATTTCTCCTTTCATACTTATTAGCATTTGTCTTACATATTGTGGTGCTCCTATGTTGGGTGCACATATATTTATAATTGTTATATCTTCTTCTTGGATTGATCCTTTGATCATTATGTAGTGACCTTCTTTGTCTCTCTTCACAGCCTTTGTTTTAAAGTCTATTTTATCTGATATGAGTATTGCTACTCCTGCTTTCTTTTGGTCCCTGTTTGCATGGAAAATCTTTTTCCAGCCCTTCACTTTCAGTCTGTATGTGTCCCCTGTTTTGAGGTGGGTCTCTTATAGACAACATATGTAGGGGTCTTGTTTTTGTATCCATTCAGCCAGTCTTTGTCTTTTGGTTGGGGCATTCAACCCATTTACATTTAACGTAATTATTGATAAGTATGATCCTGTTGCCATTTACTTTATTGTTTTGGGTTTGAATTTACACACCCTTTTTGTGTTTCCTGTCTAGAGAATATCCTTTAGTATTTGTTGGAGAGCTGGTTTGGTGGTGCTGAATTCTTAGCCAGACTCATCAAGAAGCAAAGGGAGAAAAATCAAATCAATAAAATTAGAAATGAAAATGGAGAGATCACAACAGACAACACAGAAATACAAAGGATCATAAGAGACTACTATCAGCAATTATATGCCAATAATATGGACAACGTGGAAGAAATGGACAAATTCTTAGAAAAGTACAACTTTCCAAAACTGGACCAGGAAGGAATAGAAAATCTTAACAGACCCATCACAAGCATGGAAATTGAAACTGTAATCAGAAATCTTCCAGCAAACAAAAGCCCAGGTCCAGATGGCTTCACAGCTGAATTCTACCAAAAATTTAGAGAAGAGCTAACAACCTATCCTACTCAAACTCTTCCAGAAAATTGCAGAGGAAGGTAAGCTTCCAAACTCATTCTATGAGGCCACCATCACCCTAATACCAAAACCTGACAAAGATGCCACAAAAAAAAAAAAAAAAAAGAAAACTACAGGCCAATATCACTGATGAACATAGATGTAAAAATCCTTAACAAAATTTTAGCAATCAGAATCCAACAACACATTAAAAAGATCATACACCATGACCAAGTGGGCTTTATCCCAGGAATGCAAGGATTCTTCAATATTCACAAATCAATCAATGTAATACACCACATTAACAAATTAAAAAATAAAAACCATATGATTATCTCAATAGATGCAGAGAAATCCTTTGACAAAATTCAACATCCATTTATGATAAAAACTGTCCAGAAAGCAGGAATAGAAGGAAAATACCTCAACATAATAAAAGCTATGTATGACAAACCCACAGCAAACATTATCCTCAATGGTGAAAAATTGAAAGCATTTCCTCTAAAGTCAGAAACAAGACAAGGGTGCCCACTTTCACCATTACTATTCAACATAGTTTTGGAAGTTTTGGCCACAGCAATCAGAGCAGAAAAAGAAATAAAAGGAATCCAAATTGGAAAAGAAGAAGTAAAACTCTCACTGTTTGCAGATGACATGATCCTCTATATAGAAAACCCTAAAGACTCCACCAGAAAATTACTAGAACTAATCAATGATTATAGTAAAGTTGCAGGATATAAAATCAACACACAGAAATCCATTGCATTCCTATACACTAATAATGAGAAAACAGACAGAGAAATTAAGGAAACAATTCCATTCACCATTGCAACAAAAAGAATAAAATACTTAGGAATATATCTACCTAAAGAAACTAAAGACCTATATATAGAAAACTATAAAACACTGGTGAAAGAAATCAAAGAGGACACTAATAGATGGAGAAATATACCATGTTCATGGATTGGAAGAATCAATATAGTGAAAATGAGTATACTACCCAAAGCAATTTATAGATTCAATGCAATCCTTATCAAGCTACCAATGGTATTCTTCACAGAGCTAGAACAAATAATTTCATAATTTGTATGGAAATACAAAAAACCTCAAATAGCCAAAGTGATCTTGAGAAAGAAAAATGGAACTGGAGGAATCAACCTGCTTGACTTCAGGGTCTACTACAAAGCCACAGTCATCAAGACAGTATGGTACTGGCGCAAAGACAGAAATATAGATCAATGGAACAAAATAGAAAGCCCAGAGATAAATCCATGCACATATGGACACCTTATCTTTGACAAAGGAGGCAGGAATATACAATGGATTAAAGACAATCTCTTTAACAAGTGGTGCTGGGAAAACTGGTCAACCACTTGCAAAAGAATGAAACTAGAACACTTTCTAACATCATACACAAAAATAAACTCAAAATGGATTAAAGATCTAAACGTAAGACCAGAAACTATAAAACTCCTAGAGGAGAACATAGGCAAAACACTGTCCGACATACATCACAGCAGGATCCTCTATGACCCACCTCCCAGAATATTGGAAATAAAAGCAAAAATAAACAAATGGGACCTAATTAAACTTAAAAGCTTCTGCACAACAAAGGAAACTCTAAGCAAGGTGAAAAGGCAGCCTTCAGAATGGGAGAAAATAATAGCAAATGAAGCAACTGACAAACAACCAATCTCAAAAATATACAAGCAACTCCTACAGCTCAATTCCAGAAAAATAAATGACCCAATCAAAAAATGGGCCAAAGATCTAAATAGACATTTCTCCAAAGAAGACATACAGATGGCTAACAAACACATGAAAAGATGCTCAACATCACTCATTATCAGAGAAATGCAAATCAAAACCATTATGAGGTACCATTTCACGCCAGTCAGAATGGCTGCGATCCAAAAGTCTACAAGCAACAAATGCTGGAGAGGGTGTGGAGAAAAGGGAACCCTCTTACACTGTTGGTGGGAATGCAAACTAGTACAGCCACTATGGAGAACAGTGTGGAGATTCCTTAAAAAACTGGGAGTAGAATTGCCTTATGATCCAGCAATCCCACTGTTGGGCATACACACTGAGGAAACCAGAATTGAAAGAGACATGTGCAACCCAATGTTCATTGCAGCACTGTTTTTGCAGCCAGGACATAGAAACAACCTAGATATCCATCATCAGATGAATGGCTAAGAAAGCTGTGGTACATATACACAATGGAGTATTACTCAGCCATTAAAAAGAATGCATTTGAGTCAGTTCTAATGAGGTGGATGAAACTGAAGCTTATTATACAGAGTGAAGTAAGCCAGAAAGAAAAACACCAATACAGTATACTAACACATATATATGGAATTTAGAAAGATGGTAACAATAACCCTGTATATGAGACAGCAAAAGAGACACTGATGTAAAAAAACAGTCTTTTGGACTCTGTGGGAGAGGGAGAGGGTGGGATGATTTGGGAGAATGGCATTGAAACATGTATAATATCATATATGAAATGAGTCGCCAGTCCAGGTTTGATGCATGATACTTGATGCTTGGGGCTGGTGCACTGGGACGACCCAGAGGGATGGTATGGGGAGGGAGGTTGGAGGAGGGTTCAGGATGGGGAACACATGTATACCTGGGGTGGATTCATTTTGATATATGGCAAAACCAATACAACATTGTAAAGTTAAAAAATAAAATAAAATTAAATAAAAAAATAAAAATAAAATTATCTTTTTATAAACCCATTTAATTTTGATACTTCATTTGTATGTTTATGAGGATCTGTAGCATTTCCCTGCTCATGGCAGAGGGAGAGAGACAGTCACACATATTAAGAGCAATGTAAGAACTCATTAATACACACACACCAAAAGAGCCTACCACCCCCTTTATATTTGTAATGCTTTTCCTTCATAATACCAGAGCAATTGACAGAATTTGTATTTCTGTTAGAACTGTGAATGAGACTTGAAAGTGCTGGCAAAGCAAAGTAACTTGGCAAAATTAGCACATCTCTTGGGGGATCTGAGATCACTTGTCAGCTTCATTGCCCCATTACTTCTGTTGACCATATTATTGTGGAGCCATAGAATCAGCTCTCTTTGGTCCACCATCTCCCACCTTAATATCCTCACCCAATCACTGAGGCTTGGAGTACTCTACGCTGGTTGTAAAAGCTTCCATAGTTAGAGTCAGGACTTAAAAATGTTGGAGAAGGTAACACGTTGAATTGGAGCCTCATTGGGGTGTAAGTAATCCCAGATATTTTTATGAGGGTAATTTCTGTGGAAA
Source organism: Bos indicus x Bos taurus (assembly GCF_003369695.1). Lineage (NCBI taxonomy): Eukaryota > Metazoa > Chordata > Mammalia > Artiodactyla > Bovidae > Bos > Bos indicus x Bos taurus. The sequence continues at coordinate 78,645,773 of NC_040083.1, read as the reverse complement.
AGGTTGAAGTTGAGCTGAAGCTATTTTAGGGAGGTGGTAGAAAGAGAAAAGGCATAGAATAGAGGAAATGATGTGATTCTTAACAAAGATAAGTTTTGAAGAGTCACAAATGGCTCCCTAAAGTTTGTTTTCTGGTTGATAAAGAAAAGAGTAGAAATGTTTGACAAACAATCCTTTCCGTTGTTCACCCATTTCTGGTGAATAAACTCAAAGAGGCAACTGAGCAAAAATTGAGAGAAAAAGTGTAGTGTATTCTCTGCCTCCTGCTGCTACTGCTGCTAAGTCGCTTCAGTCGTGTTCGACTCTGTGCGACCCCATAGACGGCAGCCCACCAGGCTCCCCCGTCCCTGGGATTCTCCAGGCAAGAACACTGGAGTGGGTTGCCATTGCCTTCTCCATTGTGTGAAAGTGAAAAGTGAAAGTGAAGTCGCTCTGTCGTGTCCGACTCTTTGCGACCCCATGGTCTGCAGCCTACCAGGCTCCTCCATCCATGGGATTTTCTAGGCAAGAGTACTGGAGTGGCTTGCCATTGCCTTCTCCATTGCCTCCAGTGTTCGGCTAACATAGGTTAGAAAAAGAGTTACCAGAGGAACTGACATGCTGACTTACTGCATGAGATGGGGACAGCTCTGAGTCTCCCAAGATTCATCCCTCTGTCAAGTATCCTACCTGGAGTCTCTTCAAAAATCTGTGAATGACCTCCAAAAAGTCAGGTAGCAATGACTTTTAAAGTTAAGCAAGATGTAATTTATTTCCTTTTTCTTAGGGGTAAATCAGAGCAATTAATGAAACCAATTGATTATTAATTAAATTATGTAGCTCAAGTTAATTAACTAAAATTAAATCAGAATATAATTAGAGTTTTCTCCTTGGGGGGAAATGAGGGGAAAAAAAAAAAAAAAACAGTTGAGAAATGTTGCCATAGAACCTCAGATAATCCCTTAAAGTTTGTTCGATGATACACCACAATTAAAGAACTCCCAACCACATTTTTGTCTTATTTTCAAGCTGTGGATACGTTTTCTTAAACTGAGAGAGTTACAGAGTAGAAATGGCTGTCTGGCACATCTAGATAAGAAGGGCCAGAGGCAGGTAGTTCAGACTCCCTGGAAAGAGTGGGAGCAGACACAAACCAGTTGTGGAATTCAAAGGCCCCAGGATTCAGCTGAGGGGCATTCAGACCTGGGGTGGACCAGAAGCTGGAAGTGAGAGACAGAGTGGCTGCAATATCTCAGCTCAACATATGCCAGTGCAGATAGACCACATCTGGTCCAGCCATGCAACATGTTCCATCATTCTCACATCCTTTCAGGCTGTATCTGCATCCACAGGGGTAGGGTCAGAACTAACTGTGAAATGAATTTGATTACACTTCCATCATACAGCCCCGTGGGAACTCAGAGTAGAAATTAAACTTAGAGAATGGCAACCTACTCCAATATTTTTGCCTGGAGATTTCCACGGACAGACCAAGGAATCACAAAGAGTTGGATATGACTGAATGATTAACACATAGAGAAAAATATAACAAATAGTATTTCTTCTACCCCTGCATTTTGGGCCTGAGATTTTGCCTCCTACGTGTACTTTTGAAAAACACAGGTGAGGAACATACAATAATGAGATGGGGGACAGAACTCAGGGCTCTCCTATACTTCCTGAGAGCCTGAAACAGTTGCTGAACAAAGCCGCGGAAGAATATGCACTGGGTTTAAGTGAGCTTCTCCCACAGAAATTCTTACACATGATAAGGGTGCATAGAGATTATTCAGTTCAGTTCAGTTCAGTCCCTCAGTAGTGTCTGACTCTTTGCGACCCCACGAGTCGCAGCACGCCAGGCCTCCCTGTCCATCACCAACTCCCGGAGTTCACTCAGACTCATGTCCATCGAGTCAGTGATGCCATCCAGCCATCTCATCCTCTGTTGTCCCCTTCTCCTCCTGCCCCCAGTCCCTCCCAGCATCAGAGTCTTTTCCAAGGAGTCTACTCTTTGCATGAAGTGTCCAAAGTACTGGAGTTTCAGCTTCAGCATCATCCCCTCCAAAGAAATCCCAGGGCTGATCTCCTTCAGAATGGACTGGTTGGATCTCCTTGCAGTCCAAGGGACTCTCAAGAGTCTTCTCCAACACCACAGTTCAAAAGCAGCAATTCTTCGGCGCTCAGCCTTCTTCACAGTCCAACTCTCACATCCATACATGACCACAGGAAAAACCATAGCCTTGACTAGACAGACCTTTCTTGGCAAAGTAATGTCTCTGCTTTTGAATATGCTATCTAGGTTGGTCATAACTTTCAACTTCAAGCAAAAGTTGAATATTTCAGTATTGAATTGGCAGAGATAGTGGTCTTTCTCACAAAATTATACTGGCTGACTTTTCTTTTGTTCAACTTGTCATCTTTCCAGGTGGTAAAATCTTATCTGAATGTTAGCATTTTCCTTCATGAGGTGCTTGAATCATAGCAAAAAAGCCCTGAGCTCTGTAAGAGAAGTTCCCATGAATGATTCTGGCAATGTGAGAGGGGAAATTGAGAATGTGAGAGGGGAAATTGAGAATGTGAGAGGGGAAATTGTTGTCCAGTTCCATGTGATTGAGAAGATTTATCTATCAGTTTGGTGAAATTATGAAAGGAATACATGAGGATCTAAGAGTCACTGCCTAAATGGAAATTTCTCATTTTACAGATAATAAAACTGATGTTCAAGAAAATGGGGAGGGGGAGTGCCCAACACACAGGTAGAGACAGAGGGGTGGAACACAGAGGGAGAAGAGAATTTCACTTTCCTTTTCTGGCTTTAATCACTATGATACAATTTGAAAATAATGAAATGTTCATTTGCTCCCCCTCCTTGACCCATACATTTGTGCTTTTAATCCATACACATTAATTAAAATTCAGGCACTTAATCATAGCCACGGACCTATATTGGACTTCCCTGGTAGCTCAGTTGGTAAAGAATCCACCTGCAGAGGAGAGGAGGAGACCCCAGTTCGATTCCTGGGTTGGGAATATCCCCTGAAGAAGGGATAGGCTATCCTCTCCAGTATTCTTGGGCTTCCCTGGTGGCTCAGATGGTAAAGAATCCACCTGCAATGCGGGAGACCTGGGTTCGATCCAGGGTTGGGAAGATCACCTGGAGCCCACTGCAGTTTTCTTGCCTGGAGAATCCCCATGGACAGAGGAGCCTGGTAGGCTGCTGCAGTCCATGGGGTCACAAAGAGTCAAACATGACTGAGCGACTGAACTGAACTGAACTGAATATGATCTCAATAAAGAAATACGAGTATGAAGTTCAGCCTTAAATGTGGTTCTTAGTTTTTCTCAAAAAATCTGAAAACATCCAATCTCAAGTGTTATCTTTATGTCCACCACTTGTTTCTCTCTTAGGAGCTCCATTTATGTCCTATGAGCTTCTGCAGGTCCCACAGGGTACGTGTTGTTTCTTTCTTTTCTTGAGCTTTGGGAAGGACGCAGGAGAGGACTTCAACAGGTCCTGAAATAGGGTCTGTTTTGTATTATAGGAATCTAGAAGATGAGAACAGAAGGTCATGGAACTGCATACAAGAAGAACAGCTATTGCAAAAGGGATGCAAACACAAACTCTATTCTGAGCTGACTCTTCTCAGCTCTCAGCCCTTTTAATCTGAACAGCTCTTCAGAAGTCATTAAATCTCCATTTTGATAGCCAGTGACAAAAATGGAAATACTGTCAGATTTTGGAAGGAAACTTTGAAAACTATTTAGCTTTATAGATAAGGATACTCAGGCTCATGGGCTTCCCAGGTGGCACAGTGGTCAAGACTGCCAATGCAGGAGATGCAAGAGATGTTTTGGGTTCAATCCCTGGGTCAGGAAGATCCCCTGGAGGAGGCAATGGCAATCCACTCCAATATTCTGGCCTGGAAAATTCCATGGACAGAGCAACCTGATGGACTACAGCCCATGGGGTCACAAAGAATTGTATATGACTGAGCCACTAAGTGTGCACACACACACACACACACACACACACACGGCTCACAGAGATGAAGCAACTGGTCTAATGACCCAGACTGGGTTAATGATAGACTTTAGCAAAGAGTATGAATATTGTTCAGGCAACACTTAAGAAAATATTTTAGTATAGTGAAATCATGGACAATGTTTTTGTCATGGCATTATTTGTTTCTGTATATTTGCCTAACTGCAAAATGTTTTGAACAAAGAAACATTTAGGGGCTTTCAAACTATTAGGATTTTTTTACTCTGAGTTGAGAAAATAGACATAAAGAAACCTCTGTACATAGGCAAACTAATACGTGGGTGTTCAGATTTATACACATAATTTATAACAATAAAAACAGTTCCCTGACTTACTCGATTACCATCATGTCATTTTTTTCCCCTAATGGAAGCACTTGTCTTCTATTTATTCTGCAATTTATACCAGTGTTTCCATATAGTACACTATTTTATAGATGTGGCACTGTAAGCTAACTTTCATTATTTTAGACATTATATATTAGTTTTCTATTATGGCAATAGATGATTTAACTCAGTCCAAATGCTGTTTCTAATAGAACCTGAGATTGAATTTCTCAACCCCTGATGAGAGGTGATCTGATTTATTGATTTTGACAAATCAGTGACATTTCTTACAACTATGACATTTCTTGCAACTAAGTGTTACGAAGTGGGTTGATGTCTGTTCGACTGCTATGCGCACAGATTGGAATTCTTTACAGATGCAAAGTCACTTATGACCCACCTTTTGAGATATGTATTATTATTCCTGTTTTCAAACATTATAAAATGAGCCTAATCTAAGGTTATATCCTGTGTAATTGGGATTTAACTCCAAATCTCTTTGATTTCAGTTTAGTTCAGTTCAGTCACTCAGTCATGTCCGACTTTTTGCGACCTGATGAATCGCAGCACGCCAGGCCTCCCTGTCCATCACCATCTCCCAGAGTTCACTCAAACTCATATCCATTGAGTCGGTGATGCCATCCAGCCATCTCATCCTCTGTCGTCCCCTTCTCCTCCTGCCCCCAATCCCTCCCAGCATCAGAGTCTTTTCCAATGAGTCAACTCTTCGCATGAGGTGGCCAAAGTACTGGAGTTTCAGCTTTAGCATCATTCCTTCCAAAGAAATCCCAGGGCTGATCTCCTTCAGAATGGACTGGTTGGATCTCCTTGCAGTCCAAGGGACTCTCAAGAGTCTTCTCCAACACCACAGTTCCAAAGCATCAATTCTTTGGCGCTCAGCCTTCTTCACAGTCCAACTCTCACATCCATACATGACCACTGGAAAAACCATAGCCTTGACTAGATGAACCTTTGTTGGCAAAGTAATGTCTCTGTTTTTGAATATGCTATCTAGGTTGGTCATAACTTTCCTTCCAAGGAGTAAGCGTCTTTTAATTTCATGGCTGCAGTCACCATCTGCAGTGATTTTGGAGCCCCCCAAAATAAAGTCTGACACTGTTTCCACTGTTTCCCCATCTATTTGCCATGAAGTGATGGGACCGGATACCATGATCTTCGTTTTCTGAATGTTGAGCTTTAAGCCAACTTTTTCACTCTCCACTTTCACTTTCATCAGGAGACTTTTTAGTTCCTCTTCACTTTCTGCTATAAGGGTGGTGTCATCTGCATATCTGAGGTTATTGATATTTCTCCCAGCAATCTTGATTCTAGCTTGTGCTTCTTCCAGTCCAGTGTTTCTCATGATGTATTCTGCATATAAGTTAAATAAGCAGGGTGACAATATACAGCCTTGATGTACTCCTTTTCCTCTTTGGAACCAGTCTGTTGTTCCATGTCCAGTTCTAACTGTTGCTTCCTGACCCGCATACAGATTTCTCAAGAGGCAGATCAGGTGGTCTGGTATTCCCATCTCTTTCAGAATTTTCCACAGTTTATTGTGATCCACACAGTCAAAGGCTTTGGCATAGTCAATAAAGCAGAAATAGATGTTCTTCTGGAACTCTCTTGCTTTTTCCATGATCCAGCGGATGTTGGCAATTTGATATCTGGTTCATCTGCCTTTTCTAAAACCAGCTTGAATATCAGGAAGTTCACAGTTCACGTATTGCTGAAGCCTGGCTTGGAAACTTTTGAGCATTACTTTACTAGCATATGAGATGAGTGCAATTGTGCAGTAGTTTGAGCATTTTTTGGCATTGCCTTTCTTTGGGATTGGAATGAAAATCGACCTTTTCCAGTCCTGTGGCCACTGCTGAGTTTTCCAAATTTGCTGGCATATTGAGTGCAGCACTTTCACAGCATCATCTTTTAGGATTTGGAATAGCTCAACTGGAATTCCATCACCTCCACTAGCTTTGTTCCCAATGTTTCATATTGTCCCTAGAAGAAAGTTTCTTTTCAACATAACTTTCTCTGTAATTTTGGGCATCACTAGGTTCTGTGGCTACTGTTACCTTTTCTTGCATAGGAAACCCTTGAAAAAAGAGTTATATGAGTCTTGAGGAGATATACAGTGTCATGAAGAGTTGTAAGTGGGATAGGAGGGGACGTCTGGCCCATCTTTTCCCATCTAGTGATGGGAAGAAGGGACCAGTCTCCCAATTTGATTTTGTGAGAAAAGAGGACAAAGCTGAGACTAGTAGGCTTCAAATCTCAAACATTTTTCTCCTGGAGCTGGTTGATTTTCTCCCCCAAATCCTTTGAATTCAGATGGTTGGGGAGAACTCCAGCAACTAAAAGAGGTTTCTTCAATACAGAAGAGAAAATTTCCTTTTATCTTGTCTTATACTTTCAGTAGCAAGGATGAGGAAATGCTACAATGGGCTAAGATATTGATAATGTAAGTGAAAGAACAAACGTGACTTCTGCTCCTGTCTTCTTCCCCAGACTGGAAGATGGCTCTTGCCTAAGAATGTGATTATGTTCCTCCAAAAAGGAATTTCAAAATTTTAGCAGCATCTTTGGTCAGCTAAGGAAAAGACAATTGTGAAATGTCTCTCTCAGTGATAAGCTGTTTTTAGCACTGGCATGTCTGAAAATGTGTACTGTGTATGTGTGATGCAGAGAGGGTCCAAAGCAAATCAAAGTCTTAGGAATAGTAAAACGAAGAGGAAACTCTGTAGTGACAGAACCGACATTACAAATCATGGCACAGTAGAACAATGTTTTGTTCTTTCTGGTAGGTTTAATCTTTGATTGTCACTAAAAACTAATATTTGCTTTTGGGAATAGATATATGTGTGTGTGTGCATGTGTGTGTTTTCATCTGTTTGACTGACTTAACAATTACTTCTTGGGCAATCAGAAGAACAGAGAAGCAAGGCTGCAGTTCACACTGGTGGAAAGACTTTGAAGAACATGGGGCTTCGGGTAAGTCTACTTACCAAATACTGAATATACATTTGATCTCTATTCTGCTGGAATCCCCCTCAGTTCAGTTTGGTTCAGTCATTCAGTTGTGTCTGACTCTTTGCAACTCCATGGACTACAGCGTGCCAGGCTTCCCTGTCCATCACCAACTCCCGGAGCCTACTCAAACTCATGTCCATTGAGTCAATGATGCCAGCCAATGTTTTTAAGCCAACTTTTTCACTCTCCTCTTTCACTTTCATCAAGAAGCTCTTTAGTTCCTCATCACCTTCTGCCACAAGGTTGGTGTCATCTGCATATCTGAGGTTACTGATATTTCTCCCGGCAATCTTGATTCCAACTTGTGCTTCATCCAGCCTAGCATTTCACGTGATGTACTCTGTATATAAGTTAAATAAGCAAGGTGACAATATACAGCCTTGATGTACTCCTTTCCTGATTTGGAACCAGTTTATTGTTCCATAGCCAGTTCTAACTGTTGCTTCTTGACCTGCATACAAATTTCCCAGGAGACAGGTAAGGTGGTCTGGTATTCCCATGTCTTGAAGAATTTTCCACAGTTTGTTGTGATTCACACAGTCAAAGGCTTTGGCATAGTCAATAAAACAGAAGTAGAAGTAGGAATTCTCCTAGCTTATGCTAATATATTGATAAATATGTGAGCATTGACAAAATGAAGCACTGTGAGGACACTGGAAAAAGTAGTTGCTTTGGGTAGTGGGTGAGGTTCTTTTTATAATGTTGATGGAAATTCACATGAAGATTAGAAGAAGGTACTTTTGTTAAAAGGTACATAATAGCAAAGTTAGGAAGCTAGAATATCCACGGAGGCTCTTTGTGGATAGGACCAATAGAAAAGCCTTAATTAGGCTTCCCTGATAGCTCAGTTGGTTTGACCCTGGGTTTGATTCCTGGGTCTGGAAGATCTGCTGGAGAAGGGGTATGCTACACACTCCAGTATTCTTGGGCTTCCCTTGTGGCTCAGCCTGTAAAGAATCTGCCTGCAATGAGGGAGACCTGGGTTTGATCCCTGGGTTGGGAAGATCCTCTGGAGAAGGGAAAGGCTACCTCTGGAGAAGGGAAAAGCTACCCACTCCAGTATTCTGGCCTGGAGAATTCCATGGACTGTATAATCCACAGGGTCGCAGAGTCAGGTACAACTGAGTGACTTTCACTTTCACTTCTCAGGATACAGATAATTTCCTCCCTTGTTCTGTAATTCCCTTGTTATTTTGATTCTTCAGTAATGCCTTCTGTAAGATAGTGGTGCAGAAAAGAGGGCCAGAACAGTGAAGGTGGGTGTGTCTTGCCTCTCATCCAACCCTTCATTGTTGTCTGTGCTGAGGCATCCTGGGAACTGACCAGCCATGGGGTTGGAGGTAGCATGATGAAGGACAGAAACAACTGATTGTCAAGTGAACAACTCAGAAGAAAGCCACAGAAGTCTCCTTCCTCTCCTTTCTTGCACCATGTTAAGAGAAGGTGAAGGGAAGAGAAGAGAAAAAAGAAGAGGACAGGAGAAAAAGGAGGGAAAAGAGAGGAGAAAATCATTAAAAAAAAAAAGTTAATAATAAGCTATCACTTTCCCCTGAACAGCCAACGTTAAATATGTAACCTTTTGTGAGTTTCTTAATGTGAATATCAGCAAATCAATCAGTGTGATGCTCCACATTAACAAACTGAAGAATAAAAACCATATGATCATCTCAATAGATGTAGAAAAGTTTTTAACAAAATCTGACATCCATTTCTGATAAAAATTCTCCAGAAAGGGGGGACCAAGGGAGCATACCTCAACATAATAAACGTCATATATGACAAACCCACAGCTAACATACTCAATGATGAAAAACTGGAAACATTTCCTCCGAGATCAGGAACAAGACAAGAATGCCCACTTTTTGCTACTTTTATTCAACATAGTATTGGAACTCCTAGTCACAGCAATCAGAAAAGAAAAAGAAATAAAAGGAATCCAAGTTGTTTGCAGATGGCATGAAACTATACATAGAAAATTCTAAAGACAGCTCCAGAAAACTACTAGCTCATCAGCAAATTCAGTGAAGTTGCAGGATACAAAATTAATATACAAAAATCTGTTGCATTTCTACACGCTAACAATGAGCTACCAGAAAGAGAAATTAAAGAAACAATTCCACTTACCATCTCATCAAAAAGAATATATCTAAGGAGATAAAAGACCTATACTTGGAAAACTATGAGACACTAATGAAAGAAATGAAGATCAACACAAATAGATGAAAAGATACATCATGTTCTTGGATTGGAAGAATTGATATTGTTAAAATGGACCATACTACCAAAGCAATCTGCAGATTCAGTACATTTCTTATCAAAATATCAATGGAACTAGAACAAGTAATTTTAAAATTTGTGCAGAAACACAAAAGACCTCAAATGACTGAAACAATTTGGAGAAAGAACAGAGCTGAAGGAATCACACTCCCTGAATTCAGACTATAAAACAAATCTACAGTAATGAAAACAGTATGGTATTGGCACACAAAAAAAGACACATAGATCAACAGAACAGAATAGAAAGCTGAGAAATAAACCTGTGCATTTATGTTCAGTTAATCTACAACAAAGGAGACAAGAATATACAATGAAGAAAAAACAGTCTTTTCAATAAGTGGTGCTAGGAAAACCGGACAACTACAAGTAAAAGAAAAGAAATGTTCTAAAACATTCTCTAACACCATACAAAAAATTTAACTCAAAATTGATTAAGGACCTAAATGTTGAGACTGAAAATCATAAAACTACTAGAGGAAAACATAGGTAGAATACTCTTTAATGTTAATTGTAGCAATATTTTTGGGATCCCTCTCCTAAAGCAAAAGTGAAAGTGAAACTGCTATCTGCTCAATTGTGTCTGACTCTTTGCAACCCCATGGACCATAGCCTGCCAGACTCCTCTGTCCATGGGCTTCTCCAGGCAAAAATACTGGAGTGGGTTGCCATTTCCTTCTCCAGGAGATCTTCCCAACCCAGGGATCAAACCCAGGTCTCCTACATTGCAGGCAGATTCTTTACCAATTGAGCCACCAGGGAAGCCTCAGTAAAGGCAATAAAAATAAAAATAAACAAATGGGACCTAATTAAACTTAAAAGCTTTTGCACATCAAAGGAAACTGCTGACAAAATGAAAAGACAACCCACTCAATGTAAGAAAATATTTTCAAATGAGATGATAGATAAGGGCTTAATATCAAACATACATAAATAACTCATACAACTCAACATCAAAAAAAACAAAAAACAAAAAAAAACCTAACAGACAATCTGATTTAAAAAATGGGCCAAAAACCTAAATAGACATTTTTCCAAAGAGGAAATACAGATGGCCATCAGGCACATGAAAACATGTTCACAGTTGCTAATCATCATGGAAATGCAAATCAAAATCACAGTGAGATATCACTTCACACTGGTCAGAGTGACTACCATCAAAAAGAACAGAAATAACATATGTTGGTGGGGATAGGAGGAAAAGTAAACACTACTATCTTGTTGGTGGGAAAGTAAATTGATGCAGAAACTGTGGGAAACAGTATAAAGGTTTCTTAAAAACCTAAAACTAGGACTACCATATGACTCAGTAATTTCAGTTCAGTTCAGTTGCTCAGTGGTGTCCAACTCTTTGCGATCCCATGGACTACAGCATGCTAGGCTTCCAGGGTTTGCTCAAATTCATAAAAGTTGTCCATCAAGTCAGTGATGCCACCCAACCATCTTATCCTCTGTCATCCCCTTCTCCTCCTGCACTCCTAGGTATATATCTGAAAAATAAACAAAAATACTGATTTGAAAAGATACACGCACCCCAGTTCAATAGTAGCATTATTTACATTTGCCAAGATATAGAAGCAACCTAAGCATCCATTGGCAGATGAATGGATAAAGAAGATTGGAATATATATATAGGTATATAAATAATGAAAATATAAATAATGAAATACTACTCAGCCATGAAATTAAAAGACGCTTGCTCCTTGGAAGAAAAGCTATGACCAACTTAGACAGCATATTAAAAAGCAGAGACATTACTTTGCCAACAAAGGTCCATCTAGTCAAAGCTATGGTTTTTCCAGTAGTCATGTATGGATGCAAGAGTTAGACTATAAAGAAAGCTGAGCACAGAAGAATTGATGCTTTTGAACTGTGGTATTGGAGAAGACTCTTGAGAGTCTCTTGGACTGCAAGGAGATCCAACCAGTCAATCCTAAAGGAAATCAGTCCTGAACATTCACTGGAAGAACTGATGCTGAAGCTGAAACTTCAATACTTTGACTACCTGATGTGAAGAACTGACTCATTGGAAAAGACCTTGATGCTGGGAAAGACTGAAGGTGGGAGGAGAAGGGAATGACAGAGGATGAGATGGTTGGATCACCTACTCAATAGACATGAGTTTGAGCAAGCTCCGGGAGTTGGTGATGGACAGGGAAGCCTGGCCTGCTGCAGTCCATGGGGTTGCAAAGAGCTGGACATGATTGAGTGACTGAACTGAACTCAGCCACGAAAAATGAAAATTTGCCATTTGCAGGAAAATGGATGTCCTTGAGGCTATTTTTAATTAAATAAGTCAGACAGAGGAATACAAATACTGTATGATATCACTTATCTGTGGAATCTAAAAAATATAGCAAACTCGTTAATCTAATATAAAAGAAACAGACTTGTAGATATAGAGAACAAACTAGTGTTTACCATTAGGGGGAAGGAAGGGGGAGGGGCAATACAAGAATGGGAGAGTAAGAGGTACAAACTCTTATGTATAAAATAAGTTACAAGAATATACTTCACAACTGAAAATATAGCCAGCATTTTATAAGAACTATAAATGGAGTATAATACTAAAAAAAAGAATGTGTGCTTCCTCTTGGTCTCAGGTCAGTCTTCAAATTACTTCCTTATAGCAAATCTCCCCTTCAAGTTGCCATCACCCCTGTGATCTCTACTCTGGAAGGTGAAAACCTGGACAGGGTTTCTAAAGGCCCAGACAGTCTTCACTTCCATGTGGACCCTCACCAGGGACAGACTGGGGGCCCTGCATGCACAGGTGTAAGAGGGTCCATTCAGGACTGAGTACACTTCCACTTGGCTCCCTGCTATGCTCCAGAAGATTATTTCCCTAAGAATTCAAGTTTCTTCATTTTATCTTCCCTGTTTTTGATGCCCTGCCCACTCCCCTTATCTCCTTTATCATCTATGAATTTTCTATAGTCCTTATGAGTAAAAAATGAATCCTGGACTCTTTCTGTCTCTCATATTAATTCTGATCGTTGTTTGTGTTTTCCCAATGGATGATTCACATCTGTTCAGTTACAGGGAGGAAAGAATTCCTCAGGATAAAATTAAAAGAGTTTGGTGGGCACAGAATGAGGTTGAAACACAGATTAATATTTAGAAAGATTGCTCCACTGTTCTGACATTATACAGACAGGGTGTTTGCTACATCACTTCTTTACAAGTGGGAGCCATTTATAATTCTCAACACCTATCTTGCTGAGAGAAGGTGATGGCATCACCTTGTTAAACTGAAAATGGATCTAGAAAAACACAAGAAACCAAAAAATGTGTGACAAGAAGGGACATATGAAAAATTTCCCATATACGTGCAGTACTTTTGCTAAGTGTGCACAAGAGATCCAAATTTATGGTGTTGACAGAACCCACATCTTGACCTCTGAGGCTAAGCTGTTTGGGTTAATACAGAGTTTGCAAATTTAAGTCGCTCTCAGTTGGTACTCTCTGGCTTCTGGCCAAACTGAGGCCTGAAGTCCAGACTGCCCAGTGACTGAATACAGAAAACTCTTAATGCTTTGGAAGTGTTTCAAAATTTTCAGGCCATTAGGGGACTATTTGGAAGGATAATATACTAAAACAAATTGTGATAGTATTAAATAGTTATTGCAGTTCTCCAACACAGTTGTTTTTTTTTTTATTCTCTAGTAGGCTAAGGGTGCACTAGTTGGCATTCATCTCTTCCCACCAATTCTCACATTATCTTTTGAGTGTTACTGTGTTGTCACACTTGGACTAATCTGCCTTGTGTTAAAGTTGTCTGGTATTAAATGAAAGCAAGACTGTTTCAGAAGTGTATCATATGAAACAAGCTGAGATGGAGGAGGAGGTGGGCCCAAGACCTGTGGAGGAGCAACAAGACAGGAATGGGCTCCCTGGTCAAGGCAGGAAGTACTGTTGAAGGAGGGGAAATTAGATGATAACAGTTACCTATAGTAGTTCAGCTCCTCTCTTTTTTTTTTTTAATATATAAATTTTACTGAAGTATAGTTGACTTACAATGTTTCAGATGCCCAGCAAGGTGATTCAAGTATACAAATACCCATATATTAATTTTGAAATTATTTTCCATCATAGGTTATTACAAGATATTGACTATGGTTCCCTACGTGCTACAGTAAACCTTTGTTGCTTGTTTCATATCTAGTTTTTAATTAGAAATCTAGCATTCTATTCATATTAAGTCAAACAAGTGGACTCAAAATGTCATAAATTTTTTATTTAGACAAAAATTCATAAGTTTTCCAAAATATATATGCATATTATATATATGTATACAAAAGCTTTTCTACTATACTTGATAAAGACTTGAGAGAGAACATCAAAAAAATAAAGAGATGGAGAAACTGGAGAACATAAACTAAATGAAATGGGAGCACCAAATATGAAATAGAAAAAGTGAAACAAACAAGATAAAAGGAAAAGATCATCATATAGTCCAGTTGTTTTTAAACGTGACTTCTCATTAGAAACATATCTGGAGCTCTGGAGATTAGAAACAATACCTGATCATTTGTATTTTTCAAAAAATTTCAAGATAATTCTGATATGCATCTGAATTTTAAAAAATGATTATAGGTTCTTCTATTAGATCTTAGTTTTGGTGATACAGAGTTCTATAATTTTTCTGTTAATCAATCATGATACAATGATATTAAGTGAGTAATAGTTACATAATCACAATAGTAAAAGATGTTTATAATTTTTCACAATCAATAGCCAGACAAAAAATAAAAGATCCTCTCTGTTTTAGAAATACCCAACTGAATTTGGCATCATGTGTTCACCAGGTAGCAAATAGCTTAGACAAACAGCAACCAACACCTGACAACTGGATTTCAGAAAGGAGGGTGGTGAGGAAATTAGTGTCATAAAAAATTGGAAAGGGGGAAAGAAAAGAGATGATGGCTTGGCTAGAGTTGAATTAAGAAATAATTTTTCAAAGTTTCAAGAGTCATAACACACAGCTGAGTCCCAGGAAGGCTGGGAATCTAACTAAGAGCTTGTCTTATGGTCTCCCATGTCCTTTCTAGAAAACTATGAAGAGATTTCCCTTGCATACAGTTACCTCTGACACTTGGGAGAAATTTCTAAAAATGTTTCTGAATGGATTTATGGTAGGTTTCCAACCTTGTGGCTGTTTACATTTTGGGTCAACATTTTCTTTGTTGTTGTGGGCTGATCCAGGCGAGCACTGTAGGATGTTTAGCAGCATTCCTGGCCTCTACTCACTCACACCAGTAGCACCTCCCCACTGAGCTGGGCCACTGCCGCTCCCTCATCCAGGGAGCCCTCTAAATATCCAGGTGAGGCTGAGGTCTCTGGGACATTAAGTGTGGAAGCCACAGTGCTCTGGGCAAGAGTGGAAGCCACAGTGCTCTGGGCAAGAGTGGAGAGGCTCCATCTCCTTCGGCTTTGTACTTTTTCATCTGAGGGATAAAGTATATTGTGGTACTTTATATCTTTCAGAAAAATGTACAATATTCCTTGAACTTTTCCTTGATCTGGAATACAATTTGAACCAATTGGGGCTGCCCCATAGGACCACTTTCCATGACAGGCACCATCTTGCTTTTCTCATCTCCTTCCCCTCTGAGGAGCTTGTCCTTGACTATACTCTCTTTGATTCTTCCCAACCCTTCTTCTCAACCTCAAGAAGCCAGAACTTAGTGTTCCCATGTCTCAGGGGGTTACAGAGAAGGGAGAGAAGTTTCATGAAGAAACCTTTTTGCTGATTTTTGTTTTTTAAAAATCTCAACTCATAATACAGGCTATGCTGAGTTCTCTTGAGAGAAGGGAGAAATATATCCCAAGGAGAAGGGCATTAATGGTCTGTGTTTCCAGGGGTGGTTTTTTTCCCTAGCAGTGCTCCCAGGGAGGTCAGAGAATCTCCTAAAGGAGGTGTACCAGATGTGCCTAAGGAGCTTTAGATTCTACACAACAGAATTCCTGCCTTGGCAGTGATTTCATAAAGTATAGAGCCACTTACCTTTATAACTCTGCCCATGTGACCTTCAGGGGGCAGATTGTATGTTCCAAAGATGGTCACAATGATATCTTCCATCTTTTACTCTCTTCTACAATGTGGTCTTGCCTATGACTTACCAAAAAGTGGCATCTATTTCCTCTCCCTTGAATCTTGCTTGCCTGGCCATATGACTTTACTGAAACCAACAAAACGTGGTAGACATGATGCTACCTGACACCCAGATTTAGGCTGTGTGACTTCTACCTGGTTGCCTTGTTCAGTGGAAAGTACATGTAGAAAGTCCGACTGCCTTGTGATTTCCATATACAGGAAGACACATGTAGATATTCCAGGGGACATCCCTGCTGAGCTCCCTGTCACCCCTGCCACCATGTGCTGTGGCATCTCAGAAATCCAACCCAGTGGAGTCTTCAGATGCCCAAAGCCTAAGTCATGTTTGACTGCAGCTCCCCTGATGAGTTGAGAAAGAGTGCAGAAAATATGGAATAAGTGTGTGCGTGCTCAGTTGCTTCAGTTGTGTCTGACTCTTTGCATCTGTGTGGATTGTAGCCCGTCAGGTTCCTCTGTACATGGGATTTTCCAGGTAAGAATACTGTAGGGGTTTGACATGCCCTCCTCCAGGGGATCTTTCCAACCCAGGGATCTACCTGATGTTTTCCTGTGTTTCCTGTATTGCAGTGGATTCTTTATCCACCTAGCAACTTGGGTAGCTGGGAATAAGTAATTTAGGTTAAATTGAGGATTAGAATTGAGGGCAAAAGAGCTAACAAATGCTATATTTTTTAACTTGCAATTTGCGTTAGCACATACACACACACAAGTTTTTAATCTTTGTACTTCACCTAGAGGAGCTCCAGTCTTCATCCAAAAGGGAAAATAAGAATCCTTCAGCCTCCAGGGTTAGTCATCAGTTGAATGATCCAGTAGTACCTTCAGATTTGTTTGTCCATTTCTATTTCTCCCTTTGTAAAGCTGGTTACTTTACCTAAAAGGTCCTTTCAACTCAAAGATCACGTTTCCCTTTACAAATTGCCCTAGGTCTTTATATTTATTATTCAGCTTAATTGAAAAATAATACCCCAGGCTTCTGAAGCATTCAGGTTCCTACTTATATGAAGTTTAAATGAAATGTGTAATTTTTCTCTCTATAATTTTTCCTGCTTAGTGAATAAGTCTGAGTCAGCCATGTGCTGCATTCAGATCAGGTTCCTTTAAAAGAGTGTTGAGTCTGGGTCTGGAAATAAATGTTCATGTTCATACAGTGAAATATTATCCACATAACTAACTTTTTGCAATCATGATTTTTGTCACTTTTATTATTGTCAAAAATAGTTCAGTTGTAATTCCTACTACTATCTCTTTATTTTCAACTTGAAAGAAAATTAAGTAAGTCAAGGAGAGGTTTAAAGCAATATTTACAGGTATGCCCTTTGTATGAGTAGTATTTGCATTCTAGTGTTTTCATACTTGATGTTTTGTGTATATTCTGTCAAGAATGGGGATGATAATGCCTCCTTCTTAGGGTTGTGATATGTGTATACAGAAGTTATTTCTTGATTTTTTTCTTGACAATGTGCCGATGAATTAAATTTCTATCCTTTGAAATTTTTGCATTTTTCTGTTCTCATTGGTCTTACTAAATGCATTTACAGTCAACAGTACACCATTCTTAATTAGATATCATTTTGTATTGTTTATTAATATGTAAACTTTGCCCATCTTGATTTTGCAACTAGATTATAAAGTTTTAGACTTTTGTAGTCTCACGATGAACAATGTCAGACCTCAATAAATACTTGCTGTTACTTTTCTACCTTTTCGTTTTCCAATCTGTGGGCTTGAAATCCAAAGATATTCTTGAATTAACCCCCCACTGACTTAGTCAGTGAAGTGAAAGTCACTCAGTCGTGTCTGACTCTTTGTGACCCCATGGACTGTATAGTCCATAGAATTCTCCAGGCCAGAATACTGGAGTGGGTAGCTTTTCCCTTTTCCAGGGCATCTTCCCAGCCCAGGGATGGAACCCAGGTCTCCCACATTGCAGGCAGATTCTTTACCAGCTGAGCCACAAGGGAAGCCCAAGAATACTGAAGTGGGTAGCCTATCCCTTCTCCAGCGGATCTTTCTGACCCAGGGATCGAACCAGGGTCTCCTGCATGGCAGGTGGATTCTTTACCAACTTAGCTATGAGGGAAGCCCCCTTTTTTATTTTGGTAAGCCTCGGAAAGGATGCGCCTTGTCTCCCAGCTCTTAGATTCATGTTAAAAAGAGGACATTTTCCAGTGGAGTCATTGATATGCTTCATGAAACAAACAGAATTTTCATTAGGAGGGTGTTTATTAAATGAATATGTTTTGAAGAAGGCTGAGGAGGCATATGAGCTAACGCTCATCATTAGCAATACAGACCTCTGACCCTGGAAGGGAAGAGCCAGAGCCTTCAACCTGCCAGGAAGTGCTGAAAGTCAGCCTCAGAACAAGGAGCTAGAAAGAAAATGTGTCAACAGTGTGTGCAGCCAGACCCATTTCCAGATGAGACTTCTGAGGAAAACGTGTGTGGTGAATCTAAGCACATCTTCAAATAAGGAAGAAACAGACTTTTCACTTGACAGTCTCATGGCAGGGACTGTCTCCTAGAGATGGTCTTCTGGATGTGGTGGCCGTGTTGGGTGCTGAAATCAGTGTCCTTATACTACATCTTCATTTGGGCTTTCTGTTTGGGACCCTTAGTGCTGGAAGCAGAGCAACTGAATGGTCCTAGTCATGGAGTTTGGAGTTACTCCCACTTGGGCTAGACATTTTACTTCCCACTTCCTGCCTGTGTAACTCCAAGAACTTTGTTTAATCTCTCTTCACCTTAGCTTTATCATCTATCATATCAAGTTGATACTAGAAGATTGTTGGGATGGTTAATTAGGGTAACATGTATAGGACTATTCTGGTAGCTCTTGCCAATAAATGATAGTATTGGATGTATTGTGTCTGGTTGAGACCTGCTCCCGTGGTGCAAATGAATTTTCTTCTGTAGTGTCTCCAGATAGAAAGCACCCTGTGCAAAACTGTAAAAGCCACCAGCCCAGATGCTGGGCTAGGCTGGCTATGGTGTTTAAAGAAGACTTTGGGAAGGGGAGACTTTCTGATACTAACGAAAACAAGTTGTTTCTCTGAGGAGCTGAGATATTGTCTCCCTTTGTAGCAAAAAGTGGCTCTCTAGACCTCTTCAAATAAATCATAGGACAAAGAGGCTTCAGAACAAGAGATGTCATTCAGTCCCACTCTTCTTGTTTTTCCTTAGGGAAAATGCTTTCATGGGATGTGTTTTATGAGAGATATTGAAGGTTCTGTTTACAAGGTTCTGTTTACAATGGTAAATCTGCTTACAGATCACACTTTATTTCAATTGCTTATTCAGGCTTTCCCCCCAGAACACCTGCATGGAAATAAGCATTTGGGTTTTAAAAGATGAGAGCATTTAGTCACCAACTCATTTAGTCACTAAAGCATTTAGCCACTCCCACTCAGCCTCCTTTGAACCACAAATATGACTCCTTGTAGGGAAATCCCATCTCTTCTTCTTTCCTAGGCAGTTTAGCAGGGCAAGATGCTGCCATCCTTTTCTTTGAGTTTGAAATAAGCTGCCTATTTTCCTTTTCATCACATCTACAGAGATTAGGGGCAAGCAGGGAGTTGGGTACACTGTCTGGGGAGATACTGGAAGTCTTGGTAATGAATAGACTAAACCCTCAGTTTGTATGGGGTTTATGTAGAACACTGGGAGTGGGCTGAAACCTGAGACCTTCTGCCTATGTAGACTCCTTATCTTTGGTAGGTATACCCGATGGATCTTCAGGCAGGGTGAACCCACATTAACTTCTTTAGAAAATGAGGAGGATGACATTAGAGCAGGGTGACTTCAGGGTCAGATGATGAAGGGAGAGAAATGGGGCCGGTGGAGGCTATAGGCCATTGTGTGTGTGCGTTGGAGGCTCTCCTAAGCATTCTTGTTTTATCATGTTCCATGAAAACATCATCTTTTATCAATTGCTGCTTTCACTTGGGTGGAGAAAATCCCCCAATCTTGGTGCACGTTTTTTTGTTTTCAGTCTTTGCTCAAGTGCAAAAAGCCCTGGATGTCTCTTTGCTCTTCTGTTTCTTTCTTACTGATTCTATAAGCCTTCTTATGCTTCTCTGCCCCAGGTATTCAGGGATCCGTAAGAGATGTTGACTGGGGGAGTGATTATCTCAGAAAATGTTTATGAAGGAAACAAACATCCCCATGACAAGGCAGGAGGAACCCAGAGCTTCCATGACTTTTGGATACAGTTTGTAAAGCATCTTGGGTCCTCTGACCCAGCTGCTGCTCTTCTAGCTAAAACATAGTCACTGACCTATTGATTGCTGAGATATGTTTTTAAAAGCATCTGGATCTAGGGCAATTAGTTCCTGTTTAATGTAGAATGTTAAATCAGGGCCTCTGATTCTCTAATTGATCAATAAATTCATTATTTCCCTTGCATGGTTGTGTGGACTCAGGCCAATGGGAAAAATAAAGTAGAAGAAGAAGTTGATAAAGTGGATCCAAAGATTTATTAGCCCCACAAAGAAACACATTGTTGATCCATTCATTTCCCAGTAATTGCTTGTTTATTAAGGTGACCACTCAAAGAGAAAGTCAATAGCAGAGATTGTCAATAATAAAGAAGGGTTGTGTGTTTACTGTAAGTAGATGGTGTTGTGTTTCAGATATTAGAGTTCCCAGATCATAAAAAGCACAGTGAGAGGGCATGCACTACAGAGTTAAATGTGGGCTATAGTCCATTATTAAAGGGAATTTCACTGGAACTCATGGGTTTTCAGAGAAAGCTACTCTGGGCAAGGGGAGTTACCAAATTGATAGTTATTTTTTAGAACTTGAGAGATAGTATGTTACATTGCAAAGAGTGCAGGATTTTAGGTCAGTCAAGTCTGGTTTCAAACAAAAATATATCATGTATGAATTGCATTAACTGTGTAATGGACATTTCTTTAGCATCTTTGATCATCCTTATCTGAAAGGCAAAATAGCATCCTACTTAAGAATGTGGATGTTGAGGCTCAGATGCTGAGTAGGACTCCTAAGCTGTAAAAAACTCTAAAATCCTGTAACACTCGGCCACTTTTTAACTACTGGATCTTGAGGAAGTTTAGTACTCTGTGCTTCTGTTTTTTAACTCTGGTCAAATAAGGGTGATGATGGGTAGTAGAACTGATGCTCAGACTCAGATGGCCCTGGTCAGCCTACATTTACCTGCAGGTGAGCTTCCTGTGTCCAACTTCCCATCTTAGGCATCTAGTCTTTGTTCCCAGGAAGGATGAGGGCTTTCTTCTGGCACCAGGCAGCATGCTCCGCTGCACAGGCAAGGTCTAGTCTTGATGGAGCTGATGCCCCTGGGGCAAGCTTCCAATGAGGATAAGAGTCTTGGATATTCCACTTCCTTGCTCTCTGCTGGGACAATTCTATGAGCATCTTACTAGGTTCCCCTCAGTGTTGCTGGGGAGATTGAGCCCACCTTCCTGCAGTGACATTTCCCTTATTGAACAGTCTCACATTTATTTGTTCACCTTCCTAAATCAACTCCCTTCACCTAAGCCCTTGCCTTCAGTACTATTTTCTAAGGTAACTGTACCAATTTACATTTCTATGTAAATTATACAAGGGTTTCCCTGTCTCCACAAGCTCAACATTTCTTTTCTCCTATCTTTCTGAGAGTAGACATCCTCACAATTGTGAAGTAATATTTCATTGTGGTTTTGATTTGCATTTCCTTGGTGATAGTGATATTGAGCACCTTTTCATCTACCTGTTGGTCATTTGTATGTCTTCTTTGGAAAAATGTCTATTCAGTTCCTTTGCTCATTAAAAAAAAAAAACAAAACTGGGTTATTTATCATGTCACTTACAAAGACAATTTTATTTTTTCTTTCTTATTTAGACCCATTTATTTATTTTTTTCTTGTCCAACTGCTCTGGCTAGGATTATTGGTATCATGTTGAATAAAAATGGTCAGAGTAGAGAGTATATGTTTGTCTTGTTCCTGGTCTTAGGGGGAAAAAAAGCTGAAATTTTTTCCTAATTGAGTAGGATACTAGCTGTGAGCTTGTCATACATGGCCTTTATTATGCTGAGGTAATTTTCATCTATACCCAATTTGTTGAGAGCTTTTATCGTGAAAGGATGTTGAATTTGTCAAAGTGTTTTTCTGCATCTATTGAGATACTATTATCCTTCTTGTTGTTTATGTGGTGTATCAAATGTATTAATTTGTGTATGTTGTGCCATCCTTGCAACCCAGGAATAAATCCTACTTGATCATGGTGTGAGATCATTTTAATGTATCACTGATTTCAGTTTGCTAATAATTTGTAAAGGATTTTTGTATATGTTCATCAGGAATACTGGCTTGTAATTTACTTTTCTTATAATATTCTTACTTGGCTTTGAAATCAGGGTTATTCTAGCCTTGTAAAATTAGTTTGGATGTATTTCCTCCTCTTCGATTTTTGTAATAGCTTGGGAAAGATTGATATTAATCTTTTTTAAAGGCTTGGTAGAATTTATCAGGAGGTTATCTGGCCCTGATTTTTTCTTTGTTGGAAAGTTTTTGATCACTGAATCAGTCTCCTTATTCACTATTGGTCTGTTGAGATTTTCTGTTTATTTATGATTCAGTTTGATACATTGTATGTTCTTAAGAATATATCCATTCTCTCTAGATTACCAAATTTGTTGCCATATACTTGTACATAGCAGTCTCTTATGATCCTTTGTATCTTTGTGGCATCAATTATAATGTCTCAGCTTTCATTTTATTTATTTAATTCTTCTCTTTTTTTCAGTTAGTCTAGCAAATGGTTTGCCAATTTTGCTTGTCTTTTCATAAAACTAGCTCTTAGTTTCATTGATTTTTTATCTTCCTAGTCTCTATCTATTTACTTCTTCTCTGCTCTTTGTTATTTCCTTCCTTTTCTAACTTTGGATTTAATTTGCTTTTCTTTTTCTAGTTCCTCAAAATGTAAGTTATGATGCTTTTGCTGCATCCTATAAGTTTTATTGTATTGTTTCAATTTTCATTTATTTCAAAATATTTTTTATTTCTTTTATCTTCTTTGGCCCATTTGTTAAGAAATGTGCTGTTTAAATTCTACACACTTGTGTGTTTTCCAGTTTCCCTCCTCTTATTGATTTCTATTTTTACACCAATTGGTCAGAAAAGATAATCGGTCTAACTTCAATCTTCTTAAATTTGCTAAGATTTGTTTTGCATCCTATCATATGATCTATCCAAAAGATCATATGCACTTGTTCCCGAATGTTCTATTTGCTCTTGAGAAGAATGTATACTCTGCTGTTTTCCATGTATATGTCTGTTAGATCCATTTGATTTAAAGTATAGTCCAAATCCAAAGTTTTCTCACTGATTTTCTGTCTGGATGTTTTATCCATTGTTGGAAGGGAGGTATTTTAGTTTCCTATAATTATTGTATTGTTATTTATTTTTCTCTTTAGATCTATTAGTATTACTTAATATATTTAAGTGGTTCAATGTTGAGTGAGTGTATATTTATGATTACTATGTCTTCTTGGTAAATTACCTCTTTATTACTGTATAATGACTTTCTTTGTCTCTTGTTACAGTTTTGGATTTAAAGTGCATTTTGTCTTATATAAGTGTAGCTACTCCTGTCCTCTTGATTTCCACTTGCATGAGATGTATTTTTATATCACTTCACTTTGAGCCTATGTATGTCCTTAGAGCTAAAGTGACACTCTTGTAGTGAGCATAGACTTGGGTCCTGTTTTTTAATCCACTCAGCTATCCTGTGCATTTTGATTGGAAAATTTAAATCCATTTATATTTAGAGTAATTAGTGATAGTTGAGGATTTACTAATTCCATCTTATTAATTTCTTTCTGCTAGTTTGTAGTTCCCTTGTTCTAATGAATTATTTTTTCATTTGTTTTCATACTAGTCTTTGAAAGTCATTAAGTGCTTTAACAGCATGTGTCAATTTATAGTGGCCACATTTCATATACTCAATAGCTACAGGTGGTGGTGACTATTGTCTTGCATGATTGTAATGCAAGTTTCTTCCTTAGTATGTGTCATTTCCTCTTCTAGTGATATCTGTCCTCTCTATGACAGCTCAGTGAGCTTCTTTTGTCTTTCAAAAGAAAGTTCAAATTTGTTCTCCCTAGTTTATCATTAATTGATTTGTGAAACAGAATCAAGAGTGTGTTCTTCGGTATCAGATCACCAGATTCCAATACCCTGATACATGTGTATCTCTGTGTTTTATCTGAGAAATGTAGATTGCAAAGGCACCCACTTAAATGAGTGAATTATGTAAATACAGCACATTCAAGTAAATGCCTAGTGAGTGTCAGCAATTGTCTTCATCATTGTTTTTATTACAAGACTTCATGTTAGATACTACACTGATGAGGACTAGGAAGACTCATGACCTTCACTTAATAAGCATTAAGCTAAAGGTAGTATGAAATAGGAAAAACAGTGAGGAAGTTTGGAGGTGTTTTTGGTTATTCCCCTCAACCTAGCATTGTGTCTGGCACATAGAGAATCTTCAATATATATTTGAGGAATTAATGAATCCACTAAACAAAACATTTTCAACTATGAAAAATATGATTTCCTTGTCACTTGTTCCCTCTTCTTTCTAGGAAGAATAAACAAATTCAGATATCAGGAAGCAGGTTTAACTTCAATTTTGTATTCTTAGTTAGAATATCTCTATATTTTGTTTTGACAGACACAGTAAGGTCACATACTTCACAGGGGTTTTCATAATAAACATCAGTGATGCATTTACTAATAGAAAGCATTATCTCCAAAAATTAATAGTAAGAGAGTTCCTACTATTCCAAGAATAAACCTATGAAAAATTAAAAGGACCATCTCCAGTTAATTATTGCAAGCCTGTTTGCTCTTAGGCTAAGCAAATTGCCCAGCAATTCATATATATATTTCTGAAGTTAAAACATACTTCAATAGGAGCAGCTTGTTCCTGTCTGGAGACCAAATGGCTATGCAGTAAGTATGTACTGAACAGGTGATTCTCAGAGAACAAATATGCAGAGTGTGTGTTTGGAGGGAGAGGATGGAAGAAAAGAGAAATTGGCTTAAATCAATTGTAGAGAAAAGATTTCAGTAGTTCAGAGACACATCTGCTTGGGGCTGTTAATAAGTAAGTTGTGGCCCTATTTAGCCTTTCGTGAGACTAATGCCTCTGTTCCTCTTCTAGAACAGCCCAGATGAATCTAAGAAGATTAGGAACAAGGATTGCACACAATCATGAAAACATTTCTGGAGCCCACATCTGCTATATTGCAAGTCTTTTCTCACTAGTCTTGTAATACAAATGTGGTTTTCTGGCTGTTGTTATAGATGACTAACATGTGGTTTCAGTAGCCCTCCTTCTAGATGCCCCCTGGTTGTTTGTGCCATGTTCCTTAGAAGGGAACTATTTAACAAGTAGAAATTCTTCCCCCACTTTGACACTCTATAGGGTTATTGAGTTCAGTTATCCTGAAGGCAACTAACTCAACCATGGGGTAAAAAAAAAAAGTCCCATCATACTTCATTAAGTAGCTTATGAGAAATTTAATTCTTTAATGGGATGGAACTTTGGGGGTCATGTGGCATACTTGCAAAATAGTTGACATTTTTTACTTTGTAGATGATTATGGAATACTATTCTTGAAAGTCACTCTGCAACTCCATGGACTATAGCCTGTCTGACTCCTCTGTCCGTGGGATTCTCTAGGCAAGAATACTGGAGTGGGTTGCCATTTCCTTCTCCAGGGAATCTTCCCTACCCAGGGATTGAACCCGTGTCTCTTATGTTTACTACATTAGCAAGCAGGTTCTTTACCACTAACGCCACCTGGGAAACCCTATTCTTATAAGTCAAGAGTTAGTGCAGTAAACTACAGTTATTAAAGACAGAAAATATCTTTCCCCCCACCATGTTTCTGGAAATAATTTATTGCATTTAGGTTGACATAATCAACACTTAAGACTAAGTTTATATCTTTGCAATCAATTCCATTAAATTCTAGCCAGTTAAATATTCACAAAAGAGCTATACGCTCCAGGGCCATGTTCCTCAAGTATGTCTGTCATAGGCTATGAAAGTCTGCTGATAGACTATAAAATGAATCAAAATATTATTGTGCTTTCAATGTATAAGTTCAGTTCAGTTGCTCAGTCGTGTCCAACTCTTTGCAACCCCATGAATCGCAGCACGCCAGGCCTCCCTGTCCATCACCAACTCCCGGAGTTCACTCAAACTCACGTCCTTCGAGTCAGTGATGCCATCCAGCCATCTCATCCTCTGTTGTCCCCTTCTCCTCCTGCCCCCAATCCCTCCCAGCATCAGAGTCTTTTCCAATGAGTCAACTCTTCGCATGAGGTGGCCAAAGTACTGGAGTTTCAGCTTTAGCATCATTCCTCCCAAAGAAATCCCAGGGCTGATCTCCTTCATAATGGACTGGTTGGATCTCCTTGCAGTCCAAGGGACTCTCAAGAGTCTTCTCCAACACCACATTTCAAAAGCATCAATTCTTCGGTGCTCAGCTTTCTTCACAGTCCAACTCTCACATCAGCATACAATTCCACTGATATTTTTTCTTTTCAATGTCAATTGGGAATGGATAAGTATAGTAAGGCAGGAGAGAAGGGGACGACAGAGGATGAGATGGTTGAATGGCATAGCTGACTTGATGCACATGAATCTGAGCAAGCTCCAGGAGTTGGTGAAGGAGAGGAAAGCCTCGTGTGCTGCAGTCCATGGGGTCACAAAGAGTCAGGCACAATTGAGTGACTGAACTGAAATGAACTGAACTGACTGAAGTAGAGTAAGCCATCAAGGTATTTTTTCTTTATTATTTTTGGCTCTGTTGATATGTGTTACTGTCAATATTATTTGAGAATCGCTAGTCCAGAGTAGCATTTCCAAACCTAAACCAAAAATCAATCTGCAAACGCTGCTCCTGTGTCCTTACTTGGAGATGTATGATGCATTTGAGACTACAAATGGTCAAAGGAACAGTTTAACATCATTTGCTTAATCCTTTTCTCCCAACAACTTTGAAGCAAAGACACTTTTGTTTTTTGTTCATAAAACATATAATTATATCTTAAGAGATTACTGGGGTTCCCAGGAAAGCAGTTTGAAAACTGAAGACTTTAAGAGAACTGAAGAGAACACAATCTAAATCTGTGTATGAGCACAGCCAACCAGTAACAGACGCCCAAATTTGGCTCCATTGACTGTAAAATGTGACTGCCCCATTTTCAGTCTGTTGTTTGGTGGTTTTAAACTGTGGTTATTTTGAGTGTAATTATTAAAGGATGTGTACTGAAACTCGAGTCCTATAATGGAAAACCTATAAATGGCTATAGTACACAAGGCAATTTACATGAACACACACACACACAGGCATGATTTCTCAGGGGAACAATTCATACTGTATTCATTGTGAAAGACACTCCCTAGAGTAAGTCACATATGTGCAGGTATGCATCAGTTCACACATGTGTGCACATACACACAAGGAATTAGGAAATAAAAGTGATGAGAATGAACATGTTTGACCAGAGTAGGGGCTGAAACAGAAATATAACTTCTTACCCTGACAGGTGAGGGCTGAGAGAAAGCATTTTCTCTTTGCCTCTTCCCATTTCAAAACTCTTTTCTGTGTGAAAAACCCCTTTCTGGCATGCACTGCTGTTTAAAATAATTTAATAGATATTTTCTCATATCCTTGTGTTTGATATCTATTGATATCTTTAAGATGCACTCTATTATTAAGGTAAGGAGAAGCTTCTGATTGTTTATCACAATTTAAGATAGTATCTTAGCTTCCAAGTTTCCATGACAGAGGGCTTTATTAATAGAATTTAAAGTACTCTGATGGCTTCCCTGGTGGCTTAGATGGTAAAGAATCTGCCTGCAATGTGGGAGATCTGGGTTTGATCCCTGGGTTGGGAAGATCCCCTGCAGAAAGGAATGTATTCTTTCCTGGAGAATTCCATGGACCGAGGGCTACAGTCTATGGGGTCACAAAGAGTCAGACACAACTGAGCAACTAACACTTTATGTCTTGTATGACTTTGGGATACTTTAGAGCAGGGGTCCCCAACCTCTGGGATCTAATGCCTGATGATCTGAGGTGAAGCTGATGTAATAATAATAGAAATAAAGTTCACAACAAATGTAATACACTTGAATTATTCTGAGATCAACCCCCCTCCCCTGGGTCTGTATAAAAATTGTCTTTCACAAAGAATTTTCACAGTTCTCGTGGTGCCAAAAAGATTTGGAACCTCCAAAGTTTTTTTTTTTTAACTTGAAGATAACCAGTGTCTTTACTTTATATAATTTTTTTTTGCTTAACTTTTACCTCTTATTTATGCATTTCTAAAAAATAGAGTATTCTTAAATGATTTTGACCTTAATATAATTGGAGTAATTCTACATGACTTCTTTATTTCTTGCTTATTGCATATAACATTGTTTGTAAGATTCATCAAGCTGCTGAATATTCTAATTTATTCATTTTCATTGCTATATATTATTCCCAAGTATGAATATACCAAAATATCCATTCTACTATTGATGCATATTTTGTTTTTTTCACTTTTTGAAAGAAGCCTGCATCACCAAGTGGCAGCTTGGAGGGTAGCCATCAAAAAGATCTGCCCAACTGGTATTTAAGTGTGAAATGAGGGAAAAACAAGTCTTTGGTCCCCCACACTACTGATGCTTTGGATGTACTTATTACTATAGAAGAGCCTATCTTACCATGAATAATATTACTAATCATAAAAATACAGTATCATAAGGAAATTCTAGACTCCTGTGGCTTTGCTGAAAGTTTTAGCAAACATTGAAGGAAGCAAAAACTTTCAGTTTAATGTTAGCAGTTTCAGAGACTAGGAGAAGAGAATAAACTCTCTGGTTTACTGGTTGTAGTGGGCAGGATGATGGCTCCCCAAGGATGTCCATGATCTAATCCTTAGTATTTGGGAATATGTCACATGCATGACAAAAGGGACTTTGCAGATGTGATTAGGTTATGGTCCTGGAGAAAGATTATCCTAAATCTTGACTATCCTAAATGACTTTAGATTATTCTAAGTGACTTTAAAAGTGAGGAAGCTTTCTTGGCTGAAACAGAGGCTCTGTTTCTCCTGGACAGGGCAAGATGTGATCAGGAAGAAGGATCAGAGAGGTATGACAAAACAGGGCTCTGGCTTTGAAAACGTAGGATAAGGGTTTTCAGGCAAATATACAGAAGCCTCTAGAAGCTGGGAATGACACAGTGTGTGTACAGCCAGAAAGAAAACAGGAATCTACGATCTAAAGGAATTACATTCTGCAAGCAGCCTGAATGAGTAGGAACCAGACTCTTCCTTCAAAAAGGAGTGGAGCCCTGACTCCTTGATTTTACTTTAGCCCAGTGAGATCTGTGTCAGGTTTTTGACCTCAGAATAGAAGGATAAGAGATATGTGCTGTCTAAGCCACTAGATTTGTGGTGATTTGTTATGGCAGAAACAGAAAAATAGTATATGTGTGTAACCTTGATATCAAAACTTGGCAAGGACATTATGAGAAACTAAAATATCAGGCCAATCTCATTTATGAACATAAACTCTCCACTAAAAAAACATTAGCAAACTAATTCCAAAAATACATAAAAAGAGAAAAGCATTGTGACCAAGTTGTATTTATGCCAGGTATGAGAGGTTGCCTGAAAATCAATCAATATAATTTACCACGTTGACAAATTCAAAGGATATATTATGTGATGTCCTCAGTGGATGCAAAACAGCATCTGATGTCTAATAATTTAGCATCCATTTATAATTACCTTCTGAAGTATCAATATATGTTCTCCTCCTAGAACTGCCACACTGAAGAAATGATGAGATTCTAAAAACGAAACTTCAAGGGGGAGAATGGGATGATTTGGGCAGGTGAGAAATTCTTACAGGGGATGCCCTTGAAAGCCTAGATGTCAGTGAGCGAGACCTGTCTGTACAGTCTGAGAATCAGTTCATGCCTCTTTATTCCCCACTGTTCAAACGCCATTGTGCACCCTGGAAGAAACCAGAACTCCTTCTTATCAGGGTAATCTGTTGTCAACACCTGCAGTGGCCTGGATTGTACACCTCTTGTGATTTTAATCTTTTCAGAAGCCTGCAAAGTTCATTTTCATCTCTGATTTGAACTTAGTCATTCTTGAGCCAACAGTTACAGTTAGGAGCAATGTTAGAACACAACTCTAGTCACTCAACTTCCATGCCATCTCATTTGCTTTCTTTGCTTAAACAAACTAAAAATCAAAAAAAGAAAATCCCTTCCTTTTGTTTTGTCCAGTGCCTCTGTTTTGTCTTGTCCAGTGCCTCATTTTCGTTTCAGGTTCAAAGGATTTGTTAACAAAATAAACCACTCATTATACACAAATAAATAATACAAATATTTATTGGAGAATTATCTAGCTTACTTTCAATATACTAACATTAAAAGAAAAGAGAAATAGAAAGAGCAGAGGATACATCACCAAATTGGGTTTTGACCAACATCCAGACTCAAACATCACTGGGAAGTTCCATGTCACAGAACATCTGGAGTCCCAGTTGGGAAAAGGTCCCAGGCAGCATGTTGGCTCCGTGGGTGAGACCTCAAAGATTGCAGTCTGGGGTTCTGGTTTGTAATCCCAGAATGCAAATTGCTATCATCATCAATCTGTGAGCAGAACTACAGCTCTGATGTTATGTTAATTTTTTAAATGCTGTTTGCTTAGTTCTACAAATCTTGGAATGTTGCTAAATCAGGGAGTGGTTGGCCAGATCTCCTCCCGGGACTCAACAAATTCCAAGCTCCCTCCCTATCTCTCTTGTGTTTCTCTGACTTCCCTGGTGGCTCAGATGGTAAAGCATCTGCCTACAATGTGGGAGACCTGGGTTCGATCCCTGGGTCAGGAAGATCCCCTGGAGAAGGATATGGCAACCCACTCCAGTACTCTTGCCTGGAAAATCCCATGGATGGAGGAGCGTGGTAGACTACAGTCCATGGGGTCACAAAGAGTCGGCCATGACTGGACGACTTCACTTTCACTTTCCTCACTCACAGCAGGTGTGGCTGGCACCCACAGCCACAGTCAGGGCAGTGTCCAGGAATGTCAGAAGCAAGGTCAGAGGCCTGCTCTGCTTTGTCTCTGAAGTCTAAACAAAACTCTTTATTTAATTTCCCCGACAGTCTCCTTTAGACCTGTTTCTAGGAGACGCTGTGGCATTGATCTTCCCTCTTTAACAGGCATCACTGTTTCTTTTAGGATGGATGGATATACAAGCAGTTGGCCACGGACTTTCTAATTACACACGATAAGGCATTATACATCATCCAGAGGGTGAATAAAGCTGCCAGTCTACTTGCAATATATTTTTTATACTTTAGAGTTGAAGATTTTCAGTGTCTAATTCCTTTCTCTTATCCTTATTAACAAAATAATCAATTAATCAAGTTGGTTTCTTGATCAAAATCTTAACTAATGAAATTCATGTGAAATGAAATTCATGATGAAAATCTTATGAAATTCAGGAGTAATTCCTTCTATTTATTTTGGAAACACTATGGAATTTTGTAAAAGTTTTTGTCTCTAGGTGTTTCCAGTTTTCCTTGTCTTAAAATTCTGATGTTATTTGTTTATTGTGTTCTTTCCTTTCAGATTAAAGTATATTATATACACTTTTATATTTATATATAAAAGTATATTATATATATTCCAAAAGGGGAAGGGGGATGTGAAAAGGGAATAGCTATTATATGTAACTTTGTCTTGATTTGGCTTTGACATACCCTTTGGTCACTGGAATTGACCAAAGGAATTGGTCAATTGACCAAAGGCAGCTAATTGCTTCCTCATGGAAGGACAGGCAGCAGGCCCCAGTGTTCACATTGATGGTTTTGGGGTTGATTTGGGGGCCAGCCTGGATTTCATCCCAGATCTTCAGCTTCCCACCTCTGCACATTGAGTAAGGACTTCATCTCTTTGATCCTGGGTTGCATCATCATGGAGAAAAGTCTGTGTCCCTCACAGGACTGCGGTGAGCATTGCTCATATAGTGCCCTGGGTATAGAGCCTGGCACAGTCTAGTCTCCATCAGTGCTTGTTCCCGTCCCTTCCAGCTCTGTCTCAGTCCTGGAAGTGAGGACACCTGCATTTCAGTCCCAGCAGACTTCCACCAGCCAGGGCTCTGGCAGGTCCCAGTATTTCTGTGAACCTTTGTTTCTTTCTTGAGAAAACAGAGGGGAGGGCTGCATTGTCGGGAAGCCCACCGCAGCTTTCAGAGCCCCAGAATCCCAGGTTATACTTCATTTCCTGCCTGCCTTTCCGTGTCTGTGCCCCATGACTCTTTCCTTTGCACCTGGCTCAACAACCTGCTAATCTCTCCTGCAACTTCTCTCCATCCCAGGTCAGCTTTCATCCTCCTCCTCAGTCACCCCACCTCCTCTTCACCCCACCGTCACCCCTGAAAGTGCTCTTTCTCTCTCCTTTTGACTCTTGCCTTGGTTGACCCATATGTACCAGGCAAAATTGATGGGACTGGAAAATCTAATTTTCCCCACTATAAAGCATCATAGTTCTCCTGGCAGCTGAGATCAACAGAGCGGTTTTCTCAGGAGGACCCTGAATGGACACACTCTCTCTCCTCAGCAGCCCCTTACCTAGACATTCCCTCAGGCACACACTTACCTTTGGCTCCTCCTGTCCAAATGGCAGTGATCAATCTCTCATTGTTACCTCTGATACTATAGGGTCTAGCAAGTCAGCAAACACCTTCCTTAGAGTCTCTATTCAAGTTCCAGTTAAAAGTTCTTATTTTGGCTTCTCTCTGAATTTTAAGATAAGATCTCTAAATACTTTTCCCCATCTGTAGTGCATTTTGGCATTTCCCCTCCCATCTGTCAGATAATTTTAGTCCCTTCCCCTCTCTAAGGTGTGCAGGAAGAGGCCTCCTGTCTCCCCACCAACCATATTTCTTCTTATCTATTTTCTTTGCTTACTTAGATTTACAGCAATTGTCATCAGTTACGTGTTTGAATTTTAATATCACAACTTTTAAGCTAGGTCAAAGATAGACATGTAGGAATTTGTCGAGTAAACAAAAGAGAGAGAGCATTCTAGACAAAGAGATCACAGTTAGAACTGGGGAGCCATTTCTGCTATTACTTAAACATGCTTTGATCCCGTGCAAGTTACGTGACATTTCAAGCTTCCGTATCCTCACCTGTAAAATTCTTTTCCATGTCCAATTTGGGAAGAGTAAATGAGAGTAATGAGTAAATTACATAAAAATATAATTTTGTAAACTTGAATATGAATTCAAATATGGGCTATTACAATTGTCACAAAGGAAATTGGAGATAGACTGTAACTATAGTGAAATAGGCTCTGAGGATTTCACTTCTAAATACTAAAGTCTAATTACTGCAAAACCCTTCCTTGCCTAGGAGTTCTATTCTGGCTGCTGGACCATAGCAAATAGGTGAGCAGGGCAAACTGAAGACATATGAATCAAAAGAGCCCTGATGAACGCACAGATGTATGAGCTAAATAATTATTCTTTTGAGGCACTGAATTTTAAAATGCTAAATATTATGCAGCAACAGATCATTAATACACCGTGTTTCTAGTCTCTTGCTGCCTCAGCCAGCCACAATACTAAGGGCTATGATCTAGAGCCTCCAGGTCTGTTTATTTTCTCTTCTGAAGGCCCACAAAGCACCCCCGACTCCTTAGGGCCATTACTAATTGTGTATATTAGAGAAGGAGATGATAAACAAAATGTTAGTAGAGGTTACTTTTCCTTTTGAAGTAAGCTTAGACAGAAATATTGCAATCTATCAGACATGCTATAAATTTGTTTTCCATTACTCCAAAATGTTTTAAATAGGAAAATTTGGAAATTAAGTGAATTGTGGAGCCAAACAACTTGAATGGATCTGATGGAAATTTAACTTTTTGGTTCAACTAGAAAAAGATAATTAATAGTTACATTTAAGTACAGTTGAAAATTCATAACCAGTTGCAGGAATCATACACATAATGAGTTCAAAATAAACAGAATATACCATTTTGAAACCTTGGTCATGCCTGGGTGTGCTGGCCATTTACCTCCTCCCTGAATGACAGCAAAATTTAAATGATCTCTGAGGACAACATGTACGTCTGAGAAAAGTGGACACATGGTTACTGAAGCAGGCCTTCTCCCGAGAATGACCATTTCTCCTTTCATCTGCTGAGCTGTACACTTTCAGGGCATAAACCAAACTTGAATTTGTAGGAAGGAGTTACATTTTCTAGGTACAAATCAGTTACCTGACATTCAATGTTATTGTCAGGGTGGGATGAGAAGGTATACTCGTATGTTTCTTTATCAACTCTGCCATGGCCTCTAATTCTACAACAGGAAATGTATCAAGTTGTTTCCTCCCTTTTCATAGGCATGGTCACAAATTCTCTGAAAGAGATGGAGACATTTTGCTCTATTATACTTAAGCAAATACATGTTTTAATTAGAGGTTCATATTTTCATAAATCTTATGATTCTTCTTTTTTGTGAGATCTAATCCAGTGGTATTCTGATTTCTGAACAAGTAAATATGTTTAGTAGTTTCAATATGGTTTTCTTACAGCAGTAGGAAAAATCAGGCTGGACAAAACATTTAAAAAAAATTCCCATGCAAAAGCTGGAATAGATCTTGACAGATGAGCAGTAACAACTTCTATTTCTCAGATTCCTCAATTGTCCTTTATTAATCCTTTGTAGTTATTCTAAAATATTTGGGAAAGAAAGTATAATGGTAAAAACATTGTCTTATTTTTAAATACTTGTCGACATTGACATTTAGTTTTCATTTGCAAGCAAATGTTGATGATAATTGTCAAATCACTTATGCTTCGTACGGGCAGAGTAATCAACGATTGCATAAATCAAGCACACAGTGCTTAATCCCTTCTGTAAAATTCAACTATTAATAAATGGTCATTCAATTTTTGCTTGATGCCTGCCAAGATAGACAGCCTATCACCTTATGTGAATCCCACTATCTCTTTGGACATCTGACCATTTGGAAGACATTTTATATATTAAATGAAATGAGTTTCTATAAACTTTCCATGATCTATTACTGTTCATAGAATTATCAAAGATCAGAATTATAAAGGACTTTCTAGATGTCATATTCTGCTTGGGCTCAACCAGCATTTTATAAAAATGGAACAGAATAGGATATCAGAGTACATCAGCTGTAGCCAGGACATATTTTGCTTTGTAAAATTTTGTTTTACATACGTATGTGTTTGTGCTTCTGTTGGATTGCAATGCAAAATTTATTCACTATTGATACTTACAAAGATTATAAAAGATACTGGTATAGATAATACTCATTTTGTAGATGAAAAAAGTTAGGCCCAGAAAAATAAAATGGCTTTCTCAAGATCCCACAACTGGCCAACAGAGGAATCCAGCTGGAATTCTCTTGACCTCCATCTAGTATTCTTTCTGCTACAACGTTGGTGTAGGGACCTTGCTGAACAAATCTAATTCCTTTCCCCATATATTGGTCCTTCAACCATCAGAGTCTTCTTGCCTCCCTGCTCAAGTTTTCTCTTCTTCATGGGATACATTCTAATTTTCAAAGATAATGCCTCAAATGAAATCACTTTGAAACCATTAATCACCCTCATTTGCCTTCTTCTATAGATGCTTCAAATAGTTTCCACCCTTTTTTAAGTGTTGGACTCAGAATGGAAAAAAAAGTTCTGATATGTTAGTGTGGTCATCATCTTCATTATTCCAGATGTGCTGCTTCTCTAAAGACAATCTGAGTTTGTATTTTATTTTGGGAAGGCATGTCATATTATTAAATTTTACTGAGTTTATTCTCAATTCAACCACCTAATTCCTTTTATTCATGATGGGAAAATGAGGAATAAAAAAAGAAACTGTAATTTATTAAATGCCTACCATACTCCAGGTATTTCACCACTGTATATTCCTATTCAGAATAATTTTGTGAAATGTTCATTAGCATCATTTTATAAATAAATAAGCAAAAGTCATGAATGGAATGCTTCCCTGGTGACTCAGGTGGTAAAGAATCCGCCTTCAATGCAGGAGACCTGAGCTCGATCCCTGGCTTGGGAAGATCCCCTGGAGGAGGGCATGGTGACCCACTCCAGTATTCTTGCCTGGAGAATGCCTTTGGACAGAGGATCCTGGTGGGCTACAGTCCATGGGGTTACAGAGAGTCAGGCATGACTGAGAGACTAAGCATATACATGAATGGAGTATCAAGAAACTTTCCAAGATCACTTAAAACGGCAGAACCAGGGATTGAGAAGGGATTTGAATGTAGTCTGTAATTCTACTATATAATCTTAATTATCTCCTCTGGGAATTTAGAAGGTCAGTTTTAGGAATGAACACAGTGTCTTATTTTTCTCACTCTTCTAAAGTAGATGGGCTGGGGATGCCCCACTACTCAGCATTCTGGTTAACAATGGGTAGAGTTCTAGTTCTACAGCCTGGTACTGTCTTGATGATCCCTAAGAGTTCTTTGCTTTCCTGGAAAGTGAAAGTGTTAGTCGTTCAGTCTTGTCCACTCTTGGTGACCAGAATCCTCTGCCCATGGAATTCTCCAGGCAAGAGTCCTGCAGTGGGTTGCCATGACCTCCTCCAGGGGATTTTCTCAATCTGGGGATTGAACCCCATCTCCTGCATTGCAGGCAGTTTCTTTAACATCTGAGCCACCAGAGAAGCCTAGTTTTAGCTTAATCATGCTTTCTCTCACTACTGTATTCCACACTGTGTGAACCATCAGACTCTTCCTGGACCCTAAAAACTACAAAATTAGCCTTTCCCTTGGTTTAAACTAGAAACCCTCTCAGTGCATTTTATCACTGCATGCATGCTAAGTTATTTTAGTCGTGTCTGACTCTTTGTGATCCTGTGGACTAGAGCCCACCAGGCTCCTCTGTCCATGTGATTCTCCAAGCAAGAAGACTGGAGTGGGTTGCCATTCCCTTCTCCAGGGAATCTTCCCAAGCCAGGGATCAAACCTGAGTCTCCTGTATTGCAGGTGGACTCTTTCCTGCTGAGCCACTGGGAAAGCCCAGTATGGGTATGTTAATGCTTTAATGTATATTAAAGTCCCCATAGTGATAACAGGCAGGGTATATATGGTCTAGATAGTCTTCTCCACTTAATTGGCTTTATTTCAGCTTCCCCCTCCCTAGCACAATCTAAAAAAATTTGCAATCTTTGCCATGTAAGGAGGTTCTGTCCACAACTGGGTTGCTTGGGGACCTCAGTTTCTTTCTCACGGAGTTTATTCTAAACAAATACAGCACTATCCTTTCAAAATGTCTACTGAGTGTAATTTTCTCCCTCTCATTAGGTCATTATTACATTTCATATTATTTTATAGTATTTAAAATGAGACCTTTTTTCTTCAGTTTTGGCTGAGTCTACAAAAGCTGTGAATAATAAAGCAGGCCCCAAATACCCAAATTTCCTTGACAGAATGATTAGAGCACATATGCAGAATGCAGACTGCTCAAAGATATTACAGACATCTGGCCAGCACTAGCCTACCACCCATCACCAGGGCAGAAAGAGGCAAAGTGGAGGAGGGTTTTTGCACTTCTTGGGCACTGACTTCCTGCTCCCATGGAGAGAGGTGTAGATGCATCTCTCTCAGTTCAAACTGTCTGAGAGGAGCTCTAATGCATCCCCTGGAGATTGGGAACCAAAGGACTGGGGTTGGACTCTTGCCAGGAAAAGTCTATAGGCAGGAGGGCATGTGCAGAAAAATGGGATGCCCCAGAGCTACATCTGGCACAAACTGCTCATTCAGTGATCAAGGGCAAAGGTCCATGCTTTCCACGACTAAGGTGTGCACCCTGCAAAGGAAAATTGGTCTGGGTTGTCTTAAAAAGTGTCTTGTCCAATTGAAGTCTTAGAGGGTGGAGTAATACCAGAGGGATTAGCACCAGGATGCCCTGGGGATGGGGGAGGAGTCTTAACTGATAAGCCATGAGAAAGGCATTTTCCAGTTGAGGGACCTGCCAAGTAGGAGTCTCCAGCAGATAATCACTGAGGAACTCTCAAAAGAGAATTAGCTTTGGACTTCCATCATGTTCAGAGAGTAACAGTGACGATAACCAAGTACCAGTCAAGATGGAACTCTCAGCCCATATTTCTCTTTCTATTTCATCTACCGGATCCTCACAGGGACTGGAAACTAGAGAGACCAGAGTCATTGAGCAGGAGTGAAGCTAGAAAATAGTGAAGAAGACAGCCCACTCACTCCCTCATTTTAGACTTCTATACCTAAGTCAGATCTGAACTGGGCAGAGATAAGAAAAAGCTTTAATTATCAAAAGATTTTTATAATTATCCTGAATTGAACCAAGAATTGTGTGGTTATTAAACTAGTCTGGATGTTTTGCCACCCTAGTGAAGTAACTATTCGATTACTTTCTGAGTGATCTGAAATGCTATAGGACAGGTCCAGGATTTCATCCAGAGACAGTGCTGAATGAGTTAATGGAGCAAGTTTAGAAGGGAGTGATGAGAAACAATTAAATTGTTTGTTTTGTTATGTGTTATCAATGCCAGTTGTTCAGTTAGTAATGAACACAATAGGAATAGTATGCTAGCCAAGAAAGATCTTTTGCTGTTTTGTTTTTCTCTCTCCATGTATTTCCTTTCCCATCTGGTTTCTTATCACTCAGGATTTAATAAGCCTTTTCTATTGAAGTTGCAAGGAGTTATTTCATGAGGCTGGCCATTGGCACTGCATGACATTGTATTCTGTTTGTGTTGTAAGGACAGATTACCTAGTGACAATAAATTCCACTGGAGAGATCCTATGTTTGTGTAACATACTGGTCAAATACAGAGGTCTACTTGTTAGAGAATGTACTCAATTAGGAAATGCTATAACAAATGTTATTACCCACGTAATTTTTCTTGTCATATAGTTTGAAAGGTATATAATGGTTACTTAATCTGTTTGGATTAAGCGTCACTGACTCAGTGGACATGAACTTGATCAAACTCTGGGAGACAGTGGCGGACAGGGAAGCCTGGTGTGCTGCAGTCCGTGGTGTCACCAAGAATTAGACACGACTTAGCAACTAAACAACAAAAATCTGCTTGGGTTGCTATAAGACAATCTCAGAGACTGGATAGACTATAAACAACAGAAATTTATGTCTCACAGTTCTGGAAACTGAAAGTCCAGGATCTGGGTGCCATTGTAGTTGGGTAGGAGCCCTCTTCTTGGGGTCATAGATTTCTCATTGTATCCTCACCTGAAGGAAGGAACTATGAAACCTTGTGGAGTCTCTTTTACATGGGCACTAATCCCATTCATGAGGGCTCCAGCCGCATGACCTCAGCGTCTCTCAAAGGCTTCACCTCCTAATACCATCACAGTGGGCATTAGGATTTCATTCAACATATGAGTTCTGCGGGTACATAACATTCAGACCATTTCACCAGGACACAATCTTAGAAACTGTCCAATCTTTTTTTGTGAAGCAATAGTAGTAAAATGACTAAGATATACAATATGGATTATTTTTCTAGCTGAAAGTTAATTTGGAGGAGTAAGGGACTATTTTAAGTCTAGTTTAGAGTAAGTGTTGGCTATCTATTTCTTTAACTACAAAATCTGTTATGGCAAGAATGTTATGGTTAGAAGTTCCATTACCAAGGGGTTAAAATTCTTCTTTGGGAAAACATTATTACTGAATTTCAGAAGGGTGTTGTTCAAATTCAAAAACTAGTCTTGTACAAATATAATATTAGAAGATAGGGCCCTAAGAAATTGCAAACACCTCTGGAAATACAGAAGCTCAATTTTATTTATTTGAAAAAATTCTTTTTTTATATCTCATTTATATCCTAGTTTGTTGTCTTAGCTGGGTTCTCTCAAAAGTAGACAGTGAAACAAAGACTCAGCTGCAAGTAGTTTATTTGAAAGTAGATCCCAGGAGACACGAGAAGGGGATTGAGGAGACTGGGAAGGGATGGCAATCAGATAAGACTGTGTGACCTCAAGCAGGTCCCTGGGGAGCTCAGTGTATGAGTAGAGCCCACCTCAGCAGGATCTCCACAATGTTGAGTCACCAGCTGGGGGCTGTTCCAGGGGCACTGACTGTCTGGTGGTTCTGGTCTGCCCGGGGTCAGCTGAGGGGACTCCCACCGTCAGAATAAAAGAGCTCGAGGTCGGTAGCACATCTTTGCTTTAAGCAGACTTCAGATGATTTAGACTGGACAGGGGCCTACACTGACAGCATCTGCTACACTTGGGCTAATAAGACATGAAAAACCACTGCTGAAACTGGGAGTGGTGCCTGCTAATAGAAACCACGAGAAGATAATTAGTTGTTGTTTTCACCTTTCTTGAGGCAAATAGAATGGGAAAAGTTCATGTTCAGAAATGACTACTTTTGGAATAATAGAGGTCATTGAGAGCAGATGACACTGTGTGAGGACATTAAATCTATGTCGTGAAGGGCCACATGAGCCCAAATTAAGGAAATAAAGAGAATTAAGCCAGAAATAGGAGTAAGTAGGGGCATGGAGGAAGGTCTGTTAATGCCTGAGTGGGTGTGTCTGTTAACAGTACACTCAAAAGAATTAGAAAAATCAGAAAGACTTTATGTCCTATTGTGTAGAATTTGGTGAGAATACTTTTAATTTTGATTATACATTTAAGAATAGGACACATTATAAACAGGTTGGAAGTTTTTCTTTCTCTTCTATTATGACCTGTGAGTTGGAATCTTGACTACCTTTGCAAGCTAACAAATATCCACAAGTCATGGCTCTATTCATTGCCAAGGTAACATGTAGAAGTCTCCATCCTCTCCTCTGAACAGCTGTAGCAACCCAAGAATCTAATTTGGTGCCTCTTAAATGATCGCGTTCCATCTCCTCACATTTATTTTTAAATTCTATGAAAACACCAGCTCGCAGGATGTTGTGGTTTTTTTTTTTTTCCTCCAGTATTTCTGCTGTTCCCCAGCTGTTTGAAACATGTTGTGGCTTTGACTTCTTCCAGTTACCTCCTGTGATGAAGATTACCTTAATTGCTTGTTTGTGGAACATTCAGTCAGAGACAGAATATGCTGTAACAATCACCAATAGATGAAGGCTGACATTTTACATTCCTTGTTATTCCATTAGCAGTTTCTTATGAATTTTTGTTGTTGTTTTTTCCCTGAAGCCAGAATATCCTTTGAAGTCATGTGATCCCTGTTCATCATTCATCTACAAGGTCACATCATGGTCAGAAAAAAGGCTTGTTTTTCTTTCAAACAGTCCATAAACATTTATTGAGCGTCTATTGTGTGCCAGACACTAGTTGTAGAGAATACAGATGTGAATTTATCAGGCTGAGTCTTGCCCCTCTAGTGCCTGCATTCTAGTGGAGGAAACAGAAAAGTTTATCAGATCAATCAACCTGTGAGGTAATTTCACATAATGACAGTGCTATGAGGAAAATAAAAGAGCAACTCATTTTATGTTTTTTTTTTTTTTGGTGTTTTCTCTCTCCACAACTGTTTTATGCACATATAAAAATGTAAACACACATTCTATTTTTGTTCCTTTTCTGCAAAATGGTAGCACACTATATATATATGTTTTACTGCCTTATCTTTTTTTAATTGTGGTCTTCAGTTCAGTTCAGTTCAGTTGCTCAGTCGTGTCCGACTCTTTGCAACCCCATGGACCACAGCATGCCAGGCCTCCCTGTCCATCACCAATTCCCGGAGTTTACTCAAACTCATATCCATTGAGTCGGTGATGCTATCCAACCATCTCATCCTCTGTCATCCCCTTCTCCTCCTGCCTTCAATCTTTCCCAGCATCAGGGTCTTTTCCAAAGAGTTAGTTCTTCGCATCAGGTGGCCAAAGTATTGGAATTTCACCTTCAGCATCAGTCCTTCCAATGAATATTCAGAACTGGTTTCCTTTAAGATGGACTGATTGGATCTCCTTGCAGTCCAAGAGACCCTCAAGAGTCTTCTCCAATACCACAGTTCAAAAACATTAATTCTCCTAGCAACTTTCAGATATAAAATACACTATTATTAACTATAATTACCTTTTCTACTTAGCCATGTATTTTAGAGATCATTCTTCATCTGTTCTCAATGAGTTTTCCCATTTTTGTTCATAGGGCTACATAGTATTTCATTATGTAGTAGCACAGACCTTTATTTTATCAGACTCCTTTTGATGACTATTTAGATCACTTCTAGTCTTTTATTTTTACAACCAATGCTGCAACTAATATCCTTTTGCATGATTTTGCAGATGCAAATATATAACCATAGGTTCATTTCTGAGAGGTAGAAATATTGAATCAAAGATATTTGACTCAATTTTTTGAACTTTTCCATTCTTGTTATTTCCTTTTGTACTTGATGCGTATCAACCATTCTGGGATCCTTCTTGAAAGTGAAAGTTTCTCAGTAGTGTCCCACTCTATGTGAAACCGTGGACTGTAGCCTGCCAGGCTCCTCTACCCATGGAATTCTCCAAGCAAGAATACTGGACTGGGTAGCCA
Source organism: Bos indicus x Bos taurus (assembly GCF_003369695.1). Taxonomy (NCBI): domain Eukaryota; kingdom Metazoa; phylum Chordata; class Mammalia; order Artiodactyla; family Bovidae; genus Bos; species Bos indicus x Bos taurus. The sequence continues at coordinate 78,603,393 of NC_040083.1, read as the reverse complement.
TTTCCTCCTCCAGAAGATCTTCCTGTCCCAGGAAACCAGGTCTCCTGCCTTGCAGGAGGACTCTACTGTCTGAGACAACTTATCATCCTAAAGATTTCCTGAGCTCTGTGTGTGTGTCTGTGTCTGTGTGTGTGTCTCTGTGTGTGTGTGTTTATGCTGTTTTTTCTATCACCTATGTTGTATGAATTTTTCCTTAGTAGTTTATTCTCACCTTTAGGTAATATACTTTCTTCAATAGCTTCCTGAGAAAGAGTTTGTGGGAGGTAAGTTTTTGGATACATTGACTATCTGAAAATGTTTTTATCCTCCCTTCTCATATCATTATCCACTGATTGTTTGGGTAGGTTAATTTCCTTCAGAATTTTGACGATATTCTTTCTCTGTGCATGAACTTCCAGTGTTGCTCTTGAAAATCTAGAACAATTTTAAGTAATAGTACATTATAAGTGAATTTCTATTTCTTCTCTGGAACTCTTACAATCTTCTCGTTAATCTCAGTATTTTGTAATTTTGCAATTATATACCTTATTATGAGGCTGTTTTCATCTATTGTGCTAAGCATTAAGGGGCTCTTTTAATGCAGAAAGTATATTCTCCAGGTCTTGGTAATTTTCTTGAATTATTTTATTAAACATTTCCTCCCTTTACTTTCTTTCTGAATTTCCTATTATTCCTCTATTTCAACTTCTAAACTACCGATCTTCCAGTTTTGTTAACATTTTATTCTTATTTTCTACATTTGTTTTTCACTAAGGTTCTGGGAGATTTTCTCAACTTTACCTTCAAAACTTTCCACTGATATTTTCCTCCTCTGCTCATTTGATTTTGATTTCAAAAACTTTTGATCTTTGAGTGCTTCTTTCTTACATCATTCTCTTCTGGCTTCATGACTGCCATGCAAGCAGAGGTATCATCATCTCTTTGCCCTCTCTACCCATGGAAAGATGAGCATGGACACTCTTGTTGTTCAGTTGCTCAGTTGTGTCTGACTCTGTGACCCCATGGACTGCAGCACACCAGGTTCCTTGTCCTTTACTATCTCCCAGAGTTTGCACAAACTCATGTCCATTGAGTCAGAGATGCCATCCAACCATCTCATCCTCTGTCACCCCCGTTTGCTGCCCTCAATCTTTCCCAGCATAAGGGTCTTTCCCAATGAGTTGACTCTTCTCATCAGGTGGCCAAAATATTGGAGCTTCAGCATCAGTCCTTCCAAAGACTATTCAGGGTTGACTTCTTTAGGATTGACAGGTTTGATCTCCTTGCAGTCCAAGGAACTCTCAAGAGTCTTCTCCAGCATAATAGTCCGAAAGCATCAATTCTTCGGTGCTCAGCCTTCTTTATGGTTCAACTCTCACATCCATACATGACTACTGGAAAACCATAGCACTGATTGTATAGATCTTTGTCATTGAAGTGATGTTTCTGTTTTTTAATATGCTGTCTAGGTTGGTCATAGTTTTTCTTCCAAGGAGCAAATGTCTTTTAATTTCATGGCTGCAGTCAACATCTGCAGTGATTTTGGAGCCAAGATAAAAAGTCTGTCACTGTTTCCAGTTTTTCCCAATCTATTTGTCATGAAGTGATGGGACTGGGTTTCTCCAATAGCTTAGTTGGTAAATAATCTGCCTGCAATGCAGGAGATCCCGGTTAGATTCCTGGATGGGGAAGATCTGTATGAAAAGGAATAGGCTACCCATTCCAGGATTCTTGGGCATCCCTGGTGGCTCAGCTGGTAAAGAATCCTCCTGCAATGCAAGAGACCTGGTTTATATCCCTGGGTTAGGAAGACCCCCTGGAGATGGGAAAGGCTACCCACTCTAGTATTCTGCCATAGAGAATTCCATGGACTGTATAGCCCATGGTGTCACAAAGAGCCAGACGCAATGGAGTGACTTTCACTTTGGAACACTTGGATGGAACTGGATGCCATGATCTTCATTTTTTGAATGTTGAGTTTTAAGCCAGCTTTTTCACTCTCCTCTTTCACCTTCATCAAGAGGCTCTTTAGTTCCTCTTTGCTTTCTGCCATTAGTGTGGTGTCATCTGCACAACTGAGGTCACTGGTATTTCTCCTTGCAGTCTTGATTCCAGCTTGTGATTCATCCAGCCCAGCATTTCACATGAGGTGCTCTGCATATAAGTTAAATAAGCAGGTAGTCTGAAGCTTATATCTAAGAGAGAGTTGAAGTAGGGGACTGTAATGGGAGACTGAGAGCTGGAAAACTTGACATTTCAATCAGTGACCAAGATTTCAACAAGCAAATTAAATAATTACAAGGCTTGGTATAATTCACTGAAATAGAATAGACCCATTTTTATCTCTGGTTGGGTTAGTGGTTCAAAGTCAAGAAATTAAATGCAATCATAAAGCAAATCTAAACCTAATATTTATATATATATGAAGGGTGAGTCTCTGATCACACCTGCTTTTTATACTATCTGCCTATTTCTGTAGTTTTTGAGTGATGATGAACTTCCCACATCTCTATCATGGAGCAGAGGTGATCTTATGGACAAAAGATGGGTAATTGACCAAGTATCACTATTTTCCTTATCAGTGGCTGCCCAGCCAGAGAATACATATCTCATGTTCCCCTTGCATCTTGGTAAAGTCATGTCATTGCTTCTCTTCCAAGGTGAGTGAGCAGAAGTGATACATACTATTCCCATTTGAGCTGTTAATATTGGATGCATATCCTCTGTACTCAGTCCCCTCCCCATAAAACCATAGCTACAGGAAGGAAGCAGCCTGGAATTATGAGTCATGGCTTGGGGGAAAATCTCATTTCAAACTGAGTCATGAGCAAGAAAAAAATTTCCAAAATTGTGTTAAGACCTTGAAAAATCAGAGTTCTTTGTCATAGTAGTCTATACTAATAAATGCATATACAAACACATTTTGTCTACTTAGGTAAAGAGCTGAAGCTCATGGGAACGCTTCTTGTGTTACCAAGATTGCCACCTACGAAAAAGATCACAAATATTCTTATATCTAGGTGCATAAAATTTTGGAGTCACTTTTTAAGAAACTACTGCAGTAGAGCTATATCCCACAGTAAAAAAAAAAAAAAAAAAGGTGGCGTGGGGAGGGGGGTGGGGAGGACACACACTGATATCAATAGATAAAACAGATATAATTCTCACTATACAGGAGGATCATTCACTTCACTGAATCATTGCTTTTATCATTTCAAACATCAGGCTTCCTTAGGATATTTGGAAATAAATTTAGCTTAACAAGATGAATATTACTTCCTTGCAAGGACCCCTCAGCTCATGCTTCCTATGATCCATCAAGGTCAGCTGGAATGTGGTACACCTTGAATGTGGCACTCCAGGAAATGTTACTCCAGAGGTCCAGGAAGGACCATTCCTGCTCACTTGAATTTCTCCCAAGCACCCATCTCATTGACAAGTAACACTATGGACTACAGTTCAGCAGAGTGCAAGTTGGGCAGGACCAGTGAAAAGTCCTAGGCCACCACAGGCTCAGAACATCCATACCTCCTGTGGGACTTAGGTTCTATATCTCTTCTCTGGATTGTACCAGGAAGTCCTCTGATATATGTCACTTAAGTTCCCTTCAAGTGTCACCCCAGACACACCCACTAAGCATTTCTGTCTCCTCACTCCCATAGCCTTGGTTTTTGTAGAGATAAGAAAAGTCTTTTAGAATCATCTCACCTCTCTTCACTACTTTTTGACATTCTTATCTTGGGAGAGGCTAAGGAAGTAAAAGGAATTTCCACATTCCAGTGGGTCAAAGGGCATCCCAAATTTCTGAGTCTTAGCAACAGATCAAGGTATTTGAAGATAATGTTGGAGTCTCATGGTAATTCTATAAATGTACTGACTGTAAAATATGTACAACTGTTGAGATAAAAAGCTAATATTTACTGAGCACTTACAGTGTGCTAAGTGCTGCTCTAGTGCTTTAGCAAGTATTAATTCTCTCAATCCTACAATGAATAACTGCCCAATCAGTTCAGTTCAGTTCAGTCGCTCAGTCATGTCCAACTCTTTGTGACCCCACGAAGCGCAGCACGCCAGGCCTCCCTGTCCATCACCAACTCCTGGAGTCTACCCAAACCCATGTCCATTAGTTGGTGATGCCATCCAGCCATCTCATCCTCTGTCGTCCCCTTTTCCTCCTGCCCCCAATCCCTCCCAGCATCAGTCTTTTCCAATGACTCAACTCTTCGCATGAGGTGGTCAAAGTACTGGAGTTTCAGCTTTAGCATCATTCCTTCCAAAGAACACCTAGGGCTGATCTCCTTTAGAATGTACTGGTTGGATCTTCTTGCAGTCCAAGAGACTCCCAAGAGTCTTCTCCAACACCATAGTTCAAAAGCATCAATTCTTCAGCGCTCAGCTTTCTTCACAGTACAACTTTCACATCCATACATGACTACTGGAAAAATCATAGCCTTGACTAGATGGATCTTTGTTGGCAAAGTAACGTCTCTGCTTTTTTAATTTTTTTAAATTTAAATTTATTTATTTATGCCTCTGCTTTTGAATATGCTGTCTAGGTTGGTCATAACTTCCCTTCCAAGGAGTAAGAGTCTTTTAATTTCACGGCTGCAGTCACCATCTGCAGTGATTTTGGAACCCCAAAAAATAAAGTCAGCCACTGTTTCCACTGTTTCCCCATCTATTTCCCATGAAGTGATGGACCAGATGCCATGATCTTAGTTTTTTGCATGTTGAGCTGTAAGCCAACTTTTTCACTCTCCTCTTTCCCTTTCATCAAGAGGCTCTTTATTTCCTCTTCACTTTCTGCAATAAGGGTGGTGTCATCTGCATATCTGAGGTTATTGATATTTCTCCCGGCAATCTTGATTCCAGCTTGTGTTTCTTCCAGCCCAGCGTTTCTCATGATGTACTCTGCATAGAAGTTAAATAAACAGGGTGACAATATACAGCCTTGATGTACTCCTTTTCCTATTTGGAACCAGTCTGTTGTTCCATGATTATAGACTTGTTCAGCTGGTGTTATTCTCCAGAAAGGCTGCTTTAAATTGCATTCTTATAACTCCATGCCCAGTGAAAGTTTTTTTAAAGAGAAAAAGATTTCCTCTTAAAGCTTATTTCAAAACATGAAGTGGAAAAAAATAGTCAGTCAGTCTGTGTGTCCATTTGTCCTCGCATCATCTAAATTGCTTAGGTAAGTTTTCTCAAAGTGCAGCTGGCCATAACTTTCACATTATCATACCTGTATATTGCCAATTAATATGGAGGTATTAATCAATCAAGTGAATACTGTTTAGTTATAAGTGATGGAAAAATGCAGTGACTATTTGCAAGAATTGAACACCTTTCTGTGCACATTGTTACTTAATTATAGAATTTTATGCATTTGGCAGGCATATTCACCTTTTTGAAGGGGAAAAGTTTTAAAATATGAAACTTTTTTCATACTTTGAAAATGGTTGAACCATGTATAAGAATTCTATGAAGCCATAGAAGAAATGTTTATGAGGACAGATCCAGCTGACTATCAGACTGAAATGAGACTCAGTATTGATGTTGATATAACTGGGTAGAAAAAATGAATAATGAGAAACAATTAGGAATCTTAAGAAGAATAAAGTACAATGGATTGATCAAGAAATAAAACGAATACAATTATGTAAAGTTTAAAAATAAAATAAAATTAAAAAAAACAATCTTAAGAGCATTATATGTAGGGAATTTTTTAAGACTGAGAACTTGAGAATGGAATATTTGGGGAACAACCTTTACATACGTTGAATAAATTTCCTCAATGCTGTCAAGATGAAAAGGTTTCTCTGAGGCCACTGTTTGAGGCAGCCACTCAATAATAAAATTGTTTTGTATGTATGTCAGAAAGTATTTACTAAACAACATAACTCAGCAAAGACTTTCACATCACAGGATTCCACGATGAAGTCACCACCTGAAATGTTCCAGGATATTTTCAAATATTTGGCCAGATGAACAAGTGCATCAATATTATATTAATATCTATTAAGTTCTGTTTAATGCATATGATATATGGTTGATGGCTATTTTATTGTTAACTCCCAGATGGAGAAACAAACACTCCTATAGGTGTTTGGCAGAGCTATCAACTTATTAGGGTACCGCATCTAGAATTCTGACCAAGTGTGGAGTGACCTCAGAATAAGAGGAGCTGAAAGAATAATAGCTAGACCTAAAATACAGGTCACACAAAATTTTAGACTTCTTTTCTAATGTTATTTCCCCATTTGATGACCTCAGGATCCAGGCTGACTTCAGGAATCAAATTTTAGATGAAATATTGATAAACACCTGAGGATACATGGGATGGTGGTAGGGGAGCAACCAGGATCATGGATGAGAAAAGTCATATGAGAAAAGACTGAAGAAGCTGGTTTCACTATTCAGCGTAGAATAATGATGTTTCTGAAATGTACCAGGAAGTAAACTGTCCTCCAGGGAGACAGTAGTAGGTAAGGAAATAGAATTCCCTTCTTCACAAAACTACATTTTAGTGGTAGAGACAGATGAGTGAATAGATATTTTTAATGCAGTGCATTAATATTTAGAGCATGGATTAAGAGCAGAGTGCATGGGAGGGGTGCCTGATTCAGCTTTGTGAGGGGGATAGTGAGACAGGAGCCTGAAAAGATGAGCAGGAATGGTCTAGTTGACATTATGGAAAGAAGACATGGAAGAAGACATTGGGAAGAAGACATTACAGGCAGAGGGCATGTATTAAGATTCATGTGGGAGAGCAAGATGGGTTTGGGAACTCAAAGTCATTCAGAGTTTGATAGATATTGTGTGATGATGAGTGATGAACCTGGAGAAATAAGCAAGATGTAGATAATAAAAGGCTAACAGGGTTTATAAATTGAGCTTTATCTTGAAGAAGGCAGTAAGAAACTATCAGAGGTTTTTTTTTTTTTTTTTTTAGGTGAAAATGTAAACACTTTTCAGGCTAACATATTAAGAATGGATTGCAGGAGGTAAAACTGGAGGCAGAAAAATCTCCCAGGAAACTAGGAGTAAATCATGGGAGAGGATATCATGGAAATGAGAATGGAAAGGAATGGGAAGTTACCAGATGTGTTAAGGAGGTGGACTTGACACAACTTGATGTTTCATAAGATGACAGGGAGGTATCTTCATATAACTGGACAACTGTCATTAGCAGGTTCTTCTGACCCCATTGCAGAAGTAAGACCATTGGGTGGAATTGAGTTTTATCAGCAGAGAGCAATTTCACCCAATGGGCACAGTTCAACAATGGGGTGCACTGACTTAGCCGACCATGCGTGCTAAGTTGCTTCAGTCATGTCTGACTCTTTGAGACCCTAGGTACTGTAGCTTGCCAGGCTCCCCTGTCCATGGGATTCTCCAGTTAAGAATATTGGAGTGGGTTGCCATGCCCTCCTCATGTCTCTTACATCTCCTGCATTGGCAGGCTGATTCTTTACCACTGGTGCCACCTAACAGACCATAGAGTTCTGGTAATCACTGGACCCCATGGAGGTTTCAAGTAGAATTTGGGATAAATGCTTGTCAGCAATGTTGTAGAGGATATTACCATATGGCACTTAGTCTAAATGGCTTTGAATGTCCACTCAGATTTTGAAATTCACTTGTCATGGTTGACATGACTCCACGTGGCATTCCTCTTCAGGCAAGCAATGATGCCCTGAATTCACCTGTCACTCTTCACTGGGAAAGACTGAAGGCAGGAGGAGAAGGGGGTGACAGAGAATGAGATGGTTGGATAGCATCACCAACTCAATGGACATGAGTTTGAGCTAGCTCCAGGAGATGGTGGAGGACAAGGAAGCCTGGCATGCTACAGTCCATGGGGTTGCAGAGAGTTGGACACAACTGAGGAACTGAACAACTTGGCTTGTTAGACCCGCATTACTTGTTCTGAAATGGAGGTATTTAAGGAAACACAGAGAACAGAGAATTAAGGTATTAAAACTTACTTTTCTCTATCAAAGACATTTAAAACTTAAATGTTCTAAATCTGCCCATCATGATGATGCAGCGATGATGTCAGGAATGACCTCTAAGCTTCTAATCAGCTGTGCTCTTGTCCACTGGATTTATTGATCCCAAATGCTAAAAGATAGTTGAAGCAGGCATTGACAGCATATAATCCATGACATTTCTTAATCCTGGTATCCTCCAGATGTTCCTGAAAGAACATAATGTAAAAACAGATAAAACACTGAGGGAAATTTCACAACAATCACACCACAGTGTAGATATAACAGTTGAGGAGTGAGTCTTGACCTGAAGAAAAGAAAGAGTATTCATCCCTGTGTTTAAATCGCATGATTTTTTTTTTCTCTATAGATTCTTAGTTCTCCAACTCATCAACTCATGTTGGCTTTTCTTCAGTACTAGAAAAATTGGGTCATGTTCTTTCCCATCCTCTCTCCCTAATTCAGAAGAGTTGCCTCGCTTAGTGCAAGCTATTTGAAGGTATGAACTTCTATGGCATATAGTTTGACTTAGGTAAAAAACACAGATTTGAGGGGCTATGTTAACAAATGTATCAAAATGGGAATATTCTATGACAGAAACCTAAATTTTGGAGGTTATTAAAATCTTTAACAATTTTTAAGAAAATGTCACTATCTTTACTTCAAGAGTCTTCACTGGATACAGAATTTGCCTTCCACATCAGGCATCAAAATGCCTTTCTCAGCCACCTCTGCTGCTACTGTGAAGATGTAGGATTCAGTTCACCAGTAGAAGGTGCCCCAAACTTTAAAATGGGAGCTAGTGGAGACCAGGAAATACCCATTTGGGTGGGGGTGGCAGAGCAGGGGGACTGTGTTTCCAGGGGAGTGGAGGAAGTGAGGGTCACAGTGATCTCTAGTACCCCTACCAGCACGCAGGTGGTGAAAGCTGCAACATCGCAGGTTTGAAGCCATTGACATTGGTGACCTCACTAGTTCCTTGGCCTGATTTGAGTCATTCTTGCCCACACCATTTGAGTTTGGCTGTCATTTGCTTTTGGTGATTATGTGAACTACTCAATATTCTCATAGTAAATTCAATTTCTGCTTCAAATCAACCAGAGTTGATTTCTGTTGCTGCAACTAATAATCCTAATTGAAAGAGGGTGATGCAAAGGAATTTTTGTGCTCTAATGATTTACTTCTAGTAAGTGGAAGAAAAGTCACGTGGACAAATTCTTTCTCTGTTCACTGTTAAGCTCTCCATAATACAATACTTGTTCATATACTATTAATATATAAGAAACAGAATAAGAAGTGTTGAGTATAACTGATTTGCTTATTATTCTGTTATTCTAAGTGGGCAAAGGATTCAGGGGGAAATGCATGGTATGGAAGCTAATTCACACTGAAGTATAAACTACCCTACTCTGTGATTAATTATATTTGAAAATAGAAACTTGTATTTCAACCAAATCTTTAATTAGGGCACAATGAAGTGTTTTAGCAAGTTAATGGGCAAGCTAACAAGTTATTTCATTGCACTTCAAAATCCTAGATACCCAGAAAAGTATTCTATATAGGAATAGACATGAAGAAAGACATGATAATATAGGGAAGAGTCATCTCATTTCCCCTAGGATTTCCTTTGTCAGAGCTCTTCCAGAGAATAGAGTCCTTTGGTCTATTTTGGTCAATGGGGTCAGAGTCAGGTGAAATATTTAAATATCCCAAGGTGAATTCCTGAGATCTCTTTGGCCACAAGAGAACACTGAGAGCCTTATGCTGTTGGTACCTTGACTGCTTAGCATAGAACTGTAGAGTTCACCATTCTTTCTTCAGTTCAGTTCAGTCACTCAGTAGGTCCAACGTTTTGCGACCACACGGACTGTAGCACACCAGGCTTCCCTGTCCATCACCAACTCCTGGAGGTTTCTCAAACTTATGTCCATTGAATCAGTGATGCCATCCAACCATCTCATCCTCTGTCATCCCCTTCTCCTCCTGTCCTCAATCTTTCCCAGCATCAGGGTCTTGTCAAATGAGTCAGTTCTTCGCATCAGGTGGCAAAGTATTGGAGCTTCAGCTTCAGCATCAGTCCTTCCAATGAATATTCAGGGCTGATTTCCTTTAGGATTGACTGGTTGGATCACCTTGCTGTTCAAGGGACTCTCAAGAGTCTTCTCAAGAGCACTTTTTAATATGCTGTCTAGGTGGGTCATAGCTTTTCTTTCAAGGAGCAAGCGTCTTTTAATTTCATGGCTGCAGTCACCATCTGCAGTGATTTTGGAGCCCCCCTAAAAATAAAGTCTGTCATTGTTTCCATTGTTTCCCCATCTATTTGCCATGAAGTGGTGGGACCAGATGCCATGATCTTCATTTTCTGAATGTCGAGCTTTAAGCCAACTTTTTCACTCTCCTCTGTCACTTTTATCAAGAGACTCTTCAGTTTTCTTTGCTTTCTCTCATAAGGGTGGTGTCATCTGCATATCTGAGGTTATTGATATTTCTCCTGGCAATCTTGATTCCAGCTTGTGCTTCATCCAGCCCAGCATTTCACATGATGTACTCTGTATATAAGTTAAATAAGCAGGGTGACAATATACAGCCTTGATGTACTCCTTTTCCGATTTGCAACCAGTTTGTTGTTCCATGGCCAATTCTAACTGTTGCTTCTTGACTTGCATACGAATTTCCCAGGAGACAGGTAAGGTGGTCTAGTATTCCCATCTCTTGAAGAACTTCCCACAGTTTGTGGAGATCCACACAGTCAAAAGCTTTGGTGTATTTAATAAAACAGAAGTATATGTTTTTCTGGAACTCTCTTGCTTTTTTGATGATCCAGCAGATGTTGGCAATTTGATCTCTGGTTCCTCTGCCTTTTCTAAATCCAGCTTGAACATCTGGAAGTTTATGGTTCATGTACTGTTGAAACCTGGCTTGGAGAATTTTGAGCATTACTTTGCTAGTGTGTGAGATGAGTGCAATTGTGTGGTAGTTTGAACTATCTTTGTCATTGCCTTTCTTTGCGGTTGGGATGAAAACTGTCCTTTTCCAGTCTGTGGCCACTGCTGAGTTTTCCAAATTTGCTGGCATATTGAGTGCAGCACTTTCATAGCATCATCTTTCAGGATTTGAAATAGCTCAACTGGAATTCCATCACCTCCACTAGCTTTGTTCTAGTGATGCTTTCTTAAATTAAATATTTGTTTTTCTTTTTTTTTTTTTTAATTTGCATGCTTAATAATTATCATCATATTTACTGAAAATTGTAAGAATTATTGTCATGTTCCTAGTCTTCTGGTCACAGGTTCATCATCTGTTTAAATAGAAGTTTCAGTCTTTAACAGGGTTGTTATTGTGTGAAAAGATACTGGCAGAATGGGGTTCCTGGGATGAGATAATCACATTTGCAGGGTTTACTGGTTAGGCAGAAACCTTTTATAAAATTAATTAATTAGTTAATTAAATTAGGATATGGTGCTTTACAATGTTGTACTAATTTCTGCTATGAATCAGTTATATGTATACATGTATTCCTTCCCTCTTGGCCCTCTCTCCCAACCCCAACCCCATTCCACCCATTTAGGTGATCACAGAGCACTGAGCTAAGCTTCCTGTGCTGTACATAAAATAGGTAGTTAGCAAAAACCTTTAAACAAAGAGTGATACTTGAACAGAGTAAGAAGCACAAATATGGTAATTATATTTCCCCTGTAGGGGTCATTAACCGCATTTGTTCTTTAGTTTCTTCTACGTGAAGCAATTAAAAGGAAAACTTTGGTTCCATTCATTCATTCATTCAACAGATAACAAGTACTGAGTCCTTGCAATGTGTCAGGTTCTATGCTAAGCCTTGAGGATTCAGGGAGGATGAGACTCAGTACCATATCTCCAAACGCTCAAGACCCAGTTCTTGAAAGATGTTTAGGTTCACATAGGCTAGAAGGTAGTTGGTAGTTTTTAGTTGCATGCACCAGAATAGCTTTAAATTCTTGCTACTACTTTCAAAAGCACTGAAAGGACTTCAGGCGTTGTGTTCACTGTGGGGGAATTACTCATGTAACTCTCATTAGTGCAAATGGGGAAGAGGTGTAAATCCACAGTGATCTAGCTGAGAAAACAAACATTCCCTCTTTGACTTCTGTTGTTTGTTTCTATTTGTTCCGGGTTGAGTCAGGGAAATAATCAGGAAAATTATACGTGTTCAATTGCCTGGTTGTTCCAGAACCCTTGGAGTATCTAATCATGGTTAATAATTAAAACAAAGCAGGAGACTCACATGCTGGATTTAAGTACTATCAGGAGGGGAAAGAAACCATTTGAAGGGGAAAGGATGAGGAGTGCTTTGCCATAGATGGATTTTTACAGACAGAAACATAGGCTATAAAAGGAGAATGTTTTTCAAAAAAATTGATGTGGATTATGAAGGATCAAAAATAAATATATGCTAAACTCCAGCTGTGTCCCTAGCTCTCTTTTAGACCATATGGGGGGACAAGGGATACGTTTCACATTTCATCAGGGAAGATACAGTCAACAAACTGTATGTGATCAAAAGAAATGGGACTTGTGTTTTAACAATGGGACAGGCTATTTGAAATTAGAGAACAGATATGGCAGGACATGTGGTCACAGCTTCAGGTAATATCAGTTATCCTGATATTATTCAGCCAATACAAGCTATGCTGCAGCCATAGATAACCACCAAATCTTAGTGGCTTGTAGCAGCACAAGTTAGGGGCCCTTTTCATATCTCTATGCTCCAGGATCAAGGCTGATGGAATAGCCAATTTGTTCACCATCACTATGAAGGGGAAGAGAATGCACTGTAGGGTCACACTGTAACAAGTAAAGCCCCCCCCCCTTTTATAACTCACTGGCGAGCTTGTCATTCCGATCAACCACAAGAGGGCCAGGAAATATAACCCCACTATGTGCCCAGAGAGCAGATAGCTAGAAATATCAGGTGACCAGCCTAATGACTATGCCTCTGACCTCAGGAGGCAGAGTGTTCAAATGAGGAGACACTAAACGTGATATTTCACGTGATGCCCCTTACCTGTCTGAGACTTTATGGAAGGCCTAGTGAACCTCACATTTGAGTGTGCACTGGAACCATCTGGAGGGCTTAATAAACCATAGATTGCTGAGCCCTGCCCCTTTCAGTTCTGGGTTCAGTTCTGTGGGATGGGACCCAAATATTTGCATTCCCAGGGGATACTGAGGCTGCTCAACTGGGACCGCACTTTGAGAACCATTGGTCTAAGAAAATCCAATGAAAGGTTCCTTTCTCAAGCCTTCAGTGACATTGTATTAAATGTTAGAGCCTGACTTGTGTTCTGAGAAATGAAAGGAAGGTTTGTATACTCCACTCAAAGGGCTGACTCCTTTCAGAACCCACAGGCTCTGGGCCCAGCTCCTCTGGTGACCTTAGGGTCTGCTTCTCTTTTTCCCTTGGATACCTCCTTATGGCAGAAGACATCTTCCTCTCACAGGCTGGAAGACTCCAGAAATATGCCTCCAGGTTCCACAACCAAGAAAATAAAGCTTAAATGAGAAGAATTTGTTATTCTTTCTAAGGTCAGGTTTCTAAGTCTGAATTTTCTCCCTTGTACCCTCGTTTTCCTCAGGTCATTGACAATTTAAAAATATCTGTGTCCCTGTTGGGACACCCTGACCCAAACTCACAAATGTGTGGTCCCTACAATACAATTACAATAATGATACATCCTTAAAATAAAGATAAACAAGAAGCCAGGATGGAAGGAGTAGGAAGCTATTTCCACTGCATCTCTCCCTATGTATTACAAAGAAAGCATGATTCCTTTCCTCTAAAATGTTTTCTTGACTCTGTGTTGTTTAGAGTGAAGTAAAACCATATGTGGGTCATTAGCCCTTTAGTTCAAGTTGAGCTCTACCAAGCCCACCCAAGTTTCTTTTTTTTTTTTGGTCATCCTCCTTGTCCTTCTTGCACTCTTCTAATTCTCAGAGTTCTGATTTCCCATAAGCATCAGTTAAAAGGAGAGTACTCCCAGAAACTCACCATGAAGCATGTCACAGTGCAGAAGGCAGAGAAACTTGTGTATCAGATCCAGGAGCTGTGTGACACGTGGGATGAATTTTCTCAGACTCTGACTGGTGGGTAACCAATGGCTTAGACTTTGACAGTGAGAAACTGGAGAAGAAATTGGACGTCCTTCTTTAGGACACCACCAAAGAACCATTAGATCTGCCTGATAACCCCCAGGAGACATTTTATATCAACAGTGTGCCTAACCCTAGGATCTCAGAAGCTAAACTTGAAGCTGAACTTAAAGAATGGTCTTTATCAGAGGGAGGTTTTGTCCCAAGCAGTAAATCTTCCAAAAAGACAATTGGAACTGACTCTCTAAAGCCATTGTAGGATTCTCAAGTGAAAGACTTTCATGTCAAAGAGAGACCAGACTTGTGTGTGTGTGTGTGTGTGTGTGTGTGTGTACATAGTTATTTAAGTGAGAAACTTGGGATGTGTTGGGAAGGAAGGACGACCACTCTGCTGTGTCTGGATGCTGCCCCTTACTATGGGACAGATGGGATTTCTGGAAGCATGCACCTGAGGCATGCTGCCAGCTGGGGTCATGGCCCTGTCTTCTCATCTTCTAGTGTCACAGTTCATACGGTTCTGTGTGTGCCCTGTCATCTCTCATAGCCTGCAGTTCCTGCCTTGGGCTCAGTTAGGTTTGTCTTCCCCCACCAGCTTTGTTCTGGCCAGCTAAGGCAAAAGATTTGCGCAGCTTTGCTAAATCAGAATCTGTCCTCATGCCCCTAACCCACTGTCTGTAGAGCAGTTTTTTCTGTCTGTTGGTCCATTACACAGCTCCCAGCTTCACTCCATTCACATTGGTAATGTGAAAAAGGAGAATTAAACAGCTACCCCATTATGGAGAAATACATAATGTAAAAGGTTCTTTCCTGAGGTCAATTGTCAGACTCTCCAGGTGTTCAGAGTGAGAGCGGTCACACCCAGGTGGTTCAGAATCACAATTGAAGAAGGGACTTGTGGGGTTGCTGAAAAGATGTGCTGACTAGAGAAAGGGGTGCTCTTGGTCTTTTGAACCTGACGGGGAGAAGCCCAGGTAACTACAGGGGCCCAGGTGTTCAAACCCCATGTTTGAAGAAGAAGAAAGTGTTAGTCACACAGTCCTTTCCAACTTTTTGTGAACCCATGGACTGTAGCCCACCTCTGTCCATAGAGTTCTCCAGGCAAGAATACTGGAGTGGGTTGCCGTTCCCTTCTCCAGGGGATCTTCCTGACCCAGGGATAGAACCCGGGTCTCCCTCATTACAGGTAGATTCTTTACCATCTGGCTTCCCTGACTGGTAAAGAATCTGCCTGCAATACGGGAGACCCCAGTTTGATTCCTGGGTTGGGAAGATCCACTGGAGAAGGGATAGGCTACCCACTCATCTTCTTGGGCTTCCCTTGTGGTTCACTTGGTAAAGATTCCTCCTGCAATCAGGAGACCTGGGTTCAATCCCTGAGTTGGGAAGATCCCTCAGAGAAGATAAAGGTTCCCCACTCCAGTATTCTGGCATGGAGAATTCCATGGACTGTATAGTCCATGGGGTTGCAATGAGTTGGACATGACTGAGCAACTTTCAGTTTTCACTTTCTTTCTTTTTTTTTTTTTTTGAAGCCCTTTTATTTCCTTTTGCCAATTAGGATCAATCACCCTAACTAACACAACTGTTTTTGAGGGATTTATCCAGTGATGTGAAGAATTCAAACTAATTCTTTTAAAAAGTGTAATTTTCAACTTTTATTTCAATGTAAACATCATTGCAACTGCCAGGTTCTTTTTTTTTTTTTTTTAATTTATCTTTTTATTTTATTTTTTAACTTTACAATATTGTATTGGTTTTGCACTTTCTTTACCATCTCAGCTACCAGAGAAGCCCTCGTAAGTTTTCTTAGAAGGACATCATTTTTGCGTTGCCCCCATGGTGAATAACTTAAATATAACTTAAACACATAAATCAGAAAAAGCCATACAACAACATACCTCCCCTTCTTGAGGGTGGCAGACAACAGCAAGTTCTTTGAAATTCAAAAGCATCTTAAGATGTAGTCCACTGTTCAGGCCATGGGATCTGAGCCAGGATGTGCAACAGAAGCAGAAGATGGTGGCCTCCACCACATCTGCTGTGTGCTTCCTCAGTCCTGCTCTGTACCCAGCCTTCCCCTCCTGGAGATGGGAAAGATACTACTTCCCTTGACAAATAAGGGAGGATAGATAGCATAGGGAAGTTTGCAGGAGAGAGTCTGAACGAGCTGGCAGTGGGGAGAACAAGAGACCAGCCACACCGCCTCTCTGTTGGGTAGTCCCAGATACCTGCCTGGCCCCTGGTCCTGCTCCTCCCGCTGGGAGGAGAGGTGGGGAACGTACTCCAGGGTATCACTGTTCCACAAATTTGTCTCTCACTCGTCCTTGGGAAACTGACATGTTGGGGGTGAAGAGAAACAATCACTATTTTTTTTTTCTTTTTTAATCTGGTAAATAATTAAAAGAAAATACCTGATTAAAAAATGAGAGTGCTCCTAGCTGTTAGGAAACAAGCAGGGTGAGGCATAGCACCATCTAGGAGAGGCATCAGAGAGCTGGTAATAAGGTAACTGGATACAGCACTCACCTCTGCATAATCACACAGGGCCCTTGGCTTTGCCAAGTCACTATTTGATTGGCCTCTGCTTGACATGTGCATGGGTGTCCTGCCCATTTGAGTTGACTTCCAGAAAAAGGAATACCTGTATTGGAGGTGCTTTCAAAGCTCTGCCTACTGCACCCCAGAAGACTGTAGGTTAGCAATGGCAGCTTTTCCCCAGCTTCTGTCATCACTGTTAAGATTTCAAGATCTTAAGGCTGTTTCAAGCCAGAGGTCAGGCTCAGGGTACCATGTGGCCCCTTTCTTAATAGTCTTTCCAAATAGAACAAAATAAAAACCAGCTTTTATCATGAACAAAGCATAAATAGCCTATTACTGTGATGTCGGCAGGGAAAGAACCACTTATGCTTTCTATCATATGATTAATTCCTTCTCCCAGAATTCCCACAAGTGTGACACATTCATTAGAAATGATGAACCTACAATGACATATCATTATCACCCAGAGTCCATAGTTCACATAAGGGTTCACTCTTGGTGATACGGCTTCCCTAGTGGCTCAGTTGGTAAAGAATCTGCTTGCAATGCAGGAGACATAGGTTCAATCCCTGGGTCCAGAAGATCCCCTGGAGAAGGGAATGGCAACCCACTCCAGAATTCTTGCCTGGAGAATTCCATAGACAGAGGAGCTGGGCTGGCTACAGTCCATGGAATAAAAAAGAGTCAGATATGACTGTGAGACTAACGTTCACTTTTTCACTTGGTGATATACTTTCTATGGATTTGGAAAAATGTGTAATGACATATATTCACCATTATATATCATAAAGAGTAGTGTCAATTGCTCCAAAAATCTTCTGTGTTCCTACCTATCTATTCTATCTTTCTCCTCTCTCAACCCCTACTGACCACTCATCTTTCTAATGTCTGCAAAGTTCTGCCTTTTCCAGAATGTCACATAGTTGCGATCATACAGCACAAAGCCTTTTCATACTGGTTTCTTTCACTTAGTAATGCACGCTTCAGTTTCCTCCATGTCGTTTCATGGCTTAGTAGCTCATTTCTTTTCAGCTCTGAATAATAATAGTCCATTGTCTGGATGCACCACAGTATACTTATGCATTCACCTACTGAGAGACGTCTTGTTGCTTCCAAGTTTTGATAGTTATGAATAAGGCTTCTATAAACATCTGTGTGCATATTTTTGTGTGGATATAGTTTTCCATTCCTTTTAGTAAATACCAAGGAACATGATTGCTGGATCGTATGGTAAGAGTATATTTAGCTTTATAAGAAACTGCCAAATTGTCTTCTAAAGTGGCTGTGCCATTTTGCATTCCCAGCAGTAGTGAATGAAGGTGCCTATTGCCCCGTGTTTGCCCCAGCAAATGCCTATTGCCCCAGAATTTGATATTCTCAGTATTTTGGATTTTTGCCATTCTGATAGGTGTGTAGAATGTTGTTTTAACATTTTAATCTTAATTGTTTTAATTTGCACTTTTCTGGTGATGAACGATGTGGAGTGTCTTTTCATATGCTTATTTGTCATCTGTATATCTTTTATAGTGAGATGTCTGTTAAGATCTTTGGCACAATTCTCATTTTTCATATTAGATATTCTAATTGTTATTGATACACAGAAATAAAATTGTCTTTTGTGTATTGAACTTACATCCAGAAACTTAGCTTAATTCTCTAGTTAATTCTAACATGTTTCTCCATAGACTTTGATTTTTCTTTCTAGACAATTAAATGTAAATAGTGACAGTTTTGTTTGTTCCTTTCCAATTAGTGTATGTTTATATTTCTCTTTTTTCCTCCTGTGCTGGCAAAAGCCTCCAGGAAAATATTGAAGAGAAGCAGTTATCCCTATCTCATTTCTGATAGAAAAGAGAATGATTTTAATATTTCAGTATTGAATGTGTATGTTATTTTGGTAAATAACACTTATCAGATTAGGGAAAGTTCCTTCTTTTTTCACTGATGTTTCTCTCATGAATGAAAATGAAGTTTTGAATGCTTTTTCTTCATCTATTGAGGTCATACTTTCTTCTTTTTTCAATCTTTTGATATGGTGCATTAATGGTTTGTATAATGTCAAATCAAACTAATTCTGGAATAAATAAATTCATTCACAATGTATTATCATATTTATAACTTGTTGGATTCAACTGTATAATATTTTTATTCAGAATTTTGTATTGCTATTGTAGAATGAGATTGGCTTATCATTGTCCTTTCCTGTAGTATCCATGTCTTGTTGTAACGTTAAGAGTATTAAGATTCACGAATGTGTATGTTTATGAAAGAAATACACTAACTATTAATGGTGATTAATTGAATTAAAGCTGATTTTGTTTTCTTTATAATTTCTTGCATTTACTACTTTTGCACAATGAGAAAGGATTATATTTGATCACACATTATTCATGCAAACACATAATCACAGACACACACTTAGAGCCTACTGCAGGATTTGACAATTGGTGCCAAAACACTGGATTGTCTATGTTTTGTTCTGAATTTTATGGTGCTCCCTGAGCACCTAGAATAAAGAGTAGTAGGCAAAGTCCTTTAGGAATCCTCAAAACTAACATGGAATATTAAGATGTACTATGAAGAAATTCAGGGAACTTGGAAGCCCAGGTTTATATATGTAGCAACAACTTTTAATTTTCTTACTTGCATAATGAGGAAAATTATTCACATTCATGCTTACCTCATAAAGTTATTGGTATTCTGTAAGCATTGTGAATGTGAAAGTGCTTTATAATTTTGTCTTTACCTACATCATATGTGTATGAATATGTACATCTGTACTTTGTGTGTATAGATATATAAAGTCAAAAGAAAATAATTAAGGGACTTGAATAGAGCTTGATAAGGCTTTATTCAGCTGATTCCTTGATTCAGGGAGCAGTTGAGGATCTAGGGTCTCCCCACAGGAAGTCAGAATGGAGTTTTACAGGATAGGAGAAATTGAGGTCCTGTCCTTGACATTTTTCTTTAGGTAGCAGCTTGTAACTATAACTGAAACCCATAGTTGAGGGTCATTCCTATTTTAGATTCTATACTTGATGACTACCAGAAAAGTATTCTCCAATAACTGTTAATTCAAGTTTGCAGTTTATTGCCTATTCCAAGTTCATGAGCTATAAGAGGTATTTGGGGAAAAAAAAGAAAAGAGGGTGAAGGTAGAAGTCAAAAAGAAACTAGGAGCTCTCTATTATATATGTTTCATGCTTTTTCAATAGACATAGGTAGATACAGATTGATAGACAAACCAGTATTCACTACCTTCCTCCCTTCATATGTACACCCTCCTCAATGCCCCCAGCACACACGTGTCTCACTATGACTCCTTGAGGGAAGAAAAGATGCTTCTGGATAGCATTTGTTGAGAGATTACATGTAATGGAAAAATGAACAACTACCAAGCCCCCACCCTCAAATGATAGAGTCTTAATTGAACTTAAAAAAGCAGGCAGTAGGGGTCTGGGGAGAGATACAAATTGTGAGGATTGAAATTTAGAGAATTTTAAGGTATGGAAAGTGAAGAGTGGAAAAATAAAGTTGTGGGGTAACAGCTGTCATTCCTGTGAATGATACTGAGAAGACAGTGATGGAGAGAATTATAAAAATGGTTTTCTGTGCATAAAAGTCCAATGAACTAAGAAAAGATTTGAGGTGTTTTAAGTTCCTTTTTGTCTACTCATTAGAACCAATTGTTTCTTTTAGTATAACACCATCTGGAGACTGGAGCACATGGGGTCAAAGATAAATTTAGGTTACTGATCATTTTTTTTCTTTTAGGGGAAGCCAAATTGGAAAATAAGAAGTAAAATTATCACTGTTTGCAGATGACATAACACTGTTCATAGAAAATCCTAAAGATGCTACCAGAAACCTACTAAAGCTCATCAATGAATTTGGTAAAGTGGCGGGATACAAAATTAATACATAGAAATCCCTTGCATTCCTACACACTAATAACAAATGATCAGAAAGAGGAATTAAGAAAACAATCTGATTGACCATCACAATAAAAAGAATAAAATGCCTAGGAATAAACCTATGCAAGGAGGCAAAAAACCTGTATGCAGAAAACTATTAGGTATTGATGAAAGAAATCAAGGATGACACAAACAGATGGAGAGATATACCATGTTCTTGAATTAGAAGAGAGAATCAATATTGTGAAAATTATACACTACCCAAAGCAATCTACAGATTGAATTTACCAATGGCATTTCTCACACAGAACTAACATTTTATAGTTTGTAAGAAAGAGTCTCTTCAATAAATGGTGCTGGGGAATAAGGACACTCTCTCACACTATACACAAAAACAAACTCAAAGTGGATTAAAGTCCTAACTGTAAGGCTGGACACTATAAAATCCTTAGAGAAAAACAAGCACTCTTTGAAATAAACTGCAGCAAGATCTCTTTTGACACACTTTCTAGAGTAATGGCAGTAAAAACAAAGATAAACAAGTTGGACCTAATTAAACTTAAAAGCTTTTGCATTGCAAAGGAAATCATTAACAAACAAAAGACAACTGTCAGGATGAGGTAAAATATTTGCAAACAAGCAACTGACAAGGGATTAGGCTCCAAAATATACAAATTGATACAGCCACTATGGAAAACAATATGGACGTTTCTTTAAAAACTAAAAATAGAGCCAG
The DNA here is from genome assembly GCF_003369695.1 of Bos indicus x Bos taurus. NCBI lineage: Eukaryota > Metazoa > Chordata > Mammalia > Artiodactyla > Bovidae > Bos > Bos indicus x Bos taurus. Next base: position 78,582,112 of record NC_040083.1, on the reverse strand, counting down.
CAGTATGACCCAGCAGTTCCACTCCTAGGCATATATCCAGAGAAAATCATGATTTGAAAAGATGCACGTATCCCGATATTCTTTGCAGCACTCTTCACAATAGCCAGGACATGGAAGTAACCTAAATATCCATCAGCAGAAGAATGGATAAAGAAGATGTGGTACATATATTCAGTGGAATATTACTCAGTCATAAAAAGGAACAACCTAGTGCCATTTGCAGAGATATAGATAGACCTAGAGACTGTCATACAGAGTGAAGCAAGTCAGAAAGAGAAACATATTCTACAATATTGCTTATATGTGGAATCTAGAAAAAATAGTACAGATGAACTTATTGGCAGAGAAGAAATAGAGTCATGGGTGTAGGAAACAGACATGTGTTTGCCAAAGGGAGAGGGGGAAGTGTTATTTGGTTGCAATACAAGACAAGAATTTTATCCTGAACTCCCACCAGTTCTGCACGAATCCTCCCCTGTGGTCCAAACCTTGTCAAAATAATTCTTAATCAGATTTGTTAACATCACTACATGCTCAAGGGCTCTCCCCTATATTCTCTGCTCTTACTGTTGTTGTTCAGTCGCTAAGTCGTGTCTGACTCTTTGCGATCCCATCGGCTGTAGCACACCAGGCTTTTCTGTCTTTCACCATCTCCTGGAGTTTTCTCAAACTTATGTCCATTGAAATGGTGATGCCATCCAACCATCTCATCCTCTGTCTTCTCCCCTTGTCCTGCCTTCAATCTTTCCCAGCACCAAGGTCTTTTCCAGTGAGTCAGCTCTTTGCGTCAGGCAGCCAAGCAAGGTATTAGAGCTTCAGTTTCAGCATCAGTCCTTCCAATGCATATTCAGGAGTGATTTCCTTTAGGATTGACTGATTTGATCTCCTTGCTGTCCAAGGGACTCTCAAGAGTCTTCTACAGCACCACAGCACTACTCCTCTCAGTATAGAATAAAATATATCTAACTTACAAATGTTTGGAGAAGGTGAGAAAGACCTGCAGAGGACATGGTCTGGGAATGCTGAGCAAATATAAGGTGGGATGGTGCAGCAGCTTCTGTTAATATCCTGTCAACACAACTGTGGTACACACCATTCTAGCACACACCCACAACTTCCTACTACAAGCCTGCAACTGTGGTTGTTCAGTTGCTAACTTGTGTCCGATTCTTTGGCTTTCACACGAGGGCTTTCTCTTAGCCTCCTTTGGGGATGCCAGAAGAGTTGGGTATTTAATGAATCTGGGAACAGCCCAGATGCCTCTCTATATGGATGAGGTTGATGGGTGAATACCCCAGCTTCCTTGTTCTTTGTTGGGGTGGGGATTTTTGCTTCTGAGAGCAGCCATCCTGAGACAGGTAGGTATGGAAGGCATTTGAAAAAGAAGTACAGTTATCAAATAGGTACCTATTGTACCACCTATTGTGGGGCAGGAATAGATAGATGAAGATACAGAGAATGGACATGTGGACATAGGGAGAAAGGGGTGAACTGGGAGATTAGGATTGACATATGCACACCACTGTGTGTGAAATAGATAGCTAGTGGGAATCCACTGTATAGCACAGGGAGCTCAGCTCCATGCTCAGTGTTGACCTAGGGGGTGGTATGGGGGCAGGTTGGGAGGGAGGTCCAAGATGGAGGAGCTGATTCACTTCCTTGTACTGCAAGGAATAACAACAATGTAGAGCAGTTATATTCTAATGAAAAAAATGGCAGCTACTTCTTCATTGTGCTTCTCTTCAGATCTTCTCTTTCTCCCATATTCATTTTCATAGTGAAGTTTTGCAAGCACAGCACTGCTGTCCTGTGGAAGCAAGTTGGGAAAAAAAAAAAAAAAACAGAATAATTGCATGATGAGTATTTAATGGATGAGATGTCATGTTTAAAAAGGCAAAGACTTGGAGGGAAGTCTGTGCTTTCTATAGCACTCTGAGAATAAAAATCCATTTCTGATTGATTTCCTTCTTAACAGTCTACCCTCTCCCCCTCTCTCCACCCCACTCCCCAGTTAAATGCTCTGGGCAGCTATCTACCTCATGTTTCAGGCAATGTGCCTTTGACCTGGTATCGTCTTCCAGAAATCTTGACAGGAGAAGTCTTTTTAAAGACTTAGTATCATATCAGCACTATATTTAGTGTTCCAATAGTCTGAGATTCTTTTACTAGGGTATTGAAGACAGCAGTTAGAAAATGAATCATTAGGAGGCTGCCCATGACAGTTAATGTCCAATACTTTGAGATCCCAGAGATACTAATAGTAAAGAATGATTCCTAATAATTACTGGAAATTATGTGGCTACTAGAATGCTATTACATGTATAATGAAAAATATTATTTTGAACCTCACTGATTTGGGGGTGTGAAATATTTTGGAGCTACCTTAGGCCCAAATTTACCTTCCTTTCATTTTCTAAAAAAATTTTTAAAAGGGACTATACATACCTGGATTTCAGGGTGCACAATCCACCATTTCCTCTGAGTCCAGGTGGAATTTAGAAGTGATACCATAATAATCATTTTCTGAGGATATACACAAGCTCTCCTCCAGCACTGCCCTTTCTCTACCAGCCCCAGCATCATCACCTGTACTCTTCATTTCTGTATCTCTCTTCTCCTTTGAGTAATGGGCTTTTTAAAGGAAATGGCTGTATCTTTAGATTTGAGACAGCAATGGATAGTCCTGCTTAGTCAAGATTGCTGAATTTTCAAGTTTTTCATGCGCTCATCTGAAAGCAAATAATTGATACTAAATGATTTTGACCTTTTCATGAAAGCAACTGGCTATAGATCTCGGCCTTCCCAAACTTTGTTCATTTTTCCTTGTGCAGTTGGTGTAAGATGCTTGCAGCACTTCAATTCTTAGTAATTATTCTATAATTTGGACTTGTCACTATTTCATATTGTCCTTCCTCTCTTTTCATATTTAATGGTATTTTACTGCACTTCCAAGGGGAAAAGAATATTTGAAAGACCAAAAAGAATTAAAATGGAGAATAAAAGGATGATTACAATTATGAGAAGAAGAGAATTTCAAGGACAACATGCTTGTGAAAGTTTGTATAAATTCAGTATCATTTCAGTTCAGTATCACTTAGTCAACACTAATTTAAAACTTAACTGAAGGATCAATAGGTTAATAATAGTTCTTAACATGCAACTAAAACCCTCAAAAAATGATCATCTTTACATAACACAATGATTGATGGGGGTAAATTGGATAAGATTTTGGAAATATAGTTGTTAATCAGTATCTGTGAGGAATTGTTTACAGAATCAGCCATGGATAACAAAGTCCTTGGATGCTCAAGCCTTTTAATAAAATGATGTAGTTATTTGCATATAACCTATGCACATCCTCTCGTATACTTTAAATAACTTCTAGATTACTTATAATACCTAATACAATGTAATGGGGCTTCTCTGGTGGCTCAGTGCTAAACAATTGGCTTGCCAATGCAGGAGACATGGGTTCAATGCCTGGTTTGGGAAGATTTCCTAGAGAAGAAAACAGCAACCCATTGCAGTATTCTTGCCTGGGAAATCCCATGGACAGAGGAGACTGGTGGGCAATAGTCCATGGAGTTGCAAAGAGTTGGACATGACTTAGAGAGTAAACAACAATACAATGTAAACAGTTGTAAATAAGTGCATAATAAATTCAAATTTTGCTTTTTGGAAATTTCTGAAAATTTATTTTTCAAATATTTTCCATCTGAGGCTAGTTGAATGCATAGATGAGAAACCACAGATATGGAGAGTCGACTGTATCATGTTTAAAAAATGATAGTCTATTTGGAAAGATATAGTTTATATATATTTATATGATATAAATGCTTCCCTGGAGGCTCAGATGGTAAAGGATCCATCTGTAATATGGGAGACCTGGGTTCGATCCCTGGATTGGAAATATCCCCTGGAGAAGGGAATGGCTACTCACTCCAGTATTCTGGTCTGGAGAATTCCATGGACAGAGGAGCCTGGCAGGCTACAATCCATGGGATTGCAAAGAGTTGGACATGACTGAGCGACTTTCACTTTTACTTTTCATATGATGTAAAAAGGAAACAGGCAAAGAAGCTTAAGAAGACCTCGCCAGTTGCAGGTGGGATTGGGAAGGAAGTTTACTTTTATTTTATATCTTTCCCTTTGATACAGTTATAATTTGCATTTTTTTTCTGTGTAAGCATTATTTTTACAATAAAAATGTTTTAAAAAGTGGAATAAATAATTCCCAGTTCTCAGAGAACTTAAAATGACTTCACAGAATACATGATTATAGCATGATCACTTACAGTAAATCACCCCCAAATATGGCTGCCACAAATTTCTCCTATTCATGGATGTCTATGTGCATCAAGAGATGTACAAAGGGAGAAGATCTTAAAAGTTGTCTTCACAAGACAAAAAAAGTTATAACTGTACTTAGTGATGGATGTTAACTAGACTTACCCTGGTGATCACTTCAGTGTACACAAATACGGAATCATGTTGTATACCTGAAACTTGTAATGTTATATGTCAATCATACTTCAAAAAAAAAATAAAGGGAGATGGAGGTGATTTCTCCTACACTGTTACTTGTAATGAATATCATGCTGTGTTGGATGTTCAGTCGATAGTAGAGTCTTCATTTCAGTTCAATTCAATCGCTTAGTTGTGTCTGACTCTTTGTGACCCCATGGACTGAAGCATGCCGGGTCTCCCTGTCCATTACCAACTCCTGGAGTTTACTCAAACTCACGTCCATTGAGTCAGTGATGCCATCCAACCATCGCATCCTCTGTCGTCCCCTTCTCCTCCTGCCTTCAATCTTTCCCAGCATCAGGGTATTTTCAAATGAGTCAGCTCTTTGCATCAGGTGGCCAAAGTGTTGGAATTACAGCTTCAACATCAGTCCTTCCAATGAACATTCAGGACTGATTTCCTGTAGGATTGACTGGTTGGATCTCCTTGCAGTCCAAGAGACTCTCAAGAGTCTTCTCCAACACCACAGTTCAGAAGCATCAATTCTTTGGTGCTCAGCTTTCTTTATAGTCCAACTCTCACATCCGCACATGACTACTGGAAAACCTATAGCCTTGACTAGATGGACCTTTGTTGGCAAAGTAATGTCTCTGCTTTTTAATATGCTGCCTAGGTTGGTCATAACTTTTCTTTCAAGGAGTAAGTGTCTTGGAGAATTTTAAGCATTACTTTACTAGTGTGTGAGATGAGTGCAATTGTATGGTAGTTTGAGCATTCTTTGGCATTGCCTTTCTTTGGGATTGGAATGAAAACTGACTTTCTCCAGTCCTGTGGCCACTGCTGAGTTTTCCAAATTTGCTAGCATATTGAGTGCAGCACTTTCATAGCATCATCTTTTAGGATTTGAAGTAGCTCAACTGGAATTCTATCACCTCCACTAGCTTTGTTCATAGTGATGCTTCCTAAGGCCCACTTGACTTCACATTCCAGGTTGTTTGGCTCTAGGTGAGTGATCACACCATTGTGATTATCTGGGTCATGAAGATCTTTTTTTGTAGAGTCTTAAAGTCTTTATGTAGAGTCTTATAAGTAGAGTAAATATTAATTCTCATCCCCTCCTTTACTCCTTGTGTATGGGAACAGAATAAGCTTCTAATTCATGCAAAGAAGCAGCATGAATGAGAAAGAAAGAGAACTAACTGCAAAGAGAAGAGATTCAGAGGGACACGAAAAATCTCAAGCCAAAGATCAGACCAGTGAGGCTGGAACCTTGTATGAAACACAGATGTGATGTCCAGGGCTTTCCTGGGTCCTACTTAGATTTGGGCATATTCTCCACACTTTTGAGTAGGATTTCACTTTTATGAGACTAAATATTTAATATTCCCCTCACTTACCACCTCTCTCTTACATCTCTATTTCTTTAATCTGTTTCTTATCTATTCCCAGCCACCCAAGATGAGAAAAAAAAAAAAAAAAATGAGAAGCAGTTCACTACATGCATGCATACACGCCTGTGAGTGCATTCCAGAGCCGGGGGCTGGAGGCTCAAAGGACAGAACTATGGCCTTGTTTAGTTTTGGTGGAGTGAAGGAAGATCCTTATTTAGGATGCACTGATTTTTTTCAGGGTACAGCTGACACACACAAGAATCTGTGAATTTCCAAATACTTGCCTTCCAAGGGTGGAGAGTCCTGTATTATCTTCAGTAAGACACGGCCCTGGGGAGTCATGCATGCACCTGAGGACAATCTCTTATTCTGGCTGGAAATGAAATACATTACTGTACATTCATGGGGACATTGTTCAAGGATCACAGCAAAAAAATTATTATCTCTCTTGGTATGTGACATATTGCAACAACTTGTATAGGATCTTGGGTCTACACTTTCAAAGCTGTACAACTTCACTCAATATATTTGATTTTTGTTCATCAATTTCCTTATCTCCAAATGGCAATAATATTTATCCCACAGTATTGCTCTAAGTGTTAAATTCAAACATGTATGGAAAGAACCTGGCCTATGATAGGTGCTCTAGGAATATTTGTAAGATAAAGAAATAGCATGTGGGTGGCACTTGGTAAATATTACCACCCCCCCACCTCCCTGTCACCCACCCACCAAGAGAGGGCTACTAGGAGGGAGGGGAGGGGAAGAGGAGCAACTGTTCCTATCAATATTCATTCAGGTACCAGAAATCTATACACAAAAGTCTACATGATCCAGGCAGCTCAAGCCAGACTTAAATTTCTTGACACATCTCACTTTGAGAGGTATTGTCCAAGTCCCTTCAAGGTGAATCTAGATGGGTTTATGGATGGTTTTCTTTGGATACTTGCTACAGGAGGAGCCATCGCTACATAAGAAGTCCTACTCTCCTCAGCTGTCATGCTACAGAGATTACCGATGGGTGCTCCAATCTACAGCCCCAGCTGAACCCCCAGTGAGCCTCTCTTGTATCACCTGCAGCCCTGTGAAAAGCCATGTTGGATCTCCAACCCAGTCAAATCTTCAGATGACTGCAGCTTAGCCAAACCTGCTGGAAAGAAAAATCCAGAACAAAATAAAGTAGTTGTTTTAAGCCACTAACTTTTGGAGGCAGTCTGTCACTCAACCATAGATGTCACCAGAACAGGTGAGTACCTGGGCCCATGTTGTAGTAGAAAGTGTGCCTTGTCTAAAGGGGCTGTCATTACTCAGCTCACGCAAGTGCTGTGCTTGAGGGATTCAGGTCTGGGATGGCCATCTGTGATCTAACAAAGAGATATTAGATCTGGAATTTTGTAACATCTCCAAATGTTTTAGTTATCAGTTACTAATTAAAAATTTTTGGAAACACCGTGTACATCACACAGAGCTGTCTGTGTGTCGATAAAGCTTCTGTGCTACTGGCGTGCCACCTCTGTTGTGTTTAGAAATGGATAGAGCCTGCTTGTCCCACCCTATGCAAGGCCTTCTTGTAAACTGGGGCTATCTGCCCAGCTAGTGACCTCAAGCCAGCAGGGTGCTTTCCTATAGTGGATTAGCATATGAAAACTAGCATTTCAGTAAGGTTTGTACATTCCCACATCTAAATCAAACAAACTGCCTTTTGTTTCACCAATGATTGGGGCTCTGACCCATTTAAGCCTGACAGCAAAATAGGGATTAGCAGGGGGTGTTGTTAGTGGTGTTTTGATTGGGAGGGGATGAGAGAAGTTGGAAGCAGAATGGTGGGAGGAGGGACAATGAAGGAGAACTTCCTGGAGGACAAAAGTTCACCAGTTTTCCCTTGCAATTAATTTAAGGGCAATGACATCAACAAAAAGTGCTGTGAATTAAGTGTTTTTGAAAAAAAAAAAAACAGCCCTATTTATTATTTTTGGCTTTTGCTGAGAATATTTGCTCTGGGCCCTAGAGGAATTCACCTTTAACTGTGGGGGATAGAATTGCATATCATTCTTTATCCACTTCTTGTGGACTTTCTGCAGGATGTGGGTGAGGCAGAAGACAGTGCTGGGCTCACACAGACATTCTCTGTGCCAAGGACCAGGGGACCTTTGTGGCCTATGAGTGGAGGACCTAAGAGGTGGGGACAGGTGAGAATTGCAAAGCCAGAGTATGCGCAGAGTATGTCATGCAGGGAGAAAGGCAGCACTAGGTGGGACAGCTTGTCAAAGAGCAGAAGTGTCACTGGCCATTGGGGAGTCTGTGGCCTCAGTCTTCATCAACTGAATGAATAAATATATGCATATTCCCCAAAGTGCTCTGATATCAAAAAAGTGTTCTATAGTGTATTTAAAAACTATTAATGTTTAATCTTTTATGAATTAATTTTGAAATGGTCCAAAAGGTAAATAGTGAAATGTTTCTCTCCTTTCCCAATACTCTCATCTTGCTTTATGCCTCCATGTAATCAGCATAATCTAGTATTTGTGTATTTTTCCAGAGATACTCATGCATATACACAGTAGAAAAACTATTTTTTTCAAGTGAAAGTAGACTATGCTTATCTGTTTTCTCATGACTCTATGACCTAAAAAACATTCCATATTTCCATAGACATTCATGAATGTGCCTTCATTCTTTTTAACAGCTGCACAGTACTTTGTTTTATAGGTATACCATACTTTATTTAACTAGTGCTCTCTTGATGGACAAGCATATTGTCTCTATAGTAATTTCCTTATGAAATAATTAAGAGTAAGTTCTGTGATATGTGAATAAGTAAAAATTGATCTGTGACATATAAGTGATTAGTCAGCATTTAAAGTAGCCTGATGAATACTTAGAACTTCAAATATCCTTATTGAAATCTACATCAGTGAGTTTGCTAATTAGCATATCGGATGAAATTAGTGGAGTTGAAAATAGATGGTTAGTTAAGAAGATCATATACAGCTTCTGTTCTTACAAACTGTCTGCCTGCCTATCTGACTGACTGAATATCTAACCAACTGTTTGTTGACTAACTGGCTAATTATCTGAATATCTGACTTAATGATGGGCTGGCTGACTGGTTTGGATAATCAGAGAAGTAATATGTTGCAGAGGAACTTGAGGCATCTCATTGGGGTTGAAGTTTCCTTTTTAGCTTCTTTGGTATCCATCTATTGGAAGCTTTTTTAAAAAATTATTTTAATTCTAGTAAAAAGTCAATTGTACCTGTGAAGAAGAAATAAATATCGCCAAAAGAAAACTAGTTCCTGAGTTGTTCCTAACAGGTTTATGGTGTATGCAGAAGCCTGATTAAGCAAGAACAAAACAATTTTTAAACCCTCAAACTTTCTTAAACCAAGTTTCAGATCTCAGTCAGCTTCTGTTGCCTGCCAATAGGAATTCTCTGAGGCAAATCCATGATGTAAGAAAATTTCTTTCCCATGAACTTTCCCTCTGGTGGAGACCCTTTATCATCTTTCAGCTGAACAAGGCCTTGCCCTCTTCACCTCTTTCCTCTCTCAAAACAGAGCAAGATCTGATAACTAGTCACTGACTTGTGTTCATTGATGGATTATATTTTGCCTGGAACTCATATTCATCAACACCTTGTCTGAAATAAGCTTGTGAAAGTGAAGACTTTTAGCTATAATTATGGGATGAAAAGTGTTTCACTCAAGTCAAAAGAATTTCAAGCATCAGCAAACAGGAAGGGAGAAGTGAAAGTCTATTCAACCACCTCTGAATGTGGTCCTGATTTGTCTTCTTTTGGGGGACGTTTTTCCCCATAAGAAACTTCTGCCACCACTGTGAAGACTAATTCAGGGGCCAGCAGAGACAAAGGTGTCAGAGGTCTAGCACAGGGATTGTTTGGAATAGAACTGTCAGTGGCTTCTTCTATAACCTTCTGTAACTGTGCAACTCAGATTTGGTAACTGAACCCACATGCTTCCCAGGTAGTACTAGTGGTAAAGAACCCACCTGCCAATGCAAGAGATGTAAGATACTCGGGTTCAATCCCTGGGTTGGGAAGATCCCTTGGAATAGGGTACGGCAACCCACTCCAGTATTCTCGCTTGGAGAATCCCAAGGACATAGGAGCCTGGAGGGGTACAGTTTATAGGGTTGCAAAGAGTCAGACATGACTGAAATGACTTAGCAGGTATGTTGGAACTCAAACCAGTCCAAACCCAGGTTAGGACTTGAACACCACAAGTCTTTTTAACTGAGATCACACACTGGGTCTCAAAACTTAATGAAGCTCAGGTTCTTGATGTCTCATTGCGGGCAGAATTCAGTGAGAGACAAAGTTATAGGTAATAAGTGGATTTATTTATACAGAAACACACTCTACAGACAGAGTGTGGGCCATCTCAGAAGGCCAGAGTAGTGCCAGTGTATGGGGTTGTCAGTTTTTATAGGGCTGGGTAATGTCATAGGCTAGTGAGTGGGAGGAGTATTTCAGCTATTTTGAGGAAGGAGTAGAGATTACCAGGAATTAAGCCTCTGCCAACTTTTGACCATTATGGTTAGCCTTGGAACTGTCATGATGTTTGTGAGTATGTCATTTAGCCTGCTGCTGTATTACAATCAGTGTGTATTGAGGCTCAAGGTGTAGTGGAAGTCAACTTGTCTACCATCTTGGACCCATTTGGTTCTTATCCATTTATGTCATGTCCTTGGGCTTTGTCCTTAAAAGGAGGGGATATATGTATACCTATGGCTGATTCATGTTGAGGTTTGACAGAAAAAAACAAAATTCTGTAAAACAATTATCCTTCAATTAAAAAATAAGCTTAAAAAAAATATTGTGCTCTATTCCCTTCCCTTCTGCTTCACTTTTAAATCTTGCTCCCACCTTCCCTACATGACCAGGGACAGCTTTGTTCCTTACTACCTCAACCAAATTCCTAACCTTGGTCCATCTGTTCCCAGTCTCTAAGACACATAGTTTCCCCATTCTAGGCATGTTGATATGTTAGAAATTATTTAAATTCTTTTCCTTTACATAAATCCTGGGTCTGCCAATCTGAAAGCATTTGGCCAATAATATCTCTACTTCAGATTAGGAACCTTCTAATTACAACAGAAGGCATGTTTTTAATATATAGTTATTTTATTAATTAGAATTTGAGGGCATGGTTAATGAGGAAATGTGGGAATGAGGACTCTGGGTTTCACTGTCCCTTTGGGATCTGTATGTTTGAAGGAAGGGGTGGCTCTGAGTTCTAATAACAAAAGGGGGTCTTATCTTCATTTTTTATGGACTGTAGCCCACTAGGCTCCTCTGTTCATGGGATTTCCCAGGCAAGAATATTGGAGTAGGTTGCCATTTCGTTCTCTATTATCCTCATTTTACCTGTGAAGAAATTATACTTGGCTCTTTATCTTTCCAAGACTACCTAGCTGGTAAGCTGTAGAGCCAGTATTTGAGCCCAGTTCTGCCTAACTTCCAAGTCAGCTCTTTCCATTAGAGCATGACAGCAAAAACATGCCTTTTTTTTTTTTTTTTTCTCCCAGGACTTTCATATTTACAACTACTCAAAGAGATAGCTATCAGTTCTAATGCTAGGTTGAAAACTATAGGACTTGTCTGAAGGTGGGCAATGAGTACCTGTTGCCTACCTCTATTTAAAATAAGCTATTTAAAATTTTTATTATTATCTTCCACTTTTTTCACAGTCCAAAATTTCCTACAAGGAGCATTTTCAATAATATCCTGTTTATAATAGTTTTTACTCTTGCCAGAGCCTGGCAAAAAAATACCAGTAGACTAAGTAGGTTGTATTACTTTTAAAGCAATAATTACTAATGTAAAAACAAATGAGAGAAAAGTCTTTAATAGAAACAAACAAAAAAAAATCATGAACTCTTGTCCTGTCTTGGTGGACATATGTTTTAGTAAGTAGGTTAAAAGTTTACCATAATACACTTTGGTTATCTGTTCAATTTCAAATCCAGGATCGATAAAGCTTATCAGAGCATTTTTATGACTCGGGGAAGGTTATCACTATCTTAATATAGTGATGAAGACAAAAGCCAGACCTCAGGAGAGGTCAGAACTGAGCAATCAAATTAACATCTGTCATGACTGACTTGGTCCCATCTTCAAGGTCAACATATTCACAGATGTCAAAGTGTCTAAATGGAGAGATGATAATCATTGACCCTGAAACCTTCTGGGGCTTGCAGGCAGCTGTGGGGGAGATAAGAAGCTTTCTGCTGAGATAACACATACATGTTCAAATGTAACTTCCTTATTTTCCTTTTGTGAAATTAGAGGAAATGCCAAAACCAAGTCTCAGTTAGCCAGGGTCCTGTTGGATGGAGATAAGGTAGATCATTGAGGGCCTCCTTCTTCACAAACACTTTCTTCAGAAATATAATTCAGGGTCCTTGACAGATATGAGTTCCATGATCTTTCATTTATGTATTAGCCCTCAAGAGGGCTGGGAAAGAGGTGGGCAGTCAGAAAAAGAGGAAAGAAAAGAGCTTTGATATGGCTACTTCATGGAGGAATAAGTGAAATTTGCAAAGAAAACCTTCACATTTCATATAGTTTTAGTATGCTATCATTAACTAGTTAATTTGTTAAAAAGGTCTATAAACTGAAAAATTTTCCTGCTTCAGATCAGAAATATCAGAAATTGAGTTTCTAATTTTAATATGAACATGAAATTGAATTTATTAAAAACAAACACACGTAATAGAATTGACAACTGTGTCATTTACAGCTTACAATTTTATGACCTAAATGAATGTTATCTACTAATAGTACTGTTGCAGGAAGGGGGACCCTTTCCGGGGCCCGAAACTGGGCTCTTGTCTAACACTTGGAAATGAATTGTCCGAGGAGACACATGTGCTGACAAAGCAAGAGCTTTTATTGGGAAAGGGCACCTGGGTGGAGAGCAGTAGGGTAAGGAAACCCAGGAGAGCTGCTCTGCCATGTGGCTCGCAGTCTCGGGTTTTATGGTGATGGGATTAGTTTCCGGGTGGCCAGTCATTCTAATTCAGAGTCTTTCCTTGTGGCGCATGCATCGCTCAGCCAAGATGGACGGACACGCGGTGTCTCCTTTCGACCTTTCCCTAAATCTTCCGGTTGGTGGTGGCTTATTAGTTCCATATTCCTTACCAGGATCTCCTGTCATAAAACAACTCATGCAAATGGTGACTACGGTACCTGGCCAGGGTGGACGGTTTCAATCAGTGTGCTTCCCCTAACAGTACAAACTCCTGTGGAAAGCAGCATTATCTGTTCTGTTCCTCAATGTATTTCCAATGCCTAGAGAAGCAGAGAGGCATATTATCTTTGTCTCTATCTTAAAGTCTCCTGGTGCATGTTCTCTCATTTTCTCAAGGGAAGCAAACAAATCACCAGGAATGTGATAAACTTTCTTGATGGTAAGCACACTTTGACAAGGAGATAAACTGGACTAGAGACTCTGGTCTTCATGGACTCCTTTAAAGAAGTTCCGATTTATTGGGAGTGAAAATCAGGCCCTATGAAATTTTTTTGTGTAGAAGAATCAACCACTGTTTTACTCATTCATGATATATTGGTGCCAATCAAGACTGACTTGTAACTTGATATTGTATCAGCTAAGACTGACTTGACTTTCAACTGTGAATGCGTGACCCAGGGTCATGTAGTGACAGCTCCATGTACACGCTGGCCATGAAACAATGGGCATTGTGGAACACAGGTAGACAAGAAACTACCACTTCAGCTCCATGAGTGATAATAAACAAGTAGTGCTGCCTAGATATTAAAAGGACCATAGCAAAGTAGAAAAAATAATTGCAGTCAGCAAACAGTAACTGGCTGTGTATTTAAGACTTGGCCAGAGTCTTGTGGTCTACTTGGGGCAGACAGCATGGAGTAGTGGAAAGAGCACTAGCATTGGGCAGGATGGAGACCTGGATTCAGGTGCTATTTCTGTCACTTACCAACTGTGTTTCTGTGAGGAATTTGGTTAAGGCATCTAATTCTTGATTATTTATCTCTATAGCATTAATTCTTATAAAGGGGGATATTGTTACTCAAAATAAAACTCTCAAGGAAAGATACTTTGTCATTTCTCAGTTATTGGCCTATAAATTATCCATAAGGCAGACTTCCTAATATACTTTTCAATCTGAAATTGGCTTCTATTGCTGCTGGGATACTTCCAAGCAAGCTCCCCTTGCCAAACGGCCAGTACGTTTATAGGAATAGTTAGCTGAATTCTCATACTCTCACTCTTCAAGGAGAAAAAGCACACCTTTCAAACTGTGTGGGGAGAAACCCTCCCAGTGAGCTCTTTTTTCTTATCCTGAATTAAGCATTCCTGGTCCTACAGAAGCCATTAAAGGCCTACTTCTGCTAATTCCAATCAGACTCTAATAATAATGAGGATAATAATAATGCTGTTCATAATAGCATTGCAATTAGATCTCTGGCTCCCCAGCAAACTCAGACTTTTGTTTACAAGTGGATACTGGCTTCCTTTAACCCATTTTCCAAGATTGCATTAACTGTTGTATTAATGAGATATGTTTCATGATGGGGTTAGGTGCTAACCCAAGATTTGATAAGAGTTAATAAATCTTTTGGAGAAGGCAATGGCACTCTACTCCAGTACTCTTGCCTGGAATATCCCATGGCTGGAGGAGACTGGTGGGCTGTAGTCCATGGGGTCACTAAGAGTAAGACATGACTGAGCAACTTCACTTTCACTTTTCACTTTCATGCATTGGAGAAGGAAATGGCAACCCACTCCAGTGTTCTTGCTTGGAGAATCCCAGGGACGGGGGAACCTGGTGGGCTGCCGTCTACGGGGTCGCACAGAGTCAGACAGGACTGAAGCGACTTAGCAGCAGAAGCAGCAGCAGTATATCTTTGGAAAATATTCTTATTAGAAAAAAAATCTCTGTAAAATTTCACTTTGCTAACAAAGGTCCGTATAGTCAAAGCTGTGGTATTTCCTGTAGTCATGTATGGATGTGAGAGTTGGACTATAATGAAAGCTGAACACTTAAGAATTGTTGCTTTTGAACTGTGGTGTTGGAGAAGACTTTTGAGAGTCCCTTGAACAGCAAGGAGATCAACCCAGTCAATCCCAAAGGAAATCAATCCTGAATATTCACTGGAAAGACTGATGCTGAAGCTGAAGCTCCAATACTTTGGCCACCTGACGTAAAGAGCTAACTCATCGGAAAAGACCCTGATGCTGGGAAAGACTGAGGGCAGGAGGAGAAGGGGCACCAGAGGCTAGATGGTTGAATGACATTGCCAACTCGATGGACATGAGCTTGAGCAAACTCCGGGAGACAGAAGGAGAGAGAAAGACAGGGAAGCCTGGCGTGCTGCAGTTCATGTGGTTGCAAAGAGTCAGACATGACTTAGCCACTCAACAACAACAAAATATGACAATTCTTGGTATAAATGCCTTTTGTTAATTAGAAACCTAAGATTTTTCTCAAGCTGTTAAATTAAAAGTGGGAATTGGATAAAAAATCAAATTGATCTCATATTCAAGAAATGGTGTGTTGGGTCATATTTTCCTCTCAACTTTTCCCATCACGCATTTCCCCACTTGCATATTAGGAGGCATTTTACAAATTTCTTTTTAGAACATCTACCCTGCTAAGCGAAATAGAATAAATGAGGGACTAATCTATTGAACATTAACCATATGCCAGTTTCTTTGGCATAAGGATCAATTTCCTCACCTGCAAAATATTTTAGGATAACAATAGTTTATGCATTTTCAAGTTAGTGTGAACATTAACTAAGATCACCCTCATGAATCTAGTAAGCCAAGTTTATCCTGAGGGCACACCCTTACCACTTGAACCCTTCCCAGCATTCTGAGCTGCCCGGTCTCCTGAGATCTGACCAGAGGTCAAAGTCCCCCATTAAGGAAGAGCTGTGCAAACTCTTTTTCACTAACTGGTAAGTGACTCATGAGTTCTGAAAGTGAATCATTTTAGGAAGATTCATATTTGGTTGGGATGGAAGCCTTAAAAATGACGCTCAAACATTTTTAGGAGTGAGACACCCGGTAGGTGGAGATTCCTTTTGGAGAGGAAGGAATGAGAGAGCCAAGTCAGCTTCTCCTAACAGCCTCCCGTGATCCCTCTCATCTGTGAAGGAGGGCGGCGGCTGAGAGGTGTTGCGTGTTGTGCTGGCTCTGTCTTGGAGTGTACCAGGGTGTGCATATTCGGTGGGAGATGCTTCCCAGCTCAT
This sequence comes from Bos indicus x Bos taurus, assembly GCF_003369695.1. Lineage (NCBI taxonomy): Eukaryota > Metazoa > Chordata > Mammalia > Artiodactyla > Bovidae > Bos > Bos indicus x Bos taurus. The sequence goes on along the minus strand of NC_040083.1, from coordinate 78,565,996 downwards.
CCATGAGAGGGCACTGGTGCTCTAGACAGCCATGCTTAAGAGTCTTGTCTAAAGAGAGACATTCATCCCATTACTTCAGGAGCGATTATCCACTTGTACCACATCGGTGGCTGCATTTGACAGAGGTGATATAGATCAATAGATACGTATGCTCTGTCATTTTGTCCAACTTTGTACATCTGTGGTCTTCTAACTCTGGCTGCCAACTGTTAAACTCCTGCCCATGTGTGGAAGAGCTGATCACTGCATACAATGAGTATTTTAAAAATTAGAGCAAGTCTGTAATACAGGATTATACTAGAAAGGGGCACAAGGACCCCCTGGAGGGCCCTCCAAAGGAAGGAAAAGGGTCTCTTCCAGTCTAAGGAAAGACAGTATAGGAAGCAAAGACAAAGGAGCAAGCAGGTAATCTCCAGTGAAATGGATAATGTACCTGAACCTTTTACTCTGATTTGAAAAAAGTCATATGATACAGGATTCAAAAAAAAGATGGCAAAGGGTACTTATATACATCAATTCTCAGATGGGTGCAATCAACATATCATAGTTTAAAACCAGTCACCTAGTGAAACGTCTTCCATTCTGCAGAGTCACTCTCTTTCATACCATCCTATTGTATTTTCTTGATAATGCTTGCAGGTATCTGAAATAATCGTAATCATTTATTTATTTATGTATGCCTGTCATCTTTGTTTGGAGAAGGCGATGACACCCCACTCCAGTACCCTTGCCTGGAAAATCCCATGGATGGAGGAGCCTGGTAGGCTGCAGTCCATGGGGTCGCGAAGAGTCAGACACGACTGAGCGACTTCACTTTCACTTTTCATTTTCCTGCATTGGAGAAGGAAATGGCAACCCACTCCAGTGTTCTTGCCTGGAGAATCCCAGGGACTGGGGAGCCTGCCGTCTATGGGGTCGCACAGAGTTGGACACGACTGAAGCGACTTAGCAGCAGCAGCAGCAGTCATCTTTGTTAGAGTATCAACTCTGTGAATGTTGGAACTTTGACTACCAAGTTCACCACTGTAGCTTCAACTCCTGGAAGTATTACCTGGCACAACAGGCACCAATAAACTTTGGATGAGTGAACAATAATGCCTTAAAAAGTGAAAGTGAAAGTCACTCAGTGGTGTCTGACTCTTTGCGACCCCATGGACTATAATGTCCATGGAACTCTCCAGGCCAGAATACTGGAGTGGGTATAGCCTTTCCCTTCTCCAGGGGATCATCCCAACCCAGGGGTCGAACCCAGGTCTCCCACATTGCAGGCAGACTCTTTACCAACTGAACTATCAGGGAAGTCTCAATGCTCTACAAAGGAAAGTGTTAGTCGCTCAGTCCTGACCGACTTTTAGCAACCCCATGGACTGTAGCCTGCCAGGCTCCTCTGTCCATAGGATCCTCGAGGCAAGAATACTGGACTGGATTGCCATTTCCTTCTCCAAGGAATCTTCCCAATCCAGGGACTGAACATGGATCACCTGCATTGCAAGCAGATTCTTTACAGTCTGAGCCACCAGGGAAGTCCTAAGATATCAACATTTCACTAGTAGGGTTAAAGTGATTATGTTAATTGAAGAATTATGGCTTCACAGGAACTGAGAAATGATTCATAATGCATGGCGCCTCAGTGAGTTTTGAGTGAAGATGAAGTCAATGGGCTGCTTTTCTGACCAAGGTGATTGTGTGGTTACCTCAGTGGCTGTATATGTCCATGCACACATTGAACATGCGTCTGTATTTTTATTAACTTCTTAATACATAATTGTGGAAACAGTATTTGTATGTTGAGTAGTCCTAAAATTTGGAGTAAATTTGTTATTCTACTAGGCAACTTTCCATGAAACAAATTACCCAGGGAAATTCATGTAGATTTGTAAGTGGAACTAACCCACCTGTGGAAAGAAGTGACCAAATGGCCACAATTTTATAGGAAATACCCATATATCTTTATTTGGGGTTCAGAAGATTTAACCATTTTGGACATGAATTTGAGCAAACTCCAGGAGATAGTGAAGGACAGGCAAATCTGGTGTGCTGCAGACCACGGGGTCTCAAAGAGTCTGTCACAACTTAGCAACTGAACAAAAGCAACAACAAAAAGAAAATAGTAATTAACTTCAAATAGAAATATGATCTTTTAAGTCAGTCTCAATTTAGACTGTGAGTTCTGAACAACCAGGCAATGAGGTAAGGGTGATCAGTTCTGCATAGGGTGTCAAAAATTCACAACCAGCCTGACTGGGGGAGCACCAGACTTCCTGGAGCCACCCAGTGGGTTTGCGATCACCATCATGAATTTATGCCTACTTTCTAATTTCAGTATCAAATGGAATAGAACAGTCCAGAAGATCAATAAAGCAATACATTTAAGTTCATATATTTGTACTAGGTTCAGAACTTTACTGAATATTTCCCTCTTGATGAGGTTAAGTTATGCTGAGGAAATATGACAGTCTTCTCAGTTCCTTGTTAGTGAGGGTTCTCCAGAGAAAGAGAACCAATAAGCTATACCTCTATTTATCTCTATCTATCATTAATCTATCTAATTTATTATAGGAATTGGCTCCCATGACTATGAAGTCAAAGAAGTCCCATGATCTGCTTTCTGCAAGGTGCAGAACCACAGAAGTTGATGCTAATTCAGTCTAAAGCTAGATGCCTGCGAACCAGGGTAAGCTGATGGTGTAAGTGTGAGTTCAAATGCTGGAGAACTGGAAGGCGGATGGTATAAGCCCTGGTTTGATTCCGAAGGCCTGAGAACCAGGAACACTGACATTTGAAGGCAGAAATGGATGCCACAGCTCAAGCAAAAATAGCAAATTCACCTTTTCCTCATCTGTTTGTTCTATTCAGGCCCTCAATGGATAGGATGATGCCCATCTGCATTGGTGAGGATAATCTTACTCAGTCAACTGATTCAAATGTTAATCTCTTATGGAAACTCCCTCATAGATACAACTGGAAATATTTTTACCAGCTATCTGGGGATCCCTTAGCCCAGTCAAATTGCCACATAAAGTTAACCATCACGTTTCCAAGTAAAGAAAACACAACTCAAATTGGCTTAGGTAAAAAATAGGAATCTATTGTCCTATTGAAATTGGAAAGTTCAAGTTTTCAGGTTGACTTTGGGCATTACAGGACGTGAGACTAAAACTAAGCTGCAAGGTCCTCATATTTCTGTCAGCTGGACTCTGCTGTCTTCCTTTGAAGGCTTCATTCTCAGGCTCCCTGTGGATCATTCCTCCAGGGCTTAAGCCTTGTGTAATAACTCAACACTTCTTTCCCATCTCTCAAGCCAAAGCCCTGAGATGAACTCTGATAAGGGTGATCAGCATGACTTGCCCAAATGAGAAGTTAGGCCTCTTTCCTGGAGGCTCTGAATGGATGAGGGTGGCCAGAAAAGTACTAACCACCACAGTATGGAGCAGTAACGGTGAATGTCATGCAGATGACTCAGGTTGGAAATGATTTGAGGGCTCAGGGGAGTGAGAATTTGGGGTTGGGGTCATGAAGATATATACAGAAGGATAAAGATAAGCTTACTAAAGACGTTGCAGGGCAATTCTGGGGCATCTTCACTACCTAGATACTTTCTTCAGGGCTCAGTATGTGTGAAAATGAATGAGCTTTGTGGACAACAAGCCAATGACATAGCTGTTGTCTAATACACAGTTTGCCATCTTGTAAGTGCAGTAGAAAAATCCACCTCCTATAAATGCCTCTAGGTGCAGTGCCATTTACTGAGCTTCAGCCTAGTCGATGGGGTTTTTCTTCACATTGATGGGGCAAGTTCCACTGCAGGTTTTGGCTTGTTGCTATTTGCTTCAAGCCTTGCCTAAGCACATGACCTGTGACCCCACCAAGCATATTCCCCAAGCTGATCCTGTAACTGGAAGTATAGGAAGCCTTCTGTCGCCACAGGAACCAGCTCCACTGGCAGATGGAAGCTGCTCATTCAGTGTGGGAGAGACTCCAGTGATCCAGCAGCCCTGGTCTGGGTGGCAGACGTTAAAGCTTTTGTATTTCTGAAGGAAAGACCTCATATCCTCAGCTAATTTATTTTTATGCTGCCTTTTTTATTGACCTGCTGCATGATAAAACATTGATAAAAGCATTCATTAGTAAACAGGGCTCTCTTATTGCATCATGGTGGTTCTTGTTTTATGAATTGCCACTAGGAAAACATATGTGTTTGTAGTGTTGTCAGACTTGGATATAAACCATCTTTATCTTTTCTGTTGGAGCTCAGTAACAGCATATGACAATATTGACCTAGGATTTAGGGCTCCATGTTAGGTTTATCCGGAGGCTGTGAAATTTGGGTTCTCATAGAACTTTTCAATACAATGAAATTGTGTTTCTGCACAAAGTTTAAAAGAAAGTCAATGAGAAAACATGGGATATATATATACACATACACACTCTTATGGGCTGAAATGATTGATCAACTGGACTCTTTGATATATAGTGTAAGGTTCTAACTATGTGTTCACTGGAAGTTTCCTGAGACATAGGTGACATAGATTTGTGTGTCTTCATATTTGACTACTAACATAGTGGAATCAGGGCTTCCCTTGTGGCTCAGTTGGTAAAGAATCTGCCTGCAATGTGGAAGACCTGGGTTCAATCCCTGGGTTGGGAAGATCCCCTGGAGAAGGGAAAGGCTACCCACTCCAGTATTCTGGCCTAGAAAATTCCATGGATTGTATAGTCCACGGGGCTTCAAACAGTTTGACACGACCAAGTGACTTTCACTTTCATAGTGGAATCAAATCCATTGGTCTATTTTACTTTATATTGGTATTTCTTTCTGAATATGCTGTGTTTTTTTTTAACTTCAGAGTAGTTCTAGGACTATCTAAATGTCTTTTTTTTCCCAGAAATATTTCTCTTGTTTCAGTGTTTAAAGGACAAATTTTTGCTGGTACATATTAATGCTTCAGGATATTTTGCCCATGATTAATGTACTATTAATCACAACTGGGAGCCCAGTGCCTAAATGAAAGTTAATATTTTACATATTAGAATTCTATTTTTAATTCTATTTGACCAACAAATAATTCATTTATTCAATAAATACTTTGATTAGGCATTACTACTAGTATTAGTGTAAGACATCTTTCAGGTCAGGTCAGTTCACTTGCTCAGTCATGTCTTACTCATTGTGACCCCATGGACTACAGCATGCCAGGCATCCCTGTCCATCACCAACTCCTGGAGTTTACTCAAACTCATATCCATCGTGTCAGTGATGCCATCCAACCGTCTCATCCTCTGTTGTTCCCTTCTTCTCTTGCCTTCAATCTTACCCAGCATCAAGGTCTTTTCCAATGAGGTAGTTCTTCGAATCAGGTGGCCAAAATGTTGGAGCTTCAGCTTCAGCATCAGTCCTTCCAATGAATATTCAGGACCAATTTCCTTTAGGATGGACTGGTTGGATCTCCTTGCAGTCCAAGGGACTCTCAAGAGTCTTCTCCAACACCACAGTTCAACAGCATCAATTCTTCAGTGCTGAGCTTTATTTGTAGTCCAAATCTCACATCCACACATGACTACTGGAAATACCATAGCTTTGACTAGATGGACTTTTGTGGGCAAAGTAATGTCTCTGCTTTTTAATATGCTGTCTAGGTTGGTCATAGCTTTTCTTCCAAGGAGCAAATGTCTTTTAATTTCATGGCTTCAGTCACCATCTACAGTGATTTTCGAGCCCCCTCCCCCCAAAATAAAATCTGCCGCTGTTTCCACTGTTTCTCCATCCATTTACCATGAAGTGATGGGACCAGATGTCATGATCTTAGTTTTCTGAATGCTGAGCTTTAAGCCAAATTTTTCACTCTCCTCTTTCATCGAGAGACTCGTTAGTTCCTCTTCACTTTCTTCCATAAAGGTGGTATCATCTGTGTATCTGAGGTTATTGGTATTTTCCCTGCAATCTTGATTCCAGCTTGTGCTTCATCCAGTCAAGCATTTCTCATGATGTACTACATATATAAGTTAAATAAACAGGGTGACAATATACAGCCTTGATGTACTCCTTTCCCGATCTAGAACCAGTCTGTTGTTCCATATCCAATTCTAACTGTTGCTTCTTGACCTGCATACAGGTTTCTCAGGAGGCAGTTAAGGTGGTCTGGTATTCCCATATCTTTCAGAATTTTCTAGTTTGTGAAAAATAAAGCAGAAGTAGATGTTTTTCTGGAACTCTCTTGCTTTTTTGATATCAAATGGATGTTGGATCTCTGGTTCTTCTGCCTTTTGTCAATCTAGCTTAAACATCTGGAAGTTTCACATTTAATGTACTGTACTGTTGAAGCCTGGCTTGGAGAATTTTGAGCATTACTTTGCTAGTGTGTGTGATGAGTGCAATTGTGTGGTAGTTAGAACATTCTTTAGCATTGCCCTTCTTTGGGATTGGAATGAAAACTGACCTTTTCCAGTCCTGTGGCCACTGCTGAGTTTTCCAGATTTGCTGGCATATTAAGTGCAGCACTCTCACAGCATCATCTTTTAGGATTTGAAATAGCTCAACTGGAATTCCATCACCTCCACTAGCTTTGTTCATAGTGGTGCTTCCTAAGGCCCACTTGACTTCACATTCCAGGGTGTCTGGCTCCAGGTGGGTAACCCCACCATCATGGTTGTCTACATCATGAAGATCTTTTTTGTATAGTTTTTGTGTGTATTGTTGCCACCTCTTCTTAATATCTTCTGCTTCTGTTAGGCCCATACCATTTCTTTCCTTTATTGTGAGAATTTTTGCATGAAATGTTCTCTTGGTATCTCTAATTTTCTTGAAGGCATCTGTAGTCTTTCCCCTTCTATTGTTTTCCTCTATTTCTTTGCATTGATCACTGAGGAAGGCTTTTTTTTTTTTTTTTAATCTCTCTGTGCGTTTCTTTGGAACTCTGCATTCAAATGGGTATATCTTTCCTTTTCTCCTTTGCCTTTAGCTTCTCTTCTTTTGCATATATAAACACAGACATACACAAACATGAACACAAATTTATACTTAGAGAAAATCAAGTCTATTATCACTTGCTTCAAGAACTCTGCTGATTTTAATGGAGGTAAAAGATCTTAGATAATTGACTTGTCAAAAATGAGTGGCTCTGTAAAATATTAGTAACTATGGAAAACAAATAGATGATAAAGATATTTTTATTTTTTGAGTTAGGATTATCTTATAATCACATTTTAATTGCTGTGGATTTATGTTTATGCCCATGCCAGTGGACCTTCTTCAATCCTTAGAGCTTTTACACTTAAGTGAAATCAGGTGAAAGTTTGCTCAAGGGTGTATGGGGAAGAGTCCTGTGACAAGAGAGTCCTGAATTGGGTTATACTCTGCTGTCTATTGGGCTTCCCTGTGGCCCAGAAGGTAAAGAATTCTCCAAGCAGGAGATGCAAGTTCCATCCCTGGTTTGGGAAGATCCCCTGGAGGAGGGCATGGCAACCCACTCAAGTAATCTTGCCTGGAGAGTCCGATGGACAGAGGACCCTGGAGGGCTACCGGCCACAGGGTTGCAAAGAATCAGACACGACTGAGCGACTAACACTCACACACACACTGCAGAGTATTAGCTCTTTAACCTTAACTTGTTAAAAATCCAGTTTGTAAAGTGAAGATTAAGTGGTCCTGATGATCTTTCTGGATTCTAGCCGGATTTAAGATCTACAAAACCAAACTGCATTGGGCTACAGAGGAAAGAAAGAGTAGGGTTTGAATTTCAAGTTGTACCACTTACTAGCTCTGAAAACTTAGGAAGGTTACTTAACTTCTCAAAGCTGACCTTGGGGTAAATGAATAGGGTAACACACTCTACCTTTGTAAGATGCTTGGTTCTCTCTATGTAAAATTGTGGTAATTGTACTTAACTCATTGGATTAGGAATGGGGGTATTTTAAGTTAGCCCAGGGAACTGCTTAGTACAGTGTGAGTGGATGGGACATAGTCAACTGATGAGAGTAATTGATGGTAGCAGATGATGGATAGTCAGTCAAATGATGGAAAGATGTTGACATTCATTTGTACTCTGCTTTTCTATTTGAGAAAGTTTAATAAATAAGAGTAATGGAGGCTCAGACAAAAGGACAAGATTGTGACAGAGACGTATTGGACAGGGCCTCCTGTCTCAGTGTAGCTCAGTGCAGCTAAGGATCACCCTGGAAGGCCCCACTTGCTATTTATGGCCATCAAGCATTTGGGTACCCCGAAGGGATATTGGCCATGCAGCCTACACAACTTAAAAAGCACTTAGAGGAATGCAGTTCCATTAGACCAGGCATAATGGACCCACTCAGGGCCGTGCTTTGTAAATACACAGCTAATGTCATTCTGACGTGTTTACAGGCCAGGACATGCTTCACACAGGTCAGGACCTTTAAGTGAATCTGCTGGCTTGCAGGAGCTGGGTCCCTTACCTCTCACACCCAAGATTCTTTCACTTGAACAGAAAAATTTTTAAAAACACTGGCAGTAAACAAATTACTGTTTCAAAAGACTGTGGAATGACCTTGGAGGTACACATGTCAGACCATCACAAGGCAACTGCCCAGAGGTGAAGAAAAACCATTATCATACTTTGTAACTGGCTAATTAAAGGCTATTTTTGTCATCTTCAATTCTGAGAGTCAAGATAGCAACAGTCAAACTTTTACAAGAGAAATTCCTGTAATAATGGGTGGAAGGGGTGGAATCATCATAGGTTTGGCTCCTCCGGATAAGAGTTAAGCATTTGTCCTTCTCATACCCTCCAAATTTTGCTTGGTGCAGTGTAAACCAAGATTTCAGTGCTTTTCTTTGAAACTTCCTGGAGTCTAAATTACTTGGAGATGATCCTACAGGAGGAACTCACTGTTGCAGTTTATCTGATGCCTTTTCCATTTTGCAAGGTCATTGGCATTGCTGATGACAGAATGTAATAAGTCTTAATATTTTGTGTTAAAAGTTCATGAAAATATTTCCTAGTATTTCTCCTTTTATATTCTCTGTTTCAAATATTTGATGCTAGAATCTTGTGAAAATATCTCTTACATTTTTTTCCTTTAAATTTTGGAGGCAGATTATTTCATTTTTTGAAATACAGCAGCATCACCTAACTCAGAGCAATTTTGAATTAATGCTTAATATTTTAAAGTTGGTAGACTTCAAAAAAGTCATTTTATGGACTGATGCATTTTTGGCACTCATTTGCAAGGTCAGAATCACTTGACTATAGTAAAAATTTATATAATTCAAAATTCCATAGCAGGAAAAGAGTCCACTCCAGTCAGTGACTTCCACTGTTTAGAAAACACCTTTAATTTCAGGGAGCCTGAGTGCCTTCTCACTTCACCTCATTCTTCTTTAAATCCCCCATAAGAACACTGGATCTCCATAGCAATGAGTGGGGTGGTACCTTGTTCTTACTCTTTGCTTTTCTTTTCACTGATAGGAAACTAGACTGGTGCACTTCAAAGTAAATAATCAACTTAATTTTCAAGTTAAATGATACTAGTTCCACATATCAGATGTTTACATTGAGTTTTCCAAGTGGTCAATATTTGAAAATCTATCTTATTGCAAAATTGAGCAATGGAAATGACTCATGACTTTCAAGTCTAAAACTCCAGGAATGAAGTTCCTAAAACTCCAGGAATGAAATCTCATCAATCAAACTATTGGGGATCCCCCCTGATGTGTGTCTCAAAGGAAAAGGAGCTGGCTTGTGAGGAGGAGACAAGGAGGGAGTTGACGACCAAGGAAAAAACAAACAGCTTCTTTGGATTTCTGGCCCAGAACCCTGTTCACTGAGTCCTATAACTTAATTACCCCAAGTTAGTTACTGATCCTGGTCCTAGGATCATTGAAGCATTTGTCAACAGGGATATGGTAACCTTTCTCACCTTAGAAGAAACTGGAATATATAATGCTGATGCTAATCCCAGAGCCAATATAGAGAGAGCACACTTGTGTATTTCTGGATTTTGTGCAAGTGGAACTTCCTCTGTTAAGTTTCTGTTCATCCTTTCGGCACTCACTTCAATGGCGTTTCTCCTCTCTTAGCACACAGCCTAGGAATATTTGATCATTTCTCTCTCTTTTTCCCATTACACATTGTAACAATCTTTACATCTTTTTGCATATTTTTGTAGTTGTTTGTGTTTCTTTCTACCTAGAATTTGAGCCTGAAGAGGAGGAATTACATTGTGTTCACTAGTTTATCCTCGGGATCTTATGCAGAGCAGAGAAAATTATAAGAGCACAATAGAAAGTCCTTGAATGTGGGACAAAGAACCCCAAATTCTGAGATCTCTGCTTTCCCATCCATCTCCCTGCCTAGCCTCGCTTCCATCCCTCACCTTTCACCCCACTCCAGCTCTGTGCTCGGGCCCTCAGGTTCCAAGTGGTACTGTGATATCCTCTGAGAGACAGCACGGAAGACTGGGTTTCCCATTTGGAGCACACCGTCAATGCTAACTAAATCACATGATTGTATGTCCATTTGTTATCCATGGCTCCAGGTCAAAGCCCTGGGTACAGGAAGGATCCTTGTGCATAAAAAGCATTAATCCAGATATTAATAATTGGTGAGGCTGGGAGTTAGTGGTGACTAAGGAATGCCAGACAGAATGCTGCTTGTGCCTGTGGTTTCAGAGAAGACCTCTTCTTTAATGCTTAACAGATTATTGTTGGTTCCTCACTTTATCTCTGAACATTCCCTCTATCTTTGCAGCATGAAGGTAGTGTCTAGTTGGCCACATATCATGTAATTCATAACTTTCTTCTAAATCTAGACTGGTCCAGACTGGGTCAAAATAATTAGAGATCTAGACTGGGCCCTTAAAATTGACCACCAGGGTTCTTTTCTATCTTGGAACACACATATCACCAGCTTAAGTTTATAGACAATTCGTTGGTGTTGTCCTTTTTAGCTTTTAGAGGAATAACTCATTGTCCTTTTTGGCAAATAAGGACCAATAATGATGACAAGATTAGAATGTTTAAACCAAGAGATATTTTAAAATATTTACTGCTTACCTTTGAAATGTACTAGACCTCACTGTTGATATGCTAGTTGACCTTGATCCATTGGATTAAATTTCTAGACATCTTTGACACTCAAATGTCATGGCTCCGATTGCCATAACTAGGATGAATTAATCTCTACTTCATGCTCATCGCTCAGCTTTATCAGATTGCATGTAGCTAGTTGTTTCCTTGTCTATCTTTCCTTGTATGTGAGCTACTTAAGGAGGGTCTCACATATTACTCACTTATTCCCAAATAACAACTCAGAGGTTGATGAACAATAGCTAATCGTTCTTCAGAATATCCTATGTGCCAAATACTTTGGTAAGGAATTCACTTGAATCAAATCTTTTTATGCCACAGCTAGGCTGAAGGTTAGGGACTGCTGTTACCATCATTGTATCACCACAGAGAGATAACTAACTAATCTACCTGAGCCTTACACCTTGAGGGAGCCAGAATTCGAATCCAGCTGGACTGGTTTCTGATCCCAGGCTCTTTATCTCCATTGCCCTTCCACAGAGACTGTCCCAGCTAATAATGGAGAAAGGAAGACTCCAACTGACAGAGGGGCGAAATACACTTACAGGAACTTGAAGGTGGACTATATGGCAAATCCCCCTGTGTAACTTCTAGACCTCTTGTAGAAAGGATGGAGAATGAGAATTCTCATGGATCCAGCGATTTCCACAGCCTACACACAGTTGCAGTTCTGTTGCAGATACACACTCACTTCTCCCCTGTTTCTGTGTTGTAACTTACATTTTCACATGTCTGTGATTCCCAACATGTTTATTTAACCCTTCCATTCAAGATGTCTTTCATTTTCCATAAATCTTATCAAAATCTCTTGCACATAGAAGACATTCTCTAAAGGAGTGGTTTTTATTAACGGAAGTATAGTTGATTTATAATATTGTATTAATTTTCATATGTACAACATAATGATTCAGTTGTTTATAGATTATACTCCAGTTAGTGTTATTACAGAAACAATGGCTATATTCCCTGTGCTGAGCAATATTTTCCTTGTTGCTTATCTATTTTATATGTAGTAGTTTGTATCACTTAATCTCCTAGCCTTATCTTACCGCTGTCTCCTTCCCTCTCCCCCTGGTAACCATGAGTCGGTTCTCTACATCTGTAAGTTTGTTGCTATTTTGTTATATACATTCATTTATTTTATTTTTTAAATTCCACATATAAGTGATAGCATAGAATATTTGCTTTTCTCAGTCTGACTAGTTTCACTAAGCCTAGTACTCTCTAGGTCTATCCATGTTGTTGCAAATGGCATTATTTCATTATTTTATTCCTTAGTCTGTATGTGTATGTGTGTGTGTATATGTGTATATATATATGTATATGTATATGTATATGTATATATATATATATACGGCACATCTTTATTCATTCATCTGTTGGTGGACACTTAGCTTGCTTCCATATCTTGGATAGTGTAAATAATGCTGCTATGAACATTGACATGCATTTATCTTTTTGAATTAGAGTTTTCATAGCCTCTGGATATATGCTTAGGAGTGGAATTACTGGATCATATGGAAGCTCTATTTTTAGTTTTTTGAGGAACCTCCATACTGTTTTCTATATTAGTTGTACCAATTTACAAAGGAATGGTTAATCTTCATAGATGTAGTTGATAATATTTTATTGAAAGATATTGAAGGATACATAAAGATACACAGATCATAAGTATACAGCTCAATACATTTTTGCAAGGAGGTAAGTTTTATTTCTTCCTTTCATTTAACCACCACCCAACTCAATATATGGAACATTGCCAACCCCTGAGAAGCCCTCTTCATGATGTCTCCCAGAAATCACCATCCCCAAACATAATCACCATTCTGATTTTCATCACTATAGGTTTGTTTTGCTCTTTTAAAACTTTATACAAGTGGAATCAGGGGATATTTGCTTTTTTTGTGTAGCTTCTCTCATTTAGCATTTTATTTGTAGCATTCATCCATGTAGAATTAGGTTGTATATTTGCATGGTTGCATAATATTTCATTGTATCAGTGCACCACAATGTATTTATCTATTCTACTCTTGATAGAAAAGTTGTTTCCAGCTTTTGGCTATCGTGATGATGCTGTTATGAGTATTTGTATACATACTTTCTCTTTCTGGCTGCATTTCTATTGTGTATACATTTAGGGCTCAAATTGTTGATTCATTGGGTGTGGATATATTTAGCATCCTTAGATACTGCTAATCAGTTTTTCAAATTACTTGTACACATTTATAGTCCCAGGATTACTTTTGTTTTATATCATTGCCAACATTTCAAATACTTATTTTTGTTCCACTTTAGCAATTCTGATGGATATGTAATGGTATTTCATAGTGATTTTAATTTGCATTCGACAATTGATTTTTGTATAGTGACCAGGTGTCAGAACACTTACTAAATTAATTTATTAATTCTAATAATAGTCTATAGATTCCTTTTTGTTCTATTTGTACAATTGTATCAGAAAATAGTGACAATTTCTTCCTCCCAGTACTGTATGACTCCTGTTTATGTTTCTTGCTAGGTCTCCCAGTACAACATTAAGTGGAAGTGGTGACAGCTGACATCCTTGTTTCATTCTCAAGTGCAGAAGGAAAGCTTTCAATATTTCACCACCAAGTACGATGTGCGTGCATTGTGGGCTTTTTTGTAGATACTTTTTTTGAGATCAAGGTAGTTTCATTTTATTCCTAGTTTCCAATAGTTTATTTTAAATGGTGATTGGTTGTTTTTTTTTTTTTTTGGTGATGGAAAGTATAGTGTTTATCGCAGTTGCCAATCAAGAGAGTGGGGAAATAAGACTCAGACCCATTCCAATGGGGACTTTGAGGTAGGGCTTTTTTTTTTTTTTTTCCAAAGGAGAAGAACACAGAGACTGAGGTTAAAAATCTGGTGATAGATGGTAAATTCTTAAAAATGTACTTTCTATGGCTGACTTTCCTTCCCCACCTTTTTTTCCTTTCTGCTAATGTGGAAATTGCATTAAGTGAGTTTTGAATATTACCTACCTTTGCATTCTTGGAATAAAATCAATTTAAGCATAATGTATTACCTTTTTATGCATAATTGGATATATCAGTATTTTGTTAAACATTTTTGCATCTATGTACATGGGGAAGACTTTAATTTTTCTTTCTTATAATAATCTTGTCAGGTTTTGATATCAACTTTATGCTAATTCCTTTTTTCATTTTTTCCCTATTTTATTTATTACCTTTTTAGTTATATGTCCTTTTACTGTTATTTAGTGGAGAAGGCAATGGCACCCCACTCCAGTACTCTTGCCTGGAAAATCCCATGGGCGGAGGAGCCTGATAGGCTGCAGTCCATGGGGTCGCTAAGAGTCAGACACTACTGAGCGACTTCACTTTGACTTTTCACTTTCATGCATTGGAGAAGGAAATGGCAACCCACTCCAGTGTTCTTGCCTGGAGAATCCCAGGGATGGGGGAGCCTGGTGGGCTGCCATCTATGGGGTCACACAGAGTCGGACACGACTGATATGACTTAGCAGCAGCAGCAGTGGTTGCCCTAGTGATTACAAAATCCATCCTTGATTTATTATCATGTTACCTTTTCTGAAATAACATTAGCGCCTTCTAATACTCTAACTTCATTTAGCCCTTTCTTTTGTATTATCATTATCATAATAATTGGCAATATTTATATTATATATAATAATATAATATATACTTATATAATAATAATATAATTAATATATTTTTATTGTTAGTGTATTGTGTAAATTTATAATATATAGATTATACATGATATATGAAATTATATATGCATTTATATGACATATATCATACATATCTGTATAAATAATATATTCAGAATATTAAAAACAATATATTATGTGTAAATATGTATTATTTATGTTTATTTCACTGTCAATATTCATTTTTGATTTTCTGAACTTTTACTTTTTCTGATGTTCATTTTTCCTCCCTGAATTATGTCCCTGTTTGCATCAGGGATCATTCTGCCTAAGCATTCCCTTCAATATATCTTTTATGTAAGTCTCTTGGAGAAGACTCTTGAGCGTCCTTTGGACTGCAAGAAGATCCAACCAGTCCATCCTAAAGGAGATCAGTCCTGGGTGTTCATTGGATGGACTGATGCTGAAGCTGAAACTCCAATACTTTGGCCACCTCATGCGAAGAGTTGACTCATTGGAAAAGACTCTGATGCTGGGAAGGATTGGGGGCAGGAGGAAAAGGGGATGACAGAGGATGAGATGGCTGGATGGCATCACTGACTCGATGGACATGAGTTTGGGTGAACTCCGGGAGTTGGTGATGAACAGGGAGGCCTGGCGTGCTGCGATTCATGGGGTCGCAAAGAGTTGGACACGACTGAGTGACTGAACTGAACTGACCCTCGATTTTTGTTTATTTGAAAAATTTTTTATTTCATATTCATTTTGGAAGGATGTTTTCACTTCTGTATGAATGTCTAGATTGGCAGTTATTTTTTGTCAGTGTTTTAAAGGTTCAGTTCAGTCACTCAGTTGTGTCCAACTCTTTGCGACCCCATGAACTGCAGCATGCCATGCCTCCCTGTCCATCACCAACTCCCAGAGTTTACCCAAACTCATGTCCATTGAGTCGGTGATACCATCTAACCATCTCATCCTCTGTCGTCCCTTTCACCTCCTGCCTTCAATCTTTCCCAACATCAGGGTCTTTTCAAATGAGTTAGTTCTTTGCATCAGGTAGCCAAAATGTTGGAGTTTCAGCTTCAACATCAGTCCTTCCAATGAACACCCAGGACTGATCTCCATTAGGATGGACTGGTTGGATCTCCTTGCAGTCCAAGGGACTCTCAAGAGTCTTCTCCAACACCACAGTTCAAAATCACCAGTTCTTCTGCATTCAGCTTTTTTTATAGTCTAACTCTCACATCCATACATGACTACTGGATCAACCATAGCCTTGATTAGATGGACCTTTGTTGACAAAGTAATGTCTCTGCTTTCTAATATGCTGTCTGGGTTGGTCATAACTTTCCTTCCAAGGAGTAAACATCTTTTAATTTCATGGCTGCAATCACCATCTGCAGTGAGTTTGGAACCCCCAGAATAGAGTCAGCCACTGTTTCCACTGTTTCCCCATCTATTTGCCATGAAGTGATGGAACCAGAGGCCATGATCTTAGTTTTCTGAATGTTGAGCTTTAAGCTAACTTTTTCACTCTACTTTCACTTTCATCAGGAGGCTCTTTAGTTCTTCCTCACTTTCTGTTTTAAAGGTAATATTCCATTATTCTCTGGCTCCTACATTTTTATACAAAACACTCAACTGTCTCTTACTTTTAGTTCTTTGAAGGTAAATATGTCTTTTTTCTCTGGCTTCTTTCAAGACTTTCTCTTTCCTTTTGTTTTTCTTCAGTTTTATTCTGATGTACTTAGTTGTGTTTTTATTATATTAATCCTGGTTGATGATTGTAGCACTTCTTGAAGTTGTTTCCTATATTTCAGAATTTTTGGAACCTTCTCAGTAATAAACTATTCAAACATATTTCCTGTCACATTCTATCATCCCCTCATGGGACTCAGTTACAGATGTATCCTTACTTCAGAATCTTCCATATTTTGCTAGTGCTCCTTTCTATATCTTTATCTCTTTTGCAGTCTATTATTCAGCCTGTATGTTTTATACTTATCAATCTTTCAGTTCATCAGTTCTCTGTTATTTTTTTTTTTTTTTGCATTCAGTTCACTCTGAGTTTCAATTATTATAATTTTTTAGCTCCAAAATTTCTATCTGATGCTTTTGAAAAAGTATATTACAGTGCTCTGGTAAAATTCTCATGCTGTCTGATTTTTAAAAAAATATATATTAAACATAGTTATTTAAAAATCTGTTTCTGAATAGTTTCAATAAATGGGCCATGTGTGGATTTGTTTTTATTTTCTGTTTTCATAACCTTGTTTTTCTGTTTTGGTATGCCTGGTGATTTTTGGCTGCATGCTAGACATTGCACATGAAAATTATAGCGACTCAGGATAATGATAATTTCTTCTAGAGGTTTCACTATGTTCTATGATAGGCAGCTTGAGTGGGACCCCAAGTCTCTTAATCTAATCAGAAAGGTTTTAATAGCAAACCTTCAGACTAGACTGAAGGTTTGCTAAGGCTTCTGTACCACCTTGCTCATCCCTGCTCCAAAGGATAAAAGCAAAGAATGTTTATCAATGGGACTTGTACAGAAACTGTACTTTTTGTCTTATCAGCACATCAGATTGTTGAAAACTTTGATGTCTTCAGCAGTTTTCTGCTGAACTTTGAGAATTTGTCTATGTTCCCCTCTCTCCAGGTTTTTTGGTCACTTTACTACTGCCTACCACGCAGCTCCAAACTGTAGTTTCTTTTCTCTATCCCTGAGATTCCAGTGTTCTAGTGGTTTTCTTGTCTCTGAGCCACAGCTCTCTGCCCAGTTTCTCAGATTTTAACTCATTTGTAAAGACAAGATACAGCAAATGTCCTGAGGAGAAAAGCAACTCACAGAAGACCAGCTCACCTCCCTACATTTCTTGTCTCTATAGACTCTTGCTCTCTTAAGTCGTGGTTACCTTGGCAGTTCTCCAATACCTTCAAGTGAGTATTTTATTATTTTATCTGATTTCCTAGTTGATTTTGGAACTATTGCCATCATAATCTAAAGCAGATGTTCATAGGTTTTTTAAAAGTTTGTAACTAGTATGAATTACATATTTTCTTGTGGGCTTTAAGACATCTTTTGGTACAGAAAGATGCTGAGATAGTCATAAAGGCAGGTGGAAAAATGAACTTTTGAAATAGATTTATGATGTGCACACTACATGTAATCCAAAACAAAAGAAAGAGGTAGTGTCTTAGGCAGACAAACAATGCTTGTGTTCTGTCCTTTGACTATGGAGTCTATAAATACCTTTAAAAGATATTTTATGAAGTGAAATAGATGGAATTGGAGCAAAGAAGAGATTAAAGTAGGTCTAGCATAAGCTCATACATTCAGAGATAAGCTTATAAGAAGACGAAGAGCAAAACTTCTGACCTAAGCCATTGAACCTTGAAATATGTTCTATACTTATGAACTGCAAAGAGTGATGATTTTTGTAATTTTTCACATGGGCATATGACATAGTGTATATTTCTCCTCACGTGCCTCAAAAAATGTATTAAATGGTGTTTCTCCTTGGAGATGTGTTATTTTTGGAGACATGGGTTGGGAAGGTTAGATTATTTCTAGCTTTGAACTCAGGATGTCTCAGTGGGAGAATTCATCCAGTTAAGGTATTTTCTGTTTCAGGAGAGTACTGACCATGCTCTAGATGACCATGCTCTTATGTAATAAAATAAGCATTTAACCAAATGCATATGGTTTCCCTTTCTTTTGCTAACATATTAAAAATCACTATTTTTGCAGACCCTGAATCAAAGTTTGCCTAATATGTCATGGGACAGATCTCAGGAGATAGCAATGGTATTTTGGACAGCTTGCTCAAACTTCCATTAACTGCCTTTGTCTTCTTTTCTGTGAAGAGGAAGTCAAGGAATCAAAACTGTGAGGGTGGTGAGGTGATCTTCCTTTGAAGAAAAAGTTTGAAGACCAGCAGTTGAACTCAGTAGGAATCAAACTACTGCTTCAGAATTGAAGTACAGAGCAAATATCATCATACCCCATGTGCCCAGGGGTGTTTCTGATAAAATAGGCAAGGGGGACAATGTCTGGGGGATATGAGACTTCTGTGAATGGGGCCTCTGGGACATTCTTTTTGGTGTCATTAGAGTTAAGGGTGAAGGAAGAGTTTGCCTTTTGAGTTATTTTTTTAACTTTGCAGAGTAAGCACTAGAAAGTGCCCCTAGGTACTTAGAAAAACAAAGGACCTAGAAGATGGTAGCTCAGCTGGGAAAGAATATGCATGCAATTCAGGAGACCTCGGTTCGATTCCTGGGTTGGGAAGATCCGGTGGAGAAGGGATAGGCTACCCACTCCAGTATTCTTAGGCTTCCCTGGTGGCTCATCTGATAAAGAATCTGCCTGCAATGTGGGAGACCTGGGTTTGATCACTGGGTTGGGAAGATCCCCTGGAGAAGGCAAAGGCTACCCACTCCTGTATTCTGGCTTGGAGAATTACATGAATTGTATAGTCCATGGGGTTTCAAAGAGTTGGACATGACTGAGAGACTTTCACTTCACTAGAACATGAAAAATTCCTCTCCCTGAAAATCTGCTTTGAAAAGGGGAAGAATTCTTTGGAGACCTTCACTGTCATCCAAACATCTCTTGTGCAAATCTGCACTCTGCCTATGCTCATCATTCTACCTGTAATACTCCTTTCTTTCTTCCTTTTTTCTTCTTGTTCCTTTTTTGAAATTAATTTTTATTGGAGTATAGTTGCTTTACAATGTGTTAGTTTCTGCTGTGCAGCAAAGTGAATCAGTTACACATGTACATATCCACTCTTTTTTAGATTTCCTTCCCATTTAGGTCACCACAAAGCACTGAGTAGAGTTCCCTGTGCTATGAAGTCGGTTCTCATTACTTATCTATTCTATATTTATTAATAGTAGTGTATAAACCTCACTCTCAATCTCCCAATTCATCCCTTCCAAACTTAACTGCTTTGACTATTTGAATCTGCTCAGCCTTCAAATCCTATTCAAACCTGACCTTCTCCATGAAGCCATCCTGAAGCAGAATTGATGCTCGGGAAGATAATGGGGCTTGGAATGTGCAGGCAGGAACAGAGCAAGGGAGATCTGAAGAGATGGAGAAAGTCTGTAACCCAAGGAGGAAACGAGCAGCAGTGGGGATAGCAGCATCGACAAGTCCTCAGAGGTTCAGTGGTGCAGAGAACTAGTCATTGGCTTTGGTCACTTTGGGGTCACACAAGGCTTTTGAGACATTTTTCCTGTACATTTGTGATAAACATGGGATACAAAGCAGTGGTTTAAAAATTGCAAGATTAAAAAATGCTCTGCTCTGTGCAGTTACAGAGTTATCCTCATGATTACGATAGTTATAGAGAATGTTCTACATCATTTTCTTCTACCTCATGATCTCTCTGGTTCAGAGAGGATTTCTCTGCTTCCAAGAGGATTTTAGACAAACATGTCTCTGCTTACTTCTCTGTCTCTCTTTCTCATTAGTTGCCTCCAAAAACATCACACATGGGAGACCGCATTCTTGAGGTTTCCTTTTCCATCTAATTGCCATTTTCTCTCATATTGAAAACAAACTTAATCTTTGCTGCTTAAACACCATTGTATTTGGAGACTGTCAAGCTTAATTAAAGCTGAATATTTTTCCAGGTGGTGTATTAAGGACCATGTAATAGACTGCGCTCAGGGACAGAGCCCAGCCATTTAAGAGGTTCGCTGGGCAGGGAGGTAGAGTTCTGTCTGTAGGTGA
The DNA here is from genome assembly GCF_003369695.1 of Bos indicus x Bos taurus. Lineage (NCBI taxonomy): Eukaryota > Metazoa > Chordata > Mammalia > Artiodactyla > Bovidae > Bos > Bos indicus x Bos taurus. Next base: position 78,545,539 of record NC_040083.1, on the reverse strand, counting down.
TGGGGGAGGTAAGCCTTCTCTGACTGATTCAAAGAAAACAGTTCCTTCTCCTTCACCACTGGTCCATTAGGACTGAATGTGCTTCCAGTTAGCTTTCTTGAAAAAGAGAAAGAAAAATAGATCAATAATATTTATGATTTCTTGAAAAGAGAAATCTGGTTCCTTGCTCCAGTATTGCTCCATTAAGGCTCTTTGTTATTAACAAAGTTGTGCTGGCTGCAGTGGACAACATTAGCAAGAGTTCATTTTATCAAAAGGGTCATAAAAATTATCTTTGCCTTGTCCAGCTGAAAATACTCATAAACCTCATGTTAACTTTGGGACAGTTTTTATAAGAATATTCTTATAAGAATAATAATTTTGTGATGGCATTCATTTGTGATAAAACAGTAATAATTTTAAAACAGTAAAAACAATAATAATGCATATCTTTTATTGATTGCTTTCCTGTGCTGAGTGCTTTGCATATATAATACTATTTAGTCTTCAAAGTAACACTGTGAAGCTGGCAGCATCGGGCTATTTTCAGATGAGGCATTTTAAGCACAGACAGGTTAAGTAACTTCCTCAAGATCACATGGAAAACTGAAATGTGAACCCCAAGCTTCCTGACTCTGTAGCTCAATTTCTCTTTACCAGATCGTTTTGCTTTAATATAGTCAGTGATTTATGAATCTGCAACAACATATACTATTAATTCTACAGTATAAATTTCCCATTTAGGAATCTATAACACTCTGCTTTTTGAAAAGTCACAAATATGATTCATTTAATATGCATGCTTAAGTGTTCTATTAACAAATTCTAACTCAGATCTTTTCAAGGTTTAATATGTCAGATAAAATTACTCAAAGCATCTATTTTCGAAAACCTCTTCATGCTGATCTTTATAACCACAACATTAAATCTACAAATTTACTCCACAGATAAATTAGGTTATTAATAATATTGCCTATAGCTTTTAATCTACTCTAGAAGACCATACAAATAAGTACTGATCCCATTAGTAATACATATTCATCTGTGCTTGTTAATAGGTTTGAAAATGAGCTACAGAGAGCTTCATGTTTATGGATGTCCACATGCATTACTCAATAGTTAATGAGGCTCAGTTTGGGTCACTTGAATGTGTCTGACACACAATGAGATGCAGAAAAGGTATGGAAATCTATTCATCAGTTCCCAGGTGCTCCCTTAAGTCTGTTCCATTATTGATCACCCAATAAACACTATTATTCAGTAACTCTGGACTAAGCACTGAGAGGAGCTTTGCTTGAAGGTCAAGTGTAGACATAGTTCCTATCTCCAAGGATTTTGCAGAAATGTTGGACAGATAAGAATAAGCTGTGAAACAAGCATGTAATATGATTTACATGGCAAAGATGATCAGTTTTGGCGGAATTTGAAGTTTGAAGAGATCATGGAGGGCTGAGGTGGTCAGTAGAGATGTTATAGACTTAGAAGGTGGGCAAGAGTTGAAGATGGAGGGAAAGAGATATGGTATCCCAAGTGCTCATGGAGAGAGATAGAGATGCAGGCTAGTCAATGAGCAAGGTGACTGCTGTAGCAGATGCCATTTAGGATGTGGTGAGGGATAAACTTTTCTGGACAATGTGGGACCATGATATGGGAGATAGGTAACAGGTCCGCTCAAGCTGGGAAAGATTGAAGGCAGGAAGAGAAGGGGACGACAGAGGATGAGATGGTTGGATGGCATCACTGACTCAATGGACATGAGTTTGAGTAAACTCCAGGAGTTGGTGATGGACAGAGAGGACTGGCATGCTGCAGTCCATGGGTTTGCAAAGAGTTGGACATGACTGAGCAACTAAACTGACTGACTGAACTGACTGTTCAAGGTAAAACAGAGTCACTGTAATTAAATAATGTTTCATGCCCTTAACTGGATCTCAGAAGGAGGTGACATGGGAAGGATGGGGAAACATAACATTATTGCAAATACATTAAAAGAACTGTCTTGTGATGTTACTATTGGGGAATTATGATTGATTGGTGTTCAGTTCAGTTCAGTTCAGTCACTCAGTCATGTCTGACTCTTTGCGACCCCATGAATCGCAGCACGCCAGGCCTCCCTGTCCATCACCAACTCCCGGAGTTCACTCAAACACGTTCATTGAGTCAGTGATGCCATCCAGCCATCTCATCCTCTGTTGTCCCCTTCACCTCCTTCCCTCAATCCCTCCCAGCATCAGGGCCTTTTCTACTGAGTCAACTCTTCACGTGAGGTGGCCAAAGTATTGGAGTTTCAGCTTCAACTTCAGTCCTTCCAATGAACACCCAGGACTGATCTCTTTTAGGATGGACTGGTTGGATCTCCTTGCAGTCCAAGGGACTCTCAAGAGTCTTCTCCAACACCACAGTTCAAAAGCACCAATTCTTTGGTGCTCAGCTTTCTTCATAGTCCAACTCTCACATCCATACATGACCACTGGAAAAACCATAGCCTTGACTAGATGGACCTTTGTTGGCAAGGTAATATCTCTGCTTTTCAGTATGCTATCTAGGTTGGTCATAACCTTCCTTCAAAGGGGTAAGCGTCTTTTAATTTCATGGCTGCAATCACCATCTTCAGTGATTTTGGAGCCCCCCAAAATAAAGTCTGACACTGTTTCCACTACTTCCCCATCTATTTGCCATGAAGTGATGGGACTGGATGCCATGATCTTCGTTTTCTGAATGTTGAGCTTTAAGCCAACTTTTACACTCTCTTCTTTCACTCTCATCAAGAGGTTTTTAGTTCCTATTCACTTTCTGCCATAAGGGTGGTGTCACCTGCATAGCTGAGGTTATTGAGATTTCTCCCAGCAATCTTGATTCCAGCTTGTGCTTCTTCTAGCCCAGCATTTCTCATGATGTACTCAGCATATAAGTTAAATAAGCAGGGTGACAATGTACAGTCTTGACGTACTCCTTTTCCTATTTGGAACCAGTCTGTTGTTCCATGCCCAGTTCTAACTGTTGCTTCCTGACCTTCATACAGGTTTCTCAAGAGGCAGGTCAGGTGGTCTGGTATTCCCATCTCTTTCAGAATTTTCCACAGTTTATTGTGATCCACACAGTCAAAGGCTTTGGCATAGGCAATAAAGCAGAAATAGATGTTTTTCTGAAACTCTCTTGCTTTTTTGATGATCCAGTGGATGTGGGCAATTTGATCTCTGGTTCCTCTGCCTTTTCTAAAACCAGTTTGAATATCTGGAAGTTCATGGCACATGTACTGCTGAAGCCTGGCTTGGAGAATTTTGAGCATTACTTTACTAGCATGTGAGATGAGTGCAATTGTGTGGTAGTTTGAGCATTCTTTGGTTTTGTCTTTCTTTGGTATTGGAATGAAAACTGACCTTTTCTAGTCCTGTGGCCACTAATGAGTTTTCCAAATTTACTGGCATATTGAGTGCAGCACTTTCACAGCATCATCTTTCAGGATTTGAAATAGCTCAACTGGAATTCCATCACCTCCACTAGCTTTGTTCGTAGTGATGTTTCTAAGGCCCACTTGACTTCACATTCCAGGATGTCTGGCTCTAGGTGAGTGATCACACCATCATGGTTATCTGGGTCATGAAGCTCTTTTTTGTACAGTTCTTCTGTGTATTCTTGCCACCTTTTCTTAATATCTTCTGCTTCTGTTAGGTCCATAACCTCCATCCATAATTCATAAGGCACTCTGTCTATTAGATCTAGTCCTTTAAATCTATTTCTCACTTCCACTGTATAATCATAAGGGATTTGATTTAGGTCATACCTAAATGGTCTAGTGGTTTTCCCTACTTTTCAATTTAAGTGTGAATTTGGCAATAAGAAGTTCATGATCTGAGCCACAGTCAGCTCCCAGTCTTGTTTTGATGTTGGACATCCAAATAGAGTTTCCATAATATATTTTATTGGTATTATTTACTTATTTATTATTAAAAACAGTATAACAACATTAAAAGATTTTTTAAAGAGAAGTCCATATTTTCACCACTCTGATGTAAGAGGAAAAACTAGTCTTAGTTTTGAATCTTTTTTTCCAATTTGGCTTCCCTTAACTGTACTTAGAGGATAATAGAATTTTGTGTTCTGCTCTTTTCACATAACACAGTTTTCCATGTTTCCACAGTGTTTATAATTATGATTTTTAACAGACACATAGTCTCCTATTGAGTCACTTTAACAAAGTTTGTTAATGCATTAAACTATTTTGGATGCTTACATTGCTTTCTACTTTTTATCATTACAGATGACACTACAAAGGACACTGGCATGCATATGACTTTTTGGCTCCTTTGAATTACTTAGTACCTAAGCACATATTCCCAGGAGGTTAATTACTAGTTCACAGACTAGGAACGCATTGTGACATTTTCTATGCAATATAAAGCTGTGATTTGAAGGCCCTTACTGATGGAAAATGGGCTTCCCAGGTGGTTCAGTGGGTAAAGAACCTGCCTGCAATGCAGGAGACGCCAGATATATGAGTTCGATTCCTGGGTCAGGAAGAGCCCCTGGAAGAGGCGCAGCAACCCACTCCAATATTCTTGCCTGAAGAATCCCATGGACAGAGGATCCTGGTGGACTACAGTCCATAGGTCACAAAGAGTCAGACATGAACAAAGTGACTGAGCACGGCACTGATAGAAGATCCCACCAGCAGGAGATGAGGGTGCTGCTGTTACCTCAAATTTGGAGCAGAGAAGAAGAAACACTGTTGTAGATGGTAAGCTACCATTTCATTCATCAGATTTCTGTATAACTATGACTTTTATTTTTTATATATTTACTTTCTAAATATTAAGGAAAAAGAAGAGGCTGAAGTGGATCAAAAATAAAAGCAATTGATAGATGATTGGCAAAAAAAAAAAAAAAAAAAAAGAGAGAGAGACTGAGAAGGAAAGGAGAGAAAGCCATGGAGAGCCATGATGGGGAGATGAATAAAGAGGGAAACATGGTACAACTGTTGTTAAATAGTGAAGGCACCTGTCAGAACCCTTTAATTTCTGGTTCTGTCAGCCTGATGTCTCCCAAGGGCATGAGCATTTCTGGGAGGGTCAGGTCTGGATATTCATTCAATCTTCTCAGCTCTGGGCACCTCCTGAGGTTTGTTTTTCTTAAAGACTCATTCTACCAGGGCCTCCTGAATTTCTTCATGGCATCCATCTGCATGTGGTGCTAATGGCTTGTTCTTGGCCAGCTGGGCATAGAGGTGGGAATTCTTAGAGGGGCTGGCTGTGTATGCAGGGGCTTCCTCCCTCCTCTCCTGACCTTACCTTTGGCCTCTCCTTGAGCAGGTGTTTGAGAGAGGGCTTAACTATTGAGATTGGTCTCTGGGTTTGCCCTCCTATTATCTTAGATTCCCGTGGATCACAGCTGTGGAGAGAGAGTGTGCAAATATGGTTTTGATTATTTTTTTTTGAATTACGTTTTATTTTTTTTTTTTTTTTTTTTTCTGTTTTTCCGGTTTTATTGGGGTGCAATTTGACATATGTATACGTTTAATGTGTACAGCATAAAGATTTGACATAAATATTGCAAAGATATTCCTGCAACAAGTTTAAATCTCCATCACCTCATATAGATACAGTGAAAAGAAAAAGCAAAAAAAGAACTTTTTTTTTGGTAATGAGAACTCTCTGGTTGCTCTGTTAAACAACTTTCATATATATTCTACAGCAATGTTACCTTTAGTCCTCATCCTATATATACATCAAATGCCTAGTACTTTTTAAGTAGAAGTTTGTACCTTTTTTTTTTTTTTTTTTTGAATTTTTTTTTTTTTTGAATTTTATTTTATTTTTAAACTTTACATAATTGTATTAGTTTTGACAAATATCAAAATGAATCCACCACAGGTATACATGTGTTCCCCATCCTGAACCCTCCTCCCTCCTCCCTCCCCATACCATCCCTCTGGGTCGTCCCAGTGCACCAGCCCCAAGCATCCAGTATCGTGGATCGAACCTGGACTGGCAACTCGTTTCTTACATGATATTTTACATGTTACAATGTCATTCTCCCAAATCTTCCCACCCTCTCCCTCTCCCACAGAGTCCATAAGACTGTTCTATACATCAGTGTCTCTTTTGCTGTCTCGTACACAGGGTTATTGTTACCATCTTTCTAAATTCCATATATATGCGTTAGAATACTGTATTTATGTTTTTCCTTCTGGCTTACTTCACTCTGTATAATAGGCTCCAGTTTCATCCACCTCATTAGAACTGATTCAAATGTATTCTTTTTAATGGCTGAGTAATACTCCATTGTGTATATGTACCACAGCTTTCTTATCCATTCATCTGCTGATGGACATCTAGGTTGCTTCCATGTCTTGGCTATTATAAACAGTGCTGCGATGAACATTGGGGTACACGTGTCTCTTTCCCTTCTGGTTTCCTCAGTGTGTATGCCCAGCAGTGGGATTGCTGGATCATAAGGCAGTTCTATTTCCAGTTTTTTAAGGAATCTCCACACTGTTCTCCATAGTGGCTGTACTAGTTTGCATTCCCACCAACAGTGTAAGAGGGTTCCCTTTTCTCCACACCCTCTCCAGCATTTATTATTTGTAGACTTTTGGATCGCAGCCATTCTGACTGGTGTGAAATGGTACCTCATAGTGGTTTTGATTTGCATTTCTCTGATAATGAGTGATGTTGAGCATCTTTTCATGTGTTTGTTAGCCATCTGTATGTCTTTTTTGGAGAAATGTCTATTTAGTTCTTTGGCCCATTTTTTGATTGGGTCGTTTATTTTTCTGGAGTTGAGCTGTAGGAGTTGCTTGTATATTTTTGAGATTAGTTGTTTGTCGGTTGCTTCATTTGCTATTATTTTCTCCCATTCTGAAGGCTGTCTTTTCACCTTGCTAATAGTTTCCTTTGATGTGCAGAAGCTTTTAAGGTTAATTAGGTCCCATTTGTTTATTTTTGCTTTTATTTCCAATATTCTGGGAGGTGGGTCATAGAGGATCCTGCTGTGATGTATGTCGGAGAGTGTTTTGCCTATGTTCTCCTCTAGGAGTTTTATAGTTTCTGGTCTTACGTTTAGATCTTTAATCCATTTTGAGTTTATTTTTGTGTATGGTGTTAGAAAGTGGTCCAGTTTCATTCTTTTACAAGTGGTTGACCAGATTTCCCAGCACCACTTGTTAAAGAGATTGTCTTTAATCCATTGTATATTCTTGCCTCCTTTGTCGAAGATAAGGTGTCCATATGTGCGTGGATTTATCTCTGGGCTTTCTATTTTATTCCATTGATCAATATTTCTGTCTTTGTGCCAGTACCATACTGTCTTGATAACTGTGGCTTTGTAGTAGAGCCTGAAGTCAGGTAGGTTGATTCCTCCAGTTCCATTCTTCTTTCTCAAGATCGCTTTGGCTATTCGAGGTTTTTTGTATTTCCATACAAATTGTGAAATTATTTGTTCTAGCTCTGTGAAGAATACTGTTGGTAGCTTGATAGGGATTGCGTTGAATCTATAAATTGCTTTGGGTAGTATACTCATTTTCACTATATTGATTCTTCCAATCCATGAACATGGTATATTTCTCCATCTATTAGTGTCCTCTTTGATTTCTTTCACCAGTGTTTTATAGTTTTCTATATATAGGTCTTTAGTTTCTTTAGGTAGATATATTCCTAAGTATTTTATTCTTTCCGTTGCAATGGTGAATGGAATTGTTTCCTTAATTTCTCTTTCTGTTTTCTCATTATTAGTGTATAGGAATGCAAGGGATTTCTGTGTGTTGATTTTATATCCTGCAACTTTACTGTAGTCATTGATTATTTCTAGTAATTTTCTGGTGGACTCTTTAGGGTTTTCTATGTAGAGGATCATGTCATCTGCAAATAGTGAGAGTTTTACTTCTTCTTTTCCAATTTGGATTCCTTTGATTTCTTTTTCTGCTCTGATTGCTGTGGCCAAAACTTCCAAAACTATGTTGAATAGTAATGGTGAAAGTGGGCACCCTTGTCTTGTTCCTGACTTTAGAGGAAATGCTTTCAATTTTTCACCATTGAGGATAATGTTTGCAGTGGGTTTGTCATATATAGCTTTTATTATGTTGAGGTATGTTCCTTCTATTCCTGCTTTCTGGAGAGTTTTTATCATAAATGGATGTTGAATTTTGTCAAAGGCTTTCTCTGCATCTATTGAGATAATCATATGGTTTTTATTTTTCAATTTGTTAATGTGGTGTATTACATTGACTGATTTGCGGATATTGAAGAATCCTTGCATCCCTGGGATAAAGCCCACTTGATCATGGTGTATGATCTTTTTAATGTGTTGTTGGATTCTGATTGCTAGAATTTTGTTAAGGATTTTTGCATCTATGTTCATCAGTGATATTGGCCTGTAGTTTTCTTTTTTTGTGGGATCTTTGTCAGGTTTTGGTATTAGGGTGATGGTGGCCTCATAGAATGAGTTTGGAAGTTTACCTTCCTCTGCAATTTTCTGGAAGAGTTTGAGCAGGATAGGTGTTAGCTCTTCTCTAAATTTTTGGTAGAATTCAGCTGTGAAGCCGTCTGGACCGGGGCTTTTGTTTGCTGGAAGATTTTTGATTACAGTTTCAATTTCCATGCTTGTGATGGGTCTGTTAAGATTTTCTATTTCTTCCTGGTCCAGTTTTGGAAAGTTGTACTTTTCTAAGAATTTGTCCATTTCTTCCACGTTGTCCATTTTATTGGCATATAATTGTTGATAGTAGTCTCTTATGATCCTTTGTATTTCTGTGTTGTCTGTTGTGATCTCTCCATTTTCGTTTCTAATTTTGTTGATTTGATTTTTCTCCCTTTGTTTCTTGATGAGTCTGGCTAATGGTTTGTCAATTTTATTTATCCTTTCAAAGAACCAGCTTTTGGTTTTGTTGATTTTTGCTATGGTCTCTTTTGTTTCTTTTGCATTTATTTCTGCTCTAATTTTTAAGATTTCTTTCCTTCTACTAACCCTGGGGTTCTTCATTTCTTCCTTTTCTAGTTGCTTTAGGTGTAGAGTTAGGTTATTTATTTGACTTTTTTCTTGTTTCTTGAGGTGTGCCTGTATTGCTATGAACTTTCCCCTTAGGACTGCTTTTACCGTGTCCCACAGGTTTTGGGTTGTTGTGTTTTCATTTTCATTCGTTTCTATGCAAATTATGATTTCTTTTTTGATTTCTTCTGTGATTTGTTGGTTATTCAGCAGCGTGTTGTTCAGCCTCCATATGTTGGAATTTTTAATAGTTTTTCTCCTGTAATTGAGATCTAATCTTACTGCATTGTGGTCAGAAAAAATGCTTGGAATGATTTCTATCTTTTTGAATTTACCAAGGCTAGCTTTATGGCCCAGGATGTGATCTATCCTGGAGAAGGTTCCATGTGCGCTTGAGAAAAAGGTGAAATTCATTGTTTTGGGATGAAATGACCTATAGATATCAATTAGGTCTAACTGGTCTATTGTATCATTTAAAGTTTGTGTTTCCTTGTTAATTTTCTGTTTAGTTGATCTATCCATAGGTGTAAGTGGGGTATTAAGGTCTCCCACTATTATTGTGTTATTGTTAATTTCTCCTTTCATACTTGTTAGCAGTTGTCTTACGTACTGTGGTGCTCCCGTGTTGGGTGCATATATATTTATAATTGTTATATCTTCTTCTTGGATTGATCCTTTGATCATTATGTAGTGACCTTCTTTGTCTCTTTTCACAGCCTTTGTTTTAAAGTCTATTTTATCTGATATGAGTATTGCTACTCCTGCTTTCTTTTGGTCCCTATTTGCATGGAAAATCTTTTTCCAGCCCTTCACTTTCAGTCTGTATGTGTCCCCTGTTTTGAGGTGGGTCTCTTGTAGACAACATATGTAGGGGTCTTGTTTTTGTATCCATTCAGCCAGTCTTTGTCTTTTGGTTGGGGCATTCAACCCATTTACGTTTAAGGTAATTACTGATAAGTATGTTCCCGTTGCCATTTACTTTATTGTTTTGGGTTCGAGTTTATACACCGTTTTTGTGTTTCCTGTCTAGAGAATATCCTTTAGTATTTGTTGGAGAGCTGGTTTGGTGGTGCAGAATTCTCTCAGCTTTTGCTTGTCTGAAAAGCTTTTGATTTCTCCTTCATACTTGAATGAGATCCTTGCTGGGTACAATAATCTGGGCTGTAGGTTATTTTCTTTCATCATTTTAAGTATGTCTTGCCATTCCCTCCTGGCTTGAAGAGTTTCTATTGAAAGATCAGCTGTTATCCTTATGGGAATTCCCTTGTGTGTTATTTGTTGTTTTTCCCTTGCTGCTTTTAATATTTGTTCTTTGTGTTTGATCTTTGTTAATTTGATTAATATGTGTCTTGGGGTGTTTCGCCTTGGGTTTATCCTGTTTGGTACTCTCTGGGTTTCTTGGACTTGGGTGATTATTTCCTTCCCCATTTTAGGGAAGTTTTCCACTATTATCTCCTCAAGTATTTTCTCATGGTCTTTCTTTTTGTCTTCTTCTTCTGGAACCCCTATGATTCGAATGTTGTAGCGTTTAATATTGTCCTGGAGGTCTCTGAGATTGTCCTCATTTCTTTTAATTCGTTTTTCTTTTATCCTCTCTGATTCATTTATTTCTACCATTCTATCTTCTAATTCACTAATCCTGTCTTCTGCCTCTGTTATTCTACTATTTGTTGCCTCCAGAGTGTTTTTAATTTCACTTATTGCATTATTCATTATATATTGACTCTTTTTTATTTCTTCTAGGTCCTTGTTAAACCTTTCTTGCATCTTCTCAATCCTTGTCTCCAGGCTATTTATCTGTGATTCCATTTTAGTTTCAAGATTTTGGATCAATTTCACTATCATTATTCGGAATTCTTTATCAGGTAGATTCCCTATCTCTTCCTCTTTTGTTTGGTTTGGTGGGCATTTATCCTGTTCCTTTATCTGCTGAGTATTCCTCTGTCTCTTCATCTTGTTTAAATTGCTGAGTTTGGGGTGTCCTTTCTGTATTCTGGCAGTTTGTGGAGTTCTCTTTATTGTGGTGTTTCCTCGCTGTGTGTGGGTTTGTACAGGTGGCTTGTCAAGGTTTCCTGGTTAGGGAAGCTTGTGTCGGTGTTCTGGTGGGTGGAGCTGTATTTCTTCTCTCTGGAGTGCAATGAAATGTCCAGTAATGAGTTATGAGATGTCTATAGTTTTGGGGTGACTTTGTGCAGCCTGTATCTTGAAGCTCAGGGCTGTGTTCCTTTGTTGCTGGAGAATTTGCTTGGTATGTCTTGCCCTGGAACTTATTGGCCCTTGTGTGGTGCTTGGTTTCAGTGTCGGTATGGAGGCATTTGATGAGCTCCTGTGAATGAATGTTCCTTGGAGTCAGGAGTTCCCTGGAGTCAGGGTTTGGACTTAAGTCTCCTGCTTCCGATTATCGGTCTTATTTTTACAGTAGTTTCAAAACTTCTCCTTCTATACAGCACCATTGATAAAACATCTACATTAAAGATGATAAGTTTCTCTACAGTGAGGGTCACTCAGAGAGGTTCACAGGGTTACATGGAGAAGAGAAGAGGGAGGAGGGAGTTAGAGGTGACCCAAATGAGATGAGGTGAATCAATAGTGGAGAGAGTGGGCTAGCCAGTAGTCACTTCCTTATGTGCACTCCACAACTGGACCACTCAGAGATGTTCACGGGGTTATACAGAGAAGAGAAGAAGGAGGAAGGTAACAGAGGTGGCCAGAAGGATAAAAGGGGGGAATGAAAAGGAGGGAGACAGATCCAGCCAGTAATCAGTTCCCTAAGTGTTCTCCACCGTCTGGAACACACAGAAATTCACAGAGTTGGGTAGAGTAGAGAGGGGTTAGGGAGGAGACACAGGTGACCTAGTGGAGAAAAAGGAGGGTCCAAAGGGAGAGAGAGCAGTCAAGCCAGTAATCTCACTCCCTAGTGAAAAATGGGTCCTGAAGATTGGGTCCTTAAAGGTACAAAATTGGTAACAAATACATAAAAGCAAAAATTAAAAATCTAGAGTAGAGTTTGGAATTTCAAAAATACGATGTTAAAGAAAAGAAGAAGGAAAAGAAAGAGAGAAAGAACGAACAAACGAAAACAAACAAGGTCGCGAAAATTATAAAGAAAGTACAGGTACAAAATTGATAACTAATACCAGAAAGCGAAAATTAAAAATCTAGAGTAGAGTTTGGAATTTCAAAAATACGATGTTAAAGAAAAGAAGAAGGAAAAGAAAGAGAGAAAAAACGAACAAACAAAAACAAACAAGGTCGCGAAAATTATAAAGAAAGTACAGGTACAAAATTGATAACTAATACCAGAAAGCAAAAATTAAAAATCTAGAGTAGAGTTTGGAATTTCAAAAATACAATGTTAAAAAAAAAAAAAAAAAAGAAGAAGAAGAAAAATAAAGAGAGAAAACAAACAAACAAATACGAACAATGTCACAAAAATTATAAAGAAAATACAGGTACAAAATTGATATCAAATACCAAAAAGCATAAATTAAAAATCTAGAGTAAAGTTTGGAATTTCAGATATACAATGTTATATAAAAGAAGAAGAGAAAGAAACAGAGAAGAAGAAAAAAAAAAAAAAGTCACAGAAATTATATAAAAAAAAAACTATAGGTACAAAATTGATAACATATACCAAAAAGCGAAAATTAAAAATCTAGAGTAGAGTTTGGGATTTCAAAAATACAATGCTAAAGAAAAGAAGAAAAAAAACAAAAACAAACAAACAAAAAAAACAAGGTCAAAAAATTATAAAATATATATATATGAAGTTTGCTGAAGAAGAAAAAAAATAGGGTCTTTTTTTTTTTCTTTTTGCAAAGTAATAGGTTATAAAAGTGAAAATTAAAGGAACAATAGAGGACTTAAAATTTTTTTTTTTAATAAAAAAAAAAAAGAAAGAATGATCGTAAAAATAATAAAAATATATCTGGGACTTTTTTTTTTTTTTTTTTGGGTGTTGTGGGTTCAGTTCATTTTTGGCTAGTTCCTTGGTCAGATTTATATTTCTCAAGATCTATAGGCCCCTTCCTATGTAGTCCGTAGTAACCACAGGGTTTTGATCTATTGCCTGTAGCTTCCAAGGCGTTTCCCTCTGTTATATCTTCTTCTGTTTGCTAGTCTCTTCAGTATCTGGTTTCCGCCCTGACTCAAAGGGCACGGTGGAGGACACTTTTTTTTTTTTTTTAGGCTTACTTGTTCAGTCGCGCTGTGGGGAGGGAGGGAGGGATGCTGCAAACAAATAACACTGGCGTGGGCTCGCAGTGCCTCAGCCACCCTGGGTCTGCCCCTGCTCACGGCGCGTGTAGCCTCCCTGTCCACACTGCTCGGACTCTAGGTTGTTCCGCCGGGAACAATCCGAGGCTGGCCCTGGGCTGCATGCACCTCCCAGGTCCAAGCCGCTCAGGTTCAGGCACTCGGGTAGTCCTCAGAGGCGCAGACTCAGTTGGGCCTGCGTTTTGTGCTCTTCCCAGGTCCGAGCGCCAATTTGCTCTTCCCAGGCGAGCGCCAATGCTGCGACTTATCGCCTCCCCGCCACTCGGTTATCTGGATGTAAAACCGGCGCACCTTCTCAGGCAGATGTTGACCGTCCAGACCCCCAAGAAGTTTTAGTTAGCAAAGAAGCCTGCTTACAATTTTATAGATAATGTCTCTCTGGGGCTGCGATTGCCCCCTTCCGGCTCTGGCTGCCTGTCACCGGAGGGGGAAGGTCTGCAGCCGGCTATCTCTGTTCAGTCCTTTGTTCCGTGCGCGGGCCTGGCGGTCTTAGGTTAGGGCTGGCTTTTCGCGTGGTAGGTATCCCACAGTCTGGTTTGCTAGCCCAAATTATTTCGCTCAGATAGCGCTCAGGGTATTCAGGCCAGATTCTTACTCTCAGCGATGCAGCCCACGCCGCGCCTCCCTGCCCAGCCCCGGTTTGCTAATGGCGGATGCAGGCGTCTGCGCTGCTTCTCTGCTGGGGGAGTTGCTGTAGGGCTCGCAATCTGCGAGTTTTAAATTGTTTATTTATTTTTTCTCCCTGTTATGTTGCCCTCTGTGCTTCCAAAGCTCGGCACAGATTCGGCAGTGAGAAGGTTTCCTGATGTTTGGAAACTTCTCTCTTTTTAAGATTCCCTTCCCGGGACGGAACTCCGTCCCTCCCTCTTTTGTCTCTTTTTTTTTGTTTTTAATATTTTCTCCTACCTCCTTTCGAAGAGTTGGGTTGCTTTTCTGGGTGCCTGATGTCCTCTGCCGGCATTCAGAAGTTGTTTTGTGGAATTTACTCGACGTTTAAATGCTCTTTTGATGAATTTGTGGGGGAGAAAGTGTTCTCCCCGTCCTACTCCTCCGCCATCTTGGCTCCTCCCTCCTTGAATTACGTTTTAAAGACATTAATTCATTCGGGACTACAAGTAGGACCTTGTCTACACTGGCTGGGAGACATTTAGAAAGAGAATGTGCTGGGGTGGTAGGCTCTCCCCTAATACTTCACACATTTTCTAATTTGATCATATTTTTGTCAGTTTAATTAGCAAAAGTATAAACTGAGAAATTTTAAAATAGTTTTAACCATCGTGAAGTATTTGATGAGCAGAAGAAATATGGACCATAGGAATTCAGTTTTTTCTTCCCGAGTGATTTTGCAAGTCCTAGGCAATGGAAACCTTTCATGTCCCTGGCATTCTCTTCCCTCTGGTCGTCAGTCACATGACTCTCACTTCCTTTAGGTCTTTGTTTAACAGTCAGTTCCTCAGAGAAGCCCTTCCAACCATCCTAGTTCTGAGTCTGTGCTCCCTCACATTGAATTCTCATTATCTGTTTTCTTTTTCTTTAAAGCAATTCTCTGATAATATTGTTATTAACTTATTCTTTTATCAGTCGAAACAACAGCTTTTAAAAGGGGAAGATTTTGGGTCTCCCTAACAATTGTATCTCTGACTCCTACAACAATGCCTGATACATAGTAGGCCCTCAAAAAATACTGCGGAATGAATGAATAAATTAATGAGACAATTGTATTGGATTTTTGACTTAGGAAAAAAATACTCTAAAAATAATCTCACTTAAAACAATGCTCAGGCATTTAGAAGCAATGTCTTGGTTATAGTAGAGAAGAGATATAAAGTGCTGATGGCTTAGGGGACCAGTGCCTTCTTGATGCTAGAAATTCAAACGTATGTCCAGCTGACAAGTTCACTTTCATGTGTGAAGTGTGACTTGTTATCCTCATGTCAGGCTATGGAAACATGCATGTGGGAGCACCGCCACATATGTGGAAGCTCTAGTTTCCAGGACAGAGTAATGGGGAGGGTGGGTGTGGTTCACTGCTCAGAATCTGAGAAGAGTCAGGATGCAATTATCTTAGCAAACATGGGTTGATGAAGATTGGCATTAGGAAGTATAAGAGGTAGGTCTTTCCTATTCCTACTCCCTCTCTCCTTCCAACACAATCATGCAGTTCTCATTTCCCAGAGAGTATCTGAGCTGGAAGTGGAAAGGAGTGTAGGTTGACTATGTCCCCTCTTTCCACAAGTCGTAGTGACCTCAGCAGCTCTGGGAGCTGAATGAAGCCCAGTGCCCCAGGACCAGGAGAGGACTGCAGAGATGCAGGCAGCATTTGGAGGGCGTTGCTTGTCTACACTCTTTCTCTCTTCACTGCTAGTGTGGTCCCCTTTCTTCAGCCTGAATGCCTCTGCCCCACAGGGTAACAGGCCTGAATTACCTGTTCAGATCAGGTTCACCATTTTTTCTGAAGGTTATAGGCATTTGCTTTAACACATTGGCTCAAGGAGTAAAGAATCTGCCTGCAATGCAGGAGATACAGGAGATGCAGGTTCAATCCCTTAAGCAGACCAACCCTTAGGCAGAGTCTTCAGATCTTATCTTAAAAGTTCTCTCAACTGCAGTGGGTAGAGTTGACCACTCCCATTTTTAAATTTTTTATGTTATCTCAGTTATTATTATATGTAATATATAAGATGAAATGTATAATTATATGCAAATACAATTAAATGATATATAATATAATACAATAATAGTCTAGTCAATGGCTCAGTGGGTAAAGAATCTGCTGGCAATGCAGGAGATACAGGATATGTGGATTAGATCCCTGGGTCGGGAAGATCCCCTTGGAGGAGGAAATGGCAATTCACTCCAGTATTTTGCCTGAAAAATCCCATGGACAGAGGAGCCTGGTGGGCTATAGTCCAAAGGGTTGCAAAAAGTTGAACATGATTGAGCGACTACACTTGCACACTCATTACAAGATGGAGATTCTCTGAAAGAAAGTCCACTTATTCCTGAGACAACATATGGGGTCAGGTCTCAGAAGAGAGAAACTTTTCCTTATACTGGGAAATCCCAGATGCCTAGTGGGACAGACTGTGTGCAAAAACGGGCTTGCCTCTCAATCTACACGGTGTGCCTGCCTTTTTCTATGTGGGTTTGCAGCTCTTCCCAACAAAGGGCACAGTCCATTTTCCCTGAGTCCTGTACTAACTGCAAGCCTAGGCCACAGGAGACATGCAAGAGAAAGTGATCTTCCATGGCTTTGTTGCCTGAGTGGGAGAAGAGAAGCACAGAGATGCAAAAAGCATCTATTCCTTACCTTACCATTGAACCTGATCAACTCAAAAGATGACACCAGAGAAGAAATGTGTTGATAAGGAAAAAACCGTGTTTATTTTCTTTAATATGGTTGGAAATATAGGTATAGATCTCCGTGTTTCAACTGCTACACAGCAAACACCACGGGACTTTCATTTGGAATACTACCACTCTCATATGAACCATCTCAGGCTAGTCTGTTGAGTGACATAGGGCATATGACTCAGTCCCTGCTGTCACTCCAGCTACCAGACAGTCAAACCCCAGACATGTGGTGAAGCCGTCCGAGGTCAGTCAGCCCCTCAGACAACGGCATGAATGAGTCTGGGCCAGGCCCACAATCCACACAGCTGACTCACACACTTACAGGCAAAAACAAATGGTTGTTGTTTTAAGCCACTTAGTTGTAGGGAATTTGTAACACTTCAATAGATAATCAGTTCAGTTCAGTCACTCAGTCATGTTTTACTCTCTGCGACCCCATGGACTGCGGCATGCCAGGCTTCCCTGTCCATCACCAACTTGTGGAGATTACTCAAACTCATGTCCATTGAGTCAGTGATGCCATTCAACCATCTCATTCTCTGTCATCCTCTTCTCTTCCTGCCTTCAATCTTTCCCAGCATTGGGACCTTTTCAAATGAGTCAGCTCTTCGCATCAGGTGGCCAAAGTATTGGAGATTCAGCTTCAGCATCAATCCTTCCAATGAACAGATTGATTTCCTTTAGGATGAACTGGTTGGGTCTCCTTGCAGTCCAAGGGACTCTCAAGAGTCTTCTCCAACACCACAGTTCAAAAGCATCAATTCTTTGGTGCTCATATTTCTTTATAGTCCAAATCTCACATCCATACATGACTACTGGAAATACCATAGTTTTGACTAGATGGACCTTTGTCGGCAAATAATGTCTCTGCCTTTTAATATATTGTCTAGGTTGGTTATAACTTTCCTTCCAAAGAGTAAGTGTCTTTTAATTTCATGGCTGCAGTCACCATCTACAGTGATTTTTTTCAAGAAAATAAAGTCTGTCACTGTTTTCATTGTTTCTCCATCTATTTGCCATGAAGTGATGGGGCCGAATGCCATGATCTTAGTTTTTTGAATGTTGAGTTTTAAGCCAGCTGTTTCACTCTCCTCTTTCACTTTCATCAAGAGGTTCTTTAGCTCCTCTTCACTTTCTGCCATAAGGTGGTGGCATCTGCATATCTGAGGTTATTGATATTTTTCCCCATAATCTTGATTCCAGCTTGTGCTTCATCCAACAATAGATAGTGGGCACACCTAGACTCAGGGAAGGTGGTGGGGATCCAGTGTTTGGCTGAGTGTGGGAGCCATTTCCCACTTGGCCCTCCATAGGGGAAGGTGGCAGTATGGGTGTCTACAGTGAAGTTTATTCAAAGAACAAAAGAGCTGCTAGCCTCCAGACAGTACAATGAGGTTCTTTCCATGGGAAGAGGTCCAAGCTCTAGCTACAGTCATGAGGGTGAAGCAACTAGCAATGGCCCTTTGGACATGACCTGATCTTCAGTCTAACAAAGATGAAGAGGGACTATCCTCTTGAAGATTAGATCCTTTGAAAATTCAGGCAAGAGGTGTTCTCAGGCTGGGGGATTGTTTGCCTTCCAAACTGTGACATGGGAGACTGCAGTTATGTGGATAAAATGATGATATTGGACTGATGGTATTGGCATCTTTTCATTTTAGTGTTAATCCCACTCACTCCCTGCCAAGGGTCCTCCAGATCCCATGCAACTCCAGGTCATGAGAGATAAGGATGTTGATGTTATTAAGGATGGGGGAGCCATAGATATGGTGGAAAGAAGGATAAACAAGGTGGTGTGAGCCGAGCACTGCATGGTAACTGGGGGTGAAGTCATAGGAGGAGAAATGGAATAAAAGCCCCTAAATTGCCATCAATAAAACTGATTTACAGCCATGCCCCTGCCTGAACACCCCAGCTCTACTCTCCACTCTGTCTCATTCCTGCTGCAACCTGTCAAGAATTTCAGGGCTTTGTTCAGAAGTAGAACTTTTCATGGATAAAAGTTCAAATTAAGACTTGACTTTCCCTTAGAGATAGAGGCTCAGGGCTACACATGGCACCCTCCCTGGGTGGAGTGGCTTTCTGGTACAATTTAAAGAAAATTCTGTGTTGTCCTTGGATGGAAATTTGAGGAAGTTGATGTGTCAGTCAAACCACCTTTCATGTTCCATAGAAGGCAGTAATGTAGTGACTAGCTAGAAAATGAAAAGATCGTCCGAGGTTTCTGAAGATGGCTGTGTGACCTCGGTGGGGCCATTTGATGATGGTTGTTTACAGCCTTGTTTATTGTTTCTGGCCATAATGCAGAAGGCTTGGTGGGTATTGTGCAGAGCACTTTGCTGTGTGCATAATTAAATGTTCTTAATTGACTTGACAGAGATGATGGCGTCTACTCTCAGCTGCTCCGTTTGCTTCATCCTTTCTCTTTCTGGAAGTTTTGGCCATATCTTATTTCCTCTGTGGTTTGAGTTTCAGACAAGTGTTTTGGAAATATGTCATGGAAAGAATCACAGTTTCTATTATTTAAAATTTTGACTCTAGTTTCTTCTAAAATGTGAAAGTTTTTGCAGTCAGGTGAAATCATTGCATACTTGCCTTCATATATTTACTTTGGTTCTTAGTCAGAAGTCCCAAACTCAGTTGAGTAGATTTTGTTTGACTTCAAATACCAAAAGAATGAGGAGGAAAAAAAAATATACATATATATATATATATATACACACACACACACACACATATATATATAGCAGGCAGGCCCTTCCCAGGTTAGGGGACAAATGGCGCCAATCCCAGCCCTTCCCAGAACGCATTGCTGAACATCCACCTCCAGAAGGTGGGACAGAAGTACTGATTCCCTGCAGGCTCACCGCACCCTCATTTGCTGCACTGAAGCTGGAAATACATGAGCATCTGGTTCTGGGGAACCCGGATCTTATGTTGCTGTGCCAACTACACTGTAGGGCTGTGTAGCTGTTCAGATGGCAGAGACCTCCATCAGCTGTGCCCAACACGTGGGAAAAGTCCTTGACTTCCAAATAGTCCAAATGCTTGGGAGGCCTCACTGTCATGGTAACCATCTTCACTGATCATCTCCTATCTCTTCAGAGTTCCTCTGTGGAAGAATCCCTGGCTGAATTACCAGGAATCTCTGGATTCAGACCCTCAAACCTCTATTCCTTGCTAGTATGAGGCTGCAGGAGAAGGCCAGCACCACCACCACCAACATCCCTTATTTGTTATGGGTCAGGCCAATACCCAAGCCTCTAGTCAGCCCTGCCTGTGGTAGAGCACTCGCCTGTGGTGGGAAGGCACCCTCAGACAGAGATGCAGGGAGGTCTTGCGAGGGAAAAGTTTCCCGGTGGATTCCAGAAGGGCTGGGAATATGGGAGTGATTTGGGGAGTGTTTACTACTACTTGTGAGGCAGACCACCCCCACTGTCCCACCTCTTCTGTGAAGTGGCCAGCAATTTTTCTTATCAAAAGGAAAACAATAACACACACATGCATAAATTCAGTCCCTCCCAGAGAAGTCCACGGCACTCAGAGTAGGAATTTGTGAAAATAGGTTAGGGATGCATCGAGTGAAAAACACTGGAGAGTGGTTTCGCCTTGAGGCATGGGGTCAGCCTTTTGTAACCTGTCCCTGATCAGTCTTTGCCTGTGGTCTCAGGGAGAGGGTTGATTGATTTCCTGAGAAGGGGGCTGCAGAGAGCTCACAGTAGCTGGCAGACAGGTGTGCTGGCAGCTAAAAGGGAGCAGGGTGGGCAGTAACAGCATCCATGACATTTCTCTTTCCCATCATGGTCCTAGTGCTTAATAGCTGTTTAAAAACCTCCTATGATTGTGGTTTAGCACACTGAAGACACATCTAATGTGATGTTGGGTGTATCTGATAATGATGGACTGCTGTGTTATTTTCCATCCTCTCCCTTTCCTTTAGCATGATTTTCATTAAGCCAAGTAGGCAAGTCAGAGAGACCAAACAAACATTTCAGGTGGCTGTACTGCCTATGAGTGGGAATAGTATGCTATCATGCCTTGTGGCATTTCCTCTGCCCTAATGTGTTGTAATGACATAAAAATGTCTTTGCCTCATCCTCAGAGGGTTTCATGATATGTTCCCAAGCAAGTGGTTAGAGAATTGGAACAACCTTTTCAGTATTAACAAGTTGAGGATGTTTGGATAGATCCAGAATTTAGGAAGGAATAAATAGCCACTAGAGTTTATTCCCTCCCATTGGACCTAATGAACAGAGGCAAACCTTCCACTTAGGAGAATAACTTACTAATGGTGGAGAAAACATTTTTGGGAGGTAGAGATCGAAAGCAAGGTTTTCCTAATGGAATGAATCTGTGGAATCTGTGGAGTCAAAAATAGAATTTACCTTGTGCTTCTGCTTGACCTTCAGACTAATGCAAATTGAAATGGCAGAATTGATCTCCTTAATTTATGACATTGCAAAAGGGGACAGCAAACTTTCCTTTCCTGCTTCTCAGAGAAACCTTGCCTTAATTCTCCTCGAAGAGGCATTTTTGTATTCTGAAGGAAATTCTCTTCAACTATAGCATTGATTTCAGAAATCTTGCTTGTCTTGCTAAAGGTTATTACTATTGTTGTTAATTTGCAGAAAAAAAAAAACTTATTGTAAAAAGAAAAATCCAAAGTTGTCTTATTCCTTGGATATATAATGGTCATGGAAAGGATTATCAGCTTAGGGGTGCAAGGGCTCTTCCAAACTGGACTTTGAGTTACCTTCCTGAAGTGAGAAAAGAAAGATAAGGCAATATAGAAGATGCCTAAATTGACTGTTGGCAGCCTGCTAAATTGACTTCATGCTCAAAAACCTTTCACTTCTTACCAATGACATAATCCCCGGTAATGTCTAAACCAAAACCTTAATTACTTCTGCACTTGTTACTTTTGGCATGAAGGGAGTGATTCGAGGAGAGTTTTATTTTCTAAATGTACTAATATACCAAGGAAATCTTTTGTTTGGAAGGCATATTTGTGAAATGCTTGTAAAACTGAAAATCACTGTACAAATGAGAAGCGTCATTATTGTTACTGGAGACAGACTTGGGAAGTATTTGCTAGGCACCGCTGGCCTTTGTGGAACATGCAGAGGTTCAGAAAGAGGGTGTGACGGGGCTCTGGGTGTTAACCTCTGACACCCATCCTCCCGGCAAAGGCCTTGGAGAAACTTCCAGCTGGTCTTGGTATGGTGTGAGTCCTCCTCTGCTTTGGTCTCCTGGTTGATACTGTGTTGGCCAAAGCTGTCTACATCCCACAGTAGAATTGTAACCCTGGTCACTTCCTCTAGCTCTGGTAAATCCTGAGGTATTCTCTGGCTTCCCTGGTGGCTTAGATGGTAAAGAATCTGCTTGCAAAGTGGGAGACCCAAGTTGGAACACTGGATCAGGAAGATCCCCTGGAGAAGGGAATGGCTACCCTCTCGAGTATTCTTGCCTAGAGAATTCCATGGACAGAGGAGCCTGGCAGGATACAGTCCATGGGCATTCTTGGTCATGAATCTGCAATGACTCAGTCTTTCTTCAAACTTAAAATGAGCCTTCAACTTGTATGGTTCTTTCACGCTAGGTATTTTGGTTCCTAATTTTTCTATCCATAAATCCATAAGTACCTGAAGGGTGACTCTTCTCAGGTCTAAAGTTCTCTGTGAATTCCTTTTGTGAAGGGTGTTGTAGTAGTTTTATGGTTCTCACAGATTCTTTGCGAAAAGATAATGACTTTTGTACTGAGGGGGTAATGAGGATTTCCATCCCTTGCTGAGGAGAAGCTGTCTACTTTCTAGTAGTTTCCTATTTATCCTATCATTCCTTCTGGCAATTCTTTGTGCCCCCCCCCCCACCCCCCAAAGGAAAAAAAAAAAAAAAGAATCCATATGTTTCACTCTGGAGACAGAGAGTTTCTGTTTAATTTTGGTTGGTAGAATAATGGCACTGCCTGCCCCCACAAATATACACAATATCTGGAACTTCTGAATGTGTTATGTGGCAAAAATGGATTAAAGTTGCCAATCAGCTGACCTTCAAATAGGGGGACTGTTCTGGATTACTTGGGTGAGCACAGTGTAATTGCAAGGGTCTTTAAGATTGAAAGATGGAAGGTGGGAGAGGAGGTCAGTGTGGTGCCATATGAGAAAGTCCCAACACTTCACTGATGACTTTGAAGGTGGAGGAAGGGATCTAAAGCCAAGGAACGTGGACAGCTTCCAGAAGTGGGAAAAGGCAAGGACTCTTCTTATAGACTCCAGCAAGGAATACAGTCAAAACCTGGATTTTAACAATGAGACCAGGGTTAGATTTCTAACCTACAGAACTGTAAGATACATTTGTAAGGACTGAGGTCACTAATCTTGTAGCAATTTGTTATGCATCATTAGAAAACTAATACAATTATTTTATTTCAAATTTTACTTGGGGTTCCTGGGATGTGGACAATTTGTACTATAATTTTGTTGTTGCTACTTGGTAATGGTTATGATTCACTGAATCCTCACTGCAGACACAGGGCCTGCTCTAGGTGCTTTGCAGAAGTTAATTATTTATCCTGTACATCTATGATGTTAATACATTAGCATCCTAGCATTCCAGAGAGAAAACTGCAACTGAGCAGTAGGTAACATGGCCAGGTTCTCACAACTTGTTCTCCGTGGAACTGTGAGATAGCACAGGCAGATTTCAAAAGCAGGTCGTGTTTTCCTGACCTCTGTGCTGCCTTGATTTGCCACATGGCTAAGGAAGCTGATTTTGTGGTTGGGAAATTTTAAGTCCTGAATCTCTTGATGAGACGGTATTAAAGGCAGTGCAACTTCTCTGGGCATGTGGTCGCCAGGGTTGGACTTGTTAGTAAATCCCTGGGCTTGTTGAGAAATACAAACATCCCCAGCCTGGAAGGAGATAAACTTTCCAGTGTGTATTATAAATATTATAGAGGGGATGGGACTGAGAAGGGGCTTCTCCAGTGGCTCAGTGGTAAAGAATCTGCCTGCACTATGGGAGCTTCAGGACATGTGGGTTCAGTCCCTGTGTTGAGATGATCCCCTGGAGGAGGGCATGGTATCCCATTCAAGTAGTCTTGCCTTGAGAATCCCATGGATAGAGGAACACGGCAGGCTACAGACCATGGGGTGCAAAGAGTTGGACACGACTGAAGGACTTAGCACAGGACTGGGAAAAGGGGTGGAATGGGAGGAGGAGAAGGCATTCGATGTCAGGACAGAAGTCCTAGGCACCCAACTGTGAACAGACTGTGGTCTCTATAACCTCTTTTAATAAGTATGATGTCTTTATCTTCTGGAACGAAGTGTGGCTTAACCTTACAAGAATCCATGTAGGTTGTGGAAAACTGATGAATGTGCAGTGAAAGCAGAAATGTGACATAACAGCGTTGTTCCCACAGTCATGATTCTCCTACTTTTCTGGGCAACCTACCCTTCACAGGGCACAGCAACCCCTTGATCCATCTGTTTCCACTCAGCCAACTAATTAAAAAAAAAAGAAAAATTGAGTCTCCATACTGAAATCAGCAAAACAAATCATGGTGCTCTTGATGAGAAAGCAATGAGATATATTTTTGGCTTTTATTTAAGACTACAAAGTAAAAGTATTCCATCATGCTTGAAAATAAAAATAACCATTGTCACATAAAGATAAAAATAAAGGATTCTTTCAGCCTCACACTAGCCCTTCCACTGCACTCTGAGTGCTTTTCTGTAGGACATCTGTATACCATCGATTTGAAGAATGAGTATGTAAGGGTACAAAAAATATGTTCTCCATTGTCCCAGGTCATTTCACGTTTATTTTTCAGAATGCTGAGCTGATTTTTTTTTCTTGCTCTTTAGTCACTCCAAGCTTTAGTATTGTCTAATTAAATTAAAATTCATCTCAATAATTTAGATTAATATAAGTCTCTTCAAAGGAGTTTAGTATAAGTAGCATGAAAAATGACACCATTAAAGAACTCCTTTGGCAGCTTTATATAGAAACACAAGCATGCAATATAGTAGTAATATTAATAATATACTGTTTTATGTTTCATTCCAAAGGATTTCAAAGAGCTTTACCAATGTTACAAATAATATGTGTGTATATAAGTAATGCATGCGTGCATTAACCTTATAGATAATCTTAATATGATTAGCTCTCTTCTCCCTAATTTGAGCCTTAATAACTATTTTGTATTCTCCATATTTATGTTTTATATACCTCTTCTCCTCTTATCATTCAAGCAGCGAGAACCCAAACTTTTTTTGTTTTTATGCATTCCCTCAATAAACATGTTGGAGCTTGTACTCCCTCTACATGTGTATGTTATTACATGTGTGTGTTGTTACCTATAAACCATTTCTCTATGTTGTGGTGCTGATGTGTATGTAATAAAACATACATAGAAATATAGAAGGTGAAGATGATGACATCAAAATGAAATACACAAAACTGGAAAGTGTTCCTACTTCTGAGGCTTTACCACTTTCATTAGCTAACCTCTCAATATACAATAAATACTAGAGAGAAATTTAGTGTTAATGATACTGGATGTAAGTGTACATTTCAAGTAATGTTCTTGATATTTCTTTTTAGTCGATTAAATGAAAAAAGCTTTTAAATATGAAAAAACGTTTGAAATATATGATAGGGAGAATAGTATAATGAAGCCCCCACTTTCATCACTTGTTTTCAATAATTATCAACATTTTGGATCATTATTATTAGATTGTCATTTTTACCTGGTAATATGGCTAATGAAGAACTCATAGAGGAGGCAATGCCTCACTCCACCATTTTCTTTTTGCTCATTGTTTGCACTTTTAGTATTACTTTTAATCCATGATTTCATGAGAGAAATATACAAAGTGCAGCAGGTCATATGAATCAAGTTTTCTGCATCTGAGGATTCAGCCAACTGTATGTTCTGTTCTACATTTATGATCTGAGGTTGGTTAATCCATGGATGTGAAACTAGGGATACTGAGGGCTAACTAAAGGCCTTGAGCATCCTCGGAGTTTGGTAAGGGCTGGGCATCCTGAAACCAATTCTCCATTAATACCTAGGGACAAACATATTGTATTTGTACTGTTTGTATTGTTTTGCATAACAAAATATGATAGACTTGGTAGCTTAAACAACAGGAATTTATTTTCTCACAGTTCAGGAGGCTGGAAATCTGAGATCAAAGTGCACACAGGGTTGGTTCTTGGTAAGACATCTCTTCCTGGCTTGTACATAGCCACCTTTTCCCTGTGTGCTCACATGGCTTTCCCTCAGAGAGAGAGTCAGCTCTCTGGTATCTCTTTTTATCAGGGCACTTATTGGGCTCCCTGGTGGCTCAGATGGTAAAGAATCTGCCTGCAATGCAGGAGACTTGGATTTGATCCCTGGGTCTGGAAGATCCTCTGGAGAAGGGAATGGCTACCCACTCCAGTATTCTTGAATGGAGAAATCCATGAACAGAGGATCCTGGTGGGCCATAGCCCATGGAGTGTCAAAGAGTTGGACGTGACTAAGCAACTAACACCTTCGCTTTCACTTTCATCCCCATTGGGCAGGGTTTCCACTTCTCAGGACAACACTTAATCCTAATTACAACAGTCCCATCTACAAGTACCATCACAATGGAGGTTCAAATTCATTACACATAAATTTTTGGGGGGACAAAATTTAGTACATAATTTTGGTCTAATTTTATGTAATACTGGACAAATAATAGAAATTATACATTTTTTAAACTGATACTTAACTACTATATCCTGGAGGAGGGCATGGCGAACCACTTCAGTATTCTTGCCTGGATAATCCCCACGTACAAAGGAGCCTGGTGGGCTATAGTCAATGTGGTTGCAAACAGTCAGACAGGACTGAGTGACTAAGCACGACTATTGTATATCACAAGATGCTGAAAAGGAGCAAATGAGGGAAGGAGCCACTGGCTGTGAACCCCTTTCTTCCCCAGATGCTTGTCATCTTAAACATACTACAAGATACATGGCTTAACTGAGAAAACCAGAGTCAAGGAGTAAATGATATACTAGTAAAGCTGATTTTTATATTATTTTTTAGAAGAAAATATATATCAAAGCTCCTGTGCAAAGGAGGTCACCATTTTCTTCATTACCTCCAGGATAGTTTGGTCTCAGGTCCTTTGACCTGAGGGAACACAGCCCTAGACAGGGAGGGAACACAGCCCCAACAATCAACAGAAAATTGGATTAAAGATTTACTGAGCATGGCCCCAGTATAGTTTGAAGAACTATACAAAAAAGGTCATCAGATAATCACAATGGTGTGATCACTCACCTAGACTTCCTGGCATGAGAAGTCAAGTGGGCCTTACAAAGCATCACTATGAACAAAGCTAGAGGAGATGATGGAATTCCAGTTGAGCTATTTCAAATCCTAAAAGATGATGCTGTGAAAGTGCTGCAATCAATATGCCAGCAAATTTGGAAAACTCAGCAGTGGCCACAGGACTGGAAAAGGTCAGTTTTCATTCCAATCCCAAAGAAAGACAACGCCAAAGAATGTTCAAACTACCGCACAATTGCACTCATCTCACATGCTAGTAAAGTAATGCTCAAAATTCTCCAAGCCAGGCTTCAGCAATACGTGAAGCGTGAACTACCAGATGTTCAAGCTGGATTTAGAAAAGACAGAGGAACCAGAGATCAAATTGCCAACATTCACTGGATCATCAAAAAAGCAAGAGAGTTCCAGAAAAACATCAACTTCTGCTTTATTGCCTATGCCAAAGCCTTTGACTGTGTTGATCACAACAAACTCTGGAAAATTCTGAAAGAGATGGGAATACCACATCACCTGACCTGCCTCTTGAGAAATCTGTATGCAGGTCAGGAAGTAACAGCTAGAATTGGACATGGAACAACAGACTGGTTCCAAATAGGAAAAGGGGTACTTCAAGGCTGTATATTGTCACCCTGCTTATTATGCAGAGTACATCATGAGGAATGCTGGGCTGGATGAAGCACAAGTTGGAATCAAGATTGTTGGGAGAAATATCAATAACCTCAGATAGGCAGATGACACCACCCTTATGGCAGAAAGTGAAGAAGAACTAAAGAACCTCTTAATGAAAGTGAAAGGAGACTGAAAAAGTTGGCTTAAAGCTCAACATTCAGAAAACTAAGATCATGGCATCTGGTCCCATCACTTCATGGGAAATAGGTGGGGAAACAGTGGAAACAGTGGCTGACTTTATTTTTTGGGGCTCCAAACTCACTGCAGATGGTGACTGCAGCCATGAAATTAAAAGACACTTGCTCTTTGGAAGGAAAGTTATGACGAACCTAGACAGCATATTAAAAAGCAGAGACATTACTTTGCTAACAAAGGTCCGTCTAGTCAAGGCTATGGTTTTTCCAGTAGTCATGTATGGATGTCAGAGTTGGACTGTAAAGAAAGCTAAGCGCCAAAGAATTGATGCTTTTAAACTGTGGTGTTGGGGAAGACTCTTGAGGGTTCCTTGGACTGCAAGGAGATCCAACCAGTCCATCCTAAAGGAAATCAGTCCTGAATTTTCACTGGAAGGACTGATGTTGAAGCTGAAACTCCAATACTTTGGCCACCTGATGCGAATAACTGACTTATTTGAAAAGGCACTGATGCTGGGAAAGATTGAAATCAAGAGGAGAAGAGGATGACAGAGAATGAGATGGTTGGATGGCATCACTGACTCAATGGACATGAGTTTGAGTAAACTGCAGGAGTTGGTGATGGACAGGGAGGCCTGGTGTGCTGCAGTCCATGGGGTTGCAAAGAGTCAGACACGACTGAGTGACTGAACTGAACTGAGCATGATCCCACCCATCAGAACAAGACCCAGTTTCTCCCTGCAGTCTCTCCCATCAGGAAGCTTCCATAAGCCTCTTATTCATCTTGGGGCAGACAGAATGAAAAACACAATCAAAGAAAATGAATCAAACTGATCACCTGGACCACAGCCTTATCTAACTCAATGAAACTATGAGTCATGCTGTGTAAGATCACCCAAGATGGATGGGTCATGGTGTACAGTTCTGACAAAATGAGGTTCGCTGGAGAAGGGAATGGCAAACCATTCATTATTCTTGCCTTGAGAACCCAATGAACAGTATGAAAAAGCAAAAAGATAGGACACTGAAAGATGAACTCCTCAGGTTAATAGGTCCCCAATATGCTCCTGGAGAAGAGTGAAGAAATAACTCCAGAAAGAATGAAGAGACAGAACCAAAGTAAAAACAATGCCCAGTTGTTGATGTGACTGGTGATGGAAGTAAAGTCTGAAGCTGTAAAGAACAATATTGCGTAGGAACCTGGAATGTTAGGTCCATGAATCTTGGCAAATTAAAAGTGGTCAAACAGGAGATAGCAAGACTGAACATCAACATTTTAGGAATCAGTGAATTAAAATGAACTGGAATGGGAGAATTTAATTCAGATGACAATTATATCGACTACTGTAGGCAAGAATCCCTTAGAAGAAATTGAGTAGTCCTCATAGTCAACAAAAGAGTCCAAAATGCAGTACATGGCTGCAGTCTCAGGACAACAGGGGACAACAGAGGATGAGATGGTTGGATGACATCACTGACTCGATGAACATGAATTTGAGCAAGTTCCAGGAGTTGGTGATGGACAGGGAAGTTGGCGTACTGCAGTATGGGGTCGCAAAGTGTCAGACATGACTGAGTGAATGAACTGAACTGAACTGAACTGAATATATCATTGGAGGTTTTAATATTTCTTTCCATAACTCTCTTGGACATCACTCTTTCGTGTAATCACATTTCAATAAGTTCATCAAGACCAACATTCTGCTAACTACCAAGCCTTTTGTGTGGTTTCTGTCTTGGTCTGCTTAAGTAAACACAGACTTAATGCACACTGGGCTTGTCTGATTAATCCATAAATATAATCTTTATTTCACTTGAAAGAGAAAAAGCCTCATAGTGTTTGGCTTTCTGCCAGTAGAACTCAGCCACATAAAGGGTTCACAGTGAACTAGTCTGAGCCTATTTAGTATCCAGTATGCATTGAATTTCATTTATAGCTCATTCATTCATTCTATAAACACTTGTTGAACATGTATTTTGTACCCTCCACTGTTCTTGTCCATTGGGTGTTCTCATGGAAACAAACATGGAGCATATATTCTAGTGAAGGAAGGTATAAAAAAATGCATAGATTTGTAAATTATATAGAACTGCAGGAGAGATGAAAGCTATGGAACAAAACTTATTTCAAAAGCAGGGTAAGGGGAAGTGGAGGGGATGGAATGGGGCCAGGTTGCAGTTTTAAGTACATGTGTTAGGGTAGGCCTTAGGTGATATTTGAGAAAATACTTGACAACTGAGAAAGTTGGCTGTGGGTCTAGTATGCTCCAATCAGAGGAACCTGAGTTTCAAAGGCTGAAGGCAGGAAAGTATCTGGTCTATTTGACCAGTAGTTTGGAGAGCAGTGAATTTGGAGGAGAGAGACAGAGACAGAGAAGTAACAAAGACCCAGATTATGTAGGGCCTTACATTCCATTGTAAGATGGGCTTTTACTCTGAATGAAGAGGAGCCAATGCAAGCTTGTGACTTTGTTTTAAAAGGATCCTCTTGGCTGCCATGTTAAGACTAGGGAATAGAAGGCAAGAGTACACACAGGGAGGCCAGGTGGGAGAAACCCATCCCAGGAATCCAGGTGAGACATGGTGGTGGTTTGGATCAGCTTAGGGGCCGTGATGGTGACCAGTGGTCAGACTTGGGATATATTTTTAAAGTGGAGAAAATGCTGCTTTAAGGTGAATTGATAAGAAAAAGGAGTGAAGAATGACTCCAAGGTTTTAGGCCTGAGAAACTGGAAGGATGGAGTTGGTAGTTACTGAGACAGGAAGGCTGCAAGTGGAAGATCTAAAATTCAGTTATGGAAATGCTGGATTCAAGATGCCCATGAGGTTAAGTGACGATGCCCATGAGGTTAAGTGAAGATGTCAATAGGCAGTTAAATATATGAGTCTGGAGTTTTAAAGATCTGAGCTTAAAATAAACTGAGAAATCGTTGACTTAGAAAGCACCCACTATGTGCCAGGCACCATGTAGTCGCTGTGAATACACAATGAGTAAGATGCACTCAAGATTAGTATATCAGTTAGTTCCCAAATGGGCTTCTCTGAGCAAGACTCTGGGCTTCCCTGCTAGCTTAGCTGGTAAAGAATCTGCCTACAGTGCAGGAGACCCTGGTTCAATTCCTGGGTTAGGAGAATCCCCTGGAGAAGGGATAGGCTACCCATTCCACTATTCTTGGGCTTCTTTAGTGGCTTAGACAGTAAAATAATCTGCCTGCAATGTGAGAGACCTGGGTTCCATCCCTGGGCTGGGAAGATCCCCTGGAGGAGGCATTGCAACCCACTCCAACATTTTTGTCTGGAGAATCCCCATGTACAGAGGAGCCTGGTGGGCTACAGTCCATGGGGTCACAAAGAGTTGGGCATGACTGAGCAACTAAGCACAGCACAGCACAGAGCTAGTCTCTGGAGAAATTCATTAGTGTTCTGAGTAAAAAAGTCTTACAGTAAAAAAATTTGAGAAATACTCTATCTCATTCTTTAGACTCATAACACATTGTAACTTTCAAAGCCTCTGAGAAGTCTTGCAGTAAAGAAATATCTTTAAATATGTTTAATCCAGATTTTCTCCAAATTTTTTGACCATTGTACTTTTTGTTCATGTTTTTAGATTATTAGAAATGAAATGGGGCTTCCCTGGTGGCTCAGACTGTAAAGAATCTGCCTGCAATGCAGGAGACCCAGATTTGATCCCTGGGTCAGGAAGATCCCCTGGAGAAGGAAATGGCAACCCACTCCAGTATCCTTGCCTGGAGAATCCCATGGAAGAGGAGCATGGTGGGCTACAGTCCATGGGGCCACAAAGAGTCAGACACAACTGAGAAAATAACATACACATACACACAGATACAAAGTTGAGAAAGGTGAATTGATGTGATTGATAATGCAGGTAGCTAATTGAAATGCAGTGTGACAGTGCTTCAGCTGAGGTGTTTTTTAAATTATAGGGGAAAAAATTTGTAATATTTTTCTGCCTGAAAAGACAAAGGAAGGCTTTGATTGTATTTTTTGAACCTCAGAACCGATTGAGGGCTTATGAAAGAGGTTAGAATATAGCCCTGACAATAATGTCTTGATTCATTGAGTGAGCATAGTAAGTTACTTTTCTGTGTCTCTTTCATCTGTAAAATTAAGATAGTGAAATTGACTTATTCAACAAAAGTATCAGAAAAAGTACTATTTTACAAGTACTCTATTTGATTAAATGTCACTCAGTTCTTGGGGTATCTAACTGTTAAAAGTGAGTTATCAATTATTTATTAATAAATATCCTTTCTTTAGCTTAACTCCCTGAATTCATGTGTTTAATTAGCTCCCAAAAGTAATTAATTAGAAGGTAAATGTGAAAGAATTCCTGAAAACTGTGGTTAGTTTGATTAGAGAATGGTGTTAGCTTGAGAGGTTTTAGAAAACTCTAAGTTTGCAGGAGTTGGACTGTATGGTCTATTTCCCAGGTGGGTTGTTACTTACATTCTACTCTCAGTGTCCTTATAAACACTTCGCAAATGATCCCAGAGACTTTGCTAGATTTTTCAGTGCCAGATGACATGCTGCTTTAAAAAAAAAGATTTTCCAAGAAATATGAATTAATTACATTATGTAACACAGATTCCCGTTGTGACTAAAAGCACTGAATGCAAGTGGAGACATGGGATGAAGGAAAAGCAGATCTGGGTAATTAATGATTAAATTTGTACCAAGAACTATCCTCTTTGACTTTAAACTTGGTCCCAAAGATCACTGTCTTCCATCTGTTTCTTCTCCATCTTTTTTTTATGCTAATCTTGCTTTTTGTTTCCAATGTGGAGAAATGCTGATAATTATGTCCTCTAATATGCAGATTTATCTTACTTCCCATCAGTTAATAATCAGAGATACTAGACTGAGGATTTTTGTTTTATTTCCTTTTCCTTTTTTATAGGAAAATGTTATTTTAATATCTGTATTTTCCCTGTAGTCTTTCTGTAACTCTATATACTCTCTAATATTTTCTTATTCATACTTTCACCTTAGTTAAAATCCCATAAAGGGTATGCCTTTAGAATTATTGTTCTCTTTTTAATCAAGCCATCTCTGAGTCAGACAAAGAAAGTTGGTAGCATCACATTTTATTTTTTAATTAATTTTTACTACACATGGACATCACCAGATGGTCAACACCGAAATCAGATTGATTATATTCTTTGCAACCAAAGATGGAGAAGCTCTATACAGTCAACAAAAACAAGACCAGGAGCTGACTGTGGCTCGGATCATGAACTCCTTATTGTCAAATTCAGACTTAAATTGAAGAAAGTAGGGAAAACCACTAGACCATTCAGGTATGACCTAAATCAAATCTCTTATGATTATACAGTGGAAGTGAGAAATACATTTAAGGGCCTAGATCTGATAGATAGAGTACCTAATGAACTATGGACTGAGGTTCATGACATTGTACAGGAGACAGGGATCAAGACCATCCCCATGGAAAAGAAATGTAAAAAATCAAAATGGCTGTCTGGGGAGGCCTTACAAATAGCTTTGAAAAGAAGAGAAGCGAAAAGCAAAGGAGAAAAGGAAAGATATAAGCATCTGAATGCAGAGTTCCAAAGAACAGCAAGAAGAGATAAGAAAGCCTTCTTCAGTGATCAATGCAAAGAAATAGAGGAAAACAACAGAATGGGAAAGACTAGAGATCTCTTCAAGAAAATTAGAGATACCAAAGGAACATTTCATGCAAAGATGGGCTCGATAAAGGACAGAAATGGTAGGAACCTAACAGAAGCAGAAGATATTAAGAAGAGGTGGCAAGAATACACAGAAGAACTGTACAAAAAAGACTTCACGACCCAGATAATCACAATGGTGTGATCGCTGACCTAGAGCCAGACATCCTGGAATGTGAAGTCAAATGGGCCTTAGAAAGCATCACTACGAACAAAGCTAGTGGAGGTGATGGAATTCCAGTTGAGCTATTCCAAACCCTGAAAGATGATGCTGTCAAAGTGCTGCACTCAATATGCCAGCAAATTTGGAAAACTCAGCAGTGGCCACAGGACTGGAAAAGGTCAGTTTTCATTCCAATCCCAAAAAAGGCAATGCCAAAGAATGCTCAAACTACCGCACAATTGCACTCATCTCACATGCTAGTAAAGTAATGCTCAAAATTCTCCAAGCCAGGCTTCAGCAATACGTGAAGCGTGAACTTCCAGATGTTCAAGCTGGATTTAGAAAAGTCAGAGGAACCAGAGACCAAATTGCCAACATCTGCTGGATCATCAAAAAAAGCAAGAGAGTTCCAGAAAAACATCTATTTCTGCTTTATTGCCTATGCCAAAGCCTTTGACTGTGTGGATCAAAATAGACTGTGGAAAATTCTGAAAGAGATGGGAATACAGACCACCTGACCTGGCTCTTGAAAAACCTGTATGCAGGTTAGGAAGCAACAGTTAGAACTGGACATGGAACAACAGACGGGTTTCAAATAGGGAAAGGAGTATGTCAAGGCTGTATATTGTCACCCTGCTTATTTAACTTATATGCAGAGGACATCATGAGAAACGCTGGACTGCAAGAAGCACAAGCTGGAATCAAGATTGCCGGGAGAAATATCAATAACCTCAGATATGCAGATGACACCACCATTATGGCAGAAAGTGAAGAGGAACTAAAAAGCCTCTTGATGAAGGTGAAAGAGGAGAGTGAAAAAGTTGGCTTAAAACGCAACATTCAGAAAACGATCGTGGCATCTGGTTCCATCACTTCATGGCAAATAGATGGGGAAACAGTGGAAACAGTGTCAGACTTTATTTTTTTGGGCTCCAAAATCACTGCCGATGGTGACTCCAGCCATGATATTTAAAGACGCTTACTCCTTGGAAGAAAAGTTATGACCAACCTAGATAGCATATAACATTACTTTGCCAACAAAGGTCCGTCTAGTCAAGGCTATGGTTTTTCCAGTGGTCATGTATGGATGTGAGAGTTGGACTGTGAAGAAGGCTGAGCGCCGAAGAATTGATGCTTTTGAACTGTGGTGTTGGAGAAGACTCTTGAGAGTCCCTTGGACTGCAAGGAGATGCAACCAGTCCATTCTGAAGGAGATCAGCCCTGGGATTTCTTTGGAAGGAATGATGCTAAAGCTGAAATTCCATAACTTTGGCCTCCTCGGGCGAAGAGTTGACTCATTGGAAAAGACTCTGATGCTGGGAGGGATTGGGGGCAGGAGGAAAAGGGGACGACAGAGGATGAGACGGCTGAATGGTATCACTGACTTGATGGACGTGAGTCTGAGTGAACTCTGGGAGTTGGTGATGGACAGGGAGGCCTGGCGTGCTGTGATTCATGGGGTCGCAAAGAGTTGGACACGACTGAGTGACTGAACTGAACTGAACTGAATTTTTATTGGAGTAGAATTGCTTCATAATGTTCTGTTAATTTCTGCCATGTGGCAAGGTGAGTCAGTCATACATATATGTGTATCCACCCTTTTAAAGATTTTCTTCCCATTTAGGTCATCACAGAACATTGAGTAGAGTTCCCTGACTATACAGTAGGTTCTTATTAGTGATCTATTTTGTATATAGTTGGGTACTTTCTGCTTTCACATAGGAATAATTTAAGGAATAAGTGGGATAGCATACATGAAAGTGTTTTTATGAAATATAAGACATGAGATAATTAATGCTGCAGGGTGAAAGCAATCTGAAGGTCATATGTAAAAATATATAACCTCAAAGAGTGAGGATCATCTTAAGAAATAAGGATGTCTCAGAAATCTACCTGTCTTTTAATAAAGATTTAGTAAATCAGCAAACCAGACCTTGTGTGTATGTGGGCGGCTGGTTAAGTGTGCATGTACATCCACATGCATGTATGTGTGGGGTACTAACTTCACCCTGGTCACTGACAGAAGAATAAATGCTAAGTACTCTCCTGGTTCTGTTCAGTTCAGTTAAATTCAGTCACCCAGTCATGTCTGACTCTTTGCGACCCCATGGACTACAGCAGGCCAGGCTTCCCTGTCCATCACCAACACTCGGAGCTTGCTCAAACTCAAGTCCCTTGAGTCTGTGATGCCATCCAACCATCTCATCCTCTGTCGTCCCCTTCTCACGCCTTCAGTCTTTCCCAGCATCAGAGTCTTTCTAATGAGCCAGTTCTTCATATCAGATGGCAAAGTATTGGAGATTCAGCTACAGCATCAGCACTTGCAATGGATATTCAGGACCGATTTCCTTTAGGATTGACTGGTTGGATCTCCTTGCAGTCCAAGGGACTCTCAAGAGTCTTCTCCAAGACCACAGTTCAAAAGCACTAATTCTTTACTGCTCAGCTTTCTTTATAGTCCAACTCTCACATTCAAACATGACTACTGGAAAAACCATAGCTTTGACTAGATGGACCTTTGTTGGCAAAGTAATATCTCTGCTTTTTAACATTCTGTCTAAGTTGGTCATAGCTTTTCTTCCAAGGAACAAGCGTCTTTTAATTTTATGGATTATGGATTTAATTTTATGGATTATGGCAGTGATTTTGGAGCCCCCAAAAATAAAGTCTGCCACTGTTTTCACTGTTTTCCCATCTAATTGCCATGAAATGGTGGGACTGGATGCCATGATCTTTGTTTTCTGAATATTGAGTTTTAAGCCAACTTTTTCAGTCTCCTCTTTCACTTTCATCAAGAGGCTCTTTAGTTCTTCTTTGCTTTCTGCCATAAGGGTGGTGTCATTTGCATATCTGAGGTTAGTGATATTTCTCCCAGCAATCTTGATTCCACCTTGTGCTTCTTCCAGCCCAGCGTTTCTCATGATGTAACTATGCATATAAGTTAAATCTGCAGGGTGACAATTTACAGCCTTGACATACTTCTTTCCTGATTTGGAACCAGTCTGTTGTTCCATGTCCAGTTCTAACTGATGCTTCTTGACCTGCATACAGATTTCTCAGGAGACAGGTAAGGTGGCCTGGTATTCCCATCTCTTTCAGAATTTTCCACAGTTTGTTGTGATCCACACAGTTAAAGGCTTGGGTATAGTCAATAAAGCAGAAGTAGATGTTTTTTTCTGAAACTCTCTTGCTTTTTTGATGATCCAGTGGATGTTGGCAATTTGATCTCTGGTTCCTCTGTCTTTTCTAAATCCAGCTTGAACATCTGGAAGTTCACTGTTCACATACTGTTGAAGCCTGGTTTGGAGAATTTTGAGCATTACTTTGCTAGCGTGTGAGATGAGTGCAATTGTGTAGTAGTTTGAACATTCTTTGGCATTGCCTTTCTTTGGGATTGGAATGAAAACTGATCTTTTCCAGTCCTGTGGCCACTGCTGAGTTTTCCAAATTTGCTACACATGGACATCACCAGATGGTCAATACCAAAATGAGACTGATTATATTGCTTGCAGCCAAAGATGGAGAAGCTCTATAGAGTCAGCAAAAACAAGACCAGGAGCTGACTGTGGCTCAGATCATGAACTCCTTATTACCAAATTCAGACTTAAGTTGAAGAAAGTAGGGAAAACCACTAGACCGTTCAGGTATGAGCTAAGTCAAATCCCTTATGATTATACAGTAGAAGTGACATATGGATTCAAGGGATTAGGTCTGATAGAGAGAATGCCTGAAGAACTATGGAGAGAGGTTTATGACATTTTACAGGAGGCAGTGATCAAGACCATTCCCAAGAAAAAGAAATGCAAAAGACAAAATAGTTGTCTATGGAGGCCTTAGTAATAGCTGAGAAAAGAAGAGAAGTGAAAGGCAAAGGAGAAAAGGAAAGATATATCCATTTGAATGCAGAGTTCCAAAGAAAAGCAAGGAGAGATAAGAAACCCTTCCTCAGTAATTGGTGCAGAGAAATAAAGGAAAACAATAAAATGGGAAAGACTAGAGATTTCTTCAAGAAGATAGAGATACCAAGGGAACGTTTCATGCAAAGATGGGCACAATAAAGGACAGAAATGATATGGACCTAACAGAAGCAGAAGATATTAAGAAGAGGTGGCAAGAATACACAGAAGAGCTATACAAAAGAGATCTTCATGACCCAGATAATCACGATGGTGTGATAACTTACCTAGAGCCAGACATCCTGGAATGTGAAGTCAAGTGAACCTTAGGAAGCATCACTACAAACAAAGCTAGTGGAGGTGATGGAATTGCGGTTGAGCTATTTCAAATCCTAAAAGATGATGCTGTGAAAGTGCTGCACTCTCTTGGTTCAGCAAGAAGTGAATGCGGACAGCTAAAGTGAGTCCAGCTAAAGTAGAAGATGGTGGACAGGGAGGCCTGGTGTGCTGCAGTTTCTGGGGTCACAAAGAGTTGGAAATGACTTAGCTACCGAACAATAACAGCAAAGTGAGTCCACACACACAAAAGGAGCCCACAGCAGCAAATATTGGAAAGAGCAAAATCTCTACAACTGATTCTCAGAAAAAGAAGGAAGCAATCTTTTTTTTTTATATGGCAAAGCATCATTTAAAAAAATATAAAGTCATGACTCATTCAAATATAGATGAACAAGTATCAAAATGTATTTTTTTACTAAAGCAAACAACATTAAAGAACTTCGGGTTTACAGAATCCAGTAGGGAGGAAATACACAGAAATATGATGTGTGCATGTGCTGTGCGTGTGTGTGTGTTTGGGGGTGGGGGTTGTTTGTGTGTGTTTAAGTGAGAGATAAATCTGCTGAATAGCCTACAAGACAATACAACTGTAACCTTTGGGTCATCTCTTCCAGTGAAAAGAAGTGATTTGCATTTCTACCAGACAAAAATCTGCAAGTTAGCACATAACCTCATAGCGTCTGAGCTCTAATCAATAATAAATAGAAATGTCAACAGAGGTACATTTTTCTATAGAATTAAATAAGCACTACTGGGCCAGAGGAGCAAGGTTTCAGTATGGCATTGAGTTTGCAGTCATCCTTTTGGCCTTATTTCCCAGTTTGGAGACATTTTTCTAACACAGTTCAGTTAAGTTGCTCAGTCACGTCCGACTCTGCAACCCCATGGACTGCAACACACCAGGCTTCCCTGTCCATCACCAACCACCAGAACTTGCTTAAATTCATATCAATCGATTTGGTGATACCATCTAATCATTTCATCCTCTGTGGTCCCCTTGTCCTCCCGCCTTCAATCTTTTCCAGTATCAGGGTCTTTTCCAATGAGTCAGTTCTTCCCATCAGGTAGCCAAAGTATTAGAGCTTCAGCTTCAGCATCAGTCCTTGCAATGAATATTCAGGACCAATTTCCTTTAGGAGGGACTGGTTGGATCTCCTTGTAGTTCAAGGAACTCTTAAGAGTCTTCTCCAACACCACAGTTTTAAAGTATCTGTTCTTTGGTGTTCAGCTTTCTTTATAGTCCAACTCTCACATCCATACATGACTACTGGAAAAACCATAGTCTTAACTAGATGGACCCTTGTTGGCAAAGTAATATCTCTGCTTTTTAATATGCTGTCTAGGTTGGTCATAGCTTTTCTTCCAAGGGGCAAGCATCTTTTAATTTCTGTCTCTCTGTCACTATTTCCATTGTTTCTCCATCTATTTACCATGGAATGATGGTACTAGATGCCATGATCTTAGTTTTTTGAATGCTGAGTTGTTTTTTTTTTTTTTTTAATGTTTTTTGAGTATTGTTTTAAGCCAGCTTTTCTAACACAAGTGATTGCTTTAATCCAAATTCTCAATTTACGGGAACTATTTCAGCAACCCAATACCTTGCTTGAACAGAGTGATTAGGAGTTCAGGACTGCATCAGCCACATAACCAAGGCTGGAGCTTTTGTCAGGATGGTGGGCAGTCAATCCATCCTGAGAAATGCAGAGGCTGGCGATTTTTCCAGTCCAGCTGTCATTTCAAGATGAAGAAACTGAGATCCAAAAAGGAAAGTGACTTTGCCTGCTGTGTCCTTCTCTTACATTTAGAGGCCCACCTCAAAAGTAACATTCTTTCTAATGTCCAAACCCTGCCTACCTTGACTGAAGATATGGCTTCCCCATCACTGAAATCTCATAATATTTTATTTATATCTCTACTATAATGTATACCAAATTGTTTGATACACATTTGTTTGCTTATCTCCCTGACTATGCTTTGGGTTATTTAAATGTAGAAATAGCATTGTATTCATCTTTGCATGTTACTGTTTAGCTGTGTGCCTGACACATAAAAAATGCTTAATAAATGTTTATTGAATTGAAATTGCCTGAGGTCAACAAATTTAGTGGCAGAGCGGGACCAGGATCCACCACTTCTGTATCTTAGACAATCACTCTTTCTATAACATCCCAGTGCCCCTCAAAGTTGCACCACTGTGCTTATAAAACTAAAACTAGAGATGCCATATGATCCAGCAATCCCATTCCTGGACATATATTGGAGAAAACTGTAACTCATAAGGATACATGAACCCCAGTGTTCCTAGCAGCACTATTTATAATAGCCAAGATAAGGAAGCAACCGAAGTGTCCATAGACAGATGAATGGGTAAAGAAGATGTATGACATATACAGAATGGAATACTACCTAGCCAAAAAAGAATGAATAGTGCCACGCAACATGGATGGACCTAGAGATTATCGTGCTGTGTGACGTCAGAAAGAGAACGACAAACGCCACATGATACCATTTATATGTGAAATCTAGTATATGGCACAATGAACTTATTTACAGAACAGAAACAGAGTCACATAGAAAACAAAATTACAGTTACCAAAGGGAAAGAGTGGGAGGGATAAATAAGAAATTTGGAATTAGCAGATACACACTAATATATATATATACACACACAAGATTCTACTGTGTAGCACAGGG
Source organism: Bos indicus x Bos taurus (assembly GCF_003369695.1). Lineage (NCBI taxonomy): Eukaryota > Metazoa > Chordata > Mammalia > Artiodactyla > Bovidae > Bos > Bos indicus x Bos taurus. Next base: position 78,505,019 of record NC_040083.1, on the reverse strand, counting down.
AGCTATCTTTGATATTCTGTAACAAACCATAATGGAAAAGAATATGAAAAAAGAATACATATATTGGGTTGGCCTAAAGGTTTGTTTAGTTGTTTCTATAAAATAGCTCTAGTAATGCTTCATTTTCTTTAATTTGAAACAATTTTGTTAGATTGTATTGCAACAGCTGTTATATCAACAATGCATTAAAAAATTATCAAAACTGGTTAATTTTTGTGTAGCCATTTCATTAATAATATTGAAGATGAAAGAAAAAAGTAATATTTTTGGCCTATTATGCCTTATGGTTTCAAGAAAAGTAAAATTGCAACTAAAATGCAAGGAAAAGTTTTGTTCTGTGTATGGAGAAGTTACTGTGACTAATTGAACATGTAAAAAATGGCTTGCAAAAAGCTTTGTCCTGGAGATTTCTTGCTGGATGATTCTTCATGGCTGGGTAGACCAGTTGAAGTTGATAGCGATCATATCAAGATATTAATTGAGAATGATCAACATTATGCCATGTGACAAATAGCTAACATACTCAAAATATCCAAATCAAGTGTTGAAAATCATCTCCCCTAGCTTTGTTATATTAATCGCTTTGATGCCTGGGTTTCACATAAGTGAAAAAAAACCTTCTTGACCATATTTCTGAATGCCAATCTCTACTGAAATGTAACAAAAATGTTTCATTTTAAAACAAATTGTGATGGGTGATGAAAAGTGGATACTGTACAATAATGTGAAATGGAAGAGATTGTGGAGCAAATGAAATGAACCACCGCAAGTTACACCAAAAGCCAGCTATCATCCAAAGAAGGTGATGTTGTGAACATGGAGGAACTGGAAGGGAGTTCTCTATTATGGACACCTTCTGAAAAGCCAGATGATGAATTCCAACAAGTACTGTTCCCAATTAAACCAACTGAAAGCAGTACTCAATGAAAAGTGTCCAAAATTAGTCAACAGAACATGCATGGTCTTCCATCAGGATAATGCAAGACCGCATGTTTCTCTGATAATCAGTCAGAAATTGTTACAACTTGGCTGGGAAGTTCTAATTTATCGACCACATTTACCAGACATTGTGCCTTCAGAGTTCCATTTATTTTGGTCTTTACAAAATTCTCTCGATGAAAAAAACTTCAATTCACCGAAGGACTGTAAAAGGCACCTGGAAAAATTCTTTGCCCAAAAACACTAAAAAAATTTGGAAAGATGAAGTTGCCTGAAAAATAGCATAAGGTAGTAGAACAAAATGGTGAATTTGTTGTTTAATAAAGTTCTTAGTGAAAATGAAAAATGTGTCTTTTATTCTTATTTAAAAGCTGAAGGGACTTTTTGGCTACCGAGTATATGCATAACTGAATCAATGTACTGTACACCAGAAACTAACACAACATTGTAAGTCAACTATACCATTGTGCTATTATAAAGATAGCCTAGGACTCTAGGATACATACATACATATATATATATGTATATATATAACAAATAGCATAAGCAGGAGTTCAAAGACATGGACTCTTTCCTTCCTCAGCCTTCTCCTCTGCTGTAGTACCCAGGGGAGCAACAACAACAACAAAAGCAATAAGAAAGCCTGTTTCCGACTGCTCCCTCCCTTAGAGTAAGAGGCCCTCTTGCCTTACAGATGTTGCTGGTCTCAGCTCTGGTGGCAGAACTGACAGTTTGCATCAGCCCTGGTATCCAGTATGTAGGTACAGCTTCTCAGTCAAAGACTCTTTCTCTTGGAAAGTTTTCCTATTTTTATAATAATTTTACACATTTTAATTACCTTATAAACATGTAGATATTTTTATTGGATAATATGTAAAAATATTCAAGAAGGAAAAATGAAAAATTAAAATCACCTATAATCTCATCAGTTCAGTTCAGTTCAGTTTAGTCGCTCAGTCGTGTCCAACTCTTTGCAACCCCATGAATCATTTGGTGTACATTCTTCCAGACATTTTTCTACACACATGTATCTGAATAGGGCTTCCCAGGTTGTGCAGTGGTAAAGAATCCACCTGCTAAGGCAAGAGATGCAACAGACATGGGTTTGATTTCTGTGTTGGGAAGATCCCCTGAAGTAGGAAATGGTAACCTGCTCCAGTATTCTTGCCAAGAAAATTCCATGGACAGAGGAGCCTGGTGGGCTACAGTCCATAGGGTCGCAAAAAGTCAGACATGACTGACTGACTGAACACACACACACATACATATATAACTTATTTACTTCAGTTTTGATCAGGTTGCCTGTACTTTTTACAATCTGCTTTTACAGTTTTCCTTAGTTACTAATATAGTATGTATGTAGTGCTCTATCAATAAGTATATTTGCATATGTAATTTGTAATAGCTACATATCATTTCATTGTCTTTTTTTAAACTTTTTATTTTGCATGCAAGTACAGTTAATTACAATGTTACAATGTTATGATAGTTTTAGGTATACAGCAAAGTGATTCAGTTATACACATACATATATTTATTCTTTTTCAACTTCTTTTCCCATTTAGTGTTAGACACTTCAGTTGTGTCTGACTCTTTGTGATCCCATGAACTGTATCTCACCAGGCTTCTCTTTCCATGGAATTCTTCAGGCAAGAGTACTGGAGTGGGTCACCATTCCCTTCTTCAGGGAATCTCCCCAACCCAGGAATCGAACCCAGGTCTCCCGCATTGCAGGCAGATTTTCCCACTTAAGTTGCTACATAATATTGAGCAGAGTTCCCTGTGCTATACAGTAGGACCTTGTTTGTTATCCATTTTAAACACAGCAATGTGTACATGTCCATTCCAAACTCCTTAACCATCTCTTCCCCCCATCCTCCCCCTCATATCATTGTCTTAATGACCATCATTTATGTAATCATTTAAAATACTATTGGTCATTGATGTTGTTTCTAATTTGTTGTAATAATAAACAATCCCAAGATAAATACTTTAGGGACTAAATTTTGGCAGATAGGCACTTAAACTAATATTTATTATACGGGTGTATTTTTTTCTGTTTACAAAATCTAAATTTCTTATTGGTGGTAATTCTCTAATTCTTCCTTCTCGCTTCAGTTCTTTAACCGTGGTGTTTCACTTTTCTCTTTTCCTGAATGCCTTGAGCCAATGATGTGTCCCACTCTGTTTCCGTTCCTCCCATTTGCTAGTTATTCTCTTTGAGAAGAGATAATCACTTCATGGGAAATAGATGGGGAAACAGTGGAAACAGTGTCAGACTTTATTTTTGGGGGCTCCAAAATCACTGCAGATGGTGACTGCAGCCATGAAATTAAAAGACGCTTACTCCTTGGAAGGAAAGTTATGACCAACCTAGATAACATATTCAAAAGCAGAGATATTACTTCGCCAACAAAGGTCCGTCTAGTCAAGGCTATGGTTTTTCCAGTGATCATGTATAGATGTGAGAGTTGGACTGTGAAGAAAGCTGAGCACTGAAGAATTGCTGCTTTTGAACTGTGGTGTTGGAGAAGACTCTTGAGAGCCCCTTGGACTGCAAGGAGATCCAACCAGTCCATTCTGAAGGAGATCACCCCTGGGATTTCTTTGGAAGGAATGATGCTAAAGCTGAAACTCCAGTACTTTGGCCACCTCATGCGAAGAGTTGACTCATTGGAAAAGACTCTGATGCTGGGAGGGATTGGGGGCAGGAGGAGAAGGGGACAACAGAGGATGAGATGGCTGGATGGCATCACTGACTCCATGGACGTGAGTCTGAGTGAACTCCGGGAGTTGGTGATGGACAGGGAGGCCTGACATGCTGCGATTCATGCGGTCGGACACGACTGAGTGACTGAACTAAAATGAATACCAAAATGAATAAGGAGAGAGATTCTTTCTCACTATTGTTTCCTGTCCTTTTTAATTTAGTACTTTCACATTCTCTTCACCTCTTTGCCCTTTCTTTAACTTAGTTCAAGGCTACCCTTTTACATGGCTGGTCACCTGGAAAAGCAGTTAAACAATATGGTAACCGCAGCCAGTGGACAGGCCACAACAATGCCATTGATCACCATCACCAAGGCATGTCTCCTTTCTTATTTACTGACCTTCTGAAAGAAAAGACTACCCAATCCAAAATTGCCTAAGAAAGAGCCATAAGCTTTTAACTATTAATGAATCATTGAAAATGATTATTTCAACAGTCTTTCTGGGAGAGAAATGTTTTGCATGTGTGGGATTGCCCAAGTCATCTTGGTAGTGCCGGCCATCTGGAATAGTTGTTTGGTGTCTCTGGCTCCATGACTTTTCCAAGCTTTTTCTAGCATCTCCAGAAACTGCTCAAGTCCTGAAATGCTTATTTGTTCTGAATTTTAATTAATAGTGTGGCAGCTGAGGACACAGTTGGGTGGAGAAGTGATCTGATGAAAACTCTGACCTGTCTAGACTGTTTGGTATCAGGCATGATTACAAAACTGCCTTCTTGCCTGCCTTTGTCTTCTTTTGGTTCTTTGTCTTGCCTAAGGCCCTCTCCCTTTCAGAAGGCATTGAGCTTACATCATGGGTAGGAGTGGAAATGTCAAATCCATGCAGCTGTGAACGATTATAAGTGAAAGCATGGTGGGGTGGGGGAAGATGGGGAAACCATGACACCTGGTTAATAGTTTCCTCAGAAATATCTCAGCAGACTACAAGATGGTGGTCTTCCCTGCTTTCCCTTTCGGCTGAACTTTGAAGATGAAGAAGTATGTGAGTGTGTGTGTGTGTGTGTGTGTGCACGCACGCGTGCGTGTATGACAGGATGCAGGAATGGGATTCTGTCTTAGAGTTGGTGGAGCTCTACAACATAGGTGTCATTTCTGTCACATTCTAGAGTCAAAGGCTGTCTCTGCCTCATAGGCGGCCATTTAAGTACTGATTTATGGACCTTGGCTGACCACCTACTCCTGGTCTGTGAGAGGTCAGAGAGGCCACAAAAGAAGCTGAACATCAGAGAAGGGATTTCTTTGGTGGGCGTATGCTGTTGTTCCCACTCCCATCTCTCATGGAGGAGGGATGAGGAAGTCTCTCTTTCCTAACAAGCTGGGCTGCAAGAGGTCATTGGTATCCTTGATATGTGACCCCTCAAGTCTGGAAGACGGTGTCTGACCCCCATGAGAGAATCTAAAGGACATCAGGCTGGCTGATGTGGTCTGTATTGCAGACCCAAAGGAAGGTTGCAGTTAGGCCCGGGGAACCTGCACAGCGGGAGACATCACGGATGTGCCAGGCAGGGAAGATGTGACACTACTCTGCCAGGGACCTCCAGGTGGGGGAGCCCTGTGGAACTGTGTCCCCCCAAACTCAAGCTAAGCACATCATGATAGTACATATGCCACAGCCAGGAAACACCACCACAAGATCAATGTCAGTGAAATAAGAGTTTTCTGCTCTTTGCTATCCCTGTCTTCTTCCCCCCACCATCCAGCCAGACCCAAAGAGGTAGGGAAATCTTAGTAGGTGAAAGATCAGGAGAAACTGAAAGTTTGGAAAATGAAGAAGCTAATCATACCTTCCTTCCTCGCTGGGAGACTTCTGCCTTGAAGCAGGTCTGGATTAGCAAAGAGGGAAGCTTCATTTATAAATGAAATTGAGAGTTGGATTATTACTAGACACACTTAATACTGAAATGAGATAAACTGAGAAATGGGAGTCAACTAAAGTGGTTTTATTACCTGAGGATGGGCGGATAAACTACATTGCCTATCGTAAATTATTTCCAGGGCAGAGGAAGAGCTAGCCATGGAGCAAGCTTAATCCAGTAGTGGGAAAGCAGTCACCTGTGATTTGATCGTGTTGATGTTGCTCTTTGAACATACAAGTTCCATTACTTACTCAAAGATAAACTTGAACCTTAAATAACCATTGATGTTTATTTTTAACTGTGAGAAGAATGTAACTTAGTAATATGTACCTACAATGTAACTCTGCTATAAAGAGTCAATTCCACAATTTATGTATGTGTGTGTATATATATATATATATATATATAATCTTACAAATATTATATCAATCACAACACTATATAAACCTGAGAAGATACTGGGTTTAGTTATTGGGGGAACCACCCCAGCATGACATTAGAGTTTACCCACCCCTGAGTGGGTACTACTCTCTAAGTTCAGTTTAGTTCAGTCGCTCAGTCACATCTGACTCTTGCAACACCATGAACTGCAGCACACCAGGCCTCCCCATCCATCACCAACTCCCAGAGTCCACCCAAACCCGTGTCCATTGAGTCCGTGATGCCATCCAACCATCTCATCCTCTGTCATCCCCTTCTTCTTTCCTCAATCTTTTCCAGCATCACGATCTTTTCAAATGAGTCAGCTCTTTGCATCAGGTGGCCAAAGTATTGGAGTTTCCTTCAATCCACCAGTCCTTCCAATGAACACCAGCCTAGCTTGAACTTCTGTTGTTGGAGTGTTCCTTCCTTTCATGAGAAAATGGCCTGAAGCAATTGGTCTTGAGTGAGACAATTGATCAGGTAGTTATGGTTGCAAGACAGACTCAATGACATAAGGCAACAATCTTTTCACTCTTGCAGCTTGGATCATCTGGGGGTCTGTGGGTCTAGCCTGGGTTGGTGGGCAACTCCCTCACCTGCACTGGGCTGGCTCACATGTCTGTGGATGGGTGAGGGGTCTGTCCATCCCAGCTGGGCTCTGCTTGTTGGCTCTGTTCCTCAGGTCTGGGAAGGAGCCAGAACAACTCTGCTCTATTTCCTCTCCTCCTCCTAGGACCAGAGAGCTGACCGGGTTGTGTTCTTCTCCTGGTGACAGCAAAGGCTTGAAACTGACACACGGTCACTTCTGTCCATGTGCTCTTGGCCAGAGCAAGTCACGTGTCTGAGTCCAATATCAAGGGGTAGAGATGTAGGCTTATCTGTAATGGGGCCACAGGAGTGATAATTGGAGCCCTGAATCCCATAGATATGTCCCTGAGAAAAGATGAAGGTTCAGAACAAAATATTGCACATTAGAGGCCAGTGGCACCTATTGTTTCTGCCTTGTTTGTACCTTCAGTCCAGACCCTTCTTGGGTGGGTGCAGTCGGTGATGAAAGGAGTCAGGGAAGGGGCCTTTGTGTGCATCTGCCCATAGGGTGTAGGTACAACTAATGTTTTCTTTGCCATTTCAAAGGGGAGATAGGATTAAGGAGCCAGCTTTGTAATTCTGGCCAAAATGCCTTAACAATCGCTATTTTGAAAGTTTTTGCACTGTGCTAAGTCACGTCAGTTGTGTCTGACTCTGCAATTCTGTGGCTGTAGCCCCTCCTCCCCCCACCCACCTGCCCTCCTTTGCCAGGCTCCTCTGTCCATGGTATTTCCCAGGCAAGAATACTGGAGTAGGTTGCCATTCCCTCCTCCAGGGGATCTTTCTGACCCAGGGATCAAATCTGCTTCTCTTACATCTTCTGCATTGGCAAATGGGTTCTCACTAGCACCGCCTGGGAAGCCTTTAAAAGTCTTTAGATGTCTCCTTATTGTGACTATTAGAAAATCCCTTAAATAATAGTTTTAGGACCTTATCTAGGGGCCGAGGAAAGTATATTCTGGCCTCAGAAGAAGAACCTCATGAGACTCATGGATGGGGCAGCTTCTTGGGGGCAAGAAAAGCTGGCTGATATCCAGGGCCCTTATTAGGGAGGCAAAGAAGGGAAACTATTATTTCCTGATTTCCTACTGTCTTCTGGGAACTGCGTTAGATGTTTTTGTGGAGCATATGCCTTCATCTTCACCAAAAGAGCTTTACTATCCCCCATTTATTAAGCTTGGGGGTATTAATCATGGGGGAAGCAATAAATGTGGAAACTGATACAGTAAGAAGTGAGTGACCTTCCCAAGGTCACACAGCTAGTGCCTGGCTGAGATAATGGAGGAAGAGCTCTATTACATCCACCAGGGCATCTTGAACCTTAGATGATGGATCTACTATAGAGAGGGTTCCTCACCATGCCCAGAGTGCCAGACTTGCACACTTACCCTGCTTTCCACTCTCATACCGAGACCAGGGAGAGTGTCAAGTTGGGGCTGGGAGAGCCTTCACAAGATGAGGCGTGTGCTGGGGATTGACTGGCCCACCTGACTGAGCTTCCTATGTCAAGATTCCAGAAATATCTAGCTCCCTAATCGTTATGAAATCTTGCCTTGTCTCTTAAAAGAATGCTCCCTGCCTCCCAGAATGAAAAAGTTAAATCCACATCTGGCTTATTTTCCAGTGAGAGAGTAACTCTGCCTTTCTAAGATGGCAAACAACCTTTCCACGTGATTCTTACCTGTGGCAGGACCAGAGGTATGCTCCCCTCAGGCCCTAACCTTCATTAGTTTCTAAGAAAAAAAAAAAAAGAAACAAAAACCACGTTTTGCATCTCACTGTCATCTTTTCCTAGGCTAAATGCAGGAGAGCGTTGCCATAGCAACTGCAGCAGAATTTAGGACACAGAAGATATTTTGGCCCTGCTGCATCATTGACCAACAGTTATGCCATGTGATTGTGACAGAGTCATGACTGTGGCTGCATGTCTCCCTCTCAAAGTTAAGCACATTTTGGCTAATGATTTTCTCTTCTGTTTATCCTGAACACTTGGTACCTTGCTTCATGTCCAACTCACCAATTCAGATACAACTTTCTACATTCAGATTTCTGATTACCAGGTCAGCAGCAGAGCAAAGCATATAAGGTTGTCCCTGGGTATCTGAGGGGCATCATTTCCAGGACCCTCACAGACACCCCATTTTAAACATACAAAATCAGAATTTGCATTTTGGCAAGATTACTAGGAAATGCAAATGAATCTTAAAATTTGAGAAACTACCCTCTGTACCATCTCTGGATATGGAAGTTTATCTTTCAGGCATTGGGATACTCCAGGAATTCTTGGCTATGGCTCACACCCCCCCATCACATAAATAGCACATCCTGTGAATGGGTACTTTTTCAACCAAGTCCAGAACATGAAAAAAAAAAAAAAAAATGACTTGGAGCCACATTTGGCTCTGCTGGTACTACAACCAGCACTTGTGTGTCTGTACCCTGGCCTTGTGTGCTGTTACTTCTGTTACAAATGCCCCTTTGTATCAGTTATCATCGCTGCATACCAAACTACTGCAAAATATAGTGCCTGAGAGCAACAGGCATTTGTTATTTCACATTTTCTCGGCATTGGAAAAAGCTAATAGAGCATAGATGGCTGGTGCCTCTCAATAAAGGTCTAGGATTGCTAAATTTAGCACATAAAAATACAGGATGCCCAGCCAAATTTGAATATTGGATGCACAGTGGGTAGCTTTTTATTTTTGGGACCATTCAATATTCGAGACACACATAAAACAAGAAAAGTCATTTGTGGCAATTCTGTCTAGGTCTTGCTGGAGGTTAGTGCCAATCTGTTGACCACTACAGTTGTCACCCAGACATATTGAAGCTATCAGTGCAGTGGTTAATTTTATGTGTCAACTTGACTGGGGCAGATACTTGGTCAATCATTCTTCTGGGTGTGCGTAGGAGGGTATTCTTGATTGAGATTAAAGTCCAAAGTGGGTGGGCCTCATCCAATCAGTTGAAGTCTTGAAAAGACTGACCCTCCCATAAGTGAGGGGAACTCCTCCTGCATGGTTGCCTTGGGCTAGAACAGTAGTCTTTTCCTGCCCTTAGGCTTGAGCTAAAACATTGAATCTTCTTGACTCAGCCTACAAGCTTTTGGACTAGAACTTAACATCATTTTGTTCTTCTGGTGCTCAGGACTGGAACTGCATGACTGCATGATCCATTCTTCTGGGTCTTTAGCTTGCTGATGGCAGATCCTGGGACTTCCCAGCCTCCATAACCACATAAGCTGATTCATTATAATAAATCTACACACACACACACACACACACACACTATTGGTTCTGTTTTGCTGGAGAACCCTGGGTAACACACTCTGCTGCTAAGTATTCTCACATGATTTTTTGTCAGTTAGCCAGCATTGGGTCTTCTCCATGTGAAATTGGCAGGCTGATCCAAGAAGAGCCAATGCTTTAGTTCAAGTCTAAAGACAGGAAAAGACTCCACAGGGCCACCTCATGACATGGTGACTGGCCTAGTGGTGGGTGAGCCACCCATGACAGAACAAGACAGAGTACATCCAGTAGGGAAGCCAGTTTTCTTGTACCCTGATCTGAGAAGTGATATCTCACATCCCAGTACTTCTGCCATATTCTATTCACAAATCACTACATCTAGTCCACATGCAAAGGGAGAGATTACACAAGGATGTGAAAGCCAAGAGGTAGGAATCACTGAGGGCCATGTCAGAGGCTGCCTGCTGTATTCTTACTTCTTCCCACCTGCATGGAAATAGGGTTAGAGTAGGACACAGATCCTCTAATTTGCAGTTTGTATTTCAGAAGTTGATAAAAGTTATAAGAAGATGGTGAAGTATGAACCTCACTTATACAGATGATGGGCATTTCAATAATATGGAGATGGTGCAAAGAACCCTAGGAAATGGATTCAGTAATTCAGCTTAATGCTGGCAGGAGGGCCCTGTTTGATCCAGAGATAACTGCCTGGGGGGTCTTCTTCCTGGCAGCTCTCCCCCTGGCTCTGCCTCCAGGAGTTTCTATTGAGTTTCACTCAGAGATTTCTGTATAGACTCCCTGTTCCTCTCAATCTTGGTAAAATTACTCTCTAGATTTGAAAGAGAAATGTCCCAATAGATATTTTATTTAACATTTTACAAACAAAATGCCTTTAGAGGGTTGATAAAGTCAAACTCACATCATGGATGGGGAGGAGGATGTATTCTAGAAAAATCATCCAGAAAAGATTCTCCTTTTAAAGGGCATTCCCAGAGCTTATTCCCACAGAGAGAAAAGGGACTCCTTCCCTTCCATCCTGCCTGTCCCCTCCCTGCTCACAGAAAGAGGAGTCATGAATGTTATTGCACCAGAGACCAGCTCAGTTCGAAATCCAATCATATTCGGAGTGTTTTATGGTAGGGGAAAATGGGATGAAATATAAAGGGAAAGAAAATGGTAGTAATGAAGGGCTTGGAGCCAAAAGCACCATTAAAATAAGAATATGAAATAAAATATTATTACATTTAACCATCTTAAGGTCTTTTGTTGTTGGTTTTTTAAAGTATGTTATGCAAATATTAGGAAAATTATTTTTGCAGAATTCCGATTCATTTGAGGCAGCCATGTAGAGCCAGCTCCTAATAATTATAAGGCAATTTCACAAAAATAAAGCTAATTCCATGGTGGCCTATCAACTTAAATTCTCACAAAACAAAATGTCTTTCCAAAGTTTCCATTAAGCATGGGCTGACCTTGTAAGCATATATGTATTATATTAAAAAAGAGTAGAAACAATTGAACTAAGTGGTTTTTACACTGAGTTCTCAGAGCATTTTATACTTCCTATAACATCATCTATATCCTCAAAGTAGTTTATTTATTTAAGATTGATAGGATAAAATTAGAACCAAGTTCAATACGAAGATATCCCCAGTGATCTGAGAATTTTCCTTTTACTTAGGTTACAAAATTTGGATAACATCCCCTGTTTAAATTTATCACAGAAACAAGACCTTGAACCCCCTGCAATTCCTGTAGAGAGAAGATCTTTTTTGTGGGGTTTAAGTGCTGTTGCATAGATGGTTAGTCTGAGCACACTAGAGTTCACATTTTCAAAAGGGCCTTTGGTTCTCGAAAGGCAAGAAAAAAATGGGGTTAGGTTTTCTCTGAGCTGTATGCAGCTTATCATGTTTTGTCAGTATCTCAGGATCTCTCTCTTTTAGCCCGCATCAACACAGCAGTTTCTGAAAAATTAATTAAGTGATCAACTCAAAATATATTTATCATGTTAAAAGCAGTGTCCTAGGAACAACAGAAGAAAGAGACAAATATGAAGTCATGTTTGCCTTCTAGGAACTTTCCAGCAAGTGTACTGGAAATGTCCATCACTAACTTTGCTGACACGTCCCAGCATTATTCCTGGTACTTGGTGGGAGATGACTCATTTCATTCCTACAACGGTTGTAATTCCTACCACTTACATGAAATCAGTTCCATTTTACAGGCAAAGGAATCAAGGCTAAAAGAGATGCTGAGAACTTTTTCTAAGAAAAACACCTGGGTTGTGGTATACATAGTGCTGTGGGCTAAACTGTGTCTCTCTAAAAGTCCTGGGATTTCTTTGGAAGGAATGATGCTAAAGCTGAAACTCCAGTACTTTGGCCACCTCATGCGAAGAGTTGACTCATTGGAAAAGACTGATGCTGGGAGGGATTGGGGGCAGGAGGAGAAGGGGATAACAGAGGATGAGATGGCTGGATGGCATCACTGACTTGATGGACGTGAGTCTGAGTGAACTCCGGGAGTTGGTGATGGACAGGGAGGCCTGGCGTGCTGCGATTCATGGGGTCGCAAAGAATTGGACGCGACTGAGTGACTGAACTGAAAAGTCATATGTGGAAGTCTGACCGCTAGTACCTCAGAATGTGATAGGTAGAAAGGGAGATCACATCAGGACACAGGGGGAAGATGGCCAAACACAAGCCTAGGAGAGAGAAAAAGCCACCGCTACTAACACCTTGATCTCAGATTTGGAGCATCTAGAACTGTGAGGAGACAAAGCCACCCAGAGTTTTATACAGCCCCAGGAAATGAATGCAGACAGGATTCAGATCCAGACTGGCTGGTGGAAGTATACACACTCTTCTACCATGTGGAGTAAGGCTCTGTCGCCAAGCTTTTAATTTAGAACAACGTAGGAGAGTTGCAAGCACATGGCAGTAGAGAATTAAAGGATGGAGCAGTCAACTCTCTGGTGGTTGAAAAAAAAAGAGTCTCATATTGAAGAGGCACTTAAGAGGGTCCTTGAAGGTGAGCAGGATTTGGCACAAACAGGTGGACCAAGGGCGCTGTAATCAGAAAGCTTGGAATACTTGTCAAACTAGGAGCTGTTTCAGCCTGGAAAGAGCTGGGGACAGTAAGCTAAGATCAAATGTTGTTAATCTTTTTTCTTTGTACTATGTACTTTGGCAATATGACTAAGTCTATGGATCCACCTTGCAGATTAATATTTTGTTTGTATTATTTTTTAAAAACAGGAACGAAAGTTTTGTTTCAGTTAATTTTTATTGGAATGTACTTGCTTTACAACTATAGTGTGTAGAAAAATGAATCAGCCATACACATACATATTGCTTGCTTGCTTCACCTAAGTCATGTCCTACTCTTTGCAACCCCATGGACTGTAGTTTGCCAGGCTCCTCTGTCCATGGGATTCTCCAGGCAAGAATGCAGGAGTGGGTTGCCATTTCCTTCTCCAGGGGATCCTTCCCCATCCAAGGATCAAACCCATGTCTCTTATGTCTCCTGCATTGGCAGGTGGGTTATTTACCCCTAGCACCATGGCTGCAGTCCATGAGGTCCCTAAGAGTTGGACACGACTGAGTGACTTCACTTTCACTTTTCACTTTCATGCATTGGAGAAGGAAATGGCAACCCACTCCAGTGTTCTTGCCTGGAGAATCCCAGGGACGGAGGAGTCTGGGGGGCTGCTGTCTATTGGGTCACACAGAGTCGGACACAACTGAAGTGACTTAGCAGCAGCATATACATATAATCACAATAAACTGTGGAAAATTTTGAAAGAGATGGGAATACCAGACCACCTGATCTGCCTCTTGAGAAATTTGTATGCAGGTCAGAAAGCAACAGTTAGAACTGGACATGGAACAACAGACTGGTTCCAAATAGGAAAAGGAGTACATCAAGGCTGTATACTGTCACCCTGTTTATTTAACTTACATGCAGAGTACATCATGAGAAATGCTGGACTGGAAGAAACACAAACTGGAATCAAGACTGCCGGGAGAAATATCAATAACCTCAGATATGCAGATGACACCACCCTTATGGCAGAAAGTGAAGAGGAACTCAAAAGCCTCTTGATGAAAGTGAAAGTGGAGAGTGAAAAAGTTGGCTTAAAGCTCAACATTCAGAAAACGAAGATCATGGCATCCGGTCCCATCACTTCATGGGAAATAGATGGGGAAACAGTGTCAGACTTTTTCTGGGCTCCAAAATCACTGCAGATGGTGACTGCAGCCATGAAATTAAAAGACGCTTACTCCTTGGAAGGAAAGTTATGACCAACCTAGATAGCATATTCAAAAACAGAGACATTACTTTGCCAGCAAACGTTCGTCTAGTCAAGGCTATGGTTTTTCCTGTGGTCATGTATGGATGTGAGAGTTGGACTGTGAAGAAGGCTGAGCACTGAAGAGTTGATGCTTTTGAACTGTGGTGTTGGAGAAGACTCTTGAGAGTCCCTTGGACTGCAAGGAGATCCAACCAGTCCATTCTGAAGGAGATCAGCCCTGGGATTTCTTTGGAAGGAATGATGCTAAAGCTGAAAGTCCAGTACTTTGGCCACCTCATGTGAAGAGTTGACTCATTGGAAAAGACTCTGATGCTGGGAGGGATTGGTGGGCAAGAGGAGAAGAGGAGGACAGAGGATGAGATGGCTGGATGGCATCACTGACTCGATGGACGTGAGTCTGAGTGAACTCCGGGAGTTGGTGATGGACAGGGAGGCCTAGCATGCAGTGATTCATGGGGTCGCAAAGAGTCGGACACGACTGAGCGACTGATCTGATCTGATACATATAATCCTTCCCTTTTGACCTTCCTTCCCATTCAGGCCAACGCAGTACATTACATAGGATTCCCTGTGCTATATTGTATGTTCTCATTATTTATCTGTCTTACACATAGTATCAATGGTGTTTATGTGTCAATCCCAATCTCCCAACTCCTCCCACTTCCCACTTCCCCTTGGTATCCATACACTTTTTGTCTACATCTGTGTTTCTAGTTTTGCTTTGCAAATAAGATCATCTATAACATTTTTCTAGATTCCACTTATATGAATTTTTATTGAATTACACTCACTTTACAATGCTGCTATTTTCTGCTATATAGGAGTGAATATATATATGCATATATCCTCTCTTTTTTGGATTTCCTTCCCATTTAGATCACCACAGGGTTTGAGTAAAGTTCCCTGTAGTAAGTCCTCATTAGTCATCTATGTTATACATAGTAGTGCTTTTAGTTGCATGAAAAGTAATAAAAATTATATTTAAAAACAATTATCAAAATAAATATTAAAAAGTTAGGATATATGATTAAAAAAACACACCTGTGCTCTTGGATTAATGCATTCAGTGACTAGATCTAGTGGCAAGACAAAGAACTACCATAATTTTGAAGTAATGATAAGCATATGTGATATTTTGAGATGTCTGCTGTACCATCAGTGTGCTAGGAAAAGATCTATAAGTTTTACTGGTAACAAAATAATAGGTACTATAATCACTTACTGTGTTTCGTTGCCTACATTCACAATCAAAAGAAATGATAAATTTCAGTTAGAGATTAGTAAAAATGAAGATATAATTTTTCCATCCAGATTCACAGACCCCTGACCTGGAGCAGTGGTTTGTAAACTCTCTGGGTCTCTTCACCTTTTCTAGTATTTGATACAAGTTGTAGATCTTTCCACCTTCACCCTTCTGGGGAAAAAAAGCACATGTAAGCTCAATTTAGTCTACAAATTTAAGGAGATAAGTGGACTGCAAGTCCAGAGGGATACCAGACTAGAAAGACATATATGGACGATCTCATGGAAGATCATGAATAACAAGACTTTCTACTGAAATTGACAGCTAATAGTAGATAATTGGAGGGTTTTTATCACCAAAAGAATGCAATTTGGTGTTCTCTCAGAAGACTTATCAATTTCTTGAAAGGTCACGTAATCTCTTCTTGATGGTTCTTTAATTTAATCTTTACAAATGTACACATCTTTTACTTTTAAATACCTGCACAATCCTAATGATGCATTTTTCATGTAATTTCTTAGTAATGCAGTTTTCTTGCTTATGAACTTTGTAAAGGTGATCAATAGCAGAAGAAGCTCCTGCAGAGCCTGCATTGAATGCACTGGTGACCACTGTGTCTTAGGAGCTGCGTGCACCATGATGGCTGAGAACTGAGCCATTGATCAACTGCCAAGTATTTGATCCAATTTATTTGTTAAAATGTCTGGAACAACTAGGCAAGTGCCACTACAAATGCTTAACCACAGAGCTGGCTAAACCACTCATCCATCAATTGATTTTTTTAGCCCAAATGACAGTTGGGAAACCTAAGAACCATCTCCCGACAATTCATTCATTGGCATTCCACAGACACAGCTGCTCAGGTGAGAGCACCTTCCTCTTCTCCCCAGTGCCATCTGCAGCACTGCTCAGGATATATTGCAACACTCCCATGGAGGGAGCAGTCACAGTGTCCGAAGGAGAGTGGTGGTCCACAAGGAACCTTCAAAACTCATCCACTCTGGGGCTCAGCCTTAGAGAACACTAATGATTAAAGAAACGTAGTCTTGTGGAAATCAGCCAAATCCTTGACTTGCACTTTTCAAAAGACAAATGTGGATCTATAGCAACTCACATAGGAAACTTCTGACTTGTGTTTATGTCCACCACACTCTGCACAGATTACACTCTGTGTAAGGGTCCATACAGTCTTTCACAAAACCTCTCTCAATTTCTGGGCCAGCCCTACTTTCCTCTTCCATTTTCTTCATTTATTTATCATGTAGGCTGACTAAGCCTTTTTTTTAGCAAGAAGGAAGACTTTCTCATTTAAAGGAGGATGAAAGGAAGGGAGATGTACATGCTGGTGGTTGCATGACTCTCTTTGGAGGAGGCTGTGGACAATCTACATGAATTGTTTTGTTCTGTCTCACAATCAAAGTCTGAAGGCTGCTCCAAGTGGAAGGCATTCTTAGGAGCCATCAATTTACAGTTGAGAGCAGAGAGGGTTTCAGAGAGGTGAAGTGACTTCCCTGACTCATTTGGCTGTAAATTACAGAAAACCCTGAACAGGCTTGACAGAAAAGGAAATGTGTTGGCTTCTGTAACTGAAAAGCCATAGAACAGCATCATCTTCAGGACAGCTGGATTCAGGTGTTCAGATCATGTTGCCAAAATATCTTGTTTCATCTTTCTGTTCTCTGTTGACTTTATTCCTTGGTAGCTTCTTCCTAAATGGTAACAAATTGACTTTACAACAGCTCCAAGTTACAACCTCAGCAGAGAGAATGTCTCATCACTCACTGCTCCAGGTAAAGTTCCAGGGTGTCTGCTGGTCCAGAATAGGTCATGTGCACATTCCTGGAGAACATTCTCTGGCTGTGATTGGCTGTACCTAATTCTTGTTCTTAACACTGTAACTGGGATGAGCTGGGATTGAGTGCATTGGAAAGAGATGGGTAGTTCACCAAAGAAAACAAGATGTTCTTAGTAGACAAAGGGTTAAAAGATACTTGGAAGTAAGGAAGAGAAAAATGCTCAAGGCTGTAAAGGCAGCTGCTGGCAGAGAATTACACCAGAACAAGATGCTGCCAGTGCCCCTTGGTGTAGTTAGTTACTCTTCTCCTACAGCCTCTGATTGCTCCTGACAAGATGGCTGAAGCATTGAGGACTTCAGTAGAAATCTTAGGATTAACCCTTCCCTCGTGGCTCAGATGGTAAAGAATCCACCTGCCAATGCAGGAGACTCAGGAGATGTGGGTACAATCCCTGGGTCAGGAAGATCCCCTGGAGAAGGAAATGGCAACCCACTCCAGTAATCTTGCCTAGAGAATTTCATGAGCAGTGGAACCTGGTTGTCTACAGTGCATGGGGTCACAAAGAGTTGGACACAGTTGAGCAACTAACACTTTCACACTTCCAGTTTTCAGCCCTTTCAAATGCTGAACCTCTTTGTGGTTCAGCCTGCCAGTCTGGCTCCTTCTGAAGCCAGAAGTTTAGTTGGGAACCTGGGGCTCCTCTGTCCTGCATGACCTTCTTAGATCATCTGCCTGGGACCTATTTCCTGTCTTATTATTTCCAGGCATCTCCCAGCTATTGGGTTTCTCTTTATTGTTTTCCTGGACACAATGCTTGCTCTGTTTGGTGCTCCACCTATTCCATGCTGTGCTGCCAAAAACGATGTCACCAGTCTTGCTTGATCAAATTGTGTCTGGGCGTAGTCAAACAGTCCTGTTCAACTCTTTATAACCCCATGGACTGTAGCCCTCCAGGCTCCTCCATCCATGGGGATTCTCTAGGCCAGAATACTGGAGTGAGTTGCCATGCCCTCCTCCAGGGGATCTTCCCAACCCAGGGATTGAACCCACGTCTCACACATTGTAAGCAGATTGGGTCTCCTTATATTTTGACATTTGCCTGGAACTGGACTAGTTTTCTGCACTTTTGATTGAATGGAAGTGTAATTTATCAAAATAATGGAGGCTGTCACTTATACCCTCATATTTTCCCCCACGTAACTTTCTAATTCTGAGAGCTAAAGTCAATATTTCTCTGCTACACAGAACTCTTTCATTTAACAAACACAATTTTGCTATAGAGTCCCATAATTGTGTTAAAAAAAACTCAAATTCTCAAAACTATGAATTCCTTACTGTGGCTTTCAAGGCCTCTGAGTATTTCTCTAATTTTATTTTGTACCAATGTGTTAGTTACTGCTGTATAATATACACTGCATTTCAGTGACACACAACAATAAGCATTCAATAACACTGGTAGGTTGGCTAGAGCTTGCTGATCTAAGCTGGACTTAGTTAGGCTTGGCTCCAAGCTGCAAATTGTGTCTAGATCTGCCCAATGTCACTTATTCTACTTAGACCAGCAGCTATCCTAAGCATGTTATTCTTATGGTAAAATGCTGGAGTATAAAAGGATAAGCACAACTACATGAGAAAATTTCAAAATCTTTGGTCATGTCATGCAGCTAAATACAAGCAAGTCACGTGACCAAGATCTAAATCAAATGACAGGAAAATACACTCTGCCCATGGAGAAGGGGTAGGGAAAATCAATGTTTTCTAAATACAACCTAATCTACTATGCTGCCCTTCTGCCTTCAGACTATATCAATTCTGGCTGTCTTTATGTTCTTTGAACTCACTAAACTTGATCCTGCCTCAGGGCCTTTGCACTTATTTTCCCTTTGCTCCTTCCTTTTTTCCACCAGGACTTACTTAAAGTGCTACCTGTTCAGAGAGACCTTCCTTGACCAACCTACCCCTGACCCATACTTTCTATTAGATAACACTTTTATATTTTTATTTTAGCACTTATCATGTCTAAAATTACCTTTCAAATTTTTGGGTTCTCATTGGGTTGGTGAACTTATTACTCATTGTTCTAAATGGGTATGAGTTTGAGCAAAATCCAGGAGATAGTGAAAGACAGGTAAGCCTGGCATGTTGCTGTCCATGGAGGTGCAAGAGTCGGACACAACTGAGCAACTGAACAACAAAATCAGGTCTTAACAGTGATTCTGAAAAGATCTTCCTTTGGTTCCCAAAGTGAAACTCTGTCTTTCTCTTATTGATTTTAGAATTTCCAGAATAAAGTACTTAGTAGATTGATGCATGCATAGACGTTTCTACTCTGCTCTGCATCCTGAGATGGGGAGGCAGAAGGCTGTCTCCTCCTGTCTCCTCGATTTTGAATGTTCAATTCCATCTCTTTACTTCTCTCAATCCTAGGGGTATCTTCCTGAAGATTCTAATATCTGATTACTCCAGCAACTTCTTTTCATTCTTTCATCTTTCAGTAACTTCACAGTCCAGTCTTTGTATTAAATCTACTCTTTCAAACACTTAGCATGATTTCTGCTTTTCTAATTGGACCTTGACTGATAAAAATAATCCAAAATAAGTGTTTTTATCTCAACTGAACTTAACCTCTCTATGTGAAGCAGCTTTTGTGTAAAGACTTTTTTTTTTTTGGAGGCAGGGGCAGGGGTGGAGGTGAGAAATGGATTCTGGTTACAGCTCAGCCAATATTTCAATTTGATCTTCACCAACTACTTTACCTCTGTGGGTCTCCATTTATTTATCCGCAAAATAAGGAGTTGAATGCCATCACCTCCAGGGTTTCTTCCACTGTAACATTTTATGAATTGTTTTAATCATTTCAGAAAGTGAAAGTCGCTCAGTTGTGTCCGACTCTTTGTGACCCTATGGAGTGTGTAGTCCATGGAATTGGAGTGAGTAGCCTATTGCTTTTCTGGGAGATCTTCCCAACCCAGGGATTGAACCCAGATCTCCCACATTGCAGGAGGATTCTTTAGCAGCTGAGCCACAAGGGAAGCCCAAGAATACTGGACTGGGTAGCCCATCCCTTCTCCAGCAGATCTACCTGACCCAGGAATTGAACTGGGGTCTCCTGCATTGCAGGGGGATTCTTTACCAACTGAGCTATCAGTGAAGCCCCTAACTTCAACCCAAAGTTCATGTGAGCAGTCCACTAGATCTTCCAATTCTAACTTAGTGAATCTCATCATATCTCTTAACAACTTTAGAAAATTCTCACTTACAGACATTGTTTTCATTTCTGAGAACAACCTAACTGTAGCTTAATTCCAGTTAAGTTATTTTCTTGGCTAGATTGGTTTTGCTCAAGGAAGGATAATTTAACTACTATAGACAAAATTTCCCTTTTCTTTATAAGGCTGCTCAAGGATGATCTTCATTCAATGAATTCCTATTCTCCAACCCTGAGGTTTGTGCTTAACCACTTTCTCTCATAGTGTGAAGCTGCACGTTTTAGCTATTACTTCTGGCAAGTCAATATTCAGTCTACATACTATTCTTGACATGGAGCAATAATAACAATAATAAAAGGAATAGATCAAATGTATAACAGATGCCCAAGTGCAAATTGAGGTGAATGATTGAGGGTAAAGGTCATCACCTACATCAAAAACATACACAGCTGGTATCTGAGACATAATTTATTTGGGAATGTGGAACACACCCTCAACCTTGAGCACTGAAGTGAAAGAAGTATTGTATTTTCATGTCGGTGAAACCAATGATACACTCAGGGTAACCCCACTCTAGTTTCAAGCATGTATTCCTTTCAAACCTTGGTTCATCTCTGTGCCAAACTGACTCCATTTTTATACTTAGGGAACAGTGCCAGAATCTTGAGCCAAAAAGGCTGACACAGTTGGTTCCAGGGTCCTAATCAATGGACAGCAGACTTCAGTGAGATGACATGAGCCTTCCACTGGAGCCAAAGAAACTGCTAAGATAGAGAATGAAATTATTGCCAAGGGGAAGACAAAGAAGAGACACAGAATACAGCAGTAGATAATCTTGGTGATTTGTTTCCAGGCATTCTGTAGTCATTCTATTTCATTGATTAATGGCTCTGATTTCTAGGAAGTAACAATGGAAAAATGCCAACCTTGTGTATGCAATTTAAGTCTCTCAAACTGCGTTTTAAGTGGGATCTGTCCATTGTCCTCAAGGCGATAGATGAGGATTTCCACATACTCACAGAAAAGTCTAATCTTTCTCATCTCTGGACTGAGTACCAATACCACCACTGGCCTTTTAGGGGGTTCTTTAAGAGCCACTTGACTCCTTTCACAGTTACAATGGATGGAGGAAGTGTCAAAAAGAAGGAAGACTTGAGTTGGATGCCAAATACTGAGAGATCTTTTCCAGCTTTAGATCCATGAGAAGTGATGATGTCTACTGTCATTTTGGAGACAGAGATCTTGATTCTTTCCATTTACTTGCTCATTGTACAATTATTTTCCTTTTAGACAGCTCAAAAAACTCCTATCTACTCCAATAAGTCAAGTCCTTCCACAAGGCATTTTATTGAGACAATGCCTAGAGTTCATTGACATCAAATACTTTGAAAGACATTTACAAGAGGCAGTCCTAAGATGGCAGAGGAATAGGATGGGGAGACCACTTTCTCCCCCACAAATTCATCAAAAGAACATTTAAACGCTGAGAAAATTCCACAAAACAACTTCTGAATGCTGGCAGAGGATATCAGGCACCCAGAAAAGCAGCCCATTGTCTTCAAAAGGAGGTAGGAAAAAAATATAAAAGACAAAAAGAGAGACAAAAGAGGCAGGGATGGAGCTCCGTCCTGGGAAGGGAGTCTTAAAAAGAGAGAAGTTTCCAAACACCAGGAAACACTCTCACTGCCGAGTCTGTGGCAAGCCTTGGAACCACTGCTGCTGCTACTGCTAAGTCGCTTCAGTCGTGTCCGACTCTGTGTGACCCCATAGACGGCAGCCCACCAGGCCCCGCCGTCCCTGGGATTCTCCAGGCAAGAACACTGGAGTGGGTTGCCATTTCCTCCTCCAATGCATGAAAGTGAAAAGTGAAAGTGAAGTCGCTCAGTCGTGTCCGACTCTTCACGACCCCATGGACTGCAGCCTACCAGGCCCCTCTGTCCATGGGATTTTCCAGGCAAGAGTACTAGAGTAGGGTGCCATTGCACAGAGGGTAACAAAACTGGAAGAAAAATAAATAAATAATTAAACCCCACAGATTACGTGCCCAACGGTAACTCTCCCAGCGGAGAAGCAGCTCAGACACCTGCACCCGCCGCTAGCAAGCGGGGGCTGAGCAGGGAGGCGCGGGCTGCATTGCTTAGAGTAAGGACTGGACCTGAATGCCCCGAGGGCAATCTGAGGGAACTAATTTGGGCTAGCAAACCGGACTGTGGGATAGCTACCACGCAAAAAGCCCTAATCTAAGACACTGCCAGGCCCTCTCACAGAAGAAAGGACTGAACAGAGCTAGCCGGCTGCAGACCATCCCTCTCCGGTGACAGACAGCCAGAGCTGGAAGGGGGCAATCGCAGCCCCAGAGAGGCATTGTTTACTAAACTGCAAGCAAGCTTCTTTGCTAACTAAAACTTCTTGGGATTCTGGACGGTCAACATCCGCCTGAGAAGGTACGCCGGTTATACACCCAGAAAACTGAGTGGCAGGAACGGGGAGGCGATAAGTCGTAGCGACTGCGCTCACCAAACACCTCATCACCTGAGCTGCTTGGACCTGAGAAGGGCACAAAATGCAGGCCCAACTGAGTCTGAGCCTCTGAGGACGACCTGAGTGCCTGAACCCGAGTGCCTGAACACCTCCCATGCCTGGGAGGTGCATGCAGCCCAGGGCTGGCCTCTGATCATTCCGGGGACCAACCTAGAGCCTAAGCAGTGCCGGCAAGGAGGGCACACTCATGGTGAGCGGGGACAGGCCCAATGTGGCTGAGACACGGAGAACACACGCCAGTATTATCTTGTTTGCAGCGTCCCTCCCTCCCCACAGTGTGACTGAACAAGAGCCTAAAAAAGTGTCCACCACCGCCCACTTGTGTCAGGGTGGAAATCAGACACTGAAGAGACCAGCAAACAGAAGAAGCTAAAACAGAGGGAACCACCTTGGAAGTGACGGGTGCAATAGATTAAAACCCTGTAGTTAGTACCCACTACATAGGAAGGGGACTATAGATCTTGAGAAATATAAGCCAGACCAAGGAACTATCCAAAAATGAACTGACCCCACACTGCCCACAACAACACCAGAGAAAGTCCTAGATAAACTTTTTACTATTTTTACTATCACTTAAAAAAAATTTTTTTTTAAATTTTAAGTCTTCTATTACTCCTTTAATTTTCATTTTTATAACCTACTATTACTTTGGGGAAAAAAAGACACCCTATTTTTTAAAGCAAACTTCATATATATATTTTTTTATAATTTTTGTGACTTTGTTCTTTTTTTCTTTTCTTTTTTTTTAATATTGTATTTTTGAAAATCCATCCTCTACTCTAGATTTTTAATCTTTGCTTTTTGGCATTTGTTATTAATTTTGTACCTTTAAGAACCCAATCTTCAGTACCCATTTTTATTTGGTAGTGAGATTACTGACTTGACTACTCTCTCCCTCTTTGGACTCTCCTTTTTCTCCACCAGGTCACCTCTATCTCCTCCCTCCCCCTTCTCTTCTCTACTCAACTCCGTTAATCTCTTTGTGTGTTCCAGATCGTGGAGAACATTTAGGAAACTGATTACTGGCTGGATCTGTCTCACTCCTTTTGATTCCCCTCTTTATCCTCCTGGCCACCTCTGTCTCCTTTTTTCCTCTTCTCTTCTCTGTATAACTCCGTGAACATCTCTGAGTGGTCCAGACTGTGGAGTGCACATAAGGAAGTGATTACTGGCTAGCTTGCTGTCTCCTCTTTTGATTCCACCTCATTTCATCCTGATCACCTCTATCTCCCTCCTCCCTCTTCTCTTCTCCATGTAACTCTGTGAACCTCTCTAGGTCTCCCTCACTGTGGAGAAACTTTTCATCTTTAACCTAGATGTTTTATCAACAGTGCTATATAGATGGAGAAGTCTTGAGGCTACTGTAAAAATAAGACTGAAAACCAAAAGCAGGAAGCTTAAGTCCAAATCCTAAGAGCACCAGAGAACTCCTGACTCCAGGGAACATTAATCGACAGGAGCTCATCAAACGCCTCCATACCTACGCTGAAACCAAGCACCACCCAAGGGCCAACAAGTTCCAGAGCAAGACATACCATGCAAATTCTCCAGCAACATAGGAACACAGCCCAGAGCTTCAATATACAGGCTGCCCAAAGTCACTCCAAACCCACTGACATCTCATAACTCATTACTGGACACTTCATTGCATTCCAGAGAGAAGAAATCCAGATCCACCCACCAGAACACCGACACAAGCTTCCCTAACCAGGAAACCTTGACAAGCCACCCGTACAACCCCACCCACAGTGAGGAAACTCCACAATAAAGAGAACTGCACAAACTGCCAGAATACAGAAAGGCCACCCCGTACACAGCAATATAAACAAGATGAAGAGGCAGAGAAATACCCAGCAGGTAAAGGAACAGGATAAATGCCCACAAAGTCAAACAAAAGAGGAAGAGATAGGGAATCTACCTGATAAAGAATTCCAAATAATGATACTGAAAATGATCCAAAGTCTTGAAATAAAAATGGAATCACAGATAAGTAGCCTGGAGACAAGGATTGGCCACAGCAATCAGAGCAGAAAAAGAAATAAAAGGAATCCAGATAGGAAAAGAAGAAGTAAAACTCTCACTGTTTTCAGATGACATGATGCTTTACATAGAAAACCCTAAAGACTCCACCAGAAAATTGCTAGAGCTAATCAATGAATATAGTAAAGTTGCAGAATATAAAATTAACACACAGAAATCCCTTGCATTCCTATACACTAATAATGAGAAAACAGAAAGAGAAATTAAGGAAACAATTCCATTCACCATTGCAACGAAAAGAATAAAATACTTAGGAATATATCTACCTAAAGAAATAAAAGACCTATATATAGAAAACTATAAAACACTGGTGAAAGAAATCAAAGAGGACACAAATAGATGGAGAAATATACCATGTTCATGGATCGGAAGAATCAATATAGTGAAAATGAGTATACTACCCAAATCAATCTAGATTCAATGCAACACCTGTCAAGCTATCAATGGTATTTTTCAGAGAACTAGAACAAATAATTTCACAATTTGTATGGAAATACAAAAAACCTAGAATAGCCAAAGCAATCTTGAGAAAGAAAAATGGAACTGGAGGAATCAACTTGCCTGACTTCAGGCTCTACTACAAAGCCACAGTCATCAAGACAGTACAGTACTGGCACAGAGACAGAAATATAGATCAATGGAACAAAATAGAAAGCCGAGAGAGAAATCCACCCACCTATGGACACCTTATCTTTGACAAAGGAGGCAAGAATATACAATGGAGAAAAGACAATCTCTTTAACAAGTGGTGCTGGGAAAATTGGTCAACCACTTGTAAAAGGATGAAACTAGAACACTTTCTAACACCATACACAAAAATAAACTCAAAATGGATTAAAGATCTAAACATAAGACCAGAAACTATAAAACTCCTAGAGGAAAACTTAGGCAAAACACTCTCTGACATAAACCACAGCAGGATCCTCTATGACCCATCTCCCAGAATATTGGAAATAAAGGCAAAAATAAACAAATGGGACCTAATTAAAATTAAAAGCTTCTGCACAACAAAGGAAACTATAAGCAAGGTGAAAAGACAGCCTTCAGAATGGGAGAAAATAATAGCAAATGAAGCAACTGACCAGGAATTAACCTCAAAAATATACAAGCAACTCCTGCAGCTCAATTCCAGAAAAATAAACGACCCAATCAAAAAAATGGGCCAAAAAAACTAAACAGACATTTCTCCAAAGAAGACATACAGATGGCTAACAAACACATGAAAAGATGCTCAACATCACTCATTATCAGAGAAATGCAAATCAAAACCACAATGAGGTACCATTTCACGCCAGTCAGAATGGCTGCGATCCAAAAGTCTACAAGCAATAAATGCTGGAGAGGGTGTGGAGAAAAGGGAACCCTCTTACACTGTTGGTGGGAATGCAAACTAGTACAGCCACTATGGAGAACAGTGTGGAGATTCCTTAAAAAACTGGAAATAGAACTGCCTTATGATCCAGGAATCCCACTACTGGGCATACACACTGAGGAAACCAGAATTGAAAGAGACACATGTACCCCAGTGTTCATCACAGCACTGCTTATAATAGCCAGGACAAGAAAGCAGCCTAGATGTCCATCAGCAGATGAATGGCTAAGAAAGCTGTGGTACATATACACAATGGAGTATTACTCAGCCATTAAAAAGAATACATTTGAATCAGTTCTAATGAGGTGGATGAAACTGGAGCCTATTATACAGAGTGAAGTAAGCCAGAAAGAAAAACACCAATACAGTATGCTACTGCTGCTACTGCTAAATCACTTCAGTCGTGTCTGACTCTGTGCGACCCCATAGATGGCAGCCCACCAGGCTCTGCTGTCCCTGGGGTTCTCCAGGCAAGAACACTGGAGTGGTTTGCCATTTCCTACTCCAGTGCATGAAAGTGAAAAGTAGAAGTGAAGTCGCTCAGTCGTGTCCGACTCTAGCGACCCCATGGACTGAAGCCTACCAGGCTCCTCCGTCCATGGGATTTTCTAGGCGAGAGTACTGAAGTGGCGTGCCATTGCCTTCTCCGCCAATACAGTATACTAACACATACATATGGAATTTAGAAAGATGGTAACGATAACCCTGTATGCAAGACAGCAAAAGAGACACAGATGTATAGAACAGTTTTTTGGACTCTGTGGGAGAGGGAGAGGTTGGGATGATTTGGGAGAATGGCATTGAAACACGTATAATATATATGAAATGAATTACCAGTCCAGGTTCGATGCAGGATACAGGATGCTTGGGGCTGGTGCACTGGGATGACCCAGAGGGATGTTACGTGGAGGGAGGTGTGAGGGAGGTTCAGGATGGGGAACATGTGTACACCCAGGGCAGATTCATGTTGATGTATGGCAAAACCAATACAATATTGTAAAGTAAAAAAAAAAAAAAAAAAGAAAAGAAAGAAAATGAAAGGCATTAACAGTATCAGTAGCCATGGTCTTATTTAAATGGGTGCATATCTGAGTGATTGTCTAGTGGTCCATGAGGTGGATCATAGTAAATCTTACTGGATTCCATTATCAGGTCGAGACAATATTGTTCAGCAAATAAAATTTATCCTCTGTCTATTGAACATTTTTTCCCCTTAAGGAATCTCTTATCTCCTTTCCTTTCTCTCAGCTTCATATCCTCATTTTCATTCTTCCTTTTAAAATCTCCTTTGAATAATGGATCTAACAAACTCATTTACACTTGGTTATGTAGGACAGATGAGACCTACTTAATGTGTTCATTCTCATAATCAGTTAAGATAAAAGATAAGAAAGCAAGAAAGGAGGAAGCACTCCCAGTAGTTAACATTTAAAAAGATATAAACTCATAAATGGTAGAAGTAAGTGTCTGATTGCAGAACTAAAGACATTAGTGAGTTGGTAGGAACTTTTACCAGACCACCTAACCTGCCTCTTGAGAAATTTGTATGCAGGTCAGGAAGCAACAGTTAGAATGGGACATGGAACAACAGACTGGTTCCAAATAGGAAGAGGAGTACATCAAGGCTGTATATTGTCACCCTGCTTATTTAACTTACATGCAGAGTACATCATGAGAAATGCTGGACTGGAAGAAGCACAAGCTGGAATCAAGATTGCCAGGAGAAATATCAATAACCTCAGATATGCAGATGATACCACCCTTATGGCAGAAAGTGAAGAGGAACTCAAAAGCCTCTTGATGAAGGTGAAAGAGGAGAGTGAAAAAGTTGGCTTAAAGCTCAACATTCAGAAAATGAAGATCATGGCATCCGGTCCCATCACTTCATGGGAAATAGATGGGGAAACAGTAGAAACAGTATCAGACTTTATTTTGGGGGGTTCCAAAATCACTGCAGATGGTGACTGCAGCCATGAAATTAAAAGACACTTACTCCTTGGAAGGAAAGTTATGACCAACCTAGATAGCATATTCAAAAGCAGAGACATTACTTTACCAACAAAGGTTCATCTAGTCAAGGCTATGGTTTTTCCTGTGGTCATGTATGGATGTGAGAGTTGGACTGTGAAGAAGGCTGAGCGCTGAAGAATTGATGCTTTTGAACTGTGGTGTTGGAGAAGACTCTTGAGAGTCCCTTGGACTGCAAGGAGATCCAACCAGTCCATTCTGAAGGAGATCAGCCCTGGGATTTCTTTGGAAGGAATGACGCTAAAGCTGAAAGTCCAGTACTTTGGCCACCTCATGTGAAGAGTTGACTCATTGGAAAAGACTCTGATGCTGGGAGGGATCAGGGGCAGGAGGAGAAGAGGAGGACAGAGGATGAGATGGCTGGATGGCATCACTGACTCGATGGACGTGAGTCTGAGTGAACTCCGGGAGTTGGTGATGCACAGGAAGGCCTGGCGTGCTGCGATTCATGGGGTCACAAAGAGTTGGACACGACTGAGTGACTGAACTGAACTGAACTGAAGAACTTTTGAAAATGCATGATCTCTACCTTCATGAACATCTATTTGTGGTTAACCTTGCCCAACTCTCTTAGCCCCAACTACAGTCTTCATAATGAACAGTTTCAATTCTAGGAAATATACTAGAATGTGAAATACTTCGGATGTGAAAATTGGCATCTCCTGTCAAAAGGAGATGGTCCAGTTTTACAGGGGAAAAAGTCACTGATCTCATTATACATATAAATGATATGCTAAACATATGTAATGAAACACAAGTTTGATTTTTTTTTCTTCTTCTTTACCTTTAAAGTGTATTTTCTATACAAATCTTCTATAAAGTCACAGAATGAAAACGTTTCAAGTCCCTGGACTTTTCAGTCATTCTTAGGTAATAGATGTCCTCTCAATAACTTTAAGTCATGGTGAGGGTCTCAGTTCACAAAATCAGAATGTCTAGAAGACATTTATCAAAATTATGGATGAAATTATGAATGATTTAGAATGAAATTAGCTCTGCTAATTTCTCTAAAGTTTGCAACTTTAGAGAAAAAGTAATTCTTTGAAAGTGTCCAAGTGGGCTCATGAAAGCCTCCTCTTTGGACTTTAGGCAAAGAAGGTAATACTCTCCCTCCTTTCTGGGGAAATTAGAGACTCAGGATTACAACAGCTCTTTATGAAGAAATATCCCTATTACTTCACACAATGTACAGTTTTATAGCCTTGATATTGCTGAAGTGGTCAAGAGTATGGAATTTGTTTTCTATCATTACTTTGAAAATTATGTGTTTGAGTGTTTGTCCCACACCTACTTTGATAAACTGAACCTATCTTAGAGATACTTCAGTTGCAATTAAGGCTGGAATGGTCTCACTTTAGCATACCTTATATTAATAAACTGATATTTCCCCTAGTGGCTTTAACTTGTAAATTGGGGTTAGGTAGGGCCTCACTGATCAGAAATGTTAGCTACTCTTTATTCTTTAACTGCAAACACAGAACCAGTATTTTATATGTCCAAACAATGGCTATATGGATTGAGAAAGGTGACTGATTAGACAGCTGTAGATATCACAGAAACTTGAATTTGCTAAGTTAAATTTTCCTTTAAGCATTGAAGTTCCATGGGACAGTCTGTAAAGTCTTTGTAATCATGTTTCTGCAAGTTTAATTCTTATTCTCTGGGAAACCAAATATAAGAACTATTTTAGTTGTGATCTTAGAGACAGAAGGGTGAATCAGTGATACTCTTCTCACTGCACAAGCCAATGAAAAAAGTACTAAAATTAACATTTGGTCTCATTCCACCAGTGCCTTGTTTCACCAGCCTGTACCTCTTTATATTCCAGGTCAACATAAGCACATTGCTATTCTACTTAATGGTACAATGTTAGGGGTGGTGGTTTTGGTTGAGGGTGAGACAGTCATGAAAACCTGCAGTGAATCCAAAATGGAACACAGGAACATAAGTGCCACACTCCATCCTACTGGGTTATTGGTCACCATGAATGTTTCTCTTTCATTCCTCAATTATCTTTTCCCTTTGTGGAGGACCATTTTCCAGAATCTTGCAAATATGTGGCCTGATTTTGTGGATTCCCTAAAAATTATCGCAACTTCTTTATACGTTGTTTCACACATCTATTAACAAATCTTTTTATTAAACTTAGCCTAAAGAAACTGACAAATTCAATAAACCATTCAAAAGGCTGGACTTGATTGTAAAGAAACCAGCATTTATACTCTTATTCATTAGAGCACTTGGTGAAATCCTTCTTTGATGATAATATTGGGCTTTATCGTGATAAATATAGTCCCTCCTTAATATGGCTCTATTTTTATTCCTTTGCTTTTATGTGCTTTCTAATTATGAAAAGTATTCTTCTAGTAATGATCAAAAACTACCAAGGCTGGTGGCACAGGCTGGTGCAATCAGTTGAAATTAAGAGATAAGAAAACATAAAGGATTGACAAATAACAGTAAATCTTTTGATTTACTGGGTGCATGAGTAGTGAACCTAGATACTGCTGGTGATGGCTTTAAACTGTGTTTGCAAATTCTATACCTCTTCAAAAAGTGGAGTTTAAGTCTCCTTTTCATCAGTGTGAGAACCTAGTGACTAGCGTATGTTAATGTGATGGCATGTAGCTTTGTAAAAGGCACTGGAACCTCAGCTTTTCTCTCTTGGGTTATTGACTCTGAAAGAAGACAGCATGGTGACCTAAGGGCACATCAAACAGTCCATGGAGAGGCTTCTGAGACAAAGATCTGAGGCTTCCTGTCAACAGCCATGAGAGTGAGTCATCTTGGGTGCTGATCGTCTAGCTCCAGTCAAACTTTCAGATTATTGCAGCCCAAGCTGACATCTTGACTACTGCATCATGAGGGACTCAAAGTCAGAAGTACCCGGCCAAATACTTCTTGAGTTCTTGATACATAGAACCTGAGATAATAATTATTTTAAAAAATCTATGAGTTTTGAGGGTAATTTGTTATGCAGCATCAGGTAAATAATACATTCCTGAAAGCAATACTTTCTGCATGTCTCTGAAATGGAGAGACACTGAAGTTGAATTGAGTTGAAGTTTCATCCTGGTGATAAAACACAAGTCTTTCTTTTGTTTACTGCAAACAATAGGTGATTTGATTACTGTAAGAAGAGAATTTGTTGGCATAAAAGTGGAGCCTTTGGGAAAGCCGAAAATGGCAACAAAAAGCACTCGAGAGTTTTCCATTAAAGGTAACTGAAATCATTGAAGGCTACTGTTAGCAAGAGGTTTTTGATGTTGATAGAAAAGGGAGCAAGGGGAAAATGCAACACATTTTCTTAAGGACATTTTCATTTACCAAAAATAGAATCTTAGGGGCATTCACACACTAGATTTGGCAGGATTTTCAAAGCAGAAAAGCTTATTCAAACTCAGTTTGGTATCCTAGCAGAAATGAGAAATGCCTGCACTTGCTATTGAGTCAGATTTCCTAGTGCACCAGGGTCCTGCTCTGTCCATTGCAATTTCCCTACATTCTGCCTACACCTAACTAGTCATGAAAGGTCTCCAAATGCACTTTACTAATCTCTCCTTGAACTGCTTAATTTGAGAGTACCATCTTGTTCTTGCTGGTAGGGTCCTTGGACATCTGCCCCAAACCCACAGTGTTGCCTTTTTGCTGATAGGTGGGGATTGGGCCTTATCAAGGTCAGGGCCACCTCATTTTAATTTGTGGCCCCAGCAGAGCATCCAGCCCACAGTAAGCATTCAACACAAGCTTAAAAAACATGTGAACAAATATACTCAGAGGAAGCAGAATTAAGACATACAGTAAGGAGTAAGGATGGAGAGAAAACCCATTCAACCAAGAGGTATATTTTGAATGAACCTGAGAAGGAACATATTCTATTTAAAATATTATGGAACTTGAGAATACCACAAGAAGCTGCATATTTTAAAAATTCTCTTCAGATAAAATGCAACCTCTAAGTCAAAAATTGACCTGTAATGGTAAGTTTTGTGTTTGAGAGCCAAATGCTTTGCAATCAGTCCGGCCTCACTGAATCCTCATGCTCCTTTTCTAGTTTTACAATGATAAGAAAGTCATTTAAATATTTGCAGCCTCAGTTTTCTCATCTGTGAGATGGGAATAACAATATCTACCTTTAAGTGTTGTTGTAAAGGTTAGTGAGATCATGTTTGTAAAGCCCTTAGTGTAGGGTTGAACACTGAGACAGAACTCAATAAATGAAAGCTTTTATGTTTTTGTTATGGTTTCTCAAAAAGAATTATGATTTCTTGAAAGACACAGAAAGCTGAAAATGGAGTAAACACAAAAATTAAAGATAACATATGCTATGGATAATCTTTCTCCCTTTATTACACAATGTAAACTTGTACTCAAAATATGCTAGTCCCTGATCACTTAATCAGTCTTTATGCGTTGAGTATTTCCATCCTGGCCTCCCTTCTATGTCAACTAAGCTTCTGCTTTAGGGCCTTTGCACTTACTGTTTTATGTGCTTCAAAAGCTCTTCTTTCAGATATTCACACATCTCTATGATTCACTTTGTTCAGATTGCTATACAAATACAACAGAGGTTTCACTTCTCCTTACCTGGCTTAACTTTTCTTGATAGCCATTATTACGACCCGGTATATAGACACACACTCAGTTCTCCATATCTACAGTTTCTGCATCCTCAATTTGGATTCAACCAATTGAGGACTGAAAATATATTTTTTAATTATAAAAAGTTCCAAAAAGCAAAACATGAATTTGCCATGCGCCAGAAACTATGTATACAATATTTACATTGTGTTTGCATTTATCTACAGGCGGTTGCATTGTGTTAGGTACTACCAGTAATCCTCAGATGATTTTAAGCATACATGAGATACACATAATTTATATGCAAATATGATATCATTTTATATAAAGGACTTGAGTATCCACAGATTTTGGTATCTGGGGGCTGTGCTAGAACTAATTCCTTGTGGATACTGAGGACAACTGTATTTGCTTCTTGGTGTATTATCCATCTTCCTCATCCCTGTATAAGACTCAGGAGGGCAGCGACTTTGCTTTACTCACTGCTGAGTCCCAGTTTATAGAACAGTGCTTAGCACTTAATAAGTATGTAATAAATATGTGATGAATGAATGACTGAATAAAATTCTGAGTTACAAAGAGAATAGTGTATGATATTATATCAGAACAAGAGCTTACAGACTATCTACTTGCATTTATCCATTATTTTCTTCCCACCTGCATATCCTAATTCCACCCATGGCAGATTCATGTTGATGTATAGCAAAACCAATACAATATTGTAAAGTAATTAGCATCCAATTAAAATAAATAAATTTAAATTAAAAAAAATAAATAAAATTTAACTTCAACTCCCAGTCCCAACTCTAAACTGTTCCCAGGGAGATTTGTTCAATAAGTACACCTGACATTAATACATCCCTTCTCTGAAGTCCCTTAAGTTAGATCCTGATTAATGAGAAATAATTGACAAGAGAAGCAATGTGACTGATTTCCTATGGTGGAGAAAGATAATTTGTGCTTTAGTGAAGACAATCTCTATTAAACTTCTTCAACCTAATAGCTTTATAAATAAGTACATACATACTCACCTGGTGTTTGTACTTCTATCATCCTCTTAGAGCCTCCTATGGGAAGGTGTGGGGGCATATGAACTAGACAACTCAGTTTTGGCTGGTTCCTAAATCCTGTAGAAGTCATTCCAAATGCATGGACTGTCCAGTTAGCATAAACCTGCCCAGCCCTTGAGATAAATACATTAGTTTTATTATTAGATAAGAGAAAGAATATTTATGTTATCATAATTCTATTCCATATCCTAGGAGATCTAGGAGATTACTCAGTCATCATGCAAGGAGAGAGTTAAAAAAAGGAGGCATTTTTCAAGAGCCCTAGCTCTAGAATCAATATACGAACTCTGTGTTCTTGAGCAAATAGATTACTTTCTCTGAAACAAAGTTTTTTTCTCTGAAAATACTTGGCCAATTTACCACACAAGGAGGGAGTGGCTTCATAAGCTGTAAAGAGCTTTATATATTGAAGTGAAATTTACCTTGACTGTCATGCCCAACTGCTGTGATCTTAGTAGATAGCTACCATGTACTAAGACAAGGACTATGGATGTGATGAGTACTACAACAAACCTAGGGCTCCTGAATTAGTTTCCCAGAGCTGCTAGAACAAAGTACCACAGACTGGACAGCTTAAACAACAGACGTTTATTGTCTCATAGTTTTGAAAGTTAAAGTCAGAAATCAAGGTTTTGCTCCTTCTAAGCGTTGTGAGAAAGAATCTGATCCATGCCTTGCTCCTAGTTTCTGGGGGTTTTCTGGCAATCTATAGCATTCCTTGGCTTTAGAAGCATTCCCTCAGTCTCTGCCTTTATCTTCACATGATGTTCTCCCTGTGTGTGTGTGTGTGTCTTTTTGTCCCAACTTTCCCTATTTATAAGGACACCACATACAATGCCCTAAGGCTCATCCTAATGACCTTATCTGAACTTAGCTAATTACATCTGCAATGACTCTACTTCCAAATAAGGTCACGTTGTGAGATACTGGGGGACAGGACATCAACATATGAATTTGGGGGAGAAATAATTCAACCCACGTAACAATTGTGTACCCAAAATGCCTTGTCAGATCAGATTATTGTGAGGCAAAAGTTTGTTTTCGAGTTAATCTAATTTGCCTTCCCTTACAATATGTTCTCTTTCCTGTAGCCAACTGCCACACACTTCCATTATATCTTCCTGTTGGTGCCCAGACATCAGTTCCATACCAATGAGGAGAGAGGTGGGAGTGGTCTACCCTAGTGGGATGACTATTTTATCACTCATGTTGTTCAGAGTTGCTAGAGCAAGGTGATAATCAAAAGCAGATGAACTTTCAGTTGCTTATATTATTGTTGTTAAATCCTCTACAGACAGCATATCCCTTTATTGCCAGCACTCAGAGAGGATTCCTCCCCCTGACCTGCCCTTGACACGCCACTGCCAGACCTGCCCAAACACAGCTCAACTCACCAGTGGGAATAGCATGAATGATTTCCTAGGAGGCTCCTCAATCCCTCTGCAAATAGAATTTCACCAAACCTCATCCACAAATGCATAAACATGTCCAGATATCCTTGTTGAGAAAAACTATCCTAAACTTGTTTATGGCCAAGAGAGTACAAAATGACCTTCTAAAAATGTACTGGGGTATGATTTAACAGGCCAAACAAGGACCATTTATCTTTGGAAATGTACCTTTCATGGCTCTGCTATGTATTGTTAATTAAAGACTCATATTTTGTGAAGTTAATGTTTATCTGTCAGTCTTGCTGAGATGCAAATAATTTTTGTCCAGTTGAAAAGATAACCCTGTAAGGCATTCACCTAGCAATCTTATTCTTATTTTCTTAAATGCCTACAAATACCCAGCCCCTCAAAAATTTTTAATCGAATTTATTATCTTAGTGGGTCCATTGTTAATTAATTAATATGTCTTTGACATGGTCAAAATGCACCAGTCCTCAATAGAAAGATATGCTTAGGCTGCATCCCAATTTTTACAGTGTATGGCTTATTCCAAACTGCTTAATGTTCTGAAATATGGTTGATGAAGACACTGGTACTTCTTTTGTTTAATATATTTCTGTCTCTTCTTCCCTTTGACTGCTGTCAATGCTTCATTCTTTTTTACTCAATGTGAGGAAAGAGCCACCAATAAAGGGAGAGGGAAAGTTTTGTTCTTGTACACATGTAAGAGCAATTATAAAGAGAGTTTTAGGTAAAAAATAGAGTGAGATGGCTTTCCATTGAATTGTATACTTGCCACACAATGAAAATTAATTTCTGGGCAGATGATGCCTGAAGAGAGGGGACATGAGTTCTCATTGGTGGCAAAACCAGGAAAGACATGGAGGATTTAACATCACTGAAAATTCATTCTCTCTAGGACTTTTTCTAGGATTCCTGATTATGCAGCTTTATGTTTGTTTATTTTTTTCTCAAAATCTAACCAACAGGAGATTGAATATTAAGAGAGATGGCAAATACCCTGTTTTACTGGAGTTACACTTTCTTTTTCAAGCCCCCAAGTTGGTCATCTGCAGTGTGCATTCCCAGGTTTTGGTTGTGTAAGAAGTCACTATAATGGAATATAGTTTTGCTATAATGGAATATAGCACCTATAATGGAAGGTGTGGTAGTGGCCCTTATGTACTGAATATTAGATATTGAAGTGAGTTGCAAAGCA
The DNA here is from genome assembly GCF_003369695.1 of Bos indicus x Bos taurus. Lineage (NCBI taxonomy): Eukaryota > Metazoa > Chordata > Mammalia > Artiodactyla > Bovidae > Bos > Bos indicus x Bos taurus. The sequence continues at coordinate 78,468,392 of NC_040083.1, read as the reverse complement.
TCGCCCTGCAGGACTTCCAAGAAGGGAATCAGAAGTCAATTATATCCCTAATCTTCATGGGGATTATAAAAAAGTCTAGATAGGTGGAGGTGAGGGGAAGATTTCTTTGAAAAGAGTTATGCTTAGTACCATGCCTAAGATAAGGAGCAACAGATGCTTCCTCTTTAGAGAGAGATGGTAACAGAGCTAATCTGAAAGCTGGTTTTGTGTCCCTTGAACCTGGATCACAGAGTGGTTCTTGGATGTGGAAAATTAGCCTATCGTTAAAAAAAGTCCTTCCCTGTCCATGGCCATGGGTGGAGTGTACTTCTCCTGTGTCTTGATCCATCACTCTACTATGTGACTTGATTGGTCAATAGGATGTTAGCAACTGATTCAAGCAAGAGCTTGGAATGTGTATGATAGGGCATGCCTCTCAGTGTCTCCACTTTTGTCATGGGAAGACCATGCCTGGCTAGCCACCTGGTCTAAGGAGAATGAAAGACTTATGGAACAGACCTGCTGCTACAACCAATCGATAGGTATAAGAATAAACTACTGTTATTTTAAGCCACTGAGATTTGAGGTTGTTTGCTATGCAGCATCATTGTGGTCACAGATGATTGATATTTTTGTCTTACTCCTTTGATGGTAGAGAAAAAGAGAGTTGCTGCTTGCTTGGAATCAACCCCCACTCTCAGTGTATCCAAAGACATGCTTGAGAGTTTCCTATGAACTGGATGTGCACTCTGCATTGGAGAGAGACTTAGTATGGGGATTGTGTCAGGCAAGGCTGACAGATTTGGTTGGTACAGAAACAATGATCCCTTATAATATGCAAATAGCTTATTGTACATAGAGATAGCAAAAGCAAGAGGAGCAAATGTGCTAGTTTTCTGTCCCTTGTTCAATAGGGCAGCACTAGAATAAAAGGGTCTAGACACTATACCATGAATGGTGGGACATCCTGGTGCTGAAAAACCCACTCTTGCTGCAGATAAGCCATTTAATAGCCTGCAGCTCTACCCTAAGTAGGAGTGAGACAGAAAGTCTCAGACCTTGTCAGAATCCAGGTGGCACTGAGGAGCCATCTGATGACAGCCTCCCAGGAAGGCAAGTGAGAGATGGCCCCTTCTGCACTGTATATCTTCATTAGTCTTTCAGCCCCAAAGAAGCGTTTGAAGGGACTGCTGTGCTCTGCTCTGCTTAGTTGCTCTAACTTTGCAACCCTATGGACTGTATCCTGCCAGGCTCCTCTCTCCATGGGATTCTCTAGGCAGGAATACTGGAGTAGGTTGCCATGCCCTTCTCTGGAGGAATCTTCCTAACCCAGGGATGGAACCCAGGTCTTGGGTGGATTCTTTACCATCTGAGCCACCAGGGAAGTCCAAGAATACTGGAGTGGGTACCCTACCCCTTCTCCAGGGGATCTTCCCAACCCAGGAATCAACCTGGGGTCTCCTGCATTGCAGGCAGATTCTTTACCAGCTAAGCTATCAGGGAAGCCTGAAAGCTGCTTGCAGAAGTATTTTCAGATTTGAAAATTGTAAGCAAATATTCAAGGGCCAAAATGCAGTCTACAATAATATTTATTAAAAATATTATAGCTCTATTCATAATTATAGAGATTATCAGAGATTTTTCTTAAGGCATAGCCATGGATGCAAGTAATCACAATGCAGAAAATTTTTCCTTTCTTTGTGCAATACTGTATGTTATATATAGTATATATACATGTGAGCTTACCAGGTGGTGCAGTGGTAAAGAATCTGCCTGCCAATGACGATATGCAAAAAACCCGGGTTCAATCCCTGGGTCAGGAAGATTCACTGGAGTAGGAAATGGCAACCCATTCCAGTATTCTTGCCTGGAAAACCCCACAGATGGAGGAGCCTGGCAGGCTATAGTCCATGGGATTGCAAAGAGTCGTGCACAACTGAGCAACTGAACACATACGCACATAAATACATACGTGGTAATATATGTATTGTCTTAAAAAGACTTGCTTATAAGACTATTGTGAATAAAATCCCTTTTAGATGAGAGTTCAAAATAATAGCAAATTTTTGCAAAGGCTCTCAAGTTGAGTTACAACTTAGAAAAAATTTACTGCCTTTGGGGAGGTAATATAAATACCAATTTTAGTAAATATTTGAAGACAAGGACAGACAACATGCAATCAGTGTTGAAGCAAAACATAGATGATTCTATGGAAGGTGTTAGCTGACCTGCCCATATTCTATGTCATGCTATCAAATAGCATTTGATGTTCTTTCTATTGACATTGAAGTAATTGAAGTCATGAAATCTTTGTACCTTGGTATTTGTTTAGTTGTGTATGTGTGTATGTGTGTGTGTGAGTCGCTCAGTTGTGTCAGACTATTTGCCACCCTATGGACGATAGCCTGCCAGGCTTCTCTGTCCATGGAATTCTCCAGGCAAGAATACTGGAGTGGATTGCCATTCCCTTCTCCAGAGGAACTTCCCATCTCAGGGACTGAACTCTTGTCTCTTGCATCACAGGCTGATTCTTTACCATTTGAGCTACAGGGAAGTCATATTGTATGGTTGGAATTGAGCAATTAAAGGATTTTTGGTGATCTTGTTGTCAATTAGTGTTTTTCAATCTTCTCACATTCCCAAAGCCCATTGACTCTCTTTGACAAATGCAACTGAGAGAATCCTCAGTATATTCAAAGCACTAAAATTATATTTTAATTCTGAAGGGATGCCTCCTCCCAAATCTTATTGACTTTTAAGTAATCTGTTAAGGGAAGTCTACTTATTTCTTATCACTTACAGTTTTCAATATCTCTTTAGCAGTAAGATTATGCAAATTAAGAGAAAAGCAAACAGTATTATTGAAGACTCCATCGCTTGAAGAAACTCATTGAATGTGTTCAAGAAAAATGACAAAAAACTTATCCTTCAAGTGTTAAGGCTGTTCTTAAAAGGACAAACTTACTTATGAACAGAATAAGAAAATCTGACTTGAAGTGGATAATTATTACAGTACTTGCCATGAGTATCTTTTGAAATGGATTTTATCCCTTGAAAAATTGAATTCTGTTATATGGATATAACTAAATACTCTTATAGTATGTGTAGTATTGAAGAAGGGATTGAAATTTGATGATCATGCTCTTTCATTTTTTGTCAGTGAACAACATTTAAAAAATTGTCGATCAAGTGATTCAATGTATTCCTGAAGAATGGAAAAGCAAGCTATGCCATGAAAGATGGCACTGTGTGCTTCAAAAAAAAAAAAAAAATCAGATCATAAGATTAAGTCTTACAGTTGTTCATTTTATGCATGTACATGTTCAGTATACCGGCTTACAATGTTAATTTGAGCATAGTTTCTCAATATAGAATGTTCAATCGACAAAAAACCAAAATAAGCTGGATGTGACCACCGTATAAGCTATGTTACAATATGATGGGAACTTAGACTGTAACTATAAGAAATTTCATAAGCAAATTCTGCAAAATAAGTAACTTGTCAGGAAAGCCAACTTAGCAGAGAAATATTATTAAAGAAAGAAGTATGTAATTTAGATACTTATCAGCTATTTCAGATGAAATACAAATAATTTTTTAGTATCAAATATATATATGTTTCCATATTTTTCTTTTTTCTCAATCTACAATGCATGGACAATTCAAAATAATGTTTTCCTGAGTATCCCATAGCTTTATTTGCTTAATCTGACAACCCTGGTCAAATAGAGGATGTCTTGGGGTCTCCTAAGCTATCTAATTTACTTGGGAACCAATCTTTGACACAAACAGATCATGAAATAAAGAGGAAAAGTATTCATGATAAATATAGGGTCTTCAAGTAGACCTAGAACCTTGGAAATTTATCCAATAAGAGAAGAAATCCCATCACTAAAGATAGCCTTTCAACTTTGCCTCAATAGCCCAACAGCTAGACAGATGCAAGTAGATAGCCCATATATACTTGTATAAATTTTTCATTACTTTGTAGACGTTTTAAAAGTCAGAGTTCACATAAAAATAGCTTGTGGTTCTTGCTGACTATGGGCAGAGCTAATGTTGAGCCCTGGAAGATGCTTCCTGTGAAGGAGTTTGAGCACAGAGGAGTGTGTAATCTGTCTGCCCAAGGGTTGCCTGTCCCTGGAGGCAGCTGGGAGACTTTGGGTTGCATTTTTATTGTTTCTTAAGTAGCAGCAGCACTTCCATTAACATATTCCCTGGTTAGAAGATAAACTTCATTCATATAAATGTTCTCTAGGGTTTGCTTTTCTGTCTATAATGCTTCTCCTAATGGCCTCTCAAAAAATTACCTTTTCCATCCTTGTTTTAAATTTACACCAAGAACCATGTTGCTGTCTCCTGACTTGGGTGTAGGGTTTAGCAAAATCCTCAGACCATTCTTTTGCCTGTGGGTTACTGTTAGGAGAAGTGATGAGGAAAAGCAGAAGTGGAATTCACAGAGAAAGCAGTGTTTCAAGTAACAAAGCTCCTTCAACAGTGAGATGCTTGCTGAGGCAGGACACGTAGTGGCACTGGCTAGGAATCCAGAAAATGCCCAAGAGGCAACTCACACCTGAGCTCCCCCTTAAGAAGTGAAAGTGGGATTCAGGACACAGTGGTATTTAAACATATAAAGGAAAGCTTTGGTGGAAAGAGCAGTGGATTCACATTCTTACAGACTGATTTTACGATAGGTCTGAGTTCAAGTTTTTGCTGGAAAAAAATTAACCCCTTGAAGTGTGTTACCTCTTTTGATAAAACATGGCTGTGATGTCTTTCTCATGAAATTGTTGTGAGGATTAAACACACGCACAAGCACTCAGTAAATGTTATTTGTCTTTACCCTTCATTTATTTGTGCCTTTATAGTGTCATTCAATCTACAGACACTTATTGAGTACCTACTATGCGATTGCACTCTGGAGGATGTTAGGGATATAATGAAGACAAAACTCTCTCCCTCCAAAAAAATAACCCAAACTCAGAGGCCTTGATTCTTACCCTTTATGGTTATCATACTGGCAGAAGAGATAGAAATTAGACATCAGATTACAACTAGAATACTTGATATGAAAGGGAGATTTTGATGTTATAAGAATACACACTAGGGGGCTTCAGGTCAGCTTTCTCTTATTAAAATCAAATGTAGATTCAAAGGATGACTAGGAAATAACTGGGTTAACAGGAGTTAGCATGAACAAAGTTGGGAGGGAGCATTGAGCATCTCAGGAAAAGAAAAAACAACACCAATAAAGCATATTGGAAACTATAAAGAAACATGCAGAGAGGCAGCATGGTGTTTGGTCTTACTTGCAAAGTTGAAGTAAATTACATCAGAACACTCTTATTAGCTCTAAAATTCAGCACATATAGCTTCATATTCCACTACACTGAATATTGTGGACTGACTCAGTGCAGAGAAATGGATTAAATTTTCCTTAATGGTCACTCAATTCAATTATTTATTGACCAAAGTAACCAGATCACAACCAATTATTTCAGTCTTCTTAATAACACATTAGCTTGATTATAGCGATAATTGCGAAAGATGACCCCGTTAATTGGTTTAGGGGAAAATGGGTTTTCCCATATATGTAAGGCTTAATGTAATCTAACATCGTTTGGTTAGAATCTAGCTGGAAATGGAAAGATGTGTTCATGACAAGCTAGTTTAGGCTTTAAAAATATGTCTTTGTTTATGACCTTATAGTACTGATCTCATTTTGACCTGACATGACCTGATATATTATGCATAGCTTCTAGGGTCCAAGGATACATCTATATATCTGTCAGAGAACCCACATCAGGAACATAAACCTTGAGGACATAAACCTTTAACAGAGCAAGATAACTACACTATAGTTTTAGAGAACTCAGACACATGACAGCATTTCTATAGGGTTTATCCCCAAATACAGTTTGGGGGATCAAGCCAGAGATTGAGAATCACCCAAACTGGGGTTTGAATCTAAGCTTGACCATGAGTTGTGTGACTTTGGACAAATGACCTAAGTTGTATGGGGCCTTAGGTTCATCATCTGTAAGATGGGAATTATAATTCTCATTTCTCAAGATTAAGTGAAATCAAATACACTCATAGCTATCCAATTAGTATTTATTACTTTATCATCTTCCATTATAAGTTAACTGAGGAGACTGGACACACAATGAGGAAACTGATAAGCCCAAATAGTAGTTCCTGAGGACAGAAAGGAGTTCCACAGGGAATAATAACAGAGTCCATGGAGAGGATGTTGGGGCAGGACTCAAGAGAGGCAGTTGCTGGGCTCAAAGGATTTCATCTCCCAGAGATGGGAGCATCAATACTGCTGACTGTTGAACCAACTGGATCCACCTGCAAAGGAGCTGATGTATTTGAGAACCATGGAATAACCTGGGAATGCGTGCTAAGTCACTTCAATTGTGTCCGATTCTTTGCGACTCTACAGACTATAGCCCACCAGGCTCCTCTGTCCATGGGATTCTCCAGGTAAGAATACTGGAGTGGGTAGCCATTCCCTTCTCCAGGGGATCTTCCCAACCCGAGGATCGAACCTGTGTCTCTTACATCTCTTGCTTTGGCAGGTGGGTTCTTTGCCACAAGTGTCACCTGGGAGTATCTGTATTCTAAAAAGACCAATGTACAAAAAACTGCTTTTTGCTCTCCCTACTGAAAAACCACTGCTCTAAATGAATTCTTTTATTTCTTCAGCTCAAAAGACAGACTCAAAAGGCCTGAGGGGAACTGATCTGTCATAACTGGTGTGAAGTTATTATTGTGCTCAGGAGATTTACATGGAGGACCTGGCTACCCTTGTTATTACCATCTCAGAAAGAAATAGAACTTGCATTCTGAGGAAGCCAGTTTCAGTTTTCCAAAATCCCACAAACCCTTCAGCTTGCAAGAGAATTCTATCGGCAGTCCCTTGGAGCTGGCTGCAGTCTTGTGTTAAAATCATGATCCCATTAACCATGGACCTATTAATCTTCTTATAGACTGTTAGACACAAAACCGCAGGCAGTGAAATAACAGCTGGTTGGGAGTGATGAAACTTTAAAGGGCACAGTTGAGAGGCCTGGTGTGAAATCACGCCAAAGCTCAGCCTTCCAGCAGCAAACTCGATTGCCATCCTAGACAGGCTGGCTGAAACACGTACTGAGCTGGCAAGAGCCACCAGATAGGTGTGAGGAGCCTGGGATGCCCAGCTAGTCATGTAACTCACAGCACAAGCCTTGGAAGAGGCAGCCAAAAAATAAAATCCTTGAACTCGCACAGATTCTGACCAGCCCACACACATTTTCTCCCTCCACTTCCCACACTTACCTGTCAGCCACGGCACAGGCACTGGCAAACTGCCTGGAGAAATGTTGGAGGGTTTCTCATTTTATTAGGACTCATATTTGCCCACAGAGCAATTTTCTTAATATCTAGACTGGGCTTTAGCACAGTGCTGGCTTAAAGAGCTATGCTATTTAAGTAAAATTTAGTCGTAAGGCTCCCAAGACTTAAAATGATGATAACGGTATAGCCAATCAGGTCAGCCCCAGGAGGATTTGGCTTGAAGGACAGGACCACTGTCATATTTCTGAGTTCCCAATGGCTCCCAATAGTCTCCAGGCTGGATATGTTAAGTTGGAGTTGGGCAGGAATAATGTCACCCAGCCTCCTCCTATGAGCCAAGCGAAAATATCAATGAGAAAAAGCAAAAGCTGATATTCAGCTGGAAATTCTCATAGTTGGGGCTGCAGAGTGTAGAGGCAAGAGCAATCCCTTGGAGAAAGAGCCAGTGGAGCCCAGCAGCTTTAGTGGAGGACAGCATTTTCACAGGGGCCTGTGAGACGTGTAACGTGGTAATTACTCAAGTGTTACTTAGCTGCTTTTCAGGGATTTGCTTTCTCAGGTGCTCCTCTTTTACTATTTGCAAAAAGAAGTCTCCCCCATAAGGATGTGGAGAAATTGGAAACTTCCTATGTTGCTGCCGGGGCAGCCACTTCAGAAAAAAGTCTGGCAGTTCTGCAACAAGTTAAAGAGGGTTACCTTGCTGCTGCTACTGCTGCTAAGTCGCTTCAGTCGTGTCTGACTCTGTGCGACCCCATAGATGGCAGCCCACCAGGCCCTGCCATACCTGGGATTCTCCAGGCAAGAACACTGGAGTGGGTTGCCATTTCCTCCTCCAATGCATGAAAGTGAAAAGTGAAAGTGAAGTAGCTCAGTCGTGTCTGACTCTTAGCGACCCCATGGACTGCAGCCTACCAGGCTCCTCCGTCCATGGGATTTGCCAGGCAAGAGTACTGGAGTGGGGAGGGTTACCTTATGACCCAGAAATTTCACTCCCAGGTATATACGTAAGAGAATTGAAAACATACGTCCACAAAAGAGACTTATTTCCAAAGGATCATAACACAGCATTCATAATAGCCTCCAAATGAAAACAACCCACATGTCCATCAACAGGTGAATGCATAAACGAAATGTAATATATCCTCCCAATGGAATATTATTCAGCCATGAAAAGGAGTAAAGTACTGATATATGCTATAACATGGATGCAATTTGAAAGCATCATGCTAAGTGATAGAGAAGCTAGATGCAAATTATGACTCCATTTAAAGGAGATGTTCAGATAAGGGGATTATACAGAGACAGAAAGTAGATCAGTGTTTGCCTGGGATCAGTGTGGGGGCCATAGGGAGTGACTGCTAATGCATATGGGGTTCCTTTTTGGGGTGACAAAATTGATCTGGAATTAGATAGTGGTGATGGTTATACAACATTTTAAACATAATAAAACCCACTGAATTGTGTAATTTAAATGGTGAGTTTCACAGTATGTAAAAACATCTCAATTTTAAAAATATCTCATTCATCACAGCACTGTTTATAATAGCCAGGACATGGAAGCAACCTAGATGTCCATCAGCAGATGAATGGCTAAGAAAGCTGTGGTACATATACACAATGGAGTATTACTCAGCCATTAAAAAGAAAACATTTGAATCAGTTCTAATGAGGTGGATGAAACTGGAGCCTATTATACAGAGTGAAGTAAGCCAGAAGGAAAAACATAAATACAGTATAATAACACATAGATATGGAATTTAGAAAGATGGTAACAATAGCCCTGTGTACGAAACAGCAAAAGAGACACTGATGTATAGAACAGTCTTATGGACTCTATAGGAGAGGGAGAGGGTGGGAAGATTTGGGAGAATGGCATTGAAACATGTAAAATATCATGTATGAAACGAGATGCCAGTCCAGGTTCAATGCACGATACTGGATGCTTGGGGCTAGTGCACTGGGACGACCCAGAGGGATGGTATGGGGAGGGAGGAGGGTTCAGGATGGGGAACACATGTATACCTGTGGTGGATTCATTTTGATATTTGGCAAAACTAATACAATTATGTAAAAAAATAAAAATAAAGAAAGAAAGAAAGAAAAGAAAAGAAAAACAAAAAACAAAGTAAAAAGAGACTATAGAAACTTTAGTTGAGAGACAGAATCTAGATTTGTGTTTGAAAGTTCGCATGCTTACTTAGGACATTGGATAGACATTTCATTTTGAGCACTTTATAATGTCTGCTGCTGCTGCTAAGTCACTTCAGTCGTGTCCAACTCTGTGTGACCCCATAGACAGCAGCCCACCAGGCTCCGCCGTCCCTGGGATTCTCCAGGCAAGAACACTGGAGTGGGTTGCCATTTTCTTCTCCAATGCATGAAAGTGAAAAGTGAAAAGGAAGTCACTCAGTCGTGTCTGACTCTTAGCGACCCCATGGACTGCAGCCTACCAGGCTCCTCCGTCCATGGGATTTGCCAGGCAAGAGTATTGGAGTGGGGTGCCATTGCCTTCTCCAGATATTTTCCTTGAAAGGGTAAAACCATGAATTTCAAATATCAGATCAGATCAGATCAGTCGCTCAGTCGTGTCTGACTCTTTGCGACCCCATGAATCGCAGTACGCCAGGCCTCCCTGCCCATCACCAACTCCCGGAGTTCACTCAGACTCACGTCCATCGAGTCAGTGATGCCATCCAGCCATCTCATCCTCTGTCGTCCCCTTCTCCTCCTGCCCCCGATCCCTCCCAGCATCAGAGTCTTTTCCAATGAGTCAACTCTTCGCATGAGGTGGCCAAAGTACTGGAGTTTCAGCTTTAGCATCATTCCTTCCAAAGAAATCCCAGGGCTGATCTCCTTCAGAATGGACTGGTTGGATCTCCTTGCAGTCCAAGGGACTCTCAAGAGTCTTCTCCAACACCACAGTTCAAAAGCATCAATTCTTCGGCGCTCAGCCTTCTTCACAGTCCAACTCTCATATCCATACATGACCACAGGAAAAACCATAGCCTTGACTAGACGAACTTTTGTTGGCAAAGTAATGTCTCTGCTTTTGAATATGCTATCTAGGTTGGTCATAACTTTCCTTCCAATTTCAAATATAAGTAAATATAAATAAAGCAAATATAAAATGAACTCATATCAGAAGCTTTAGTTAATTAATGAGGAAATTAGTAAGATGCAACAGCAACTTCAAGGAGTGTTCAAAGAATGAGAAATATATAGGCAGAAAGGGAAAATGAAATCAACCTTAAAATTATAAAACAGCTCAACTCCAGAAAAATAAACAACCCAATCAAAAAATGGGCCAAAGAACTAAATAGACATTTCTCCAAAGAAGACATACAGATGGCTAACAAACACATGAAAAGATGCTCAACATCACTCATCAGAGAAATGCAAATCAAAACCACTATGAGGTACCATTTCACACCAGTCAGAATGGCTGCGATCCAGAAGTCTACAAATAATAAATGCTGGAGAGGGTGTGGAGAAAAGGGAACCCTCTTACACTGTTGGTGGGAATGCAAACTAGTACAGCCACTATGGAGAACAGTGTGGAGATTCCTTAAAAAACTGGAAATAGAACTGCCTTATGATCCAGCAATCCCACTGCTGGGCATACACACTGAGGAAACCAGAAGGGAAAGAGACACGTGTACCCCAATGTTCATTGCAGCACTGTTTATAATAGCCAGGACATGGAAGCAACCTAGATGTCCATCAGCAGATGAATGGCTAAGAAAGCTGTGGTACATATACACAATGGAGTATTACTCAGCCATTAAGAAGAATACATTTGAATCAGTTCTAATGAGGTGGATGAAACTGGAGCCTATTATACAGAGTGAAGTAAGCCAGAAGGAAAAACATAAATACAGTATACTAACACATATATATGGAATTTAGAAAGATGGTAACAATAACCCAGTGTACGAGACAGCAAAAGAGACACTGATGTATAGAACAGTCTTATGGACTCTGTGGGAGAGGGAGAGGGTGGGAAGATTTGGGAGAATGACATTGAAACATGTAAAATATCATGTAAGAAATGAGATGCCAGTCCAGGTTCGATGCACGATACTGGATGCTTGGGGCTAGTGCACTGGGACGACCCAGAGGGATGACATGGGGAGGGAGGAGGGAGGAGGGTTCAGGATGGGGAACACATGTATACCTGTGGTGGATTCATTTCGATATTTGGCAAAACTAATACAATTATGTAAAGTGTAAAAATAAAATAAAATTAAAAAAAAATTATAAAACTAGCCTATCCACAGGGCAGTAATCAATTGTGTTCCACAAGCCATAATTTATTTGCATTTCTGTGGACAAGAATCATTTGCATTATTATCAGCATTCTTCAACCTACAAAGTTGTGAAATAGCTCAAAGTCAATAAAAGGCAGAGGAAAATCCCTGAAAAGATGTGCTAGAGAGGGGATATAGTAATCAAAACTTTATGTAAAATTAAAAAAAAAGTTAAATAAAAAAAAAACACAAAGTCCATAATTTTTCTTGGCTTGTCTAAGATACTGTAGGTACTTTGATGGTTGAATGGAAGAATGAATGAATACTACTGTTTCATTTAAACTTATTTTGTTTTAATCAGTTCAGTTCAGTTCAGTCGCTCAGTTGCATCTGACTCTTTGAGACCCCATGAACCGCAGCATGCCAAATCATACATATTCAAACTTACATATTCCATAATAAATGCTGGTCATGTCAATCATTACCCAGTGGATCCATATTTATTTAGAAGTTACTGGGTGCTAGGTCAGGAGCTTATAATTTAGTTGGGTTGGCCTGGGTGAAGAAATGAAAAACATCTGAATATGAAAGTGATTAACCACTTAATGAGAAACACTAACAGAGCAAAAGAGAGCCCAGAGAAAAGCGAACTCACTGTGGGCTGAAACACTCTGAGAAAGGAAGTGGTATTTTGAGCTGCACTTTCAACACACAACAAATATTTAATGATCAGTCACTAAAGGTGACACACTAAGATAAGTGCTTGTGTTCAGATGACACAACCCAGACTGAATCTCAACTTTACTCTCTTTGTAAAGTTGGGCAAGTTATATGAGCTTTCTGCCCCTCAGTTTTCTCTTTTTCAAAATGGGACTAATAAATGGAACCTAATCCATGAATTGCAGATGGTGACTGCAGCCATGAAATTAAAAGATGCTTACTCCTTGAAGGAAAGTTATGGCCAACCTAGACAGCATATTAAAAAGCAGAGACATTACTTTGCCAACAAAGGTCCATCTAGTCAAGGCTATGGTTTTTCCAGTAGTTATGTATGGATGTGAGAGTTGGACTACAAAGAAAGTTGAGCACCAAAGAATTGATGCTTCTGAACTGTGGTGTTGGAGAAGACTCTTGAGAGTCCATTGGACTGAAAGAAGATCCAACCAGTCCATCCTAAAGGAGATTAGTTCTGGGTATTCATTGGGAGGACTAATGCTGAAGCTGAAACTCCAATAGTTTGGTCACCTCATGCGAAGAGCTGACTCATTTGAAAAGAACCTGATGCTGGGAAAGATTGAGGGCAGGAGGAGAAGGTGATGACAGAGGATGAGATGGTTGGATGGCATCACCAACTCAATGGACATGAGTTTGGATAGGCTCCAGGAGCTGGTGATGGACAGGGAGGCCTGGTGTGCTGTGGTTCATGGGGTTGCAAAGAGTTGGACATGACTGAGTGACTTAACTGAACTGAACCAAACCCATGAATATCTCATGAAGATTAAATGAGCTAAAAAAGGTAAAGTGTCACAAGAAGCATGTTACATATAGTAAACTCTCAATAAATAATATTTATGTCCATTAAACTGTTACTGAGGGCCATTTCTTGTTTTGTAACAGCACAAAGTTAGGAGGGAAGAAAACTGTGTACAGGGAAGGGGTGTTGATTCCTTAAAATGCCTATAAGGTGAAAGCTCTCCCCAACACTTTTATATATGTCATTTCCTTTAATTCTTACAATAAACTTGCGAGTTAAGTATCATCATACTCTTTTTAAAGGTCAGGAAAATGGACCTACAGCATGGATTAAAATCCTGGCTCATCTTGGGCTGAGAATCAGTGTTTGCCATATGTATGCCCTGTGCTCAGAGCAGGAATGCATGTGCATTGTGCTGAGAGAGCACAGAAGGGGAAATCCTTCTCTATCAAGAGAAATATCTTGGCAGGGGAAGAGCATTCCAGGTTGGGAAGTGACTTAGATGGAGACACAAGGGCAAACAATGGGAAATGAGAGGCAGGTTTTATAAACAATAACAATAACATGTGTAGCAATGACAAGGCAAGAGGAAAGACTAACAACATCATTATGTTTGGGTGAAAACACACGAGGAGAAGGGCAGAAGCCTGAGAGTAGTACTCTCAGCACAAGCATGTAGAATGGCTTTAACTCCTTCAGGCCTCGCCATTTCCCTTACATCAGTGTTGTCAAGCATTTCCTTGTAGCAGCAGGATCCTCTTGCCCTCTTGGCCTTCTCTTCCTCCACTTGCTGAAAGACAGAACTTGAGGACAATCTTTGGGGCCACATAGCTCCTTGGTTAATAGAATATTGTGCGAATAAATAAATAAATAAGCTGAGTTAGTCAGAAATGATAATCCATCTAAGCAACCTGGAATTCTACACTCAAACAGTCAGCAACTGTTTGAGTCAGAGATAGGTGATGTGACTAGTAGGGAGGGCAATGATTCAGTCCACTGGGGAGGAGTGAGGTAACTCACAAGAATAAAAAATCTAGGTCATATCCACAAAATCATGGTAGTAGAATGGAACTCAGTAGTGTAAATTGTAGATCAGAGAGTGGAAGCAGAGAAGAAGGAAACATAACTTCCAGTACCTCTGAAGTATAACAGCTGTTTGTGAACTTCGGGTGACTTTTATATTTCTGAGAGTTTGACCACCTGGCCCAGTCACTTTCTTTGAGCATGTATCCAAATACATATTCTATGGTCCACGTCGAAGACAGAGTCACAACTTGTTGTTGGCCAGGGGATACAGCAGGAGGATTATCAATCCCAGATGCTTCTTCATATCAACTAGGAAGGTGGTTTTGTGTCAAGGCCTCTCCATTATCTGAACCATTATTTTCTGAGACACTTAATGGGGGATTCTATTGGCTGAAAGTCACTAGGTGTCTGAGGGTTCAACTTACATAAATCAATAGAAACTTACAATATATTTGATGGATCTTGACTTCGAACCCAAGCCCTAGTGATTTCAAGGTCACACTGCTCACGGTTTTTAATTTCAAATTTTCTTTAATGAAGAACCTTGAGAGGATTAATAAAAAACTGTCCCAGACAGGCTTCTGATGAGAGACTATGGCCTTTCAGTTACAAAAGGAAAATATATATTGGACCTCCCCTTGGCAAACAGGAGGGACAAAGAAGAATCTAAGTTTTGGAAGTTTATTTGCGAATTGTGAATGTCTTTGTGTTTAGTAGTTTGTATAATATTCACCAAGGGTTATTAGAATCTGATAAGCTTCTTTGTTGCTTATAACAGACCATGCATGCTGAGAGTAACAATCTAATTATCCAAACTGCTGGTATCCAAGATACTGTCTCCCAAGATTAATGTGTTTGCGTTATGAATTTCCCTCTGAGTGAGAGACAGTGGTCCTAAATAAATTGCACTGAATTGCTGTAATGAACAATGAAAATAAATCAGTTTCTCATGTCAATTCTAGATGTGAGTGATTTCCACTGTTGATAGAGCAAGGCCAGTCTTGTGTGTTAGAATTAAAGCAAGGCAATTCTTTGGACCATAAAAAACCATGACAGTCCTTCTTGGTTAATGGGCTTGCTGCTCTTCTCAGAGTTCTGTTACCTGCAATTTTCCTTTTTATTATTCCTTTCTGCAGATGCCTATTTCACGCTGTGGCTTTCAATCCTGCCCGCAGGCATTTGTGTAGTCCCAGAGGTTAGCCCACCTGTGAGACACCCTGACATTGAGGTTGCTTCTAACATAGTGATTAAAAAGAGACTGTGGAACCACGATGCTCAAGTTCACATCCCAACTTCTGTATTTATTATGCACTCTGCATAGTAGTTAACCATTCTGAGCTTCTTTTTCATTGTCTGTAAATGGGGATGAAGAAATTTAAACTTTTGTATGAGGATAAATGAATTCTACGTGTATAATGTGTAAAATAGTGCCTGACATATAGTAGGTCTTAATCATGTGAGTTTTTAATATTTCCACCATTATTACCTAGTCTGATAGAAAGTGTCCTGGATGTGGAGCCAAAATAGCTGAGTCCAAACCCTAGTTCTCCAAGTGCAATTCCATATCTATGAATCTGGGAAATGTAATTTCAACTCTGAAATATAAAACCCATCTATAACAGGTGGCAAAGCATACTTCACAGAGTTCAAGAGGATTAAGGAGAAAAGCACATGGCAGCAGAGATACACTATGTGGTGGTCAAGGGCATATATTATGGAATCACACTGAGCTGGACACATATGTCAGCTAGTTGTGTGGCCCTGGGGAAGTTATTTTTCCTACTAAACCTTAGATTTATTTGTAAAATGGGGACAACAGTAGCTTTTTTTGTGAGGATTAAATGTTTCAGCACAGTTTCTGGTCAGAGTTCCATTGGACAATCAATAAACAGCAGTGAACGCTGTTGTCAATAAAGCACACAAGCAACACTGGTCCAATATCTGATGCTCAGCCTCCCATTTTCTACCTCCTCCCTCTCTTCCTCCATCCACTCCTTGGAACTTGGCAGAAGTTCTGTCCCTGCACCCCATTAGGAGCTGCTGCTTGGCATAGTCACAGCTCTCACACCCCTTTCCCTCAATATGAATTGTACCTTATTTCAGAGGCCTCAACTCGTGTCTATTACTATTTCTTCTCCTGCCCAACACGGGGAGCAACACTTCCCATTTTTTAGAATGCTTTGCACTTTCGAGAGGGTTCATAAGATAATAAAATCCTATGGAATAGGGGTGTTTATTAGCACCATTCAATAGATGAAGTGATTTGTGGGCAACAACACACATTTGTTCAGGGGCTAGGATGTGTCAGACACTCATTAAATAGGTTTCATATCTACTGATTTCCCAGTTATATGGGTGAGGAAGCTGAAGCTCAGGGAGACTAATAGGCTTGCTCACCATAACACAGATGAGAAGACCCAGAGATGAAAGTCAACAGTGGGTCTGTTTGCATAGAAAACAAACCTATGGGCCAAAGGGAAAAAAGGGGAGGGAACTAAATTAGGAGTTTGGGATTAGCAGATACAAACTACCATATATAAAATAGACAAACAAGAAAGTCCTACTGTACAGCACAAGTAACTGTATTAAAATCTTATAATCAACTAAGAGAAAAAAAAATCTGAAAAAGAATACACACACATACTTGTGTGCAGGGATGTATATAAAGCTGAATCACTTTACTGTACACAGAAACTAATATAACAGTATAAATTGACTATGTTTCAGTTTTAAGAAAAGTCTTTGAGTTCCAAAACTTGAAGTTTTAACACAAATCACAGAAAGAGTCAGGATTTGCCACAGGATTATTACTGAAAATTTGTAGAAAAAAGATTATTTGAATGAATAGTTTGATTTTTGCTTACCTGATTAAAAAAAAAATAGTGAAATGTACCAAATAAGGCAAGAATCTTCCCTTAAGACACTCACAGTTCATGAAATTAATTTGTACCAACAGGGAGAGATATTTGTAAAGCATGCAAAATTCTGATACAAATTTTTACTAAAATTGAAACCTGCATTGTACACTACAGTAGTCATTAACTCTTTGTGAATATTTATGTTTAAGTTGAAATAAACTGAAATTAAATACAAGTTTTTATTTGCCACTTTATTTTTTTTTAACTGAAGATAATTGTCTTACAGAATTTTGTGATTTTCTGTCATAAATCAACAAGAATCATCCCATAGGTATAACCATGTCCTCTCCCTCCCAACCCTCCCTCTCATCTCCCTCCCTGTCCCACCATCTAGATCGTCACGGAGCCCCTGTGTGAGTTCCCTTTGTCATACTGCAAGTGCCTATTGGCCATCTATTTTACACACGGTATTGTAAGTTTCCATGTTACTCTCTCCATAGATCTCACCCTCTCCCTCTTCCCCTCCCCTGTGTCCATAGGTCTGTTCTCTATATCTGTTCTCCATTGCTGCCCTGAAATTCATCAGTACCATCTTTCTTGATTCCATATATAAGCATCAGTATATGATATTTATATTTCTCTTCCTTATTTACTTCACTCTGTATAATAGGCTCTAGCTTGGCCCACCTTATTAGATCTGACTCAAATGGGTTCCTTTTTATGGCTGAGTAGTATTCTATTATGTACATGTACCACAACTTCTTTATCCATTCATCTGTTGATGGACATCTAGGTTGCATCCATGTTCTAGCTATTGTAAATAGTGTTGCAGTGAACATTGGGATACATGTATCTTTTTTAGTGAAATTACTGGGCCATATGGTGGTTTAAATACAATTAATATGATTAATGCTATGCTTTCTGGGTCTTCTGCCAGGACTGCCTGAGTCAAGAGCTGGGGAAAGTTGTGACCTACAGGAACCCAGCACTGTAAAAACTGCATTCATCCATCAGTAAGGAAAAGATCCTGGTCTCCTGGAGCCTGGGGAGCAAGGTAGCCCACAACAAGGAATGGAAGCTCCTTCCTCTTCTAATCTCTCTCCTAGAAAATGAAGAAGGGACATGAGAAAACCTGGGATATGGAAATATTCTGTGTTGATTGAGGCAGTGGTTTTATGGGTGTAAATATCTGTCAAAGCTCATTGAATTCTATATTCTAAATGAATGTAGTTCCTTATATGTAAATTAAATCACAGTGAAATTGATTTTGAAAAAGAAATATATGGACGTGAGTTTGAGCAAGCTCTGGAAGTTGGTGATGGACAGGGAGGCCTGGCATGCTGCAGTCCTTGGGGTCCGCAAAGAGCTGGACATGCCTGGGCGACTGAACTGAACTGAAGCAGACACACACATGTGCACATATGTGAGTGAACACCCATACACACACTCAACCTTAGCCCAAGATGGGTAAAATGATTGAACATACCAAATTTTGGTGAAGGTGTGAAGCAACTGGAACTTTCCTAACACTGTTGATAGGAAAGAAAAATGTGTAGTATTGGAAAACTCTTTTGCAGGAGCTATTGAAACTGAACATATGCATACCTTTGCCCAGCAATTCCACTCCTAATAAATAACAGAAATGCAAACATATGTTCACTAAAAGATGTCTAGCAAAATGTTCATAGCAGCACTGAAATGCTCAGAGCTTCAAATTGGAAAATATCCAAATGGCCATAATAGATGAATGGGTTAGCCCATTGTTGTATATCAATGTAATGGAATATTAAATGTCAATGGAAATAGACAAATTATAACCATACAATATGGGTGAAGCTTAAAAATACCATGTTGAATATAAGAAGACAAACACAAAGGGATTAAAGAACATGATTATTCCATTTATTAAAAAAAATTCAAAATAGGCAAGTTATGATGAAAAGTCTGGGTTCTGGTTACTCATGTGGGGAATTAGTGACAAGAAGAGGGCATTGAAGTGCTTCTAGGTGCCCTACTTCATTCTTTCTTGATGTGGGTGATGTTTACATGCGTGTTTCCAGGTTATAATAAGTCACTGCACCGTGCCATTATGGTTTAAGTCCTTTTCTGTATGTGTGTTACATTTCAGTAATGAATTTACTTAAGAAACATTTCAGCACTGCTTAATATATTCACAGCTCAAACCTGCTGGGTTTGAATATTTTAAGGGAACCTGTGCTTCTTCAGAGAGAATGAACCGTTACTATTTTATATTGCTGCGAATTTGTTCTCCTTGAGGATATCCCAGCTATCATCTGTAAGAGCATATGGAGTTATCACAGGTAGGACAATATAAGGTGCTCTTCAACTCTCTGTTGATAGGAGGAGAAGGAACCAGACTGGAGCCGAGAAAACATTCCTGTTCCAAGGGTGAGAAGCCCCGAAATAAAAGCAGGTGAGCCTCCTTCCCTTGATAGAAGTTTAAAGGGAAAAGACTTAAGATTTTTCTTTTACTTTACTCTGTTAGTAGTCTGTCTGTCTAGTTTGTGCATCAAGATGAGAGAAAGAAAGATGCCAAATATTGGTGTAAGCCTGGGTGGTAGACGGTAGTAAGGCATCTTAGTGTAACAGAGGGAGCTTAGGCTTTGTGGACACACAGGGCTGAATGTGAATTCTGAATCACTGTCCCTTGGTGTATCTGGGTGAACTTGGAGAAAGTTATGAAATCTTTCAGAGCCCCAGATTTCTCATGTAAAACAAAAGAGATACATTTCACATTTGGGACAAGTATTAGCATTAAATGTCAGAGTTCTACACATTTTATTTCACCATGAACTTTATCAAGATGAACTTTTAACATTTTACATCAGGATCAAAAACAACTTTTACATACACACACACACACACACACAGATAAAACATTTTACAAAGTAATACTCTTGTTATTTGTGGTGAATTGATGTTTTTGATTGTTTAATTTATTTTCAAAAAACATTTTTTATTCTCTTTCATTTATTTATTTTAAATTATTTATTCTGTCAGCTGCAACCATCTAAATCTATGTCATCCCTTAGTAATAAGCCATTTCCCATAGTCTGAAAAACCTCAGTCACAACCCTTAATGCAAGGCTGACAGTCATCAGGCATAAATGAGACCACCATAAAGTTTGGATCAAATAACTTCTTTAAAATTCCATCAGACTACAGTCTGCTGTTTATTAGCAAAGCAGGGTCTTTCCAAAGCAAAAACCCCTGAAAGGCATGGTTCTTGGTGAAACTCCTGACCTCAGTAGTGGTTCCCAACCATGGCTCCGTATTAGATCATGCCCTATGCTTACAAGACGCTTACTCCTTGGAAGAAAAGTTATGACCAACCTAGACAGCATATTCAAAAGCAGAGACATTACTTTGCCAACAAAGGTCCGTCTAGTCAACGCTATAGTTTTTCCAGTAGTCATGTATGGATGTGAGAGTTGGACTATATGGAAAGCTGAGGGCTGAAGAATTGATATTTTTGAACTATGGTGTTGGAGAAGACTCTTGAGGTTTCCTTGGACTGCAAGGAGATTCAACCAGTCCATCCTAAAGAAAATCAGTTCTGAATATTCATTGGAAGGACTGATGTTGAAGTGGAAACTCCAATACTTTGGTCACCTAATGCAAAGAACTGACTTATTTGAAAAGACCCTGATGCTGGGAAAGATTGAAGGTGGGAGGAGAAGGGGACAACAGAGGATGAGATGGTTGGATGGCATCACTGACTTAATGGACATGAGTTTGAGTAAACTCTGGCACTTGGTGATGGACAGGGAGGCCTGGCATGCTGCAGTCCGTGGGGTCGCAAAGAGTCGGACACGACTGAGCGACTGAATTGAACTGACCATGCTATAAAAGCCTGATACCCTAATGGTAATACCTTGATAGGAGCGTGACAGGAGTGCGTGCGTGCTTAGTTGCTCAGTTGAGTCTGACTTTCTGCGATCTCAGGGACTGTACCCACCAGGCTCCTCTGTCCATTAAATTTTCAAGGCAAGAACACTGGAGTGGGTTGCCATTTCCTCCTTCAGGGAATCTTCCCCATCCAGAGATCAAACCTGCATCTCCTGCATTGCAGGCAGATTCTTTATATTCTGAGCCATCAGGGAAGCCCTGTTGGGAGTGGAGTAAGAACTCATTTCTCAGGCTCTAAAGCAGTGACTAAATTTATGTTAATCTGTGAATTCACCTGAAACAACACGAATGGAGAGTCTGGGGACTTCCTCAGGCTCTTGTTGAAGTCAGCAGACTAACATTGGTAAAGTACCTTAAGGTCCCTTGACCAAGTGACTGAGAGATTATGTTAATGAGGTTGTGCCATTTGGAGTTTACTATTGAAGAGAAATGAGGACAAGACAGTGTTTCCCTAAAGGGTGTGCTCAGATCACACACTCTCCTGCTTTTACGTCAGCCTGCTGTGTATCTCATCGTGAAGGCATAAAAATTTAGCTAATTCTGGGAGACCAGAACTTTGCCTTTTTATCTGCATTCTGAAATATGTTTATGACCAAAACATCTTATGACCTATAAGATGCTTTTCCAATCGCATAAGAACATAATTGTAAAGATGCCCTAAATTTCCAATCTGGTTGCGGCACTTAGCCTGACCAGAAATCTCTTCCTATTACAGAAAATATAGTTGAAAAATGACACAGCAGGAATGTTCAGCAAGTTTCCTTTTCTTGATTTTTTCAAGCTATCCAGGTTTAATCTCTCACAAAGGAGCATTTAAAACAAAGATATACTTGCTTCTTATATGAACATATATTTCCATTTAGTATTTTCAGACATGCTTATACAGGAGGAGAAAAAGGTCTGAAAGAGCTAAGAGAGAGCCTTCTTCTTTTGTGTGCAGTCCCGATCAATCATTCCATTTACCACATGATATGAAGCACGGGTTTGACTGCATTAGGGGGCTTATTGAGCTCAGCTCTTTGAGACCCCATTTACTCTTCTAGAAGTATGTGCTTTGATTAATAATAGATGGTTAGCCACATAGTTAAGTAGAATGATTGGCACCTTTTATTGTTTGTTTTTAAGACTAAGTTCGTGAAACTGGCTGACCAGAGCAGAGGTTTGTTGCTGGGCTGGCTAACAAATGCCTGCCTGTTTGTAAACTCAGAAAGCCCTCCTTCCAAAGATCAAAATATTGGTGCTCTCTGGACATTTGCTCCATTATTTGTGGTGCTCAAATCCTTGTGAATGCTATGGCCCTTGAGTCTTCTTTTCCTATAAGGATAGGTCACCCTTTTGGTAACTGGAAAAGTTGTTGCTGGCATGATCTTCCCTCTAAGCAGACAGCATAATTAGAAATTTACCACTGATTTGGTGCAGTTGGGCTTCCCTGGTTGCTCAGATGGTAAGGAATCTGCCTGCAGTGCAGGAGATCTGGATTTGACCCCTGGGTTGGGAAGATCCCCTGGAGAAGGGAATGGCACCCTACTTCAGTATTCTTGCCAGGAGAATTCCATGGACAGAGGAGCCTGACAGGCTATATAGTCCATGGGGTCACAAAAAGTCAGACAGGACCGAATGACTAACACTTTCACTTTTTTTTGGTACAGACAGTACTTCATGGGCTACATAAAGTTTGGGAAGGATGGGCTGAAGTTTAGTTGCTAAAACTCTGCCAAGGAATGTGAAGTGAATAAACACTTAATCCCAAACCTAAAAACCGCAAGCTTAAAATTAGAAAGGCTGACATTATAGCAAACAGTGTGTGCATATACAAGTGTATATGCTGAGCATATGTACCGGGTGTGGGACTTCCCAGGCGTCGCTAGTGGTACAGACCTCTGCTGCCAATGCAGATGATGTGAGTTGGATCCTTGGGTTGGGAAGATCCCTTGGAGGAGGGAATGACAATCCATTTCAGTGTTCTTGCCTGGAAAATTCCATGGACTGAAGAGCCTGGAGGGCTATAGTCCATGGGGTCACAAAGAGTCGGACATGACTGAAGTGACTTAGCATTCACACATGTACCAAGTGTGGGACAGATTTCTTCAAACCCTCCATATCCTGTACATAATCCGTTTATTGAAATCTCCCAATCACTTAGGTTGAGTGGGCCATCTGATTCCCTCATGGGCCCTTGGAGAGATGGGGGCCTGGAAATTCAGATTGCATAAGTAACCTGGCCTTGGTCAAGGTCACATAGAGAGAAGTTGGGTGACATTGTGTTTCAGCCTTTGGGAACACAAAGCCAGTATTGTTAGATATTGCAGAATACACAGCTATGACTCGAGTTTTCTCAAAGGGGACGGATGACAGCTCAGGTGAGTGGATGAAAACAGGTGAGGAGGCCAGAATTGCTGGCCAGCAATTCTGATGCTTTCCATGGGTTAGTCTCGCTTGCTGCTACAAAGAAATATTAAATGGGAACAAAGGCATCAGCACATCTTAGAATTACAGGGTCATCTAGACACCAAGATCATCGACGGGCCAAACTGGGGCTCCTCAGAGACAGGAAACTGCCACTGGCTGACATTTGCCTTTGTACTCTCCACGATCTGGCAACTCACCAAGGGATTCTTACTTTCCTCTAGAACTTTCTTAAAACTATTGCAGTCCAATGGAAATTAAAGGTGAACAGGTCCTTGTTGGTTATCTATTTTGAATGTAGCACAGGGAAATCTGCTCAATATTCTGTAATAATTTAAATGGGAAAAGAATTTGTAAAAGATAGATACATGTGTATGTATAACTGAATCACTTTGCTGTACACCTGAAATTAATACAACATTGTTAATCAACCATACTCTGATACAAAATTAAAAAAAAAAGATGAACAGGATTGATGTATAGTAAAACAGTTATGCTGGGGGAGCTAGTCAATCCATTAAAAATAGCAATACAATTAATATTCATTGAGTGGTTATTATGTGCTAGATAGATACCATGATAATAACTGTATGTATACCGAAGTATTTAATTCTCCCAAAAGCCCATAATGTTGGTCTGATAATGCATTTTACAGATGAGACTGGATTATAGAGTGACTCAGAAACTTCCTTAAAGTCTTAGTGCTAGTCAGCAGGTAGAACTGGGACTCAAATTCAGGTCTGTTTGATATCAATATCCTTGCTCTGAACATTATAATCTATAGGTATATAGGTGGCTTTGTGGGTATTTTTTCCTTGTTATTTTTCCCAAAGCAAAATATTAATAATTGCTATTATCTCCTGAATATTCCCCACTTTTCACCTCCTCCTTAGTATACATTTTCTCTTAATTCTTTCCAAGCACCCAAAAGATGTCTTTTCAATGATAAGAGAGCTCCTTTCTCCTAGCGTAAGTGACACACTGTCTTTGATCTTCCATAGCTTTGAAATTATTGAATCTAGATATTGCCCAACTCTCTTGCCCATTCTTTAAGTGGAGAGAGCAAGATCCTACTAAATGTTAAAAGTAATGGACCAATATTTAAGAAGCACTAAGAGCTCTTCCACTCAATATTTTCCCAGAATGTAAAAGTATTTCCAATTACTGTGCTTTTCTCCAAACCTAGGATCAACAAATGAGTAACAGATGTCAACTTTCACGGAAGACTACTCGCTGAATGCAGTCTGTTCTTGCTTATTGGAAACCCTTTAGCATGGGTTCTTTGTGTTTCTGTTACCATGACAATATTTGACCCCTTCTCGTGTTTTCTTTTTCCAGATCTGAGGCACACTTCACACAAGTGGAATCATTACAACAAGAATTACTTGCTGCCTATGATGATAATCTTAAGTGGATTTCATTTATTGTCCTTTATCAGGACCATGCTGTTTATATGAGGACCTCAGTTTGTCAAGTTATAATATTTTGGCACAAGGGATATTTTCCCCTTTTGTGTTTCAGATTTCAGCTCAAAGATCACCTGTGAACTTCTTTCTTGACTCTGCAAGGCTACATTAGACTACTAGACTACTGAAGTTTCTGCGTTATCCCTTTCATTGTATTTTCTACAATCACTGAAGTTTTCTTTTTTAAAATACATTAGACATTTCAGGTACACATAAAAATTAAGCAGACAGTACAGAGGATTTCCAGACACTCCCTACCTCTACACATGGACAACCTCTCTACCAACACATGCTGTCCCAGAGTGAACATTTGGTACTATTGATGAACCTATGTCAGCACATCATTATTATAACAAGTCCACAGTTTGCATGGTTTCACTCTTGGTGTTGTACATCCAAAGGTTTGTGATAAAGTTATAATGACATGTAGCCGCGATGATAGTATGATTAAGAGTAGTTTCACTGCTCTCAAAATACTCTGTGCTCTGCCTACCCCTCACTCCATCGTCCCCAGCCCACCAATAAGCATCAATCTTTTTGCTGTCTCCAGAGTTTTGCCTTTTCCAGAATGATATATAGTTTTCAGATTGGCTTATTTTACTTATTAATATGCACTTAAGGTTCCTCCATATCTTTTCATGGCTTGATAGCTCATTGTTTTAAGCTCTAAATGATATTTCATTGTCTCTATATACCACAATTTATTTATCCATTCACCTAATGAAGGTCATCTTGGTTGCTTCTGAGTTTTGTCAACTGTGAACAAAGCTACTATAAACATCTGTGTGCGGGTTTTTGTGTGAACATAAATGTTCAGTTCTTTTGGGTAAATACGAAGTAGCACATTTATTATTTCTTGATCATATGGTAAGAATATGCTTATTGATTTACCTATTTGGAAACTGTCAACTTGTCTTGCAAAGAGGCTGTACCATTTTGCATTCCCACCAGCAGTGAATGAGATTTCCTGTTGCTTCACATACTTGCCAGTGATTGTTGCTGTGTGTGTGTCGAATTTGGTCAATCTAGTGAATGGGTAGTGGTAGTTCATTGTTTTAATTTGTAATTCCCTGATGATATATGCTATTCAGCACCTTTCCTTATACTTACATGCCATATGTTTGTCCTCTTTGGTAAAGTGTCTGTTCAGCTCTTGCCATCTTTAAATCAGGTTGTTCATTTTCCAAAGCAGTTGTTTAATGCCTGTGTTCCCTGTAGTAACATAAAATCCTTGAAGGCAGGAGCTCTGAGTTTTTTCTTACTGTTGTATTCTCAGCACCTAGCCCAGGGCCTGCAGGGATTCAATAAATGTTTGTTTAATAAAAGAATTAGTGCGAGCATGAACTTGATCACTGCTCTGGCCAACCTGACATCATCGAAACCCGTATTTGCCAACGTACTCATCACCGTAAGCAGTTTCCTTATTCTAACCCTCAGTTCCCTATTTCTAAAGTGAATGTTATCATAAAATCAAACTTTCCAGTAGGTGTGAGAATTATATGAGATAATAACTGAAAATACTTTGTAAACTGTAGTATAGTTATTTCTAATGTCATAAGATATTATTACTTATGATTAAGTCCAGCAAATAAGCCTTTAAAGAAGAATTTCAAGAAAATTTTAGGTGTAGGATAATTGTCATCTACTTCAGCAATTTCAGTCTCAGCTTAATGCAGAGCTTAATGATGGAGCTTATGGTGGATCTTAACGATAGCTCCTGTTAAATGACTGTGTTCTATATGCCAAGTGTTTTCCACACATGATTTCTAATCACTGTACCCACCTTGCACTGTATCATTTTCATAGATGAAAAGTCTATCGATCACAGTGACTGAGCAAGAATTTGAACCCAGGTTAGCTTCACAACAAACCCTATGTGTTTCCACTTGCCCTGAATGGTGTCTGACAACTAAACTAAATCAGCTCAAGTGGAAACTTTTAGCCTGCATACTTTTAGAATTTTCTGGAAGCATAACTCAATCTTTGCAAGAGAAAATTGAGGAACTAGAGATTTCCACTGGTTACTGTGGAATAGAAGGATTCTGGAAGTCTTTGAGAAAGTGCTCTGCTTGCACCTCCCTTATTGGTCTTTGAGAACCTGAAGCTCCAAGCCCTCATGCACAGATGGGCAACAAGGGCTCAGGCAGGAAGTGTGGTTAGCCCTGCCTCGGCCTTGCTGTGAATCCAGACCCTTTATGTCAAATATGGGCAGTGGTGCTTTCCCTGATGGGACTGCATGTTTCGGCTGGAAGCCCCGACACGAAGACATGAATATATCTGTTGCCTACCCACTGGCTCAACATAATGACCAAGATCAGACTTAGCTTGAAGAAAGGTTCTTTACTTCCTATAGTGGGATTGTTCACACTCATATCTGGTTTGGAACTAAATGACTAGACTATTGAGAGTTGCTTTCACAGTGACCCTTTCCTCCACATCTTGCTACATCCGTAAAACCCTGCCAGAGACAGATTAGAAGGCCACCTGGAGAACAGAGCACCTCAGACACCGTGAGCTGAATCTATTCCTGTTAGCCACAACACAACAGATGTAGATCTAAAGTAGTCTGTTAGAATCAGTCCTGGGCAAATTTTAGGAGGTTGACAATTGCTAGGATTTCTATTTTTGTCTAGAGTCTGAAAATGTACTTTGTGCTTATTCTGCTATCTAGGTACAGTATTCTTCTAAAAAATGTTGGTTCTTGCCCTAGTTTTTCTTTTCTAAAAGTCACTTCAAGGCAGAAATAAATCTCTTCTCTGTATTGCTGTAGATTACGTCTTATAAAATGTATCCCTTCATCTATGATAAAACTAGAAAATGGTAAGTGCTCTGTCATTATTGAAAAGCTACAAGCAAAAATGACCTTTCTTGCCCACTTTCTGCCAGCTGCCCACCCCCGACCTGACCATCATCCCCATCTGAAAACACTTGATGAGGTCTTTCAGAACCACACATACGAAAGGGCATCCCCATCACTGAGACTGACTTCTGCCTGCATCAGTGCTTCTTATTACTCTTATCTGCTTATTGGATTACCATTAGCCTCTTATCTTGACAAATGCACAACCATAAATATAATTTACTGGATTTTGAAACTGTAAGCCATGGCTTGTTTATATCATTCTTTGTTTCCAGGCAGGATTTAGTAGTACATGCATTTTATTAAAGGATTCTTCCTGTGCCTCAGTCCAGGCTAACAAATATATATTTCCCAGCTCCTTTCCCCTTTATTTTTTCTGCCAAAAAGGCCCAAATAGAAACTGTTGCTTGGTTTATAGCCTTCTAATTTTTTTTCCCTGAAACAGAAGGCTATGGCGTTTGAACAAAATATGGTATTTCCTTCACAGCAATTTGTATGTTAGTGATGAGAAAGAGCCAAATTAAAATTCAAAAATATTCCTGACACCTTATATCATACATGTGCCAGCGAAGTTTCAGACGGGAATTCATGAAGTAAAGAATCTTTTCCTATTTTACCTTTAACAAGTGAGTGCATGTTTTCCTTCATTTGAGCAGTGCATATCTTATGGAACTCTGAAAGACAAAGACACTACAACTGGATTCCAGTTGCCAAATATGGACTCTGTGATGGGTGAACCTCTATTCTGCTTCAGCGTCAGCTATGCAAACTTTTCACAACGCCTCTTTCACTTGTTCTAAAACCGCCAAACCTTATCTTCTGCCTGGAAAGTTTTCCACTGATTAACTGACATTTCTATTTGAGACACTTGTCTGGATTCTGATGTGAGAAATTCAGGGACAGGGCAAGAATGCCCGGGTTAAAAATTTTTACTTGGAGTTGAAAGCAAATCCAGAAATAGAATTCAGTGGCTTGGGCATGGGAAGGTTTCAAGAGTCTGTAGACTCTGCTAATGGACTCTGATTTTTAAACCTCTCATCAAGCTGTTTGCAAATAAGCAAGGAAGACCTGCCCTTTAGCCTGTGCATGAAACATGTACTCTCCTTACTTCAGCCCTCAGAACCCCCAAAGGGACCCTAGGGCACTGATCCAGTTTGCCCTCTGAGCTGTAAAGCCCCTGGGTTATCACAGTATACCCATCAGTGTTGAGAGCAGGTATAACTCATTCACTCACACAGGCAGATGCAGAGTAAAAGCATTTGCAAGTGATTGTATTATTTTTACCAAGTTACCAAGTGCTTATGAAAACAAAGTGCTCTATTCAGAAAACCCCAGAATTTGCCACCCATATCTTTCAAACTTCTGGGGCCTTTGATCTTAGTATGACTCAGTAAGACAACCCAGGCCCCCATCCCACAGTCCGGGAGGGACTCCTCCCTGTACCCCAGATTTCTGGGGGAGCTCTCAATTTCTTGGTAAGTCCACACAGCATCCAGTTTGGCAGTAGGCTTTAGGTTTCGTCTTTGTGGTTTCCTTTACCTCACACTGGAAGTCACTCCAAAACCTTCCTTCCCTCAGAGTACCACTAAGTCTTTTGTATTTAGTGACATTTACAGAAAATTTGAACTATTAATAAGAGAAGGGCAAAATCTTCACCTTGGATTTTAACTGTCACTATCCAAAGATTCCATCAGCCAATTCTCACCATAAGCAATTTACCAGAAGCCAAGCTCTCTTGTGGCTCTGCTGGTAAAGAATCTGCCTGCAATATATTATTATATATTAAATATATAATTTAAATCTTATACACTGATGCTTGAAGGCAGGTAACATAATCCACATTTAATAAGGGAAGAATGGGAGGTTCTAAGATGCTAATTAACTTGCTTGAGGTCACACTCCTGGTAAGTGGTGGAGATGGGATTTAATCCAAGGCTTGGCTGATTTCCAGGTTCACGCCTCTTCCTGCACACATGCAATGAGTTGCCTAGGATAGCTTCTTCTGGTCCTATTCCCTTGCTTTTTGGGTAGACAAAGATCATAATCCAGGCAGTTGAAGAACCTAGGAAGCAGATTGATCCCAATAGCTTCATTTCTGCCTTCTGTCTCCCAAACATAAACTGAACTCTTTAGAGAAAAAGTTTACTCTCCTGTCTATAAAGACCCTTAAATTCTCCAAAGCTTCACAGCTGTGTGAAGCACACTATGCCCTTCCTTCCTCACCCCAAAGTCCTTCAGTAGAACATTAACTTTGTAGAAAGGCTTAGGTTTTATTCACAAGCACCCATTTTATTTTATCACAAACATCTATTGACACAATTTATTAACATATTCCATTGATGGCATACATATTTTAGGTTAAGAATTACAGTAAATACAATGACCTGGAATTAGGTCCACAACCTAATTGGTCCAATGACCATGGAATTAGAAAAAAAAAATCTTTTTTCCTCACTCAAGTAGAAGCTTATGAATCTCTTTTCTCATATTCTCCCATCTTCTACAATGATCCTCCCAAGGTCATTGTCTCATCCACTCATTTGGAATAATGATGGGGTGACTAATGGCCATGTGGGAAAGATGGAAATCAGGGATGGTTCTGAGTGGCACAAACCTCTCCTTATTCCTGAGCTCCTTCAATTATAATTTGTACCTGCTGACAGATGCAGACCTGCTAACTCACAGAGAAACAAGAAATCCTGGTATTTTTTTCTTGGCACTTAGAGTTACCAAGTTTCTCAAGAACTTCTTCCCTGGAGGAAAAATAGAAAGTATTCACTGACAGATTAGACCAGAATTACCTTTTAATAAAGAGATCCTGGGTCATGTCAATTGACATTAATGAAAGATATTTTTTCCCTACCAATAATCTTCCAAAAATTGAACAGAAGTCACCAGGACTCTGCTGAGACAAAATCATGGTAGATAAGCCACCACTATTTCACACATGGATTAATGCATCCCCCTCCTGTTTACTTTCAACTGCCTCCCACTGTGTGTTGGGGAGCCCCAAGACCACTCTCAGGCTCAGCGATTTGCTAGGACAGACAGGACTCAGAAAAGTTGTTATACTCATGGTACAGTTTATTATAGTAAAGGCATGCAGTTGGAAATCAGGAAAAGTCACATGGATGGAGTCCAGGAGAAACCAGGCACAAGCTTCCAGGTGTGTCCTCCTGGGGGAGTCAGACAGGACACGTTGAATATCCTTTCAGCAATGATGTGTGACTACACTTGTGAATTGTTTCAACTAGGAAAACCGTGTGTTCAGGCTTTTATTGTGGGTCAGTCATGTACATATGCAGCATCTGTGTGAGTGATCCCAGCTACTCAGACTGCAGTCCTCTTATCTGCTGAAACTAGTAGAGCCTGCCCTAAACCCTCATGAACAACAAAACTCTTATTAAACAGAGTATTCCAAGGGCTCAGAAGTTATCTCCCAGGACCCCCACAAAAACCTTTTTTTTGAAGCCAGATCTCTGCTGAATGTGCAGGATTTGAGCAACCCAGTCCTGCTGAGTTAACTCTTACTTCCCTTGAATCTATTCTCTGCAGAGATGACTGCTTAAAGTCAGAGAGATGCTGCTTAAAACTGAAGACAGGAAACATCATCACTCCTCTGCTCAGAAGCCCTGAGCTTCCTTGGTGGGTCAGACAGGAAAGAATCCGCCTTCTATGAGGGAGATTCAGGTTCAGTCCCTGGGTTGGGAAGATCCCCTAGAGAAGGAAATGGCTACCTATTCCAGTATTCTTGCCTGGAGAATTTCCATGGATAGAGGAATCTGGCAGGCTACAGTCCATGGGGCCACAAAAAGTCAGACTTGACTGAGCAACTAACACTATGACTCCACGTCATCTGGTTGCCTGCCATGTCTTCATTCACCCCATTTGCTCCTCCTTTGCTCACTAGACTCCAGTCACATCAGCCTCCTCCCTGTGTCTCAAAACCACATGCGCATTCATGCCTCGAGGAATATGTTCCCTCCCCTCAGAATGATTTTTTCTCATTTGTGCCCAAGATTTCCTTTCTTGGTCACACCATCTAACATTTAACCCCATTCCTAGAACATTGCATATTTTATTTTTGCCTATTTTTTCCTCCTTACCACTTATCATTAACTATTATACTCTATAACTTCATTACTCCTCTCTCCCCTAGAATGCTAACTCCTGAAGTGTGTTATCTGTTTGTTCTCTGCCATATCTATGGTTAGAACCAGTGCCTGACATACTCAATACTATTGTTGAGTGAATAAATAAATGAGGTGAAGGTGGTCGTATGGATCCGCATCCTAAGTAGCCAGGAAACAATAATCATCATATCAACATCACATCAACATCATTAATAAAGCTTTACCCTTTTTGGTCATTTTGCAGATTTCAAAAGGTTTCTGTAGTTATTAACTACCTGGGCCTCATCTCTCTGGGAGGTGAGTTTAGTAAGTGGTGAATGCTTCTTCTGTACTAATGCGGGATATAAGAGAAGGTAAATACAAGTTAAGGAGATGCAGGGGAAAGGAGACTGGAATCAATGTCTTCGGCACTTTGGTCTTCCATAAACTTCCGTTCTATGGGGCTTGTATAAGACACTATCATTTATGGGTTCAGTTTGTCTTTGTTTATAAAATAAAGAAGTTGAACTTGGATTTGATAATTTGAAGTCCTTCTTTTTCCATAACCTGGTTGTAATGGTCCAGTTTAATGAGCTCCAATGTGGTTTCTTTCAACTCACACTGTTCCTTTTCTGAGAAAGGACAGTTTGGATCAAAGGTCTTCTTTCTCTAAGACTATAGGTGGGATTCTAGATCTGTCCTGAGATTTACCTTGAACTTCCTGTGGCAATCGCTGCTATTGCAACTAGGAAGGGTAATTAACTCCTTCTAAGTTCACCCTTTTATTTTAACCAAGAGTCTCTACTACTTTCAAAATCATAACAATGTTTCAATAACCTGGAGAAATGCCTATGCTATTTTACTAAGTGTTAAAAATAGCATCAAAAAGTAAATTTAAAGTATTGTCTTAATTACACAAAAACGTGTAGAGCAAAAAGTATGGAAGTATGCAAAATGTCAACTGTGGTTTCTTCGTGTACTTGCAGTTTTCCCCATCTAGCTATTTGTTCATTTCTGTATTTTTCAAAAAGTCTAAAATAAATATGTTTTGATACCTAACATTATTTGCTTAATTTGAAAATTTAAGATAAAACCAAACATAGTAAGAAAACTAAGTATAGAGTGACAAAATTTGTAAGTTATTTTTATTTTCCAAGGTCATTTTTTGAGATTATGAACATAATTGACTAGAAAAGGTTAAAATTTGTATTTCCTTGGATTGAGTATCATTTCAGTACTTAGTCAATGCCAACTGGTAGTCAAGCTCTTCTTTTGGGGATGTATGCTAGAGGATCAGAAGTTTATTTGAGGACAGCAGCCATTAGAATCACATCTTTAATGCAATTTAAATTGCTTCCAGAACTACCTTTTGCCCCAGCCTAAATGAATTTTCACCCACTTCAATCCACTGAGAAGTAACTCAGAACCAGAAGGCTTTGTTCTTTATTAGTTCTGGAACAAGTAGACTTGAAGCAGCAGCAAGTTCTTGTTCCAAATGGACCAATCCAATCGTGTTGACAGTGGTTTAAAACAAGTAGGATACTTTTAAGGCAAAAGTGTGTGTGTATGATAGAAAGATTCTTGATATTCTCTTAAACTGAGTACTTTCTCTCTGCCCATATATAATTGTCCCTTATTGTGGGAAAGACATGATATATAATAACAACAACAACAGACCCCTAAGTGAGCTGTTTCCAAGCTTTATTTACACCCTATTATTTAACTGAGTGCTATAGTGCCTGAGTTTAATCCTCTTTCTTTTTCTTAAGTGCCAAAACTGAGTGTACAGGAAAAGCAAAACGTGTTTTCCCAAGTATCAGGTTTCACAGGCAGATGTTACATAGATGTGACCAACTATGTCTGCATGTGTTTTTAGTAAACATTTCAACTTCTATTATTGAGCTTAATTTACCCAGCTTACATGTCAGCTATCCCCTGCCTCGATATCCAAGAGACTGGAACTCAACTGAGCTTCCCACAACACAACTCACCTAACTGTGTTCTGCATCAGTGTGTGTTAGTGCATGTACTCTATCTTCCTTATAAAATTATGAGTTCTTAATTATAGTCTATTGAATCTATTTTTAAAATTTTCATATTCTGTTACACAGTGTCTTTGTCACAAAACTTGATGGCCATCACTGAGACTACCTACAGTTGGGCACAGTGGTTGATGGAAGACTGGGGACAAGAGAGGACAGACATTTAAGATATGTTGAGTATAAGCTCTTAACAGTTACTGGACTAAGGACATTAAAAAAAACTCATTTTTTCTGATAATATCTTTTATATGTGTATTATTAGAACCACTTTATAGATGAGGAAAAGGCAATTTGAATGAGTGACATCATTTATGTCATTTATGAAGCATTAGGATTCAAAAACATTTCAGTCTAATACTCCAATTTTAAGTCTTTTGATTGACTGTTCTAGGACTTCACAGTGACCTTGGCCTTGAAATTTCCTCCAGATTGCCTGGCAGTCATGGACGTTTCATTCAGTACCAAAAAAAGTGTACCATCTCTCTCTTGCTTTTCTATAGGGTCCACTCTCTTATTTGTAAGCAGCATCTGGAGCCTGGGACAACCTCTGTTCCTTTTGAAACTTGGCTTTGAATGTTAAACCTATTTATTTATAAAGGGCATTTAAGAGCTCCCCAGAGGCTGATGGTTCTACTATTTGCAGGTGGATCCCTGCCCAAACTGAGGTCATCTTTCAGAGTAACAGTTGAAAGCAATGGTCTTTCTCTCTACTTTATCTTTTTCATGGCAGATAACTCATCTGTCAACAGCATGTCAATCAAATTTCAAATGAATGTCCTTAGGAAGGAGGACATTTTAGAGATGGACACATCATGTGGTACAATCTCGAATGTATTTCCTGGCTCTTGCCATGCAGTGCTGTCACTTCAGTCGTGTCTGACTCTTTGCGACCCTATGGGCTGTAGCTTGCCAGGCTCCTCTGTCCATGGGATTCTCCAGGCAACAATACTGGAGTGGGTTGCTGTGCCCTCCTCCAGGAGATCTTCCCGACTCAGGGATTGAACCTGTGTCTCCTTGAGCTTCCACATTGTAGGCAGATTCTTTACTGCTGAGCCTCTGGGAAGTAACGAATGCACCCTTACTGGTGCATACGACAGCCTATAAACATTGTATGTGTGCAGTCTGGCCGCTTCACTGACCCCTGATGTAGAACTGGATGGAAGGAAGTTCTTGCTATGCTTCGTGATCACTCCAGTGGGCCAATCTCCGTCTCTCCTGCTCCCAGCATTCTAGGCAGCTGATGATAATGTGGACACACCTTCCATACATATTTAGGGAAAGCTGCAGTACTGGGAAGAGCTCTTGGAAATGATGGGAATGAGGCACTGTGCAGGCAGACTCCACACAGTCAGAGTACTGCTCATGTGGGAGGCTGGGAGGCTGGAAATTTATAGGAGAGAAGCCAGCAGTAAATGAGACAATCCCACCTCCACAGCCCCCCACCCCACTCCTCAGGGGCTCCCTCCTAATCTTTGTTTGACCCCAGCTTACTCCAAAGCGGTTTGTGCTGGCTAAGAGCCTGGTAGGAACCTTTGCTCCCTGCAATATTTTTTTTACACCATACCTGTTCCCTGGTGACTCAGATGGTAAAGAATCTGCCTGCAGTGCAGGAGAATTCCACAGACAGAGGAGCCTGGTGGGCTACAGTGCTTGGGGTCACGAAGAGTCGGACATGACTGAACGACTAACACTGAGTATAAAGAACTTGTACTGAGATTTCACAAGACCCTTGACATTACCCAAAAAGAACATCAGGAAACAGAGCAAGCATCAGTGTGTCTGCCTATATGCAGAGGAAACTTCAGAAAGAGAGCCACTCTGGATACACAGTGATAGCCAAATGCATTGAACTCAGAGAATCCACATATTTTGTGTGCTTTGGGAAAATAGGAACTGACCACGGGACTCTGTGCCCATAGTTTCTGTTAAGTTTTTTTCCTCTGAGGATTTTATTTTCCTTGTGCTTTTCTTTGGCTTGAGCTGGGCTTGAGACCCAGTTGATTGTTAATTAAAAACACAATAAACATCATTATTTACTTAAAATTAGATTTTTGTCCCTTAATACTGAACTGCCACATGAAACAAAACACCCTCGTGCAGACAAGGCACAGAGGGTTGCGTAACGCAGGCCGCCTGCTTCTGTTTTCCCAATGAAATGGCCGCGCCTCAGGTTTTATGGGCACAACAGAGTCTGGGAGAGGCACACGTCAGCGTTGCTCCTGAAGGAACATGCCGGTGAAATTCCTCTGCTCTGAGCTGCTTCTCTTTACTTCACTCCCCCTGCTGAGTTCTTCCTTCCTTACTCGGCAGAGGAGAAACCACTTTGGGGTTGAAAGAAAGTAAAATGAAGTCTGACTCTGTCCCTTATACTGGTAACTTCTCCTCCTTTATTGTCCAGGTGCCTCTCCCTGGATTTTCCTAGTCTGTCTTGGATGTTTGTCTATTTTCACTAGCAGACATCCTCCCCATGCCCTGACCCTGTTCCTAAGGTCCCTTTCCGGTTTGTGTTAGAACCCAGAATGGTTGTGCTTGGAAGTTGAATCCCCAGACAAGCTTACCGGAAGCTGAGATTCACTGTGGTCGTAACAGAACCTGATCCCCAAGGCTGAAAGGATGTGAATCAACACTCCAGTTCCAGCTTGCCAAGGCAGGACTGTGACTGAGGTTTTGTAGAGAGATGGGGAATATCCTGCCAGGGAGGTGAGGGAAAGGTGTGTGTTTGGAGTGGCTTCAAAAAAGAAGGCATAAGCTCTGTTGTTCAGTTTCAGGCAATATGGTTGCCAAGGGAAGATTATGAAATAACAGTCCTTCCCAGGGCACATGGACTCTCATTATCAAGGTGGCTGCTGACTGGCCATATGAAGGCCAGCTTGACTGTCCATACCAATCCTGAGATGGGCGAGTTACTCTGGAGGACAGGTGCTACACTACTGAGGTGGTGTCATTGGCCAGGCAGGAAGCCAAAAGAGAAGCATTTCTTTTTATGGTGGGATTCATGCTCCATTTCCCCAGCTGCTTGCTCCCTGGAATGACATCCCAAACTTTGGCTCCAGGCCACCAGGCCTTGGGGCTGAGCATTCTTCGAGCCTTTGGAACAGCTTGGCATACAGTCAGTGCACACATCTGGAATGTGCAGCTGGATTCAGAACTTTCCACTGGACTCTGGCACTTGGCAGAGTGTTGGGACTGTTGGCATTGACTCAGTTTGAAGGGGTTACAGCTCATATTTCCTCAAATGGTGCTTCTTGCTCATCAACACCTGCAGTCCAAGGCAGAGAAGGAGTCTCTGCTCCACTCAGGCAAAGAGAGCAAGGTCATGGTTAAGTTGGATGAATAAGCCCAGTGTAGCAGGTCCAGATGTCTGTCAGCCATGGGATGAGTTTTTCTGTTCAGAGGAAAGCAGTGAACAACAGGATGTGATTAGGAATTCATGGAACAAACTGGCTTCTCCCTGGGTGCCTGTGGCTTCTTTGTGGCACTCACAGTTCACCCAGGCTGCGAGGAAGGCAGGCAAAAAGAGCCACGCCCACCCTCTTTCCCACTCTCTTTCTCCTACTTCCTTAAAGTGTCTGACTCTTCAAAAACAGCAACAGTCATTTGTTGAGTACTTATTAAGTGCCAAGAACTTTATATACATTGGCTCGCTTAACCTTTACAAGAACCCAATGATGTATGATTCCTGCTCGGATTTGAAGCAAAGGAAACGAGACTCAGAGATATTAATTGTCTCAGACTTCTAGACACTGTTAGAGAGTGGCCAAACGAAATTCTGTGTTGTTTCTATCTGCCTTCAAAGTCCATTACTCTTCATGGCTTGGTCATGCCACATTAACTCGACTTTCCAAGAGTTTTGATAGGAGTTAGATTATCTAGGATACAGGGTGACTGCTGTAACAAAGACCCAAGATAAGAATAGCTTATACAAATTAAAAGTTTAATTTTTCTCAACCCGAACAAAAGCAGTCGAAGACTGATGTGGTAGTTCTGCAGTGCCAGGGAGGCACTATAGCTCCTTTACGTGGTTCAATGTGGTTCTTTCTGCTATCTGCTTCCAACTGGAAGGATGAACAAAAGTGAAGCAAGATAACACACACACCCCCAAATGGCTCAGTCATAGACCCACACATAGCAATAAGGATAGCGTAAAAATTGGGCTTTATGCTAAACCTTTATGTGGATGACTAAAGTCTAGTACCAAATAAGCATAGAAGAGGGCAAGAATGGATACTGTGGCACAGTTCTCCCTATTTGCCATGTATTCTAATGGCCAATCCAAATTTCAGAAGGAAAAAAAAAAAGTGTGATACGTTTAATGTAAAGGCATCTGGATCTTCCTGGAGGGAACTGATCAAGGATAATAGGAGTCTGAAATACAAGCAAGCCATCTTCCTTGAGAGATGGACAAATAGGAGAAAGAGAGAGAGACAGAGACCTGTAAAGATACCAGTGATTCATAGACCATTGGATAGAACTGGTCATATGGCTTCAACTGAACTGCAACAGAGGCTGGAAAATATTGGGGAGCTCATGGATTTGGGTGGAGAAAGCAATGGCAACCCACTCCAGTGTTCTTGCCTGGAGAATCCCAGGGACGGCAGAGCCTGGTGGGCTGCTGTCTGTGGGGTCACACAGAGTCGGACACGACTGAAGGGACTTAGCAGCAGAAGCAGCAGCATGGATTTGGGATGAGCATCAATTGTCTCTGCCGTGGAGATTTCATACGAAAACAAGACTTTCCAACTTTTCTTGGAAAATCAGATGTAGCAACTGGAGCTCCTCAACTGCCCACTTTAGTCAGAGAAATTGGTTTCCAGTGTGTCTCGTTCACCATTTAACTCCCCACTTTTGAGGCCTGATAGTGTCAGAATTGGAGAAGGCAATGGCACCCCACTCCAGTACTCTTGCCTGGAAAATCCCATGGACGGAGGGGCCTGGTAGGCTGCAGTCCATGGGGTCTTGAAGAGTCGGACACGACTGAGCGACTTCACTTTCACTTTTCACTTTCATGCATTGGAGAAGGAAATGGCAACCCACTCCAGTGTTCTTGCCTGGAGAATCCCAGGGATGGGGGAGCCTGGTGGGCTGCCATCTATGGGGTCACACAGAGTTGGACACGACTGAAGCGACTTAGCAGCAGCAGCAGCAGCAGCAGCAGCAGTGTCAGAATACAGTTTTGAATGATTTTAGGAGGCTTGTCCTAAGTTGTTCCTGACAAGCCAAGGCAGTTCATTTTATTCCAGAACAAGAATTGTTTCTCCCTAAATACATTTCCTTACATTTTCTTCAATGACTCTCTACACTTCCTCACACTTTGACTGTGAGAACAACCTTCATGTAGCCCTGTGGGTTGATATTTTGGAACTCAAAGATTGTGGGAAACATCTAATATGGGCTTTGCAAGTGTAAGAAATAGTACTGTGCATATTTTAATGAAAACTTTATGAATGGCCATGCCTCTTCTTTTCACTCTGTTCAAGGAAGGTGGAGAGAATTAGTAACCTAAAGACGGAGGCTGAAGTGTTAGTCTATGACTTGTTAGATGTCTGACCATGGATGCATCTTTAGCCTCTTGGAACCCTTGTAAAACATTCAGTACAAAGTGGTCATGGGAATTCCCTTGGTGTTTCAATGGTTAGGACTTGGCACTTTCAGTGCTATGGCCCAGGTTCAGTCTCTGTTCATGGAGCTGAGATCCCACAAGCTGCTCAGCGTGACCACAAACAAAAATCGGTGGCAATGAGGATTAAGTGAGGTAAAGTTTGTGAAGGCATTGTAAACTGAAACACCAATAACACCAATTCAGTTTATAATCTATCTTTCAAGTTTTGTAGCTTTTTATTTCTTTAAAATTTTCACTAATGCAGTCTCCTCTACACATACTTTATTTTTATTTTACTTAAGATAAAGGCAAGAACTTAAACATAGTTCTAGATATCTAGAAGAGACAAGAAAAATATTCTCCTTTTACAGTTCAAGAAACAGACCAACAAGTAAACTTACCAGAGTCAAACAGCGAAGGCAGAATAAAAGTTGAAAGTCACGCAGTCGTGTCCGACTCTTTGCTACCCCATGGACTACATGGTCCATGGAATTCTCCAGGCCAGATATTGGAGTTTGTAGCTGTTCCCTTCTCCAGGGGATCTTGCCTACCCAGGGATTGAGCCCAGGTCTCCCATACTGCAGGATTCTTTACCGCTGAGCCACCAGGGAAGCCTGAAAGTTGAAAGGTTGTGGGCAAAATTAAAAGAAAGACCAAATAGAGCTGATTCTCATTTTTTGCAGATTCTCTCTTTGCAAATTTGCCTACTGGTTAACATTTATCTGTAATTCTAAAATCAATACTCCTAGAGTAGTCATTTGCAGACATGAGCAGAGCAGTGAAAAATTTAAATCACCCAACAAAGCACATTCCTAACTGAGCTTGGAGAGGGTGACATTCCCTTCTTGTTTCAGGTCTTATACTGTAAACACGTGTTCTTTTTGCAGTTTTGTTTTGTTTTGCATTTTTGGGCTTCTTATTGGTGTTTTCACTCTTTAAAATGGCTCCCAAACAGAGCTGCAGTGTTGTCTAACACAAGAATTGTGTGATGCGCCTTATGGAGAAAGTATGTGTTATAGATAACTCCACTTAAGGATAAGTTATGTTGCTACTGACCAAAATTTCAATTTTAATGAATCACACACACACACATACACACATTGTGTAGGATGCTTTAAATAGAGAAACATAAAACAAGATCAGGTATTGATTGGTTGATCAAAATGTAACCATAGGCTTGCAGGAACTTAACTCTATGTTATCCTTAGAAGTAAAGGCTCAATATCAGCTAATTGTATATCTGAGGCAAATTTATAGAGCATAATTACTGTGAATAATACAAATCAACTGTATATTGCCAAATGCAAGCCCTTCATCATAATTCAAAACTTTTAACAAGATTGCTTTCATTTCAAGCCCCTTTCAAGTACAGTGATGGAACCAATGGAAAGCACTGTGTCTTGGTGGCATCTTTGACTCTCCACCGATGTTATCAGCTAACATCTGTGTTAACAGCTAACAGGAAATACATGGCTTAGCCACAAGTCACTTTGAGCTCCATGTGAGCTGTAGCATGAGCCTGAATTCAAGACTTAGGGTCTAAGCTCAAAAGTAGATATATTTCATTCATTTTGACTTCACAATCAACATAAGTTAAAAGTTGACTGGTGGTTTAGGTTAATGAGATGAAAAAATTGTGAAATGTTTAGATTTCTTATTTCCTTTTGAAATAGTTGTGTAGACCAGTCTATCTTTCTGCCTTTCTTCTCTCCTTGCCTTCATCCTATTCTCTTCTCTTTTCCTCTCGATTTTAATCTCTTTCACTTCTCTCACTCCCCTCTGTACTCTCTCTTCTCCCTCATTTCTCCTTCCTGATGTCATGACACTTTTCTGTGTCAGAGCACAAAGCCAAACAGAAACTTGATAATTACTCATTTAATTTCATGACTACAGAGAACGAGCCTATCAAATGCACTCTGAGAACTCTCAAAATGCAAAGATCAAAAGGCGACTTGAAGAAGCTGCGTTTTCAGATAACTTTTAAAACCTCTATTTGTTTTTTTCTCATAGCTCAGGGCAAAAGAATTTAAAAGGTGGAAACACATTTTAAAAAATCCCTGAGAGTTGAACTGTATTTTAGGTAACTTAGATCTCAAAAGTGACTTTTAAAAAGTGTGAAAAAATGTGATACATAACTGTATGATCTTAATTACATAAAAATGAAGGCTTTGTTGTGTAAATACACAAATTGGACACATCAAACGGTAAGCTGCTGGTGATTATGGGTGACTTTGTTTTTTGCTTCTTGTGTTTTTTGGTTTCCTATTATGCACGTGTTAACTTTTAAGAAATAAATATTTTAAAAGTCCAAAAAATTTGAATTAGCTGTTGATTGCATTGAGCAAAGTCTGGAAATAAATGAAGAAGCCAATTCCTTGGAGACTTAGTTAGAAATTAACCAAATTTGGAGCTTTGTTTGCCTTTTGTGAAATATCTACCTGTTTACAGTATTTCATGTTTTAATAACAAGCCTGGCTTTGTTAAAGATATGTGAGCATTGGAGGCAACATGCTTGATCTTGCTAAGATCTGTTGGGGCACTCTCTCTTTTCTCCCTTGGATGCACAGGTTTCAGTGCTGATCCATCATGCCAAGATAAGAGCTGGAGAGCTTTTAGTTGAAGAGCAGCCATTTAGTGCTTCTGAAAGAAGTCTCAGTACAGCTTCCCCATGCACCCGGAGTCACTTTAACGATGCAAGGGAGCACATAATGCACTTTACCCTGATGTTTCACTACTTTAGGCACTAACCCATTGTCAGATCCACCATCAATATCTTATTAAATTCATCATTGTGTCCTTGACATTATTATAATAGCTCTGGCAACTGCATGATAGATATAAATAAATCACGAGCCTGAATTTTCTTTTATGTGACTTCCTGACTCAATCCACCACTCACTTTCTCTTTAGCTATAAAAATCTTTAGGCAACCAGTCACTTTTTCAGTTGGTAGGAGCACTGTGACAGGAGCTTTACATAGCTGCTTTCTGAAGCATTTGCTTTAACACTGCAGATATATCTATGGAGCCAAGCCCTTGAACATCAAAGACAGGGTTTTGTCTTTGATTGTTTGATTGTCCCTGGTCTACTGAGAACTTGGCCTCAGCCCTCTCCAGTTTCAGGTACCTGGGAAACAGGTGTTCTCGTGATTCATGTACATAGGTAAAACATGCTTTGAACTGCTTTCTTTAGTCCTTGGTAGATGAGAGCAGTGTTACTATTTCAAGCTTAACCAGCAGTCTGGATTTCTCTATTTCACAAGCTTGAATAAATCGAACATCTTATTTTGAAAGCTCTCTGCCCTTTTCTTTCTTTTTTCTTAGCAACATATGAGCTTTTACACCATTTACTGATGCAAATTGCAGATATTTTTTTAGAACTATGCTGTGGCTAGCTTCTTTAGGCTAAAAATACTCCAGCTTAACTGTGTTAGAGATGATGATTTATGAATTTTATGGGAAACCAGGGTAAGATCACTATTAGATAATATTATCGCCAGGAAAACACAAGTCCCCAAAGCATGATTCTAGAGGAATTATTATGCCTGAGAACCAGATATATTGAAAAAGAAGATAAAGTAACACTGTTTTTAGCTCACCCCCATCTTCACAAAAAAGTTGAGTGAAATGGATTGGGTCACAAGAAAGCAACTTTTCCTTCCACAAGTTATACCCGAGGTACTCAAGCTTGAGTATGTGTCAGAATCATCTGGAAGCCCAGTTAACATGCAAGTCACTAGGCCCTATCCCTGATGTAGTAAGTCAGGGGTGGGGCTTGAGAGTTTGCATTTCTCACTTTGAGATGTGCTGAGTTAGGCCTTCATCACCTCAAGATAAAGCAAAACATGAAGTCCAACCAGCCTATAGCCCTCCAAGTCCACGCCCATGTTTTTGATCTTAACCCCATGATGTCAGGAAATTTCCTTCAGTTCCTGGCACTGAGCTGGCCCCAGCCCAGTACCCTGGGAGTTGTGTTCCATTTCAGTAACTCCAGGCCTGCCTGATGGATGAGAGAAACTCAGTATTGGGCCCCAGGGGTGGAAAAAGAGAAAGAAGACAGTGCCACTTCATCATTCACTGGCTCTGCCCAACACTGAAAAGCTCTGCCCTTCACACATGGCCCACTCGTTTGTATGATGGGAGTTGACCAGTGAGCTCGGTCCCCTCCCTGCACACCCAGCATCAAGGAGGGAGTACAGAGAAGAGCTCACACTAGTTTTAGAAAAGGAAATTGTATCCTCATTTCTTCCCCCACTGCCGATTTCTTCAGATAAGCCACAGCCAGCGGTTTCTCATGTGTGTCTCCTGCCCACTGGTACCAAGGCATCTTCTTTGCATGTGTGCCTCTATCTCAACAGCAGAAGTGCACAATTATGTTTGAAAGCAGACTTCAGTTCTAAATGTGTTTGCAGAAAATATCCTTGAAAGTAATCCTATAATGAGTATTTTTGTAAATTATGTCTTTTCTCTTTAAATCATCTATTTTATATATTCCTACTGTCATGGATACAGTCTGCGGTAAGTGAGACATGTAAATTTGCACTTAATCTGCCCATTGCTTATTTTGCTGTTAACATTTTATTGTAGAGAATTTCAAACATGCTTTTATTTTTTCAATTTTTAAAAAGAATAATCTTTATTTTAAAAAATTTTATTTATTTATTTATTTTTGGTTGTGCTGGGTCTTCATTGCTGTATAGGCTTTTCTCTAGCTGTGATGTGCGAATTTCTCATTGCGGTGGCTTCTCTTGCTGTGGAGCGTAGGCTCTAGGGCATGCAGGCTTCTGTATTTCTGGCACATGGGCTCAGTAGTTGCAGCTTCCAGGCTC
Source organism: Bos indicus x Bos taurus (assembly GCF_003369695.1). Lineage (NCBI taxonomy): Eukaryota > Metazoa > Chordata > Mammalia > Artiodactyla > Bovidae > Bos > Bos indicus x Bos taurus. Next base: position 78,424,224 of record NC_040083.1, on the reverse strand, counting down.
TACAGTGCAGGTTCAATAGTTGTGGTGCCCTGGCTTAGTTGTTCCCTGGCATGTGGGATCTTTCTGGATTCAGGGATCGAATGTGTCCTGCATTGGCAGGCAGATTCCTTACCGCTGAAGTATCTGGGAAGCCCTCTTTGTTCTTTTTTTTAAAGTATTTTCCCCAACTTTTCTTCTGTTTCAACTTTATCTGGTATGGAGAGAAAATACAAGACTCTCTTTGGAATTTGGGTTAAGGATAGTGGACTTCCCATCATATAGTATTTTCTTATGACCCTTCGATATTAGGAAAAACTATTATTTACTTGCGGAAGTGATGTCTTTTTTTGGATAGATAATGTGAATCTTGCTCTGATTGTGCTTCTCTCTAATTGAGGTCTTTTGGAGACAATTTGTAATAACTTCTAGCTTGTGTATAGAAGCTTTGGGCACTTATTTCTTTAATTTCTTCCCCTTGTCTCTTAAAAAATTCTATTTTATTCAAAACATTTCTGTTAACACTCTCTGATCAACTTTGAAAAAGGAGATAGGGTAAATACAAATGTATTTTTCAGACAAAGGGATTATCTTCCGGCCCTTACAGTAACAGCCCATCGTGGAGTCTATGTGCTAGACAAGAAAAGCATTTGATCTCATTGAAAGAAATCCATGCCCAGCAGCAACCTGACAGGTACATCGCAGGAACATCAGTGGTCATCACGAGAATGCATACTTATGGCCAGTCCAGAAGCCTTTTTGCATCCATTAGTCTCACGTGAGCTCATTGACTTTACTGAGCTCCAGTGAATGAAAGCCCTTTTAAGTCTGGTTCCTCCCAACCTCCAATAGGTTGTGATTCCATCAATTTCTACTATTTGGGGTTGCAGAAATATTATATATTAAGGTAAAAAACCTGGACAAGATGATTTATAATATATAACAAAGTCCTACAAATATGTACAAAAAAGACAACTCATTAGGAAAATGGAATTGGATCAAAAGAGTATTTCACAGAACTAAAAATGACCACACGTGTATGAGAAAAGTCTGGGCAATCTCATTCCTAACAGAGAACGAGCAAATTACATAACAAACAGGAGTGGCTTTGGCCAACTGGATTGGCAATATTTTAGGAAAAGTAGGAGAGTATGGGAAGTGAATACTCTTAATCACTGTTGATGGTATTATTGTCATAACCTGGAGGTAAGTTGCAAAGAATTACCCCAAACTTAAATGCAGAGACTGTACCAGGAATAATTCTTCTAGGGAATTATCCTTCACAAATAGTGGCACATGCATACAGAGGCATGCATATGCACGCCATGGTCACATTCATTACAATATTGAAAAAAAAAGGATAATTAAATAGCCAATCAATAGGTGAATGATAAAATAATCATTATGTGGATGTATCCATATGATGGCACCCTATGCAGCAGTTTAATGAGCATGATAGCTCTCTGTGTGCCAGCATGGAAACACTCTTCAAAACATATGGTTCAAAGGATGAAAGCAAGATGCAGAACAATATGAAAAGAGTATGAGTCCACATATGTAGCAAACAAACTACTGCAGACAATATGTTTTTGTGTGTCTTTAAGAAGGCAAACACACCGAGAAAGGACTTTTAAAAAATAGCTAGTCCTGGTTAGGGGAGTGGGCTGGAGATGGCGATGGGGACGAGAGTGAAGGAGGGCTTTTAATTTGTTATCGTATGTAGTTCTGCAAGGTTTGAACTTTAATTGTGCATAGTGCAGTTACCCCCCTAAAAAAGCCTTTAAAATAATGATAAAAATTAAGATAAAAGGACTAAATAGATACCTACTCAAATATAATCTGGGTAATGGAATTACAGATAATTTTTAGTTTTTTTGAGTGGCTGTTTCCAAATTTTTACAGTGAATATATACTGTGAATATATACTGTGAATATATACAGTGAGTATATACTGTGAGTATACACTGTTTTGTAAGCAGACTCTCCCCACCCCCTCAAAAACAAAACAATTCCCTCACTTTGATACATTTTACTCTGCCCTTTCTAAGCATAGGAAAGGGATAGGACAGAACAATGTATTTTAACCACAATAATTTTCTTTCCCATTCTTTCAGCTACTCTCATTATTAGAGAGAATCTTCTGTTTCCTCCATTCCTGCACTTTAACACTTTCTGACAGAGCTTCTTGGGTTAGATTCACTGTCTACTCTCAAACACTAGGAATAAGTTCAGCCCTTGTTGTTCAGTTGCTAAGTCACGTCCAACTCTTTGAGACCCGGAAGACTGCAGCATGCCAGGCTTCCCCGTCCTCCACTGTCTCCTGGAGTTTGCTCAAATTCATGTCCAAGTTTCAGTGCTGATAGTGTCTTATTCCCAGAAAAGTCATCAACTCCCACTTCCTCCAGGGGAAGGATGCTGAACTTTTTTTTTTTTCCTTCTAATTTGTCCTTTTTGTCAGTATAGCATTATGCAGTTCAGAGTCCCCATGTTCTGTGTATTTACCTGGACACCTGGAAATTTCTTTTTTTAAAAGAAACGTTTTTTCCCAGCTGTGCCCTCATGGACAACTCCAATCTCCATTTGGCCTGGAGCTTTCACAAGCTGAACTCCTGCCTATCTCCCTTGGATCAGCTCAGAGTCATGCTTTCTCCTGAACAGGCCATATGGACTACTTGTGGATGATTTCCCACGGCCCATTCACCTTTCATCATAAGCACATCAAGGTATCCACGTGTGTCACATGCTTTTGAGAGGTAAAGAGAATTTCAAGGAAATGGATCCATGAATGGGCTTCCCTTTCCCCCGCCACCTTGCTTTTCCCCACAGTAGTATCTCTTATGTATACAAATTATCTCCTTAAGGCAGACATCTCAATCTATAAGATATATGCAAATAGCCTAGGGATTTGGTTAAAATGCAGATGCAGATTCTAATTCATTAAGTCTAGGGTGGGGCCCAAGACCTTGCATTTCCACCAATTTCCCAGGGGATGGTGATTCTGCTGATTCCTAGGGTGCACTTAGAATGGTAAGGTTCCCAGGGACAGGAGTGAGAATTAGTCTCATCAAAGCTATGTAAGGTTATGAACCAAAGGTATGATTGAACTTATGGATACAGGTTTCATTTAGATACATCATCTTAAGTATAAACCAAAAGACCCACAGTTTTGTAGAAAGACCTGGCTGTGAATCCCATAATACCGGAATCTCAGGAACGAAAAAGCAGCTCAGAAGGGGTGTACTGAACTCTCAAAGAAAAAACATGTATCCCATTTCTTTTTTGATATATTTAGAATTTATTTCAGGTTGTCATGTGGGTACAGAGTAATTAAAATACAGTGTGGTTATTTGAGCATTTCTTTATATTGAATGTGTGTTTAAAAATTTTTTATGCTGAACACTATGTATACTGTTTTTGAATATATTATTTTGAGGTTTTCTTAGTAGGTTCTCTGTGTGCTACAATATATGCTTCTAGTTTACAGGTATTTAATGACTTCAAGTGAAATGAAACCTTGTTTCCATTTATTTCTCTTTACTCTCTCAATTTCTCTCTTTCTGTTTCTGTTACAAGATATAAATAAAAAAAAAATTGCCATTGATGGCCTTTAGTACATTCACGATATTTTGCAACCATGAAAGTGAAAGTGAAGTCGCTCAGTCGTGTCCGACTCTTAGCGACCCAATAGACTGCAGCCTACCAGGCTCCTTGGTCCATGGGATTTGCCAGGCAAGAGTACTGGAGTGGGCACCATTGCCTTCTCCGTTTGCAACCATAACCACTGTCTAATTGTAACACTGTGCATTCTAATCACCTTCAAAAGAAACCATATACCCCTAAGTAGTTACTCTCCATGCTTCCTCTCCGTGCTGCTGCTAAGTCGCTTCAGTCGTGTCCGACTCTGTGCGACCCCATAGACGGCAGCCCACCAGGCTCCCCCATCCCTGGGATTCTCTGGGCAAGAACACTGGAGTGGGTTGCCATTTCCTTCTCCAATGCATGAAAGTGAAAAGTCAAAGTGAAGTCGCTCAGTTGTGTCCAACTCTTAGCGACCCCATGGACTGCAGCCTACCAGACTCCTCCATCCATGGGATTTTCCAGGCAAGAGTACTGGAGTGGGGTGCCATTGCCTTCTCCGACAGTCCCAGGCAATCACCAAACTACTTTGTTTCTATGGATTTGCTTGTTCTAGATATTTTATATAAATGGAATCAGAACACATGGCCTTTATGTCTGATTCCTTTCACTTATCATAATGTTATCAAAGTTTATTCATGTAGTAAGATATATCAGCATGTCACTCATTTTCATGGCTGTATCATATTCCATATAAACTGGTATGTGAATGGGAAACTTCTATTATAAAGCCATTATGCATTTGTATTCATTCAGGACTGGGACCAGGGTGACATAAATGAACAAAGTGAAATAATTGTCTTGAACCCTTAAAATTACAAGAAGCTAAAAGAAACTTAATACTCAGGGTAAATAATAAGATAATATTTTGAAAAATCAAAATTGACATAAAAAGTACATGATAAAATATCAGTTTTAAATAAAGACAGGATCAGTATTACTGCTGTCTATTCTTGACTTTGACTACAGTGTGGCTTGGCACATCACTGTTACTGGCAATGTATTTTAAAAGTTGATATTTGTTAGTCATACATTTTCATACTGATTTTAATAAAATATTATACTGGAAAATTATTTTGTTTTGATTCCTGAGTTTTTGGTGTCACCTTAAATTGGGCACCAGAAGAGAGAGTGTCTCAATCACTTTGCCTTAATCCTGGCCCCTAGAAGAAAGAATGGCAACCTACTCCAGTATTCTTGCCTGGAGAATCCCATGGACAGAGGAGCCTTGCAGGCTACAGTCCATGGGGTTGCAAAGAGGTGGACACGACTGAGTGATTACCTTACTACTATTCTTTTTCGTATTTATGCAAACTACCTTGCCCTCATATATACTAATAAAACAAGATAAAATACTAGCAGAATGGAACAAAGAACAAGACGACTTCCAAAATTAAATTAAAATGAGTTAAAAATGTAGTGAAAGGCTTGAAATATAAAGTCTTGACAATCCTCAAGAAGATAAATCCAAAGCCAATGACATAAAAATATGAGAGAAAAAAAATTCAGTCAGTTCAGTTCAGTCACTCAGTCATATCTGACTCTTTGTGACCCCACAGACTGCAGTACGCCAGGCTTCCCTGTCCATCACCAACTCCAGAAGCTTGCTCAAACTTGTGTCCATTGAGTTGATGATGCCATCCAACCATCTCATCCTCTGTTGTTCCCTTCTCCTCCTGCCTTCTATCTTTCACAGCATCAGGGTCTTTTCTAATAAATCAGTTCTTTGCAAGAATCTAACCAGAAAAAAAAACTAACATCAGACTATTAAGAATTATAAAAGTTAAACACAGATATACACACACACACACAAACACACACACACACCCCCCTACACATACACACAGAGAAGGTATTTATTAACTAAATTTTACCAGAAAAATTCTGTGACCTAAAAGACACACGTCTCCAAAGAGTGATAGAAGATTCAAACTCAGGAGCATCATTGCAAAATTTCAGAACACCAAAGATAACAGCATACAGAGAAAGAAAAAAAAAAAAAAAAGAAGAAGAAAAATTTCAGACAAAGGAATGAGTACCAGAATGACATCAGGTTCTTGAAAGAACAATTTAAGCACTGTGTGGGCAGATACTCTGCTGCCTGGCCTGCCTCACTGTGAATGACTGCATTATGTCTGAAAATAAAAATACAGTGATGGTAAGTGACATTTGTAAGAGATGTTACAGAGATAAATCTGAACAAAGTGGTCCCCAAGTACAATACAATCAAGAGTCTGAAAAACCCAGAGCAGGTGGAAGGTGAGCCGCCGTCCTTAGAACAGTGTGCCCTCTTACACATTTGGCACATTTGAATCACACCATAATATAAGCTCCACAGGACCTGGGACCTGCTTCACCTGTTCACTGAAGTATTGGCAGCATCGAAAATATGGTGTGACATAAACAAGTGCTCTGTAAAAACTTACTGAGCAGATAAATAAATGGATCTTTGAGGTTCATCACTGATCGTCTTATGAGGAAGGCAGATACCAAGTAAAAATGTGTCTAGACAAGGTGGGAGCAAGAACATCCTGGTGCAGCATGAATCAGAACTGGAGGGAGCACAGAGCCTCCCATCTTTGCGGGTCTGTATTGGAGCTTGAATGCTCCCCTCTGGCCTACTTCATGCTACATTCTTAGTTTTAATTAATAGTAGAGACTTCAATGGCACCCCACTCCAGTACTCTTGCCTGGAAAATCCCATGGACAGAGGAGCCTGGTAGGCTGCAGTCCATGGGGTCGCTGAGGGTCGGACATGACTGAGCAACTTCACTTTCACTTTTAACTTTCATGCATTGGAGAAGGAAATGGCAACCCACTCCAGTGTTCTTGCCCAGAGAATCCCAGGGATGGGGGAGCCTGGTGGGCTGCCCTCTCTCGGGTCGCACAGAGTCGGACACAACTGAAGCGACTTAGCAGCAGCAGCAGAGACTTTAATGAAGCATTTGGAAGCACAGAGATGCCTAATAACAACACAAAAGCACCTGCTGTTAGGAGGCTTCACTTCTAACACTCACACCCTTATTACTTTGAGGTATACTGTTTTGTTTTCCAACAGTTTAAAATACATGTTTCCTAGAGAAGTCGGCACGTCTATTTTCAGAGTTTGAAGAAAACGTATTTTTGGCATTTATATAGTTTATGTCTCATTTGTTGGGTTTTTTTTTTTTTTGGTATTTATTTTTCTCCTTATTTCTAATCCCTCTAATGAATTTAATCCAATCCTTCACATGTATATGTCCAAGATAATGTTTTGAACCTTGGCAAGTCTCAACTAAATACTTTTTAATTAACTCACTGCCATTTCCATCCCTGGTTTCATTTGGACCAAAAAAAAAGTTGTCCTGTCTCGAGCAGATGCCTTGAGACGCCTGACAGTGCACTGCTGTGAAAGACTTTGACAGACTTGCCAAGCAGACTGAAGGCTCCTTCCTTTAACCTTAAAGAAATGTCCCAACCGCTCCCAGAAATATATGCCTCCTGCCCAGGAATAGGGAGCAGAGCCAAGTCGTGTCATGTTTCTGCTTAGATTCTTGTTAATCTGATTTTCAGTTATTTTAAAAAGTTTTCCTTTGGTAAATGTACCAAATAAGTGCATGTGACTCACTTCAGGGACCAAGGCAATTCTGCATTAGAAACAGGCCAATCCTGTGAGTGATTAGAAAGTTTCCTAGAGGACCATTCTGTGCAAATTGGAGTTAACACAAGATCTGACTTCAAAGGACAAAACTGGTGGTTAAGTGGAGAAAAATTATTCCCGTATGATTAGAAAGAAAATGGTATATTTTGTGCAGACTGGAAGCATCATTCTGATGCAAAAGCTGCCCTCTCTCCCACTCTGTGCCTTCTGTGAGGAAGCAGCATTAGAGAGAGAGAAACTAATTACACTCTTAGAATTTCCTCTCCCTGGCAAAGCTCTGGACTAGTGCTACTTCAGGTGAGGGCTGTAGACTTGGCTGCCACTCCTCACACTGCTGGTTGCTGTTAACAAGACAAAGAACTGGCAAGTGAATGTAAATCCATTACATCATTAAGCAGACTTTTGAGTCCCAGAAATTCACAAGGAGATTTTCTTGATGAAGGAAACAGGTCTTGATTCACATTCTGAGGTAAGCTTCTTGTCTCCATTGAACTGGTACTTTGGGTGGCACTGTGGTAATCCATAGGGCTTCTCAGGTGTCACTAGTGGTAAAGAACCCACCTGCCAACGAAGAAGACTCAAGAGATGAAGGTTCAATCCCTGGTTGGGAAGATCCCCTGGAGGAGGAAATGGCATCCCACTCCAGTATTCTTGCCTGGAAAACTCCTGGACAGAGGGGCCTGGCGGACGACAGTCCATGGGATCGCAAAAGAGTCAGGCGTGACTGAGCGACTGCATGTATGAACATGGTAGTCCACGGTGGAAGGAAAACTCCGGAATTGATTCTTGAGAAGCCACGAAATTAGTTCTGGTTGCAAGTGACACCAACATACTCAAGCCAGCCCAAGAAAAGACTATTTTAAGGATGCAAACATGGAAACTTGTGGAAATCCAAAAGCTGAGATCATGGATCAGAAACTTCCAGAAGCTAGAAAGCCTGCTCCAGAAGCAAAGTGCTCTAACAGGAGAGGCAGCAAAACCTTGTGATGTACATATGTATGCTGTTCAGTTAACAGGTTTTGGAGACATTTCACTCCTCTGTTTTTACTTACAGTTTCTGCTTCCTCCTGGCTGTGTGTATCAGGATCCAGCACTTAATGAACCGAATCTAATTCAACTTGAGGTCACTTTTCTCTAATGAATTTCATTAAAGGTAAAAGAAACTTGGAGTTATTAAACCTCTGCATGGGGATTCTAGATAATACAAGGCCTCTAGCAATACATTTGAAAAATACTTTACTTTCCATTGGCAATGATATAAAAACGATTTTGATGAAGGCGTAGATCACAGTGCCCGTTACCGTAGACAAGAAAAGGGTGAATAAGAAGCAGAGCTTAAAATAAGCAGTTTAAAACAGACCAAAATCAGTTGTCTGAGCAACAGATCTATCTTGCAGATGTGCTTTATTTGACCTGCACATTGCTTTCACACACCTTCCCACTCATATATACTTACATGTATATTTTAAAATTTACTCTTGTGTATTAACCTGTATTGTGCTGAGTTAACTCATATGTACTAGGTTACTCAGTGGCTGCTGCAAAAGTTGCCACAAGCTTGCTTCTTACAGTTGTGGGGGCCAGAAGTCCAAAATTAGTTTTACTGGGCTGAAATCAACATGTTGCCAGAAGATATGTTCCTTGAACATTTCAGTTACTGGTAGCTGCCAGCATTCCTCGACTTGAGGCTGCATCATCTAATCTCAGTGGTCACATTGCCTTCTCCTCTTCCATGTGAAATTTCCCTCTCCTCCCTTTCATAAAGATATTCATGGTGGCATTTAAGGCCCACCCACATAATTCAGGATCATCTCTCAAGATCCTTAACTTAATCACATTTGCAAAGACCCCTTTCCCAGAGATACCTTAGGGCATTGCATTCAGCCTACCACATCCTATGAGATTATTTTTTGAATATTTCTGATCTATGAAAGTAACTATCATATGATAAAAATAAATGGTTGCCAGAAAATAAATCAGGTTTAATATAAAATACAGTTCTCTGTCTTTTCTTGAAAAATGGGAAGACTTGGATAAACTGGGGCCAAATCCTCAGTAGGAACACAGGTGGTTGTCAGCAGCATCTGACCCTGTGTAGAATTCACCTGTGGTCTCCAGCTCACTATTGTACCTATTTATGATACTTACTTGGACCCTGAATTGATTTGAGTTTGTAACCTCTGACAGAGTTGCAGTGTTCACAAAGGCACACCTCTACTACAAAGCACCAAGGATACTCTCACGGATAAGGTCTGTTTGAGCTGGTTCTGAAGGTTAGCCAGGCAAAGTTCAGGATGGGGAATGGGTAAGCTCATTCTAAATAAGTAAGCAGAGCCAGGAAGCTGGAAAAGAATTAGCTTCTAAGCCACTGTATGGCACCCGGATATTTCTTCCTATAGCCCTGAAGGCAAGATTGCTCTTACCTGATGGTTGAACCCACCTGGAATGAAGGGATCCTAAGACAGCCTCAGTAACTTCATTGTGGTCTTCACCCCATTAATTCCATATTAGAATCAACTGACTGGGGCAGCTGGCCTATTCTACAAGGTCCTGGAAGGCACAGTACATTTGTCCCTATGGCAACTTGCAGACACAAAATGAAATACAATGATACTCCTCGATGATACACAAGAAATACGTAGCTTTCATTACTTTTATCATGGTTCCAGAAGTGCTTTGTATTTATCTGGGCAAAGAGGAAGAGTGAATCATGCAGAGACAAGCCCCTGAGTTGGGAGCACACTGGTGTGTTCCAGGAGCAGTGAGGAGGCCAGTGCGTCTGCAATGAAGGGGTGGATTGAGGAAGTAATAGGAAGCAAGGTGAAAGAGAGGATCTTGTAGGCTGTGAAGGGGTTTGATATTTATTGTGATAAGATAATATGGGAGGATTTTGAGCAGGGGAGTATTATGACCTAATTTGTCTTTAACAGGCTAACTCTGGCTGCTATCTAATGGTAGAGGAGAGATGAGAGAAAGAGTTACACAAGAGAAGAGCATGTCTGCCCTGGTGGTAGGAGAAATATTTTTAAAGGGAGAGTAAGAAAACTGTCACAAAGCTTTTACACTAATTAGAACCAGGAACATCAATATATGATTATGTCCCAATTTAAGACAATGCAATAAGGTTTCAGGGGAAGGACTATGGCATAGAACTCCAATAAAACTCTATACCATTCCTAAAATTTAGTAAAATGAGCAAAATGTACTTCTTAAAGAATGGGAAAATAGAAGAATAACACTGGCATTGCATAGCTCCCATGCGGTGGCCTCATCATTTACAGGGTCTTCACTGCGATGCGCTATGTAACACTAGTTTTCACTCCCTCCAAAATAAATAAAAGGCACAGTGCCATTTACGTTAGTAAATTTGACTGAAAATTCCGTGGGAAAACAGGAAAGAGTATTTATATCACATGCAAAATCCTAAGAGAAATTTCCTGACATTTTGTTCATTGATTAATGCTCCAAGTCTCTTCGTACCCATTCTCTGTACTTCCACCAACTTCATACAAGGCCCCTTTACTGTCCAAAGGAGTTAAGCTCTGGTTCTCAGCTTAGATCCTCCTAACAAAACCAAACCCCCCTCACTCTTCAGATGTAGCAACAATCTATTTTATTGTTGTTCAAGCATGGCTCCAAGTTCTAGTCCCCTATTCCAAGTAGTTTATTAAAATATTAACCCAACAAATACAGGCCTTTTCTAGGATTAGGGATGTTGCTGACAGGAAATACAATTTTTCTACACATTGTGATGAAAGGAAGTCTGCAATTTTTGTATCAAAATTATAGAATATCAAACACTTTGTAAAATTTCGTCCAGAAATAGAGAAATAGTGAAGTTCATAAAATGGCACACAGCCAGTGATGTCCTGCAGCCAGTTCATAGTGGCTCATGAAAGCGTTATTGTGTGCTCTTCTCAACTTCCAAATTCAGGGGTACCATGCTGTAGCTGAAATAAACCATAATGCTGCTGTTTACACCACAGGAATTATAATGCTGAAATCAAGCCTTTTTTTTTTCCCCCTATAAAGTTGATTTGCCACATATCACTTCTTATTGGAAGAGACAGCAGAAAAAACTTATAAAAAGTTCACTTTCATTCTCTGACTTGAAACAAGGAAGATTGAGACGTCTAAATGAGAAGTACACATAAAAACAGATTAGAAATCAAATATGAAAAACCTGTATGTTGATCTACTTAAATGTACAACTAGAATCAAATGACTTGGGGCTTTCAGTTCTTCTAAGGTATATTAGCCCATTCCTCCCTTGTCATCTCTCTCTCCCCTACAATTAAAAGACCCTAGATGTACTACAACAGAGGATACAAAGTTTCTGAAAGTGAAAAGAAGGCAGCTGCTGCTGCTGCTAAGTCGCTTCAGTCGTGTCCGACTCTGTGCGACCCCATAGACGGCAGCCCACCAGGCTCCCCCGTCCCTGCGATTCTCCAGGTAAGAACATTGGAGTGGGTTGCCATTTCCTTCTCCAACACATGAAAGTGAAAAATGAAAGTGAAGTCATTCAGTCATGTCCGACCCTTAGCGACCCCATGGACTGCAGCCTACCAGGCTCCCCCGTCCACGGGATTTTCCAGGCAAGAGTACTGGAGTGGGGTGCCATTGTCTTCTCCGGAAAGAAGGCAGAGGACTGCCTAAAATCCTTGGGCTATAAGGAACAATAAGATACTGAATTCCCTTGGCTTCCTTGTTCCCCACTGCCCCCCCACCCCCGCCACCCACCCATGTATCCTTGATAAGACATTGCAGAAGCTTCCAACTCAGCACTGCTAAACAATGTTGGCAGGACATGTTCCTCCTAGCCAAAGAACTCAGGAAAGAACAACTAACAACAGAAAATCTTTTTGACAGTGCTTTAACCTGACACAAATGGAAAAGCTGAATTCCTTGCTGAGGTTTCACTGGGGTTGTATAGTAGGTTTATCTTGCAAAGCTCTAAACCCTCACAGAAGCAGGTGGCATCTCTGATTCCCCTTGCCAGGTGGTATCTGCAGAGCTGAGCATAGAGCTAATCTTTCATCTCCCATCTGGCAGAAGGAGGTAGTGAAAATTTGGTTGGCACATTGTGTGATGTTGGACGAACTAACTGGGCAGTTGATCTTTAATCCCTTGCTTGTCAAAGCAGGTAGTGGTCCAAATCACTTGGTCACGGTTGAGTTGATGGAATCCAATGGGGAGATGAGCCTCCACCCCACACAACAGAATGGGTTGTGATGAGGAAGTAGTAGGCAGAGCTAATCCCCATGCAGTTTTACCACCTTTCCTTCAGTGCCATCAGAGTCCACCTCTACCTAGGATCAACAGGGCTGAAGGAGCTTGGCAAATACAGGACTAGTTGGCACTCTGCTCTCCCCCTCCTCTCCTCTGGTTCCAGTGGGAATCTAGGGCTCTACATTCACTTGTCAGTAACAGAGTGCTGTGAGTCGGCCGTCTGCTTCTTCCCTCTCTGATGTCAGTGAAGCCCAGTGAGGAGCTGATCTTGTACCTTCACTTGAAGAAAATGGAGCAATGTAATGTGGTGTCCACTTTCCCTGGGAAGTTACTGGGACAGCTGAACTTTCATCCAACATGTTTCACTGAGGCAATGTGAATCAGGGCCTCTGTTTTCAGGGGTGTTGTCAGCACTGCCTTGTGAGAGGCTGAACATGCCATCCAGCCCTCATGCTATACCTCAACCTGTTAAATAGGATATACAGTTTCAATCCTAAAGGAAATCAACCCTGAATGTTCATTGGAAGGACTGATGTTGTGGATGTTGAAGCTAAAGGTTACCTGATGCAAAAAGCCAACTCATTGGAAAAGACCCTGATACTGGGAAATATTGAAGGCAAAAGGAGAAGAGGGTGGTAGAACATGAGATGGTTAAACAGCATCACTGACTCAGTGGATATTATTAATTTGAGCAAACTCCGAGAGATAGTGAAGGACAGGGAAGCCTGCCATTCTGCAGTCTATGGGGTTGCAAAAGTCAGACTCAACTTACTAACAACAACAGCAAAGTTTCAAAGTACAGCATTTACAATGTCCAGGATATAATAAACAATCACTAGTCAGTTCAAGAACCTGGAGAATCACAACATAAATGAGAAAAAACTGATGACAAGTGTGAAACAAATCCAATGTTGGGGCTACCTGAAAATGCTTCAAAACAATTATAAATTACCTTGGATTAATAAAAATAGAAAACTTCATCAGATAAGTAGAAATTATATAAAAAACCGAATGGAAGTTATAGAGCTGAAGCATGTAACAACTGAAAAAACCCCACTGGATGAATTCATTATAGAGTAGAGTCTACAGAAGATCGAAGTAGTGAACTTGAGGACAGATCAATAGAATTTACTCAGTCTGAACATAAAGAAAACATGAATTAATAAAAGGACAAACCCTCAGGTACCTGTAGGACAAATGAACCAATACAAAAGAGCTAATACTTGCATCACTGACGCTCCAGAAGAAAAAGAGAAAGAAAGATGCTGGGAAATACGACTAGAAACATCCTGAACTGTTGATACCTAAATGTTTATTACAATCAATGTGTTGAAGAAACTAGATGGAAATGGAAATTCACCAGAGACTTAGTATCCTTAAAAAAGCAGCAAATAAAAGCTATAGAAATGAAAAATGCAACATCTGATATTAAGAACTCAATAAATAGGTTTAAGAGCAGATTAAATGCAGGCATGTAGACAGACACATTGAATGATATGCCAATAAAATATTCAAACTCAGGTTCAGAGAGAGATAGAAAATATGAGAACTATGGGGTTAAAATGTGAGAGCTATTTGGAAAACATTGGGGTTTCCCAAGTGGTGCTAGTGGTAAAGAAGCCACCTGCCAACGCAGGAGACTGAAGAGACGAAGGTTTGATCCCTGGTTCTGGAAGATCCCTTGGAGGAGGAAATGGCAACCTACTCCAGTATTCTTGAGTAATAAATCCCATGGACAGAGAAGTCTGGCAGGCTTCAGTCCATGAGGCCATAGAGTCTACGCTACTGAGTGACTGAGCATGCAACATGGAGCAAATGCATAAGAGCTATTTGGAAAACAATAGAAATAGACTGATATATGTGACTTCAAGTTTCAAAAGCAGCCCAAATGAGAGGAAATTATCACCTTCAAAGGAGCAACAAAGCAACAATTAGGTCATCACTAGCTTCTCGGTAGAGACAGTAGAAGCCAGGAGACAGTAGAATGACATCTTTAAAATGTTGAAAGAATGAAACTGCCAACTAGAATTCTTTATACAGTGAAGGTATCCTTCAAAAACAAAGGCAAAATTAAGATGTTTGTAGAGAAATTAAAGTTGAGTGTTTGTTGTTAGCTGACACGACTGCATGATATACTAAAGGGAGCTTTTTAGAAAAGGAAAAATGAAGGAAACTTTGAAATGAAGGAAGAACAGAAAAGACAAGTTAAAATGAACATTGACTAAATAATGCAGTAGTAGTAATGTCTCACTGTGTTTAAAATGCATTTAGACTCAAATGCAGGATAACTATACATTAAGAGTGGTAGGAGGCAAATGTACCTAAAGCATTATCAGAGAGGCAGTAAAGGTAGTAATCTGCATTATTAACCTCTTATAATTTAGGAGTATATATGTTCATGTATAGAATAGCTATTCAAAGGAAAGTAAAAAGAGGAACCATAACCAATAGGACAACAGAGGAAAAGATGGTATAATAAAATATTTTATTGCTTTCCAAAAGATATCAAGTAATGAAAGCAAAGGAACAAAAAATCAAGTGTTTGATGGCAGTGATCAACACAAATATATTAGTAATTACAATAAGTGAAATGGACTAAACACTTTGATAAAAAGTCATAAATTGTCAGCCATTCATATGCTGCTTACAAAACATACTCCTTGATATAAGTAAAATATTTTAAAATATACTATGAAAATACCAACCAAAAGAAAGCTGAGCTAGCTATGCTAATACTAGACAAAGAAGAATTTAATGTGAAAAGCATTTCTAGAGACAAAGCAAGTTATTTCATAATGATATACAGATAAATCTATTGGAACAACATAAAAATTCTAAATTTGTAAGCACTCAGTAGCATTGCTTTAAGACATATAGGGCAAAAACTGACACAATTAAAGAGAGATTAGACAAATGTACAATGATGATACGGGCTTCCCTTGTGGCTCAGCTGGTAAAGAATCCACCTGCAATGCAGGAGACCTTGGTTCAATCCCTGAGTTGGGAAGAGCCCCTGGAGAAGGGAAAGGCTATCCACTCCAGTATCCTGATCTGGAGAATTCCATGGATTGTGTAGTCCATCAAGTCACAAAGAGTCAGACATGACTGAGCAACTTTCTGACTACACTAGACAATGATGATTTAAGATTTTAACAAACTTCTCTCAACTGAGAAGACAAGCATAAAAAAAGTCAATAGTGATATAGAAGACTTTAACAACCTGCATATTGATACATACAGAATACTGGACCTGATGGCAACAATATATAGTTTATTTTCAAGTTGCATAAAATATTTACCAACATTTCTAAGAAAAGAATAAATACAGAAAAGCTTTTAATATACAATGCAAGTATTCATTTTGACCTATGAAATAATAGCAAAAAAAAAAAAAACCCACAAAATAAAACCTCAAAGAAACTAGAAGGAAATAATTAATTAAAAACAGAAATCATAAAAGGGATACCAAATGTTCAATAAAGAAATCAACAGTGTCAAAATTGGCTTTTTGAAAAGGTTAATAAAAATGGCAAACTCCTAGCAACATTGATAAAGGAAAAAAGAATAAAAGAATTGCCAGTAATGTGAATAAAATAAGGACATCAGTATGTATTCTAAAGATAAAAAAGATCATAAGAAGATACTATAAGCAATTTTATACCAATCATTTAAAAATTTAGATGCTATGAACCAATCTCTCAAAAACAGTTGTTAAATATTACCCAAAAGGAAATAAAAAATCTAAATAAGCTTTTGATTGAACAAATTGAGCGATAGTCATCCCAGAAAGAAAACTATCCCCAGATGATTCACAAGTAATTTTTTCCAAATATTTAAGGAAGAAATACTATCAACCTTACATAAACTCTTCCAGAGTAAAGGAAAAGAGAACACATCTGAATTTGTTTTCAGAGGACAGCTTAATTTTGGTACCAAATTCTGACAAAAACATAATAATAATGGATATTAGAAGCCATATATCTCATGATCTAGATATGAAAATCTTCTATGAAATACTTGCAAATCAACCAAACTAACACATAGACATAGTTTAGCATGCAAAAAATCAGTTAATGTTATTCACCACATTAACACAAATAGGAAAATTACTATATATTCCTTATTGCGAAATACAAAGCATTAAATAAAATTCAATACTCATTATATTTTTTAAAATCCTCTTAGCAAACTAGAATTAGGAGACTCTTTAATTCAAAAAGGATTTTTTTTTATACAAAGTGTTACAGTAAGAATTTCACACATAAGGTAAAATATTAAAAACTTTGCTCCTGAGATTGGGAACGAGACAAAGATGTATACTTATTCAACTTATACTAGAGGTTCTAGCAAGCACAATTGGATAAGAAAATTAAGCAAAATGCTTCCAAATGGGAAAGGAGAACATACTGTCATCATTTGAAGATACTGTTATTGTGCACAAAGAAAATTCAAAAGAATCTGCAAATAATTAGAACTAACAGTTGAACTTAGCAAGATGACTAAGTACAAGGCAAATATTTTAAAAATCAATTATGATTTTTCCATATTTCATGTTTTCCATATTTCCATAAAATCAATTTCCATATTTATCTCCGTATATCAGAAACAATACAAAAATGATGTTAATGACCCAGATAACCATGATGGTGTGATCACTCACCTAGAGCCAGACATCTTGGAGTCTGAAGTCAGGTGGGCCTTAGGAAGCATCACTACGAACAAAACTAGTAGAAGTGATGGAATTACAGCTGAGCTATTTCAAGCTCTAAAAGATGATGCTGTTAAAGTGCTGTACTCAATATGCCAGCAAATGTATAAAACTCAGTGGTGGCCACAGGCCTGGAAAAGGTCAGTTTTCATTCCAATTCCAAAGAATGTTCAAACTCCTGCACAATTGCACTCATCTCATACGCTAGCAAAGTAATACTCAAAATTCTCCAAACTAGGCCTCAGCATTAGGTGAACCAAGAACTTTCTGATGGTGAAGCTAGATTTTAAAAAAGGCAGAGGAACCAGAGATCAAATTGCCAACATCCATTGGATCATAGAAAATGAGAGTTCCAGAAAAACATCTACTTTTGCTTTATTGACTATGCCAAAGACTTTGACTCTGTGGATCACAACAAACTGTTGAAAATTTTAAGGAAATGGGAATAACAGACAACATTGCCTGCCTTATGAGAAATCTGTATGCAGGTCAAAAAGCAAAAGTTAGAACCAGACATGGAACAATGGACTGGTTCCTTTGAAAAAGGAGTATGTCAAGGCTGTATATTGTCACCCTGCTTATTTAACTTATATGCAGAGGACACCATGGGACATGCCAGGCAGGATGAAGAACAAGTTGGAATCAAGATTGCTGGGAGAAATTTCAATAACTTCAGACATGAAGATGACACCACCCTTATGGCAGAAAGGGAAGAGGAACTGAAGAGCCTCTTGAAAGTGGAAGAGGAGAGTGAAAAAGTTGGCTTAAAACTCAACATTCAGAAAATGAAGATCATGGCATCTCGTCCCACCACTTCATGGCAAATAGATGGAGAAACAATGGAAACAGCAACAGACTGTTTTGGGGGGCTCCAAAATCCCTGCAGATGGTGACTGCAGCCATGAAATTAAAAGACGCTTGCTCCTTGGAAGAAAAGCTATGACCAACCTCAACAGCATATTAAAAAGCAGAGACATTACTTTGCCAACAAGGTCCATTTAGTCAAAGCTATGCAGGTCAGGAAGCAACAGTTAGAACTGGACATGGAAAAACAGACTGGTTCCAAATAGGAAAAGGAGTTCATCAAGGCTGTATATTGTCACCCTGCTTATTTAACTTATATGCAGAGTACGTCATGAGAAATGCTGGACTGGAAGAAACACAAGCTGGAATCAAGATTGCTGGGAGAAATATCAATAACCTCAGATACGCAGATGACACCACCCTTATGGCAGAAAGTGAAGAGGAACTAAAAAGCCTCTTGATGAAAGTGAAAGTGGAGAGTGAAAAAGTGGGCTTAAAACTCAACATTCAGAAAATGAAGATCATGGCATCCGGTCCCACCACTTCATGGGAAATAGATGGGGAAACAGTGGAAACAGTGTCAGACTTTATTTTTCTGGGCTCCAAAATCACTACAGATGGTGACTGCAGCCATGAAATTAAAAGACGTTTACTCCTTGGAAGGAAAGTTATGACCAACCTAGATAGCATATTCAAAAGCAGAGACATTACTTTGCCAACAAAGGTTTGTCTAGTCAAGGCTATGGTTTTTCCTGTGGTCATGTATGGATGTGAGAGTTGGACTGTGAAGAAGGCTGAGTGCTGAAGAATTGACGCTTTTGAAGTGTGGTGTTGGAGAAGATTCTTGAGAGTCCCTTGGACTGCAAGGAGATGCAACCAGTCCATTCTGAAGGAGATCAGCCCTGGGATTTCTTTGGAAGGAATGATGCTAAAGCTGAAAGTCCAGTTCTTTGGCTACCTCATGCGAAGAGTTGACTCATTGGAAAAGACTCTGATGCTGGGAGGGATCGGGGGCAGGAGGAGAAGGGGACGACAGAGGATGAGATGGCTGGATGGCATCACTGACTGGATGGACGTGAGTCTGAGTGAACTCCGGGAGTTGGTGATGGACAGGGAGGCCTGGAGTGCTGTGATTCATGGGGTCACAGAGCCGGACATGACTGAGCAACTGATCTGATCTGATCTGATGGTTTTCCAGTAGTCATGTATGGATGTGAGAGTTGACTATAAGGATAGCTGAGTGCTGAAGAACTGATGCTTTTGAACTGTGATATTGGAGAAGACTCTTGAGAGTCCTTTGGACTGCAAGGAGATCAAGCCATTCAATTCTAAAGGAAATCAGTCCTGAATATTCACTGAAAGGACTGATGCTGAAGATGAATCTCCACTACTTTGGCCACCTGATATGAAGAACTGACTCACTGGAAAAGTCCCTAATGCTGGGAAAGATTAAAGGCAGAAGGAGAAGTGGACAAAAGAGGATGAAATGGTTGGATGGCATCACTGACTCGATGGACATGAGTTTGAGCAAGCTCTGGGAGTTGGTGATGGACAGGGAAGCATATCATTCTGTAGTCCAGGGGGTCGCAAAGAGTTGGACACAAATGAGTGATTGAACTGAACCAGAAACAAAATAGAAATTAAGATGAAATAATCTACACACTATTAAAGTTAATACTTGAACTTAGCAAGGTAATTATAAAATAGAAAATTAGTAAAGTATCAAAATGCTTAGAAGTACATACAATAAAATTAGTGAAGACTTCTATTTTGTAAACTACAAAACATTATTGATGGAAATTAAGGAAGATCTAAATAAATGGAATATTCCACGATCATTGATTGGAAGACTCATTATTGCAAGCATGTCAATTTTCCCAAAATTTTAAACATATTCAGTGAAATTCTAATCAAAGTTCCAGCAGATGTGTGTGTGTGTGTGTGTGTGTGTGTGTGTGTGTGTACAGGTTAATTTTAAAAAGTGATTCAAAAGTGTGGAAATACAAAGAGGCAAGAATAATCAAGACACTCTTGAAGAAGAGCAATAACAAAGCTGGAAGGCCTAGTTGCCAGAAACCAAGAATGACTATAAAATTATAGTGATTAAGACAATGTGATATTGACCCAAAGGTATGCATACTGACCAGTAAGACAAAAGAGAGAACTCATAGACAGGCCTACATATATACAGTCTCCTGGTTCATGACATCGTCATTGAAATATGTAGAAATACGTTGAGAAAAGTACAGTCTTTTTAATAAATGATGTGGGGTCAACCAAATATACACATGGAAAAAAAGTAAATCTCAACTTCTGTTTCACCCCACACACAAAAATCAATTACAGATGGATTGAGGATGAAAATATAAGCAATAAAACAATAAAGCTTTTAGAAGACCGCTTTCACGAATATAGGCAGAGTTCTTAGTTCAGTTCAGTCGCTCAGTCATGTCCGACTCTTTGCGACCCCATGAACTGCAGTACACCAGGCCTCCCTGTCCATCACTAACTCCCGGAGTCCACTCAGACCCATGTCCATTGTGTTGGTGATGCCATCCAACCAGCTCATCCTCTGTCGTCCCCTTCTCCTCCTGCCCTCAATCTTTCCCATCATCAGGGTCTTTTCAAATGAGTCAGCTTTCCGCAACAGGTGGCTAAAGTATTGGAGTTTCAGCTTCAACATCAGTCCCTCCAATGAACAGCCAGGACTGATCTCCTTTAGGATGGACTGGTTGGATCTCCTTGCAGTCTAAGGGACTCTCAAGAGTCTTCTCCAACACAACAGTTTAAAAGCATCAATTCTTTGGTGCTCAGCTTTCTTTATAGTCCAACTCTCACATCCATACACGACTACTGGAAAAACCATTGCCTTGACTAGATGGACCTTTGTTGGCAAAGTAATGTCTCTGCTTTTTAATATGCTGTTTAGTTTGGTCATAACTTTCCTTCCAAACGGGGTAAGCGTCTTTTAATTTCATGGCTGCAATCACCATCCACAGTGATTTTGGAGCCCAGAAAAATAAAGTCAGCCACTGTTTCCACTGTTTCCCCATACATTTCATGCAAAGATGAGCTCGATAAAGGACAGAAATGATATGGACCTAATAGAAGCAGAATATATTAAGAAGAGATGGCAAGAATACACAGAAGAACTGTACAAAAAAGATCTTCAAAAAAAAAAAAAAAGATCTTCATCACCCAGATAATCATGATGGTGTGATCGCTGACCTAGAGCCAGACATCCTGGAATGTGAAGTCAAGTGGGCCTTAGAAAGCATCACTATGAACACAGCTAGTGGAGGTGATGGAATTCCAGTTGAGCTACTCCAAATCCTGAAAGATGATGCTGTGAAAGTGCTGCACTCAATATGCCAGCAAATTTGGAAAACTCAGCAGTGGCCACAGGACTGGAAAAGGTCAGTTTTCATTCCAATCCCAAAGAAAGGCAATGCCAAAGAATGCGCAAACTACCGCACAGTTGCACTCATCTGACACGCTAGTAAAGTAACGCTCAAAATTCTCCAAGCCAGGCTTCAGCAATATGTGAACTGTGAATTTCCAGATGTTCAAGCTGGTTTTAGAAAAGGCAGAGGAACCAGAGACCAAATTGCCAACATCTGCTGCCTCATGGAAAAAGCAAGAGAGTTCCAGAAAAACATCTATTTCTGCTTTATTGAATATGCCAAAGCCTTTGACTGTGTGGATCACAATAAACTGCAGAAAATTCTGAAAGAGATGGGAATACAAGACCACCTGATCTTCCTCTTGAGAAATTTGTATGCAGGTCAGGAAGCAACAGTTAGAACTGGACATGGAACAACAGACTGGTTCCAAATAGGAAAAGGAGTTCATCAAGGCTGTATATTGTCACCCTGTTTATTTAACTTATATGCAGAGTACTTCATGAGAAACACTGGACTGGAAGAAACACAAGCTGGAATCAAGATTGCTGGGAGAACTATCAATAACCTCAGATATGCAGATGACACCACCCTTATGGCAGAAAGTGAAGAGGAACTCAAAAGCCTCTTGATGAAAGTGAAGTGGAGAGTGAAAAAGTGGGCTTAAAGCTCAACATTCAGAAAACAAAGATCGTGCCATCTGGTCCCACCACTTCATGGGAAATAGATGGGGAAACAGTGGAAACAGTGGCTGGCTTTATTTTTCTGGGCTCCAAAATCACTACAGATGGTGACTGCAGCCATGAAATTAAAAGACATTTACTCCTTGGAAGGAAAGTTATGACCAACCTAGATAGCATATTCAAAAGCAGAGACATTACTTTGCCAACAAAGTTTCGTCTAGTCAAGGCTATGGTTTTTCCTGTGGTCATGTATGGATGTGAGAGTTGGACTGTGAAGAAGGCTGAGCACTGAAGAATTGATGCTTTTGAACTGTGGTGTTGGAGAAGACTCTTGAGAGTCCCTTGGACTGCAAGGAGATGCAATCAGTCCATTCTGAAGGAGATCAGCCCTGGGATTTCTTTGGAAGGACTGATGCTAAAGCTGAAAGTCCAGTACTTTGGCCACCTCATGCGAAGAGTTGACTCATTGGAAAAGACTCTGATGCTGGGAGGGATTGGGGGCAGGAGGAGAAGGGGACAACAGAGGATGAGATGGCTGGATGGCATCACTGACTGGATGGACGTGAGTCTGAGTGAACTCCGGGAGTTGGTGATGGACAGGGAGGCCTGGAGTGCTGTGATTCATGGGGTCACAAAGAGTTGGACACGACTGAGCGACTGATCTGATCTGATCTGATCTGATGGGACTGGATGCCATGATCTTAGTTTTCTGAATGTTGAGTTTTAAGCCAACTTTTTCACTCTCTTCTTTCAGTTTCATCAAGAGGCTCTTTAGCTCTTCTTCACTTTCTGCCATAAGGGTGGTGTCATCTGCATATATGAGGCTACTGATATTTCTCCTGGCAATCTTGATTCTAGCTTGTGCTTCCTCCAGCCCAGTGTTTCTCATGATGTACTCTGCATACAAATTAAATAAGCAGAGTGACAATATACAGCCTTGACATACTCCTTTTCCTATTTGGAACTAGTCTGTTGCCTCATGTCCAGTTCTAACTGTTGCTTCCTGACCTGTATTACAGTTTTCTCAAGAGGCAGGTCAGGTGGTCTGGTATTCCCATTTCTTTAAAATTTTCTACAGTTTGTTGTGACCCACAGAGTCAAAGGCTTTGGCATAGTCAATAAAGCAGAAATAGATGTTTTTCTGGAACTCTCTTGCTTTTTCGATGATCCGGCGGATGTTGGCAATTTGGTCTCTGGTTCCTCTGCCTTTTCTAAAACCAGCTTGAACATCTGGAAGTTCATGGTTCACATATTGCTGAAGCCTGGCTTGGAGAATTTTGATCATTACTTTATTAGTGTGTGAGATGAGTGCAACTGTGTGGTAGTTTGAGCATTCTTTGGCATTGCCTTTCTTTGGGATTGGAATGAAACTGATCTTTTCCAGTCCTGTGGCCACTGCTGAGTTTTCCAAATTTGCTGGCATTTTGAGTGCAGCACTTTCACAGCATCATCTTTTAGAATTTGAAATAGTCAACTGGAATTCCATAAATGTAGTACAAAAAGCATTGATCATAAAGGAAAAGGTAAAGATTTATTGGACCACGGTAATGTCAACTTTCATGTGTGAAAAGATACTTTTAATTGAGTGAAAAAGCTAGCTATAGAGTAGAGTTATATATTTATAACATACACATTTAACAAAGTATTCTTTTGCATAAGAGACAGATTAAAAACATACATATATGTCTGTCTATATATATTATATACACACACACAAAGTTGACCATTGAACAATACTGGCTTTAACTGTCTTGGTTCACTTACATGTGTATTTTTTTTTTAAATAGTAGATACAACAGTACTACATGATCTTTACAGTTGAATCTGGGAATGTGGAACCATGAACATAGAGGAAAGTTGCATAATGAAGTTGTTGTTCAATCTGTTATAAATTACATGGGATTTTTGACTACTAAGATGGTCAATGCCCCTAATTCTAGTGTTGTTCAAGGATCAACTATATATATATATATATATATATATATAATTATATGAAATTTAATTATAATTATATTAAATTAATTATATCATTACATAAAATATTATACATAAATATGCAATCAATAAAAGGCAAGAAACCAATAGAAAGAAATACAACAGATATTTACAGAAGAAGGTATCCAAGTGGTGAACATGTGCATGAAAAAATACTTCATTAGTCATCAGGGAAATGCAAAAATAATACCACAATACAACTTCAAAACAGCCACCAGAATTTTTAAAATGTAAAAAAGCAATCAGAGCTATTGTGTGCTGCTGATGGGAGTGTACATTGGTAAATCAGTTGGAAAACTGTGCAGCGGTATTTACTAAATCTGAACGTATACAGACCCTATGGCTGAATAGTTTCCTTTTTAGTTACATTCCCAGCAGAAATCTGAACATATGTTCACCACAAACATGTATGAGAAAGTGCATAGATGTACAATATGTGATCATCAATATTGGAAACAACTGAAGTGTCCATCAAAAATTGACTGACATGAAAAAGTCCTGGTCACAGCAAGTGGTCCTACTGCAGAAGCTGGCAGGGACCCTCTGGCTGGGGACCCTCAGAAGTCTGAGAGCCTAGAAGAAAAAGGTCACTGGGTGATACCTCTCAGTAGATGCCCAAAGAGGATAGGTTAGCACGGATGCCCTCCCCAATTCCTGTTCCATGCTATTGAGCGAGCCTATAGGGAGGGACAAGGAAATCCTCTATTGCCTGAGTTTACATCTAAAACAGGCTTTCCAGCTGGCTCAGTGGTAAAGAACCCACCTGCCAGTGCAGGAGACATAAGAGATATGGGTTCGATCCTTGGGCCAGGAATATCCCCTGAAGGAAGAAATGGCAAGACACTCTAGTAGTCTTGCCTGGAAAAGTTCTGTGGTCAGAGGGAGCCTGGTGGGCTACAGTCGATGGGGTCACAAAGAGTTGGATATGACTGAGCATGCATGCACACAAACCTAAAACAGTGAGAATAACACTAGTAACTATTTCTTTGGAGTATTTTAGATTTACAAAAGTTATTTTCTTGCTTATCACATCTTTTTTTAAATTGTGATAAATACGTATAATATTTACCATTCTTAAGTTTACAGCCCATTGCCATTAAGTCCATTTATGTTGATATAGCATCACAGGAAGTCTTTTCATCTTGCAAAACTGAAACTCTGTACTCATAAAGTACCATTCCTCCCTCTCCCTGGTTCCTCTATCTTCTGTCTCGATGAGTCACCCTATCTAGGTAGCTCATATAAGTGAAATAACACAGTATTTGTCATTTTGTGTCTGGCCTATTTCACTTAGCATGATGCCATTAAGATTCATCTTGACATTATAACATGTGTTAGGATTTCCTTTTTTTTAAAATGCAGAATAATATTGTTTTGTATGGATATACCACATTCTGTGTATTCACTCCTCTATGAAAACTTGAATTTCTTCCACATGCTGGTTATTGTGAACAAATGCTGCTATAAACCTGGATGTACAAGTATCTCCTTTGAGTTCTTGCTTTCTATTCCTTTGAGTACCTACCCAGCAGTGGAATTGCTGGATCATATGGTGATTGTATCTGTAATCTTTTGAGGAACCACCTTATTGTTTTCCATAGCGACTGCACCATTTTGCATGGAATATTTTATATTAAGCTTTTAAGGGAAAAGGAAACTCAAGACAGAAGCTCAATTCAGTTGTAGGAAAACAAAGACAATTACATTTGTTTTCCACACCTGTGTTTGTTGACTGAAGAAATGTATACCTGCTGTGCTTGTTTGAATTAAAGATTCTGCTTTTTCCCTCCTGAGGTTTGAATTCAACAACTTGCCCTTCTTTTTTTCTCATCTGCAGAGTGCCAAAAGAAGATAATTTGCATGGATTTTTGCCTTTGCATCCTGCATCTTAGCACTATGAAAACACAGCCTTTCCCTGCCTTCTCATGGGTGGAGAAGTAGGCTGCAGCCCTGACTGTAAACACTGCTTTTTCTTCTAGCCCTCCTCCTCCTTCTTGACATCTTTGTTGGGCTGGATCTTGCAGAACAGTCTCCTTTACTCTTTGTCGTTCCTTGATTCCTGTTCCTGTTTGCTTTCTACTTCTCTGACCACGCTTCTTCCTCCTCCTGTTCCAGAGATGCACCAAGGATATGCCCATGGCCTTCCTCTCCTCTTGGCAGTCCAGCAGCCCCTCTGGCCCACGATTCTTAGGGAACCCTAGGAAAGCAGATCAGAGGCCAGGAGTCAGAAACCTGTTGACACTGATTCTGCTGTCAGTGGCCAACTTCATGGTATGGCTGGCTGAGTGTTGGTAAAAGCCAGGACTTAGATGACTCAGAGGTTCCCATTTGGGCAACTGGATTGTGCCACCACCTGTGATGGAAAGCTAGAAGAAGATAAGGGCTTCGGTTATAGACACATTAGTCTGAGCTGCCTGCAGGAGATCTAGGTGGCATATGCTGCTTCCTATCTCTCACATCTCCTCCTGTTCTGATCCCCTGCCAGTGCCCTGATCACTGCTCACCTGGGCTAGCTGAATAGCCTGAACAGGCCTCTCTCCTAGTTTCTACTTCATATCCCAAACTCTAGGGTTAATCACCCTAGAGTGAGACCTTGGTCACATGCTACTCTCCCCTACAAGTCCTGGTGTCTGCTACCACCCAGTCATGTCACATACATCATCCTATGCTGCCTTTACACAGTACACACTGCTACACAGTCATGTCACTTACTGTCGTCATATGTCGCACAGCACACACAGCCACACAATCATATGACACATTGTCATAATACACTGCATGTCACATAGTACACACTACTATAAGTTGTATCACGTGCTATCACATATCATGTTACATGCTACAATTATTTATTATTAGCATGCTCACTCAGTGTGTCTATTTGTGACCCCATGGACTGTCACCTGCCAGGCTCCTCTGTCCATGGAATTTTACAGGAAAGAATACTGGAGTAAATTGCCATTTCCTACTCCGAGGGATCTTCCTGATCAAGGAGTCTAACTCAGGCCTCCTGTGTCTTGTGCAGTGGCAGGTGGGTTCTTTACCAGCAGCACCACCAGGGAAGCCCATGCTACAAACCATCACACAATCAGATTCCATCCTTTCCTACATCACACTTCACACAGTATACACTAATATACAATCACATCACATTACAGGATTTGTCACACAGCACACACTATCACATAATCACATCACATGTAAGAACTGCAACCCCTCAGCGACCTTAACTTATTGTCATCCTTTCTATATTAAATATAAATTTCCTATCCTGGAATTCCACATGCTAGGATGTTTTTGGTTGCAAGACATAAATCCCGATTTAACATGTTTTAAGCGATAAGGACACTAAGTGTTTTTCATCTTCAGTCAGGTAAATCACATTAACTCTGGATTAGAGAAGAGGAAATGGAGACCCAGAATTGCTAAGTGATTTGCCCAGCACCAAACAGCTAATAAATGTCAGAGGCAAGCCTTTTAACTTCATCCACTGTCTCCAAAGCTCATGGTCTCTTTCCTCTGCATATTTCCTGATGTGACTTGCCCCTTGCAGTCTCCATTTCTTATTTTAAGAGGCTGGGGTGAAGGAGATCTTGCTGAATGACAATGTTTTTTCAATTCTGAGCCAGTGAATCAAAAGTCTTTTTAGAGTACCTGCTGTGTGCCAGCAGAATTGGAAACATCGAAAACCGCGTAGCCTAGTTCTTGCCCTTAAGGCGCGTCTAACCTAGTAGGAGAAAGATGGCATCAAAGCCCAGCTAATCTTTAGAGATTGATAAAGTGGGGCAAATCTGTAATTGTGCAGAGCAACAGAGAAGCTGATCGCACTGTGAATGCTTGGGTCTTGTCAATGGGTAGGATTTTCCCACTCCAGTACTCTTGCCTGGAAAATCCCATGGACGGAGGAGCCTGGTGGGCCGCAGTCCATGGGGTCGCTAAGAGTCAGACACGACTGAGCAACTTCACTTTCACTTTCCACTTCCATGCATTGGAGAAGGAAATGGCAACCCACTCCAGTGTTCTTGCCTGGAGAATTCCAGGGACTGGGGAGCCTCGTGGGCTGCCGTCTATGGGGTCGCACAGAGTAGGACACGACTGAAGTGACTTAGCAGCAGCAGCAGCAGGATTTTCATGAAGCAAATGTGAAGAGCATTCTAACAGCATGAACACGACTTGACAGCATGAATTCATGAAGAAATTAGTAGCTATTACAGAAGAGACTCCTCTGTCCTGCTTTTCTCTGTATGCCATGTCCACTACTGCATCTCCCCTCCAGTCCTAAGCCCTTCTTCCTTCTAGGGCTTTCCTCTGACCTGTCTACCTCTTTCATCTAGAGCCACAATGTCTTCCTTTATTGACCTTTTCCCAGCTACATCTAAACATCCTCAAATCTCTCCTACCTTAAAAAGAAGAAATGCTTCCACATATCTGCTTCCGTCTCTCTCCCCTTCTCAGCCTGACTTCTCTATGCAGAGAATGATGCACGGTATTCAATTCCTCACCCCTATTCCCCAGTCACTGTCATCTGGATTTCATCCTCATTAAAGCTCTTCATATTTGTGCTGAGATCCCCAAAGTCTCCCTTGGAGCTGAATGCAATGGCCATTTTCAGTCATTTAGGCCCTTCATCAATTTGCCCTGGTCAAATTGCTGGTGAAGCAGCATTTGGCCCTGGTCGTGATCTAGCTTCCAAGGTGGTGGTAGCAGTAAAGAATCTCCCTGCTAGTGCAGGAGACAAAAGATACAGGTTTGATCCCTGGGTCGGGAGGAGGGCATGGCAATCCACTTCAGTATTCTTGCCTGGAGAATCCCATGGACAGAGGAGCCTGGCAGGCTACAGTCCATAGGGTCGAAAAGAGTCACTCATGACTGAAGCAACTCAGCACAGCACACACGTGATCTCCTTGGAGCTCTCCTTCCTGGCTTCTCTGACCCCACCCATCCCTCATTTGCCTCTGCCATCTCTTGTTTTGGCGTCATTTGGAAGGTCCACTTTCTCTGCCCCCCTTGCCTGCTGCTGTTCTCTTTAAATGGTGCTGACCTACGTGTACTGTCCCTTCACTCTCTCCCTCAGTGATCACCAACCCCTGGCTTGACCTTGATTACCCTGAACCTCAGGTTTCTGTCTCTGGACCAGAGTTTTCTTCTGAGCTTCAGATCCTAATGGGCATCTCAGGAGAATGTTCCCAAGACCCTCAAAATTGATGTCCAAAACCAAAATCATCATCTCTTTCCTCCCATCCCCATGGCTGCTCCTCCACCTCTTTATCCTACCTCCATACATAGCACTACTGCTCATCTGGAACTAATCCTTCAACATCTCTGGGGTAACTTCCAGCACCTCCCCGCTTCTCTCCCTCCATGGTCAATCATTGACCATCTCTCACGGATTCTTAATTTCAAACATATATCTCTCCAACAATTCTGTCCATCTGTCTTGGCCACTGGTAAGCCCACAATCATGTCACTCACCCGGACAACTGGTACAGCCTTCTAACAGAACTCTCTGCTTCCAGTCTTCAGGGTGAAGGTTGGCCTCAGCACTCTAGCCCAAACCAACTTTATAAAATTCAAATGTGTTCATGTCATCCCCTTGCCTAAAATCCTTCAGTGCCCCTTAGGCTATTGCTTGTCACTCTGGGTGGGTGTCCTGGCTTGCCTTTCCTATCTCGCATATGAGCTATATCCCTCACACTTGTAGTCGTATTCATCTGGGAATTTTTCATTTCCTAGAATGTGCCTGTCTTTTGCCTTTCAGTCTTTGTAGATGCTTCTCCCTTTTGCCTGTGATGCTCCCAACTCTGCCCCTTCCTTGATATTTCTGACACTTGGAGAGATGCCCTTTCCATATTCTCCATGGCATCCTCTACATACATATATTTAAAATATCTATTTCCTTTTAAAATTTATTTTATTAGAGTGCAGTTTATTTACAATGTTGTATTAGTTTCTGTTATATAGCAAAGTGAATTAGTTATTCACAGATATATATTCAGTTATTCTAGATTCTTCATTTGGGTCATTACACAGAGTATTGAGTAGAATTCCTTGTGCTATACAGTAGATTCTTATTAGCTATCTATATTATATATATATATATATATATATATATATAAAATCGTGTATATATGGGGCTTCCCTGGTGGCTCAGATGATAAAGAATTTGCCTGCAATGCGGGAGACCCAGGTTTAATCCCTGGGTCAGGAAGATTCCCTGGAGGAAGTCACAGCAATACACTCCAGTATCCTTGTCTGGAGAATCCCATGGACAGAGGATCCTGGCGGACTACAGTCCATGGGGTTGCAAAGAGTCAGACATGACTGAAGCAATTTAGCACACACAGGACAGTGTATATATGTCATTCCCAATCTCCCAACTCATCCCTCCCCCATTTTCCCCTTGGTTACTGTAAGTTTTTTCCCCTAGATCTGTGACTCTTTCTGTTTCATAAAAGAGTTCATCTGTATCATTTTTAAAGATTCATTCTCTACTTTCATAGCTTTGTTTATGTTATTGTTCACTTGTCTGATTCTGACTATGGATTGAGCTTGATGAGGCTGAAAACCAAGTTCTTTCTGTTAAATAAGAAATTGTATGATATGACTCCTCGTATCATATTCCTTTGTTTCCAGGTGAATTGATAGAAAAGGGGAAATAAATGAATTGAAAAAATAATATGCAATGAAGGGAAAAATACTACAAGAAAACACCTGGGCTTGCAGTTCTGGCTTAAAATTGGAAAATTTCAATTTAGTATATAGACTTACAGAATGTTTGAGCTGGAAGTGCCATCAAATATCACCACTGCCCAATCCTCCCATTCTACAGATGAGGAAATTGACATGTAACTTGTCTAAATCTGCAATGGAATTAACCTAGAACCAAAGTTTTGGGGCTTGGTGCTGGTTGGGCTTCCCTGGTGGCTCAGGCGGTGAAGAATCCACCTGCAATGCAGGAGACCTGGGGTTCGATCCCTGGGTTGGAAAGAGCCCCTGGAGGAGGGCATGGCAGCCCACTCCAGTATTTTTGCCTGGAGAATCCCCATGGACAGAGGAGCCTGGCGGGCTGCAATCCATGAGGTTGCAAAGAGTCGGACACGACTGAGTGACTGAGCACATACACAGTGCAGCCAGGCAGCTTCTCAAGGTCTCATGGTTCTTCCCACAGTGCCATCAGCACCAGGCTCTAGTTTCAGGCAGGAAGTTGGCCTGGGCACACAGCAGCCACATCTGTGTTGTGCTTCACACAGCCTCCTCCACTGACCACATCACATTTTCCTCTGTGGGCCCATTCTGAACTCAGAGTAACTAGGAGGCCGCTTTACTCTGATGGAACCCACAGGCAACCTAGGTGAAATAATTTATCTTCCTCCCGATTTTCTGTCATTCTTCGCCATAAAGACAACATGCTCATCTATCAGATACGGGACTCTCCCATCTTCTTGAGCCAAAATCTAACACTAAAATTCCTCTTCCACTAATCTGAGGGTGTTGCTAGATGTTTTGTTTTGTTTTTTAAATAATGTTCTCCCCTGGTGCCTGTTTATCACTATCAGATAGTTCTTCCATAAAATGCCCAGGTGTGTACTTTTCCCTCCTACACACTAATGCAAATAGGGCAAGTGTCAACTTGCTATTGTAGGAACTATTGCTATTGTAGGAACAGAAATCCTGGAACTCACACAAAACCTAGCCCAGTTGTGTTCAGATACATACAGAGAAGGCCTGTTCAGACCTGGAGAGATATCTCCTCTCCAGACCATCCTGGAGAGGAGATAAGGAAAGGAAGAGAGCCTACATCTACCCCCTGAGAGTGAGGGGGGAAGTCTATTATTTCTGACTGCCTCTTATCCTCTTACATGTGACCGAGAAATGAGACTTTCCTGAAGACAGACATAGCATGTCTGGTGGAATGGGAGCTGGGTGGGAAGAGGAAGGGGAGAGATGATAGGGAGAAGGCCTGGAGGGACAGTTTTATAAGAAGACTGAGAACTCAGGCCCTGACTTAGGATTCCATTTCCTACTCCAGGGGAGTAGCAGGTGAGAGGAGCGGAGGGAGGCATATATCCTGTGACATCAGTCTATGGGGACCCAGGAAAAACACTCATCTGCCAGTAGCTGGTGCGGTGGCAGAGCTGAGGGAGAGGGTTGCTGAGCCTGTTTCCCTGCTGTAGAGTGCCTGTCATACTGCTGTCTGCTGCCCACTGTAAACTGGTGTAGAGCAGAGGACAGCAGACTAGTCTGCAGGCCTGTTTTTTCATGGCTGGAGAGCTAAGAATGGCTTTCAGGTTTTTAAAAGGAAGCTTGGTGAAATATTCTCTCTCTCTCTCTCTCTCTCTATATATATATATATATATAGTCATATTGAATATATATACTGTTGTATGTACATCATATATATATACATATGAATATATGAAAAAGACCATATGTGTCCCCCAAAGCCTAAAACTTTTGCTTTCTAACTCTTTACAGAAGGTTTTACTGACCCTGGTGTAGAGCATTGGACTGTCTGGATGGCTCAGAAGGGTGTTACATTGCAGGTATTTCTATTTATGGAATTGCCTTCATGGCCTCTGGGTGGGTTCTCTCAAAGTCCATGAGGGATCAAACCCTTGGTCTCTAAATTTGCAGGGGCTGTGGAAATTGCCTTCTCAGCACTGCCCTCATGGGAACTCAGGGCTTATTTGAGTGTTCAAGATGGGTCCTATAAATACTTTATGTACATGGAGTATTTTCTAAATTAAGCACCATTTTCCAACTAAAACACTAACAAAAATTTTAAAATGAGAAATTGTATAATAAATAGTCTTCCTTCACCCTAGACTCTAAATTCAAAAAGACTATTATTGGAAGTTTCCTGTGTATCCTAAGTCTCATATATCCTTATATAATGGGAACAAGTTATGCTACTGTCCAAGATCTTGCTTTTTTCCCCATTAACATAGTAATATAATGAGAAGATCTTTCCACATCAACAAATACAATCTGGCTCCTTGTTAATAGCATCATAGTATTCCTTTGACTGAATGTACCATATTTGAGTGAACCATTCAATTATTAATAACAACTAAATAGTCACTGGTGTTTGCTAAAACTTTAAATTTCTAATTCTTATACACATAGCTTTGTACAAATATGTGAATATAACTGGAAGATAAAGTCTTAGATGTGGAATTTCTGAGTAAAGGTTCAGTTCAGTTCAGTCGCTCAGTTGTGTCCGACTCTTTGGGACCCCATGAATTGCAGCACGCCAGGCCTCCCTGTCCATCACCAACTTCCAGAGCTTACTCAAACTCATATCCATCGAGTCAGTGATGCCATCCAGCCATCTCATTCTCTGTCGTCCCCTTCTTCTCCTGCCCTCACTCCCTCCCAGCATCAGGGTCTTTTCCAATGAGTCAGCTCTTCGCATGAGGTGGCCAAAGTACTGGAGTTTCAGCCTCAGCATCAGTCCTTCCAATGAACACCCAGGACTGGTCTCCTTTAGGATGGACTGGTTGGATCTCCTTGCAGTCCAAGGGACTCTCAAGAGTCTTCTCCAGCACCACAGTTCAAAAGCATCAATTCTTTGGCACTCAGCTTTCTTCACAGTCCAACTCTCACATCCATACATGACCACTGGAAAAACCATAGCCTTGACTAGATAGACCTTTCTTGGCAAAGTAATATCTCTGCTTTTTAATATGCTATCTAGATTGGTCATAACTTTCCTTCCAAGGAGTAAGCGTCTTTTAATTTCATGGCTGCAATCACCATCTGCAGTGATTTTGGAGCCCCCAAAAATAAAGTCTGACACTGTTTCCACTGTTTCCCCATTTATTTCCCATGAAGTGATGGGCCAGATGCTTAACTGGTTTTAAATTTTAATTTCTTTTTGTTCAGTCACTCAGTCTTTTCCAACTCTTTGTGACCCCTGGACTACAGCATGCCAGGCTTCCCTGTCCTTCACTATCTCCTAGATTTTGCTCAAACTCATGTCCATCAAGTCGGTGATGCCATCCAACCAACTCATCCTCTGTCACCCCCTTCTCCTCCGGCCCTCAATCTTTTCCAGTGAGTCAGCTCTTCCCATCAGGTAGCCAAAGTATTGGAGCTTCAGCTTCAGCATCTGCCCTTCCAATGAATATTCAGGACCTAATTTCCTTTAGGATTGACTGGTTTGATCTCCTTGCTGTCCAAGAGACTCTCAAGAGTCTTTTCCAGCACCACAGTTTGAAAGCATGAATTGTTCAGTGCTCAGCCTTCTTTATGGTCCCACTCTCAAATCTGTACATGACTAATGGGAAAATCATAGCTTTGACTATACGAACCTTTGTCACCAAAATGATGTCTCTGCTTTTTAATACTCTAAGTTTCTCATAGCTTTTTTTCCAAGGAGCAAACCTCTTTTAATTTCATGATTGCAGTCACTGTCCATGGTGATTTTGGAGCCCAAGAAAATAGTGTCTCACTGTTTCCATTGTTTTCCCATCTATTTTCCATGAAATGATCAGATCAGATCAGTCGCTCAGTCGTGTCTGACTCTTTGCGACCCCATGAATCGCAGCATGCCAGGCCTCCCTGTCCATCACCAACTCCTGGAGTTCACTCAGACTCACGTCCATCGAGTCAGTGATGCCATCCAGCCATCTCATCCTCTGTTGTCCCCTTCTCCTCCTGTCCCCAATCCCTCCCAGCATCAGAGCCTTTTCCAATGAGTCAACTCTTTGCATGAGGTGGCCAAAGTACTGGAGTTTCATGAAATGATGGGACCTTTGTTTTTTGAATGTTGAGTTTTAAGCCAACTTTTTCATTCTCCTCTTTCACCTTCACCAAGAGGCTTTTTAGTTCCTCTTCACTTTCTGCCATAAGTGTGGTGTCATCTGCATATCTGAGATTATTTATATTTCTCCCAGAAATCTTGATTCCAGCTTGTGCTTCATCCCGTACAGAATTTCACGTGGTGTACTCTGCACATAAGTTGAATAAGCAGGGTGACAATATACAACCTTGACATATTCCTTTCCCAATTTGGAATCAGTCCATTATTCCATGTCTGGTTCTAACTGTTGCTTCTTGATTTGCATATAGGTTTCTCAGGCAGCAGGTGAGGTGGTCTGGTATTCCCACCTCTTTAAGAATTTTCTACAATTTTTTTATGATCCACACAGCCAAAGGCTTAAGTGTAGTTAACAAAGCAGAGGTAGATGTTTTTCTGGAATTCCCTTGTTTTTTGTATGATCCAATGGATGTTGGCAATTCAATCTCTGGTTCCTCTTCCTTTTCTAAATCCAGACTGTACACCTGGAAGTTCTTGGTTTATGTACTGTTGGAGCCTAGCTTGAAGGATTTTGAGCAGTACCTTGGTAACGTGTGAAATGAGCGAAACTGTGCCATTTGGCATTCTTTGGCATTGTCCTTCTTTGGGACTGGAATAAAAACTGACCTTTTCCAATCATGGGGCCACTGCTGAGTTTTCCCAATTTGCTAGTGTGTTGAGTGAAGTACTTTAGCAGCATCATCTTTTAGGATTTGAAATAGCTCAGCTGGAATTCCATCACCTCCACTAGCTTTGTTTGTAGCAATGCTTCCTAAGGCCCACTTGACTTCACACTCCAGGATGTCTGGCTCTAGGTGAGTGATCGCACCACTGTGGATATCCGGGTCATTAAGACATTTTTTGTTTAGTTTTTCTGTGTATTCTTGCCACTTCTTCTTAATATCTTCCACTTTTGTTGGCTCCATACTTTTTTGGTCCTTTATTGTACCCATAATTGCATGAAATGTTCCCTTGCTGTCTCTAATTTTCTTGTAGAGACTGAAGTGACTTAGCAGCAGAAGCAGCAGTCTTTCCCATGGTATTGCTTTCCTCTATTTCTTTGCATTGTTCACTTACGACTTTTTTTTAAAGCTCTCCTTTTTATTCTTTGGAAATCTGCATTCAGATGGATGTATCTTTCCCTTTCTCCCTTGCCTTTCACTTCTCTTCTTTTCTCAGCTATTCGTAAGGTCTCCTCAGACAACCACTTTGCCATCTTGCATTTCTTTTTCTTGGGGTTTGGTTACCATCTCCTGTATAATATTGTGAACCTCTGTCCATAGTTCTTCACTGACTCTGTCTATCAGATCTAGTCCCTTGAATCTATCTGTCACTTCCACTATATAATCATAAGGGATTTGATTTAGGTCATGCCTGAATGGCTTAGTGGTTTTCCCTATGTTCTTTGATTTGTCTGAATTTTGCAATAAGGAGTTCCTGATATAAGCCATAGTCAGCTCCAAGCCTTGTTTTTGCTGACTGTATAGAGCTTCTCCATCTTTGGTGGCAAGGAATAGAATCAAGCTGATTTTGGTATTAACCATCTGGTGATGTCCATGTGTAGATACAAAGTGGTGATGTCCATGGGTAGATACATTTTGATACATACTGGCAAACAACCCTCCAGAAAGCTAGCAAAGAATCAACTCTCCACCAACAGGTGGAAAGATACTTTCCCCCTAAAGTTTTGTTAATTTTGAGTCTTTTTAAAAAAGATTTTTAAATTTTTTATTTATATTTATTTATTTATTTGTTTTTGGCTGTGCTGGGTCTTTGCTGTTGTGGGTGGGCTTTCTCTAGTTGCAGCAAGCAGGGGTTACCCTCTAGCTGTGGTGCACAGGCTTTTCACTGCAGTAGCTTCTCTTGCTGTGGAACATGGGTTGTAGGTGCATGGGCTTCAATAGTCAAGATACTTGGGCTTATTTATACTGGGGCATGTGGGATCTTCCAGGTCCAGGGATCAAATCTGTGTCCCCTGCATAGACAGGTGGATTCTCAACCACTAGACTACCTGGGAAGTCCAATATTGAATCTTATCATTGCCAATTTGGTAGGTCAGTATCAAAGTCCATTGAATAATATTGTATAAATCATCACCTATTATGTTTATTTTGATGGGATCTGTCAATTCAGGCTTATGTTCATTGAGCTGTTAGAGTTTCTCTTCTTAACACCTCCCACACCATCACTCACACATTACTGAAAGCAGGGATTTTATCTGTCTTGTTTACCCACTGAGCCCCTGATCAATGCCCAGAACTGCATCTGACATACAGTAAGAAGATGTGTATGCGTGCATGCTAAGTCCTTTCTGTTGTATTCATCTCTTTGTGACCCAGTGGATCATCACCTGTCAGGTTCCTCTGTCCATGGGATTCTCCAGGCAAGAATATTGGAGTAGGTTGCCATGCCCTCCTTCAGGGGATCTTCCTGACCCAGGGATCGAACCTGCGCCTATTATACCTCCTGCATTGGTAGGTGGGTTCTTTATAATTAATGCCACCTGGGAAACCCAAGTAGGCAGATGGTATTTGTTAAATGCATGAAGAGTTTAAGAATTATTATATCATAAGAAAATTAAGCCCTCTGACTGTCAATACGTGTTGCAATTTTTTTCACTTTCATAATTCTTTTGGTTATTTATTTTTTGTAATACAAAATGTTCATGAAATTTTCCATGGTTAAGAATATCATCCTTTGATTCATTTAGAACATGTTTTGCTATAAGATATGTCAGAGAAGGCACTTTCGACCCACTCCAGTACTCTTGCCTGGAAAATCCCATGGACGGAAGAGCCTGGTAGGCTGCAGTCCATGGGGTCGCTGAGAGTCGGCCATGACTGAGCGACTTCACTTTCACTTTCATGCATTGGAGAAGGAAATGGCAACCCACTCCAGTGTTCTTGCCTGGAGAATCCCAGGGATGGAGGAGCTTGGTGGGCTGCTGTCTATGGGGTCACACAGGGTCGGACACGACTGACACGACTTAGCAGCAGCAGCAGCGTAAGATATGTGGAAGAAATCAAGCTTCAATGTTTCTGCCTTGATGAGGTCTTAAGGACACTTGAATGAGTCTAGCATACACTTCGCTTTCTGGTTGGTTCCCAAAATCCCATTATAATCATGTCAAGTCTTCGTCTCAAGGCTCTGGGTCACACTCCTGAGTAGTGTAGGTTTGATTCTGATGGAATGATGGGACAAAGTAGAGTGCTGGTTGGTACAGAGAGAGAAGTTCCCACTAGAGACACAAGTGTAGAAAAGAAAATTAGAAATTCCAAGAGTGGCTTTTTCTTATCTCACAAAAATTATAAGACTAGCTTAATTAGGATATTTTATGTTTGAGATAAAGGCTGTTTTATTTTGGATTTTTTTCTCATGCAAATCAGAGATGTTAATTCTGAGCCTGCCTGCTCCTTGAGATGTATCCATACACTTTATTTATTTTTTTTAATTTAAATTTATTTATTTATACTTCCCTGCTCCTTCAAATGTTTTTTAAGAATTTCTGGAAGTCTTAAATTCTCCTGCTTCCTCTGCCTCTTCATCTTCAATGTATCCACTACATTTTCATATGAACCCCAGGCAAACACAGATCCTTCCCCATTGTCACTACCCAATCATCAAGAAAAATCCCTCCTGCCAAATCTTTGTGGGTTTTGCAGAGCTTATGGAGGATATTTTTGAGCTAACCTTCTACCACCACACTGGTACCATCTTTGCACCCAACTTAACCCTCTGCCTCTGTTTGTCCTCACCCTCCCCACTGTACTGGTCTAAGGACTTGCAAATTTCCCCCCTCAGTTAAGAAAAGTAACACCCTACCCTGCAATGTTGCCCAGTAAGAAAGGGAGAGACTGTGGAGACTTTTTCCAACAAAGACAGTTTTGTGTCCTAATGGAATGCCAACTGTTGAGATCACAAAAAGTGTTCTCTCCCTCATTGTATTTATACTACATTTCCACAAGTCCATTCCCGCACTTTCTCCCATCACACTTCGACTACCACCACACACAACCATCTACACGTACTTACGTTTCCTTTTGCCTCTCTTTATCCATTATAAGGCAAGTTAGCAAACAATATGAAAGCCAAGTGAATTTAAAGGGTTGATAACCTTTGAAACATGGCTGTGTTGTTTCTGGTTCATAGGGTCTAGACTAGATCCAGAAATTAGAACTGCAGACACTTAGAGTGCTTACTGGTCCCTTAACAATTTGAGGTCCTAGGAGAAAATAAAGACTGGTAGGGACAGGCAAAAAATAGGAATAGTCTAATACTTCCTCTGGCACCAGGGGAGTCTACATATACTTAGTGATACAAAGTCTAGCACGTTTGCAGAGGCAGATGATGGTGAACCCAGAAGCTAATCAAACATGGGTGGATCTGCCTGGTGTTTTCAACTGTTGGAACCTGGGGAGCATCAGGGAAATCTCACAGCAGGGAGCAGACCCCTGCTCTATTTCAATGTGCAAAATGGTTACCCCTGAAAACAGAGTCGCTGAGAAAATGAGTGGCAAGTATTACAGGCTACTAAAATTGAAAATGGGGAAAATATAAAGGGAAGGTCAATGATCATGAATGTCTGGAAAAGGGGTCAGCACACTATGGTTCACCGTCAAATCTCAACCTCTACTTATTTTTATAAATAAAGTTATATTGAAACACAGCTACAACATTTATATGTGTATTTTGTCTATTTCTGCTTTGATGCTCTAACAGCAGTGTTGAGTTGAAACAGTGATCACATGGCCTGCAGAGCCTAAAATATTTACTATCTGGCCCTTTCACAGAAAAAAAATTACCTACCCTGGCTTGAGAATGTGAGTTCCCGAGAGCAGAGTTTTTCCCATCTTGTCTCTGTCTCTATTTTCAGTATCTACATTAGGGCCTGGCACATCTTAAGTATTCAGTCAGTGTTTGTTAAATGAATGAATAAGTAAATAAATGAACGAAGCCCTGACTGTTAAGAATCTCTTACTTTCCAAGCTCCTTTTGCCAAAGAGGAGCACTGGTTATGAGGACTAGATGGGGTCTCTCTCAGCTGTGGAGAGAGCAAGATTTACAAAGAACATACCAGTGCCTGAAGATCATCCTGTAGACAAAAGGAGGTTTTCAGATGCCCCTAACTGCTTTACCAGAAGAAACCTCCCCTGTGTGTCTATTTCTGGAAACTAAGCCTAATTTTAAATCTGTAGAATTAGTTAAGCACCTTGATAGTTTCACTAATGAATTCTGATGGTTAATTATGCTTAGTTTCTTAATGGTTTTCTCCCTCCATTAGAGCCCCTCTGTGCTGGCTTTTCTCAGAGGGCACAAATGATACCTACTGATTGGAGTTCTTCTTTAAGAAAAGGTTTTGAGTTCACTGCTGGTTTCTTTTCCTTTCCTTGTCAATCCTCCTTGTTTTTACTGTTAATTATGAGCAGATAGAAAAAAAAAAAAGAGAAAGGCAACCAGCAGAAACTATACTCAATATTTTGTAATAGCCTATATAGGAAAAGAATCTGAAAAAGAAGATAGATAGATAAATAGATACATGAATTACCTTACTGTACACTTGAAACTAATACAACATTGTAAATCAACTTTACTTCAATTAAAAAAAAATACAAGAAGAACAATCAGCTAGTTGTGTTCAATTTTCAGTTTTTAAAGTGTCTGCAACTGGCTTTTCAGACCTTGGACTGGGGTGAAAGTTGGTGTTAAATCTTTCTCCCCAATCACCAAAGTTTCTAAAGAAGTGAAATAAAAGCCTCATTCTTAGAATTAGAACTTGACAAGGATATTATATCCTACCCAAGGAACCAAAACTATTAAGCAAGAGGCACTCTACTCTCTCAAGTCTCCTGGGTAAGCATGTAGTAAAGGCCTTCATTCTTCATTTCCCTCAAGCTTTTTTGTCTTAAAGGAGTTTGTGTCATGATAGAGAAGTCTTCAAACCCTGGAACTATGGTCTCTTCTTGTATCAGTCTGCTCATGTTGTTATAAGAATATCATTTACTGGATGACTTAACAGAAATTTATTTCTTACAGTTCAGAGGTTAGGAAGTCCAAGATCTAGGTGTCAGCAGATTTGGTGACTGGTGAAGATCCACTTTTTGGTTTACAGATGGTCATCTTTTCACTGTGTCCTCACATGACGAAGAGAGAGCATCTCCCTGGTGTCTCTAACAAGGGCATGAAACCCATTCATGAACACTCCATCTTTGTGACCAAGTTCAGTTCAGTTGCTCAGTCTGACTCTTTGTGACCCCATGGACTACAGCATGCCAGGCTTCCCTGTCCATCACCAACTCCCGGAGCTTACTGAAATTCATGTCCATTGAGTCAGTGATGCCATCAAACCATCTCATTCTCTGTCATCCCCTTCTCCTCCAACCTTCAATCATTCCCAGCATCAGGGTGTTTTCCATTAAGTCAGTTCTTCCCATAAGGTGGCCAAAGTTTTGAAATTTCAGCTTTAGCATCAGTTCAGTCGCTCAGTTGTGTGTGACTCATTGCGACCCCATGAATCGCAGCACGCCTGGCCTTCCTGTCCATCACCAACTTCCGGAGTCCACCCAAACCCATGTCCATTGAGTCAGTGATGCCATCCAGCCATCTTATCCTCTGTTGTCCCCTTCTCCTCCTGCCCTCAATCTTTCCCATCATCAGGGTCTTTTCAAATGAGTCAGCTCTTCTCATCAACTGGCCAAAGTATTGGAGTTTCAGCTTCAGCATCAGTACTTCCAATGAACACCCAGGACTGATCTCCTTTAGGATGGACTGGTTGGATCTCCTTTCAGTCCAAGGGACTCTCAAGAGTCTTCTCCAACACCACAGTTCAAAAGCATCAATTCTTCGGTGCTCAGCTTTCTTTATAGTCCAACTCTCACATCCATACATGACTACTGGGAAAACCATAGCCTTGACTAAATGGACCTTTGTTGGCAAAGTGATGTCTCTGCTTTTTAATATGCTGTCTAGGTTGGTCATAACTTTGCTTCCAAGGAGCAAGCGTCTTTTAATTTCACAGCTGTAGTCACCATCTGCTGATTTTGGAGTCCCCCAAAATAAAGTCTGTTGCTGTTTCTACTGTTTCCCCATCTATTTGCCATGAGGTGATGGGACCAGATGCCACAATCTTAGTTCTCTGAGTGTTGAGTTGTAAGCTAACTCTTTCATGACTTAATCACCTCCCAAAGGCCCCACCTCTCAATACCATCACACTTCAACATATGAATTTGTGGGTCAGGCACAAACCTTCAGTCCATAGCACCTATGCCATTAAAGGAAAGAGACACATGCTTTCCTGGGTTTCCTGTCACTCTGATTGGTTTACATCTTCTGAGGTTTTCCATAAAAAAGTACTGGATACTGGTTCCAGTCATCATACAACCCTTCTCCTCACTTCTGCATTCAGTGTGTACTGTTTACAGTATTGCTGTTGTTCCAGCACTCAGTCATGTCCAACTCTTTGTGACCCCATGGACTGCAGCAAGCCAGGCTTCACTGTCTTTCACCATCTTCTGGAGCTTGTTCAAACTCATGTCCATTGAGTAAGTGATGCCATCCAGTCATTCATCCTCTGTCATACCCTCTCTTCCTGCCTTTGGTCTTTCTCAGTATCAGGGTCTTTTTCAATGAGTTGACTCTTTGTATCAGGTGGCCAAAGTAGTGGAAATTCAGCTTCAGCATCAGTCCTTCTAATGAATATTCAGGACTGATTTCCTTTAGGATTGACTGGTTTGATCTCCTTGCTGTCTAAGAGACTCTCAAGGGTCTATTCCAACACCACAGTTCAAACATATCAATTCTTCAGTGTTCAGCCTTTTTATGGTCCAACTCTCACATCCATATACAACTACTGGAAAAACCATAGCTTTGACGAGATGGACCTTTGTTGGCAAAGTAATGTCTCTGATTTTTAATATGCTATCTAGATTTGTCAAAGCTTTTCTTTCAAGAGGCAAGCATATTTTAATTTCATAACTGCAGACACCATCCACAGTGATTTTGCAGCCTGAGAAAATAAAGTCTGTCACTGTTTCTATTGTTTCCCCAACTATCTGCCATGAACTAATGGTCCCATCCCATCCCATCCAGCATGGGACCAGATGCTATGATATTTGTTTTTTGAATTTTGAGTTTTAAACCAACTTTTTTCACTCTC
Organism: Bos indicus x Bos taurus; assembly: GCF_003369695.1. Taxonomy (NCBI): domain Eukaryota; kingdom Metazoa; phylum Chordata; class Mammalia; order Artiodactyla; family Bovidae; genus Bos; species Bos indicus x Bos taurus. Next base: position 78,381,199 of record NC_040083.1, on the reverse strand, counting down.
ATCTTTCACCTTCACCAAGAGGCTCTTTAGTTCCTCTTCTCTTTCTGCCATAAGGGTGGTGTCATCTGCATATCTGAGGTTACTGATATTTCTCCTGGAAATCTTGATTCCAGCTTGTGCTTCATCCAGCCTAGCATTTCTCATGATGTACTCTGCATATAAGCTAAATAAGCAGGGTGACAATACACAGCCTTGACACACTTTTTTCCCAATTTGGAATCAGTCCATTATTCTATGTCCAGTTCTAACTGTTGCTTCTTGATCTGCATACAGGTTTCTCAGGAGGCTGGTAAGGTGGTCTGGTATTCCTATCTCTTTCAGAATTTTCCACAGTTTTTGTTTGCCATCCACCACGGTTCGCCACACCAGAAACTGCACCCAGTGTGTGCAGCCAGTCAAGTCCCAGGTATTTAATGAGTATCTTCCATGTTTGTGATATTCACTTGGAGATATAAGGATAAATAAAGTGAAATAAGGACCCATCTAGAGAAAAATTAAAGCTCAGAAGCATGTGTATAGTTATTATCCAACAAATGATTGGTTAAAATCCAGGATTATCTTAAAGTTCAACCAAGTAGGAATTTGACTGAAACATAAAACTTGGGCTAAGTGAACCCCAGTCCTCCCAGGTGAGGTTGGTGGGTCCCATTGATAAGGCAGTTAAAATCGCCTTTAGCAATGCACCTCTGAAGGCTTCCCTTCTGGCTCAGCAGTAAAGAATTTACCCGCCACGTCAGGAGACTCAAAAGACACGGGTTCAATCTCTGGATTGGGAAGATCCCTTGGACGAGGGCACGGCAACCCACTCCAGGATTCTCGTCTGGAGAGTCCCAAGGACAGAGGAGCCTGGTGGGTGACTGTCTGTGGTTGCAAACAGTCAGATACAACTGAAGCAACTGAGCACAGCATAGCACAGCCCACCTCAGAAAATTCAAGTGATGGGTCTGTTCTCAGTACTTTTTAAGAAAGTAAACCAGAGCTCAGAAGAGTATTTGCATAGGACTCTGGGGACACATCGATTTCTGGATTGTCTGGGTATTTTCAGGATTGATGCTGAATTGGAAAAGAATAGTAATTGATTTGGAGTGCATATTTAGAATTTTTCAATGTCATATTTGTAACTTTCCCTGTAATTTTCCTGTAATCTATTTTCAAAGCGAATTTAGAATTGGTTTTAAAAACAATGGATGTATACTGAAACCATGCTAGCATAAGTCTTTTAGATTTAATAGAACTCTAGAAAAATGATGAATATTATATGTAGATTTCAAACATAAAAGTGTACTCCCAATTCATCCCCTATTAGTATTCACTATGGAGGAGCATGCAGGACTAGAAGGGTATGTTTTGGTCATAACCATAAAATTTTCATTTCTAAAAATAACATTATGAGACCATCTCTTTTATTACACAAAAATTTCAATCCCTCCTTGCTTCTCCTTACTGAATCTCCCTCCTCAAGTTCCATGTCTAAAAAGCTATCCTTCACTTTAGCCTGCCTCTTCTCACCTCTTCAACAGCTTTCTCTGATGAATTGCCACCTCCAAGCAGGAGAGCACAGCAGTACTTTTAAGCATGAGAAATCTGCTTGATAAATCTGCAGTTCACTATCAGACAACTTGACTGTTCAAGAATATTTTTTCAGTTTGGATCCCAGTGCAACTGACTGGTCTTTGTGGAGTTGAATGTTAAAACTGGGATGTTTCTGGGGAGAGTAAGATGGGCTATTTGCACTGGGCTCCTGGTCCCAAACAATAGCTGATCATGGAGACACAGGAATGGGACTGCAGGCAGAAAATGCCCATTGTGAGGTTTTAAATTTGTATCCTGCCAAGAAAAATTATCCACAGCATAGAAACAGGCAAAAGGATGAGTATGAATCCTTTAGTGCCCTGGTGAAGCACTGCCTAACAAGCCTGCTAAAGAGATACCTGACTCTCTAGGGGAGTGTAACTTGTTTTGCACAATTGATTAAGGTCCAGACATTTACAATTATCTGAAACTGATAAGGTGGGCTGAATTTCTTTCCTGATTCTGAGACAAGACAGCCAGAGATGATACTTTCCTGGCTCTGTGGCTTACTCACCAGTGAGCATCTAATTTATTAATCTTATATCGACATTTCTGGATTTCCCATTGACCATAAACATCCCAAGTTTCCTTTTTTTTTTTTTTTTAATTTGGATGTGTAGGGTCTTAGTTGCGGCATGTGGGATCTAAGTTCCCTGATCAGGGATCAGATCTGGGCTCCCTGACTTGGGAACATGGAGACTTAATCACTGGATCGCTAGGGAAGTCCCTTATATTCTCCTTTTGAACTGGTGTTGCCATCTTTCTGTTTCTCCATTAATGATTCAGATGCTATATTGTGAAAACTTTGGCACATGTTCACTCTCTACTGTCCAAAACTGTTTTTAAGTGTTTTGGACATTATATTTTTACACTTTTTACCAATCCACAATGCCTATACTGAACTATGAGTTGATACTGTTCATCAAGATCTCACTGTCCTCGTGAATGGCTTAATTATATGGCATTAAATGCTTATTAAAAGCATTAATTTCTCTAAAGTACATTTAAATTATGGCATAATCCTTGTGTCTCTGCTTTGGTACTTATTTTTGATATAGCAGGAGTTTTGAAAAATGAAGAGGCCTCACTTGACTTCTGAGAAGTCCTGGTTGGTCATCACCTTCTGAAATGTGCTAGAAAAATGTGAGAAAGTCTCTCCTTGTCGCTAAATTGTCAATGGAATTTTAAAGATGTATCGAACATTGAGAAACATCAACACACACCCCTCTTTTCTTCCTGAAATAAGAACTTAAGGATGTCCTAAGGGGAAGGAAACCTTTCCCCCTTTCCCTTTGATTTTGTTTTTCTTTTTATGTCTCCTTCACAGTCTGGGTACCATTAACACCTGACATCAAAGTCACAGGCCAAAAGCATGATCTTCCTCAAAGGAATTCTAGAGAAAATTACTTTTCAAAAATGGCCAGTTATAGCTGTAGAATTTTGGGAACCTGAAGGTAGAGTACAGAGATTAGAGCCTGCTCTCCAGAGCTGCTTAGGTAATACTGCTCTCTGTGTTCTTGGCAGAAGCCCCCTGGATCCACGAAGCACATCACCTGTATGTAATAGCAGCTCTGGATCTGGGGCTCAGGAAAATCACAAATTCAGCATATGCAACGCTGAACTCATGACGCACTCTTTCTCATCTTCCCCATCTCAGTCAAGAACCATATTTTCAGATGACAAATCTTGAAGTCAATTTTAAAATCTCTTCCTCTTATGATGGAATCCAGCCAAGTTTCACTGATTCTACCACCAAAATATCCCTTGAATTGATCCACGCATCCCATGTCCATTGCCTGTAGCTAATGTGACACAACATTATTTCTCCCCTGAATGACCGACATAGATTCCATAACTCATATACCCACACCCATCATTACCTTTCTTCAGTTTCAGTAAATACAACAAATAGCAGTCCATCAGCTCACTGCTGCTCCCTCAGAATGAATTCAACCCGTGACTTAGCCTACGAGGCTCCTGATGACTTGCGCCCACATATCTCTCCAAGATATCTCTGCACGTATTCTTCTCCCCTTTATGCTGTCATCTCTATCTGCACTGGCCTTCCTTCAGTTTTTGACAATGTCAGGCCCCAGACTGCCTCAGGATCCTTCCCATGCTGAGAACACTCTCTTCTCTCCTTGGCACCTCAGAGATGACTTCCTGACTCCTAGATGAGTCAGACCTTGTTACAAGTTTTCACTTCACTTCATGTTTCTCTATCAAACAATTTTCCACAAAGGGAATTGTAGCAGTATCTTAAGTGTTTGAATATTCAATGTGTCATTGATATGTGGAAGTATATATATATATAATTCTCTTTCCCTTTCTGTGTGTTTGTGCAAGGATGACTCTAGATCTGAGTGAAAATCTACCTCTTTCTCTACACTCTTTCAACCACGTGGACACCAGGGAATTCTTTCTCAAGACCAAGGGTATTGCACCATTGAGAGTGGGGAAACATGCTTTCTGTCAAGAGGGAGGGGCCATATGCATACCTATGACTTATTCATGTTGATGTATGGTAGAAACCAACACAGCATTTATTGTAAAACAATTATCTTCTGATTAAAAATTAATTAATTAAAAAAGAAAATGGTTTGGGAACAGGTCTCACACGAACTTCAGATTCTCCTGATGGGTGAGGTGCTACTGGAAGACACGTAGGGGTTTTGAGCTAAAACATTAGGAGACCAAACGCAGAACTTAGGACACCTGAGGTGGGAGCAGGTTGGTGACGAGAAAGAGAGGCTTCTGCCTCTGATGACTTCGTGTGTACTTCCTATGAGGAGCCTGGTCCAGATTAGTCTTCTGGTGAGTGGATCTGCTGCTAGGAGGTGGTCTAGCAAGCCCACCAGGCAGCCTTCATACAAGTGGCAATTCCAAGTCACCTGCAACGAGGCCACTGTCTGTCAGAGCATCTGAGAACCCAAGGGGACCTCTGGGATCCTGTGGGTAATAAGAGAGAGTTATAGACTTCGGGAGAATCTGGAAGTTTAAAGACGTATTGGAGCACTCCACACTGATCTAGAGCGCCTCCTACCGTATTCTCTGGTAACACTATGCCTAATACTCAGATGTCTTCCACTTTCACCCCAGTGAATTGCAACTTCCAAGAGAGCTGGGATTGTCTCCGGATCACTGCATATACTTACATTAGACAGTAACAAGACAAAAGGCTTGTTCAAGTCTTCCAAGGGAAATGGGGAGATTGAGCCATGTAAATTATTCTTAAGGTGAATATAACCTCAGAAGTGCCCCTAATTTAAAAAGAAACTGGTTTAGAATCCCAATGTGGACATTGGTAAAAAGAAAATGAAGGTGCTCTGGCTGAGTCAGGCATAAACATTTGGCCTTCAGCATCTGAGTAGACCCCTGACTTCCCTGCTCCTTTCCCAAGGCATGCTTTGCTGGGCTGCTTGGAACACCACTCAACAACCCAGGGCTGGATCACTCATTAATGAGTCTGCTCTTCAGTTGCACAGAATTTGCCAGTTACAGCATGCTTTCTTATTTTTGTTCTCACTAAATTAGTGACCTGAAGATGTATTCAATCCTAAGACTCTCTGAAATTTGTGACCTAAGAAAATTGTAAGCTTTAAGAGTCTTAACTTATATGCAGAGTACATCATGAGAAACGCTGGGCTGGAAGAAGCACAAGCTGGAATCAAGATTGCCGGGAGAAACATCAATAACCTCAGATATTCAGGTGACACCACCCTTAAGGCAGAAAGTGAAGAGGAACTAAAAAGCCTCTTGATGAAAGTGAAAGAGGAGAGTGAAAAAGTTGGCTTAAAGCTCAACATTCAGAAACGAAGATCACGGCATCTGGTCCCACCACTTCATGGGAAATAGATGGGGAAACAGTGGAAACAGTGTCAGACTTTATTTTGGGGGGCTTCAAAATCACTGCAGATGGTGACTGCAGCCGTGAAATTAAAAGACACTCGCTCCTTGGAAGGAAAGTTATGACCAACCTAGATAGCATATTCAAAAGCAGAGACATTACTTTGCCAACAAAGGTCCGTCTAGTCAAGGCTATGGTTTTTTCAGTGGTCATGTATGGATGTGAGAGTTGGACTGTCAAGAAAGCTGAGCACCGAAGAACTGATGCTTATGAACTGTGGTGTTAGAGAAGACTCTTGAGAGTCCCTTGGACTGCAAAGAGATCCAACCAGTCCATTCTAAAGGAGATCAGTCCTGGGTGTTCTTTGGAAGGAATGATGCTAAAGCTGAAACTCCAATACTTTGGCCACCTCATGTGAAGAGTTGACTCACTGGAAAAGACCCTGATGCTGGGAGGGATTGAGGGCAGGAGGAGAAGGGGACGACAGAGGATGAGATGGCTGGATGGCATCACTGACTCGATGGACATGAGTTTGGGTGAACTCTGGGAGTTGGTGATGGACAAGGAGGCCTGGCGTGCTGCGGTTCATGGGGTCGCAAAGAGTTGGACACGACTGAGCGACTGAACTGAACTGAACTGAAGGGTCTTAAGGATATTCTTGATGTCGAAAGCTGGAATTTCTGGTTCCCAAAAAAGCTTCCTTAATACACTGTGATGAACTGCTTTTGGTGTTTCAAGGAAATAAGGCACGGTTGTCCATGACCGAGGGCCTGTCTCCTATACTTTAGGCAGTCAGAAAAGGTTAACTCAGCCAATTCCTGCTTTGGACAGAGAGGTCTGTCTGATTTCTTTGATTAGTTATTGCATTAGACACATTGGCTTCATCTTAAATCTCCAGCCCTTTCTTACTTACATGTCAAGAATGAGTGTGGGATCCCCATTCTGCCAAATCTGGACTCCATCTGCTCACTTCTCCACACTGCCTCCATCAAACCTGCTGTCTGCCACATGTATACTGACCCCAAGCAAACCCTGCTGTACTCCACCAAGACCTGTCACTACCCTGCTCTCCTCCCCTCCTACGTACTCTAAATCACTGGCTGTCAGACTTAGGGGACTGTCCTCACTTAATAAAGATGACATTGTTTAGATTGCATTTCCTAACATGATGGGGCCAGATTTTCAGCACAAAGCCAGCCCTTATGACAGACATGCAAATTAGCTTAGATCCAAAGGCTCAGGATCTGAAAGAAATTTAGGGTGATTATAGCTAATCACTTGTAGGGGAACATATTTTATATTGAAAATACAACTCATGGCTCTAGGATGGGCAATTTGGCCAACATCTTCTCCTCTTAGTGCAGCTGACTGAGAGCAGTGCCTGAACCCTGCCACTCTAAAGTCAATAGGATGCATGGAAAGAGGCCTACATTCTTTAAACTTCAAGAGAAACCTGAATCTTCATGGGCAAAGATGGGCATGATTTTAAACTTCAATTTAATATTTGATAGACCCTTGAAAAGTATCACCTGTGCTTTTTTTCATGAAAAAATGATTGTTAATCTCTAGCTGTGCTCTGAAAATATTTGTCTGACAAAAGACCAGTCAATACTAAAGGAAATCAACCCTGAATATTCATTGGAAGGACTGATGCTAAAGCTGAAGCACCAATATTTTGGACACCTGATGCAAAGGGTCGATTCAGTGGAAAAGACTGATGCTGGGAAAGATGGAGGGCAGGAAGAGAAAGGGGCAACTGAGCATGGGATCGCTGATTCAATGGACGTGAGTTTGAGCAAACTCCAGGAGACAGTGAAGGACAGGGAGACAAGGAAGGACTGGCATGCTGTAGTTCATGGGGTAGCAAAGAGTCGGACATGACTTGGCAACTGAACAACAGATATAATTTGATGGATCTCCATGAAAATAATTGCTATAGGCTCTAATTACTTTTATCAAAAATTATGACTTCCAAACTGTCTTAGAGAGGGGAATACTGTCTCAGTCAACCATCTAGAGCCACTCCCTATCATAGTCCCTTACCTTCCCTATTCCTGTGTTTTCTCCAGATGAATTACTCCATTACATGCATGGAGAAATTCAGGCTTGCAGCTGCTAAGGTGTGAAGCCAACAGTGGAACTCACATCTGTCAATTAATTTCCAAAGGATATATATTTTGCATTCTCCTGGAATAGGTTATCTGTAACATCCCTTCTCTACTAAGATGCTACCCATTTTAATTTTTTCCTTCTCCATTTATTTCAGCCCATCAACCTACTTTCCAACCTCTCTTCATATCACTGTCACATTTAGTAAATCTTTTTCCTTTCTCATATTTTTTATCTTCTAAGGTTTTTTTTTAAACTTTATTGGAATATAGCTGATTTAAAATGCTGTGTTAGTTTCTACCATACAGCAAAGTGAATCAGTTATACACATTCATATATCCATTCTTTTTTAGATTATTTTCCCATATAAGTCATTACAGAGTACTGAGTAGAGGTCCCTGCAGCTTTTTTTGTCTGTCTCCTTCCATTCATACTTTACGATGGCAGAAAAAGCCAGAGTGAATGAGAATTGACTAGAGGATTGGCATGTAAATGATTATATTTATTCTCCATCAATTGCACTAGATATTCAAGGATACCACAAGCTTTCCAAACAAGTCCCCTCATCTAAATTTGCTTGTCATAAAACAATCACCCAATTTCCTGGGGCAATGTTATTCTTTTGGGGACTAATACTCCACCTTAGGTTTATTTTACAATAAAACTTTACTTAATTTGGCTCAAGTAATTAGGAAAGTCCCATAAAGCCCTTGTATTGGGGAAAAACAGAGATAAATTTTTGTGGGGGAGAGGGGATCTATAAAGAAAAAATATGCTAAGCCACTAGTAGTGCCAACCAAGGACGTGTCTAATCTGCTTTAAAGAACAAATGTTTGAAGAACCATGGTATATGCATCATTTTTACGTTAATGAGTTCTCAAATATTTGTTATTCAAATAAAGTGCTCAAATATTGCCATAACTTGAACTACATATACAGTTTCATTAATATGTTTCTTTATATTAACTCTCTCATTTTTAAAATTTTAGACATTTTTAATTGAAATATAGTTACAAGGTGTTGGTTTCAGGTGTACAAAAGGAAATTCAAATACACACACATTTTATATATATATATATATATATATATATATATATACTTTTTCAATCCTTTTCCATTACAGGCTATTACAAGATAGTGGATATAGTTCCCTGTGCCATATAGTAGATCCTTATTGTTTATCTATTATATATATATATATAATTGTGTATATGTTAATTCTCAATTACTAATTTATCTCTCATTTTTACATAAATAAGTATATTTTCAAACCACTTCATCTCATCAGACAGATGGAAAACAAGATTCAGTCCATAAATAGAATGTTTCAGTGAACATTAATTCAAAGGAAATAGCACAAATTATCAACTTCTGTCTAGATATGGCCTGCTAAAGGTTCCTAGTCTATGACTTATTTTCCCTCTGTTTTTAAAGGAGACTGGCAAGGGTTAAAAAGTGTTGATCAAATCATAGTCCTGCATTAAGTCTTTCTCCTTTGGGGAATCAGAATATATGAAGAGACTTGCAAATGGAATAACTTTTTGCTATGCAATTTTATATTCTTTAATGTATTCAGATCAGATCAGTTGCTCAGTCGTGTCCAACTCTTTGTGACCCCATGAATCACAGCACGCCAGGCCTCCCTGTCCAACACCAACTCCCGGAGTTCACTCAGACTCACGTCCATCGAGTCAGTGATGCCATCCAGCCATCTCATCCTCTGTCGTCCCCTTCTCCTCTTGCCCCCAATCCCTCCCAGCATCAGAGTCTTTTCCAATGAGTCAACTCTTCACATGAGGTGGCCAAAGTATTGGAGTTTCAGCTTTAGCATCATTCCTTCCAAAGAAATCCCAGGGCTGATCTCCTTCAAAATGGACTGGTTGGATCTCCTTGCAGTCCAAGGGACTCTCAAGAGTCTTCTCCAACACCACACTTCAAAAGCATCAATTCTTCAGAGCTCAGCCTTCTTCACAGTCCAACTCTCACATCCATACATGACCACTGAAAAACCATAGCCTTGACTAGATGAAACTTTGTTGGCAAAGTAATGTCTCTGCTTTTGAATATGCTATCTAGGTTGGTCATAACTTTCCTTCCAAGGAGTAAGTGTCTTTTAATTTCATGGCTGCAGTCACCATCTGCAGTGATTTTGGAGCCCAGAAAAATAAGGTCTGACACTGTTTCCACTGTTTCCCCATCTATTTCCCATGAAGTGGTGGGACCAGATGCCATGATCTTCGTTTTCTGAATGTTGAGTTTTAAGCCAACTTTTTCACTCTCCACTTTTACCTTTATCAAGAGGCTTTTTAGTTCCTCTTCACTTTCTGCCATAAGGGTGGTGTCATCTGCATATCTGAGGTTATTGATATTTCTCCCAGCAATCTTGATTCCAACTTGTGTTTCTTCCAGTCCAGCATTTCCCATGATGTACTCTGCATAGAAGTTAAATAAACAGGATGACAGTATACAGCCTTGACATACTCCTTTTCCTATGTGGAACCAGTCTGTTGTTCCATGTCCAGTTCTAACTGTTGCTTTAATGTATTAGACCCTTAAAACTCCCATTAATTTTTTATACCATGAGTGGTGTATTTTCTTCACCCTTAGTCTCACTCACTGATGTGTTTATTCACTCACTATCTCTATAAACAGTATCATCAAGGCTTCTTGTAGATATTTTATATTTAGTGAATTGCCTCACCTAAAAACCCAGGAGCTAGAGGTGAGCGTCCAAGGCCGCTTCTGTCAGAAGGTCAGCCTTTAGACCAACCCACTCCCTGCCCGGGGCTTCCCTGGTGGCTAGATGGTAAAGAACCTGCCTGCAATGCAGGAGACCCAAGTTCAATCCCCAGGTTGGGAAGATCCCCTGGAGAAGGGAATGGCTATCCAATCCAGTAGTCTTACCTAGAGAATTTCATGGACAGACCACAGGGTCGTAGAGAGTCAGACAGAACTGAGCGACTGACACACAATGAATTGCCCAACTTGAATGTAACAAAACTCCATTCCTTTCCCTATAATTCAGATTCTTACTACTTTTTTTGAATTGACCCTCTGAGACATCTCCCCTAATAATCAACCCATATTTGTTTCAATATAACCAACCTTAAGCCAATGAGTTCTTATCAGTCTTTTTGACACTATTCTGAATGGTGCCCACCTAGAAACTCAACGAGCTCACCATGCAACTGCCGTGCACAGTCACTTAATTCGTAGGTCCCCATTCCCATGGATGGAGGAGCCTGGAAGGCTGCAGTCCCTAGGGTCGATGAGAGTCGGACACGACTGAGTGACTTCACTTTCACTTTTCACTTTCCTGCATTGGAGAAGGAAATGGCAACCCACTCCAGTGTCTTGCCTGGAGAATCCCAGGGATGGGGAAGCCTGGTGGGCTGCCATCTATGGGATCGCACAGAGTTGGACATGACTGAAGTGACTTAGCAATAGCAATAGCGATTCAATAATTACCAAAATTTTGAGTGAGTTCTTCCTTTTGGAAGCCTCTTTGTTCATTTTAAAGGATCCTGGAACCCCTCCTACAAGTCACATTTCCTTTGCATCCGCCTACTCAAATGATGAAAGTGAGATGTACCATTTGCTGGGCGGTTTCTCTACGATGGCATGGAGTTGAGTGAATGACAATTTAGACAGTGAAGTTTACAGGTAGGATCCCATTTTTTAAAAGCAAAACCAGAAATAAGTCTGCATGTGAAATGATTTTTTGGGAGCCCATGGGCTGTGGCCTGCCAGGCTCCTCTGCCCATGGGATTCTCCAGGCAAGAATAGTGGAGTGGGTTGCCATTTCCTCCTCCAGGGGATCTTCCTGGCTCAGGGATTGAACCCGCATCTCTAACCTCTCCTGCAATTGACAGGCAAGTTCTTTACGACAAGCGCCACCTGGGAAGCAAGATATTCTAGGCTGTATGTGTACTTATTTTCTGTAGAAACTAAATCTTCTTCTGGAATCTCTAAATGTCTAGAGAGTGGAAGATGTCTAGAGAGTTGCATTTTTGGCACCCCCTTCCCTTCTTGTGTTTAAAGCATCCCTGCCTCAGGTCAGCACGGTGTCTTTGTGGGTATCTAGAGTCTAATGCTCCTCCTCTCCTCCTCTTTCCAAGATGGCATCTGGGGAAGTTACTGCTAGGGATTGTGGCTGATGGTGGGACAAGGGGCCAGGGTAGCCCATCCAGCTGCTGTTCTTCACTGTGCTCTGGGGGAGGAGCTCTGTCCCACTTACTACTACACACGAGCTTCCTCTCTGCTGAAGTCCCTGCTCCAAGAGACCTCCACAAGGACCAGGATTTAGGTCTGTTCTGCTCATTGCTGCCTCCCTGGCACCTTCGGAGAGTCATGTCAGGCACACAGTTGGTGCAGGAGAATCCCTTCTAGAGTAAACACATGAATGTAATTGGTTCCTCTTGTTCTGTTACCCTGAACTACATTGTTACCACTGAGGCCTTGACCTTGGTGGCCTCCCTGCCTACTCCCAGACCTGTGCCAGCCTGTAGGTGTCTAAGTCTCTCCCTTCAACTTGGAGGCCCACATAGAAATTTCCCTCTTCCTGCAAACTCAGACCCAGAACCACATATAAAAAAGGACGCTGGAGAGTATACTCTCTGAGTCCCTTCTGTAGGTCAGAGAAAAACTCAGAAGAGTAAAGTGGTGATGCCAAGTCGATAAGAGTCTGTCCAGCATTCCTTGCTTAAAAATTTAGAAAAGCTTTCCTCTCTTGCCAGACTATTGTCTTTCTGCAGGGTCAGAGATCTTATTTTCATGTATCAGAAGGGGAACACTGACCCAGCTCTTTTACTTCCTCTCGCTAGAAACATAATTCTCCCCAAGGTGAAGGTATGCCTCCAACGGAAAAGGAGATGGGTTATGTTCAAGGCAATGCAAGAAAGAAAGACAGGTTTGTAAGTGAATTAGCCAACAACTTATATATCTATTGGCATATCCTTCTCATGAATACAAAGTAAAGTTTAAAATACTACTTTATTAACACTAGTACCTGGGGTAGGGGGAGTGGAATGGGCTTAGCATAGGTGGTATTTGTACCTTATTGTTGCATGCATGCATGCTCATTTGCTCAGTTGTGTCCAACTCTTTGCAACCTCATGAACTTTAGCCCGCCAGGCTCCTCTGTCCATGGGATTTCCCAGGCAAGAATACTGGAGTGGGTTGCCATTTCCTTCTCCAGGGGATCTTCCCCACCCAGGGATTGAACTTGTGTCTCTTGTGGCTCCTGCATTGCAGGCATATTCTTTACCACTGGGCCACTTGTTACGCACATCTCTATGTTTGAATGGCTACAATGAACATTGTTACCTTCAAAATCTTGATAAGTGTAAAAATTTTTTAAGAGTAAAAAATAAACTGCTTGGATCTTCTTCAAAGTTGTATGTGTCTGTATGTTTAAGTGTAAAACAGTACTGAGAACCCTTTGGTGGGTGAAAATCACTGGGGAACTGAGAACCCCAAAGGCCTGTGTCCCACCTCAGGATAACATACTTAGGGTGATCCTCATGCCCAGTGGGCACTGAGACCCACCCTGCAGTGTGGATGGTGGTGACAGGGATGTTCTGGGATCAGCGTGCAAGAGGCCCCGACGAGTCTTCCGGGAAGACTTTTGAGGCATACAACTTTGCAGCATGGGCTAGAGAGGTGGAGTGATTACAACACAATTCTGTCACTCCGTGTGTTCTGCAGGCCAACTGGAGTAGGCAGTGACAAGCAAGCCAAGAATTTGAGAGTCATTTTAACAAAATCTCAATAAGATTCTAATATTTCAGACCCCCTTGACACTGACACCAGAAGTTTCAGTAATGAAAGGACATAGGGACAGTGGCTTTGAAATCGTAAACACACAGGGTTGGGATGACTTATGAGAGCAAAGGCTGGCAAGAACACCCCCTTGGAAGCAAGCAGCATAAATGCGGTCAGAAAAGCAACTCTATCATGAGTACCTTTGGCAAAGGCATCAGCAGGTGGATACTGCAGCCTCTGGTGCACCTTAAGGTAGGAAACTTAGGCTAACCTGCAGCCAGAAGAGCTAGCTGGTCCACACAGCATCCCTGAGGTCCGTCCTGGGAACTTTCCAGAAGTATTTGTCAGGAATTTGATGTGGCAACTGAGCTAGAAAAATACTGTTTGTCTCATCATTAGTCTGACTCATTCTTGGGCTCCATTCTGAAAAAAGAAAAAAAAAATGGCTCAAACAGCCAATCAGGATTTCCCTGGTGGCAGAGTGGTTAAAAATCCACTTGCCAGTGCAGGGGACACGGGTTCAGTTCCTGGTCTGGGAGGATCTCACATACCACAGGGCAATAAGCCCGTGTGCCACAACCACTGAGCCTGCACGCTGAGGCCTGTGCACCAAAAATAGAGTAACCCTTACTTGTCGCAACTAGAGAAAGCTCACGAGTGGCAAAGAAGACCCAGGGCAGCCAAAAATAAATAGATCAATAGGTAAGTAAATTATTCAAAAAAGAAATTTAAAAGAGAGCCAATCGCCCCATACCAGGACAAGCTGAGTGTCAGGAAGGCTTCGCTGAGGTGACAGGAAGCGTGCTCCCAGGCGGGCCCACACAACAAGGGTTTGGGTAGAAACTGTCACTACCTACTGCTGCCCAATGTGACCAAGGAATCTTCATCAAGGCCTGCTTTCTTGGACTTCACCCTGTGCCCTACATGTCTGTATGCCCCTTGGTGACATGGGGAATCTCTGCTTAGTGTATTGTCTGGGAATGTATGTGTGGTTTCATCTGAGTAGAATTTCCAGTTACCAACTTGTAACAGCAAGAAAAAAATCTGTCACCAGCTGTACTCCAAACATGAGGTTCAAAGCCCCAAATACTTAAAGAAGCAATCTGGTGTCTTTTCTATCTTGATTTTTTTCTCTCTAATTTTTTCCCAATGTTGCCCTTTGGTTCTTTTATTTCTTTTTTCTCATTTGTGGAAGACCATTTCCCTCAGGCTCTATGTCTTCTGTCAGCAAGGCCCAGGCTAACTTACGAGATTCATGTGGTAGCTTCTTTTTCAATGAAAAACAAATGAAGTACATGTGATTATGCTCAGAAGACCAAAGAATCATCCTACTGTCTCATTTTTGTGGTCCTGTATTTCAGCCTCTCTGAAGAAAAATTCAGAGTTAAAAGGAAAAATCCAAAATATCAACTTACCTTTACCTCTGCTTCTACACATTCAGTGACCTTTGCAGCGAGAGACAAACCAGAGCATCGCTTGCCAAGACATATGTTTAAAATACAGATATATTTCAATAAAACTTAAGCATACTTAACACATATAAACTATGCATTTTAGAGGTATAGTTTAAGTGAATAAATAAACAAGGTTGTAAAAAAAGTCTAGTTTACATGTTCTACTAAAGAAATAGTCTTAACGTGATGATGATGCAATTATGCTCTTCATAAAACTTTGAAGAATTTATCAAAAGTATTAATTTATCACACACAAAAAAGAAATGAAGTCTGAGAATAAGACCTAAGATCAGAGTTGCATAACAAGTATCTCCTTTCATTCCTGTTTAGACTTCTTTGGGACTCTTGGTATAACCTCAGGTAAGACTTCAGGTAGACTCAAAACACTGTTCAAGTAGCCTCTGGTCCACTATCTCAGCCTTGATCTCAGGTAGCCTAGCCTTACTGACCCATGAGGGTCAGTTTTGTGCATCTGCAATGGTCAAAAGAAAAGCTGCTTTTCACTCAGCTAGCTTTTCCTTCTTGGAGCAGTTTGGATCTTGCTGGATCATAAGTCCTGACTATGTTACAAGAGACCCTGCCTTCCCCATCCTGGCCTCCTCCCTGTAGAGCCTAGTGAGCCTCCCTTGAGCTGCTCAAAGATTCTACCTCATTTTCCCTTATGTCACACAGGCTCTTCTCCTGAAGGATCTATACAAAACAGTAAAGGAAAGCAAGACACATAAACTTACTCTGGCATAAAACATGGGATAATTGGCATGGGCCCCTGGCCTAAATAGGCTTCCCTGGTGGCTCAGATGGTAAAGAATCTGCTTACAATGCAGGAGACCCAGGTTGGATCCCTAGGTTGGGAAGATCCCCTGGAAAAGGGAATGGCTACCCCCTCCAGTATTCTCACCTAGAGAATTCCATGAGCTGGGGAGCCCGGCAGGCTATAGTCCATGGACTTGCAGAGAGTTGGACGTGACTGAGCAATTACCACTTTCATTTTCACTTTTCACTTTTACTTCCTGGCCTAAATAAAAGAGTAAGGAGGATAGGGAGATACAAATTTTACCTGAGGTTAAAAACAAACTTGAGCACTGCCCCTCTACAGCTTCATCAGATCCAGGCCTTGCAGTCCTTGGAGGTGAAGGTATAGTGACATTTTGCAGCTTGGATGAATATCTGTGGGTCGACAAGCAGACCCAATAACTGCACTCTACCCATGAAATTTTCTTGAGCAGAATTCTAATAGAAATCAATCTCTTTCAAAGAAGTTTTCTAAGGAAACTCCAGTATAAATATCAATCTACTTGGGAATATCCATAGACCAAGAAATGAAAAAGAGACAAAGAGGGAGACCAAGTCAAAATAGTGTAGGGATTTGTTAATAAGAGTGAGAGGAGAGGTAAGGTCAGCTGATGAGGTCAACTGAGCTTTGGCCTTGGGCTGAATGTTCACTGGTTGGGGGTGGACGTAGGAGTGTGGATCCAGGTGGGAGATGGTGCCTTGTTCTGAGGTACAGTGTCAGGTCATGGCCATAACAGAGCGACAGGTACATCACTCATGGATTAGGGGAGCAGGTAGAGAAAGTCCCCAAGGTACAGAGGAGGGTTGGTTCAATATGGAAACCCTCAACTTTCTCCATCAAGGAGTCAGGTTACTCTGTTTCTCTGGGGTACACATGAGACAGATAGATGTGCATTAAAAACATTGGTTTAAAAAACTAGAAAGACATTAGAACATAGGAAGGAAGAATAGACCCTGACACCCCTTTGAACTGACTATCAATAACAAAGCCAACTGAACTTTTTGGATCTGCTTTGAATCTTAATGGGCAGGAGAATGTAAAAGTGAAGAGTGGGAATTCATTGCAGGGGATACATGAGTACTGATGCACGATACAAAGCATGGCATTAATGTGAGCATCTCTTGGGCCATGTTGTCTTATTTTATATACATGAAGTAATATCCATGGAGGTTTCATTTGTCCATTCATAAACTTGTTGCCACTATGCAGTTACCTCCATGGAGCCTTGAAATCTTGAACTATGGTCTCCTACCTTGAGAGTTCCAAGGATGCAAATCTTTGAAATTCCTAGGAGTCTGGCTGTCTTGATAGTGAGTCGTAGATTTGCCACCTCTGGTCCTAGTTTTCTGGGGACCAGAGTGAAAATGTGAGCAAGCTCAGATGACCTTTCCAATGAATGCCCTGTGATTTTTCTAAGACAGGGAACGAAAGCCTGTGAGAAACTGGTAAACATCTCTTCAAGAATATCCTGTCTGCCTGGACTCAGAAGTCCTTTCTCTGTGCCTTCGTTGTGTGGCTCACCTGTGACACATCTGAAGTTTCTGCTGATGGCCCTGCTCACACGTAGGCTCGGTTTCCTGCCTCCAGGAAGGAAAAAGAAATAAGACCAATGTAGTTAAAAAGAGCAGTGTAACTACTTTATAACCTGGAGAAGACCATAGCAACCCACTCCAGGATTCTTGCCTGGAGAATCCCACAGAGGAGCCTGGCAGGCTACAGTCCATAGGGTTGTAAAGAGTTGGACATGACTGAAGAAACTTGGCACACACAACTACTACATATAAAACAGGTAAGGACCTACTGCAAAGCACAGGGAACTATACCCAATATTTTATTATAACCTATAAAGGAAAAGAATCTGAAAAGTTATATATATATATATATATATATATATATATATATAGGCTTCCCTGGTAGCTCAGCTAGTAAAGAATCTGCCTGCAATGCAGGAGACCTCAGTTCAATTCCTGGGTTGGGAAGATCCCTTGGAGAAGGGATAGGCTACCTACTCCAGTATTCTTGGGCTTCCCTGGTGACTCATATGGTAAAGAATCCACCTGCAGTATGGGAGACCTGGGTTCAATCCCTGGGTTGGGAAAATCCCCTGGAGGAGGGCATGGCAACCCACTCCAAGATTCTTGCCTGGGGAATCCCCATGGACAGAGGAGCCTGGTGGGCTACTGTTCATGGGGGTCACAAAAAGTCAGACACGACTGAGTGACATATATATATATATATATGTATAATTGAATCACTTTGCATACTTCAATTAAAAAAAAAAAAAAGAACAGTGTAAAACCTTTGTCCTGGGACCTGGAAATCTAGATTGTCATCCCAGCCCTGCTACCATCTGATTGTGAACCCTTAAGCAAGTCACTTCACTTTCCAACATTTGAAGTTTCTTGTCTTTAGAATGGAGAGGTAGGACTAGTGTCCTAGGACTTATTCAGTTCTTACATGATAAGATCCTTTCAAATATAAAGTTTCATTTTTTAGGATATATGAATAGATTATACATCTAACACCTTTGTGCCTACCTCTTTTTATGTAATTCCTCTGTATCAAATTCTCTGATTTCAATGCCCTTCCCCCACCCCAGAGGGAATGCTATTCTGAATATAGTATTTATTATTCTTTGCAAGTCTTTATACTTTAATTATATACATTTTTGCCCCTAAGCAATATATGGTGCTGTTATGCATTTTTTTAAACTTTTTAGTCAAGTCTTTGTGTATTCTTTGGCAAATAAAATTTTCTGCTCAAAATTATATGTATGAGAGTCATATATGCTGGCATCTGTTGTTTTATTTTTTTAAATTTTCTTTGTTATAAAATATCATCTTAAGAGTATACAGAATATTTGTATTGATTCTCCAGCTGTTCAGCATTTAGGTTGTTTTCCATTGTTTACTATTACGAACACCCATATTTTGGCATATGTAACCTTGTATACAAAGATGTGTTCTTAGGGTATATACCTACATGTGTGACTGCTGCTCTCAAGAGGTGTGCACATATAACTTTATTAAACTATTTTTCCAAATTCTTCTCTAAAGTAGTGTTAATTTACATCCCTACCAGTAGGATATTAGAGTATGTAATCTAGAAAGTGAGACCCTGCAATGGTTTCTCCTTATAAAACAGTGTGGTCTTCCCTTCATAGGTGGTGAAACATTTTGTCTAATTTATAGGTGACAATGATGGAAAATTCAAAAGTATTAATATGGTTCATTTATTCCACAAATATTCTTGAGCATCTGCTACATACCTGGCCCTGAAAAGTGCTGGGTATCAAGAGTCCCTCTCTCATGGAACTAACCACACATGCATTTTTAAATGTCTCTTTTGTGCAAGGAGTGTATTATCTATTTTTCTCATTTAATTATTGCCATAGACATAGATTGGCAAGTAAAATATTGCCAATTCCATTTTTCAAATGGAGAAACTGAGGCACAGCAAAAGCACATAGCTAAGAGATGGGATCAGAGCCCTGATGTGACTGTAAATGTCCTGTCCATTCCCCTGTTTTTTCCTTCCCAGCTGGTTGTCTGAAATCCTCTACACAGTCAGAGAAAGCCCATCCATGTGTGTGGTTCATGCTGAGACCCAGTGTGGATGAACTGCAAAGCATGTGCCTACCCTCCAGACTCAGAAACCTGGAACTCCCCGAGGGGGAACTGGTCTCTCAAGCTCTCATATTGGGAAATATTTAGAAACTCCTGAGAAGAGTTCTTGTATCTTCTCCCATGCTTTCTTTCTGTATCTTTTGGGAGAATTCATGTTTGATTATAGATGTCTGGATTACGGTCTCTGAGAAACAACAGTCGTATCCCACAGAGATTTGGAACTATGCAGGTGCCAAATAATATCAAGTTATAAAAACTCCAGTCTTGAGGTTTCCCCCCCCCCCCACAACATCTTGAAAGCATTTTCTCTGTGTCAACTATGTATTCTAATCTTAAAATAAAGATCTTGATATTTGGAATATACAATATGCCCTTTTCCCTCGGCAAGGTGTACAATTAATTCCTTATGTTCTCAAATAAAATGGTGGAGCAGAGAGTGTCTCTAGGATCCCCAGAGCTTCCAGGCACACAATAAGAGTGTTTATCTTTTCATTTTCAGAAGCAATCACTGCACACCTCTGCCTGCAGGAGAATGAGTAGTGGGGATTTCTTTCAATTGTTTTCCCAAAGAGAGAGTAAATGAAGTCATCAAGCCATCTGGTCGACCTTCAGCAGTCATTTACTATATTCATTTATCATATCTATGAGTAAACTATAATAACAAGAAAAGAGCTAGCCACAGGAATAAGAATCATGGGAAAAGTTTAAATGTTAAGAGGTTAAAATTTATAAAAGGAAGAAATGGAAAATGGGAAAAGCTTCCTCATGCACCGTGCTCGCCTCAGTCTGCTTGTGTTGACCCATCTGTCCTGCGGTCCTGGCTCACTCCTCATGTTGACAGGTGGTTGTTATAGCTCTCCACCCTGGGGGAAGGGATAAAGGGGGAATCAAATTTCTGGGGGAACTCCCTCTCTATCTAAAGTCAGAGGCTGAGTAACTTCTCTGAATCAGAGCATTTTAGACAGATAGCTTGGAATTCAAAATACTGCCAGACTCCTAAATCTCTATCCACCCCCTTCAACTTCCCATTATTGAGACCTAACTCGTTAATCAAAACCAAAAAATTTCCTCAAACTAGAACAGACACACAAAACCAAGAGCTCATGGGAACTGGGGCAAAGATTAGCTATAGAAATGAGCTAGAGTAAAATCTTTCCTTCTCAATGTCTCCCCATTTCCTCTGAAGATGTACATGCAGTGCCCATATCTTCAAATAACTTCAACTGTAGGCTATTTGGTAAGAAATGATCTGTGACTGACTGATGCCACAGTAACTGTGGATGTGACCATGCATGCAGGAGGGGCAGCTCAGAGTTTACAGTCTGTGTGCCATCATCTGGCTGTACTGAGCTCAGGGAACAAATCCTAACTCCCTGCCTGGGGTTGGGGGTCACCTTAATTGTCTTATCCCTTTGGATTGTTCTAGAGGATACTTTTAAAACAGATTTGAAGGATCTTAATTTAGCTGTTAATTTTTATCTTAGGCTTCCTTTCCTGAATGGCCCTTAGCAGATGGATTTGGATGGGAATTTCTTACATTTTATTACTACATGTGTTTTTTTTTAACTTTAAACTTTTTATTTTGTATTGCTTTTTCATACTGATGCTTGGAAGAAAAGCTGTGACCAAACTGAAAGTGAAAGTCACTCAGTCACGTCTGACTCTTCGCAACTCTAAGGATTATACAGTCCATGGAATTCTCAAGGCCAGAATACTGGAGTGGGTAGCCTTTCCCTTCTCCAGGGGATCTTCCCAACCCAGGGATCGACCCCAGGTCTCCCACCTTGCAGGCAGATTATTTACCAGCTGAGCCACAAGGGAAGCCCAAGAATACTGGAGTGGGTAGCCTATCCCTTCTCCAGTGGATCTTCCCCACCCAGGAATCGAACTGGGGTCTCCTGCTTTGCAGGGGGATTCTTTACCAACTGAGCTATCAGAGAAGCCAGTGACCAACCTAGACAGCATATTAAAAAGCAGAGACATCACTATGCCAACAAAGGTCCATATAGTGAAAGCTTTGGGTTTTCCAGTAGTCATGTATGGATGTGAGAGTTGGACCATAAAGAAGGCTGAGCACCAAAAAAATTGATGTTTTTGAACCGTGGTGCTGGTAAAGACTCTAAAGAGTCCCTCAGACAGCAAGGAGATCAAACCAGTCAATCCTAAAGGAAATCAACCCTGAATATCTGTTGGAAGGACTGATGCTGAAGCTGAAGCTCCAATGCTTTGGCCACCTGATGTGAAGAGGAGACTCATTGGAAAAGACCCTGATGCTGGGAAAGATTGAAGGCAGGAGGAGAAGGGGATGACAGAGGATGAGATGGTTGGATGGTGTCACTGACTCAATGGACACGAGTTTCGGCAAGCTCCAGGAGATGCTAAAGGACAAGAAAGCCTTGTGGGCTGCAGTCCATGGGTCACAAAGAGTTGGGCATGACTGAGTGACTGAACAACAATTTTGTATTGGAGTATAGCTGATTAACAATGCTATATTGCCCAAATATCTTTTTTCATGGAGTGTGAGAAGAGTGGGCAATGGGAAGAAATTAGGACTGTAGTTGGGGTAAACATTTTAAGGCACAAATCTTCTCTGGGCCATTCGAAACATAGACGAGACTACCGAATTTCCCTCTAAACAAGGCTGACCCTAGTTCTACCACTTTTCGGAATAATGGCCTGTTTTCCCAGATGCCCAACATTTTTCAAGATGTCAGGTAAGAGCTGCACATATTTTTTTCATAGTGTATCTGATTTTTACATATAAAGGAAAAAGAATAATTAATTACTGTGATGGACAGATTCTGTGATAGATTGCCCAAGTGCCCCTTTAATGAAGAATTTTTGCCCCAGTTGCTGGGTGTGCTTTTAGCAGATAGCCTTTAATAGCAGATAACCTATTTTCAGATCTCCTGCCTCTGGAGAGAGCCCCAGTTCCCAAAGCTGCATCTCTGTCTATGGAACACAGCATGCACACGGGGCAAAATCGTTAGGTGGCTAACAAGAGTACTACTCAATTTGTATCATAAAGGACATCAAGGATGGATGATAAGAAGTGACACCTTATCACATGTGCCATAATCTATCTGTTACAAGCACATCACAGGTCCTGCCCACACTACAGGGAGTACCCTAGGGTCTGTCTCCCACACTGAATCATCAAAAAGGCTGCCAGCTTCAAGTACCCAAAGCACGAAAGGGCTTTGTGGCAGGTCCACAGTGAAGTGCAAACAGCACAGCTATTTGGGCCTTAGGACTTGAGAGACCCAATGGTATTAGAGAGAAAGTGGTGAAGAAAAGTTACATGGAGTTTATTAATATTTTGAATATCACATTTTATGCAACACAATAAATAATAATATTTTATTAATGTGATATTTTGATTGAATCGTGATTTTTCTGGCTTATTTTTCTACAAATTAATCAAAACTTAGCAGCCTCATTTTCAATGATATAATCGAAAGCAATGTTGGTTTGCTCTTAGAAAATGTAAGATTGAAAATAATTTTTAATTTTGAGAAGGTTCTTTCTGCTGATAAAACCATTACTGGAGTTGTTAGGAGTATATTACAGACTGTGACAACACTGGGACAAATTTCAGACAAATTATTTCAAAATAAGACTTTAGTACATCTAGAGCATGATTCTAAATCCTTTTCTAAAAAGATTTAACTCTTCATACAAATCATTTTTGTTTAAGTCTGAGTTTAATTTTAAACATAAATTTATACAATGACATTTTAATGCTTCCTCTGACATTTCCTATAATTCATGGAATTTGTACAAGAAATTAAAGTGACTTTGTGATTTGTATATAACTCAAAATGCCTGTTATGCAGTATTGCTACATCTTCTATGACAAGAATACATCGATTTTTAAATTGCCTTTCTTGTTAGCAACTGGTTCTTTGGAAAGTTCATATGAAACTACAGCTCTTTCCATTAAATGGGACAATTTAAAATTTAATTTCTTTTTCTAGTGTATGGACCTATGCTTTCCAATCTTGCAGCAAATTCAAAAGCAGAAATTCTACACTCTTTGAAGAATTCTAGTAATTCCCTGATATGCTTTATTGCAATGTTCTTGTTTATACTTTCTAAAGAGCTCTGGTTCTAATAAAAATGTGTATTTTGGTAATAGGGGGCAGTTCCTCCACATTTTCAAACAATTCTCAGATACCAGCTGGGTGTCCCACAATTCAGCTCATTTCTGACAGTACCTACAGATAGAATCAGATTCCACAGGTTAAGGGATCAGTTCTACAAGACTGTTCCCCCTGCACACACACACACACACATACACACACTTCAGATGCCAGCTGCAAGTCCAGATCATCACCTGGCCCATCGATCAGAGGTTCCAACAACCCACTCCTTGGTTTTGGCTAATTTGATAGAGCAGGTCACAGAACTCAGAGAAAACTTTTACTTACTAGATCACTGATTTGTTATAAAAGGATATAACTCAGGAACAGTCAGATAGAAGAGATGCATAGGTCTAGGTATGGGGAAAGGGCGAGGAGCTTCCATGTCCTGTCTATGAGAGCCACACCCAAATCTCCAGATGTTTATTAATCAAGAAGCTCTCTAAATCCCATCCCTTGGGTGTTTATGGAGGCTTCATTACATAGACATCATTGGCCATCAGCCATTGGTTAAACTTCCAGCTGCTCTTCCCTCCATGGAGGTCAGAAGAGGAGACTGAAAGTTTCAACCTTCTAATCATATGATTGGTTCTCCTGGCAATTAACCTACCTCCTTGAAAATGAAAGTGAAGTTGCTCAGTTGTGTCTGACTCTTTGTGACCCCATGGACTGTAGCCTACCAGGCTCCTCTGTCCATGGCATTTACCAGGGAAGAGTATTGGAGTGGGTTGCTATTTCCTTCTCCAGGGGATTTTCCCAACCAAGGGATTGAACCCCAGTCTCCTGCATTGCAGGCAGACACTATATTGTCTGAGCCACCAGGGAAGCCCAACCTACCTCCTTAGATGCTTTCTAAAAGTCACCACATTAACATAACAAAAGTACCTCTCAGCACTTAGCAAATGCCAAGGGTTTGAGGAGCTCTGTTATATGCAGAGTACATCATGAGAAACACTGGGCTGGAAGAAGCACAAGCTGAATCAAGATTCCTGGGAGAAATATCAATAACCTCAGATATGCAGATGACACCACCTTTATGGCAGAAAGTGAAGAGGAACTAAAAAGCCTCTTGATGAAGGTGAAAGAGGAGAGTGAAAAAGTTGGCTTAAAACTCAACATTCAGAAAATGAAGATCATGGCATCTGGTCCCATCACTTCATGGGAAATAGACTGGGAAATAGTGGAAACAGTGTCAGACTCTATTTTTTTGGGCTCCAGAATCACTGCAGATGGTGACTGCAGCCATGAAATTAAAAGACGCTTACTCCTTGGAAGGAAAGTTATGACCAACCTAGATAGCATATTCAAAAGCAGAGACATTACTTTGCCAACAAAGGTCCATCTAGTCAAGGCTATGGTTTTTCCAGTGGTCATGTATGGATGTGAGAGTTGGACTGTGAAGAAGGCTGAGCTCCAAAGAATTGATGCTTTTGAACGGTGGTGTTGGAGAAGACTCTTGAGAGTCTCTTGGACTGCAAGGAGATCCAACCAGTCCATTCTGAAGGAGATCAGCCCTGGGATTTCTTTGGAAGGAATGATGCTAAAGCTGAAACTCCAATACTTTGGCCACCTCATGCGAAGAGTTGACTCATTGGAAAAGACTCTGATGCTGGGAGGGATTGGGGGCGGGAAGAGAAGGGGACGACAGAGGATGAGATGGCTGGATGGCATCACTGACTCGATGGACGTGAGGCTGAGTGAACTCCGGGAGTTGGTGATGGACAGGGAGGCCTGGCATGCTGGGATTCATGGGGTCGCAAATAGTCGGACACGACTGAGCGACTGAACTGAACTGAACTGTGCCTGAAATGGGGATGAAGACCAATAATATATTTCTTATTATAACTCACAGTATCACACTTTCCTTTTGTAATAACTTACTGAAATGTTTACTGGCTGAGCACAGGTAGTCCCTCTCTCAGCCCTCAGGCTGAAGAGTTAATATTTGTGCAGATACCACAGCACCAGCCTCCAGGGATGAATGGGAAAGCTGGCTTCTCACCACAGGTCCCAGCATTAAACTCAAGAGCTTTCTCTCCTTTCTTCCAGGACTGTGGCTGCCACCATGGCTGTTTCTGTTGCTGCTGCTGCCATCCCAGTCCAGGCCACCCCTGCGATCTTCAGAGCCCTGACCAGTCCCAGGTATGCTTAGGTGCACCAGGTACCCAGGCTGACTGCTTGGTGTGCATGCTGAACACTGACTGCTCTGCCTGTGGATCTGACAGTATATGCACTGTTACCTGGTTATTTCCCCTGCATACACACATGCCCTGTTGTCCTACTGGACTTCCCTGATAGGCATAAGTTAAAAGATAAAATCATTAGGAACTTCAAGATGGTGTTCACAGAGCATTAAACCAAGCATGCAGCCCTTTAGGAGAATGGAGTCCTGTGTGACTACGTTGATTATATGCCCATGAAGCTAGCCCTGATGGCATTACTTGCTCAAAAAGGCAGTGTTCTTGGATGTCCTATGTGTTGGTGGCTGCTACGCTGTCACAGGACCAAGCAGGGAAGACCACACAGACCAAGAAGAGAAGTTCCTCCTCTTTCCACATCCCACCAGAGTCCTTCTAATGCCCATAACAAAGCTTAATACCGTGCCAGATGGGAAAGATAAAATACGGTCCTGCTCCAGCATCACAGTGCAGGATGAAGAATGGATTTAGAGAGGTTTTCCCTGGTGGTCCAGTTATTAGGAATCTGTACTTCCACTGCAGAGGGCACAAGTGTGATCCCTGGTCAGGGAACTAAGATTCTGCATACAGCACAGTGCAGCCAAAAAGAAAATGAATTTAGAGGACTAAAGAGTTGACTTAACTCAATTTGGAAATGTGCAGAATTCGAAAGGCTAAAGGCAAAAGGAACTTTACATAAGCACTGTGTTCCAGTTGATAATTTTGTTAACCCAAGGTTTGGGTTAACAATTCTGACACCATTATGCATGTATACTTGGGCTGGGCAATTAAGTAGATGGTAGAAGCCAGGTCTCACACTGTTGAAGTGGGAGGTTATGAATAAGCGAGGGAACGAGGCTAGAATTCTCCATGTGGTAATAGATGAGAGTTGGAGACATCAGTATGAACCCATGTTTGGCTTAGTATTGGAAGGATTGATGCTGAAGCTGAAGCTTCAATACCTGGGCTGTTAGATGCAAAGAGTTGACTCATTGGAAAAGACCATGATGCTGAGAAAGATTGAAGGCAGGAGGATAAGGTGGGGTGACAGAGGATGAGATCATTAGATAGCATCATAGATTCAATGGATAGGAGTTTGAGCAAACTCTGGGAGATAGTGAAGGACAGGGAAGCCTGGCATGCTGCCATCCACGGAGTCACAAAGAGTCAGACAAAACTGAGCGACTGAACAACAACAACAAAGATATATGTGGTTACATATAGAAATATTTACACAGAGGAATGCATCCATATATCTCCTTGACATGAGAGGGAGGCCTGGGAAGCAAAGACCCCTTAATTATAGTAAACATATCTAGAACTCAGATCTTAGTTTCTAATGTTGTTCTCTAATAAAAGGAATCAGGGTTTGTTGAAGAACTGGTTGATACTAGGACTGAGGCAGGAAATATTCAAAATGAGCCTGGAGTATCTAAGATGCCAAAAAATAGGAAAATGCAAAAAAACAAAACCAATCGGAAAAATGCATAGTAATGGGGAATCCCACTGTAATGGAAAGGAATCCGGATGCCAGCTAAAAGAGTTCCAAATGGCCAGAGCTGGAATGGTTTGAGCAATAAGATAAATAATGGAGTGTTGAATTATTGTCCAAAGTATAATATTAATTTCTACAAGTCCATAGTGGTGTAAATAAATAATTGAATAAATTAATAAGTGGGAGAAAATAGACAAATCTTCCATGCTGAAGAATTCTGAGTAATTAATGTAGCTACTCCTTCACCCTCAAGGTAGTACAACATGGGAAAAGATTTATAAAAAGAGTAACTTTACAGTGGAGACTCTGACAAACATCATTGCAAGCCAGGTGACCAGAGTTAGCGTCGACTCTGACAGGTCACACAAATAGCATGTACTCTTCAAACGATGTGAAGAGTGGCCTATAACTCTGTGACCTTCTTGCCCAAAGCACATTACTCCACAATGAAAACCTCAGACAAATCCCAACTGAGGAATAATCTATATAATAACTGACCTCAAACTGTCAAAATCAACAAAAACAAAGAATGTCCAAAGAAAGACCATAATCAAGAGAAGTCTAAGGAGATTTGACTACTAAATGTTATGTGTGGTTCTGGATGGGATCCTGGGGCAGAAAAGAACATGAGGGAAACACTGGGGCAATCTGAACAAAGAACGGACTTCAGTTAATAATAATATGCTAATATTTATCCCTTAATTGTGACAAGTATATTATGCAGATGTATGATGTTAGTTATAGGGAGAACTGGGTGATGGATATACAGTAATTCTCTGTACTATCTTCACAATTATTCTGTAAACTTAAAACTGCTTTATTCAGTTTTAAAATAATAGATCTGAAGCTGAGAGATTGAAACTTGATAAGTGCATGACATATTAACGACCTTCAGAGAGTATTCAACCTTGAAAGAGGCACTGAACTATAGAAGAGACAAAATGCTTTGGTCCACTGACCTCAGCCAGCCTCTATCCTCAGCCATTGCAGTAAAGGCACAAAGGCACACGTGTGAAATGTACAGATGACCAGGGATGAAGCAGGCACCTGAGCCATCAGCATGTACTCCAACATATCAAGGTTGATCTAGCTGTCTTCATGGCTGAATGTCCAACCCGCCCATTATGGGGGCCAATAATGAGCTCTTAGTATTGGCATGAGGCAAAATGGCCACTTGGTATCAAGTTGTCAAGTCAACTATGTTGAACCTCTTTCACTTTCTCAATCCTGCTTCCTTCTCTTCTCATCCATAAGCATTCATCCCAAAAGCGCTGTTTAATAAACATCTTACATGCTGATCTCCAACCCAGCATTTGCATCCCAAGGAAACTGACCTGTGACAAATGTCCGCCCAGTGTCACGATCTATGCTGGGTGACTTGCACGTGTCATTTCTGCTATTGTTCACAGTACCCTGTGAGATGTTTTCAATGGTGCCTACCTTTAAGAGTTGAGGCAGGAAGTCTCAGAAGTTAATGAACTTGTCCAGGGTTCTATCACTCTCAGGTTCAGAGCGACTTCAAAGGCCACGCCTGGGAAGCCTACCATGGTAGCTACTCCTGTTGTAAGAAAAAGAAAAGGACACTGATGATCATTTCCTCCAATAGACCAGACATTTTGCTAGATCCTTGTGCCTACAAATCATTCAGTGTCACTAACCAAATTAAAGTAGAGAGGGTTATCCCCATTTTAAACATCAATAAAGCCAAGTATAAGGGACTTCCACTAGATGAGCAAAAAAGTTGGTTGTGGAATCCATTCCTGTCTGAATTCAAAGGCAGCACACTCTCCTCCAGGTCAAACTGCTTACTCAGATCAAGAGCCACCCAGAGAGAGCCTGAGAGATTGGAGACCCTGAGACACGTATTTACCTAGAAACCACACAAACTATGCTGTATTCACTGACTTATCAACTGAAAAGATGGCTATCTTCTTTCTCAGTGAGTTTCACAGATTTTCCAAAGGGGTCTCCCAACAGCCTCCTAGACCCTGCAGTTACCTATAATAAGTGTTGTTGTTGTTTAGTCACTAAGTCATATCTGACTCTTATTGATTCCATGGACAGTAGCCCACCAGGCTCTGTCTGTGGGATTTTCCAGGCAAGAATGCTGGAGTGGGTTGCTGTGCCCTCCTCCAAGGGATCTTCTCTATCCAGGGATCAAACTTGCAACTCCTGCATCTCCTCCATTGATAGGCCAATTACTTATCACTGAGCCACCAGGGAAGCTCTAATAATAATGGTGCTTACATAATTTTTGATCCAAAGCATGATATGTAAGAGTATCATGGGACAATAGGAGAAAACCAGATGGCCATGAGTAAATGGAGAAAAATGCTCTCCCTACTATTGCGAAAAAATGTTCTATGTTTCTTACATACACTCTTAGTTCACAATTAGTGCCTCAAACCAAATCACATTGTAAGTTGGGTTTTAGGAGAGAGCGCTTCACTGAATGGCCCTGGCTTTAATGCACTAAGTTTTCCCCTGAAAATTCAACCACAATCCTGGCCTCTTAATCACATAGCCGCTGAGTTCCACTCTGATATAAACACTGCACATTTCCGATTTGTGGAATTGTTTTCCTTTAATTAAATGAAGGGGGGAGGTGTAGTTATTTTCAACTCTCCGCACAAATTACTACCCAGTAGAAACAGAGTTGTGTATTGTAAGTAGTACTCATTCTATTTATTGTGCCGTCTATTGATGTGTGTCGGACTTGTTCTATTTTGGAGGCACTGCCATGGTAACTGGGCTCCTGACAAAGGCCTGTGTCAGAGCCAAACTTGTACATGCAGAACTTCAGATAAGTGATGAAATAAAGAATCAACCTCAGTAGGCTCAAAAATAACAATTTGGAGAATAATGTTTTGCTCCTGAGTATTTTCATCCACAAAGTTGGGAAGTTCTGAGAGGCAAATCATGGGATTTACTGGACATCAAACTGGATCTGAGCAAAAGGGTGGAAGGAAGTCTATTTTCACAGTCTCTTAGCACCCCCCTGTCAACTTCTCTGGCTCTGCCTTTGGGTTAGGCTCACAGTTTTAGGGAAAAAATACAAGCTGGTGTTCAGCCTTTAGAGAACCAGGGTGTCTTTAGAGGATTTGCCTTGACTCCACCGCCCTGAGATGTGGCCCTGAATCTGCCCTTAGATAGCTCAGGGGCTTCACCAAACCAGGATTCTGTTGCCACTTCTATACATGGAAGCCCTTGGAAGGCACAGGTGCCCTAATGTCAGGTTCCCCCTGAAGCTGGTGCAGGGAGGAGATGGGGAGGAGTCTGCCTGAGTCTCCCTTCTCTGTAGAACCAGCAGATCTCAGTGTTCCTGTGGTGAGTGGGCACCTAAACCATGCTGACTCTCTATAGCCCAGTCTGCAGGGACCAAGGACACCAGAAGGAAGCTCACATGAACAAAACTCCTTTCCCTGGAGGATTTCCCTTTGGATTTTGCATAGAAATAACAGTCTCTCATTACTTCCATTCAATTTCTCACTCTGTAAAGCATAAGCAGTGACCAGGTCAA
Organism: Bos indicus x Bos taurus; assembly: GCF_003369695.1. Lineage (NCBI taxonomy): Eukaryota > Metazoa > Chordata > Mammalia > Artiodactyla > Bovidae > Bos > Bos indicus x Bos taurus. The sequence goes on along the minus strand of NC_040083.1, from coordinate 78,350,701 downwards.
GGTCTTCCTTCCCCATCTCTACCCCATCCTCCTTCCTTTTCCTAGATCCCCTCAGCCTATCAGTTCAGGCTTGGTTTAGCTCCTGAGTTGGATCCAGGAGTAGAAGGGAGTTCACATGTTCAGGGGTGGCTATGGACCAGTCCATAGAACTCATCCTGGGGTTCAACACCAGTGGGAGAACTGCCTTTCCTTTTCCACTAGTTTTAGCCACTGCTCATGGCTTCATGAGCTAGCTTATTCAGGTTTGAATTCAATCCAGAAGCAAGATGACCACCATCTATCTGGAGCCTGCTCAGAAGGACTAAAAGTAGATGCCTACCAAGTCTCTGGGAAGCCATGAGCCCCAGAGGGCAGGTTAATGGGAATGGTACCATCTGTGTATATTTCCTGACTCCAGTGAGAACGAACCAGGGCACAAACAAGAAGAAGGGGGAAAATGGAGGGATTTCCCTGTTTATTAGAGAAACAGATTCTCACCTGGCTGAAATAAAATTTGTAAGATTATCTAGGAATCCCAACTTCTCACATTAGCCATCACTTCCTATCCCCAATATTTGAGAGGTGATTGTAAACTTAACACAGAAGGGTAAGCTTAGTGCCCCATCCTGTTAGTACTGCAACAAAACATGTGGTGTCCCGCCTCATGACCCTTGGTGTCCCCCTACACCCTAAAGCATTTCAGTCCTTGGTACTCCCATTGGCCCTCCCCTATCCCCAAGCTTCAACCAGAAGGCTTGACTCTCTTGAGGGTTTCTGTGACTAAGGGGTCCTTGGGTCAGAAATAACAGATGTGGGCCTGGATTGACCCAGCTCTCCTCAACTCTCTCACTGTCTGAGTTTTCTTTTATTGATGATGGGAATCCCACATTTCTCTCTGATCCTACTTCTTATTTCTCTTTCCCCAAATCTCCCCCTCCCATAAACAACAGAGACAACTGCTTTCCCACTCAACAGTCTTCTCTCTTGGGATCCTGGGTATTTCCATTTAGGGGAGTCAGTTATCATGCTAGCTATGCCTTCCTCCCTTATTTAATCCATTCTTCCTCCAGTTTGTCAAACACTCCCCTTGCTATGGGGGAGCCGGGAGCAGAGTTGGGGACCGTGGAGGCATTGAGACAACAGGTGTAGAAATCTTTATAGATTAAAAAGCAAACTGACTAAGATGTCCACTGATGGTAATCTTATGATTTTTCTACAGGGTAGAGTTCACAACTTGGATAAAAAAAAATAGTGCTGATTATCCACATCTGGGATGAATATGTGTAAAGGTGAGAGAGGTCATGGAGGAACTAGGGAACTGGAGAAATTCTTAATAAACCATAGGAAGAAGACCAACATGGGGCTTTGTATTTTTAGGGGTGACAGAACACTTCCGGCCTGTTAGGACTTGAGATGTTAATTATAGGACCTGTGGATGTCAGCAGAGAGCTTTTAAAAGAATAACTTAAGTGCCTAAAATCCCCCCAAGAATACAGAGCCCGTTTTTAGAAATGGCCGTCAAAGACAACAAAAGCCAAATGCGCAAATGCCTTCTACGCAAGGTGGTGCTGGGCAACCAGCTCGCTTTCCAGCCTCCCCCCACGCTGTTGCTAGGAAACCAAAGGGCTATACTTCCATCATCTCCATACTTGCTGGGAGATTGAGTAACTGGTCTCTGGATGTGCGTGTGCTGCTTCCCAAAATATCTTTTTAAAAAGACGTGAGAGAGATGCGGAGCTAGTAGGTAGGATGGTGGAGGGCGGACTGTGTCCCCAGAGGGCAGCGGGTTCCAAAAGCCAGGACTGCAGCAGAGGGGGAGGAGGGGAGGACCCACGTTGGGGACGGAAGTTGGCAGCTGTTTACAGCTTCCCCAGATTCTTTCTTATCTTCAGTTTTCTTATTTGAGACTGCTCTCCTAAGCAGAATCTGGAAATTGGTAGTGACAACTAAAATCTGGAGAGTAATGTGGTTTAGTTTTTGCTCTTATTGACACAGCAAGGCTAGGAGAAATACTTTATTTTGTATGCACTTAAAATATAAATGCACATCCTTTGCAGTGCTGGATTATAGTTGTTGAACCTCATTTTGTGGGGCAGGGAGCGGGCGTTAGAAATAGGCAGGCTGTGGACATAGACCCATGCACACATGCACCTAGGCCGCTGTGATGAAAATGCCTCCTTCAGCTGCAGGGAGTCAAAGAAATGGAACATCAGGGCCCACAGCTGAGGATGTCTGGAAGTTGGGAAACAAAGTAATGAGACTTAGCACTGCTCCTAAGAGCTGCAAGACTGTTCATTATCTTTCTGTGCCTTAGTTTCATCACCTGTGACCCTACACGGTTGAGATAGTCCATCCCCAGTGTACATTTCACATATTTATTTACATCTAGTCCCACCTTCTCCCCAGAGCCAAGGGACGAGGTCATACCATTGCTTTGTGAAGGTTTTCGATCTTTCCTATTAATTATGTGAATGATTTCTGCATTTTGTATTTTTCCAATATTGATTCAAATTATTTGTTGCTGTGTAGATTTGCAAACGAAGTAAGTGACATTTAAATTTTATTATTTTCCTTTTTGTTACACTTTCCATACACTTAATGTGTTCAAAAATTCACTTTTAACAGCATCACTTTTTTTTTTTAAACCAAGGGAGGAGGATGAAAGGAGGTAAGGGGTTCAGGATATATTGAAATTATATCCTGATCTTATAAATGAGAACTTAGAATCTAGGGAGTTTTCCTTACAGTCACTGAGTTTTCCTTACAGTCACTGGCTGGGTGATTAAGTGTTGTAAAATTCTATCAGGAATTAGGAAACTCACTTTCTAGTTCTGACTCTTATCTTTCCTACTTTCAACTTCTGGGACCATGACCAGACCCTTCTCTGTAAAATGGGGGGAAAGCCCATGCTCCAATCCTCAGAGGAATGTTAGGAAACAAAATTATACATGTAAATGAACTTTGGAACGTAGAAAGGGTGCACAGAATGTTCTGCATTCTTTTCACTGTGTGCCTGAGAAATTTATTCATTTATTCAGCAGGCATTTTCTGAGATGATTCTGCCACCAGGCCCTCATTAGGTATTGATTCACATGGCACATATCCATGGTCAATGTCATCCCCGCAGTTTCGGGGAGAGGGACCCTTAATTACTATGGATGACTGAATTCTCAACAACCACAGCCCCTGGGTACTAGACCTTCTCACAGGCTGAACCTTTGCCCAGTGTGAAAACTGCTCTTAAATCACTCCCATGAGTGTCTGTCTTACTGTGTTCTCGAGCACTCCCAGTGACACAAACCTCAGACACTTTACTTCCTGTGTTAATGAGTGCTAGTGCCTGATCACTATACAAGCAGATGTTCCTGAGCCAAAACAAAAAAAATTACGCCTATCTTTAGGTTAGCAAATATCCCCCACCCTTGGCTGAGCAGGCAAATAAGCAATGCTTTCACCTTTTTTTTTTTTTTCTCATTAGAGACACTAAAGCTCGCTGTCTCTGGGAACATCCAGACCCCCTCATTTTCCTTGTTTTCAAGAGCATCCTGGGAGGTTTTGGATGGACCTCTATTTTGAGGGCTGTGAGGAGTGTTAGCTGTCTTGACATCACCAGTAAGTGGGGAGGAGGAGCCACACCTCACTTTAAGTCTTTCTGATCCTGTTAGAAGTTGCTTTCTCCTTGTGCCAAGAGTGAGTTGAAACCTGGAGAACAAGGGAGGGAAAATGGGACTTGCGGGCTGGGCATTAGCTTTACCAGGCAGAGCTGAGTTCCTTCTCCTTTTGTCTTGGGTATTTGGCAAACATTCCAAAGTTTTCTGTAGGGGGATGGATGTGGGAGGAAGAGCACAAGGGAGTCATAAAAGGGTGCCAAGTAATAATGAATGAGAGTCATTCTGTGCACTCCCAGGAGATCTGAGCCCATGGGAGGCAGATGTCAGTTCAGCACCAGGAAGTGCTTGCTTAGGAAATTTTGTAAAATGCAAATGGCCTAGGGGGAGAGGGGGTAGGCTGGAGCAGGGCAAAGCAGGAGGAGGTGTTCAAATGAATTCCCTTTCACTGGGACTGGCCCCCCAGGCAAGGATGTCCATGGGACTGCCCTCTGTGCCCCCTCCAACCTTGTGAATCTGTGATGCTCCAGGAGCTCCAGGAAAGACATTCTGATCCATAATCACCCCTCTACCCTAAATCCAGAAAGGTCTTCTTTGTCCCAAACTAAGAAAGTATGATACAACTTTTCAAAGTACTTTTTTAAAGTCTGCACTAGAAAAGTCCCCAGATCTGGCTGAATTTGAACAAAAATAACTATCATCCCTGGGGCTGGGGGACTTAAAATTTGCATGATTAAGGAAGTGCTGGCTTCTCACCTGTAATGGTCTCATGCTAGTGTTTAATAGCAATGTGGCAGAACTTGAGCTCCAGTGTATCCAGACAGCTCCAGTTTCATGGTCACAGGCTGAGTCCAAGCCTTGTGGTTGCCCTGCTTGTTACGGTAAGCTAGCAGCTGGGTGTTCTTCATCAGAACCCGTGGTTGGAGAACCACCATCTTCTTCTGCCATTATGGGGAGCTGGAGCCCAGCCTTTCAGTTGATCAGGACTGATTGATTGATTGCTTTCAATACAGGGCCATAATGGGTCTCCACGGAGCTTTGCAGGAAGAGAGAACATGTAATTTACTACTTAACTCCTTGGACATTGATGATCTGCTTTTCAAATCTATCTAGTGTTCTGTCCAGCATTCGTGACAGTTCTAGGCCCTTCTCGGTCTGACCCATTTTCTGTTGGAGTCAAGTACTCAGATGTTTCTATTTGGATGGTTGAAATTCTGATGCTGAATCTTATCATTCTCTAGAATAACAGTTCTCCACATTAGTTACACATTAGAACAATTAGAGAGTTTACACAAACACACACACATGCATAAAAGCCAAACAGTTTCTTGTCCAACTTGTCCAACTCAGACTAATAGCAACTAATTCTTTCAGGGTGAGGCTTTGGCTTTTGCATTTTTCAAAGTTCTCCAAGTGATTCTGATCTACAGCAAGAACTGCTGTTGCCAGAAAAATAGGGCCATGTGAAAAGAATCCGTACCTAAATGAAGGAAGAAAGTGTTGAGATTTCCAGGAAGATGGAGCACAAAACAAGTACAGAAAGCTTCTGTCTTGTTCACATACACACGCTTGATAAAATATAACCAAATGGAAAAAACAGAAAAATCTCCACAAGCCAAAGGAAACTAAAAGCCAAATTAAGGCCTGTCACTCAATTTGAGAGTAGATAGTCATCATACCTTGTGGATCAAGTGTCAGGAGGTGGTGGCCCTCGAGGTGGCTATAGTATGTTGGAGGACATCTGTCCTAGAGGCAGAGCTCTCATTTCTGGCATAAGAATCACTGGATTGTGATGGAAGGTAAATGGGAAGCCCTTCTTGTATTTCCTGGGTGTCGATGAATCTTGAGATTTAAAGGATACCCTAGGAAGGGAGGGCACCCCCAGTAATTTCTGAGATTGGTTTTGCTCCTGCAGGATGCGGACTTGAGTCAAATGTAGCCTGATATAAACAAAATGAAGTAGTGGCATTTCCCACACTTAGGCTGGTATCTACAAATCCATATGTACCTGCTATAGAAGGAGAGGTTGTAGTTGTTGGTAGGCAGGTTGTTATAGTATCTGTGTGACTTTAGGGCTTTGCCTGGTGGCTCAGCAGTAAAGAATCAGCTTGCAATGTGGGAGATACAGGTTTGATACACAGGTTTGATCACTTCGTCGGAAAGATCCCCTGGAGAAGGACATGGCAACCCACTCCAGTATTCTTCCATGGAAAATCCCATGGAAAGAGAAGCCTAGCAGGCTACAGTCCATGAGTCATGGAAGTGTCAGACACAGCTGAGTTACTAAACAACAATACAACATGATGTGTGTATACAAATACAACCTATATAGTAATACTAAAAGTGATTAGATATCATGATCTATCTAATGAAAAATAGATGTCCTATAGATGAATAGTGGTGCCCATGTGAGAAGTGATTGAAGTAGTTAATTGGTATTTAACATGCTATTATCAATACCAGGCTGTTTGCTAATGAGGATAAGGGAAGTGGCAGATTTTTGTATGTACATGAAGTGATTGATTCTGAAGACTGAGGATTTATTCTAAGTGTTGGATAAGTGTCGTTGTTCCTACATGAAGGAGGCAGAAGAATCTGGCAGAGCCCAGGTATCTAATGCCAGGAATGCAGCTTTCAGTGACCAGAACTCCCTGGGTCTTCCATCGTGTCTCCCCCCATCCCACCCCCACATCACCTGAACAGAGGTCAGGCTGGTCTTGGCATTAGCACATCATTGCATCTGTGACTTCGATGTAAGGTCAGGGAAGGGAAGTTTCTGGGCCCACATTGCATTTTATATATGCTCAGACACTCAGTTGTGTCTGACTCTGCCACCCCATGGACTATAGCCCACCAACCGCATAGTCAATAATAAATCATTGCTTGTTGGATGAATTTGGTGTGAGCCTGGCATTCATTGTAAAATACCACCTGTAGAAGGCCGGAGGGATGGGGTCTTTAGCTCTCATATAGCTCTAACTGTGGGAGAGCTGACACAGGGGAAATGGCCAGATTTGCAGAGAGGTAGTCTCACATACTGCAGGCCTCAGAACCTGGTTGCTAGGCAACCGTCTCCACTGCAGGCTCACCCTCCCGAAGCTCATGAGTGGTATGAAGGGGGTTAAGGAGCAGTGGGTCCAGGAAAGCATCCCAAAGACCATGCCAGATTTGGGCTTTGGCTTCATGCCAAATTCTTACCCCATCCCTAATGACCCAAATCCTTACACTCCAGGTTTAACTTCCTAGAAACTGTCTAGTTGCCTGGAACCTGGAATCTTGGCATCAGCCCCCTTCATAACTCCATCCATAACAGGGCTGGGATGTTGAATTGCTTTCAGCAGTCTCTGAGGGGCCTGGAGCCCAGACCCTAAGCACCATGACACGTGGCTAGGCCAAACTCCAGCTGCGGACTTCGGGGAACCAGCCAGGTGCCTGCATTTCTATTCTGCCTGTTGCCTGGAGTGGGACCTCATGAGTTTCTCTCTTGTTGGGGGATTAAATGACTACTTCTCTGGCAAATAGTAATTACTACATTTGCTGGTCCATTTCTTTTGTTCTAATTTTTTGGCAGTTCCTTAAGTCACAGTGCCTTAGTTTTCTCACCTGTAACTGGGGATAATAATAGTACCCACCTCTCAGGGTTGATGTAAGAGCTGGGTGAGTTACCATACTGGAGAGGTTTAGAGGGAGGCCTCCAAAAGGATATGCCCACATAGTCGTCCCTGGAACCTGGGAACCTGATCTGATAAGGCAAAAAAGAGCAAGGAAGAGTTGTTCCTAGATTATCTGGGTGGGTCTTAAAGGTAGCCATATGTATCCTTATAAAACAGACACACAGAGGAGGAGGCAAGGGGGCCGCTGAGGCAGAGATTGGAGTGATGTGGCCACAAGGAATACCTGGAGCCCCCAGAGGCTGGAACAGTAAAGCACAGTCTCCCTGAGTGTGTCCAGAGGGAGCGTGGCCCCACCCACACCACAGGTTCAGATTTCCTCCCTCCAGGACTGAAAGACAAGACATTTGTGTTGTTTTAAACCACTCAGTTGGTGGCCATTTGTTACAGGAAAACCAGGAAACTAACACACATACATAACACCCTGGCATGCACTGAGCACTGGTTTTGTTAGTCAGTTTGTTCTAAAGGTTAGGACACCTGTTTGAATGAGGTTGTTAGCCACAATACTTCGGAAGTCATGTTCCCAGCCAAGCAGTTATGCTTCCTCAAGGGTGAACTAAAGGTGTGTATTTGAGGGAGAAAATGGGATGGGGTCTACAAACCAGGAGATGAGGGCTCTGAAAAGTTTGACTTAAGGTTTGGAATTTAAACTGATTATTGGGGCTTCCTTAGTGGCTCAGATGGTAAAGAATCTGCCTGCTAAGCAGGAGACCCGGGTTCGATCCCTGGGTTGAAAAGATCCCCCAGAGAAGGGAATGGCTACCCACTCTAGTGTTCTTGCCTGGAGAACAGAGGAGCCTGGGTTGGGGTACAGTCCATGGGGTTGCAAAGAGTCAGACAGGACTGAGCGACTAATACTTTTACTCGCCAATTATAAATATACAAATAATAGGGATATAAAAACATTGTCTGGTAAAGGTGTGGATCTTTAATGATCCACATGGGTTATGACTGGCCAGGGCCTCAGTGGTTTACCCTGCAGTCTGTAATGCTGTTTCTCTGAGTGGGATCTACACTTCAATGCTGCAGCGACGACACGCGTTCCTATTGGGATGTTTGGACAAGTTATTCCCTCCCCCCATGGCTTTGAATTCCCCAAGTCTCTGCTGACTTTTAACCTGGTTGTGTCTTTTTCACTCCAGGAACATATATCTGAACCAGTGAGAGGCATTTTCATGGACAAAGCTCCTGAGGAGTATGATTTAAGGACAGGGCTGTCAAACTGCATTCCTGAAGCCTCCAGTAGGAATGCTGCCCAGGTGCCTTCTGTGCATCTCAGAGGAGATAGACAGGCAGTGGTCAGACAGTGGGGAACACGACCGTGAGATGCTGAGAAATACAAGTGTGAGTGGACTGTGCTGATGGCCAGGAAAAGATGGGCTGCCAGATCTCCATGAAACCACCCTTCTTTTATCTTCCTTCACCTTTAATTTAGGAAACACTGGTTAACGGAGAGGCTGAGAAGATGTGAAAATTTCCATCTGGCTACTTCTCTTCCTGAATCCTTACGATTCTCAGAGCTGCCCCAATCCTAGACCATAATACACAACGTTTCTCTTATGGTAAGCTTCTTAGGTTTGATCTGTTAGAAATCCTGGTGATTCTATCTGCTTGTTCCGTGCTGTTTCACATGGTAGTCTCGAGACACATGTGACTCTTTAAATGTAAAGTAATTGAAATGAAATGAAATTTAAAATTCAGCTCTTAGACCCACTCACCACATGTCAAGTGCCCACTAGCCCTATTGGACAGTGCAGATAAAATACTTCAATCAGTGCAGAAAGTTCAATTGGACAGAGATGTTCTAGTTATCCAAGATCAAAGTTAAAAATGTCAGGTTATGAAAGGGTGAGCCAGGGGGAATCTTTTACTCTCACTGCTTCAACTGATGAAAATGGCAGGTACCTGCAGTGACCTTACCTAAAATACAGACAGCCAGACAGACAGACAAAGAGCACACCATGCCTTGTGAAAATTCTAGTAATCATGTCACTTTTAGTGTCTCTTTTGGAGGATGTTATTTATTGTAAGACATCATTTTTATTAAATACAGTGTAGTACAAGAGACTTTCCATGTCAGGTTGAGAGAAGCTGATCACATAATTTACAAACAAAACTTTTTTTTGTTGTTTTTTTAAGCACTGATATTCTGGTGTCACTTTGAAATCAGCCAAGATGCAGTGGGTCTTAATAAAGCAATGGACCTCCAAAAAGATTGCAAAACAAGAACCAGTAAGTATCAGTACAGAGACGTCACATTAAAAGGAAAATAAAGCAAATGAAAAGAGAGTTTCAAATACCAGGTCACAATTTAAGGGGCAATATATCTTTAGATGTTGAAATGTGTGTGTGTGTGTAGATATGGCCCGGATATATACAAACATCTCTCCATGTACAGAAGCAGATCCAGAGACTGCATCTCTAGGCAGATTTGTGAGGGATAGATAATGATCAATGAATGCAAGGAACAGTATTTCACCATAATTTAGTCATTTGCCCAGGGATTATATATTTAAAATCCACATTTAATTCAAAGACCTCATATTGAAACACTTCCAGGAGTTTTATACATTTTTACAGTAAGACATACAATCTGCAAGATGCAGGCCTTTACATTTCATTTTCTTCAATTATTTTTTTTTCTCCCAATTCAAACCTGTGGCAATTAGCAGCTTTTATTTTGCTTGCTCCTCCAGTATGTTGAACATTCAGCCTTCACTCAGGATCATTTTCATTAAGGTACAGACCAAAGAAATAAACACAGACCTGGCCTAAAATGCATAGACTAAAAAAAATGGCATCTCATGTTTTCCCATTGCGTCTCTTGAGACGAATGTTAAGATGGCAAAGAGTTGCTTGGTTGCTCTTGTGAAATTCACAGTGTTTTGCCTGCAACACATATACATATATATATTTTTTTTTTTTTATTTTTTTGCTTCTCTTTGTGTCTGTGATGAATGGAGCAAAGATATATATAAATAAATAAATACATAAATAAATAAAGGTAAAAGAAAAAAAGGAAAAAAAATACAAAAACTAAGGATATTCGAGAACCTTTGACTTATAGCAGCAGTGATCCATTCCAGCCCTGACAACAAGAACATACCCCTTCATATTTCTATCCAAGTCCATCCCACTGTGGATGTGTTAGAATATCATTTGCTGTCTCAACCTCAGAGTCTCTGCACCCTACCATCACGAATTGGGAAGAAACTGCTTTAACTGCTCACTTAGCCATCTGAGGAGTTGGGTCTCTGGCATTCCCCCCATGAGATTTTCTGTAACAGTGATATATAGGACCAAACTGAAGCTCATCATGGGAAACAAAAAGTCCTCAAATGGGGGAAAAAAGGGAAAGAAAGAGCAAGAGAATTGAGGCTATGTGTGTCTGTAGTCATTTATTTAATTAGATACATGATTTAATGTTATTGGTATTATAGAAGGTCCAATGTAAAAAGGGAAAAGCTTAAAAAAAAGAAAAAGAAGTCTATTCCTGACCAGGGGACCCTGTCGTCACGGTTCTTTGCAAAGGCCAGCGTTGTATACCGTTGTCTCTTGTGTTCCGCTAGGATGTGGGAATTCACCTTGCAGAGGGGTCTTGGATCTCACCACTGTAGGACACTGGGTTCCCTACACTCCAGTGCTCTTCTGGAGTGCTTGGCCTCTGAAAACAAGTGTAAAGGGGTTTCAGTGGGACAGGTGAGCATAATACAAATAAATGTGCAAAAGGATTAAAAAAAAATAAATTTTCCTTTTCTGGAACTTTACATAAGGAGATCTATTTCCAGCTGCATTTTCCTTTGCAAAGAGCCAGAAAAAAGGACTCAATGTAGTGGGATGGCTTCGATTCAGTTGTTATGGGAAGCGCATTATCTTAAATATGTCTCCCACCCATGCAGTACTGCACAGAGTTGAAAAGTGTAATGGGGTCCTAGCCATGTGGAGAAGGGAAGCACTACCAGCAACATGACATTAAAAAGGTTTTGGTTATTCAGCAGATTTTAAGCAAATTATTCATATTGCACCCTACTCATAATTATGTCTATAACTATGTGCCTATAAATTTATACATAAGCTCACAAACACACTATGCATGTGCGTTTGTCTATGTATAAATCAAGTATTTATAACACACATATAAATACGTGGAAATATCACAGGGAGCGCTGATGTGAACACATAATGTGAATTCTGATATCATCTTTTATAGCCTAGTTCAAAATGTTTCCTAAATAAGCCTGATTATGACATTGGTTCAGTGTGCAAAGGTTTATCTGAAGCTATGAACATGGTTATATATCATGAGATCTCAGCTGCTTGCATCTCACATAATTCATTTTGCTCTTCTAATTTCATATCCTACTTCATGAATTTGTTGGCCAGCTTTCTCTTTCATACAGTTTGTTTATATATGAGAGTCTCTCGTGGACCAAATCATGAACTTCAGAGTCAAGAGTACTTAGATTAAGTCCCAGGGGTGCCTGGAGAGTTCTAGCATGTCATTTAACTTCTCCAACTCTCAATTTCCTCACCTCTAAAAAATGGGAATAATTTGTCACCGTATGTGAAAAAAAATGCTTGGGAAACTATGAACAATGTATAAATGGAAACAACTGTCAGGCCAAGTTCAGGCTAGAGAACTGGGTTTGTCACCGCTCTTGTCGTTTTTAATGCATCTGATGGTAGGCCCCATTCTGTGACCTTTGCGCTGCTGAATTAGGTTGGCCCTTTTCTTAACATTATAAGCACGAGAAGAGAGGATTCTGGAGGAACAAGGGTGCAGACTCGAAGATGGTTTGTGTTTCGTTCGGCTACTTTAAAAGCAATCTGGGATCCTTTCAATGTGAGACGTCTCTGCAATCAGTACATACTCTTGAGACAACAGAGGAAAAAAATTAATAATAAGCAGCAATATAAATAACTATAAAACTTTGCACTTGCATAGAACCTTTCATTTCAAGACCTTGAGGGAGTCAGAAGGTAAGAAAAATTTTTTTTTTTTTTTTTGCTTTTTTCCTTCAGAGGAAAACACAACACTGAAAGGGGAGGGGAATGCTTCCCTCCTCTCATCTGCTTTAAACAAATCCTTGTTCCAAAACTGCACAGCCCTCCTTTAATCTGAACCCTTCGAGTATTACCTCCTTGGCTCTCTGTTAAAATCAAACAAGTAACTTGCAGCTTCTTCCCCCAGAGCAGCTGGCCAGTTGCACAGAATGACAAACCTGTGGAGGTTTTCAGGTCATTGCTGATGAAATCTAGAGAAGTTTGATACAAACCTGCCTCTTCTTACTGCTTCACAGGGTGCCACAGTGTTTTAACAGTACTGTGGGTCCTTAATAGGATATATACATGCAGGTATATATCATGAAGATATGGCTTTCATTATATTATTATGTGTGTTCTGGAGGGTTTTTTGTCACCAACCAAGAGAACAACAATTCAGCTCCCATGTCTCACAGGCCAGTGCAGAACTTGAAAGGACTATGGGGTTTGTCTTGTCCAACCCCCTTCATTCGACAGCAGATACTACTGGGTTTCCTTTCGTTCTCTGTTAACGGATACTTTTGATTTTTTGAGAACTGGCTTTCAATGCCTATAATGGAAAATAAGGTGCTCCAGTAATTAAGGGCACAAGCAAAACCTAAACAGAGCACTTGCACCTTCAGAAACAAACATGAAATAAAATGACCTAAGTTGAATTCAAATCACTCCCTTTCAATCTGGCTCGTATTATAAAGATGCCAAGTTAGCAAAATTCCCCTCACAGAGGGTAGCAAGTTTTCTTGAGGAACAGAAAAAATTTTCTTCCTTGGTATAAGTGATCACCCAGGTCACTGTAAATTTCTATTTAAATTTACAACCTCTTTTTGCAAAACCTGTGACTATGCCCAGAAGCACACCTCCAAAGCTCAGTCTGGGCATAGCCCCCCATTGGTATGCTGTGCCTAATTTTTACTTTTTTAAAATGCAGTGAAAAGAACAAAACAGCTTATTGACAATGGAGTACATTTAGAATGAAACCACTCTCCCAACCAGAGCCCAGAGCAAGGTCTCAGCCTGTGTACACTGAACATCAATGCCTGTGATACCCCCAGGGTGGGCGAGGTTTCCTCTCCCTTGGGGGTTGATTTTCCCCTTCCCCCAGCCCCACAGTGAGTGGGATGTCATTGAGGATATCCAAGTTTCAGGGTCCGTATTTGTTAACAACCCATCACCACCATATGACCCAGAGACATTTATACTCAGCTGATGAATTCAATTAGCTTCCCATAATTATTTAAGTTATACCTTTTACGGATCTGCTCTACATATCGGGGCACGATGTCTGGAGTGGTAGTTTATGCACACAAGGTATTAATTGACGAAGACCATGCACAGTGTTGCTTGCACAGTTGGATGGATGGGTGGGGTGGAGGGCAGGGGTCGAAGGAAGTGCTGTCTGTAAAGTTCAGTGTAAGAGAAACTTGCCTCCGAGTTTAGAGCTTGTCCTCTCTTTTCCAAGTCCTTGGCTTTCCCATCTGACCCTGAAATGATCTCTGGACGAGAATCCACCTCAACTTGACAAAGGCTCCGTGGATAACACTCAGCAAAACAAACCAGTGCCATCACCATGGCCTACAAGATGAGACTGTCGGAACGTGTTGTGTGCCATCTTGCCTCCCAGAAGCCATATTTTCTCTGTACTACACTCTAGCATTTCCGGTGATGGGAAAAGAATAGTCCATGGCACAGAGTTCAACAGTCTTTATACTCCTCAGAAAGGTCCTTGGGGGAAGGTGCCCGATACATTCCTCCCAGCTACCAGTGGCTGGGTTTTCTTAAGTTGAAACTGACGCCAGTAGATTCCAATGGTTGTCTTTGTTCTTCCCATACTGTGGTTTATAATAAATCTTCTTTCTCTCTGGTCTTAATCTCCCATAGATAAAGGCTTCCCAAATTGAACACAAGTTTTCCTTTTTCATACACAGGCTTAAGTCATCCCAAAACAATAAGAACAGTAATAATAATAATAAATAAATAGAAGTGAATCCATAGAAACTCTCGGTGTCTGTACAGCAAAAGTGACAAAGTTTAAGTCAAATATTTGTTTTCCCTTTTTTTCATCCACATCAAAGGCAGGAATACAACAAGGCATTGTTAGTTGTGGTGGGCAAACTGGAGTGTCTGCTGATATAACAAATTAGGTTTGTTAAGGCCTTTGTCTATGCAGAGTTAATAGTAATGCAGAAGCCAGATTGATTAAAAAAGAAAAGGTGAGGTTGTAAAGCAAGGAAGACAAAAAATAAAGGGAAAAAAAACCCCCAAACTAGGGAATAAACCAAGGGAGATGGAAAGAGAGAAAGAGAATGCTAAAAAGAAGTCCATACTGTGTCTACAGGTGGAGAAGTACACGTTGCTTCCCTCGGAAAGCTTCTCGGTGTCTTTGTTGTTAATACTGTCAGAGCAAAGAACAGCGGATTGATGGCATCGAGCGGCAGTTAAAAGACGTTCATCCTCTCGGCCCAACTGAGGAAGTGCTTTGGGAAGGACTGGTCTGGGGGAATGGACCCTACCCTAGAATATCCAGGTAGACTGGGGATGCCTTGGCTAAGTTCTGAAGGAGGGTGTGGATGCCCTTGATGTTCTTCCTCATATGGGGCTCTCGCTGCCAGCACCCCAGCATCAGCTCGTAGACTTCCTGGGGGCATGTTCGAGGTCGCTGCAGGACTCGGCCCTGAGTGATGCATTCTATCACCTGGATGGAGTAGAGCACAGAGACAGGGTCAGACCAGAGGAAAAACAATGTGGATGCAATAAATGTCAGTGCAAAGAGAGGGTTACTTTAAAGAAACCCACTTGTGTTTCTTTCTTTTTTTTTTTTTTTTTCAGAAGGAAGAGAACAATTGTTCTAGGTTTGCATATCATGATTAACTTGATGGGTTCATATCCATTTTTCAAGTCACACTGATTTCACCAAAGTGGTGGAGAAATAATTTATCTAGATGGAACCCTCCCAAACCACACCCTGGAATTCCAATGGGTTTCAGTTGTACTGGCCTGAGATGGAACCAGGGTCACTTTTGTGCCAGGGAGTCCCAGGGTACAGAAATTAGCAGTCATTTTGGATAATGGCATTGGATAAAGACAGACTTGGACCTGAAGAAGTGAGGTGCCTGACCAAGAAGTAATGTTTAAATATAGACATAATTGCAAAAGGATTAGAAAAGAAAAACAAAATGCTTGAGTTTTTCACTAGAAGTAATGTACCAGTGAAATGTGCAAAAAAGGAGAGAAGCTTGAAAGCTTCTTGGAATAATACCAAAAAGCTAGCTGGACTCTCAGGGTGCCAAAATGCCACATCTGCTATCAATTTCCTAGATGAACAGCACGGAATGACTCCTGGATCCCCGCGCCAGAGAATCACAGGCACATCAGCAAATGCTGTGCTTTTCTCTTTCCAGACTCTTACGTTTGGAGAGTGACCATGATACTTAGGTACATGGCAGGCCATGGGGAGGTGCTGCTCCCAACAAAGCCACAGGGACGCCACAGGAGAGCATTTCCTGGCTTCCAGCCCAGGGATATCTTTCAGTGTTAGTCCTCTAGGCATCTTGGTGCTGCTCACCACACACGCACCTCGTTGTTCGACAGCTGGTACCAGGGCTGTTTCCCGTATGTGAAGATCTCCCACAACACGACCCCCAGGCTCCAGACGTCACTTTCGGTGGTGAACTTCCTGTACATGATGCTCTCTGGGGGCATCCAGCGAATGGGCAGCATTGTGTGGCCACCAACCTGGCAGAAAAGGGGTAAGCAGGACGGCATCAGTCACCTGAAAACCAAGTTCCCATCATCAGGGGAAAAAGTGTGGAAGGGAGACGGGGTGCATTTTTTCCCTTTATTTGTATTTATTAATTTTAATTGTTTATAAGGCATAAGGGAAATACAGTTTATCATCTCAAGCAACAGAGACCGAGGGCAAAGAGTGGTCAAAGTATTTTTTCTCATACTGTTTGCAATTCTCTTTCTCAAAACTATATAGGGGCAGAGATGGTGACTGGGTGGATATTCATCTTGTATAAAACACAAATGCACATACTTTCTGGTATGAGAATGACTTGATTGTCTAATTAACAAGATAACTTTGGCCAAGATAATGAGGGTTCAGGATCCAAAATGACCCACCAAGGGACTCTGTTCCCTTAGCAAAGCCACAGCTTCCTTATGCTTTAAACTGTCAGGAGATCACACAGAGCTGTCTTGAACATCCTTGTCACAACCCAGCAATGGTCAGGGCTGAAATGACTATTCCCATTTTACAGATGAGGCAACTGAGGTTCAGGTTGCTATGGACACAAAGAAATCAGGTCTTTGAGTTCAAGACTTTACTATGGCACTTCAACTGAAGTGATTTACAAAAGTAAATTGGTAAGTATGTAATAGGGAAGAACATTTTGTATTCTATTACAAGTTAATCACTAAAGGGATGCTGCGTATAAGCTTAAATTATATGTAATGGCCCATCTCTGGGAATCCTGCTTCCCAGCTAATGAGCATTAAGCTAAAATACCTTTGTTTAATTCACAGGAAACATCCCGACCAGGCCCTTCCTTCACTGCTGGGAGGAAGAATTTAACACACCCCTCCAGAGGCAGATGGGAACCAGGAAATGCTTGACTTTATCCCCTCCCCTCTTAGTATAAAAAAGTCTGAATTCTAACACAGGCAAGACGGCTCTTTGGGGCATGAGCCTGCCATCTTCTTGGTCTGCTGGCCTTCTGAATAAAGTGCTTATTCCTTGCCCCAACGACTCATATCTCGATTATTGGCCCGCAGTGCAATGAGGAGTGCAAGCTTAAACTCAGAGACAAGTATGGGTCTTGAAAAGCCCATTTTAGTAAAAACGCCAAGGCTGAGGCATTACACGGCAACAGCATTAGCACAGGTGAAGAAAACTTTGACCAAAGAGATTTATTATTTCCTACTTCCTGGAGAAAAAGTAAGAATTCCATGTATAGGCTTGTAGCCCATCAAGGCTATCTGATTTTTGAACCGAGATCAGATTTATGCACCATCGGCCTGTGGGTGCAGGTCCCACTTTTCATGCTGGTGAACCCCAGCACTACCTGCCCAAATGCCAAGCGGACACTGGGGCAGTGGTTGCGTTCATAGGACTTCAGGAATTAGACTCCCCCGACAACTGCCAGCCCCTGAGTTCTGAGACCAATGCCACATAGAGTTTCTGCCCAATTACAATTCTCAGTGTCCCTTGGACAGCAAGGAGATTAAATCAGTCAATCCTAAAGAAAATTAACCCTGAATATTCATTGGAAGGACTGATGCTGAAGCTGAAGTTCCAATATTTTGGCCACCTGATGTAAAGAGTTGACTCTGGAAAAGACCCTGATGTTGGGAAAGACTGAAGGTAGAAGGAGAAGGGGACAACAGAGGATGAGATGGTTGGGTGGCATCACTGGCTCGATGGACATGACTTTGAGCAAACTCCAGGAGATAGTAAAGGACAGGGAGGCCTGAAGTGCTACAGTCCGTGGGGTCGAAAAGAGTCTGACACAACCAAGCAACAACAATAATAATTCTCATTTCTGACTCATTAAGGGAAGAAAATGGACTAACAGTGCCTAAAAAATGCTGCTCCACTCTGAAGTCCAAGGAGTGGAGAGTGTCAGAGATGTCTAATTTGTTGGTAATTTCAAATGATGCTCTTATTAGCAAAGAAAGCGCACATGTGAAAGGGTGCCCTCCTTTCTCTGTACGAAAAATACGGGTGTGACAAGCGGAGACGTAACTTGCCGGCACAGGGTTAGGGTGCCCCTGTAGTTTCACTCTTCAGGGTTTAAATGCATCCAAAGTTCAGGTGCTGAGTGTGGGCTTATTGCCTTCCATCAGATTTCAATTTCATCACTCTTTCCTCCTTCTGCAGGGGCAGGCAGTCACTGGTAAATGACACTGATTTCCCTCATGGAGCTGCCTGGACATGCCTGTAAGTGATAATGGTACTCACCACCAGGGTTGATGTCCAAAACACAACCTGTACAACCCAGGTTGAGCAGAAGGGATGCTGGTGGTCATAGTGGGACAGCCACGTGGGCATGTTTCTGGCTGATGGATATCCACTCAGCTCTGCAACCCTGAAACCCCATGTACCCAGGACTTTGGGAAAGGAAATCTACCAACATTTTCAGATACTTACAAACACTGGGACACCAAGCTGGTATGGGCCCCCAGGTGCTGGCAGCCCACACCCCAGCACCAATGTGGGAGGCAGTGTGGGGAGCTACGTGGTGCAGAGTGACATGGAGTGAGAGGTCTCTGCCTAGCTTTTTAGTGAAAAGACATAATTCTATCTTGTATGGGGATAGAGAAATTATTGAAATTGAAATATTGAAATTAGAATTAGAAAAATGTTGAAATCAGATAATGCATGCTCAGTTGCTTCAGTTGTGTCTGACTCTTTGTGATCCCATTGATTGTAGCCTGCCAGATTCCCCTGTCCATGGGATTCTCCAGGCAAGAATACATCCAATGAATAGTTGATCTGTGGTAGCAATGGCAGTTGCTGGTAGCAATTCCAGTACTCTTGCCTGGAAAATCCCTTGGACGGAGGAGCCTGGTAGGCTGCAGTCCATGGGGTCACTAGAGTCGGACACGACTGATGCGACTTAGCAGCAGCAGCAGTAAAGAGAAGACAGGGAAATCCTGTCTTCTCCATAATATCCATAATATCCATAATATTCATAATATCCATAATTATGGACCAATGTGGTGTTCTTTTGGCTACTTCACCCTCAAAGTATTAAGAGCTAGCTCTCCACACCTGCTCTTAGGTCAGGGTCTTCCCAGGTGGCACAGTGGTAAACAACCCGCCTGCCAGTGCAGGAGACATGGGTTCATTCCCTGGGTGGAGAAGATCTCCTGGAGGAGCAAATGGCCAGTATTCTTGCCTGGAAAATTCCATGGACAGCAGAGCCTGGAGGGCTAGAATCCATGGAGTTGCAAAGAGTTGGACACAACTGAGCGTGCACACACACACACACACACACATACACACACACACACTCTCTCCACATGTGTTCCTAGGTCAGAGGTGTCAAATATACCATAATCTGTAACCCTCCTTATTTCTTGGAGATCCACAATGAACAGAATTCCCTTGAAGTGTCCCAGGAGTTTGGCAGAAAGAATAGATTTAACTTTGTTTAACTTAGTGAACTGAATTAATTTAAATGTGTTTTGTAGGGGAGAAAGAGAGAGAAAGAGCCACTAACATACATTCCTAGAACTAGACAGTAAAAATCCCACTTTGGGACACATTAAACTATGAAGATGGCAGCTTTTGTATTCTTTGTGTGTTCCCAGCTGTGGCGCAGTGGACAATACTCAACTCATGACTTTAGATGGGGGCCAAAAGGTCCAGACTTCCAGCTGTAAAGTAAGTCCTGGGGGTACAATGTACAGCATGGTGACTATAGTAAATAATACTATATTGCATATTTGAAAGTAGATCCTGAGAGTTTTCCTCACAACAACAAAAAAATTTGACCTATATTAAGTAGACAACTATTAACTAGATTTATTCTGTGGTGACCATTTTGCAGTACATCAATTAGTTATGTTGTATAAGAATAGAAGGGCTTCCCTGGTGGCTCAGTCAGTAAAGAATCTGCTGCAATGCCGGAGGCTGCCTGCAATGCAGGAGACCAGGGTTCAGTTCCTGGGTCAGGAAGATCCCCTGGAGAAGGAAATGGCAACCCACTCCAGTATTCTTACCTGGGAAATCCCATGGACAGAGGAGCCTGGTAGGCTACAGTCTTGGGGTTGCAAGAGTCAGGCATAAATAAGCAACTAAACCACCAGACAAATAGAACGCTATATGTCAAGTATACTTCAATTTAAAAAGCAAAATAGGGAATTCCCTGGTGGTCCAGTGGTTAAGACCCTGCACTTAAAAAGCAAAATAGGGAATTCCCTGGTGGTCCAGTAGTTAAGACCCTGCACTTTCACTGCAAGGGGCACAGGTTTGATCCCTGGTCTGGGAACTAACCCACATGCGACAAATGAAATGCTGGGCTCCAATACATACTACTCCATATACTATTTCCTAGCTGGATAAACTTAACCAGTTGCCAAACCTCTCTGTGTCCTAGTTTTTTCAACTATAAAATGTGGGTAACAAAGAATATATACCTCCTAGGGTTATCATAAGGAGAAGGCAATGGCACCCCACTCCAATACTTTTGCCTGGAAAATCCCATGGATGGAGGAGCCTGGTGAGCTGCAGTCCATGGGGTCACTAAGAGTCGGACACAACTGAGCGACTTCACTTTCACTTTTCACTATCATGGATTGGAGAAGGAAATGGCAACCCACTCCAGTGTTCTTGCCTGGAGAATCCCAGGGACGGAGGAGCCTGGTGGGCTACCGTTTATGGAGTTGCACAGAGTCAGACACAACTGAAGCGACGCAGCAGCAGCAGGGTTATCATAAGCTAAATACTCAAGCAGACAATATTTGTGAGGGCTCTTTATGAATTTTAATGCACTAAATTATTTCTAGGTGTTGCTTCTTTCTCTGGAGCCTTTATTATCTTATTCTCTCAGTGGGAAGCAGCCATTCTAGATACAGTAAGAAGAGTCAACACTACTGGTTTCCCACGGAGGGCGGTCACGTCCTCCCTCTGCAGTGACCAGTACTGTAGGGCACCTCTCATTACAACCACTTCTCTCACAGGTTCTCTGTCCTGTGTTGCTCATAGCCAAAGAAAAGGCTCCTGTGTCCTTTAACGGAGGAAAAAAAAAAGGATTCAAATTTTGATTTACATGTTTTCCCATCTGATCATTTATTTTACACTTGCAGTCTCTTTGGGACAGATTTTTCACTGTAATGTTTCCAAGACCCCCTCTGAGATTTCACACATGCCATTATAAATAATGCTTTCCTTGTTCTAATGTCAAATGGGCCAGTGGTGGGAGCTTCTAATAAAAGTTCAGACAGGGTTCACGAGTTTTCTAAACCCACTTAGAACATATCCGAGTATTTGTTTTGCCACCTTTTCTCAGGAGTTTGGATCATGTCACAAAAGTGGCCCCCCCAAAATAAAAAGAAAGAGCCACCCTGGTTACAGAATACCGTCGCATTCCAGTCACAGTCACCGGGTGGTTTTGGATCTCACAACACCACATACTGTGCAGCAACAAACACAATGAGGTATTTGTCCTGTATTGTGCAACTTGGCAGCTGGCCCTCACACTCTTACTTAAATATTTGTGAGATGGAAAGTGATCCCAAGTATGACATGGGGAGTCAGAACTGCTGCTCTGATTGCCAGACACACAGTGGTGCCAGGAGAGACCTTCCAGTGATCAACCTTGGTCAGGAATGTGCTCTTCACTAAATGTACCAGAAGGAGCTGATACAACATGGGAAAATCCACTTAACTGGAGAGCTGACTTGGCTTACAGTTTTTATTTTCCTCAACCCAAGAGACTGGAATTTTTGCTCTGTAATTAACCACTTGCCACTACTTTCCCACCATAATCATCTGTCACCACACAGCAGCTTACCTTTACAAAGAATTTCTGCTCAGTGGTTTGACTTGAGCCCAGTAATTACCCTCTTGAGTAGACATCGGCTTGCCTTCATATTATAAATAATGCCCCTAAATTCAGAGAGTTGGAGTGGCTTATCTAGAGCCATACACATAACCCCTCCCCCAGGACACCCTGTGGCTCATTCTGATGGCTCACTTTGTGTTTCAGGCTTCTGCAATCTCCAGTTCATGCCCTGAATTCAGCCAGCAAACAGCTGTGGCTCCTCACCCAGGCCAAACCTACTCATGCCTTTTGGAAAGTTTGATCTATTTTTCTACCTGCTCTGGAATGTCTCTTAAAGACAAGTTCAAGTTCCATCACTTCAAGGAACTTATCCTCCCTGCTATAGCTCAGCGATATTTCTAAGTGCCAGGGAACCCAGCACCCCTTAGCACAGCTCTGGTAATACTGAGGGCACTCCCTATTCTTGCTAATGGATCACATGCCCAAGAGGGAAGGCTGCCGATCACTTAACGGCTGGCAAGGCTTGGGGGGCATTGGTTGGTAAGCAGACCATGTCTTCGAGTTTCTTCTGAGTGTTGATATTTGGGGAGGAATTTTCAATATGTTCCTTCAAAGAGATCAGCATTCAGTAATTTCCCATCCATTTGCCAATAACTTCTCTAAACTCATCATAGAACTGCCCTTAGATTAAATGGTTGGAAACTGCTTAACCTAATAGACACCTCAAATAAGAACCATTCAGTGAAATTCAAAACTTCTTAATAAAATGTAATCCAAAATACTGGTATTCACAGGGAGTATAAAAACTCTTTAAGCTGTGTATGAAATCCCATTCATTCCTCTGTACATCCTATACATTAATGTACAATTCTGTACATTACCATCTGTACAGTAGATGGGGGAGTCTATGGTGCAGACTTCATGCTGGTTGATCTGGGAGTGAAGTTTAGGAAGATGTCATAATGAATAACATGAGGGAATGTTGCTCTGTAAGATGCTGACTGACATCTCATAGCCTCTGAAGTTGGAGAAAAAGGATAGAGACTCAGACTTGGAAAGTTAAATGATGGAAAAGGAAAGACTGGCTGGCCATCAAGGCCGCTAATCATTGTGACTTGCTTAAATCAGTGAAGCTAATCAGAACAATGTCTGGAGCCAGTGTCCATAAAGGGAAAAAAAAAATTCCATACTGCCTAAAGTAAATCAAGTTATGGAAAATAATGGGTTCTGTCATTAAAACATCTATGAAAAGAACTGTTTGTTTGGTTCTAAATATTTATTTCTATGACACCTCATAATTTTGATGGTGACATGTATATAGGATGATCTGGTGAAAAAAGTAAACTGTTCTTGGAGAAACACCTAGACCTAAGCATCCTTTAAATCTATGTGTTTGAAAGATGTTTGAACAACAAATCCTGGACAAAATCCTAAAAGGGCCTTCGTAACTGTCTTGTGTCAGAAGTCAATAATTTTACTATTTTTAAATCAACTTGGACACATCCAATCAGTTTAACTACAATATTTATTTCTTACCCAAGAAATACTCTTTGGGTACATACTCTTTGGTCACTAGGTTATAGATTGTGGAAATTTCCCCATCGCTTAACGTGCAATGGGTTTATTTTTCTACACTGGCAAACTAGGATTTAGGAAGGTCAAAGAACTTGCTGAGCAAGTGGAGACATGAATTGGTGACCAGCAGCAATAATAATCCACTATTTTTTGGAGCTTAGGTTCTTTCTTATTTTTTTTTTTTTTAACAAACACACAAAGTATCTTTATCCCTGGTACAAGCTGAAGAGGAATATGCGATCTGTTTTCCAGGTACACTGGTTGATGAGAGGAGGTAACAAGCATAGCTCTCATTCTCCTGTTGAGCGTCACGTAAAACTCATCTACCACCTTCCTTGCTCCCTCACTGTCTCCTCTTCTCTGACAGCATCTATTTTAGTGTGGATCCTCCCACTCTATCTCTGAGTCCCTTGCTCTGAATCGTCTCTCAAATTTCACTTGTCTAGTCCTCTTTCAAATGCCAACATTGCCCTTTGTTTTGCCTAATTCTTTTATCTCCCAAAGCATCATTCTTGTCCTCCCCACAGCTCATTCTCCAACCACGGTGATGCTTACTCTCCCCTCTGTGAATCTCAGAGGCATGGTGGCAGGCTGGAGCCCCTCTATAGATCCAAAGCAAGCGCCCAGCTGGCTTTGTAAAGGTGAATTTAAAGGCGAATAAAGTGGGTCAATGGTAAAGAAGAATCTGCCTGCCAACACAAGAGATGTGGGTCCATTCCCCTGGTTGGGAAGATCCCCTGGAGAAGGAAAGGGCAACCCACTCCAATGCTGGGAAATCCCGTGGACAGAGGAGCCTGGTGGGCTGTGGTCAATGGGGTCACAAAGACTTGGACATGATTTAGCAACTAAACAACAACAACACAGCTAATGTGGGACCTTCTAAACTCAAGGAGCAAAGATCAACGATGCCTGGGAGGCCACGTTCAACTTGTGGTCTTTAGTGAGTGAGTGATAACTCATTTGGAAGCCAAACATTTTACTCCCTTAGAAACAGGCAGGCCAAAGGCCAAGCCCCATTAAGGGATGATTAGCTGTCAGAGGCTTTTGGCTGCATTAAATATTGAAGAAACTCCTAGATCTCCTGATCACACTCTACACCCACTTGCTTTGTTTCTGCAGTTTCTCCTGAGCTGTTCCTTAAAAATTCATGATATCTGTAAATTTTAAGAAATAGTTGGACCTTATGTATTTATTTATTATGTACTGCATCTGTAATAGGAAGTTTAAAAAAAAGAGAGAGAGAAACAATTTGTGCAAAATCTTCTCCTTGGAGAACTTGGGACTGCTGTGGTCAGACTGTGAACACTTTATGACCATATCCAGGATCACATCTCCTATTACAAAGAGTGATGGCTGCTTTTGTGGTGTGTGGCTACCAAACCAGAGGATACTTCATGGGAAGTGATTCAGCCCTTCCTAGATGTTGTGAGTGAACAGAGCTCCATGAACACAGCCATGAATGAATGGGGTCAGGAGGAGTGCCGGGGATAACCTGGTCACCCTCTCTCTTCCAGTGGGAAATGATTATTGCCTCACCTGAAATCGCTGTCATTTACAGCCTAGAAAATCTTCCGTTATCTTTTATCAATCTGGTCATAGAGGGTGTGACACTAATTTCAAGTCAAGTGGTTTCTGGGTTAGTCAAAATATTTTCTGAATTTTTTTTCCCAATGAGAATTCGTTTTGTCTTTGTTCACCATGAAATAATAATATAAATAGTGGGAAAATCCCTTCTGTTTGTATACATTTTCTGCTTTTTCATAGCACTTCCATATCTATTAATTGTATAATAATGGTACATACCTCAGAATATGTTTGTGAAGATTCAATGAGTTGATATTAGAAAAGCTTTGTGGTACCACAGTGTGATACCATTTGCATGACATTCTTGAGAAGACAGAACTATAGGCCTAGAAAACCTATGGTTGTCAGGGCCTGGGAATTTGGGTGGGAGTTTGTCTTACAGATGTATGAGGGAATTGAGGGTGGTGATGACAACGTTTTGAACTCTGATTGTGGTGGCAGTTAAATGACTGTTTGCCAAAACTCACAATTGTACACTAAAAAAGGTGAATTTAACTATATGTCATAAAGCTCTCAGGATAACACCTGGTACACATTAATAACAAAAGTTCAAAACATATTAGCTGTTGTTACACTAAGAATTTGATTTCCTGGTAATCTTCTGGGGTAAGCCAAGCATGTCCTTTCATCTCAGTTTAAGAGATGAGGAATCTCTGGTCCCAGAGGCAATGTGACCTACCAGAGACCACACAGGTTAGAAGGCAGAGTCTACACCAGGACCCGTCTCTCCAGAAGCATTCTGCCTCCAGTCTGATATGGAGTCAGACTCAGGGCTAGGAAAGGCTCTCTGCATTCATTTGCTGAGGCTGCCATAACAAAATGCCATGGACTGGGGAGCTAAAACGAGACATTTATTTTCTCACAGTACTAGAACCCAGCATCAAGTTTCCAGCCAGTTCAGTCTCTGGTGAGAGCTCTGGTTTCCTAGCAACTTTGTGTAGCTTGTGTGACTGCAGGGAGAGTATGAACTTCTGATGTCTCTTCTTATAAGGACACTAATCCTGCTGATGGGGCCCCACTCTGTGACCTCATTTGACCTCAATTACTTCCTCAGAGACTCTGTTTTTAAATGCAGCCACATAGGGGTTAGGGCTTCAAGACCTAAATTTGGTGGGGAGGGACACACTCAGTCCACAGCACTCTGCTTGCTACTGCTCCCCCTTCTGATTCCAGAACACTCCCAGGAGGAGCAAGAACAGCTCCCAAAATGAGAAGATGCACAATTCTGGGCCAGAAGGCAGATCTGTAGTCTTCAGTCAGATTTTCAGGGCTTCCCAAGTGGTGCTACTGGTACAGAACTCACCTCCCAGGCAGGTAGACAAGAGATGCAAGTTCAATCCCTGCGTCAGGAAGATCCCCTGGAGGAGGGCATGGCAGCCCACTCCAGTATTCTTGCCTGAAGAATCCCATGGATAGAGGAGCCTGGCAGGCTGCATTCCATTCACAAAGAGTTGGACACAACTGAAGTGACTTAGCACACACGCACATCAGTTTGTTCATGCCTGCAAGTGAAGGCCCAAGCCACTGCTCTCTTCCCTTCTTAGGTAGATTTTGACAGTTTCCCTGTTATCAACTGATTCCAGAACTTAGCAGATGCTGTTGTTCCATAACAGCCCCAGATTCAGCTTGTTTCCCTGCAAACCTCAGGGCAATCTCAGTCCTCATCTTGTCCACCAACTCTACCCCAGCTCCTCTGGGGGTAGCTAAGAGAGAGTAAGCAGACCCTAGGACTTCCCCATCATTTGTAGATAAAGGCAGAAGGACTTCCCAGGCTCCATGTCACCTCAAGTGACATCCCTCATGGGTCCTGTTGCCCCTGCTTGTGCTCTCTATACAGTTTCAAGAGCCAACCACCTTAGTCTTAGAAGTGAGTGTAGTTTTCACTTGATTTTACATTCTCTCCAATCAGGAGCAAAGAAGTCTTCTCTCAGTAAAGCTTAAAACTGCAATTTTTAAGCTTAAATCATGTTTAGGAATCACATTGGGATCTAGAAATGAGGATTCTTCATTTTATCAATAAAGTGAAATTAAACAGTGATGCTAATGCTAATGCTAAGTCACTTCAGTCATGTCCGACTCTGTGCGACCCCACAGACAGCAGCCCACCAGGCTCCCATCCCTGGGATTCTCCAGGCAAGAACACTGGAGTGGGTTGCCATTTCCTTCTCCAATGCATGAAAGTGAAAAGTGAAAGTGAAGTCACTCAGTCGTATCCAACTCTTAGCAACCCCATGGACTGCAGCCTACCAGGCTCCTCCATCCATGGGGTTTTCCAGGCAAGAGTACTGGAGTGGGGTGCCATTGCCTTAACATCCCCCTTTCTCTGACTACCTCCCCACTCCTTACCCCACTAACTCTTATCCATTTTGATGGGGAGTTTCCCAGGTGAATCAATGGGAGGATGAAGCCTTTGGAAAGAATGAAGACAGCAGGCAGCCTGACGTGTGGTCCCTGTACCCCTACACCACTCAGCAATGGGAACTTGTACATTCTAACAATACATGCCTCATCCTGCCATTACTTTAGTGTTCAATATTACTGAGCTTACAGCCTCTTAAGCATTATGGGTTTTAGCCCAAGAGATCATCTGACTCTTTAGTACTTGAGACCAAAGCATTGCATCCTTTCATAGTGAAAAGCCAACAGGGACTGACCAGTCATGAGCAAAGGCAACCAGGAAAGCAGAAACTATATAGATTTGTGTCACTATCTAGGTGATCACAGTATGTTGGTTTAGTTCCAAAATTCCAATGTGAAATTGCTTCTATGGAAATAACTCAGAAAGGCTGGATTCCAGCTAACTTTAAGTAAAGGAAGAAATCAGTGATTTTCCAACAGTGTGTGGGGAGGGGGGGAAGCTTCTCTGTACTACAAACAGCATTCTCAGTATCAGTGGTAGCTACTGTGATTCTTGCTCTTCTCAAGGCATTCTGTTTAGTACATGGGGAAATAAGGTTTCTGGCTGGACACCACACATCTGTTCCACCATTAACTCCAGCTTGTTAGTTAACACTGAGGACCCTGTCAGAATGCACATTCCATCATTAACCAGAGATGAGGACTTAATACACCAGAGCCTATTAAAAATGAGTAAGTTATCTTTCTTCCCAGTTCATTCTGATACAGAAACTGATGTCTGTGTCCACGTGAATGTAACATTAATGGGAAAGCTACTTTCTCCAGGGAGCTCTGAATGCCTGCCTGGCATCATTATGGGTCCTTTTCTGCTATGTCTGTGATATATGAAATGTGCAGCGATTGTGACCTTGGTTATAATAGACACTGTGATTTCTTAGGATGGTTGTGAAAGCTAAGAAGTCATGTAATACAAGTAACTCTCAATTACTGAGTCCTCATGCTGTACATGATGTTCTGTGCTAAAGACAATACTCACACTTAAATTTCATTTTTTCGTACCTCTCCCAACATATCTACAGATAAAATATACCCATAGAAAATGCACGTATTATAAGAAACAGCTGTTTTGTGATTGTGAAACTGAAACTCAGCTTCTGACCAGCAGCTCTTCTTTTCAGAATGGACAACAAACAGTTAACAGTGGCTGCTGAGTGTAATGGAAAATCAGTGTCTCTGGATGCCTCTTAAGCCATCGCACCAAAGCACCTACAACTGCAGAAAGAAGTAAAAGACCAGCGGTTGGGGAGGAACTGGGACCATGTGTCTCCAGGCCTAGCACAAGGTGCTTATGGCCACTGTGGAATTTCTTTAAAGTCTTTAAAGAATTTAAAGATAAATAAAGACTTTATTTCATCTTTAACATCTTATATAATCACTGTTGCATTTGATTCCACAGCACATTAAGAAAAGTGATGATTTCTCCCTAAGTCATGTATTAAAATGGATACTTCAGAAACCTGGGCCGTGCTGATTTTGTACCTTCATGAGCTCCTGTTCTGGACATGCCAACTTGTGTCCAGAGTCTAGGCAGATACTTGTTTGAGAGGCATTGGTGGCAGAAATTAAAGTGTTGTAGGTCGCCAAGAGTCAGACACGACTGAGCGACTTCACTTTGACTTTTCACTTTCATGCATTGGAGAAGGAAATGGCAACCCACTCCAGTGTTCTTGCCTGGAGAATCCCAGGACAGGGGAGCCTGGTGGGCTGCCATCTATGGGGTCGCACAGAGTCGGACACGACTGAAGCGACTTAGCAGCAGCAGCAGCAGAGTCAACAGATCTGGTTTCTTGCTCTAGCTCAGCTAGTTACTAAGTGAGTGTAAATAAATACTTCCTATCATAGTATCTTTCATCACATATACATAGGAACGAAATCTTAGAAGTCTGAATCAAGCCTATACCCTTTCCCAACATGCTAAGTTCTAGAAAAGCTGGTAAACAGCCCAGTGGCCAGAAATAGGCAAAAAGAAATATTCTAGCAATCGCTTTGGGATGACAACAATAAGCCTGAACCAGGATCCTACACAGGCCTGAGGGGCCCCTTTCCTACTGTGGTCCATGTAGACACTCCCTCCTGGGGGTGCCCAGCATGGTGTCCTGCATCACAGCCCAGGGGTCTTCTCTGGTGCTGACAAGACTCTCCATGTGACTTTGGCCAAGGCATCACCTCCCTCGAAGCCCTAGGTTTTTCACATATAGAAGAGAGACCCTGTCATTATCTGTGAGGCTCCAGTGAGGCAGCTGAAATTAAATGTCTTACGTGGTAACACCCAATCCACGTGGCTTTATTTTAGTACATATCAACTCACTTACATCTAAGTACTACATGCACTGTGGGGAAACAGCATTGGATGAGATTAGGTCCTTGCCCTCCAGAGCTTGTTCTATAATCATAACACAAGGTGGGGAATTGATGCTATGGTGGAAATGTGACCAACGGCTAGGGCTTGTGACACTGGTGCCTTTCTGTCCACTCCTTAATTTACTCTTGCTTCCAGCCCCCTTCCATTTAGAAGTTGATATTAGGATGCCTGAACATTTGCCACTGTGTCCAGAGGATCACAGGAAAGGGAGAGTATTGGGAAAGGGCAGGAGAGAAGGTTGTCAAAGAAGATCAAGGTCCTGAGTCTCTGTTGAAGTTTCCTGAGAAGGAGTTGGTCACACTGCCCCATAGAGGCTGTGATGGCAAGGGTGTGTTAAGCTTTCTGGCCAATGGTCAAAATCCAAATAGCATGTACTACAGGCTCAGCCAAACACTTTACACATCTGATCTCCCTGAGCTGCCCTGAACCACAAGCTGAGCCAACACAGGGATGCCGAGGACACATAAGTCAGGAATCACCATCAGCAGCATGTGATGGAATGGAATCAGTGGCTTAGCCACAGATTGAGAGTGGGGGACATCACTTTTATCCCTTCCTGGAAGGCCTGAAGCATGCAGTCAGGGGTTGGTGAACTCTAAGAAGTCCTTCTGAGGATATCCTTCAAAAGACATCTCAACTCTCTTCATTTATTTCCACCCCTATGTTGATCTCCTGGTTGGGTACTTTCCCTCCCTCGGTCACTGTGTCAGCTTCCTAACTGCTCCATCACTTTTCTCCTTTTATTTATTTATTTATTTATTTTCTCTATAATTTTTTTTTTTTTTTGGCTGTGTTGTGTGAAAAGGTAGAGGAACCAGAGATCAAACTACCAACATCTGTTGGATCATCGAAAAAGCAAGAGAGTTCCAGAAAAACATCTACTTCCACTTTATTGACTATGCCAAAGCCTTTGACTGTGTGGATCACAACAAACTCGAAAATTCTGAAAGAGACGGGAATATCAGACTACCTGACCTGCCTCTTGAGAAATCTGTATGCAGGTCAAGAAGCAACAGTTAGAACTGGACATGGAACAACAGACTGGTTCCAAATCAGGAAAGGAGTACATCAAAGCTGTGTATTGTTACCCTGCTTATTTAACTTACATGCAGAGTACATCATGAGGAATGCTGGGCTAGATGAATCACAAGCTGGAATCAAGATTGCTGGGAGAAATATAAATAACCTCAGATATGCAGATGATACCACCCTTATGGCAGAAAGTGAAGAAGAACTAAAGAGCCTCTTAATGAAAGTGAGGGAAAGTGGAAAAGATGGCTTAAAACTCAACATTCAGAAAACTAAGATCATGGCATCTGGTCCCGTTACCTCATGGCAAATAGATGGGGAAACAGTGGAAACAGTGAGAGACTTTCAGAGCTCCAAAATCACTGCAGATGGTGATGGCAGCCATGAAATTAAAAGATGCTTGCTCTTTGGAAGAAAAGTTATGACCAACCTAGACAGCATATTAAAAAGCAGAGACATTACTTTGCCAACAAAGGTCCATCTTGTCAAAGCTCTGGATTTTCCAGTGGTCATGTATGGATGTGAGAGTTGGACTATAAAGAAAGCTGAGCGCCAAAGAATTGATGCTTTTGAACTGTGGTATTGGAGAAGACTCTTGAGAGTCCCTTGGACTGCAAGGAGATCCAACCAGTCCATCCTAAAGGAGATCAGTCCTGAATATTCGTTGGAAGGACTGATGTTGAAGCTGAAACTCCAATACTTTGGCCACCTGATGTGAAGAGCTGACTCATTTGAAAAGACCCTGATGCTGGGAAAGATTGAAGGTGGGAGAAGAAGGGGACACAGTGGATGGCATCACCAACTCAATGGACACAAGTTTGAGTTAACTCCGGAAGTTAGTCATGGACAGGGAGGCCTGGCATGCTGCAGTCCGTGGGGTCGCAAAGAGTCTGACATGACTGAGCAACTGAACTGTCTGGGCTTTCTGTAGTTGCAGTGAAGTGGGGTGGGTTGTGTGCTACTCTCCATTATGGTTCACAAGCTTCTATTCAGTGGCTTCTCTTGTTGCAGGTGGGCTCTGGGATGCACGGGCTTCAGTAGTTGCAGCACTCAGGCTCAGCAGTTGTGGTGCATGGGCTCAGTTGCTCCATGGCATGTGGAATCTTCTCTTGACCAGGATTCGAGCCCATGTCCTCTGTATGGGCAGGCGGATTTTCATCCACGGCATTATCATTTCCCTTCTTAACTTTCTCCAAACCACTGTCCATACAATAGCCAGAGCAATGGTCTTAAAATATTAATTGTATCAACTCATTTGTTTTTCTGCTATAAACTCTCCAATGACTTTGCATTGCCCTTAGGATAAAATGAAATGTCACTGGAGTGTCTGAGAGCACCCTAGCTGTTCTCAGTTCCTCCCTCCCCAGTCTTCTCTTTACCCCTTTTCTGATAGTAACCTCCATCTGGTCTTAAATTTCCTTAGCGCTTCCTCATCATAGGTCCTTCACACATGCAGCTTCTCAATTTTTACCTGGCTGACTTCTATGTGTCCATTAGGACTAAACTTAAGTACTTTTGATGCTTAAAAGCAAGTTGAACTCTCAGGGAGTCCCACAGTACCAATCAGTAGCATTGATGTGCGTATGTGTATGGTCACATGCTTGGCATCTCCCTCTGCCTCTGATGCACACTTCCTAAAGAAAGCACTAGCCAGTGCCTGTATGCTCAACAAATATCTGTTAAATAAAACAGTTGCATCTGGCTCCCCAGGGGCATAGTCTTGGTAGATAGACACTACAGTATGAAATAAATATGGAAGAAGAAGAAAAAGGGCCAAAACCTCAAAGGCATCTTCCTGTCAACCCTCCTTGGGTCTGTTGGTACAGAGTCCTTGGAGCCCAGATGGGTACAGGGGACAGAAGGGAAAGGACAGTAGCCAATTTGCTTGGAGAGCAACACCCGTTTCTAATTTAAACTGCAAATAAGGAATGGAAACAGACATGTGTTGTACACAGAGTAACGAACATATGGGACCAGTTACCAAAAAAAGCCATGGAAGCCTGAAGATTAATGAGTTGAAGTGACACCTCGGTGGAGGAGAGGGTGTGAGGGTGTGGGGAGGAGTCAGAGAGGCAAAGGGCTGGGTGTCCTGTCCCGGGGGTTCCCATCCCTTTGCTTACCCTGAGGTATGTTCCATTGGCTATCCCAACTTCTCTGGATGAAGCCATCTTACTTACAGTATCCCCCAAGTGGCCTCATCAGAACCTCCCTCTGGGAGGGGCCTTTGGGGAGGGGGAGAGGTTGGGGGCAGACACTTACAGGTGGGAGAGGCTGGACTAGAAGCTGTCCTGGATATACCACTAATACTTAGTCTCCGTGGCTGGGGAAGTAAGGGGACAGATAGAGATTGATGAGAGGAGGTCTAAAGCCCTCAAACCCCTACTCAGCATGACCCTGCCTCCTGCATCATCTACCCTCTGATTCTCACCTACTGCTGTAGCTGCATAGCCTTAAATCCTGAGCAGAGCACTTGGAGTAACCAAAGCCTGGAGAAATTCAGCTAAAAGCCAAACCCCCATTTTCAAAGGACTATCCATTTCCATCTTGGCAGATAATATTTTAAAAAGCTATTATGACATGTTTTGGATTCTCAAACCCTCATTGCACAGAGGAGATTGATCTGTTTCATCGACTTGATGATCATTTGTTTGTTTTGGTATCATTCATCCATTTAGCAACAATCTATTAAGCTACCTGGATTGGGTCCTGAGCAACGTTGTGGGCACTGGGGTGGGACGTCCATTAGCTCCATGTTCTCATGAAGCCCTCAGTTTAATGAGAGGTACAGGCCATACATCAATAAACAGATATCTATGCCTGATAATGGCACCCCACTCCAGTACTCTTGCCTGGAGAATCCCATGAACAGAGGAGCCTGGTAGGCTACAGTCCATGGGGTCGCTAAGAGTTGGACACGACTAAGCAACTTCACTTTCACTTTTCACTTTCATGCATAGGAGAAGGAAATGGCAACCCACTCCAGTATTCTTGCCTGGAGAATCCCAGGGACGGAGGAGCCTGGTGGGCTGCCGTCTATGGGGTTGCACAGAGTCGGACACGACTGACGCGACTTAGCAGCAGCAGCAGCATGCCTGATAATGCCAAGGGTGAGAAACACTGTGAAGAAAAGCAGGTGAATAGATGGATAGGCTAGAGGGGCAGTGATCATTTACACAGGAAGCTCAGCAAAGGGTATTCTAAGCAGGGAAAATCTCAGCATAAATCTGGAAAAAAAGTGAAAGAACAAGACATGCAAACATCAGGAAGAAGGGCTTTCCAGGGACTAGAGTTAACGGATAAAAAGGTCCTGAGTTGGGAATAAACTTTGTTTGGATAGTAAGACCATTGTGGCTGTAGTGACTATAGCAAGGGGGGTGATAGGTAGGAATGGGTGTGGCATGTTACTGGGGTCATCAGTGGTGGGGTTTTAGGTAAGGGCACAGCGTCACTGAGTGGCATGTCTATAGCTGTGTATTTGTATCTATACCTTAACTTCTATATCTAAACAATATGCTACATTCCAGATAGTATTTTAAGGCAAGCTACTTAACATTGTTTTAAAGCAAACACATAACCTATGACCTAACTATCATTGCTATTCACTAAGGAGAGACATCTGAGTGCACAATCAGAATCAGAGTCTGAGGTGACAATGGGAGAGCCCAAATCCACAAATCTTGTCTTTTTCTCTTTGATTTTTGCCCCTTGTTTTGCACCACTTTCCCAAATCCACCTGGTGGATGACCAGCCAGGCAAGCCAGCTAAAGCCATTAGCCACTTTCTCTGAGTTCTGCTCAGGAGGAAATCCCTACTTCCCCAATCTACACAACTCGACAGCGATAACTGATATTTTCTTTTCCAGAAAGTGATGGATTCAGGAAACAAAATGAGTCTGACTACATGGGTCCCTTGCTCTTTCTGTCAATGGAAGGAGGAGGGGGCAGGAGAGAGATTCTTTAACTTCTAGTCCCTTAAGTAGCACAGACGCATTCCTGAGTTTCTCAGGACCCTGAGTTATAGCCCCCATGATGTTGAACTTTGGGATTTATGCTGATGGTCCCAGCACACTTCTCTCTGTCAGTACATAAGTAGGAAGCGCCCTCCACATTACCTTGTTTTTCCTGATGACTCCCCCAATATTCCATCAGTTATATGATTACATCTCTGCTGAGGTCACCCCTTGACTACTAAAAAGTTTGAGCTTCCTTTGAGGAGGAAAACTACCCTGGTGGTATCCCACCAGGGACATTGGGAATTGGGAAAAGATTTCAGAGCCTTGGTGTCCTTAATGCTTGTCTGTTCCTATTCTTTCTTTGTGTATTTTGCTTCCTGCCTCTCAATCCCTCAGTCAACCCACTATGACATTTTTTTTTCCTGCAAATTCCCTCCCAAGGTCTCTATGCCTGCCAATTATATTTTGTTTATACCAAATCATCCATTTAGGTACAGATCATTGGCATTTAGCATATGACATTTACTGGTTAATATCTACTTGACTCCATTTACGGAAATAGCTTGCATGAAACACATAAAGGTCTTCAAGCACTCCTAATCTCCTCTGTGAACACAGACTCGGGGATAACAATTCTCTTCAGTCCTGAATTTGTCTTCAGAGATGAAGACAAGAACACTCCAGAGAAGGGCAAGGTTTATACAGAACAAACAAGCTACTGCAAATTAACTGAACACTGGGGGAAAAAGATCAGAAATGATTCCCAACTTAAGAATGTTGAACTTCAAAACAATCTGTGCCCCTTTCCAATGGTAGTGTGTCTTCTGCTTACCTAAAGGTTCAGTTCAGTTCAGTTTAATTGCTCAGTCTTGTCCGACTCTTAAATGTCCTCAAATTTCTTTCCCGTTTGAATCCCTGTCTCTCCCTTCTTCTTCCCTAAATATCACCGCTATCTTCATGGACCACTCTGTGCGTGTGTGTGTGTTAGTTGCTCAGTTGTGTCCAACTCTTTGCGACCCCATGGATTGTAGCCCACCAGGCTCCTCTGTCCATGGGATTCTCCAGACAAGAATACTGGAGTGGATTGTCATCCCCTCCTCCAGGGACTCTTCCCAAGGCAGGGATTAAACCCAGGTCTCCTGCATTGCAGGCAGATTCTTTACTGTCTAAGCCACCAGGGAAGCCCACTGACCACCATATTTTTGTTCAAAGCTAAGATTCACCATTGATTCCCTATTCTCCCTCATTGCCCATATCCAAGTCGTCATTAGGTTCTTTCAGGTCGACCTGCAAAGCATGCCCTGAATGTGCCCACATTCTCATGTCCACTGTTACATAATCCAAGCCTCCTTGCACATTTACTCAAACTTCTGCAGTTGCCTCCTCTAAGCTCTTCTAGCTCTACCCTCCAAGTGCTGTCCCAACTCAGAGGGCAACTAACCCGAGTTACTCTTATCCTAGCCTGGCCTGATGTTGAAGTATCCTTCGAAGACAACCTTACCTGCTCCCAGAAACTCCTTTTTGGTCTTGATGGTCTGATATGCCAACTCTATCCCATAGCAATGACTTAGTGAATGACCTCTCTCTCTGCCCTGGGGTCATATTTTAACCTTTGCCTATCACCGTAACTTGAATAAAACTGAATCCTGGAGCAATAAAATGACAAAAAGTATACATTCAAGTGATTAGTTCTTCATGGGCTGTATCTGGTCAAACTTTTGAAGATAGGAATGTTTATTTTTTGAGGAATTTGTGGAAGAGTTTTTATCAATTTGCTAAATATGTTAGTGGTCACTTCATCACCTCTCTAAATGAAATCACTAAAGTTGCACGTTATTTTTAAGTGGGAATTACCCTGGAGGAAAAAAAAATAGGTTCTGCAGAAAAGGAACACAAAGTGATCTTTATAAAGTAAACCACCATGGAGAGACAGCAGCAACTAATAGCATCTGGGAAGACCACACACCCACACATCGGAGGCTCACACCAGCGGAGAGCCTCATGGGTCAGGCTCTTAACGATCTCTGCTAATGAAAACTCAACCAATCAGAACTGGTCTCATTCTGCGAGTTATCCTCTTGGGGTCTTCAGAAATTACCAGCAAGCTTGCTTTGCATTTATATCACCCACAGTCCTGGTCAGGAAAACTAGGAGTTTATTCAGCTGGAGGGAAGTAGGCTAAGGGGTGACCAAACATCATCTTCAGGTGAGAAGGCAGAACCTTCAGGAGAGCAATGCCTGGCTGCTCGCACTCAAGGGCAGGTCAAGGAAAGGCGACAGACTAATCTCACACGTGATATAATCAGCTTCTTGACACGAATGCCCAATAGGTCATTAACTGCCTGAATGCTCAGTGAGGGCAGCTGTGAAGTCCGCTGCCCTGCATCCTTCAATGCTCTGAGATGAGATACACAGTGGAGCTTTCTCAGTTGTCCCCTGTTAAAAATTTCAGTCTCCAGCATAGGGAAAAGGAGCTCTGGGCACCTCATATTCTAGAGAAAATCTCTTTATCAGTCAGAGTCCAGCACCTGAAAGTTGGACCAGACTCCTGCTCCTGTAATAGAAAAACCCCTTCAGTAACCACGTACCACCCTAGATTCCTCCCCTCTCTCAGTCTGTGTGGGGAGAAAACGGGCAGGGAGGGAACAAAGGTAATGGATTCGCTGGTCTGGGGGCCACTGCTGCGTGTATGATACCAACCACATAATGATCTAGAAAAGGTAAAACTATGGACACAGTAAAAAGATCAGTGGGCTGGAGGGAGGAAGGGATGAATAGGCGGAGCCCAGAGGATATTTAGAGATACTATAATGGTGGCTACATGTCATTATAAATTTGTAAAAACCCATAAAACGTTCAGGCTTCCCAGGCGTCACAGTGGTAGAGAATTCACCTACCAATGCAGGAAATGCAAGAGACACAGTTCGATCCCTGGGTTGGGAAGATCCCCTGGAGTAGGAAATGGCAACCCTTGCCTAGAGAATCCCATGGACAGAGGAGTCTGGTGGGCTCTGACATGACTGAACACACACACACACACATACAGCACTAAGTATGAACTCTTATTGAAACTTTGGGTGATAATGGATTCTTTTTTTACCATAGAATATATACATTGTTTCCCCCACATATGACTTGGGGCAAAAAACTCTTACTGACTTTTGGTGATAATGCTGTGTCAGTGTACATTCATGACCCTGGAGAGATTTGATAGTAGGGGCTGCTATGCATGTGTTGGGTTAGGGTGTGTACAGGAATTCACTTTCTGATCAATTTTCTAGGAACCTAAAACTACTCTAAAAAATAAAGTGTATTTTTTTTAAAGTGTTACAGTAAGCAGGCTGTGGCATTGACTTAGGCTCCGTTGCTCACTTAGCACCTTGCCATCTAAAATTTCTGGAAAAGAGGTTGTTGTCCACCTTCCTTGGTTCTCACTGTGATCGGCTATCCTTCATTGTGCTGTGGAGGCTCTTCCAAATGGACTGAGAACCCAAGCAGTGAACACAGAAATAGGGCTGGAGTAAACCAACAGAGAACACAGCAGGGTGGAGGCTGGCATGGAGTGGTCCACCCTCCCAGCCCCAGGGCAGAAGCCGGTGTAGTTGGAAGTCCACTCTCAATAAGAAATGGGATGCTGAGCTGCTCAGGCATATCTGAAGTGGAGAAGCAATGAGAGTTTGGGAAAGAAGCCAAGAGAATTTGGGGCAGGGCTATTCTTACCAAGGTGAAATTAACTTTAGTGTAGAATGCACACATTATTTCCCCCACATATGACTTGGGGCAAAAATCCTTTTTTGTTGTTAATATTGAGAACTTGATAGCTAAATTTGCTAAAAACAATTAGAAGGATGTTGAGTATATCAGTATAGCAATGATGCTGAGCTAGTATAAATTAAGATGAGGAAGAACTAAAGTATATTACTGAGAAGTATCTTTAATATAATGATTTGTGCCTTAATGGTGTTGTCAGTGACATAGTGAAAGATATTAGAATATGATTTTCATCATGATAGTTCTCTTTTAAGGATATTGGAGTCTTGACAGACAGTACAAAATGAGCTTTCATAAATTACTAATGAGGAGGAGTCTCAGTTGAGGACAGTGAATATCTTACAACCGTTCTTACAAGCTTGGGCAGTCATAAAAGAGGAACCGTCCATATTAGGTGACTGAAGGGTGTTCAGTGGGAGAGACAAACAGCCAACATGGGCTGACTTGTCCTCCTGCACATATAGATAAGTGGCTGGGTTATCTGATGTGAGCCGAGGAGGTGGGGCCCCAGGAGGTACCTGAGACAAAGTATTTGAAAAATGCACCAAGAATCCCCAAGGACAGAGGTCAACAGGGAAGAGCTTCCCTGGCTGAGAGAATGGAAAGGCTCCTCGAGGGGCTCAAAAAAGAGATGGACAAACCTCAGCCACAGATGAGGGTCCATTTGGGGCAAAACTTCCCACAGTGGGGCTTTACTAAAATGACATCATCTGAGTCTGGATGGTGAAACCATGTCGGGGGTGACACTGTACCATGGATAAATGAGGTCCTTCTTGTAGAAAATTCCTTTACTTTACTGAATCAATTCACCATATATCAAATTCTAAGGAATGAGAACAGTAGCAGAAAAGAGAGTTTCTCCATGCAGCAGAGCCTGAGGTCAATGGTTCTTGGCTCCTACCTTCTCAGGGAGTGCAACAGCAGGGAAGCCAGGGTGAGGGGAAAGGAGAGTGAGGGAGGGAAGGAGACAGAGGCAGTAAGAAGAGCTGCTGAGCTGGCTCCTATGTGGTGTCTGTGTGACTAACTGCCCACAGGCTGCTTCTGAGAGGCTACAGAAATATTGGGTCTCAAAAGAGTCTGATCTAGAAGATTGGGGAATAACTTATCTACAGGCTCCTGTCTCCTATTACTCAAAGGTTCCAATACTGTGTCTTGGTTTCCCTGAACTTCTATGTTGAGTGAGCTTGCATAGGCTTCAGAGTGAGTCCAGTAGAGTTTGATATCTCAGTATCAGTGGAGAGGTGCCAAGCCAGGAGGTGAGAGGTACATAGTATGGGCAAGATGTAAGGCACTGTGCAGTCAGCTGGGGAACCCACACACAGCTGGGCATCACAACAGGAGCTGGAGCAGAATGAGGGGCCAGTGGTTCCAAAGACAGGCAAAGCCAAGAGGATCTGAAGCAGGGCATGAAATGTATCTGCTATTAAGGGGGTTAAGCAACGACACCCCACTATCTCTTCCTTCTTCTGCCATTCCATCATGGCTGGAGCCACCTTTCCCCATCCAGGTTAATAGACCCATCATTGCTTAAGCAGCCTCAGGTTATTCCAACCCCTTCTTAAATTTTCTTTGCTGAAGACAAAATCAGCCCCCATGTCAGGGTGACTTGGCACTCCTTCCATCTTATGCCTGGATTCACTCTTGTTCTCCAGCCCCAAGGGGTGGCAAGCATCTGTGCTGGTCACCATATACTCTCAGCTCAAAACTCACAGTGCTGGAGTTTCTCCAGGAAGGCTCTTTCCTGGTACAGGATTCGGCTCCATCTTAGTCTAGTTATCACTCTGGTAACCACACCTGTCCCTCAGGCTTCCAGAGATGCCTGGATATGTGCCTCTAAACACAAGCTCAATGATGATCCCCAACCCCTAGGACAAATTCCTTAAAGCCAATTCCTGCCTGACAGGACTTTGAGGTATCCATGCATAAGACTTGTGGTCCATCTATTTCAGGGGACACTCAGCTTCTTTTGATCCCTAACATCAACTGGAGACTGACTTTAATCTCAACCAGTGACTTTGTTCCTGAACTAATGCCCTGCCACTAGTTGGACCTGCTCATCATTGTGCCAGGTCTAAATCCCAGCCACCACCTGGCCCTCCACCTGCCCTGTCTGGCTGCCAGGTCTTCTCTGCGAATTCTACTCTATGATGACAACAGCAAATCAGGAGTTGATGGAGAAGTCCTCATTAGCTGCCTCCATGGCCAGGTAGAGACAGGGATGCAGACACATGTTACTTATTACAAGGCTGAATGTGGACAAAACCCCAGGTGATTCTGTGTGTAGGTGAAACTGGGTTCACCAGCTTGGAAGCAGCTGTAGAGAGGAAGAAGGTTAACGGGGGTGAGACGAGGGGAGGGGGCAATGAGAAAATCAGTCTTTTTCCTGCTCTTCCCACAGCACGCATCTGAGAGAGGGGTTGGGCTGCTATCTATTACCCTCCATCTCTTTCTCTATCTCTCCATACTTCTTTAAGTTTTCATGTAATGCCATGATACAGATGGGAGATCTGGTACTTACAGGCCTACCCGAGGCCAACAGCCTTCTGGTTGCAGGCCGAGAATAGAGCCCTTGCTCTCTGATTCGGAATCCAGGGCCCACTGCCCTCCACTGCATATCCTAAGGCAGTGGTCCCCAACCTTCATTGCACTAGGGACTGGTTTCCTGGAAGACAATTTTCCCATGGACAGGGATGGGAGATGGTTTCAAGGTGATTCAAGTGCATTAC
Source organism: Bos indicus x Bos taurus (assembly GCF_003369695.1). NCBI lineage: Eukaryota > Metazoa > Chordata > Mammalia > Artiodactyla > Bovidae > Bos > Bos indicus x Bos taurus. Next base: position 78,309,471 of record NC_040083.1, on the reverse strand, counting down.
ACTTATACTGCTAATGATCTAACAGGAGGCAGGACTTAAGCTGTAAAGTGAGCTATAGGGAGCTGCTGTAAATTCAGATGAAGCTTCACTTGCTGGCTGCTCACCTCCTGCCTGTGTGCCTGAGTTTCTAACAGCAGCATCGGGTCATGGCCTGGGGGCTGGGGAGTCCCGTCTTAGGGCACTGATCTATGTCCTCTCCTAAGAACCACACAGGGAGGGCAGATTCTGAGGTCCCAATGAAGAATGTCTCTCTTTCAATAATGTGTGATCAGGAGACAGGCAGAGCAGGGAATAGCTCCATTTTCCACCAGCAAAACTGAGCTTTAAATGACTTGCGTCTGGGCATCTGTGCTCTGCCCACTAGCCCACAGCCACCTGGGGCAGAATCACTATCTTACTCTACCTTATCCCTCTAACTGCTGCTGCTACTGCTGAGTCTATCAATTGTGTCAGACTCTTTGCAACCCCACGGACTTGTAGCCTACTAGGCTTCTCTGTCCATAGAATTCTCCAGGCAAGAATACTGGAGTGGGTTGCCATTTTCTTCTCCAGGGCATCTTCCCAACTGAGGGGTTAAACCCATGTCTCCTGTATCTTCTGTATTACAGGCAGATTCTGTACCCACTGAGTCATCGGGGACTCAGCCACCCCCTGACATGACACCTTAAATCTTCATTGCTAAGCTTGATGGAGTAAGAAACCATGAAGGAGGTCATTGCCTGGTCTCATCACAGATATGTGTTTCATGCTGCATTAATAAATGTTGAGTTGCTTAATCACTCACATTAATGGGAAGGGGATTACATCTTTAAAAATGCTTTTTCCCAAGGTTAATATTTCGTGTTAAATCTATTCACTTTTTTCACATTTTTATGACCTGTGTACAGCAGTCTTGTATGTTCACGTTAATGTTCAAATTGAAAAAGCATGATGATCACTTCACAAAATAAAAAGTATTCTTTGTTAAGTCGATTTTAAGCATCTCATTACATTTGAGACTCGCATCCAATCAGATCTTTTCCTTTTAAAACTTTGACTCCTTTATTTTCCCAGGCTTGTAACAATATTTAAAGTCTAAGAAGAGAATGCTGACGTCTCTGGGGATCTCAAGTGTCCATGTGTTTCTCATCCCCTTTTAAAGGCTAATTACCTTCAGACAGTTGAATGTGATCTATTGTATTAAAAACTTTACAAGCCTGGAATTGTTAGCTTAAATTTGGACCTGATCTCAAGTTTCTGTTTAGTTGGCTAGATAAAGGTGGTATGTTCCAGTGTTGGAAACATCACCAATCTGTGTTCCAGGCCATATGCTGGTTCTTTACATACGTTAATTTATTTAATTCTTGCAACAACCCAGCAAGCTAGGGATTATGATGTCCAATTCTCAGAAAAAGAGACAGAGGCTCAGAGAGGATAAACGACTTGCCCAAGTATTGACAGAATGACTCCAGCAACGCCTTGACTCCCAGGCCATGATCATTTCTAATTTGCTGGAGTTCTTACAGCACCTTGGCTTCAGTTGAGAACCTACAGAAGTCATACCTTCTCTTCGCTTGAGCATCTGGGATACTGCAGGTCCAGATGGGCTGAGTGAGACTCAGAGGCTATCCCAATGCCAAAAAAAAAAAAAAAAGCCAGGGATAAGGAGTCATTTTTTTCTTAAATTCTACCAATATTATAATTATTAGTGGGGAGAAAAGCCAGCAGCAACAGAGTGTAGTCCTTCTTGGGCACACAGTCCAGAGCAGTGTGATTCTTTCTGAAGCCCAGCAGGCTTTCTACAGCAATTCTTGCCAATAGGGGGCCAGGGGCTGCCTGCATCTCAGTAGGAATCTATGGTTGCATTTCCCTTAAGGAAGGCTCTGCAAAGGAAGAAAAGCGAAATAGAATTTTTCTAACACGTTTCTGTTTCTAAGGACTCACGTGGACTTTATCATTCACTGGCTATTTTTAAAATGGTTTAAGGCTACCTCTAAGCCCTGATAACAATGTCACTTTGTCTCAGGGGCAATCCTCCCATTCCAGTTGGAGCATGTTGTATGCACGGCCACTGGGCTGTCTGTACATCCATCCTTCTGCATGTTAGTGATTCATCTGGGTCTAATTTAGGCCACAATGTACACTGGGCAGGAACTCTTCAATCCCATGTTCTCTGCAATGTTCAGCAGATTTTGTTCACTCAACAAATGTTAAATGCCAGTAATAACTAACACCTTCTCTCTCTAAATAAAACACTATTTTGAGACAGCATATACATGACCATTGTGATTTAATCTTTTATTTAGAGAACAGGAAAAAAAAAGTCACACACAAATTCTGTCAGCAATGAGTTTAGAAGTCTAAAACTGGGTCATGGTAACAGGATGGAGTATATGGGATGCTGAAGAGTTGGGAAGTATTGGAATGATCTGGGGATGGTAATAATAGTGTCTCGTGCAAGGCGTCACAAAGGAGACAGGGTGGGAGAACGGAAAGAGCACTAGATTGGGGCTGGCCATTGAGTCAGGAGCCAATTCAGCTGGCAGTTTCACCTTTGTGGACTCAAGGGTCAAATTGGATGATACCTAAGAAAGGTCTGCTCATTTATTTAAACTATTCATTCATTCATCGAGCACATGCTTATTGCTGCTGCTGCTAAGTCGCTTCAGTCGTGTTCGACTCTGTGCGATCCCATAGAGGGCAGCCCACCAGGCTCCCCTGTCCCTGGGATTCTCCAGGCAAGAATACTGGAGTGGGTTGCCATTTTCTTCTCCAATGCATGAAAGTGAAAAGTGAAAGTGAAGTCGCTCAGTCGTGTCCGACTCTAGAGACCCCATGGACTGCAGCCTACCAGCCTTCTCTGTCCATGGGATTTTCCAGGCAAAAGTACTGGAGTGGGGTGCCATTGCCTTCTCCGCATGCTTATTAGGTATCTACTATGCATTTGATATGGGGAAAATATTGGCAAAGATGGTCCTCTCCCTTACAGAACTTAGAAAAAGTGAAAGTGTTAGTTACTCAGTTGTGTTTGACTCATTGTCACTGCATGGACTGTAGCCTACCAGGCTCCTCTGTCCACAGAATTCTCCAGGCAAGAATACTGGAGGGGGTTGCCCTTCTCCAGGGGATTTTCCTGATCCAGGGATTGAACCTGGGTCTTCCGCATTGCAGGCAGATTCTTTACCAACGGAGCCACCAGGGAAGCCCACAGAACTTAAAGATATTCATCAAGTAATCTCAAAATAAGTGTGAAATTCAAGTGTGATGAATGCTGTAGAGGAGAGGTACATGATGCATAAAAATAGGAGAGATAGTCAAAATAGCTAACAGGCATCAACTAAAGGTAACCTGCACTGAGTTGTGTCTAAAGGTTCCTTATGGAGTTAACTCTTCAGTGGCTGAAGGAAACGGACTCAGGGTGGTGGCTGTTTATCAAATTGTGCAGAAATATTTCACATTTTGCAGTTAGTGTTCTGGCTAAATATTGGCATTGCCTAAGAGCTTCTAATGAAAGGACTTGCTCTGGGCTGGATAACTGGTTAAAGGCTTCACGTAATGGTGACCTTTGAGCCAAGACCTGAAGAATAATTAAGAATTAACTAGGTGAAGAGAGGAGAAAAATTATTCTAGGCATAGTAAGTGGAACATGTTCCAAGGTCCTGTGGCAGGAGGGAATGAAATGTGTTTGAGGAGCTTTAAAACTAGAGAATGCAGTAAGCGATGGAAGTTGAATAGGGCATGGGGTAGGGGATTTAGATAAGACCCAGAACTTTTAGGATCTTACAGGTCAGGAAAAGTGTCTCTCTTTTTTTTTTTTTTTCCTCACTGAGCGATGGGAAGTCAGTAAAGATTTTAAGCTGAGAAGGGCATGGTTAGGTTTGCATTTTGCAAAGAACACCCAGGCTGCCATGTTAAACAGCAATGGCACTGGCAGGAGCTGAAAGGCTGCTGTGGTCATCAAGGGGAGAGTTGGTGGCTCAGACTAGGATCCTGGTGATAAAGGTGGAAAAAGCATGAAGTTTCTTATTTGCTACATTGGTAGATGATGGCCAGTCACTGAGCTAGACCTGGGGCATGCTGGAGTTGGGAAACCAGAGAGAGACTGTTGGAAGGGACAGGGTTGACCATGAAGTGATGGAGGGACCACTGCAGTATCCAAGGGGAAATATGAGTGCAGGGGATGGTCTGGGCTGGAGGTGTGCCTTCAAAGATAATCTTTGCTACAGTGGTCACTGATGCCCAGATGGGCAAAAGAAGCCTAGGGAGGAGTGGCAGGCTGAGGAGAGGCTTGAGAAACTCCAACAGTTAATGACTGGCCTCTATCTCTGAAGTCTAAGGGTAACTAGGGCAGATGGGGAAGACAAAGTGGTCCAGCATCAAGGAAGCCTAGGAGAGAGAACATTTCAAAAGGTGTGGACAACAATTGTCAAGTGGGATGAGGACTGAAAATGTCCATTGGCTTGATCTCCTGAGAGATTTCACTGAAGATTTACTGAGTGCTGCTATACTTGCAACTTTTCCCTTTGAATTAATCATGGACTCACAAATAATTGCCTGTATAGTGCAGAGAGGTCCCTGGACCATCATCTTGCTTCCCCAATGTGATATCTTGCACAGCAATACCATCAAAACCTGGAAACTGACATGGCACAATACAATGAACTGGACCAGAGACCTCAATCACATTACAGTATTAGACGTTCTGATGGACCAATGAGGACAGGAGTGGGCGGGGCAGGGGGTTAGAGGGAACAGAGGCATGGTAGAGAGTAAATATTTGTTATATTCCGCTCTGCTTCAAGCATGAGGCCAGACACTGGGCACAGTGTGGAGCCCTGTGGAAACCTTGACACCTACAGGATCTGGACAAAGATTCAGGCAAGGAGAAGCTGAGGTAAAAATCTACCTCTGGCAGTCGGTGCCAGGGTCAGAGGCCACAGCAGGCCTGGAGCAGGAGCAATAGTGGTGAGTCATTGAGAACAGGCTCAGAAGCCCAGCAGTGGTTGGAGAAAGTACATACAGGGACAGAAAGCATCAGGGCTCTTCCTTCAGGACAGATTTTCTGGGGGTTTTGCCATGCCAATGCTTCTCAGATTCTACAAACTTGTAAGAACAATGGACCTTTCTGCACTGGAGCCTAGATCATTTCACATCTCTTAGGTTTTCTACTTGCATCTTAGAGGGAACTTTAGCTGATAGGTTGGAGTAAAATATTCCTAACAAGCCCATTTTACAGGTAAATGCACTGAACCTCAACCACATAGCACAGCCCTTCCTAGATCTTGGAATTCAGACTTGATGACATTGGCATAGAGATCTCAACTTCCTACTTTGCCCTGGATCTCTATTGAGCTGTGTAAGTCATCATTGCTTCCTCTGAAGGTTTGAACATATTTTTTTTCTAATATCATCCAAGTTGGCTACCTCCAGGTTTCAAACAGGCAACAATATCACAGGGCATGTTTTCTATTTGTCTTTTGTTCTGTCTGATGGATGGCCAATAACCAGAAAAATAATTAAGTATATAAAACCATAAGGATAGATCTTATTGCTCCTCCTCATTCCAATTACTCCCCAACTAGGGTCATTCCATGAAGCCCTGTCCCCAAGATGGAAGGAGGCAAAGAAGAGGAAGTCAAAGGAAGAGACACAGGTGGAACATGATAGAAAGACCTGGATCCCCCTGGGGATACATGGGAAATGAGGCTGCGTTTAGTCTCATTCAGACAGGTGTGCTGGGAGGTTCCCCTCATCTACCCCATTCCATCTCAGCCACTGGAACTTAACGAGCGCTGGCTGCTGTATGAGAGAAGCTGCAACCAGAGGTTCTGGTCTTGCATACTGATTGGCCCACATTAATGACTTTTCATCCCCTCCCTGCAACTGCAACAATCCCCTCTTCCGAAATCACCCGTTCTTAGCGGAGGAGGCTGCTGCCATGGCAACCCAGCCATCCAATGCTGGGAAAACTCACCATAGAGACATGGGGAGAAAAAATCCACTGTTGGGTTTCCTAAGAAAAGGGGCTCAAAGGAAAGGGAGAAGGAGAACAAAGATCGGGGAGGGGGGAAAGGGATGATGTGACTGGAGTCAGGGCGCTTTCCTGGCTGATGGCTGAGGGCGCCCTATACAAACCTGCATCCAAACACACAAACCCACAGAGAACAGATCAGAGGGGGCCTGGCTCTGTGAAATGCCATCTACATACACGAACACCTTACCCATGAGGTGCCCAGTCCAGAAGAGAGAAGACAGAAACACGCCTGCCACACCTGTCTCCTTAATGAAATGCTCCCTCCATACTCGTAAGCAGAGAGCTCTAACATGCTCTGATCAAAATGTGGACTTTTATCACTGAGAGCTTTTTCTATTGTTTTCCGCTACTAGAAGATAATATTTGAAATAGTATCTTCTTTGAAAAGAGAGGAAGTACATTCAATGGGACGTATATATTGTTGACTTGTAAGTTTGTTTGGAAGCAGCCTGCTTCCACCCGACATTGTGATGATGCTGTGGAGGAAGACATCAGGCCCACACATTCTTTAAAAGAACAACAGACAGCGGTGTTTGGTGATCTCTTCTAATTCCAGGGTCCCCCTTAGCATTGTCTGAAGCTCTGTCCTTTCTGAAATAGTTTAGTTCATTCTCCTCTGTTCTTTAAAACTCCCCTTTGGATCCCCTTTCTTCCTGTTTCTAAAGCAAGGCAGTGCCTTTTGCGTCATGAGCCCATGGCATCATTTCTGAAACACCCCAGTGTTCAGGAGCTGGAGCACATAATGTCAAAATGGGGTGTTTAGTTCTCAGAACCAAAGCAAACACATACACAAATGTTCTCTCTGGGACCAACGTGGGAGACAGTTTCTAAAGGCCGACCACAAGCTGATTGTGTTTCTTGACAGTTCCCTTCTCTCAAAGGAACAAGCAAATTCCCCCATGCCTTTCTGTGTGCTTGACAACTCCCTGAAGCCAGCCAGGGCTGGGAGCTCACTTCAGATCCAAGCCAGAAAAGCCTGAGAGCAGGAGACAGCTTGCGCTTGGAGAATAGAGCACTGGAAACCACACAAAAACAGGAGGCACTTGCTTTTCAGATAGAAAGAGCAAAGACTTCCTTGATTGCATTAAATAATGTACAACAATGTCACATTTACCTTTGTCCCTCTGATGTCATTTTTGACACAAAGACTGTGACGTGCTTGCTCCCAAGCCCTGAATTTCAACGTGATCTTCGATAAATCTTTTGTTCATTTCTTTTCAACAGATATTTATTGGGCAAACTCTTCTAGATGCCAGAAACACAAAGACGAATATCTGCCTGGCCTCCTTTTAGAGAGTAGTGGAGCTAATAGCAGTCTCTTACATTTGCAGTCTACTTCCAGTGTCCAAAGCACTTCACACACATCATCTAATTTAATCCTGGGGAATAGCCTGGCAGAGTGTAGATAAAACTTGGGCTGCAAGAAATGAGAGGCAGGAAGCCCTTGACAAAAGATGTCACCAGGGTTGGTGGATGGTATCCTTGATATTAACAACTTACTTTGCACTTAGGAAATTTAGGTGCTAAAAGTACATGTTCTCTGGGTACCAAAGTGCAAGGCTGTCCGGGTATGGAAAGCCTCTCGGGAAATTAAATAAGTTATCCTTCAAAGAAATCTTTGAAAGTGGGGACACTTTATTCAGAATGAAAATTGGCTTTCCTCTCAACAAAGACTACAAAGAAGATATTTTCAAAGCGATGGCTTAATGAGGTAGAAAGAACACTGAACAAGGAGTTGGGAAGTTAGTGGCCTGGTCTTACTCTGTGGCTTTTGGCAAATGAGGAAATTGGGCCAGATTATCTGTCAACTGCAGGTCCAAAATGTTGCATGACTGACTAGATAGGTTTGCCATTTTAAATGTTTTTCGGCAGTTCCTGAAAACAAGTTGAGCAAAGACAGTTTTAGAAATTACACAATTATTGCTACATAATATGTGTTCTTATTTAATTTCCAAGATTGGTCTGGTGTCAAGGGATAAATAGCATTTTCTAGGACTTCTAATTTTGAGGTTCTCTACCACATGGACTATAGGAAGGATAAGGATGAAATGCATGATTTCTGGAACAAAATAGACACTTCATCAATATTTGCCTCATAAACACATGAAGACATGGATAAATAAATGAATAAATGAGGAACACATGGCCTTAGAGAGCAAAGAACAGCATTTTGTCCTGCTGACATCCTGGGGAATGCTAAAGGATATGGTTCTGAGAAGTGTATCAAAGTATCTTGTGCTAAAACTAAAAGCCATGTAACCATAAACCAAACAGTGCCTTGCGGAGAAGAGGGGTGGGAGGGTACATGCGTACATGAAATTTAATTTTGCTACTTTAGTCCTACTAACGTTTCCTCAAAGTTAGTTTGATGCCTTATTATTAGATAGGGAAACAGTGGAAACAGTGTCAGACTTTATTTTTCTGGGCTCCAAAATCACTGCAGATGGTGACTGCAGCCATGAAATTAAAAGACGCTTACTCCTTGGAAGGAAAGTTATGACCAACCTAGATAGCATATTCAAAAGCAGAGACATTACTTTGCCAACAAAGGTCCGTCTAGTGAAGGCTATGGTTTTTCCTGTGGTCATGTATAGATGTGAGAGTTGGACTGTGAAGAAGGCTGAGCGCCGAAGAATTGATGCTTTTGAACTGTGGTGTTGGAGAAGACTCTTGAGAGTCCTTTGGCCTGCAAGGAGATCCAACCAGTCCATTCTGAAGGAGATCAGCCCTGGGATTTCTTTGGAAGGAATGATGCTAAAGCTGAAACTCCAGTACTTTGGCCACCTCATTCGAAGAGTTGACTCATTGGAAAAGACTCTGATGCTGGGAGGGATTGGGGGCAGGAGGAGAAGGGGATGACAGAGGATGAGATGGCTGGATGGCATCACTGACTCAATGGACATGAGTCTGAGTGAACTCCGGGAGTTGTGTTGGACAGGGAGGCCTGGCGTGCTGCGATTCATGGGGTCGCAAAGAGTCGGACATGACTGAGCGACTGATCTGATCTGATCTGAAGTTGCCTGTGTTCTCTGATCCTAGATATTTGCATTTGGAAATGAAGTACTCCCATTCTGGCCCCATGCCAAGACAATTCTGTGCAGATCCACACTTAAGATTTAAGTTCAGAATCCCAGCTTATAGCAAAGATATTTTTTGTCATTTTATGCCATCCCTTGCCATCAGATAAGCCATGTGTGGTCGTCTTGGCTCCATGGCATTTGGCTTGTGAACTGTCACACTGATAGTGCCCTTAAGGTTATGTCCACCCTATATATTGTGTAGGTGCAGCCTGAAGAACCTGCCACCTCTAGACATCTCTTTCCCCAAAGAAGCCCTTGGCTTCAGCCACAGAAGTCTGCCTATGGACCTTCCTGTGCCTCTGCTCTGCAGCTGTGTCTCCTGGGGAAATGCACTCATTCTTCTGGATCTTGTCAACTCCCTTCAAGATATGGCACAGGCTTCTTGGTGGCTCTCTACAAACCACTGCCCCCCACGCCCCACCCAACCCCAACACATGAGCTACATCTAGCATTTACTCTTCTGATAAAACTACTTATGGCAGTATCACTTTATGCATAAATTTTGTCTTTCCAGATAGGTTTAAAATGTGTAGACTGGAAACTGTATTTAGTGCACATCTATGATCCTACAGTGACTAGTAAGGGTTAAGCAACCATTTGTTGATTGTGATGACAAATTGAAATTATCATGGAATCCTCACAGTTTTGGCATACAAAAATGAGTTGGGTGGCCATTGAGGATCTGGTCTCAGATATGTCTCTGCATCACTGAAAACCTGGACTTTTTTTGAGCTGTACCAGGTCCAAGGACACCAGTGACACCAAGTATTCAGAACAACACCTGCCAGCTACAACCTTTTGGTCTCAAGGTCTCCCCTCATAATCATGTAGTCATCTGGGGCCCCGACCAATTCTTACTTAACAAACATCCTTCATGCCAACTCCAATTACAATTATTAATAGACAACTCATATAACTCACTATAACATTGCCATGTCTGTCTTTATAAGCCTCCCCCATTTTACAGCCTGGTGGATCATAATTCAGGTGCTTTTTAAATCTATATCTCCCGGCTGAAGTCCTAACAAACCCCAAAGAAACACCTTTTTATTACAATTACATCTCTGCTTCTGAAATTTTGGTTAACAATGGATAATAAATACATCATAGGATGTATAATAAATACATTAAGGAAGTTCAGTTCAGTTCAGTCGCTCAGTAGTGTCGGACTCTGTGCGACCCCATAGACAGCAGCCCACCAGGCTCCCCCATCCCTGGGATTTTCCAGGCAAGAACACTGGAGTGGGTTGCCATTTCCTTCTCCAATGCATGAAAGTGAAAAGTGAAAGTGAAGTCGCTCAGCCGTGGGCGACTCCTAGCGACTCCATGGACTGCAGCCTACCAGGCTCCTCTGTCCATGGGATTTTCCAGGCAAGAGTACTGGAGTGGGGTGCCATTGCCTTCTCTGGTTTAGTTGCCAAGTCATGACCAACTCTTTTGTGACCCCATGGACTATAGCCCACCAGGCTATAGTCAGCCCACCATCTCTGGCCATCGGATTTCCCAGGCAACAATACTGGATTGGGTAGAAATTTCCTTCTCCAGGGGATCTTCCTCAACCAGAGATCCAAACCCCATCTCCTGCATTGGAAAGGAGATTCTTTACCAAGATTCTTTACCAGTTTCTTTACCAAGCCCTTATACTTTAGCAATGGTAAGTTAAGCAATCAAGAAGAAATTATTTAAAGAGAAAAGCAGGAATAGAATTATCTCCTCACATGCACCATTGCTTAGTTAATGCTTCTGCTTAGAAAAATAATTTGAATTATTCAATTTGGTATTAACTGATTTTTCCCTCTTAATATTTCACTAAGAATCATGAGCTTTGAATGTTTGTGAGACTAAGAGGAGGGATATAAAAAAGAAAGGAAAAGAGGGAATTTAATGATGGAAGATCCTCAAAGACTTGGGTTCCCCTCTCTGAACTGAGGAAATGACACTACTTGTATTTTTCTAACTTCAAAAAGAAAACAGGGTGTGGGGTTTCCTACCCATGTGTTTTGTAAAACGGCATCACATTCCATGTGCTGAGCCATCTAAATGTAGTCACTGGATCATTTCTTCTTCCACCCAAATCAATTATTGACCAGATATTGATGAGAGCCCAGCCAATTTAAAGCTGGGGGCTCAATTAACATAAATCTGTAAAAATATCATTTCAGTGGAGTGGAGTGGCTACAGGCTGAATTTCCTAACAATTTCCTTTCACCTCGAAATGCAAACTTGGGCCATTTCAGGTCTCAAATGCTCACTTTTTAAAATCAAAAAGTATCAAATCTAAGATCTCATTTACAAGAGAAAATGTGACCTTTCTCCCTCAGTCTCAACAGAAACAGCCCCAGCTGATTTCATATTTCCTTAGTGAAATCGCCTGTGTTTCAGAGCCCAATTATCACATGATCTCTTCTGATCAAAAGCATACTTTTATAGGGTGTTTGGATAGAATGATCTGAGTGGAACAGTTAAAATCACTGTCCTAGACTGAAACACAGAGAGTGCAACAGTGAGTCCCCATTTATGGGCACAAGTTTCTCTCTCCCGCCTGACTGTCTCTTTTGCTCCTTCTCTTTAATAATTTATCAAATAGTTGCAGTAGATCTACAGGACTTAAGCCTACCAACAAATGAGATGCATAAATGACCATGAAACGTTAATATTGTAAATAGAAGAAGTTTTGGGGTTGGCAAACACTGTTTAAATGGTGACTGGAGTGATCCCTTTAAAGAATTACTATCAGTCAGTCTGAACTGGGGAGGGCATGAGAACCTTATAATTTGGCTTGAGGGCTGCCTGAAGCTGGTCATCTTTGGCCTTCAAATAGCAGTCAAATCAGAACTGTAATTTAACCTTTTAGTGCCTCACTGTCTAGCAGCCACCTTTTCACTCGGGGTGGTTCTACAAAAAACACAGAGAGGTTCTCTGTGTAATTAACGTTCCAGCTGCATGGATCTGCTCACTAGAAATTCAAAGAGTCCTAGAGACCTGTCTCATAGAACGTTCTTGTTCCCACCGCCCTGACCCGCCATCCTCTTGTTTCCTCCTCTTTCCCACCCTTTCTGGGTTTTAATTCACCTCTGAAATTGTGACAGAAAAACTGTAAAATAATTAATAGTCTCTCTTCCTAACTAAATCGGGTACTCCTTGAAGGCATGTGTTATTTGTCTTAACACAGAGCCTTAATAAATGTTGGCAGAATTAATGAAAGTTCCCTTTGCCCATAATGATGCTGGCAAAAACATGTCCATGTGAATAAATTAAGTGTTTTAAGATCTTAAACCCAAATTGTGCTTAACCCATTCAAGGATAGATTTTATTCTTCAAAAAGATACCACCATAGTATTTATCCATATTTATGCCAAACAAGGACCATAAATATTAATTCACAGATAGGTATCATCACTCTTAGCAAGTCAATAGCATACTGAAAGCGCAGGCAACTAGCAATTAGTTTTCAGAGGGATAGTTAAGATCTTGGGCTGTGCAGGGAATACTCTGCAGGTTCCAATCCTGGCTTTCAACATTTACTGATGGTGTGAAAAGTAGGCTGAGTTTCTTCACCTTTATAGCAGAGTCCAGTATAGTCATGGAGTTGTTGGCTGAATTTTATGAGTGGCACCTATAAAGTACTCAGAGGGGTTTGTCCTCAGTAAGACTCAATAAGCTTGAATCAGCAGCCAGCTGCTCACAATAACAAAACTACTCTTTCAAGCAGTGACACAAATTATGGGGTTTCAGACAGGGTAACTTTACCTTGTTTCCGTCATGGAAAAAAGAATATGAAAATAACATCAAGAGATTGGTTCATACCTGATTACTAATTCCCTATGTGCTTGATTTATCTACATGACATAATATATTAATAAAGGGCTCGGCTGTTTCTACCAACACCCTTGCAAGGACAGATAAGAGATCTTTAAACCTCTTTTTCCTCAAAAGACACAGCTTTGTCCTGGTAGCTTAGTCAAAGACATTTCTATGATAGGAGAGTCAAGTCATGCTCACAGCCCGTAATAATATCAGTGACTCTGCTGTCCTATTGGTTAGCATACTAGTACTGTTTCAAGTGTTCAAAACATATATCATTCATGTGATCACAACCATCTGCCAGAGATACAGGAGAAAGACAAGCAGAATGAAACAGGGAGGTTTAGGAGGCTTTTCCTTTAAGAGGAATTAGTGGCAACAGTGAGATTGGAACCCAGGTATGTTGGCTCTTAACACCAAGCTCTTTTTAGTTTAACCTGAAATGCTTCTTTATGAACTACAGTTGATTTTTTAAAATTTGAATGCCTGGGGGGCCTGATCTATTTTACCAAGGCCCCTCTACAATTCCCATGCACACCAAAGTTTATGAGTCACTTCCCTATAGCAGCAGTCTCCAGCCATTTTGGGCACCAAGGACTGGTTTCATGGAAGACATTTTTTTCCATGGACCGAGGTGGGGTGGCTGGGGGATGGTTTCAAGATGATTCAAGCAAATTACATATATTGTACACTTTATTTCTATTATATCAGCTTCACCTCAGATCATCAGGCATTAGATCTCAGGGGTTGGGGACCCCTGTCCTAGAGCAAGAAAGCTAATAATAACTAAATTATCTTATTCAGTTCTTATAACAGCTTCAAGATCTGTAATATCATCATTTTAGATAAAAGAAACTGAGGCTCTAAAGGAATAATCGACCTTTCTGACATCATGGGTCAGTAAGAGAAAACTGAAACTCACACCTATGTCTGCCTGGCTACAGAGGCCCAGCTCCTAAACTTACTGCCTCTCAACACCCTCAAAAAGTGGGGTTTTACTAGAGAACTTTCCAACCAGCTTATCTATAATTTCTACCAGGCTGTTCCTTTTCTTTGCAAAAGACTTTCCCATTTAAAATGATGGCTATTACGTCTCTCCACTCTCATCATATAATTTAGGGATGAGATGTTATAATGAGTTTGACAATGGAGATCTGAGGTTTTCTAGAAAGTTATTTTAAAAAACAAACCAAAAAAACACCCTAATTCCAGTGGGACCCATGCTCCTATAGCCTAGGTCACTTGCTACACTCCTCCAAATTTGAAGAACACTTTGGTCACTGATTGGCATTTATTTTCTAAGAGAATAAAAGGATAATTCACTTCCATTTTCATAACTAGAACAAGCTCAAGGATGCAAAGAGAATTGTTTACATATAATTAAACAAAGAGTTAAAGAAAAAGGCAAGGGCCTGAGTTAGCAGAAGAAACCACCAACGGAAGTCTTTACAGCTCTCTTTTGAAATACTTTTCAAAGAACAACAGGTACTTTGTCCTGGAATCTGTTGATGCTGATCGCAGGCCAGGGCCCCTCTGCTTAAGGGGTTGCATATTTCATTTAATGTTGTTTCTCTCTCCATCAGTCTTACATTGGGGTCATTAAGTTTTCAGGCAGTCATGGGAACAGAACTGATTATAAACTTAAAAAGACAGCAGTTTGGTATTAAGTTGCTGTCAAAAGGCAAATAGGTAGTCATTTTTAAGACTAGAATTGAAAACACTTACGGGGCCTTTTTTTCTCTAGCTCATGTATCTGCAAAATGACTTCCCTACCAAGAACTGATTTGAGGGGTCAGAATAGGAAGTGCCCTTTCCCACCTCCCTATCCTTGCTTTACTTAACAAAAGTTGGATCCAGAAAGAACAAGAAAGAAGAAAGAAACCACCACAGCTCTGAGAAAAAAAAAAAAAAAAAAAAAAAACCTATATAATCTACTTAACTACATGCTATCCATCTTGACTAATAAACATACATCATTATACTTTATCTAAATATCTATGTGAAATTGAAATTAACTGAGGCTGTCTTATCTTTGAAATAATTTTTTAAGTTAGAGCATATAAATTACTTCCTTTAAGCCTAATGGTCATATGAACATTAAACAGTAGCTATATGAGAGTTGGACCATAAAGAAAGCTGAGCATTTGAAGAATTGATGCTTTTGAACTGTGGTGGAGAAGACTCTTGAGAGTTCCTTAGACTGGAAGGAGATCAAACCAGTCAATCCTAAAGGAAATCAGTCCTGAACATTCATTGGAAGGACTGATGCTGAAGCTGAAGCTCCAATAATTTGGCCACTTGATGTGAAGAACTGACTCATTGGAAAATACCCTGATGCTGGGAAAGACTAAAGGGAAGAGGAGAAGGGGGTCACAGAGGATGAGATAGTTGGATGGCATCACCGACTCAATGGACATGAGTTTGAGTAAACTCCGGGAGTGGGTGAAGGACAGGAAAGCCTGGCGTGCTGCAATCCATGGGGTCGCAAAGAGTCAGACATGACTTAGTGACTGAACAACAATAACAAATACTATGTACTGGACATCTCTGCATTCTGTACCCTACATTTTTGTATTCCGTGGCACGTGTGCAAAAGTATGATTTTGTAATTAGCAAATGAGTTCGTAAGAAGGAAAATAAATGGAGAGATTGGCAAAACGAGAATAAGGTGGATCTGAAAAAAGCATAAGGATTTTTGTGAGGATGAGAAGGCCTTAGCACACACAGAAGAGGCATTTGGCTACCATGTGGACTTAGATTAGATGCCTCCTTTGATACAATTTAAGGTCAAGGTTCTGCTGAGAAAGAATCCCGAACAATTGTGCTTTGCCAGTAAGAGCAGCCGAGGGAAACTGCTGTGTGTCAGTCTTCACAGTGTGGCCATGGGTGAGTTTTTCTAAGAGCCACTTTGGCTAAAGGCCACCAAACTCTGCTCCCTTTCCTAAACCTCTAATACTGACATGTAATAGTAAAACTTTATGGCATGGGATTGTGTAATTCATAATTCAATCCAATCAAAAGGGAAAATGCTATTGCATGGGAACACTAAGAAAATGCAAAACATTCTTTAGTTTACATTTGTACTAATTAGAATGTGTATGCAATAACAAAGGCACTGGCTAGAAATTCAGAAATTAACTCTCTTGGGTAGTTATTCCACATGATGCTGATCCATCAACTGGATTGTTATCCTTCTTGCCCATAGAGTTTAGCTAATTTTTTGACTGAGACAATTTAATTATTTTGGCTGTATAGATCCCTCTTTAGACTAATCAATGAAAACCCAGAAACTATCATTTTAAAGGTTAAACTGCTAAATGATTCACAACACAGACATTTCAAAACAATTTCTCTCTCTAGAACTCCTTCCTTTTCATTCTGTGGACATAATGACTGAAGTGAAATGCTATTTTTTTAAAAATGCAATTCTTTCACTTATGGAGAAAAAGGACATTGGAGTATCATGTACTCTCAAATGACTTAAGAAACAATGAAAAAATTAGCAATTTCCAATGATTATACAATTTGAACTATAGGTTAAACAAACTATGTTTTGTTTCCAAAATAAAATAGAAAAAACCATGGATTAGGAAAAATATTTGCTTAATTACATATAGATGAGTAATTACATACACACAAATGCACACATGCAATCACATCCCACATATTTTAAGGAATTACTCATTGAAAAAAATAATTTAGACCTCAGTGTGTAAAAAGCACACAGGCATAAAATCTGCATTAGATTAGAGAAAACAAGAATGGGTTACAGAAAGTGGAGTGTTTGGCTTTGCCATTTGTCCTTTCCAGCCTGTTTGGAAAGGTCTGCTCAGCCTATGAAAGCATCACCTAAATTCCTATTAAAAACCTGGCATGGTATATGAATTTATTTCAGGCTACTTGCTCTCTCACAGTTTGACCCACTAACTCTTGCTTCCATGGTCCTAGTTTCTTCATTACGTCTACTCTAAGGTAGTTCAGCATCTCATGCTTTGATATCTCCTCTTGGACACCCTACACAAATTGGACCCGGCAAACGTTCCTTCAGATTCACATTCAGTCTCTGCTCTTTTATGGGAAAGGTGGAGGAGGCACTTTCTTGGCTGTTAATTTCCTGCATTGCCCTGGAGGAACTCATCAACAGAGCAACAGAGATCATGCAACCATAATCAAAGGGATCCAGATGCATACCCAGGGGACAATGTTTTATTTAAGAATTTGCCAAACTTTTCATTTGGTTACCCATCTTCTTAGGCTTGGATGGAACTGAGACACCCAGGGATTGGGGATTAGCAACATTCATATCATGGTGCACTTAACTATACAACTGTTTTAAAAGCAGGATGATGATACAGATCAAGTCATAACAACATTCATATTCTGTGAGCCACTACTGGAGTTTATGCTATGTAAATCCTTCAAAATAAAACTATCCTGTGTACAATCATGCTCTTTGTACAGTTACTTAAAATAATAAGAAGAGAACGAATCTAGAAATCAAACTATAGGCAACAACATGTTAATTATGCTAACTCAATGGAATATTGCTTAGTCATCAAAAATGATCATTCACTGTAACAATAAAAATGTTTATAATAAGAGACTAAGCACAAAAACTAAATAAGCATTTTAAGTTCAAAGTGACTACAACTATATAATGTGTGTGTGTACAGTATATATGCCATAGAGCCTCATTAATCATAAATTTTGTATTTGTAAGTTTCAGTTCAGTTCAGTTCAGTCGCTGAGTCGTGTCCGACTCTTTGCAACCCTATGAATCGCAGCACGCCAGGCCTCCCTGTCCATCACCAACTCCCGGAGTTCACTCAGACTCACGTCCATCGAGTCAGTGATGCCATCCAGCCATCTCATCCTCTGTTGTCCCCTTCTCCTCCTGCCCCCGATCCCTCCCAGCATCAGAGTCTTTTCCAATGAGTCAACTCTTCATATGAGGTGGCCAAAGTACTGGAGTTTCAGCTTTAGCATCAGTCCTTCCAAAGAAATCCCAGGGCTGATCTCCTTCAGAATGGACTGGTTGGATCTCCTTGCAGTCCAAGGGACTCTCAAGAGTCTTCTCCAACACCACAGTTCAAAAGCATCAATTCTTCGGCGCTCAGCCTTCTTCACAGTCCAACTTTCACATCTATACATGACCACTGGAAAAACCACAGCCTTCACTAGACGGACCTTTGTTGGCAAAGTAATGTCTCTGCTTTTGAATATTATATCTAGGTTGGTCATAACTTTCCTTCCAAGGAGTAAGCATCTTTTAATTTCATGGCTGAGAGAATTCAGCACCACCAAACCAGCTCTCCAACAAATACTAAAGGATATTCTCTAGACAGGAAACACAAAAACAGTGTATAAACTCGAACCCAAAACAATAAAGTAAATGGCAACGGGATCATACTTATCAGTAATTACCTTAAATGTAAATGGGTTGAATGTCCCAACCAAAAGACAAAGACTGGCTGAATGGATACAAAAACAAGACCCCTACATATGTTGTCTACAAGAGACCCACCTCAAAACAGGGGACACATACAGACTGAAAGTGAAGGGCTGGAAAAAGATTTTCCATGCAAATAGGGACCAAAAGAAAGCAGGAGTAGCAATACTTATATCAGATAAAATAGACTTTAAAACAAAGGCTGTGAAAAGAGACAAAGATGGTCACTACCTAATGATCAAAGGATCAATCCAAGAAGAAGATATAACAATTATAAATATATATGCACCCAACACAGGAGCGCCGCAATATGTAAGACAAATGCTAACAAGTATGAAAGGAGAAATTAACAATAACACAATAATAGTGGGAGACTTTAATACCCCACTCACACCTATGGATAGATCAACTAAACAGAAAATTAACAAGGAAACACAAATGTTAAATGATACAATAGACCAGTTAGACCTAATTGATATCTATAGGGCATTTCATCCCAAAACAATGAATTCCACCTTTTTCTCAAGCGCACATGGAACCTTCTCCAGGATAGATCACATCCTGGGCCATAAATCTAGCCTTGATAAATTCAAAAAAATAGAAATCATTCCAAGCATCTTTTCTGACCACAATGCAGTAAGATTAGATCTCAATTACAGTAGAAAAACTATTAAAAATTCCAACATATGGAGGCTGAACAACACGCTACTGAATAACCAACAAATCACAGAAGAAATCAAAAAAGAAATCAAAATTTGCATAGAAACTAATGAAAATGAAAACACAACAACTCAAAACCTGTGGGACACTTTAAAAGCAGTCCTAAGGGGAAAGTTCATAGCAATACAGGCATACCTAAAGAAACAAGAAAAAAGTCAAATAAATAACCTAACCCTACACCTAAAGCAACTAGAAAAGGAAGAAATGAAGAACCCCAGGGTTAGTAGAAGGAAAGAAATCTTAAAAATTAGGGCAGAAATAAATGCAAAAGAAACAAAAGAGACCATAGCAAAAATCAACAAAGCCAAAAGCTGGTTCTTTGAAAGGATAAATAAAATTGACAAACCATTAGCCAGACTCGTCAAGAAACAAAGGGAGAAAAATCAAATCAATAAAATTAGTAATGAAAATGGAGAGATCACAACAGACAACACAGAAATACAAAGGATCATAAGAGACTACTATCAACAATTATATGCCAATAATATGGACAACGTGGAAGAAATGGACAAATTCTTAGAAAAGTACAACTTCCCAAAACTGGACCAGGAAGAAATAGAAAGTCTTAACAGACCCATCACAAGCACGGAAATTGAAACTGTAATCAAAAATCTTCCAGCAAACAAAAGCCCAGGTCCAGACGGCTTCACAGCTGAATTCTACCAAAAATTTAGAGAAGAGCTAACACCTATCCTGCTCAAACTCTTCCAGAAAATTGCAGAGGAAGGTAAACTTCCAAACTCATTCTATGAGGCCACCATCACCCTCATACCAAAACCTGACAAAGATCCCACAAAAAAAGAAAACTACAGGCCAATATCACTGATGAACATAGATGCAAAAATCCTTAACAAAATTCTAGCAATCAGAATCCAACAATACATTAAAAAGATCATACACCATGACCAAGTGGGCTTTATCCCAGGGATTCAAGGATTCTTCAATATCCGCAAATCAATCAATGTTATACACCACATTAACAAATTGAAAAACAAAAACCATATGATTATCTCAATAGATGCAGAGAAAGCCTTTGACAAAATTCAACATCCATTTATGATAAGAACTCTCCAGAAAGCAGGAATAGAAGGAACATACTTCAACATAATAAAAGCTATATATGACAAACCCACAGCAAACATTATCCTCAATGGTGAAAAATTGAAAGCATTTCCCCTAAAGTCAGGAACAAGACAAGGGTGCCCACTTTCACCATTACTATTCAACATAGTTTTGGAAGTTTTGGCCACAGCAATCAGAGCAGAAAAAGAAATAAAAGGAATCCAAATCAGAAAAGAAGAAGTAAAACCCACTGTTTGGGTCAGATGACATGATCCTTAACATAGAAAACCCTAAAGACTCCACCAGAAAATTACTAGAACTAATCAATGATTATAGTAAAGTTGCAGGATATAAAATCAACACACAGAAATCCCTTGCATTCCTATACACTAATAATGAGAAAACAGAAAGAGAAATTAAGGAAACAATTCCATTCACCATTGCAACGGAAAGAATAAAATACTTAGGAATATATCTACCTAAAGAAACTAAAGACCTATATATAGAAAACTATAAAACACTGGTGAAAGAAATCAAAGAGGACACTAATAGATGGAGAAATATACCATGTTCATGGATTGGAAGAATCAATATAGTGAAAATGAGTATACTACCCAAAGCAATTTATAGATTCAGTGCAATCCCTATCAAGCTACCAACAGTATTCTTCACAGAGCTAGAACAAATAATTTCCCAATTTGTATGGAAATACAAAAAACCTCGAATAGCCAAAGCGATCTTGAGAAAGAAGAATGGAACTGGAGGAATCAATCTACCTGACTTCAGGCTCTATTACAAAGCCACAGTTATCAAGACAGTATGGTACTGGCACAAAGACGGAAATATTGATCAATGGAACAGAATTGAAAGCCCAGAGATAAATCCACACACATATGGACACCTATCTTTGACAAAGGAGCAAGAATATACGATGGATTAAAGACAATCTCTTTAACAAGTGGTGCTGGGAAAACTGGTCAACCACTTGTAAAAGAATGAAACTAGAACACTTTCTAACACCTTACACAAAAATAAACTCAAAATGGATTAAAGATCTCAACGTAAGACCAGAAACTATAAAACTCCTAGAGGAGAACGTAGGCAAAACACTCTCCGACATACATCACAGCAGGATCCTCTATGACCCACCTCCCAGAATATTGGAAATAAAAGCAAAAATAAACAAATGGGACCTAATTAAA
Source organism: Bos indicus x Bos taurus (assembly GCF_003369695.1). Classification (NCBI taxonomy): domain Eukaryota; kingdom Metazoa; phylum Chordata; class Mammalia; order Artiodactyla; family Bovidae; genus Bos; species Bos indicus x Bos taurus. The sequence continues at coordinate 78,288,141 of NC_040083.1, read as the reverse complement.
CTTAAAAGTTTCTGCACAACAAAGGAAACTATTAGCAAGGTGAAAAGACAGCCTTCAGAATGGGAGAAAATAATAGCAAATGAAGCAATGGACAAACAACTAATCTCAAAAATATACAAGCAACTCCTACAGCTCAACTCCAGAAAAATAAATGACCCAATCAAAAAATGGGCCAAAGAACTAAATAGACATTTCTCCAAAGAAGACATACAGATGGCTAACAAACACATGAAAAGATGCTCAACATCACTCATTATCAGAGAAATGCAAATCAAAACCACTATGAGGTACCATTTCATGCCAGTCAGAATGGCTGCGATCCCAAAGTCTACAAGCAATAAATGCTGGAGAGGGTGTGGAGAAAAGGGAACCCTCTTACACTGTTGGTAGGAATGCAAACTAGTACAGCCACTATGGAGAACAGTGTGGAGATTCCTTAAAAAACTGGAAATAGAACTGCCTTATGATCCAGCAATCCCACTGCTGGGCATACACACTGAGGAAACCAGAAGGGAAAGAGACACATGTACCCCAATGTTCATTGCAGCACTGTTTATAATAGCCAGGACATGGAAGCAACCTAGATGTCCATCAGCAGATGAATGGCTAAGAAAGCTATGGTACATATACACAATGGAGTATTACTCAGCCATTAAAAAGAATACATTTGAATCAGTTCTAATGAGATGGATGAAACTGGAACCTATTATACAGAGTGAAGTAAGCCAGAAAGAAAAACATAAATACAGTATACTAACGCATATATATGGAATTTAGAAAGATGGTAACAATAACCCTGTGTACGAGACAGCAAAAGAGACACCGATATATAGATCAGTCTTATGGACTCTGTGGGAGAGGGAGAGGGTGGGGAGATTTGGGAGAATAGCATTGAAACATGTATAATATCATGTATGAAATGAGTCGCCAGTCCAGGTTCGATGCACGGTACTGGATGCTTGGGGCTGGTGCACTGGGACGACCCAGAGGGAGGGTAGGGGAGGGATGAGGGAGGAGGGTTCAGGATGGGGAACGTGGGTATACCTGTGGTGGATTCATTTCGATATTTGGCAAAACTAATACAATATTGTAAAGTTTAAAAATAAAATAAAATTAAAAAAAAAAAAATAATTTCATGGCTGCAGTCACCATCTGCAGTGATTCTGGACCCCAAAAAAATAAAGTCTGACACTGTTTCCACTGTTTCCCCATCTATTTCCCATGAAGTGATGGGACCGGATGCCATGATCTTCGTTTTCTGAATGTTGAGCTTTAAGCTTTCACTTTCATCAAGAGGCTTTTTAGTTCCTCTTCACTTTCTGGCATAAGGGTGGTGTCATCTTCATATCTGAGGTTATTGATATTTCTCCCGGCAATCTTGATTCCAGCTTGTGCTTCTTCCAGCCCAGCATTTCTCATGATGTACTCTGCATATAAGTTAAATAAGCAGGGTGACAATATACAGCCTTGACGTACTCCTTTTCCTATTTGGAACCAGTCTGTTGTTCCATGTCCAGTTCTAACTGTTGCTTCCTGACCTGCATACAGGTTTCTCAAGAGGCAGGTCAGGTGGTCTGGTATTCCCATCTCCTTCAGAATTTTCCACAATTTATTGTGATCCACCCAGACAAAGGCTTTGGCATAGTCAATAAAGCAGAAATAGATGTTTTTCTGGAACTCTCTTGCTTTTTCTTTTTTTTTTTATTAAAAAGTAGCGGAGCTCACGCTACGCTCGAGCTCACTCACCACCCTGCAAACTGTGAGCTGCCTGGACCTGCTGCCTCTCTTGCTTTTTCGATGATCCACCGCATGTTGGCAATTTGATCTCTGGTTCCTCTGCCTTTTCTAAAACCAGCTTGAACATCTGGAAGTTCACGGTTCATGTATTGCTGAAGCCTGGCTTGGAGAATTTTGAGCATTACTTTACTAGCATGTGAGATGAGTGCAATTTAAGTTTGTAAGTTTACCTAATCCCTAAAATATGTTTATAATCCCCATATCAATAATCACATTGCTTTCCTAGTTATTCACAGGTATGTGCAGAGCAGTGAAAATTTTAGGTCATCTGCACATTCCTGGTTAAGCTGGAACAAGGTAAAACTCTATCTTCTTGTTTTACCTCTGACACTGAAAGTGAGCATCCTTTTCACAGTCTATTTAATGCCATTAAAAAAAATCTTCTTTATTGGTGATTTCACTATTTAAAACAGCCTGCAGGGATTATGCTAATGTGCTGTCTAGCATTCCTAAGAGCAAGAAGGATGTGATGTACCTTACAGAGAAAAAAATATGTGTGAAAGAAAAGTTGTATTCAAGAAAGAGTTATAGTACGGTTGGCCATGAGTTCAACCTTAATGGATCAACAATATATATAAAACAAGATGTCTTTAAACAGAAGACATGTTTTGACATAGACATGTCTATGTCAAACAGAAGACATAGAAGGCTATGTTTTGATCAGTCGATGAAAATGTCATGATCAAAGGTTCACAGGAATCTGGTTCCAAATAGGACAAGGAGTATGTCAAGGCTGTATGTGGTCACCCTGCTTATTTAACTTATATGCAGAGTACATCATGAGAAACGCTGGGCTGGAGGAAGCACAAGCTGGAATCAAGATTGCTGGGAGAATTATCAATAACCTCAGATATGCAGATGACACCACCCTTATGCCAGAAAGTGAAGAAGAACTAAAGAGCCTCTTGATGAAAGTGAAAGAGGAGAGTGACAAAGTTGGCTTAAAGCTCAACATTCAGAAAATTAAGATCATGGCATCTGGTCCCATCACTTCATGGGAAATAGATGGGGAAACAGTGGAAACAGTGGCTGGCTTTATTTTTCTGGGCTCCAAAATCACTGCAGATGGTGACTGCAGCCATGAAATTAAAAGATGCTTACTCCTTGGAAGGAAAGTTATGACCAATGTAGATAGCATATTCAAAAGCAGAGACATCACTTTGCCAACAAAGGTCCATCTAGTCAAGGCTGTGGTTTTTCCTGTGGTCATGTATGAATGTGAGAGTTGGACTGTGAAGAAGGCTGAGCGCTGAAGAATTGATGTTTTTGAACTGTGGTGTTGGAGAAGACTCTTGAGAGTCCCTTGGACTGCAAGGAGATCCAACCAGTCCATTCTAAAGGAGATCACTCCTGGATGTTCGTTGGAAGGACTGATGTTGAAGCTGAAACTCTAATACTTCGGCCACCTGATGCCAAGAGCTGACTCATTTGAGAAGACCCTGATGCTGGGAAAGATTGAGGGCAGGAGGAGAAGGAGACAACAGAGGATGAGATGGTTGGATGGCATCACTAACTCGATGGACATGAGTTTTGGTGGACTCTGGGAGTTGGTGATAGACAGGGAGGCCTGGTGTGCTGTGGTTCATGGGGTCGCAAAGAGTCGGATACGACTGAGTGACTGAACTGAATTGAACCTTGTATTTTCTCTAGGAACAATGATTCAATATATGCTAGTTTTTGTAGAACACAACTATCACTAATAAAAATTGAGTTCATATACATACCTATGCATACATATCCACACATGTATACATATCTGCCTATATACAAACATATATATACACACAATATAAGAGAATTACTGTGTACAAATACACATAGATGTAACCATGCGAGTTTTAAAATGATTTAGTGTTTCTCTTAAAATTTTAAAAGTTTTTTATATCATTGCTTTTACCATGAAAACATTTAATATGGACAAAAGCCAAATAACCCATGCTGATAACAGAGTCCCCTAGTCATATGTACAGATCTCTTAGAATCGGTGCCTTGCAATCTTTGTCAAACAAAGCAAGTTGGCCAGCATGTGTCCTTCATGTGCATTTCCTGGACAAATCACCTGATCTCCCAATGTTTTAGTTGGCTCTACTAAGAGGTAAAAATAATATGGGGCTCTGCATGAATGTATACATTAAAATCTTGCAGCAAGTTTCCCAGGGAGATACTCTGATTCACCTATCATTGTCGTCTTCACAGCATCTACTCTGAATGGTTACTTGGTGCTATGGACTGAGTTTTCTCTTCCAAAATTCATAAGTTTAAAACTTAACCCCCTAATAGGAGAGTATCAAAATGTAGGGCCTTTGGGAGGTGGTTATATTTAGACATAGCCAAGACTGTGATACCCTCAAGATGGGATTAATGCCCTTATAAAAAAGGGAGGTGACAAGGAGCCTCTCTCTCTTTTTCTTTCATTGGTTCTCTGTGTTCAAATGCCAAGGAAGGCCATGTGCATGTGAAGATATAACTAGGAAGAGAGCCCACACCAACAAGCTAACTATTCTGACCACCAGAGCCCTGCTCTTCAGACCAGCAGAAATAAATTTTTGCTATTAAGCCATCAGGTCTCCAGCATTCTCTTATATAGCCCAAGCTGTTTCATGCACTTGGTCCAGTCCTCTTGCCACCTGGCTTCCCACTGGGTTCAAAGGACAGGGTGCTGGGTGTGGAGTCATCACAGGCTGGCTACCTCCTTCTAACAAAAATCACAGCTCCTGTCAGATGGTCCTCTCCAGGTGACTACCTTTCCTGGGTTCAGGTAACCGCTCCTTCCCCCTGTTACCTCAGACCAACAGGTTATGAGGTCCTACCCTATCCCTTGTGGTTTTCCTAAAACCTACCTACATTTTTGTAAATAGCCCTATAATTCATATATGTTTCTCTTACTCAAGTTCAGTGTGTCACTATTTTCTGCCAAAACTCTGGCAGGATCTAACAAAACATAGGGATTGCTAAAAAGATTATTTTAATAAAAATATAATTCCAAATATCATTTCTCTGATAAAGACATTGAGACCTAAGAACTCCTAATCAACAGGTAACAATGTAACATCCTCAGGGTCACTGGAGTCATTACACCTGGGGTCACCAGGGATTTCCCTGGTGGTCTGGTAGTTAAGGGCTCACCTTCCAATGCAGGGGACATAGGTTCCATCCCTGTTTGGGGAACTAAGATCCCACATGCTGTGGAGTAACTAAGCCCACACACCACAGCTACAGAGTTCGTGCAACCCCATGAAAGATCCCCCTGATGCAACTAAGACTCTACACAGACAAATAAATAAGTAAATATTGAAAAAAAACAAAACAAAAAAGAAAAAATGGGGTCACCATGGGGCAGTGGCTGTTGTATGGCTTATACCACTTGGCTTGTGATGACAATGACCATGTGATGGTAAGCAATGAAACCTCTTCTGGTCTGCCTAGAGTAAAACATTCATATTACATTTTTATTCCCATACTCTATGAACCAGCCCTTCCACAATCTCTGCTTCCATTTTTATTTCGGCCATGTCTTTTCCTCCCATCTTGGTTCCATTCACTGAAAAGTCTCCATTGTTCTAGGGGTCAGGAAACAAGGGCAGTGGGGGCGCTTGCTGAGAAGTGATTGCCTAGCAACCCATCTTCCTTCTTCCAAGGACAGAGGCTATTTGCATTTTGGGAAAAAAGAAAAAAGCTCCCCTTCTCATGAGTCCCGGGGTAAGAATATTTTGCTAACCACTCCTCAAAGGAACCTTCCTTTCACTGAGAACTCCCCCTGGGTGGCCTTTCTCTGCCTTCTGCCACTGTGTGTCCTCCCCTTAGGGTGGGCGCCACCTTCTGAGGGGCACCCAGAGCTGCTGAGGGCAATGAGTGCCTTCTGGCACTGCAGAGCTGCAGCCCCGGGTGGGCAGCACCAGGACAGGGCTCAGAACATCCTGATCTCATTCATGTGGACTTTACTTTCCCACACTACTCTTTCCTTTTGTAGCTTTCTTTCCTGGAAACCTGCCACACCCAGGGGATGTCTAGGCCTGCTGCTCTTAACCCTCAAGCTGCCGATAAGTTCCCTGAACTTGCTTAGGGGAAGCTGAAGCCAGCCGAGGCAGGGAAACAGGAGGGCTATAAACTTCACTGAGAAGCTATTCGCTCACCTACACGAGGTGGGAACCAAGGGAAGAGAGACTGTTCTTTACATCATCGGGGAAACTGAACTGGGTTTATATATGGAAAAATCACTATTCCAAACTAGAGACCTCCTACAAAAACATCTCATCCTCCATTTTTCTCAGACTCCATGCTGAAGGAAAAAAGGATGATCCTCTTATAAGTGAGGTGTGAAGAGTGGTAAGATTGAGCCCTCCCTGTTTTATGCCTTAAAGAGATAAACAGAACTCTTGGGCTATCTGGGTTCAAGTTGGGCAAGAACTTCAATCTTTTGAAGCTCTGAACTGTCATCTTTAAAACTGAGATCTTTAAGAATTACATTGACAACTGTTGACAGTGTTTAACTCCAGTAGCTCAAGGCATGTACTCTGGGGTGTACTATTTAATGAAAACCATCGCATTACTGTATTCACGTTGGTTTCCTCTGCCCCTTTAGGATATTTGTCTTGAGGAGAGGTCCTGGTTATCCACAGATAACTGGCCTACAACCCTATAGAAGATACAGCTGGCGTTTTACCTTCCCAGGTAGTGCTAGTGGTAAAGAACCCACCTGACAAAGGAGACATAAGAGTCATGGGTTCGATCCCTGGGTCTGGAAGATCCTTGGAAGGAAGGCACTGCAGCCCACTCCAGTATTCTTGCCTGGACAAAGGAGCCTGGTGGGATATGGTCCATAGGCTCACAAAGAGTTGGACATGACTGAAGCAACTTAGCATACACACACAAGATGTTACTGGGTTTTAAAGAACTTGGCATCCCTTGACCATTTTATCTATTGAGTTGGCCAAGAAGTTTGTTCAGCTTTTTCCGTAAGATGTTACTGATATGCATGTGTACTTCCTCGCATACATATAACCCAAGACAAAGAAACCATGGAAGTCTATATATGGCTAATAAATAAATAAACTTCTTTGACTACTATATGGAAACTCCTTCAAGAGAAAAACAGTAGAAGACTAATCCTCTTATCTGTAAGGCCAGGAGATAAATACAGAAGACAATTCTGAATGATTCATGGGAGTTGGTCTATAAGCAGAGAAGAAAAAAACAATTTTTTTTTAAAAAATATCACTAACCCCCAAATTTTATCTCCTCTGGTAAAACAAGCATGGCTTTATTTTTATTTGCTATTTTTACCAGATTTTTTAATTCTCTAAGAATTGATCTTAAGTCTTCTCTATGTAGAAAATATTTAATTCAGTGGAACTGGGAATTGAGCTTTGAATTTTAGAGCCAGAAGGACTATAGAAGTTATCTGACCCAAACAATATCATCATTTCACAATCGAGGCCCATACACTGAGGTCCAAGCAGGTCTGGGTTTGCCCAAAGAACATGCAAATCACACGGGTGGTTCCTAATGCACAGAAATCATTGCTTATGACACTTCAGGTTCATGTAACTACAGGCAGCTGACTTTATTAATGACAGGAGTAATATGCTTGTTAGCAGGTCACTTTGTTTCACACTTGAAAGAGTTTTGAGGTATATATTTTGTGTTTGGGGATTAGAAATCTAGAATGCTAAAGCAAGGGGCTGAAATAGGCCACCATACTTCTATTCATGTCTCATTCATTCCAGTGGGAGCATTATAGGACACACTATGTGACCAACCTAGATAGCATATTCAAAAGCAGAGACATCACTTTGCCAACAAAGGTCCATCTTGTCAAGGCTATGGTTTTTCCTGTGGTTATGTGTGGATGTGAGAGTTGGACTGTGAAGAAGGCTGAGCACCAAAGAATTGATGCTGTTGAACTGTGGTGTTGGAGAAGACTCTTGAGAGTCCCTTGGACTGCAAGGAGATCCAACCAGTCCATTCTGAAGGAGATCAGCCCTGGGATTTCTTTGGAAGGAATGATGCTAAAGCTGAAACTCCAGTACTTTGGCCACCTCATGCGAAGAGTTGACTCATTGGAAAGACCCTGATGCTGGGAGGGATTGGGGGCAGGAGGAGAAGGGGACGACAGAGGATGAGATGGCTGGATGGCATCACTGACTCGATGGATGTGAGTTTGAGTGAACTCTGGGAGTTGGTGATGGACAGGGAGGTCTGGCGTGCTGCGATTCATGGGGTCGCAAAGAGTCGGACACGACTGAGCGACTGATCTGATCTGATGTGTCCTATCAGTGCATGGGCAAGTAGAGAAGAAAATTACAGCCAAGTAATTGGGTGGATGATCTTGGGTGGATGTTCTCTCTATTGAAAAATTGGTGAATCTGTCTTGAGATTCTAGAGAATAGTGAAGCAGTCATCTGGTAAAAAGTTGAATCAAGCATTCTCTGAGTATCTCTGATCTGCTTACCATTTCTCTTTTTGTTTCTCTTTAACTACTGCCACTTTGTTATTCACAGCTTCAAAACTGTGAACATTTGGGAATTCTCTGTCTGACATGGAGAACCTGTTGGTCGTGGTCCCTACACCATTTAAATAATTATGTCATAAGTATAATGAGATACTAAGCCCTAGACTCTTTATATTAGTCCATGCACATAAAATCAGTGCCTTTGAAAGCTCAGATGAAGTTTGGCAAGTTTGAAAGAAGCAAGAAGAGTGTAGACTGAGGGCTGACTGGGAAGTGTTGGGTAAGTTGGCAAAACAGTTGATTCTGGAAACAGAGTGCTTTATAAATTTCTCCCTGTGCTTAGAAGAACTCTATCTGGCTGAGGTTACAGCCAGATAGATATTTTATTTGTGCTAAAATAATTTACATAAATGAGAATATGGTAGCTGACTTTGATTGTAAGGATAAAAACCTTGAAATATTTGAGTATCAAGGACTTTAGAAGTAATCTACCTTACAGAATCCACCAAACTAAGTAAAGTAAAAATGCATCATATCAGTATAAATTTATTTATAAAATTTCACATTGGTTACATTTATGTATTATAAATCAAACCAAAAAAAAAAAAGAAATAAAAGTTTTGCTATTTTCCAGTGTGTTAAAATTGTATATACAACCCATCTGAGCGTGTTGGTTTCCATTAGTTTTTATTAATGGCTATAATGTACTTAGTATTAATAGTTATGTTAATTGTTATAATACACATAGCAGATGACATTTAAATATAGAACTAATCACTGAAACTCCTCCAAAAAATCCCTGTCTTCCACAGAACATAGTTTACAAAACACTTTCTTCAACATTATGGAAGATGGAAAGTCTATGCTTGGATGCTTCACTCCAGTGACAAGGAACTCATCTCTTGGCAAGGTTGCCTGTCAGAGCTCTCACTCCTAGGTACTTCCTCTTTACACAGTGCCACATCCACTTCATGAAACTTTTACCCAGCAGTCCCCGTCCTGGCCTCTAGAACTACTGTCTTTATTGGCAGGGCAGAAAGCAGCTATTGTGTTTATATCTAGGCCTTCCTTTCTCTCACCCTAATACTCCCCATTCCCTCCACTATCTCTCCTATGGACTGGTCCCAGACTTCTTGATCACTCTCCTCCCAGTGTTCCCTTGCTTCTTAGAGCAAGAAATATACACCCAAGAAATATAGCTGGCTTAAAATTACATCAAACTTGATATGTACCAACTGAGGTCTTGTTCTCTGCCCAGCCCATCTGAAAACCAGGACAGGGAATTGCACCACTGACTGTCCAACCATGCAGGTCAGAAATCTATTTCATATCCTTGACATCCAATGCTTTGCACTTTCCATACCCAATCCACCACTATGTCCTGCGATTTTGCCTTATAAATAGCTTATAAACCTCTTTATTGGTTTTGTCTCCACTGCCATCACCCTCGACCACCATACATACCAGCCTGGCTTTCCTGAACTTCTGTAAGAACCTCTTACCCCATCTGCTTATAGCTGCTCTGGCTCTCCAGAGTTGCACCACCCAACATACTTCATACTGTGGTGCTGGAGAAGACTCTTGAGAGTTCCTTGGACAGCAAAGCTATCAAACCAGTCAGTCCTAAAGGGAATCAATCCTGAATATCCACTGGAAGAACTGATGCTGAAGCTGAGGCTCCAATACTTTGGCCACCTGATGTGAAGAGTTGACTCACTGGAAAAGACTCTAATGATGGGAAGGACTGAGGGAAGGAGGACAAGAGGGCAACAGAGGATGAGATGGTTGGATGGCATCATTGATTCAATGGCCATGAGTTTAAGCAAACTCTGAGAGACAGGAAGGACAGGGAAGCCTGGGGTGCTTCAGTCCATGAGGTTGTAAAGAGTCAGACATGACTTAGCAACTAAACAACAATAATATCTTGCTTGAAATTCTTAGCAGCATCTCACTCTTTCATGATAATGAAAAATGGCTGACAAGGTCCTTTGTGACTCAGCTCCTTTCTTCCTTTTTGCTTCTCCATCTGGATTGGCACCTTACACTCTGTGTTTAGCACACTGGCCATCTTTTGTTTCCTTCCTTATGCTCTGCTTCTCTTGCAACAGACCTTCCTACCTGTTGTTTTCTCCCCCTGAGCTGTACTTTCCTCCTCTTTTGTCCTAGTAAACCCAACCTACAGGATTCAGCTCAAAGATTCCTACCTCAGTCTTCCCAGAGGTCAGATCCCTTGTTATAGATAATTATAGCCCTCAGGACATCTGCTTCATGACACTCATCACAGCTCTTACTTACATATGTTCATTTGATTAATGCCTGGCTCCCGAGCTGGACCATCAGCTTCACTAGGCTGAGATGTGTCTATTTTTGCTCACGTTTTCCCTCCTAGGGCACATAAGGTGCTCCAAAATATTTGTTGAGTAAATTAACTATGCAATTCTTATTTTGATATTTGATATCTGGTTCCATCAAGGGAATTGATCTAAAGTTTAGAAAAAATGACACAAATATGATCAATAATAAATTGAAACCCAAAGCAGATGAATAAATGGAGAACTCAAAGTTGTTTTTAAAAGAATATCCCTTGACAATATTAAGTCTGAGATTTATGTGAACAGTAGGAACTAGGGAAAAGAAAGAAGAAAAAATGATAAAGGGAGACAAACAAACATTGACACAATTTTCAAAAGGGAGTGAAGAAGCAAGAACCAAACATGACCTTTGTCCTGGACTAAAATTTAACAGAAACTATCCTGGACTAAAATTTAACAGAAACTATTAACATTTAAAAAGGGTTTGAATGCACTTGGAAAAAGAAGTGCTGGTGATTAGGAGCAAGTACAGGTTCATCAAGATTAGCTCATAGTAGATGGTCATCTGCTTTCTGTTAGGTGAACCACAGGATAGGGACAAGGGAGAATGTCAAGAGCATGAAGTATATTGATTTCATCAAGACTCTTGGCAAAAACCCCTGTAGTATCCTTGAGATGTAAGGAAATATGGGCTGAAAAGTGAAGTCGCTCAGTTGTGTCCAACTCTTTGCAACCCCTACTAGGCTCCTCCATCCACGGGATTTTCCAGGCAAGAATACTGCAGTGGGTTGCCATTTCCTTCTCCATGGGCTGAACTTGTGGATAGTTAAACACTGGTATGTGTCTGCCTAGTTTAACACTGCCCTGTCCAGGACTGATTCACTCCAATGCTCTTTATATGTTCAAATATACTTAAAATAATGATAGCTGAAACACACGAAATACTTACTATGTGGTGGGTACAATTTCAAGTGCATTTAATCCTTGCCAAAGTAATTTGAAAATGTATTATGGTCACTGCCATTTAACAGTTGAAGAAATTGAGTGTAGAGAGGTTAAGGAACATGTTCAATGTCACAGAGTTAGTAAGAGGTAGAATTGGAATTTGAACCTAGGCAGTCTGGCCCCAGAGTCTAAATTCTGTATGCTACCTTAACTCCCACCACTACCTCCATGCTTCAGATACTCTAGAATGCTCTGAGCCAGGGCTCCACCATACCTGACTAATGGTCATTCATGCACTGGCCTATAATGTTCTAAAGTAGGACCTGTAATGCACAGACTCTCAAGGGATCCATGGAAAAAATTCAGAGGTTTCTATAAGCCTGGTTTGCATCTAATTTTCACTAACCTAACAAAAGTTAGTATTTCCAATCCTTAATGTTGGCAGCAAACCACAGTATTGTCACCCCTAAAAAGCAGATATTTTCAGGTTACATGATTGCTGTTGCAGGTATCGCAACACATCATTTATGCTCATCACCTGTAAATTATAGGGGTTATTAGATCTGCCACCAGATCTCATTATTGAATATTTTGACAAAAACACTGGCATTAGTATATCACATTTTAAACATGTTGTAACTGTACTGCAGTGGAACGGTGTACCTGTTTAGCCCCATGTATTCTATGTTATGCATTTAAAGCCTTATTTGGGGAAGGAGTCCCTAGACTTCATCAGCTTGCTAAAGGGCAGAGGCTGCCCCATGCTGTCCAAGCCAAATTTGTGCTACAGCGTGTGTGGCTTAGGCTTCGTGACATGTGTTTCATGCTCAAGCAAATAGTTATGACTAATCATGGCTGACAAAAGGTAAGCAAGTGATAGTTCTGGACCACAAAGAGAAAAAGGAAGCATATCACACAGAATATTAAAATGGGTTTTCTGCAGTGGCAGCTAAAGTTTTCTTTAAGGATATAGTAGAAGAAATACAGAGTACAAATCAACAGGCAGAAAGGATCAAGGAAGTCCTTTGACATTCTCAAAGACCTCATAAACATCACTCTAGCCTGGGAGGGCTGCCCAACAGGGTATAAAAAGTGGTTGTAAAACACTCGTGGGAGGAATGTCATAAATCCAGGGGACAAGAATTGAAAGAGTGATGGCCAATGTATGTGCCCCTATGTCGACACCCTGAGACCACCCTATAAAGACCTGAAACAGTGCCCACATTCCTAGGAGCCCATCCAAGTTTCTGGCATGTTTATCTAAGAGCATTTCTCCAAACATGGGAGATGGGGCCCAATGTACGCCACAGGGTTTCCACATTGTTCCTGTCCATTGATTAGAAGAATAACTCACATACATATTCTCTATGCTTTCCATGGTGGCTTCACGACAGCACCAAGGAACAGGCAGAACAAACTTCTTTGCCATTTCACTGAGGTGGAAAGTAAGGTCAGAGAAGTGAAATGAGTTGCTCAGAGCTGCACACTGCATGCATACTGCAGGTGAGGATGAAACCAGATCTGCTGTTTGCTGGTTCCATATTCCTTGGCATAGTAATCAGATTTGAAATTTGCAAAGAATCCAGATTCCTTCCTTGAGAAGTCAGACTAGCTATATCTGAAGCCCTTTGAAGCTGTGGTTCTGAAATTTAAAGTATGCATCCCCATTTCTCCGATAGCCAACCAAGCTTGAGGAATCTGTCCTACACAGTGAACCGGTGTCCTAGCTGGACCTGCACGACCACTAAGGGCAGAACTCAGAGAATTCACCAGGCAACCTGTCTCCACCTCCCAGAGAGAAGCCTGGGGAAGCTGGGCATGTGATGAGGGCACCAGGGAGGTTCAGAGTGGGAAGAACATGGCTTTTTCCTTCCAGCACAGGGGTTCAGATGTCAGTTCTGCCACTTGGATGAGCTATGGGATCTCAGGAAACTGACTTCACCTCTCCAAATATTATTCTGTTCGTCTGAATGTGGTTGAGAAGGTTACATGTCAAGCTGAGATATAAAAAGAGGCCAGTGAATGTTAGTCTTCCTTACAAGACCCAACATCAACCCTCTAAGATATTAGCAGGGGCCTTTTAAGGTCACAATTGTTTCCTACAATGAAACGTAATGAGTTTTCCAGGGGAAATTCACTACTTGCTCTAAAAGAGCTGGGAAGAGTTCAAATACCCGAGGTGGCCACAAAAACAATAGCAAAATGCTGATGTGGGACTTAATTCACTGTGCAGCTTTACCTTGGAGTAAAGTCTCCCTCTGTGCCCTAAAAACTGGAGCATCAATGACTATACTCTCACAAAAGGTTTCTGTGCTCAAACGGATTCTGAGGCATGAGCCTCAAATCCTCCTCAGCCTCCTCTGCTGTATCCCCGTCATCAGCAACATGTGAATGAACCAAATTATCTCCAGGGCTGAGGGCGTGGGCCACATAGCTGGCTCCACCGTCAAAGGAGCCCAGCGTCATGTTCTCCACCCCCTTAGGAGGTGGCTAGTGCTGTCGTAGGGCTGTGAGGGAGGAAGCCAGCCTGGAAATGCCATGTAGGGAAGAAACTGTTCCATTTCAGTGTGAGGATTCTAAAATAGCTGCTAATAAAAAGCCTTCATACTGTGACACTTCAATACAGACACCCACAAGGATACCTTGACAAGCTGTTTGACTCCTCACAAGCTTTTTCTTGCTTTTCCTGCACAGGGCCCCCACCAGTCACCCACACAGACATACAACTATGCAGTGACAGAGAAAGCCAGCAGGGGTCTGCCTAGACTGTAGGACCAGCCGGGGAGCCCCGGTTCCCTGTGGGAGGGAAGCATCGCTGCTCTGATGTTGGCTTGTCCAGGTACCTGTCACAGCAATTTGAACCTGCTGCTTATTCTCTCTCTCTATCCTTCTGTTGTCTTTGACAATGCTTAGCCAGACAATGAGTCAAGCTTACCTCCTGGGATGAGAGGGGAGAATATCAAATGATATTCCATTTACCAATTCAGAAATGCCATGGTTCAGTGGATCTAGGCTCTGAACATAAGGAGAGTAGAACATGACTCTATGACAGTGATTAAAATCTGAAGAGCTTCTCCCACTGGAAGTCCTAACGATCTATTAATTACTATAGCACTATCTCCATCAGGAAAATAATAGGTCAAGTTTGAAAGAATTTTTAACAGCACTTATTCTATTTCTGAAGCTTGATAATTAAGATCTTTCATAAAATTACTATGTGAATCTTAGCATAGATGAGACCACATTACCTACTTTCTATAAATTCTGCTGAGCAGAAACCAGATGATTCTTATATGTGACTGTACTTTGGACTCACCTAAGAAGCTTGTTAAAAGTATAAATTCCTAATTCTCATCTTCAGAGATGCTGGATCAGTATATCTCAGGTGAGATCCAGTAATCAATATTTTGAAGAAATCACTTTGAGTTATTCAGAGGCATGGTCAAGCCTGGCACGCATGATAGCACTAGGTAAGGTCACCCTGCTATGCTTCCTTAGGATGAAAGAAATTGAGAAGTTGTCTAACAGTTGGATATCCTAAAGTAGGGCTTCCCCAGTGGTTTGGCAGTAAAGAATCCGCTGGAAAAGGAAGAACAGCGGGAGACTCAGGTTTGACCCCTGGGTCAGGAAGTTCCCCTGGGGGAGGGTATGGGAACCCACTCCAGTATTCTTGCCTGGAGAATCCCACGGACAGAGGAGCCTAGCAGGCTACAGTCCATAGCGTTGCAGAGTCAGAAACGACTGAAGCGACTTAGCGTGCACATTCTAAAGCAACTTTATGTTTGAGAATTCTCTTAGTGGAATTCAATTTGGAACTTGTTTTTATTAGATAAGTAGAATTTTTCAGTTTTTATGCCTCTACTAAGTTCTCATGACCAAACAATTAATGACTACCAAGAGAAGCTGTTGTCACTCTGCAGAGGTATACATCCTGGAGTTTCTAATGTCTTCATATGTACACAGATTAGGTTAGGTTGTTGTAACAATCTCTTGTAATTTTATAATTCTTCAAATCTGGATCAATAGACCAAACAGGAATGTGAACTAACTGCCTGAGGACAGAATTCTAAGAAAGTTTTATGCAGAATTGAGAGACAAAGTCAAGTCATACTTGCACCTAGGACCTATTTCCACCCTGAAGTCCCACTATTATGGATAAATCTTTACTTCCAAAGACTTCAAGGGGAATGGTGTACAAGCTTTCTCATACCTTCCTTTTAGGCAATCATCATAATCAGTAAGAACCTAGGAAGAGCTCAGCACTGTCTGAAGCATTATGGAGGTTAATGTTAGAAGATGCATATTCTACCTGAGAAATACTTGTAATCAGGTCACCTAGTCTTGATTATAACTTCAGTCATCTGCAATAGTCTTTAAGTTCAATACCACCTGCATCTGCTATTCTTTCCTTCTTTTTTATAAATTTTTTAAAATTTTAATTGGAGGCTAATTAGTTTACAATATTGTGGTGGTTTTTGCCATACATTCACATGAATCAGCCATGGGTGTACATGTATTCCCCATCCTGACCCTCCCTCCCACTTCCCTCCCCATCCCATCCCTCTGGGTCATCCCAGTGCACCAGCCCTGAGCATCCTGCCTCATGTATTGAACCTGGACTGGCGATTTATTTAACATATGATAATATATATGTTTCAATGCTACTCTCTCAAATCATCCCACCCTCACCTTCTCCCACAGAGTCCAACAGTCTGTTCTTTACATCTGTGTCTCTTTTGCTGTCTCGCATATAGGGTCATGGTTACCCTCTTTCTAAATTCCATATATATGCATTAATATACTGTATTGGTGTTTTTCTTTCTGACTTACTTCACTCTGTATAATAAGCTTCAGTTTCATCTACCTCATTAGAACTGATTTAAATGCATTCTTTTTAATAGCTGAGTAATATTCCATTGTGTACATGTACCATAGCTTTCTTATCCATTCATCTGCTGATGGACATCTAGGTTGCTTCCATGTCCTGGCTATTATAAACAGTGCTGTGATGAACACTGGGGTACACGTGTCTCTTTCAATTCTGGTTTCCTCAGTGTGTATGTCCAGCAGTGGGATTGCTGGATCATATGGCAGTTCTATTTCCAGTTTTTTTAAGGAATCTCCACACTGTTCTCCATAGTGGCTGTACTAGTTTGCATTCCCACCAACAGTGTAAGAGGATTCCTTTTTCTCTGCACCCTCTCCAGCATTTATTGTTTGTAGACTTTGATAGCAACCATTCTGACTGGTGTGAGATGGTACCTCATTGTGGTTTTGATTTGCATTTCTCTGATAATGAGTGATGTTGAGCATCTTTTCATGTATTTGTTAGCCATTTGTACGTCTTCTTTGGAGAAATGTCTGTTTAGATTTTTGGCCCATTTTTTGATTGGGTTGCTTATTTTTCTGGAATTGAGCTGCAGGAGTTGCTTGTATGTTTTTGAGATTAATTCTTTGTCAGTTGCTTCATTCTTTCTTTAAGACTCAAATCAAATTCTATTTCTCTCCCAGATTTCATCCCACATGCCAATAAAAATCAATTTATATCTACACTTCACAACATGCCTAGCATTAGAGTGATTCATTATGTTTCTTCTCCCCAAGAGATTTGTGGTTTTCTTTAGGGAACAGAATATATCTCATTCAGAATCTACATTTTGGAGAGACACGGCTAAAAATTATATATGCAATACCATATTGGACGAATTCAGTCCTTATCCATCCAAGGTGTTCTGTCTCTGACCACAGGACAAAGACTGTGGGAAAATGTGAAAAGTGTAGAGTGTTATTAATATTCTGCTCACACAGCTTTTTCCAAAGCTTTCTTGAACTAGTTCCCATTTTGAGCCTTGGGAATCTCTCAGAGGTAACAAGGAAGCTTAGATAATTTTCTCTTGCTCAACACTCACTGAAGATGGAGAAAATCTACTCTCTTACGAAAGTAATAATCTTGTGTAGGCAGGAAAACTTTGATTGTAGAAGAAGTATTATGTAAATGTAAGTTACTTAATTAAAAAGAAAAAACCCTTCACAGGAAGTAACTGATCTAAAGAGGTGGGAGCACTTGTTTTCTTTACTGCAGCTTACACATAGTTCACTGATAGATTTTTTAATGACATATTAATCATCATTGAGAGATGGCAACTGTCTTCTACTTTTAGGCAAGGTGGAGTGACAGGGAAAGACTATACCGTCTCGTCAGAAACAACCAAAAACTGACTTAAATATGTATATGAATCAATGATTTTCAAGACACTAGATAATAGGAAATTAGAGATCATGATTCTTGAGAGATTAGAAACAAACATAGTGAGTCCCATGGTTGCCAAGATTAATTCATTCATTGGTGGAGCACAGCATGCTCCTTGAGTTGAGGACATGGAGCTGAGAGCCCGGAGAGATCAAGGTGACTAGAGTGGATAAGACACAAAACCAGAGAAGAAAGAGCAGCACACAGAAAACTCTGAGGATCTACAGAAGGTGCCTTTCAAGTATTCAGCTGAGTATTGATCATTGCATGCAAGTGAGGACACTCTTAATGGCTGGGAAAGAACAACCCCAAAGGATCAGTGCCCACTGCTCACACAGGACCAGGAATACTGCCAGTTCCCATGAAGCAGAGTGAAAATCTCATGATTCATGGGGAATTAGGTAGAGTGCCTAGTAGATCTTGCCTCAGCAATAGGGAATTATTAGTTCTAAAGTAAGCAATGGTTTCGAAATGCCTAATAAATCATACCAGCAACACACAAAGGGATCAAATAGTTTCAAGGTATTATAATCACATTGCAGAACAAAGCTCAAAAATATTTTTAGTAAGGCAAAATATCCAGCATACAGCAAGATAAAATTCACAATGTCTGGCATCCAATCTAAAATCATAAGGTATACAAAGCACTTGGAAAACATGATCCATGATAAAGAGAAAAATCAAACAATGAAAATGGATCCAGGATGGACACACATGATGGAACTACAGGCAAACATACTGAAACATTTATTACACATTTATAAAGCATAATTATAAAATTATAGTTTTATAATATAAACATTTAAATATAAGTTTAATATACAAATATAAATTCAAATATAAAATGTTTATAATAAACATTTATTATAAAAGTTAATTAGAGTTGATTAGAATGGAAGATATAAGAAAAGGTCCATACAGAACTTGTAGGAATGAAAACGTGAATAAGTGATATGAAAACTACAATGAATGGGAATGAAGGAAAATAAAACACTGCAGAAGAAAAAATTATGGAAGTTGAAGACAAAATAATAGAAATTATCCAAAATGAAACACACAAAGAAAAGAGAATCCAAAAATATAAAAAGAGCTCAGTGAGCCACGAGGAAGCTTTAAGTGACTTAGCAAAAGTGAAATTGGAGTCCCTTGCAAGTAAGTGAGGGCATAGAAGAAATATTTGAACAAATAATGGCCCAAAATATTCAAATTGATGAAAATTATAAGCCCACAAAACCCAATGAAACCCAATGAATCCAAGGGAAAATCTTTAAAGGAGCTTGAGGAAAAAGATGCATTATATACAGAGGAATAAAACTCTCCTATTGAAAAATGCCTGCCATTTTATTTTTTAGCAGTTAATATGTGGCACTTCAATTTATTTTACTCAGCAAGCTTTAAAGGCAGATGCTCATTGAGAATAAAGAAACAGAGGCCATGATGGCACCTAAGGTGAGCATGGAAAGGTTTCTTTGCTCTTCTCAAAGCCACTCACTTTGGCTTCCTTTTCACCTGTAGTACAATCACAGTTTATCTAGATCTTCAGAAAGCCACTGATCTCTGCTACTAAGTTCAGTCCTTGGTCTTGGCCCATGTGTGGTCAGTGAGGTATAAGAAGGAGTCTTTGCAGAAGAGTTCTGGGAAAGAGTTACTTCCTGATGAAAGAAAGGTATATAGGTAGAAATTATTTTTTCCCTGCAGCCATCCTGGCTCCTTTCTACTCCAATTGCAGTTTTGACATGTTTGGAATTGAGGCAACCATCCTTCAGCCATGAATAAAAGACCAAGAAAATGTCAGGTGCCAGTAAATTACTCTGACACTGGAAAGCTTCCAAACCCATGAGAAAACTGCCCACCTGTAAATTTCTTGTAGTGTGAAAAAAAGCAACTCCCTATCTGCTTGGCCTACTACTAGTAGCTAAATGCTAAGTGCATTATAACTGCTAGGAAAGGGAAATCAGATATTTAAACTTTTGTCTTTAGGATCACAGTTGGATGCTCTTTTCTTTATATTGTTGTTAGGTCTTTATTGTCAGTGTCCTTTTTAAGGGGCTCTGGTCTCAGTGATGCAAAGATATGGAATGTGACAGATATAAGATAGCTGAAGCCTAACTGCTTCCAGATGGGTAAAAATGGGAGAAAGTATCTACTGAAGATACTTCTCAGTAGTATGAGAAATCAGAACCCTTCTGGTCCATGCACATCAAAGGGCTATTGCCTACCATCCTTCCCAGCTCACCTGAAAACACCGATTTCTGTATTGTAGTTCTTCTGTGTACAAAGAGGAAGGGCTCTTGATTTCAAGAATAAGAGACTCAGAAGACTAAAAAACAAGAGGATTTATCCCATCATCTGCTAACAGACTCCACTAGTTGGTAAATGGATGGAACCAGGGCTCTGAACCAGGCCAGCTCTTTTGCGCAGACTTTGGTCACTTTCTATAGCCCTTCTGAAAAGACCACAAGTCCCAGTAATAGATTAAAGGCTCTAAGGAGTTCTGTAGCAAGGAAATTATTGCTTACCTTAGTGATCATGGATCTCTTTTACTGGTGAAAGAGATGGATCAGCTAATGGATCTAGTTTGAGAGACACTGCACTAGACCAATCAAATACATACAGCAGTGGAGATCTGGGGATCTGTTGGGCAGATCTATTTTCATAAACTAATGCAATCTGACATGTCACTTTCTGGCATAAAATCTCTCAGTAGCTTCCCACTGACAAAAGGACCAAGTTCAAAGAATTTGGCATAGCAAAGAGGCAGCTGTGAAGTCTGATGATAATGTGAATAGCCTACTTTTTTAGCCTCAAGGGTATGTAAAGGAGCCTCATTCTCAGGGCATGCATTATGGTATTTTTGCACCATTTCTTTTGCTATGATACCTCCAATGCCAAGAATTCCCCCCTCCCCTCATCGTCCACAGCCTTCTTGCCAATAGATAAATTTCTGGTTCATATCTTAAATACCAGTTCAAATGCCTTGTCTTTGTGAACTTGACTCTTATGTCCTAAAGCAGACTGGTAGCTTTCTTTTTAGGGTTTCTTATACATATTTCTATTGATATTTCAGCATCCATCACATTGTGTTCAGTTACTCAGTTGTGTCCAGCTCTGTGCGATCCCATGGACTGTAGCCCATAAGTCTCCTCTGTCCATTGAATTTTCCAGGCAAGAATTCTGAAATGGGTTGCCAATTCCTAATCCAGGGGATCTTCCCAACCCAGGGATGGAACTCTCTTATGTCTCCTGCATTGGCAGGTGGATTCTTTATCACTAGCACCAACTGGGAAGCCCCTTCATCACATGGTGCTGTGTGTGCTCAGTCACTTCAGTAGTGTCTAACTCTTTGTGATCATATGGACTGTAGTCCACCAGGCTCCTCTGTCCATGGGATTCTCCAGGCAAAAATACTGGAGTGGGTTGCCATGCCCTCCTCCAGGGGGGATCTTCCCAATCCAGAGATCAAACTCACATCTCCTACATTGCAGGCAGATTCTTTACTGCCGAGCCACCAGGGAAGCCATTATCACACGTCTAAAGACTCTGCCTTTATTATTTAGTACAGTATCTAGCCTGTGGCAGCTGCTTCATTAATGTGTGTTGAATGAATGAATAAATGGACACTCACCCACCCTGTTACAACTCCAAAGCATATGTGAAAGGTTCTTAGGGAGGCTTGAATACAAATTGAGTCAATTTAGAATCTTAAAACAATTTATGCAAATCTACTTTAACATAGAATTAGCCTGAATTCAATGTTCTGATTTCTGCCCAACAGGCAGGTTCCTCTGAACTGTGCTTTTTCTCTCACTGTTGTTCAAGGCATAAAATTAAAGATGATTTCATAGAATAAAACATCTCTTATGTTTCTGGGGCCACTTTAATCAGAAAAACCTAACCAAAAAGGTCTATAATTGTTTGTGTGAAAGTTAAGAGTCATCATGTGAGTATGTATTAAGGAGAAAAATAAGGAAATGGTATCTGCAAAAGAGAGTTAATGACATAGAGAGCATTTTTCTTTCAGGAAGAAGATGTGTTGCCTTTTTAAATGAATGTTTTTTTCTGGTTTTAAGGGTTCTAGGCAAATATATCAGAGGAAGTTTGCCCACTATAGTGTTAATGTAAATAAGTTTCAGCTCTGGGCTTTCTACTGAAAATAAATTGTCTGAGATAAAGATGTCCCTATAACTCTAACTTTACTTCCTGAAGGCAGTGCTCCTAGACCCAGCACCAGGCCTGTCTGCAAGTCTGAGTATCTTAAGTTTTCATCAATAGAGCTAAAAAGACACATTCATCAAGGCTTTTCCTCATATGTGTCCTATCAGCATACCTAGTCTGTGCCGTGCACTCTGCCAGTTTGCACAGATATAAAGATATATAAGATTGTCCTCTCTCTGCTGTCACATCAATGAGAAGACATGAGCAGATTTCCATGAGGCAAAATACTCCGTGCTGTAACGCTTATTTCTAGGAAGTATTGAGGGATCACAGATTTGTCAGCCGTTGTTCTGCATGGAGGAAGTCAGGGAGGTGGTGGAACTGAAGTTATCTCTTAGGAATCAGCAGTTATCACCAGGTAGACACAGTGTTGCTCCCCATAGCCGGGATGACCTGAGCATTTTACACAGCACAGTAAAAACATCAATGGAATGAGTTAAGATCTACCTATCTACTCAACAATCTATCTACTCATCTATCTACCTATTTATAATCTACCTGCCTATCTACTTAGAAATGCTCACATTACAAGCAAATAGTCCTTAAAAAAATAAACACTTTTTTTTTTCCAAGACCAAAGTATAAAAATTAACTCTAGATTATTTCTCATGTGCTTGTCCAGTTTTTAAATTACCTAAGCCTTCTCTCCTCTATGGTTCAGGACTTTATTTTCTAGTTTATCACCCTTTTTCCTCCAGGGTAGGCAGAGTAAGGGACAAAGTACCTAAAGTTCAAAACAGTTCTTTTTACTACTTGTTGTATCAGCTTATTTTAACAAAACTTGTCTTCCTTTCTCTCTGCTGTTGATAAACTGTATTAAGCACTTGCAGATGATTTCCGGACTTGTTTATATCATTTTAACACTTTAGGATTCTCACCATGGCCTTTAACCAAGTTAGATTCACTTGCTTCTTTAAATGTCCATTATTAATGAGCTTTCTAATTCTGTTTTCCTGTTTTTTCTTTTTTAATTTTATTTTATTTTTAAACTTTACATAATTGTATTAGTTTTGCCAAATATCGAAATGAATCCGCCACAGGTATACATGTGTTCCCCATCCTGAACCCTCCTGCCTCCTCCCTCCCCATACCATCCCTCTGGGTCGTCCCAGTGCACTAGCCCCAAGCATCCAGTATCGTGTATCAAACCTGGACTGGCAATTCGTTTCTTACATGATATTTTACATGTTTCAATGTCATTCTCCCAAATCTTCCCACCCTCTCCCTCTCCCACAGAGTCCATAAGACTGTTCTATACATCAGTGTCTCTTTTGCTGTCTCGTACACCGGGTTATTGTTACCATCTTTCTAAATTCCATATATATGCGTTAGTATACTGTATTTATGTTTTTCCTTCTGGCTTACTTCACTCTGTATAATAGGCTCCAGTTTCATCCACCTCATTAGAACTGATCCAAATGTATTCTTTTTAACGGCTGAGTAATACTCCATTGTGTATATGTACCACAGCTTTCTTATCCATTCATCTGCTGATGGACATCTAGGTTGCTTCCATGTCCTGGCTATTATAAACAGTGCTGCAATGAACATTGGGCCAGAAAAATAAACGATCCCTGTTTTTTCTTAAGTGAAAGATGAATTAAAGGATAGGATTGCTTACCCCCACCACCATAAAACTAAAATTCAAAGTGTTGTATAAGACTTAAAAGTGAGGATTTCAGATCTTTGGGGCTCTGTATTCACCAATGGTCACCATTCATTTTAAAGGCATGTTGAAACCAAATCATGGAAAATACTAAAGCACACATTTAAAAAAATTCAGTGGATCCACTGAGGCATAGTAATGATCAAGTAGACTGAGATCCTAAGTCTCTGACAGGCAGAATGTGACAGAAATCTGGTTCAGATGTTTCCTAAATGTCAGGCTTTGCCAGTGGAGGGAAGGAATAAAAACGAAATGAAAGACTGGTACTGCAGAGCTGCTAATTAAAACAATTCAGAGAACATAAATGCTAGAGTAATTTTGGACCTGCCATATCAGGCTGGTTTCAATGCAAATGTAGTGTTCCGATTTCTTCCTTCTTTAGGAAGATATAATTAGCTCAGCTGCAACAGGGTGGAAGCTTTGAGGCAGCCGTTTCCTGGTGCTGCCAGCTCCCCCATGATGGAGGAACAGCTGCCACCCGCCCCTCCTGCCATGGATCACACAGAGCTGGGGCCACCCCACAAGGCAGCTCACAAGCCACCATGAGCAGAAAGCTCAGGCTGCCAGTGGAATTTGTTCTTGCTTAAAGAAAAAGAACATGTAACTCCTTAATCCAGTTGACTCCATGCCCAAACAACATCTTTCCATGGAAGATACCCTTGGTAAAGACAAAAGTCCTCATCTACTACTGTGCAGGAAGGATATTAACAGTGGTGATGATGATAGCCCACATCAGCCACAGCAGTTCCCCACCTTGGAGTGTGAAGGCTTTTGAAGAAATTAAGAACAAAATAATTACAAAAATGTGCCCACAAATGAGCTGTAAGGAGAACAGATTCCCCAGCTTCCATGGCAGAAAATATGAAGAGAAACCATGATGGGGATGGGCTTAACACTAAGCTTATGGATGATCCAACAGGTGGGTAACTTACATGGAAGCAAAAGTGTCCTGGGAGGTAGCCACACAAAGTCACGCTGAATTCACATGTAGAAACAGAGCAACAGCTTCTACTTGTCCATTGGACAAACTTAAGAGAATGAACTCCATGGATAGGCTTTTGATATTTGAATAAGCAAAGATATTCTACAAATGAGTTCTATGACAATAAATACTTTCATGGAACCAAAAAGTAGATTACCATTTGAAAATTTTAGAGACAGCAAAATGAAATTCATAATTTATTTTTTCTAAGCTACTACTAAATCGGCCAGTTCTTATGCTCATTACCCACTTCATACCAAATCCCACCAGGCTCACCTGTCACAGAGGTCAAGGTAAGGCTGGTTCTTTCTCCTCATCCTCAAAGGGAACAACAAACAACAAAGTGAACATATAAACCTTGACGCTGCAACTAAGTAGGGACCATGGTGGGGGGATTAAATCAGTGTGGCACCTGAAGCACATTTCTTAATGACTAGGATAGTTCTGTGAAGAACATCTAACAAATAAAGAAACTGGGAATCATTATTTCCTCCAATCTATTCAGCAGGAAATATTTCAAGAAAATGTCACTAAGTGGAGGATTTTCTTTTTAACAAAATCAGAATATACAGTAGATGACAAATGACAGTGTTTTAAAATGCATAAATGACCAAGGCTAAATTCTCATGTCTATAATGATGGTCATTGCTTTGCTAGTTTTAAGGCTTTTTAAATTGATATATAATTCTTATACCATAATATTCATCCTTTTAAAGTACATGTTCACTTATTTTTATTATATTTATACACATACTAAACAACCATCACACTACACATTTATGGAACATTTTCATCACTCCAAAAAGAAATTCCATATCCAGAACCAGTCACTTATTCTACATTGTCCCCCAGCTTCTGGCAACCACTAATCTACCTCCTGCTTTGTGGATTTGCCTATTCTGGATATTCCGTATAAATGGAATCACGTAGTATGTGACCTTTTGTGCTTGGTTTCCTTCACTTAACCATAATAATGTTTTCAAGGTTCACATTGTAGCATGAATCAGTACATCATTCCTTTTAATTAATGAATAATAGTCCATCACACGGATGATCACATTTTGTTTATCTGTTTACTATTTGATGGACCCTTAAACTGTTTCCACTTTTGAGCTATGAATAATGCTGCTATTTCATTTGTGTACCTGTGTGTGTGTGTGTGTGTGTGTGTGTGTGTACATATGGTTTTAATTCTCTTGGGTATATACCAAGGAGTAGAATTTCTGAGTTATATGATGATTCTCTTTTGTACATTTTGAGGAACTGCCAAACTATTTTTAAAGCAACTGCACCAATTTAGGTTCCCACCAGCAATTTATGAGGGTTCCAATTTCTCCGCATCCCCGTTAACACTTCTTATTGTCTGTTTTGCCCAGTGGATGTGAAGCGGTACCTCATTGTGGTTTTGAGT
Source organism: Bos indicus x Bos taurus (assembly GCF_003369695.1). Taxonomy (NCBI): domain Eukaryota; kingdom Metazoa; phylum Chordata; class Mammalia; order Artiodactyla; family Bovidae; genus Bos; species Bos indicus x Bos taurus. The sequence continues at coordinate 78,262,112 of NC_040083.1, read as the reverse complement.
TACATTTCCCTAATGACTGATGATGTTGAGCATCATTTTATGTACCTATTGGCCATTTGTATATTTTCTTTGGGGGCACCAAGAGAAACTTAAAAATATTTCACCTATTTTGTAATTGGGTAATTTATCTTCATATTGTTAAGGTTTTCAGTCTTTTTCTTCAGAATTATTTTTCCAGAGAATGTATAAAAAGTCACTGAGTTCCACCTCATTCAGTCACAGCTTTGAGAATGAAGCATAGCTTTATTGATTTGGATAATAATAAAGTTGAAAATATTTACTGAGCACTTATTTTGTGCCAGGCCACTCTGAAACCTTTATTAACTTACTGTGAAAGGGAGAGCCATTGCCAGGGCCACATATTTCTTCCCTGGATGCTCATCAAGATCAGTAAAGATTGTTTTTAAGGAAGAACCCATGTGTTCGTTTGTCTCCTTGGACAGGGAAATGCCCCCATCTCTCTACTTCCTACCAAGGAAGCAGAGCTAACAGAGAACACACATCCATTGGCATGTAACCTCCTGCTATGTTTTAGCTTTCTAGACCAAACTAGTCATCATTAGACTTAGAACAGGTGCTTATCAAAATGCTTATCACAATGCTTATCAAAATGACAAAGGAAGAAACCCCACAAAACAATCTACAGAAGAATATGCAGCTAAGCAATGGGTTCATTGTCTTAGACTAATTGTAGCAAAGTCAGCTCAGCTAAAAGGCAGACATTGAGGTGAGGGAGGCTGCAAGGAGGAGTACAGGAGACAAAAGGAGGAGGTTCTTCCTCAAAGATAAGTCATAATGGGAGGAGCAAAGGCAAGGACAGGCATGTTCTTCACCAGGCCCAATCTAGTACAAAAGTTAGTTCAGTTATAGGTTTTATCTTTTTAGGTGATATATTTCTGGAACACTTATTTCTTTTTCTACCTACATCCCTCTGCCCTTAAAAATCAAGCATGACAACAAGAAAAAAAAAATGGGGGATTTGAGATGGTAGAACATGACCCCAAATCTTCACTTTCAGTATCACAACTTCCCATTTTCCAGAAATGACCCTTTTCTTTCATACCCGAGTTCTGAGATCTCAGTTAACAAATCTAATACTCCAAGGGGGCCAACTCCAGGTAATCAGTGGATCTGCATCATTGAATACAGTTCTAGCCATTAGCATGTTAAAGGGTGGAACCTCTTACCATGATGGCCACCAACCAAGACGGTTCTCAGTGGGAACCTCCAACACCTTAGTGTACCTTCATTTATGTGAATAAATTCACCTAAAGTCAAACCTCAAACAAAAGGCTCCAGGCATAATTTCACAGAATAAAAACCAAACCTCTAAATCCTTTAACTTTGTGGCCTCCTAAAGTCCTCAGGCTTCCCCTCGCACAACTCTCATGTTGAAATCTTTCTCTTAACAATATCTAGAGAACCATGGAAAGGGCAGGATGGTGTTGCGGGCTGAATTATGTCCTCCCCAGATTTACATGTAGAAGCCTTAGCCCCTAGTATCCCACAATACAGTTGTATTCAGAGATGGGCTTTTAAAGAGGTGATTAAGCTAAAATGAGGCCATTAGGGCGGGCTGTAAACCAGTCTGACTGGCATTCTTATAAGAAGAAATTTAGACACAGAGAGAGACCCCAGGGATGTATGTGCACAAAGAAAAGACCATGTGAGGCCATACACAGCAAGAAGGCACAAGGAGAGGAGCCTTAAAAGAAAACAGCCCTACTGTCAGCTTGAGCTTGGACTTCCAGCTCCCAGCACTGTGTGAAAATCATCTTCTGTTGTGCAAGCCACTGAGCCTGCAGTATTCTGTTGTGGCAGCCCAAGCACATGAATACAAGAGGTCCCCAGGGAAGGAGGGCCCTGGGCCTCCTCACGGGTACAGCCACTCACCCTGTAGTAGTCGGTGCTGTACACGTCCCGGGACATGCCGAAGTCCCCGATCTTCACCAGGAGATTCTCGCCCACCAGGCAGTTCCGGGTGGCTAGGTCTCGGTGCACGAAGTGCTGCGATGCCAGGTAGACCATGCCTGCAGCGATCTGCTGGGCAATGTGCAGCATCTGCGACTGCGTCAGCTCCGTCGGTGGGTTGCCCTCGGCCATCAGCACTGCATCCGGTCCATGCGCCCTGGACAGAACACGAAAGGCCTCATGGAGCCTCGGCTCTTTGCCTTGAGGGGTCCTGTGCCCCTCATCAGCTGCTGGTGTGGGAGGATACTGCTTGCCTTAGCAAAAATAGGAGGCAAGGACAATCCATCCATAGTTTTTCCCCCAAAGCCTCCACAGTACCCAGGCTTCATTTCCCAGAAAATCTAACATTTCCAGGACCCTGTGGGCCTGAACAGTGCTCCCTCAACATACAGACAGGTTCACCTTTTAGGGCTCTGGAACTATGCTAGGGTCAGGCACTGGCTAGATTCCAAACCCTAGAAAGCAGTGGGTGACTGAAGCAAAAAACAAGTGAACAAAAAATATGCAAATTAAAATAAAACACTGGAGGAGAGTTTCACTCTCCTGGAGTCAGGAGTCATTGCATCCCAGCAGGAGCCCCAACTCTCCCCCTCTCAGCCACATCCTGCAGCAGGGGGTCCTCACCCAGGCTGGTCCCTCCAGAGTGCAGTTCTAATCTCCCCCACTTCACCCGTTCCATGGCTCAACATGGTTTCAAGCTACCCTTGTCATCCTCAAGCCCAGCTTGGCAAAATAACTGGGCATCTTCATCCCAGGCATTCATTCCCAGTGAAAAATGCCATCTCCTTCAGCTCAGTCCCATCCCTGATCTCCAGCTCCATCTGCACAGGCCATCACAGAGGGCAGAGGGCAGCTTTTTGAATCACAATACATTTAGTCTCTCACTGGGGCAACTTTTGTTCCCCATACTATGTGTGGGGAGTGGTGAAGTATGGTGCAGTTGTATATCTTCTTTATATTCTGTCTTATCCAGTTTTCTCCCAGCTGTGTGGCAACTTAAGGCATCTGAACAGTGGCATGTGCTTCAGGGAAGGGAGGGTCTCAGTCTTAGGATGCCACTGTTAACCCCTTACCTCCACCCCGCATTCCCCAACTTGGAATCCTGCCTGGTGAGCTAAGACTGGAGTCACTGCCCTGATGGACTGAGGGGGCGCTGCCGGGCCAGGAGGAAAGACTACTTTTGCTGCTGGACCTGCCAGGACAGTCTAAGGGCTTCTCCCTCCCAAAGGCAAACAAGGGAGAAGATCCTTCAGGACAGTTGGAAGCACTTCAAATAAACATAGAAGATTCTAAACAAATTTTAAAGTGGGTGACCCCATCCACAGCGTTTCAGAGCTGTATCACTATTTGAAAATAACAGCCAGAATTATCCAAGAACATACGACTTGTTTTACTCCTCCTCCTACCGGCTAGCCCCACAGCCCCTCCCACCGCGGCTTCAGCCACAGTGGCTCCCAAAACACACTGTCACCAGACATTTTGTTCTTGCATTTTCAGAGAATAAGCACTGGACAAGGAGCTGGGGAATTTCCCAGTTCTGACTGCGTCCAGCCCTACGGCCTGGGAAAGTCTTTTAGCGAGTCCAGTTTGTTGTTGTTGCTCTTCAGTTGTTCAGTTATGTCTGACTCTTTGTGACCCCATGGATTGCAGCACACCAGGCTTCCCTGTCCTTCACTATCTCCTGAAGTTTGCTCAAACTCATATCATTCAGTCAATGATGCCCAATCTGTAATTTTCTCATTAGTCAAAAATCCAAAGGTCTGTTATGTTGGGTTATCATTTGATTTGGCTGTAGTTGCTAAGTTGTGTCTGACTCTTGTGACCCAATGGACCATAGCCTGCCAGGCTCCTCTGTCCATGGGATTTCCTAGGCAAGAATACTGGAGTGGGTAGCCATTTGCTTCTCCAAGGGATCTTCCTGATCCAGGGATCAAACTTGGATCTCCTCCATTGCAGGTGGATTCTTTACTGACTGAGCCACTGGGGCTGTCACTTAGGTTCCTTTTATCTGAAAACATCTGGATATAACTTTTCTGTTTTTGTATAAGGCAAATTCTAACACATTTATTTCACCTCCATTCAAACTCCAGCCCTGACTGCCAGTGGTCACACCGAGGAGAATACAGGAAAAGCCTTGGCTTCTTTCTGCTCAGACTCTCTTCTTCTGGAGTAAGAAGTCTTACAGTGCAGTGCCCAAGGTTCTAGGTTATCAGAAATGAATCTGATCTCCTTCTAACATGCTAGCTTTGACCTCAGTGGGTGCAGACATCTCTGGGCCTGCTTCTTCATTCTGTGAAGTGGGGAGACTGACTATACCTACTTAATACAATTACGCTGATAGAAGAGGCTTTAGACACCGCTTGTATGGTGCCTTGTGGATTTTCACTTGAAAGCCAGAGGGAAAGGCTTTGAAATAAAGTTTTCCTTAAAAAAAAGAAATGGATGGTGATATGAAAACATGCATTACCCCCTGTGCATTTCTTTTTGTGGTTGGCCTGTGACGAGGCTCTCAGAACTGGCCCCGTCCCCTCACTAAAGGTTACTCAAGCCCAATCCTTCCAGCACTAAAGGGGCAGGGGAAAGTGACAGTATTTTCACTCATCATAGGAAATGCCAGGAAAGGGATCTAGAGATGCACATAAATTATGAGAAATCCTGAAACACCCCGAGAATGTAAGCCAGGGTGAAATCGTCACAGATTTCAGTTCAAAGAGTGAACGACTGTGACGACAGGTGATCTGTGGCTGAAATGAGGCTGTGTACCCTCTCACCGACGCGATGGACATGCATTTGACTAGGCTTTGGGAGTTGGTGATGGACAGGGAAGCCTGGCGTGCTGCAGCCCATGGGGTCGCAAAGAGTCGGACATGACTGAGCAACTGAACTGACGGACTGCCCCCTCCTATCACGTGTGCCTGTGTATTGAGGTTGCATGCAGGCATGTCAAGTTGCTTCAGTCATTTCCAACTCTCTGCTACCCTATGGGCCAAAGCCCTCCAGGCTCCTCTGTCCATGGGATTCTCCAGGCAAGAATACTGGAGTAGATGTTGTCCCCACAGACTTTCTTCTCTGACACATTTTCCTCTTTATTTTGGTTGATGGATCCGTAATCCTGGGAGTTACACCTTCTGCATTATGGCAGCACCCGGATTGATCTGTCCTCCAGTTTCTACAGGCACTGGACAGAGCTTCCACAAAATTAGCACTGGGAACTTCATGGAGCCACTGGAAGTTTCAGGAACTGTACAGTTTAAGGAACAAGTTAATTGCTGAGAAAAAGTGGAAGGGGGAGAGGGTACTGCTGTGTTTAGAAATGGCATCACATGGCTTGTACAGTCTGGATCATTTTGACCCTCTATAACCTCATGAATGGGCTTCCTAGGTGGTGCTGGTGGTAAATAATCCACCTGCCAATGCAGGAGACCTAAGATATGTGGGTTCAATCCCTGGGAAGGGAAGATCCCCTGGAGGAGGGCATGGCAACCCACTGTACTATTCTTGCATGGAGAATCCCATGGAGAGAGGAGCCTGGAGGGCTATGGTCCATAGGATAGCAGAGAGTTGGAAACGACTGAAGCAGTTTGGCTCACCTGCACACAACCTCATGAATACACACGCACACGTGATAGAAGAGGGGACACAGCATTATTTCAGCCCCAGAAATCCAGACTCCTCTAAGAATCTTTCTGCGGCAGAGACTTTAGGAAAGAGAAAAAGTTAGAGTCCAGTGCCAAAGGCCACCTCTGTGTATGTAAAACCCCCATCCTGCAGCAGTCTCCTCCACAGCACTGGAAAGCAGGGGCTCTCCAGGGCCCCCTGCCCTGTGCCCCCTCCCCTGGGGGGTGGGGCTGGCTCCTGCATTGTTAACCAGACATTTCTCCTGCTCAGTTCTGGGTATCTTGAGTAGAAAGTCCTGGTGTAAAAAGAGGGCAGGCAAGGCTTTTAGATAAGTTCTTAAGAGGAGTGCAAGCAAAGGCGACAACACGTCTCTGCTTCAGCCCACAGGGTACCCGCAGCTCCTGGAAATAACAACATGTTTCACCTCTTTCAGGAGAACATGCCTCAAGAGGGGAGAGCCCCTCTGGGCTTGGGGAGCAGGTGGCAGGGTCAGGATTCTGACCAGGGAGGCGTCTCCTCCCTGCCTTGGCCTGTTGTCTCCCAGTGTGGGTGGCAGAAGCACTCAGCCACACTCTTGTGGCTCTTCAGTTCAGTTCAGTTGCTCAGTTGTGTTTGACTCTTTGCAACCTCATGAACTGCAGCACGCCAGGCCTCCCTGTCCATCACCAACTCCCGAAGTCTACCCAAACCCATTGTGACTCTCAGCTCAGTTCAGTTCAGTTCAGTCGCTCAGTCGTGTCCGACTCTTTGCAACTCCATGAACCGCAGCACGCCACGCCTCCCTGTCCATCACCAACTCCCGGGGTCTACCCAAACCCATTGTGACTCTAGAACACTACAAAACACTGCTTCCCTTCTGGTTTTTAATGGTCCCTTCAAGAGGAAGTGTTGATGTGGTCGAGACAATGGGGTTTGCAGCCAGGGGCTGTGGGTTTGAATCTCAGCTCTGACATTCACTAGTCCTGTGACTGTTTTTTCAACTGTATACTGCTGATGTTACTGTGCTTTGTGCTGTGCTAAGTTACGTCAGTCGTGTCTAGTTCTTTGCAACCCCATGGACTGTAGCCCGCCAAGCTCCTCTGTCCATGGGATTCTCCAGGCAAGAATGCTGGAGTGGGTTGCCATGCCCTCCTCCAGGGGATCTTTTCCACCCAGGGGTTGAACATGCATCTCTTAGGTCTCCTGCATTGGCATGTGGATTTTTTACTGCCAGCACCACATAGGAAGCCCCAGGGATAATGGTAATAATAGCTTATTAAGTTGATACATTTAAAACATTTAGAATGCTTAGAAAGACTCAAAAAATAGCTGTTTTGTTTGGCTTTGCCAGGAGGCTTGAGGGATATTAGTTCCCTGACCAGGTTTTAAACCTGGTTCCCAGCAATGAAATTCCCTTGCCCTAACCACTGGACTGCCAGGGAACTCCCAATAAAGAGCTGTTATCACTTGAAAAAAGGGCCCTTTTCTATATTCCCTTCATTGGAAGGTAATTTAGGAGAATTCTAAGAGGAAAAATTGTAACCTCCTTGAAAGCAAGGACCATGCTTGACTCCTCATCTCCCAGCCAACCTAACATAAGGCCTGTTCCTGTTGGTCCTCAATGGCTTTGGGATGAATAAAAGGGGTGGGAGGATAACTGTAGACATCTGTCTTCACAGAGAACTTCCAGTGATACTTAAGGACACAATTCATGGCAGCATAAGGGCATGGTTCCCTCCCAGAAGGAGAGGACAGACTGTAGTTCACAGCACATCCTTGCACCTGAGAACCTGATTCTTGGCATAGAAAACCTTTTGCTCCCAGAATTCAGCAGGTTCTGAAATTGAGCAGAGGAGGTTTTCAACAACTCCCTGCCCTGTACAAGCTGCCAAGGGAGAATCAGGTGCCTGATCCTCTGGAAGGCATGGAAGAGAACTAGGGATGGAGCTGAGAGTGAAGGAATCAACACACACACACACATGTGCACAGTCTGAGCTCACAGAGGCATTTACTTGAGTCCAGGTGAGTACATTTGAATTTATTATTCTACAGTTTGGGGAAAGCACCATTTTAAAATAGGGACATAGCCTAGAACATGGGAATAGAAGGGAATTAGTTCTCCTTTAAGCAGCTAGACCTCAATTAAATGCAGCTTCTTTTCTTCCTTTCACATTAGATGAGTCAAACTGTGTACAAGCTCCCACTGTCCTCTCTCCTACCACCTGTGTATGTGTATTCATGGGGCTAGAGACGGTCGAAATGATCCAGACTGTACAAGCCATGGGCTGCCATTTCTAAACACAGTAGTACCTCTCCCCATTTCACTTTCTGTCAGCAACTGACTTACTCCTTAAATTATACATTTCCCGAACCTTCCAGTGGCTGCATGAAGCTACTGGTACTGATTTTATTGGAAATCTCTCTCTAGTGCCTGTAGAAACTGGAGGAAGACAGAGTAGTCTAAGTGCTGCAGTAACGCAAAAGATGTAACTTTCCCAGGATTATGGACCCCTCAACCAAAATGAAGAGGAAAATGTGTCAGAGAAGAAGGGCTATGGGTGCAACATCTATTGATTACCTGCCGTCACAATGGGTTTCCCTGATGGCTCAGACAGTAAAGAACTTGCCTGTAATGCAGGAAATCTGGGTTTGATCCATGGGTCTGGAAGAGCCCCTGGAGAAAGATATGGCTATCCACTCCAGTATTCTTGCCTGGAGAATCACATGGACAGAGGAGCCTGGCGGGCTATAGTCCATGGAGTCGCAAATAGTCAGACATGACTGAGCAACTAACAATACACTAGCCTTTTCTAACACACAACATTAGCCATCACAATAGTCCTAACACCAGTCCATGAGGTGGGTGTTATTATACCCCTTTTGCAGGTGAGAAAACTGAGGCCAGTGAGGAACATCTTCCTTATTTCTCTTAAGTTAAACTATCTACCAAGAAATCATAGCTAACAACTGCTAATCTTTCAAAGATTAGTTACATTTTAAAGAAAACAGCATGTTAGAGCCAGATGTGTCTTTGAGGGGATCTAACTCAGACCCACCTGAGGGTTGAGGTGATTGAGGCAAAGTGGGTTGGGGACCCCAACAGTGGGCCCCAAGCAGCAGATGCAGAACAGGAAGGAAAACTGTGTCTTCCAGCCCTTACCACTGAGACTTCTTACTTTTCTCATTGTGTAAGATCTTAAATGTGTGGCTTCCATTTGCACATCTGCTTAATGTAAATAAAAGCATCACTTGATTTCCTTCACCAAGGAGTATCGGGATCAACACACTTATTCTCTCCCCTGGTAGATACAGGATAAGAAAACTCACTATGGGTTCCAGTAGGGTGACCACAACCATCCTCTATCTCCCACATCAAACCCAGCTCCCTTCAGTTTCCCTCACTGAGGTAGTTGGTGTATGAGTAGAAATCACTAGTAGCAGGATTCAAGCTTCTGCTTGTTGAAAACATCCTACAGGCTTCTATGCCACGAGCTTTCTATTCATTCTAATTCAGCCTCATGCTTACCCTGCTGGCTCAGTAGTGCCATCAGAACAGCTAAGAGACTTGCCCAAGGTCATTCAGCTAATACATGCCAGAGCTGAGATTCAACTCCAGCGCAGCATCCTGCCTGGATCATAAGTGTCCCCTCACTAACGACACTAGGACACTGCTCTGCGATGCCTTTTACTTTGTGAGGTGTCTCTCACTTGCTATATCTTGCAGCCCCTCCCAGACTCCTGCACCCATTGCCCCAAGGAAGGGACCTGCCTGAGAACCTGCCATTGAAACAAGACCCCGTTTGGCCAGTGTGGAAATCCAAGCAACAACCCTATTTAGCAGCCCAAGAACTCCCTTTTATCTGCCATGCTTCCCCTTTCCTCATTTTGCCACCTTCCAGTTTCTCCCTGACCACACAACCCCCAGATGAAGCTGGCCATCTTTTCCTGACTTCAGGGACTTGACTTGAGTCCCAATCCTGAGTCTTCCCTAGACCTGTCCTTCCTTCTAGATGTTTCACTCTTTTGATGGTGTTCTTTTCACTCAGTCCTCTGACCTACTGACCTCCTGGTTCTGCTTTCTGTCCTCAGAACAGAGTCCAAATGTTCATCTTTCCAGCCATGACTCCTCGTACCTCCTTGTCTAAACCTCCCCTCACCCTGGTTTTTAACGTTGTCGGGTGTCTCCAAGACTCATCACTCTCACCAGCCCAAGCCTTTTCCTGTGACACCTGGGAGCCTGAGCTCTTGCTGTTTCTTTTATCAGAACAACACTCTTCCCTTATCCACGAGGCAAACTCCTACAGATCCTAAGGCCCATCTCAGATGTACATGCCATGTACCATTTAATAAACCAACACTCAATAAATGCAGGTGGGAAGGAATGGAATCGTTAGTGTCACATTAGTAGGATTTGTTGGTTCAGGAAAAGAAGCAATGCAGTGGACTTGGGCTCTTTTTCTGCGGCAGGCGTTGGTGTTGTCACCAGGATAGGTGGTTCCAGAGAAAGGTCCAGGGGCCCCTTGGTCATTCCTGGGAACTTCCTGTCCTCACCCCCAGCTCATATGGAGCCTACCTCCCACCTGGCTCCCGGCGTCTCCCGTACCTGAGGAATTTGTTTAGGTCCCCGTGCTTCATGTACTCGAAGACCATTATGAGTGGGTCGCCCTCCACGCAGACGCCATAGAACTTGACAATGTGCTCGTGCTGGAGGTTGGTCAGCAGCTCGGCCTCGCGGTGGAAGTCCTTGCGTGCATTGTCGCTGGCATCCTTCAGCGTCTGAGGACCGGGGGCAGAGAAGAGAAATCAACACAGCTTAGACTGAGGGTATGAGAGGGAAGCTGTCAAGAAGTAATTATTCTAGGGGGCTTGAGGTTCCTGGATGGGAAGGACATTCATCCCATGTATCACACACTCCGGTATCAAAAAATTGAAAACAAACAAAAAAAATGTTTGTATGAAGAACTGAGGAAAAGCTCCTTCTGGATATGCAAAGTTTTACAGTTTACGAAGAATTTGCATAGGGGTTCTCCATTAAGCGACTGACATGAACTTTTCTTTTTACAGGATGTTGAATATATTTCCTTGTGCTATATAGTAGGTCCTTGTTTATTTTATATATATTAAATAGTAGTGTATATCTCTTAAACTCAGATTCCCAGTTTATCCATCCCTCCTTCTTTCCTCTTTGGTAAACATAAGTTTGTTTTCTAGGTCTGTGAGTCTATTTCTGTTTTATAAATAAGTTCCTTTGTATCATTTTTTAGATTCCACAAATATTTGTCTTTCTCTGTATGATGGTATAATAATCTTTAGGTCCATACATGTTGCTGCAGATGGCATTATTTTGTTCTTTTTTATGGCAGATTAATATTCCATTGTATATATGTACCACTTTTTCTTTATTCATTCATCTGTTGATAGGCATTTAGGCTGTTTTCTTGACTGTTATGTCTTGGCTATTATGAATAGTGCAGGTATAAACATTAAGCTGCAAGTATCTTTTTGAATTAAAGTTTTCATCTTTTCTGGATATATGTCATGAGTGGGATTGCTGGATCATACAGCAACTCTATTTTTAGTTTTTTAAGGAACTTCCATACTGTTCTCTATAATGGCTGTACCGACTTACATTCTGACCAACAATGTAGGAAGGCTCCCTTTTTGCCACGTGCTCTCCAGCGTGCGTTATTTGCAGACTTTCTGATGATGGCCATTCTGAGCAGTGTGAGGTACAGCTGTTAAGATTTTTATCATCATCGTTTTTAACCATGGTCTGGTCCCAGTCATTACCTCTCCCATTTGGGGGCCATTTGGGCTTCCCTCATAGCTCAGTCGGTAAAAACTCTGCCTGCAATGCAGGAGACCCCGGTTCGATTCCTGGGTTGGGAAGATCCCCTGGAGAAGGGATAGGCTACCTACTCCAGTATTCCTGGGCTTCCCTTGTGGCTCAGCTGGTAAAGAATCCACCTGCAATGCAGGAGACCTGGGTTCAATCCCTGGGTTGGGAAGATTCCCTGGAGAAGGGAGAGGCTACCCACTCCAGTATTCTGGCCTGGAGAATTCCAGGGACTATACAGTCTATCGGGTCGCAAAGAGTCGGACACAACTGAGCAACTTTCACTTTCACTTTCACTTGTACTTTCTAGGCTGCCCTGTGCACCTCACCCCTACTCATATAAACTTTGTAAAGCTTTATATTATGAAAATATTTGCTAGAGAGAAGAACATAATAAACCCTCAGATACCCATCTTCCAGCTTCAACAATGAAGACATCTCCAGTCTTTATTACGTAAGCTCTCCAAAAAGACTTCCCCAGCTTGTGCCCCACTCACTGCTGGCTCAGGAAATGTCTGTGCAAGCGAGCTCATGAAGGCCAGTCATGCTGCCACAAAAACCATGTCCAAGAGCATGCAGACGGGCTCTGGTGCCTCTAGTTCTCTGTTCATTCCATCCTGCCTCCCACCACAGTGTCACAACAGGGCACAACAAGCATTTGTTGATGCCACACACACGCTGAGCTCCTGTCCTATGCCAATCCCTGACCACAGCTGCAGCGTCATCAAGAAAATGTTGACCTAAATAGCGCCCTCAGACACTCATGAACAAATAGGGTGATAAATCACAATTATAATTCAACCTCCAGACACAGTGCCTGACTGAAAGAACTGGCTCCCCTGCACCTTTATCCAGCTTGATCTCTTGACATGCCTGTCTTGAAACTTATGCTTCCACCTTATGAAATATCTAAAGCTGCCCAAATGACACTGGCCACATTCCTCCTGCCCTGTCCATGTTCATCTCTCTGCCTGGTATGCTGACTTGGCTGTAGTCACCAATGTTGGAGGCTGAATAATACCCTGCCCCAAAGGTATCCACATTCTAGTCCCTGAATATGTTACCTTACGTGGCAAAGGGGACTTTACAAATATGATTAGGTTAAGGATCTTGATGTGGGGAGATGACCCTAGGTTATCTGAGTGACTTCAATGTCATCACAAATAAGGATCCTAATGAGAGACAGGCAGGAGGTTTTTCCAATAGTCATGTGTGGATGTGAGTGTTGGACCATAAAGAGGGCTGAGCGCTGAAGAATTGATGCTTTTGAACTGTGGTGCTGGAGGAGACTCTTGAGAGTCCCTTGGACTGCAAGGAGATCCAACAATCTTAAAGGAAATCAACACTGAATATTCATTGGAAGGACTGACGCTGAAGCTGAAGCTCCAATATTTGGTCACCTGATGTGAAGAGCAACTTACTGGAAAAGACCCCGATTCTGGGAAAGATTGAAGGCAGGAGGAGAAGGGGATGACAGAGGATGAGATGGTTGGATGGCATCATCAACTCAATGGACATGAGTTTGAGCAGACTCCAGGAGATGGTGAAGGACAGGTAAGCCTGGCATGCTGCAGTCCATTGGGTCTCAAAGAGTCAGACACGACTTAGTGACTGAACAACAACAAAGAGGAACAAGACAGAGAAGCTATTAGTATAGAAGCAGAGATGAGAGAGGAGAGAAGATACTATACTGCCGGCTTGGAAGAAGGAAGAAGAGGTCCGAGCCAAGGAATATGGGGAGCCTCTAAAATCCAGACAAGGCAAGGAAAAGAATTCTACCCTAGACTCTCCAGAAGGAGCCAAAGCATCTTGACCTTAACTAAGAAAACCTAATTTCAGGTATCTGCCCCCAACACTGTGAGAGAAATGATTTGTGTTGTTTCAGCCCCTGAATTTGTAGTAATCTGTTACAGCACCTGTAAGAATATGTAGACTACCACTACACCCGGTTAACACCTAGCAGTCCTCCAAGACTAGGCTCTGCCATCACCTTCCTGAGAAGTGTTCACTGACACATGGATTGTTGTCACATCCCTGTGGCCTGGCCTCCCAGGCGAGGTTGGACAACCCCCATAGGTACACCTCATCCCAGCTCTATCATATCACCGGCATATACACTCTAATTGCATGTGTATTTGCTTATCTCTGGTATAGAAGGTGAGCTCCTTGACCCAGGGACTGTGTCTCTACCTCTGCACTGCTGGCACTGGGCACAGTACCAGGCACATGGTGTATAGTCCAGAGGTGTTTGTGGAATGGGTGATAAAGGCCATGAGAAGCAAACACTGGGAGCAAAAGAGGAGGTCAGAGGGAAGCCCAAAGGACTCCTCCTGGGAGAGGTGGCATGTGACTCCCTTCTCCAAGGAGACTGTAGTAAGTCATGATCAAAGTTAGATGGCAAATGGGAGCATCTATTTTCACTTAAGTAGACACTGGAACAGAATGAAAGCACTGTCATCCACCAGGTGTGCCCTGAGTGCAGGGCTCAGCACTGTGTCCTGTGTCTAAGAACTCTGTCAGGCACTTGGTGGTCATTGTGTAGCTCACTGCCTTGAGTCTGATCTCCCTGTGTGGATGCATCTGACCTGGACAACAAATGGACCTTGGGATATGCCACATGTCGGGATCCCTGATGAGAAGATGAGATGGAGTTTGGTGGGCAAGACACGTATTATGGTTATTCTGGAAGAGCATGGCATCTGGTCCCATCACTTCATGGGAAATAGATGGGGAAACAGTGGAAACAGTGTCAGACTTTATTTTGGGGGGCTCCAAAATCACTGCAGATGGTGACTGCAGCCATGAAATTAAAAGACGCTTACTCCTTGGAAGAAAAGTTCTGACTAGGTAGCATATTCAAAAGCAGAGACATTACTTTGCCAACAAAGTTTCGTCTAGTCAAGGCTATGGTTTTTCCAGTGGTCATGTATGGATGTGAGAGTTGGACTGTGAAGAAAGCTGAGTGCTGAAGAATTGATGCTTTTGAACTGTGGTGTTGGAGAAGACTCTTGAGAGTCCCTTGGACTGCAAGGAGATCCAACCAGTCCATTCTGAAGGAGATCAGCCCTGGGATTTCTTTGGAAGGAATGATGCTAAAGCTGAAAGTCCAATACTTTGGCCACCTCATGCGAAGAGTTGACTCATTGGAAAAGACTCTGATGCTGGGAGGGATTGGGGGAAGGAGGAGAAGGGGACGACAGAGGATGAGATAGCTGGATGGCATCACTGACTCGATGGATGTGAGTCTGAGTGAAGTCTGGGAGTTGGTGATGGACAGGGAGGCCTGGCGTGCTGTGATTCTTGGGGTCGCAAAGAGTTGGACATGACTGAGCGACTGAACTGAACTGAACTGAACTGGGATTCATACCTGTGGGAGGAATTGGGCAAAGAGTGAGGCTAAGCTGTGATGCAGTCTAATAGAAGCTCATCTTCCCTGCAGGATGAGCCTTCAGAGTGGTCCTAAGTTGGGCAAAGGGGGCTGGGCCTTTATAGCCCCTTAACAATCAACCATTGGATGGGGGACACACCAGGAAGGGAGTATGACCTTGAGTGGACTTGCTGAGCCTTCATAAGTTGCTGGCAGCCAAGGACTGTCTGTTGCAGCTTTCCCAGCAACTCAGGAAGCAAGTCCTTCATTCCCAGGGGGTCTGGGTGGTCTGTCATTGAGTTTACCACACAATGAGTTTGCAATATGCAATCGACCCCACCTAAGACTGTTCTCCAGACAGTACACTGAGAATACACAGGGCCTGCCTTGCATAAGCAACAGGAAATATGAGCAGCAGCAAGATCATGAAGTCTCTTCTGTTACAACCTTGCCAGAAGCTAGCATTTTCATGAACTGCCTTTAGTAGGATTTGAAGCTTTCTTTCAGTGACCTGACCTAAGGAGACAGGGATTATAGGTATACTTCTTATTAGACCAGACACAGTTGCTTCTTAGGTCAAATTCTAGAGATCCTGGAGATGTCATTCCAAAAAAAAAAGTGTCTGGTGATGGGGTTCACTATTCTCACTCAAGAATGTAGTTTTCTGAGAAGTGTCCCTAAATGCACCACTGGTTCTGCTTGGAAAGTGAGCAGATTTGGGCCAGTGAGTGCTCAGAGAGGCCATAAAGCTGTGATAGTCGTTGCTATAGAAACTGCACATTTCTTCATATAATAACAAAATGAACAGTGACTGAAAATTTGAGGTCTAGGGCTCTGCTCCCGTTCAGCTCAGAAAACAGGGCTCATACACTTTCAAACTAATCTCTTCTCATATCTGTTGCATTCCCAGTGAGAAGAACTTATCTTGGCGATTTGTTTACCTTGGTTTCACCCATCGGCAAGTTCTTAGCTGCTTTTTTTTCAATCTACCCACTGTTTTGTAGATGAGGTGAACAGATGGACATGAAGAGATGTCCCTCATGTCCTTATCAGCTTTGGGCTCACAGAGCAAAACACACATGGAGCATTTCTTACACTCAGATTTTCATTATGATTTTGGTAAGTGCCCATCTCCCCTACGTCCTTTGACAGAAATATGTTGTGTTCACACATTTATCACTGGCTGCCAATCTCAGTGTCTGGCAACTTAAAGAACCCCTGACCCATGAGGTCTGTGCAAACTAGAGATTAAGGAGCATTGGGAAGGGATGAGAAGTGATTGGTCATCTGGAAAGACAGAGTGTGAGCCCAAGTAAGGAACAGAAATGAAGGAAGCATCTGGAAGAGAAAGCAGGTAGGAGGATGCAAGGTTAAGGAGAGGACAGCCCAAAGCACTCTCTCCTAGATAGCTGGCCCCAAAGTTTGTGTAGATTTTAACACTGGTGATACCCACAGGGGAGCAGTTCTAGCTTCACATCAAAATAATATCATATATGAAATGAGTCACCAGTCCAGGTCCAATGCACGATACTGGATGCTTGGGGCTGGTGCACTGGGATGACCCAGAGGGATGGTACAGGGAGGGAGGAGGGAGGAAGGTTCAGGATGGGGAACACGTGTATACCTGTGGCGGATTCATGTTGATATATGGTTAAACTAATACAATATTGTAAAGTTAAAAAATAAAATTAAATTAAAAAAATAAAATAATTAAAAAAAAAATCCAAGTTCAAACCTTGGCTCTGCTCTGGACCTCTCTGAACTCTGGTTTTCTCTTCTGTAGGGTAAGGAAAGGGTAACAAAGTCATTTCCTTCACAGGCTGCCTGGGAGGACTAGGTGAGGTAGTCTAAGCTGAAAGACCTCCCTAGCTCCCCGGTACAAACTGATATTTGGGAGATTCAAACTTGAAACTTCAACCAATTTGCATTCAATTCGCTCATGCTAAGTAAGATCTGAGAAGGCCAAAAGATGCATGGATAAGGCATGAGGTCAGTCCAAGGCATGAAAGTACCTCTGAGACTGCCTTGGTTCCCTCCTGAAATCCACTGAAGCCTGTGGCACTTTCTCAGAGATCCAGTCTCTTTATGCAGTCTACTTTGAGTTGCTGAGATAATTCATTTCTAAGGCCTTATTCCATCTTTAACCATGAATTGGAGGAGGCAACTGAGATTTTCAGGTCATTATCAAAAAGCATGAACACATTCTGCAGGTAAACATTCTTCTCAAGTTTCAGGTATGTAGTATTGACTCAAGAATGTTAGATTATGTGTATGTGTGTTAGAGAGAGAGTGAAAGAGAGAGATGAAGGGATGTCAGACAGCAGGGTAGAGTGTGAAGGAAGACAGGGTTTTCTTGTGTTGGGGGCATCAAACTGAAAGACTTAACAAACATCTCATATTTCCATTCCCCAGAGCAAAATCCTACAAGAAGAAACTCCACTGTCAGTGCAAAACTATGCTTAAAAACTGTGCTTCAGTACTATTTCTCAATTTAAGAAAGCAGATCTCACTATTCATGGGACAAACGTATTTAACAAATCTGGCTTCATCCTATGTATGTGCCCATCCATTTTTACATGTCAAGTTCTTTTGCTAAATTATGATCCAATTCTATTTTAAGAGATTCAGAAAATATGGCGGTAACGAGTTGGGCAAAATCGTCTTCTGAATTTGGCACTCGAAGGACAGAATTTTTCTAAGGGTGGAACCACAGCCAGACAGCAATCAGAAGCTGGAAAAATCCTGCTATCAACCCTATTTATAAATTTCGTCTCTGTTTTAGCACCGTGGCTGATTGTCATTTTACTCAATTAAGGGTGGCTTGGCTAGTTCCCCAAGTCCCTTGGCAATGGACACAGGGTGGCAGCTTCCCTCACTGACAGTCCCTTCCACTTAAGTTTCATTTTGACAGGAGTATTTGCCCCATCATTGAACACTGCTATTTTCTTACTCCCAGCATCTGCTTTGTAGCTTCATTTCGTCTTATTCCTGGTGAATTTCCTGACACTCTAAAGACGCCATCCTTTCTGAAGACATTCTCAAGGGAGAAGACTTATCTAGAGCTTCAGTGAGTTACTGCCTGGTGTTCACATTGATCCAGAGTTGGAAGAGTGGATTAAAATGAAATAAACTCAAGTACAGAACTGAAGTGAAGGTAAAATAGGAGAAAAAAACAAAGGAAGATTAACATTTACCTGAAATGCTTCCACAGAATATTAAGGCTAATGGGAAGCTAGTAGGAGAAGCCAGAGGACTTATTTGAAACTATTGGTGTGGCTGGATGCTGTGGGACATGACAAATGATTGTGCGTTCAACGTATATGTGGTTTAGGAGTTGTTTTTCAGTTGCCAAGTTGTGTCCAACTCTTCACAACCTCATGGACTGTAGCATACCAGGCTTCCTGTACCTCACCATCTCCAGAGTTTGCCCAAGTTTATGTCCTTGAATCAGTGATGCCATCCACCTATCTCATTCTCTGTCACCCTCTTCTCCTTCTGCCTTCAATCTTTCCCAGCATCAGGGTTTTTTTCCAGTGACACAAGGTAAAATCAAGACTATCCTTTTTAACATGCTGACCTTATATCCTTCTCTTATACATTTTCTTTAATTTTATTTTTAAACTTTACAATATTGTATTGGTTTTGCCAAATATCGAAATGAATCCACCACAGGTATACATGTGTTCCCCATCCTGAACCCTCCTCCCTCCTCCCTCCCCATACCATCCCTCTGGGTCGTCCCAGTGCACCAGCCCCAAGCATCCAGTATCGTGCATCGAACCTGGACTGGCGACTCGTTTCATACATGATATTATACATGTTTCAATGCCATTCTCCCAAATCTTCCCACCCTCTCCCTCTCCCTCTCCCACAGAGTCCATAAGACTGTTCTATACATCAGTGTCTCTTTTGCTTTCTTGTATACAGAGTTATTGTTACCATCTTTCTAAATTCCATATATATGCATTAGTATACTGTATTGGTGTTTTTCTTTCTGGCTTACTTCACTCTGTATAATAGGCTCCAGTTTCATCCACCTCATTAGAACTGATTCAAATGTATTCTTTTTAATGGTTGAGTAATACTCCATTGTGTATATGTACCACAGCTTTCTTATCCATTCATCTGCTGATGGACATCTAGGTTGCTTCCATGTCCTGGCTATTATAAACAGTGCCAAGATGAACACTGGGGTACACGTGTCTCTTTCCCTTTTGGTTTCCTCAGTGTGTATGCCCAGTAGTGGGATTGCTGGATCATAAGGCAGTTCTATTTCCAGTTTTTTAAGGAATCTCCACACTGTTCTCCATAGTGGCTGTACTAGTTTGCATTCCCACCAACAGTGTAAGAGGGTTCCCTTGTCTCCACACCCTCTCCAGCATCTATTGCTTGTAGACTTTTGGATCGCAGCCATTCTGACTGGAGTGAAATGGTACCTCATAGTGGTTTTGATTTACATTTCTCTGATAATGAGTGATGTTGAGCATCTTTTCATGTGTTTGTTAGCCATCTGTATGTCTTCTTTGGAGAAATGTCTGTTTAGTTCTTTGGCCCATTTTTTGATTGGGTCATTTATTTTTCTGGAATTGAGCTGTAGGAGTTGCTTGTATATTTTTGAGATTAGTTGTTTGTCAGTTGCTTCATTTGCTATTATTTTCTCCCATTCGAAGGCTGCCGAGTATTTTTTAACTCTTATACATTTTAGAGAGCAGAGAAACAGAGTTAAGGTGAAAGATAAAAAAAGAGATTATTATGGCAAAACCTTATTATCCTCTATGCATACCACTGTGCTTAAAGCATAAAAGACAATGAGTAAACTCTCCTACGAGGCAACAAATATCTGTGAGAATTGTGGCCAACATGCCTAAGTGTTTCTGGGTCAAGATCTGTTTCTAACTGAGACTGTTTACTCTTCTGATATCTTCCAGATCTGCACTGTTCAAAATGGTAGCCAACAGCTACATGTGGTCAGTGATAATTTGAACTATAGCTGGTCCAAACTGAGATGTGCTGCTGCAAGTGTAAAATACAGATTTCAGATTTTGAAAACTTGGTATGCATAAAATATCTCATTAATATTTTTAGATTAACAGTATGTTGAAATGAAAATATTTTAGGTAGATTGAGTTAAGTAAAATACATTAATAAAATTAGTTTCATCTGCATGTTTACACTTTTTAATGTGCAGACTAGGAAATTTTAAAAGACAAACGGTTCGTGGTTTGCTTTGTGACTCACATTGTACTTCTACTGGACAGATCCATTCTATAAAATCCACCTTAGTAGGCTATTAATGAGCCAATCTGCTTTGGGGGAAAATAATGCTAAACTGATAATAAGCCATCAGGGGCTTCCCTGGTGGCTCAGAGGGTAAAGCGTCTGCCTGCAATGCAGGAGACCTGGGTTTGATCCCCGGGTCAGGAGGATCCCCTGGAGAAGGAAATGGCAACCCACTCCAGTACTCTTGCCTGGAAAATCCCACGGACAGAGAAGCCTGGTAGACTACAGTCCATGGGATCCCAAAGAGCTGGACACAACTGAGCAACGACTTCACTTTGACTTCACTTTCAATGCTAAACTGAAATAGCGTTAAGACAGACACCCTCCTCATAAGGTTCCTTACAGGCAATGATTACTCAAGTATTTGGAAAGAGATGGTGAAGGACAGGGAAGCCTGGCATGCTGCAATCCACGGGTCACAAAGAGTTGGGCACAACTGAGCAAGTAAGCAACAACAATAGCCACAAGACTATGATTCTTCTAACTTATAGGGTCATCTCTGAAGAAAAGTAGATGAAGCTTCTAACCAATTCTTACAAAAGTGAAATTTTGAGGAGTATATTTTAATAAATTCAGAGACAGAAAGAGCTTGATAGAAATAAAATGTTAGAAACTAAGAAGAGTGTAGTAACTACCCTCCTAACATTCCTAGAAATGTAAAAGCTAATTAGATGACAATAAAAACAGTAATGCTCACACACACCCCCAGATAGTGCTCACTGTACTAGAAACCAACACTCTGTGTATATCAGCTCAGTGATATGGGACTGGCCCTTGCAAGGATTTTAAATATATACCAAGTGGCAGTCTCAAATGCAAGATTCATAGCCAGGGTGTTGATTGCTGCTATGTTTATTTTCAAAACCATGGTCTCATGGTTCCAACTCTAACAATTCAAACATCTAATGGGAATCATGAGATTAATTTCTAATTCACATACTTTAAGTACTTAGAGAATTTGGGGAATAAGATTGATGGTTTGTGTGTGTATATTATATCAAGTTGCATATTACAAATGCTAATCTTTGAAAGACAGGAAACTAATTCACAGCAACTGTCATATTAGAGAAATATTGACTCAAAAGAATGAATCAGAAGTTGGCCTCCAATATGGACAATTGCAAGATACTTACAGGCTTTAAATACACCAGCATTCAATTGACTGAGATAATTCCACTGGATAGAAAAGAGCTGATGGATCACTGTAGACCCTGATTTGACTCTGATTTGGGCTGTCATGTTAAAGTCATTTAAAAAGCAGCCCATCTACCACAATGCATATTTTCCAGAGATGCAAAGGAGTAAAATGAATACCCCAGCTATGTTTGGTATCAGATGAGTCCTCAGTAGAGTGGAATGTACTGCTTGGTTTCAGCATTTCTGAAAAGATGTATGTAAATTGGAGAAAAGCCAAGAAAAAAAGGGTTAAGGAGACAAATTAACGAGACAAAAAACAGGTCTCCCATCAAAGGTTAAAAGTTGAAGTTACTGGGGAAGGGACATTGATGGAGCAACTTAATAACTGGGGCCCAAGTGACTCCAGTACAAGAGGGATTCTGACACGGGAAATGTTGCTGCCCATCTTACAGCACATATGAGTGTGCACACACACACATACACGAGCACATATATACACATGCACTCACCAGGAAAGAATGCACTCCCACTATAAGAAGATAGAGATCTATTTAGCAATGTCCAGACAATAAGATGATTAAGTCTTTTAGCAAGCCACTATTAAAAGTTTTACAATTTGTTACCAGAAACTTATAAAGATGGAATTGATAGTATTTTCTGCAACATTATATTCTGTTAAGGAATATAAACTATCTTTTAAGGGCAACACTGACAAATATTCTCTTAACTACATTAATCTTGTCATCAATTTCTATTTGTGGGAAAGGAATTTCACATACTAAAGTAAATTAAGAAGAGGAGAGGGGCACAGGAAGAGGGAGGAATGGGTGAGAGACTTCACAAATAATCAAGATGTGAGAACAGAAGGATGACTCTTCTTAAAAATTAAAAAGAAGGAAGGAAAGAATAAAGACAAGAAGGAGAAAAGGAAGGAAGAGAAGAAGGGAGAAAGAAAATAGCCATCTGGTTTAGAAATAAACTTGTGTGGAGAACTCTTGACACTCTTTTTTTTTTAATTTTATTTTATTTTTAAGCTTTACATAATTGTATTAGTTTTGCCAAATATCAAAATGAATCACACTCTTTCTTATCTAAAGATTGTTTCCCTGTTCCAGAACTGGTGGTTCCTGGAAAGCGGTTCTTTTCAAGCTCTTCCACTTACAAATATTTTAAGACAACTGGCTTTAGTTGCTTCTGGCCTATAAGTGGTCTCATCTGTGTCACGTGACCACACTGGATTCTGGGACTGCAGGCAGGTGCCTGGCAGGAACACTGAGTGGAATAACTGGACACATGGTATTTCCTTGTTGAGGAATCTGAAGGTGAGTTATAGATACCATGGGAGCAGCAGCTGGCAGGAGCCAGCAGCCTAAGCCAGGGAGCAGAGAGGGGTGAGACAGCTGTGTCATGCCAGCAGGGAGGCCTGGAGGAGAGACCTAGTGCCTCCTGCAAGGATAACAAAGGGACTGCCCTAAGGGCCAATTCAGATCCTAGTGCACTTCTAGATCGCAACTGCTCTACTCACAGTGAGGTCCTGCAAGTCCTATTTAAGTTGGTCATCTTTCAGTTTTTCCTGTCAGATCTCTTTTCTCTGTCTTCTCACTTAGAAGCTCTAACATTCTTACAGGGAACAAACGCCTCCCTACATTTGGTCAACATGTGTGAGGAGAGCTGACCTCATCTTCCATTTGCAGGGATAGGCATGTGACCCAGGCCTGGATAATCAGAACATTCTATTCCCTTGGCTGGAGGGCCTGGTGAAACAACTCAAGATAAACCAATAGGAGTTGGCCCTTCGACTTGTGCATAATTGTTGGGAAAGAGGAGTTCTCTTTTGGGTTGCTAGGATGCTGCTGCTGCTGCTGCTGCTGCTGCTAAGTCGCTTCAGTCGTGTCCGACTCTGTGCGACCCCATAGACGGCAGCCCACCAGGCTCCCCCGTCCCTGGGATTCTCCAGGCAAGAACACTGGAGTGGGTTGCCATTTCCTTCTCCAATGCATGAAAGTGAAAAGTTAAAGTGAAGTCACTCAGTTGTGTCCAACTCTTAGTGATCCCATGGACTGCAGCCTACCAGACTCCTCCGTCCATGGGATTTTCCAGGCAAATACTGGAGTACTGGAGTGGGGTGCCATTACCTTCTCCAGGGTTGCTAGGATGGCTGCATGTAAACCCAGAGAAGTTGTTGCTGAATCTTTACTATAGTGTGGGGAGAACCTGCCCAAGAATGCATTCAGCATGGAAGAAAGCAAAGCCGAGAGACGGAAAGAGAGAAAGAGAGAGAGAGAGGGAATTGCTGATGCCGGGGAGCTAGCTATGCCTGAAGCTAGAGCACCAACAGCAAGGTTTTCCAGTAGTTTGGGCAAACAAATTCCCTTTCTGCTTAAACCAGCTTGAGTTGGGTTTCCAGTGAACATTATACTGCTCTTATTATCAAAGCTGATTGAGATGTTTTGCTTGCACCCCCTCATGAGGCCAAAGCACTCACTCTGGAATTTTCTTTATTTCCACCTATTTCCTTGAATTGCTTTTCTACTTGGGAAAACAAGAATATCTCTCTTATCATCATACACAATTGAGCAAAACTACCCACTCCTTTGTATTACCTCATACATCATGTTGAATTTCCTCAATTTGGTTTATAGGGCATGTGTAGGATTCAGTACACTAAAATATGATGCATTGAGCCTTGGGCTGATGTGGAGGTCAGAGTTTTAGTCCTTGGTCTGACATTGAGTGATCTCGTTCAAGCTATGTGACTTTGGAAGGATTATTTATCTTCTCTGGGCCCCTCTTCTGCTTCCTCATTGGCAAAAAAAGTATGAGTTAAACTAAAGAATTTCAATAATAGCTCTATATTTCTGCATAGTGATTCAGTTATTTCTAAAATGATTTCTCATTAGATTACATCATATATATATATATATATATATACACACACACACACACACACACACACACATATACTATACACACATATAAATAGCTGATCAAATCATTTCCTTACTTGGAAGTGCCAAGTGCCAACTCTTTACTTTTTCAAAAGGCTCTTTTTCAATAGGCCATCCATCCATCCAACAAGCATTTGTTGCCTGCCACTACATACTAGGCAATGTGCTGAAAGGCATGATCCCTACCCTCAAGAATATGCCACTCTACTGGAGAAGATAGACAAATGTTGTTGATTAAATATACCCACAAATACATGTACTGATTAACAGCCTTAACAAATGCTCTCAAGGACAAGTACAGATGCCTTAATAACATGGAACTGGGAGGTCTGACCTAGACCAGGGAGTAGCAAGGGGAAGTTTCCTTGAAGGGGTAACTTGAGATGAGAGCTGATGGGTGAAGGGAGCTGTATGGCTCTTATGTTGGGCTGGGCCCCCCAGGCACGGACATGGCCATGGTGTGTTAGATGCTACGTGAGCTGGCTTGTGGCAACGTGCCACCGAGTGTATCAGTCAACTTTGCCAAAACCCTTGCATCGTTTCCTCTGTTGTTGATAAGCAAATATTTAGCAATATGAAAAGAAAAAGCCCTTCATTAGATACTAAAGAAAGTGCCTGCTGAGCTCAGACATCACTATTTCGCGCCTTGCCAAGTCTTCTTGTACAGCATCTATGACTCGTTTTAACTCATGCCTCAAGGAAGTCACTCAGCTTCTCTGGATTTGTCATCTATAAAACACGAGACGTGGGTTATAGATATGATTCCTAAGGCCTCTCTTGTGTTCAGCACTTTATGTTTTTAGGAATACACCTGAGTTAGTGGAGAGGGGGAAGAGAGACCATGAATCCTACAAAGCCCACTTGTGGCTATATTTAAAAAAATGAAAATTAGTGTGCATTCACAGCACAAGGAAATGTTGTAGGAATTGTAGCTATTGAAAAGCAAATTGGATGGAGCCAAAAATAGTTAATGCATCCACAGCTAATGCAGAGAAACTGCAATGAAGTGTTTCCTTGGCAATTGAGTTACTTAAAGATAAAGGAATTATTTTGATCAAAGACTCGTTTCTATGCACCTCATTTTCTCTATGGGTTCTCCAGTTGTCTTTCAGTGGGAAGGCACAAATCCATTTCACTAAGAAACAAAGGTCATCCAAAAATATCAAGAAAAGGGCAATCCAACTGGATCCAAACAAGCAGATACTCTAATGGGAAAGGCTGACTCAGGCCCTGAACCCTTGAGGGGTCTGCACAAGCCTAGGCTAACTCGCATCTTAAACTGACTTCTGCGGATTGCTCAAGCTCTTTAGTCATTTGGAACAAGCAGCGTCAAAATTTACAGGAACCTGACATCTGTCAGTCTGAATGCAAAACCTTGGATTTCAAATCAGTCAGCTCCTTCTAGAGAAGGAAAGAGGACAATAGCTGCTATTTCTTAGCATGCATAATCAATGCTGCAGGGGTTGCTAGGCAACGGGCAGAAAGACTGTCAAACATCCCTGGGTGCCTCCAATGGAAGAGAAGCAGCCCCGGCAGCCACTCCTCAGAGGTGACAGGCTATGGAGGCCCTGGAGGCCACGTTCAGTTCCTTTAAAAAAAAATTCCCTTACTGTGGTCAGGAAGGCACCATAGACATTTTCCTCTCAGACTTATCAGATAGTCTTTGAATATACTTACAATGGGCCCACATGCCTAAAAATGAGCCGGTAAGGCTGGCAAGAGGCAGCTCCATGTGTTATTCTGATCCCATTCATTCCAGAGCCCATGAAAAATCGGACTTGTTTCTTGCATAGCTGTAGCCTCTGGATCTCAGACAGTTAAAATGGGCCCCCGCCCTGCTGAAGCTTGAAATCATTCTGGCCAAGGTAAGCAAAGCCTCTGATTTCCACAAAAGGCCACATTTGAGGTCAGGGAGATGAGATTTCTTTGGTGTACGACCTTGAAGTTGAAATGACTTTTTAAGCTGTAGGTATTTTGTTCTCACTACTTGAGATAAAGGGACAAATTTTCTTTGTTTTCTTTTTCAGCAGTTTTGATTAAAGAGCAAACACTCATCGTGGGTTGTTAATCTGCAAACAATTATTTGGCAAAGCCAGGAGGTTCATGGGGACTGGGGCCTGGGTCTGGGTTGAACATGGGATGAGGGCTGTGACTGGGATTTAAAGAAAGGCTGTAGTCCATGGGGTCGAGAAGAGTCAGACATGACTGAGCGACTTCACTTTCACTCTTCACTTTCATGCATTGGAGAAGGAAATGGCAACCCACTCCAGTGTTCTTGCCTGGAGAATCCCAGGGATTGGGGAGCCTAGTGGGCTGCCGACTATGGGGTCGCACAGAGTCGGACTCGACTGAAGCGACTTAGCAGCAGCAGCAGCACCAACAGTAGTGATGGGAAGCATGCTGTGGCAGGACTACTGGCTGAACATTGCTGACACTGGCTAATCCTTCATCTTTACTAGATCGAGCTCTGAAATCCTGTTTAGCATGAGTTTGGAAGGAAAAGTGATGTCTGAGTTAAAGGTGCCCTGGATTTAGCTGTGTAGCACTGGCTCCTTAAGGACACTGCAAGAAGTACAGAGGAGCAAGCACAGAATTAGAAATAACAGGAACGTGAAAGGCGATACCCGCTGAGAAATTTTGAGTCTATTTCTATCCAGCTGAGGGCTTCCCACGTGGCACTAGTGGTAAAGAACCCACCTGCCAATGCAGGAGACATAAGACATGTCGGTTCGATTCTTGGGTTGGGAAGATCCCCTGGAGGAGGGCATGGCAACCCACTCCAGTATTCTTCCCTAGAGAATGCCATGGACAGAGGAGCCTGGCAGGCTACAGTCCATGGGATCGCAAAGAGTCGGACACGACTGAAGCAACTGAGCACACACTACCGAGCTGAGGCCTCTCAGCTATTCCTACACTATCCTCTAGGTTTCCCTCATCTCCTACGATTTTCTCACATTCAAAGCTTTCACCTTGTGACCTCATGAAGTGAACAGATTCCTGGATGGCCTCCAAACATCAGCGGGAAACATGGCCCAGACCTTGGCCCCAGGGTCCTCATTGTCCTTGTCTATGACACATGCGAGATTGGGGTTACATGTTCCCAGAATGTCTTCCAGCTCTATCCTTGTATCGGGCTCTGAATCTCCAAAAATAGAGGCACCTTTTGGTCCCATTTTTCCAAAGGGGGAAAAAAAGATAACAGCAGAAGAAAGCGAAGACTGCAGATATAACACTGCCAAATGTTCTGAACATTTTGTGCTTTAAAAAAAATAACAAACTTTTTGAGTCAATGGAAGAAAAGAGGAAGCCATCTCAGCAGCAGGAATTAAACATCCTCAGGGTCCCTGCAGGATCCTCCTTTCACTCCACTCACCCCGCTTGACCTTGATTCTCTCCCACATCTCCCTTCCCCTCTTCTCTCCTCTGTCTCACTACCCCCTCCACTTTCCTATCTTACTGAGATGATGTTTATTTCATAGATATTATATTTCTCATCCCTAGAAAGGCCTGTCCTTTATTCACCCCAAAGTAGAGCTTTTTAGGAGCCTTTCCTGAGAGTTTAAGTGTATCTGAACCGCTCGGCTTAGTCACTTTTGATGGCAAGGAAAGCAGATGCATGGTGTTTCATTAGGATGAACTGTAACAGAAACTGTGTTTAGTCTGAAGGTTGGGAAAGTTCAAGAATCATTTTATTTCTCTCCTCGGTTACCCATTACGCATAAAGTATTTTAAGGCTACATACAACAGTAATGGAATATATATCTTTTAAAAACTGAAAAGTTCCTCAGTACCATTTTTCTATATTCCCTTATATATGTGTCAATATACAATATTTGTTTTTGTCTTTCAGACTTATTTCACTCTGTATAATAGGATGAACTGAGGTTCATCCACCTCAGTTCAATTTGCAGGGCAGGTATAGAGAAGAAGACATAGAAAACAGACTTGTGGACACAATGAGGGAAGGAGAGGGTGAGACAACTTCAGAGAGTAGCGCTGAAACATACACAGTACCGTGTGTAAAATGGCATTTATTTCCTCATTATAGCCAGGACAATGTTCAACTAGTGGTAAGTTGCTGTATAACACAGGCGGCTCAGCTCAGAGCACTGTGGCAACCTAGAGGGCTGGGGTGGGGTGGGGATGGGGGAAAGGTTCAAGAGGGAGGGGACATAGATATGCTTATGGCTGATTCACGAAGTTGTACAGCAGAAACCAACACAACTCTGTAAAGCAATTATCTTCCAATTAAAAATGAATAAAAGTTAAAACGTTAAAAGACCAGAAAGATAAATAAATAAATAAAACACATCCATCAACTCACAAAGAAAGTTGTCCTGGTGATAATGAGGAAATAAATGCCATTTGTATAAATACTTTGCATTTGGCCAAACGAACAAAGAAAAACCAAAACTCAATCATCTTACGTTGGGTCAAGAAGTTACATTTTATTACATTAGCCACGTACTTATTCATTTGGCCCTTAACTCATTTTATAAACATATGCCTCTCTTAAGTGTTTTACATAAGTTGTACCTTGGTGATTTTTTTAAAACATTTTGACAGTGCATATGTAAAAGATACGCTGAAGTTTTTTGTGCTATTTGTGTTGATCCTTGTGATTTAGAGGGCCCAGTGGAAATTTTAGCCCTTTCAATAATGTTTATTTATTTTTATTTTTTAATATAAATTTATTTATTTTAATTGGAGGCTAATTACTTTACAATTTTATTGAAGATGCTGCTGCTGCTAAGTTGCTTCAGTTGTGTCCGACCCTGTGCGACCCCATAGACGGCAGCCCACCAGGCTCCTCTGTCCCTGGGATTCACCAGGCAAGAACACTGGAGTGGGTTGCCATTTCCTTCTCCAATGCATGAAAGTGGAAAGTGAAAGGGAAGTCACTCAGTCGTGTCTGACTCTTCTCGACCCCATGGACTGCAGCCACCAGGCTCCTCCGTCCATGGGATTTTCCAGGCAAGAGTACTGGAATGGGTTGCCATTTCCTTCTCCATATTGAAGATGAGGTCTCCTTTAAAAGAATTATTGTAATTTAACATATATGCATTCATTATTTTATTTTTATTTTCCATGCCATGTAGCATGTGTGATCTTAGTTCCCTGACCAGGGATCGAACCTGCATTGTCTGCAGTGAAAGCATGGAGCTTTACAACAAATGGACTGCCAGGGGATTCCTCAGGTCTCCTTTTTACAGTTTATGGAGAAATGGTTATGACAAAAGACTTTCAGACTTCTGTATTTCAATAAAATCTCGTGTCTCCTAGGGCGGTAAGATCCATCCCCCAGAGATGTTCCCCTTCCAGATGCCATGTCTGGGGCCTTGGAGATATTTGGAAGGGACAAAGTAAGTATAACAAAACATCTCAGCGGAAATGAGGCTGAGAGAGGGAAGTGAAGGCCACAGTGTCCTTTCCAGGTCTTCTGAACATGAGACAAGCTCCAGCTGAACTTGGACATGCTCCGGGCAATCTGAGGAGAAAGCGAAGTCTCCAGGTTTAGTGGGTTGGATTGTGTTTGACCCCACTGACTTCTGTCCAGAGTTCAGTTAACACTGACTGGGGAGAGTAGCTCAGAGATATCCACAGCCTGTAGGCTGGAAAGATGTTCCTGAGCAGAACCCATTGTCCCTGTGCCCCAAACATCCTTTCCACTTTCCATCACTTAAAGGAATTTGGACACATCTACCATGGCAGATATACTTTGCTCCTGAAATGGTCACTGCGATGAAATAAAATAAAGCAACACTTCCACATGTGAGTAGTGACCATGGGTAATGAGACATTCTGGAGTGTTCGCTTACCTTCACGGCCACCAAGATCTTGTCCTGCTCAGGACAGAGGTTATAGCATTCAGCAAGGAAAACTTTTCCAAAGGCTCCTTCACCTAGCTCCCTTTTCAAGACAATGTTGTGTCGCTTGATGTGCTGAACAACTGTAAGACAAAGACAGAACGGAAATTGGAATTGAGGCAGCCAGAGCTGAAGGCAAAGGGCAGGAGTCAGCAGGCTGCATCCTGAGCTCACAGACCTAAAGTCTCTCCTCTACACATAGAAAACTGGAGGATAAACTCAGCATCCATCCTCAAGATACACCCAGAAGGCTTCCAGGCAGTCGGTGGTTTAGGCTTGCTCTCCAGAATGGAATCACTGTTTTTGATAGAACCAAAGGAATCACTTAGCTGTTGGCTGCAAAACATCATTCATGAGCTTTATGGATCAAGAAAGGGGAGAATTGAGAAAGGGATGGATATGAATGGCAGGTCTCTCACAAGCCAGATGCTTTGCATATATTCATCAGTTATGTCTAGTGGGAAAGGCAGAGAGCTAGCTAGGAAGCCCTAAGCCTTTGTTAAGCCCCTTCAAAATATTGAGGGAGACAGGCTCAGAGGACACGAAGGGAAAATGCAAGATCTGTGCATTGCTGATGAAGGCTGTGTCCTCACCTCACTTTTTGCTTCCTCACGTGGTGGGCTCCATGGTTGAGTTCTGGTGACTCTTTCTGTTTAGACCAGAAATGTCTAGCCCATTGTGCTAAAAGCTGGTTTCCTTAGCTCCTTTCTAAGAGCGGGTTCTAGCCTTGGCTGTCCAAAGCCAAGAAGAGACATGTACAGAAGCATCAGGGGAAGGGGGACTATTCCTCTCATGCAGAGCTGAGCTAGCCCATGCCACTCATCCATCACCTTCCTGGAGGAGGCAGGAGGCGGTCCCAAGGCAGTTCTTTGGGAGCCCAGTGGGAGGCAAGTGAATGATTCTCAGGACAGAGCTGGTGGAGAAGCCCAAAAAAAGACTCTGCAGAGGACAGAGGACTCCACAGTGTGAGCTTGGGCCTCGTCACCCAGCACATTAAGCATTGGATCCCTGAGCCCAGGGCTTCCACTGGGTCACTGCCACCAGGCTTTTCTGAACTTCTCATCCCTGAGTGGCAGACTGACTAAAGAGACTGTGAGTCCCTCTAGAGCTTGGAATGTGCAGTCAACAATATTGGACTCTTAGAAGCATTCTTTCCTACATTTTATACATGGGAAAACTGAGTCTGCAGGAATGTCACTGATTCATAGTGTGGGAATGGAGGAATTGGGATGTGAACTCAGGTTTGTCTGAACCCAGAGTCTGTAACTTTTCTTCTGCACCAGAAAGTTCTTTTTCAGTTGTAAGTTATGCTAAGTGTGATGAGAGAAAGGGAAGTATGTAAATAAGAGAGTAAAAAGTGAAAATAACCTCCCGCTTCCTTTCCGCTTAGTTCAACAGCCAGTTCAAATTATCAAAAGTTCCAAAGAAAATACAAAACTTATCTCTACAGTTTTAATAATGATAATAACATGAATACCCATGAAGTTCCCATTCCATTAAGAAACAGAACATCACTAGAGCTTTTGAAGCACCACTGTGTTCTTTCTGGATTGTACCCATTTCCTACTCACGTCCCAGGGATCACCACCATCCGGAATTTTGTGTTAATCATTTCCCTTGTTGGTTTGCTGCCACTGACACCTCCCCAGTGAGAGACTGTTGCTTGTTTTGAAGCTAATAAATGGACTCATATTACATGCATCCTTCCCTGTCTTAGTCTATCTCTCAACATTGTTCTTGAGACTGAATTACACTGTGTGTAGTGGTAGTAGTAATTCTTTTGCTTTTACTTTGTAATATTCTGTGGAAGGACTGTAACACCATTTATTTGTCCATGCTAGGTTGATGGATATGATATATACAGTTTCTTCTTAGATACAACTTGATATAAAATGCAGGTGGTGATTAAGGTTTTGCTTTAATAGGATTTTCCCCCTGATAATTCATGTGGTTTGGAGCTATGGCTGCTTCCTTGGGCCTCTGGGAACTCAGGGTGATAAAAATCAAAAGGTCTTTTATGAGCAACATTATTAATGAATCTACGAATGTATATTAATTTCTCATGCTCCAGCAGCAATGCCTGAATTTAAGAGGGGAAAGATGTGTTCATTAGGAAGAGTGCCCATATAAAGAGATGAATGTAATTCTTGCAGAAAATTAGCTGCCCTATTTAAATCTAATATTTAACTCCATGGTTGTCATATGTTCATTGAGAATTAAATTGCCACTTGATTTACTTTACACTCTAACCAGATCAAGGCTAGTATTTAACTTTTTTTTCTTGCATTTGATTTACACTTTTCTTGCCTCCCTCCTCCTCTCTCTCCTTTCTTTTTCCTTCTTTCCTTCCTTTTCCTTTTTTTCCTTTCCTCCCTCTCTCCCTATCCCTACCCACGCCCCCCACCCTCTCTTTCATTCCAAGCAGTAAAAAACGTTGATGGGAAATAACTTTCTAAAGCTATGGATAAAGCCACAACTTCATCATCTTCCAAGCTAAAATTGATGAGACCAGTTTTACCACACTGACCTTGAAGGCAGTAGACACATCTTTAAGAAATGGGCTATTTTGCATTACTTTGCTTTGCTATGTTTGGGATATAGTAGATTACATGAATAGTGGCCTTTTGCCAATGTATTCCATCTAAATAGAAGGAATTCCTCTTTTCTAAGACTGGAAGCCACTGAGGGGCACAGGTAACAAGTTTTTGTTTGTATTTGCATTTCTGCCAGGGTTTCATAGTGCTCTGCACACAGCTGGTGCTATCCAAATATTTGTTGGAAAATGTGCCAAATGATAATAGAAGCAAGAGACAAATACTGTTCAGTTTTATTATTTCAGTTAACTGACAACAATCCTATTGAATGTGCAGGCAATAGAAAAGCTCAATTCTCCAAGATGTCAGGAGTAGGAAGAACAACTAGTCTGAAGCTATCACACACTTGAGCTAAGAATTTCTTCCCACTCTCCTCCAGGAGAGCATTGAAGCATATCCCAAACTGCCTCATTGCCTGTTTCCCTCAATCACCAAAGGAAATCCTCGGTACCCTCTCAGACCATCCCTCTTTATCCAGCCTCAAACTGCCAAATTGCTCATAATTGCCCCAGGCAGAGCCAGTGCTAACCCCTTCATCTCCCTCACAAGTTCTTCCATCAGTTCTTCTGGATGAAATGCCCATCATCCAGTAGGTCCCTGTATCCAAAATCTCTCCTTAAACTTCTCTTTACCTCCTCAGCTCCAATAAAACCTTGGCTTTGCTGAGGATGGGCTTCTCTGATGGCTCAGCAGTAAAGAATATGCCTGTCAATGCAAGAGATGCAGGTCAGGAAGATTTGATCCCTGGGTCAGGAAGATACCCTAGAGAAGGAAATGACTGCCCACTCAGGCATTCTTGCCTGGGAAATCCCATGGACAGAGGAGACCAGCAGGCTACAGTTCCATGGGGTCGCAAAAGAGTCAGATACAAAACGACTTAGCAGCTAAAACACCACCATCATAACGTGCCTGAGGACACCCATAACTTCTCCCTCCAGCCCTCTCAAATGAAAGCCATCCCCACCCTTCACTCCCAGGTACATCAAGGCCTTTGTGCATGATGTCTGACCATGACCCACCCCCCCCACCCACCCCATCTCCTGCTAGAGCCCCAACCAGTTGAAAGCATCTGTCTTAGGGAGCCATCAGCCTGTACCATGTTGAGCCCCTCACTATGACATCTTGGCTACCCCACTCATTCACTGAGCTCCTTGCTCACATTTTCCCTCTCTGCCTCCTGATACTGGCATTCTAAGAGCCCGAGGCACAGACAGGTGAAGTATTAATAGTTTGCCCAAGTTGTGCAAACACTCAGCTACCATTTATCTTGTGTCTTTCAGAAATGCAGCTAAGAGGAGAGGCATTGGGAAGTTTGGTTTGGCTGTTTGCATGGCATTTAGCTGATTTTTTCTTGGGAGTAAGACTTTCTTTTTTAAAATTGAACTGTACAAAAAAGATCTTCACAACCCAGATAATCACGATGATGTGATCACTGACCTAGAGCCAGACATCCTGGAATGTGAAGTCAAGTGGGCCTTAGAAAGCATCACTATGAACAAAGCTAGTGGAGGTGATAGAATTCCAGTTGAGCTATTCCAAATCCTGAAAGATGATGCTGTGAAAGTGCTGCACTCAATATGCCAGCAAATTTGGAAAACTCAGCAGTGGCCACAGGACTGGAAAAGGTCAGTTTTCATTCCAATCCCAAAGAAAGGCAATGCCAAAGAATGCTCAAACTACCACACAATTGCACTCATCTCACACGCTAGTAAAGTAATGCTCAAAATTCTCCAAGCCAGGCTTCAGCAATGCGTGAATGGTGAACTTCCTGATGTTCAAGCTGGTTTTAGAAAAGGCAGAGGAACCAGAGATCAAATTGCCAACATCCACTGGATCATCAAAAAAGCAAGAGAGTTCCAGAAAAACATCTATTTCTGCTTTATTGACTATGCCAAAGCCTTTGACTCTGGATCACAATAAACTGTGGAAAATTCTGAAAGAGATGGGAATGCCAGACCACCTGACCTGCCTCTTGAGAAATTTGTATGCAGGTCAAGAAGCAACAGTTAGAACTGTACATGGACCAACAGACTGGTTCCAAATAGGAAAAGGAGTACATCAAGGCTGTATATTGTCACCCTGCTTATTTAACTTATATGCAGAGTACATCATGAGAAACGCTGGACTGGAAGAAACACAAGCTGGAATCAAGATTGCCAGGAGAAATATCAATAACCTCAGATATGCAGATGACACCACCCTTATGGCAGAAAGTGAAGAGGAACTAAAAAGCCTCTTGATGAAAGTGAAAGTGGAGAGTGAAAAAGTTGGCTTAAAGCTCAACATTCAGAAAACAAAGATCATGGCATCCAGTCCCATCACTTCATGGGAAATAGATGGGGAAACAGTGGAAACAGTGTCAGACTTTATTTTTCTGGGCTCCAAAATCACTACAGATGGTGACTGCAGCCATGAAATTAAAAGACGCTTACTCCTTGGAAGGAAAGTTATGACCAACCTAGATAGCATATTCAAAAGCAGAGACATTACTTTGCCAACAAAGGTTCATCTAGTCAAGGCTATGGTTTTTCCTGTGGTCATGTATGGATGTGAGTTGGACTGTGAAGAAGGCTGAGCACCGAAGAATTGATGCTTTTGAACTGTGGTGTTGGAGAAGACTCTTGAGAGTCCCTTGGACTGCAAGGAGATCCAACCAGTCCATTCTGAAGGAGATCAGCCCTGGGATTTCTTTGGAAGGAATGATGCTAAAGCTGAAACTCCAGTACTTTGGCCACCTCATGCGAAGAGTTGACTCATTGGAAAAGACTCTGATGCTGGGAGGGATTGGGGGCAGGAGGAGAAGGGGACGACAGAGGATGAGATGGCTGGATGGCATCACTGCCTCGATGGACGTGAGGCTGAGTGAACTCCGGGAGTTGGTGATGGACAGGGAGGCCTGGCATGCTGCAATTCATGGGGTCGAAAAGAGTCGGACATGACTGAGTGACTCATCTGATCTGATCTGATTATCATTATTTGGTGGGGGGCAAGCTGCACACATGCAGGATCTTAGTTCCCTGGCTGGGAATAGAAGTTGAAGTGTGGAGTCCTAATCACTGGACCACCAGGGAAGTCCCAAGACTTTCTTAATGAAAAAAGCAATGCACTGATTTCTATTCTAGACAATCTCACTGTGGACAGGCGCTTTGAATAACACCTTAAAGGGTCCTAGGAACATTTGGGTTCATTTTACGTAAAGTATCCTTGGCCAAGTGAGTCTAAGTGAAAGTCTCTCAGTTGTGCCTGACTCTCTGCAACACCATGGACTGTAGCCCACCAGGCTCCTCTGTCCATGGAATTCTTTAGGCAAGAATACTGGAGTAGGTAACTGTTCCCTTCTCCAGGGGATCTTCCCAACCCAGGGATTGAACCCAGATCTCCTGCAGTGCAGGTGGATTCTTTACCATCTGAGCCACCACGGAAGCCCAAAGATTCCATGATAAATAAGCTATCAGGTAAGTATGTTAAAAATTTTTACATTCTTTATTTCTTAGGTCAGTCAAAGCTCTGCTTTTAACTTTGGAGACTCCAGTAAAACCACTTCAAACACAATATGAATAACTAACAAAAATAAATAAATGAAACGCCCAGACTCTACCATAAATAGCTTCTTAGATTTGAAGGGGAAAAATCAAGACAATAGTTGATTTCTTTAAATAATTTTTTTTAATAAAAAGTATCTTTTTAAAATTCACCTTGCCAAAGATAAGAGTACCCAGAAGAGGTGTGTGTGGTGTAGGGACCACCAAACTCCTGTGGTCTGCAGACTGATCTATGTATGTTCATATAGTCAAAACAAAGGGTGTGATTAGATTATTGTGCAAATAAATCTACTCTATGGAATCAGGTGGCTCAGATGGTAAAGTGTCTGCCTGCAGTGCAGGAGACCCGGGTTCAATCTCTGGGTTGGGAAGATCCCCTGTAGAAGGAAACCCACTCCAGTACTCTTGCCTGGAAAATTCCATGGACTGGGGAGCCTTGTAGGCTACAGTCCAGGGGGTCACAAAGAGTCGGACAGGACTGAGCGACTTCATTCATGGAATCAGGGAGAAAGTGATGACCAGAAGTAATAATTGAGATGAGGGACTAAATATTGTGGATATCTTTATCATTAATGGAATTTTCCAGGGTGGAAATTCACTGCACTTGGGCATTTGTTTCCCAAGTACCAGAACTGAGTAGATTTCTAGTTTTGTATTAGCATCACATTACAGCCACTGAAAAATGCATTCTGTCACAAAGAAGTTCCAGTAGTTGGTGGAGATGCTTGTAGTTTCAGATGGTTTAAATAAAATTCCTAGTATCAATTTCTCCCAAAAGTAAATATCCTATATATACATGCAGGCTATAGTTCAACCCAGGCCTATATTCATTACTACTAAATCTAAAACTAACACAATACATAAATAAATATCACTCCACCCATTTAAGGTTGAAGTAGGAAACATATCCTCCCATTTCCTCAGTAATAGAGTTTCACAGAGAACCTTGTCCCCCTGGAAATTTCCTACTCATCACATGGACCTTAAATTGAGACATTCATGGAATCTTTAATATATGCCAACTACTCTGCAGTTAAAAGGAAAGACATCTTATATTTGTTAGTAGGACTGTATAAATAATATACCCCAGAAAATAATGTTCTGTATTAGGAGGAATCTCTATGTCTCCCTACAAACCTAAGTGTACGGCCTGCCTCAGCAGTTCCAGTGCAGAGGACTAGATGCTGTGATGGAAACAGAAGTTAAAGATCACTGAGTCCAACTCCCTCATGTTTGACAGTTGGCCAGTGAGTCTCAGAGAGGTGAAGTGACTTTCCCAGGGCCACACAGCTAGAAAGTGGCCAAGCTAGAACTCAGAGCCCCTAACTCTCAGGAGAGTGACCTTGGACTCTGTAACACAAGCCCCTATTTGAGATTGCGTGCAGTGAGCATTCCCTGCCAATAAAGTGAAAACAGGTACATCATTCAGTTAATTATCTCTTCAACTAGAAATACTTGAAACGTTCATATTTATCATCTGAAATGGATCAAGCATCTCATAATGAAGAATAGCATTACAAAATGGCCAATAAAAATAAAATATTAGCACATAAAGTAGGATGCCAAAGCTATGAAACATGCTTGAGCTTGATTTTAAATGCAAGTAACAAAAATTATTTACTAAATATCTTAATGTCTATATCATAAGGAGCATATTGAAACAGGTTAAATCATCTACCTTGAAAAAGTTAATTTATATGAAAGATGGGAACTATGGTTTTGAATTTCATCTATATTTTTATTATTAAGATATAAGTTTGGATAATATTGAAAATAAACGTGATTAAGACCAGAGATGTAAAAAACACCAGGACAAGACAAAGCCAAATATTCATAAATAACATTAATGATAAAATAAAACATGAAACAATACTGAGCCATTCTTAAGCAATTTTCAGCAAAAAATCCCAATGTGCATTACCATCGATTAATTTTCATATCCCTCTGAATGAGGTCAATAGTCACATTTATTTTACAGATGACACTACAATTAATTGACTAACTTGTGGTCATAGAGCAATCCACTTATCCTTTTCCAAGTGCAATTTCCAATGAAACAAGGAAATAGGAAGGAAAGGGAGAGACCCTAATATGTGCTGATTGCTATTAAGGGCCTGGAAATGTGCTGAGAGGTTTATGAGGGTTATCAATCTTCACAGCAATCTAGTAGGGTATGCTTATTTCCATTTTCAGATTAAAGTAACAAGGAGGGGATCACATGTGCTAAATAACTCGTCTGAACTGATGCTGAAGCTGAAACTCCAATACTTTGACCACCTGACGTGAAGAGCTGACCCATTTGAAAACCCTTAATGCTGGGAAAGATTGAAGGCAGGAGGAGAAGGGGACAACAGAGGATGAGATGGTTGGATGGCATCACTAACTCAGTGGACATGAGTTTGGGTAAACTCTCGGAGTTGGTGATGGATAGGGAGGCCTGGTGTGCTGTGGTCCGTGGGGTCACAAAGAGTCTGACACAACTGAGCAACTGAACTGAACTGAACTGAATTGAACTGAATTTGTATTATACAACTGGTAACAGGCAGAGTTTAAATTCTTTCCACTACAATACTTTATCTTTCCTTGGCCTTCTTACAACATACAAAGTGAAAGAGAAAGTGAGCTTGAATTTGCCCACCTAGGGAATCATAGGTCTACATTTATCACTTTAGTTCAACAAACCTTTATTAAGCATATACTATAGCCTGGGCTTCACTGGTGGCTCAGATGGCAAAGAATTTGCCTGCAATGCAGGAGACAAAGGGTTGATCTTTGGGTCAGGAAGATCCCCTGGAGAAAGGAATGGCTACCCACTCCAGTATTTTTAGGGCTTCCCAGGTGGCACTAGTGGTAAAGAACCCACTGGAGGCACAGGAGACATAAGAGATGTGGGTTCGATGTCTGGGTCAGGAAGATTCCCTGGAGGAGGGCATGGCTATCTACTCTAGTATTCTTGCCTGGAGAATCCCACAGACAGAGGAGCCTGGCAGGTTACAGTCCCTGGGGTCACAAAAGAGTTGGACATGACTAAAGCGATTTCAAGTAATTTATGTGATCATGTAAGGGAAAAGAAAAACTTAAATAAGAACTCAAGTCAGAGAAAACAGAAAAGAAGGCTAAAACAAGATAAGTAGAAATGCAAATATGCAGATTCTAATGTTCCACATAGCTATTAAAATTGCCATAATTTGACTCTGAGTTTCCTGGCAGCAGAAGCCAAGAGGGAAACACACTAATTTATAAAATTTTGACTACTCATAAGTAAGAGCACAGAAATTTCTAAGTAAGATTTTTCATGGAATTTAGTTTTGAAAGGAATACATCAAATGG
Organism: Bos indicus x Bos taurus; assembly: GCF_003369695.1. NCBI lineage: Eukaryota > Metazoa > Chordata > Mammalia > Artiodactyla > Bovidae > Bos > Bos indicus x Bos taurus. The sequence goes on along the minus strand of NC_040083.1, from coordinate 78,222,643 downwards.
ATTTTACATTGAAAATCAATGTCCTTAACAACATCTGTAGTGTAAATAGTGAGCATCCTAATAATATTTCTTATGGCAGAGCTCAATAAGGAAAAAACATATGACACAAAAACCACCCTCAGTCAAACACTGTGCAGGGAGTCCAGACTGCTTATCATCATAATGGCATAAAAATCAATGCCTATGGGCTTACTCAGGAATGCTTTGGGGATGGGGTGAAAGAAGAGATGTAATTTTCCACACCCACTGCTGGGCCTAGAACATATTAGGCAATCAATACTATTTTATGAATAAATAATAACATGAACATGCAAAAATAGATGAGTGATTGAACAAGAGATGAGAATGGTAGAGAAGAGGGCACTTAAGGAGGGGGAAGAGAAAAAGCAAGCAGGAGGAGGAAAAAAGCCCACAGTGGGATTTAAGAAATTGTGATTTGTCCTGTTTTTTCCTAAAGAGAAGGAGCAGACAATATGTAGCAAAAGGAGGATGAGGTTGGATCACAGAGGACCTTGAAGTCCTTATTAACAAGTCCGGACTCTTGGACAAATGACTTTACTGCTTTTTGCCTTCATTTTCTTGTCTTTAAATAAAAGAGTTTAGATTAAACAGTATTTTAGGTCTGCTTCAGCACATTCATGTTCCATAATCAGTGAATCCTTGGATTTGTTTTATATGTAAGTCCTATCTAGAAGACTTTTGAGCATGGAAGAAAAGTGGCAAGAACAAATGATTCTGGCAGTAGTCGAACTAAAGGCAGAGGGGCAAGTTTAGGAGTAACTACAGACCTCCCTCTCACAGAGGCCCATGCTGAGCTGGAAGGTGGGCTCCATCCAGCCACTCATTCATCCTTCCTCTCCAGTCTCCTGTCCAAGAAATGCACACAGCTCAGGGTGACAGACCACAGGGAGGCTGAGATCAAGTCTGTGACCCCAAAGGGAACAGATGAAGTCACCAAGGACTAATCCTGATGTTTTCAGGGACAGTCAGAAAACAAGGAGCCTTAGAACAAGACCAAAGTGGACAAATGAGGCAGGCAGGAGAAAGGGCCAAGGATGAGCCTGAAGAGAGCAGAAGGCAGACTTCTGGGGCCAGGGATTCAGTGAGAGGTTAGGAAGTGGAGGTGGTGAGTGGAGACTCCACAAGTGGAGGGTTGGGGTAGGGACAGACAGGTGGATCTAGGGATGACATGGTGACTCTCAAGGATGGGTACTGGGGGGATTTTGAGGAGGGAGAGATTTGAGGGTGTTTGTAAGTTAAGGAGAATGTGCATGCTCAGTCACTCAGTTGTGTCTGACTCTTCGTGGCCCCATGGACTGTGGTTCTTCTGCCCATGGGATTCTCCAGGCAAGAATACTGGACAGGTTGTCATTTCCTCATTTCCAGGGGACTTTCTCAACCCAGGGATCAAACTCTTGTCTCTCGCATCTCCTGCACTGGCAGGCAGGTTCTTTACCACTAGTACCATCTGGGAAGCCCCAAGGAGAATAGTAGAAAGAAATTAAATAGGTACCACAAATGGGAAGGAAGGGGGAAAAAGGAGGGAAGGAAGGAAAAGAAAACTAGTGGGACAATGACTGGGGAAGTCACTGAGAATCCAATAAGATGGATGAAGCAGAAAAATTCAGAGAGAGGAAAGGTTTTGAGTGAATCCTCTTCTAAGGGCCTCAGCTTTGATGCTGGGCCACTGAAGGAGGAAGTGGACTTTCAGGGACTCCCAAGAGGCCCAGTGGGACCCTTCGGGCTAAGCCTTGCCCTGGGTCTAGTGATGGACAAAACAGATCTTATAAGGTGAGTTTGCCTTGCTGGGAGTGCACCAGGTACCTACTTGGATACCCCTTATGACATCCAATGGCAGCAAAGGACCTTTTCCTCCTAAATAAAATTTTAAAATCATGTGTTGAATGAGTGCAGAGCAGCTATGGGAGGAAAGGTAAGATTGGGTTTAGTCTAACCTGAAATTCACATTAGATAAAAGACTTGAGTTATTTGAAATTAAAATACTCAAAACTTCTTGTAGAAAACAGCCAGAGAGGGGGAAAGCCCCAGAAATCTTTCAAGCTGTTAGACTAAAGGGAACACCACACTTCAAAATACACATACGGCACATCCTGCGCTTTGACAGCCCCTAACAGCCAAAATTATATCTGTTCTACACTCTGGCATGTGGTAGAGTTGGATTGATTTGTCCTGACAGCCCTCCCTGCTGGAACAATACTTGTCAGTCAGCCCCAGCAATGTTTGTATTTTCAAGAATAATTATGCAGAGTGATTGTACAAGATTCTGGCAGGTGGGCCAGACGGGCTTATCTGCCTACTTCTCCAGTCCTGTGTCCCTAAGCCCTAATGCTCTACCTGCTACTGAGGATGGAAAACACCCCTTTAATGCCCTCTGTCACCCTCCCAATCTATGCATTATCGTCCATTTGAGGGGCCTATGCTGATGTCTGTTTTTTCATTTGGGATCCTCCATTCTATGCTCTCCAAACAGAAACCTTCCTTTCTTCAATAATTTCAACTGGTAGCCACTATATATTCCTAACTGACTTTTTCAAGTTAGCTGGCCTTTACCAATGTACTTCTGAATGAAAGCTCCATTGTGAAAGACATGTTTCATCTTTGGTGGGGTTAATTCACATACTACACACACACACACACACACACACACACACCAGTGTGCATTCAGTGGCCTTCCCACTCTATGTCTTAATTGTGAACAGTTTATCCGAGCTTAAATAATCAAGTATCTTCTCTGTGCACATACTCTAGTAAGGGTAAGAGAAATGCAGATATCATGATAATGTGGTCAGAATGTGATAAACAGAGATGACAGGGGCCAAACAAGTGTTCTGAAAGTGGGGCCATTCAGTAAAGGTTCCTTGGAGTCATTAAGCCAATTCTAGAAAAGGAAGTTATTCTACATGAGGAAAGCTCTGAATGCAAGAGAATGGGGTAAGCACTTAGCCTAAGAAACAGTGGGAGCCAGTGGGCACTTCATGAGTTCTGGCATTCCTTGCCAGCTTCCCAGGATGGCTGTAGATCTGCCTCAACTCCACAGAAAGGCAATGATTAGTAGAGCTCATGATATGTGATGAATGAAAAGAAAAGGATCACAGACAACATTTTTGGGTGCATCCCAAGTGTTTTCCATCTCTGGATGGGTTGGTTACTATACAACTAATATGCCGAACAGAGTACTACGCTATTTCCTCTTCAATATGATTATTGGAAAACTTGTATTTTCAAAGGTAGGGCTAATTTTGTTTTCCTTAAAGGATTTTTCAATACTTTCAGCATCTTTCACTCCAACATATGTTTTTTTTTTTTCTTCCTCATTTCACCATTTAAGCTTCTGTGTGTAAAGAATTGTGTTTGATGCTGGGGAAGGTTCAAGGGTGAATAAGGGCAAGAGGAAGTCAGGCTGATGGTCATTAATTGTACATCCACTGCATACAAGATGTTATGTCAAGCCTTGGGCATACAATTGCTTATTCAGACATCCTGCTGGACCTAAGAAGAGATATCACTATCTTCATTTGGAGGTTGGGACAAATAAGTCTTGGAGATGTTAAGCAATTTGCCCAAAGCCCTACAGCTGGAAAGTGGGCAAGACAAGTTAGAACTATCTTCAAAACCAGGCAGTCTCTCCCAATAGAACACAAATATTTCCCCTAAAGGAACTGTAGTCTAATAGGGAGATGAGACACAAGGTACACAGATAACAGTTGTACAAGGAAGAGTGTAAAACTCACAATGACAGATGTTTGAAATACAGGGTTGTGACTTGTGCATGTTTAGAAGAAAAAGTAAGTTCTTTAAATACAGGGTATAGGGTTGTAGGATGTGCCATTTGAATTTTCCCCTGTAAGTTGAAAGGGTTTGAAATGTTGGTTAGAAAGAAGGGTGTTGTTGAGTAATGAATTAAGACATCTCCAAATTGCCAGAATGTCACTGGCTTGCTCATGTACTGGATATTCATATTAAGGCATATCCACATTGAAGTCCAAAATCTGAAATCTATTTAGGTTGAACCAAGTGAATTTTCCATTTTTGCAGACCCAAATGAGACAAATATTAGCTATTTCATGTGGCTTATTGTTATGTTGTATCTTTACAAAAAGAAACTCTGAAAGTTAGAAAGGAACTCTTATCTTTTAATGTTCAGAAAAAGGAAAGTAATACATGTACATGATAAAAAAACCAAGAGCCTTAAGAAAAAAGTTGTACCTTTCCACACTCCTCCCTGTCCTTGGTCTTACTCTCTTGGGAAATCAATATAATACAATTTGGATTTTGGTTTTCTAGGGGTAATTGCCATAACTCTAATTAATAAGCTATTGTTTTCCCAATTTAAGACTTCTTTATTGATTCTCCCCTTTATTAGAGGAAGATTTTGCTCACACTACCTCCCAGTCAGTCCAATAATTAACTGCTGTATTAATTTTTAGCTCTTCTATTGATTATCTATCATACTATCCCTCCATTTCAGCCAGTATCCTGACACTTCTGTATATAAGGCATATATATGGGCATATTAGCACCCCTATCTTCTCTCTACCCCATTCACACATTGGGGTTTATTCTTTGAGCTTGGTCTTTACTACAACTGTGCCAATATTATTGCCATGTACATTCCATTCACAATATGATACAATTAAGGCTTTTGTGGTTCTAAAACTTAAACTGCAATAAACAAAATTTATGTTAATATGATGGTGAAGAATCCACCTGCAATGCTGGAGACTCAGGTTCAATCCCTGGGTATGAAAGATCCCCTGGAGTAGGGAATGGCAACCCACTCCAATATTCTTGCCTGCTGCTGCTGCTGCTAAGTCACTTCAGTCGTGTCCAACTCTGTGCGACCCCAGACGGCAGCCCACCAGGCTCACCCATCCCTGGGATTTTCCAGGCAAGAACACTGGAGTGGGTTGCCATTTCCTTCTCCAATGCATGAAAGTGAAAAGTGAAAGTGAAGTCGCTCAATCGTGTCCGACTCCTAGCAACCCCATGGACTGCAGCCTACCAGTCTCCTCCGTCCATGGGATTTTCCAGGCAAGAGTACTAGAGTGGATTGCCATTGCCTTCTCCAATATTCTTGCCTAGGAAATCCTATAGACAGAGGAGCCTGGCGGGATACAGTCCACGGGGTCACAAAGAGTCAGAGATGACTGAGAGACTAACATTTCACTTCATGTTAATATGACCAGCTTAATATTGTATATTACAAGGCGAAGTGAGTGCTGGGTCTATATTTGTTTTTTCATGACTAATGCCATGTAGAGAACTTCTGAGCCACTTGAAGACGGATGTCTACAGCAGCAAGATCAAAAGACTTCTCTCTTCTAAGAATGAAGATTGTTCTAGCATAAAATTCAAATGGACAGATTTTTCATTTCTCCTGCTGGTACTTAGCAGACCTCTCAGATTGAAGTCTACGGTACTTCTTCAACACTGGAAAGTCATTTTTGGTTTTTCCTTTGATAATTTTCTCCTACCATTTTCCTCAGTTCTCATTATCTGGAAATCTTAATAATCATATTCCACTTCTCCTGATACAATTGAATTGTGCAAATTCTCTCTCATGAATTAGTTCTTTTTCTCTTCTTCTCTAGCTCTGTCTGCCTCTGCCTTTTTGCTCTTTATTCTGGAAGAATTTCTTTTGTATCTTTCATACCTATGATTGAAACTTCTATTTCTGCCATCATAGATTTAATTTGTATGAGTTCCTTATCTTATAATTCTTTTTTCCTAGCTATCCAATTTTGATTTATGTGTATCAAATCTCAAATCAGAGAACATTTTTTCTTTAAAACTTTCTTCCACTCAAAAAATTTCTGTACCCTCCAAGGTCAGTTTTTCTCTCAGATCTTCTCTTTCAGTTGCTATTGTCCTCACATGTACAGTGGATCTGGAATCTTATTTATATTGAAAAAAGAAAGTCTGGGTAGCTAATAAGGATTTCCTGGGTTATTTAGTCAGTATTGCCAATTTCAGAGAGAGAAGGCAATGGCAACCCACTCTAGTACTCTTGCCTGGAAAATCCCATGGACAGAGGAGCCTTGTAGGCTGCAGTCCATGGGGTCGCTAAGAGTCGGGCATGACTGAGCGACTTTACTTTCACTTTTCACTTTCATGCATTGGAGAAGGAAATGGCAACCCACTCCAGTGTTCTTGCCTGGAGAATCCCAGGGATGGGGGAGCCTGGTGGGCTGCCGTCTATGGGGTCGCACAGAGTCGGACACGACTGAAGCGACTTAGCAGCCAATTTCAGAAAGAAAGTTTAGTTAAGAATTGGATCATTGGTAGAACATAGATAGGAATGCCTTGCTTTAGGATGAACAGGGAGACAATGGACCATTTGGCTAGAGTATAAACATGTCAGAGTAAAGAGAACAGTACTCTGGAGTTCTAATACCCATGCTACTACCAGGCTTTATCCTCTATGACAATCTGGCAATTTCTGCACAGAAATGTTTTAGATTCTTTTTTGTATGAAGATAAATAAATATCCACTTCTCTGCCCAGTTGCAGATGAAGTGGATCCACTTCTCATGCCTCCCTGTTTTAAGCCCTTTCTCACTCTTTCCTTCTGTTGAACCTGCTGTACATGCTGGTCCCAAGCCTGGAGCCACTCCAGCTTCCACCGAACAGGGCACTCTTGCCTCCACTTCAGGTCCCCATGGCATATCCTGAGCAGAAGATCCCTCCTCTATGTTTCATGTATCAGCATAGCAACCACGCTCCATCTATTTTCAGAAATCTGATGTATGGCAAAACCAATACAATATTGTAAAGTAAAAAAAAAAAAAAAATCTCAGCTGTTACAGCCCCAGCCTCTCCTTCACTTCACTGCTATGGATAAGGGGCAAACAGATACACTCCAGTCAGCAATCTGTGCAGAATGTCTTCAGTACCTTACTAGGGAAGTTCTCCTTGGAGTCTCCACTCAGATGGAATGTTCTCAAGAGCTCAACCCAGGGTGCCTTGAGGCCCTTAAACAACCTATTTATTTCACAAATGAAGACAGCAAGGCACAGTAAAAGTGCTAATTTCCCAGAGCTTAGCCAGGACCCAAAACCACTTGCTTGCCCTCAAATCCAGTGCCATTTTCATTATACCCTGGTCTTTCTCATTACAGACATTTATCAACCAAACACAGCACATAGTTCAAAAGTTTAAGAACAGGGGACGGCAGGGAAGATAAGGACTGCATGAAGTCAGCAGAATATGAGTATAGCCTGTCCCCAGAAGTCAAATCACTCTTCCTCTGCAGCTACCAGATTTATCTCTTGTGTCCTCTGCCTATTTATACTCTCCATCTCCGATGAGCTGCAAAACCTGGGGTGTGAACTCACATCAGGAAGCACTGTGTTAAAGGCGGTTTATGAACTGAAGGCAGATTTATAACATGATAGTCATGCTGCTTGGGTTCCCTTCCTCTCTGTCTTAGGACAAGAACATGCTTTGTGTGCTTCTGTCAGCTGGAATACTTCCAAACTTTGCAGTCAATGCTACAAATGCAGTTTTTGGAGAGTTGTTATAAAAAGTGCACAGCTAAGTCATGTTACCTAATTACACTGCTTTAGAGAAGCAAGGACCATCCCTACCCATTGGGCATGGGGTCCTGTTGAGGATCTTATATTGGGTGAGGCTAATCTGGCTCTTGCTCTGGTTCCCCAAGTTTACAATGAAGTCCTTTCTAGACACTGCCTTCTCCTGAGAAAGTTTCAATGCAACTATTACAAAGGAAACTACTTACATTGGGTGATTAAAAATTCCATTGTTAAATGTTAATAACCACTTACAGCTGCAATTAGCATGGTCTAAAGTATTAAAATGACATCAAATATTCAGAGTAGATTACATCAAATTCATTCAAGAAAATGATGGGATCAACAAGGGATTAATTTCTCAAATATACAAACAGCTCAGTCAGTTCAGTGTCAGAAAAGCAAACAGCAAAACCAACAAATGGGCAGAACAACTAAATAGACATTTCTCCAAAGAAGATATACAGATGACTAACAGGCATATGAAAAGATGCTTAACATCACTAATTATTAGAGAAAAGAAAATCAAAACTACAATGAAGTATCACCTCACACTTATTAAAATGATTGTTATCAAAAAGTCTACAAATAATAAATGCTGGAGAAGGTGTGGAGAAAAGGGAACTCTCCACATTGCTGGTGGGAATGTAAATTGGTACAGCCACTACAGAGAACAGAATGAAATTTCTTTAAGAAACTAAAAATAGAGCTATGATATGATCCATCAGTCCCTCTCTTGGACATATATCTGGAAACAGAGGAAAACTAATTCAAAAAGATGCACGAGCCCTGAAGTTCACAGCAGCACTATTAAAATATCAAAGACATAGAAGACAAATGAATAGAAAAGATGTGGTATATACCTATAATGGAATACTACTCAGTCATAAAAAGAATGAAGTAATGTTATTTGCAGCAGTACAGATGAACCTAGAGATTATCATACTAAGTGAAATCAGTCAGAGAAAAACAAATATCATTCGATATCACTTATATACAGAATCTAAAAAAAAAGATACAAATGACTTTATTTATAAAACAGAAATAGACTCATAGAGAAAACAAATCTAAGGTTACCAAAGGAGAAAGGGATGGGGGATAAATTGGGAGTCTGGGATTAATAGATACATTCCACTATATATGAAATAGATAAACAAGGAATTATTATACTCAATATCTTATAATAATACCTGTAACAGAATAGAATTTTAAAAAGATGTATACATATGTATATACATCTATATATATTATATATAAATACATATTTGAAACTAACACAACATTGTAAATCCACTATATTTCAATAAAAAATAAGATAACAGAAAATAAAAGATAAGCCATTATTAATTTTATGGTATACTGAAGTTGAGGCAGTAATCAGCTGATGACAATTTGTTCCTATGGGTGTGGTTAAATGATGTCAGCCCTGGGTTGAAGCCTCACCTAGGGCTGAGTGGACAAGCCTCCAGAGAGAACTTGATGCCTCAGGAGGAATGAAATCTGCATGGGGTTGAACTGACATTTAGGACCTAACATGGGACTCAGGTCACTTATGTGATCCAGGTTCTTCTACCATAAAATACTTGAGTGAACCAACAGGATTTGGAAGGAACAATAAAATATTCTTAGATTTTAAGATGAATATGCACATGATTGCAATGAACTGAACAGGAGTGAGATCCATACAAGTCCAGATGAAACCACCAGAGCCATGAGAGAACCGGTGAAGACCCGGGAGGAAAATGTCCATTGAGGAAGAAAAGTGAGAAATAAGGAGGAAAGCGCCCCATGGCAGGGGCCAGGGTGGTGGTGGGGGAAGCAGTGAGTGGAAATAACCACAGTTTGCAGGCAAGGTTTAAGAGGCAGAAAGGAAGCCTCAGGCCAATTGTTGCTGTAACTAACTACATGCGTGTGTGCGTGCATGCTCAGTCGTGTCCGACTCTTGGCAACCCCATGGACTGTAGCCCGCCAGGCTCCTCTGTCCATGGGATTTCCCAGGCAAGAATACTAGAGTGGGTTGGTATTTCCTACTTCAGGGGATCTTCCTGACCCAGGGATCAAACCCACATCTCCTGCAGCTTCTGCTACATTGGCAGGTGAATTCTTTACTGCTGAACCACTTGGGAACCTGACTAACTACATGAGTTACAGAAATTCACTTAATATATCTGTCCAACTTCCATTTCTCTCCTCCTACTGTAAAATGAGAATAGAAATCCCTGACCCTTGCATCCTAGCAAGAACAAAATGGTATTCTAAATAAAAGGCACTCGGAAAAGTAAAATGTAGTATAAATGGTGTATAAATGTAGTATATATGGTAACCATAAATGGTTACATGGTGTGACCACTGCTACTGAGCAATCTGGTGCTCAAGATAAATAGTGCCTTACAGATATATTTTTGGGGTTCAATTCAACATTAACTATTATAGACAAACTATAATACTAATGGGGCCTTCTGCTCTGGAGTACTTTAAGGCTTATGAAGTACTCTGACATGTTATTTTAAAGGAGCATGGAAAAGGCTCTGTGGAATGGGCTATGAACAGTTTCCTGAGTTTCATTTCACAGCTAAGGAAGCAGAGGCTCAAAGAGGTTGAGGGGCTCATCTAAGGTTACACAGCTGGACAGTTATAGAACCAGAACCCAAGCTTGACCTTTCAATTCCAAGTTCAGTGTTCTTTACACCAGAGTGGCACAGTGGCATTACGGAGACCATGAATCACAAAAGTAAAAAAATCATTCTGGAGATAAAACTTGTAGATAAAATGTTAAGATCAATGCAAAACACTAGTGCAAAAATAGTGCCAAACATTTGTCTACTCGAAAGACATGAACTCAAGAAAGGAGAAGTTAATGTGAATGGTAATTACAGGAAAAGCTTCACATATTAAGAAAAGCTCTGGGTTTTCATGTGAAAAATGGATTTCTTATAATAGTTGGAAATAAAGGAGAAGAAGCAAAAGCATGAAGTCAGGATGGTGAGACTAAAATTGCTGTTTAATCAGGGGTGTAGTAAGAGGTGGTGGGAGAGAAGTTTCAACAGAAGCTTTGATAGGTTAAATGGAACCAGATCATACAGAGCCCAAAGGTTAGATGAGGAGGTCTAGCTTTGATTCCATAAGCAGAATCTAGGTTCCTGAACAAGGGAGTGGCATTATATATGCAGTATGTTGAAAAAGACCCTGATGCTGGCAAAGACTGAAGGCAAAAGGAGAAGAGGGCAGCAGAGGATGAGAAGGTTAGATAACATACCGACTCAGTGGACATGAATCTGAGCAAACTCTGGGAGATGGTGAAGGACAGGAAGTCTGGCATGCTGCCATCCATGAGGTTACAAAGAGTCAGACATGACCTAGCGACTGAACAACCACAACAACATATTGTCCGGTAAGAAGATGCACCCAGAGGCACAGAGAGTAGCTAGGAGATCACTGCATTAACAACAACAAATTCATGAAGTCCCTGTGCCACAGCAGTGGCAATGAAAATAAAAGGAAAGCTACAAATCCTAAGAGTCAAGTCATCACTGGATAATCAGAGTGAGAGAATTACTCACTCAACTCATTCAACTGCCATACTCCACATGACTTTCAGAAACATAAATAGTTGTCTTAATCATATTTTCCCTTAACCATGCTGCCAAATTAAGTGATCCAGAGTTTCCAAAGAAAAAATTTCATTAAAAATCACTGGAATTTGTCAAAAAGGTTCTTTAATTCATCCCTTGGTCTTCTATCCAAGAAGGTTTCTCAGAAGTGAAATGACTATATACAAACACTACAGGGGTCACCTTCAGACCTTTCCAATGCCCTTAAATATGGACCCATGTGATGGGTCATATTGTCATATGGGTCAATATGTCATATGAATCCTTGTATCTAATGTCAAAACATATTGTCAAGTGTCACTTTTCATTAGACCCATATAAGCTCTGAGGGGGTGAGGTGAAGATGGGCAGAAGAAACTGATGCAAAGAAGCCTCAAATATGAAGCAGAGGAGGAGGAGAAGGACAGGAAGATGTGGGCCAGTATGGCACCGTGGATGGAGAGCCCGGATCTTAATAACTTGGTTGTCTGGACCAACCCAAGCTCAGTGCTTCAGTCTGCCTTTCCAGCACTCATTATCTGAACCTTGCCCCAAAGCAAAACAGGTTAAAGGTTGAAATTAGTCCCCTTTCTTGGTTGGTGGGTGGGTTCATAGACATGGTCTGATTTGAACAGCTTCCATTTCCCAAGTGAATTTTAATAAAGACATACTTTCCCTTTAAATTTCAACAGCTCTGCTGTGTTTTCCATTTCCTCTTCATTTCAGCATGTGGGCATCACACACACACACACACACACACACACACACACCTCTCACACTGCACTGACAGCTGCTTGCCAGTCAATGAAGTCACGTTACTCTGTCATGAGGATGTGTGAAATCAGCCATCTCCCAGGAGGTGGGCAGAGGCACGCACGATGCAATCAATGTAAACGGGGAATTTTCTGTCTCCTGAGCCTGTTTTGTTGGCTCATTGAGCGGAGGAGTGAACAAGCTTCATTGGGTGCAGAACTGTACTTAGGAAAACCTTTTCTTTTTATTGCCATTATCTGTGATAATGACTTCATGAGACTGTCACCTTTAGATTCACACTGGCTGGATGAAGCAGGCTCCCTGCTCTCAGAAAAATCCCACAGAATTGACCTCTTTTTCTCACGAAGACGTCAATAGCGATATACAACCCACACTCCACAGGCAGGCAGACCAGGGCCCCTCCAATGGCCCCAAGGCTGGGGACAAGATCCATCACTGTCAGGATAGCTTCAGCACCTCAAAGCATCTCTCTCAGAGCTGAGGATCACAGTGCCCCATGCCAGACAGTCGTCACTGCTGCCAAGGAACTGTCAGCCCAGGCACTCCTCTGGCTGCACACGTATTCATGAGTCATTCCAATACAAAGACCTCCCTCCCAGACTCCAGCAACCAAGTACTTGACTAAACCAAGTACTGCAGAGCTTAATTGTATTATTCCACAGGGATTTTGTACTCCATGGAAAGAACTTACGAAAGACAGATGTCTATTTTGGGGTTAAACACGCTTATATAATGCCTGATGGTGTGCAAAAAATGATTTGTCTTGTCTCACCTGACATTGTTCATTGTTAGACTACCTCCAAGGACTTCCCTGCCCCTAGAGTTAAACCACTATCCAAAATAAACCAAAGCCAACAATTAAGCTTCATTGTTGAAATAAGAAATGTACAGAGGGAGGAAAGCTCCAGGACACTGGGACAGGGTGAGACCCTGGATGGCTAATTAACAGGACAGGGAAGGGAGTGTGACAGTCTAACACATAGTGAGCTGGCAGCCCTAACTAATTAGCAACAAATAATTTTACAGTAAGAGCAAGAACACATGTATTATGTTCTATAAAAGCTTAATAGATGTCACCATAAATCACTCCCATCTCTCCCCTGAAATTGAACTTGCAAGCAGCCCGCCTTGAAATCTTCAGGAATGAGCAACGTAGAGGATTGCACCCACTTCAGTATCCCTGCCTATTATCTCTTGTATATCAATACGAAAGCAAGATTGCTTTCTTTCTGCCACTTGGCCCTTGACACATCTCAGCTGTTGTAACTGAGGTAGCATCAGTAACCTCTGTGGCACCCCGGCCCTGGACCAATTCTGACCATGGAAGGCAAGAAATGATCAGCCAGAGTTCCTGGTAGGATCTCGGATCCATGGTGGTGCTCTGGATTGGATGTCTGGTGTTTCCAGAAGGAGCTTCCTGCCTGAGATATAGAACAGATTCCTTCATCTATGTCTCCTCCTACTGATTGGAACATTATGTTGGGAGGATGGGGCTTTGGGGAAAGGGTGCCATGAGTAACTAGTAATGTCTGCTAGGCACTGGGATTAGAAGCACTGTTGGTTTTGTTCTGTTTTCATTTTCCACCATTAAAAAAAATGGTAAAATAAATATAACTCAAAATTCATCATTTGTAATGTGTACGTTTCACTGGCAGTAAACACGTCATAATTCTGTGCAACTGTCACTACTATCTGGTGATTCCCAAGTGGCTCAGGAGTAAAGAAGCTGCCTGCCAATACTAGAGATGCAGGTTCCATCCCTGGTCAGAAAGATTCCTTGGAGAAGGTAATGGTAACCCACTCCAGTATCCCTGCTGGAAAATCCCATGGACAGAGGAGGCTGGCGGGCTATAGTCCATGTGGTTGCAAAGAGTCAGATATGACTTAGCAACTAAACAACAACAAATAGTTACCATCTACTATGTAGTTTTCAGAATTTTTCCATCACCCCAAGTGGAAACCCTGAACCCGTTAAGCACTCACTTCCTATTCCTTGCTGTACCTCAGCCCCTGGTAACTATTAATCTGTTTTCTGTCTCTATAGATTTGTCTATCCTGGATATTTCAGATACATGGAATCATACAATATATGCCCTTTTGTGTCTGGCATCTTTTAACTTGATGTTTTCAAGGGTCACCGTGTTGTAGCAGGTGTGAGTGCTGTTGTTCTGATCACCCTGTCTAGTCCTGTCAAGATCCTAGACCATTATTCTCCTTCAGTTTCTTAAATAGCATCTCAGTTCCTTTTCAATTCAGGAACCCACTATGAAACCCAGGCAAGTCTTTCTAGGTCTTCGTGTCAAATAGTTGACCTTTATTCTCATCCTCCCAGGCACTCGGTGGAACGCTGCTCTCATAGGGCAGAGCAACTGAAACCAGCACTCTGCTGCCTGTTACATAGCTATTGCTGCCATGCTCCACCAACCAGACTGCCTTTCCTGGGAATGGAAGCAGACTTGACCCACTCTTCAGAGCCGTGTACCTTGCTTATTCATGACTGAGAGATTTCAAAAGCTAGACTTTAGCGAGGTGAGTTCCCTCAGTCCTGAATGTGACCTTTGCTTCCAGGAAGACAGAATAGATATACTTTTCTCAATGTTTCCCACTAAGTACCACTAAACACCTTTAGCAATAGATGTAAAGCAAATATAAGAAAACTCTAAAAGAAGTAATAATAGAAACTTCCCAAATCTAGCAAAGAAATAAATCTAAAGATTCAAGAAGCATCCAAGCACACTAGCACTCAAAAATATACTTTCTTCCAACTTTTCATTCCTGTATGCTTCAGTCAGAAGAGGAAATGGTTTAGGAATGAAGACAGAGTGGGAAACTTGAGAAAACACTGCTATTCCTTGAGATGAGCTGTGACTGGGCATGAGTGCTAAGTTGCTTCAGTAGTGCCCCACTCTGTGTGACCCTGTGGACCTTACCCCACCAGGCTCCTCTAATGGGATTCTCCAGGCAAGAATACTGGAGTGGGTGCCATGCCCTCCTCCAGGAGGTCCTTCTGATTCAGGGATCAAAGCTGTTGCTGAGGGGAAACCAAAAGGATGACATGAAGTATTTCTTTCTTTCTAAGTATAGCCAAATAATGATTGATGTGTGTGTTAGTTACTCAGTTGTGTCTGACTCTTTGCGACCCCTTGGACTGTAGCCTGCCAGGCTCCTCTGTGCCTGGAATTCTCCAGGCAAGAGTACTTGAACGGGTTGCCATGCCCTTCTCCTGGGGATCTTCTCAACCCAGGGAAGCTGGGTTTCCTGCGTTGCAGGCAGATTCTTTACTATGTGAGCCACCAGGGAAGTGATAATGATTAATACATTTATTTAATGCCGTTTAAATGAATCAAGTATCCCTCTTCCATGGATAAGCAGTATTATACACTGCCTTTCCTTTGTATTTCTTTAAATACTATAATAAAAACATTCCCCTGAAAAAGTTAGCCCCAAACAGGATAAACCCAAAGAAATACACACTATGAAGATTCGAGTCAAACTTATGAAAACTAAAGACAAAGAAAAAATGTTGAGTATACTGAGAGAAATGACACCTTATGTATAAGGGAAAAACTATTTGAATGCAGCGGATTTCTCATATGAAACCATGAAGACTGGAAGAAAGTAGCCTGACCTTATTCAAGTGATCAAAGACACTGTCAACTTAGAATCCTACATCAAGTGAAATATTCTTCAGGAATAAGAAAAGAAAACAAATCATTAGTAAATATAATACATTTTCCTTCTATTTTTGAGTTTTCTAATATATGTTTGGTGGATGAAGCAAAAATTATAACATTGTTTTATTATTAATGTATATAGAAAAAATAATGAAGACAATTATAAGTTACAAAGGGAAAGAAGGGGAGTAGCATTTCTACATTTCATTCAAACTGGTAAAATGCCAAAAAAGTAGACTATGATAAATTATGTTAATATAATACAAAGAGCAAGCATTAAGAAAGGTATGCAAAGGGACACATTTAAAAATGCTATAGATACATCAAAGTGCAATTATAAAAAATGTTCAACTAACCTGAAGAAATCAGGAAGAAGAAACAAAGAGAAATAAAGGCAGCAACAAAAGAGAACAAACAGAAGAAAAAATTAAATGAGAGACTTAAGCCCTAAGATATCAATAATTACATTAAATGGAAGGATCTAAATAAGCCAATTAAAAGACAGAAATTCATATATGAATGATATATATACAAGACAACTATATGAAATCTATAAGAAAGTCACTTAAATATAATAGTATGGGCAAGCTGAAAAGAAAAGAATGAATGGAAAATGATCATGGAAACATCAATCAAAAGAAATCAGAAATGGTTATATTTATATCACTTAAACTAAACTTTAGAGCAAAGAGAATTACCAGAGACAGAAGGAGATACTAGACAATTGATATGAGTCAATCAACTAAAAATACACACCAATCCTAAATGTGAATGCACCAAAAAACATGTAAGAAAAAAGTGAGATCACTTAAAACCGAAACAGACAAATCCACAATTAAAATTGAAGACTTCAATATCTTTCAATAACTGGTAAAACTACTCAACAGAAAAATTAGCTAGGATGAAGAAGACCTTTCACAGATAATCCTTTAGGATTTGAAATAACTCAATTGGAATTCCATCACCTCCACTAGCTATGTTCATAGTCATTCTTCCTAAGGCCCACTTGACTTCGTGTTCCAGGATGTCTGGCTCTAGGTGAGTGATCATACCATTGTGATTATCTGGGTCATGAAGTTCTTTTTTGTATAATTTTTCTGTGTATTCTTGCCACCTCTTCTTAATATCTTCTGCTCTTGTTAGGTCCATACCATTTCCATCCTTTATTGTGCCCATCTTTGAAAGAAATATTCCCACCTGACCTGCCTCTTGAGAAACCTGTATGCAGGTCAGGAAGGAGGAGTTAGAACTGTACATGGAACAACATACTGGTTCCAAATAGGGAAAGAGTACGTCAAGGCTGTATATTGTCACTCTGCTTATTTAAATTACATGCAGAGTACATCATGAGAAACACTGGACTGCATGAAGCACAAGCTGGAATCAAGATTGCCGGGAGAAATATCAACAACCTCAGATATGCAGATGACACCACCCTTATGGCAGAAAATGAAGAAGAACAAAAGAGCCTCTTGAAAGTGAAAGAGGAAAATGAAAAAGTTGGCTTAAATCTCAACATTCAGAAAACTAAGATCATGGCATCTGGTCCCATCACTTCATGGGAAATAGATGGGGAAACAGTGGAAACAGTGACAGACTTTATTTTTGGGGGCCCCAAAATCACTGCAGATGGTGACTGTAGCCATGAAATTAAAAGATGCTTACTCCTTGGAAGAAAAGCTATGACCAACTTGGACAGCAAATTAAAAACCAGAGACATTACTTTGCCAACAAGGTCCATCTAGTCAAAGCTATGGTTTTTCCAGTTGGCATGTATGGATGTGAGAGTTGGACTATAAAGAAAGCTGAGCACTGAAGAATTGATGCTTTTGAACTGTGGCATTTGAGAAGACTCTTGAGAGTCCTTTGGACTGCAAGGAGATCCAACCAGTCCATCCTAAAGGAAATTAGTTCTAAATAGTTCTGAATATTCATTAGAAGGACTGATGCTGAAGCTGAAGCTCCAATACTTTGGGCACCTGATGCGAAGAACTGACTCATTTGAAAAGACCCTGATGCTGCGAAAGAGTGAAGGCAGAAGGAGAATGGGATGACAGAAGATGAGATGGCTGGATGGCATCACCGACTCAACGGACATGAAGTTGAGTAAACTCTGGGAGTTGGTGATGGACAGGGAGGCCTGGCATGCTGCAGTCCATGGGGTTGCAAAGAGTCAGACTACTGAGTGACTGAACTGAATTGAAGAAGACCTGAAAACACCATTAATCAACAGAATCTAAATGACATTGATAAGACATCCAATTCAACAACTGTCCAAGTACCTACAGAATATACACAAGGTAGAACATATCAAATAAACAGCAACAAATGTAAATGAACTAAAATCAAGTAGTGTGTGTTCTCTGACCACAATGGAGTCAAAATAGGATCGTAACAGAATGATTATAGTAAAATACTACACACATGCAAATTAAACAACATATGTCTAAATAATCCGCGAATCAAAAAGGAAGTTTCAAGGTAAATTTTTAAAAATACTTTGAACTGAATGAAAATGAAAACGTACTAAAATTT
The DNA here is from genome assembly GCF_003369695.1 of Bos indicus x Bos taurus. Classification (NCBI taxonomy): domain Eukaryota; kingdom Metazoa; phylum Chordata; class Mammalia; order Artiodactyla; family Bovidae; genus Bos; species Bos indicus x Bos taurus. Next base: position 78,204,520 of record NC_040083.1, on the reverse strand, counting down.
GTAGAGCACATATAAAGCAATGCTGAGAAGAAAATTTTGAGCATGAAATTCTTACATTAGGAAGAAAAAACCCTCAAATCAATAATCTAAGCTCCTGCCACAAGAAACTAGAAGAAGCACAAAATATTAAATAAACACAAAACATGCAAGGAAATTTTAAAAGTTAAGAGCAGAAATCAATGAAGAAAACAAAAACCATAAAGAGAAACAGTGAACCAAAAAGATGTTTCTTCAAAAAGATCAATAAAATTTGCAAGTCTCTGGCAAGACTGACAAAGAAAATAAGAGAGAAGATTCAACAAAATCAGGAATGAAACATTATAGATGCTACAGACATTGAAAGGATAATAATAGTATACTATGCACAACTCTACACACATAAGACCAACAAATTGGATGAAATGAAATAATTTTTTGAAAAGCAGAAACTACCACAACTCACTTAAAATAAGACAGATGATTTGAATAGCTCTATAATTTTTAAGGAGATTTAAAAACTCCCTAAAAGGAAATTTCCAATTCCAGATAGTTCTACTGGAGAATTCTAAAATATATTTAAAGATTTAATGCCAATTCCACACAATTTGTTTAAAAAAAAAAATTAGACGAGGAGGGAGTATTTCTAAATACATTTTTAAAGCTAGCATTACCTTGATATCAAAACCAGATGAAGATTGTACAAAAAAGATGATAATCAGATATCCCTCATGAATACAGATGTTAAAAATTTTAACAAAACATTAGCAAATAGAATTCTGTGATACATGAAAAGAATTATACACCATGACCAAGTGAGATTTAGTTCTGAGATGGAAAATTAGTTCAATACTCAAAAGCCAGTCAATTCAATCTACCATACTAACAAGCTAAAGAAGAAAAATCACATTACCTTATCCACTGATGAAGCAAAAGCATTTGACAGTATTCAACACCAGTTTTTGACAAACACTCTCAAAACACAGAATAGAGGGAAACTTCGTCAACTTAATATGCACATACACAAAAAATCCCTACAGATAACATTATACTTAATGGTAAAAGCCAATGCATTCCCCTCAAGATCAGAACAAAGTGAGATGTCAGTTCTCATCCTTATTCAACACAGTATTAGAAGTTCTATCTAGTTCAATAAAGCAAAAAAGGATACAAGCATGCAGATGAGAAAGGAAGAAATGAAATGTCATGGCAGTCTATATAGACAATTACAAAAATATATTTAAAAAATCTTATCTAAAATAAATGAGTTCAGGAAGGTTGCAGGATACAAAATAAACATGAAATCAATTTTGTTTCTATAAGCTAACAATGAACATGTGGACACCAACATTAAAAATTCAATACCATGTTAAATTGCTCCAAAAATATGAAATACTTAGATGAAATTTAACATAATTTGTTCAGGACATGCATGTTGAAAACTATGATGCTGAAGAAAGAAGACAAAGATTTAAGTAAATAGAGAATTACACCATGCTTAAAAGCCTTTGGAGGCAGCAAGGCCCTGTTGACATTGATTTCAGACTTTTGGCCTCCAGAAATGTGACAGAATATATTTCTGTTCTTGTAAACCACATGTTTGTGGTAATTTTTCATAGCAGCTGTAGGAAACTAACACAATAGCATTTCAACAAGAGGTACTCATGCAATTACACATCATTGGGCAAAGAAACTGATCAAAGTCTCACCCATTATGCAAAAACTGACTAAAAATTAATTAAGCTTACATATCTAACATAAAGCTATAGAACATTTTAGAAAAAACAAACATGGGTGACAATATTCAAGATTTGGGGCTAGACAAAGCATTCCTAAATTTGACTTCAGAAGCATGATACATAACATGAAAAATTAATAAGCTGGACCTAATCAAAATGGGGGCAAGAGGAGAAGGGGACGACAGAGGATGAGATGGCTGGATGGCATCACCAACTCGATGGACATGAATTTGGGTGAACTCTGGGAGCTGGTGATGAACAGGGAGGCCTGGCATGCTGCAATTCATGGGGTCGCAAAGAGTTGGACATGACTGAGCCACTAAACTGAAACTGAACTGAACTGAATCAAAATTTAAAACTTTTACTAATGGTTCTGTTAAGGGGATGAAAAGACCTGAAAAACACTAGGAGGAAATATTTGCAACTTTATATTTGATAAAGTATCTAGAATACATAAATAATTCTCAGAACTCAATTGTTAAAAGGCAACAAAAAATCCAATTACAAGATGGATATGAAAAGTATCTAGAGGTGGCATGGCAGAAAATGACAAGAAAAGATGCTCAAAATAATTAGCTGCTGCTGTTGCTGCTAAGTCACTTCTGCTGCTGCTGCTGCTAGGTCGCTTCAGTCATGTCTGACTGTGCGATCCCATAGAGGGCAGCCCACCAGGCTCCCCCGTCCCTGGGATTCTCCAGGCAAGAACACTGGAGTGGGTTGCCATTTCCTTCTCCAATGCAGGAAAGTGAAAAGTAAAAGTGAAGTCGCTCAGTCGTGTCTGACTCTTAGCGACCTCATGGACTGTAGCCCACCAGGCTCCTCCGTCCATGGGATTTTCCAGGCAAGAGTACTGGAGTGGGGTGCCATTGTCACTTCAGTTGTGTCCAACTCTTCACGACCCCATGGACTGCAGCCTACCAGGCTCCTCTGCCCATGGGATTCTCCAGGCAAGAGTACTGGAGTGGGTTGCCATTGCCTTCTCTGAATTAGCTGCTAGGGAAATGCAAAGTAAAACCACAATGAGATATCATTACATACCTATCAGAATGGCTAAAAGAGAAATCATAACAACATCAAGTGCTGACAAGGGTGAAGAAATGGGTCACTCGTACATAGCTTATGGGCGTGTAAAATGGTACAACCATTGTGGAAAAAATTTTGGCAGTTTCTTAAAAAAAAAAGATAAATATACAACTATATACCACCCAACAATTGTAATTCTGGGCATTAATTCTAGAGGAATGAAAACTTAAATTCACACATTGTAAAAGTATAAGTGTTAGTTGCTCAGTTCTGTCTGACTTTTTGCAACTCTATGGACTGTAGTTCACCAGGCTCCTCTGTCCATGGAATTTTCCAGGCAAGAATACTGGAGTGGGTATTCCCTTCCCCATAGGATCCTCCTGACCCAGGGATCAAACCTGGGTCTCCCACATTGCAGGCAGAGTCTTTACTGTCTGTCCCACCAAGGAAGCACAGTGTACACAAATATTTATAGTAGCTTTCTCCACAATAGCCCTAAACTGGAAACAACCCAGATGTTTTTCAACAGGTATACGATTAAACGAACTGTGATACGTCTATACAATGGAATAGAGTAGTAAAGTAGAAGTCACTCAGTTGTGTCCAACTCTTTGAGACCCCATGGACTGCAGTGCACCAGGCTCCTCTGTCCATGGAATTCTCCAGAAAAGAATACTGGAGTGGGTTGCTATTCCTTTCTCCAGGGGATCTTCCCAAATGGAATACAACTTAGCAATAAATGGAAACTAGTTGTTGATACACACAAAAACTTGAATGGATTTCTGGAGAATTAGGCTAAATGAGAAAAAAAAAAAGAGAGAGAGAGAGAGAGAGAAACTTTAAAAGATGGTATCTTTTATGACTCCATTTGTATAACATTCTTGAAATGAAAAAAATTATAGAACTAGATTAGTGGTTGCCAAAGGATTATGGATGGGAGAGAGAAGTAAGGAAAAGGAAGACAATGTAGCTATAAAAGGGGAACATAAGGAATCCTGGTGGTGATGGAGAGGCTCTGCATCTTGACTGTATCCTTGGCGACATCCCACTTGTGATACTGTGCTATAATTTTACAAGATATTATCATGGGAGGAAACTGAGGAAAAGATACATGGGATCGTTCTGTATTATTTCTTAAAAATGTATGTGAATCTACAATTATCTCAAAGAAAAAATTTTAATTTAAAACTGTCAGAGACATGCTTTGTACCATCAGGTAAGTTTTAAATATGGACAAAGCATATTAGTTGCTTGTGCAGAACAGTTTGCCACTAAAAGCTACCATTCATTATGAACAATTATGGCTTTGGTCCCACCTGAATCATAAGTGAGCTCCTTGAGGGCCTGACTCATGCATTATTTATCCATAAATACCCAACAGTGCATAGAAAGCACCCTGCTATGTAATAAGTGCTCAATAAATGCTTGTTGGCAATACTTTTATCAGTAATGCTTTGAGTGTGTGAGTATGTGTATGGTGCACAGTTAAAACATTGATTGCTGCAAATGAGGAAGACATTAAAGAAATGCGTCATGGAGCAAATGAATGCCATCCTTAAAAAAGCAATTAGATCCCTTGTTTTGAAACTAGTGTTCTGTTTATTTTTCTTTGTTTTCATCAGATTACAAATATAATTGATGTTCATTGCAGGAAAGTTTTAAAGTCTAGAAAAGTGAAAAGACCTTTCACTATACTATTTTAATGACTGGACGAGTTACTTATTTGACACGCTGCCTTCCCAAAGTAGTTCACCTCCATTTTCTTGTTCATTGAATCATCCCTTCATCAGACTTCAGCTGCTGTGCTGTATTTAGTCGCTAGTCATATCTGATTCTTTGCGACCCCGTGGACTGTAGCCCGCCAGGCTCCTCTGTCCATGGAGATTCTCCAGGCAACCCACCGGGGTGGGCTGCCATGCCCTCCTCCAGGGGATCTTCCCAACCACCAGGGAAGCCCAAGAATATCAGAGTGGGTAGCCTATCCCTTCTCCAGGGAATCTTCCTGACCCAGGAATCAGACCCAGGGTCTTCTGCATTGCAGGGGGACTCTTTACCAACTGAGCTACCAGGGAAGCCCAGACTTATGTTGAGGACTTGCCAAGGGCAGTCATGCATACCCAGAGGTAAACATGCCCCCCTGCATTTTCCTACAAATAAAATTAACTCAGTTGTTTGGAGGGTCCAGCCAAAGGACCCTATTTCTCTTTTCTGGTGGTTGGTATCAGAAAAGCCTGTTCCGTATATTTTGATATCTTCAAAGGACAGTGCACCCTCATTAATGATAAATACAGTTGAGAATTTGCCCAGCAGTAAAGGTTTCCAGAAGATAACTCCAGAAGATGTCTCCAGGCCAGGCACCACAATCAACAGAGAAGGCACAGCAGAGAAGAAACAGCCAAAGGCTATCAATTGGCCTTGAATAAGAGATGGGGAGTTCAGAAACTGTAAATGTGGGCAAGATTCTGAATGTAATCGAATGTATCCGAAACAGAACAAAGCAAGGGAACACAGGACAAGGTGCTAGGATATATAACCACACTATATTTACATTAAATGCATATTCTTGGAAAAACTAGGAAAAGAAAAGCAAGCAACAACCTTTACAGGGAAAAAAGTAATTACCTCCAAAGACAACCAGGCAAATTCTGTTACTTTATCAAGAGAAATACATTATTTTCCTCCCCTGATGTTTGTTGCTGGTATAAGTTTTATCTACTAGCCTGAGATGAATTAAGTAAAACTTTTGGAATTTTTGCCAATCAGGTACAAAAAATTTGTGTGCTAGTGTTTGTTCCACATTTTGAAAGGGAAGTAAACTAATTCAGAGTGTGTTTCTGTTTGTTTATTGCTCCTGTTAATAATAATGGAGAATCAAAGAACCCAGACGTTTATAAAAATACTAAATGGGATGCTAAACGCAACATGTTTTTCAGTTCATTTTCTGAAAATGTTCTTTTGCTATGGAAATGGTTTGCAACTTATCTTGATGAAACCCATTCTTCCCAGGTGAAGACCTTCTAACTGGGTTCACCATATTGTCTCACCTTTCACAGATAATGATCTAGTTGAAATCTGCATTAGAATCAGTCCTGCCAGCTATGAACAGAGTGGTAGGTGTCAAGGTCACATTCAACACCACTTATTATTAGTGGTGCATGTGTGTTAAATCTCTTCAGGCATGTCCAAGTCTTTGTGGACCTGTGGACTGTAGGCCACCAGGCTCCTCTGTCCATGGGATTCTTCAGGCAAGAAGACTGGAGTGGGATACCATGCCCTACTCCAGGGGATCTTCCCGACCCAGGGATTCAACTCATGTCTCTTAAGTCCCCTGCATTGGCAGGTGGGTTCTTTACCACTATTGCCACCTGAAAAGCCCAGAACTGAAAATTAAGTGTACTTAAAACAATCAGGATGACACTGGTCAATGAAATTGGTCACCTGACCAATTTCAAGATGACTATTACAGCTGACTGTGCTGTTTCTACATGTAACCCTCTTCCTTTGTCTATAAAAACTCTTGCACGCTGATAATGGGGGGAGTCAGCCTTTGGAAGGGTGTCTACCACCCTCCCCCACCACCCTCCTTGACAATATTCAAAATAAAGCAAACTTTCCTTTCCACAAACCTTGCCTCTTTAATGGCTTTTCAGCAGTAAGCAGCTGGACCTCACTTTCAGTTACAGTATGACTTATTAATGAGCTAAAGCATGCAGTTTAAAAAAGCATTGGTTTAAAAGACAATTTAGTAGAAACATTGTCCTCTTATCCCCTCTAGTATTCTATCTTGTCCTATGCAGGAGAAACAGAAAATTTCAACATTCTTTAATTATGTCCAGCACACTTATTTTCACTGTGATTACATATATCATAAAATGTAGCATCTTAACCACTTCTGCATGTACAGTTCATGAGCCTTAAGTACATTCACACTGTTGTGCAACTATCACCACCATCCATCTCCAAACTCATTTTTGAAAATCGGAAACTCTGCTTCATTAAACAAAAACTCCCCTCTTGCCTCACCCCCAGCCCTTGATAGCCATTTTAGGTCTGCTCTCTATGGATTTGATTACTGTAGGTGCCTCATTTAAGTGGAATCATGCAGTGTTTCCCCTTTGAGGCTAGATTATTTCACTTAGCATGATGTCTCTAAAGCTTATCCATGTTGGAGCATATGTCAGATTTCTCTTCTTTTTTAATGCTGACTACTGCATACTTTTTTCCCTGGTGGCTCAGACGGTAAAGAACCTGCCTGAAATTTGGGAAACTCATGTTTGATCCCTGGTCGGGATGATCCCCTGGAGAAAGGAAGGGCAACCCACTCCAGTATTCTTCCCTGGAGAATCCTATGGATAGAGGAGCCTGGCGGGCTACAGTCCATAGGGTCAAACAGAGTTGGACACGACTGAACCACTAACGCTTTTACTTTCCTTTCATTTCACTTAGCATAGTGTCCTTAAAGTCCATCCATGCTGCAGCACGTGTCAGATTTCCCTTTCTTTCTTAAGTCTGACCATTGCATACTTTGTATGAACACACCACATTTTCTTGGTCCATTCATCCACCGATGGACACTGTGCCTTGTACTTCTAAAGCTCTGCTTCTGTGTCCATATCATTTCCTGGACATTCCTAGTTTCTACCACAGCACCCCTAAGACACACACACACCCCCTTCCAACACCCCACCATGGAGCGGGTATGGGGATAACACTACTACTTGGCATCTCACTTGAGGAAACTTGCCCTCCTGCCACATCTCCACCAGCTTCCTTCTTCCCCTTCGAGGGACCATATGACATACTCTCCTCTGTTCCCCACTTGGATCATATTTCCACGGTAAAGCTAACTACACTAACAAATCCTTTCTCATGAATGTATAAACCATCTCACATTTCACCTAAGGCTACACAGTCATAACAGTGTCATCTCACCATCCACCTTTCTTCTCTCCTTTTTTTAAAGGAAAAATAAATCCATAGTGTTCTTTAGGGTTGACAAGCCTAAGTGAGGCTACAAACATATTGGTATAGGAGACAAGAAAAGCCACAGACTTATAAACTAAAATGGAGATGTTTTCTATTTACTTAAATACTTGACTTAAAACAGCATTACTTTCCACTGTTTTTCATGGCTGAGAGAAACAGGTTTATGCGAGCTAGCCTCATAGTCTAACCACCATGTATGAAATCGTTCCTGTCAGAGTAGTGTGTTCAAAACATTGGCTTTATATTAAGCCAGCATATGTAATAGAAGAAAAAAAAATCTCCTCTCTCTTCACAGAATACCTTGTGATTTAAAGTGATAACTCTAACTTTTCATCTCTGATATCAAAAGGGAGACAGAATTTGCAAACATTCACAGAAAATTCAGATGCCCTTTTTAGCAATTAGTTTCTACTTTCTTAACTACATTTTCTCAAACTACAGTTGTTATGCAAGGATAAAATATAAGGGAAGTGGAGGATAGCAGAAAATGCCATCCAGAGAAGGGGTATGAAGAGGAGATAAAGCAAAGCATGCGATAAAACCATAAGGTGGAAGCCGTACCTAAAGAATAAATGGCTGCCTTGCTGAGAACTTATTAAAATTCAAAGGTATTTATAAAGATTAAAAATTAAAGTTGGCTGGAGTTATTCAGCTAGGCAAGTTCTCTGCAAATTCCATTAATAATTAAACCTTTTATACCAATCCATGTGATTCCTAGAGGAATGCTTTAAAGACATGGTGTGTCCTCTGCCCAAGGTTAGGCAAGAAGCCAATTCAATGATGAGGATAGAATTCATGAATTCTCAGTTCAGCACACCATGTGCTTAGCATACATGGTAGAAGAAAATAACCTATAATAAATTCTGATCAAGAAAGGGAGTCCAGAGAAGAAAGTGTTTTGAAGTAAGGTCATTTCCACAGGTAAGCTGTTTTGCAGCACCTATCAGATTTTGGTCTCACTTCTTTTTGGCATTATAGGCACCATTCATTTAGAGTCACTCATTTTTGAACAGTCTGTAGCAGCTTATTGTAATAGCTAGAGCACCTGCTTAGTAATACTCTAGGCAGGAAGCTCTACAGATTCATTGATGATGTATCCCCCTGATTCAGCACAAAGACAACAGTCTTTCAGTAAAAGCTCCTAGGTCAGGTCACATCCTTACTGTGATCTGGAAGGAGGACAGGATAGGAAGGAAGGAAGGAAGGAAGGAAGGAGGAAAGAAGGAAAGAAAAAAGGAAAGAAGGAAGAAAATAAGGAAGGAAAACAAAATAATGAATGAAATAATGAGGGTAGGACTGAGAGAAGGAAAGATTTTCCTGACTAATGAGAGTATACTGCTTTTTCTTTTTTTTTATTTAATTAATTTTTTAAAATTGGAGGGTAATTGCTTTACAATATTGTGTCCCATCAAAAGAATATGATACATTGAGATCAAAGACTTCATCCAATTTAAGGTAAAGTTAGTATTTTAGTGTTGGAATGACTGTAACATGGGAATTGGGAAAGACGATAAAGTCATAAGAATATGATTAGCTACAGTCTGTTTCCAAATTATCAGCTCAAAATTATATCTCCAGTCCATCCCCATAGCTTTCACCTCAAAGTCACCACTGATCACAACATTGATCCTGCTGCTTCAGCTGCTTTCCAAAAAAGCTTTACCCAGGGGCCCTTGCTTACACTGGCCAGAACGGCAACACATCTATAGCTGCAAGAGAGTCAAGAAAGCCAATCAATAAACCTTTCAGCAATAAAGGAAATATTCTATCCGTGTTTGCCTATGTCCTAAGTGAAAGAAAGTGAAAGTGAAGTCATTCAGTCATGTCTGACTCTTTGCAACCCCATGGGCTGACTGTAGCCCACTATGCTCCCCCGTCTATGGGATTTTCCAGGCGAGAGTACTGGAGTGGGTTGCCATTTCCTTCTCCAGAGGATCTTCCCAACCCAGGGATCGAACTTGGGTCTCCCACACTGTAGGCAGACGCTTTACCGTCTGCGCCACCAGGGAAGATCCCTGCCTATGTCCTAGCCATTTGAAATAAGGAACTGAAATTTTAATTTTATTTCATCTTAATTAACTCAACTTTAAATAACTATATGTAAAGGTTTTCAGCTGGCAATTCCAATAGAATGGGAAAATCCCCTTGTCTTCAAGTTACCTGGTGACTGTGATGAGATGGGCTGGGATGAGGTAAGGGATGAAGCATCACGAGATAATTTGTTTATAAACATGTGAAACCATTCTGTGCTTAATCACTCAGTCGTGTTTGACTCTTTTTTCAGCCCCATGGACTGTAGACCATCAGGCTCCTCTGTCCATGGAAATTTTCCAGGCAAACATACTGGAGTGGGCTGCCATTTCCTCCCCCAGGAAACCACGCTAGGAGCTTGATAATTATTGTTGTGCTGAGGGTTCACAGAAGTTAAGACAGTTTTATTGAAACTTTATTGAAACTTTATTGAAAACCATTTTACAGAAGAAAGAACTATGGCTTGGGTTGAATGACTTGGCTCTAAAACTGTGGAGTTAATAGGAATGGTGTTGAGTCTTGAACCTGGGGCTTTCTGACAGGAAAGCCCATGCTGTTTTCACTGTCACAGAGATGGACAAAGCAGGATTCTTAGGCAAGGCAGACAAAGCTGGAAAGCGGAGAGGGAGCAGCTGTTTTTGACTGGAATACCCTTCTGTCATCCCTACCCTTCTATTACTAGCCTTGTAGATTAGTTTGCCTACTTCCCTTCTCCCCATAATAATCTAAAATTTAAATATAAAAACATTTAAACCAATGATACTCATTGTTTATACAAATTCAGAGTTCTAAAATTACTAAAAACAGAAAACAAGGAGCACCCCAAATCTCACCCCAAAAGTTTTCATCCCTCTTTGAACTACTGTGAAATAGAACACAGATTCACCCTATCCCTAGGTTCCCAAAGAATACACATGGATCCTTTGAGCTGTTCAAAGAACACTCAAGAATTTTTTTAAGTTTCTTGCCTTCTCATTAGTAGGAAAAAGACAACGCTCCTTGCTAACAGTTTTTATGGTAGTCTTTAGATTAAACTCTTACTAGGCAAAGATACAAAGCAACATTGCATCACCAACTCAATGGACATGAACTTGGGCAAACTCCAGGAGATGGAGAGGGACAGGCCTGGCATGCTGTAGTCCATGGGGTCATGAAGAGTTGGACATGACTTGGGTGACTGAACAACAACAACATACATCTTTACTTCAAAGGAAAGTTGAGTTTCTAGGCATTGTGAGCAGTGGGGTTATGACTGAGACATGGGTGGATCTCGGGCTTTTCAAAAGAAGCCAGCAGATGGGAAAGGGGAGCCAAGACCCAGGGGTGAGCCACATTCTCAAGAACCACCATTACCATTGCATTTTAGACACAACCATAATATTTTGGATAAAGCAAGGTTATAAATAAAGAGACAGATGAAAACACGTATGCTCTTCATAATAATTTGGAGTTTCTTATATAAGTATTAATATGGTTCAGTCTTGCTTATTTTATAGGGTTCAGAACACTGTTTAAATTTTTAAAATTATAAAAGAGTATATAGTAATTTATATTTGTCTCTTCATTTTGCGGGTCCTATCTGCAAGTTAATTGTTGGAAAAAACCTTAATTAAACGTGTAACCTGTGATTGCATGTTTTCTTTTTCAAAAATGCCATTCTGTTTACAATGTTCCTCTTAGTAATTTTATTTCTAGGTTAAAATGTATGCTGTTCATTGGCACAAATGGCTCCTCCCTCCTGTTACCTACTCACGCACCCTTTGATCAATGTGCTGCTTCCTTATGCTTGAAAAAAAGTTTTTGTACTTAAATTGATAGCCATCTTTGGCTGTTAAAAACTCTTTAGCTGATGATTTGAGGAAATGAATTTTAAGCGAATCAGTTAAATGAGGGCTTTACATTATGATTTTACGCAGGTTGCCCTCTGTCATCTTAGAAGAGCTGAAGAGGCTTCCTTTCTGAGTCAATGATTGGAGAAGATGATATTAAAGATCCAATCCCTGGAAAAGTTGACAATTTATCATTAAACTCACACCTGCAAATATATATAAATATATATTTTTTTAATAGTACTGTTGGATCCTCTCAAAGAATGCCTCTGAAATGCAGCTGCTGTGGTTGACTTCAGCTTTGCTCACTCTAGAACTGTCAATCCTCAGAGCCACAGATCATGTACAAAGTAAAAAAGAAACCATGGAAGCCAAGCTCTCACTGTGCCCATGGAATTCTTAGGACTCTTTGTGGTGGTTCCAGATTTAAGGATGAAAATGTCAAGAATATCCTTTCTTCACACTCCTCAACCCCATAAACATACCCAAAAACAGAATCTTTCATACACCCTGAACCTCAGGAGGGTAAAAGAGAGAAGGGCAGTATCAGAGCCCTAGTCAGAAACAGGAAGACTGACTTCTCATCCCCTCTCTGCTATTTATTAGCTATGAGATACTGAATTAGTCCCATACTCTCACAGTGGTTTTCTTATGTTTTAACTAAAGAGGTAGAACTACATGACCTCTAAGATCTAACATTCTGAATGTGACTGTGGCTATAGAGACACCAGCACTTCCTTTCCTTGAGATGAATGAAATCTGTCTGATTCCATCAAGAGAAGCATTTGGCACTGTGTCTCATAGGCAAAATGGAGCAACGAGATATATGGTTTGCTTGAGATGTCCCCAGACTGAGTTGTTCCTGTATTATGGCCTCCTTCCTTTGTATCCACCCTGATGGATATTGTTAAATCAGGTCTCTCCTTGGATTTTCTAACTGGCCCTAAAATACAGGCCAGGCAGGGAGGTTTTTTCCATAGACCAAGGAACTAAGAATTTGAGGAGCTTACTGTCCACACAATAGGGGACTAGACTTCTGGTCTGTGGGCTCCTGTATTATAGTGTTGCTGTGTTCTTTGTCCAGACACACGGTCAGTCTTCATTGTCCTCTCTGTCCCTAACTCTATCTCTCTTCCTTCCTTTCTCCTTTCTTTTCTCTATGACTCAAAATAAGCAATAGAAATAGAAATCCCTATGCAAATAGTATAGAGTAGTTGGCATGTTATTTGCACAGCTGGTTCAAATTCCTGACCTACATTCCAATATGTTACTCAACAATGCCCTCTGAAAGACCTAAACAGACATCTCTCCAAAGGAGACCTACAGATGGCCAACAGGAACATGAAAAGACGCTCGATATCACTAATTACTAGAGAACTGCAAAGCAAATCCACAGTGAGGTATCACCTCACACCAGTCAGAATGGCCATATTAAAAATATTTACAAATAATAAATGCTGGAGAGTGTGTGGAGAAAAGGGAACCCTCCTATACTGTTGGGGGGAATAGAAGTTGGTTGAAGTCATTATGGACAACAGTATGGAGGTTTCTTAAAAAAACCTAAAAATAGAGCTACCATAGGATTCAACAATCCCACACTTGAGCAAATATCTTGAGAAGATGAGGACTCTCATTCAAAAATATCCATGCACCTCAGTGTTCAAAGAAACACTATTTGCAATAACGAAGATATGGAAACAACCCAAGTGCCCATCAAAAGATGATTGGTTTAAGTGTATACATATATATATACACAATGGAATATTATTGAGCCATAAGAAAGAATGAATAATGTCATTTGAAACAACATAGACAGACCTAGAGAATGTCATACTAAGTGAAGTAAGTCAGACAGAAACAAATATTATATGCTATCACTTATATGAGAAATTAAAAAATAATATAAATGAATCTGTATACAAAACAAAAATGGACTCAAAAACATAAAAAATTATGGTTACCAAAGGGAAAGAGAGGAGGGGAGGGATAATTTGGGAGTATAGTATTAACAGATACAACTTACTATTATATAAAATAGATAAACAATAAGATGCTACTGTATAGCACAGGGAACTATATTCAATATCATGTAATAACCATAATGGGAAATGATCTGAAAAATAACATATGAGTGATTGTAAACCCAATATTGTAAATTGACTCTACTTTAATAAAAAGAAAACAATGTTCTTTTGGCCCTCCATGACATAGTCCCAGGGATGGGAACATCAGAAGGAGGACAGAAGCTAACAGCTGGAAGGGCAAGTGACCTCCCAACTTTCCAGAGAGAGGAAAAACAATCAGATCATAACGACTGTTAAACATTCTCTTTGTATTGAAGGTATGTATTTAAAACTCACGTAGAAAACACGTTTATGGTTTCTGGTAGAGGAGGGATAAATTAGGAGGATGGGATTAACATATACACATTGCTGTATATAAAATAGATAATCATCAGGGGCCTGCTATAAAAAAAAATGAAAACAAAGACATTGCTACCATCCATGCCTACAGTCCTAAGCATACCCCTTCAGATATTTTAGGCACACATCTCCTGTTATAGCCTGAAATACATGTTCAGCTTTTGATGGAGAGTTACTGTAGAATTAGATAAGAGAAAGAATAAAATCTCTAAGTCATTAGAATTTTCTGAAAAATCAACACTCTTGATTGTCTTTAATAGAACCATACTTAGCGTTTCTCAGTGCAGTGAGACAAACATCCATGATGGCATATTTCCAAAGGAATTATTAAGGCATCAGTTTTGAGAATCATCACCCTCTCGTCCCCCAGTTTCAGTACTCAGGTCACTCAAAAAGGGCACATTTGTACTACCTTAGACTCTGCTGGCACTAAAGACAAGTATCTTGGTAAAGCAAGCCTTCATTCAGAAATACACTGAAAACAATAGAAATGCTCTTTCCACAGTAACTTTAAAGCCACTGTGTAATTCTTCAAGTCCGAGTGTATATATAACAAAAACAAGGTCCTTTTGTCCAGTCAGAAATATTTACTTCATCTAAATACACTGTTCTCAGCCACAGGCAGACCCAATTTTTTATATTACAGCGACACTTGGAAAATCACAAGTAATTACAGACACAGCCCAGAGATATTGTGGGTTTAGGTCCAGACCACCACAATAAGGTGAATATCACAATAAAGTGAGTCGCATATTTTTTTTTATTTCCCAGTGCATGTAAAAGTTGTTTCCTCTCTACTATAGTCTGTTAAGTGTACAATAGCATTATGTCTAAAAAACAATGTACATGCCTCCATTAAAAATACTTTATTGCTAAAAAATAATAATCATCCTCTGAGCCTTTAGCAAGTCACGCTGACCACAGATTATCATAACAAACACAATAGTGAAAAGTGTGAAATACTGTGAGAATAACCAAAGTGAGCAAATGCTGCTGGGAAAATGGTGCCAATAGAATTGCTCAACATAGGGTTGCCCCAGATCTTCACTTTGTTAAAAAATGAGAAAGGGAGAAAATATAGCATCTTTGAAGCAGGATAAAGTGAAGTGCAATAAAATGAGGTGTGCCTGCTGTAAGAGGGAGACAGTTTTCTGAGGAAGCAATGGCACCATGGATATCAGCTGTGAGATAGAAGCAGGCCCCTGCAAGCCCAGGGGCCAGACACTTCCAAACCACTATTTTGTGACTTTAGCAAATCTCCTCACTATCTCTCAAATGGTAAAGAATCTGCCTGCAATGCAAAAGACTGAGGTTCGATCCCCGGATCAGGAAGATCCCCTGGAGAAAAGAATGGCTACCCACCCCAGTATTCCTGCCTGGAGAATTCCATGGACAGAGTAGCCTGGTGGGCTACAGTCCGTGGGGTCACAAAGAGTCAGACACAACTGAGCGACTGATACTTTTACACTTTCTTTCACAGTCATTTCCCACTAATACATCAGAGGTTGTGGCATTTCCATCAAAAATGAATCTGTCTTACAAAGGGGGCTTTCAAAACCAGTTATGGATGTCATGGAAAGAATCAACAGTAGCAGATAGAAGCCCTCATCTCTGTCTGATCTATAGGCTTTCCTGCCTCTGGGTTTCCTTACAAGTCAAAAGGAGCACTGCACACAAGAGAACAGGTCAGGCTTTCTACCCACTGCAGGGCTAGGCTACAGTTGCCATGGTTACAAAGACAAGGCCATCCCTAGTCTTCCCCTCCCAAGCCTTTTCAGTTGTCATTTAGTGCATCTTCTTCATATCCATGTGTGACAGGAGTGAAATTCATCACTGTGAGAAATGGGACCGAAGTGCCCCCAAGAAGTACTTAGGGGATGTGGATGAAGGGCTCGCTGCTGTGCCCCATCCTTCTGGGTCCGAAGGCACTGACTACACATGGGTAGCAGGCATTATTCTCAGCCTCACACTGTTTTTGTCCAGAGACAGGACTAGAGGACTAGCACCCAAGGGACTCCTGTGCCTGATCAGGTGAGTGACGGTGGTGACTGGTATTCGAGGCTCCAGAGCAGAAGTCAGAACCACAGCATAAACAATGTCACAGCAGTACCCATAGCATGGGGTCCCAGAGGGCATAGGGCCTCAGTTCAGTTCAGTTCAGTCACTCAGTTGTGTCTGACTCTTTGAGACCCCATGGCTTCCCTGCTCATTATCAACTCCCAGAGCTTGCTCAAACTCATGTCCACTGAGTCAGTGATGCCATCCAACCATCTCATCCTCTGTCGTTCCCTTCTCCTCCTGCCTTCAATCTTTCCCAGCATTAGGGTCTTTTCCAATGAGTCACTTCTTCACATCAGAGGGCCAAATTATTGGAGCTTCAGCTTCAGCATCAGTCCTTCCAATGAATATTATGGACGATATCCTTTAGGATTCACTGGTTTGATCTCCTGACATAGTGGTTAAGAACTCGGGAGGAGGCTCAGAAGGAGACCTCTGGAGGGCTAGTCTAGCTCTTCCATTGGCCAGGTGTCTATCCAGGAGAAGTCACAGCACCCCCCGAGGTTTGCTTGCCTCCTATGTGGAATGTGGATAATGGGGTTAATAATAGCAGCATCTCTTGCCTAGATCTGTGACCATGACTCCAGGAAGAGCCAGACAAGCAGCTCTAAAAAAGAAGGTGGCCCACACACTCCCATAGGATACCCATTTCTCCTGCTCCTAACTTTCAGCTACTGTCATGGAATTCACCAGGGCTTCTTGACTCTTCACTGACCCATGTCTTCTCACCTATCCTATGCTCCCCATCCTTCTCACCAGGAGCCACTCTTAGAGAAAGGCAGAAGAACAAGAGTTTTGCCACCTGAGACATCTTGATGTGGGGGCTTTGAGATATCTCATGATTAAATTTTAAAATGTATGGCAGGAGGTCATTTATGTAAAAGTGTAGTCAAAAGGAATGGGTTAAAAAGGGCATTAAAAAAATCAATTTCTTTTAAAAAAGCATACCCTTCAAATGCACTTGTACTTGATCAGTTTCCTTTCAGAAATGTGTTAGAGGAACTAGATATGCCAGAATCCTATAGGACATGAAATCTTTTTAGAGACACACTACAGAGGTCTAATGTGAAATTACTTCTTTCTTTCCAATTTTGGGGGATTTCACAAGTAATCAGAATTGGGTTAGTTTGGGGGAAGGAAATATGTGCTTTCAGTTCCCATCACTGCAGGCTCCATCCATCCAACATCCTACTGAGCAGCAGTGGGTAAAGGAAACTTTACCCTTGTGTAAGAGGTAAGGAAAATCCCTACCCTTGTGGGGTTTACATTCTTGGCACAGTGCCTGCGGCATGGACTCGTGCAAGCACTCTCACCCTAACAACCAGATCATCCTGCTAGATCTAAAGTGGTTCTATAAATTCTTTAACAAGTGGAGCCATGTATATAACTAAAGTTGTTATGTTCAGAAAAAAATGTTTAAAGCAACAAATCTTGCATTGTTTCACAGAAAACCTATCAACAGAACAACAACAAAACAAGACAGAGAGGGGCTCGCTCAAATGCGGGCAACCTAAGAATACTAGAAGTGCTGTTTAAACATTAACATAGGGACTTCCCTGGTGGTCCAGTGGTTAAGGCTTCACCTTCCAATGCAGGGGCTGTAGGTTCAATCCCTGATCAAAGAGCTAAGACCCCATTTGCCTCCAGCCAAAAACCAAAACATAAAACAGAAGCAAAATTATAATAAATTCAATAAAGACTTTAAAAAACTGGTTCACATCCAAAAAAAAACTTTTAAAAAAGAAAGAAATTAATATAGACAGAGAAAACAACCTTATGGAGACCAAAGGGGAAGGTGTGGGGGGGGATAAATGAAGAGTTTGGGATTAACACATATATACTACTACATATAAAATAGGTAACTAATAGGGAACTACTGTACGGAACAGGGAACTATACTCAATATTTTTAAATAATCTATAAAGGGAAAAGAATCTGAAAAAGAACATACATAAAACTGAATCACTTTGCTGTACACAATATTGTAAATCAACTACACTTCAATGAAAAAAAATTTTAAAGAAATTAACATAGACTTCTAAAGGAGAACTATATATCAAACTCTTTAAAACTCTTATTGGATGAGTTGAAGATCTCGGAGCACCACTCACCCTTTATTTTAGATAATAATTCTCCAAATGTACTGCAGCAAGCAAACAAGCCCTTATTCAAACAAGCTTCTCCAGCAGGGAGATGGGAAAAGGGAGCAAAAGGAAACCTGGCAAAGATCAGCCTTCACAGGGCTCTGATCCTTCTCTGCAATAGTCTATCGATTGGCTCACACTCCCCAAAGATCTGAAACATTTTATAACCAAGACCATAATTGAATGCCATCAGGGGTTCATGGGGACTTCCTCTTTAACATTTAAAGAGGCGATAAGCTCTAGTTTAAAAGCCATAAACCTTACCAAGAAGCCAAGGCGGTCCCACAGATGGACCCTGCTCTTCTGAGCTCTGCTTCTTAATGGTGGCCGCAAACACCTGGCCACTGGCTCCAGAGACACACAGAGCAAGTTCCCCGTCCCCCTCTCTAGGGTTTGATAATCTGGCTGCCAAGACAGGACGACAAGCAGGAGAAGGCAAGGAGAGCCGCTTGGGAAGAATCATTTCCAGGGAAAAGCAATTTAAAAAGCCTTTCATCAAAAACTGCTGATGTGACAGGTAGTGGATCAGATGCGCTAGGAACCTCCCAACCTCTCCACTGCTAAACTCACATCCAGGCAACATCCCTGGCTTCAGAGAAAGGGGAAGTCTCTGTACCAACATCGTTGCTTAAACATTAGAGCTGGAAAGTTGCAGAATATGTCCTTAACATTTAAGACATTAAAAAAAGAGTTTAAAGTCCACGGAGCCTCTTTTCTTTCTTTTTATCTTACGGCCAATATACTGCACCTCTCTACCCTTCACCTCCTCCCCTGTCCTGAGTTTGCTAAGTTGTGCACATTGTTGCCCCAGGTTGTCTTAAGATCTAAGCATTGTATTTTCCCTATCATTCTCGGTGGTTTAGTCTCTCAGTTGTGTCCGACTCTTTGTGACCCCATGGACGGTAGCCTGGCAGGCTCCTCTGTCCATGGGATTCTCCAGGCAAGAATACTAGAGTGAGTTGCCATTTTCTTCCCCAGGGGATCTTGCTGACCCAGGGATCAAACCCAAGTCTCTTGCATTGGCAGGCAGATTCTTTACCACTGAGTCACTTGGGAAGCCCATAGATCTGTATATTTTCCTGCAGTTTTATTGCAGCCATGCCAAGTTGCAAATGCATTATCTTTTCTGATGCTTGTCCAATTTCCTTCTGTCTATTAAGCTTTGTCTGCAGCTAATTAGAGGAAAGGTTTATGAATTGTGTCCCAATCTTGTATGTTTTTTTAAAGTCATCATAGACAATATTATAGATGATTGATTGTATCTGTTGTTTTGAGATGCATATGGCACTTTATTAATTTGATGTCTGTCATCACTCATGTTTCCATGCATTTGTAGATTAGGCTTCATGGTAAAATTTTTGGAAAGGAATGGTTGCTTGGGTGATAATTTTACATGAACACCATATTTCCAGACTGGAAAACTTAAGGAAGCTTCTTGATCTCAGCCAGCCTTAAGCAAGGTATGCTGAAGTTCAGATAGGGTATTTCAGTGGAGGTGGGGGTAGACAGGGAATCTTCCTGTTACTTGCTGACTGATCCATGTAATGAGATAGAACAGAAAGTTGGGACAACTAAACTGCAATAATACCCTTAAAATTTCTCAGTTTGCCTTAGTTCAGTAAGCAATGACCCATTAAAGTACAAAGCTAAATAAAATCACCTGTTAGTAGAGATAAGCGTGATTGCTACTAGTCTGGTTATACAAACTGTGCCCCATTAAATTAAGCATGTGAGATCCAAAACAAAGAAAACCAGCTCACAGTGGGCATGTGTTCAAGGCATTGGAGCAGCAGCTCCCTTAGTGTAATGTGGGTGTACAGTGCAATCTATTAAAACTTCTTGGAGTTTGGGGTCTGACTAGTGCATATGATTTCCAGACACCTGTAAGACTTCTCATTTATCCGAATAACAATGAACATCCTCACTTGGGAACCTACTTGCTGCACAGCCTGGCCCTCAGGACTTCATAGCCTAATGATATCTCCTTGCAGCACTCGGTTGGAGGGGCCTCCTGGGGTGAACTTCATCTGGGTTGCCCTTTCTTTGTTACTGTATGTACCTCATTTATCTTGGAAAGTAGAGGGACCTGTTTCTTGTCATTGAAAGAGCCCTGTGGATTTGGAAAAGCCTCAAAGATAACATCAGCTCCCCATACAGCTCCTTTCCCTACACTGGAGGCAGAGCCTGCAGCGTCTTGCCTGGTTGGCCAAGAATCTTCACCCTGCTCAGAAGATACACATCGTTCTCCCCCTGGATTGCTCTGCATGCTTTGAAGCAAACTCCTTCTTCCTTCATCTCATGGAACAATCAGAATAAAGCCAATAAGGCAGGTCTGATTCATAGACACAAAGGCAGACCCCTAATAAACACAGCCAGGCCTGGAGTTCATGCAGTCTGTATGTGCGTCCCCAGCCCTCTGATGGCTGCCACGTGCCCACCTGCACGTCCTCATCCACTTGGTCATCAATAAGCTGCTGCTGCTGCTGCAGGCTTGAAGGGGCCAAAATCAGCACACAGGGTCAACTGCCCACAAATTGCTGAACAGCCAAGGATGACTCCCTGCTTCTCTATGAGGCAGCAAACAGAGCCATAGCTCTCAGAGCACAAAGAATTACACTTTCACAATTTAAGATTTTTTAATTATTAGATAAAGAAGCCCACTTCTCATCTAGAAGACATGCTGTATAGTTTCATTAGTAAAAGTCTCTAAAATAGGCAAAATGAATCTAAGGCTTAAAAAATCAGAACAATGATTGTTTCTGATGAGGGGGTGGAGGGGATTGACTGGCAAGACACAGAAGGAAACTTTAATGGAGTGATAGTAATGCTCTGGGTCCTGATGGGGGTTTGGTTACTCAGGAGTAGGCATTTGTCAAAGCTCATTGAATAGTACATTTAGGACTAGGGTAATTCATTACATAAAAGTTTCATCTCAAAGAAATTAGGAGAGAAAGAAAGAAGGAGAAAGAGAAAGAGAAGGAGAAGAAAGAACAGATGGATGGAAGGAATAAAGGAAAGGAGAGAGGGAAGAAAGGAGGGAGAGAAAAAGAGAGACAAACCATAAATAAATATTGAACTCTAACTTTTGTTTGTTGATGTGTTTAGGGTTGAGGTGTCCTGTTGTCTGCAGCTTACTTTGAAATGCTTCTAAAAATGCATGGATAGATGATAAAGAGGTCTTCATTGGAGAATCCAAATGGGTTTATGGATGCTCACTGAACCATTCTTGAATCTTTTTGGTAATAAAATACAGGTAACGGGAGGAAGAAATCCAATTCTACTCTTTAGAAGTCAAGTTTCAGAGTTGGTAACTTGGGGGATATGGCAAGGGAGTCTCTCACCCAGAAAGAAGGCCAAGACATGAGAGGCAGGGCTATGGCAAACAATGGCGGCGCACACAGCTCTTCCTGTACATTGCATGGATTCTGTTGCTCGCGGCCTCTCTCTCTCTCTCAGCTCTGCAGGACTGTAATATACAATTCTGCTTGGCAGCAGAGCTCAGATAACTTAAACAAGAAAAACGTCCTTTGGATAATTTGCAGACTTTGACCTGAAATAAGGGCAGATACATTTAGATATATGATTTGTTTTCTGGCTGCTGTGCTATTTCAAAGTATCCGTGTTACTGCTTGTGATGGAAAACGCCCCCACCATCAGGGAAATGAATCAGACTGGGTTACTAAAACCTTACCCTTCAGCTCTCCTGCCTAATATCCATCTTACTATCATATTGACCTAAGTTCACCTCTTTAAAAAAATTCTTTTAGTGTGATACATGCTGTAAAGAATTTTCTTTTTTTTAAGCAGACTATATTGGCTAGCCAAACAAGTTAAGTTACCTCCCTGGACACCTTAACAAAACAGAGTCCTTTTAAAATTTCTAT
Source organism: Bos indicus x Bos taurus (assembly GCF_003369695.1). Classification (NCBI taxonomy): domain Eukaryota; kingdom Metazoa; phylum Chordata; class Mammalia; order Artiodactyla; family Bovidae; genus Bos; species Bos indicus x Bos taurus. The sequence goes on along the minus strand of NC_040083.1, from coordinate 78,182,427 downwards.
AAATTCTAATTTATAACTCTCAATTCTAAGGGCTAAAGAATGAAAACAAAGATATGAACATCAATAAAAATGACTGGTATTTGCTTTGGGATTCAGTCCTAGATAAGTGAGATAAATACATGAACCAACCATCTAGTGCCTCCTAGATGTATCCCACTTTCCTCCCAGATTAGCCCTTCTACTAAGTTCTAAGACCCAACCAAACAGACAGCTGAGAAAGGAAGAAAAACCTGGAACTTGCTTTTCTAAGTGGCATGTCCATGGTAGTGTGTCAAGGTTAAATAAAATCAGAGTAAATATTACCGTAACTCCCATAAGAGTTCATTTACTTGACTATCCAGGGAATATATTTTTACACTAAAATATAACACGTATATTCTGGGACAGTATGCAGAATTCCCATATTGTAGTAGACTGTTACTTTGGTGGCCTCAAAACACTGTGACTCCTTATTGTCCTGTTCTTGTGTGAGCTCCTGGCTCTGAATCCAGACCTGGCTTTGAATCTAGGATCTGATTTAACCAACAGAGTGTAGCGAAAGCAAGACTGTGCTGGTCCTAGACCTTAACACTTAAGGCCTTTCAGCTTTCAACACTGTGCTTTAAAAAAAAAAAAAAAAGTTTGACTACCTTGACTGTTTCGTGCTGTGAGAAAGCACAAGCATCCATGTGTAGAAGTCCACGTGGAGGGGAACTGAGTGTCCTGACTGATAATCCTAGCTGAATTCCCAGCCAGCTATCACACAACTTGCTGCTGAGTGCAATAGACCATTTTGGACCTTCTTTAAGTCCAAACCAATACTGTATGAAGTAGAAAACCTCCTGGTCAACCCACAGAACTGTGAGAATTAATCCATTGTTCTTGTTTTAAGCTGATAAATTTGGGGGCAGTTTGTTACTCAGAATTAGATAACCAAAGCTTATGTTTAAAAATGAAATTTGTGATTTCAATGAAATGTTAGAATTCAAAAAGGCATCTTACTTAGAATTATCCCCTGAGACATCTACCAGTGAAGGTAGTTCAGTGAAGATGATCAAGAAGCATTTCCTTAAAATGCAATTCACGAAAAGGTGATCCCCTAGATTCAGGTGTATTTCCTAGTTATTATATGATCAAGAGGAACCTAATGTCCAATGCCTTTGGTAAATGATCAGAGATAAGCATTTTGTAATCCTGCCTGTTCATACCAAGGTGATTGCTAGTGGGATCATTTCAAGACATTATGAAGTAGGAACCTCATTTATATTAGGCACTGTCTCCTGCTAAGTCGCTTCAGTTGTGTCCGACTCTGTGTGACCCCATAGACGACAGCCCACCAGGCTCCCCCGTCTCTGGGATTCTCCAGGCAAGAACACTGGAGTGGGTTGCCATTTCCTTCTCCAATGCATGAAAGTGAAAAGTGAAAGTGAAGTAGCTCAGTTGTGTCCGACTCCTAGTGACCCCATGGACCACAGCCCACCAGGCTCCTCCATCCATGGGATTTGCCAGGCAAGAGTACTGGAGTGGGGTGCCATTGCCTTCTCCAGTTCATCTCCACTCTCTCCTAGTTCTCTTATTATTCCTCCCTCAAATTACTGCTTTTCTAACTAAGAGCCTCTAGCCATATGGCCAGTTGCAACTAATCCTAGACTGGGAGAAAAGATCAGGAAAGTCTGGTCTATGTCTGTTATATCCAGGATAAAGAACCTAAAGCTACGGCTAAGAAAGGGACTCTCACTCCACCAGTGCATCAAATGGCCCCTTCATAGCAAGACCCTTAACACCTCCCAGCCACATTAAATCTCTGAATTAACATAAAGAAGCCCTTGCCCAGGTCAGGACCCATCACATGAGGACAGTAGGGGTCATAGTCATTAGCATCTATCAGTTACACCCTTGGACCCTATGCAGAGCACATGGTCAGAGCCTGAGCAATGGGAACCTGAAGTGACCCAAATTGAGGAAGAAAAGAATGGGAGACACAGGAGAACCTCTATTGACCACAGTGAGCCATGCATTAATGCACTGCAAATCAGTGAAGGTGATTTGGTGAACCAGAGCAGGTGGATATTATCTACATTTTGTGCATACTGCGATAATGTTGACAAAGTACTTAGAATAGTAGCTGGCTCTGAATAAATACCCCAAGGCAGTAGCCATGAGTATTTTTTATTGTGTAGTTAATACCATTTTACAGAGTGGAAACTGAGGCTTATTATGGTTATGTGACGTGACCAAGGTCACACAAGAGCAACTGTGTGGGGCCAGGATTAAAGCCTCAATCTGCCTGATGCCACTATCTGCATACTAGGAATAAGGATGGTGTTGTAAGGACAGTTGTTTCCTCTGGGCAGTGGCTGAAAAAGTGACACCTTTAGACTATGCCCCAATGATATGTTAAAGTTACGTAGAAATTCAAAATACAATAATTTTGGGGGTTGAGATGGGAATACCAGACCTGCCTCTTGAGAAACCTGTATGCAGGTCAGGAAGCAACAGTTTGAACTGGACATGGAACAACGACTGGTTCCAAATAGAAAAAGGAGTATGTCAAGGCTGTCTATTGTCACCGTGCTTATTTAACTTATATGCAGAGTACATCATGAGAAACGCCGGGCTGGAAGAAGCACAAGTTGGAATCAAGATTGCCGGGAGAAATCTCAATAACCTCAGATATGCAGATGACACCACCCTTATGGCAGAAAGTGAAGAGGAACTAAAGAGCCTCTTGATGAAAGTGAAAGAGGAGAGTGAAAATTTGGCTTAAAGCTCAACATGCAGAAAACGAAGATCATGGCATCTGGTCCCATCACTTATGGGAAATAGATGGGGAAACAGTGGAAACAGTGTCAGACTTTATTTTGGGGGGCTCCAAAATCACTGCAGATGGTGACTGCAGCCATGAAATTAAAAGACGCCTACTCCTTGGAAGGGAAGTTATGACCAACCTAGATAGCATATTCAAAAGCAGAGACATTACTTTGCCAACCAAGGTCCGTCTAGTCAAGGCTATGGTTTTTCCAGTAGTCATGTATGGGTGTGAGAGTTGGACTGTGAAGAAAGCTGAGCACCGAAGAATTGATGCTTTTGAACTGTGGTGTTGGAGAAGACTCTTGAGAGTCCCTTGGACTGCAAGGAGATCCAACCAGTCCATCCTAAAGATCAGTCCTGGGTGTTCATTGGAAGGACTGATGCTAAAGCTGAAACTCCAGTGCTTTAGCCACCTCATGCAAAGAGTTGACTCATTGGAGAAGACTCTGATGCTGGGAGGGATTGGGGGCAGGAGGAGAAGGGGACAATAGAGGATGAGATGGATGGATGGCATCACTGACTCGAGGGACATGGGTTTGATTGGTGATGGAGTTGGTGATGGACAGGGAGGCCTGGTGTGCTGCAATTCATGGGGTTGCGAAGAGTTGGACATGACTGAGCAACTAAACTGAACTATTAAAAGCATTGAAGATATTTTAGAATGACATGAAGGGAAAATTTTTTTTTAAAGATATATTTTTAAAAAGTCATTACTTTCAGTGATTACAAATGAAGAAAGTTCATCCATGAGGCAATTAACTAACAGATAAAGGCTGAGCTTTGCAAGGATTTCAACCAAAGCAGATTTTGTAACCCGTGATTTGTCCTGATAATAGACCCAATCTTCTACTATTATGGTTGGACCTCTGGGGTCAGGTCAATTTCACAGTGCGTGACACTCTGTGGACCAAGCCCCACCCCTTAGGAATTTCCCTCAGGTCAGTGCCCAGGTGCTTGGTGATGAGTGGTGGAGACAGAAGTCTTCAGGTGCTCTGAGGTGGGAGAAGTTGGGTTTTCATCTTTTCTCTGCCACTTTCTCCTGAGACCTCAAGTCTTACTTAAACTCTCCAAGTCTCATTCTTCTTATCCATAAGAAATTGCCTGAATGTGAACTTTATCTGAGATAATGTATGTGGAAACAGTTCATGGTAAGTCTCAAAAAATTTCCTTTCCTCACCCCTTTCCAGAACTGGTTAAGTCCCTCTCTAACATCTAAACCCAAGAATAACATTTTCTTCTTCTTTCTTTGCCCTGGCTGACCTTAGTTTGCCTTGTTAACTACTTGGAAATTAATGAGGCAGAATTTATTTTGTTTTCTGTTCTACTCTGTGGTTTGTCAAGAAGCCACATACCTTAAAAAATGGGTTTTGTCACTTCTTGTAAAATTAATTTGAATCTTAAGCAAATAGGACACAAAATAAGATCATGTGTCCTTCTTTTTCCCCATTATATCAAGAAAATAATTTGCAATCTCCAGTAAAACTAATAAATAATCTTTCCCTTAAGGAAAAAAAAGTATAAACTCAGTCCTTTTGTCTAATCCCAATGTAAGAGATTTTTCTACTGGGGGTCCAAGCCAGAAAGCTGAAATCCAGATAACAAAGCAAAGCTAAAATGGACATTGCTATCTTGCTGGAGATGGTTACCTAACATCCTAAGAGGCAGTGACTATCAACAGCCAGAAAGAGAAACAGCATCTGGGGCCACATACAGGATTCCAGCTTTTACATCACTGATGTATTTGGTCTGGCCATGAAAAGAATGCTCAGAATAGCCTACAGTCAAGATGCAGGGAGGCTGCCATTTTTGTTTTTGGATATCAAATCATTTTCTTCCTGAACCTCAAATAATTTGACTCCAAGGCTTTACCAGCTGTCATTAAAGATGCTAGAGTATCATTTTTTAATTCCTTTGGCAGCAGGAAAACAGCTCCTCAAGGAGAGGGGGCACTTAATTTCGTGCTAGTCACTTGATGATGAATAGGTCTCTAGGTCTTTGGCAGCTGTTGGCCAGATTCTCACCACCAGGGGAGGATGCAGGATGATGGGAGATAAGCTCAAGTCAATCCTTAAAAATTCCTTTGCCTTGAAAGCTCACTTAGGGAAAGTGCCTGGCTTAAGGGGATGAGAAGAAAAAAGCAACACACACATTTGGTTACAAAATACCAGTTTTGGCCTTTGCAAGAACCTCTTCCATTTCCTGAAATATGATCCATTTTCCTAAAATAAAATGTGTGAAGAAATGACATAAGTCATTGATTCCCTCCGCCCCGCCCCCACCCCCGCCGCTTCAATGAACCACATACCTTCCGCCCAAGCAAAATTTATTCTCAGGAAGAGCGTCCAAACCCACGCAGAATCTTAATCTTTTGTTCAAACCCCACATACGTTTTACCCTCAGTAAGTTTAGGCAGAAACTGATAGCTAATGCTTTTCATTAAGCCAGTCAAGAAAAATTGCTTACCAGGTTTTACTCCTTCATCAGCCTAACTAATTACACCCATTCACTGTTCCTTTCAGACAGAGATTTCAAATTCCAACACTCAAAGACTCACACCACCCAAGAGACATCTGCTTCCTGGCTCACTCTGTCTCCTTTTTATATTACGCAGTGAAAAATACTCAGTGGCCCAGAAAGTGCCAATTAAGCAAAACCTGGAAGCGAGAACTTCCAGGTTTCAAGCTGGTGAAGGATCAGGTCAAGGAGAAGGTGTTGAGATAAAGGTCATGGGAGATGGTGAGATGAAAGACAGATTGGAATCTTCTCAGTCAACACACTCAGGGAAAAGCATCGGCCTCCAGATTCCAGTGACCAGCCTCAGATACTTCTGCATGGTGACGAAATGGCCGTAATGTGCACATGTTACTGAGGCAAAGTTGGCCTGAAACACTCTGAGGCTCAAGGATGACAAAAGCATGAGGTTTGAGTGATAATAACTAAGGCTGAACTTGAACGCCAAGCCTAGATAGTTTTTAGGTACCAATTCCATTTCTCCAAACCATTAAACGTGGGATATTTTGGAGATTAGGGGCCCAACAGCTCCACAAGCTTGGGCAGCAACTTCCCATTCACAGTCCAAACTAAGATCCCATGGATCCCCTAAGTCCAAACTAGCGGAGGGAAGGAATAGAAGTTTGGGATTAGCAGAAGCAAACTATTATATATAGGATGAATAAACAACAAGGTCCTACTGTATAGCACAGGGAGCTATATTCAGTATCCTGTGACAAACCATAATAGAAAATAATATGAAAAAGAATATATATATATATATATATACACACACACATATGTAACTGAGTCACTTTGTTGTACAGAAGAAATTAACACAACATTGTAAATCAACTAGACTTCAATAAAACTTTTTTAGAAAATAAAAAATATAGAAAAGCTTAAAAACAAGAAAATATGAGGATACAACTTCAACCTTATAAGGTATAACCTTAACTTTCTCTCTAAGTAAAGTTCTTTGTTTGGGAACTGCGTTAAATGAGTCCACACCAAATTCTTCATAGTAGTCACAAAGATCTACAAAATCATACAGTGTTGAGCTAAAGAATGAAAATCCATTTCCCATGTGCAGTGTATTCTGAGTTCTTTGAAGATGTGATCTTTCTGGCTAAATAATCTATTGGTAGAAACAATGTAAAGAAGCAGAGCATCTTCAGAATCGCTGTTGGAAAACTATTTTGAACACTGGGTTTACAAAACCTGATAGGAAACAGGTCCTCCTGACGCCTCTTTCTTCTAAAGCTGCCCAAGCTGACTCTTGTTTATGCTTTCAGTTTAGGGCTTTCATAAGTGCATGACAGTGCTTCTCTAGATTATTAAAAGCAAATAAATAAATAACTTCTACTACAAGTTCATTTCACGTACTCAATTTATTACAGCACAAAGAACACCAGATGTGGTTCACATTTATATTGCATCTTTAATAATAAATATCTAGGGGTACTAAAATTGTGCATGTGTGATAGCCATACTTCACAAAGCTGTGTAATAGCTGGAGATCATATTTTGAGGGCCCAATCCCACGATTTAGAACTCGGTTCCTTTTCAGTGATTTGTCACTTGAATCTCATTTTTAAGGGATTATCAGAATACAGGCATCTGGCCTTTCAGTTTTCAATTAGTGAAGGCAAATTTTAAAGGTTTAGTAATTTTTGATCAACAAGTCACAGATTTCTGAATCGAGTAGCTTGAACAGGCGACAATAATCATCTCTACTTCAGAGAGTTATAAAGTACTGGTTAGTCCAGGGGCACATCTCAGGCTAGCCAATGACCTATTTCTTTCCACTCTCTTTGGCTAAACTAGGAAGCAAGACAAGAGGCTTTTCCCATTAGTTTCCTTACCTCTCAACCACATCCAGGATATATTTTATGCACTGCATATTTAGCTTTGTGGCATTAGTTTTTCCATTTAATGTTTTGAGAAGGCACTTCGATTCTGAGAAATACAAATAGTAGTGTCGTTGCAAAATACCCTATTTGCACTGAAATATAATAAATAAAGAAAATGTTTAAAATCACCCTTCCTGGCACTATCCACCATGTAATCGGTGTTAAGTGTCTGTGATCAATTGTGCCTAACAAATTGCTCAAGCACCATAAGCATTATGAAAAGACCACAGTTTTATTAAACACTGGAAATTATATTTTTCCCAGTGGTTTTACTGTAAGATAATGAACTCCCTGTGAGTGGCGGCAGAGATGCAAATTCAATTTTGCACAAGACTCACAAATACCATGATATATTATGCTGATGGAGACACGGTCTCTGTCTAGACGAAATGAAAAAATTGCCTCGGATTCAGTAAATGTGTATAATTAAGAAAATATGAACAGCTAATCATCAATATTGCATGCGTGTTTGTATCTCCAATCTTGTTTTTTAATTTTAAATTCTAGTTGAAAGTTGAACCTCTTCTTCTGGGTTTCAGATTTCACTTTTCAAAGAGACTATTGATATTGATTAAGCCAGAAGGCACCCTAATCAGGCCCCCAAAATGTACTAACTTTTCCTTAAATTTTTCTTTCAACCAAGTGGCATGCCTGGGTTTTAATTTATAAGAGCAGGCTTTATTACACAAATAAGCAGACACTGTCTGGGGGGACAAAATTGAAGCAGCTCTGATAGTTTTATTAATTCATTTGATTTACTTCTGGTTTCCCTTACCCAATCTTATTTATGTCAAAGTAAGTTGAAGCAGAATTCATTATGTAGTGAAATCCAATTTGAACACTTTTTATTGGGACATGGTGATTCAATCATTTCTCTCCTTAAATCCCATTATCTCTTCTCACATTATTTTGTACAGATCAAATCACATAAGATGAAATTCCAAAAGAAACTTAAGAAGTTGCTTAGGCAGGTTGATAGGGAGTCTAGGGGTCCCCAAGGAGAGAGGGGTCTGGAATTCTCAAGGAGGAAGAAAGGACAAACTTTTTTTCTTTCTCCACATTCCTTAGGATTATATAACAATAATGTATCCTGCCTGAGGACAGTCTCTGGATTAAGGACAGTCTTTGGATTAAACCTTCTGGCTAATTCTGTTATCTTAAAATGTAAATTATGGGAGTAGGTCTGATGAGGTCTTTACAACCTCCAGACATTCTTTGGATTCACTGGAGAGTATATAACTTCATTGTTAACACTAGCAAGCGGGTATTCTTTCTACCCCCTTCTGATGCCTATGTCAGAAGCTTTCTCTATCTCCTTTATACTTTAATAAAACTTTATTACACAAAAAAAAAAAAAAAAGAAGTTGTGGACAGGAATGAAATAATATCTGAATAATTCCTTATACTATGAATACTATTACACCACAGTTAACATTCTTATCACTTTTCATTCTAGTAGCATATTTTCACTGAAGAAAATTAACTGAGTTAGCAAACTTTCTTAAGTAAACTTTTGAAGCAATGTTAGTTTCTAATTGTTTTGATATAGGATTAATAGAAGTGCTGAATCTAATCTGACCCTGTTTGGGCACTTTGACATTTGGTTTATTATGTGTAGTAAAAAATTTGCCAAATTACTACCAAATCTTTTCCTCTTCAAAGATCAGACTTTAGGAATTTTCAAATTTTGGTAATTTTATAAAATGTTTGTGAAAAACTATTTATTTACCTGTGTCATTGTGTCAGGTATATTGTTAGTATGTAGGGACTCCTCAAGTCATAAATGAATCTAGTTACCAAAGTCCATTTCCTTGTTAATTATTTAGAGTCATTTTCTCATGGAAACACTGAAGTTATACATAGAAGGACAAGACTGTCCCCTAAATGCCTTTTAAACACCTGTGCCACCATACCATACCTTCCAAATCACAGTTCCTTTGCTTTAACCAATCATGGGTAAAATTATTTCCATTTTTAGAGATCTGTAAAAGCTCTGTGCAGACCAGAGAGGGTAGCCAAATCCAGCAATTCAAATGAAAATGTTGCTTAACTTCTACTCCTAACAGAATCAGAGGGGGACTTAACTTGTTAGCCATGTCAGATGCCTGGTGAAGTACAGATGTATTTCCGCCCCCAAAAACTACAGTCGGATTACAAGTACAACAATTATACATATGCATTCATGTGTTCCTTCAGTTATTCACCACATGTTCACTATGCAAAGTCCTGAACACTGTTTTAGGAGCTGGAGATGCCAAAGCACTTGTATATCCACTGAATAGCCTGTGGTTGAAAACTTACAAAATTGTCATTAAGTCTTTCCATCTGCAATTTGCAATATCACTCAGTGACTACTGCCACTCAATTCCTGGGTGAGACGTGACTTCCTGAGTATACACATTAATCATCCAATATATGATTATACATGCTGAGCCTAATCTGAATTTGCAACCTCAGCACCTCCCTATACCACCCTATCCTAGAGTTTTCTTTGTTAAATATTCCAGATAGTATTATTAGTCAGAGATTTGTTTCATTTCATTAGGAAACTTTTCCATATTGGCAAATGGGAGATACACATAAAATACACACAATGCTTATTCCAGGGTAAGCAAAAGACACATCAAATTATCTTTGGAAATATTTCAACTCTGCTTCTCTGAAGTCTCATGCTCTTTAGTCTCTCCAAGCCGCTCTTGGGCTGCACTTCCATAAATGCTAAAGGGCTGCCCAAGTTTTGAAGGTTTGTGCTGACATACACATGGAGGTTCAGGGGGCCTAGAAATCTCCAACAAACAATAGTTTGATTGTATCATTACTTGTTATGATGGCCTCTGAATGGCAATTGAATAATTCATACCCCAAACTCTGGTCTTTTCTAAGTTGTTTTTTTTTTAATTTATTCATTTTTAATTGCAGTATAATTGCTTTACAATGCTACGTTATTTTCTTCTATGTTTTTTTTTAAGATAATTAGGAAAGTAAACAGTGGGTCCGAATGAATTTATTCATTTTGGCTCACCTCACCATTCTCATTCACCTGCAGTCGTCATGCACAGAAGAGTTGCTATGTGATGTTTTGGGGGAGCATGTATTATTCTACCTAATAGGAGACAAATATGAGGTAATACACACAAGTCTGTGGGAGCAGATACACCCGTGATAAAGTAGATGCCATAAAATAACAGCTCCTCGATGTCCCCTGACCTTATTGAATGTCCTGATGAATGCTCTTCTCATGGAAAAAAATGCCACTCATCAAAGTGATTCATGGTTTTTAAAAAGACTCCTTAAAGGCTAAATATCTACAAGAATCTTGACCCCTTGCTAACAGGCAATTTGGAAACATGGATCTTCGCGTGGAAAATGGAAAAAAAAAAGAGTCATAGAGGGTGAACCAGAAATGTGACTCATCTGCCCTACAAAATGCTCACACATGGCTGGCACTAAAATTGGCTGTCCGTAGAATGGTCATTGAGAAGGCAATATTCGCCTGTGTCCTCTTGGTCTTCCTGGAGCAGGGTAACCTGGGAAGATGTTGTGGGTGCTTTGACACTTGCAACATTGCTTTATAAAGCTCAGTAAATGTGTGCACTTCAACTGGCTCCTCGAACTCTCGGCACTCTGAAGTCTGTCTTTGGAGAAACAGATCTCAAGTTCACCTAGGAAAAGTGATGTGCTTATCTTGGAGGAATGAAGGTGTTCAAGAAAGAATCAAAGATCTATGATATATGATTCTTTTCCTAGGATTTTCTGAAATAAGACAAAAAAATGGCAAACTTTTTAGAGTGGGCTGGGCTATGGGAAGGCTTCCCTGGTGGTGCTAGTGGTAAAGAACCCTCTGCCAATGCAGGAGATGTAAAAGATGCGGGTTCAATCCCTGGGTCAGGAAGATTCCCTGGAGAAGGACATGGCAACCCACTCCAGTATTCTTGCCTGGAAAATCCTGTGGACAGAGGAGCCTGGTGGGCTACAGTCCATGGGGTTGCAGAGTTGGACATGACTGAAGCAACTTAGCATGCATGCATGCATAGACAGGGTTGGGGAAGTAGGATTTGACATGATTTTAACTAGCAAAAAATAAAAGTAAGGGTTTATTATTATTTATTTATTATTCATGAGTATTTAGTATTTCTGGTAATGACTCCATCAAGAAGACCTACCTGCTGCCCAGTGGGCTCTGCTAACCTTACATTAGAGACCAGGCCTGGGGTCAGTCTACCACTGGCTCCTTTCTCCTCTAACAATAAGCTCACTACCTGCCATCTGGCACTTCCCTGCCTGTGTGTTTGAAGGTTAATACACTCAGCTTACCTTGATCAGCTCACATGAAAGGGACAACACCAACAGTACAATTCTTCTTGCAGAGTTTGAAAACTGCTCTCCATTATTTTTGGAAAAGATCAGCAGGAACCCTCAGCTGGAAAGAGCCCCAGACTTAAAGGAGGCCAACTGGGGACTGAACAGAAACTCTCCCACATTAGGACTATAATGGGGGTTCATTATTTCCCCTCCTAGCCTCTCTGAGCCTCAGTTTTCTCATCTATTAAACAGAGTAATAATATCTATCCTGTGGCGCTGACAGGGATTCATTTGTTTTTTTATGTGAAAATGCAACTCGTAAGGCCTGGCACATAAAAGGCATTCAATATTGGTTGTTTTAGATAATCAAAAATGCACACATTACAAAGGGGGCTCATGGCATTAAGGAAAAGGCTGAGTGAAAACAGAGTATTTAAAATCTCAAAAGGTATATCTCGAATTTATCAAACTCATACTAAAATTCCAAATGTGGGGAAATGAAGCAATATCTACTATCTAAATTTCACTTTTATTTTAAAATTTTATCCAATTTTTTTCTAGATTAATTCTCAATTTTGCTAAGATCTCCTGACCCTCCTCTCCTTTCTGCCTTTTTAAAAGAATCTTTCTCATTCTGTCTTTTCTTTCTTTCTCTTTCCCTTTCTTTGTTTCTTTTCTCTTTCTCTCTCTTTGGCAGTCTTGTTCATTTTATCACTCTGAGTCACATATGAAAAAAAGTCCATCAGAAGATAAGAGTGCCTGTCTGTACAGATATTTCAGCAGACAGCACTGGATGGTTAGTGCTGGGGATGCTGAAGCTGGCTGATTCTGAGGAATGCATCTCCAGGGGCAGATGAGATGTGGTGAGGGAGAACAATTAGGTCAGGAATGCAGGAAAGAAGAGAAGCCTGAAAGCTAATCAGCCCAGCAGCTAATGTACACAAAATGGCATTTTGCAAAGACCAGAGGTTTATACAAGATCCCGGCCGGAAGGAATCTGAGTCTAGGGCTGAGTTAAAGTGAGCAGAGTGAGATTCTTGCCCTGTGCAAAAAATTTAAGGGAACACCCCAGATTCAGTCATTAACATGAATAATGTTTTTTATTCTCCATTATTTATTATCACTTTTTCATTGAGTTGATATACAGTATCATATAAGTTTAGGTGTACAATAGTGATTCACAATTTTTCAAGATTATATTCCATTCATAGTTAGTATAAAATATACTAAAATATTAAAGCATTACAATTAATGTCCTAATGCCATGTTTTTAAAAACTAAACGTTAAAAAAACAGTGAAGGAAAAAATATGAAAATTTTAAAGCCAAGATTTGACCTTGGATTTGTAGCACTCACCCTAGTCCCTGCTTTCTCAAGTCTGTCTATTTAAAATTTGGAAATTTTCTTCATAGGTTTTTCACTAATTTTTGTCTTTTAAAATATTGCATTCAAATGTGATTTATCTTGATGGCTGATATTCTTTGGTGCTCCTTTAAATTCTGCACTTTAATTGAGGGCCTCACCCATATTACGCTAATGCTGGCTCTGCCAGGTGCAGTGGAGGCTGTTGGAAAGCCCAGAGGAGCTTCTTGGGAGCTAAATGGGAGTCAATGAAGACAACTTCTAGGATGCTGTTGGTAGTGCTTTTAGGAATCCCAGCACTGAACTAAATTCTCAAGTTTATGTAAGAATAATTATTAGTTGGTGATAAAAAGTAGGCAACGGACACCACAAATCTGACACTCTTGTCTTTATTGGCATAAGAGTTTGGCTCTGAATGATTAACTACATCACAAATTCCAATACAACAGATTTCATTTCCATCAACGAGCCTCTATAGTAAAGATTTCCAAGCTCCATTATCATTCATACATATGCGGGACAAGCCCTGGAGATTCTGAACATAGTAAAAGAATGCAGATCATGTTTCAGGCCTACTCTCTTCAAACATAAGAAAGGGAAATAAAGTTAAGCAACACATAGCAATCAGTAGAGTCCCCTCCCTATCCCACCTCCCCAGATCCTGGTGCAGCATCAGAGGGCAGAGCTGTTGAGATCAGCACTGAAAGGCAGCAGGCAGGAGCCCAGCAAGCAGTAAGAGGCTCATTGCTTGTTGTGGGGAAGCAGGAAGACCTTCGAGACAGGACCACACTAACACTCAGACTGGGTGCCCCTTAGCTGAAGTGTCTCCTTGGGGAACGTCATCAATGTGAATTCATACAAGCCCCCTCTTTCCAAAAGTGGGCATAAGGTATGAGGACCACGTGGATTCATCCCCAATCCTACAACCCCTCCCTAGCTTAGCCCACACACAGAAGCTTGGCCCTTGATAACACAGAGCTCTGCTAAGAGAACAAAAGAGGGCCCCCTGGGATGTCAACACCAAGGACCATACTCACATATCAGTGATCAGACCCTGATCTGGCTAAGATTTGCTTTAATTTAAAACTTGGGATTCAATGTGCAGGAAACATCAGAGAGTATATACAAACTCAGAGAAGACACATGGTTCAGGAAGTGAGTGATACGGTTATTCCCTCTGCTACTTGGCCATCAACTTCCTCGAAGTCCAGGAGTTCAGGAATCTAAGGCAGAGCTCCTGGTCATCAAAATCTTCCTAGTTTTCCTCTTCAGAGGCCAATGCTAATAAAGGTCTAGGTAGGGCTCTAGGCAAACTAAAATCTTATATGTACACAAGGAAATTTTAGTCAAAATAAAGGTTCTTAAGAGAGATAAAAATATCCTAAAAATGACAACACTTGGGGAAGAAGAAAATGGCCCTCTCTAAATAAAAGCTAAGAACCGATACAGAAGCACAACTACTTCTCTGGATATCAGGTACTGGCATTAGTTGAACTAGGAATAAGGATGAAATGTCATCATTAGCATCATGGTTCCTGAACCTTCATAAATAGAGAAAAGGAGGGAGCGTGGTAGAACAATATGAACAAAGGAATTTATATTCATGGGCCAGAGGAAGTAAAGCCAGGATAGAGACAATGTGAGGCCAGTTCGTCCAGCTGGCCGGGTACTCTATTAATAGAAAGTAGGAATTTGTCCCTGGGTAACAGTTTCTCTCTGTTCATTAGCAACAAACTAAAGGCCAACCCACTTGTAAAAGCAAACTCTTTTCAGGAACAAGGGTGGAGATGAGTATTAGGCATGAGAGCATAAATGAATCTGAAAATCCATCCTTCTTTCAGGAAAACATGTTGGGTGGCCACTCAGTGGTGCAGAGATATCATGTAATCTCCTGTAATGAAGGCATTCCATAACATGGAGACCAGCTCTTTTAATATAATTAGATAGTGTGGCATTGTATCCTGTCCCCCCTATATCAACCACTTATTGGAACATTAGGAATATGGCACTTAGTCTAAATGCCATCATTATCTAATAATCACTTGGGTTCCACTTTAATGCACCCAGAAAGTCAATGGCATGGTTAAATAAATGTGCTAAATAATAGCAACAGGGTAAAAAGAATGTTGATGTCTACCCATATTCATAGCACGTACAGGAACTGGTGAAAATAATAGAGAAACTAGACATTAGATTATTGTTTTCTTTCTAGAATTCCCCTTTGGCTCCCCACCCACTTTGGTTCAACACTGAACAAATCTAACTTCTTACATATCATAGGAATCTGTGTATTCTGGAATTACTTTTAGAACCTATCTACTTTAATAGGACTCAGCAAAATACCAACTCTGAAATACTCCAGTATGTCATACTGATGATAGAGGTCCTCTGTCCAGAACTCCAGCTTAGGCCTTGATGCTTAAAACATTAGAAGAGGAAGCCTTTCATGAGAAGACTCATGAGGAAATCTCATAAAGAGATTACTGGCCCACTGACTGCATTAAGTTTAGGTAAGGCAGGATATCTAAAGGGAGACTCCAATTTATCAGAGGTCCTTGCACAGCCCAAGAATCCTGGGCAGAAGAAAAGGCATCTCTACATAGTGGAAAGCAAATCAGATGTAACCAGCCTAACCCTTTCAGATCCAGGACTCCTGGCTCTCTGAAAGGAGCTAGCCTGCCAGGGTGAAGAACTAAGAGGCAGAAAGTGATCATCTGCTCCAACTGAGCAGTCAGCTACATCTGGAGTCATGCAGAGAGCTGATCCTAAACTGAGGCACTCAAGCTTCCTTGGCAAATGAGGGAGCCTTTTGCTCCTCAAGTCCTCTCGGCCTACAACACAAGGTTTGTCTCCTCTGTGACCTTCACCCTGTAAAAGCTGAGCTTCTCTGGATTAAGGGTCACTTGAAACCTGACCTGCTAAGGTCAGCGCAGCCCACCTCTGTCTTAACTCCTATGTTGTTGCTGTTCAGTCACTAAATCATGCCCAGCTCTTTGTGACCCTGTGGACTACAGCATGCCAGGCTCCTCTCTCCTCCACTATCTCCTGGATTTTGCTCAAATCCATGTCTACTGAGTCAGTGATACTATCTAACCATCTCATCCTCTGCTGTCCCCTTCACCTCCTGCCCTCAGTCTTTCCCAGCATCAGGGTCTTTTCCAGTGAGTGAGCTCTTCATATCAGGTGATACTCCTACGAATAACCAAGCAAATATAAGATCTGACACCAACAATAATACACCCAGCGAGCTTCCTACAGACTTTCCAACACAATTCACCCAAGACAACCCATTACTACAGAGATATGAACAAAGCCCAGTACAAATAAAGGCCAGGATTCAAGTGATTAGACTTTATATCATAGGAGGTTAAAAGGACAGTCACAAGATGACAAAGTTTGATATCCAAATGATATTATCAGTAGATATCTCTGTTAGAATTATAAGTAAGTTTTTATTCCATCTTTATTTCTTATGTTTTCCAAATTTCCCTCTATAACCTATAGTATTTATTTTTAAAGAATTGCATTTTAGGGACTCTGAAGGCATTTTGGTGAATGAAGACTTAATTGTCTTACTAGCAGAAATCAATCATCAGAGCTATGCCAACTAGGGAGATCAATCCATTATGATTTGCCCAAGACTGTCTTGTTTTAAAAGAACCTCCACAACCCTGGTTGGGGGGCAGAGTACAGTTACTGTAATACTGACATGTCCTTCTCCTTTGGACCACAAATACTACCTTCTAACTTTTACCTCCCTGAGGGAGCTCAGGCATTCAGAAATAGACTGCATCCTCTCAGCCAAAGGAAGAGGGCTCAGACAGCAAGCACTGTGAACACTTTGGGCTGCTGTCTCCATTTCAGGAGGCTGCTTTACTCCTAGAGGCTAAGCCCGAAGAGGGAGATTGCCTTTTGTGGTTGGCTATCAGGTTGAAATGAGAAGTAGATCTCTCTCCAGTTCTTTCCTGTCCATGGTGTGGAGCAAATTCATCTTACATACTTCAAGAGAAATATCCACTATCAAGGGGCTTCCCAGGTGGCGCTAATGGTAAAAAATCCGCCTGCCAACACAGGAGACGTAAGAGACACGGGTTCCACCCCTGGGTTGGGAAGATCCCCTGGAAGAGGGCATGGTAACCCACTGCAGTATTCTTGCCTGGAGAATCTCATGGAGAGAGGAGCCTGGGGGGCTACAGTCCATAGAGTCTCAAAAAGTCTAACGTGACTGAAGTGACTTAGCATGCACACATTCACCAATTACCATGATAAAGAGCAGACAAAGAAACTACAACACAGTGAAGGAAGGGCAGTATGGCTGTACCCCATCAGGAGAGCTGGCATGATGACAAATCTGAGAAGAAGCCCAACCATGGTGGCTTACCCTCTCTAGCTGGCAGAATTAGTTAAGACAGAGAAAATCTGCACTTCACAAAGAGAAAGCCTGCACTCCGTTACATTAGCTGCCATGAAGGATTGAGCTATGAGTGAGCATCACATCCAAGAAAAACTCCCCTTCTGTCATCTCTGCTTAACCACAGGGAGCACTCAGTGTTCAAAGCATCTGGGTAACGGGAGCTCCCTAGCAACATAAGAGGCTCCTCTGCATATGTTTGCTGAGCTGGTTGTAGTCCCCAATCTGCTGGCACATGTGAGAGTGACCAACCGGAAACCAAAATGGTGGTGCATTTGATTAGATTCATCCTGCTGGTACCTCTCTCCAGTTGGGCTGGGCTTTGGAAAATATCCAGAATAAACACTAGATCCTGCATCTGCTGGGATGCTTCTAGCACATCAGTGATGATTTGGTGAAATTGAACTGAACTGTCTGGTATGTGAGAGGGTACATAATTTCCTCTTGATTGGTCAATGATGTGGAAGTAAAATCAGAATATCACTATGAGTGCCTCTGTAACCTAAATCCATAATAGTTTTTTTTTTTCCTTTTTTAGCCATTAAATGTAAGATGGAGTGTTTTCTCTGAGAGGTCTAGGTATCCTATAATTGGGTGATATTTCTTTTTTGATAACAAGTCATATCACCCAGGGGTCAAACGCTAATAGAATGAAGTCTCTTAATTTACATAGTCGTAAATGTGCTTGAATTTTCTTCTCAGAGGAGTTTTTAACATGTCTTACATTGTACATATAATTATGCAGCATATATTTATTTCCTTTCTACAAGGGAATTCAAGTTGCTTTCTTAAAACATTATTTGATAGCTTCTTACCATCTCCTCTGGAGTTGAAAGGAGAATGTAGTATCAAGCTGTGATAGCTAGCAGTGGGAACCTATGGCACCAAGAGACAAAATTGGATTGGGACTTTACAGAGTCTATGAGCAGTGTGCCATGAAGACTCCCATGAGATGGGTTGTCAGCCCACTGTGCCATAAACGAAGCAATTTCTAAGGATCCTAAAATAACTGCATTCTCTCATCCCTAACACTCATGCTGGGCAAAATAGACCTAGGTTATTTTTAAAGTGCAGGCCATAGCCTTCAAAGGGATATAAACAGTTCCCAAAGCAGCTATCTTTTGGCCAATTAAATACTCAGAAGCAAACGTACTTTTGAAAGACAAAATTAGCAGGCAAAGGACATAAGAAAGTGCTAAAGCAATTGTTTCTGCCTGTTTTTAAACCCTATCAAATGGACCATCAAAATGGACCATGGGAACAGATTGCACTGAAGTTTGAAGATAACCTCCAATAACTCTCAACCCTTGATGTGACGAGCACTTGGGGTCTTGGATATACTTCAGAACTTTTGCTCAGGTGTACTCAAAGTAATGTTACAAATACGTTCAAAACCTCTGCAGTTCTGTGAAAAATACCACTTCCATTACCTCCCCTGGCTGGTAACACAATGACAGTGTAGGTATGGCAGCTAAGAGGATCAAGAGGGGTGCCCTGCATGATCTTTTCAACTACTGTTAAAACACTCCCTCCCTTTATTATGTTTTATTTCCTTAGTCTTTGCTGGTCTATGAATCTGTGCTTATCTACATAGTTACCTAATAAGCATGTAACCAATGGGAAAACACACACACACACACAAACATATACACACACACAAACTATAATAGTTAGAGGAGCATGGTGCACTCTGCAGGAAATCAATCAATGTCCATTTCATTGGAAATGAAATCAAAATGGGGAAAGTCAGAATTCCTTATCTGCATCTTCCACAGAGAGTTAGTTATTAGCCCTAGATACACATAGAGGGCATGCGCTGTAAGAACGAACACATACAGTACATATTTAGAGACAATTCTCATTTAATGTAGACCCTCCTCCTAGGATTCTAGCTAATTTATAAGGCTGCTCTAGGAAAGACACAATTCCAGAGATGACAACAAGTCTATGGCATTTGCTTTTCCTGAAGGGGAAGCTATAACACATTCCCACCCTTCAAAAGAACCCAAGATTGATGATTCAGGGGTATTGTTGGTTAGAGTGGGTTTTCTTTCTTTTTTTTTCCAGTTCAGAAGTTGTGTTTCCATTGTACCCTGTCAAAAATGTTCTTAGAAGACAAGGAGAGGACAGTAGCAGAGCTGCCCTTGAGCCAAGTTGGTCAGTCCTACTAGGAAACAACCCCGTGTGGTCAGATGACATGGTTTTCAGACACGTCTACACAGACTAGTTGAATTAAAGACCAACTGCAGCCTTGATGTCGCTGAGCTCCTCAGCTCCATCTTGCCATCCTGATTGATCAAGGAGATGGGTCTATAGTTAAAGTGGCATAGCACTCTGAGGGCTTAGTCATTAGAGCACACTGCTTTCTCTTGGGAAGGCAACTTCTTGCTTGGCTAGGTTTTGGAAGCTAAGGAGTGACGTCAAGATGTTGTCTGGCCAGAATTTGCAGATAACCATAGAACTCTTCTCCTCCATCAGGCATGGATTTAGCCTCCTTTAGTTCCTGCAGTGACACAGGAGCCTCCAAATACCAAATTATTATCAGGCGGTCTTGGGGGAACCTCTGGGCCCTGCAATAAAGTAGACAGACTTGCTATTGGAAAGTGCTCGGGAGCAATTCAGCCTTGTTCAGATTGTTCTAAAATCCTGCAAACCACCTCTAGACTTTGAAAACCTCTCATAGCTCCTGAGAGTGAAAAAGTACTTTGGGGGATATAATTTAGCATCATCCTTCACTCAAATAATCTTACACTACACAACATTAAAGAAATATGGCTAAATCATGATTTTTGGTTCATTTGTTTTGTTTTTAGAACAAAGTTACACAAGCAGGGAGGCTGTGTCACTTTGGACAAACTACTTCTGAGCACTGTCTGTACAATCAACTGTTTGTATTCATTGATCTTTAAAGTCATAAGCAGTTGGTGTATTGTGGACCAAATATGATTTGTGCTGATATATTTTGTTGGTTCCACTCATTATTTTAAATCTTGGAGAACTCACATTAAAAAAAAAAAAAAAAGCCTGCTCTCTCTGGAAAATTTGGAATATCTGGTAATACCAGGCCCATATTCCATCATGATCTTCACCACACCATGTCATCTTTCTGATCCAGCCTGTTTCTCATATTGACCCTCTAAGTCACTGGGGTTTAGGATGCTTGCTTAGGATGCTTGCTCTAAGCTATCCTAACCTTGTGCTTTGTAATTACACAATGTCTTTCAACACTGGCCTCCCCAAGGAGACTCGCTGAGGGCAAGGAACAAGCCATCATTATCACTCAATTTCCAATTCTTAATATTGTAGGAATATTGTGGGTAGTCAATAAATATGTGGTGAATTGAACTTCACTTTCCACATTAGATTCTTACAATTCAGTGAAACATGATGGGATCACTGTTTGTAAGATCACATGTGTATTCTAAAGCCAACATCTTTGAATAGCAGGCAGCTTTAGGAAAGAGAAGTAAATGTGCTGGTTTGTGACCCAAGCCTCTGATGGGTCCATCAGAGACTGCATGTTTCATGTGATATTTTGCTTTAAGCACATGAAGAAAGTTCCACACTTTTTCTGAGAGCTTCTTAAATTTGTTTTTCAGATGTAACCTATCCAACTTCTTGGAAGAGCCCTTCTTTAAAGGTTAGCTGTGAAAATATTTGAAGGGAATAAGTTAACTGAAAGCTAAGCTACCAAAATTTCATGGGCCTACAGCAACAAATCCCTCGCCTTCTGTATGTCAGATCTATGCATTTTGAATATTTTAATTTCTGAATGACTACAATTAGGATCTTCAAAGAAAAGATTCTTTGTTAAAGGCTTATTTCTTCTAAAATTCTATCTAAATCTACTTAAACTGGTTAATATGTAAAAAATTCATCCAACATTTAAAAATCGATGTAGGTAAGTTTAATAAGAATAGACCCAATGAAAAAGGTTCAGTGTAATAGGTCATTTACACTTGTTACAAGTCTGTTAGTAATTAATGTTTCATTAATATATAGCCATATCTGGTCAACATCTGGCCCACATCAGAGGCAAATAGTGTCCCATACTATCATAAAGTAGTTCAATGGGTATAGTTTCTGCTCTCTAGGAGCTTACAATCTAACCTGATTTTTTTTTAATTTAATTTTATTTAACTTTACAATATTGTATTGGTTTTGCCATATATCAAGACTACAGAAACATATACCAGAGTGGTAACACCCAGGGCTTCACAAAAGGCATCAGACACGTTGAAGATAAAGGAAAAAAATATGGGGTAAAGAATGACATTTAAGAAAAAGTAAAGAGAGAAGAGAAGTAAATTGCTTCTTCATTCCCATTTCTTTGAAAAACAATTTATGGAAGATGTGTTATTTTAAGTGTTCTTAAAATCATGAAAGAGCATATGGCTTGATGCTTGAAAGAAAGAAAATTTCTGCTAGTATAAGATGCTAAGTGATTGAGAACACGGAACCAGTCAGGATGGCTGACTGAAGGACTAGAGTTTATAATGAAAAACCAATGGTCTGGAGCCCTCTGGTAAAGGACAGAAGCTGAAGGAAGCTGCCAGTCTCCTCAACTCTCTTCCAATCCCTTCCAAATGGGAGTGGCATAGAGTGGTTGAGCTGTAAAACCAAAACTCCTTTAAAATTACCAAAATGTCTAATCAAAAACCTTTGTAAAAACCTTCATGGATGCTAGACTAAGGAAATAACCTTTAGAAATTTTCTTGTGGGATTTGGAAGGAAACAAAGCACACTTAGAAAGAACCACAGACTCAGAAGCCCAGCCTATTTGATTCTATAGCACGTTTGTTTGTTTCCTTGATCATTGGTTCATTTTCTCTTATTGGACTTGTTGGACTAATGCTACCCACTTGATTATTCAGCTTTAACTTTTCTCCATTGACAAAAGCAAATTTTTTAGCACAGTTTAATTTTAGTCAACCTCAATTATAATGTAGCCTCTGGTTAACTGAAGTATATCATACAGCCTGGTACTGGTAGTGGTGACGGGGGGGTGGGGGTGGGGGGACAAAATACTCTGTTTCTAGTGATGACAATCAAAATGATGACAGATTCTCTCATTACAGTGTCTTGCATTGCTTTATTATTTCACTGTTATGCATGTAGGGCATTTCAAGAACTGTTGGGGGATGCTTATCTCAACAAAGAATACACATTGTAAGCAAGGCCTCCACACATCTTGTTTACACCATAATTATAATATTAGAATTAATAATATCTTGATTTCAAATAATACTTTTTATTCCAAGGAGCTCAATATTTTTCATATATGCTATTCTATTTATCTTGTCATATTACAAATTCAACTGAAATCTGTGGTGGGGTCTCACATATTACAAGATTGTAATACTGTTCTTCCTAGTGATTAAATTCAAAATCAAATCCATTGTTAAACATACCTCAGGATAAATTTGAATGAATAGGAGGAAATTACAGATGTTTGTTGATATTTTAAAAATACTCACTGCTAAATCCCCTTATCCGTGAGAGTTCTCAGTGGAAAGTCAGTCCCCAAAATCTAACCTTGAAATAGTCTACCTTACCTGAGACAGGTAAGAGCAGGAGAAGAGTAAGATGGGGTAAGAACATGCAAACAGAAAAAAAGATACCT
The DNA here is from genome assembly GCF_003369695.1 of Bos indicus x Bos taurus. Classification (NCBI taxonomy): domain Eukaryota; kingdom Metazoa; phylum Chordata; class Mammalia; order Artiodactyla; family Bovidae; genus Bos; species Bos indicus x Bos taurus. Next base: position 78,159,536 of record NC_040083.1, on the reverse strand, counting down.
ACTTGTCAGTGCCAGGGAACCCAGGGGACCTTAGCCACTGACAGTCTGACCCTCAGAGTCCCTTATTCATGTTAAGGGAAGGCCTAGAGTTCCAATGACATAAGCCTGTTTGTTCACTGTGGTTTTATTTCTTGTTGTCCTTCAGGCTTTGTCCTTCATTCTTTATATTTGAGCAGTGGCTCAGAAAATAGTATAAGAGTCTCCAAGAAAGATTTAAGTTCCCCAATAGAGGCTAATGGGTTCATCTGGTTCTGAGAAACATAATTCAGTGTAGGCACACCTGTTGCAAAGTCCCTTTGTTATTGTGATATCACAGCAAGTCTCATGATAAGAACTAAGACTGAATAAAAAACCCAGAACTACTTAAATTGATACCACCTGTGTGCAACACAGAACATTCCTGACAACCATTGGTGTATTATTTTAAAGACTTTCAATAAACCAAATTTGAATCCCACCAATTGCTTATCTTCTATAACTGACGTATGTGCATTCTAATGACACTTCTGGTTTCTGTCTCTATCTTTTTCAAGATAAGCATGCCTTGATTCCAAGTTCATGTTGACAAATGGTTTTGGAAAACTGATCCCAAGAGAAGTCAGTTCTGCCCACAGTTCCAATCCCAGCAGGAGACACACCCTAAGAATGCCATAATCAACAAACTAAATGATCTATTCCATGGGCTCAAAGCCTCAAGAATCCATAAGACATTTCACTTCACCCTCCCCTCAATCATCCTTGTCAGGGACTCTGATAAACATGCTGCTAGATACAGCTATGAAGCAAATGGCCCAGTAAGTATAAACAGCTGTACTTACATGTGTCTGGCTTGAGCTGACTGTTGGTAATGCCAAAGTACTGGGGATTTTCAATGACAGGAATCTTGGTCATTCCAATAATGACAGCATCAGGGCCACCCTCTGAAGACGACGGGGTGTTACTCCCATTGGAGATGTGATGGAGTGGGCTGGCAGAGTCATCATCATTGCTGATAACTGAGGCTGGGCCTGAAGTTGGAAAAACAGATATTCTCCTATAATTCTTCATGGTTTTGTTGAGCTATAATTGATATATATAAAATTCACACATTTAAAATATACAATCCAATAGGCTTTAACATATTCAGAGAGTTGTAAAACCATCAGAACAATCTAATTTTAGGACATTTTTATCATTTCAGTTAGCAGTCACTCCCCACTCTGCCCACTTCCTAGCCCTAGGGCAATAATGAATTGACTTTGTATCTATACAGATTTACCTATTGTGGATACTTCATATAAATGAGATCATATAATATGTGATGTTTGGGGACCAGCTTCTTTCATTTAGTGTAAATTTTAAAAGTTGATTCACATTATAACATGCATCATTACTTTATCCCTTTTTATAGACAAATAAAATTCTATTGTATGGATATGTCACATTTTTGTTGATCAATTCAATTGATTGATATTTGGGTTATTTAAAATTTTGGCTACTATGAATAATGTGGCTATGAGCATTCATGTACAAGTTTTTGTGTGGACATATGTTTTCATTTCTCTTGGGTGGAATTGCTGGGTCATGGCAACCCACTTCAGTATTCTTGCCTAGAGAATCCCCATGGACAGAGGAGTCCGGCAGGCTGCAGTCCATGGGGTTGCAAAGAGTTGGATATTACTGAGAGACTAAGCATGCACGCACAGTAGCTTTATGGTTAACCTTTTGAGGAACTGCCAAACTATTTTCCATATTTAATATCTCCACCAGCAATGTATCAGGGTTTCAATTTCTGTACTTCCTTCTCCTGTAATTTTATATCAGCTTTCCTCTCTGTTCTCTGAAAATCTTTAGAACACTCGTTGAAATTCCCAGCATGAATCTAGGATTCCTATTATACAGTGTACTGAAAGATGACCTGTGAGTTCAAAGATTGGATCCTGATCCTTTCTCCACTCTTTGGACAAGTCACTTACCTTTTTGTACCTCTACATCCACTTACATGTGTAAAATGTGCAAAATGATATCTTTTTGTTACTTTATTAGGCTTTGAATGAAACTTCTGATGAAAATTTGCTTCATATGTATGAATTACTAAAAAAATTTATAACTGGTCAACTAAAATTGCATTGGATTGTCCTGTTACTATGTTCACTTTCCCAGAGACTACACCATTTTTGCCTACAAGATACTTTCATAGCAATTATGAATCAATCCAATAGCAAAGTTCTGTGCTTTGCCTTTAGCTATAATATTATTTGTAAAGCAATTACATGGATATCTTTTTTTTTTTTTTAACCCGGGCCTCCCCTTAGAATCCCCTGGAGCACTTCCTACACGCCACACTGATGCTCCCACAGGACCGAGAGAGAACTCTGTGGGAAGGGCACCGGGGAGGTTATCCGGATATCTTTATATTAAAGCAATAACCATAACATTTTTTCATACGAGATTTGAACTTTACAGTCCAAAATCTCAGAATGTATATGCCTATAAATACAGTCTACTGTGTCTTATGTAAACAATTCATCCATTGACCACTAAACCCATAATGTTTGCAACCAAAACACATTTCCAAAGATAAAGGTCTACATTCATTAAAAACTTCATAACAATTAAGATCTCAGGGGCTCTTGATAGACATACCCTACAAGAAAAGTAGACAAAGTCCCCTAGACATATAGTACATGTGTTTCTGTAGTATGTTGAATAGATACAAGGTCCCAAAGAAGGCTCCCAGTGGCCAGGGCTACTATAATAAGCTAAGAAGAATACAGGAAGAAAAGGATATGGAGGAAAGACAAAGAGAAGACAAAATCCAATGTGCAGCCAAGACAAATGTGTGGTAGGGAAATGAAAGCCTGACTGCCTATTTCCTGAGCAAGGCCATGTGTGTCCATCCAACAACCAGGATGTCTCAGCTGCTGCTGCTGCTAAGTCACTTCAGTCATGTCCGACTCTGTGCGACCCCATAGACGGCAGCCCACCAGGCTCTGCCATTCCTGGGATTCTCCAGGCAAGAACACTGGAGTGGGTTGCCATTTCCTTCTCCAATGCATGAAAGTGAAAAGTGAAAGTGAAGTCGCTCAGTCGTGTCCGACTCTTTGGATTTTCTAGGCAAGAGTACTGGAGTGGGTGGTCATTGCCTTCTCCAGGATGTCTCAGCACCTCCATCCAATCTCTACCTTCTCCTTCACATTTAACTTTTTATGTAAGAAGCACAGAAATTCTAGAAACAAAAGCTGTTATATCATACATTTTTGAATACCCTCTGAAATATCACAGTAATCCATCCCCAACCCCCAAAATCCATTTTCTGTCTTATATGGGGATTATCACTGTTTGGAGGGATAACAACTGGACATTCCCCAGCTAGCTGTCTTAAACTATGTAAGAGGCAGCCAACTGCTATTATAGGTAATTTTAAAAAGCATTCTCTTAAGGGGATGTGTATTTAAATTGCCTTTAATGATACACTCTGGCTTACTTCTGCAAGCAAGTTCTCAAACAGCCAATTTAGAAGCCACCAAACACTCAAAGCCAAGGGAAGCTCACTGGTTGTGCTCATCTTGAGCCTAGCTCACTGGTGTTTGTAAACAGTGGAAATTCTGCCAAGAATAGTTATACAGACAAGTTCTTTCTAATATTCTTAACCATTCCTGTTTTATGATTTGCTTTTTGACAGGCCCCTATCACCTAGAGCTTAAACCCAGAGGTGGAAAATGGAAATGTGCTATGCTAAGGTTTCTTCTTGTCAATAAGACCTTCCCTCCATGGGCTTCCTTGCTCCAGTCCTGGCTCAGCTGTCCCCTCCTTCGAGGTTAGCAAAGCATGCTACTACCCGAGCTCCCCGGGAAGTGTGCAGTGAAGGCATTTCTCAGCAGATTCCAGGCTGCACATTTACCCCCAGAATGCAAGAGTTGTCATGTTACTCCACATGCTGTCAGAAGGCCAACAATATTTGCTTCTGAATTCCCTGCAACAATTAGAAATGCACTGATCCCAGTTGCTTTGTCTCTGATTCTCTTTTGGCCCAGGGCAGGCTGTCCACATTCCCATAGCATTCAATCATTTTGGAGGAGGTTGATACTTAGAAGACAATGTTGAAATTCCTCCAGGAATTCAGGCTCTGAAGCATCTGCCATGTACACAGCAGAGCCTTAGTTAAAGAGTTCAACCAAGGGACTTGCTCTCTACTTCTTGCCTAGCACCGAAGAACACTCTTTCCTTCCCCGCCTTGCCAAGTAAAACCCCCAACTCCGAGGTAACAGATCCCAAGGGAATGGGCTCTCTGTTTGGAGGGAAATTTTTTGAGCACAGAAATGGTATAAAGCACCAGAGGTAATTTTTCAAAAGCCTTTTCACTTTGCCAGAAGGTCACTGTTGACAAATCTGAGCAACATATAAACCTCAACAATTTATCAAGTGGCATGTTAATTCAAGTGCTGTTTGTTTCATTATTGATGTTCCAAATCCTGGAAGATTGATACAGCTGGCAAGGTTGCAGAGTTTCAGCCATTTTTCTACGAACATTTTGATCTAATGGAGCACAGCAAAGTCGGGAAGGGGAAAGCTCTCGGGGGAGACGATGAATGTCTATATAATTTGACAGCAGCCTGTCTGTGCAAATCATGGATGTCTCGTTGTGTGTCTGTGCACGTGGAAGAAACACTGCGAAAAGACAGACAGAAGAAGAATCGGGGGCACATCACAGCATGTGAGAAATTCACAGGAGGACTTGAAAAGATGTCTTATAATATTAATAAGAAGTTTTAAATTGCTGGGTATGTGCAGCTTGCTGAGTTTGGGGTAGATAATTCTAATTACTGAGCTGACAAATAGGAGCTATGCCTGGAAACATTTTTAGCCCATTTTGATTTTACTGTGTCTCACGTACAAGGAGGCATTTTTCTTTTACCAGAGCTGCTCAGTAATGTATCTGGCATTTATGACTTTACAGACATTTTTAAGCCTGGCTGAGACCTTTTTGCCCTGGTAAGAATCGATGTAGGTCATCTGGAGAAGGAGTTTCCTTTTCTCAAGGCCAACATGCTTTTGAGGAGAGAGACAGATTATTGTTAATCAGATAGCCATATCAAACATGTCTTTTGTTTTCTGTATTCTGCTGCTTCAACATCTGCGGCCTTGGTGAAAGAGGAGGGACTGCCAGTTCCTAGAGATAATAAAGTGCTTGCCTACAAAAGTATGTTTCATATACAAGCCGACCTATCCACAATCTGTGCCCCCAAACCACCTTCCTTATCAGGCTATCAAACTCCAGGCCACTATCCACCTGCCCCATCACCCCAGAGCCACATATCAGACAAATAGGGATGGTCCCTTATTCAACTCAGCCAATTCTAACCTGCTTACCCTGCCTCGCCCATTCCTTTCTGCAGAAACCACAGTAGAGGCTCTTGTCTATGTTTTACCCTCACTCCCTCTGCTTCCTGATGGACCCCGTGTCCCCTTCAGCATCATGGTCCCCACCATGGCATGATCTGCCCTCTTCTCTTGGGATCTGTGAGTAACAAACTACGTTTTCAGTGGCAGTCATCTCCTGACTGTGGCCTCAACACACTTGAATAATAATAAAACCTACAAAGCAGCAGCACCTCTGATGAACTGTAGCTGAAAGAACAATTCTGAAGAATTCCCTCAGCTGTGGCCTAAAAGGATGAAGCCCGGTTTTTGAAGCTTACAGGGAATAAGCGCCTCTCTACAGAGCAAACTGGCCTGGAAAACACTCACATAGTTGCAGTGATTTGCTCTTTAGTAGAGGGAAGACCTCATCTCACAGCACTGTTGTGGGACAGTTAATCATTCAATTCCCCTCTTCACCACAACCACACACAGAGTGAGCACAAAGCCCTGGAAAGGCCTTCAAGATTGCACAGGCAAACAATCTCCTCTCTGCTATCTTGGCAATATCTTGGCAAATCGCCTATGATCAGCTGGATCTGAAATTTGCCCCAGGTCATTGCAGACAAGTCCTGAGCTGGTTGCACTTAATGTTCCAACTTTGACACATTCCACTTCTCTTTGCTAGTTAAGAGCTTTAGTCTTGGAATTCCTGGGGCAAGATAAGGGTCAGGATGACTTCCCCCATCAGGGCCCTTTGGCTCAGTGTCTGCCACCTCTGGGCCCAGCCAGTGCGATATTTTGGATCACTGGACAGACACTGAGAAAGACTATCCTTTAGGAAAGATCTGCTATCAGGCTCGATGAGGGAAAGGAAACAGGCTTCTTTGTATGGATGGGATGAACACGCAATAGGTGGATGGTTTAGAACTAGAAGACTGACCCTGGTATGCTTCTCCTATTTTACAATTTTCCCTATAACCAACTTTGCTACCAAAATAAATGCTAACCAACAGATAGTCAAGATGAGGCCAGATCTTGGAAATGCACAGGCAAGATGTAAAGACAGTGTTTTTTCATGCCTTCTAAGCAATTCCTGTTCATTGTCTCTGTACCCATAGAAAATACTGAACAAATTAGAGGCCCTAGGAGATCACACCTGATTCCAATCCTAGTGATGAGATACATTATCTGCACTCATTTGGTAGCTACAAACTCTGCTTTTCAATTGCCGGCACACAGTCTGAATGCAAGGAGCAGAATGCAATCAAGCACAAATCATAGCGTCTGGACGTTAGAGTCCTGCATTGAAAGAGAAGTGGTCATAAATGAACAGCTGATTTCCCAATTCAGAAATTTATTACATGTTGGCCAATGGAAGAAAGTTTAGATCCAAGCTTGCCCAGACTTGAATATTCAGCTAACTGTTTGCTATACGTGGAGTTGGAGTACACTCGCATTTTATTCCCTTAACCTTTAAAATGCAGCCACAAGCTAGATCTGGATCACAATTCACACTTCCTCATAGGACAAAACAAGTTGAGGTCAAAAATACAAAACCATCTACTGAAGTCAATTTTCCTTTTCTGGAAAATTCTAGACTTCTTGCTTCAGCAAAATAAAAATTGGGATCACAGAAAAAGAATCAAGGGCCAACAAGTAATAATAAAGAGGGTCAAAGCAGTTTCATCCTAATTAAACAACACAAACTCATTGCTTAGCCAAAGAAGTAGGAACTACTTACCAACACCTTGTCTTGATTTTACTTTCCCAAATCCAAACCATGAGAAATCTGAAAACCACAACAAAACATAAAATAAACTTCGAAAGAGAAGCGTAAACCAGAGGCATTCAGCCCTATCCCTAGTGAAATAACAAACTCCCCCAAAAAGCTCCACTGGGGACCAAAACTTCCCTTCAAACACCTGGAAACAAACCCTTGGGTTTTTGTGTAAAGATTTATTTCTCGTCCTGAGAACAGGGAGGTTGGGATCAGAAAAGAGGCGGCAAGAGACTGTCTTCGCGAAAAATGGCCAAAACCCAGGGTTCAAGGCACTGAGCAGATTTTCCTCCTCACTGTCTCTCTTTCCCCTAAGTATCAAATCATCAAACAGGGAACTGCAGGGTGAATGCAACACAGTGCATTTGACAAATGCACCCTGGTTCTCAACCACGGACATGTGGGGAAATAATAAAAAAAAAAAAAACAGATCTTTTCTGGAGCAAAGACAAGCAGTACAAAAAAGGAACATGAAATCCCATGGGAGAACTGACACTCAGGCTGGATGGGGATTCAAGAGGAAGAAAGAGGATCACGATTCTACATGGATTCCACAACCGACTTGCTGTGTGATGGTGGGCAGCTCCCAGCAGCTTCGTGCCTCTTTGTAGCACAAGGCTCCAGAGGCATGTGAGGGGAAAGGTCTGCCAAATGTTTGGAGGTCCTCAAGTGAAGAAAGCCACAGTGAAATGCCTGTTTGCTTCCTGGGCCCCACTGTTCCCTTCTAGGTAATTTCCTCCATGTTCAAAGTAAATTCAGCACAGCAGGGAAATCTCTGGATAAGAGGCCAATAAAGTGTTTTTTGTTCAGTTACTAAGTCATGTCTGACTCTGAGATCCCATGGACTGTAGCATGCCAGGCCTCCCTGTTCCAAATTTGCCCAAGGTAATGGAGCCCCAGGTATGTCTGATAAAGAGAATGGAGCCCAAGTAAGTAATAACTGTGTTTCTCAGCTCCTTAGATCTGCAGTGATTTTTACAGGCGGCTAGGATAAAAGGCTACATAAGAAAAGAGCCCATGGAAGTGAAAAATGTATATAAAAACTCTTTGCACACTCAAAAATGCCTTACAAAGTTGTCACGATTGCTATCTTTTTAAAGTACATTTAAGCCTTTCCTTTATTGGTATTCTACAATTTCAGCTGTAAGCCAGTTTTTACTTCTGACTGGTACTTCTCTGAATGCTTTTTTCCAGGTTCTAAAAGGCAGAGGGAAGGCCTGGCCTCTACCCAATGCTAAAGAAAGATTCGTTTGCATGAAAACATTGACCTCATTTACTGCATCCTCAGTGTGGCAAGGCCTATGGATTTCTTAGTTACAACTAATCTCTTTCAAAACAGAGTGAATTTTCCTACTGGTCACTTTCGTTTTTCTATATTCTTTTGATTTACTTAGTTTTAATTATCATCATGGATTAAATATTTGGACTCTTTTCACTTGAGTATTTTCTCAAAATCATCTTTCTGTCTTACCGAGCACCCACTGAAGAGCAAGGCCATAGTGCTCCTCACAGATTACCCATTTCAGATTATTGTCCATTATCCACGGTCATAACCATAACTTCCAGGAATATCCTTGTATGTCTTAGGTGCTCCCATCTCCATTTTTAGAGATCATACCCTCAAGATAAATTCCAGAAATAGAATTACTGGGTCAAGATGGGGAAATACTGTTAAGGTTCTCAATGCACATTATCTAATTGTTTTCTCACTACAGGAGGTCTTTCACCAACAGTGGATAAGAAGGTGGACTGTGTATTTCCAAAAGGGAAGTTAAGGGTGAACCATTTCTGATATCCATCCTGCCATTGGTAGGTCTTCAACTAATTGAACAAACACGTGCCTCCCATCTTCGCCACAGGAAACCATTCACCACCACTCTCACCACCCGCCCCACTCAACCTGTCCTAGGCTGGGGTTTGGCATAGGTGCAGTAGGGAGGACTACAGGTATGGAAAGAATCAAAGTAAGGCAGATACCACTTGTGTAGTCATTATACTTCACCAGGTTCCTCTCCCACCACAGACTCTTCTCCCCTGCTTCTCAGCCAGACCTTATAATAAACCCCTGCTCCTTGACAAGAGACTGAGACTCAGAACAACTGGCTGATAGGCTTAGCAAAAGCCACAGTTACTAGTGACTGAGCAGGGACCTAGCTTTCTGATGCCAAATCCAGCATTTTTTTTCTTTCATAATTTCTTTTCCAATCCTCCAAATAATCAAAATTAGCCAAAGTGAAGAGAATGGCAACTCATTCAAGTATTCTTGCCTGGAGAATCCCATGGACAGAGGAGCTGGTGATCTTACACTCCGTGGGATCTCAAAGAGTCGGACATGACTGACTAACACTACTACTACTATAATGTCATAATTAGGATCCAATTTTATACATAGAAAACACTTGAATTAGTCATTCATTCCTCATTTTTTTTCTTCAGCAGGCATATTTGAAGAGTCAAGAATAAAGAACTGCATGGTCTTCCCTCAAGGAGATTAAGATCAAGGATCAGCTCTCCTAGAAGAACATCAGGGGTATATGGGAACTCAAAGGAGGGCTTTCTAGCTGAATCTGGGAGGCAGGGTAGGGGGGCAGTTATGGGGGAAGAGTTCTCTGGCTTCTTCACAACAAACTAAAATTCACCAAGAATGGGAAAAAGCAGAGGGGTATATTTTCACTGTAAATTCTTCAGTTATGATCAGAGTGGGAAAAATCATATTTTTCAAGGGGCAGATGCAGCTGGAAAGAGAAAAAAAAAAAAAAGCCAAGACACATAAACAAGGGCCAAGCCAAGAGTTTGGAATCTATGGTGAAATTGCAGGTAGACCCTAGAAACCAATCAACCAACCTTAGGCCAGGAAGAAACAAGATCAAAATTAATTTTAGAAAGTGGTTGCAGGATAGAAACAAGATGATACTAGAGAAAGACTGAGGGCAAGAGACTGGTTGAGGAGGCTTTTAGAGAAATCAGAGCCTGAAAAAATCATGACCTGAGCCTGGTGGTAGGGAAATGAGATAGGGACAAGATGGGGACTGCTGTCTGGTCTATTTAGGGGAATCAAGAGGATTTGGACATTGATTTTAAGTAGAGGAGAGTATCAGAAATGAACAAAGATATTCTTGAGTTTAGACAACAAGACACATGGTGATGCTGCCCAATGTCTCCAAGGAAATTGACAGAGAAATAGGCTTAGGGGTTCAACTCACAGTGTGGGTATGGGACACAAATCCCAAATAAGGTAACTATGTGGGAGATTCCCCTGAAGTAGGAAATGGCAACCTGCTCCAGTATTCTTGCCTGGAAAATTCCATGGACAGAGGAGCCTGGTGGGCTATATTCCATAGAGTCATAAAGAGTCTGATATGACTGAGCACCTAAGCACCAGCAGCATGTGGAGAAAACCTAACAGGGAGACATCTAGAGTTTGAATCTCAGGTCTAGAGCTCAAAGTTGTTGTTGCTGAGTCGCTAAGTCATGTCTGACTTTTTGCAACCCCATGAACTGCAGCACGCCAGGCTTCCCTGTCCTTGACTATCTTCTGGAGTTTGCTCAAACCCATGTCCATTGAGCCAGTGATGCCATCCAACCATCGCATCCTCTGTCGTCCCCTTCTCCTCCTGCCTTCAATCTTTCCCAGCATCAGGGTCTTTTCAGGTCAGCTCTTTGCATCAGGTGGCCAGTGGATCTGACCAAGTTTAACCAGAACCCAGAGTCCAATGGAGAACAGAGGCTAGTGGCTGCAGCTGAGACACATTTCTTCTTTGGGCATGCAAAACACTCTTTTTGGCAGGTACAGATTAAAGTGTACAACTGAGGCTAACTTTTAACAAGCTTGCTCCTAAATTGCTAAAATATTTCTAAGTTCTTTTTAACATTAACACAATTATTATGTAAGAGAGAATGTAATATCCTTGACCATATGCCAAAGTTCTTGGAAAATTTAACAGACCAGGCAGAGCACTATCACATTGATACCTCTCTCCCCTCCAAAAGCTGTCCTTTGTTCAACAGCTTTTTCTTGATGAATTTAAGCAGTAGTCTTAAAACCGTGATACTAAATGTCAACCGCAAAACTTTCCCATGAGGCCAAAAAGAAACAATTTCTCAATTTCCTGCAATGTTTCACCCATTGGGAGTAGAGTCCTGCCAAACATTCATTTATTTTCTATTTAATAAAGAGACACTTTATTCACTGCAACATAAAGGGCTCCTTCAAAAGCAAATGTAGTTGCAGCAAGATTAAAGGAACTCCTTCTTTTGGAATCTAGACCAACAAAGACTCTATATTATGAAATTAACCAATTAAATCCATCTCTCTTGAAGAAAGTTCTAGAAAGGTTTTCCTCATCCAGAGAAAAGGAAGATAGAAAAGAAAATAGCACAGCTCTAAAATGAGACTCAGAATAATAAAATAAATAGCCATAAAGATTGCTTTTCAAATGTCTCTCAAAGGAAAACTAAAATTTAGGGGTTGAAAAGAAATATTTATGATGTAAGGGAGAGAATCAGAGGAAGGAGGGAGAAACAGGCAAAGTGGAAGAAATTTAATCTTCCCTGTGGTGCTGAATGGTACAAACACTAAATGTGATTGTTAGAAGGGTTCTGATCTCAAGAGGATGTCATTTATGGAGTTTTGATTTGTAATTTTCAGAAAAAAATTGTTTTTATATGTTAGAAGGGAAAGCAACTCTTCCAACTCTGGAGGAATTAAAATTTGCTGTGTTGTCAATTAAAATTTCTTTATAATGTTCTTTTTATTATTGAAATTTCTCTATATTTCAAGGCAAGACTCATCACCCTCCACCCCAAAGAAAAGCATCTCTAATGCTGTGATGATGGAAGCACATGGGAAAATACGATTCACTGACAAAAATGCACTTCACGTCCAACTTCTCATGGCCACACCCATCCCCTGGAGGACCGGTGAGAGAGGAGCCATGGGCTGCCTGGCTGCAGGGAAAGTGTTCAGCCCAGAGTACACTTCAGAGTGCTTGGGTGAGCAGCGGACTGCCTGTCACCTCACTCAAAGAACTAGGATGACTGGTCATTGCACTGGAAAGGAAATGAAAGAAAAGGACCGCTGTGTTGATGATACAATCATCTCTCTTTCCAACTGACACATAATCAGAGTGAGTAATAGTTTGCTTCAAATTAATTCCAGTTGCACAGGGCACAGAACAATGTAGTTTGGGGCCAAGTTTCCACTTCGATTTAACTTAATCTTTTACTTAAGGACACAACCTTTATATAAATCCCGTTTCCACAGACCAGCAAGAGGGCTCGCTTTAAGTTAAATCACAGTTCCAAAGGGTTCCAGATTCCTCCTAACCAGCCTCCATTGGCTCCATCCTTTCCCTTCCCTCAAATTTCCAATGTGACTTATGTTCACTGTTATTAAGAAAAGTAACACTGAACACCTCCAACTGACAAATTTGAAGAAAAATTATGTGTATTGTGGGGCTTCCCAGGTGGCTCTACTGGTAAAGAACCCACCTGCCAATGCAGGAGACATAAGAGATGCAGTTTCGATCCCTGGGTCGGGAAGATCCCCTGGAGAAGAGCATGGCAATCCATTCCTGTATTATTGCCTGGGGAACCCCATGGACAGGGGAGTGTGGCAGGCTACAGTCCATAGGGTCACAAAGAGTCTGACACAACTGAATCGACTTAGCACAGCACAGCACACATACACAGTTATTAACTGACGCCATGACCTCTAAATTCCAATTCACAAATTCAAAATCGCATTTCATGTATATATGTATTTTTCTGGAGAGAAAATCCACATATTTCCTTGGATTTGAAAAAGGTACTTCACTGCAAAATGCTAAGAACCAGTGAAATACATATAAATAGTTTCAGAGACAAAAGTTTAAATGCATAGGTACTCAACGTCTGGGCTTCCCTGGTGGCTCAGTGATAAAGAATCCACCTATCAATGCATAAGACATGGGTTCAGATCCCTGGGTCGAGAAGATCCTCTCGAGAAGGAAATAGCAAACCACTCCACTATTCTTTCCTCCCAGGGTCAGAGGAGCCAGGTGGGCTACAGTCCATGGGGTCACAAAGAGTTGGACAAGACTTAGTGACTAAACACCAACTCTGCATCTAAATTCTATTGAACTATATTCCCTATCAACTGTTGAATCAGGTGCTCAGAACCATCTGTCATCTCCCAGTTAGACTTCTACAGCGACCTTCTCCCCATCTCCTGGTCTGTTGCTCTTGCCTCCTCTGAACCTCTTTTCCATAGACCTGCCAGAGTAATATTTTCAAGAATCTGTCAGATTATTGCGTTCCCCCACTGGACACCCTGTAAAGCTTTCTTGTCACATCTAGTATAAACTTCTGATGATGACTAGAGTCCTGCACCATGTGGGCTCCCGCACCCTCCCATCTCCTAGGAAAAGGCCACAGTGGTCTCCTTCCTATTTCTGCACACTCTGCACATTTCCCTGCCTCCTCCCCAAATCCTCTGCTCAGCCTTTCCTCACAGCTAGCCACCTCTCATCCTTCAGTTTTCAGGGCAACTATCCCACTTCAGAGGGGCCCTGACCTCAACCTTTTAGCCTGAGTCTCTCTCAGCCGCTCTCACTCGCTATCATCCCTTCCTTTTCAGTGCACATGCGCATGTGTTTAGTCACTCAGTCGTGTCTGACTCTTTTCGACCCCATGGACTGCAGCCCTCCAGGCTCCTCTAGCCATATGGGGATTCTCCAAGCAAGAATACTGGAGTGGATTGCCATGCCCTCCTCCAGGGGATCTCCCCCACCCAGAGATCGAACCCAGATCTCCCACACTACAGGTGGATTCTTTACTGACTGAGCCACCTGCTGCTGCTGCTGCTGCTAAGTCACTTCAGTTGTGTCCAACTCTGTGCGACCCCATAGACAGCAGCCCACCAGGCTCCTCTGTCTCTGGGATTCCCCAGGCAAGAACACTAGAGTGGTGCCATTTCCTTCTCCAATGCATGAAAGTGAAAAGTGAAAGTGAAGTTGCTCAGTCGTGTCTGACTCTTCGCAATCCCATGGACTGCAGCCTACCGGGCTCCACCGTCCACGGGATTCTCGAGGCAAGAGTACTGGAGTGCGGTGCCATTGCCTTCTCCGGACTGAGCCACCAGGAAAGCCCAAAAATACTGGAGTGGGTAGCCTATCCCTTCTCCAGGGAATCTTCCCAAGCCAGGAATCAAACCGGGGTCTCCTGCATTGCAGGTGGGTTCTTTACCAGCTGAGCTACCAGGAGCCCTCCTTCTCAGTATATACCAATAAAGGATCTGACTCACTTCCAGTATTATTTCTTGTCTTTATCCTTTACTAGAACTTGAGTTCCATGAAGTCAGTGACTGTCTTAGAAGAGGCTCCACCCTCCTGAAGTAGACTCTCACACAAGGATTCAAGTGATGAATCCTTCAGTTTATTAGGAAAGGATCCAGGAACACTAGAAGGGGAGAGAGCCCATGACACAGGGAGAGAAAGAAGCCTGGAGTAGATATATTATCCAGTGGGTTACATTGGGGCCAACTAGAGCTCAAATCCCTGAGTGCTTGGGGACAGGGTGTAGAACGCATCTCAGAGTTTTTCTTACCAAAACATGAGGAAGTTGTGTCATTTACCTTCCAACCACCATTTGTCATTCTGCTAGGAGAGAGCCCTGGGGCAGAGTTCCCAGTGTTTGGACCAAGACACAGGGGCGAGCACAGGATGGCGGGACCTGGGAGGACCTGATGGGGATACCAACAGGATTTGCTACAGGAAGCTTGTCTATGTTGCTCACCACCATCTCTAGTGCCTAAAACAGGCCCTCAATAGATACTCATCAAGAAGAATCATATTTAAAAGCATAACAGTAGGAAGGACTGCAAGTCTAATAAAAATATCAACAGGCAAATTATACACTCAACATAAAAACAATATTTTGCAAGTATATTTGTTGCCCTCTTGATTAATTTACTCCCCCCACCTGTAGCCCCAGCCCCCACCATGGAATCTCAGAAAAGTATTTAAAAGTGAGCAACACCTAGAACCCAGCATTCTGGGCAGGAGTGTGGAATAAAGATGCTGGACCAGATGTCAGGTGCGAGGTCTCACTAGATGCTGTAAGAAAAAAACTTCATGCCCTTGGGTGGGTCATTTCTCTCCCTCACAGGCTCTGCTTCCTACTCCATGAAGACAGGGGCTGAAAAGTGGCATCAAAGGTCCATTTGAGCCCTAGCAATCCATAGTGCTAATCACCAGGCATGTATGACTGGGAATAAATTGCCACTTGGCCTTCCATAGCTTTCCTGAGCATGGGTATTTTGGGATTGTGAGATCATGGGCAATTTAAAGAAAAGCACTCTGTCCACCGGCCTAGATTTCCTCCTGCTAAATAATACTCAGATGCTTTGGGGTCACTATTTCCTCATCTTGTGAGAAGAGCCTGTGCTCTGCAAAAGCAATTTCTAAAAAAATGGTACTTATCAAATACTTGCTAGATGTTAGGACACTTACTGGAGATTCGATATTACTTTAATTAGGGAAAATTGGTCAGCTTCTATTCCAGCATTTAAAAAAAATAAAATTAAGCTAACGTGATTTTTAGATCCTACAGACTTAAGGTTCAGAAGCCTCAAGTGAGAATAGACAAAGCAGACTTGCTCAGAATGTGGCAAAATGGTCTCTTCCCCTTCAAACATTTAATTTTGAGGACAAAATGTTGCCAACCACATCCCTCTTTCATTTTGAACATGTAGACTATTTCAAAGAAACTTCATTTGATCTACATCTCTGTCATTCACAAACATTACAAAGTGTTGGGTGTTGTTTTTTTTTAATCTGTTGTAAATTCTGAAGGTTTATTCTTTAACAAAGGAGGTCACACTATCTACTCTGAGTGGATTAAAAAAAAAGGAAACTGCAATTCCAAAGGGTTAGTTTTAAACTTGGAACCTTGAGAAACCCAGAAGCAGCCTCTGTTTACTAGTAATAGTTGACAAACGTGAGAGAGGCATATTAAAGCTTTGCCTTTCTGAGGTACCACCTCAGTGAGAGCTCAAAACACTATAAACACTTTTTTCAGCTGTCACAAGCTCCCTGCAGGGAAGACAGGTGATGTCTGGTTGCACACATACAATATTTCCCTAATACTGTCTTCACATTCAGGAAATCACTGCCTCAGATTCACCCCAGACTCCCTTCTCTCTGCAAAGCAACACTGCTAAGCACTTGGAGCAAGTCTTTTGGGAGGAAAATTGGCTAAGTCTCATCATTTGAGAAGTGATATTAGTGGCCTCAAAGAGAGTGACAAACCCATAGAGTCTGACAAACACTTTATGTCAGACTCCCCTGAGCTTTCATTTCCATGGAAAACCTAAACAGTGACTCAGAGACCTGAGCTGACTTGTTCAGACCTGTCTGTGGTGCCTTCACCAATTGAGGCCAAAACATGCTTTCTGCTCTTCCTTGCACAAAAACTGTCGCCATAGGACATGCATTTGAAAATGCTTTTGCAATTGTTGCTATAGATTCATGGTTATGTTCATATTTATACATATATATAAATATAGCATGCAAATTCTTTTTTCAGTTTCTCTAAACCAACATTTGCTGCAGCTAATTCAAAGCACCATGTAGGAATTTTTTTGTGGTTTTATTATGGAATTTTGGAAGGAGTAGGAGGACGGCAGCATTTCTAGCCATCTCACTTTAAAATATTTTCAATTGTATTCAAATCTTTCTCTCCAGTCTTGGGATGTGGTGACCTTTGCCTTTCTTTCCAGTGACCCACTGTCAACCTCCTTCCCCACCAAGACTCTTGAATCCAGCCAAGGTCAGGATATGTGTGAGGCTGATACAATAGCTAAGATGTTTATTTAATTTTATTACCCTGTGCTCTTCTATTAGGAAGCTCCTGTAATGGAATAGAACATAATAGGATTATATACACTTATAAAGCTGGGTGCTGAATAAAAATAATTGAATAAAATAACCATAAATAGAACAAAATGAAAACCCATTGTTGAAAATGCAGCACCAGTGACATGAATTAGCTATCAGCCATCCACTTCCTGCTTAACATCACTAGAGGTGGTTACACAATGTTAGTGGAAGAAACTCAAATCCATAAGATGTAACTGCATTTCTTTCCTTTGTGTTTCCTACTAACTGCCCCCTATGCTCTTTAAAGATCCACTGCTTTTCTGGAAACTAATCAAAATTGACTGGCTACGTGAGGGATTCTTGAATTTTTGCCTCCCAGAGGAAGTTCGACAATGTCTGGAGACATTTGGGGTTGTCACATGGGAAGGGTGGGTGGAGGAGGTGTGCTTCTGGCATGTGGTGGGTAGAGACCAGGCACGATGGGAAACAGCCAACAGCACTCAGGCCAGTCCACCTCACAACAGGGAATTTAAGTCTTGGAACATCAAGGGTGCCTTAATGGAGAAACACTGGCATAAGTCATAGCCCAGCAGAGGTGGAATTTATCCCCAGATCCTGTTACAAAGAAACCTTGGCCTGTTTGAGCTCACTGTCACTAGAAGTCTCTTCTCTCATGTTATCCAGTGTTCTTGTCACTGGTCCCTCTCAGTTTCTCATTCCTCACAAGACATAGCTATAATGTCATAATTTCTGTTGCTTCCAAACACCAAAAAATGCTATCCTGGTCCACATGGGCTAGGCAGTGCAGTATGAGAGGATGGGAGCTACATTTGGACTCCAAGGCTTGGGTTCGAGTCTTAATATAGCAGTGTGTGTGAGCTTACTGACCTGCCTCTTGAGAAACCTGTATGCAAGTCAGGAAGCAACAGTTAGAACTGGACATGGAACAACAGACTGGTTCCAAACAGGAAAAGGAGTACATCAAGGCTGTATATTGTCACCCTGCTTATTTAACTGATATGCAGAGTACATCATGAGAAACGCTGGGCTGGAGGAAGCACAAGCTGGAATCAAGATTGCCGGGAGAAATATCAATAACCTCAGATATGCAGATGACACCACCCTTATGGCAGAAAGTGAAGAAGAACTAAAGAGCCTCTTGATGAAAGTGAAAGAGGAGAGTGACAAAGTTGGCTTAAAGCTCAACATTCAGAAAACTAAGATGATGCATCCAGTCCCATCACTTCATGGCAAATAGATGGGCAAACAGTGGAAACAGTGGCTGACTTTATTTTTGGGGGCTCCAAAATCACTGCAGGTGGTGATTTGCAGCCATGAAGTTAAAAGACGCTTACTCCTTGGAAGGAAAGTTATGACCAACCTAGACAGCATATTAAAAAGCAGAGACATTACTTTGCCAACAAAGGTCCATCTAGTCAGTTCAGTTCAGTCACTCAGTCGTGTCAAGGCTATGGTTTTTCCAGTGGTCATGTATGGATGTGAGAGTTGGGCTATAAAGAAAGCTGAGTGTGGAAGAATTGATGCATTTGAACTGTGGTGTTGGAGAAGACTCTTGAGAGTCCCTTGGACAGCAAGGAGATCCAACCAGTCCTCCTGAAGGAGATTAGTCCTGGGTGTTCATTGGAAGGACTGATGACCACTACTTTTTGTATTTCCAAAGCACATTGTTCTTTGCCTGTCATATTATCTCACTCTGAATTTTAATTATCTACTTCCTTTTTGTAACTTCTCACTGGAAGTTCTTTATGAGCAACAAAAATATTTTTGTCGTGTATCTCCATTGTACTTCTAGCACTGAGCACAGAGCCTGGTACAATTTAGGTGCTCAATAAAGATTAACTGAATGGATAGGTAAATGAATTCCAACTTTTCACCTTTGCATTCATTGATCAAGAACCAAATCTGGAATGATGTGGGATCACAGTTGTGTTAAGAGACTGTACTGCTCCCTCTCCTCCCTGGCCAGCAGAGGATTAGAAACCACCACCCCCCACCAGCACCAATCCACATAACTTGCTTTTACAAACCAAAGGGAACAGAAATTGCACATTTTTAATAGTCTCTCATAAGTTTTCCACTTCCTCTTCATCCTATCACCATGAACCATGAAACCTCATGTTCGGATGCACTGTGTCGTACATGGAGCATGAGGAAAAATAATCTTCTCTGTTTTAATGGTTACTTATTTCTACAACATCACTTAGCCTATTCTAACTGATACGATAGTAAAGTTTCAAGTGAATCTTACTAAAAAGATAATCTTATCTATAAAAATATCAGGCTTTTATTTTATTCAAAGACTCTGATATGTATGGTTAAGAGAATACATGCACACACATGGACTCTCTAAAGCATGTGCAGGTGTGTGCATAAATACATAATGTATAAATATTCATGATAAAAGAATAAAAAAGTTAAAAAAAAACTCATTGTAATTCACCTGAAGAAATCAGAATTGGGTGAGATGGGGTGGAGGGTGGGTGGGAGGTTCAAGAGGGAGGGGACATATATGCTGCTTCTGCTGCTGCTGTTGCTAAGTCGCTTCAGTCATGTCCAACTCTGTGCGACCCCATAGATGGCAGCCCACCAGGCTCCCCCATCCCTGGGATTCTCCAGACAAGAACACTGGAGTGGGTTGCCATTTCCTTCTCCAGTGCATGAAAGTGAAAAGTGAAAGTGAAGTCGCTCAGTCGTGTCCGACTCTTAGCGATCCCATGGACTGCAGCCTACCAGGCTCCTCCGTCCATGGGATTCTCCAGGCAAGAGTACCGGAGTGGGATGGCATTGCCTTCTCCGGGGGACATGTATACTTGTAGCTGATTCGCATTGTTGCACTAGCAGAAACCAACAAAATATTGTAAAGCAATTATCCTCCAATTAAAAAATAAAACAAAAGCAAAACAAAAACTAACACCTGAAACAAAATGTTTTTCTTTAAGAACCACTAAATATAAAAGTATCGTACTAAGCCATAAACGAGCAGGGAGGGATAGTGCAAATCAGAATGAATAAACAGATGAGAAGAGAAACAAGAAACAAAAAAGCAAACAAAGAATTCAGAGTTGCAAACTTGCAAGCAGTCCCCTTAGAAGGCCATGCCTTCATTCCAAAGATTTTGGTTCTGTTTGTCACATTTCCGAATTTGTTGTGGGAAAATATCTTTCATTAATATAACAGAGTCTTCAAACTATGGGAATCTTCATTATTGGAGAGGAAACGTTGATATTTTAACAGCCAAAGATCACTTGGAGCCAGGTCTGGTGGAATGTGGGTGATTAAGCTGGACCATAACACAATTATTCGCCAGGGTGTCCAATTCTGTAGGCTCAAGTCTCCACCGTTATTGTAGAGCTCATAATTTTCACTGAAGACACTTCTGAAAGATGAATTCTAAAAATGCACAAGCTCTATTTTCCAGTGAGTCTCAAACTTTACATAGTTCTAAAAGCATGACTAAATGTCAGTCACCAGTAACTTCCTGGCCCCTTAATTCATGGCCATTAAGTAGAGGCAACGTGAGCAGAGGCATGACTGGGTGTTCTTCAAGGCATCTGTTAGAAGCTAGCTAAGCACATTTACTCTCAGACTATATTATCATAAAAGCAATTGAGTCCTGGTGGATAAAAGCCCACTTAAAACAGAATTTATTAGAGATCATTTTTGTTTGTGTTCTGGATTATATTGTATATTCCCCAAATTTATATGCATGCACGTGTGTGTACTCTTCTGTGACCCCATGGACTATAACCCTCAAGGCTCCTCTGTCCATGGGATTTCCCAGGCAAGAATATTGGAGTGGGTTTCTATTTCCTTTTCCACAAATTCATATGCTGAAGCCCTAATTTCCAATATACCTGAATTTAGCCTTTAAGGAGGTAATGAAGGTTAAATGAGACCACAAGAGTGGGAGTTTAATCTCATAGGACTGGTGTCCTCTTTTTCTCCACAGGGCCACAGTGAGAAGGTGGTGTCTTCAAGCCAGGAAGAGGGCCCTTGTCAGGAACCTGATTGGCTGTACCTGATCTTGGACTTCTAGGCTCCAGAGCTGTGAGAAAGTAAATGCTTTTTGTTAAGCCACCCAATCTGATATTGCGCTGTGGTGCCCTGCAACAGGCTAGTCCAGTTTGTTTGTTGGCTTTTTGTTTGTTTGTTTGCTGTTGTTGCCGTTGTTTGGACTGCCACCCTGTATCATTTCCATTTGGTTATCCACCTACCCCCAAACAGCCAATTTGATTCAAGATGGAACCAATGGCTCAGGCACAAAAATTCATAATTCCATTCCCTGCCCACAGTGTGGCTCAAGAATTGGCATGTGACTAAAGTGAGTCTGAACAAAATCAAGTCTGGGATGCGTGTACAAAGGTTGACGGAAGTGATCCCCTTTAGGATGGGATCTGGAGGGATTAGCATCAGGAATGAATGAACTGCAACCGTGAGAGAAAAGTTTGTCTCTGAATCAAGCCAATCAGTGCTTGGGCCTTGGATCAAGCCATATCTAGAGCTTGGTATTTACTCCCTGATGGTGTCCTTATTGTTAAAGGCAACTGTAAGATGCCAAACTAAAACAGGGATGGAGCCAGAGTCATGTAATTGTCAGTAAGTCAGTCCTGCAGCCCCAGAGGCTGGAGTAAATGGGCACCGTATTCTGGAGTCCTTCCACGCACCCAAGTTTTATTACCACTAATGTTGAATCGGCCTGTTATGGAGATGTAAATGTCCTGTTCTTCAAAGGCTTGTTTGACAGGATGAAAAGCTTTGGGTTTTCAATGACTTTGACTCTTCAGGAGATGGGAGGACAGCCTATTTTAGCAATTTCCATGGGAATGAATAGACATATACTTTAGCTATTCAAATATTTAACTAGCTCCTTTGTTGTTGTTTTGAATTCCAAGGAGCTGCAGCTGCCTGTTTATGTCTGTTGTGCCTTTAAGGGGCTTGCTGATTCAGTGGGATCCCTTGAATGCATTAATTAGCCTTCTCTCATTTTCCCAGCCCATGCCTATGAAGAAATGAGCATTTACAGCTCCAATTGTAGAACATGTGAGTCTTCAGGGTACCAGATAAAGGCAGGCTCAGAACTACCTGCTTTTTGATGGGCATTTTTACACTGGCAGCAGCCTGCAAGATGAATTTATTGGTGATCACTATTGGGAGGTGAATGAAACACGGGCCCTGGATTAAAGTGTAACAGGGGAAAGGGGATATTAATCAGCCCAGGTACATGAGTCAGAAAGAGGTAAGGATGCACAGAAAATAAAATGTTATGGAAGGCTAGAAAATGATTTATCATTTTTAATATATATCATCTAAACTCACTCTGTATAACTGCTTGTAGGCCTCCATGTTGTGAGGCCTTGGGCAATAAAACACTCCTTTAAAACACTAAGGTGAAAGATGCTGGTGGGGAAAATAAAGAAGCATGAAGAGTGAACTGACTGTAAAAGAAAGACAAGTGTGTGGCTTAAAATTAAATTTCCACTCTTTCCTTTTAAAATTATTTATAAATACAGATTTTGCTTGGAAAAACTGCACTCTATTGATAAGATGGAGAGTAAGATGAGAAGTCTTTCTGTGAGGGTCCATTTCTCAGATCATTCTTAAAATTATTATTATATGAGACAATGTACTCTCAAGAGTATATGTCCATGGCAGGCTTAACTGTTAAGCCAACTGATTAAATTATTATTAACATTGAATCCTTGAGCTTGGAAGCTTGGTTCTACACAATTAAGCACTAATTTATGGAAGTTAGCAAGAAGAAAGTCTAGTTGACAATGATATGAAATGAGACATTCCTTCCCCCGTTAGTAGTTACTAGTCTTACTTGAGATTTTTCAACCTGGGAAATTGTATAAAGTATTTTCAGGAGGGTTTCCCTTTCTGCAATAGGAAGAAACAAACAACAGCATATCCCTCAGCATTCTGTAACACTTTCTAGCTTCTAACAGTAACTGTTTGTCTCAGTTTCCCTTCAGAAACATCAGCTATGTCTAGGACATGTGTATGTTCCCCCAGAACCACCAGGAAATGTAATAAGAGCAGAATATCAGGGGCTCCATGGTCTGCTTCTTCATTTACCTCCTACACAAAAGTTCTCTGATATTCTATGACAAGCTATGTTTGTAAACACAGAACCCATTGTTTTTTTTTCAAACGGTGGACCATCTATGGCTGGACTCATGCTAGCTGAAAAGGCAATGGCTTCTGCTCTGGTCCAGGCTTCTCCAGCTCTCATGACAGCTGCTATCTTGACCTACTTAGCCTCTGCCTTCTTTTCACCCTCGTTAGTTCCATCCTCCATTCTGCAGCTGGACAAAACTTGCTAAAATGTGCAAATCTTCTTCATCAACACTACTTAAATTTGATCGAGGGCTCTACATCACTGCCTTACAACCCAAACTCCTAATCTGGGGCTTGGATTCAAGTTCCTTTCCAGACTTCTCTCTTCCAGTCTCTTTTCTCTCATTTTAAGCCCTAGCAACTGAGGTAGCAGCTGGTAGCTCTATGCTTAAATTGTGCTGTGTCTTGTCTGTGCCTTAACCCTATGTCTTTGCTTACGCCAATCCTTTCTCTAGCTTTTTTCCTATGCATCCTTTACTACTCAAGGCTTACCTCCTTTAGCATGCCTCTCTGATCACTCTGCTGCTAAGTCGCTTCAGTCATGTCTGACTCTGTACGACCCCATAGACGGCAGCCCACCAGGCTCCCCCATCCCTGGGATTCTCCAGGCAAGAACACTGGAGTGGGTTGCCATTTCCTTCTCCAATGCATGAAAGTGAAAAGTGAAAGTGAAGTCGCTCAGTCGTGTCCGACTCTTAGCAACCCCATGGACTGTAGCCCACCAGGCTCCTCTGTCCATGGGATTTTCCAGGCAAGAGTACTGGAGTGGGGTGCCATTACCTTCTCCTCTGATCACTCTGGACCAGGCTAAATGTTTCTCTTCTCTGCTCACATGAAACCCTTTGCATATCTTGATTAAAACCAAGCATTATAACCATTTTTTAATATATCTAACCAAGTCCTTGACTAGATTATACATCTTTGAGAAGCCTCTGCCTCCAGAAACAGGAACATATAGGGCTGAGTCATTGCACACTCCCCCCACTTGTGCCCTTGGAGTTGTTCAAGTCTGGGCAGGGTAGGCAGCATGTGGTCCTCACTAGAAGTCTACATCTTTGACCTCTAATTCTCTGCCTTCAGAAATCACTGTGGAAAATGCAACCATCAAATCCATAAGAACACATAAAACCATTACAGCTATGAAGACCAAACATTGTTTAACTGAGCAGCTAGCCAACCTGTCAGTAGGGCCTTGAGGAATGAAGCACAATGGGCAGCCACCTTTAAGTGAAGGAAAGTGAGAAGTGACTATGTACAATATCCAAGACATTGAAACAACTCAAATGCCCATCAGCAGATGACTGGTTTAAGAAGATGTGCCTGTGTGTGTGTGTGTGTGTATGTATATATAATGGAATATTACTCAGCCATAAAAAATATGAAATAATGCCATTTGCAACATGAATGGACCTAATGAAATAAGTTAGAGAAAGACAAATATTATATGATATCACCTATACATGAAATCTAAAAAATAACACAAACAAATCTATATACAAAACAGACTAAAAGTCAGAAAATAAACTTTTGATTACCAGAGGGGAAAGGGAAGAGGGATAAATTAGGAGCATGGGATTAATAGATACAAATGACTATACGTAAAATACAGAAGCAACAAGGATTTACTATATAACAGAGGAAACAATATTCAATATCTTGTAATAACTTATAATGGAAAACCTTCTGAATATATGTATATATGTATAACTGAATCACTTTGCTGTACACCTGAAACTAACACAATATTGTAAGTCAACTAGACTTCAAAAAAATAAATAAAATAAAATAAGAAAATCCTGAAGCTTAGGAGATTTCTTTGGTGCTAGCAGAAGCCTGCACTGGGCAAAGAGGCTCTGAAAGGGGAGTGAGGGCTACAGGAATCAAGGTTTATCTGCTTCACAAGCCTTCCTGAACACCTTCAGGTATAAGAACTGCTCAGTTATTGGCGAACCACAAAATCAATCCATCAGTTAAAAGTGTGTAATATGATGGGAAGGATTAGCATTTACTGCGTTCCTCCTATGTGCTAGGCATCTTATTATTGGATACTCACCATTACACCATCAAGTTGGTATTATAATCCTCATTCCTGAAATGCAGAGGAATTCAGTAATCTTTGAATCATACAGACAGGAAATGGAGCAGAATAAATGCATAGTCAAGAATTAGTCAGAAAGCCTGGGTCACAGGGATAATCTGGGGAGTCATCCAAGTATGTACTCTCTCTCATACTTCTCCCCATACAAATACTCAAGGTCTTTCATAAACTTCTGGAAAACTGAGTGTTCACAGTCTAAGGTCTCCTAAGACCTTGGAGTTGGCTCTTGTGGTGGGTCTAGAACATGTCTGTCCATCTGTTTTCCCAGATGTTCAACAAAGTCAGATTCAACCTAAAGAATGAAGGATTCTCATCAGTGCTGCCAGGCAGTAGTACCAGACTGTGGACAAAGTGAGGTTACAATTCTCAAATAGAGGAAAACCCCAATTCTTCATTGAAATCAGGGGCTCACAGAGAGAGTGGCTCCCACAAACAGGCAGGTCATTTCCTGACACACAGTGTGACCAGAAAAGCAGCACTAAGTACATGACAAGGAGAGGAAGAGTCAGAGCCCCAGCCCTGGGAGCTCAGTCCGACACCAGCATTCTTGGAATGGAGGAAAAGTCTGGAGGCAAATCAACAACTTTGGCCGAGGGTCTTCCTTTGAGTTCAGAGCCAATTTTATTAAGTCATCCAGAATGAGGATGGTGTTCACACAGAGCCTGAAAAACAGTGTTTGCCCTCCAAGCGTATAAACATATGTTTTATGAAGATAACCCTGGCAGTCATGGGAAAAATGATTTACAAGAGGGCAAGACTTGAATCAGAAGGGTGATGGGCTACGAGATCCCTGATGTTGATCAAAAAACCCAGGACCTCTTCACATGAAATAGAATTATATCCCCAAGGATGTGAACACCCAGACTAAGAATACTCAGTCCCTTTCTGTGCTTCAGAGCTGCAGTGGCATGCAAGGTGGATGGAGACAGGAGAAGCGGTGGGATTCCAGAGTCACCCACATTGGTTGGGTCATCAAATTTCTGGGGAAAAGGATTAATAATTCTGCCTGTAGCTTTAATTTTCTGTCTATAAGATGCAACATATCTGAATGTGTAGCCTGTCTGCTAGTGATTTAGGGCTCTGGAGACAAGTAAAATAAATGATGACTATCCACTTGAAGTAACTATCACAATTTGATAATATAAGTGATCGGGGAAAGCGTCCCTGAGGTGGTACTTGAGCAAGGATCTGCAAGAGGTAAGGAGAGCACTCCAGAAGAGGGAACTGCACGTACAAGGCCACATGTCCAGGGTGGCTGTGAAGAGCAAGATGGCTTGGGAGTTCAGGTATGCCGGGAGGGAGATCAGGAGAGACAAAGAAGTGGGTGTCAGTGTTTGTGGTCTGGGGAGGTCGAAGGACTCTTGGCTGGTGGCAGAGAGTGAGCTAGAAACAGGATTGGGGGGGAGGGGTTCTTGAGATGATGGAGGCTGGCAATGACAAGGTGAAGCAAACATCTCCAGGAGAGCATGACCACAGCAAGACAGATGGCACGTTTCTCATAAAGGACCAAATGAGATGTGTGTTTTCCCTAGTCAGTGAGAATAATCAATAAAGAGATCTTATTTTACCTCTAAAGTCTTTAGGAATGGAGGAAAGAGGGAGGGAGAGAAAGGGAGACGTTGGTGGCCAAACACACCACTCAAAACATGAAATTTCTGAAAGCAGTGCTTAAGAAAAAAGACCCGAGAAACCCAATATCCTGTAGTTCGAGCATCCCTGAATCCTTCGTCCGGACCGCTAATAAAGAGCTGCAATTTGTCTGCATTTTGCAGACACGTTTGAAGTGCTGGCAGCCTCCACACATGCGCCGTTTTTCAGGGATTCAGGAAACAGGGGGCGGCGGCAGGACTCCCGGGCAGCAAAGCAGAGAAAAGCCACAGGCATGCTGGGGCCTGGCCTGGAGAGGGAGCCTCCTGTTCTGCGCTGGCTCAGGCTCTGAAATCAGCTCCATGGCAGCGAAGTTCACGCTTAGCCAAGTTCAGCACAGAGCCAGGCATGGAGCTCCGTAAAGGTTTGGTGTTGCCCAAATGAAGGCGTCTACCTCTGCTCTGGATCTTTCTGGAGCCTGAGTGCCCTCGGATGGGGGCCAGACTGTGCCGTGCCCCCGCTGGGGGAGGGACGTGCCACGGTGAAAGGAGATGGTGGGGTCAGTAGTTTGAAGCTCCAGATTTTTATTCTCATTTCTGTCCAACCCATAACCCACAGTGAACAATGACTGTGTGCTAAGCTTTGTACAAAGAACAGGGGATCTCATGGAAATCTGTCCATATTACATATTTATTAAAGCAGAGAAGACAAAATAAAGGGAAAAAGAAGTCAAATTAAAATTTGTGCTCACCTGTGGTCTATATTGTTTCAGCTTTTTAAAAAGTCTATTTTAGGCAAAACACTCTCTGACATACATCACAGCAGGATCCTCTATGACCCACCTCCCAGAATATTGGAAATAAAAGCAAAAATAAACAAATGGGACCTAATTAACCTTAAAAGCTTCTGCACATCAAAGGAAACTATCAGCAAGGTGAAAAGACAGCCTTCAGAATGGGAGAAAATAATAGCAAATGAAGCAACTGACAAACAACTAATCTCAAAAATATACAAGCAACTCCTCCAGCTCAACTCCAGAAAAATAAATGACCCAATCAAAAAACGGGCCAAAGAACTAAACAGACATTTCTCCAAAGAAGACATACAGATGGCTAACAAACACATGAAAAGATGCTCAACATCACTCATTATCAGAGAAATGCAAATCAAGACCACTATGAGGTACCATTTCACACCAGTCAGAATGGCTGTGATCCAAAAGTCTACAAATAATAAATGTTGGAGAGGGTGTGGAGGAAAGGGAACCCTCTTACACTGTTGGTGGGAATGCAAACTAGTACAGCCACTATGGAGAACAGTGTGGAGATTCCTTAAAAAACTGGAAATAGAACTGCCTTATGATCCAGCAATCCCACTGCTGGGCATACACACTGAGGAAACCAGAAGGGAAAGAGACACGTGTACCCCAATGTTCATCGCAGCACTGTTTATAATAGCCAGGACATGGAAGCAACCTAGATGTCCATCAGCAGATGAATGGATAAGAAAGCTGTGGTACATATACACAATGGAGTATTACTCAGCCATTAAAAAGAATACATTTGAATCAGTTCTAATGAGGTGGATGAAACTGGAGCCTATTATACAGAGTGAAGTAAGCCAGAAAGAAAAACACCAATACAGTATACTAAAGCATATATATGGAATTTAGAAAGATGCTAACAATAACCCTGTGTACGAGACAGCAAAAGTGACGCTGATGTATGGAACAGTCTTATGGACTCTGTGGGAGAGGGAGAGGGTGGGAAGATTTGGGAGAATGGCATTGAAACATGTAAAATATCATGTATGAAACGAGATGCCAGTCCAGGTTCAATGCATGATACTGGACACTTGGGGCTAGTGCACTGGGACGACCCAGAGGGATGGTATGGGGAGGGAGGAGGGTTCAGGATGGGGAGCACATGTATACCTGTGATGGATTCATTTTGATATTTGGCAAAACTAATACAATTATGTAAAGTTTAAAAATAAAATAAAATTAAAAAAAATAAATAAAAGGACATGTGGGAAAAAAAATAAATAAAAAGTCTATTTTGACATATATGCAGTAATATATGATATGTGGAATCTAGAAAAATGGTACAGATAAACCTATTTGCAGGGAAAGAAAAGAGACACAGATGTAGAGAACAGACGTGTAGACATGGATGTGGGGGAAAGGCGTGCAGGATGGATTGAGAGGGTAGCCTCGACATACACACACTACCATGTGTAAAATGGGGCTTCCCTGGTGGCCCAGACAGTAAAGAATCTGCCTGCAATGTGGGAGATGTGGGTTCAATCCCTGGGTCTAGAAGATCCCCTGGAGAAGGGAATGGCTACCCGCTGCAGTATTCTTGTCTGTAGAATTTCATGGACAGAGGAGTCTAGTGGCCTACAGTCCATGGGGGTCACAAAGAGTCAGACACGACTGAGTACAGGTACTTTAGATAGTTTACACATGTAAGCAGCTAGGGGGAACCTGCTGTATGGCACAAGGAGCTCAGCTCGGCACTCTGCTATAACCTCGAGAGGTGGGATGGGAGGTGGAGGTGGAAGGGGAGCTCCAGAGGCAGGGAAGGGGTGGGGGATATGTGTAAACATACAGCTGACTCACTTTGTTGTATAACAGAAGCTAACACAACAATGTAAAGCCACTATACCCCAATTTTTAAAAAAAAAATGTGTATTTTGACTCTTCTGGAAAGAAATTCTCATAACAGAAGATGAGAGCCACCTCAATGTTTCACACATAAAACTCAAAAATACCCATTAGGTGGACCACCAAACCACAAATGCAGAGTAATAAATAATACATAGCATTCGTCAGAATTAGTACCAATGTGGGTTAATTACTACAGTAATAAAGGAAGTGAGGTCATTTATTTTTTCTAAGAGTTAATGAAGTAAATGTTTCGCCTTCTTGTACACCTCGGCATTGTCTTTGTTTTAGAAATTGAATCCAAGTCTCATAGGAAGACATGGCAAAAAGAATCATTAAGGCTTCTGTGTAGAATTTCAATTATTTCTAATCAATGAAGCAGAAAGTAGATAGTATTTAAAACAATTCTACATTTTAAAGACAAAAGACTTGACTGTTTTCAGTAAAGAAGCCATTATTTACTTTACTTTAAATTATATGTCAGCAATAAAAGTTCACAAAATAGTATATGTTATGGGAAGAAAAGTAATACTAAGTATGTTGAACTCACTCCTGTGGTATACTTTTTTTCGTTAAAAGCTTTGGAATGACTTTTTGCATTATAAAACACATGCTTATCTTCTATAGAAAATTTGAAAAGTACAGAAAGTATAAAAAAGAAAATATTCATCCCACATCTCATAATATTGACATTCTGATGATTTTATTTCACTATTTTCTGTGTAAAAATTAAGTTTGAAATCAGGATGCATATAGACTAGATGCAGTTTAATATTCTAAACGTTTCACTTTACATGGTGAGCACATCATTTACCTTACTATCTTCGGAATTTTGCCATCATTTAATTAGTCATTCTCATACTATGGAACATTTAGGGTTTTTTCTTTTTCTTGTGTTTTTTTGTTTTTTGCTATTGTAAATTCTATGGAGAGTATCTATTTTATTTGTTATTTATTTTCACTGCACGGGGTCTTCACTGTGGTGTGCGGGCTCTTTGTTGTGGCAGGCTTCTTTTGCTGCAGAACCTGGGCTCTAGAGCTTGAGGGCCCAGTAGTTACAGCATGTGAGCTACAGTGTGTGGTATCTTAGTTCCCCGACCAGGGATGGAACTCACATCCCCTGCACTGGAAGGTGGATTCTTAACCACTGGGCCACCAGAGAAGTCTTGAGACTATCAACTTTAACCAGAAAGCTTCCTCCCCATCCCTGTACCTGTTTCCTTCCAGATGTACTGTACTGATTGCTGTTGTTGTTTTCCTACTCTGAGGGATATTACTTTACCATTATATTATCTAACATTATTGCTCACATATGGGTGAGCTATTAAATAATCTGGTATCCTGCCAGAGCATAGAAACTTTAGATTCAGAACTAGGTTTATAAATTGGTTCTCTGCCATTTTCAAGGCACTATTAATATCTATAAATATTATATCTTTTCCTTTTCTTTAAATAAGTCTCTTACATCCATTTGAAATCTTGCTGCATTAGCTAGAACTTCCTGAACATGATCAAATCATAGTGATGGTGCACAGATTCTTGTGTTGCTTCAGATTTTAATGGGAAAACTATTGAAATTTCACCATTAAGTCTGATGGTGATCTTATCAGATGTAGCCTTTTTATCACACAAAGAGGGTATTCTTCTTAGTCTAGCAAGTTTTATAAGTTATTTAATATTGTAAACACCTATACCAGATGGAAATCACCAGATTTTCTTTTGTGAGTTAATCACTGGATTCTTGGCTTATCATAGTGGCATTGGGGTTATTCTTTTATTATTCAGTTCAGTTCAGTTGAGTTGCTCAGTCGTGTCCAACTCTTTGCGACCCCATGAATTGCAGCACGTCAGGCCTCCCTGTCCATCACCAACTCCCAGAGTTCACTCAAACTCATGTCCATCGAGTCAGTGATGCCATCCAACCATCTCATCCTCTGTCGTCCCCTTCTCCTCCTGCCCCCAATCCCTCCCAGCATCAGAGTCTTTTCCAATGAGTCAACTCTTCGCATGAGGTGGCCAAAGTACTGGAGTTTCAGCTTTAGCATCATTCCTTCCAAAGAACACTCAGGACTGATCTCCTTCAGAATGGACTGGTTGGATCTCCT
The DNA here is from genome assembly GCF_003369695.1 of Bos indicus x Bos taurus. Lineage (NCBI taxonomy): Eukaryota > Metazoa > Chordata > Mammalia > Artiodactyla > Bovidae > Bos > Bos indicus x Bos taurus. Next base: position 78,127,963 of record NC_040083.1, on the reverse strand, counting down.
TGCAGTCCAAGGGACTCTCAAGAGTCTTCTCCAACACCACAGTTCAAAACCATCAATTCTTCAGTGCTCAGCTTTCTTCACAGTCCATCTCTCACATCCATACATGACCTACTGGAAAAAGCATAGCCTTGACTAGACGGACCTTTGTTGGCAAAGTAATGTCTCTGCTTTTGAATATGCTATCTAGGTTGGTCATAACTTTCCTTCCAAGGAGTAAGCGTCTTTTAATTTCATGGCTGCAATCACCATCTGCAGTGATTTTGGAGCCCAGAAAAATAAAATCTGACACTGTTTCCCCATCTATTTCCCATGATAGTGGCATTGGGGTTATTTTTTTATTACTAGGTTGTATAAAAAGTTATCTGAACTTTTATCTTTTTATATATAAAAGTCCTCTCTTTAAGGACTTCCTTGGTGGTCCAGTGGTTAAGACTCCATGCTTCTACTGCAGGGGGTGTGGGTTCTATCTATGGTTTAGGAACTAAGATCCCATAATCCCCAAGATCATGTGGCATAGTGTGACCACCCCCCCTCCAAAAAAATATAAAATTTAAAAATAATAAACATCTTAAAAAATAAAGGCCCCCATTTTTTCCTTTGGACAAAATGCCATGTAACAAAATCTCCCCAAATGCCCCAGATTTCACTAATATTGAGAACCTATTGGTTCCAGGCAGTTTCTGAGCATTTTACATGCATCTCTAAATGCTCCTATAAGGTAGATAGTATAGCTATTCCCATTTTATGATTGAGGAAATGTAGACACAGAGTCGTCAAATATTTGGTTTGAGTTCACACCGCCAGTGAACGGTAGAGTGAGGAATTGGCCCCAGACAGCCCAACACAAATGTATGCACACAGCTACCATGGCCATGCCCCTAGCTGGGATTACATTTGTATCACCTGCCACGAAGGCCTTCAATGGGTCACTTGACTTCTCCTAGAAATAGTTTTCTCATCTCTTAAGTAAGGATGATAGTAAGAATAATACCCACCTAGCAGCACCGGTATGACACTCTTTATGACATGGAAGAAACATTCAATCAAATAACAGTTAACATTTCTCATTACTGTTTTTAATGTTCTTAACAAATATTGACTAAATGTCTACTCAGTGCCAGACGTTATTCAGGGTATCTGGGGAATACCATAGCCCTCATGGAACTCCTGTCATCGTATATTCCAAAATTATTTGAGATTACATTATTCCATATGTATGACACTCTACCACAGCTCCAAATCCATTACTCGCACTTTTGAAACTTCAAACATTCCCCAAACTCAAAATTAAATTCACTTGGTGTTAAAACCAGACCTGAACCACTGTGAGGCTATTTGTAGACTTAACTTATTTCAGTTGGCGTGACTAGTCCTCAGTTTCACTGAAGAAGTATCATGGAGTGTGACTACCAAGAGCTGCCCCAGGTCCTACTGGAGGTGGTAGTAATATTCACTGGAGGAAGCATCTTGCATTTCTAAAATTTAAGAAATCCCTGAATCTAAAGCACTGGTTCCAAGGGTAAAAAATGTGTGGTCCTGTACAATGTGTGATAATATTAGATTATGTCAGAAAAGAATCACATTACATTAGAGTAGAATCTAATAGTGTAATTTCTTCTCTCAATTAGAACGCAAGTCCTGGAAGAGAGGGAGGGATAAATTAGGAGTTTGGGATGATTAATATATACACTCTACTGTATATAAGACAGATAAACAAGGACCTACTGTATAGCACAGGGAACTCTATTCAATATCTTATAATTACCAATAATGGAAAAGAATCTGAAAAGGAATATATATATATATTCTTATATGTATAATTGATTCACTTTGCTGTACACCTAAAACTAATACAACATTGGAAATGAACTTATTTCAATACAAATTAAAGAAATAATGACTTTCTCAGAAAACTAAAGGGTGGAAGTCCCTTGAAGGCACTGACTTGTCTCACCCATCACACTGTTTTCCTCAGTAACTCACATGCTTCCAAGTCCCTGGTAGTTCTTGATAATCATTCCACTCAAATCAGTTCAGTCCAAGACCATGTTCTTTGATCCAAGATATTTCAGTTCCCTGAAGGGCTTTTCCTCAGATAACAGTATCAATCCAGCCATGCTTTTTAACCAACTGTGGGGAAAACCAGAAGGGCAGAGCATAGGAAGGGCTGCCCTTGACTTGCATGTCTATGTACCTAGAGATGCTTTTCTGCCTCATATCAACCTATTTGGCCTTAAATATCTGCAAAGTAGCCTTTTTATTAATAAAATTCTTGAAAGCTGTCAGCCCATCTTAACGATATTATCTTCACCATAAGGCTAACTCAAAACACGTTGGCAAAAGATTAGAACTATGGCGCTTGCTCAAATAGTATGGAACTCTTATTTCTCTATGGTTTCTGCTCAAAGATGGCCGCCTGATGGACTGAGACTCAGCCTTCTGCCTTGACACAAGGCATGAGATGTTAAATTCTGCCTTACGCTTCAACCACAAGGGCCCTCTTATGTTGCTGGAGCTGCTTCATCTTGTCAGTGGTTTTGAGTTGTATATTAGATGAGGATTTGCCACCCCTGCACGGGCAATTCCAAAATTGCCTGAAGCCAGCTCTATAAGCCATGACTAGGAAGAACAATAACTGACATGACTTTTACACATTAGATTTTTCAAAGTACTTACACATACATGATTTCAGAACTGTTTCCCACCATCTGACCTCCCCAGGTCAACCTTAGTTGCCATTATCTGCACGGCTATCTTCAGCATGGACAGAGCCATGATTTTGAAGGACTTTACAATATGACAATCACAAAGGATGTGGGAGGAGGACAGCTTTGATTTGTAGCCAACCTAATGCATCATCTGTGGATTTTAGTGGGCTTATTATTATCTCTATCTGAATCTCACAGTGGCAAATGCCAGAAAAAATATCCCATAGTTCTGGTACCTGACAGACACACCCTTGTTTGATGTGGAAAAACCCACCGTTCTAAAGGCAACAATGGCTCCTTTTAAAGCCAGGCTAGTTTCACCGACAGGAAATAGCTCAGCACACTCCATCTTGCAGTGCTGGGTCATGCACAGATGAACACTGAATACGTCTACTGTGATGATTGATAAGGATGACAGGGCAAGAGAGGAGAGATGCCTTGCAGGAGGCCAGGTGCTCAATAATTGCTGATTGATGAATGTTAACAACTATTAAATGCCATCCTAAAAGATAACTACTCTTGAAAATATACCTAAGTTAATTCAAACTCCCTGATAAAATGGCTGTGATTGAATTGTGCAAGTCTTTCTTAACACAGGCATGCCTGGAGCAGTGGGAAGAAATGCATAAGTAGTTGTTAGAGGTTTCCCCTGCCAAAGGAATACCACTTACACACAAGAGAAGACTAAGCAGTGTCCAACAGTAAATAATATGGGGGCTCCTTGTTCATAAATCATTAAGAATTTCAAAAATGTTGATGGCAGAGCATTAAACCAAGAACACAGCCCTTTGGCAGGGGACTTGTGTGAAGACACAGATTCACTCATGACGTCAGTCCTGAGCATGAGTAATGGTTTGTATGTAGTGTTACAGTTATCCTTCTTGTTGCCTGTAATTGGTGGACTTTTGGATTAACAGACGGCTTGACAGGTGGACAGACCTAATAACCTGAATCAGGAAAGGTAGGGTCAACTGCTATCTTGGTTCCACATGAAACACTTCCCTCAAATAAGAAATGGAAAATGAACTGGAAAACTGGAGGAGTCCCAGAAGCTCCAGGCAAAGTGTTGACGTTGCTAATCAAGGGGGAAGTGTGATTGGGAGTTGATGTTACCAGATGGGCTCTAAAGTCATTCCCACCTTGTGAAAAGAGGCTCAGTGAACAGAGGCTCAGAAAATAGCACTCAGTGAAGAAGTGGTAACCCTCTGGGGCTCAGGCCTGATTACCCTGGATGCAAGCACCAGAGCATCCTAGGGTCTGCTAGCCTGGAGACCTGTTATCAACGTAGAATCAGAAACCTTCCATTAACAATTTTATTTTGACCTGATTTCACTTTTTTAGCTTGGATAAACATGGAATGCCCAGCTAAATTCCCATTTCAGACATTCAGGAAATAATATTTTGGGTAAGCATTTCCAAATATGGCAACTTTTTGATAGGTTCTTGATAGATTCTGCTTCCATATTTTATAAAGTTCTATAAGAAAACATCAACTTCTCCCAGCTGAGCTAGAATTTGAGGGAGGTGACAGTATAACATCACAGGCAAGAATGGCCCCAGTGACTACAGCCAAGCTGCCCAACTGAAAGGGAAACTCAAAAGAACTAAGCAAAGGAGACACCTCTGTGCCCATCCTCACCTGTCTGTGGTTCTCAACCTTCCTTGCACCCCGGGATCCCCTGGGGTGTTTTAAAGACATTGGCACCAAGGTTCTGTACCCCAGAAATCCTTATTTAATTGGTCTGAGAGGTAGTCAAAGCAGATGGAATTTCAAAAGTTCCCCAGGTGACTTTGGAATGGCCATGTACACACTGCTATATTCAAAATGGGTGACCAACAAGGAACTACTGTATAGCACATAGAACTCTGCTCAACGTTATATGGCAGCATGGATGGGAGGGGAGTTTGGGAGAGAATGGATACCTGTATATGTATGGGGGAGTCACTCTGCTGTGTACCAGAAACTACCACAACATTGTTAATAGGCCACACTGCAATATAAACAATTTGTTAAAAGATCAGAAGGAGAAAAAGGTACAAAATGCCCCCGTGAGTAATGTTTTTCCATCAAGTCAGGCATTTATATATGTGAACATATTAGTGGGTTTTTTAGAGAAATATCTTCTTGCTTTTAGACTGTGCAAATGAGGCACTCACATTACTAGATAATAATAGCCATATGAAAACATAAAGCAAGTGAAACTGAAATCATTACTAAATATAGATGCAGTATTAGGCTCTTCTAATTATTATCAGGAAGTGAAGTGAAGTGAAAGTTGCTCAGTCTTGTCCGACTCTTTGCGACCATATGGACTATACAGTCCATGGATATCTCCAGGCCAGAATACTGGAGTGAATAGCCTTTCCCTTCTCCAGGGGATCTTCTCAACCCAGGGATCGAACCCAGGTCTCCTGTACTGCAGGCGGATTCTTTACCAGCTGAGCCACAAGGGAAGCTCAAATAAAGTTTGTCACAGTTTCCACACTGGGGTGGATAGCCTTTAAAGCAAATAGCTTATATATTGCTTCTTGTTTCAAAATGTAAAAATTTTAGACATGAAAGTTACCCATCACTGGTGAAAAGTCTGGACTACATTAACATTGAATAAAATATTTATTGTGATTAAAAAAGAAAGAAAGAAAGTTCCCCAGGAGAGAACTATTGCACTGAAACCCCAGTGGGTTACTGGATTTGGTTCATCAATGGGTGTCACTATTAAAACGTCAAGTATATATATCTTCCAAACAGAGGGTAAGAAATGGATTGGGCATCCACTTAACCATCTACAGGAGTGATCATTTCTCTCTTTCTTTTTTTCATGTAAAATGCTAAAAGTGCAAGCTTCACCTTAGAATCAGTTGGTACCCAACCACATCCCTAGATATTTGCGTTGACTTAATCTGGTGTGGGTCCCAGGCAAAAGTATTTTTAACAGCCCTCCAGGGATTCTCGGAGAAGGCAATGGGAACCCACTCCAGTACTCTTGCCTGGAAAATCCCATGGATGGAGGAGCCTGGAAGGCTGCAGTCCATGGGGTCGCTGAGGGTCGGGCATGACTGAGTGACTTCCCTTTCACTTTTCACTTTCATGCACTGGAGAAGGAAATGGCAACCCACTCCAGTGTTCTTGCCTGGAGAATCCCAGGGACGGGGGAGCCTGGTGGCCTGCCATCTATGGGGTCGCACAAAGTTGGACACAACTGAAGTGACATATTGGAGAAGGCAATGGCACCCCACTTCAGTACTCTTGCCTGGAAAATCCCATGGACAGAGGAGCCTGGTAGGCTGCAGACCATGGGGTCGTGAAGAGTCGGACACAACTGAGCGACTTCCCTTTCACTTTTCACTTTCATGCACTGGACAAGGAAATGGCAACCCACTCCAGTGTTCTTGTCTTGAGAATCCCAGGGATGGGGGAGCCTGGTGGTCCGCTGTCTATGGGGTCGCACAGAGTCGGACACGACTGAAGGGACTTAGCAGCAGCAGCAGCAGAAGTGACTTAGCAGCTTAGCAGCCAGGGATTCTAGCCTACAGTACGAGCTGAGGACCGCCTCACAGAACAAGGGCTCTCAAGCTTCATAGTGCATCAGAAGCCCTCAGGGAACGTTTAAACACGTAGATTCCTCCTCAACCCAAACCACCATACAAGCAGGCACTTTAACAAGCTGACTCTGCTGTAGCCAGGGCAGTGGACTTCTCTGCCAGAGATGTCCTCCCCCGCCCAGGCTTGCCTTCACAGGACCCAAGAAAGGAAAGGGGGCTGCTCATACTCTGTTTTGGGGCTGGAACAGTTACTAATATCATTTTATGGTTCCAACAAGAAAACCAAGGATTGCGGCCAATCCGCCACATCCTTGCATGAAGCCAGAGCCATGGACAGCAATGTGATATTTTCAACACATAAGCTATCTCATCATGTGATACAACTGGGTCTTCTTTTGCTGTTTCCACATTTGCCTGATTCTGATATGTTGCCCCAGGTACCCCATCACCTCCATCACATCTTACCTATCCTTTCAGGGTCAGCAGAAATGCCGGTTCCCCATGAATCCATCTCCACAAAACAAGAAATTGTGTCTTTCTGTTCACAATATCCCTGTCATTGTTTAATCCTCTTGAATGGTGTCTTATTCCATCTTGCTCTATTTCTTTTGTAAACTTAAAATTACCTGTGAGATTATAAACCTCTTGAAGTCATGCCTCATCTCTCTGTATCCCTTTAAAATGCCCATCATTATTGTGTGAGTGTCAGATGCTTGTGTACTAAATTGTGATTGTTGCTACAACATCTCAAGCCCATAACTAAGTATCCATGAAACCTATTGTGTTCTCAGTTAAAAGGACAGCACCAAAGTTAACAGGAGAACACAGGAGGATCTGAGTTCATTGAATTTACATTCTGAATAATAGCATGCAAGGAAAACGCCTCTCTCTATTTTTAAAATAATGTTTTCTGGACACAACCACAAATGAAATTTCTGAATCTTTTGGAGTTGATTAGGATGTTACCATGAAGAATAATTTACAAATTCTATTTTCTATTAGAAAAGGTAAAAGACCTTCTTATTTGAGCTCAAATAATTTGCTTTCTTAGAGGTGTATCTTCCTTTAAGCCCGGGACCTATACCTACCCTCCCATTCACAGAGAAGAGCTTGTGAGAATCTAAGTTTACTTCCATCTTGCGAGTGTCTCCTGGTCACACATTTTGTTACTTGGCCTAATCCCCAAAGTCTCCCTTTTCCCCTTAGAGTCATTGAAAGTTCTCCAGAAATTGTTGTGTGTAGACACTGGAAACAGAAGGATTGGATTGAACTCTGGCTGTGACGTTTATTAGCTCTATGACCTCAAGTAAATCAGCTGGAGTCTCTGTTCCATCTCTGAAAAATGGGGATAAAAGTAGTACCTACTATGATTAGTACCTACTATGATTAGTATCTACCACTCCCATCCTATCTCATAGGAATGCTATGAGGATTTCAGGAGTTGGCAAAGTACTGCCTAGTACACGGTACGGCTTCCAAGGTGGTGCTAGTGGTTAGAACCTGCCTGCCAATGCCAGTGCAGGAAATGTAAGAGACACAGGATCAATCCTTGGGTCAGGAAGATCCCCTGGAGAAGGAAATGGCAACCCACTCTAATATTCTTACTTGGAAAACCCCATGGACAGAGGAACATGGTGGGCTATAGTCTGTCCATAGGGTCGCACAGAGTCAGATATGACTGAAGCGACTTAGCACTCAAGTACGTGGTAAGTTGCCTCTCTTTGACTCTGGGAGACCAGATGCATTGTCTTTCCTTACTGGCAATGAGTATACACACGTGAACACACACTTTTAACTATAGGCTCACACATATACAAAACAGCATATAAACATGAAAGCAAAAATCAGGGGAGAAAACTAACAAAACTCAGTGTTAATAAGAATGTAAGACATAAGCATACTATATGCCTTTGGTGTGACTGCAAATTAGCCAATATGTCCAGAAAGTAAATACTATAAGAGTCTTAAAAATATTAAGACCTTGCAATTTAGAAACATGTCTGTGAATTAATCCTAAGGGGAAAAACCCAAAGATATGAACAATGGTTTAGGCACAAAGATGTCTATGACAGTGTGTTTTTTAAAAAAGAAATTGGAAATTATTTAAATGCCCAATATTAAGGAATAATTATAAATATTAGGATTTACTCACATGATGAAATATTATGAAGGATTACGGTTTACTCACAGGATGAAATATTATGAAGCCATGGAAAATGTTTATGAGATGTGTTAATTCCATGAAGAAATCTTTCTAATACACTCTTTAGTATATATAATAGAAAATAAAAACCATTTATATTATTATACATGACTGAGCCTTGAACAGCATGAGGTTGGACTGCATAAGTCCACTTACGTGTGAAGTTTTTACAACAGGCAATGCTATAGTGCTTCATAATTCGTTGTTGGCTGAACCCAATGATGTGTAACCACAGATATGGAAGGCTAACTATATGGAGGCTGTTCACTGGAACAATCCCTGAATTGTTCTAAGGTCAGCTGTATAGCATTATTTCAGTAATGCGACAATTATATACAGAGATAGGTTATTGAGGGGAGGAAACTAAAATATTTCTGGATAGCAGGAGTCTTGTATCTCTTTGTAATTTATACAATTTTTAAAAACAGAGCATAAGGATTTTAAAAATCACTTGGGAAAGGACATAACATAGAATATGGACATCAGAATTAATTCATTCATTGTATAGAAATTTCAAAATATTTTATGTGATGTTTGAAAAAGCTTCAGATATTAAACCACTCCTACCTGAAATAGGGTAAGAGCACATTCATGCAATAACCTCTCTTATTTATTGCGTGACCTTTCTCTCTTGTAGGCTAAGATCTGTTCAAGAAAGCTGAAAAACAAACAACAGCAACACACATGCCCCTCAGGCTACCCAGTAAAGCATGAAAGGGAGTAGGGGGAGTAATAATAAGCCCAGTTTGCTTCAGCTTTATGAGCTACTTATTCCCATCACCTTTCTAACCAACACTGCCGAAGTGGAAAGACTCATAAACCCTTCCTGGTTTAGCTGAAATGAGATGGTGTAGAGCCTTCCAGGTGTAGGACCCTGTACACAGAGGTGAAGGGCACCAGGACTGATCGGAGCTCTCTCTCTCAGGAAGGCTTGAGCCTAGAGAGTGTGATCCCAGGATGGGGATGGGAAAGTGGAGAAACAGACAACGGTGGGGTCTGAACGCACCAAGTGTCTCCTAACCTGCTCCCACTGCCAGAGCCACTGTGTGCTTCCATATTCCACATAAATGACATGGATCCCATAATGCCTTAAATCCAACTGCAAGCGGGCTCAGTGCGGAATGTCTACTGCTGAGGGAGGGGGACCTAAACCACTCTTATTCTAGAGAAGTGACAGCCCAGCTCTTCCCCCAGATGTTTTTGACGACACATTCCCAAGAATGATTAGTGTTGTCACCCATTGATAGATGAGACGCACAACACCTTCACATTCAGTGAGAAAAAAAACAGTCCTTGCTATCTCTTGTGGAAAGGCAATGGCCATCCAGGAGTTCCCAGTACAAAAGAAAAATATGGAGCTTAGTGAAGAGGATTAAACTGCCTCATCCATCAAAGGCAAAAAGAGAGTCATAAATCCGTGAACAATCCCAGAAGGCATCAGATGGACCCCACCATCCATCTTGGAATGTCAGAGAGGAGCGTGTGTGGGTCTTTGAGATGCACCCCCGTCACAGCCTCCTCTCACACTTGATCTGGATCCTGAAAGCTACCCAAGCCACAGAGACCAACCACAAGATGATTTAACAAATCTGATTCTAAGAAGAACTTGAGAGTAAAATCGGCTTGGTTTTTCCATTCGGAAGAAGCAAAGCCATGCTAAACCACTGGGTAGCTTGCATAGGGCAGAAATAGCATCCAGGAGTCTGTGGAGGAAATTTGTCCCCAGATGTGCTTAGTTTGACTATTGCATTGTTTAATAAATATTCTACATGATCTGCCAGTGTTTTAAAATCAGGAAATTTCATGTAAGAAATACTGATTTCTGGTTTTTCTTAAAAAAAAAAAAAAAAAACTAAAATAAAATGGACAGCCCTACAGAATGATCCACAACCTGTCAGCAGAAGTGGAAAAGTGACACCCTTTAGGCAGGGCACGCAGTGTGGCCAGGAGTCCACTGCACAGATTGATGTATTTGCCTGGACCCCGTAACAGGCAATGAGTCCACAATCCCTGAACTACTGGTGATATAAATTTCATTCTGCCCCAGCTTGTTGAAGAGACTGACAGACATTTTTTTCCTTCCCTTTCTTTGAATTTTACTAGCCAAAAACAAAAGTTAACCGATAAAAAAAATTTCATTTTTTTTTCAAGAAACAAAAACATACTGAATGAGAAACTCAAGAAGGATAAATCTTTTACTAGGAGGTTACTACTGAGTCTTTTGAGTTCTTTTTGGAACAGGTAAGAGAATTCATCTGTTTGGAGGGGAGGATGGAAGGTGGGGGATTTGTCTTATTCTCTAGAAAATCTTCTCCTGAAGCCTGAATCTCTCTAACCACAAGCAGAATGAAGGAGAAGAAGCAAATCTATGGAAACGCAAAATTTTCCTGTCATAAGAATAAATCCTAAAAGATAAATTTTTAGCTTCAACACAGAACAAAGTTATAGCTTTTTGACAAATGATTCTCTGGGTTGCCATGACAACCGAGCCTGTTAGAGGTGTACATAGAGAGGCCTGCCCATAAATCAGAACGCTTTAGGAAGGGGTTAAAACAAATATTTCTAGACTATTCCCAAGCGGTAGTGCCAAAAATGTAATTATAGACATTTGTATCAGTCTGCCATAAACCATGACAGCTCCAATTTTACAAAATGTTAATTAAAAAAATCTATTAAACCCATGTCCCTCTGAGAGAAATTAATATCACACCTAAGGTTGGGAGTCAATGCAACACAGAGGCTGTGAAAATTGGGATGGCAGAGTCAGAAAGAGAGGCTTAAAAGTAGACTAGTCCATAAGCAGTTTAATGAAGAGTTTGTGCTAGATCCTGATCCTCCAGAGAAGAAACACTCAGATCCAGATGACAGTGCTGAGAGCTTTCTGGAAGCTTGAGAGAACTCCAAAAAGTAAAGATTTGGAGATGGAATTCGAAAAGAAAAGCTGATAGATGGAAGTTAACCTCATCGGGAAACATGGGATGAAGCACCTAAGAATCATTCAATCCAGGAGGACACGATAACAAGCAGTAACTTCTAATGAGGTCAGAAAAAATGAGAGTTAGCTTAAAATCAGACACTGGAAAAATGCTTCTCAAGTTAAAGGTCATGAGACTCCATTCCAAGGGTCACAAATTGGCAGCCTGAGGCCAAACTGAGTCCAGAGAGAAGTTCTCTCTGGCCTGCACAGTGTTCTTTTTAAAAATGTACAGTGTTTGCCAACATTTAAAAATCAGGAGATTGGACATAACATTCTGACTTCTTCTCGTTAAAAAGCAGATGATTTGGCAGCAACAGGCCTGGATTTCTGTGTGGCTGGTGAGCGGAGCTGGGATAGAAAGCATAAACTCCATGAGGACAGGAATTCTCCTCGTTTGGTCCTTGTCCTGAGCAACAAGAACAGTGTAGGGAATGTAAGAGATGTAAAAGGTACTCAGGAAAGTTTGAATGGATGAGTGGACAGCAGCTGCCATTGTCCCTCTCTACATAAGACTCTCCTGAGGTCCCTTACCCAGGGTACTACCTGCCTAGCCCCTAAAGTCATCTGAGTTTTCCACTTTGCACTGTAGATTTTTATTTAATTGGGACATCATGACAGGAATTCCCCACAGAACCCGCTCTCATGGCCACATGTGCAGGCCACTGAAGCAAAATGACAATGCAGTAATATTCTTTAAGGACTTAAATCATCCAAAACAAGCTTCCCTTGTATGTTTGGCATCAACTTTCTTCCTGCAGGCAGAAAGCAAAACTAAGAGACTTGCCACAAACCTCCTTTAGTGCTTGGAACAGAGCAAGTAACCCTGGTAGATTTGATCATTCATTTGTTCATTCAACAAACACTGAACTACTTCTAAGTGTTACTGGCCATGTGATATGTCTCTTTAACCTTGATGGCCAGAGATTTAAATTTTTATTAAATGAATGAATGAGTAGTAGAAATCACTATAAAGAAAAAATATATTGTAAATCTACTATGTGCCATATATATATACATGTGTATATATATATATATATATATATATATATATATATATACACACACACACACATATGTATGTATGTAATGGAGAAGGCAATGGCAACCCACTCCAGTACTCTTGCCTAGAAAATCCCATGGATGGAAGAGCCTGGTGGGCTGCAGTCCATGGGGTCTCAGAGTCGGACACGACTGAGCGACTTCACTTTCACTTTTCACTTTCACGCATTGGAGAAGGAAATGGCAACCCACTCCAGTGTTCTTGCCTGGAGAATCCCAGGGATGGGGGAGCCTGGTGTGCTGCCGTCTCTGGGGTCGCACAGAGTCGGACACAATTGAAGCGATTTAGCAGCAGCATGTATATAAAGTATATATATATATATATATATATATATATATATATATATATATATAGCACATAGTAGATTTAAAATATATTTCTTCTTTATAGTGATTTCTAAAGTGGAGAAGGCAATGACAACCCACTTCAGTACTCTTGCCTGGAAAATCCCATGGACAGAGGAGCCTGGTAGGCTGCAGTCCATGAGGTCGAGAAGAGTAGGACACGACTGAGCGACTTCACTTTCACTTTTCACTTTTATGCATTGGAAAAGGAAATGGCAACCCACTCCAGTGTTCTTGCTTGGAGAATCCCAGGAACAGGGGAGCCTGGTGGGCTGCCGTCTATGGGGTCGCACAGAGTCGGACACGACTGAAGCGACTTAGCAGCAGCAGCATGTATATAAAGTAATCCTCAACCTCTGTGTTTGAAATTCTTTTCCCTATTTTGTAGAAAAGGAAGCTGAGACCTGAGTCCACAGCATGGGTAGAATAGGAATTTGAGCTTAGGTGTGCTTGGCAGCCACACTGTGTGCAATCCTTTATGCTATCAACCTCTCAGCTAAACTCTGTTCTCAAGAGGAGTGGGTTCAATAGTCACCTCCAAAAATATTTTCAATTCTAATTCCTAGAGCATGGGAATGTGACCTTATTTGGGAAAATCTTTGCAAGTTAATTAAGGATCTAAAAATATCATCCTGGATGCAGGGTAGGTTTGGAATCCAGTGACCATTATTCCTTTGAGAGGAAGAGAAGACACAGAGATACAGGGAGAAGAAGGCTTTGTGAAGACAGAGATCGGAGTGAAGCATCTATAAGCCACAGGACCCCAAGACTTGTCAGCAACCACCAGAGGCTGGAATAGAGGCAGGGAACCAACTTTCCCTCTGATCCACTAGGAGAAACCAAGCCCGCCACACTTCAACTTCAGACTTCTGGTCTCCACAATGATGACAGAATGCATTTCTGTTGTTGGAAGCCACTGAGGTCATGGTAATTTGTTGGAGCAGCCATAGAAAACTAATGCGTTAAAATATTCCTGGTCCACAGGACCGGAGAAGATCCCCCAGAAAACTCTGTCTGTACTGTTCATGGTGAGGATTATGCTACATTTGGGATCCTAAAGCTTTACTGGTCATCTTTACCTCAGAAGTTCCCTATCTTTGATGATGCCTTTCAGCCTGAGGTCCCACACAGTTGTATCCAGAAACTAGCTCAAACCTCAACAAAAGTGAACTCAGTTGAGAGTTACATATACTTCCTTTGCTTCTCTGAAAGCACGGCGAGTACCTCTGTCAGGAATGGTATGTGGTCCAGGGCTTTGGAGAAATTCAACTTAATGCAGCAAAAGAGGACCCATGCTCTCAGTTCGGTTCAGTTCAGTTGCTCATTCATGTCCGACTCTTCACGACCCCATGAATCGTAGCACGCCAGGCCTCCCTGTCCATCACCAACTCCCGGAGTTTACTCAAACTCATGTCCATTGAGTCGGTGATGCCATCCAATCATCTCATCCTCTGTCGTCCCCTTCTCCTCCTGCCCCCAATCCCTCCCAGCATCAGAGTCTTTTCCGATGAGTTAACTCTTCTCATGAGGTGGCCAAAGTACTGGAGTTTCAGCTTTAGCATCAGTCCTTCCAATGAACACCCAGGACTAATCTCCTTTAGAATGGACTGGTTGGATCTCCTTGCAGTCCAAGGGACTCTCAAGAGTCTTCTCCAACACCACAGTTCAAAAGCATCAATTCTTTGGCGCTCAGCTTTCTTCACAGTCCAACTCTCACATCCATACATGACTACTGGAAAAAGCATAGCCTTGACTAGACGGACCTTGGTTGACAAAGTAATGTCTCTGCTTTTGAATATGCTATCTAGGTTGGTCATAACTTTCCTTCCAAGGAGTAAGCGTCTTTTAATTTCATGGCTGCAATCACCATCCGCAGTGATTTGGGAGCCCCCCAAAAATAAAGTCTGACACTGTTTCCACTGTTTCCCCATCTATTTCCCATGAAGTGATGGGACCAGATGCCATGATCTTCGTTTTCTGAATGTTGAGCTTTAAGCCAACTTTTTCACTCTCCTCTTTCACTTTCATCAAGGGGCTCTTTGGTTCCTCTTCACTTTCTGCCATAAGGGTCATGTCATCTGCATTTCTGAGGTGATTGAGATTTCTCCCAGCAATCTTGATTCCAGCTTGTGTTTCTTCCAGCCCAGCATTTCTCATAATGTACTCTGCATATAAGTTAAATAAGCAGGGTGACAATATACAGCCTTGACGTACTCCTTTTCCTATTTGGAACCAGTCTGTTGTTCCATGTCCAGTTCTAACTGTTGCTTCCTGACCTGCATATAGGTTTCTCAAGAGGCAGGTCAGGTGGTCTGGTATTCCCATCTCTTTCAGAATTTTCCACAGTTGATTGTGATCCATAGGCTTTGGCATAGTCAATAAAGCAGAAATAGATGTTTTTCTGGAATTCTCTTGGCTTTTCCATGATCCAGCAGATGTTGGCAATTTGATCTCTGGTTCCTCTCAGACCAGATCAAATAAGGTTTGATACTACTATATGAGGATGAAGTGAAGTGACATGAAAATCGCTCAGTCGTGTCCGACTCTTTTTGACCCCATGGACTATACAGTCCGTGGAATTATCCAGGATAGAATACTGAAATGGGTAGCTGTTCCCTTCTCCAGGGGATCTTCCCAACCCAGGGATAGAACCCAGGTCTCCCACATTACAGGCAGATTCTATAGGAGGCATGAATTCTGTGTGAGCTGTTCTGGGGAAGCTTCTGGGAGAAAGAAGGGAATCTATGCTGGGTCTTGAAAAAGGACAAGAGTGAGGATAATCATCATGTTGTTGTTTTAGTCACTAAGTCCGACTCTTTTGTGACCCCTTGGACTGTAGCCCACCAGGTTCCTCTATCCTTGGAATTCTCCAGGCAAAAGTACTGGAGTGGTTTGCCATTCCTTCTCCAGGCAATCTTCTCGACACAGGGATTGAACCTGAATCTCCTGCATTTACAGGAAGACTCTTTACTGCTGAGCTACCAACAATGGTATTATTTACTGAGCACCTGCAATAGGTCAAACGCTGTCCTGATGACCTGCAATAAATTTCCCGTGTATTTCTCCCAGTCACCCCACCAGCTAGACATTTACTTCCATCATTTTCTTGAGGGGAAATCTGAGACTCTGAGAAATAAATGCCAAGTTCAAGTTCACCCAGATAATAAGTGGGAGGACTCAACAGTTGAAAATACAGGTGGTGGGAGAAAGAGGCTCCAACCAGCTGGAGTGAGCATCTTGGGAAAGAGGAACAGAGGTAATAGATGGGGAGGGGATGGCTGTAAAAACAGAGTGCAGAGAGAATTACCTTTTGAGGAGCGTGGTTTTGATCAACTTAGCTGTGTGAGTCCCTAGAGGTATGTGAGTACAGGACCAACCAGCACAAGTCTGCATTTTGGGAGGAAACTGGTGCACTCAGGGATGAAAGCAAGAGGGTGAGAACACCCATTTGCTCCTCTCAAGGGCCCTATGGGAGGCAGGGGTGATGGAGTGACAAACACGGAGCAGGTTTGAAAGCGCAAGACCTGGCTTGATTTCAGGACGGCCTTCAAAGGGTGGGGCCAAGGAAGTTGTCCTGGCTCACCAGGAAGTTGGGAAGGAAGAGCCAGCCATTGACCAGAGTAGAGGGCACAGGGCAAGGCCTGCATGGGCCCACGTGGTAGACGCAGGTTAAAAAAAAAATCTGATCTTTCCTTGCCTCTGGGTCCCTCAGACTCCAGTGATGTCTGGTTAGCAGATGGTACTACAGCTTCTGCCTTTCTCCCTGCCTCCAATGGATTCCCTTCAAGGGTAGCTGCTTGGAGTTTAGAGGGTATATCTTTAATTAAACACATGAACAGTTTTCAATTCTCCAAAGGAAATAGAATATTCTAGGTTTGAATCAGGCAAGATGTGTCTTATAAGCCCAGAACTCAGTACTAGGGTACAGAGCACCCCAAACACTGCCGACATCTCAGATATGACGCATCAAACCTAGTGTGAAAAAACTTGGAGCTGGGAGCTCCTGGCTCAAGCGAGCCCTCTCAGAACTGTCTAGGGAGTCGCTGGTTCACAGCATCTTCTGAGTTTCTACTGACCTGTTCCTGCCTTCTCCAAAGAGCCATGCTGTCCTCCCTCCAGGTAACCCGAGAGGAAGAGACCAACTGGGAGTCTGGGGCCAACACACCAAGTAGTCAGGATCTAAGATACTCCCAACTCAGCATCCCGATCTCTGTAACAAGCATCTGGAAAAAGAATCAACAAGCAGGGGACTGGACTGGAGCAGGCAGAAGATCCAGGCTGGAATTCTGCTTCTTTTTACCTGTGGGCTCAGTGGGCAAAGTCATAGCTCCCTGTGGTGGGATGTGATGGCATGGCTGTCGTGTGCCCAGCCTAGGCAACAGCCAGCACTTGTGTCTCTTTGCTGGAGGGCCACCCTTGAGCTGCTGGAACCCACTTTTGTCTGTTGGGACTCTCAGCTAGTGATCAGGGGTACATGAATATGAAAGCCTAACTTCCAAATCTCTGGGGGACAACTTACACTCAGGGGCTCCCCCCCACAAGGCTTTGTCTGAAACCCTGTCCCGGGAGCCCCCTATCCTGTCCTGCCTTCTCCACTCCTCCCCTGGGCAGCCCGGAGACTCACCCCTAATCAATCACTCCCACGGGAATCCCCAAGGCAGAGTCGGCTGCCAGGAAACTCAACCGAAAGACCAGTATCTGTTCAAGGCCATTGTGGAGGAACAGATCTTAAAAGCAGCAAACAGAATATTCAGCACAAGGGTCACAACAGGAAAAATCTGGCAAAAAGACGTGTTTTGTTTGGCTTGCGGAGACTTTAAAAAATGTGAAGAGCCTTGCCAACATTTAAAAATTGGGAGATTTCACACAAAACTCCAGATCTTCCCTTGCTTTGAAAAACCAGGTTTGACGACCGTGAGCCTGAATTCCTGCAGAGCAACACTAGCTGGGGTAGGCTAGCTCTGCCCGTGCACGGGGCCACTCCACCTACTCATTCCCATGACCCATCTGGTCTCCTGAGTCAGTGGAGTTGGCAATCTATGGTGTAGCCCATAGAAAGCATTCAGTAAAGTCTGTCAAATCTGAACAAGGATTTTTCTTGAAAACAATTCAACTCGAGGCTGGGGTGAAGAATTGTGTAAGAGGACACCTCACTCTGCTCCATTCCAGCTCTTTGCTCATGCCTGGCAAGGTACTTCCATAAACACTCTTCCAAAAGGAGCTGAATCGATGAGGAGAGCTGCCACCATAGGACATTTGTTTGACAGGGAACACAAAATGAAGTGAAATCAAGTCACTGGTAGTTTGGGGAGGTAGGCAAGAAAAGCAAAAACAGGTCTTAGCTTCAGATGTCGTTTTATGTTGCCATAAATAAAAGGATGGCTACAGCTCAAAAATGACATTTTAAACATTTCAAAATGTTGACTTGCCCAGTCTGCACTTCTGAAAAAGAAATATGGTATGGTTGAAGCCCTTTAAACCAATATAACTGGTAGTAGGTCATTTAAAGAACTAAATGTTCCCTTCAACTCTGGAGCCCAGTGGTCCAGCCAGGGGTGTGCAGGGCACTGTCAGATGGGCACTATGCTTTACAGAGAGATGGGAAGTGAAATCATCCTGTACATCACATGGCGGAGGTCAGATAAGACTGCTCCCATTATATGAGAGCACCCTGTGGACCCTCAGTGTCAGGCAGCAAAAGTGATCAAGCTACACCCTGAAATCTGTCAGTGCTCTGAAATCCACCCTTTCATTTGCATAAAGTCCATGCTTCTGTGGGCTGCTCCGGCACCAATGACTGAGCCTGGTCCAGAGTTGTAAGGTAGACACATCCCAGAAGACAAAGAACTCCTCAGATGGCCCTCTGTAGCTCACAGACATCAAGCAGTCTCAAATCCCCCAAATCTACCCCAAAGCTCTGCCAACACCTGCTTAGAGAGAGTGGCAATCTGGGGTGCTTCACCCAGGCTTTCTTCCCACCCCTATCCCTTCAAAGCACTGCTTGCTAGGCAGTCTGATGCTCCCGCAGCCTTCTCCGGCTTCTTCTCCATTTGCTCTCACACAAGCATTTTTCCTGATTAAAAAAAATCCTTGCAGCTTTAATCCCCACTTGGCACCCGCTTCTCCAAGGACATATTCTGTGTTCAAAAATTCCTCCTGCCTATATTCTGAAAAATCTGTATCCTCTACCCAATAATCAGAGGCTCCCAACTTTTGTGACATTACAGGAATCCAAAGTAAATAGTACTTGATGAGTATTCAAGGAACTGGATATGGAGTTAAGATAAAAAGAAGGAAGGGAAGACAGCTTCTCAGTAGTTCCTCCATTCTGACAATTTTCTACTGAGAAAACGGGCAGGGAGATCCCCAGAACACAACCAACTCATACCTCTCAGAAAAACTCCCTGAGACTTTCCTGATTAGCTGTCTTGCTCTGGAGTCCCAGCCCTTAAATTTCCATTTGAGGATGAGATATAGTCTCTTGGAGAACAGCTGACCAAGAAGTCCTTTGTGGCCACAATAGAGACCACAAGCCTATCATTCTCCATGCCCCAGACCTCAGCATTTCCGACTGTCATTTTGTGGAAAGGCAGAAAAGGGAAGTTCACTGCCTGCATGAAAATGTAAATGTGGCTGACAACCAAGGAAAGAAAGAACACAGCCAGACATACAGACACACACACTTAGGCTGCTAAGAGGGTTAATGTTTTAACCTTCAGGCTGGTTATTTCATAATTCACAGCAAAATAGAAAAGGAAGGCAAAATCAGCAACATTGCTTATAAGCCCTGGAAAATGGAAGTTTCCAAGCTGTCATAAATAAGGATGGAAGCACTTGCCAAGTCAGAAAGTTGGCCAAGTTTGAAACCACTCAATCCTTATATCTTGGAGCTCAGAATGGAACACCAACCTTTTGGGATTTGTAATAACTTCTCAGCAAAACTTTTTGCTATTTATAAGGAAGTAAAAACAAAAAGCAAAAAATACAATACCGAAAGTTTTCTAAAGGAGCATTAAATCCCAGTGAGCAGTGGGGAGGTGATAATAGTATAATGTGCTGGAATTAACTTCTAATTTAATCAAACAAAGCTTAACATACGCAATATTCCTTTTCCGTGTGTGTGTGTGAGAGAGAGAATTATTACGTCTTTCCTTTCTTCCTTTCTCTTTCTCACTCACATACCATCTCACTTTTCAAATACGTATTCCACCCAACCAATTGTAAATTTAAAATTTAACTGTTAAAATTAAAGAATAGATAAAGCATAGCTGTGTGTGTTTATGTTGGTGGAGAGGCAGCCAGAGGAAAAGAAAAAAGAGGAAGGAAAAGAAAAAAGAGAGACAAAATAGGTACCAAGAGCTGGGACACCTTTCACAAATTTATAGTGGGTCAAAAAGAATTAGCACCACCAAGGTGAAGAGCAGAGGTCTCATGGCTCTCTCAGAGTTTGCAGCCGGGGGTCCTTCAAGAGAACAAAAGAGCACTGTCCTCAGAGAGTGAGGGCCAGAAGCATGAATTCCTAAGCAGACAGATCTCATTAGTGGCTTGGACAAGTTAACTTTTCAAGTCTTTTTTCCCTCTTGCAAAGTATGCATGATAACAGTGTCAACATTGCAGACACTCTAACTGTATAACCAGGGCCCAGGAGGTCAAAGAGGACGTCTGTTTTGCTAACTGTGGTATCTTCCCAGTGCCTGGCTCATGTCTGATCTATAATTGATGATTAATACTTACCAGATTTTGAATAGGATCTGGCTAGGATAAAACAAGATAATGTATTAAAGAATTTACTGATAGTTCCCTGGTGGCTCAGATGGTAAAGAATCTGCCTGCAATGTGGGAGATCTGGGTTCGATCCCTGGGTTGGGTAAATCCCCTGGAGAAAGGAAAGGCTACCCACTCCAGTATTCTGGCCTGGAGAATTCCACCGACAGAGGAACCTGGCAAGCTACAGTCCACAGGGTCTCAAAGAATCAGACACAATTGAGTGACTTTCACTTCCACTTTTCACTTTCATATATAGATCTCAGTGGGGTGGTGTTACAGAAAAAAAATTCACCCCAGGTGATTTCACATGAAGAAATATAGGGATGATGTAGAGACATTTGCGTAGGTTAAAGGGACAAACAAGAGGTGGCAAGTCATGGAGACTGACCACAGAGGGAAGTTTTTCCCACCTCTAGGGTTGAAGGGACAAAGGAGCTCACCAGCATTAAACTCAACAGTATTTAGAGCAAGAGGGCCATAGAGAGGTAGTTGGCCTCCCCCGAATCCAGGAGCCTAGGTAAATGCAGAGAGAAATATTTCCTCAGAGTGTAATATCTGAATATCCTGAAGCACCCTCATAGATTATCTATTATTACTACTCAGCAATACCTACCGTGTCTGACTCTTTGCGACCCCATGGATGGTAGCCTGCCAGGCTCCTCTGGCAGGCATGGACACATGGGAGTTTTCAGGCAAGAATACTGGAGTAGGTTGCCATTTCCTCCTCCAGGGAATCTTCCTGACCCAGAGATTGAACCCAAGTCTCCTGCATCTCCTGCATTGCAGGTGAATTCTTTACCCACTGAGCCATCTGGGAAATAGACTATCTTAGTTCAGGATTCATAGTTCATGTTAAAAACCTAGAACTCCCCCGAAAGTCCAAATAGTGCTAGCACCTCTGTGCTTCCCACCCAGCTCCAGGGTCTTCAGAGAAATTGTGTGAGCTTACCTGAAGCTGAATTCTAATCCATAAAGCAATCTAATCTACATTTTATTTATCAGTTCAGCAAGACTAATTACTATAGGATGAGAACTGGTAGAAAGAGATGGAAGGGTGGCAAACCAACACAAAAGAGGCTTTGCCCTTCTTCCTCCAAAACACAGTAAAAATGTTAAAAGAAGAGAGAATTGTCTGTTCATTAGTTTATGCTTGAGCAGAGATTTTTGATTCAGTAAACACAGGCCCCGGGGTCTGTGGTATATGAGATGGGACTTGACCAAATGACTGGAAAATTAGCATGTGCCCTTGGCAGTCCGTCTCAGACACTGGCTGCGGACAGGACATTCAGGGACAGGAGCAGCAACATGACCGTGCGGCTCAGATGCTGCTCTGTCTTGTGTCTCTGAGGCAAGAAACCGCTCAGCCATCTCCAACACCTTGTCCCAAAGTCCAGACCCTCTCCATGGAGGTGGCAGGATGTGTTCTCAAGCAAACCTTCCCTTCACATCCCCGACCCGCATCTTCACTGAAGTGGTTTCTCTACCTTCACGTATCCTCACTGGAGAACTGTGCTTAGTTGCTCAGCCATGTACAACTCTTTGTGACCCCATGGACTGTAGCCTGCCAGACTCCTCTGTCCATGGGGATTCTCCAGGCAAGAATACTGGAGTGGGTAGCCTATCCCTTCTCCAGGGGATCTTCCCAACCCAGGAATCAAACCGGGGTCTCCTGCATTGCAGAAGATCCTTTACCAGCTAAGCTACCAGGGAAGCCCAAGCAACTGCTTCATATGAATAGGAAGTGCTCCAGATTCAGAGCAACAAGAAAATTCACTTCAGAATTAAAAAAAAAAAAAAAAAGAATGATCAAAGTCAACAAATCCATCTTCAGGTACAATGGAGAAAAGGCAAACACACTCTGGGTTTTCAATAGCTAATTAGCAATGGATACATACTGGATGCAACTTCTGTTTCATAAGGTGAAATTTAGAAAGCGAGTGTCAAGTTCACTACAGTGCCACATACTGTCAAGTCAAGATTGGCAAGGACTTTGTGAGCAGCATGAATTACTGAGGGAGATAGGTCAGGGGGTACGGTGTTGACTGGGATAAAGCCTCTCCTGTGACTTCAATTAACCTTACTATTCTGCATCTGGACAACAATAATCTCTGCTCACTTGCTAGTGCTTATAGGAGTGACCACTGGGCCTTTGCACAGCCCTGAGGGTGACCTCGCCACCTGGCTAGCCTCACTCCAGTCCTGACCCTCCTCAAGGGCCCAGCCCAAGCCCACTAGCTCTTTCAAGCACTAACTCTCAGAGTTAGTCTGTGTGTGTGCTCAGTCACTTCAGTCACGTCTGACTCTTTGCTATCTTACGGGCTGTAGCCCACCAGGCTCCTCTGTCCATGGAATTTCCCCGGTAAGAATACTTGAGTGGGTTGCCATGCCCTCCTCCAGGGGATCTTCTGGACTCAGAATTGAACCTATATCTCCTATGTTGCAGGCAGATTCTTTACCCATTGAGCCACCTGGGAAGCCCCCCAGAGTTAGTCTACCTGAATTCACATCCTGGCATTCCCCCTCATTAGCTAGGTAACTTGGAACAAGCCCCTCATCATTCTGTTCCTCAGTTTCCTAACCTTTCCAATGGGAGCAATATTAGCATCTGCCTCATAGACTGTTCAAAGAACCACGAAGCACTTAAAATAGTGCTTGGCACACGGTTGGAAACCAATACCTATTAGCCTGATACCTGTTTATCATTGGATCTACCTTTTAGATCCAATGATAAACACTGCTTTAAAAAGTGTTAGAAAAGATAGTAACAACTGTAAAAATACCTTAAATTATGTGCTGGTAAAACTTCAGTACCACTTATTTAAAATGATTTAATAAGAAAAAAAAAAGCCCAAATTACAAAATATTTTTAAATAAATGAAATGTCATTACCCCAAATGTGACCAATTGTATTGCCTGCTACAGCTACTATGAAAAACTACATCAGGAGTCAGAAAACCCATTGCCTGTAAACACTTGTTTCTAAAGGAACTTGAAACAAGTTTTTCCTTTCAAACAATCTCTTAGCCAATTTTTCTGTTGTTTTTATCCTTAGCCAAAGATTTTCAAATAGATAATTTAAAAGTTAAAGATAATGGAGGAACCCCTTCAAATGATGAAAAATTATAAATTTTTAAAGTGAAAATTTTATAAAGTGAAATTTAATAAAGTGAAAACCAAAGAAGAAAACCATATTTGGGATATGACCTTCAATGCTTTTCTTCCAGAATCCTCAAACTGCAGAGCATCACTTGAACTCATTGAATAATCATAATAAACAGGCCCAAACTGTGGCTTCCCTTGTGGCTCAGATGGTATACCTGCAATGCTGGAGACCCGGGTTTGATCCCTGGATTGGGAAGATCCCCTGGAGAAGGGTATGGCTACCCACTCCAGTATTTTCACCTAGAGAATTCCATGGGCAGAGGAGCCTGGAGGGCTACACTCAATGGGATCACAAAGAGTCAGACACGACTGAGTGGGTAACACACATAGAGGCCCAGTTGAGTAGGACTAGGAAATGAGGGGACCGTGGAGATGCTTGTTGTGGGGTGGGGGGCGGTCCCACAGGCCTCTTCCTATCCCCTTTCCTCCTAACCATACCCTGCCCCCTCACACAAGGAAATGCTGGGGCTTGGGTCACTTTGAGAAAACAGTCCTTTGTCCTACACAGGTCTCAGTTTCCCTATCTGTAGAAGGCCATAGTCAGGAGAATAAAGGCAGAGGCCGAAAACTGACAGCCAGGGAGTAGTCCTGGAATGTTTTACATGGTCAGCACCCTCTTTCTGCAAAGGCATGAATTTGTAGCTGCTCTTTAAGAATTGGAACATTTTGCAATTAAAAAAAAAAAAAAAAGCCTGCACAGTGACATCTTTTGGTAAATAAAGGATCTGGCAGCGCTGAGATCCCAGTTCCATAGGAACACAATTGATTGGTGCTAAGAACTGGCTGCCACCTATGTGCTATGAAGAAAAAGAAAGTAGGCTAAGGATACAGGATGTGATTGCTTCCCAGGTGGCGCTAGTGGTAAAGAACCCACCTGCTCGATCCAGGGTCAAAAGGATCCCCTGGAGGAGGGCATGGCAACCCACTCCAGTATTCTTGCCTGGAGAATTCCATGTATAGAGGAGCCTTGCAGGCTAAAATCCATAGGCTCACAAAGACTCTAACACAACTGAAGCGACTTAGCATGGATGTATTAGCATGCAGCATGCATGCATGCAGGCCCAAACAGATCATGACCTCTTATTCTATCAAAATCAAATCTGACTGTGATCAATATGCAAAAGTCACCTGGGCAGGGAGAGGAATCTAGGAAGAGATTTAGGAGAACCCCTGAGAAAGCTCCAGCGTGGCGATCCCTGCTTGGACCACATCCAAAACGACCCAGGGAGGGAAGCACCCCTTCATAAGGACTCTGTTATTGCACCCAAGCAATTGCTGAATGACCCATACAAGCAAGTGAGTCTGTGAATCCAGGGCATTTACGGAGGCACATCCAAGCACAGTGCAAACCCATGTCCTTTCAAGTATTATTATTAGTGATACCCTGTACTTCTCCCCACGCCAAGTACATCATCTAGGTCTCATAGGAGCCCAGTGGGGAGATACTGCTAACATTATCCTCATCTCTTGAGGAATGAAGTCGTGAAGTAGCTTTCCCAAGGTCAATTAGTCTGTGAGCAGAGCTGGAATTCAAACTTGCAAAGTCCCCCAGTGCCTACTACCTCAGATTACCATACAACTTTCAAATTACCATCAAAACCTATTCTCAGCTCAGCACATTTAAAAGTGCCTTAGAAAAAACACAAGTCACCAGCACTAAACAGGTTCTTTGAAGGGGGTTGGCATACTTGGCTCAATAAGTATGTATGACATCAGGTCATATTGTTTTTCCAATCCCTAAGTCATCGATTTAGAGTGAAAACACTTATAAGGTTAAAAGAAAGTGAAAGCAATCTCAAATTTTCAAAGCTGGGGACCTTGATTTTAGGTCCTATCTGAAAAGGGGAAAATGAGAAAAGACAGTGTGGCCAGGCAGGAAATGGAGACCAAAGGGGTGTGAAGTATGGGCACCATGCTCACAGTTAAGATTCAAGATGGTACCTTATCTCCGTGCCCACTTGTCTTCCTCTCTGTCTCCCTCCCTCCTTCATAGCACAAGTTATCAGGTTCATTTGACCACAAAGTCAGTTAGAACCGAGGGACAGAGCACTGAGAATACCTCCTGTAGGAATGTGAGTCATTCCAAAGGACTTTCCCACAGGATGTTAAGTTTCATCTTTTTAATCCCTTAAACTTCTTGCTGTATTTTAGGATTGCCTTTTAGCCAATGAAAATATATCTGATGCAAGAATCAATAAACCATAAATGTGCAACTCACATTGATTGAAATTTTTAAAAATCTGTTTTAGAAGAGATTTATTTCAGAATCTACAGGGGCTTTGGGACTCCCCCACACTCCAGTGACATTTCTCACACTTCTTCTAACACCTTTAGTTTTGAACACCACCAACGACACATGAGGTGATGGTATGTATTTGAAGCAGGTGGGGGTGAAAATATACAAGTCCCTACAGAGAATGCAAGACACATGGAGATGAATTACAAAACTTTATTGACTTGTTAAAAACATGAATGAATTCAGCAAGTACATTTATGGTCTATCCACATTGTTAAAACAGTACTTAAAAATAAAATAAAAATGATTATCCATTATTTACAGGAAATGTGGAAAAATGACTTTAAGACCTGGAACATTATGGGGAACAAAACAGGGCATGAGAATGATTCACAGGCTGCCTATATGGATTACAGCAAATGGATTTAAACATGACATGAGTGAAACTCAAAGATCTGTCTTTCTCTGGAGTCTCCTGCTATTTTTTTCCATTTCCTTTTTTTTTTTTTTGTATTTTCAGCTTTACTGAGGTATAATCAACAAAGAAAATTGTGAGATGTTGAAAGTGTACAGTGTGATGATTTGAAATACATACACATTGTGAATAGAACCTCTTGCTATATCTGTTTATAGAAGCTCCATTCAAAAATGGATGGTGGTGAATTTTAAAGGTGGTGAAAATCTCTGTGCTTTCCTTTACCTCTCACATGCTTATTTTTCTGTGAAACTAAGACTCCTGACATAGCCAACGTCAAGCCATCTTGGGTGCATACTAACGACCAGGCCGAGGCTCCAAACCACATTAGTTTGTATTCAACTCAGGGTGATCTCACTGTCAAAATTAGATGGCAGGGAGGTCCCTTTGTCCCTGAAGACCAAAACAAGGAAATGGGCTAAGTTGAGTTGAAAACTGCCTTCTCTGACAACTGTTTTCATATCACTTTCTGGATTAGGAAGTCTGTTAACTTAATTCAGCCTGGCAGCACCCCACAGAAAATTGTATCCTTGCCCTGTCCAGCAGGGTCCTTAACCTTCCCAGGTGTCCTTGAACAGACCTGTCATGGTTTATAGGCACTGTAGGTATGTGGACATAGCAGAACGTACTTAATGGAATGGCTACTTCTGTCGTGGTTTCCCTGGAATACAGCCTGCTGCGTGGCACAAGCCTGGGGGTCCACTGACCTTCACCAGCGAGGAATGGCACAGCCCACGTGGCTGAATACAGCAACCCTGTGAAGACCCTGGAGTTTACGGAATCTATTACCTTGAGTCTGGACAAAAGAAGATGGAATGAGCTTCTACTGTAGTGGGAGGAAATCAGATGAAAACCAAGGGAGGGGCCACTAGACAGAAAGCAATGGAGCAAGTGAAAGCATAAATCATCTTGGAGAGCTAGAAAAGAGTTAATACTGGTCGCAGTTAGTGCTTCGATTCCATTTGCAATGAAAAAAAAAAAAAGTGTGTGCAAAGTAACCAATAGAGCAAATAAAAATAAACTTTCTGTCATGGAGTCAATTTAGAGTGTTGGAGAGAGAGGAAAAAAATCAGAGATTTTAACAGAATCAAGAAAAAAAAAAGAGGAGAGAAAAAGTAAGAGAGCTTGCATCATGCTGGCCCTCACCCCTGGCCTGAATTCATGCCTGTACTCCTTGAGTTGTTTACTCATCCAATGGCTGAATCCTGATGGTCTCTGGTCAGTGTTGGGGGGTGGGGTGTAAGCCGGGTGAGGAGCGGGAGGGAGAGTTCAGAGCCAAAAGTGAATCCTGGGTTCTGCATTGCAGGCTTGGGGCTGGGATTGTTCATGCCTGATTTCTATTCCTTTCTCTTGGAAAGAAGAT
Organism: Bos indicus x Bos taurus; assembly: GCF_003369695.1. Lineage (NCBI taxonomy): Eukaryota > Metazoa > Chordata > Mammalia > Artiodactyla > Bovidae > Bos > Bos indicus x Bos taurus. The sequence continues at coordinate 78,100,125 of NC_040083.1, read as the reverse complement.
TCAGTGGGTCAAAATGAAACCAGTGCCTGCTGGAGATTAGGAGAGAAAACCCCTGAATCCATGAAAGTATGTGGAGATTCATTCCTCCTGTTAAGAGATTGATCTCCTTTAGTCTCAGACTGATGTATCATGCGATGACAGTGGGAGTTTATTCCTCTATCTCTCAGCTGCCTGGGCGAGTCTCAGTGGGACCTGAATCAAGATACAGGACCTGAGACACACCTCTTGAAGAGGACACACCTGCTTTGCATTCACCAACAGGCTGTATCAGTACATTAAGGAAAACCAATGAAGAGGGGCTGTGTGCTGTCCCATCTGAACCTATGCTTTCCCATCTCTCACTGGATACAGTGAGAGAACAATGATCTTGCTTTAAGACCAGGGTAACAAACTGGCAGCCCACAGACATGTTTTGTTGGCCTACATAACGTTTTAAAAATAACTGAGCCAACTTTTTAAAAATAGAGACATTTCACATAAAAAATCCAGGTTTTAAGTTTCTCTTAAAGAATCAGAAGGTTTGGAAATCTGGGCTATCATTCTTGGGAGGCAGGAGTTGGCTGGTCTGGGTGACAGCCACCCCTCTAGAGGGGATGGTGTTCACTCAGCTGGCCCACGTTGTTCACTTAGGATACCTGCCTGGCACTAAAATGCCACATCCTTGTTGGAGGACGATGGGCTTGATTTCAGCAAAACTGCGGCCTTTCTTTCTATAATGATGGGGAAATGCATGCTACATCCCTTTAGGATGCTCAAAAAAGATTTCTTACAGGAGACATCAAAAGCAAAGAATGAGAGGGGTGGTCTGGAGTACAGGAATGAGAAGTTGGGTTACTGATGGAGGTGTTTAGGGATTTAAAAAAAAATAAAAAAAGAAAAGCAAAGAACACAAGACCAACTGAAACCATTTTCTAATAGCCTGATGTTTTCATTGTTCCCTAGGAGATGTCAACTGCTCTTTGACTGATTCAATTGCCTTATCTGTCCACTTTTCTCCATTTTCTCCAAGAATCTAGCTGCAACTCTTTTAGCTATTGAGGACTAATATTCTTTTTTTTCTTTCTCGTAAGGTCTGGGATACTTATAAAATAGTTCTTAGAGAGTTTATTGCCTCTTTATGACTCCACGGAATAACATAAAAACTTTAAAAAAAATTGCACCAAATGGCCGATATTTAAGAACCTTGACCATCCTGACAGCCTGTGACAGGCTCTCAGTTTGAATTTCATTTTTCTTTCTGGGGTCAGGATTTCTGCAATTAGCTGGCCTTTTTGTAAATTGACACCTTTGGGAAAGATCAAAATTTAAGTAGTGACAGGAACTGTCATTCAACAGTGAGCGAGAAAATGGGAATTCAGAGAATATTTAGACCTCCCCCTGCCCAGGGTCAGCTGCCCTCACACTCAAAAACCCTTTGGGAAACACAACTTCTGAGAACAGCAGCCTGTTTCTGCTTTGGAGGAACCACCCTTCTTTCAGGCAGGGGTACTGAGCAGCCGAGTCAAATGCTGTAATCCATAGGACTCCGTGAAATGTTCGCGTCAAGCAATAACACATATTGTGGCTAATGTAAAAGATACAGTATAAAGTATTCATCTTGGAAAATCTACTTATATCAAGTGGTGCCTACATGGATCCCAGTTTGTTGAGATTAATGCCTTGGTTACACAGATTCAAAACAATGTTTCTGAATATGTTGGACCAGTTAAAAATCTATAAAACCTTAAAGCTGAACTGCAAAACTTGAGTAACTATCCCTCCCACCCCCACCAAAAGGGCTTTTCAAAAATGTCAGTAAGTTTCCAATTCACCTGTGACATCTATGGGCAGGTGTTAACAGTCAGAGCCAACTGTGTTTTCAAACAAGATGCTCCGGGCCTGGCTCTGAAGTTCCCCCAACAGGAAAGGTGTGAGGCAGGCAGGAGCAGCCAAACCTCACAGGGGTCCCATCCCGCCTGGTGCACACTAAGCGAAGTGCACACAAAGGTCACTGTGGTGGCCACGTGCGTGAGACGGGTGTCCACGTAAGACTAAGGCAGGGATGCAGAATTCTGTAACTCGAAGGCTGCCCCTGCAGCACTGAAGCTGGGCATTATAAAGCACGTATTCATTAGTGACTTGCCATCTGTGTGCTGCTGGGGTCAGGAAGAGCTGTCCAGCTCAGGAAAACCCAGTGGAGTGGAGTATGTTGTAGGGGACTACCCTTCTTAGAATGTGGTCTCCTGCTCACAGCAGGCCAGCCATTCAGCTCGCAGGCCTTTTCAGAGCAAAAAGCTACAGTTCTGTCATGGGAACAGCGTGAGATGCTGCGGCCGTCTCACTCGGCAAACTTCTAAAAAGCAGGTGGATCACAGAGGTCAAATAAAAGGGCATATGCACCATATGTATATACTTTACATCTTTCCGATTTTTCTGAAACTATGGCTGACCAAAATTCACAGCCCCCTACCAATTAGCTTATTTCTTTTCTTTTTCCATTTCTTTTTTTTGTCTGCTGATACACTTTAAGGAAAGCATTATTGTTGATTGCATTGACTCTGGACCTTAACAGCCAGTGAAGGAAAGAAACTCCCAAGGCTATCCCCAAGCCCCCACAGCGATGGAGCATATGCCCTTAACTCTTTTAGTCACTGCTTTCTAGGTGGAAAAGTGAAACTTTCTGAACTCAGTACTGATTAAACAACAGAAAACAGTGCTAAAATTCATGTTAAATGGAGATTCCACTGTTTAGTGTGTACCTACACCTGTTCCTAAATTTAGATTTGTTTTAAAACTTTACAGTTCACCTTTAATAAACAGCAACATTGAAAATCAATACATTTCCAGTACGGTCAAACAGCACACACCTTTCTGAAGAGAAGCACAATCCGACAGTATTTCAATTCAACTTTGTATTTGAATGATCGTGAGAACAAAAGAGAAGCATTAATTTGTTTTCTTGACTTTCTTAGCTGCCTGTGAGCTGTCTCTGCATTGGTGTCCCCAATTCACAGTTCACGGCACCTGCGGGCTTCATGTGGTACCTCCTGCAAATACCACCCACATCTACCAGGAAATCCCAGGTAAGAGGCACTTCCCAGGAAAGGTCAATGCCGGCCCCCAGAGTCCAGCTTACAAGGCAGCATCAACCAACAAGCACCACAGCCCCCTTCTCTGTCTTTTCCTTTATTTCAGTTACCCATCCAGTGGAATCTTATGAAACAAAACAAAACCTAAAAGAAACACAAAATAAAACATAAGTCATGCTCAAAAGAAAAATCAATGGAAAATAACATGCAAGTACAATCACTTTTAAAAGAACATAATAAACATCAAAACTGAGACACAACATGGAATACGCTTGAAAACATAAAGATAATGCAATTACAAAACAGGAATCAGGAGAAAATGGGAGTCTCATTATCTAACAGCTTAGTTTAGACTTAAAACTGAGTTTACATGGCACAGGAAACACAGGAAAGAGATGCAAAGGATTCCTGCACGCAATTTCACCCACAACTGTCTCAGATGTTAACACCTTAATTTAAGGAGGAGAAATCTGTGCACAGTAAAAGATGACCCCTCGGTAGTTTTTATATATAAGGAAAAAATAAAATCCAATAACAGATATCTACCCAAATTCTAATTTTCTTTTCCTACCTATAAAACCAAATTATGTCTAAAATAATTAATTAATTACTCAGCTAGATCAGAGAACTGGCTGGCTTCACCTGGAGAAATATTGAGCTCATGTGAGGATTTAGATTCTTTTTTAGGAATCCTACTATTAATTGTGCGTGTGTGTGTGTGTGTGTGTGCGTGTGTGTGCGTGCGTATGCCCTCAGCCATGTCTGATTCTTTGTGACCCCATGGACTGTAGCCTGCTAGGTTCCTCTGTCCATGGAATTTTCCAGGCAAGAACACTGGAGTGGATTGCTATTTCCCTCTCCAGGGGACCAACCTGACCCAAGGATCAAGCCCTTATCTCTTACATCTCCTCCATTGGCAAGCAGATTCTTTACCACTGTGCCACCTGGGAATCTCAGTTAATTAACTGCATATATTTAATTAAGTACCATACCATATCTATGGCACATATGTAGAATCTATATAAAATATGGTATATAGCATACAACATGAAGTATATTTGTATGTATATACATTATATATACAATTTAAGACATGTAGTATCTAGTACACATAATATATAAAACATATATAATACTTAATATCAACTAATTCTGCACACATCTACTGAGCACCAACCAAATAGCAGACACTGTAATATATGATGCAAAAATAAAGAAACTGGAGTTCCTTGACTTCAAATACTTCATTGACTCCAGATGGAGAAAGTTGAGGGAATCACTTGCACAGTAAATCTACTTTGTGCCAGGGTATCTTCTAAGCTCTTTGCTTAAATCAAGTCCCTATAACCTTAGGAGATAGGTTCTATTGTTACACCTGCTTAACTGGTGAGAAAACTGAGGGCTAGAGACTGAGCAGCCTCTCAAGTTCTGACAGCTAGTGTGGGATGGAACTCAAATTCCCAGAACCTCTGGTGCAGTGGCTGCCCTACCATGACCTTAGAAGTGATAAGCTTTCTCCAAACTTGCCTGTGAAAACCCAGCAGGAACAGGGAAGGTTTTATTACATAGAGTTCTGTGAGTAAATTGCATGAATCTTCATTAGCTTCTTATATGCATAAGTGAAAGAATAGATGATGTCATAGTAGAAACCCCCAAGACGCTTCCAAGACGTTTTCAAGTTTAGCTTTGGAAGACACTTCTAAAACCAACCCTCCAGACTCTCGATTTTCCTCAACCTGGTGTCTGGTCTGCCAAGTGCTGGTGTCATCTGCCTCCAGAGCTGTAATTACCATCACCAAGCTGTATAATCATTTACAACAACACTAAAAGAGTCTATGGAGCTTAATTTCCATGGCACTTCTCTCTCCTGTCCTTCCAAGTCTCAGGAAAAGAACTAGGGACAAATGCCAAACATCATTTATGGATTTAATCACCCACAGAGCACTGAGAATTTAGGAAGCACACAGTGATGCTGATTAAGTCTCCTTCATATCTGTCTCTAGTCTCTTTCTAAAAGCCCAGCCTCCAGGCAAACACAAGCAGCAGTAGTTGAAGAGTGGACTATGGTACGTAGCTTGAGAATACCAAATGAACTAACCTTAGCTACTCTTCCAGGTTTCAAGAGGGTGGATCTCAAATTCCTTCCCACTGAAACAGTGGGATTAATATGAGGATGTCAAGTTTGCCAATAAAAGCAAGAAAAGCTTGGAGATACAAACAGAAGACATCACCCTCAAACAAAATATTTGTTGATTCGATATACCAGTTTTTCTGAACATGCAATTTTAAAGGGTTTACTTGATTAAAATAACAATAGATTAAGCTGCTAATGCAAACCTTATTTCCACTGGGTTTATGGCATAGGGTTGGCCCAAAAGTTTGTTCGTGTTTTTCTGTAACATTTGATGGAAAAACCCAAACAAACTTTTGGGCCAACCCCATACAAGAACTTGAAGAGTTTACTGATGTCAAAGTGTTTAATTGGAACCAGGCTGTTCTTCCAATTTGCTTCTATTTGCCACTTTCCTCGCCATGCAGCTCCCCAACCCGCACTACAGGCTCTTCTGTTTGTTTTTTTTTTACATTTTTCAGACATAGAGAATAGGCTTATGGACATGGAGAGAGGGGAAGAGAGGAGAGATGTATGGAAAAAGTAACATGGAAACTTACATTACCATATGTAAAATAGATAGCAACAGGAATTTGCTGTATGGCTCAGGAAAGTCAAACAGGGGCTCTGTATCAATCTATAGGGGTGGGATGGGGTGGGAGATGGGAGCGAGGTTCGAAAGAGGGGATATATGTATAGCTATGGCTGTTTCATGTTGAGGTTTGTCAGACAACAACAAAATTCTGTAAAGCAATTATCCTTCAATAAAAAAATACATTTTAAAAATGAAAAAAAAATAATGTACAGCCTCTTTTATTTATTAAAATTGGGAGAAACAATTTGCTGGACTCAGTGGAAGCTCTTTTGGACTGCCATTTGCTCAGGCTGCAACGGCATTTGCCTCATTTAAGTTGATGTCGTGTCGTGTCCCTCTGTAACCTTCTTATGCTCTGCCTTTTGTGATGTGTCCTTCTCAAAGACACACATCGCAGTTCCACACACCCATGCAAGAAAAGCAAGTAAAGCCACCCTAAAATACACACTTTATGTCTTTCTTGATGAAAAGCCAGCTTGTTATACTGATAAGCAGTGTGTAGTGCCTGCATGTAAAGCATGGCTTACACCACCCTTCACCTCAAGGAAGGCAAGTCAGTCTCCTTCCCATATACTTGATACTCACACATACCACTGATACACTAAAGATACACCACCAACTCATGAAAAATTAGTTTCATTTAAAACTTGACTAGCTTAAGAAAATGTATCCAATGCTTCATGTTTCCAAAGGGTTGATGGTAAATTTCAATTAGGACCCCAACTTAGCCACCAAGATCTAATGACTTGTGCCCTCTCATCTTATAAGAAACCCTAAAAAAGGGCTACAAAATGATATAAAACAATAGATCATTATTTTCTCCTAGTGAGGGGGAAAGTTTTTAGACCACAACAAATGGCTGAACATCTTGTGGGTTTAGCAGCCAAACGAGCTGTCTAGCTTCTGAGTCTGAAATATAGATATTTTGACAATGTGACATTCTGAAGCGTTTGCAGAATTCCGATGGTGCACGGTAGTTATCGTGACAACAGCTCCTTTATCAAAAACAATTCTAGAAAAACTCTGCCACCGCTGCTTACACTTAGCTGAGCTAAATAAGAACAAGGATAAAGCAGGTGCTGAATGAGAAATGTGATGTCAAGTTGAAAGCAGAGAAGAAAAACCCGGATAGGTCTCTGCTATTTGCTGATTCTGGATCCACTTATCGACCTCTTCAAAGAGAAGGACCAGGGGGCTGAAGGTCAGTGAAGCACTGTGCTTTCTTTACCATTGGCTTCTGACCCATTTAGACTTCTTTACATTCAAACATGCACACAATTTCCTCCTATTACTCAGAAGCAATCAGCCATAAAATGGCAAGGATCTGCAGTACATTTAAATTAACAGCAATTTATCTGAAGCAAAAAGGAAAACTGCTGAGTTGAAAGGATGCTAAGGGAACGGAAGAAAGATGCAGCTGCAATCTAAAAAAGCAGATCTTATCGCGTTTGTTATTGGAGAAGTAGAAAAGTGCCAGCTTGGTGTCTGCAGGGCACGCTGCCACCTTGGAGACAGCAAGGTGGCCAGGGTGCCAGAATGGCAGCTCACCTTCATTGGAAAGCAAAGCAAACATCCCCAGAGCCTTCTGGAAAATGTTTACCAGGTAAAAATCAGAGAATCTCCTGTGTTCTTATAGGATTAGGTGTCCAGGAAATGGTGGGGGTAAAATGCTTTCCTTCAGTTAGACTTGAGCCAGGTGCAATTTTGTTTTATTTTAGCACTTGGTCTGAAGCCCTGATTGTCCTCACTTGACATCCTTGTAAAACATTTAGTATCTGTTGGTTGTTGCATCAACTAGCCTTTGCTTTTGTGCCTTTTCAATTATACTTTATAGGTGAGTCACTCGGCCCACATAGCTGTTGTGATACATCCATGGTCACCCAGGAACAGAATGAGAGCTGAAATATAAAGTCAGAACCTCTGGATGGTCAGTCCCTCTTTACAAATGGTATCACCTGCAACTGTGGCGAAAATTTCCCAACAATTAAGCTTAGATCCTCCTCTGCACTCATTCCAAAAGCTGCTTAACCATCCTTCAAGCACCCCGTTTCCTTCCCAAGGACGTTCCTTTCGTCTACACACCATCACATCTCCTAAGATCACCTTCTACCAAGCAAGCCTTCACCATTCTTGAAGATCCAGCATAAAAGCCATTTCCTTCGAGTAATTAGTTCATTCTCTCTTAACTTCTACAGCATTCTCTTCCATTCACTAACATGTTCTCCTTTTGTACTTTTGCTAAACTTCTATATCTTTTCTGTTTACTTTCCTGCATCCTAGACTTTAAGCACAGGAGGGTAGAGAGCATGTCTCTATATCTTCTATGCCCTGCCTGCCTCTCATGCTACCAAGGACAGCATTCATTCCAAGCCATAGCATAGTAATGTCTAAAACTTTTCTTGAACTTTGATGGACTTGGGAACAGAACCAAAATGGAAGGGAGGGGAGAGACAATACAGTGTAGGGTCTGCTGCTTCTCACTGGTAACTGGGTTAATCAAATCACTTCAAAGCTTCCTGTATAAAATCACACATTTGGTCAGAATATATGGAAGGTTGCAGAGTTAAGACACAAGAACCAGTGGGTGCCTCCTGAAGCATTTTCAGCTCCTGGGGGAAAAGTACTAGACTTGGTTCATTCTAATTCTCATGATGATCAGAATTATGGGGTGTGGGAGTGGGAAAAAGGAAGCTGTTGCCAATTTGTTAGCTGAAGAACAAAAACTAAAGTAAATGGCTGAGGACAGTCAGAAAAGCTTTTAAAGCTCAGGTTTGACTTCATAAAATGAAGTTAAGTTATGAGCTGAAAATTAAAGCAGGAAACACAAAGTTCTTGGCAAAACCTGAATGTGTAAGGAAAACTAAAGCTCTTGCACAATTAAAATTCAATGATTTGAAGGAGGATGTGATCTGATCAGCAGGGCCCGATGAAAAGTGTCCGAGGCCACATGCACCATCACATCAGGGATTTCACATAGGATGGGAAGCACATCCAAAGACCAAGGCCATTGCAATGATCTGCGGAATAACTTAAAAATGCCATAAGCAGAGTAGGAAAGAAAAAAATGTTTATGGTTTAAGGGGCATTAAATACTCAAAAGGCTTGAACTACAAACACGGTGAAATACCCAAATCAATCTAGTGTCCTCCTGCGGGCTGTGCCTTGCCTTCTGACTGAGGACAATAAACATACACTGCAAAATCTATAGGGTAACTCTTTGTAAGGTGAAATGATATCTTCCTAAAGACACTACTCCATGATTCTCAGACCAGAGGCTTACCAGTGACTCAAACATTCAGTACATAAGCATGACATTGTCAATTTCATTACAGAAGACCGCATACTTGCTGCTGCCAATATAGATTTGTGTCCAGATTTGTTTTTGCCAAAATACTCCGGACAGTGATTCTTCTTAGTATATGAATCCAGAGGACGACAATGTAGTATCCAAACAGAAAACAAATGACGTAAAACCTGTTGCTCAATTAACCTATCAATACAGAAACCTGCAAGAACCTCAAGCATACACAAAGGAAGTTGCTCAGCTCCGCTCAGTCGTGGGTAAAACCAAGGCCCACAGATCAAAATGGATCTGGAAATAAATTTCTAGAAAAGTAAATAATGCATAAAATAAGCAACAGAAAACAAGTGGACATGGGGCAGCCAGAGCTGGTCTGATGGTGATGATGATGGTGATGATGGTGGTGGTGATGATCATAGAGAAGATACTGGTGGTGGTGATGATGGAGATTATGGTGGTGGTGGTGACGGTGGAGATTATGGTGGTGACGATAGTGCTGGTGATAATGATGATGAAAGTAGGAGATGGAAAAAGGAAGGGCAAGAGGAAGAAGAGAACTTAGAGGTAAAGCACTGCTGTTGATGTACTTGGGAGACCTCAAGCATGTAGAGAGGGTAGCCCCAATTATTGGAGAGTGAACACAGATATAATAAGGCCTCAGAGCAGAACGATGATCCCATGTCCAAATTCAAGATGATCCTTCAAAGAAGAGAGTAGGTAAAAGTAAAATTTGTCCTGGACCACCACTTTCTGATTAGGCATTCCCAGAAATGCTTCAACGACAGAGTCTGAAAATTAGTAACACTTAGGATGCCTGCTAAGAAAGCAGCTATCAGGGGTCTTTAGAGTGCCCAGTGTCTCTGCCTATTACTGCAAAGCAGGAAAGTCAGATCTACTAATGGTTCCAATGAAGCAGAGAGGAAGGTCAAACAAATTACCTTCTCTTGAATAGAGGTACCTCATAAATCTCATCTCCATTCAATTAGCAAAGTGCACAAGATAATGAAACCTCAGCTAAGCACCAAATATTCTAGAAAGCAAAACAAAGAGAAGTGAGGTTGATAATCTCTACTCTCTGACTACAATAAACATGAATTATCCAAATCTGACTGAGAACAGGATCAAAAACCAAAGGCCTTTGAGCTATCTGGAAACGGACATCTTGGGAGGTGGACTGCATTTGATGCTCTAGTGCAGACAAGGTGAAATTGCCAAAGGCCACATCCTGAGGGCTTAACTCTTGCTCTTCAAGGAGTCCAGTTACTGTGGCCACTCCCCAATCCTGTGATGGTTCCCTCTCTCATAAGTTGCCGCCATACCACCTCCTCCTCACTGCCCAGCCCGCACAAGCAAGGACATGACTGTCAGCTGCGCAGGGACCTGCTCCCAGACTACAGTTCTGCCTCCATGGCTGCTTCAGGCACATTTAGGAAGCTGCCAGGCTTCCAAGATTCTTGTCTGGCCCCAGCCTTTTATGCAGAAAAGTGTGTGTGCCCGAGTTTAGAAACAGGAGACTATCACGGGGCAGGAAGGAGGTCCTCCACTCAAAAGTGCCCTTCTTCTCTGGGACCTTTCTCCAGGATAACATTAACAGAAGGACTTCCATCATCTCAGAAGTTATGATGGTGAAATGAGAAATAAAACATGCCTCTCCTCCAGAACATCTGAGGTGCAATGGGGTCTGGAAGGTGGTTCACCTGCCCTTGGAGAGCCTATGAGGGACATGACCAGATTGAAAGTCCCAGATCAGACCCTTCAGAAGTGAATCCAACTCATATTCCAGTGGTCATCTCTTACTCTAGCAAGGTACATAAGGTAATGTCCCAGACGTGCTCACTAGTCTGAAAGAACACCAGTCCATTCCAGCCACCAAGAACAGGATCCATGGTCCAAAAGCATTTCCCCATCAGGTGGAACCCCCGGGATGTTAATACCACAGCCAACCCCTCTGACCACTTCTTAGCAGCAGCAGGTGACCCGTTTCAAAAAGTCTTGATAATATGGAGAACCTACTCTATTGCAATAGGAAACATGAAAAGTGCAAAATCAATCCCATAGACACAGCATTCAGACTTGGATAGCCAGCTGAACCCTGACTTGACTTAACCCCCAAATTCCGGAAGCCTCCACCGTTGTGACATTTTTATTTGCTCAAAAGAGCTCATTTTAGAAAAAGCCCATCCCACCTCACAACCCTGACTAACCCCACAGCAATATCTTAGAGCAGCTGGAACAGATGTCAGCCTCAGTGCTTTAAGCATTTACCCATATCTGAAAGACAAGATTCTCTCTGCCTCAATTCTTTCATGCAATAGTAACACAGGAAGTCCCTTCATACTTCCTTGGTTTAGGTACAATTTATACATGTAGAAAACTCTGAATTTTCAAGAGAGTGCATTTTTACACACACCAGATTTCACAGTTTATTTTCTTTTTTAAATAAAGTATGCATGGCATACATGGCATACCAAATATAACAGCTTGGTTAAGAATTATAGCAACCATGCCAAGAATCAACTGGAACCAAGACACTGGGAAAACAATATATTCTGGTTTTTTCTTATAATGAAAATTTAGTGTATCCAAACATCTGACATTATTTTAAGGAATGCTTTCCATACCTTACAGGAAGTTCTTTAGTAAGTCAAAGTGATTAAAAGGGAAAGGCTATTTACCTTGTAACTCTACACACATTATTAGTTCAAAACAGAAATCATCATCTACGTAAACACAAGAGGCATTCAAAGGACATGTGATGGACAAATGCACTGCCTTATGAGCAAGGTGTAAAAATCTATAATGTCACATAGATGAAAGGATAGAGTATAATTACACGGGCATAGAAGTAATGACCGGATTATAAATTGTTCTTCCGTTCTTCATAATTATGGCCACTTACCATCCACTGTTTAACTCTACAAGATTCTAGAACTTTATTTATAGCTGGCATTGTAACAGAATCTTAGTAAGTACAATTTCCCTATGTTTTTATCTTCTTTGTTAATTGCATGAGGCCTGAAAGAAAACCACAAGGATGGCTGTTTAGAGAGCAAAAAGCAGCCTGAAGCCAGCAGAACTGAGCTTGGATCCTGGCTCTCCTGGCCTCTCTGAGCCTCAGTTGCCCATTCTAGAACAGTGATGAAATAAATCTAACATACTGAAGTGAGTAGAGTTCATATGAGTACCTAATACTCCCCAAGCCATTTTCAAGCTCCTCAGCTCAGTACAGTTACTAGAATTAGGATATTTAGACAAGGTGCCAAGCCTTGGAAATTTCAAACTATCCTACTGATAAAAAAAAAAAAATATATATATATATACAAATATTGCATTTGAAATAATCTCTCTCCTGACCTTGGTCCACCTTCATTGAGCCCATTTAGGACTTTGTGGTAAGTGCTTACTATGACTTTGAACCAACTAATGACCATATCCTTCCTTAAAGCTTTCTAGACTGGAAGTTTCACAAACACTTGTCTTGTTCCAGGCTGTGTAGCCAAGAGTCTTTCTAGTTTATCTCCCAATTTTATACCTTCTTTTGTTTCATTTTTCAGAGATGCCCAAATGTGTTTTTGAGGATATATTCTCTCTTATTCTCTCTGACTCTCTGCTGTTAAGTCACTTCAGTCGTGTCCGACTCTGTGTGATCCCATAGACGTCAGCCCACCAGGCTCCCCTGTCCCTGGGATTCTCCAGGCAAGAACACTGGAATGGGTTGCCATTTCCTTCTCCAATGCATGAAACTGAAAAAGTGAAAAGGAAGTCGCTCAGTCGCATCCGACTCTTAGCGACCCCATGGACTACAGCCCACCAGGCTCCTCCATCCATGGGATTTTCCAGGCAAGAGTACTGGAGTGGGGTGCCATTGCCTTCTCCGCCTCTGACTCTCCATCTTTCTCTAAACCTGTCTCTGTCTCTCTCTCATGTCTTACTTTCTCTGTATCTCTGGGCCCTTCTCTCATTTTTTCCTGTGGACTGGGAAGAACTGAGGCATATGTTGACATCATTATTTTTTTTAATTTATTTTTTAAATTTTATTTTATTTTAAAACTTTACATAATTGTATTAGTTTTGCCAAATATCAAAATGAATCTGCCACAGGTATACATGTGTTCCCCATCCTGAAGCCTCCTCCCTCCTCCCTCCCCATACCATCCCTCTGGGTCATCCCAGTGCACTAGCCCCAAGCATCCAGTATTGTGCATCGAACCTGGACTGGCAACTCGTTTCTTACATGATATTTTACATGTTTCAATGTCATTCTCCCAAATCTTCCCACCCTCTCCCTCTCCCACAGAGTCCATAAGACTGTTCTATACATCAGTGTCTCTTTTGCTGTCTCATACACCGGGTTATTGTTAGCATCTTTCTAAATTCCATATATATGCGTTAGTATACTCTATTGGTGTTTTTCCTTCTGGCTTACTTCACTCTGTATAATAGGCTCCAGTTTCATCCACCTCATTAGAACTGACATCATTATTTTTGTTTATCGAGTGGAACTTATGTTCTAGATTTTAATATGATATAATTTCCTCTTTAATAACCTAATCTAGTTTCCACTTTATTGGAAGTTATCTCACCATTATGTTTCTGGGGTTATTTTTGTTTTACTCTACTAAGATACTGGGTGCAAAAAATATTCAATTTATAAAAATCTGATTTCCCTATACCTTCTCAAGTATATATGAGTCATATTTAACACTTCTTTTGGGAAGGGGAATATCATTTGCTTGTTAAGTATTGAAAAGGAAGGTGAGCACTTCCATTTTACAGATAAAAGCACACAGGCAGAAGTGGGCTTAGTGATCATATTTTGTTTAAGTATACTTTTTTATTGAAATACAGTTGATTTATAATATTGTGTTAGGTTTAAGCATATAGCAAAGTGACTCAGTTGCATATGAATATATACAAATATGTATTCTTTTTTGTTTTCTGTTATAGCGTGTTACATGGCATTAACTATAGTTTCCTGTACTATATGGTAAATCCTTATTGTAAGTATGTTTTACTCACTGATCATACAGTAATAAGTTACCTTTCACTGTGATGACAGGACATCAAAACGTCTTTTAAATTATCTTGTGTAATTCAGCCTGGCACTTTAGGACAAAAAAATTCTCCAGCTTCATTTCCAAAACAAGGACTTCTGTCATCCACCAAGAGATAAATGTTTCAAGAACCAAGGGGACTTTAAAATAGGTGAAGTCCGTCCACCACTGGGGTGTGCTAGGATGCTTTTGTGCTATTCTCTAGGATAATCATATGCTACTCATGATAATAATTGTACTTTCCAGATTTCCATTCACAGTCACGAGCAGGACACTTCAATCCTGCAGGCAACTCAGCAGCCACTGCAAATGATTGCTTTCAACTGCATTTTCAATCATAGGCCTAAACAAATTCTTTATTATAAGCTATTAAGTAAAAACTCACAGAAGGAAACTTTGCTCAAAACGTCCATTTTCACACTCCTGCGAAACTGTGGTCCTCTCAGTTAGAAGCCCCAGGACTGCTGAAGAAGGCTGTGTTGAACCACAGCCAGCCACCAAAGCCACAGGCTGGCCAAGGACCCTATCCCACTCCTCTCAGGAGGTAAAATGGCCTTTTGATGCCAAAATTGTGGCCTCTGGTTGGTGATATCACTGACTGTGAAGAGGGATTCAGGGATTTCACACCCATGATGGAAGACATCTGAAAACTATTCCATGACTTCAGTTCCAACTCCACAACCACACACACACACACACACACACAATTGCAAAAATATTTTGCCTTTATCCACAGTTACAGGAGTCTACAGTTCCACAGCTGAGGACTATAGGTAGGTGACGAACATGAAACCTCACCTTGATAGGTGTTCAGTTTGCCCTACCAGCTGCTCGAGCCCAGGAGAGAGACACACACACCCTCTAGATCCAGGGTTGCCTCTGAGATGTTGCTCGTTTCCTCCCATCTAGCATCTTCCAGCAGTAGCTAAATGAACCAAACCCTAACTAAATTTAACTTAATTGCACCTAAATTACAGTCACAAAGCCCCTTCAGAAGATTCAATCAATTTCTTGAGGGAGAAAGTAAATGTTTTACTATATAATTATAAACTTAATTAACATAAAATAAATTAATTAGGGACTTGTGCTCGCACTGAACACCATAGTTTAGCTGTTTATGGTTGTACTTTCCAAGGGAAGCTAAACCTGGAAAAGAGGGCAAACGTGTTTTGACTAATTCTATCTCACCTCTCCAAACCCCTAACTGAACTGTCAGATTACTGGTTTATACATGGCATCTAAAATTCTACAGAACAGTAGAGAGACGTTATATGTTCATCTCTAGGAAAAAAAAAAAAAAATTCCTGTCCTAAACCATCGTAGCTCCACTAGTTCCTAGCTGGCAGCCCACTGAAATAACAGATGATTATACAAAGCAGAGTTCTCCGTCCCAGAGTATAATGACAAAAACTCACCTAGAGCCGAAATAACCATCTGCCACAGATTGTTCCACATGGTTTGTTTGCTTGTTGTTTTTTTTTTAATTCTGAGAAAGAATTAAAAACTGGTTTTGGCAGAGAAATGATTTCACAAAAATGACCCAGTTTCCAACCTGTGTTGCCTGAACTATTGTCCTAAAATTGCTTTTATCTGACTAAAGAGAGGAAGAGGCTGAGAAGAGGAACCTCGAGGGTGATCTTGATGGCACAGAGTTAAGTTTTTTGGTAAGTGAAAAAAAGTCTTATTCTAATTTTCAAAAGTGTCCATAATTTCTAGGAACTCCAACCTGCATCTCTCATACTTGTTTCCTCCCTTGACTGCTGTGAAGGTGGAAAATAGCTGCTGTGCAAAATCTGACCCACGGGGAAGCAGGAAGAAGAGTGGTTGAGAGTAGGATTCTGAAACTAGGATGTGCAATGATGGTGTGACTTTGGGAAGGCTGCCTCGGTTTACTAGTCTGTAAAATGGAGCTAATGATGGCATTTAATTTGGGGTTCCTGTGCAGATTAGATAAGTTAATATATATCAAGTGCTTAGAAGAGGGTATGGCGAATGATGCACATTCAATAAATATTAGATATTTCTGCACTCCAGCTCTTGGCATTTGTCCCTTTGAACCAGAGAATGTGCTTTGTTCAAAATGAGTTGCGAATGTTTACTAACACAGACCTAATATGCTAGGCATTCTGGTCAATACATGCACCAAATGGAAAAGACAACGTGGTACTGATATTGTTAATAAAAAGAATCCCTATGGTTTAGATAAGAAGTGATCTATGTTGTCACAGAATCAGAACTGAGTGAAGAAAGGGCACTCAGAGACCCTGTAGGCCCTGCACCCTAGGCAGTGTCCCCATGTCATCTCAAAGGCACCGAGCCAGCAAAGGGCAAATTCAGGTGCTGGCTACAGACACAGAGCTGGGGCAAAGAGCCAGGTTTTTGTTGTTGTTGCTGTTGTATTTTTTTTTTAATTTGAAAATAAATATCCCAATGCCCCGGTGGATCTTGTCCGAGAGTTTTGAATGCATTTCTGCTAAATCACCTATTTATCTTATTTTATTTTTATCTAAATGTTAAATTATTTCCACATGGAAGGGAAGTGGAACCCAATCATTGTGTTCAGCTATCACAGAATCACCCATGACCAGTAATGGTCACATATTTTCTGTGAAAAGCCAAATAGTAAATATTTCCAACTCTGTGGGACATAGTCTCTATTACAACTAGCATGCCACTCTACTGCTGTAGCATGAAACCAGTCATGAGATATATGAAGGAATGAGCTGGCTATGTTCCAATAAAACTTTATTTATAAAAAACAGATGGAAAGTTTCACCTGACCCATGGGCCACGGTTTGCAGATCTTTGATTAATGCAACCATTGCCTTATACTGCTTTTACCTTAGTTCCTTTCCCTTTGCCACCTTAAGTTTCCTCCTTAAATGAAGTTTCATACTATTCCAGTATTCTTACTATGATATGATCGATATGCAGTAGAATCCAATTTATGGTGTACTAGAAAGAAAAGCCAGCATGAATTTATGAAAACTCTAAATTATGAAATATGTTTAAAGAAATGCAGCTTTATTACTTTCATATATATATATACAGGAATTGAAATTAAGCCAATAAAGCATTTCCAGCATGTTTTGGCAAGTAGGGGGTAATTCAGCCTTACCCCAAAGAAAAGAAGAACTTAAATTTATGTAATTCATCAACTGTTTTCATGAAATTTCTTCTAAAGGGCTTAAAAAGTTTGTTCCCTAAGACAGTGGAATATGATTCCTACTACCCTGTCTTATTCCACGATTAATCTATTGACTGATTTGGTGATTCACTGGAGATGCCCAAATACTCTACCTAAATCAATTTCTCACTAAATTAATGATCTGAATCAGCCAGAGTTTTTGAACTGTCAGAAAAACTAAACAAATTTTAACCCTATGACATCATAGACAGCCATCATCTCTTGAAACAGCTGACCTTTGGTAGATATTGTGGGTTGCTATTCAAAAATCCATCCACAAATCCCTTTTCCCTTGCCTCCCTCTACCTTTGAGGGAGAGAGACCAATATTATTGATTTTTCAGTCTCCCTTGAAGCTAAGGGTAGTTATATGTCATAATCCTGGCCATTGAGATACAGCAAGAAGTCCGGAGCAGGGGTTCCTTCTCTTCTTGAATGAAAAGGTCAAACCTCATTGCCTTCTTTCTGCCTGGCATATAGATTTGACACGTGGAGGCAACACAGTCCCCCTGAGACCACAAGGTCATGAACATGAGAAAAAGGTCTACCTGCTGCTTCCCAGGTGGTGCTAGTGGTAAAGAACCTGCCTACCAATGCAGGAGACGTAAGAGATGCAGGTTCGATCCCTGGATCGGGACGGTCCCTTGAAGGAAGGTATGGCAATACTGGAGGGCATTCCGGTATTCTTGCCTGGAGAATCCCATGGCCAGAGGAGCCTCACAAGCTACACAGTCCACAGGGTTGCAAAGAGCTGGACATGAGTGAAGTGACTTAGTATGCACGCAAGCTAAGGATAGCAGAAGGAAAAGGTAGAAAGCCAAGGTCCCTGAAGGCACCATTAAGTCATCATGATAGCTTTGGATACAGGAATCCTGGCTGTATGAAACAGGCTTCTGTATAAGTGACTGCTTGTTTTTGCTTGACACATTTCAAGGAAGCTTTGGGCTTATTTCTGTTATTCTCAGGGCTTGGGACAGGGAGAAGTGGAGGGTAAGGAGGACTCTAAAGAGTCCTACCTACCACCAAAAAGAAGTGATTGGCCTTCAAGTGACTGTGCTGCATCTGTGTGACACTTGGAACTCTCTGCAACAAGCCATGTCACAATAGTGTGGGGCTAGGTGAAAAGCCAGGACAGAACTGCCCTAAGGACAGTCACCTGGGGCCCCAGAAAGCCCGAGGGTGGGAGTAGCCAAACTTCCCCCATACCTCTAAAGGGGTCACAGAAGTGACCCCCAGAGAAGTATGATGCCCTCAGTTACATGCTCAAGGAGACAAAGAAATTTGGGGCAAGGAAGGGGGTATTCAGAAGAGGAGAACTGAGCAGAGAAAAGACAGTGTGAATGTATAACTCAGTGAGCCAGGCACCGCAGAGGAAGCATGGGGACTGGCCAGCCATTGGCCGAGTCCCAGGGTTAGGTAGAATTAACAGACCCCCCCAGATGTCTGAGGGTATGGGGGCTGAGGAACCTACGGTGGCTCTAGAAAGCAGCTGTCCCACATGTATCCTCTCTTCTCAGGGCCCCTAAGAGCTGTAAGATGGTACCATGTTTGACCTGGGCCCATCTGTGTGATGGCCTCAGGTCCTCTGGGTTTCCCTTGAGCCCAGAGAACTGAGCAAGAACATCCATAGGTGCCTGTCACTAAAGAGGGCCAGAGAAGTGGCAAAGAGCATCAGTGGGCATGAAACCAGGCAAGGGAGCCACAGAAGAATCTGGGTGGCCTAATGCTGGAGGCCATGACAGGCCTCAGAATGTGGGCAGTGAAGAAACCCAGGATGGGGGACCAGAGGCCAGGAAGACGCTGAGAAAAGTCTGTGCCACCCTGTCCTTCAGATCCCTGAACTTCCAGGGTTTACCCGAAATGACAACATTAAGAGGAAAATAAAGACCATAAGTGATGATCTCGCCTAATACAGATCTCACGAGACTGTTTGTGTCTCCCCTTGTTATCTCACTCACAGTCTGTCTTCTGATCAAACACAGCAAGATGGAAACATGTCAATGAGGGTGAGATGCCCGTATTTCAGATCACAATGTGAAGAAAAGGAATCCAGTCTACTTAACATCAGATTCAACCCTCGTCCCAGACCTCTCAAGTCCCTCTACAGCCAAGAATTTCCCTCCTCGAATGATACTCACCTTGACCATAACTACAAATCTGTGAAAGGCAGATGGTGAATAAGGGAGGAGAACAACCACGTTTTCCTCATGTGTCTGATAGTGTGAGGCACTTTATGTGTACACAAACTAATTTAAAGTGAGCTTTCTCCTCGTATCAGAGATAAGAAAACTAGGGAGGTAAATAACTTGCCCAATCTCCAACAAGCAGTAAAACACAGCTCTATCCAACCTCAAAGCATACCTCATGGTACTGTTTTGGTTTGGCTTTCAATTGTGCTCTGCCATTTTGTTAGCCCATATGCATTGCTTTTTTAACCTGTTAACTCTCTCTCCCAAAGAGGAAAGTCAAGAGCCCTCAGAGCCTTTGCCCCAACCCAGAAATAAATGGACCAGTGGCCCCCATTTGGAGGTGATGCCTCATTCTTATTTCTAGTCAATTTCTCCCAATCTTCTTCCCTGTAATTTGGTATTTTCATAGATACAATGTCTCCTTTCTCTGTCTCTCTGTCTGTGTGGTTCACAGGCACCATCAAATGCTGAAGATGAGGGTTGAAATGTTCCTGGATGTAGTCCCAGAGAGACACACACACATCAACTGCGACCACCAAGCCTCCCTCTCCTTGCCAAACTTGCATCTCTGGACACGAAAAGAAAGCAGCTTGAGCTTGTGTGTAGTCGAATGGATTATCTGAAACCTCCCTGGCTTCCACAGCAGGGACTGGCATGGGTTTTCTGGAAAGGGCCAAGCAGCAAAGATTCCCAGCTGTACGGTCTACATGGTGTCCCTCTGAGGCAAGCACTCCACTCTGCTGTTTTAGCACAAAAGCAGCCATGGAATATGACACACGGAAGCTGCCATATTCCAGTAAAATTTTATTCACAGAAACAGATCTGGCCCACAGGTGTGCTGATCCCTATTCTGTGTCATTTCTGTGACCCACATAGCAAGAGGGCTAGTTGTCCTCCCTTCCTCTGAAATAGAACAGCATGGACATTATTTCACATTAAAATATCTCAACCTGTATAAGTTTACCTACAGGCTGTACCTTAAATGCCTTCTGGAAAAAAAAATTCAAAATCTTGTTTCATAAAATAATCATCTGTCTTTGTGACTGGAGAAGTGACTGCCTCAGGGTGGGCAAATGGTCCTGGAGCCGCATGGGTCTATGGGCCACAGCTGGGAGAAGATTCCTGGCCGTGCTCACCATCCCCAACTTCACCATATGAAAAATGCTGCCTCTCAATTAGCAGCGCAGAAAGAGTAGTACTTTCATTATAACTCACACTCTGCAATTTAGGTCATGCCTACGGCAATCAATAAAACCCTCCACTTAGATTCTCCATGGTTAATTTGATCCCTCCACCCTGCAACCAGCTCTAAAACCAGTAGAGTTGTTTTTTGTTTGTTTTTTAAGTTGTTTTCAATTAAACCAATTTGTCACAGATACCTCTGTTCTCGATAGGGTAGTTTCAATGCAATTTCTTTCTTGTTTTGAAAATAGCAAAGTGGGCGATGTGCATGTGCAAGTGTTAGGCTCCAACCACTACAGTCTGTGCAAAGAGCTACTGGAAATAGAGAAAAGATCACACACACACACAGACAGTTGACTTCCTTTATAGTCTGATTGTGCACATTCTGTACACACCTTTGAGTGTGTAGAATGTTAGATCTTGATAGTGGTGCTGATGGTGATGACAGCTCCACTTTAATCCACCACTGGTACATGACATCCTCACACATGTCATCTCAAATCCTCATGGCAAATCCTTTCCCTGTTTATAGAAGAGGAAATCGAGGACTAGGGAACTGATATAATATCTATTTCACAAGAAGGCTGTGAAACACAGAGGTCAAAAGATGGCTCAGGGTTTAAATCTCCTCCACCTTACTAATTTGTGATGTTGAGCAACTTTCTTAATCTTGGGCAAGGCTAGGTGTTCTCACTTGTAAATGGTGATAATTACATCTTTCTTAAGACTGTTGAAAGAACCAGATGAGAGAATATCTATAAGCTCCTAGATGGATGGCTTAGCACATGCATTAGTCTGAACCAGAAGAAAAGGCCTCTATTTAACCACATCCTAGCCTAGGAAAGTGATAATTTCATATGGCTCAAACTGATAACGGCTCAGCAAATGGCAGTATTGTTGTTACTGCTCCAGGACAATAGCAGGTGGCAAAGAAGGGATTTTAATCTGAATGTGACTGAGAGTAGAAGCCAGTTCTTTTTTGCTAACCTAGTGACCTTCAGAGAAATACAATGATATTTCTTACAGAGTGGTCTCTTGATAAACTGAAATGACATCACGGAGCTGGTAAATGATAAGAACAACATGGATGTTTTTTTCATTTTACTAAAAGCATTTTATGAACAGGGCAAAGCTATTTCATAATCAGCTTGGCATATCCAAAACTTGTTTGAAGTATATTAACCAAATGTCAGTTGAATAAAAATGTGAACTGTCTCTCTTCTTTAATGTATGAAGGTTCATAATCTATGGAAAATTGGGATCTGCCTCATTAAACAGTTATAATTAACTCTGCTCATTATATTCTAGAGTGGAATTGCTGTCGTGGTTAATACTTAACGCTAGGAGGATAATTCAGCAGCATTTGAAGACAGAACAATCAGATTTTCTCTTTTCACATTCCATGTTGGGAACTGGGAATAAACTGAACTTTCTCTTCCCAGGCTGGGGAATCTTAGGGTAGAGAGCTGCTAAGTCACTTCAGTCATGTCCGACTCTGTGTGACCCCATAGATGGCAGCACACCAGGCTCCCCCATCCCTGGGATTCTCCAGGCAAGAATACTGGAGTGGGTTGCCATTTCCTTCTCCAATGCATGAAAATGAAAAGTGAAAGTGAAGTCGCTCAGTCGTGTCAGACTCTTAGCGACCCCATGGACTGCAGCCTACCAAGCTCCTCTGTCCATGGGATTTGCCAGGCAAGAGTACCGAGTGGGGTCCCATGGTAGAGAGACTTCCCCTCAAATGCCTGTCTGCTTATTGACAGGTTTAAAAGAAATAACTTCCCATCTGAAACTAAAATACTGTTGTTTTACCATGTTCCCAGTGGTTACATATGTTGAAAGAGTCTAGACATTCTTCAAGCTTGAGTTACTTTTTAGACAATGTCTTTCAAACTCAGAGACAATTAATTTTTCCATAAACTATGAGATTTTAATCTCCAGGGTGTTGCCTTATATGATCTGAAGACCCAATCAGAAATAGGAAATTCTTCACTTGTTTTTTTTTCTAAATATCAATAAATAAGGAAACATCATTCTTCAGGGCAATGAATAGAGAGGAAATACCATAGTCAAGAACGCATTTGAAAATATTTGCATAGTATTTTCACTGGAAACCACATGTGTTCTCTGGAACTTTTCAGGGTGTCTACCCCTGAGGTGTCCACAGTCAGAAAAACTCTCTGGTGAGAAACTTTTAAAAGTAACTGTCATCGCCGTTGGTTCTGCCTGCCTTTGAGTCTGCATGGAACCAAGGATTGCTTTGGAATATTGCAGAGAAACTGGTCAGTTATTTGACTCTTCATTTGTTTGTTTTTTCCCTTTTTGGCTGATGGAAACATAAGCAAATGTAAGTAAATAGTAGGACAAAGGCAGTTAACTCTAAGTGTTAATATAGATATTCTGGCCAGAGTCCTCAAACAATGAGATGACCAAAAGGAACACATCTGCTGGACGAATAGGAGCATAGGCCAGGCCCCCCTTTCATCTCTTGATCACCATTTGGATGCTGGGTTGTACAACCATCAAAGCCCCCTTCATAAGGTACCAAAAGAGCACCACACTTGCTCTGTTCAGCAGAAGAATAAGATGCTTGAATTTCTCTAACAGCAGTCTGTCAGAGAGAACCTTTATTCTAAAGAGCTCAACTAAGCCATTATATACTAAAGTAAATAAACAGAGGACCTCCCAAGTGGCTCAGTGGTAAAGAATTTGCCTGCCAATGCAGGAGACACAGAAGATGCAGGTTCGATCCCTGGGTTGGGAAGATCCCCTGGAGCAGGAAATGGCAACCCACTCCAGTATTCTTGCCTGGGAAATCCCAGGGACAGAATAGCCTGGCAGGCTACAGTTCATGGGATCTCAAAAGAGTCGACATGACTTAGTAACTAAACAACAACAACAAATAAACAGAAAAAATGACATGACTGGGCACATCCCTAGGAGGGCAATGCTTACGTTTAAAAGGAAAGAGCCAATGAAAATATAACACAGAAATAACTGAAGAAGAGACACAAGGATTAATAAAACCACATTACCGCCAGGGTTTTATTTAGCAATAATGATTGCCTTATTGGTGCAGATCAGCAATTATAAGAGGAATTTCTCCATTGATTCCCTAGTTTCTATCTTGAACTAAATTAGTCTTTCAACTCATTGAAACTGTATTGTAAACTCCCCTTCACACACCCACCACACTGACCCCCATCTCCTCCAACATTCCTATTGGCTCCATAAAACCCTATCTCTCTGCCCTACATCCACCTAAACCTTTTAGGATGGATGCATGGGATAGCTTTCAAAACTTTAAAAAAGACTAGCTGACATAGCAAATACCAAGCATGAGTGACCTTGAGGATATTGATCAAGCTCTGTCTCTGTTACAGAGGTAGGGAAATGAAGCAGTCTTCTAAATCATTAATGGATTCCTTTTCTATTCTTCTATTCAACTCCCACATCCCTCACCCAAGCCAGGAATCTTCACCCTCACATCTCGGTGGGAAACAGTCATATTTCTTCTGTATTCATGTTTGAGAAGAACGTGCAATTTTCCCACTACTTAAAATAGCCAAGGAAAAACTGATCCACAATCAACTGAACAACTGTCTTGGAAATATTTACTAATTTTTGCTCCTTCTGTGAGGCTGATGGTTAAGCCTCCCTTAGAAATCTATTAAGAAGGTAACAGCAAAGAAAAGAACAATTTTTAACTAAAAGTTTGCTTGACTTCATTTTTCTAGTTAAAAGTTTTCTCTGATAGAATATTGAGACTGGCATATAGACCACTTAGATTACAGACTGAGAGTGTGTCCATGAACGAGGGAGAGATCCATATTAAAAATGTAATTGGGAGAATGCATTGCCTGGGAGAAACAGAATGTCATATCTACGACATCCATCAACACCCTAATACACAACCTATTTATTACATATCCCTAATATACAAACTATTTACTATGTATCTCTAATACACAAGCTATTTACTATGTACCCCCTAATGTGCATGCTTAGCTGCTAAGTCGGGTGTGACTCTTTCAGACACCATGGACTGTAACTCACCAGGCTCCTCTACTCATGGATTTCTCAGGCAAGAATACTGGAGTGGGTTGTCATTTCCTACTCTAGGGGATCTTCCTGACCCAGAGATTGAACCCACATCTCCTGCATCTCCTGCATTGGCAGGTAGATTCTTTACCACTGAGCCACCTGGAAAGACACCTACTCGCAATATACACAAGCTATTTTGTTAACCAACCACCTAACAAGCTCCAAGGAAGAGAGTAGCAAGAGCTGCTATGGGTAGGAAGACAGCAAAGTGATAAGAAGATTAGGGTTAGGATGAGTTTGCTTGATAATCTCTGTCTTCAGAGGGCAAGAAATGGCATCAGGCAGGGGGTGAAGAGAGGACAGACTTGGTGGGGCGGGGCCGGAGCGGGGGTAGAGGGTAGACAGGGGCAAGAAAGCCCTCCTGGATTTACGACTGCCATTAACTTCAGGCTGACCTCAGCAAGCCCCGGGGTCACTCTGGGCTTGCTTCCCCAAGAAGGCTGAACCAGGAAGCCTCAGACCCCCATTTGCAGCTCAAACACTCAGAGATTCTATGATGCAAACTTGTCCTTCTTTGCCACCTTTAGACTAAGCCCTGAGTGTCGGCGTTTTCAGTTGGTGGATACGTGGCAGCTGCCTCTGAGGGCCAAGTCATTGAGGCATTCTGCCTCCTCACTCTGTGCAGCCAACGCTTCGGATGCTTAGCTCTGGGCTATCAAGACCTGGCATGAATACAATTAATTCAGCTCACCTCCCCAGGACTTCTGGCTGTTCCCCAACTGCTCAGTAATTTCACAATCTGCTTGCTTGAAGCCAGTTCGCCTAGTGATCACTTCTTCAGGTTGCACCTGAGGACAGCCAGCAGCTGCCATCTGTCCCTACAAGCCTCCCTGCTTCTTCTCACCTCTTCACGTCACAGGGGTGCGGCAGACACCTCAGCCCCTGCCATGGCAAAACCAAACAGGTCTTCAACTTGCTTGACTCTGGGCTTCTGGGCCCTGATACTACCAAAAGGCCTTGGCAACAACTTCTCAGTGGCCTTTTCTCCAGCCTCTTCCAGTTGACCAAGCTGGGGCCTTCAGTACTGGTGAGCACAGGTAAGCACAGACTATTTCTAAATGTCTCTGTTCCCTGGATTCCTCTAACACCACTGTCAGACATCTCCAGCCTCCATCTGGCCATTTCCTCCTCTCCCCCTCCACAGTTTTGTGGTCCCCAAGCTTCCCTGTTCCTCATCCTCTGGCAGCTCACCCATGGCTACACCGTCTCCCTCCAGGGCTCTGGTCTGTGTTCTCTGGTCTGTTTCTTTCTGCTAGAAACAGACACCTGTTCTGGAAGCATCTGGGTTTATCTGCACTCAACTTGGTAACACTCAAGGTTGACAATGTCCCTCTCCTACTGAAAGTTCTCTCCAGGCTCCCTCTAGAAACAAGTCCATCCTAGGCCACCTGACCGCCCTTTCCTCTGTCCCCTGCCCTTGGTCAGTCTACCTGGACAATACTTGACACTTCTCTGTCCTCCAGCATCTTGTGTCTCAGACACACATGACCCCGTTGCCCCAGAGCACCCGACCCTGCCCTCATCCCTCAGTTCAAACCTCTACAGAGACTTCCCTTTGCCACCTCCCTGCCTGGGGGACTCTTACCTTCAACAGCCAAGCTCAAGTACTTTCTTCTAGATAAACAGTCCTGGGTCTCTGAAGCTGGGGCAGAAGAGCTCCCATCTGAGGCCCCAGAACAGACACTGATAACAGAGTGTATCACACTGCTCTCTTTTACTGGGTTTTCAACAAATTCATTCAGCAAATACTTCTCCAGGGTGAACTTCTCCTCTTGATAGCCCACATAAAGAACAGACACTCAACCAAATGTCAAAAAAGGGCCTCAATGAATCTGATCAATTACAGCCAAATTTATATTCTTGTTCATTTAGATTTCATTTTCCTCCCATTTTGGGGATTTTTAAAATTTTCATTTTCATTTTCTTATCAAGTATATTACTGTGCATGCTAAATTGTTTCAGCCATGTCCAACTCTTTGCAACCCTATGGCGTGTAGCCCACCAGGTTCCTCTGTTCATGGAATTCTCTAGGCAAGAATACTGGAGTGGGTTGCCATGCCCTCCTCCAGATCTTCCCAACCCAGGGATTGAACCATCCCTTCTGTCTCCTGCACTGGCAGGTGAGTTCTTTACCACTAGTGCCACCTGTGAAGCCCATGTACATTACTACTGCTATTTAAAAAATATTCTAATTCTGAAAGGTAATATTATATTATGCTATATATATAGCAATCAAATATTATGTGTGTGTGCTTAGTCATTCAATTGTGTCTGACTCTTTGCAACCCATGGACTTTAGCCTGCCAGGCTCCTCTGTTCATGGGATTTTTCAGGCAAGAATGCTGGAGTGGTTGGATTGAACCCACAACTCCTGTGTCTCTTGCATTGCAGGTGAATGTTTTACCTGATGAGCCATTGGGGAAGCCCACTTATAATAGTGATTATAATAATTAAGACTAATAATAATAAACTTGTTGAATGTTATTTTTATGTTTGCTATGTGCAATAATATAGCTAATATGTGATGTTAACCATATACTAAACTTTCTTCTAAGTGCTTCACATGTATTAATTCATTTAATCTTCATAACAGCCCTAGATGTAATATTATCATTATTCCATTTTAGAGGTGAGTAAACTAAGGCACAGAAAGGTTGAGAAACAAGGCCAAACTCACAAAGTTAGTAAACACTGGAGATCAAGTTAAAACCCAAGAAACTGGTGAATTAAACTGACTGCCTCTCTGTACCCTATCCCACTCATCATAAGAGCATCTAATAGATATTCTTTAATTCTCACAATTCTTACAACTCAAAACAGGTTTTGAGAGGTTAGAAAATTCACCAAAGTTCACACAGCTAGTCAGGGATGGACACTGGAATTAAAAACTCAGTGTTCTGCCTAACTTTACACGTGTGGAAAGATGAGATGCAGTAAGAACATACAGAGTTTATTAAGGCCCATCCATACAGTCACTGGCACCCCACTCCAGTACTCTTGCCTAGAAAATCCCATGGATGGAGGAACCTGGTAGGCTGCAGTCCATGGGGTCGTGAAGAGTCAGACACGACTGAGTGACTTCACTTTCACTTTTCACTTTCATGCATTGAAGAAGGAAATGGCAACCCACTCCAGTGTTCTTGCCTGGAGAATCCCAGGGACGGGGGAGCCTGGTGGGCTGTCGTCTATGGGGTCGCACAGAGTTGGACACAACTGAAGTGACTTAGCAGCAGCAGCAGCAGCACATAGCCATTACTGTTTAGGCAGGCACATTTCACCATGCTCCAGCCCCCCAAATACATGAGGAACCTGTTCATATCATCTTAATTTCACAGATGTATAAGGAGCCAGTGCCTAGCTCAGTCTAGGAATCATGTCTCCTTGATCTGAAACTCCAGAGCTAGCCCCATTCAGTTGTCTGTGTCATTATACATGAGATCATTTTGCACCAGGCCATTCTGAATATGCAGTTTTTGGTAGCATCACTTCAAGCTTCCAAAAACCTGACCAGCTTGGAAACAGAATTGCTTCCCCCTTGGTTCAGGAAAAATACTTCAAAAAAAAAAGGAGATTAAAATTAAGGGTGGGTTTTAAAGATGTTTATCAAGAAACCCCTGATTCTTAGAGAACCACTACCTACACCCACACTCCCAGGGTGTCCACGGCTCCTTAGAGCAGACAAGGTGTTTGCAATCATAGATGTGTGATGATCTCTGAGAGTTGGAAGCCTGGAATTCAAACACTGCAACATAAAATCTTTCTCAAAAATAAGCTTATTTCCCACTGTCCCTTTTTCAATTTTGAACTAGCTTCTTTCTTTTCATAAAGTTTTCATTTTTCTGGTTATTCAGCTAAAAAAGATTAAAAGATTAGCTTAATGAAAATAAAAAAAACAACACATCCTATTTTGGAGAAAAACAGACAAAGTAACCAGAAGCAGAGACAGAAGGATCAAAAAAATGAAGGGGCAGGGGGAGCAGAAAAGAATAATGAAAAGAAATAATACTAATACTGAATACCACTGAAAATTTGTAACTGATATCTGCCCAGATTCAGATCCTGGTATCACCACTCATCAGTCAAGTTACTTCATCTTCTGTATCTTTAGTTGCTTTATCTGTACTTCCTCATCAACTCATGAAGTTTTTGAGGCTATCAAACGAGATAATACATATAAAGTATGGAATTGTTTCTGGAACAAAGCAAAGGCTCAAAAACTGATAACTATTTATGGTGGTGATTATTTTAAGGAAGACATAAATTTCACCATCTTAATATGAGGAGCCTGGTAGGCTGCAGTCCATGGGGTCGCGAAGAGTCAGACACGACTGAGCAACTTCACTTTCACATTTCATTTTCATGCATTGGAGAAGGAAATGGCAACCCACTCCAGTGTTCTTGCCTAGAGAATCCCAGGGATGGGGGAGCCTAGTGGGCTGCCGTCTATGGGTCGCACAGAGTCGGACACGACTGAAGTGACTTAGCAGCAGCAGCAGCAGCTGCAGCAGCGGACTCTGGGAATGTGAGACTCTTAGAGGACTGGGGTTGGCAACCAACAATGTAGAGACTAAGGGCTCACACTGGGACTCACAAGCTCTGGTTGCCTTGGTTTTGCACAAAAGTATGTATGACTTTTGGAATTCTCAGGTCATGTTTCTAAGAGATTTCTCAGTTCCTTTCAGACCAAAGGTACAATAAATTCTGGTGCACACTGCCAGGGGAGAGGCTCTGATAGTGTGGTGTTTGTTTGTAAGTCACCAAACTGGCTAGGAATGAAAGAAACTTCAGTCCATCCTTTGTTTGCAATGAAGAGCTTTCCCTGAATCTCTAAATTAATGTTTTAAGAACAGTAAATGCCTTCCAAGGACATTTTTCTAATGCAATTTATTAAAAAAACAAACAAAAATCTCATAGGAAAAAATAAGACACAATACACAGTTAAAAAGCATATGCCATAAACTCTGTGTAATTAGGGACTTTTTAGACTGGAAAGTTCTTTAGGACAGTATTTTGGAGACCCAGTTCTTCTATGAAAGCTTTTTTTTTTTTTTTAAGTATTATTATTTTTTTATTTTAGGATACTTTTAGATTTACAGAAAGAAAAGTGTTCATGTACTGCACATTCAGTTTCCCCTATTATTAACAATTTATATCAGTACAGTACATTTGTTTTGCTTAACTATTTTTTCTAATTGGAGTAAAATTGCTTTGCAATGTTATCTTTGTTTCTGCTGCACAACAATGCCAATCAGCCATATGCATACATATATCCCCTCCCTCCTGAGCCATCCCCCCACTGCACCCCTCAGAAGGAGCGAAAAGTAACCTTTCCTCTAGAGGGCCACAGCAATACCTCTGTCTCTCTTCTTAAAACTTAGTTATGTTGGCCTTGAGTCATACAGAAGCCACTTGACTGCAAGGGTTACTACTTATTTAGCTTCATAATCACTCTTTTTCCCATGCATCTACATAGCAGGGCCTTCATAAACATTTGATGAGTCAGCAAATACTCGTTAGATTCAGAAATAGTTACTGTTTTCTAACCAGGGTGGATGGAAAAGACAGCTGGACTGGGGCAGCCATCCTATTGCAGGAAATGATTTGTTTTGACCAGTAGAGCATGATTTTGGTTTGGGGTTTATCATTCCTGTTGTATTAAGAGGGAAAAGAAGTGGGGATATTCCTTTCTAAAACTTCTGTGATGCTATTTGCATTCTTAAATTGCTGCTAACACCATCTGTTTATAGGTCTCAGGAGAAATACAATGAGAGGATAAAGAAGGGAACTTCTCTCATGAAATGCATGAAATCAAATTAAATAGGATTTATGACTCTCTGTCTCCTCTCTCTATCCAACCTCCTGGAGAAAATGGATTCTACTGGGTTCACAAAAACATTTTATGAGTGTTCAGTTCTCAAAGTAACTAAATTGTGAGAAGGAAAAAATACTCAATAAGATATGAATGATGCCCCCAAAGGGTTATTTTTTTCCAGTTGATCTGAATTAAAATGTTAATAACCCAGATAAGTAGTGTTCTGGTATTTTGATTCAGTGGACATTGGGTTCTTTTTCTTCATCATATGCAAACACCAATTACTTGACAAACATTCTCTGGCCCCACCCCTCAGGAGATGTCACTGAGAGGAACAGAGTCCTGGCCTGGGACCTTGCATGTGGCAACCATGGAAGGAGTATTGGTTGAGTGTGTAGCATGGAAATGAACAGTGTTGAATCAGCACACAGAAATTACGTATCCAGATGAAGGCCTTCTCTCTCTTCGTGCACATGCCCAAACACACACACGTGCCTTCAAGGGCAGCTATCAAAAGCTACACATTTAACACAGAAACAAACTCATTTCACTCTCAACACACTCTGAAGAAGAAGCATCACCCTGATTGTCTGGAAGGGGAAAAGCCAGCTGAGATATGAAGAAACTACCCAAAGCCGCACAGCTAGTAACCATCACACTGGGATTTGAACCCAGATCTGCCAGACTGCCCATGCCTTTCCATCAGGCGACACTGCTTCCTTCTACCATGCTCCCTTTGCCACACATTTTAGGAACTCATTTTTTAAATCTTACCCTGAAAACGTGCTAATATCAGTTTGAATTACTTGAACTTGATCAACACTATTGGCAGCCCTATCTCAAGTCCTGCTCCCCAGCCCTCCTACCCACTCTTCCTACTGCCCCAAGTGTTCTTTCTACAACATACACATCACTGAGATACTTCTGCCATGCAAAATCCTTTGGGATAAATTCTATCCATGGGTTACCTAAGGACCTCCAAAGTGGTCTCATCTCCCCAACTCCCTTCTTGTCTCTCTCCCCAATTCTCAACACTCACTCTGCTCAGCTAAACCAAAGTCCTTGCAAATGTATGAATGCCACAAGTTTTCTGATATAGTCATGCCTTGGGACAGGAACCTCCAACCTAGAGTCCTCCCATCCTCCTTCTTCCCACCCTTCTTCCAATTCTTACACTCTGCCAGTTCCAAAGCCCCCTCCAGCATTCATCTTTAGGACCAATTTCTAAAGTTTAGGTAATCTTCTTCAAGGCTCCCACAGCAATCTGTACTTACCCTCTCCCAAAACACCTTCCAAATTATGCTTAAAGTATCCAGTGACTCTCTACTTTCCCAGTAAGTATAGGCTCCTCAGAGATGGGGCCATCTGACCCAATGCTTAATATGGACACATGTTTATAAAAGAATGAAGGTAAGTGGGAAGAGAAGACAGTAAACATTTAACCTCTTAAGGTGAATCTGACTCAGAGAAATATCTGAGAATTATTCAGAGCCAAACTGAGTAAACAACGGGCATGATCAATCTGGGTAACATTGCTTAGGGTTCAAAACCATTTCAATAAAATATGTTAAGATAGAGACTGTTGTTGTCAAGAAGAGAAAGTCAACCCCTGTACATACAAAATGTCCCTTCATAGGCTGCTCAACATTTCCTAAATAAACACCTGTGAATGGAAACATCATCAGGAGTGCTTATTATCAACACATGACACTTTGATGGCTTCTCATATTGGGGTTTGTGGGGTATACCCAGTAAGAGGGTATACCCAATAAGAGGGTATCCATAGGACGACATCAGTCATGCACTTCTTATCTGAGAAATTCTTGCAGCTCTTCCCATAAGAAGCTTTAGCAAGCCTCTCTTGGACTTTAATACACAATCTATCTTTCCCACTGCTGCTGCTGCTGCTTCTAAGTCACTTCAGTCATTTCCAACTCTGTGTGACCCCATAGACGGCAGCCCACCAGGCTCTCCTGTCCCTGGGATTCTCCAGGCAAGAATACTGGAGTGGGTTGCCATTTCCTTCTCCAATGCATGAAAGTGAAAAGTGAAAGTGAAGTCGCTCAGTCGTGTCCAACTCTTAGTGACCCTATTTACTGCAGCCTACCAGGCTCCTCAGTCCATGGGATTTTCCAGGCAAGAGTACTGGAGTGGGGTACCATCACCTTCTCCCATCTTTCCCACTAGAGAAGTCAAATCCCATACTCTCACCCACTTCAGGACACAGGTCAGTGGATAACAGAAGATTAAGCATCAGAGCTTGGTCAAAGGCACTGGTTTAAGAAACACAATTTTGCAGAAGTCAATTCTCACCAAGCCATGAACATATCTGTAAGTTCTTGCAAGGGAACAGACACGGTCAGGCTAGGCTGTTAGACTCCAGAGTGCAGTCCCTTACAAATGCTGAGGCAAAGAGATGTCACTGCCTCGGAAAATATGGTACTTGGTGATATGACAAGTACAATGGTATTTATCACCTGTGTCCATGGCTTAGTGGACATGAGCCATATCTGAAAAGGAAAGGGTGATTCAGCCTATTAAGTATGCAGAACATCATCTTTCAATACAAAATGGTCCTTGATGACTGTTTTGTTTTTTTTTTTTCATATCCAATGGTTCCATCTAATCCAAGTGGGAAAAAAAGGAGGAGCAGAACAAGCTACAACTTTCTGCTGCAGCTACAGTCACAGTAAAACTAGGAGTTGTTGGGCAGAATGGAACTCAACAGAATACACAAACAACCTCTTCTTTCTTCACAATTCTGTCCCCTACAAAAGGGCCACTTTCTCATACTTAACTCTTGCTGCCTCCTTTCCCTATTTACTTATAAATGATTTTACAAAGTCTTCTGAGAGCTAGATTTCAAGTGTGTTCAGATTAGAAATTTCCAAAATAAAGCTTTCTATAAAAAGTTGAGTTCTGGCAGGCCCACATCCCTGGCTTGGTAAGCATTCCCTGTTGAACTGAAGATGAATCGTCTGGCAGTTAATGAGACAAATGACATAAAGTTGTCATTTGGTGAAACTTCAATGCCAAACCCTGCTCCTCCCTTCCACTGGCTTTTTTCCCAGCAGGTTATCATATACTCTTTTAAACAGTTCTCTCTTATGCAACTATTTAGTTTTAAAACACCCTCCAAGGTATTCTCTAAAAGTTCTCCATTAAAAAATCATTACAAATGGCCCTGCTTACAAATGACTTTACCAGCTGAGAGAGTCTCATGTTAAAGTAAAAGGCACTAAAGGAATTATCATAATAAGTGGTTAGTTAGCTCCTTGTTGAATCTTTTGTTTTCAGTCCATACAGAGAAGACTCCTACAACTTGAACTATCTTCTATTTACCATACTTAAATGGAGCATATGTTTAAAATAACAAAGAAACGTCTAAGTTACGTCAATTATATCCCTACACTATCCATGATTATACTTGATATATTTGTACCTATATATTGTACCTATATATATATATATATACCTATATATTGTACCAGTCCTACCTGGGCCCACCAAATGTAGTCAAGTGCAAAAGTCTGGTAATGTTTCCACCAGAGGGCATTCATCTCATTGAAAGCAAATATTTTTCAACTGTTTGCCTAAATTCAGAATACAAGGTAAAGAATGTTAGTTATACTGAATGGCTAAAGCACATAATTTGTTTATGAATCTAGACATTTACACTTTCAATAGGAGGCAAAAAGGCTGAGTCTTCTAGTGTGGGCTGTTCTTGAATCACGTGCTTTCTATATATGGAAAGATGTACTATGAGTATGGGAAACTTTTTCTTATATTCTAAGAGGTAAGATGCACTAGAGAATATTATGAACTTAACAAATGTGTCAACAAAACATTCATGTCAAGAGCAACTCAACTACTGATTTTAGGAGATATCATTAATTATAGATTAATTTGAGGAGCTCTAGCTGGTACTCTCTTAAAATTCTTCCACATCCTAAAAGTATTAAACTGCTGCTGCTAAGTCACTTCAGTCGTGTCCGACTCTGTGCGACCCCATAGACGGCAGCCCACCAGGCTCCCCCGTCCCTGGGATTCTCCAGGCAAGAACACTGGAGTGGGTTGCCATTTCCTTCTCCAATGCATGAAAGTGAAAAGTGAAAGTGAAGTCACTCAGTCATGTCCGACCCTTAGCGACCCCATGGATTGCAGCCTATCAGGCTCCTCCATCCATGGGATTTTCCAGGCAGGAGTACTGGAGTGGGGTGCCATTGCCTTCTCCAAAGTATTAAAAGACCCCCACAAAAGCAAAGATTATTATTTTTAAAAAAATGCCTGCTTCTCAAACACTATATCATCTTTTCTTCTGACTGGACAACACAGTTACTTAGCACATGTAGGCTTGGACACTGGAAGACAGAAACAGGGCTGGCCTTCTTTGGAAAAGCCATGAAAAGAGGAAGAAAGAACAATAGCACATACAAAGGTCACACATCTACAATTTTATACTCTGAATCCTTATAGTTCTCTATAAAAAATAAAATCCGTGTAGAGCCATAACAAACATTGTCCAGAAGGACTCACATACTGAATTCCTGAGAGAACCCATATCATCATCATTCCTTTTTGATGCTGTTCTTGATAAGCAAACATCAGTCATATTCCTGAAATTACCACACACAACCTAGAAAACTTCCCATTTTTTCTTTACAAAACAGAAAAAAATTCCAGTTTACATTTCTACCTATTAATCATGTGATATACTAACTTTTAACTATAAATCAACTGGTCAGTAAAGACTATTAATCAGTGAAATCTAGCACCATCCCTGACCCTGATGGCACTTGTGAACATTATCTCACTCTCTTTCTAAACAGTCCTCAATTTTGTATAGAAAGCAGACACATCCACAGTAGGGACCACAGATGCTTAAGGTACAGTTGCAATAGAGCACTGGGCCTTGATATTCTTTTCAACTAGAACTGCCTTCTGTCTGCATCTCACTGCTTATGCACCCACCAAAAGAAGTTAAATCTGTTACAAAATATTAATACGTAGAGTATTGTTATTTTATTAGCTATACTACTGTTTGTTCTCATAAGGCAAGGGTCAGCAAACTTTTTCTGTAAAGGACCAGATAGCAAATATTTTAGGCTTTGGGACTACACAGTCTCAGTCATAACTACTCAATTCTGACTCTGCAGCATAAAAGCAGTCAGTGACAAACTATAAAGGAATGGGTAGGGCTTTGTGCCAATAAAACTTTATCTACAAGGACAAACAATGGACCAGACTTGATCTATAGACCTTAGTTCAACAATTCTGTCTTGAGGGGATGCTGCTGCTGCTAAGTCACTTCAGTCGTGTCCGACTCTGTGCAACCCAATAGATGGCAGCCCACCAGGCTCCCCTGTCCCTGGGACTCTTCAGGCAAGAATACTCGAGTGGGTTGCCATTTCCTTTTTCAATGCATGCATGCATGCTAAATCACTTCAGTCTTGTCCGACTCTGTGCGACCCCATGGACAGCAGCCCACCAGGCTCCTCTGTCCACAGGATTCTCTAGGCAAGAATACTGGAGTGAGTTGCCATTTCCTTCTCCACTTGAGGGGATAGCTCAAATATTTTTTCTTCTGTACTGATGGAACTCTGATATGCACCACAGCCCAGAATGTCCCTAATGGCAAGCATATTAATCATAACCAGATTTTCAAAGAAAAAAAATAACATACAGTCCCCCCTATAGTGACTTATTTTCTATTTGCAAAATCTAGCTGCTAGGGGTCCTCTCTGACCCACTAGGGTCAGATGTAGGTTGTTAATGCTGGTGGTCATGGCCATTTGGTCATTGACATATACACACTATTGATACTACACATAAAATAGATGGGGCTTCCCTGGTGGCCCAGATGGTAAAGAAGCTGCCTAAAATGCAGGAGACCTGGGTCCAATCTCTGGGTCAGGAAGATCCCCTGGAGAAGGGAATGGCTACCCACTCCAGTATTCTTGCCTGGAGAATTCCATAAACAGGGGAGCCTGGAGGTTTACATTCATCCATGGGGTCGCAAAGAGCCAGACATGATTTGAGTGACTAACATTTTCACTTTCACTTTTCATAAAATAGATAACTAATGAGAACCTAATGTATAACACAAGAACTCTACTCAATGCTCTGTGGTGACCTAAATGGGAAGGAAATTCAAAAAAGAGGGGATACATGGGTATGTATGGCTGATTCACTTTGCTTTACAGCAGAAACTAATGCAACATTGTAAAGCAATTATACTTCAATAAAGTTAAAAAAAAAACCAAGCTAATAAAAAAGAATTGTTCTGATTTGCTCTTGGTGCCTCTGCTGTTTGCTTGTCTCAGCAGTGGATAGAAACAGAGCAGGAGGCTTCACCAGAAAAAAGTCCTATGTGGCATGAAGATCTCAGATGCAACACACTGTGAAAAGTTCCTGAGACTTACACACTCTTCTCTTATCTAACTAAACACCTCACCTCCCTTTTACTGAAGAATATTTGAAGAACAAATAAGTCACCAGCACTCTGCTTGAAACAGCTCATCACTACTGAGACATCCCCTTGACAGGGGCAAAAGAATGCATAGCAGACATTTGGGCTGGCACAGCACACCCTTCTCAGAGAATCTTCCCCACTTGCAGACCAAGAAAACTCCTGAAGATAATCTGTCTCAGTGTGTCTAGACAAAAATCTGGGACAGTTAATGCAAAACCCTCTTTTTAAAAATCAACTTCTATTTTTGCTTTTCTCAACAAAGGCAAGATGGAGGAGGTAGTTGGAAACTGACATCTTGAACATGGCAGTTGAATCGTCTTTTCAGTTTGGCCTGACCTTAAGCAATAAATCTATGTATTCCATATTTTCACTTGTTAATGCATTTGCTTTATGCTGGATGACAAACCCCCTTGGAAATGGGTGCATCATATTATTAGAAAAAAAAATCAAGTTGTAAAGGAAGCTCTGAATCAGTGTTACCAGGTTTCCAACAGAGTTGATGTAGACCCATCAGAATGTGCATCTATGTTTGGTGGGCTTTTTTTATTACTATTATTCATTAATATTTTTATTCTTGTCCATGTGCACAAAGACCTTGGCAAGATGAACATTTTATAAGTCTGATAAATAATTGAAGCCTCCCAATCAATACCACCCAAGGGAGAGGGAAGGCAGCACTCAAGTCTGCATTAACTTCAAGGTCCTCCCTTCTAGTAAATGCTGAGGGAAGAAGAGACAGGTCTGGGCAAAGCCAGAGGCCAGGAAAAGCTCATCTCATTGGGGTGGGCTCAGTGCAACAAGCCAGCTCCTTCTACTTGTCCCTCCGTGGCTTGGGGGAGAGAGGGCAGAGAAGAGCAAGTCAGTCCACTATGTCAGGCTCATATGATGGGTACAGATAGGCAAAAAGATAGAACTATTACAAGGATTCCTGTGAAGCCCAGGTCTGTGAACTGGGCAGTTCACACAGGAGGGAGACTTGCACTTCAGGAGCTTCATTGGAACTGCAGTGTCTGAGCTGATGCTCAAACTCCGGGAAACTGTTTCAGTCAACACAGCAGTAAAGCACTCCAGAGAGGGACTTCACAGAGCTCTGCAGCCAAACTAAGCCCAAGGGGAATTCCAGGGTAAGTCTCATAAAGAGGGAAGCACAAAGCCTCATGAGTGCTAAGAGGATTCACCATGTCCCTCATTCATCCATAAACATAGGTGTCTGGTTTCCAAATATATGTCATTATGATTCTACAGATAACCCATTTATAAGGACTCATCACTGGTTGGCACCTGAGCAGCTTTCTGCTTTTCTAGAAGTATCAGTGACAATCAAATGGCACCTACCAGCCTTTTCATAGAAGAGAAATAAGTTGAGTTGGCAGTTGGTTTATTTAAAGGAAACTACTTTGCAAGATAATCCATTTACAGGCAACAAAACTTATGTATTAAAAAGTTACCATTAGTCCAAATTTTCCTCTGCTATTCTCCCTTGTACTATTTGCCAATTTTGTAAACATCTCTCAGAGTCTCTTCAGAGCTCTCTGAGTTACATCGTATCTGCTGAGCTGGTGATACCCAAAATGTAAAGGAAGACTTTTTAAAAAAGAAGAAAACAATCATGCTGTTGGAAATGAACTACAAAAAATCATTTAGGCTATGATCCTGCCTTAAGGTAAATCTATCTATAAATTTCCAGGGGCAAACAGAACATACAATATTGTAGAAGAAATAGAAAATAAAAGCTTCTACAAGCAAACTTGAATGGTCAAACTATCTTCACTGTCAAAAAATTATTAATTATGACCGCTCTGCAATGGATTGCTCTTCTCCAAACACTTGAATTCTTTGAGAGCAGAGAAAAACACCAGAAGTCAAAGAAGAAATCTCTTCTACAATCTTCTGGAAGATTTAGCCTCTACTTAGACATTCAAAGCCAAATGAAATCAACTACTTTGCAAGATAATCCATTTACAGGCAACAAAACTTATGTATTAAAAAGTTACCATTAGTCCAAATTTTCCTCTGCTATTCTCCCTTGTGTGTGTGTATAAATATATATAGTACTATAGTGTGTATAGTGTGTGTATATATACTATATATATAGTACGATATATATTGAACTAACCTAAAAATGAATTCCAACACACCTTAGGTGCAGACAAATACTATTTGATTCCACTTATACAAGGTACCTAGAAGTTGATAGACATAAGTTTGAGCAAGCTCCAGGAGTTGGTGATGGACAGGAAAGCCTGGCGAGCTGCAGTCTATGGGGTCACAAAGAGTCAGACATGATGGAGCTGAACTGAACTGAGAACAGTCAAATTCATAGAGTCAGAAATACATTGGTAGATGCCAGGGGCCAGAGAGTGAAGGAATGGGGAATTAGTGCTTAACAGGGACAGAGTTTCAGTTTAGGAAGGTGAAAAATGCAGGAGATGGATGATGCTGAAACAACAATGTGAATGTTCTCAGTGCCACTGAACTATACAGATAAATACGGTTAAAATAATATGCCTTATATCACTTTTACAACAATAAAAATATTTTAAAAAATTCAAGACTCCCTAAATTTGGGGTCCTTTTCTATAACACCACCCAGAATATGTGCAGACTTCTATCTGGGTCCATCTGCATCACCTCCATGAGATGTGGGTCAGAGAGAACTGATGTAAATATGCTGCTCGTGCCGCTTCCTGTGGAAAGAGTAATAAAGCCCCGGGTCTTTGATTCAGGAGTCTCATGTCTTCTGCTGTCATCTATGAAACTGTGGCAAACCAACTTGTTGACTTGCAAGTAGCATAAAATCTAAGACCCTTCACTGTTCTCAATACCTGCTACTGATAGAGCTTTTAAAAAGTAATCTATATCTATATTAATATCTCTGTCTACCCACCTATCTACCTAATGAGGACTAATTATGTGCCTCAGAGATTCTTTATAGCTCTCTTGGGCAATCATGTATAACAGAGCCCACAATGAAGTTACTGGGATGGAAACTGCAAAGCTGTTTCACTCTATTAAAGGTAGCCATAAGAAGCTAGGTAAAGCGGGCATAAACAAAATGAAGATTAACCTTAATGTCCTTTATGTACTCTAAGGCAGGGCTTCTCAAACTTTAATGAACATATAAATCACCTGGGAATCTCATTAAAATGCAGATTTGAATTCAGTAGGTCTGGGATGAAGCCCAAGTAACAATTTCCCAAGTGATGCTGATGATGCTTGTCCAAGTACTACACTTTGATAGCAAGGCTCTAGCAACAACTAATATATATTATATGCATATTAACACTCTGATATTTGTATAAGCTCTAACATTTTTCATAAAGATATCTCCACCAACCCAGAAAGTCCATATGAATCACTGAACATTGGTCTAAGAAAGAATACTGAAAACATTCTTGAGTACATGATTATGAGTGCTTGTACACTTAAATATGGGAAATATGAATATTTGTTATGAATTATCCTTCAGTGGAAACAGTGGCAGACTTTATTTTTGAGGGCTCCAAAATCACTGCAGATGGTGACTACAGCCATGAAATTAAAAGACACTTACTCCTTGGAAGAAAATCTGTGACCAACCTAGACAGCATATTAAAAAGCAGAGACATTACTTTGCCAACAAAGGTCCATCTAGTCAAAGCTATGTTTTTTTCTGTATTCATGTATGGATGTGAGAGTTGGACAATAAAGAAAGCTGAGCGCAGAAGAATTGATGCTTTTGAACTGTGGTATTGGAGAAGACTCTTGAGAGTCCCTTGGACTGCAAGGAGATACAACCAGTCCATCTTAAAGGAAATCAGTCTTGAATATTCATTGGAATGACTGATGTTGAAGCTGAAACTCCAATACCTTGGCCACCTGATGCAAAGAGCTGACTCATTTGAAAAGACCCTGATGCTGGGAAAGATTGAATGTGGAAGGATAAAGGGACGATAGAGAATGAGGTGGTTGGATGGCATCACCGACTCAACGGACATGAGTTTGAGTAAACTCCAGGAGTTGGTGATGGACAGGGAGGCCTGGTATGCTGCAATCCATGGAGTTGCAAAGAGTCAGACACAACTGAGCAACTGAACTGAACTGAACTGATCCTTTATTGTGAATTATAAACACGTTCTATTCAAAGAACTAGTAGCAAAGAGAACACACAGGAAAAGACCTTCCTAGAGAAGACAGAGTCTTTTGACTGTAGCAAGAATAAAAGAAACAGAGCAAATTACAATCTTACAGTTTATGTTGCTGGTAACAGTATTTCTGGTAAAGCTTATGCTGATGGGTTAAGCATAACAGGGAAAGAGAACATAATCCGTGGACATAAGACAGACTCTGGGAAAGCAAATGTTCTGTGGGGGAAAACCCAGTGGGCAGGGCTTCAGGGGCCTGTGCTATGGTCCCAACCCTATCACTCCCTTGCTGTGAGAGCTCAGAGAAGCAGTCTGTCCCCACCTGACCACTTCCTCACTCTTGCTTCTTGGGTGGAGGTTTCAATCACCCACACAGGCAGCCTCTCAGCCTCACAGACCCTTTTTTAAAGAGTGTCATCAGCGCAAATAAATCAATCTCTCTGTCTCATCTTATTCACTTGGGGGAAAGTTGGTGAGCCAATTTGAAAAGCATGGGAGAGGGCCCAGAAATAAATGAAAGGTGGAAATTTATTTTAGAATTGTATCGGGAAATACTTGGTTGCACTTTTATTTTATTCCTTTTCCATCTTCCACTGTCTTCTTCTTTCATTTCTTTGGTCTTCTCTTCTTCCTCCTTTTCCCCTCTCCATACTCTCTCTTCAAAAAGATAGTTGGAAAGGCAGCAAGGTGTATTTCAGTATTCCACACATTTGTTTCTGGTGAGCTTACTGACTTGCTTTTAAATAGATTTCTGTGGTAGAATATGCTTAGGAAATCCTGAGTCCAACAGATAAGAAATGCAGCATTTCCTGCCTCATCAGTAAACAAAGATGTCATAGTCATCAGCAACTGCAGCCCTCCAATGTGAGACAGTCAGCCCTGAGGAAATTCAGGAAAGAAAGGAAAACCTGCCATCTAGTAGCCATCACACTGCAGTTACTCCCTACGGTGAGCCCTGAGGAAACTCAGGATGTGAAAACACAGGGTACTAGCCTCAGACAGATGAGATGCACTTAATTCAAAGATTTCTCTACTGAGAACCGTCTCAACAGAGATGGTCTTTAATAGGCAATGTACACCCTGCCTCTCTGAGAGGGGCCTGCAGGGTGCTGTGCAATGGCACTCCACTCCAATACTCTTGCCTGGAAAATCCCATGGATGGAGGAGCCTGGAAGGCTGCAGTCCATGGGGTCGCTGAGGGTCGGACATGACTGAGTGACTTCACTTTCACTTTTCACTTTCCTGCATTGGAGAAGGAAATGGCAACCCACTCCAGTGTTTTTGCCTGGAGAATCCCAGGGACGGGGGAGCCTGGTGGGCTGCCGTCTATGGGGTTGCACAGAGTTGGACACGACTGAAGTGACTCAGCAGCAGCAGCACATAAACCAGCCCTTCCCCTGCTAGCGTTCTGAAGAATTCACTGTGAGAAAGTTCTGGTATGAAGA
Organism: Bos indicus x Bos taurus; assembly: GCF_003369695.1. Classification (NCBI taxonomy): domain Eukaryota; kingdom Metazoa; phylum Chordata; class Mammalia; order Artiodactyla; family Bovidae; genus Bos; species Bos indicus x Bos taurus. Next base: position 78,057,483 of record NC_040083.1, on the reverse strand, counting down.
TTTTGGATGCCAGAAACAAGCTATCATGTTTCACCCCGAACAAGCCTTGGGCAAGTCATATAACCTAAGCCTCCAGTTTCCTCATGTTTAGCCAGGAGGTCAGTGACATCTAACAGATGGGGCTATTGAGGAGACAAGTAAGATGAAGTATAAAAAGTGTCAGGCACAGAGTCCCCTCTCCAACCAGGAGTTTTAGATTCACAGGTGAGGTCAACCCGTGTCCCTTGAGGGCTAGCTGACAAAGCATCCATCCTACTGAAAAACTACCCTTGGAGATGAGGCCACTGGCCTCTTTACTGACTAGTGTTTTCTAGTCCTATACCCTCAAACCTGAACATTCCCTTCTAGGGGCTTCCCACTCGGCTGTGTGAGCTTGTGACCACAGTCCCAACAGATGACATTTACCAAATGAATAAGGAAGAGAAAAAAAAAAAACATTGAGATAAAAAAGGTCACAGAAAATAAACAAAGGCAGAAATGAAGGCAGGTCAGAGAGTTTCAGACATATCTGTCCAGAGGCAGCCTCAGTTTGGCCTCCTTAGGGGGAGCATGGCCTCAAGCAAGTGAAATATAATCTCCCTTCCATTTAAAAAATAAAGATAATGATGCCTTATCTCACAGCACTGTGCTGAAGAATTAAGAGGGATCAGATATGTTATGCACTTAGCACAGAAGGTAGCACAGAGCAGGAACTCAGAACAATAAAAACAAAGCTAAATGTCCTTTTGAAGCTAAGGGGAAAAATATAGAGCTGTTATTCTCAAATCCAATTCTTTGACTTCTAGATTGGAAACTGGATAATATGCTCCTTCTGAGGAAATGCCAGAAAAAGGAATACGCATAGGGCATCATTTCCTACATCTGACTTCAGATACACCCAGTGAGTGGTGGTAGATGTAGTTTCAATGCTGCCATTTTGACTGAGTGAAAGAGAATCTCTTATTATCTACTGGATTCCAAAAAGATTAAAATCAACAATGGAAAAACAACATCTCAGATTTGCTGATAACCAACCCTTACTCATCCCCTTCCTCACAGCAATCAGGTAGAGAGATCAACAGGACTCCCCTCACCTCCTCCACCCACTACTACATTTCCCCCATGCCCTATATATTTATCAATCTATTGTCATCTCCCTCTCTCTCTGTCCCTCTATCACAGGGAAGGGTCTCTTGCTGGCCCAGAGCATTTGTTGAAGAAGTGAATGAATTCCACATTAGTTATTTAGTAAGCATGACCACTCAAAGATTTACAGTCCATCAAAACAATATGAAGACTGTGAAAACAGAATTTTTTAAAAAATAGTAATGTTATTATAACTCATATGAACAGTTTTATTAATCACTTCTAACTTTAATAGCAAATCAAGGCAGAAAGTAAGAAGTCATGGCAGAAGCCAAGAAATCAACATAAACAAGATCACTCTTCCCATTGAGATGTTCTAACCCTGCCTCTCAATGACTTCCTGACCAATCCCTAAATTCAGCAGCTCACCTGTGACCTCAGGAATAATTCTAAACTCCATGGCACACAGGAAGGCCTTTTGCCTTTTGGTCATTGTCCATCTTACCATTATCGTCTCGTGTCATTGTCCTCTTGTATCTGCCCCTCCAGCAACATCTAAACTACCTGATAAGAACCTTCATGCTAGGACAGGTGCCTTCTCCACCCTCTCCTCCTCTACTCAACCTTCCAGACTCTACTAGAGGGCTGACAACCCTGTGAAATGCTCTCTGATTTCTCTTCAGTTCAGTTCAGTTCAGTCGCTCAGTGGTGTACAACTCTTTGCAACCCCATGTACCACAGCACGCCAGGCCTCCCTATCCAACACCAACTGCTGGAGTCTACCCAAACCCATGTCCATTGAGTCGGTCATGCCATCCAACCATCTCATCCTCTGTCATCCCCTTTTCCTCCTGCCCTCAATAAATCAGTCCCCTCCTACATGCGGCTATTTAGATTATTGCCATGTCACCTTCTTAGTTGTCAGACTTCCTCTAGACTACAAACTTCTGGAAGACAAGTAATGATGTACACATATTTACTCCCTGTGCCTGATACACTGTATATCCTCAGTAAGATGTTTATTGGAAGAATAAATGGATGCATGTCCACTGTTACACACTTTCTATTCTCTCATCACTGACCCTCCCAACTAATCAACTTTCAACCATTGACAAGAAACACTGAAAGGATCTGAGGTGAACTTTATGAAACTTCAGGGAACCCTTAATATCTACTGAGCACTATCTTATTAACCTTTAGATTAAATCAGAATTCCTCTCTGAAAGTGAAGCTGGTGTGTTGATTTTACAGATTAAAAAAGAGAGGCAGAGAAGAAACTCAGACAAGATAAGCCACCAAAAAAGAACTGAGCAGGACTTGAGTCCATGCTCCTTTGGCTACCCTATCTGAACTCAAATGCAAATTTCTTTTCACCCTTTATCATTTCAAAGGATGCTCTCTTTCCAATTGTCCTCCATTATAATTCTCACTTTTTAAACTATGTCCCCTAGCAACCCTCAGATGGTCTGCCTACCAAATCTCTTCTATTCCTCTCTCTTCCAGATCCTCCTGCCCCAAAAACCTGACCAAGTGTTTCCACTGCCTTTCTAGTGTCTGCCTTCAGTGTCTCTTCTGCCCAAGTCACTTGGATGGCTTTGTAACAATTTGCAATAACATAGCATGTATACCAAAAACACATGGATCTTTGTTTTTTCCTTATAGTTTAGTTCAGAAGACATTTACTGACCTACTGACCATTAGCTCTGACTTGCACCATACAAGTACTAAGGACGCGGGGATTCAAAAACAAAAGCGTTGACCTTGAGGAGACCTCAGGTTAATGGGAAGGGTAATAAGTATGCATATTCTTTCAACATGATGGGTTAAGAATTTTCCTGGATGATTATTCATGGTACAAATACAAACATGCTGTGTTAAGTTGCTTCAGTTGTGTCCAACTCTGTGACACCCCATAGGCTACTGCTTGCCAGGTTCCTATGCCCATGGGATTCTCCAGGCAAGAATATTGCACTGGGTTGCCATGTCCTCCTTCAGGGGATCTTCCTGACCCAGGGATTGAACCCATGTTTCTTATGTCTAATCTGCATTGGCAGGCAGGTTCTTTTACCACTAGGGCCATCTGGGAAGCCCATATGCAAATCCACAAAAAAAGAACTTTGTCCATTGTGAAGTATCAGAGAAAGCTTCCTGAAAGAAGTGATGCCTGAGCTTCATCTTTAAAAGATTACGAAAGAAATAATCAGACAAAGGAGTAGAGGAGGGCACTTGAGAAAGAGGGAACAGCTAGAGTTTGTAGTAAGTGCTGATATCACCTTCCAGAAAATTCAAAGACTTCTGATCTGGTTTCAGTGTACTCTTGCTGAAATTTTTACATGTGCAGGGTTTGTGTCAGCAACGAATAATTCAAACAGTTTCCAACACAAAATGGCTGATGGAAGTCCATCTTGATGACCAAGCCATCATTAATGAAGGTCATTAGCCTTCATTTTTTTTTCTTTAAGGATCTCTCTTTCGAACAGACTGATGATTCCTGTAGAGGAGTTAGGGCTCTTAGAACATGATGCTCCATTTAGGGGCCAAGACAGTCATTTTCTAAACAGCATCCTGGTACCATACGGTCGCAGCACTGAGCATGGCCATCGTGGAAAGAACGCCACGAGAGAAACCTCCATTCTCTGCTCTGGGAGCACATTCCTGGTGCCCTGTTCTGTTTTCCACCTTCTCCGTAATTCTGTTTTTCTATGAAACACCCCAGATTCGGTCATGAACTGGACAGAGAACTCCCTGTTCACAACAAATGGATGTGACTTGATTCAAGCACTTATTAGAAATCATTTTAAATCACTCCCATTCTGGGAAATTAAGTTTGGTGTTTGGTAATGCATTTTGCTATCACTTAATAAAGAGATGGTCTCCTCCAATATTAATAAGTCATATGAACGTTGATGTTGGGATGCCTCTGTGATAGCATCTAGAAGTAGAACTAGGCAAGGGAGTCAGCAGTCTGACTTGCTGCCCAGCAGTCAAAAAAGCTAAATCATTAAAACCAGAAAGATTTGGGGTTCAAATTGTAGTTCTGCCAATTACTAGCTCTGTGACTTGGGCATGTTAATAAATGCCTCTGGACTTCAGTTAACTCATCCTTAAAATGCAAGGTTATTATGAAAATCAAAGAAAATGTGTCAAGAAAGTGGCACACAGTGCCTTCCCTCAATAAATGATAACTATAATCTATCCCTCACTTAAATTTTTAATTAAATTTTAAGATCACTCACTTGCAGATTATAGCTCAGATTGGCAGACAAGGGGTTAAAAATAGTTTTAAATGTATTTATAAAAAGCATCAAGTAACATATTTAATTTCTTAGAGCTCCTACAGAAAATGCTGTCTTAAGTCAGTTGCTCAGAAGTTGACTCAGAGAGCAGCGTTCATGGCAGGTGATTTATCCAAGGAGGGGTCCCAGGAGAGAGGAAAGCGGTAAATGGAAGAAGCACATCCAAGAAAAGCTGCAATTTCAGGTGAAGTCTCAGCCTCAGCCTGACCCTGCAGGGAGCTCTGGAGTGTAAATTACACCATATATCCTACAGAGAACTTGTGAATTACCCAAGAGTTGGCCCAGCCTAAAGGCAAGGGAGTGAGCTTGCTCCTTCTAAACCAGTCAGTTAACAACAGAGCAGGTGAGGGAAGAGAGTGCAGAGTACTGAGCTCCCAGCCACTTTCAGTTCTCTGTGTGTGTGTGTATGTGTGTGTGTGTGTGTGTGTGTACTGGGGTGGGGGAAGAGTGATACAAGCTCAAGGTTAAGCCTCTGAAGGAGGTCTTGAGGTCTCAGATGCTGGCCCTTAGGAGCAATTGTACACAGAAACCAGGGAAAGTGCACAGGACCAGTGAAAGGAGTTTGAGAGCAGTGGAACATGAACATTTGCAACATTAATCAGGAGAATTTCACGGACCCACATCTATGCTGACTTTGCCTTTTCATCATTGGAGTTGGGCAATAGCCCAATAATGTACCTTTCACTGCAAATACATCTATTTTTATTTGGTAATTTACAAAATCTAAGTTTGAAGTAAATATTTCCTAGGAGTATGAAACTCAAGTTTGAAGGTTTGCCCTGAGGCACCCAAAAAATGAGCTCTTCAACCTAATATGATTATGGTTTTCTATTGAAGAAAGTTGTGCTAGTCACTAATAGAGGGCACTGACCTTGCTCAGACAGAAATGATTGAGAAAGGGCAGTGGGAAACTCCTCAAATACCAGGAGAAAACCTGGCAGCAACAATTCCTGGAATCTTCATGCATATTCATTTAACCATCTATGTAGCTCAAGATCCTGGGATGCTATTTAAATTGAGTTGTATAATCTATGCATCTGGTTTAAGACAGATCTATATTGCAAGAATTCAATACTGCTTTATTCAAATAAATTCTGGTAATGTAAAACATAATTTCTTATACCTCAGGGGCTTATCTGTAGATAGTGTAAGGGGACTTTAAGACCTTGGGAAATAAGGACTCAATGGAGACAGCCAATTGGATAGATAGACTGGGACACAGGTCAACTGAAGATTAACTAATATATTATTATAAGTGACTACAAAAATATGAAATATTAAAATATTTTTTAAATAACACATATACTTAATTTGTTAGAGTCACGAATGGTTCTATACACCCCATTTTCAAAAATTTCCAATAGGGTTTATAATTTAGCAACTTGCAATTTAAGGCACATATGTCAGTACAAATACTGTATAAGCCAATATATTAAAATAGAATTCATGAAAAATTTATGAGGAGCCCAACAGACAGATAACACTGGTGATTAATGGACACCTCGAGTTTGTAAACATAAGTTATAATTATAAATAAACAGCCAGTAACCACAACAATTGCCACCAAACACAAGGGGTTGTTTCTACTTTTGGACTCTCAGAATACAACAGGAGACCAAGAGATTTACAGAAACTCCTATGGGTGTGGGGAGGGTGGGAGGAGGAGAGATGACAGAGCCTAAGAATGACTGTTTTCTTCAAACAAAATTCTCAAGTTTTACTACTGTTTCAAAATATTTGCAATGAACTATCATCTCAAGGTGAAACATTTTATAAAGTTGGTGCTAAAACAAAAGGATGAAGCTACTTAGACTTAGTGTTTCCCACTCTTGGCATAAATGGTATGGACCTAACAGGATCAGAAAATATTAAGAGGTGGCAAGAATACACAAAAGAACTGTACCAAAAAGATCTTCACGACCCACATAATCATGATGGTGTGATCACTCACATTCACCTAGAGCCAGACATCCTGGAATGTGAAGTCAAGTGGGCCTTAGGACGCATCACTACAAACAAAGCTAGTGGAGGTGATGGGATTCCAGTTGAGCTATTTCAAATCCTGAAAGATGATGCTGTGAAAGTGCTACACTCAATATGCCAGCAAATTTGGAAAACTCAGCAGTGGCCACAGGACTGGAAAAGGTCAGTTTTCATTCCAATCCCAAAGAAAGACAATGCCAAAGAATGCTCAAACCACCACACAATTGCACTCATCTCACAATCTAGTAAAGAAATGCTCAAAATTCTCCAAGCCATGCTTCAGCAATACGTGAACCATGAACTTCCAGATGTTCAAGCTGGGTTTAGAAAAGGCAGAGGAACCAGAGATCAAATTGCCAACATCCACTAGATCATCAAAAAAGCAAGAGAGCTTCAGAAAAAAAATCTGTTTCTGCTTTATTGACTATGCCAAAACCTTTGACTGTGTGGATCGCAATAAACTGTGGAAAATTTTGAAGGAGATGGGAATACCAAACCACCTGATCTGCCCCTTGAGAAACCTGAATGCAGGTCAGGAAGCAAAGTTAGAATTGGACATGAAACAACAGACTGGTTCCAAATAGGAAAAGGATTATGTTAAGGCTGTATATTGTCACCCTGCTTATTTAACTTATATGCAGAGTACATCATAAGAAACGCTGGACTAGAAGAAACACAAGCTGGAATCAAGATTGCTGGGAGAAATATCAATAGCCTCAGGTATGCAGATGATACCACCCTTCTGGTAGAAAGTGAAGAACTAAAAAGCTTCTTGATGAAAGTGAAAGAGGAGAGTGAAAAAATTGGCTTAAAGCTCAACATTCAGAAAACTAAGATCACGGCTTCTGGTCCCATTACTTCATAGAACTAGTTGGGGAAACAGTGGAAACAGTGGCAGACTTTATTTTTGAGGGCTCCAAAATCACTGCAGATGGTGACTGCAGCCATGAAATTAAAAGACGCTTACTCCTTGGAAGGAAAGTTATGACCAACCTAGACAGCATATTAAAAAGCAGAGACATTACTTTGTCAACAAAGGTTCATCTAGTCAAGGCTATGGTTTTTCCTGTGGTCATGTATGGATGTGAGAGTTGGACTATAAAAAAAGCTGAGCACCGAAGAATTGATGCTTTTGAACTGTGGTGTTGGAGAAGACTTTTGAGATTCCCTTAGACTGCAAGGAGATCCAACCAGTCCACTCTAAAGATCAGTCCTGGGTGTTCATTGGAAGGACTGATGTTGAAGCTGAAACTCCAATACTTTGGCTACCTGATGTGAAGAGCTGACTCATTTGAAAAGACCCTGATGCTGGGAAAGATTGAGGGCAGGAGGAGAAGGGGACGACAGAGGATGAGATGGTTGGATGGCATCATTGATTCAATGGACATGGGTTTGGGTAGACTCAGGCAGTTGGTGATGGATAGGGAGGCCTAACATGCTGCAGTTCATGGGGTCTCAAAGAGTTGGACACGACTGAGCAACTGAAATGAACTGAACTGAACTGAACTGAACTCTTGGCATATTTAAAGTCTGATTACAGTTCTCTGCTTTCCCATGCATTGTTTTGTAAAAGAAAAGTTTGGGATTGATAAGAATATGATATGTAGTATAAGACACTGAACAGAGGAAAAACAGAAATCCAACCAAAATTAATACTGTCCAAGAATCTGTGCCAATGAATGGGATTATCCAAAACTGTGGCCATTATTTTCCATTTAAAGTTCTCATAATGCAAGTCCGTACATGGCAGGTGTGTCTTTTCAAATATGTTTTTTTTTAAATTTTGCTGGTAATATTGGAGTTTATTTCTTTGAATTTGCTAACCTATTAGCATATTAAGTGATAGGTGATAAAATAAGCTAGAATAAATACATCTTACTGGGAACTTCCTAAGCAGGAAGATTTACAAGACATTCACATACTCAAGAACCCAATGCAGGTCTCATGGGGAAAGGATGCAGAGGATTCTGCTCTAGATCACCCAGGCTAGCGGATAGGGATGGTGGATTGATGGAAAGGAAAAGAGAGGAGAGAAGATTCCCAAAGATGATGGTCAAATACTTCCCAAAGAGGGAATAAAAAGAGAGCGAAGCATAGAGACAGAAAAATACATTAAGGAGATCTGCTCATAGAATAATTACATCATGCCAAACCCAGATCCCTTTGTGCTTCAAGAAAGAAGATTAATCCATACCACATGATGGCAAAGTATTATCAGTAATTTGTTGGGAGGATAATAAGCAGGATAATCAAGTGTGTTCTTACTCTGTGGAAATGCATAGCTTCAAAAAAATACAGCCTGAGCTTAAGTACTAGCCTTGTGTTTCAAGAAAAAAAAAAACAAAACAAACAAAAAATCATGCAGAGAACATGGGTTCCACTTAATTTCTTAATATTTAACCATCACAATAATAAAAAACATAAGAATCTACATGATGTCTTTGCTCACTGTGAAAATGTATCATTTGAGTTTTCAAACAGTTGGCATTTTGCTCCCAATGGCAACTGAGATCTCAAAAAGAGAGAAGTTACTTGAATTAGAGTGGATATGAAATTAACTGGAATGTAATGACACTGTACAGGAGACAGTGACCAAAATCATCCCAAAGGAAAAGAAATGCAAGAAGGCAAAGTGGTTGCTTGAGGAATCCTTACAAATAGCTGAGAAAATAAGAGAAATGAAAAGTAAAGGAGAAAGGAAAAGATACACCGAACTGAATGCAGAGTACCAGAAAATAGCAAGGAAAGTTAGGAAAGCCTTTTTAAGTGAACAATGCCAAGAAATAGAGGGGAACAACAGAATGGGTAACATTAGAGATCTCTTCAAGAAAATTGGAGATATCAAGGAAACATTTCATGTAAGGATGGGCATGATAAAGGAGAGAAACAGTAAGGACCTAACAGAAGCAGACAGGATTAAGAAGAGGTGGTAAGAATACACAGAAGAACTATACAAAAAAAGATCTTAAGAACCCAGATAACCATGATGATGTAGTCACTCACCTAAAACCAGACATCCTGGGGTATGAAATCAAGTGGGCCTTAGGAAGCTTTTGGAGGGGATGGAATTCCAACTGAATTATTTCAAATCCTGAAAGATGATGCTGTTAAAGTGCTGCACTCAATATGTTGAAATTCAGAAAACAGCAGTGACCACAGGACCGGAAAAGGTCAGTTTTCATTCCAATCCCAAAGAAGGGCAATACCAAAGAATGTTCAAACCGCCATACAATTGGGCTCATTTCACCTGTTAACGAGGTAATGCTCAGAATCCTTCAAGCTAGGCTTTAGCATTTGAATCAGTTCTATTGAGGTGGATGAAACTGGAGCCTATTATACAGAGTGAAGTAAGCCAGAAAGAAAAACACCAATACAGTATACTAACGCATATATATGGAATTTAGAAAGATGGTAACAATAACCCTGTGTACGAGACACCAAAAGAGACACTGATGTATAGAACAGTCTTATGGACTCTGTGGGAGAGGGAGAAGGTAGGATGATTCGGGAGAATGTCATTGAAATACGTATAATATCATATATGGAATGAGTCACCAGTCCAGGTTCGATGCACGATACTGGATGCTTGGGGCTGGTGCGCTGGGACGACCCAGAGGGATGGTATGCGGAGGGAGGAGGGAGGAGGGAGGAGGGAGGAGGTTTCAGGATGGGGAACACATGTATACCTGTGGCGGATTCATTTCGATATTTGGCAAAACCAATACAATATTGTAAAGTTTAAAAATAAAATAAAATTTAAAAAAAGGATATACAGAAATAGAGCCAAAAAAAAAAAAAAGAAATTCCAGATTTACAAGCTGGGTTTAGAAAACGCAGAGGAACCAGAGATCAAATTGCCAACATTCACTGGATCATAAAGAAAGCAAAAGAATTCCAGAAAAACAACTACTGCTTCACAGACTATATGAAAGCCTTTGACTGTGTGGATCACAACAAACTATGGAAAACTCTTAAAGAGATGGGAATACCAAACCACCTTACCTGTCTTCTGAGAAACCTCTATGCAAGTCAAGAAGCAAGAGTTATAACCAGACATGGAAAAACGGACTGGTTCAAAATTGGGAAAAGAGTACATTAAGAATGTATACTGTTCCCCTGCTTATTTAATTTATATGCAGAATACAACATGTGAAATGCCAGGCTGGATGAAGCACAAGCTGGAATCAAGATTGCTAGGAGAAACATCAACAGCCTCAGATAAGCAGATGATACTACTCTAATGGCAGAAAGTGAAGAGGACCTAAAGAGCCTCTTGATGAAAGGGAAAGATGAGAGTGAAAAAGCTGGCTTGAAACTCAACACTCAAAAACTAAAATAATGCCATTTGGTCCCATCATTTCATGGCAAATAGATGGGGAAAAAATGGAAACAGTGGGAGATTTTATTTTCTTGGGTTCCAAAATCACTGCAGACAGTGACTGTAGCCATGAAATTAAAAGACACATGCTCCTTGGAAGAAAAGCTATGACAAACCTAGACAGCATATTAAAAAGCAGATACATCACTTTGCTAACAAAGGTCCATACAGTTAAAACTGTAGTTTTTCCAGTAGTCATGTACTGATGTGAGAGTTGGACTATAAAGAAGGCTGAGAGTCAAAGAACTGATGCTTTTGAATTATGGTTCTAGAGAAGACTCTTGAGAGTCCCTTGGACTGCAAGGAGATCAGAGTCAATCCTAAAGGAAATCATTCCTGAATATTCATTGGAAGCTGAAGTTCCAGTACTTTGGCCACCTGATGCAAAGAGCCAACTCACTGGAAAAGACCCTGATGCTGGAAAAGATTGAGGGCAGGAGGAGAAAGGAGTGACAGAGGATGAGATGGTTGGATGGCATCACTGACTCAACAGACGTGAGTTTGAGCAAACTCTGGGAGGTAGTGAAGGACAGGGAAGCCTGGCATGCTGCAGTTAATGGGGTCACAAAGAGGGGGACATGACTTAGTGACTGAACAACAACAGCAAGCCCTTGGAGTGAACAGGGCTGCATAAAAGGAATCAGTGAAGATGAGAAAAATTATAAGATAACTCAAGGCATGACTCAAAACCTTGGTCCTATCCTTTTCTGGTCTCAAGTGGCCATGATCTTGTGAAAACTAGCAATCACGAATCTTAGAGTGTGTAATGCTGTGGAATGCTGACTACTAGAAACTTTAGACTATCATTTCAGAGTGTGTGCTGAATGTGTATCTGGGTATGTATACATGTATTAATATTGGAGACTGGGAAAAGGTGGATCCTGACCTCGAGTGACAATGAATTTTCTGTCTCTCTCCCACTTAAAGTTTAAGCACCATGAGGCAGAAATTTTGTTTAATATTACATTTCCAGAGCCTTAGAATAGTCTTACTCAGATAATCATTTTTTAAACTGAAATCAAAATGATTTAGTTACTATTTTTCTTTATTGCATATTTTTAAGACTTAAGCCTTATGCTAAATAATATTTCCAGGAAACCAAGGGTATGATGTACCAGGCTTATTTTTCCTAATTAATATTAAAATAAATATAAAACTATCAACATTAAAGGTGTTATTCCCAAACATCCCTTAAACCAGTTTTGTTACCACTGAGTATACATGTCCCCAGCTTTGGGAAGGATGGTATCATCCAATAGTAATGCATGCCAGTTGAAGCACATATTAGTGACATCCAATGGCAGCACATAAAAAGCAGCAAATTTGGTGTGGAAATAGAATTTGTTTATTCTTATGATATTTCGTAGTTTCGTAGCATAAAACATTAAAGCTGGAAATAAGGCCTGGCTCCCAGCCCTATATCTGCCACAAACCAGCTGTGTAACCTTAGGCAAGTCACTTAAGCTCTCTGGGCGCCAATGTTCTCATCTCTGTAGTAAGGACTTGGGATGATTCCTAAACTCACTGGCAGTTCTCACTGTCTTTGATTCTACCAACAACCAAAAAGGTGCAGGAGAGAATCTAAAGCGATTAGGTTTATTACACCTACTTAATGTTTAATCATAGCGAAAAGGAAAAACAGAAGAATTTGCATAATGCTCAGTGACTTTGAGGAGCACAAAGTAAATATCTTACAAAATAAAATGATATTTCAGACACAGTAATACTGTGACCATAAGTCTTTTCTGTAACCTCATGACCCTCCCTAGTGTAGGCAGCTGGATACCAAACCTCCATCGCCTCAAGGAAGGATTATCCAGGATTCACATAAAACTAAAATTAAAAAGTAGAAATTATTGGTCAAGATCAGAATGCTCTTTTTTCATTTTTTTAAAACAAAATCTAGTAGAAGGAATGATTAAAGCAGAAAAACACCCTTTTACAACACTCATAAGTTAAATAATTGTTTCAAGAAAGCATCAGAACTGAGATTTGGGAGAAGAAGATATTTGCTAGATGTCAAATTATCACTCTACAAATTACTTACTAATTGCAAAGGGGAGCTTATATTTACAAAGAAAAGATCTGATGATCGCCATTTTTAAAAAGCAGTCCAACTTACAGAAATAGTGTATCAACCTGACATTATGGGCTTCTAACTGTGATTCACTGTGAACACACAGCTCCTCTGTGAGGGTCCTCTTCCCAAAAACATTTCATGGGAGATAAGCAAATTAGGTGCAGGAAGGAGAAAGCGTGTACCCCGCCCCCTAGTCAAGCATGGCAGCTGGGGAACTAGGGAGCATCTAGTCAAGTTTGGAGATTCAACAAAAGAGACCTCCTTTTTGGAGGGACCTGAAAAGGTGGCCAAGAAGTCAAGACAATCTCAAGCCTATGATGGCAGGAACTTGAGCCCACCCTGTGTCCAGACAAGTCTCCTAGAGTTTCCTGAGTCCCCAGATTGTGGGGCAGATTGCAGAAGATTGTGAAGGCAGGGGACCCTGCTTAGGAACACAAACATAAAACTGAGACCTGTATCACCTGGTAGCCAAGGACACCAACCAACACAGCAGCCACCAACATGGAGAAATGACCACCGGTGACCACAGAACTCCGCCTCCTATACAGTGGCACCTCAGCATCCCTAAGCAATGAGGGAATGAAGGCAAAAGGAGAGATCAGACTTGAGGGGAAAAACACTAAATCTTCTGTGGTTGCCCATAATTATCTGAGATTACCCAGAATGGTAAGAGGTTAAGTTTCCACTGCCTAGTGCAAAAAGAGCAAAGAACAGATATTTAATTAAACTATGAGAAATAAAGTCACATATCTTACATTCTGTGTCCAAAATAAGTGCCTGCCCCATCCACTATCCTGTACTAGACATTTTAATATTCCTCCACCCTTGTCATAGCCTTACAGGAGACCCAGACATAATGTGAGGAATACATTATGCAAATAAATATACATCTGAAATCACCTTGCAGTTGTCTACACTCACAGCTACATGGAATACAACACAGAAATTATTTATGGCCTATGTAATGCATGTGGCTTTCCAATATGAATAAATCAAGATTTATTTCAAATCAAATAAAAAAGCTATGCTATGAAGTCTGACTCAAAAGAGTTGGGAAGAAGATCAGCTGTTGGTCTGCTTCCTGAGAAGCCCACACCATTGCAGAAACAGAGAGCTAGGCAGAGCTGCCTCTCTTTTTTGGAGCTGGGATGTCAAAGGTACCCCTGCTTGGATATATGCTACATGCAAATTAATAGGAAACAGACTTACTGGGAATGTCAGTCAGATAAGAAATAGCTTCTCTTAATAACTGAGAGGCAATATTTTCTTGAGATGACTATAAGCTGAAAACATATTCAGGATTATTTAGTATTGACCATATAGACACAATATTTCCTATGTTAATAATAGATCACAGTTTCACAGTGGAGAAAAAAGACTGCATCATTACACACCAAAATAATAAAGGATATCACCAGAAGTGCGTGGCAGACTCTTTTAGTGTGTGTGTGATGGTTTTGAATGGTTTTGCAACAGGATGGTAGATATTAAAGCCAGAGGAAACCCAGAGATGTCCTTTGATCCCACACTCTTAATTCTGGTCTTTACACAATCTTCTTTTACAGGTACGGGAAAGGTTCAGTTGGGTGGCTGACTCTGCTTAAGTCTTGCCAGAACTACTAAAGTTGACAACCATGAGTGCAAACAGAAATATGATCTCATTCCCAGCATTCTCCCCTCCCACTCCACTCCCACCCTAAATTTGAGTCCCCTTCCTTCCTCCTACTGGCACTGGTTAGGGCCGAGATGATGCCTCTGCCTTCAACTCAGGATATTAATCTCTTACTTAAGACTTGGTGAGTGAAAATGGATCTCTCTTTCTCTCTCTCTCATTCTTTCTTGTCCTCAGACCACTAAAGCTCATAGGTGATCACTGAAGAAGCGCATGCTATTCTATTTCTGCTGATATCTTGATAAAAACAAAGATCTTCCACGGCCACTTGCCTGCCCAAGCCTTGGCTTCTCTGGGAAAGTAACATCTTAGTCTGTGATTATATTAATATGAGTGACAATCAATTGCATAAGGAAGAATCTATTTTATCCAGAATCCCTCTTTTCATCTAGTTTTTTTGGGGGGAAGTTTTAAAATTTTTATTTTATATAAAAGAGCTAGCATTGCTTCTACATAAGGATGATCCAAAAAAAAAAAAAAGAGTCATCAAAAACTAAAGCCTGTTTTTGTTAAAAGAAGTTATTTGTAATCCCCCACACAAATGGGAAGCATATTATAACAGGAGCCTCCATGAGCTCATATTTCTAGACATAAGCTGATGGTTACTGAGGGAAGAGGGGCTCCCTTTCCCATCCCACCCTTGCCTGCTCTTTCTACTCCTTCCCTACAGTAAATACTCCTCCCAAAAGAAACTAGGAAAGACTACATACCAAATCAATCAATACATGAAATAGATTTCTCACAAACTCCAAAACAATTTCAATAAATGAATTGCTCAAAAGATGATAAAATTAGGAGTTTGCAATAATTTGTACACAGTATCTTAAAGGACAGAAAGGCTGAAAATAAGCATATGGTTCAGCAACTTTACATTCATAATGCATACGCATAAAACATGGACACATTGAAATTACAATTTTTTCTACAAATTCAACTAATAAACCTTAAATATACACTGTATGCATTTGAGACCTTTTTCTGCAATCCTGATTCAGAATACATTCAGACAGGACTCTCCCCATTTTCTTTTCCTGAGTTTGCATAAATGCATGTGTGCGTGCTCAGTTGTGTCCCACTTTTTGCAACCCCATGAACTATAGCCCACCAGGCTCCTCTGTTCATGGAATTTTCTAGGCAAGAATACTGGAGTGGGTTGCCATTTTCTCCTCCAGGGGATCTTCTCAACCCAGGGATCAAAACCATATCTCTCGCATTGCAGGCAGATTCTTTATCACTGAGCCATCAGGAAAGCCCAGTTATATATTACTAAAACATAAATCTCAACAATAACTATCTTATAGAATTCATTCAGTGAGCCAGGCATGAAACTAAGCATTGATTTAATTCTTGTAATCAATTAAGAGATGGATATTATTCCTTCTACCAAAGAGGAATCTAAGATTTATAGAGTTTAAAAATTTGCCCCAAATTACGGTTAGCAGGTGGAAGACATGAAATCTGAACCCAAACTTGTCTGATTCATAAGCTTCCAATATTTCCATAACTCCTAGGTTTGAAGACTTAAGAGTTAACAACTTACAAACATGAAGGATGTGCAGTATTCAAACAGGCTGTCTTCTGAGTTACCACGTGACAGTTCCGCTGATTTAGAGCTAAATTTACTCCCCGAGTCATTCAGTATTCTTGCCCAAAATAAAGTAGGATAAAACCAGAGCATATGTTAGAACTTAAGCCAAGTTATTATCTGTCTTCTTCACAAATTCTGAAAAGCTGGTCCACCAAAATCAGATGCTAGGAATGAGGAGGAAGAAAATCAAAATAGGGAGGGAAGAATGCTAAATTAGGAAGCACAGAGATGTGGAAGGACAAAATGGCAGGAAGAAAAATGAGAGGTTAAAAAAAAGAGAAACAAAGGATGAAAACAAGAAGAAAAGTAGCAGATTTTCCAATTTTGGAAGCCTCTTTTCAGTGCATGATGATCTGTGTAAGGTCAAAGTGAGTTCACCGCGGGATTTACGGAGGACCAAAGAGAGGATAGCAAGTGCTCCTGATGTTTAAGTACAAAATTGAATTTCTTAAAGGACTCTCTATCTTTTCACAAGACTCATAGCATGGGAAGTCCCTAAACAATACAGCTGCACCCTCTACATAACAGGCATACCTGAGTTCTCCCCTGAATCGCACTGGGCTTATGGGGTGTCTACGTATGACAGGGAATTTTAAAAGTTTGCGGTCAGTGCATTTGAAAAGCTAATGGCATATATGAAACAAGTTGCCAGTCCAGGTTCGATGCACGATACTGGATGCTTGGGGCTGGTGCACTGGGACAACCCAGAGGGATGATATGGGGAGGGAGGTGGGAGGAGGGTTCAGGATGGGGAACAAATGTATACCTGTGGCAGATTCATTTCGATATTTGGCAAAACTAATACAATATTTTAAAGTTTATAAATAAAATTAAATTTTTTTAAAAAAGGCAAAAAAAAAAAAAAAAGAAAAGCTAATGGGAAAAATGCTGCTGCTTCTGCTCCCTGCCTTGCCTGATGGAGCCATTCCTGAAGGTTCTGGGCCCATTTTCAATATGCTGCAAAGAAAAAGCATGTTCTGCCCTCAGGTAGACAAAAGCCAAATGGTGACCCTATAAGAAGTAAGAGACTTCAGATAGCAGATCTTCACCTCACAAACATAAGGGTAAAGCTTTATATAACATCTCCAACAGACAACAATGGCACACTTGGGCTCTTTTGACAAATTTTCACTTTGTCAAATTACTCAATAACTCTTGCAACTAAACATCTTTTATGAAATTTCCAAGGATTTGATTGTTACTGACAAATTTAGTTCCCTACTAAGAGAATGCTAAACTCTATTCAAGCTGGGGAGGGAAGTTTAAAAAAAAAAAATCCTATATTGTCTGATACTCCTGGGTGAGAATAAAATAGGAGAACCAACAAAGTTTACTACTTACTTAAAAAAAATTCACTAAGCTCTTCAAAATTTCTTTTTATTAATGACTTTCTGATTCCAGAAAGTTAAAATAATATTGTTGGTCTCTCTCTAAAAACGTCTCACAAACATCTTTATTGAATCTATGTCTGAAAAAGACAGAGTACTTCACATCAACTTAAAAATAGAAAAAGAATTTCAAAGAGAGTAAAGGTCAAGTTAAAAAACATACATACAAAGTAAAACTAGTGAAAGAAATATCAAAAAGTGTGTTTACAGTCTCAGGGAGGGGATGATTTCCTCAGCAAAATGCAAAACTTATATGGAAAACATGGACAGATTTGCTTCTACAAAAAAATGAAATGTTTGCCAAAAGCTACTATTTTAAAAGTCAAAAGAATAGAAGAAAATGTGAGCAATATATATAGCCAATAAAAGATTGATAGATACAATTTAGAAGGTAAATCAACAAATAAACATTTCTTTCTATTCTCCACTTGATAAAGATGCTTAGCCTTATTATTAATCAGAACAGCATTTTAAGTGAATTGGCAAAAATATAAAAGCTTGATAATATGTGATATGGGTGAAAGCATAAACAAAATGATGTCTTTATCTACTACTGATGGGAGTAAAAATTAATAAAGCATTTCTGCAAGGTAATTTATTAACATTTAAAATCAACATATAAAATATACAAACCTCTTCTCTCAGCAATCCATTTCCAAATATTTATCTTTATAAGTAAGATGTTAATCACTTTTCTACAGATTGGGTAAAAATTTAAATTTTTTTACATTTTCCAACTCATTTAAAATAATAATGAAATAACAAAGTTACAGTAAATATTTGTATTGTTGCTCTTTAGTCAGTATAGTAACTATTAAATGCCAGTAACATTTCAAAATGCTCCACATACATGAACTGTTTGTCTTACAAAAACTCCCTGAGATGGGTACAATTATTGCCCTAGTATAGATGGAAATCCTGAGGATGAGATAATAAGAAATTTGCTCAAAGTCACACATTTGAAATGAGGAGAGCCAGGATTCAGACCCAGGTAGCCTGATGCCAGAGGCCTCAGAAATACTAGAACAAAATGAGGTAGATGCCTAGAAACTGATTCAGAAAGATCTATAAGTTAAATTGGTACTTTTAAAAAGATTAAAACAAATTTGTGTTATGATTTCTTATGCAACCATAAATGACTATATTAAAGTATCTACATAATGAGTAAGCCATGTATTTTATTATTGACATAATATATGCACTGGGAATGGTTAAGGAGGTTATCATTAGGAGTGGAAATGGCAGTGGGAGAGGAAGGTGAGTTCTATATATCTGTGTATCTCTAATATGCTTGAAATTTTGAAAAACAAGAATGCATTCACGTGTTACTGTTACCGTACTTTTAGCTCTATGTATCACAAGTGTGCTTGAAATTTTGAAAAACAAGAATGCATTCACATGTTACTGTTACAATACTTATAGCTCTATGTATCACAAATGTGCTTGAAATTTTGAAAAACAAGAATGCATTCACATGTTACTGTTATAATACTTTAATGTGATTTGTCTTAAAAAAAAAATAGTGTGTGGGGGGAAGGGTCATATGGAAAACAGTTTGTCCTTACAGATGTTTCTATATAACTGTGTTTCTGGCTTTCAGTCACATTTTTCCCTCTTTTAAAACTTGATCCAAATATCTGTTAAACTCAACCTCCTAAATTTTCCAGAATTGTTTTCAGCTTATATAAAAGGCTTTATTTAACCTTTAACCTCTTTAGCTTTGGCCCCACTATGTTTATGAATATTTTTAAAGAACTAAAATTTTGGTTGCTCTTGAAAGACGTTTAGAAGATCATTTATATAAGAGGAGAAACTTAAACTAGGGGCCTTGAATCTGGGGTTAAAACCTGGCTCTGTGTTCTCAGGCAGCAAAGTTTTTCAGTCAACTATGAATCGGAACTATCAGAAGGCATCTGGGTGGTTTATGTGTAAGCAGAGGGGCCTGCAGAGGAGATCTGTAGGCCGTCAAACCTAAATAAGAGAAAAGGTTTCCTATTCTAGTTCCTCCTGTGGGATCTCTTCAGGTCACTTTGATAACTTACTCCAGAAGGACAAAGGATGCCTCTGTATGGAGCGAATAATATCGTACGTGGACTTCCATCGGGAAACACAACTAACGGAAAGCTGATGGCCACCACTGTTCTTCACCAGTGTGATGGCTGCCAACCCTGCTCTGCCCTTCTGGCTCCCTTAGTTTTTTCCAGCCCTGTACCCATCAGTGCCATCAGGCAGGGCTCCCAAAGTGGAGCACTCTTAGAAGACTTGGCAGCCCTCATGCCCCTAGATGCTTCCATTTCCTCTTTATGTGCACTTCTACATTTTCACCAAAGAAAGGGAGCCAGGAAGCAATGTGAGAACTAAATACAAGACTTGGTTACAATAAAAATGAGAGAATTCAAAAGCCGGGTTGCCTGTTCCTTTGGCAGTAGAGCTGCTCTGGGAAGGGCCTTGAGCTCTATTTCAGTGAAAATTAAAATGAATCATAGGCAGTCTTCAAAGAAAAAGGATCAAATTATGTACTTACCTAGGGGTATTGACATAAACATAGATTTAGATAGATGTGTTATACAGTTCATGCATCCATATTAAGCACACATATGACTAATCCCTATACAGAGGGCCAAACACTAACAGAGGAGCTTTATTCAGGACTCTGGAATTATGGTAACTAGATATTCAACCAAAAACCAAAAGAATGGTGTCAAGACACAGAAAGAAGCATAGAGAAATGGACTAGGGTAAATTCTACCCCTTGACATTTTTATTGAAAAAGGGCTGATAGTCTATTAGACGTGCTAACAAGAGGTTTCAAGCATATCAAGCAATAATGAAACATAATTTCTAGGCTAACACCAAGATGGGAGCCACCATCTGGCGTTTCTGCCAGCCTCAAAGTTGGACAAAGAAGCATATTCTGAGGCCATACATTCAAGATGCAGACAGGCAGAAATTGAAGATGCTCATGTGCCCTGGTGGCTCAGAGGTTAAAGCATCCGCCTGCAATGCGGGAGACCTGGGTTCAATCCCTGGGTTGGGAAGATCCACTGGAGAAGGAAATGGCAACCCACTCCAGTATTCTTGCTTGGAGAATCCCATGGATGGAGGAGCCTGGTGGGCTACAGTCCATGGGGTAACAAAGAGTCGAGCACAACTGAGTGACCTAACTTTCAACTAACTTTCATGTGCAAAATGGAAAGCTAAAGTGAACCCTCCAAACTTCAACAACAATACTACTTTAAAATTGTATGTGAAAACCTATATATCCTAAGACAAAACCTGGACAAAATGACTTCCTGTCTATAACCATTACTTAACTGGAGTAATTTTTTTAAGTATAGAAGCTTAGAAAAACTCCAAGATCTTTCTTTAACCATTCATGTACAAGTGAAAGTCGCTCAGTTGTGTCTGACTGTTTGCAACCCCATGAACTATACAGTCCATGGAATTCTCCAGGACAGAATTCTAGAATGGGTAGCCTTTCTCTTCTCCAAAGGATCTTCCCAGCCCAGGGATCAAACCCAGGTCTCCAACATTGCAGGCAGATTCTTTGCCAGCTGACTCACCAGGGAAGCCCATTTACATACCAGTTGGCCTCCAAATATTTACTATTTTCCAATTACCAGGCTAATGTGGATGGAGTTGAAAATTCTCTGTGGTCTTTCATTCTACCAGTTAAAATTAATCAACTGTCAACTTTGGCCTCAACACTGGGTAAGTAATGATGAACAAGATCATTATGAACTCTGGAGCTCACAGTCTGGCCTCTGTCTTCTAGATTACACCATCAGGATTCAGTTACCATGAACTGAAAGAACAGATTTTTTTAAAAAAAACCTATGAAGCTTACATTGGAGAAGGAAATGGCAACCCACTCCAGTGTTATTGCCTGGAGAATCCCAGGGATGGCAGAGCCTGGTGGGCTGCCGTCTATGGGATCGCACAGAGTCGGACACGACTGAAGCGACTTAGCAGCAGCATGAAGCTTACAGCTGCAGTCACATAGACTTACCTGAAAAGAATGCAACACTGCTGTATTCTAAGATCTAGGTTTAACTCCCCACTTTGGAATTTAAGGATCACCCTTCCATGGAAAGCAATGCCACTGATGCTGCTTGGGTTCTAGGGTTGACCTATAAAGCTTGAGTTGCCCTTCATGCAGCTATAGTGTGATTTTAAGGGATTTCTGGTTTGGGTTACCCGGGACCCATCAAATCAATAGTATTGCACTGTAATTTACAGTCTCAACACTGCTACCATGGACTGAAGCGTACAATGCTGGGATGGGTGAAAAGCTACAAATACCTATGGACGGGCCGGCTGCCACCCTTCAGTCTCAACCTATCTCCAGGACAAGAGAATATGAATGGGGGTAGAATGTCCCCGAAGGTGCTTAGGAGGGCAAGAGTTCCATTTGGAACAGCTCATTTGCACATCAGCCATTGGCCTCTCATAAAGAACCAAGGCATTGGTTCTGGCCAAGCTTACATACATTTCTTACTGCTGTCACTCAGAAACCACTAGTGAAGTGTTTTCTGTTCATTTCAGAGTATAACAGTGTTTTTACATATTCTCCCCTTTTCAAGATGCATGTTTTTCAACAGTAATTCAAGTTCTAATAGCATTTAAAGTACATTAACTTCTTTTTATTGAAGTAGAGTTGATTTACAACTACACTTTCAGGTTTACCACAAATAAACACACATACACACACACACACACACACACACATAATATATACACCAAGTATGTGTGCATGCATGTTCAGTCACTTCAGTCTAGTCCAACAATTTGCAACCCTATGGACTGTAGCCCGCCAGGCTCCTCTGTTCATGAGATTTTTTTTTTTTTTTTTAGGCAAGAATACTGGAGTGGATTGCCATGCCCTTCTCCACAGATCTTCCCCACCCAGAGATCAAACCCACATCTCCAATGTCTCCTGCATCCCACGAGCCTCCTCGAAAGTATATGTACAAGTGGATATATATTATATATATATATATATATATATATATTCCTTTTCAGCTTTTTTTCCATAGTAGGTTATGATAAGAAATAGGATACAGTTCCCTGTGCTATACATGAGGTCCTTTTAACTTACATTAATTGCTAAACACCACGCTTTATGTAGTTTCATTACATGAACCTCATCTTTTCTAGATCCCCAAGTTACAGCTCAGCATCTGACCATAAATCAAGAACCTCAACTCAGGCCCATTTGTTCAAACTATGACACAGATAGATATGTAGTTAACAGTAGAGAAGGAAGCTATTCTAAACAAGAACCTCCGAGACAAATTTTTAAAAACAATTTTATTTATGTCTAAAAATAAGGGAGTAAAACATAAGCTCTAGTAGTTACTGCTTGAAGAAAGCCATCTATTGGCTCTGTGGCAAGGTTAAGTAAAACCTTTTCTTACCAATCGTTAAAGTTACATTTAGGTTATATCCCAAAATTGTAGGTGCTTTGCAGTGGTCATCCCAAATTATACAGATAAGATACATTTTTAGTCTTAGTGCTAGAGTCACTATATGAAACACGATCTTCTGTGAAACAAAACATCTGCCTTTTATTCTTCTCCATCACTACACTACAGAGCATGTTCACATTTACAGACCATTATTCTGTTATTGTCTTAACACAAAGTAGAAATGAAGATTGACTCCCAAATATTGCTCCTACAGTTTCCAAAGCCTTTCTGAGCTCCCAGGAGGACCTAAGACATATCCTTCCTCTGGAGATTCCATAAGATGAGAGCTTCCAACCCTACCCTCAAGGCAGAAAAGTGATGGAGCTAGAATCTCCGTCTAATAAAACTTCTTGGGGATATTCACCACAAGTGCTTCTAAGGAAAAGAAGCATCTGATCAAGATGAGGAGAACCAAATCCCATGGCAGGTGGCTGACATACAGAGAGGAAAACCCTAGCCCAGACTGGGGCACCAGCTGAATCCAGGGACACAGAAAGGTCCTCAAAGCTGTGGGTGGGTCTGGTTTGCAATGCTTATCCCCACATCTTGTCACTCTTGGAAAGAGACCTGGGAGCCCATGTGTATCCCATAGAAAGGTGACTCTCTGAGAATGTTTGGGAAAAACAGCATCAGCATTCCTTGGAAACTGTTAGAAATGCCAATTTTCAGGCCCACAGCAGATCTATTAAATCAGAAACTCTTGGAGTAACCCAGAAAGTCTGTGTTTTCATAAGCCCTCCAGGAGTTTCTGAGGCAGTCAAGTTTGCAAACCACCACCATAGGACTAATAAAAACTCATTGGAGAACAGCCCCGTCCACCATCACCACCACTTAAGCCTTATTCATAACTGCAGAATGAGAGATCTTTCCTCCTTCAGAAGAAATGTCACGGATCAAGAGGCCAAAGGGGGAGTCAGGAGGAGGTTTAGCCATTATATTTAAGGCCTTTACCACTGTTCCTCCTCATTCATTTCAGGTTTCGGCATCTTGTTCATGGGCACACACAAAAAGAAAGGAGAAAGCATCAAAATGGATCTGATCCACCCCGGAGCCTGCTATACAATGGACAACCTACTGCTACTTAAACATCATTTCCAAGTAAGCAGGCAACAATAACAGTAAATGTGATGAGCAATATAGATCAAGAAAACCCATCCAGCTGTCTCCCCAACACAATTAAGACACCACTAACTGTGGTGTCACAGCTTTCCCCAGCTAGTGGCATTTATAAGAGACCATGAAGAATTCACCAATAACATAAGTCAATACATAGGTTTAAATATCGGAGCAAATGCTTTTTAATCACTAAAACTCTTGCCTACTTATATCCCCCCGAAATGAATTTTCAATTTTCTAAAAGAGACCAATGGTCTATTGTGGGCAACACAAACCCTAATTTTTATTCAAGCTCTAGGACCTTTTCCACTAAAATAAGAAGTGACTCATTCACAATGCTTCAATGTACCTCCAATAGCTGTTCTTATTTTGCTTCCCAACACTTTAAATTTCAAAAGATGAGAATCTGAAAATGTAGCAGCAACACAAAAAGCATGCCATGGAAATTCTAGAAGTCAAATGTACAACAGAAAGGACCTTTTTTTACACAAAATATGTGTGTCTGTCACTTGCCTACTGGCACTAGCCTGCTTTTCTGAAGTAAAAGCAAAACTCAGACATAATTAGTCACTTGAAAACGCAAGAAACCAGTTCTATGTTTTCCGGGACAATTGTCCTCATTGAAAGTGGGTAGTGCTGAGTAATCAACATGACTTTGCTCTGTCTTGATTTGTAGTATCATAGCTTTGTTGCTGTTTTCTCAGCCTTCAATTCTAGTCATTGTAAATCTAGCTGCTTCCTTCTTTAGTGGTACTTAGCATTAGTCATAAGCCAAAATGATTCCACATAAGTAGTAAAATAAACACAACCCTTCTTACCTTTCATGCCAAACTTGGAGTGTCTTGCCAACTTCAGCAGAAATAGCATTACCAGTAGACAAAATCCCACTACAGATGCAATTACCACCACAGCATAGACCTAGAGAAAAGAACAGAGGGCAGTCATGACCTTATTCATTAGTTCCTTGCACCCTGAAGCTGCTGCTGCTGCTGAAGACAGTTAATATTTATTGAATAATTACTACTTGATTTTCTAAGAACTTTATGGGTATCAATTCACTTATTCTTCAACAAACCTAGGAAGAAGTATATAGGTCCTATTATTATCCTTATTCTACAAGTGAGAAACTGTAAGTTAAAGCTAATAAAAATATTCATCCAATTGATGTTATTTGGATAAACGTATACTAACTCATCATATATTATATAATACATAAATAGATATTTTATCTATTACCTATATACCTGCATACCTATCTAGAAAGAGAAGAGAGAGAATATAAAACATGAATGACAAAATCCTAATACTTTTTGAAGCTGCTGAAAGTTACAGGGGAATTCATTTCTCTATTCTCTCTACCCTGTACATGTTTGAGAGTTGTCCATAATAAAGATTTTTTTTTTTAAGTTGGCTATTGTTGCTCTTAGGAAGTCAGAATGCCTGGAGCAGTGAGCAGGTCTAGAAGGAGGCAGGAAAGAAGTGGAGAGTGAGCTCAGCCTGTGAAGGCTCATGGGGTTGTAGACTTGACATGTGACCTTTTCTGTATGTATGAGAAAGATCAATACAGGGTTTTTTTTTTTTTAAAGTGTAATTGCAAGTTGCGAATCACACAAGACAGTAAATGCATATCTTTGTGAATCTTGTCACAGCTCCGAGCTGGAAACCACAAAGACACAAGTGCATAATGCTAAGTACACACTAATAATTTAGAAAAAAAGATGGACATAGGGCTGTCTTCCATTTTTGTTATTCACCCCCAAAGTCCCACTGCCAAAATATGTCTGTTTTTATAAACCAGGAGTTGGCAAACTTTTCCTGTAAAGCCTCATATTGTAAATCTCTGTTGCAGCTAGTCAATTCCACTGCTGTAGTGTGAAAACAGACATAGACAATATGCAAGCAAATGGGCTTGTCGGTGTTCCAATAAAACTTTATTGACAACAACAGATGGATAGCTGTATCTGGATATAGTTTAGCTAGAACTTAATTAGCACTCTGTGGAAAGAAGTGCTTGATGGTTAAGGTGATTTTGAAGTGAAATGAAGTGAAACTTGCTCAGTCGTGTTCAACTTTTTGCAACCCAATGGACCATATGGTCCATGGAACTCTCCAGGCAAGTATACTGGAGTGGATAGCCATTCCCTTCTCCAGAGGATCTTCCCAACCCAGGGATCAAACCCACGTCTCCTGCATTGCAGGCAGATTCTTTACCAGCTGAGCCACCAGGGAAGCCCAGGCATGCTGCTAAACATACTGAAGTGCCCGGGACAGTCCTCCACAAGAAAAATTATCCATTGATAATAATGTTAATAGCACTAAGGGCAGTGTACTCTTGCTTGGTGCCAAAATAAATGCTGAATTTTCAAAATGTGGCTGATATGTCTGCCTCATTTTGGAACGAGGATGAGGCTGACAGAACTCCCAGTCAATACCTGTAATGAAACAAGAAATAAGCTTTTATTGTTTTAAGCCACTGAAATTTTGGGATTTTTGTTACCACAGCATAGCTTATCCTGATTAATATGCCCATATAATATACTATATATGGTATTCATATACCATAGTGAGAGGCAGTGTCAAGTGGAGATTAAGAAGATAAATTCTCCAAGTTCAGAATTTAGATTTACCACTTATTAGTTGCATGGTTTACAAATCACTTAACCTCTCAGCACCTCATAATCCTCATATATAAACTAGGGGATATAATAACTCTACCTTGCAGGTTGTTGTATATCATCAATCAGTTAATATAGGTATTGGGCTTGACACAGTGCCTAGTTTAAAAGTAATTAATTATGTTTGCCATAATGATGATAATGATGATGATAATAAAACTGAGATTTAGAAAAACATAAGAAAGCAGCCCCAGATCATACCTCTCAAGCTTGGGACTGAAATAAAAGCCTGCTGCTGCTGCTGCTGCTGCTGCTGCTAAGTCGCTTCAGTCGTGTCCGACTCTGTGCGACCCCACAGACGGCAGCCCACCAGGCTCCCCCGTCCCTGGGATTCTCCAGGCAAGAACACTGGAGTGGGTTGAAATAAAAGCCTAGCAAATATAAAACCTGTGATTTATGTGTGATTTATCCACTACATTGCATTTTCAAAGTGTGTGGCTGAGAGTGAAAGCAGAATAATAAAAACACATGGCTATGGCTTCCTAGGTGGTGCTAGTGGTAAAGAATCAGGCTGCCAATGCAGAAAACAGAAGAGACGCATGCTCAATCCCTGAGTCAGGAAGATCCCCTGGAGAAGGAAATGGTAACTCACTCCAGTATTTTTGCCTGAAAAATTCCATAAACAGAGGAGCCTGACAGACTACAGTCCAAGGGGACACAAAGAGTAGGACATGACTGAGCACACACACACTGAAGTCCCCCCAGCAGAACCTTCAGATGGGGTTAGATGGAGACAGCATTAGATAAGCCGCAAAACACAGAAAAGAGCACATGCCAAACACTTGTCTAGGGTGGAACAAAGGTGTGATATTTCTCTTTCTCTGCTGCTTCAGTTGTGAGTGGCTCTCCCAGGCAACACTTCTACAGATGTTTGAGCACACACTTAATTCTGTCTCTGTGACCTATATACAAATAGAATTGTAGTGATTCCTAAAAGGCAAGTTAGGGATCAACTTGTTCTAACCAAGATCATTTCCCTCATCTGATGGTTTTGTGTATTTCTTTTTCAATCTTTATTTATAACTAATATTTTCATAGGAAAGAGATCATCAGCTATTAGTTTCTCTCCCCTATTATTAAATTCCAAAATTATACAGATAAACAAGTTCAAGCACTATCTTATAGGAAGGTATCTGAGATGAAGAGAGATTTGGAGGACCCGCCCTGAGTCCCAGGATCTCTCTGCAGAGCCACAGTACAGTCTTCCCCACTTCAGAATGTATCTGATTGGCATTCAGGAAACCTTTGTCCTTATGTTTCCAGGATACCTCACCTTTACCAGCTGTGACAGCTCACAGATGCTTCACTTTTCTAAGACTCTGTTCCCTCATTTGTACGTGGGAATAATATACCTACCCTGCATTCTTTATTTCATTATGGAATGTTTAAGTTAACTTAGAAAATGGAAAGGTGATTGACTCCAGAAAAGCAGTTAATGATCTGCTAGCAAATATTTAAACCTATTGAAGCAGTTCTAAATGTAAAGAATGTTTTAATAAACAAAGACACCTATGACAATGAAAAGAATCATTTCCTCAAAGACAAATTATTTGATAAATGCAGAGTTTCATGTACTGTGTGTATGTTTGTTGGGGTAGGAGTGTCTTCACAAGGGAGAAAAGGAGTATTGGCTAGTTGGTTGGTTGGTTTTATCTAAGGCTACCTCTCAGCATACAATAAGGAGCTGCTCTGCTCTGAAAATTCAGCAGCATTTATGAGGAGCACTTGTTGCTTGCAAGTGTCTTCCAAAGGCTTTGAAAATACCACTGAATTTTGTATCAGCTCCCTGACTCTGAAACTTTTCTTCTAATCTAATGATCTTTCTGGTGATCAGGGGCTATTGATGTATTAAATGTTTGATCCACACATAATTTTGAAATTTTCTTTAAATTCTACAAAACATTGACCTGCACTCTCATACAAATTCCTAGGGGCTACAGGTGGAGTCAAAATATACAGACTTTCAACAAGGATTATTTTCACTGATCTTGCTCTCTAATACCCTAATTCTAATACCCAGTTCAAACATTGAGAAATACCAATTAGGGGCTTAAATTTAGCATTTGGATTCAAAAGAGAAAACTGAAGTTAGCATATGATTTTTAGTAATTGAGATACATACGCATCAGTGGGTTTAATGCACATTCCTTGGATTCCTTACATACACAAACAGCATTCTCAAACCAAGAAACATTAAGTGTTTTGGTATGAGAGTAAAAACTTAAATGACTGCACAAGGAAGGAATTAAAAAACATTCTGCAGTTGATTTAACACAGCAGTTTTTCTTGCTGTTTCAATGTATATAGTCATCTGTGGAAACATGTGTGTGTCTCCAAATACTGGATGTGCATGTTATAAGTTGCAGTTAAGTTGCATCTCTTTTTGAGCCTTCTGGTCCCACTGCCATGGCCTTGGTTTAAATATTCATCATATCTCTTTATTATTGAACCAAATACCTAAATCATCACCCGACTTCCAATCCTTCTCTTCTTGAACCCATTCTATAGTGTTCATCATCAGTCTAATCACCTCTAGGTGTCAAGTACTATTCCAAGGACTAGGAATACAGCTGGGAAAAACACTGACCAGGTCACCTATACTAAGAATCTTACTAAAGAATCAGGGAAAGGAAAAGGATATTAAACATGTAAACAAATAAATACTCAAGATAATTATCACAATAATAACTACTCAGAAGAAAATGAAATAGGATAATGGATGCTGCTAGCCACTCTAGCTAAAACTGTGTGGTGGCCATTGGGAAGTGCATGCCTCCTAAAGAAAAAAGCAAGTGTGAAAACTATGAGACAAAAGTAAGCCTGGAGCATGCAAGAGAGCATTTTAAAAAGAAAACTGGCAAACAGTGAGGAGAGTATGCAGATGGAGTCAGAGAGACAGACAAGGGCAAGATATGCAGGGCCCTATTAACCATCATGAGGAGTTGGGTTTATAAAACAAAAGTTTCATCACAATACATTGAGAAGACTCTGAGAATGACAATAAAAGAGTGATCTTATTTTGTGCTTTAAAAAGGTCACTCAGGGGAGAGGGTTCAAGACGGTGGTGTAGGAAGATCCTAAACTCATCTCCTACCATAGACACAGCAAGTCTACAACTAAATATGAAATAATTTCCTCAGAAAAGGATCTGAAAACTAGATGAACAGAGCCTCTACTTGTTCCATCACAAGTATAATCATGGGGATGGGGTGTAAAAAAGATAAAGCTTTGGCATGTATTCAAACTTAAGTTACTACCAACTTAAAACAGGATATTACTTACATACAGTGTTATATGTGAATGTCGCAGTAATCACAAGGAAAAAACTTATAGTAAAAAGAGGGAAAAAATGATAAGAGAATCTAAACATAACACTAAAGAAAACCACCAAACTCAAGATAAAAGAGAAAGAGAATAAGAAAGGAACACAAAAGAACTACAAAAATAGCCATAAAACAACTAACACAATGATGACAATATATACTGGTCAATAATTTCTTAAATGTAAATGGGTTAAATTCACCAATCAAAAGACATGGAGTGACTAAATGGATTAAAAAGCATGATCTGTCTGTATGTTGCCTACAACATACAGAAGAACTTCAGAAGAAAGAATACACACAGGCTGAAAATGAAGAAATGGAAAAAGATATTCCATGAAAATGGAATAAAAAGAAAGCTGGAATAGCTATATTCATAACAGACAAAACAAACTTTAAAACAAACACTGTAACAAAAGACAAAGGGCATTAAATAATGATAAAGGGGTCAATCCAGGAAGAAGATATAATATTTAAAAAGGTATATGCACCCAATACAGGAGCACCAAGATATACAGAACAAATATGCAACATTCAGAAAACAAAGATCATGGCATCTGATGCCATCAAAGGTGGAGAAACAGTGGAAACAGTGGCAGACTTTATCTTTTTGGGCTCCAAAATCACTGCAGATGGTGACTGCAGCCATGAAATAAAAGACACTTACTCTTTGGAAGAAAAGTTATGACAAACCTGGACAGCATATTAAAAAGCAGAGACATTACTTTACCAACAAAGGTCCGTCTAGTCAAGGCTATGGTTTTTCCAGTAGTCATATATGGATGTGAGAGTTGGACTATAAAGAAAGCTGAGCACCAAAGGATTGATGCTTTTGAACTGTGGTGTTGGAAAAGACTCTTGAGAGTCCCTTGGACTGCAAGGAGATCAAACCAGTCAATCCTAAAGGAAATCAGTCCTGAATATTCATTGGAAGGACTGATGTTGAAGCTGAAACTCCAATACTTTGGCCACCTGATGCAAAGAGCTGACTCATTTGAAAAGACCCTGATGCTGGGAAAGATAGAAGGTGGGAGGGGAAGGGGACGACAGCAAATGAGACGGTTGGATGGCATCACCGACTCAATGGACATGAGTTTGAGTAAACTTCAGGATTTGATGATGGACAGGGAGGCCTGGCAAGCTGCAGTCTGTGGGGTCACAAAGAATTGGACACGACTAAGTGACTGAACTGAAAGGGAGAACTTGAAAGAGATATAATAATAGCAGGAGACTTAACACCTCACTTATATCAATGGGTTGATTATCCAAAAAGAAAATTAATAAGGACATATCAGACTTTGACATGTTAGACCAGATGACCTTCCAGATATACATAGAACATTCCATCAAAAAGAAGTAGATAAACATTCTTCTCAAGGGCACATGGAAGGTTCTTCAAGACAATTCACATGTTAGGTCAGTAAACAAGTCTCAATAAATTTAAGAGGATTAAAATCATATCAAACATCTTCTCCAAAGACAATTATATTAAACTAAAACTTGGTCACAAGAAAAAAATTGGAAAAACTACAAAAACTGGAGATTAAACAACATGTTACTGAACAACCAATAGGTCTTTGAAGAAATAAAAATGCATAGAGATGAAGGAAAATAGAAATTTAACATACCAAAGTCTTTGGAATGCAGCAAAACTGGTCACAAGAGGGACATTCATAGCAATATAGGCCAATCTCAATAAACAAGAAAAGTCCTAAATAAGGAAGCTAACTGTACACCCAAAGGAACTAGAAAAAGCATAACAAATGAAGCCAAATATTAGTAAAAGAAATAATAAAGATCCAAGCATACATAAATAAAGACCAAAAAATAGAAAAGATCAATAAAACAAAAAGCTAGCTCTTTAAAAAGATAAAATCAATAAAACTTCAGCTAGACTAATAAAAAAGATACTCAAATATATAAAATCAGAAGTGAAAGAGAAGAAATAGCAATGACATCATAAGAAAACAAAGGATCATAAGAGGATGTTACAATTATTTGCCAAAAAATTGGACAAACTAGAATAAAAGATAAACTACTAGAAAATAAAAGATAATAAAAGATAAACTACTTGAAACATAATTTTTCAAGACTGAATTATTAAGAAATAGAAGATCTGAATAGACAAATTACTAGTGGGGATATTAAAACAGTAATCAAAATTCTCCCAACAAGCAAAAGCCCAGGACCAGGTAGTTTTAATGGCAAATTCTACAAAAACATTCAAATATTTAAGAACTATCTTTCCCAAATTCTTCAGGAAAAAAAAAAAAAAGAAAAGGAAACA
Organism: Bos indicus x Bos taurus; assembly: GCF_003369695.1. Classification (NCBI taxonomy): domain Eukaryota; kingdom Metazoa; phylum Chordata; class Mammalia; order Artiodactyla; family Bovidae; genus Bos; species Bos indicus x Bos taurus. Next base: position 78,025,167 of record NC_040083.1, on the reverse strand, counting down.
ACTGAAGAAGAAGGAACCTGCCAAAAGCATTCTACAAAGCTAACATTTCCCTGGTTCCAAAACCAGATGAGGACACCAAAAAGAAAATAACTGGCCAATATCTTGATGAACACAGATGCAAAATCCTCAATGAATATTAGCAAAATACATCTGATATGATTTAAAAGGATCATACACCACAATGAAATGTAATTTATTCCAGGGATTCAAGGATGGTTCAATATCTGCAAATCAATCAACATGATACATAACATTAACAAAATGAAGGATAAACAATCACACATGATCATCTCAATATATAAAGAGAAAAGCACCTGACAAAATTTAACATCCACTTATGATAACAACTCAACAAAGAGGTCAGCAACAAGACAAAAATCCTCACTCTTTCCGCTTTCATTCAACACAATGTTGGAAGTCCTAGCCATAGAAATTAGGCAAGAAAAAGAAATGAAAGCATCCAAATCAGAAAGGAAAAAGTAAAACTGTCATGATTTGCAGATGACATGATGCCATATTAAGAAAACCCTGAAGAGTCCACCAAAAAATTATTATAACCAGTAAATTAATTCAGTGAAGTCACAGGATACAAAATCAATGTACAGATATGTATGGCATTTCTATATACTAACAATGATCTATCAGAAAAGGAAACTAATAAAACAATCCCATTTGCAATTATACCAAAAGAATAAAATACCTAGGAATAAATTTAACCAAAAGTGAAAAGACTAGCACACAGAAAACTAAGATGATGATGAGAAATTGAAAAAAAAACACACATACACACACACACAAATAAATGGAAAGATATTCCATATTCATGAACTGGAAGAATTAATCTTGTTAAAATGTCCATAGTACCCAAAGCAGTCTATAGATTGTGTAAACTCTATCAAAATTCCAATGGCGTATTTCATAGATCTAGAATAAATAATCCCAAAATTTGTATGGTACCAGTAAAGAACCGGAATAGCCAAAACTATCATGAGATAGAAGAACAAAGTTGGAGGTATCTCACTCCCTGATTTTACACTCCACTACAAAACTACAGTAATCAAAACAGTTTGGCATGGGCACAAAAACAGACACACAGATCAAGAGACAGAAGTGAGAACTCAGAAATAAACCCATATATATATACAGATAATTTATAACAGAGGAGCAAAGAACATACAGTGGAGAAAGAACAGTCTCTTCAACACAATAAATGGTGCTGGGAAAACTGGACAGCCATATGCAAAACAATGAAACTAGAAAACTATCTCATGCCACCTGCAAAAATTAACTCAGAATGGAGTTAAAAATTTGAATGTAAGACCTGAAACCATACAATTCTTAAATGGAAACATAGGCAATAATCTCACTGACATTAGTTTTAAAAATGTTTTTGTAGATCTGAATCCAAAGGCAAGTGAAACAAAGGCAAAAATAAATAAATTAGACTGCATCAAACTAAAAAGCTCCTTTACAGTGAAGGAAACTGTCATCAAAATAAAAATTCAACCTATGAGTGAAAGAAAATATTTACAAATCATATATCTGATAAGGGGTTAATATTGAAATTTTTAAAGAACTCATACAACTCAACAACAGAAAACCAAACAACCAGATTAAAAAATGTATGGAAAATCTGGATAAACATTTTTTCCCAAAGACATACACATTGCCAACAAGCACATGAAAATATGTTCAACATCACTAATTATTAGGGAAATGCAAATCAAAACCACATAAGATATCATCCCACACTATTATTGAAAAGCAAGAAATAACAAATGTTGGCAAGGATATTGAGAAGAGAGAATCTTCAAACACTGGTGGTGAGGATGTAAACTGATACAGCCACCATGTAAAACAGTATGGAGACTTCCTCAAAAAATTAAGAATAGAGGTACCATATGACCCAGTTATTCTACTTCTGGGTATTTATACCAGAACATGAAAACACTAATTCAAAAGGATATATGCACCCATATGTTCAATGGACCATTTCTAGGGAAGAATTTTAGGCACAGAGAGGGTGTGCCTTCTAATTATTGTCTCCCAGCAATGGACAGGTATCTGGGATTCAGTGTCAGGTTGCCTATTTCAGAACAAGGGGAGTCTGGTCTCTGTAATCCTCTCTCCCTTCCAACCCAGCTTTGGGAACTCAAAGAACACCTAGTCCACCCTCTGTCCCTGGCATCCCCTCCTCAAGAATCCTGCTCATACATTGCATTCCATGCTCAGTGGTCATGACTATCCACTGCGAAGCAACATTCATGGCTTTCCCATGAATGATCCCATTATCTACCTGGTAACACTCTGTTCCCACCATCGCCATGCCACAGCACTGCACTGGGTTTAGGACAGCCAAGAGTGGACAAGAAACTTGGATGATACTGTATGATATCACTTACGTGCAATTCTAAAACAATACAAATGAATACACGTGCAAAATAGAAACATGCAAGATTTAGGGGCTTCACTGGTGGCTCACTGATAAAGAACCTGACTGCCAAATCAGTAAATGTGGGTTCGATCCCTGGGTCAGGATGATCCCCTAGAGAAGGAAATGGCAACCCACTCCAATATTCTTGCCTGGAGAATTCCATGGACAGGGGAGCCTGGCAGGCTATAGTCCATGGGGTTGCAAAGAGTCAAACATGACTTAGCAACTACACACATGTTCAATGCAGCATTATTTACAATAGACAAGATGTGTTGACAACCCAAGTGTCCATCAATAGATGAATGGATAAGAAGATGTGATATGTGATATATATAAATATATACATATATATTTATTGGAATATTACTCAATGGAATTGAGTATTATTCAATGGAATATTACTCAGCCATTAAAAACAATGAAATCTTCCCATTTGTGACAATATGGATGGACCTTGAAGGTACTATAGTAACGGAAATAAGTCAGACAAAAGACAAATACCATATGATTTCATTCATCTGTAGAATCTAAAAAACCAAAACAAACAAACAAAAAAGAAACCAACTCATAGATACAGAGATCAGATTAGTGGTTACCAGAGAGAAAGGGGGTCAGGGTGAGCAAAATGAGTGAAGAGGGTCAACTGTATGATACAGATGGTAACTAGGCTGGTGGGATTATCAGTCTTTAGTGTACACAGATGTGAAATTACAATATAGTACAGCTGAAACTTATAAAATAAAAGAAAAACTATTAAAAAAATGTCAGGCTGATGCATGAAGAAAGGCTGGAAGATCACAAGAGTGGCAGAGGGAGACAGGGTGGGAAGCAGGGCAGTCATCCAGGAACAAGCAATTGTGGTAAACTTTCTCTGCAAAGTGCCAAATGATAAATATTTCCAGCTCTGCAGGCCATACAGACTTTGCTGCAACTACTCCATATGCCCTTGAGTGCAAAAGTAGCCACAACAATATGTGCTGCTGCTGCTAAGTCACTTCAGTCCTGTCCGACTCTGTGCGACCCCATAGATGGAAGCCCACCAGGCTCCCCCGTCTCTGGGATTCTCCAGGCAAGAACACTGGAGTGGGATGCCATTTCCTTCTCCAATGCGTGAAAGTGAAAAGTGAAAGTGAAGTCGCTCAGTTGTGTCCGAATCTCAGCGACCCCATGGACTGCAGCCTTCCAGGCTCCTCCATCCATGGGATTTTCCAGGCAAGAGTACTGGAGTGGGGTGTCATTGCCTTCTCCACAACAATATATAAATAGGCATGCTATGCTATGCTATGCTAAGTCACTTCAGTCGTGTCCGACCCTGTGCGACCCCATAGATGGCAGCCCACCAGGCTTCCCCGTCCCTGGGATTCTCCAGGCAAGAACACTGGAGTGGGTTGCCATTTCCTTCTCCAATGCATGAAAGTGAAAAGAGAAAGTGAAGTTGCTCAGTCGTGTCCGACTCTTAGCGACCCCATGGACTGCAGCCTACCAGGCTCCTCCGTCCATGGGATTTTCCAGGCAAGAGTACTGGAGTGGGGTGCCATTGCCTTCTCCAAAACAGGCATCAGATCAGATCAGTCGCTCAGTCATGTCCAACTCTTTGCGACCCCATGAATCGCAGCACGCCAGGCCTCCCTGTCCAACACCAACTCCCGGAGTTCACTGAGACTCACGTCCATTGAGTCAGTGATGCCATCCAGCCATCTCATCCTCTGTCGTCCCCTTCTCCTCCTGCCCCCAATCCCTCCCAGCATCAGAGTCTTTTCCAATGAGTCAACTCTTCGCATGAGGTGGCCAAAGTACTGGAGTTTCAGCTTTAGCATCATTCCTTCCAAAGAAATCCCAGGGCTGATCTCCTTCAGAATGGACTGGTTGGATCTCCTTGCAGTCCAAGGGACTCTCAAGAGTCTTCTCCAACACCACAGTTCAAAAGCATCAATTCTTCGGTGCTCAGCCTTCTTCACAGTCCAACTCACATCCATACATGACCACAGGAAAAACCATAGCCTTGACTAGATGAACCTTTGTTGGCAAAGTAATGTCTCTGCTTTTGAATATGCTATCTAGGTTGGTCATAACTTTCCTTCCAAGGAGTAAGCGTCTTTTAATTTCATGGCTGCATCTGTAGTGATTTTGGAGCCCAGAAAAATAAAGTCTGACACTGTTTCCACTGTTTCCCCTTCTATTTCCTATTCTATTCTAATAAAACTTTATTTATGGACATTGACATGTGAATTTCATAAAAAGCTCACATGTCACAAAATTTCATCCTTCTTTTGTTTTTTTTAAAACCACTTAAAAATGTTAAAACTATTCTTAGCCTATAGACTACATAAGCTGAACTTGGCCCAAGGGCCATAGTTTGTGGACGGACAGGTTTGAATACAAAGAGGCAGAACTCACACGATGTTTGACTGGGTGCACATGACAAAGAAGGAAAAGAAAAGAATGGAGGAATCTGCTGGGTTTTTACCTGAGCTGCTGCCCCAGAGTCCTGGGGAGATGAACTCACACCCCCTTTAATGTTCTTCACTGTGCCATAAATCTAACCACCTGGCACTGAGGTTCAAGATCTCATGGACAACTTCCCCAGCCTTGCCTCTGACCACCATCCTTCACCCACCCTGCCTTCCAATCAAGAATGTTTCCAGTTTGCAGGCTCTTGTTCACACACCTACAATACCCTTCCTCTTCTTTCCTCTGTGTCCAAATTCCGTGCATCCATCATAGGCTGTGAAACCTGTCCCACAGACTCCTCCAGCTCTCCTAAGAGGAAGGACCAGGGTGCTGCCCGTCTACATCTACCACTCCTATTGCTTTGCTCAGCCTCTGTTTGCATTTTAGGTGCAAACATTCACATCTCAGGTCTCTGACCTAAGTATAAGAACCAAAGGGATAGATCTGTATTTCATTCATATTTTTATATCCTCCTATGGCCAGCCCCTTTCAGAACTTACTGGATTTATTACACTCTGTAGGCACTGAAATTTTTATTAAGATATTTAAGGAGACAAGTGTGAAGGTGTGGAAACAAGAAGAATTACACATATCCCTGAATGAGATGCTGGGCTGGATGAATCACAAGCTGGAATCAAGATTGCCCAGAGAAATATCAATAACCTTGGGTATGCAGATGATACCACCTTAATGGCAGAAGGTGAAAAAGAACTAAAGAGCCTCTTGATGAAGGTGAAAATGGAGAGTAAAAAAGCTGGCTTAAAATGTAACATTCAGAAAACTAAGATTATGGCATCCAGTCCCATCACTTCATGGCAAGCAGATGGGGAAAAAATTGGAAACAGTAAAAGATCTTATTATCTTGGGCTCCAAAACCACTGCAGATGGTGACTGCAACCATGAAATTAAAACATGCTTGCTCCTTGAAAGAAAAGCTATGACAAACCTAGACAGCATATTAAAAAGCAGAGACATCACTTTGCTGACAAAGGTCCATATAGTCAAAGCTATGGTTTTTCCAGTAGTCATGTACGGATGTGAGAGTGGGACCATAAAGAAGGCAGAGTGCTGAAGAAGTGATGCTTTCAAACTGTGGTGCTCGAGAAGACTCTTGAGAGTCCCTTGGACAGCAAGGTGATCAAACCAGTCAATTCTAAAGGAAATCAACCCTGAATATTCACTGGAAGTACGGATGCTGGAGCTGAAGCTCCAGTACTTTGGCCACCTGATGTAAAGAGCCAACTCATTGGAAAAGACCCTAATTCTAGAAAAGATTGAGGGCATGAGGAGTAGGGAGTGACAGAGAATGAGATGGTTGGATGGCATCATTGACTCAATAGACATAAGTCTAAACAGACTCCACGAGATAGTGAAGGACTAAAGTCTGGCGTGCTGCAGTCCACAAGTTAACGGAGTCAGACATGACTGAGCAACTGAAGAATAACAATTGAATGAGAAACCTGGTTTCTTGATATAGTAGTAATAATCTTTTAAAGGGCAATTTTTTTTTTTAGAAACTTAAAGTTTTTGAAAGTTACCATACCATTTTTTATTCTCACTAACAATATCTAGGGGCTTCCCAGGTGGCATTAGTGGTAAAGAACCTGTCTGCAGCAGACCCAAGAGTTGCAGGTTCCATCCCTGAGCCAGGAAGATCTTCTGGAGGAGGGCATGGCAGCCCACTCCAGTATTCTTGCCTGGATAATTCCATGGACAGAGGAGTCTGGCAGTCCATGGGTCGCAGAGTCAGATATGACTGAGCAACTTAACAGGCACACACGCATGCCCGCAGTAATATCTAAGGCTTTCTATTTTTCCACAATCTTGCAAACATTTGTTTGTATCTGTCTTTTGTTTTGTTTTTGACTTCCAAGTGACATGTGGTATCTTAGTTCTCAGACCAGGGATGGAACTCATATCCCCTGTAGGGTGTAGGGTCTTAACCACTGGACTGCCAAGGAAGTCCCTAAAGGACAAATATTTAAAACAGGAATCATCAGCAATAAGTCAGAGGCTATACAGCACCTTTATGTGTGTGTTAGTTGCTCAGTCATGTCTGACTCTTTGTGACCCCATGGAATTCTCCAGGCAAGAATACTGAAGTGGGTTGCCATTCCCTTCTCCAGAGGACTTTCCCAACTCAGGGACTGAACCTGGGTCTCCTGCATTGCAAGCAGATTCTTTACCACCTGAGCTACCAGGGAAGACCACAGCACCTTTATAACTTCTCTTAAATCTTTCTATTAGTTCCTCTACCCTTCAACACCATATTTATATCTGAATGAAAGTATTTTGTTGAAAGACTGGCATTGAAGATCCCTCAGGCATTCAAGCAATCAAAATGCTCAGAACCAACTTAGGAAACAAGTAAGCATCTCACTCACCGAGAGGTGTTCCCGACCCGTGTCAACAACACCTGTGGGAAGGGTTCCATTACTTTTGTTTGTGGTGTCCCCAATGTCATTTGCTGCGGTCCCGTAATCTTAAATTGGAGAAAGGGGAAAAAGAAGGAAGCATGAAGTTGTCTTTAGGCTGCAATCAAACATGAGCCACAGTAGAATTCAGAACAAAGCAAGACAAATCACAAGCTTCCAAGCCACTGACAGTGTGGCTGGGGAGAAACATGACACCTCCCCACCTTGGTTTAAATTCACTGTAAGACTGTGTGATGTCAAAATTGTATTCAACTCAGATCTTTACATCTTTGCTTTGTTGGTCAAATTCCAAACCAGGTTTAGGATTTTTCTCTGCACATGAAGGTTTTTATTATATAAGTTTGTATATAATATCAATATATTCCTTTTTTGGTAAAGTATTTAATGAAAATACAAAAAAAATTGACCATATAGAGTCATAGATTTATAGGCCTAGAAGAGTCTTTGGAAATCAAGTCTAACCACCAGTTTTACAGCTGAAGAATGAAAGCTCAGAGATGTTACCAGTTATTACTAGTCTTAAGGTCAACTGGCAAGAAGGCAACAGAGTCTAGAAATCAGACCTGAAATCAGCAGCACTGATTTCTGGACATCTTACTTATTCACTTAAAATAGAATGTGGACTCAGCACTGAGAACAAACTTGGGTCCACATTTGAACTTTTAAAAGAGTTCTGAATTGCCAATATTTCAGTTGCAGAATTAATGTATAGGGAACTTCACCAACACAACACTTAGAATTGTGAGGATATGTTCTCATAGTTCTCAAATGTAGCTGCTCCTTTGGATCACTTTTAGCCTACATGGATCAGGATAGAAATAAATGATTTTTCTGTAGGGAATGTCTTTATTAATAATATTATATATAAAGTCATAAAAAGTTTTAGTAAACATTACAGACAATGTTGTTTATAAATGGTTTGTATTTTTATTCTAAATAGATATGGTGCCTTCAATTTCCATCCTGAACAACCAACCTCATTAAGCCAGCCCCAGCCAATCTTCCCTTGGTAGAAATATCATGCTGGCCTCAAGGCAACCAATTTAAATTATATTCTTATTAGCAGAGTGTTCCTTTGAATGTGAATGAAAATTAACAGAAACAGAATTTATTTTCGATCTGTGGCTGTTTCATTCTTAACTGCAAAACTATATTCTTACCATTTTCATTTTGAAAATATTAGAACTTATTAATATTTCAAACACTAGGAGATATCATTTATTTGCTTATTTTCCCTCTTCATATTATATCCAGCTACTCACACAAAATTAAATCATTAAAGTATCTACAGTTTAATATAACAACATTTTAGGCCAAATATTCAAAGTGTGATCTGCGTCCAGTGGAAAGATGACATTTTTAGAGACTTAAAATTATTGGAAAGGAGTTCAAAACATAATTTTAAAATGGAAAAATCACAATATAATTTCTCTGTGATACAATTTGACGTACTCTTTCTTTAAAACATATCAGAACAAATAAATATAAAAATACACAAATTACATCCACAAAATCACCCAAACCACAACAGCCTGGAGGAAATATGGCTTAACATGCATAAAGCAAGAAAACACAATTTAATTCCCTAGACAAAATTAGCTCAAGTTAAATATACACACATAAACACAGAAAGGATCATTTTATATTTAAAATGCAAATTATTTTTATATTAAAAATATAAATATACACATTTGTCAAGCTGTGCATCAGAATTAAAGAATAGACTATTTTATAGAATAAATATGTAAATGCAACATTTTGATAAATGTAACTTTTTATCAATTTTAAATTTCAAACCAAGTCTTGAAATTGAGCCTGCCATTTTCCCAAAAGAAGCCTCCTGGTCATGAAGGTGGTTTCAAAACTATTAACAATGGATTCTCATATGTAGTAAAATGACCCTGGAATTCAATTAAAACAGCAAAGGAAAGATGAGCTATTTGGTAAGCTAATACAGTGGATAGTTTGATTCTCTTCTTCCACATTCCAAAAGTAAAAGTGTTAGTTCCTCAGTTGTGTCTGACTCTTTACAACCCCATGAACTGAAGCCCTCCAGGCTCCCTGTCCATGGAATTCTCCAGGTAAGAATACTGGCGTGGGTATCCATTCCCTTCTCCAGGAGATCCTCTCAACCCAGGGATTGAACCCAGGTCTCCTGCCTTGCAGGTAGATTCTTTACCATTTAAGAGAGATCCATTTTATTCAAGGGAATTTATTCCTCTAGGAAAGTTGATCTAAACTCCAGGGGTGGATCTATTTAACCAAGGGTTAAATAGATTTTTGCCACCAAGGCAAAAATGAACCATGACCCAACTGAGTCCTGAGTCAGAAACAGGGAGGGTTTGATGGAGGTCTCTGGGAAAGTTCTTCTTCTGGAACAATTTCATAAGTTCCTCCCTTTCTCCCATCAATGTGAATGACTCATTTTAAGACCATAAAAGAAACCAGCCTTCAGTGAAGCCAGCACAATGGGCAGAAGGGTGCAGAGATGGGGAAAAAAAAACACTGGATCCCTGATGATATGGTTGAGTTGCTGGTTTCACCAACCTTAAAACATGCCTCGCCTTTGAGGTTCCTGTCTCTGAGCCAGGCTTTTTCATTATATAAGAAACATAATTTTGAATTGGGTTTACCGTCATAGCCAGAAACTGATACACCTCCCTTTTCTTGGTAGTCAAGGCTTTTAAACAGGTAATTAGTTCCCAATTATGGAAACAAAATGTCTGTTACAGCAGAATGGATTTACTACTTCCAAGAACAAGCATGAGAGAGAAAACACTATTTACAGGCATTGTAAATATCAAGGGAAAACAGCCATCAATACCAAATGATTTTTGAAGTATTATTTTGGCCTAAGTCATGCTTGAAGTGTATATTTAATTGAGCTTAAAGTTCTTCTTTCAGTTGATTTATTACATTTTAGACAAATATTTTGAAAAGATACAAAATACAGACCACATGATAGCTACCTTCATAAATTACATCAGGATAATTTGGATTTGCACCTAAAAAGCAAAACAAAACAAAGATATCTTATTAAGTATGCATTCAAAGTTAAAAAATTACTAACTAAGCCCACTAAAATTGGCTAAATACATATTGAAGGTTTTAAATTGAATAGATTGTTTTATAGGTAAATAAAATCTGAAATTCTAGGTTTGCTTCTTGTTAACCTTGTTGCTCTTCCCAAGCCCACAATCCCTGTCTCTATTCCAGAAAGGCAAAGAAAAGGGCAAACAAAAATTAAATATCACTTTAATGAGAAAAAATTCAACCATCAATGAACTATGATCACATTTTTTGCTGTTTCTATTAAACACTTGATCAATTTAATTGTAATTTTGGTATTTTCATTCCAGAAAAAGATCACTTCTGATCCACTTTGATTATTCTCTGATGACTCAGGGTTTGCTTTCAAACTTTGTTATGGCAGGTCCATTTGTATTCACAAACACATTATTAACCAGCCTGGATGATAATACCTAAAGTACAATTTTTCTCTGCACTTTGTCTTGAGGGACATTTCCAAGACAGAATAACCCTTTTATTACCCTAATATAACACAGAAAAATAAATGTACTTTCTCTACTGAGGTTACAAAAAATGTTATGTCAAGAAAGAAATTCAAGAGTATACCATTGTTTTTGGATATGTCTTTAGTCACCAAAATGGTCAGAATATTCTGTTTTAAAATATTTCTAAGAAAATTTGCAAAAAATTTTTTTTTATCTTTTAAAAATCACTGTTAACAAGAACAGGTGACAAAAAAAATTTTGCTACTTATTTTTCAGTCAAAACTATTGAAATTATAGTATCTGTATGAAGGCCTGCTTGGAATTAAAATCAAAATTTGATGTAACATTTAAGTGATTACAAAATGAATTTCCAAAGTCACTTTCTATGCTTTTAGTCTTTCCTCACTGTGTGAAATATAAAATGTGTAAACTATAAACTTTACTTGATTCTCATTTCATTTCTGAACTCTTAGCAGAAAAATACTTAAAGTCAGTGAAACTTGAGCCTATTTTCTGTTTTTGTAGCTCTTAGTAAATAATCAAGATTAATCTAAATGAAGAACCAAATAAAAGTGGTCCTAATATTCAAGCCAGAATTTCAATACGGTTCACCTAGAAGATACCTATTTTAGCAGGGGAAAAAATAGGGATATTACATACTGCTGTGCAGTCTGTGCTTTGTACAACTCTAGGGGGCGCCCTTAAGACTGTCATCAATGTTAATGGAATCACCTGAAATTGTGCAGTGCACAACCTGTACAGCCACTTCTGATGACCCTATGTCAATTCATGCAAAGTCATCATTCCAGTCATTTTCAATTATATTTTGAGTTTTATAATCCCAAACATCATTTCAAAATAGCTTTGAGTTACAAAATATCCATAGACATTGTCAGAATTATTTGTAGCTGATACAACATTCCTGAGAAGGCTCTTGACAGTGACCTGGCAGGTTGAAGGGGAATTCAGTGAATAAAGCAAGGGAATATCTCAATGGAAGCTCTGGGAATGTCATTAACAGGGCACCTGCCCATCCTCTGAAGTCCTTTCTCTTTGCAACATCCTTGGACCTACCTAATGACGTCCCCCCAAAGTTAGGATTTTCCACCACTGCTGAAAAGAAAAGGTTCTATAATCCCAAGAAAGAAAATCATTTTTTGCACTGCCCAGTAATCTGTTACTTTTTTCCTTTTGTTTTTAATTTATTTTAATTGGAGGCTAATTACTTTACAATATTGTAGTGGTTTTTGCCATACATTGACATGAGTCAGCCATGGGTGTACATGTGTTCCCCATCCTGAACCCCTCTCCCACCTCTGTCCCCATCCCATCCCTCAGAAGATCCCATTCTGATCTGGTCCCACTGGTCTCTCAAAATACAATCTGAATCTGCAAGGCATCTGCCCACTAGAGTCTGCTCCTCACTTCTGGACCTCACTCTAGGTCTCCAAAGCCCAGAATTTTCTCACCATGGCCCTGCACAAACTTCCTAGGACTGGTAAGCCCCTCCCCTACAACTGTCACCTCCAGGGGGCCATGCCACCAGTGTGAGCACCCTCTGACACAAGATCCAAGGAGGGGTGAGGAGTGAGTGTGAGCCAGGACAGGTGGGCTGAGGTGTCCACATGCACACCCATCCCCTTCATATAGCTCTCACCATATCACCAGAAGCCCAGAGCAGGGGCCATGACCAGGGACCAGCTCTACTGAAACCACTCTGCTCCTGCTTGGAACTCCAAGAGTCTGAGAATTCGACCTGCAAACCCAGGCTTCCAGGTCATTGTAAATATATATTTGCCAAGGTAACAGAATGTACTAAGTCACTTCAGTCATGTTCGACTCTGCGACCCCATGGACTGTAGCCCTCCAGGTTCCTCTGTCCATGGGATTCTCTAGGCAAGAATACTGGAGTGGGTTGCCATGTCCTCTCCAGGGGTATTCCCTACCCAGGGATCAAACCCACATCTAGTATGTTGCAGGAGGATTCTTTACTACTAGTGCCACCTGGGAAGCCCAAGGTAGGAGAATAGAACTTATTTTTTTTAATTTAACAAGTCATTAACTTGATTATATTTCTTAAGTATTTGGATTGAAGTATGTGGACCCTCACTTGTACTAGATTAAACAACCATCTAAGATGGCCTGAGGTCAAGGATTTTAAGTTTTAAAACTGGGACAGTTATGAGCAAATCTGTGCAGTTTGTTCAGGATGGGGGCCTTCCCTGGACATAGGAAGTGCTAAAACTGGGACGAGTCAGTCACTCTGATTTCTTCTCATACCCTCAACAACCCCACATGCAGTCACCACCTGATTCCATCAGAAAGTAAAGAGGCTCTATGGATTCAGAGCCAGATTTATCTAAACTACACATGAATGAACTTCATCATATATGACTGATATACAGGTGTATTCAGGCTCATCACAGAAAGGGAATACCCAAACTCATTACTCACACAAAGCCCTGCTGCTGCTGCTGCTGCTAAGTCACTTCAGTCATGTCTGACTCTGTGCAACCCCATAGACGGCAGCCCACCAGGCTCCCCTGTCCCTGGGATTCTCCAGGCAAGAACACTGGAGTGGGTTGCCATTTCCTTCTCCAATGCATGAAAGTGAAGAGTGAAAGTGAAGTCACTCAGTCGTGTCCGACTCTTAGCGACCCCATGGACTGCAGCCTTCCAGGCTCCTCTGTCCATGGGATTTTCCAGGCAAGAGTACTGGAGTGGGTTGCCATTGCCTTCTCCACACAAAGCCCTAGGAAGATTCAAAATGTTGAATCAATTCAATATAGCAAATGGGTACAGAAAAATGGGATTTGGGATGGGATCAAAAGGAAATAGGTTAGCTCAGAACCTGGAAAACAGGTCCTTTTCCAGACTTTTGATTCATATCAGTGCATGGCATTTCTACCAAGTTCACCAGCAAAACCATGACGTCAGGTCTACACATTCTGAAAAGCACTATATTTTCCTTGTTTCATTGTCCCAGATGCATGAGAAGTATTGTCACTTTACTTTCATTGTCAGAAATAGCCAAATTTAGCACAAGATTATGAAACTCACAGAAAGACAACATAGGAGGAACAATTTTTTTTTTCCTCCCTACCATACTGTACTATGTCAGATGAGGATTTGCTCATCAAAAGAAAGAAATGTCTCTTCCTGTACAAAGGTTTAGAAGACCTGCTACACAGATGGATGCACAGACCCAGACTTTACAAAATGCTAGGGTCACATTACTCCAGCTGATCCCAGCTTAACAAGCATATTATTTTGCTTCTGGCAACTTCTGAGTCAAGCTAAGCTTCAATGATGTTTACATGCAAATAGCACAGTAGCTATTAAAGTTGAAAGTCACACAGTCGTGTCCGACTCTTTGCAATCCCATGGACTGTAGCCCAGCAGGCTCCTCTGTCCATAGAATTCTCCAGGCAAGAGTACTGGAGTGGGTTGCCATTTCCTTCTTCAGGGGATCTTCCTGATCCAGGGATCAAACCCGGGTCTCCTGCATTGCAGGCGGATTCTTTACCATCTGAGCTACTAGGGAAGCCCCTAGTAGCTATTAACATCATATTAAATGCAGAAACAGGAAAAAAATCACCATTTCCTTTTCAGACTTTTGGCAATGGAAAAATTTGAAGATATCTGCCATTTTAAAGCCTAATTTCTCACTGGTTCCTTTTATTTAGTTTAAGTTTATTCACTATGTATCATTATAAAGGTGGGAACCACTGTTGGAGATAATCAGTATTAAAAAGTGAACGAGAAAAGATAAACACAGGATAGGAGGGGAACAAGTCAATGAAATGCACTTGAGTAATGCACTTGTCGTGGAGATTTGCGAAGGGTTATGGTTCCTTGAACCAGGGTCTCCTGCATTGCAAGAAGATTCTTTACCATCTGACCAATGGGAAAGTCCCCGAGAGAGAGAGAGAGAGTCATGGTTTCTTGAGGGCTTCCCCAGTGGCTCAGTGGTAAAGAACCTGCCTGCCAAAGCAGGAGACGCAAGAGATGTGGGTTTGACGCCTGGGTCAGGAAGATCGAGGAAATGGCATCCCATTCCAGTATTCTGCAGGGGAAATCCCATGGACAGGGGAGCCTGGAGGGTTATAGTCCATGGGGTTGCAAAGAGTTGGACATGACTGAAGCCACTGAGAACAACATGGCATGGTTTCTTGAAGACTATCCTAGTAGCTCTCATCAACTAAGAAATCTCAGACAGAAGCAACAGAGGTGGGCTCAAGCTCTAAAGCTTCATGTTGGGAATCTCCAGAATAAAATATGGACTTCCTGGGACTCCCTTAACCCACTGGCATTCCAAACAAGCAGCAGACCATTCTCTACCTCCTCGGTTCACTCCAGTGTAGAAGCCACAACTCTTTCCCAACCAAAACAAGATAAGTGCCCATGTCTGTTTGTCTGATGTTCAAGTACTATCTTCTGAAGCGTTTGTTGAGTACCTCCAGGCAATACACTCACTAGTACCTTGTTGCTGACCTAAGGCCTGCCTGTTGTCAGAAATTATGGGAAGAGAGTTAACAGGTCCAGAGTGCAGCCTGAAAAACCCCAAGTGAAAAAGAACCATGAAGATTGTATTACAACCACACATACACTCCTGACAAAGCTCTGTGTTCAACGTGCCATGTCTGCACCTCCAAAAGATGGACCCTGAGGACATTTAAGCTTCTAAACATGGATAACAGAATCACTTCCTCCCGCAACAGTATCGAACCAATGTCGTCCACCATTCTATTAAGTCCACGCTAAATAGCTTAATGTGAGGGCCTATTTATTTCTATCTTCTAATCTCATTTATATCTCATGAGTAAATCTTACGACTTTGTAAAAACCTTCATGAGTAAATCTTTATGATTTTTTAACTGCAAAACCTACTGTAAAAGGAAAAACACATTTGCAGGATTAAAAAACTTGAGGGAAGATAGGTAGCCTGACCAGAGGGTTCACTTTCCATTCTGCTCTAGAGATAAAAATAATAGCAGAGATCAGAAGACACATCTGTTTCTTTCCTTTAGGCTTCTTGTCTCTAACGCTTAAAAAAAATTTTTTTAAGACGTTCAATTCTTTTTGCAGACTCTCTTTAGTGTGATTTTTAAAAATATTTCAAAGGATTCCATATGATAAAGGAATAACAAAAGATTTGTTCTTTTCAAACAAACTTTCCTTTGCTTTGTCAACAGTGTTTTCTAACTCAGGGCAGACCACCTTTTGAATTCCAGAGCCTTCTCTCATCCCTCTAAGAATGGCAGGCGGAACTCAGGGACCAAAAACATCAGTGGTTCAGACATCTGGGTCCTTTTCTGGCTGAATCTCTACTGTGCCTGCAGCACTGAGAGCCTCTTCCCTTTTTCTACAACAAAGGAGTCTTCCATCTGACAGAAGAGGATAATAGCATTGGCTTGGCAACTCCTCAGGAGCTTCAGGGGGCGTAATTAATTAACATTAGTCCTCTTGAGACAAAAAGAGCTATTTAAGTATAAATCTTAATTATCATGATTATTATGAGTCTATAGTAGAACCATACCCTTCTCTGTTTTTAAGGCAGAAAAGCAGGCAAAACTTTTCTGCCTTTCACTCCCAGGACAAGACATGGGTCCTGACAAATGGCCTTAAGAATAAGTAGTAGGGGTGGGGGGCTTTATATTTTCTGAATGTATAACATTTGGAGAAATTTCCTCACCCCACATTCTTTGGCCTAAGTACACCAAATCTAAATCTGCCAGTTCGAGGGCAATTCTAAGTGCTGTAGGGAGAGCTAGTTCATCCAGACGTCATGAATCTTTGGATAAAATGGCACAAATGAAAAGCTGTGGGGAAAGCTCTTCCAATATTTATAGTTTGCTTCTGACGCACATTTTGCATAGGAGACAACTGCTCCCGAATGAGGCAGCATAAGTCACTAACTCCCACTGCTTGTGTGAATGAGCATTCTTGAGCTGTGACATCCTTCCTGAATGAGTGGGCCATAGAGACACTCTTTATGTACCGCCTAAAGAATGGAAAGCTTTAAAATCTGCGTATTTTATCATCTAGCACTCTGGCTAGGTTTGTTCCAAGTCTAAAGCATTCATCATTCGGGTCATGATTTCAATAAGAGAATCTACTCTTAAACAATCAATGTGTTCATGTTTACAATAATACCTGACCTTGAATATTCTTGGAACTTGTGCTTTCTAATCAGAAGATGCTAGCAAAAGCTCCAGGTTTCTTCCACATGGCCCTCACAAGCAATCTCTCTGCCGTGAATTTCTACTTAGATTTCTGCTTAAAAGGGCACCCTCTCCACTTCTAATCTCCACTCAGTCTCCACACACATTCATGTTCATGAAGCAACTTTTCTATATGTGGGACTGAATTCCAGTGACAGCCACATAATGGATCAATTTCATCTTAGACAAGTCTTATTTTTGACCCATAAGCTAAATAGGATACAGAAGACTCTTTGGAGAATCTGCAGATAGCCCCTTGCTTTCTATGCGTGTGCCTGCACCACCATCTCTACTTATTCACTCTCCTAAGCCTCCTTAAGTCATCATGTTATTGTTGTTGCTTAGTCGCTAAGTTATGTCCGACTTTTTTGACCTCATGGACTATAGTCCACCAGGCTCCTCTGACCAGGGAATTCCCCAAGCAAAAATACTGGAGTGGGTTGCCATTTCCTACTCCAGGGAATCTTCTTGACCCAGTTATCAGACCCGAGCCTCCTGCATCTGCTGCATAGGCAGGCAGTTTCTTTACCACTCAGCCATCCCAGAAGCCCTGAGCCATCCTGCTTTTGGATAAACCCAATCAGAGTGCTTCTCTGTGCAACAACTACTCCGTGTTTTTATTATTCCTAGTTAATACCCTTGGACAGTCAGTGAGGTAAGCTCAATGAATGCCTGAATAGTCCTTCCAGTGTTCACACTGCCCCTCCCCAACCCTTGCCAGAGTTTGCAAGGAAGAAGTAAATGAACTGCCTTCACTACTCAAGTGTGGTCCATGGATTTGCAGCACCATCTGGGAGCTCATTAGAAATGCAGATTGTCAGGCCCTTCTCCAGATCATGGAATCAGAATCCGCATTTAACAGGATCCCCGGGAGATCTCATCTCTCATTAAAGGCTGAGAAATCCTGATTTATAATTCCTTGGCAAGTGTGACCAAAGTCAAAAGACCCCAGCGTTCATAGAGGATAGTACTTTTTCAGTGAAACATAGAGTAAACCTGAAAATAGCATATCTAAATATTGAGGGGGCTGAATAACAACTGCAAAAATGTTAGGGGTAAGGGCAAGAGATGTGTTTGTCTCTAGAGGCATATCTCTGGGTCCCACTGCAAATGGGAAGGTGAGGGGAGAGAGCTTAGACACCTGAGGCAGCTTATATTATATTATACACCCACCCTCTCTAGGAACCTAACACTGACTCAGTTTTCTCCTAAAAAGGCCAAGTCTAAAAAGCTCCTGTATGGGGAGGGAGGAGGGAGGAGGGTTAAAAAAAATAAATAAATAAATAAATAAATAAAAAGGAATTAAAAGAAAAAAATAAAAAATAAATAAAAAATAAAAAGCTCCTGTAGTCAAGTGACAGAATCCGGGGGTCCTCTTCTCTGGGCAAGCCCAAGCCCCCAGATAAGTGAGGACAAAGCCAAAGCTGGGATGAAGCAGTTCTGGGCAGCAAGTTTCTTCCTAAGGCTGGAGAGCATAGCACTAGAGAGGTGAGGATGGACACACTAGGGAGGTGAGGATGGGCACACTAGGGAGGTGAGGATGGGCACACTAGGGAGGTGAGGATGGGCACACTAGGGAGGTGAGTGTGGGCACACTAGGGAGGTGAGGATGGGCACACTAGGGAGGTGAGGATGGGCACACTAGGGAGATGAGGATGGGCGCACTAGGAAGGTAAGGATGGGCGCACTAGGAAGGTGAGGATGGGCACACTAGGGAGGTGAGGATGGGCACACTAGGGAGGTGAGGATGGGCACACTAGGGAGGTGAGGATGGGCACACTAGGGAGGTGAGGACGGGCCCACTAGGGAGGTGAGGATGGGCACACTAAGGAGGTGAGGATGGGCACACTAGGGTGGTGAGGATGGGCGCACTAGGGAGGTGAGGATGGGCGCACTAGGGAGGTGAGGATGGGCGCACTAGGGAGGTGAGGATGGGAGCACTAGGGAGGTGAGGATGGGCCCACTAGGGAGGTGAGGATGGGCGCACTAGGGAGGTGAGGATGGGCGCACTAGGGAGGTGAGGATGGGCGCACTAGGGAGGTGAGGATGGGCCCACTAGGGAGGTGAGGATGGGCCCACTAGGGAGGTGAGGATGGGCACACTAGGGAGGTGAGGATGGGCACACTAGGGAGGTGAGGATGGGCTCACTAGGGAGGTGAGGATGGGCCCACTAGGGAGGTGAGGATGGGCACACTAGGGAGGTGAGGATGGGCACACTAGGGAGGTGAGGATGGGCTCACTAGGGAGGTGAGGATGGGCCCACTAGGGAGGTGAGGATGGGCACACTAGGCAAGTGAGGATGGGCACACCAGGGAGATAAGGATGGGCACACCAGGGAGATGAGGATGGGCACACTGTCATCATGTTCTTGCCCCTCCCCGGGGAGGGAACAGCACTGAGCTCCTCCCTGTGTGAGGTGAGGGGCCCTGAGGCCACGCCCAGACATATTCCTCTTCACAATCACCTTTATGTAAGTATTAGAACCTGACATTTTACAGAGAAGGAAAGCTAGATTCAGAGGTGGTAAGAAAATTGCTCAAAGCCACAGAGGTTACGAAAGACACAACTCTTAGGCGAATCAGAGCCTAGTTGCAAACCCTTCCCACCGTGGCAAAGTTTCCCTTTGAATAACAGGGAGAGTGGGATAACCATGATTAAAATTCCAAGCTCAAACACCAGATCTGAGTGAGTCATGTGGATTAACACAAGAGACAGGAGTTTATTTCACTGAAAGTAAAAAGGAATATGTTTGAGGTTCTATCTACTCCGCTTCGTTTTTCTGTTCAAGGCTTCTACAAAAAAGAGAACATTCAAAGGAGCGCTTACTTCTTTATTGCCTGCAACTTCCGCATATCTTCAGCTGAATAGGGTTCCTTCCTTTCATGAGTAGGTCCTGCCTAATAGCGGGATAGGGACATCCCTGGGAATTAGAAGCCAAGAGAGACAACCACAAAGAGAAGCAGGAGACAGTAATGAAAGCCCAAGTGTTTCTCCGTCTTTTATCATTTTATGGGTAGTTGAAGTGTTTTCTATTTTGGGAAAAAGGGCTGTGTTTCATCACCATCCAGTAGGTAGCCCAGCATTTTCTGTTTCTCAAACCTCCAGAGAGACCTGACAAATTGTTCAAAATCCTAGAATTCCAGTACAACAGGATGTTAAGCAAGACTCTTCCTGCCTTAGTAACCGACACCAAAGTGAGCACCAAAGGTGGAATTCACAAAAGCAAGGACTGAATCCTCGTCCTTTGAAATATCTGATTCATGAAGAGATTTTAAAAGGTCCCAGAGAGAAGAGAAAAAGGAAGGACTTATAAAGAAGTTTCTTTGGGGACCAGTGTCACCATCACCACCACCCCACCATGGGGCTTCCACAGCTGCACTTGAGAACATGACCTGTGTTCTCTGGAGGTGAAAGGTGCAAGGACCAGTGGCTGACTCTGCCAGGGATGGCTCAGGCCAAGTGTGGTGGTGGGATGCAGCTGACATCTGGGTTCCACCTGTGCACCCAGAATTGTCAGGACAAGGGATCATGAGGGTTCCCCTGGACCAGATGGAAGCAGCACAGAAGGAAGTCTGTGAGGGAGTCTAGAGGGCCAGAGGGAGCCCCCAAAGTACAAAGCTGCATTCCTGGGTATGAAGGAGGAGCTACTTTCAGCAGCCAGAACACGGATGCATTTATGTCATGGGAGCTTCAGGAGAGCAGGCTGCAGAGAGAGGAATCCCAAAGTTCTCCAGGAAAGATGAGCTGTGAATTGACACTGAACACACCCAGGTCCCAAGAGCACAGAGCCACTGGCCAGTACACTTCCCTGCCCTTCATCCCCATGCCCATCCCCTCCACCCAGGCAGCACAAAAGCTTAAATCTCATTAGCTAGCTCTAGCCCCCACCCCCATGCTGCCAGCCTGCGAAGAGAGGGGAGAGGAGACTGACCCTTAAATCAAGTCCAGAGTTGATTTCTAACTCAGAAGCGACATCCTGTTTCGCAGTTGAGATTCCATCTGTAACCTCAAGTGACCCAAGGATTGTCTGTTACTCAACAATGAGCAGAAAAATCTTGCTTGGGTCAGAATTCCATCCCAGACAAGTGACTCTCACCCTTGGCTGCACACTGGGATCACTGGGGAATCTCAAAAACGAAAAATGCCAAAGCCCAAGCCTCACCTTGGAACCACAGAATCAGAATTGCTAGAGATGAGCCCCAGAAATGTGTCTTAAAAAATAAAATAAGATTAAAAAACAATTAAAACTCAACCATTAATGTGTAACAAAGAGCAGGATGCTACTGTTCTAGTAGACCAAGAAGTGACTAAATAGTAAAGGGACAATGGAAAACCAAGAGGAAAGGAAATAAATTTGACTGTCACCAGCTGTGCTCTTCCATGTGCTAGAAAGATAAAAATCACTGTTCTTCAGATGCATTTTGAAGCAGAAAGTTCCTTGTTGTACTTTAAATATAATTCAAAACTGACCAGCTGCTGCTGCTGCTGCTAAGTCGCTTCAGTCGTGTCCGACTCTGTGCGACCCCATAGACGGCAGCCCACCAGGCTTCCCCGTCCCTGGGATTCTCCAGGCAAGAACACTGGAGTGGGTTGCCATTTCCTTCTCCAAACTGACCAGAGCTGAGTTCAATTCCAAGCATGGGATCAGAAATAATCAATGTAGTGTTTAGAAAGTCTTGACTCCCTTTCTCAGTTGCAAGTCAAGTTGCCAGTGATGATCTGGACTGGTACCTGGGCCCTGCTGACATCTAAAGACCTGATAACACCTGTCCCTCCTTACAACACCCTGGCTGGGGCTAGTGTCTGGTGTCAGACTCTGCAAGGTTCCAGCACTCTGGAGAAACACATGGGGATCTTTACTGCCAGTCTCACATCCTCACACCTGTAGATGGCACCCTCTTGGCCTGGCTGATGCTGGCTTGGGGTCTCTCTGCTCCAAGTGGAGCATCTGCCACAACATCCCATGTTTCCACTCCATGCGGTGTGAAAGGCAATTGGGACTGTCACTAAGTTCAGTCATCCTCTTCCATGCTCACCCATTTTTATATTATTAGGTGCTTTTTATTTATCTGTTTTTATTCCTGTTTTAATTTCTGTCAACATGCTTCCTTCTCTATCTCCAAATAGAGAGTGAATTCTTAAACAAGGCGACCATTTCATGGAAATCAGAGTTCTGAGCTGAATGAGGAACACATGCGACCAAAGATGGAAGAGCTGCTGTTTTGTTTTTTTGTTGTTGTTTGTTTGTTTTGTTTTTTGTTTTATTTTATTTTATTTTTAAACTTTACATAATTGTATTAGTTTTGCCAAATATCAAAATGAATCCTCCACAGGTACACATGTGTTCCCCATCCTGAACCCTCCTCCCTCCTCCCTCCCCAAGAGCTGCTGTTTTAATTCTTCTGGATTCATACAGTGATGCAACTGACTTCACAGAAATCCCAGACTGCCTGGTTCCTGGTAAGTCCAGAAACTCGCAGTGTGAAAAAAAGGATCTCATCAAAACAACCAGGGGGAAAAGTAGCTATAACTTCGTATCATGGAGATTTGGGAGAGCTGAACTTCTTGATCAACTACTGTATGATGACAACAGAAATACTGAAGGACCATAAACTCAAACATGACCTTAAGGTAGAATGTATATTTAGACCTGCTGCTGCTCCTGCTGCGTCGCTTTAGTCGTGTCCAACTCTGTGCGACCCCATAGACGGCAGCCCACCAGGCTTCCCATCCCTGGGATTCTCCAGGCAAGAACACTGGAGTGGGTTGCCATTTCCTTCTCCAATGCATGAAAGTGAAAAGTAAAAGTGAAGTCGCTCAGTCGTGCCCGACTCTAGCGACCCCATGGACTGCAGCCTACCAGGTTCCTCCGTCCATGGGATTTTCTAGGCAAAAGTACTGGAGTGGGGTGCCATCGCCTTCTCCGACATTTAGACCAGCAAGGTCTAAATATATATAGTATTATATACACATATATATAATATTTCCCTTTGTAAATTTTTCTTTAATTTTCAGGGAAGTTAAGAGGGAAAGAAAGCATTTCTAAGAAAAGCCATTATCTGTAGGCTAGGGCTACAAATTGCATAAATATCCACAAAGATTCTACCATACAAGCCAAGTGAGGTCAGTCTCTTAACTGGTCTCACTGGTTTATGGCCCATACGGGCCATTTATATCCACTATCACCCTAGGCCAAGTCTCTTTCATTTCCACTTTCATTTATTACTCCCTGATAGTGGGTCCTTGAGTAAATAATTAGAGTGAAATAAAAATCAGTCTTTTCTAAAGCCATATTTATTTTAAAGATCTGATAAAAATAATAAATGAAAAGAAAGGGAAAGAACATCTTTAAAAAAATATGGCTTAATTTTTGTTGTAGATAAATAAATGATTATTTCCTTTTAAGGGAATACTTGAGAAACTTTGAGCTATACTTAGACCAGAGAACCACTCTTTCCAATCACTAGCTAAATTAAAACTAACAAAAGCCATCGATAAAAATGAGGCCACATGGATAAGATGAGTTAAACTGTACCAAATATTGGTACTGTACAGAAATGTTCAAAAGAAAGCACATAAAAATCCTATCTAAAATAGAAGCTTCTGGTTTTACACTGACAGAACAGTGCTCATATCAAAGCATACAAACCACTTCTAAAACTTTTAAATGCCAGACCTTCAACCTGGAATCAAGTTCACCTCCAACAGTTTCAGAAGCCAGTTGTTGGCGAAATTCACATAAATCCTTAAGTTTAGATGAGAATAATGTACTAACGTGACGTCAGTTTCTTAGTTTTGACAAAAGTAAGCAATGCAAGATGTTAGCAACAGGGAAATCAGGTGAGGGGTAGCTGTGAACTCTCGGTACCATCTCTGTAACTTTTCTGTAGATTTAAAATTATTCACAAATAAAATGTTCATTTAAAAACATACAAAAAACTGTTGTCCCAGAAGCAAAGATTCTGGATTTAACTATAAAGCTGTTATTCCCACAAATATGCGGGAGGAAAATGAACACAGTAATCTAGCGATTTACTACAGCGAATGTAGCCAAGCAACTAAACTCTCAATTAAGAGGAAGATTTAATGAAACAGACAACAACTGCCAGGGTGTCTGGGTAAGGCATCCAAACATAGCTTGTTTTATGTGCTCCTGAAAGGCTGTTTGTAAATCAAACTTATATAATTCAAATCCCATTTTGAGCACGCTCAGGAAGCTGGTGCATTTAAAAAGCTGCTGAATAAACACCAGGATAACAGGAAGATGGACTGTGTAATGAGAATTATTGCACTCTCATTTGGTGAAAGTGGCTTGGCAGCTATCACCTTTGTCCACGGGGCTGTCCTGGAAGCCATACTAGTACCTGCTGCCCAATCAGCCCCTGCCCCACTGGCCTCCAAGTCTCTATTTTCCCTTCTCTCTGCAAGGCTGGCTTTGTGTGGCTTTGATTAATTCAGAGCTGTTAGGGTGAGGAATTCTAATCATGAACAGGTCCCAGTAGCCAAACACATGGCTCAGCCTCCACAATGGTATCAGGTATTTGGGCAATACGATCAAGCAAATAAGAATACTTTCACTGAACAAGAGTGTCTGGAGAAAGTAAACGCATGATATTGTCCCTGCTGTTACTGGGGCTCCCACTGAAATTCTTCTGCTGACCATGGACTGGACTCCCAGCACCAGCCATCCTTTTCCCAATTCAAACCATTGGTCAGATGGGAACTAGTACCACTCTTAGGAAAATAATTCAGGGTTCTATCAGCAGATGCCTTAACTCAGTCAGCCCAGGTAAGCAAAACATTCCACAATGTTGGTTTCTCTGCCACAGATGAGGGAGCCGGATTCTGAATCCCAACTGGTTAAAACATATCTCAAACAGCGCATGAGCCGACCAAATTCAGTTCACCTGCTCACAGATTTGCCTGTATTTTGTCACTGTGGGTACAAAATCTCATATAACACTTGAGAGAAAAATAATGTGTGTGTTCTCAGAATATTGTTCAAATTATTCATCCCTATCACCTCCATGGGAGGAGTATGAGGCCCTGCCCTTGGATTGGCCTTGGACCTATGACTTGCTTTGGCCAATGGCATATAAGTTGAAGAAACTCTGTGCCAATCCCAAAAGGAAGCCTTATAAAGCCTTGCATTATTATTTTTTTTTTTTTTGCTGTCCTCTTGTACTTTGTACTTATCCTAAGAAGTAGATCTCCTGTGTAGCTTCTATTTCTGCACCCTGCACCCCAGAAAAAAACACACATGCAACAAAATTTCCCTAGCTGATCTACAGGCCCATGAGCAAGATGAAATGTTTGCTTCAAGCCACTGGGTTTGGGAGTGGTTTATTGTATTCACGATGTTGTCAATAGTTGAGTGATACACACTAGTCCTCTCCAGATGCAAAAACATCAGGTACTCACCATCATCGATTCCAGGCCAGCCCATGAAGTGAGCAGAAATCTGTTTCTCATCCTTCCCATATTCATTCTTGGCTACTAACTTGTAGTCCCCATTGTTCATATGAGTGGGGTTATCCAGCTGGAGGCAGCCGTGGTACTCCGTATGATTGGTAACATGGATTTTAGTACAGATGTATTTGGACTCATTCAAAATTGCCCCGTTATAGAACCACTGAAGCGCTGGCTTGGGATTGCCTTTCACAGTGAATGGAATGCACCAGTGGTGGTCTGAGGTTGGAGATTCGAGAAATGTGATAGTTGGAGCAACTAAATTGAAAAAGAGAGAGTTAATAGCATCAGAAAGCTCAGAATTCTCCCCATCTCCAAATCTCTGTGTCATAGACAGGGGGGGTCTTACTCAACCATTGTTTGGTTTAAGAAAACGTATGACCTGCAACTCTGGAATCCATCAATATTTTGTATCATCATCAAGTTTGATTTAACTTTTACAGAGAGCTTCAGAAAGAATCCTTTCCCTGCTCTGCCTAAGATCCACGCATCATAGGCATCTTTACACCTATTCAGTGTGAGAATCAACTCCAAACAGATCCCAGTGATTTCTGACAGTGGAAAGGGCTCATTTGAAGTTGACTTTGGTTTCTAACACATATGCCTTGATATTATGGAGATTAATCACCAAAACATTGAGGACCACTATTCTTACAGGGCTTCCCTAAATAATACAATGACAAAAATGACTTTGGAAATCTTGCTTGAAGCCTGGATCTCACATAAATTTTCCAAAAGAAATAAAACTGGTCAATGCAAAGAATGTTACTCCTGATGTTGACTGATTATTATAAAGTCTGATAAATTAATATATTTTTCACTGTCAATAGTAAATGCTCTTTAAAAGCATCACTTTTCATTACAGTATAGTCCATTTTTTCTAGAATTTCAGATGCATCAAAGTTTTGATCCTTTAAATGTCTGAGGTCCTATCTAAACCTGAAAAACAAACTAGAGATTATTTTTAAATTAAATATAAAGCACTTTATTCTTAAGGGAAACAAACATTATCAGGTAGCATCTTTAAACAGAGTACTTATCCTAAGTGAAGACACTTAAAATCCCTCTTAAGTGGGATTCATGTGGTCCATTTTCATGTGGTCTGACTTTGGTAAGTATAAAACTGAGGACAGGAAAAGACCTTTGAGACCTAATAGTATCATTTTTTCAGATGAAAAAACCCAAGTGCTATGAGGTTAAGTGACTTGGCCAAGGTTACTAAGTGAGGAAAATCTGGACCAGGCATCCAGAACTCCTAATGCCCTTCCCTTCATGCATCACTTCCTGGTTGTACATGTTCATCACACAAAGTGGGGAAATCATAGCCTGGCAACAAAGACATCTGAATGGGTCACTGCAAAGGATCTCTCAGTTGTTAATATTCCCTATCACTTATTTCTCATTATCTAAACCTTGATAGACTAGACCAGCTCTCCAGACCAGGGAGTCTACATAGATATTAACCTAAACTGAAAAACATTTGAATTGGAGTGCCCTTATTTGTAGGTCTGTGTGACAAACACAAGGATCACAATAGGGGAGGGACAATACTTACCTTCCTCCCACCAGCCCAGGTCCCCATATGCCCAGGCCCCACTTCTTCCTGCCACCACACTCCAATGTGCTTTTTGTGAGGTGTTGATTTAAGGACATAAAGTTGGAAGCTTGGTTGTACATGTTTGGGGATGACACTGACTTCAAGATTGGTCAGAATCATGAGAAATTATCAGTCCCAGACCTTCTGGGCATCGGGGTAGTATTGACACCGGCAAAAGGTTGGTGATTTCAATCATTCACTCCAACAGTCACATAAGGAATGTGTGTTATGAGTGAATGCTAATCAGTGTACCAACACCTGTGTCCACGTGTGTGTAATGCACATTCATACTTGTGCACACTCGTGTTTTTCTCAGCCAAATCCTAATTCAGAGTAAAACCTCATTAATTTATACCATGGCAGCTCAGAATTTGCAATGATGTGAAGAGTATGTATTTTTTTACTGAATATGTACATCATTCACATTGAATGAAACAATCTGGAATATTAAGATATACATTGCATTGTTTACAATACTGGAAAACAATGTACATATACTAAAGAAACATTAATATCCTTTATCTTCAGAAGACAGAAACTTAAAGCAATTATAATAATAGAAGTTTTTTGCAGGTAATAATAATTTTCAGCCATTTTAGTAGTATTCCTTCCACTTCCCACAGAAGCTTGATGTCAAACTAATGAGGTTTATTTTTTGTATCAACAATATATTGAATATGAACAGCCAGCCCAATACTTTAGGTATCACAACTTTAAAGGTTCATATTGCTTTTAGAGAGAACAAAATTTAGAAACTAGTTTATCAAAATTTAAACTACAAGTTATTAACAAAAGGAAGATAACCAGCTCAAAATATGTTCTATCAAGAAAAGACAAGATAAGGCACAAAAGGATAAGTTTAAGATCGAAAAAGAAGCTTAAAGACAACACATGAACAAGAGAGATTAGCAGAAATAGAAGGATGGAAGGAGCTGGTAGCATTTGTTAATTAAGGACGCAGAAAACACTGCATATACTTTTTTAACGCACAAAGCAGCAGAGGTCCCCAACCACAAATGCGGGTGTGTCCACGATCTTTTCTATTAAAAACACACGTTGATCTGATTACGTACAATGTACAGTGAGGTTGACAGAATCTTGATCTTCTCCTACAAGATTTTCTGCCACACAAGAGATTTGCTTTCCACTGTCATCAGATGAAATGTTAGTTATCCTTAAGGAGCCCTGTGTGTGGCTTGTTTCATTCTACAAATGAATTAACAGACAAAAATAATCTTGATTAGAACTGAACCCAATAGTGAGAAGATTTGGCATTTCTTCCCCTAACTAGAGAAAATCATCTGTAACATTAGAAAAAAAATTCCAGTCTAATCAAGCTCAATAAAAGGGGCAACTCAGACGTTATTCTCTTATCTCCAGATTTTAATTATAAACGTGTGAAGCTGATTTAATCCTTGAATTCCTACTTACCTTCCTCGAAGGGAAAAAACCACAGTGAGAGTCACTCACCTTGCTCATGATGACACAAAAAGCTTACTAGAGACCTACAGACTTCCAATCTATGAAGTATACGTAACTAAAATACAATCTGCCTTAGTCTTTGTTTAGTAAGAATAGACAGAAAGT
Organism: Bos indicus x Bos taurus; assembly: GCF_003369695.1. Classification (NCBI taxonomy): domain Eukaryota; kingdom Metazoa; phylum Chordata; class Mammalia; order Artiodactyla; family Bovidae; genus Bos; species Bos indicus x Bos taurus. The sequence continues at coordinate 77,996,455 of NC_040083.1, read as the reverse complement.
AAATACACAACAGAACTCATTGTAAACCTCTCTCTGTGGCCCTATAAAATATTAAATGATCATCACTAGGTTAATACAATCTCAAGTTCTGAGATATTCTCATCTCTACAAACATACACACACAAGACTCACCATATGCTTGGAAACCAGATTACCGACATCCCAGTACAAATTCGGAACTGGGTCACCTGCAACAGTACAAGATAATGTGATAGACTTTCCCTCCTCCACGGTGAGGTTAGGTGCGGCCAAATTTGCTGATGGCAAACCTGTGGAGCAAGGAAAGTAAAGGAAGACATACACACATAGTTAGGTGCATTATCAAAGTAACAGCAACAAGTTGAAAACTCTCTCTGCTTTAAAAATCAATCATTATTTGCTTTCTGAGACTGACTTATGTTGATCCGAAAAAATGCCAAATTGATAAGCTTTACAGATTTGATGAGAGCCAAAAGATGTGCAAAGAGATTTGAAAACAAATTTTGCATGTGTCTCAAAAACACCATTGCAGAATAATCTTTTATTTTTAAAAAAACCCACTAGTTTGTAGAACTACATCTTCTGGTTCTTGTTCTGTTTTACAGTTATCAATCCAGTTGTTTGCACACAGTCATTGTATTTGTAGAACATCTTATTTTTCCCTCAGTTTTCTCTCTTTCATTTTTTTACAGTCAAGGACAAAAGGGTGGGAGGCATCTACAATTTTTGCATAAACCCATTTTTTTCCATTAAATAACTCACAAATCTAACCCACTACCAGAACTAGATTTTTAAAGAGATAAACTATGATCTTGAAATATAAGTTTAAAAAGCAGACCAAGATTTTGAAACAGTCCAATTATGGAAGTTGGTTTCAAAGCATTTTTCAAAGATAATTAATAAATTTGAACCATACAGCATTAGAATGTTTCAAAGCTATATAAATCATAGTTAAATATTACAGGTATACTTGGTCACCTTATTTATGACATGATGAAAAAAATTGTATAGATCATTATCCCAGTGAAAAGCTCTTTTTTGGAAAAACCCTGAGAAAGTATTTGTTACCAGATGAAATTCTGATGCTTATAGACATTCTTTAATATTTCAAGACAGCTTCATTTTTGTACTTTTATATTTCCTAAGTCAGCTTTTCTTATTAATGGTATCACTTCATTAAACTATTATACCATTTGGGTGTTTATACTGCTCTTATTCATAGTATTTTTAACATGAAGGTGGGTCTCAGAATACGTCAGGTCTTGCCAGTCAAGCAAGCCCCTCGCTTGGTATCAGAAACTCACCTTAGGACTGCATTCATCCCAACAGCTCTGTCCCATGGAACTATAACACATCATTAAACTCGGGAGGACCCACAGGTCAGAAAAGGCAATTCATCTTCAACAGCCATGAAATTTCAATTAGCCTGCCCACCTAAGGGTTTCTGACCTGCCACCTTCACAATATTATGCACAAATCCTTCTCTTAAGACACAGTCCTTACTGACAACACTATTAGTATTTATTCCTGAAACCAGACTACAGCAAGATTTACATAGTATATGTCTCATGGTATTCCCACAATTGGTAGAGGACTTTCCAACAAGATCTGGCTTTCAGTGGCTGGTGTGACATCTTCAGAACCCTTCCTTCTTGTCAGCCTTTAATAGAGAGCAGTGTTGTATCTTTCACAAGGTTCCAAACAGTCCCCTAATATACTGAATTTATATCGAGCAATGAAACATATACAAGTGATCAAGAGTCAGTGCAGTTGACTGGAATGAACACTGGGTCAGGAGTCAGAAGCCCTAGACCCTAAACCTGGCCCATACTATGTGCCATCAGGTGAATCATTTCTCCTCTCTCAATGTGATTCATTCTGTATTAAATACACTGTTCAATCAGAAGATCTAGCTAGGATTTTTCCAGCTCTAGAATTTGGTGACAACTTTCATGACAATTAAGCTTCCCAATGTAAGAGGCTTGTCATGGCAAGATATTAATATAAGGAATGGGTTTATTTTTTTAAAAATCTTGAAGCTGGTGGTATGATCCAGGTGACTTTTTCCAGATATGCATTTCTTTAAAAAAAAAATACATAGCCACATAGTTTGAAAAGTCTATAATTCTACAAAAAGTGTTTAAAAAAAATATTCAAACTCTCTCTCAGATCAGGAATAAGACAGTGATGCCCACTTTTGCCACTTTTATTCTACATAGAATTGGAAGTCCTAGCCACAGGAATCAGACAAAAATACATAAATTAAAGATATCTAAATTGAAAAGGAAAAGTAAAACTGTCACTGTTTGAAGACAACATGATATTATACATAGAAAATCCTAAAGACACCACCAAAATAATACTAGAACTCATCAATTAATTTAGTAAAGTTGCAGGATACAAAATTAATATACAGAAATCTATTGCATTTCCAGACATTAACAATAAACTATCTGAAGAAGAAACTAGGAAAAAAAATCCATTTACAATTGCATCAAAAAGAACAAAATACCTAAAAATAAATCTAAGAAGGTGAAATACCTGTACCTGGAAAACTTTAAGACACTGATGAAAGAAATTAAAAACAACACAAACAGGTGGAAAGATATATGGTGCTCATGGATTTGAAGAATTAATATTGTTAAAATGACCATACTACCCAAGGTAATTTATAGATTCAGTGCAATTACTATCAAAATACAAATGGCAATTTTCACAAAACTTGTATGGAAACACAAAGGACCCCAAATAGCTAAAACTATCTTGAGAAAAAAGAACAAAGCTGGAAGTATCATGCTCCCTGATTTCAAACTATATGATAAAGTTACAACAATCAAGAGTATGATGTCTGTTTATCACTCATTCGTGTCTCTTTGTGACCCCATGGACTGTATAGCCCACCAGGCTTCTCTGTTCATGGAATTCTCCAGGCAAGAATATTAGAGTGGTTGCCATTCTCTTCTCCAGGGGATCTTCCCAACTCAGGGATCAAACCTGGGTCTCCTGTGTAGCAGGCAGATTCTTTACCATCTGAGCCACCAGGGAAGCCCAAAGAGTATGATACTGGCACAAAAACAGACACATTGATCAATGAAACTGAAGAGAGAACCTGGAAATGAATTTGTACTTACATGAACAGTTACTATTCTACAAAGGAAGCAAGAATATATAATGCAGTAAAGATAGCCTCTTCAAAAAATGGTATGAGGAAAACTGAACAGCTACAGTCAAAAGAATCAAAGCTAAACTACTTACTTATACCATGAACAAAAAGAAATTCAAAATGAATTAAAGATTTAAATGTAGGACCTAAAACCATAAACCTCCAGAAGAAAACACAGGCAGTATATACTCTTTGATACTGGTCTTAGAAATTTTTTTTTAAATAAAGGGGGAAAAAGAAAAATAAATGTAACTTTGCTGTTGTTGCTATTTAGTTGGTAAGTCATGCCTGATTCTCAGCAACCCCATGGGCTGTAGCCTGCCAGGATCCTCACTCTATGAGATTTCCCAGGCAAGAATACTGGAGTGGGTTGCCAGTTCCTTCTCCAGGGGATCTTCTCGACCCAGGGATCAAACGCATGTCTTCTGCATTGGAAGGTGGATTCTTTACCACTGAGCCACCAGAAAAGCTCAAATTTAACTACAACAAAGTAAAAAAGATTTTTCAAAGCAAAGGAAACTATCAACAAAATGAAAAGTTTCCCTTTGAACAGATAAATATTTGCAAACTATATATCTGATAAAGGATTAATATCTAAAGTATACAAAGAACTCATGTAACTCAACATAAAAAAGAACCATTTAAAAAATGGGCAGAGGATCTAAATAGACGTTTTTCCAAAGAACTACAGATGTCCAACGGGCACATGAAAAGTGGTTCAACATCACTAATCAACAGGGTATAAATCAAAACCACAATGAGATAACACCTCACATTATTCAGAACAGCTACTACCAAAAAGACAACAAATGACAGATGTTGGCAAAGAATGGAGAAAAGGGAATTCTCATGCACTATTGGTGGAAATTCAAATTGGTGCAGCCATCATAGAAAACTGTGTGGAGATTCCTTGAAATTTTTAAAAAATGGAGCTATCATATAATCCAGCAATTTCACTTCTGGGTAATTAATCCAAAGAAAACAAAAACACTAATCATAAAACATGTCTGCACTCTTATGTCCATTTCAGCATTGTTTTTACAATAGCCAACCTAAGTGTTCATCAGTGGATGAAGATTAAGATGTGCTATACAAATACAATGGAATGCTACCCCTATAAAGAATGAAATCTTGCCATTTGTGACAACATGGATGGACTTAGTATTATGCTAAGTGAAATAAATCAGACATAGAAACACAAATACTGTACAATGTCACTTATAGGTGGAATCTAAAAACCAAAGCAAATTAAACAAACATAAAATAGGATATAGGAAACAATCAGATAGTGGCCAGCGGAGAGTGGGGTAGGAGAGGAAAGAAATAGGTGAGGGAAATTAAGAGGTATAAATTTCCAGTTGCAAAGTACCAACAGGTGTGAAATGTACAAAAAGGACAGTGTAGGCAATATAGTCAATAATTATGTAATATCTTTGTATGGTAACATATTATAACTAAGGCTGAGCATGGTGATCATTTGAAATGTATAGAATATTGAATCACTATGCTGTGTATCTGAAACTTAATAGAGTATTGTAGGCTATTTATACCTGAAAAACACACCAAAAAAGCAAACTTATAGAAAAAAAGATCAGATTTGTGGTTACTAGGTGCTGGGGGTAGGTGGAAGGAGGGGAGATTGAATAAAGTAGTCAAACGGTACAGATTTGCAGTTACAAGTAACTACTAGAGATATAATTTACAACACAAGGAAAAACTGTTTCCATTTCTTCAATTTTGTATCTATATGAGATAATGGATTTTCACTAAACTTACTGTTAAAATCATTTCATGATGTATTTAAATCAAATTGTGCTGTACACCTTAAACTTATACAGTGCTGTCTGTCAATCATATCTTAATAAAACTGAGGGAAAACATAACAACTACACACACAGGGGGGAAAAAGAAAATATTCAAACTACCATGTGAAAAATAGTACCCATGTGGCACTATTTCCTGCTCCCCAGAAGCACTCATTTCATCTCTTTTAACTTCCTTTTGGGTATTGATCTCTGTATCACTAAATACTGTGCTTATATTGCTGCTTCCTGGTTTTTCTGTTTTAACATAATCTACTGGCCTCTCACCATGGAAGATGAGAACTCGGCTCATGTTCATACAGAAAGGCAGCTCTCCTACATGCCCGTACTACATTCACATCACTCTGTGTTCATATCTTACCATATGCTATGAAGTTTTGTTGTCTGAATGTAAACATGAAGTTTACTATGTTTATAAACCTTACTGATAGCTGAAACACTGTAATAGTTATATTTTATCAAATTTAAGATTGCATTAACTATAGGATGCAGTACTGTGATAAGAATCACTAAGAAAGGGAAAAAAACTATGTCAATTCAACTATGATGTAATGCCTTCTCACCACTTAGATTTGCATTTAGTGGTTAGACTTACTGGGTAACCCATCTGTTTTAAACCTTTCTTTCCTGTATCCTGTCTTTTTTTATCTGCTCTATTTATGGGGAAATTTCCTCAGATTTACCTTGCAAGCTTTCTTTTGATATTTTCATTTCTGTCATACTTTTAGTTTCCAAGGCTTGTTGTTGTTCCTGAATGGTCTGCTATTATTAACACTCTTGTGTTTATTTCATGGAAGCAAGATCTCTTCTAATCCCTAATATCTATGAGACATTAATGATAATTTCTTATCAATTTTTCTTCTGTCTAAATCAACTTTGTTTCTTGCAACTTTTTCTTTCTTTGGATGTTTTGTATTTGTCTTTAATATAAGCTTTTCTCAAACAGTTTGTGGTCTTTGGCTGTTCTTTAATCTTTAAGAATGGGGCACTAGAATCATTACATATTATTAACTGCCAGTATCATTGCAGAGTTTCACTATTATCGGCCTCTTTAATGGATACCACCTGGTGTCAGTATCCTTAAATCCTTCTCTGGATGGTATTATAGGTCAGATTATGCAGATAATTCTCTTCCAGTGTCCTGTTCAGAAGGGGAAGAAAACTAGAAATACAGGTTTCTCTGGCTTCCCTGGTAGTTCTACGGGTAAAGAATCCACCTGCAATGAAGGAGATCCCAGTTTGATTCCTGGGGTGGGAAGATCCCCTGGAGAACGGATAGGCTATCCAAAACTCCAGTATTCTTGGGCTTCCCTGGTGGCTCAGACAGTAAATAATCTGCCCAAAATGCGGGAGACCTGTATTCCATCCCTGGGTTGGGAAGATCCTCTGGAGGAGGAGATGGTAACATACTCCAGTACATTGCCTGGAGAATCCGCATGGACAGAGGAACCTGGGTTCGCAAAGAGCCGGACATGACTGAGCGACTAAGGACTGGCTATTTAAAAACAGAACTTTCCTATGAAACCTTTTGAAAGCCGAAATGACATAAAGCAAAGCAGCAGTAACCTTAGCACACCTGCTAACAAATGCACAGAATAAATCAAGATAAAGCATAGATTCTCACAGACACAGCTCAAAACTATGGTGGCTTGATGAGATGCTGAGTGTAGTTCCCAGGAAGGAGCTTGGTGGTGCCACTCCCACTGCTCAGGGTGCCCCCTGCCTCTTAACAGCTCCATGCAAAACAAATGCTGAATGCCATTTTTGCTCCTCACCTTGTTTTGTACAAGCAAAAATCCTCTTCAGATTTCTTTCAGAAGAGCAAAGTGGTATAAAGCAAACAGTTGTATGTAAACCCATCATTCTATGACTCTCACAGCCTCAACTCTACTTGGAGTTCCTCATGATCTTTGTTTTATCCTCTTTAGAAAATAAACTTCTAGTTCATATACACCTGGGATGTACGGGGCAAAAATCTTTCAACCACTCTCCTGTACACTGAACTCTCACTTCCTGAGCCTGGTAGAAGTTCTGCAATATAAACTAAGCTCTCCTCTTGACTTTCCCCATTGCTAACTTGGTAACCAGTATTTTCAGCCTCAGTCAGTCACTACTTATCCATCTACTTCCCAGTTTGCAACTGCAAAACCACAAATGTTTGTTGACTTCTCTCACATTTTCTTGTATTTATAGATTAATCTGCTGAGTCTGGAAAAACCACAGAGCCAGGGCTTGCCGTGGTGCTTGTTCTTGAGGTCTGAGCTCCTCACTAGCTGGCTCCATCAACAGACACCTTTCCTGGAACCTCAAACATAAAACAGTGGTGTGAATCTCCTACATTTTACAAATGTATCTAACAGTGTGGAAATTTCAAGCACAAAAGAGGTTAAAATAGAGATTCTCAGCAGAGAATGCTATGCCATAATCTTAATTTCCCCTGTAAAATCTACCATGTTTTTTTTTTTTCCTTCAAGCCTAAATTTACATGATTAACAGTTCTAAAAATGTTTGCTTAATTACAGTACTAGCTGTAATGTTTATTGTGCATTCACTGTACTAGGAAGTCTTATCTAGTACTTTATATTTTTGTTAATTTAATTCTTACAACCAAACTTGAAGTATTTGTTCTCATTCAACTAATAAAGAATGTGAGTTTTGGAAAAGTCAAATACCTCTTCCAAAGTTGCCTAAGTACCCGGGATTTGAACTCAAAGATGAAGGTGTTCACCATATAACACACTATCTTCCCAGACTGCATATATCCATTTTAGCACAGACTATAAATACCAATACATATCCATAATCTGGAAATTTGGTTCATTTAAAAAATACTTATGCATCTATTTATGAGGGAAGAGTGAATCTCCTTTATTTACAGAGAAATTGTATCACCCTGTCATAGCAGTTTCCAAAGGAATCTGTGAAAAATTGGCCAAGTCTAGATCTTTTAAATGTAAAGTCTTCCACAAATGAGTAAGCATCTGACTCACGTTAATTCTACAGCATTAATATGCTGGCCAAAGACTCAATAATGGAAAAAACAATCTGTACTTGAAATATCACTTGAGGTTTAATTAGCACAATAAAAATGAATTGGGAAGCATGAATAGCCAAGGCAGGATAAACCATTTGCCAGGCACTACTTCCTGGCTTAATAAGATTTGAAATCAGCACAAGTACAGAGCAAAGCTCAGCAATGCCTCCAAGAGCCTCCAGCACTACGGTAATGGGATCCTGATTTAAGTTTCAGGATCTTTACACTCTGAGAAACCTCACTAGAGATAAGAGATGACCAGCTGCCTGGACATAAGAGACACCTCTGAGGCCTAGAAGAGCCCAGTAAAGGAGGCAGCTCATCAATGTATTGGTTAAGGCCCTGACAAACAGATGTCAGTTAAAATCAAACTCACTCATTAGCTGTTTATTTATAATACTTGGTAAGCTTTCAGTTCTTCATGTAGAAATAGGGATACTGAAGACATCTACTTTCTAGAGCTTTTAGGATGGCTAATAAGATACTATGGAAAATATTCCAGATAATGTCTAGTGCATATAAAGCCCTTAATAAGTATTAGCTATTACTGTTATTACTGGAGAGGTGGCAAGAATACACAGAAAAACTATACAAAAAAGATCTTCACTACCCAGATAATCACGATAGTGTGATCACTCACCTACAGCCAGACATCCTGGAATGTGAAGTCAAGTGGGCCTTAGGAAGCATCACTATGAACAAAGCTAGTGGAGGTGATGGAATTCCAGTTGAGCTATTTCAAATCCTGAAAGATGATGCTGTGAAAGTGCTGCACTCAATATGCCAACAAATTTGGGAAACTCAGCAGTGGTCACAGGACTGGAAAAGGTCAATTTTCATTCCAATCCCAAAGAAAGGCAATGCCAAAGCATGCTCAAACTACCACACAATTGCACTCTTCTCACACACTGGCAAAACATTACTCAAAATTCTCCAAGCCAGGCTTCAACAGTATGTGAACCATGAACTTCCAGATGTTCAAGCTGGATTTAAAAAAGGCAGAGGAACCAGAGATCAAATTGCCAACATCTGTTGGATCATTGAAAAAGCAAGAGAGTTCCAGAAAAACATCTGTTTCTGCTTTATTGACTATGCCAAAGCCGCTGACTGTGTGGATCACAACGAACTGGAAAATTCTGAAAGAGACGGGAATACTAGACCACCTGACCTATCTCCTGAGAAATCTGTATGCAGGTCAAGAAGCAACAGTTAGAACTGGATGTGGAACAACAGAATGGTTCCAAATAAGGAAAGGAGTACATCAAGGCTGTATACTGTCACCCTGCTTATTTAACTTATATGCAGAGTACATCATGAGAAATGCTGGACAGGATGAAGCACAAGCTGGAATTAAGATTGCCAAGAGAAATATCAATAAACTCAGATATGCAGATGACACCACCCTTATGGCAGAAAGTGAAGAAGAACAAAAGAGTCTCTTGATGAAAGTGAAAGAGGAAAGTCAAAGAGTTGGCTTAAAACTCAGCATTCAGAAAACTCAGATCATGGCATCTGGTCCCATCACATCAAAGCAAATAGATGTGGAAATAATGGAAACAGTGAGAGACTTTACCTTTTTGGGCTCCAAAATCACTGCAGATGGTGACTGAAGCCATGAAATTAAAAGATGCTTGCTCCTTGGAAGGAAAGTTACGACAAACCTAGACATCTTATCAAAAAGTAGAGACATTACTTTGCCAACAAAGGTCCATCTAGTCAAAGGTATGTTTTTTCAGTAGTCATGTATGGATGTGAGAGTTGGACTATAAAGAAAGCTGAGCACCAAAGAATTGATGTTTTTGAACTGTGGTGTTGGAGAAGACTCATGAGAGTCCCTTGGACTGCAAAGAGATCCAACCAGTCCATCCTAAAGGAAATCAGTCCTGAATATTCACTGGAAAGACTGATATTGAAGCTGAAACTCCAATACTTTGGCCACCTGATGCAAAGAATTGACTCATTTGAAAAGGCCCTGATTCTGGGAAAGATTGAAGGCAGGAGGAGAAGGGGATGACACAGAATGGGATGGTTGGATGGTATCACTGACTCAATGGGCATGAGTTTGGGTAAACTCCAGGAGCTGATGATGGACAGGGAGGCCTGGCGTGCTGCAGTCCATGGGGTCACAGAGTCAGACACAACTGAGCGGCTGAACTGAACTGATTTACTCTTATTGGGCTTCCCCAAAGGCTCAGTGGATAAGAAACCTGTCTGTAATGTGGAAAACATAGATGTGGGTTTGATTCCTGGGTCGGGAAGATCCCCGGGAGGAGAAAACGGCAATCCACTCCAGTATTTTCCAGAAAAATCTGATGAACAGAGGAGCCTGGGCTATAATCCGAAGAGTCACAGAGTCAGACAGGACTAAGCGACTAAGCAAGCAAGCAAGATTACTGTTATTACCAACATTAATATGAATATTTAGCTTTAATTGGTACATCTGAATTTAAACATGTGCATATCTTACATTTTGTCAAATTTCTTCAAATAAAAATAACAAAGCCATAGCATGATATCACAAAGAAATGAAATGTACTCAAACAATCATGGAAACTATAAGATCAATGGAAGTTAAACGGTTCTTTTAGAGTAGGATTTCTTAGCTTTTAATATACTAATGTGCATAGTGAACATCAGAGTTATAGAATTTTCTATAGTTTTTTACTTCTTTAATCTTGATTTTTTTTTTTCATACACAGAGCATCTCAAGAACTTAGATGTTGCACAGAATGTAGGGTGGGGAAACTTTGGTGGGCTAGATGATACTCAAGCTAGTTCGGAGAAGGAAACGGCAACCCACTCCAGTATTCATGCCTGGAAAATCCCATGGACCGAGGAGCCTGGTGGGCTACAATCCATGGGGTCGCAAAGAGTCAGACACGACTGAGCGACTTCTGTGTTTTTAAAGCTCAAAGGGATATGGGTCACTGAAAAGGATATAAACCAGGGCAGAATTTCTTAAAGAAGTAACAGATTAGTTAGTTACAACATCAAGATAAATGGAATTGAAACAGAGATGCTACCAAGAGAGTTGGGCAGTACTGCTTAAATAATGCTCAAGAGTTTCTATTCTTAAATTGTTTCCTCTTGAGAGAAGATGAGCAGCCCTGGGCCCACTCAGCTTTGCCTTTTCTGTTCCCCACTTTGGTTATGTGTTGTCACTTTCAGAATTGCACTTTTTTCACCTTGTCATAGTAGCTGCCAAAGTGTGTTTTTATAAACATGGGGTTCTAGAGTGCTGGCTTCCTGGGGCAGAGGAAAGAAATGTGTGTTGTACAAAATCAGTACCTTCATATGTTTAATAAAATAGTTCTATTATTGAAAAAAAAAAAAGAATAAATAGTTGTACAAGCAAAAATCCAAGACCCATGTCTAAACCCTTGCTACTCAAAGTATAGTGTATGGAACAAGGTGTTTGTTATAATGTAGACTCTCAGATCCCAACTCATACCTGTTGGAAAGGAAGCAAGTTTCGCGGGGGAGCTGCATTGCATGGCAGGCAGGATTTAAGTTTCCTGACCAGGGATTGGACCCATGCCCCCCTGCAATGGAAGCATGGAGTCCTCACCCCTGGACCACCAGGGAAGTCCCAAGAAGCATTTTTTTTTAAAAACAAGAACTGCTGGTGATTCACGTGCACATTAAAGCAGCTTGGGAAGCACAGATCTGAAGAGAGTCAGCCTTTTCACTGAAGAGCTGATGATTTTCTGCTGAGGTCTGCTGGCTGGTATATCCTTTCCAGCCACATCCAGGTCAACAGCCATCGACATTGCTTCATATACTGGTGCACACTTCTTAAAAGTTGATGATATTGACTAGATCACTAATTCAAAGTATGTGCATTCTCAATTCCTAATAATTGAGGAAAACTAACTTCTAAACTTTTTGAAATATCAACTCAACTTTGCAATAAATGAGATGGGTCAAGTTTGGGTTTTAATTTCAATATCCATCTGCAGGTCTGGATTATGTTCTTTTCCACCTCATTTTAGTGAGCCTGAGCTCTGTTCATTTCTTATTAGATCATCACTCCCTGGGTATACAAATATTCAAGTAAATTATGATTTTTGTCTGCTTTCTGTCTTCTCTCCACTCACTTTCTATCTTCTTGGCGTATCTTCCTATTTTTGTGTCCCCTAAACATATATATATCACTGCCAGGAATGAAGCCAAAATGAGCCTGACCTATTTAGAAGTGGCTGCTTTACACCTGGTTGCAAAAATGACAGAAAATTAGCAAAGTGACTTTCCAAGCTCAAATGGGAAGCTGTGTTTCTAGGCTTGTGTGAGCTGTCATGACAGTGACAGCAACCACAAAACTTCTAAAAACAAAAATCTGAACAGCTGCTGACAGCTTAGAAAAAACAGCTTTATTTGCCTTCTAAGAAGATAAAGAAAAGCAACGGTCCACTGTGTGGCTTGCTGTATTTTAGTGGATAAAAACCAGTCTCTAATAAAAGGAAGGAAAGCAGTAAACTAGACTTTGTAAATGTTTTTCAGAAAAAAAAAAAAATCAACCTAGCTAAGATGCTAGGGAAATAAAGTTGTTTACCAATCTAAATTATACGTGGAGTATTAATATAGCATTTCATCTTCTGTGAACGCTAACAAATATGAATTACTATCAACCTGTTTTCCTGGTTTAAAACAAAAAAAAGGAGTATATACATATATGCTAAAGAAATATGCATACTATAAATTATAGTGGAAACAAAAGTAAACAAAAAACAAATCATTAACATCAGTTTACCTCAAGGAAACAGGCCTCTCTTCCTGGACACCTGTGACCCAACCTTTCACAACATAGATAATATTTTGTTGATGTATCATAAGGAGGCTCTACACTAAAAGTCCAAAGGTTGGTAAAGTGAAAAACTGAAATTACCATTATACATAATGAAAAAAATCAAAGGCAAACCTAATTTCAATCCATGGGACTATTAAGGATGTCAGCAACAGTTAGAACTGGACATGGAACAACAGACTGGTTCCAAATAGAAAAAGGAGTTCATCAAGGCTGTATATTGTCACCCTGTTTATTTAACTTATATGCAGAGTACATCATGAGAAACGCTGGACTGGAAGAAACACAAATGAATCAAGATTGCCGGGAGAAATATCAATAACCTCAGATATGCAGATGACACCACCCTTATGGCAGAAAGTGAACAGGAACTCAAAAGCCTCTTGATGAAAGTGAAAGTGGAAAGTGAAAAGGTCAGCTTAAAGCTCAACATTCAGAAAACAAAGATCATGGCATCCGGTCCCACCACTTCATGGGAAATAGATGGAGAAACAGTAGAAACAGTATCAGACTTTATTTTTCTGGGCTCCAAAATCACTGCAGATGGTGACTGCAGCCATGAAATTAAAAGACGCTTACTCCTTGGAAGGAAAGTTATAACCAACCTAGATAGCGTGTTCAAAAGCAGAGACATTACTTTGCCAACAAAGGTCCGTCTAGTCAAGGCTATGGTTTTTCCTGTGGTCATGTATGGATGTGAAAGCTGGACTGTGAAGAAGGCTGAGCACCAAAGAATTGATGCTTTTGAACTGTGGTGTTGGAGAAGACTCTTGAGAGTCACTGGGACTGCAAGGAGATCCAACCCATCCATTCTGAAGGAGATCAGCCCTGGGATTTCTTTGGAAGGAATGATGCTAAAGCTGAAAGTCCAGTACTTTGGCCACCTCATGCGAAGAGTTGACTCATTGGAAAAGACTCTGATGCTGGGAGGGATTGGGGGCAGGAGGAGAAGGGGACGACAGAGGATGAGATGGCTGGATGGCATCACTGACTCGATGGACGTGAGTCTCAGTGAACTCTGGGAGTTGATGATGGACAGGGAGGCCTGGCGTGCTGCGATTCATGGGGTCGCAAAGAGTTGGACACGACTGAGCGACTGATCTGATCTGATCTGATATGATAACTGCACAGACATTCAACCCTCAACTGGAATTATCAGCTTTTATTCACTATGGTTATTTAACATATATGCAGAGTACGTCATGTGAAATATCAGGCTAGATGAAGCACAAGCTGGAATCAAGACTGCCAGGAGAAATGTCAATAGCCTCAGATATGCAAATGACACCACCCTTATGGCATAAAGTGAAGAGGAACTAAAGAGCCTATTGATGAAGGTGAAAGAGGAGAGTGAAAAAGCTGGCTGAAAACTCAACATGCAAAAAACGAAGATCATGGCATCCAGTCCATCACTTCGTGGCAAATAGGTGAGAAAAAACGAAAACAGTGACAGACTTTTACTTTCTTTCGCTCCAAAATCACTGCAGATGGTACTGCGGCCATGAAATTACAAGATGCTTGCTCCTTGGAAGAAAAGCTATGACCAACCTAGACAGCATATTAAAAAGCAGAGATATTACATTGCCGACAAAGGTCTATATAGTCAAAGCTATGGTTTTTCCAGTAGTCATGTATGGATGTGAAAGATAAACCATAAAGAAGGCTGAGCACCAAAGAATTGATGCTTTTGAACTGTAATGTTGAAGAAGACTCTTGAGAGTCCCTTGGACTGCAAGGAGATCAAACCAGTCAATCCTAAAGAAAACCAGTCCTGAATATTCATTGGAAGAACTGATGCTGAAGCTGGAGCTCCAATACTTTGGTCACCTGATGCAAAGAGCTGACTCATTAGAAAAGACCCTGATGCTGGGAAAGATTGAAGGCAGGAGGAGAAGGGGACGACAGAGGATGAGATGGTTGGATGGCATCACTAACTCGATGGACATAAGTTTGAGCAAGCTCCAGGAGTTGGTGATGGACAAGGAAGCCTGGTATACTGCAGTCCATGTGGTCACAAAGTGTCGGACATGACTGAGCGAGTGAACAACAATTCACTGTGGGGCCAGCATGTTCTATGGTAACTAGTTACTAGTAAAACAGATTGAGGGATTTGACCCAAAAGAAAACTGCCTTTTAAATACATTTGTTGCCTGCTCAGAACCAAGCATTTCATCCACTAGTAACACCTCCTAAAGACACTCTCTTCCAGAAATTTAGATCATAATTACAGTACAAAAAAATTAAAGTACAAAGTACACTGTTTTGTAAGAATTCCATCCAACCAGGGGAAAAGACTAAAAGGTTTGTACGGCAAAACTAATCACTAAAGATCAACCAAATGCATAGGAACTAAGTACAAGAATTTAGAATATATACTGTTATAAATAATGTCATTGAAAAACACTAAAAGAAGTAGTGGGAACACTTCTATGTGGAGTAATAAATCAGCACAGTCTGGAAAAAGAACCATTCTTCACTAGCACTTGTGTGATTTGGTTTCTGTCTTTAGAACTACTGCTCATAATACCCCCTTTTTTCTGATTAATGTGGAAATTTTACATGAATATGTTTTGTTGCCTTGTAATTAATAGTTTTCCTAAGGTTAAAAGGGACTTGGTGGAGAAACAGACCACAACATGTTTCACAGCATGAATAAATTTACAGTAATTCACGGCAGGAGGGGCTGTTAGAAAAATATTGTGAGACATTTCAACTGTGCTGTGAATGGGAATGGGAACTGTGCAGTTCAACTTCCCAGCCTTGCCTACTGAGCTCATTCAATCACTAAGGGCAGAGGAGAAAGAAGAAAGGATATTCTTTCAAAATGCGAAAATGACAAACATTTCAATGGGAACTGCAAAGTGCTAAAATATGAAACAATTTGGCTGGAAAAATATAAATGTTTAACTCATCTCTACTTAACTGACATATCTGGGACATTATATAAAATATCTAGTCCAATCTGATCATTAATATAATGCAGTTCATGCATTTATTAATTGATCAATTCAGAAAACATTAATCAAGTGACTCTTATGTTCAAAGGATACATCAGGCACCATGGAGGATGTGTTTTTGCTTATTAAGTGGAGCGAATTTGGGGACTTACCTGGTGGTCCAGTGGTTGAGAGTGTGCCTGCCAAGGCAGGGACACAGGTTCAATCCCTGGTCCGGGAACTAAGATCCTGCATTCTGCAGGGCAACTAAGCCCATTCACTGCTAAGCCAGAGTTCTAGGGCCCACGAACCACAACTAACGAAGTCCGAGCACCTAGAGCTTGTGCTTTGCAACAAGAGAAGCTACCACCATGAGAAGCCCATGAACTGCAACGTGGAGTAGCCCTCGCTGGCAACAACTACAGAAAAAGCCCTCATGCAGCAACAAGGACCCAGCACAACCAAAAATAAATTAATAAGTATTTTTAAAATGTAGAGAATTTGTTCATCATATAATGCTTACACAGTTCAGTTCAGTCCAGTCGCTCAGTCATGTCCGACTCTTTGCAACCCCATGAACCACAGCACGCCAGGCCTCCCTGTCCATCACCAACTCCCTGAGCTTGCCCAAATTCATGTCCATTGAGCCGGTGATGCCATCTAACCATCTCATCTTCTGTCATCCCCTTCGCCTCCTGCCCTCAATCTTTACTAGCATCAGGGTCTTTTCCAATGTGTCAGCTCTTCACATCAGGTGGCCAAAGTATTGGAGTTTCAGCTTCAACATCAGTCTTTCCAATGAACACCCAGGACTGATCTCCTTTAGGATGGACTAGTTGGATCTCTTTGCAGTCCAAAGGTCTCTCAAGAGTCTTCTCCAACACCACAGTTCAAAAGCATCAATTCTTCTGTGCTCAGCTTCCTTTATAGTCCAACTCTCACATCCATACAAGACTACTGGAAAAACCATAGCCTTGACTAGACAGACCTTTGTTGACAAAGCAATGTCTCTGGTTTTTTTTTTTTTTTTTTTTTTTTTTTGTGAGTTTGAATGTTTATTTCTTATTCAAAAACACATCCTGAGCAACACTAATACTTCACTCTTTAGAATTTGAAAACGTGTCTTTGCACAATCTGCTTTTCCCATCATGTCGGGCTTTTTTTTTTTTTTTTTAATTTTATTTTATTTTTAAACTTTACATAATTGTATTAGTTTTGCCAAATATCAAAATGAATCCACCACAGGTATACATGTGTTCCCCATCCTGAACCCTCCTTCCTCCTCCCTCCCCATACCATCCCTCTGGGTCGTCCCAGTGTACCAGCCCCAAGCATCCAGTATCGTGCATTGAACCTGGACTGGCATCTCGTTTCAGACCTATATATAGGAAACTATAAAACACTGGTGAAAGAAATCAAAGAGGACACTAATAGATGGAGAAATATACCATGTTCATGGATTGGAAGAATCAATATAGTGAAAATGAGTATACTACCCAAAGCAATTTATAGATTCAATGCAATCCCTATCAAGCTACCGACAGTATTCTTCACAGAGCTAGAACAAATAATTTCACAATTTGTATGGAAATACAAAAAACCTCGAATAGCCAAAGCGATCTTGAGAAAGAAAAATGGAACTGGAGGAATCAACCTACCTGACTTCAGGTTCTACTACAAAGCCACAGTTATCAAGACAGTATGGTACTGGCACAAAGACAGAAATATAGATCAATGGAACAAAATAGAAAGCCCAGAGATAAATCCACGCACATATGGACACCTTATCTTTGACAAAGGAGGCAAGAATATACAATGGATTAAAGACAATCTCTTTAACAAGTGGTGCTGGGAAATCTGGTCAACCACCTGTAAAAGAATGAAACTAGAACACTTTCTAACACCATATACAAAAATAAACTCAAAATGGATTAAAGATCTCAACGTAAGACCAGAAACTATAAAATTCCTAGAGGAGAACATAGGCAAGACACTCTCTGACATACATCACAGCAGGATCCTCTATGACCCACCTCCCAGAATATTGGAAATAAAAGCAAAAATAAACAAATGGGACCTAATTAAACTTAAAAGCTTCTGCACATCAAAGGAAACTATTAGCAAGGTGAAAAGACAGCCTTCAGAATGGGAGAAAATAATAGCAAATGAAGCAACTGACAAACAACTAATCTCAAAAATATACAAGCAACTCCTACAGCTCAACTCCAGAAAAATGTCTCTGTTTTTAAATATGCTGTCTAGGCTGGTCATAACTTTCCTTCCAAGGAGCAAGCGTCTTTTAATTTCATGGCTGCAATCACCATCTGCAATGATTTTGGAGCCCCCAAAAATAAAGTCAGCCACTGTTTCCACTGTTTCCCCATCTATTTGCCATGAAGTGATGGGACCGGCTGCCATGATCTTAGTTTTCTGAATATTGAGCTTTAAGCCAACTTTTTACTCTCCTCAATGCTTACATAACGCAATACTAAAAGGGGAAGTTTTTAAAGAAAGCCCACCTTACAAAGAAATTAAATCCCAATAGCTCTTTTTTATTGAAATTAAAGTATTACCAGTTGCAAACCAAATGCAATGGCCATAGTTACTAGCAAATTTTGGGGTTTACAGTGATGAAATACATAAGTCCATACTCCTGTGAGTTACTCTTAGAGTTAGCTAACAAGTTTCATTAAAAAAAAAAAAGTGGCAATAAGATAAACTCCATCCATTGTGTTTAATCTGTGACTTAAACACAATAGATATATAGATATGTTTTAAATGTTTGCTGAGGGTGAGACCTAAAAGAAAACCCAACTGACCATTAATCCATGTTTTAAATAAGACTTGAAGACTTGAGGATATTATCCAACATGGAATTTCAGAGACAGAATTTAAATCCAACAATCTAGAATAATCTGATGCTCAATCTAACTTCTCCTAAAGAACCAAAGTTGGGAAACTGTTGTGAGGAAAATTAATACGTGACTAAGCCCCAGACGTCAGTTTCTCCCTCTCATCTCAAATCTCTAGAAATTACATCAATTTTTTTTAATAAACAATCATATTGGAAAATAAGAAGCCATTGTATTGCTGTATAAGAACTATGAGAAACTGCTGAACAAAAGAAAGTAGGGAAATGAAATTAAAGAAAAACAGCACAGTTTGAAACAGACACGAGTATGTACTGCAACAAAACAGGGAGACTGCTGTGCTGACCTGAGACTGGAGGTGGACTGCAGGGCACAGTGGGGCCTCCCCTCCACCAAGCCACGGGGTTATTGGTTAAGAAAACAAGAAGAAGTGACAAGAGGAATAAGCTTTCCTCATCCCACCCTGGCCCTCCCACCTCAGGCACAGCATCCAACAATTGCTGCAGCTGCCCCCAGGTAGAAGCAATGACTACGGGAAGTTTACAAGAGAAAATCAGTCATGCTAGGTACTGAGGATACCCTAGAGATAAGATGAAACACTATATGGAAAAGGGTGTTTCAATCATTAAAAAAAAAAAAAAAAAGCATCACTAGAGATTTCAGAAATTAAAAATTGATTGGCAGAAGGAAAAATTCAGTAGCTGGAGAAATAGCTGAAGGGCAAAGTAGTGAGTAAACAGGCCCCCATTATGCAGCACAAAAGAACCAGCAGATGGAAAGTATTATAGAAAGAGTGAGAGGTATGGAGAGAGAAGCCAGAAGTGTAAATAACCATCTAAATAAATTATAAAATTCTTCCAGGACTGAAGATGTGAATACTCACACTGAAAAAGTACACTGAATGTCAAACAAAATAAAATTTTAAATACACACACACATGCCTAGTTACACTGTAGTCACATTTAAGAATAACATGGATAAGGAGAAAATCCTAGAAAATTCTAGAGAAAAAAGAAAAGCATGGGCTACCTATCAAGAAAGAAGCATCAGGCTGGCCTTGGGCTTCTCATCAGCAATACTGAACACAGGGAAAACGTGGTGATATCTGCAAAAATCTGAGGAAGTTATCTTGAGTCTAGAATTTTACACTCAGTCAATTCCAATGAGAAGAAAAAATACAGGCTGATTTTCCATTGGGCAAGAACACGAAGATTTTTTTTTTTAATTTATCTGAAAGAAATATTAGAAGATACACTCCAGCAAAAAGAAAAACCACTCCAAGAGGAAGTAGTGGAACAAAATTACAGGACATACAAAGAAATAGTAAATCCTCAAAAACATCAAGTAACAATCTAAAAATAAAATCTCACATAATAACAATCTGAGAGAAGGGAGGTGAAAGTACAGGGAAGTAAAAGCATCTTTTCTCATCTTGTTGGGTATTCTTTCTGGATACTTACAGAAAATATGTTTAAGTATGTGTGATAAATATTTTGGCCTTATATAATTTATAGAGGAACAATTTATAACTTTCAAACAATTAGGAAAAATAAAACAATGACCAGTATCAGTGGAAGGAAAAGGAATAATCTTATAGAAAAATAGGCAAGATATAAGTAGGCAATTCAATGAAGAATAATTGCAATGTCCAAAAAACAGAAGATACTCAATAGCGATCAGGAAAATGCAAACTAAAAAGTAATGACATACCATTTTTTTAGAGATACAAAAAATAAGAAGCTTGCTATAAGGTACACTTTGCTAGGGTGGCTATAAATTGGTAATCACTTTTCAATGTACAAACCATATTAACCAAAAATTCTGTTTCCTACTATGTACTCTAAAAAGCCTTTGCATCTGTATGTATGTAGAAAGATTATGTATGAGGATACTTGTTGAAATAATTTTGTAATAAAATGGGAAATGCCCATCAATATGGAAAATTTAACATAATCAAGATATATTCTACCATGAACAGCAGACGAGGATTTAAAAGATATGATAGATCTATGATTACTGATCTGAATGATCACAAACAAGCATAAGACAAGTTTAATATGCAAATGTAGGAAATTATTTTTGCAAAAATTTGTATTAATAGTATTTGTGCAATTATAAGAAAAAAACCTTTGGAAAGAAAGTAAAAATCAGCAGAGAAAGAACATAACAGCTTAAGAACACATACAAAAAAGTCTGTCAGTTCCTCTTTTCTAATGTTGCTTTATGAAAAGCATTGTTGACACTGAAATTAATTTTGAATATGACCATAAAAGTAATCATTCAGTCCTAATCAATCAACCAAACACATGCCCTCTAGCAGTGGATTCAAGGCCTCACTCTTGTATACAGAGTTCATTGACTAATTTGTAGGAAACAAATTCAAAAATATTAAAAATTGACAAATTGGTCACGAAACATTAGAACCAGTTCACTCCTATCCCTCCCCTACCCCAATCACAATGGTCTATCAACAACACATTAGGTGGGTGTATTATAGGAATGTTCTCAAGACAATATGGTCAAAAGTTAAAAAAAAAAAAAAGAATTGGTTTCAGGCAAGGGCAAAGCAGACGTCTATTAAGAGCCTTTTGTGAAATCAGAGCAGGAGTCAGATGCTTTCTCTTTCCCCTCTCGGTGGTTGCTGAAAGTGTGGCCACAATAGCCGTGGGGACTTGGGAGCCAGCCAAGTGGCCAGGTGACTCAACATTCAATTTCTTGCCCCTCTAGGCGATTTCTCTCAGTGGTACAAATTTATACCAGAATAGAGAACAGTTATCAGGAAAAGATAGATATTAAAAGCTTTTTTTTAAAGTACTGGCTAATAAAGAAAGCTGAGAGAAGTTGACAAGGGACAAAGCTTTATTCCCCATTGTGAAATCAAAGGGTCCTCGTTACAACACAAATCTGGGGAAAGGGTAACTGCTGTCTTCTAAGACTCCTCGGGGGAAGAAACAAATGCTTATCATTCCTTTATTACGTTCTCATTAAAAATGAGCAGCAGCTATATTTTCCTTAAATAAAAATTGACTCCAAACAATAGACTCCTCTGAAAATGAAGACTTGAAAGTTTATGGTTAATACACAGATTCCCCTTAGACAAGAACCAGGTGCTACATGACAGTCTGCTGTGTCACCAGCCACTGGGCCAGAAGATCACATTTAATTGTGAACTGATTAACTGGTTGACTGATTAAAATTTCAACAGAGGAATAATATGCATATGTGGGTACTGCAGAGATATGTCCTTAGAGCCCTCGGCAGTAAAATCCTAACCAGAACCCTTGGATTTTCCTTTCTTGTAAACACACTGGCACTCACAGAGCTATTTTATGATATGGTGCCCTTCTAAATTCTGGAAGTACAAATGCTGGGGAGAGAAATGGGGGACAAGACTAAAGGAGACTGTAAATCCAGACATGGGAGAAAGCATGTTTAAGGGCACGTTTGTGGCACCCCACCAAGAGACACTGACATCTGGGACCAAGACAAGTTTAAGGAATGTTCTATATTGAATTGTATGTTCTCATGCTGCCAGGACACATTATCCCCTGAGATCCTTCCTCTACATCAGTAGTACCCAACACTTTTGGTACCGGGGATCACTCTCATGGAAGACAATTTTTCCACAGAGTGAGGTTGTGGGGAGGGGGGTTCTGGCAGTAATGCCAGAGTGATGGGGAGCAATGGGGAGCAGCAGATGGAGCACTGACCACTCACCCACTGCCCACCTCCTGCTGTGCAGTCTGGTTTCTAATTGTGCAGTCCACAGTCCCAAGGGTTGGGGACCCCTGCTCTACATAGCCTGGGTGCCAACCAAATATATATGGCTAGTGAAGTACCACACTCTCAGCAGATACTTTTTGGATGGATGGATGGATGGATGCACAGAAAAATGAACAAAGAAACAAAGGAATAAACAGTGTACACTTTTTCTGCATGCTTAAAATCATACACTGATCATTAATATTCTACTTGCAAAGAATGCTCAGCAAAGCTGCTCTCAGCTACTGTACACAAACGTGGTCCAACCCAGTAGAGACATCCACAGCATATATACAAAATCTGGGTAATGGTAACCTTCACAGTCTCTCTATCCACAATGGCAATTAGATAATTAATAGCAAATAGAACTCATTGATTTAAAGGTATATTACCACAATGGGGTATCTGCAGGTTTGCCAGTGAAATATTCTTGCTGTTTTCATCCAGACAGTACAAATCCTGAGTTTCTGGACTAGGTTTAGTCTCTTGAAGAGTCTTGATCCACATAACGTCACAGGAGCATGTAAATGGGTTGCCCACCAGGATTCTACATGGAACAAAAATGAAATTCAATCAGCCTTCTCTTTCTCAGTTTTAGCTATAAAAGTGTCTAACAAAGCACTAATAACATTATGAATTCCTTCCATCTGGCAATCTGTGGAAGACACACCCATCTTTATAGTATAACTACTTATTATTCAATCATTAATTGAACACTGATCTTCTGCTATGTGTAAACACCTCCATAGAGGCTAAAGGATGCAAAGTGATATAAGACCTTTCAGACCCATAGGGAAACAAGATAGGAATAGAAATAACCATAATGTAGTACAGAAAACAATGTCTCATAAGATGGAGAAAAATAAGATGCCATGACAAATTTATCAGAGTTATTACACTGTTTTGAAGATCTTAAGGGAAGAAGCCAACGTTAAGTTTTCAGGAACATCAACATATTGACTTTTAACCAGGTTAGAGATTCAAGTGTTACCACTTAATAAGTTCAAACTTCAGTGGAGGACAGAGCAATTTTATCTGATCTAAAAATGAGATTATGAATACAAGACAAAAGTGTGAGTGCTGGGAGGGTATACTCCTGGCTTTCCAAATGACATGATCACAGTCCAGTTTGACTGGTGCAAGAAAGTCAAATTGGAGTGAATGTGACTGATGGAACCTGGAAGGAAGCTCTCGGACATCTTTCTCTCTCTCTCTCTCTCTGTCTTTCTCTTTCTATCTTTCTCTCTCTCACACACATACACACACACACAGAAAAACACACAGACACATACACACGCACGTGCACCCATCCCAACCTCAGGTTTTCTGAGAGCAAGGGCAACTGAGCTACAGGCTGAGCTACTTAGCCCCTGTCAGAGGGTGTCCACAGAGAAAGCCACCATTCAGACATGCTGCCTCGGACTCCTGTGGCCTGTGATTGGTAAAGGAGGAAGTAGTCAAGAGGAAAATAAAAACCACAAGAAAAAAATCTTTAAATGCTTTTTTATAATACTCAGTGGCCTATTTAAGATGACTTCCATTTATGGAAATGAGCCTTTAAATGAGGCCATTTAAAATCATTATGTAGACTCTGCCTGGCATTAACCACAATACTTGAGATTTCCTTGAGGACAGGACCTGGGCTTTGCAACATCATTTACTCCTGTGGTTTTCTGGTTGGATTCTAAGAATCTCAGGGAATCCCTGGAGACTTTTCCAGGAGTTTCTTTGGGGAAAATGTGGTCAAGGCATATTAATTTAATTTGTGTTGGCTTGACAGCCTCCAAATATCCCTCCAACACCAAAATAAGAATTGACACTACTGGGTATGGAATATGCCTTTGAATCCACAATGTTTAAACTCCAACTAAGTTGTTTCCTGGTGTTTTGAATCCATGAAAAACTAAGAAGGAATAAAGAAGCAAAGGGATCTTCAATTATAAATACACCAGTGTTCATCCGACCACACAGCACAGGCAGACAGCTGGCTTCTTCCTCTCACACACTGAGCAGACTTCTTTTGCAGTGATGGTTAGAGCAGGTTAGACTTAATCTGTTTAGGCTTCTACCTCTTCCACTGGATAGCAGAGTCCTGGAATGCACAAACCTTTCTCCTTACATCCCCATGGCCTAATGTCATGTTAGTTTGATTTGTAACAGGCACACAGTTAACATTTGTTGAGTGACTTGATCAAATATGCTACAGGGAGAATATTGAGACATGTGAAAATGAAACCAGAATCCAATTTTTAACCCATCACAAAAAGTCTGTGCAGTGATGCTCAAAATTTTTATACTAAGTAGCTTACTCTACTTCACATGTCTTCCTTAAGCTTTGTATGCCCAGCCCTAAGTTAGAACCTAACTCAAATGGCTCAGATATAAAGAATCCACCTGCAATGCAGGAGTCCCAAGATAAATCCTTCGGTTGGGAAGATCCCCTGGAAAAGGAAACGGCAACCCACTAAAGTATTCTTGCTTGGAGAATTCCAGAGACAGAGGAGCCTGGTGAACTACAGTCCATGGGGTCGTAAAGAGCTGGACACGACTGAGCACGCATGCATAGGCTTCATTGCTAAAATAGGCCAACAGAAGCCTCAGTTAATCCTCAACTAAACTCTTGGTGGGTTAGAAAACCAGTGTTGCCACCTTCTGGATTATGTTTATTCCAAAAGAGTTGCCACCATGTAACTCTCTTTATTACCTAACTCATTAACTTGGCATTGCTCTACTAGTGGCATCTTCTAATCTGCACAATTTCTTTGTGAATTAGAGGTGGACCCTACATCCCAGGCCACATATAGGTTAAGAAAAAGGTATTGCCTAGTACTCAAAGACCTGGTCCACCTTTGCTCATTTCTGACACACACATCCTGGGCTTTAGGGTTCTTTGCGTAGGAATGTCAACAGTTTATATTTGCTTCACAGTGACAGCACAAGAATTAAGAGGACTTCTCTGGTGGTCCAGTGGCTAAGACTCTGAGCTCCCAATGCCCGGGTTCAACCCCTCATCAAGCAACTACATCCCACATGCCGGAACTAAAAGATCCCAACTGAAAGAACTGGCAAAGCCAAATAAACAAATGAATAAGAATTCAGCACACTTGGAAATGCTGGCTATCAAAGATCAATAAATTTCTTTGTTTTTCCTATCGTTTTACAACAAAAGGGATTTAGGCATGAGGATAAATCCTGAATGCAGTGACCGACCCTGTAGGAAATCTCACAAAGATAGGTGGGTAGGGAGAGGGTTGTCTCTACTCCAGTGTTCATTAAGGGCCAGTGGGCACCGTCATTTGGAGCATAAACCAACAGTGCGTGCTGGCTTTGCCCACTGGTATTAATATTTCCTCCTTGAATGCATTTGCTCTCCATTAGGCCCTGGACAGAACAAAAACCAAACCAATGCTATGAGATGTGTAGCCATACTTTTCACACAAAACCCTTATCTTTTCCTCTCCTTTAGAAAACAAGTCCTTTATGTAAAAACATTTAAACTCATCATAAATGATACATTACTATTGAGATTTCTATTTTTTTTACTGCTGAATCATACTCTAGTGAAGGAATAAAAAAAAGTAGCCCACAATTAAGAAATCGTTTTTCAACTCATTTTCAAATTTTGATATAAAAATAGATTTGCAGCATCGCTTATTTTTAAAAATACTTAATTACACTTCCCTTTGAAATTATTTTCCGCAAATGCCATACAAAATTATTACTTACAGCTCAGACAAGTCAAGGTGACGAAAATGTTTCCTAGACAAAATCGTCAGTTTATTTCGGGTAAAATTGCTGAAAGGAATCAAAAACATTAAATGTGAATTACAAGTGTACATTTCCGGAATAAAGTATTTAGAATTTTTTTTCAAAACATAATTTTATTTGATCATGGTTCCTGCCTCACTTAGATCCAGTAATCTTTTTCTTTCACCTTGAGATATCTTAGTTTTTCCTGCCTCTGCTATAATTCTTGCTTGAAAGTGGGGTTGGGGTGGGGGGTTTATAATTTTCATAATGTCTATTTTAAATCTCTTTTTTACCCAAAAGTTTCTTTTCCATATTCTGAGCCAAGTTATATACCTCCTAGAGATATTTGACTTTCTGAACAATTAATAGGAGGATTAAACTAAATTAAATTTAAAGCAAAACTCACTAGACGAAAAGATACTTCAAAAATAAAGAGCATCATGAATATTCTGAAATATTAACATGACACACAAAATTTTGAATGTTAACTGACTTTAATACATCCTAATCGAAAAGATAATACCTATTGATTAACTCCATGTGCTTGCTTCTAAATGACTTCCAAATAACCAAACAAAATTCACAATGAGAACAATAAAAACAAAATACCAGATAAACAAATAATATCTCAGATTTTGTCCAGAACAAATAGTCTAGCAACATATCATTTGAAGATTTGGACCATCCAGACAATGAAAATATGTGCTATTTGCGACTGAAAAATACTAACGAATTTACTGACATGTTTCAAATATATATATTAATAGTTTCATTTAATGAAACAGGAGTTTTAGTTTCCAGTGTTCCATGCCATGAGACCTTGAGCTGGGGAGTTCAAAGCGTTAATACTGCCAGCTGACTCCTGTGAATTTGTTTACTGGTCGAATTTATTTTAAAAGGGTGCAATGCTTGGGCCTCTAGACATGTGTTTAAATAAGTAACATGAATGTAAAACAAATATTAGCTTTTACAAAACAGCTGAGCCTTCAACAGTTTGCGATGAGCCTTTCAGTGTATGATTCCAGTTTAGCAAAGTGAGCACTGGGCTGAGAGTCAGGTAAATATGGGGGAGCTAAGAGGAGAGCAATCTTGGCCACACTGAGGCTAGTGTGTTGTATCCATCCCACAAAATCATGCGTCAGGGTCTCCTGGTATGTCTGGCCAGTTTCCTCCAGAGAGAAGTTAAGGACCAGGAGGAGCTAATATATGAACTAACACTAGTCAGTGGATGGATAAAGAAAATGCCACTTTGGCAGCTCATAATTCGAGAAGGCACATGGGCACTTCCAGCTTAATTCTGTATTGAGACTTCCTCTCATTCAAACTTCACTCACACCAAGATGCCCTCTTTCTTCTATGCTGGCATCTTTTCTCTTCACACTGAGTGTAAAGTGCTCACCCACATGAAAAAATAATCCAGAGGAAAGTTGTAAAATGTGCCCACATAAATCTTTTCTTTTGGAACGTGAATTACAAATGGGTTTCACTAGAGTATAATACATTGACAAGTTACTCTGTGTGTCTTCTCCACAGCCTGTGAGGCACACATGTTCCACAGCCTGTGAGGCACACATGTTTTCATCTTCATCACAAATCCCCATTATTCTGAAGGAAAAAAAAAAAAAAAAAAACCCTTATTTTCCTCCCAAGAAGAATGAGGAATGAGGACGCAAAGAAAGAGGACATACTCATTGTCACAGTTCCAGGTCAGCTAGCAAGCCAGCACAGGGGCAGCTGCCCTGTCGAGCTGCTAGCAGCACAGCCCAGAGCCGGGAACAAGATGAGTTTTATGAACCATACTTATTATTGGGGCCAAAAGCCAAAAGGGAGGAGGAGAGGAGGAAAAAAAATCAACAATCCTCTTACTGTTTGATTATAGAACTTGTGCAAAGGAGCTAATTAGCACCTCTGCAAAGCCCCTGGAAAACACAAATACTGGTTTTTCTCACAGTTTCTGAATTCTCGGGGACTGGGCAGGAATTAAAGGCACCTAGAAATAAACTCAGGGATCAGTCCTAGGGGGCTCCGGACAGTCAGCGTGGGCTACTAAATAAGCACAGTGTAGGAGAGGAATGATGAAATTAACAGACAGGATCCAGTCTGAATGTCCCTAAAGCCCAAAGTGAAACAGATGCTCCTATGAATATTTTTATTTTGTTGGGAAAACTCAGAGAGATAATCAGTATATCCCAGGGGTAGAGAGAAATAGCCTTTCATACACAGATCTTTATCAGCTCCCGTACAGTCATGGTGCTGGGAGTCAACTAAGGATGCTGCTCAGGAAATCAAGGAGAACACACCAGCACCCCGAGTTCTCAGTCATAGGAAGAGGTTGAGACCCAGACTCAACCCTTCCTCCCCGCCACTTCCTAAAGCCAACTGCTGAAATGAATTAGAAGCCTCTTTTGTCATGTGACTATCTGAAGCTTACTGACACTCTGACTTCTGTCTGAATATCAGCCTGACTTCATGCTGTCTTACCATTTGACAATCACCACAAATATCAGTAATGTTTGTAGTTTGATCAATAATTAGACTTCCCAACTGTTGGCTGTTAAAAAACTAGATTATGTCCATCTCCTTGGTTTCCTATTTTCAAATGACGCCTCTTTGGGAGACTTGGACAAATAATTGACTTTAGATAAGTATGTATGGCCCAGAGAATGCCTTTAAAGTCATCCTACCATATATCAGCCTAAAAAAAAATTACAAAAGGTGGCTTTCATTTTCATATAAATATCTTAGAACAAGGAAAGTAGGGAAAATAGAAGAGGCACAGTAGAGTCATAAATAAGTCTATTTGTAAAACCATAATTAACCATGTCCATGGGATTTTCCAGGCAAGAGTACTGGAGTGGGTTGCCATTTCCTTCTCCAGAATAATTAACCATAGCCCACTCTTTAGATCATAACGTCAGGGGAAGTGATGTAGTAAAATAGCCAGTAAAATGCAGTCATTGAGTAATTCAGGTCTATAGTCAGCAGTAATGAAAATACCAGTACATAACCACCAAGGTCATTCATTACACTTAAGTGACTGCATTAGAGCATTTCACCTTTTTCTTGTGTTCAACTTCTTCTCTCTTGTTTATGTTATCAAGGCCTACATAAAGACATCAAAATTTGTGCAGGCAAACCAACTACAGAGATGCTGCCAAAAAGCCTCTAAATGAAATGTGTTAATAAAGTTTCTTGGAGTTTTATCACCTTTCTCCAAAAGTTTTGCATTTAAATTCTACAGACTTTATTTTCAAATTGACTTCATCATTAATGCCACCTACGAAATATGAAGGCATTGTACTAGCTTGATGAAATTAAGGTTTTTCATAAGATCAACAAATCACCATGGAGTATCCAGGCAATCTACTCAAAGAGAATGATTTCTTTTATAGACTGGCCTGAGCAACAGTCAGGGAACTGTTCTACCCAAGACAAAGAAAGAGGACAAATGTTACAAGGGATGATTCTCTCATTATATGCAAAACACATTTTATTTTCTGTATTCTTACTAAAAGAACATAGCCATGATGAGCCCTGCATCAAAATTCTGCCACTTTCTATCTGGAGACCTGATTTTATTAATACGTTTATGAAATGGGACTCAGAAAGATCCTTCCTACCAACTGTTAGAAAAATCAAGTGAGATCAAGCAGTTAAGAATTCTGCAGGTAAACTATAGACTATGAAATATATAAGGTGTTGTTGCAGAGAACCTGCAAAGCACAAGAGCAACAGTCTTCCCACAGAAATTCCTACTGAAAACTTGGGGTGTGGGGGGTGACAATCAGAGCTTAAGGGTGGGTAATCCTCTGCTTCATGAAGAAACATCTTAGGACGGCCACACCTTATTGACTAAGTGCCATCGTCTAAGAGGATTTAACAGTAAACAACCTGAGTGATCCCACTGTCTTATTTCCATTTGACGTCAGTTGATATCACCCTGACTTCAGTGGAAGCCTTTGCTATTGTTACAATCGTCTGAACCTCTGGCATGTTTCATGATTGATTTTTCTCCACTTTTATCAATCACAGCAGATAGCTTTTGGAAAATGAAGGTTCAAAAGAGGACCTACTGTAGGAGAAAGTGCATGAGCAGTTTTTAGTTCCCTGTGAAGGCCAAGGCCAAGTCAGTTTCTTTCAATTCCACTAGTTTGATGTCTTCCAGGGAACATGTCATGAGTCCAAGGAAAAGAATCGAGAACGCTGTACAGGACATAGTTTTCACATCAGACTCCTTTCTGTTGGTCTATTGCTCCGTCCAAGATGGAAATGGCCCAGAAATTCATGAAAGGGAATAAGTAGGCTGTTCTAAGTACCCCTCTGAAGCTATTCAGAAATCAAAGCTAATGTTTCTAAGCTATTGTTGAAGCTATACTAACTTTTAAAAAGGAGATTTCTAGCTGGGAAAGGAGGAAAATAAACAGAGGAGGAAAACACTGAATAAATTGGGTCCTGGGAAGCAAAAGAATCAAGCTTTACTTACATGTGCTGTAAGTTGCTGTTTTTTAGGAATGCTTTATGAGCCACAGATTTTAATCCAGAATCCACAATGGTCCTAAGAAAGTACACAATGGCGTGAATGTTAGAACTAATGAACACCCGTCCCTCTGACTATTACAGAGCATAAAAAAGTTCTGATATAAGGTATGCAAGTTCTGAGTACTCACAGGTTTTTCAGTCCCACGTAAGCTTCAAGATCATCTTCGTTGATGATTTCTAATCTTTTCTGATTTGCAATGTAACTGCAAAAAAAGAGAAAAGAAAAACAGAGTGCAAACTCAAGACTCAATGCAGGAAATCCATAAAAATTAGGCAACTTCCATCCAACCTCACCAGACTGCTCAAGGTGATCCCTCCCCACCCACCTGGCCGCACTATTTATTTTAAATACAGCAAGGGGAGGAACACTGAGTGTGATCAAGGAGAAACCATGGTTGAGCAGGTTTCATATTCAATGACAGGACCATCGGGTTTCTTATTAAATTTTTATCACTCTTTCAACTAACAAGTTCAGTTTGCCTCTCCACTCAAGGTATCCCCTGGATACAGAGGTGAAAATAACTTATAAATGCATCCACTACCTCTCAAAAGCGTTTCAATCTGTGACAGCCACAGGGATGCTGGCACCACCACACACAGGACAAGTCACATCTGTGCTCACCTTCCAAGAGTAGCAGTCCCTCCTTCTTTTTACCTCCAGAAACACTGAAGCAGATTCCCCTCCCCCTTTCTCTCCTTTCATCCCTTCCTCCAAACCCTCTCTTCTCCTGGCCCAGGATCCACTCTTTCTGCTTTTGTCAGTAATGAAACGAAATTTTCCTTTCAGGAGCCACATTTCACGAACCCCACATTGCCCTCGTGTACTCTCTGTAGAGGGGCTTTCCACATGATGCTAGTGGTAAAGAGCCTGCCTGCCAAAGCAGGAGACTTAAGAGATGTGGTTTCATTCCCTGAGTTGGGAAGATTCCCCTGGAGGAGGGCACGGCAACCCACTCCAGTATTCTTGCCTGGAGAGTCCCATGGACAAAGGAGCCTGGTGGGTTACAGTCCATAGGGTCACAAAGAGTCAGACACGACTGAAGCAACTTAGCACATATGCATGCAGGCACACGCTCACTCTCTGTAGAAACCTCTTCCCCATCTGCCAGTCCTTCACATACAGGAGTAGACAGGTAATGCTGGTTGCACAGAGAGCCCATCCCCCTGGCTATGACTGGCTTAGAAATGTGCTGTAACCTTGACTGGACTAATGAGAAGCTTCCCTAAAATCAAAAGATGAATGCTTTGACAATGCCTTTTTCTTTCTCTGGGATCTTAGCTGAAAGATTACACAGGCTTGGGGATTCCATGAGAAATATTTCTACCACAGGGAAAGGTAATGTTCAAGAATGAAGTCAGCACACAGGAGGAAAGACAGCTAAGAGATAAAAAGAGAGACAGAACTCTGAAAATGCCACTTAAAGCATTTGGATCCACTTGTCTCTGAGGTTAGTTTTCATAAAGAAAGTTTGATCTGAAATTTCTGTCACTTGCAACCAGTAAAGTCACCGGTAATATAAACACAAAGCTATCAAACCTATTACCATGGAATTACCCTGTGCTGAAGTTATCTGAGCATCTGTCTATTCACTTTTCTTAGATCATGACCTCTTTTTGAAGATAGGTGGATCCTGTTTTGTAATTCTTAACATGCACCATGGGGCTTCCCTTTTAGATCAGTTGGTAAAGAATCTACCTGCAATGCAGGAGACCCAGGTTCAATTCCTGGGTTGGGAAGATCCCCTGGAGAAGGAAATGGCAACCCACTCCAGTATTCTTGCCTGGAGAATCCTATGGACAGAGAAGCCTGGCAGGCTACAGTCCATGGGGCTGCAAGAGTTGGACACGACTTAGCAACTAAACCACCACAACATGCACCATAGCATCTAACAAAGCACCTCGTACAAAGCAGGTCTTCAAAGATGAAGGGTGGACAGACAGATGGAGGGATAGAAGAATGAATGGGCAACACTTGGAGCTCCATAGACACTCCAGGAAGTTGTATTAGAATGGATTTCCCTTTCTTTTTCAAAACATTTAAGATATATAACATCCCAATTAAGACACTGAAAACAAATATGTAACCCTACTGTTAACAACATTAATTAAATGAGAAAAATAATAGCCAATGAGGGAAAAGATATAGCATCTATAGGTCCCTTCTGCTCAATCCAAAAGAAGGAAAAAGATATCAAAATACATGGTAACTATTTGGACACCCATTTTTAGACGATAAATGTTAGAAATAAAATAAAACACCTATTTTTAGAAAACAAACTTTAGAAATAAAATAAAAAGGTTCTGAGAGAACCAAACCACACCAAAGAGAAATAATTTTAAAAGGACCCACAAACACTTTGTCTCCTGTTACATAAGAAAGCAACACCAGGCGACGTCCAAGACGGGAGCATCTTCTGCTCAAAGAGTGAGGCTCTCCCCAGTACCGGGAGCCTGGAACATAACAGACTTGCAGGAAGGATTCACTCCCTTCTTTGCTTCTTCACACAGAAAGAAACATTTTAAGACTCCACCCTAATTACCAAACAACAGTTTTTAACATGAGTTTTTATGAGATATTTCAAAATTACCACACTTTAGATATTTTTTCCCCAAGATTTTCAATCCACTAACATTTTCCAGTAAAAACCATAGTAACCTCCTTCTTCCAAATCACTTCCCAATAAAAAACCACATTCCAGAGAGCCCTATATTTTAATGCTTTTTTCATGCATTTGGCAGAAGAAAAGGACAAACGATGTAGGCAAGGCTTCCTTCAGGGTCACAACCAGGATTCCAGGGAACTTGTTCCCTCCTCACAGCTGAGCCGGCATGGTGGCTGTCACTGTTCTGAAATCTTCAGATTCTTCAGCTCTCTCTGCCTGCCTCGTCACTGACTGCATCAGGGCTTGACACTCAGGAGGTATTAATCAATGTCTGTGGCACAAAGCATTAATGTTTACCTTTTCCTTTAATTATTTATGCCCTTTATTTTACTGTTATTTCATTTTCATCAGATTTCCAATTTATAAACTCCCCACTTAGGCCTGGTGGGCTGCCGTCTATGGGTTCGCACAGAGTTGGACACGACTGACGCGACTTAGCAGCAGCAGCAGCAACAACACTTGTATTCAATAAAATACAATGAGCTAAACATAAAAACAAAAGGCACTGAAGAAAGAAAAGCCAGGGAAGAGATATCAGTGAAGCTAGGAACTGGGTTTAAAATATATATTTTGGGTTAGCGAAAAAGTTCATTGGGGTTTTTCTATACAAGCTAATGGAAAAACCCAAATGAACTTTTTGGCCAACCCAATATTTGCTGGAAAAGGACCACAAGCTTAATTCTAAGCTTTCCAGTGACCAATGCCCAGGAAGAGAAGAAAAAGAAGATACATTTAGTCAATGGTAAATTTACAGTGATCATGAGATGAAAAATAAGTCAGATGTTAGGCAATACATAACTCTTCTTGAATCTAAGACAAGACAGAAGATTTTGCTGAAAACCATCAAAAAAAAAGTGAAATTATGAAAAGTGGTCACTGGAGAATATTCTTCCACTGTGGAGGCAGGAATGCCAGATAAAGAATGGATTTTCCTCCTGGTCAAATGGAAAAAAATCAACAGAAGAGCTGGATGCAAAAGTCAGCAAGTGCCCCTGTGGATGCCAAGAATTCTCTGTCGTAAGTTACCATCTGCACAGATGCCCACAACATAGCTGTAGGCCAGAAACTGCTCATGAAATCTACCCCTTAAGAAACATTTTTTTAGGTACCATTAAGGAGGAATCATAGACTGGAAGCCAATAAAGTTAATAACAAACAATTCACAGAGGGGAACACCAACAGTCCAGGAACATATGAAAAGCTGCTCACCCCTCAAGGAATCTGAAATGCAAACTAAAATAACATGGACTTACCATTCCTTTCCTGCTAGCTGGACACAATGTTTAAAAGCTGACTATATAAAGCATTTCTAAGGATCAGTTAGTTTTCTCACATTGCTCGGGGGAGCATAAACTGACACAACCACTTTGAAGAGTAATTTGCCAGTATCCTAGAAAATTCTACATCACACGCTTTATAGAGTCCAGCAATTCCATTCTAGGTTTTCATCTGAGAACCACATGAGGAGAAACATATGCAAGAATATTCACTTGTAATACAGTCAGAATAAAAAGCTGGAAACAGCCCAAGGGTCCATCAATTAAGAAACAATAAAATGAGGTGTGTTAAGCTGGATTGAACCAGATCTTCATATTTGAGCAGAAAGAAATCTTCATGCTAAGTGAGAAAAAAAATAAGCAAAATTTCAGACTGATATGTGCTTATAATATAAAACAATTGATGTGAACTTTTAAAAAGACACAGCAAGGGGGGTGGAGGGATAAATTGGGAGACTGAGCTTCACATATACACACTACTATATATAAAATAGATAACTATTAAGTACAGAGAACTTTACTTAATACTCTGTAATGACCTATATGAGAAAAGAATCTAAAAAAGAGATGATATATGTGTATGAATAACAGATTCACTGTGATGTACAGGAGAAAGTAACATAACATTGTAAATCAACTATACTCTAAAAAAAATTTTTTTTAAGCAAAACAATAAAATGACATAAAACAATACTACATAGTGAGGGATATTTGTAAAGTATAAAAAGAGGAATGCAAGGAAAGTCATCTTGGGAAAGCAGAATGGGTTTGGGTCAGGAATAAAGAAACAGAAACTGTTAAACTATTTTATTAAACTATTTCTTTTCTTAAAAGAAAAATGCCTTTGTAACAAAAAAGACAAAAATATTTAAGTATCAGTTCTGAATATAAGCACCTGAAGTTACTGTTATGTCATTACACTTTTATGAATTTTTTAAGTGTATGAAGAAAAAAGAAAGAAAGGAGGAAGGAAGGGGAGGAAGGAAGGAAGAAAGGGAGAAAGGGGGGAAAGAAAGAGGGAGAGACAGAGACAGAGAAAGCCACAAGAGAAATGACCACAGGGAAGATGAACTCCAGGGCTTCTCAGTTACTAGGTGACCAAACACACTTGGGCTCGAGTCCCTGGTTCCTTGGACTACCCAAAACCAAACCTTCTAAAAGCCTTCTGCTCCCTGCCCCTGAGCTCCTGGATGGGACCAGAAGACTAAGAAGCATGCTGGGCTGCCCCCTACTGGTGACTTTCACGTGCCTCCACCAGGTTCTTGGCAACACCAGGTCTTCTGAGCTCTGCCCTCTCATCACTCCCACTAATCAGAAAAGCAGCAGCTACAGAGACTAACCTAGGGTTAGGAAGGAGGGAGGAAGGGCCAGGCTAGGGCAGACAGCTGAGAGACGCATGGAGAGGCAGTGAGGCAGACTTCCAAGAAAACCTTTTCCTGTCACTCCAGTCAAAGTGATGTCCAACTCTGAGGGCTCTTTACTGAGCTAAGCTTTGCTTAATAGAAGTTTCAAGAAGGGTTTCACCGTCAACAAAGCAGTGGAAAGGCCCAGCATTTTGCTACACACCTTTCTCTTGCTGACAACCCCTAGCTCTTCTGGCCCGTGCCTACCGGTCTGGAAAGCTAAGGTCCCAGGGGCTTTAAGGCAGAAGGCCTCCCCCTAGAGCCCATGCCCCAGCATTCCCTTGAATGCAGACAAGCTTTCCAGCTTCTGTCTTTCCAACCTGCAGATGCTGCTGCCTTAGCTCTCTCTCTCTTCTTAACTTTTTGGTTTATATTGGAGTATATGCTAAAGGTGAAAGAGAAGAGTGAAAAAGCTGGCTTAAAACTCAACATTCAACAAATGAAGATCATGGCATCCAGTCCCATCACTTTATGGCAAATAGATGGGGAAAAAGTGGAAGCAGTGACAGATTTTATTTTCTTGGGCTCCAAAATCACCATGGACAGTGACTGCAGGCATGAAATTAAATCAGAAGGCAAGCTATGATAAACCTAGACAGCATATTAAAAAGCAAAGATATCACTTTGGCGACAAAGGTCCATCTAGTCAAAGGTATGGTTTTTCCAGTAGTCATCATGGAAGTGAGAGTTGGACCATAAAGAAAGTTGAGCACTGAAGAATTGATACCTTCAAATTGTGGTACTGGAGAAGACTCTTAAGAGTCCCTTGGATGGCAAGGAGATCAGACTAGTCAATCCTAAAGAACATCAACCCTGAATATTCACTGGATGGACTGATGCTGAAGCTGAAACTCCAATACTTTGGCTGCTTGATGCATAGAGCCAACTCACTAGAAAAGACCTTGATGCTGGGAAAGATTGAAGGCAAAAGGAGACGAGGGCAGCAGAGGATGAGATGATTAGATAGCATCACTGATTCAACGGACGTGACTCTGAGCAAACTCTGGGAGATACTAAAGGACAGGGAATCCTGGTGCACTGCAGTCCGTGATGTCACAGAGAGTCAGACACAACTTAGTGACTGAAAAACAACAACAACATAGCCGACTGACAATACTCTGATAGTTTCAGGTAGACAGCAAAGCAATTCAGCCATACATATATATGTATCCATTCTCCCCCAAGCTCCCCTTTAAGGACAGTAGGCAGCCTTTGAATAGTGACAGAGACTTTGTGGATTTAGATGCTTAAATTTGATACTCCTTAAGAATTTCTACCTTTTACCTCCTTGACCTCAAAGTCCTCTGGCTCAGCCCTCCATCTGCAATGTGTGCAAAATCCTCGCTGGCCTTTGACCATTCTGTTTTGCCCAAATATGCCTTTCTCCTTTACCAAATCTCTCTCTACAACTCCTTCTTGGACCTCATATTAAGAGGGTTGTTTTCTATTGTTGATGTTTACTTTCACTACATCCTGAGACCACTATCTACCACCCTAAAAGTTGGAACTTCTCAATGAATTCACCTGAAACTATTCTGTTGTTGTTTAGTCGCTGTCTAACTCTTTCGTGACCCAGTGGATTATAGCCCACCAGACTCCTCTGTCCTTGAGATTTCCCAGGCAAGAATACAGGCAAGAATACTGCCCTTTCCTTCTCCAGGGATCTTCCTGACCCAGGGATCAAACCCACATCTCCTGCATTGGCAGGGGGATTCTTTACCACTGAGCCACCAGGGAGCCCCAGAACTAATCTAGGCCCCTCCAATATCTGAGATACTTCCTGATTTACAAGCAACATCAAAAAGGCTTTTTCTCAATCAGAACATTTTTATTCCATCAGTTGGCAAGCATTTTTTTTTAGCTTTTATTTTCCTTCTTAACTTCATAATTAAGAATTAGAGGGAATGGAGATACATTTTGTACCCACCACGGTATTTTTCTACTAACCTATATAACTCTCCTACTAAATTGTTAACTCCTCAAATGGAAGAGTGTTACTCATCAAACAGTTGCATGTCCATTTCCTAACTGAGAGCTAATTCTCATGGAATACTGGCTGACTTAAAGCAATCAATCTGACCTCCACATTCCCCAGTGGAGTTTTTATTATCTCATTGGAATGACAAGACATATATACACTATAAACATTAAATGAAGATTGTGATAATAGGAGACTTCCCTGGTGGCACAATGGTTAAGAATCCATCTGCCAATGCAGGAGACCCAGGTTTAATCCCTGGTTCTGGAAGAT
This sequence comes from Bos indicus x Bos taurus, assembly GCF_003369695.1. Lineage (NCBI taxonomy): Eukaryota > Metazoa > Chordata > Mammalia > Artiodactyla > Bovidae > Bos > Bos indicus x Bos taurus. Next base: position 77,958,201 of record NC_040083.1, on the reverse strand, counting down.
CCCATATGCTCTGGAGCAACTAAACCTGTGCACCACAAGTACTGAGCCTAACTTCTCAAGCCGGAGAACAGTAACTACTAAGTCCTTGTGTCCAACTATTGAAGCCTACGTGCACGGCACAATTAAATTTAAAAAAATTGTGATAATAGAAAATAAATTCATTTGTCATACAGAAAACATGGAAACAAAGTAATGACTGGAACAGAAGACAGCCAATTTTGAAAGCAAAATTTGTCCTATCTAGAAGCAAATTTAGATCACAAACATACAACCTAGTCAATCTAAATACTCATTAATTTTTCGTAAATGATAAAAACTAACTGCCCTCGGAAGATGAGCATTTATTTGCCATCTCGGTCTCAGAAATGTTACAGCTAGAAAGAATCTTCAGATCCAGCTGTTCTTGACCTTGAGGGGGTGATGCTCCTGAAGGTCAGTGCTCACTGCCACAGCATCTGATGAGCAGAAGAGATGTTTCTGAGCAGAGGTGAAGCAGCTGCACCGCAAGGGCAAGTGAAAGAACCTACAAGATATGACTGGGCAGTGAAGGCTTCCATAAGGTCAGTCCTTGAAGGGCCCCCAGAAAGTCAACAGGTAAAGAATGCAAATGTAAGCAAAGCCCACACTATTTGCCATTTTACTCTGTTTCATCACCAAAGCTTCTCCAGCCTCAATGTGACATCCAGGGCCCTAGGCCTAACAAAAAGTTCATAGCTGGCTTTTCGGGAAAAAAAGAGAGAGAGAGAGAAATTTAGGAAAAATTCACAGAAACATTTTTGAACTACAATTTCCTAGAAAGGATACTCATCCCATTTGAAAATATTTCACATTGGCTTTAACAACCTATCAAATAATTCCTCCAGGCAACCTTTCCAAGTAACAAAGAGTGGTTTCTAATGCATCTTTTCTTCCTGTGTATTAGCTTAACAGCAGTATCACTCCAAAGCAAAATATCCCTTTACCTTAGACTTTGTTTGGAGAAGGAAATGGCAGCCCACTCCAGTATTATTGCCTGGAGAATCCCCATGAACAGAGGCACCTGGCTGACAACAAGTCCATGGGATCAGAAAGAGTCGGACATAGACTATGTTAGCTAAACTGTACTTTGGCAATATATCAAAAAGAAATAGAAATAGCAGTGAATATTTCTAATGGTCACTCTTCAAAATGGAATCATTTCCCAACACTCTGGTGACCCCCATCCCACCCCACCACATAAATAAGTAGTCAAGCTAATAAAAGTAGATAAACTCAAATTTCACAAGAGATTGTGATATGAGCTAAGGCTTACAGCCATGGGGTGAGGCATTTCAACTCTGATTGGATCCTTTCTGCCGTAAGCTATTCATCACAGGTAATACGATGGTGCTTTAAAAAAAAAAAAAATTGCCCCTTGGGCTTCCTGGTGGTCCAGTAGTTAAGAATCCACCTTGCAAAGCAGGGGACACTGGTTCAATTCCTGGTTCAGGAAGATCCCACATATCATGGGGCAACCAAGCCCCTGCACCACAATTACTGAGCCTGTGCTCTAGAGCCCAGGAGCCACAACTACTGAAGCCGCGTGCCCTAGAGCCCATGCTCTACAACAAGAGAAGCCACCGCAATGAGCAGCCCACATACCACAACTAGAGAACGGCCCCCACTCTCCGAAACTAGGGAAAACCCGCATGAAGCAATGAAGACCCAGTGCAGCCAAAAATAAATAAATAAATATTTAAATAATTGCCCTTGTTCCCTGAATCCACAATAGGGTAGCTTTAGTTTCTCAGCAAACTGCTAAGAAGGAGCTTTGAAGATCAGTCCATGATGAGCCAAAGCAGGATTCAAAAGAAGACTTTCTCACTCCTTCAATCCAATCTTCACAGAGGGTCCACTACCCTACCTGTGACAACATGAATGCAGAGAATACCAAGTAAGCAGGCTCAGAACCTGAATTCCAATAGCCAGCCTAATAACACAAGCTGATTAGCATCAGCACGTCTATGTTTTTGACCAAGGGCATAGAAGTAGCCCCAGTAATTCTTCTTGATAGAATGCTGTGTGCTGGACACTGGGGTATCCGTGGGTGTCTCACTTAACCTAGCAAAGCTACCAGAAGAGCACTATGATTTTTTTTTCTGCTTTTTGGAAGAGGAAACCAAGGCCCAAGCTTGCCAGGTCACATCCCCAAGGTCACACGGCTGCCAAAACAGGATTTGAACCCAAATCTACCTGCCTCTGAATTCTAAGCTCAGAGCCACTGTATCACACTACTAGGACCATTAACTTGTAAATCCTTCACCTACAACAAGATATAATTTCTAAAGTTTCTACAAAATGGTCCTTTGCAAATAATCACAGCCTGAAAACAACAGTCAATGAAAAGGAATGAGGACATTTTACAGGATGCTGTCATGCATTATATCTACATAGAGGTAACAGGAGATAAATAAAATATCTTCTCAGATTTTTACACAATGCCAAGCTCTGAGAACTGCAGCTTCCTAGAATAGCCTAAATTCCTTGGGAATTTAAGAATTCAAGTGCCTGTGGAGAGCATGTAAAGAAAACAAAACCCTCCTACACTGCTGGGGGGAACGCAAATTGGTGCAGCCACTATGGAAAGAGTATGGAGGTTCCTTAAAAAACTAAAGATAGAACTACCATATGTTCCTGCATTCCCACTCCTGGATATATATCCTGAAGAGACAAAAGATCTAATTCAAAAAAATACATGCACCCCAATGTTCATAGCGGCCCTATTTGCAATACCTAAGTTGCAATAATATTAGGCAACTACCTAAGTGTCCACTAGCAGATAAATGGACAAAGATGTTAAATATATATACATGCACGCACACACACACACACACATATATATATATACAAACATATATATGTAGGGAGGCTTCCCACATGCCACTAGTGGTAAAAAACCCACTTGCCCATGCAGGAGATATAAGAGATGTGGGTTCAATCCCTGAGTTGGAAAGACCCCTGGAGAAGAAAATGGCAACCCACTCCAGTATTCTTGCCTAGAGAACCCCATGGACACAGGAGCCTAGCAGGCTACGGTCCATGGGGTCGCAAAGAGCCAGACACAACTGAGCAACTAACACTTTTCACTTTCCCGGGTGGCTCAATGTTAAAGAATCTGCCTAATGCAGGAGACATAGGAGATTCGGGTTTGATCGCTGTCAGGAAGATTCCCTAGAAAAGGAAATGGCAATCCACTTCAGTATTCTTGCCCAGGAAATCCCATGAATGGAAGAGCCTGGTGGGCTTCAGTCCCGGGAGTCACAAAGAGTCGGACAGGACTAAGCAACTGAGCATGTGTGCATGCATATATATGGGCTATTACTCAGCCATAAAAAAGAATGAAATAATGCCATTTGCAGCAATATGGATGGACCTAGAGATTATGATACTAAGTGAAGTCAGAGGAAGACAAATATTGTGATATCACTTATATGTGGAACCTTAAAAATAATACAAATGAATGTATATTCAAAACAGAAACAAACTCACAGACTCAGAAGACAAACTTACGGTTAACAAAAGGGAAAAGCAGAGGGATGAATTAGGAGTAGGGGATTAACAGATGTACATTACCATATATAAAATAAATGACAGAAATTTACCATATAGCACAGGGAACTATATTCAATATCTTGTAACAAACTATTAATATAATGGAAGAGAATTGGGAAAAATAATAAAGATATACATATATATATGTGTGTGTGTGTGTGTGTGTGTGTGTGTGTGTGTATAACCAAATCACTTTGCTGTATACCTGAGACCAATACAATATTGTAAACCATATTTTTTAAAAATTGAAGTGCCTGGAAAATAATGTGTAGTGTAAGGGATAAACAAGCCCCACTAGCTTCACCTCTCACCAGTCATATGACCTTGGGCAAGTCCCTACACCTCAGTCTCCTTGTTTATAAAACAGAATAATAAGAATACCTGCCTCAGGGAGTTGTTAGAACTATGAGAAATCTGCCCAAGCCACATATAAGGACCTCAATTAATGCTAATTATTAACAATGAGCAGAAGCCTGGGGCCCAGGGGCCAGCTTGGTCACTAACCAGCTGATGAAATGAATTTCAACCTACCTCCAGTGCCCACATCCATGGAGGTGGAAATTTGGGCTTGATAATGTCTCAGTTCCCTTCAGCATTCAAATTATAAGAAAAACTTCAGCAACATATTATGAAGGAAAAATATCTCGGGTTCCTCTCTGAGTGTTTATATAGAACTTTTCTTATCCATTTCTATCAATGGAGTGATTCCCAAAAAGAAACACTGCAATTTGTGACCAGAAAAATTAATTACGGAAAAATACCTTACAGCTAAATTTCTATCTAAAACATATCAGTCTCCAGCAAAAAAATATAAATTTGACTTAAACTAAATAATAGCCTCCTATGAAAAGTTAAGGTTAGACCCCAGCCTACAAATACGTGTCACGTAAACCTTAAACCAGAGGGTGAGAAGAGTGTCAATATAATTAAAATAAATAAATTCTGTTTTTAGCTGCTAGCTTTCCAAAATGGGAAGATTTCCCATTTAAAAAAATCTGAATTTCCATATTCTCTTAAAGAGCCAGAAGGTCTTTCAAACTAGACTAGCATTTCTTTCTGGCAACCTTCACAGCGAGCATTGCCACTGGGGTTCTGGGGCACATTTCCAGTTGGTCACAGTCCATCTTCAGCTATTTCACTGGCTCATGGAAAGATTTAATGACACTGATTTAATTCTTGCTTGTAATTTCCTCTGAGACATCAAACTTCCAACTTTTCTCCTACACTGGTATGTCATCTCCATGCACAGAGATCCTTACAATGAGTCTCATCAGATAAAATGACACAGAGACCACAATAAAAATACCTCCTAAAAGACTGTTCTATACATCAGTGTCTCTTTTATGGGGAGGGAGAAGGGAGGAGGGAGGAGGGTTCAGGATGGGGACACGTGTTTACCTGTGGCGGACAGGTGGCGGATTCATATTGATATATGGCAAAACCAATACAATATTGTAAAGTTAAAAAATTAAATTAAAAAAAATGCCTCCTGTTTTTGAAGAAGTTACTTCTACCTGTTCCAGAACCTTTAGAAACTTCTTCTGTTGTTTTAAAAACTTAACTAATACGGACACAGACATAAGCCAAGTATAACTTTATACTATTCTTGGTACAAAGGTAAAAAATCCCCAAGAGGAGCAAGAGACATGTTTTTCTTGACCAAAAAATGGTTTTTCTTCCCATTTATTTACCATTTCACATTAGTTCTCAGATCTTTCAGTAGATCATAATAACCTGCCATAGCAAACCTGAGGAGACAAGTACTAAATGTGTACCACGGCACAGTTTTGCCATGTCAGATGAAGAGCTCTGGGACAGAAATGGTCCTGATACAGAACCGCCATCAAGAAAGAGGCATACGTGATACTGGAGCCAAGATTTTTATTTCAGACAGGTGTACTCTCATATTGGTCCATGTGAAAGTGAAAGTGTTAGCTGCTCAGTCTTGTCTGACTCTTCTGACCCCATGAACTATAGCCTGCCAGGCTCCTCTGTCCATGGAATTCTCCAGGCAAGAATATTGGAGTGGGTAACCATCCCCTTCTCCAGGGAATCTTCCTGACCAAAGGATCAAACCCAGTTCTCCTGGATTGCAGGAAGATTCTTTACCATCTGAGCCACCAGGGAAGCCCTTGGTCAATATTAAACCACCAGGAATACAAGTCAGCTCACTGGGTCACTCAGGGTACACTCTTCAGTTAATTTATCCTGGCAGACCCATGAGAGGCCATCCCTCTTGAGGGTGGGGGCACCCCAGGAGCCTGAGAGGACTTTTCGTCTGGCTGGGAAGCCGTCTGGTCACACCTGCTCTGAACAGTTTCCAGGCTAAAATCATCTCTGCTGGGCTCTGTGGGTGGATCTCTGTGGTCTCTATCAAGCATCTGTCCACGTTCCGAGGCTATCACAGCACTGCTTCCCCAGGCAAGCCTGGATCTGCCTGCTGGTACCTTGGTAGCTCATCTTGTCCGCAGACAGGGTGGCTTCCACCTGGATGGGCACACAAGTTGGGCTGCTTGGTCTTGTGAAAGGATGTCAGCCCCACCATCTGTTTGTCTGGCTTCCAAAGAGAATGAATCTGGCTTTAACCAGGAACAGAGTAACATTTTCCAAGTCTAGTCAGAGGGGACAACTTCAGATCATCTGCAGTCCTGCTTCCACCCTTGCCTGGCTCAGCAAAGGGGATGAGGGGATGGGTAACTAAGACCCTGCATTGTTTCAGTTTTATAATTACAGTACTGGGAGATTAAATTCTTGGACCACTTTAGTGTCCTTGCAGAACGGATGCCCTTGTCATTGCCCCCAACTTTCACTGACTTTCTCAGTAAGAAGAAAATGAAATTTGCACTTTTCATAAGAGCTGTGAATTGCATCACTCATATTCCCTGTAAAAGAAACTCTTTTCAGAACATACTGCCAGACAGAGCTATGTTCCTGCAGAATTAGTAGGCATTCTCCCCGCTAATAATGAGCTTCTCTTCTCACTGCCAATAAGTTGAGGACAAATGTTGTGCTCAGTTACAGCAACTATATCAACTGTTAAGAGTTAGTTGCAGTTCTTGTCTCTTTTTTTTTCCCTCACTCCTCTCTCTCAGTTTTATCTTATTAACCCTATTGTGTAAAATAATCATCAGTTATTCAAATACTAGTGATACGTTGATTAATTGTGACATTTCCTATATTTATTATTCAATATATGGTTGCCATTATGATCAATATGCTGGTACAACAGCATCATTTTATAGTTTTCAAAAAATGAACTAGAAAATCACTTAATCTATGATTTTTTGTGTTTTTCAAAATGACTATCTACAAAAAGTAAAATCTTGCAATTCCAATCCAACACAAAATTATCTTTTCCCCAAATTATCTCTTTTCCTCTTTTCCCATTATTTCGGGTCAATCAAGCTTTCATTGATGAATAGTGTAAAAAAACTTCCGATGATTAGCCCAGGACTTAGGAATTCTAAAAAGCATTCACGTCAGCACAAATCACAGCATGGTACACTTCTGAAAGCTCCTGGCCTCCGATCAGGTCAAATCATTCCACAGGAAGAGAATTTGGGGAACTAATATTTCTGCTCTAACTTTCAGATAGATCAAACGTGGCACAGGGGAAAACGAGCATCAAGCATAATGTCAAGAAAAAAGAATGATTCAAGTGGTAAAATTTTAGGATTTCTGTGAAGGTCTGTTTTGATTTCGGCACAATTTTTCAGCCCACTTTATAGGCTGTGGGAGTAAGGTGAGTGATAGAATGCGAAAAACACTTCCAATCTTGCCTTTACTGGTTTCACTTCACATGTGAACCTTTAGTGGCTTTTATAGAAGGTTAGAGATTATTTTCTTTGGAGTTAAACTACAAAGATATTGGTGAAAAGGGATTCTAGTCATAATCGGCCATGTAAAGCCACAATAAAGAGAAGCCATTCTACAGAAAGGAAGTGTGAGTGCATCGAAAAGTCCTAAACAAATCTCTTATAGAGACATTTAATTCAAGGAATATATCATAGCTAGAAAAGATGCATATTTTGGAGGTACTTAAAGAATCAAATACATGGAGATGGAAAGTAGAATGCTAGCAGTTGGGGGAGAGGAATGGGCAGTTGTCATTCAGTGGGTACAGAATTTCAGTTTTGCAGATGAAAAGAGTTGTGGATTTTGGTAGTAGTGTTGGTTACACAATAATGTGAATGTACTTAAAGATACAAACTGTACATCTTAAATATGTTAAGATGATATATTCTGTTATGTATATTTTACCAGAATTTTAAAACAAAGAAAAAAAGAAGGAATATATTCTGTAAGGTCTTGCAATTAAAAATGAGAAAGACAGTGAAAAGAAAAAATGGAATACAAATTGATTGATAACCTCCAGAGACCATGGAAACTATTGTAAACAATCTTATATATAAAACGGACCAGGACGATTGGTGAAAACAAAGTTTCAGAACCAAGATCATGACCTAAGTCATAGAAGTTAAATCTGACCCATCACTGCTCAGCACACAAATGTCCAGTATCCCAATCAGCTGAGCGCACCAAGATGGAACCATGCACACCAGGGAAAGGGTATACAGAGGTTCCAATAAGAAGAACCAGCACCCTTTTACATCCTCTCTCCTAAACCCAGCAACTTTCCAGTGCCACACTCAAGTCAGATTCTTTTGCTTTTCTGTCCTTCCTGAAACCTATAAAGTCTGCTGCTGCTGCTGCTGCTGCTGCTAAGTCGCTTCAGTCGTGTCCGACTCTGTGCAACCCCATAGATGGCAGCCAACCAGGCTCCCCCATCCCTGGGATCCTCCAGGCAAGATCACTGGAGTGGGTTGCCACTTCCTTCTCCACCTATAGAGTCTACTCTCCTTCAAAACACAGTTGAGGATAGCCACACAATGAAAATAAAAACAGACAGCCAAGCTCTAACTATGTGTTATGCACAAGTGCAATCGTTTTACATGCATCAGCTCATTTTCACCTCACAGAAACCCCATGAGAAAGGTTCTATTATTGTCTCCTTTTACAGATTGGGAAACTGAGACTGCAAGGCCTCTATTTAACTAGTCCAAAGTAGCAGGACAGACGAACCTCCGAATAAGGCTCTTAACCCTCCAAGTCATCCTGCCTCATAACCTCTGTGATTCCCAACACAAATTTCCAAAGAAAAAGAAATATTAATTTGTTGATCCATCTAAGCATGGCTATTGATACATTCAGCTATTTTTCAATTTAGAAAAAATATATAATGAGAAAAGAAACATTTTAGGCACAGTTTTCACAATTCCAGGATCCTCCTAGGGTACCACTAAAAAGAATTATCCAGCCATAAAGAGCAGAGACATTACTTTGTCAACAAAGGTCCATCTAGTCAAGGCTATGGTTTTTCCAGCAGTCATGTGTGGATGTGAGAGTTGAACTATAAAGAAAGCTAAGCGCCAAAGAATTGATGCTTTTGAACTGTGGTGTTGGAGAAGACTCTTGAGAGTCCCTTGGACTGCAAGGAGATCCACCCAGTCCATCCTAAAGGAGATCAGTCCTGGGTGTTCATTGGAAGGACTGATGTTGAAGCTGAAACTCTAATACTTTGGCCACCTGATGCGAAGAGCTGACTCATTTGAAAAGACCCTGATGCTGGGAAAGATTGAGGGCAGGAGGAGAAGGGGACGACAGAGGATGAGATGGCTGGATGGCATCACCAACTCAATGGACATGAGTTTGGGTGAACTCCAGGAGTTGGTGATAGGCAGGGAGGCCTGGCGTGCTGCGGTTCATGGAGTCGCAGAGTCAGACTCGACTGAGCGACTGAACTGAACTGAACTGAAAGAGCTGAATAATTCTTAAAATTATTAGTACATTCAGATCTAGAACTTTCAGGAGCAATAATAAAATCTGTATGGGGAAGAGAGAAAAGTGGAAACCTGCAGCTACTGATGCTTAACTTCAGGGACAGATTCCCCATTAACTTCTGGGGACAGAGTCTATGCTTTGCTGTTCTGTCTGTGTCTGTGATATCACAAAGCTTGTTGTAACACAAGTTGGGGGCGGGGTGGGGGTTGGAAATCCTGCACAGCTGTTCTTGGAAATATGGATCCTCATGCATGAGAATTCCCTTGAAGAGAGGTGAGGGCACTGCAATGGGACGAGGAGTCTGGAGAGCCTAACCACCTCTCTGTATGTGTGTGTGTTAGCCATCCAGTCATGGGACTGCACAACTCTTTTTGACCTCTGTCCATGGGATTCTCCAGGCAAGAATAATGGAGTGGATTGCCATTCCCTTCTCCAGGGGATCTTCCTGACTCAGGGATTGAACCCGTATCTCTTGCATTGCAGGCAGATTCTTCACCATCTGAACCACCAGAAAAGGCCACCCCTCTATATCAGTTCAGTTAAGTAACAGTCGTGTCTGACTCTTTGCGACCCCCATGAACCACAGCACGCCAGGCCTCCCTGTCCATCACCAACACCCAGTGTTCACCTAAACCCATGTCCATTGAGTCAGTGATGCCATTCAACCATCTCATCCTCTGTCGTCCCCTTCTCCTCCTGCCCTCAATCTTTCCCAGCATCAGGGTCTTTTCAAATGAGTCAGGTCTTCGCATCAGATGGCCAAAAAACTGGAGTTTCAGCTTCAACATCAGTCATCAGTTTGTTGTGGATCACAACAAACTGTAGAAAATTCTGAGAAATGGAAATACCAGACCACCTGACCTGCCTCTTGAGAAACCTGTATGCAGGTCAGGAAGCAACAGTTAGAACTGGACATGGAACAACAGACTGGTTCCAAATAGGAAAAGGAGTATGTCAAAGCTGTATATTGTCACCCTGCTTATTTAACTTCTATGAAGAGTACATCATGAGAAACTCTGGGCTGGAAGAAGCACAGCTGGAATCAAGATTGCTGGGAGAAATATCAATAACCTCAGATATGCAGATGACACCTCCCTTATGACAGAAAGTGAAGAAGAACTAAAGTGATGAAAGTGAAAGAGAAGAGTGAAAAAGTTATCTTAAGGCTCAACATTAAGAAAACTAAGATCATGACATCTGGTCCCCTCTGTATGCTCTAATGCAAAAGCTCTGTACTTCCTCTATTCTATAGCACATTATGGTTCAAAACTATCACAAAGCCAAGGTCAGATCCATAAGGCAAAGACCCAGACAACCTTGCCCCTTAGCTCTAGGCAGTGGGCCCTGGCATGTCAGAGGCCCTCACTCTGGTACTCCTCCATATGAGGCAGCAGGATGCTCCCACCTGGAAATCATACCTGCCCTTCTTGACCTAGTAGGACCTCAGAATTTTCTACGCAAAGACCCTTACGCCCATTCCCGGGGCCCGTGCAGGCCTTTCTGTGGGTCCGTCCTCCTGTTGCAGATGAGCATGTTCTAGGCACAACTCTGTGTGTGTGTGTGTGTGTGTGTGTGTGTGTGCATATGTGTGTGTGTGTGTGTGGTGGTGATGGTGGTGGTGGGAGGGTCCAAGGTTGCTGTCTGTGGTGCTATTGATGAGTTCAGCTGTGCAGGACAATGCTCTGACTATGGACCTACAACAAGCCATATAAACAGGAGGAACTGGCCTAAGTCTTATTACCTAGGACCCAGAAAACCACCTGGTGGGAGAACATAGTCAAAACATATTTGTTGATTGATTAATTGACTAGATGAATGAATAAATTGATCAATCAAGCAATCAATCCATGTATAAACAATCAATGCCTGTCCTCCATTTCAGGCATCTGCTGGAAAAGATAACTTTGTCAACAGAATGTCTATGGCACACTGAACTATACATGTATAGATATAATCTACAATAAAAGGAGAGTGGTGACAGAGTGGACTCCAGGGTAGGCTGGCGTAAATAAAAGGTTCGGCAATGCTTTCAAGTCACCAGGCAGTTAAGCTCTAGGAAAGTTCTGGGTTTTTTTTTTTGTCTGTTTGTTTTTAATGAGAAAGCAATTCCCTGAGAAAATAAATGAGATGGCAAAGAAGTTAAGCCCCAGAGGGCCACCCGGGTTTACCATGAGAGTCAGTGACTCAACCAAAAATAAGACTTTTCTCTTAAGAGTTAAATATTATATGCTCGTTCCATAATGACCATTCCTTTTTAAGTTTAAATTTCAAAATACACAAGGAGTCTAAACTATTTTCATTTGTTATGTATATTATGAACATACTGCATCGTGTAAACATAAATAAATGGATGTTATTTATCTCAAGGGAGAATTATCTTTTTGGATTATTCAACACAATCTGTTCACCTATATTCTTCCCCACTCTATTTTTAAAAGACTTGCAAATCTCTTATGTCTATCAGTTGCTTTGTGATCAGTTTTGCAAACAACTATTAAAATGTCTAAGATGACTGATAATGTCAATTATTATGAATACAAACGAAGCACCATGAAACATTACAGGATCAGCCCAATGCACCCTGATTGTAAAGGTGCAAAAGTATGTGCAACAGGTGCTTCATTAAACTGGACCTGACACACTGTTCATACCCCTGAAAAATGCACAGCCTCTACCATCCAGACTACAAGAAGGATAAATCACATCTGAAATTTCACACCAGAATCGCTTTTTAAGTGAAGTGCCATAAATGCAGTCACAGGGAAAACTGCATTTGATCCACAGGGATATCCATTATTAGCTATTATACAACAGAAAAGGCACAAATCTTCCTCATTAGACCCATGTTTTCATTGGAGATCGAATTTCCCTAATATGATTCTTCTTTCCTGGATTTCCCCTTGTTGTTGAGCTGATTTGTTCTGCATCTCTCTTTATCTGTTTACATTCACCCTCCATCTCTTCTCTGTCTCTCCTTTCTGCTGGACACAATAATCCTGCCTCATCAAAGCTCTTCCTTTCTTCCTTTCCAAAGATGCTGTCTCTACGATGAATTGATTTCTTACTGTGCAGGAACCAGCATAGTGCTATTTAATTCCATAAAGGTTATTTATTTAAACAAACATCTTAACCTGATGACTTTATGAAAATCATGTCTAGAAATTTACACACTGACAACCCAAAGAACAACTTTATAAATATTCTCATTTGGAATTCTAAAAGATACATTTGTAGGAGAAGGGGATACACACACACACACACATGTATATATATATCCTTATGTCTGTGGATAATAGGGAAATCTAGGACACTGTGCTGCTGCTGCTGCTGCTAAGTCGCTTCCGTCGTGTCTGACTCTGTGAGACCCCATAGACAGCCTCCTACCAGGCTCCTCTGTCCCTGGGATTCTCCAGGCAAGAACACTGGAGTGGGTTGCCATTTCCTTATCCAATGCATGAAAGTGAAAAGTGAAAGAGAAGTCGCTCAGTTGTGTCTGACTCTTAGCAACCTCATGGACTGCAGCCTACCAGGCTCCCCCATCCATGGGATTTTCCAGGCAAGAGTACTGGATTGGGGTGCCATTGCCTTCTCTGGGACACTGTGCTAGGGAAGAGCAATAAACAAAATCCACATGGTCCCTGCCTCCCTGATGGCTTAGACAGAAAAGAATCTGCCTGCGGTTCAGGAGACCCAGGTTTGATTCTTGGGTCGAGAAGATCCCCTGCAGAAGGGAATGGCTACCCACTCCAGTATTCTTGCCTGAAAAATCCCATGGAGAGAGGGGCCTAGCGGGCTATAATCCATGGGGTCCCAAAGAGTTCAACTGAGTGACTGACACTAGTTCCTACTAGAAGAGGGCATACAGACTGGTACGTAGGCCTGCATTTACTATATTAAGTGACCTATGATGGGGTTGGGAAACACTGGGTGGGGGCTGTAAAAGCACATGTTAGAGCCATATAGGCCAGAGGAAGAGAGACAGAGGAAGGTAGTCAGAGGCAGGAGCCATGAGAATGGTATTCCTGGCAGAGAGGACAGCCAGTGTGAAGCCTTGGAGGTGAGTGAGACTATAACTCCACAGGGCAATTTAAAACCCGGAGAGACTGCATCATCCTATTAAAGAAAGGGAGAGGGAAAAAATGAGGCTGGAGAAATGGGCTTGAATTAGAGGGTGCAGGGCTTTTATGACTTATTAATAGACTGTGAGATTTTAATATACAAATATAAATGCTGTCTTAATTTAAAATATCAATATTATGGGGGGGGGGTGGAGCTAGGAAAGCAGTTCCTAAAATGCATACGGAAAAATTAGCATGTAAGAATAATCCTGAAAATTCTGAAAGTAATTTATGAGTAAGACTAATAATACAAGTAGAAAATACATAAATATATGTGAAACCTCAGAAGATAAAAAGTTCAGTGCTAGTATGTCAACAAACAAACTGATTAACGGAAGAGGATAGATCCCAAAATAAGCCAAAACACAAAGATGATCTTTATACTCAACCATATTAGAATTCATTTAAAATTTAAATATTTAATTTAAAATTGTTATTTTAAATTAGTGAGGGAAAAGTTGAATAATATAATCAATGGTGTCAGGAAACCTGATAGACTGATTAGCTATCTTGAAACAGTTGTTTTTACTACTTCACCTTTTATATTTTAAAAATCCGAATAGAGCAATACAAAAGCATGAAATAGTAAAGGTCAAAGAAGAAAATATAGGAGACTTATTTTATACTTTTATAGAAGGAAAGACTCTTTTTAGCCACATTTACAATACAGAAGTCATAAGGAAATAATAAATTTTACTACAAAAACATTTAAGGCTGTGTTACCAAAAACTATGATCAACATCAGAAGACAAGAAAAACATTAGACAAAGCATAAATTTTCTTATTGCTAAACAGATTTTAGGAATCAATTTTTTGAAAAGGTCACCAATTCAATAGAAAAAGAAAATGCCTACGGGATATACAGTTGACAGAAAAAGAAGTACAAATGGCTTGTTGTGTGTTAGTGGCTCAGGTTTGCCCGACTTTTTGCAACCCCATGGACTCTAGCCCACCAGGCTCCTCTGTCCATGGGATTCTCCAGGCAAGGATACTGGAGTGGTTTGCCATTTCCTTCTCCAGGGGATCTTCCTGACCCAGGGATTGAACCCTGGTCTCCTGCACTGCAGGCAGATTCTTTACCAACTGAGCTACATACATTTATATAAAAAGATTTTTAACAAATCATAATTAAAGAATTGTGAAATAAAGCAATGATGCTACACTATTTCCCACGAATGTGATTGACAAATTCAAAAGTTTTAATAGTATCAGCTTGGCTGCAGAAAAACAGGTGCTTCCAGTTTGGGTGGCAGAATAAAACGATGTGATCTTTTTGCAAGACTACTTGGCAATATCTATCAAATCACAAATGTCATGCAAATGCCCCTCTAATTCAAATTCTAGAAACTTTTCCTATAGATAAAATTATGCAAGTGTGCAAGAACTTGAACACAGGGTGTCCAAGTAAAAATTAGTCAAATGAAATCTATTCCTTCAACGAGTACTGTGTGACTGTGAAAAAATAAGGTTGCAGTACATATGCTGACGCATACATGCGTGCTAAATTCCTTCAGCCATATCCAACTATTTGGGACTTTACGGACAGTACCTCGCCAGGTTCATCTGTCCATAGGATTCTCCAGGCAAATATACTGGAGTGGATTGCCATGCCCTCCTCCAGGGGCTCTTCCTGACCCAGAGATGGAACCCACATCCCCTGTGCCTTCTGCATTGCAGGCGGTTTCTTGAGTCACCAGGGAAGTCCCACATATGTTGATATAGAAACATTTTTAAGATACACTGTTAAGTAAAAACATACTAAAATGTAGACAGTTATATACACATATGCTGCTGCTAAGTCACTTCAGTTGTGTCCAACTCTGTGCGACCCCAGAGACAGCAGCCCACCAGGCTCCCGCATCGCTGGGATTCTCCAGGCAAGAACACTGGAGTGGCTTGCCATTTCCTTCTCCAATGCATGAAAGTGGAAGGTGAAAGTGAAGTCGCTCAGTCGTGTCCGACTCCTAGCGACTCCACGGACTGCAGCCTACCAGGCTCCTCCATCCATGGGATTTTCCAGGCAAGAGTACTGGAGTGGGGTGCCATTGCCTTCTCCGATATACACATTGATATGTATACATAAACATACATATATGTATATATATATATATATACCCACGTATGTGAATAGACTCACATGCTTGAGTAGACTATTTCTAAAAGCAGGCACACAAACTAAAATCTAAGTTTCTACTGGAGAGAGAGGCAGAGGGATTGGCCAGTTGGAACCCATGATGGGAGGGAGACTAACTTTACATGATACACTTCTTTATACTGTTTATATGTCTTAAAACTTTCAAATATTAATTTAAAAAATCTAATTATGAATAAAAGTCCATATAATAACGTTAATGTCTTTCAAAGAAAAAAATGTGCAAAATCTCTTTAAAGACCCAGAAGGGTTCCCAGGCTTGAGCAAGTCTTGGCTAAAGGCACTAACCTTTCTAAAGAAAGAATGTGTCAATCAGAATTGGTGCTGGGCAGTGAATAAAGGCTAGAGAAAGGAGTGTCCATCCAGGGGACACAGGTCTGGGCCAAAGTACTTCAAGTTCTGCATTCCCCTTTGTAAAGGCTCTCCCATTATGGAGATGGATGCCTCAGGCAAGCTTAACTTAATGCCATTTAACATTTTAAATGCAGAATTAAGTGCCCTTGCTCTAATTCCAAGATCACTAAGCAAGCTTCCAGTTAATAATTTGTTCTCCTTTATAGATCTGCTGGTGTGGAAAGCAACTGTTATGCTGACTGTGTGTCTGAATCTAGGTGACAGTTATATGCTTTACTGTATAGCAATATAGTGATAATCTGGGGGTTTTTAAACCTAAAAAACCACAACTTTGGGCTTTAAGAGACATGGGGAGCCATGGGGTGATTAGAAGCAATGACATAAGGTCAGCATTTTAGAAAGCCACTCCAACATAGTGTGGTAAATGGATACAAAGAGGGTGAGACTGCAGACCAGAACGCCACGTAGGAGCTGCTGCATTTTAGGCGAAAAATGATGGTGGTTTTGAATTAAATTTTTGGTTGTGTAAGTATTTGTTTGATGTTTCTTTCTCCTCCCAGACTGCAAGCTTGGTAAGGAAAAGAAACCAGATCAATCTTGCTTGCAACCATATCCCAAGTACTTAGCATGACACAGAGCAGATCCCAGTTAGCATCTGTTGGAAGCAAGAATAAATGAATGAGGGAATCTGGACAGGAGAGATAAAAAGAATTAGAGAAATATATTTAGAGAAATGAATTGGCAAGACAATAACTGAATGAATACAGGGGTTAAGGAGTGGGCGGAGCCAAGGTTTTGCCATGCAAAACAAAACATTTTGACCAAGTGGGCAGCGGCGCCATTCATTAAGGTAGGGAACACTGGAAATGGGTTTGGGGTGACCATGATGATTTAATTTTGAAATGTCAAGCGTGATGCACTATGACATATCCAAGAAGGATGTTCAGTAGACAGATGACCCAAAGGTCATCACTATAGTTGATGGGGACAATTATTAGGACATCAGGAGAATGCAGAAGGCAACAGAAGTCATAAGTGAGGGTGACATAGCTCAGGAAGAGAAGCAGCCCTAGGACACGACTTTTAGGAGAAGGGACATCGACTTTTAGGAGAAAAGGAAACCTTTAAGTAAGAAGACTGTCCCCAGCCAGACGGTTAGGGAGAACATGAGAAAACTTCATTGACACCAAAGCCAAAGAAAAAGAATGCTTCAGGAGGGAGTGAGAAATGAGGCCAAGCTCTGCTAAGAAGCAAATAAGAGAAGGGCAGAGAAATTTGCCTTAGATTAGTTCTATAAACGTCTTTGGGATGCAGTGAAGAGCAAGTTTGATGAAGCAGTGGATTGAGACTGGATTCAGAGGGGAGGAAAAAGATAATGCAGACCAGTCTTCTAAGATCAGGAGTCAAAGGAAGAGAGAAAAGGGCCAAGACTAAAGGAACTTGGAAGGAGAAGAAGGGGACAGAGCTAAAGGAAAACTTTTCTAAGATGGAAGGGACCCAGTCCTGATTAAATTCTGACACTGACAAGAGGAAGAGATTGAAAATTCAGACAAGAGAGGGCAAGTCATCAACAGAGAAAAGTTAAAGAGAATGGGATCTGTCATAGAGGGGGAATGATTAGTTTTAACCAAAGACACTCCTGCCCTTCCCGTGTACTGGAAGGGAAAGGTTGGTTTCAGATACAGGCAGTTTGTTCATATGGAATATAAGTGGATAGAGCCATAAGAAGATCACAATATTGACAGAGAAAAAATAACCAAACTCAGCTGGGCTGTTGTCATCATAGAAAGCAGGCATGCGGATTGCTCACATCCAGTCTACATGTCCACGCCTCCCACTATTAACAATAAAAAGTATGCACATTTGGGAGGAAACACCCTTTGTAATTGGTCCCATGTCTGGCTCAAGCTGAAAACAATCACCATGTAAATGTGGGTTTTAGCCTCATGCACTGACTGTCCTTATCACATTATATTAAAATTAGATCTCTCTCTCTCTCCCACTGTGTATAAGCTACTCAGAGGCTTCTTGCCTCAGTAAAGTACCTAATTTGTCTGTAGCATCACCAGTGTCCTCAATAAACACTAGTTGAACTGAACTAATGTTTGCATGAAGTTTGACTTAGATGACAGGCGGCCCACATGACGATCAGGAAACATGCAGTAAACTATTCCAGCCAGGAGGAAAATGAAACTTGGTGGAGGCAGAAAGATGAAAGCTGATTTCAGGCAAGCTCCTGCTTAGGAGGTCATAGAAAGTGAAGACTGGCAAAAAGGCAAGCCAATTAGAGATCCTTCTGGAGCAGCAACCACAGAAATGGACCAAGAGTGGACTGAGAAGGTCAGAACACACACACATGGTAGCAGGTATTCCGATCAGATGTAAATGGGTGGATTAGCTGATGCAATTGCCTAAAAGTGCAGGTAGGCAGTGCATGTTAAAAAAAACCAACCTCTGGGGGCAGGGGGGATAGTTGTTTCAATGGGTAGGAAACCTTGGGAGCACTGCCACGCAGACTGGCAGGGAGAAGGTAACCTGCAAAGCCATCTAACCTGAACCAAAGCGGTGAACCTAGAGAAACTCACAGATAGGACTCTGTTGCTTAAGATACCTAGAGACCTGGAGCAAGCTCTGGGTTAGGCCTGGGGGAGGAGGCAAGGGTGAATTCCAGAACAGAAAAGAAAAGACTGGCGCCTGTAGCTGCCTGACTCAGAATCACAGAACTCTTTAGAGATTAGCATCCAACTAATCCCAATCTTCAGTTTCAGGATTAGGGAACTGGCTGATGAGATTAAATGGTTCATCCGGGATCCCGAGTTCTGAAACTGTGAGAGTATGGACTTGAACCCCAACTCCCATCTCCCCATCCAGTTACCAAGGGTCCTTTACGCTGCTGCCTCTCTGAGTGAGTTGACCTTGGCAGGCCAGTTTCAGTTGGAACCATGGTGGTTGATCCACGGGTTCTGCAACCCAAGATTTCCTCACTGTCCACAAAAGGGGCTTTGCAGCCAACCATCTGCCTGAGTGTGTGTGTGCCTGTTTGTTGAGGGCAGTGTGGAAGGGAATAAAAACCATGACCAAGAACAGAAGAAGGAGACTGAAGGGTCACAAAGGGAAAAGGCCAAACCCAGGAGGGCAAGGGCAATACGAGGGTGTGCGTGTGCTAAGTCGCTTCAGTCATGTCTGACTCTTTGTGACCCTATGGACTGTTCCCCGCCAGGTTCCTCTGTCCACGGGATTCTCCAGGCAAGAATACTGGACTTGGTTGCCATGCCCTTCTCCACAGGATCTTCCCGGCACAGGGATTGAACCCACGTCTCTTATGTCTCCTGCATTGGCAGGTGGCTGTTTACCACTCACTCAGCAGAGGGGCTGTGAAGTAAGGCTGAAAGCAGACCTAAAAGGGTGTGTGGTTTGTGCTGGCTGGGTTTTCTCTGGCCAGAGAACTCAGCGGCCATCATGTCAAGCTCCCTGCCCACCCCAGTTCCCAGGCCTGCACACACATTTCAAGACAAGTGTGCCAAGGCCGAAGAAGGGAAGCAAACTGTCCCCACTGTGGGCCACAGTCAGAGGATTCAAGCCCAGGCCCCTCTGCCACTTCGCAGCAGGGGACTCCAGGGCACATGAAATAGAAGCAACTTTAATGGCAAAGATTAGAGTTCACAAGAGCCTACCTTCTTAAACGGCACCGTATTTCAGAGGTCGAAAATCAAAATTCTAATGCCTTTTGATTTAAATAACACTATTGTAGAACTGTTCAAAAATACCTCACCAGTAATATTTTGTTGCTTCTCTTGAGACCTGATCAAAGAGGACAGACACATGGGTTTCTGAGTAGCTGGGTCGGCTAACCCAGCCCAGAGTCGCTGCCCTGAAGCTCACAGATTTCACCTAGAGAAAAACTTCTGTCGGGTCCTTGTTGAGAGAAATCCAGAATGAGTAAAACAAAATTAAAAGTCTGAGTAGGGTATACTGTACAGCATGGTGACCACAGTCAGCACTCTAGTATATTTTTGGAAAGTTGCTAAGATAGTAGATTTAAAATTCCCATCACAAGAAAAAAAAATATGCTAACTATGTGTGGAGATTGGACTTCCAAGGTGGTGTGGTGGTAAAGAATCTGTCTGCCAATGTGGGACATGCAAGAGACTCAGGTTAGACCCCTGGGTCGGAAAGATCCCCTGGAGTAGGAAATAGCAACCCACTGCAATATTCCTACCTGAAAAATTCCATGGACAGAGGAGCCTGGCGGGCTATATCGTCCGTGGGGTCACAAAGAGCAGAATATGAGACACTTGCACACACACACACACACACACACACACACACACACACACGTGGGGTGATAGATGTTAATTAGATTTATTAAGGTAATCATTTTGTAATATATACAGATATTGAAAATCATGTTGTAGGCCTGAAACTAATATAACATTGTGTGTCAATTAAATCCCCAAAATGTCTAGATGGTTTACAGAAGTAAATCTTCAATTGTTAGAAAAAACTTTACAAGTCAAGATACTTAAGTCTGAAAGGACCACTCCTAGTAGAGTTTTATACTTACATTTATATACACATAGACACATTGTACACACAAATAGAATTCTAGGGTGTGTGTGTCTGGTCTGTTCAGGAAATTATTGGAATATGAAGATTATAGGAAAGAGTGGGCAATAATAGGTCATTTTTTGCAATAAAAAGAGGGATTCTAAATGATGTATGGTTATCAAAATTTTATTCTATACTAAAAGATACTATATTCTCCAGGGCACATAAATCATTTACCTCTTAAGATTACAACAGATTACAAAGGAGAAGATGATGATAGAAGAGAAAGATACAAGATGAAGCCTCAATCCACCTACTGCTCACTACTGTGCTATTTAACTTGTGAACATTTATTTGAATAACTACACTTCTCCTAAAATTGCCTGTACTCTCAAGGCCAAATCTGAACAGGTGGGTCTAAGCAGACAAAGCCCTAAGCAAGACTCTGCATAAAATTCTATCCTGAATTACGCTCAGCTTGACCAGAGAACCCCAGGCAAGCCAATCAACCTGACAGTCCCTCTGAGGCTGTCAGGACCTTCCCACCTACTTCAGAACAAGGTTTTAAACCTAAATAAGCAGATGTCTGTAAAGTGCTCTCCAGGACCCTTGGGGAGAAGCCCTGTGTGAAACCAGAGGTGTGTCTCAGAAGTGTGCTTGTACTGGAAAAGGCTTAGCACAGCCGTGTACAACGTACAAAATCGTAGCAGAATGAATTCCGAATGGGAGTCAACAACTCTTAAGCTTGCTCACTGGCTCAGCTATGCCTCTTGGGGCCATGAAAAGGTAGAGGCAAAGAGAAGGCTGGAAAGAATAGTACTCTCTGGCCACAGAGCTTTCATGGGAGCTAAGACAGACTTTGTATACAAGGTTGTGGGTTCCTCCACCTACGTAACCACTCCTGACTATGGCAAAGACTCTGGGGCAGCGGCCTCCATTACGCTCTGTCTGCTCTGCCCTAGCTCCAATCCTAACCTGCCTGGATGGTCCAGCAGGTACAAGGTCAGCATCTCTCATGGCAGCCAACTCATGAAGGCCTTTCTCTGCAGCCTAGCTTTTGTGAAAGTGTTAGAGAAGAGGAAGAGTTAAAATTAAAACAAACAACCACACTCACAGTAAACAAAAAAATATATTTGTTCTCATGCAAAGATCAGGCTATTGCTTTGTGATCAGTAGTTCATGAACTTTTAACTGCTCTGTCTCCAGTAGAGATGGGTTCCCATAGACTTAGCCAGACTAAACTTGTCTTCACATCTCTGATGCTTCTAAACTGGTGGGCTGGAGTCAGGTTTAGTCAAAGGAAACAGAACAGAGGGGAGGCCCCCTAGAGGGAAGGTTTTGGCGCTACCTTTGGATGCTAGCAGGAAGCTTCTAGACCCCATGATGTCTTTAATGTGCCATGGCCAGAAAAGCAACTCTCTTCTCTGCCCCTCATTCACGCAAGGGGGGTTGAAGCAGAGTATTTCTAAGGCCCCTTCTCCTTCCTTGATCTTGACTTTAAGTGACCCTGTGAACTTGGACTCATCAGCGCAGCACTAACATGCCACCAGTATTCTTAGTATCTCACACTTAAAAAGACATAGATGTACTCTGTAATGACCTATATGGGAAAAGAATCTAAAAAAAAAAAATGTGGGCAAATATATACATACATCAGTTCAGTCACTCAGTTGTGTCCGACTCTTTGCAACCCCATGAACCACAGCATGCCAGGCCTCCCTATCCATCACCAACTCCTGGAGTTTACCCAAACTCATGTCCATTGAGTCAGTGATGCCATTCAATCATCTCATCCTCTGTTGTCCCCTTCTCCTTCTGCCTTCAATCTGTCTCAGCATCAAGGTCTTTTAAAATGAGTCAGTTCTTCACATCAGGTGGCCAAAGTATTGGAGTTTCAGCTTCAGCATCAGTCCTTCCAATGAATATTCAGGACTGATTTCCTTTAGGATGACTGGTTGGATCTCCCTGCAGTCCAAGGGACTCTCAAGAGTCTTCTCCAACACCACAGTTCAAAAGCATCAATTCTTTGGTGCTCAGCTTTCTTTATAGTCCAACTCTCACATCTATACATAACTACTAGAAAAACCATAGCTTTGACTAGATGGACCTTTGTTGACAAAGTAATGTCTCTGCTTTTTAATATGCTGTCTAAGTTGGCCATAACTTTTCTTCCAAGGAGTAAGCATCTTTTAATTTCATGGCTGCAGTCACCATCTGCAGTGATTTTGGAGCCCCCCAAAATAGTCTGTCACTGTTTCCACTGTTTCCCCATCTATTTGTCACACATACATTAATATATATATGTATATATATATAAAACAGATTCACTTTGCTGTACACCTGAAACTAACACAGCATTGTAAATCAACTATATTTCAATAAAAAAATTAATTTTTAAGGATTTTAAAAAGACATGGATGGCTTGGAGAATTCAGAGCAGATGCTGAAAATATGCACACAGGACATGATGACATGGAAGGTCCTCAGAGTCTCTCACTGCCGGGCTCTAAGCACCACTCCTTACTTCAAAGCTGATGTATAAACTGAACTTTCTCCACAACTGATGCTTTGCGGAGCTTCAGAAACAGAGTATAGGGTCCAAAGCCCTCGGTTTACATCTGACAAGCTCAGACCCAGAAACATTAAGGAGCTGCTTCCAGATCATGAAATTCCAGCTTTCTGTAACATGGGTGGAGCAGGGAGTTGAAATATGCAAGCTTAGTACCTATGTATTATTTTTCTCCCCAGGTTTATAACAACCACAAGCATTCATTCACTCCTTCATCTCTGAGATCAATATTTACCACTTCACAGTCCTCTGGACAGCCCAGAGAGCAAAGCAAATGGTTAGAAGGCATCCTGATTGTGTGGGCTGTTTTCCTCTTTTAATAGAGATCAATCAGAAATGAAATATGAAGCTAAAATTATCAGGCCACTGCAGGGCTCAGATCTCTGCCACCTGGGGATGGGATTTATGTTTTTTAAAACTTAGAACAAATAGATTATGAAAATGATCAATCAACTATTAATAACTCAAGGTTCAGATTTTTTTTCTATCCCTTTCTTTCTCTTACATACACCAAATGAGGGGAAAAATTGCCCTGTCTAAATAACCTCTCCCCTAAATCATCCAACTGATTTGTAAACAGTAAGTAAAATCAAAAATTGGCACTGCTATAAGGAGCAGCAGGTTCAATGCTACATTCTACCCTACTGCTTTGAACCTATAAGAATCTCTCTAGAGAAGCAGTAAAGTTAGTTGGATGGATAATATCAGGGTATAATATTCAATAATGGCTTGATATTGTTTCTTTTCATAACAGGCAGGATGAACAATGAGTTAAAACTGGAGGCACCTGCTTGGTATCAAAGATTTTTCAAAGAGAAGAAGAAACAAAAAGTCGAAAAAGAAAAATTAAATTCCCTTTCCCCAGCTAAAGAAAAAGTCTACCCCTATAACCTAGAGATAGTCAAAGCAATCATGCAGAATGTTCTGGGGATAAAGAGACCTCAACTCTCAGCTGTTCAGCCGACTTTTTGACTTAGAAAATGTCTTTACAAGGGAATACTGAAATAACACAAACAGAGGTTTATGAGATAGAAACGGTGAAAGATCTTAAACAAAACTAAACACAGAGCTGGGGAGCTATGACCACATCATCTTAATTTCCCATTATTTGCTTGTAATAATATATAACCCAGGCTCTTCGCTCAACTCTACTGCTCTGAATTCCCATAAGGAAATATCACTTTTCGGAGACGAAAAATAATCAAATACATTTTCCTGTACAGTTAATCAGAGGTGATGGAGAGGGAGAGGTGGAGGAAAGTAGGGTCAGAAGGTCACAGGGCTTTTCAATTGTTTTATCCAATGTAATAAAAACTTCCTCAGCGTAGAGATAGAAGGTATGAAACTGAGATTTCAAACGGCTGTGCTGAGCTGAACTGTGTGAATGCCTTCACTAGGAAGAAAAAGTGTTTTTAACTTGTTTGCAAGTTGTATTGAATAATGAATGATGTAAATAAGACCGCCTAATTTATTAACAAGTCCAATCTGGCTTATGCAACCACAATGAAAACAGGCTGTAGTTCTTAAATGCATGTAAAGCACAATTCAAGGCTCTAGAACTCCCAATGGAGGGGCTGAGAAGTAAATATCAGAGTGATAAAATCTGATGCCTTTGAATCCTTTTAAATGCCAGAATATTTTAGTACAATTAACTGCAGCAGTGGAAAAGCTTACGCAGGTGAAAGAGCCAAAATTAATGTATTAATGACATAACATTACAATTGCTTAACAAAGC
Organism: Bos indicus x Bos taurus; assembly: GCF_003369695.1. NCBI lineage: Eukaryota > Metazoa > Chordata > Mammalia > Artiodactyla > Bovidae > Bos > Bos indicus x Bos taurus. The sequence goes on along the minus strand of NC_040083.1, from coordinate 77,933,314 downwards.
CAACAATGAATTGCACACAGAGGCTTGAGCAGCAGAAGCTACAAATCCTATTTATGTTGTACTAAGAGGAAAAATATTAGATTGGTCTCCAAATATCAATCCCAAATCAGCAAATGTCACCAAAGAAATTTACAAATAAAAAGTCATTGCTGGTCTGCATAAAATATGGGCAATATAAAAATGAATGCCCTTTCACAGCCATGTGAATACACTTAACACGTCTGAACAGTACATTAAAAATGGTTAACGTGGTAGGTAGATTTTATGTCATGTGTTTCTTTTTTTTAAATTTTATTTTATTATTTAACTTTACCATATTGTATTGGTTTTGCCATATATCAACATGAATCCGTTTCTGACCATGATTTTTAAAACTCCATGATCTGTTTTATGTTTGAACCATATCTCTTACCACCGGGTGAGACAGAACATGTCTTTTGCGAAGCATTTTGACATATTCTGAAACTTAAATGGCTGATTACATAACTCTAACAACAGACTTTACTCTTGTATCCTGTTTATGTGTGACAATAGTATTGTTTGTAAATTTAACTTAGCACTGCTTTGGGATAATCATCTCCAAATAACAGAAGCTGGCACATTTTGGCAGGGTGACGTCAGGCAGGTGTGAAGTGTAACTATAGATGGATATAGACCTAGACATGGGTCACATCAGTGGGTAAAGAATATGAGACAGATACTGTGAAGGGAAGATTTTTAATAAAACAGCTTCAAACAAGAACTCTGAAAATGAAATGTCAGCATGGCTTAAAACATACATGTAGAATCAAAAAATAAAATTCTCTCCCTTAATTAGTCTATAGGTATATTTTTTAAATGTTCCACCATGGCTTCTCTCTGAACCTTAAAAGGCACAGTGATTGCGACTTTTCCCCTGTGTGCTTAGCCGCTCAGTTGTGTCCAACTCTTTGCAACCCCATGGACTGTAGCCCGCCAGGCTCTTCTGTCCATGTGGATTCTCCAGGCAATTTCCCCAACATATAGATATTAAGAGATTTACTATTTTTAAATGATATAGTAAACTGCTTCAGCAAGTTCTAATCACAATTTAGCTACATTAGTCCTACTTTTAAAAAACCGAAACATAATTTCAGCTAAACTTTATTAAACTAGAACTTTAAAGCAGGTTATTTTAGGAATATCATTGGGTCTAACAACAAAGTAAAAAAAAAAAAGAGTGTAATTTCGTTCCAACTGTAGCTGGTATCCACTGGCCAAGAATTGAAAAGCTGTTCAAGCAAATATTAATATGTAAGAAAGAGAGCACAGATGGTGTCATATAAGGATGAGAGTGAAACAAGCCCAACCACTGATGTCATTTTGATATCAAAGCACCAGAATTCAAAATAATTATATGAAGTGCTTTCCAAACAAGGATCTCAATACATTTTACAGATAAAGACACTGGGGCAGAAACTGACGAGTCTCAAATAAAGCTGAGGGAACGAGCAAAGAAAAGTACTTCTTCTCAGAGCTCACCTCTATCAGCTTGACTCCTGTTTCTAAACTAATTCCCCATTCCTATACACTGAGCTTACACACCTCTCCATTCCCTGAATCTCAATGGATTTTCAAATCAGAAGAAGAAAATGAGTAGAAATTAGGAATTATGATTACTATTATTAGATGAATAACTGTGACAAACGCTTTAGTAAATGTAAAAAAAAAAATGTAAGCCTGAAAATAGGAACCTGCCATCAGATAAAAGGGAAATAACAACAGTTGTGAGAACTGATACAGGAAAACTCTACTCAAATCTGTTATGAATAATTTCATATCTATCAGGCAGCTAAGACCACTCAGGCGTAAAATAGTATTTTTTAAAGAGAGTTTTCCTCCAATTACGGCCTTAAAAATACTAAACTGAAAAAAATAATAATTAGCCCTATGTTTCCTCCTTCATTATCTATCTAGAACCTAAAACAGAGTTTTAAAACAATCACAAAAGAAAACAACATCTAACTGTTTTTAGGCACTCCTCGTGGTCTCAAAATAGTCTGAAGGGCTCTGAATTCCATATGGCTTCCTCCATCTAACTACTGACACCCCATCTCATGAAAAATACACAAATCCCGACAAAAGGCCACAGACTCTGACCAACCTGACGAGCCTCTACCAGCCCAAGCCGGGGTCGGCGTGGTCAGGACCCTACCCACCCTTCCTCTCCAGCTCTGCCTGCTGCTCTCCTTGCCAGAAGGATTGCTATCTGAGCATCCTGGATCCAGCCTGACAGCTGGCTGCTCCCGGCACATCTTAGCACTGCTGGGCCGGCACGTTTTCCTCTGTTCTGTTGTCATTTCCTTCTGCCTGAGCCCTCTAACAAGAGCATCACCAACAGGACGAACAGCAGAGGCTGGGAAGGTCTCTTACTTACATTAAAAAACAGGTTGTCTCGGTCAACAACGTTGGCATAACCAGGGTGTGTGCTATCCGTGGCGGGGGGGTGGGGGGGTGTGGGTAGGGTGGTGAGGGGGGAGATGCATGCGCACTCGCCAACCGGAAGGCCACAGCCCAAGCCCTACTTTCAACGCTGCCTATCCTGGTGTCAACAGCCTCAAGTAAACAGGGAGAAACTTTGCCTTACAATCCTTTTTATGGATGAATAAAATATCATGTTAATGAAACATAAAAGGGCAAAGTTGCTGGCTGGGGGAATCTCTAATAGAGGGAACAGGGGAATGCTAGCGAAAGGACTGGTGAGCTCCTAGTTGGTAACAGATTTGCCACAACGCATCAGAGGAGGCCAGAAATACACAATTCTGCCTCTCTAATGGACCAGGACAAGCTCAAGCACTTCCAGGGACATAGGGGTCCCAGGGTGAAGACAGCATTCATCAGAGTATTCCATGCTGTTTTATCATCCAACCTCCTCCTGGGGAACTATTCAATGGGCAATTAAGATTTATAATCCAAATGATCTCAAAATTCTATCTCTGGGAAGTCAAGTCCAAATTAAATCAGACCAGGCTTTTAGGCTTCCAAGGATCACATTTTCTCTTTTGAGCCAGTGCATTTCAACACTCGGAACTTCTCCTCTTACAGATTATTTTCAAGGCCATCTCTGGATGCAATCTCCTATGCAAAATCTGATGTATAAAATGAAAAAGGAAACTGGTAAACTCCAGCTCTCAGAGAAAGAAGCTAAGTGGGAGGCACTCTAACTTCCTTAAGCAGATTTTTCAAAAGTTACTTATTTTAACCTCCTTTCTCATAAATATTACTGGAACTGCTCCTAACCCAATATACACAGAGAACCTTATGAAACAAAAATGTCCAAAACTTAAGTTATTGCATATGGAAAGACTAAAACACACCGGCAGGGCTTTGAAATATAAAGTGTATAAGAATACTATATAATAGACATCTATTATTTAGAACATTTTAAATTATCACACTTCTCCCAGTGTTAACAGCACCAAGGCAGTGAAACAGGTAACTGACACACGGCCCAGCCCTGCACCTCTCTTCTCTGACTTCTCCCCAGACTTGAGACAACATTCATGCCCAGGAGGGACCCGCCTGACCAGCCTAGCCCTAGAGGCAAGGAGAGGACGAAGAAGGAAAAGGACCAGGAACTCACATTTCGGTGATGTTCTCAGGATCTGCACTGGTAGCCTCCAGCTTCGGAAATGCCACGATGCCAGGAGAAGGATCGCCGCACCAGATCCGAGAGGCGCTGCACTTGCAGGATGTGGGACAGGCAAGAGCGGCCCTCCAGAAGCCCACAATCAACCAGCAGAAGCCCCAGAGCCGCGCCATGGCGGGTCCATGCCACCTGGTCCAGGACGACATTCCTAGCCACCAGTGCCAGCCCGAGTCAGCCTGAGTGCGTGTCGCTGAGCTGTCCCGGCCGGTCTCCCCTGCCCGCGCCGAGTGGCCTTTGCCGCGCTCACCGCTGTCTCCTCTCGGTGCTGGTCTCAGGCGCGCAGAGCCGAGCGTGTCAGGGGCTGAGCGTGTCCTGTCGGGCGGCACCGTTCACAGTGGCAGGGGCATCTCGGGCCTTCTCACAGGGGGCGCTACCGCCGCTCGCAGCTCCGCGGCGGCCGCCGCTGCATGGCCCAACGAGCCGAGCACCGGCCCGCGGCGCTCCCGGGATGCTCTGGGGCTCAGGCTTCTGGCTAGACGCGCGCTGCGATCCGGGACGCACCTCGGGGCTGAGGACAAACAGATACGCGTAAGGCTGAGCTCAAGACCCCATACGCCACTAATTGGGGTACTCTCCCTCCGCGCTCGCGTCACCCCCACCGCAAGCCCAGCCGGGATACTGGGGATAGATGAGTGCCCAGTTCCGGCCGGCCCCAGAAATAAACTTGCCCCTCGATGGCACTGACGCCGCGGGGCACCACTGTGCCCACTCTCTCCCTGTGCCTAAGGCTGAAGGAGGGAAAAATGGGGCAAGGGACAGGATCCCATAGCACCGGCCAGGGTAGGACTCCTTAAAGGGAGGTGCGGAGATTGCCGAGGATGCTGGTTCCGCGACGGGGCCCCCGAATGATGCTGCAGAATCCGCCACGGCCCCTGAGCTCAGGGGGCGCGGGCAGGTGGCGCGGCGCGTCCCACCTGGGAAGGCGCCGCGGCCACCCCAAGGGGGACAATGAGGGCCGAGATGACGGAGGTCACTGTCCGCGCTGCTCACCCGGGCTCCGGCGCCTACCGCCCGCCGGCGGCGCCTGGGTCCAGGCTCCTCCTGCCGCTGGGCACGGAGCTCGGAGAGCTCGAGCGAAGCAGCGAGCGAGGCTCCTGCTCCAACCTAATTCCGGGAGCCGCCGCCGCCGCCGCCGCCGCCGCCGCCGCCGCCGCCTCTGCTACTGCTGGCGAAGTGACGTGAGGGCTGACGCAGAGCAGGGGCAGAAACTCCAGAAAATTAGTCTGAAATCCAAAAACACACACGCTCATACACACACAAACCCATAACACCCTCCAGACAAAAGCAACAGGGAGGGGAGGGGAATCTGGGGGCGAGGGGGAGGAGGGAGGCATCGGTGCCACTGGCCAGAAGCAGACAGCAGCAGCATGTGGGAGTTCACACACGCGCACACCCGCACACAGCCTGGCCGTGTAGACGCGCGCGCCTGTGTGTGCGTGTGTGTGCGTGCATTTAGACCCAGGTACCTCTAAGCTGAACCATTCCCCGGCTCTGACACCTCCCAATCCCTAATTCACACCCAGGTCTCTTCTAAAATCGCAGTAGAGGCCGTCTCCTTTTTTGAAATGGAAACCGGGCTCGGTTCAGCTCTGAAAAATGCGCTGATTCTTATTATAGGAATCCTCCCTCCCTTTTCCCTCCCCGCTGCATTCTCCTTTCCCATCCTGCCTAAAAGGGAGGACGAGCTATCCTAAAAATAAATAAATATTGTAAACACCGAAACGTGTCCAGCATTGGTAACCAAGCATAACCGCCCCCATTCCGGGTCATCTATTTGGGGATCGGTGTTTTCGGAGGGTCTTCCTGTTGGTGCTTTGGCAGAGGGAGGGCAGTCTCCAAATGCAACTCCAGCTCTCTAAGCGGGTCTTTTTTCCTGTTGTTTTCTGGCATCACACGCCCGGGAAACAGAGACATGTGAGGGGAAGGGAGCGCGCCTGACGCGTATTGGGTTCCCTAAATGCGCGGTAGCAACCCTGGCCTGTCCAATGTGTGGCGCCGCGTCATTTTATCTCATCCTTCAACCTGGCAGGATGCAGCCATTCCCAGATCTTAGCTTCACTCCCCGCGATGCCCACCCTCACGCGGGGCACCCAGAGCCCTCGCTCCCCTGCCGTACCTTGAGCGTTTTCGTGTGTGCGTGGGTGAGAGCGAACGCGTGCCTTGCGCCCGCGCTGCCCGGAGCACTACACACATCCAGCTACTGAGAAGCCCGGCGCGGGCAGAGCCTGGGGGTCTCACTAGGGACAAACGAGGTGATCCGGGAGGGTCGAGTGACAAACCGTAACTGCTCTGAGGGCGCAGTTAAATGATGGCTGCGGGGCATTCCAAAGCCTTGTCTGAGAATCCGTCTTCCCATTTGCGGCTCGGAGAGTCTCTTTTTCCGCAGTCATTTAAAAGGGAACTGGGGAAATGCACCGCAGTGCCTGACACTTCCGAGGGCTCTGGTGCCCCCGCGCGGGGAGAGAGCGCCCGGCACGCTTGGGAACACCAACCCACGGCCGCGGCGGCGCCAGGCACTGCGCTGGGGGCGCTCTCTGGCTCCAGATGCGCAACCCGCGGCGCTCGACGCGTGCGCACCCCTGCCCGACCCGTGAGCTGCTCACCAGCCCTCGCCAGCTTCTTCCCGGGGGAAAAAGGCTGGCAGACCTTCCCGCGAAAAAGGGCGACGGGGATGGGATCTCCTCCAAAAGATAAGCATAGCCACAAATCTATCCGAAAATGCTGGGGGTGGGTAGGATCGAGAACCCTGAACGCCAAGGTGAATGCTGAGGTCTCGGCTATGCCTTAAATACTACAAGGGAACTGAAAGCATTTAGTGGGGCTTTCGTACAGATCCTGGGTGCTGAGTGTAAGCGGGAATCCTCGGGCAACATCCAAATGATCTCTTTGCAGGCCTTTGCAAGGCCAGTAGGCCTTTCTCTCATCGCCATCACTTGGCTGTAACATGCCTTGGGTGCTGAACTGGCCTGGCTGAAGTTCATTTCACTGCTCAGCCCCTGCTGGGTGAAGATGTGCCAAAGTAGAGAAGCCAAGGGCAAAAATGTTTTGGTCCAGGTCATACAATAACATTCCTCCCCGTGTCTTGCCAGTGTCCTTAACGGAGCTGCCCCTGTGGAACACCTGGGGGAAGGGTGTGTACAAAAATACTCACATCTCTCTCACATCTCCACAGATTCCCATTTTTCCCAGAAAAGGTCCATTTGCACCCTACTGGCAGTAAAGTGTCAAGGCAACATCCAAAGGACCGCCAGTTTTAGAGTGGTTTGCAGACCATAAGATTCTAATTATGTTGGAATATTTTTAGAATTTGTATTGTAAAAGATAGGTAATACTAGTGTATTTAGAGTCTAAATATGCCCCTACCGAATCTCTCTTAAAATTAAAACTTGCAGCCCCACTTCTAATCAGCTTTCTGTTCCTTCTATAGTTCTTACCATCTTTTAATAGATAATTTACTTATTATATCATTTATAATTTATATTCATATTATTTCTCTTTCAGTAGACTATGAACTCCATGAAAGCAAGGATCTTTATTTTTTCATTAATACATCTCAAGGATGTAGTCGATATTAAAATATGTGTGTGTGTGTGTGTGTTTAGTGAAATAAACTGAAGTTGAGTTTCCTCAAACAGGCCAGCTACATTTTCTTAACCTCTAACCCTGCAAGTCTATCTGAATAATTCTCCCTAGACACTTTCCTTTCCATCTCCACAGTCTTTTCTGTGCTGTGAAAACTCACATCAATTCTTGGAGCCTGATTTTCTGTCTGCTCTAGTCACCAGGTATGTTCTGGCAGGAGACCAGGGACAGCCTCCCTCTATTTCACACTGGTACTTCAACATTTTCATATACAGTGCCTGAAACACACTGAACAATCAATAACTATTTATTAACTGATAAAAGTACCAATCTGCCTCAATTTAAGACCTACAAGATATCAGGGTTTCTCAGACCATGGCTGTATAAGTGATAGTGAACAGTTTTCAGGTAAAATAGGGATAATTTCCCCAAAATCATATGAACCCTTCAAGGCAGAGATGGAGACTAAGCACTGCAGACTCTTGTCCATATTGGACCATGATGTTCCTAGAACAATGTTTCGCAGACTCTTTTCACCATGTGCTGTGTGCTAAGTTGCTTCAGTTGTGTCTGATTCTGCACAACCCTATGGATTATAGCCCCCCAGGTTCCTCTGTCCATGGGATTCTCCAGGCAAGAATACTGGAGTGGGTTGCCATGCCCTTCTCCAGGGGAACTTCCCAACCCAGGGATTGAACCCTAGTCTCTTACATGTTCTGCATTGGTAGGTGGGTTCTTTACCACTTGCATCACCTGGGAAGTCCATGGCCTACAGTAAAAAAATGCCTTTTAGATCATAATCCAATGCACATATACATATATGCTTATGATTAATACAAAAGTTCCACTAAACAAAATTTGTTTTAATACATGGAATACAGTGATATTTTGTTTTCCATTTGATGCCATTTCATTTTCTAGTGCTTGTAATAGCATAATAAGTCGATCTTAACATTCCATACTGGGTGATTAAAACAAAAACAGAAACACTGCCAGTTTCTGCCTCTGACTAAGATGGAGTAATAGGGAACATTTAACCTCCCAGCCAAGCCAACAACACAGTGAACAAAACACCTGAAACAACAGCTTTCAAGACAGTGGACATAAGGCAGTGAAGGGTGTGGCTCAGGGCAAGGGAACCCAGGCAGAGTTCAACTCCCTGATGTAGCTGAAAGGTCAGGGAAATCAAGGAAAGCAGAGTTCCCAAGGACAGAAGCAGTGAAGAGGGTGATGCAGAGAAAGAGAGGTCTGCAGAAGGTCCATCTTAAGTATTCAGTGAAGTGAAGTACTGATTAGCACATGCAGATAATTAAACTACTTGAAAAGATAAAGGGAACAAGGTCAAAGAAACATTCAAAAGGGAAATTGAAAATATGACATATCAGAATTTGTGCTCAGTAAAGCTAGGAGGGTGGGGAAGGCAGATGTTAAATAAATATTTAGAAAAAGAATTTGTGCAATGCCACTAAAGCCTCTTCAAGTATTTGGGAGGAATTCTATAGCCTATGTTAGGTAGCCTCCATTGAGTCAGTGATGCCATCCAACCATCTCATCCTCTGTCGTCCCCTTCTCCTGCCCTCAATCTTTCCCAGCCTATGTCAGAAAAGAAGAAATGTCTCTAACCAATGACCTCAATTTCCACCTTAAAAAAACAAAAGAAGAAGAACATATGAAACACAAAGTAAACAGGGGAGATGAAATAATGAAGATCAGAATGGAAAATAATGCAATTTTTTTAAAAAACAGAAACATAAGAGAGAAAATCTATGAAGCCAAAAGATAATTCTTTGAGAAGATGAGTAAAATTGATAAATCTCTTGCTAGGCTAGCCATAAATGAAAGAAAGAAGACACAGATTATCAATCAGTTCAGTTCAGTTCCTCAGTCATGTCCAACTCTTTGCTACCCCACCGACTGCAGCATGCCAGGTTATCAATAACAGCAGGGAAAGCAATGACAACATGAGAGAGTTGGAAATATTGTGAACAATGCTATGCAGATAAAGTTGACAGTTTAAATGAAAGAGGTGTTTTTTTGAGAGATAAAAGCTAACAAAGCTCACTAGAGAAGGAATAGATTACCTGAATAGTCCCATATCTATTTCAGAAGTTTAATCTATAGTTTAAAATCTTCCCATAAAGAAAACTCCATTTTGTTGTTGTAAGGCAGAAATCAGCACAACATTGTAAAGCAATTTCCTCCAATTAAAAAATAAATTTTAAAAAAATTTTAAGAAAAGAAAACTCCAGGGCCAAATGGCTTCTTTGATGAATTCCACAAAATAATTAAGGAAAAATAATACCAGAAAATATTTTTAAATTAACACAATTTACCATACTTACAGACTAAAAAGTTAAAATTATATCATGATTTCAAAAAACTTAGGAACGTATTTGACTACATCTACCCCTGAAAACTCTTGGCAAACTAGAAATAAAAAGTAACAGCCTCAATTGATAAGTAGAATGGATGAAAAAACCTACAGCTAACATAATGCTTAAAGTGGAAAACAGAATGCTCTTTCCCAAATATCAAGAAGGTGACAAGGATATCCAATTTCACCATTTCTATTCAACATTATACTGGAGATTCTAGTCAGTGCAGTAAGTCAAGAAATACAGACTTTTAAAAATCCATATTGGAAAAGAAGAATAAAACCACCTTCATAAACAAACAACATGATCTGTTACATAGAAAATTCAATAAAATCTAACTACAAAAGTGAGTGAAATCAAGTCACTCAGTCACCTCTGATTCTTTGTGACCCCATGTACTATAGCCTACCAGGCTCCTCTGTCCACGGGATTTTCCAGGCAAGAATACTGGAGTGGGTTGCCATTTCCTTCTTCAGAAGATCTTCCCGACCCAGGGATTGAACCCGGGTCTCCTGTAGGTAGACACTTGACTGTCTGAGCCACCGGGGAAGTCAACTACAAAAAAGTTACTCATATTAATAAGTGAATTATGACATTTGCAGAATGCAACTTAAGTGTTTACAAATTAACTGTATCATATACTAGTGATAAAAAATCAGGAATTAAAATTTTTAAATAATACTAATTACAATACCATAAAATATAAAATACTCAGAGATAAAACACAATATAAAAAGGAAAAAATTGGTAATTAGGTTTTATGAAAATTACTAATTTCTGCTCTTAAAAACACACTTTTAAGATACTGAAAAGAAAAGCCCAAAATTGAGAGACTTATTCATAAATCATATATCTAATAAAGAGCTTATAGAGACTTTATAAAGAACACACAAAGCTTAATAATAATAAAAAAGTTGCAAAAGTATGCAAATGATTTCAACGTGTATTTTACCAAAGAAGGTATACAGGTGACAGATAAGCACATGAGAAGATGCTCAACATCATTAGGGGGAAATGCAAATTAAAACTATAAGAAGATACCTACAAACCAATTAGAATGGCTAGAATTTAAAAAGCTCACTATATCCAGTGTTGCTGAGAATGTGAAGCAATTGGAATTCTCATACACTACTGGTGGGAGTGTAAAATGACACAGCCACTTTGGAAAAGTAGAACAGTTTCTTAAAAAGTGAAACATGCACCTATCATGTGATTCAGCCACTCTAATTCTATGTATTTCAGTTTCAGTTTTCAGTTCAGTCACTCAGTTGTGTCCGACTCTGTGTGACCCCATGAACCACAACACCAGGCCTCCCTGTCCATCACCAACTCCTAGAGTTTACCCAAACTCATGTCCATTGAGTCAGTGATGCCATCCAACCATCTCATCCTCTGTCGTCCCCTTCTCCTGCCCTCAATCTTTCCCAGCATCAGGGTCTTTTAAAATGAGTCAGTTCTTCACATCACGTGGCCAAAGTATTGGAGTTTCAGCTTCAACATCAGTCCTTCCAATGAACACCCAGGACTGATCTCCTTTAGGATGGACTGGTTGGATCCCCTTGCAGTCCAAGGAACTCTCAAGAGTCTTCTCCAATACTACAGTTCAAAAGCATCAATTCTTCAGCACTCACCTTTCTTTATAGTCCAATTCTCACATCCATACATAAACCATAGCCTTGACTAGATGGACCTTTGTTGACAAAGTGATGTCTTGCTTTTTAATATGCTGTCAAGTTGGTCATAACTTTCCTCCAAGGAGTAAGTGTCTTTTAATTTCATGGTTGCAGTCACCATCTGCAGTGATTTTGGAACCCAGAAAGATAAAGTCAGCCACTGTTTCCACTGTTTCCCCATCTATTTCCCATGAAGTGATGGGACTGGATGCCATGATCTTAGTTTTCTGAATGTTGAGCTTTAAGCCAACTTTTTCACTCTCCTCTTTCACTTTCATCAAGAGGCTCTTTAGTTCTTCACTTTCTGCTATAAGGGTGGTGTCACCTGCATATCTGAGGTTATTGATAGTTCTCCTGGCAATCTTGATTCCGACTTGTGCTTCTTCCAGCCTATGATATACTCTGCATATAAGTTAAATAAGCAGGGTGACAATATACAGTCTTGATGTACTCCTTTTCCTATTTGGAACCAGTCTGTTGTTCCATGTCCAGTTCTTACTGTTGCTTCCTGTCCTGCATATAGGTTTCTCAAGAGGCAGGTCAAGTGGTCTGGTATCCCCATATATTTACCCAAGAGAAATGTCCACCCAAATATTTAATGTGAGTATTCAGATTATTTTGTATAACCAAAAACTGGAAACAATTTAAATATTCATCAATAGGTAAATGGATAAACAGATTGCAGCATGTCCATAAAATGAAATGCTTCTCAACAATAAAAAGCAAGCAACTATTGATACTTGCCACCAAATGAATGAATCTAAGAATAATTATGCTAAATGAAATAAACCAGACAAAAAGAGTATATCCTGCATCTTCCCATTTTTATAAAACTATAGAAAATGTAAACTATCATGACATAAAGCAAATCAGAAATTGTTAGTGATAGGTGCAAGGAGTGGGCAGGGAAAAGCCGGAAGGAGAAATGAAATAGGAGCACAGGAAAGTTTTGAGGATGATGGAGGTATTCATATCTTTATTGTGGTGATGGTTTCAAAATTATTAAATTGTTTATTCAAATTTGTTTAGTTTATTATACATCAATAATTCCTTGATAAAGCTATTTTTAAAACCAGAAAGAAACACTATCCTAGATCCTCCTAATGTCAATTTCTTGTTCCCATTGAAGTGCTATTGCTGCTGCTAAGTCACTTCAGTCGTGTCCGACTCTGTGCGACCCCAGAGACGGCAGCCCACCAGGCTCCCCTGTCCCTGGGACTCTCCAGGCAAGAACACTGGAGTGGGTTGCCATTTCCTTCTCCAGTGCATGAAAGTGGAAAGTGAAAAGTGAAAGTGAAGTCTCTCAGTCGTGTCCGACTCCTAGCGACCCCATGGATTGCAGCCCACCAGGCTCCTCTGTCCATGGGATTTTCCAGGCCAGAGTACTGGAGTGGGGTGCCATTGCCTTAGAACCACCCTAAAGGAAGCAGTTACAAAGTTTAGAGGCTTTTTAATAAATTCAGGTTCAGTACTTTTCTAATTTTATAACAGCCTACTTTGTAATAGTTTTTACATTTAGAGGCTTCCCTGGTAGCTCAGATGGTAAAGAATCTGCCTGCAATGCAGGAGACCCTGGTTTGATTCCTGGGTCATGAAGATCCCCTGGAGAAGGGAATGGCAACCCACTCCAGTATTCTTGCCTGGAGAATTCCATGGAAAGACCATGGGGTTGCAAATAGTTGGATACAACTGAGCAACTAACACTTTACATTTTGAAAAAAAAAAAAATTGAGAAAACTATCATTCAAAAGATAGATAGTGGCCCAACCTAGAAATAGCCTAAAGGCCCATTAATAGTAGAGAAATTCAGTAAATTACAATGCTTCCATTCTTTTTAATATTATACACCTATTTAAAATGTTAAAACTATATACATTTACCTGGAGGTATGTCCATAGTTTATTAACTGAATAAGGCAAGTTGCATGGTAATATAGTCTGATTCTATAAAGAAAGCCAATATTGTGCTTTATGGATGTGTGGAGAAAGGCAAAGAATTATTGACACCAAATATAACATTGGTAACCTAGAAAGATTAGAGAGGTTGTTGGCAGAAGAAGCGGACAGATCAGAAAACTTAAGAAATATTTCTTTGGTGTTAGTAACCATCTTATCCATCATATGCTTCCTTTTCCCACATTTCCTCTTTTTGTTGCCTTTTCCCCCCTCAGATACAGTGTTACCTTTTTTCTAGAGTTTCTCCCTTTGCTGGAAAGAAATGAATCTAAAGCATGTTTATAATTTAAAAATGTTCATCACTGGATGTTTCACTTTGCTGAGAATATCTGTATGTTAGTAGAGGAAACGGGGTAAGACATAATGCAAAGGAATTTCAGGTACCAAGCATGGAAAAATGGAAAATATTTTGGTATGGAGGAAGCTCAACACCGGAGCCAGAGGCTGTTACTCATTATTACCCTGCTCACTCCCTCTCACTCCAAAGCCCTGTTTTACTGTTCAAAAGTTTTCAAATTCACATCCTCCAACTCTAAGTTGGGAGTCTCAAGTTTTCCTGTCTCTGCCCACATAGTCTGTGAGCTTCACGCTGCACTGTCACTCTGAACCTTAGCCACACCCATGATATCATCACACTTTCTTCCTTCCCTGTGTCCAAACCTTCCACTTTTAGCTCTTAGTTGTACACTTAACACACACTAAGTCAACACAGACTTACATAGCTTTTATGAACATCTAAAGGGAAGAGCATATGGAGAATATTTGAGAGCTCCAGGAATTTGACAGGAGACAAGGATCAGGACCATCCCGAAGAAAAAGAAATGCAAAACAGCAAAATGGCTCACTAAAGAAGTCTTACAAATAGCTGTGAAAAGAAGAGAAGCAAAAAACAAAGGAGAAAAGGAAAAATATACCCATTTGAATGCAGAGTTCCAAAGAAGAGCAAGGAAAGATAAGGAAGCCTTCCTCAATGATCATTGCAAAGAAATAGAAGAAAACAATAGAATGGGAAAGACTAGAGATCTCTTCAAGAAAATTAGAGATACCAAGGGAATATTTCATGCAAAGATGTGCTCAATAAAGGACAGAAATGATATGGTACTAACAGAAGCAGAAGATATTAAGAAGAGGTAGCAAGGATACACAGAAGAACAGTACAAAAAAGAGCTTCACAACCCAGGTAATCACAATGGTGTGATCACTCACACTCACCTAGAGCCAGACATCCTGGAATGTGAAGTCAAGTGGGCCTTAGGAAGCATCACTACGAACAAAGCCAGTGGAGGTGATGGAATTCCAGTTGAGCTTTTTCAAATCCTAAAAGATGAAGCTGTGAAAGTGCCACATTCAATATGCTAGCAAATTTGGAAAACTCAGCAGTGGCCACAGGACTGGAAGAGGTCAGTTTTCATTCCAATCCCATAGAAGGGCAATGCCAAAGAATGTTCAAACTACTGCACAATTGCACTCAGCTCACATGCTAGCAAAGTAATGCTCAAAATTCTCCAAGCCAAGCTTCAACAATACGTGAAGTGTGAACTTCCAGATATTCAAGCTGGTTTTACAAAAGGCAGAGGAACCAGAGATCAAATAACCAACATCAGCTGGATCACCGAAAAAGCAAGTGAGTTCCAGAAAAACATGTATTTCTACTTTATTGACTATGCAAAGCCTTTGACTGTGTGGATCACAACAAACTGTGGAAAATTCTGAAAGAGATGGGAATACCAGACCACCTGACCTGCCTCTTGAGAAATCTGTATGCAGGTCAGGAAGCAACAGTTAGAACTGGACATGGAACAACAGACCGGTTCCAAATAGGAAAAGAAATACTTTAAGGCTACATATTGTCACCCTGTTTATTTAACTGATAGGCAGAGTACATCATGAGAAACACTGGGATGGAAGAAGCACAAACTGGAATCAAGATTGCCGGGAGAAATATCAATAACCTCAGATATGCAGATGACACCACCCTTATGGCAGAAAGTGAACAGGAACTCAAAAGCCTCTTGATGAAAGTGAAAGTGGAGAGTGAAAAAGTTGGCTTAAAGCTCAACATTCAGAAAACAAAGATCATGGCATCCGGTCCCATCACTTCATGGGAAATAGATGGGGAAACAGTGGAAACAGTGTCAGACTTTATTTTTCTGGGCTCCAAAATCACTACAGATGGTGACTGCAGCCATGAAATTAAAAGACGCTTACTCCTTGGAAGGAAAGTTATGTCCAACCTAGATAGCATATTCAAAAGCAGAGACATTACTTTGCCAACCAAGGTCCGTCTAGTTAAGGCTATTTTTTTTCCTGTGGTCATGTATGGATGAGTTGGACTGTGAAGAAGGCTGAGCGCCAAAGAATTGATGCTTTTGAACTGTGGTGTTGGAGAAGACTCTTGAGAGTCCGTTGGAGTGCAAGGAGATCCAACCAGTCCATTCTGAAGGAGATCAGCCCTGGGATTTCTTTGGAAGGAATGATGCTAAAGCTGAAACTCCAGTACTTTGGCCACCTCATGCAAAGAGTTGACTCATTGGAAAAGCCTCCGATGCTGGGAGGGATTGGGGGCAAGAGGAGAAGGGGATGACAGAGGATGAGATGGTTGGATGGCATCACTGACTCGATGGACGTGAGTCTGGGTGAACTCCGGGAGTTGATGATGGACAGGGAGGCCTGGCGTGCTGCGATTCATGGGGTCACAAAGAGTCGGACACGACTGAGTGACTGAACTGAACTGAAAGGGAAGAGCATATGGAGAGTATTTGAGAGCTCCAGGAAATTGACAGGAGACAAGGATCAAGACCACCCCAAAGAAAAAGAAATGCAAAAGAGCAAAATGGCTCACTAAAGAAGTCTTACAAATAGCTGTGAAAAGAAGAGAAGCAAAAAACAAAGGAGAAAAGGAAAAATATACCCATTTGAATGCAGAGTTCCAAAGAAGAGCAAGGAAAGATAAGGAAGCCTTCCTCAATGATCATTGCAAAGAAATAGAAGAAAACAATAGAATGGGAAAGACTAGAGATCTCTTCAAGAAAATTAGAGATACCAAGGGAATATTTCATGCAAAGATGTGCTCAATAAAGGACAGAAATGATATGGTACTAACAGAAGCAGAAGATATTAAGAAGAGGTAGCAAGGATACACAGAAGAACAGTACAAAAAAGAGCTTCACAATCCAGATAATCACAATGGTGTGATCACTCACACTCACCTAGAGCCAGACATCCTGGAATGTGAAGTCAAGTGGGCCTTAGGAAGCATCACTACGAACAAAGCTAGTGGAGGTGATGGAATTCCAGTTGAGCTTTTTCAAATCCTAAAAGATGAAGCTGTGAAAGTGCCACATTCAATATGCTAGCAAATTTGGAAAACTCAGCAGTGGCCACAGGACTGGAAGAGGTCAGTTTTCATTCCAATCCCATAGAAGGGCAATGCCAAAGAATGTTCAAACTACTGCACAATTGCACTCAGCTCACATGCTAGCAAAGTAATGCTCAAAATTCTCCAAGCCAAGCTTCAACAATACGTGAAGTGTGAACTTCCAGATATTCAAGCTGGTTTTACAAAAGGCAGAGGAACCAGAGATCAAATAACCAACATCAGCTGGATCACCGAAAAAGCAAGTGAGTTCCAGAAAAACATGTATTTCTGCTTTATTGACTATGCCAAAGCCTTGGACTGTGTGGATCAGACCACCTGACCTGCTTCTTGAGAAATCCATATGCAGGTCAGGAAGCAACAGTTAGAACTGGACATGGAACAACAGACCGGTTCCAAATAGGAAAAGAAATACTTTAAGGCTACATATTGTCACCCTGTTTATTTAACTGATAGGCAGAGTACATCATGAGAAACACTGGGATGGAAGAAGCACAAACTGGAATCAAGATTGCTGGGAGAAATATCAATAACCTCAGATATGCAGATGACACCACCCTTATGGCAGAAAGTGAACAGGAACTCAAAAGCCTCTTGATGAAAGTGAAAGAGGAGAGTGAAAGAGTTGGCTTAAAACTCAGCATTCAGAAAACTGAGATCATGGCATCCAGTTCCATCACTTCATGGCAAATAGATGGGGAAACAGTGGAAACAGTGGCTGACTTTATTTTTGGGGGCTCCAAAATCACTGCAGATGGTGACAGCAGCCATGAAATTAAAAGACGTTTACTCCTTGGAGGAAAGTTATGACCAACTTGACAGCATATTCAAAAGCAGAGACATTACTTTGCCAACAAAGGTCCTTCTACTCCAGGCTATGGTTTTTCCAGTAGTCATGTATGGATGTGTGAGTTGGACTATAAAGAAAGCTGAGCACCGAAGAACTGATGCTTTGGAACTGTAGTGTTGGAGAAGACTCTTGAGAGTCCCTTGGACCTAGGGAGATCCAACCAGTCCATCCTAAAGGAGATCAGTCCGGGGTGTTCATTGGAAGGACTGATGAAGCTGAAACTCCAACACTTCGGCCACCTGATGCAAAGAGCTGACTTATCTGAAAAGACCCCGATGCTGGAAAAGATTCAGGGTAATAGGAGAAGGGTCGATAGAGGATGAGATGGTTGGGTGGCATCACTGACTCAATGGACAAGAGTTTGGTGGACTCCAGGCATTGGTGATGGACAGGGAGGCCTGGAATGCTGCAGTCCATGGGGGTCACAAAGAGTTGGACACAACTGAGAGACTGAACTGAACTGATTGATAACTAGGTGACCCTGAAATCTAAGTGTGAACCATCTATCTGACTAGATCTCATGGTAACCTCTATATTGTTTTCCTAGTCTATGTCAGTAGTCTTATATCAATACCCATACCTGTCCTTGTGTTGTCTTGTTTTACCAAGAGTTATCTTATGACACCATCAAAGAACTTTTTTTTTTTTTTTAAACAAGGGAGTTTACTTATTCCTCATCCATAACAAACCATTATGGATGCCTCTTCTGTGCCACCAGCCTAGATTTATTGTGGCAGTCATGTTCCTGGTTCCTACTCAATCAACAATTACAATCCACAGTGTTTAAAGCCATATAATCCTTAAAGTTTTAAAAGTACAATTATTCAGTTGTATCGGACCTCTACAGATACTTAACTAAAAGTTCCTCCAACTGAAGTAGTAACCCTTCAATCAGTCAGTTTAGTGGATTTGATGAGGATATTTCTAATGAAATAGACTAAGCTGTACTAGAATAGATAACATCAAGGCGTATCACACATGTATGATAATATTATTTCATGAAACTCATTATGGGGTGAGCTGGATTGTGGTATGGATGTATTTCTTACTGTGATTCACAAACAATTTTGAGATCCACTCTCATTTGCAGAAATCCTCTCTACAAGGGGACATACTTCTAACCTGGCCTAAATACTTCCAGCAACCATCTTTTATCAGTGTATTAGTAATAAGCACTATAGAGATTATATTAAAGTTAGTCATAAACCATCACCAACTCTTTGGGGGAAGGAATTCTGTTATTTGTCATGGTAACCTTGTCATCTAACAGAATACCTTACATGGAGCTCAATATATATTGGTTGAACTAAAGTTAATCCCATTTTGTACACCTCTAATTACTGTAAAGTTCTATTTTTATGAAAGTCTGTGTCTGCATCCTTAATAATTTTCATCCTTTGTGCCTTAGTTTTAACCTGTTAGCTACAAAAGAAAAAAACATGAAATCCTTTTTCCATGTCACATTCCTTTCAATATTCAAATGTAATGTTTATGTCCTCTTTAAATATCTTACCCACTTCTTATTACCTATTTCCAAGTGTTTCAACATCATCATCATTGTTTCAACCTCAAGGTCTGTAACCCTCTACCAATATCCTTCTAGACCCAAGCTTTCCAATATGATAGCCAATACCATGAGTGGTTGAGTACTTTAAATGTGGCCAATCCAAAATGAAATGTGCTATAAATGTAAAACAAACACTTACTGTAAATATTTAGTGGGGAAAAAAAGAAAGAAGGAAAAGTCAAGAAAAAGAAAGAAAGAAAACAAAATATCTCATTAATTTTTTTATATTTATTTACATTGGAATAATATTTTGAATTTACTATGTTACATAAAATATATCATTAATATCACTCATGTGTTTCTTTTTATTCTTTTTAGTGTGGAAAAATCTATTTACTTTTGTTTTAAAAAATTGTCAACTCAACATTTATCCTTCCTAAAATCCTCATTGCTGTTATCTTTGATTCAGTAACCCAGATAATTAAATCTTTTGGACTCTTTCATATAATCTTACAAAATCTTAAATCTTACATCCAATATTTTAATTGTTATTCCTATATTTTTTCATCTGAAGTTTTAATATACATGCTTTCCATGAATCCATTCAAATCATTGACAAAAATTATTTAACATGATAGGTTCAGACATTCAACTAGAGTCATTATTCAGGCTGACATTCATTCCTTAAGTAATTAATTCATCTTTACACTGAGTGTGGATGTTTAACCAAGAATTCACCAAACTAAATTTCATATAATGTCTCCCTGGAACTTCGGCCTGAGCTATCTATGTGCCACACACCCAATTGCATAAAGACCAAGCTTGTATTGTCCACTAGTAATTCTTTGTCTGAGGGGATTTGTTTGTTTTTGGTTTTGATTTTCTTTTCTTTTTATTCAATACCCTTGAACTCATCTCTCATGCCAACTCCAGATCTGTCCTCACTCTCACTTTATCTATTTTTTCTAAAAAACAGAACAAAAAATAAACAGTGTTACCTGAAGTCTAGGATGTATGACAGTCTTCTCAACAGCCCCTACTTAGCCAGTATGATCTCTAGTGCTGCAGACAGGGGCAATCTTGTGGGTGTCCATGGGCCTGTCATGAGTGTCCTGCCCTCCTCATCCACTGAGTCCTAGGGACCCCTATAATACCCAAGCAACATTTCCTTGGGACAAATGGTATCATTCATGACTGAAGTGGAAGCATCCCAGCAGAAAAGAGGCTCAAGGGGGCAAAATCAGGCTGAACCAGGGTTGTTTGACACTCCCTTCCAATTAGAGATGCTCTTTGTGAGACTCAAACTTTGTACTGTGCTTTGATTTAATAAGAGAGACTTCTCATTCCTCTGCACAGGTCTTCT
The DNA here is from genome assembly GCF_003369695.1 of Bos indicus x Bos taurus. Classification (NCBI taxonomy): domain Eukaryota; kingdom Metazoa; phylum Chordata; class Mammalia; order Artiodactyla; family Bovidae; genus Bos; species Bos indicus x Bos taurus. Next base: position 77,912,966 of record NC_040083.1, on the reverse strand, counting down.
CTTCCAAAGTTGTGATTTCAACTAAAAGAATTGGGGAACACCTGTGTGGAAGGCTTATATTCCTAAGTTTTTCCTTGTCTGAATTAAGTAGGATGGAAGTTAAGCAGCTTCAGTAAAGAGACCCCAGAATACGGTAGCCCAAACAAGTAGAAAATTTGTTTCTTTCTCACATCACAGTTTAGAACAAAGGCACATTCCAAGAAGGATGTGTGGGCCTACTTCGTGGGGTTATTCATAGACCCAAGCTCCTCTGAGGGTGTATCTTCAGGTACTAATTCACCAGCCTGTAGGAAGGAAGATGACAGGAAATGGTGGGCAAATAATTTCCTTCTGAGGAAATGACGTGGAAGTTTACATCACTCCCACTTATTTCTCTGGTAAGAATTTAGCCAAGAGGCCATTCCTTTACCTCAAGGGTTGAGAAATAAGTCATTTAACTGCATCTGACCAAACGTTCTGAGAAATTTGAAGCAGGAGGTTCTGTTACTCAGAAGAAAAGGAAAATGGATACTGAGACCAATCAGTAACATTTGCCACCTTTTTCTAAATAGAAGTTCAGTCTAGATTTTCCCTGACTGAATAATCTTTAACGTAAAACAGTATTTAATGGACAATTTAAACTTCCAGTGACACCTTGACACCTTCCCTTGCAGTCCCTGAGGGAAAACAGTCTTTCTGCCCCATTGATCCCTTCAGCTAACTCTGAAGTCAGCCTTTTACACATGACTTCATCAATAAATACACACACAATACTGTGAGTGGCAAGAACTACTGCCTTCATTTTCATTTCTAAGGATAGCTCTAAATTTTAACTATTACTCTAAAAAAATCTATAGGGAACATAACTTGTTTATGCTTGTTCCTTCCAGTAGCTTTAACTAAAGCTTTCTTCCCATTATCAAAAGAATAATAATAATAATGAACTGACATATAAAAGGACTATCTGCAGCATCTTGCAATATTCTCACCTTTGCTCTAGAAACCATTAGGCCTGAGTTTCAGTCTCAACCATGCCACTTAATAGCTTGTGTGGTGTTTCTGGAAAAATAATTTACCTGTTCTAATCCTCAAATTTGCAAGCTTCCTAGGTGGCACAGTGTAAATAATCTGCCTGTCAATGCAGGAGACATGGGTTCGATCTCCGAGTTAAAAAGATTTTCTGGAGGAAGAAAAGGAACCCGCTCCGGTATTCTTGCCTGGAGAATTCCTTAGACAGAGGAGTCTGGCGGGCTGCAGTCCATGGGGTCACAAAGAGTCAGACATGACTGAGCATGCACAAATCCTCAAATTTACCTGTCTTTAAAGTGAGTATGGCAGTTGGGAAACATGGCTGTGGACTTTTTTATACCACTCCCACTGAGAAGTAGACTCCATGTCCCCTCCCCTTGAATCTGGGCAGGCCTGTGAATTCCTCAGCCAATATAAAGTAGTAAGGGAATCACTGTGTGACTTCTGAGCCCAGATCATCAAAGAAGATGCAGCTTCCGCTTTTTGCTCTATAAGACTTGTTCTTGGAATCCTGAATCACTACGTGAGAAGCCCAGCTACCCTGGGGCTAGCATGCTGGAAAACATCTCAGTCGACAGTCCCAGTGACAGCTTTCCAGACATACCTAAACCCTACCTTGCCCCCACTCATAAAATAGAGCCTCTTAGAGCCTCCAGACCAATCTCTCTGCCATCTGACTACCACTGAGTGACTTATGTTGACACCACTAGGAACAGAAGACTTAGATGAACCTGCCTGAATGTCTGACCCATGGAACTGTGAAGCAGAGTAAAATAGTGAAATTAAAGTAAAATAATAGTAAAATTAAACCTGCTAATTTGGGGGTAGTTGTGCTGCACAGCAGTGGATAACCAAAACCACAAGGGAGTAGACAACCTCAATGGCCCCTTTCTGCTCTGATATTCTAGGACTTTATGAGTTAGAAATGGAGGTACAGCTACCTCATTTTCACTGACCACAAAATCTTCTCCATGTCTCTTATATTTCTCTTCCCAGATCCTCACCAGCATTACATAATTAATTAATTAAACATCCATCTTTAAAGTAATTGCTCTGCAGCAAAAGGATAACTCCTGTAATGATGCAAATAATATTTGGTTATTGCTTGGGAAGATGATATTTTCTATAACCTTGGAAATTTTGAAGGTACTCTAAGACTGCTAACAACAAGCAGCATCTATTGATACAAGTCAGTGAAGAGCTACCCACATCAATTTTCATATCTTGACTTCAAGGGAGATGTTTGGGAATGGTAGGTCCTTAACCATCAGAACTTCAGTTCTCTTAATTGACAAATACTGCTTAGCACTGAAAATATAAAGAGATATAAGACACAATCCCTGTCTTCCCAGGTGCCTCAGTGGTAAACAACCTGCCTGCCGATGCAGGAGATGCAAGGGACAAAGACTTGATCCTTGGGTTGGGAAGATCCTCTGGAGAAGGAAATGGCAACACACTCCAGTATTCTTGTCTGGAAAATCCCATGGACAGAGGAGTCTGATGGGCTACAGTCCACAGTGTCACAAAGAGTCAGACATGGTTGAGCAACTGAGTATGCACACATGCACTGTCTTCTAAGAGCTTTTGGCCTATGGGAAGATGTGTAAAAATAGAACATTTCAATTTGCATGATGTAAGACTGAAGGTATGTGCTGGGAGCTATAGGAGACAAAAGAAGAACAGAGATCTCCATCAGAGATGCAAGTATGGTTTCAAGGAAGCAATTAAAAATGACCCTTGAGCTGAGTCTTAAAGGATGCACTTGATTTCTCAGGAGAAATGACCAGGGGGATGGCAAGGAGGCTGGAAACAGCTGGCACGTGGATGGAACCACTGCCTGCACCTTTCCTCTGCTCTGCTCCCCAAATTAGCACCAACTGTTTATGCTGGCCTCTTGGGCCCAAACTAGACTCTAAGAGAAATTGATGACTACTTTCTTACTATCAATACCTCCTTTTGCTCTGATCAGAGCCTGTCCTGTGGTCAGTCTACCCTCAGTAAAGCAGCTACTGCTGCTGCTGCTAAGTCGCTTCAGTTGTGTGCGACCCCATGGATGGCAGCCCACCAGGCTCCTCTGTCCACAGGATTCTCTAGGCAAGAATACTGGAGTGGGTTGCCATTTCCTTCTCCACAGTAAAGCAGCAGCCTCTCTCAATAGTTGGTGCACCTGACAGGCCCTGAAACTTTTGCAACTGCTTTCATGTGTTCATCTCGTGTTCTTCTTTCCTTCTACCGAAGGGCCATAGCCCTTGGCTTTATATGATCTTAGAACTGTTCTAGCCTAAGTCTGATGAATGGAAAGCCCTATATACAAAGTCTGTATCATGATTGCACTTCTGAAGTCATCCCAGGGGGGAAAAAAAAAGACTATTCTGTAGAACTAAATTCACCTCTTCTTTCACTTATATATTTATTCAATGTTTTATGTTGTGATAAAAGTCACATAATACAAAACATACTGTTTTAAACATATTTAACTGTATATTTCAGCTACACTAAGCACATTCACATTATTGTGTGAATCTCACCATCATCCTTGTCTTGAATTTTTCACTTTCTTAAACTGAAACTCTGTCCCCATTAAACACTAACTCTGCATTCTCCAACCCCTGACCCCTGGCATCTCCCAATGTACTTTCTGACTCTATGAATTTGACCTCTTTTAAGTGGCAAAATTCACCTTTTCTTGAAATTCTGTTTTTCACCTATGTGATTCCTCTTTCTTAAAGGACCTTCATGTTGAGTGACCTCATGCCTTATAATATAATTTTCTGTCAGAAGTCTTGGAGATTCTGCAAGGCCCTTTAACAGAAACTGCAACTTCTGCCTTTCCCCTATCACTCTTTGAAAGTTTCAATATATCTTCTCTACTGCTGGAGGCTTTCTCCTGAACACAAGGTAAGATTTCTTGTGGATTAAGAGAGAAGGTCCTGGGGGCTGGGAAATGCTCTCCAACTTCCCATCTCCTCTCACCCTCACAAGTGAGCTGAGCAGAAGAGAAAATTCTGTCCCCAAAGACAAACCAATTTCTAAGGATAGTCAAGGCTAATTCTGGGTTTTATATACTCCAGGATATTTCCAACAATCTTCAAGGAGTGTTATCAGATTAATAAAACACAACCAAGAAATCTTTTTTTTTTTTTACTTCAACTTGAAAAGCCTTGTCACTTGGTTCTTCTAGATTGAGGGGGGACATACTGAGAGCCATCCCCAGTAATCTTACAACCCCAAAGACATTATCACCCACTGACCACCAATGTCCTTTGAACTCTTTGTTCTCTAAATAACTGAAAAAGAATACTTCAAGAGAGATAACAGATTATGAAGCAAAGGCATGTGCAGTTTTAAATTCTCAACTTACCTTTCTGTGCCTGCAACTCCACCTTTAACAAACAGGGATAATATTTTCGCATATCTTCTATCTCACAAGGCTCTTGGATGAGTAATTAGAAATTGTAATTGAGTGTCTGAAACTTTAAGTCTGAAACTTTCTTTTATGTGATGGATATCACCTCCAAAAGTGGTGGTATTGCTTTTATGAATTTCATTTTGCAAATGAAGAGAGTCATACAATGCAGGCATCACATCACTTCACTGAAAGTTATTGAAGGATTGAAAGTGTCAAGGTTGCCCATATTTTCAGGGTGGAGAAAACAACAATGATGGGAGATGCTACTTCTGTGTCTAGGAGGGACGGCCCTGCAACTGGCCATCATGAGAAATGGCAAGGCACAGAAAGAACTCATCTCATCCCAGCAGCAGCAGCCTGCCAGCTTCCTTTGCTTTGGGGATTTTGACATAGTTATGGGTTGGTTATAGGACTGGGTTACCTCCATACCACCTGGGCTACCTCCATACCAACTGGGCTACCTTGGGTGTTTCATTAGAGAATGCCAAAGAGCTTCCTGCTAAGTTAGCCTTTTCTCCTCATTCATTTTTTTATCCTGAACATGACTTTCTTTGCAGAAAGGAGGGTGTCCCAAAGTAGTTAGCATTCTCCCTCATTTTGGATTTCAGTGGCTACAGGAGGAAGAGAGGGTCTTTTACTCTTCTTTTTTTTATATTTGCCTCTGAGTGGAACCCCATCTGAATGCTTGCTTGAGTTTGGCATAGCTCTTTGTGTAAAGAGGATATTTCTTTTTCTTATTTTCATAAGAACACTGAAAAGAGGTCATCATAGGCTAGCCCAAGACCTCTTCCATTCCAGAACCAAGGCTGTCTGTCTGCCTCCTCCCCAACCCATATGGTCTCTGGTTTCCCCACACCCCCTGCTCCTTCCTAGGGTCTTTGCTTTAGAACAGCCAAAACACGCACATGGGACCCAAGCCCACACGTATTTATCAGAGACTTGAGACAATGAGTGGAGCCAAATTTTAAGACAAAGCAAAACACTGCACAAAATAAACTGCTTGCATTTACTTTAATCTCTTTCCTTCCCTCATCATCCTTCTTGATTGCTATTTATTTTTCAGTATTTCTCAGCAACATGAGCAGTTTTGTTTCTGCTCTGTTTTCTATCACTTTTCTCCAGACAGCCACAGGCAGTGAAGCAGACCTAAGACTGCCATCTTGTGCTCAAGATGGTTATCATTGTTTCTTTTGAAATCAAAAGTGATTTGTGGAATTTGGGAGAAGGCCTTGAAGTTCAGGTCTGATGTCCTCTGACCTAGGTATCTCCAGAAGCTTTTGAAATTTCCCCTCCTTTGGCATTACTTTTTCTTGGCCTTCCCTCTTCAGAATGCTATGAGTCATCCCTTAGTTGAAAGCCATTTTTTCCCAAATACTCCAAGTGTGCCTTAGAATAATTATAGTTGATGTGCCACTAGCTAGGCTTTTATGATTGGGCCCAGTGGCCCAATCTATGGGTCAGTAACTGCTCTGGGGCATTTAATAACTAAGGCGTGACACATAGTTTAAAACCAAATACCTAGTGAGTATTCTCCACACCCCACTACTATCTCTGCATTGGAAACGGACCACACACAGATGGTGAAATATATGCCAGGACCTGGGCTGGATATCCTGTGGGGCCAAGATCCCAAATGTGCTGTGCTCAGAAGTTTCAATTGTGTCCAACTCTTTGCAACCCCATGGACTGTAGATTACCAGGCCCCTCTGTCCATAGGATTTTCCTGGCAAGAATACTGGACTGGGTTGCCATGTCCTCCTCCAGGGGATCTTCCTGATGCAGGGATGGAACCTGTGTCTTCCTTCATCTCCTGCATTGCCAGCAGATTCTTTACCTGCTGAGACATCAGGGAAGCCCAAGATCCCAAAAGGCCTAGAAATAACCAGATAGGCTACTCTCAGGTGACATTTTAATGCCAATCATAGTAGAAAGTGGATTTACATCATTAACATGGGAAAGACAGAGCAAAGGAGAAAGGTAGGGGACATAGAAGGAAAGGAAAGAACCACAGGCCAAGAGAAACCTACAATGATCATAGGTGCAACGGGCCAAAATGAGACAAGAGAGGTCCATAGAGGAACAAGCACTGGACCTGTAAAACAATAATCCCAGAAAAACAATGACAAGGGGAGGCAACACTGACAAGGGCTCACAGCGTCAGGGAGTCCACAGGGATCGTCATGAACAGGAAAGGGCATGTGCCAGCCAAAGAACTCAACTCAAGGACCCAGTTGTCAGGGAGGAATATAGCTCTACAATACTGAATCTTCTGATGTTTAAGGAGAATCTGTAAATTTACATTTGCACATGAGATCTTCACATTTTTTTAAGTTGGTTCAAAAAAAAAAAAAAAAAAAATACTGTGTGGGACAAACCTGCATGTAGACCAGAATCAACCTGTGGCAGCTGGTTTAAGACCCTCCCCTATGCCAGACCCAAAATTCTTATTGAAACATGGGTGCATAAATAGATACAATACTGTACCTCCATCCTGTGTCTCATTCAAGAAAGTTTGTGCAAACTCAAGTAAGGTAATATCATTGATGGTATGACTTACTTCATTTCTTTTCAAAAAGCATTCACACAATTAGACATCTACAAGCAAAAAAATAAATAAATAAAGGACCTTGACCTTAACTTTATTCCTTATACAGAAGTTTGTTCAAAATGAATCATAGGCTTAAACATAAAACATAAAATTGTAGAAGTTTTTTATGGTTTAAAAAAAGCATAGGAGAAAATGTTTGCAATCTAGGATTAGGCGAAGAGTTCTTAGATTTGACATAAAAAATGTAATCCATTGAAAAAATTGATAAATTTGACCTTATCAAAATTAAAATTGTTTGTTCTACGAAACATATTGTTAACAGGATGAAAAGATAAATTACAGAGTAGAAGATATATTTACAAACCACATAACCAACAAAGAGACTTATGTTTAGATTAAATAAAGAACTCTCAAAGCTCAACACGAAAAAAAAAAAAACATAATCCAATCAGAAAATGGATCAAGACATGAAAAAATATTTCACCAAAGAAGAAATACAGATAACAAATACACACAAAAAATTAAAATTACTTTTTAGGAAAATGCATATTAAAACCATGATGGAAATATCATTATACATCTACCTGAATTACTAAAATTAAAAATAGTGATATCACTAAATGCTGACAAGGTTCACTTAATTGTCGGTGGGAATATAAAATGGTATAATCACTCTCGAATATAGTTTGGCTGCTGCTGCTGCTGCTGCTGCGTCGCTTCAGTCGTGTCTGACTCTGTGCGACCCCATAGATGGCAGCCCATCAGGCTCCCCATCCTTGGGATTCTCCAGGCAAGAACACTGGAGTGGGTTGCCATTTCTTTCTCCAATGCATGAAAGTGAAAAATGAAAGTGAAGCTGCTCAGTCGTGTCCGACTCTTAGTGACCCCATGGACTGCAGCCTACCAGGCTCCTCCATCCATGGGATTTTCCAGGCAAGAGTACTGGAGTGGGGTGCCATATAGTTTGGCAGTTTCCTCTAAAATTAAAAATGTACTTATAAAATGACACAGCAATTGCACTTTTGGGTATTCATCCCAGTGAAATTAGAACCTATGTTCACACAGAAACTTTTACTTGACCATTAATAGCAGTTTTATTCATAATAGCCAAAAATCCCTTCAGCAGGTTAAAAGTTAAACAAACTGTGGTATAAGTACACCATGGAATACTACTCAGCCATAAAAAAGGATCAGCTATGAAATTGTGGATACACACAACAACTTGGATGGACCTCAAGGGAATTATGTCAAGTGACAAAAAGTCAATCTCAAAAAGTCAAATGCTGTATGATGCCCTTTGTATAATATTCTCAAAATAACAAAACTGTAGAGATGGAACACAGATTGGTGGTTGCCAAGGGTTAAGGATTGGCAGAGGGAAGAAAGAGATAGAACAGATTGGTGGTTGCCAAGGGTTAAGGATTGGCAGAGGGAAGAATGTTAAGGATTGGAGGGTGGGTATAATCACAGGAATGAGTATGAAGGATTCCTGTGGTAATGGTGCAATTCTATATCTTGAATATGAATGGTAGTTACACACAGCTACATGTATGATACAATGCATTCAACTACACACACACACACAACGCAAACACAGATGAGAGTAACTATAACTGGTGAAACCTGTATCAGCTCTGTAAATTGTACCAAAGTCAATGCCCTGGTTTTGATATAGTTCTATAGTTATGCAAGATATAAATACTGGGCCAAGGGGAGGCAAGGAGGCCCATGGAACCTCCTTGCATATTTCTTTTCAATTTCCTCTGAGTCTGTAATTATATCAAAATGAAAAAAATTTTTTATAAGGGGAAAAAAAACTTTATTTAAAGTTACTGGAAAGAACAAACACAAACAAGTTACATTCCCTATAGATTTTTTTAAAATAATGGTCAAAATTTAAAATTATCCTTAGAAATTAAAATAAATTGCAGCACATTAAATATAAATAGTAATATATCATTCATGCTACACTTTGCAACAGAACATAGCACACTGTGCATCCCTGCACCTGAATTGAAAATCCAAGCCCTTCTCCTTCCTTCCAAACTGGATTGCACTTAAAACAACCCTATACAGTAGATTTCACAATTACTGACTAATCCAGTGGCCTCAGAAGAGACTAAATCAAACATCCCAGGAACAAAAGCGTCTTTGTCATTCCCCAAAATCCCATCGGTTCAGGACTTTCCCTCACGTTAAGTGAACTGTGAGTCACCTGCCTTAGAGATTAGTTGATGAATAATGAATGCTCACAAAGACAGTGGAGTGAGTGGCTCAGTGTATTAGCCAGGACAAGCTAAATGCTCTAAAAAACAACCCCTAGTTCCAAGTGTTCTAACACAATAGAAGTTGATTGCTCACTATGCCAAGTCCAAAGCAGGCATTCCTGATTGGATGAATCTTCTCCCATGGTGACTCAGAGGATCCAGGCTCCTTTAGGCTCATGTACTCCATCTTCTATACATACTTGCTCCAGCATCACTCAACTGAAAACAGCAGCAAAGAGGGAATATACTGAATGGAAACAGGGTGCTTTCCAGGTCACTCGGGAGCAGCATGCATCAGTTTCTCCAGCACTACTCACAGGATTGTACCTACAAGCATGTGGGCTAGGGAATGTCATTCAGCTGAGTGCCCAGGTAGAATGGATTTGCTGAGCACACAGCAAGTCCCTGCTGCACAAATCTTTGTCAAGGCCCTCTTCCTGAAAGTGGAAGTTATCTGCTGAAAGACTAAAGAGGAGTTGGGATAAGAGACAACATGGGATTAAAGTAACTGGAGTGTGGGTCACAGAAGGTTCTATATGGAAGTTTTATTTGCAGGAAATACCAGTAAACTATAACTTGTCAGCATTCAGAGGGATCCTGAAATTTCTACACAACTGAAAGTTGCTCTTACAGCTGCAGTGGTGTGATCCCATGTTTTGTCAGTTATTTTTCTTGTTACTTAACTGATATCATGCTTAAAATTATTCACTGAGTGTAATGGTTGTACACTGTAAATTATTAAGACTTCAATTCTCCCCTCCCATTTCTTAAACATGAAATTATTTTTATTCTCAAATAGAGCCACAAAAAGAGGGAAACTCATCTCCCACTAAATCCCTCCCTTTTAAGAAGCTAAACCTGAGAGCATAAGATGCCCATAGCTTCTAGAAAATGCAATTTTCCAGTCATCTTTCTTCATAGTACAGAAAAGAACTTACAATTAAGAAATTCAGTTACATCATGAGGAGATGACCCAGAAACACAACTCTTCCTTGGCCACACCCCCCAACTGGACTAAATTTGGTTTCTCAATGGCACAGATGTGTTATAAAAAGACTTAGTCATCATAAAAATGCTGTGAATGTGAAACAAATCCTATAAATATTTATGAAAGATCCATTTCTAGCCCAAGATGGGAAACATGGTTTATCTCTACCCAACAGCCCCACCAAATAACCCATGGAAATGTGCCTCTGATTCTCAACTCCCTACAAAATCCTTGCATGTATGCATCAGATCAGATCAGTCGCTCAGTCATGTCCGACTCTTTGCGACCCCATGAATCGCAGCACACCAGACCTCCCTGTCCATCACCAACTCCCGGAGTTCACTCAGACTCACATGCATTGAGTCAGTGATGCCATCCAGCCATCTCATCCACTGTCGTCCCCTTCTCCTCCTGCCCCCAATCCCTCCCAGCATCAGTCTTTTCCAATGAGTCAACTCTTCGCATGAGGTGGCCAAAGTACTGGAGTTTCAGCTTTAGCATCATTCCTTCCAAAGAAATCCCAGGGCTGATCTCCTTCAGAATGGACTGGTTGGATCTCCTTGCAGTCCAAGGGACTCTCAAGAGTCTTCTCCAACACCACAGTTCAAAAGCATCAACTCTTCAGTGCTCAGCCTTCTTCACAGTCCAACTCTCACATCCATACATGACCACAGGAAAAACCATAGACGGACCTCTGTTGGCAAAGTAATGTCTCTGCTTTTGAATATGCTATCTAGGTTGGTCATAACTTTCCTTCCAAGGAGTAAGCGTCTTTTAATTTCATGGCTGCAGTCACCATCTGCAGTGATTTTGGAGCCCAGAAAAATAAAGTCTGACACTGTTTCCCCATCTATTTCCCATGAAGTGATGGGACCAGGTGCCATGATCTTCATTTTCTGAATGTTGAGTTTTAAGCCAACTTTTTCACTTTCCACTTTCACTTTCATCAAGAGGCTTTTGAGTTCCTCTTCACTTTCTGCCATAAGGGTGGTGTCATCTGCATATCTGAGGTTATTGATATTTCTCCCGGCAATCTTTATTCCAGCTTGTGTTTCTTCCAGTCCAGCATTTCTCATGATGTACTCTGCATATAAGTTAAATAAACAGGGTGACATGTACACATAGGACTCCTTATAAACAAACACTGCTCCCACCTCCTCCTAAAACAGGCTTCTGAGATGGTCTTTCCTGTTAATGCTGTCATCATGAATCTGATTGTCTGAGGTAGAAATCTGTCATCATGAATCTGATTGTCTGAGGTAGAAATCTGACTCATTCTTCCAGCCCTCTTTCTCCCTCACTAGCCTAATGAGAAGATCAGCAAGCTACTTGGAAGAAGATGCAAGTCACTTTTTTAAATCAAGCAGCCAAACATTTCATTAGAAGTCTTTACCAAAACAATTGCCATTTTTCCATATACACATTTCTAAGTGAAACAGAAAAATAACAAAAACTAAACTCCTACAAGATTTTTTTTCACAAAACCAGCTGTTGAATCACTTAGCTGTATCTGCATTATCTACAGTCCAACAAAGAATAGGCAGGGAAGATTCACTTATGTTTCACTGGTTATAAACTCTAGACCAGAGGGTGACTTCATATACATTAGGAAGCCTTTGATAACAGTGAATAAAATAACCAGTGTTCCAGTTGACTGGAACATTTCCTCAGATGTTACCATTCATGGAAGTTTGTACTGCTTATTAGAGAAGTTGATCATTCAGAGATTAGGAGCACAGTAGAAGGCATTTACCAGCATGCTGCAGTGCTAAAAATTCAGGTATGAAGGAAGGTTAGGTGCCCAGTGATATATGCATGGTGGACACTCAAAAAAAAAAAAAAAAAAAGCAACTTTGGATAAAACTAGTAAAATATGTAAAGAATTGAACTGATGTTAGTTGTGCACCTCCTACATATCGAGTCTTTAGTCTTTATATGATGGCTGTTATTGTTCAGTCACTAAGTCCTGTCCTACTCTTTGTGATCCCATGGACTGAAGCATGCCAGGCTCCTCTGTTCTCCACTATCTCACAGAGTTTGCTAAAATTCACCTCGTTTGAGTCAGTGATACTATTTAATCATCTCATCCTCTGTACCCTCCTTCTCCTTCAATTTTTCCCAGCACCAGGGTCTTTCCCAATGAGTCAGCTCTTCACATCATGTGGCCAAAATATTGGACCTTCAGCTTCAGCATTAGTCCTTGCATTGAATACTCAGGGTTGATTTCCTTTAGGATTGACTGAATAATTTGCCTTGGAAATGAATCAAGATCATTCTGTTGTTTTTGAGGTTATATCCAAGTACTGCATTTCAGACTCTTTTTGTTAACTATAGGGGCCACTCCATTTTTTTCTAGGGTTTCTTGCCCAGAGTAGTAGATACAAAGGTCATCTAAATTAAACTAGCCCATTCTCATCTAAGATGTTAAGATTCATTCTGGCCATCTCTTGCTTGACCATGTCCAATTTACCTCATCAGTTCCGTTCAGTTGCTCAGTCATGTCTGACTGTTTGTAATCCCATGGACGACAGCTCACCAGGCCTCCCTGTCCAACTCCCAAAGTTTACTCAACTCATGTCCATTGAGTCAGTGGTGCCATCCAGCCATCTCATCCTCTGTCATCCCCTTCTCCTCTTGCCTTCAATCTTTCCCAGCATCAGGGTCTTTTCCAGTGAGTCAGTTCTTTGCATCAGGTGGCCAAAGTTTTGGAGTTTCAGCTTCAGCATCAGTCCTTCCAATGAATATTCAGGACTGATTTCCCTTAGAATGGACTGGTTGGATCTCCTTGTAGTCCAAGGGACCCTCAAGAGTCTTCTCCAGGGAGCGGTCCTAAGATGGCTGAGGAATAGGATGGGGAGATCACTTTCTCCCCCACAAATCATTGAAAGATCATTTGAACACTGAGAAAATACCACAAAACAACTTCTGAACACTGGAAGAGGACACCAGGCACCCAGAAAGACAGCCCATAAAAGGAGATAGGACAAAATATAAAAGATAAAAAGAGAGACAAAAGAGTTAGGGGCAGGGACCTGTCTCGGGGAGGGAGTCATAAAAGAGGAGAAGTTTCCAAACACCAGGAAACTCTCTTACTGGCAGGTCTGTGGGGAGTTTTGGAATCTCAGAAGGCAACATAACCAGGAGGAAAAAATAAATAAAACCCACAGATTACATGCCTAACTGCAACTCCCAGTGGAGAAGTAGCCCAGATGCTCACATTTGCCACCAGCAAGTGGGGACTAAACAGGGAGGTGCAGGCTGCATTGCTTAGGGTAAGGACCAGGCCTGAGTGCCCTGAGGACAATCTGAGGGAGCTAACATGAGATAGCAACCCAAACAGTGGGATTGCCAGAGAGAGGGAAAACAAGGGGAAAAAAAGAAGAAAAAGAGAGAGAGAACTTTCCCGCGAAAAGCTCTAACCTAAGGCACTGCTGGACACGCTCACAGAACAAAGGACTGAGCAAATACCAGAGGAGAGCTAGCGGGCACCAGACTGGCCCATTCTCCACCAGAGGCAGGGAGGCAGGCGGGCGACAGCCAGAGCTGGAAGGCAAGGGGCAAACTCAGCCCCAGAGACAGCATCCTCTACCAAACTGCGAGCAGGCTCCCACTTGCTACCAAATCTTCCTTGGATCCTGGACAGTTGACATCCTCCAGGAGAGGTGCAGTCAGAGATCATGTCCCCAGAGGAGACACACGGGACACCTGAGACGGTGCTCCTGCTGTGCACCGAGGAAACCAAGCAGCTGGGACCGGAGAGGTGATAAGATGTACCGCCCACCTGGGGAGTGTGCCCTTGCCAAGCACCTGGTTGCCTGAGCTGCTTGGACCTGGGAAGGGCACAAAACGCAGGCCCAACCGAGTCTGTGCCTTTGTGGAATACCCGAGAACATGAACCTGAGCGGCTTAGACCTGGGAAGTGCACACAACCCAGGGCCCACCTTAGACAGTTCCCCTGCAGAGCAACCTGGAGCCTGAGCAGTCTAGAATGGGAAAGCACACACGCCGTGAGCGGAGGCTAACCCAGTGTGGCCCAGACACTGAGAGCACTCCCCACACATGCCAGTGATATTTGTTTGCAGTGTTCCTCCCTCCCCACAACATAATTGATCAACTGAGCCTAAATAAATGACCACCTTCACCCCCTTGTGTCAGGGCGGAAGTTACATACTGAAGAGACTTCCAAACAGAGGAAGCCAAAATAAACAAAAAGAAGAGGGAACTGCTTGGAAAGTGACAGGTGCAACAGATTAAAGCCCTGTAGTTAGCATTGGCTACATTGGAAGGGACCTATAGACCTTGAGAAGAAGTATAAGCTGGAACAAGGAACTATCTGAAAATGAGATGACCCCACACTGCTCCCAATAGTTCCAGAGAAATTCCTAGATATATTTCACTATTATCATTTTTTAATTTTTTTATTTTTAAGTTCTTTATTACTCCTTTATTTTTAATTATAAAACCTACTATTACTTTGCAAAAAAAGGACCCTATTTTTAAAGCAAATTTCATATATTTTTTTAATAACTTTTGTGATTTTTTAAAAATATTGTGTTTTTGAAAGTCTAACCACTAGATCTTTAATCTTTGCTTTTTTGTATCTGTTATCAACTCTGTACCTTTAATAATCCAATATTCAGTACCCATTTTTACTTAGGAGTGTGATTACTGGCTTGATTGCTTTCTCTGCTTTTGACTCTCCTTTTTCTCCTGCAGGTCACCTCTATCTCCTCCCTCCCCTTCTCTTCTCTACTTAACTCTGTGAATCTCTTTGGGTGTTCTGGGCTGTGGAGAACACTCAGGGAACTGATCACAGGCTAGATTGGTCTCTCTCCTTTTGACTCCCCCTCCTCTCCTCCTAGTCACCTCTATCTCCTTCCTCCTTCTCTTCTCTGTGTAACTCCATGAACCTCTTTGAGTGTTCCAGACTGTGGAAAGCAAATAGGGAATTGATTACTAGCTAGATTGCCCTCTCCCCTTTTGATTTTCCCTCTTCTCCTCCTGGTCACCTCTATCTCCCTCCTCCCTCTTCTCTTCTCCATGTAACTCTGTGAACCTCTCTGGGTGTCCTGCACTGTGGAAAATCTTTTCACCACTAACCTACATGTTTTATCATTGGTGCTGTATGGATGGAGAAGTCTTGAGGCTACTGTAAGAATAAGACTGAAAGCCAAAGGCAGGAGGCTTAAATCCAAAACTTGAGAACAGAAAACTCCTGACACCAGGGAACATTATGTGACAAGAGCTCATCCAAAAGCCTCCATACCTACACTGAAACCAAGCTCCACCCAAGAGTCAACAAGTTTCAGAGCAAGATATATCAAGCTAATTCTCCAAAAATGCAGGAACATAACCTTAAGCACAAAAATACAGGCGGCCAAAAATCACACCAAACCATAGACACCACAAAACTCACTACTGGACACTTCATTGCACTCCAGAGACGAGATCCAGCTCCACCCACCAAAACACCAATGTAAGCTTCCCTCACCAGGAACCTTGACAAGCCACTTGTTCAACCGCACCCATAGGGAGGAACCTCCACAATAAAGAGGACCCACAAACTTCCAGCATACAGAAAGGCCACCGCAAACACAGCAACCTAAACAAGATGAAAAGGCAGAGAAATATTCAGCAGGTAAAGGGACATGATAAAAGCCCACCAAAACAAACAAAAGAAGAGGGGATAGGGAGTCTACCTGAAAAAGGATTCAGAAAAATGATAGTAAAAATGATCCAAAATCTTGAAAACAAAATAGAGTTACAGATAAATAGTCTGGAGACAAGGACTGACAAGATGCAAGAAAAGTTTAACAAGGATCTAGAAGAAATAAAAAAGTCAATCAATAATGAATAATGTAATAACTGAGATCAAAAGCACTCTGGAGGGAATCAACAGTAGAATAACTGAGGCAGAAGATAGGGTAAGTGCGGTGGAAGGTAGAATAGTGGAAATAAATGAAGTAGAGAGGAAAAAAGAAAAAAGAATTAAAAGAAATGAGGACAACCTCAGAGACCTCTGGAACAATGTTAAATGCCCCAACACTCAAATCATAGGAGTCCCAGAAGAAGAAGACAAAAAGAAAAGCCATGAGAAAATACTTCAGGAGATAATAGTTGAAAACTTCCCTAAAATAGGGAAGGAAATAGCCACCCAAGTCCAAGAAACCCAGAGAGTCCCAAACAGGATAAACCCAAGGTGAAACACCCCAAGACACATATTAATCAAATTAACAAAGATCAAACACAAAGAACAAATATTAAAAGCAGCAAGGGAAAAACAACAAATAACTCACAAGAGGATCCCCATAAGGAGAACAGCTGATCTTTCAATAGAAATTCTTCAAGCCAGAATGGAATGGCAGGACATACTTGAAGTGATGAAAGAGAAAAACCTACAACCCAGATTACTGTACCCAACAAGAATCTCACTCAAATATGAAGGAGAAATCAAAAGCTTTACAGACAAGCAAAAGCACAGAGAATTCAGCACCACCAAACCAGCTCTTCAACAAATGCTAAAGGATCTTCTCTAGATGGGAAACAGAGAAAAGGCTTATAAACTCGAACCCAAAACAACAAAGTAAATGGCAATGGGCTCATACTTATCAATAATTACCTTAAATGTAAATGGGTTGAATGCCCCAACCAAAAGACAAAGACTGGCTGAATGGATACAAAACAAGACCTTTATATATGATGTCTACAAGAGACCCACCTCAAACCTACGGACATATACAGACTGAAAGTACAGGTCTGGAAAAAGATATTTCACACAAATGGAGACCAAAAGAAAGCTGGAGTAATACTCATATCAGATAAAATAGACATTGAAATAAGGGCTGTAAAAAGAGACAAAGAAAGACACTAAATAATGATCAAAGTATTAATCCAAAAAGATATAATAATTATTAATATATATGCACCCAACATAGGAACATCACAATATGTAAGACAAATGCTAACAAGTATGAAAGGGGAAATTAACAGTAACACAATAATAGTGGGAGACTTTAACACCCCACTCACACCTATGGATAGATCAATGAAACAGAAAATTAGCAAGGAAACACAAACTTTAAATGATACAATGGACCAGTTAGACCTAATTGATATCTATAGGACACTTCACCCCAAAACAATGAATTTCACCTTTTTCTCAAATACATACAGAACATTCTCTAGGATAGATCACATCCTGGGCCATAAACCTAGCCTTGGTAAATTCAAAAGAATTGAAATCATCTCAAGCATCTTTTCTGATCACAATGCAGTAAGATTAGATGTCAACTACAGGAAAAAAAAAACTATTAAAAATACAAACATATGGAGGCTAAACAACACACTACTGAATAACCAACAAATCACAGAAGAAATAAAAAAAGAAATCAAAATATGCATACAAATGAATGAAAATGAAAACATAACAACCCAAAACCTGTGGAATTCAGTAAAAGCAGTGCTAAGAGGAAGGTTCATAGCAATACAAGCCTACCTCAAGAAACAGGGGAGAAAACAAATAACATAACTCTACACCTAAAGCAACTAGAAAAAAAGAAGAACTGAAGCACCCCATGGTTAGTAGAAGGAAAGAAATCATAAAAATTAGAGCAGAAATAAATGCAAAAGAAACAAAGGAGGCCATAGCCAAAATCAACAAAGCTAAAAGCTCATTCTTTGAGAAGATAAATAAAATAGACAAACCATTAGCCAGACTCATCAAGAAACAAGGGAGAAGAATCAAATCAACAAAATTAGAAACGAAAATGGAGAAATCACAACAGACAACACAGAAATGCAAAGGATCATAAGAGACTACTATCAGCAACTATATGCCAATAAAGTGGACAACTTAGAAGAAATGGACAAATTCTTAGAAAAGCATAACTTTCTAAAACTGAACCAGGAAGAAATAGAAAATCTTAACAGACCCATCACAAGCACAGAAGTCAAAACTGTAATCATAAATCTTCCAAAAAACAAAAGCCCAGGACCAGATGGCTTCACAGCTGAATTGTACCAAAAATTTAGAGAAAAGCTAACACCTATCCTACTCAAACTCTTCCAGAAAATTGCAGAGGAAGGTAAACTTCCAAACTCGTTCTATGAAGCCACCATCACCCTAATACCAAAACCAGATGAAGATGTCACAAAAAGAGAAAACTACAGGCCAATATCACTGATGAACATAGATGCAAAAATCCTTAACAAAATTCTAGCAAACAGAATCCAACAACATATTTAAAAGATCATGCATCATGACCAAGTGGGACTTTATTCCAGGGATGCAAGGATTCTTGAATATCTGCAAATCAATCAATGTAATACACCACATTGACAAATTGAAAGATAAAACCCATATTATTATCTCAATAGATGCAGAGAAAGCCTTTGACAAAATTCAACATCCATTTATGATAAAAACATAAAACTTCCAGAAAGCAAGCATAGAAGGAACATACCTCAACATAATAAAAGCCATATATGATAAACCCACAATGAACATTATCCTCAATGGTGAAAAATTGAAAGCATTTCCCCTAAAGTCAGGAGCAAGACAAGGATGCCAACTCTCACCACTACTATTCAACATAGTTTTGGAAGTTTTGGCCACAGCAATCAGAGAAGAAAAAGAAATAAAAGGAATCCATATTGGAAAGGAAGTAAAACTCTCACTGTTTGCAGATGACATGATCCTCTATATAGAAAACCCTAAAGATTCCACCAGAATATTACAAGAGCTAATCAATGAATATAGTAAAATTGCAGGATATAAAATTAACACACAGAAATCCCTTGCATTCATATACACTAACAATGAGAAAATGGAAGGAGAAATTAAGGAAACAATTCCATTCATCATTGCAATGAAAAGAATAAAATACTTAGGAATAAATCTACCTAAAGAAACAAAAGACCTATATAGAAAACTATAAAACACCGATGAAAGAAATCAAAGAGGACACAAATAGATGGAGAAATATACCATGTTCATGGATTGGAAGAATCTATATAGTGAAAATGAGTATACTACCCAAAGCAATCTATAGATTCAATGCAATCCCTATCAAGCTACCAACGGTATTTTTCAGAGAGCTAGAACAAATAATCTCACAGTTTGTATGGAAATACAAAAAACCTCGAATAGCCAAACAATCTTGTGAAAGAATGGAACTGGAGGATTCACCCTGCCTGACTTCAGGTTATACTACAAAGCTACAGTCATCAAGACAGTATGGTACTGGCAAAAGACAGAAATATAGATCAATAGAACAAAATAGAAAGTCCAGAGATAAGCTAGTGGAGGTGATGGAATTCCAGTTGAGCTATTCCAAATCCTGAAAGATGATGCTGTGAAAGTGCTGCACTCAAAATGCCAGCAAACTTGAAAAACTCAGCAGTGGCCACAGGACTGGAAAAGGTCAGTTTTCATTCAAATCCCAAAGAAAGGCAATGCCAAAGAATGCTCAAACTACCGCACAATTGCACTCATCTCACACGCTAGTAAAGTCATGCTCAAAATTCTCCAAGCCAGGCTTCAGCAATATGTGAACCATGAACTTCCTGATGTTCAAGCTGGTTTTAGAAAAGGCAGAGGAACCAGAGATCAAATTGCCAACATCTGCTGGATAATGGAAAATGCAAGAGAGTTCCAGAAAAACATCTTTTTCTGCTTTATTGACTATGCCAAAGCCTTTGACTGTGTGGATCACAATAAACTGTGGAAAATTCTTCAAGAGATGGGAATACCAGACCACCTGATCTGCGTCTTGAGAAATTTGTATGCAGGTCAGGAAGCAACAGTTAGAACTGGACATGAACAACAGACTGATTCCAAATAGGAAAAGGAGTTCGTCAAGGCTATATATTGTCACCCTGTTTATTTAACTTATATGCAGAGTACATCATGAGAAACACTGGACTGGAAGAAACACAAACTGGAATCAAGATTGCCAGGAGAAATATCAATAACCTCAGATATGCAGATGACACCACCCTTATGGCAGAAAGTGAACAGGAACTCAAAAGCCTCTTGATGAAAGTGAAAGAGGAGAGTGAAAAAGTTGGCTTAAAGCTCAACATTCAGAAAACGAAGATCATGGCATCCGGTCCCACCACTTCATGGGAAATAGATGGGGAAACATTGGAAACAGTGTCAGACTTTATTTTTCTGGGCTCCAAAATCACTACAGATGGTGACTGCAGCCATGAAATTAAAAGACGCATACTCTTTGGAAGAAAAGTTATGACCAGCCTAGATAGCATATTCAAAAGCAGAGACATTACCTTGCCAACAAAGGTTCGTCTAGTCAAGGTTATGGTTTTTCCTGTGGTCATGTATGGATGTGAGAGTTGGACTGTGAAGAAGGCTGAGTGCCGAAGAGTTGATGCTTTTGAAGTGTGGTGTTGGAGAAGACTCTTGAGAGTCCCTTGGACTGCAAGGAGATCCAACCAGTCCATTCTGAAGGAGATCAGCCCTGGGATTTCTTTGGAAGGAATGATGCTAAAGCTGAAACTCCAGTACTTTAGCCACCTCATGCAAAGAATTGACTCACTGGAAAAGACTCTGATGCTAGGAGGGATTGGGGGCAGGAGGAGAAGGGGACGACAGAGGATGAGATGGCTGGATGGCATCACTGACTCGATGGACGTGAGTTTGAGTGAACTCCTGGAGTTGGTGATGGACAGGGAGGCCTGGCATGCTGCGATTCATGGGTTCGCAAAGAGTCAGACATGACTGAGCGATTGATCTGATCTGATCTGATGGACACCTTATCTTTGACAAAGGAGGCAAGAATATACAATGGAAAAAAGACAATGCCTTTAACAAGTGGTGCTGGGAAAACTGGTCAACCACTTGTAAAAGAATGAAACTAGAACATTTTCTAACACCATACACAAAAATAAACTCAAAATTGATTCGAGATCTAAATGTAAGACCAGAAACTATAAAACTCCTAGAGGAAAACACAGGCAAAACCCTCTCTGATGTAAATCATAACAGCATCCTCTATGACCCACCTCCCAGAGTAATGGAAATAAAAGCAAAAATAAACAAATGGGATCTAATTAAACTTAAAAGCTTTTGCACTATGAAGGAAGCTATAAACAAGGTGAAAAGACAACCTGCAGAATGGGAGAAAATAATACCAAATGAAGCAACTGACAAAGAATTAATCTCAAAAATATACATGCAACTCCTGCAGCTCAATTCCAAAAAAATAAGCGACCCAAATTAAAAAAAAAAATGGGCCAAAGAACTAAACAGACATTTCTCAAAGAAGACATACAGATGGCTAATAAACACATACAAAGATGCTCAACATCACTCATTATCAGACAAATGCAAATCAAAACCACAATGAGGTACCATCTCACACTGGTCAGAACGGCTGCTATCCAAAAGCCTACAAACAATAAATGCTGGAAAGGGTATGGAGAAAAAGGAACTCTCTTGCACTGTTAATGGGAATGCAAACTAGTACAGCCACTATAGAGAAAAGTGTGGAGATGCCTTAAAAAATTAGAAATAGAACTGCCATATGACCCAGCAATCCCACTGCTGGGCATACACACCAAGGAAGCCAGAATTGAAAGAGACACATATACCCCAATGTTCATTGCAGCACTGTTTATAATAGCCAGGACATGGAAGCAACCTAGATGTGCAGTGGCAGACAAAGGGATAAGAGAGCTGTGGTACATACACACAATGGAATATTACTCATCTATTAAAAAGAATGCATTTGAATCAGTTCTAATGAGGTGGATGAAACTGGAGCCTATTATACAGAGTGAAGTCAGAAAGAAAAACACCAATACAGTATATTAATGCATATATATGGAATTTTGAACTGTGGTGTTGGAGAAGACTCTTGAGAGTCCCTTGGACTGCAAGGAGATCCAACCAGCCCATTCTAAAGGAGATCAGCCCTGGGTGTTCTTTGGAAGGAATGATGCTAAAGCTGAAACTCCAGTACTTTGCCCACCCCATGCGAAGAGTTGACTCATTGGAAAAGACTCTGATGCTGGGAGGGATTTGGGGGAGGAGGAAAAGGGGATAACAGAGGATGAGATGGCTGGATGGCATCGCCAACTCGATGGACATGAGTTTGAGTGAACTCTTGGGGTTGGTGATGGACAGGGAGGCCTGGCATGCTACAATTCATGAAGTCGCAAAGAGTCGGACATGACTGAATGACTGAACTGAACTGACGGAATTTAGAACGATGGTAATGATGATCCTATATGCGAGAGAGCAAAAGAGACACAGATGTAAAGAACAGACTGTTGGACACTGTGGGAGAAGGCTAGGGTGGAATGATTTGAGAGAATAGCATTGAAACATGTATATTATCATATGTGAAATAGATCAACAGTCCAGGTTTGATGCATGAGACAGGGTGCTCAGGGTTGGTGCACTGGTATGACCCTGAGGGATGGGATGGCGGGGGGGTTGGGGCGGGGGGAGATGGGAGGAAGGGTCAGGATGGGGAACACATGTACACCCATGGCTGATTCATGTGAATGTATGGCAAAAACCACCACAATGTTGTAAAGTAATTAGCCTCCAATTAAAATTTTAAAAAAAAGAATCTTCAACACCACAGTTCAAAAACATAAATTCTTCAGTGCTCAGATTTCTTTATAGTCCAACTCTCACATCCATACATGACTACTGGAAAAACCATAGCTTGACTAGACTGACCTTTGTTGGCAAAGTAATCTGTCTGTTTTTTAATATGCTGTCTAGATTTGTCATAACTTTTCTTCCAAGGAGCAAGCGTCTTTTAACATATTTAACAAAAGACTCTGAAATATCATATATGGGTGCTATCTCAAAAATGACAGAATGATCTCAGTTCATTACCAAGGCAAACCACTCAACATTACAGTAATTCCAGCCTATGCCCCAGCCAGTAATGCCAAAGAAGCTGAAGTTGAATGGTTCTGTGAAGACCTACAAGATCTTCTATAACTAACATGCAAAAATGATATCTTTTTCATTACAGGCTTTGGAATGCAAGTAAACCAAGAGATACAGGAGTAACAGGAAAGTTTGGCCCTGGAGTACAAAATGAAGAAGGCTAAAATATAACAGACTTTTATCAAGAGAATATGCTGGCCATAGCAAGCACACATTTCCAACAACACAAGAAACGACTCTACACATGGATGTTACCAGATGGTCAATACTGAAATCAGATTGACCATGTTCTTTGCAGTCATAGATGCAGAAGCTCTATGCAGTCAGCAAAAATATAATCTGGAGCTGACTCTGGCTAAGATCATGAGTTCCTTAATGCAAAATTCAGGCTTAAATTGAAGAAAGTAGGGAAAACAGCTAGGCCATTCAAATATGCTGCTGCTGCTGCTGCTAAGTCGCTTCAGTCATGTCCAACTCTGCATGACCCCATAGGTGGCAGCCCACCAGGCTCCCCCATCCCTGGGATTCTCCAGGCAAGAACACTGGAGTGGGTTGCCATTTCCTTCTCCAATGCATGAAAGTGAAAAGTGAAAGCGAAGTCACTCAGATGTGTCCAACTCTTAGAGACCTCATGGACTGCAGCCTACCAGGCTCCTCCATCCATGGGATTTTCCAGGCAAGAGTACTGGAGTGGGGTGCCATTCGGGTATGACCTAAATCAAATCCCTTACAATTATACACTGGAAGTGAACAATAGATTCAAGGGATTAGGTCTGGTAGACAGAGTGTCTGAAGAAATATGGACAGAGGTTCATAACATTGTACAGGAGGCAGTGACCAAAACCATCCCAAAGTAAAAGAATTGCAAGAAGGGAAAGTGTTTGTCTCAGGAGGCCTTACAAATAGCTGAGAAAAGAAAATAAGCAAAAGGCAAAGGAGAAAGGAAAAGATATACCCAACTGAATGTAGATCTCCAAAGAATAACAAGGAGAAATAAGAAAGCCTTCTTAAGTGAACAATGCAAAGGAATAGAGGAAAACAACAGAATGGGAAAGACTAGAGATTTTCTCAAGAAAATTGAACATACTAAGGAAATATTCCATGCAAAGATGGGCACAATAAAGAACAGAAATGGCAAAGACCTAATAGAAGAAGAAAAGATTAAGAAGAGGTGGCAAGAATACACAGAAGAACTATATAAAAAGATCATAATGACCCAGATAACTATGATGTTATGGTCACTCACCTAGAGCCAGACATCGTGAAGCCAAATGGATCTTAAGAAGGATTACTATGAAAAAAGCTAGTGGATGTGATGGAATTCCAGATGAGCTATTTCAAATCCTAAAAGATAACACTGTTAAAGTGCTGCATTCAACATGCCAGCAAATTTAGAAAACTCAACAGTGGCTACAGGACTGGAAAAGATCAGTCTTCATTCCAATCCCAAAGAAAGGCAATGATAAAGAATGTTCAAACATGCTGGCAAGGTAATGCTCAAAATCTTTCAAGTTAGACTTCTATAGTATATGAACTGAGAACATCCAGATGTATAAACAGGATTTGGAAAAAGAAACCAGAAATCAAATTGCCAACATCATTGGATAATAGAAAAAGCAAAGGAATTCCAGAAAAACATCTACTTCTGCTTCATTGACTACACTAAAGCCTTTGACTGTGTGGATCACAACAAACTGTGGAAAATTCTTCAAGAGATGGGAATACTAAACTACCTCACCTGTCTCCTGAAAACCCTGTATATGGGTCAAGAAGCAACAGAACTGGACATGGAACAACAGACTGGTTCAAAATTGGGAAAGGAGTACATCAAAGCTGTATATTGTCATCTTGCTTATTTAACTTCTATGCACAGTATATCATGAGTAATGTCAGGCTGGATGAATCACAATCTGGATTTAAGATTGCCTGGAGAAATACCAACAACCTCAAATATGCAGATGATACCACTCTAATGGCAGAAAGTAAAGAGGAAATAAAGAGCCTCTTGACAAGGGTGAAAGAGGAAAGTGAAAAAGCTGGCTTAAAAATTCAACATTCAAAAAATGAAGATCATGACATCCAGTCCCATCACTTCATGGCAAATAGAAGGGGAAAAAGTGGAAATAGTGACAGATTTTATTTTCTTGCGCTCCAAAATCACTACAGATGGTGACTGCAGCCACAAAATGAAAAGATGCTTGCTCCTTTGAAGGAAAGCTATAACAAATCTAGACAGGGTATTAAAAAGAAAAGATATCACTTTTCCAACAAAGGTCCATATAGTCAAAGCCATAGTTTTTCCAGTAGTCATGTATGGATGTGAGAACTGGACCATAAAGAAGACTGAGCACTGAAGAATTGATGTTTTTGAATTGTGGTGCTGGAGAAGACTCTTGAGAGTCCCTTGGATAGCAAGGAGATAAAACCTGTCAATCTTAAAGGAAATCAATCCTGAATATTCATTGGAAGGACTGATGCTGAAGCTTAGACTCCAAAACTTTGGTCACCTGATGTGCAAAGCTAACTCATTGGAAAGACTGAGGGCAGGAGGAGAAGGGTGCAACAGGGATGAGATCGATGAGATGACATCATGACTCCATGAAGGTGAGTTTGAGCAAAATCCAGGAGATGATGAAAGACAGGGAAGCCTGGCGTGCTGCACTTCATGGGGTTACAAAGAGTCAGACATGACTTAGTGGTTGAACAACAATTTACCTTGATTCATGAACCTGACATTCCAGGCTCCTAGGCAATATTGTTCTTTACAGCATCAGACTTTACTTTCACCACCAGCTGCTTCATTTCTGCTTTGGCCCAGCAGCCTCATTCTTTCTGGAGCTATTAGTAATTTCCCTCTCCTCTTCCCCAGTAGCAAATTGGACATCGTTTATCTTGGGGGCTTATCTTCCAATGTCGTATCTTTTTGCCTTTTCATACTGTTCATAGGATTCTCACAGCAAGAATACTGGAATGCATTGCCATTTCTGAAATGGCAACCCACTCCAGTGTTCCTGCCAGGAGAACTGTACAGACAGAAGAGCCTGGCAGACTACAGTCCATGGGATTGCAAACAGTCAGACATGACTGAGTGGCTAACACACACACACACCTCCAGTGGATCATATTTTGTCAGAACTCTTCACTATGACCCATCTGTCTTGGGTGGCCCTGAACAACATTGTTCATAGCTTCATTGAGTTACACAAGCCCCTTTGCTATGACAAGGCTGTGACCCATGAAAGGGACAAAATGGCTACCAGACAGATATTCCTGTGTTCCCTCTTTGATGAATAGGGAAATGGAAGTTTTGAAGTAACTTGACCAAAATCATACAAATAATTGGAGTGGAACCAAAATTCACCTTTTAGATTCCAAAGACCTTGCTTTCTACACTGAGCCACACCGCACCTCCTGGATACCCTTGTCATCAGCCGCATCTCATTCTTCATCCATGCTTTCTGAGGAAAATTAGTTTCTCCACACCCTGAATGCTTCTTTGATCTCAAACACACCTCGACCAATTTATCTTTCATTTTTGAACTTTCTTTTAAACTCTCTCTCAAAAGCTTTTCCCATATTAACCCCACAACTACATGGTTTAACACAATTATGGAAACAGCTCCTAAAGTCACATTCACTGGAAAACTCAAGCTCATTTGAGCACAGAATGCCTTTCACCACTATCCCAACATACCCCCAAATCTCCCCCTCAAGTTTAAATTCATACTTTAAATACAAGCCCTTCTCTTAAAATACCACTTGTGTAGATAAGAGAAGTTAATATCACTCTCCCAAAGTGGGCAGAGAAAAACTCCAAAAAATGCTAAGCACAGCATCAGATGGTATCTACCTAGATGTAGCATTCTGGAAACAAGAACAGGCAGACAGACAAAAGGATGAAAATGATATGAAGTAAATATATAAGATAGTTCTTTGCTAGAGTATCGCAGATAATGTGACACCTGGAAGACAGAAGTTAGAGTTGCAAGCACTGAAAACAAAAGCCAAAGTCACCACCTGAGAGAAGGCTGAAACCCCTGCAGCGTGAAGAGGTGGGGGACAGTCCATTGCTTTGCTGCCCATGTTCTCCATTTAGAACAACCACAGTGAAGACCTGCATTTTGGGGGAGAGTGGATGAGTCAGTAGGCAGAGAGGCCCTTTAAGAATCAAACTGGAATACAAAAGGAATTTAACAAGGATTAGTATTGGGTTAAGCTGGCCAAAAAGTTCATTCAGGTTTTCTGGTAAGATCTTACAGTAAAAAACCCAAATGAACTTTTTGGCCAACCCAATAACAGAAAGACAACTCATAAGATAGCACTGCCAGCAAACGGAGAAGACGATGGCACCCCCCTCCAGTACTCTTGCTTAGAAAACCCCATGGATGGAGGAGCCTGGTGGGCTGCAGTCCATGGGGTCGCGAACAGTTGGACACAACTGAGCGACTTCACTTTCACTTTTCACTTTAATGCATTGGAGAAGGAAATGGCAACCCACTCCCGTGTTCTTGCCTGGAGAATCCCAGGGACGGGAGCCTGCTGGGCTGCCGTCTATGGGGTCGCACAGAGTCGGACATGACTGAAGCGACTTAGCAGCAGCAGCCAGCAAAAGAAATAAGCTCCAGTCCTTCAGAAACTGAGAAGCTGTTTTAAATATGTGACATAGGATGTAGGCCAAACAGAAAACACCAATTGTTTCTACCCACAGGCAACCAATACTCCATGCTTGTAGCACAGTCTCCAGACATTTGTGAATTGAGTATACTCCCAAATTTGCCAGTGTCCTCCTAAGGAGAGAAATAAGCATCCTGGCTTGTGAGTGAGAAACAAGGGTCTTACAAGCTGTAGATACTCAGGAATTTTGCTTACTGTTTTATCTGTGTGTTGCATAGTCCTTCCCAGTCAGTAAACATCTGACCATGGTAAGAATGCTTTCAATAGGAGTTAAATGCAGCCTCATAAAATTGAAGGAATTTGTGAAAAATTATAGGATGCACGTTCCAAGTCCACACACACCTAAAGGTATCAGTTATACTTCTTACTTGTTCCAAAAGTGCAAAGAAGGAACATAGCTTGTAATAATTTGGTAAAAGCAGATGGAGGTTAGCACTGTGGCTAAAAATTGTTTAGATTCTTACTGTTCAAGAAAGCAATAAAAGATGAGGTGATCACACAAGTCATGTTAAGTCAACAGGAGACAATGAACTTGTCCTTTGTTTATCCACATATAACAGTCACCCAATGCACTTTGTTATTTCTGACATCTTATTGTGAGAAAGGCTGTCAGAATCACTATTAACTTGCCACATAATTCATAGAACAAATGGAAGACATCTGCCTGGGAAAATCATACAGATCTGCTAAAAAGATCCTTCCAATTATCCATAAAATCAAATATGGGGAATTCCTGTATAAAAATATAAATATAACTTCTCAAACTTCTCAGCTTGATGCTCAATAGTTATGGGAATATGCGTTTCTTGTTTCATTTTGGTTGTGTTTGTGTGTCTGTGTGTACGTGTCTGTCTTGTTATACTGAGCTCAGCAGTGCACTGCACACTAAAAAATAAAAATTCGTCAACAATTATTTTTCAAAATCACTAATCAAAGTATTAATTCCAATGGTTTTTCCAAACCTATGTGATTGTATCAGACCAGGGGTTGGCAAATTTTCCTATAAAGGTCCAAATAGTAAATACTTGAGGTTTCTGTAGCACTGTTCTGTCATTAAGTGTGAAAGTAGCCATAGACAACACATACATGAATGAGATGGCTGTGTTCCAATAAAACTTTATTTGCTAAAACAGGTGATGGGCAGGATTAGGACCACAGTACACTGACCACTATGATAGATTTATCTCCTAGAAGAAGACACGACTCTCTGCTACTGCTTGGGTTTTCCCTTTGATCACTCTCTGACAATCTCCTTGTTTAAGACACACATATAAAGTGTGACCTCTAGTTACCTCTGTAAAGTAGCTATCATATTTCATGCATTGCCAGGAGGGCTGATACTATGGTCAGTTGACTCAACTTCCATCCCAATGCTTCTCAGTGTACCTTCCTTTACTGCAAGTGACTGTGAGCAAATTTACTGACTGGACTCCCTTGCAGCTAGGGGACTGGAGATGTTGTTGCTTCCTGACTATGGCAAATGTGGAAGCTCCCTTGGAAGCCTAGGTCTGTGTGTGATTTGGGGAGTTGTTCCTGTCAGTTCAGGCTATAGCCTGTTCTCTGTAACTAATAACTGTGACTAATACTAACATATTACCAATACTATTAGTGATCATATTAGGAAGATAATAGTAATCCATCTCCCCAATTTTTATTAATAAATATACATATAATGCATGCATAAATATTTTAAATTATTTATGTTATTATTAATACACTATATTATTTTAATTATTTATTCAGTTCAGCTCAGTTCAGTCGCTCAGTCATGTCCATCTCTTTACAACCCCATGGACTACACCACTCCAGGCTTCCCTGTCCATCACCAACTCCCAGAATTTACTCAAACTCATGTCCATGGAGTTGGTGATGCCATCTAACCATCTCACCCTATGTCTTCCCCTTCTTCTTCTGCCTTCAATCTTTCCCAGCATCAGGGTCTTTTCAAATGAGTTAGTTCTTTGCATCAGGCGGCCAAAGTATTGGAGTTTCAGCTTCAGCATCAGTCCTTCCAATGAATATTCAGGACTGATTTCCTTTAGGATGGACAGGTTGAATATCTTTGTTGTCCAAGGGATTCTCAAGAGTCTTCTCCAACACTACAGTTCAAAAGCATCAATTCTTCAGTGCTCGGCTTTCTTTATAGTCCACCTCTCACAACCATACATGACTCCTGGAAAAACCTTAGCTTTGACTAGTTGGACCTTTGTGGCAAAGTAATGTCTCTGTTTTTTAATATGCTATCTAGGTTGGTCATAACTTTTCTCCCAAGGAGCAAGCATCTTTTTATTTCATGGTATAGTCACCATCTGCAGTGATTTTGGAGCTCAAAAAATAAAGTCTATAACTGTTTCCATTGTTTCCCCATCTATTTGCCATGAAGTGATGGGACCAGATGCCATGATCTTAGTTTTCTAAATGTTGAGCTTTAAGCCAACTTTTTCACTCTCCTCTTTCACTTTCATCAAGAGGCTTTTGAGTTCCTCTTCACTTTCTGCCATAAGGGTGGTGTCATCTGCATATCTGAGGTTATTGATATTTCTCCCAGCAATCTTAATTCCAGCTTGTGCTTCATCCAGCCCAGGCTTTTGCATGATGTACTCTGCATATAAGTTAAATAAACAGGGTGACAATATACAGCCTTGATGTACTCCTCTCCCGATTTGGAACCAGTCTGTTGTTTCATATCCAGTTCTAACTGTCGCTTCTTGACCTGCATACAGATTTCTCAGGAGGCAGGTCAGGTGGTCTGATATTCCCATTATTTTCAGAATTTTCCACAGTTTGTGATCCACATAGTCAAAGGCTTTGGCACAGTCAATAAAGCAGATGTAGATGTTTTTCTGGAATACTCTTGCTTTTTGATGATCCAACAGATGATGGCAATTTGATCTCTGGTTCCTCTGCCTTTTTTAAAACCAGCTTGAACATCTGGAAGTTCATGGTTCACATACTGTTGAACCCTAGCTTGGAGAATTTTGAGCATTACTTTACTAGCATGTGAGATGAATGCAATTGTGCAGTAGTTTGAACATTCTTTGGCGTTGCCTTTCTTTGGGATTGGAATGAAGACTGACCTTTTTCCAGTCCTGTGGCCACTGCTGAGTTTTCCAAATTTGCTGGCATATTGAGAGTAGCACTTTCACAGCATCATCTTCTAGGATTTGAAATAGCTCATCTGGAATTCCATCACCTCCACTAGCTTTGTTTGTAGTGATACTTTCTAATGCCCACTTGACATCACATTCCAGGATGTCTGGCTCTAGGTGAGTGATCACACTATTGTGGTTATCTGGGTTATGAAGATCTTTTTTGTATAGGTCTTCTGTGTATCCTTGCCACCTCTTCTTAATATCTTCTGCTTCTGTTAGGTCCATACCATTTCTGTCCTTTATTGTGCCCATCTTTGCATGAAATATTCCTTGTATCTCTAATTTTCTTGAAGAGATATCTAGTCTTTCCCATTCTATTGTTTTCCTCTATTTCTTTGCATTGATCACTGAGAAAGGCTTTCTTATCTCTCTCCTTGATATTCTTTGGAACTCTGCATTCAAATGGGTATATCTTTTCTTTTCTTATTACTTGTTAATAATTTATAAATATAATGTACAAATTTTTAATAAATATACACAATGCTATTTGTATAGTTAGACATAATACAAACCCACACACATGCACACAATTTCACTACATACAACATGATCTGGACTTCAATGACAATAAATCTCCAAGATCTAAAGAAATCAAGCAATGTAGTTCAATAATGTAGCTAAATTAAAACAACAATTTATAAATTTCTTAGATTATTTTTCAAACTGTGTATAATTTGAGACGTGCTTCCCTGAAAAGGAATTTCTTTAAAACAAAAATATCAAAACAACAGAATATTAACCATAAAATATCAGAAAAATGAATTCATCATTATGATTCCACATTTTTATATTAAGTTGCTGTCACAGACAATAAAATGATTGGATGAATGAATAAAGTGATTTTTAAACTTATTGTGAGTTTAAAAATCTCTGAGCGACTGAATGTTATTGGGAGTAAGGCTGAATTGCTCAGTCTGATTGAGCCAGGGAATCCAATATTTGTTAATGACGAAGTCTATTAGGAAGATGCTAAAGACAAAAGGAATAAAGATTGTAACATGAAGAGCAGCAGTATTTTTTACTTTACAATCTAATTAAACTGGTTCCAGAAACAAAAATAAGGCAGGTTTTCTCACCCAGACTAGCTTATAACATTTCGCAAAAGGAGAAAATTCTACTTACCTACTGATCATGAATTTTAATTTATCCTCTTATTAATATGGTTACATGAAGTTGGCTTAAAACTCAATATTCAGAAAACTAAGATCATGGCATCCAGTCCCATCACTTCATGGCAAAATAGATGGGGAAACAATGGAAACAGTGACAGACTTTATTTTGGGGGCATCCAAAATCACTGCAGATTGTGACTGGAGCCATGAAATTAAGAGATGCTTGCTCCTTGGAAGAAAATTTATGACCAACCTAGACAGCATATTAGGAGAAGGCAATGGCACCTCACTCCAGTACTCTTGCCTGGAAAATCCCATGGATGGAGGAGCCTGGTGGGCTGCAGTCCATGGGGTCACGAAGAGTCAGACACGACTGAGTGACTTCACTTTCACTTTTTTTTTTCATTATCTTAATTTTATTTTATTTTTAAACTTTACAATATTGTATTAGTTTTGCCAAACATCAAAATGAATCCGCCACAGGTATACATGTGCTCCCCATCCTGAACCCTCCTCCCTCCCCGCTCCCCATACCATCCCTCTGGGTCATCCCAGTGCACCAGCCCCAAGCATCCAGTATCGTGCATCGAACCTGGACTGGCAACTCATTTCATACATGATATTATAAGGCAATGGCAGCCTACTCCAGTGTTCTTGCCTGGAGAATCCCAGGGACGGGGGAGCCTGGTGGGCTGCCGTCTATGGGGTCACAGAGTCGGACATGACTGAAGCGACTTAGCAGCAGCAGCAGCAGCAGACAGCATATTAAAAAGCAGAGACATTACTTTGCCAACAAAGGTCCAACTAGTCAAAGCTATGGTTTTTTCCAGTAGTCATGAATGGATGTGAGATTTGGACATCCAAAGAAAACTGAGCACCGAAGAATTGATGCTTTTTAACTGTGGTATTGGAGAAGACTCTTGAAAGCCCCTTGGACAGCAAAGAGATCCAACCAGTCCATCCTAAAGGAAATCAGTCCTGAATACTCATTGGAAGGACTGATGCTTAAACTGAAACTCCAATACTTTGGCCACCTAATGGGAAGAACTGACTTATTTGAAAAGACCCTGATGCCGGGAAAGATTGAAGGCAGGAGGAGAAAAGGATGACAGAGGATGAGATAGTTGGACGGCATCACCAACTGCATGGACATGAGTTTGAGTAAACTCTGGGAATTGGTGATGGACAGGGAAGCCTGGCATGCTGCAGTCCATGGGGTACAAAGAGTCAGACACGACTGAGTGACTGAACTGAACTGATGATGTTATATGGAGTTCCACTCAATGGTGACCTTGTGCAGAATATCCTGGAACATACTGAAACCCTCTGTTTGCCTCTATCAGCCCTCCCCTTTGCTCTTGGGCACATTCCAGGCAGGGGAACATGATTCTGTGGCAAGGGTGGTCCTTGTTTGTTTTTCTTTCTTTAATTAATCCTAAACTTCTTTGTCCAAAATATCTATTCCAAATAGGCCAGCCTCATCACCTCCTTTAACTCTTCATAACAGCCAGTTTCCTGTTTTCAGTGATTTCTAACAAAATGTCAGGAAAATTATTCCAGTGGATGTTAAAATGCTTACATTTTAATTTCCTGGTTTATAAAATATTTAAATTTGTAAAGGCACTAACTCCAAGAAAACATGAGAAATAATGAAATGGGGATCATCTCTGAAGCCAAGCTACATACAATAACCAACCCTTACTGAGTGAGCACTTGCAAGGAGCCATTCATTGCCTCATTTAATTTTGACCCCAACTTACTATTATTATCCCCATTTTACAAATAAGGAAACTGAGGTTTGTTAGTATGAAGCATCTTGGCAAAGACACACACCTGGGAAGTGGCAGACCGGAACTCAACCCCTAGTCTGATGTCAGTGATTGCTCTCAATTACTGCCAGGGGCTCCTAACACCAGTCACAGCTGGGCCTGGCTAGTAACAATGCTTTTGGCATCAGCACTGCTGAAGCAAAATATATTCATTTTCTCAAAATTATTAGATTATATCCTTTCTACATTTTTTTTTTTTTTTTTGGTTTTTAAGCACTACTCTTTTCATGTAATAGAGATACATTAGGGCATTAATGTTAGCTTGTCCCTCTCATATAACAATCCATTGATTCAGGTTGCTCTAAGGCAGATCTCGTCTGAACAGTAACTCAAGAATCCTGCTTTCTTTTATTGTATGGATCCACCAATTTGGAGTTCTTTACTTTAACCATGGGCATGAAAATGGGAGAAAGAGTAGAAGAAGCATTCTGGTTCTTAATTGCCTTGATCTGGAACTGAATCAAGTCAGTTCTGCTTACATTTCATTGCTGGATCACAATCAAATAGTTTCTCCTAACTAGAAGAGAGACCAAAAAATAGTCTTTCTGTGTGCCCAAAAAGAAGCAGAGAATTGAACACTGGAGAAAAATAGAAGCAGCTTCAAGATATGGGGGATAGACAGTACATGGTTTGTATCAATGTCTTTACTTAGAAAAAACAACTTTGGCAATTCAAGATTGAAGTCCAAAACATTGTAATTATTCTTTGATTTTGTTGTTCTTCAATTCCTAAGTTGTGTCTGACTCTTTGCAACCCCAGGGACTGCAGCATACCAGGCTCCTCTGTCTGTCACTATCTCCCAGAGTTTGCTCAAATTCATGTCCATTTAGTAGGTGATGCTATCTAACCATCACATCTTCTGTCATCCCCTTCTCCTTTTGCCTTCAATCTTTCCCAGTATCAGGGTCTTTTCCAATGAGTCAGCTCTTCTCATCAGATAGCCAGAATATTGGAGCTTTAGCATCCTTCCAATGAATATGCAAGGTTGATTTCCTTCAGGATTAACTCATTTGATCCTTGCTGTTCAAGGGACTCTCAAGAGTCTTCTCCAGCACCATAACTTGAAAGCCATTCTTCAGCAACAGCTTGCTTTATGGTCGAACTCTTGCATCTGTACAGGACTACTGGAAAAACCATAGCTTTGACTAGATGGACCTTTTGTCAACAAAGTGATATCTCTGCTTTTTAATACCCTGTCAACATTTGTCATAACTTTCCTCCCAAGGAGCAAGCGTCTTTAATTTCATGGCTGCAGTTACTGTCCACAGTGATTTTGGAGCCCAGGAAAATACAATCTGCCACTGTTCCCCCATCTATTTGCCATGAAGTGTTGGGACTGGATGCCATGATCTTTGTTTTTTGAATATTGAGTTTCAAGCCAGCTTTTTCACTCTGCTCTTTTACCTTCAAGAAACTCTTTATTTCCTCTGCACCTTCTGTCATTAGAGTGGTATCATCTGCATATCTGAGGTTGCTGATATTTTTCCTAGCAATCTTTATTCCAGCTTGTGATTCATCCAGCCTGGAATTTCATATGATGTACTCTGCATATAAGTTAAATAAGCAAGGTGACAATATACAGCCTTGACCTACTCCTTTCCCAATTTTGAACCAGTTTGTTGTTACTTGTCCAGTTATAACTGTTGCTTCTTGACCTGCATACAGGTTTCTCAGGAGGCAGGTAAGGCGGTCTGGTATTCCCACCTCTTTAAGAATGTTCCAGTTTGTTGTGATCCACACAGTCAAAGGCTTTAGTGTAGTCAATGAAACAAAAGTAGATATCCACCATTATGACTTTCAATACAAGATTCAAAAATCTGTATCATTAAAGCCTATATATTTAATTTACAGAATTAAAAGAACGGGTGTAATCATTTTCTTAAAAGAGATAATCCAGTGGTTCTTTTGAAAATATCTCATGTAAACTGCATCATTACTACACTAATTCAAGGTGATGGGAGTGAAACAAAATGTCCATAATCTGAAAGAAAAGCAAGGAAAAAATTTTAATGCCTAAAATTGCAATAGCATTTTGGAAACTTTTTTCTTTTTGGAAAGCAAGCATTAGCTTTTGGATTAACCACTAAATTTTAATGATGATTTCTGGGAAAATTTTTAAATAGTTGATGTGACTGATGAGCAACAAAAAAGGGGGAGGGAGGAATCATCATGGTTCCTTGCCGCCTGGATATAAACACCAATTGATGTTTCTCAGCTTTGATAGCTGTGGAATTGCCCTCTGATCATCTGCCACTTAAGTTTGGTACAAAAGTAGGCCAAGATGTAAATTATTTAATATTTTAAATAATCTTTCAGAGAAAGTGTTTGTTAAACTTAGAAACTCTAAGGGCTTAACACTTTGACAGTAATCTGAAAATCCACTAAACCCATATGGTTTTGATTCCCTCATTCAAGTGAACACTGCAGTTTGAGATGATGTCATTTGTACCCAGACTGATTTTAAAAACAGTTGTTTTTAAGGGTTGATTCATTAAAATTCAGCAACCTTGATAAACTGATGAAGTAAAATCACTATAAAGGTTTGTATAAATTCTAATGCAATGAATTAGAAACACACCTACTCTTGGGAAAGAATCTCAAATTCCTTGTTTACATACACAGATTTTTAAATGGCAATTCAAAAGCCCAATAAATAAAGATCCCACCTGAAACTCTTTAAAACTGCTCAGCTCCTTATTAATCCTGCTTTGACATTCCATAATTTAGATATTATAGCACCATTTTGAAAAGGTACTAACAAGAGCCTCTAAGTTCCAGATTTCAATTCCCCAACTAACTATATGGAACATGCATCTTTCAAATTCAACACACCCAAACTGAACTCATCTGATCCACAAAATCCACTCTCTGTCCCATTGTATCACTCAAGCCACACAAGCTCAAAAAGTTTAAGTCATTTTTGACATTTTCTTCTTTTCCCCCACCACATCTACATATTTGCCAATTCCTATTGACTGTTTCTTTGAAATAGTTCTTGAGATTTGCCTCTTTCTTTGGGGTCACTGTCATTACTCATGTTTATTACTTTACTACCATTTATTTCCTTAAACCTAAGATTACCAAAAGAACTACCTTATTATCATCACCTCTCACCTATCTACTGACTCTGTTCTCATCCATCACTCACCTGTTTAAAAGCATTTCTTGGTTCTCATTACCACTCCCAAACTCTACCTGGCCTCATCCATCTACAACTGTGGCTATTCTTCCTCTTCTAATGCCCTCATCCAACCTCTAGCCAAAGTACTTTTCTTATTTGCCCAAAAACAGCTTCCAAGGGCTTTCCTCCTCAGCTCTGCTCATGACAATCCCAACCATTGGGAGTACTCTTTCTTCTCTTGAATCTCCTCTCCTCCATCTGCTATCAGTTATGAAACTTTGATCCTTAGGGTGGGGCTCCCTGGGCAGTCCAGTGGTTAAGACTATACCTTCCAATGTAAGAGGTGTAGATTGGATCCCAGGTAAGGGAGCTAAGATCCCACATGCCTCATGGCCAAAAAACCAGAACATAAGAAACAATAGAAGCGATATTTTAACAAATTCAACAAAAATGATATTCAAAAATTCAATAAAGACTTTATTAAAAAATATATTCAACTCAGTGATGTTTCTGCATTAGGAACCACTACAGGTTTTAACATTTTTTGTTGTTTGTTTCATCACTAAGTCCTGCCTGACTTTTTCACCCCACAGACTGTAGCCCGCCAGGCTCCTCTGTCCATGGGATTCCCAGGCAAGAATACTGGAGTGAGTTGCCCTTTCCTTCTCCAGGGAATCTTCAAACTCATGTCTCCTGCACTGGCAGGTGGATTCTTTACCACTGAGCCATCAGGGACTTACTCAGTTGTAAGTCGCCAGTTCCTATTCATCTTTCTGTCCTCAGCAGCATTTTACACAGTATGTAGGAGCTCACTTTCTTGATGAGCAAATGCCCACTTCCTCAAGCCTTCAAGTCCTCCCTCTAATATCACCTTCTCCCTGAAGCCTTTCTTAACTCCCCAAAGAGCTACTTTATGCATAACTTTCATGTCTCCTTTGTTATTCTGATTCCCTACATTATTATTTTTAGCTTACACAGGGTTTATCCTACAGGAATGTAAGGACAACCATGTCTTATTCATTCTTTGTGATCTTTATGTATTTCAAGCTTACCACAGGGCTTGTGTGACATGTACCACAGAAGCTATAATAAGTTTAGTTGTATTTAGACAGATTTCTGCAAGCTGGCCCATTAATCTGGTTTGACTCCCCCTAGTCTAATAGTCAGATAGGGTTCACCTGGAATCATAGTAAAAAAAAATTGCAACAATCAAAAGGTCCAAATTTGAGGACAGGTAAATAGTCTATGCCATAGCTCCATAATACATTGGATGCAGATGTTTCACATTGCTGCATGGCAGAAACTAACACAACACTGGAAAGCAATTATTCTACAATTTAAAAATAAATTAATTAAAATATTAAAAAAATAATAAAACAAAACAATGTTTACAAAAGTCTAAAAAAACACAGAAAATTCTTTTCAGTCAACAAATCTTTACTGTTAACCCAAAAGTTAAAATGTAGAATACATATATTATAACAAAAATTATGTCAAATAAATATAAGAGCTATTCTCTGGGAAAAAAATAACTCAAATTATAAATAACTGTGCATAAGCAGCATGCAGTGTTTTTCCCCTTCTTCCATGCTTCCTTTTTATCCATGTCTTCTGTAACGAATGCTTATTTCTTTTGTAAGCTGAGAACACAGTATAGAAATTATCACTTTTCACTTAAAGCAACATTCTTTGTTTTTCAAGGGATTAGATCTGATAAAGTGCCTGAAGAACTATGGATGGAGGTTCGTGACATTGTACAGAAGGCAGGGATCAAGACCATCCCCAAGCAAAAAAAAAAAAAATGCAAAAAGGAAAAATGGTTGTCTGAGGAAGCCTTACAAAGAGCTGAGAAGAGAAGAGAAGTTAAAGGCAAAGGAAAAAAGGAAAGATATACTCATTTGAATGCAGAGTTCCAAAGAAGAGCAAAGAGAGATAAGAAAGACTTCCTCAGCAATCAATGCAAAGAAATAGAGGAAAACAATAGAATGAGAAAGACTAGAGATCTCTTCATGGAGAAGGCAATGGCACCCCATTCCAGTACTCTTGCCTGGAAAATCCCATGGACGGAGGAGCCTGGTAGGCTGTAGTCCATGGCATTGCTAAGAGTCGGACACGACTGAGTGACTTCACTTTCACTTTTCACTTTCATTCATTGGAGAAGGAAATGGCAACCCACTCCAGTGTTCTTGCCTGGAGAATCCCAGGGATTGGGAAGCCTGGTGGGCTGTAGTGTATGGGGTCACACAGAGTCAGACACGACTGAAGCGACTTAGCAGCAGTAGCAGCAGAGATCTCTTCAAGAAAATTAGAGACACCAAGGGAACATTTCATGCAGAGATGAACACAATAAAGGACAGAAATGGTATGGACCTAACAGAAGCAGAAGATATTAAGAAGAGGTGGCAAGGATACACAGAAGAACTATACAAAAATGATCTTCATGACCCAGATAACCATGATGGTGTGATCACTCACTTAGACCCAGACATCCTGGAATGCAAAGTCAAGTGGGTCTTCTGAAGCATCACTACGAACAAAGGTAGTGGAGGTGATGGAATTCCAGCTGAGCTATTTCAAATCCTAAAAGATGATGTTGTGAAAGTGCTACACTCAATATGCCAGTAAATTTGGAAAACTCAGCAGTGGCTGGGGAAAAGGCGGAGGAGCCAGAGATCAAATTGCCAACATCCACGGGATCATCAAAAAAGCAAGAGAGTTCCAGAAAAACATCTACTTCTGCTTTATTGACTATGCCAATGCCTTTGACTGTGTGGATCACAACAAACTGTGGAAAATTCTGAAAGAGATGGGAATAACAGACCACCTGACCTGCCTCCTGAGAAATCTGTATGCAGGTCAAGAAGCAACAGTTAGAACTGGATATGAAACAACAGACTGGTTCCAAATCGGGAAAGGAGTACATCAAAGCTGTATATTGTCACCCTGCTTATTTAACTTATATGCAGAGTACATCATGCAAAAAGTTGGGCTGGATGAAGCACAAGCTGGAATCAAGACTTCCGGGAGAAATATCAATAACCTCAGATATGCAGATGACACCACCCTTATGGCAGAAAGTGAAGAAGAACTAAAGAGCTTCTTGATGAAAGTGAAAGAAGAGAGTGAAAGAGTTGGTTTAGAAGTCAACATTCAGAAAACTCAGATAGGATTCAGGGAGAAATTCCAATCACTAGTTGGGAATGAGCAACATATTTTCCTGAATATCTTGTTGAAATTATTAAAGAAGAAGGTTACTGTTCTGCTAGTAAATGTGGAGCAAGGTATCAATGAGGAGGGAAAGATATTGTTATGGAAATAGCCCTTACTTAACATCTGCCTTTCAAGAACTTTTGAGGCTTTCAGGTACATGAATGTTTTAATAATTTCCCAGATAAGTAACCTTATTTGAACACTGTTCATAATTGGAGCAACAAAGATTGCTGTGTAGAGTTTGAATTTCAATAACTCTAATTAGGACTCTCAGTAATTTTCTTTGAAATCGAAATTTTGCCCCTAGATTACTTAGGGATAGAGACAAAAGGCAAGTCTTTGAAAAAATTTGTTTATCATCACAAACCTCATTTACTAGAGAAGAGCAGCAAACATAAATGGGGAGAGGTGTAGAAACAATATGAGATCTCATGGATTCCATGGCAGGTCCAAGGGACTTCTGAGAGGACACAGGAGCAGACATAAAGAATGTCTGTCATTAAATTCCAAGGTGGAAGTCATCCACTTATATTCAAAGGTGAAGCTGCTCCATTTGGAGGTGACTAATTCAAGTCTCTCTCCATACTAAAACGTAGTAGGCTGATGGAGGCCAAAGCATTGGTCCGAGTGACAGCTTTGCCTGCATTGGCCCTGTCCCATACTTATCTGCAGTGAGGTCTCCTTACATAGCCTCTGGGACCTGTGTCTGGGTGGGTAGTTCATACCTAGTACTACAGATACTTCTTTCCCTCTGGACATGTTATATCCCCAACTAGCAGTGAACAAATCTAGTTCACAGAAGAGGCAGTTTATTGTGGTATTTAAAAGTAAAGACTCTGAAACCAGACTCCCTGGGTTCAAATCCTGCCTCTACTACTTAGTGAGGGACAAGGGGAAGGTGACAGCCACTCTGAGCCTTAGCTTTCTTACCTATGAAACAAGGATAATAACACCCTCAGAGAGCTGCTCTAAGGCTGCAGCTAGAATGAATGTAAAGTGTTTAAGTGTTTGCCATTGATATTTTCCAGTACTTTCTCTGAAGTCATTTGGAGAAGTTCAAAAAAGTAAATAAGTATATATTGTTAAAATAAGTCAACAAGACCAAAGCAGTCTTAGCCATGAGGCTAATCCACACATCACCAAACCAAGACTTGATTACGGTTTCAGCTCTCCCAGAAATGGAATCTTCAACCAGTCAGTAGGAAATCACATGATAAGCATTAGTTAGTAGGCAATCTGCCAGATAAACTTCTATTATCCCTTAAAAGGGAAGAAATCTTTCAATCACTGATCCCATTTTCTGCTGAATCTTTGTATAAAGTTGATAAGATCTATAAAATTTATTCAGTTGAATTTTGCTTTTTAACAATATATCTTCTAATATAAATAACTTTATAACTCTCACATACCACAAGTCACTTCTTAATTTTTTTTTCAAAATGTAGCTGAAGCAGAGAAAAGATGGTTAGATGGAAAAGGCAAGTATTCTACCTAGATGGAGAAGTATTGTAGCCCAGAGAAAGTAGAAGATTTCACCCCAAATCATCTTTACCATAAATGCCTAAGCTTGCACAGAGTGAAGTGAAGGAGACTCTGCATAGAGGCATGACCACAGGGCTCAGACTCCACTGGAGAAAGAACCAGCCGGCCCTGAGGCTTCCAGGACCCTGGGCCTCCAGGTGTGAACTCTCAAAGGACTCACCTCAGCTTTCCTGCCCAAGTCAGCCTCCTCTCGGGCAACCCCCAGACAGTGACCATGCTGGGCAGTGATACACAAGCTCAGTGCAAGGCCCCAATGAGGGACTTGTCTAAAGGGCATCTTCTTCTTCCCAGGTGACCAGCTGAGGCTTCACAGTGTTTGCATCAGGATCTGATGTCTTCTTCCACTCTACTCTGCTTCTCCCCTTTTCCTTTCACAGGTGTTTCAACCCACAGACTGGCTGCACTCCCAACTCTGTCCTGCCATCTGCTTTCCTGAGACCCAAACTACCACAGCATTTTTTCTAAACTTCATTAGACCAGTGGCATAAGAACCTCAGAGCTTCCCAGGTGGCACTAGTGGTAAAGAACCTGCCTGCCAATACAGGAGACTTAATAGATGTGGGTTTGATTCGTGGATCGGGAAGATCCCCTGGAGGAGAACACAGCAATCCACTCCAATATTCTTGCCTGGAGAATCCCACAGACAGAGAAGCCTGGTGGGCCACAGCCCATAGGATTGCATAGCATTGGACACGACTGAAGGGACTTGACAGGTACGCACAACAACCTCAACCAGGGTTACTTCGTGCAGAAAAATTCCCCCTGAAAGGAATTTTTAGTTTTCATTTTTCAAAAACATTTAAAATGTGATCTGATGAAAAAGTAATTGTGTTCTTTATAAGAAACTCAAATATGGCAGAAATTCATAGTGTACAATCCAAATATCTCCTGAAGCCCCAAACCTCTTAACCATCCTGTATATATCCCTCTTGGAGAAGGCAATGGCACCCCACTCCAGTACTCTTGCCTGGAAAATCCCATGGACGGAGGAGCCTGGTAAGCTGCAGACCATGGGGGTCTCAAAGAGTCGGACACGACTGAGTGACTTCACTTTCACTTTTCCCTTTCATGCATTGGAGAAGGAAATAGCAACCCACTCCAGTGTTCTTGCCTGGAGAATCCCAGGGACGGGGGAGCCTAGTGGGCCGCCGTCTATGGGGTCGCACAGAGTCGGACACGACTGAAGTGACTTAGCAGCATATATCCCTCTAGGCTTTCTTCATGTGCACACACTAATATGTATGGTTGCTATTGTATTATAAAATAGAACCAGACTATACTCTAATTTGCCTTAAAAATACATGATATCATCTATGTCTATACATAGATACCTCATTTGATTGCCGTCTACAAGAAATCCCATTACATGAATATTTTGTAACTTATTTAAACATTTCCACACAATTGGGCATTTGTATTGTGCCCAGTTTTTCATGATTCCAACAGAATTTTTACATTGTTTAGAGTTATATATTGAAATGTTTGTGAAAGCACATATATGAGTTTTACCTTCATTTATGTTTGTCATCTACTTTGGAATCTTGAGTCCTTAGCTGTTCAGTCATGTCCAACTCTTTGCAACCC
Organism: Bos indicus x Bos taurus; assembly: GCF_003369695.1. Classification (NCBI taxonomy): domain Eukaryota; kingdom Metazoa; phylum Chordata; class Mammalia; order Artiodactyla; family Bovidae; genus Bos; species Bos indicus x Bos taurus. The sequence goes on along the minus strand of NC_040083.1, from coordinate 77,869,594 downwards.
CATGGACTGTAACCCACCAGGTTCCTGTGTTCATGAGATTCTCCAGGCAAGAATCCTGGAGTCGGTAGCCATTCCCTTCTCCAGGGGATCTTCCTGACCCAGGGATCAAACCCAGATCCCCTATATTGCAGGCAGACTCCTTACTGTCTGAGCCACCAGGGAAGCCCTTGGAACCTTGGGGGATAGTATAAACTGGAATTTCAAGGACTGACCCACATTCATTATTTTGGACTTTTACGTAGCGAGGATTTGTGAATGATTTTCTGCCAAGTGGGGTTTTGCCCATAATGGTGCGGGATTCCCACCCTCCATCTGTCCTATTTCTCTCACTTGCCTTGTGACCTAAAGAACAGAAAAACGAGGGCTGGTGGGGGGCAAGGGGTGCTAACTTCTAGGACAGACCCAGTCAGTAGCCATACAATGGCTCCTCCCTGTTAGATCTTGAGGGCTTTGTGCTTACAAAGCCTACAAACCCTCACAGTGTGCAGTAACATTCTACATTCTAATATAGATTCTAGATACTGTAATCTAGATTCCAGATTCTAGAGGATACAATATGTTCAAACATAGCCTAAATTATTTTTATAGAAAAGTATACTTTTCTTGCTTTTAAGAATTTCCTTTGTATAAAAACCTCCTTTTGACAAACTTCTTTTTTTCTCAGGCAGGGGGAGGGGGAGCATGCCCCACAGCATATGGGATCTTTAGTTCCATCCCTATCAGAGATGGAACCCATGCCCCCTGCAATGGAAGTGCAAAGTCTTAACCAGTGGACCACCAGGGAAATCCCTTGTCAAACTTTTTGAAAAGAAAATAGTAACAAAATATAAGGACATTAAAGCTATAAGCGCAATCAATGCTTGCACCATAGCCAGTGGATCAAATGATTTTGCCAAGGTGAATTCACCCTGTCAGACATTCCCCTGTCTTTGAGACAGCTTATGAACTGCTGCACAATTTCTGCCAGTGCTACCCTAGCAAAAACGTCCTTGGCTTACAAATGTCTGTGCGTTTGTTTGCTTAAGGGACCCAGATAACCTGTGGGAGGCAGCCGAAGAGACCTCCCCGTGAGCAAAAAGAGCTGAAAAGGCAAGACATCATACAAGTACCAGTAAATGGAGACCAGGATGTTGATAGAACATACTTATTAGTGACTCATAGGGAGCCTAATTCTCCTTGAAATTAATGAGAAGCACTTGAACGTCTACCTTTAAAAAAGAAAATAAACCAGAATTTTTTTTTTCTTTCAGTTTCTTTTCCCTACTTGAATCAGGAAAACCAGGATTGAGTTCCTAAATTTTCCAGTTTATAAACCCGTGAACCCAAGCAAAGTACACACAAAGCAAAGAAGTACACCTGAGAAGTAGTTCTCAGACTTTCATATGCTAAGGCCCGCCCAAGGAGCTCACCAAAATGACAAATTCTTCAATCCACTTGCTAGAATTCTGATTCAGGTATTGGCATTTTAATAACCCCAGGTAATAATTCCCATACAGGGAACAGGGAAACCACACTTTGAACTAGCTGAACACTGACCCAAAACCTGCAAGACTTCTTTTTCTAGTCATAGTCTGTTAGTGAGTTTCAACACAACTTTGGACGAAGTCACATTCACCACGACCCAATTTCAGTCTATAGAGTGGAGATGGTCATATTTGTCACCTACCTCATTACCAACACATGTAAATTCATGAGATAACGCCCGTGAAGTCATTTAAATTCCTCAGTAGAAAGGCGCTATAATTCAAGTATTTATTTCCAGTATTACAGTGACACTTTGTTTTTTAGGGACCCACAAAAAGTAGAACCATTCCTGTGAAAGTACGTTAATAAGACTACTACACTATGCTGCTGCTGCTGCTGCTAAGTCGCTTCAGTCGTGTCCGACTCTGTGCGACCCCATATAGGTTCAATCAAATTACATAATTTGTACACTGAAGGGGAATGGGTTCTTCTGCCTCAAATTTGACTTAAAAATTCACTAACATCATAATCAATATCATTTTTCTTTTTTATGATTTTATGTATTTGGTTTTGACTATACTGGGTCTTCATTGCTGTGTGGGCTTTTCTCTTGCAGCAGCTAGTGGGGACTCCTCTTTGTTCAGTGCAGGGACTCCTCATTGCAGTGGCTTCTCTTGTCGTTAAACACGGGTTCTAGGGTACCTGGCTTCAGGAGTTGTGGTATGAGGTCTCAGCAGTTGCAGCTCCCAGGCTCTAGAACACAAGCTCAATAGTTGTGGCTCATGGGCTTAGCTGTTTCGCAGCATGTAGGCACCACCTGGCAGGCTACAGTCCACAGGGTTGCGGAGTGTCGGACACAACCGAAGCCAGTTAGTATGTGGGATCTTCCAAAATTAGGGATCAAATCCATGTCTCCTGCTTGGCAGGCAGAGTCTTTGCCACTGAGCCACCAGGAAAGCCCCTCATTTTTCAACTACAGATCATAATTTAACATTCCATGGTGTATCAATATCAATCAGCGTTCTACCAGAGAAACAGAACCGGTAGAATATAAATGAGCTTCCCTGGTAGCTCAGCTGGTAAAGAATCCTCCTGCAAGGCAGGAGACCCTGGTTCAGTTCCTGGGTCAGGAAGATCTCCTGGAAAAGGGGTAGGCTACCCTCTCCGGTATTCTTGGGCTTCCCTGGGGGCTCAGACAGTAAAGAATCCACCTGCAATGCCAGAGATCGGGGTTTGATCCCTGGGTTGGAAAGATTCCCTGGAGGAGGGCGTGGCAACCCATTCCAGCATTCTTGCGTAGAGAATCCACATAGACAGAGGAGCCTGGTGGGCTACAGTCCACAGGGTCACAGGGTCAAGACACGACTGACCAAGCACAGCACAGCACATACGTATAAATGGGCTTCCCGGGTGGTGCTAGTGGTAAAGAACTCGCCTGCCAATGCAGGAGATGTAAGAGATGTAGGTTCAGTCCCTGGCTTGGGAAGATCCCCTGGAAGAGGGCATGGCAATCCACTCCAGTATTCACGCCTAGAGAATTCCATGGACAGAGAAGCCTGGTGGGCTATAGTCCAGCGGGTCACAGTGTCAGACACAACTGAAGTGATTTAGCATGCACACACATATGTATAAATATGGGTTTTACTGGTGGCTTCCAAAGGAGTCCTGGCCAAGCAGATGACTGTCACAAAGTTGGGTTCAGGGATGGGCAGACGACTCAATCAGAATGATAGACTCAGTCTTAGAATTCTTGCTGGATTGGGTAGGAAAGGGGTGCTCTCTTTTTCCTCTGGTCATAAAGCTAATAGAAAGCAGTCCCGGAGCTGTTAATGATGACCTTGTCACAATAGGAAGAGCTGCCAGAGAAAGCAGAGCTGAGTGGAGAGAGATTCTGAAGCCATTCAGATTTGGAGCTGCTTAGCCAGTAATTCCATCTCTATGCTTAAGCCAATTTGAGTTATGTGTCTTGAACTCTTCACTGAAAGCTTCTGACTACACTAGCTACAGTTCCCCTCTTCACATTTAGGATGGTTTTCACCAGGAGTTTGCTCTGCAGAGAACTAGAAAAAGGAGCTTTGCGTCCCTCCCTTAAACTTGCTATTGGAGCTGGCATTCTGATGTTCCCAGGACTGCGGGTCCTCAGGAGGCAGCCAAGGTCATCCACTGAACAAGGCAGGGGCTCGGCTGTCAAGGAGCACCATCACTACCACTGACCTCTGCTCAGAGGCGGTCACTTCTGCCTGGGGCTCAAGGAACAATAGGCAGCAGTCAGGTAGAAGGACAGTAACTTCCATGACTCGGGTCAACGTCTGTTCACACCCAGGCCAGCACTTGCTGCTCCCAAAGTGGGGCTAGAAGAGAGGGAAAGAGGGAGGCGGGAAGTAAAGGAGAAAGAGGGAAGAAGGGAGAGGAGAGTGAAAAAAAACTTATGCTCAGCTCCCACTGTGTGCCAAATACTTTTCATGTAACTCTTCTCTCTGGATCCTCACTATGCTCTATGAAGCTCTATGAAATAATTTTGTGAAGTGCTTATTACCATCTTCATTTTAATTGAGAAGAAAATAGATCCAGAGAGATTACCTGATTCGCCCAAGGTCACATGCTTATACAGTCAGTGCGGAGCTGAAATTTAGACGTTTCTGATTCCAACATCTGTGTGTGTGAAAGTTCCTATCTTTGAGAACATTCTTATAAAGCACCCCAAGATATAAAAGAAGGGTGGGCCACCTGCTCATCCTCATCTTCTCAACTCCAGGGAAGATCCCGAGGCTTCCGCTTGGCAATGTTGGACTTCAAGAGCACAGACAGGTACGATGGGAGAACGTCTGGACCAGTTAGGATTCAACTCGGACATCAGCTTTTCCTGTGATAGAAAGGAGTAAGGAGGATAGAATAAACAAACAAAGTACTCCCAAATCCTTTGCAGTTCCAGTACATACACAGAACCAGACACACCATAAGTGTTTAAGAAATATTTGTTGAACAAATAAATAGATGAATAACATGTGCATGCTAAGTTGCTTCAGTCATATCTGACTCTTTGCTACCCTATGGGCTATAGCCCACCAGGCTCCTCTCTCCATGGGATTCTCCAGGCTAGAATACTAGAGTGGGTTGCCATTCCCTCCTCCAGGGGATCTTCCTGACCCAGGGATCGAACTCATGTTCTTATGTCTCCTGCATTGACTTATCACAGTGAAGGTAAAGGGGGAAGTTTGGCTTCCTGGTTTTATTTCTCCTTACAATAACAACTTCCCTCTCAGTTCTGCATTGGATTGTATTCTCTAAGCTGAAGCTTTAGTTTGCTGGCTGATTGCCCAAGAAGATATGACAGACACATTATCCATCACTTGATTGCCTGTCTTCCTAGCAGAAGAAAGGATGTGGAAGATTTTTAGGATAACTGAGGGAATATGAGGAGAGAGGGTAGAAGGAAACATTGAATAAAAGGCAAGGAAGGTAAGGATGGACTTTCTTGCAATTCTAATGATGACATCTATTGCCCTGTTAAAAGAAAGTTGTCAAATGCTAGTTAACATAATTCTGAAAAAGATGTTTCTGAATGGCATCATGTGCATTCCAATACAAGAACAGACCTGAACCTAGGATTTGTTGAGTTCCTCAAACAAGCCAGGCACTAAAGTGGTGAGTAGTTACTGGTGCTCTGCATTCACTTATTATTACCTTCAGAAGGATAATCATTCTGATTTTTCTTCTTTCTCCCCGACTCTTAACTCTCATCCTTCAGGCAACATTGACTCCACCCCTGATCCCAGTTTCTGACATACGCCCAGCCAATAAGAACAAGCAATTTCCCCAGCCCTAGTGACTGGTTGGAGGAGGGACATGTGACTCAGCCGAAGTCAATCAGAGTGAATCAGGAGTAATTCCTGCTAATCCCAAAGCCCTCACTTTTCAGTTGAGTTTAAACTTGAACAGTTCTGGGGTTGGAAACCATCTTGCCCTCACATGAAACTAAGAATGAAACCAATATAAAAAAGAGAGCAAAATGGAACAGAAATTGGGGAAACAAAAACAAAACAAACAATATAGATCACTCCACTGGGCTGTTAATTCAGCCTGGGGTTTATCCTGTGACTTTTCAGTTACAAAAGCTTTGCTTAAATCAATTTAAGTTGGATTTGCAGGGTCACTGACAACTGAAAAAGACCCAACTGTACAGGCATTTTATGTACTCCTCTTATTTGATGTCCCTAACACTCATTTAAAAAGGCATTATTATCCTAACTTCAAAATACGAAAAACAAGGCTTCAAAAACTTACTTGTCCAAGGCCACATAGAGAGTGTCAACTGTAATTTTAGAGAATGAGAATCATTCTTAATACCTGTGACAATTTAAAATCGTGCACAGCTTGCTGTCATACCTATTAAAAAGAATGATCTGTTGAGGATCTGAGAATGGAAAACTTGCCTTTTACGTTTTTTCAACATGATGTGTGTTTGGGGTGGGGTGTACATGAATGCATGTGTTTTATTCAATATCAAGAGATTATCTGCATAACAGTTAAGAGCTTGGATTCTGGAGTTAAACTCCCGGGTTCAAATTTCAGCTCTTCTATTAAGTGCATGATCTTGGACAAATTAATCTCTCTGTGCCTCAGTTTACTCATTTGAAAGTTGGAATGAAGATAATGAAAGCAGTGCCTTGTGGAATTGTTGGATTACATGAGTTAACACATGAGAAGTGCTTAGAAGGTGTCAAAAAGAAGGAAAATTTCCCCACCATCCTGGATTCTTTTGGCTGATGCAATTATTAAAATCACACAAGAGAAATTAATGAGAAAAAATTAATTCATATATACAGAAGTCTCAAATATGTGGAATTTCCAAAGTTACCAAAGAAGGCTGTTTATATATCATTTTTAGACAAAGAGACAATTTTATGTGAATATTTAAGCAAACAAAAGGATGTGTGCCTGGTGCAGCAAACTAGTGAAGAAGCAGCTAAGTTTGTCTATACAGCTTTCTTAGCCTTGAATTTCCTAACTCTGGTGATAAAGATACTTTCTATCTTCCTGATATAAGGAAGATACCTTCATATGGGAGATTTATTTCCTGCTTTCAGAAGGAAATAAGAGGGTGCCAGAATGACTTTTTATTTTTATTGGGATATAGTTGATTTACAGTGTTGTGTTAGTTTCAGATGTACAGCAAAGTGAATCAGTTACACATGTATCTACTCTGTTTTAGATTGTTTTCCCATATAGGCCATTACAGAGTATTAAGGTTCCCTGTGCTATACAGTAAGTCTTTATGAGTTATCTATTTTATTTATAGCAATGTCTATGTGTCAATCCCAGTCTTCCAATTTATCCTTCCCCTGCTCTTACCCTTCAGTAACCATAGATATATTTTCAGATCTATTCTCAGAATGTCTTCTTTTAAGTATAATTTGCATTCCACTGGCCGTTTCTCAAGTAGTTTTAATTCAAAATAATCAATATGCCACTGGCTAGGCAAGGAACCGGAGGAGGCAATGGCAACCCACTCCAGTGTTCCTGCCTGGAGAATCCCAGGGATGGGGGAGCCTGGTGGGCTGCCGTCTATGGGGTTGCACAAAGTCGGACACGACTGAAGCGACTTAGCAGCAGCAGCAGGCAAGGAACATGGGAAGAAGTGTCCAATCAGGGTGAGTACTCCCACCCTTGTCCAGATAGAATTTCTCTGGTCTGGTCTGCTAGTCCGTAAATGATTGAATCATGGAGTAGGCATTGCTTTTCTCCAACTCACACTGTGTAAGGCCATTGGGAGTCATTTTGGTAGGGAATGGATCAACTCCAATTAGGTTTAGCTGCAAGTAGTATAAAAGCCACGTTAGCAATCATTTAAATTAGGTAAAGGGACATTTTTCTTGTCTAAACCAAAGCAGTCCAGGACCAATATTGCCATCCATGGAATCAAGGATCCAGCTCACTCTCTATATTCCACCATGGTCCACTTCATGGTTCAAGGTGTTTACTAATTTCCAATGATTATTTAAATTTCAGTCACCAGAGAGGAAATAAGCTGGAAAAAGGGACAAAGATTTCATGTTAGGATTTTTACAAAACAGTGTCCTAGAGACTGCCCATATCCCCTACCTAATTCTTTAGTAACATGGAGTTACCAGATACTGCAGTGAATAGATCGGAGAAGGCAATGGCACCCCATTCCAATACTCTTGCCTGGAAAATCCCATGGATGGAGAAGCCTGGTGGGCTGCAGTCCATGGGGTCGCTAAGAGTCAGACATGACTGAGCGACTTCACTTTCACTTTTCACTTTCATGCATTGGAGAAGGAAATGGCAACCCACTCCAGTGTTCTTGCCTGGAGAATCCCAGGGACGGGGGAGCCTGGTGGGCTGCCATCTGTGGGGTCGCACAGAGTCAGAAACGACTGAAGCGACTTAGCAGCAGCAGCAGCAGCAGTGAATAGATATCAGATCCAGTGGATCCTACACACAAATGCACACATAATTATAGTCTAGATCCTGGTCCCCAGAGAAGGCAAAACAGGTAAGCATCATCTCTTACTGAGAGTGCCACCTTGGCCAGACTCCCTTTCTACAATGCCAGCAACACATCTCACACTCAGACCACCAGCTTCTCTAGAGTCTGTGATAGGGTCAGTATTTTCCATATTTCCCTCTCTCTGTCTCTTTAACTCTCTCTTTTGTCTCTCTCTGTATCTCTCTCTCTTTTCACTGGAAAATAGAATTGCTTCCATCTTAAAATTGATTTTGGACCATTGAAAAACTTAATATGAGTATTCTTTTTTGAGAATATTATCCAAGAGGAGAGTGAAAAAGTTGGCTTAAAGCTCAACATTCAGAAAACGAAGATCATGGCATCTGGTCCCATCACTGCATGGGAAATAGATGGGGAAACAGTGGAAACAGTGTCAGACTTTATTTTTTTGGGCTCCAAAATCACTGCAGATGGTGACTGCAGCCATGAAATTAAAAGACGCTTACTCTTTGGAAGGAAAGTTATGACCAACCTAGATAGCATATTCAAAAGCAGAGACATTATTTTGCCAACAAATTTCCGTCTAGTCAAGGCTATGGTTTTTCCAGTGGTCATGTATGGATGTGAGAGTTGGACTGTGAAAAAAGCTGAGCACCGAAGAATTGATGCTTTTGAACTGTGGTGTTGGAGAAGACTTTTGAGAGTCCCTTGGACTGCAAGGAGATCCAATCATTCTAAAGGAGATTAGTCCTGAGTGTTCTTTGGAAGGAATGATGCTAAAGCTGAAACTCCAATACTTTGGCCACCTCATGCGAAGAGTTGACTCATTGGAAAAGACTCTGATGCTGGGAGGGATTGAGGGCAGGAGGAGAAGGGGATGACAGAGGATGAGATGGTTGGATGGCATCACCGACTCGATGGACATGAGTCTGAGTGAACTCCGGGAGTTGGTGATGGACAGGGAGGCCTGGTGTGCTGCGATCATGGGGTCGAAAAGAGCTGGACATGACTGAGTGACTGAACTGAACTGAAAATTTATATTAATATTTTAAACATTGCTGCTGCTAAGTTGCTTCAGTTGTGTCCGACTCTGTGCAACCCCATAGATGGCAGCCCACCAGGCTCCCCTATCCCTGGGATTCTCCAGGCAAGAACACTGGAGTAGGTTGCCATTTCCTTCTCCAATGCATGAAAGTGAAAAGTGAAAGTGAAGTCACTCAGTCATGTCCAACTCTTAGTGACCCTGTGACTATAGCCTACCAGGCTCCTCCGTCCATAGGATTTTCCAGGCAAGAGTACTGGAGTGGGTTGCCATTACCTTCTCCAGAAACATTGCTATCACTGCATTATTAAAATAGAACCCTATCATCAAGAAACCAGGAGAAGAATCCAAGATATTTAGACCACGAATCTTTGACACTGACCTAAACTTTCAGACAGACTTGCCACAGGCAACTTAACAGCTTTGGTTTCCCTTCTTCCTGAATCTGCCAACCTGGAAGGGGATGAGGAGCCTAGCACTTTTTATCCCTATATATCACTGTTGAGTAAAAAATAAGGGTCCCACCTATGTGGTTGGGCCCGATGGACACTCCAACCTGGAGTGGCTCTAGAGCAGATGGCTACTGTTTACAGTGGGCACAATGACCAGGAGAACAAGCTTTCTAGCCAGACAGCCTGGATTCTGAGCTCAGCTCTAATGTTTACCGGGTGTGTGATCTGGAATGAATCGCTATCTGCATTGAGTATATGTTTCATATCCCCCTCTCACAGATAGTTTCTGAGATGAAGTTATTCCACTGGTATAAAATGCTTAGTATCATGTGCCCAGTGGATTATAATGCCTTTAGTAAATGTTAACTATTATCATTAGTTTGCAAATTAGTTGCCTCTGTATAAAAAGGGGAGGTAGACAATACTCTTTCCTTGTAAGGATAGTGAAAAGAATTCATTAATCAAATATTTATTGATAAAATACTATAGTTTGTCTCAGTTAAGCACTTTTACCTGTGGTAGTAAAATGTGAGAGAAGAATGGAAAAAGGAGGAAGGGAAAGAGGAAGAAAGAGAGGAAAGGAGGCAGGTTGCAGGCAGAATGTGTAAGAGAAAGCCTCTGAGTGTGTACTTGGGGATCAAAATCATCACTGGGAAAAAGAAGACTATTGCTCCCTGAATTTGGGGCATTTCCAATCCCTTGCATGGGCTCTCATCTGAAACTATCTAAAGGATGTGTGCACACCCAGGCAGGAGCAAGTATTACTCTACACAGACTAGTTAATAGCCATCCAGGAAGGATGTTTTAACCATTCACCACAGAACCAGAATTCTGTATGAGGCCTTTCTTGCATGGGAGCATACATCATCACCAACACCATCACCATAGCATTATTACCATCACCTTCACCACCACCACCATTAATACCATCATCATCAAGGCTTCCTGACTTATTACCAACAACACAAACATTCCCTGTCCAGCTCTGTGTGCCAGGCACTGTGTCAGCACCGAAGATAAAAAGATGAAAGATCTGGTTTCTGGTCCCAGAAGCCTGTAGTATAGAAGGCAAAGCTGTCTGGAACTGACAACAATGAGGCATGATGACAACCATGTGGGGAAAATGAACTAAACTCCATGGGAAAGTGTGATTAATGGTCTGTTTTCTGCCTAAAATGGGATGTTTTACCATTAAATATTATTCAAGAGACAAGGAAATTCATCAAACAAAACAGCATTGATAGCACGAAACGAACACAGCTACAAAGGAACATACTTTCTTAAAAGTCTTTTTTTGTGAGAGAATTTATTTTTTTTAATTTTATTGGGATGTAATTGATTTACAATGCTGTGTTAGTTTCTGGTGTACAGCAAACTGAATTTGTTACACATACACATATATCCACTCTTTAACATTCTTTTCCCATGTAGCCCACTACGGAGTATTGAGTATAGTTCCCTGTGCTTTAAGTTGGAAGATTGAGATTGGCATATAAAATTGGGATTGGCACACCACTGTATATAAAATATAGATAACTAATAAGTTCCTTAAAAGTCTTACAAAATTTCAGAGAAATGGCAGACTGAGGCCCTTTTCCTTGATCTGGCTCCAAACCTATGGCAGATAAAATATAGCCATTAAAAATCCTATTCTAATTTCAAATCAGGGACCAGGAAATAAAAGGAAACATCAAAAGCTACAGAGTTAGATCCTACAGTTGATGCCATGGATGCCCAAGGAAGAGAACTGTGGGTCGCAGGAAAGATCCAGGAATTCCAAAAGGATACGATTTATGACCTAGAGACCTGGAAGGGCTATTTGGTTTAAGAAGAAGAGCCTGGGGGTGGCGAGGGTGGGGAAACACTACAATTGGGTTTACTTAGTGGCAGGGAAGTGTTATCTTGCCCATGGCTTTGGATGCATGAGTGCATGCATACACGCGTGCATGTGTGTTCAGTTGTATCCAACTCTTTGTGACCCTATGGACTGTAGCCCACCAGGCTCCTCTGTCCATGGGGTTTCCTAGGCAAGTATACTGAAGTGGGTTGCCATTTCTTCCTCCAGGGAATCTTCCTGACCCAGGGATCAAAACCACATCTCCTGTGACTCCTGCATTGGCAGGCAGATTCTTTACCACTGTGCCACCTGGGAAGCCTGGCTTTGGATGGATGGAACTAAAAACTACATGCCTGTAGTTAGGAATCCCAGTTAGACTCTTTCTTGCATGGGCACCTTAGTGGTGCCATGATACCAACTGCAGAGAAATGCTTCTAAGCAAGTAAAACCCTTTGGACACCTGGTAGAACCAAACAGAAATCACTCTGTAGGGATGCTTCCATGTTCTGGAAATCAGAGATCCTGGTAGGAGAGAAAACAGCCCCCACTGAAGACACGTTCATAATCAAAAATGAAAAGCTTGTACTGGGAAACTATCCCCCATGAGAGAGACTCCATACATGCAACAAAGAATACAATAAAATATCTGAAAGAGACTTTAAAAACCAGCAAAATAGTACAAACCAAACTGTACACCCTAACTTGACACAACTGAATAAGCAAATATATTTAATCTTACCCACTTTAGAAAGGTCTTCACCCAAAGACCACATCCCCTCTTGTGTTTGAATTTCAACTGCTACTAAATCATTCTTTCATATGAAATATTTTCTTCTTTCAGCCTTCCTTTTAAAAGATGCAAATTCTCCTGAGAAAATTAATATGTTAACCTTTCTCAAATTTCAGTGTTTATTGGAATAATCTGTGAAGCCCTTTCAAAATGAGTCCTACTCCACTGAAATGCTGAATGAATTTAAGTGAATTTAACATGGGGCCAGGTATCTGGATATTTAACTAGTGCCCCAAGTGATTTCCAGAGTAAAATAAGGATGGGTTTAAACTGCTGACCAAGTGATCTGCTGTAGAAACTGGTTAGGGGCTGAGAATCAGTTGAAAACTTTTATTAACAACTCTATAATTTGAATAAGAATCTCCTCATTTGTATGAGTTATAGTCTGTAGATATTTTTATGCGTACACACATTTTAAGTCATATAGACTTTCTATCTATAACTCATACAAATAAGGAGATTCTCATTCAAATTATAGAGTTGTTAATAAAAGTTTTCAACTGATTCTCAGCCCCTAACCAGTTTCTACAGCAGATCACTTGGTCAGCAGTTTAAACCCATCCTTATTTTACTCTGGAAATCACTTGGGGCACTAGTTAAATATCCAGATACCTGGCCCCATGTTAAATTCACTTAAATTCATTCAGCATTTCAGTGGAGTAGGACTCATTGGTAATAGAAGTGGAGAGGAAAAATAACGGCAGGGAGATCTGTTAAATCCAAAGCTAAGAATTAAGGAATAACAAGGAGAAATTGTTATCTCTGCTATGTCTGCCTCAAATACAGCTTGGGGTGTCAGAGACATGTACTATTTGCCAGATATCTCTAAGCTCTTCCACATTTCCACACCTCCCTGTAGGGGCTGTGGCTGTGTGGCTAGTTCAGTGAGCAGAAGCAGCTATGTCATTTTTAGAACAAACTCTTAAGAGCTGTGTGCAACTGTTTACCACCCAGTTCCTCTTCTCCAAGCTTGGGGGTCAACTTCCCAGGGAAGGTCACCTGAACTCAATCAAAATTGCATGCTGCTGCTGCTGCTAAGTCGCTTCAGTCGTGTCCGACTCTGTGCGACCCCGTAGACGGCAGCCCACCAGGCTCCCCCGTCCCTGGGATTCTCCAGGCAAGAACACTGGAGTGGGTTGCCATTTCCTTCTCCAATGCATGAAAGTGAAAAGTGAAAGTGAAGTCGCTCGGTCGTGTCTGACTCTTTGCAACCCCATGGACTGCAGCCCTCCAGGCTCCTCTGTCCCCATGGACTGCAGCCCTCCAGGCTCCTCTGTCCATGGGATTTTCCAGGCAAGAGTACTGGAGTGGGGTGCCATTGTTTGTTCAAATTTAGGAGAGGATATGTTTGTTATCACAGCAAAGTCTAACCTAATACACTTGTCTATGAGAAAAGGAAATGAGTAAAATTTTGTTTAAAAAAAAAAAAAGCCTCCCACGCCCAACCTAATGGTTGTAGTGAGGTTGCACCCTCTTTTTCTATTTACTTTCTATCACGCTCCCAACATCTTTAACCTGCTAGAAATGAACAAAGATCCCGATAAACTCCAAGATACCGCTTGTTCATTTTCTTTTCCTACTATTTTATCCTTTAAGCAGAGTTCCACGAAGCCATGCTGTGTGTGTGGGTGTGAAGGTGTTGTTTTTAGGAAACAAAAGATCCTGATATTTCTAGTCTGTACCTGATAAGAGTGATAACTGGCAATGCTCACATTTTACTGACCTCTTTAGAGCTAGTTTCCTTTCCGTGTAAAGAGACTAGCAGAACCAAGCAGATGTTCTGGCCACTCTGCAGCTGCTTGATTTACAATGTGACACCACATTTATGAAATCAGCTGGGGGACCCCATGGCATCCTAAGGTTTCAGGAAGGGAAATTCATGAGTGTGAGTCAATCCAGGTTCCATGCTGTCAAGTGCTCTGCAATGGGGAGCTGATGTGAGTTTCCCAAAGGGCGGCCACGGGTGCTGGGGGAGGACAGGGGTGGACATAAAGCACTGTGCTTCCTTCCTTGACAGGACCGGTGGGAGAGACAGCAGGAAGAGGAAGCATGGAGAGGGATCCCAAGAAGCAAGGAAAGAAACCTCATTTTTCAAACTGATACCTTCCCCTAAGTTTTCTTCCCAACTCCCACTCCAGCTTGAGGAGGACTCAGGAACAATCTCCAGGCAGTGAGGGAACACCTGCCCGGGGCACGTCCAGACGTTTGCACCATTCCTTTCACACACATCCCACTCTTGTGTTCACAATAAAAAATAGGGTCTCTGTGGGCTGCAAAGAGGTCTGGTTTGGAGATTAGTGAGCCAAAGAGAATCAAATAAAGTTTGACAACATCAGGGTTGAGAAAGCTATCCTGAGGCAACATACTTAGTAATTTGCAATGATGTTTCAGTGCAGCAGCTTGCAAAGACACAGTCTCACAGTCTATTGTTTACTGCTTCTAAGTGAACTGCATGCTAATTGTATTTAAAAAAATGTGTTCAAACTTCTCTCATGCTTTATATAAAATTACAAAACCATGTGTCATGAAGTTTTCCAGCCACTCTTGTGATAAAAATAAAAACAAACTCAGTACTCCGCTGGCATTGAAACATTTGTTCAATTAATGAGTGAATGAAGGGCCAAGAGGAGAAGGTAGCTGGGGAAATAGGAAGAAATGCAGTGTTGACATTTTGGGTTTAGGATGCTAATTGAAACATGTCTACTAGATTGACAGATTTGACTACTTAAAATTTTTAAATTCTGTATGACAAAGGATATCACAAATAAAAGTGTAAAACAAGCAACACATTGAAGGAAAGTATTGCAACATACTAAATGAAAGATTAGTATCCAAAATATATGTATTTCCTAAAAAATCTACAAGAAGCCCATATCTCAATAGTTAAATGAGCAAAGGCTATGAATAGGCAGTTTGCAGAAGAATTTCAAATGTCAATAAACAGATGGTGAAATGTCAATAAAAAGATAGTAAAATGTATTAACAATAAAGAAATGCACATGAACAGCCAGATTTCAATGTTTTTGCCAATCAGTTTGGCAAAAATATTGAAAACATTGACTATTTCAAGTATTGAAGATGATATCAAAAAACAAGCATTCTCATTCAACATGGAAGAAGTATACATTTTAAAGTCTTTTGTTTGGTGAAAGGAAGCAATCTGGCAAGAGTTATCACAATTTTAAACGTGTCTACATTTTTAGCAATTTCATTGCTACCAACCAATCTTACAGAGACACATGTGCCCATATAGCATGAACTAAGATGTTCTTGGCTGCTTCATATTTAATATTGAAAAATGGGGAAAATCCAAACATCCATCAGTGGTAGAGTGATCTTGTATATTATGATACACCCATTTAAAGAAATTCTATACTGTTGTTTAAAAAAGAAGGTAGTATACTTTTATACTGAAAGATCTCCAAATCAAAAAGCAAGTCAACTGGTAAAGGATACAATATGTGAGTCCATTAAATTACATGGCAAGAGGACTGGAAAGATATCCACTACACTATACATGTTTGTTTCCTTTGGGATGGGTGCATTAAAGAAAAGGTAGAGGGGTTACTCTTACATTTTACCTCAACCGCTTCAATATAGTCTTTACTACAAGGAATTTTAGGAGACAGGAAATTTATGGAGCATAAAGCAAGAGAATCCTTTTGATTTTGTTGCCTAGAGAGGCAGAATAGTACAGTGGTTAAAGATTATGGGCTCTAGAATCTTACTGCTCAGTTTCAAATTCTGTCCACTCTGCTCTACTTAATACTATGTGAATTTTGAGCAAAGTTCTTAATTCCCTGGACCGCTGCATCCTCATCTTCAAAGTGGGATTTATAGATTTCACATACAAGTGATACCATTCAATATTTGTCCTGCTCTGTATGACATTTCACAAATACTGTAAGATATCACTTCTATTTGAAATCTGAAAAGCCAAGCTCATAAAAACATTGCAGAATGGTGGTTACCAGAGGCTAGGCCTGGGGGAATTGAGGAGATGTTATTTAAGGGCACAAACTTCCAATCAGTAGATGAATAAGTCCTAGAGAGCATAGTGAATACAGTCAACAATACTGTAGTACAAAGTTCATAGTTACTAAGAGACTATATCTTAATCTTTTCCCACCACAGAAAAAGAAATGATAATTGTGTGATGTATAGCTAAGTTATAATGGAAATTGCAATATATAAATGTATCAAATCAACACAGTATATATATATATACCTTTAATTAAACAATTTGTTGTTGTTATTTTAGTCACTAAGTCATGTTCAGCTCTTTTGTGATCCCCACTGACTGTTGGAGAAGGCAATGGCAACCCACTCCAGTACTCTTGCCTGGAAAATCCCATGGACGGAGGAGCCTTGTAGGCTGCAGTCCGTGGGGTCACACAGAGTCGGACACGACTGAAGCGACTTAGCAGCAGCAGCAACATTGCCTGTAGCCCACCAGGCTCCTCTGTTCATGAGATTTCTGGCAAGAATACTGGAGTGGGTTGCCATTTCCTTCTCCAAGGGATCTTCCCAACCCAGGGATCAATCAAACCCACACATCCTGCACTGCAGGTGGATTCTTTACCACTGAGCCACCTGGGGAGCCATATTGGGTCAATTACATCTTAATTAAGGCAAATTTTAAAAATAAATAAGCAAGGTGAAATTGATAGTGCTTCATATGTATTAATGTTATTATTAATATTGCTTCTAGTGACAGCAGGTTAGGTTATATTTCATTTTCTCAGTGTCTCATCACAATAATCAGTTTGGCAATAAATAACATCTACATAGTAAAACATAAATTTTGATTAATTTTAATATTAAGAATAACATGTGGGGACAATGCATAGACTAATGAATCATATTTGTGAAACAGAAAACAAATGTTATTAAAATTGACACTATGAAAGTAATAGCTATTAAAGCTGTATAAAAAAAAAAGGAAAGAATGGCTTATTTTAAAAACTGGAAAGAGAGGAATTACATTTGTTAACTTAGGTTGATTTAGTTAAAATATTTCAAAATAAAGAATACTATATCCTATCTAAAGTTGGTAAGTAAAGAAACAGAGATATATGAACTTTGTTCCAAGTACAGAGCTGGGCATCAGAAACACTAAAAAAATAAAAGTTAAAGAATTTTCTTCAAGGAGAAGCATTGGGGAGCCTCTCATTTTGAAATTGGTACAATTGAATTTTATAATATACAATTTGAATTTGAATTTTATAAGATAATGCATTGTTTTCAAGATATTAAAACAATAGAAGGCTTTTACCATATGAAGGCATGATATGTGTGGGTTGTGTGTTGACTGTATACAAATTCATTAGATGGAGAGTTATACCTGAAAATCTGATGGCAGTTGTTGTCAATAGGGAAGGAAAGAGATGGCTGAGGGATAGGAGTAAGTTAAGTACTTTTCCCTGAATTATTTTTCTATCTTTTAAATTTTATGCCACGTGCATGTATCACTTGCCCCCAAAACAATAATTTTGTAAACCTTGCTTTTCTCCACTTCATGGTCCTGTCCAAAGGGAAGAGTCCTAACCTTCCAAATACAAGTGCTACCAAGACTTGTACCACTCTCCCAACTTCCTGTGCCCATAGTCACTGTTTCTCCTCTGTCAGCCCTGCCTGCACCTACACTCATGGACACCTCCAGAATCCCAGGAAGAACAGGTGTACCACACTCTGGAGGGCTGTGAATTCAGACTTAGAGACTAACTTTGCAAAATGTTACAAAACAATAAAGATAACCCACCTCCTTCTATGTTGCAACAACCGTGGATAGAGAACAATGCAAAGCAATATATGTGACTGGTAACAAGGTGAGAAAACAGGATTTGTGGGCTGGGGGCTGAACCATGGCTGGGGCCAGAGTTGTCTGGATAACTGTCCAGCTTTGTTGAACCTGTGTCTGTAGACAGGAAGACTGTGGTCACATGCAATCTAGCATGACTAATGACAACCATAATTCCAAAGTAATGAGGAGCATAAATAGTGATAGGGTCTACATGGGGGCTCATTGTTAAAATGTCTCATTATGCTGACCTTGCAAACAAAAGATAAAATCACAGTGACCCTTGACTGACCAAATTGCCCAAATGACATTCTGTTTTCTCACTGGCTCCTACCTTCTCAAAGTTACAAGACCACCAGATTCCAGACCTCTGGCTACATGATCACAGGACTCAACTACTGGCTAAAAATTAACCATCCCTTCAGAGAATTTTCATTGGCAAGATATAAGAAAGACTCCACCAGAAAAGGAGGACACTGGTTCTCCTTAAGGGCCAGTCACCTTCTCTTTCCCTCTAATAAATTTACCTTTTGCCTGACTGCCTGGTTCACTCTTTTTCTCTGCACTCGCCTTACAAATAGTATTTCAAGATAACTGTAACAAATGTAATAATATATGAATGTATCATCACTTTATTTTTTTGCTGGAAAAGTCCCAGCATCTTAGTTAGTGCTAATATTAATGGGGTTTGTTGCCTATATTCATAACTGAAAAAAATGCTGAATTTCAGTTAGAAGTTAGTAAAAATAAATATGTAATTGGTCTCATCATTCAAGGTCATGGACACCTTGAATTTCATCTGTGGACCTGAAATTAAGACCCTGATCTAGACCCATGTGTACTCAGAATTATGAATCCTGTCTAAGATGGACTGGTTGGTCTATAGTGAGTCTTGAAGATTTAGACACATTTTGACAGCAAACAGAAGCCACATGTCAGACTAGAGGGAATTCTGTGTTGACTCAAAGTCAAATACATTAAAATTCAAAAGAAGAAACCTAAACTTTTAAGTGGATTACCTGGGGTATGTGACATTTGTCATAGTTTGAGGAAATTAGAATTGTCCTTGTTCACTTTATCTCCCCACGCTGGTAAGAGATGACTAGAGAAATCACAAATTAGAGATATTTTGCACTTTTGATGAAATTTTACTCCTTTAGTTGAATGGCCTGTTTAATGTTACGTGCACAGGGATGTCAAATAATGTGCCAGCCTGTATACATTTTTAAAACCTGGCCTTAAGTGTTTTGACATTCTTTCCATTAAGAACCCTATCAGGTGGGGTTCTATGTCTCCTCCCTTCGAGTCAGGGTTGACTTGTGTCTGTCTTGATAAATAATGTGCTATAGAAGTATAGTATAGTATAGAATCTTTGAAGGCTAAATCCTAAAAGGTTATGGAGCTTCTACCTTGCTTGTTAAAATACTCACTCTTGGAATCATGCACCACCACATAAGAAGTCTGAGTATCCTGAGGCTGCCATGCTATGAGGAAACTTCAAGCACATTATGAGGCACTGTGTATCACCCCCGTCAACAGTCTCAAGTAGCTCAGTCTTCACCTATGTGGATGAAACAACTGTCAGGTATCTCCATCTTCCAGTCATTTGAGTAGATCCCCAGACATTCAAGACTTCCCAGCCAAGTCCCCAGTCACAGAGAAGCACAGCCAAGTCATTCATGTTCTACTTACCCAAACTCCAGACCCTCAGAATAAATCAATTGGGTATTTTTATGCCATGAGACTTTGAATTTGTCTGTTATACAATCAAAGATAACAAAACATATAGTCAAATACATAACCAAGAGGAAGCTGGTGGAAGAGCTTTAAGTGGTCAGTAAATAGATATAGTGACCAGACACTGGTAGAAATTCAGCAGAACAACCCCAAACCAACCCTTTATATTCATTAAATTGTTGTTCTAAAGCAATGCATTAGCCACAGGCCAGGGATCAAGCAAACGATTGGCAGAAGCACTTACTACTGTGTGTTACTTCTGAGCCAAATCTATGAAAAAGCTGACCCTACTCCACTTTATTTTTCCCCACCCACCTCTTGCATGCATAGGATTCCAAGGCTTAGAATGCTGAGCCATGAGATAGATGGAGTCTGAGACCCTGAATATTGTGTGGAGGAAGGCTATCCACTCCCAGAGACAGCCACATTGGGTTGTTACATGCATAACCTGATATATTTCTATATATCATTGGGACACTGAAATGTCAGGGTTCATTTGTTACAGCAACTTGCATTTCCCTAAAACACAGTAATTGTAAATAGCAACTCACACTTGACCTCCATGTCAAGAGAATAATAAGCAATGGTAATGACTATGGAGAATCTAAAAACATCAGTTCCAACTCAACCCCAGCCAATTTCTGTCATGCAAAAATGTGAAATTGATTGCCAGATGTCCCTATATATTTGAGAGAAGCTAGAAGTCATATTTTTACATTATGGTTAATGTACAAACTGGTTAATAGTTTATTTCCGTTAAGAAAAATCTTTGTGAGGCCAAGCAAAATACACCTTCAAGCCCATTTCATAACACTGTACCTCCCTGAATTTTATAAAGGATTGGTGGGATCCCTTTCTAATGTTGGTATTTGATGAAAGAGCTAACACAACATTGTAAAAATTAGAAAAAAAGAAAATCACGTCATCAGACATTTATCCTATCTGTCACATCTTCATCAGAATTATGATCTCAAAACAGTTCATCTCTTCCTCAAAAAAGCCTTCCATTTCAACAGAATAAAGTTCTTTTTAGCCCAACAGTCAAGGCCCTCCACAATCTGGCTCTAGCCTAATCTCCTGCAATATCTTTTTCCAGCTAAATCTTTTCTAGCTGCACCTTTTTCATACTCTTTGCCATCCCATGTAACTTCTAAACTCTGCTTTGCTCATGCTGTTCCATAGAACAATTTCACCTCATTGTTAAAGGTTCACATCTTGGACATCACAGGACAAAGAGTAAGAAAGTTATGGGACTAAAAAAACCTCAGAGGCTATGTTCACAGATTCACACAGAATCAGGCACAACTGAAGCAACTTATAATGCAGGCTGGCACAGCTAAAATCAGGCAAGATAGGCCTGTAGTTCGAGTTCTCATACCCCACTGTGCACCTGCCAATTACTCCAAACAGGATGAAACAAACACCTACATCTGTGACAAGAAGGTGCTCTTACTTTACTATCCAATAGGAAGAAGAAAACTCTGCCTCAGGACAGCCTAGACTGTAGCAGCCCAGCCAATGAGAAGTCTTTATACTTTGGTTGCCCAGCTTCTTCCAATGGACTCCTTGGTTATCACAGCCCCTCCCAACTCCTCCCTTTTCCCTATAGAAGCAAGAACCCCTTCCTAGTTCTCTGGATTTGCCTCTGATCCACCATAGTCTACATCTCTGGAGTTGCAATTCCTCTGCTATTCCCAAATAAAATCAATTTTGCTGGTCAAATACCTGTATATCACGTTACTAAATTGACAAAACAGATAGATCTGCCCGCAGAATCTGTGACACTTGCTGAGTAGCCTTGGCCAAGTCACTTAAATCTCTGTAAGCAGCCCATCATAGAGGCTGAAAATGCCAGGTGCCCCCAGCCATCTATTCAGATAGCTCAGAGGTCAGCAAATTCTTTCTGTAAAGGGCCAGATAGTAAGTATTTTCAGTAAATACTAAGTATTCTCTCCAGAGTGGCCTCAGTCACTGGACAGTGGAAGCAACCTTAGTCAATGCATAATCAATTGAGCATGGCTGTATTCCAATAATACTTTATTTATGGACACTGAACTCTGAATTATTTCAATTTTCATGTAATTAAATATGATTTCTCTTTTGACTTTTTCCAACTATTTAAAAATGCAAAAAACATTCTTAGCTTGAGGGCTGAACCAAAACAGGTGGCTGGCTAGTTTCGACCTTTGGGCTAGAGCAGCGGCCTCTAAACTTTTTGTCACCAGTAACCAGTTTGAAAATTCTGAAGGAGGTGGGAATACCAGAC
The DNA here is from genome assembly GCF_003369695.1 of Bos indicus x Bos taurus. Classification (NCBI taxonomy): domain Eukaryota; kingdom Metazoa; phylum Chordata; class Mammalia; order Artiodactyla; family Bovidae; genus Bos; species Bos indicus x Bos taurus. The sequence continues at coordinate 77,847,737 of NC_040083.1, read as the reverse complement.
CACCTGACCCGTCTCTTGAGAAACCTGTATGCAGGTCAGGAAGCAACAGTTAGAACTGGACATGGAACAACAGACTGATTCCAAATAGGAAAAGGAGTACATCAAGGCTGTATATTGTCACCCTGCTTATTTAACTTATATGCAGAGTACATCATGAGAAACGCTGGGCTGGAAGAAGCACAACCAGGAATCAAGATTGCCGGGATAAATATCAATAACCTCAGATATGTAGATGACACAACCCTTATGGCAGAAAGCGAAGAAGAACTAAAGAGCCTCTTGATGAAAATGAAAGAGGAAAGTTAAAAAATTGGCTTAAAACTTAACATTCAGAAGACTAAGATCATGGCATCAGGTCCCATCACTTCATGGCAAATAGATGGGGAAACAGTGACAGACTTTATTTTGGGGGCTCCAAAATCACTGCAGATGGTGATTGCAGCCATGAAATTAAAACAGAGACATTACTTTGTCAACAAAGGTCCATCTAGTAAGGCTATGATTTTTCCAATAGTCATGTATGGATATGAGAGTTAGACTATAAAGAAAGCTGAGCGCAGAAGAATTGATGCTTTTGAACTGTGGTGTTGGAAAAGACTCTTGAGAGTCCCTTGGACTGCAAGGAGATCCAACCAGTTCATCCTAAAGGAGATCGGTCCTGGGTGTTCATTGGAAGGACTGATGTTGAAGCTGAAACTCCAGTACTTTGGCCACCTGATGTGAAGAGCTGACTCATTTGAAAAGACCCTGATGGTGAGAAAGATTGAGGGCAGGAGGAGAAGGGGACAACAGAGGATGAGATGGTTGGATGGCATCACCGACTCAATGGACATGAGTTTGGGTAAACTCTAGGAGTTGGTGATGGACAGGGAGGCCTGGCATGCTGCGGTTCATGGGGTCACAAAGAGCTGGACATGACTGAGTGACTGAACTGAACTAAACTGAACCAGTTTGAAGACAAGAAGACAAGTTTTCCATGAACTGGGATTGAGGGGCTGGTTTGGGGATGGTTCTGGTGCATTGCATTTACTGTGCACTCTATTTCTATTATTATTCTATCAACTCCACTTCAGATCATCAGACATTAGATTCTGAAGGTTGGGGACCTCTGGGCTATAGTGTCAAGAGTTTGCCAACCCCTGAACTAATTCATGCTCATATCACCCAATCCTGGACAATGGGACCTCTGCAAAAACTTTCTGGGTTGTCCCCCTGGACAATGGTTCTCTCTGTTTAAAGAAACATTGGAGGAAATGCATCTCTTCTTGGCCCAGACATTGTCTTATCTCTACCTAATGGCCTCTTGGGTCATGAGAGGCAAGCCTGATGATGTTGCCAGGATGTTGAGAGGAATGACAAATAGAAAGATTCTGAATTTTTGTTGATATTACTTAGTTGCCAAAGCAACCCTGGAACTATTTGATGCCAGACTTTATTTCATGAGAAAATGAACTTTCCTCACTGTAAGATGTGTTTCGCAGTGATGAATCAAACAGAGGAGCAGTAAGGCAAGTCTGCCCAGGTTTGGGTTGTAGGGGAGAGTGTGTGTGTGGTCCACAGAGAATTCAAAATCTGTAATAAAGCCAACTAAAAGTTCATCTGCTTTTTATCATCTCTATGTACCAGCAATACTCAAATATGCCAGTGATAAAATCCTCACCCTTGTCAAGGCTCAATGCTCCCATGGCTCCCCTACCGTGGTACCCAACTAATATTTTACAACCTACAATGAGGAGTTTCCTAACTGGCATGCAGCCTGCAGCACTTAGCACAGTGTCTTGATTTTAAACCCTCTGCTGAAACGTTGAAGAACCCATTATCCACATGGATGCACATGAGGATGCATATGAACACATGCGGTAAAGTGAGTCATGTTATAATTGCATTCTCCTAGCTTAAGAAAATGAAGAGTATTCTCAGGTTTCTGTCACTTGGCATTTCTTAAACCCACAGTGGAATTACGAGACCTCCATTTTATTGTGGCCTCACATAGTTTTATAATAGCTTCTCAAGGCCTGGCTGTGTTTATTAGGACAGTCCTGGAAAAGGGTGCATCTGATTGAAGGAAAAAAGAGAAGCATCCAAACAAATTTTACTCAAGAAATGCACAATGTCCCCAAATAAAAAAGTTAACCCACACTCTGATGGCTCAGAAAGTAAAGAATCTGCCTGCAAGGCAGGGGACTTGGGTTTAATCCCTGGGTCGGGAAGATCCCCTGGAGAAGGGAGTGGCTCCCCACTACAGTATTCTTGCCTGGAGAATCCCATGGACAGAGGAACCTGGTGAGCTACAGTTCATGGAGTCACAAAGAGTTGGATACAACTGAGTGACCAACACTCTCACTTTCACTTTCAGAAAAAAATGTAGCCAAAGCACCCTGGATTCAGAATCATCAGAAGTGGAGGATGCATGGGTGGCTGGAGAGGACCCAGCACTTACACAGCATGCCTCACTCCCGCTGACTCTGCTGAGCCACCCACAACCATTTAATCAGGACAGACTATGATTTAGCATGTCCTACAGCCATTTTCTGTAGAAAATGTGTGCACATGACTGAAACATCAAACTTTTATTTTTAGCAAGGTTCTTTCTCAGGGGCATTTTTGCTGGGCTATAAAATCGCACATTTATGCATTCATGCATACACTTTCATACATATGCACATGTGCGTGCGTGTGTGCAAGTTGCTTCAGTCATGTCCGAATCTTTGTGACCCTGAGGACAGTAGCCCACCAGGCTCCTCCATCCATGGGATTCTCCAGCCAAGAATACTGGAGTGGGTTGCCATACCCTCCTTGAGGGGATCTTCCTGACCCAGGGATCAAACCCATGTCTCTTATGTCTGTTTCATTGGAAGGCAGGTTCTTTACCACTAGTACCTCCTGGGAAGCATACATATGCACATAGAAACACACAAAAACATATATGTTGACAAATAAACAGGTGTGCACACAAATGCATGTATGTATGCATACATACAACACACATAAATTTACACACATAGGCAAAGAGACACTTGTACAAGCAGTGCACATATACATCCGTACATAGACATGAACACAAAGACACATGTACGCACTTGTGTCTCTTGTACACACACAAGACAAATATGTGCCCACATCCACAACCCTCAGCACCTGGACATTAGATTTCTTTGGTTTAATTTAACATAGCAGAGTTGACAAAGAATGGCTCAAAACTCACAAAACTGGTTTGAAACCCTGCCCTGACTCTTTCTAGCTAGATGATCTTAAACAAGTTATGTAGCTTCTCTGAACCTTAGTTCTCTAACATAAAATGAGAATAGCAAGAGTCCTTCTCTGATAGAACTGTTGTAGGCATTAAAAGATACGATGTTTATAAATGCTTAGCACAATCCTTGTCTCTTATGTACTGAATATATGTTGTTATTTTTATCATCATCATCATCATTCTCTTGGTCACATCTAGACAACCACATGTAATGATCAGGAGCCAGACTTGAGGCAGTACATGTGGTTCCCTGGTTCAAAGGTGACAAGAACCAAAGGATTTTATGTGACCCCAGCCACCAGAAGTAGGTAAGGACACACTAGCCCACTGGAAGACACCTGCTGCCCCAAGCCCCTGCCCTGGCCTGGCCTGCCTCCTGCCAGTAGAGGGGTTTATCTGGTTGGGCCAGGTCCAGATGGCACGGCTCCTGTCCACAGGCCCATCTGGGTTGCACGTAGTATCTGTTAATGTGCATTTCCAGGAACCAGAGCAACTGAGTCTCACTTTGGAAAGTGGAAATCTCTTGACTTGAAGGTTGGATTAATGCTGTGCTCAACATCCTCAGGGCTCCATCAGCATAGCCAGGCAGGAGGAGATGTAGGCACTTCTCCCCCTGTGCCCTGACATTCAAGGCAAAGTTGTGGATGCCAACAGAAAAGCATGTCCCAAACACAAGTAAGGTCCATCAGGAAGAGGAATCAAGGACAGGAGAGACAAAATCGTGAAAGTTGAGATGAGGAGTGATGATGGAAAGGAGAACAAGGACGATGTCTTAAAGGAGGCCTGGGACCTAACCAGAATCATTTACTATCAAGTGAATTTGTCTCTCTCTCTCTCTCTCAGTCTCTCTCCAAGAGTACATTCAAAAACCTGCTGTGTTTTCCTATTACTTCATGAACTAAAATTAAAAATAGGTCAAAGAATCGTTTATTATTCACTGAGCCAAAACATCTGCACCTTCAGTTGAGATCTACAATAAACAATCTGCTTCTATCTTGTCTTACAGGAGAGCTGTTGCCCGTAAGTGCAGACAGATGCACACCGAAATAATAAATAAATAAAATAAACAAAATGAAATGCAGTCAGACAAACTCCAGAACAAATTTGTTCCATCTGGCCCCTTGAAGGGCAATAAGGATTGTTGCCATTTTGAAATTGCCCAAGTGCTTTCTGTTTATCCAAGATCGCTGGCTTTCCTGAAATTTGTAACCATTTTGTGTTTTTACCATTTTATGTTTTTAGCAACTGAACAACCACATGTTTTTTAGCAGATATGGATAAAACGTTAAAACCCCACTGAAGTATAATTGATATACAATATTAGATGTTATAGGTGTACAATATACTGATTCACAATATTTAAAGGTTATACTCCATTTAGAGTTATTATCAAATATTGGCTATATTCCCCATGTTGTACAATATATCCTTGTAGCCTGTTCTATGCCTAATAGTTTGTACTTCTTAATCCTCTACCCCTATACTGCCCCTCTCCTTCCCATCTCCCTACTTGTAACCACTACTTTGTTCTCTGTATCTGTGAATCTGCTTCTTTTTTGTTGTATTCACTAGTTTGTCGTGTTTTTTAGATCCCGCATATAAGTGATAACATACAGTATTTGTCTTTCTCTGTCTGATTTCTTTCACTTGGCATTATGCCTTTCATGTTCATCCAAATGGCAAAATTTTGTTCTTTTTTATGGCTGAGTAGTATCCCATTTTATATATGCATCACATCTTCGTTATGCACTCACCTATTGATGGACAGTTAGGTTGCTTCCAAATCTTGGTAATTGCAAATAATCACAGCAAAGTAGTATTAAATGGAGATATGGATGTAGTTTATTGATCCAGGGCATAGTTTCAAGTGGACCTTCCCAGGATAAGAGACAGGGAAGCTTGAGTGAGGATAAGTTCATGAGAGATGCTGGGTTTTGTGCCCAGAGATAGTGAAAGTCTACAAGCAACAGCAATTTGGAGATTATCTTTACTGGTAGTTTTATAGTCTTAAAAAATAAGTGAACATGGAATTTGGGGGCCATCTATGAGACACATGGTTTATACTTATATAAATATAAAATATATTTTATATTTATATTTATATATTTATATTTATAGGTATCCACAGAGACCTTGGATAGTAGCTGCACCTTTAAGAACTAGAAATGCTTCCATTTACCTGTTAGCAGCGTTTTTTAAAAAGTGTTCTACATCTCAATGGAGTAAAACTTACATGACTAGTACAGCCAAGGCTGTGTTAGCCAGCTGGGGCAAAACTCAGTATAGAGAACCCCTTCAAAATATTCTGCTATTAAGACTTAGCTAGGACCTGATAGGAGAAGGCAATGGCAATCCACTCCAGTACTCTTGCCTGGAAAATCCCATGGATGGAAGAGCCTGGTAAGCTGCAGTCCATGGGGTCATTAAGAGTCAGACACGACTAAGTGACTTCACTTTCACTTTTCACTTTTATGCATTGGAGAAGGAAATGACAACCCACTCCAGTGTTCTTGCTTGGAGAATCCCAGGAACAGGGGAGCCTGGTGGGCTGCCGTCTATGGAGTCGCACAGAGTCTGACACGACTTAAGTGACTTAGCGGCAGCAGCAGCAGGACCTGATAAGCCAGCAAAAAAAAAACACGTTCTCTCCAATGAGATTCAGTAAGGCCATCAGCAAAAGCATAAAATAAAATTCATGAAGCTACTGATGCTATAAATTAAAAAATTAAAGAGTTAGCTTTAAAAATTCGGTAATAGTATTGATACATTGTAACAAGAAAGACACTTTACCTCTATAGTCTTCCTCCCAAAACCCCTCAGTTCAGTTCAGTTCAGTCTCTCAGTCGTGTCTGACTCTTTGCGACCCCATGGACTGCAGCATGCCAGGCCTCTCTGTCCATCACCAGCTCCCGGGGTTTACTCATGTCCATTGAGTTGGTGATGCCCTCCAACAATCTCATCCTCTGTCATCCCCTTCTCCTCTCACCTTCAATCTTTCCAAGCATCAGGGTCTTTTCCAATGAGTCAGTTCTTCACATCAGGTGGCCAAAGTGCTGGAGTTTCAGCTTTAGCATCATTTCTTCCAAAGAACACCCAGGACTGATTTCCTTTAGAATGGACTGGTTGGATCTCCTTGCAGTTCAAGGGACTCTCAAGAGTCTTCTCCAACACCACAGTTCAAAAGCATCGATTCTTCAGCACTCAGTTCTTTTTATAGTCCAACTTTCACATCCATACATGACCACTGGAAAAACCATACCCTTGACTAGACAGACCTTTTTTGGCAAAGTAATGTCTATGCTAATACCTTTGCTGATGGCCTTACTGAATCTCATTAGAAAGAATGTGTTTTTTTGCTGGCTGAGAAAATAGTCTCTTACTGTTTCCACTGTTTCCCCATCTATTTGCCATGAAGTAATGGGACCTGATGCCATGATCTTAGTCTTCTGAATGTTAAGTTTTAAGCCAACTTTTTCACTCTCCTCTTTCACTTTCATCAAAAGGTTCTTTAGTTCTTCTTCACTTTCTGCCATAAGGGTGGTGTCATCTGCATATCTGAGGTTATTGGTATTTCTCCCAGAAATCTTGATTCTATCTTGTGCTTCATCCAAGCCAGCATTGCTCATGATGTACTTTGCATATAAGTTAAAAAAGCAAGGTGACAATATACAGCCTTAATGTACTCCTTTCCCATTTTGGAACCAGTCTGCTGTTCCACGTCCAGTTCTAACTGTTGCTTCCTGACCTGCATACAGATTTCTCAAGAGGCAGGTAAAGTGGTCTGTTATTCCCATCTCTTAAAGAATTTTCCAGTTTGTTGTGATCCACACAATCAAAGGCTTTGGCATAGTCAATAAAACAGAAGTAGATGTTTTTCTGGAACTCTTGCTTTTTTGATGATCCAGTGGATGTTGGCAATTTGATCTCTGGTTCCTCTGCCTTTTCTAAATCCAGCTTGAACATATGGAAGTTCACGGTTCGTGTATTGCTGAAGCCTGGCTTGGAGAATTTTGAGCATTACTTTACTAGTGTGTGAGATGAGTGCAATTGTGTAGTAGTTTGCACATTCTTTGGCATTGCCTTTCTTTGGGATTGGAATGAAAATTTACCTTTCCAAGTCCTGTGGCCACTGCTGAGTTTTCCAAATTTGCTGGCGTATTGAGTGTAACATTTTCACAGCATCATCTTTTAGGATTTGGAATAGCTCAACTGGAATTCCATCACATCCACTAGCCTTGTTCATAGTGATACTTCCTAAGGCCTACTTGACTTCGCATTCCAGGATGTCTGGCTCTAGGTGAGTGATCACACCATCATGATTATCTGGGTCATGAAGATCTTTCTTGTATAGTTTCTCTGTGTATTCTTGCCACCTCTTCTTAATATCTTCTGCTTCTTTAGGTCCATGCCATTTCTGTCCTTTATTGTGCCCATCTTTGCATGAAATATTCCCTTGTTATTACTAATTTTCTTGACGAGATCTCTAGTCTTTCCCATTCTATTGTTTTTCTCTATTTCTTTGTAGTGATCACTGAGGAAGGCTTTCTTATTTCTCCTTGCTATTCTTTGGAAGTCTCCATTCAAATGGGTTTATCTTTCCTTTTCTCCTTTGCCTTTTGCTTCCCTTCTATTCACAGCTCTTTGTAAGGCCTTGTCAGACAACCATTTTGCCTTTTTTGCATTACTTTTTCTTGGAAATGGTCTTGATCCCTGTCTCCTGTACAATGTCACGAACCTCCATCAGGCACTCTGTCTATGAGATCTAATCCCTTGAATCTATTTCTCACTTTCACTGCATAATCATAAGGGATTTGATTTAGGTCATACCTGAATGGTCTAGTGGTTTTCCCTACTTTCTTCAATGTAACTCTGAATCTGGCAATAAAGAGTTCATGATCTGAGCCACAGTCAGCTCCCGGTCTTGTTTTTGCTGATTGTATATAGCTTCTCTATCTTTGGCTGCAAATAATATAATCAATCTGATTTTGGTATTGACCATCTGGTGATTTCCACATGTAGAGTCTTCTCTTGTGTTGTTGAAAGAGGGTGTTTGCTATGACCAGTGAGTTCTCTTGGCAAAACTCTGTTACCCTTTGCCCTGCTTCATTTTATACTCCAAGGCCAAGTTTGCTTGTTACTCCAGGTATTTCTTGACTTCCTACTTTTGCATTCCAGTCCACTATAATGAAAAGGATATCTTCTTTGTGTGTTAGTTCTAGAAGGTCTTGTAGGTCTTCACAGAACTGTTCAACTTCAGCTTCTTCAGCATTACTGGTTGGGACATAGACTTGGATTACTGTGATATTGAATGGTTTGCCTTGGAAACAGAGATCATTCTGTCATTTTTGAGATTGCATCCAAGTACTGCATTTCAGACTCTTTTGTTAACTATGATGGCTACTCCATTTCTTCTAAGAGATTCTTGCCCACTGTATTAGATATAATGGCCTGAGTTTAAATTACCCATTCCAGTCCATTTTAGTTCACTGATTCCTGAAATATCGATTCTTGCCATTTCCTGTTTGACCACTTCCAATTTGCCTTGATTCGTGGACCTAACATTCCAGGTTCTGATGCAATATTACTCTTTACAGCATTGGACTTTACTTCCATCACCAGTCACATCCACAACTGGGTGTTGGTTTTGCTCTGGCTCCATCTTTTCATTCTTTCTGGATTTATTTCTCCACTCTTCTCCAGTAGCATATTGGGCACCTACTGACCTAGGGAGTTCATCTTTCAGGATCATACCTTTTTGCCTTTTCATACTGTTCATGGGGTTCTCAAGGCAAGAATACTGAAGTGGTTTGCCATTCCCTTCTGCAGTGGGCCATGTTTTGTCAGAACTCTCCACCATGACCCATCTGCCTTGGGTGGCCCTACACAGCATGGATCATAGTTTCACTGAGTTAGAAAAGGCTATGCTCCACGTGATCAGATTGGTTAGTTTTCTGTGATTGTGGTTTTCAATCTGTCTGCCCTGATGGAGAAGGATAAGAGGCTTATGAAAGCTTACTGATGGTAGAGACTAACTGAGGGGGAACCTGGGTCTTGTTCTGATCCGCAGGACCATGCTCAGTAAATCTTTAATCCAATTTTCTGTTGATGAGTGGGGCTGTGTTCCCTCCATTATTTACCTGAGGCCAAACTATGGTGGAGGTAATGAAGATAATAAGGACCTCCTTCAAAAGGTCAGTGCCCCAAACCCTGCAGCAGGCCACCACTGACTCATGCCTCCAATGGAGACTCCTGGACACTCACAGGCAAGTCTGGCTCAGTTTCTTGTGGGGTCACTGCTCCTTTCTCTCAGGTCCTGGTGTGCACAGGTTTTGTTTATGCCCTCCAGGAGTCTGTTTCCCAGTCCTGTGTAAGTTCTGGAGGCTCTGTGGTGGGGTTAATGGTGCCCTCCTCCAAGAGGGCTTATGCCATACCCAGGTCTACTACACCCAGATCCCTTGCCCCTGCAGCAGTCCACTGCTGACCCGCACCTCCACTGGAGACACTCACACACAGTTCTGTCTCAGTCTCTGTGGGGTCTCTAGGTCCTGGTGCACACAAGGTTTGTTTGAGTCCTCTGAGCATCTCTGACAGGTATGGGGTTTGATTCTAAACATGGTTTTGCCCCTCCTACCATCTTGCTAGAGCTTCTTCTTTGCTCTTGGACTTTTTATTTCCTTTGCAACTTTTTATCTCTGTGTAAATGGAAAAGTATTATATTCTTAAAGGCCAGAGCCTTGAGAATGGGCTATCAAGTAGGTGACATTCTTTTACTAAGGTGCAAATCCAGCATGACTAAGCACAGGCAAGAGAGCACAAAAGTTAGAGCAAAAGGAATAGATTCAATATGGAGTCAGGTTTGTTCTTCTTTGTTATAGTAAGAAGTAAAGTTTAGTTTTAAAAAACTACCAAATGCCCCTACATATTTGTGATTGTTTACAGATTACTCCTAATTGAATTAGTACTACTGAAGCATGCAGTATACATAGTTTAGCACTAGGAAATGGTATTTTAAAATGTGTTTCTATAGACAAATATCAGTTAACAAAAATCTGATATTTAGAATCTGGCCCTATTGCCACACCTGTGGCAATTCCAGCTGTCAAAATCCTAGCATAGTGTCCTGGGGAAAAATGAAGAACTCAACCTTGGTGTCATACACGCCTTACTCATTCATTCTGATTTCATCCACACATTCATTCCTTTACTCAGTTTCTTTCATAGAACATTCAAAAATATGTAAATGGCCACTGGCTTCCTCACACTCTGCTAGAGCCTGATGCCTGCATTAGCATAGCTAGTAATCAATTATAACAGAGTTGTTAAGACCATGTGCTTTGAGCCTGGGCTCAAATACTGGTTTTTGCCACTTGGTAGCTTTGTGACCTTGGGCAAACTATATGAATCTTTAAGGCAGTTTTCTCATTTTTTAAGTAGTAAAAGGGCTTCACTGAAGTTCAGTTTGTAAAGAATCAGCCTGCAATGCAGGAGACCCTGGTTCAATTCCTGGGTCAGAAAGATCTGCTAGAGAAGGGATAGGCTACCCACTCCAGTGTTCTTGGGCTTCCCTTGTGGCTCAGCTGGTAAAGAATCCACCTGCAAATGAGAGAGACCTGGGTTTAATCCCTGGGTTGGGAAGATCCGAAGGGAAAGGCTACCCACTCCAGTCTAGTATTCTGGCCTGGAGAATGGCCCTGTACAGTCCATGGGGGTCACAGAGTCAGACAAGACTGAGCAGCTTTCACAAGTAGTAATAATAACAGCAGGACTTTGTTTATATTATTTCTGTGAGTTAATGCATGTGCTGTGTTGAGCACACATTGTCAGCTATTAATATTTATCAACATTAAAAGCTCTGAGAGCTTGGATAGAAGAATGGGCAGAGTATGGCAGGAGCAAATCATTTTTCTGCCACATCCAGGTTTAATCTTACAATACAGGTAACCACACTAGGACTCAGTTTCTTTGTCTGAAAAATACAGAAAACATTTTCCCACATTAGGTTTTGAAGAGAATTAAATGAAATACCACCTTGGGGAGTTAAGGTGCCTTGCAGGTGACACACTCTCAACTACTGGGAGCTGTTCCTCCTGAAATACAACGGTGGGCATAGCAGTTACAGAACAAAATACAAAGGATTTGTCCTGGGCAAAGAAATGAGTCTGATACAAGAAGAAGATGGCTACAACAAGACACTACCTGAGGAGGCATTTTGGGTTCCTCACAAGATGGAGATAAAAAGTTTGTTGAAGAGCACAGATCCAGCCAACTCAACCCAAATTCACTTTTCCAGTCTGCCTGAAATTACCCAAGTTATTATCCTGGCACTCATACCACTTCAACCCTTTCACTTACAGCCAAAGTCCAGCAGCATCCTGAAACAGTGGGCAAAACATTGAGCAGCTTACCCTGGCTTTTCTTCCCTGAAACAGATTGAACCTGGAGTTGTTTTACAGAAATAGAGCTGTGCATGTGCAAAATGGAAATCCATGTCTCTAGGATGACCTCAGAACAAAGAATCTTAAGTACATGAAACTTAAGTATATGGAACTTAATCTTAAGTACATGGATCTCTGAGAGCAAGAAATCTTGCCACCAGAGCCCTTTTTTGAGGTGAGAAGTCTTTTAATAAGGAGAATCTGCATTCCAGCAGCACAGGTAGCTCCTACAATCTGATTCAAGACTAGCCAATCAGTTTCCAAACTTGAAATTCCCCTAAACTCTAAAATTTTGCCTTAAACCCTGAATCAGTGAGACAGATTTGAGATAGTTGCTTCCTCTCTCCTTGGCAGCTGACCTTGCAAATAAAGCACTTTCTTTTCTCAAAGTGCCATAGTGTTGGCTTCTATGAGTGTTGGGCAGTGAGCCATTACTAGGCGACAATCTGTCCCCAAATCACCTCTCCACCAAGTTTTCATCTCTGCACCAACACTGCAGTCTGTCTGCTCCCATTCCCCTGGCTCTCCTGCTTCCTCTGTGTGCCCACAATTGTCCTCCTTAACTTTTAGTCCCATCTACAATCCACTTTTATGTATTCAAATTCTACCTAGTCTGCTGGACTGGATTTAATCTTCACCTTTATAGGAAGTTTTCCCCCACCCTTACGGTTGAAATCAACTTTCTTTGCTCTCGACTTATAGACTGCTCTGTTTTCTCTGTGCTTCTCTTAAAGTACACACCACTTTCTCCTTCATCTTAGAGGTACATTTTAACCTTGCACTACCTTAGAAGCATCTTGAGGTCATGCTTTATTTCCAACCTCATCCCTTTGCCATCCAAAGGGCCAGGGCAGCATTTCCCACACAGGCATATCATAAGTGTTTGTTGACTGTTCTAGACTAGAAAGATCATCCATGACAGCCAACGTGCACATAAACTGCCAAATGTGATGTGATAACTCAATAAACTCCAAGTATCTACACTACAGGGAAAGCAGTAATAAAGATGAATTTCGTGGTAACCGTTTGGTTCAGCTGTACAGCCTTCCTGGCAGCACAACCTTGGTAACAGAAGTGAGGCTGAGATGTGGGGAGTCACACAGCTGGAGGACTCATTCAGGAAGTCTCTCTTCTCTCTCTGAACTTTGTCCCAGAGCTTCTGGACTTGGCACATGTCACTGGCCCAGGTGGCCACTCAGGACATGAATCTATCAAGTGTTGGATGGACCCAAATATCAAGGGTGACTGTGACACATGTCTATTGCCATACCTTGGACTACTTGGGGCAAAGAGAATCACTGAAATGATGTTTAGGCCTCAGTGTCCCTGTGACATAATAAGAAATGTGTGTGTGTGTGTGTGTGTGTATGTGTGTGTATTTGGTTTCTGCCCCCAGTTCCAGAAACAGAGCTCCCAAATCTCTTGTCATTTTCTGAGTGATAAAGGTACTATGAGTGTCTTGTTCTAATAGTTGATCTTTGACCCTGGTTTTGACACAGAGCCCATGTAATTTCCTGAGCAATAGTGAGAAGGTAACAGGCAAGAAGGCTAGGGGTCTCCAAACAGAGAAAATAGGCTGCAAGTGTCAGACACTTTTTTATATCCCTCTTAACTGGCAGGAGGAAACAAACTACAAGTGTCAGATTTTTTTTCCCTTTTCTGTACAAAATCAAAAGGAGGTTTCTCTTAAAATTCTGGGTTGCCATGATGACACCCGGTTCCACCTGAACTTTTCTCAAACCTTGAGCTAACCAATGCATTTTTCTTATGGAAATGTTTTTTCTTAAACTATGTTAATGAACTATGTATTTACCCTAGACTTTGTCTTTCTTCAAGTCGGTGCTGCTTAAGACTCAGAAACAATAAGGGCTCAACAAGCTAGTATGTTTTACTCATACGTTGTTCTCCTAATCTATGTTAATGAAACTATATATTTACTTGGAAACCTGCCTTTCCTCAAGATTCATGTCAATCATTTTATGGCCCGGATGACTCACCTTGTTGCCAATGTTATCTCAAAATGCATGTTGTGGGTGAGGGGCCTGGTGCCACTCTGAATTTGGAGACATTTCTTTTCTCTAATTAACAACTTGCTGATAGGTATATAACATACTGCTAAAGGCTAGCAGGGGGGCGCTCTTTCTGCCCCCTTCTGATGTCTATGTCAGAAGTTTCATTGATATCTTTTATACTTTAATAAAACTTTATTACAACAGCTCTGAGCTATCAAGCCTCGTCACTGGCCCCAGATTGAATTCTTCTCCTCCAGTGGCCGAGAATCCTGGCATCTTTCATGGTTCAGCAACAAACTTTCAATAGGACCATCTTTTGTTCTAGTGAAGTGACTCCAGGTAGGCTCCTGAATGAGGACTGATCACCAGAGACCAAGCATGATCAGAAGCTTGGAACTTTCAGTCACACTTAACTCCCATCCTCTTGGGAGGGGAGAAGAGCTGGAGGTTGAATTAATAGCCAATCATGCTTATGTGATGATGCCTCTATTTAAAAAATCTCTAAAGTACAGGTTTCAGAGAGCTTCCAGGTTGTCCTGAGCTTCCAGGACACGTGGAGGTGCTGGGAGGCATGCAGGCTCTATGCCTCTTCCCCACATTTTGCCCTATGTCCTTTTTCATCTGGATGTTCACCTATATCCTTTGAAACATCTTTTATGAGACCAATTTGAAGGTGGTGGTTCCCACAACCCTCCCTTCAGATACAATAATTTTATAGAGCTGCTCACAAAACTCGCACAACTCCCTCATCCTCTGGGGGGCACCAGGACATGTGACCTTCCATGATTAGTGAGAAGTGATGATACAGGATCCTGTGCACTGGCGGTCAGAAATACAACTGACAACCCAAGTACAAGTGGGGTCTGGAGTAGGGACAATCTTGTGGGGTCTGCACTAACCGTTAGCAGTTAGTGTCAGAACTGAGTTAAACTGTAGGCACCCAGTCAGCATCCACAGAGAACTGGAGAATTATCTGGTGTAGAAAAACCCACACGTTTGCTTCAGGAGTATTCAAAGAGTAATAGAAAGTGTTCCTTTTTCTTTTTACTCCCCAAATTTAGTAGAAAATCTGCCAATCCCTCCCATCCTGAGAAAGAATTCTGATATGGAAGGATGAAAAGAAGGAAGGAGGGGAAGAGTAAAAGGGAGGGAGGAAACAGAGAGGAAATAGAGAGGAAGAGCAGAATTTAGCCAACAGCATGTCCTTGTAACCACCACTCTTGAATTCTAACCTGTTTTGTCCACCATTTGATGCTCTACAACTAAGTGCTACAGAGTCTCACCTGGGCTTTCATATGCTTAATGCGTGCAACTAAAAATGCCAGTTTTAGGGTAAGGAAACTGACACCCACTGGTTATCAAATAAAACACTCAACTCTCACATGTCTAAAAGGCCCCATTAGAGTCCTGTGGGACCCCATAGGCCTGGCTCATCTTTATAAAATTACTTCTCTCAGTAACCTGGTGGTCCAGTGGATAAGACTCTGCCTTCCAATATAGGGGACTTGGGTTCAATCCCTAGTCAGGGAACTAAGATTTCATGTTGCTCAACAACATACTGAGCATTGGCCCACTACTGAGCCCGTGTGCTGCAACAAAAGATCCCGTGTGCCACAACTAAGACCTGATGCCACCAAATAAATACTAAAAACCCAAATCAATACACACTAAAAAGAGAAATTCTCTCCTAGTCCTAGCTTGGGATGCTTACTCCTTGGAAGGAAAGTTATGACCAACCTAGATAGCATATTCAAAAGCAGAGACATTACTTTGCCAACCAAGGTCCGTCTAGTCAAGGCTATGGTTTTTCCTGTGTCATGTATGAATGTGAGAGTTGGACTGTGAAGAAGGCTGAGCGCCAAAGAATTGATGCTTTTGAGCTGTGGTGTTGGAGAAGACTCTTGAGAGTCTCCTGGGCTGCAAGGAGATCCAACCAGTCCATTCTGAAGGAGATCAACCCTGGGATTTCTTTGGAAGGAATGATGCTAAAGCTGAAACTCCAGTACTGTGGCCACCTCATGCAAAGAGTTGACTCATTGGAAAAGACTCTGATGCTGGGAGGGATTGGGGGCAGGAGGAGAAGGGGACGACAGAGGATGAGATGGCTGGATGGCATCACTGACTCGATGGACGTGAGTCTGAGTGAACTCCGGAGTTGGTGATGGACAGGGAGGTCTGGCATGCTGCGATTCACGGGGTCGCAAAGAGTCGGACACGACTGAGCAACTGATCTTATCTGATCTGATCTGAAAGGCCCTATATGAGCAGATGAGCAGGTTGACCAATGGAGGGAAGGGTTTCACAAAAACTTTAGAATTTTTTTAAAATAGAGTTTTCAATCGCTCAAACTTAGTCTGGTATAACATAGTATTTCCCCCTTCATTCAAACCCTCATTTTTTTCAAAGGAAATTTAATTTCAACAATGTGCTGTTATAATTAAATAAAGGACTCAGTCATTCAAATATCAAAATTCTTGCTTGAAAAATAAATCTTTCCTGGCTTTCCGGACTGCCAGGAAAGTTTTAACTGTGGCAGCTTTGAGCTAAGAGTTTTCACAGAGCCAGGGTGAGAAATTTAACCAGGAATTTATCATCTGAATATGTTGTGTGGAGCCTGAGGTAGATGAAGCTCCTCTCCTTATTCTCATCATTCTGACTATAAGCGTAACTGAAGCACTGATGTTTCTGAGAGAACTTAGGAGCCTCAGCAATCCTTCATTCTTGGTGAGTCCACAGCGCAGTGTATCACACCTCTTAAAGAACAATCTGCTGCTGTTCTGTAAATCCCAACACGCAGTAAACGCCACATGAAAAAGTTTGTGGTAATTTCAGCTGTGTTAGTTTATCACCAGCAATGCTTCATCCCAGCCACTGACAACCAAAATAATCAGCTGACGGTTATTCTCCTGGATAAAATATGAAGTTTTAAATGGAAACACAGGACAGAATGAGGATGCTTGCAGAAAACGGAAAAACAAATTTAACTTCTGGGGAGAAGACCAGACAGATTCTCTTCCAATGCACCAGGAAATGCCTGATTATTTTCTGCATTATGGCAACACTGCCCCAATGAATTTGGGGTCATTTGCTATATGCTCAACTGAGAACAAAGATCCACACTGGGGTCTGGTTCCAATTAGGTGTAAGAATCCAATGGGATAGCCTCAGACAAGGTCACCCTCTAAACACTGTCAACGGTGAGGCAGATGGAGATTTGGAGAGAGAGAAGGGAACGAAGGCCATAAGGAACTATGTTAAAATACAAACCTAGTCCTTTTTCCTCCTTTGGACAACCACCTGGATGGCTAGTTGTCCTCTCCTGGATAAGGGCATGTTATTTCCCATCCTGACACACAGTGCCACTCTCATTTTATTTCAGCTCAATTCTAAAGATTTAGGAATTGATGAAAAGTTCACTCCTAGGGCAAAGGACCAGGGTCCTACATCATCACTTCTCATTATTCAGGGAAAGTTTTGTGTCCTGGTGGCCCCAGAGGATGAGGGAGTGTGTGAAAGAGCAGTGCATCTTACCTGTGATATAAAAGTCATATCCCAGGAAGACCATTCAAGGCAAGAAAGCCAATCAAGCAAAGTTATCAGTCTATAGGAGGATGTGCAAACTAAATGAAGGTAGGGTAAACAACTAGTTCAGATGAGAGAGAAGTGGGCAAACCAACAGGGACTGGATAAACTCCAAATGCTGTTTACCAAAATTGGGTGTTAACAGATGAAACAGGCTCACTTAAAAGAGCTGTGTAGGGACAAAGATGCCCATATACTCAGCTACAACAGTAATTAAGCAGTTCCTATATGCCACTCTTCTAAGGGCTTTATATATATTATCTCATTTCATCCTCACAAGCCAGCTACCTGATTAGGTACAGTGATCATCATCTCCTTTGTTTAGGTGAGGAAGCCAGGACACAGAGTGGTTTAGTAGTTTGCTAAATCCCTCTGCTAGTAAGTGGAAAAGCTGAGATTCAAACCCAGGAGTTGGCTCCATGGTCCGTGAGCTATAATCAACAAGCTGGTAGGCTCTCTGACCAGCAAAAGTCTGTACCCAGAACTCATTAGATATTCAGAGGCTCAGACAATACGCCCATGTTGGCAGGATCACTTTAGAGTAGCATTCGATCTCAAAAGTATAATTCACCCTCTCTCCAGCACTGTAGACCCCAGAGTCCAAGAGACAAGTCATGCCAGAAACAGGGTCACCAGGATGTTTCCATCCTGGAAGAATAGGAAACTACGAACATGGATAGAAGGAGACCCATGTTCCTTCTTGGACCCTGCAGACCAGGACTTAATCTCCTCATACTCACAATGTTCAATAAAACCCCAATTTTGGAGTTAGTATTAACTAGCAATGCTTTCAGCAGAAAATTGAATAGAAGAGTTATTTAAGGCATTAAAAGTGGGAAAGTTGAGCATGAAGGTAAAGACACCTCATAAAATGGTTAATTAGAAAAGTATTTTAAATATTATAAATACTTACACTTTGAATATTCCAAATATTTGCATAACTTTATACCAAGAGGAGCCTTAACAAGTTTTCAAACTTCCAGAAGCTATAAAAAGACATGGGTATTGTTTTCCTTGTGCTTGTTTTTAAGCAGAGCTCAGAAATTGTCCAGCAAACCCAAAATGAGGCATATTTTCCTTCAGTAAACGTGACAGAATCTGCTCTCATATCTGGTCTAAATTCCCTGCTCCTGCTTTTTTATCATACTCATTACATCCTTTTCTTCCAAGTGAGCTCTGCTTTAAGGATCAAGGATGCACAAGGCTTCACACAAAGCCCTCCACTCATAAAGTCTGCATTCTAGTGGACAAGACAGATATTGAACAAGCGAACATTTGGAATATCTGTGGGTTGTACTTAACAGTGTGAGAGAAATACACAGGAGCCTGTGATGAACAATAATAGAAGGAAAACCTGCTTCAGGATGGATGACAAGCACAACTTCTCTGAGAATGTGATATTTCAAATAAGACTAAGAACTGTAGTGTTTTTTTTGGCTTTTTTTTTTAAGATAAAATTGACAAATCTTTAGCTGGACTCACTAAGAAAAAAGAGCACCCAAATAAATAAAATCAGAAATGACAGAGGAGACATTACAACTGATGTCACAGAAGTACTAAGAATCATAAGAAACTACTGTGAACCAGTGATACCCCTACAAACTGGATAACCTAGGAGAAATATATAAAGCTCTAGAAATATACAACCTACAAAGACTGAATCAGGAAGAAATAGAAAATCAGAACAGATCAATAACAAATGAAGAAACTGGGTCAGTAATCAAAAACCCCTCAACAACAAAAATGTCCAGGAACAGTCAGTTTTACTGGCGAACATTAGCAAAAAACAAAAACCATGGCATCCAGTCCCATCACTTCATGGCAAAAAGATGGGAAAACAATGACAGACCTTATTTTCTTGGGCTCCAAAATCACTGAAGATGGTGACTGCAGTCATGAAATTAAAAGACGGTTGCTCCTTGGAAGAAAAGCTATGACCAACCTAGACAGTGTATTACAAAGCAGAGACATTACTTTGCTGACAAAGGTCCATATAGTCAAAGCTATGGTTTTTCCAGGAGTCGTGTATGGATGTAAGATTTGGACAATAAAGAAGGCTGAGTGCTGAAGAATTGATGGTTTCAAACTGTGGTGTTAGAGAAGACTCTTGAGAGTCCCTTGGACCTTGGACTGCAAGGAGATCAAACCAATCAATCCTAAAGGAAATCAACCCTGAATATTTATTGGAAGGACTGATGCTGAAGCTGAAGCTCCACTACATTGGCCACCTATGTGAAGAACCAACTCATTGGAAAAGACCCTGATGCTGGCAAAGATTGAAGGCAGGAGGAGAAGGGGGGTGACAGAGAATGAGATGGTTGAATGGCTTCACCATCTCAATGGACATGAGTTTGAGCAAACTCCAGGAGATGATGAAGGACAGGGAAACCTGGTGTGTTGCAGTCCATGGGGTCACAAAGAGTCGGACATGATTGAGCAACTGAACAATATTAGTGAACATTTAAAGAATAATTAATACCATTTCTTCTCAAAGTCTTCCAAAAAATTGAAAAGGGGAACACTCTCGAATTCATTTTACCAGGCCAGCATAGCCAGATATCAAAGCTAGATAAGGACACTACAAGGTTTAGAAAGCCCACATACTAATATCCCTGATGAATACAGATGCAAAAAATTCTCAACAAAAGATTTGTTGTTGCTGTTCAGTTTGTTAAGTCATGTCCAACTCTTTGCAACCCCATGGACTGTAGCACGCCACTTCCCTGTCCTTCACTGTCTCCCAGAGTTTGCTCAAATTCATATCCACTGAGATGGTGAAACCATCCAACCATCTCATTCTCGGTCATCTCCTTCTCCTCTCTCCCTTAATCTTTCCCAGCATCAGGGTCTTTTCCAATGATTCGGCTCTTTGCATCAGGTGACCAAAGTATTGGAGCTTCAGCATCAGTCCTTCCAAACAATATTCAGGGTTGATTTCCTTTAGGATTGACTGACTGGTTTGATCTCCTTCAGTCCAAGGAGATATACTAAGTGAATTCAACAACATAGCTCTAGTAATCAAAAGAGTGTGGTGCTGGCATAAAAATAAGAGACATAAACCCAAGGAACAGAATTGAGAGCCCAGAAATAAGCCCTTGCATACATGGCCAATTAATATTTGACAAGGGAGCCAAGAATACTCTATGGGAAAATCATAGTCTCCTCAATAAATGGTGTTGGAAAAACTGGATTCACATGCAAAAGAATAAAACTGGGCCCCTAACTTATATCACTCACAAAATTGCCTGGAAATTAAAAAAATAATAAATAAACATAACTGAAACCATAAAACTCCTAGAAGAAAACATAGGAGTAAAACTCCTTGACATAGACTTTAGCAATGATTTTTTTTTTTTTTTTTGGTGTGTGTGGGGTGGGCGGGGGGATTTGACACCAAAAGTACAAGCCACAAAAGCAAAAATCAACAAGGACTACGTCAAACTAAAAATTTTATGCACAGCAAAAAAAAAAAAAATCAACAAAATAAAAAGGAAACCTACAGTATGGGATAAGATATTTGCAAATCATATACCTGTTAAGGGATTAATTTTCAAAATATATAAGGAATCAACACAACTCAATAACAAGAAAATTAAATAATCTAATTTTAAAATGAGTTAAGACACTAAATATATATTTTTCCAAAGAAGATAAATGGCCAACAGGTACATGGAAAGATATTCAACATCACTAATTATCAGGGACATTAGGGAAATGTCAAAACCATATTGAAAATCAAAACCATATTGAGATATTACCTCAGAGTTGTTATACTGGCTAGAATCAAATGACAAGAAATAAGAAGTATTGGTGAAAATGTGAAGAAAGGGAACCCGTGTGCACTGGTGGCGGGAATGTAAATTTGTACAGCCATTATGGAAAGCAGCATAAAAGTTCCTCAAAAAACTAAGAATAGAACTACCATAGTATGAGCAATTTCACTCCAGGGTATATAACCAAAGAAAATGAAAATAAGATCTTGAAGAGAGACCTGTGTTCATTGCAACACTATTCATAATAGCCAAGATATAGAAACAACCCAAGTGTCTATCAGCAGATGAATGAATACAGATGTGGTACACATCAATGGAATATTATCCAGCCATGAGAAGGAAAGCAATTCTGCCATTTGTGACACGGATGGGCCTTAAAGGCACAATGTTAAGTGAAATAAGTCAGAGAAAGACAAATGCTGCATGATATCATTTATATGTGGAATCTAAAACAAAACCAAATTGATAAAAACAGAGTAAAATGGTGGTTGCCAGGGCTGGAAGGTGAGGCAAATGGAGAGAGGCTGGTCAAAGGGTACAAACTGATGTAAGTTCTGGGGTATATAGCACAGTGACTATAGTTGATAATACTTTAATATATATTTGAAAGTTGCTAAGAAAGTAGATCTTAAATGTTCTCACCACAATTAAGAAATGGTATGTGATGTGATGAGGGTATTAGCTAACATTATGGTGTAATTATTTCTCAATAAATAAGTTTGTCAGATCAACACGCTGTACACCTTAAGCTTACACAACACTATATGGCAACTACATCTCAATAAAGTTGAGCGGAAGAAAGATTCCACTGTAGAGAAAGTCACAGAAGACCTAGAGCTTGAGCTTTTCCTATTGCACAAGATTTAGGACATGATGATTGAGGTAAAATAATGTTATGAAATTTTTATAGAAATCCTACAAGCCCATTGCTGTCCCCTACCTACCCTATCAAATCCACTTCTCCCATTTTGGGGCTGCTCTTACCCTGATACTATCACATGTATCACTTTTCCTCCAAATCCCCTATTTTGATATAACTGGTCTATTTTGTACTCCCTAAAGAGATGGCATCTATTTCTTACTTCCTCCTCACCATCTCCCAGATGTTCTCTCCATCAGGATTGCCCTTCTCCCTTTCTTTGTCCAAGTCCAGCTGGTTTCATCTATTGATGACATTTTCCCTGGATACCTCTATCTATAGGGTTTCCCTGGTAGCTCAGATTGTAAAGAATCTGCCTGCAGTGCAGGAGAACTAGGTTTGATCCCTGGATTGGGAAGATCCCCTGGAGAAGGGAATGCCAACCCACTCTAATATTCTTGCCTGGAGAATCCCCAGGACAGAGGAGGCTGGTGGGCTACAGTCTGTGGGGTCACAATGAGTTGGACATGACTGCATAATGAACATTTGCACTTTAACCTCTATCTACAAGTGACCTGTGAACACCTACAACCCACAATGAATGCATCACTTGATGCTTGGTGTGCACTGTCTTGACTCTACACTAACTTTTCAGTACTGGTATCAGTCTATTCAAATAAGCCATGTACAATTTGAGGTCATGTGCTTCTTTGCATATTTCTTTGCTGACACAGAGTAACTAGATAAGTGCCTCATAGTCACTTATAACATTTGGTCACCATATTGTATTTGGCAATTTACTTAACTTTCTCCTTAATAATTCTTGCATCTAATTAAGCATGAAGTCCTACTGTGTCAGATTTATTTAGATCTCTTATATCTATATGTCTCTTACCATCATCTCATCCACCCCCACTCTGGTTCAACCAATCATTATTTCCCCACTTTGATCAGTGGAATAACCTCCTAACTGGTATTTCTGCCTCCAGTGTTACCCCTACGAACCACTCAGTGTGCAACGCCAGGTCTTTCTAAATTGCATTTTGATTATGTCACTTCTCTGATGAAACCTCCTCTATGCATGTCCATTGTACTTAGCGTGAAAACCAAAAGTATCTCCTAGTTTCTAAGGCCCTGCCCACTTCTCGCATTTTGGAGCCACTCTTACTCTGATACCAGCTAAAGTCTCTTGTGCGGCAAAACTCTAATTTCTACCTGCACACTCTGTGTCCATGTCTCCATCATGTTTGTTCCTGCTCATCCTTCAGAGAACATCTCATGGATTCTTCCTCAGAGGATGTGTTCCATCATATCCTCATAGCTTGTGGTCTTACCCTTTCCATCTCTGGTCGCAAGCATGAGTCTATAAATAATTAAGTAATGTGTGATTTCATGTCAGTCTCCCTAACTACATCTACATTCCCAGGAAGAAAAAACTTTATTTTCTTGTTCACTATTTTATCCTGAGCTCCTAGCTCAGTGCCTGGATTATAGTAAACCTTAAGTATCTTAAATAAACAAATTTACAGTTTAAGTATAAGCTCTTCAAAGCATGAAGTCTGTCTTATTCACTCGTTTATCCTCTATACCTAGCATGAGGTCATTCACGTAGTAGACCCCAAATTTTTGGTTGGTCAAAAATTTGTTCAGGTTTTTCCATACCATCTTACAGAAAAAACTGAACAAACATTTTGGCTAATTCAATAAGGTGCTTTTTGTAATAAGCACCTCTATTCATAATGTTAGCTTTGTATTTTACCAAAGTTCAAGGATGCTAAGAAAGTAATAAGCATGGAATTTTGAAAAAAGAAATATTAAATGATGGACTTTTTTAAAAACACAAAACTTTTGGTGCTGATTTAGGTCAAACACAAATATATATTTACCTCTACTGCCTAGAGAGCTAAGGCTTGGATTTGCATGTGAAGCTATAATCTTGAATTTACCA
This sequence comes from Bos indicus x Bos taurus, assembly GCF_003369695.1. Lineage (NCBI taxonomy): Eukaryota > Metazoa > Chordata > Mammalia > Artiodactyla > Bovidae > Bos > Bos indicus x Bos taurus. Next base: position 77,823,875 of record NC_040083.1, on the reverse strand, counting down.
GTCTTCAAATAAAACTTGACTCTAGACCCAAAGTTTAGACATCATCTGTGAATACAGATGGGGCTTCTCTGGTGGCTCAGCAGTAAAGAAAATGCCTGCGATGCAGGAACTGCAGGAGATGCAGGTTTAATTCCTGGGTTGGGAAGATTCCCTGGTGGCTCAGACAGTAAAGAACCTGACTGCAATGCAGGAGACCTCGGCTTGATCCCTGGGTTGGGAAGATCCCCTGGAGGAGGGCATGGCAACCCACTCCAGTATTCTTGCCTGGAGAATCCAATGGACAAAGGAGCCTGACGGGCTACAGTCCATAGGATCACGAAGAGTCAGACTTGACTGAAGTGACTTAGAACACACAGCACATAAATACAGATAAGAGCAATTTCCTATGCTAAACATGGTTTAAAGGTCAGTTATTGTTTGGTTGTTGAATAATGTGTTCTCACATTGTTGCACTTACAAAAATAAGCAGGACATTTGTTTTGAATTATCAGAGAATTTGAATCTTGGCAGCTTCCACCTCTGCTGTATGCAGAACCAGGGTCTCTCAGACATAAGCTACTCTCTTAGACATTTTCTCAAGCTGTGTTAACTGCTTCAGGCAAGGTGGAAAATATGCCAAGAACAAATGGAGATACATCACTAAAGAACAGTGTGTGGCCGTGATAAACCTCCTAGACTAAACTCAAGAAGGGAAGGCTCTGTCAGGCACTGCTAATGTATAATAGCAATGCTACCTTCATCGGAAAACAAACAACCATAGGGCAGCAGTACGGCTTGAAAGTTTCCAAAACTGCGTTTCTAATTTGCATGCCTAGCAATACAACATGTGTTGATAGAGATGAGTTTGCTGAAGTTAAGTGTGAGGAAAAAAAAAAAAAGTCTTGTTGCCTGTTGCTTTAAAGTAGAGATTCATGAAATGTATTCCCTGGAGCACTCATATAGGATGATAAAGAGGAAGGGTGTCTATAATCCCTCTTGGAGACTCACCATGCATGCAATCACACTGAAAGCCCTGGAGTAAAGAAATCTGTTAAGCCTGGCATTTCTCAAAATTAATTGAATATGGAGCCTTTTCCTATGTAACATCCTGTTATCATTTATCACTTTTTTGGCTGCTAGGCATCTGCAGCACCTGCCTACATTTAGGGAATTCCCAACTGCGTGAATCTTACTGGGAGACAAGGCCCATCTCTTACTACAGAAGGTGAAAAGGCACATAATCTCACTCTGTCTCACTTTATGGAAACCAGGGCCAGTTGGCTGCTTCCCTGGTGCTCTGACTCTGGAAGTAAGTGACAGAGAAGCAGGAGCAGTAATGATTCATTCTGGCGGCTACGAGAGGCACAAGGTTCAAGTCCAGCGTCTCAGGTGAGGCAAGGAAAGTGCTGTGTCTGCAGGTGGCGGCGGTGCTGTCCCCACAGGGCTAAACCGGTGGCATGATTTTGGTTGTGATTCCAGCCACCAACCTCTCCCTTGGCTCCTGACCATTTTTTTGACCTGTTCATCAGTATTCCTGGCTGTGAATTCATCACTGTGAATTCATGCATTCATTCAAGTCACCCTTCTTTTTTTATTTAGGTCATCCAGGATCAACGCCTGCGGCCTGTAAATGAGAATTTTGTTATTACTAGTCCTTAAACATCTGGCAGAGGCAGTGCAGAACTACCTTAATTTTTCTTTTTTTTTTTTAACTTTCTATCTTATATAGGCATATAGTCGATTAACAATGTTATGATAGCTTCAGGGGGACAGCAAAGGGACTCAGCCATACATATACATGTATTCATTCTCCCTCAAACTCCCCTCCCATCTAGTTTGCCACTTAACATTGAGCCATTTCCCTCAGTAGGACCTTTTGATTATCCATTTTAAATATAGCAGTGTATACACATCCATCCCAAACTCCCTAATTATCCTACCCCTCCAACCTCCCCCTCCACCTGGCATCCATAAGTTCCTTCTCTAAGTCTGTGAGTCTCCTCTTTCTGTTTTGTAAATAAGTTCCTTTGTATCGTTTCTTTTTAGATTCCACATAGACAGGATATCATACAATATTTCTCCTTCTCTGTCAGACTTACTGGACATAGTATGATAATCTCTCGGTCCATACATGTTGCTGCAAATGCATTATTTTGTAGCAGGACTACTTTAGAACATGTTACATTTGTATGTAAGTTGGATGCTAAGATGAAAGTATAGTCTGTTGGTGGGCCTTTTCTGCCTTGGTAACTAGACACACTAATACAGATTCCAATTTGGTACTCTTGAGAAATCTGTATGTAGGTCAGGAAGCAACAGTTAGAACTGGACATGGAACAACAGACTGGTTCCAAATAGGAAAAGGAGTATGTCAAGGCTGTATATTGTCACCCTGCTTCTTTAACTTCTATGCAGAGTACATCCTGAGAAACGCTGGTCTGGAAGAAGCACAAGCTGGAATCAAGATTTTCGGGAGAAATCTCAATAACCTCAGATATGCAGATGACACCACCCTTATGGCAGAAAGGGAAGAGGAACTAAAAAGCTTCTTGATGAAAGTGAAAGTGGAGAGTGAAAAAGTTGGCTTAAAGCTCAACATTCAGAAAACAAAGATCATGGCATCTGGTCCCATTACTTCATGGGCAATAGATGGGGAAACAGTGGAGACAGTGTCAGACTTTATTTGGGGGGGCTCCAAAATCACTGCAGATGGTGACTGCAGCCATGAAATCAAAAGACGCTTACTCCTTGGAAGGAAAGTTATGACCAACCTAGATAGCATATTCAAAAGCAGAGACATTACTTTGCCAACCAAGGTCCGTCTAGTCAAGGCTATGGTTTTTCCTGTGGTCATGTATGGATGTGAGAGTTGGACTGTGAAGAAGGCTGAGCGCCGAAGAATTGATGCTTTTGAACTGTGGTGTTGGAGAAGACTCTTGAGAGTCCCTTGGACTGCAAGGAGATCCAACCAGTCCATTCTGAAGGAGATCAGTCCTGAGTGTTCTTTGGAAGGAATGATGCTAAAGCTGAAAGTCCAGTACTTTGGCCACCTCATGCGAAGGGTTGACTCATTGGAAAAGACTCTGATGCTGGGAGGGATTGGGGGCAGGAGGAGAAGGGGATGACAGAGGATGAGATGGCTGGATGGCATCACTGACTCGATGGACATGAGTCTGAGTGAACTCCGGGAGTTGGTGATGGACAGGGAGGCCTGGCATGCTGCGATTCATGGGGTCGCAGAGAGTTGGACACAACTGAGTGACTGAACTGAACTGAATGCAGTTTATGAAAAAAAAAAAAAAGGTGTCAGAAGTAAGATCATGTCTGAGCTCACTCTCAGATAATTTAAGAGGCTTCTAGTAGGCACCACTACTTAACACCCTCTGATTTGACCATGACCCCCTCCTCCTTGACCCGCCCCCAAGCCACAATCATCTAGTATTGACCATTCCCTTTGTCCTTAAACAATCTAAACTAACACCTCTGTCTTGCTGCTAAGCAGTGTGATCTTCGTTCTGATTATGTGGGTTACAAAACTAAAAAAATGATAATTGTGCAAGACAGAGAGGTTTCAGCCAACATAAGATTGTAACCTGTTAAAATGCTAAAATTTAGCTTAAAAATGCTAAAATTCAAAAAAAAAGAAAATACGTCAGAGTTTTCCAGGAACAAGAACCAAGTTCAAATGGGCCACCTGAGTAGCAGTAGGAGTTGGCATCCTCCGTGTCTCTGGCCAGGCACTGGGAGATAATGAGCCTGCGGGTAAATATAAATGTTAGCATTGGAGAGAGATTTTTTTCCTCCTTTCCTGGTTGGTGAAAACAGTCTCATATGTTTCTACTAATAACGTCGTACCGTGGGGGTAGAGATGACATATTTCTTCCTAGTGTGGGTGACCTTGGGATCTCTGCTTGAAATACATCCTCTTCAAATCTGATGTTGTTACTGTTTCTATTGTCACCTTGGTCTAGCATGTCACTTGTGATAATGGACTGATCATAGATGAAATGGGATTCCCTGCTTGTTACTGAGGAAAACCTGGATTTCTGAGCTTAGCCCCTCTCATCTGTACACACTGGCTCACTTCAGCTGATCCTACTATCCCCCTACCCACACATCCTACTGGTTCTTATAAGAAAATGAGAGGTTCTATACTATGCCTTTTTAAAGGCACTAACTAATACAAATGATTTCTAGCAAGTTCCTTCTTTTTTACTTTGCATGCAAAAAATATCCAGTTGAACAATTTGGCTTATTTGGAGAAATTATACATTGATTCATTAATTAGGATAGCTTTTCCCTTTTCCCATCATCCCTCTCTTGGGCTATAAAACTATAACTATCATTTTCCAGGGGCTGAAGAAAAGTTTAGAGGGTCAGAAAGAAAAAAGATAAGAGGCATCCAGTTTTTCAGTGTAAAGCTCAAAAGCTAGGGGTTCAGGTACAAAAATAGGGAATAAGAAACTAAATGTATGAATGAGAACTGGAGTCTTCTCCCCTTTGAATTGTCTACCCAGGGTCTGATAGCCCAACGCAACAGCTCAGCAGGCATCCAGACAGAAATGACCGATTCTAAGGAGCAGGTAACACAAGGTACATGGGCTGGCAGCAGAGAACATGACCAGATAGAGAACAGAGAGTGTAGTGACCTGAGGACATTTGAGTAAACCACTCAAGCTTTCCTAAAGCTTGACACCAACCTGAGGAGAAAGGAAGTTTACTAAAAAAGAGGGGAGAAGGGGCACAGATCCCAAATGTAGCTAATTTTTTAACTTGAAGTGATTGAAAGTGAAAGTGAAGTCACCCAGTCATGTCTGACTCTTTGCGACCCCATGGACTGTAGCCTACCAGGTTCCACCGTCCATGGGATTTTCCAGGCAAGAACACTGGAGTGGGTTGCCATTTCCTTCTCGAACCCTGGTCTCCCGCGTTTTAGGCAGACGCTTTCCCGTCTGAGCCACCAGGGATTGAGAAATTACAACTGTTGACAGATTTAACCTAAAGGTAACAAGATCCCATGTTTCTTTCTTTTTATTTTTGGCTGCACTGGGTCTTAACTGCTTTGTGTGGGCTTTCTCTGGCTGCAGCAAATGGGTCTACTCTTCGCTGCACTGCGCAGGCTTCTCGTTATGGAGGCTTCTCTTGTGGAGCGCAGGCTCTAGGCACACGGGCTTCAGTAGTTGCAGCTCACGGGCTCAGTAAGTTGCGGCTCATGGGCTCTAGAGCACTGGCTCAATAGTTGTGGAGCACGAGCTTAGTTGCTTCAGGTCATGTGGGATCTTCTCAGACCAGGGGTCAAACCTGTGTTTCCTGCACTGGCAGGAAGATTTCCTATTCACAGCACCAGCAGGGAAGTTCAATCCTGCATTTTGTGAATTAGAAAAAGTGGAAGCTCAAGATCAGAAACAAAAATGTTATTACCAAAAAATACACTCCATTTTGTACTGCTGAACTTGAGAATTGTGAAGTTTGTATCCACTACACTTAGATTTGCTCCAAGGACTCAGGTATGAGTGCAATCCAAGCAGAACTGGCCTTTCTCATCATCCTGAATTTCTCCAAGTCTTCAGAGATTGTTGAACTGGGAAGAGAAGGGAGATGGGGAAAGACGTGGAATGAGGCAGCACCTGGAAAGATTATGAGAAGTACAAGTCGGAAATGAGGGAAGGAAGGAAACAGGAGGATGCAAAGAAGAAAGCATCATCATCTGTCTTTTCTGAAGTCCCAGAGGGGACAGATTCCCTTGCTCATCATTTTTCAGGCTGGGGGCAATGCAAGAGGGAAAGGTCAGGAGTTCCAGGATAGTGGGAAGATGTCTGCAGATGATACAGAAGAGATGGATCAGATGCATGCTTTGCAGGGAGCATCTAGCTTAGAAATAGTAATTTTGAGAAATTCAAAAATAAAACACTTTCTGTATAAGAGTATAAGAAAGATATGTGGTGAAATAGGCAATGCAACTAACTTCCAAGCGCCTTTATGTTTGAGCTGCCAGAGTGATATGATCATCTTCTTACATCCAATGTCTGATAGCTTATTCACTTCTAGTGCTGTGGCGCAATTCCAGTTCAGATAATTACACTCTCTTACCTAACTCCTCTTGGAACATCTATTAAATATGTTTCCCATCCCTCTGGCCCCTGGTTATTTCTTATTCCAAATCTCTAGTACCCAAGGGATGGTGAGCCATGTTAAGCAGCATTTATCACATATCTTGAAATCTCTGAATGAGAAATGCTGTAAAAGTGCCCATTGATCTTCTTTAGCAAGAGCAGGCCAGCATTCCATAGGTGGTCCAAGTCATTTCCTAGATCTCCCCTCCTTATTTGCAAGCCCCTCACATTTATCTTGACTGTTTCCCACTTCCTTAATTGTAAATATCTCAAGAACAAGGAGTATATCTTTTTCTGGTAGCTTCTAGCAAATTATAAATACACCACAAAGCCTGGTGACAGATTACTTAATCACACTTGCACCAAGCTGCAGCCGAGTCCTCTTTGGGCCTGTCGTAACCTCATACTCCAGAACCTCCCTCACCAAGTCTGCTTTCCAACCTATCTAAACTAAAATAGCTATTAAAAACCATTTTTCCTTGTCTATCTGACATGGACAAAACTACACAGTAAAGAGGAAAATATGAAAAAGATGGATAAGGTGAGAAAGACATGGGAGCGCTCATAAAGGGTGTCACTCAGGAGGTGCTTACAAACATCCCTGAATGTGCACATAAACCTACAAAGGAGTGAAACGATCAATCAATCAGTGGAGATGTAAGCATAGGGCCCTTTGTGGTTGCAGTGGCAGATACTCACTTAGATGGAAAGCATAGGAAAAAAGGCGTTTGGGTCTCAATTCAGAATCTAGGGAAAGTCACCCCCTGCCCCCCTGCCCAGCTGTACTCAGAGCAGCTGCTTGTAACTGGGCCTCAGGAATGAAGGGAAGCAAGCACACTCAGGCCATCTCTCAATGCTGTTTTCCTCCACATATCAGGTTCATTCTGTTTTCTTTTGTTAATTCTCTAGACATGGAAGGTATCTAAGAGTTCCCAGATGATATATCTGCAGCTTATTCACAGCCTGGAGAGAGATCCTAAAATGAGCCCCGAGTCCAAATGACCTAGGAAGGCCCTCTCTGGTCCTGCTAGAGTCACATGTCCACCCTGGGACCATAGGATATCATCACCAGGAGAGTGTGAATGGGGGAGACAGGCTGGGGTAGCTCCCGGGTGTGCAACCCCAAAGGTCAAGAGCTAAGAATGGACTAAAGATTGTGTAGAATTGAATGCATTTTAGCTTAAATATCCAGTCAGTCAGATAGAACAGAAAATGTCAATGGACTTGTCTCTGTCACCTCTATAAAGCTACCCCAATGCTAGAGGGGGAGCACTAAGAACCCAGCCCTCTCCCCAGCCACAGCCACAATAGCCTGGTGGGATGCTGGAGGACCTCCGCCCCTCACCTAAGGGTCAGATGCTTAGGTGTGTGCTCATGCCTGTAAAGGCCCAGCCACCAGGCCTCGTGCTCCTCAACATGACATGATAAGTGAAAGACAGAGGAAGGACAGATGCAGGGACGTGGAAGGGAAGACAGTGGAGGGGGCTGTGTGTTGACAGGGAAGACAGAGGGTTGACTGGCTGTAGGCCCAAAAGAAGATCACCTCTTTGGGTTCCTCTAGCCCTGAAATTCCCAAGTCTTTCTGGAACTTCAAAGCCCTGGTCCCAAGGCCCAAGGCATGCCACGCCACGAGGAGGGAAGCAGTGAGACAACCAGGAAGGACCCAGGTTTTCACCCTACTCTCAACAAGTCACTTCCATTCTTAGCGCCAGTTCCCTCCTTGGTAATACAGTGGACTGGTCTCTGTGTTTGCCATTACCTCTCCTCAGCTATTAGCTTTTATCCCTGTGATAACAGGGCAGGAGGAAAGATCAATAAATTAACAGGTAACATTGCAGCAAGAGACAAGCAGGCCAGGAGGCAATCTTTTCAGTATCTTTTGAAGTCTCACAAAAATCCACTCTTGCTCCTGCCTCCGGCTAGCAAATTCTGACCCGATTTCACCCTCATCCTATAACTGTGACTTTCTTACCTTGGTATGAGTCAAGCATTTTGAGGCCTTTACACAAACACTGCAAAGATTTTGGTTTCACAAGCTGAAGTATAAAAGGCATTGGTCCCACGGTGATTAACTGGGGTTTTATGGGCACTTTTTCAAACCAGTACTGGGCAGCATGTATTCAGTTACTGCAGTTATGATTTCATTAGCTTCTCTGATAAATAATGCAATGACTTTAATGATGCATTTCCTCTTTAAAATGAAAAAAAAAAAAACCCACAATGGAAACTCCATTTCATAAAACGAGAAAGAACAATGACTTTAATTTTTATTACTTTTAAATTAATCTGTAAGGTTTTAATAAGTGAAAACTACTTTCTGAGGAAAAAATGCTTTAAAAAGGAAAGAAAAGGTTAACCTGTTCAAAAGGTACAATCATCTCTGGGTGAGTGCAGAATGGATATAGGTCAAGAAGCAGCATGAAAGCTCCACCTTCCTCGGTTGAGCCCTTTCTAGATCACAAAAGGAAAATGGTCCTGCCAAATTAAAGCCCTCCATAACAATAAAACCTGATTTAATGCAGTCATTATTTTTCCATTAAATCTGAATATCATCTAATGCATGGATGTTATTTTAAACCTACCACACTAATGCAAATCCAGCATCACTTGTAAATCAGACCTAAACGTTCCATCAGTTGTCATTATTGCTATTGACAATCTCAATACTTCATCCCCAAGGACATCATGCCCTCAACCTCTGACTCCAAAGACGGGTGGGGAAAGAATAAAGATGTATTTTAATTTCCAACAGAGAGCTGCTTACTGAAGTGTAGAGGTTGGGTCAGTAATACTCTGGAGGTCTCAGCTGAATTTGGTTCAAACATGTAACCCTTGCTTCCCTAGGCCACAATAAGCTGGAAAAACATTCCAGGCTTGGGTTAGGAACAACTGGGAAAGAAAAGGCTCTCTAAGTGTTTAAACCGGAGGAAATTTAGTGCTGGGTATTGGTGACATGGAGATGGAAGAGAACAGAAGAGCTGAGAAGCTGAAGGGAGATGATGGCGCAACCCAGAGATTGGCAATCACAGGGAGCGGTTGCCACACCTTGACTGGAGGCACCGACTGAAGTGGTACCAGGACCCAAGGGGCAGGGGTGCTGGGAGGACGCTAGACACACAGCAGGCCTGGAACAGCTGTAGGATTTGGAGCTATGAACTCAGAAGAGACCTCACTGTTTCTGGATGCTGCCTGAGGCACACAGCGGCTTCTCCCTTTTTCCTACCCTCTCACCCACTGCCAGCACCTCCCATTGGCAAACCCAGCTAGAAGACAAGAGACCTCAGAGCCTGGGAAAGGCAGTCTCTGGACATCTGTCCTCTTGCAGTGCAGAGCAGGAGAAGGATGAGGAAAGGGTATGAGAACCAATAGGCCCAGAACTGGCAGAGGTCACAGCTGTATTAGTTTTCCAGATCTGCCCTGCCAGACTGGGCTGCTCCACACCCTGCCTCAAACCACACCTCTGCTGAGAGCCACAGAAGTCTGGGGAGGGCTTTGATCTGCAGTGTGACAGTTTTTTTTAATCAACTTTAAATTACCAGACCTCCACAGGCAACTTTTCCCTCAACTCAAAGTCTGTGAGTGGTGGGCATCACCATCCACTTGCAAGCACCTAGCCCACCCTCTGTGGAGCAGACATTAGGGGTTACGTCTAAGGGGTTATATCACCACCCCTGGCTCTGTCACAGTGACCTCTTCAGAGATAGCAGACACATGGGCTCAGGCAGGTTAGAGCATGGTATCACCCTCCTCAAGAGGACTGATTCAAGTGAACCGGTGTCTTAAGAGGGCACTTATTCTACAAATGGAGGAAAGAGAAGCTATGGATGAGGAAGTATGTGGCCCCAGGAACCATCGTCAGAGACTTGGCTACCAGCCTGAGACGAAGGAGCCACCCAGAAGAGGCAGGACTGAAAGAGTCACAGAGAAAGCAAGCCACAACCCTGATGACAGCATCAGGCTGGAAAACAAACCAACCCCACCCCCACCCCTGGCACCTCATAACTTTATGGGAGACAACAAATTCTCTTGTGGTTTAAACCATTTGAGTCTTCTGTTGCTTATAATGAGTCCTAACTAAGATAGGGAACCAGTTGCTTCCTCAAAGGTTTGGCGCATGGTGGATGCAAATGAGGGGCTTCCTAGTAGCTCAGCTGGCAAAGAATCTGCCTGCAATGAAGGAGACCCTGGTCCAATTCCTGGATTTGGAAGATCCCCTGGAGAAGGGATAGGCTACCCACTCCAGTCCCTGATGGCTCAGACAATAAAGAATCCGCCTGCAATGCAGGAGATCTGGGTTCAGTCTCTGGATTGGGAAGATCCCCTGGAGGACGTATGCCAACCCACGCCAGTATTCTTGCCTGGATAATCCCATGGACAGAGGAGCCTGGCAGGCTACAGTCCATGGAGTCGCAAAGAGTCAGACACAGCTGAGCAACTAAGCACAGCACAGCAGAAGATGTGAATGAACCAGTGGTTTCTGTGGTTTTCTTAAATAGCTATTGAGAATTTTATTCCAAGCTCCTTGGGAACTGGGCTGGGGGTGGTCTAGCTCTCCTAACAAGACATCTGATTCTCAGTATCAATGACCTGCGCTAAACCTGTCTCCAACACAGGGCATGCATCCCCACCAGTCTCTCCACCTCAGATGTGTTTCCTAACTTCCAGTAGCCTGCATGTGCCACACCACACCCCCTCCCCGCCACGTGAAAAATTTGAAGCCTCCAACTCATCTCCTTTGTTAAATGGGTTCTAAGAGTCTAATTGTAATTATTTCTCCTGCAGACAAGGGAAAATATATAAATCACAGCTTTTCTAGGTTAGAAAGATTAGCCTCACCCATGAATCTCCTCTTGTGGTGTCCTTTCTATGAGCTTGGCACACCACAACCTGCCAAGAATAAATTAGCCACAACCCGAAATTGTAGGTAGAACCTTTCTCATAACAGAAACTCATTTGCATCACAATCATAGGTAAAGAGCTCTGTGGCAGCCTTCAAAAGCATAAACTTAAGAAAATGGCTGCAAGAAATTGTTATTTGGGTCGATGGCTTAAATGAGGTTGTGTTTCATTTTGTGAATAATATAGACAGGTAATAACAAGTTGACATCACGTGAATAAAATGTCTGGGGATAGGATGTCATAGTGGATGTTTCTCTAGGGCTGCTGCTGCTGCTGCTGAGTTGCTTCAGTTGTGTCTGACTCTGTGCGACCCCACAGACAGCAGCCCACCAGGCTCCCCCGTCCCTGGGATTCTCCAGGCAAGAATACTGGAGTGGGTTGCCATTTCCTTCTCCAATGCATGAAAGTGAAAAGTGAAAGTGAAGTCGTGCCAGACTCTTAGTGACCCCATGGACAGCAGCCTACCAGGCTCCTCCGACCATGGGATTTCCCAGGCAAGAGTACTGGAGTGGGGTACCATTGCCTTCTCCTTCTCTAGGGCAGTGGTTCTCAATTGAGGAGCAATTTGATGGGAGACGTTGGCAACGTCTGGATACATTTTTGGTTCTCACAACTGGGGTGGGAGTATTACTGGCAAATAGTGGGTAAAAGCCAGGAATGCCACTAAGCATCCTACAATGCACAAGACAGAATTATTCGCAACAAAAACTTTGAGTATCCAGCTTACAGTGTTCACAGTGCCAAGGTTACAAAACCCTGCTCTTTGATTTAAAGCCATAAGTAAACACAGAAGAAAAAACAATTAGATTAACATTGTTCATTCCAACAGATCTGGAGTACATTTAATTTTGGCTTATTTTTGGTTGCAAGGTATAGGAAATCCTACAAGTTTTTCTTCATATTTATTATACATTTAATTTCTTTATATCACTTTATTACTCTGACTAGACTATCTAGCACATTAGAGAAAAATGTAAGAACTTCATACACCCTTCCTTCTTCCCTTCTTCACCATTAAGTATGAGATTTGCTGAAAGCTTTTTATAGTTACCTATTATCAGGTAGAAATTCTTCAGCTTGCTAAAGATTTCTGTCATGAAACCTTGATGTTAAATTTTATCAAGTGTTTTTTTTTTTTTTTTCTGTGTCTATGGAGATAATCAAATAGTTTTTCCCTTTCTGCTACTAATGCACTGAATTACATTAATTGAATTTTTAACATCAAACCAATCTTTTATGCCTATCATAGACCAAACTTGGTCATGAGATTTTGTGTTTTTATGTATGTTGAATTCAATTTGCTAATATTTTGCAAAGGATTTCAGAATCTGTATCAGGAGTAAGAAGAGTCTGTGATGTTTCTTTCTTTTAATTCCTTTTCTGATTTGACATCAAAATTATAGTAACCTCTTTAAGTAAGTTGAGGAGTACTCCCATTTCTATATGCTTTGGAAAAGTTCATGTAAGATTGAAATTTTCTATTCCTCAAGTGTTAGGGAGAACTTCCCTGTAAAACCACGTAGGCGTGCTTCTTTGTTTAAGGAGAAGATTCTTAAGCTATCAGTTATAGGACTATTCTAGTTTTTATTCCTTCTTGAATCTTTTCCAATAAGTTATATATTTTTTTTAAGAATTTGTTCACTTCACCTAACTTTTTAACTTTTGTCATAAAGTTGGTTCATAATAGTTTCTCATTATTTTTTAAATCTGGCACATCTATATCCTTGTCTTTCATTTTTTGTTTATTTAGCTTTTTTCTTTCTTTCCTTGTTCCTCTTGCCAGAGTTTTATCAATCTTATTAATGTTTATAAAGAATCCTCTTTGGCCTTATTGATTCTGCCTGTCTTACTGTGTTTTCAATTTATATTTCTACTGTCTGTAGGTTGATTCTATTATTCTTTTCCTAATTTCTTAAGTTGAATGCTTACCTCATTAATTTTTAACCTTTTTTTAAATACAAATATATGGTTTTAATTTTACCTCCAGATCCTAGTTTAGCTGCATCTTATAAGCTTCAGTATTTTATTAATATTTTGTTCTATATGCATCCTTACTTCTTATATGATTTTCTTTTAACCATGAGTTAATTAGTGATTTTTTTAAAAAATTCCACTTACGAGTTTTTCTACTCATCTTTTTTGAGTATAAATAGATAACAAAAAACACGTATTCTGTCGTCAGATAGTATGCTCTATATGTTGTCAGCTCTTTGAAATCTATTAAGATGTGCTTTATGACTATTTGGGTGATTGCTTTTCATAGATTATTCATATGCACATAAAAATGTGTATTTTGGAGTTAATTATAAATGTATCCATTTGGTCAAGTTTAATTGTAATATTCAAACATTCTATATGCTAATTGACTTAAAAAAATCTGTTTTGTTACTAAAATTGATGAATGAAAATCTCCCACTGTGATGATGAATTTATCTTTTATTCCTTATACTTTTATCAACTTTTATGTGTGTGGTGGCTATTCTATATACAAGTTTTGTGAACTTTAAATCTCTTGGTGAATCAAATCTTTATGTAGTGACTAATTTTGCTCTGCTAAATATCATTGTAGGTCTATTTAATTAATATAATTATGCAGCTGTTTTTATTGCTACTTATTTTGTACATGTTTTTTCCATCTTCTTATTTTCAACATTTCTTTGACCCTATTTTCAACATTTCTTTGCCCCTATTTTTAAGTTTTCATTAGTAGCATAAAGATTTTTAATTCAATCCGATAACCACTATCTTTTCAGATTGATTGTTCATTGACATTGACTGGATTACTAGTATTTGAATTTACTTCTGTCACTTGCTTTTGTACAGCCTATTCTAATTTTTCTCTTCTTTCTTTTCTTTCTTAACCATTTGGTATTGACTCCATTTTTGTCTCATTTCAATTTTTCACTCTAGTAATTTGAGAATTTTAAAAGATATTTCTTTCTTTCTTTTTTTGAGAGGTGGTGGTTTCCCTAAAAATTTTAACATGAAAAGTTAACCTAAAAAATCCAAAATTGATCACTGTGTTCACCTTTGTCACAAAGACTCCAAGAACTCAAGAATACCTTAACTTTAATCCCCTTTACAATTGACTCATATGCCACTTTTAGTCAGTGTTTATGTTCTTTTAATCCACAAATCATTATGAGCTTTACCTAATATGTGTTCATATTAACCTTTATCTTGACTGGGTTTATATATTTTTCCTTCCTTCCTGGATCTCAGATCTTCTCTCTGGGATAATTTTCATTTTCCCTAAAATAGACATTTCCAGATTTCCTTTACAGATAGACATCTGTGGGTGGAAACACAATTTTTGTTTATTTGATAATAGCTTTTCTTAACTTTGAAAGGCAGTCTCATTAAATATAGAGTATAGAGAACAGATATGTACTAGATGTAGATTCAACACTTATGAAAATTATTTCATAGTCTGTGACCTCCATTTATGGAAGTCAGCTGTAAGTTGAATTGTCATTCTTTTGTAGCTGATTTTATTTTCTCTTCTTTGTCTTCTTTTTTTTTTTTTTTTACATGTCTCTGGTGTCCTCTCTGTTGTTTCTAGATATGGATTTTCCTTTATTTATCTGACTTTGGATTTATTGGGCTTTCTAAAACTGAAAATTGGTGCTTTTAGTTCTTGAAGTACTGAGTATGGCTTTTTGAGATGGAATGTTGAGTTTCCTTTATTCCCTCTCTTCCCTCCTTCTCGAATTCTCATTAAACATATATTAGACTTGTTTCATGTTTTCTATCCCTTTGTCTTTTTTGCTATATTCTATAGAATTTCTTCAGCTCTATTTCAGTTCACTTATTTTCTCTTCAGCTGTGTCTTATCTGAGGTTCAAAATAGCCAATGCCTCTTACATATTAACTGTGACTTTTTTTTCAGTCTTAGAAGCTTCAGTCGGCTCATTTTATATCTGCTTAGTGATTTTAATAGTCTCTTTCTCCCATAATCTTATTTCCTTCTCTTTTTTAAACTTTTCTCTCTGACCTTACATTCTAGTTCTCCCACTTGATTCCCATCCCAGCCATCCTGACTCCCTTCTATTGCAAGTATACTCCCACCTCCAAATTTTTGCTCTGACTGATCTCTACTGAAAACAAGTAGAATGTTTTCACTTGACTACAAGGAATATGCATGTCTTACTGCTTTACTTCCTTCAAGTTTTTATTTATTTATTTATTTTTACTTATCAATAGTTACTTTATTTATTTATTTTTAATTTTATTTTATTTTTAAACTTTACATAATTGTATTAGTTTTGCCAAATATCAAAATGAATCCACCACAGGTATACATGTGTTCCCCATCCTGAACCGTCCTCCCTCCTCCCTCCCCATACCATCCCTCTGGGTCAAGTTTTTATTTAAATGTCACCATCCAACACAGGGCTTCCCTGGTGGCTCAAATGATAAAGAGTCCATCTGCAATGTGGGAGATCTGGGTTCAATCCCTGGGTCGGGAAGACCCGCTGAAGGAGGGAATGGCAACCCACTCCATTATTCTTGCCTGGAGAATCCCCACTGACAGAGGTGCCTGGCAGGCTACAGTCCATGGGGTCGCAAAGAGTTGGACACGACTGACTAAGCACAGCCCACAACACATACCACGTATATTCCTTATATCCACTCCTTCCTTTATCTTCCTCTACAGCACCTCTTACTTTCAAAAACTATATAGTTGATATATTTAACTTGAATGTATATGACTAAAAGCAGAGATCTTTTCTGGTTTATTATTATTATTATTATTATTATTATTATTATATCTCCAATACTTAAAATAGTGCCTGACACTTAGAGGACACTATAAGTATTTGTGAATGAATATTAAATACACTTACTCTTTCTGTTGTATCCAATAATCTTGGTTTCTGCTTTTATTTTATATGATGTTTTGTCTCCTTGAGTTCAAGTTCCTTGAATTTATACATGGGAATTCGTTAAGGCCAGCACTGAAGCTATGCAAGTCCAGAAATTTACATTAGCTTTTGTCAGGCATCTTGAATTACAGTAAACTCATGGCCTTGCATGTATCATTTATTCGTCCGAAGTTTTTCAGACTGCATGCAACATTGTCCCTGATTATATGTCAAAAACTATCAGAAATGAAAATAGTAGGGTACTTTAATGTACTTTTTCAGGGCAAATCTTGAAGGCAAAAAATAAATGGGGATATAGAATAATTAGCACATATATAAGAACTGACATCCCTAAATGGAAAAATATGCTTATTTGTATGCCCAAAATAAGTTGAATACTTGGCCATAAAGCAAATCTTCATAAATTTTAAAAAGTAAGGGTTGTCGAGATCACATGCACAACTAAAAGCCTAATAATAATAAATTCAACTATTATGAATTAAGAAAAATATCTATCTGATCCTTGTATCAAAGATAAACTAAAACTACATTTGAAAGCTATCTAAGAAGTCATTAAAATGAGAATACTTTAGAACAGCATCTGTGGGACACAGCAAAAGCTTCACTTAGAAGAAAATTATAGCCTCAAATAGCCTCAAAGACTAAAATCAAAGATACTTTGAGCTCATCTTGCTGTTGGTGTTGGTGGTGTTTAGTCACTAGGTCGTGTCCAACTCTTTACAACTCCAGGGACTGTAGCCCACCAGGTTCCTCTGTCCATGGGATTTCCCAGGCAAGAGCGAGGGTTCATCTTAAAAAATTAGAAAAAGAACAATACAGTTAACTGGAATTAGAAAGAAAAAGAGAGAAAATAAAAAAGAAAAGAGAAATAAAATAAAAATCTCATTCTTTGAAAAGATCAGTAAAAAAAGATAAACCCTTCTAAGCTTGATTTGGGAAAGAGAGAAAAATTATTTAGAATTAGGAATGAGAAATGAGATATAAACACAGACACAGAAGAGATCAAAATAACCTTAAGGGAATATGCTGTGAAAGTTGATGGAAGTGAGTTTGAAAAATTAGATAAAATAGGTAATTTCCTAACAAAATTTCAATAAGAACCTTGTTTAGAACAATTACAATAGAGGAGCTGGAGCATGAGGTTCAAGGTCCCCTTTCAGAATGCAGCTTTCAACACAAGAAAACAGAGTGACTTCTAGGGCTGAAGAATGCAGAGACTCCTGGGAAATTCCAAAGTATACAGCTCCAGAAAAGTGTGACCCCAACATTATCTTCCTAAACACTGTGTGAATCCAATTATAGAATAATCAGGCCTAAGATTCCAACATCTTATTGAATCTTATTGGGAGCCCCGGATCCAGACCTAGCTCAGGGGCAGATTATTTGAAAGATGCTGAGAAGATAACCTATGAAGATGTTAAGTCCCTTTGGAATCAATATGCTAAAAAGGTTATAAATAAGTTTCTGGTAAATCCATGAAGCTTGGCCTTCTTGGTGCCACTCTCTCAGCTGGAAATTCCCACCATTTCTCAAAACATGCAGATCATCAAATTCAGCTTTGTCAAAATATGCATTCCTGAGCTATTGTTGGTATTGACCATTTCTTGGGAAAGTGTCAACATCATGTTTATATGATTAATGCTCAGATGGAAACATTTTAAACTCATGAAAAAGAGAGATTAATGAGAATGCAGTTTTCAAGGTCAGAGTCATGCATTTCAGTAAAAATTTACCTCCTTCCAAAACCAAATAAAGTGATATTGAACCACAGTTTTTGCTGAGAGGCTGTGAAAGGAGTAAATTAAGCAGTATTTATCAAAATTGGCTGCAGAGATTATATATTACAAGGTTTTGCATTATTATTATAGTCACCATTGAACCATGAAAATTGTATGATTGTTTTGTGCAGCAGGGTGACAACTTGAAGCAGAGAATCCAGCTAAGGGGCGCCTTGAGTCCTGACCCACAAAAACTGTGAGATAATAAATACATGTGTCATTTTAAGCTGCTAAATTTGTGACAACTTGTTATTCAGCAATAGAAAAGTCATACAGATGCCTCGGACTCTCCTCACCCTCTTCTCACTCCCTGTACAGCCTCCCTCCTCTCCCATCCATCTTCCAGATAAATCATTCCTACTCACCTTTTCAGGCTCAATTTGAACATCCTATCTTTCAAAACCCTTCTCTGCACTCTTCCCTCCACCCCTGTCCTTTGGCCCCATAATACCTACAGATACCCATTATTATACATTTATATTACATGTATGTTTGAAGCTCCCTCGTCTTGTATGTCTAACCCTTTGACTAGATGTGTGCACCTTTGAAGCAAAGGGCCATGTCTTAGTCGTTTTTATATTCTCAATGTCAAGCATGATGCCTGCCATAAAGAAAACATTCAATAAATGTTTGTGTGGTAGGTATACACCTAAGTCCAAAAACTCCTTATTTTAAATAAGTCAATTAAATTATCAACCTCAAATTCCCTCTTCACCAGGTGGGCAGGAAACTTACTCTTAATTTTTCTTAATTTTCCTTTCCCTTTTCTGAAAGTCATCCAGAAATCTAAGATCTTACCCTGTGCCAAAGTATTTTGGGTAAGAGTCTCCATCACCTGTTCAGCCAGGTGTGCTAACATATTCATTGTCTGTGTCTACATTCCATTGTGGTATGCAGGCTTCTCATTTTGGTGGCTTCTCTTGCTGCAGAGCACAGGCTCTAGGCATGTGGGCTTTAGTAGTTGCACCATGTGGGTTCAGTAGTTGTAGTACATGGGCTTAGTCACCTCTCAGCATATGGGATCTTCCTGGACTAGGGATCAAAACTGTGTCCACAGCGTTGGCAGTCAGACTCATAACCGCTGCACGACCAGGGAAGTCCTATAAGCCCTCTTGACTTGAGCACACCTAATGGAGACAGCTCTGTGTGCTGCCAGCTTCACATCTTGAGTTTCATCTCAAGGGCCTCTCTGCTTTCCTGCCTCCAGGCTTTATCCTAAGCCCTGGAGCTCACCTCTGCCTAGGTTCAGGCTTGTCCCAGAAGTAGGGAGGTGTTAACATCCCACCCCCACCCACCAGGCAACCATTTGCCAATGGGTCACAGGACTTTGTGGATAAATGTCCCAGGCTCGTAACATTCAGAAGGACAATTCAGAGGTGCATTTGTACAGGTTCCCCCTGAGAGCCCCAGTGGCCTGAGCCTCTGTGGCCTGCGGTGGTGACCAGCCCTGTGGCACTTCCTTGTTGGCTTTTCTTCCCTCTCCATCTCATTCCTTGCTCCCACACTCTGGATTCTAAAAATCGCTCCCAAATAATTATCTTTCCAAGGCTCAGCTTTCAGAGGAAACTCAGACAACCTAGGGCACCTTTTCTGGAGAAAATGCTAATGAGGAGTGATAAACCCAAGAGGCAAGTTCTAGACTGAGCAGAGGGGATGGAGAGGTGAGGTGAGAATAGATAAACAAAATAAGAAAATCGGATGATAACCTACAGAGCTGTCCCAGTGAAGGAGATGAAACTGGCCTATAAAGGTTCATCTGTGCAATGTCTGGACCAAGTTCAAGAGGAGGATCATGCAGCTTCCAGGATCTGGGTATTGACAGATTGTTGCTCATGGGTAGACGGAAAGAATGCTAGCTCAGTCTCTGACAGCACTGCTTGAGCAATGTAAATGCTGATGCCACACTGTGACCTCATCCCCAGCCTCTCAAAGTGGGACAGCATGGGGAAAAGAGTGCTTAGACAACTCTTTGGGAAGAGGAACAGTGCCAGCATAAACTGAGAGGTATAAGCAGTGAGGCTGCTGGGAAAGACTAGAGCATCTAGAGCAAATCAATGAGGTCACAGTCAAGGAAAGGGAGAGAAAGCGAGAGAAAGGGAGGAATGAGGTCAGGCATTCCCAGAGCTCCTCTATGGTGCTCAGCACTGAGCTCAGTGCTCAGGGTTCCCTTGGCCACACCAGTCTAGAGTTAAATGTGGGCAAATACTGATTCAAAATGTAGGTTTTATTATTATTCAAGCATAAGGAGTCTTCCCAGGTGGCACTAGTGATAAAGAACCCACCTGCTAATGCAGGAGATGTAAGAGACCCTGGTTCAATCCCTGGCTCAGGAATATCTCCTGGAGAAGGAAATGGCAACCCACTTCAGTATTCTTGCCTGGAAAATCCTACAGACAGAGGAGCCTGGCAGGCTACAGTCCATAGGATCGCAAAGAGTTGGATATGACTGAAGTAACTTAGCATGCACAAACAAGGAGGCCAAAATATTAGGAGACAACTACCATTGAAAAGACAGCTTACTACTCAGCAAGCCATGCCAGGCAGGGCCACATGTAGAAGCACCAGGGACAGTCAAGAGGCCAAAGGAGGGAGGGAAAATAGTCGACAAGAGTATTTATTGTGCTTTCCATGGGAAGGAAAAGGAAAAAGCAGATTTGCTCCAGATGGTGAGTTATGCCCAATTCTTTGCAACCCCATGGACTGTAGCCCACCAGACTCCTCTGTCCAAGGGGTTTTCCAGGCAAGAATACCAGAGTATGTTACCATTTAAGGTTAGCTAATTTGAATAATTTCAGTGAGCTCTGGGATGGAGTGTGTGTCCCAAGTCTTCTGGTACCTGGATCTGGAATGATTAGGACAGGGAACTAATTGCCTGAGTATGACAGTAAAGAATATGCCTGTAATGCAGGAGACCCAGGTTCAATCCTTGCATTGAGAAGAACTCCTGAGAAGGGAGCGGCAACCCACTCCAATATTCTTGCTGGAAGATTCCATGGACAGAGGAGCCTGGTGGGCTACAGTCCGTGGTGTGGCAAAGAGTAAGACACAACTGAGTGATAGACCAGTGAAAGCCTATTTAAGATGGTGACTGGGGTATGGGCTTCTGAGTGGCTAGTTTGCATATGAAAGGCACTCTCTAGGTGAGTTCTTTGCTCTCTCTGGGAATTATTTAATCCTGGGAGGTACAGTCACTTCCAGTGTCAGCAAGCCCCAAGATGTCAAAACATCAGAATAAAATGATGTGTTCAATACACATATTAAGATTAAGAATCTGCATTTTTAATATGCTCTTGCCCCTGCCTGCTATTGCAGGAGTTCCAGCCTCTACAAAGGCTTTCCCATTATGTTTGGCATGACCAGTGGAATTAAACATGTGCTTGGCAAGAAGTCTGGACATTCACTACATAGTAATTATCATTGTCTTTCTTCTCTTGCTCTGAGACAATATAAGTTGTAAACCTATAGGAAAGCAAGAACACCCTATTTGGCCATTGTTTTCTACAGTTTATTGTCAAGCTGCTTCCCACCAAATGCCAAGGCTGGTTCTTCTGGGAATCAGTGCTTCTGTCTAGCATGGCCATCTCTGGCATGCCTGCTAGGTGTCACAGTTTCTACCAGAAACTATTCCTTCCTCCTCCTTGGGTAGAATACTACCCTTGGGGATACCAGGGACACCTCTGCTGGACACCAGCCCCTACAACACAACACCACTACCATTTCCACTGCCTCTGTAGTAGATTGTCAACCTCAAGGAACCAAAGCTCAGCAGTGTTCAGGTCAAAGGAAAAAACATTCTTATCTCCATTTATTATTTTACATTCAGTTGAGGTATAAGAAAAATAAGAGTGGTCAATATATATTAAGCTTTCAACTTAAGCTAATGTGCTTGTCACACAATAATGATCTCTAAAAAGTCATAATCTTCAGAACCTATGAACATGTTACTTTACATAGCAAAAGAGATTTTGCAGATATGATTAAATTAATGATCTTGACAGGGAGCAGTTATCCAGGATCCTGTGGGGTGGGTCCAATCTAATCAAAAGAGTCCCTTTAAGTGAAAGATGAAAGTAGAAGCCTCAGAATCATAGATAGAGCTGAAGATACTATACTTCTAGCTCTGAGGATGGAGGGAAGAGCCACAAACCAAGGAATAAAGACTGCCTTCAGTAGCTGGCAAAAGCAGGAGAATGGATCCTTCCTTAGTCTCCAGAAGAAATATAGCCCTGCTGGTACCTTAATTTTAGGTCAGTGAGACCCAGTTCAGACTTCTGACCTCCAGTATTGTAAGACACGAAATTTGTTTTGCTTTATGCCATTAAGGTTGTGGTAATTTGTTACAGCAGCCATAGGAAACTAACACAGCCAAGTTCTGGGCCAAGTATTTACATGTGTTGTCTCAATTCTCCCAAGAACTCGATGAGGAAATAGCATGATTACTACTACTCAGTAGGTGGGGGAACTAAGTCATGAATAGTTGTGTTAATTGCCCAACTCAGAGCTCACAGTCTCAGAGCTACTGTGTAGCAGAACCAGGCTCTATCCTATCTGAGGCCATCTTCATTTCAAGTCAGTGTGCTTAACCCATTTGCAGCATGGTCTCCCGGCCATGCATGGAGTTGTATTCAGTGTTCTGCGGCATTTTCAGTGAAATGGTAGTAGCCAGAGTAGGACAAGCCCACACCTTTCCAGTCTCAAAGAGTATGCCTTACCAAGACAGGATAATAATTGGGCAATTTGGTCAGTCTCTGCTTCTCCTGGCCTGAGAATTTTCCATTTCTAACCCTAGTCCAGCCAGGATTCTAGTCCAGCCAGAATCCTCTAAAGAAACCTGGGCTGTCACTGCTCTCCCTGGCCTTAGTCCCACCCATCTCATCTGAGCCAATCACATGCAAGCATGTGGAGTTCTTTACTAAGGAGTCTAATGGATCTCAGAGCAGGGAAATAAACACTGCTGCTTTATTGAACTTGCTGTTATTTTGGATCCCCTGGGGAAGGTCTGATAGCTTAAGACCTTCTAAAGGAACATGCCCAATGTTGGCACCTTCTTCCTTGACTTGTGCCAACCCCACATTCTTCTGTAAAGCCCCCTTTTCCAAGTACCCTCAAGTGTCTGTGATCCCCCTGCCTTGGGGTTCTCTGCCCTTCTTCATTTCCTCTTGTTATTATCTTGCAAACCACATGTTGATGGGGTCTTTCTCTGCTCTGTCACTGGATCTGGAGGGGAAAGTTGTGAGCTCAGGCTATAAGATAAGGACAGAAGTAGCAGATGCTGAATTTTAGTCCATTTTCCCCATCAGTAAAGGCTGTATCTGATTTCCTCACTCACTCAGCTCACCAAGGAGAGCATAATTGTTTTCAGATTCAGCACCATCCAGCCCAGTATGAAGAAAGCTCATTGTCCTAACAGCAGGGCTGTGGATATTTGTGAATAAATGACCCTTTCCTCCCTGGCTGAGGACCAACTTGCTTTTTCAGGTCAGACTTAGAACTACCACCCAGCTGTTCTGGATCTCCCTTGGACAGCCTGGACAAGCAACAATGGCTTTGAGTCTTGAAGAGATGGACAGGAGGGTTTCAGGAAGGTTTTGCCATTCATTCTAACTCATCCATCCTCCAGCTTCCACTTCCAGGCTGGACCAGGAGACAACTGGGCTGCAGATACCATGATGCTCTTAGACTGGCCCCAAGTGCTGAACCTAACTTGTCCCCCTGCTTCTCCCTGACTTCAGGCTACCTTTCTCTAGAGATGCTCTTTATCTCCTCATGCAAACAGATGTCCAGAAGGCTTGAGCACATGAGCAAGAATCCAAAGTTTCTTGCAAAAGTCATTGACACTTCTTGGAAGGTAGAAAAATGGACCTTTTCTAATTATTATTGCTGCTTTGGTGGCTGTCATTTTTAACTGTGCTGATGGTTCTTTGGGGGCTCTGCTCCTGGGAAGACTAAAGTTCACACACTAAGCAACTCTGAGGGGTTTGAGTATATGTATATACATATGACCTTCTTCCAAAGCCTCAAGAACTCTGTAAGTCAGTCTCAGCATTGGCCATATGTCTAGACCATTCAAATGTGGATTTAAAGCCCCATCAGGGTTCTCACCTGTCAAGCTTACTCAAGCAGGCAGAAGAGCTGTTATCCTCAAGCTCTGAAGAAAGACCTTCAGAGCCCTTGGGGTGTAGACAAGGACAGTGGTATCTTTCTTTAGCTCAAAGGCAATAGCCTGAGTCTGAGCCACATGGTTGACCAGATAGGCTTTCCTTCAACCATAGCTTCTCCCCCAACCCCGCCCCTGGTCCTTTGGTACTCCTGATGGGCCACCTCCCTGAAGATTACCCAGCTATCTCCTACATCCTCTGACCTGTACTTCCCAGCAAGGAAAGGGCAAACTGGGTGGAAGCCAGCTCCTAATCAGGGAAATGGAATCCAGAAGGTGTGCCACTCACCATCATCTGGGAAATGAGTCCCAGTTGACACAAGTGACATGCCTGGGCATCAGGTGGGTAGGATGGAGACTGGGATGGCTGTCAAATAACAGCAGAGGGGAGATACTCACAGGTTAGTGGGCAGAAGCTATGCCAGACACTAAGTGCCAATAGCAGGAGTGGTTCCTTGCACTCCAGCCTAAGCTGGGGAGTGTGAGGGGGTTTATTCTCACAACTACTAGACTCGTCCTCAAAGTTATCTCAGTCACCTCAGATACTTCTAATTACGCCAAATCCTGCCCCGAGCTTTGGACATGATATTTCTGGCTGTCTTGGCATCCTTTCTCAGGCACGATTCTTATGCACCACCACCATGGTAGGAAATCATATTGGTTTCCTGTGGCTGCTGTAACAAATATGACGAACTTAGTGGCTTAAAGCAGCATATGTTTATTCTCTTACAGCTCTGTAGGATAGAAGTCCAAAGCCAGTTTCAAGGAGTGAGCGTCAAGGTGTCAGCAGGTTCATGCTCCCCTAGAGGCTTGAAGGGAGAACTCATTTTTCTGCCTTTTCTTAACTGCTGCCAGCAGTCCTTATAGTCCTTGGCTTGCAATTCCTTCCTCCATATTCAAAGCCAGTACATAACATCCTCAGATGCTTCTGTCCTTATCACACTGCCCTGTTCCTCTCTGTCTCAGAGAGCCCTCTGCCTCCTTCTTATAAGTGTGTGAGTGCTAAGTCACTTCAGTCATGCCTGACTCTTTGCGACCCTGTGGACTATAGCCCACCAGACTCCTCTTTCCATAGGATTCTTCATGCAAGAATACTAGAGTGGGTTACCATGCCCTCCTCCAGGGGATCTTCACAACCCAGGGATGGAACCCGCAACTCTTATGTCTGCTGCATGGGCAGGAGTGTTTTTTTACCACTAGTGCCACCTGGGAAGCTCCTTCTTATAAGAGACTGACCCAGATAATCCAGGATAAGCTCCATCTCAGGATCCTTAACTCATGTCTGCAACAGACCCTTTTTTCCACATAAGGTGACATTCCCAGTATTCCAAGGCTTAGGACTTGGACTTCTTTGGGGTGTTTACTCAGCCTATCACAGGGACATCCCCACCCCCTTCTCAGGCCTGGAGAGAATCAGACTTATGAGAGGACAATAAAAGGATTTAAATCTGGATCTTTTACTCTCTGAAGCCCAAGCTTTCCCCATTCCATCATACTACTGTCATGAAATAATTGTGAATTTCTGAATCTAGGAGGTTACAAATTTACCCACGTGGAAATAGACCCTTGAGCTCCAGAGCCTCTTGGAAGCAACTGGCTGCTGCCTGAACTAAGGATGACAGGGCCTCTGTAATCCTCCTTGTGGCCGAAGTCCTTTGCCAGCTCCTGTGAAGCAGGCTAAGTCATTCCAAACTGCTGACTGTCAGAGAAGGGAGTAAAGTAGGACAGAAGGAGTGTTTGCATGGTCAGCTGAGCTTTCTCATGGTTTTCAAAACACTGCTGGTGTCAGTTATCCTGTGCAGGGTGGGTCAAAAGTGTAGCTTTTATGGAGGCAAAAGAGAATGCTCATTCCATTATAAAAATACCTGTGTTGGCTAAATGCTAAGTCAAATAATACCAAATACCACCACAGCCGTGGCTCTGCCCTTTTTGTGTGTCATCACATGTAAATCCTAATTTCATTAACCTTGCATGCATCCCATTTACCCATTTAAATTATTCCCAGAGATGCAATCTCTTGCCATCTGTGTAAGCAAAGCAAATGCAGGCGCTGTCTCGCTCACAGTCAGCTCTCGGCTAAGATAAATTCATGTGTATTTCGGCAGCTTTCTCCTTGCTGTGGTGCTTGGGCACAAAAACAACATGGCTTGGCTCGTAAATATCATCACCTTAGTTGACTCTCCAAGCCACGCAGAGAAATATTGGCAATAACATTCCACTTTGAGAGATTCTTTTTTTCATCAGACAGGTGTACTTAACTTTATGGGAGAAGCATTCCTAAAGCATTGGCTATCCTGTAAATTTTGTAAAGCAAATCTCTTTTTAACATTGATTTCCATTATGTCTGAGACATTCTCCCAAATCTTTTGCTCTTACTGCTTAGTTGTGATGACTCTGCAGACAAGGAGGGGAGGAGTGAGTTTCTTAAGGGCCAGCTGCCTACCGGGTAGGGACAATCTAATAAACAGGGAGCCTTGAGCTGCAGAATGTTTCTGAATCTCTCCTGTGAAATGACCCCTTGGGTCATTTCCAACTTAGGTAACCTCCGACTCCTCAGCTACCGTGAATATGATGGGGAGGCAAAAGGGGACAGAGACATAACATGGGAGAAATAGCAAAACAAGGCATGTGTTTGCTCCAGCAGAGGTACGGGAGCTTGGGGTGGCTCAGCAGGACAAGAAGGACAAAGTGGAGGTGACCTGGGTAGTTAGGAAGGCAGAAGGGTGCAATGAAAGCTCTTGGACTTTGGTAATATACTAGATGGAGGTCAAATGTTGGTTACATTCAAGCTTGATGTGCTCACCCTCAGGAAAGTCTGGCACAATTTCTGAGCCTGTTTCCCCATCTGTAAAAGAAAGATAGTAATACTTACTGGTGGTCAGTTGTGAGAGTTAGATGTAATCTGAAAAAGCCATATAGTGAATGCTTTAGTCTTTTCAGGCCATATGATCTCTGCTCCAACAACTCAGCTCTGCCCATGTAGCATGAAAACAGGCATAGACAGTATGTAATGTAGGTTGTGGCTCTGTTCCAATAAAACTTACTTATAAAAACAAGCAGTGAGCTGGATTTGACCTGTGGAGGGTATCTCATCTATTAGTAGAACATGCCTAGTACACAGCCTGGTTAGGGTGCTGCTCCTGGGCCTGTTTGCACTCAAATCCATTTATCATCCTTGTCTGCACCTCTCTGGACCACTCCAGGATTAGGAGAACTCTAATCCTTCTCTTCCTTTGCCAACTATCTCCTGGATGGATTTGGCCAATAAGAGGACTGGGTGGGAGTCAGAGACAGGTTACTCTCTATTAGGCCTGTGAATCCAGCAGCATTTGCCTCACTAGACAGCCCATCCCTGCACAGCCTTGGCTTCCTGCTTCTCAGCACCTGGGAAGAAGCTGCCATCTCCTTATCTTTCCCCCACCCACCTTAGTGTGGTCATAGCTAATCTCTGGGATGTCTCACCATCACCTGATGGCTTTCTAGCTCTCCTGGCCTTTTTGTAATTAGCTCATGTATTAGTTCCCTGGGCTTCCCTGGTTCCTCAGACAGTAAAGAATCCACCTGCAATACAGGAGACTCAGGTTCAATCCCTGAGTTGGGAAGATCCCCTGGAGAAGGGATTGGCTACCCGCTCCAGTATTCTTGCCTGGGAAATCCCATGGACAGAGGAGCCTAGTGGATTATAGTCCATGGGGTCTCAAAGAGTCTGACACTACTAAACGACTAGTGCATGCATACACACACACACACACACACACACACACACACACACACATTCAGTTACCTCTCTTCAACTATCTGGCTTGAACTCACTTGTTTTCTTGACTAGACCCTGACTAAAAGATTTAGTTTTCTATAAACAGTTGATGCTCTTAATTCATTCATTTTAACACCTGAATATATTTAATTTCATGGAACATTTCTGCAGAATAAATATCTGTAAGTAGATTCTTACCTAGTTCTTATAAGGAGAAATGCAGAATTTTTGTCATTCAGTCAACAAACAAGTGTGTGCCAGGCATTTTGCTCTTGGAATATGCCCTGGAAATACAGCAATGAACCCAAGGTCATACAGTCTAATAAACTAGCTGATGACTTTATTCATCATGCAATCCAACTACTTTGTATTACATGCAAGGAAAATAAGACCACAAAGATAACTGAAGCTAATATGTATTGGGGGATGTAATTTGTGGGAGGCTTTCATCTAAGTACTTTGTCTTGATTAACTTCCTTAACACTTCATGACAGCCCAATGAAGTAGGCAGTATTGTTTTCCCCATTTTAGTGATGTACATAGAGGTAAAAGAATTTATCTGAAAGCATTTAGCTAGCAAATTACGGAGCTGGGACTTGAACCCAGGCAGCCTGGCTACGAATCTCAAGCTTCTAATCAAACAGTAGACTTCCTCCCTCCCAAGAGAGTAAAGGACATGCTGAAAGCCATAGTTACTGGCATAGTCAGGACCAGAACCAGGTTCTCAAGTTCTAGTTATAAGTTACAATCTTTAGTGAATTGTCAGCCACTGCTATAATCATTAAGACAACAGCCATCCCTCTAGAAGAAATAACAAAAAAAATCACTACATGTCATAGTCTTTAATATACTCCATAAAAGAACACAGAAGTTGATGAGGAATCTGCTGCACCAGCCATCAATAACACTTTGCAAAATGTCCAAAATCTAACAAACACTGCAAAATATCATAAAATCAGAATTTCACAGGTAAGAGATCATAGTTAAGTGGTTTTGAAATTATTTCAACTTTGTAAGCCTTTCTTTAAATCAAAGCTTCTGAAGGATCCCAATAAACCAATTAACCAATAAAAGTGGAACTGCCACAATTGAGATGGGTGGAAAGTGTTAGAAGGTTCCTCTTCTGGCCTCTGTTTCCCTTTCCCATAGCCCTGAGCAGACTCCCCACCAGTGCCACCACACCCTAGTCTCCTTAAACCCCTGAGAAGTGACAGGACTTCTCCCAAAGTTGTTGGGGTGATTAGGACACCGTCAAGATCAGAGCCCAGACTCTGAGTCCCTCACCAATGCTCTTCTCAGCATCATCACTGTATGCTCTGTTGTCTTAGTTTGGGGAACCGTGAATATCTTTCCAGCAGGCAGATGTGTGTGTTTTTTGAGCCCATCCACATGGGCAGCAATAAAAGAAGACGGAATGGATAGCAGAGAGAGGTAAAAGAGAAAGCCTCAGAGCAGGCCTAATTTCTGAGGCTCTAACCATCCCCAGCTACATGGTCAAGGCTGTACTGAGATAAATGGAGAAGAAAACAGCTCTCTGATCCACTTGGGGGGTGGAGTAGGGGGAGCACTTGAAATGGCTCAGCAAGAAGAATTTCCCAAGATATCAAAAGCCTGAGGTCCTAGGACTATAATGAGCTGGCAATGTAGCCCAGGGCTTGCTGTTCACAGTTGTTTTATGGCAGAACAGCAGGGCTGGCTGCCATAGCACTGGAGCCCAGAATCTGAGAGGGCCCATGTGTTTCCATGCTGCAGCGGTTCTTACCCCTGATATGTTTCTCTAAGGCTTTCCCCGATGTAGCCAACAACCTCCAGCTGCCATTTAAACTTCATGGGGATTCCCAGTTCTCAGCAGAGAGAAAGGAAAGCCCTGGAAACCCCCAGCTTTGAGACAGCTTTCTTAGCTTAGGAGCCCAATGATGCAGAGACAAATCCTTGATGGCTGAGCAGAGCGGGCTGGATAGAGGAAGAAGCAAGGTGATATACCGGGACCCTACTGCCCCCGGGATTTTTGTTGTCTGCTGTACATGTGCCAGCCCAGTGACCAAAGCAAGGTCACTAAAGATCATTAACCTCCAGAATCGCTGGCCAGGTTTCACATGCAGCAACACATCATCTCTTTGTTGAGATTTCCACCTCTTCTAAATAGACTGTATTATCCAAAGGTATTCTCTGCAGAACCAGACCTGAGTGGTTTATTTTCTTTGCTATTAAGGTCTGGTTGAAAACTCAGAACTTTTGCTTGAATTACCATCAAACCATAGGGGTTCATTGGTCGCTCAGATGGTAAAGAACCCGCCTGCCAATGCAGCAGGTATAATAAACATGGGTTTGATCCCTGGGTCAGGAAGATCCCCTGGAGGACGAACTGGCAACCTACTCCAGTATTCTTGCCTGGGAAATTCCCTAAACAGAGGAACCTGGTGGGCTATAGTCCATGGGTTCACAAAAAGTCAGACACAATTGAGGGACTAACACTTTTATTTTTCACCATCAACCCAAGTCTTATAAAGACATAGGGCCTGACAGTTTTCCACTTATGGATTAGATACTAGTTATTTTTTCTGACTTTTAACAGTTTTTCAGTCTAACTTGTCATCCCAGTGTTCTTCCCATTCCAGATGACAATGCAAATTGGACATGCAGCATGCACTTCAAGCTGCCCTTCCAGAAAGCCTGAGTACCTAATGGTCTGTGATACTATTGGCTTGTTTTGTTTTGGTTTTTTTTTTAAGTAAATTATTTTTTAAATTCCAGTAAATTGGTTAAGTTCATGTCTTAAAGGAAAAAAAAAGTCAATGTTTTCAATTGCTCTCTCTTCTCTCAGGGTATCCTCTCGTGGGAATAGGCTTCATCAGACTTGGCAGAGGGTCCACCATTGCCTTCCTCTCCTGTTCCAAGCTTTCCCCTCTTCATTTTGTCAGAGCCTTTCTGTAGTCATGGGCCTGACCTTGAAAACTTCATTCAGGAGCTATGACTAAGGCCCACAATAAGCAGGCTCTACTCTACTCTGTTCTGGAAGCATCCGTGTCTATCATTCAATTTCAGATTCTTCCCTTCTCAAAAAAGTGCAAAAAAAAAAATTAGCAGTGCATGCTAAGATGCTTCAGTCATGTCCAACTCTTTGTGACTTCATGGATTGTAGCCCATCAGGCTTCTCTGTCCCTGGGATTCTCCAGGCAAGAATACTGGAGTACATTGTCATGCTTTTCTTCAGGGGATCTTCCCAACCCAGGAACTGAACCCGAGTCTCCTTCATTGGCACTTGAGTTCTTTACCATTAGTGCTACTTCAGTTCAGTTCAGTCGCTCAGTCGTGTCCGACTCTTCACAACCCCATGAATCACAGCACGCCAGGCCTCCCTGTCCATCACCAACTCAGACTCATGTCCATCGAGTCAGTGATGCTATCCAGCCATCTCATCCTCTGTCGTCCCCTTCTCCTCTTGCCCTCAATCCCTCCCAGCATCAGAGTCTTTTCCAATGAGTCAACTCTTCGCATGAGGTGGCCAAAGTATTGGAGTTTCAGCTTCAGCATCATTCCCTCCAAAGAAATCCCAGGGCTGATCTCCTTCAGAATGGACTGGTTGGATCTCCTTGCAGTCCAAGGGACTCTCAAGAGTCTTCTCCAACACCACAGTTCAAAAGCATCAATTCTTCGGTGCTCAGCCTTCTTCACAGTCCAACTCTCACATCCATACATGACCACAGAAAAAACCATAGCCTTGACTAGACGGACCTTTGTTAGCAAAGTAATGTCTCTGCTTTTGAATATGCTATCTAGGTTGGTCATAACTTTCCTTCCAAGGAGTAAGCAACTTGGGAAGCCCCAAATTAACAGTAGTCATCTCTAATCGGTGGGACTTGGGGAGATCTGAATTTTCTACTCCTTTACCTAATTTTTTCTAATTCTATCATATATCTCCCATGGAATAAAAGAGCTCTTATCTTTACTTGTGTGATAATTGTCCCTCCACATTTTATTATAATTTTACCATACTCATAAATCACTAAGCAATAAATTTTTAACTTTGTTTTTAAATTTCAGATAAAAAGAAAAAATACATTTTTTACACTTTTAAGAGTTTATTAAATAAAGGACAAAAATGTGAAGAAGCAGAAAGAAGCTGTCTAGAACTATACCATCCAATATAATAGCCACCAATCACATGTGACTGTTCAGTACTTGGAAATGGGACCAGTTCAACCTGAGATGAATAGGAAGTGACAAATGCACACCAGATTTTGAAGACATATGTTAATGTGAGAAAAGTAATGTAAAACATCTCATTAATACTTTTATATTGACTGCTTATTGAAATGTTAATATTTTAAACACTTATTTTAAATAAAATATATTACCATAATTAATTTCACTTCTTTCTTTTTATTTTTTAATTGTAGCTACCAAAAAATGTTAAATTACACATGTGGCTTGAATTGTATTTCTATTGATGACACTGGTCTATAGGCTTTCTGAATCCTTTACATTCAAAATTTTCACAAAACAACACTTCTAAACAATTGTTGGTGCCTACTGGACATCCAAAGCAAACACCCTCTTCCAACAACAAAAGAGAATACTCTACACATGGACATCACCAGATGGTCAATACCAAAATCAGATTGATTATAATATAATCTTTGCAGCCAAAGATGGAGAAGCTCTATACAGTCAACAAAAACAAGACCACGAGATGACTGTGGCTCAGATCATGAACTCTTTATTGTCAAATTCAGACGTAAATTGAAGAAAGTAGGGAAAACCAGTAGACCATTCAGGTACGGCCTAAATCAAATCCCTTATGATTATACAGTGGAAGTAACAAATAGATTCAAGGGATTAGATCTGATAGACAGACTGCCTGAAGAACTATGGATGGAGGTTCTTGACATTGTACAGGAGGCAGTGATCAAGACCATCCCGAAGAAAAAGAAATGCAAAAAGGCAAAATGATTGTCTGACAAGGCCTTACAAATAGCTGAGAAAAGAAGAGAAGTGAAAGGCAAAGGAGAAAAAGAAAGATATACCCATTTGAATGCAGAGTTCCAAAGAATAGCAAGGAGAAATAAGAAAGCCTTCCTCAGTGGTCAATGCAAAGAAATAGAGAAAAACAGTAGAATGGGAAAGACTAGAGATCTCTTCAAGAAAATTAGAGATACCAAAGGAACATTTCATGCAAAGATGGGCACAATAAAGGACAGAAATGGTATGGACCCAACAGAAGATATTAAGAAGAGGTGGCAAGAATACACAGAAGAACTATACAAAAGAGATCTTCATGACCCAGATAACCACAATGGTGTGATCACTCACCTAGAGCCAGACACCCTGGAATGTGAAGTCAAGTGGGCCTTAGGAAGCATCACAACAAACAAAGCTAGTGGAGGTGAAGGAATTTCAGTTGAGCTATTTCAAATCCTAGAAGATGATGCTGTGAAAGTGTTGCACTCAATATGCCAGCAAATTTGGAAAACTCAGCAGTGGCCACAGGACTGGAAAAGGTCAGTTTTCATTCCAATTCCAGAGAAAGGCAATGCCAAAGAAAAGGCAATACTGCACAACTGCACTCATCTCACACACTAGCAAAGTAATGCTCAAAATTCTCCAGGCCAGGCTTCAACAGTACATGAACCGTGAAGTTCCAGATGTTCAAGCTGGTTTTAGAAAGGGCAGAGGAACCAGAGATCAAATTGCCAACATCCGCTGGATTATCAAAAAAGCAAGAGTATTCCAGAAAAATATCTACTTCTCCTTTATTGACTATGCCAGACTTTGACTGTGTGGATCACCACAAACTGGAAAATTCTGAAACAGATGGGAATACCAGACCACCTGACCTGCCTCCTGAGAAATCTGTATGCAGGTCAAGAAGCAACAGTTAGAACCGGACATGGAACAACTCCAAACTGGGAAAGGAGTATATCAAGGCTGTATATTGTCACCCTTCTTATTTAACTTTTATACAGAGTACATCATGAGAAATGCCAGGCTGGAGGAAGCACAAGCTGGAATCAAGATTGCTGGGAGAAATATCAATAACCTCAGATATGCAGATGACACCACCTTTATGGCAGAAAGTGAAGAAGAACTAAAGAGCCTCTTGATGAAAGTAAAAAGGAGAGTGAAAAAGTTGGCTTAAAACTCAACATTCAGAAAACTAAGATCACAGCATGCAGTCCCATCACTTCATGGCAAATAGATGGAGAAACAATGGAAACAGTGACAGACTTTTTTTTTTTGGTGCTCCAAAATCACTGCAGATGGTGACTGCAGCCATGAAATTAAAAGATGCTTGCTCCTTGGAAGAAAAGTTATGACCAACTTGACAGCATATTAAAAAGCAGAGACATTATTTTACCAACAAAGTTCCAACTAGTCAAAGCTATGGTTTTTCCAGGAGTCATGTATGGATGTGAGAGTTGGACTATAAAGAAAGCTGAGCACCAAAAAATTGATGCTTTTGAACTGTGGTGTTGGAGAAAACTCTTGAGAGTCCTTTGGACTGCAAGGAGATCCAACCAGTCCATCCTAAAGGAAATCAGTCCTGAATATTCATTGGAAGGACTGATGCTGAAGCTGAAGCTCCAATACTTTGGCCATCTGATACGAAGAAGTAACTCATTTGAAGAGACCCTGATCATGGGAAAGACTGAAGGTGAGAGGAGAAGGAGACGACAGAGGATGAGATGGTTGGACAGCATTATCGACGGGATGGACATGAGTTTGAGTAGGCTCCAGGAATTGGTGTTGGACAGGGAAGACTGGTGTGCTGCAGTTCATGGGCTCGCAAAGAGTCGGACGCAACTGAACAACTGAACTGAACTGAATTGGACATCACTTTGCCAAACAAAGCCTGTGTAGTCAAAGCCAGGGTTTTTCCAGTATGGGTGTGAAAGTTGGACCATAAAGAAGACTGAGAACCGAAGAATGGATGCTTTTGAATTGTAATGCTGGCGAAAACTCTTGAGAGTCTCTCAGACAGCAAGAAAATCAAACCAATCAATGCTAAAGGAAATCAACCCTGAATATTCATTGGAGGGATTGATGCTGAAGCTGAAGCCCCAATACTTTGGCCACCTGATGGGAAGAGCCGACTCATTGGAAAAGACCACTATGCTATGAAGACTGAAGGCAGGAGAAGAAGGGGGTGACAGAAAATTAGAAGGTTTGATGGCAACAGCTACTCAATGGACTTGAGTTTGAGCCAACTCCGGGAGATAGTAAAGGACAGGGAAGCCTGGCATGCTGCAGTCCATGGGGTTGCTTTTGCAACTTTTTAGTTGGACACAACTTAGCAACTGAACAACTGAACAACTTGCTTCTCCTCCTCACAGCAGAGATTCCTCATCTATGAAGGAAGATGTACACAGTGGTTCCCAGGGTCCCCCCAGTGATAAGATTCTACAGCAGAAAGTTGTGTGATTCCTCTTATCTAAGTTACACTTTCCTTCTCTGCAAAAGCAAAACAATAGCGGCACTTACCTCACCAACAATGCTAAGCACTGTGCTGAAAACTTATTTCAGACAAGCACGCTAGTTTATGCAAAGACCAGTAACAACCCCTGGGGGAGCATATTATGCTCGTTTTAGTGTCTACTTACGCTCAGTAGTTATTACTTTAGGAAAGTGTGCTGAATTTATTTTTACTTCCTCGAATCAGGCCTCCTCTCAATTTCCTCTCTTCCTGGCTGATTCAGATCAGCTTCCAATGGCAACATGGCTGGTGGAATCACAGCTGAGGCAGGAATCTTTTCAGCTCTCCTCCATCTCCCATTACTTCTCTGCCCAATATCCGTCCAGATGTTTTCTCATCAGACCCAACATAAGTGAAACCAGAATCTTAAATCATCCTCTTGCTCATTTTGGAGACATTGAATCAGCCTCTTCCTCCTTCCAGCCAGGAGTCTTATCAATGTCTGAGATCATTTTTCACCTCATCAGAGACCCTATAACTACATGGTCAAATTCGTCAGCCACTAGCCATATATGACTATTGAGCATTTTAAGTGTGGCTATTCCAAATTAAAATGTGCTGAATGTTTAAAATATTCCCAGATTTTGAAGAGTAACTGCAAAAAATTTAAAAAGGAATGTGAAGTATCTCATTAAAGACTTTTATATATTGATTACACACTGAACTGATAACATTTGCGATTTATTGGTTTAGGTTAAAATATATTATGAAAATATATATTAGGTTAAAATATTTTATGAAAATAAAATTCACCTGTTTATTTGACTTCTTTAATATGGCTACCAGAAAATTTTAAGTCATATGTATGATTTGCATTATATTTCTACTGGATAGTTGATGCTGCATTTACAATGATCAGCTTTTAATGCTTACTGCTACTGCTAAGTCGCTTCAGTCATGTCTGACTCTGTGTGACCCCATAGACAACAGCCCACGAGGCTCCCCCATCCGTGGGATTCTCCAGGCAAGAGCACTGGAGTGGGTTGCCATTTCCTTCTCCATTAATGCTTACTACTCTGGAGTAATAGCACAGAGCCTTCCTTGTAAACTACCAGACTGCAATCAGTAAATGGAACAAATGGACATCTTAGGTGTAAGAATAATGTGGCTTATTTTCTTCTTCCATTGTCAGAAGAGATAGACTTGTTTTCCCCTGACCTTCGATGAAAACTTGATTTTCAGTCACTCTTAAGCGTTAGAAAATCTCAGAATCATTTGAATCACAGAACACATTCAATTTGTACTTAAAATTCCAAACACACATACTATCTCCTAGCTTCATTCAAAGTTTGGAGGACTCACCCTTCCTTAGCTAGATCTGCTGTGAGAAAATAAGTCATAGTCAGTGAAGGCGGCAGGGCTGTCACATTCCTCTTTCTCTCCTAGTCACTCTTCCCCAACTTGCTAACAGGTTTCTGATTCCCCCAATGATGGAGAGCAGGCAGCCATGGTGGTGGGGTCCTGCTGAGAGCAGGTGGTGGGATCCCAGGGCCCTGCAGGTGCTCCAAGCTGGCTCTGCCTCTCACAGGGTTTCCATGAGGTCTTTGGAAATCTGCCTCATGGCTAAGAACCATTCATTCGAAACACCCTTGGTGTAGTTAACGTGTTCTCCTCCAACTTTTTGCTTATTCTTTTTGTGGCCTGGAGGAATCCAGCAATGCTTTGAAATTCTCTGTTGAGCCTTCTTTATACTCTTTATGTAAGAGCAATTTTTTGTGTGTTCATCATGTATGTATAAGCAGACCACTTGAAATGTCTCGAGTTGAGTAAGTGTGTGTGACCATCACCTGAATCAACAATCAGTTCACTTGTCTAATGGCTCTTCTGGGACAAGACCTCATATGCCAACCCTCTCTATGGTGGACTCCATCTGGTCCTGGGGAGGCTCATGCCCCCTTTGCCTCCACAAAGTCTGAGATGTGCCCATGGCTGGAGCAGCCCCTCCTTCACTCCTCCAGAGCAGGAAGCAAGCCTCGGCTTCTTCATGTGTGAATCAGACCTGGTCCACCAGCTGCTGGGACTGACGTCAAGCTCACTTGGTGGACTCAAAAAGCCCTTCCACTTGCTTTAGGGAGAAGGAGGGCCATCTCCACCCCTTTGTCTTGAGGGGTGACACTGGGCCTTATACCAAAAACTGTTCCTCCTCCATCACCACTCCATGTGGGGGAACGGGCCTTCAAACTGGTTCTCAGCTACTTGCATTGAACGTGTTCATCTTGGCCTGGTGCCTCACTTGGTGTCTTATATTATCTTAGGGCTTCCATCAAAATGTGCATTTTAATGTCATGTTTTAGCATCATAGACGCCCTTCTTACCAAGTTCCACTTGCTGTGAGAGATTCAAATGTCTTATCAACAACATCAAAGCTGCCATTTGCAGTCACTCATAGTGCGAGACAATAGCCCAAGCAAGGTTGATGGAGGGTGGCTCTTTAGTTCATCCAAGCTCTGCATTTACTAATCTCTCAGAACCCTTGTTCCTTGGCTGCAATGATATGCTTTGCTTTGCAGGGTGGGGAAGAACAAGGTGAAATCATGGTAGATGCTTAATGAACAGGTATATAGTTCTGCACTATCCAGGAGGGCATGGCAACCCACTCCAGTATTCTTGCCTGGAGAATCCCATGGATAGAGGAACCTGGCAGGCTACAGTCCATGGAGTTGCAAATAGTCAGACACGACTAAAGCAACTTAGCACACATGAAACCTTCTTTAAGTCAAAATGACATAAAGTGAAGAAGCAATTACCTTAGGATCATCTTGCTAATAGATGTACAAATGATTGAGATAAGCACAGATGCTCACAGATATAGTTCAAAGCTATAGTAGCTTGAGGCTGAGATGCTGAATGTAGTTCCTAGGGAAAGAGCTTGGTGGTACTACTCAGTACCAGGGGTACTCACTGCCTCTGTAACTGTGTAGGTGTGTGCTTAGATGTAACTGATTCTTTGCGACCCCATGGACTGCAGCCCACTAGGCTCTTCTGTCTGGGATTTTCCCGGCAAAAATATTGGAGTGGGTTGCCATTTCCTCCTGCGGGGCATCTTCCCAACCCAGGGATCAAACCTGCATCTCTTAGGTCTCCTGCATGCAGGTTGATTCTTTGCCGCTAGCACCACCTTGCCTCTATAACTATTCATTGCAAAACAAATGCTGAGCACTATTTTCATTTTTTGCTTTTTTTTTTTTGTAAATGTAAAAATCCTCTTCTGATTTTTCTGATTCTGAAAACAGGTAGTAATGGAAATCCTTATGAAAGCAAAGTAGCATAAAGCAAACTTTCAATACGCAGAGATACCTGTCAGCTGTACAACTGTCCATGCTTTTCTTGGCTCACAAGACTGTTTTTTCATCTCTTCTTCCAAATCCCTTGTTGGGCTACTCATTTGTTACATAACTTTCCATAACTATCTCCTACTGGAAATCTCCTGGGCCTAAAGAAGGGATGCGAAATACCCTAAAACAAGAAATAAGAATAGTCTAAAAAATCATATTCATTTCTCATAGAACAGAAAGCTGTAAAGACCTTGAGACAGCATCTCTCTGGACCTCACCAGGATAATGATACATATCAAGATCAATCTTCTTGACTTTCCACGTCTTATGTGAATGAATATCACTGCTCCTAAAATTCAGGTTATCTTTTTTGTCACGAAATGAACATTTTTCCAAGCAGATTCAGTTTAAACTCTACTGCCCTTAAAAGAATGGATATATGGGTATAGTTTATATAGTACTTTGAACCTGCAAGAAGTTCAGAGTTTTGTTTTTTTTTTTTACCTACTGAATCCCAGTTATTGTAGTTTGACATTTCTTTGTTTTTTTTTTAATATAAATTTATTTATTTTAATTGGAGGTTAATTATTTTACAATATTGTATTGGTTTTGCCATACATCAACACGGGGAGGGAGAAGGGAGGGGGGTTCGGGATGGGGAACATGTGTATACCTGTGGCGGATTCATGTTGATGTTTCTTTGTTTTTTAAGCAAAATAAAAGGTCTCATAGCCAACTGCTTCTACCACTGACTTACATGAATGCCACCATCCTCAACTTCTCTGGGCTGCTTCTCAGACAAGGCAATCTGCAGATGCAATTGCCTTGAGCAAACAACGAAAAGGCTTGGCATCTGATACAGGACAGAGGATGTATTGTGAGGCTGTCCAGCCTACCCAAGAATCCCACACATGTTTTCTGAAGTTCATGCCTGGATAATCCCATTGTGATAGGAAAAATGGTGGTTGTGCTTGGTCTATTCCTACAGCTCAGTCCAAATGTTGACTGTGAAAAACTCTACGGAGGAGAACTCTGTCCTTAGTTACGGACCCCGGCCAGAGAGCGTGCAGTGTGTGGTTAGTTAAAAGGGGACCAGGACAAAAAGTACTAAAG
Source organism: Bos indicus x Bos taurus (assembly GCF_003369695.1). Taxonomy (NCBI): domain Eukaryota; kingdom Metazoa; phylum Chordata; class Mammalia; order Artiodactyla; family Bovidae; genus Bos; species Bos indicus x Bos taurus. Next base: position 77,784,444 of record NC_040083.1, on the reverse strand, counting down.
GGTCACATGACCCATCCTCTCAGTTGGGAAAACAATTCAGTACCAGTCCCGCTGACAGTGGGGTATCTCGGGAGGGGACCATACCATGCTGTGGGGAGGTGTCACTGACCTGTGTGGGTCTTTTCAACCACGTTCACACACCTGGCTACTGGGTTTCATCAGATGCACCATCAGGAATATAAAAGGCCAGAAATATAATAGAAACCAAAGAGTTCCTGTGGTTAAGAGAGAGAATGATGTCTGAAAAGCAGGGCAGGACTTGCTTCTTGCCTGGGCCAGTAGCTTACTGTGTTAGACAGGAAAGGAAAATATCTGTTACCATTTGTGAGACATGAAACAGGAATAGTAAAAGCTGTGTTCAGCACCAAAGGATCCATTGTTATAAAATACTACACAATACTCCTGTGTAGCTGGTTCTTGTAGTTTATAGAAGCTCCCCAGTGGAAACTGTAGTTTTTCCCTTTGTGTTTTTTCTTTGCCTTCAGATGCAGCTCCTAGACTCCTGCATGTCAGTCAGAGGGGCAAGGAGAGGTCACTTTGCTGCATCCTTACCCTTTGAACCCAAATGGATAGCATGTGCTTATCTCTGTGCACAGAAAAAAAAAATCTTTGGAAATTTCTTCTTCCCACTCTGACTCTACTTGCCTAAACCAATTTGTGTCCCATGAAGAGAAATAGGCAATGAACTCTTTAATGAAACAGGAGACCCCTCCAAAACACACACACACACACACACCAGCCTAGGCCTATATCCTCCAGAGTAATGAAGAATGTTTCCAAGCCCAGCCAACACCTGAGTAAAAGTCATTTTTTAATTAAAACAGACCCAGTTTCATATTTCACATGATGATATAAAGGCAGATCCTTGTGGAAACTGTGTAACACACAGCAACACATGTGAAAGGGAGGTAAAAGGAAAGATTAAATGAAAATACATATTTGAGCTGGTTATAAGGAACAATAACATTTCCCAGAATGGGTCACTTGGGGAAGCAGTTGATTTGGCTGGGGATAAGCAGTGCCTTGTAGGTTTGCCCTAAGAAGAAATGATCAGAACTTAATTTTAAATCCAAAGACTGTAATAAGAACTTGGTTATTTAAAGTCACTGCCAAAGAGAAGGGAGCCAGAATAAGCCAACCCCCAGAGGATGAAGCATGGAAAGATGGTGTTGCCCTTGAGGTCAGAAGGAGGGCCAGAGACTAGTTCAATATGCTAAAGCTATTTTCTACTGGTCTTTTCAAATGCTCTAGCAGTGTGAAAAGTGAATTCGCTCAGTTGTGTCTGACTCTTTGTGACCCCATGGATTGTAGCCTGCCAGGACACAACTGAGTGACTTCCCTTTCACTTTTCACTTTCATGCATTGGAGAAGGAAATGGCAACCCACTCCAGTGTTCTTGCCTGGAGAATCCCAGGGACAGGGGAGCCTGGTGGGCTGCTGTCTATGGGGTCACACAGAGTTGGACACGACTGAAGCGACTTAGCAGCAGCAGCAGGCTCTTCCTGGGATTTTCCAGGCAAGAATACTGAAGTTGGTTGCCATGCCCTTCTCCAGGGGATCTTCCCCATCCAGGGACTGAACCTCTGTCTCCCTCATTGCAGGCGGATTCTTTAACAGCTGAGCCACCAGGAACGCTCTAGCAGTGGGAACCCTCTGATTATACAGCTCTCTAGCTGGCACTAGTGGTAAAGAACCTGCTTGCCAATGCAGGAGACAAGAGAGAGATGGGTTCAATCCCTGGATCGGGAAGATCTTCTGGAGGAGGAAATGGCAACCCACTGCCAGTATTCTTGCCTGGAGAATTCCATGGACAGAGAAGCCTGGTGGGCTACAATCCATAGGGTCATAGAGTCAGACACAACTGAAGCAACTTAGCACGCACTGCCACAAAGAACGTAACAATAAGTTTCTGAGATCAGCATTAATGTATGGGGCAGAAAAGATGGCTCACTGAGTAGAGTCCATCCACCTGCAATGCAAGCAATACAGGAGACTTGGGTCTGGGTCGGGAAGGTCCCCTGGAGGAGGAAATGGCAACCCACTCCTATAGTGTTGCTTGGAAAATCCCACGTACAGAGGAGCCTGTAGGCTATCGTTCACAAAGAGTGGGACATGACTGAGCACACTAACACACAAAGAAAAGAACAAGGATTCATTCCATAGAGAAGTCTCTTCCAGTTAACGGTTTTGGTGAAGTGTTTGTAATCCATTGCTTTGTCTTCTCATTTACAGACTGATTTCACATTGCTGGACACTCACTGTGCTTTTTTCAGACCAATGTTACTTTTGCAGAACAACAGCATGACAGTTCTCTTTTTGTCTGGGCTGGAATCTAAAATTTGGAATAGCTGATATTCTCTTTTTTAAATAACTAAAACACAGATTTAGAACTTTATCTTGGTGTTCCACCAAGAGTGTGCTCAAATGGGAATATTTGAACTATGCAAAGGGTAGGAATTGAATGGTTGGGTGGGTGGGGTGGAATGACATGATTGGGTGAAAATAAACCATTTCATGAGGCTGTGCAAGGGAGGATAGCTCAGGGAAGTGCTTGGAAATGGAGAATTTGCAGCCAACAGTCCCTTAGGTATAAACCTGAGATCAAAGAGTGATTTTACTGCCTATGGCAGAATCAACAGAATTAAAGAGGATCTTAATTTTACATGTTATCATAAAGTCTACAAATAAATTACGTCAAGTGTAAGCTTCTTAGAGATTAAAATGGACTGTATTACTCTTTCTTTAAAGCATCATTATATTTCTCTGGAACACAAAAACAAACGCTATGGGTCAAAAAAGTATACAATTTCAAGGTCATTTGATATCATGTCACTCAAGACTCCCAGATACCAAATAAAAATTCCATTTCTTTTGTTGTCTGTCTGACTGTCTTGCTCCTCTGGACTGACTACAACTCAATGACCTTCAAATGCAATATCTGTTGTTGCAGTAACTTTCATCTCTACCTGAGTGAAGCAGAATCAATGCACTTGAACAGCAATTCCAATTAAGCCACTGTAGATGATCCTGCTGAATCCGCAAGCTTTGGATTTATACTGAATTAATGAAAGTTGAAAGGGGCTCCCATATTACAGCCACACTTAATGCATCCTCGTCAAAAAGAAGTGTAATTACAATATTGCACATACGCAGTAGGTTGATCAACTTATGCAAAGTGACAACCATGAATTGATCATGTTAGAGTATCAATAAAAGTCCTTGTAGCTATAATAGAATGTACCGCTTTTAGATTACTTAATTCCCTAGAGCCTGAATGGTTCAGATGATTGGTTAAGCGATACAGTTAGAGTCACTTATCTTCATGTCAATAGCTTAAATAGACTGGCAGGTAGTATCAAAGGCAACTGCTCCATATCAGTTAGTTTTTATTAATCAAACAAAACTCAAGTCTTAGTCGAATTTATTCTTTTTTAAAAATTGATATTGCAGTATGCTTTATTTAAAATGCTCTGTTAGTTTCAGGTATACAGCAAAGTGAATCAGATATGTATGTATATCTTTTCTAGATTCTTTTCCCATATAGGCCATTACAGAGTATTGAGTAGATTTCCCTACAGTAGATCCTTATTAATTATGTAATTTATATACAGTAGTGTGTATATATATAGTGTAGAATACCAGGCCACCTGACCTGCCTCTTGAGAAACCTGTATGCAGGTCAAGAAGCAACAGTTAGAATTGGACATGGAAAACAGACTGGTTGCAAATTAGGAAAGGAGTACATCAAGGCTGTATATTGTCATCCTGCTTATTTAACTGATAGGCAGAGCACATCATGAGAAACGCTGGGCTAGAGGAAGCACAAGCTGGAATCAAGATTGCCGGAAGAAATCTCAATAGCCTCAGATATGCAGATGACACCACCCTTATGGCAGAAAGTGAAGAAGAACTAAAGAGCCTCTTGATGAGAGTGAAAGAGGAGAGTGAAAAAGTTGGCTTAAAGCTCAACATTGAGAAAACTAAGATCATGGCATCTGACCCCATCACTTCACTGCAAATAGATGGGGAAACAGTGACAGACTTTATTTTTTGGGGCTCCAAAATCACTGCAGGTGGTGACTGCAGCCATGAAATAAAAGATGCTTGCTCCTTGGAAGAAAAGTTATGACCAACTTAGACAGCATATTAAAAAGCAGAGACATTACTTTACTAACAAAGATCTGTCTAGTCAAAGCTATGGTTTTTCCAGGAGTCATGTATGGATGTGAGAGTTGGACTATAAAGAAAGCTGAGTGCTGAAGAATTGATGTTTTTGAACTGTGGTGTTGGAGAAGACTCTTGAGAGTCCCTTGGACTGCAAGGAGATCCAACCAGTCCATCCTAAAGGAAATCAGTACTGGGTGTTCATTGGAAGGACTGATGTTGAAGCTGAAACTCCAATACTTTGGCCAGCTGATGGGAAGAGCTGACTCATTTGAAAAGACCCTGATGCTGGGAAAGATTGAGGGTAGGAGGAGAAGGGGATGACAGAAGATGAGATGGTTGGATGGCATCACTGACTTAATGGACATAAGTTTTACTAAATTCTGGGAGTTGGTGATAGACAGGGAAGCCTGGCATGCTGCAGTCCATGGGGTCACAGAGTCAGACACGACTGAGCAACTGAATTGAACTGAGTGTGTTTATGTCAATCCCAATCTCCCAATTCATCCCTTTCCTCCCAACCCACTAGTAACTATAGGTTTGACAATTTATTTCTAGATGAGTAAATCCAAGAAAAAATATTTTTAAATATTTACAGTTAATATTTGGAGTGAAAAAAAAAAAAAAGAAGCAAGGGAATGGATAAGATTTACATCTATTGTCTGGGGACTTCTGATTTAGGCTTAAGGCCTTAAAGTATTAACTTTACTGATCACATTTAATGTTAGTTTATGGCTTGCTTAGTTAATTAAAAGAGAAAAAGAATCTAAACTCTAAAATGATTTTTAAAAAATTAAAGAGATAAAAGTTTACCTAGTTACCCAAGTACTGTAATCAGTTAATCTCTGTAGTAACATTGACATATTTGACATGATGGTTGGCAAGCTTTACCATCTTCTTTCATCAGCAATAGTATTATGTTAATTTCTCATTTGCAATACTCCAGGAAAGAAGTCCCTATTCCCCATTTGACCCCTACTAACCAAAAAAAAAAAAAAAAAAAGAAAGAAAGAAAACTAGGACAAATAGATAGGAAACAGTGGAAACAGTGGCTGACTTTATTTTTCTGGGCTCCAAAATCACTGCAGATGGTGACTGCAGCCATGAAATTAAAAGACGCCTACTCCTTGGAAGGAAAGTTATGACCAACCTATGCAGCATATTAAAAAGGAGAAACATTACTTTGCCAGCAAAGGTCCATCTCATCAAGGCTATGGTTTCTCCAGTGGTCATGTATCGATGTGAGAGTTGGACTACAAAGAAAGCCTAGTGCTGAAGAATTGATGCTTTTGAACTGTGGTGTTGGAAAAGACTCTTGAGAGTCCCTTGGACTGCAAGGAGAGCCAACCAGTCCATCCTAAAGGAGATCAGTCCTGGGTGTTCATTGGAAAGACTAATGTTGAAGCTGAAACTCCAATACTTTGGCCACCTGATGCAAAGAGCTGACTCATTTGAAAAGACCCTGATGGTGGGAAAGATTGAGGGCGGTAGGAGATGGGGACGACAGAGGATAAGATGGTTGGATGGCATCATGAAATCAATCGACATGAGTTTGGGTAAACTCCAGGAGTTGGTGATGGACAGAGAGGCCTGGCATGCTGCAATCCATGGGGTCACAATGATTCTGACATGCCTGAGCGACTGAACTAAACTGAAGTGAAATGAATGACAGAAATGTTATAAGGGATACTGTCTTGTATCTGTGCCATTTATAAAGTGATACAATGCTATTTGAAAGTAAGCTAAGATTAATTGAAAACATATTTTGAAATTCTTGGAAAATCAATTTAAATTTTTTAAATATAATTAACATGCTAAAGAGAGAGAAAATAGAATCATATAAAATGTTCAGTTAAAATCAGAGAAGGCAGAAAAAGAGTAAACGATTTTTTAAAAGAAAGAACATATACAATGAATAAAAACTTACAAAACTTGATTATATTAATTCATATATCAATAACCAGGGAAGGCTCAATAATCACTGTAAACATCAGTGGTCTAGAGCCTCTCAGGCCTTGGAAGGTTTTTCTGTTTTTTGTTTTTTCAAACGAGAGATCATGAAGTTAATTACCTTCACGGTGAACATACCTCTGTACTCTGTTTAAAAACAGAACAGTTTGGCACAGGGGAACTGTATTCAGTGATCTGTGGTGACCTAAACGGGAAGGAAATCCAAAAAAGAGGGGATATATGTCATACATATAGCTGATTCACTTTGCTGCACAGCAGAAACTAACACAACATTGTAAAGCAACTATACTCCAGCGAAAATTTCTCAAAAGAGAGAATCTAATGCATAGAAAAAGACTGAAGAAAAGGCCCTGAGAATACTGCCAATGTTTGTGTTTAAATATCATAACTGTGGGTTGATTTTATTTTTTTCTGTCTACTTTTCTATACTATCTTAATTTCCTCTAAATAACCATCTTTTGCTTTAGCATTATATTAGGTTAAGGAATATTTCTTCTGGCTTTAGCTGTTCCACAGGCTATAATCTTTTGATTTACTTTCTATCTAGATAATGATGGTGAAAGCTGCAGTAGTTCCCAAGGAATGTCAGCCCTTTGTTAAGATGTTTCAAGCCTTGTGAAGTATTTATTCACAAGTTACAACCACTCAAACAAACCTTTAAAATGCTATGCAGATGCATATACAAAGTTGCAATGCTAACAACTTCACTGATAACAAATAACATACAATAACAAACGAAGGATTTAACTGGTAGATCACCATAATTCTTATAGATTCACTTTCCACTTTCATGCATTGGAGAAGGAAATGGCAACCCACTCCAGTGTTCTTGCCTGGAGAGTCCCAGGGACAGAGGAGCCTGGTGGGCTGCCGTCTATGGGGTTGCATAGAGTCGGACACGACTGACGCGACTTAGCAGCAGCAGCATGAAACAATCAGATATGCAAAACTTTCTCTTCTGGCATATTAGTGAAACATTTTATAAGAGGCAAAAGTGCCTTCAATTTTTATTTAGTGAGACATTGTCATATTCATGTTAAACCACATTTGCTAAAGTTGCTGTTTAGTGGATAAGTCATAACTCTTTGAGACCCCATGCATAGACTGCAGTGCCAGGCTCCTCTGTGTTCCACTATCTCCTAGAGTTTGCTCAGATTCATGTCTATTAAGTCACTTATGCTGCCTAACCATCTCATTCCCTACCACCCCCTTCTTCTTTTTCCCTCAATCTTTCCCAGCATCAGGATCTTTTTCAGTAAGTCAGCTCTTTGCATCAGGTGGCCAAAGTACTGGAGCTTCAGCATCAGTCCTTCCAATGAAACATTTGCTAAAGTATTCATGGATAAATCCAAGAAACATTTTATTCAATCTTAGAATTAATTTCCTTTTGTTTTTTCTATTTAAGGCCTGTTGCTTAAAGGGTGTAAAAATGCTGCAATTCCCAAAACAACAATAAAACCTAGAAGGGTCTGTAATATGGTCATAATTAGTTGATGAGTTTTGAGCAAATTTTCCAAACTGATATTCCACAGAGTATCTTTTCAAAAGGTATTTAAAGACATGGTATATAAAAAAAAATTCTCGAAATATATGGTTAAGCAAATGATCGTGTGTGTGTGAGAAAGAGAGAGAGAGAGACTTTGTTAGTTGTTGCTGTTATTGTTTTCTTACCTTCCAGACCACTGACTTTAATGGGTAATAAGCATTGTAAGTTGTCAAGAGAAAATAGAGTATTCTTCATTTTCCAAAACTTTTTTTGATCACGGAACACATTTTTCTTTCTAGAACTATAAAAGTCTCTAGATAAACAATTTGAGGCCATCATTTGGGGAAATGTTGACTTGGGTTCTGATGTTTATTCCAATTTGTGCACTCTACGAAGTGTGATATATAGAATTAATGAAAATGGGTGTCATCTGCCAATACTGAGAACAAAACAAAACATTGTTACTGGGGAAGTGGTTTACCTTTCCTTGAAGGCAAATTCCATTTTTGTACTATTAGCATAATTCAATCTGGAACATTGCAAATTTGGGGGGGAAGAAATCAACCACCCTAGTGTAGTCACTATGGAAACCTGTTTTAACTGGGAGAAATAAAAAGGGAAGAAACTGTGTGAAAGAATTATTAAAATGTCTAAGATAAAATTGCAAAAGCTGAGTTCATAAATGTATTCAATCAAATGCATGTCTACCAGTTACCTATGGCTTTCAGGTAAAAAACAAAACCTTCCGAAGGAAAGAAGGGGTGGAGAGGATTTCAGGTGTATCTGTCTATAAGTCTTTGCTAGAAATGTAAAAAATTCAATGCAGTAAACGATGTACTCCAAGTCTGCCATTTTGTTAAGCAACAAAAAGATACTGTCGACAACATCAGTGTAATGCTCAAGAAAAAGTGATGACATTTTCAAATGACCAGAAAAATCATTTCATCATAACTCTAAAATCAATACATTGATAAGTTAAGGTAGCCACGAAGTCCAAAGCATTACACCAAATTACAAGATTGACTGTGACACCAAATACATGAACCATAAGAATGGCACTGATGTGGTTGACAGAACAGTTCTGGAAAGGCAGGTGAATACCAGGTGATGGTAAGATAACTAGAATTCCCATGGGGAAAGGATGCTGCACACAGGAAAGTCGGAAAACATGCAAGTATCCACAATAATATCTTTGAAAACCACTTACAATTTTCTAAATTCAAGTTAGATAGCCTCTTCAAAATAATAACCTTAGAGTAGCAGCCGCTCATCTTGATACACTGCAGATCAAAGACTTTACAGATGGGTTTTGTCATCTGCCCCTTGGATCTGCTCTCTACTGCAGCTGTTGGCTGTCTGGAACTAAGCCGATGCTCAGCACAAGACTTCAAGTTTGTGGCTGTTGCCTGCTGAATAGTGTTTTGGACTGATAAATCTTTTATTTATTTATTTATTTATTTATTTTTTGGCTGCCCTGGGTCTTAGCTGCTTGGCAAGGGCATTCTTTAGTTGTGGAGATCAAGGGCTACTCTCTGTTGCAGTGCACAGGCTTCTCATTGCGGAGCACAGGTTCTAGGTGGTGCGGGCTTCAGGAGTTGTGGTGCACAGCCTTAGTAGCTCCACAGCATGCAGACTCCTCCTGAAGCAGGGACTGAACCTGTGTCTCACACACTGGTAGGTAGATTCCCATCCACTCGGTCCACCAGGGAAGTCCTAGACTGACTATTCTTTGAACTTTGAAAATGCAGTTTCAAAACTGTCACTCATAATTGGAATACAAATATCAATGTCCTGTTTTATGTGATACACATACTACGTGACCCAGTGGTGTGCTGGAGACAATTTTATGTCTTTCTTCCCAACTTTATGTTCTGTGATATCAATGCAGTGATACCTTAAAATCTGCTATGGTGGAAGTTTTTACACTACAGACATTCACAAACACTACATATCATAGCTTGTTCTTTCCAGAAAGTCAGTTCTGACTTTGTTCAACACCAACCAGCACACCTCTGTTAATATATATTAGTGTTCTGCAATTCTCTTGATTACTGATTGTTGCTATTAGCATCCCTTAAAATATGAGATTGTTCTGATGTTTCTACCTACATTCACATTTAAGGTATAAAACAAAAGGCTAAAAGTTAAGATAAAAGATATCGACTCCTCCCAGACTCCTGCCTAAAACATAGTGTATAATCTACTACAAAGTTATTTGGCAAATATCAAAATTTTCTGACCAGAGCCCAAGTGCCAGGGGAATTCTATCACTGCACATGCAGGAAACACCCCCCATGAACACATAGCAACCAGCCTTTTTGGCAAGAATTCTGAAAGAATCACTGGTAAGTTCTATCAACACACTAATTGTAGTTTATAAGCATCAACTATTAGTTCAGTTCAGTTCAGTTCAGTCGCTCAGTCGTGTCTGACTCTGCGACCCCATCGACTGCAGCACGCCAGGCCTCCCTGTCCATCACCAACTCCTGTAGTTTACCCAGACTCATGTCCATTGAGTCGGTGATGCCATCCAACCATCTCATCCTCTGTCGTCCCCTTCTCCCCCTGCCCTCAATCTTTCCCAGCATCAGGTCTTTTCAAATGAGTCAGCTCTTCACATCAGGTGGCCAAAGTATTGGAGTTTCAGCTTCAACATCAGTCTTCCAATAAATACCCAGGACTGATCTCCTTTAGGATGGACTAGCTGGATCTCCTTGCAGTCCAAGGGATTCTCAAGAGTCTTCTCCAACACCATAGTTCAAGAGCATCAACTCTTTAGCACTCAGCTTTCTTTACAGTCCAACTCTCACATCCATACATGACTACTGAAAAAGCCATAGCCTTGACTAGACGGACCTTTGTTGGCAAAGTAATGTCTCTGCTTTTTAATATGCTGTCAAGTTGGTCATAACTTTCCTTCCAAGGAGTAAGCGTCTTTTAATTTCATGGCTGCAGTCACTATCTGCAGTGAATTTGGAGCCCCCCCAAAAAATAAAGTCAGCCACTGTTTCCACTGTTTCCTCATCTATTTGCCATGAAGTGATGGGACCGGATGCCCCTTCATAATTCAGTTAGCAAGCTTACCATAACAGAGCCACTGTATGAGGATTTTGGTTCCTGCACTGCACAAAGAACCTTTGCTGGAGTGAGCAGGGGCTGAAATGCAGTCTGTCCTCAACCCACCGGCTGTGGGGCTGCAGCCACCTGGGCACTTTGTAATTTTTACAAAGGAGTGGTATGTGCTGAGGGCTATGCTTATAGTAAAATGAAGAACTGGAGAATTGGGAGTCTTTCACATAGAAGAAAAACAAGCAACAAGATATGTGCTTTTTCAATCAGAAGGCTCCTCCTAAAACCAAGAACTATTTAGGATACTTTTAAAATTATGCTAGAGAATTCCAGTCAGGACAGCTTTGCAACTTCAAGTTCTGACACACCCCTGCTATCCCAAACGTGTAGCAGTGATAGGTTTGGTTTTTAAGTGAGACAAAGAAGTCACAGTCAGACTCCAACACAAGACCAACATGTCTGTGGACAATAAATGGAAGGGAAGTACAAACTGATGAGCAGAGCTAGAGCTGTGGCAAAGCAGTGGGCAAGGCTAGGAGAGAAAAATTGAAAGATTAATGGAGAGATGAACCAAGGATCAGACATCCAGATGGGTGTGGGGAGGGAGATGGTACAAAAGGTAAAACCAAAACTCTTGACTAAGTGACGAGATAGGCCAACAGTCACTGAGTTGGCCCAGCATGTGGAGGTTCTGTGACCTCTGGCAGGAAGTGGAAGCATGACAAAACTTGAAATAATGTTAGAAAGGTATACTGTTAAATATGTATGTTAAAATGTTAAGGGTAACCATTAAAAGGAGGGAAGTGTAATCTTTAGCTTCCAAACAGCAGATGAGTCAAAAGGAAAGTTTATCAGTCCATCAAACACAGGGAAGGAACAACATCAAAGAAGGTGGAAAGACACAAAATAGGCAGCAGAAATCAACTCCAGCTCAGAAGTGCTCACAATGCAACTCACTAGTAAAACACAGTGTTTGTGTGTTAAGAACATCTGTGCTAGTTACAAAAAGCCTACCTGAAACAAAATTACACAGAAAGGCATAAAATGAGATGATAGAAAAACACATATCATGTAATATAAATGTAATATATAAATATGTATTTATAATAAATGTTTTTTTCTATCACCTCTTTTTAAATCTGTCTATAATGATAGATAGATGATAGAGAAATAATCAGGCAAATATCTAGCCAAGATAAAGCTAGTATACCAGTATTTGGATTAGATAAATAGAAACTAAAGGGAAAAGCAGAAGGAAAGACCATTTGAAAGCCAGTGTAAGAGTGATTAGAACAAATGATCACAAAAACATAAAAATCATAAATTTCTATACATCTAACAGCAGAGCCAAAGATATATAGATATAGATAAAGTAAAATTAAGAGAATGACAAAAAGAATTTGGCAAATATATCATCATGGTGGATGATATTAACATCTTCGAACAGAAACTGATAGACCAAGCCGACCAAAGGTTAGTAAAGATATAGAAGATTTAAAGAGCCACATTAAGAAACTTGATCTAATGAATATATATAACACAGCACCAGCACAGAATATACAATCTCTTCAATTAAACAAAATATTTATAGCAACAGAGCATGTGTTAGGTCACAGAGGAGGCTTCTCCAAATCCAAAGAAATAAGCATCACATACGCCATGTTCTCCAACAGTAAAGCAATTAAACTAGGGAGAAATAAAAAGATCCTCTTCAAAAGAAGAAGAATCACTGCTAGAAGAGTAAGAACAAATGGACCAGAATTCTGAGAGATATGCATTTAAATCCCATTTCAATACATGCCTGCTGAGTGTCCTTGGCCTTGGATTACAGAATGAAGCAGGGCAAAGGCTAATTGAGTTCCGCCAAGAGAACACACTGGTCATAGCAAACACCCACTTCAAACAACACAAGAGAAGGCTCAACAAATGGAAATCCCCAGATGGTCAATACCAAAATCAGATTGATTATATTCTTTGCAGCCAAAGATGGAGAAGCTCTATACAGTCAGCAAAAACAAGACCGGGAGCTGACTGTGGTTCAGATCATGAACTCCTTATTGCCAAATTCAGACTTAAATTGAAAAAGTGGAGAAAACCACTAGACCATTCAGGTATGACCTAATTCAAATTAAGAAGAGGTGGCAAGAATACACAGAACTATACAAAAAAGATCTTCACGACCCAGATAATCACAACGGTGTCATCACTCACACTCACATAGAGCCAGACATCCTGGAATGTGAAGTCAAGTGGGCCTTAGGAAGTATCACTAGGAACAAAGCTAGTGCAGGTGATGGAACTCCGGTTGAGTAATTTCAAATCTTAAAGATGATGCTGTGAAAGTGCTGCACTCAATATGCCAGCAAATTTGGAAAACTCAGCACTGGCCACGAGACTTGAAAAGGTCAGTTTTCGTTCCAGTTCCAAAGAAAGGCAATGACAAAGAATGTTCAAACTACTCCACAACTGCACTCATCTCACAAGCTAGTAAAGTAGTGCTCAAAATTCTCCAAGCCAAGCTTCAGCAATACGTGAACTTCCAGATGTTCAAGCTGGTTTTAGAAAAGGCAGAGGAACCAGAGATCAAATTGCCAACATCCGCTGCATCAAGGAAAAAGCAAGAGAATTCCAGAAAAACATCTATTTCTGCTTTATTGACTATGTCAAAGCCTTTGACTGTGTGGATCACAATAAATTGTGGGAAATTCTGAAAGAGATGGGAATACCAGACCACCTGACCTGCCTCTTGAGAAACCTGTATGCAGGTCAGGAAGCAACAGTTAGAACTGGACATGGAACAACAGACTGGTTCCAAATAGGAAAAGGAGTACATCAAGGCTGTATATTGTCACCCTGCTTATTTAACTTATATGCAGAGTACATTGTGAGAAACACTGGGCTGGAGGAAGCACAAGCTGGAATCAAGATTGCCGGGAGAAATCTCAATAACCTCAGATATGCAGATGACACCACCCTTATGGCAGAAACTGAAGAACTAAAGAGCCTCTTGATGAAAGTGAAAGAGGAGAGTGAAAAAGTTGGCTTGAAGCTCAACATTCATAAAACTAAGATCATGGCATCTGGTCCATCACTTCATGGCAGACAGATGGGGAAACAGAGGGAACAGTGGCTGACTATTTTGGGGGGGCTCCAAAATCACTGCAGATGGTGATTGCAGCCATGAAATCAAAAGACGCTTACTCCTTGGAAGGAAAGTTAAGACCAACTTGACAGTATATTAAAAAGCATAGACATTACTTGTCAACAAAGGTCCGTCTAGTCAAGGCTATGGTTTTTCCAGTGGTCATGTATCGATGTGAGAGTTGGACTATAAAGAAAGGTGAGTGCTGAAGAATTGATGCTTTTGAATTGTGGTGTTGAAGACTCTTGAGAGTCCTTTGGACTGCAAGGAGCTCCAACCAGTTCATCCTAAAGGAGATCAGTCCTGGGTGTTTATTGGAAGGACTGATGTTGAAGCTGAAACTCCAATACTTTGGCCACCTGATGCGAAGAGCTGACTCATTTGAAAAGACCCTGATGCTGGGAAAGATTGAGGGCAGGAGGAGAAGGGGATGACAGAGGATGACATGGTTGGATGGCATCACTGACTCTAATGGACATGAGTTTGAGTGAACTCCGGGAGTTGGTGATGGACAGAGAGGCCGGGCGTGCTGCCGTTCATGGGATTGCAAAGAGTCGGACACAGCTGAGCGACTGAACCGAACTGAGTGTCTTTGAAATAAGCCACTTAACCTCTCTGGGCCCTGGTTTCTGCATATGTCATATGGACATAATAATACCTTTATTACAAAATTTTTGTGCAGATTAAAAGAGAAAATATCTTAAAAATCACCTTGCTAAGTACCTGACAGAAAGTCAAATTCTAGTTTTAGCCCTTTCACATAATGTGTTCAATAAACATGGATTGAAGTAATAGCTGCATAAATGAACAGCAAGTGGAGATAAATACACATTCTTTCACATGGAATTCGAGATAGAATTTAATTAATCAACAAGGTCTTATTTTAAGGAAACAAGAAAATATATGGTTCATTCTATGTTTTTTAATCATCCTCTGATTCAAAAAGAATGAAAAGGTTTTGCCGGGACCTCTGGAAAATCTGATCCCGCATCCCGTTTGTCCCCATCACGTTCATTTTTATGATCAGTTCAGATCATGAGGTCACTCTATCCAAATAAAAAGAGGCTTCACTTGTGAGGGAAGAGAGGCTTGGAGGACACCATCTGATAGCTTTCAGCTCACAATGCAGAGAAGAGCGAGCCAGGCACCAGTTTTCAGAGGAAACCCAACTAAATTCAATGAGCACAAAACCGTTAGATATAAAAGAGAATTTCCTGACAATAAGGGCCGCCAGTCTACTACATCAGGCTGGGGTTTGCGTGATCTCCTTCCACCTTTCCTATTTCCAGATGTCCTGAACCTGACAGGCTGTGCCGCAAGCTGAGATCCACCCACTTTGCGGCCATCATAGTTAAAGAGGTGTGTGCAGTGACATGGCGCAAAGACACGCTCCTCACTGTAATCTTCACGTTGGCGTTCTCAAGGTGAAAAGCCTCACGTTGGCTTTCACAAGGTGAAAAAGGCGGCTTTTCACCTTGTATTGGGCCAGTTATTTAATTGTTGTTTTTCTATGGGTCTCAGAAGAGAGCTTTTCTGTTCCCTTCATTTTTCCACTGGTGCCAAGAACTTGTAAATTTATTTGCTAGACAGAGCATGATATTTCCAAGGCTTTGATCAAAGAAGAGAACTTCTCGAGATCTTAGAGAAAAAGAGGATCGATGACCAAGCTGACAAGGCCAGGATGGAAGGTCCAGGAATGTAGCATTGCTATCAGGAAGACAGCTTGTGGTTTTTATGCTATGAATGGTCCTTGAATTCAGATTCACCTGAAATGTACAATACCTTGGTTTTTCTCTCTCTGCTAAAAATACTAAACATTTGCAAAGCAACCAGAAAATATGAATTAATTAGTGAATAAATAATTGGACTAGCTAGGTCAGTATTTTATATCATATATCAAAAGTTCCAGGTAGATTTAAAACATTAAGGTAAAATTAATGTAGACACATGCTTTTATAATCCTACTGTGGAGGTGATCTTGAGATCAACTACAGAACTAAAGAGAAAAATTGACATATTTTAAGTGCTTGAATGGTTAGAAACATCATATATAAAGTCAAAGACAACACACAGGAGAAAGTGCTTTAACATCTGGTAAACAGTTCATGTTTTTAATATATTAAAAAATTATAGCCAAAAAATAAAAGTGAGAAATGGAAATCATCAGTTACTTCCCAAAAGAAGAAATACAAGTGACTAATAAACAGACCATGAAATTAAAAGATGCTTACTCCTTGGAAGGAAAGTTATGACCAACCTAGACAGCATATTGAAAAGCAGAGACATTACTTTGCTGACAAAGGTCTGTCTAGTCAAGGCTATGGTTTTTCCAGTAGTCACGTATGGGTGTGAGAGTTGGACTGTGAAGAAGGCTGAGCACCGAAGAATTGATGCTTTTGAACTGTAGTGTTGGAGAAGACTATTGAGAGTCCCTTGGACTGCAAGGAGATCCAACCAGTCCATTCTGAAGGAGATCAGCCCTGGGATTTCTTTGGAGGGAATTTCTTTGGATGCTAAAGCTGAAACTCCAGTACTTTGGCCACCTCATGTGAAGAGTTGACTCATTGGAAAAGACTCTGATGCCGGGAGGGATTGGGGGCAGGAGGAGAAGGGGACGACAGAGGATGAGATGGCTGGATGGCATCACTGCCTCGATGGACGTGAGTCTGAGTGAACTCCGGGAGTTGGTGATGGACAGGGAGGCCTGGCGTGCTGCGATTCATGGGGTCGCAAAGAGTCGGACACGACTGAGTGACTGAACTGAACTGAACTACCAAACTAATGAGATTTTTTTCTGTGTTTTTTTCCTATGCTTTCATTGAGAGTCTTTTAAAATTTTTATTTATTTTTAATTGAAGGATAATTGCTTTACAGCATTGTGTTGGTTTCTATCAAACATCAACGTGAATCAGCCATAGGTTTACCCATGTCCTCTCCTACTTGAATATCCTTCCCACCTCCCTCCCTGAAAATCTTTTCTTAAAATATAGTTTTTAGGGGGTTGGGGGAGGGAGGGAGATGGAAGTTGACATAATACATTAAAATTCTTTAAACTGGTCACACTCTTTGATCAAAGAGCTTTATTTCTAGGAATTTTTTATAAGGAAATAATAACAGAAGAACATAGACGTGCTTTCAATCACCCAGGCTTGTTTATAATAACAATAAAGCAAATACTCTGTGTCATTCAATTAAGAAACTTTTAAGTAAATGGTGAAACATAATACACAGAGAAGCACTTTTAATGATTAAAAATGAAGATGTGGAATTAAATATATTGACATGCTAAGATGTCTGCATTATATAAAGTGAAAAATACAAGTATACAAGCTGTATAGCCTGATACATTTCCTCCAACCTTTAATCTAGATATATATATACACACATGCATGCATGCTTAGTCGTGTCCTGCTCTTCATGACCCCATAGACTATAGCCCACCAGGCTCCTCTGTCCATGGGATTTCCCAGGCAAGAATACTGGAATAGGTTATTACCATTTCCTTCTCCAGTGGACGTTCCCAACTCAGGGATTGTGTGTTGGACATTCCCAACACAAGTCTCTGATGTCTCCTGTGTTGGCTGGTGGATTCTCTACCTCTGCGCCACCTGGCAAGTCCACCTACTAGTGTAGAATTATTGAAAAGACCTATTCTAAGAGAAAGTGTATGAGGAAGTCACTCCCGTGTCCCCACCTCTCCCCCCTCAGCTAGTTGGGGGTTGTTAAGTCACACACAGGTGACAAGGCTGATGATCTGATAGAGTCAGAACTCAGACCTACCTCCACTCACTCAACTCCCCTACACCAACCATTCACTTTCTACTCTAATACGTAAAGAGGTAAACATATACTACTGGGCTTTCCAGGTCAACAGAGATGAAAATGAACATGTTCAGTGATCTATAGCATGTATCTGATCCTGTGTGTATTTTTGTTACTTGCGGGACTTTAATTTTTATCTTGCAGAAGGTATACTTGTGGAACTACCAAACAAAGATACGTGCTTTCCAAAACCATAATAAAAGTGATAAGGAGGGAATCTGCAAAAAGGGCCAAATTTTCTTATAAAAATAAAAGCAATCCAGTATGCACTGCCTGAAGTTCTGAGAAACTTCAGAAACATGAAGCATGTAAATTTCTTTTAGAAACACTAACCCGAAATGTTTTACATATTGTGGCTTAGGCTTCAAAAGGGATTTTGACTCATGTTTAACATTTTTAAGAAATTAGTGCAACTTATTGATTGTTGGGGGGAAAAAAATCCTAGTTTGCCTCAAAAACCCAACCTTTTTCTATTAGTAGTGACCACAGCTTCTGGAACAGTGACCAGGACATGTGGTTTGACAAGCAAGGGTCTGTTTATATGGACAGAATAGTTAGTAAACCAGAAAATAAAGGCCATGCATGTGCCATCAATTACATGTAATAAATGATACACTTGAATAATATATGAATATATGAGATGGTTACTGTCATTGCACATGAACAGTTTTATAGAGGTTAACTAATTCATGTCTTCTTATTAATTCATGTCTTCGTATCAATTGCTTACTTAATTTATGTCAACTGCCTTCATCAGACCAGTTAACCTGACAAAATGATAGATTATCCTTTTATTTGTTCTTCTGTAAGACAGATATAAAATTTTTTTTCAGCCATAGGTATACATATATCCCCTCTTTTGAACCTCCTTCCCATCTCTCACCCTATCCCACCCATCTAGATTGATACAAAGCCCCTGTTTGAGTTTCCTGAGCCATACAGCAATTTCCCGTTGGCTAGCTATTTTACATATGGTAATGTAAGTTTCCATGTTACTCTTTTCTGACAAAATGATAGATTATCCTTATATTTGCTCTTCTTTAAGACAAATAAAATTATTTTTTAAATATCTTAAACCTATTAAGAGATGAGAACTATTTTTAGAGGAAAATTGTATTGATTTATTGATTGTTGATGGGAAAAAATCATGATGATCTGCATAGTTAGAAATCATACACATGTTCTAGTGTAAAGTAAACATCATGGCCCATTTCTCCAAACAGGAGTGTATATTTTCAAAAGAACAGGAAAGCTCTGTCTACATGTGAACTAGGAATCAATATCTAAACGTGCCTACATCATAAGGCTGTCCTGTGGGTTCAGTGAGTTCATGTTTCTGATATGCTTAAAGCAGTGCCTGGCTCATGGTAAATGCTGTATAAATGCCATTTGCAGTGCTGGCTTTTAAGATGGAATTAACTTTTCAAAAGACTTTGGAAAAATCCCATCAGAGGTTTCAGCTAAAGTCTATTTTTTGATATAAGGTGTTTTTTTACTTTTCAAATGTAAACTCTGTGGATTAATCATCATGAATTAAAACTCACAACCCTTTTGTACTTATTTATGGTTTGTTTGGTTTTTTCTTGCAACCCTGTGGGTGATGGCCTGGAACCAAATCCTTGCCTAAACATGATCTGCTGTTCCCTCTTATTCTGGCCAGTATGACCCGCCAGAACATGACAAATACGCACATATAGCTATGCTGTGTTCTTAAAAATGGACTCTGAGCAAACATGACAACTATCTGAAACCCTGAATACATAAAACATGCTAAATAAGTTTGGTTAATTACAATATAAGTGGACTCTCCATTGTGCTAAATGAATCATTGATTCTCCCAGAGGATCTGAATAAAGTTCAATGGAAATGAGGGGAAAACAAGATATGTCTTTAGCTATTTAGGGAGCTGAGGTAGATGGGGCAACAGAGCAACATGTTTTGTGCTGGTGAAGAACTGTC
Source organism: Bos indicus x Bos taurus (assembly GCF_003369695.1). Taxonomy (NCBI): domain Eukaryota; kingdom Metazoa; phylum Chordata; class Mammalia; order Artiodactyla; family Bovidae; genus Bos; species Bos indicus x Bos taurus. The sequence goes on along the minus strand of NC_040083.1, from coordinate 77,764,831 downwards.
TGAGCCTGTCTGATAAATCCACAGGGTGTGGCCTTCCAGAAAAATCTATTCTATGAAGGCCTACAAAGCTTTATGGGAAAGGATTCTTAAGAAAGGGACATTGAGATAACCTTGAGCTCGCAGAAAAGCCTAGCATTGTATTATAAAGATGTGCCTCCAAACCTTAATCTGTGTCTGAATTTTATGTGGGTGTGCTGAGTGTGTGGGTGTGGAGGGAAAGTCAAAAAATGTAAGCTCCACAAATGCCATTCCACCAAGTGTGCCAAGACTTTGAGACATAAGGCACGCTGCTTTGATACTCCCATAACTAATTTAACCTAAGAAGTCAGATCTCCTTCCCCTCCTCTCCACTGAATACCATCCAACTGGGTGTCTGTACCAGGATGAGGGGCAGCTTCTGGGAGAAGCAGGGGAGGAACCAGGTGGCAGCCTGGAATGCACAGGGGCAGCAGAGTTAGCAGATCCTGACAGAGGGGTCCACAAGAAGTGGACATGGCCAGAGCATTGTCAAGGGATGAAGATCCTGTCTCACCCAGAACAGCAATACCCAGTAGAGGAGTTCAACAGCAGACCTGAGCAGGCAGAAGAAAGAAGCAGCCAATTCAACACAGGAAAATTGAAATTATTGATCATAAGAAGCAGGAAAAAAAAAAGATGAAGAGGGACTTCCTTGATGGTCCAGTGGCTAAGACTCTGTGCTTCCAATGCAGGGTGCCCAGTTCGGGGAATTAGATCCCACATACAGCAACTAAGTTTGCATGCTAAAACTAAAGATCCCACAAAAAATTAACAAAAATTGAAAATCCCACATGCCAATATACAAATATAACAAAAACTAAAAAAAAGAAAAGAAGAAAAGCTAACACTCACATGTCCATGTCTGCTAAGTCGCTTCAGTAGTGTCCAACTCTGCAACCAGGCTCCTCTGTCCATGGGATTCTCCAGGCAAGAATACTGAAGTGGGATGCCATGCCCTCCTTCAGGGGATCTTCCCGACCCAGGGATTGAACCTGTGTCCCCTGCGACTCCTGCATTGTAGCCAGAGTCTTTATGGCTGAGCCACAGGGGAAGCCTGAACACTCACATATAGTATACTAAATATACAATATAACCTCCTTTACATTTAAATATGTGCATACAAGTATTTTATGCAATGATGTGGCTTTGAAAATAAATAGAACTTTTAAAAATAATATCATTGAAGAAGTCTTTTTCTTTTTTTTTTTTTTTTTTACAAAACTTGTTGGACAATCAATAACATTCCAAAGATATTCATCCAGTGTCTATTATATGTCATAAATACTGTGCTTGGGATGCAAAAGTGAACAAGACAAGAAGATCAAATTCCAGTAACTGGAACCAGCACAGCATCATGGGTGTATGAACTGGGCAGTTCAGTGCATTCAGTTTATTGCCCTGGTGTTGCTGTATAGAAACTCTCAATAATTTTTGAGCAAGGGCCCTGCTTTCTTGTTTTGTACTGGGCCCTGCAAGTTATGTAGTCAGTTCTGAGGGGCACATAGACAACAGATAAAGAGTCATGCTGCTGAGACAGAGACACTCGGAGCCCATTCAAGCAGGACAAGTGCCTGATCTGGACTTAGGGACAGGGCTGGGAGGCAGGGGGGAACTCAAGATCAGGGACCATCTCCTGGACCTAGTCACGCTTGATGGGCAATAGAATTAGCCTGAGCTCCGTTAGGTTCTCCTTATTTTGAAAATTCATACGTTAAGTAGGTTTAGCATTTTTAAGGTAAAATATACATCTATGCACATATGCATAATGTTGTTGAGAAAAATTATCTACACCTTGAAATTAAGGCCTCAGGGTCATTCTAGAGCATTTCCGAAAAAGCCTACGTAAGAATCACTGGATAAGTCTCTAGACCAGGGGTTGGAAATTTCTATAAAGGGCCAAACAATAAATGTTATCAGCTTTGAAGACCCTATGAAAGTCTTTGTCATAGCTATTCAACCTGCTACAGCAGGGCAAAAACAGCCATGCTGCTGCTGCTGCTGCTAAGTCACTTCAGTCGTGTCCGACTCTGTGCAACCCCATAGATGGCAGCCCACCAGGCTCCCCGTCCCTGGGATTCTCCAGGCAAGAATACTGGAGTGGGGTGCCATTTCCTTCTCCAATGAATGAAAGTGAGAAGTGAAAATGAAGCCGCTAAGTCGTGTCCAACTCTTAGCGACCCCATGAATTGCAGCCTACCATGTTCCTCCATCCGTGGTATTTTCCAGGCAAGAGTACTGGAGTGGGGTGCCATCAGTTCAGTCCGTTCAGTCCCTCAGTCGTGTCCGACTCTTTGTGACCCCATGAATCGCAGCACGCCAGGCTTCCCTGTCTATCACCAACTCCCGGAGTTCACTGAGACTCACGTTCATCAAGTCAGTGATGCCATCCAGCCATCTCATCCTCTGTCATCCCCTTCTCCTCTGTCATCCCCTTCTCCTCCTGCCCCCAATCCCTCCCAGCATCAGAGTCTTTTCCAATGAGTCAACTCTTCACATGAGGTGGCCAAAGTACCAGAGTTTCAGCTTTAGCATTATTTCTTCCAAAGAAATCCCAGGGCTGATCTCCTTCACAATGGACTGGTTGGATCTCTTTGCAGTCCAAGGGACTTTCAAGAGTCTTCTCCACCACCCCACTTCAAAAGCATCAATTCTTCAGTGCTCAGCCTTCTTCACAGTCCAACTCTCACATCCATACATGACCACCGGTAAAACCATAGCCTTGACTAGACGGACCTTTGCTGGCAAAGTAATGCCTCTGCTTTTGAATACGGTGTCTAGGTTGGTCATAACTTTCCTTCCAAGGAGTAAGTGTCTTTTAATTTCATGGCTGCAGTCACCATCTGCAGTGATTTTGGAGCCCCCAAAAATAAAGTCGACACTGTTTCCACTGTTTCCCCATCTATTTCCCATGAAGTGATGGGACCAGATGCCATGATCTTTGTTTTCTGAATGTTGAGCTTTAAGCCAACTTTTTCACTCTCCTCTTTCACTTTCATCAAGAGGCTCTTTAGTTCCTCTTCACTTTCTGCCATAAGGGTGGTGTCATCTGCATATCTGAGGTTATTGAGATTTCTCCCAGCAATCTTGATTCCAGCTTGTGTTTCTTCCAGTCCAGTGTTTCTCATGATGTACTCTGCATATAAGTTAAATAAGCAGGGTGACAATATACAGCCTTGACGTACTCCTTTTCCTATTTGGAACCAGTCTGTTGTTCCATGTCCAGTTCTAACTGTTGCTTCCTGATTTGCATACAGATTTCTCAAGAGGCAGGTCAGGTGATCTGGTATTCCCATCTCTTTCAGAATTTCCCACAGTTTATTGTGATCCACACAGGTAAGGCTTTGGCATAGTCAATAAAGCAGAAATAGATGTTTTTCTGGAACTCTCTTGCTTTTTCCATGATCCAGTGGATGTTGGCAATTTGATCTCTGGTTCCTCTGCCTTTTCTAAAACCAGCTTGAACATCTGGAAGTTCACGGTTCACATATTGCTGAAGCGTGGCTTGGAGAATTTTGAGCATTATTTTACTAGCGTGTGAGATGAGTGCAATTGTGCGGTAGTTTGAGCATTCTTTGGCATTGTCTTTCTTTGGGATTGAAATGAAAACTGACCTTTTCCAGTCCTGTGGCCACTGCTGAGTTTTCCAAATCTGCTGGCATATTGAGTGCAGCACTTTCATAGCATCATCTTCAGGATTTGAAATAGCTCAACTAGAATTCCATCACCTCCACTAGCTTTGTTCGTAGTGATGCTTTCTAAGGCCCACTTGACTTCGGATTACAGGATGTCTGGCTCTAGGAGAGTGATCACACCATCGTGATTATCTGGGACATGAAGATCTTTCTTGTACAGTTCTTCTGTGTATTCTTGCCACCTCTTCTTGATATCTTCTGCTTCTGTTAGGTCCATACCATTTCTGTCCTTTATCGAGCCCATCTTTGCATGAAATGTTCCCTTGGTATCTCTAATTTTCTTGAAGAGATCTCTTTCCCATTCTGTTGTTTTCCTCTATTTCTTTGCATTGATCACTGAGGAAGGTTTTCTTATCTCTTCTTGCCATTCTTTGGAACTCTCCATTCAGATGCTTATAGCTTTCCTTTTCTCCTTTGCTTTTCACTTTTCTTCTTTTCACAGCTATTTGTAAGGCCTCCCCAGACAACCATGTTGCTTTTTTGCCTTTCTTTTCCATGAGGATGGTCTTGATCCCTGTCTCCTATACAATGTCACAAACCTCATTCCATAGTTCATCAGGCACTCTATCTATCAGATCTAGGCCTTTAAATCTATTTCTCATTTCCACTGTATAATCATAAGAGATTTGATTTAGATCATACCTGAATGGTCTAGTGGTTTTCCCTACTTTCTTCAATTTAAGTCTGAATTTGGTAATAAGGAGTTCATGATCTGAGCCACAGTCAGCTCCTGGTCTTGTTTTTGTTGACTGTATAGAGCTTCTCCATCTTTGGCTGCAAAGAGTATAATCAATCTGATTTCGGTGTTGACCATCTGGTGATGTCCATGTGTAGAGTCTTCTCTTGTGTTTGCTATGACCAGTGCATTTTCTTGGCAAAACTCTATTAGTCTTTGCCCTGCTTCATTCCGTATTCCAAGGCCAAATTTGCCTGTTACTCCAGGTGTTTCTTGACTTCCTACTTTTGCATTCCAGTCCCCTATAATGAAAAGGACATCTGTTTTGGGTGTTAGTTCTAAAAGGTCTTGTAGGTCTTCATAGAACCATTCAACTTCAGCTTCTTCAGCGTTACTGGTTGGGGCATAGACTTGGATTACTGTGATATTGAATGGTTTGCCTTGGAAACGAACAGAGATCATTCTGTTATTTTTGAGATTGCATCCAAGTACTGCATTACGGACTCTCCTGTTGACTATGATGGCTACTCCATTTCTTCTGAGGGATTCCTGCCCGCAGTAGTAGATATAATGGTCATCTGCATTAAATTCACCCATTCCATCACTAAATGACTTCCCTGGTGGCTCAGACGGTAAAGCATCTGTCTATAATGCAGGAGACCCAGGGTTGATCCCTGGGTCGGGAAGATCTGCCAGAGAAGGAAATGGCAATCCACTCCAGTACTGTTGCCTGGAAAATCCCATGGACAGAGGAGCCTGGTAGGCTACAGTCCATGGGGTCGCAAAGAGTTGGACACGACTAAGCGACTTCACTTACTTACTTACTTATGCTAAATGAAAGAGTGTGGCTGTGACCCTAGGCTACAGAGAATAAGCCTTGAAGGCAGGCCATTTGGCACCCTGATCCCCGGTCTAGGGCACTTTGACTCTCATTTGCTATGATCAAGTCCTAGACTGGGTAAAGTTAGAAGTTAACTTTTAGACCCAACAACAATCATTACTGTCTGGCAGAGACCATAACCTCACAATGTGCTGTTTATTGCCCTGATGAGCATCCTGTCCCAGTGATCCTGTCCCAATCAGACATATGTAGTGATATGGAGAGAAAGAGAAAGAAAGGAAAGAGATGGAGGGAGGAAGGGAGAAAGAAAGAAAAGAAGGAAGGAAGAAAGAAAAAAAAAGAAAGAAAGATCAGGATAGGTATCAGTTTCTCATATCTGTCTTTGTAGCCACTTTGTCATCCTGCTGGTACCCTCATTGATTAGTTCAGTCTTTTATATATTCTTTTGTTCCCTCATCCAAGGGATCTTCCCAACTCAGAGATCTAATCCAGGTCTCCCACATGGCAGACAGATTCTTTACCAGCTAGCCACCAGGGAAGCCCAGGAATATTGGACTGGGTAGCCTATCCCTTCTCTACCAGATCTTCCCAATCCAAGAATCAAACTGGCATCTCCTGCATTGCAGGCAGATTCTTTACCAGCTGAGCTACCAGGGAAGCCCTTACATATTCTTACTATATGTTTTTATAGTCATTGTGCTTTTAACTTTTTAATATTGTACTTTGTCAACATATATGAAGAGAAGCCTAGTCAGATACAGAATGAATGAAGAGTTTTTAATATGCAACTCTGAAAAATATGATTCCTGTTAAGTGGCTGCACCTTGCCTCAGTCAGCCTGAATAAATTTGCTATAGAAATATCAGATTCTGTATGTCCATGCAAATCAACTATGGGAAAGAGATCTGAAGAAGAATGCCTTTTTAACCAATACTAAGTGATCATCATTAGAATACCAACCAGGAGAGGAAGCTTTAGGTGTGAAAAGATCAAGACACTGGGTTCTCCCCATTACTGTCCATGCTTTGTCCATCCCAACACCCCTCCTCTAAGCCAGGAACATGGAAATCAAGATCTCCCAGCCTGTGTGCTGAATTCCTCCACATTCTCCCAACTTAGGAACCACAGAACACTTCCTCTTTAATTCAATGAAGATGTAGTTCGAATTCTTCAAAGTAAGGGTTTACTCTAGAATTAAAGGAAAGCAAAAACATAAAAGGAGATCACCCACAGGGGATGCCATCAGCCCAAGCTCCTTTAGACTGTGGTCCACACCTCACGGGTGACATGGCTCATATATAGATACAAACTGTCAGAAACAAAAGAAAATCCCATTGTGTGAATGGCTACACTGGGTCAGTACTAGCTCATGTTTCGAATGACTCTTTACTAGAAGAATAGAGTGAATTTAAAATGCAAAGATGGGCTCAATAAAGGACAGAAATGGTATGGACCTAGGAGAAGCAGAAGATATTAAGAAAAGGTGGCAAGAATACACAGAAGAACTGTACAAAAAAGATCTTCACAACCCAGATAATCACGATGGTGTGATCACTCACCTAAAGCCAGAAACCCTGGAATCTGAAGTCAAATGGGCCTTAGAAAGCATCACAACAAACAAAGCTAGTGGAGGTGATGGAATTCCAGTTGAGCTATTTCAAATCCTGAAAGATGATGCTGTGAAAGTGCTGCACTCAATATGCCAGCAAATTTGGAAAACTCAGCAGTGGCCATAGGACTGGAAAAGATCAGTTTTAATTCCAATCCCAGAGAAAGGCAATGCCAAAGAATGCTCAAACTACCACACAATTGCACTCATCTCACACACTAGTAAAGTGATGCTTAAAATTCTCCAAGCCAGGCTTCAACAATACGTGAACCATGAACTTCCAGATATTCAAGCTGGTTTTAGAAAAGGCAGAGATCAAATTGCCAACATCCACTGGATCATGGAAAAAGCAAGAGAGTTCCAGAAAAACATCTATTTCTGCTTTATTGACTATGCCAAAGCCTTTGACTGTGTGGATCACAATAAGCTGTGGAAAATTCTGAAAGAGATGGGAATACCAGACCACCTGACCTGCCTCTTGAGAAACCTATATGCAGGTCAGGAAGCAACAGTTAGAACTGGACATGGAACAACAGACTGGTTCCAAATAGGAAAAGGAGTACGTCAAGGCTGTATATTGTCACCCTGCTTATTTAATTTATATGCAGAGTACATCATGAGAAACGCTGGGCTGGAAGAAGCACAAGCTGGAATCAAGATTGCTGGGAGAAATCTCAATAACCTCAGATATGCAGAGGACACCATCCTTATGGCAGAAAGGGAAGAGGAACTAAAAAGCTTCTTGATGAAAGTGAAAGAGAAGAGTGAAAAAGTTGGCTTAAAGCTCAACATTCAGAAAACAAAGATCATGGCATCCGGTCCCATCACTTCATGGGAAATAGATGGGGAAAACAGTGGAAACAGTGTCAGACTTTATTTTTCTGGGCTCCAAAATCACTGCCAATGGTGATTGCAGCCATGAAATTAAAAGAAGCTTAACTCCTTGGAAGGAAAGTTATGACCAACCTAGATAGCATATGGAAAAGCAGAGACATTACTTTGCCAACAAAGGTTCGTCTAGTCAAGGCTATGGTTTTTCCTTGGGTCATGTATGGATGTGAGAATTGGACTGTGAAGAAAGTTGAGTGCTGAAGAATTGATGATTTTGAACTGTGGTGTTGGAGAAGACTCTTGAGAGTCCCTTGGACTGCAAGGAGATCCAACCAGTCCATCCTAAAGGAGATCAGTCCTAGGTGTTCATTGCAAGGACTGATGCTAAAGCTGAAACCAATACTTTGGCCACCTCATGTAAAGAGTTGACTCATTGGAAAAGACTCTGATGCTGGGAGGGATTGGGGGCAGGAGGAGAAGGGGACGACAGAGGATGAGATGGCTGGATGGCATCACTGACTTGATGGATGTGAGTCTAAGTGAACTCCAGGAGTTGGTGATGGACAGGGAGGCCTGGTGTGTTGTGATTCATGGGGTTGCAAAGAGTCGGACACGACTGAGTGACCGAACTGAACTGAACTGAAAATCAGTATTCAGTTAAGCTAGGAGTATAAAGTGGAGAAGGCAATGGCAACCCACTCCAGTACTCTTGCCTGGAAAATCCCATGGATGGAGGAGCCTGGCGGGCTGCAGTTCATGGGGTCGCTAGGAATCCGATACGACTGAGTGACTTCACTTTCACTTTTCACTTTCATGCATTGGAGAAGGAAATGGCAACCCACTCCAGTGTTCTTGCCTGGAGAATCCCAGGGATGGGGGAGCCTGGTGGGCTGCCGTCTATGGGGTCGCACAGAATCGGACACGACTGAAGCGACCTAGCAGCAGCAGCAGCAGCAGGAGTATAAAGTACTTTGGAAATGGAAGCAGAGCCAGGAATATAGGGAACCTCCAGTGACAACTTTCCAAATTCCTTTGCATTACTCTTCAACAATTAGCCAACAAAAATATAGGGACTGCATCACATTTGAACTCTATCAAAAAAGAGGAGTCCAATAGTAATTAAATTGGAAGAAAAGAATCTAAACAGTTGTTTGCAGCATATACACTAATTGCCTTCATTTTATTTTGTTTCCATAGCTTTCTGACATGATTGCTTTTAACCAATAAGTAAACAAAAATAAATGAAAACAGAAAAGATTTTGTAAAAGGGACTGAGGCATATTTGCATTTACTGTCACACACTGTATTTCCTGTTTGGAGATAAGTCAGAAAAGACATGACCATAACTCTTTCTCTTTAAATCTCCCTCCCTCAAAGTCATCTCAACCGTAAAGTGAGGCTGTACATTCTTTCTTATTTTGCTCCAGGTTTGTTACAATCCAGCTCACTTGACCTACTTAAACTGCTTCTTGTCTGGTGTTTTTACAAGCTTATCTGCCAGTGTTCCTCTTGAGCTCACTCACTCACTAAATCACTTCAGTCGTGTCCGACTCTGTGTGACCCCATAGATGGAAGCCCACCAGGCTCCCCCGTCCCTGGGATTCTCCAGGCAAGAACACTGGAATGGGTTGCCATTTCCTTCTCCAGTGCATAAAAGTGAAAGTAAAGTCGCTCAGTTGTATCCAACTCTTAGCGACCCCATGGACTGCAGCCTACCAGGCTTCTCTGTCCATCGGATTTTCCAGGCAAGAGTACTGGAGTGGGGTGCCATCACCTTCTCTGCCTCTTGAGCTAACAGCACAGTAATCAAGAATTTAGGATTAGTAACAAAAGACAGTTGAAAATGCAAAATTCCAGTTTCCTAAGGGGAGAAAATCTATATATATACACTTACCCTGATCATCTGTTAAAATGCTATTTGTTTTTGAAACAATTTCTTTTTTGAAAAAGTTTATAATATATAATGTATTAGAAAGCTGTACATTTAAAATGTATTACATAACATATGTTTACATTATATGCATATATATTTATTATTTACACACACATACATACATATGTGTGTATAATATAAAATTCAACCAAATACAGCACACCATTTGTTTCTCATTCTGAATACTGTTGGAATGTTATTGGACTCATTGGAAAAGACCCTGAGTCTGGGAAAGACTGAAGGCAGGAAGAGAAGGGGACGACAGAGGCTGAGATGGTTGGATGGCATCACTGACTCAATGGACATGAGTTTGAGCAAGCTCTGAGAGTTGTTAATGGACAGGGAAGTCTGGTGTGCTGCAGCCCAAGTGGTCGCAAAGAGTCGGACATGACTGAGAGACTGAACTGAACTGACTGAATGCTAACCATTTTCTCAGCCAATGAAGTTACATGACACATATCCTACTGACAGTCTTGGCTATTGGTTGTTAGTATCCCATACTGTGAGATCTCTCAGCCAATGAGCTTGTGTGCTTGATATTCAGAGTTGTATGTATTTTATCATATGTGTTGTTTATATTCCTATCTTGTTTTCTTCCACTGATGTGTATTTTGAGCAATTTCTATCCACTCTGGCTGAGAGAAGTTGTGTGAGTCATCAAAGATTTGCAAAAACACAAATTTTATAGCAATTCCAAGAGTCTTCAAGAAAATGGTCAAGAAAATATTAGAAAAGAGGATTTCAAGGCCCCTCAAGGTCTTTTCAAGACTTACCTAGCCCAAACAAGGTTTAACTTTTCCTGTAAAAGCAAATCCACAAAAGCTTGTAACAGATATGCATTCCCAAATCGGATATTCACAGTCCTGGATCAAAATAGGAGAAAGTTTTTCTGGCTGGGGACTGTTTAAAAAAAAAAAAAGCAGCTGCACAATTGCCAACTACAATTCTAATTTAAGAGACTGTGAGCATGAAATCACAGAATTTTCCCTTGATCAGCTCAATCTGATTACCAAATCCTCCTGCTCTGTGCATGTTGTGCTTTGTGATTGTAACCACACCACTGATGCAGATGGCCCTAGGTAATATCTTTTTGGCACCATGTGTGCACTGGGCTTGCTCACTGACTTAATCAACAATTGTGTTTTCTTAATTTTTTGAATTTAATTAGACTTGGATTTCAAAGCAGTGTTTCACTTTAGGTATTTGCACATGCTAGCAAACCACCAAAACTAGAAAAGCAAATATTACTTTTCCTCTTTTTGACTGCTTATTTAGCACCTTTCTCTTCTTGTACTAAGTATAGTTAACACAGAAAAACATATATAAGCATTAAAAGCACAACAAAAAAGCACTTAATAAAGAGCCAGTATTATAATTTCCCAAAGCTTTCTTTCAAGATTGCCAGGAGAAATATCAACAATCTCAGATATACAGATGATACCACCACCCTAATGGCAGAAAGTGAAGAGGAACTAAAGAGCCTCTTAATGAGACTGAAAGAGGAGAGTGAAACAGCTGGCTTGAAACTCAACATTAAAAAAAAAAAAAAAAAAACTAAGATCATGGCATCCAGGCCCATTACTTCATGGCAAATAGAAGGGGAAAAAGTGGAAGCAGTGACAGATTTTATTTTCTTGGGCTCTAAAATCACTGAGGACAGTGACGTCAGTCATGAAATTAAAAGATACTTGCTCCTTGGGAGGAAAGCTATGACAAACCTAGACAGTATATTAAAAGGAAGAGACCTCACTTTGTTGACAAAGGTTTGTATAGTCAAAGCTATGGTTTTTCCAGTAGTCATGTATGGATGTGAGAGTTGGACCAAAAAGAAGGCTGAGTACCAAAGAACTGATACTTTTGAATTACAGTGTTGGAGAAGACTCTTGAGAGTCCCTTTTACAGCAAGGAGATCAAACCAGTCAATCCTAAAGAAAATCAACCCTGAATATTTATTGAAAGAATTGTTGCTGAAGCTGAAGCTCCAATACTTTGGCCACCTGATACAAAGAGCTGATTCACTGGAAAACACCCTGATGCTCGGAAAGATTGAAGGCAAAAGGAGAATGGAGAGGCAGAGGATGAGATGGCTAGATAGCATCATCAACTCAATGGACATGAATCTGAGCAAATTCCAGGAAATAGTGGAGAACAGAAGAGCCTGGCATGCTGCAGTCTATGGGGTCCCAAAGAGTGGGACACAATTTAGCAACTGAACAACAACAACAAAAGTTTTCTCTATCCCTTTTTGACAATGAAAACAAAGCAATAAACATCTCTCATTTGCTTCTGGATGGGAGCAGATCAGTCAGCTCAGCCCTGCTATCAAAAGATTAACTAAGTGACTTGCTTATTTAGATAGTCTCTAAAAGCCATTGACAACTTCACCCTTGGAAAATCCTTTCCTCAGACTTCACTTTGAGGGTCCCCTCTGAAGCACTGGACAGTCTTGAATCTCCTTTTTCATACGCTGGCTTGACCCTGCAGTTTTCTGGTTCCCTTTCAACATCTCCATCTGTTACTTCTGAGGTCTTCTTCACGAGATCCTCTTCTTCTACTAGTAACTTATATCTAGATGCTCCCTGAAAAAGAATGTGTTAATGGCCTGATCATTCACCTCTCACCCTGTACTCTTATTGCCATGGGTCTTTGAAATCCTTCTCAGTGAAGAGGAATGAGTACATTTCCCTTATCCTCAATACTGGATCCAGGCATGTGATTTGTTTGGATAAATTGAAGGTTACTGGATATGACATGGGATCTTTGGATGATGGACTTGCCCTCTGATGCCTCACCCTTTGCCATGAGAAGAATGCGTCCAGGCCAGCCCTGGTCCCAGTGTAGTCAACCTGCTGGTGCCCACAGAATGAGGAGAGACACAAGAAACAGATCTTGGCCAGGGTCAACTGCCCACAGATCCATGGAGAATAAACAATTACTGGCTTAGTCACTGGGTATTGAGCTGGTTTGTTATGCAGCACTGTTGGGGGTATAGTTCACTGATAGACTCCTTAAGGTTCTTTAGTTCTCCATTACTAAACCTGGCTTATTCCGGATGGTTTAGAGGCTAAGCTGACCTATTATCTGGTCATAATAAATGATAATAATTAAATAATAGAATACAATGATAAATAATACACTTACGAGAGTACCAGACTGCGACAGTGCCGGAACGGCCAAGAGGAGCTACCCCGCATCCGAGGTCAGGGGGGCAGCGGAGAGGAGATACCCAGCGTCCGAGGTCAGGGGCAGTGACGAGAGGAGATACCCCACGCCCCAAGCCCGAGGCCAGGGGCGGCTGGCGGAAGGAGCTAACCTACGCCCCTAAGCCCAAGGCCAGGGTCGGTGGCCGGGAGGACCAACCCCACGTCCAAGGAGCCGTGGCTGTGCGGGCGCAGGAGGGCCTAGAGGAGCTATCCCACGTTGAAGGTCAGGAAGGGTGGCAGTGAAGAGATGCCCCTCGTCCAAGGTAAGGAGCAATGGCTGCACTTTGCTGGAGCAGCCAAGAAGAGATACCCCACGCCCAAGGTAAGAGAAACCCAAGTAAGATGGTAGGTGTTGCAAGAGGGCATCAGAGGGCAAACACACTGAAACCATACTCACAGAAAACTAGTCAATCTAATCACACTAGGACCACAGCCTTGTCTAACTCAATGAAACTAAGCCATGCCCGTGGGGCAACCCAAGACGGGCGAGTCATGGTGGAGAGATTTGACAGAATGTGGTCCACTGGAGAAGGGAATGGCAAACCACTTCAGTATCCTTGCCTTGAGAACCCCATGAACAGTATGAAAAGGCAAAATGATAGGATACTGAAAGAGAAACTCCCCAGGTCAGTAGGTGCCCAATATGCTACTGGAGATCAGTGGAGAAATAACTCCAGAAAGAATGAAAGGATGGAGCCAAAGCAAAAACAATACCCAGATGTGGATGTGACTGGTGATAGAAGCAAGGTCCGATGCTGTAAAGAGCAATATTGCATAGGAACCTGGAATGTCAGGTCCATGAATCAAGGCAAATTGGAAGTGGTCAAATAAGAGATGGCAAGAGTGAATGTCAACATTCTAGGAATCAGTGAACTGAAATGGACTGGAATGGGTGAATTTAACTCAGATGACCATTATATCTACTACTGCAGGCAGGAATCCCTCAGAAGAAATGGAGTGGCCATCATGGTCAACAAAAGAGTCCGAAATGCAGTACTTGGATGCAATCTCAAAAACAACAGAATGACCTCTGTTCGTTTCCAAGGCAAACAATTCAATATCACAGTAATCCAAGTCTATGCCCCAACCAGTAACGCTAAAGAAGCTGAAGTTGAACGGTTCTATGAAGACCTACAAGACCTTTTAGAACTAACACCCAAAACAGATGTCCTTTTCATTATAGGGGACTGGAATGCAAAAGTAGGAAGTCAAGAAACACCTGAAGTAATAGGTAAATTTGGCCTTGGAATACGGAATGAAGCAGGGCAAAGACTGATAGAGTTTTGCCAAGAAAATGCACTGGTCATAACAAACACCCTCTTCCAACAACACAAGAGAAGACTCTACATGGACATCACCAGATGGTCAACACCGAAATCAGATTGATTATATTCTTTGCAGCCAAAGATGGAGAAGCTCTATACAGTCAGCAAAAACAAGACCAGGAGCTGACTGTGGCTTAGACCATGAACTCCTTATTGCCAAATTCAGACTTAAATTGAAGAAAGTAGGGAAAACCACTAGACCATTCAGGTATGACCTAAATCAAATCCCTTATGATTATACTGTGGAAGTGAGAAATAGATTTAAGGGCCTAGATCTGATAGATAGAGTGCCTGATGAACTGTGGAATGAGGTTTGTGACATTGTACAGGAGACAGGGATCAAGACCATTCCCATAGAAAAGAAATGCAAAAAAGCAAAATGGCTTTCTGGGGAGGCCTTAAAAATAGTTGTGAAAACAAGAGAAGTGAAAAGCAAAGGAGAAAAGGAAAGATATAAACATCTGAATTCAGAGTTCCAAATAATAGCAAGAAGAGATAAGAAAGCCTTCTTCAGTGATCAATGCAAAGAAATAGAGAAAAACAACAGAATGGGAAAGACTAGGGATCTCTTCAAGAAAATCAGAGATACCAAAGGAACATTTCATGCAAAGATGAGCTCAATAAAGGACAGAAATGGTATGGACCTAAGAGAAGCAGAAGATGTCAAGAAGAGGTGGCAAGAATACACAGAAGAACTGTACAAAAAAGATCTTCATGACCCAAATAATCACGATGGTGTGATCACTGACCTAGAGCCAGACATCCTGGAATGTGAAGTCAAGTGGGCCTTAGAAAGCATCACTACGAACAAAGCTAGTGGAGGTTATGGAATTCCAGTTGAGCTATTCCAAATCCTGAAAGATGATGCTGTGAAAGTGCTGCACTCAATATGCCAGCAAATTTGGAAAACTCAGCAGTGGCCACAAGACTGGAAAAGTTCAGTTTTAATTCCAATCCCAAGGAAATGCAATGCCAAAGAATGCTCAAACCACAGCACAATTGCACTCATCTCACACGCTAGTAAAATAATGCTCAAAATTCTCCAAGCCAGGCTTCAGCAATATGTGAACTGTGAACTTCCTGATGTTCAAGCTGGTTTTAGAAAAGGCAGAGGAACCAGAGATCAAATTGCCAACATCCACTGGATCATGGAAAAAGCAAGAGAGTTCCAGAAAAACATCTATTTCTGCTTTATTGACTATGCCAAAGCCTTTGACTGTGTGGATCACAATAAGCTGTGGAAAATTCTGAAAGAGATGGGAATACCAGAACACCTGATCTGCCTCTTGAGAAATCTGTATGCAGGTCAGGAAGCAACAGTTAGAACTGGACATGAAACAACAGACTGGTTCCAAATAGGAAAAGGAGTTCGTCAAGGCTGTATATTGTCACTCTGTTTATTTAACTTATATGCAGAGTACATCATGAGAAACGCTGGACTGGAAGAAGCACAAGCTGAAATCAAGATTGCCGGGAGAAATCTCAATAACCTCAGATATGCAGATGACACCACCCTTATGGCAGAAAGTGAAGAGGAACTCAAAAGCCTCTTGATGAAAGTGAAAGAGGAGAGTGAAAAAGTTGGCTTAAAGCTCAACATTCAGAAAACGAAGATCATGGCATCCGGTCCCACCACTTCATGGGAAATAGATGGGGAAACAGTGGAAACAGTGTCAGACTTTATTTTTCTGGGCTCCCAAATCACTGCAGATGGTGACTGCAGCCATGAAATTAAAAGACGCTTACTCCTTGGAAGGAAAGTTATGACCAACCTAGATAGCACATTGAAAAGCAGAGACATTACTTTGCCAACAAAGGTCCATCTAGTCAAGGTTATGGTTTTTCCTTGGGTCATGTATGGATGTGAGAATTGGACTGTGAAGAAGGCTGAGCGCTGAAGAATTGATGCTTTTGAAGTGTGGTGTTGGAGAAGACTCTTGAGAGTCCCTTGGACTGCAAGGAGATCCAAACAGTCCATTGTGAAGGAGATCAGCCCTGGGATTTCTTTGGAAGGAATGATGCTAAAGCTGAAACTCCGGTACTTTGGCCACCTCATGTGAAGAGTTGACTCATTGGAAAAGACTCTGATGCTGGGAGGGATTGGGGGCAGGAGGAGAAGGGGACGACAGAGGATGAGATGGCTGGATGGCATCACTGACTTGATGGACATGAGTCTCAGTGAACTTCAGGAGTTGGTGATGGACAGGGAGGCTTGGCGTGCTTCTGTTCATGGGGTCGCAAAGAGTTGGACATGACTGAGCAACTGATCTGATCTAATCTAATAAGCACAAATCTTTAAAAATTGGGGCAGAAATAAATGCAAAAGAAACAAGAGACCATAGCAAAAATCAATAAAGCTAAAAGTTGGTGCTTTGAGAAGATAAATAAAATGGACAATTAGCCAGACTCATCAAGAAACAAAGGGAGAATAATCAAATCAACAAAATTAGAAATGAAAATAGAGAAATCACAACAGACAACACAGAAATGCAAAGGATCATAAGAGACTACTATCACAACTATATGCCAATAAAATGGACAACTTGGAAGAAATGGACAAATTCTTAGAAAAGTATAACTTTCCAAACCTGAACCAGGAAGAAATAGAAAATCTTAACAGACCCATCACAAGCACAGAAATCGAAACTGTAATCAGAAATCTTCCAAAAAAACTAAAGCCCAGGACTGGATGGCTTCACAGCTGAATTCTACCAAAAATTTAGAGAAGAGCTAACACCTATCCTGCTCAAACTCTTCCAGAAAATTGCAGAGGAAGGTAAACTTCCAAACTCGTTCTATGAGGCCACCATCACCCTAATACCAAAACCACACAAAGATGTCACAAAAAAAGAAAACTACAGGCCAATATCACCGATGAACTTAGATGCAAAAATCCTTAACAAAATTCTAGCAAACAGAATCCACCAACATATTAAAAAGATCATACATCATGACCAAGTGGGCTTTATCCCAAGGATACAAGGATTCTTGAATATCTGCAAATCAATCAATGTAATACACCACATTAACAAATTGAAAGATAAAAACCATATAATTATCTCAATAGATGCAGAGAAAGCCTTTGACAAAATTCAACATCCATTTATGATTAAAAAACAAACAAACAAAAAAAACCTCTAGAAAGCAGGCATAGAAGGAACATACCTCAACATAATAAAAGCTATATATGACAAACCCACAGCAAACATTATGCTCAATGGTGAAAAATTGAAAGCATTTCCCCAAAAGTTAGGAACAAGGCAAGGGTGCCCACTCTCACCACTACTATTCAACATAGTTTTGGAAGTTTTGGCCACAGCAATCAGAGAAGAAAAACAAATAAAAGGAATTCAGATTGGAAAACAAGAAAACTCTTACTGTTTGCAGATGACATGATCCTCTACATAGAAAACCCTAAAGACTCCACCAGAAAATTACTAGAGCTAATCAATGAATATAGTAAAGTTGCAGGATATAAAATTAACACACAGAAATCCCTTGCATTCCTATACACTAACAATGAGAAAACAGAAAGAGAAATTAAGGAAACAAATCCATTCACCATTGGAATGAATAGAATAAAATACTTGGGAATAAATCTACCTGAAGAAACAAAAGACCTATATAGAAAACTATAAAACACTGATGAAAGAAATCAAAGAGGACACAAATAGATGGAGAAATATACCATGTTCATGGATTGGAAGAATCAATATAGTGAAAATGAGTATACTACCCAAAGCAATCTACAGATTCAATGCAATCCCTATCAAGTTACCAACGGTATTTTTCAGAGAGCTAGAACAAATAATTTCACAATTTGTATGGAAATACAAAAAACCTCAAGTAGCCAAAGCAATCTTGAGAAAGAAGAATGGAGCTGGAGGAATCAATCTGCCTGACTTCAGGCTATACTACAAAGCTACATTCATCAAGACAGCATGATACTGGCACAAAGACAGAAATATAGATCAATGGAACAAAATAGAAAGCCCAAAGATAAATCCACACATCTATGGACACCTCATCTTTGACAAAAGAGGCAAGAATATACAATGGAGAAAAGACAATCTCTTTAACAAGTGGTGCTGGGGAAACTGGTCAACCACTTGTAAAAGAATGAAACTAGAACACTTTCTTACACCATACACAAAAATAAACTCAAAATGGATTAAAGATCTAAATGTAAGACTAGAAAATATAAAACTCCTAAAGGAAAACATAGGCAAAACACTCTCTGATGTAAATCATAACAGTATCATCTATCACCCACCTCCCAGAGTAATGGAAATAAAAGCAAAAATAAACAAATGGGACCTAATTAAACTTAAAAGCTTTTGCACAACAAAGGAAACTATAAGCAAGATGAAAACACAACCTGCAGAATGGGACAAAGTAATAGCAAATGAAGCAACTGACAAATAATTAATCTCAAAAATATACAAGCAACTCCTGCAGCTCAATTCCAGAAAAATAAATGACCCAACCAAAAAATGGGCCAAAGAACTAAACAAACATCTCTCCAAAGAAGACATACAGATGGTTAACAAACACATGAAAAGATGCTCAATATCACTCATTATCAGAGAAATGCAAATCAAAACCACAATGAGGTACCATCTCACACTGGTCAGAATGGCTGCTATCCAAAAGTCTACAAACAATAAATGCTGGAGAGGGTGTAGAGAAAAGGGAACCTTCTTACACTGTTCATGGGAATGCAAACTAGTACAGCCACTATGGAGAACAGTGTGGAGATTCCTTAAAAAACTGGAAATAGAACTGCCTTATGACCCAGCAATCCCACCGCTGGGCATACACACTGAGGAAACCAGAATTGAGACACATGTACCCCAGTGTTCATTGCAGCACTGTTTATAATAGCCAGGACATAGAAGCAACCTAGATGTCCATCAGCAGATGAATGGATAAGATAGCTGTGGTACATATACACAATGGAATATTACTCAGAAATTAAAAAGAATGAATACATTTGAATCAGTTCTAATGAGGTGTGTATAACTGGAGTCTATTATACATAGTGAAGTAAGCCAGAAAGAAAAACACCAATACAGTATACTAACACATATATATGGAACTTAGAAAGATGTTAATGATAACCCTATATGCGAGACACAGATGTATAGAACAGTCTTTTGGACTCTGTGGGAGGAGGCGAGGGTGGGATGGTTTGAGAGAATAGCATTGAAACATGTATATTATCATATGTGATCACCAGTCCAGGTTTGATGCATGAGACAGGGTGCTCAGGGCTGGTGCACTGGGATGACCTAGAGGGATGGGATGGGGAGGGAGGTAGGAGGAGGGTTCAGGATGGGGAACACATGTACACCCATGGCTGATTCATGTCAATGTACGGCAAAAACCACTACAATATTGTAATTAGCCTCCAATTAAAATAAGTAAAAATTTAAAAAGAACACGATGATAAATAATTATCAATAATAAAAAATAAATAAACAATAAAATAAATAATAATAAATGACAAATAAGAGCTACCATTTTTAAAGCTCCTACTACATTTCAAAGGTCATGCTAAGAGCTTCCTATGTGTTATGTCTGAAACTCATGATTTTCCAGGCAGAGAATATAGGATTATGCTTAATTATGAAAGCATAAACTGAGGCTCAGGGAAGTAAAGTAACTTCCCCAAGCCCTCAAAATAAGTGCTGATCTTCCCCTAAAGCTGTCAGAAAGAGTATGGATCTGCCAACATGTTAATTTTGTACTTTATCCTCTAGAACTGAGACAATAAATTTATGTTGTTTAATTTACCTAGTTTGTGATATTTTGTTAAAGACTCTGCCAGGATCTCCTGATTCACCTACCAAACAGCCTCAGAGTTGCCTACCTTAGCAATGAACAGCTGGGGCATTTGCTCCCTGGCCCCTTCCCCATTTAATTGAGGCCTGCACTGGTTTCCCACACTTTAGGGTTGTGTTTTCATGTTGATTGGGCAAGCTACCATGACACCAGAGAAAATCTGGGCTTCTGGTGGGATATTTCAAGCTTATCCAGAACTATCCACTAAAACTATGGGTGAAATCAAATGGGCCAAGGGTATGTGATGCAGAAGACAAGAGATGAGTGCCTAATGCTGCTTACCAAAAATTCATATATTATCCAACACACATATCTCTGGCAATTGCTCAGAATTTGAGGTTCAATTTTAGGTAACAACCCTCACCTATTTCTAATCTTCTACCCCAAAACTATGTGTTTGTTGTTCATAGTTAGGCTTATAGCATTGTTATCTAACATTACTATTTCCCTGAAGGCTCAGGGTAAAGTTTGACATGTAGCTAAAGAGCAAAGTTGCTCTTAAGAGGGTGAATATTATCAGTGTCTATCATTAAGCAGAAACTGTTTTCTGTGACCAGAAAAGGGTCACAGAGGCAGAAACTGGCTCTAGGCCACTGGCAAGTGGGGAGAAATTTGGTAGGTAGACCAGAAGGTCGTTCTAAGTTAAGGTTACATGATAGCAAGAACTGCATTTTATTTCATACAAAATCACTGTTTATTGAAACTCTATCAAAGAATTCCATCTAAGAAAAACCAAAATTTAAACCCAGATTCCCTGATTACAAGTTCCATCCTCTTTTTCCTTGTCCAGAATGAGCTCATCCACCTGTCAATAAGGGTTGAAAGGAGAATGTTTACATTTTTCAAGGATAGATAGGCAGGGTTCAGCCCTCTGCTGCAGCTACTGGCAAAAGAAGTGCAGGGCAATTTTCCAGACATACCGAGGTTCTCCAGGGTGGAAAAGGCACCTGATGGAGAGGTAGGCTCCCCAGAACTAGGAGCAGAATATGGACCATAAGCAGAAGTATATGGATTTTTCTGGGGGCTCAGTGTTGTCAGGCATTGCGTCCTTGCCCCAGGTACCCTCTGCTACAGGGTCCTGGTGAATGAGCTCTTTAACATGACACTGAACTGTTCTGGCTCCATTCTTCAGAGACAGTTTGCCTCCTCTCTATCGCCCCTTCTCCCAGGTTTTACAGCTCCCTGTGGACAATTTTCCACTAAGAGTTTGTGAACCATTTTTCTCCAGACTCCAACCAACAAGATCCAGAGCTGTTTATTTTTCTGGGTGTGTCCCAAACTGAAGCTTCTGACCTTTAGTTTATACTTTGGATGTTCTGACATCTTTTCCTGCCAGCTGGTTTATACTGTGCACTGTCTGTTCTCCTCCACATGGTCTGACACCTTCCCTCACTAAAACCTTGGGTGTTCTGATGAGTCATGCAGCCAATGAGTTCAAGTCAAGCACTGAAACAACTTTCTTTACTCATTCTCTGCTGAGTCCTCTGACTGCTGTTTTAATGATTTTCCTCCTTGTCCTTTCCAGGGGGGTATTTCCAATCTTTTAGAAATCAGTCCAAATCCAAGGATCCAAGGCTCCCATGATGCAAAGGGCACTCTGTTTCATACAAAATTCTGGTTTATTGAAATTTTGTAATGGAATCTTTGTCAGTCTAAGAACCATTGTGCGCTGTCAGTTTTCCTCCAGTCATAAACAATTGTTCTAACCTGTAGAAACAGACCAAAAGGAAATATCCTTCCCCAAGACTTTCTTATTTCTTCAGTGCAGCAGAAAATAGTGATTTTAGATCCCTCTGAACCACTTTGTCTCAAAATCATTCATGGTTGACTGTTGTCACTCATCTCCCAATTCAGATGCCACTTCCTCAGACAGTCCATCCCTGACCATCAATCAAAAGGGGCCACCCCACCACTCTGTCACATCACCCCATGTTATTCTCTCCATAACATTTATCAAGTTCTAAAGTTGACCCCCTTTGCTATCTAGTCAGGTTTTGTTTCTATTTTTGTTTTTTCAATCTCCATCTTACACAGAACATAAACTCCATGAGAATAGGGACCAAAAATACAAACTCCATGAGAATTAGGGACCAAGAAAATAGGCTTTTATCCCTTGTTGGAGAAGTCACAGGATTAGTACCCCATCTTCAGTTCCCTTCCTTCTCCATGTGTAGGAGTATATGTTCCCTCTCCAATTGAAGTTTGGCATAGCCATATGATTTGTTTTGGCCAGTGAATGTGAACAACAGTGCTCTGTCTCTTCGAGGAGAAAGATTTATGAACCACTTTCCATATAAAGGTGAAGTGGTTATGGAAGCATGTATTGTGATGGTGCCTCCATCAGCCTGGGTTTCTGGCTGACAACAGTGAGCAGAGCCCTCATCTGTCCCTCAGTGGACTGGTAGTGTAAATAAGAAACAAGCCTCTGCTGTGATAAGTCAATGAGATTTGGAAGTTGTTTGTTATTGAATCATACTCTGCCTTTCCCTACTTTGTTTGCTTCCTAATGTTTCTGTAGCAAGTCACCACACACTTTGGGGCATAAAGTAACACTAATTTATCCTCTTGCAATACTGGAGGTCAGAAATCCAAAATAAGTCTTATGGAACTAAAATCAAGGTTGAGCCGGGGTTGTGTTATTCTGAAGGCACTCACTAAAGCATAGTCTGTTTCCTTGCTCTACCAGGTTCTAGAGGCCATCTCCATTCCTTAGCGAGTGGACCCTCCCTTCATCTCCAAAGCATATCATTCCAACCTCTGCTTTCATTGTTACATCTCCCTGTGGCTCTGATCCTCCTCCCTTCCTTTTATAAACACACATGACTACTTGAGCCCACCTAGATAATCCAGGATAATCTCTCCATCTCAAAATCCTTAACTTAAACATTCCTGAAAAAAATACTTTTCCACATAAGGTAACATGTATGTGTTGCAGGTGGAGGGGGAATGCCATTATTCTATAAATCACACTGACTAATATGATAATGAATCCATCACACCTGGGATACTTCCTGGTGGTAGTAGTATCCTGAGTAGTAGTAGCTCTAGCCACTCAGTTAGTACTTGGAGAATGAATAAATGAATGAACCGACCAGAGTAGCATAGCATAGCATTCAAGAGCATAGCATAGCACACCAGAACATAGAATAGCATGTAAATAAAATTTTTTGGTAATAGTATTTGAAGGGTAGCTTCAGCTTTAAAAAGATGGGTCCTCAAATGTCTTTTTATCTAAAATTCACCATTTCTTTGCCAAAAAGTGATAGTGACAGAGTCTAACTTCAACTTATAAAGAAAATACTGGTTAAGATTAACCAGGGGCATTACTTTTCTAAGTTTTTCTGTTGTTGTTCTGGGCAAGTTACTCAAACTTTTTGTGCCTCAGTTCCCACAAATATAAAGGGAGGAGAGATTTGTATAGTACCTCATGCTGTCGCTGAGAAAATTCCATAAACAATACATAAAAAACTCTCTTATGAGGTCGAGTGCAAAGCAGGCACTCTCTGAATGTCAGCTTCCTCCTCCCCACTTCTCACTATCTAGCTTCCCATCCCTCGTACACCTTAGGGAGTTTGTGACACTCTATTTGAAACTTCTCCTTCCCCAGCTGTCTACAGCTGAGGAGTGAAGAGCTATGGCTGTTCTCTAGAGGAATGAAAGCTCTGGTCCTAGACAAAAATTCTAATTCGAAAAGAAACATGCAAGCCAATGTTCACTGCATCACTATTTACTATAGCCTGGATGTGGAAGCAACCTAGATGTCCAACAACAGATGAATGGAAAAAGAAGATGTGGTACAGATACACAATGGAATACTACTCAGTCATAAAAAAGAATGAAATAATGCCATTTTGCAGCAATATGGATGGACCAAGAGATTAGCATCCTAAGTGAAATGTCAGACACAGAAAGAGAAATATCATATAATATCACTTATATGTGGAATCTTAAAAAAAATGATACAAATGAACTTATTTACAAAATAGAAATAGACTCACAGACATAGAAAACAAATTTATGGTTACCAACGGGAAAGGCAGGGAAGGATAAATTAGGAGCTGGGGACTAGCAGATACATACTACCATATATAAAACAGATAAACAAGGACCTACTGTATAGCCCAGAGAACTATAGTCAATATGTTGTAATAAGTTATAATGGAAAAGAATATATCCAGATAGATAGATAGATAACTGAACCACTATGCTGCACATTTGAAACTAATATCACATTGTAAATTAACTATACTTCAATAAAAAGTTGTTTAAAGAAAAAGCTGTGGCTCTCTGTAGGCATGATTATCATCATCACAGCTAACATTTTTTAAGAATTTGTAGCAAGAACTATTCTAAAGCACCCTATACCTAACTATTCTCTTAGGATTCACAACCCTGTGAAGTATGCATTATTATTATTTCCATTTTACAGATGAGAAGTTAAGGCTCAAAAGCAAGAGTTAGGTGGAAAGGTAATCTGACTTCAGAGTCCCCTTTTACAATGACCATGCTAAACCCAGTGTACACACTACATTCTGGGGGCCAGGGAAGATGTCTCCTTACTAAATCACTAAGAATTTAAAGCCTGATTGAGTTACTAGCCTGGGGATGCTGTGTCTGGCTTCTCTACAGCCCTACCAACTGGCCACAAATGAAGCAACGGATGAGAGGCCCATAAATAACATGGCGGTTAAAGACAAAGCAAGAGGGAAGTGTTTTTAGCATTAATGCATTTTTTACCTTTGTCCAAAGAACATAATAAAGTGGCACTTAAGCACATTTCCTGAAAATCAGAACAAGTTAGAGGAAAAGAAAAGAAACACCAAGTTGGAACTTGAACCCAGCCTTCTGGGGCTAGACTGTAGTTATCCTGTGACTTTGAACTTAGATTCTGTTGCATAATTTGTATTTTCTGAGATAATTTCTTCCTGCTTTATATTCTTTAATAAAGTTATTTTAGATGATATTATCCCATCTCTGCTGACCTAAAGAATACAAAAAGAAAAGACAAGATCTTCAAAGAGGGAATATGATTAATTGAAGACTGACTGTATTGGTAGCAATAGGAATGGGAATGAGAGGAGTGAAGCTGGGGAGCAAATGCCAGCTTCCTGAAGCCACCACCTTCTGGGATGTAGCTTTCTGAAGGCTTTCTCAACAGAAATAGTGGCCCAACTGGTGATAGCAGAAGATGGCTTGTTTTGAACAAGGAAATGTTCCCTTATAACCTGTTGTATCTTCAAGTAATGGATACTCTCCTCTTGGTGGGTCTGTTCTGTAATAGTCTCCATAAGACCATATGGTTTCTAGCTAATGCTAGTGCCAGCAGCCACTTAAACTTGTTGGTAACATAGACATGTAAATAGCCACTGGCCAACTGCTCTAGCCAAGTAACACTTAACACTGACAAGTAGAACAACAGTTGGTTTCATTTGGGGAGTTCCCAAAATACTTCCCAAGAATAATAGGTAATGAGGGTGGAAAATTGTAAAGGCTCTATAATTATTTCAGTACTACCCATTTGAGAGTGGCTTCACCATGAATTACAAGCTGTTCAAAGACTAAAGACAGTACCCGGAAACATAAAGACTCACAGATGCCCTCTAACACAGCCTGAGGAACAAGGACCTTTCCAAAGCTCCTTTGGTGGCATCTTACTTGGATCACTCTTTGACTCCACATTCTCTCAGCATATCGTGATCATAAGCTGAACTGTGGGCTCTTACAAGCATTTGTCAGCAGTCATGCAAATACTTTCTTGCTAATTGTTTCCAGCGATAAATTAAAGATGACCACTCATTCTTTACCCTTCCTACCTTTGAGAGGTAGCATCCAATTCTCCTCCCTTGAATGTTGGCTGACTTGATGACTTGCTTGACTAAGAAGTGGAAGTAGAAGTGACACACTGGGAACTCTGAGACTAGATTACAAGCAGTTTTACAATGTCTACCTGTATCTCTTGGAACACTCTTGGGGACCCCATCTCACCGTGAAAAAGCACAACTACCCCGAGGCTGCCTTGCTAGGAAGACCACATGTAGGCACCGTGGTAGACAGTCCCAGTTGAATCCTACCTTCTAGCTATGCCTACCAGAATGCCTGACTAGTGAGCAAAACCACCTTGGAGCCTCCAGACTAGCCCATCACAAGCTGAATACCACCAAGCAACCTCATTGAATGGCACATGGAGGTATAAAATTACCCATCCACACTCTGCCTTAATTCATGACCCACAAAATTATGCTCTATAATAAAATGATCGCCCCTTAAGCTATTGAGTTCTGGGGTGGTTTGCTACACAACAATAAAAAACAAGAACAACTGAGCAACAATCTAATCAACTGTAAGTTCCTGGAAATTAATGGACTTTACTTTCTCTTAGTTTACTTATAAATAAATAAATAAAATTTTAAAAGAAGAAAACAAGGAGAGGGAAGGGGTGGGGTGGTAAGTTCTTCTGAACTTGGCTGTTTTGTCTTGGAAATGATGGCGAAACATTGGAATAGGCTTATACCTCAGTTTTACAATGTACCAGATCAAGAACTCAGAGTATATAATTTAGAAGCTACAGGAAACTTCTATAATGTTTTTCCCAGCTGTACCCTTAGACATCCAGAAAACACTTGAGGCCTGGGATCCTATTAAAATCTTTTATTATAGGAAATGTAACTTATGAAAAGGAAATATTAACTAGCATCTTGGACTGTCATATCTTAGGCCCTAGGTTCAGGCACCACACCAATATATTTTTATCCTCTAGCTACAGCATAAAGCATCAATATTTAAAGATCAAACACTCAAATGATATATTCCCAAATATGCAAGATTCCCCCCCCAAATCATCCTAAAGGGATATTATAGTCCTTTTATTCTGGTTCTTATAAATTATTTCATAGTATGAGGATACTCCTTAATCACCTTATTTTTGTCAAAGTCACATTAGCCTGAACAATTTCAATAAATGTGCATTTATCAGGGATTGGGGGATTCCCTAGTGGCTCAGACAGTAAAGAGTCTTCCTGCAATGAGGAAGGCCAGAGTTCAATCTCTGGGTCAGAATGATCCCCTGGAGAAGGAAATGACAATCTACTCCAGTATTCTTGCCTGGAAAATCCATGGATGGAAGAGCCTGGCGGGCTACAGTTCATACGGTCACAAAGAGTCAGACAGGACAGAGCGACTTCACCTTCTTTCTTTTTTTTTTTTTAGAGGCTGAGAGAGACTTATTTATAAAAAGAAAAAGAATGGAAAGAAATATGTTAGTCAGTATAGGATAAGTCATGCTGCAGTAACAAATTTATCCTGAAATCTTAGAGGCTTAAAACACTAAAATTTACTTGTTACTCATACAAAAGCCACTATGGGCCAGAGTTGACTCTTTAACAAGAAGTCCTTCAAGGGGTGACTTACCTTTAATCTTATAGTTCCATTCTCCATCCAACACAAGATTTTCTTAGTTACCAGTATAGAGAAGAGACAGTAAGAATGTCATGTAGGGGTTTCTCACTGCCTTGGATAAAAGTAACACATGTGTTTCCACTCACATTTAATTGTCCAAACCTGCCTGACTACAAAGGAGCCAATGAGTGGTCTTGGTCTTCTATGTGCTCAAGAGAGAGGAATATGAAAAGATCTAGCAAATGCGATGTGTTTTTCTCTTTCCTTGGAGGCAGTTTTTTTAGTAATTATATGATCTCATAATTGCAAGAGTTGAATGGTATTGTAAACAAGGTTTAAAAAAAACCCACTCCTACAAGCATTATTGAAGGCTGGAACAATTGTATATCCATTTAAGAAAAAGTCTCAACCCTTTCCTTAAGTCATACATGAAAATTAATTTGATATTGATCAAGATCTAAACTAAAAGCTAAAACTATAAAAATTTCTAGAAGAAAACATAAAAATACATAGGATAAAAATCTTCCAACTTAAGGTAGACAAGGATTTCTTGAGTAAAAATAGCACAAATCATTTTAAAACATGATAAATTATATTAATGCTTTTCAAAGTACAAAATTTTGCTCTATAAAAGAAAATAAAAAGACATATCAGAGAGCCAAAGAAAACATTTACTATATCTATATTATATTTATATATATATTGCAACTCACTATTAATAAGACACACAGTCTAATTTATTTTGATGGGCAAAAGATTTGAACAAACACTTTCAAAAAAGACATGACAATAGCTAATACACAATGAAAAGTTGTTCAACATCACTCATCATAAGGGAAATGCAAATCAAAGCCCTCATGGAAACATGAAACCATAAAACTCCTAGCAGAAAACAGGAGAAAAACTCTTTGACATTGGTCTTGGCAATAACACTATTTATATAGGCCAACACAAGCACAGACCAAAAACAGCAAAAATAAATAAGTGGGACCACATCAAACTAAAAAACCATATACCACAAAGGAAACAATCAATAAAATGACAAGGCAACTTATAGAATAGGAGAAAATATTTGCAAGTCATTTATCTAATGAGAGGTTAATACTGAGAATATATCGAGGACTCCTAAAACTCAAATAGACAAAAATCAAATAACCTGATTTTTAAAATGAACAAAATATTTGAATAGACATTTTTCCAAAGAAGACATACAAATGGCCAATGGGTACATGAAAAGGTGTTGAACAACAATAAGTAATCAAGGAAATGCAAATCAAAAAACAATGAGATATCACCTCACACCTGTTAGGGTGGTTACCACTGAAAGGGCAACAAATAACAAATGTTGAGAAGGATTTGGAGAAAAGGGAACACTTATATATTGTTGGTAGGGATGTAAATTGATGCAGTCATTTAGGAAAACAGGATGGAGGTTTCTCAAAACATTAAAAATAGAATTACCATATGACCCAGGAATCACACTTCTAGGCATATATACAAAAGAAATAAAAGCAAGACCTTGGAGACATATCAGAATTCCCATGTTCATTGCAACAATATTCAAGATATAGAAATGACCAAAGTATTGATTGACAGATGAATGGATAAAGATAATGTGATACGCACACATGTGCGCACATACACTAATAGAATATTATTCAGCCATAAAAGTAAAACTGCTGACTTTTGTGACAACATGAAGCTGAAGGACATTATACTAAGTGCAATTAACCAGACACGGAAAGATGAATATGTTTTTATTTCATTTGTATACTGAATCTAAATGTGTCCAATTCACAGAAAGTGAAATGGTAGTTGCCAGGGGCTCAGTAGTGGCAGAGTGGGGGAAATGGAAAGATTTGGGTCAAAGGCTACAAACGTCCAGTTATAAGATGAATATATTCTGAGTATCTAATATACAACATGGCGATTACAGTTAGTAATACAGCATTGTATATTTGAAATATGCTAAGAGATCCTAAGAACTCTCACCATAAAAAAAAAGGTAACAATGTGAGATAAGGTGTGTTAATTAGTTTATTATGGTAATTATTTCATAATATATAGGTATGTCAAACCATCATATTATACATCTTAAACATACACAATTTTGCCAGTTATACCAATAAAATTTGGGAAAAATTAAAATTCATTTTAAAAAAACCTCTAATGAGTTACCACTTCACTAGAAAGGCTGAAATAAAGAGCAGTGATAATACTAGTTGTTAACGAGGATGTGGAGTAACCAGGTCTTTCATACATTGCTGGTGGGAATGCAAAATGGTATGACTACCTTTTAGAGACATTTTGGCATTTTCTTATAAAGTTAAACATATACTCCATGTTACTCAGCAACAAAGCTCCTAGATATTTACTCAAGTAACAAAATATTTTTTCATGCAAAGATTTGTATATGGATTGTTATAACAGCTTTATT
This sequence comes from Bos indicus x Bos taurus, assembly GCF_003369695.1. NCBI lineage: Eukaryota > Metazoa > Chordata > Mammalia > Artiodactyla > Bovidae > Bos > Bos indicus x Bos taurus. The sequence continues at coordinate 77,735,027 of NC_040083.1, read as the reverse complement.
CATAACCCCCCCAAACTTAAACAACTCAAATTTCCATCTAAGGTAAATAGATAAATTTTACTTAATCCATGCCAAAAAGAAAAAAGTACTCACATTCAGAATGACTAGATTTAAAAATCATGTGTTGAGAGAAAGAAGCTAGACACTACAAAAAACATACTGTATAATTCCATGTATATGTTATTCTAGAAAAGGAAATGCTAATTTGTAGTAACAGAAAGCAAACAGCACCTTGGGTTGGATGGACTGACCATAAAAGAGATTTAGGGAACTGCTGGGGATGATTAAATTTTCTACTTCTTGATTGTGTCAGTGTTACACAGTGCTGGCATTCGTTGAAGCTCACCAAATTGTACATACACTTAAAGTGTTTGCATTGTATTTCTCATAAATTATACTTCAAAAAGGTGATTTTTTTAAAAATACTACACATGATCATATTTAGTCATCACAAACATATACTATTGATAGGAGGATAATAAAAAAAGTTTTGTTATGAAAACAGTGCTTTGGTTTCAGGATAAAATTACCTGTGGCAACATTGTACATGAATTCCTAAAGTTCTTTCTCTAAACAATTCTAACAGAAATGAATATACAGTATTTTGAAAGCTGTTAGTGCACCAAAATGGCTATTTTAAAAACATAATCATTAATGCAATGACCTTGAGTTAATGTAAATAGAGAAAAATATTTATAAACTAATCTACAATTCTTTTTGAATTTTTAATTTTGTATCTGGCTATAGCTAATAAACAATATTGTGCTAGCTGCAGGTCAACAGAGAAGGGACTCAGCCATACAAATACATGTAACCATTCTCCCTCAAACTCCCTCCCATTCCAGCTGCCACGTAACATTGAGCATAGCTCCATGTGCTATACAATTGGCCCTTGTGGGTTATCCATTTTAAATATAGCAGTGGGTACATGTCCATCCCAAACTCCCTAACTATCCCTTCTCCCTGGCAACCATAAGTTCATTCTCTAAGTCTGTGAGTCTTTTTCTCTTTTGTGAGTTTATTTGTATCATTTCCTTTTAGATTCCATATATAGAGGATGTCATATGACATTTCTTCTTCTCTGTTTGACTTACTTCACTCAGTATGACACACTCTAGGCCATCCATGTTGCTGCAAATAGCATTATTTCATTCTTTTTAATGGCTAAGTAATATTCCATTGTATGTTTGTTTGTACCATGTCTTTATCCATACCTCTGTATTTACAGATCTAGGAAGACCTGTTACGCCCTGCTTACTTCCCCCATCTCCGAGCCCCTGCATTTCCCATGATGTATAATTTTGGACATCCTCTACCTCCTGAAATTTTTTAGTAAGACATTTAGGTTGCTTTCATGTATTGTCTATTGTAAACAGAGCTTCAGTGAACATTGGGGTGCATGTATCTTTTTGGATCATCTTTTTCTCCAGATATATGACCAGGAGTGGGATTGCACATTTTTGAAGAACACTCTCTGACATAAATTGCAGCAGTATCTTATTCAATCCATCTCCCAGAATAAGGGAAATAAAAACAAAAATAAACAAGTGGAACCTACTTAAACTCAAAAGCTTTAGAAAAGAAAAGGAAATAATAAACAAAATGAAAAGACAACCCACAGATTGGGAGACAATAATTGCAAATGATGTGACTGATAAGGGATTAGTCTCCAAAATTTACAAGAAGCTTGTAAATGCATCATGTAAAAACATGACGCTTAACCGCCTCTAAACAAACAACTCACTCAAAAAATGGGCAGAAGATCTAAATAGACATTTCTCCAAAGATGACATACAGATGGCCAATAGCCACATGAAAAGATGTTCAACATTACTAATTATTAGAGAAATGCAAGTCAAACTACAATGAGATACAATCTCACACCAGCCAGAATGGCTATCGCTGAAAAATCTACAAACAATAAATGCTGGAGAGGATGTGGAGAGAAGGGAACGCTCATAACTGTTGATGGGAATGCAAATTGGTACAGCCGTTAGGGAGAACAGTATGGAGGAGGTTCCTTAATTCTTAAAAAACTAATAAACAATTCTTAACATATTATGTGAAAGTTTTATCAAATTGCTCAGAATCTAATCAGAAGTCAGAAAGTACTTGAATATTTAAAACAGAGAGTTTTTAATACCAGGATTGATTGCACAATGAAGGAAGCCCAGGACTAAAGGAGATGATGAGGTAAAAAGCAGATGAGAGGTCGACAAGGAGTTGAGCTGTTGGCTTTGTCCCTGTCGTTGGATAACACTGCAGTACCTACAAAGAAGGCTTAGCTCACTGACTTGGGGAAAGAACAATTACTCAACTCAGCACGTTAATAGCACACAGGACAGAAATCCAAAGGTGGAAACCACAGACAAAGCTTTCGAACCACCTGTGGTCCAGGTGAAAGTGGACGAGCAGGTCAGGCAGAATTCGGGTGACCATGACTTTGTGATGGTTGATCCTTGGCCTCTCCGGTGGGACACTCTGGCCCCCACTCTCTTGATTTTCAAAGACTGGACAGAGTTCAACTTCAGAAACTAACTGCGCAGGGGTGTACCTTGGCTGGCCTTCCCCAGAACTAGGGCCCAGGGGTGTGTGGCTTAATTGGTCAGTAACAATTTTATAAAGAAGAGATTCTAATATAGACACCCAGATTTCTAACTTCCTCAGCAAACTCAGAAGATCTGCAAAGATGCTGCAAAGTCTGGAAGGGAGGAGCATCCATCCCTTTTCAGCAGGAACTGCCTTCTCTGTCAGCCTCGGTCCTCATAATTCCCAACTGTTAAACATTCTGCCTATTTCATTTATTTATATGACCTTCCCCCATCTCCCAGGCCCTACGTTTCCCCTGATGTATATAACTTTGGGCATCGTCTATCTTCTAAAGTTTTTTTAGTTTATTTATTTAGGGTTGAGCTGACTCTTCATTTGCAAAGTCAACTCTTTGCATCAGGTGGCCAAAGTATTGGAGTTTCAGCTTTAGCATCAGTCCTTCCAAAGAACAACCAGGGCTGATCTCCTTCAGAATGGACTGGTTGGATCTCCTTGCACTCCAAGGGGCTCTCAAGAGTCTTCTCCAACACCACAGGTCAAAAGCATCAATTCTTCAGCGCTGAGCTTTCTTCACAGTCCAACTCTCACATCCATACATGACCACTGGAAAAACCATAGCCTTGACTAGATGGACCTTTGTTGGCAAAGTAATGTCTCTGCTTTTGAATATACTGTCTAGATTGGTCATAACTTTCCTTCCAAGGAGTAAGCATCTTTTAATTTCATGGCTGCAGTGATTTGAATTTCACCATCAGCAGTGATTTTAGAGCTCAAAAAAATAAAGTCTGACACTGTTTCCACTGTTTCCCCATCTATTTCCCATGAAGTGATGGGACCGGATGCCATGATCTTAGTTTTCTGAACGTTGAGCTTTAAGCCAACTTTTTCACTCTCCACTTTCACTTTCATCAAGAGGCTTTTGAGTTCCTCTTCACTTTCTGCCATAAGGGTGGTGTCATCTGCATATCTGAGGTTATTGAGATTTCTCCCAGCAATCTTGATTCCAGCTTGTGCTTCTTCCAGCCCAGTGTTTCTCATGATGTACTCTGTGTATAAATTAAATAAGCAGGGTGACAATATACAGCCTTGATGTACTCATTTTCCTATTTAGAACCAGTCTGTTGTTCCATGTCCAGTTCTAACTGTTGCTTCCTGACCTGCATATAGGTTTCTCAAGAGGCAGGTCAGGTGGTCTGGTATTCCCATCTCTTTCAGAATTTTCCACAGTTTATTGTGATCCACACAGTCAAAGGCTTTGGTGTAGTCAATAAAGCAGAAATAGATGTTTTTCTGAAACTCTCTTGCTTTTTTCATGATCCAGCGGATGTTGGCAATTTGATCTCTAGTTCCTCTGCCTTTTCTAAAACCAGCTTGAACATCTGGAAGTTCATGGTTCACATATTGCTGAAGCCTGGCTTGGAGAATTTTGAGCATTACTTTACTAGTGTGTGAGATGAGTGCAATTGTGCACTGGTTTGAGCATTCTTTGTCATTGTCTTTCTTTGGGATTGGAATGAAAACTGACCTTTTCCAGTCCTGTGGCCACTGCTGAGTTTTCCAAATTTGCTGGCATATTGAGTGCAGCACTTTCACAGTATCATCTTTCAGGATTTGAAATAGCTCAACTGGAATTCCATCACCTCCACTAGCTTTGTTTATACTGATGCTTCCTAAGGCCCACTTGACTTCACATTCCAGGATGTCTGGCTCTAAGTGAGTGATCACACCATCGTGATTATCTGGGTTGTGAAGATCTTTTTTGTACAGTTCTTCTGTGTATTCTTGCCACCTCTTCTTAATATCTTCTGCTTCTGTTAGGTCCATACCATTTCTGTCCTTTATTGAGCCCATCTTTGCATGAAATGTTCCCTTGGTATCTCTAATTTTCTTGAAGAGATCTCTAGTCTTTCCTATTCTGTTGTTTTCCTCTATTGCTTTGCATTGACCACTGAGGAAGACTTTCTTATCTCTCCTTGCTATTCTTTGGAACTCGGCATTCAGATGCTTATATCTTTCCTTTTCTCCTTTGCTTTTCACTTCTCTTCTTTTCACAGCTATTTGTAAGTCCTCCCCAGACAGCCATTTTGCTTTTTTGCATTTCTTTTCCATGGGGATGGTCTTGATCCCTGTCTCCTGTACAATGTCACGAACCTCCATCCATAGTTCATCAGGCACTCTATCTATCATATCTAGGCCCTTAAATCTATTTCTCACTTCCACTGTATAATCATAAGAGATTTGATTGAGGTCATACCTGAATGGTCTATTGGTTTTCCCTACTTTCTTCAATTTAAGTCTGAAGTTGGCAATAAGGAGTTCATGGTCTGAGCCACAGTCAGCTCCCGGTCTTGTTTTGTTGACTGTATAGAGCTTCTCTATCTTTGGCTGCAAAGAATATAATCAATCTGATTTCGCTGTTGACCATCTGGTGATGTCCATGTATAGAGTCTTCTCTTGTGTTGTTGGAAGAGGGTGTTTGCTATGACCAGTGCGTTCTCTTGGCAAAACTCTATTAGCCTTTGCCCTGCTTCATTCCGTATTCCAAGGCCAAATTTGCCTGTTACTCCAGGTGTTTCTTGACTTCCTACTTTTGCATTCCAGTCCCCTATAATGAAAAGGACATCTTTTTTGGGTGTTAGTTCTAAAAGGTCTTGTAGGTCTTCATAGAACCATTCAACTTCAGCTTCTTCAGCGTTACTGGTTGGGGCATAGACTTGGGTTACTGTGATATCGAATGGTTTGCCTTGGAAACGAACAGAGATCATTCTGTTGCTTTTGAGATTGCATCCAAGTACTGCATTTCGAACTCTTTTGTTGACCGTGATGGCTACTCCATTTCTTCTAAGGGATTTCTGCCCAGAGTAGTAGATATAATGGTCATCTGAGTTAAATTCACCCATTCCAGTCCATTTTAGTTCACTGATTCCTAGAATGTCGATGTTCACTCTTGCCATCTCGTTTGACCACTTCCAATTTGCCTTGATTCATGGACCTAACATTCCAGGTTCCTATGCAATATTGCTCTTTACAGCATCGGACCTTGCTTCTATCACCAGTCACATCCACAGCTGGGTATTGTTTTTGCTTTGACTCCATCCCTTCATTCTTTCTGGAGTTATTTCTCCACTGATCTCCTGTAGCATATTGTCCACATATCTCCTGTACCCCACGCCCAAGGAGCGGTGGCTGCACGGGCACAGGAGGGCCGAGAGGAGCTACTCCACGTTCAAGGCCAGGAGGAGCAGCTGTGAGGAGATACCCCTCATCCAAGGCAAGGAGCAGTGGCTGCACTTTGCTTGAGCAGTTGTGAAGAGATACCCCTCATCCAAGGTAAGAGAAACCCAAGTAAGACGGTAGGTGTTGCGAGAGGCATCAGAGGGCAGACACACTGAAACCATAATCACAGAAAACTAGTCAATCTGATCACACAGACCACGGCCTGGTCTAACTCAATGAAACTAAGCCATGCTATGTGGGGCCACCCAAGATGGGTGGGTCATGGTGGAGAGGTCTGACAGAATGTGGTCCACTGGAGAAGGCAATGGCAAACCACATCAATATTCTTGCCTTTAGAACCCCATGAACAGTATGAAAAGGCAAAATGATAGGATACTGAAAGGGGAACTCCCCGGATCGGTACGTGCCCGATATGCTACAGGAGATTTAGTGGAATTACCACTAAATCCCAAAAGCCAAGATGGGAGGGGAGATGTTGTGTTTCCAAGTCTGTCAGTATGAAGAAAAGAACATGACTTTCTAATAAGAGATAAGTGTCTTTATCTCTTAGAGGTTTCCCTGCAATGATTTATGGTAAATACAAATTATGAGTTTCACTCTACTTTTTGAGGGACTAATCTAGCTGCCAAAATCCTTGAAGCAAATGAACATGGGGGACAATGGGGGAGATGTCATGCAGAAAGTCAGGAAATAGCCATGCGAAGATGCAGGGCCTGAGCTTATTTCTGTGGTACTATGCCTCTTGTCTCCTGAAGTTACCTAGATACAGAGACTCGTAGTGCTGATCCAGGCCATGAACCTTGAATCAGAGCAACCTGGGCTTGGAGGGAACACAACTGAAGAGACAGGCAATTCACAGCCCTGCACCAGAGTTACCAGACTTAACTGAGCCCTCTCCTAGCTTCATTCTGAAAATGCTTAGCAACCTGGTCTACATACTCCCCAAAGGATTTCTATCTTACTAAATAAATACAGTATATATTACTGATATTTCCAAATCCTGGAGGTCATCCTCAGCCAAGTGAAAATAGCCATTTTATCTAGTATTTTATACGAACAGCAAAAGTTCTTTAAAAATTTATCCATTTTATGAATCTGCAATAATATCTTGAAGGAAGCCTATTGCCATGTCTCTGACAAGATGCGTGATGGGAATGTCTATATGGGCAGTGGTCCTCAACCTTTTTGGCACCTCAGGGATGGGTTTTGTGGAAGACAATTTTTCCACTGACAAGGGTGGGGAGGGATGGTTTCAGGGTGATTCAAGCTATTCCATTTATTGTGCACTTTCTTTCTATTATTATTACATCAGCTTCACCTCAGATCATCAGACATTAGATCTCAGAGTCTGGGGATCCTTGTGTATGGAGATGAATTTCCCTTTTGTAGAAAAATCTTTCCTTCTAATTATCTTACCTGTCACCCATCTGTCTGTCCATCTAGCCAAGCCTTTCTAAACTAATCATAGGATTTCTTTACTCTGCCCAGATAATTTGTCACTCTTAACAAGCAGGACAAAAAAAACAATAATAATAAATAAATCCTCACTGTCAGAATAGTTATTTTACAGTGTTTCCCCCAGCCTTGAGAGAAATAATGAAGTCAGAACTATGTCACTGCTATACCCCAAAATCTGTGACAAACTGAACATTTTATTATTACAAGTCAAATATTTAGCATAGATGCAAAGCAGCCATAATATTTTTTTTCAGTTTTGCTGTTACGTTAACGTATTTCATTATTCTATTTTTATTGTTTCAAACTGGCATTAAATAATGCAAATTGCTCTTCACTAATCACAGCCCCACCTACAGAATAATGAGGTCTTCTCAGGCAACTTCATAAAGTGGACCTATCAGAAGACTAAGGGTCCAGCTCTGATTCTGCCTCTAACAAATTGTTTGAACTTGGGCAAATCACTTACCATCAAGGGTCAAATTTCTTATCTGCGAAGGAGCTAGATGGACTATTTCATCTTTTAAAGCCATTCCAATTCTAAATGTCTGAAGTTTCTCCACCAGTGACCCTTTATTTCATTCAACAAGTGTGCACTAATACTCACTCTCCATCCCTACACTGTGGGCATATGCTAGCTGCTCAGGATACAAGTGACCCAGACAATTGTATGTCCTCTAGGAACCCGCAGTGTGACGAGGGCAGGTCACAATTCAATGTGTATGAGCCATAGAGATATCTGATTGATAACAGAGTTGAATCCAGAGGGTCCCTGGTAGAAACTGACAATTGGACATGACTTGGAGGAAAGTCCAGTGTTCATGGAAGCTTCAGGAATACATGTTGTCTTTTTATTGGTAACCTTCAGAAGACTGCCATTTATAAATGTAATTTTACTGGAAGACATTTAAGATGTTCAACATTATATACTTAATTACCTTTATCTTCTACTGTAATTGCTGATTTTCAAGCCTGCTAACTCAAAATTCACATCAGCATGGCCGTAATGCCATAGAAACTCAAAATATGTTAACAAGGAGTAGTGATTCTCAGCCTTGACTGTACCTTACAATTATCTGGGGAATTCTCTGAACATACCAAGGACTAGGTTCCATTTCCAAGAGATTCTGATTTAAATAGATCCTGAGTTCCAGGCATCAGTACTTTTTTAAAGCTCTCAATGTGATTCTAATGTATAGTTAAGATTGACAACCACTGAACTAGGAAAAGAACTGCTTTTTTTTTTTTAAATCAAAATTGTAGGTGAGTCATAGTCCAGTCCCTGAATATTCATTGGAAGAACTGATGCTGAAGCTGAAGCTCCAATACTTTGGTCACCTGATGTGAAGCACTGACTTCTTAGAAAAGACCCTGATGCTGGGAAAGACTGAAGGCTGGAGGAGAATGGGATGATAGAGGACAAGATGGTTGGATGACATCACCAATTCAATGAACATGAGTTTGAGCACGCTCCGGGAGATGGTGAAGGACAGGGAAGCCTGGAGTGCTGAAGTCTGTGGGGTCTCAGAACTGGACATGACTGAGCAACAGACCAACATAGTCTAGAGTGAAGCAGGTCATATATGACCCATTCTAGAAGCCTGAGCTGTTTGATTTCAAAGTTCTGAGTCCTGTTAACAAACAACTTTTAAACAAATCTAATGCAGTAGATGGGAATCAAGCTAATTTCATGAAAGAGGTTGTTTAGCTGTCCAAAGGATTCCCTGTGAGATTTTTTTCAAGTCACCAGCTCAAAGCTGTGCATTGAAATCACAGTTCCATTGAGCATAAACATTTATAATATATGAAATCTCAGCAAACTCTTCTATGAAGCTATTGGTATGCCTTCATTTGTGCAGCACATTAAAAGAAAAAGGGCTTGCTTTTGTAAACCACTCACATATCTGAGTTGAAGACAATTTCACCACCCCAAGGACAGATCATATTCATTCTGCCCAGTTGGCAAGACTAGAAGGCCAGGTGGATAGCATTCCTAACACCAAGCACTGAACCAGCTAAAAGGGAGTGTGGTTAACACTAACTAATGACCAAATCCAATTCACTTATCATGTAGATCATCAGGGTACTGGGACTCCTCCAAGAAACTCTCTTAAGAAGAAAGAAAGAAAGAAAGCAACTCTCTTAAACCTTTCCAAATTGTTTGGGAAAATTCTGCTCATTAGTCAACCTGGATAGCATATTAAAAAGCAGAGACATTACTTTGCCAACAAAGGTCTGTCTAGTCAAGGCTATGGTTTTTCCAGTGGCCATGTATGGATGTTAGAGTTGGATTGTAAAGAAAGCTGAGCACAGAAGAATTGACGCTTTTGAACTGTGGTTTTGGAGAAGACTCTTGAGAGTCTGTTGGACTACAAGGAGATCCAACCAGTCCATCCTAAAGGAGATCAGCCCTGGATGTTCACTGGAAGGACTGATGTTGAAGCTGAAACTCCAATACTTGGGCCACCTGATGCGAAGAGCTGACTCATTGGAAAAGACCCTGATGCTGGGAAAGATTGAGGGCAGGAGGAGAAGGAGACAACAGAAAATGAGATGGTTGGATGGCATCACTGACTCAATGGACATGGGTTTGGGTGAACTCCAGGAGTTGGTGATGGACAGGGAGGCCTGGCGTGCTGCGGTTCATGGGGTCGCAAAGAGTCAGACACAACTGAGTGACTGAACTGAACTGAATGGAGACAGCCCTTACTCCCAACCTACAGAATTATGTGAGATGAACTAAAGTTGTCGACTGGATAAAAAACAGAAATGGATACAACGTGATTAAGGAGGTAGAATTTTCAAGATCTGGTTTGGATGGGATGTGGGAAAAGGTGATGTCAAAGATGATGCCTGGGTTTCTGGCTTGGATGACCAGGTGGTGGTGGTGGTTGTTTAGTCACTAAGTCAACTCTTGCAACCCCCTGAACCATAGACCACCAGGCTCCTCTGTTCATGTGATTTCCCAGGCAAGAATATTGGAGTGGGTTGCCCTCCTTCAGGGGATCTTCCCAACCTAAGGATAGAACCTAGGTCTCCTGAATTGCACGTGACTTCCTACATTACAGCCGCCTGTAATTCTCTACCAACTGAGCCACCAGGGAATGATCACCAAGACTGGGGACACTAGAAGAAGAACAGATCTTCTCAAGACCTCCTCTTCTGCCTCCACCTACTTTTTCCACCCTTTAAATTTGTTGTTAAATTTGTTGTTCCCTAGGATTCCTTTTGTGTGTGTCAGTTGCTCACTCATGTCTGATTCTTTGCAATCCCATGGACTGTAGCCTGCCAGGCTCCTCTGTCCATGGAATTCTCCAGGCAAGAATACTGGAGTGTATAGCCATTCCCTTCTCCAGGGGATCTTCCCAAACCAGGGATTGAACCTGGGTCTCCTCCATTGTGGGAAGATTCTTTACCATCTGAGACACCAGGGAATCCCACGGAGAAGAGGGCAGCAGAGGATGAGATGGTTGGATGCCATCATTGATTCAGTGGACATGAATTTGAGCAAATTCTGGAAGACAGTGAAGGACAATGAAGCCTGGCATGCTGCAATCCATGGGGTCACAAAGTGTAGGACATGATTTAGTGACTGAACAACAACAACAGAATTCTTTTTTTTCCTCTGTTGCTTCTTTTTTGACACACCTGCTCTCAAAGGCTTTATCCCTTTCTTGCACACACACACACACACACACACACACACACATCAATAGCCTGCTCAAGGTCCTAAAGGCATATCAAAGTCCATTTATGAACTTTCTCTCCAAATCTATTCTACCTCAATTTTCCAGTTAATAGACTCTAACCTGTCTACCTGTTGACTAAGAGGAATGACCTGGAGGTCTTATTCCTTGCCAACTCTGCCAGTCTGAATAAAAATATGGACTAAATAGTAATGTCATTCTACAAAATGTTTTCAGTTCATTAGAGAGTAAATCTGTCTGCAAATTCAAAGCCTCTTACTGGGTCCTCAATGTATTTACCATTAAAAGGATGAAATTCTTCATCAGCAAAAGTTTGTTGAGTGCCTTTTTTATGAACAGAGCTCTCTAAATATTCTGGGAAGTTTACAAAATAAGATAAAGTTTCATTATTTGAAGGCCCAGGAAGCAGCCTTACATCTTATTCTTTAAACTGTCGATGCCCACACAAGTAGAAAGGACCCATGAATCTTTATCCATGTAGTGGTAAGTAGTTCCTACTAAAGGCTCAGAGTTAGCTACCATTTATTGAGTACCTCCCAGCTCATTTCCTCCTCACCTGGATCCCAGGAATTTGGTATTATTATCCCCATTTACAGATAAGGAACAAGGGTTGCATTCACTTAATTTAGCCCACTAGAGACAATTGTAGAGACTGGAAGGTCCATAAATATTATGCATTTAGTTTATTCCTGGAATAATGTGTTCAAACAAGTGTGTCTTAGGTAAGTAAATGAAGAAGTGAAGCCAAGAGGTAGTGAATGGCAGAACTGGTATCAAGACACAGGTGAGCTGACCACAGAGGAGCTTCTCTGTCCTCATAACAGGAAATCCAGCATAGGGAAATGTTCAGTGAACGAGAGGCCTGACCAAGCTCCTCTCTGTCCACTGTTTCTGGGCTTTTTATACATGATTTGAAAAGGGCAGGGGGGAAAGTACCTGACCAATTTCATAATGGTGCTGAGAAGAAAATTTAAGAATCATTTTATGAAACCTTGTAACTATATAGTACTATGTGTGCTCGGTCACTAAGTTGTGTCTGACTCATTGCAACCACCAGGCTCCTCTGTCCATGGGATTCTCCAGTCAAGAATACTAGAGTGGGTTGCCATTTCCTCCTCCAGAGGATCTTCCCGACCCAGGGATCAAACTCCTGTCTCCTGAATTGGCAGGCAGATTCTTTACCACTGGGCCACCTGGGAAGCCCATATAGTATTATAATTAAATATGATTCCTAATATCAGCATTTAAGGTTAATGGTTTCTTCATGGATGTTGGACATATTAATACCTTCTTTTCCAGGATTAGGGAACAAATGAGTGACATGCCCTCTTCATTTTGCACCATTCTTACTTTTTCATGTCATCCTTACTTTTTCATGTCATCCTTACTTTTTCATGTCATCCTTACCATCAGGGATGAAATAGGCGTGTGAATGATGATTCTTATGTAACCTTCAGAGGGGTTTATGAGGTCACATAGATCCATACATGTCTGATAGATTTACATCAAACATTCCTTGTGGGAAAAATACATTAACTAAAATGAGGTGAACTGGGTCCAGGTTTAGACATTGGCTATTAAACAAAATCTATTACACTGTCAAGGACACTAAATTGTTTAATTCAACATTTTAAATGTGAGAAGTTAATGTTGGTGGGAGAATTAAGCACATTGTACATGGATCATCCTAAAGACAGAGACATGAAAACGTCTAAACCATTAGCCACATAAAGCATTTGCTTTATTCTAGTAACCCTCAATCAGTTCAATTATGAGACTATGATTTAGAATAATTAGCCCTGCAGTAGTCAAGTAGATGCAGGAACCCCAAGGGGTAGACAGCTTGGCTCAGGAATATATCAGCTTACAGCCCGAGTCTGTCTGAACAGTGATGGACTCATCAGTTTTACATTCCTCTAATAACATTTAATGCCTTTTCTAAACCCAGCTTGTACATAGAAAAGGCATTAAACATTCACTGGATCATAGAGAAAGCAAAGGAATTCCAGAAAATACATCTATTTCTGCTTTATTGACTGTGCTAAAGTCTTTGATTGTCTGGATCACAACAAACTGTGGAAAATTCTTAGAAATGAGAATACCAGACCACCTTACCTGTCTCCTGAGACACCTGTATGCAGGTCAAGAAGCAGCAGTTAGAAATTTACGTGGAACAATGGACTGGTTCAAAATTCAGAAAGGAGTACATTCAGTTCAGTTCAGTTCAGTAGCTCAGTCGTGTCCGACTCTTTGCGACCCCATGAATCGCAGCACGCCAGGCCTCCCTGTCCATCACCAACTCTCGGAGTTCACTCAGACTCACGTCCATCGAGTCAGTGATGCCATCCAGCCATCTCATCCTCTGTCGTCCCCTTCTCCTCCTGCCCCTAATCCCTCCCAGCATCAGAGTCTTTTCCAGTGAGTCAACTCTTCGCATGAGGTGGCCACAGTACTGGAGTTTCAGCTTTAACATCATTCCTTCCAAAGAAATCCCAGGGCTGATCTCCTTCAGAATGGACTGGTTGGATCTCCTTTCAGTCCAAGGGACTCTCAAGAATCTTCTCCAACACCACAGTTCAAAAGCATCAATTCTTCGGTGCTCAGCTTTCTTCACAGTCCAACTCTTACATCCATACATGACCACTGGAAAAACCATAGCCTTGACTAGACGAACCTTTGTTGGCAAAGTAATGTCTCTGCTTTTGAATATGCTATCTAGGTTGGTCATAACTTTCCTTCCAAGGAGTAAACGTCTTTTAATTTCATGGCTGCAGTCACCATCTGCAGTGATTTGGGAGCCCAAAAAAATAAAGTCTGACACTGTTTCCCCATCTATTTCTCTTGAAGTGATGGGACCAGATGCCATGATCTTCGTTTTCTGAATGTTGAGCTTTAAGCCAACTTTTTCACTCTCCTCTTTCACTTTCATCAAGAGGCTTTTGAGTTCCTCTTCACTTTCCTGCCATAAGGGTGGTGTCATCTGCATATCTGAGGTTACTGAGATTTCTCCTGGCAATCTTGATTCCAGCTTGTGTTTCTTCCAGTCCAGCGTTTCTCATGATGTACTCTGCATATAAGTTAAATAAACAGGGTGACAATATACAGCCTTGACATACTCCTTTTCCTATTTGGAACCAGTCTGTTGTTCCATGTCCAGTTCTAACTGTTGCTTCCTGACCTGCATACAGATTTCTCAGGAGGCAGATCAGGTGGTCTGGTATTCCCATTTCTTTCAGAATTTTCCACAGTTTATTGTGATCCACACAGTCAAAGGCTTTGGTACAGTCAATAAAGCAGAAATAGATGTTTTTCTGGAATTCTCTTGCTTTTTCGATGATCCAGTGGATGTTGGCAATTTGAGTACATTGAGACTATATATTGTCATCCTGCTTATTTAACTTATATGCAGAGTATATCATCCGAAATGCCAGGCTGGATGAAGCACAAGCTGGAATCAAGATTGCCAGCAGAAATACCAACAACCTCAGATATGCAGATGATACCACCCCAGTAGCAGAAAGTGAAGAGGAACTTAAGAGTGTCTTGATGAGGGTAAAAGAGGAGAGTGAAAAAGCTGGCTTGAAACTCAACATTTAAAAAAACTAAGATTATGGCCTTCAGTCCCACCGCTTCATGGCAAATAGAAGGGGGAAGAGTGGAAACAGTGACAGATTTTATTTTCTTGGGATCCAAAATCACTGAAGATGGTGACTGCAGCCATGAAATTAAGACACTTTCTCCTTGGAAAGAAAGCTATATCAAGAGCCAATATGACAAGCCTAGACAGCATATTAAAAAGCAGAGACATCACTTTGCTGACAAAGGTCTGTATAATCAAAGCTATGGTTTTCCCAGTAATCATGTATGGATGTAAGAGTTGGACCATAAAGAAAATTGAGCATTGAAGAACTGATACTTTTGAATTGTGGTGCTGGAGAAGACTCTTGAGAGTCCCTTGGACAGCAAGGAGATCAAACCAGTCAATCCTAAAGGAAATCAATCCTGAATATTCATTGGAAGAACTATTGCTGAAGCTGAAGCTCCAATAATTTGGCCACCTGATGGGAAGATCTGACTCATTGGAAAAGACCCTGATGCTGGGAAAGATTGAAGGCAAAAGGAGAAAGGGGCAGCAGAGGATGAGATGGTTAGATAACATCAGTGATTCAATGGACATGAATTTGAGCAAACTCTGGGAGACAGGGAAGGACAAGGAAGCCTAGCATGCTGCAGTCCATGGGGTCTCAAAGAGTCAGACATGACTTAGCACCTGAACAGCAATAACATTTAATAAAATATCAAGGCCTAGTTTGCACCAACAGCAAAGAAATATTTCAAGATTCTAATTCAAACCTATGACCATCTAAAATAGGAAGTGAAAATACGCCTGAAGTGACTTTTTTCTTGTTTAACACAGATGACATTAAATTCTTCACTTATTTTCTAAGTCATCCATTTATAAAACTATGTTCTTAACCCTAAATATAGAAAGACTTTGCAACTACTATATATAGAATGGATAAACAAAAAGATCCTACTGTATAGCACAGGAAACTATATTTAATACCCTATGATAAACCAATGGAAAAGAAAATATATAAATATATGTATAACTTAATCACTGTGCTGTTCAGAAATTAATACAACATTGTAAATCAACTATATCTCAATAAATGCTCAAAATAAAAAGACTGCACCTGTCGATTTCAATTATAGTTTTGAAGTATAATTTTAAGTTGATCAAAACTAACTCATAACATATATTTCTTTGGGTCATTACTTCCAAAGCTTTCCCTTCAAGATCTGTCATGTTTATCCTTCTCTATTCCCATAACAACTGCTCCAGGTCAGATCCAAGTAGTGATCACTCAGTAAATGTTTGTTGAAAGAATACATGAATTAACAAATGAATGACTGGCAGATGTCACAAAGATATCTGAGCAAGACTCCAGCCCTTTCATCAGCTTTCTAGTCTTTCTCCATTCTTGTTCATCCTATGTTGTGTGTTGTGTGTTTAGTCGCTTCAGTCATGTTTGTCTCTTTGTGGCCCTATAGACTGCAGCCTGACAGGCTACCTCTGTCCATGGGACTCTCCAGGCAAGAACACTGGAGTTGTTTGCCATGTCCTCCTCCAGGGGATCTTCCCAAGGATCAAACTCTCTTATGCCGTGTTGGCAGGTGGGTTCTTTACCACTAGTGCTTCCTGGGAAGCCCCCTGTTCATCCTATAGACTTCCAAGTTAATCTTGTCCCATTTTCTATGGGACCTCACTTTCTATGCATCAGTGTCTTGCCCATGAACTACCAACTCTAAGCTAGCTGGTTTAATGATGAGATCCTACTTCTCTCAGTTCTGGCTGACTGGACTTGGCCCCTTTACTCTCACTGGTTCTCTTCCTGGGAACAAGCCATCTGCACAGGGCTCCCCAACATATCAGAGCACAAATATAACCTTGGGCTACCCCCAGTACACTGGACCTCTCAGTCCAAAGGCCAACGATGAAGTCCTGAAACAAATAGCTGGAAACATGCTGACACTGGATTAGTACAGCTGCACCGAAGTGTTCTCAGGTTTTGTTAGTCATAAACATGTCTTCAAGTGTGTCTCAAATTCAGTAAGCAAAAGGATCACCTGGAGGTCTGAGAGTCTGCATTTCAAACAACCTCCCAGGTGACCTTGATGTTGCTGGTCTGTGGACTACACTTTGAGTATCAGGGCTCCAGAGTAGGAGTTGTCAAACTTGGTGGCACGTTGGAATTATCTGGAGCATCTTAAAAATGCTAAAGCCTGAGGCAAGCCCAAAGATTCTGATTTGACTAGTCTAGGGTGCAGCCTCGGCCACATGATTTTTAAAGCTTCTCTGATCATTCTAGTGTGCATTCAAAGTCAAGAACCTTAGATTTTCTTTTTTATTATTCTTTATTTGTCTATGCTGGATCTTCATTACTTCCTACAGGCTTTCTCTAAATGCGACGATCAGGGGCTACTCTTCGTTGCAGTGTGCGGGCTTCTTATTGTAGTGGCTTCTCTTGTTGCAGAGCAAAGGCTGCAGGTGCGCAGGCATGCTTCAGTACTTGCAGCTCGAGGGCCCCTAGAGCATGGGCTCAGCAGCTGCGGCACATGGGCTTGGTTGCTCCATAGCATGTGGATCTTCCAGGATCAGGGATTGAACTCCTGTCCTCTGCATTGGCAGGTGGATTCCTAGCCACTGAACCACCAGGGAATCCATAGATCTTCTTTCTCAAACATTTTTTTTTTTGCATTATTTCCCCCTTAAGGAGACTTTTCAGGCATTCTCCCCCTAAATCTCTCTCATGAAATTTTAATATCACAAGTATATCTTATATCAGTTTATGTATTCTATGCATACATAAAAAGAAGATTTTTCCATTCCCCAAGAATCAATTTTCATGACTTATAGGGTTTTGAAGTCACTCCCATCGAGAAGGCATGCTTTGGACTATGCCTAAAGACCTGGGTTTGTCCAGTCATCCACATGTCAGTCTCCAAGACAAGTCTCTCCAAGCAGAAGCTATCAGTCTCAGGCACAAAAGGCCAGGCTGGAAAGAGATGACAGGAAGGGGATCAGATCAAGGCCCCTACAACTGCATCCTAAGCCATGACTGGCTGTGTGTCCTGAAATTCCTGTGTGCTTTCTACCACCTCATTATCCTGCAGCCACAAAGGACAATATACATCCTGCCTAGTTCAAGTAAATAAGCTACAGCACTTGTCCGCATATCCCCACTTGAGTTCACGAGTCAAGCCTCCTTTTATAATGCCAGATAGCAACCAACACATCTGCTTGGAAACAAGCAGGCTCTCCATCACCACGTAAAGCAAAACATCTGCAGGAGACTTTTTAATGCATGTGCTAATTCCTAACACTGGCTCAGGTTACACCATAACTTGTGAAAATGGTGTAGGTGGTGGGTCACAGTTCTCAAGGGAAAACAGCAGTGCATTCTAAAGACAGAGGAGTTGCGCTGCAATCCAGGTGTGAAGTCCCAGCTGTAGGAAAGGCATATGGAAATGTAGTAACAGGAGGGGGAAGGGATGGATTAAAAGAAAGGCAAGGAAAAGAAACTAACATTATTTCATGTCAACTTTGTGCCAGGTGGTGGATGAACATTATTTCATTGAATGTCCCACTGTGAGCCTCAGAGGTGGGGATCATCCTCCCACTCTAGACAAGAGCCCAGGGATTCTGAAACTCATCAAGGTCTCCTCCTAGTAAGTGGGGAAGCTGCTGCTGCTGCTGCTGCTGCTAAGTCGCTTCAGTTGTGTCCAACCCTGTGCGACCCCATAGACAGCAGCCCACCAGGCTCCTCTACCTGGGATTCTCCAAGCAAGAACACTGGAATGGGTTGCCATTTCCTTTTCCAATGCATGGGAGTGAAAAGTGAAAGTGAAGTTGCTCAGTAGTGTCCAACTCTTTGCAACCCCATGGACTGTTGCCTACCAGGCTCCTCCATCCATGGGATTTTCCAGGTAAGAGTACTGGAGTGGGTTGCTATTTCCTTCTCCCGTAAGTGGGGAAGCCAGCATTCAAATCCTTTGTCTGTTTGGCTCCAAATCCAGTGTTCTTTCCAGTCTCTCCCAGCCCCATGGCAATAACATAGAAATGAACTGACCACTGTCATCATTAAAGACAGCCCTTTGTTTAAACCAAAGATCAGGATAACCTTGCCATGACAGCACGAACTCTTGAGTCCAGGAGCTCTGAGTCCTGCAGCAGCTTCTAAGTCTGAGACTAAAATGGACATTCAAAATCAGCAAGGGGGCATGTGCAATTAGGACTCCCATGGAGCATGGGTGTCTGAACCCCAGTGAGGTACCAGAGGTCCTGAGGACCAAGCAAAGAATGTAGGCACTGATGAGACAGGGCCAGTCTACACCTGACCTTAAATAGTGGGGAATATGGGAGCCCTGAGTTTCCTAAGGACACAGAGACACCAGAAACAATGTAATAGAGAGGGCAGTGGTGATGGTGGTAAGAATTCCAGGAAGTGGGGAAAAGACTAGCACATGGATGGCCCCAGAAGAGAAGTAACTTAGTTACCCTGAAAAGACGGGGCCCTGAGCCAACAGCCCTCTGCACTCCCGGGGCTGCTCCAACCT
Organism: Bos indicus x Bos taurus; assembly: GCF_003369695.1. Taxonomy (NCBI): domain Eukaryota; kingdom Metazoa; phylum Chordata; class Mammalia; order Artiodactyla; family Bovidae; genus Bos; species Bos indicus x Bos taurus. Next base: position 77,715,957 of record NC_040083.1, on the reverse strand, counting down.
CAGTGCAGGGAAGAGAGAAAGGAAGGCAGAGTTGAGCAAACCCCCAGTAGTCTAAGGGGCCTCCTAGGTGATGCAGTGGTAAAGAAATCATCTGCCACCTGCCATTGCAGGAGATGCAAGAGATGGGGTTTGATCCCTGAGTGGGGAAGATCCCCTGGAGAAGGAGATGGCAACCCACTACAGTATTCTTACCTGGGAAACCCCATGGATAGAGGAGTCTGGCAAGCTACAGTCCAAGGAGTTGCAAAGAGTTGGACAAGACTGAGCATGCACATACACACCAGTAGTCTAAAGGAGAGATTCTCTCCTCCAGGAAAGAAGAGTGATCTCCCCTGTTCTCCACCCAAACTCGAATCACCACCATGCATGCACACGCGGATACAGAGCCAGTGAAAAGCTTACCATTAACAACTGCTTTCAACCAAGAAAGAATCTCTTGCCTTTCGCCGGCTGCCTTTTCCTCTCTCTGTCTATACCATATAGCCTGAAGCCCAGCCAGCACCAGGACAGACCACCCCTGAATTACAGGGCTGGCCCACACCTCTTTCCATGGGAGCTGCAGAGAAAATCCTGAGGTGAATCATCTGGCTAACCATCACCAACTGTGCTACTGATCACAGCCCCCTCCCTCACTAGCAACACCAAAGTATAAGGTCCCCTGTGAGGGAGACCACTTTCAACGGACGTCCACATCAAGTTATGTTTCAGAATAGCTCATCTGTGGGAAAAGGGAAAACTCCTGAGCAATACATTGAAAGCCAAAAGCCCCTCAACAATTTCCACTCATAACCACCCAGAGCTGGACATCACCAGGGACATAAGAGATGCTTCCAGCAGGGAAGAAACATAGGCACCTACATGCCACTCACAGCTGCAACAATCTTAACATGTCTGAAAGGCTAAGAATGCTTAGGAGGCCTACCAGAGGCGTTCGCCACAGGGGGAAAATTTTAAAACCACCATGTAAAAGTTATATCCTCTAAGGAATTTGTCCAGATTATTGCCACCATGTTTTTAAATACCTGGACAGACTAACAGCAGATTGATTGCCAATGGACCTCAGAGTCAGGTGTCCGGCACGTTCATATCAGGTGAAACCCGTCTGTAGGGCAGAGAGAAGGGACCTGTCTCCATTTACAGGAATGAGGGACACAGCTTGAGCCCCCCTCCCTTGTCTTGCTACACTTTCCTAAGTCTGTTTAGCTTCCCAAACTATACAGTTGGTTTCTCGTTAATGTTTACTCAAATGTTGACTAAGAATTGGCAGTTTTGGGTAGTGCTGGCCTGGCAGGAAAATCCCCACATGGTGTGTTGACAAGAGCAGTTCAAAGGGCCCCTCTGAACTGGCATTGCAGAGCACTGCCTTCCTAGGAGTAGTGAAGCAGAAAGAGTTTGATTATTTGCTGAGTATTTACCCAAGCACAATTACACTCGATGGGCAGATTAATTCCCAGAGGCACATTTTACTTTGAGTCTCTCACGAAAGCTGACAAGACGGTATCCGCTCATTTGGATGGGGGACAACCTGCCAACAGAGATGCACCTCTGTTTGGCATCAGGAGTATTGTGCAGTGAAACCAAATTTGAAGGAGTCACTTACCTACCCCAAAATAAAGACACCAGGGGAGGGAGGGAAAAGAAAGAAAATGAGGGAAGAAAAAAATAGAAGAAAGAAGTCCAACACATTTTTACTAGTCTGAATTTATAGATTCCTCAGATTCACTGCTCTATAAATTCACTAAGAAGTGCACATTCCCTGGATCACTGTCAGATACTCTTCATCTTTCCCACCCATCCCCCATGGAAAGGCTCTTTAAATTAAAAGTGCAGTATGGACACTACAATTTTTTGTGAAAGAGATGGACATAAGAATTTATATTTTTTGCTTGTATTTTTACGGACCACCCCTACCCTGCCCCATGCACCCACCCTGGAAATACAAGTAACTGCCACAGTGAGTTTCCCTGGTGGCTCACTAGTAAAGAATCCACCTGCAGAAGACAAGAATGCAGGAGACACAGATTCAATCCCTGGGTCAGGAAGATGCCCTGGAGAAGGAAATGGCAACCCACTCCAGTATTCTTGCCTAGGAAATCCCATGGACAGAGGGGCAGCGGGCTACAGTCCATGGGGTAGCAAAAGAGTCAGACACAACTTAGTGATTAAACAACAACAAACTGCGACAAGGGTTACCCTGCAGTGGGTGCAACGCAACTGGGGGCGGGGTTGGGGCAAAACAAGGGTGGAAGAGAGATTCTTCTGTGGGTGCCTTTTACTGCTTTTTGATATTTGAACCATGTGAACACGTTGCCCGAATTAAAAATTAAATGAAAGAGTGGGAATATAAAATACAAATTATTTAAATAGCAGCCAGCAGAAGCCCAGTGATAATATCAGATTAGGAAAGAGGAGGAGATGGGAATACCCGATAAACCTCCCCTCTTTCCTTCCACCCCACCCCCTGCCTTCCCACTCTCTCCCAATCACAGAGGAGTTTGATCCTGCAAGTCACTAGGACATCTCAGAGCTGGTAGAAGTGGAGGCTGTGACACCTGCCTGGTCCTTGGAGCAATAATAAGAAAGGCCAAACCTAACCTGAAACCTAAAACAAGCAAAGAGAGTCTAAGTAAGTTAATCAAGACTAGAAATAGAAGCACATGGCAGGGAGAAGTGTCGAAGGATCTGTGTGCATGCGTGCAAAGTCGCTTCAGCCATGTTAGACTCTGTATGGACTGTATGGACTGTAGAACTGTAGACCGTAGGGACTGTAGCCCTCCAGGCTCCTCTGTCCCTGGGATTCTCCAGGCAAGAACACTGAAGTGGCTTTCCATGCCCTCCTGTGAAGAACAGCAATTGGAAGACTGTGCTCTGTGGTTAGAAACGTCAGGGTGATGCTTCTCCTCCTCGAGCCTCGGATTCCTTCTGTGATGAGGACGTGGTGAAGAGCCAAAGACCGGATGCGTGTGCAGCCCCAGCACTGCGTGGAGCTTAGGGTGTAGCAGTCATTGACCGCTTAACCGTACCCTATAGCAGCCTGCAGTCCTGAGAGTGGAGCAAAAGAGCGATCGACACAAGATAGAGATCAGAGCAGACTCTCTAAGTACTCATCGGACAATTTGAGATGAGGAGTTTCTGCTCTTCAGAAGTATTACAAATGGAGGTGCTTTGAAACCAGAAACCAGGCTTCACTCTCAACTCCTTCTGCGTAGTAACTATAGTAACCATGAGTCTTCAGATAAATTGCTTAATCTCTCCTTTCCGCATTTCTTTATCAAAAGGATGGTCTCAGGATCTACCTTAAGAGGACTGTATGCGTGTGACACAGCACCTAGCAAAGACTTGGCTCCCAAGAAAGGGAACTGTTCACTGAAGTGGGGACACAGGGGTGATGGGGACAGGCCAGGGTTCAAGTGAATAAGTAACTTTTTCCACCCCACATTTTGTTACTATTATTAATTTTACATTTAGTTCTTTGCCTTAACACAGAAGCTATGACTTGTTTTCATTGCTTGTACTTTTTATCGTTCATTGGTTTATGTATGACATTTGTGATAATGCTGAAAAGAATGCCACAGGGTCAGTGTTGACAATACCTTACTCACTTTGCCATGAAGAAAATTGGTTTTGGTTAATCATCAAAATTATTACTCCAAATCTGTAGGGACCTTGAGATAGCTCTCACAGAGGACCTAGTATATTTGACACTCAGAGCAGACCACTTTTTTAACACCCCCTTCTCCTCGACAAAATTATTTTCAATTATATTCATGTTGTATGAGTAATAACCACTAGCGTTTGATGTGCTTGCTCTTTAGCTATAAAACAATAGCAATTGAAACATAAGAAATTTCCATTTGAAGGATGTTATTCAAAATTTAGTAAAGCATTTTATTAATGAACTAATATTTGCATTTACCAAACAAATGTGTTTCACTCTGCAATTACTATTTTAAATTTCAAACACAAAATCTTCAGGTGGTCACATAGGTGACAGAATTAAAATAACTCAGGCCCCGAGTCTTTGTCTTTATATTCACTGAGATATCATGGTTTATTTCAAACCTGCTATCTAAACACAGAATATGCAGTATTGCTTATTGTGCCCAAAGCAAGCTTAGACAATCCCAGACCAGTAGATATTTACTTTCAAAACTCAGAGGTTGACTGTAGAACAGGGACCTCTTCAAATTAACTTACATGTATAATATAGTCTTTATTAAAGAATAAAGAAATTTAATTTGAGACTCACATATGTATTATTAAATCCTAACAGTAATTTTAATAATTGTTCAGAATATAACCCCCCCAAAAAAAAGATTTTGGGGGGTATGAGCATTTTATCACCAACATGGTTTAGAATTGCCCACACATGGTGATAATAAAAAGCAAACCAACCTTCAGTCAGTTTTATTGTTTTTAATCTCACTACAGACATTGCCTCCACTCAGGGCAGACACTCCCGCCTATACACCCCTGCTTGTGGGCCCTGCATCAATCCAGCTGCCGTGGTTCCCACATGTGCCGTGGTTAGCACATCTCAAGCAGAGATTCATGTTAGTCAAAAAACCAACCACTTTGTATGCTGTAATGCATATGTTTTTTCTTTTACTATATTAACATCACTGGTTAAATTACAAGTCAGAGAGATATTCCCACAGGCTGACACTACCTATTTCATTTTATTTAAGAGGTCTAATTTATTTCTACTTAATTTGGCAATCTTATTTCCAGACTCCCATGAGCTGACTCCTCCCATTTAATTTTATTTAATTAGTCTAATTTATTTCTATTTAATTAATCCATCTTATTTGTGCTTAGTCACTCAGTTATGTCTGACTCTTTGCAACCCCATGGACTATATAGCCCACTAGGCTCTTCTGCGCATGGAATTCTCCAGGCAAGAATACTGGAGTGGGTATTCTTGTACCTCCAGGGGATCTTCCCAACCCAGGGATGGAACCCAGGTCTCCCACACTGCGGGCAGAATCTTCCCTGTCTGAGCCACCAGGGAAGCCCAAGAATACTGGAGCAGGTAGCCTATCCCTTCTCCGGGGTATCTTCTTGATCCAGGAATCGAACCAGAGTCTCCTGCATTGCAGGCAGATTCTTTACCAGCTGAGCTACCAGGGAAGCCCCTAATCCACCTTATTCCTAGGTTATTGGTGGGCATCTCATTGATATCCTCATCTACCACCTACAGTTAACATGGTTGTTAGAGACTTTTTCCTCAAAAACTTTAAAGATAAACTCACTGAATTCATTGTAGTATGAATTAAGAACTCCACTCAAAGCAATCAAGATTTCCCATACACATTCTGTACTGAATTTCACTACCACTTGATTAGCATTATAGGAAATTCACTTTAAAGGATGCTATTTTGTTTTAGAATAGCAGAGCAAACCACAGATCAAATGTAAGGCTCGATGACACCAGGTAAAAATTACTCATCTATTTCCAAAATTGACATGACATATACCTAAATATTAACTGATGAGAGGTTCTGCTGAGAAAACAAACTCACAACTGGTCAGTCAATTCCTATAACTTTTGAGTGATTTTCAGGCAGCCCTGACAAAGGTAGAGAAATGAACAGCTGTCCCTTGAATTCCACAGATTCCAAAACTCTAGAATTCTGTAAGATCAGACTCCTATCATCTCTAGAAGTCTACTGCTGCTGCTGCTGCTAAGTCACTTCAGTCATGTCCAACTCTGTGGGACCCCATAGACAGAAGCCCACCAGGCTCCCCCGTCCCTGGGATTCTCCAGGCAAGAACACTGGAGTAGGTTGCCATTCCCTCTCCAATGCATGAAAGTGAAAAGTGAAAGTGAAGTCGCTCAGTTGTGTCTGACCCTCAGCGACCCCATGGACTGCAGCCTTCCAGGCTCCTCCGTCCATGGGATTTTCCAGGCAAGAGTACTGGAGTGGGGCGCCATTGTCTTCTCTGTCTAGAAGTCTAGATATATTTAAATTATTTTTGTTATCTTAAGAAGAGTTATTGCCAGGTAAGGTAACTGTTGGCTATGTACAATGCTGATTTTCCAATATAGCTTTCCTGCCAATATTATTTTGTTTGCTGTTTTGTTTGTTTGTCTTTGCTCTATTTTAGTTTCACAAGATGAACTAAAGTTTACCTAGAAAGATGCTTTTGATAAGTTCACTGCATTAGAGGATTTGTCAGCTGTTAAAGTTTTCCCTGGTCTTTCAAACAACCTGCTTTACTTTTGACAAGAAAATGTTCACTAAGCCATTTAAATCACATACCAGAAGTAAGCCAGAATTGTTCAAGGGAATATTCTATACTATGCCAGAATGGAACTTCCTTTTAAAAGAGAGAAATAACATACTTAGACTGGAAAAGAGTTTTTCTTGTACTGACTCCCAAGAAGGAAATTTTGAGTGAAAATGAAATGTGCGTTCAATTTTGATGCAGCAGAATGTCATCAGATCTCGAGATACTGATTTAAAATTCCAACTCTTGAAATTGGAATTGATTTTTGAAAAGCTAACAGTCCCAGGAACCTTGCAGAAAACTGTGGTGTCCACCAGTTTATATTGTCATAGAAGCATCAGTTCAGTTCAGCTCAGTTCAGTCGCTCAGTCATGTCCGACTCTGCAACCCCATGGACTGCAGCACACCAGGCTTCCCTGTCTGTCACTAACTTCCAGAGTCTGCTCAAACTTACGTCCATTGAGTCAGTGGTGCCATCCAACCATCTCATCCTCTGTCATCCCCTTCTCCTCCTACCCTCAGTCTTTCCCAGCATCAGGGTCTTTTCCAAGGAGTCAGCACTTCACATCAGGTGGCCAAAGTATTGGAGCTTCAGCTTCAGCATCAGTCCCTCCAATGAATATTCAGGACTGATTTCCTTTAGGATTGACTGGTTGAATCTCCTTGCAGTCCAAGGGACTCACAAGAGTCTTCTCCAACACTGCAGTTCAAAAGCATCAATTCTTCAGTGCTCAGCTTTCTTTATGGTCCAACTCTTACCTCCATACTAACAAAAATGTCCCCATGGCCATTACTTGTTCAGTGTGACACAAACTTCAGTTTTTCACCTGCCACCTTGGACTCCTGTCATAGTGCACACCATCTGCATTAGTACTTACTTTTTTTTCTACAGTCTTTCTTTAAACCAGCACTTTTTATAGTAATGTGAACTTGACTTTGCTTTAAGCATTAATATCCATAGAGACAAGGATTTGGTGTGTGATATAGACTAGTTCGATACTTGCCAAGTTAATTTCCTTTTCTTGGTGACAGAGGAAGATTACCCTTCTCAGCTGTCCTGCTTTAGGATGGATTCCATGTGACTGGAGTCTGGCCACTGAAATCTGGACAGAAGTGATACAAGTCTGGGCTTTAAGACATCCTGCCATTCTTCCACGCTATCATCCCACCATCCAAGTGCTAGAAACAATGAACTCTGAAATGGCAGTACCCAGTTTCCTAACTACTGAGGAAACGTTGGTTAGATGATCATCCAGCTTTGCACCAGACTTTACACGAACAGGAAAAAAAAATTGTTAAACTGTCAAGATTTGTTTTTCATTTGGCTACACTGGGTCTCTGTTGTGGCCTGTGTGGGCTCAGTAATTGCAGCACACAGGCTTAGTTGCCCAGTGGCATGTGGGATCTTAGTTCCCAAGCCAGGGATCAAACCCATGTCCCCTACATTCAAAGGCAGATTCTTAACCACTGGACCACCAGGGAAATTGCCAAGCTGTCAAGATTTTGAAGGAGTCCTCAGGATCACCCTTGGATTCAGTGATTCTCTAGGACTTACAGACGTAGAAAGCTAGTACATTCACAATTACACTTTGTTACAGTGAAGGATGGAGATTGAAATCAGAAAGGTAAAAAGCACAAAGGGCAGGTTGGGGAGAGACCAGGCATCAGCATCCACTTGTCCTCTCTCATTGGAGTTCTGTGAACAGCACTCAATTCTCCCACAATGACATGTGACAACATGTATGAAGTATTTCCAACCACAGAGTTAACCCAAATCTGGTTTTCAGGGGTTTTATTGTGGGAGGAAGGGTCAATCACATAGGCATGCCTGATCTTCATTCTAGCCTGTTCAGAAATCAGACTGGTACTGTGTGGCCCAAGAACCCCACCGTGAATCACACTGTTAACATAAACTTTCTGAAGTGGTCCAGGGCCTCAGATAAATAAAGACTCTTAACAGGCAGATTATCCCAAGAGCTTAGAGGTTATCTCCCAGGAACTTTTCAAGGGTCAGACTTTTCTTTGGAATGTTTAGGGTTTGGACCTCCCAGACTTGCTAACTTAATCATTTATTGTGTCATATCCTATTTGTTGGGGCTTCCCAGGTGCTACTAGTGGTAAAGAACCTGCCTGCCAGTGCAGGAGACATAAGAGATACAGGTTTGATCCCCGGGTTGGGAATATTCCCTGGAGAATGGCACCTGCTCCAGTACTCCTGCCTGGAGAATCCCATGGATAGAGGAGCATGGAGGGCTATAATCCAGAGCATTGCAAATGGTCAGACATGACTGAAAGTGACTTAGCATGCACACATCCTATTTGTTACACAGCACAGCCTAACCTACCCTGACTAATATAAGTCACAGGTTTGTCTAAAATACATGAAAATACCCAAATGACAAAGATATGCTTATCCATGTACTTTCTCCATGTGCTACACACACTACATGTGTGTGTTAGTCTCTCAGTCATGTCCGACTCTTTGTGACCCCATGGACTGTAGCCCACCAGGCTCCTTTGTCCATGGGATTCTCCAGGCAAGAATACTGGAATGGGTTGCCATTTTCTTCTCCAACACACACTACATAGCCTAAAGGAAATCAATCCTGAATATTCATTGGAGGGACTAATGTTGAAGCTGAAGCTCCAATACTTTGGCCACCTGATGCAAAGTGCCAGATGCTGGGAAAGACCCTGATGCTGGGAAAGACTGAAGGCCGGAGGAAAAGGGGATGACAGAGGATGAGATGGTTGGATTGCAACTCAATGGACAGGAGTTTGAGCAAGCTCCAGGAGATGGTTAAGAACAGGGAAGCCTGGTATGCTGCAGTCCGTGGGGTCGCAAACAGTTAGACATGACTGAGGGACTGAACAACAACACATACAACACTTTGGGAAACATTGATCTGGTCTAATCTCTGACTTTAAAATGTGTAAAAAGCCCCACTCTACTGCTATGCTTTCCTCAGAGGGAAGGACAATGGTTGGGAGAGATTATTGTTGTTGGGCGGAGTGGGGTCTGAGGCAGCAACCATGTAAGGTAAGTTCTGTAGCAGCTTCTCTAGGCAGGACCTCCAAGGACTATGATAGGACAATTCCAGGAGCTGTCAACCTTTGGTCCCCAACAATTCCTGGTCTCTGGATTGTTTAGATAAACTGATGCACCCTGGCTTAAAAAAAGGATTCATTACCATGGTTGGGATGGTTAATTTTATATGTTGACTTGATTGGGCCTCAGGTTGCCCACATATTTGGCTAAACATTATTTATGGGTGTGTCTGGGAGAGTGTTTCTGGATGAGACTAGTATTTGAATCTGTGAGCAGAGTAACTCAGACTGCTCTCCCCAATGTGCACAGGCCCCATCCAATCTATTGAATAAAAAACTTAGTAAGAAAGAACTCTTTTTCTCCATAGAACTGTCTTTGAGCCAAGGTGTCTACTGTTTCTTGCCTTTGGGCTCATCCTCCAAATGTAACTTACACTGTGGGCTCTCTGTTCACAGGCCTTTGGGCTCAGTCTAGAGCACAGCATTGGCTCACCTGGGTCTCCAGCTCTCCAGTTTACTGACTGCAGAGCTTGGACTTTTCAGCCTCCATAATCACATAAACCAATTCCTTATAGCTCATATATATTATACTATAGTATAGTGTATATTGCATATTAAGTATATATCTATCTCCTGTTGTTTCTTTTCTCTGAAGAATCCAGACTAATAGAAGGATATCAGTAGACCAAGTCCTGATCAGGCCTCAACACTCAATCTTTCTCTATTTTTTATTATTTTGGCTGTGCTGGGTCTTCACTGTGGCACACAGGCTCAGTAGTTGCAGTGTGCAAGCTTAGTAGCCCCACAGCATGTGGGATCTTAGTTCCTGGAGCAGGGATTGAATCTGTGTACCCCGCTTTGGAAGGTGGGTTCTTAATCATTGGGCCACCAAGGAAGGCCCTCTCTCTCTCTTTTCCTCCATCTTTGTCACCCTGTCTCTTCCTCTCTGTCCCTCTCCACTGTTTCTAGAATCTACTTCATTCTATAATCTCTTCTGTGAGGACCAGCTCACAGCATAGCAGGTATAGGGAACACAAGAGCAGGGTTCTGAGGTCATGACTGTGGCCTAACTCAAAGTGAGGTTAAAAACACAGGCTTCTTAATCACCTGAGTTATTGTTTCTGTGTTTTATAGTTAAATCTAAGAGAGACTGGTACAACTTGATCCAACTAGCTATGACTACAGGAAGGAGGGAAGCGTCAAATGACACCAACCAAAGAGATGGAGCTCCTGGGGTAATAGAGGGAATATGGAAAAATGAATCCAGTACAATAGAAAAACATTAAATAATAGAACCAGTGATGAAACCCATCTTCTAAGAAAGATTACAGATGTTCCTGGATGAGAATCTGACCCTCCTCTTGGAAATTTCATTTCATCTGAACTAGCCTTTTCTTCACAGGGTCAATCCAATTACTTGGGACAAATACCAGTCGTTCTCTAATACACCAGTCAATCCTCAGTGGAGGTATCTGAAAGAGGGTCAGAAAGCTGAAATGGGAAGCAGGGGCTGTTTCATGGGAGATTCAAATGGCTATTCAGCATCCATTGCTGTTGAGAATTACAGTTCAATGTCTCCTGGATGAGATTCGTTCACAAAGACCACAGGGAAATCCTTGATCTTCCCACTTCTCTGATTTGAGAGGCCTGAGAAGGACTATTATGATTCTGCTACTAATTTTCCTTAAAGCCATTTTCATTTCTTAAATGCCAAGTGTGTGTAAATTTAGCCAAGGGCCAATAGCATCAAGCTTTTGTTTTTGTTTTTGTTTTATAATTCTAACTTGTTCCATTTCAAAGTTCCCTGAGAAAGAAAACAAATTTGTACAAACTCTCTCCTGGGAGCCAGGATGATACAAGTCCACAAGTCCTTTTCCAATATTACAAAATCCCAAAGCTCTGAAAATCAGAAATTTAATAAGATAAGTACAAAATCATTTGGCAGTCAAAAAATGAGGCTATTTGTATCGTACTTTTTATTTATTGTACTTAGTTTCAATGTTGATATGTTTCGGTGCTAAAATATTAATGGGTTTGATGGGGTGCTGCACTTGACCCCTCTGGGAGTATTAAGTTATACGGGATGTGCATCACACCCCCGTTCTGTACCCTACTGAATTTCAAAACGCATCTGGTTCCAAACATTTTCCATAAGAAATCACAGACTTGTTCAACAGAAAAATCAAGACTTTGGGCTCAAACAGACAAACCTGAATTCAAATCCCCTCTAGTCATGTAGCAAGTGACTAAACTTCTCTGAACATCAGTTTCTTCCCCTGTAGAGTGGAAGTAACCATGGGAACTATCTCCTGGAGGGTTGGAATTGGGGGTAGTTGGGATTCAATGAGACAAGTTGCATGAGGAGTCTGACACCCTCCTTGGTACTGATCCATGCACAACAAAAGGTTTTTTTCTTCCAGTCCTAACACCCCCTCCCTTTCCAAAGAATCCAGGCACAGTGCTATAAAAATCAAAACACAGAAAGTAGAGAAAAGAAAAAATCTCATTCTCAACAGGAGGGCACAAAAGCATAGACAGTATAATTTGTCAGAAATGTCATCCTCCTAATAAAAAGTCAGGTGCTCGATGGAGCTGTGAATGAAGACCAATGATAACAAAGATCTACCCTCCTATGTGTCCCTTTTTGCTTCTCTTAAATTGATTTTTTTATAGCCTATTAACCGATACTAGCAATTGGTGCAATTATGTAGGCAGGTGGGTAATTTCCTTTCTCCATTGTTTCTGTCATCCTGGTAACTGATTGGTTGTAAACAATGCCAGCGTTATTGACCGTATGGACTTCCAGAATCCCACACTTTGCTTATTATTTGAGATGGATTTTAATCCCCTTTGAGATGGATTCTTTATTTAAAGACTTCACCACGCTGCAGTCAACTGCAAAGACCAGAAAGTATCAAGATAGATTTTTCTTCCCATGAACACAACATACATGAAAAGCACAGGAACGTGTATATAAGTTTAACGAACTTTGCTTAAACCTTAGAAGAAAGTCAGGAAGCAGTTTGTATATAGAATTTTGACTTCTATTTTAATAATATTTTTAATAAATTGAAGTTGCAAGAAAGAACCTTTCGGCTTTTAGTCCTCTCAAGTACAAAATATGATTGATTGCTAGTTTCTATTTGTAGTTCAAACACAGAGTGAAGCAGCCTCTCCAGTCCCCAGAAAAACAGCTATAATCTGTTGGCCATGTCTTCCATGGGCCCAGAATTGGGAAATGGCAACACACAGGCCCCAGTTTTGGACCTCCCTGGTGGCTCAGCGGCAAAAACTCCCCTGCCAATGCAGGAGACCTAGATTCCATCCCTCACTCGGGAAGATCTCCTGGAGAATGAAATGGATACCCACTCCTGTATTCTTGCCTGGAAAATCTTATCAACTGAGGAGCCTGGTGGACTACAGTCCATGAGATCATAAACAGTCAGACACGACTGAGTGACTGACACTCCTATGTTATAGAGGCCCCAATTTTTCAAATCACACTTCATATTTTCCAAGCTTTCTCTCCATCCACCCATCCACCCATGCCTTTTCTCTGTCAAGCAGTGAACTAAACTGCAGGTGCAAAAGTAAATAAGACACAACCCCCAGTGGGTGGAATAGATGTGTTTATCCTTTCAGAGTTCATGATTGGCTAAAATAGTGTTTTCTTGTTATATTAAAATTTTCAGGAGCTCAAAACCTGCCCCTTGAGAAGGGTGAGATCTGTTCTCTGAAGTTTCTTTTAAAACGGAGAGGGTTGAGATAGGTGTCGTCTGCAGGTTAGATATAGAGGGTAGGACACAATGAATTCTGTGTCATAAAGGGGTGGTTCCCAGAGAAACTAAAGAAAATGGAGACCAGCAAAACTGAGCTCTGACTGAAGGGAAACGCTGAGAACTAGGATAGCTAATGGCTGTGTGAGAAAGGGGAGCTTCAAGGGAGAGAGTCATCAAGAGTGAGAGAATGTCTCGTAGGGAAAATGGCCCGTTGACAATGGTTTGAAGAGGGTCTAGTTACTGTTGTTGCACAGTAAGGCATCCTAAAACCGAGTGGCTTAAAACAACTATTATTTTATTATTGCCCACAATTTTTGTGTGTCAGGCATTCAGGAGGAACTTGGTCAGAGGCTTTGGCTCAGGATCAGATGATGGCTGGAGCTGGAAGAGTGTAGGTTGTGGGAGAGGGGATGTGAGCAGCTGGAAAATGATCGAGCATCTCTCTCTCTCCATGGGGTCTTGGGGCTTCTCCGTGTGGGTCCCTCCACATGTGCTAGTTTGAACTTCCTTGCAACACGGCAGCTACAGGGCAGTTGGACTACTTATAAGGTACTTGCAGGCTCCAGGGAAAGTGCTGTTCCAGTGCACCAGATGTAAGCAGCAATGCTTTTCATTACCCAACCTTGGAGTCATGCCACATCACTTTCTCCACATTCTGTTGGTTACAAGGGGGTCATGAGCTTGCCTAGATTCAAGGGGAGGGGAATTAGACCTCATTGTATGATGGCGGAGTAGCAGAGTTCCAAAGAGCAAAAGGGATAGGAGCTACAGTTGTGGCCACCTTTGGAAAATGCAATGTCACAGTGAGAGAGGTGGGGGGTTGAGAAATTTGGCCCCACCTGAATCCCTAAGTGCTAACTGCCCCTGAAACCAGGCAAAAAGTCCTCCTCTAATCCTGTTAAATGAAAAACTGCATAGAACCAATCAGCCACCTTTTCTATTATGTAGCTGTGTCATATCAACAGGCTATCTAACCTCCCATCACCTCTGAGCCTTCACTGCCCACCTTCAGTCCAAGTTCTCCTTACCTTCTCCCTCTGCTCTGAGGCTGAAGTTGAAGGTTCTTTGCTTACTGCTCTAATTTCCTAGGCTGCCTTACCAAAACTGCAAATCAAGTGGTTTATAGCAATAGAAATTTATTCTCTCACAGGTCTGTAGATCAGAGTTCTGAAATCCAAGTGGCAGGCAGCGCCATATGTCCCCTGAAGCTTCCAGGGTAGAATATTTCCATGCCTCTTCATAGCTTCTGGTGGTTGCTGGAAATTCTTGACATTCCTGGTCTGTAGCACCATCATTCCAATCTCTGTCTCCATCATCACATGGTCTTCTTCCCTCTTTCATGTGAGGACACACGTCACTGAATTAGAATCCACACTCATCCAGTATGACCTCATCTTAACTTGATTACAACTGCAAAGACCTATTTCTCAATAAGGTCACATTCACAGGTACCAGTGATTAGGATTTGCACAGTCTTTTGGGGAGGACAGCATCAAATCTCCAGCACACAGTCAGGCTATTAAAATTCTCCTGTCACCTCGGGGCTCCAGGACTGTTCTTCCTTCCCAGCCTCAGCCTCCTCACGCCTTTGGAGCAAAACTACCACATCCCCTCCCAGGGCACAGCTTTTAGTCTTTTTAATGGAGCTCTTAGTCACAGAGCTTGGCAGAAATTCATTGATCCACTGTCCTTATCTCTATTCCATTCCAGCCCCCTGATGCGGCACCAGGGTGTTCTTCACCACAGACACACACACACAACAAAAGCCCCGATTCCAGACCACAGAGAAAGGTGTTCAGAGCCACTCACAGGGGATTATTGATTTTCTCTTCTCTCAGCTTTTCATTAGTGCCCACAATTCCTCTTGTTCTCATGTCTTCTTTTACCTCGGTTTCTTTAGAATGAAATTTGTTAGCAGAAGGATCTCAGTGTTTTCCTTTGGTGCTCATGGCATCGACAAAGCTCTCTGGAACCCCGATCATCTTACATCTTTTTTAGTAGTATCAGTTTAGAGTGCCTTCATGAGTCCAGAAATGTGCTATACAGACCTCTTCCTAACAGACCTTTTCCATTTCAACAGGTAGAAATCTGCAGCTAAGAGACTAACCTGTGTTTTGCAGTTTCCACCTGAGAAGGGAACAGGAATCCAGTGTGTAAGAGTCCCTGAGCCAATGAACATGAGATTCACTACACTGTGAGGTTTTGAAGGGCCATGTTCTGACCCTTTTATCTGGGTGACTCTGGGTGACCCTTATATCTGGGTGACTCTCCCTTATCCTTTTCCCCTCCAAGACATGGATAAAATAAAAAATCATCTACACATCAAGTTGTTCTTGATAGAGTCACACGGTTCTACAAGAAGGGACTCAGCAATTCTTAATTTGTTGTTTTTTATTCGTTAAGTCGTGTCAGACTCTTTTTTGCGGCCCCATGGACTGTAGCCAGCCAGGATCCTCCATCCATGGGATTTCCCAGGTAAGAGTACTGGAGTGGGTTGCAATTTCCTTCTCCAGGGGATCTTCTCAACCCAGGGATCCAGCCCAATGCAGGATCAAGTCTCCTGCATTGCAGGCGGATTCTTTACAACTGAGCCACTAGGGAAGCCATGAAATGATATCATCCCAAATAGGTAAAAAGTCATCTTCATGTGTGGAGAACTTTCTGCTTGCCTAGATAGTCCTACATGAAGTAAAGAGTAATGAGCCCTTTTTTTCTAACTTGGAAATTGAATTCAAATCACAATTGATCTAAATAGAAGTATAAAACACCACAAAACAGAAACCAACAACCAGTCCAAACTCTTCCAATTAAAGGAGAAGGGCAAGGGACTTCCCTGGTGGTCCGGTGGCTAAGACTCCACACTCCCAATGTAGGAGTCCCGGGTTCAGTCCCTGGTCAGGGACCTAGATCCCACATGCTGCAATTAAGAGTTCATATGCCGAAACTAAGACCTGGCAGAGTCAAATAAGTAAATACTTTTTTGGAGAAAAGAGCAAGGCAGGGTGAAGGCAGGTGGTAAACCATAAAATCTTAGAAATAGGAGTGTTACTGCCACCCCACTGACCCTAGTTCTGTGCTGCATTTTAGTTTATAGGTGGGCTTATCACTATTACAAGCTCTGAAGCCTGAGTCCACATGTACCTCAGGTGTATTCCTGCTGGCATTTGCCTTGGTCCATGTCCTCCCATGACCTTCAGAGAGTCTGTCTTCTAATTCACACAGAGGGGGAGTATATGCAGGGCATCCTAAAATAGGTTTCTCAGGCTTTTTTTTTTTTTTTTCTATTTTGTTTTTAAGCAAAGCTATTGGAGTTTTTGCAATTCCTAAATGGAGAGAGAGGGAATAAATATAATCCTGTCCAAGTGGGCACTATTTCCAGCCTCCTTTCAAAGTCATCAAACCCAAGTTACCTTCAAATGGGTTTTAAATTTAATTCATTGTATGTGCTGTCAAGGAAAACAAGAGACCTATAATTCCAATCAACTTTTCTCTAGGTTGCTGACATGTTACTTGATTTTTGAAAGGATTTCAGTGGTTCTCCTGTTTTGTATGAGGCTATTGAAGGTATTGTAAGCAAGTTTTTACCCATATGGACTATAACATATGTATTCAATTACATACTGAGAAGCTGGACAAGCTTATGTTTAAGAGTTCAAGCCATGGAATCAACCAGAATTGGATTCAAATTTCAATTTTGCTTCTTCATAGCTGTGTGACTTTTGGCGAATTTAACCTCTGTAAGATCAGTTTTCCCAGTGGTGAGTAAGAATAAGAATGCCTCCTATAGATAATGTGAAAACTGAATGAGACAAAATGTGCAACTTGTATTAGTCAACCATGCAACAAGCAACTCTAAAATCTCAGTGACCTACAGTCATGAAGGTGGAGTCCTGCTCGTGCTCCATCCCCAGCCCAGGCTGGAGAGAGGGCGCCAGTCCACGCCCTTCTCATGCAAGGACCAGCCTAACCAACCCACCATCTCTGGGAGTCTCCCTCTCTGGTCCCGCAGGTAGAAAGGATCTATAAAACCCCACGCTAGCTCTGAGGGTCCTCCCACTGGAAGTGATACACAGTCCTTCTGCTCACACTTCACTGGCCACTCCCAGGTCTACGGCTACACACATCTTCAGGAGAGAGAAGTGCAATCTGACTATGTTCCAGGAAGGAAGACCAGAACTGCTGGGAGTAGCTAATGTCATCCATACTCTGAGGACAGGCTGTAAGTGATGCAGGATATTTGGATACTGTTGCTTTTCTCCTACAATTTCGACTCAGTGTAATACTGACCCTGGAATCTATTTCAGGGAAGATGCTGGCTGGTGTTAACCACCACAAACATTGTGATGCAGAATTTGTTCAAACCAATGGTTGGTGAGCCTCCTTCAGGTCAAGCCCTCTTTGAAACACTGAGACAAAACAGTGAACCAAACCCTTTGGAGCTGATATTCTGGTCAAGGGAGTAGACAAAGAAATAGATATATTAACATCAGGAAACAATAATTACTATGAGAAAACAGAAAGCAAGGTAAAGGGGTGGAGTGACATTTAAGTAGAGGCCACCATGAAGTGACAGAGTGTTCAGCTCAGTTCAGTCACTCAGTAGTGTCCAACTCTTTACTAACCATGAACCGCAGCACACCAGGCCTCCCTGTCGATCATCAACTCCCAGAGTCCACCCAAACCCACATCCATTGAGTCGGTGATGCCATCCAACCACCTCATCCTCTGTTGTCCCCTTCTCCTCCTGCCCTCAATCTTTCCCAGCATCAGGGTCTTTTCAAATGAGTCAGCTCTTCGCATCAGGTGGCCACAGTGTTGGAGTTTCAGCTTCAACATCAGTCCTTCCAAAGAACACCTAGGACTGATCTCCTTTAGGATGGACTGGTTGGATATCCTTGCAGAGTGTTAGGGAATTTAAAATGGAAGTAGTCTTGTTCAGGCTTCAGAAGTAGAGGAGCAGGCCTCTGATGAACTTCTGACCATGCCTGGAGTACATGCTTGCCTGCAAGTACGTTGTTACCAGCAAGTCAAGTGGCACCTTAGACATGAAAGGGGATGAGTCTTAGAATTCCTTAAGCCCCTGGGGACTTGGCCAGCCACTCCCACCCCAGGGTCTAAGGAAATCTTATGATTCACAAGGTGAAACAAATGGCATTATAAAAGTTACAGAAAAAAAGAGCTGCATTTTTGCAAACAGACTGATAGTGATATCGATTTACAATCTGGGATTATAAGCAAGAGCCCCCAAAGCTGCAATTTGAAGTCTCATCCATGGGGTGCACACACCACCTAGGATCCTTTCCCAACTGGGACTCTAAATTTCTGTCATTCAGTACTTCCCAGCACTGTTAAAGTCTGGATGTAGGTATCAGCCCAATTAGGTGATGCATATGCTGTTACTTCGCCCCGTTCTTTCTATTTCCTTTCTTTTAATGACTGTATATTGAAATTAAGTCAAATAATTCTCTACTAAAAATTGTTCATTGTCTGTGTAATGAGTGGTTTCTTTTGTTAATGAATCCTTCAAACCTAAAACAAAAGTAAAACTTTTGGCAAAACACAGAGTGAGCTACCTATAGGAAGAATATTCCAGGCAGAGAAAGCACCAAGGCCTGAGGAGCATGTGCTTGACATGTGGGAGGAACAACAAGAAGGCCAGTATGGCTGGATCACAGGGTGCTGGAGCTGGGGGAGGAAATGAGGGCAGAGGGGGCAAGGGCCAGGCGGCAGAGGGCCAAGGCCATGGCAAGGACTGGGGACTTACACTGATGCCAGACACCACTGGAGCCTGCTGAAGAACAAGGAGACCTGAATCTCACCAACATTCACACCATTTCATAAAGAGGTAATTTCAGGAGCACACTCGATTAACTCAAATTAATTCCTCAATTAGTTTAGTGATACCCAATCAATTTTTTTCCATTTTTATTTCTATTTTAATAAATGTGTTTTCCATAAGCAGACTCATAGACAATAGAAAGCAAACTTACCGTAACCAAAGGGGAGAGAGCCCTGGGGAGGGACAAATTAGGAATACAGGATCAGTTCAGTTCAGTTCAGTTCAGTCGCTCAGTTGTGTCCAACTCTTGGTGATCCCATGAATCGCAGGACGCCAGGCCTTCCTGTCCATCACAAACTCCCAGAGTTCACTCAGACTCACGTCCATCGAGTCAGTGATGCCATCCAGCCATCTCATCCTGTCGTCCCCTTCTCCTCCTTCCCTCAATCCCTCCCAGCATCAGTCTTTTCCAATGAGTCAACTCTTCACATGAGGTGGCCAAAGTACTGGAGTTTCAGCTTTAGCATCATTCCCTCCAAAGAAATCCCAGGGCTGATCTCCTTCAGAATGGACTGTTTGGATCTCCTTGCAGTCCAAGGGACTCTCAAGAGTCTTCTCCAACACCACAGTTCAAAAGCATCAATTCTTCGGCACTCAGCCTTCTTCACAGTCCAACTCTCCCATCCATACGTGACCACAGGAAAAACCATAGCCTTGACTAGACGGACCTTTGTTGGCAAAGTAATGTCTCTGCTTTTGAATATGCTATCTAGGTTGGTCATAACTTTCCTTCCAAAGAGTAAAGGTCTTTTAATTTCATGGCTGCAGTCACCATCTGCAGTGATTTTGGAGCCCCCAAAATTAAAGTCTGACACCGTTTCCACTGTTTCCCCATCTATTTCCCATGAAGTGATGGGACCAGATGCCATGATCTTTGTTTTCTGAATATTGAGCTTTAAGCCAACTTTTTCACTCTCCACTTTCACAGGATGGACAGATACAAATGACTATACACAAAATAGATAAGCAACAAGGATTTACTGTATAGCACAGAGAATTATCCAATATCTTGTAATAGTCTATAATGAAATATAATCTGCAAAAATACTGAATCCCTATGCTGTACACTTGAAACTAATATAATATTTTAAATTAACCATACTTCAGTTTTTATAAATAAACTTGTTTTCATTGAGATTCTTTTCCTTGTAAAATTTACAGCATAAATTATTCACTGATTAGTTCTGTGATCGTATAAAGTTTTACATAATCTCTTACCAGCCACTGCCAGGTATTTGTTGCTGTCTCGTCCTTTCTGAAACCAATATTTTTGTCAAATCCAATTTTTCTAGCTCAAGCTTTTCAGATCTAAATCTCATCACAAATAATTGATTTTCCCATTATAAATTTCAATCAGATGCAATTTTAGCCATCATCTTGTTTGTTTTGTGTTATTTATAATTTCTACCTGGCAAATTTTCCCCAGGTCCCTTTTTGGCAGTGTTCTATGAATCTACCAAGATGTAATTCTTTAGTCAAGATTTTGTTAGGAGATCTGTTTTGTTTTGCATTGCTTATATCTACCAATGATATTATAAATTGTATAAAGAAAGAAAAAATACAGTTTGTACTGATTTCTGTTTAAATATGCTCAGGCTGCTATGATAAAATACCACAGACTGGGTGCTTTATAAGCAACAGAAATTTATATCTCACAGTCCCGGAGGCTGGAAGTCCAAGACCAGGCCAGCATGGTCAGGTTCTGATTGCAAACTGCCAACTGTTCACTATGTCCTCACCTGGTTGAACAGCCTGGGGAGCACTCTGGAGCCTCTTTCTTAAGAGCACTAATCCTATTCATAAGGGCCCCACCATTATAATCTAGTCAACTTCCAAATCCACCTCCAAATACCTTTGGGATTTAGGGTTTCAACATATGAATTTTAGAGGAAACAAACATTCAGACCATAACTAGGGAAAGCATTAGTAGCTCAGTCATGTCTGACCCTTTGTGACCTCATGGATGGTAGCCCACCAAGCTCCTTTGTCCATGGAATTCGCCAGGCAAGAATGCTGGAGTGAGTAGCCATTCCCTTCTACCAGGAGATCTTCCTGACCCAGGGATCAAACCTGAGCCTCTTTCATTGCAGGCAGATTCTTCACTCTGAGCCACCAGGGAAGTACCACAGCAGTATCAGAGCACAGATCGAAAGGTAAAATCTGGGTCAAAACAATGGAGCCACAGCTTCCTGCTCTTACCATATATAAACTGTTCAGAACGCACTAGTTCTTACTGTCCCCTGTTACAGATAAAGACTGCTACTGCTAAGTCGCATCAGTTGTGTCCGACTCTGTGCGACCCCATAGACGGCAGCCCACCAGGCTCCCCCATCCCTGGGATTCTCCAGGCAAGAACACTGGAGTGGGTTGCCATTTCCCTCTCCAATGCATGAAAGTGAAAAGTGAAAGTGAAGTCGCTACTACACACCTGAATTTCCACTTATGTACTCACAAGTAAAGAGTTGTATTTATATTTTTATTGCCAAAAAAAGGAAAAAAAAAGCATTATTAGCTCAAGTAGGATTCCAGGTCTTAATTTTTATACGTCAATACAAAAAAAAAAAATTATTTCTGACCTAAAAAGCAAGATGTAAAAATCCAATTTACCCATAGCACTTATTTTATTTGTACTCACAGATACAAATGATTTCACTTCAGGTTGAGAGAAAACAGCCTTACCAACCATAGCACTAATTAAACTGCCCAACATTCTTTCTTGGTATAGAATACAAGAGTCTATCTTTATCCTGTGGCCGTCACACTGCTCTTCAAAGATGCCAAGAAATTTCTGAATCTATAGAGCTAGAAGCTGGCTGATGACTCTGCTTCTTCTCCAGAAGTCCAGGGGAGGAAAAATGAAAATTATTTAGCACTTAAGCAAGTGAAAATCTCCAGTAAATGGTTCAAAGGCTACAAGCAATGAAACCAAGAAGAGTGAGGTCTTGGGGACATTCAGCAGAGAGGCACTGGGGTAGCAGAATCTGTTTTTACTGCTGATTATATGGGACTGTGATGCATAAGTTTTTAACTATTTGAACATAACCCCTGATTACAAGAAATAGTTCCATGACATTGACTTTTTACCTAGAGTATCCTTAGTGCCTAGTCCAGTGCCCAAAACAGAGAAGACACTCAAATAAATTCTGATAGAACAGATGAATGCATAAATTTTTTATTGCTTCATTAAACTATTTTTAAATGATTAAAAAACTTATTTAGCACCTATCCAGGTGTTGTGTGTGTGCCAAATCTTCTCTTCAAAACATCCTTATAAAAAGAAAATCCTTATGAGGGAAGGATTTTCTCACCATTTTAGAGGCAAGGAAACTGATGTTCTGAGAAGTTAAATAACTCACCTGAGGTCATGTGACTAGTGCATAAATGGCAGAGCCAGAAAATAAAACCCAGAAGTCGACCTGCCTCTAGATTTTAATCCCACATAGCCCAGCTTCATAAGGATTTGTATTTCACAGCACTGGAGTTATCAAGCACTGGAGGGTTCCTTTTCCTCAAAGACTTTGTGTTTCCTCCTGCACACTTTGACCCCTACATCTCTCTCCTAATGGCAGGAAGAATTATTATGAGGAGACAACACTCAGTTTTGAGCTCATGCAAGATACTCTTGATCAATAATGGAAGTTTGAGGTAAGTCTCTGACAGTACTGTTCCCAGGCAATGCACCCTCTACAAGAGCATTCCAAACACGCAATGCTCAACTCTTAAGTGTTGTATTCTAAGCCACCCTGTTCAGGATTTTCATTTCAAGAAAATAAATCCTAATATCTCTGGCTCTGTGACATACATACCACATCACCAAGGCTGACGCCTCCTATATCATATGGCCTGTTAAACGCATTACAACTCAAGTTAACTCACTTTGTCAAAGTAAATCATTCCTTTGAAGTGAACTGCAGTAATTTTTAAAGTATGCATAACAGGGAACCATTTTTTTCATGACTTCTTATCCAAGCAAAGATATATATTTTAAACAGCCACTCAAAAATGTATTAAAAATAAAAGCCAAAAAATGTGCTTTCTCTGACTTTATGGTCTGAAAAGCCCCCAGTTAACAGCAGTCACTGGTTTTCAGCCTTCTTTTCTGGTAGACAGTGAAACTGACCATAAAGGGCTGTGTCCAGCCTATCTGATTTATTGTTACCATTGTATGCTGTCAATTACTCATAAGTACTGCAAATGCTGAAACATTACATGAACGGGAGCACTATACTAAATTATAGATGGCCAGTGTGGATAAGTGTAATATATGAGGTCCCATCAGCACAACGCAGGGAGCAACCCTTCAAATAAAAGTCTCTGCTTTAATGAGCACCAAAGCCCATCCACATTAAGTGTATGAACTCCAGAAAAATAAATCAGATGATCACCATTTATGATCCAAAAGGGGTACATCGTGTTCGGGAAGAGACTAATTGCTGAGTTAAGGAAGCAAAGCAGTTCAGCATGTTAATAGCACAAAACACCACATAATACCAATCTAAACATCCTCGGGAAGGCTGTAGACTCAGCTAAAAGCCCAATTCCAATAGCGTGTATTAGGAATGAGTAAGCTAAAGAACAGTGTCTTGGGTAGACTCCCTAAGGAAGGCACAAAACTAAATTATTTCTCCAACCTGGAGTGGAGGGGCGGGGGCAGAAACGATCAGGAAAGCAATTCTGGGACCTCTTTGCACAGTGTGTATAAATCATTAAACAGCAGACAAATGATTTAACACTAATACAAACAAGGGTTCCCAGAGAATTAAATTTCCCTTCCCACAAATGAGTCAGAATAAAAGTGAATTGAACACATCATCCTCTCACTCACCAAATGCCAGGAAATATGATGCCAGAGCAAAACACACCTTGTGGGGGTTGATGTGACTGTGACAGAAACCATCCGTGGTCCCATGAAGCTCCTCAGTCCACGCAGGATCTGCCCTAAGGGGACAAATGAAGTCAGTTCTCATCCACTACACACATGGGGTCCCCACAGGCCAGTTCCATGACTTGAGCTCCCCATGAAGCTATTTAAAACATTTTAGAGCAAACCATAAATGGAAGAAAACCAACTGAGCTCTCTTAGGAAGGAACGATCTTTATTCTGAGATGATGCTCTTCCCAATAACTGGCAGAAAAATTATTTTTCTTCTTAAAAAGATGACAATCATTTTGTAGTTACCAAGGTCCTTTTAGTTTAATGTCCTTAATTTGGTGAAGTAAAAGGTTAACAACTCTATGTTGAACCCAATTTTTTTTTTCATTTACCAGTCCATAAAATCCAAAAATCTGAAAATCATCATCAGATTTCTCAGGTAGCCCAACCTTAGAAAGCAACATATCCAGGTAAAAGCTAAGTTATTCCTGTTCTGCTTGTCTTGCTGCTTGGATATGATTGGAGGGGAGAGCCACAGAGAGTAACCTAACTCAAGGGGCTGGTCCTGGCTTCCAGAACAAAGAATCATGTCAATAATAGTCTCCCAAGCGTTCACACAAAACCAAAGCTTGGTCGTCTGGAGTGCTATGGCAGCCCATGCTGGATTTTCTACATGGCCTTAGTGTTTCAAACAAGCTGAGGATTCCTCTCGTACTCTGGACTGACAGTTTCTTGACCTCCTTAAATGAATTTCTGCTCCACATCAGCTACCAATAATCACAGCTACCAATAATCAATGAATCTCATTTTCACTTGTATGATGAAATTACCCTTTCCTTTGATCTTAGAGCAAAATGGGGGAAACCCAATAACCGAGAAGTGGTGATTGAGCATGGCACCTCCCAAGGCTTAGTCAACAGAAGAGGGCTTTGAAGTGAACCTCACATTCCAGAAGAATTTTTGATGGATTTCTTACATAATGTGGAGCCAGGATCATGCTAGTAGAGGCCAGGAGTCTCCCATGCTCAGATCTACTGCACAGTGAGATAGCTGATTATTTCTAGAAACCTAACAGTGATCAAAGGAAAATGTCAAACACAGAGATGAAAAAAAAGTAATTTTCACACAAGGAGTAAACCCATGCTAGGCATCAAGGGAACTTCAAAGTCACCAGAGGAACCTACCTGTTTCTACTCGGGTCATTCCTCTGCCCGGATGCCCTCCCCACCACCCCATCACCTTCTTTAAGTTCAAATCCTCTCCATTCCCCAAGACTCAGTTAGGAACCATTTCTTATAATAAGCCTTCCTGCCCCTTAATGATAAATTCTCCCTCCTGCCTCAGTGCAACCACAGCACTGAACTAGACCCCTCTTATGAGGATCTTGCCTTGCATTTCCTATTTTGTATTATTGGCTTGAAGCTAAGAGTGCTATTTTTCTTACGTTTTCAAAGAATCACCAAGAGCAAATCTATGTTTGATTCATCTTTACATACAGCTGAGATTTAATAAGTATTTGCTGGATAGAAAAACAAACAAATGAATGGATATAAAATGGCATATATTCACTTTAGACTTCCTGCAATTCCAGAAAGGGCTCTCTGCCACCCCAGATTAAATAAGTCAGTAAGACATCAGGGAGCAGGGAAGCAGTCTCTAGGCATGATGAGGTATTTGGCTGTGACTTTCAGCATTTCTAATTCTCTCGTTCTTTGTATTTTCTTATGAAACCCCTGTAGGTATCTGTGACATGGCAGGTAAGACAAACGTAACTCTCCAGATTGTTGATAATACTGGTAAGTAACAATTGCAAGAATTCTACTTTTGGTTCCTATAGTTACTTCTGAGTTTATGCAAAATAATAATAATCATCATTATCATCATCCTGTTTGATTTTTCAGTACAACACTGCCATGGGAGAAATAGAAGCAGCAACACAGGAATATCCTTCCCATGGAGGGAATGGAAAACTGAGATTCTAGGAGATGTGGTGACTCATCCAAAGTCACAGAGATTGCCAGTGCCAAAGCAGGTTTCAAATTTGGTTCAGTTCTTTGGCAGAAAAAAAAAAAAAAGCACACCTGGAGACACTCACCTGGTGGGATCCACAAGATAAAGGAGGAAATGTTGGAAAATGGCCTTCAAGAGAAGTTAATCCACATGAAATAAACAAGAGCTGTCAGTATACATGCTCCCAAGGAAATACCAAACCTCGCTGACATGCCCACCAGCGCAAGAAACCCAGGTAGTGCCTTTAAAAACTGTCGGCATGTCCACACAGGTATCGATCTATGGGCTCAAGGCACTTGAGGTAGATGAAGCCAAATTCTAGTGTTGTGGGCTTGTTCTACAAGAGGCTGGAGGGGTGAGGTTTTTTTTTGTTTTTTTTTTTTTTTTTTCTGATTTCGAGGACTGCGACTTCTAGTAGAGAGACTTCAGTGACTTAGAGAGACACGGAGGCTCCAAAAATCAAACTTCTCAGTTCTACATTGTGGAACAAGGATTGGAATATATGTTTTCTGACTCTTAAGCCTTTGATTTGCTCTCTGCTGATGTAGGAAGGGGGAACTGAGTCAGGGTGAGGTTGACTGAAGCCCCACTTTGGGTCATTGGCAGAGAAGGGCTAGGATTTATGAGAGTTAAATCCCACATCTGTGGTTTAGCCATCAGAAAGTTAAACTGACAACATTACTTTCCTTCTTTTTCCATCAAAAAGGCCAAAAATTCAAAGTCTAGTCCTCTGGAGCCCCTGTAACAGAGCAGCCCCTGCTTGACCATCAGCAGTGCTCTCCAGGGGCTGGCCAATGTATTTGCATAGCAGATCTCTCCAAACTACAATCATACAAGTTCTTACCCATTGACAGTTGCTTATTTGCCTCGAATTCAAATGACTAACTGTCTTTGACCACATGTTTTGTAGTGGGAAAATGAAGTTTGCACAAGGTGCACTCTGTTAGCAAATAACAAGACAAAAGGTACCCAATTCATAAATAATAACCTGTTTTTCACTCTGGGTCTGAAAGCTCTCCACCTGACTCTAGATAGTAATCTATAGACAAGTTTTCTGCTGCCTATATTATCCTGTAAGTGAAGGGAATGGCATGTGTCTTGCTCACCATTGCATCCTTCACACAGTGGCTGGTGTGTAGTGAAAGCCCAGTAAATATTTGTTGGATATTTTATGTGCACACATGTGCATGAAAAAAAAAAAAAAAAAGGCTGCTATGTAACCTGCCACCCTTGCAATATTCACACTTCATGGAAAGATCCACCTGATTTCCAGGGAAATCCCCTTGGCTTTCGAGGAGGAGGTGAGGCTGAGAGAGCAGGCTGCTGGCTTCTCCATTTTCTCATCAATTTCAGTGATGATGCATTTTGGATGTTAAATACCTTCAAAGACCTAAATATGCCCACCCACACTGATGAGCACATTTGCATGCATCTTCCTTTAAGACCCTTCCTTCAATTTGGGCAATTGAGTCAGTTGTAGCAGCCACATACAGGCTGGTCTTGAGACCAGCCTAGACACTGGGCAACTTGCAGAAATCTGCTGCTTCAAGTCACCATGTTGGTTCTGCAGCAAATGGTTCTGCAAAACCACCAAGGCTGTCTGTACTGGTGCTGTAATAGAGATCGGTAACAAGGAAGGGGCACAAATTCACAATCCATTGAAAAAGTGAAAATGTTAGTCACTCAGTCATGTCTGAATCTGCGACCCCATGGACTGTAGCCTGTCAGGCTCCTCTATCCATGGAATTCTCCAGGCAAGAATACCAGAGTAGGTAGCCATTCCCTTCTCCAGATCTTCCCTACCCAGGTATTGAACCTGGGTTTCCCACATTGCAGGCAACTTCTTTACCATCTGAGCCACCACTGAGCACCTGCTTTATGCCAAGCATCTCACTGGGGGTTTTACATGGATAGTCTCATTGGAAATTGGTATCCTCACATTAAAACTGAGAATACAGGCCTCACAGGTCAGGTAGCTTGTCCCAGCTTACCCAGTTCATGAGGAGCAAAGCTGGGAGGCAAACTCAAGTTTCTTTGAAGCCATACCCCATATTCTCTCCATTCAGTTTGCTGAAGGGCCCCTAGATTCCATTTAAGATTCTGTTCTTCCATTTTGAGTAAAGCATTTTGCCTAAATTTGAGCTTGTGTGCTCCCATTCTAATGACAATTCATTGATCAGGTGAGTTTCTAGTAAAATAGGTCCCATGGAAGGCAGGCACAGGAGTGTGCCCTATAGTGCTCCCCTATCAGTGTGCCCATTTCCTCCCCTATCTTCCCCTGCCTTAATCTCTTTATTTTTCCTCTGACTTCCTGTCCCTTTCTGCCTGTATCTTGGGCTTGCAATGACAGCCCTGTGACCCTCAAAGCTAAAACATTTGCCAAGTCCTGGCGCTAAACAGTTTTATTTAATTAGGTCCTGGGATGGCCAAGTTCACTGCTGACATCATTTCTCAGAATCCATCAGGGCAGAGCCCTGTTGCCTAAGGACATGGTGTTAGGGTCCAGAACCAGGAGCTGCCCATGACCTCCAAGAGGCAAGGCTCTAGTGGGGCAGGCCCTCCACAGGTGCTGGAAGTCCTCTCTGGAAAGCTAAGTATGTTCTCTGAGTGCGGGGCAGCAGAAGTGTGATGAAGCAAGAGGCATCGTGTAGTTCTCATCAAGGGGAAAATTATCCTATTGATGTGCACAGAGGACAATGGTGACAAATTGGGTTGTGGACAGAGCTTAAAGACCAACTGGGTGTAAGCCTCACAGATGTCTGTCATTAGACAGCAGGGACCCAGCCACTAGGCTGAAAGTCAAAGCCAAGACTCCAGGCCCAAAAAGGCTTGACAGGAGCCAAGCAGAAGCCCAGGTATACAGGGGCTGGCATCTACGCAAGGTAACAAAACCTGGATGTGGACGAGAGTTTGGGAGAGCTCAAAACTAGAGCTCAGGGTGGAGATCACATCTAGGGAGAGAGGCCAAACTGGGACACACCCACCAGTTTGCCAGTTCTCTGACACCAATCGACTGTCCTACAATTCAATTCAATTCTGCCACTAGCTGGAATCATCATCAAGCTCCACAGGTTAAGGGTTCAATCCCACACAACTGCCCTCATGTTGAAAACCAGTCACAAGTGCTGGGTCCCCAGATAACCTGCACTTCTAACTTAGCTACAAAGTCAAGGGCTCCCACTATCTCCTCCTGCTCCATTCTGATAATTTGCTAGACAACTCACAGAACTCGAGAAAATGCTGTACTGACTATTATAGTTTATTACAAAAGTATAGATGAACAGCTGGATGAAGTGGTACTAGGGTGAGGTCCAGAGGAGTCCAGAACACAGGAGCCTCTCTCCCCACGGAGCCGGGGTGCACCAAACTCTCAGCACATGGGTATGTTCACCAACTGGGAACTCCTTGAACCCTATCACAAAGGGGTTTCTTGCAGGTTTTGTTAGACAGGATTGAAGCTAATGGTGACTAACTTGATCCCAGACCCTGGGAGGTGGGGCTGGAAGTTTCAAGCTTCTAATCACTACCACTTCTCTGGCAACCAGCCCGCTCCTGAAGCAAGCAGATCCTTAACCATAGTCATGTTATTAGCACACCAAAGACACTCTTATCACTCAGGAGATTTCAAGGGTCTTAGGAGCTGTGTTAATTTTCATTCCAATCCCAAAGAAGGGCAGTGCCAAAGAATGTTCAGACTACTGCTCAATTGCACTCATTTCACATGCTAGCAAGGTAATGCTCAAAATCCTCCAAACTAGGCTTCAACAGTACATGAACTGAGAACTTCCAGATGTTCAAGCTGGATTTAGAAAAGGCAGAGGAACCAGACATCAAATTCCCAACATCCACTGGATCATAGAAAGAAACAAGAGAATTCAAAAAAAATATCTACTTCTGCTTCATTGATTTGCAAAAGCCTTTGACTATGTGGATCACAACAAACTGGAAATTTCTTCAAGAGATGGGAATACCAGAGCACACAGACACTTACCTGTCTCCTGAGAAATCTGTATGCAAGTCAAAAAGCAACAGTTAGAACTGGACATGGAACAATGGACTAGTTCAAAATTGGAAAAGGAGTACATCAAGCTGTATATTGTCACCCTGCTTATTTAAGTTATATGCAGAGTACATCATGAGAAATGCCAGGCTGGATGAAGCACAAGCTGGAATCAAGATTGCTGGGAGAAATATCAATAACCTCAGATATTCAGATGACACCACCCTTATGGCAGAAAGTGAAGAGGAACTAAAGAGCCTCTTGATGAAAGTGAAAGAGGAGCGTGAAAGAGCTGGCTTAAAACTCAGCATTCAAAAAAACTAAGATCACGGCATCCAGTCCCACCACTTCATGGCAAATAGATGGGGAAACAATGGAAACAGTGACAGAATTTATTTTCTTGGGCTCCAAAATCGCTGCGGATGGTGACTGTAGCTATGAAATTAAAAGACACTTGCTTCTTGAAAGAAAAGCTATGACAAACCTATGCTATGCTATGCTAAGTCACTTCAGTCGTGTCCGACTCTGTGTGACCCCATAGACGGTAGCCTACCAGGCTCCCCCGTCCCTGGGATTCTCCAGGCAAGAACACTGGAGTGGGTTGCCATTTCCTTCTCCAATGCATGAAAGTGAAAAGTCAAAGTGAAGTCGCTCAGTCGTGTCCGACTCTTAGCGACCCCATGGACTGCAGCCTACCAGGCTCCTCCGTCCATGGGATTTTCCAGGCAAGAGTACTGGAGTGGGGTGCCATTGCCTTCTCCGATGACAAACCTAGACATTATAAAAAAGCAGAAACATTACTTTGCCGACAAAGGTCCATATAGTCAAAGCTATGGTTTTTCTAGTAGTCATGTATGGATGTAAGAGTTGAACCATAAAGAAGGCTGAGCACCAAAGAATTGATGCTTTCAAACTGTGGTGTTGGAGAAGACTCTTGAGAGTTCCCTGGACTGCAAGGAGATCAAACCAGTCAATTCTAAAGAAAATCACTGAATATTCATTGGAAGGACTGATATTGAAGCTGAAGCTCCAATACATTGGCCCCCTGGTGCAAAGAGCTAACTCATTGGAGAAAACCCTGATGCTGGGAAAGATTGAAAGCAGGAGGAGAAGGGGACGACATAGGAAGAGATGGTTGGCATCATTGACTCAATGGACATGAGTTTGAGCAAACTCTGGGAGATAGTGAAGGACAGGGAAGTCTGTCAAGCTGCAGTCCATGAGGTCACAAAGAGTCAGACATGACTGAGGGACTCAACAACAACAACAACAAAGGAGCTGTATATCAGAAACAGGGAACAAAGACCAAATCTTTTTAATTATACCAATGAAGAAAGTGTCTAGTGGGAAAAATAGGGAGAGGTCAGTAAAGGGGTACAAACTTTCATCTCTAAGATAAATTAGAACTGAGGATCTAATGTATAACTCAGTGACTATATTGACAACATGATAGTGTAGAATTGAAATTTGCAAGAGAGTAGAACTTAAATGTTCCCACCAAAAAAAGAAGGAGCAGGGAGGGAGGTTTTAGGTGATGAATGTGCTAATTAAGTAGATGAGTGGAGAAGAGAATGGCTACCCACTCCAGTATTCTTGCCTGGAAAAATCATGTGGACAGAGAAGCCTGGTGGGCTATAATCCATGGAGTCACAAAGAGTCAGACACGACTTACTGACTAAACAACAACAAAGCCTTTTTTGTTTGGAATCTTAACTCTATAAATACAGTCACTAAAATCAGCTTGAAATGCAGGAGATTCAGGCTGGATCCCTGGGTCAGGAAGATCCCCTAGAGAAGAAAATGGTAACTGACATCAGTATTCTTGCTTAGAAAATCCATAGACAGAGGAACCTGGCAGGCTACAGTCCATGGAGTTGAAAAAGAGTCAGACACTACTGAAGCTATTGAGCACACACACACACACACACACACACACACACACACACACACAAGTATATGGGGGAAACCTTTTCACAATGTGTATCAAATCAACATGTACCCTTTAAATATCTTACAATTTTATTTGTAAATATAAATTTATTTGTATATATTTGTCAATTATACTTCAATAAAGTTGCAGAGAGTCAACAATAATCACTGAGCTCCTGTAACCCTGTGCTGGAGTCATGGAGGATTCAAAGCAGTCCCCACCATCAAAGTTTTTTTATTCTAGTCAAAGAAGAGAACTAACTATAGTTAGTTCATGAAACTAACATACATGAAATAATCTCAGTGTTTGTATTAGTATTGCTTCAGTAATAAATTACCACAAAGTGGCCAAGATGATGCCAATGTACTATCTTATGGTTCTGGAGGTCAGAAGCCTTACTTGCTAAAAACGTGTCCACACAGTTGCCTTCTCCAGGAGGCTCTAGGGGAGAAGCCGTCTCTTGGTCTTCTCCAGCTCCAAGAGGCCATCTGCATTCTTTGGCTCGAAGCTTCTTTTTCCATTTTCAAAGGGCATCACTTCAACTTCTGCTTCCACAGGCAGATCTGATTCTAATCATCCTCCCCCTGCCTCCGTAAGAATCCAGTGATGACACTCAGCCCACCCACATAATCAGGAGAACCTCTTCCTGTGAATTCTTAATTCACTCACATCTGCGAAGTCCCTTTTGTCACATAAGGTAACATACTTACAGGTTTGAGAGATAAGAACATGGGCATCTTGGGGGATGGAGGCATATTGTGCCCCCCACAGAGCTTTTGTAACATAGCCACCTCCATGGGGACATTTAAACACAAAGAGGTAAAGGACTAGCCCAGGGTCACAAGTTTAGACTAGCACCCAGGATGTCTGATTCCCATCATGTTCCTAGACCAGGGCTCTTTCTACTACGTTAAGTTGCCACTTGAGCAATACACATCAGTATAATGATAAATGCAAATTAAATTTTACATTTATAAATACACAGAATTACAGGGTCAGAAGTTAGGGCTCACAGAACCTGAGAAATCTTCATGTCCAACCAGTGTGATCATAGTTATACTCATGTATTTCGTATCTCCAGTTAGGGGGAGCCTCACACCCTAGCTAGTGGTAGACCCACCAAAGCATCCCATAGCCCATTTCTGAGTGTGTTCATTGTTATCAGAGTGTTCCTTGAATAACTGGATTGTCCAGTTTCAGAGTTTGAACAATCCCCACTGTATTCCAGCCCCCTAAGAATGACCCATACAACACTGGGAATCCCACAAGCCCAGGTGAACCACAAGTCCAGGCCTTTTCCCTGGGAACTTCATCCTCTGACCCAGGCAAGAATACTTCAGTTTCCTGCTGGAACCAGAACCCAGGTCATACCTGTGGCAAACACCACTAGACATGTGTCCAAACACCACTAGATGTGTGCCCAAACACATGGCCTCTTTGCTTATTAACAAATTGTAGTAGACACATGACTACACAACTTTTTTCAGACTCCCTTGCAGGTGAGAGGACATAAGAGTAGTCTTGGGGAGAATAAGATGGCAGAGGACTAGGTAGATGTGGAATACATCTCTCTCCATGGGTACATCAGGAATACACCTTCAGACACAGAAGTGCATGCAGAACACCAGCTGAGAGCAGACAGGAGCAGCTGACCAACAGAAAAGAATATATAGACCCACGCAAAACTCAGTAGGAGGAAGTAACTAGGGAGAAAACAGGAGTGTTAGTAGGACTGAACCTGCCCTCAGCGGGTGGGGGAACTGAAGCAGGGGTCCAATCCCCACATTGGGACAACAGTCTGAGTTAGAGGAGAAACATTTTGAAAAAATTAGCTTAAAACTCAACATTCAAAAAACTAGGATCATGGCATCTGGTCCCATCACTTTATGCCAAATAGATGGGGAAACAGTGACAGACTTTATTTTGGGGGGCTCCAAAATCACTGCAGATGGTGACTGCAGCCATGAAATTAAAAGACGCTTCTCCTTGAAAGAAAAGTTATGACCAACCTAAACAGCATATTAAAAAGCAGACATTACTTTGCCAGCAAAGGTCCATCTGGTCAAGGCTATGGTTTTTCCAGTAGTCATGTATGGATGTGAGAGTTGGACTATAAAGCTGAGCACCGAAGAATTGATGCTTTTGAACTGTGGTGTTGGAGAAGATTCTTGAGAGTCCCTTGGACTGCAAGGAGATCCAACCAGTCCATCCTAAAGGAAATCAGTCCTGAATATTCATAGGAAGGACTGATGCTGAAACTGAAACTCCAATACTTTGGCCACCTGATGTGAAGAACTGACTCATTGGAAAAGACCCTGAGGCTAGGAAAGATTGAAGGGGATGACAGAGGATGAGATAGTTGGATGGCATCACCGACTCAATGGACATGAGTTTGAGTAAGCTCTGGGGGTTGGTGATGGACATGACTGAGCGACTGAACCAAGAATCTGTGATCTGTGGCAGCCTAAATGGAATGAGAATCAGCCAGTCCTTGCCGCAGCCATACATACCCTAGCAGTGCAGTGGCTGGGAGCTGGAATCTAGGGATTGTGGAGCAATCCCAGGGCAAGGGCTGCTGTTGACTGTGGAGAGACAGATCAAGGAGATTGTGGTGGGAAATGCCTGTGGAGGGAAGCCAGGCAGCCATGGAAGCAAGGTGATACTGCTGAATCACACGTAGTGGGTGAAGCCATCACCATAGCCTCTCTCCTCGTACACACCAACATTGGCAGCTGAACTGGCCCATCAAATGACTGATGCACTGAACTACAGAGTAAAACCCCAGATGGGGGAGGGGGGCCTCTATGTGCTTGATGCACTGAACAACAGAGAAGGACCCCAGGCAAGGAACCCCTTTAAGTGCCTGAACAGGCAGACTCTGGAGAAAGACTGGCCAAAGAGGCCTTCTGATTGCCAGCTACAAGAGGCTCAAAAAGACTCTGATAGGGCCATAACTCCTGCAGTGGAGGCAGTCCGTGTCCCTGCACACTTGAGACCACCAGGGTCCCCACAAGCCAAGCAGCTGTGCCACCTTCACTCTCAACTCTCCCTGAGGCAAAGCTGCCACAGGCAAAAAAGTCTTGGGCCTATAGGCACAGAGTCTCTTTGGTAGTGTCCAACTCTTCGTGACTCTGTAGACTGTGGTCTGCCAGGCTTCTCTGTCAGAGAGGGAGGTTCTCCAGGCAAGAATACTGACACATACTGGCCTAGACTGCTTTCCATACCCTTCTAGAGCACTATATTTCCTGCTCCCCTAGCTGCCAACTCCCCTGAGTACCTGGTGCTGCCAGAACCCCTGCGACCCAGCAGCTGCACCACCTCCACACCTGGCCCTCACAGGGGCAGACCCAAGTCCTCCAGCACAGCCTCAGGAATAAACCCCAGGGTGGACGACCCACACGTGGAGGTGGAAATAAAACCACAGTTGAAACCTAGGAGCAAGGAAGAAAACCCAAAACCCTTCCATGAGCTGTACAAGCTACAGATTAAATTAAATTAAATTCACACAATCAACTTGGCACTCTGTGTCTATGAAATATATAAAAGGTCATTGAGAGCCCCCACAAAAGAAAGCGCACTCGTTCTGATAGCTGTAGACATTGGAGGCAAGAACACAGAGGAGTAGAACCAGATTAGAATCTGAGCTGCCCCCATAACAGGCCCAGAGATCAGCACAGTGATAGAGGAGGTGAAGTGGACTGTGACTCCCAGTGAGGGAAAGGACTCTGATAGCAATGGCTCAAGTAAAACATTTATTATTCTTATGTTTTGACTTGTTCTGTAGATTCTTTTGGATTTTTTCTTCTTTTTTTTCCTTTTTCCACCCCTCTGTTGTAGTCAATTTTATTGACACTATGAAATCTAATTAAGCTTTTGAGCTTTTTTTTTTTTTTTCTTTTTTTCCTCAGTCACATCTTTTATTGTTGTTATAAACTTCTGCCTATATGTTGGCTTTTGCAGTTCTAGGGAGTTGTTTTTTCTCGCCCCCCCCCCCTTTTCTTAATTTTAATTTTAATTTTTTAAGCCTATTATTATTTTTTCTATATTTATTCCTTTGTTTTTCCTACTGTTCTTTTCCCCTTGCAGTTAATCTTTAATATATATATAAATCTTCTTTATCTACCTCTATTTAACTTTGCATATCTATTCTTTCTTTCTTCTCTTTCTTCCCTTTAGTCTCAACATATTTGTTAGTTCTATTTTCATCTCTTTACTCCCCAACAGGCACCTTGCTTTAGTTTTGTTTTCCAGTTTCTGCTTTAGTTAGTTTTGTTCTGGTAGACATAATTTTTGGTTTCCTTTGTATGCTGGGTCAATCTATCGTACTTTATTTTTGTTGGACTGTTTTGATTTTGCTTATGGGTCTATATGTATATGTGTATATTCAGTCAAACTTTTTATTGTTGTCATAAACCTCTGCCTCTACATTGGCCTTTGCAGTCCTGTGTTTTCTTTTTTTTTTTCCTTTTCTCATTCTTCCATTTTTTTCTCTTTTTTTATAATTTTAATTTTCAATTTTTTTCAACCTATTATAATTTTTCTATAATTATTCCTTTGTTTGCCTTTCCTACTGTTTTCCCCTTGCAGTTAATCTTTAATATATATAAATCTTCTTCATTTACCTCTATTTAACTTTGCATGTCCATTCTTTATTTCTTATTTTTTCTTTCCTTTCCTCTCAAAATATTTGTTAGTTTTGTTTTCATTGCTTTATTCCCTACTTGGCACCTTACTTTAGTTTTGTTTTCCACTTTGTGCTTTATTTAGTTTTGATCTTAACTGGTAAATATAATTTTTTATTTCCTTTGTTTGCCAGGTAAATCTATTGCACTTTATTTTTGTTGGACTATTTTGACTTTGCTTGTGGATATATATGTATATGTGCATATTCCTTTATTTTAATTATTATTTGCCTGATTCTGTAACTGCCATTTGTCTGGTGTTCATCTTTGGTTTCCCATTTTGGGGTATTTGTTTTAATCTCACTTAATGCCATAACAAACCACTTGTGGAATCTTCATTCCTGAGCAGAGATCAAGCCCTGAGCCTTTGGAGTGGGAGCACTGACTCCAAGACCCTAGACTACCAGAGAACTAACCCTAGAGGGTATGAAATAGTGAGAACTCACACAAAGGTAACCACTTGAATACAAGACCCAGCATCACCCAACCACCAATAGCACCCTATGCAGGATGCTTCATCTAAACAACAAACAAAACAAAAATACAAACTCAATCATCAGCAGACAGGATGACCACCTCACTCAGCCTTTCTGCTGCAGTCCATGGGGTCTCGAAGAGTCAGACACGGCTGAGTTACTTCACTTTCACTTTTGCATTGGAGAAGGAAATGGCAACCCACTCCGGTGTTCTTGCCTGGAGAATCCCAGGGATGGCGGAGCCTGGTGGGCTGCCGTCTATGGGGTCATGCAGAGTCGGACATGACTGAAGTGACTTAGCAGCAGCAGCCTTGCCCATCAGAGGAAAAACAAACAAAGAAAAAAAAAAAAAAAAAACTCAGCACAAATCTCACCCTATAAAAAGCTTACACAAACAACTGGACCAAATTTAGGAGGGAAGAAACCAAAAAGAAGAAAGAATTCAGCCTTGAAGCCTGGGCAAAGGAGACCTCAAGCAGAATAAGTTTAAAAAAATAATAATGAAAAGGCAGAGAAATACTGCCCCAAAAAAGGAACGAACTAGAAACACAGAAGTCCAAATAAATGAAGAGGAAATAGGCATACCACCTGAAAAAGAATTCAGAACAATGATAGTAAAGATGATCAAAAACCTTGAAAGCAAAATGGAGAAAATGCAAGAATCAATTAACAAAGACCTAGAAGAATTAAAGAATAAACATGAAGAGACAAACAACACAATTACTAAAATTAAAAATACCCTACCCTGGGGTTTCTTTGGAAGGAATGATGCTAAAGCTGAAACTCCAGTACTTTGGCCACCTCATGCGAAGAGTTGACTCATTGGAAAGGACTCTCATGCTGGGAGGGATTGGGGGCAGGAGAAGAAGGGGACGACAGAGGATGAGATGGCTGGATGGCATCACTGACTCGATGGACGTGATTCTGAGTGAACTCCAGGAGTTGGTGATGGACAGGGAGGCCTGGCGTGCTGCAGTTCATGGGGTCACAAAGAGTCGGACATGACTGAGCAACTGAACTGAACTGAGGAGCAATCAATAGCAGAATATCTGAAGCAGAAGAATGAATCAGTGAGTTGGAAGATAAAATGGTGGAAATAACTTCTGAAGAGCAGAATAAAGTAAAGAGAATGAAAAGACCTGAGGATAGTCTCAGAAACCTCTGGGACAATATCAAATGCACCAACATTCGAATTATAGGGGTCCCAGAAGAAGAAGGCAAAAAGAAAGAGTATGAGAAAAATTTTGAAGAGATTATAGTTGAAAATTTCCCCAACATGGAAAAGGAAATAGTCAATCAAGTCCAAGAGGCACAAAGAGTCCTGTACAGGAGAAACCCAAGGAGAAACATGCCAAGACACATACTAATCAAACTAACAAAGACTAAACACAAAGAAAGAATATTAAAAGCATCAAGGGAGAAGCAACAAGTAACATACTAGGGAAACCCCATAGGCTTAGCAGCTGATCTTTCAGCAGAAACTCTGTAGGACAAAAGGGAATGGCAGGATATATTTAAAGTACTGATAGGGAAAAACCTACAACCAAGATTACCGTACCTGGCAAGGATCTCATTCAAAACTGATGGAGAAATAAAAAGTTTTCAGACATGAAAAGGTTAAGAGAATTCAGTACCACCAAACCAGCTTTACAACAAATGTTAAATGGACTTATATAGTCAAAAAATACAAGATCTACAAAATCAACCCCAAACAGTTAAGAAAATGGCAATAGGAACATATATATTAATAATTACTTTAAGTGTAAATGGATTAAATGTTCCAACCAAAAGACCCAGACTGGCTGAATGGTTACAAAAACAAGACCCACATATACGCTGTCTACAAGAAGATCTGTCTACCCACTCCAGATCTCAAGACACATATAGACTGAAAGTGAGAAGATGGAAAAATATATTCCATGCAAATGGGAAGCAAAAGAAAGCTGGAGTAGCAATCCTCATATCAGATAAAACAGATCTTAAAATAAAGATTAAAAGAGATAAGGAAGGAAACTACATAATGATCACGGGATCAACATAAGAGGAATACATACCAATTGTAAATATCTATGCACCCAACATAGGAGCACCTCAATACGGAAGACAAACACTAAAAGACATAAAAGGAGAAACTGACAGTAACACAATAATAGTAGGAGACTTTAACACCCCACTCACACCAATGGACAGATCATCAAAACAGAAAATTAATAAGGAAACACAAGTCTTAAATGATACATTAGATGAGATGGATCTCACTGGTATCTTCCAGAAATTCCATCCAAATGCAGAATACACCTTCTTCTCAAGTGCACATGGAACATTCTCCAGGGTAGACCACATCTTGGGTCACAAGTTAAACCTCAGTAAATTTAAGAAAATTGAAATTGTATCAAGTGTCTTCTCTGACCACAATGCTATGAGACTAGATATCAATTACAAGAAAAAGCTGTAAGAAACACAAACATATGGAGATTGAACAACACATTTCTAAATAACCAACAGGTTACTGAAGAAATCAAAAGGGAAATCAAAAAATTTCTAGAAACAAATGACAATGAAAACACGACAACTCAAAACCTATGTGATGCAGCAAGAGCAGTCCTAAGAGGGAAGTTTATAGCAATACAATCCTACCTCAAGAAACAAGAAAAACATCGAATAGACAACCTAAGTTTACCCCTAAAACAACTGGAAAAAGAAGAACAAAAAAACCCCAAAATTAGTAGAAGGAAAGAAATCATAAAGATCTGAGCAGAAATAAATGAGAAAGAAATGAAATAAACAATAGTAAAGATTAATAAAACTAAAAGCCAGTTCTTTGAGAAGATAAACAAAATTGACAAGACTTCAGCCAGACTCATCAAGAAAAAAAGAGAGAATCAAATCAACAAAATTAGAAATGAAAAAGGAGAGATTACAACAGACAATGCAGAAATACAACAGATTATAAGAGACTATTATAAATAACTATATGACAATAAAATGGATAACCTAGAAGAAATGGACAGGTTCTTAAATAAGAATCAATACTGTGAAAATGACTATACTACTAAATGCAATCTACAGATTCAATGCAATCCCTATCAAATTACCAATGGCATTTTTCACAGAACTAGAACAAAAATTTCACAGTTCATATGGAAACACAAAAGACCCCGAATAGCCAAAGCAGTCTTGAGAAAG
The DNA here is from genome assembly GCF_003369695.1 of Bos indicus x Bos taurus. Classification (NCBI taxonomy): domain Eukaryota; kingdom Metazoa; phylum Chordata; class Mammalia; order Artiodactyla; family Bovidae; genus Bos; species Bos indicus x Bos taurus. The sequence goes on along the minus strand of NC_040083.1, from coordinate 77,675,903 downwards.
AAGAATGGAGCTGGAGGAATCAACCTTTCTGACTTCAGATTATATTACAAAGCTACAGTCATCAAGACAGTATGGTACTTGCACAAAAACAGAAATATAGACCAAAAGAACAAGATAGAAAGCCCATAAATAAATTCATGCACCTATGGGTACCTTATTTTTGACAAAGGAGGCAGAATATACAATGGGGACAAAGACAGCCCCTTTAATAAATGGTGCTGGGAAAACTGGACAGCAACATGTAAAAGAATGAAATTAGAACACTTCCTAATACCATACACAAAGATAAACTCAAAATGGATTAAAGACCTAAATCTAAGACCAGAAACTATAAAACTGTTAGAGGAAAACATAGGCAGAACACTTGATGACATAAATCAAAGCAAGATCCTCTGTGACCCACCTGTTACAGAAAAAAAACAAAAGTAAACAAGTGGGACCTGACTAAACTTAAAAGCTTTTGCACAGCAAAGGAAACTATAAGCAAGGTGAAAAGACACCCCTCAGAATGGGAGAAAATAATAGCAAATGAAACAACTGACAAAGGATTAATTTCCAAAATATACAAGCAGCTCATACAACTCAATGCCAGAAAAACAAACAACCCAATCAAAAAGTAGGGGAAAGACCTAAACAGACATTTCTCCAAAGAAGACATACAGATGGCTAACAAACACATGAAAAGATGCTCAACATCGCTCATTATTAGAGAAATGCAAATCAAAACCACAATGAGACATCACCTCACACTGGTCAGAATGGCCCTCATCAAAAAGCCTACAAACAATAAATGCTGGAGAGGGTGTGGAGAAAAGGGAACGCTCTTGCACTGTTGGTGGGAATGTAAATTGATACAGCCACTATGGAAGACGGTATGAAGATTCCTTTAAAAACTAGGAATAAAACCACCATATGACCCAGCAATCCCACTCCTAGGTGTATACCCTGATGAAACCAGGGTTGAAAAAGCCATATGTATTCCATTATTCATTGCAGCACTACTTACAATAGCTAGAACATGGGAGCAACCTAGATGCCCATTGACAGATGAATGGATAAAGAAGGTGTGGTACATATACACAATAGAATATTACTCAGCCATAAAAAGAATGCATTTGAGTCAGTTCTGATGAGGTGGATGAACATAGAACCTATTATACAGAGTGAATGAGTCATAAAAAGAAAGATAAATATTGTATTCTAACGCACACATATGGAATCTAGAAAAATGATACTGAAGAATTTATTTACAGGGCAGCAATGGAAAAACAGACATAGAGAATAGACTTATGGACATGGCGAGAGGGAAGGAAAGGGTGAGATGTATGGAAAGAGTAACATGGAAATTTACATTACCATATGTTACATAAATAGCCAGTGGGAATTTTCTGTATGTCTCAGAAAACTCAGAGTCTCTGTATCAACCTAGAGGGTTGGGATGGAGAGAAAGATGGGAGAGAGGTTCAAAAGGAAGGGGATATGTGTATACCTATGGCTGATTCATGTTGAGGTTTGACAGAAAATAACAAAATCCTGTAAAGCAATTATCCTTCAATAAAAAAAAAGAAAAAGAAAAAAAAAAAAGAGTAGTCTTCACCAAGAGAATATGAGTAGAAATGATGTGCACCATTTCAAGGCAGCCTTTATGAAGTAGGTGCTTCTCCTTTGGTTTTCCTTTCCCCTGAACTCTTCTACCTGAAGGCAGATGTCTCAAGGATCTAGATGAAAGACACTTTGAATCCTGAATCACTGCATGAAAGAGAGAAACCCACTGACCAGGAATAGCTCCTTTAGACTGCTACATGAACAAGAAACAAACCTATATAGCATTTGAGCCATTATATAATTTGGAGTCTAATTTGTTACAAGAGCTTACCTTACCTTAACTAAGGTAGTAGCTCTGAGTCAGGAGTACCATACAACTGCTCCCCGACCAGGCACAGTTATAGCCAAAGGGTGAGTTCTGATGGTTCCTGCCATCCAGGGTACTATCATTTCTTCCATGGAGGTCTTGGAAGGTAGTATGGGGATATTGAGTGGTCCCATAATCTCCATTCATACACTGATACTTTGATAAGGACTACAGACATTTTCATATTTTTAATGGAAGAAAAAAATTTAATTGAAATATAGTTGATTTCAACATTGTTAGTTTCAGGTGTGCAGTAAAGTGAGTTGGTTATACATACATATATATGCATGCATGCATGCTCAGTTGCTTCAGCATGTCCAACTATTTGCTGCTTCATGAACTGAAGCTTGCCAGGCTCCTCTGTCCATGGGCTTCTCCAAGCAAGAATACTGGAGTGGGTTACCATGCCTTCCTCCAGGAAATCTTCCCAACCCCGGGATCAAACCTGCATCTCCTGTGACTCCTGCATTGCAAACAGATTCTTTACCCACTGAGCCACCTGAGAAGCCCCCACATACATATATATTTCAGATTATTTTCCATTATAGGTTATTACAAAATACTGTATATAATTTCCTGTGCTATACAGTAAATCCTTGTTGTTTATTTTATAGAGACTAGGGTGTATCTGTCAGACTTTTTCTCAATGTTATACAAAGGCACTAATCAATCCCATACATGGTCCACCTTCCAACAAGATAGCTGGAGCCAAGCTCCTTCCATGTGGAAAGTCAGGACCCAACACAGCAATACTCAAGAAGTTGGTTAAAGAGTTCTACTCACCATACTACCATCTGCATTGTCTCCTCAGATCAGGTCACTTCTGAGCCATGTGGTGGTCATCACACCACACTGACAAAGAGCTCAGCTCAGCTATAGGAGCTCTACAAACACAGGAGTGCCAAGGTGCAGCCCAACGAAGTTTTTCTGTACCCACAGGTACATGCCTGACAACACAACAGCCAGTGGAGGACACTTCCAGGTGGCTGCCCCTCATGGACTCAGAAGCATAGCTCCCTTTTGACCACCTGATTCTATACAAGAGTCAGCCCTCTGACCTCATCTCTTTTGATCCTCATATTGAGATTATTTTAGTCAACTTGCTGATGGCCTTTCCTCCCACTGGGTCTATCTCAGTACCTCTGGTACCCTGATAACTTTCAGTCACTTTGAAAATTTCCCATATCAAGTTTCTCTATCCAAAAAAAAAGTTTCACCTTGCTGGACATCTGACGACTCTTACTTAAAGTTTCTGTCTTTTGATACCCACTGAAACCTCATTCACATAGAACTAGGGTTCTGAAGATACCCAGAACAAGAACTTCTCTTCATGGTAGTCCTCATGAAAACAAGAATAACTTCAGACCCCAAAGTTGTCTTTTGGTTGTGCCAGATATTCCTAGTTCCAAACATCTACTAGTCCTTGAGAAGTTAAATAAGAAGAAATGTGAGAGGAACACTTTGTGATCCCTTGAGCTCCCAGCAAATGCTGGTCAGAGTTGTGGCTGCTATAGATGATCTTGAATCTCCCCTCTGTCCTTGTCTTGCCTCTGAGCATGTCTGCATGAAGAAGAAAACTGGGAGATATGGGTTGGAGAGCACAGGCTGCCTGGAGGAAGAGGAATCTGAGCTGGATCTTGAGGATATGTGTCACTTGGATGTGTGTGATGGGTGAGAAATCAGGTGGGGAAGAGGACGTGAGTAAAGGCAGAACTAAAGAAGGTTCTAGTGGATAGTTAGAAGGGTTCTTCACCTGATTCCACACAGGGGTGGAATCACACAAACAGTTCCCCACACAAACAGTTGATGTTCTGACCCAAGCTGAGTGTCCTACAATTTTACTCAATTCTGACACTCTCTACCTGGAGTTAGCATCAGATCCCAGAACTTAAGGGTTCAGTCCTATAAGACTACTAGCTCTCCCATTTCAGACATCAATCTGAAGTCCAGTAATCACCTGTGTTTCTGGTTCAAATAATTTTCTAGAAGAGCTCACGGAACTCAGGGTAATATTTTACTTACTAGATCACAGGTTTATTATAAAAGGATATAACTAAGGAACAGCAAGATGGAAGAGATGCACAAGGCCAAGGTATGGGAGAAGTTCTACAGAGCTTCCACGCCCTCTCCAGACAGACCACTCTCCCATCACCTCCACATGTTCACCAACCTGAACTCTCTCTGAGAGAGTGATGATGAGTCTCATCATTCTGGGTTCTTACAGAGGCCTCATTACATAGACAAGATTGATTAAGTCATTGGCCATTCATTGTTCAGCCTCCAGCTCCTCTTCCTTCTCTGGAGGTCAGGGAGTGGGGTAGGACAAAAAGTTCCAACCTTCAGATCATATGGTTCTTTCCCCTGGAAACCAGCCCCCATCTTTGAGTATTTTCCAAAAGCCATCTCATTAATATGACAAAAACATCTTTATCACTCTCATCACTTAAGAAATTCCAACAGATTTAGGAGCTCTGTGCCAGGAATGGGGTCAAAGGCAAGCTATTTCTTATCATAAATCACAATATCTCAATGATTGACAAGGAAGTTCATTTCAGTTCAGTCAGTCATGTCTGACTCTTTGAGATTCCATGGACTGCAGCATGTCAGGCTTCCTTCTCCATCACCAACTCCTGGAGTTCACTCAAACTCATGGCCATTGAGTCGGTGATGCCATCCAACCAGCTCATCCTCTGTCGTCCCCTTCTACTCCTGCCTTTAATCTTTCTAGCATCAGGGTCTTTTCTAGTGAGTCAGCTCTTGGCATCAGGGGGCCAAAGTATTGGAGCTTCAGCTTCAGTATCAGTCCTTCCAATGAACATTCAGGACTGATTTCCTTTAGGATTAACTGGTTGGATCTCCTTGCAGTCCAAAGGACTCTCAAGAGTCTTCTCCAACACTACAGCTCAAAAACATCAATTCTTTTGGCGCTCAGCTTTCTTTATGGCCCAATTCTCACATCTATATTTGACTACTGGAAAAACCACAGCTTTGACTAGACAAACCTTTGTTGGCAAAATAATGTCTCTGCTTCTTAATATGCTGTCTAGTTTTGTCATAGATTTTCTTCCAAGGAGCAAGTGTTTTTAATTTCATGGCTGCAGTCAACATCTGCAATGATTTTGGAGCCCAAGAAAATAAAGTTTGTCACAGTTTCCTTTGTTTCCCCATCTATTTGCCATGAAGTGATGGAACCAGATGCCACGATCTTCGTTTTTTTAAATGTTGAGTTTGAAGCCAGCTCCTTCATTCTCCTAATTCATCATCATCAAGAGGCTTCTTAGTCCCTTTTCGCTTTCTGCCATAAGGGTAGTGTCATCTGCACATTTGAGGTTATTGATATTTCTCCCAGCAATCTTGATTCCAGCTTGTGCTTCATCCAGCCAGCACTTCTCATGATGTACTCTGAATATAAGTTAAATAAGCAGGGTGACAATATACAGCCTTGATGTACTCCTTTTCCAATTTTGAACCAGTCCATTGTTCCACGTCCACTTCTAACTGTTGCTTCTTGACCTGCATACAGATTTCTCAGGAGGCAAGTCAGGTGGTCTGCTATTCCCGTCTCTTGAAGAATTTTCCACAGTTTCTTGTGATACACACAGAATCACAAGATTCTGTAGTCAATGAAGCAAAGGTAGATTTTTTTTAAAAAAATTCTCTTGCTTTCTTATGATCCAACAAATGTTGGCAATTTGATATCTGGTTCTTCTGCCTTTTCCAAATCCACCTTGAACATCTGGAAGTTCTCAGTTCACGTACTGTTGAAACCTGGCTTGGAGAATTTTGAGCATTACTTTGCTAGCATGTGAGATGAATGTAATTGTGTAATAGTTTGAACATTCTTTGGCATTGCCTTTCTTTGGGATTGGAATGAAAATTGACCTTGTTCAGTCCTGTGGTCACTGCTGAGTTTTCCAAATTTGCTGGCACGTTGAGTGCAGCACTATCATAGCATCATCTTTTAGGCTTTGAAATAGCTCAGCTGGAATTCCATCATTTCCACTAGTTTTATTTGTAGTGATGCTTCCTAAGGCCCGCTTGACTTCGCACTCCAAAATATCTGACTCTAGGTGAGTGATCACAACCATTGTGGTTATCTGGGTCATTAAGATCTTTTTTGTATAGTTCTTCTGTGTTTCCTTGCCATCTCTTCTTAATATCTTCTGCTTCTGTTGGGTCCATAACATTTCTGTCCTTTATTGTGCTCATCTTTGCATGAAATGTTCCCTTGGTGTATCTGATTTTCTGGAGAGATCTCTAATCTTTCCCATTCTCTTGTTTTCCTCTATTTCTTTGCATTGATCACTGAGGAAGGCTTTCTTATCTCTCTTTGCCATTCTTTGAACTCTACATTCAAATGGGTATATCTTTCCTTTTCTCCTTTGCCTTTCACTTCTCTTCTTTTCTCAGCTATTTGTAAGGGCTCCTCAGACAAACATTTTGCCTTTGATAAGGAAGTAAGTTGGCCTAAAGCTGAAGGTATCTATAATTTGGGAAATAAGAAGTGGAGGACATTGATAGCTAGCAAGAAAAAAAAAAAAGTGTAAAACATTGAACAATGGATTTTGAGCAGATAAATGCTGAACATCATGACAATGGATTTTGAGCAGGTGAATTACGTAACATCAATCCTAGAAAGGTAAATTTGGCATGAGTAATTGGAAAGTACAGGGGAGAAGCTATGGCAAGAATTTTGGAATGATGAGGTAAGAGAATTAACTAGTTTGGTAACAAGAACATCTCAGAGGAAAAGTTGGATGATAGACATCTTCAGAGATTAAATGACAGGTTGGATTCAGAGATGTATTCATTTCCAGAATGTTGCCCTTGGATAACTGGGCTTCCCTTGTGGCTCAGATGGTAAAGAATCTGCCTGCAATGAAGGAGACCTGGGTTCGATCCCTGGTTAAGGAAGAGCCCCTGGAGAAGGAAATGGCTACCCACTCCAGTATTCTTGCCTGGAGAATTCCACGGACAGAGGAATCTGGTAACTACAGTCCACGGGTTCACAAAGTCAGACATGATTGCACGACTAACATTACTACTAGATAACCAAGACAGTGACTTGTCATCCATGGAAATCTGAAGAGGCAAGGCTGGTTTGAAGAAGATGAATTCCTTTGTAAATTGTTAAATTTAAGGCAATAGTAAACTATCCTAGTAGAAATGATTAGTAAACAGCTGGAGATGTGGAACTAACAATTTAATTGAAAGAGCAAGTATAGATATATAGTCATCCCTCTCATGGTGAAAAGCAGTAAACAAAAATGGATGAGCTTTTTATCCACTAGGCAAAATGACTGATTAAGAGAAAAGGCAAGAGAAGCTAAATGACTATTCTTCCAAAAGTCATATGTGCTCGTCATGAGTCAGCTACCACCCTAGAGGCTAGGAATGCACAGCAGGGCCTCATTAGTTGAGTGGAACCACAGCCTGATCCTGGAGCAAAAAAGTCCTTCATGCTGCTCCCAATGCCTAACTGTGGACAAGGTATTGAGCAATTTACCACCAGCTCATGCCTTTCCACATGCAAGCCACTGGCTGAATTAGAAGATGGGTAATTTTTTACTCCTACAAAGTCCATGTTTCTTGACCTTCATGGAATCCTACATGGATATATTTATGTATGTCTCTCAAAAAGGCATAATTCTCCCTCTCCCCATCTTCCCAATTTTTCTCAAGCATTGGATTTTATCTGATGTTTTTAAATTCCTTTTTAAAAAAAAAGAATTACCTTTAAAGAAATGCCTCTCAGAGGTGTGTATACATTTGAAGTCTAAAATAATTGCAGATGCATATATTCCAGCTTTCACATCTCTCTTTCTTCAGAGGGGGAACTCCCACTGAGCAGTTTTGTGTAGGGAGTTAAGGGGCAAAAATGTCATTCCCTGCTGGGGGTGGAGGCAGACAAGGCAGAAAATTGTGGGAACTTGACCTTTGGCCTCCTAGTGGCCAAAAAAAAAAAAAAAGAAGAAGAAGAAAAAGAACAGCACTCAGGCTCCATATGTGAAAAAAACTACAGAGAGTTTTATTTATTTATTAACATTGTTCTTTGTTTCATGATACAAAAGAAGCTAATAAAAACTACATGAATATTAAAGGAGAGAATCTTTTTCACCTTGGTGATGTTTCTGCTATCAGATCAGATCAGATCAGATCAGCCGCTCAGTCGTGTCCAACTCTACGATCCCATGAATCGCAGCACGCCAGGCCTCCCTGTCCATCACCAACTCCCCGAGTTCACTGAGACTCACGGGTTATTTTTTCCTCCTGAAGTTTGGATTCCAGTTTACCAAGCAATCAGCATACTGCACAGTCAGCCCTTTGAGGGCCTCATGCTTTACTCAGCTGTTACAGAAAACCAGGACCTGTGGTGATAGGACCCTGAGAACTTTCTGGCAATAACATTAGCACTCAAATAAAAAGCTCCATTGTCTAAACATATTTTAATTCTCCTTTTTCAAAAAGTGAATTAAAATTGTTTTGAAAACAGAAAGGAGGACTTCCCTGGTGGTCCAGAGGTTAATAATCCACCTGTCAAAGCAGGGACACAGGTTCAATTCTGGAAGATTCCACATGCCACGGAGCATCTGAGCCCCTGTGCCACAACTACTGAGCCCACGAGCCTAGAGCCCGTGCTCCGCAACACGAGAGTAGCCCCCACTCACTGCAACTAGAGAAAGCCTGAGAGCAGCCAGAAGTTAATTTAATTAATTAATTAGAAAAACAAAAGCAAACAAACAAGCAACAACAACAAAAACAGGGGAGTCCTGGAGCTTTCTTCTTCTCACAAGAGTCTCTAAGATTTTTAAGATGCCATTATTAGTATATTCTCAGTGAAGTCTCTAGTGATTTGCAGTTTAAATCAGTCAAGGTAATGTGTTTTTCCATGATCAATCACAATTCTGAGTTTGTTTAAAGAGAGAATTAGAGGCCTTGATAATCATCATTATGAATATATATTGGGCGAAGGTGACTTTTTTCCATTGAACATAATTTTTAGAGGATGAAGTTCCCAGGAAAGCATGCATTTAAGACACTGAAAATAAAATTTGTGCTTTATTCAGTGTTGCCTTTACCCATTCAAAGAAAGAGATTCTTCCACAAACTATGCTTGGATGCTTGGGGCTGGTGCACTGGGACGACCCAGAGGGAGGGTAGGGGAGGGAGGAGGGAGGAGGGTTCAGGATGGGGAACGCAGGTATACCTGTGGTGGATTCATTTCAATATTTGGCAAAACTAATACAATATTGTAAAGTTTAAAAATAAAATAAAATTTAAAAAAAAGAAAGAAAGAAAGAAAAAGAGTGGCTAGAAACGTAAACATTGATAGAACATCCAAGCAAGTGACTTGTTTGAGCAGGGCAGAGGCCCACTTGAAATTCTTCTCTCTCATGCGATCATTTGCGGTGGAGCAACATAGTGGTCCTGGTCAATGATGAATTGGAAATTGTAAAAATAACACGGTTCATATGGTAAAGAATCCACCTGCAATGTGGGAGACCTGGATTCCATCCCTGTATCAGGAAGACCCCCTGGTGAAAGGACTAGCTACCCACTCCAGCGTTCTTGCCGGGAGAATTCCATGGACAGAGGAGCTTGGCGGGCTACAGTCCATGGGGTCACAAAAAGTCAGACAGGACTGAGCAACTAACAAAAATTTTTTTAAAAAGGAAAATAAAAGAAGAACTGATTCTTCACCACAGAGATTGAGAAGCACTGGCTTGCAAAGCTGTTGGTTAGATGTGCATACTCTGATACAGCTTGGGGCTTCCAGAATTTCAAACAGCCTGAGTTAAACTTTCACAGATGTTCAAAACTAAATAATAATTCAAGGAAATCTTTATTCCCAATGAAATCAAGAAGCTAAAATTTTTTAAAACTGAAAGAGTGAAAAGAGATTCTGAGTTGCTCCACAATTTTATTTGTGGAAATGTTTAGGGAGTAAAGAATAAATTTTGTATTACACTGTATGCAAAACAAGGTAAAATAAGTTAAGTATAGGGGAAACCAATGTATTTCCAAAGAAACTCATGGCAGACTTGTTTATAATAGCACAAACTGGAAACAACCTAAATGCCATCAATGAGAGGCTAGTGAATTACATACAGGGTGACACCAACATGCCACAAAATAGTTTTTAGTTGTTATTAACAGATTGAGACATTTCAACATGTCCTGATATGTCAAGATTTTTAAGATATATTATCAAGTAAAAGAAAAATATCAGGATACAAAACAGCATATGATGGTGCAATAACTTTGTATAAAGGATAGAACACACATGTGCACACATGTTTGAATGCATGAATTACACTGGGAGGGGGGGTTCCTCCAGGGCAGTTAACTAGGAACCTGGTGCAAAAGGAGAGAGAAGTTGTCTTTCTTTTCACCTTTGCCCTTTTGTATCTTTCAGATTGTGTTCAATGTGCAAGTAATATCTATTCCCAACAATGTATTAAAAATAATCATTAAAATATCAAAAACATAAGTTAGAAATACATTATTTACATTCAACTATCCCCATAAACTGAAATGACATCTGCCCTTTAATCTCTCTGCAGGATCTGGCATGGTGCCTTCCATTCAATATTTGCTAAAGTGTTGAACTAAAAGTAATAGCTCATACAGAATTTTACATACAAAAAAAAAAGAACATTCAATATTTATCTTTTAAACTTGATATGTTTTCAAAGAACTAAATCATTTTAGCCAAAATGAACAAAATACATTGTGGAAACAGATTAAAACTCTAAAGCTGCTAAAAGACTCTGGATCAACTTTAGAATCAAAATTTCCTGCAATCGGATAATTTACCCTGATCAATTTAATCAGTAAGTTAAGAAAATCATGAATTTACAATTACACTGTAATTTGACTGAAGAAGATGGAATTATTAATATATGTCATCCCTGGGCAGCTCTTCAGTCTTTCATTAATTTACATGAATTCACAGATTCAGCAAGACTATTCCATGTTTGTTTAGATTGCAGCTGAGAAAATAATATTGTTCAGAATGCAAATGAAGATAACAGTGAGAAATTAAGGAAAGAGTAGAGAATCGGGTATTAGGAGCTCTCTGAGGAAGTGCATGCATGTGTGCTAAGTCGCTCAGCCGTGTCCAACTCTTTGTGACCCCATGGACTGCAGCCACCAGGCTTCTCTATCCATGGAATTTCCCAGGCAAGAATACTGGACTGGGAATCTCCTCTAGGTATCTTCCTGACCCAGAGATCAAACTCATGTCCCCTGCTTTGGCAGGTGAACTCTTAACCACTAGACCACCAGGGAAGTCCCTCAGTTCAGTTCAGTCGCTCAGTCATGTCCGACTCTTTGCGACCCCATGAATTGCAGCATGCCAGGCCTCCCTGTCCATCACCAACTCCCGGAGTCCACCCAAACTCATGTGCATCGAGTTAGTGATGCCATCCAGCCATCTCATCCTCTGTCGTCCCCTTCTCCTCCTGCCCTCAATCCCTCCCAGCATCAGGGTCTTTTCCAGTGAGTCAACTCTTTGCATGAGGTGGCCAAGGAATTAGAGTTTCAGCCTCAGCATCAGTCCTTCCAATGAACACCCAGGACTGATCTCCTTTAGGATGGACTGGTTGGATCTCCTTGAAGTCCAAGGGACTCTCAAGAGTCTTTTCCAACACCACAGTTCAAAAGCATCAATTCTTCGGTGCTCAGCTTTCTTCACAGTCCAACTCTCACATCCATACACGACCACTGGAAAAACCATAGCCTTGACTGGATGGACCTTTGTTGGCAAAGTAATATCTCTGCTTTATAATATGCTATCTAGGTTGGTCATGGGAGAAGGCAATGGCACCCCACTCCAGTACTCTTGCCTGGAAAATCCCATGGGCGGAGGAGCCTGGTAGGCTGCAGTCCATGGGGTCGCTAAGAGTCGGACACGACTGAGCGACTTCACTTTCACTTTTCACTTTCATGCATTGGAGAAGGAAATGGCAACCCACTCCGGTGTTCTTGCCTGGAGAATCTCAGGGACGGGGGAGCCTGGTGGGTTGCCATCTATGGAGTCGCACAGAGTTGGACACAACTGAAGCGACTTAGCAGCAGCAGGTTGGTCATAACTTTCCTTCCAAGGAGTAAGCGTCTTTTAATTTCATGGCTGCGATCAACATCTGCAGTGATTTGGGAGCCCAAAAAAATAAAGTCTGACACTGTTTCCACTGTTTCCCCATATATTTCCCATGAAGTGATGGGACCAGATGCATGATCTTCGTTTTCTGAATGCTGAATTTTAAGCCAACTTTTTCACTCTCCTCTTTCACTTTCATCAAGAGGCTTTTTAGTTCCTCTCCACTTTCTGCCATAAGGGTGGTGTCATCTGCATATCTGAGGTTATTGAGATTTCTCCCGGCAATCTTGATTCCAGCTTGTGTTTCTTCCAACCCAGCGTTTCTCGTGATGTAGGCTGCATATAAGTTAAATAAGCTGGGTGACAATATACAGCCTTGACGTACTCCTTTTCCTATTTGGAACCAGTCCCTATATAGGTTTAAATGCAAATTTTACCTAAACATATCTAAAGTGCCCAAAATAGGGATCAGCTTTTTTTTAACCTAATATGAAAGTCATATGAGCTTTCTTTAATTGAACTTACTGAAATGTATTGTTGGGGATTTTTTCCACTATTACCATTTCTTTTATTGTGATGAGGAAACTTCACAGCAACCAATAATTCTAGCTTACCTCATATAAGAAAAGCCATCTTATCTTGAGCATCAGTTCAGTATATATTAGTATTTCATTATAATTTTGCTCTAAAGAGGTAAGTCTCAATTGTATCTTTATATATGGTTAATTATGTAACCTGAAATTTACATCTTAGCATTTAAAAATGCTAAATGTCTTTTTAGATCTCAATCTGCTTTTGATTTTTGTTGTTGTGTCCTTTCCTGGACATTGGTGTTCCAGCCAGAATAGGTTTGATTAGCTGCTTCCTCCCATATTTCCTCACATGCTTTCCTCTGAGTAATGGCCACCCTGACCTCTTAAAAGTCAAGATGAACTCAGTCTTTCTAAGGGGCCTCAGCCAAAAGTATGGATCTCTTAGGTCAGCAAAAACTCATTGTTCCCCCAAACTCCATACGGCTCTGTCGCATTAAGCCATTACTAGGCCAACTAGAGGTTGTATTCTTGGCATCCTTAAATAGAATGTACATGTGAAACATAAGGAGAGGGAATTAATATTGATTTTGATTCTTGTTCTATTTTATAAAACATTCCTTAGGTTGCGAAGTCTCAGGCACAAACCCCTTAGGTACTGAGCTTAGCAAGTAGCCCAGGGCCCAATTCCAGCCCCTACACACCCCTCCCAGCCACTTTATAAGGTGGGCCAACAGTAGAGTCATAGACATTGGCCTTATTTCATGGTTGAGAAGCTGTCTTTACCTATTTTTCAGCTATGCATTTAAGAGAGGTGGTATAATAAAAGTGTACAATTTCTGCTAACCTGTGAACTTTTGAAAATAAAAGATATGGACCTTTGAGATCAAGATCTTTAAAATTCTCTTCCAACAGACCTGGGCATAAACACGGAAGAGAAATAAGCAAGAAGTTGTATTATCAATAGTTTTCTTTGAAGGTGGCAAGGACGAGCCTGGATAGACACACAGTGGAGTGAATAAAGTATATTAACCCTAAATCTATACCTCAATGATTTTCTACTAGTCCAGATACCCAATAACAACAGCTCAGGTCAAGATCTAGAATATTTCTAGCACCCATAAGGTTTCCTCTTGCTATGCTATGCTATGCTAAGTCACTTCAGTCGTGTCCGACTCTGTGTGACCCCATAGACGGCAGCCTACCAGGCTCCCCTGTCCCTGGGATTCTCCAGGCAAGAACACTGGAGTGGGTTGCCATTTCCTTCTCCAATGCATGAAAGTGAAAAGTGAAAGTGAAGTCGCTCAGTCGTGTCTGACTCTTAGCAACCCCATGGACTGCAGCCTACCAGGCTCCTCCGTCCATGGGATTTTCCAGGCAAGAGTACTGGAGTGGGGTGCCATTCCTCTTGCTACTTCCCAGGAAATTGCCCCCACCCACGACAGTCCCTTTCTGACTTTGATCACTTTCATTCCTATTGCCTTCCATTCCTGGACTTGGTATAAATGCAATCATAGTACGTACTCTTTTATGTCTGACCTCTTCCACTCAGCATCATGTCTGAGAGGTCCTTCCATGCTGCAGCATGAATCAGTAGTTTGGTCTTTTTTGTTGCTGTGGAAAATTCCGTCATATGATAACACCACAGTTTATTAATTCTCCTCTTGATGGATATTTGGGCTGTTTCTACTTTGGAGCTATTACTAATATTAATATAAATTCAATTAATTCCTTTGAATCCAAGGACTAGAAGTTCACATTTTTACTCAATGTTAAAGTTTACACAGTGAAATAATAGTAAAATAGAGAAATGCAGAAAACTAAAATAAGGATAAAATATCAATGCCTGAGCAGATAAGTCCAGCATGCAATCTTTCAGGACTTTAGAGTTTCAATAATTGCCTTTCAAGTTAAACTCTGAGCTTCCTGGAAGCCAAAACAAAAAGGAAAATATGGTGAATTATATAATGTTTGTAATAGGATAAAAGAATCAGTTAGTCAGAAGAAGGAGAACTTCTCTTGCCTCTAAGTTTCAAAGAAAGACCTTCACATGGAGCTCCGCGGTACAAATTATGAGACATGTAAAGACTAATGTCCTCAACAAGAAAGATAGGAACAGATTTTTAGATCACTATTTTCTTTTTATTTAATTAGCTTTCATTAGAGTATAACTGATTTATAATATTGTGTTATTTTCTGCCATACATCAGTTATGTGTGTGTGCATTAGTCACTCAGTCATGTCTGACTCTTTGTGACCCCATGGATTGTAGCCTGCCAAGCTCCTCTGTCCATGGGATTCTCCAGGCAAGAATACTGAAGTAGGTTGCCATTCCCTTCTCCAACATCAGTTATATATACACATATATCCACTCTTTTATAGATTCTTTTCCCATACAGGTCACTACAGAGTATTGAGAAGTTTCCTAGTTCCAGTAGGTCCTTATTAGTTATCTACTTTATTTATAGCAATGTGTTTATGTCAACCCCAATTTAGATGACTATTTCTTATTGTGCCCATAGACATGATCCCAAATCAGCAGATTATTCAACAATATGCACACTGTGGCATTGTGCATGGGTTTATATTTTTAAAGAGAGAAAAGTATATTAGAACATTGCATATCCTAAGTCAGGGGTCAGCAAACACAAGCCCACTGGCCAAACGTGACTTGAGACTTGTCTTTGTAAATAGTTTTATTTGTTCATTTACATACTGTCCTTGGCAACTTTACTGAATAGTTGAATAGTTGTAACAAAGGCCATTGGTGTATGAATGGTAAAATATTTACCATTCTTTACAGAAAAAAATTTGCCAACTCCTACTGTGAATAGCATAGAATACCAGGTATTATTTTCTTCTTATTTATTGTTATGACTTTATACAGTCTCTACAGTATGGGCAGGACTGTGACTTGCCTCTAGCCAGTAGAATGTGGCAAAAGTAAAGGAATTTTGCCAAATCAGTTGATTCTTATTTAATCAAAAGAAAGATTATCCTACATGGGCCTGGCTTAATAGGTGAAAATCCTTAAAAAAAGGACTGGGCTCTCACTACCACCAGAGACCTCTCTCCCTTGCTGGCTTGAAGAAGTAGGCTGCATGCTGTGAGGGGGCCTCTGGAAAGGGCCATGTGGCAGGGAGCTGTGGGCAGTCTCTAGGAGCAGAGGGCTTCAGTCCTGCAACCACAAAGAACTGAATTATTCCAACAACCAGATGAGCTTAAAGGAGGACCCTGAGCACAGAGTAGAACCTGAGCACAGAGTAGAACCACAGCTCTAGACAACACCTTGATTAGAGCTTGGTAAGTCCCTGAATTAGGAGATCCATCTAAACTATGCCTGGACCTGACCTTTGAAAATAGTGAGTTAACAAATGTGTGTTGTTTTAATGCACTAAATTTGTGGTAAGTTGTTACATAGCAATAGAAAGTTATATTTACCTAGTCTCTCCACTTTTTCTATAGTACACATACAGTTTAAACATGAGAGACAACCACAAATTTTATAAAGAGTTCTTACCATTTAGAAGTACACACCAAATTATCTAAGGACAAAATGACATGATGTCTGAGATTTGCTTCAAAAAATGGAGAGGGGACAACAGAATATGAGATTGGCCAGATGTTGATAATTCTTGAAGCTAATTGATGGATTCATGGGGATTTATTACACTCCTCCTTCTACTTTTGTGTATGTTTGAAATTTTCCATAATAAAAAAGTTTTTAAAAATTAAACTCATACATACAGAATTAGCTAAAAGGATGTTTATAGTTTCTGATACAGGAAAACTAAACAATTTAAATATCTACACAGGGAACTGGTTAAATTAATCACTATAGATGTACAGTCTGTTTATATGTGTCTTTAAAATTGATTGCATAGAATAATGATGCTGTTAACATTTTTCTATGGTCTTAGAATTTGATATAAAATAAAATACTTGTAAGCAACAAAACAAAAAACCACAAAGCTTATGTATTTTATTTTAAAAACCCATTTGAGCAAATTCTTTTCTGTAGTGCAGTGACTGAATTCAGTCTAAGTTCCCTGATGGTTCCCCATAGTAGAAGGATTATAGTGGAGGTGCTGGAGGAGAGGGGCACTTAGAGCCACCCAGTGATCCCCCAACTCATCACCAATCTCTCAGTCCTCTGCTGAATAACAGGCGATTTCAGGTGGCATGTTTGGCTGAGAGTCTCCAGTCCTGCTATGAACAGAGATGGAGGAGGCAAGGAAGAGGCTGGAGCCAAACAGGTAATTCAAAATCTCAGTACATCTTGAATAAATATGATTGTGATTCTTAAGAAAATTTTGAACTATAACTACTTTTGTGTTTGTGTGTGTGTGTGTGTTAGTTGCTAAGTCATGCCCAACTCTTTGTAATCCCATGGATTGTAGTCCACCAGGCTCCTCTGTCCATGGAATACTCCAGGCAAGAATACTGGAGTGAATAAATAGCCATTCCCTTCCCTGGGCAGGTCTTCATGACCCAGGGATCAAATCCAGATCTCCTGAATTGCCTGTGGATTCTTTACCATCTAATCCACAAGGGAAGCCCCATAACTACCTTTGAAAGTGAAAGTAGAAAGAAAGTTTAGTCGCTCAGTCGTGTCCGACTCTTTGCAACCCCATGGACTGTAGCCTACCAGGCTCCTCCATCCTTGGGATTTTCCAGGCAAGAGTACTGGAGTGGGTGGCCATTTCCTTCTCCAGAGGATCTTCCTAACTCAGGGATCGAACCCGGGTCTCCCATATTGTAGGCAGACGTTCTACCGTCTGAGCCACCAGGGAAGTCCATAACTACCTTTGAAAGTGAAGTCGATCAGTCGTGTCCGACTCTTAGCGACCCCATGGACTGAAGCCCACCAGGTTCCTCCATCCATGGGATTTTCCAGGCAAGACTACTGGAGTGGGGTGCCATTGCCTTCTCCGATAACTACCTTTAGGGACTTCCAAATTTACTTCAGCCCATATGGTTTCTGATTCATATTGTCACTAAGAAATTTCTCCATTTTCCTAAAACGGTGAAGTTCTTCAGTTCAGCCAGGTCCCATTTCCCCCAGGTCCTCTGCCCAGTAAGATTAAGGGACAAGTTACACCCACACTACAATCACTCTTAAGCCCATTTATTACAATCACTACTCCAGATCACTTTAGGGTGGAACTTCAAAAGGCAGTGAGGACATAGTAAATGTTCTGCCAAAATATGTGAAGTCACAAAATACCAGAGATGAAAGTGCCCTTAAAAATAACTTAAAGTACCTTTATTTTACCAACCGTAGAGAGATCCAAGGCACAACGCCACAAGCAAGGTCACAAGGACAGGTGGAATACCTGAAAGTTGACCCCGGATATGCCCTTTCCCACCAGTACTGAGTGGAAAGGACTCCAAGGTAGTCTTTCAATCCTAATGAGTATCCTCAGTTCAGTTCAGTTCAGTTGCTGAGTCATGTCCAACTCCTTGCAACCTCACGAATCTCAGCACGCCAGGCCTCCCTGTCCATCACCAACTCCCGGAGTTCACCCAAACTTATGTGCATCAAGTCGGTGATGCCATCCAGCCATCTCATCAGCTGTTATCCCCTTCTCCTCCTGCCCACAATCCCTCCCAGCATCAGGGTCTATTCCAATGAGTCAACTCGTCGTATGAGGTGGCCAAAGTATTGGAGTTGCAGCCTCAGCATCAGTCCTTCTAATGAACACCCAGGGCTGATCTCCTTTAGGATGGACTGGTTGGATCTCCTTGCAGTCCAAGGGACTCTCAAGAGTCTTCTCCAACACCACAGCTCAAAAGCATCAATGCTTTGGCACTCAGGTTTCTTCACAATCCAACTCTCACATCCATACACGACCACTGGAAAAACCATAGCCTTGACTAGACGGAACTTTGTTGGCAAAGTAATGTCTCTGCTTTTGAATATGCTAACTAGGTTGGTCATTACTTTCCTGCCAAGGAGTAAGTATCTTTTAATTTCATGGCTGTAGTCACCATCTGCAGTGATTTTGGAGCCCCCCAAAATAAAGTCTGACACTATTTCCACTGTTTCCCCATCTATTTCCCATGAAGTGATGGGACCAGATGCCATGATCTTCGTTTTCTGAATGTTGAGTTTTAAGGCAACTTTTTCACTCTCCTCTTTCACCTTCCTCAAGAGGCTTTTTAGTTCCTCTTCACTTTCTCCCATAAGGGTGGTGTCATCTGCATATCTGAGGTTATTGAGATTTCTCCCAGCAATCTTGATTTCAGCTTGTGTTTCTTCCAGTCCAGCGTTTCTCATGATGTACTCTGCATATAAGTTAAATAAGCAGGGTGACAATATACAGCTTTGATGTACTCCTTTTCCTATTTGGAACCAGTCTGTTGTTCCATGTCCAGTTCTAACTGTTGCTTCCTGACCTGCATATAGGTTTCTCAAGAGGCAGATCAGGTGCTCTGGTATTCCCATATCTTTCAGAATTTTCCATAGTTTATTATGATCCACACAGTCAAAGGCTTTGGTATAGTCAATAAGCAGAAATAGATGTTTTTCTGGAACTCTCTT
This sequence comes from Bos indicus x Bos taurus, assembly GCF_003369695.1. NCBI lineage: Eukaryota > Metazoa > Chordata > Mammalia > Artiodactyla > Bovidae > Bos > Bos indicus x Bos taurus. The sequence goes on along the minus strand of NC_040083.1, from coordinate 77,656,815 downwards.
GCTTTTTCCATGATCCACCTGCTGCTGCTAAGTCGCTTCAGTCTCGTCCAACTCTGTGCGACCACAAGGCGTCAGCCCACCATGCTCCCCCATCCCTGGGATTCTCCAGGCAAGAACACTGGAGTGGGTTGCCATTGCCTTCTCCAATACATGAAAGTGAAAAGCGAAAGTGAACTCACTCAGTCATGTCCGACTCTTAGCGACCCCATGGACTGCAGCCTACCAGGCTCCTCTGCCGATGCGATTTTCCCTGCAAGAGGACTGCAGCGGGGTGCCATTGCCTTCTCCGGATGATCCAGTGGATGTTGGCAATTTGATCTCTGGTTCCTCTGCCTTTTCTAAAACCAGCTTGAACATCTGGAAGTTCACAGTTCACATATTGCTGAAGCCTGGCTTGGAGAATTTTGAGCATTACTTTACTAGTGTGTGAGATAAGTGCAATCGTGCGGTGGTTTGAGCATTCTTTGGCATTGCCTTTCTTTGAGATTGGAATGAAAACTGACCTTTTCCAGTCCTGTGGCCACTGCTGAGTTTTCCAAATTTGCTGGCATATTGAGTGCAGCACTTTCACAGCATCATCTTCCAGGATTTGAAATAGCTCAACTGGAATTCCATCACCTCCACTAGCTTTGTTCATAGTGATGCTTTCTAAGGCCCACTTGACTTCACATTCCAGGATATCTGGCTCTAGGTGAGTGATCACACCATCATGATTATCTGGGTCGTGAAGATCTTTTTTGTACAGTTCTTCTGTGTATTCCTACCACCTCTTCTTAATATCTTCTGCTTCTGTTAGGTCCATACCATTTCTGTCCTTTATCGAGCCCATCTTTGCATGAAATGTTCCCTTGGTATCTCTAATTTTCTTGACGAGATCTCTAGTCTTTCCCATTCTGTTTTTTCCTCTATTTCTTTGCATTAATTGCTGAGGAAGGCTTTCTTATCTCTCCTTGCTATTCTCTGGAACTCTGCATTCAGATGCTTATATCTTTCCTTTTCTCCTTTGCTTACAGCTATTTGTAAGGCCTCCTCAGACAGCCATTTTGCTTTTTTGCATTTCTTTTCCATGGGGATGGTCTTGATCCCTGTCTCCTGTACAACGTCACGAACCTCCATCCGTAGTTCATCAGGCACTCTATCTATCACATCTAGTCCCTTAAATCTATTTCTCACTTCCACTGTATAATCATAAGGGATTTGATTTAGGTCATACCTGAATGGTCTAGTGGTTTTCCCTACTTTCTTCAATTTAAGTCTGAATTTGGCAATAAGGAGTTCATGATCTGAGCCACAGTCAGCTCCTGGTCTTGTTTTGTTGACTGTATAGAGCTTCTGTATCTTTGGCTGCAAAGAATATAATCAGTCTGATTTCAGTGTTGACCATCTGGTGATGTCCATGTGTAGAGTCTTCTCTTGTGTTGTTGGAAGAGGGTGATTGCTATGACCAGTGCATTTTCTTGGCAAAACTTTATTAGCCTTTGCCCTGCTTCATTCTGTATTCCAAGGCCAAATTTGCCTTGTTACTCCAGGTGTTTCTTGACTTCCTACTTTTGCATTCCAGTCCCCTATAATGAAAAGGACATTTGTTTGGGGTGTTAGTTCTAAAAGGTCTTGTAGGCCTTCATAGAACCTTCAACTTCAGCTTCTTCAGCATTACTGGTTGGGGCATAGACTTGGATTACTGTGTTATTGAATGGTTTGCCTTGGAAATGAACAGAGATCATCCTGTCATTTTTGAGACTGCATCCAAGTACTGCATTTCGGACTCTTTTGTTGACCATGATGGCTACTCCATTTCTTCTAAGGAATTCCAACATTCAGATATTTTAAATGAAAACAATTGACTATCAAATGTGGCAGCTGGAACTCTAAGATATCACTTATAGGAGTACAAGTGTGTTACATCGTATGGTGAAACCACTTTAGAAAACTGTTTGGCAATCTACTAAAATTAGACACAGACCCAGTAAGTCGGCAATTCCATTTCAAGGTATATATTCCCACCAAAAATGCAAGTATACATTCACCAAAAGAAACACACTAAAGTGCTCACAGCAGCACTATTTTTAACAGGCAAAACTAGAAACTACCAAAATATCCAACAGCAGGTGTATATATAATGATGGTATATTTATATGATAGAATACATAGCAGAAGTATGAATGAAGCACTACCATAGGCCACAACATAGTCTCTCAAAAAATGTTAAGTGAAAGAAGCCAGGATATTTATTCATTGTGGTCTCAAATGTCAGCTCCATTTCATTGCTATAAAAACAGGTCTGTAATAGGTGGTTAATATCCAGTAAAGCGCTGGCAGCTGCAATGGCACATAGAGCGCAGCCGAGAGGAGCTACCTCCTTCCAAGGTCAGGGGTGGCAGCCAGGAGGAGTTGCCCTACGCCTGATTTCAGGGGCGGCGGCCGGGAGGAGCAACCCCACGTCCAAGGAGTGGTGGCTGCATGGGTGCTGGAGGGCCTAGTGGAGCTATTACACCTTCGAGGTCGGGAGGGGCGGCAGTGAGGAGATACCCCTTGTCCAAGGTAAGGAGCAGCAGCTGCACTTTGCAGGAGCAGCCATGAAGAGACACCCCACGTCCAAGGTAAGAGAAACCCAAGTAAGACGGTAGGTGTTGCAAGAGGGCATCAGAAGGCAGACACACAAAACCATAATCACAGAAAACTAGTCAATCTAATCACACTAGGACCACAGCCTTGTCTAACTCAATGAAAATAAGCCATGCCCTGTGGGGCCACCCAAGATGGGAAGGCATGGTGGAGAGGTCTGACGGAATGTGGTCCACTGGAGAAGGGAATGGCAAACCACTTCAGTATTCTTGCCTTGAGAACCCCATGAACAGTATGAAAGGGCAAAATGATAGGATACTGAAAGAGGAACTCCCCAGGTCAGTAGGTGCCCAATATGCTACTGGAGATTAGTGGAGAAATAACTCCAGAAAGAATGAAGGGATGGAGCCAAATCAAAAACATACCCAGTTGTGGATGTGACTGGTGATAGAAGCAAGGTCCGATGCTGTAAAGAACAATATTGCATAGGAACCTGGAATGTCAGGTCCATGAATCAAGGCAAATTGGAAGTGGGCAAACAGGAGATGGCAAGAGTGAACGTCGACATTCTAGGAATCAGCGAACTAAAATGGACTGGAATGGGTGAACTTAAATCAGATGACCATTATATCTACTACTGTGGGCACGAATCCCTTAGAAGAAATGGAGTAGCCATCATGGTCAACAAAAGAGTCCGAAATGCAGTACTTGGATGCAATCTCAAAAATGACAGGATGATCTCTGTTCATTTCCAAGGCAAACCATTCAATAACACAGTAATCCAAGTCTATGCCCCAACCAGTAACGCTGAAGAAGCTGAAGTTGAACGGTTCTATGAAGACCTACAAGACCTTTTAGAACTAACACACAAAAAAGATGTCCTTTTCATTATAGGGTACTGGAATGCAAAAGTAGGAAGTCAAGAAACACCTGGAGTAACAGGCAAATTTGGCCTTGGAATACAGAATGAAGCAGGGCAAAGGCTAATAGAGTTTTGCCAAGAAAATCCACTGGTCATAGCAATCACCCTCTTCCAACAACACAAGAGAAGACTCTACACATGGACATCACCAGATGGTCAACACCGAAATCAGACTGATTATATTCTTTGCAGCCAAAGATACAGAAGCTCTATACAGTCAACAAAACAAGACCAGGAGCTGACTGTGGCTCAGATCATGAACTCCTTATTGCCAAATTCAGACTTAAATTGAAGAAAGTAGGGAAAACCACTAGACCATTCAGGTATGACCTAAATCAAATCCCTTATGATTATACAGTGGAAGTGAGAAATAGATTTAAGGGACTAGATGTGATAGATAGAGTGCCTGATGAACTACGGATGGAGGTTCGTGACGTTGTACAGGAGACAGGGATCAAGACCATCCCCATGGAAAAGAAATGCAAAAAAGCAAAATGGCTGTCTGAGGAGGCCTTACAAATAGCTGTAAGCAAAGGAGAAAAGGAAAGATATAAGCATCTGAATGCAGAGTTCCAGAGAATAGCAAGGAGAGATAAGAAAGCCTTCCTCAGCAATTAATGCAAAGAAATAGAGGAAAAAACAGAATGGGAAAGACTAGAGATCTCGTCAAGAAAATTAGAGATACCAAGGGAACATTTCATGCAAAGATGGGCTCGATAAAGGACAGAAATGGTATGGACCTAACAGAAGCAGAAGATATTAAGAAGAGGTGGTAGGAATACACAGAAGAACTGTACAAAAAAGATCTTCACGACCCAGATAATCATGATGGTGTGATCACTCACCTAGAGCCAGATATCCTGGAATGTGAAGTCAAGTGGGCCTTAGAAAGCATCACTATGAACAAAGCTAGTGGAGGTGATGGAATTCCAGTTGAGCTATTTCAAATCCTGGAAGATGATGCTGTGAAAGTGCTGCACTCAATATGCCAGCAAATTTGGAAAACTCAGCAGTGGCCACAGGACTGGAAAAGGTCAGTTTTCATTCCAATCTCAAAGAAAGGCAATGCCAAAGAATGCTCAAACCACCGCACGATTGCACTTATCTCACACACTAGTAAAGTAATGCTCAAAATTCTCCAAGCCAGGCTTCAGCAATATGTGAACTGTGAACTTCCAGATGTTCAAGCTGGTTTTAGAAAAGGCAGAGGAACCAGAGATCAAATTGCCAACATCCACTGGATCATCAAAAAAGCAAGAGAGTTCCAGAAAAACATCTATTTCTGCTTTATTGACTATACCAAAGCCTTTGACTGTGTGGATCACAATAAACTGTGGAAAATTCTGAAAGAGATAGGAATACCAGAGCACCTGACCTGCCTCTTGAGAAACCTACGCATGTCAGGAAGCAACAGTTAGAACTGGACATGGAACAACAGACTGGTTCCAAATAGGAAAAGGAGTATGTCAAGGCTGTATATTGTCACCCTGCTTATTTAACTTATATGCAGAGTACATCATTAGAAACGCGGGGCTGGAAGAAGCACAAGCTGGAATCAAGATTGCCAGGAGAAATCTCAATAACCTCAGATATGCAGATGACACCACCCTTATGGCAGAGAGTGAAGAGCAACTAAAGAGCCTCTCGATGAAAGTGAAAGAGGAGAGTGAAAAAGTTGGCTTAAAATTCAACATTCAGAAAACGAAGATCATGGCACCTGGTCCCATCATTTCATGGGAAATAAGTGGGGAAACAGTGGAAATAGTGTCAGACTTTATTTTTTGGGGCTCCAAAATCACTGCAGATGGTGACTGCAGCCATGAAATTAAAACACGCTTACTCCTTGGCAGGAAAGTAATGACCAACCTAGATAGCATATTGAAAAGCAGAGACATTACTTTGCCAACAAAGGTCTGCCTAGTCAAGGCTATGGTTTTTCCTGTGGTCATGTATGGATGTAAGAGTCGGACTGTGAAGAAAGCTGAGTGCCGAAGAATTTATGTTTTGATCTGGGTGTGGGAGAAGACTCTTGAGAGTCCCTTGGACTGCAAGGAGATCCAACCAGTCCATTCTGAAGGTGATCGGCTCTAGGATTTCTTTGGAAGGAATGATGCTAAAGCTGAAACTCCAGTACTTTGGCCACCTCTTGCAAAGAGTTCACTCATTGGAAAAGACTCTGATGCTGGAAGGGATTGGGGGCAGGAGGAGAAGGGGACGAGAGAGTATGAGATGGCTGGATGGCATCACTGACTCGATGGATGTGAGTCTGAGTGAACTCCAGGAGTTGGTGATGGACAGGGAGGCCTGGTGTGCTGCGATTCGTGGGGTCGCAAAATGTCAGACATGACTGAGCAACTGAACTGAACTGAACTTAATGCAGTAAAGATCATAGACATCATATTAGATCACTAATAATCTCAAAACAGTAGTTGGGGAAAGCAACTAATATAAATAATAGATATGTTATTCTCAAAGTTCTCTAGACCTTGTATGAGTCATCTCCAGAATTCTCTCAGTAACTCTTCGCCATAGGTATTGTTACTCATTACTTTTTATAAAAGGAGGAACTAAGACCCAGTGAACTTGAGCAATTTGCCCAAGGTTACAAAGCTCTTAAAGAGCCAAACCTTGATTCAAATCCGGAATTGCTTGCTCCAAAATCCCAGAGTGGTTCTATCACATCCCCATGGACCTAGGCTATTAGCGTCTTTGATTTTTACCAGTAAAACAATTTCATAAAACTTGCATCCTTATAAATATCTCATATAAACAAAGTAGCCTGAGGTGATTTCCCAGGAATATTACTGCATTATGGTTTATTGCCATTTACAACCCAGAAAATGTCCCAAAGCCTTTACTCTTAATAAGGAAAAAATGGAAGAACAGTTTCCTTGATCCCCAAATAACATTTGACTGCCCAGGACATAGCCAGAGTATAGCTAAACCACCCCCACCACAGGCCCCCAGAAGTCTTTCTGCAAAAGGGTAGGGAGGGGGCCACCAAGGTCAAGTTTTAAAGCTTTTCTTATTGTAGCTGTTTTATTATTCATATACTTTTAATAGCATCTCAGTGATTGTTTTATAGGCCTACGGTAGCTTAAGTTCATGCTAAAGGCATTACAAGTTTCTCCCTTTTAAATTTTTAACCAGAATAAAAGTTGACAAAAATCACATATGCTCCTGAAACAGTCAAATCTCATTTTCTAACAGAAATCTGGACAGTTTTACATGGCAGGTTACAGATTTGAGGGGGTCCCATTGGGATTTGGTGTCCATTACAACTACAAAAACTGAAAGTCTTGATGACCATCTATAGCCAAGCATGTGATGTTTTCTGACTTAAAAGTCATTTTCAGAAAGGATTATCACAAGCAGATGAAGAAAGAAAACATTCTATTTTTCTTCTTTTCATTAAACAACAAACCAAACATTTCCACAACTGGGAAGGGGAGACACTGAACAGGAGGAGACGAGAAATTTCGAAATTACGCAACCACTAAAAAGACAACTTAAACTATCCAAGTTGATAATGCTTAGTTTAGAAGAGGTTAATGGTTGCCTTTTATTGAAGGGGAATGAGTTTTGTTAAATATATTGATAGCATAAACATTAATAATTGAAGCACAAATCTTTCCCACTGCCCCACTAGACCTACTCTATTGAATGTATGATGATGAATTTAAAGTTTTAGCTTTTATATATAGGAGCCAACAGCAGAATCTCTCCCAAATCTAGATGTCTGGGTCACTGAAAAGTTTTCCTGGCAGGATAATTCCCAGCTATAACAGTAACCTTATGAGAAAATTAGAGTTGAGGGGATATATTGAGGGAATGTCTGATAAATACTTTTGTGTTTGCTAACATACAATGATAAATTCAGCACACTGCAGTCAATAATGACATGATCAAACACCTTAAATGAGTAATAATGGCCTATACACAGCTAGCCTTTAGTGCCTATCTCTTGATTCCATTAAGATATTCATTAAGATCTCCTTTCCTCGGGTTTTAATGGGGTGCTAGTGAATCTATTTTATCTTTACAGATAAACTACAAGCTAAGAGGTGGCTTTTTCTATCTTTAGCTTTCCAGCAAAACATCTTTCAACCAACCATTCAGATTTCACAACTCAGAGCTATGGGGGCACCCCATCCCTCACCCCACCCAGATGCTTTGGTCCCCTAGATGCAGAGACTCATTTTCAGGATTATAATCACTGAACTGACTTGTGCACTCAGAATTACATCCCCAGTGTCAGGACATGAATTCCCTCCTCCTGCCACCTTGCCACACCAGAATCATTCACCTTGCGATCTAGCTCTCCTCTCCCTCAGCTTCCTTCTTCCTCACCACAAACACTCCAGCTTTACCTCCTGCGATAGTTAATTTTATGTATCAATTTGGCTAGGCTATGACACCTAGTTATTTTTTTAAATGCCATTCTAGGTGTTGCTGTGAAGGTTATTTTGTAGATGTGACTAACATCTATAAGCAGTTGGGCTTTCCAGGTGGCTCAGTAGTAAAGAATCCACCTGTCAGTGCAGGAAACATGAGTTCAATCCCTGATCCTGGAAGATCCCACATGCTGTAGGGCAACTAAGTCCATGGGTCTCAACTACTGAGCCTGTTCTCTAGAGCCTGGAAGCCACAAATGTTGAGCCCATGTTCCACAACTACTGCAGCCTGAGCGCCCTAGAGCCTGTGCTCTGCAGCAAGAGAAGCCACCACAGTGAGAAGCCAGCACTGCAACTAGAGAGCAGCCCCTACTCTCTTCAACTAGAGAAAAGCCTGTGCATAATAAAGACACAGCACAGCCAAAAATAAATAAAAATAAAATATTTTTTTAAATAAATAAAATCTATAATCAGTTGACCTAAGTGAAAAAAGATCACTCACAAAATATGGGTGGGCCTCGTCCAATCAGGCTTCCCAGGTGCTAGAGGTAAACAATCTGCCTACCAACGCAGGACGTGGGTTTGATTCCTGGGTTGAGAAGATGTCCTGTAGAAGGAAATGGCAACCCACTGCAGTATTCTTGCCTGGAGAATCCCATGGACTAAGGCAGGGCTACAGTCCATAGAGTGGCAAAGAGCTGGACATGACTGAGGCAACTTAGCATGCACATTCATCCAATCAATTGAAGGCCTTGAGAGTGAAAACTAAGGTTTCTCAGAGGAGAAGACATTCCAATAGCTGGAATTTGGAATGTCTGATTTTCCAGGCTGCCAGCATGGACTGCAGATTTCAGATTTTGAATTTATCAGTCCCCACCCAACAACTGTGTGAGCAAACTTGAGAAGGCTCAGAGAGAGGAGAAAGAGACAAAAACAGAGACAGATAAAGAGAGAATGGGTTCTATGTCTCTAATACAAAAAAAACTCCTAATACACATGCCTTCAAACCTTGTCTATTCCTACTACTGCTAATTATCTCAAAACAAAAGACTCACGAGTCACTCATCTTAGAAGTAGAATCTCATAGTCTGTCGGGAGCTGAGTTAGGCATTACAGACAAAATGGAGGCACGGCCCCAGACCCCTCTCCTCATTCTGCAGGCACGGCCCGGGATGAAGGAGTTAGGCCTTGTAATTCTGACTTGTCTTTTCCTCTCCTCAGCTGAGTTGACTGAAAAGGAATATTAAGGTGCTTATTGTTCTTGAGAGGAGCATGAGAAGGCTTTGTGCAGCTGTGCTCAGAAAATAATTCATAAAGTTAATCATTGACATTTGTTCAAGGACTTTTACAAAAGAGTGTTCCAGGATGAGCACATAGGCTGTAGCTTGAGGCCATGGGAGGGATTGCTATCTGAAGCCTATTTGTGAGGAGAATGTTTATGGCAAAGGAGTTTACTGAATTTAGGGCTTAGAAATTAAAACAGTTAGAAGTTAAAGATTTAAGGAATGTTGTAAAGCTAGCATATTTTACTATAGCTTATAGAAGTTACGAATTTTTAGAGATACTATAGCTAGAAGCCTTTTTAAGAGATAGTGAGCTCAGGATGTTAGGGGCAAACAGGATTTAAGAAGATAAGTAGTAAACTGAGGAATGTAGCATGAGTTACAATGTAATCACAAGTTAACTATAGGACACATTAGAGGAGATAGATAATAGATGATAAGGCTGATTCCAAGAGAATCACTGAAGCAGGAACTCTGTTGAAGAGCAACAATGATTTATGGAGATAATAAATCTGGGAGAGGGGGAACTGAAAATGTCAAACCTCTGGCCTAATGTTTTTGTAAAAGTATAAAAGAGAATCTTCAACTTGAAATAAACAGTCAGTCCAAAAGAAAATTGAAAGGCTGCCTCATCGCTGACACTGTCCATCTCTTCAGGTTGAGTCCCTGGCTGCTGGAGCTGGACTCCAGCAATAGTCATTCCACAGTAAAATTTTACACACTAATATTTCATAGAAAGGGAACTTTAAGTTGTGTGAAGATGGCTATAATCCTCAAGTCAGGTTCTGAAAGATTCTTGACTTGACCAAACTTTAGTCAGGCTCCTGAACTTTCTGCTGGGCCCATCTGTGCACCCCACTGTAAAAATCTAGTTTTCAGCAAGAACCCTACTAAACAGTTTACCCAGAACCCCCCACCCTGAAAATCTGATCCCCCTCCATATCTGATCAGGTCCTCTCCCTCCACCATCCTCCAGGCTATGTCTGCTCAGTGTGGCCTATCTTCAGCAAAGACCACTGTCAGGTCAGTTTAGCTAGAATCTCCTTTACCTCTGATGTTTCCTCTTAGTAATTTTCCATGCACTGACCCCCACCCACTCCTTAGCTATAAATTCCCACTTGCCCAGACAGTATTCAGAGTTCAGCCCAATCTCTCCCTCCCACTGTGGAATCCCACTACAGTGGTCCCTGTACCTATTGTGGTGATCCTAAACAGTCTGCTTTAACATCTTTAACAAGCATCATCAACCAATTTTTCCTTCAGTACTTCTAGTTAAAACAAATTGCCCTATAACTTGATTGTAAGCCAACACAAAGAAGACTTAGTGTTACTCATTTTAGAAAGGACGGCATTTCAGCAAGAAACCTGTTTTCTCTCTCCAAAACTGAGCACATCTGGGGAATTCAAACCAGCTCCTTCAACCCAAAGAACAGGGAAAAAACAGGCGAGCTCCAGGACAACCTGGGACAAGCCTGACTGCACCAGCACTGAGCTGGCGCTTCTTCAACTTCAATTCCATGCTCTTACATTTGCAGCAGAACTGCTCAGGGCTCCTAAGAACCTTCTGCTAGATGTCAGTCTAGGACAAGATCAGATATGTGGGGCTACCTCCCATGAGAATGATCAGCTGCCAAGCATATCTCCAACTTGCTCTCAGAAATCTACAAAACATGTGGCTGAATTTTCTCCCCTTTGCAGGGGGAAAAAAAAATAAGATTTCTGAAATCTAAAACGCTACTCAGAAGTTAACATATTTCCTGAAGGGAAAAAAGAAAATAACCCAGAAGTCTCATGTTGCTTAAGATTCAAGCATTGATCAAAGTTATTTTTCTATTTCTAAGAAAGTCTTTTTTTAAAGAATTTTCAAAATTCTTAGGGGTGCTAATTAGAAGAGAAAAGACAACATAAAACTAGGCTTATTTCCAACAGAAGAATGTCTGCAAATAATCATTACTCATACATCATTTGGATGGGTGGCTATTGATTTGAGAACTCACCAGGAAGAAATATTATAATGAGACCACTCCACCTACAACATAACTTTTCAGGACTTATGATCAGAAATTATCATTAGTGTCCCTCATACAAAGAATCACTGGTCAGCCCAGTTGACTCAGGATCCTTTGTAGATCTGGCCAAACTGAATCCTGGTATCACTGATCAATGAATAAAGAAGGAAGATTTTTTTTTTTAAGTTCCTCAGATCAATGGTGAGAACAAAATATCACAGAGAAACAGGGCAGAGGTCAAGGTCCTGTAACCTCTCAGTCTCCTAAAGAAAAGACCATCTATACCAGTTACCAGCTGCCCCTTAACTCAGACTCATAAGCACCCGAGGTTCCAACACCATTCCACTTGAGGTCACTGGCCTCTGCAGACTGCAGGCCTGAACAAGTGGGGTTTCTTGCCCACTGCTGATGCCACCCCTAGGGGGTGGGAGGGGAGACACTTCCTCCACATCTTGTGACTGTTGTGGATACTACAGGGAAAGGAAGCACAGGATGCCAACAGACACTGTCCTGCAGAGCCCTGGTATCCAACCTTTTGGCACCAGGGACCGGCTTCATGGGAGACAATTTTTCCACTGTCTAGGGGCAAGAGGAGGTGGCAGATGGTTTCTGGATGACTCTCTTAAGGAGGGCACAACCTAGATCCCTCGCATGCACAGTTCACAGTAGGGTTCACACTCCTATGAGAATCTAATGCCGCCACTAATCTGACAGGAGGCAGAGCTCAGGCAGTAATGCAAGCAATGGGGAGTGGCTGGAAATACAGATGAAGCATTGCTGGCTTGTCCACCACTCACCTCCTCTGTGTGGCCTGGTTCCTTACAGGCCACAGACCAGTACCTGGGCAGAGTGCTAAATCTGGAACCCCTGGGCAGAGTGCTAAATCCCAGATCTTGTGCTCCATTGACCTTCTCATTCATCACCAACTGGAAAAATCTCAGTTAGAAACAGCTGAAGAATCAAACGTTCTTGCATGAGGCTGAAGAAACCACCAAGCAGGGATAAATGCAATCTCAAGTTTGCAAAGCCCTGGGGTTTTGGCAATGCATGTAGAATGATTTATTTGAATAATTACTATGAGTGAAATATTATACTTCATTATATAAACATGAAGGAGTCAAGATCTCCAACCTCAGGGGGCTTATATCTGATGGGGAAGACTGGCAAGTTCCAAGCTAAAAGGCGGTGGGTGACATAAGTTTAATTGAGGAAGACAATCCTACAGAAGCCCACAGGCAGAAACAATTAATTTCAACTAGGAAAATTGAAATAGGCCGCCAAATAAATGAGTAGGACTCTGGGTAGTTTCCCCTAGAAGCTCAAAAGGAAATTTAGGGGATACTTGGGATTAAGGGAAGAAAACAATGGATAGAAGTGACACAGAAGGGAGAATGACCCCAGCAACATAGCAGCAGGCAGAGACCCCTGGGGAAAGAAAAGACTTATTCTGGGTTCATAGACTGAGCTTCTTCCCCAGTTATTTTTCTTACGCCTCCAGGAGAAGTCTATAACACACAACAGTCTTTTATTGAGCGCTTAGGGACAAAAAGAAAGAGACTGGGTGGAGGCTTCAGATCAGCGAGACAAACGAGCCCTTTTTTCTCCAGGATATGTAAATCTTGGAAACTGTATTTGGAGGATTGTACCTGAATATGAAAGAAACAGAGACCAGAGGACTTGGCAACATTTGGATTTGACATATAAAAACGGTAAAGTAATAAATTTTAAAATGACAGTGGAAGTGCAAAGGAAGGAAATGACTTTCACATTCTATAACCCTGAGCTAGTCAAATACCCCAGTATTCATGCTTTCTCTCACTGTCCGGTTGTTAACTCATGCTGGTCCCTCTGAAAGAATAAAATACCTTCTTAAGGTGCACCAAATGCTACCTCCTTCTGGAAACCTCTGTGCCTCTTCCAGGCAAATTTAAGAATTCCCCTTAGGCTCTCATGCACTTACCTCAATTAATCCCATTCTCCACTGTCTAAAAAATGCTTAGTCACCGGATGGTCCCCTTATTAAACAAAAAATTAGACTCAAAAATAGGAACTGTGTATCTTTATCTGTGTGACCTCAATGTGCAAAACATCAGCTCACTCATGAAAAAAGAAAAATGTTAGTCACTAAGTCCTGTCTGATTCTTTGTGACCCCAGGGACTGTAGCCCCCTCCCCCACCAGGCTCCTCTATCCATGGAATTCTCTAGGCAAGAATACTGGAGTAGGTGGCCATTCCCTTCTCCAGGGGACCTTCCTGGTCCAGGGATCAAGCCCAGATCTTCTGCACTGCAGGCAGGTTCTTTAATGTCTGAGACACCAGGGAAGCCCCAGCTTACCCATAGTCGGTGCTTAATCAAATTTTCTGAAAATAAAGAGAAGAAAGAGGAAGATTTCAACTGGACTGTGAAGGACAGTTATGAGGCAATTAAAGTGCAGAACAGAATCAAAGACATTCTAAGAGGGAGTACAGGAAGGAGGAATATAAAAGAAATGGCTTGCTTAAAACATGGTAGTCTGACTAAATGCATTTACCCTCTGCTCTCTTCTGAAGTGCCACAGAAATGCAAAAAATTTAAGGAATTCAAGGAATTTTTTTTCACTATGAAGTCACAGGACCAATATTTTTGCAAAATAGGAAGTAGATGAGAAGTTACTGTGGCTGAAAATGATGAAGACCAAATGTTTAGAGAGGGAGACTCCAAAAAGCAGCAGAAATATATGCCTGGGAAAGCCTGGCCATAGATCCAATGGATCATGGGTCTGAAAACAGGGAAATGAGTTAAACCTGAATAAGAAGCTTCCAGAGCCTCCGATTCAATTCAATCAGGGTAACACCATGCACACTAGCAGTTCACCAGGGGATTGTTCTGAGGAGATTTTGAACTAGACCCTCCAAACACTCAATGGACATGCTATAGCCTTCTTTGATATTGTTGTTCTTATTGTTTAGTCACTCAGTAATGTCCAACTCTTTTACAAGCCCATGGACTGTAGCCTGCCAGGCTCCTCTGTCCATGGGATTTTCCAGGCAAGAATATTGGAGTGGGTTGCCATTTCCTTCTCAGGGGATCTTCCTGAACCAGGGATCGAACCCACACCTCCTGAATTGGCAGGCAGATTCTTTACCACTAATATTAAATATATGTGTACCATATACTTTCAGCTCCCTTACACCAGGCCCGTCAACAACTCTGACTCCAGAACTTTAGATCCCACAAGTGGAAAAGTCTAGTTTGGGGCCTGATTACCAGTATTGGTAGGTCAACTCTGCACACAAAACTTTTAATAAACTTTCTAGTGATTCATTGTTAAATAAAAAAAAAATTTAAGCCATTACTCTCACTTTATTTCCCCTTTAAATGCAATCTAATTTATTTAAATGCAATCTAATTTATTTATGCCCTGCAGATGCCCAGTGTTAGTTTTAAAACATAAAGACTGTAGCCAAACAGAGAAGATGTCTAAGGAAACCAGAGAAGCCAAATTCAAATTGATTTATTGTGGGTCAAACACCCCCAGAGAGAAGCAAAGAACTGGAGATTCAATTAGAGTAGGAGAAAATCAGGTTTGCAATAGAGGTTATTATCATTAAAAATCAGAGTTTGCTTTCTAAAGAAGCTCAGTAACCCCTACAGAGACTGAAAGGGGATTTCTGGGTAAAGATTTGAGGCTGGATCAAAGATCTGTCCTCCTCTAGTTAATTTTCTTAAGAAAATTAAATAGACAAATTTAACAAATTTTTAAATTAAAAAAAATTATCCAAATTCTAATCAAGAAAAGGTGACATAACTTGTTGCCCCAAATTGCAAAAGTGGTGGCAAATGAAAGAAATGGGAGATTCTCAAAGACTTGGTGGGAGGGGGAGGTCTCTCAGATAGACTGGAAAAAGATTCCTTTGCCAAGTGATGTCACTGACCACCCACTGGGGCTAGATTTTTGCCTTAAGGTATATTAGCAGTCATGACAAAAACAGAGGCTTTAAATGCACTTGTATGACTCAACTTAGCTTTTTAATCTGTGACCCTACCACACAGTAGCTGTTTTCCATCTTGGTCCCCAAAGTGGAGATATGAAACATCTCTGAAGCAGACAGGAAGCCTGGAGTCCAGTCAAGTGCAACCAAACCCAGCTTAGCTCAGACAAGCCAGAGCTTATTTAGAAACTCCTGAGCATGAAAGCAAATATTTGTTTTGTAAGGCATTGAGATTTTGAAGTTGTTTATTGCACAAGAAAGAGCTATTATAGGCTCCTAACTCAATCCCTCTGTATTAGAAACAATCCTAAGGGATGAAGATGAGTAGACAAAATTCTCGTGTGTGTACTCATACCCACTAATTTATAGAGAAGCATACTGAGTAGATGTTCAGGCAGCCCAGGAAAATGCAGGCAAGAAATCCTCTGGAGCAGAAGATTTTACCTGCCACTAAAGAGGTCAGGATCTCAGAAGAGGCAAGAAAACCACCAAGGCTTAATCAGGGGGAACTCCAAAGCCTGAGGCTTCCAGGCTCCTGGGGAATAAAACAGACCTAGGCAAAGTAGATCCTGGTATAGAACAAGCTCAGGGCTCCAAGAAAGGATTCATAGCCCCAGCAGAACATTCCTCCACAGCCCAGCCACACACCTGTGGACAGAGAATGCCACATGCCGTATCAGCAAACAAAGGACCTTACAGCCATCGAGTCATCAGCCACTACAGCTGCCCAGTGAGTGGACCCTGAGAAAACTCAAGTTGAAGACAGGCTGCCCACCATCAGCCACTGTAGTCACCCCCAAGAGTACATCCTGAGGGGATTCAGGATGGGAAATAACAGAATACTGGCTGTAGACAATTAAGGTGCATATGGAAGGAATGATTTCAATGAGTCTAGCCTCCTGCATCTCCCCATACATAGAAAAGCACTAAATTCATTAATGAGATATCTGGTTTTCTTTAACAGTAATCTTTTGATGTTCCAATTATCTGGCTTTTGTTGCAAAAACTCCTACATATCTTGCCTCCTCTCCTATCCCTTCAGAGCAGTCCCTCAGAGCTGAAAGGCTGCCTACCCCTGCCCCTCTCCTTGGGCTTAAGTCCTCAGAAAGTCCATTAATAAAATAATTCTCAGGACTTCCCTGGTGGTCCAGTGGTTAAGAATCCACCTGCCGATGCAGAGGACAAGAGTTCAATCCCTGTCAGGGAACAAAGATCCCACATGCAGCAGGGGAACCAAGCCCTAGCACCACAACTAGAGAGCCTGTGTGCCACAAGTAAGGCCCAATGCGGCCACACAAACAAATGTTTTAAATAACAGTAATTCTCAATTTACAGGTTGTGCATTTTTTTCCCAGTTGACACACCTTCAACTTCATGTCCTAGTTATGTCAAAGTAAAAAGAGTACGTGGAAAACAATATTCAATCTTCAGACTGCAAGTCAGAAAGACAAATCGGTCTTAGATAAAGAAGAAATTTTGGGAGAATTCATGTATAGTACATTATATTGTCTAGAAAGTGGGCAGAGTTGTGCAAGCTGGATCAAGATCAAAAGAAATGGTATGGCAGTCAAGCAAATACTGAAACATAAGAAATAAAAAGAAAGAGAGAGGGACAGAGCAAAGGAGGAAGTAAGAAAGGGAGAAGAGAGGCAGATAAAGGGTATAATCAGAAAAAAAAGGAAAAAAAAATATAATCTAAGAAAGACAAGACAAATTCCCTGTGTGTGCTTCTTGCTACAAAAGAATTTAAGAAAAGCATGAATTAAGTAAAACAATAATTCAAAGTGAAAATGAAGTAATGGAGAGAAATGAAAGGGAGATTATGGAACTAAAGAAACAAACTAGGGATCAAAAATACATCATTATAGAAATAATAAGCAGAAATAGTGACTGACACAGAATTATTGGCATAGCCTAACAAATTACTGATAAAGAATAGAGGCTTGGATTGATCACAGTGCAGAGGAGAGACAGTTTTCCTCAACCCTCTTAGGTCCCTGGCTGGGTCTGAAAGTTAAACTGACAAAGAAATATTAACAAGGGAAAAGCATACAAATTTTATTGAGTTTTTACATATACACAAAAAAATTCAAAAGAGACCAGACACATGAACAAAAGGAAAAGATTTTATACCTTCTTGACCAAGAAACAATTAATTTGCGAAGAATTGACAAGACAAGGGGTTTTAGCTAGAGGTAGTTCAACTAGGGCTAGCTAGTACTTTTCTTTCTTAACTAGAAAGATGAAGGTTAGTTTGCATGCATGCATACCCAGTCGCTTCAGTCATGTCCAACTCTTTGCAACCCTATGGACTATAGCCCACCAGGCTCCTCTGTCCATGGGATTCTCCAGGCAAGAGTACTGGAGTGGGTTCCCATACTCCCCCAGGGGATCTTCCTGACCCAGGGATTGAACCCATGTCCTTATGTCTCCGGCATTGGCAGCTGGGCTCTTCACCACTAGCAGCAGGCAAAGCTTCATCTGTATTTACAGTTGCTCCCCATCACTCACATTACTGCCCGAGCTCCCCTGTCAGATCAGCAGCAGCATAGTAAATGTAATTCCCCTTAAATCATCCCCAAACCACTTTCCCCACTCCCGTCTATGGAAAAATAGTCTTTCGCAAAACCAATCCCTGGTGCCAAAAAATTGGGGACCACTGTTCTAAGGGATTAAACAAAGCTGTGCTCAGGCTTCCAAAAAACAACATCCAATGCCAGAAGCCCAGAAGCAATGCCTATAATAATATTCTTAGACCAGGAGAGATAACCCCAAATGTGACAGACACAGTCAAATAATCCTCCAGCATGAAAACAGAGATAAGCATTTTCCATTGGGAAATAACAAAAGAAATGTAGCACACAAACAGCATTTTGGGGAGGAGAAGGTGGGATTCCTGACCACAAAATACAATCAGTCAAAAGAATGAAGAAAAGCTGTGACCTTAAAACTATACAACACTTAATAGAAAAAGTAACTCATGAATTTTCCAGCTAGACAATTTGCCCTTTGAGTATGATGCTAAAGGGTGAATTGGGGAATAAAATTCCTATAAGTTCTTCTTAAAAGTATTACTAGGAAATAAATCTAACTCAATAAAAGAAGAATCAAATAAATTTTTAAAAGACATAGACATGGAGAAGTCTTGATTAAAAAAAAAAAACTAGTGGTAAGCATTAGCCCATCTATTTAAACATTGAAGACTAAGGATGAAGGCAACAGTGGTTAGAGAATAGGATGTAAAGCATCAGCTTTGACAACTTAAAAATAATCAAATGAGTAATGAGAACTCAGAGGGACAGAAGAACTAGAAGAATGCACATTTCCTTGTTCATCACAGTAGGAAGTCCACTGCTCCATCCAAAATTGAAAAACTGGAATTTTAAAAAGCAAAAGTATCCCCCAACCTTTTCATCAACTTTTCCCTCTTAATTTCAAAGGCACTATTTTAGAAACTATTATCACACGTGGTAAAGAAATGTGTGTCTGAGGTTCAGCAGTCTCCACAGTTTCCCTTCATTTCTTCTGTTAAATTCAAGTAAAATTGAACAGAATATGTTTTAAATATAGATTTCATTTTTATGAAAGTGCTTTCATTTATATAAAATTAGTTCTCTCCTTTTTCCTCTGTGAATGTATTCATAAAGGCACATATGAGAAGAAAAAAAAAAGAAGACTTGGGAAGTGATGTGTACCTATGATGTGTATCTAATACAAATAAGGGCTATTCTAGATTACAGATTAACAAACTACAGTTTACAAGCCCAAATCTGGTCCTAAATAAAGTTTTATTGAAACACAGGAATACCTCTTCATTTACATGTTGCCCTCCTGCTACAAGAACAGAATTTAGTTGTGATAACAGAGATCACTGGGTCTCCTAAGGTGGAAATATTTACTGTCTAGACATTTGCCAAAAGTTTGGTGGGTCCCACATATCAGATCAGATCAGATCAGTCGCTCAGTCGTGTCCGACTCTTTGCGACCCCATGAATCACAGCACGCCAGGCCTCCCTGTCCATCACCAACTCCAGGAGTTCACTCAGACTCACGTCCACTGAGTCAGTGATGCCATCCAGCCATCTCATCCTCTGTCATCCTCTTCTCCTCCTGCCCCCAATCCCTCCCAGCATCAGAGTCTTTTCCAATGAGTCAACTCTTCGCATGAGGTGGCCAAAGTACCGGAGTTTCAGCTTTAGCATCATTCCTTCCAAAGAAATCCCAGGGCTGATCTCCTTCACAATGGACTGGTTGGATCTCCTTGCAGTCCAAGGGACGCTCAAGAGTCTTCTCCAACACCACAGTTCAAAAGCATCAATTCTTCAGCGCTCAGCCTTCTTCACAGTCCAACTCTCACATCCATACATGACCACAGGAAAAACCATAGCCTTGACTAGACGAACCTTTGTTGGCAAAGTAATGTCTCTGCTTTTGAATATGCTATCTAGGTTGGTCATAACTTTCCTGCCAAGGAGTAAGTATCTTTTAATTTCATGGCTGCAGTCACCATCTGTAGTGATTTTGGAGCTCAGAAAAATAAAGTCTGACACTGTTTCCACTGTTTCCCCATCTATTTCCCATGAAGTGGTGGGACCGGATGCCATGATCTTCATTTTCTGAATGTTGAGCTTTAAGCCAAATTTTTCACTCTCCACTTTCACTTTTATCAAGAGGCTTTTTAGTTCCTCTTCACTTTCTGCCATAAGGGTGGTGTCATCTGCATATCTGAGGTTATTGATATTTCTCCCGGAAATCTTGATTCCAGTTTGTGTTTCTTCCAGTCCAGGGTTTCTCATGATGTACTCTGCATATAAGTTAAATAAACAGGGTGACAATATACAGCCTTGACGAACTCCTTTTCCTATTTGGAACCAGTCTGTTGTTCCATGTCCAGTTCTAACTGTTGCTTCCTGACCTGCATACAAATTTCTCAAGAGGCAGATCAGGTGGTCTGATATAGAGGGTGGTAACTGGGGGAGTGGAGTCTTTGGGTTTTTATTTTTCCTTTCTTTTTTGTTATTTGTTGTATTGCATAGAATTTTTAAAAATTTATTTTTAGTTGGAGGATAATTGTTTTACAATATTGTGTTTGCTTCTTGCATATGACAGTGTGAATCAACCATAAGTGTATATATATATATATATATATATATATATATATATATATACCTCTTCCTATTGAACCTCCCCTCTACCTTTCACCCCATCACAGCCCTCTAGGTTGTCACAGAGTACTGTGTTGAGCTCCCTGTGTTATACAACAACTTCCTATTAGTAATCTATTTTGCATACAGTAATATAGGTTTCTCAAGAGGCAGGTCAGGTGGTCTGGTATTCCCATCTCTTTCAGAATTTTCCACAGTTTATTGTGATCCACACAGTCAAAGGCTTTGGCATAGTCAATAAAGCAAAAATAGATGTTTTTCTGGAACTCTCTTGCTTTTTCGATGATCCAGCAGATGTTGGCAATTTGATCTCTGGTTCCTCTGCCTTTTCTAAAGCAGTTAGAACTGGACATGCAACAGACTGGCTCCAAATAGGAAAAGGAGTACATCAAGGCTGTATGTTGTCACCCTGCTTATTTAACTTGTATGCAGAGTACATCATGAGAAACGCTGGGCTAGAAGAAGCACAAGCTGGAATCAAGATTGCTGGGAGAAATCTCAATAACCTCAGATGACACCACCCTCATGGCAGAAAGTGAAGAGGAACTCAAAAGCCTCTTGATGAAGGTGAAAGAGAAGAGTGAAAAAGTTGGCTTAAAACTCAACATTCAGAAAACAAAGATCATGGCATCCGGTCCCATCACTTCATGGGAAATAGATGGGGAAACAGTGGAAATAGTGTCAGACTTTATTTTTTTGGGCTCCAAAATCACTGCAGATGGTGATTGCAGCCATGAAATTAAAAGATACTTACTCCTTGGCAGGAAAGTTATGACCAACCTAGATAACATATTCAAAAGCAGAGACACTACTTTGCCAACAAAGGTTCGTCTAGTCAAGGCTATGGTTTTTCCAGTGGTCATTTATGGATGTGAGAGTTGGACTGTGAAGAAGGCTGAGCACCGAAGAATTGATGCTTTTGAACTGTGGTGTTGGAAAAGACTCTTGAGAGTCCCTTGGACTGCAAGGAGATCCAACCAGTCCATTGTGAAGGAGATCAGCCCTGGGACTTCTTTGGAAGGAATGATGCTAAAGCTGAAACTCCGGTACTTTGGCCACCTCATGCGAAGAGTTGACTCATTGGAAAAGACCCTGATGCTGGGAGGGATTGGGGGCAGGAGGAGAAGGGGACGACAGAGGATGAGATGGCTGGATGGCATCACTGACTCGATGGACATGAGTTTGGGTGAACTCCGGGAGTTGGTGATGGACAGGGAGGCCTGGCATGCTGTGGTTCATGGGGTCACAAAGAGTCGGACACAACTGAGCAACTGAACTGAACTGAATGTAGGTTTCAATGTCACTTTTTCAGTTAGCCCACCCTCTCCTTCCTCCACTGTGCCCACAAGTCTGTTCTCTATGCCTGCATCTTTATTGCTGCACTGCAAACACGTTCATCAGTACCATTTTCTAGATTCCATATATATGCATTAATATATCATATTTCTTTTTCTGTTTCTGATTTACTTCACTCTGTATAAAAGGCTCTAGGTTCAACCACCACTAAAACTGGCTCAAATATATTCCCTTTTTTTTTTTTTTGCTGAGTAATATTCCATTGTATACGTACCACAACTTCATCCATTCCTCTCTTGATGGACATCAAAGTTGCTTCCGTGTCCCAGCTGTAGTAAATAGTGCTGCGATGTACTTTTCAATTATGGCCTTCTCAGGGTATATGCTCAGTAGTGGGATTGTTGGGTCATATGGCAGTTTTATTCCTAATTTTTTAAGGAATTTCCATACTGTTCTCCATAGTGGTTTTATCAATTTACATTCCTACCAAGAGTGTAAAAGGGTTTGCTTTTCTCCACATCCTCTCGAGCATTTATTGTTTGTAGATTGTTTGATGATGGCCATTCTGATCCCAGATCACCATGATGGTGTGATCACTCACCTAGAGCCAGACACCCTGGAGAGCAAAGTCAAGTGGGCCTTAGGAAGCATCACTACGAACAAAGAGGAGGTGATGGAATTCCAGCTGAGCTATTGCAAATCCTAAAAGATGATGCTGTGAAAGTGCTTCACTCGATATGCCAGAAAGTTTGGGAAACTCAGCAGTGTCCACAGGACTGGAAAGGTCAGTTTTCATTCCAATCCCAAAGAAAGGCAATGCCAAAGAATGTTCAAACTACCTCACAAGTGCACTCAGCTCACAGACTAGTAGTGTAATGCCCCAAATTCTCCAAGCAAGGATTCAACAGTGCATGAACCATGAACTTCCAGATGTTCAAGCTGGATTTAGAAAAGCAAAGGAACTAGAGATCAAATTGCCAACATATGTTTGATCATAGAAAAAGCAAGAGAGCTCCAGAAAAACATCTACTTTTGTTTTATAGACTATCCCAAAGCCTTTGACACTGTGGATCACAACAAACTGTGGAAAATTCTTCAAGAGATGGGAATGCTAGACCACCTGAACTACCTCCTGAGAAACCTGTATGCAGGTTAAGAAGCAACAGTTAGAACCAGACATGGAACAACGCACTGGTTCCAAATCGGGAAAGGAGTACATCAAGGCTGTATATTGTCACCCTGCTTATTTAACTTGTATGCAGAGTACATAATGCAAAATGCCAGGTTGGATGAAGCACAACCTGGAATCAAGATTGCCAGGAGAAATGTCAATCAATAACCTCAAATATGCAGATGACACCACACTTATGGCAGAAAATGAAGAGGAACTTAAGAGTTTCTTGATGAAAGTGAAAGAGGAAAGTGAAAAAACTGGCTTAAAACTCAACATTCAAAAAACTAAGGTCATGGCATCCAGTCCCATCACTTCATGGAAAATAGATGGGGAAACTGTGACAGACTTTATTTTGGGGGGTCTCCAAAATCACTGCAGATGGTGACTGCAGTCATGAAATTAAAAGACGCTTGCTCCTTGGAAGAAAATCTATGACCAACCTAGACAGCATATTAAAAATCAGGGACATTACTTTACTGACAAAGGTCCATCTAGTCAAAGCTATGGTTTTTCCAGTAGTCAAGTATGGATGTGAGAGTTGGACCATAAAGAAAGCTGAGAGCCTAAGAATTGATGCTTTTGAACTGTGGTGTTGGAGAAGACTCTTGAGAGTCCCTTGGACTGCAAGGAGATCCAACTGGTCAATCCTAAAGGAAATTAGTCCTGAATATTCATTGAAAGGACTTATGCTGAAGCTGAAGTTCCAATACTTTTGCCACCTGATGTGAAGAGCTGACTCCTTTGAAAAGACCCTGATGCTGGGAAAGATTGAAGGCAGAAGGAGAAGGAGACCACAGAGGATGATATGGTTGGATGGCATCACCAACTCAATGGACATGAGTTTGGGTAAACTCTGGGAATTGGTGATAGACAGGGAAGTCTGGTGTGCTGCAGTTCATGGGGTCACAAAGAGTCGGACACAACTGAGAGACTGAACTGAATAATGAGCAATGTTGAGCATCTTTTCATGAGTTTGTTGTTCATCTGTATGTCTTCTTTGGAGAAATGACTGTTGAGGTCTTCTACACACTTTTTGACTGGGTTGTTTCTTTTTTTGGTATTGAGCTGCATGAGCTTCTTGTTTATTTTGGAGATTAATCCTTTGTCAGTTGTTTCATTTCCAACTGTTTTCTCCCATTCTGAGGGTTGTCTTTTCATCTTGTTTATAGTTTCCTTTGCTGTGCAAAATCTTTTAAGTTTAATTAGGCCCCATTTGCTTATTTTTGTTTTTATTTCCATTACTCTAGGAGGTGGGTCAAAGAGGATATGTGTGTGCTAAGTCACTTCAGTTGTGTCCAACTCTTTGTGACCCCATGCACTGTAGCCTACCAGGCTCCTCTGTCCCTGGGATTTTCCAGGCAAGAATAATGGAGTAGATTACCATGACCTCCTCCAAGGAATCTTCCTGACCCAGGGATCAAACCCACACTTTGACATTATGTCTCTGGCATTGGCAGGTGGGTTCTTTACCATTAGCATCACCTGGATAGCCCCCCAAAGAGGATATTGCTATGATTTATGTCAAAGAGTATTTTGCTTATGCTTTTCTCTAAGAGTTTTATAGTTTGGGGCCTTAAATTTAGGTCTTTAATCCATTTTGAGTTTATTTTTGTGTATGGTGTTAGGAAGTATTCTAATTTCATTCTTTTACATACAGCTGTCCAATTTTCCCAGCACCACTTATTGAAGAGGCTGTCTTTTTTCCATTGTATATTCTTGCCTCCTTTGTCAAAAATAAAGTGCTGTAGGTGCATGGTTTATTTCCATGCTTTCAATCTTGTTCTATTGATCTATATTTTTGTTCTTGTGCCAAAACCATACTGTCTTGATTACCGCAGTTTTGTAGCATAATCTTAAGTCAGGAAAGTTGATTCTTCCAGCTCCATTTTTCTTTCTCATGATTGCTTTGGCAATTCAGGGTCTTCTGTGTGTCCATACAAATTGTGGAATTTTTTGTTCTAGCTCTGAAAAAAAAAAAGAAAGAAATAAAAATGCTAGTGGTAATTTGATAGGGATTGCATTGAATCCGTAAACTCCATTGGGTAATATAATCATTTTCACAATATTAAGTCTCCAATGCAAGTGCATAATATACCTCTCCATCCGTGTCATCTTTGATTTCTTTCATTGGTGTCTTATAGTTTTCTGTATTTAGGTCTTTTGTCTCTTAGGTAGGTTTATTCTTAGGTATTTTATTCTTTTTGTTGTAATGGTGAATAGGATTGTTTCTTGCATTTCTCTTTCTGATTTTTCATTGTTAATGTATAGGAATGCAAGAGATTTCTGTGTATTAATTTTGTATCCTGCCACTTTACTAAATTCATAGATTAGCTCTAGTAATTTTCTGGTGGCATCTTTGGATTTTCTATATATAGTATCATGTCATCTGCAAATAGTGAGAGTTTTACTTCATCTTTTCCAATCCTGATTCCTTTTATTTCTTTTTATTCTCTGATTGCTATGACTAGGACTTGTGATGAGAGTGAGCACCTTTGTCTTGTTCATGATCTTAGAGGAAATGCTTTCAGGTTTTCACCATTGAAAATAATATTTTCTGTGAATTTATCACATATGGCCTTTATTATGTCGAGGTATGTTCCCTTTACGACCATTTTCTGGAGAGCTTTTATCATAAATGGGTATTGAATATTGTCAAAACTTTTTATGCATCTAGTAAGATGATCATATGGTTTTTATCTTTCCATTTGTTTATATAGTGTATCACATTGAGTTGCATATATTGAAGAATCCTTGCATCCTTGGGATAAACCCTACTTGATCATGGCACATGATCCTTTTCATGTATTGTTGAATTCTGTTTGTTACTATTTTGTTCAGGATTTTTGCATCTGTGTTCATCAGTGATGTTGACCTGTAATTTTCTTTTTTTGCCATATCTTTTTCTGGTTTTCGTATCAATGGTGATGGTGGACTCATAGAGGGAGTTTGGGAGTGTTCCTTCCTCCACAATTTTTGGGAACAGTTTGAGCAGAATAGGTGTTATTTCTTCTCTAAATATTTGATAGAATTAACCTATGAAACCATCTGGCCCTGGGCTTTTGTTTGTTAAAAGATTTTTTTTATCAGTTTTCAATTTCAGTGCTTGTGATTTGTCTGTTCATGATTTCTATATCTTCCTGGTTCAGTTTTGGAAGGTTGTACTTTTCTAAGAGGGCTTCCCTGGTGGCTCAGTCAGTAAAAAATCTGCCTGCAATCAGGAGACCTGGGTTTAATCCCTGCATTGGGAAGATCTCCTGGAGAAGGAAATGGAAACCCGCTCCAGTATTCTTGCCTGGAAAATCCCAGGGACAAAGGAGCCTGGCGGGCTGCAGCTCACTGGGTCACAAGAGTCAGACATGACTTAGTGACAAAAACACCAACAACATCACTTTTCTAAGAATTTGTCCATTTCTTCCAAGTTTTCCATTTTGTCAGCATATACTTGCTCATAGTATTCTCTTATGATCCTTTATATTTCGGCATTGTCTGTTGTAACTTCTCCTTTTTCATTTCTAATTTTATTGATTTGCGTCTTCTCCCTTTCTTTCTTGATGAGCCTGGCTAATGGTTTGTCAATTTTGTTTATCTTCTCAAAGAATCAGCTTTTAGTTGCATTTATCTTTGCTATTGTTTCCTTCATTTCCTTATCATTTATTTCTGATCTGATCTTTATGATTTCTTTCCTCCTATTAACTTTGGGGATTTTTTGTTGTTCTTCTTCTTCTTTTTCTAGTTGCTTTAGGTGTGAGGTTATGCTGTTTATTTGATGTTTTTCTCATTTCATTTCTTGAGGTAGGCTTTTATTGCTATAAACTTCCCTCTGAGAACTGTTTTTGCTGCATCCCATAGGTTTTCAGTCATTGTGTTTTAATTGTCATTTGTTTCAAAGTACTTTTTTTATTTCCTTTTTGATTTTTTCAGTGACCTCTTGGTTATTTAGAAGCGTGTTATTTAGCCTCTATACATTGTTTTTTACAGTTTTTTTTTTCCTGTAATTGATATCTAATCTCATAGTGTGGTGATCAGAAAAGATGTTTGACATGATTTCAATTTTCTTAAATTTATCAAGGCTTGATTTGTGACCCAAGATGTGGTCTTTCCTGGAGAATGTTCCTTTTGCCTGCGGGAACACCAGGCAGTTCCCTGCTCCTGGAATCCTGCAGGAACCTCCTACAACAGGCCTGCCTTTTCCTTCCCCCCACCATCTTATGTCCACAGGACCCACATCAGCCAAGTGAGCCCTAAAGGACAGAGATGGCCCTGGAAGACCAAGAGGGCCTAGACTGTAGAAGGGGTCCCAGAGAACAGAGGGCCCAGTCAGGGGCCTCACAAGGCTCCTTGGGGCTGAATGGGAAGGGGAACACCATGTGGTTCCCTGCCCCTCAAACCCCAAAGGAGCTTCCTTCACTGACCAGGCTCTTGTCCTTCCCCCTCCCTCTCACACCCACAGGACCCACCTGCACAGAGGGAGCCATGAAGAGTGGAGGCTGACCTGGAGGGCAGAGGGATCAGCTGGGAGGGTGGAGAGGGCCCCAGTGGGCAAATGGGTCCCCAAGGGTGGAGACCAGGCCCAGGGCCCCAGGAGGCTCTCTGGGGCCAAGTGTAAGGGGAATCTCAGGGTCTTCCCCCAATGGATCCTCTGATCCCCAAGGATCCCTTCCTCTCACTACCACCAAGCAAAGGCACTTCCCTGGCACCCAAACAGCTTCCCCTCCCCCAGCAGCCCTTCAATCATCCAGTCACCTAGCCAGCCACCCAGCCTCCACCATCCCCACTCCCTCCTACCTGGTCACCCCCAGGGCTCCTCTCATCAGTCATACATAGAATTTTTATCAAGCATCTTAAGGTTTAATAAAGCAATGAAGCTACTTTTGTATTCAAAAAATACAACCTCACTTGCGGGTGAGATTTAGGCTAAGTGACTGTCTGGCTCACCTGGAGCTTCATGCCCTTCCATCTGACAGGCTGGTTTCCGCAGAGAAGCCGCAACACAGGGCTAGCTGTCAGCTGCGGGAATCTGGGCCTGTCTGTCAGGTGCTCATCTGAAGAAGGTAGTTGTGAAACTGGAGGGAGGGAATCAGAAAACAACCTTTAAAAGAATGGCATAGCCATATGACATGACAAAAACTGGTTAGAACTGACCAGGTCCAAGATGACAGAAGATTCAACCTCCAGTGAACTTTGAGCTTCATTATACACTCGCTATAATATATTAGCATATGCTAAATGATACCCTCACGGGACCCATGACAGTTCTGAGGCCAACCATGAAAGGCCAAAAAGTGGGCAGTGGGCCCAGTTCCTGGAAATCTCCACCCCTTTTCCAAAAGAATTGAAATGACCCTCCCACCTAGTAGCTTATGAAATTAACCAGTCCATAAAAACTAACCACCTCATGTATATCTCAGAGTCACTCTCATTTTTTAAGATGCACCACTTTCTGCCTATGGAACATGTATCTTTCTAAATAAATCCACTTCTTACCTATCACTTTGTCTCACTGAATTCTTTCTGTGATGATGAGAGACATACAGAACCTGAGCTTTGTTAAGCCCTAAAACAGGGTGGGCAATTTCAATTAAAAGACAAGGAGTTCAAGCCCCAGTCCATGGGTTCAAGTCCCAGTCAGAGTCTAGATTCAAATCCCCTCTGAGTAGTGCAGTTTCAGTGGTGTCAGTGGTTTGGGCCAAAAATTTGAGAATACTGTCCAAATAATAAGATGGGTAGGGGAAGGCAGTAGAAGAAAAAAAATTTTTTTTTCTATTTAGCATTTGCCAAAATCACAGCCTTCAGCAAATATCACATAACTCATTAACAAATTCATTTACTGAAACCAAAATGGAAGTGGCCCAAGAATCAGGAAGGAAAGCTAATCAATCCTGCTCACGTGTTGAAGCCTCTTTCTCAACAGCATGCTAATTTACTCCAGGGCATTTTCTCAAAGAGTCAATTTTAAATGTTTCAGAATGCACACGGTCCACAGGAGGATGGTCAGAATCTGTGAATACCATCTGATCCACTTGTGAGGGAGAGACCTCATCAAACTGACAGCTGAGAGAAGAAATGACAGCCCACATGTCCATCACTTTATGCTTCACCCTTCAGACTCTGGGCCGCCCTCTCCACAGAGCTTTTCCACCAGGAAAGCCTCCTTGATGATTCCAGCAGCCAAAGCAGTCCCAGCGTGGGATGCACACTTGTCCCCATTCTACATATCACTTCACCCAGCATAAATTATTAATTAACTGCAGAGCATTCCAAGGGCACAGAGGCATAATTTTGCAGGATGAGCTATCAGCCACTGGAAACAAAGTGAAAGAGTGAGACCTATGAATTACAGGTTTCATGATTCAATACGTTTTCTGTTTTAAAACAATTAATAATGTTGATTTTATTGCCTCCTTGAATAAATGTGCATATTGCAAGAACAGTCAATCTCCCCAACAGCAACCAGAACAAAAAGGTCTCCGACAGAAACCTTCTGCTTCCTTCTTGATTAGAAAGCAACTTTATTTTTTTAAGGCAGGAAAAAAGTCTACATTAAGGATCATTTTTCCTAGAAAGGCTACCTGATCAACTAACTACATCAAAAAATAGAAACTGCAAAAAAAATTTTTTTATACATCTTCAGTTTTCTTACACAATTAGAAAGTTTCCAAATCAGCTTTTATAGGTAAAAATTGAATTAATTGGGCATGCAACACAAGTCGAAATTGTCTAAGAAAAATGCTTATAAATTCTTGTCATGAAACAAAGAGCTGCTAGAAGATATTTCTTCTGGATATTTTACACTTTTTTCTCAGATTTTACAGTTCCTCCCTATCTTATTATCAGTCATCCAGATGTTCAGTGAAATCTAGGATATTCTCCCCAACACCAAAAAACATCAAATAATCTGTCCCTGGTTGTCCACGCCACCCCCATCCACAAAGTCCCCTAATGAAAATAAAAACACACAGACCAACAAGATAGTCTTTGTAAAGAAGAATGAGAGGGAACTCAGATGTTTCAAAATGTTATTCTCCAACTGAACCACAGCAATGCTGAAGTTCAGTTGGGGAGGCCAGCCTATTTATAGAGGTATACTTCTCCCTAAATGGGCAGGACAATTTCTCCACCAAGACATTAAGAGCAATTCAAGAACAGCTTGTCACTCTAGATCAGAAATCCAATCCTGAGGATAAGAGAAATGCGAGAAGGGGGTCACAAGGTACAGATTTCTAGTCATGAGATAAATAAGTCTGGGGATGCAATGTACAGCCCTGTGACTATAGTTAATAATAATCTATTGGATATTTGAAAGTTGCTAGGAGAGTAGATCTTAAAAGTCATCATCACAAGAAAAAAAATCTGTGACTATGTAAGATGACCATTAACTAGATTTACTATGGTGATCATTTCACAATGTATACAAATATAGAATCATCGTGTTGTACACTTGAAACTAATATAATGTTATATGTCAATTATACCTCAATTTAAAAAAAAATAGAGAAATTCAATCCCATTGCTAAATCCCAGACATTCCATGGTCCATTAATCATTTATGTCAAACTAAAACATTCCCAAGAGCTTCCCTGGTGGCTCAGATGGTAAAGAATCTGCGGGAGACCTGGCTTCAATCCCTGGGTTGGGAAAATCCCCTGGAGAAGGGATGGAAACCCATTCCAGTATTCTTGCCTAGAGAATCCCCGTGGACAGAGGAGCCTGGCAGACTACAATCTGTGGAGTCGCAAAGAGTCAGACACGACTGATTGACTAAGCACAAAACACTCTGAAAGGAAAAGAGCCGAGAGAAAATGATTCAGGTTTCAAAGCATAAAGAAGATCTACATATTTAATTTTATTCTTTGCCCATGTAGACATCTTTTCTTGTGTGCCAAACATTATGAATGTTATAGAGACACTGAATTTTGTTGTATTCCTCTAAGAAGTTTGACAATTTGTCTGACAAGCAGTTAAATACTAACAGATCATCTTGATTCTGTTGAGTCTTGGGTCTTGGCCTTGTTAAGGCAGGTCTATTTCATCTTTGCTCTTAATGCTATGGTGTGTCCCTTATTCTTAGGACACAGTCTTTCCTCCAGAGAGGAGACTTTCTGGGGTCTCAAATAAGGGGCCAATTCCACTTTGGCTGGATCAGAATGCCAAGATCTCCCTAACATGTGCAACTTCTAAAATCACTGTTCACTTTTCAGTCCTCTATCAGATGTTCTCAGTTGATTTTTCAGAGTCGCATTCAATGGATATGTAGCTAAAGATTTGACAACGAGCTTAAAGGAAGGCCCTACACAGATTTCTGGGATTATTTCCCTTCGGCTGCCTTCTCTCTGGTGCCCAAATCTGCAAGTTCCACAGCCTTAGCAATTCTGACCTACTGACTCTGTGTCCTTCCCTCAGCCAAACTCCCTACCGTGTGGGAAACGTCTCAGGCAAAAAGTCAGCAAGAAAGTGAACTTCACCTTGTGTACTTCCCTTCTTTCAAGAACTGCATCCCTGTTACCCCCACTGTCCAATGGCTGAGAATAGCTGCTCATATATTTTGCCCAGTTTTATAGCTGCTAACAGCAGAAAAATAAACCTATTCCTCTGTCTTGGCAAGAACGAGAAGTTCAGTGTACATTGTGTGCATGCTCGCACGTGCTAAGTTGCTAAGTTGTATCTGACTGTTTGTGACCACGGTCTATAACCTGCCAGACCCCTCTATCCATGAGATTCTCCAGGCAAGGATACTGGAGTGGGTTGCCATTTCCACCTCTAAGGGATCTTCCCAACCCAGGGATCAAACCCATGTCTCCTGCATTTCCTGCATTGGCAGGTGGATTCTCTGCCTGAATCCGGTAAGCCAACCAGAAAGCCCCCAAGTGTTGTTAATATATCAATAATTTTCATTGTTATAAGAATAATAAAGACCTCCAAGGTAAAGTCATCAACAATCAGGTTTCTTTTTTAATTGAAGTATGGTTGATTTACAATGTTGTGTTAGTTTCAGGTATACAGCAAAGTGATTCAGTTACACATACACACATATCTACTTTTTTTGGATTCTTTTCCCTTATAGGACACTACAAAATACTGAGCATTAATTCTCTGTGCTATACAGTAGGTCCTTTTTGGTTATCTATTTTATATATAATAGAATAACCATTTTTTGTTAGGTTGGTTGGATTTTTTTGTATGTTTGTATTAACCAGTTTTTTAAAGCCCTGGGTTGGAAGTGAGAAGACCAAGTCACTTTACCAGTTCCTTCACTGCCTACTTGTCATTTAAACTCCCTGAACTTCAGTTGTCAACTCAGTAAAATAACTAAGATGCATGATCACCAATGTCTCTTTTAGCTCTAGCACATTATGACTCTTCTAGCCCATTATGTGGGCTTCTCCTGTGGTTCAGATAGTAGAGAATCTGCCTGCAATGCAGGAGACATGGGTTCAATCCCTGGGTCAGGAAGATTCCCTGGAGAAGGAAATGGCAACCCATTCCAGTATTCTTGCCTGGGAAATCCCATGGACAAAGGAGCCTTGTGGGCTACAGTCCATGAGGTTGCAAAAAGTCGGATGTGACTGACCAGTTGAACGATGATGATCCCATTATGTATGTTGGCTTAAAGAGATGCAGTTATTCAGGGGATCAAATCAGCAGCTCTTTGCAAAGAAAAAGTCCTTCCTGAAATTCTTGGCCTAGGAGAAATTCACTGGGCCTTCAGGCCCTCCAGCAGTCCTCTCCATGCTTGAATGAGGGTGCATGGGATCCAGGTAGGCACAGAGAGAGGGAGCCTGCAAACACAGCGTGGTGGACCAAGTCAGATTTCAGAGCCCAACAGACCCAGCTTCCAAGACCCTGTACAGAGAGGTCCTGTCACTTCACTTCTCTAAACCTGCTTCTATATCTGTGAAATAACCAAAATGGCCAAAATACACTTGCAGGGTATTTGGGGGATCAAAAGAGATAATGTATATGTTTGGGGTAACCCACTGAAGGCTTTTTTTCTACCAATATTTAAAAATGCTCAGAGATCTCTGAGAAATTGCACTTCATACATTGTTTGAAATTTCTTTCCCACCAGCTCATTTGCACCATCCCCCTTGCACAATTACCATTATCACCACTGCTACATGGATAGGGTGGGGGGCAATCAGTGTTCAGCAGAACTCCCAACATAGTGACTCATCGCCTATCCTCTTCCTTAGGAAGGAACTCCATTTTTTTGTTTGTTTGTTTGTTTGTTTAACCTTAAAGAAAAGACAATCAGGAAGGTTTTGATCAATTAAAATTATCTCACCAAGAGAAAAGAATATATTTTTTAGATTTTGAGGACTGCAAAGGAAAACCACCTCAACACCAGGTCTCCTCAATCTCTTCAACCACCTACCCAAAATATTTTCAAAACAACAGAGACGCAGGGTTTCAGATCCTCACAGAAGGTCCCAAGGGTGTCATTCATGGTGTCAGCCGTAGAGGAGAAGGATTGAGGACTGAGAACTGCTCCCGAGAACCCACCATATGAGGCCCAGAGTGGGGGAAAATCCACCTTCCACTGAAATCCACCCAGCCTCACTGGGTGATGCGCCAGGGGCCACATGGTCAAATGGATGGGGACAATCTGTGTTCAGCAGCGCCCCCAAGTGTCAAGAAATAGCTACTACGGAGAGCTAGCCAACAGATTTTTCCCCTGCTGAAAAACGAAAGTTTGGAGCTACTCCTTCTCAGACTACCAATGTTTCAAGAAGTTTATGGATGATTCAGAAAGGAGAAGGAATCCCAAGAGTATGATAATGAGCATTTTGCCAGTCTAGTGACTGGACACCCGGCCAATGTGCTCTGCATTGGCTCCCACCTATTTATCACATGCGTGCAAGACTAGAAACAGCACTCATCATATAACAAGCACTGAACAAACTCTTCATATCAATAAATGTGAGTTAAATTAAACGACAAAGGCATAAATGTATATGATGGAGGTAGGACTTAGTAAAATTGACGTCCACTAAAATATAAGCTTCATAGAGATAGAATGTTTCTCCCATTTTGTCCGCTGCTGTATCCCCAGTATTAAGAACAATGCCTGACATGTACAGATTAACAGCTATTGTTGAAAGGAATGTTAAATGAATGGGAGGGAAGGGCAAGATCTTTTGCAAGTGTCACAACCGTGTCCCAATCCCTTTACTGTCCATTATATTTACCAGCAACTTGGAAAAAGACCTAGAAGGCCCTCTTACCAAATTAGCTGACAATATTAAGCTGGAAGAAATAGTTACTATGCTGAATGACTTCATTAAAATACTGGGGAAAGTACTCAAGCTAGAAAACTAGGCAGAAACCAACAAGATGAAATGTAATTCATACAAATTTTCACATACAGGCTGAAAAAATAAAATGTATTAACACAATTTCAGGACAGAGAATGCCTGGCTTAGCGGCTGTCTCAAAGGTAAGGACTTGAGCAGCAAGGCTGTATTAGCAACATTTAACACTGTCACAACACGCATCCATGACAGATGGCCTCATTGGAGGGGAGGGCCCAGAACAATGGGGAAGTGGTGGATTAGCTCTATGGTGTCACATATAGGATGTCACATTCATCTGGGGTATCATGCAGGAAGAGTGAGGTGGCTCCAGGGACGAATGCATAAAATGAATGAGGAAAAGGCTCACTTTTCCTATGAGACACAAGACTGGGTCTTTCAATACCAGTAGGACTGTCTTTGGTTCTGTGTACACCCAACGGACAAAACTAAGGCTAACAGAAGTTACAAGGCTTTCGAAGAGCTTCTCACAATCTAAAGTTGTGTGGCAATGGAATCAGCTATCTTAGGAAGTTGTAGTACCCTATTACTGGAAAGAAAGAGAAAATGGGGATTTGTATTTATTGAGTATATGCTGTGTATCAGGCACTGGTCTAGAAAATTTATGTGGTCTCATTTATTCCCCACATCTATCCTCTGAGGCAAGAATTTATTATTGATACAGAATCTTTATATTCAAAACTACCACTCACAGGTAGGTGGTTAAAGAAAAAAATAGTAACAGCAGGGAAACATAAAAGATGATAGATACATGCATACTTCAAATATTCAATTTCAACTGGATACATATGAATGTTCTTTCAATCTCCTTGGTGTTGACCCACAAACTTTCTGATAGGATACACAGTCTTTCTCTCATAAATTCCACCTATATGTACTGATCATGATTTCCAGTTTCCATTTCTCAAAAGTGGAGCAAGAATTTAAACTATCTTAAGAAGAAAAGCTGCCGGGAGAAATACCAATAACCTCAGATATGCAGATGACACCACCCTTATGGCAGAAAGTGAAGAGGAACTCAAAAGCCTCTTGATAAAAGTGAAAGTGGAGAGTGAAAAAGTTGGCTTAAAGCTCAACATTCAGAAAACAAAGATCATGGCATCCGGTCCCACCACTTCATGGGAAATAGATGGGGAAACAGTGGAAACAGTGTCAGACTTTATTTTTCTGGGCTCCAAAATCACTGCAGATGGTGACTGCAGCCATGAAATTAAAAGACGCTTACTCCTTGGAAGGAAAGTTATGACCAACCTAGATAGCATATTCAAAAGCAGAGACACTACTTTGCCAACAAAGGTTCGTCTAGTCAAGGCTATGGTTTTTCCTGTGGTCATGTATGGATGTGAGAGTTGGACTGTGAAGAAGGCTGAGCGCTGAAGAATTGATGCTTTTGAACTGTGGTGTTGGAGAAGACTCTTGAGAGTCCCTTGGACTGCAAGGAGATCCAACCAGTCCATTCTGAAGGAGATCAGCCCTGGGATTTCTTTGGAAGGAATGATGCTAAAGCTGAAACTCCAGTACTTTGGCCACCTCATGCGAAGAGTTGACTCATTGGAAAAGACTGATACTGGGAGGGATTGGGGGCAGGAGGAGAAGGGGATGACAGAGGATGAGATGGCTGGATGGCATCACTGACTCGATGGACGTGAGTCTGAGTGAACTCCGGGAGTTGATGATGGACAGGGAGGCCTGGTGTGCTGTGGTTCATGGGGTCGCAAAGAGTCGGACACACCTGAGGGACTGAACTGAACTAAACTGAACTGCTTTATTGACTATGCCAAAGCCTTTGACTGTGTGGATCACAACAAATTGTGCAAAATTCTGAAAGAGATGGGAATACCAGACCACCTGACCTGCCTCCTGAGAAATCCGTATGCAGATCAAGAAGCAACAGTTAGAAGTGGACATGGAACAACAGACTGGTTCCAAACTAAGAAAGGAGTACGTCAAGGCTGTATATTGTCACCCTGCTTATTTAACTTATATGCAGAGTACATCATGAGAAATGCCAGGCTGGATGAACCACAAGCTGGAATCAAGATTGCCTGGAGAAACATCAATAACCTCAGATATGCAGATGACACCACCCTTATGGCAGAAGAGGAAATGAAGTCTTTTCTGATGAAAGTGAAAGAGGAGAGTGAAAAAGTTGGCTTAAAACTCAACATTCAGAAACTAAGATCATGGCATCTGGTCCCAACACTTCATGTCAAATAGATGGGGAAACAATGGAAACAGTGAGAGACTATTTTCTTGGGCTCCAAAATCATCACAGATGGTGACTTGCAGCTATGAAATTAAAAGACGCTGCTTCTTGGAAGAAAAGCTATGACCAACCTAGACAGAATATTAAAAAGCAGCAATATTACTTTACCAACAAAGGTCCATCTAGTCAAAGCTATGGTTTTTCCAGTAGCCATGTATGGATGTGAATGTTAGACTATAAAGAAGGCTGAGCACCGAAGAATTGATGCTTTTGAACTGGTGTTGGAAAAGACTCTTGAGAGTCCCTTGGAGTGCAAGGAGATCCAACCAGTCCATTCTAAAGGAGATCAGTCCTGAATATTCATTGGAAGGACTGACGCTGAAGCTGAAACTCCAATACTTTGGCCACCAGAACCGACTCATTGGAAAAGACCCTGATTCTGGGAAAGATTGAAGGTGGGAGGAGAAGAGAATGACAGAGGATGGGCTGGTTGGATGGCATCACCGATGTAATGGACTTGAGTTTAAGTAGTCTCCGGGAGTGGTGATGGAGAGGGAACTGGTGTGCTTCAGCCCACTGGGTCACAAAGAGTCAGGCATGACTGAGTGACTGAACAGAACTGAAAGAAGCAATGTGAACTGGAGACTTCTTTCCAGTGTTTTCCCACACTGTTATATCTGTCTCCTCTACACCTAATTCAAAACCCAGTTTTTACTACAGAATCCAGAAATTCCACTCCTGGATATACACTCAAAGGAAATGAAATCATTATCTCAAAGAGATGCCTGCATCCCGAGTCCACTGCAGTATTATCTGCAACAGTCAAAACACAGAACCATCATGTGTCCCTTGATGGATGAATGGATAAAGAAAACAGGACAAACATATCTTATCCTAAATGAAATGTCAAGACAGAGGAAGAGATACTGTATGATATCACTCAGATGTGGAATCTAAAAAAAGTCAAAATCACAGGAGAAGAGAGTATGTTGGTGGTTGACAGGGGGGTGGAAGGGGGGAACAGAGAAACGGTGGAAGGGTTGAACAGTGACTATAGTTAACAATACTGTGTTTGATATCTCAGAGAGTAGATCTTAAAAGTTCTCACCATAACAAGAAAAAGTATAACTATGATGTTACCTTAACTAAACATCCTGTGGTAATTGTTTCACAATACATACATATACTAAATCATCATGTGCACACCTCAAACTTTCACAATGTTATTTGTCCATTGTATCTCAATAAAGCCTGGTGAGAGGGTGGGAGGTGGGGGAAAGGGGATTAGGGGTGGGTGCGGGGTTGGGTAGGGGGTGCAGTGGGAAGACAGTTTCTTATCAATTCACCCCCAGAACAAAGCATCAGCAGGGCCCCAGAATCTGCTTATTTAATTAATTCCCTTAGTGATCCCCAGATAGCCATGATCTGGGGACCCTGGAACCTCAAAAGTGGATTAGCACAGTCATCTCACCGAAGAGGAACTTGGCCTAGGAGGGGCCTGGAATTGTCCCCACACCTCAACGCTGCAGCTTCCCCTCACTTTTCAGTCTCGCCCTCTGCAAGTTCTCACCTGGAAGAAGCTCCCTACCTCCCCAGACCCTTAGAAAGAAAGGCCCTGAGGGCTCCAGCTGGTAAGTGAAAGAAAACCACAAGGTCTCATCACAGCCAGTTCCTTTCCTAAGTCTGGGGTCTCGCCTAGTTCCCGACCCACCGTTGTCAGATTGAGAAAGACTTGCTCTTTGCCTCTTCACCCTCAGGTCCCGGTCTGCCTAAACCAGCCCAGTTTCTCCCTTGATTCTTTTGTGCTATACATTCCCCCTTGCCTGCGGCCAAGGGGCTCTTAGCCAGGAGACGTTCTAACAGGAAAGAAGGCAGGGAGGAGCCAGAGGATATCTATTACAGCCATTATTTTCCACTCAGGATCTTATTTAGCATCTTCACTTGAAGCCCATAAATTGAACCTAGAGGGACCCCCCACCCCCACCCCTCCTCCAGTGCGCAGTGGGGAGTTCATTAAAACGGGGACGGGTTACCTTGGGCAAATCAAGGTGAAACACTGCCACCACGCGGCCTCTCTGGGTCATCACAGGTTGCGCCGGCCTCCCCAGCGCCGCCTCCACGGGAGTGTGACACAAAGGGCAAGAAAGAGCAGGTGGGTTCTCACAGAACCTCCCTTCTTTTAAAAAACTATTTCGTGTGTATTAATAAAAATACACTCACGTGTATTCATAAGGTACAAAATCCATAAGGTACAAAATCTCTATAATGGAAAGGCAATCCCGCCCCCCCATCTTTGGACCCGGTCAGTCAGTTCAGTCGCTCAGTCGTGTCCGACTCTTTGCGACCCCATGTCTGCAGGCTGGGCAGCTTTGCCTCCTGCCCCCTGTTCTAAAGGGGGGATGAGATGGTTGGATGTTCTAAAGGGGCCCTGCTCCCAAGTGCTCAGCGCTGACCTTCTTCCTGCTGCTGCTGCTGCTAAGTCGCTTCGGTGGTGTCCCACTCTGTGCGACCCCATAGATGGCAGCCCACCAGGTTCCCTCGTCCCTGGGATTCTCCAGGCAAGAACACTGGAGTGGGTTGCCATTTCCCTCTCCAATGCATGAAAGGGAAAGTGAAGTTGCTCAGTCGTGTCCGACTCTTAGAGATCCCATGGACTGCAGCCTACCAGAATCCTCTGTCCATGGGATTTTCCAGGCAAGACTACTGGAGTGGGTTGCCAGTGCCTTCTCCGACCTTCTTCCTAGGATTTACCAGAAATCTGGGCTGCTTCCACTTGCAACCTGCTGCTAAATTTGGCAACTCCAAGGACCCTCCCTAGTCCTGAACAGCCCTGAGCATAAGCCCATGAGGTGAGCCAGACAGCTCACCGGGTCTCAGCTGCCCTTGGAGCCCCAGATACAGCATGAGAAATTTAAGCTGAAGGAACTCAGGTAAGACCATGTAATGGGCAAGATTGTTACAATTCTGAAATGAACGGCCAAGGGAACTAACAATCTTTTCTGAAGATCTTAACAACTGGACTAGGTTATTTAAAAATGGTGTATAATAAAGAATCTATAATACCATAAAACACAAGATAAAACATAATTAAGAGCCAGAGGACTGCCTTGCATTCTCTATGCATTGACTCTATGCCTAGTCAATATTTATTAAGATTTAATATTTTTAGTAATTCATGTAAAGTGTGTATTATACAAAGTACTTCAGTCATGTCCAACTCTTTGCAACCTTATGAACTGCAGCCTGCCAGGCTCCTCTGTCCATGGGATTCTCTAGGCAAGAATACTGGAGTGGGTTGCCATGTCCTCCTCCAGGGCAACTTCCCAACCCATAAAATGTGTGCATTATATACATATTTAGGTGGACAATATGTGTCACACTTATACTGCTTTT
The DNA here is from genome assembly GCF_003369695.1 of Bos indicus x Bos taurus. Lineage (NCBI taxonomy): Eukaryota > Metazoa > Chordata > Mammalia > Artiodactyla > Bovidae > Bos > Bos indicus x Bos taurus. The sequence goes on along the minus strand of NC_040083.1, from coordinate 77,617,127 downwards.
CAGTTCAGTTCAGTCGCTCAGTCATGTTTGACTCTGTGACCCCATGGACTGCAGCACGCCAGGCCTCCCTGTCCATCACCAACTCCCAGAGTTTACTCAAACTCATGTCCATTGAGTCGGTGATGCCATCCAACCATCTTATCCTCTGTCATCCCCTTCGCCTTCCCCAGCAAAGTCTTCAATCTCTCCCAGCATCAGGGTCTTTTCCAATGAGTCGGTTCTTCACATCGGGTGGCCAAAGTATTGGAGTTTCATCTTCAGCATCAGTCCTTCCAATGAATATTCAGGACTGATTTCCTTTCAGATTGACTGGTTGGATCTCCTTGCACTCCAAGGGACTCTCAAGAGTATTCTTCAAAACCATAGTTCAAAAGCATCGATTCTTTGGTGTTCAGCTTTCTTTATAGTCCAACTCTCACATCCATACATGACTGCTGGAAAAACCATAGCTTTGACTAGACGGATCTTTGTTGGCAAAATAATGTCTCTGCTTTTTAATAGGTTGTTCACAGCTTTTCTTCCAAGAAGCAAGCATCTTTTAATTTCATGACTTCAGTGACCATCTGCAGTGATTTTGGAGCCCAAAAAAATAAAGTCTCTCACTGTTTCCATTGTTTTTCCATCTATTTTCCATGAAGTGATGGGACCGGATGCCATGATCTTAGTTTTCTGAATGTTGAGCTTTAAGCCAACTTTTTCACTCTCTTCTTTCACTTCCATCAAGAAACTCATCAGTTCCTCTTCACTTTCTGCCATTCGAGTGGTGTCATCTGCGTATCTGAGGTTATTGATATTTCTCCTGGCAATCTTGATTCCAACTTGTGCTTCATCCAGCCTGGCATTTCATATGATGTACTCTGCATACAACTTAAATAAGCAGGGTGACAATATGCAGCCTTGACATATTCCTTTCCCGATTTGGAACCAGTCTGTTGTTCCAGGTCCAGTTCTAACTGTTGCTTCTTGACCTGCATACAGATTTCTCAGGAGGCAGGTCAACTGGTTTGGTATTCCCATCTCTTGAAGAATTTTCCATAGTTTGTTGTGATACACACAATCAAAGGCTTTGGAGTAGTCAATAAAGCACAAGTAGATGTTTTTCTGGAACTCTCTTCCTTTTTTGATGATCCAAAAGATGTTGGAAATTTGACTCTGGTTCCTCTGCCTTTTCTAAATCCAGCTTGAATATCTGGTTCACATACTGTTGAAGCCTGGCCTGGAGGATTTTGAGCATTACTTCACTAGCATGTGAGGTGGGCGCAATTGTGCAGTAGTTTGAACATTCTTTGGCATTGCCTTTTGCCACTGCTGAGTTTTCCAAATTTGCTGACATATTGAGTGCAGCACTTTCACAGCATCATCTTTTAGGATTTGCAATAGCTCAGCTGGAATTCCATCACCTCCACTAGCTTTGTTCATAGTGATGCTTCCTAAGGCCCACTTAACTTCACATTCCAGGATGTCTGGCTCTAGGTGAGTGATCACACCATCATGTTTATCTGGGTCGTGAAGATCTTTTTTGTATAGTTCTTCTGTGTATTCTTGCCACCTCTTCTTAATATGTTCTGCTTCTGTTAGGTCCATACCATTTCTGTCCTTTATTGTGCCCATCTTTGAATGAAATGTTCCCTTGGTATCTCTAATTTTCTTGAAGAGATCTCTGGTCTTTCCCATTCTATTGTTTTCCTCTGTCTCTTTGCAATGATCGCTGAGGAAGGCTTTCTTATCTCTCATTGTTATTCTTTGGAATTCTGCATTCAAATGGGTATATTTTTCCTTTTCTCCTTTACCTTTCACTTCTATTCTTTTCTCAGCTATTTGTAAGGCCTCCTCAGAGAACCATTTTGCCTTTTTGCATTTCTTTTTCTTGGGGACGGTCTTGATCACTGCCTCCTGTATAATGTCACAAACCTCCATTCATAGTTCTTCAGGCACTCTATCAGATCTAATCCCTTGAATCTATTTCTCACTTCCACTGTATAATCAAATGATTTAGGTCATATCTGAATGGTCTAGTGGTTTTCCCTACTTTCTTCAATTTAAGTCTGAATCTAGCAATAAGGAGTTCATGATCTGAGCCACAGTCAGCTCCCAGTCTTGGTTTTGCTGACTGTATAGAGCTTCTCCATCTTTGGCTGCAAAGAATATAATCAATCTGACTTTGGTATTCACCATCTGGTAATGTCCATGTGTAGAGTCTTCTCTTTTGTTGTTGGAAGAGGGTGTTTGCTATGACCAATGTGTTCTCTTGGCAAAACTATGTTAGCCTTTGCCCTGCTTCATTTTGTACTCCAAGGCCAAATTTGCCTTTTACTCCAGGTATCTCTTGACTTCCTACTTTTGCATTCCAGTCCCCTATAATGAAAAGGACATCTTGTTTGTTTGTTAGTTCTAGAAGGTTTTATAGGTCTTCATAGAACCGTTCAACTTCAGCTTCTTCAGCATTACTGGTTGGGACATAGACTTGGATTACTGTGATATTGAATGGCTTGCCTTGGAAATGAACAGAGATCATTCTGTTATTTTTGAGATTGCACCCAAGTACTGCATTTCAGACTCTTTTGTTGACTATGATGGCTACTCCATTTCTTCTAAGGGATTCTTGCCCAAGGTAGTAGATATAATGGTCATCTGAGTTAAATTTGCCCATTCCACAGCCTTGTCTAACTCAATGAAACTATGAGCCATGCTGTGTAGGGCCACCCAAGATGGACAGATCATGGTGGAGGGTTCTGACAAAACATTGTCCACTGGAGAAGGGAATGACAAACCACTTCAATATTCTTGCCTTGAGAACCCCATGAACAGTATGAAAAGGCAAAAAGATAGGACACTGAAAGATGAACTCCCCGAGTCAGAAGGTACCCAATATGCTACTGCAGAAGAGTGGAGAAATAACTCTAGAAAGAATGGAGAGATGAACCCAAAGCAAAAACAATGCCCAATTGTGGATGTGACTGGTAATGGAAGTAAAGTCCCATGCTGTAAAGAACAATATTGCATAGAAACCTGGAATGTTAGGTCCATGAATCAAGGTAAATTGGAAGTGATCAAACAGGAGATGGCAAGAGTGAACATCTACATTTTAGGAATCAGTGAATTAAAATGGACTGGAATGGGCTAATTTAACTCAGATGGTATAACACTTTCCACCAAAAGCCCTCCCATGCTCTTAAAACTAAGCATTAAATACACAGGAATCAGCACACACATATTTGCAGCACTATCTGCAACATTGACAGAAACTAGCCGCAGCCTCGAAGCATTCATTTTCAGCAGGGACCCTCTAGTGCACCACGCTCTCTGTGTTTCTCATCAGTTGGGCTGCAGCTGCAATGTAATTTCCTCTGCAGCTGTGCCTGACCCCAGGCCGCCTTCCTACCAGCAGATAGGGGTTGGTGGTTAAGGGTAAAGTCCTCCGCACTGGGCTAAGTCATCCTTCCCAAGTAATTTGCTTCTGGAGACATCCGGAAATACATTCAGAAGCCCAGGCAGTCAAGTAGAGTGAATACTCCGTGAGATAAATGACAGGTACCTCCATCAAAAGGGGAGAGGGAGGCGGAGCCCATGCTGCCTGTTCACTGCCCACGAACGAACTCAAAGGTGCAGGAAACCTCTGGGTACCTCCTGGCTCGCACTAGGTGAGGGTCATCTTTCCACAGTGACAGCTACAGACACTTGAGTGAAGTTCACTCTCTGCCTAGGCCAGTCTGGCTGTGACATGGGTCCCTGGTAAGCTCCCAGGTCAGAACAGAAGGATGTTTTACCAGCTTCTGGCCTCCTAGGTTTAGGGGAATACCTCTAGTTACCTCTGAAAGAGAGCTTGTTCCTTCCCTTCCCCCCACCCCACCTACCTTCCAGTTTTGACCACCGGCGCCCTCTCCTGGCAGTGTGCTTGCATGGCCAGTGAACAGTTGAGAGCCTTTTCCACCAGCTCCTTCTAGCCAGGGCCTGTGGGACATACACAGGTGTGGCGAAGCAACTGACAAAGCTGAAGCACAGGACGCCCCAGGAAGGGCCCACTTTCTACTGCCAGAGCCAGGGTTAGCCAAGGCTCCCCCTTTCCCTGGAGGAACAGGAACTTCAAGTACTAAGTGCTTCCCAAGGGCCCAGAATAGCACCTGAGTGCACCGAGATCCCACCCAATCAGGGAGCAGATCCCGGGTGCCCCAAGACTAGCCCGGAGGACTGGGATGGCCAACCAGGAAGTGGAAAATGGGAGAAACGTGGACCGATGGCACCCCACTCCAGTACTCTTGCCTGGAAAATCCCATGGACGGGGGAGCCTGGTAGGCTGCAGTCCATGGGGTCGCGAACAGTCGGACACGACTGAGCGACTTCACTTTCACTTTTCAACTTCATACATTGGAGAAGGAAATGGCAAGCCACTCCAGTGTTCTTGCCTGGAGAATCCCAGGGACGGGGGAGCCTGGTGGGCTGCCGTCTATGGGGTCGCACAGAGTCGGACACGACTGAAGTGACTTAGCAGCAGCAGCAGACCGTGAGGTTCTGCTCCAGGCCAGGAGAGGGCGCCTTCCTGGGAGGCTGCAACTGTTTTCTGGACTTCTGCTCCAGACCTACACATCCCGAGCAGCAGTCGCCCATGTTCAATGTGACGACCAACTAGGAAGAGACACTTTCTTCCAAAATTCCCACAGAGAGAACGGACAGGCCGTGTGGCGACCTCATTGTGAACACAGCACCAGCTGTGCCTTGCAGGCAGTGCGGCTAAGAGGGTGGCTCCCCGCCCTTCCCGCAAAGACAGGACAAGGGCCTCAGGGGACAGTGCATGATGCACAGCTCTGACCTGGGGAAGCGTTACAGCACCCAGGGCCTCCCCCAGTGGACCACTTCATAACCTGCTTCCCTGAGGGTTGACTGCCTTGCTCTCAGACTTCAATACACGGGACGGAGCCCAGGGGAGGGTCACTGTGGCTTGGTCCCCAGGCCACAAATGCAGGTGCTCATAGAGGACTTGAGCTCAAGGTTTTACTTGTACATTTTCCATCCTCTGCTCCTCCAACAGAACTTCCTGCCGTGGTGCGATGTCCCCTGGAGGACTGTGAGATCTGCTTTGCGCACACGAGGTGGTTGGACATGCAGAGCTAGGTGGAGATCTCTGGCCTCACTTCCCCTTAGTCTGTTAATGGTAACTCTCAAGTTCATCCACCTCCACTGCCCTGGTCAAAGCTACCAACAGCTCTTGCTTGAAAAACTGCAGCAGCCTCTTTGGAAATCAAATAATAAATAAAAATATGTGTTCTGTTTACCTCACAGAGTCACAGTGAAGGTGAAATGAAAAAGTACATGTGAAAATACATATCACCATACCCGGCACATTCTAGATGCTCAAAAATGTGCTTTTGATTTAAAAGGGAAGTAATACCAAAGATTTTTTAAGCTGCAATATTAATAAATGCAACACAAATTTTCAAAAAGAAACCTGCGGCTGTCTCCCAACTAGTCCATCCATGCACTCTGGTCCCCAGTTCCTTCCACATACAGCAGCCGGAACCAGATTTTCTAAAGCACGAATCTGATCGTGTCCAACCTTCATATTCAACAGAAGTGGATTTGCTGCAGTACAAATGGCACCTGCTGCCTGAACCAGTTGAGGGTCTCCACTGGCCCTCTGTCTTTGGGAATGGTACCTGAGGCTTGTTCCATGAATGGTTCTATATCCAGCCACTGAGAGGACTCTATTTGCATGATGCATATAAAGTTAGGCGAATCCATCCTCCCTGCTATTACTGCATCTGTGCCTCCCAACCCTGACTCAAAGAGCTGGGACTTCACTGAGTACACGGCTATGTTGTATGAACTGACTTGATCCTGCTTTCTAATCAATGAGTGTTTAATACATTCGATGTTGGGCAGAATTTGATCTGAGTCCATATAATATTATCCACCTCCACCTACTGTTGTCTACCATAATCTACCAAAAAATTATCTAATCCCTGTGCATGACTGCCGGGGTCCAGCCCCGGCTGATCCAGGGTACATGACCACAGAAAAGGTCATGTTTTCAACATAAGAAGAAAGATACAGGTGGAGGCTGTATCTTTCTTGGAGGATCCCCAAGAAAACCCTGCTGCTCAGACACCTACAGTTCCTGGAGAGAAGTTCTGCCTGGCCAGAAGTATCCAATATTTGAGGTTTCCGGACTCCAGAAAAATTCCACAGAGTTTTACCCATGCTTTTTGAACTCTTAAAAACTCACCTGGATGTATAGCATGTGAAAATGCTACTGTCTCCCTTTGTCTCTAATTCATTCATCCAACATACACATATGGAGTCTCTACAGGGTGCCAGGCGTTTGGTCCCAGTTATAGTCTCCTAATTGCTCCACTGAACAATTCTGGTTAAAGCACAGAGTGGTCAGATCAATGATGGACAATACTGGTGCCCCACCCAGACCCCTTGCGGCCCTGTGTTAATAAACCTGGCACAATGACGTGATGCAGAACCCTCCCTCCTCTGGCTCTCAACTCTTTATGCCTTCTACTCTCTCCCAATGAAATGTTTTAACCTGCTTCTCAGTGTCCCTTCCAGCCCATCCATCCTCCTTGGCCCTTCTTCCTCTGTCATCCAGGAGAATTAAATCCCTGTTTCTAAAGTACACCCAGCATCCTGATCCATTCCCAGGAAGGATGTATTAGTATTTCTCCCAAAGTGGAGAAAGCAAGAGGCCTTCATGTAGGAAAACCCATCCAGCACGGATTTATATGTAAACTCACAAGGGAAAGGCCGTCCCAGTGAGGAGAAGCCAGAAGCAGGAAAGGAAAGGGGAGCAGAGGCAGTGGTTTCAGCTCAGAGGACACAGTGGGTGAGAGGAGGAGGAATGGGGAGGACTGAGCGCAGGAGTAGGGCCACAGTGTGTCAGGCCTGGAGTGCCAGGATCGGAAAGGCGACTCTGTCAGTGGGTGCTGAGGGGTGGGCAGTCTGCTTTACACTTCCTATTAAAATATTAATCTCAATTTGAATTGAGTACAGCCATCTGAATTTGTACTCCAGTTTCATCATTTATAAGGCTTGACCTTTGGCAACCCAACCTCACCAATAAGCCTTAATTTCCTTATCTTTAAAATGGGGATGGTAACAGTAGTTACCCACTGGGCAACTACCCAATTAAGCAACAGTTAAATGACACACTAAGTTTAAACCCCTTAGTTCCATGCTGGCATGTTCGACAGTCCTAAGTGATCAGCAAATATACTGAGTTTATTACTATATTATACTGAGTTTCCTATCATAGTCACACAGAAAGCCATGCATGAAACAGTACTTCCTTTACATTTTTCAGGGCTGTAAGCTTCATTGCCAACACGATGAAAGAGAAAACAATGTTTTTAAAAAAGGATTTCCCCTTTAATTCTTCAAGTGGATTTCATTTTGGATAAGGGAAAAAGAAAACGTTCCATGGGAGTTCTCCAGTGTTTTCCACACCACAAGCTCTGCTTGGACAAATGATATACCTCCCTGTAAGGTGAAGTTTCCTCATCTGTAAAGCAGAGGTTTAACCAATGATCTCCAAGGACCAAGTCAGAATACTAATGCTGCAGTCCAGCCTGGTTTAGGATGACTTTTTTCCTCCTCTTATACCAGTCTCCCTGAGATGCTTCAGCTAAAATAGTCTTCCCAATAACAAAATTAAAAACAAAATTTCAGAAGATGATATTCTATCTTGAGTCTTACTGCAGTGATTCTCAGCCAAGGGATTTTGCCTCTAAGGAGACATTTGGCAATGTCTGGAGACATTTCTGATTGTCTCAAGGCAGGGCAGGGGAGGTGCCACTGGCATCTAGAGGGGAGAGGCCAGGGATGCTGCCAGCATTTTCCAAGGCACAGGATGGACCCCACACCACAGAATTATCCAGCCACTAGTCACTAGTGCTGGGGTTGAGAAAGTCTGGTTTCTCTTAAAGCACAGTTCCTGTGGATGACTGAATTGCCTTGGTGTTGAGATCCAAGGATGTGGGCGTAAAGGGGCTACCTGCTTTGCATCGTGTCCCAGTCATGACCTGGGATTTCCTGCCAACTCTGAGAGTCCTGCAATCCGTAACATTATTGGCTATTTGAAACTCCCACAAAGCTTAACCTATGTTCCAGCTGCGTGACTTTTTTCTTATGTAAGATCTGATTAAGCTACTTCTAAAACCCAAAACCAGAAACACTTTGTGGATTTGGTTAAGTCATACCAACTCCACGGACCTTCAACCTCAGTGGAACTTTTTACGTGGGACAACTTTATCTGATAAATAATTAGCAGCTGCTTGCTGAGGGTTGGCAGCTGGAACAGCTTTAAACTGTGATTAACAGATTCTCACTCCATCACACTTACACTTTCTGACTGGAGAAAGCATAACAAACACACCTAATGAGGCTTTTAAAGTCCAGAGTTCTTTTCCGCTGATTGCCTCTTTTCTACTCCCTAATCCTGCTGTTCCTCAGGACCTTACAGAACAGCAAGTGCTCTAAAATTCTGTCCTGAACTGTTTTTTTTTTTTTTTTTTAACCAGCTTCCAAGGAACACTGTCCCTTTTGCCCCACACTGAGCAGCAACAAAGGACAAAGTTTGTTCTCTTGGACATTACTCGCTTCTTCAGCGACGCACTTAAACCCATCAGGAGATCCCTCATGAGGAAGACATCTGACACCCAGGGTGTGTGAAATAGTCTCGCCCTCATATGAGCTCTTCCAGTCCAGGCAGTGAGAACAGAGAGAATCTTGTGTATTCAGAAGGAAGAAGAGATTCCCATTCCCGTGTCCCTCCCTCCACGTGGTACGACGCTGTCAATTCCCTGGGAAGGTGTGATAACAGAGTTCGCCCGCTAGAGGGCGCGACAAGGATTCTCTAATTCCCCCCCTCCAGACCGACCTCTGGAGAAGGAAATGGCAACCAACAAATCACAATTTTGAATCATGCTTTCCATTGTTTATTTTGTACTGATCATCTCATCCATAGCAGCTGCATAGAGCATTGCCCTTGCTGTACAGAAAAGGAAAGTTTCAGTGCCTTGCCTCGAGGTCACGTGGTCAGTGTGGCGGGAGAGCTGGGGTCCTTCTCTCCTTGCTGGCTGGGACAGACAGCGTTCCAGGAATGTAAACTAAGAGAATCTCAGACATGCCAGAAAGAATTGTACCACCTTTTCACCAACAAAAACATTTTTTCTGATATTTAACAAGCTGGTAAACATTTTTGCCGGTATCTAACATTTTTGCTTGGTATCTAATAAGCTGGTATCTAACAAGGACAAGGGGACAGAGGATGAGGTGGTTGGATGGCATCACCAATTCAATGGACATGAGTTTGAGCACCTCTGGGAGCTGGTGATGGACAGGGAAGCCTGTTTTGCTGCAGTTCATGGGGTCGCAAAGAGTAGAACAGGACTGAGGGACTGAACTGAACTGAACAAATGTTCCTGATAAAATGTATTCTTGTCTTGTCTTCAGTGATAATATAGGCCAAAAAGAATTAGTTCTTTTACAAGTTATTAAATTCTTAAACTTAAGATTTGCTAAGCCTTTTACATATGACAAGGGCTTCCCAGGTGGTGCTAGTGGTAAAGAAAGTCACTCAGTATTGTCAGACTCTTTGTGACCCTATGGACTGTAGCTTGCCAGGCTCCTTTGTCCATGGAATTCTCCAGGTCAGAATACCGGAGTGAGTAGTTTTTCCCTTCTCCAGGGGATCTTCTCAACCCAAGAATTGAACCCAGGTCTCCCACATTGCAGGCAGATTATTTGCTGTCTAAGCCCAGTGATAAAGAACCTGCCTGCTAATAAAAGAGACTTAAGAGATGAAGGTTCGATCCTTGGGTGGGGGAGATCCCCTGGAGAAGGGCACAGCAATCCACTCCAGTATTCTTGCCTGGAGAATCCCATGGACAGAGGAGCCTGGCAGACTACAGTCCATGGGGTTGCAAAGAATTGTAAATGATTGAAGCGACTTAACACACACACGCATATAACCATGAGGGTAGAAGGTATAATACCCATTTTACAAGTGAAAAAACTGAGGTCTGGAGACAGTGCCCTGTCCAAGTCAAGAGCTGGAGATTCAGACCCAGATTTACCTGAGCCCAGAGCCCGGTCTCTTAACCTGTACCCTGTACTGCCCCTTTATTTGTTTTGTAATTGCAACATAACATCCATGCAGCACACAAATTTTTACATCTCACCACCACCCAGATGAAGAGACAGAACATTTCCACGACTCCAAAGCCCCTTAAGCTTCCTCCCCGGGCAGGTACTCTCCTGACTCTCCACTGTATTATCTCTTCAGGAGAGCTGGAAGTGCTTGAATGGACACACAGTCTGCGTTAAGACCACACACTCCTTCAAGAAACCACTACAAAGATGGGAGCCATGACTGATCTTTTTGTCACAGTTATAGCTGTGCAGTCAAAACCACGAACAACATACCCAGCATATCATACTTGAACAACTGGACATCCACTCACTAAAAAAGGAATCTAGACATAAAGCTTCACCAAAATTAATTCAAAGCAGATCCCAGACCTAAATGTAAAACACAACACTACAAAACCCCTGCAAGATGACCTTGGGTTTGGCAATGACTTTTTAGATACAACACCAAAGGTACGATCCATGAAAGAAAGAACTGGTAAGCTGGACTTCATTAAAATTAAATTTGCCTGCACTGTGACAGACTCTGTGAAAAGAATGAAAAGATAAGCCAGAGACTGGGAGGCAATATTTGCAAAAGACATATCTGATAAAGGAATATTATCTAAAATATTCAAATAACTCTTAAAAGTCAAAAATAAGAAGACAAATAACTGATTTAAAAAATGGGCCAAAGACCTTAACAGATACCTCACCCAAAAAGATCTATAAATGGCAAATAAGCACATGAAATGATGCTCTATATCACAGGTCATAGAGAAATGCGTATTAAAAGAATGAGATACCTCTAGACAACTGTTAAAATGGTAAAATTTCAGAACACTGAAACCATCAAATATTGGTCAGATGTAGAGCAAGATGAAATGCAAAATGATACAGCCACTTTGACAATTTCTTACAAAACTGAACATATTCATACCAAATGATCAAGTAATCACTTTCCTTGGTATTGACTCAAAGCGGTTTAGAAACTCGTCAACATAAAAACCTGCATGTGGATGTTTATTGCAGCTTTATTCTTAATTGCCAAAACGTGAATGTAGCCAAGATGATGGAGAAGGCAATGGCACCCCACTCCAGCACTCTTGCCTGGAAAATCCCATGGATGGAGGAGCCTGGTAGGCTGCAGTCCATGGGGTCGCTAAGAGTCGGACACGACTGAGCGACTTCACTTTCACTTTTTTACTTTCATGCATTGGAGAAGGAAATGGCAACCCACTCCAGTGTTCTTGCCTGGAGAAACCCAGGGGCAGGAGAGCCTGGTGGGCTGACGTCTATGGGGTCACAAAGAGTCGGACATGACTGAAGTAACTTAGCAGCAGCAGCAGCAGCCAAGATGTACTTTACTAGGTGAACAAATAAATAAATTTTAGTACATTCAGAAAATGGAATATTATTCAGCATTAAAAAAAATTGAGATATCAAGCCATGAAAAGACATGAAAGAATCTTAAATGCATATTACTAAGTGAAAGAGAGCTCCCCAGGTGGTTCAGTAGGTAAAGAATCTGCCTCCAATGCAGGAAACACAGGTTCGATCCCTGGGTCAGGATCCCCTGGAGGAGGGCATAGCAACTCACTCCAGTATTATTGCCTGGAGAATTCGATGGTCAGAGGAGCCTGGTGGGCTACAGTCCATAGGGTCTCAAAGAGTCGGACATGACTAAAATGATTGAGCAAGTGAAAGAAGCCAATCTGAAAAGATTACATACTGCGTGAATACAATTATATGAATTCTAGAAAAGGCAAAACTACGGAGACAGAAAAGATCAGTGGTTGCCAGGGAGGGAGGAAGGAATGAGCAGACAGAGCGCAGAGGAATTTTAGGGCCATGAACCTACTCTGTATAATACTATAATGGTGGATACATGTTAATATACATTTGTCCAAGCTCATAGAACGTGCGTCATCAAGAGTGAACTCTACGGTAAACTGTGGACTCTTGGTGATAATGATGTGTCAATGTAGGTTCATCAGTTGTAACAAATGCACCGCTCTGTTGGGAAATGTTGATAAAGGGGAAGGCTGTGCATGTGTTGGGACACAAGGGTGTATGGGAAATCTCCGTACTTCCACTCAATTTTGATATGAATGTAATACTGTTATAAAAATTAAGATCTGTTTTTTTTTTTAAATCACCTCCTCCCCCAGGATATTCAGAAATTGTTGCCCTTGGGGGCTCCCTCATCCCTCAACAATTACTCCTCTTACAACCTTATTTGGAAACCACTGGCTTCTTGTGAACAAGCATCTGCCATTTAATGGCTCTGTGACCCTGTAATCTTGGGCAAATTCTTTCACCTCTGGTTTTAGTGTATTACCCATAGAATGGGGATAATCACTTCCTTATGGAATTCTGGGAGGGATTAAATGAGGAATCAATGTAGAAAACCTGTACTTGCAATTCCTTTCCATTCCCCTAAGGAGTCTGGGCTTTGATCTGAGGACAATTAGGGTCTCACCTAAGAATTTTAAGGAGGGGAGTGATGTGATTAGCTTTGTTTAGAAGTATCACTGATCTAAAATATCATTTAGTCAGCAACCCAGTTAGGGATGGAGGAGGAGAGAACAGGCTTGGGGCACCAGGGAAGTGATCAGACTGTGTCTGGTAGCCGCTCAAGGTGAGAGATAGGAGCAGAGACAGTGGGGAAGAGCCCTAGCTTTGATTCTGACCTTCCCTTCACCGTCCACGTCTGCTCCAATAGCAGATCTTACGTTCTCCACCAGGGTAACCAGACCCTTCGCCTCTCTCACCTCTGTGGCTCCTACTGCCATCTTGGCTTCTCGGTCCCTAGTCCTGGACTCCTTACAGTGGGCTCCCAGCATATTTCCTGCCTGCAACCCCAATTCATTCTCTGATTTAAATCAAATCTCATCCAATCCCCACCTTAAAATCCTCTAGTAGTTTCCCTGTCACATTGAATAAGATAAAATTCCTTAGGCCAGCATTAGGATCTGGCTGATTTCCTTTCCCACTTCATTACCAATCTACCCTCCACCTCTAAAGCATCACTGACTCAATGGATAGGAACTTGGGCAAATTCCAGGAGATGGTGAGGGACAGGGAGGCCTGGCCTGCTGCGCTTCATGGGGTCGCAAAGAGGACAACATTACTTAGCAAGTGAACAGCAGCAATAGTTGATTTGCAAAGTTATGTTAGTTTCAACAAGGTTATTTGGCTATACATATATGTATATCTATTTGTTTTCAGATTCTTTTCCCTTATAAATTATTACAGAGTATTGAGTAGCGTTCCCTGTGCCACCATAGTACTGCTATAGCATATGGTATACCTTATTGGGTTACCTCTTTGTGAATCAGCCTTTCCCATTCTTTTTTGGCATAGGAATCATTTTCTTATTTTCTTTGCATGCCCAACATCTTGCTTAGTATCTAAATCCAGTATGTGTTCAACACATATTTGTACAATGAATGAATATAATGCTTCTCAGTTAAGGTTCCTATTGAGCCAACTTTTATTTCTCATAGTCACTTCCTGAATAATCCCTCCTGGCATTGATTTACAACCTTTCCCTTCTCATACTTGTAATCAAGACTTGCTCACGTTCAACATTCAACTGTCCTCTTATTAGACTATAAAGGAGATGCGCTCTAACCACAGCTCCCCAAACTTTTCTTTTTCACTGCATAAGTTCTCTGAATTAGCTCACTTCCTCCTCTTCCATTCTTGCATAGTGAAAAACTCACCAGTTCTCCCCTATACACCCTCTGAGACAATACTTCTCCAGGGATAACCAATCTCAAGTTGATCAATTGTTCGAAATACACATTGCTGTGTCCCACCTCAACCTGATAGACTCTCCAGAGTTGAGGTCTGGGAATATGCATGTTTAACATTCCAGGTGGTTCTGAGGAAATCAGAATATGTCACCCTAAAGTATGTCACCCTCTTTGACAGAAATTATGTTGAGCTGATAGCATATGAAGCATCAGTAAATGCAGAAAGGCTTGCCCTTTTCTGCCTAAAGGCAAGAAATAAATTCTCCTTTGACTAGAGACAAACACTTATCAGCCCAGACACCAACCTGAAGGATCTGCAACAAACCTTGCTAACTTTATCTTCGGAGTTAAGGAAGAGAAGGACTAACTAGCACTAGCTGGATTACTCCCTAGGACAAACCCATTTGCTTGTCAATTCTTCACAGATGTATTGTTCCCTTGTCTAAAAGATATAAAACTTTCCTGCTCTGGTCATTTCTTCACATCTTCATTCTTTAACAAACCTGTAAAAATTCAATAAAATGTGTGTGCTTTTCTCCTGTTAATCTGTCTTTGTCAGTTTAATTTTCAGACCCAGCAAGGAACCCTAAGAAGGCTGAAAAAAACTTTTTCCTCCTTCATAATTCTCAAGCACACCAACATTTAAAACTGCTTGTAAGCTATTTTTGGTTATTTTAATAGTTAATATTCTTACAATGCAAAAAGTTCCGAAAGTGCAATAAGATTTTGGCAGCTGGCTACACCTAATGTAGAATTCCTACTATTAATAAAATGCTAGAAGCCCAACAGAAAAAGGGTTAGTAAGAGTCATGAACAGACATTTTTTAGAATTGCCAAGAAGCATATGCAGTGAAAGTCACCCAGTCATGTCTGTTTCTTTGCGACCCCATGAACTATACAGTCATGGGGGCCTACAGAAATTCTGTAGGCCAGAATACTGGAATGGTTAGCCTTTCCTTTCTCCAGGGGATCTTCCCAACCCAGGGATCGAACCTAAAACTCCTGCATGGCAGGTGGATTCTTTACCAGCTGAGCCACAAGGGAAGCCAAAAAGCATATAAAAAGATGCACCATCTTGACAAATTAAAAACACATCAGTCTGTTTCTTAAATATATATACCCTAAGCATTCTTGCACTTGGGCACCAAACATACTCAAGTTCCCAGACCAGAGATCGAACTTGGGCCCCCTGCATTGGGAGCACGGAGTCTTAGCCACTGAGCCACCAAGGAAGTCCCAGTAACTGATGATTGTTAAAAAACAAAATTTGACTGAGTAAATTTTAAAGATCTTATTGGCTTTATTCACTGGTTCATGAATCAGCAGCATCTCATCTAGCAGACAGAAAAGAGCTTTGAATAGCTTAGAAAATAAAAGTTTTATAGGCAGAAGGGGGTGGACAATGAAGCTACTAGCAAAGAGGGGATTGTTTCAGGCAAGGTCATGTGTTTACCCAGCACTATTCACTAAATAAACCAAATTTTCCCCATTGATTTGATGATATGCCATCTTTTTTGTATAATAAATTCCTATTTGTATCCGGGTTTGATGAATCCATTCTTTCTCATCTGTGGTCAAAGATAACCTGTAGCTTTGGAAGACAAAGCAAAAAATAAAAAAATAAATAATCTGCCCACTTTATTCTACATTAGCTCCTTAATGGCTTTGCTAAGACAACTGGTTTTGACTAGCTAAAACAGCTAGTTAGAAGTGTTTGGAATGTAAATGCAAAATCCACCTAAAGATGGTCCATGAAGATCAGAAAGTCCTTCCCAGTTGCATTTCAATAATGCCCAGCAGAGTGTTGGAGTCCAGGGCAGATCACCCCCAAATATGCCTCATGGCATATGCATTGTTTTGAAGGAGGAGAAGGGGAAAACAGAGGATGAGATGGCTGAATGGCATCATCAACTCGATGGACATGAGTTTCAGCAAGGTCCAGGAGTTGGTGATGGACAGGGAAGCCTGGCGTGCTGCGGTCCATAGAGTCACAAAGAATCAGACACGAATGAATGACTGAACTGAACTGAAAGTTACTTAAGAGATGTAATACACACACACACACACACACACACACACACACACACACACATATACATATGAAAATACTGCTCGATCATAAAAAAAGAATGAAAGTTTGCCATTCACAGCAGCATGGATGGAGTTGGAGAGTGCAATGCTAAGTGAAGGTCTTCCCTGGTGGGAATCTGCCTGCAATGCCGGAAATCTGGGTTCTGATCTCTGGGTAGGGAAGATACCCTGGAGAAAGGAATGGCTACCCACTCCAGTATTCTTGCCTGAAGAATCCCATGGACAGGGGAGTCTGGTAGACTACAGTCCATGGGGTCGCAAAGAGTTGGACATGACTGAGTGACTAACACACACGCGCACACACACACACTCTAAGTGAAATAAACCAGACAAAGACCCATACTATATGATATCACTTACATTAGAATCAAAAAAACACGACAAACCAGTAAACATAACAAAAAAGCAGACTCACAGATAGAAAGAACACACTAGGGGTAACCAGTGGAGAAGGGGAGCAGGGCAACATGGGGTGGGCGGAGTGGGAGGTAAAACTACTGAGTGTAAGACAGGCTCAAGGATGCACTGCACAACACAGGGAACGCAGCCACTATATTGTAATAACTGTAAGTGGAAAGAGGCCTTTAACAACTTCATTAAAAAATAGCTACTTAACAAACAGTTGATGCAAGAAAGACACTTCGACCGTCCTCTCTGTTCCTTGAAAGCAGGAAATAAATCTCCATGTGAAAGGTGCCCTCCCTACATCTAGAAATAGAGGACACCCTTATCCTCAGAGATGGGGAATTTGAACCAGGAGGCTTTTTTAAGCAAACCTGGCTACATCTTTAATTTACTACCTCAAGCCCAAACTCTGTTTAGTTTCTTCACTAAGAACCCAAAGCCAAAATGTCTTGTTCCATCAATTCCTCAACAAATTTATGGGTTCTTTGTCTAAAAAGTACAAAAGTTGCCTGCCTTGACCACTTCTTAGGTTCATTTTCCACCAGACCTCCACACAAATTAATTAAAATTTGTTTTCCTCCTGTTACTCTGTCTTGTACCAGTTTTATTATTAGTTCAGCCACGAGATGACCAGAAAGAGGTAGAGAGAGATATTTCCCCCTCCAGGACAACAGCTTGATGCTGAATTAACAAAGCACACCATCTCCAGGCAGTCAGTTTGCTTCAGTTTGCCAGCATGAGCAACAATTTCATCTGTAAATGGGGTTTTTGTCTCAACCCCATGAAAATAGGACTTCACGGAGCAAAGATCTTGGCTTTGAACCCAATGTGAGAGGATGCCTTCCTTAGGCACCTCCACCCACAGGAATGTTTCCTTCTTCCTTAACCTCAAGAGCCAATCTGAAAAAAAAAAAAAAAAAAACCTTTTTTCAGCTTTCCTTGGCAAATTTTGCTTTCAGTTCACTTCTCCCACAAATCTTATTAAAATGCTCTTCTCTGTTGAAGGATGTGAAAAACCTTGAGAATTCTAAGTGTGAAGGTTAGGCTTTCTAAGTACTGTTCCATCACCCAGTTAGTGCACCCGTGCTGTGCAAAAGGGGCTGTGCCAGGAATTATAAAGAATATAAAGACAAATGTGGTATTATCCCATTCCTGAAGATTACAGCCCACTGGATAAACAGCCACAGTGCAAGTCATACGTGATCAGAACCATTCTGGCAAGGGCAAGGGGCTTGGCTGGAGAGTATTTCTATAACAACTTTAGCATGTAACTCAGTTTTTCTGGGTCTCCCTTTTCTCATCTGGAAAACAGAGGAAAATCCATATGAACCTCATTTAAGTATGAGAGCATTACTCCTAATGAGAGAAATAAATGAAACCTGCACGTAGAGAGTATGCCACGTTGCCTGGTACACAGAGGGCACCAGATACAGGAACCGTTCTTATTTCGAACAGCTATAGGAGTCTGCTGAATGGACCGTTCATTACATCTTGGGCCTTTCAGAACAAATAGTTTTCACAAAATTAGAGACTTAGAATACAGATAAAGGCTACAATTGGGGGACCAGACTGAGGCCAGTTAAGGTAATTCCAAGGGTGTGCTCTGCTTTCTGAAAACAGTCTGCAAAGGCAGCAGAGGACAAGAGAAGACCAAGAAGGATGAAATTAGTGTTGGGAAAAAATAAAAAGTTACCTGCCATTCCAGTATAAAAGGATCAAGCCGTTAGCTACTGCAGCTGCCCAGGACAGTGTGCCCTGAGGGGAATGCAGGATGGGGAAAAAAACAAATCAGGAAGCAATCTGTGCTTTAAATATACTGGCCCCTAGATAGTTAAGATGCATATCTAAGTGAAATTTTCAAATGACTCCAATTTCTTGCATCTTCCCATACACAGAAAAGCACAAGAATGATTAACCTGAGATGTCTGGTTTTTGTAATTAGCAGTAATCATTTGATGCTTGACTACATGCTTTTTCTAGCCACTAGCCACCTGTGCTTTATTGCCCCTTAAAGTATGGTTAACCTGACCAGGGAAGTGAATTTTTAATTGTGTTTCACTTTCATTAAATTTAAATTTAAACAGCCTTTAGGTAACTAAAGGCTACCACATTGGACAGCAAAGCTCCGTAATATTGTCACACCTGCCTTGAGCACACTCTTCATGGAAGATGGTGGTCAGATCATCTAAAAGGAGAGAGCTGGGACTTCATAAAGATGCCAAGACAAGTTGTACAAACTGTGTTTACAGCAGCTTGCTAGTGACTGCTCATTTTATAGATTGAGAAGAAGAGAGAAACAAACAAAAACTTCAATCAGATCTGTTCAGAGCAGTTTTCTTTAAGAAATGGGCTATTTTTGCACTTGTTCATCCAGTCACTTCCCACACTGTAATCAGAATCCTGCAGGCTGTTTCTTACACACACACATGCACACAACCACACAAATGGGACCAAAAAAAGAGATGAACATGGACTTTTTTGAGATTTGTCAGACCTTTTTCTTAGATGACTCTAAACTCTGTTTTATCTAGTCTTGCAAAAAGTCTGCACTCTAAAACAATGAAACTATGATCTAGCCCCTCACCTTTTATGAAAATAATCTTTCAATAATATATTCAAATAATTATGTCAGACTATCATAAGTATCAAAGCAGTGTCTTGGATATAGAGTCTTGAGTCTAACTCCTCCAGAGATAGAAACTGACGAATGGGTCCGTTTCCAGCAGTTGTCCTGGAACCTTGAAACAGCAAACAGTGTCAAGCAGACATGGAAGCAGGTGAACAGAATAATGAATCACGTCCAAACAGGGATTATAACAATCCTCATAATGTGGATGAGACAAAACTGAGATCTAGAAAAAGGTTAAATGACATGTCCAGAGCAGGAATATCACATCTGTAATATGAACTGGGTCTTCTGACCCCAGATCCAAGGTTGCTGCTGCTTTTATATTTAGGCAGAGGATGGAAACAAAGGAATTTATCTTTATGATTGGTTTTTTTGGAATTGTGTACTCTCTTGCATCCTTGATAACTCAACTGAAATCATAGAAATCTAAAGGGAGATTATCATAACATCCAATTATGACATTTATAAATGGGATTATGGTGACATACAAAGTATAAAAGGAATATTGCATTGATTTTATTATTATACATATTATATAATTAGGCTATGAAAAAGTAATTTTTTAAATCCTGGATGGTGCTAGGTTTCAAATTTTGATCTGTGCCAGGACTTGTGTTATTTGTTTATTTATTTATTTTTGCCCACACCAAGCAGTTTGAGGGACCTTAGTTCCACAACCTGTGCCCTCAATAGTGAAAGTGTGGGGTCCTAACTACTGGACTGCCAGGGAATTCCCACTCGTGCCATTTATTTTAAAACACAGTGGGACATGAGTACCCCGACCACCCATTCTGACTCAGAATGTCTGGGGTGAGGCCCATTCATCTTTTTTTTTTTTTTTTTAATTCTTAACAAAACACACAGTTCTATGTAGCCCAAAACTGGAGGATTCTTATATAAGGTATAGGTGACTGAGAAAGAGTGGTAAGGTAGGAGGGAATCCAGGAAAGTGATGAGTCATAGAAGCCAGAAGAAAGTCCTTCTAAAAGTAAAATGGAGATTGGGAGATAAAGAGGAGATGCAGAGAAGTAGCCATTGGCAATGTGAAAGAAAGAAAGAAAGTGAAGTCGCTCAGTCCTATCCGACTCTGTGACCCTGTGGACTGTAGCCTACCCGTATCCTCCATCCATGGGATTTTCCAGGCAAGAATACTGGAGTGGGTTGCCATTTCCTTCACCAGGAGATCTTCCCGATCCATGGATTGAACCCAGGTCTTCCACGTTGTAGGCAAACACTTTACCTCACATTGTAGGCAAACACTTTATCTCACATTGTAGGCAAACACTTTACCTCACATTGTAGGCAATGTGAAGACCCTGGGAATTTTGACAAGAGCAGCTTTGGGTAAGTGAGAACATCAGCATGTGCTTGACATGCAATGAGGAGGAGGAGGAGGGAGACAGAGGAAGCAAGGTGACAACAAACAAATTGTGGGGAAGAGCGGAGCTGAAAAGTGGGCAGAGAAATAGGATGCTGCCCAGAAGCAGAACAGGTTCCAGTAGCTTGCATTGCAACATGCTTGGTTAGATCATCTCCAGCCGTCTCCCGTTCACCTTGATGAGGTTGTTACCTTGTGAGCAGTGTACCTGGGCCATGGCAGTCGTCTTGAGTCCAAAGACTCACACAGACTGCAGAGGGCCCTCAGACTGCATGGCCATGGACGTAGACAAGCACTCCAAATCTGCAGAGATGCAGCTGGAAAAGGCTGAATATTTCATTCATGAATAAAGGAATGTAAGTACAATAATATTGCAGTACCTGTGGCTTTGTTATCAACAGAAACCACAAACATTTTCATATTACAATTGTTCCAGATATCTAAAGATATTGACTCCTTTTCTATTACTTGGAGGTCATGGTTGTTAATTTCTCAGGTCTCAAATGATTAACAGGTTTACCAACTAGATCTGTTATTTAATATATCATAATAATACAGGAATATATAAAATGACCCTAGTAATTTCACCACACTGTCAGAGGGGTGCTCAGCAGAAAGTTAATCACACCCGATTTAAATGAAGGTAAGTCCTAAATTTCTGTCTTCAACTCTGACTCTGCCCTAGCTCCAACCCTTCAGTTGCTTCCATGACTCTTCCACGTGGGTATCTAGTAGGCATCTCAGTATGAACCATACAGACACAGCTTTGGGGCTGTGTTCTGGGGCTTCACACTTGCTCCTCTCCCTCACCTCAGAGTTCTTCCCATATCCTCCCAGTTGTTAAAGCCCCATTTTATTTTATTTATTTATTTTTTGGCTGCTGCATGGCTTGCAGAATCTTAATTCCCCACCAGGGATTCAACCCCTGCTCCAGCAGGGAAAGCACCTAGTCCTAACCACTGGACCACCAGGGAATTCCCCTAAAGCCTGAATTCTAACACCAAGTTAGTGTACTCTGCCTTCACTTATCTTCAGAATATCTGAAATTCTCTAGTCAATAAACTTTAGTAACAAAATAAGGGGACAGAGGACAGGATGTTTGGATGGCATCACCGACTCAATGAACATGAGTTTGAGCAAACTCCAGGAGATGGTGAAGAACAGGGAAGCCTGGTGTGCTGCAGTCCGTGTGGTCTCAAAGAGTCGGACATGACTGAGCGACTGAAAAACAACACAAAACAGTGATAAGCCAGATCTCCCCGGAAAAAAGCAAGTGCGTGCACGCTTAGTTAGTCGTGTCTAACTCTTTGCAACCCCATGGATTGCAACGCACCAGGCTCCTCTGTCCATGGGGATTCTCCAGGCAAGAATACTGGAGTGGGTTGCCATGCCCTCCTCCAGGGGATCTTCCTGACCCTGGGATCAAACCCAGGTCTCCCTCATTGCAGGCAGATTCTTTACCATCTGAGTCACCAGGGAAGGCCAGAAAAGCAAATGGATTGTTATATTTGAAGAAAGGGTCATAATAGGATTGAATAGCTAGGATGAACTTTTTCAGCAAATTACCAAACCAAAAATTTCCCCTAGTAGTTACTACAAATGATTTTTTTTCCCCCAGAGTTGAAAATCTCCTATTGTCTGTCCTTTTGAGATCTACCTAGGACCTAGGGTGGGACAGATTAAGGAGGGACAGAGTGGAAGATGGAAACAGATTCTTTAAAATGGGTTTATCCATACCCAGTCAGCAGGAGTTATTAAGGCACTCTCCTAGGTGAGCTGGGGAGAGAACCTGGCGTCTGGCCCTCCACTGGGGGAAGAAGCACCAGAGGTCATCTGTGGTTCCCATGGTAGGTACAGATATCACAATTTCCTTTTCCTTTTCTGAAATGCTTATATTTGTATAACTCAACAAGTGTGCAATGGCTGTTGCTCTGAATTAGCCCTGTGACCCTATTTGCAGGTTTATTCTTAGCGGTCAATCTGTTTTTTAAAAGATAATAATTATGATTTATCTATTTTGGGTTATACTGTGTCTTGGTTGCTCCACTCAGGCTTTCTCTAATTGCAGCGAGAGGGGGCTACTCTACCACTGTGGTGCATGGGCTTCTCACTACAGTGGCTTCTCTTGTTACAGAGCACAGGCTCTAGGTGCACGGGCTTTAGTAGTTCCAACACACCGGCTCAGCAGCTACGGCATGCAGGCTCCAGGGCTCGCAGGTTTCAGTAGTTATGGCCCACAGGCTTGAGTTGCCCAAGGCATATGGAATCTTCCCAGATCAGAGGTCTAACTCATGTTCCCTGCCTTGGCAGGTGGATTCCTATCCACTGTGCATGCCTGCTATGTAGCTTCAGTTGTGTCCGATGCTTTGCGACCCTATGGACTATACCCCTCCAGGCTCTTCTGTCCATGGGATTCTCCAGGCAAGAATGCTGGAGTGGGTTGCCATGACCTCCTCCAGGAGACCCTCCCGACCCAGAGATTGAACCCACATCTCATATCTCCTGCATTAGCAGGCAGATTCTTTACCACTAATGCCACCTGGAAAGCCCAACCAGGAAAGTCCTAAAAGATCAGTCTTATTTTGGGTTAATTGTTGACAATCAGCTCATTTAAAAAGTGTTTCTTGGGAATTCCTGGCTGTGTTTCATTGCCGTGGGCCCCAATTCAATCCCTTGCCCCAGGAAGATCTGCAAGTGGTGCAGCTGCTACTGCTAAGTCGCTTCAATCGTGTCGGACTCTGTGCGACCCCATAGACGGCAGCCCACCAGACTTCCCCATCCTTGGGATTCTCCAGGCAAGAACACTGGAGTGGGTTGCCATTTCCTTCTCCAATGCATGAAAGTGAAAAGTGAAAGTGAAGTCGTGGTGCAAAATGGTCCCCAAAAAAATTGCTTCATGAGAAAAAAGAAAAAGTAAAAAAATAAATAAATAAATAAATAAACTAAATAAATAAAAAATAAAAACAAAAAGTGTTTCTTGAGAGGAAGAAAACTAACATTTACTGAGTGCCTACTCTGTTCCAGCCATCGTGTTGGGGGTTTTAAGTGTATCATTCATTTAATCCTCATAATGAAACGTCAGAGCTCTTGGGATTACCCTTGATCGGTTTTCATCCTCTTCACTACGTGTCTATATACGTGTCTACGAGTCAACTCACATTTCTATCTCCAGCTTGATTTCAGAGGGCCACTATCAGAACTCACTCAAACTTTTCTCTGTGTCTCCACATCCATGTGACCCATGGAAAATCTCAAGTATTTCCAAGACCCATCCCACCTCACCTCAACCATTAAACTCTGATATGGTCTATCTCAGTAAATGACAGTGAAATCAGCTTCAAGGCTCTGTATCTTTTTTTCAAAATTGCCACTCTGCCGGGAGCCAGTGAGGCATTCCACTCGTGACAAAGGTCATGAGGAAGGAGGCTCGGCATACGCAAAGGCAGGATCGAGCCTCAGGAGTCCCCCCGGATATTCTCGAGCATCTACCCCAAAAAAACCAGAGTCTGCCTACTTTATTGCTTTGTGCTCTCACCTCTGACTTTACTGGGGGCCGTCTGCCACCACCATCTCACTCTCTCTGTCAAAGAGTTAACTTACAGCTCCAATTAATAAAGTTCCTGGGCAATTAGGAGTGTTTAAATCCAAACCCCTCAGATGGCTCTCTAACTCGCCTGACAAGTTTACCCGGACTCCTACAGCTATGTATATGATTGTTTACAGTCTCCCAGCCTCGAAAGGCACGGGAAGCTTAAGATATTCAAATAGCTTAGAGCCTCTCAGAGAGTTAGAAACCGTCAGAATAATACTAGTAAAAGATTTCATTGATGAACCAATGCTTGTTGCCAAGTTTTCACATCCCCTGAATTGTATCCTTGAATATGTATTAATTAATAGTTGGTATGTAGAAAAAATAAGTAGTGGCCTTGGTGTTAGTAACTTTAGACCCTTAAGGTAATAAATTCTTTCCTTTGTTGTAAACCCATTACACATCCGCCCTATAGGAATGCAATTTTATCTTCGGAAGATGGCGCCAAACCTTAAAATAATTACTCTTAGAGAAAATAAGTCTTACGGTTGACAAGTCTTTGTCAAGAGTCATAAAATGTTAATAGGCCTTCTGGCCAGAAGATGATGTAAATCACCTAAACCATTTGTATACGATAAATGTGTAGGAAAGAAACCCTGGTTTTTGATAAGGATCAAAGACTGCTGACTTTGCATCCCCTATTATCCTCTATGTGTAACTTAGGGTATAAAAGCCCCTGTTGAAAATAAAGCTACGGGCCTTGCTCACCAACGCTTGGTCTCCCCATGTCATTTTTCCCTTTAACTTCCAGCTGAGTCTCCATCTGGAGCGCGGATATCCTCTGCAACCATTTATTTGCCTGGGCTTCTAAGACCCACTCGAGAAGGTGTCTAAGGTGGGGCACCTTCCGCTATTCGAGAGGGTGCCTGCGGCCTCCGTGGTCAGAGCTAACCTGGTGTCACAGGTTATATTGACTTTCCGCGTAAACCAAGCTACTTAGCTTCTTTTCTCCACTGAATTTTCCTACTGAGCTATCCTCATTCTATTACTCTTATATCTCTAATTAACATTTGAATAGGTCGCCTAAGCCGTCTCTCCTTCGAATACCCTGGATCAGCCGGGGCTGGACCCCGGCACCACTCCCCATACCTTCTTCTTTAATGAAACTCTCCCAGTAGCTTCTGTGGTTCTTAGACTAGAATACAGATGCCTAAAGGGAACACGTCCAAGACTTTTGCTTTGTTTTCTCCCATTCTAGCCTCAAAGACCTTGAAGTTCTAGATTCCTTTCCAATTTAGGAACTTGATCACCTCCAGCCCCATAGAGATTTAACATGAGATTAATCTCTAAGTTTTTTGCAGTTTAATACTTTAAAATGAGGCCTTAGCATTCATTCCTAGGCTCTAATATATGTCATAGCTTAGACATATATATATGTCTAATATATTTTGTACCTTAGTCTCAAAGACATTTTAGTATGACTTCCCTTATTTGTGGAATCTAAAAAGAAATGATACAAATGAACTTATTTACAAAACATAAGCAGACTGACAGACTTCAGAGAATGAATTTATGGTTGCCAGGGCAAAGAATTATGGGAAGGGATAGTTAGGGAGTTTGGGATCGACATGTATACACTGCTATATTTGAAATGAGTAACCAAAAAGGACCTACCGTATAGTGCAGGGAACTCTGCTCAATGTTATGTGGCAGCCTCAATAGGAGGGGAGTTTAGGGGAGAATGGATACATTTATATATGCACGGCTGAGTTCCTTTGGTGTCTACCTGAAACTATCACAACATTGGTAATTGGCTATACTCCAATGCAAAATAGAAATTGGGTTTAAAAAAAATAAAATATAAAAGTTTTTACAAAGGTCCCCCCCCCCAAAAAAAAAAACAAATAAAAAAAGACATTTTAATTTGAGTACTCTGGTTTAGTTCAGTTCAGTTCAGTCGCTCAGTCGTGCTCGACTTTTTGCGACCCCATGAATCACAGCACGCCAGGCCTCCCTGTCCATCACCAACACCCAGAGTTCACTCAAACTCATGTCCATTGAGTTGTGATGCCATCCAGCCATCTCATCCTCTGTCATCCCCTTCTCCTTCTGCCCCCAATCCCTTCCAGCATCAGGGTCTTTTCCAATGAGTCAACTCTTCGCATGAGGTGGCCAAAGTATTGGAGTTTCAGCTTCAGCATCAGTCCTTCCAATGAACACCCACGACTGATCTCCTTTAGGATGGACTGGTTGGATCTCCTTGCAGTCCAAGGGACTCTCAAGAGTCTTCTCCAACACCACAGTTCAAAAGCATCAATTCTCCAGCGCTCAGCTTTCTTCACAGTTCAACTCTCACATCCATACATGACCACTAGAAAAACCATAGCCTTGACTAGACAGACCTTTGTTGGCAAAGTAATGTCTCTGCTTTTCAATATGCTATCTAGGTTGGTCATAACTTTTCTTCCAAGAAGTAAGCATCTTTTAATTCCATGGCTGCAGTCACCATCTGCAGTGATTTTGGAGCACCAAAAAATAAAGTCTGACACGGTTTCCAGTTTCCCCATCTATTTCCCATGAAGTGATGGGACCAGATGCCATGATCTTCGTTTTCTGAATGTTGAGCTTTAAGCCAACTTTTTCACTCTCCTCTTTCACTTTCATCAAGAGGCTTTTGAGTTCCTCTTCACTTTCTGCCATAAGGGTGGTGTCATCTGCATATCTGAGGTTATTGACATTTCTCCCAGCAATCTTGATCCCAGCTTGTGCTTCTTCCAGTCCAGCATATCTCATGATGTACTCTGCATAGAAGTTAAATAAACAGGGTGACAATATACAGCCTGATGTACTCCTTTTCCTATTTGGAACCAGTCTGTTGTTCCATGTGCAGTTCTAACTATTGCTTCCTGACCTGTATACAGGTTTCTCAAGAGGCAGGTCAGGTGTTCTGGTATTCCCATCTCTTGAAGAATTTTCCACAGTTTGTTGTGATCCACACTGTCAAAGGCTTTGGCATAGTCAATACAGCAGAAATAGATGTTTTTCTGGAACTCTCTTGCTTTTTCCATGATCCAGCAGATGTTGGCAATTTGATCTCTGGTTCCTCTGCCTTTTCTAAAACCGGCTTGAACATCTGGAACTTCACGGTTCATGTATTGCTGAAGCCCTTCCTCCCAAACACATCCACAAATGGGATAATAGTACAGATATAAAGTTCTGCAACTCACTTTTTTTTTCACCATACTCTGCAGAATCCTTTAATATCGTAAGTCCTTATAGACATGCCTTATTCTAACTTCTACTTATTCTCTCATGGTATGAAATACCATAATTCACCATTTCTCCTATAAACCATTCTAATGTTTTTCTCTTAATAAGTCATCATGAATATATTTGACCATCTGTCCTTTAAGATTTGTGTATTTCTGTAAGACAGATTCTTATACGTG
The DNA here is from genome assembly GCF_003369695.1 of Bos indicus x Bos taurus. Lineage (NCBI taxonomy): Eukaryota > Metazoa > Chordata > Mammalia > Artiodactyla > Bovidae > Bos > Bos indicus x Bos taurus. The sequence goes on along the minus strand of NC_040083.1, from coordinate 77,589,757 downwards.
TAATGTTGGATCATATGAAAGGAGCATTTTTAAAATGTTTGTCTGTTCTGTTTGGCTGCCCCAAACCAAAGTCTAGAGTTGGAAGAAGTATTAGAGGGCATGGGGTCAATTATACTTTATAACAGAGGAGGAATCTTGGAACAGAAAGGTGACACATGGAGATCAGAACAGGGTTAGGATGAGAGCACAGGTTAGAGATACTGATTTGGAAAGTGTCACAAAGGTAGGGGCAGGGGGAAACTGGGAATCTAGAGAAAGATGACATCTAAAGAAGCAATCACTCCCACCCCAGGGGAAGTAGAGGGACAGTAGCAATTGGAATGAAGAGAATCAGGCTGGAGAGAAGGTCAAGGAAAGTGAAGTGCCATCAACAGAGCCAGGGGCCAGAGAAATTAAGGAGAATGAGACAATGGAAAGACTCTTGGGTTTGGCCAGGAGGGTTTTTTGTTTGTTTGTTTGTTTTGTTTTTGGTACAGTGGTTTGGTCAGATACTTATCAATGATGTGTTAGAGAGTTCAACACAGAAACAAGTACCACTTATTTCCTATGTTCTTTTAAAGCCCTCTAACCCACCCAAGACAGAGGGCGAAGAGCCAGGGTCACACAGCTGGTGAGGGGCTGAAACCTGTTTCCTACACTGCCATGTTCCCCTGCCTCCCGCACCACAGGAAACCACATGTCTCTCTTGAATCACTTCCAAGGATCTGACTTTCAAATGTGTTGAGTCCTCAAGTCTTCCCCTATCCCTTTCTAACAGCTTATGGGGTGTCCAAAAAACTCACTTAACGCCCAGGTACCACCCATCCAGCCTGCTACACAGACCACGCCCAGCAGGACATGCCCACTCTGAGCCACATTCACAGCCTCCAGCAGACCTGTGAGCCAGGCTGACCTGGAGCCCCTGATTGGCTCATTGCTTGTATCTAGTGCCTGCTAGGCGCCCTGCTTACTAAAGGCATGATGAATGATCTCTGTAAGAATTATTAGAAAATGTCTCCTTTCTGGTTCATTATTTTGCACATTCATTCAAAAATCTCACTCAGTTCTTAGTAGTAAGAGGCAGTCCCACCTCCCAGTGATGGAGAACTTGTGGAGTTCGCTGCCTACTGCTAGGCTCAGAGGAGAAACATGTGAAAAGACACAGCCTTAGCATCCAAGGATTTCAGAGACTAGCAAAAGATTTAAGAAAAGTAGATAATCACTGCAAAGTGCATTTAGCTCTGGATACAATACCACTTTGCTAATCTTGTTGAATCCTCACAGCCTCAAATAAATATGTAACAGGAATCAGTGGTACAAATGAAATTAAGCAAACTCCACATGTGAGTTTTAAAATTCTCCATATACCCCCTTCACTCCTTTTTTTAGGTTAAAAAACATTTATTTGGCTGTGTCAGGTCTTAAACTGTAGCAAGCAGGATCTTTGTTGTGGCATGTGGATCTTTCATTGCAGCACATGATTCTCCAGTTGTGGCTCGTGGGCTTAGTTGCTCTCTAGCATGGGGGATCTTAGTTCCCTGACCAGGGATTGGACCTGTGTCCACGGCACTGGCAGGTGAATTCTTAACCACTGGACCACCTTTTACTCTCTTTTTGCTTAGAGTAGTTGGTTGCCCAGATCTCTGCATCTAAACTTTTCTTCCGTCCATTGATCTTGCTTTGGTTCTCTATACATAGAGCAAGTATGCTGCCTTGCGCAAATCATTAACGATGCTGAAAGTCAATGCAGTATAAAACGAAAGCGTGTGTATAAGAGGGGTGTGAAAGTTGGAGGTGGGTAAGTAGGTGGGAGTCCCTGAGAGTAGGTGGATCCCAGAAGCCTGGCCCATGTCACCTGGGGAAGCCAAAAAGGCATCACAAAGGAGGAGGCCCTTGAGGGGGAGAGGCTTGAAGTGTGGGGTGAGTTTTGCCTGGTGAACTACAGATGGACAGTAAATGAGGAAGTGAGGGTGCCGGGGTGATGTTCCATACAGAGAAATCACATGTGCAAAGCATGAACTCAAGGAGTTCAGTCTGGCTGATCACATTGTTGTCGAGGGATGAAAGATAATGCCTTCTGGGGGGCAAGGACCAAGACTTTACCTATTTGGCTTAGGTGTTTTATTTCCCTTGTGGATGAAATGTCACATGTGAAATACTTCTTGGGCAGTCACATGAAGATAAACTATTGTAGAAAAGAACTAGAGGCAATAAGTTAGAAAAAGTTATGGCTATACTTTAGGTGAGAGGAGGTGATTGTCTGAACTGAGCAGGTACTAAAGGTGATTGAGTGTAAGATGTGAGAATAAACTTTCCCCCAAAGTTCTGACTTGGGAAGCAGGGTGAATGGCAGTGCCACATACAGATGGATGAAAGGAGACAGGGATGGGAACCTGTTTGGGTGGTTGGTTTCAGGGTCGGTCACACTGAGTTGGTAGTGCCTATGAGACAGCCAAGTGGAGATGATTCCAAATATGGGTGCGGAGCATCTGCCTTCTGGAAATTTGGACTTCCTTTGCTTCCTTTGGGGGCTTCACAGGTGGCAGTAGTGGTAATGAAACTACCTGCCAATGCAAGAGACATAAGAGATGCAGGTTCTTCATATCCTCCTTCTCTCTCTCTCCACTAGTTCTTATGGGATTATGGATCTTTAAGAATGATACTGAAAGCTCAAGATGCTTTCTCCAGAACTGCATATGTGGATGTGTACATAAGCAAAATCCTCCTGTGTTTTTCCCTGATTCTCACACAAGCACCATTCTCATAACACTTCTGACACCAGCTGGGTGTCCTACAGTTTAACTGAACTCTGATACTGTCTACCTGGAGACAGCATCAAATCCCATAGGTTAAGGGCTCAGTCCTTCAAGACCTCCCACCCTTCCATTTCAGATGCCAATCATGAGTCCATGATGTCACTGTGCTTCTGATCAGTACAGGTTCCCATGGCACTTTTATCAGGTTGGATTAATTAGAAAAATCCCAAGAGTCTCCATGGCTTGATCTTTCTGGTGACCAGCCTCCATCCTAGAGCCATCCAGGAGCCCACCCAGAGTTGCCTCAGTAGAACAAAAGATGCTCTTCATGTGTAGGAATTTACAAGAGTTTCAGGAGCTCTGTGCTCAGAAAGGGGAAGGAAGACCAAATGTGTATGTGTTACAATAAATCACCATATCACAACTTGCACGCAGAATGTTTGGATGACTTCTAGAGATGCCATTCAGAGAAAGTCTGTAAATCAGTAAATCATACATCTATGGCAGAAGTCCTGGGGACATTAATTCCCCACGTGGGTGGAGGAAGGGAAGTGACAAAGGCAACTAAGAGGGAGTGGACAAGGGTGGAGGAGTACCAGGAAAGGGCAGCGGAAGTGCAGGGTAACTGCAACCAAAGTGGGCCAAGATTCAGCATCACAATAAGGATTGCCCAAGGTTTATGGATTTGCAGTGAGGAGGAGTCACTGGTGACCTCAGTGGATGAGGCTCCTATAGTGTGATCAGGCTCAAGATGTGGAGAAGTGACCTGGAGAGGAAGTGGATTTAAGGAAGAGTTGATTAATTGGAAAAGACTCTGATGCTGGGAGGGGTTGGGGGCATGAGGAGAAGGGGACAACAGAGGATGAGATGGCTGGATGGCATCACTGGCTGGATGGCATCACTGGCTGGATGGATGTGAGTCTGAGTGAACTCCGGGAGTTGTTGATGGACAGGGAGGCCTGGCGTGATGCGATTTATGGGGTCGCAAAGAGTCAGAAACGACTGACCGACTGAACTGAACTGAACTGACCATTTCTTTCATTAAGGGTCTGTTCAGATCTGAGGTCATTATCCACAGATCGGCACTGAGTGCCCTGCACATCTGAAATGCTTCTACCAGTGACAAACAACCAGTTCAGTTCAGTCACTCAGTCGTGTCGGACTCTTTGCGACCCCATGAATTGCAGCATGCCAGGCCTTCCTGTCCATCACCAACTCCTGGAGTTCACTCAGACTCACATCCATCCAGTCAGTGATGCCATCCAGCCATCTCATCCTCTGTCGTCCCCTTCTCCTCCTGCCCCCAATCCCTCCCAGCATCACAGTCTTTTCCAATGAGTCAACTCTTCGCATGAGGTGGCCGAAGTACTGGAGTTTCAGCTTTAGCATCATTCCTTCCAAAGAAATGCCAGGGCTAATCTCCTTCAGAATGGACTGGTTGGATCTCCTTGCAGTCCAAGGGACTCTCAAGAGTCTTCTCCAACACCACAGTTCAAAAGCATCAATTCTTCGGCACTCAGCCTTCTTCACAGTCCAACTCTCACATCCATACATGACCACAGGAAAAACCATAGTCTTGACTAGATGGATCTTTGTTGGCAAAGTAATGTCTCTGCTTTTCAATATGCTATCTAGGTTGGTCATAACTTTCCTTCCAAGGAGTAAGCATCTTTTAATTTCATGGCTGCAATCACCATCTGCAGTGATTTTGGAGCCCAAAAACATAAAGTCTGACACTGTTCCCACTGTTTCCCCATCTATTTCCCATGAAGTGATGGGACCGGATGCCATGATCTTCGTTTTCTGAATGTTGAGCTTTAAGCCAACTTTTTCACTCTCCTCTTTCACTTTCATCAAGAGGCTTTTGAGTTCCTCTTCACTTTCTGCCATAAGGGTGGTGTCATCTGCATATCTGAGGTTATTGAGATTTCTCCAGGCAATCTTGATTCCAGCTTGTGTTTCTTCCAGTCCAGCGTTTCTCATGATGTACTCTGCATAGAAGTTAAATAAGCAGGGTGACAATATACAGCCTTGATGTACTCCTCTTCCTATTTGGAACCAGTCTGTTGTTCCATGTCCAGTTCTAACTGTTGCTTCCTGACCTGCATACAGATTTCTCAAGAGGCAGATCAGGTGTTCTGGTATTCCCATTCGTTTCACAATTTTCCACAGTTTATTGTGATCCACACAGTCAAAGGCTTTGGCATAGTCAATAAGCAGAAATAGATGTTTTTCTGGAACTCTCTTGCTTTTTCCATGATCCAGCGGATGTTGGCAATTTGATCTCTGGTTCCTCTGCCTTTTCTAAAATCAGCTTGAACATCAGGAAGTTCACGATTCACATATTGCTGAAGCCTGGCTTGGAGAATTTTGAGCATTACTTTAGTAGTGTGTGAGATGAGTGCAATTGTGGGTAGTTTGAGCATTCTTTGGCATTGCCTTTCTTTGGGATTGGAATGAAAACAGACCTTTTCCAGTCCTGTGGCCACTGCTGAGTTTTCCAAATTTGCTGGCATATTGAGTGCAGCACTTTCACAGCATCATCTTTCAGGATTTGAAATAGCTCAACTGGAATTCCATCACCTCCACTAGCTTTGTTCATAGTGATGCTTTCTAAGGCCCACTTGACTGCACATTCCAGGATGTCTGGCTCTAGGTCAGTGATCACACCATCGTGATTATCTGGGTCATGAAGATCTTTTTTGTACAGTTCTTCTGTGTATTCTTGCCACATCTTCTTAATATCTTCTGCTTCTGTTAGGTCCATACAATTTCTGTCCTTTATCGAGCCCATCTTTGTATGAAATATTCCCTTGGTATCTCTAAGTTTCTTGAAGAGATCTCTAGTCTTTCCCATTCTGTCGTTTTCCTCTATTTCTTTGCATTGACTGCTGAAGAAGGTTTTCTTATCTCTTCTTGCTATTCTTTGGAACTCTGCATTCAGATGCTTATATCTTTCCTTTTCTCCTTTGCTTTTCACTTCTCTTCTTTTCATAGCTATTTGTAAGGCCTCCTCAGACAGCCATTTTGCTTTTTTACATTTCTTTTCCATGGGGATGGTCTTGATCCCTGTCTCCTGTACAATGTCACGAACTTCGTTCCATAGTTCATCAGGCACTCTATCTATCAGATCTAGGCCCTTAAATCTATTTCTCACTTCCACTGTATAATCATAAGGGATTTGATTTAGGTCATACCTGAATGGTCTAGTGGTTTTCCCTACTTTCTTCAATTTCAGTCTGAATTTGGCAATAAGGAGTTCATGATCTGATCCACAGTCAGCTCCTGGTCTTGTTTTTGCTGACTGTATAGAGCTTCTCCATCTTTGGCTGCAAAGAATATAGTCAATCTGATTTCAGTGTCGACCATCTGGTGATGTCCATGTATAGAGTCTTCTCTTGTGTTGTTGAGGTCAAGGGCGTCCGAGGTCAGGGGCGGCGGCTGGGAGGAGCTACCCCACGCCCCCATGTCCCCACGCCCCAGGCCAGGGGCGGCAGCCAGGAGGACCAATCCCACGTCCAAGGAGCCGTGGCTGTACGGGCGCAGGAGGGCCTAGAGGAGCTATCCCACGTTGAAGGTCAGGAAGGGCGGCAGTGAGGAGATACCCCTTGTCCAAGGTAAGGTGCAGCAGCTGCGCTTTGCTGGAGCAGCCATGAAGAGATACCCAACGCCCAAGGTAAGAGAAACCCAAGTAAGATGGTAGGTGTTGCAAGAGGGCATCAGAGGGCAGACACACTGTGAGGGCATACTCACAGAAAATTAGTCAATCTAATCACACTAGGACCACAGCCTTGTCTAACTCAATGAAACTAAGCTATGCCCATGGGGCAACCCAAGATGGGCGGGTCATGGTGGAGAGATCTGACAGAATTTTGTCCACTGGAGAAGGGAATGGCAAACCACTTCAGTATTCTTGCCTTGAGAACCCCATGAACAGTATGAAAAGGCAAAATGATAGGATACTGAAAGAGAAACTCCCCAGGTCAGTAGGTGCCCAATATGCTTCTGGAGATCAGGGGAGAAATAACTCCAGAAAGAATGAAGGGATGGAGCCAAAGCAAAAACAATACCCAGCTGTGGATGTGACTGGTGATACAAGCAAGGTCCGATGCTGCAAAGAGCAATATTGCATAGGAACCTGGAATGTCAGGTCCATGAATCAAGGCAAATTGGAAGTGGTCAAAAAAGAGATGGCAAGAGTGAATGTCAACATTCTAGGAATCAGCAAACTGAAATGGACTGGAATGGGTGAATTTAACTCAGATGACCATTATATCTACTACTGCAGGCAGGAATCCCTCAGAAGAAATGGAGTAGGCATCATGGTCAACAAAAGAGTCCAAAATGCAGTACTTGGATGCAATCTCAAAAGCGACAGAATGATCTCTGTTCATTTCCAAGGCAAACCATTCAATATCACAGTAATCCAAGTCTATGCCCCAACCAGTAACGCTGAAGAAGCTGAATGGTTCTATGAAGACCTACAAGACCTTTTAGAACTAACACCCAAAAAAGATGTCCTTTTCATTACAGGGGACTGGAATGCAAAAGTAGGAAGTCAACAAACACCTGGAGTAACAGGCAAATTTGGCCTTGGAATATGGAATGAAGCAGGGCAAAGACTGATAAGAGTTTTGCCAAGAAAATGCACTGATCATAACAAACAACCAGTAGCCTAGATATTTATTTAGACAGTTCAAGTCTCTTGAGAAATGAAAATCAGGCCTAAGAGTAGAACATTTTGAGGAAAGAGTGAGGAGATCTGAGAGGCAGTGAGTAGAGAAGAAAAATAAAATGAACAAAGAGAATTGTGAGTTGGTCTCTGTGGATTGTTGGAGGATGGAGGGAATGAAAAGAGCTCACCCAACTGGAAAGGTATCTTGAAACTTTATCAGTGGTAAGGTTATTACAGGGTAACCCCCAGGGTGGGATTGGGTGGACCATGACTTAGAAGCATTCACAGATGCACTCCACACCCCCAGGGGCCATTGAGACAATTTTATAGTTAACCTCAGGTATGGAGGTAAGTGGGCTTCCCTGGTGGCTCAGTGGTAAAGAATCTACCTGCCAATGCAGGAGATGCAGGAGATACAGGTTCAATCCTTGGGTCAGGAAGACACCCTGGAGGAGGAGGAAATGGCAACCTGCTCCAGTATTCTCACCTAGGAAATCCCATGGACAGAGAAGCATGCTATAGTCTGTGGGGTCACAAAAGGATCAGACATGATTTAGTGACTAAAAACAACAATGCAAGTAAGGGCTTGGAAATAGGGTGTGTGTTCTTGAATCAAGATGATTGAATGGATAACTAGTCTCATGGGTGCCAGGAATATATTCTCAAAGGTCTTCATCATTGTTAGGGCACTAACAGAGCATAAAAGCCACCTGGTCCTGATGATTAATAAAAAAATATCTATTATCTACAAAGCCATTGACAACAGAGAAGTGATTCACTGAGCACATTTCTGGGTAGGGTCAGCAGAAAGATAGGGAGGACTATATGGGCCCAAGATGGTGTCCATTACGCTAACAGCCACACATGGGCTCACATTTTTTTTTCCTTTAGAGACTAAAATTTGAGTTATTTTCTATTTTACACATGAAATCAGAAATTAATAATAAACTTGTTGGGTAAAGTCATTTCGCTTAGAGACAATAGACACATAAGATATGACAGTTTCCTGTCAGCAAAGAGAGCAGAAATGTGTTTGGTTTATAATTAAAGGATAAAAAAATTATTACTCAGCTTTAAAAATATACATGTGTTTAAATAACCCACATCTGCAGTGAGGCTAATCCACTGCACATGGAGGTTATAATTGGAAAATGGATGAAAGAGCAACAGGAAACTTTAAAAAAAAGAAGAAGAAGAAAGAAAAAATCTTCTTGTACAGAAGAGTGTGAAAAAACTGCCTTGTGCCTTGGTTCTTGGAATTAACGCTTCCTGTTTATGAATTACTAATTCTTCTTGGAACCACATGGAAAGGCCCTTTTTTACTGGATGTCACTGTGTGTACTCAAACAAATGCCTCAGCACCCACACTTCAGAGTTTGTCTCCACTTCTTACTCATGATCTGGATCTCCTGATCCACTCCATATTATCAGGCTCACTTCACAGGAGTCTTGGGGCCTTAGCAGAACTTCTTTGATCAAGATTGCAAACTTTCTGTGCACCTAGAAAATCCTATGCATCATTTTTGTTGATCAATTTATAGTTATTTATATCTATATTCTTAGCTATAAGAACAGTACAGTTAATACTTCTACGATAGTTCTGATAATGTGCCAACCATTAGTTGAAATGCTTTTCATACCAATTCACTCAATCTTTATAACATATGAATAAAGAAAGACGGGCTGAGTCGATAAGTGACAGATAGGAATGAGCCCAGATAATCTGGTTGTTAACCACAACCACCTTGTTCTAACCTATATACTCACCACCCAGAAAGTGCAAGAGTAGAATAAAAACAACCATGTTCCCACCAGGCAAAAGTAACAACTTTCAATCCAATTTGCTTTATAACATTTCTTTGTTAAAGAACCCAAATAATGCACACAGATAGCCAACTCTGTTGTCAAGGGACCCCACGGCCACTGACCCAGCCTTCCTTGTCTTGCTCTGAGACAATCACTGTCATAAATTTAATTGCTATTCTTCCAATCTGATCTGTAGTGATGCCACAGGCACTTTCAAGCAAACCAGTGCCCTCTATTATTACCTGTTTGCTACCTGTTTAAGGAACTCTAGACTTCAAGACCTCCCCACTAAAAAACCCTACACTTGTTTCAGTCAATCAGTTCAGTCGCTCAGTCATGTCTGACTATTTGCAACACCATGAATCACAGCACGCAAGAATCACACACCCCATGAATCAGAGACCCCATGAATCTTTGCACACCCTGTCCATCACCAACTCCCAGAGTTCACTCAAACTCATGTCCATCGAGTCAGTGATGCCATCCAGCCATCTCATCCTCTGTCATCCCCTTCTCCTCCTGCCCCCAATCTCTCCCAGCACCAGACTCTTTTCCATTGAGTCAGCTCTTCGCGTGAGGTGGCCAAAGTATTGGCGTTTCAGCTTTAGCATCAGTCCTTCCAATGAACACCCAGGACTGATCTCCTTTAGAATGGACTGGTTGGATCTCCTTGCAGTCCAAGGGACTCTCAAGAGTCTTCTCCAACACCACAGTTCAAAAGCATCAATTCTCCAGCGCTCAGCTTTCTTCACAGTCCAACTCTCACATCCATACATGACCACAGGAAAAACCATAGCCTTGACTAGATGGATCTTTGTTGGCAAAGTAATGTCTCTGCTTTTCAATATGCTATCTAGGTTGGTCGTAACTTTCCTTCCAAGGAGTAAGCATCTTTTAATTTCATGGCTGCAATCACCATCTGCAGTGGTTTTGGAGCCCAAAAACATAAAGTCTGACACTGTTCCCACTGTTTCCCCATCTATTTCCCATGAAGTGATGGGACCGGATGCCATGATCTTCGTTTTCTGAATGTTGAGCTTTAAGCCAACTTTTTCACTCTCCTCTTTCACTTTCATCAAGAGGCTTTTGAGTTCCTCTTCACTTTCTGCCATAAGGGTGGTGTCATCTGCATATCTGAGGTTATTGACATTTCTCCCAGCAATCTTGATTCCAGCTTGTGTTTCTTCCAGTCCAGCGTATCTCATGACGTACTCTGCATAGAAGTTAAATAAGCAGGGTGACAATATACAGCCTTGATGTACTCCTTTTCATATTTGGAACCAGTCTGTTGTTTCATGTCCAGTTCTAACTGTTGCTTCCTGACCTGCATATAGGTTTCTCAAGAGACAGGTCAGGCGGTCTGGTATTCCCATCTCTTGAAGAATTTTCCACAGTTTATTGTGATCCACACAGTCAAAGGCTTTGGCATAGTCAATAAGCAGAAATAGATGTTTTTCTGGAACTCTCTTGCTTTTTCAATGATCCAGCAGATGTTGACAATTTGATCTCTGGTTCCTCTGCCTTTTCTAAAACCAGCTTGAACATCAGGAAGTTCACGATTCACATATTGCTGAAGCCTAGCTTGGAGAATTTTGAGCATTACTTTAGTAGCATGTGAGATGAGTGCAATTGTGCAGTAGTTTGAGCATTCTTTGGCATTGCCTTTCTTTGGGATTGGAATGAAAACTGACCTTTTCCAGTCCTGTGGCCACTGCTGAGTTTTCCAAATTTGCTGGCATATTGAGTGCAGCACTTTCACAGCATCATCTTTCAGGATTTGAAATAGCTCAACTGGAATTCCATCACCTCCACTAGCTTTGTTCATAGTGATGCTTTCTAAGGCCCACTTGACTGCACATTCCAGGATGTCTGGCTCTAGGTCAGTGATCACACCATCATGATTATCTGGGTCGTGAAGATCTTTTTTGTACAGTTCTGTGTATTCTTGCCACATGTTCTTAATATCTTCTGCTTCTGTTAGGTCCATACAATTTCTGTCCTTTATTAAGCCCATCTTTGCATGAAATGTTCCCTTGGTATTTCTAATTTTCTTGACGAGATCTCTAGTCTTTCCCATTCTGTTGTTTTCCTCTATTTCTTTGCATTGATCACTGAGGAAGGCTTTCTTATCTCTTTTTGCTATTCTTCGGAACTCTGCATTCAGATGCTTATATCTTTCCTTTTCTCCTTTGCTTTTCGCTTCTCTTCTTTTCACAGCTATTTGTAAGGCCTCCCCAGACAGCCATTTTGCTTTTTTGCATTTCTTTTCCATGGGGATGGTCTTGATCCCCGTCTCCTGTACAATGTCACAAACCTCATTCCATAGTTCATCAGGCACTCTATCTATCAGATCTAGGCCCTTAAATCTATTTCTCACTTCCACTGTATAATCATAAGGGATTTGATTTAGGTCATACCTGAATGGTCTAGTGGTTTTCCCTACTTTCTTCAATTTAAGTCTGAATTTAGCAATAAGGAGCTCATGATCTGATCCACAGTCAGCTCCCTTGTCGGTACACTTGTTTACTTTTGCTTAGACTACCATTCTTGAACCAGGGACTGAAATAAAGCCTACACGGAGCTACAAGAACTAATGAGGCTCCATCTGGATAAGTTTTAATGCTGAAGCCAGACGGTTATTGTTGTTTAGTGCCTAAGTCGTGTCTGACTCTTTTCAATCCTGTGAGCTGCAGCATGCCAGGCATCTGTGTCCTACACTATCTCCTAGAGTTTGCTCAAACTCATGTCCATTGGGTCGACGATGCCATCTAACCATTTCATCCTCTGTTGCCTGCTACTCCTCTTGCCCTCTTTTCCAGTGAGTCGGCTCTTCACATCAGGTGGCCAAAGTATTGGAGCTTCAGCTTCAGCAACAGTCATCCCAATGAATATTCAGGACTGATTTCCTTTAGGATTGACTGGTTTGATCTCCTTGCAGTCCAAGGGACTCTCAAGAGTCTTCTCCAATACCACAGTTCAAAAGTATCAATTCTTAGGTGCTCAGTCTTCTTTCCAGTCCAACTTTCACATCCAGATTATGTGCAGAATATTCAGATTGGACAGGGGAGAAGCAAAGAACGCCTTTACAGAGGTTGGCTTCTGTATCTGCCCCTAAGGCAGGGGGAGCTCAAGGCAAAATTCTTGGCTTGGTCTCTGGGTCCTTCTCTTGGTTTCAGACCCCACAGATTAAGACATGGATCTTTGTTTTGTTCACTGATAACACCTAAGTGTCTAGAATAGTGTCTCATTCATGACAGGCTCTCAATAAATGTTTAGGAACTGGAGATGCCAAAAGCAGAAGAGGAACAGTGGGGAAAACTCAAGTCTTCAAGGCAGACAGCATAGATTGGGTTGTCTGGCTCCAGGAGGTTCTAGCTCTGTGACCTGGGGCATGGTGTTTAACTTCTGAGGTCCTTGTGATTCTATAGGCCTGAACAGGGAAGGTGTTCCACCGTGGTTCATTGGGGGAACAAACCAATTCTGCCTGGGGCACCCATTGCCCTGTCTCTGCTGTCTGCCAAGGCTGTACTCAGTTTCCACTCCCTGATCACCTCCTCACCCAACTCTGGAATGCGGAGACCTCAGCACTGACAGGCTCCTTTGTAATCAGCCACCCTCATTTAGCAGGAACAAAGAGAAGCAGGGATTGGAATCTGAATTCCTATTTACTTTCTGTGACTAAACTGCACAGGGAGAATCCTGGGGAAAACCCAGTCTGCTATGGCTAGTGACACGCACTGCACATATTTACAAAGCCCTTACTCAACTTTGATGGTTCCCTGACTCAAATCAACCTTGAATGGAGACAAGTAAATGTAGCCTTTTCACAGGACCTGAGCCCCATGTTTTACAGAAACACTCAATATCCAAGCTGATAACTTTGTAAGGATTTTTGAACAATTAAACTAATATTTATCAAATATTTACTATATCTGAGGCACTGTTATAGGTCCTGGAGTTGCATCAATGAACAAAAACAAAGCTCTCTGCCGTAACAGAGCTTATGGTCTATCAGGCAAGTGGGTGATTGGTGTGGTCAATAAGTACATTTTACTATTTTGTTAAGTGACAGTGTCATGGAATTTTTATTCTGGAACAAAAATTATGATCATAACAGATTTAAAAGATTTAGTAAACAAATATTTGTTCGCTAAATCCTGAAAAGAGTAGAATCAGGGCAGCCCTCAGTTTTATTTTAGAAGATGTTAAGAAAAATAAGACCAGTGTCCTGCCCACTGAACAGGAAACATCACTTCTATCTTACATGCATGTGTCCCAGGTTTTAAAACACAATCATGCTGAACGACATCTTAATATCCTGTTTTGTGTCATCTTTCTTCCCCACATGGCACACATTTAAGGTCCCCTTCACCCTGCCCACCTCTCTTCCCAGGCTCATGGTGAGGAAATTGAGGGCCAGAGTCTCTAAGCAACTGACTCACCCAGGTTCTACAAGTAGATTAGTAATGGAAGAGTCTGGAACTTGGGCCCTGACACTTTAATGGGTTCTAAACTTACTCAACTGGAAGTCTAGAATCTCATGCACTGGACTGGGATGAGGGCAGGAGAGGGGAGATTATACACAGACATATACAGAAAATACAACGATAATAGCTAATTTATTGAGTCTTGAAAGTGTCAGGCTCTGGTCCAGCAATTTCACAAATATTATTATTAGGTCCTCAAAAAACCCTAAGAGGTCTAAGAAACTGAGTCTCTAAGAGATAGCGTACCCTGCTCAAGAACTCAGCCTTGAAGAGGGAAATTTGGGTTAGAACAAGGTAATCTAACTTCAGGGCTTCCTGGGTAGCTCAATGGTAAAGAATCTGACTCCCAATGCAGGAGACTCAAGTTCGATGCCTGGGTCGGGAAGATTCTCTGGAGTAGGGAATGGCTACCCACTGGAGTATTCTGCCTGGGAAATCCCATGGGCAGAGGAGTCTGTCAGGCTACAGTCCATGGGGGTGGCAAAAGAGGCAGCTTCTGTTTTAGCAACTAAACAACAATCTAACTTTAGAACTTTTAAGAAAAAAGACACCAAGACATCCATATGCAAAAACAGAAATGTTGTGTACTTCACATTGTCCCACTTCAGAAGCTCATAATATCGGTGGACCCACTCAAAACAAATTGTCCATTTGGACTGAGATTGGCCTGATCTCTTTTTTTTTTTTTTTTTTAATTTTTTTAATTTATTTATTTTAGTTGGAGGCTAATCACTTTACAATATTGTAGTGGTTTTTGCCATACATTGATATGAATCAGCCATGGGTTTACATGTGTTCCTCATCCTGAAACCCCCTCCCACCTCCCTCCCCATCCCATCCCTCTGGGTCATCCCAGTGCACCAGCCCTGAGCATCCTGTCTCATGCATTGAACCTGGACTGGTGATCTGTTTCACATATGATAATACACATGTTTCAGTGCTATTCTCTCAGATCATCCCACCCTTGCCTTCTCCCATAGAGTCCAAAAGACTGCTCTATACATCTGTGTCTCTTTTTCTGTCTCGCATATAGGGTTATCGTTACCATTTTTCTAAATTCCATATATATGTGTTATTATACTGTATTGGTGTTTTTCTTTCTGGCTTACTTCACTCTGTATAATAGGTTCAAGTTTCATCAACCTCATTAGAACAGATTCAAATGTATTCTTTTTAATGGCTGAGTAATATTCCATTGTGTATATGTACCACGACTTTCTTATCCATTTGTCTATCGATGGACATGTAGGTTGCTTGCATGTCCTGGCTATTATAAACAGTGCTGTGATGAACATTGGGGTACATGTGTCTCTTTCCCTTCTGGTTTCCTCGGTGTGTATGCCCAGCAGTGGGATTGCTGGGTCATATGGCAGTTCTATTTCCAGTTTTTCAAGGAATCTCCACACTGTTGTCCATAGTGGCTGTACTAGTTTGCATTCCCACCAACAGTGTAAGAGGGTTCCCTTTTCTCCACACCCTCTCCAGCATTTATTGCTTGTAGACTTTTGGATAGCAGCCATTCTGATTGGGGTGAAATGGTACCTCATTGTGGTTTTGATTTGCATTTCTCTGATAATGAGTGATGTTGAGCATCTTTTCATGTGTTTGTTAGCCATCTGCATGTCTTCTTTGGAGAGATGTCTGTTTAGTTCTTTGTGGCCCGATCTCTTTATTCTGCTATTTCTCTGTGCCCCAGGCCAGTGTGTCACCTGTGTCCCACGAACTTAGCCCCACAGAGTATCCAGCATCCCACCTACTGTCCACTCACTTATTTAAGACCAACTGACCATCTTTGCTCAAGAAGTCTCCTAATAAGGCTTTTCAAATCCTGTCATTCCTTTTATACTTGCATTGTATAAAATGTAGCTTCTCATCAACTGGGGCTATTTTGTTACCTTGAAATGCTGTTCCTATTGGATGATGTAAATGCTTCCTTTTCTCCATAACTTTCACAGTAAGGAATTAAATTTGCTTAGGTGGTGACAAGCATGAGGGGATTTTTCTAGAGTTTTCTTTAAGAATGTTACGGACTCATGAACTTTTGTAGACTTGATATGGTTCCACTGTAGACTTGATATGGTTGCATTGTCCTTTTGGATGTTAAAATCATATTAACTTTGATTACTTTTGAAGCCCTTTTCAGATCACGTTTAGATGCAACCTGAGGTTTAAAAAAGTCCTTGTTTCCAGAAGTCATAGGCGCACCTGTCTGGTTCTTTTCAGGGGGATGCTATTTAGAAGCCTTCTGAGCCCCTGTATAGCTGTGCTGCCTCTGCACTCCCTCCAGGCCAGGCCCTGTGCCCAGTGATACCCAAGCCAGTCAGCACCTTCAAGAAGATTGGATGGTCCCAGGCAGCTCACCTGAGGAGCTGAAAGTCGAACTGTGAGAATGAAGCAGTCCAGCGACTGCTCCAAATTCAAGTGCAAAATGCTCCAAAGCCAGAACAGAGCCGCAAGGCCCTGGAAGATTTGTGAGCAAGGAAGAGAGTAGAACAAAATGAGGCGGACGAAGGCCAGGCATTCTCCCGGGTTCCTCCACTGGCAGAACAGTAATGAACACTATCTCAGTACCTGCAATTCTCACTAGAGACAATAGGAATAGGATTTCTTTTTTTTTCCTTTTCATAACTAAAATTTGTTTTGAGTGAATGAGTGAAAGCTACCCAGAAAGACTGGTTTTGATGACTGTTAAATCAGGCTGCTGCTGCTGCTGCTAAATCACTTCAGTCATGTCCAACTCTGTGTGACCCCATAGACGGCAGCCCATCAGGCTCCCCCACCCCTGGGATTCTCCAGGCAAGAACACTGGAGTGGGTTGCCATTTCCTTCTCCAATGCATGAAAGTGAAAAGTGAAAGTGAAGTTGCTCAGTCACGTCCGACTCTTAGTGACCCAATGGACTGCAGCCCACCAGGCTCCTCCATCCATGGGATTTTCCAGGCAAGAGTACTGCAGTGGGGTACCATTACCTTCTCCATTAAATGAGGCTGCTGCTGCTGCTGCTGCTGCTGCAGCTGCTGCTTCTGCTAAGTCACTTCAGTCATGTCCAACTCTGTGCAACCCCAGAGATGGCAGCCCACCAGGCTCCCCCATCCCTGGGATTCTCCAGGCAAGAGCACTGGAGTGGGTTGCCATTGCCTTCTCCAATGCGTGAAAGTAAAAAGTGAAAGTGAAGTCTCTCAGTCATGTCCAACTGATAGTGACCCCATGGACTGCAGCCTACCAGGCTCCTCCATCCATGGGATTTTCTAGGCAAGAGTACTGGAGTGGCTTGCCATTGCCTTCTCCTTAAATCAGGCTAATGAATGCTAGTAAAGCAATTGGTAAGTAAGAAACTAAAGTTAACAGAAAAACTCAGAAACAGAGGTTTTCTTGCTTACTTTTACATAGTTTTCTGTGTTTATGATGGTTACACTACATATGTAGGACATTGTCCTTTCCTGCACAGTAGATTGAACAGACTTAAATACCAATGTTTCCCTGTGTTCCCAAATAATGCTGCAACTTCCAGATGTTCTACCAACTGCTCTAAGAGCCCTGACACTATCTCAGTCTTCTGCCAAAATGTGAAATAACTGGGTAATGATGGATGAGGCTGAAAATATGAGCTCAAGGTGTGTTTAAAACATTTACTTTTAGAATTAGAGCAACTTTTAAGGGCCACTTATAACTTTGGGGTACATCCTTATATTTTTAAAATTCAATATCACTGACAATTACTTGGGGCATCTCTATTATTCTAAGTCACATAACTTGACCTAGAAATGACAAGTTTTACTGGTTTAAAGATATATTATGTAAGAGAAGGAGAAGGCAATGACACCCCACTCCAGTACTCTTGCCTGGAAAATCCCATGGATGGAGGAGCCTGGTAGGCTGCAGTTCATGGGGTCGTGAAGAATCGGACCCGACTCAGTGACTTCACCTTCACTTTTCACTTTCATGCATTGGAGAAGGAAATGGCAACCCACTCCAGTGTTCTTGCCTAGAGAATCCCAGGGACTCGGGAGCCTGGTGGGCTGCCGTCTATGGGGTCACACAGAATCAGACACGACTGAAGTGACTTAGCAGCAGCATGTAAGAGAAAACCTCTATTTCAAAAACCTTAATCTTTTTAAGTAGCAGAATCCTTGCTGTTTTTAATAAGTCTATCCCAACTCTGAACATAAATAGTAAAATATGTGTGGAATCTGTATTTAACCACATGGGGGGAAATACATGGAGTAACATTGTTTCAGAGATGTAAAAAAATACAAATTAGGGTTTCTGAGTTCTCTGGATGTCCAGTTGTTAGGACTCCATGCTTTCACTGCTGAGGATGCAGGTTCAGTCCCTGATCAAGGAACTAAGTAAGATCCTGCAAAGCTGTGTGGCACAGCCAAATAAATATGAGTTTCTGGGGCAGGGAGCAGCCAGGCCAGGGTGGGGGTTTGTGGGGAGGGGGTTGCACTGTATGTTCTGGTGACACCTGGCTGTCTGCTGGCTCCAGCCCCACAGATCTACTTCCTCAAAGGGGGATATGAGACCTTTTAATTGGAATATCCTGAGCATTTCATGGACATAATAAATATTTCACAAGGCAAGGTTGAAGCTAAGAGAGCCCTCAATAGACAAGAGTGGGAACCAGTGCTCACATCAGCTATCAGCCAGCTGTTGAACAAGGCAGCCCTGTTACAGTTCTTCTGTTCCTCAACCTTGGAAACGCCTACCATGCATCCAAGTGTGTGATCCTCACCAATCTGCATTTCACAGCCCCCACTGAATGTCTCCTACAGATCTCCAAGTGCTGCCCAGCGCATCTACACTACAAAGGGGTCCCTGCAGAAGACAGTCCCAAGTCTGACATTAGCTCCCACTTTCAAGAAGCCAAAGGCTTCACAGAATGTCAGGGAAAGGAAGGAAAGGCCCTGGTTCACCGTGAAACTGGGCTCCTCCATTCACCCACCATCTGCAAGGTTAACCTCACAAAGACCAAGCAGTTCTGCCTGAAAGAGGCCTTCAATCCCATCAAGAACCTCCTCCTCTTTGGTCTCTCAGGCCAGCTCCTGCATTAGATCCTGCCTTCCGAGCCACCCCCCAGTCCCTTCCTGTGGAGGGGAGGCAGTCAGTTCTTTGTTCATGACCATCTCACCATCACTGAGCCCTGTCATGCAGGGCTCCCACTGCATGTGCCCTAGCTCCATGCTGGTACCAGTGCTGACCCTCTTCAGCGTCTCAGAGCTCAGTGGGAGCCCACAGCCACAGCATTGTCCTGCTAGGACTGGGTTGGGGCACCAGCCCAGCCAGGAACAACTGTGGTTTTGTTTTCTAAACTCACGGATATTTCAGACCATTGCAACACTGAAAACCTCAGGTTTTCATGTCGTGCTATCCCCGTGGAACAGCGAGTAGTCACCAGGCTTGCAAATGAGCTTTACTGACCTCAGGGATAGGTTCTCAGGAATGAAGGCAGGCCCAGCCGTTATGAGAACACAGTGTATGTGGCTCCTGGGCCTCCAGACGTCCTGTCCTCAGGACTGCTCGGTCCTTGAACTTCAAAGTTCACCTCGTCATTGTCTTAAGCATAAGGCAATAAGTACCTGCAGGAACAGAGGGTGGGGAGCCAGGAGGGGAAAGCTGTTGTTAGACTAGAAGAAAAGGAAGCTATGAAGCCAATTCATTTTCCACATTATTTAACTTTGGAAATCTCTGTCTGTGCTTCTTCAGGGCAAAAGCTGTCACCATCTGGTCAGGAAAGTAACCTTACAGGGTTTGTAAGGACACCATATATATGTTGATTTGAACTCTCCCTCAAATGCTGTTGAGACTCCTTCATGGGTCCAGTGGAGGTGGTTGGCTGAAGCAGCAAGACATCAGCTCTCTGACTTTGCTTTTCACTGTGGGTTCTTTCTGGGACCTAGACCTGTAGAGTGATTCTTTTGTTTTTGAAACTTTCTTGCTGTATGTCTCCTCAAAGCAACTCCTGTGTCATTTGAAGTCATTCTTCAGGCTACAGACCCCAAATCACCCTTTAAAGTGAAGGAGGAAAAGTGTAACTCCTGTGTGTTCTGGGTCAGTGGCATTGGAAACGTTCATTTCCCCAGCTTGCCGTCCTTATGCATGCCTGCCTCTTCTCTCATGACTCTTGTTTTCTTCCCTGCCCTGGGATTAGGTTTCACGCTATTGACTTCTGAGGTTTGCAGATTTCACAATTTGATACTATTTGTTTCATCTATAAGCTATTTCTCCAGGAGAAAAAGCAATGTCTTTTTTTTATTTTTAAGCAATGTCTTAAAATCATACAGATGTGAAGAAAAGCAGTATGTTACTGATTGTTGTTGTTTTTATGGTGCAAAATAAAAAAGTAAAAGGGAAACATGTATATACAAATTAATTTCCCTGTCCACATACATGACACAGAGGTTAAATTTATAATTAGCATATATGAATAATTCACAAAACATCTTTTTGTATCTTTTTATTTTGTAACACCTCATTAGCTTTATATAACACCTCAATAGTTCTTATATACATTTGCGTGTTGTTTTGCTCTGAACCACTTAGGAATAAATTATAGACATCATACCCCTTTATTCCTCCATATTCCAAAGTCTATTTCCTGAGGTCATTCTCTAACATAACCATAGTATCATTATCAATATGAAGAAATTTAAGATTATACCTTACTATGACCAAAATTCAAATGTGCTCAATTGTTCCTATTTTGGTCTTTATAACAAACCTTCCCCTTGGTACAGGACTCACTCCAGGATGATGTACTGCATTTATCTGTCAAATATCTTTGGTATTCTGTAATATGGGATGGACTCTCTGTCTTCTTTGTCTTCTACAAACATAACAATTTTGAGAAATATAGTCCAGTTATTTTGTAAAACATCCCCCAATTGGCCCCAATTAGACTCAGGTTATACATTTGGGGCAATAATTCCACAAAAGTGATGCAGTGTCCTGCTCAGTGCTCATATCAGGAGGCACAGAATGTCACTTTCCCCCATTTCTGGTGACTATTTGGTAAGGTGGTGTCCTCCAGGTTTCCCCATTGTAAAGTTTCTCTTACTTTTTCTTTGATTAATACGTACTTTGTGGGGAGACACTAAGAAGCACATAAATGTCCTTCTTACCAAATTCTGCCAGCCACTAACTTTAGCATCCATTCATAATTCTTGCCATCACAGTTGCAAAATGGTGAAGAAAACACATTTGAATGGTCTCTTCTCCACAGATTGCAATATTTTTTCCTAGTAGCAGCCTTATTTAGCTGACCATCCAAAACCACCTACCATGACCTTGCAAACTGTGTCTTGTTTTCTCATGCATTGAAAAGAAACAAAGAATATTTCCCCTGGGTTGCCTTTTGGGGCAGCTGCTGGCAGATTTGCCCTGGAATCTAGAGTGTGTGCCTTCTTCCTACAATGCACCAGATACTTTCCATGTGGTACCCCATCAAACTTTCCCAGTAGGCCTGTTAGAAGGTAGGCAAAACTCCGAACCTCATTTTGCAGGTAACAACAGATATTTAGAGAGGTTTCTGGTGAGTAACTTGCCTGAGGTTCCAGCTAGTTAGCGTTAGTAAGACGCAGAGCCTGGGTTGGCAGCTAGACTGAGCCCAGAGCCTACATGCTTAACTGCTACCTTACACTGATCCAAAACAGACTCAGGGCTTGTTCATGGCAGGACCAGGAGTAGGGTGAGCTGGGCGAGGGGTCTGGGGTACAAAATTTAAGAAAGCTCTCACTCTCAGGTCCTGACCCTGTACTCACTGAGAGTAAATGGCCCCTTAAAACGTGCACCCTAGATTCTGCTTACTTCACCCTCCTCCCAGCGCTGGTTCTTGGGCAGGGCCAGCCATGGGCGCTAACCTCCTTTATAGTTCATTATACAGTTCACACAGATTCCTGGGACAATGGGAATGCAGGATCCTCCTTTGGTCAATAGACAAGCTATTCAGCCTTGAGCCTGCTCTGCTTTAAGTGATGCTAAATACAGAGATTAAGTGGGTACCATCCTTGTCCTCCTGTCATTTGCAGATCCAAGCATTCACTTCCAGTGGAATCATATATGACAGGTCAACTCTTGGGGCTTCTTAGGAATTACCTCAGTGAAGCACTGGTACATCTTTTGGGGATTTCGAAGTATGCAGATGGATTAAACTCTGCTTCTTTCCATTTTATTAAGTTTTTCCATTCATCTTGGTTGTAGTTTGCTTTTCCCACTAATAGACTGAACACTTTTGGGTATTAACTCAGTTGTGCTTCTCTTGGCTTTATTTCCTTCCAGAACTTAGCTCTTGACAGGTCTAGGTTTCAGACACTTGGGCTCAAATCATGATGCTGCCACTTACTAGTTATGTTCTTGGAAAAGTCACTTCGTCCCCTGAGCCTCAAGTGTTTCATCTGTGAAATGGGGCTATCAACACCTCATTTGTAGGGCTGTTGCAAAGATGAAATGGAAGCACTATAAGTACCTAAAAGGTGCATGGCAATGATCAACAGATGCTAATTCTCTTCCCTTTTGCTTTACTGGCCCACCCTTGTACCAAGATCGTCTGGCTAAGGATTATAACTAAAGTGATCCAGAAGGCCAAGTAATCATAAATCATGGGTGGGCATTATCCAGGCAGCAGATTCTACACCTGGCCTTTCCTAGTACCAGCTCTATAGCAGGGGTGTTGAAAAGCAAAATCTAACTTCAAAGGTGATTTTGGTGGAGAAGCATCTCAAAGTATTTTCTATTTCAAACACACATTCAGTTCAGTTCAGTCACTCAGTCATGTCCAACTCTTTGCGACCCCATGAATCGCAGCACACCAGGCCTCCCTGTCCATCACCAACTCCTAGAGTTCACTCAAACTCATGTCCATCAAGTCGGTGATGCCATCCAGTCATCTCATCCTCTGTCATCCCCTTCTCCTCCTGCCCCCAATCCCTCCCAGCATCAGTCTTTTCCAGTGAGTCAACTCTTCGCATGAGGTGCCCAAAGTACTGGAGTTTCAGCTTTAGCATCATTCCTTCCAAAAAACACCCAGGACTGATCTCCTTTAGAATGGACTGGTTGGATCTCCTTGCAGTCCAAGGGACTCTCAAGAGTCTTCTCCAACACCACAGTTCAAAAGCATCAATTCTTCGGCACTCAGCCTTATTCACAGTCCAACTCTCACATCCATACATGACCACAGGAAAAACCATGGCCTTGACTAGACGGACCTTTGCTGGCAAAGTAATGTCTCTGCTTTTTAATATGCTGTCTAGGTTAGTCATAACTTTCCTTCCAAGGAGTAAGCGTCTTTTAATTTCATGGCTGCAATCACCATCTGCAGTGATTTTGGAGCCCCCCAAAATAAAGTCTGACACTGTTCCCACTGTTTCCCCATCTATTTGCCATGAAGTGATGGGACCAGATGCCATGATCTTCGTTTTCTGAATGTTGAGCTTTAAGCCAACTTTTTCACTCTCCTCTTTCACTTTCATCAAGGGGCTTTTTAGTTCCTCTTCTCTTTCTGCTATAAGGATGGTGTAATCTGCATATCTGCGAAGGCGCAGGAGCGGCTGAGAGGAGCTACCCGCCGCCGGAGGCCAGGGGCGGCGGCCCCGCCCGAGGTCAGGGGCGGCGGCCGGGAGGTGCTACCCCACGTCCAAGGAGCCAGGGGCTGCGCGGGCGGGCGCTGGAGGGCCCAGAAGAGCTACTCCACGTTCAAGGTCAGGAGGGGCGGCGGTGAGGAGATACCCTTCGTCCAAGGTAAGGAGCAGCGGCTGCGCTTTGCTGGAACAGCTGTGAAGAGATACCCCACGTCCAAGGTAAGAGAAACCCAAGTAAAAGACACATTATTGCTTTTCTTTTTCTCACTCTTGGATTCTCTCTTAATCTAACTAACCAACTCAAAAATTCAAGTTGGTTAGATTAGGGTTTGTACCCATCACAGGATTACATTTTTAGTTTACTAAACTACTTCAAGATGTATCAAAAAAAAAAAAAAAATGTTAGTCTGTAGTACGTGAAATGTCCTTCCAGGGATGACAGCAGGAGCAGTAAAAATCATGCTGAAACATGTAATACATTGTTCTCAACATGGGAGAAATGTTGTGGACAATTTTTTTTAATTCATTTTACTCTTTTTGGAAATATGTCACCAAAAGGAAAAGAATGACCTTACTATAGAACTACATACATGAAGCAAGATCTACTGACATGTGTTTAGAATTTTTTACTTGCATATTTTTGATAAATTTGAAGGGGGTGGGGAAGTGTTTCATTTTTCTTTAATATTTGATATACAGTCCATGGTTTTGGGTCTAAAAACCAACTTTTATGGAATGGAATAGAACATAGATCCCTTGATTAAAAAGTCTAGTGATTTGATTGCTATGCAGTGATTTCAAAGTTTAAAACTGAGTTTGAGGAACCCTGCAATGAAAATAGCTGATGCAGTTAAGAGACAGTTTCCCAGGCCTTGGCACAAATTATTCCTTACAAATAATGATTCTGCGCAACTGGGGAATGATTTAATATTCGGTCTTGGAAAGTTGCAAGGGTCTTTCACCTCATTTTCTGATCACAATGTCTATCTCCAAATTGTTTAAAATGAGCCATAGCTTCTACCAAGGTACCATCAAGTGATAGTCCCATGAATAGTCCTAAGTTAATTCTTGTGCTGCCAAGAAAGTCAGAATTTTCATTACTTCTAAAAGCTCTTAACCAAAAGTTTCCAATATATAGCATTTTAAGTTAAAACTTCTCTGGAAATGAGTATCTATTTTTGCATTTTAGCATCCTACTTGTACATGCAATTTGCCCTAAGTAGCTCTCAAGTTTTCTTTTGGCTGGTATTGCCTTAGAATGACCTAGAAGGCAATGGCAACCCACTCCAGTACTCTTGCCTGGAGAATCCCATGGATGGAGGAGCCTGGTAGGCTGCAGTCCATGGGGTCTCAAAGAGTTGGACACGACTGAGCGACTTCACTTTTACTTTTCACTTTCCTGCTTTGGAGAAGGAAATGGCAACCCACTCCAGTGTTCTTGCCTGGAGAATCCAAGGCATGGGGGAGCCTAGTGGTCCACCGTCTATGGGGTCGCACAGAGTCGGACACGACTGAAGTGACTTAGCAGCAGCAGCCTCAGAATGAAATGAACAGGTCACTGTGTCTTTCAATCAACACTGTAGTGTGATCTTGCTTGTACTGTGACCTGCTCTCAAATATGCTTGTATCTTTTCAAACATGCTGTCTACAGCCTAGGGGTAGAGAAAATACTGGGTTGTTGCCTGCAAGAATGTCAAGACATTTGAATCACATTTCTGCAATTACAACCATAAACAGAAGAATGAAGGTTTTTCTTTTTCTTTGGTGAATAAGGATCCTCTCCAACTATAAACTAGATTGAGTCTTGAGCAGCCATAGACAACACATAAATGAACGGGCATGTTTGTGTGCAAACAAAATTTTATTTATGAACACTGAAATTTGAATTTCATATAGTTTATGTATGTCATGAAATATTCATCCTTTCAGTTTTTTCAACTGTGTTAAGATCTAGAAACCATTCTTCGCTCCTGGGCTGCCTAAGGACAGGCAGAAGGCTGGGTTTAGATCTTGAGCTGAGTTGTAGTGAGCAGCAGAGCCAGGATTTGAACCCAGGCAGTATAGGTCCAATGAGCTCTTAACATACACACAGACACAAACATGTATGTATATATGTTTATATCATCATATTGTATATATGTATACACGTATACATGTATATGTGTTCATATATACACATATGTGTATACACATATTCAATATGATGATAATGATAGTAAATCACACTCTTTATAGAAAATTTAGCAAAGGATGAAAGAGAAAATAGCAACCACCCATAAAACCACAACCCAGGACTTTCCTGGTAGTGGTGGTACAGTGGCTGAGAGTCTGCCTGCCAATATAGGAGTCACATGTTCAATCCCTGGTCCAGGAAGATCGCACGTGCTATGGAACAGCTAAGCCCATGCACCGTAACTACTGAGACTGAACTCTAGAGCCTGGGAGCCACAACTACTGAGCCCACGTGCTGCGATTACTGGAGCCCAGGCACCACAAGGAAGAGTAGCCCCCATTCACCACAATTAGAGAAAATCTGAAAGCAGCAATGTAGACCCAGTGCAATCCCTATAAATAAATAAAATAAAACATGCAGAGGATTAAAAAAAAACACAACCCAGAAATAACCACTAGTAGTATTTGATATCTTCTTCCATTCTTTGTCTACTGACACAGCATTCAATTTATACATTTTAGTTTTTCACTTGACATAAACATTTTTCACATTTCCACATAGGCCTCACAATTACAATAATGAATAGATGTATGATAGTTCATTTTAAATGTACTAGGGGAAATTGCTGTTTTGGAAAAAAAAAAGTCCCACAGCTAAAAATTTCATAGAGGAAAGAATCTTTGAAGTTGGTCACTTTTCGTTTACTGCTACATCTTTGCATTTATTTTTAAGATATTTTGATCTGGACCATTTTTAAATTCTTAGAAGTCTTAAACACTAGACCATCAGGGAAGTGCCTCTAGGAGTTGAATTTTTGAAGCAACCCAATCCACCAGACCTGAATTTGACTTTTCACTGTGCATTCATTAGCCAAGTGGCCCTGAGCAAACCATTAACTTTTGTTACTCTGAGATTAACTGAGGTGATGTTCATGGACACCTCAGTTTTCCCTTGTTTCAGGATAAATCAAGACCACCATATGTAATGTCTAGAACCTGTGTTCACAGGTATTCTGTAGCACAGAATCCTGGTCACTTGGTAATTGCCAGCGCTTACGTTTCCTGCCACTCACCACTCCCAGTGTCCAACACTAGCACAGGAATTAGATTCTTTCACTCAAGACTGTAGAGAAAATGTCCTTTTCTGTTCTGAGCACCACAGGATTCTTCTTCCCTGAGTAAAAATGGACCGGCAGGAATGGGGATAATGAGAAGGAATAATAAGGTAGGTGGACCTGACCTGAAAGCGTCCACCCCGCCCCTCGCCACTCCTGCCCCACCCCAACCAGGCGATTTAGATCAAAGTTCCCAAACTGAATCGATGGCCTGGTGCCTATAACAGCAGGTGGCATTCTGACTTCAGCAGAGGCTGTGTTTGATTTCACAGGTACAGCGGATCTCCAGCCCAGACATCTGAAAAGACTCCGGAGCCCAAGTCCATGAGCAGCAAAATCTCTGTGGAGCTGCAGAGGGTGGCGGCCCTCCCAGCCCAGGGTTGCAGCAACACTGGCTTTCAGGTGAGCAGAGATTTTGTTTTATGTTTAAGACCAAGTAATTAATGTCCTTTCCTGGCCTTTCTGGCAAGTTTTTTCACTAAAGCAGAGGGGTTATTGTAATGCAATAAGGTTCTTAATGGTTCTCTTTAAGCCTATTATTCTTTCCTTCTTGGGTTGACAAACCTGAAAAGTCTCTTAACTCAACTTGTTTTGATCCCTGACCTGCCCTGTCACTTGAAAACAACACTGTGCTCTTCTGCCTGTGTTTAGGGCTCATATGGCATGGATATAGTATTTACCTACAGACAGTTTCCCAAAGAACTGGTGAGTGGGGAAGAATGGGAAAGAATCCAGATCCTGAACGTAGTCAGCACCTCAGAGTCCCTTCCTCTCTCTCTTTCTTTAAGTATACATGTGTATTCTTTTTTTCCCACCAAACTTCAAACTTTTTATTTTGTATTGGGATATAGTAAATTAACCAGGTTGTGGTAGTTTCAGGTGAAGAGCAAAGGGACTCAGCCTTAAATATCCTTCAACCCCCTCTCCCACCCAAGCTGGCATATAACATTGAGCAGAGCTCCAGTCCTTGTGGGTTATCCATTTTAAATATAGCAGTGTGTACTTGACCTTCCCAAACTCCCTAACTATACCTTCCCCCAGCAACCATAAGCTCATTTTCTAAGTCTATGAGTCTCTTTGTTTTGTAACTAAGTTCATTTGTATCATTTCTTTTTAGATTCCACATATAAGGGATGTCATACAATATTTCTCCTTCTCTGCCTGACTTACTTCACTCAGAATGGCACTCTCTAGTTTCATCCATGTTGCTGCAAATGGCATTATTTCATTCTTTTTAATGGCTAAGTATTATCCATTGTGTATATGTACCACATCTTCTTTATCCATCCCTCTGTCAATGGACATTGAGGTGGCTTCCATTTCTTGGCTATTGTAAATAGTGCTGCAATGAACATGGATACTTTTGGATCATGTTTTTTTTATGAATATATGCCCAGGAGTGAGATTGCAGGGTCATATGGTATCTCTATTTTTAGTTTTTTAAGGAACCTCCATACTGTTCTCCATAGTGGCTGTGCCAATTAACATTTCTACCAACACTGTAGGAGGGTTCCCTTCTCTCCACACCCCCTCCAGCATTTTCTGTTTGTGGATTTTTTGCTGATTGCCATTATGACTTGTGTGAGGTGATATTTCATCATAGTTTTGATTTGTATTTCTCTAATAACTAGCGGTGTTGAACATCTTTTTTGTGTGCCTGTTGGTCATCTGTATGTCCTTTTTGAAGAAATGTCTATTCAGATCAGAGTTCCTTTTTCTTAAACCAGGTATTAAATCCTCTGTCAGATCAGGCCTGGGTACCTGCCCCACACAGCTGGGTTTTGCAAACTGTCTTATGTCATCAACCAAAACTCACTGAGCGAGTAATGCTGCTTGGCCCAGGTCCATATGTCACAGGAGACTGTCACCAGAAAATACCAGGCTTTCTGATTGGGTCTGGGACAGGGATTTTTCAAGGCTCTTCCCAAGTATGCTTCCTTTCCTAAGCTGACACTCAACCTGGGAAGCCCATGTGAACAGATGTCAGAAATCCCTTAGGCTTCAACTTCGATACGCAAGCAAAACAAATGTTTAAGCAACAGCAAAGAAAGGAACAAGGAAGGTAAAAGGGTTTGACTCAACCCTGAGTTGTCCTGAGTCTTGCACAAGTTACTGTAGCCTCCCTGAGCCTCAGTTTCATCTGTGTATTTATCACAGTCATGCTTATCTCACAGGTTATAAGTGTAGGGGAGAGAAAATCTTTCCCTCTACTGCCTTAGATTCAGCCCCTGAGGTCTATGAATTAAACTGACAAATGGGAGATTAAATAGGAGAAAAGGCACACAAATTTTATTAATATTTTTAATTTTCTGTACACATAAACTTCACAGAAAGAAAGTAAAAATCCCAATGAAGCAGTAAGACTCAGAGGCTTATATATGTTTTTTAAAAGGATGATAAATTGTGGAGAAGTATATAGACAAAAGAAAGAGGGATTGGGCTTTTAGGGTCAATAAACTGTGGGGAAGTGACTAGGAAATACGTGGCGGTAACTACTGGAAGATAAGATTAAGATACCTGTGAGATGTCTCCTCACCACCTCTGCCTCCAGTGATACAGATTGTTTAAGCACTGACCAGGTTATCTGTCCAGTGCTAGACCTTCAATAAGAATTTCCAGAGACACCTATTTACTCAGCACGGTTGTTAACTGCCCCCTAGATATGGCCACCACTAGGGAGGGAGCCAATTCAAGAGGGAATAACACGCTATTCTGTGTCACAGATGTTCAGAGAACATCAGGTTTCGCTTAAGGGTAGGCAGGGATTTCCCAGATAAACAGGGAAGGTTGTGAACAGAGCATCTCCAACAAAGAGAATTGCCTGTGCCCTGGCCCAGGACCTGAAAGAGCCTGTGTGCTCTGGGTAGAGAGGATGTGGAGCTGGGGGGGTGAAGGGAGTGGGGGAGGCTGGTGTTAGACCATGTGGCCTCCATGTGTGCTCATCAGATGTTTGAGAAGGAAACGATCAAAATTTATATGATTAAAGTATTAAAGTACTCCAGCACTACTTAAAGGTGAACAGAAATGGGAAGAGATTTGTGTGTGGTTGAGACACCAGTTAGGTTAGTCTGATGGTCAGAACCAGGTTACAGGCAATGGAAACTGATGCTGGGTGACAGTATTAATACTAATTACAGGCTCCCCTGCAGTGGGATCGTCAGGGAGAGGAATAAGAGCTCCCCTGCCCGTGAATATTTCCACAACTTCCTCTGTAATATATGTAAACGATGTATGTACTCTATGTTTCTTAAAAAACGGTCTTAATTCACTCAGGCTGCTGTAACAAAACATTGTGTTGGCCAAAAAGTTCATTCAGGCTTTTCCCATAAAATCTTACAGGAAAACTCAAACAAACTTTTTGGCCAACCCAATATCTCGGACTAGGTGGCTTGTTATTGTTCAGCTGCTAAGTCATGTCTTGGTTTTTTGCAACCCTATGGACTACAGCACGCCAGGCTTCCCTGTCCTTCACCATCTTCTGGAGTTTGCTCAAACTCATGTCCATTGAGTCGATGATGCTCTCCAAGCAACTCATCCTCTGTTGCCCTCTTCCCCTGCCTTCAATCCTTCCCAGCATCAAGATCTTTTCCAATGAGTCAGCTCTTTGCATCGTGTGGCCAAAGTATTAGAGCTTCAGCTTCAGTCCTTCCATGAATATTCAGGGTTGATTTCCTTTAGGATTGACTGGTTTGATTTCCTTGCAGTCCAAAGGACTCTCAAGAGGCTTCTCCAGCACCACAGTTCAAAAGCATCGATGCTTAGCCTTCTTTATGGTCAAACTCTCACATCCATTCATGACTACTAGAAAAACCATAGCTTTGACTATACCGACCTTTGTTGACAAAGTCCCGAACAAACTTTTTGGCCAACCCAATATCTCTAACTGGGTGGCTTATTAACAGAAATGTATTTCTTGCAGTTCTGGAGGCTGAGAGGTCCAAGATAAAGGCATCAGCAGATTCAATATCTGGTGAGGCCCCCATTCTCACAAAGACAAAAATACCAGGGAGCTCTCTGAGGTCTTTTTTTATAGACACTAATCCCATTCTTGAGTTAATCACGTCCCAAAGTTTCCATCTCCTAACATACCACTCAGGGCATGAGATTTTCAAAATAGGAATCTGCAAGCGGGGCAAGGCATAAAGTAGAAAGTGCCTAGCACAATATGAACATAATAATAGTAGCTCTTGGTACTCAGGTTAAAAAGAGTGACACATCCACATTTCTAGCTTGAGATGTCAATTTGGAAGCGATTCCCTTTACAGACATAGAAAATCTAGGAATCAGGTTGGAGCAAGGAACAGAATGACTTCATTTTGAGGCCTGTTTGAAATTCAGATGACACCAAACATTCAGATAAAGATGGAGATGAAGCAGGAAGCTTCGTACACACCTGCACCAGAGCCTGGAAGGGACACTATACTTTGGGGGGGCTGTTAGCAGAGAGGTGGGCAAGGGCGTGGATGAGACCATGGGAAGGGAACCTGGGGAGCACCAGTGTTTCAGGAACTGGAAAGTCACAGGAAGAGAGGACAGAACCAGGTGAGGGGGAACAGTCTGGGGAAGCTGAGGGGAAAAGAACTGCAAGGTCAAAAGCAAAGACTCCTCCATGGAGGAGACAAGTTCATTTGATTTGCTAACTTGGATATCACTGGTCACTGGGGGGAGGGTGGGGGCTGGGGACAGTTTGTGTTGTGAGTAGGTGTTAAGAGCCTGGAGAAAATAAGGATAGAAAAGACATTCCTCTGGCAGAGGGGAGAGAGGTGGGCTCAGAAGAGGCAAGATCAGAGTTGTAGGCAGGGTTTTTCCAATCACTGTAAAATGTAACATGCAGAAAAACACATAAAACCAGATAGACAAGGTATTAAAAAATACCAGCCAGGTCAAGGAACAGGACACTGTCATCCCTCAGCTCGGACAGTCCCATCCTGCACATTCTGTTCAACTGCCTCCCTCCCTCAGGATAGCAAAATAAAATAGGGAACTCTAGTCAACATCTGGTAATAACCTACAATGAAATAATCTGGAAAAGAATATATAGACAGAACTGAATCACTTTGCTGTACACCTGAAACCACCAAAACGTTATATAAATCATCTATACTTCAATTTAAGAAAATAAAATAATGTGGTAATTCTGAAAAACAAGTACCTCCCCCCTTTCCGGGGTTTGTTGTTGTTGCTGTTGCCATTATGGTTCCTATTGGTTTGTTTATTGAATTAACTGAACTAATTCTATGGAGTCTGCGTTTATTGTCATGGGGTCGCTAAGAGTCAGACACGACTGAGCAACTTCACTTTCACTTTTCACTTTCATGCATTGGAGAAGGAAATGGCAACCCACTCCAGTGTTCTTGCCTGGAGAATCCCAGGGACGGGGGAGCCTGGTGGGCTGCCGTCTATGGGGTCGCACAGAGTCCGACACGACTGAAGCGACTTAGTAGCAGCAGCAACAGCAGCCACTAAAGGCTCTGTTCAGTGAGTTTAATAATTAGTTATGGATCTGACATAAATTCCCAAGTGCCTGAAACCAGTCAATGTCCCAGTCCGTGATAGGGGCTCTGGGACTGCTGGGGAGGTTGTCCGAAGTCCTCCAGCAGGCCAGCTCCAATTCCGTGTTTACTTGACTCCCTGCTTCTGCTGAATTTCCACATCAGCCAGAGATGAGAATTTTAATTTTTCTCAGATCTTTCTCAGGCATGTCCCTGGGCTTCTAGTTTCCCTTATGGATATCTCATTCTCCAACTTTTCCTTTACATTTTTGTTTATCTTGCTGTTTTCTCCAACTGTCATCACCATCTCAGGCAGCTGCCTCCGATGTTAAACCATGGCCCTCAGGGAAATAGTATTGGGTGAACGATGACTCAGGAGAGACAGGTTTGATCCCTGGGTTGGAAGAACTGCTGGAGGAGTGCATGGCAACCCACTCCAGTTTTCTTGCCTGGAGAATCCCATGGACAGAGGAGCCTGGTGGCCTACAGTCCATAGCGTCACAAAGAGTTGGACACGACTGAAGTGACTTTGCATGCATACACTTACACAAATGCAGACTCAGATTAAATAAAGACAAGCCTTGTGAGTGGGAATTGCCGAGAAACTGCAGGACAGGTCAAACAAGGGCTGTGATCTTGAAACTAGACTTTGGGAGAGTGACATTCCCATTTTGCCTCTTCCTTAGGATGCTAGGCTGCTTAGTTTTCACTGCTATTTCAGTTGTTTTTCAAGGTCATCATGACTCTGGGGAGAGTGGAATAGGACTAGAGAGTTCAGACACCACAAAGCCTGCAGTTCTGAGATTCAGTCATTTTATTTGGAAAAAATACTCTCTGGATTGTCATAAGCCTTTGGTTAATTTCCAGAGCTCCGAAAAAGTGATTTTGACAATTTTTCCAGTGTTCTTGTTGCCTTTATGAAGGTAAGGAATTTGAGATGTTCTTACTCCATCATTCCTGCCAATGGTACCAATAACCTTAGGATTTTTTTTTTTTTAATTTGGGCTGGGGGGGTCTTCTTTTCTGCATGGGCCTTCTCTCCAGTTGTGGCAAGCAGGGACTACTCTCAAGTTGCAGCTCCCTGACTCTAGAGTATAAGCTCAGTATTTGAGGCACATGGTCCTAGTTGCTCCAAGATGTAAGGGATCTTCCCAGGTCTTGAACCAGTGTCTCCTGTATTGGCAGGCAGACTCTTTACCACTGACCCACCAGGGAAGCCCAATAACCTGAGATTTAAATAGCAAAGTTAGACATGTCATAAAGGAGTATGTGTATGATTAAATGATGAATGGTTCTAGCCACATCTGAGGCTTCAGGAGAGTGTGAGTAGCTTTGGGAGGAATGCACCAGATGATCAGTCATGAGTACAGCAAGGACTAAGGTTCTGAGGCTTACAGCCATCATGGCTGCCTTTTACCATGGGGAAGAATTCAGGCATCTAATGGTCACAGGAAAAGGAAAGGAGAAGCGGGAGATTAAATGGTTTATTTTCCTACCATGAATATCCCTTCTGATTCTAAGAGGCTTCTTTTGAGGTTTTACATGTTGGTTGCATGGAGTAAAACCTGATTTGTTATCTGTCTCTGGTCCTGATTGTCATGCAGGTGTCATGTCAGTGATGACTAAAAGCCCTTGATCAGTCATGGGAACACCAATTGAAACTGGCTCACAGGGCATTGTGTGCTGCCAACACAGCCCCAACCTCCACACCTCTAAAGGATGGGCTGCCAAGGTTTTCAGGAAAATGTTCTTACCTCAGTTAAGACAGATCCAAGACTGGTTACCAGGCTTCCTCTCTCTCTCTCTCTGTTTTACCACTGATTATAAAACTTCCACTCCATAAGCTCTTAATTTAAAAGGAAGACAGTGATGCTTGCAGACCCATTTTATCTAGACACTGTTGATGTTGATGACAAACTAGCCCCCGGATGCTAACTGAACTGTTATTTGTCAAAAAATATCAAAGATGGGAGAATTTGAAATTTTATATAGAACAAATTATTGGGAGCATGAAATCTCTATCATGCCACAGAAATTTGGAATTTTGTTTTCATATTG
This sequence comes from Bos indicus x Bos taurus, assembly GCF_003369695.1. Lineage (NCBI taxonomy): Eukaryota > Metazoa > Chordata > Mammalia > Artiodactyla > Bovidae > Bos > Bos indicus x Bos taurus. The sequence continues at coordinate 77,555,643 of NC_040083.1, read as the reverse complement.
CAGATTTAGGCAGACATAGAACAGCATGATTTTCACTTAAAGCCAGGCTCTGGAGTTGGAGGCGTCTAAATTCACTCCACACGTGGGCTAAGACCTTTGACCCAGAAGCCATTTATAGTCTTGGCATGCCTGGTCATACTTTCTTTTTCCTTTGAAAATCAGAAAGAAAGAGAAGGTAAAAATGTCTTATATCCTTTGACAATAAATAGAAGTTTCTTATGAAAATCCTGGGAGTCACAAGGTTAAGAAAACTCTCATGGGTTTTCAGGAACAAAGGAGATGATTACTGGGAATGATTGTCAGGAAATATACCTGAAGATACCTTGGTGTTCCTTCCAATCTCCTGGTTTTATAAATTCAAGCCTTTGTTTGTTTCATTCCTTCCAAGAGCCAAAACTCTTTCAACATAAAGCATAACATTTATTGATTCAACAAAAATTTATTGAGTTCTGACCTCATGCCAGACATTATACTAGGAGCTGAAAACAGGCAGCTTCTGTTAGGTTAAATTAGGTAACAGTGGCAAAGTAGCACAACATAGTCTGCAAAGAGTGCTATTCATGATGCAAGGAGGTGAGCTCCCCTAGACTGGGAGTTGGAGAAAATTTCCTAAATGTTCAAAATGCGTATCTACAGGCTTTCATTCCCTCACTAACTCATTCTACAAATATCTTTTGAGCACCTACTCTGAGCTGTTGCTGTTGTTGTTCAGTCGCTATGTTGGGTTCGACCCTTTTCCCTGTCCTTCACTATCTCCCAGAGTTTGCTCAGACTCTGAGTCCATTGAGTCGATGATGCTATCCAAGCAACTCATCTTCTGTTGCCCCCTTCTGCTACTGCCTTCAGTCTTTCCCAGCATCGGGGTCTTTTGCAATGAGTTGGCTCTTCACATCAAGAGGCCAAAGTATATGGAGCTTCAGCTTGAGCATCAGTCCTTTCAGTGAATATTCGGGGTTGATTTCCTTTAGGATTGACTGGTTTGATTTCCCTGCAGTCCAAGGGATTCTCACACATCTTCTCCAGCACAATTAAAAGCCATCAATTCTTTGGTGCTCAGCCTTCTCTATGGCCCAATACTCACATCCATACATGACTACTGGAAAAACCATAGTTTTGACTACGCAGACCTTTGAGCTGAGTGGATGGAAAATGCTCATTAGGGCCCAAAGGGTATAATTCCCCAGGCCACCATGTCAAGAACTATTTTTTTCATATGACATTATATGGAGAAGTCAGGGCCCTGAATGAAAAGATTATGAGAGACATGAACAGGAAGATGGAGAGGGTGGTAACAAGAGGCATACAGGAATAGAGGACAGTTTTTTATTTACCTCATGGCTCTTTGCTAATTTCAAAATCTTGGTCCCAAGAATCTAAAACCAATATGTTTACATTTAAAACTGAATTTCTATACTCTGTGGACTTAGGAACATTCTAGAATAAGTTAGCCAGCCAGATTATAAGAGGTTGCAACTAAAGTCATGGAAAAAATTCCTTATTGAGAGGGAGGGATAAATTAGGATTACATATACACACTACTGGGCTTCCCCGGTGGCTCAGCTGGTAAAGAATCCGCCTGCAGTGTGGGAGACCTGGGTTCAATCCCTGGGTTGGGAAGATTCCCTGGAGAAGAAAAAGGCTACCCACTCCAGTATTCTGGCCTGGAGAATTTCATGAACTAAGTCCATGGGGTTGCAAAGAGTCGGACACAACTGAGCAACTTTCACTTTCACTATACACACTGCTGCTGCTGCTGCTGCTAAGTCTTTTCAGTCGTGTCCGACCCTGTGCGACCCCATAGACGGCAGCCCACCAGGCTCTGCCGTCCCTGGGATTCTCCAGGCAAGAACCCTAGAGTGGGTTGCCATTTCCTTCTCCAATGCATGAAAGTGAAAAGTGAAAGTGAAGTCGCTCAGTCGTGTCCAACTCTTAGCCACCCCATACACGGAGGTCCAGCCCCGGTAGGATCCAGGGATTCCCTCGGGAGGACGGCGTCGGCGATTAAAAGATAAATAATAGATAAAAGGAGAAAGAGGGAAAGAATTTTGCAGTTAAGAAAATAGAGGAGAGAAAAGAGGCTAATATTCCTTGGTTTACGCAGAAAGCTAATAAAGCCCCAGCACAGGACTTGCTCTGTTCACGTAGGCCGCAGGCACCCTCTCGAATCTCGGAAGGTGCCCTACCCTGGGCACCTTCTTGAGTGGGTCTTAGAAGCCCAGGCAGGAAAGTGAATGCAGAGAGCCCCTGCGCTCCATGGAATCAGCCTGAATAGGAAAAGGAAAGAGAAAGAACGACATGGGGAGACCGAGCTTCGGTGAGCAAGGCCCGCACTTTATTTTCCAAAGTAGTTTTTATACCTTAAGTTGTGCATAGATGATAATGGGGGAAGGGATAGAGTCAGGCAAGGTCAGCAGTCCTTGATCCTTATCGAAGCCAGGCTTTCTTCCTGCAAACTTATCATATGCAAAAGTTTTAGGTGATTTACATCATCTTCTGGCCAGGAAGCCTGTTAACATTTTATGACCCTTTTCCTCAGAAAACTTATTTTTCTCCAAAGGTGATAATCCTAAAGTCAGGCGTCACCCTCCAAAAGCATTAGATAAAGTTGCATACCTATAGGGCAAAAGTGGTGGGCTATAACAAGAAAAGAATTAACTCAAGGGTCCAAGGTTACAAACATTAAAGCTACTACTTACATGTCTATACACCAGCTATATTAATCAATACACTCCCAGGGACACAGTAGGTAAGGGATATGGAAACTTGGCAGCAAGCATTAGCTCAACAAAGAAATCCTCTACTAATTCTATTTAGCAATTTTAGAGTTTTAAATTGATTTTCTTACAGAGAAAGGTAGTCAGGGATAGATCCCGTTAATGTCAGAAGAGTTGGTGAAAGTCGTAAAATAGTAAAACAGACAGATTTTGGTTTTGGGGTAAATGCTCAGGCAGGCCCAGAGGGGCACCCCTAGAGTTCTGGCTCGACTTGCCCACAAGAACTCTCCCACATGACCTTTGTCATGGGTGGGGACTCCCGTGTTGGCTCCCGGCACCCACGGACTGCAGCCCACCAGGCTCCTCCATCCATGGGATTTTCCAGGCAAGAGTACTGGAGTGGGGTGCCATTGCCTTCTCCCACTATACACACTACTATATATAAAATAGATACATAACAAAGACCTATTGTATAGCATAGGGAACTATAGTCAAAATCTAGAGATCTCTTCAAGAAAATTAGAGATACCAAGGGAACATTTCATGCAAAGATGGGCTCAATAAAGGACAGAAATGGTATGGACCTAACAGAAGCGGAAGATATTAAGAACAGGTGGCAAGTATACACAGAAGAACTGTACAAAAAAGATCTTCATGACCCAGATAATTATGATGGTGTGATCACTCACCTAGAGCCAGACATCCTGGAATGTGCAGTCAAGCGGGCCTTAGAAAGCATCACTATGAACAAAGCTAGTGGAGGTGATGGAATTCCAGTTGAGCTATTCCAAATCCTGAAAGATGATGCTGTGAAAGTGCTGCACTCAATATGCCCGCAAATTTGGAAAACTCAGCAGGGGCCACAGGACTGGAAAAGGTCAGTTTTCATTCCAATCCCAAAGAAAGGCAATGCCAAAGAATGCTCAAACTACCGCACAATTGCACTCATCTCACACGCTACTAAAGTAATGCTCAAAATTCTCCAAGCCAGGCTTCAGCAATACGTGAACCGTGAACTTCCAGATGTTCAAGCTGGTTTTAGAAAAGGCAGAGGAACCAGAGATCAAATTGCCAACATCCGCTGGATCATGGAAAAAGCAAGAGAGTTCCAGAAAAACATCTATTTCTGCTTATTGACTATGCCAAAGCCTTTGACTGTGTGGATCACAATAAACTGTGGAAAATTCTGAAAGAGATGGGAATACCAGACCACCTGACCTGCCTCTTGAGAAATCTGTATGCAGGTCAGGAAGCAACAGTTAGAACTGGACATGGAACAACAGACTGGTTCCAAATAGGAAAAGGAGTTCGTCAAGGCTGTATATTGTCACCCTGCTTATTTAATTTCTATGCAGAGTACATCATGAGAAACGCTGGACTGGAAGAAGCACAAGCTGGAATCAAGATTGCCGGGAGAAATCTCAATAACCTCAGATATGCAGATGACACCACCCTTATGACAGAAAGTGAAGAGGAACTTAAAAGCCTCTTGATGAAAGTGAAAGTGGAGAGTGAAAAAGTTGGCTTAAAGCTCAACATTCAGAAAACGAAGATCATGGCATCTGGTCCCATCACTTCATGGGAAATAGATGGGGAAACAGTGGAAACAGTGTCAGACTTTATTTTTTTGGGCTCCAAAATCTCTACAGTTGGTGACTGCAGCCATGAAATTAAAAGACGCTTACTCCTTGGAAGGAAAGTTATGAGCAACCTAGATAGCATATTGAAAAGCAGAGACATTACTTTGCCAACAAAGGTCCCTCTAGTCAAGGCTATGGTTTTTCCTGTGGTCATGTATGGATGTGAGAGTTGGACTATAAAGAAAGCTGAGCGCCGAAGAATTGATGCTTTTGAACTGTGGTGTTGGAGAAGACTCTTGAGAGTCCCTTGGACTGCAAGGAGATCCAACCAGTCCATTCTAAAGGAGATCAGTCCTGGGTGTTTTTTGGAAGGAATGATGCTAAAGCTGAAACTCCAGTACTTTGGCCACCTCATGCGAAGAGTTGACTCATTGGAAAAGACTCTGATGCTGGGAGGGATTGGGGGCAGGAGGAGAAGGGGATGACAGAGGATGAGATGGCTGGATGGCATCACTGACTCGATGGATGTGAGTCTGAGTGAACTCCGGGAGTTGGTGATGGACAGGGAGACCTGGCGTGCCTCGATTCATGGGGTCACAAAGAGTCAGACACGACTGAGCGACTGAACTGAACTGAACTGAATATATATATGAGTCATTTTGCTCTACTCCTGAAACTAACATATGTTAAAAATCAACTATACAACAATTAAATATATATGTATATTTCTCTATGAAACATGATCAGAAAGTAACCCATTAATATGAGACAAGGCTCTTTGCATCATGAGAAAGTGTCAGTCACAGTCTAAAAGGGGCCAGAATAGGCATTAACAGCTCCCCTTCTGGACCACACAGTTACCTTACTCTGCTGACCTGCTCAGCTTTGGAAATGTACTGATCATCCTACACTGTCATCCATATTACTTTATAACTTCTCTAGCTTTTAAAAAATCTTTATTTTTCTAATTCTAGTTATTGCATTCTGAGTTTCTCATCCACTCAAGACTAAAGGTTCAGGAACATATACAAGGAGTAAGTTGGTTAGAGAGTATTGGTCTGACTTGTGCAGCCAGGGAGGTTTGAAACAAAGTATTTGCTTAATTGAGGGGCAGATGCAGGCAAGCAAAGCAGGAGAGAAGCAAAGGTCTAGAAACAGGGTATGTTGGATCCAGCAAAGAGGGGCAGATTCAACAAAGGACGTTTCCAGGAAACTGCATATTTGTGGCTTTCTGTTGCCCCACATGGCCACTTCCTTGTTCCCTTGCAGAGTACAAGGTCTTTAGGTCAGGGAAGAAGGAAGAAAGGAGTAGGAACGGAAGAATTTAGAAAAGCACAGGTGGGAGTAAGAAGTAGTCTGCAATGTTCCAAGCACTGGCCTTAGCGTATGTGACTTTGACCTTGGCTGGAGATGGCAAAGGGACTCTCATTAAGGAAGAAGAAGGGGAGAGAAAGGGGGTGAACTCGAAAAAAGCCAGACTGTTGGGGGTTGGGGAAAGTGAGGATAACAGGACACAGATACTGAGGTTGAAAGCTACATATTAAATTATTCTGAGGAGGGCAAAACCCCTTGGATCGAAACTTCAGAACTAGACTACTAGTTCTGTGATTTGGGCACACTACCTAACTTCTTTTTTTTTTTTTTTTTGGTCTTCACTGCAGTGTTCAGTCTTCTCTAGTTGCTGCTCACAGGCTTTAGAGCGTGGGCCCAGCAGTTGAGGTACATGGATTTAACTGCCCAACAACATGTGAGATCTTGGTTCCCTGACCACAGACTAAACCTGCGTCCCCTGCATTGGAAGTCAGATTCTTAACCACAGGACCAGCAAGGAACTCCCAAGTTACATAACTTCTATACCTATTTTCTCATCCAAAAATAGTTACTGATACCCTGCATCATAAGACTTTTGTGAAATTAATGTAAAGCGCTGCTGCTGCTGCTAAGTTACTTCAGTCATGTCCAACTCTGTGTGACCCCATAGATGGCCGCCCACCAGGCTCCTCTGTCCCTGGGATTCTCTATGCAAGAATACTGGAGTGGGTTGCCATTTCCTTCTCCAATGCATGCCTGCATGCTAAGTCGATTCAGTTGTGTCCAATTCTGTGCAACCCTATGGACTGCAACTCACCAGGCTCCTCTGTCCACAGGATTCTCTATGCAAGAATACTGGAGTGGGTTGCCATTGCCTTCTCCAAATGTAAAGCACTGGTACCTAACAAATGCTCAAGTATTTATTACTAATGCTCAAGTAACTATTATTTAAACCATTTAGGTGGGAAGGCTATTTTGGTGCAGGTGAAACCACATTTTGAACTCTAAGTGTGAAGTCTGTCTCTTCTTATAGCAAATCTTGGCATCCACCCATGGAAAAACTGAGAGATGCCAGCAAGCAGATCTGAATTGTTACCATGTCAACTGAACATAAAACCTTATGTCCCTGAGGTCCCCCAGCACCCTGGAGAGCTCAGCTCTCAATACCTGGGGCTCTTCACAGCACTTTAAAAAGTGATTTACAAATATTTTGGTTTATTCTGGGGCTTCACCAGTGACTCAGAAGTAGAGAATCCACCTGCAATGCAGGAGCTGCAGAAGACACAGGTTTGATCCCTGGGTCAGGAAGATCCTCCTGGAGTAGGAAATGGTAATCCACTCCAGTATTCTTGCCTGGAAATTTTTCATGGACAGGAAGAGCCTGGGGGGCTGCAATCCATGGGGTCACAAAGAGTCAGACATGACTGAGCACGTGCAAGCACTACTGATATTTTGGTTCATTTTGATTCATGTTCTATTTAGTCAAATGAATTTCTTTTTAAAATTTTTTGTATACTGTAAGTTTCTAGCACTTAATTAGCACTCTGTGGAAAGAAGTGCTTAATGGCTAACATAATTTTGAAGTGAAGTGAAGTGAAGTAAAAGTCGCTCAGTCATGTTCAACTCTTTGCAATCCCATGGACTATACAGTCCATGAAATTCTCCAGGCCAGAGTACTGGAGTGGGTAGCCGTTCCCTTCTTTAGGATATTCCCAACCCAGGGACTGAACCTAGGTCTCCCGCACTGCAGGCAGATTCTTTACCAGCTGAGCTACCAGGGAAGCCAAAAACCAAAATTTTTCCAATTGTGAGCAAAGTCAAATGCCTACGACATAATGATATGCTATAAAAATCCCATGGACAGAGGAGCCTGGTAGGCTGCAGTCCATTGGGTCACGAACAGTAGGACACGACTGAGTGACCTCACTTTGACTTTTCACTTTCATGCATTGGAGAAGGAAATGGCAACCCACTCCAGTGTTCTTGCCTGAAGAATCCCAGGGACAGCAGAGCCTGGTGGGCTGCCATCTGTGGAGTCACACAGAGTTGGACACAACTGAAGCGACTTAGTAGCAGTAGTAGCATAAAATACTGGATTCTAAGTAAGGATAATATTTAGAAATAAATGACCATAACTCCCCACAGTAACTCAAGAATCAGGCATGACTAACCCAGACTTTATCCTGCAGGTGATTCAGGCTTTAGCATAAAACAACCTGCTTTGTTGTTGTTGTTGTTGTTTTCCCACACCGAATAGCTTGTGGGATCTTAGTTCCCTGACCAGGGATTGAATCTGGGCCCCCTGCAGTGGAAGCTCAGAGTCCTAACCACTGGACCACCATGGAAGTCCCTGAAACACACCTTTACATGAAGAGGGCTGGAGAGTGGCTGAAACAGGAACTGAAAGTAGACTTGGGGTTGATTTCACTGAACTTGCAGGAAGGTCCCAAGGAATACCCACTATATAAACCAATCATTGCAAAAACAAAGCAGGATTTTGCATCGCTTAGGGGATACTCAAGGTATGACAAGATGAAGGTATCATTAATGATATCCAATGTCTCTTGATACCATCCACATCTCTTCTTCCCTCTTTCCCTTTTCTTCCTTCTTACTCTGTCTTTCTCCAATAATAGACATTAATGAAGAGCTGAAGCTATGTTTTCTGCTGTTAATTTTAGAAATGAAATTAAGAAATTAATTGAAAGAATAAAGTCATTTAGTGATTTGTCTGACCAAATTGCTTCACAGACAAGTGTTATATTCTTCACAGTTTTTGTATAAGTATTAGACCATACTTAATTGTAATTTTTCTGTGTGTATGATTAACAGGTCTTTTATTGGTAGTAAACAATCAGAATAGTATATATGCAGTATTTAGTAGACACAATAAAAGTTAAGAAATTCAAAACCTGTGTAAAACAAAACACTGGAGAAAAAAATCAGACAGCTCAAGAGATACAGTGGGAAAGGTCCTCACCATCCTTTGATTGCACCTTGTACTCTGTACCCAACAGAACTTACCATACTTACCAAAATAAGAAATACAGATTTTTTAGTATTGAGTGTATTTAAGAGGATTAAACACATTTTCTAAGAATTTCACAATGACAAATAAGTGATCCTTTTGCTGGTAAAGCAGACTGAAGTAGGGAAAGGAAATTAACTTGTATTCTGTAACCATTTTAAATAATTTCTCATTTTTCAAACTGCTTTTATAGCAGAAGTACTTTACTCTTTCACAATATTAATTACTTTGCTGTACATGAAAGCCTGTGGTAGGCTGATTATACAATAAGACTACAAACAACCAGGAGTACTTTTCTGATGTCAGAAGAGTACACAAGACTGAAATATCTCCAAAAGTACATTAAAAACTCATCAGCATAAACATCAAAAGTGAAAGTGAAGTCGCTCAGTCGTGTCCGACTCTTTGCAACCCCATGGACTGCAGCCTACCAGGCTCCTCTGTCCATGGGATTTTCCAGGCAAAAGTACTGGAGTGGGGTGCCATTTCCTTCAAAGTACGTTACAAATATAATCAGGAAAAAAACGCAATTGCTAAAATGTGGTTTAGAGAAGAGCCACTGTCTACCCATGGCTTCAAGTGGCAATTAGCGTTCCTAGCAAGTTTAGATGCCTTTACATTTACATGGTCTTGTATGGATGTGAGAGTTGGACTGTAAAGAAACTGAGCGCAGAAGGATTGATGCTTTTGAAGTGTGGTGTTGGAGAAGACTCTTGAGAGTCCCTTGGACTGCAAGGAGATCCAACCAGTCCATCCTAAAGGAGATCAGTCCTGGGTGTTCATTGGAAGGACTGATGTTGAAGCTGAAACTCCAATACTTTGGCCACCTGATGCGAAGAACTGACTCATTTGAAAAGACCCTGATGCTGTGAAAAATTGAAGGCAGGAGGAGAAGGGGACGACAGAGGATAAGATGGTTGGATGGCATCACCGACTCAATAGACATGGGTTTGGGTGGACTCTGGGAGTTGGTGATGGACAGGGAGGCCTGGCGTGTTGCAGTTTATGAGGTTGCAAAGAGTCAGACACAACTGAGCGACTGAACTGAACTGAACAGGACCCCTCTACTATACTGACTTATGCACCCTTTTAAAATTACTTTACACAGCCCGAAATTTCACGAAGAGGTTCTGATGTCATTACTAAATGAGACACTCTTACTCGAGTTACATCAGCTTTGTCACCAATTGAAAATGCCACCTTATTAATAGCCACAGCTCTGAATATGTGGAGCTTTATTATACGTGGATATCTGTGTGGGTTCTGTTTATAAAAGGGGGAAAGGGGTGTTTATCCTTTCATTTGGTGTTTGGATGCCATGCTGCTGCTGCTGCTAAGCTGAGACCCCATAGACGGCAGCCCACCAGGCTCCTCTGTCCCTGGGATTCTCCAGACAAGGACACTGGAGTGGGTTGCCATTTCCTTCTCCAATGCATGAAAGTGAAAAGTGAAAGTGAAGTCGCTCACTCGTGTCCGGCTCTTTGCAACCCCATGGACTGTAGCCTACTAGGCTCCTCTATCCATGGGATTTCCTAGGCAAGAGTACTGGAGTGGGGTGCCATTGCCTTCTCCATTCGATGCCATAAGGCATAGGAAATGTATAACAAATTACCTCTTAGAATGTGAATCATTCTAAAATTGAAACTGTCTAGATAGGGAGAAGAAAGAACCAAGAAGGCCCAGAACTCTGAGAGGAGAGGTTAACAACAAAAATAACAACAAGAACCACAACAACAAACCCTAGAAGTGTGGGTGACAGGTAATAACAGAGACAGAACAATGTTTTTAGGCCATGTATAATAAATAATACAGACCCCAAATTTCAAAGAATTATGTAATTCCAACTTGAGTTCTAATACCAGAACCAACAACCACTTGGGCTTCAACATTGATAGAACTCTTGATGGAGTCACAATGTTATTACAGTTGGGATAAGGAGAAAGTGATTTTATTTTTTTGCCTTCTAGAGAAATCTGTATGCAGGTCAGGAAGCAACAGTTAGAACTGGACATGGAACAACAGACTTGTTCCAAATAGGAAAAGGGGTATGTCAAGGCTATATATTGCCACCCTGCTTATTTAACTTATATGCAGAGTACATCATGAGAAACACTGGGCTGGAAGAAGCACAAGCTGGAATCAAGATTGCCAGGAGAAATCTCAATAACCTCAGATATGCAGATGACACCACCCTTATGGCAGAAAGTGAAGAGGAACTAAAAAGCTTCTTGATGAAAGTGAAAGTGGAGAGTGAAAAAGTTGGCTTAAAGCTCAACATTCAGAAAACAAAGATCATGGCATCCGGTCCCATCACTTCATGGGAAGTAGAGGGGAAACAGTGGAAACAGTGTCAGACTTTATTTTTGGGGCTCCAAAATCACTGCAGATGGTGACTTCGGCCATGAAATTAAAAGACGCTTACTCCTTGGAAGGAAAGTTATGAGCAACCTAGATAGCATATTGAAAAGCAGAGACATTACTTTGCCAACAAAGATCCATCTAGTCAAGGCTATGGTTTTTCCTGTGGTCATGTATGGATGTGAGAGTTGGACTGTGAAGAAGGCTGAGTGCCGAAGAATTGATGCTTTTGAACTGTGGTGTTGGAGAAGACTCTTGAGAGTCCCTTGGACTGCAAGGAGATCCAACCAGTCCATTCTAAAAGAGATCAGCCCTGGGGTTTCTTTGGAGGGAATGATGCTGAAGCTGAAACTCCAGTACTTTGGCCACCTCATGCGAAGAGTTGACTCATTGGAAAAGACTGTGATGCTGGGAGGGATTGGGGGCAGGAGGAGAAGGGGACGACAGAGGATGAGATGGCTGGATGGCATCACTGACTTGATGGATGAGAGTCTGAGTGAACTCTGGGAGTTGGTGATGGACAGGGAGGCCTGGCGTGCTGCGATTCATGGGGTCGCAAAGAGTCAGACACGACTGAGCGACTGAACTGAACTGAGCTATCATTCCAGGTTTTAATCAAAGATCCAAGAATATTTGTCCTATCAGGCTGGAATGATGTGGTTTGGAAGTTCAAAGTACATTTAAAAGTTGCAACAAAATATAGATAGCCAACATGTCTTAATCTTTTGATCTTTGACAATCAGGAGCCCTACCGAAATTCCACCAGCAGCCTCGTGGCACAAGGTAGAAGCATTTTTATAAACAAAACACAATCTGCAATCACTTCACCACCTAAATTTTGATCCCTTCAGACAGACTAGAGATTTACCTAGTGAAACACTTCAGAGAAGGAAATGAGAGTAAGAAGAACCTCAATTTCAACTGATAAATTCAAAAAGATTTTATTCTTGTTTATTAATTTTTTTCTCAAATGTGAGAAGATGTTTTGCTTATAAGAGCATTTCTGGTTCCCCCTGTGATTAAATGGGTTGAATCTTTGGAATTTCAGACAAAGCCACATTTATTCCAATTAACCTGTTGAAGTGGTACCTTGAACTTTCCAATAGTCCTTATACCAACTATGGGGCTTCTCAGGTGTTTCTAGTGATAAAGAATCCACCCACCAATGTAGGAGACACATTTGATCCCTGGGTCAGAAAGATCCTCTGGAGGAGGAAATGGCAACCCCTCCAGCATTCTTGCCTGGGTAACCCCATGGACAGAGGAGCCTAGCAGTCTACAGTCCACGGGGCCGCAAAGAGTCGGACACAACTGAGCAACTGAGCCCTATCACTAGCTGGCATACTGACTATAATGAAATGATCAGTTAAATAATTTATGGTTGACAGCTTTGGAGAAGGAAATGGCAACCCACTCCAGTACTCTTGCCTGGAAAATCCCGTGGATAGAGGAGCCTGGTAGGCTACAGTCGATGGGGTCACAAAGACTGAGTGACTTCACTTTCACTTCCCTCTAAACTTCCTAAGAAGAGGGGCTGTATATGCAATGCCGAGTAACTAATACAGTGTCTCTGCCATAGTAGGTGCACAGTAAGTATTTGTTTAAGGAGTAGATGAGAGTGCTTGGGAGGGAGCCCCAAGGAACTGTACATAACAGTAAAGAGTTGAGTGAAAAGGCTTATACAGTACAAAAGAAGAAGCCCAGATGGTAGGGGAGAACTAACAAAATGTGATCACAGAAGTCAGGGACAAGAACCTTTCAAAGAGTACCTGGTCCATTGTGTACGATGAAAACTGGACTTAGGGAAATGGAAACCATTGATTTACTTTAGCAAGGGTGATTTCTAGCATGGTAGGAATGAAAGCCAGTTCAGCATGGGTTAAAGAATGAATATGAGGCAAAACGGAAAACCAGTATCTTATCTAATCAGGCTGTTGTAACGAAAGACCACAAACTCAGTAGCTTAAAGATAACAGAAATTTATATCTGGAGACTGGAAGCCCAAGATCAGGGTGTCAGCATGGTCATGGTTCTATTGTGAGCCTTCTTCCTGTTTTATAGTCAGCACCCTTGAAATCCCTGTGTCCTTGTGTAGTGGAAGGGGTAGGGATTTCTGTGTGCTTACTTTCACAAGGGCACTAATTATTCCCAATCATTAGGGCTCCACCCTCATGACTCAAGCAACTCTTGAAGGCCCCACTTCCTAATACCATCATCTTTGAGGGTTAGAATTTCAACATAATGAGTTTTGAGGGGACACAAACATTCAGACCATAGCAACCAGTAAGTGCAGATAGAAAACTGGTTTTTAATGGGAGAAGAATTCTTGACTTCACATAACAAAAAAAATTATTGAAGATGCAAATGTTAGAAAATCAAGAGCAAAGGGGGTTAAGTACGGTAGTTCCTGGGAAAGCACAGAGCCCTGTGCCTGACCCAGAATAAGAAGTACAGAAGTTGTCATATTATTGTTCCTAGGATTAGCTGCTCTGTGGGTGTCTTGAGACTCTCCCTCTCAAGTATATCTTAGGAGTTCTTATGGGAGTGACCTCAAATATTTAAACAATCAACTTAAGTCAAAGAAAGGCAAAAGAAACAATAATAGAAAATTGGAACCAGGCTGAAATAATCACACATTATCAAGTACAGATATCAGAAACTAAGAAAAGAGTGAAAGATAGCTCAGCAGAAGGGCAGTGATGTCTAGGAGAGTACAATTCTACATGTATATGACTTTTAACTAGTTCCAGGATCTAGAAACCATATGTGAAAAAAGGAAAACATACACATATGTGTGCTAGAGAAATTTAACTCCACTATTGGGATAACTTGGTAGACTATTCCATTATGAAGTTACATTTTTCTCTTTCTAGTTAGTAAGTGATCTGAGCAGTGATTCTTCAGGTCCCCAGTACATTTCACCCCACAGTTTTTGCATCCATTGATGACCTTTTCCTCAATCAATTATTACCTTAGGATTTGCAAAATGTTGACTTTAATTTTGTCAATATTCCTTACCTTATTCTTTTCTTTTGAAAAGAATGAACTTCCCTTTTTTTCTTTTTTCTCTCTTTTTGAATATCACTATGGACTAATATTCCTTTTTATTCATCATCTTATAATTAATTACCAACATCATATTATGAAAATTTTCAAACATACAGAAAAGTTGAGAGTTTTGTAGTGAACACATCACCTACAATCTGTATTTTACTGCAATTTATCACATATTTCTTCATCTACGCTGTCCTTTATCCATCTGTCATTCCACCTTATTTTTTGGCGTGAGTAAGTTACAGACTTTATTCTTATTTTTTACTTTTTGGTATTCAATTTGGCCCAAATTTGGTCAGTGATCTCAGAATGCTTTTTACCAATGACTGGATTTATTTATTAGATATAATCACCCTAGACAGGATATTAAGTAAGCATTCAGAGTATATAAACATGAGGTCACAGTAATGGTTTTTACCAGGTTCCAGCTTCCAGACTGCCGGAGTCAGAGGGGGCCCTTGGGTTGGCCTTCGTGGCACCTCTATCTAGCAGCATCAGGGGAGTGGCACCACCAAGTGGACGTTGCATGCAACAACCACTCTCCAGTCTACCTGAGCTTGGTCTAGTCGGGTTCCAGAATTACACTGGAAAATAATCTACATTTCATCTTTTAAATATAACCCAGGAGAAGTCAATGGCACCCCACTCCAGTACTTTTGCCTGGAGAATCCCATGGATGGAGGAGCCTGGTAGGCTGCAGTCCATGGGGTCGCAAGGAGTCGGACACGACTGAGCGACTTCACTTTCACTTTTCCCTTTCATGCATTGGAGAAGGAAATGGCAACCCACTCCAGTGTTCTTGCCTGGAGAATCCCAGGGACAGAGGAGCCTGGTGGGCTGCCGTCTATGGGGTCGCACAGAGTCGGACACGACTGAAGCGACTTAGCAGCAGCAGCAGCAGCAAGGTGAATAGAATCAGACATAAAACCAGGACCTCCAGGGACAAATAAGATTTTTTAAAAATGGTCCATATTCTCCCAGATGTATTCATTTATGGTGGCTTCATAACTAAGAGATACATCAGCTGGAGAGTGGGCAGGGAAACCTTCCCAACGGGCCTGATGAGAAAGGAGCACATTCCACTCCATAAACCAAGGGGAGATCGAACCTCATGTTTGAAATGTATGTGACAGGAGCCTCACTACAGTGAGTTAGTAAATACAAGTAGAAAAAAGAATTCATATCTGTTGCATAATTTGCATCCATGGCATTGAAATTAATGTGGTTATTGGAACTTGCCACTGGACGTTGTTGGGTTTTTTTTTCCTTGTTTTATAATGTGTTAATAGAGATGCATATATGTTATCCTATCACAAATTAATTTCAATATTTTAATAACTGGTATTTCAATATAATTGGCTTCCTTTTAATCCTATATATTTAATTTTATGTTTTTAAAAGCATTCTGAAATGGCTATGTCAGCTCCACCCACTGTCCTGCCCTAGAACAGCTCCCAGAAGTTGTACATAGCTTCAGTCACAAAGGCAGACTTCATCAGAATTGCTGGAAGGTTAGGAAACATGCCCTTTTCTGGGAAATCATAGGTCCTGCTAAAATTCAGAGTTGTGTTTCTAAAGGAAATGGGGAAGAATAGATTTTGGGGACAACTAGCCATCTCAGCCACAACATATATTTTTTATTGGAGCTCAAGAGATGTTAGATTTCTATTCTCTGTTATTTTGGTTTTCCTTTATCCTTGCTTTCCCATTTGATTTCTCATAGACTGAAAGTGTTCTCTCAATGTCTTTCTAAACGTGTCTAAATTTTTCTCCCTGTTTCCCTTATTAATCCATGCCACTTGTATATAGATGGCCATACATTAAAGAGTGTGAGTGTACCTTGACCACTGGTATTTTTTTGGACATAGTCATTGAATTTCTTGTGCTCTATTCAGCCTGGATTGATTAAGATGATGACCACTGAGTCATTTTCAGTATATGGTTGTGTTCTGTTATTCTATCTGACTCAAACTGATTTGCTTGCTCTTAGCTCTTCTCCCTGATAGCTCAGTTGGTAAAGAATCCTCCTGCAATGCAGGAGACCCCAGTTCAATTCTTGGGTCTAGAAGATCCGCTGGAGAAGGGATAGGCTACCCACTCCAGTATACTTGGTTTTCCCTTGTGACTCAGCTGGTAAAGAATCTGCCAGCAATGTGGGAGACCTGGGTTCAATCCCTGAGTTGGGAAGATCCCCTGGAGAAGGGAAAGGCTATCCACTCCAGTATTCTGGCCTGGAGAATTCCATGGACCGTATACTGTCACAAAGAGTCAGACACAACTGAGCGACTTTCAAAAAAAAAAAGCTCCTCTCATCATATTTCAGGTTGTAATTTTTTTTAATCTTTTCATTGTTTGGTTTGGTTTATTTTTGTTTGGTTTCTTCTGAAGATGTATTTGTTTGTTTATTTTAATGGTTCCTTTTATAACCAACTTAAAATTGTGAATGATCACAGAATTTGTATATTTTCTACTTTCCATTATTTTATTTCCTTCTCTTCCATCACTTGATTTTGGCTACTATATATGTTTTAGCATTTACCTTTCTACTTTAAACACTGCTACTTAAAATCTCTTCCAGTTCCAGAAATTAAACGTTGAGGAAACAGGCCTACTTAGCCTATCATTGATCTTTTTATTTCCTCCTCCCTCAAGCGGTGCTCTGATCATTTTTTCTACATTAGTAGGGGTTATAATGTTTATAATTTGTTCTGGAATCTTAATCCCTAAATTGTTTGGGGTTTTGATTCATTAAAAATAGATTCAAAACATACTGTCACTTATTTTGCCAAAATTTCTCCATTTGGCTATTTTTTCCTTGAGAAGTTTCCTCAACAAAGCTCACCAGGGACTTCCCTGGTGGTCCAGTGGTTAAGACTTCGCTTTCCAACGCACCGGGTATAAGTTCGTCCCCTGGCTAGAGAATTAAGAGCCCACGTATCTCATGGCCAAAAAACTAATTCATGTCAATGAATTGCAAAAACCACCACAATATTGTAATTAGCCTCCAACTAAAATAAATAAATAATTTTTTTTTAAAGAAAAAAAAAAAAACACATAAAGCAGAACCAATTTTGTAATATATTCAATACAGACATTAAAAATGGTCCATGTCAAAAAAACATTCTTAGAAAGTTCACAGAAGTCATAGTCCGTGAGTATTTGCATGCTTAAAAGTATTCTTTTTAATCCAACAAATAAAACTTTCCTCTAATTTTTCTCCTCCAGGTATAGAACTCTGCCTGTTTCTACTTTTCCTTATTTCTATCCTTAGAGGTTCCCCTTGCCTCTGGCTCACAAAGATCATGAGGGGAGAATGTCATCAGTGTTCTGTAGCCCTGACACCTTGCACCCAACTCAGAGCTCCCACTAGAGCATTCAGAGGTAACAGAGGATTGTGCCAGGGCAGTGTGACAATGAGCCCCAGGCTGGTCAGGTGCTTGCCTCCCACGATATTGCACCCAATCTGTCAACCCACACAGGCTTGGCAGGAAGAACTGAAATGTTTCACAGAGGAGCAGTCCAGCCAGTGCCCATGACCTCACATTAAGGATTACGTAAACCCAAGACTTGAGCCAGACGTTGTATGAGTCAAAAGGGTCAGGAGCAATAGGTAAAGTTTAGAGGCTTCTGGAATACTGCCTTTGAAAATGCAACCATTCCAAGGCAATGCTTATGCAACTTGGAAGAAAATATTAGGAAGTAATGGCCTTTTAAAATTTTTATTTTATTTTGGCTGCACCTCAAAACATATGGGATCTTAGCTCTCCAAACCAGGATCAAACCCATGCCCCTGGCCTTGGAAGGCAGTGTCTTAATCACTGGTCCACGAGGGAAGTCCCAGGAATAGTCTTAAAATAGTTGACATTTGTAGATTTTTTAAATAGATGATAGATAGATAGGTGGATAAGTGGTGGGGTTGGGGGTAATAATGGTAATTTGAAAAAATTAGATTCACAAAACAGATGTTGACTTTTATAAGCCGAATTTTAATAAGAGAACAAAATGACTAAATGCCCCAGAACAAGCAAGCAAGTAGCAAACTAAACCATAAAATTAACATTAAAAAAAAAAAAAGAAAGTCAATACTTTCAAAGTACTTACTATGAGTGGCACCAGACTGACCACACAGCCCCCTTGGTTAAGTAAAGAATGCTGTGTTCCCATGTAATAGAGTATGAGGCCTCAAGAAATTAAGGCTGGATTTGAACCCAAGTGTGACTATGGAACTCAAGCTTTTTAATCATAATGCAGCCACAATTCATATAGATAATTTATCAATATCCCAAGAAGCAGTTGCCTGAGATTTATGCCGAGTCATTGCCTATGATCTATTTGTATTGCATTTTGGAATTTTAAGTTATTATTTGAAGTAGTTGCTCTATAGTTGTCGCTCAGTCTGTGTCTGACTCTGCGACCCCATGAATTGCAGCACGCCAGGCCTCCCTGTTCATCACCAACTCCCAGAGTTCACTCAAACTCATGTCCATCGAGTCAGTGATGCCATCCAGCCATCTCATCCTCTGTCGTCCCCTTCTCCTCCTGCCCCCAATCCCTCCCAGCATCAGGGTCTTTTCCAATGAGTCAACTCTTCGCATGAGGTGGCCAAAGTATTGGAGTTTCAGCTTTAGCATCAGTCCTTCCAATGAACACCCAGGACTGATCTCCTTTAGGATGGACTGGTTGGAGTCTAGTCTTTATCCATTTTCAGAGAAATGGATACAGAAAGGTTAGATCACTTGAAGAAACTCAGAAAAGCAGCCGAAATTGGAGATGTATTACTGACACCTTCACTTAGACACTTAAGGCTAAGAATATCAGAACACAAGATGACCTTCTTAAGGAAGGAGAGAGAGCAGTCTTGTGCTAGCCCCCACCACTGGTTAGTGTTAGTCGCTCAGTTGTGTTGGATTCTTTGCGAACCCATGGTCTGTAGCCCACCAGGCTACTCTGTCCATGGGATTCTCCAGGCAAGAATACTGGAGTGGGTTGCCATGCCCTCCTCCAGGGGATCTTCTTGACCCAGGGATGAAACCCCAGTCTCCTGCATTGCAGGCGGATTCTTCACCATCTGAGTCACTTCGGGTGGGTTACCGCTTGTAGAGACACTGTTTTATCTGTTAATGTATGATTCTAAAACAGTCATTGAGCACTTCTGAGCCTGGCACTGTGCTGGGCACTTGGTACTCATCAGAGAACAAAGGACAGAGTATCTGGCTTCTCAGCTCAGAGTCCAGGGGGTAAAATACAGATTTACCCAGTCCCAAGTCCAAATGACATCACATTCCCATTTTCATTGCAGGCATTGGGACGTCAACATCCGTGGCAATATTTAAGGTGTCCCTGCCTCTCAGAATGTACCACGTTGTTGCTTCTATTACCAAATTAGACACAAGGCCACCCCTCTTGGGGGTTTAGTCAAACTGAAGCACTCCTGGCTTGGTCGGGGAGTTCTTTGCTGCCCAAGTTTATGCTGCCGATAATGAAACTGAGTTTGGTGCAAGCAAGACAGGCTTTGCCAGAGAATAGAGAAGGGGAGCTCACATTCTGAAGGTACTAATACAATTATGTAAAGTTGAAAAATAAAATAAAATTAGAAAAAAATAAATAAATAAATAAAGGTACCTTCTTCCCGGAGGGATAGCAGTCAGGGAATTCCCAGGACCAGGAGGTAGACAGGTCATCAGGCTCTAGGAAAGGGGTGGAGATTTCCAGGGGCAACCAGGGCACGCTCAGTCTTCCATGCTCCTTTGCACACGGCACCAGTTGCACCTGGTGCTGCTGCCGCTAAGTCGCTTCAGTCGTGTCTGACTCTGTGCGACCCCGTGGACGGCAGCCCACCAGGCTCCCCCGTCCCTGGGATTCTCCAGGCAAGAACACTGGAGCGTTGCCATTTCCTTCTCCACCAATTGCACCTAGCAGAGTACAAATCCCCTCTTTGGGTGATGAAGCAGAGGTAACTCTTGGATACTTCCGGGTTTCATTTTTGCAGGCGCCTTCCTGTAGTCACGTCAGAGCCAGCTCTGGGTGGTTGACCACTGTATATCTCTCCAAGCACATATCTCCCCCAGCACAGCTACAGAGCATTTCTGCCAAACACCAGGTACTTCGGAAGCAAACACAGAGATAAAATCAGGCAAATGTCCTTCAGGTCTCAGGTGTTGGTATGGAAACACAGGGATTAAATCAAAGCAAGGAAAGCGGTGACCCTCAGTCTGATTTGTCCTCTATCTGTTTTGCTGTGGGCCTTTATGGTATCCTATTGAGAAAATACAACTAGCCTGTACAGCTAAAAACCAGTTTCTATGCCTAGGGCCTAGGCTGTAAAGCATGAATAACACTTTGAGGAAGTTTGCATTAAAGGTGGACAGAGATTTGGAAATAGATACACACATATTGGAGAAGGAAATGGCAACCCACTCCAGTATTCTTGCCTGGGAAATTTCCATGGACAGAGGAGCCTAGCAGGTTACAGTCCATGGGGTTATAAGAGTCAGACACAATTTAGCGACTAAACCACCACTACCACCACAGTCTTATATACATATTAAATACATGGAAAATAAGCAACCTAGATCACCAATCTAATCTGTTTGAGCAGTATAAAACCCTCCACCCAAGGTATATTATCAAACACCTCCTAAAACTTGCTATGTAATGCCAAACCCTAGAACAAATTAAGGAACGTCACAGCAATTCCTGGAGCTCCTTGTCAACATCGCTCTGCCTGCTGGGAAATCTCATCTTGGATAAACCTATGTGTTCTACGTCCAGCCAAAGATTAGGGTCAAAGTCTCCTTGGAGGAAGATTTCCGTTCTTGCTCCAGGTCTCAAAGCCACGCAGTGCCTGCCTCAGCAAGGCCAGACCCCTAGTCAGACCACGTGAGGCCAGAGCAGTTTGTATAAGGAAAGTGGAAAGAAAGGCCCTCCTGGTACAGCGATACTGAGTCTCGATAGAGACACTGCAGCTGAGAAATGGAAGCCATGTTGGTTCAATCAGGGCCACAGTGGAAGAGAGAGACCAAGTGAGTGGAGCAGGCATGGTTAAAAGAAGAAAGAATATTACATTCATTATGGAGACATGTACTATGCTGGCCTTAGTCACTCAGTCATGTCCGACTCTTTGCGAAGCCATGGACTGTAGCCCGCCAGGCTCCTCTGTCCATGGAGTTCTCCAGGCAAGAATACTGGAGTGGGTTGCCATTCCCTTCTCCAGGGGAATCTTCCTGACCCAGGGATTGAGTTTGAGTCTCCCACGTTGCAGGCAGATTTTTTAGCATCTGAGCCACCAGGGAAGCCCCCCACGGAGACATGACCTGCCCACAAATGCAGGACTGCCCACTCATGTTATTTAAAGGGCAAAGTTGACTTAGAATCTGTCTAAGGTAGGAAGGCCATCATGCTGGCATAAGAAATGACCGCCAGAACCTAAAACAAGTTTAAAAGTGACCCCAGCCTTTCTGGAATCTTAAGTATCTCTGTCATTTCTACTCTAAGCTAATGTTAATAGCTATAGTCCAAATCAGGCTTTCTTAATTGAAAGGGAATTCAATCTGTAGGTATACTACGATGTCTTTAGACGTTCCCAAGGCCAAAAGGCCTTGGCCCACTGGCTAAACTCTACGAGTATATTAGGGCCTGAAGTTGGAAAGTCTTAACTCAGATACCATCTTCTGTACTTCTGGTTGTACATGAGTCAGGGAATTTACTTATCTTTGCCTTAGTTTCCCCATCTGTAAAAAGGGTGATCCCAATAGTCACCTCACAGGCCTCTATAGATCAAATGCAAAATGCTGTAAAGGTTTCATACGGTGTCTTGAACCCACTAAATATTATGTAAGCTCAGGTGTACACAAAAGCAAAACCAAAAGTAGTAAGGGAGAAGTGTCTCTCCTGCAGATAAGGCAGGAGGTGGGTCGTGCAGAGGCAGAGTGGGAGCTAAAGCTTTCCAGGGGCCCAAGGCCCCTCTAGTTCACCACTTTGCCATCACAAGGATGGGGCCTTTGTGTTCATGACCCAGTTGGAACCACCCACCACCAGGCAGCGGGACAGAGGAGAGGCTAGAAGGAATAAAGAGGACCTGCCAGCCGTATATTAAGGAGCATCCCCAAGTTGCCCAACTCAGGGCTCCACTTCTATTTACATTTCATTGACCAGAATCTAGTTAAAAGGGAAGCTTGCAATTGTCACCTTTATTTTGGGTGGCGATGTGTTCAGCTAAAATTCTATAGGAGACCCCTCCCACCCACAAAGAGATGCCAGTGGGGAGGAGGGTGATTTCAGTTTTCAGGACTATGTTCTAGAAGTTGTGTGGTTTAGAAACTGAATGAAAGGAAGAAATTAACTTAAAAGGCTTCTGTCCATCTGTACTCCCTGGAACACCGACTGTGGATCTATAGTTGCTTGAACCACATGGAAATGCAAGATTAAAAAGACAAGGTAGGGGAACAAGCCCAAACACCAAGTACTCCTGGCTCAAGGATCTGCCCTCCAGCGGGGGCCCAATCCAAGATCATCCCCTTAGGACACACAGCCACTAAGGTTAAGTAGAGAAGTTAAAAGTGCTGTGCTGTAAATTGCTTAGAGTACTCATACACCATACCCACAACGTTGTTACCCATTCAGGGAGCAGGTATGCCTCAGAATACAGTCATGGTTGTAGGAGTCCAGTGTACTATGATATCTTTCAATCCGAATTGCTAAATATATGGGGAAAAAAAAAACAATGGGCTAAGAAGTAATTATGGGCCACCTGTTATAGCACGTAGGACTCCAATTTAAAAAGAAGCAGATAAACAGGTATTTTAAGGGTCATTTTTCAGGCACCAATTAACACCCGGAAACACCTTTGCTTCTGTTGAAAATCCCCAACTGGGAGATATTGTTCTTCTGAACAACGCTGAAAAGCCAAAGCATGTACTATAGTGGGGGTAAAACAATCCCATTACATGTCCAGAGATGCCCACTCTACCCCTCACTCAACCCCTACACTGCCACCCTCACCCCTCTCCTCTTGCATTAACCCTATAAAAGGTCAGCTCCATCCCGCACCAAGCTGCTCAAGGAAGTCTCCAATTCTGCCACTAGGTGGCAGGAGTAATCAGCACCTAGAAGCAGAAGCTCTTGGAGCCAGAAAATGATAGGAGTTGGAAAGGGACCATGAGAATACCAAGTCGAAACTGTCGCGTAGATGGGTGGACATAGTGGTAGAAAGATGTGACCTGCCCGGTGTCACCTGTGTATTTAGGGACCCAAAGGACCAACCCCCCTCAGTTACCTAGGTCCTGTTTTTCCAACTCCTGTTGGGTTTTATTTTTAGCTTTTTATTAAGTAAATTTTCAGCACTCATGGAAGTTATAAGCAAGGAGCTGGGCTAAAGTAAGGTGTAAGCATTTGTAACACACACAAAAAAGCAGTTTGGCCACAAGACTTTTATGCATAAATCAGAGTGCTGGAAGTTAGACTTTATTCACGTTTATACAGTCCTGTGTTCCAATAGGGGATCCCTAGATGGCTCAGAGGCAAAGAATCTGCCTTCCAAGCAGGAGTTGCAGGTTTGGAACATACATTACAAGTTGGAATTGTACTTTTTTCCCCTAGATCTGTGGGGCCAGCCAGAGATCTAAAGTTAAAATGAAACTCACAGAGGGACTTGCCTGGTGGTGCAGTGGGGTATGGGTTCCATCCCTGGTGGAAGATCCTACATGGCTAAAAATAATAATCAAACTCACACACTTGTTTCTTTTTCAAATCAATGTCACAGCTGACAAGGCTAGCAGGAAACATTTCTTGAAAAGATAAAAGCACCTATCTGACACTGTTTATCTATCTGCGGCCTTACTTGGAATAAAATGCCATCTAAAAAGGCTAGTTGGGGAAGAGATGGGAGAAAGATTGGACCCATCCCAAAAAGGTAAAGGAAAAATGAGCCAAGTGTTTGTCTAGCGGTCAAGACACACCTCCAAGAGAAAACCCTACTCAGTTTGTAAAAGAAAAATCAGAAAAAGTTAAAGCCAAATTGGTCTCGCAGAAGAAGGCATTTTTTATCATGCTCATTACTACCAGAGAATGCTTTAAACCAAACAGAACACATTTTAACATCTCACAAATCCAACGTCTAAGAATAAAATTATCCAGCCCACAGTTAACTGTATTTTGTTTCGTTTTATAATTTGAAAGTCTGTGTGAAGTGTTGAAAAGGAGATTGGAAAGCTGCACTCTCATCTCAGCTCTGCTTATTGGAAGGCTACATAGCCTAGTCCCAGCAACCTTCTTCCTTCTGTCTTCTTCAAGTTGGACCACACCAATCTTTTCCATCATAACAACACCAATAAAAATCATGCATGTTTCAAATATAAGTAGTGACTTTCAGTACAACACATGCATTTTTCAGATCATCATCTTTTGTAGTTGAACCATGCTTTATCTTTAAATCTTGTTTAGAAGGAACTGCTAATATTTTGTAGGTTGTTTTGCAGGATAGAAAGCATCTCAGACACAAGGCAGGAAAACTTAATCTGGGCCTGGAGAAGGGCACATGGTTCTGTTTGGGTGGGTGTTCCTTCGTGGTGCCTGCAAGGGGAGCGGAGTAAGACGAATGAACAGGATCGAGCAACCCTGAACTGTGCTGAGGAGTGTGCAATTGACTCCAGAGCCCAGGAGTCGCATTTTATTATGTAGAAAGAGTAGCATAGAAGGAATTTACATACAGATCTGAAGTAAAGAAAGATTAAAAGCAGAGAAACTGCTCAGGAACATGTATAATCAAAGAAGTGGAAAAATACAAAACATTTAAGCTTTTGTTAGTCTTGTACTTACAGCATTCATATCTTTCAAGGAAAAAATATGTGAAATATAAGTCATCTAAATTTTTAACTAAAACATATTTTTGGTACCAGCAACCATAGGTACCCTTAGATTATATTAGAAAACAAAAGGATTTAGAGAACTCCCTGGCTGTCCGGTAGTTAGAGCTCTGTGATTCCATTGCAAGGGGCTTGGGGTCAATCCCTAGTCAGGGAACTAAGATTTCACAGCCAAAAAAAAAGGCAAGAAAACAAAAGGATTTACATTTCTAGACTGAGATAATCTTTTTCCTTACGTGGCTTTTACAGATAGTAAATTTTCAAATTTTTTAATAGTCATTTCTATTTCTTTAAGTACTAAGATTCATTGTTTCTTTCTTTAATCAGCTGACTCATCTAAACACTTCATCTTTGTTGTCCCATCCCTCAAAAGTCTTTGAGTATCATTCATTGAAAGAACATTTCTTTTTTGGCTCTGAAATTTTATTTTTGCAATCCTGTATTTTTTCTTAGAATGATGAAGATGGCTTTGAAAACCAGAACCCATCAGGAAATGACCACTCACTAAGGAATAGAGTTGTGCAAAACAGAGAGCATGAAAATGGCAAACAGGTATGACTGGAAAACAGTGAATCTGTCACCACGGCAACTGCCGTGCAACAGCTATAGGGACTGAAAGTCTGGCACTCAGAGGAACAAGTTAAATGGCAATTAGAGTGGGTATGGCAGGATCATAAGGAAAACACATATGCACAAAGATTTTGTGTTTATACACCTGTCCTCTCTGATGGAGAGAGTACCCAGGCTTGCTCTGACACTTCGTGATTGCACATTCCAAATTCCATCCTAAGACAGAAAGCACTGGCTTCAACAAAAACATCTCAATTTTAAAGTAAATGAGGCAGACAAGAGGAAGGTTCTAAGACACGGTTCTAAAACTGTGTTTGTGACACCCTAGGGCCCCTCAATGACATCTAACTGTACACAGCAAGTTGAGGTGCTCTGTGACAAAACCTCTTATTTCTTTTATATATTGAATTCTGGGTAGGATCTTATTTTTTTGTTTGCCTGAAAATATCTATATTATGTCTTCATTTTTGAAGGATATTTTCACTGATTATAGATTTTTTAATTAAATTTTTATGAAGTATAGTTGATGTACAGTATTATATAAGCTACAGATGTAAGGGTCTCATTTGAAAAAAAACCTGCTGCTTAAAAGGGAGCAAATTACCCATGTATATCATCCTTTAAAAAGTAATTTTTGGGGGGTGCCATATTTTAGGGGGAGTTTGCTCATGATAAATAAATAGCTTATTTGAAGTAGAAAATTTGAAATACTATTGCAGCAAAATTTGGAAGACAAATAATGAACTGTAATTCCAGAAAAAAAAAATCAGTGTCTAACATATTGGAATGTAGCTTGTTTCAATCCAAGTTACCTATACACCTATGTGCATGTCAGGTATATTGGGATTGTGCTTTCATATTATTTGGTAATTGTCTATTTCACTTAATATATTCTAAAGTGTTCATATCAGTAAGTGTTCTTCAACCAAAAAAAAAAAAAGAGAGAGAGAGAGAAGATAATACTTCTTTTCAGACAAAAGCCTGTACATGGATGATTATACAAGCTTGATTCATAATCACCAAAACCTAAAAGCAACCAAAATATCCTTCAGTAGGTGAATGGATAAATGAATGGTGGTCCATCCAGACAATGCAATATTATTCAGCACTAAAAACAAAATTAGCTATCAAGACATCAAAAGAAATGAGGGACCATTACATGTGTATTACTAACAGAAGCAATCTGAGAAGACTCCATACTGTATAGTTTAAACTAAATGACATTCTGGAGAAGGCAAACTATGGGAACAGCAAAAAGATCACTGGCTGCCCAGATGGGAGGGAAGGTGGGAGGGAGGGAAGGACGAATAGGCACAGGGGATTCTCAGGATGGTGAAAATACTCTGCATGATATTATAATGGTTGATACCTGGTATTAAACATTTGAGCAAGCCCATAGAATGTACAACATCAAGAATGAGCCCTGATGTAAACTATAGACTTCATGGGTCCATCAGTTGTAACAAATGTACCACTTTGGTGGAGAAGTCAATAATGGGAAAGGCTGCATGAGGGAGGGGGCAAAAATATATGAGAAAACTGAACCTTCCTCTCAATTTTGCTATGAACCTAAAAAAAATATGCTCTTAAAAGTCTTGGTTTAGAAATTGTTTCACAAAAAAAGTCAAAAACAAAAATTAAGTATTATTATAAATAGAAATATGAAGACTGAGGAGTAGCTACTGGTTTGGTCTCAGTGGTCCTTAGGTGACCTTGGCAGTGACCTTAGCAGAAGCCATCTCAGTAAAAGTTTGGTCACAGAGAGTTGAGAAGTGAACAGGATATGGAATGTCTCTGAACGTAAGGACAGTTCTTTCAAGTGGTTTGACTGTCAAGGGAAGGAGGGAGTGTAGATGTCCCATGACTGTGGGGTCAGGAAGGTTTTGTTGTTTTGTTTTGTCTTGTTTCAAAGATGAAAAGGGGTTGAAAAGACCAAAAGAGAAAACAAAGAAATGCTAGACATTCCATATGGTAAGTAACTTGGGACAATTTTAGTCAAAGAAAATAACGATGAAGATCATTTAAGTGAAAATTTTACCAAACTTTTTCTCTTGGTCAGGTGTAGTGTTAGGTGGGGGAAAATGAGAAGGGCTTCTCTGAACCCCTGACCTTTGCAGCTGCAGCCTGGACTCAGCTGGTCTCTATTACAACCATTCTTGTGCCTGAGGCCCAGCCCACGACCTGGAGGCAGCCTGAATCAGGAGCATAATGGGAGTTTAGCCTCAAAGGACAAGATAATCTTTGAGGATCCTTTCAGAGACATGCTAATAACTAATTTCCATGGGTTTTGTTGTTGTTGTTAAAGAGAAATGAAAGCCTCATGGGATCTGGCAACAAACTAAGTCTGAGATTTGGCATTATACCTCTTGAGCATGTTCAAAACTGCTTAACAGCTGCCTGCTGCTGCTGCTGCTAAGTCACTTCAGTCATGTCTGACTCTGTGCGACCCCATGGATGGCAGCCCACGAGGCTCCCCCGTCCCTGGGATTCTCCAGGCAAGAACACTGGAGTGGGTTGCCATTTCCTTCTCCAATGCATGAAAGTGAAAAATGAAAGTGAAGTTGCTCAGTTGTGTCCGACTCTTAGCGACCCCATGGACTACAGCCCACCAGGCCCTCCATCCATGGGATTTTCTAGGCAAGAGTACTGGAGTGGGGTGCCATTGCCTTCTCCAACAGCTGCCTACTCCCTCCCAACCTTCCTTTGCCTTTGCTTACAATAGCTGGACCTGTTTGAGACATTATCACAGAATGATGGGAGGCAGGAAATCCTTCCCACCATCACAAGAATAGAATGGGTCATGGATGCTTAAGAGCTCCAACAGTACTTATGAAGATTGTCCATAAAAGATATCCCAGGTTGGAACTTCCCAGCAGGACAGTCCAATGGTTAAGGTTCTATGCTTCCAATGCAGCGGGCATGGGTTCCATCCCTAGTTGGGAAACTAAGATCCCACATGCTGTACAACACCCTCCACCCCAAAGAAAAAGATAGCGCAGGTACGAAAAAGAAAAGGTGAAAGTTGCTTGGTCGTGTCTGACTCTTTGTGACCCATGGACTGTAGCCCACCAGGCGCCTCTGTCCACGGAAATCTCCAGGCAAGAATACTGGAGTGGATAGCCATTCCCTTCTCCAGGGGACCTTCCTGATCCAGGGATTGAATTCGGGTCTCCTGCGTTGCAGGCAGATTCTTTACTGTCTGAGCCACCAGGGAAGCCCAGGCATATACATCACTCAGTAACTAGAGCAAGGGCTAGTTGAGTGAGGAAATATTTCCCCTTAACCCAATTGATAGAAGAACCCTAGTTCCCAAGGGTAGTTTAACAGCTATGGAAGATGCTGAGCTACTGTTCATATCAGAAGACCAAGCCTTGGGCTGCCAGGAAAATAAAAACAGCCTTAGTCTCAGTTTTCTGGAAACTGGGGCTAACAGAATATAAAGGGAGATTTATGTAGCCTTTGGTATTAACTTCATTGAGCACTGGTCTGAAAACAGAGCGGGAACTGAATGATTACAGTAGAGATAGGAACTAAAAGCAGAGATATTAGCCCATTGGCTGAAGAAATGGAGAAAATACCAATGGCTCCTTTTAAGTAAAGGGAGAGATGAATGAACCTAGATTTTTTTGTGACAAGGGGAAAAATCTCTGAGCAGTTGATAATTGGAGACATCATCTTGCATAATAATTTTAAAGTAATTTAAATAATTTGGAAAAATTTCCTTACCAAATTCTGAGCAAAATAGATCAGAGTCCATTATGCTCAGCATTCTCATCATCCATCTGTCCCCGTGTTTGATTTCCAGGTAGAAGAGCACATCACCATCGGGCAGGATTCTCTAAGAAAGGATGAAGAAGAGGAGGATGATCAAGAAACACATCGAAAAGGGTACAGGTTCAAACCATAGAAATGTTCTTGGGCTTCCCTGGTGGCTCAGACAGTAATGAATCCACCTGCAATTCAGGAGACCTGGATTCAATCTCTGGTTTTGGAATATCCCCTGGGAGAGGGCATGGCAACTCACACTAGTATTCTTGCCTGGAGAATCCTCAGGAACAGAGGAGCCTGGCAGGTTACTGTCCATGGAGTAAGTGACTAAGCACGAACAGTACCTCCTAAACAAAGTAGTTTTGCCACTTTTTCATTCTCATCTAATTTTTAACATTAATTATAATTTATCATAAGACTTCCCTGGTGGCTCAGAGGTTAAAACCTCTGCCTGAAACTCATGAGACCCGGGTTCGATCCCTGGGTCGGGAAGATCTGACCTAGAGCCTTAGAAAGCATCACTACGAACAAAGCTAGCAGAGGTGATGGAATTCCAGTTGAGCTATTCCAAATCCTGAAAGATGATGCTGTGAAAGTGCTGCACTCAATATGCCAGCAAATTTGGAAAACTCAGCAGTGGCCACAGGACTGGAAAAGGTCACTTTTCATTCCAATCCCAAAGAAAGGCAATGCCAAAGAATGCTCAAACTACCGCACAATTGCACTCATCTCATATGCTAGTAAAGTAATGCTCAAAATTCTCCAAGCTAGGCTTCAGCAATATGTGAACCATGAACTTCCTGATGTTCAAGCAGTTTTAGAAAAGGCAGAGGAACCAGAGATCAAATTGCCAACATCTGCTGGATCATGGAAAAAGCAAGAGAGTTCCAGAAAAACATCTATTTCTGCTTTATTGACTATGCCAAAGCCTTTGACTGTGTGGATCACAATAAACTGTGGAAAATTCTTCAAGAGATGGGAATACCAGAACACCTGATCTGCCTCTTGAGAAATTTGTATGCAGGTCAGGAAGCAACAGTTAGAACTAGACATGGAACAACAGACTGGTTCCAAATAGGAAAAGGAGTTCATCAAGGCTGTATATTGTCACCCTGTTTATTTAACTTATATGCAGAGTACATCATGAGAAACGCTGGACTGGAAGAAACACAAACTGGAATCAAGATTGCCGGGAGAAATATCAATAACCTCAGCTATGCAGATGACACCACCCTTATGGCAGAAAGTGAAGAGGAACTTAAAAGCCTCTTGA
This sequence comes from Bos indicus x Bos taurus, assembly GCF_003369695.1. NCBI lineage: Eukaryota > Metazoa > Chordata > Mammalia > Artiodactyla > Bovidae > Bos > Bos indicus x Bos taurus. The sequence continues at coordinate 77,525,125 of NC_040083.1, read as the reverse complement.
TGAAAGTGAAAGTGGAGAGTGAAAAAGTTGGCTTAAAGCTCAACATTCAGAAAACGAAGATCATGGCATCCAGTCCCACCACTTCATGGGAAATAGATGGGGAAACAGTGGAAACAGTGTCAGACTTTATTTTTCTGGGCTCCAAAATCACTACAGATGGTGACTGCAGCCATGAAATTAAAAGACGCTTACTCCTTGGAAAGAAAGTTATGACCAACCTAGATAGCATATTGAAAAGCAGAGACATTACTTTGCCAACAAAGGTTCGTCTAGTCAAGACTATGGTTTTTCCTGTGGTCAGGTATGGATGTAAGAGTTGGACTGTGAGGAAGGCTGAGTGCCGAAGAATTGATGCTTTTGAACTGTGGTGCTGGAGAAGACTCTTGAGAGTCCCTTGGACTGCAAGGAGATCCAACCAGTCCATTCTGAAGGAGATCAGCTCTGGGATTTCTTTGGAAGGAATGATGCTAAAGCTGAAACTCCAGTACTTTGGCCACCTCATGCGAAGAGTTGACTTATTGGAAAAGACTGATGCTGGGAGGGATTAGGGGCAGAAGGAGAAGGGGACGACAGAGGATGAGATGGCTGGATGGCATCACTGACTCGATGGACATGAGTCTGAGTGAACTCCGGGAGTTGGTGATGGACAGGGAGCCCTGGCATGCTGCAGTCCATGGGGTCGCAAAGAGTCAGACACGACTGAGCGACTGATCTGATCTGATCTGATGATTTATCAGAGATAGTCACCACCAATCTCCCCTGCCTGCTACCCACCTAACAGCATTTTCAGAAAAATTAATGAAACTCTAGTATAATCAATGTGGTAAATTCAAATTGCTGATGTCCTAGGAACCCAATATCCAGGACAGTCTTCTAATTAAAGCTGTAAATTGCCAACTAATTGCCCCAGTCCATGCAAAAGTAGTTAATTCATCTTTTCAATGTTCAATCAATGAGCAATTGATTTCTCAAAACCCAATTCACTTTTAGTCCCAACAAACTTGCTCTTACCTCATGGTATCATGAAAATAGTCCACGTCCTTATCACTCATTAGCAGGAGAGGCAAATTATTACTTTTATTTTTTGGACCACAAAAATGAAGCTCAGACTTAGCCAAGGGTTTGTCAGCTGCAAAAAAAGCTATTTTAAATTTCAGCTTCTGATTCCTAGTCCAAGACTGTCTCTATCATAACACTAAAGTATTTGTAAATTTTCTAAATTCCTATTTAAATTTGGTGTTAATTCCTGAGTCTCTGAGGAACTTGTGTATCAGAAGATAGAGCTGGTCAAAATTCAGATTGAAAGTTCTGGTCACATATACATCATAAAGAATTTTTACCACCATGAGAACCTACTGTATAACGCAGGGAGCTCTACTCAGTACTCTGTGGTGACCTAAATGGGAAGGAAATCCAAAAAAGAGTGGTTATATGTATACATATAGGTGATTCACTTTCCTGTACAGCAGAAACTAACACAACATTGTAAAGCAGCTTATACTCCAATAAAAATTTTCTTTTTAAAAAGAATTTTTACCGTGTTGGAAACCTGAATTCAGTTTCATCCTCATTTTAGTTCAAGAATCTCTGACCCTTGGGGCCAAGAGATTCTCTTGGGTGGTCAGAGGTACTCAGGTTTCATCAATGTTAATGGATGGAAAAACAACCACCAGGAGATTTGGAGTCATTCAGCCTAGATAACCAAATGGCCAAAGTGACTATTTCTAGCCACTTGCTTTTTCTGCAGTGTCAGGTTGCTGTAATGGACTATACACACTCCCTGCAATTAAACAGTCTGGTGCATTTGACCTAGAGAAGATGGATGTGCTCTATTGAATGTTGCTGTCTGACGCTGCTGCCTTATAACACTATATCTGCAACTGAGGACAATGTATGAGCAGCCTGTCCTAAACTAGACCACGAAAAATGTAGTCTTTATTGTACTTATACTCCCTCAACATGTTCTAGAACAATGCCACTAATTCTTAGTACACCAATTCATACACATACATAAGACAAAATGTTCATGAAATAATGCCTGTCATCACTATGTGTGACATACTCTGAGATGTCCTATTCTTTTGTTTAAGGACAATTATCACGCACTGTATCAAAAACTTCACAACTCACGAATGGGTCCCAACCCACAGCTGTAAAATATTGTTCCAGAAAAGCAATAAGAACTACCATTTCATTTATCTAAGAATTCAACAAAGGCCTGTCAAGCACTCAGTGTCCAAGCTGCTGATGTTGGGCTCAGACATCTGTTCTCCATGAAGTTAACAGTCAGTCAAGGCTTCATAACAAAAGAGATAGTAGGAATCATCTCCTACTATCTTTGATTTTGAAGGATTGTCTCCTTCATAATCAAAGGAGATAGTAGGAAGAGGTTGCAGAGGACTACCTCTGTCTGAGGAAATGCAAGAAGGCGTTGCGGAAGCGAAGGGCTTGAGCAGTGCCCTGAACCATGAAGGGGACGGTGACATGGACACGTGGGCATGACTGCTGGAGGGAGGGGAACTGGAGAATGTTTACCAAGGGGCTGGGAGGTCCCAGCTGGGGTCTGAGTCCTTTGAGATCCTGGAGATTGTGAATCTTCTATACAGGAGACAGGGTTATCTTAGAAATCCTGTCCAATGGCCTGAAAGTGGTCATGATTAAATGTGCAAGTAAATTCCTTCCGTTTAGCCTCAAGTAGGAGAGGAGAGGCCTGCGTTGGGAGGCACACTGAGGAAAGAGGTGTATGCAGGGAAGCCAGGGTTCAAAGCAAGCACAGGGCGACTGGGAACACCAGGGAGAAGAAAGGACAGTTGTTGTGGGTACCACCCTGGGACCTCTCCAGACTCCCTTACTGCTGTACACCATCTTCCTTGGAAGAAGTGATCAGATGCACACATGGCTTGCACACTCCACACCACCCTGTAACAAAGCTCTGGGCAGAAACAAAGACATCAACAATTCCAGAACCTTCTGAGAAAGCTATATCACAACCCATTGGTTGACAGCCCTCAAATCCCCAAAATCCTACTTCACTTTTCAAGCATCTTGTGAAGACAGTCACCCTTCCACTAGAGAGGGGGTGATCTAGCCTAGTGAGAAACAGTCTCATCCTATGATTCATTCTCAGCTTTTGGTTGGTTATCCTGTCCTCTGCTTTATTTCTGGGAGCACATTTTCTGCATCTCCATAATCCCTCAGAGCTTGGCACATCCATTCAGCAAAGGTTGAGCCAAACCATGGCTGATTTTGGTCTAAAATGAAATGAGTTTCTTATTTCTATTTTGTAGGACACATACCTCATGAATATGTTTACCTGATGACTTACAAAGCCTAATCTACTATCGCTTTAGCGTGCCAGGACATGTCGTGTATGTGGTGTTTACATCTGCCTACTTCTTGCCTTTGTGTTGTTACAGGTGCCTGGAAAGGATGTGTGGGAGGATGTCTGATTTTTGTAGGGAACATAAAACAACCCTTCGGTACATCATCTGGGGCATTTTAATAGCAGGTAAATAGCAAAAGGGAATGGGATACTAGTGTCTCTTTTCCAGGTTCTCGCAAATATCAGTTTTCTGTAGAAAACAAATAAGTCTTCCCTTCCCTGAATCATCTGTGAGTCATCCAGAGAGGAGAGAATTTCACCAAAAAGCCCCTGAGTGGTGGGTCTCGGCTTGAAATGCCCATGTAGATAGCTGTTCTGCGTGCTAAGGCACTTCAGTTGTGTCTGACTCTTGAGACCCTATAGACTGTAGCCTGCCAGGCTCCTCTGTCCATGGGATTCTCCAGGTAAGAATTCTGGAGGGGGTTGCGATGCCCTCCTCCAGGGCATCTTCCCAACCCAGGGATCAAAGCCAGGTCTCTTGCACTGCAGGCAGACTCTTTGCCACTGAGCCACCAGGGGAAAGCCCCATGTCCTGTTTATGCAGCCAGCAGCTGACTTTTTAGATCACCTACTCCCATAGTCTTTGTTAATGTGGTATGGATTTGAGGGTTGGATAATGCAAATTCAGGTAACTGGAAAAATGGTGACAATCACAAGGCAGCAACCTAATTGAAGGGGTGAAATATCTGATCAATTACTGCTTTATATGAACACAGAACAAGGAGGAGCCTAGGGTCACGAAGCCCTCTCCTCCTACCTGAAAGCCGGACCAGGGTGTCTTCACAGATGAGCAGGTGTTCTGCTTTGACTCCCTCCAAACAAAAGGCTCCAGGGCCCATTTCAAAGACCATTCCTGTCTATAAAATGTGAGCCCTCCCACTCAAGTCCATGGACATTAGTCCAAGATGGCTGGCCCCAAGAGGTCAGTGGTTTTCCGGTCTCACACTGCCAGAACAGGGAGCATCAGGGTTGAAAGCATGCTTGCTTGCTTTCTACCAGCCCAAATAGTATTTTGCAGACCATACTCAAAACTACACAGCTATGCCATTGTAGTACAAACTAAGCAGATGGTGTGGCCATGTGCCAAGGCAACTTTATTTGTAGACTACAAATACAAATATACAAATACAACTGTACTTGCCACCTACAAAAACAAGTGGAAGGCCAAATTTAACTTGCAAACAAAGCCATGTTTGCCAACTTTTAATGGAAAACCTTGTGTTCTTATCCCAGAATCTCCTCTTCTAAAGCTATCAGCCTAGTCATCACCCACCTCTTTCCTTTAGAGATTCTGTAGCATGTCGGTGTTGTGGCATTCAGAGATTTTCCTACTCAAGTTCAGGCCAAATCTGGGCCACAAACCAGGAGACTCAATAATTTTTGCCAGTGGTTGCTTTGGTGCCTGGCCTTTCTCTGTAGAAGCTCATCTGCTGAGTCTGGGTATCAGAAAAAGTAGTCAGTACTAAGCAAGAGGCTTCCCTGGTGGCTCAGATGGTAAAGAATCTGCCTGCAGTGCAGAAGACCCAGGTTCGATCAATAGGTTGGTAAGATCCCCTGGAGAAGGGCATGGCAGCCCACTCCAGTATTCTTGCCTGGAGAATTCCATGGACACAAAAGCTGGGAAGCTATAATCTATAGTGTCACACAGACTTAGACTTGGCACTAAAGTGACTTAGCTGCACCCACTAAGCAAGAGCCCCAGCGATCAAGCAACAAGATTCAGGAATTCAGAAGTTTCCTTAAAAAAAAAAAACCTGGCACCCTGTGCTTCTAGCATTCTTGGAGAGACTATTTAAAAAAAAAAAATAAAGGAATTTGACCCACAATACAATCCTTATCATCAGAAGGGCCAATAGCTATGTCAAGAGCACCCCTGTGTTCAATGGTTTCCTGGTGGGCCCTGCCCTTGGCTGAGCCAGATCAGTGCTGGAGGCTGGTCTCCAGCTGACTGGTGATGTTCACTGTCTGTGTTTGCTTCCTGCACAGGTTACCTGGCCCTGGTGATTGCAGCCTGTGTGATGAACTTTCACAGAGCCCTTCCTCTTTTCGTGATCACCGTGGTTGCCATCTTCTTTGTGGTCTGGGATCACCTCATGGCCAAATATGAGTCTCAGATAGCCAGGTTCCTGTCTCCAGGCCAAAGGCTACTGGACAGCCATTGGTTCTGGTTGAAGTGGTAAATGCACTCAGTTCTTTTATTGTGGTTGAGAGGGATGTTAGTCTTTTGCAACACTGTTCCATAGATTCATTCTAAAATTGCTTCCTCATTGATGGGATACTAAAGCTAGGAACAACCCAGGGAATAATTCATTAAAAAAAATTTTTTTAAACCTTCATTTTATAATCAGGACATGAAGGCCTAGATCAGGCAGTGATTCATGCAAGATGTGCTCAAATGCCCCTACAAACTGCCTTCATTTCAAGTGCCACTAAATGATAAAATGTTGTCCAAAAGTTGGGATGGTTCTGACTTGAAGGGGTGACTTTCTCTCTGGGCATCTGTAAATTATTAAAATCAACTCTCTCTTATAGGACCCCTGTCCTGCAGGTGACTGTTCAGGGCTTTTCTTTCAGTCTGTCTCTTTGGGACCCCCCCCCCCCTGCCTGCAGGTGGCCCTGCAGGGTAGGACCCAGAACCTATTCTCCTCAGTATGGCCAACATGGGATCTACCAAGAAAGTTCACACATTCTTGGCCTAATGACCAGAGTTGTACAATCCCAACAGAGCATCCTCTCCAGCTCTGCCATTTACTGAATCACTCCTGTTTTGCCCACTGGGTTCTCCAGGGAGTCAGAACCAGGTCTAAAATCCGACTTAGCTCTCCGAGGCTTGGGTGGGTCCCCCAATGCAGAGGACACATTTCAAGTTCTTCCTTGAGAGGAAGAAGGTAATGCTTCACCCATCTCCCTAAATGGAGGAGAGAATTCCCAGCAGCTCTCAGGAAGAAATCACCAGATTTCTTCTCCAGGCATCCTTTCTCCTCTCTGACCCCTTTATGAATACTACACGAGCAAAGAGTCCAAGAGTTGTGGAGTATTGGGGATACATTGCTTCATTTTTTGACTATGTGCCTTTCTAGCTACACCCAAAGAGAGTCTTTTGCAATTTCTAGACACATAATTTCCAAGTGCCAGGATGTGTTTCTCAATATGTTTTTTCGGTTTTTTTTTTTTTTTTGTACATTTAAGCCTGATTAAGATTTCCACGTTAGCACAACAAATGATGCCAAAGCATCCTTCCTGATTTTCTTAGGGTGATATGGGGCTGCCTAATCCTGGGAGTTATTCTCTGGCTGGTCTTTGACACTGCCAAACTGGGCCAACAGCAGCTGGTGTCTTTTGGAGGACTCATAATATACACTTCCCTAACATTTCTATTTTCCAAGCACCCAACCAAAGTAAGTATGAAATCAATCATTTTTTTTTTCTCCTTTTTTCCCCTCATGTGTAAATTGCTCAAAGTAATGAGTATGAAAGAATTGAACTGCTATTCCATATTTTTCTTACCTTGCTATGATATTTTAAATGGCTAAGGTGCCCTTTTCCTGAATGGTAATAGTTCTATTACTCTACCTTTTTCATTCTCAGTAATTTTCCAGTTGTTCAACCAGTGAAATATTCTCTTCTGTCAAGTCTGATTTCTACTTCTGTATCCCCATCCCCACCCCCATTAAACACCCATACAAAGAAAACTCATTCATTTTGATCCAAATTTCTTCAGGTCAGTAAATAACAATATTCTACCATTGGATTCTGCAGTTTATCAAATTTCTATTTGCCGTTGAGGTTATTTTGCTCCAAAAATTTGTCCTTAAGCAGTTTTGTTTACATTGAATTCCATTCTTATCCTTGTTTTTATCATCCTGGAACCCACTAAATCGGCAAGAATTTTGAGATATTAAAACTTTCACATATGATTCATAACAGCAAACTTTACTAGCTGAAAGTCTGAAGACTTTACTGGCTGAGTGATTGATCCAAAAAAAAGAGCATTAATCAAAGACCAAAGCCACTTGATAAGATCCAAATTGCTTTCCCTGTTTAGGTGAACATCTCCACTGCTTTCTGTGCCTCCAGTCCCATAGTTCTTTGCAGAGCACTCATCTCTGCACCAAAAATGAAAGCACTTGATTGTCCATTTACATGCTACACTCTCTTGGACTGCATTAGAGTTAATTGTGAAATTACAGTGAAATGAAAGCCCCTCCAAAGGGTGGAATTTCACTTAATTCACTTACAAATTGTCAGATCAACAAACCTTGGACACACAGAGAAGTCATGTTCAGCCTTTCCATTTTCCAGATGGGAAAATAATTATATGTATCTAATATTTACCACATGACCAGAAGACCAGATCCTTCCTCCTTTAATGACTCTAGTAAAACTACTCTTCATGTCTAAGTGATTTTATCATGACAAAATGGTTACATACGTTTCCAGGACTGAAGGCTTAAATTCAGGTTTAAGAAGAAATAATACAATTCTGAGATTTTTAGTATAATTCTGAGGGATTCTTTGCTCACAGCTGCTTTGGCCTCTGAAAGGTGAGTCACAAGCCATATCTGAGAAATTTCCAATAAAATAGTGATCCTCTGGTAATTTATGCTGAGTTTAGCATTCATTTTCTAATACGATGTCTCTTCTTCTTTCTGTATAGGTTTACTGGAGGCCTGTCTTTTGGGGAATTGGGTTACAGTTTCTTCTTGGCCTTTTGATACTAAGGACAGAACCTGGATTTATGGCTTTTGATTGGTTGGGCAAACAAGTTCAGGTAAGTTCAGTTCAAAGGACTACCTTGTTTTTTATAGTGCTTTTAACATTTAAATATAAGCCTTAAGATACGTCAGAAATAAGTTTATTTATCTGCATTCAGTTCAGTTCAGTCACTCAGTCATGTCACACTCTTTGAGACCCCATGGACTGCAGCACGCCAGGCCTTCCTGTCCATCACCAACTCCCGGAGTTCACTCAACTCATGTCCATTGAGTTGGTGATGCTATCCAACCATCTCATCCTCTGTCATCCCCTTCTCCTCCTGCTCTCAATCTTTCCCAGCATCAGGGTCTTTTCAAATAAGTCAGCTCTTCGTATCAGGTGGCCAAAGTATTAGAGTTTCAGCTTCAGCATCAGTCCTTCCAATGAACTCAGGACTGATCTCCTTTAGGATGGACTGGTTGGATCTCCTTGCAGTTCAAGGGACGCTCAAGAGTCTTCTCCAACACCACAGTTCAAAAGCATCAATTCTTCGGTGCTCAGCTTTCTTTATAGTCAAACTCTCACATCTGTACATGACTACTGGAAAAACCATAGCCTTGACTAGACAGACCTTTGTTGGCAAAGTAATGTCTCTGCTTTTCAATATGTCTCTGCTGTCTAGGTTGGTCGTAACTTTGCTTCCAAGGAGTAAGCATCTTTTAATTTCATGGCTGCAGTCACCATATGCAGTGATTTTGGAACCCAAAATAATAAAATCAGCCACTGTTTCCCCATCTATTTGTCATGAAGTGATGGGACCAGATGCCATGATCTTAGTTTTCTGAATGTTGAGCTTTAAGCCAACTTTCTCACTCTCTTCTTTCACTTTCATCAAGAGGCTTTTTAGTTCCTCTTCATTTTCTACCATAAGGGTGGTGTCATCTGTATATCTGAGGTTATTGAGATTTCTCCCAGCAATCTTGATTCCAGCTTGTGCTTCTTCCAGCCCAGCGTTTCCCATCATGTACTCTGCATAGAAGTTAAATAAGCAGGGTGACAATATACAGCCTTGATGTACTCCTTTTCCTATTTGGTTGATTCAAATTTTAATTCCATAGCATGAGTTAGACAAATAATTTTGTTTATGTGGAATATGTTAATCTGCCAAGTTCATTATTATTTTGGTTGTCCCTTTCCCATATCATGGGCTTCCCTGCCCGTGGGAGACCTGGGTTCAATCCCTGGGCTGGGAAGATCCCCTGGAGGAGGACATGGCAACCCACTCCAGTGTTCTACTCTGGAGAATCCCCATGGACAAAGGAGCCCGACAGGGGTTTGCAAGTCCATGGGGTCACAAAGAGTCAGACACAACGGAATGACTAAGTACCCATGACATCACTTCTCTATCTCATTCGACCCCTGCATCCTGTCCCAGGGGCCACTCTTCTAAGATGCTTCCCCAAACAGAGAAACAAACCTCTATGCATCCAGTAGTAACTAGTACCCGCCATGTACCATCTATGTCTTCTGGAGCAAAGTATCACACCCAGCTTATTCTTTAGCACCCTAGAGTCAAAGTGAATGTCAGAAATGCCAGGAACCGTATGCAGCTACAGTCCTAAAATATACTTCCTGGCCATCTATCTACTGGAGGGGGAAAGTTAAGAAAATTAACTCTCTAAGTCTCTCCGCAAGTTTTCTGGGTCCTCACCCTCTGCAGAGCCTGGTTGTCTTGTGAATGGTAACTACTGTTTCAGTGTTTGTAATGATCTGCTCTTTTCCTTTCTGTAATTCAGACATTCCTGGGGTACAGTGATGCTGGTGCTTCATTCGTCTTTGGTGAGAAATATACAGACCACTTTTTTGCATTCAAGGTAAAACCAAACACTTTTTTTCTGCGTAGACATTTCCTTTTAAGTGGCTTCTTCATCTGCAGATGTTCAGATAGGTCCTAACTGACCAGAACCCAGGCATGTCACAGGGGCACAGCACAGCACCATCCTTTCTCATTTACAATTTACCTGAAGTCAATGGGCTGAAAACATATTATTTTGTTATTATAACATTAAGGAAGACTTCCCCAGTGGTCCAATGGCTAAGACACTGAGCTCCCAATGCAGGGGGTCCGGGTTCAATGGTCAGGGAGCTAGATCCCACATGTCGCAACTAAGATTATGCATGCCACACTGAAGATCAAATATCCTGCCTGCCACAGCTAAGCCACGATGCAGCCAAATAAATAAATAATTTTTTTAACATTAAAGAGAACACGTAGAGGAAATCAGAAATATCGAAACATAGGCAGATCTCAGAGATGTTGCAAGTTCAGTTCCAGACTACCACAGTAAAGTGAATATCACAGTAAAGCGATCACACAAATTTTTTGGTTTCCCAGTGCACATAAAAATTATGTTTACAACTCTACTGTCATCTATTAAGTGTGACATAGCAGTATATCTAAAAAAAAGTACATACCTTAATTTAAAATCACTTTATTGCTAAAAAAAAATACCAGAACAATCACAATAGTAACATCAAAGATCACTGATCACCATAACAAACATAGTAATAATGAAAAAGTTTGAAATATTGTGAGCATTACCAACATGTAACCCAAAGACACAAAGTGAGCAAGTGCTGTTGGAAAAATGGTGCCAGTAGACTTGCTCAGTGAAGGAGTGCTATAGTCCTTCAATCTGTGAAACATACAACATGCAAGAAGCACAGTAAAGTAAAGCACAACAAAACAAGCTATGCCTGTACTTTGGGGAGTTGCGTAACATTTGCTGATATACTTATGAAAGCTCCTATGGGGTAATAGGATCTGAGATCTCAGGGGAAAGAACATGAGGTACCTGGCAATGAATATGGCTGCTAATGACTTCCTGATCCAGGCTCAGTGACAGCTCTGCACTCAGGATACTTCTTAATCGCAGACAAACTGGGACAGCTGGTCACCCACACCAACCTCTGTTCTTACAGAACCATCCCCGTGCTAAACCTTTCCCCTCTTTCCTTCAGTACTGCCTTCACCTTGGCAGGCCTGCAGGCCTGGCCTTCTCCCAACCACAGGAAGGATGTTATTTTACAGGGGAAAGGCAACTTGGCGACTTAGCCCCAAGGTCAGGCCTAATCAATTCTCTCCCAGGCCTCCCACAGCTCCAGGAAGCTCACCTTCCTCTGGGAAGTCCCTACAAATCCTTGATGATAAGTCAGAAAAAGCATTTGGCTTTTTCTTCAGATTTCTTTTTTATGGCATGCTACTGTTCCTACACTTTTTTATTGTTTTCTCACTCATGGACTCCATTTACCTCCAAATTACCTTGGCCAACTGCTATGCTGAATCTTTTTTTAAACTACTGATTTGATACTTTGGTGCTGAAATAACTAAGTCATCTCTGAAAGGTCCAGTGTTTACAAACTGAGATAGAAATATGTTCCTATCATGAATTGAATCCAGAATTACAAAAAATAAAATCACAAAGAAGGAGGAACTTGCTGTTCAGGCCGCACCACTGTCTTCAGACCTCCCCACCACCACCACCATCAACAACAACAAGAACAACACCTATCCTCTCCCCCAGGGCATCCTTTCTGCCAAAATAGATTCCCTGTGGGAATGTTAGTGAGATGAGCCCCTTTAACTCCTTGAAGCTTTCAGGAAGCCTCTGCCTGCCCATTAAAGCCAATAAAAGCACATAAATGAGTGCATTCTGAATAATGGCACAAAAAGTCTTTTACTATATATTATTAATAGAGTTTTCTAAATTAGATCCTGTACAAATTGTCTCCAGTCATTCTGTGTCTCTGGTGGCAGCTTGTTCTTGGCCATTTAGCTGGGAACAGAGGGAAAAGGAACAATGGAGTAGGGGTGGTGAGGGATCCAGACCACAACCCAGTGTGGTTCATGCAGGGTAGAAACTGCTCCCCGTAGAAACGCGAGCTGCGTGGAAGGCATCCAAAGAGCATCAGGAAAAATCTAGAAAAAGACAACCTTCATTAACACAGAAGTAGACTAGTTGCAAAGTCTAATCTTTGTATAATGATTCAAAAATCTGTAAGTAAAATATTCATTATTCTAAACACTAAATGCATGAATGCTTGCTCTATAGGAGGCATTATTTAAGTACCTACTGTGTCACTACTATGAATAAAGACCTGAGGTTGCTCGCGGTTAACCTTGATCCAGGTTGCTCTGATAATAAGTAGTGAATCCTATGTCTGTTGAATATCAAAATGACAAAGATATCTGCCAATGGTTTTCAGTTTCTTGATCTAATTATTATAAATTTCCTCCCCAAAATGTCGTTGCTTCTCTAGAAACTGAAGTAAGGAAAGCCCATCACAGTAGGATTTTTTTTAAGTTTCCTATGAAATACACTCAAGTTTATCCTGAACGAATTAGAAGAAACTGTATGTAGATGAGGAAATTGCCTGATAAAAGTGTTGTTTATTCAAGAGAAGTTTCTGGTATTTTGATGACATTTCAGAGGGGAAAAAGGAGACAGAAAGAAGGAGATTGATCTGAAACCTACTAGTACTGCTGGGATCAGTGTTAACCTGTGGCCACTCTTGTCCTCCACCCACCCCCAGGTCCTGCCCATTGTGATTTTCTTCAGCACTGTGATGTCCATGTTGTACTACCTCGGATTGATGCAGTGGATCATTAGAAAGGTACCGGGACTAGAAGGAAGTGGGTGACAGGGGTAGAGGTGATTATCTCAGGGACAAAGTCTTGAATGTCTTTTATCTGGATTTTTACAAACTGCCTTTCCCTTCGTACCAAAATCCACTCCTACCCCAAGGTATTAGATTCAAACCCCAAAATCCTCCATGGATCTACAGAAGGAATTTTATCTCCAGGATTTCTAATAACGCTGTGACTTGCGACTCCCTGGACATCTTCATGAAACCTCTGCAGTTACTCCTTTAGCCAAAGAATTGACTTCAAGAAGTTGGGACCAGATTGTCCTTTCATCTTGACTATCCACCCATGCCTTACACAAAGTCACTGCTTACCCTCAGATGATAACCCAAATGGATCTTCCTTGTCTAGGAGTTGCTAGAGAATCAAAGGAAGAAAGGAAAGCTGCTCTTCTCTCATGAGGGCTTTTGTCAGCATGCAAAATTTTTTTTTTTTAGGTCTGAAAAGCTCATCTCAGTCCTGCTGCCCCAACACTGTCAGTCCTACATCATATTATATTGCAAAACTCAGTAATTTGTAAGTTAGTTTAAATGCACTCAAGAACAAGGCAGCATATAGAAGTTTTGGGCAGAGCCACAACCCTCCTTTGATCCCTGTAAATAAATAAAATGGAGAGAGAGCCAGAATACCAGCAGGATTAAAGGTTTCAGCAAGAGTGCCAGAGTGCATAATTTTCTGACTGTCAATTGAAACACTTAGCATTCCTGTGTTTCATGTCGAAGCAGGAAGGAAGGAGAGAGGATGCAACAGAAAGTCCCCATTCTCGGGTGGGCACTACAGTCTCTGGTTGGAAGAACTACTACAAAAGTGGAACGGTCAACCATGTTTGAGACTTAGGTAGAAAAAGCCAAACCTCAACTACATCCCATTACTTATTAACTAAGCAATCTCTGACAGAACAACTAAACAGTTCTGTGCCTTGGTTTCCTCTTCTGTAAAATGTGTCTAACTATAGGACCTCCCTGAGAGGGTTATTATAAAGATTAAATTCATCACTAGAACAAGGGCTTAAAATAGTCCTTGGAATGCTGTGAAGACTGACATGACTGTTAGAAAATATTATAACTTATTACTTGGAAAAAAAATCAAGACATTACTTATACAAAATAGACATGTCAAGAGATATTCATTGTATAGTGTTCAAAGAATATACAATGACTCAGACTTCAGTTCAGTTCAGTTCAGTCACTCAATCATGTCTGACTCTTTGAGACCGCATGGACTGCAGCACACCAGGCCTCCCTGTCCATCACCAGCTCCCGGAGCTTGCTCAAACTCATGTCCATTGAGTCAGTGATGCCATCCAAATATCTCATCCTCTGTCAACCCCTTCTCCTCCCACCTTCAATCTTTCCCAGTGTCAGAGTATTTTCCAATGAGTTGGTTCTTCACATCGGGTGGCCTAGGTATTGGAGTTTCAGCATCAGTCCTTCCAATGAATGTTCAGGACTAATTTCCTTTAGGATTGACTGGTTGGATCTCCTTGCAGTCCAAGGGACTCTCGAGGGTCTTCTCCAACACCACAGTTCAAAAGCATCAATTCTTTGGTGCTCAGCTTTCTTTATGGTCCAATTCTCACATCCATACTGGAAAAACCATAGCTTTGACTAGATGAACCTTTGTTAGCAAAGTAATGTCTCTGCTTTTAAATATGCTGTCTAGGTTGGTCATAACTTTTCTTCCAAGGAGCAAGTGTCTTTTAATTTCATGGCTGCAGTCACCATCTGCAGTGATTTTGGAGCCCAATAAGGAAAGTCTGCCACTGTTTCCATTGTTTCCCCCTCTATTTGCCATGAAGTGATGGGACTGGATGCCATGATCTTAGTTTTCTGAATATTGAGTTTTAAGCCAACTTTTTCACTCTCCTCTTTCACTTTGATCAAGAGGCTCTTTAGTTCTTTGCTTCCTGCCGTAAGTGTGGTGTCATCTGCATATTTGAGGTTATTGATATTTCTCCCAGCAATCTTGATTCCAGCTTGTGCTTCATCCAGCCCGGTATTTCGCATGATGTACTCTGCATATAAGTTAAATAAGCAGGATGACAATATACAGCCTTGACATACTCCTTTCCCAATTTGGAACCACTCTGTTGTTCCATATCTAGTTCTAACTGTTGCTTCTTGACCTGCATACAGATTTCTCAGGAGGCAGGTCAGGAGGTCTGGTATTCCCATCTCTTGAAGAATTTTCCAGTTTATTGTGATCCACACAATCAAAGGCTTCGGAGTAGTCAATAAAGCAGAAGTAGATGCTTCTGGAACTCTCTTGCTTTTTTGATGATCCAACGGATGTTGGCAATCTGATCTCTGGTTTCTCTGCCTTTTCTAAATCCAACTTGAGCATCTGGAAGTTCACGGTTCATGTACTACTGAGGCCTGGCTTGGAGAATTTTGAGCATTACTTTGCTAGCATGTGAAATGAGTGCAATTGTGCAGTAGTTTTAACATTCTTTGGCATTGCCTTTCTTTGGAATTGGAATGAAAACTGACCTTTTCCAGTCCTGTGGCCACTGCTGAGTTTTCAAATTTGCTGGCATATTGACTCAGACTTAGCATTCAAGTAAGATTTGATCAGCCTGCTTTATGCGCTATGTAATGAAAACGCTAGGTGGCGTCTTGAAGGACATCAAGGAGCTGGCAATGGCACCCCACTCCAGGACTCTTGCCTGGAAAATCCCATGGACGGAGGAGCCTGTTAGGCTGCAATCCATGGGGTCGATAAGAGTCGGACACGACTGAGCGACTTCACTTTCACTTTTCACTTTCATGCATTGGAGAAGGAAATGGCAGCCCACTCCAGTGTTCTTGCCTGGAGAATCCCAGGGACGGGGGAGCTGGTGGGCTGCCGTCTATGGGGTCACACAGAGTCAGACACGACTAAGGTGACTTAGCATAGCAAGGAGCTCCAGTCTTTTCTTTCTCAGTGCAGAAAGAATTCAATGAAAGGCATGATTTACTAGAATAGGATGTTTATGAGTTTTACAAGCAGACAGGCAAGAAGGTGCCACGCCCTGAGAAACTAGTGAGCTACAGTCTTATAAACAAAGGAAAAGTGCAGAGAGGGAAAAAACCATGTTCTTCCTCATTCTTAAGTAGACCCCATGCTTCCATCATCAGCTTCTCCTCCATGCTTGGCAGAGGAGATTTTGTCCCCCCCAGGTCAAACCAAGACTGTCATGGCACTACGGAAAATTATTTCAGATCTCAATACAATGAGGGTCTTCCACTTTGAAGTGTCACCTTTTCAAAAATTATTGTTTTTATGTGTGCAGAGAGCATGTTACTGAACTCGCTGAGCAGGATGTGGGTCTCATGCCACCATTGTTTTGTTGTTTTGGGGAATGTCTTGTACTTCCGTTGCAGGGTTTGTTGCTAAGCTAGCTCACTTGGTTTTATGCTTAAGCAAATCTGCTTTCCTGAGTAATCATTAACTTACAGGAGTCTCCCATTTTTTTTTTTTTTTCCTATTTGCAATCCCTTAGTGTGAAGGCAATGGCAACCCACTCCAGTACTCTTGCCTGGCAAATTCCATGCAGGGAGGAGCCTGGTAGGCTGCAGTCCATGGGGTCTCTAGGAGTCAGACACGACTGAGCGAGTTCACTTTCACTTTTCACTTTCATGCATTGGAGAAGGAAATGGCAACCCACTCCGGTGGTCTTGCCTGGAGAATTCCAGGGACGGGGGAGCCTGGTGGGCTGCCATCTCTGGGATCACACAGAGTCGGACACAACTGAAGCAACTTAGCAGCAGCAGCAGCAACAGTGTGATTTGCTATTTAATCACCTACTTTGTCCCTTTATTCTGTCCCTATCAATAAGGTATATATATTCAAGTTTAGTACAATTGTTGAAGTCCTCAGCATTTTCCTCCATTTTAAAGATTTTTATCCCTACTTTGAAGTTCTGTGTGTACAAACAGTTCTTTACTGACTTTATCCTTGTTTGCCTTTTAGGTTGGATGGGTAATGCTAGTGACTATGGGAACATCTCCTGTTGAATCTGTAGTAGCTTCTGGCAATATATTTATTGGACAAGTAAGTTGTAAAATCAAAAAAACAAAACATCTGCTAAAATGGATACTCTTTCCAGAAAGAGAAAAAAAAAATGTTTTTAATGACAGTGTTATTTCCTTTACTGTAGGAGGAAGGTATCAAGATAAGGAACCCTCAATATTAATAATGTGTAGACTCCAAGGGTAGAGAGAGAGAGACAGAGAGAGAGCGCTCTTCTAAGAGAGTCCATGCCTAGTGTGGAATTTGGGTTCTTGGAAATTTATGGAGAGGAAGAAAAACTGAATCATTTTATCAAAGCATAGGGCTTCTCATGCATAGATTCTCAACAAATCTTTTCTGAATTAACTGAGTTGTTGAGGTTTCTGACCCACCCATCAAAGGCTAGCAGCTCATCTACTCAGATGGAGTTCACCATTCGTCTTGAAGCTGCAAATATGTAACAGGCAGCCTCTCATTCTTTAGTACTAATATAAAGCTTGTGGCAATGAAAGAGACCAAGAAAGGCTTTCCCCCAAGAACCATGCAGCCATATCAGTACTTAAGCTCATTCTCAACTTATCTGAACCGTCCAACAGTCTCTTTGCTGAGCCTAAAGAAAAATGCTGATGAGCAAAAGCATTTTCATCTTCCTTATCTATCACATACATTTTTGCCTGAAGTCCATTTAAACAGAGAAATATGTTGCCAAGGGACATCTCTCAAAATGGCAGCATTCCTAAGGGGTATATAAGTAAGAAATCCTCATCACTTAGGATACATAACTGCAGGCAGAATGGAATCACACACCAAGGAAACCAGGTATGAATACTTGCTAGCATGGCTATGCAAGGAAACTGAATTTGAAGCAAAAATCAAGTCACCCCGAAAAACACATGGCCCCAATTAAAAGGCTTACAATTGCTCCAGGCGGCTGAGCCTTCTGATTGGTAAGCCTAGCTTACTAGCCTAGAGCAGAGCTCTTTCCCTAGTAGTTGAAATTATTATAATTATAGCCATAAAATCCCTCAGGACTAATTAGGGCACCATCTTGAGCTGATTACTCCTACCTGCAGGGTAAGAGGGCTCATGTACTGAGTTTCTATTTAGTCCATAAATTGAAGCTCAACACACTCAATCTTATAGAACAATTAGAAATAATTAGGGGAAAATTGTAAAATTGCACACATGCTCCTGTGGTGCTCAATTTGATACTTAATATGTACTTAATATGCTAAAAGTACAGCTGTTATTTATGGAGAGTCCCACACTGTAGGCCACCTGCCCTCCTTAATGGAACTCAAGCCTTTACAACTATATTCTAATTGATGCCTTTCCATGCAAGTAGGGGTAGTTCTCTGATTTTCAGTTAGGGAAAGGCCCATGGGCACCGGTCCTTGTTATTGCTGGTATTTTTTAATACTTGTGTCTTTGTTTCCCTATGGTATCAGCAAAGAGGTTAGGGTATGTTGAGATGAAGCTGAGAGATGGGAAGTCACAGAGGTTTGGGAATCATAGTTTCCAAGGCCAGGCCACTGGATAGAGTTACTTGGCCCATGGTTGTCCAACCTTAGAAAAGAGTACCAAGTCATCAGAGTCCAATCCTAGGGTAGGCAGGAGCCTTACATAAACTGGCCTTACGAACTTCACACATGACTCTGTATATACACTGCCCTAGAGTCCAAAAGACCCAGACATTGATGGTATAGGTTCATAAACATGAACACTCATCAGAACCACCAGCAAGTTCGTTAAAACACTGCTGCTGGACCCAGCCCTAGAGTTTTCCATTAAGTAATTCTGAGAACTTATGGGTCTAACAAATTCCTGGGTCAAGCTGATGGAACTGGCCTGAAGTCCACTCTTAGAAATTCTGCTGTAGAGAATGGAATTTTGAGTAGTAGCCTCTCCTCCTCAGGGAACGTTTAATCTGGTCGCTTTGTATTTCCAGACCGAGTCTCCTCTGCTGGTCCGACCGTATTTACCATACGTCACCAAGTCTGAACTCCACGCGATCATGACCGCTGGGTTCTCTACCATTGCTGGAAGTGTCTTAGGTGCATACATCTCTTTTGGGGTAAGAATGTTTCAGGCTTAACTTATGGAAAAATTCAATCTTTTTTTTTTTTTCTTTACTATTGTTATTTCGGTTCTTTCCTTTACTACTGCTGCCAGATAAGGAGGCAAAAAGAGTATCCCTTTTTTCTGTATAGATGGTCACAGTTCTTTTGGCATTTGAATAGAGTGACCCCAAGGAGCTTTGGTGTTTCACGTTCATATCCCAGGCACCTAAACATGAACTATATCCAACCATACCAGAATGAAATCTGGTATTTCAATCATAACCTCATATTATGAGGTTACTTCGGGTGAAAATTTAAATATGTAAAAAAAAAATTTAACTATTACAGACACTAGTTAAAGGCCATCTAGGTCAGGCCTTAGCAAACTCTGGCCCAGGGGCAAATGTAGATCACTTTGTTTTTTTTTTTTTTTTTAATAACTACAGTTTAATTGGAAGCCAGCTATTCGTGTTCATTATCTAAGCAGCTTTTATGATACAGAGTTGAGTAGTTGTGGCCCCAAAAGCCAAAACTATTTACCCTTTACAAAAAGCTTTTTCTGACTCCTGGCTTACAGCAGAGATTCTCAAAACCTACTTCACATTAGAATCACCTGGGATTTTTAAAAAGCTTTTGAAAGCCCTAATGCCCAGGTCCATACCCCAGAGTAATTCATCCAGAATCTCTTGGGATGAGACCCAGGCATCAGTATTATTTTTCAGTCCTCAGATTTCATTGTATAGCCCAGTTTGAGAGCCGTTGGTCTATGGGATGGGGCTGAAGAATGTTATGGTAACCGGTGCACATGCCTTGAGCACAGAGCTTAGAGCCTCCAGTGGAAAAATGGAATAACATAGCAGTTGCGTGGTCCAGCTGATGAGGAATTCACATAAGATAGGCAAGTTTCAATCCAGGACTTCATCCAAATCTTACAGAGCCAATCAGTGGGAAGAAGAAAGACAAAAAGGGTAGAGACCTCAGGAACAGCAGTTTGACTCATGCCCCAGATGGATCGCTATATGAATTCTGCCTACAAAACTGTGCTGGATGGAATGGGAGTAGGGAGGGAGGAGCAGATTCTATAATTCTGGAAACACAGGGAAGAGAATCCAGAAACAGGACGAGGTTGTGGGAGGGAAAGGGAAAGAGTTTAAGCAGAACTGCAGTGAGGAAAACAAAAACAACTTACAGATTAAAGGGACTCTGAATAAACAGATATTATGTAGAGGCACAAAGGACATCAGGAAAGCAAAAGGAAGATGGAGAGGGTGTATGCATGCCTGCGCCCCAGATACCCATCAACTAAATTGAGGACATAATGAAATAGCTTTAGGGGCTATTTGAACATTTGAAAGAACAACAGAGAGGTAGAGTTATCGTCTTAGAAAGTTCCTAAACACAGGATTAATTCTCTTCTGAAATGATCAAATTTTGGTTTGTGCTTCTCCAAAAGATTTGGTCAACTGATGCCATCTCCCTTCTCTCAAGTTGATGCCCAGGATATGACTATTGAGCTTTTCCAAGCCTCCAAAGAAACACTGATTTCTGGCACAGAATCAATGCCTGCCCATCACCTCCCTTGTAAGGCATTTGGGTCATTCATTCTAAACACAACAGAAAAGCTAAACCTTAAACTGGTCTTTCTCTTGAAATCACAGGTTTCATCCTCTCACTTGTTAACTGCTTCAGTTATGTCTGCACCTGCGGCATTGGCTATTTCTAAACTTTTTTGGCCTGAGACAGAAACACCTAAAATAAACCTCAAGAATGCCATGAAAATGGAAAGTGGGTAAGTGGAACAAGTTCACCTAGTTAATAGTTAATTACTACAAAAGTAGGAGGCTGGGGGTGGGGGAGGGGAGTTTTGCTGCAAATTCGAAGTGCAGCAAAAATTTTATTATCAGAGAACACAGTGAATTAAAGTGAATTTAATTTCACATAACTATGTAGACTCTATCCAAAATATCTTCTTTCAACACTCAAGGAAGTCTTTCCTAACTACCAGTACCTAAATGTCAATGCATTTCCTTGACTGTTCATTGTAGGCATTTCATTTAATTAACTTTTTTTTAGATTGAAGTATAGTTGGTTTATTTTTCTGGGCTCCAAAATTACTACAGATGGTGACTGCAGCCATGAAATTAAAAGATGCTTACTCCTTGGAAGGAAAGTTATGACCAACCTAGATAGCATATTGAAAAGCAGAGACATTACTTTGCCAACAAAGGTTCGTCTAGTTAAGGCTATGGTTTCTCCTGTGGTCATGTATGGATGTGGGAGTTGGACTGTGAAGAAGGCTGAGCACTGAAGAATTGATGCTTTTGAACTGTGGTGTTGGAAAAGACTCTTGGGAGTCCCTTGGACTGCAAGGAGATCCAACTGGTCCATTCTGAAGGAGATCAGCCCTGGGATTTCTTTGGAAGGAATGATGCTAAAGCTGAAACTCCAGTACTTTGGCCACCTCATGCGAAGAGTTGACTCATTGGAAAAGACTCTGATGCTGGGAGGGATTGGGGGCAGGAGGAGAAGGGGACAAGAGAGGATGAGATGGCTGGATGGCATCACTGACTCGATGGACGTGAGTCTGGGTGAACTCCGGGAGTTGGTGATGGACAGGGAGGCCTGGCGTGCTGCAATTCATGGGGTCACAAAGAGTCAGACACGACTGAGTGACTGATCTGATCTGATCTGATAGTTGGTTTGTGATATTATATTAGGTTCAGGTGAATAGATCATTAATTTTAAATATCATATAGAGTTCATTGTGGCTCCCCTGGTAGCTCAGCGGTTAAGGATCCACCTACAATTCAGGAGACACAGGAGACATGGGTTTGATCCCTGGGTCAGGAAGATCCCCTGGAGAAGGAAATGGCAACCCACCCCAGTATTCTTGCCAGGAAAATCCCAGAGGACAGAGGAGCATGGCAGGCTGCAGTCCACAGGGTCACAAAGAGTCAGACGCAACTGACCAACTGAACCCACACATAGGCTTCACTGGGCCATGATTTAAGACTGTTGGAAAATCATAGGATCACCATTTCCAGAAGTTTCTTATATAATAGGGATGATGAGATGTGATATTAGTTTTCCTAACTCCTCTTAGGTTCATTTACTTTTTGCTCTTTTTGAAAGAAAGAGAAAGGGGTGGAAAAAAAATAAGGAATTTAGGGTGTTCAAAAGTATGTCATTATATAACGGATTTCATCAACCAATATGTTTCTGAGATTCATCCATTGTTTGTATGTAGAGAATCATAACCATGAGTAGAAAACCAAGTTGCCAAAGTATCTATATGGAATATGTGGATTTCACTTATAAATAGCTAGCAAATGTGTAAACTAACACAATGTATTATTCAGGGGAAAGAAAAGTAAAAAGGGAATCTTTTTTTTATTTTATTTTATTTTTAAACTTTACAATATTGTATTAGTTTTGCCAAATATTGAAATGAATCCACCACAGGTATACATGTGTTCCCCATCCTGAACCCTCCTCCCTCCTCCCTCCCCATACCATCCCTCTGGGTCGTCCTAGTGCACCAGCCCCAAGCATCCAGTATCATGCATCGAACCTGGACTGGCGACTCGTTTCATACATGATATTATACATGTTTCAATGCCATTCTCCCAAATCTCCCCACCCTCTCCCTCTCCCACAGAGTCCATAAGACGGATCTATACATCAGTGTCTCTTTTGCTGTCTCGTACACAGGGTTATTGTTACCATCTTTCTAAATTCCATATATATGCATTAGTATACTGTATTGGTGTTTTTCTTTCTGGCTTACTTCACTCTGTATAATAGGTTCCAGTTTCATCCATCTCATTAGAACTGACTCAAATGTATTCTTTTTAATGGCTGAGTAATACTCCATTGTGTATATGTACCACAGCTTTCTTATCCATTCATCTGCTGATGGGCATCTAGGTTGCTTCCATGTCCTGGCTATTACAAACAGTGCTGCGATGAACATTGGGGTGCACGTGTCTCTTTCCCTTCTGGTTTCCTCAGTGTGTATGCCCGGCAGTGGGATTGCTGGATCATAAGGCAGTTCTATTTCCAGTTTTTTAAGGAATCTCCACACTGTTCTCCATAGTGGCTATACTAGTTTGCATTCCCACCAACAGTGTAATAGAGTTCTAAAAAGGGAATCTTAAGCAAATCCTAGTGGGCCAAGTACCTCTGAGATTAGAGAGAAGAAGATGTGATTAACGAGGGAGTGCTCAAAGCTGTTGTGACATTCCATTTCTTAAAAGAGATGATGGATGCGACACAGACCTTCCTTGAATTGTTACTTCTTATACTGTGAACTCCCGGGTGAACTCCAGGAGTTGGTGATGGACAGGGAGGCCTGGCATGCTGTGATTCATGGGGTTGCAAAGAGTCAGACACGACTGGGCGACTGAACTGACTGACTGATACTGTGAATATTTTATAAATATTCTCTGGAAGCCATCAAATATAATTGTTTAAACCTATAATATTTTATTCTTTTTTGTTATAAACTATTTATTTATTATATTAATTATTAATATATTAATAAATATAATACAATATATATTAATTAATTGTATTAATTATTATAAATTTTTTATTATAAATTATTTCCCCAAATTAAAAGAGTGACACTTATATGCCCATCACCTACTCTCAAAAACTAAATCCTTTCATGATTTCGTGGTGAGTATTTCAGCCAGGACATGGGTTTGTCTCTCCATTCAAATGAGTTTGTCTCTCCATTCAAATGAGCTCCGATTATGCCATTTCTACACCTATGATGTCCATCCACTGACAATCCTTTAGTAATTCTGGAATTGCTATTTTTTGATAAAGTGATTCAAGGAATCTCCTAGAAGCTGCAACACAGGGAGCATCCTCATCCATTTCCCTGGTGGCGAACATTGCCGTGAATTTGATTGCCTTCCTAGCTCTGCTGTCTTTTATGAATTCAGCCCTGTCCTGGTTGGGAAACATGTTTGACTACCCACAACTGAGTTTTGAGGTACAATTCTATCATATTCCTCCTCCTTTTCATTTCTGCCAATCTTTGTTAAAAATAAAGCTGGTTTATGAATTGTCTATAATATACTCTAACTGGCTATAGTGCACTCTTCTACCATGTACAGACTTACCAGGAACCCCCCAACTTCCCACCCCTCTCTCCTCCTTCCCCCAACACATTCATTCCTGACTCCTTCCCCCAAATCCTACCTTACTTCAAATGACCAGTTTCAACCTTTACTTCTAAAGAATAAAGAGAGGCTAGAGGAGGCACAGGGATTTCTTTGCCTAAGGACACAGAGGGGATGGGAACAATCTGGTCATAGGCATGAGACCCAAAAACTGGAAGCAAATCACTGCTCTAATGAGGTCTTCTTTTTTTTTTTTTTTTGTAGGTAATATGCTCCTACGTCTTCATGCCCTTTGCCTTCATGATGGGAGTAGACTGGCAAGATAGCTTTATGGTTGCCAAACTCATAGGTTATAAGACATTCTTCAATGAATTTGTGGCTTATCAGCAACTCTCAAAGTTGATCTCTTTAAGGCAAGTGGGTGGACCCAAATTTGTGGATGGTGTGCAGCAATACATGTCGGTGAGTACATTTCCTTCCCAATATACTTCAACACATACATACATTCATCAAATAGCTGCTGGTGCCTCTGTGTGCCAGGTACCATGCCAGGTATTTGGGGTACATCAGAGAAGAAAACAGGCCCCAAATCTTTGACTTCACAATCGGGCTACGTTGAGTTAATCACAGGGCATGCATGTGCACATGTGTGTATGTGATTGTGTGTAGAAAGAAACACGGCTAATCTTTACCACTATGATCATTTACTTTTGAGCCACTATCAGTGCAAGTCCATGAGCTGGGATTATAGCCAATAGCTCAACTGATAAAGAATCCATCTGCAATGCAGAAGACCCCGGTTCGATTCCTGGGTTGGGAAGATCTGCTGAAGAAGGGATAGGCTACCGACTCCAGTATTCTTGGACTTCCCTGGTGGCTCAGCTGGCAAAGAATCTGCCTGCAATGCAGGAGATCTGGGTTTGATCCCTGGGTTGGGAAAATCCCCTGGGAAAAGGGAATGGCTACCCACTCCAGTATTCTGGCCTGGAGAATTCTGTGGACTATATAGTCCATGGGGTTGCAAAGAGTCAGACACAACTACGTGACTTTCACTTTCACTTCACTTTCACATCAGATATTTATGGAATGTCTTCTTTGAGCACTGTGCTGTGGATGGCTGCCACAGTGTTAAATGAGTGATAAAGCCTCTGTTCTCATGGGACTCGTCGTCTAATGATCATGAAGTTCTCTTTCTTCCTGTTTAAGAAACTGTTTGATCTCTGAGAAACTGCCCAAGTGCCGCCTAGTGCCTATATTAAAGAGGCAGTGAGACACAACAACTATCCTCCAAGTGAATGAGGGAAGAAAAAAAGCTCAGGCCCTATAATTATGGCACGATTTCAGGTCCATAGCCTGCAAGGAGATGCTCATGTCTACTTGGCCTTGAATGGGATGAGGGAATCCAGGTGAGGCTGTTATCTCAGCCATATTTGCAGCTGAGTCTCCAGCTTCTACTTTTCTGAAGAACAGAATTGTCACACATGGAAACTCTAAGGGAAATGGCGAACATTTCCTACCACCATTACTCATCAAAACAATCTGCTTGGAATTAACGTCCTAGGCACATATTTGGCTTTAAAGGGAAAGGGAAGGAAAAGCATGCTGTTCAAGGTTCTGAGACTGCCCACCTCTGACCATCTCTCCCAGCCTCCCAAACACCAAACACGCAGATTACTCCCACGTGTTACACAAATATAACAGCATACTCCAGGGAAGTATTGATTTGTATTTATGGTCAGGGGCATTTTGACCCACACATCTGAGATGAACAATAACTCTGCAGGTCTCCTGTTTCTCAGTGTTCATTCTTCAACTGACCACACAATGGAGCTTGGCCAAACATCCTCATCATTTGGATGCCACCACAAACTAGCTGGCTTCCCTGCCAAAAGTAAAGAATAGGCTACATTAAGTGAAATGTTTTCCATCCCCTACTGCCGGTTGCCTGGAAAAAGTAGTTTTGTTATTAAGCAAAGTGAGCTCTCAGTTCTGGCTGTACTAAGCAGGTTTGTGAACAGGTTATTAAGAGGATAGAAATAGAACAGTAAAGCTGATGTGGGTTGGGAGTAAGCCCAACCAGAGGCAGACTCACAGGAGGATATTTGGAGATAGGAACTCAATGGCTTTTGCTATTGTTGAGTCACAAAGGGGAAAGCATTTTGTTTTTCCAAATGTCTTATTTCCAGTCAACCAAATGGGGACGAGTTCTTACAATTTCTGTTTACCAACCAACAAGTGGTGGGAGTATCCCACCATCTCTTGGAAGAGGTACAATGTGACTAAAGCATACAACCTGGGTCCGTAAGGCAAAAACACAGTGTTATCCATTGAAGTATGCACACTGATGACCTTCATCTAAGTGTTCAGAATGCATATGTACAGATGGCCAACTGACACATGGAAAGATGCCCATCACTAATTATTAGAGAAATGAAAATCAAACTGCAATGAGCACAATCGCACATCAGTCAAAAGGACCATCATTAAAGTCTACAAATAACAAATGCTGGAGAGGGAATGGAGAAAAGGGAGCCCTCCTACACCGTTGGTTGGAATGTAAATTGGTACAGCCACTATGGAAAATAGTATGGAGGTTCCTTGAGAGCTCAGTTGGTAAAGAATCCACCCGCAATGCAGGAGACCCCAGTTTGATTCCTGGTCAGGAAGATCTGCTGGAGAAGGGATAGGTTACCCACTCCAGTATTCTTGGGCTTCCCTTGTGGCTCAGCTGGTAAACAATCTGCCTGCAATGCAGGAGACCTGGGTTCGATCCCTAGGTTGGGAAGATCCCCTGGAGAAGGGAGAGGCTACCCACTCCAGTATTCTGGCCTGGAGAATTCCATGGACTGTATAGTCCATGGGGTCGCAAAAAGTCAGACATGACTGAGAGACTTTCACTTTCACTTTTCCTCAAAAAACTAAAACTAGAGTGACCATATGATCCAACAATCCCATTCCTGGGAATATACTCAGAGAAAAGTGTAACCCCAGTGTTCATAGCAACACTATTTACAATAGCCAAGACATGGAAGCAATCTAAATGTCCATCAATGGATGAATGGATAAAGAAGATATGGTACATATACACAATAGAATACAACTTAGTCATAAAAAATAATAAAATAATGTCATTTAGAGCAACGTAGATGAACCTATTATCATACTAAGTAAAGTAAGTCAGAAAGAGAAAGACAAATACCATATGACATCACTTATATCTAAGTGAAATCTAAAATATAACACAAATGAAATTATTTATGAAGCAGACACAGAGTCACAGACATGAAAAACAAACTTACAGTTACCAAAGGGGAAAGAGAAAAGAAGGGATAAATTAGGTTTGGTACTGGCAGATTAAAACTACTATACATAAAGTAGATAAACAATAAGGTCCTACTGTATAGACTAGCAAACTAAATTTATACCCTGTAATAAACCATAATGGAAAAGAATACATATCTGTATATAATATATATATATATATATATATATATATATATCTGAATCATTTTGCTGAGCAGAAGAAACTAACAAAACAGTGTAAATCAAATATACTTCAGTTTAAAAAAAAAAAAGAGGAATGCATATGTAGCACGTTACCCCCAGAATGAGCCCTTTATCACTCCATCATTTTCACCATCTTCTTTTTCTTAGAATAAAGATAATACTTTCCATGTTTGTTTGTTTACACATAAAACGTACCATGGTACAGAACTCAAAGGTACAAGAGGTGTACAGGGAAAGGAAGTCATCCTCCCTATTTCTCTACGATTCCGCTCCTCTCCACATTTCGCATCATGCTCTCTGCTGTTAGCAATGCTCTTTGCCCTTGGCAACGTATCTTGGATGCCTGTGACACAATATGAACACATCATAACTTATTTCAACCAGTCGCTCGTTGATGAGCACTATTACAGTTTTTTAGCTATTAGAAGTAATGCTGCAATGACTTTCCTTGTACCTGTGGCATCTTTGATCCAGTACAAGGAGAGCTGAAGGAACTATTATTAATTTCCTAGTACAGTGCAGCTCTTTCTATCACATAACTCTTGGGCAAAGGCTAAGTGGAATCATCCCAGCCTCCTTTTCCTCTTATTATAAGACCCTACATGGCCACATCTGTGTCCCTTCTTCCCCTAGATCCTCAGAAATGAGGAGGGAATCTTAAGCACTTTTTGCCATCTCCTTCCCCATGGCCTCTTAACAAGCTTGCCTATTTTTGAAGCCAATTGAACTAAATGAAAAAGCAATAGACTGAGCAGGGGACAAGAATGAGCTTTTCCGCAAACAGTGGACCGCCCAAATACTTGAAATATTTTTTTTTCCTGTCTGCATGATGATGGAGAATATCAACAAAGGAGTTCTCAGAAATTGTGAAAGAGAAGAGGAGCTTTATAATCAACAAAAAAACTTACCATTACCACTTGAACCTTGAACATGAGCTTTTAAAAATTCAGTTAGTGAAAAAAAAAAAAGAAAAAAAAAGGCACTGCTACTTTTGATAGAGCGTTAGCCTGGTTTGTTCTTCAAAACAAATCATAGATTTTTCAGGATTTTGGTAAAGAAAATTATTGCCTTGGTCATGTGGGCGCCTTTGCCAGTTTGGCTGTGTCTCTGGTGAACAACTGAGCCCACTGAATCTTCCAAGCCTCCCACAGTCAGCTGCTCAATCTGAGGAAGATTATCTGGACTGAGCAGCATGTCTTATCCATTGGAACAGAGGAGGAGGGTCATGCTCATGCTTCCAAGAATCCTCCTGCCATCTTCTCATCTTTCCCTGTAAAAAGACTATTCACTCTCCTAGTACCTAATATTCCTATGATCTGGTCAGAGCTGAGGAAAAAAGAAAGGCAAGCACACACACAGATAGCGGAAAGGAACCTCTCTGCTATCTGTGAACTTCCTTTTTGCTAAGATAATTCCTTTTCACTGAAGTATAATTTACATACCAAAAAAGGCCTATATTTTGATAAATCTGTCACCTTTGTAACCACGCCCACAGTCAAGATAATGAACATTTCCACCACACTTAGAAAACTTCCCTTGGCCAGTTGTCAACAACACCTCATCCCACCCCAACCCAGTCCCAGGAAACCAGTGATCTTTCTCTCACTATAAATCATTTTTGCTTGTTCTAGAATTTCGTATAAATGGATTCAGGATTCATATTGTTGCATGTGTTCGTTTTTTCCTTTCTATTGTAGAGTAGTATCCTATTTTATGGATATCCACACTTTATTTATCCATCTGGCTATTGAAGGACATTTGAGTTGTTTCCAGCTTGGGGCTATTATGAATAAAGCTGCTTTATATACTCATGTACAATCTCCTTATAGGCATATGCTTTTATTTCTCCTGGGAACATTCCTAGGAGTGGTATTAGTGCTCATACAGGCTCTTATGTTAATTCAATTACAAAAAAACCTGCTAGGTATGTTCATATTTTACGAACAGGCTGTGCCACTTTACATTCCCACTAACAGTGTATAAGAATTCCCATTGCTCCACATCCTTGCCAACACTTCATGTTGTTCATCTTTTTTTGCCATTTTAATGGATGCATAGTGATAGTTTATTGTTTTCATTTAATTTTCATTTTCCTGGTGACAATTGATGTCAAACATCTTCTTCTGTGCTTATTGTGGCCACTTGCATATCTTTCATGAAATCTTTTTATCTGTTTTTTATTGGGTGCTTGTCTTCTTAATGAGTTATAGCATTTCTTTATACATTCTGAATAAGTCCTCTGTCAAATAAATGTAATGTGAGTATTTTCTAGAACCAATTTTGTATCATCAGCAGCTAATACTTTGCCTGACACAATATAAAAGTTATCATTGAGCAGAAAATAGCATTTGTAGAGGCCAAGACTACCAATCTAAGAACTTCATGAAGTCTCTGAACCCACAGAGCCCCTTTTCCTTCCTCAAAATTCAGGGGGAGATGGAAAAAACAACGGGTGTTTGACACCATACACTGTACATTTACCTGTCAATAGTGATTTCATAGTCAGAATTGGAAGCCCAGTTAGGATATCAGATTTACTAAACTAGGTCACATCATGTATACATCTGTGTGTTTATGCTTATTTCCAGATGCGTTCTGAGGCAATCTCCACTTATGCTCTCTGTGGCTTTGCCAATTTTGGTTCCCTGGGAATAGTGATCGGTGGACTCAGTAAGTGAAAAGAATATTCTTCACCAACAGATACAGTGTAAACGTGCTTCTGATCTCCATGTTGCTCTGTAACATTATTTGTGTTAGAAAAAGAGATACTGCAACAGCAGTTAATTCTTTGGGGCCTATTTTTGCCCCCACTCTGCAATGTACTTTTCCTATGTGTGTCCTGGCTAACATCAGGAGTGAGTTCAGTCCCTCAGTCGTGTCCGACTCTTTGCAACCCTATGAATCGCAGCACGCCAGGCCTCCCTGTCCATCACCAACTCTCGGAGTTCACTGAGACTCACGTCCATCAAGTCAGTGATACCATTCAGCCATCTCATCCTCTGTCGTCCCCTTCTGCTCCTGCCCCCAATCCCTCCCAGCATCAGAGTCTTTTCCAATGAGTCAACTCTTCGCATGAGGTAGCCAAAGTACTGGAGTTTCAGCTTTACCATCATTCCTTCCAAAGAAATCCCAGGGCTGATCTCCTTCAGAATGGACTGGTTGGATCTCCTTGTAGTCCAAGGGACTCTTCTCCAACACCACAGTTCAAAAGCATCAATTCTTTGGTGCTCAGCTTTCTTCACAGTCCAACTCTCACATCCATACATGACCACTGGAAAAACCATGGCCTTGACTAGATGGACCTTTGTTGGCAAAGTAATGTCTCTGCTTTTCAACATGCTATCTAGGTTGGTCATAACTTTCCTTCCAAGGAGTAAGCGTCTTTTAATTTCAATGGCTGCAGTCACCATCTGCAGTGATTTTGGAGCCCAGAAAAATAAAGTCTGACACGGTTTCCACTGTTTCCCCATCTATTTGCCATGAAGTGATGGGACTGGATGCCATGATTTTCGTTTTCTGAATGTTGAGCTTTAAGCCAACTTTTTCACTCTCCACTTTCACTTTCATCAAGAGGCTTTTGAGTTCCTCTTCACTTTCTGCCATAAGGGTGGTGTCATCTGCATATCTGAGGTTATTGATATTTCTCCTGGCAATCTTGATTCCAGCTTGTGCTCCTTGTACAGATATTATTACCCCACTCAAAGATGACAAATACATTTCACTTTGCATGCCAATTCCAGTAGATTTTTAATGACCACCTGGAGAAGGATTCTGAGGGCCAGTGGAAGTTCAATGGGAAAATGCTGTGATTAATTAATTCTGTGCCACCATAGGCAAAGAAGGGGATGGTGAGAGATGAGTTGCAGATATTTGGGATCCCTCCTTGCAACCCATTTACTTTGCCATGCCCTTAACACACTGTGAGGTCTCCTACGCCAGAGAAACTTCTCTGGGTGTGGAGCTCATCACTTAGTTCTTGAATCTTGAATTTTCCCACTCAGTTTACAAAAGGAAAAGAAAAGTCAGCTGACCTGAGACTCCAGCCCTAGAACTCTCAGAGGCAAAGAATTTGGAATTTAAATCAATATCCTCAACATTAACCTTTCATACTTTCTTTCACGTTCCCCAGCTTCCATGGCTCCTTCAAGAAAGCGTGACATCACCGCAGGAGCAATGAGAGCTCTGATTGCGGGGACCATCGCCTGCTTCCTGACAGCCTGCATCGCAGGTATTATATTGTGTTGTTTGTGTCCTGTCTCCCTGCACTCACAGGATGGCAACATTGGGGGGACAGTGCCCACCACTTACATACACAGCATATGTTGCTGTAGAGAGCTGAGAGGCAGAGCTGCTCTTAAGCATACTGTGATGTGAAATGTGTGGAGCATGGTGGAGAAGTCAAGAATAGAAGAAGAGTTCGGTGACATCATTAATTAAATAAATGGCACTCTGTTCCACTTCTAGGCATGCTTACCAACACTCCTGTAGACATCAACTGCCACCACATTTTGGAGAATGCCTTCAACTCCGGCTTAGTCAGAAATACAACCAACGTCGTATCTTGTTGCCAGGGTCTACTGAGCAGGTATTGTACTTTTGATGATAACTTCTTTATAGTCATCATTAATAATAAAAATACTGTCCACTTATTATAACTTCATAACTCTTCATAACCCTGTGTGGCAGTTCTAACCACCTTTCATCTTTTTATTTATTTATGACTATACTGGTTCTTTGTTGCTGAGTGTGGGCTTTCTCCAGGTGCAGCCAGCAGGGGCTACTCTTTGTTGTGGCATTGTGGTGCATGGGCTCCTCACTGCAGTGACTTCTCACTGTGGATCATAGGTTTTAGGTACCTAGGCTTCTGTAGTTGAGGCACACTAGATTCTAGAGTGCAGGCTCAGTGGTTGTGGCACACAGGCTTAGTTGCTCCACAGCATGTGGAATCTTCCTGGACTAGGGACCGAACCCATGTCCCTTACATTGGTAGGTGGATTCTAAACCACTGGACCACCAGGGGATCCCAAAACACCTCCATCTTGACTTTTCTCAACTAAGACTAGAAACCATAACACTAACCAATGCTGCTCAAACATTTTAATATGCCCCCAGCTGTGTATTAGGCACTGTATGAATTAGCTCAGTTAAACCTTGCAACCACTGTATAAGTTGGGCACTATTGCTTTTTTAAGCATTAGATAAAATCAGGGCTTGGAGAAACTATGTCACTTACTGAAGCAAAATGAGTGCAAGCAAGAGTAAGATAGAAGGAGCCAAGAAAATTTGAGTCTTTCTGCCCAGACCCTTATCTAAGACCCTAGTACTAGTTACTAGGTACTGCCTCCCTTTCAAAAGTATCGAGCAATGCAGACTACCCTGACAGCACGCTGGTGATGAGCCTCTGTGGATGAGGGGCCATCAGTGACTCATGCCAGCCCTCCAATCTTGTACAGTTTCTATCTTCAAAATCAGTATCACCACTCCATCTGCCCTTCTTAAGGTGCAAGTTTTGGGGGTTTTTTAAAATATAATTTTATTTATTTATTTTTGGCTGTGCTGGACTTTGGCTGTGGCATGGGTCTTTCTCTAGTTGCAGTGAGCAGGGGTGACTCTCCGGTTGCAGTGCATGGGCTTCTCATTTCAGTGGCCTCTCTTCTTGCAGAGCATCAACTCTAGGGCACGTGGGCTTCAGTAGTTGAGGCTCCCAGGCTCTAGAGCTCAGATTCAGTAGCTGTGGTGTATGGGGTTAGCTGGTCCGCAGCACGTAGGATTCTCCGAGCCCAGGGATCAAACCTATGTCTCCTGCATTGGCGGGAGGATTCCTTTCCACTGAGCCACCAGGGAAGCCCCATGTGCAAGTGTTTTATAAAGATTGATTCTATCTTTTATTTGTTTACTCTGGAGGAAATAAGGGGAGTCTTTCAGGCCAAACAGGGTTTAAGAGCCAAAACTACTTTATCCTTAACCTACCCTAACCAGAATGTTAGGCTTCCCTGGTAGCTCAGATGGTAAAGAATCTGCCTGCAATGTGGCAGACCCAGGTTCAATCCCTGGGTTGGAAAGATTTCCTGGAAAAGGGTATCGCAATTCACTCCAGTATTCATGCCTGCAGAACTGCATAGACAGAGGAGCCTGGTGGGCTACAGTCCATAGGATTACAGAGTCAGACACCACTGAGTGATGAACACTAACACTAACTGGAATGTGAGGGAAGAAATAGGCTTCCTACCCTGTGCTATGTCTCATGTGTCATCTTCTGTTCATCTTCTATTTCTGTCTTTGAAGTCTCAACTAACTGTTTTATTCTCCTTTGCTCCAGTGCTGTTGTCAAGGGTCCTGGTGAGGTCATCCCAACCGGAAACCATAGCCTATATTCTTTGAAGAACTGCTGCAACTTGTTGAATACACCAACACTGAACTGCAGTTGGATTCCTAACGTACTTTGAGTCCAGCCACTCCTCCAACAGAACTCTTAAGTACAGGTGCTGAATTTTCTGCTTTGAGGAGAGTGGGGAGAAACAAGCTATTTCCACAGATCAATACTTCTGTCATGGAGTTTCAACTTTAAAGAAGAAAACCAGGAGTGAATGCTTCAGGTCTATAGCATCTTCTTCCTCCCCTTTCTTCTCCTCCCCACTACTGAGAATTACTTATTTTGGTGTCCCAAAGTGACATGTTGGAGACAATGCAAAGATGCTTTTTAGTGAAATGTTCATCACCAATGATCTTAATAGCATAAAGACCACATTATATGAGGAAACACAAATACTAATGACTGGATTAAATGGGCTTCACCCAAAAGAAAGAATGTGAGAAAGGTTTTGGAATACCTTAAGTAATTTATTTGTGTTTTCATTTTTGTCCAGACACAAGAGTAATTTTTTAAATCCATGTGTAAATAGTTGATTTGTATGTGTTGTGTGTGTATGTGTAGTGGTGATGAAGTGGGAACATAAATGGTATTTGCATGTCCTTTCCCTCTGTTCTATATGTTCTGGTGTCAGCCTTCATAAAAGCCTATGGCACAGTATGTAAGAGATGCCAGTTATTCATATGTTGGTTCTCCTCTGTTTACTATGACTATTATTTTTCTCTCTCACTCTTTTTTCTCTTTTTAACTCTTTGCATTTCTCTACTCTGTTTTATTCCTGAGAGTTAAAGTCTCCCCCTTTTCAAATTCAAAAATTAATATTCATTTTTAATAAAAAGTGGCAATATTACACATATACCCCTTTCTCTCCATCCTATTCACTCCAGTCTCTTTCCAGTACCACACTCGGAAATTATTGTTAATGGGCTAGTACTGAGGGAGGAAGATATTATTTCTAAGTCATGTGATGAGAATAGATAGTAAGGGGGTAAGGATCAGGCCAATGACCTGGTGAGCACTTGAGGCTTGCTGCCTCCAGAAATCTTATCAATACTGTGTGAACTTTGTGAGTGGTGCTGGGCTAGGTGGAAGTTTCCCTTTTCCCAGTAAAGCTATTCAGTCGAAGGTTTTGGTAGACAGTGGTGACTTCACTCTTCTTTGGCAGATGTAGATACTAGAGAGCTATTTATTCCTCATAGTATATCCTCCACCCACCCGTAGTCTTCTGAAATGGCAAAGATGGAGTGTCTTTGTGTTTCCTGTGTGTTTCCTTGGCTGTCGCCCAAGGTCACCCAGCGCTGTTTTGCACTCACCCAGCATAGAAAGTTGCTGTCAGTCTATGCACCCTGACCTTGTTTCAAGCCAAGGCTGTGAAATGAAGAATTTTGCATTCTGTCTTATCTGTGCCTGGAATGCGAAGTCTCCACCCTTCTTTCTGAGTCTATCTTCACACTGATACAGTTTTCATTAACCTGAAAGTCCTTTTTCAAATACAGTATTGTGAGTCCAGATATGAATGTTTCCTAATCTCAATAAAGAGGGACATTTACTGCTTCTTATTCTCCTTATTATTTTCCACTGATTTGCAAACAGAGAAGGGGTCAGAAGTGGCATTTCTCTCTCCAATCCAGAAGCTGTGGTTACAAACAAATTCTCTGACACCACAGAAGCCTTAGGGTCACAGCTAAGAATAGATTGGAGTCATGAAATATGGAAATTTTTCTTGATTTTTCTTTCCATTGATAAAATCAGCACATCCAAGCAGTTAGGTCTGAGTGAGGTCTCTGTAACTATACAGATTATTAACATGCATTCATTTTGCAAATACTCCCACCTAATTGTTCTCGTGTTTCTATAGTTTAATTAAGCTGGTAGGCCATTGTGAAGAGCTTAAGACATGCACCTGCCCAATGAGGCTGACTTCCAATTACAGAACAATTCCAAAATCAGGAATGATTATAAAGAAGGTATTAAAGGACAACAGTGTTCCAGGAAGGATTAAACTACAATGAATGTACTGGAGCAGGGGAAGCAGAAGCAATCATTCACATTTTCAACAGGCAGGAGCACAGGATTAAAGAAGACATGCTTGGTACAGGCGCACCATATGGTGCTAATTGTCCTAAAAAATACTTATCTTTTTACAACTGTGTGTGCGTGCGTGTGTGCATGCGTGTGTGCTCAGTTGTGTATCTTTGCAACCCCATGGACTGTAGATCACCAGACTCCTCTGTCCATGGAATTTTCCAAGTAAGAATACTGGAGTGGGTTGCCATTTCCTTCTCCAGGGGGGTCTTTCCAAGTCAGGGATTAAAGCATCTCTTGCATCTCCTGTGTTGGCAGGTGGATTATTTACCACTTGTGCCACGTTTTACAATCTGTTAATAAAAACAACTTTTCATTTAAACTAAAGCAGGAAGAAAAGGTCCCATTGGCCATTCTTTTTCTGACTCTAAAGACAACAAGCATTCATGATGATGAGTGTATTTTCCTTCATATGACAAAGGCCCTGTGACTGCCCTGGACGTAGAGAGAGTTCTTCCTACCCTGGTCGCTAGTGGGCCACTTGGCATTTCTATTTCAAGAGACTCTAGAAAGTAGACAATAGTTCAGTTCAGTTCAGTTGCTCAGTTGTGTCCGACTTTTTGAGACCCCATGAACCACAACACACCAGGCCTCCCTGTCCATCACCAACTCCCAGAGTCCACCCAAACCCACGTCCATCGAGTTGATGACGCCATCCAACCATCTCATCCTCTGTTGTCCCCTTCTCCTCCTGCCCTCAATCTTTCCCAGCATCAGGGTCTTTTCCAATGAGTCAGCTCTTCACATCAGGTGGCCAAAGTATTGGAGTTTCAGCTTCAACATCAGTCCTTCCAATGAACACCCAGGACTGGTCTCCTTTAGCATGGACTGGTTGGATCTCCTTGCAGTCCAAGGGACTCTCAAGAGTCTTCTCCAACACCATAGTTCAAAAGCATCAATTATTCAGCACTCAGCTTTTTTCACAGTCCAACTCTCACATCCATACATGACCACTGGAAAAACCATAGCCTTGACTAGATGGACCTTTGTTGGCAAAGTAATGTCTCTGCTTTTCAACAGGCTATCTAGGTTGGTCATAACTTTCCTTCCGAGGAGTAAGCGTCTCTTAATTTCATGGCTGCAATCACCATCTGCAGTGATTTTGGAGCCCAAAAAAATAAAGTCTGACACTGTTTCCACTGTTTCCCCATCTATTTGCCATGAAGTGATGGGACCACATGCCATGCTCTTAGTTTTCTGAATGTTGAGCTTTAAGTCAACTTTTTCACTTTCCTCTTTCACTTTCATCAAGAGGCTCTTTAGTTCTTCTTCACTTTCTGCCATAAGGGTGGTGTCTTTTGCATATCTGAGGTTATTTATATTTCTCCCGGAAATCTTGATTCCAGCTTGTGCTTCCTCAAGCCCAGCGTTTCTCATGATGTACTCTGCATATAAGTTAAATAAGCAGGGTGACAATATACAGCCTTGACGTACTCCTTTTCCTATTTGGAACCAGTCTGTTGTTCCATATCCAGTTCTAACTTTTGCTTCCTGACCTGCAAACAGGTTTCTCAAGAGGCACGTCAGGTGGTCTGGTATGCTTATACTCTTTCAGAATTGTCCACAGTTTATTGTGATCCACACAGTCAAAGGCTTTGGCATAGTCAATAAAGCCGAAATAGATGTTTTTCTGGAACTCTCTTGCTTTTTCGATGATCCATCAGATGTTGGCAATTTGATCTCTGGTTCCTTTGCCTTTTCTAAAACTAGCTTGAACATCTGAAAGTTCGCGGTTCACGTATTGCTGAAGCCTGGCTTGGAGAATTTTCAAACCAGCTCCCCTACTCACTCTGCCTCTTGCAAAATAGGAAGACAGTGACTGAACTTTAGGGATACATTTCATAAATGGAACAGAGAAAAGCACTCAAATACCAATCTTGCAATTTCGTTCTCTGGCAACTGCCAACCCCCCTTTTTTTTCTTTTTTCGACCATATCCTGTGGCTTGCAGGATCTTAGTTCCCTGACCAGGGATTGAACCCAGGTCCAGTACAGTAAAAGCGTGGAGTTCTAACCACTGGAGCACCAGGGAATTCCCCAACCACTTTAGTATGAGAAACCAAGTTTAGGGAAAAAAACGATGTCTTCCAAGTCATGTTTACATGCAGAATCAGCTCCATATCTTCCATGCACTGGGCATGCTTCCAGTAATACTCATAAAATAAGAGGACTGTAGAATCCTAAGTCACTCAGAAATGTCTCATTTCCTTGCACTTCCCAGCCCACCCCCACTTGGAAGTCATGTAGAGCTACCTATGATTTAGTAATCTGTAGATTACTGTAGCTAATAGGGGCTTCCCAGGTGGCTCAGTGGTAAAGATTCCATCTGCCACTGCAGAAGACACAAGAGACGCAGATTCAATCCCTGGGTCACAAAGATCCCCTGGAGTAGGAATGGCAATCCACTCCAGTATTCTTGCCTGGAAAATTTCATGGACAGAGGAGCCTGATGGGCTACAGTCCATCGGGTCACAAAAAGTCGGACGTGACTGAGTGAGTAAACAAAGGCGCATAGCTAAAAGGAGAATTGGGGCACTATTCCCTGGTCTAATCCAAGTTCCTTCAACTTCAGAGTGCATACCTCATTTCATAGTTATTCACTCATGTCTGTCTGACCCACTAGATAGACTACTAATTCCTATATATCTCCAGTACTAGTACCTGGCATCTCGTAGACAGTAGTAGTCAGTACATGTTTTTTCAGTGTATGATTAATACAAAATTACTAACCTTCACATAAGCAGGGATAGTTAATTAAATCACTGTTAAAAAAAACTTTTTAAAATAGCTCATCTAGAAATCCAGAATACATACTTAGAATAAAAATTGCAAATGATATTCCAGCGTATAACCAAGAAATTAGAAATCTTCCTCCCACCTCAGTTTCATTCCTCACAGTCAGCTACAGTGAACACTGGTGTCACTGTTCATTTTTATCAGCATATAATAAACTATACAGTAAGTTATAACTATCAAACTGGAGTGAATGAGTCTTCTTTCAAATCTTAATGTCAGAATTACTTTCACCTTCTATTTCTTGGCAACATCAAGCACATAGTTTTGCTTATCTTATAATAAACTGTACTGAACAATGATTAGCGAACAAAGTGCAGGCAACTGGTCTTCATGATAATTAGCAAGGCCAGTCTGCAATTCAGGTGTTGTCTCCCATGAAGCTAAATGGAATCATTAAAACACCCCAATGCCCAATGTGAATAGGTGTACTTAAGTAACCAGATTCTTTCTGCTTCTATGAGCAAATTTGAAAAGCTGTTATAGGAAATGGGAAACAGCAAGCTGGTTGCCACTGCTGGCAAGTGTGAAATATGATTCAGCAGCTAAGCGTCCACCTCTGGACCCGAACTATCACTGTTCAAATCTGTTCAAATCCTGCCCCTAGTTCAAATCCCAGCCCCATTACCTTAGATATATATTTATGTAACCACTCTGTGCCTCGGTTTCCCCATTTGTAAAGTGCAAATAAACATATATTCTCTTGTATAGTTTTGTGATAATAAAGTTAAATCATGTAAAGCACTTAGAAAAATGCCTCACAGAGAAAGGCTATAAAATACACTTGTATTATACACACACACACATACACTTGTATATACATCAAGGTATAGTTTATAGACAATAAATGTATAGATTTTAAGTGTACATTTTGAGTGACTATCACCCCAATCAAGATGGAGCACATTTTCATCATTTCAGAAAGCTCCCCGGTCCACTCTGCCTCACCCCCATACTCCCATATTCCCAGGCAAGCCTGACAGATTTTCTTTCCACTAGAGATCAGTTCAGATAAATGGTTCAGCTAGAACATCATATAAATGGGTTCATACAGCACATGCTCTTTTGTCTCTTTTCTCGTTCAGCATAATGAACTTAAGTTTTGTCTGTCATTCTGTTTTTATCGCTGTTCCTCCATTGTATAACTACACCACCATTTATATGTCCCTTCTACTCTTGATTGGCATTTAGGTTGTTTTTGTTTTTGTAGAATATTTGTTTTTCAGAAAAATTTCTATTTGCTGCACACTCTTAAGGAGTTTCAGGATATGTTAAGCTTTGGATATATAAATTGAAATGTGAAGAATGCATGGTTTACCCACATGGAGGTTTGCTCCTTTTTTTTTTTTCTTTTCCTTTTTTTTTCACCATGCCACTTGGCTTGCAGTATCTTAGTTCTTTAACCAGAGTTTGAACCTGGGCCCTGGGCAGTGAAAACATGGAGTCCTACCCACTGAACCGCCAAGGAATTCCTGGAATTTTGCTCCTTATCATCCTTCCTCTCCCTCATAATCTTGCTGAATCTTTTTACTTATACGTCATTCTTCATGAGGACTTTCAAGACAGTTGGCTCCAGGCCACAGACTGAAAGGCTACAGCTCCATGACATGATCACTCTTGGCTGAATACAGTGTTGATTAGCTGCTCCCACACAGCACGTAACAGTACTCTCACTCTATTGCACTCTGAGAAAAATCATTTGGCTTTCCTAAGTCTCCAATAAAAGTAAGAGTTATGTTAACATTTAACTTCATAGAATTCTAAAGCAAGAACATGAATTAAAAATATATAAGAAATGTAAGAAACACTTTGTAGTTTGCAAGTATTATAGGAAAGTACCATGCATCTTCGAGGTGAGCTTTGGTTATACATAACAGATTTAGGCTCCAGTAGTTTGCAAGGTACAGAAGTATCTATCCGCTGAAAATGTTGTTACTTAGGAGCCATGATAAACTTAACCCCATTTATGGGACAAGTTGGCCAGTTCTTCAAAGCATCTGTGCAAAACAAAGATTCAAATTCTCATTAGAATTCACCCATCAAAATTCCACCTGCCCTTTTCTGAGATGGGCATCTCAAACAGTTGAGAATTATTTGCTCTCTTTGACCATCCGTTCATCAGGGTCTGGCCACAGAAAACAGGCTATGTGGAAAGTGAGAGTTTCTGCATCTACTTAAACCAAAAGGAACCAAACAGAAGGAAACAATATGTTCTTGGGGACTCAGGAGAGGTCCTCCTGTTGCAGCCTGACTTGAGTATTGCTTCCATAGCAACAGACTTCAGCGTTCTCAAACAAGAGCCAAGTGCTCACAGGAGGCTGCAGCTGGACACTCAAAAAAGTTTTTTCTCAAAAGCTATGAAAGTACTCAAAAAGAATTCAATTAAAATTCCATCTAAAATTGGCGGGCGGTGGGGGGGGGGGGGGTCGTCTAGATGATCTGAAGATAAAGTTAATTTCTTAAATATTCTCTTTTCCATCTTCCCATTAATACAGGAATATGTTTCAGGAGAATTTCATTCAGGTTACAGCTTTTCACAAGTGCCTCTGGTCAAAAAGGCATTGTCCATATATCAATAGCAAGGAGCAGGTCAGAGACCGAGAGAATTGTCCCAGCAAGCTGGCCAGAGCCTGGGGAGCCCTGAGAGGATGGGTGAGATTTGGGGCTCCAGAAGTGACTCCCTTTGGTGGCCTGCTGCAACTGTATAGGGACAGGTGTTTATTTCTCTACCCCTTCTTATAATAAGCTTTTATAAATGCCTGATTGCAGAAGTAATCAGCTTATTTTGTAGAAAAATATTCATAACCTGAAAAAGAAAATAAAAACATCCATATCCCATCACAAAGTATAACAAGTACTAATAATCTGTGTGATATAGTCATTCAATGTGTGTGTGCATGTGTGTGGGTGTGGGTGTGTGTGTAAGACTTTTAAAATAGATCACTACTATTATTTATTTTGAGGCCAGCTTTTCCCTCGTAATATATCATGAACACTTTTTAAAAAATATTTATTTGGCTGTGCTAGGTCTTAGGTGCAGCATGTGGGATCTTCGATCTTCATTGAGGTACTAAAAAAGGGATCTTTTTTAGTTGGGGCACGCAAAATCTTTAATTGCAGCATGTAAACTCTTCGTTGTGGCATGTGGGATCTAGTTTCCTGATCAGGGATAGCACCCTGGCCCCCTGCGTTGGAAGCATGGAGCCTGATCTCGTGGATCACCAGGGAAGTCACTATTATAAACACTTTTGATTGTTAAGTATTCTCCTACATCATCATTTGTAAATGGCTGCTGTATATCCCACTGTATCACTGTACCAGAATCTAACCAATCTCTTACAGTTGACTATTCCAGATATTTCCCATTTTTCATGAGTATCAGCAATACAGTCTTGTTTTCAACTCTCTGTACACTCATGATTAGTTCCTTGTAACACATACAAAAATGCTAGAGACACATAGAGATTTTATCTCCCAGCATACTTCTTGTTTAACACTAAGACTCAGGACAGAGCCAAATGATCAAACTACGAATGGACAATGTATTTCCAGTACAAATTCAGCCTACTAGCTCAATTGCTGGCAATCGAGAAGGTCACTGAAACATAATAGCAAGCCAGGACTTGTGTAGAATTTTATACACTACTGACATCCACTTTGTGAAAACCCTGGGTAAATGACACACCAGGTTATCTTCATCCAATTAAAGATTAATTTTTAAGTTCCTTATTTGAAAGTGAAAATGATTTCTCTATTTTTTTCAATGGGTTTTTGTACTGCCAACACAGATTAACTGGGTATGAATAAAACAAAAGGAAGTTTGAGCACCAATTCCTGACCCACTTAAAGCTAGTCCAGGAGGAAAGAAGTCCTAGTCCATAGAGAATCAAAAAGTATGGTTCCCACTGGTACTGTTGCATACAGGGCATGCTGATGGCAGAGGACAGGTGAGCACTGCCTAGGTCCTGGGGCCTGGGTCTGTTCTTCCAGTTAGGGGAGGATCAGCAGTTTCACCAGCAAAAGCAGCATCCAGAATTGTGTCCTGTCTCCTCAGGATGCACAGGAGAGCAGCCATGATTTGCAGGGAGAGGGAGTCAACTCCCTGTACCAATGGTTCAAAAACAACCACACTATACACCTGCTCTGTACTTAGCTCTTGGCTACTCCTTTGCAGCAGAAGCCATCCACAGAACCCAAGAGGTAAAGGAAAGGATCCTTTCCTACCCCTACAATCTCTAAACTGGAGATTATAACAGCTACCCCAAAGAATTAGCTTTAAGTATTAAATAAATGTGTGGTGTTTGGCCCATAGAAGAATTCAATAAACTTCAGCAGTGATGATAAAGAGAAGGAAGATATTGCCTAGCTCACTCCTCTGCAAAGAAATGCAGATTACCCAGCAGGTTCACAATAATGATGGTTCAAAGATTAGTCTTTCCATTACACTCTGAACTAAAGACTTCTCTACATGCAGAAAGTGACATTAGCAATGATCTTGATAGTGATTTTACTGAACTTCTCACTAACCCAGTTTGAAAGGAGATTTCTAGGACTGTTATTCTCCTGAAACTGGTCTGCCAAAGTGAAAATGGCACATAAGACCAGGTTTGGATTCTAGTTTAGCCACTTCATCTCTGAGACTCGATTAGGAGATAACTGTACCTCCTCATTCTGACAAATAATGAGATAGTAAGATAAGAAGAGTCGCTAGTACTGTTTGTCATACACCATATGTTCAATCCATGGGCTACTTTTGTAGTTATCATCATCATGTTCTTTGTCATAATCATTAAAGAGGATGGCTTTCCGTGAATGAGGACCAAAAAGGAGGGTAATAAGCACCAGAACTGGAAAGAAAGAAAGGACACATGATCAGAATATTAAGTTTTTAAAGGCAGAATGTGTTGATGGAGAATAGAGGGGTACATGTGAATAATATGTGATAAAGTTGGTAAAATCAAATAATACTAGAGTCTAAGTAGTACAAAATTATCTCAAGTTTGCTGTGTGTTTGAAAAAAACTTTTTTACTGTAAAATGTTTGGAAAAATTCAAGGCTACCACTTCTCTCTCTCCTTCTCATCCTCATTTTACTGTAAACGTTGCAGCATTCCCACTGCCCCCACCCCTACCCACCCACCCCCTGTCCACACACACAAATACTTAAAGGCAAGGATGACTGACTTTTCCTTGTGCCCTGATATTTTACATAGAGTGAAGAACTTGTAATTCACTTCCTGGCCTAAACTGCAAGCTGTTTTTATGAAAGTGGTTCCCTCCCTTCCCCCAGAAGTCATACTTTTTATTTCCTTCTGGTTCAGCTGACAGCTCCAATTTGTCCACATCAGCAATCAATGTCTCTCACATCCCAGAATCCTCCCTCCCACCCTGTTGCTCTCAGGCCCCCAACTTCTGGAGTCAAATAGTTTCTCACCAGAAACTACAGAGAGAAAGAAGACGGGGCCTGGGATTGAAACCCTGTTTCTAGAGCACTTGAAATGTCAAAGTCAACTGCAGTTTTCTCTTGTTGCTATGGCACAGGTGACCCTGTAGAGTTGCCAGCCTGGAAACTGACAGACACAGATCAGCATGCACTGGTTGCCATGGTGAGGAAGAACCTAAGCATGCTTTCTCCATGCCCATTGGTACCTGGCATGTCAGGAGCCCAGAGCTGCAAGAGAGTGCTAAAAGCCCTCATCAAATCGTTAACATTTAGGCAGGAATTCAATTGTGCTCGACTGTCTGAGGGTAATGCTTCACTAAAGAGATTGTCACAGGGAGGAGAAATGCTGGACCCTTCAGAAACCTGGAAAACAAAGTATTAAAAGCAAATTCCATGGTTTTTTAACTGACTTGTCCTTGTTCTTGTTAATTAAAGGAAAGTTTAACTCCATAAAGAAATGTTTAATCTTTGGCAATCAACTTCATTTAGTCTGATATTTGTCGAAATGCTGTTCCCAAGCTAACAAATCAGAAACAAAGATCATGGCA
This sequence comes from Bos indicus x Bos taurus, assembly GCF_003369695.1. Classification (NCBI taxonomy): domain Eukaryota; kingdom Metazoa; phylum Chordata; class Mammalia; order Artiodactyla; family Bovidae; genus Bos; species Bos indicus x Bos taurus. Next base: position 77,480,417 of record NC_040083.1, on the reverse strand, counting down.
TCCGGTCCCATTACTTCATGGCAAATAAATGGGGAAACAATGGAAACAGTAACAGACTTTATTTTCTTGGGCTCCAAAATCACTGCAGATGGTGACTGCAGCCATGAAATTAAAAGATGCTTGTTCCTTGGAAGAAAAGCTATAACCAACCTAGACAGCATATTAAAAAGCAGAGACATTACTTTGCCAATAAAGGTCCGTCTAGTCAGAGCTAAGCTTTTTCCAGGAGTCTTGTATGGTTGTGAGAGTTGGACCATAAAGAAGGCTGAGTGCCAAAAAATTGATGCTTTTGAACTGTGGTGTTGGAGAAGATTCTTAAGAGTCTTTGGACTGCAAGGAGATCCAACCAGTCCATCCTAAAGAACTGTCTGAATATTTATTAGAAGGACCGATGCTGAAGCTCAAACTTCAATACTTTGGCCACCTGATGAGAAGAACTGACTCATTGGAAAAGACCCTGATGCTGGGAAAGATTGAAGGCAGGAGGAGAAGGGGACGACAGAGGATGGGATGGTTGGATGGCATCACCAACTCTATGGACATGACTTTGAACAAGCTCCAGGAGTTGGTGATGCACAGGGAAGCCTGGTGTGCTGCAGTCCATGGGGTTGCAAAGAGTCAGACATGACTGAACGACTGAACTGAAGCTAACAAATCAAAATCTGTGAGGGTGGGGCCCAGGCACCAGCAGTTTTAACGATGTCCCTAAGGTCTTAGGTGCACTGATGTTTGAAAAATACTGCTCTATAATTTCAAAAATATACAAGCAACTCCTACAGCTCAACTCCAGAAAAATAAACGACCCAATCAAAAAATGGGCCAAAGAACTAAATAGACATTTCTCCAAAGAAGACATACAGATGGCTAACAAACACATGAAAAGATGCTCAACATCACTCATTATCAGAGAAATGCAAATCAAAACCACTATGAGGTACCATTTCACACCAGTCAGAATGGCTGCGATCCAGAAGTCTACAAATAATAAATGCTGGAGAGGGTGTGGAGAAAAGGGAACCCTCTTACACTGTTGGTGGGAATGCAAACTAGTACAGCCACTATGGAGAACAGTGTGGAGATTCCTTAAAAAACTGGAAATAGAACTGCCTTATGATCCAGCAATCCCACTGCTGGGCATACACACTGAGGAAACCAGAAGGGAAAGAGACATGTGTACCCCAATGTTCATTGCAGCACTGTTTATAATAGCCAGGACATAGAAGCAACCTAGATGTCCATCAGCAGATGAATGGATAAGAAAGCTGTGGTACATATACACAATGGGGTATTACTCAGCCATTAAAAAGAATACATTTGAATCAGTTCTAATGAGATGGATGAAACTGGAACCTATTATACAGAGTGAAGTAAGCCAGAAAGAAAAACACCAATACAGTATACTAACGCATATATATGGAATTTAGAAAGATGGTAACAATAACCCTGTGTACGAGACAGCAAAAGAGACACTGATGTATAGATCCGTCTTATGGACTCTGTGGGAGAGGGAGAGGGTGGGGAGATTTGGGAGAATGGCATTGAAACATGTAAAATATCATGTAAGAAACGAGTTGCCAGTCCAGGTTCGATGCACGATACTGGATGCTTGGGGCTAGTGCACTGGGACGACCCAGAGGGATGGTATGGGGAGGGAGGAGGGAGGAGGGTTCAGGATGGGGAACACGTGTATACCTGTGGCAGATTCATTTTGATATTTGGCAAAACTAATACAATTATGTAAAATTTAAAAATAAAATAAAATTAGAAAAAAAAAAAGAAAGAAAAATACTGCTCTAGTATAGCTATATAACTTTAAAGTTTCATAACAAAACAACAATTCCTGTCAGTAGCACCAAAACATGGGCTTTCCAGGTAGCGCAGTGGTGAAGAACCTGCCTGCCAATGCAGAAGCTGCAGGAGACATAGGTTCGATCCCTGGATCTGGAAAATCCCCCAGAATAGGAAATGGCAACCCACTCCAGTATTCTTGCCTGGGAAATTCCGTGGACAGAGGAGCCTGACAGGCTACAGTCCATGGGGTCACAAAGAGTAGAACACAACTGAGCGTGTAGCATGAGTACCAGCGAGCACCAAAACATCTCACCATTCTGGATCCTTTTTGTCATGTCCTTACAACACCATGGCTCCCTAAGAGCTGCACTCTTTTAAAGATATTTGTCTACCAAACAAATTGCATATACAGTCAGCCCTCGGTATCCTCAGATTCCACATCCACAGATTCAAGCAGTCCTGGTCGTAGGCAGTTGAATCAGTGGATGTGAAATCCATAGATACAGGGCTGACAGTACTGTATCATTTTCTATAAGGAACTTGAGCATCAGCAGACTTAGGTGTCTGCCAGGGGACTCAGAACCAATCTCCATGGACACCGAGGGATGATTATATTGAATGATAGTGATTTCCCGTTTTTATCAAATACTCATGTAACCCCCTTCAGCTCAGGTGAATGCATATTGCTCACTAGACTTTCAGAGATTAACAACAATCATTCAAGCTCTTCAGTCCTACCTTCACTGACCCTTAGTGATCTGAGCATCCCAAATCGAGATTACAGAAACTGCTGAAGAAATCCATCAAAGAGAGGTTCTGAGATTAACTCCTGTTAAACAGAAGCAATAACAAGATCCACCCTCCTCCTAAGGAATGTAAACTTTTTTATTCTTTCATTACTTATAACCACCCCTGTCCCAGTATGGATAGAATGTAAAGTAATTCACAAAGATTCATAAAATAACCTAAATTGGCACAACCTTCTACTTGTTTCCTAATAGCTCATCTCCCTTTTCTTTACAGTATTACTACTCCTCATTTTTAGCTGAAACACATGGCTACCCACATTTCTCAACTGTCCGTATAGCTAGGTGTACCCAAATGCCTAAGGTCTGGTGTGTGTGTGTGTGTGTGTGTGTGTGTGTGCTCAGTCATGTCTGACTCTTTGTGACCCCATGGACTGTAACCCACCAGGTTTCCTGTCCTTGGAATTTCCCAGGAAAGAATACTGGAGCAGGTTGCCATTTCCTTCTCCAGGGGATCTACCTGAAGGCCTGGTCAATGGGATGTAAATGAAAGCTCTTTGCACAACTTCTAGGAAGTACCCTTAAAAGAGAGGATTGGTGTGTCCTTTCCTGATAATTGACTGTGGACATGATGGTAAGAGTAACCTTGGATCATGAGTTAGAAGTTGTGTGTTGAAGATGACAGAGCAACACATTAGAAGTCTGGGCTCCTAATGATCGTGGAACTGCCATTCCAAACTTGGACTATTTACCCAGAATTTTACCTGAGAAAACATGAAGCTTGGTGGTGGCTCAGACTGTAAAGAAACTGCCTGCAATGCAGGAGACCTGGGTTTGATCCCTGAGTTGGGAAGATCCCCTGGAGAAGGGAATGGCAACACACTCTAGTATCCTTGCCTGGAGAATGCTATGGCCAGAGGAACCTGATGGGCTACTATTCAGGGGTTGCAAAGAGTTAGACAGGACTGGGCACCTAACACTTCTACTTTCACTTCATCTTCATTAAGCCACTGGCATTTTGAGTTTTTCATTCCAAAGGCAAATCTAATCCTTACCACTAAGGCAAATGAGGGGGGAAAGATTAAAAAACATGTGGTAAAGAGATAAATAAACTTAGGACAAAAACAAATACCATAAAGTCTTATGTATTTGCTGTGAATAAGTTGCAACTTTAGCTTCAAGCTTTCTAATGGTCAGTGCAACAATAAGACCTTTAAGGACACATCTCAGTGTCATAAGGTGGTTTTTTGTTTTTTTTTTTTTCATTGCTCAGGAGAAAAACAACTGTTTCTGCTGCTGCTGCTGCTGCTGCTAAGTTGCTTCAGTCGTGTCCGATTCTGTGCGATCCCATAGATAGCAGCCCACCAGGTTCCCCCATCCCTGGGATTCTCCAGGCAAGAACACTGGAGTGGGTTGCCATTTCCTTCTCCAATGCATGAAAGTGAAAAGTCAAAGTGAAGTCGCTCAGTCGTGTCCGACTCATTGCGACCTCATGGACTGCAGCCTACGAGGATCCTCCGTCCATGGGATTTTCCAGGCAAGAGTACTGGAGTGGGGTGCCATTGCCTTCTCCGGTTCCTGATGCTAAGAGCAAATTAATTTATCTTAAGAGTCTCCATAAGGAGGGCATCCATCCTGTAATATAATAACAGCAACTACCACAACTTTCTTATGGTAGAAATAATTGTTTCATGATGTTCTTCAATACAGGCCAGGAGAATCCAAGTTTAGGTAATTTGACATTGCCCTGTCCACCAGTTCACATAGTATGCTAGTTTGATGGCCCTCCTATCTCTTGCAACCACTAGCTGGGTAGGACTTAAAGAGGTAACAGGTGAGAGGATAAGAAGTGGTTTAAGAAGCCAAATTCTTATACACTCAACCCATCTCCAACTTGTCTACCACCCACACCACCACCATCAACGAGAAATGGGCAGAGCTGATATATCTTCTCTTTTATATTCCCCAACCTTTCTTTTTATGACATTTTCTCCTTAAAAAGAAACCTTGAAGGTATTTTAATTTAAATTTTATAGATTATTTTAAACCTGTTAAAATTTGTGCATGTGTGTCTGTGTGCACTGGATGAGGAATTCAGTGTGTAATTTTTCCATTTCTAATCCCTACATATCTCTGAATTGTACAATACAGGTAGATAATGAATAAAATTCAGGTATGTAAGGCAGTCATTTACCAAGAAAAAAAAGGCCACAGGGACTACAAATTTAACTTATGGGTTATGTATCCTAACTATGGATACAAAGTGGCAAACATTAGCAGTTTATATCCCATAAAGCAAACCAAAATGTTTTCCAGCACAACATTCTTTTGCTAGGGGCAGAAAAGTCACAGAGACACAATTTCAAAATTTCTAGTGAGATGCCTTCTGATGGAATCTCATGCCTGCTCCATTGATTCTCCAGCATTTCAAGCAGAATCTTGCCCTGCAAAGACCTGCTACTCTTGCCTGGGTTTCTTTCTGGCTTTATCCTGTTGAAGGAATGATCTGTGAGAGTGTGTGAGGGAAGTGAGTGGTGAACATGCGCTACCTAGACCATTTGGTTACATACTTCACATCCTGTGTGTTCCCTTTATATACTTTGGCTAGGTTTTGTTAAGACATGCTTTCCTATCACCCAACATTAGATTTGAGAATAGAAGGATACATTGTTTTTTGTTTGGTGGTTTTTACCCTGAGCATTACTTGTTTTCATGATGCAGATATTGTTCTTAATTTGGTAGAGAGCTGAGAAGTCTATCTGCAATCATTCCAAGTAACTCAAGTCCCAGAGAAACAACACAAAATGAATTCATCTTGATCCCTCAGAGAGGATGACGGAACATCTATTTTCCCCCATTTAATTTAAATTAACTGTCCAATTCCCCTAGGCAGCTACAGGCAAACATCTCAAAATTTTTATCACACTGGCCTAGTTGCTATCCCCCTGTGGTTCAAAGCCACCTTTTCATTTATACATGGAATTCACAAAGAAATTCATTTCCCACAAACAATCTCTAATTAGGATCAGCTTAGCATGAAACTGTGCAGCAAATAGGAAAATGAGAGTATTAGAGAATGTCCTTTATAGCGGCTACAAATAACTTTTTAATCAATCTGTATATTCCTCTCCAAGAAGTCACTCTTCTCTTCCATTGAGGAAATACGCAATTTTTGCCTGTCATTAGAGAATCCCAGGGATGGAGGAGCCTGGTGGGCTGCCATCTATGGGGTCAGGCAGAGTCGGACATGACTGAAGTGACTTAGCAGCAGCAGCAGCAGCAACACTCTCAGCATCATGTATAATAAAAGTAATAGTGATAATTTTTTAAAATGCTAACCAACATCTGGATAGATTTTTCTCATTTAAAACAGCTTTCATTTGCATTATCATCTCCTGTGATCTTACATCTGCTTTGTGTGCAGTAAAGTGGGTGTTTTTATTTCGTTTCACAGGGACAAGGCTAAGGGGTTCACTGTGGAAACTCATGTTACTGTGGTTTGTCTGATCAACCTTAGACAAGCTGATGATGATGTCTCTGAATCTCAGTAAATCTATAAAATGAGGATAAAAATAGTACCTACCACAGACGGGTGCTGTGATGTGCAGTAACAGACATGCAGTAACCCTGTAAAGCCTCATAACTGCTGGTTGAGGATGGAGGGGCGAGTTGGTCTTCCCAAGGACGGACAGTTTAATCTGCAGAACCAGGAAGAACCTGGCCTCTCAACTTCAGACCTGGGGCTTCCCTGAAGCAAGAATCCATTAAGGAGTGAAACTGGGGCTTCCCTGGTGGCTCAGTAGTAAAGAATCTGCCTGCCAGTGCAGGAGACATGGATTCAATCCCTGATTCAGAAGATCTCACATGTCACAGAGCAACTAAGCCTGTGTACCACAACTACTGAGCTCTCATGCCATAGCTACCGAAGCCCACATGCCCTAGAGCCTGTGCTCCACAACAAGAAAAGCCACCACAAAGAGAAGCCCAGGCATCGCAACTAGAGAGCGGCCCCACTCACCACAACTAGAGAAAAAACCACCGGGCAACGAAAACCCAGCACAGCCAGAAATAAATTAAAAAAAAATTTTTTAAAGGAGCAAAACCAAGGTCAGATCAGACATTTACAACACTTATACCTCTCTTTCTTTATGCCATCCCATCAGCTGTATGAGCTGATATGACCTTAAAGAATGAAAGGATTAGATAACTGACTCTTCTTTGGGGCTGGAATGCCTCACAAACATTTGATGATAAATGGAAGAGTCTGTAAATAATAAACAGAACTCACAGAATGGTGCTTGGAATCCTAAAGCCTGGAAAATCTGTCACATGTTGCTTCTCTGATCCAGGACCCATAGGGAAAATGCACAATGCAGAAGTCCCCAGCCGGCCACAAGGTGGCGGAATGCCACCAGCAAGGACACTCAAGCCCATACTTCATAACGGAGCAAATCAGGCCAGGGCGCTGATTGGTGTCTGACACCCAAGATGACAAAAGAAAGTCCAATTAACATCAGCCCTAAACTAGAGTTAGTGCCAAACATTCTGCAAGTGCTATTCTGCCTAAATGCTCAGCTCTTATTCCAGACAGTAACATAGGCACCTCATCAATCTTCAGTCACAAAAAGGAACCTTGAGGTGACCATGACCATTCCAACACATATGACTACTTCTATTTATATTAATTCCAACTTTTAAACATATAATTTTAGGTGTTGGGAGCCATCCTCCAGAATCCCCAGAGCTCTCTTATACAATATTTTCTTATAAAGATGAATATATATAAAAAATTAAATTATCTCCATATAACTCAATTACCATAGAGACTTTAAAACCTGGATTTTCCTACTCACCTACCTGTTTCTGAGCTATCTTCTCTTTTACTCTCTACAAAAGTGAATGTTTCAACATTGTAAAGCAATTGTTCAATTAAAAATAAATCAAAATGACAAAAAATAAATTTTTTAAGTAAATGTTTGAGGAATAATGGAATAATTTAAATAGTAGCCTAACAATATACAAGATGTTAAACAGACTGGTATTGTTTTAGAGTTAGATGGTAACTGGGAGATTATTTATTAATTCTTTAATGCCCTTCTTTTTCCATGGCAGAAAGTAGTAGTTCCAGAAGTTAGTTAACTTGCCTAAGATAACACAGAAAGTCAGTTCAGAACTGACACCTGAACTTTTGTCATCTGAACTTCAGGATTGTTGTTCAGTCGCCCAGTAGTGTCTGACTCTTGGGACCCCATGGACTGCAGCATGCCAGGCATCCTTGTCCCTCACCATCTCCTGGAGTTTTCCCAAGTTCATGTTCATTGCATCAGTAATGCCGTCCAGCGATCTCATCCCCTATTGCCCTTTTCTCCTTTCTGCCCTCAATCTTTCCCAGCATCAGGGACTTTCAGAATAGTTTGGACTAATTTTGATCTTTAATTTAACTATGTCAGAAAATTCATGATTGCCTTACAGAATAGAAAAGCCACTTGCAAGAAGAGATAATACCAGTCCAGTATCATGTCCTGTATTCTAGCAATTCAGCTGGTTCTGTGATAGAAATTCCGTAGCGGTTAAGACAAAATCTGAGAAGTATCATGATTACTATAAAGATCCCTCCACAAAAAAAGAAATAATTAAAACCCTAACAGATAATCTAGGAGTGAGTCTCTCTAGGACTTGAAAAAGAACCTACCGGGTTACAGCCACTCCACTGAGATACGAGATTGAATAAAATTCAGGCGGAAGGAACAAAATGCCTCTCCAGGGACTCTGGAGACCCAGAGCCTGTCTCCGAAGGTGTGATTATAAAGTAATGGGCCTGACTTTAAAAGAAACACAACCAGTGCTCACCCATCTAAGTGCACAGTCACTTTGGGAAGCTGCGTATCTGTGCCAGAAGTGCTGCAGCCATTTAAACACTAGCTCTTCTTTGGGACTTGCCTCCAGAATTTCACCATATTCTGCCAAATTGCTACCATGGGCATAAATCTTGGTCGTGTGAGGGTGGATTTGTTTCTGAGAAAACCTCCAGTCTGCTCTTGGAAGTAAGATGGGTGGTCAAGGCAGACAGTAATATTTGGGATAAAACTGAGTTTCATATAGTCATTGGGTCAATTCCCCCTGTGGTTTATAAATTTGACCAGATGGTTCATCTAAGGGAAAGATTCACCTACTGAGAGGAGTCAGAAAAAAAAAAATTAAGGTATTACTAATATATGTTTTACTGATTTCAAAATAAAGGCTTCTTAATTCCAGTTCTTAATCATTTTGCATCCACTGATGAGTTACTCTTTGTCTCTCCACTCACATCTTAGTTCCTCTAAGGGAAAAAACCGATTATTAGATTAAACAACATGAAATTGCACACTCAGCCATATTTGATCTACACAAATCATACAATTCAAGCTTATACACTTGACATCGTAATCTTTAGCAAAGGAGCAAAAAGTAGTTCAACAGTGTGAAGCGATATCACCATGTTGAGATGGGTGTCAACACTGAATCACCAAAAAATGCTCCTGAACAACCCCATGAGAGGTAAACGTCAGTTTCCACCCTCCATAGTTCTACTTTCTATACATTTAGGGGATTTTTCACTCTCTAATTTAAACTGCATATTTGAGGATGAAAATGCCAGCCATGCATGCCAGCAAACAGCCTCTCAAAAACAGGAATATTCTCAGTCTCATTCTAAGTCACAACCGACACATCATGGCCTTATTCCACACATTCGGAAGCAGATTTGCCAACCTGGTCCCTCTAGGTCCTAAGGCTCAACTAGATAGGTCAGATGATTCAATTTGAACTTAACTGATGTAACTAAGGAACAGAGCGTACACTTGGCCTTTCCACCTCCCTCCCGCAGGGCGGATGGGACCTTGCACATTATGATTGAAGTCATTGTTCTGTGTTATCTTTCCTTTCTGATTCTTTTTCTTTAAGATTACTTTGTTGCAAGAGTAATTTTTTTTTAGATATTTGGCTTCATTTTAAGAGTAAAATTTTTGTCCCAATTTTGAGATATAATCCTCTGTTTTTTCTTCACTTCATTTTTAGTTTCCTTTTTCCTTATCCTGTATTTACCATCAAAATAGGATTAAAGAAGCTATTCCACCATCCCTTCATTTGAATATTCAGGAAGTGTCATTCAGTATCACTAACCTGCCCAGGAGAAAAGACTAAGGGTTAAAGCAGAGAACTTCTGGATGTTATTTCAGCTTGTATGTCATTTAATGTTTGAGTAGAAACTGTGCCATCCATCTGCCTCCTACAGAATTCTCCTCTCAGGAAAAGCTTTGACTAAGAGGAAATGTCACTAGTAAAACCTGGCCCTGAGGAATTAACCAAGTGATACACAAAGTTATGAAGATCCCATGCTGAAGAGATGCTTCCCATTCAGAACGCAGCATAGCCGGAGAAGACAAAGGCTGATGACAGAGCCCGGCACCTCCCAAGAGGCTCACACTCCGAGCCCCAATCCCATCACCCACAAAAATCATCATTGGTGGAAATTCAATCGGCACGTTCAATTATATTGTGATAAATTTTATGGTTCACCTGTGCCTCAAAATGGAACAAGCGGGGCTACATGACTGTAGAATTATGATCTCTGCTGGGGACTTCCTGATGAGCCTCAGGATGGCCTGGAGGCGTCCGCACATCCTTTGTGTTAGCCCAGGAGCAGGCTGACTGGCCTGAATTCCTGTCCCTTTTCATCACTGCTGCCTGGAAATGCATTTCTTGGTTTGTTTTCTTTTAAACAAACTTTTGTGATTACAAAGCAATATGTTTTCACTGTTAAAAGAAATTAGATCCCGTGTGTATTGGATCATCACATTGGACATCTTAAATATTTTATGTCAATTATATCTCAATTAAGTTGGAAAAAATGAAAAATGTCAATAAGGAAAAAACAGGAAAATTCAAAACATATTCTTATTCCCGAAGGTTACCACAGTTAACACGTATGTGTATAGCGTTCCACACTTTCCTTTTATGCATATATATCCTATATACTTATATAATCATTCATCTTTCCATGTTAATAAATCTTCTTCTAATCCAGTACTTTTCAACCCCCACACCCATTGTTTCCAAAATGTGTTACTGCTAGTTTAGCTAACCCAGCATCCAGTCCAGGGCCAGACATTATATCAGATTATTATCTTTAATTTTCTTTTAATCTAGGACTCTCATCTTTCATTATACATCACGGAGTCCTTGAAGACAGCAGGCCAGGTACCTAGCAGAAGTCCTATCCTCTTAAACTTGTCCTCCTATCTTCATATTCCCTGTAAACTGAAGATTAGATTCAAAGGATGAGACACGAACACTTCCTGGCTAGGATCCATCAGAGAGCTGTAGTGTACTTCATTTTGCCCCACACAAGGAGACAAGTAACACTTAGTTCCCTACCATTAGTGACGCTTTGATTGACCTCAGGATTAAGGGAGACAAGCTTAATCCACTCAACCAGGAAGTAATCTGTGGGGTGTTACGTTAGCAAATAATTTTTTGAGACTCTAAACCTTTGTAGCTAATATCCTGATCCTATATATATCATAAGTAAATAGAAGAGAACAAAGTGCACAAGTTAAAGACCAAGAATGGAGTTAGAGTAAAGAGAATGAGCAAGACCAAGACTTGAGGAGTGAGTAGTATTAGGGCATTCATGGCGCCTTTCCCTTTCCAAAGTAATTGATAGACTTTAATGCAGCTTGTCGTAAACTCATGAGCTCCAGGGACATTGACGAGACTAAACACCTGATAAAGGCAGCACTGGTATTGTGTAATTTTTTTTTTCTTTTCCCCAGAAGAGCTCTTCACAGATTGAGGGCTCTGATTTCTCTTTCCATACTTATTAGTCAAAGTTACAATGCCGGGCTTACATGTGCAAGTTCTTCAGAAACAAGAGCTGGATTTAATTCTCCCCAGAGGAGCCTAATCTAAGCCTGATCGGAGCGTGATTGCTTCAGCTGAAATCCCATTTGCTGAGTATTGTCCTAGCAACAAGGCAACAGCAGGATCTGATCCCATCTCCCCACACACTCGCTTTAGTCCCGCTCTCCATCGTGGGGGCCACAACTTTGTGACAATGACCTCCTGCAGTGAGGTCGGTTGTTGAGCTATGGTTGCTGAGTTCACTGCTAGACAGGGGACATCAAATGGAGCCCTCTCCGGAATAGGTAGTATGAGGCACCCACCCCCAGGAACAAGGTGACTGGTCCTCTTGTTAATCACGATAGTACATGCTATACTGCTTCTCTGCTGGCTTTCTGAAGATGAGAGTGGCACACTGTTTCAGACAGCAGGAAAAACCTGAGTTTGTCAGTCCTTCAGGCAAGTATAACTGGAAAGGCTCACAAGAAGATGCCTCTGAACATGTTTACCTCTGTGCCTCTGAGCAAAACATTTGTGTGGTAACTCAAGGTGGCTTGTCTGACTACCAGGATGACCTAATTTCCAGAATAATAACAAAAATGTGCAATTAACCTGGATAAGGTAAATTGGTCCAGGGTGTGAGAGGAAGAGAAAACAAACACCACGTACCCCAGAGAACACACGCACACACACACACAGGCAACCAGAATTTGGCCTCACGCAAATATGATAGGTTTAGACAGTCTAGTTCAAGTGAAACTCTTAGGGCAGCTCCAATAAGTCTTCCTGTCTTTCCAAATAAAAAGAAGACTTGAAAGCACTCCTGGGATGACTGCAGAGGTCTTTTGAGAGTTCAGAGTTAAAAGGGGTTGCTTGCATGGCTGGTAGATATACACAGCCTTTGGCCAAATGGAAACTCGATAACTTCTGACTAAATGATCCAACCAGGTAATCTCCTCCTAATGGCCATCAAGTTGAAAATTAAAAGGAAAAAGAATGCAATATGTAGAAAAATGAGTCCTAGAGGCTGTTCTACCTGCTGCTTCAACTCCAAGAAGGCTCCTCTGGTCTCTGCTTTTAAACCAGTTCAGCTGGAAGAGTGCCAGCCGCCCTGTCAGCCACGCCTCGTTGGCCACCTCTGACATGTAGAAAAGCTGAAAATAGAACCTTGAGCCATTTTCTCTGCAGCTCAACCCTATAATTCTCTGTCTTTCTAAATATTAACAGCAGCCCCATTATGCCATAGTTTTAAAAGTATTTGTCCCTTTTGTGATTTGGTTTTTGGGGTTGTTTTTTTTTTAGACAAGCATGACCACTGCACTACTTTTCTTTGGGAAAAAGCTTTTTATGTAAAGAATGAAGTGCCTTTTTATTTGCTTTTCTCCCTATGTAGCTAGGCATCTTGATGGCTTTTATACTTGGTTAAAATCACCCAGAAAAAATCAGTAGGGAAGAGTAGAGTATTTCCTTAGTTACCCATTGGCTATAGTAACTGAAGTCCACAGAAATCCGTTTCCCATTTCCTATTGTAGAATTTTATATGCATTTAAAATAATCACTTGGATGCGCTGTGTTTTCTTTTGAGCTTTTCCAGCTTGAGGTCTAAAGTCTGGTTGATTTCCCTCAGTTGCTTTCTTGTTTAAAATATTTTTTTTTTCTAATAAACACTCAATTCTGTTCATTAAACCAGTGACCTTTGAGTTTTCTAACAAAGTTCTCCAAACCTGAAGCTAACACTTGACAATGCTTTGGTTGATAGGCACAAACAGATTAAACTGTCTGCCCTGGGATGTATTTTTCTCCCTGACTTAGAAGGATTCCCTGCAATAGATGCTGGGCTCCTTACAATCATAACCACAAGTTACTGCAGCTTGCCGTTTTCAGCCTTAAACCAATACAAATACCTTTTCTGACACATCAGTGGAATAGGATTTCTCCAGAGCCCCCAGCCCTCATTCTCTAGATCCTTACTTTAGGGGACCTAACCTCAACCAAGCTGAACATTCTTTGCAAATCCCTGCTGCTGCTGCTGCTGCTGCTGCTGCTAAGTCACTTCAGTCGTGTCTGACTCTGTGTGACCCCATAGACGTCAGCCCACCAGGCTCCTCCATCCATGGGATTTTCCAGGCAAGAGTACTGGAGTGGGGTGCCATTGCCTTCTCTGTTGCAAATCCCTAGATGTTCTCAAAGATCAGACTTCTCAAAGATCTGACCTAAAACTAGATTCCGAGGCATTACCTCCCACAGAATCTGACTCACTAGGTCTTATTGCGGTCCATGAATCAGCATTTTTCAACAACCTCCTGTCCCCAACCCAAGCAAATGGTCCTTGGAACTCACTTGAACAAACACTTCTCCAAGAGTGCTCATCTCAATGGCTTTTGATCAATGCTGTGTTCATTCATTTACCCAACAGTGACCTGCTGTGAGTAGATTGTCCCTCAAGGGGCAGATAAATTTCACTTGGGCCCTACCCTCAAGAAACTAACTTATGGTCTAGCACGAAAAATGAGACGTGAACATAAATGTCTACTCAAAGGGAATAAGAGATTTGTCACCCAATCAGAGAAGAAAAGAGTCCAGAAGAGGAAGAGGTAACTTGGAGCTGGAGAGGGCTGGGGAGCTGGAGAGCTTTGTGGAGAGGTGACATAGACACTGAATCTGAAAGAATGCATAGTGTTTGGGCACATGGAGGTAGAAGAAGGGCTTCCCTCGTGGCTCAGGGGTAAAGAATATCCACTTACAATACAGGAGACACAGGAGACTCCAGTTCGATCCCTGGGTCGGAAGATCCCCTGGAGGAGAGCATGGCAACCCACTCCAGTATACTTGCCTGGAAAATCCCCTGGAGAGAGGATACAGGCAAGCTACAGTCCATAGGGTCGCAAAGAGTCAGACACGACTGAAGTGACCAAGCACAAGCACGCAGGTAAAGAATAGAGGAGGCATTCTGGAACACAGCTGGTGTCAGCAATGGCTCAGAGTGGGTTAGTATGAGGAAGTAGGGGAAAGGAAGTCATTTAACAGGTGTGAAGCACTGGGAGCAAGAAAGGGCAGAAGGGCAAGCAAGCTTGGAGAAGAGAAAGTAAAAGTGAAAGTCGCTCAGTCATGTCTGACTCTTTGCAACCCCATGGGCTATACAGTCCATGGAATTCTCCAGGCCAGAATACTGAACCATTCCCTTCTCCAGGGATCAAACCCAGGTTTTCCGCATGGCAGGTGGATTCTTTACAAGCTGAGCCACAAAGGAAGCCCAAGAATACTGGAGTGGGTAGCCCATCCCTTCTCCAGAAGATCTTCCTCACCCAGGAATCAAACCAGGGTCTCCTGCATTACAGGCAGATTCTTTACCAACTGAGCTACCAGGGAAACCCTTGGAGAAGAGAGTTGTGGCCAATCCTGGAGAACTTGGAATGCCAAGTACAAATTACAAGTTACTTTAGTTACAAGAGTTTAAAGTATACCTGGCAAAGTATGTGAGCAGAGTTGCAAGCAGTCCCAAGCCGCCCCCAGCGTGTAGTCCTAAGATGCCTCCAGTGTGTTGCAACATGGTTGCCCTGGGCATTTGTCCAAGAAGGTGAGAAGAAAGTCTGCTGAGCTCTTCTCCAAAGGATCCCTCAGCCCCACTGTCCAGGAACCCCATACACTATTTCTCAGAAAAAAGACATCCCAAGGTGTCAGCTCACACCTTGTCTTACAGGAATCCACCAAAGTCAGAAACGGACCAGGGCTTTCAGCAGTAGATTTTACCACCACAGAACCTGTAAATGTTCCTTGAGTTGGAAGGAGGAGAAACTATGTACAGTGAGAATACTCCATGCTCTCACACTTCTACCCTCTTGAGAACACTGCTACATCTCCATCATGTGCCACACACACACACATACACACATTTAAAACTGAGGAGAGACAGCTATAATCTGCTGGGAGGTTAAAAATAAGGACACAGCGCTATTAAGACTAGACTTTCCCTGGCAAAATTTCCCATATCCAGTTTAATGAGTAATTTTTATTTGTGTGGATAGCACTTTGTAGACTTGCCAAAGGTTGCAGTTTCCCTATCTAGACCATAACCTTGAAATGAATCACTCTTTCTGCAGTCTTAAGAGCTCCAGCCGCACCATACCCTCTCAGATGCAGGTTTTCTCCATTCACGGCTGACCATCCACACATCACAGAATTCTGTGAAAATTCTTAATCAGAAGGCCAGTACCTCTGAATGCACTTCAGAATTACCAATAGCGTACAGTAAATGAATAACTTGTACCAATAAACTCACCTCTTTTTCACCTTAGTCTAATCAGAAATACAAACAACATGTGCCAGAGAGAAATGAATTACAGTCAGAAGCAGAAACCCGGAAGAAGCTGATGGACATTAGGATTACTCACCCAGGTGATGGGTCATTTCTCTGGGAAATCTAATCAGAGGCGATAATAACATGTGCTTTTTCAGGGCAGGAGGGTTTTTTTTCTCTGCTTGCTTTGCAACAGCAGCTCAACCTTCAGCAAGTGTGGTATGTCCCTTGTGGCCTTTTTGCGCATCTAATATTATAAACAGCCATTATATGGGGGAGTTAGGTATTCAGCGCCCACCTCTCTCTGTTGGTTTTATTGACAGGCTGTGCCAACAAACCAGAGAGTAGGTGCCTGGTCCTATGGCCAGACTGGCCCATTCCTCGTGTGACCTGCTTATTGTGGATTAGGCTCTAGAAGAGGCCATGAAGAATGACCTAAATGCTCATACCCCCTTGGCATGAATGGGCACCGAACTATCTTCAGTTAGAGCCTCCTGCAACTATCTCTGCCTGTTTAAGCAGGTTCATGTGAAAGCAGATCAAAATGGGGTGTGGGACTGGAGTTAACAATACTGTAATGTACAATGGCAAGTTTCTATGAGAGTAGAGCCTTAATGTTCCCACAATAACAACAACAATAAAAGGGTGAGGTGAAACGTGTGTTAAGTAATCTTATTCCGGTAAACATTTCGTAACATATGAGTCTTTCAGATCACTGTGTGCCTTAAACTCACACAATGTTCAATGATATGTCAACACAGCTAGAATTAAAAAAATTCTTTTAAATTAAAAAATATGGAATGCAGACCTTCCATGAGTCCACACTGGTCTCTGTGGAGACCCGGAAATAGCTGCTGGCCAAGGCCGGCAGGACTGAGAGCAGTGATAAAGGATCTTTAGCAGGAGATCAGTTGGCAAGCTGGTTCCCGCTGGGAGGACGACTAGGACCTGCAAAAACCGTGCCTTTTTTCCCTGGGCCATATGGGATGTCTGCCAAGGCTGCTGGCCCTGCCCCACCACCCACAGGCACAGCTTAAATGCTCACAGAGTTAACCCACACATACACACACAAGCAAAGTGCACTGGCTGGAAATAGAACACTGGAAATAGGGCTACCCTAGAAGGAGGCTCTGCAGATGCTTCAAGCTGGGATAAATCAGTGCTGGGAAACTTAGATTTCAGAATCCTGGAGCTAAGGGTCTAGAATCGTGCTTTTCAGTGTGGTAGCCGCTAATCACATGTGGCCACTAATGCTGGAAATTTTGAGAGCCTGAATTGAGATCTGAGCTGGGCTTTAAAGTCTAAAATATACACGGGACTTTGAAGACTTAGCATGAAATAGAGAATGCAAGATATCTTGTGTATAATTTTTATACACTAAAGTGTCAAAACGAAAATATGTTGGATTATGTGTGTGTGCTAAGTCACTTCAGTCATGTCCTACTCTTTGTGACTCTATGTACTTGTAACCTGCCAGGCTCCTCTGTCCATGGGATTCTCCAGGCCAGAATATTGGAGTGGGTTGCCATGCCCTCCTCAGGGGATCTTCCCGACCCAGGAACCGAACCTGCATCTCTTACATCTCCTGGATTGGTGGGCGGGTTCTTTACCACTAGTGCCACCTGGGAAGCCCATGTTGGATTATACTAGATTCTTATTGCTAGTGTAACAAATTACTACTAAATTTACTGGCTTAAAACAACACCAATTTTTTAATATGACAGTCATGGAGGTCAGAAATCCAAACTGGGTCTCACTGAACTAAAATCCAGGTGTGCTCCTCTGTAGGCCATAGAGGAGAAGCTGTTTCCTTGTCTTTTCCAGTGTCTAGAGGCTGCCCACAGTCCTTGACTCATGGACCCCTTCATCTATCTCCAAAGCCCACAGTGTTCCACCTGTCTGACCATTCTTCTCTGACTACAGTCAGAAAAGAATCTCAGCTTTTAACAATTCATTTGATTAGGACAGGCCCAGATAATCCAGAATAATCTAGATTTATCTCCCCTTCTCAAGGCCCTTCACTTAATCATATCTGTTAAATCCCTTGTGTCCTGTAGGATAACATACCACAGGTGGCAAAATTAGAATGTGAACATCTTTGGAGGCCATTACTCTGCCTTCCACAAGGATGAAATACAATATATTATTAGGATTAAATTCATCAGCTTCTTTTTTACTTTTTTAATGTGTCTACTAGAAAAAAAATTAAGTTGCATATGTGGCTTTCATGTTATATTTCTACTGGACATTGCTAGTCTAGGACTTTTTAATCACCAAAATTCACTACATGGATCACTTTAGGGTGCCCAGACCTTGTCTAGGGCACATGGGTACAGCCCTGAGTTGACCTCCACTCCTAGGGCACAGCCACATGGCATATACAGTGTGCTCCCAGAGTGACAACAGGCCGATTTGCCAGGGCGTAGACTTAGTTTACACTGTGGTCCCAGCAAAATTAGTACCAGTGCTCTGGCTCACTCAAAATGCTATGGTTTGGATGATGCATTAAATGTTTGTCCTGCTCATGTGCACTAGCTGCTCACATTATCAAGCAGAGCCTCCACTCGATTTGCTCATGGAAGTAATGGGTTTACGTTGGTCTTCACATCCCACCCCACTGGACTGTCTTGGTCTTCCTCATTAGCAGTGGCTCCGTCAGCAACTACAGCTGACACATCACACTAGTCAGCTGTAAGCTAATCAGTTTCTGAGTTTTTACACTTTGTTATTGTCATTTTATAATTACAAAATAGCACTATAATTATAAAAATAAATTTCTACAAAAATCATAATGTAGAAAATGTGTGTGTCCTATAACTCTCCACACAAGTCCCCATAGATACCAGTGTCAATAGTTTGCCAAATATTCCTTCAGATATTCTCTTCTCTGTGCAACAGTTTTGGTTGAAGAGTCTCAGTTCAGTGAAACAAGTGTGAGGCTGATTCGTTAACAGGCTCTCCGTGCCCATTCAGCATCAGGAAGACTGAATCTAGTTCAGCCAGTTAAACTCAATTGTCCAGTAATGATTAAATCCAGTTTACATTTAATCTCTTTCTTTAGTTAACTGAGTGAAATTCGGAAAGTACAATTATTAGTGCTTAGTTCAAAGTCTCAGTCCGGAGGTTTGTCTGAAGATGCTGGAAGCAGAGAAAGGAATGTCAGACCCACTTTCCCAGGCCCTCTATTCTCTGCTCCAGTGCAGCTTTTATTGGTGTGTGTGTGTGCATTTGGAGGGAGCACCCACCTTTCTGCTGGTCACTGCTACCTCTGTGCAGAGGTGGACATGTAAAGGTGGTGCTGTCTACTGGATGGTCGGTCCCACAGTGAAGTCTTCTGCCCAGCATGTTTTTGTTTAGGCAATAAGGGCTACCAGGCAGTGTGCTCACTCATGGGGCCCAGGACATGGCAGCATTGCTTTTCCTCTCCTTTCTAAACCACCCCAGTAGTAGGCACTGTACCTCTCTAAGGTACACATCTTCCACCTGGTCAGGTGCACCCCCCTCACCCAACATACTCAGTCCTCAACTTTCACAAAGGAATCTCCCACCTGCTCTATTGTACTCCCCTGGGAACTGGGGGAGGGAAGAGGTTGGCAAGCCAAGGGTCTAACCAGCACCTCCAATCCCACAATTCTTTAAGGGGTTTTACTTGTTGAAACAACCCACAAATTCCAGGAGCAATTTGGGCCTGATGGCTGGGCTCCAGGGTTACCCTCAAACCTCAGAAGCAAATTTTGCGTGTCCTTTCAGAGGAGTTCAGGTCTTTAGAGCATAGGCTGCCCATACTCCTTTCTTGGCCTTGCAAAAAACACTAAACTTTCCTTCACCCCAACCCAGTGTCAGTAGATTGACTTTAGTGCACATAGGTAAGTTGACACAAGTTTGATTCATTAGTATGAATATTACTGTCCCAAGAATCCTGTTGCCCCGTCTGCCTCCTTCTCCAGACATCATTGTAAATGGAACAGATGGTAATATTAAGTTCTTCTGGAACCCACTTCAGAAAGCCTGTGTGGTTGCTGGATGCTGAGGATCTCTCATTGTCACCTGGGGTTGATTCCTCAAGAATATGTAAACTTGGAAGGAACAGAAAAGTTTCTCCACAGGATTTACCCTTTCTGCACATCCTAATGGGCTTCCCCAGTGGCTCAGTGATAAAGAATCTGCCTGCAATGAAGGAGTCGCAGGAGAAGCAGGGTCAATCCCTGGGTCGGGATGATTCCCTGGAGGAGGGCATGGCAACCCATTCTAGTATACTCACCTGGAAAATCCCCTGGACAGAGAAGCCTTGTGGGCTACAGTCCATGGGGTTGCAAAGAGTCAAACACGACTGCAGCAACTTAGCGCACACACACACACACATCCTAACAGATTTTTCTACTAAGGTGCCCCTCAGGACAAATTCTCTCAAGTCCTAGCATTGGAATGAATTCTACACAATTACTTCAATTGTTAAGTAAAACACACATAATAATTTCCAGTGTTTATGTAACTGCAACTTGAAGGCAAAACAAAAGAATACCGACAGAAGAAATGAAATTATGCAAACTTTGGCCAGATTATACCCATCTTAAACAAAAAGGTCACAAATTGTCTAAGGGCTAAGTGATGCCCCAAGTCACTCAGTGACTGCCTTTGCAGCACTCAGCTGCTGGCAAAACCAAAATGTAAATAAAACTCACCAGAAATGTTATAACATGGAGTCACAGAAATTGACCACAAAGAACCCCCCAAAAAAAATAAAACAAAAAGATGAACTATAAGAAGAGAAAGATAAGGATTCCAGGGAATCAACTCAGAAAGTGAAACATCCAATGAAGAGAAATTCTAAAAAAGAGAATGAAAAAAGTGGAGGTGCAGAAATTATGAATAATCATAACAATAATGGTAATACATTTCAGATTGAAAATTTTCTGCACAGAAAGTGAAGAATCATGAAAACTGAATTTCAAAATGAAATCCTAAGAGAAAAATTATGACTCATACAAAGAACTGGCCATCAAGTTAATATCAGCTTGAAGATAGAAGGTGCAATGCCTTCAAAAATTCTGAATGAAAATTATTCTCAACCTAGAACTCTATCTAGTCAAGCAATCAATCAAAGAAAATGAAGGAAATATTTTTAGATAGGTTCTCAAAATTTTACTTTTTAAGAAAGTTAAATGGCAGCAAATATTGAAATAAATAGTTAAAAACACTTTTAAGCATTTCCTTTGGGAAGTGGGATATAGAGTAAAAAAGGAAGGAAAATTTTAGTACTAATATTTTAATTAATCTTGTAAAATATACATTAGTTATCATATTTTATTATTTTTTCAATTATATTAAAAGAATAAGGTGACTAACAAGAAGTATGAAAAAAGACTATTGACTCAAATATATGGGGTCTGATCTGTTCCAGATTTCCAATATTCAGTTATGTTAATGATCTTTTCCATATGCAATATAATGTGTGTGTGTGTATTAGTCACTTAGCCATGTCTGACACTTTCCGACCCCACATACTATAGCCCACCAGGGTGCTATGTCCATGGGACTTCCCAGGCAAGGATACTGGAGTGGGTAGGCATTCCTTTCTTTGGGTATAATATGGAATATTAAATATGATATAACATTTAGGAAGTTTAAAACGTATCTAGTGAAATTTCTGAGGATTCCTGAAGCTACCTGGGCATCCAGGGCTTGCCCAGCTGCTCACATCCCCACAGTTGGTGGTGGCCTTGGGTTCTGCCCCTGTGGTGGCCCAGGGAGCCACTAAGTGTGATGATGGGACAGGACTAATTAAAAGGATTCACCATATATCTTAGGACTTTTTACTAGAGCCTTGGGAGATAGTTCATGGGAGGGATGGGATTTCATTTTTTGGACATTGACCTGGTGTCTGTGAACATCTCCTTGAACTTGGTTATAGACTTGCTCTTCAGTTCCTTTAAGATAAAGATGAATGCCATGTCTGATCCAGCACTGAAAACGTGGAGTTTAGAAGATGTTTGCAAAGTGGAGTCAACTCACAGATCAAGCCCTGAGCTTTTGGAGTGGGAGCACTGTCTCCAAGACACTTGACTACCAGAGAACTAACCCTAGGGAGTATCAAATAGTGAGAACTCACACAAAGAAACCACTTTAATACAAGACCTGGCATCACACAACCACCAGTAGCACCCTGTGCAGGAAGCCTCATCTAAACAACAAACAAAACAAAAATACAAACCCAGCATCAGCAGATAGGTTTACACCTCACTCAGCCTTGCCCATCAGAGGAAAAACAAACAAAGAAACAAACAAAAACTCAACACAAATCTCACCCTATAAGAAGCTTACACAAACCACTGGACCAACCTTAGGAGGGCAGAAACCAAAAGGAAGAAAGAATTCAACCTTGAAGCCTGGGAAAAGAAGACCTCAAACACAATAAGTTAAAAAACGAAATAATGAAAAGGCAGAGAAATACTGCATAAATGAAGGAACAAACTAGCAACACAGAAGTCCAAATAAATAAAGAGGAAATAGGCAAACTACCTGAAAAAGAATTCAGAATAATGGTAGTAAAGATGATCAAAAACCTTGAAAACAAAATGGAGGAAATTCAAGAGTCAATTAACAAAGACCTAGAAGAATTAAAGAATAAAGATGCAGAGACAAACAACACAGTTACTGAAATTAAAAATACTCTAGAAGGAATCAACAGCAGAATATCTGAAGCAGAAGAATGAATCAGTGAGCTGGAAGATAATATAGTGGAAATAACTTCTGAAGAGCAGAATAAAGTAAAAAGAATGAAAATAACTGAGGATAGTCCCAGAGACCTCTGGGGCAATATCAAATGCACCAACATTTGAATTACAGGAGTTCCAGAAAAAGAAGAGAAAAAGAAAGGGTATGAGAAAATTTTTGAAGAGACTATAGTTGAAAATTTCCCCAACATGGAAAAGGAAATAGTCAACCAAGTCCAAGAGGCACAAAGAGTCCCAAACAGGGTAAATCCAAGGAGAAACACACCAAGACACACACTAATCAAACTAACAAACACTAAACACAAAGAAAAAATATTAAACGTAGCAAGGGAGAAGCAACATGTAACATGCAAGGGAAACCCCATATGCTTAGCGGCTGATTGTTCAGCAGCAACTCGGCAGGCCAAAAGGGAATGGCAGGATATATTTAAGTTACTAAAAGGGAAAAATCTACAAACAAAATTACTGTATTTGGCAAGGATCTCATTCAAAATTGATGGAGAAATAAAAAGCTTTTCACACAAGCAAAAGTTAAGAGAATTCAGTACCACCAAACCAGCTTTACAACAAATGTTAAAGGGACTTGTATAGTCAAGAAATACAACAGAAGAAAAAAGATCTACAAAATCAACCCCAAACAATTAGAAAACGGCAATGGGAACATATATATCAATAATTATTTCAAATGTAAATGGATTAAATGCTCCAACCAAAAGACACAGATTGACTGAATGGATACAAAAACAAGACACATATATATGCTGTCTACAAGAAACACACTTCCAACCTCAAGACACATATAGACTGAAAGTGAGAAGATGGAAAAATATATTCCATGCAAATGGGAAGCAAAAGAAAGCTGGAGTAGCAATCCTCATATCAGACAAAATAGACCTTAAAATAAAGAAGATTACAAGAGATAAGAAAGGACACTACATAATGATCAATGGATCAATCCAAGAGGAAGACATAACAATTGTAAATATCTATGCACCCAACATAGGAGCACCTCAATACAGAAGACAAACACTAACAGACATAAAAGGAAAACCTGATGTAACACAATAAGAGTAGGAGACTTTAACGCCCCACTCACACCAATGGACAGATCATCAAAACAGAAAATTAATAAGGAAACACAAGTTTTAAATGATACATTAGATGAGATGGATCTCATTGATACCTTCAGGACATTCCATCCAAATGCAGAAGAATACACCTTCTTCTCAAGTGCATATGGAACATTCTCCAGGATAGATCATATCTTGGGTCCCAAATCAAACCTCAGTAAATTTAAGAAAACTGAAGTTGTATCAAGCATCTTCTCTGACCACAACACTATGAGACTAGATATCAATTACAAGAAAAAACTGTAAGAAACACAAACACATGGAGATTAAACAACGCATTTCTAAATAACCAACAGGTTACTGAAGAAATCAAAAAGGAAATCAAAAAATTTCTAGAAATAAATGACAATGAAAACATGATAACTCAAAATCTATGGCATGCAGCAAAAGCAGTTCTAAGAGGGAAGTTTATGGCAATACAATCCTACATCAAGAAACAAGAAAAACATAGACTAGACAACCTAACTTTACAACTAAAGCAACTGGAAAAAGAAGAAGAAAAAAACAAAATTAGTAGAAGGAAAGAAATCATGAAGATCCAAGTAGAAATAAATGAAAAAGAAATGAAAGAAACAATAGTAAAGATTAATAAAACTAAAATCTGGTTCTTTGAGAAGATAAACAAAACTGACAAACCTTTAGCCAGACTCATCAAGAAAAAAAGAGAGACAAATCAAATCAACAAAATTGGAAATGAAAAAGGAGAGATTACAACAGACACTGCAGAAATACAAAGGATTATAGGAGACTATTACAAACAACTCCATGGCAATAAAATGGATAATCTGAAAGAAATGGACAGGTTCTTAGAAAAGTTCAATCTTCCAAGACTGAACCAGAAAGAAATGGAAATTATGAACATCCCAAATTACAAGCACTGAAATTGAATCTGTGATCAAAAGTCTCCCAAAAAACAAAAGCTCAGGACCAGATGGCTTCACAGAATTCTATCAAACATTTAGACAGGAGCTAACGTCTATCCTTCTAAAACTCTTTCAAAAAATTGCAGAGGAAGGAACACTTCCAAACTCATTCTACGAGGCCACCATCACCCTGATACCAAAACCAGACAAAGACAACACACACAAAAAGAAAACTACAGACCATTATCCCTGATGAACATAGATGCAAAAACCTCAGCAAAAATTTTTTTGCTAAAAAATTTTAGCAAATAGAATTCAGCAATACATCAAAAAGTTCATACACTATGATCAAGTTGTGTTTATTCCAGAAAAGCAAGGATCATTCTATATACGGAAATCAATCAAAGTGACATACCATATTAGCAAACTGAAAGATTAAAACCATATGATAACCTCAATAGATGCAGAAAAAGCCTTTCACAAAATTCAGCACCCATTAATGATTATAATTCTTCAAAAATGGGCATAGAAGGAACCTACCTCAACACAGTAAAGGCCATATATGATAAGCCTACAGCAAACATTATTCTCAATGGCGAAAAACTGAAAGCATTCCTCCTGAGATCAGGAACAAGACAAGGGTGTCTTCACTACTGTTAATCAACATAGTTCTGGAAGTCCCAACTACAGCAATCAGAGAAGAAAAAGAAAAAGAATGCAGATCAGAAAAGAAGTAAAGCTCTCACTGTTTGCAGATAACATGATACTGTACATAGAAAACCATAGAGATAGTACCAGATAGTACTAGAGCTAATTAGGGAATTTAGCAAAATTTCAGGATACAAAATCAATACACAGAAATCACTTGCATCTATATACTAACAATGAAAAATCAGAAAGAGAAATTAAGGAATCAATCCCGTTCACCATTGCCACAAAAAGAATTAAATATCTAGGAATAAACTTACCTAAGGAGACAAAAGAACTGTACACAGAAAATTGTAAGACACTGAAAAGAAAGAAATCAAAGACAACATAAACAGAAAGAGAGATATTTCATGTTCCTGGGTAGGAGGAATCAATATTGTGAAAATGACTATACTACCAAATGTAATCTACAGATTCAATGCAATCCCTATTAAATTACCAATGGCATTTTTCACAGAACTAGAACAAAAAAATTTCACAATTCATATGGAAACACAAATGACCCCAAACAGCCAAAGCAGTCTTGAGAAAGAAGAATGGAGCTGGAGAAATCAACCTTCCTGACTTCAGGTTATACTACAAAGCTACAGTCATCAAGACAGTATGGTACTGGCACAAAAACAGAAATATAGACCAATGGAACAAGATAGAAAGCCCAGAAATGGATACCTTCAGATCAGATCAGATCAGATCAGTCACTCAGTCATGTCTGACTCTTTGCAACCCCATGAATTAGAGCACGCCAGGCCTCCCTGTCCATCATCAACTCCCGGAGTTCATTGAGACTCATGTCCATCGAGTCAATGATGCCATCCAGCCATCTCATCCTCTGTCATCCCCTTCTCCTCTTGCCCCCAATCCCTCACAGCATCAGAGTCTTTTCCAATGAGTCAACTCTTCGCATGAGGTAGCCAAAGTACTGGAGTTTCAGCTTTAGCATCATTCCTTCCAAAGAAATCCCAGGGCTGATTTCCTTCAGAATGGACTGGTTGGATCTCCTTGCAGTCCAAGGGACTCTCAAGAGTCTTCTCCAACACCACAGTTCAAAAGCATCGATTCTTCGGCGCTCAGCCTTCTTCACAGTCCAACTCTCACATCCATACATGACCACAGGAAAAACCACTGGTCATCTGTGGTCTGTGGTCATGGATACCTTATGAATACCTTATTTTTGACAAAGACAAGAATATACAGTGGGGCAAAGACAGCCTCTTCAATAAATGGTACTGGGAAAACTGGACAGCATGTAAAAGAATGAAATTAAAACACTTCCTAACACCATGCAAAGATAAACTCAAAATGAATTAAAGACCTAAATGTAACACCAGAAACTATTAAACTCTTAGAGGAAAACATAGGCAGAACACTTGATGACATAAATCAAAGAAAGATCCTCTATGATCCACCTCCTAAAGTAACGGAAATAAAAACAAAAATAAGCAAGTGGGACCTGATTAAACTTAAAAGCTTTTGCACAGCAAAGGAAACTATAAGCAAGGTGAAAAGACAACCCTCAGAATGGGAGAAAATAAGAGCAAATGAAACAATTGACAAAGGATTAATTTCCAAAATATACAAGCAGCTCATACAACTCAATGACAGAAAAACAAACAACCCAGTCAAAAAGTGGAAAAAAGACCTAAATAGACATTTCTTCAAAAAAGACATACAGATGGCTAACAAACACATGAAAAGATGCTTCACATTACTTATTCAGTTCAGTTCAGTTCAGTTGCTCAGTCATGTCCGACTCTGCGACCCCATGAATCGCAGCACTCCAGGCCTCCCTGTCCATCACCAACTCCTGGAGTTCACTCAAACTTAGGTCCATTGAGTCAGTGATGCCATCCAGCCATCTCATCCTCTGTCGTCCCCTTCTCCTCCTGCCCCCAACCCCTCCCAGCGTCAGAGTCTTTTCCAATGAGTCAACTCTTCACATGAGGTGGCCAAAGTACTAGAGTTTCAGCTTTAGCATCATTCCTTCCAATGCACACCCAGGACTGATCTCCTTTAGAATGGACTGGTTGGATCTCCTTGCAGTCCAAGGGACTCTCAAGAGTCTTCTCCAACACTACAGTTCAAAAGCATCAATTCTTTGGTGCTCAGCTTTCTTCACAGTCCAACTCTCACATCCATACATGACTACTGGAAAAACCATAGCCTTGACTAGACGGACCTTTGTTGGCAAAGTAGTGTCTCTGCTTTTGAATATGCTATCTAGGTCGGTCATAACTTTTCTTCCAAGGAGTAAGTGTCTTTTAATTTCATGGCTGCATTCACCATCTGCAGTGATTTTGGAGCCCCCCAAAATAAAGTTTGACACTGTTTCCACTGTTTCCCCATCTATTTCATCAAAACCACATTGAGATATCACCTCACACCAGTCAGAATGGCCCTCATCAAAAAGTCTACAAACAATAAATGCTGGAGAGGGTATGGAGAAAAGGGAATGCTCTTGCACTGTTGGTGGCAATATAAATTGATACAGCCACTATGGACAATGGTATGGAGATTCCTTAAAAAACTAGGAATAAAACCACCATATGACCCAGCAATCCCACTCCTAGGCATATACCCTGAGGAAAGCAGAATTGAAAAAGGCACATGTATCCCATTTTTCATTGCAGCACTATTTACAATAGCTAGAACATGGAAGCAACCTAGATGTCCATCAACAGATGAATGGATAAAGAAGTTGTGGTACATATACACAATGGAATATTACTCAGTCATATAATAGAACACATTTGAATCAGTTCTGATGATGAACCTAAAACCTATTATACAGAGTAAATTGAGTCAGAAAGAGAAAGATAAATATCATATTCTAATGCACATATATGGAATCCAGAAAAATGGTACTGAAGAATTTACTTACAGGGCAGCAATGGAGAAACAGACAGAAAACAGATTTATGGACATGGGGAGAAGGGAAGAGAGGATGAGATATATGGAAAGAGTAACATGGAAACTTACATTACCATATGTAAAATAGATTGCCAACAGAAATTTGTTGTATGGCTAAGGAAAGTCAAACAGGGGCTCTGTATCAACCTAGAGGGGTGGGATGGGGAGGAGATGGGAGGGAGGTTCAAAAGGGAAGGGATACATGTATACCTAAGGCTGATTCATGTTGAGGTTTGACAGAAAACAACAAAATTCTGTAAAGCAATTATCCTTCAATAAAAAATAAAGTAAAAAGAAAAAAAAAACATATCCAGTCATTAAAGCCCTTTATTTAATATAAATATAACATGCAAATCAACTGTTCAACCATAAACATGTATCATATGGCTTTGATGTTTCTTATGTTTAAAATGAGAGGTGAAGTTACCATTTGCATGTTATAAGAAGAATGTTGTTTAAATTCTTTCCTTTAGAACTTTTAGCATTTTCTAAATTTTCTCAATTAAAATAGACTGCTTTTCTAATCAGAAAAAAGTTTAAAGGAGAGACTTTTTAAAAGATGATGTATTTGAGTTTAAAAATAGATTCAAATGCTACTTTGATAAATACATAAATTTAACTAGAAAAGAAAAAATCTAGAAGAGGAAAATATTTTTTCAAAGAGAGAGAATAGAAAGGAACAATAACCCTGTATCATACAAGAACAATGGTTTTTCTAAGAGACTCAAACCTAACAAAACACATTCCAAAAGAATTTATTTCACATGTTTTATTGTATGAGATTCTCAACAATGTTACTCAAAATGCCAAGCCATGGGCTGAGGATGGAAAACTCTCCATTACCTAAAGCCTGCTCACTGTGATGGTAAATGTTATAACATAAAATGAAAAGAAGCATTGGGCTGCTTCCTCCCTAATGTAGAATCCCAAGCAAGAGGGAAAGAGAAGAGAGTGAAGTGATGACAAAACTCCCTTCATTCTGAAACTGTTGCCCATGTATAGACAATGAATCTACAAAAAGCTACCAAGAGTCCCTGTGAACGTATGGCTCTTCTTTGCTAAGCAAGGCTGTTACACAGAGAATTACTGAGAGTTTCATGTCAACAGGTGACTTGATGGAACCCTTTTCCCTCACCGGTAATTTACTTAAATGCCAAGAATCTTAATGCTGACTGTCAACAGCTCCATGTAACATTTAACACATGTGACCTCACTTTAAGTACTTTAAAAATGCATTATCATCTCATCTTAATTTACTGCAGGATCTCAAAGAAATACCATTTCTTGAAATGAATTGTTACATAAATCACAGCTGCAAAGTGATATGACAAAGCCAGCCTGATTGCCCAACACCCCAGAGCACACACAAAGGCAGGAAATCTTCTGCCCTGAAAACAAAGAGAAGACATGTCTGTCTGTTACAGAATTCCCAGCATCAAGGTGTGCCATTGAAGGGTTTCAAAAATTCCTATTGGGACTTCCCTGGAAATCCAGTGGTTAAGACTTTGCCTTTGATTCCTGGTCCGGCAGCTAAGATCGCACATGCCTTGTGGCCAAAAAAACCAAAACATAAAACAGAAACAACATTGTAACAAATTCAATAAAGACTTTTATAAATGGTCCACATTAAAAAAAAAAACCTTTAATAAAAAAAATTCTTTTCTTAAAAAACTAGGAATAAAACTACCATATGACCCAGCAATCCCACTACTGGGCACACACCCTGAGGAAACCAGAATTTAAAAAGGCACATGTACCCCAATGTTCATTGCAACACTATTCATAATAGCTAGAATATGGATGCAACCTAGATGTCCATCAGCAGAT
The DNA here is from genome assembly GCF_003369695.1 of Bos indicus x Bos taurus. Lineage (NCBI taxonomy): Eukaryota > Metazoa > Chordata > Mammalia > Artiodactyla > Bovidae > Bos > Bos indicus x Bos taurus. The sequence continues at coordinate 77,450,534 of NC_040083.1, read as the reverse complement.
GAATGGATAAGAAAGTTGTGGTACATATACACAATGGGATATAACTCAACTATAAAAAAGAATGTATTTGAGTCAGTTTTAATGAGGTGGATGAACCTAGAACCTATTATAGAGTGAAGTCAGAAAGAGAAAGACAAATATCATATATTAACAAATATATATAGAATCTAGAAAGATGGTACTGACCATCCTACATGCAGGGCAGCAAAGGAGACACAGATGTAAAAAACAGACTTTTGGATTCCGTGGGAAAAGAAGTAGGTGGGATGATTTGGGAGAATAGCATTGAAACATATACATTACCATATGTAAAATAGACAGCCAGTGGTGGTTTGGTGTATGATGCAGGGAACCCAAAGCTGGTGTTCTGTGACAACCTGGAGGGATGGGAAGGGAGGTGGGAGGGGATTGGGAAGGGAGGTGGGAGGAGATTCAGGAGGGAGCGGACACATGACTATGGCCAATTCATGTTGATGTATGGTAAAAACCATCACAATGTTGTAAAGTCTTATCCTCCAATTAAAATAAATAAATACGTTTTCTAAAAATAAAATTAAAAATTCCTGTTTAAAAGTAAAATGCAGGTTTCTGGGGCTTCCTGATAACGTTCTGCAAATAACCAGACAACCACCTGGTCCAAATGTTGGGGAAACGTGGAGAATGGCCGTGGAAGCTGGGATGATTTAAGCACCTTGAGACTGCCTCAAATAGAGGGATGTGGCTTAATTGTCCTCAGGATGCCTGGTCTAATATCCAAGAGCACTTACACCAGAGCACCTTGGACAAAAGTCTGAAAAGACAGCTATATTGAGCCTGAAGCAGATCCTCTGGTATGTATGTATTATATGTGTTAGTCTCTCAGTCATGTTTGATTCTTTGCGACCCCATGGACTAGCCCGCCAGGCTCCTCTGTCCATGGAATTCTCCAGGCAAGAATACTAGAGTGGGTTGCCATTCCCTTCTCCAGGGGATCTTCCCAACCCAAGGATCAAACCTGGGTCTCCTGCATTGCAGGCAGACTCTACCATCTGAGCTACCTGGGAAGCCCAGATCCTCTGGTACCTTCAGGTAAAAATTTTCCCAAAGGGTCTTCAGTGATATCCTGCTTGGTCCCAGGAAGAGCACAGGCTCTAAGGAACCCCAAAAGGCACTGGAAGCACCAAAATAGAGCAGCATCAGCTCCCATGGCATAAAAACTACCCCGGATGTTTTATGGCATAAATTATAATTAAACGCTCCAGAATAATCCAGTGCTTCCTGGAGGCCACGCCCAGCCCCTCGAACCTGCCTTCCACAGCCACCACATTCTGACAGGCATAAATCAGAACCTTTCCCTGAGTCCTGCCGGTACCTGCAGGAAACTCACATGTCTGCCCAAGGGCTTCAATTTCCCTCATGCTCTTCCTCCATCCCTATGGCCCATCACACCACCCAGGGGTGTCCAGTGCTCCAGCCTGGTGACGCAACTCATCATCAACCAGACTCCTGCTCCACTTCTGAGATTGCTTTCCACGCTGAAGCCTGCCAAACTACGAAGCAGCTTTCAACTAGTCTCCCCTGATGAAGTAAGAAGTGCTTGCCTGTTCCTCTGTCGCCATGGTCCCCACAGCAGGGACGTGAATGGTGTCACATGTCTTTTACTGCTTTTCTCAGGTATCCACTCTCCTGACCTGGTGGAAAGGCCAATGTCTGTCCCCTTTCCAGTCCAACTACACTTCCCTTTCCCCCATCAGCCGCGGCTCACAGAATCCAGAGACGGGCAGGGAATCTCTCAGCATCTGCTTCCCAGCTACTCTTGCTCCTTGCAGAGAGCTAGGGGTCTCTGTGTGGCCCCCTCATTGCTCCTCCAGAGACGGGTTTCCTGAAACAGGCTCCTGGCCTAGCCAACTGCATACCACCTTCCGTGCTCCCAGATCCTACCACTTCAGGAGCCAGGCTTTGTGTTCTTCAGACCTTGTCACTTGGACCTGAGTTCTGGTCCTTTTCAGGCCCTGAAATCCAACCCCACCTTGGGGCCAGCCTGCTTTTCCAAACCTGAAAGTACAAGGCCTTGATCCATTTGCTTCTCCTTAACTAAGGGGACTAATCGCCAGCGAGGAGTCATGTGATGGTCCCAAGGGCCAGATCCCAGATCTTAGAATAGGAAAAAGTTGTTTATACTTAAGGAAGGGAAGGAGGATACAGAATAAAGTTGGTATAGGTGCACTATAAGTGCAATTTTTAGTTACCACTTCTTTAAAACAGGACTCTTTTGTTATATAAGTGTTTATTCATCAAACATTTAGGGAGTGGCTATAGGTCCATTAAAGTGCTAGACAATAGCAGTCACAGAAACTGCCCTCAGGTAGGTATCTGGAAGCACCTGGAGAACAGCCATCAAAGAGACTCCTCCCATCAACCATGAGGAAATGCTATTAATTATCTCTTAAAATCACTCATTATTATTTGTCTGTAGGCACACAGTATAAATTTCCATATCTTAGATTACCTATTGGTTACTTTGCTTTTTAGAGAGGGCTGTAGATTGGATTTCCTTGGGGTAGAGCCCTCTAGGACCTCAGTACTAAAAATCACATGAGTTTTCCTGGATTGGGGGCTAAGAAACTTTAAACTCTGTCACTCACATCACTTGATGCCTCTAACAGAAGAATCATAGGTGGCAAGCCTGCATGTTCTCTGATTACATTTATAAAGAAAGAAAGCAAAGCTCAGAGAAGTTAATTAATTTCCAAATAGGGAGGCAATCCACAGGGAAAGGGCCAGATTCTAACCAATAAGAAAGTCATTGTCTCCAATTCCAAAACCTTCTATTTCTAACAGGAAGCTGAAAGAAAGCCAGAAGTATTGAACTTCTGAGGGAGGGGGTTTAAGATGTAGGAGTATTGTGGTCATCAGAGTGAGATTTGCCATGAAGCTGATTAAGCTTCAACTTCAGGGCCCTGCACTTACATAAGCTCCTTTGCGTGCATGCTCAGTGTCCAACTCTTTGCGACCCCATGGGCTGCAGCCCGCCAGGCTCCTCTGTCCATGGGATTTCCTAGACAAGAATACTGGAGTGAGTTGCCATTTCCTTCTCTATAAGCTCCTTTGGAGGTTCGTAATATGAAAAGGTAACCCTTCATAAGCATTTCCATCAGGAGAGTGTCATTTCTCACTTGTTTTAAATTTGTAATTTGTTGGATTCTATTTTCTCACCTTAAATAAGTATTTGTTCAAAAATAAAAATTTGCTGAAAATTTAAAAAATTCTTTTCCTTAAATAGGCCCCTCCCAGGGACTTTCTTGGTGGTCCTAAGTCTTCACACTCCCAATGCCCGGGCCCGGGTTCGAGCCCTGGAAGGGAACTAGATCCCACATGCCTCAATGTGCCACAGCTAAGACCTGGTGCAGCCAGATGAATTAATTAACTTAAAAAATAGCTCCCCACCACCACCACCGCCTCCAGATTGCATAAATTCCCAGCAACCCGGTTGCCCCACAGTCCTACATTTGTTTGGCAAGAGCAGAGTGGTCATGCGGTACTGAGTACAGAAAAGGAATTGCCAGCCTTAGAGACACCATCCCTCACCTCACTCATCAAAGAGAGAAACACATATGTGAATAGCATGTAAAGTTAACAAAAACACCTATTAATTGACTGACTTCCTACATATTGAAGGGGAAAACAAAGACATCAGTGCCTGGGGAAAAAGTTATCAGGCAAGGAAATAACCACTGGTGAGTAAATTAACTGAGACCTCACAAAACAGGAAAAGTCAGGAATTCTTAAGTGTAATACAGGAGATTTCATGGTGATTATGTTAATTAAGGATTGAGAACTCTATAAAGCAGTGAATGAGTCCACAAGTCTATACGGAGTTGGTTTATACAGCCCCATTGTTTATTGGTCAGGAAAGTCTTCAGTTAGGCCCAGAGAGGGTCTGATGTCCCCCAGGCTACTGAAGGCTCCTGGTCATTTATTAGCTTCAGTAGGTTAGAACCAGCTATGAAGAAGCATGGCATTCTATTTTAATAACTCCCGGACAAGTGCTACTGGAAGTGGAAAATTTTCTTTGAACATACAGTAAGCCAGGAACAATAAGGTACTCAGCTTAGGGCTAATCCACCTGACAACCATGAGTGATACAAATTATTAAGTGATTAAGTAAACCGAAAGGGCTTAAAACAGTGTCTGGCACATAGCAAGTGCCACATCATTATTTGCTAATATTATTATAGCATATATAATACACTTTATAGTTGGAAAAACTGGGATCCAAAGAGGTCAAGTAACTTTCTCAAGACCACCCAACTAACAGTGATGGAGCTGGATTCCCAATTTAGAGCTCTCTGATTTTTCTTTAGCCAAAACTGCCCTTTTGCACAGAAATCCCTGAATAAATGTCCCAGTTTCCTGGATTCCTTTGAAAGCTATTCTAGAAAGAGAATTTTGAGCATGAACATATTCATCATCACAGGGCTATGATTCACATCACGGTTGTGGTCTTTGGATGTGAGTCCGGAAGTGGCAGGACCTCAGTCCCATGGGCACAACCCTCTTCTTTCAGACCAAAGACTGGAGAAGGGCCGCAGGACAGGACCAATTCCGAGTCTCTGTCCAGAGAACAGATGGCCTGGAGCACATAAGACCCCAGTAAGGAAAATTGTATGTTTTCTAAAAGTGACCACCGTGATATCTCCCACCCCATTTACTCTTCTGATGATGCCCACAATGTATTTTTTTTTAATTTGACTTTATTTTTTACAGCAGTTTAAGGTTTACAGAACAATTGCCCAGAATTTTCTAGGGACCCTTGCCTCCTGGCCCTTCCAAGACCCTGACAAGAGTTCCAAGAGTTCAAAACGTGGTCATAGGTTTTATAAAGTTTGCAAAAATTAGATTTTTAACCTTCATTGGTCAATTCCACAGTCTCATTCCACTCTGTCTTTTCCTCCATCACACTTCCCTTTATGTAGGGTGGTTTTGGAGTGGCCACAGGTATTTCTGAATACCACTGAAGGAGAGTTGGTGATACAAGTAGCTTGAGTTTAGCTTGGAATATGTTTACACAGTTCACGGTCACATTTGTATGTGGTTTAATCTTCCCTTTGTAGGGATGGCTTCCAGAAATACTCCAGCTGCCCACTGTGCTAACACCAAATATCATGGCATGAAGACCTAGGCCAGTGACTGTATCAGGAGACAAAGGACCCAGTGACCCTTGCTACTGAAAGGATGAGGATAATGGAGGGAAAACAAGGACTGAACTGTGTGCAGCCAGAAGCCAGACTATGGGCAAGTCTTCCAGTCATCAGATATGTAATATTGTAAGCAGAAGACCCCTGGTCAGAATTCCTCTTATCTGGAATACTCAACACAGCTGATACAATAATAAACCTATCATATGATTTTTTCATGTTTGTTGGAAATTATGTGAAATGGAATGCATCAGAATTTCTGCATTGTGTACAGGATACACATATAGGTTACAAATTGTAGTACAAACAGTTGCCATATGAGGTCCCATATTTTATGTACTCCAAGGTGTCAGATTGAATCTTAGCATGTCTAACACACCCTTTCCTGACAAAGTCTAACAATGCCTGATGAGATGGCATGCAGTATCGCCACCAATGCTCAGAAATGGCCTAGAAGAAAAAGAAAACTACTCCAGCGACAAAACTCCTATACATAGTGATCAACTGGTCAACCAACCCATTGTTAGTCACTCAGTCATGTCCAACTCTTTGCAATCCCATGGTCTATAGCCTGCCAAGTTCCTTTGTCCATGGAATTCTCCAGGCAAGAATACTGGAGTGGGTTGCCATTTAATTCTCCAGGAGGTCTTCTTGACCCAGGGATTGAACCCAGGTTTCCTGCATTGCAGGAAGTTTCTTTAGCATCTGAGCCATTAGGGAAGCCCCTGGTCAACCAACAGGTGCCATTGTAAGTGTAATTTGATTACTCAACTATATAACACAACCCAACTTGGTAGAAATTTCAAAATGCATCTCAATTGCTCATATGGACCTTATTTTCAGATTATGTATTGCTTTCAGAATCACTGATCCTACTAAAAGAAATATGACAGGAGGGAAACACCCTGATGGAAGCCAATAATGTGAATCAAAAAGTAAAAATTAGCAGAGCTTTAAAGTGTCAAAAAAAAAAAAAAAAACAACCTTTCTTGCTTTTAGAAGATAATGGAAACTAAAATCTTTGATGATCAAAATCATAAAGATAAGGGGAAAAAAGAATTACAACAGCCAATAAAAAGTAGATGAAAATTAAAATAGAAAAGATAAAAGTGATTTGGAGACTCGGAACACTAATACAGGAAACAAAAGGAAGGAAGCTGGATGGCCTCGTAAAGGAAAACATAGTTGGTACAGATGATGGAGCAAGCTTGAGACACTTCAATTCAGTGAATTTGGTGACTTTGCTATGTGTCCTTTACATGTCCTTTTTTATTTAGCCAAAAACAGAGAAGAGGGGGGGAATATTTTAGAGATTTGTCAGGCACACAAATAAGAGTCCACAATGTTGTTTTATGCAGTTTATGAAGTTGCTGATATTTGCCTGCTTTTTTACATATGTAGTTTCATGATTTGTTTTCCAATTCCAAGCATTCCCTATTGATAACTAACATTCTGTTTGTGGTTTTGTATAATTTTTCCTCAAGAAATTCACTGAATTACCTGAGTTTCAGGCCCTACTAACAGTAGATGTGACTCCAGAGAGAGATTGTGCAGTTTGAGCCTCTGTCAATGGATGTCAAACAATATTAATTATTCTCTGCAAAGAGAAGAGGACCTGAAGAGGCAGAGGCAGATCTGGATGGCCCCACAGGTTCGCTTTTCTCTCTGATATGGAGAGTTTGGTTAAAGGTGCCCACCAGGGTGATAGCTTTGCGGAAAAACAGAGTATGTTGGCAAGTGTTGGCTGCTTTTTGTACCTTTCAGGAAGACTCAATAGTAAATTCAGGCTAGGTAACCACTTTGAAAGCAGGGAGGGAAAGAAATAAAGCTATACCAAGGCAGAAAGTTGCTTTCTGCTGAGGCCCTTATATCTGAGTTGATTCTCAAAGTTGAAAAAGTCAACTGGCTAAATAGTTACCATTTGTAATATAAATGAATGAGTAAATGAATGAATAAATAAAAATTTTAAAAGTCCACCTTCTCCTCAACATAGATTCCAGTGCCAACTGCTATGAAGTCATAGTCTTTATTGCAGTCACCTTGATTAGCTTAAACACAAAGAGATTGTTAAGGATATAAAGAGCTCCTAGGATTGCTAGAAAGTCTGAAGAAGCAGGCTGTAGCTGTAGGGAGACTTCCCAAATAAGCAATTTTCATTTTTGGAGGCAGCAGCTCCCTAGTAGTTCAGTTTGATGGTGTGGTTCTGGAAGGCACCCTTGAATCTCAGTCTAGGGTCATTTTCAGCAGAACTCTGGCCAATACACCTCACTTAAGAGCAGTGGTGATACTCTATAAGTCTCATCTATAGGTGTGAGAATAATAAAAAAGATCTTTCCACAAGGGCTTAATTCCCAAAATATACAAACAGCTCATACAACTCAACAGCAACAACAACAAAAAACAAAACATTCAATCAAAACAGGCAGAAAATCGAAATAGATATTTCTCCAAAGAAGACATACAGATGGCCAACAGGGACATGAAAAGATGCTCAATATTACTAATTATTAGAAAAATGCAAATCAAAACTATAATGCAGTATCACCCCACACTGGTCAGAATGGCCATCATTAAAATCTATAAATAACAAATGCTGGAGAGGGTGTGGAGAAAAGGAAAACCTCCTAAACTGTTGGTGGGAATGTAAGTTGGTGCAGCCACCACGGGAAAACAGTATGGAGGTTCCTCAAAAAACTAAAAATAGAGTGGCCATATGATTTAGCAATGCTGCTGCTGCTGCTAAGTCACTTCAGTCATGTCCGACTCTGTGTGACCCCATAGACAGCAGCCCACCAGGCTCCTCCATCCCTGGAATTCTCCAGGCAAGAACACTGGAGTGGGTTGCCATTTCCTTCTTCAATGCATGAAAGTGAAAAGTGAAAGTGAAGCCGCTCAGTCACGTCCGACCCTCTCCGACCCTCAGCAACCCCATGGACTGTAGCCTACAGGCTCCTCCGTCCATGGGATTTTCCAGGCAAGAGTACTGGAGTGGGGTGCCATTGCCTTCTCCGTCAGCAATCCTACTCCTGGGCATATCTGGACAAAACTTTAATTCAAAAAGATACATGCACCCCTATGTTCATAGCAGCACTGTTCACAACAGCCAAGACATGGAAACAACCTAAATGTCCATCAACAGATGAATAAACAAAAAGGATGTGGTACATATACACGATGGAACGCTACTCAGCCACAAAAAATAATGAAATAATGCCATTTGCAGCAACACAGATGGACCTAGAGATTATCATTCTAAGTGAGGTAAGTCAGACAGAGAAAGACAAATACCAAATGATATCACTTACATGTGGAATCTAAAATATGGCACAATAAACATCTACAAAACGGAAACAGACTCAGATACTTAAAAACAGACTTTGCCAAGAGGGTTGTGGAGGGGAAGGGATGGAGGGGGAATTTGGGGTTAGCAGATGCAGGCTATTACATAGAGAGCTTATAAACAGAGCTTACTATACAGCATAAGGATCTATACTCAATATCCTGTGATAAACCATAACAGAAAAGAATATAAAAACAAATGTGTGTATATACATATATATATATATTTCAGCTATACATACATTCATATATCTGAATCACTTTTCTGTGCAGCAGAAATTAACATAACATCGTAAATCAACTGTACTTCAGTTAAAAAAAAAGATCTTTCCTTCACCATGTTGTTTCATGTAGGTGAAATGTATTCTTTACACTGTGTGGCATCTCATATTGGGGCTTCCCTGGTGGCTCAGCAGTTCAGAATCCACCTGCCAATGCAAATCCCTGGATCAGGAAGATCCCCTGGAGAAAGAAATGGCAACCCACTCCAGTATTCTTGCCCAAGAAATCCCATGGGCAAAGGAGCCTGGCGGGCTACAGTCCATGGGGTCACAAGAGAGTCAGACATGACTTAAATGACTGAACAACAACATGTCATATTATGAATATGCCACCATGTTTTTATCCATTCTTCTGGATATTTCATTATTCCCAGTTTTGGAACATTGGGAATAAAATTGGTGTGTGCGTGTGTGTGTGTTAGTTTCTCAGTCGTGTCCAACTCTTTGCAACCCCATAGACGGCAGCCCACCAGGCTCCCCCGTCCATGGGATTCTCCAGGCAAGAACACTGGAGTGGGTTACCATTTCCTTCTCCAAAAGGAACTATAGAAAGAAAGAAAGTGAAGTCGCTCAGTCGTGTCCGACTCTCTACGACCCCATGGACTGCAGCCTACCAGGCTCCCCTATCCATGGAATCCTCCAGGCAAGAGTACTGGAGTGTGTCACCATTTCCTTCTCCAAAATTGGTATGAACATTCTTAAAAAAAAAAAAATACAGTTTTCCAGATCTGTACCAATATTGTCTGACCCCTTTTGGGAATTTTCTTAAGGATCCTTCATAATAAAATGCAGCACCATTGTGCAAAATGTTGTTGGAAAAATGTTGTTAGGCAGTGATATAAGCATGACTACCTTTTTTTTTACCGATACTAGAAGTATCAGTAATTAGTGGGAATTAACCTCTGTAATAAGTACAAGGATACAAAGATGGAGTTATTTAACGTCCACCACCTATTTCATTCAGCCTTCTCACTCTACCTCTCACACTACCACCGCTGTCAATAAAACTGGAAAAAACTGTGCCACAGAACAGGATAATCTTGAAAATTTTTGTTTACCACTGAAAATTGCTTCCAAAGCAGGAATATTCAGGAGTTGACAATGTTGAATTCTTTAACACTCAAAGGAGACTTTTTGTTGCCTATGTTTGGAATGTATGACAAACATCCTTTGACAGCAATAAAAGGCAGCAGGTTCTCCCAGTGGTAGAGGGAAACTGCTATTACAGACAAGTTCACCTACTCCAAAGTTCTTCATGATAATCAGATTAGCAGCAACTCTATTATCAATGAATTCTATTTTTGATAGGGGATATTCTTATATTCTCCATATAAGCTTCCATTTGTGTGTGTGTTAATCACTCAGTCATGTCTGACTCCTCGCGACCCCATGGACTTTTAGCCCTCCAGGCTCCTATGTCCATGGAATTCTTCAGGCTAGAATACTGGAGTGGGTTGCCATTTCCTTTTCCAATATAGGCTTCCATACATAGGTTAATTCAGGTCACTTACTAAGTCTGTTTCAGGGAAATAATGCAAACGTGGAATTTCTATGCTTGGCTTTTCAATACCTCTTGCAACAGACCTGAGACTATATGGTTCAGTAATTCTTATAACTGACTCGAAAGTGTAAAATTTCTCTGCAGAATTTGGTCTTTGGTGTAAATATGTTTTTGCTTCTGAAAAAATCTTTTATCTTACGGGAAAAACTATGAGCAAGATTCTTTTGACTCTGCTATCCTTCACCCCAACCTATCTCATAACTTCCCTGGTCAATAGTAAATGCTTCCGAGACTGACTAATAGAAGTCACCTGTGATTTTACTTTGTGTCCTCTTAGCTAACCTGGGCCTATTCTTCCCAAAAGTCCTTTCCTCATACAGTTTCAAGCTAGACTTGTATGCAAGAGCAATTTGCATGAGATTTGGAAGCCACAGAGTAGGCAGCAGCTGTTATGCTTGGAACTTGAATGCAGGTTACACACGTTCCTGACCTGGCTCATCTTGTCAGCCTGGAGCAGCAACAGGCTGTACAGCTCCTTCAGCTCCTGCCAGATCCCTTCAGTCAGTTCCTCCTAGTTCCGGGCCTGCACATGGCTTCACAGCAACAAGCACCAGCTTTCCTACAGGTCAGCGGCATCACCAGAGTTAGATGCAGTGAAAGACAGATAGTTTGCCCTCGTACGTTCCGATCTGTTCATTTTCCTCTGCTTCACCTCCAGCTTTTCTTCCCAACTGCCTGCCTTGATGACCTACAGCAATGTCAGGCCAACCACCAAACAGTTCCCCTTCATAGGCTTTCAAAGTCACTAGCTGGAGACTTTTCTCTGATCCTCCAACCAGTCTCCTTCCAGAACTTGACTGCCTTAGCTCTTCCATAGTTGTATAAAGTCTGAAGGTGAAAGTTAAAGGGTCAGTCACTCAGTCGTGTCCGACTCTGCGACCCCATGGTCTGTAGTCCACCAGACTCCTCTATTCATGGGATTCTCCAAGCAAGAATACTGCAGTGGGTAGCCATTCACTACTCCAGGGGATCTTCCCGACCCAGGGGTCAAACCTGGGTCTCCCACATTGCAGGCAGATTCTTTACCATCTGAACCACAGGGAAGCCTATCGCTACCACAAATCCCATTTCCATACCACTCACAGTGGCTTCCCAAATGGCACTAGTGGTAAAGAATCCGCCTGCCAATGCAGGAGACACATAAGAGATAGGGTTTCAGTCTCTGAGTTGGGAAGATCCCCTGGAGGAAGGAATGGCAACCCATTCCCATATTCTTGCCTGGAGAATCCCACAGACAGAGGGGCCTCACAGGCTACGGCCCATAGGGTCACACAGAGCCAGAATGACTGAAGCGACTTAGCACACAGGCACAGTGGTTCTGCTCCCCTGGCTGAACTCTGATGATGTGGTTCAGCTGACGATGCTGATGGAGAACAGGGTGACAGAAGGACCAAGAAATGCAGCTCCAAGTCTCAGCTTAATTACTGCAGTCGCTCAGGAGCACTGGCAGAGAGCAAATCAAGGCACCTTACTCATTTTTGTTGTTGTTCTTCAGTCATTCAGTTGTGTCTGACTCTTTGTGACCCCATGGACTGCAGCACGCCAGGCTTCCCTGTCCTTCGCCAACTCCCGGAGTTTGCTCAAATTCATGTCCATTGAGTCAGTGATGCCATCCAATCGTATTGTCCTCTATCGTCCTTTCCCCTCCTGCCTTCAATCTTTCCCAGCATAAGGATCTTTTTCAATGAGTCAGTTCTTCACATTAGGTGGCCAAAATATTGGAGCTTTAATATCAGTGCTTCCAATGAATATTCAGGGTTGCTTTCCTTTGGGATTGACTGGTTGGCTCTCCTTGCTATCTAAGCCACTCCCAAGAGTCTTCTCCGGCACTACAGTTTGAAGGCATCAATTTGTCAGCGCTCAGCTTTCTTTATAATCCAACTCTCACATCCATACATGACTCCTGGAAAAACCATAGCTTTAACTAGATGGACCTTTGTCAGCAAAGTAATGTCTCTGCTATTTAATACACTGTCTAGGTTGGTCAGAGCTTTTGTTCCAAGGAACAAGCGTCTTTTAATTTCATGGCTGCAGTCACCATCCACAGTGATTTTGGAGCCCAGGAAAATAAATTCTGTGACTGTTTCCACTGTTTCTCATCTATTTACCATGAAGTGATGGGACCAGATGCCATGATCTTTGTTTTCTGAATGTTGCCTTTAAGCCAGCTTTTTCACTCTCCTCTTTCACCTTCATCAAGAGGTTCTTTAATTCCTCTTACTTACTTCTAACAGTCATCAAAAGTCTTCACATTTTTTATGAGATCTGATACAGCCATTCTACCCCTAAGAATTAATCTCAAGGAAATAGCTACAGATTGTATAATCGTATAATATTTTGATAAATCATTTGGTGAAACATTTTGGTTAAAATAGATGATCTAGGAAATACTGTCTCAAGATGGTTAGTTTAGCTGATGGCAGATCTTTTTGCTTTGCAGAGTTGAATGTGCAGAGATGTATAACTCTGAACTCTGTACATCCTGAGGAATGTTGGGAAAATGTGTCTGGGAAAGAGAAAGAAGAGAGAAGGGGCTACTGTCCGGAAAGAAGAATGGAGGGTAGAAAACACAAACATCAAGTGACTAAATAATCTTGAGTTTCCAGGATTCTTTTGTGTGCTGTGTGTTCCCCTATGAAACAGTCTCATTTGCTAATTCTCAGTGGGACTGGCTCTATTTGGAGACAAGTTAAAGTGTTGAGTCCATCTTCAAAATGAACATACAGCAAAACTAGAAAAAAATAGGGAAATACTGGAAATAATCCAAGTGTTGGAAATTGGGAATCATTTAAATGAAGTACGTCATTTCTAGACAACAAAATACCAAGCTACCATCAAAAACTATTTGTAAAAGAATGTTTAATAATACAAAAAGTCATCTAAAGTTAAGAAAGCACATTTCAAATAGAATGGAGATTATTAGCAAAGGGAAAAGGAAGTAAACACCAAATACTGACAGCTGTGGTAAGCTAGGCTGGTTTTTATTTTCTTCTTTTTATTTATTTGCAATGTTTTTAGTTCTATAATGAGCAGATATTTCTTTCGTAACAAAACAAAAATAGTGTATGTAGATTTTTGTAAACGGTGTGTCTTAAACCTGAAACAAGGGCTCAAAGGTAGAAAAACAAACAGTAGGTAGACTTAGGCAAGTACTCGTGTTCCAGAAATTGCTATTTTGATCCAGCTGCGTCCTGTCACACTTCTGTCACCCTCAGGAGAAGGGACATTGGTCAGCACATTCCTCCTCTCCTCCTCCTCAACCAGGACAGTCTGCACGAAGGCACAGACACAGAGATGGGACTCACTGTCCTCAAAGTGAGGCAGTTCTTACCTTGTCTGTCAGAGGCTGCCATTGACTACGGGGAGCAAAACTTGACACCATCCAGGAGAGCTGAAGCTGCACTTCCAAATTTATCCCCTCAAGAAAACCTCACATGTGCACAAGGACTTATGCACTAGAATGTTTATTTCAGGATGGCTTCCCTGGTGGCTCAGACGGTAAAGCGTCTGCCCGCAATGCAGGAGACCTAGGTTCGATTCCTGGGTCAAGAAGATCCACTGGAGAAGGAAATGGCAATCCACTCCAGCACCCTTGCCTGGAAAAATCCCATGGACGGGGGAGCCTGATAGGCTACACCCCATGGGGTCACAAAGAGTCAGACACGACTGAGTGACTTCACTTTCACTTTCTTTTTTTATTAATTTTTTTCCTATGGAAAATTTCAAACATATATTGATATAAAAGCTAACAGAGGAATTTAATAAGCCCCCATATGCCTGTTCCTCAACTTCAATAATAATCAAGTCATGGTCAATCTCATCTCATCTAAACCCCACCCACTCACCACCACTCTTGTATTATTATTTCAAGGCCCGCCCCAAACATCATACCATCTCATCCATAAATATTTCAGTATAGTTATATCACACATTTCTGAATATATCTGAATATAATATATATAATAAAACTCTTTAAAAGTAACTGAAAATAATAATAACCATAATAGCTTGTTACATCAAAGACAAAATGAGAATCATTTCTTAATAGCTTTAATTCTCAGGTCAAAGTTCAAATTTTCAGTTTTTTTTCATAAATATGATCATTCTTGAAATAATTAAGACTCTGAAAATGATGGGATATTTTAAAACTATTGTTAAATTTTTTAGATGCAATAATGATTTTGTGTTTTTTAAGTCTTATTCTGAAATGCTTATGGAAAAAATGATACATTACCTGGGATTTGCTTCCAAATGGGGGTAATGAGGATGGTGACAAAACAAGATGGACTGAGACTTAATCAATGTTGAAGTTCAAAAGTGGGTACATTACTGTTCATTATACCATCTCCTCTGCATTTTTGTATTAAAGTATTTGAAATTTTCCATAGTAAAAAACAAACAAAAGAAATACAAACAGTATGGACATATAAAGACAAAATTAAGAATGTAGTTACATGCAGAAGGAGAAGTAGAGGGTAGTTGACATTATTGGAAATTTTCTACTTCGTTGTTGCAAGTGACCTTTGTATTATTTTAAGTGTGTATATTTTAAGTATTATGTTATTTAACACTAAAATAGAAGATGATAGGCAAAATGAAAGTGCTGATATGTATATAGTCATATACTAATGCTGATATGTGGTGCCACAAACCAAGAATTAGTATTACCCCAATTCAGTGTGGTTGAACACCAAACGCTGGGGGGATTTATGCGGTGATCAATACACAAACACACACGTGTGCATATGCACGCACACAGTGCTGAAACAGTAGCCTCAGAAGCAATGCTTATCCTTACTACACGCAACACTCTAAGGTCTTATATTATAGTTCACTTTCTAAAATGTGCTGGTCAGGATGCAAATAAACTGACTTCTTGACCCTAAATGATCTACAGTGTGGAAAAACACAGGACCATTTGATGATTCAGGTCTCTTCAAATTCTCAAACTATGGAAGGATAAAATTGGTTGAATCTATTTTATAGGCATTCAGTTCAGTTCAGTTCAGTTCAGTCATGTCCGACTCTTTGCGACCCCATAAACCACAGCATGCCAGGCCTCGCTGTCCATCACCAACTCCCAGAGTCCACCCAAACCCATGTCCATTGAGTCAGTGATGCCATTCAACCATCTCATCCTCTGTCGTCCCCTTCTCCTCCTGCCCTCAATCTTTCCCAGCATCAGGGTCTTTTCCAATGAGTCAGCTCTTCACATCAGGTGGCCAAAGGATTGGAGTTTCAGCTTCAATATCAGGCCTTCCAATGAACACCCAGGACTGATCTCCTTTAGGATGGACTGGTTGGATCTCTTTGCAGTCCAAGGGACTCTCAAGAGTCTTCTCTAACACCACAGTTCAAAAGCATCAATTCTTCAGCACTCAGCTTTCTTCACAGTCCAACTCTCACATCCATACATGACCATTGGAAAAACCATAGCCTTGACTAGATGGACCTTTGTTGGCAAAGTAATGTCTCTGCTTTTTAATATGCTGTCTACATTGGTCATAACTTTCCTTCCAAGGAGTAAGCGTCTTTTAATTTCATGGCTGCAAGTCATCATCTGAGCAGTGATTTTGGAGCCCAGAAAAATAAAGTCTGACACTGTTTCCACCGTTTCCCCATCTATTTGCCATGAAGTGATGGGACTGGATGCCATGCTCTTAGTTTTCTGAATGTTGAGCTTTAAGCCAACTTTTTCACTCTCCTCTTTCACTTTCAACAAGAGGCTTTAAGGGTAGTGTCATCTGCATATCTGAGGTTATTGATATTCCTCCCAACAATCTTGATTCCAGCTTGTGCTTCCTCCAGCCCAACATTTCTAATGATGTACTCTGCATATAAGTTAAATAAGCAGGGTGACAATATACAGCCTTGAAGTACTCCTTTTCTTATTTGGAACCAGTCTGTTGTTCCACGTCCAGTTCTAAGTGTTGCTTCCTGACCTGCATACAGATTTCTCAACAGGCAGGTCAGGTGGTCTGGTATTCCCATCTCTTTAAGAATTTTAGCCCTGGTTACAAATACCAGCTAGAGAAGGGTCTTCAGGGGCAGGGGCTCTGGGTTCAGTAGACTTTGGTATGACATAAGCACTCTTGGAGGAGGTCACCATTAACCCCACCATAGAGCCATTGGAACTTACAGAGAACTGGGAAACAGACTCTTGGAGGTCACAAACAAAACCTTGTGTGTGCCAGAACCCAAGAAAAAAGAGCAGTGACCCCACAAGAGACTGACCCAGACTTGTCCATGAGTGTCCAGAAGTCCCTGCTGGAGGTGTGGGTCAGTGGTGGCCTGCTGCAGGGTTGGGGCACTGAGTGCAGCAGTGTTGTGCATGGGACTTTTTGAAGGAGGTCCATTATTTTCATTACCTTCACCATAGTTTGGTCTCGGGTCAAATAACAGGGAGGGAACACAGCCTCACCCATCAACAGAAAATTGGATTAAAGATTTACTGAGCATGGCCCCACCCATCAGAACAAGACCCAGTTTCCCCCTCAGTCAGTCTCTCCCATCAGGAAGCTTCCATAAGCCTCTTATCCTTCTCCATCAGAGGGCAGACAGAATGAAAACCACAATCACAGAAAACTAACCAATCTGATCACATAGACCACAGCCTTGTCTAACTCAGTGAAACTATGAGCCATGCTGTGTAAAGCCACCCAAGATGGACGGGTCATGGTGGAGAGTTCTGACAAAATGCGGTTCACTGGAGAAGGGAATGGCAAACTGCTTCAGTATTCTTGCCTTGAGAACCCAATGAATAGTATGAAAAGGCAAAAAGATAGGACACTGAAAGAGGAACTCCCCAGGTTGGTAGGCGCCCAATATGCTACTGGAGATCAGCAGAGAAATAGCTCCAGAAAGAATGAAGAGACAGAGCCAAAGCAAAACCAACACCCAGTTGTGGATGTGACTGGTGCTGGAAGTAAAGTCTGATGCTGTAAAGAGCAATATTGCATAGGAACCTGGAATGTTAGGTTCACGAATCAAGGCAAATTGGAAGTGGTCAAACAGGAGATGGCAAGAGTGAACAACAACAAATTAGGAATTAGAGAACTAAAATGGACTGGAATTGGTGAATTTAACTCAAATAACCATTATATCTACTACTGTGGGCAGGAATCCCTTAGAAGAAATGGAATAGCCATTATAGTCAACAAAAGAGTCCGAAATGCAGTACTTGGATGCAATCTGAAAAATGACCGAATGATCTCTGTCCATTTCCAAGGCAAACCACCCAATATCATAGTAATCCAAGTCTATGTTCCAATCAGTAATGCTGAAGAAGTTGAAGTTAAATGGTTCTATGAAGACCTACAAGACCTTTTAGAACTAACATCCAAAAAAGATGTCCTTTTCATTATAGGGGACTGGAAAGCAAAACTAGGAAGTCAAGAAATACCTATGGCAGAAAGTGAAGAACTAAAGAGCATCTTGATGAAAGTGAAAGAGAAGAGTGAAAAAGTTGGCTTAAAGCTCAACATTCAGAAAACTAAGATCATGGCATCCTGTCCCTTCACTTCACAGTAAAATAGATGGGGAAACAGTGGAGACAGTGAGTGGCTTTATTTTTCTGGGCTCCAAAATCACTGCAGATGGTGATTACAGCCATGCAATTAAAAGACGCTTATTCCTCACAAGGAATGTTAGGACCAACCTAGACAGCATATTAAAAAGCAGAGATATTACTTTGCCAACAAAGGTCTGTCTAATTAAAGCTATGTTTTTTCCAGTAATCATGTCTGGATGTGAGAGTTAGACTATAAAAGAAAGCTGAGTGCAAAAGAATTGATGCTTTTGAAGTGTGGTGTTGGAGAAGACTCTTGAGAGTCCTGCAAGGAGAGACTGCAAGGAGATCCAACCAGTCCATCCTAAAGGAGACCAGTCCTGGGTGTTCATTGGAAGGACTGATGTTGAAGCTGAAACTCTAGTACTTTGGCCACCTGATGTGAACAGCTGACTCATTGGAAAAGACCCTGATGCTGGGAAAGATTGAGGGCAGGAGGAGAAGGGGATGACAGAGGATGGGATGGTTGGATGGCATCGCCAACTTGATAGACATGGGTTTGAGTGGACTCTGGGAGTTGGTGATGGACAGGGAGGCCTGGCGTGCTGCGGTTCATGGGGTCGCAAAGAGTCGGACACGACTGAGTGACTGAACTGAACTGAACTGAACAGGCAAATTTGGCCTTGGAGTACAGAATGAAGCAGGGCAAAGGCTAATAGAGTTTTGCCAAGAGAATGCACTGGTCACATCCAACACCTTCATCGAACAACACAAAAGAAGACTCTACACATGGACGTCACCAGATGGTCAATGTCAAAATCAGATTGATTATATTCTTTTCAGCCAAAGATGGAGAAGCTCTATACAGTCAGCAAAAACAAGACTGGGAGCTGACTGTGGCTCAGATCATGAACTCCTTTTTGCCAAATTCAGTCTTAAATTGAAGAAAGTAGGTAAAATCACTAGACCATTCAAGTATGACCTAAATCAAATCCCTTATGATTATACAGTTGAAGTTACAAATAGATTCAAGGGATTAGATCTGATAGGCAGAGTGCTGGAAGAACTATGGATGGAGGTTTGTGACATTGTACAGGAGGCAGTGATCAAGACTGTCCCCAAGAAAAAGAAATGGAAAAAGGCAAAATTGTTGTCTGAGGAGGCCTTACAAATAGCTGTGAGAAGAAGAGAAGTGAAAGGCAAAGGAGAAAAGGAAAGATATACCCATGTGAATGCAGAGTTCCAAAGAATAGCAAGGAGAGATAAGAAAGACTTGCTCAGGGATCAATGCAATAAAATAGAGGAAAACAACAGAATGGGAAAGACTAGAGATCTCTTCAAGAAAATTAGAGATACCAAGGGAACATTTCATGGAAAGATGGGCACAATAAAGGACAGAAAACCTAACAGAAGAAGAAGATAGTAAGAACAGGTAGCAAAAATACACAGAAGAACTGTACAAAAAAGATCTTCATGACCAAGATAATCACGATGGTGTGATCACTCACCTAGAGCCAACCATCCTGGAATGTGAAGTCAAGTGGGCCTTAGGAAGCTTCACTATGAACAAAGCTAGTGGAGGTGATGGAATTCCAGTTGAGATCTTTCAAATCCTAAAAGATGATGCAGTGAAACTGTTGCACTCAATTTGACAGCAAATTGGAAAACTCAGCAGTGGCCACAGACTGGAAAAGGTCTGTTTTCATTCCAATCCCAAAGAAAGGCAATGCCAAAGAATGCTCAAACCACCACACAGTTGCACTCATCTCACATGCTAGCAAAGTAATGCTCAAAATTCTTCATGCCAGGCTTCAACAGTACATGAACCGTGAACTTCCAGATGTTCAATCTGGATTTAGAAAAGGCAGAAGAACCAAAGATCAAATTGCCAACATCCATTGGATCATCAAAAAAGCAAGAGAGTTCCAGAAAAGTATCTACTTCTGCTTTATTGACTATGCCAAGGCCTTTGACTATGTGGACCACAGGAAACTGTGGAAAATTCTTAAAGAGATGGGAATAACAGACAACTTGACCTGCCTCCTGAGAAATCTGTATACAGCTCAAGAAGCAAAGGTTAGAACTGGACATGGAACAACAGACTGGTTCCAAATAGGAAAAGGAGTACATCAAGGCTGTATATTGTCACCCTGTTTATTTAACTTAAATGCAGGGTACATCATGAGAAATGCTGGACTGGATGAACCATAAGCTGAAGTCAAGATTGCCAGGAGAAATATCAATAACCTCAGATATACAGAAGATACCACACTTATGACAGCGAAAGAAAAAAAGAAAGCAAAGAAGAGCTAAAGAGCCTCTTGATGGAAGTAAAAGAGGAGAGTGAAAAAGTTGGCTTAAAACTCAACATTCAGAAAATGAAGATCATGGCATCTGGTTCCATGACTTAATGGCAAATAGATATGGAAACAGTGATAGACTTTACTTTTGGGGGCCCCAAAATCACTGCAGATGGTTACTGCAGTCATGAAATTAAAAGTCGCTTGCTGCTTGGCAAAAAAGTTATGCCAACCTAAACAGCATTTTAAAAGGCAGAGACAGAGAACAAGATGGCAGAGAAGTAGGTGGACGTGGATTACATCTCTCTCCCCAGATACATCAGAAAAACATCTTCAGATACAGAAGTGCATGCAGAACATCAGCTGAGAGTGGACAAGAGGACCTCACCAGTAGAAAAGAATATATAGAACCATGCAAAACTCGGTAGGATGAAGGAACTAAGGGGAAAAACAGGAATATTAGTAGGACTGGACCTACTCTTGGTGGGTGAAGGAACTGAAGCAGGGGTCTGATCCCCACAGCGGGGAAATTGTCTGAGTCAGAGGAGAAACATTTAAGTCTGAGAGTGAAACAACTGATCTGTGGCAGCCTAAATGGAATGAGAATCAGGCAGTCCTTGCCACAGCCATACATGTCCCAGACAGGGACTCAGATCCCCTGGAAGGCGCAGTGGCTGGGAGCTGGAGTTTAGGGATTGTGGAGCAATCCCCAGGTGAGGGCTGCTCTTGACTATGGAAAGACAGATGGAGGGGATGTGAGGAAGGAGATCGTGCTGGGAAATGCCTGTGGAGGGAAGCCAGGCAGCCAAGGAAGCAAGGTGATACTGCTGAGTTACGTAGTGGGTGGAGCCATCACCATAGCCTCTCTCTCTCTACACGCCAGCATGGGCAGCTGAACAATGGAGAGGCTAGCCCATCAAACGCCTGACACACCAAACTATAGAGTAGGACCCCACCCCAGGGTGCTCCTTTCAATGACTGACGCGTGGAACTACAGAGTAGGACCCCAGCCAAAGGGGCCTCTCTACACGCCTGATGCGCTGAACAACAGAGGCAAGGGAGCCCTTTAAGTGCATCAACGGGCGGAGCTACGGAGAAAGGCTGACCAAAGAGGCCTTCTGATCACCAGCTACAAGAGGCTGGAAAAAAGTCTCTGAATGAGCCATAACTCCTACCACAGAGGCAGTCTGTGTCCCTGAACACTTGGTGCTGCCAGGGTCCAAGCAGGTACACCACCTTCATGCTCAACTCTCACTGGGGCAGAGTTGCCACAGGCCAAAAAAAAAAGAGTCTTGTACCCATGCACACAGGGTCTCTTCAGTCCTGTCTGACTCTTTGCGACCCTGTAGACTGTGGCCCGCCAGGCTTCCTTGTCAGGGAAGGCTGTTCTCCAGGCAAGAATACTGGAGCATATTGGCCAATACTGGTTGCCATATCCTTCTAGAGCACTTTATTTCCTGCTGCCCAACTGCCAACCCATCTGAGTACCTGGCGCTGCCAGAATCCCTGCGACCCACCATCTCCACACCCGGCCCTCACAGGGGCAAACCCAAGCCCTCCAGCACAGCCTCAGGAGCTAAACCCCACCAGACGACCCACATGTAGAGGTGGAAATAAAACCACAACAGAAACCCAGGTGCAGTGTGGCTAAGGAAGAAGACCCAAAACCTTCCCACCAGCTGTACAACTGCAGATTAAATCCACACAATCAACTAAGCAGACTCTGTATCTATGGAATAAATAAAAGGTCATTGAGAGCTCCCATAAAAGAAAACACTAGCTCTGATAGCTGTGGACATTGGAGGCAAGAACACACAGGAGTAGGACTAGATTAGAATCTGAGCAGCCCCCGCAGCAGGTCCAGAGATCAGTACAGTCTAGGAGGGCATCCTAAGGAGGTAAGGTGGACAGTGATTCCCAGCACGGGAAAGGATTCTGACAGCAGAGACTCAAGAAAAACATTTATTATGCTTATTTTTTGACTTGTTCTGTAGATTCTTTTGGATCCTTTTTTCGCTTTCTTTTTTGTTCTTTTTTACCCCTCTGGTGTAGTTGTCAATTTTATTGCCACTGCTGCTGCTGTTGCTGCTAAGTCGCTTCAGTCATGTCTGACTCTGTGCAACCCCATAGACGGCAGCCCACCAGGCTCCCCCGTCCCTGGGATTCTCCAGGCAAGAACACTGGAGTGGGTTGCCATTTCCTTCTCCAATGAATGAAAGTGAAAAGTGAAAGTGAAGTTGCTCAGTCGTGTCCGACCCTCAGCGACTCCATAGACTGCAGCCTACCAGGCTCCTCCATCCATGGATTTTCCAGGCAAGAGTACTGGAGTGGGGTGCTATTGCCTTCTCCCTTATTGGCACTAAGAAATTCAATTAAGCTTTTGAGCTTTTTTCTTTTTTTTTTTTGGTTTTTTTTTTTTCTTCTTCCTCTTTATTTCATTTTTTTTATTCCTTTATTTCTCATGTGTTCCCCATCCTGAACCCTTTTTTCTTTCTTTCTTTTTCCTCAGTCACATTTTTTATTGTTGTGATAAACCTCTGCCCCTACATTGGGTTTTTGCAGTTCTGTGGAGTTTTTCTCTCTTTTTTGTCTTTTCTATTTTTAAAAATTTTTTAACCTATTATTATTTTTTCTACATTTATTCCTTTGTTTGCTTTTCCTACTATTCTTTTCCCCTTGCAGTTAATCTTTAATGTATATAAATCTTCTTTTTCTACCTCTATTTAACTTTGCATATATACTCTTCTTTTCTTTCTCTCCTTTCCTCTCAACATATTTGTTAGTTTTATTTTCATTGCTTTATTCCCCACTTGGCACCTTGCTTTAGTTTTATTTTCCAGCTTGTGCTTAAGTTACTTTTGTTCTTAACTGGAAAATAATTTTTGACTTACTTTGTTCACCAGATCAATCTACGGTACTTTATTTTTGTTGGACTGTTTTCCACTTTGCTCATGGGTGTATATTTATATGTGTATATTCCATTATTTTTTTCCATTATTTTAATTATTATTTGCCTGATTTTGTAAATGCCATATTTCTGGAGTTCATCTCTGGTTTCTTGTCTTTGTATATTTGTTTTACTCCCCCTTAATGCCATAACAAACTGACTGTGGAATCTTCGTTCCTGACCAGAGATCAAAGCCTGAGCCTTTGGAGTGGGAGCACTGACTCCAAAACACTTGACTACCAGAGAACTAACCCTAGGGAGTACCAAATAGTGAGAACTCAAACAAAAGAAACCACTTGAATACAAGACCCAGCATCACGTAACCACCAGTAGCACCCTGTGCAAGATGCCTAATCTAAACAACAAACAAAACAAAAATATAAACCAAATCATCAGCAGACAGGAGTACCACCTCACTCAGCCTTGCCCATTAGAGAAAAAACAAACAAACAAAAACTCACCGTAAATCTCACCCTATATGAAGCTCACACAAATCACTGGACCAACCTTAGGAGGGCAGAAACCAAAAAGAAAAAAGAATTCAACCTTCTTCAAGTAAAGAATTCAAATTTCCCTGAAGCCTGGGAAAAGGAAACTTCAAACATAATAACTTTAAAAAAAAAAATGGAAATGCAGAGAAATACTGCACAAATGTAGGAACAAACTAGAAACACAGAAATCCAAATAAATGAAGAGGAAATAGGAAAATTACCTGAAGAAGAATTCAGAATAATGGTAGTAAAGATGATCAAAAAGCTTGAAAGCAAAATGGAGAAAATGCAAGACTCAATTAACAAAGACCTAGAAGAATTAAAGAATAAGCATACAGAGACAACACAATTACTGAAAATAAAAATACTCTAGAAGGAATCAACAGCAGAATATTGAAAGCAAAAGAACAAATCAGTGAGCTGGAAGATAAATGGTGGAAATAGTTCTGAAGAGCAGAATAAAGTAAAAAGAATGAAAAGAGCTGAGGACAGGTTCAGAGACCTCTGGGACAATATCAAATGCACCAACATTCGAATTATAGGGGTTCCAGAAAAAGAAGAGAAAAAGAAAGGGTATGAGAAAATTTTTGAAGAGATTATAGTTGAAAATTTCCCCAATATGGAAAAGGAAATAGCTAATCAAGTCCAAGAGGCACGAAGAGTTCCATACAGGATAAACCCAAGGAGAAACATACCAAGACACATACTAATCAAACTAACAAAGACTAAACACAAAGAAAGAATATTAAAAGCAGCAAGGAAGAAGCAACAAGTAACATACTAGGGAAACCCCATATGCTTAACAGCTGATCTTTCAGCAGAAACTCTGCAGGCCAGAAGGGAATATATTTAAATTACTAAAGGCCAGGATATATTAAATTACTAAAAAGGAAAAATCTACAACCAGGATTACTGTACTTGGCAAGGATCTCACTCAAAATTGATGGAGAAATAAAAAGTTTTTCAGATAAGCAAAAGTTAAGAGAATTCAGTACCACCAAATCAGCTTTACAACAAATATTAAACAGACTTATATAGTCAACAAATACAACAGAAAAAAAAAAGATATACAAAATCAACCCCAAACAATTAGAAAATGGCAACAGGAACATATATATCAATAATTACTTTAAATGCAAGTGGATTAAATTCTCCAACCAAAAGACACAGACTGGCTGAATGGATAAAAAAACAAGACCAACATATATGCTGTCTACAAGAAACCCACTTCAGACCTCAAGACACATACAGGCGGAAAGTGAGAGGATGGAAAATATATTCCATGCACATGGGAAGAAGAAAACTGGAGTAGTGATTCTTACGCCAGACAAAACAGACCTTAAATTAAAGATTACAGAAATAAGGAAGGACACTACAGAATGATCAAAGCATCAGTCCAAGAGGAAGACACAACAATTGTAAATATCTATGCACCCAACATAGGAGCACCTCAATACAGAAGACAAACACTAACAGACATAAAAGGAAAAACGGACAGTTAACACAATAATAATAGGAGACTTTAACAACCCACTCACACCAATGGACAGATCATCAAAACAGAAAATTAATAAGGAAACACAAGTCTTAAATGATACATTAGATGAGATGGATCTCATTGAAATCTTCAGGACATTCCATCCAAATGCAGAAGAATACACCTTCTTCTCAAGTGCATATGGAACATTCTCCAGGATAGACCACATCTTGGGTCACAAATCAAACCTCAGTAAATTTAAGAAAACTGAAGTTGTATCAAGCATCTTCTCCGACCACAATGCTATGAGACTAGATATCAATTACAAGAAAAAACTGTAAGAAACACAAACACATGGAGATTTAAACAACACATTTCTAAATAACCAACCGGTTACTGAAGAAATCAAAAGGGAAATCAAAAAATTTCTAGAAACAAATGACAATGAAAACATGACAACTCAAAATCTATGGCATGCAGCAAAAGCAGTTCTAAGAGGGAAGTTTATGGCAACACAATTCTACGTCAAGAAACAAGAAAAACATCGACTAGACAACCTAACTTTACACCTAAAGCAACTGGAAAAAGAAGAAGAAAAAAAAAAAAACCCAAAATTAGTAGGAGGAAAGAAATCATGAAGATCCAAATAGAAATAAATGAAAAAGAAATGAAAGAAACAATAGTAAAGATTAATAAAACGAAAATCTGGTTCTTTGAGAAGATAAACAAAATTGACAAACCTTTAGCCAGACTCATCAAGAAAAAAGAGAGAAAAATCAAATCAACAAAATTAAAAATGAAAAAGGAGAGGTTACAACAGACAATGTATACATACAATACAGGATTTGTATTGTATCAGGATTATAAGAGACTATTATGAACAGTATCAGATTTATAAGAGACTACTATGAACAACTATATGGCAATGAAACGGATAACCTGGAAGAAATGGACAGGTTCTTAGAAAAGTTCAATCTTCCAAGACTGAGCCAGGAAGAAATAGAAATTATGAACATCTCAATTACAAGCACTAAAATTGAAGCTGTGATTAGAAGTCCCCCCAAAAACAAAAGCCCAGGACCAGATGGCTTCACAGGAGAATTCTATCAAACATTTAGGCAGGAGTTAATGTCTATCCTTCTAAAACTCTTTCAAAAAATTGCAGAGGAAGGAACACTTCCAAACTCATTCTACAAGGCCACCATCAGCCTGATACCAAAACTAGACAAAGACAACACAAAAAAAGAAAATATCCCTGATGAACACAGATGTAAAAGTCCTCAACAAAATTTTAGCAAACAGAATTCAGCAATACATCAAAAAGCTCATAAACTATGATCAAGTTGGGTTTATTCCAGGGATGCAAGGATTCTTCAATATATGGAAATCAATCAATGTTCAGTTCAGTTCAGTCACTCAGTCATGTCTGACTCTTTGCGACCCCATGAATTGCAGCACGCCAGGCCTCCCTGTCCATCACCAACTCCTGGAGTTCACTCAAACTCACGTCCATCGAGTCAATGATGCCATCCAGCCATCTCATCCTCTGGCGTCCCCTTCTCCTCCTGCCCCCAATCCCTCCCAGCATCAGAGTCTTTTCCAATGAGTCAACTCTTCACATGAGGTGGCCAAAGTACTGGAGTTTCAGCTTTAGCATCATTCCTTCCAAAGAAATCCCAGGGCTGATCTCCTTCAGAATGGACTGGTTGGATCTCCTACACCATATTAATAAGTTGGAAGATAAAAACCATATGATCATCTCAATAGATGGAGAAAAAGCCTTTGACAAAATTCAATACCCGTTTATGATTAAAACTTCAAAAAATGAACATAGAAGGAGCCTACCTCAACACAATACAGGCCATATATGATAAGCCTACAGCAAACATTATTCTCAGTGGTGAAAAACTGAAAGCATTCCCCCTGAGATCAGGAAAAAAACAAGGGTGTCCATTTTCACCACTATTATTCAGCATAGTTCTGGAAGTCCTAATTACAGCAATCAGAGAGAAAAAGAAAAAAGGAATCCAGATCAGAAAAGAAGAAGTAAAGCTCTCATTGTTTGCAGATAACATGATACTGTACATTAAAAAACATATAGTATCAGAAAATTACTAGAGCTACTCAGTGAATTTAGCAAAGTTGCAGGGTACAAAGTCAATACACAGAAATCACTTGCATTTCTATAAACCAACAATGAAAAATCAGAAAGAGAAATTAAGGAATCAATCCCATTCATCATTGCAAAAAGAAAGAATTAAATATCTAGGAATAAACTTACCTAAGGAGACAAAAGTACTGTATGCAGAAAATTATAAGACACTGATGAAAGATATCAAAGATGACATAAACAGAAGGAGAGATATTCCATGTTACTGGGTAGGAGGAATCAATATCATGAAAATGACTATACAACTAAATGCAATCTACAGATTCAATGCAACCCCTATCAAATTATCAATGGCATTTTTCACAGAACTAGAACAAATAAATCTCACAATTCATATGAAAATACAAAAGACCCCAAATAGCCAAAGCAGTCTTGAGAAAGAAGAATGGAGCTGAAGGAATCAACCTTCCTGACTTCAGGTTATACTACAAAGCTATAGTCATCAAGACAGTATGGTACTGGTACAAAAACAGAAATACAGACCAATGGAACAAGATAGAAAGCCCAGAAATAAACCCATGCACCTACGGCTACCTTATTTTTGACAAAGACAAGAATATACAAGGGGGCAAAGACAGCCTCTTCAATAAATGGTGCTGGGAAAACTGGACAGTATATAAAAGAATGAAATTAGAACACTTCTTAACACCATACACAAAGATAAACTCAAAATAGATTAAAGACCTAAATGTAAGACCAGAAACTATTAAACTCTTAGAGGAAAACATAGGCCAAACACTCGATGACATAAATAAAGCAAGATCCTCTATGACCCACCTTCTAGAGTAACTGAAATAAAAGCAAAAAAAAGTAAAATGGCTGTCTGGGGAGGCCTTATAAATAGCTGTGAAAAGAAGAGAAGCGAAAAGCAAAGGAGAAAATGAAAGATATAAGCATCTGAATGCAGAGTTCCAAAGAATAGCAAAGAGAGATAAGAAAGCCTTCCTCAGCAATCAATGCAAAGAAATAGAGGAAAACAACAGAATGGGAAGACTAGAGATCTCTTCAAGAAAATTAGAGATACCAAGGGAACATTTCATGCAAAGATGGGCTCGATAAAGGACAGAAATGCTATGAACCTAACAGAAACAGAAGATATTAAGAAGAGGTGGCAAGAATACACAGAAGAACTGTGCAAAAAAGATCTTCACGACCCAGATAATCACAATGGTGTGATCACTCACCTAGAGCCAGACATCCTGGAATGTGAAGTCAAGTGGGCCTTAGAAAGCATCACTATGAACAAAGCTAGTGGAAGTAATGGAATTCCAGTTGAGCTATTTCAAATCCTGAAAGATGATGCTGTCAAAGTGCAGCACTCAGTATGCTAGCAAATTTGGAAAACTCAGCAGTGACCACAGGACTGGAAAAGGTCCATTTTCATTCCAATTCCAAAGAAAGGCAATGCTGAAGAATGTTCAAACTACCACACAATTGCACTCATCTCACACACTAGTAAAGTAATGCTCAAAGTTCTCCAAGCCAGGCTTCAGAAATACGTGAACCGTGAACTTCCAGATGTTCAAGCTGGTTTTAGAAAAGGCAGAGGATCCAGAGATCAAATTGCCATCATCTGCTGGATCATGGAAAAAGCAAGAGAGTTCCAGAAAAACATCTATTTCTGCTTTATTGACTATGCCAAAGCCTTTGACTGTGTGGATCACAATAAACTGTGGACAATTCTGAAAGAGATGGGAATACCAGACCACCTGACCTGCCTGTTGAGAAACATATATGCAGGTCAGGAAGCAACAGTTAGAACTGGATGTGGAACAACAGACTGGTTCCAAACAGGAAAAGGAGTACGTCAAGGCTGTATATTGTCACCCTGTTTATTTAACTTATATGCAGAGTACATCATGAGAAACACTGGGCTGGAAGAAGCACAAGCTGGAATCAAGACTGCCAGGAGAAATATCAATAACCTCAGGTATGCAGATGACACCAACCTTATGGCAGAAAGTGAAGAGGAACTAAAGAGCCTCTTGATGAAAGTGAAAGAGGAAAGTGAAAAAGTTGGCTTAAAGCTCAACATTCAGAAAACGAAGATCATGGCATCTCGTCCCATCACTTCATGGCAAATAGATGGGGAAACAGTGGAAATAGTGTCAGACTTTATTTGGGGGGGGCTCCAAAATCACTACAGATGGTGACTGCAGCCATGAAATTAAAAGACGTTTACTCCTTGGAAGGAAATTTATGACCAACCTAGATAGCATATTCAAAAGCAGAGACATTACTTTGCCACCAAAGGTCTGTCTAGTCAAGGCTATGGTTTTTCCAGTAGTCATGTATGGATGTGAGAGTTGGACTGTGAAGAAAGCTGAGCGCCAAAGAATTGATGCTTTTGAACTGTGGTGTTGGGGAAGACTCTTGAGAGTCCCTTGGACTGCAAAGAGATCCAACCAGTCCATTCTAAAGGAGATCAGCCCTGGGATTTCTTTGGAAGGAATGATGCTAAAGCTGAAACTCCAGTACTTTGGCCACCTCATGAGAAGAGTTGACTCATTGGAAAAGACTCTGATGCTGGGAGGGATTGGGGGCAGGAGGAGAAGGGGACGCCAGAGGATGAGATGGCTGGATGGCATCATCGACTCGATGGACGTGAGTTTGAGTGAACTCCAGGAGTTGGTGATGGACAGGGAGCCTGGCGTGCTCCAATTTATGGGGTCGCAAAGAGTCGGACATGACTGAGTGACTGAACTGAAACAAGTGGGACCTGATTACACTTAAAAGCTTTTGCACATCAAAGGAAACTATAAGCAGGGGAAAAGACAACCCTCAGGATAGGAGAAAATAATAGCAAATGAAACAACTGACAAAGGATTAATTTCCAAAATATACAAGCAGCTCATACAACTTAATGCTAGAAAAACAAAGAACCCAATCAGAAAGTGGAAAAAAGACCTAAACAGACATTTCTCCAAAGAAGACATACAGATGGCTAACAATCACAGGAAAAGATGCTCCACATCACTCATTATTAGAGAAATCAAATCAAAACCACAATGAGATATCACCACACACCAGTCAGAATAGCCCTCATCAAAAAGTCTATACACGATAAATGCTGGAGAGGGTGTGGAGAAAGGGGAATGTTCTTGCACTGTTGGTGAGAATGTAAATTGATACAGCCATTATGGAAGACAGTATGGAGATTCCTTATAAAACTAGGAATAAAGCCACCATATGACCCAGCAATCCCACTCCTAGGCATACATCCTGAGAAAATCAAAATTGAAAGAGACACATGTATCCCATTGTTCACTGCAGCACTATTTACAATAGCTAGAACATGGAAGCAACCTAGATGTCCACTGACAGATGAATGGATAAAGAAGTTGTGGTATATATACACAATGGAATATTATTCAGCCATAAAATGGAATGCATCTGAGTCAGTTCCAATGAGGTGGATAAACCTAGAACCTATTATACAGAGTAAAGTGAGTCAGAAAGAGAAAGATAAATATCATATTCTATCACACATATACAGAATCTAGAAAAATGGTACTGAAGAATTTACTTACAGGGCAGCAATAGAGAAGCAGACATAGAGAATAGACTTATGGACATGGAGCAGGGTAAGGAGAGGGTGAAATGTATGGAAAGAGTAACATGAAAACTTACAATACCATATGTAAAATAGATAGCCAACAGGAACTTGCTGTATGGCTCAGGAAACTCAAACAGGGGCTCTGCATTAACCTAGAGGGGTGGGTTGGGGAGGGAGATGGGAGGGAGCTTCAAAAAAGGGAGGGGATATATGTATACCTATGGCTGATTCATGTTGAAGTTTGACATAAAACAGCAAAATTCTGTAAAGCAATTATCCTTCAATAAAAAATAATTAAAAAAAAAAAGCTGAGACATTAATTTGCCAACAAAAGTCCGTCTAGTCAAAGCTTTGCTTCTTCCAGTGGTCACGTATGGATGTGAGAGTTGGACGATAAATAAAGTTGAGCACCGAAGAATTGATGCTTTTGAACTGCGGTGTTGGAGAAGACCCTTGAGAGTCCCTTGGACTGCAAGGAGATCCAACCAGTCCATCCTAAAGGAAATTAGTCCTGAATATTCATTGGAAGAACTGATGCTGAAGCTGAAACTCCAATACTTTGGCCACCGGATATGAAGAGCTGACTCATTGGAAAATACCCATATGCTGGGAAAGATTGAAGGCGGGAAGAGAATGGGATGACAGAGGATGAGATGGTTGGATGGCATCACCAACTCAATGGACATGAGTTTGAGTAAACTCCGGGAGTTGGTGATGGACAGGGAGGCCTGGCGTGCTGCAGTCCATGGGGTCGCAAAGAGTCGAACACAACTGAGCAACTGAAATGAACTGAACTGAACTGATTGCATTTCTATTTAAGAAAACATACAGGACTGCTCTCTTTTGTTGATTTCTCCTCCTCTTTTTGATCTCTAAATGGTGGAGAGCCCTGAGGCTCAGTCCTCAAACTGTTTTCTTCTCTCTAGACACCCAAGTTCAAATGATATCGCCCAGTGCCTATGTTTTATATAATGGTTCCTTGTCAGCGACTCCCAAAGTTGTATTTTCAGGTCCGACCTTCCCTCTAGATTCCAGATCCACTTGTCTAACTGCCTATATGACATTTTCCCCAGGCTACCCAAAACTCCCCTTAAATCGCACTCTGGATTCTACACCACATCTTCTCAGTCCCAGTAGATAACCATCAGTGATCCAGACACACAGACCAAAAGCCAAGCCATCACCTCTGACACCTCTCTTTCTTCCACACCCCCCATCAGCAAGTCCTGCCCTCTCAACCTTCAAGGCAAATTCCAGATGTGTCCACTGCTTTCTACTGACCATTTCCACCACCTCAGTCCACCCTGTCAATGCTCAGAGTTCCTGGAATGAACTTCTCTTCCTATGTCTTTCACAACTAGAACATTTTTCTGCCTTCCTGGCCTCATTTTGAGCCATTCACTCTCCCAGAACAAGGGTGTGTGCCTCTGTTTCCTCTCAGAGCACAAGTAGACACCCTAAAATTTTTTAGAAGCTTCTTCTCCCTACCTTCATCCTTCATCCTATCCCTTCTCTAAGTCTGATGGAAGCCCTAACCCTTAGGACTCAGGCCAGTGATATTTTCTCCACTGTCCATCTTTCCTTTGATTCTTTTTATACGCCAAAGAGCTAATTCCCTGCATTAATGGGAGGTACATCCCCTACACATCTTCCTTCCCTCCTCCAGCCCCTGGCTTGGCTTTCATGGTGAACAAAGTGCAGAGAATTTACCGATAAGAGAAGTACTTATCTGAATGGATATCAAAATATTCTTTATGTCCACAACACTACTCTTTTTTTTTTTATGTTTGTGGAATTTATCAGCTTTTATTTAAATTGAAGTATAGTTGATTTATACTGTTGTGTTCATTTCTGCTGTAAAGAAAAGTGACTCAGTAATACACATATATATGTTTTTTAATTTTCTTTTCCATTAAGGTTAATCCTAGGAGATTGGATATAGTTTTCTGTGCTATGCAGTAGGACCTTGTTTACCCATTCTAAATGAATAGTTTTCATCTGCTAACCCCAAACACCCCTCTTCCCTCCCCTCTTCCCCTCGGCAACCACAAGTTTGTTCTCTATGTCTGAGTCTGTTTCTGTTTTGTAGACAAGTTCACTTATGCCATAGGCTCCACATACAAATGATATCATATGGTATTTGTCTTTCTCTTTGTGACATTTCACTTAGTATAATAATCTCATGCCATCCATGTTGCTGCAAGTGGCTTCCTTGTGGCTGAATAGTATTTTATTATATATATGACCACATCTTTATCCATTCATCTGTTAATGGACATTTAGGTTGTTTCCTTGCCCTGGTTACATGCTACTACTCTTAACACTCCCACATCTGGTAATTCTCATCACAGATCAGATTTGGGAATGGTGTGTGATTACCAGGTATCTATCAGAGGACTGAATTTTCCTGCTTAACTTTCCTTAAATAAGAGATTGCATGTATTGTGTATAAAAAGGCACCCACCAGACACGTCTCCTTTCATCCTTCCAGACTCTTAAAAGAATGCCCCCACAACATTAGAAAAACTTTAGCCTCAGAAAACCCTTTGTGCACTTCTCTTTCCAAATCTGGGTTATACCTTCCATCTTTCCTACTGCAGTGTCCCCTCCCTCAAGGTGACAACACCCACTCCCAGCCTCCACTGAGAATGACATTTGCCTGGAAAATTGCATGCTCTTCAGCTCTCTGTCACCATAGCTGCCCTAGAGCCTTCCTCAAATGTCCACAGATCTCTCCCCACAGGTCCACAGCATCCTCGTGCCCATCAGCTTCTCCTGTCCTCACCCCCGGCCTTGCTTTCTGCAGAAGTCTCCACCAGCTCTTTCAGTGGCCGCCACCATCATGGTTTATGACATTCTAGTAATATTTTCTCCATTTCCCAAGAAAGACCCGAAAAAAATGGGCTAAAAAGACCACAAGGTCTGGGCCCACCTAGATCTCACACCCACACATTCTAATTCACAGGCCATTCCTTTACTCACCAACTTCCCTGTTGGCTAAACATACGTGTGCCTGCATGCGATGGACCTCTTAACCCCTGCTACCACAAGCTCTTGGATCTACACCAGGAACACAAAGCAGATGATTCTCCGTTAGTAGGAGTCAGGTACTTCACCTGAGCTGAGACACTTCAGACAGTTTGATGAAAATGTCTCAAATGTTCCCATGTCACAGGCCACCGGGGAATGCATTGATTAATCTCGATTTCTTATTTTATTTTACAAACTCAAGGTGTTCTCTATGTTCTGGTACTATTCTAAACATTTTACAAATATTTACCCATTTAATCCTCACAAGCCCCCTAGAGGTACTATATCCCCATTTTATGAATGAACAACCTGAGGCACAATTTGATTACATAACTTATCCAAGGTTATAGAGCTAATACAATTCAAATCTTAGCTAACAGAAATTAAACTCATGCAATCTGTGACTTCAACCACTATCAGTTCAGTTCAGTTCAGTTGCTCGGTCATGTCCAACTCTTTGTGACCCCATGAATCACAGCACCCCAGGCCTCCCTGTCCATCACCAACTCCCGGAGTTCACTCAAACTCATGTCCATCAAGTCGGTGATACCATCCAGCTATCTCATCCTCTGTTGTCCCCTTTTCCTCCTACCCCCAATCCCTCCCAGCATCAGAGTCTTTTCCAATGAGTCAACTCTTCGCATGAGGTGGCCAAAGTACTGGAGTTTCAGCTTTAGCATCATTCCTTCCAAAGAAATCCCAGGGATGATCGCCTTTAGAATGGACTAGTTGGATCTCCTTGCAGTCCAAGGGACTCTCAAGAGTCTTCTCCAACACCGCAGTTCAAAAGCATCAATTCTTCAGTGCTCAGCTTTCTTCACAGTCCAACTCTTGCATCCATACACGATTACTGGAAAAACCATAGCCTTGAATAGATGGACCTTTGTTGGCAAAGTAATGTCTCTGCTTTTGAAAATGCTATCTAGGTTGGTCATAACAAAAGACATAAGCGTCTTTTAATTTCATGGCTGCAGTCACCATCTGCAGTGCTTTTGGAGCCCAAAAAAATAAAGTCTGATACTGTTTCCACTGTTTCACCATCTATTTGCCATGAAGTGATGGGACCAGATGCCATGATCTTCGTTTTCTGAATGTTGAGCTTTAAGCCAACTTTTTCACTCTCCTCTTTCACTTTCATCAAGAGGCTTTTTAGTTCCTCTTCACTTTCTGCCATAAAGGTGGTGTCATCTGCATATCTAAGGTTATTGATATTTCTCCCAGCAATCTTGATTCCAGCTTATGCTTCTTCCAGCCCAGCATTTCTCATGATGTACTCTGCGTATAAGTTAAATAAACAGGGTGACAATATACTCCTTTTGACATACTCCTTTTCCTATTTGGAACCAATCTGTTGTTCCACATCCAGTTCTAACTGTTGGTTCCTGACCTGCATATAGGTTTCTCAACAGGCAGGTCAGGTGGTCTGGTATTCCCATCTCTTTCACAATTTTCCACAGTTTATTGTGATCCACACAGTCAAAGGCTTTGGTTTAGTCAATAAAGCAGAAGTAGATACTTTTCTGGAACTCTCTAGCTTTTTCGATGATCCAGCAGATGTTGGCAATTTGATCTCTGGTTCCTCTGCCTTTTCTAAAACCAGCTTCATGGTTCGTGTATTGCTGAAGCCTGGCTTGGAGAATTTTGAGCATTACTTTACTAGCGTGTGAGATGAGTGCAATTGTGTGGTAGTTTGAGCATTCTTTGGCATTGCCTTTCTTTGGGATTGGAATGAAAACTGACCTTTTTCAGTCTGTGGCCACTGCTGAGTTTTCCAAGTTTGTTGGCATATTGAGTGCAGCACTTTCACAGCATCATCTTTCAGGATGTGAAATAGCTCAATTGAAATTCCATCACCTCCACTAGCTTTGTTCATAGTG
Organism: Bos indicus x Bos taurus; assembly: GCF_003369695.1. Classification (NCBI taxonomy): domain Eukaryota; kingdom Metazoa; phylum Chordata; class Mammalia; order Artiodactyla; family Bovidae; genus Bos; species Bos indicus x Bos taurus. The sequence goes on along the minus strand of NC_040083.1, from coordinate 77,414,821 downwards.
ATGCTTTCTAAGGCCCACTTGACTTCACATTTCAGGATGTCTGGCTCTAGGTGAGTGATCACACCATCGTGATTATCTTGGTCATGAAGATCTTTTTTGTACAGTTCTTCTGTGTATTCTTGCCACCTCTTCTTAATATCTTCTGCTTCTGTTAGGTCCATACCATTTCTGTCCTTTATCAAGCCCATCTTTGCATGAAGTGTTCCCTTGTTATCTGTAATTTTCCTGAAGAGATCTCTAGTCTTTCCCGTTCTGTTGTTTTCCTCTATTTCTTTGCATTGATTGCTGAGGAAGGCTTTCTTATCTCTCCTTGCTATTCTTTGGAACTCTGCATTCAGATGCTTATATCTTTCGTTTTCTCCTTTGCTTTTCACTTCTCTTCTTTTCACAGTTATTTGTACAACCACTATACTGATTATCAACTTAATTATACAATCCTCTCAGGTTTGGTCTATGATGGAGACAATTTACCATAGGTTTCTCACATTTCGCACCTCTTCAAGCAGAGGCACAACTCTCTTTGGTCCTACCTATTATTTCAAAGGTGTCTGTGTAGTGAACAACCTTTGGAAGATGGAGTTGTTGTCTCCGTGGAGCAGAAGACAGACATAATTACTGTCCATTACAAAAGATTCAAGCTCTCTGAGCTCAGGGTTCCTGTCTTATGATGTAATCAACAGATGACATGTGGCCTTCTTCAAACCTCCCCGTAGGAACTGGGGCTTAGGGAATAAAGTTGACACTCTGTCTACTACTATTACTGTAACAAAGACCCTGGTTTCTGATTAAGAATCTCTTGTCTTCCCCCAGCATCCATGGAACCATCCTAGGTTGTTAATTGCAAGTAGTATAAAATCTCAAACCCTTCGCAGTCTTGACAACATGTGTCTCCATTGTGAAGACAGATCTACTTCCCAGATGACATTCTAGAGGAGGCAGTGTTTGAATCGTGTCTTAAAGGAAGCAATGGAGCTGAAGGGAGTCCAGGGAGGAGAATGACATCTAAGCTCAGGCAATAGGAGTATGCGTGATACTGCAGGGGGTGTTGCAATAGGCCCTATGGCTCCAAGTTTCAGTCTCACTTAAAGTTCTTTCTTGGGAAGTGGACTGATTTTTATTTATTTATTTATATAAATTTATTTATTTTAATCGGAGGCTAACTACTTTACAATATTGTATTGGTTTTGCCATACATTGACATGAATCCTCCATGGGTGTACATGTGTTCCCCACCCTGAACCCCCCTCCCACTTCCCTCCCCATCCCATGCCTCTGGGTCATCCCAGTGCACCAGCCCCAAGCACCCTGTATCATGCATCGAACCTGGACTGGCGATTCATTTAGATAAGTTCCCTTTTATATCTCAACTTTTCTCTAGAAGCTGCAACATGATTTTCTTTCTCTACTTTGTCACACTGGCCACCAACAAACTGAGAAAACTGCATGATAAAATTGCACTCTGCCTCAGACATTTCTGATTGCCTTGGCTTCTGGGAATCAAGTCTGCTGAAGACAATCATCAGGTTCAGCCAGAGTTGATGAAGGCAGTGGCAACTTGGGTCCAGGCTGAAATCCTGTTCATCAGGAGCCCTAACAGTCTCTTCACATCCTCCGTGTGCCTGCCATTGGACTGATGTTTATGTCCTTTATTACAATCTTTACCCCGATGAAGTATTTGGGGGCCTAACTAATGTGAACTCCTGATGGTAATGCCCACATATAGGATACTATTTTCAACTCAGATGTATAAAAATCATCTTAATGATTGAAATGGAGGACTTTGTTTACTTCAGCAATACACAAATGTCTGATAATGGATTGCCTCCAGAAGAGCCTGAGACTGGCCACCAATGAAAACAAATCAATGCTATCAAATGCTACCTGCATCTTCTTGCCCATCATAGGCTGGGAGGTCCTGAGGGCCTCTCTGTGACTCTCTGTCTCTCTCAAGGAGAGGCAGGTTTTGCTCTTTGATGAATCAAAAGCACTGAAACAGGCACCTAGAAAATGTGCAGCACCCAGACATGAAATGGTCAACGAAGTCCTCCCGACCCCCTAGTGAGAATGTGCAGACTCTGCACTCTCCACAGGACACTGAGGAGAAAGGTTTCCAGTCTCCCCACTCCAATGAGGAAAAGGGAAGAGATCTACCAAATAAAGGAAAGCAAAATGGAAGAGAAAAAGGGTAAAGAGCAGACCAAGTGAGTAAGACAGGATGGTGGAAAGGAAAGGAAAGAACATGGTGCTCACCGCTACCCACTCCAAGTCCAAAACCACAGTAAGTAACTAGCAGGAACTTTCCTCTCATTAAAGCAAAAGGAATGTTCAACCCTATTGAGCCTTCCTGTGTGCTTATTACTACAGGATGGATTTCAGCAGGAGCCCTTGAACAAAGCCATTTCAATTCACAATTTAACTTGCAAAAAGATTCATTCCTAATTAAAAACTGTGCCAACCTTTCAGAAGGCTTTTTTTCTGGAAGAAAAGAACTGACTTTTTAAGATTAATGACTCGTAATAAGTTCCATAACTGCAAGACCAATGGGCTTGTGAACTTGTGAATATCTGATAGCCTTTATGATAAGGATGTCCTATAAACCCATGTCACATCTTCCTGAGCCCAAAATGGGAGGTGGCCAGATGCTCTACAGTGGGCAACTCAGTGAGCACCCCTCACAAATGGGGACAGGGAGTGGCAAATGGTTTTTGTCCCAAGAACCCACATGAAGGACTCTGCAATGCAAGGTGTTGAAGTACAGTGTGGATGCGGCTATTGGGGTTGCCACAGAGGGAGTTTGAGAGTGGATGGGTATCTACAACTCTTGGGATCTCTTCCCACACAGATGGAGCTCTGCTTGATGTATTTGAAAGAAAGCACAGAACTTCCTGGGGGTAAAGATGACAAACTTGTGTAATTTGAACATCATCTTCATTTTTAAGATAGGACAGGAAAAAGACAGGTGATAGGCAAAAATAGAAACAAATAGATCTTGGATATACAAGCAGAATTAAGGGTTGCATGTTCAGTGTATGTGACCAGGGATCAAAGGCTTTATTTCTGTGTCCTGCGCCTGAGAGTGGTTGCTGTAGAATCAATTAACCTCTGTAGATTCAAGTCTTTGCTTGAAAAGGAACAATGCCTTCCCTCTGTAGATTTATTTATTACTTGTTTTCACACATTATATTCAATGCTCCCAATAATTCAGTTGGAACAGATACCAGAGAGATAACATTGTCTTCGTTTTTACTAATAAGTGCCTCTCACAAGACTTGACTGGATGTGGGGATCACCATCTGGTTATGCTACTTTCTGACTGTGTGACTTTGGGCAGGTTACTTAATCCTTTCTGTGCCTCAGTTTGTCCATCTGTTAAGTAGGAATAGGCTAGTTATGTCGCAAAGTTGGTAGAAGGATTAAATGAGCCATATATATATATATATATATTTTTTTTTTTTTCCTTAGTAAAGCTTAGTAAAGTCCTGACACTTAATAAAATAAGCTGTCAATAAATGTTAGTTCTTCCTGACTAAGGTGTCAAACCTGGGATTCTAATCCAGGTCTTCTGACACAGGATAGCTCATTGAATGAGAACATGGGCTTTAAAGTCTAAGCTCAACATCTGATAGTTTTATCTTCATCATTGCTGTTATTCACTGTTTTCTACTTACTCATGGTGATACTGACAAAAAAACTGGATAGATAAGTGTGCTATAAAATTCTAAGATAATATGATATATGATATAGCTAGCCTTCAGTAGGACAACTTTTTAAATAAGTCACTTAGTGCAAATCAAAACTACAATAAGATATCACCTCACACCAGTCAGAATGGCTTTCACCAAAAAATCCAGAAACAAGAAATGCTGGAGAGGACGTGGAAAGAAGGAACCCTCCTACACTGTTGGTGGGAATGTAAATTGGTACAGTCACTGTGGAGAACAGCATGGAAGTTCCTTAAAAAAATAAAAATAGAGCTACCATATGACCCTGCAATCCCTGGGCATATATCTGGAGAAAAACATGATCCAAAAGGATACATATACCCCACTGTGCATTGCAGCTGTTTACAATACTGCTTACAGTAGCCAAGACATGGAAGCAACCTACATGTCCATCAACAGAGGAATGGATAAAGAAGATGTGGTACATATATACAATGGTACATCACTCATCCATTAAAAAGAATGAAATAATGCCATTTGAAGCAACTTGGATGGACCTGGAAAGTGTCATACTGAGTGAAGTAAGTCAGACAGAGAAGGAGAAATATTGTATGACATCGCTTATATGTGGAATCTAAAATGAAATGATACAAATGAACTTATTTACAAAACAGAAAGACTCACAGACTTAGAAAGCGGTTGCCGGGGGGAAGGGATAGTTAGGGAGTTTGGGATAGTGATGTACATACTGCTATCTTCAAAATGGATAACCAACAAGGACCTATTGTATAGCACATGGAACTCTGCTCAATGTTATGTGGCAGCCTGGATGGGAGGGGGTTTGCGGGAGATGGACACATACACGTGTATGGCCGAGTCCCTTTGCTGTTCACCTGAAACTACCACAGTATTGTCAATTGGCTATAACCCAAAACAAAATAAAAAGTTTAAAGTTTGAAAAAAATAAATAAATAGATCTTCTAGGAATTTCCTGCTAAAGATGGAAAATTAAACACACTCATCCACTTTTACTCCCTCCTAAAATCCCATTAAAATAACCCTAGAGGAATTTTTTTTAGCTTTAAAACCTCACAGGATAAGAATAAAGAAGAGGACACAACAGTAACAGAATCTTGAAAGCTAAGAACTAGAGGGACAAGAGTGACTGACCTAAAAAATCCAGAATCCTAATCCAAATTAACACAGAGAAAACCAAAAAGCAACCCCAAAAGACTCAGGAACTGGCATCACTGGGCACTTCTAGACGTGGGTGTGAAGGTGGGGCTGACAACAGAATGTTGAGGAATCAGACTCTGAGACGCCACCCTCAGCTCAGCCCAGCTGGGTGACTTCTCTTCCCAAGTCTGGTGAAAGATAAAAGGGTTTCTTTTCTGGAAAAGAACACCAGATAGAGTTGAAGATAGAAGTATTGTACTGGAAAGAGTGGAATCAAATGAATATTTACATGTAGTGCCTCTCAGAGAGTACACTTCAAGAGCAGTACCACTAGACACAAAATTAAATAAAATTTAAAACTCAGTTTCTCAAATGCACATTCAAAGTACTAGATAGCCATATTGGACAGTACGGATCCAGAACTCTACTACCACTGCATTAAGTTCTGGTCTAGTGTGAAGATTAGATTATTTTTCTGAAGCATCTGAATAGCCCAAGAGGAAAGACTCAAAGATAACAACAAAACAGCCAAAAGTTTTAAGCCCCTAATATCACTAGGCTCCAGCCATCTTATTAAACCTCCCTCTTTGAAGTGACACCAAAGACCATCAGCAAGATGAAGATAGTCTCCAAATGAAAGATGAGAGACCAAAAAACAAACAGACAGAAAAAAAAAAATTTGGAGAAGCAAACACAGCAGAGAAAAGGGAACATCAAAAAAACCGTTATTAACATCTACAGAGAGTTAAGAGATATTGCATCTGTAAAACAAGAGTGGATTATTATAACAAAGAGATAATTAAATGAATGTTTAATCTTAAAATTTGCAAATGAGAGAAGAAAAAAAATTCAAAAGAAGGACCAAAAGATAAAGTTAAGAAAATGTCCCAGGAACTGTACAAAATGATAACTAGATAGAAAAGACAAAAAGAAAGATAAGTAAGTTGTCTTACTCCTTGTACTTCCTCCACATTTTCACTAATTAAATGCCAGGAACATGAGGCCAGGCTCCAGGGATCGCAGCTCCCCAGCCATATACAGAGAAGCTGTTCATGGGCCCTGACAATGGGATGCCTAATCTTGTGTGTAGTAAATTTCTGTTCTGTCTTCTTTCTTTGGTGTCCTCATCTTCACTTTACCCCTAACCCCACACCTTGCTTCTTTGCTTAGTAGCCAAAGCCAAGATAAGAATATCTTATTTTTCTAGAAGTCAAAGCAGAGCAGTGATGCTGTACACACAAAACTAACACAACATTGTAAATCAGCTATACTTCAATTGTTAAAAACAAAACAGGGAAGTAATTTTCAAAAAATATAGGGGTGAAATGGAAGCTTGGAGTCCAGTTGGGGTCCTTGTGTTTAGAACAACCTCTCCTTTCATCAGTGGTGTAAGCCTAGGCATTCTCTCTTCTTACCAGACTTCTGCTCTTGGGTGAATCTACACCACGTCCTTGCCCTCTGCCCTATACTGGCTACCTGGTACTGCCTCTCTGTGATCATAACTGTGATCAAAATTGTCGCAGTGCAGCTGTCCATCCTGCAAGCTTCTTATTATAGAGAAAAATGGTCAGAAAACGTGACTATCGATGAGTTGGGAGACAAAAGGAAGAAAATGAAAGGAAATCGATTTTTAAAGAATTAAGGAAAGGAAAAAAGAACCTTATATTTATAGCATTTAAAAACCATTATTGCACAAATTATAAAACATACACAAAATAATAGTTTAATGAATAGTTTAATGAAAGCTGAGTGCCAAAGAATTGATGCTTTGAACTGTGGTGTTGGAGAAGATTCTTGAGAGTCCCTTGGACTACAAGGAGATCCAACCAGTCTATTCTAAAGGAGATCAGCCCTGGGTGTTCTTTGGAAGGAATGATGCTAAAGCTGAAACTTCAGTACTTTGGCCACTTGATGCAAAGAACTGACTCATTGGAAAAGATCCCAATGCTGGGAACGATTGAAGGTGGGAGGACAAGGGGACAACAGAGGATGAGATAGCACTCAGCTTTGGCACTCAGCTTCTGTTATCCAGATTCAACAATATCAAGTCAGAGTTAACAATTCATTTGAGATAATAATAATGTAATGAACACTTATCATGTGCTAAGTATGTTCTAAGTATTATGTATAGGTATGTGATACATTAAAAATGGTTTTGGAGTGATAAAAATGTTCAAATATCGGTCATGATAACAGTTGCTCAACTCTGAATATACCAAAAACCAATGAATTGTACCCTTTAAATAGGTGAAATATATGTTATGTGAATTTTAATCCCAGTGTTCAGTTCAGTTCAGTTCAGTTCAGTCTCTCAGTCGTGTCCGACTCTTTGTGACCCCATGGACTGCAGCATGCCGGGCTTCCCTGTCCATCACCAACTCCCAGAGTTTACTCAAACTCATGTCCCTTGAGTTGGTGAGGCTATCCAACCATCTCACCCTCTGCGTCCCCTTCTCCTCCCACCTTCAATCATTCCCAGCATCAGGGTCTTTTCCAGTGAGTCAGTTCTTTGCATCAGGTGGCCAAAGTATTGGAGTTTCAGCTTCAACATCAGTCCTTCCTGAATGTTCAGGACTAATGTCCTTTAGGATGGACAGGTTGGATCTCCTTGCTGTCCAAGGGACTCTCAAGAACCTTATCCAACACCACAGTTCAAAAGCATCAATTCTTTGGCGCTCAGCTTTCCTTATAGTCCAATTCTCACATCCATACATGACTACTGGAAAAACCAAAGCTTTGACTAGACAGACCTTGTTGGCAAAGTAATGTCTCTGCTTTTTAATATGCTGTCAAGTTGGTCATAACTTTTCTTCCAAGGAGCAAGTGTCTTTTAATTTCATGGCTGCAGTCACTGTCTACAGTAATTTTGGAGTCCCCAAAAATAGTCTGTCACTGTTTCCATTGTTTCCCCATCTATTTGCCATGAAGTCATGGGACCAGATGCTATGATCTTAGTTTTCTGAATGTTGAGTTTTAAGCCAACTTTTTCACTCTCCTCTTTCACTTTCATCAAGAGGCTCTTTAGTTCTTCACTTTCTGCCGTGAGTGTGGTGTCGTCTGCATATCTGAGGTTATTGATATTTCTCCTGGTAACCTTGATTCCAGCTTGTGCTTCATCCAGTCCAGTATTTCTCATGATGTACTCTGCATATAAGTTAAATAAGCAGGGTGACAATATACAGCCTTGACGTACTCCTTTCCTTATTTGGAGTCAGTCTGTTGTTCCATGTCCAGTTCTAATTGTTGCTTCTTGACATGCATACAGATTTCTCAGGAGGCAGGTCAGGTGGTCTGGTATTTCCATCTTTTTAAGAATTTTCCACATTTGTTGTGATTCACACAGTCAAAGGCTTTGGCATAGTCAATAAAGCAGAAGTAGATGTTTTTTCTGGAACTCTCTTGCTTTTTCAATGATCCAATGGATGTTGGGAATTTAATCTCTGGTTCTTCTGCCTTTTCAGCTTGAACATCAGAAGTTCACGGTTCATGTACTGTTGAAGCCTGGCATGAAGAATTTTGAGCATTACTTTGCTAGCTTGTGAGATGACTGCAATCGTGCAGTAGTTTGAGCAGTCTTTGGCATCGCCCTTTTTTTGGATTGGAAAGAAAACTGACTTTTTCCAGTCCTGTTGCCACTGCTGAGTTTTCCAAATTTGCTGATATACTGAGTGCAGCACTTTCACAGCATCATCTTTTAGGATTTGAAAGATCTCAACTGGAATTCCATCACCTCCACTAGTGTTGTTCATAGTGATGCTTCCTAAGGCCCACTAGACTTCACATTCCAGGATGGTTGGCTCTAGGTGAGTGATCACACCATCGTGGTTATCTGGGTCATGAAGATCTTTTTTGTATAGTTCTTCTGTGTATTCTTGCCACCTCTTCTTATTATCTTCTGCTTCTGTTAGGTTTTCTGTCCTTTATTGTGCCCATCTTTGCATGAAATGTTCCCTTGGTATCTCTAGTTTTCTTGAAGAGATCTCTAGTCTTTCCCATTCTATTGTTTTTCTCTATTTCTTTGCATGATCACTGAGGAAGGCTTTCTTATCTCTCCTTGCTATTCTTTGGAACTCTGCATTCAAATGGGTATATCTTTCCTTCTCTCCTTTGCCTTTCACTTCTCTTCTTCTCACAGCTATTTGTAAGGCCTCCTCAGACAACCATTTTGCCTTTTTGTATTTCTTTTTCTTGGGGATGGTCTTGATCACTGCCTTCTGTACAATGTCACAAACCTCCATCCATAGTTTTTCAGGTACTCTATCAGATATAATCCCTTGAATCTATTTGTCACATTGACTGTATAATCATAGGCTTCCCTGGTGGCTCAGACATTAAAAGCATCTGCCTACAATATGGGAGACCCACGTTTGATCCCTGGGTCAGGAAGATCCCTGGACAAGGAAATGGTAACCCACTCCAGTACTCTTGTCTGGAAAATCCCGTGGACGGAGGAGCCTGATAGGCTATAGTCCATGGGGTCACAAAGAGTCCGACATGACTGAGAAACTTCACTTTCTTTCTTTCACTTTCTGATAATCATGAGGGATTTGATTTAGGTCATACCTGAATGGTCTAGCAGTTTTCCCTACTTTCTTCAATTTAACTCTGAATTTGACAATAAGGAGTTCATGATCTGAGCAGATCCCAGTCTTGTTTTTGCTGACTGTATAGAGCTTCTCCATCTTTGGCTGCAAAGAATATAATCAATCTGATTTCGGTGTTGACCATCTGGTGATGTCCATGTGTAGAGTCTTCTGTTTTGTTTTTGAAAGAGGGTGTTTACTACGACCAGTGCGTTCTCTTGGCAAAACTCTATTAGCCTTTGCCATGCTTCATTCTGTACTCCAAGGCCAAATTTGCCTGTTACTCCGATATTTCTTGACTTCCTAGTTTTGCCTTCCAGTCTCCTATAATGAAAAAGACATCTTTTTTGGGTGTTAGTTCTAGGAGGTCTTGTAGGTCTTCATAGAACCATTTAACTTCAACTTCTTCAGCATTACTGGTTGGGGCATAGACTTGAATTACTGTGATATTGAATGGTTTGCCTTGGAAATGAACAGAGATCATTCTGTCGTTTTTGAGATTGCATCAAAATATTGCATTTCATACTCTTATGTTGACTATGATGGCTACTCCATTTCTTCTAAGGGATTCTTGCCCACAGTAGTAGATATAATGGTCATCTGAGTTAAATTCACCCATTCCAGTCCTTTCTAGTTCACTGATTCCTAAAATGCCGATGCTCACTCTTGCCATCTCCTGTTTGACCACTTCCAATTTGCCTTGATTCATGAACCTAACATTTCATGTTCCTATGCAATATTGCTCTTTACAGCATCAGACTTTACTCCTGTCACCAGTCATATCCACAACTGGATGTTGGTTTTGCTTTGGCTCTGTCTCTTCATTCTTTCTGGAGCTATTTCTCCACTGATCTCCAGTAGCATATTGGGCACCTACCGACCTGGGGAGTTCATCTTTCAGTGTCCTATCTTTTTGCCTTTTCATACTGTTCATGGGGTTCTCAAGGCAAGAATACTAACGTGGTTTGCTATTCCCTCCTCCAGTGGACCACATTTTGTCTTGGGTGGCCCTACACGGCATGGCTTATAGTTTCATTGTTAGACAAGGCTGTGGTCCATGTAATCAGATTGGTCAGTTTTCTGTGATTGTGGTTTTCAGTCTGACTGCGCTCTGATGGAGAAGGCTAAGAGGCTTATGGAAGCTTCCTGGTGGGAAAGACTGACTGAGGGGGGAAACTGGGTCTTATTCTGATGAGTGGGGCTATGTTCAGTAAATCTTTAATTCAATTTTCTGTTGATGGGCAGGGCTGTGTTCCCTCCCTGTTATTTGACCTGAGACCAAACTATGGTGAATGTAATGAAGATAATGGTGACCTCCTTCAAAAGGTCCCATGCACAGCACTTCTGCACTCAGTGCCTCCAACCCTGCAGCAGGCCACTCCCAAGCCAAACCTCCGCTGCAGACTCCTGGACACTCATAGGCAAGTCTGGGTCAGTCTCTTGTTGGGTCACTGCTCCTTTCTCCTGGGTCCTGGTGCTCACAAGTTTTGTGTGTGTGTGTGTGTGTGCGCCTTCCAAGAGTCTGTTTCCAGTCCTGTGTAAGTTCTGGCAGCTCTATGGTGGGATTAATGGCAGCCTCCTCCAAGAGGGCTTATGCCACACCCAGGTCTACTGCACCCAGAGCCCCTGCCCCTGTGGCAGTCCACTGGTGACCCGTACCTCTGCAGGAGACACTCAAACACAATTCTGTCTCAGTCTCTGTGGGGTCTCTGGGTCTTGGTGCACACAGTGTTTGTTTGAGCCCTCTGAGTGTCTCTGGTAAGTATGGGGCTTGATTCTATACACTATTTCACCCCTCCAACCATCTTGCTGGGGCTTCTCTTTGCCCTTGGACGTGCGGTATCTCCTCAAAGTTGCTCCAGCACCGCACAGCCGCTGCTCCGGTGGCACTCCACCACTCCACCAAAGGAAAAGGAGGGAAGAAATCATGTCTAGGTCTCCACTGTACCCAGCTGGGTGCCAGGCAATGGGATCCAGATACAGCAAGCATTTCCCTGTTTCATAATGTGGTAAGTGTGATAGGACCAAGGTCACAAGGAGAGGAAACAGCCCAGGATACCTACTGTCAGTATCAGGCAGGCTGGGTCATGTCATCCCAACAGCAGACACCAGGCAGTGCCTGCTTACTCTGAGCTAAGTAAATAAACAAAATTGTCAGCTAATAACAGAATTACTTGGTGGCAAACCTGTGTAACTTTTTGAGAAAAAGGAAGGATGATTTCAAGGCTAGATCTGTGAAAACAGAGGGTGGAGTCCCAAGCCACAGAGAATTGTTTCCAGGCTTTGAAACTCAGCAGAGTTTGCCCCACATAGCTTCAAAATGATTTCAGAATTGCCTGAGATTGGTGGCCCCCTTTTCCCTTCTGTTTTCCCCCTTTGAACAGGAATTTTTATAGTTATTATCCAACTCCTGTCCCACCATTGTATTTGGAGAAACGGTAATTCATTTTCTAGTTTTATGGGTCCACAAATAGGAATATTCCCCCAAGATGGGCCATATGGAGTCTCACTCATACCTGATTTAGGCTATTTAGATAATGAGATTTGGCTTCTTTGTTTAGTAGCCAAAGCCAAGATTTGGGACTTTTGAGCTGAAAAAATTTAGATGAGATTTTGGACTTTGAGTTGATGCTGTAATGGTTTTCAATTTGGGGGCAGGTTGAGATGGGCTAAATGCATGTAGGATGGTCCTGAATCATTGGGGGCCAGAGGGTAGGCTGGTAGGTAGAATAACATTCACCACTCCCTCCATCAAAAAAAAAAAAGTCCACACCCTAATACCCTGAACTTGTGAATATGTTACCACACATGTCAAAGGAATTTTGCAAATGTGACTAATCAAAGGATCTTGAGATAGGAAGAATATCCAGGGTTATCAAGGTGAGCCTAATGTAATCATATGTATTCTTACATGACAGAGGCAGAGGAGTCAGAGAAAGAGATGTGATGATGGAAGCAAAGGTCAGAGAAAGAGGGATAAATTTGAAAAAGCTATGATGCTGGCTTTGAGAGTGGAAGAAAAGGCTATAAGTCAAGGAATGCAAGTGGATTCTAGAATCTGTCAAAGCAAAGGAAACAGATTCTCCCCCTGGAGCTCCAGAGAGAAGGCCTTCTGTCAACACCTTGATGTTAGACCCACATGAACCATTTCAGACTTCTGACCTCCAGAACTGTAAGATAATACATCTGTATTGTTTAAGCCATTGCATTTATGGTAATTATACAGCAGCAAAAGGAAACTAATACAGAGGCCTTCCAGCTTCTGCTTTCATGCTCTTTGAAGGCAATCACCAAGAAAAACATCTAAGCACTTTGATGTGCAGAGTCATATCAAATCAGTCTCCAGCATTTGTAGCCACCCTTTTGAGGCACCAGACATGTGAGTAAAGCCATTCTGTATCCTTCAGTTCCTGTTCCATCACAATCATACCATGTGAAACAGAAATGAACTGAGCCCATGCCCAAACTGTGGAACCAATTAAATAAATGGTTGATATTGTCTTCACCCACCAAGTTTTGGGGGTGGTTTGGTGCTTCCCTGGTGGCTCAGAGGTAAAAGCATCTGCCTGCAATGTGGGAGACCTTGGTTCGATCCCTGGGTCGGGAAGATCCCCTGGAGAAGGAAATGGCAACCCACTCCAGTATTCTTGCCTGGAGAATGGCATGGATGGAGGAGCCTGGTGGGCTACAGTCCACGGGGTCGCAAAGAGCAACTTCACTTCAACTTCAATAAATAACAGAAACAATATGATGTTATTTAGTGCTCATCACTTTTCTATGAGGTGGTGGTGGTGATTTAGTTGCTAAGTCATGTCCAACTCTTGTGATCCCATGGACTGTAGCCTGCCAGACTCGTCTGTCCATGGGATTTCCCAGGCAAGAATAGTGCAGGGGGTTGCATTTTTTTCTCCAGGGGCTTTTCCCCACCCAGGATTGAACCTGGGTCTCTTGCATTGCAGGCAGATCCTTTGCCAACTGAGCTACCATGGAAGTCTGGTGGGAACCAATATTATTCCCATTCACAAATAAATAAACTAAGGCTTAGAAAGGTTAAACTAGTAATGTGTCCAAAGTCACAGCAAGGGGAGCCACAATTTGATCCTAAGCAACATAACTGTATAACCTCCTAATTTGAAGGATTTAATACTATATATTGTCACCTTTAGTTTTAAATATTAGAAGTTACCTTGAATTAACTTATTTGATATGTAGCAAAGACACAGTGTGACTGTGTGTGTGTGTGTGGCGGGGGGTAAGGGGGTTGAGGGGGCGGTTCTCTTGAAATGTTCGTTTCCTTTTGTTAGATGGGTTTTCTCCAAAGGTTTAAAAGTTTTAGGCAGATTGAAAGTGGCTGAATCATCACAAGAAAGATAGCTATAGCAGGTCTCAGCCTTACATCTTTCAGCTTTGCCTTCAAAGAAAACCTGAGGCTCTCTCTGGCCCCAGTAAAAAGTTCTGGGGACAAATTCTAATGTGTCCAGCTTGGGCCAGGTGCTCAGCCTTGGACCAATAATCAGCTCAAGAGATACAACACTGTTAATCAAATATACTCCAATATAAAATATTTTTTAATGTATTTAATAGTGCACGATCTTTAAAGAGAAGGAAACTCCAATTTGTTGTTTAAATTCTAGGATGAAGAACTTTCCAGAGGAAGGTGAGTAGTGATCTGCTGATCTAGTCAGGCAAATAGCAAAAACTACATCAGTGAGAGACATTTGGAAATTAGGGAGGGGGGAAAAGTCAAAATTCAAACTTCCCCCTTCAGTGTAGGCTACCTCGTCCAAAGAAAGCATATTTTATGAGTTCCATAGATTGAACTTGGATAAAATGCTTTGAGAATTCCTCCCTCTCACTGTATTTAAAGAAGTCTTCCTAGTAATGTGGAATTAGTTAGCCAGAACCAAGCTGATATAACAAGCTTGACCTCGACTGTGAATGTAATACAAAATCCCACTTGGCAGCAAAAAGGCTCCTGGGGAAAATACGGCCCAATGCAAGGGCAAATAGGGAAACTGGCTAATTAGCCACTTAATACTCAGAATTTCCAAGCCAGAAGGCACCCCGAGAGGTCATCTAATCTAACCCAGAGGTTTTGCCAACCGCTTTTTTGGTCATGTACAGCATCAGTGTGGATACACAGAAACCTTTCCAACAACTTCCCCCTACTAGAAAGTCTGGAAATAAACTTTTTCTACAGCCAGCATCCTTCCTCCTGACCCCAACAGAGAATCCCATCTCTCTATATTATATTATCTGCAAAACCCAAAGATAGGATTTTAATCACTGACATTGTGCATAATAAACACTAAATGGCTAGGTTTGCGTAGCACCGCCGGCTCTAAATACCTTTCTGCTATTAATAAAAATCCTCACATTTAACTTACCCACTTACATGTTATATTCATAGAGACTATCTGCTCAGGTAAATTAAAAATCTCATTCCTCTTACACACCACCTTTAAAAATCCAATGATCAAATTCTTGAACAAGCCTGTAGTTAAACACAGATTCCTGGAATTTTAAACAGACTCTGCTAAAAATGTATTCATGTGACCTGTTGCTGATGGGCACTGAGAAGACTAAACATGAAAGAAGCTGTCTTCTTTTAGGTAGAAAAGGTGTATTTTTATCAGAGGGTGTGAAGGATGAGAAAATTTTCCACGTTCTCTGCAGTGTCTGAGCTGTAGCACACATTTCCCAAGTGACACTCCCACGGTGATCAGAACATGGTGATTATTTGCATCTGGTACTTCTATTTGATGAATCCTTCCTCTCTGCTCATGTTCAATCACTCTTCTCTTTTATCAAAAAGATGTTCTCTCTCCATCTTCATCATTACAAGATAAAATTTTGCTCTTGAAATGTAAGTGCTCTCTCCTCTAATATTTCATTAGCATTTCTTCTATGGTGTCACAGAATCCTTGCACATTATTTAGCCATTTTTAACCTGCCTAAAACTCTTAAACTTTTGATGAGTTATATAAATGAAAGGCCCCAAATGCATAAAATTCCTTAAGGAATAAATCTTCAAAACCCATATAATTTCTATGAACACTTGAAAATATGCTTATGCTATATGCATAAGGGTTCCTAATCTTAATTTTAAAATACTAAGCAATGGGAGATTTGGATTGGCATATATGCACTGTTGATACTATGTATAAAATAGGTAGTTAATGAAAACCTACTATGTAACTCAGGGAACTCTACTCAGTGCTCTTTGGTGACCTAAATGGGAAGGAAATCCAAAAAAGAGGGGATATATGTATTTGAATGGCTGATTCACTTTGCTGTACAGTAGACACTAATAATATTGTAAAGCAACTGTACTCCAATAAAAATTAATTTTAAAATTACTATGCAAATGTTAAGCAGTGTGTTTATAGTTATTTTGAATAGTCACTATGTCTCATTTAATCTATAAATTAATCTATAAATTAATAGGGGTGTTTCCAAGTGATCATTGGATACATGTACACACATTGGTTGGAGTGATCACATGAAATGGAAATCACCCAACTAAACACTGAGCACTTTTTTGGTATATATGAGTTCACTGGGACTGAAGTGGGAAGTCATCCATGTGTAGGCTCTTTCATGAAGGTGAGAGAAGAGTAGAGGAAAAAAAGATATAATGGGTTGGTGGTCTTACATGGAAATTGGAGAGGCAAGTGGATATGAGAGAGTTGGTCCACAGACAAGAAAAGCAGAGTAGGCAGTGGAACTAGAGGATGCTAGGAAACGCATTACTTTAGGAGCTGCCAAGTCAAACACCTCCAGAGATCACACTTGTAAGAATCAAATAGAATAAATTTAAGCAGGGAAACTATAAAGTGAACTGGCATAGGTAGGCCTCACCCAAAGGCATTCAAGTCCAACTTTTTTTAAATTACTGAATGCCAAACAAAACAGATTTGTGAACCAGATTCAGCCTGTGGACTGCCTGTTTGTGACTTTGGCTTTAAAGAATTGTTGATAACATAGCTATAATGGCAAAGACTATAGACTCAAGAGCCAGACTATTTGGATTTAAATCCTGCTCCTACCCATGTGACTTCAGGTAAGTAACTTAACATTAGCCGGATTCCCAAGAGAGGGTATTCAAAGAATACTTGGAATGTGTGTACTCAATAGAAGCTGCAAGGACTTAAATAGTGTCACGTCCTCCATATTCTATTGGTCAAGAGCAAGTCACAGGCCAGCTTTGATTCAGTAAGGTAGAAAAAATAGGTTCTGCCTCTCAGTGGGGAATGGCTTGTACATGTAGGGCGGGAAAGAGCTAATGACTGCCCTCTTGGAGATAAGCCAACAAATAGTCCAACTATCTCTTTCAACAACAGTAAGATAGAATGGAGGACTAAGAAAGTTTGATCCAATAGCTAAGACTCCGAGCTGCCAATGCAGGGAGCCTGAGTTCAATCCCTGGCCAGAGAACTAGATCCCACATACTGCAACTAAGATCCAGCACAGCCAAACAAATAAATAAGTAAATGATTTTTAAAATAGGTTAGATTTTTTTTTTTAAAGTTTGGTCTGACAAGAATTTCCTAAATGGATGGTCATAAATTTTCAAAAATTGTTATTATGTAAATAATATGTTTTCATTGTTTTAATTGGCAAATAGAAATGAGTAAATAATAAATAAATGAACTACTACTCTCATCCAGAGAAAATCACTCAGTTTTGTTATGGGCAAAATTAATAGTTAATTCATTAAGAGGAATTCAGACATAATTTTTCAGCTCTCCCAACTTTGAATACCAACTTAGTCCAGGAAATTACTCAATGTTACTCAACTTTGTTGAATGGGCAAAGAGCCAGCCCCCAGATGTCAGGACAAATATAGGGGCTTAGCAACTGAATGGGTTAGAGGAGACAAATAAAATGAGCAGATGCCCGGGTGAAATTGTGAGAGGGAACATCTGCTGTCCTATTTGCAAAGGTATTTTGTAATCAAGAAGACGGAGTGAATGCACAAATGGAGCGACCTGTATTGAGATTCAGAGCATGAACACTGATGTCAGTGTTTTGTAGTTAATTAGATGGAGACTGTTACATTGTGTATCTAATTTTACAGAATGAAAGCAGAATGTTCCCCTCCATCAGGGTTTACTCCCAATTTTCAAGCAGAGTGAGGCCTTGTTCCCATTCCTTGGACAACACAGTAAGCAAGAATAAACCAAAGTAACCAAGCCTCAGTTCCTTACTGTACACCCCAAATGTTCAGGCTTCATTAGTTTTCAACGACGTCATAAAGTCACATTTCTTTATGATGTGAAAATGATGGTGCTTCAGGTTCCTATCGACTTGGCCCTGGAAGTCCAGCTCTTCCACCAACTTCCTCTGCACCAGCATTTCTACGACTCCCATAGATCACCTCAGTGCCATCATGCTGTTTTCATGGCTGACGGCGACCTCAGCCACTGGTGAGGCTCTGGAGGCTGCCGCCAGCTATCCTGTGGTCCCTGGACCTGCTTCTTTCCAGCTGCTACTGTTTTCTGCTGCTGTTCTACTCAGAATTTCTCCCAGCAAATGCAGAAACCAAGCCATAATGTTTATAAAGGGGTTTCACAGAGACTTGGAGTCAACAGAGAGGACCTGGACAATAAATTCTCTGTAGTTTCCTGATAATCTCCGTTGGGGTCTCCTGATCCTTCGCATGCATCTAATACCTAGTGATAGCTTTTCTTTCTCCATGAGAGGCATCCTCAAATACCTTTGCTATTTACAGTCAAGGGCGCGCTTCTTTGGTAGTTTAGTGGTAAAGAATCCAGATGCCAATGCAGGAGACATGGGTTTGATTGATACCGAAACGTGGCCTCTATTCACCTGTGCCAAATAAAAATATGGAGGCAGAGTCTTGGGTGAAGTAGGAAAGAGTATCTTTAATTGTTTTGCCCAGCAAAGGGGGCCACAGTGGGTTAATGCCCTGAAGACCACATGATCCACTCTGGACAGGGTTGTGAGGAGTTTTATAGTGTTTAAGGGGCAGGGCATGATCAGCTCCTGGACAGTTCTTGGATTGGTTGGCATCAAGGTGAAATTTCAAGCATCATCAACCTTCTGGTTTCTACCAATCTAGGGTCTATGTTCTATTGGTCAGCAGTTTTCATCTGGAGGAGGGATCTGCTTCCTGCAAAAACAACTTAGGAATGTGTGTCAGAGCTTTATATCTTTCAGGGAACTGGGAGCTGGCTGACTCTGTTATGTGGGAGTTATTGTCTAAATTGTTACCAGTTCTTTAGGCCAACAGCTTTTCTTTATTTCTATATCTTCACATTTCCCAATCATTAACTCTTGCTGCTGCTGCTGCTGTTAAGTCGCTTCAGTTGTGTCCAACTCTGTGCGACCCCACAGATGGCAGCCCACCAGGCTCCGGTCCCTGGGATTCTCCAGGCAAGAATACTAGAGTGGGTTGCCATTTCCTTCTCTAATGCATGAAAGTAAAAAGTGAAAGTGAAAGTGAAGTCGTATCCGACTCCCAGCGACCCCATGTACTGCAGCCTACCAGGCTCCTCTGTCCATGGGATTCTCCAGGGAAGAGTACTGGAGTGGGGTGCCACTGCCTTCTCCCATTAACTCTTGAGTCACCATTTTACTTCAGAAGACAAGGACTCAGGGGCTTGTACATGGTTTCATGATCCCTGATCTGAGAAGATTTCACATGCCGAGAAGCAACTAAACCCGTGCATCACAACTAGAGCCTGCATAAAGCCCACGGGTCCTAGAACCTGTGCTCCACAAAAGAAGTCACCGCAGTGAGAAGCCCGAGCACAGCAACTAAAGGGTAGCCCCTGCTTGCCGCAGCTAGAGAAAAGCCCTCACAGCAATGAAGACCCAGCACAGCCATAAATAAATAAAATTATTTTTAAAAAATTTAGAATCAAGGGCATCCACAACCACAAGAGCACAAAAGAAAACTCTCCCTCCTCACCTTCCTCCAGCCTGAGACTTGCCTCTTGAGCCCCTTCTGTGCCTCCAGGTCCTGCTTCCTAACAAGGGTAGTTGACAATGGCCACGCCCAGTCCCACCAGGGGAACCCTTCTGTACACACTACTCCCTCTTGCCTTCAACAAAACCATATACTTCCAGAGAATTCTGTTTAGTTTTCTATAAGACCGTTGTGAGATCCAGGTCTCATACGACCAAGCCCAGTATAGTTCTTCTCAGCCTTTCCTCCACATGGAACTGCCTTCTAGCCCTTGACTCTCATAAACGGGGACTTTAACATGCACATACACACCTCCCAAGAGCAAGTAAGAAGTATAGAGATGTTGACATTCTTACAAAGGACAGCAGTACTTTCTGATGCCACCACTCAAAAAAAGCAACCAAATCTGTACAATGACATATTAGAATACCTGTGCTATTGCCGTTACCACTCAGCTTCAGGGTCCCAACCTTCAAGTAAATCTCCAGCATTCACATCTTCCACAAAGACAAAGCAGGGTTTCTTGCTTCCTGACAAAGATCCACTGAGGTGGTGTTCCCATGCTATTGGGACAGACCACTTGAAAGGGACATTTAAACCCTCATCGCTTAGAAAAGGAATATTGCATTCTGGAAGCCTGAAGTGATGGAGTCATTGTGTTCATCTCATCCCCACCCCATGGAAGGAGACAAATGGCATTTCTCACTTACAATTTTAGAATATAAATAATTGTATTCTAAGCTGACACTATGTTGACTCTCAGGTTCTGATCCCAGAGCAAAGTTGTCAATTGAGAGGCACATTTTTGAAAGCTGTTTTTAGACCATCAAGCTAAGAAAGCTACCTTCATGACCAGCCGTCTCTCCAACATAGAACAACTCTGGATTTTTTATGTCTCATTCACTTGACTCAATTCCATAATTCCCTCATTGGGTTGCTCCTCTCTCTTCTCGCCTCTTTCCTCCTTGCCTTCATCCTTGCTCTCACTTCCTCTCCTTTCTTGTTTTCAGATGGTTCTCTTCACAACAGCTGTGTACTCAGTTGCTCAGTCGTGTGCGACTCTTTGCTGTGCCCTGGATTACAGCCCGCCAGGCTCCTCTGCTCATGGAACTTTCCAGGCAAGAATACTGGAGTGGGTTGCCATTTCCTACTCCAGGGGTCTTCCCAACCCAAGGATCAAATCCTCATCTCTTGAGTCTCCTGGATTGGCAGGTGAATTCCTTACCTGGGACTAACTGAACAAACATCAATTGGTAGCTACTGAGATAAAGGAGGTCCCCTGCCTCACCATTAACTTCTGGTGTGCTTTAGCCACTCAGTTGTGTCTGACTCTTTGCGACCCCATGGACTGTAGCCCGCCAGGCACCTCTGTCCATGGGGATTCTCCAGGCAAGCATACTGGAATGGGTTGCCATGCCCTCCTTCTGAGGATCTTCCCAACCCAGGGATCAAACCCAGGTCTCTCGCATTACAGGCGGATTCTTTACTGTCGAGTCACTGGGGAAGCCCAACTTCTGGGTATCACCACAAATTCCTAGGCCACAAGCAATCTGAAGGTAGCACTTGGGCTAGGACTTGTGGGCACCTTAGAGGTAATTGAATAATAAGGAGCTCACTCTTTGACATCTTTGCAATGTGTAAAATTTTAGCTTATTTTTGATCCCAGAGGAAAAGACCGGGAGCTTCAATAAAGACCAACATCAAATTTTCCACCATCCCAGAAGAAAATTTAAGGCAATTTTTTTAAATCTGAAAAGAAAACTTTTCTTACACACTAAATTCATCATCTGAGATGCATATGAGGCTACTTTTGCATCTCCTCTCTGCTCTGTAAGTTTTGAACCAAGGACTGACTCCCCAGTCGAATGTTCTCAACAATCCTGATGAGTACGTTGGACCTGCACTAACAAATGACACACTTTTGATGTTCTCAAAGCCTATTTTGTGCATTCTGCCTGACAGCTTACCCCTTCTTGCTATTTTTCCTCAATTGTTACAAATTAGGAGCAGTTACAGATAAAGAATTGCATTCGTTTTTTTTTAATTTTTTAATAGATTTTATTTTTGGCAGCAGTTTCAGGTTCAAAGAAAAATTGAGGGGAAAGTACAGAGAGTTCTCATATCTCCCCCTTCCCATACACACACACACAACCTCCCCCACTATCAACATTCTGCACCAGAGTGTACATTTGTTACAGTCGATAAACTTGGACTGATACCATATCTTCACCAGAAGTCCAGAGTTTACATTAGGGCTCACTCTTGGTGTTGTATATTCTATAGCTTTGAACAAAGGTATAGAGACATTTCAGAGAAGGCGATGGCACCCCACTCCAGTACTCTTGCCTGGAAATCCCATGGATGGAGGAGCCTGGTAGGCTGCAGTCCACGTGGTCACAACGAGTCGGACATGACTGAGCGACTTCACTTTCACTTTTCACTTTCATGAATTGGAGAAGGAAATGACAACCCACTCCAGTGTTCTTGCCTGGAGAATCCCAGGGATGGGGGAGCCTGTTGGGCTGCCTTCTTTGGGGTCGCACAGAGTCAGACAACGACTGAAGCGATTTAGCAGCAGCGTAGAGACATTTATCCATTATTATGGTATCATACAGAATAGTTTCACTGTCCTAAAAATCTTCTGTATGGTGTGTTTTCATGCTCCCCTCCCCCCAGCTCCTGGCAAGCACTGATCTTTTTACTGTCCACAGTTTTGCCTTTTCCAGAGTATCATATAGTATATAGCCTTTCCAGATAGGCTTCTTTCACTTAGCAATATGCATTTAAGATTCCTCCAAGTCTGTCCATGGCTTGATAGCTCTTTTTTTAGTGTTGAATAATATTCTATTGTCTACATGTAACACAATTTATTCATCTACCTACTGGAAGACACATTGCTTGCTTCCAAGTTTGGGCGATTATGAATAAACTTGCTATAAACATTCATGTGCATATTTTTCTATGGACATGTTTTTGTTTGGGCACATATCAAGGAGTGCAACTACCGGATCATATGTTAAGAGAATGTTTGGTTTTGTAAGATTCTGCCAAATTATCACAGGCAACAAAGAAAAGTTCTTGTTGCTCCATTGTCCCTCACCAGCATTTGGTGTTGTCAGTGTTTGGGATTTTCATAATTCTAATAGGTATATAGTAGTGTCTCTTTGTTGTTTAAAAATTTATAATTCCTTAATGACATTTGAAGTTGGGCATTTTTTCATATCCTTATTTGCTATCTGTATATCTTCTTTGGTGAGGCATCTGCTCAGACTGTCTGCTTTTAAATTGGGTTTTTCCTTTTCTTATTGTTAATTGCGAGAGTTCTTCATATATTTTTGGATAACAGTCTACTAAGTAAATCTTTTGCAAATATTTTCTCCCATTCTGTGCTTGTCTTCTCATTCTCTTCACAGTGTCATTTGCACAAGTTTTTAATTTTAATGAAATCCAGTTTTTCATTCTTTCTTTTATGAATCTTGTGCCTGGTTTTGGATGTAAAAAGTCATTCCTATGAATAAAGTCACCTAGATTTCCCCTGTCATTTTCTATGAGTTTTTAGTTTTGCATTTTACATTCAGATCTATAATGAATTTTGAGTTAATTTTTGTGTCTAAATTCATATTTCACATGTGGATATCGAGTTGTTTCAGCACCATTTGTTGAAAAAATAATTAATATAGCTACATATATTTTCTTTTGAGTAAGATTAACATAGTATATCATTTTACTTTTAATCTGTGTCATTATACTTAAAGTGGGTTTCTTTTAGACAACATACAACATTTTTGATCCATTCTGATAATCTTTTGTTTATTTACACCATGTGTGCCTACTAAGTAGCTTCAGTCACGTCTGACTCTTTGCCACCCTTTGGACTGTAGCCCGCCAGGCCTCTCTGTCCATGGGGATTCTCCAGGCAAGAATACTGGAGTGGGTTGCCATGCCCTCCTCCAGAGGATCTTCCTGACCCAAGGATTGAACCTCATGTCTTACATTTCCTACATTGGCAGGTGGGTTCTTTATCACTAGCGCCCCTGAAAAGCCCCTACTTACACCATTGACATTTAAAATTATTATTGACATAGTTGGATTAATATGCATACTTGTTACTGTTTTCTACTTATTGCCCTTCTTTGTACCTATTTTTGTCTTCCAGTCTTTTTTTCTGCTTCTTGTGGTTCTAACTGAGCATTTTACATGATTCGTTTTCTCTCCTTTCTTAGCATATTTATTATATTTATTTAGCATATTTATTATATTATATTTATTTCCTTTTTTTTAGTAGTTATCCTAGAGTTTGCATCCATATCTACTTTCAAATAACAATATACTACTTCACTGATAGTACAAGTATCTTATAATAGCAAGATATTCCTAACTTTTCCTCCTGTCTTTGTATCATTGCTGCCATTTATTTTACTTATACATAAATGAAAAGGACCAGATATTGTTGCTATAATTATTTTGAACAAACTTTACCTGCAAGATCAATTAAGAGTAATAAAAATAAGAGTTGTCACTTTACCTTCATTTATTCCTTCTCTAATGCTCTTTCTGTCTGTATTGTAGGCCCATGTTTCTGATCTATATCACTTTCCTTCCCTCTAAAAAATTTCCACATTTCTTGCAACTGTTGTCACAAGGTCTGTTGACAAGAAATTCCCTCAATTTTTTTTTCTGAGTACGTTTGTTTGCTGCCTTCGGAGCAAAGCTTCCACTATTGCCTCCCTTGGACTTTCCATCTGATCTGATCTTCCCATTGAGTTGATACATTTGAGCTAATGATTTATACCACCTCATCCGTCTTCTTTTTTAATCAAGGCTTGGTCTTTAGACTTCTCTTTTTTTCACCTATCTTCACTCTCTGAAGACCATCCAGTCTCATATATGTGTACATAGGCTAATGACTCCCACACTTGTAACTACAGGTGAACCCTTCCTGTGAATTTCTGAGTTATATCTCCAACTACCTATTCAACATTTTCATTTGGATACCTAATAAACATCCCAAATTTACCATGTCCAGGATTGAGCTCTCTTGATTTCTTTTTAAGTTTTTAGGGTTTTTTCATCTTGTTTTATTGAGACATAATTTACATAACATATAATTCACCCATGTAAAGTGTCCAATTCACTGTTTGGTTCTTTTTTATTTAACTTTTCATTTGCATTCATAACTTGGTAAGTGTTTGGCACCAAAACCCTAGCTTACTAGCTTTCCGCCTATCTTGGCTCTAAGCATGCCTTCCTCACTAAGCTAAATCATTTCTAGCTTTTGATTTAAAATGAAAGATGTACAACTTGAACACTTAGAAGGCCATTGTAGGGTTATTAATTGGCCTAATTTCAATATTATTGTAACTCAGGGAATAGGGAGGCCAGGGGAGAGTGAGAGAGAGGGCAAATGACATTTATTGATTAAGTTTGTCACCTTATAAGGCCGTGGGTCACAGTACCCCAAAACAGTAACAGTAACATCAAAGATCATTGATCACAGATCACTAACAAATATAATGATAATGGAAAAGTTAGAGATACTCTGAGACCTACCAAGATGTGACACAGAGACATGAAGTGAGCAACTGCTGTTGGAAAAATAACACCAACAGACTGTACTGTAGTAATATATGATGTTGAGCATCTTTTCATATGCTTTTTGCTATCTGCAAACCTCTTTGGGGAGATGTCTGTTCATATCTTATGCCCATTTTTTCTAATCAAGTGTTCCTTTTTTGATGGTTAAGTTAGAGTCTTTTCAAAAGTAAGTTAATAAATACAGGTTCAAATATTCTCATTTCAGTGGACTTATTTAGCCAGAATCATCTGATATACCAGTGCATCACAAATTGGGATTGTGACTCACATAAGAATGGGGGATGAATAGAGAAAGGGGATTTCAACTTTTTAAACTATTAATACTAACTCTCTTTTGACTGTTTTAAAATAACCAGGCATCTATTTGCAAAGCCAGAAGTAGCTACAGAGTCTGGCATGTTGTCAAAACTGAGACCAAAGGCTCTAAATTTAAAGTGGGCTCTTGCTGGCTAGGAAGTCTGCCCCCAGGAGGGAAACCCAGCTTCCCATCTCGGGTCCTTGCCTGCCTTTCTAGGATTCATAAGGAGGAAGGAAAGTCAGTGCATTTTCTTTGGATCCAGGGTTAAACTGATCACGACAAACATATTGCAAAATGCCCATGTCTGTTGGCTTATGGCTGTTTGTAAGGCATGTGGCAGCTTATATATGGAAAAAGAGAGGTCCTGGTATTTGTTGATTAAAACATTAGTCACCTACAAAGGAGCCCTGGTCTTTGTCCTATAAAACATAAGAGGTCTATCATTTTTCTGGGATTTTTCCAATTTCTCTGATTTTTCATGGAGGCTATTTGTTAGAATCGAGGGGCTGATATCTATTGAGTTCATGTTGCAGAAAGATGTCTTCATTTCAGGATGGAGCCCACAGATACAAACTTCTTTGAGATACCCCCCGATACCACCTGCACACCTAAGACAGCAATTTATCAGAACATAGAGCCTTCAGGGAAACAAGCACAAAGGATCATTTACTGGGGACATGTGTGTGAAAATTCTACAACATTTGTCTCAAAGCAAAAAAAAAAAAAAAAAAATATATATATATATATATATATATATATATATCCAAGCAACTTCCATTATTTCTGATACCTGGAATCTGCTTGTTGACAAAACCAGGTTCTCCCCCAAATTTAAGTAAATCAAAGAACAGGGTAGAGTACCCTTTAGCTTGGTTTATAGTCTCATAGTCTGATTCACCAAAGACCAAATTCAGTTTTCGATGTACTGATGTTTTGTTTTGTTTTTTTCCCCATCAAAAGAGGAAAAGGCACAACCACTCCGGAGAATTCTATAGCAATGTCATCCAAATTAAGACTCATACCTACCACACAATGCAGCAATGGCACACTTAAATATTCACTCCAGAGAAATGAGAGCAAATGTCCACATAAAATCTTATGCATAAATGTTCATTGTGGCTTTATTCAAAATAGCCCCAAACTAGAAATAATCTACATGTCACAAACAAAAGAATAGATAAATTGTAGTACATCCCTATGGGAGAGTACATCTCAGCAATAAAAAAGGAACAAACTACCAAATTTCAAAAAACAGGCTGAATGAAAAGGAGTCATACCCAATAGAATGCATACTGCATGATTCCACTTATATAAAGTATAAAATAAGGCAAAAGTAATCTACAATGATAATAATCCAAACAGTAGTTGTTTTCTGGAGAGGGGGTAGATTGGGACAAGGAATAAAGAAACTTTCTAGGGTAATGGATATGTTCTCTGTCTCAGTTGAGATGATAATTACATGGGAATATACGTTTGTCAAAATTCAACAAACCATACAAATTGAAATCTGCACATTCTATTGTATGTAAATTATACCTCAATTTTTTTTTTTTTAAAGAATATCAGGGGAGAAGAGAAGAATCCCCACTGAGGCAAAAGGCAGAGGAAGAAGGGCAGTGGTCCCTTCTGTTTCTGTGGTAATTGAAGCTCCATATTTGGTCTCTGTGTTCAGATGAGTTTTTATTACCCTGGGATTATTGAAAGTTATTATCAGCCAAGATGACAGCAGAAAGAAAGAGGAGACAGACCTTCCAGAAATCATTTTCCCTATGATTTTTTTAAAGCACATTTTTCAGTCATTATCTTGAGAGAAAACAAGCAGCTGGGTCTCTTAACAAAGAGGTTTAATAGGCTACTGGGGAAAAAAAAAGAGGGGAAATTGAGGCGAACAATGCCCATTTCAGTGCCAGCCACATAAAACCAAGCCTAGTGAGTGAAGCCAGTGGCTCCTCTCTGCCACTAGCATCGTTAGAGGCCTAACACTCAATAATGAAGGGTCCTCCAATTATTGGCGTGATTTGAGGCATATTGTTCAAAACATTCTAAAACCTGAAATTGCAGCCGCAAATGCACTGATGGCCCTCACCCTCATCTGTCAAAATAGATGTAAATGCAAAAGGAAAGATAGGAGGCCCTTTAGGACCCCACGCATTGTCAGCCCACTTCTCTTGTTTCTTTTTACCTTCCTTGTCCTTTTAAATCCATCTGGGTCTGAGCTGCTGGCTTCAAAGTTTCCAACTGACCTCCAACCCAGTTTGTTCATCTCTTACCTCCTTTTTAGTTTTGCACAAAATTAGCAAAACACATGTAATGGGTGATTGGTAAGGACATCACGCAACATTCTGAAAAGCAAATATAAGGGAGGCTTGGCTTCTGTTTAAGCAGGCTTCTCTCCTGCCTCAGACCATACACACACACGTTTCTGTTTAATTGCAAAATTCAGATGTTGGATGGTTGGGGGAGAGCCCCGTAACAAAGGAACACTGAGATGCCTCCTAAATTCTACTTAGGCTAAATTAACTATGTGGGCAACAATACCGGTACTGCTTTTTCCCTTAAACATATATATTAGCAGAGATGCAGGCTAAATAAATACTGTTTAATGAAAAATGAATTATGTAAATGTAATTTATAGCATTAATTTGGGCTTGTAAATTTAATCCACTCAAATGTAGAAAGGTTTCCGTGCAATGAATATTTCTGAGGTTGTTTAATATGTTAAAATAAATACTGAGTCGCTGACAGAAAAACATGTCCTCTGCATCACAAAAGCTATTTTGAAACAATAAATTAAGTGCCTGCTGAATATTTACAATCATGAGTTTTTAACTCTTAGGTAAATTTTCTTCCTAAAATATTCAGTGTGCCATCCATCCAGGCAACAGACAGATTCTGGTGGCAGCAGTGCAAACATGTGCATGCCGAGAACATTTTAGGTGAATAAGTGCCACAGTATGAGATGGTGGGGGGAGCGCTTTTTGTAAAATAGGTCTATTTAATGCCACCTGGAAAGCAGCAAGAAATGTAAATATTTGGGGAGCTTTATGGTGCCCCAAATGTACTGCCACTCACCATTCACCTGCTAAAGCATTTACAATGAAGACCCAAATATTACAAGGAAAAATAAGTGAGCTATTTAGAAGTGTTTTATTTAAGAGTATAAAGTTGAGACTTAAAACAAGGTATTTTTAAAAATACTAAGATTATGGGGAAGGGGGGGGAAGTTATTCATTCCATGTTTTCGGAATAAAAAGGAAACCTGAAGATCTTATATAAAAGATGACTAGCTGGGAGACTTGAAGCAAGTCCATGGTGTCTGCTGGGCACAAGGTTGTCCTGCCTGCCCTGCCTTCTCAGTAAGGTTTTGTCATGACCATCAAGTGGGATTGTGTGGTGGGAGCAAGTTACAAACTGTCCATCTTCATTATTAAGGTACGTTGCTTTTTATTTGGGGTTGAGCATCATTTCTCAGAATGAGAGTATTAGGCCATAATGTTCACTGAAGGAAAAGTATGAAGACCTGTAAATGGTGTCTACTTTTAGTTTTCTTCTTCCTCCAGGTTTCTGCAGTAGTTTGTGCAGCCTTCCCTGGAGCACTCATTGTAGACTCCTCAAAAAAAACAAAAAAAAAACAGAAACTGGGTTTTGCTCCACAGTCTTACAGCCAGCCAGCCAGCCCAGCTCCTGACCAGCATTGCTGAGTTAACTTTAACCCATCCTCCCTATCCCCAAGCTTAGGATTGGATTATCCCCATGGCATAATCATGGCATTGATCCTCAAATGTTTTTGACCCCTAGGTTGTGACAAGAAGAGAAGGGAAGGGAAGACCCACTGCCTATGTTTTGGGCAGGTGTTCACTGGGAGTACAAAACTATTTTTTCCTTTTTTTTAATGGTTGAAATACTTTATTTTACATTTTATATTAAATATATTCTTTATGGTGGAAGTAGTTACTACAGGTATTTTTGTGGACTGATAGGTAGGTAAGGCTGTTCTGGGGATGCAAGAATAGAAAAGGTAGTGGAGTCTTACATACTCACATGCCAGGTATTTGTAGGACCTCAACAACATAAGTTCCTGTTTCCTGATAACAATCCCTCGTTTTTCTATTTACTCTCTATTATTTTAGTTTATTTTATATATTAAGACTTGTAGTTTTTCAAATATTATTGAATTTTTTCTGGCACCACTTGTGTGTTTCCACAGTTCTGTAATGAGAGAATTTCCCAGTCCAATACATTTGGAATAATATTGTATAAGAGACCTTGAAAATTCATAGAATATGTGAATAAATTGAAGCCTCTGACGATTTCTGTATTTAAAAACCTGTTGACTTTCTTTAACTTAATTTTTCACAATGGTTTTTGTATTATAGACCTCTTTATTGTTAAGCATCTCAACTTTCTAAGAGGAACTGAATTCAGGGAATACTGCTGTAGGCTTTATGCTATTTTGTTGTTTTACTGCATTATTTATTTTTCTCATAACTTTGGCCCAAAGAATTAATCTTTTTATTAATTAATTCTTATTGGAGTATAATTGCTCTACATGGTTGTGTTAGCTTTCCCGCACAGAAAAATTAAAACATCAAGCCTTCACCTCTGGCCTTGCTTGCAAAAACACAGCCAATGCAACTGATACAAGAACAAACACAAAGGCATGGCGTGGGCTCCCAGACACAGAGCACTGACATGTTTTCCCAGAGAGATGCTTCTAACCGTACTCATCACAACTGGATAATTCATTTGATTAACCTTCTTGGATGAATGTAAACCGGGAAAAGCAGACATAGAAAAGCAAGATGTTGATAAAGATCAGAAGTGTCTTAAGGCAATTATTAATATTCTCAAGTATCAATCTATGCTGAAATTAAAGATTTTTCAGAGGCAATGCCATCTTGAAATTATAATAAGACTAAGTGGGAAAACATGATTTGATATAAAAAATTCTCTCCATATATAGAGCTTTTTAGGAATACATTATGCATAAAAATGAAGCAGCTTTACTGCTCTTAAGTAGGGTCCTCTTGGGCTGTGACCAGTATAACTTTAATAGAATTAGAAACCATGGGTAGCACTGTCGTATATAGTAGTCAATAGTTATATATGGCTATTTAAATGTAAATTAAATAAAAATAAAAAAAATAAAATAAATAAATTTAAATTAATTAATAGTAAATAGAATTTAAAACTCAGTTCCTCAGTTGCATTAGCCACATTTCAAATGATCAATAGTTGTGTGTGGCTTGTGGCTGCCTTATGAACCAGCATAGATAGAGGACATTTCCATCAGCACAGAATGTTCTATTGGTCCTTGCTGGTCTATAGCAAACACAAAATGACAACTTTCTACATTAAAGAGAAAATAATTAGTACTTAGTATTCAGAGCTTAGAGAAAAGCTCATTAGGCATCAAAGAGATTTTAGAGACAACATTGAATAAATTAAATATGAGGGATAAAGATTAGACTTGCTTTAAGCTAGATAGGAGTTTTTAAACGGGTTACATGTATGGGTAACCATGTGTGTGTATATGTGTGTGTGTGTGTTTGTCTGTGTGTTAGTCGCTCAGTCATGTCTTACTCTTTGCAACCCCATGGACTGTAGCCCGCCAGGCTCCTCTGTTCATGGGATTTTTCCAGGCAAAAATACTGGATAAGCTTTTAAAAAACAGCTGACATAAAAATAACAATTTTTGAAAGATAAAAAGAATAGCTAAGAGTTGATGTCCTCTAGTTTTAATTGGTTAACATCACAGCATTATAGCCAAGTGCTCAGTTTCATAAGTGTCTTTCACTGGCCCCTCTGGGTCTCCGTGTGTGGTTGCTCAGGTTGTGTACTGAATTCTAGGGGCATCATTCATATCGTATGCAATGTGAATTGCAGGGTATAAGCTGCACAGAAACACACAGAAGCCTGGGTAACCCTCGCTGCAGTTCTATTTAGAACATTGCTCAATATGACACTTTTCTAAACCAAAAATTCCTTTCAACCCCATTATCCTAGTTTCTGAAATCGGTCATTTTGTTTTCAGAGTCGAGCTTTAACACAAGTCCATTTGCTTTGCTAAGATACTGATAGCCTCAGAGAGGACTTCCATATGTGAACTCCTTCTCAGACACACAGACACACGTGTCCAAGAGGACGAACGGAGCTTTCAGTTAAACATTTTCCCTCAACCCAAAGTCGGGGTGGGACACATTGTCAGTCTGCCTGGCTCTGCCTTGTATACACTCCTGTGTATCCAAGGAGAGAAAATGTTCAGATGAAAATGCTTCCAGCCTTTTGTACATGCATGTTTGTGTGCATTTAGAAAACAAAAACTGCAAACAATCACATAAATAATAGAGCAGTACAATGTATGTCTCCCAGCGAACTCAGGAAGCATGGAAGGCATTATCTTATTCAGGCTGACAGCTGCTTGCTGATGCAAGGGAGTAGTAACCTCCACTGAACTTACTCGTCTTTAGCTACTGGGAGGGGAAGGAATTTAAATCATCCACAGAGGCCATCAGCCCTGTGGCTGAAATATGACACTGAGAGTTGAGATGGCAAAGCTCTTGTAAGCAGGACTCCCGCCCAGCCTTCTGAGGACAGCAGATACAAGAGGGCAAGACCCGTTTCCAAGAAGATCAGCCCTGAGTGCTCAGAGACTGGTAGAAACCACTGGAGGGGCCTCTTGGAGTCTGGCAGACCTGGCCAGGAAAGGACAGACAGAGCAGGGAGGGGTGTGTTGTACAAGCAGGGGAAAGAATGCCCCAGGCAGCTGGCAGAGCCACGTGGCCACAGACTTCTTCTCTGGTCCCAGAGTCACTTAAGCCAGACTCTTGGCTTCCCAGTCCATCGTCACTGCTGTCCCGTGACTCAAGTCACCACCTTTGAGATGCCGCGGAGCACCTGGCCCCACACCTGTGTCACCGTCCACACGGAGGCCTGGCTTCCAACCCCTGCACCTGCATTCATTTGCATTAGGGCTTTCGCAGGCTCTTGGAACATGCATTGCCACCTAATAGCAGGCCGGGAAGTACCATGGAATTAACACCCCCGGAGCAGCCCTCCACAATTATAAACAGCCCAGCTCCCTGAGCATGGATGTGGCATTTCCCCATGGCACCAGTTGCCCACAGGGGCAACTTACGTGAAAACATACCATCTACTGGCTGCCTTCCCTTCCCTGTCCTCTCTGTTCCCCTCCTGTATTTCCTTTATCAGGATCTGCTTCTGGAGGACCCAAATTAAGATAATGACCCAGGAAAGAAATTTTCAAAGCGGCAGCTGCCCCTGCCACCCTTTCAGTCACAGGGGCAGAGACCTACAGGTTGGCCCCTCTGGGCCCAAAGCTGTGCATAGCCTCCCAGGAAGAGTAGGGGTGTAAGGACAGTAAGAGTGGGGGTGGGATAGGGATCCAGGTGACCTCCTGCTCTGTCTTCTATCTGGTCTCTGATTCTTCACACAGTGGAAGATCTCCAGCCTACCCCACTGCCAGGTCACTGTGAAAGGTACCTGGAATCAAGAGAGAAACCTACAAATACCTTGACCTTGGGCCTTAGTTCCATGTCTCTCAAAGTAAAAGCTATCATTGTGTGCGCTAAGTCGCTTCAGTCATGTCTGATTCTTTGTGACCCAATGGACTGTGGTCCACCAGGTTCCTCTGTCCATGGGATTCTCCAAGCAAGAATACTGCAGGGGGTTGCATGTCCCCCTCCAGGGGATCTTGACCCAGGGATTGAACCCACGTCTCTTACATCTCCAGCATTGATCTCCAGCATTGGCAGGTGGGTTTCTTTACCACTAGTGTTACCTGGGAATCCCAAAGGTAGCATAAGCAGACACCAAATCCTCTGTGAAACCTTCCATGATGGAGATAGTGGAGAGAATGGCTTAGATGGACATTGCTGTGCCCTGATCGTCCTACCACTGCCAGCTGGGCCACCTTGAACAGGTCCTTAACCCCTCTGTGCCTGGGAGGTCCTCATCTGGGAGATGGAAAAGTAATTGTAGTTAACCCATAAGGCAATGGCAACCCACTCCAGTACTCTTGCCTGGAAAATCCCATGGATGGAGGAGCCTGGTAAGCTGCAGTCCATGGGATCGAGAAGAGTCGGACACAACTGAGCAACTTCACTTTCACTTTTCACTTTCATGCGTTGGAGAAGGAAATGGCAACCCACTCCAGTGTTCTTGCCTGGAGAATCCCAGGAATGGCGGAGCCTGCTGGGCTGCCGTCTATGGGGTCACACAGAGTTGGACACGACTGAAGCGACTTAGCAGCAGCAGCATAGTTTATGGAGGAGAAATAAATTAAGGTCCTTAGCACAGCGCCTATAATATAAGCTTGCTATATATTTTAGCTAATATTAATATTGCTATTTTTCTACTCCCTCAGATATGGTTAGTTGTGTCCTATGAGTTTCCATGGCTCTCTGAACACACCACTACTCTAAAGCTAATCCCCATCCGTAATTATTCATTTCCTTCCTTCCAGGTGGATAAGAGTATCGTTCATCCGACCAGCATCCAATCCAATGCTTAATTCAGCTCAGTACAATGTAACAGGATGTTTTAAAAACTATTAGGGTACTTTTCTTTTCTGCTTCTCTGAGCATACAGCCTCTGGCCTGGCTGGCCTGAGCTGTCCATCTGCCAGGGGGAGAATTAGGATTTGTTACAGAAGTAAAAACAGAATAATACGCAGCTTCTGGTAGGCAAATTAGGATTAAGTATCAAAATAATAGCTGCATAAGCTGGGCTATCTCCTCTAGAGAGGGTTTTCCAAATCCCTTTATGTCACAGCTTTCATAAATCAAAAGCAGAGTATGGAGCACCCAGCTCAGAGAGATTTCCTACATGTAGAGAAGACAATCCTTGCCACCTATGACAGCAAAGCCACAACATTTGTGACATGAACATGGGGATGTGCCATAGGGTCAGGGATTGTATCAAAATATTTCATACAGGCACAAACCAATCAGAAGAGAATTTAGTGATGAGTGTCCACAGCGGCAGTGCTGGTCATAGCAGATGAGGGGAAGCCATGCACAGGGGCTGCAACAGAGAAGTCTGCCCTCCGGGCCAGGCATTAGCAAGAGAACAGATTGGTAGACACACCAAGTGCTCTCACGGGTTCTGCTTTTCCTCCCTCTGGGAAGTTACATCAGTAAGTGATGCTAACTCCATGGAAGAAGGAGGTGGGGCGAGAGGGGGAAGAAGTATCTCTTGTTCACACTCTGCAAAACGTGACCACCTCTTGGGCAGTACCTGTAGCAGCCAGGTGTTGGCCATACCAAGTGGGTAGGGCAGCATAGCCAGGCAGAGAAAGACCACAAGAGCTGTGTTGAGTGGATACACAATTTCTAAGGCCATGCACAGATCTCATGTTCTAAGTCTTATTGCATCTGTTCCATTTTCTGACAAGTCTTTAGCTCTTTGGACCTTGTGGCTACCATTCACACTCTCAGTGTCTGGCAGTAAACCCTGTCCCCAATCTATCCCTAGTCCCCAACTGGATGGCATCCTTAACTACAGCCAGCTATCAAAATAAGCCTATAAAGATGGTCAGGGGCCCTAAAGACCACCCTCTTATGTGATGATTCACCAGAAGGATACACAGGTTTCAGCAAATAGTCACACTTGTGGCCATGATTTATTATAGTGGTAGTGGTGGTGGTGGTGGTGGTTAGTTGCTCAGTTGTGTCCGACTCATTGCAACCCCATGGACAATAGCCTGCCAGGTTCCTCTGTCCATGGGATTTGCCAGGCAGGAATACAAGAATGGGTTGCCATTTCCTTCTCCATTATTATAGTAGAGGGATACAAACCAAAAAGTCTGTAGATTTTGCACCCCAAAGAAGCATGGGGCAAAGTCTAGCAGAAACAGGCACAAGGTCTAAAAATCCTCTCCCAGTTAAGTCACATGGGGCACTCTTATTTCTTCCAGCAAGGAGTTGTGACAACACTTCTGAAATGTGGCCTAGGTCATCACAAGAGACTCAGCGCCAGGGTCCTACTCGGGCTGGTGATAGAGGAACATTCTGCTTAGCAGACCCCCAAATCCCAGAGTGCCAGAAGGAAAGAGGTGTTCAGCCTAAAACACGTTGTTTGCACAAACAATTCAAGCTGAGTGAGCCATTCTTATCAGTTTGGGGAATGGCTAGAAACCCTCTCAAAATCCAAGTTCTCAGATGCCAGCCAAAGGCCCACCTTGCAAGCAGCACTTTGTAAGGAGAGTAGTCTCAGGCCTGCCGTTTAAGTCTTCCTGGACAAAAGATTGGCTGGTTTCAGAGTGCATATGGTTTGGGACTTGCCAGTTGGTCCAGTGGTTAAGACTTCGCCTTCCAGTGCACAGGGTATGGGTTTGATTCTTGGTCAGGAAACTAAGATCCTATATGCCTCTTGGCCAAAAAACCAAAAAATATAAAACAGTAACAACATTGTAACAAATTCATTAAAGACCCTAAAAATGATCCACAACAACAACAACAACAACAAAAAAAAACTTAAAAGTACACATGTTTCAACAATGTCCTGCTGCTGCTGCTGCTAAGTCACTTCAGTCGTGTCCGACTCTGTGCGACCCCATAGATGGCAGCCCACCAGGCTCCGGTCCCTGGGATTCTCCAGGCAAGAACACTGGAGTGGGTTGCCATTTCCTTCTCCAATGCATGAAAGTGAAAAGTGAAAGTGAAGTCGCTCAGTCGTGTCCGACTCCTAGTGACCCCATGGACTGCAGCCCACCAGGCTCCTCCATCCATGGGATTTTCCAGGCAAGAGTACTGGAGTGGGGTGCCATTGCCTTCTCTCAACGTCCTCCTTATCACTTTATTCTCCATTAATCAAGCAAGAGGAAATCTGAGCTTTGATTACCCACAACACATCATTATTGATAATGCGATCATCTCATAATAAAAATAAGTTGTGTGAAAACAGTGGCTGACTTTATTTTTGGGGGTTCCAAAATCACTGCAGATGGTGACTGCAGCCATGAAATTAAAAGACGCTTACTCTTTGGAAGAAAAGTTATGACCAACCTAGACAGCATATTCAAAAGCAGAGACATTACTTTGCCAACAAAGGTCTGTCTGGTCAAGGCTATGGTTTTTCCAGTAGTCATATATGGATGTGAGAGTTGGACTTTAAAGAAAGCTGAGTGCCTAAGAATTGATGCTTTTGAACTGTGGTGCTGGAAAAGACTCTTGAGAGTCCCTTGGACTGCAAGGAGATCCACCCAGTCCATCCTAAAGGAGATCAGTCCTGAGTGTTCATTGGAGGGACTGATGTTGAAGCTGAAACTCCAATACTTTGGCCACCTGATGGGAAGAGCTGACTCATTTGCAAAGACCCTAATGCTGGGAAAGATTGAGGGCAGGAGGAGAAGGGGATGACAGAGGATGAGATGGCTGGATGACATCACCGACTCAATGGACATGAGTTTGGGTAAACTCTGGGAGTTGGTGATGGACAGGGAGGCCTGGCATGCTGCGATTCATGGGGTCACAAAGAGTCAGACTTGACTGAGCGACTGAACGGAACTGTGTTTCACCGGACTTCTCCAGTATTATATTCACGTACCGCATTTAAACTGGGACAAGCGGAGGCAGATGCAGTCAGCAGCCCCCACCATGACTGCCCTGGCCTGCTCCAGAGGCCACCTGAAACAATTTCTAAATGTGCCATCAGTTTTCTGAGTCTCTACACAGCAGAACTGTGTATACCTGTTCATAGATCAGAGGGGAGTCAAGGTTCCAGAAGTGGCCCTCAGTTAATGAGGGACAGGAGTTGGTGATTTAATCTTCCGGGTTGCCGTTTTCTCAGCGGGACATTTCTGAGGTGGGCTGTACAGTCTGCCCTGGGTCTACTCAGAACCAAGCCCCAGTTGCCCACAGTGGTCACGTGCTAACGGACGCACCCTGTTGATGTTCCTCTGTCTCCGGGTCACCTCTCCACCCCCTCACCTCTTTCCTGAGGTCATTCCCCTATTAACTGCTTTGTTGTTGTTATTCAGTCACTAAGTCGTGTCTTGACTCTTTGCAACCCAGTGGACTACAGCACGCCAGGCTTCCCTGTCCTTCACTATCTCCCAGAGTTTGCTCAGACTCACTCCACTCCCATAGTTTGCTCAGACTCACTCCACTTGCTCAGTCCACTGAGTCGATGGTGCCATCCAGCCATCTCATCCTCTCATCTTCTGTTGCTCTTAACTGCTTACACCCTTCATGTTCAGGACATAATTGAGAAAAAAACTCTCAGAGTCTCTCGAGTCTAAGAACCTGTTCCATGTAATCAATCAGAAAGCATTTCACTTAAAAGATTTCCCCTAAACATGTTCAAATATATTCTACCAATCCTTTCTTTCTAGATTTTATTCTCAGATGTCTACATTTCAGCCTCTGGTGTGTGCTTATGAAGAGGTACATTGCCCTGGTAGGAAAGTATGTGAGTTTTGGAATCAGAAATTCTAGGTTCAACTCCCATATCCTCTCCTGTAGAATGCCACTCAGAATTTAGAGGCAGTGTCCTGGAGGCAATGAGCACAGCGGCTGCCACAGAGCAAACCCTGCATGCTTGTGAAGCTCTATCCTATTCTGGATAAGAGGTTCCATCTCAAGCTGGGGGAAGGGAGGTCCCACTCAAACTTCTACACAACTCAGTGACTTTCTCCTTTCAAGCACCATAGGATGAGAAGCCAAGGCAATGCTGTTCTGAAGCCATCCTTGCGCTTTTAAAGTGTTCTGGAGAGAGAGCACTCTGACTCATCCTCCAAATGCCACCTGGAGCTGAAAGTCCTGGATGCCATTCTGTAAATATCAAGTGCCTCCAAAGTGCTGGCTAATAACAACATTCAAAACTAGGGCGGGCAGAGAGCCCACGAGGAGCTGGCTGCCTAGCACTCTCTGAAGCTCTTCACTTTTGTTTATATCTTCAAGGTCTACTTTAGTCCCTGCCAATGTTAAAGTTAAAAAGTGCCTCTCCAAGGATGCTTTTAAAAAATAAAATCCTGGGGAGATGGAATCTATGGATGCAGCAGTCAAAAGAGCCTGGTTTGGGGGTCAGAGAGACCTTGACTAAAATCTTGGCTCTGCCCCTTAATAACTGGTTCTCTTGGCAAATTTCTTCTGTTCTCCAAAGTGGGGAGGTGACGTCACCTTCTTCATAAAGCTGTAGCTACCGTTACAAAAGGCAATGAAAAGTACCTTGCCCAGGGCCTACATAAAAGGGACTGTTTTTATGACAGATAATCCCACAATCCGGTATTGCTTATTTTCTACCTTTTCTACTTTAGGCCTTCTAGAAATGCAGCTAAGAAGGAGCAAAACCATGTGATCTAGACTTTATTTCTTTTTTACCCTTCTTTCCCTGTTTGAGACTATGACTAATAGGATAATGGTCAAAGATGTAGAACAGAAAAGAAGAGGGAATGAAGAAGAGTCTCATGAATTTACAAATTAGATAGGCTATTCTAGGGGCTGAATTTTGTCTAGCATCAAGCAGACGGCACTTGATGAAAAAAAAAGTTTTATTTTTTAATGTCAACATATTTAATCAAAGGTAGCTTCAAAATTGGGTGATTAGGGTCAAGCAATTTGATTAGTACATTAAGTAAGACTTGCACTTGAATATTATACCAAAGTTAACCATTTGGAACTACCCATATGTAAAAAAATCTCAGTGGCTAAGACTGCTGCTATGACCTAGTACCCATCCTTTGTTTCTTCCAAAGTAATGGCTGAGTAGATGACCTGCCAGAATAAAGATTACATTTTTTATTCTCCCTTGCAGATAGGTATGGTCAAGTTATTAAGTCCTGAGTAAACAAAAGTAGGAGGGAGTAGTACATGTAACATCCCAGAATATTCTAAAAGGGATGCTCCTTTTAATCCTTTCTGCTGGCTGGAATGCAGCCTTGATGGTTTGAACAGAAGCAGTCATTTTGGACAATAAGGTAAACTTGAGACTAGAGATCAACACAGAGAAGGGATACAATATTCCCCGTTGTTATGAACAATCACACCCAACCCTGGACCCAGACTTTCATATAAGAAAAATAAATTTCTTTTTTCAGCCACTTATTACTTTGGGTTTTCAGTCTCTCACAGCTGATTCTAATCCTAACTAATTCAGTCTGGATGGCACAGATACCTAATTTGCTATAAAATGCTCAGTTTCTTGGGTTTTTTTATAATGCATCAAAATCAAACATTAAGATGCATTAGCTTGGTTCCCTATATTTTTTGGTTCTGCTGTTAACCGAAGTCCTACTTTAGGAAGCAACAGGAATTGTGTTGGTTATCACTTGAATAAAATTTGCTTTGCATGTACAAAAATCTCATTTACTCCTGCTATTTGATACTTGAGAGATTTGGATGTTTGATAGGCCTTTACCACTGAATATTTTTCCCCCCTAGTTGTACATAGATGCTGTTCTTGAGCTATATCAATCCTTCCCAACAAACAAAAATCCTCAATATATTTCAAGTTCTTTTTCGAGGGGTTGGGTGGGGGTGGATACTTCATCACTCTGAAGTCACCAGGTAATGCAGTCTAATAAACACATTTTATCTCCATTTGAATCAGGGCTCCACCTCCTCATTCCACTCCTTTTTGGCTTTGTTTTGGTTGTGTGTGTGCGTGTGTATTGCAACAGGAACAGAGATTTGCGTTACATATCTAAAAATACATACATAAAAAAGAAAGAAACAAAAATGCTTGCTTTCTTGCTTTTCTTCCTTCTTTTTTCTTTTCTCTCTTTTTTTTCCCAAAGATTTTGAGACTATATATCCTTTAGAGAGAATAAGGAAAGAATAAACTTCAGGGCAGAAAAGGAACCAAACACATAAAACATTGCATAATCTTCAAGGGCTCAGGGACCCCTGGATGCCTTTCTAGGAACTTTCCTAGAAACCTCACAACATTACGATCAGTGTATTATGGGACTTCCCCGGTGGTCCAGTGGTTAAGCCTTGGTGCTCTCAGTGCAGGGGGCACAGGTTAGATCCCTGACTGGGGAACAAAGATCCCTCATGCCACAGGGCACCAACAGAAGAAAAAAATAAAATTGGTGAGAAGAGTCAGTGTATTTTGTAGAAGAGGACATTTTGGCCAGGTGGGGTTGGCATCTAGCTACAGACTGTAATTTAAAGTTGTCAAAAAAGCTCCCCTCCATAAATAGATTTCCTTTTGAAATTTCTCCCTCTCTACTCCTACTTTCTTCTTGAGGTAAGTGCTAAAGTCTTTTGAGCTGCAAATGTTATCTGGGAAGAATAAAATGTTAAGTCATTAGAGCCAATAGTTTAGATGTCATTAGCTTAACAGATGAAACAAAGGTGTTAGTCTCTAGCTACTATTTGTAATTATTTAAATCTGCCTTCCCGTGAGAGCATAAATTCCCCTGAGGCAGGAGCCAAGCCTGCTCTGTTCACTGCTGCCATCCCAGGGCTTACCTCAGTAAGCCTGGCACCGAGCAGCACAGGCAACATTTATCAAATGGATGAGTGGAAATAGAATGAGAGGCAGAAGGTTCCGATGGAAGAAAAGAAAAAAGCTGATGCTTTCTTCAAACTGATAGGGATTATAGGTGGAAGGCAGGTGGGCCCGCGTAGGGAGGCCAAAGAGCTAATAGAAAGAATAGTAAGCCCTGCAGAAGTCTCCAAAAGAAAGGCTGCCTATATCAGGGCAAGCTCTTTTAAAAAATTATTTGGAAAATAAAATTTTATATTTCATGAGGTCTGTCTTCATGATACAGACCATTCCTAAATATCAGAAAGTCCTGTTGAATCAACTGAAAGACATTATTTGCATTGAAATGTGATCATGGCTTTGCTATCACCATCTTGATGTTTTACATCTTTGTGAACTCAGGAAAATTTTGAGATGACTAAAGAATGTGGTAAGTTACATTCCCCTACTCATTCAGTAGATGTATATTGAATCCTTAACACAAATCATAACAAGGAAGGGTTCTTAAGTCATGCTTTGCACTGGAAACACTTCAGTGATAGTTAAAATACAGATTCCTGGGTTGCTCCTGGATCTCCAAATCAGACTCACCCAGAATTTGACCTAAGAATCTGGACTGTTGAGTTCTGACTGTAACTTGAATGCAAGCAATCTGTGGTAGGTTAGTCAACCAACATTTGGGAATCCTTGTTTCTGAGGATACTGTCAACTAAAAAAGATGCACAATGTGAGAGCAGCAAGTTAAGTTTTATTTGGGGCAAAATGAGGGCTGCAGCCTGGGAGGCAGCACCTCAGACAGCTCTGAAAGACTGCTCCAAAGAGGCAGTGGGGGAAGGTCAATATATACGATTTTGGTGAAGAGGGGTTTCAGTGCAATCAAGCACTTACTTTAAGAGAGGTTTTCTGCTAGTCTCAAGGAAGGTTTTCTGCTAGTCTCATGATGCCATCATGAAGGGATTTCGTGCTTTTCTAGATATGAAGAGATGCAAAGATTGGGATCATGAAATAAGTCAGTTCCTGGAAATATCTAATTGTC
This sequence comes from Bos indicus x Bos taurus, assembly GCF_003369695.1. NCBI lineage: Eukaryota > Metazoa > Chordata > Mammalia > Artiodactyla > Bovidae > Bos > Bos indicus x Bos taurus. Next base: position 77,373,084 of record NC_040083.1, on the reverse strand, counting down.
TAAAGACCTGTTCCACCAGATTCCCTGGAATACAGAGTGCCTCCCTCTACCCTGCACTCCCTCAGCGGGTTTTGAAGGTTAACAGCTGCAGCAGCACAGAGTTCATTCTCCACAGAGGCAGATGGCAAATGCCCTTGTTCTTATTCGCTGACAAATGGCCAATTTGTAGTTGATAGGCAAGTTCCAGCTTGTAGTTGACAGTACCAAGGTGATGCTATCATCTTCACTGAGGAGCTTGCAGTCTCAAGTGGAATTACAAGATGTGGATATAAATAATAGAATATAAGTTAGATGACAGGTATAACTGTTGACATTCTCTTGTAAAGACTTCATATGGGAAGTCTCATTTAATCTGGACCCCTGTAATAAGGGGGCCAGGAGCAGGAGGTAAGTGGTAGAAAAGGAACTTGGTAAACCTCTAAATCTTAACAAGAAACTAACTTTAATTATCATAAGATCATAGATGCTAGAAAGGACCATAGAGATAGCTCTGAGTCCCGCTTCTCTATTCGAAAGGAATCCAGGGGTCAGAGGGATTAGGGACCCGTACAGAGTCACCCAGCTAGTTACCATGAGGACATGTGCTGACATGCATGTCTCTGAGCTCCCAAGCCAAGGCCCTTTGCCCCACCTCCCTGACTCCTGTTGATTGGCCTGGGACTAGGAATGTGTTTCTGTCACTCCTATGGACTGCTTGGCTTGTGCCTCTGAGAATGCACTGCCAAATGGGACCAGGTGTCAGGAGGGGCCTCCTGAGGACCAAACAGACCACAGGGCCAGCCGGCAGGCTCTCTGCCTCTCCACTCAACAAGCCCATTTCATTTCACCCTGTTGCTAGCAGAATCTACAGATAAGTGTTGGGGAGGGCTGAGAAGCACACACACGCGCACACACACACAAACACACACACAGAATGAATGAGTAATTCAGAGACACTGAGATGCCACCATTGCCCAGGCTGGAGTCACGTTCTGTCAGAAGCATTGCATCCATACATAGAACTGAGAGATGGCATGTGTTCATCCACCCTCACCAGTTAGAACCTAACAGGCCATCCAGAAAGATCAGCAGGGGTCCACCAACGAATTTCCTGGGTCCCTGCCAACAAGGGCTATTCCTGGAGATGAACTAGCTGCTCACCCGATGCAGTGCTCCTGGTTTAAGGGACAGCTGCTGTGGTGGCTGCACTTCTGTGGATTATAAAGATTCAGTAAAATTCTTTTTATAAATTTGTACTGAAACATACCATTCAAAAAAGTGCACAAATTATAAGTGAATCATGTAACTGGCCCCCCAAACAAGAAACAACCTCACTAGCACCTCCAAAACAACCTCTCATGTCCTTTTCCAGTTCCTACTCCCATCAAGCGTAACCCAACTTTCAGTACTCTTTGTTAGTTTTGTCTGTTTTTGAAATGCATGTAAATGGAACAAGTATCTTATATCTTCAGTATTTAAGATACTTGATGGTTAACAAGAAATTGTCTGTATATATCTAGAAAGAACTCTAATTCAAAAAGATACATGCACCTCAGTATTCATAGCAGCACTTTACAAGTGCCAAGACATGAAAGCATCTGTTGACAGACGAATGGATAAAGACGATGCCATTTATATACAGATATATATTTATATCAGTTCAGTCACTCAGTTGTGTCCGACTCTTTGTGACCCCATGGATGCCAGCACATCGGGCTTCCCTGTCCATCATTAACTCCTGGAGTGTGCTCAAACTCAAGTCATAAAGTCGGTGATACATATGTAAACATACAATAGAATACAATTCAGCCATTAAAAAAATGAAATGCCATTTGTAGCAACTGGATGGACTTAGAGATTACCATAGTAAGTGAAATAAGTCAGTAACAGAAAGATAAATATATGATATCAATCATATGTGGAATATAAAATACGATGCAAATGAACTTATTTACAAAACAGAAACTTATTTAAAAAACAGAAACTTATTTAAAAACAGATGCACAGACATAGAAAACAAACTTACAGTTACCCACAGGGAAAGGGGGTTGAGGGAGGGATAAATTAGGAGTTTTGGATTAGCAGATCAAACTACTATATACAAAATAGATAAACAACAAGGTCCTGCTACATAGCGCAGGGAACTATATATACCAATATCCTGTGATAAACCGTAATGGAACAGAATATGAAAAAAATGCATACATATATATTCAGTATATATATACTGAATCACTTTGCTGTACACCGGAATCTAACAAAACATTGTAAACCAATTATACTTCAATAAAAAAAGGAATTTCCAGCAAAGTATAATAATTTGCAAGTTTAAAGAACTAAAAGAGTAGATAGCATGCTTTAAAATGGGGTCTATTCTAGAACCAGCTAGGATAGCTATTTGACCTGTATTTCACTTTCAGAATGGCCCTCAAATTTAGACCATCTCCAAATGATATTAACATACATTCACAGAGATCCATGCACAAGACTGGAAAAACAGACTCATCATACAATTTTAAAGCTGTGTTTCATTTCTGGAACTACACTGTCTATCATGAATTAATATTGTAAAGAAATAATTCCCTGGTGAACTCAAGGTATATTGCCTTGAATTTTTTGTATTAAAAGCATTGAATTGTTAAATGTAAACATTTTCTGTATGCTGCTATTTTGGTAACCCTATGTTGGCTTTCTAATTTTTCACATATTAAAGTCTCAAAAAATTAGAAGTGGCCCAGACCCGGGCATGGTATGCGCTGCTAACACAGCCTTAAAGGCTGGAGAAGTCAGGAGGAGTCTATGAAGGAAGTGAAGCCATCACCTTCCGAACAACTTCCTGCCAGGAGGAAGTTTCTTTTTAGTACTTCATTCTCATAATTATTATAAAGTTCCTATGGTATTTAGGAAAAGGAATTTCTGTACTTTTAATTCAACGTGTCAACACACCTTCACATTTGCCAAGTTCCCTTTATGTCTTCAATTTTTATCCATGTTTCTTTGGTGTCAAAATATTCTATCCAGCCAGTACAGGCTAACACAGTAACATTCAGGGCAGTATATTTCAGTTCGGGGTCCTTAGATCACCTGCATCACAGTGATCCCAGATCCCTGCTACTCATGCACATTTCTGGACCCCACCCTACCACACCTGAAGCAGAATTTCTAGAAGTGGGCCCCTAGGATATGCTTCTTAGGCTCAAGTCTTGCAGTTTCTATGTCACCTTATGTCCTTCCTTTTAAGAAACTGCCTTTCTAAAAATATTGATAACCATACTTCAGGAACATGCATACTCAGTCAACAGGCAGGTCCACCATTGTTAGGAAGTCCCACGCTAGAGCCAGTAATGCTCAGAAAAACAATCAAGTGTGAATGTTAAAAAGCTCAAACCCTGGTTTAAGATCCAATTACCATTTCTCGGCAGTGTTTTTAAGCAAATTCAGTTCAGTTCAGTTCAGTTCAGTCGCTCAGTCAAGTCCGACTCTTTGCGATCCCATAAATTGCAGCATGCCAGGCCTCCCTGTCCATCACCAACTCCCAGAGTTCACTCAAACTCATGTCCATTGAGTCGGTGATGCCATCCAGCCATCTCATCCTCTGTCATTCCCTTCTCCTCCTGCCCCCAGCTCCCCCAGCATCAGGGTCTTTTCCAGTGAGTCAACTCTTCACATGAGGTGGCCAAAGTATTGGAGTTTCAGCTTTAGCATCAGTCCTTCCAAAAAACACCCAGGACTGATCTCCTTCAGAATGGACTGGTTGGATCTCCTTGCAGTCCAAGGGACTCTCAAGAGTCTTCTCCAACACCACAATTCAAAAGCACCAATTCTTCGGCGCTCAGATTTCTTCACAGTCCAACTCTCACATCTATACAAAAATTACTCAACCTTTTTAAGCCTCAGCTTCCCACTTGAAAAATGGGAAAACTAACAGTGCCTAACTCATAGAGTCATAGTAAGAATTAAATTAGGTAATGGTCTTAAAGCATTTGAAATGCCCAGCACATAAAAAACATTCAATAAAAGGAATCTACTCCTATCATTATGACTACTTGCAATTTTGATTTTTAGATTTTTTAAACTTAAAATTGGCAAGAAAATCCTGGATGTTCAAGCAATATAATCAGATATAAGGATAACAATCTAAGCTAACACTTGTCTATACTGCTCTTGGGAATGTACCATGATACCACATTCCAAGAAAACAATCTGGCAGTAGAAAACAAGAGCCTTTGCAAGTTGTTTTAAGGTACAAGTCTTATAAAACATACTGTGAAATTGATCCATATGAATGTTATATTTTTATGCTATTGACAGTTTAATTTCTGATTGTCCATTGCTAGTAACACAATACAATTTATTTTTATACGTTGATCTTGTATCCTGCAATCTCACTAAATTCACATGTTAGGTCTAGTAGAATGTTGAGAGCCAGCAGACATCCTTGCCCTGTTCCCAGACTTATGGGGAAAGCATTCAGTCTGTCACTCTTGAGTATGATGTTAGCTTAGTAAACTTTTTGTATATGCACTTTATCAGGGTGAGGAAATTCCTTTATATTTCTAATTTCCTGAAGTTTTTTCCATAAGTAGGTATTGAATTTTGTCCAAATCTTTGCCTGCATCAGTTGTAAAATATGGCTTTAATTTTCTAGTCTGTTAATATGGTGAATTACTATGTTTGGTTTACCCAAGTTAAATCAACTTTGGGTTCCTGGGATAAGCCCACTTCATCATGAGGCAGTATGGATTAGCATTTTGTTACAGATTTTTACATCTATGTTCATGCAGCAGAAAAACATGTTTTTATTTCTAGTGTTTAGTAACTGGCATTTTCCTAGCTCTAAGGTACCACAGGATAGAGAGTAATTTCCCAAGACACAAATTGCATTTCCTAGCACGGCCTAGGTCTCTGTCAATATTGTCACTTAATGGCAGTCAGCAATACATAGCATCTTATTTATGAATGCTTGATTCATATAATAGTATGATAAATAGACATCTATTTGGTGGCTTTGCCATTGAATATTATTTATTTACAATTCATAAGTTTTCTCTCATTAAATTCCAAAGGCTAAATGGTAGCTTATGTCATGTTTTATGTATTGACCAAAAGTGTTTTTATATTTAAAAAATCAGTGTCCATGGTGCTTTATTCTCTAAGTGGTAACAGTTGAATATACTAAAGTAAATGCAAATAATCAATGTTTATGCTAGGGAAAACTTTATATAATAATGGTCATGATAACACTATGCAGCTTAGAAGGCAGTTTTACATGCCTCATCTCATTTGACCTATGTTCAGCATTATTAGCCCATTTCACAGGTGAAAAAACTGAGATTCAGAGAGCTTTCAGGTCTTTCTCATGCTCCCTCAATGAATAAGAATCAGTGTTTGAAAACATAAAATAGTTTTATACAGAGACAGAAATAATTAACTAGCAAATTCATAAATTCTCTGTATTTTAATTCCAATGGCTAAATGTTAGCTTAAAGCCATGTTTTATGGCTTGAAATGCTCTCACGCTTTAAAAAATAAACATTCACTGCACTTTGCTCCCTGCTGTAAGATGATAACATAGTCAGATGCCATGAAGGAAATAAAAATACAGCATTATTTACTGCTGCTGCCGCTGCTGCTAGCTGCTGCTAAGTTGTTTCAGTCATGTCCGACTCTGTGCGACCCCATAGACGGCAGCCCACCAGGCTCCCCCGTCCCTGGGATTCTCCAGGCAAGAACACTGGAGTGGGTTGCCATTTCCTTCTCCAATGCATGAGAGTGAAAAGTGAAAGCGAAGTTGCTTAGTCGTGTCCGACCCTCAGCGACACCATGGACTGCAGCCCACCAGGCTCCTCCGTCCATGGGATTTTCCAGGCAAGAGTGCTGGAGTGGGGTGCCATTGCCTTCTCTGTCATTATTTACTAGCAGGTATTAATTGTTCTAATAAAGAACTTCATTCAAACAAATGACAGGAGAGTCAGCAGTACTCCAATAATTGTGAATAGTGTAATTATTCTTCCTCAGTATATTCATTAGCCCTAATGTGGTCTTTAGGGCATATCTCCCCACAACCTGTTCTTTTCCGTCTTAAATCACATGCTCCTATTCTATCAGCCACTTGACCTCCAGTGTAAACAGCTGTTTCTTCTTTCTTTAAACTCTTCTTGGAAACTCCACTCAGACCAACAGAACGGTCCTCCTTGTGCGTGTGGAGCCAAACCCCAGGCTGCAGAGCTCCTGAGCCGTCTGCCAGTCACCACTTTCAGACCCCACTGAGCAGAAGAGTCTTAAGCCCGCATCAGAATCACCTGGAAGACCTATTAAAACACAGCTTACTGGGCCCCTCCCGGAGAGTTTCCAGGTCAGGAAGTCAGGGGTGGGGCCCGAAGATCAGCATTTCTTACAAGTCCCCAAGAACCTGACCCTGCTGGTCCAGACCACATGCTGAGCACTTCTCTAGTGGATGAATGACTGAGCATCTGATTTTCCGTCTTCCTTCTTTTTTCTCCAGAAGAATAGAAAAGAAGTTTATACATTAGATAGTAGATTAAAACTGGCCCTAATAACTTGACTCCTTCCCCCACCTCCTTGGAGCAGTTTCTCAGCTGCTCGCAATGTTGTCTCCCAGACTTGAAGAGCTAAGAATTCCCACCAAATAAAATAGCTCTCTACTTTCAGATTCTGAGTATATTTTTTAAGTTCACAGTGGGATGAATTGGAAGAGTGGGATTGACATGTATAGACCACTATGTATAAAATAGATAACTAATGACAGCCTACTTCATAGCACAGGGAACTCTACTCAGTGCTCTGTGGTGACATAAATGGGAAAGAAATCCAATAAAGAGTGGCTACATGTATAACTGATTCACTTTGCTGCACAGCAGAAACTAAAACAACATTGTAAAGAATTTATACTCAATAAAATTAATTGAAAATAACAATTTAAAAAAAAACTGACCCTTGAAGAGCTTGTTTCTTTGCTCAATAGACCAAATAGTTTAAGAATGGCAGGTTTACAGTAAAGCCCAGGCCTTTATGAATTTTATAACTTTTTAATGTGGGAGCTCTTTGAGAGAGACCATCAGGAACATCTTTTTTTTTTTTTTTTCAGTTTGACAACTAAAAGAATGTATACAAAAATGTCAACATTTATCTTTTGGAGACAGAATTGCAAATTGCCGGGAACCAGCCCCAGCTGATCCAGGGTATTCGAAGGAGAGACGGCCTAGGCGACTATTTATATGCTAATTAAAGATATAAAGAATAATAGAATGAGGATAGCTCAGTAGGAAAATTCAGTGGAGAAAAGAGGCTGAGTAGCTTGGTTTATGCGGGAGACCAATAAAACTTCAAGACAAGAAGTTTGCACCACTTACGTAGGCCGCAGGCGCCCTCTCGAATAGCGGAAGGTGTCCCACCCTAGACACCTTCTCGAGTGGGTCTTAGAAGCCCAGGCATAATTAGTAAGCGTGGTGGGTTCCACGCTCCAGATGGAGACTCAGCTGGAAGTTAAAGGGAAGAATGACATGGGGAGACCAAGCGTTGGTGAGCAAGGCCTGTAGCTTTATTTTCAACAGGGGCTTATATACCCTAAGTTACACATAGAGGATAATAGGGGATGCAAAGTCAGCAGTCTTTGATTCTTATCAAAAACCAGGGTTTCTTTCCTGCAAATTTATCGTATACAAATGGTTTAGGTGATTTACATCATCTTCTGGCCAGAAGGCCTACTAACATTTTATGACTCTTGACAATGACTTATCAACAAAGACTTATTTTCTCTAAGAGTAATTATTTTAAGGTTTGGCGCCATCTTCTGAAGATAAAATTGCATTCCTATAGGGCGGATGTGTAATGGGTTTACAACAAAGGAAAGAATTTATTACCTTAAGGGTCTAAAGTTACTAACACCGAGGACACTAATTTTTTCTACATACCAACTATTAATTAATACATGTTCAAGGATACAATTCAGGGAATGTGAAAACTTGGCAACAAGCATTGGTTCATCAATGAAATCCTTTACTAGTTTATTCTGACAGTTTCTAACTCTCTGAGAGGCTCTAAGCTATTTGAATATCTTAAGCTTCCCGTGCCTCTTGAGGCTGGGAGACTGTAAACAATCGTATGCATAGCTGTAGGAGTCCGGGTAAACTTGTCAGGTAAGTTAGAGAACCATCTGAGGGGTTTGGATTTAAACACTCCTAATTGCCCAGGAACTTTATTAATTGGAGCTGTAAGTTAACTCTTTGACAGAGAGCGAGAGATGGTGGTAGGGGACAGCCCCAAGTAAAGTCAGAGGTGAGAGCACAAAGCAATACAGTAGGCAGACTCTGGTTTTTGGGGGGAAAATGCTCGAGAATATCCGGGCGGACTCCTGAGGATCGATCCCGCCTTTGCGTATGCTGAGCCTCCTTCCTCATGACCTTTTTCACGAGTGGAATGCCTCACCGGCTCCCGGCAGCAAATAACAGTTTTGTGGGCTATCAGTATTTCTGCTCTTTACTTACTACAACAAATATAGTTAACTATGTAATACAAACAATCTTCCCTGGTGGCTCAAACAGTAAGGAATCTGCCTGCAATGTGGGAGACCTGGGTCCATCCCTGGGTCAGGAAGATCCCCTGGGGAAGGGAATGGCAACCCATTCCAGTACTCTTGCCTGGAGAATCCCCAAGGACAGAGATGCCTGGTGGGCTACGGTCCATGGGGTCGCAAAGAGTCAGACATGATTGAGCGGCTAACACTTATGTAATACAAAAATTCAGCCAGTTAAAATCATATATGTAAATTTGTCAGGCATGTTAATAAAGGCATAAGGAATAACTGAAATTTCTTCTTACAACTCTACAAGCTAAAACATTTAAGAATTTATTTATCTTTCATCACAGACCTAGGACCCACCTACTTCTGCCTCCAACCCTGTACATTACAGATCAAGCGTGAAGCCTGTTCGTAAGTCAAGAGGAAAATGGCAAGTTCTGAGATTTGTGGTCTCCTCTTTGGTCCATACACTCACTACCAATAATGCTGGTCTCTTCCAGCTACCTTCACTCATTCCTCTCAGACCTTCTCCTGGACCTAAAAATAAGGAACTACAACTTGTGCGTGCAATGTTCTCTGAACCTCCTTATGGACCAAGGAAGAGCATAACCCTGCACTGACTTCATTTTCATTCACAGTCTCAAAGAACAGTTTATACAACCAACTCATGCCTTTCCCAAATTTACTATAAGACTAGATTAAGTCACTGAAAAAAATTACCAAAGTAACCTCAGCTGAAAATCAAAATTTTGCCCACTTAAATTTTCATATGTATTCAAGTAACATTTCATAATATGAAAAACAACAAAAGCCAACTTCTGCCACTTTCAACTCCTGGTCTATACAAAATAATATTGATTTTTCTTTACTACACTTGCTAATTTGAAGACACTTCTTTTAACTTTCATCATGGATTTTTTTCATTGCAAATGCAATATTGAGTTGAAAATTAAGGTAAGGTTTTCAGATTTCACATACCAATATTTTTCCTTCCTGACTGATTCACTTTAAAAACCCAAATAGCAAGAATTTTTTCCTGTGGTTTAAATAAACATACACACATCTACTTAACTGTGTAACAATGGAAAAGCCACATTTTCTTGATTATTGTTAATTCATTGCCAAATTAAAATATACACTGTCTCTTCCTACCACAAAAATTGTGCCTGAAACAAAATAATAATTCTGGTTTGTTGAACAAAACATCATCAAGACAAGGTTTTTCTTAATGACCTAAAATATGTGTTTTCTCTAAAGGAGGAAGAAATTTAAAAGACAGTGACAGCACAGTGTTTTTCCAGGAGATAGTAATTAGAAATAAATGACAGCTTCTGACAGAGTGGAAGCAAGAAGGCCCTGTTTACATCGTATGCTAACTACAGCCCAGGTTTATGAACCTTCATTATCCTAGAGTTATCTTTCAATCATATCCTACAAATGAATGTGATTTGTAGCTTTAGCTCAACTGGGATTTGAGACATGTGAGTGAGTTTTTGTTTTGCTTTTTTTTAATTTTAATCTGAAGAAGGAGGGTTTTCTTATAGCCAAACAAATTACAACATCAAAAAAGCAGCAGCAAAAAAAAACAGCAACAGCTATAGTGCTTCCTCTTCTGTTACCTCTTTTAAAAAGATGTCAGCATCATTCTGGGAACTCTTAAGCAAACTGAGACTCCGATGTAAACCTCTGTAATTCTGAACAGAACTCATCTCTAGGAGCTTTTCACTCTGGGCATGACAGTTCATCATTCATCCAAATGGGAAAAGCAATTTGCACAAATAAGCATGTGTGTTAAAAGGCCGAGAGAATGAGAGCACAACGCTCTGGGAGGTCTTCGCTTGTTCATGCGTGCATGTGTGCCAAGTCACTTCAGTCATGTCCAGTCATGTCCGACTCTGTGTGACCCTATGGACTGTAGCCCACCAGGCTCCTCTGTTTATGAGATTTTCCAGGCAAGAATACTGGAGTGGGTTGCCACGCACTCCTCTAGGGAATCTTCCTGACTCAGGAATCAAAACCGCATCTCTAGGTCTCCTGCACTGGCAGGCGGATTCTTTACCGCTAAGGCCACCTGGGAAGCCCTCCCTCACTCATACCCAGAAGGTTTTGGTTCCCACACTTTCCATTACTTCCACGTATTCATTTGTAGCTAGCTGTCCAGCCATCCAGGCTTCCTAGGTGGAACTGGTGGTAAAGAACCTGGCTGCCAAAGCTAGAGACCTAAGAGACCCTTAGATTTGATCCCTGAGTTGGGAAGATCTCTGGAGAAGAGCAGGGCAACCCATTCCAGTATACTTGCCTGGAGACTTCCATGGACAGAGGAGCCTGGAGGGCTATAGTCCACGGGGTGGCAAAGAGTCAGACACAACTGAAGTGACTTAGCACGAAGGCATGCACATCCAGCCAGCCTCCTCCAGCCACCCTCAGCCACACAACCCTAAGGGAACAGCATGAAAAAAAGAGGAGAGTCAGGGATTAGGAAATGTCAAAATCCAATTTGGCTGACCCAGTGGAGGAAAATGAAAAACAGCCACGCCTTATTGGCTCCAACAATGAAAGTCCCAGCAGTGGCAGGAAAAATGAAAGAAGAAAAAAATAAGTCAGCCACAGGAAAGAAGCAGGGCACAGAAATGGCACAGAACTGCAGAGAATGACAATCAGAGAAGACTCTTGGGGAAGGGCCAGAGTGTATAGGAAGGTAGGAGAACCCGTGAGCAAGGAGGGGACACAGCTAGACAAGAAGGCTACTGGAAGATGTCCACAGGAAGGGCATGGTGCCCACCAAACATGCCCAGTGGCTCGCATGATTATCACACCAGATTACTGCTTACTAGGTGTCAGCTCACTAGCTTAGTGGGCGATATGCTTACTTTATTGTTTTTTCTAAGAGATAATACATTGCAGAACACTTTCCTTCAACAGTTAGTAGTTTGGAATAATTCTAAGTATCCCATTATCTAGAAAATTCACTTTCCCATGATCCGTTATTCTCCAATCCAACTTTATAACTAATTTTATAATTTCTCTGCTACAAACTACATGCCTGTGTCCCCCACAAAAAATTCATATGCTGGCACCTAATCCCTAACGGAATGAATGGTATTTGGCGGTGAGGCCTTTGGGAGGTGATTAGGTCATGTAAGTGGAGCCTTCATGAATAGGATCAGGGATTTATATAAGAGACCCCAGACAACTCTCACATCTCTTACACCCTGTGGAGGACATAATGAGAAGATGGCTGTGTACAAACCAGAAAGCTCTCACCAAACACCAAATCTACCTTGATCTTGGATGTCCCAGCCTCTGTTAACTAGGTTCATAATGTTCTGTAATAGCAGTCAGAACGGACTAAAGACATTCATCTTTTTTAGTAGAAGTTCTTTTAGTGTAGCTCCAAGACTGAACAAAGGGGGTTCTCTGCTCACGAAGTGAAATATTCTGGCTGGTATCCACAGCACGATGAATCCACATGGTTCCAACCAGTTGAATTTTACACTTAACAAGGATTGGTTCTTTGTACCTATTTAATTCCCATACTACTGTAATGATGTAATTAAATTTTTAAAAATATGTACACTGGTGGAAAGTGAGTGCAAAGGAAAGAGTTCTCATGTAAACAGAATAGAATCCTTTGAAAAAAATTAAGTGAACTGGGTTTCTTGTAATTGCTGATTTTAAAGATGAGAAAAAGAACACATAAAAATCTAGAAATACACTGCATTGTCTTCTAAATGTCTTCAAACTCTTTCTTCATTTTAAAGAAATAAAAACAAGCAATTACAGAAAATGCAGGGGAAATGCAATTCACACAGATCCAAATTCAGAACAAAGATCTTACATCAAAAGCCTGGTAAAGGGACTTCCCTGGTGGCACAGTGGATAAGAAAGCCCAGTACTGGGGACACAGGTTCAATCCCTGGCCCAGGAAGATCCCACAGGCTGTGGAACAACTAAGCTTGTGTGCCACAACTACGGAGCCCAAGTGCTGCACCTACTGAAGCCTATGGACCTAGAGCCTGTGCTCCACAATGAGAAGCCCAAGCTCCACAACAGTGAGGAGCCCAAGCTCCACAACAAGGAGGAGCCCAAGCTCCACAACAAGGAGGAGCCCAAGCTCCACAACAAGGAGGAGCCCAACCTCCACAACAGTGAGAAGCCCAAGCTCCACAACAAGGAGAAGCCCAAGCTCCAAAATAAGGAGGAGCCCAAGCTCCACAACAGTGAGAAGCCCAAGCTCCACAACAAGGAGAAGCCCAAGCTCCAAAACAAGGAGGAGCCCAAGCTCCACAACAGTGAGAAGCCCAAGCTCCAAAACAAGGAGGAGCCCAAGCTCCACAACAGTGAGAAGCCCAAGCTCCACAACAAGGAGAAGCCCAAGCTCCAAAACAAGGAGGAGCCCAAGCTCCACAACAGTGAGAAGCCCAAGCTCCACAACAAGGAGGAGCCCTAGCTCCACAACAAGGAGGAGCCCAAGCTCCACAACAGTGAGAAGCCCAAGCTCCACAAGAAGAAGCCCAAGCTCCACAACAGTGAGGGGCCCAAGCACCACAACAGTGAGAAGCCCAAGCTCCACAACAAGGAGGAGCCCTAGCTCCACAACAAGGAGGAGCCCAAGCTCCACAACAGTGAGAAGCCCAAGCTCCACAACAATGAGAAGCCCAAGCTCCACAACAAGGAGGAGCCCTAGCTCCACAACAAGGAGGAGCCCAAACTCCACAACATGGAGGAGCCCCCACTCGCCACAACTAGAGAAAGCCCACACTAAGCAACGAAGGCCCAGCACAGCCAAAAATAAATAAACAAAATTTTTTAAAAATCATGGTAAATTACCATACCTGCATGTATAATATTTTATGTGTTTAAAACACACATATATATATATCATTCTATGGCTGCATCCTTCAATCAGATTTTTTTTCCAATCAGCTTTTTTTTTTCTATCAACTATCAGCCCAATGACTCAGAGAAGATAACTTCCACCACATTTGTTTTAAAACTCTGAGAATAGATGTCCCCCTCCCACCAATTTTTAACCTTCAAAGTACACAATGATGCTGGTAAACTTCAGCATCTTTCATGTGTAGAATGGAGCTTTAACTCATCTAGCCATGTACTCAAGGATCTTTTTGTCCTTACAGTAAAATTTGATTGGTTCACAGTCCTGTAAGCATGGCTGCTCTTCTGTTTTTTGCAGAGGCAAAGTGTTAGTTGAACAATGGTTTTGAGACAGCTTATCTTAAGGGTGAAGATGGTGGGTTTCTTTGAGCTCTTAGACTTTCTCCTGAGATGTGTGAAGTAGAATAAGGAGGTGTGTGAGTCAAGTGCTAAGCCGCAGGGCTCCTCTATTCCCAGATAAATCTCTCCCTGAAGCAGGGTCTTACCATCACTTTGCATTTGGAAAGAACATCCTTCATTTGGTTTTGTTTCTAAATTGAACTTAAAAGTTCAGTGCAAACATTTCAAGCTCAATCCAAACCTGGCATGGAAAAATTTCAAACTGTCCTTTTCCTGCCATGACATTCTTTTTGCCATGGCCCATAAATGAGTGAGTTAATGAACTTGAGAAAGCATATAAATTGCCATGGTGGGTGTTCTGCAGTAATCTTCATTCACTAAGAAGTGGGATTAAATAAAAGGCCTCCAAACTATGATTCATTTCTGTTTATCTGGTGACACAGTGCAAAAATGTCTCAGGAAGGACAGAAAATAGAGAGAAAACTATAGCCAATTATATGAGTCTTATTCTCCATTAGTTAGAAGGTGGACCACCAAGGTATTGAATAAAACCACAGAGGCATACCTTGTGAACATAATACCCACCTGGATCATTTCTAACAGCACCTTGCTCTGTATAAAATTACTTTCTGCAATAATCATTACTTTCTTTATTTGGTTGTTTAGTTTTAATTTTTAAAATACATTCTAATTTAAAGATACGATTCAAATTCCATTCAGTATTTCAAGTATGAAATAAAATTTGCATTTACCAAACAAAACATCGTACCTCACAGTTCATCACTCTATTTCACTGTTTAAATTATAAATACAAAAACTCTGTGGTGTGTGAAATGAATTTCTGTAAAGAATGCCTTAGCCTACATTTTAATAGGAGTGAATATGAATCTGTTTGCTGTACCTGAAAATGAAAAACAAGCTTTCCCACCAAAAATGGGTCTTTTTCTATATATATGGTTTTTTCTTAGAAGTTGTTAAAGTTGTAAATATGTCTGCCCCACAACAGAAATGATATGGCTACCTCACTTGACCTCAACTGCAGCAACTGTTCAGAACTTACTACAACAAATGTACATGGGGGGAGGGAGTATTTTATCTTTGCCACTGTTTAGAATTGCAAGCACATGGTGATAATAAAAAAAAAGCAGACCAAAAACTAGTCAAATGTGTATTGCTTTTCAACTCTCTACAAACCAGGTGCCCTCTCACCATCTACACCTAAGGCAGACTGCTCCCTAGACTCTGCTCTTGGCATGTTATTACCATCAGGCAAGGGCACAGCTATAATCTGAGGTCTAACAAGGAAGCTGCCTGAACTAGTGTTCCCATTCTGGTTGAATTCAAATATGGAAATCAGAGGGCAGCTCAACTTCAGGATATCAGTGGGAACCGATAAAATGCTGGGTGAATTTAAAAAGTGGTGTACAAACAAGTCCAGGTACCACTGGGTTATAGGAATGTTTTTAAAATAAATTTCCAATTCTCACCTCTTGGTTAACTGACAAATGCCTTCTCGGGTTTTCACTTTTCGTTCTTGATTGTAAATATCTGTTGACTGAATGAAAGGATAGATGATCAAGGTGAGTCCATGAGAGAGGAGCTACTATTTATACATTGACTCAAACCCACATCTCTCAATTTTCTCAGAGAAATGCTGATGAAATGTTTTTTACAAGAAGCAAATAAGCAAGTCAATTGAACAGATGACCAACACTCAGCATCAACAGCATCTAGACTCCTGGTCTGAGTCTAGACCAGGAATTGTGCATGTGAGCTCTAGAGCACAGAAGGAAGCCCAAAGCCAAGGATGGCCACCTTCATGATAAATGCCAGACAGTGTCAAACAACTCTCTCTCTCTCTCTTTTATTTTGTAATGTTCTTCCTCAAGCCTTTAGTAAGCATAGTAGAAAAGTTTTTGTATACATATATATTTAGATATATGTATTATATATATATATATTTTAGGAAACTTACAAATTCTTCCCTAGCTAAAAATTTTATGGCATTTTTATTAAATGCTAGATTTCCAATTAAAAAAAATTAGATATGCAACAAACAACAAAGGTTTACTATATAGCACTGGGAACTCTAGCCAATATCTTGTAATAACCTACAATGGAAAATAATCTCAATGTGTATATGTATAACTGAACCACCTTGCTGTGTGTGCACCTGAAACATTGTAAGTCAACTATACTTCAATTATATATATAATTGGAGTATATATTATATATATATATCAAGGAAAACTTTTTTTAATTTTTTTTAAAAAATTAAAAAGCAGCTCTCTACCTTGTCCTGTAACCCTCACTGCTGACATGAGGAAGGTCAAGAAAATAAGCAAGTAGAATATAATTGAATCTTCCACTTTGGAAGGCTCAGCATATCCAACCTTGTCAGTCATGAAGACAGCGCTTCAGATCACGTTCAGTGTTCTTTCACTTAAACTCTGACCCTGGAGCATTTATCATCTGTAAGGGTTAGCACCTGGACTTAGGATCAGACGAAAGCACCCATTCCAAGAGGAGTTCCTATGCTGCTGTCAGAATAAAGAGGTTTTCTCATTTTTAGACTAATCCTCCCACTAGTAAAGAATAAAAGTTTCTCATTTCTACCTTTCTTTCTGTTGATTTTATTACAAAACCCTTTGCAAGTGAAGGGAATAGAGAAGAAACTTATTTCAGATGAAAAATTGCTCCCTAACAGAAAGAAATACACTCACACACACAAAAATAGTAAACCCCAAGGTTTTTTGGTAACGGAGTTTTTTCCTCTTTATATTGGATAATGAATACACTGCTGAAGCCAAAATAAAAGCAATAAAAGAAATATACTTGGAGTATTTTTTTTAAGAGTTTGTAAAATCTCCAGCTCCAAAAAAGTAGAAGTGCTGCTAAGTCGCTTCAGTTGTGTCCGACTCTGTGCGATCCCATAGACGGCAGCCCACCAGGCTCCCCCATCCCTGGGATTCTCCAGGCAGGAACACTGGAGTGGGTTGCCATTTCCTTCTCCAATGCATGAAAGTGAAAAGTGAAAGTGAAGTCGTTCAGTCGTGTCCAACCCTCAGCGACTCCATGGACTGCAGCCTTCCAGGCTCCTTCATCCATGGGATTTTCCAGGCAAGAGTGCTGGAGTGGGGGTGCCATTGCCTTCTCCGAAGAAGTAGAAGTGAGTTCCAGCTAAATTTGATGCTTTACACAAACTGCATTCAACATGTGGCATAAAAACTAAACCTACACATGAAATGTCCATGTAGTCAGATATGCAACCATATGGGTCAATATCACCTCAATGATTTCTTCATAAGTTTATTATAATTCTATTATTTACGTAGGTAAGATGTTATACCCAAGAAGAAAAGGAAAAAAAGAGCTAGAAAGTTCTTTTTTCCTTTACTCTAGAAGAGTTATACTTTATTTCAACATTTCTTATGTAAATGACTCAAAATATTTACATGCCATTTTCTCATCCACATAATCATCAGAGATGTATATAAGAAACAAATTTCACTGTATCCTATCCTCAAAATGATTGCGATATTTCTACTCATGAAGCTGATATGGTACGGGAAGAGATTCACAAATCTGCCAAGGGAGATAAAGGAGACAGAGCAAATATTTCACTCACAATAGCTAAATACTAGAGATCAAGGATTTCCCTGGTGGCCCAGTAGCTAAGGCTCCATGCTCCCAAATGCAGAGGACCCAATTTTGATCTCTGGTCAGGGAACTAGATCCCACATGCCGCAACTAAAACATCCTGCATGTCGCAAATAAAAAATCGAAGATCCAGTGTGTCACAATTAAGACCTGGGGCTGCCAAATAAATAAATTAATATTATTAAAATAAATGAAATTAGAGCTCAAACACATACAAGTGCAGCAAATCAAGTGTACCAATGTCTGCATGTGTGTACATAAATGAAAACACATGTTCACACGCTTCACAATTTTCTCAAAATGTAAAAATGGATTCTATTCCCAGAGTGACATACTGTTAACCTGGAAAAAAAAAACAAAACCTGAGTGAATCTTCATTAAGGTAAGGAATTAGTAAGAAATTCGATATAGTCCCTTATCCATATCTCCCACATCTCTGTAACTTCTTAAACTATTTCACAAAAAGTTCTCCAAAATCTTCTATTTGCTTTCATATGGGCCAGTTGTCATTGGATCTGCTATATATATAACTCCAAAGGTAAAAAGTTGAAGAACTGATTCTTACCAGAGAAAGGAAACATTGTCCGGCTTCAATTTCCCCTTCCTCCTCCTGCAAGTTGAAATTCTTGCTCTAATCAGGCTAGTTCCAAACACATATGAAATGAACCCCAAGGAAGAGGAAATTAAGCATCACAGGTTGTGCTTCAGGATCATAATGAGACCTGCAAAGGTTTCTGGAACCCAGACAGTGGTCACCTTGCTAGGATACATTTGCTCTTATCAAAATACATTTTCTTCTAACCAGTTGCAATAAAAGTAATAAGAACTAAAACAGTCATCTTTCTGTTTTCCTTTGCCCTCCTTTTTTCCCATTCTCTCTCTCTTTCTCTTTTTAACTTGAAGAGATACAGAAGATGAGGTTGCTTTGGTTACCATTTAATCAATCTCATCACATACCATTTCACAAGTATGAAATTAATTCTGAGTGATTCTGATTAGAGCAACTGTACCCTATCTCTGATCAAGCTTAATTGCAACTCGATGCAGGGTCTCTGTCATTGTTGTATGTAAGTAATGGAGCCTGAATTTCAGCCAGCAGTGCCTTGTTAATGAATAAGACCGATGAGAGTCCTGTGCATTGTCTCCAGTGACCTCTTCTGCATCATAAAGAGTGAACTGCACTGATAAACACACTGAGATGGTTATTATCCATTATTCAGTTTCACAATCGACGAACACCTGGCACAGAGGCAGCCAGTCACTCTTTACTTCCCATCCGTATCTATGTGGGCTCTGAACTCTGACACGATACAGCACGCCAATTTCCCTTTATTAAAGGAAAGAAGTTATGAGGAAATCGCTGGGGGACCTCTGAGAGAGGTGCTGTTGCTGTTTTTACATTTCCTTGCTCTTTGCAAGGAATCGATTCTGACGGCTATTCTGCAAATGTTAGACATGGCTTTAAGAGAGGTTTTCAATGTTTTTCTTTTATGTTGAAGACTTAAAGACCAAGGAGCTCTGCCCCAGCTCCTGAAGCTGGCATGTGCTTAGTCACTCAGTCATATCCGACTCTCTGGAATCCCATGGACTGTAACCAGCCAGCCTCCTCTGTCCATGGAATTCTCCAGGCAAAAATATTGGAGTGGGTTGCCATGCCCTTCTCCAGGGGACCTTCCCAAACCAGGGATCAAACCCAGCTCTCCCACACTGCAGGCAGACTGTTACTGTCTGAGTAACACACACACACACACACACACACACACACACACACACAAAGGCAAATCCGTTGCATTTTGCTTAGTCCTGGCTACTCATGGACTTAGAATTAAACTAATTTTCTTCTGGTCCCCTGGAGTAGGAAATGGCAACCCACTCTTCTATTCTTGCCTGGAACATTCTACGGACAGAGGATCCTGATGGACTATAGTCATCTGGGATCTGTCAGACACAACTGAGCATGCAAGCATGTTTCTGATTTTATAAATTTTATAAATCCTTATATCCTGCCTTCAACTTACTTTAAGAAAGAAGACTGCCTGCCTTAGAAATATTTCGTATTTCTCTTATCCTTGCATGATCATAGTTAATTTATGATCATTTTATTGTATGAAAAAGTTCCAGTGAAGATCTTTTTCAGCAATAGTTCATAGGCAAGTTCTGAATCTAGAGGACAGGAAATCTCTATTTTCTGGACAGCACTAGATACATTTTCCTTATTCCAACAACTTCAAAGGTTGAGAAGGACGCTGGGGGAATGAGAGAGAGGAATCACAGGATATTGGAGTGTATGGCCTCAGAGCCTTAATGTATAGTTTTGCCAGTTTGAAGACTGTGTGTGTGTGTGTGTGTGTGTGTGCACTCAGTCACTCAGTCCCACCCAACTCTTTGCGACTCCATGGACTGTAGCTCGCCAGGCTCCTCTGTCCATGGAATTCTCCAGGCAAGCATACTGGAGTGGGTTGCTATTCTCTTCTCCAGGGGACCTTCCCAAATCAGGGATCAAACCCAGCTCTCCCACACTGCAGGCAGACTGTTACTGTCTGAGCCACTAGGAAAGCCCTTGAAGACTCTAAAGTCAGCTTAAGCTGGGGAATCTCAGCATGTCTAAAAAAACTGGCTTGTGCCACCCAAACTCAAAAAGAACAAACGAGTATCAGAAAGGCAATTTAGGTACACACCTGAAGATGATCTGCTGGATTCATAGGTGCTCAACTAGAAACAGGCCCACAAGCTTAAAGGCAGTGGTGACCAGCCTCTGCATCCAGCAGCTGGTTCAAAAGTGTTAACACACATATACATAGCTCCCTCTCCAGCACACACTCAAATCTTGCACACGTTTTTCTCAACATCTCTTTCCAGCACCAAAAAAAAAAAAAACCAAACGACACAAAACAGAAAGGGATACATTCTTTTCCAAAATGTTACTTCAGTTTTACAAGTATGAGGATAAAAGAAAACACACTTTTATCAAAGCTCAAATTGGCACCTGAACATTTCCTTAAGTTTATACAAATGTGAGTGACTTAGTCAGGCAAGGTCAACAACTGTAGATTTCACTCCATTAAATTGTTGTCCTGTTATAATTTTTCAAAAGCCCCAGAAGGTAAGAGGAAACACATAATGGCAATGTACTGGATGTACCTCCAAGGGTCAGATCGTGTTGACATTGTGGAACCAAGCCCTTCTCAATTCCGCCCTTTTGTCCCACCATTAGAAAAGCACCCATGAGAAGCACAAAAATGAAAGTCAAGAAGAATGGAACATTCCTAAGATAAAATGACTACATTTTGTTCAGGCAGGCAAATGATAATGTGCCATTTTCAAATACACTCAGATAGAATGAATACTTTGTCATTCTATGGTTGGTTTTGTTTTATTTTTTCTGTTTGCAATCCTGTCCCAGTTCTCCCAGAAATGCTTGGCCAAGGGGGGAAAAAAAAAAAAAAAGATGCCTTATAAACTGAAATCCGATTGCCCAAAATCAAAACCTGTGAGAATTCAATCTCACAATCTTTATTCTCAAGGTAGACTCAGGTCAGGGTCATTCACCATTTTTCATCCATCAAACGAACAAAACTGTTTTTCAAGAGATTGGTGAGTTGATCATCCTCATATGGTGTTGGTGGTATAAACCGTCTAAGGCTTTTAGAAAGTCATTTGACACCTTGTGTTAAGAACCTAACATTTTAATATGCATGGCCTTGCATTCAGCTCTACTCTTACAGCTATGAGTCTCCATCTTCAGTGTACCTTAAAGTCTCTAGAACTTTTATTTAAAAGGCAGATTCCTGGACCCTGATCTCAAAGATTCAGATTCTGCAGGTCCGGGAAGAGACTCCTGATATGTATTTACATTGGATTCAGATGGAGTCAGTTAAGTTCAGTTCAGTTGCTCAGTCATGTCCAACTCTTTGCAACCCCATGGACTGGAACACGCCAGGCTTTCCTGTCTGTCACCAACTTCCAAAGCCTACTCAAACTCACGTCCTTCAAGTCAGTGATGCCATCCCACCATCCCATCCTCTGTTGTCCCCTTCTCCTCCCACCTTCAATCTTTCCCAGCATCAGGGTCTTTTCCAATGAGCCGGTTCTTCACATCATGTGGCCAAAGTATTGGAGTTTCAGCTTCAGCAACGAACACTGAGGACTTCCAATGAACATTCAGGACTGATTTCCTTTAGGATGGACTGGTTGGATCTCCTTGCAGTCCAAGGGACTCTCAAGACTCTTCTCCAACACCACAGTTCAAAAGCATTAATTCTTTGGTGCTCAGTTTTCTTTATAGTCCAACTTTCGCATCCATACATGACTACTGGAAAAACCATAGCTTTGACTAGATGGACCTTTGTTGGCAAAGCAATGTCTCTGCTTTTTAATATGCTGTCTAGGTCGGTCACAGCTTCTCTTCCAAGGAACAAGCATCTTTTAATTTTATGGCTGCAATCACCATCTGCAGTGATTTTGGAGCCCAAAAAAATAAAGTCTGACACTGTTTCCACTGTTGCCCCATCTATTTGCCATGACGTGATGGGACCAGATGCCATGATCTTAGTTTTCTGAATGTCGAGCTTTAAGCCAACTTTTTCACTCTCTTCTTTCACTTTCATCAAGAGGTTCTTTAGTTCTTCAGTTAGGGTGTCACAATATAAGAAGAGCTCCTCCAGAAGGGTCTATTCCCAGGAAGCAGTCAAAAATGTAGAGAAATATTTTTTTGGTAAAGCTTTTGATCTCAACTCTTATTTCTAATGTTGAGAAATTGTAAACAACCTAAATTACACAAATAAGGAAATGGTAATAGTAATTATGGCACATTCTTATGAAAAATTATAGCCATTAAAAATGGACTTTGGGGATATTTAATAATTTGGGAAGATGCCAAGTGAGAGAAATCAAGAGGCAAAATTATGTATACTATATATATATATATGAAAAAATATATTTTATATATATATATATGAAAACAACTTCAAGGAAATACATCAAACTGTTAATAGTGGCTATGACTGGGTAGTAGGATTATGAGAAATATTTATCTTCTATGTGTTGCTCTGTATTTTCTGAATTGAAACAATGAGAAATAATTACCTTCATAATCCAAAAATAAGTAAACTTAAAAAAAAGAAAGCATACATGTATACGTATGTCTGAGTTGCTCTGCTGTGCACCTGAAATTATCACAACATTGTTTATCAGCTATACTCCAATATAAAACAAAAAGTTAAAAAAAATAAAGCAGTCATACATCTCTTCTTCGCTTCTAGGCAGAAGTACACCCAATCATTCCACACATAGCTGCCTAGTCCAGTGCTACTTTTAGGCCCAATTAAGGAACTCTTCATGTCCAGCTTTTGTTTTCCCTGTTGAAATTTATATTTCTTTCTCTTACTCTTCCTTCGTGGAGTCAGAGACCAGCTGTTTGCTTACTTCCTTAAATGGCTGCTCATAATGCCTCCCAAGCTGGCTGGTGTCTATTTGTGTACCGAAGGTCTGCTGGAAAGGAAATGTGTGAACTCCCATTGATCAGGATGTGCTCAGGGAGAGGGCTAGTGATTATGAGTGTGATAAGTTCTGCTTTCTGGGAGAAAGTGACTGTGAGGGCAGGAAGGCATTTTTCAGATAAAGTTCTATTCAATAGACTCTTTTTGGAAACAATCAATCAATGAGTAACCTTTTAAAATATCTGCCTAAAATTCTTCCACAAGCACAAATTGCATGGCAATTCCATAAATCTTACAAAACAATTACAAATGGATCTTTCTTAAAATATATTTAACTGCCAAGGCCTGACTTTCTTTGTAGGGAATGTGCAATAAAAGCTACTATCATGGGGACAGTATCTCTTTCATCCATCATTTTTCCTTCCTTCCCATTGTGCAGGCCCCTCACCCTATGATGAGTAGTTTCTGGGGCTCTGATTTTGGCTGTCTCATTCTTTGTCAGGCAGTTATTACTCTTGAAAGAAAAGCTCATTTTACTCACCTGTAAAATGTTCCTAAAGACAGAGTATCCAAAGCATGTGGGGATTCAAGGAGCCTGACCCTCTTCTAATAATCCCAGTTAAACACCTGCCATAATCCCAGTAATAATCTGGCTGTATTTCAGTCCAGTGCTTGGCGTATAGGAGGTGTCTAACAATTTATTATCATTAGAATGGAAAATTTGGATGACTAGTTCCTTTGATGATGGTAAGCTCTCTGTATACTACTCATCCCATGTTCTACAGAGAGAAGGAACTGATTCTATTTGATCAGTTTAATTTTTCTGCCCTTGTATCCATTATGCATTCAGTAACAATACACTTTTACTGAGCAAATCTGACATGTCAGGCATTGGGAGGAAAAGCAGTGAATGAAATAGACATAGTTCCTGTTTTCATGGAGCTTACACTGTAGTGGGAGGAGGCAATGAAACAACTCATCAATTAATTATTGGGCTGGTCAAAGATTTTCAGATTTTTCTATATAGAAAATCAAACAAACTTTTTGGCCAACCCAATAACTTATCAATTCACTTTTAAAATGTACTTTGGGATATAGACAAGCACTGTGGAGAAAATAAAATTTTTGTGATAGAGACTGAGAACTAGAGCAGCCACGGCTGGTCAGGGCAGGTCTCTCTGAGGAGGTGACATCTGAACTAAGACCTAAATGAGAAGGCCTAGGAAACACTAATCCATATAGCTTTTCCACATCTGCATTTTTTAAATTAAGGCAAAATGTATACAGAGTAAAATGCATATCTTAAGCTTATAATTTAATGAGTTCTACTAAAGGTATATACCTATGTGATCGTTGCCATTAAGATACTTCCTGTTCATGTCTCATCCCACTTTCAGAGGTATCCTCTTCTCTCAATTTTCTTATCATGGATTAGTTTTGCCTACGATGGACTTCCTCAGGTAAAGCTCCTTAGTTCCTCTGGATCAGAGATCTATTATCTGCTGTGATAAGTTATCTGCTTTCCAAACTCCCAACATACAATGTTAGTGTAAGGATAAGATAAGCACAGTAGACAGAAGAGAGATGAGAGGGCCATAGCACAATCACTGGTCCATAGATATTTGACAAGACTACAAAACCAGGGCTGACTCTAAGGGCCCTCCTGCCATTGCCTATCACATACTGGCCACAAATGCTCATGTCCAACCTAGAGCACGGCTGTACAATGGGTGTGCCAGAGTGAACCATGAGTGCAGGATAGTGAGCTGCTGGACTTCTCTGATGGCGGCTCAGCGGTTAAAGCGTCTGCCTGGAAGGAGGGAAACCCGGGTTCGATCCCCGGGTCGGGAAGATTCCCCTGGAGAAGGAAATGGCAACCCACTCCAGTATTCTTGCCTGGAGAATCCCATGGACGGAGGAGCCTGGTAGGCTACAGTCCATGGGGTCGCAAAGAGTCGGACACGATTGAGCGACTTCACTTTCACTTTCATCAAGGACAGCCCCAGGGAAGCGGGCTCTGATGGGGTGGGAACAATGAGAAATACCGAGACATTCAGAGTCCTTGTTCCGACATAATAGGATGACAGAGAGGGAGGAGATGCCCTACCACTTGACTGTGTGCTTCAGTGGCCCACTGAGGCACATCTCTGCTGTGATCAAGGGCTATTACAGCTGCTAGGGAAGGGGCAGGGCAAGCGTGCATTAGGTAAAGGAAGGCTAACTGAGACTGCTGGCACACAACCTCAGATGTGGTCCTGGTCTTTGTCTTCACATCTATCCTGTACTTCTTCTCATTTGTGGCTACTATGCCTTCTTAGTTGTGTCCAAGCACTTACAGAGCTTCATCAGTTTCATCCTTATCTTGAAACACTTGCTGTGATAAACTTCTATTGGACTTGAAATCTACTCTCATAATCATACTAATCTCCAGCATCACACTTGTCAATAAGAATCAAGCATGAGCTGTTACATTCTTCAAACAGAATATCAACCATTATAAATTTTAGAGTGGCTGTAAAAATAGATTAAACATTTTTTAATCACTGGCTTATACAGTTTTAATGGCAACTACCAATATTTTGAAAAGATTGCCATTTTTTTAAACAAAGTGTGGACAGGATTTTCTCATACACATTTTAAGTTTAAAAATTGATATCAAAAAGTTATGTTCTTATTCAGCAGTAAAGGAATGAAGTACTGATACATGACACAATATGGATGAATCTTGAAAACATTAAGCCAAGTGAAAGAAGTCAGACACAAAAGACCATATGTTGTGTGATCCCATTTATATGAAATGTCTACAACAGGCAAATCTATAGAGACAGAAGGTAGATTCATGGTTATCTAAGGCTGAGGGGTGGAGAAGATAAAGGTGATTGCTAATGGGAACAAGATTTCTTTCTGGGGGTGATGAAATGTTCTAGAATTGATTGCGGCTATGATTGCACAAGGCTGTGAATATGCAAGAAACTATTGAATTATATACTTTAAATGGGTGGTTTGTAGATATGTATACTTGTTTTCCTGTGCTGTTGTAACAAACCTGCAAACTTGGTAGCTTAAAACAGCAGAAATGTATTCTCTCACAGTTCTGGAAGCCAGAAATCCAATCAGTATCATGGGGCGAAATCAAGGTATTGATAGTGCCATGCACCCCCTGGAGGATCCAAGAATTCATCCATCCCTTATGTCTTAAAGCTTCTTCTTCCAACTGGCTTTCCTTGGCTTGTTGTCTGCATCAGTCCAGTCAGCCAGCATCTTTACTCTCTCCATCTTCACAGAACCTGTGTGTGTGTTCCTGCATATTTTAGTTGCTCAGTCTTGTCTGACTCTTTGCAACCCTATGAAGTGTAGCCCACCAGGCTCCTCTGTCCATGGAATTCTCCAGGCAAGAGAGGGTAGCCATGTCCTTCTCCAAGGGATCTTCCTAACCTAGGGACTGAACAGAGGTCTCTTGCATTGCAGGGAGATTCTTTTTTTTTTTTATTTTATTTTTAAACTTTACAATATTGTATTAGTTTTGCCAAATATCAAAATGAATCCGCCACAGGTATACATGTGTTCCCCATCCTGAACCCTCCTCCCTCCTCCCTCCCCATACCATCCCTCTGGGTCGTCCCAGTGCACTAGCCCCAAGCATCCAGTATCGTGCATCGAACCTGGACTGGCAGCTCGTTTCATACATGATATTATACATGTTTCAATGCCATTCTCCCAAATCTTCCCACCCTCTCCCTCTGCAACAGAGTCCATAAGACTGTTCTATACATCAGTGTCTCTTTTGCTGTCTCGTACACAGGGTTATTGTTAGCATCTTTTAAATTCCATATATATGTGTTAGTATACTGTATTGGTGTTTTTCTTTCTGGCTTACTTCACTCTGTATAATAGGCTCCAGTTTCATCCACCTCATTAGAATGTATTCTAATACATTCAAATGTATTCTTTTTAATGGCTGAGTAATACTCCATTGTGTATATGTACCACAGCTTTCTTATCTATTCATCTGCTGATGGACATCTAGGTTGCTTCCATGTCCTGGCTATTATAAACAGTGTTGCGATGAACATTGGGGTACACGTGTCTCTTTCCCTTCTGGTTTCCTCAGTGTGTATGCCCAGCAGTGGGATTGCTGGATCATAAGGCAGTTCTATTTCCAGTTTTTTAAGGAATCTCCACACTGTTCTCCATAGTGGCTGTACTAGTTTGCATTCCCACCAACAGTGTAAGAGGGTTCCCTTTTCTCCACACCCTCTCCAACATTTATTATTTGTAGACTTTTGGATCGCAGCCATTCTGACTGGTGTGAAATGGTACCTCATAGTGGTTTTGATTTGCATTTCTCTGATAATGAGTGATGTTGAGCATCTTTTCATGTGTTTGTTAGCCCTCTGTATGTCTTCTTTGGAGAAGTGTCTATTTAGTTCTTTGGCCCATTTTTTGATTGGGTCATTTATTTTTCTGGAGTTGAGCTGTAGGAGTTGCTTGTATATTTTTGAGATTAGTTGTTTGTCAGTTGCTTCATTTGCTATTATTTTCTCCCATTCTGAAGGCTGTCTTTTCACCTTGCTAATAGTTTCCTTTGATGTGCAGAAGCTTTTAAGTTTAATTAGGTTGCAGGGAGATTCTTTATCATCTGAGTTCCCCTTCATGGAGCTTACAGTGTCACATCTCCCTCATAAAGATGCATGTGACCTGCATTTAGAGCCTACTCTGATAAACCAGGATAATCTCCACATTTCAAGATCCTTAACTTCATTACATCTATAAAAATTCTGTTTCTGTACAAGGTAACAATCATAGGTTCCAGGGATTAGAACCTAATGTCTTGGCAGGAGGTAGAAAGGGTCATTTTTCAGTCTATCATGGTATGTGAATTACATCTCAATAAAGCTATTTTTAAAATACATAGACTCAAATTTGGGAGTAAATAAATTCTAGTATAACAGAAGAAAATCTATGTCCATGTATAGATGCATGGAGGCTTAAAAGGGATATTAATCAATTGCAAACTTTGTTTTGATTTTAATTCACACAGAGCAACAGTTAGAAAAGAAAAATTTTTTAGACAAATGAAGAAAATCAAACATGGACTGGGTATTGGATAATATTGGGAAAAATTTTTTTATTTAAATTTATATATTTTAATTGGAGGCTAATTACTTTACAATATTGTATTGGTTCTGCCATACATCACCATGAATCCGCCATTTGTCGGAGGTCATATTGGTATCATGGTTACCCTTTTAAGTCCTATCTGTTAGCAATTTATACTGAAGTATTTTCAGATGAAATAAAATGATGCCTGGGGTATACTTTTAAAGATTCTGGCAAAAAAAGGAAGGGTGGAATAGATGAAATATGAAAGGCAAAATGTTGATAACTATTTCATCTAGGTCCTAGATATGTGATGGAGAAAAGTTGGTCATTTTACTCTGTTCTTTATTTGCACATGCTTGACATTTTTCCACAATAAAAGTTATATTCATAGAAATAAGCTCAATTTTCTCATTTAAATATTTGAACAGGCTTTATTTTTAAGTTTTAAACAAGTAACAATACATTCTCTAATACAATGTACACATTTTTATCATAATTATGTAACATAAAAAATTAATTTTTTAATAAGCCTCCTAGAAATGCTCTCAAATTCCCTCTGGTTTTACCCCCAAATGTTCTCCAAATAATGTAATTTTTTGTGTGCCATGACGTAAAAAGATTGGGAAGCTCTGCCCAGAGGAACTGATTTTGTGCAAAGGGCAGATAAATACAGGCTTTCAACGTCCTCCATTTCCAAAAGCGCTCAGGGCTCCCTCTTCAGCATCTCTTTAAAGCACTTTCAGAAAATGAAATGCTTGAGATTTAAACAGTCCCTGCAGCTGCAGCACCAGTTTCAAATGCCCACTATTTTGAAAGAAGATCCCTTTGTGCTGTTTTTTGTTTCCCAAAGGAAAAGCTAAATCCACCCCAGTGTTTTCATAAACTGAAAATGAATGGCTTGAGCGCCGCTGTTGAGCGCGACGGAAGAGGACATTTGGCAGAGCTGGCCTCTGCGGGGCTTTGGTTCCCCCCAGACATCAGTCAGTCAGCAACCTGCTGGGATGTGGCCCTGAAAGGTGACTTCAAAGGTGAACCTCTGATACTCGTGGGGCTGCCCAGCCTGGGGAGCAAGGTGCAAGGTGTTCAGGGTGGGGGCTTGGTGGCTGCAGCTCCTTTGCTGCTATAGAGTCTGGCCAGACAGGCTGCACATCCTCTTGGAAGCCCAGGTTGCACCCCACAACTAAGCTGCACTTGCTTTTCCTCTGCATGGTTGAGTATATCCTTGTCTCTGAATCTGGCTGTTTGGTTGTTTATTTAAATCTGTAATACATAAAGTGAAAACATTCCAAAGAGAGCAAAAAGATATCCAATAGAAATAGTCAGTCTCTCAAGCTTATTTCCAGAGAAGGCAATGGCAACTCGCTCCAGTGGTCTTGCCTGGAAAATCCCATGGGCAGAGGAGCCTGGTAGGCTGCAGTTCATGGGGTCTCTAAGAGTCAGACACGACTGAACAACTTCACTTTCACTTTTCACTTTCATGCACTAGAGAAGGAAATGGCAACCCACTCCAGTGTTCTTTCCTGGAGAATCCCAGGGATGGGGGAGCTTGGTGGGCTGCCATCTGTGGGGTCGCACAGAGTCAGACACGACTGAAGTGACTTAGCAGCAGCAGCAGCAAGCTTATTTCTCCCATCAGTCAGTTCAGTCTCTCAGTCATGTCCAACTCTTAGAGACCCCATGGACTGCAGCACACCAGGCCTCCCTGTCCATCACCAACTCCTGGAGCTTACTCAAACTTACGTCTGTCAAGTAGGTAATGCCATCCAACCATCTCACCCTCTGTCATCCTCTTCTCTTCCTGCCTTCAATCTTTCCCAGCATCACGGTCTTTTCCAATAAATTGGCTCTTCGCATCAGGTGGCCAAAGTATTGGAGCTTCAGCTTCAGCGTCAGCTGACTGGTTGGATCTCCTTGCAGTCCAAAGGACTCTCAAGAGTCTTCTCCAACACTACAGTTCAAAAGCATAAATTCTTTGGCACTCAGCTTTCTTTATGGTCCAACTCTCATATCCATACATGACTACTGGAAAAACCATAGCTTTGACTAGACGGACTTTTGTTGACAAAGTAATGTCTCTGCTTTTTAATATGCTGTTTAGGTTGGTCATAGCTTCTCTTCCAGGAAGCAAGTGTCTTTTAATTTCATGGCTGCAGTCACCATCTGCAGTGATTTTTGAGCCCAAGAAAATAAAATCTGTCACTGTTTCCATTGTTTCCCCATCTATTTGCCCTGAAGTGATGGCAACAGATGCCATGATCTTAGTTTTTTGAATGTTGAATTTTAAGCCAGCTTTTTCACTCTCCTCTTTCATTTTTATCAAGAGGCTCTATAGTTCTTCACTTTCTGCCATAAGGGTGGTGTCTAGTTCTTCTTCACTTTCTGCCATAAGGGTGGTGTCATCTGTATATCTGAGGTTATTGATATTTCTCCTGGCAATCTTGATTCCAGCTTGCATTTCATCTATTTCTCCCATAGACTCAACTATTTCTACCAGCTTATTTAGCATCTTTGCAGAGATCTCTCGGAGAAGGCAATGGCACCCCACTCCAGTACTCTTGCCTGGAAAATCCCATGGACAGAGGAGCTTGGTAGGCTGCAGTCCATGGGGTCATGAAGAGTCGGACACGACTGAGCGACTTCACTTTCACTTTTCATTTTCATGCATTGGAGAAGGAAATGGCAACCCACTCCAGTGTTCTTGCCTGGAGAATCCCAGGGATGGGGGAGCCTGGTGGGCTGCCGTCTATGGGGTCACACAGAGTCGGACATGACTGAAGCGACTTAGCAGCAGCAGCGGTAGAGATCTCTATACCTGCACATGTATGTATATCCATATATTCAAGTAATCATACACATGTTCCATCCCCACAAATACTTACCACACACTCTGTTCTTACCATCTCATGGTTCTTACTTTTTTTCCCCTTAACTGTGTATTTTGGAGATTGTCATATCAGGATACAGAGACATGCTTTGTTTTGTCTTTTGTTTATTCAGTACTTTTTTAAGGCTGCATATATTTCCTGGTAATCCATGTTGGTGGGTATTCAGATTGTTTCCAGGGTCCTGCTATTACAAACAAAGCTGTAATAAGTTTTGCACTCCTGCCAAGCTTTTATAGGGCTTCCCAGGTGGCTCAGTGGTAAAAAAAAATCAGTCGCCCAATGTAGGAGGTGCAGGAGACTCCAGTTCAACCCCTGGGTTTACAAGATCCCCTGGAGGAGGAAATGGCAGCCTACTCCAGTATTCTTGCCTGGAGAAACCCCTAGATAGAGGAACCTGGCGAGCTACAGTCCAAACAGTTAGAAAGAGTCAGACCAGACTAATCTACTGAGCATGCAAGAGCACAAAGCTTTTATGCAACGCTATCCTAGCTGCCTTTAAAAGTAACACATATACACGATGCTGAATTAAAGAGAGAAAGCAACAACAAAAATCTCCCTCCCAACACACAAAATGACTTGTTAGAATCTGACACTGTTTTAACAGATGTCCCATTCACCCCACTCTCCCCTTCCCCCACTGCGCCCACAGGTCAGTTCTCTACCTGCATCTCTATTCCTGCCCCGAAACTAGGTTCATCTGTTCCATTGGGTAAAGTGAATACCTAGTGGGAAGCTTCTATACAGCACAGGGAGCTCAGCTCACTGCTCTGTGATGACCTACAAGGGTGGGGTGCCGGGGGGAGACCAAGAGGAAGGGGATATATGTATATATATATAGCTGATTCACTTCATTGCACAGAAGAAACTAATATAATATTGTAAAGCAGTTATATTCCAATAAAAACAACAACGTGGTAAGGGTTCTGGCTGCAGATCTGACTCTCCTTTCATAATTCATTCCTGCTCCCAACTCAACAGATAGCTTTGTGGACAAACCACTGAGGCTCCAAGGTATCAGGATTTCCACCATGGATATGTTTTCCCTTCACCTCTGATACTGAGTCAGTCCCTAGAAAACCCAATTCCATTGTATGCAGCATTTCCTTCCCCAAAACACCAGGGTTCTGCCTCCATTCCAAGCCAGCATTTCTCCCACCAAACTGCTTTGACATGCTTTCTACCTGCCTGTCAAAGGATGCAAACCAGGAAACTGCAAGCAAAGTTCCCTGGACTGTAGAAACCAACTGGCAGAGGACAAAAGAAAAGGAAAGAGCCTGCTCAAGGAGGGAAGTAAGAGTTTACAGCCAATCAGTTCAGTTCAGTTGCTCAGTCAAGTCCGGCTCTTTGCGACCCCATGAACCATAGCACGCCAGGCCTCCCTGTCCATCACCAACTCCCGGAGTTTACCCAAACTCATGTCCATTGAGTCAGTGATGACATCCAGCCATCTCATCCTCTGTCATCCCCTTCTCCTCCTTCCCTCAATCTTTCCCAGCATCAGGGTCTTTTCTAATGAGTCAGCTCTTCGCATCAGGTGGCCAAAGTATTGGAGTTTCAGCTTCAACATCAGTCCTTCCAATGAACACCCAGGACTGATCTCCTTTAGGATGGACTGGGTGGATCTCCTTGCAGTCCAAGGGACTCTCAAGAGTCTTCTCCAACACCACAGTTCAAAAGCATCAATTCTTCTGCGCCATACATGACTACTGGAAAACCATAGCTTTGACTAGATGGACCTTTGTTGACAAAGTAATGTCTCTGCTTTTTAATATGCTGTCTAGGTTGGTCATAACTTTCCTTCCAAGGAACAAGCATCTTTTAATTTTATGGCTGCAATCACCATCTGCAGTGATTTTGGAGCCCCAAAAAATAAAGTCAGCCACTGTTGCCACTGTTTCCCCATCTATTTGCCATGAAGTGATGGGACCAGATGCCATGATCTTAGTTTTCTGAATGTTGAGCTTTAAGCCAACTTTTTCACTCTCCTCTTTCACTTTCATCAAGAGGTTCTTTAGTTCTTCACTTTCTGCTAATACAGATAAAAAAAGGGATCTAAAGTTCCTCTTAACAAAACAACCAAAGAAAACCTCGTGTAACAATCAGATGCTGCTGCTGCTGCTGCTAAGTCGCTGCTGCTGCTAAGTCGCTTCAGTCGTGTCCGACTCTGTGCAACCCCATGGACGGCAGCCCACCAGGCTCCCCCGTCCCTGGGATTCTCCAGGCAATAACACTGGAGTGGGTTGCCATTTCCTTCTCCAATGCATGAAAGTGAAAAGTGAAAGTGAAGTCAGTCACTCAGTCGTGTCTGACTCTTTGCGACCCCATGGACTGCAGCCCACCAGGTCCTCCATCCATGGGATTTTCCAGGCAAGAGTACTGGAGTGGGGTGGCTAAGTCGCTAAACCCCTCCAAAAGCAACTATGAACAAAAAATGCTTGATTCATTGACTTGAGAGAAAGTGGGCTTAAATTAATAAAATGTCAGGATAATGGACTATGAAAGAACTACAAAATACAATCCTGGTGAACATTGAACTAGGGTAAGTTGTACCAGCAAAGAGCTGGTCTTAAGAAAATATGCTTTATATGAAAACTAGCATGTTTGAAGTCTTTTTGAACAGTTTATCCTATCAAGCAGATTAAACATTCCCAAATGAAATCCTGCTCATTAATTTGGACCACCAGATATCTTTCCTGCCCATTTTATATTAATTAACTTATGTTTCAAATGTGAAAATGCATGTGGTTTTATTTTAACTCTTTGATACAGTAGGAAATTTCCAATTCCCTAAAGACAGCATTTTGTTTGTTTGGAGGTATATTATCTATGTGAAAGGTAAGTACATAATATTGTGACTTACTGAGAGTCAAAGCCCAGAGGCTGACCCAGCTGTTTTCCTAAAGGCTACTCAAGACAAGGGTTTTCTTATTAGATATGGCCATCAGACTGCATGCTCTTTCCCTGGACTGCTATGGTTTAATTCATAAGAGATTATACATTGGGCTTCACAGGAATTCAGGTACATGGAATGATGTCATGTCCTCAGTACATGGCTGCTCTGTCCTCCCAAAGGGGTTCACACCAGCTTACAGGGGAGGCAGGAATGAGAAGGAGCCTCAGAATTTCAGAGGCCCGAGGGCTTACAAGTTTTTTGTTTTTTTTTTTTTTGAGCAAAGCTACTTTACAGTGTTGTGTTAGTTTCTACTACACACCAAAGTGAATCAGCTCTACTTAGAAGCCTCCTGGAATGGCAGAGCAAGTTCAGACCTGTCAGGCTGTGACTCACAAATACAGTACCCCAGAGCTGGCAGGAGACTTGCAGGTCACTAATTCACCCCCTGCCCACACTCAAAAGCCCAGAAAGGA
Organism: Bos indicus x Bos taurus; assembly: GCF_003369695.1. Taxonomy (NCBI): domain Eukaryota; kingdom Metazoa; phylum Chordata; class Mammalia; order Artiodactyla; family Bovidae; genus Bos; species Bos indicus x Bos taurus. The sequence goes on along the minus strand of NC_040083.1, from coordinate 77,338,876 downwards.
TCACAGGGTTGGGCAGAGGCAGAACTTGGGCTAAAATTCAGGTATCTAGACATCTTATTTAAAAGCAGAGACATCACTTTGCCGACAAAGGTCCATATAGTCAAAGCACACTAAAAGACAGACGTGGTATGGACATAGCAGAAGTAGAAGATATTAAGAAGAGGTGGCAAGAATACCCAGAAGAACTGTACAAAAAAGACCTTAATGACCCAGATGGTATGATCACTCACCTAGAGCCAGATATCCTGGAGTGAGAAGTCAAGTGGACCTTAGGAAGCATCACTACAAACAAAGCTAGTGGAGGTGATGGAATTCCAACTGAGCTATTTCAAATCCTAAAAGATGATGCTATTGAAATGCTGCACTCAATATGCCAGCAAATTTGGAAAACTCAATAGTGGCCACAGGACTGGAAAATGTTAGTTTTCATTGCAACCCCAAAGAAAGGCAATGCCAAAGAATGTTCAAACTACCACACAATTGTACTTATTTCACATGCTAGCGAGGTAATGCTTAAAATCCTTCAAGCTAGGTTTCAACAGTATGTGAACCGAGAACTTCCAGATGTTCAAATTGGATTTAGAAAAGGCAGAGGAATCAGAGATAGAACTGCCAACATCCATTGGATCATAGAAAAAGCAAGAGAATTCCAGAAAAAAAAAAATCTACTTCTGCTTCATTGACTACACTAAAGCCTTTGACTGTGTGGATCACAATAAACTGTGGAAAATTCTTAAAATAGATGGGAATACCAGATCATCTTACCTGCTTCCTGAGAAATCTGTATGCACATCAAGAAGCAACAGTTAGAACCAGACATGGAACAATAGACTGGTTCAAAATTGGGAAAGGAATATGTCAAGGCTGTATATTGTCACCCTGCATATGTAACTTACATGCAGAGTACATCATGCAAAATGTCAAACTAGATTAAGCACAAGCTGGAGTCAAGATTGCCAGGAGAAATATCAAAAACCTCATGTATACAGATGAAACCACCCTTATGGCAGAAAATGAAGAACTAAAGAACCTCTTGATTAAAGTGAAAGAGGAGAGTGAAAAAGCTGGCTTAAAACTCAACATTCAAAAAATGAAGATCATGGCATCTGGTCCCATCACTTCATGGCAAACAGATGGGAATACAATGGAAATAGTGACAGATTTCATTTTCTTGGGCTCCAAAATCACTGCAGATGGTGACTGCAGCCATGAAATTAAGACGCTTGCTCCTTGGAAGAGACGCTATGACCAACCTAGACAGCATATTAAAAAGCAGAGACATTACTTTGCTGACAAAGGTCCATCTAGTCCAAGCTAGGTTTTTATAGTAACCTATAAAATCCAAACAATCACATGTTTGGATGTGAGAGTTGGACCATTAAGAAAGCTGAGTGCTGAAGAATTAATGCTTTTGAACTGTGGTGTTGGAGAAGACTCTTGAGAGTCCTTTGAACTGCAAGGAGATCCACCCGGTCAATCCAAAAGGAAATCAGTCCTGAATATTCATTGGAAGGACTCATGCTGAAGCTGAAGCTCCAATACTTTGGCCACCTGATGCAAAGAGCCAATTTATTGGAAAAAACCATGGTATTGGGAAAGATTGACAGTAGGAAGAGAAGGAGATGACAGAGGATGATATGGTTGGATGTCACCACTGACTCAATGGACATGAGTTTGAGCCAACTCTGGGAAATGGTGAAGACTGGGAAGCCTGATGTGCTGCAGTTCATGGGATCGCAAAGAGCGGGACAAGACTTTGTGACTGAACAACAAACCTTAGTCCCTAGAGTTGTGCTGCTCAGACTTTACTGTGCTTATCAATCACCTGGAAGTTTGTTAAATGTGAACTCTGATTCAGCAGCCCTGGAGTAGAGTCTAAAAGTTTGCATTTCTAATAAGCTTCCCCATGATGCTAATCTTGCTGGTGGAGAACTATGCTGAGTAGCATTTTCTCACACCTCTAGTCTCAACATTCCTCGATTACAGAAAATCCAGAAAATAGTCCCTCTTGCAGTGCCTAGGAACTAATTAAAGAAAGTTCTTTTTTTAACTCTTCTTTACCAAACGTACCTCAGACAGAGAAGTCTCACCTTCAACCTTCTTCTCCACTGGAGACCTCCCAACTCACCACCCAGCCATTAGTAGGAAGGGGAAAGGAAATCATAAGACCTCTGATCTCCTACTCTCTAATAGGTGAGTTTTGGGTAAAACTGTTGTTCTCAAAGTGTGGTTCCCACACCAATAGCATTAGTGTCACTTGGGATCTTGTTAGAAATGCAAATTCAAAATTTCTAGGAGTGAACTCAGCAATCGGAAGGGGTTTTTTTTATTATAGTTGATATACAATATTATATATATTACATGTGTACAATATAGTGATTCACAATTTTTAAAGGTTATACTCCATTTATGTGTGTTAGTCACTCAGTCATTATCTGACTCTTTGTGACCCAATGGACTGTAGCCCACCAGGCTTCTCTGTCCATGGGGATTCTCCAGGCAAGAATGCTGGAGTGGGTGGCCATTCCCTTCTCCAGGTTTCTTCCCAACCCAGGGATTGAAGCTGGGTCTCCTGCATTGCAGGCAGATTCTTTACCATCTGAGCCACCAGGGAAACCCATACTCCATTTATAGCATTTATATTATACAAAATATAGCAAATACCTATTTTCTGTGTTATAGGGAATATAGCAAATGACTATAAATGGAGTATAGTTATTAGAAACATTTGCTATATTCCCTGTGTTGTACAATATATCCTTGAAGCTTATTTTATACATGATAGTTTGTACTTCTTAATCCCCTACCTCCATCTTGCCCGTCCCCCACTTCCCTCTTCCCATTGGTAGCCATCACTTTGTTTTTTATATCTGTGAATCTATTTCTTTTTTATTATACTCACTAGTTTGTTGTATTTTTAAGATTCTATATATAGTGATATCATACAGCATTTGTCTTTCTCAGTTTGACTTATTTCATTAAGCATAAGACCCTCCTGGTTCAGCTATGCTATTGCAAATGGCAAATTTTCATTCTTTTTTACAGCTGAGTAATCTTCTATTGTATGTATACACATACATTATATGTGTGAACCAATGTATGTATACACATACATTGTATGTATGAACCACATCTTGTTTATCCATTTATCTGTTGATGGACATTTAGGTTTCTTCCACATCTCGGCAATTGTAAATAGTACTAACATGAACATTGGCAAGCATGCACCTTTCAAATTAGTGATTTTGGTTTTTTGGATATATACCCAGAAGTGAAAAATAATCTAAGTTTTAACAAACCTCCAGTCAATTCTGATGCAGGCTTAAGTTTGAGAATCACTAACACAAGACTCATGGGCAAGAGCCTGTCAGTACTCATAGCTTTGTATCCAAAATAAAATGCCTGCAATATAATCATTCCCCTGTCATAAGTCATGGCCTGCTTGAAGCAACAGATGACATATCATCATATCCTACATCAATCAATTCAGAGTATGTTAGTACATGATTGTAGGACCTGCATCTGGCATCTCAAAGAATCACACAGACACTCAAATTTACTCCCTCAAGCAGGATCCCTCTCAAGCTTCCTGCCCTGCCAGAAGGCTCACCATAGTGCCTGGAACCACCTGCACAGTCACTCTGCCTCTCAACCTGAAGAGATGATTTATCCACCCAACTCCTTCAACCAGGTAAGAAGACATCTTCTTGTCATGTTCCTCTCGTGGGGTGGGGGGGCGGTGGGGGGGTGGGGGTTGGGGAGGGCGATGGAGGGGTGGGGTTGGGGGGGCAGTGGGGTGTGTGTGTGTGTGTGAACTTCTTGACTATACGTTTGAAAGAGACCATCTCAACCTGAGTCTTATCAGAAAGGTTGGGACACCAACATATTAGGCTAAAGTTACAGATCTGTGCCCTAATGCAATAACATTATGGAAATAAATATAATTCACAGCTCCTACCCTCTTCTGCACTTTCTTTGTTTTCTTTGAGAAAAACAATAAGAAAGTCTCATTAAAATGTTTGCTGTAATTTTTACACTTTATAAAGCCAGCCCTAAAAGGATAACATTTGTTTCTTTTTCTTGCATGGAAAGTCGTGATTCATCTACTGTGCAATTCCACCTTGTTTGTAAAAACGTTGCCATGGCAACATTTTTCAAATGCCAAGTAAATTGTGGAAGAGCATATACAAACACCTATAGGTAAATACTTCATTATTATCTACACAAACATTTCATTCATTGTACCCACTCTCTCCTCTTTCCATAAACCCAGCTCCATTAAGATCCAGTTTTGAATTCTTTCCTCCCAAGGACATGTGAAGATCTTGCCTCACCAGAAGAGATCCAAATCAAAGCAATCTGGGTTTGAATATTTTAAAATAGTTTTCCTTTTCCCATGGTTCTATTGGGCTATGATATAATAGGAATTTTAAAAATCAAACAAGAAATTAATAACCAGACTTCCCTTGTGGTATAGTGCATAAGAACCTGCCTGCCAGTGCAGGGGACACAGGTTTGATTTTGGATTTGGGAAGATTCCACATGCCACAGAGCAACTAAGCCCTCGAGCCACAGCTACTAGCCCGCATGCTGCAACTACTGAAGCCCATGTGCCTAAAGCTCTTGCTCAGCAAAAAAAGAGGCCACCGCAATGAGAAGCCTCTGCACCACAACTAGAGAAAGCCCGGATGCTGCAACAAAGACCCAGGGCAACCACAAAATAAATTAATTAATAGAAAGAAGCTAATAACCAAAGTCTTCTGCATCCCAAAAAAGCAAAAATTCTTGCTTTCCATTTCCATGCAAATAGCACAACTCTTAGACTGCACAGCAGTATTTTGAGTTGATTTCATAGCAGTTTATACCTGATAAAGTTAATTCATCTATAGGGACCTACAAAATGGAGTCCACCTCCATGGCCCTGCGCATGTCACAAACTTATACTTAAGATAGCCTTACCTACAGGAAACACCTGTCAAGGATACTTAACACACACCAGTTACAATTCTCCCAGTCAGCTAGCTCACCTTATCCTAAAATCTGGGACCTGTTTGCCTTAGAAAGAAATTCCCAACCTCCTGGCCAATCAAGCCCCGGTTCCTGCTGCCTCTTCTCACATTCAAAAACTCGGTTTTTGCCCAAAACCTTCAGGAAGAGTGCTCCACTGCTTGTGAGGTGCTGTACTCCTCCCGCCCATGAATTGTTTTCCCTTAAATAAAGAATATAAAACTTGTTACAAAATTGTTTTAGTTTCATCACTTGACACACTTTTATTGGGCATTTATGTACTTGTCTAACAACCTCATTAGCCCCAAGCCCCTAACGGGTAAGACATCTGTGTTACCCATCATCACTTCTCCTGTATCAACAGGCAAAATGGTCCCTGGATGCCCAACCAGGCAGAGATGCATTAGAATTGCCCCAGAACTATCAAAAGTAGAGTCCTGGGTGTCGTGCGAAGAATAGTTCCTGCTTGACAGTGAAGAACTGCTTGGAATGCATACCTTAAGAACGGCACTTCTAAGAGTGAAAGGGTGCTATTAATAATTTTACGAGGACGATAGGCATAAACCAGAAGTTTCCTAGTAAAAAGGTTGTACAATGTTCTTACCAGTAATTCTTCTTTGTATTTAATAAAATACACCTGATTAGGTTTTCACGAATGGAGTTGGTTGCTTGTTTAGGTGAACATCTGATTGTACCATCCCTTTGGATAGATATGTTGATGCAAATCTGATTTCCTACTGTGGGCTTTTATACTCTGGAAAGTGTATAGACTGTCACCAGCATAAATTGTAAAGACAAAATCGAGTTAATTGCCTGCTGAGCTGAGGGAGAATTTGAGCTCTGCACTACTTTTTGTCTAGGGTACCAGACGCTAGGTTGGAATTTACCAAATATTAGAAGTTTAAAGAGGGTTTGATTAGGATTAAGTGAGGATCATGATACAACAGTCTAGCATCAGTGGAAACAGCAAGGTGAGTTGAAGAAAAGATTCAAAAAATCTTAAGAGTACTTTTCACTGAAGCATTTATGGGTTTCTCTGCTGCTGCCAAGTCACTTCAGTCATGTCCGACTCTGTGCGATCCCATAGACATCAGCCCACCAGACTCCCCCGCCCCTGAGATTCTCCAGGCAAGAACACTGGAGTGGGTTGCCATTTCCTTCTCCAATGCGTGAAAATGAAAACTGAAAGTGAAGTCACTCTCTTAGCGACCCCATGGACCGCAGCCTACCAAGCTCCTCCATCCATGGAATTTTCCAGGCAAGAGTACTGGAGTGCGGTGCCATTGCCTTCTCCGATGGGTCTTTCAGGAAGTCCCTAAAATGAACAATCAACTCATTTGCCTGGGCTAGAGTCTCTCTGAATAGTAAAATGTTAATGAGGACAGTCAGATAGCAAAGTCATGTTAATGCAGACAGTGAACTGTATGAGGGATAGTCGTTCCAGACCTCAGTGTCCTGTTTTCTAGAAACCAATTTGCAACATGTATAAATAAGTCTTAAAAACGTTCCCACCTTTTATATTGCAATTCTGTTCCCAAGGAGCTAAGGAAATAATCTGAAACCAATACAAAGATTTATGGAGTAAAGATGTTCATTATGAACTAAAATAGTTTAATAGCCCTGAATTGGAAATAATCCAAATGTCCAATAGTAGGTAATAAATGTGGTATATATAATTTCACGAAAACATCAAAAGTTTATTTCAAAAAATGTAGTAACAATGGAATATACATACTCTATGTTTCCTAAGAGAAAATAAGCCAAATTATAGACTGAAATAACAAAGAGAAAAGTTACTGAAAGAAAATATACTAAACACAGCAAATACACCAAAATGATACTTCTGGTAGTTAATTTATAGACAGTTTCAATGTTCTTTTCAGTGTTTTACATATATGTGTGTGTGTGTGTGTGTGTGTGTATATATATATATATATGCATCGGAGAAGGCAATGGCACCCCACTCCAGTACTATTGCCTGGAAAATCCCATGGATGGAGGACCCTGGTAGGCTGCAGTCCATGGGGTCGCTAAGAGTCAGAAATGACTGAGCGACTCACTTTCACTTTTCACTTACATGCATTGGAGAAGGAAATGGCAACCCACTCCGGTGTTCTTGCCTGGAGAATCCCAGGGACGGGGGAGCCTGGTGGGCTGCCATCTATGGGGTGACACAGAGTCGGACACGACTGAAGCGACTTAGCACATATACATATATATTCTCTGTTAAAATGTTTTTAACAGAGAATATATATTTTAACAGAATATGTCTTTATTTATAATAATTAACAAAGCATGTATTGCTTTTATAGTCAGAATGTTTTTGCATAAGCAGTAATATCATGATGGAAAAATAGAAAATACAGGCAAACACAAAAGAGAAAAATATGAATTAAAATTATCTGTAATCCTCCCTCTCAGAGGTAATTATATTTAACCTTATGTGAAAAGCCCTTTCTTGTTCTCCAAATTTTCCTTTCTTATAGCATCTTGTCTTTATTTCACTAATGCAAATTTATCTCTGAGGATATTAATTACAGCCTTTGTGAAGTTTTATTCTACCTCCTGCCTGTCTTTGTTTCCTGTTCCTTTTCCTCTTTTAATATCAGTCTCTCATATTAAATATTTTCACTTTAAGATATTTCCTTAATTACATGATGATTCTTAGCTACTTATTAATCTTTTATTCTCAAAAAAGCTTTGTGTTTGTGTTTCTGTTTGTGGATAAAGTTTATAGAATGGCGGCTTTCAGCACAGAGTCATTGGCATGGACCTAGCTGTGACACTGGGGAACACAAATGTTTATTTCTATAGGTCTTTTCTACTTGCCTGGTCATTTCTCCCTCATACACCATTCAGTATAAATGTCATACCTTTCTGGTCTCTTTATGTACCAAGAAAGAAACAGTCCAAGCATGATCTCTAATAGCCTCTAGGGCTTTAAAACAAAACCAAGGTCCCTTCCCACCGGAAAGGAATTTTCATCAGGTGCCAAGAGGAAAATCCCTAAGGGAAGCTTCCAGCTACTGTTGCACGTGCGTGTGTGTATGTGGGTGTATGTAAGCAGGAACATTCAAAGAAGCCCAGCAGCGGCCTGAAAGAGAAGTATGAGTGACAAAGGTGACAAACCATGATCACACATTCAAGCAACGACTGATCTCCCGCCCCAACTCTTCTAGGCTGTTGGGGCCATGATCACACATTCAAGCAACGACTGATGTCCTGCCCCAACTCTTCTGGGCTGCTGGGGTCACCCGTTCCCTGAATGTGAATTCTTCCCAGCAACACATTCAAGCAACGACTGATTTCCCGCCCCAACTCTTCTGGGCTGTTGGGGTCATGATCACACATTCAAGCAACGACTGATGTCCCGCCCCAACTCTTCTGGGCTGTTGGGGTCACCCGTTCCCTGAATGCGAATTCTTCCCAGCAACACATTCAAGCAACGACTGATCTCCTGCCCCAACTCTTCTGGGCTGTTGGGGTCACCCGTTCCCTGAATGTGAATTCTTCCCAGCAACACATTCAAGCAACGACTGATGTCCCACCCCAACTCTTCTGGGCTGTTGGGGTCACCCGTTCCCTGAATGTGAATTCTTCCCAGCACACTCTCCCCTGTCCACTCATCTTTAACACCACACCCCAGAAAGGGAGGGCCTCTTTGTGGAAACAAAGTAGTCATTCAGAATTGGTTTACAGAAGGGTTACAAATAAACTCAACATATGGTATCATGAATTTAATAAATGATATAGTTAAGAATTTACTTTGGTTAACCTCTAGTCTAGCACTGACCAGTAAAATATACAAGGTAAGCCACATGTACAATTTAAAATTTGCTAGTAGCCACATTAAAAAATATATATATAAAGAAATAGGTGAAATTAACTTTCAAGGTGGCACAGTGGTAAAGAATCTGCCTGCCAACGTAGGAGACTTGGGTTTGATCCCTGGATTGGGAAGATTCCCTGGAGGAGAAAAATGGCTATCCACTCTGGTATTCTTACCTAGAAAATTCCATGGACAGAGGAGCCTGGCGGTCTACAGTCCATGCAGTTGCAAAGAGTCAGACATGAATGAGTGACTAAGCACATACCCACATAACTTTAAGAATATCTTGATTAAACCCAGTATCTCAAAATATTATCATTTTAAAGTTTTAATATAAAAGATATTAATGAGATATTATCTTACATTATTTTGTATTAAGTTTGAAACCCCATGTGTATTTTGCACCCACAGCACATCTAAATTCAGACTGGCCACATTTCAAGTGCTCCATGTCCACCTGTGCTCGAAGCTTCCATACTGGATAGCTCAGACCTAGCCCCCAAATTAAGAATAACTCAGCTGTGGTATACAACTTATTTCTCAAGCTTTAGAAGAAACTGAGGAGATAAAAGTCCATTTCCTGCTGACTAGAGTAAAATTTGTATTGGTGGTGTTCCAAATTCCTCAAATATTTAGAATGCATGAAATGAGATGAAAGTATTCTCTGATCCACATATAGTAAACAACAAAAGCTTTAAAAAAAATACTTTTTCCTGTGATGAGGCAAAGTCTCTGACTGTGGCCAGGGAACAGTTCAACAAGGGCTGCAAACTAAATGCATTTAGGAGCCAGACAAGTCACATAAATTCGTGGGAACCAGCATGCTATGTGTGAGACATCAGGGAGTGTCAGCAACTGTGCCAGATTGGAAAGTGCATACTTTGTCTAAACATGCTCAAGTTGAAAATCTGCATAAATACCCTGTGTGTCCAACAAACCCATCTGTGAACTAGATTTGGCCTGTTTGCAACACCTAACTCAATGGCACCAAAAAAGGGAACATCATAAAGGAAAGGCTTGTTTTATCCCCTGAGTGGAAGATTCTGTCTCTGTGCTTACACTGCCAAAAACAATATTTTCTCCTCCCAGTGATCGAGGCTTTTGTGATGTAAACGTGTCTCCACTTAGAGTTGCCTGTTAGAAGTTCAGACTTCGGAATTTTCAACAAACAGGAAACCTATTAGACATAAGTAAGTATATAAGATTCATAAGTAAGGTTCATTAGCATGAAATGGCATGATGTGTACAAATATCCTTGCTTGCTCACCAGACATGGATCGGAGTGTTATGAGGCCACTCTAACAACCTAGTCTGGGGACTTCCATGGTGTTCCAGTAGCTAAAGATTCCATGCTCCCCATGCAGGGGCTCAGTTTCGATCCCTGGTCAGGGAACCAGATCTCACATACCGCAACTAAGAGTTTGCATGCCTCAGTTAAAGATTCTGTGTGCTGCAACTAAGACCTGACACAGCCAAATAAATAAATATTTTTAAAAAATGAACCCGAGTTGATCACAGCTATGATACTGGTCTTCTGCCCCCACTGACCAGCCAAGCAGCATTCACTGTGTAGCTGTGCTATTCAACACCATGTACCCTTTGACTACCTTCAACGCTGCTCTAACTAGAAGCACTCTTTGAAAGACGAGGAACATTTTAAAAGAAAAATTAAAAAGAAAAACCTAATCAACTGCCTTAGAACAATGTTTTTAGTTCTGAAAAAAAAATCAGAATATGTGACAAGGTGTGCATTCCAACACTTATTATTTGCCTTTTGGAAGGATTTACTAGCAGGTGCATGCATGCGTGCTCAGTCACTTCAGTTGTGTCCTACTCTTTGTGACCTTATGGACTGTAGCCCACCAGGCTCCCCTGTCCATGGACTTCTCTAGGCAAGAATACTGGAGTAGGTTGCCATGCCCTCCTCCAGGGGATCTTCCTGATCCCGGCTTGAATCCCTGTCTCCTGCATCTCCTGCATTGCCGGCAGATTGTTTACCACTGAACCACCAGGGAAGCCCCTATCTAGCAGGTAATCGAAGATATTTCACCTAAGAGCACAAAGGTGTTACAGAAGTAACCTCAATAAGAGAAAGTGAACACAATATTGTAAAGCAACTGAACTCCAGTTTAAAGAAAAAAGACTTCCAAAACAAAACTTCTCATTACCAGCTCCAGGTTGGGACATCCAGTTTTGAGGGCATTAACCCACCGTGGTCCTCTTTGCCTGGCAAAGCAATAAAGCTATTCTTTTTTACTTCAAAAAGAGAGAGAAAGAAAGTGACTGCCTTTTAAAAAATCATAGTACCCTTTTCTGAGTGTTCATGAGATCATTCCTTCTGATGGATTGTCTCTAATCTGGATGTTGTCATCATAGCAAAAAGAGCACCCTCTTTAAAAAAAAAAAAAAGACTTGCGCCCTCCGAATTCCCTTATTAGGAGGAAATAGTTTGGACATTATCAGATCACTCTTTTTAGGGAGTGCATTAGTTTACTTGGGCTTCCATAACAAAATACCACAGACTGAGAGGCTTAGACAAGAGAAATTAATTTTCTCATAGTCCTGGAGGCTAGAAGTCCAAGGTCAAGATGTTGGCAAGGTTGGATTATTCTAAGGCCTCAGTCTGTGACTTGCAGGTGGACAACTTCTTGATGACTCTTCTTATAATTTGTCCTCCTGTGCCTAGGCATCCCTGGTGTCTCTCTCTTTTTAGAAGGACACCAATCATATTTGGTTAGGGTCCACCCTAACAGCCTCATTCTAACTTAGTCGCCCCTTTACAGGCCCTATCTCCAAACACCATTACTTCCTAAGGTACTGGGACTTAGGACTTTGACAAATGAACTTTGGTGGGACACAATTCAGTCTATAACCAGAAGTAACATTTCCTGATAACAAAAATAGCTAACACTCATTGAGCAAATCTTACATGTTATTAGCCATAATAAGCACTTTACATGTTTTAACTCATTTCATCCTCCCATCAATCCATGAGCTAGATACTTTTATAATCTCTGTTCTGCAGATACAAAGATTGGGCAGAGAAAGCATAAATAACTTGCCCAAGGTCTCACAGCTAGCAAGCGGCAGAGCAAGGCTATGAAGACAAATACCTTGGCTACAAAACCCAAGCATTTGGCCACTTAACAGATAGAAATGCTTTTTCAGCAGAAAACCTACTTCAATCTATTTCAAATTGGTTAACAATGGTTCAGTATTCTTTCAAGGACTAAATCATGTTCCCTAAAACTCTTATGTTGAAGTTTTTACCCCTAATGTGACTATAATTTGGAGAAAATACCTTTAAAGAGGTAATTAAAGTTAAAGGGGGTCATAAGAATGGGGTCCTAATCCAACAGGATTAACGTCCTTACAAGAAGAGGAAGGGACACCAGGGATTCATGTACACAGAGAAAGGCCATGTGAGGAAAGCAAGAAGGCAGCCATCTGCAAGTGAAACAAAGGCCTCGGGAGAAACCAACCCTGCCAACATCTTGATCTTGAACTTCCAGCCCCCAGAACTGTGAGAAAATTCAATTACTATTGTAATTAAGCCGTTCAGTCTGTAGTATCTAGTTAAGACAGCCCGAGCTGGCTAGAACATTGTTTTCATCCCTTTGTCAAGAGCTAGTGTGGAGAAAGACTGATTATCACAGATACCAATTTTGGTCGTAAGACATTGTCAAATCAGCAAAATTTTCAGTTAAGTGGGCTTCTCACAATGCTGGACCCTGGACATAGAAACATTTTACAGAAAGCCCTGGGTTCTGCTTTCCACACCCAGGTAAGATGTGGGTTTCTAGATTCTGTATTTGAATTAAGGAGCTATGAGAACATGATGCTTGTAAATATCATGAAAATTGAAGTACATTGATTGGGACTGAAGGGTAAAAGGAAGATAAAAAAGAGATTGAGAATGTTGACAAAAGGGCAATGGAAAAATAAGAAATTGAGTTTTTCAGGCTTGGTAAGATTCTACTTCAGAGGAACCAGATGCTTCAGCTACCCATTCTGTTAGGGATTCTGGGGTCCAAGGGAAGCCATGATGAAGGCAACTACATCTGTTTTCAACGAATATGAGGACCTTACTTCTAATAAGATCTATAATCCTTTGCTGGTTAAGTTGGACACTTATTCCAAAACTTCAAATGCTTGTGGACATCCACACCCTAAAGAACTGAACTGAGAGTGTTTGCGCATGTTTTAAACAATTATTAGAAATCAAGACAAGGGTTTGGAAAACAAAGTTGCACAAGCTGCTGTGAGATAAAAATGTGATAAACATTGTCATCTATAAACTTCTAATTAATGAAAAGTGAAAGTGTGAAAGTGTTTAGTCACTCAGTAGTGGCTGAGTGTCCCCATGGACTGTAGCCTGCCAGGCTCCTCTATCCATGGTATTCTCCAGGCAAGAATACTGAAGTGGATTGCCATGCCCTTCTCTAGGAGAATCTTCCCAACCCAGGGGTCGAAACCAGGTCTCCCGCATGGCTGAACTTGGATTTGGGGACAAATTTTTATCAAGATGATCTGGTATTTTTGTTTAAACAGTTTAGTATCCTGACACCCATTGAAATAATAAATAAATCAGTGAAAGACCTGGTGTAGACCAGGCCAAAAGATGCAGCCTTATGTAAGTGAGCATTCATTCAATGCATTCACTCAGTGACATTTGTTAGCAGACCGTTACGTGTCTCTGTGCCAGGTACTGGCTGGCGTGAGTTGAGTAAGCCATGGGAAATAGAGAAAAAAAAATAGAAAAGAAAGTGAACTCCTAAGATATGGGAGTGAGGGCAGCAAGTCCTAGGAGTAATAGAAATAGCTTGACATTGAGGTGCTTGGAAAGGAAGTCCTTGTGAACTGTTTAATAGCATAAATTAACAGAGAGGGCAGATAGCCGGGCTTGCCAAACAGAGAAGAACTTGAAATAGTTAGGAAGAAAATTAATCCAGACAAAAAGAAAAATGGGCTGGGTCACACCTAACCCTCCACGTTTGAAAACTTTACCAATCTGGGGACGAAAAAAGAATTTGCATGCTTACTTTGTTATTCACATGAGCTAATTACCAAGAGATCTCTGCAGTGAGTTCTATATGTTTCTTCCCATCACTCTGTAAATCTCTGTTGTGTTTTGAGCAAAGCAATAATTTGCTTTCGTTTAAGATCTTCTTGTGAACCCAAAGAACACTGTATTGCTTATTACAGAAATACATAAATCCAAGGATGTCTTACCAATTTGCACACCTCCAAGGTGAGTGTATAAAAGGGGTGGCAATTGACTGAGTGGTATTAGGGGTGTGTGCAAGGAAACCATGAACTGTAAGTGGGAGTGCATGTGTAGTATGGTGTGGTCAGATACAATAATGTTTTGAATGGTGCTGACAAGTCATGAGTCACTGAGTACACCCGGGAAGATAATAACTTTCTGGAGGGAAGAAATCACTTGGGGGAAAAACTGCTTCTGCCTTTCCCTTGCTGATTAATTTGCTAGAAGGGCAGGCACATGTTGAGCCCAGGGGTCGAGCAGCTGTGCGTGCCCCACTCTCTCTTTTGAGGAGATAGCAAATGACCACAAGACTGGCTGACATCAGGGACTGGTCAAGAAAACAAGTTCCAGGGCCTCTGGGACGAACAGCCTGTGGCTTCATTCCCCGAAGCTCATGTTTGACATGACAGCACAGCTCTGAGGTGAGTTATGGCTCTGGGAGGGCCCAGAGATTAAATAGTGGTAAAGGACTCAGACTGACCTGCAGGGAGAAAAATGCAACAAACTAGGGATATAATAGGATTCTGATATCTCTGTCTCTAGAAAACCAAGTTTATTATATTTGTATAAAGACAAAAAGAATAATTATTTTATCAACTCCCCCTATAACCAGTGTTTGATTTGGAGTTTTTTGGACTTAACAAAAGCTATATCATATTCACACCAATCACAGCAGTCATTAAGTGGGCAGGGAAGATAAGTGTGAAGGCGGCTTCCCCACCAGCAACCCCTCCTTTTCACCCACTCCCCACTGCTGAGACTTACGGCTCTAAATGAGGCAGAGTGAAACTTTTCATCAGGAACCTGTCCATCCAATGGAGTCTGACTCTTAACATGCATGCGTGCATGCTAAGTCGCTTCAGTTGTGTCTGACTTTGTCAACCCTATGGACTGCAGCCTGCCAGGCTTCTCACAGAATTCTCCAGGCAAGAATACTAGAATGGGTTGCCATGCCCTCCTCCAGGGGATCTTCCTGATCCAGGGATCAAACTCATGTCTCCCATGTCTACCTGCAGGGACAGGAGCGTTCTTTCCCACTAGTGCCACCTGGGAAGCCCCTGACTCTAACAGGCATGTGCACTTAATTCTACACATTTAACAGAGGCTTGGGAAGGGGTTATGTGAGCTGAGGAAAGACACTCTAGGGGGTGAGAGAAAATAGTCTGTGGACCCCTGAGAAAGGAAAGCTCAGAGTCTGCAAGAGGCTTAAGAAAGAGGAAGGCTTTGTGAAGCTTGGCAAGGAAGGAACAGACTCCTCAGTGCCCGCAGGACATTAGGAAGCCAACAGATGGAGTTGAACTGGACTAGCTAACACAAGACATGGCCAGAATTAGCTGAGACCTGAAATCATGTACCACTTCAAGCAGAGGATGCCCCACACAGTCACCAAGGGGGTCTTTCATCAAGAACTTGTTTATCACAATATGCCTCCTCATATGAGAATTTTTTAACAGTTAAAATTAATAGCTGGTTAAGATTTAAAACTCCGGTGCTGTGAAAGACAAAGATCCTAATCCAAGTTGCCATCCTGCTATTTCATAAGCAATCATATGAGATTATTGTTTTAACCCACTTAGTTTTGTTTTGCAGCTACAGCTTACTAATACAACTTTACACCTATTTGCATGGCTACTATTTAAGAAACAAAGAAAGGGAGAGAGAGAGAAAGAAAAGAACATAAAAAGTACACTATTGGTGGGAATGTAAAATGATGTGGCCACTGTACGGCAGTTCCTCCACATACTGAAAATAGAATTACCATATGATCTGGCAATTCCACTTCTGGGTGTATATGCAAAACAACTGAAAGTAGAGTTTAGAAGAGACGTCTGTACACCCATTCTCATTGTAGCATTATTCACAATAGCCAAAAAGTGGAAGTAACCCAAGTGTCCTACAAGAGATACATGGATAAACCAAACATGGTGTGCAACAATGAAACATTGTTTGTTGCTGTTTAGTCACTAAATCTTGTCCCACTCTTTTGTGATCCCATGGACTGTAGCCCACCAGGCTCCTCTGTCCATGGAGTTCTCCAGGCAAGAATGCTGGAATGGGTTGCCATTTCCTTCTCCAGAGGATCTACCCGACCCAGGGGTTGAACCCAGCTCTCCTGTATCGTAGGCAGATTCTATACTATCTGAGCCACACAGGGCCACCAGCTCCAGTGTATCTGTATAATGGAATATTATTTAGCCATACAAAGGAATTGAGTTCTGAAATACACTACAATATGATGAATCTTAAAAACACACTAAGTGAAAGAAGTCAGTCAAAAAGACCTCATATTATGATCCCATTCATCTGAGAGAATAAAAGAAATATTTCCAAGAGTGCCTAACACAGTCTGTAACATCTATTAGTTACTGATCAAATGAATGAATGAATGAATAAGAATTACAGTATTCCATTATCTTGCATTGAATTTAAAAGAACCAATTGGATATCCTAGAAAATATATGTTAATTTATAACATATTCCAATTGTTTTGGCTAATAAAAATAAACTACAATCTGATGGGGGGAAAATGTTAAGAAGGCATGCATATTTTACGTTATATATATTTTATTGTAACTTTTTTACAAAACTAATGATGTAAATCCCAAAGTCTCTGTTCAGTATTCTCATCCCTTCTCATCCAAACTTGACCTCACAACATGAAGATTTTGTCCTCAGTTCCTCAAAGAAATCTCTACTCTGATACCAACTTCCAGTTTAAAGTCAGAAAAAAATAAAACACATGACATTGTTACCCATTCTATGCAGCTCAGTCCCCAGGCACAGAAACTGGGTTGTTGTTGTTGTTTTAACCATACAGGTCAGTTGTGTTTTGCCAGCAGGATGCCAAACCACAACTTTACCACAAAGTTATGGTAAAATATACATAACATAAAATATACGTACCATCTTAACATTTTCCCCCATCTGACTGTAGTTTATTTTTATTAACCAACACAACTGGAATGTGTTATACATTAACATATATTTTTCTAGGATATCTATCTGGTTTTGCCTGTGACAGAACCAAACTGAACTGAATACATCCAAGATGGCAGACAAAGTAGCCTGAGGATCACCACCTTCCTTGCCTTGATTTATTTCTGTGTTTCCAAACTAACCCCTGAGAGCTGGAGAACACTTGCCTGATTTATCTCTGTGTTTGTTTCCAAAGTACCTGGTATTTGGCAGAGATGCTCTGCAGCTGTACTGGGGGAAATAAATGCTTGGAGAGATATACAGTGGTCAACCACCCAGAGCTGGCTCTGTTGTGACCACAGGAAGGTGCCTGCGCAGATGAAACCTGGAGGTCTTCAAGCGTTATCTTTGCTTCATCACCATGCTAAAGTCTCCACCCAAAGTGGGGATTTGTACTCTGCTAGGTGCAACTGGCGCCATGTGCAAAGAAGTGTGGAAGACTGCACATGCCCGGCTGCCCCTGGAAATCTCCACCCCTTTCCTAGAATCTGTCTCCTGACCCTGGAAATTCCCTGACTGCCCTCCCCCTGGGGAGAAGGTGCCTTTAGAGCATGAGCTCCCCCTCTCCATTCTCTGGAGGTTGAATAAAAGTCTGTCTTGCTTGCACCAAACTGAGTTTCGTTATTGGCATTATGAACTTGGATGAGAAAGAACTCCCTGACCAAGCTAGGGGAGCTTCAGTTCGGCTAGGACCCCAACAGAGGGGCCTCACATCTAGTTTGGTTAAAAAAAAAAAAAAAAAAAAAACCTTCTATCATTTTACAGACTAACTTAATGCAAGAAATTAAAGTTATTCTAGAAGCTTCCCCCATCATTTATTTCACCACCCTCAGGAAATTACGCCCCCATAGAACCTTTACTACAACCTCTTGAATTATATCCTTCCCCTCTTCTCTTTTGCCAGGCTATCTCTTTTAAATCTTACCAGTGACCTCACAGTGAAAACCAAAGGACACACTGAATTCTAAACAATGGAGGCTCAAGTCAAATTACGCTTCTACAGCACTATGACACTCCAGATCATTGAAACATATTCTCAGAAATACAGTCCTTTTTAAAAAAAGCAATTAAAAACATTTTTAGAATTTGTTCTGTCCTCCCCGAACAAAAACTTCTTAAAGTTTTTCTAATATAAATCTTATCACCTCTCCTGCTGCTTCTGCTCTCTGCGCTGAGATTTATAAAAGAAGGCCCAGCTGGGTACGGAGGCAGAGGAAATTGTTTGGTGGCCAAGGCCCCAGGTTTATTTTTTTGGGGGGGAGGGAGCGGGGCAGATGGAGTATCCCTATATAACCTGGATGGCAGGTCTGATTCTAAGAAAAAAAGACACATGTAGGGAAGTGAATACAAATATTTAACTCACATAGTTCCTGTGAAATAACTTTTAGATGAGATTTATATTTAAACTGTACAAATTCCAGTTCCCAGAAAGTGTGGCTCTCAACATGAAAACCCAAATGAGTTTGATCAAAGGTGTTTTCTATGGAGCAAGGTTTGACATTTCTCATCCCAGAGAAAATGAACAGTGAAGTCTTCATTCATGGAAATCAGTTTCCCACTCTAGCTCCTTCAGAGTCTTACCACCTCACTGCAACAGCACATGGCCTCCTCTCTGCATCCCAGAAGAAAAGAAAACCTCTTTATCTGACACACCCAAAGGGTGTGCTGCTGGAGGAGAGGCCAGCTGCCTCCCAATGCTTTACAAAAAATATTGGCTGAAAAGTGAATTTAAAAAAATAAAATCACTTTCCTTTAAAGTGGCTACTTGATCTCATTTCATACAGACATTGAAATAATTCCTGAGACAATGTCATCTGCCACCTCCCATTCTTAGCTCGCCAAATCTCCCTCTCAGCCTCTTCCTACACATTCCAGTTACTGTAAATGGCTTTTGCACCCTAAACCAGAGTACCAACTTGAGTGCCACAAATGTATTGCATTACCCAGTTCTTGCTGTTTAGTCACTCAGTTGTGTCCGATTTTTTGCAACCCCATGGACGACAGTATGCCAGTCTTCCCTGTCCTTCACCATGTCCCAGAGCTTGCCCAAATTCATGTCCACTGAGTCAATGATGCCATCCAACCATTTCTGTCTCTATTGCCTCCATCTTCTCCTGCTCTCAATCCTTCCCAGCATCAAGATCTTTTTCAATGAGTTAGCTTATTAGGTGGCCAAATTATTGGAGCTTCAGCTTCAGCATCAGTTCTTCCAATGAATATTCAGGACTGATTTCCTTTGGATGGACTGCTTTGATCTCCTTGCAGTCTAGGGGACTCTCAAGAGTCTTCTCCAACACCACAGTTCAAAAGCATTAATTCTTTGACACTCAGCCTTCTTTATGGTCCAACTCTCACATCCATACATGACTACTGGAAAAACCATAGCTTTGACTATTCAGACCTTTGTCAGCAAAGTGATGTCTCTGCTTTCTAATACACTGTCTAGGTTTGTCATAGCATTTCTTCCAAGGAGCAAGCATCTTTTGATTTTATGGCTGCAGTCACTGTCCACAGTGATTCTGGAGCCCAAGAAAATAAAGTCTGTCACTGTTTCCATTTTTCCACATCTATTTGCCATGAAGTGATGGGACCAGATGCCATGACCTTAGTTTTTTGAATGTTGAGTTTTAAGCCAGTTTTTTCCACTCTCCTCTTTCACTTTCATCAAGAGGCTCTTTGGTTCCTCTTCACTTTCTGCCATAGGGTGGTGTCATCTGCATGTCTGAGATTATTGATATTTTTCCCCTCAATCTTGAATCCAGATTGTGTTTCATCCAGCCCAGCATTTCACATGATGTACTCTGCATATAAGTTAAATAAGCAGGGTGACAATATACAGCCTTGATGTACTCCTTTCTCAATTTGGAACCAGTCGGTTGTTCCATGTCTGGTTTTAACTGTTGGTTCTTGACCTGCATACAGGTTTCTCAGGAAGCAGGTCAGGTGGTCTTGTATTTCCATCTTTTTAAGAATTTTCCACAGTCTGTTGTGATCCACACAGTCAAAGGCTTTAACATAGTTAATGAAGCAGAAGTTTATGTTTTTCTGGAACTCTCTTGCTTTTTCTATGATCCAGCGATATTGGCAATTTGATCTCTGGTTCATCTGCCTTTTCTAAAACCAGCTTGAACATCTGGAAGTTCATAGTTCACACACTGTTGAAAACTAGCTTGAAGAATTTTAAGCATTACCTTGCTAGCATATGAAACGAGTGCAATTGTGTGGTAGTGTGAGCATTCTTTGGCATTGCCTTTCTTTGGGATTGGAATGAATACTGACCTTTTCCAGTCCTGTGGCCACTGCTGAGTTTGCCAAACTCGCTGGCATATTTAGTGCAATACTTTCACAGCATCATCTTTTAGAATTTGGAATAGCTCAGCTTGAGCTCTATCACCCCCACTAGCTTTGTTCATTATGATGCTTCCTAAGGCCCACTTGACTTCACACTCCAGGATGTCTGGCTCTAGGTGAGTGATTACACCATCATGGTTATTCGGGTCATTAAGATCTTTTTTGTATAGTTCTTCTGTGTATTCTTGCCACCTCTTCTTACTATATTCTGCTTCTTTTAGGTCCACACCATTTCTGCCCTTTATTGTGCCCATCTTTGCATGAAATTTCCCTTGGTATCTATAATTTTCTTGAAAAGAGCTCTGGTCTTTCCCATTTTATTGTTTTCCTCTATTTCTTTACATTGTTCACTTAGGAAGGCTTTCCTATCTCTCCTTGCTATTCTTTAGAACTCTGCATTCAGATGGATATATCTTTCCTTTTCTCCTTTGCCTTTCACTTCTTTTCTTTTCTTAACTATTTGTAAGATCTCCTCAAACAACCATTTTGCCTTGTTGCATTTATTTTCCTTGGGATAGTTTTGATCACTGCCTCCTATTCTTCAGGCACTCTATCAGATCTAATCCCTTGAATCTACTTGTCACTTCCACTGTAGAATCATAAGGGATTTGATTTAGGTCACACCTGAATGGACTAATGGTTTTCCCTACTTTCTTCAACTTAAGCCTGAATTTTGCAATAAGGAGTTCATGACCTGAGTCACAGTCAGTTCCAGGTTTTGTTTTTGCTGCCTGTATAGTGAAAGTGAAGTCAACTCTTTGAGACCCCAGGGACTGTAGCCTGCCACGCTCCTCTGTCCACGGGATTTTCCAGGCAAGAGTACTGGAGTGGGTTGCCATATCCTTCACTAGGGAATCTTCCTGACCCAGGGATAGAACCCAGGCCTTCCTCATGGTAGGCAGATGCTTTACCATCTGAGCCACCAGGGAAGTCATCAGGGAAGCTGACTGTATAGAGCCTCTCCATCTTCAGTTGCAAAGAATATAATCAATCTGATGCCCATGGTGCCTTGCAAATGCTACCTTTTCCTCAAGAGTCATCACTTGCTAAAAGTTGGGAAGAGTTGTCCTTTACATATTGTTTCTGGTCTCAGCTTCCCTAGAAGCCTGGAAAGCCTTTTATCTGTGTGATTTATACCCATTTTTTTCAGATCCAGCTCTGGATATCTGACTTCCTCCTCCAGGAAGTCTTCCTTAATCTGACCTAATCCACCATTTGGTATAGGTTATGTACTTGTCTACACCATGAAATACCCTCTGCAGTAAATTCCATCTCCACACTGTAGTGTTATATGTAGCTAGTAAGAAGTAGTTCCCCCACTATGTCTTGCTTTGAGACCAAAGTCCTCATAACTTGTTATTCTACCCTTCAATGGAGTTAAGTCTGAATTTTTCAGTAAATTCTGTTAACCATATCTAGGGCAAGTCTTTATCCTTCAAGGCCCCATACAGACGCATTCTCTGTTCCCGCAACGAATACCTGTTTGCCAAGAACAACCATAATTAGAATAAATTGCCAAAGAGTAAAGATAGGTCAACATTTTTCCTTCTTTTATAAAGTCTTTTAAAAAAAAAAAACTTTTTGTTCTATGTTGTAAACCGTGGTTCCTGACCTTAGGACGCATCAGTGTCATCTGCAGAATTTGTCAAAACAGATTGCTGGGCCCCACACCCAGAGATTTTAGCTCACTAGTCTAGGGTGGGGCCCAAGAATTTGCCTTTCTAACAAGCCTCCAGGTGATGCTGATTTTGCAGGTCCCTGAATTAGATTTTGAGTTCAGTTCAGTTCAGTTGCTCAGTCATGTCCAACTCTTTGCGACCCCATGAATTGCAGGACACCAGGCCTCCCTGTCCATCACCAACTCCTGGAGTTCATCCAAACTCATGTGCATGGAGTCGGTGATGCCATCCAGCTATCTCATCCTCTGTCGTCCCCTCCTCCTCCTGCCCCTGATCCCTCCCAGCATCAGGGTCTTTTCCAATGAGTCAGCTCTTCGCATGAGGTGGCCAAAGTACTGGAGTTTCAGTCTCAACATCAGTCCTTCCAATTAACACACAGAACTGGTCTCCTTTAGGATGGACTGGTTGGATCTCCTTGCAGTGCAAGGGACTCGCAAGAGTCTTCTCCAGCACCACAGTTCAAAAGCATCAATTCTTCAGCACTCAGCTTTCTTCACAGTCCAACTCTCACATCCATACATGACCACAGGAAAAACCATAGCCTTGACTAGACGGAACTTTGTTGGCAAAGTAATGTCTCTGCTTTTGAACATGCTATCTAGGTTGGTCATAACTTTCCTTCCAAGGAGTAAGCATCTTTTAATTTCATGGCTGTAGTCACCATCTGCAGCAATTTCGGAGCCCAGAAAAATAAAGTCAGCCACTGTTTCCCCGTCTATTTGACATGAAATGATGGGACCAGATGCCATGCTCTTAGTTTTCTGAATGTTGAGCTTTAAGCCAACTTTTTCACTCTCCTCTTTCACTTTCATCAAGAGGCTCTTTAGTTCTTCTTCACTTTCTGCCATAAGGGTGGTGTCATCTGCATATCTGAGGTTATTGATATTTCTCCCAGCAATCTTGATTCCAGCTTGTGCTTCTTCCAGCCCAGCGTTTCTCATGATGTACTCTGCATAGAAGTTAAATAAGCAGGATGACAATATACAACCTTGACGTACTCCTTTTCCTATTTGGAACCAGTCTGTTGTTCCATGTCCAGTTCTGACTGTTGCTTCCTGACCTGCATAGATTTTGAGTAACCCTGTGCAAAGTAAGCCACCAGATAACCCAAACAGATCTTTGCCAGGTCTTACCTAACATGCACCTCTGATCCAGGACAGAATGAATAATCTTAAAGAGAAATGTACCATATAGTGCTTATGTGTTCTGGACCAAAAGAATCATTATTTTGTATCTGTCATTTTTATCAGTTTTCATTACTGTCATTTTTATAAGATAGTCCAAAGGGAAGTAACAGTCAATAAATAGCGATGATGATAGATTTCCAGTACAGAGGTTAAGGGCACAGTCCTGGAGCCAGACTCCCTGCTACTAAATCCTGGCTCAGCTTAATGTCTGTGTTTCAGCCTCCTCTTCTGAAAATTAGGGATAATGACAGCCCTCCCTTACATTGTTGCTGTGAAGCTTCAATGAGTTGATAGATGTAGCGTGCTTAGTACAGTGCCTGGCACATAGCAAATGTTCCAAAAGTATTGGTTTTCATCACTGTTAGTACTCTTAAACATTAGTTTTTATACACAATATCAATTTAATCTTCACTACAGCACTATAACCACAAGCATAAAATGCTTTTGTGTGGATCTTCCCTGGTAGCTCAGCTGGTAAAGAATCCGCCTGCAATGCAGGAAACCCTGGTTTGATTCCTGGGTAGGGAAGATCTGCTGGAGAAGTGATAGGCTACCCACTCCAGTATTCTTGGGCTTCCCTTGTGGCTCAGCTGGTAAAGAATCCACCTGCAATGCAGCAGACCTGGGTTTGATCCCTGGGTTGGGAAGATCCCCTGGAGAAGGGAAAGGCTACCCACTCCAGTATTCTGCCTGGAGAATTTCATGAACTGTATAGTCCATGGGGGTTGCAAAGAGCCAGACACGCCTGAGTGACTTTCACTTTCTTTCATAGCTCTATAAACAGCTTGCCTAAGGTCATACAATTTAAAAGAGCTAAAACTGGGATAGAAATCAAGGTTTGGCTTCAAAATTCACATTTCTTTTTCTACTCATTCGTATACTTAAAAGCTTATTATAAGCTCAGATTTCTGAGCCTAGACCAGTGAGCTAAAATCTCTGCTCAGATTTTTATCCCAGTCCATGAGGGACCCAGAAACCTGGGTTTAAACAAGCATCTCAGTTTCTAAACTCTAAGTCTAATGCTAGTAGCTTAGGGATCATCTTTTCCATACACTGCCTTGCAGAATGGACATTAGGATTAATGAGAACAAGTGTAGGGCAGGGCTTTAGAAACTAAGTACTAAGTAAAGACTTTTGATATTATGAAAATAAATTGTTTTTCTTCAAATGTTAGAGCTATATCAAAACAAGAAAACAAATTGTGTTAGAACACAGTTGAAAACTAAAAGCTGTTGCTCTAATTTGACCAGATAAATGAAAGCTAAAAATTCTCTCAAATAAAATGATTTAACAAAGATTGGAAATTCTGTATGAGTCAGAAACAGTTCAGTTGGATTCCCAGTTCTATTTCTTATTACTATGTGATCTCAAGCAACTTATTTCACGTCTCCAAACTTAAATTTGCTGAATGAAAATACCTACCTCATAGGATTATTACAAATACTAAAATAAAAGAATACATGTAAAATACTTAGCATTGTGTCTGAATAAAACATATATTCAATAAGTTGTGCCATGATTATTCTTATTAATGTTAACAATTACAGGAGTTGCACAGAAAGAGTATTTGACAATACCACAGTTTTAACCATGGGCTAAAATTTAACCATTGAGCTACCCCGTTTTAAAAAAACGGGGTAGCTCAATGGTATTTTACAAAATTTAAATCATGTTTAGGAAATTTGAGCGTTCACCATAATCTCTAACATATGTGTGGAAATCTCAATATCATCATGTGTTTATAATACTTGGAGAAATTTGAGTGTGTCCACTAAAGTTTTTCTCTTCCCAAGAGTTTTTCATGGTCCCCAGAATCTGAGGAAGAAATGGATGCTTACACTTGCTCAGCAGCTGCAGAGAAATGAGAAATCTTCTCAGAAAGTTTTCCACTCACTGTAGAGTTCTCCTCATTAAACAACCCCATTCCCACAACCACCATCACCAACTCACAGATTTCACAGGCCTTTGGAAAGAGCCTACAGCCCACCCTCCTCCAGGGTCTGTCTTGGTTTACAGGGAAAGAACAGGAATAAACAAGAAAACACAGCACCGGTTTGGTTAACACTAACTGTAAGCAAATTCTGAACCCGGGAGTGTACATATACATGGGTGTGTTTCTTTGGAAAACAGAAATGTGGAGGTTAAAACTAATTCTAAAGGCTTCAAAAGCATGAGCTGAAGTTACCTAGACACTATATTGCTGCTGGCATGTCATCAACACGATTTGGTGTGAAATAATTCTTAGGAAACACTCCACCGCAGAAAGAACAGAAATTCACAAGACAAAGAACTGCTTTGTGAGATCAGCTCATTTGTCAAATGAGTGAGTTGTGTTGCTCACTGCGTATGAAGGCCACTGTCAGCCTTAATCTAGAATTCTAAGATTCTATATATTCATATAGATAGGTGCACACATATATATACATAGACAAATGTAAAATATAAATTTTAATTGATTCCAAGCATATGGTAAATGGTTTACTATTCTTATCAGAATTCTCCATTCTTAGCATTAAGCTTATGATAAAAAATTTCCTATCAAATGGAAAAAGGAATTTTTTCAAAAGTAAAATCACCCCCAACAAGCCTCACAGGATTTTGTCAGGTTAAATGTTAGATTGTTGTTGTTGTTATTCAGTTGGTAAATCGTGTTTAAAATCCTGCAAGTGCTGCCATGGTGAAACTTGGAAAATGTTACTCCATGTTTAATCAAACTTAATATGCCATGTGATTTATTTACTTACATTTTATATGCAGATTTTGTTTTTAAGGAAATGTCCCTCTTCTAAACCACACACAATCTAAAATTGGAAGCGTCAATGGGAAAAAAAGGAGAAGGAAAGCTCCAAATATGCTTTCTAAAAAGGCAAGAAAGACCGTTGATCCGTCAATCTCAGGTTGTCATAGCTCTGTAAACAAGCCTTCTCTTCTTCTTCCTGGGCCGACCAACTCAACCCTCTGTCTCCATTCGGTACAAGAAAGCGTTTTTCTTTTTTAACCAGTGAAAGAGGATGGGAAAGTGCCTGGGTGGCGGTCAGGCCTCTCCTGCACGGCTCACCCCCAGGCAGGATGCTTCTCTCTCCTTCCCTTCCTTACTGATCCGTAACATCAGAAGAAGGGGAGGGAAGGCACAAGGGTAGCCGCCTTCATGAGTTTGGTCTCTGGGCTGCGGTAGCTAAATATCAGAGTGGAAAGTGCCAGCCCTAAGAGTCTGCCCAGAGTTATCTGCAACCCAAGCGGAGCAGGCACGTTAAGGCTCAAGGCTCGGAAAGAGGAGGAAAATAAAAGCGCTGTAACAGGACGACGGACATGTTTTGCTCTCAAAATGGAGAAACTTCAAGATCTAATCCCAGTGATTTCCAGGCTTCGTGGCTTTCCGTGCTCACAGAACGCCGCCCTTTCTAGAGGTTTGCAGACAGTCCCTGCCTAGTGCGGGTTGGTTTTCCGGCTCACAGCGTTTCCTGTCTAGAAGAGGTTTGGGAACCGCCGCAGACTTCCAATTAGCCCTGTGAAGTTTCCCTACTTTGTGAGTGTCAACCGCTCCCCTGTCCAACCTAACTCCCTCTTAATGGGGTGTGAGAGGAGGAGCTAGACAATAAAGTAACTACTGTTTATATTTTTTAATTAACCCAGGAGAAATACAAAATAAAATAAGCCTTTTGGGGGCGGGGAGTGAAAATGAATTCCCAAGGCAGATGTTACCCTGCTCTTTTTTTAGTGATCTGCACCGAGGTTCTGACTTCTACAGATGCCTAAGCATTTGCTACCAGAGACGTTTTTCTGGGGGAAAAAAAGGGAAAGAAGGAAAAAAGGAAGAAAGGAACTTACAAGTTAGCCATAGTCACTCTTAGAAGATGAATAGCAGATATCTTTGTTTATACTTTTGCACATTTTCCCATGAAACCTCTCATAACCTTCTCTACTCTCCCTACCCCCTCCTTTTCAGCAAACAAAATATTTGAGCAAGGATATGAGAAAGAACAGTCATTTCTTAATGTGGGAACCCAGTTTTATTTATGAACATGAGCAGTGCTCCCCTGCCCTAGGGGACGCTTGCCCTAGGGAACCCTTTAAAAAGAGCTAACCAGGTCTTTGAGCAGGCCTAACTAGAAAGTGAATAAAACCTGAGTTCTGTGTGTACACAGAAGCACATGTTTAAGAAAACATGTACTATTGTGTTCCACATGCATTTGAGCCCCTCTTTTCAGTCCTGATTATCCACACCTTGTGTTTTCTGGAATGTTTGATACTGTCGGCTTAAAAAATAGTCACTTTACCTAAAACTTAAGAGTTGTGTTTTATTTGGTGGGAATTTTTAGGACTTCAAACCCAAGAGATAGCATCTCAAGTAACCCTAAGAGAACTGCTCTGAGATGGGGATGGGGAGTAGAGTCAGGTTATACAGAAGTTTGTAACAAAGGGCACATAATCTGAACATCAAAAGGTTATTGTTAATTAAGGAAAACCAGAAAATTAAGGAAAAGACCCTGATGCTGGGAAAGATTGAGGGCAGGAGGAGAAGGAGATGGTTGGATGGCATCACTGACTCAATGGACGTGAGTTTGAGCAAACTCTGGGAGACAGTGAAGGACAGGGAAGCCTGGCGTGCTGCAGTCATTGAGGTCACAAAGAGTCAGACACAACAGACATCTCAAGTTAAGGAATTTAGCGCTTTTCTATGTATGGGAAGATGCAAGAGTCTGGGCTCACTGAAATCATTCCTTTCATATGCATCTCAGCTATCTGGGGCCAGCGTCTTTTGGTTTTCAGTGCTCACCTTAGGGAGCAGCCACAGCCTGACAGCTGTCGGATCACAGGTGTTGTTCTCTTTCCTGGTTGCCCTGGAGAGCTGGAATCGCTGATGATTGTGAAATCCTTGTTTATTGATATGGCAGGAAATATTCCATTTTTCAATACATTGGTGGTCTGCACTTGCAGATTATTTCATTAAATGTTAGCACTGGAAGGGACCCGAGAAGGTCATCCATTGAGTTAACCTTCTTATCTTTGCAGGGAGCAGAGACCCTGCGAGTCTGTGACTTGGAACTAAATTCAAAACATATAAACCCCTGAAGATACGGGAAGCCTAGAAAGTAACCAGCAAGTAGTAGAACCGCCATGTAAAATCCTCAAGGCAGCGGCCCTTCCACAGGGACGATGAGGTTTCAGGACGAGGGAAGGGGGTGCGCCCTACATCAGCATAAAGCACTTCACTGAGCCCTCCCCTCATCCTTTCTTCTTTGCTTCCTGAATCCTAGCCTTTCAGTTTTCTAATGAGTCCTGTCTGGGTACGAGGGGAGGAATAAAGGAACAGGACAAAGTCTCATATGCACCAAATGCACAATGTCCGCTTCAGCTAAACCCTCTTTGCTTGCAAGAGGTAGCAAGCTTCATTTGAGTGTTAATACCATATGTGGCCCTGGTCAGGAGACAGAAACATGAAAGAGGAATGGCACTCAAATCAAAGCAAAAGCCAGTTGCCCCTTCGTTTCTCTCTGTAGACATAAACCAGCACATAAGTAGGCTCTGTTTGGAGGCAGGAAGGGAAGTCAGGGAGAAAACACAAAAGAGGAGCCCTCTCCAATGGCATTCTTTTTATTTTATTTTATTTTTTTTACAAAGGTGAAAGGGCTTCTTTTGAAAGGTGAGCCTAGAATTTAAACCACTTCCCCAAATAAGACATGACATTATCCGCAGGCATCATCTAATCTTCCATTGTGAAATTAACATTCATCTAAAAGAAGTTAGTTTCCTCTTTAAAGAACCAACCTTTTTTAAAGTGTTTAAAATTTAGGTGATTTTGGTTTTGCTAATGAGAAAAATTAGAACTTGTTGGGAAAAAAATCGGTTTCAACAGATTTTTTGGTCTTCTCTGCTAAGATTTTTGGTTTAGAAGTTTGGACTTCTGCTACATAAGACTTTTTGGCTTTTGAGATGCCAAACAATGTTTACCTGATTTGGAGTTGGGAATCAGGTTTTTTCTCATATGAGGTTAAGCTTTCTCAGCCTACAACATTCCAGTTTCCATCCAGCACAGGCTGCCTGAATCTTCATGTTTTCCCTATGAAGCTGGTGTGGAAGACACAGTTTAAAGGACACCACTCTTACAGTTTGCACTACCTCAAATTCACGACTATACTTAATTTAGAAATGTAATTCAAATATTCACTTCTTACACTCATTGAGTGTACTGATGGGCAAAGTGAAAATGAATCAAATTTCCCTGTACCTCATATCAGTTCTGCTAATTTATGCCCTGAAAAAATTAAGAATAATAAACTTTCATCTGAGCACCCCCAAATGTTACATCCAAGGGCAGTTACAAAGCAGAGATTGATTAATCATGTGAGTCAAATGCAAAGATTACCAAAAATTCGAAATGAATGATGTTCTATTCCGAAGGAAAACCTCTTTTGAGCATCACAGCCAAGAACTGGTAAATTTCTGATTTAGTTAATGAGTCCAATTATATTTGAAATGTAGATTAATTCTCCTAAAAGCATTAATCAGTTTGGCAAGGACACCTCAGTAAAGATGCAGTCTCTTCACTGATTCCATAGTAAGACTGTGCCCCCACAATCATAATCAGCTTATTGATACAAATACCTCTTTCCTTCCGTTGATTCAAACAGAACATTTCATAGGTACTTTCAGTTGATGGGATGGTAAATAACTTTTAGACTAAAAGTTGAAGTGGATTGATTAGAGGCAATTTTTTCTGTTTTGCACAATAAAAAGAGGAACTACATGGTTCGACAAGCCAATTTGCAGAGCAACCTCTCCTCTCTAATTGCTGCCAGACTAATGTAGTAGAAGCCGAGTGCTAGGAAGTAGAGAAAGCCATTTACCTAGCCATGACATTTAAGTAGCAAACACAAGTACTGGATTTTTCCATTATCCTTCATTTCAGCCCTGCTACGTTCCACCTGTGACCCTTATGTGATGAAGGCAATGTACTTTCATACAATTTGGTAACTATAATAAAGGTCCACTTCAAAATGTTTGAGTGCAGACTAAAATCATTTTTTAGAAAAGCGTAATTATGTCCATAATCAATCTCACTAATTTCTGATAGTGTATTGGAAAACCAAGTTATTTGATAAACACTCTATAAATGCACATTATGCCGGGGGGAGGGTGGGAATTGCCTATTTTCTCTATCACAGAGAACACAGTCTTTGTCAACAAAAGTCCCAACCTTGAACAGCGCTTTTATTTTATATAAGACTTTATTTCAACACAAGAAACAGCAAAGTTCTCCCAAAACACCCTGTGTTTCTTTGTTGTGTGTCTACCACAAAGAAATGGGAATCTTCAAACAGAGTCCATGTTGAAATATATATCAAAGAAAAAAAACTATTTTTATTTTTCACAATTCTCCTAAGACATTTTCGTCTCAGCCAGTTTCCCCAGATAAATTATCATTGAATGGGAACAGAGAAGCTTCCAGTGATGTGTCATCCGGAGTATAGTCTCATACTTCCTGGTTCAGGAAATAGTATGTGGAAAGCAGTAGACGGCCCATAAATGTTGGCTGAATGAAGGATCAGTGTTTACAGGGCCCTTGGACTTTCAGGGTGAGAAAAAGACCAAAGCACTATTTTTAAATAAAGGAAAGTAAGTCAGTTGTATTTTTGACTTTTTTCCCCCTCCAAAGGAGATACTCTTGTCCTACAAAAAAGAAATTATTAAAGAGAATTTAGGAATTTTACCTCCAATTGAAATTTCTTCAGTAATTCATAAACACTGCATTTGAAGCCAAAACATTCGCTTCAGGGTTGAATTCGAAGCTGATTCCACATACACATAAAAAAAGAAATCAACCTCAAATATAGCATCCTCCACTTCAAACAACTCTGTGCAATGCCACAAAGAATAGAGGACAGTCCTTGGAGAATATGCTATCTGAAAGCTAAAAGCTTTACCCTTTATTTCTGTTGTTTACTTAAATTGCTTTGGTAAAAGATTTATCCGTCAGTTCTTCCCAGTGTAAATTTAATAGCCCAGATATTAAAACCATCAAGTTCGAGGTTAGAGAGGAAAATGCCAGCCTTGCTTCTTAACGACAGCAGCCCACCCAAAGAGGCTTAAATACCATCAACAATATCCTTGATGCTTTAACAAGTGTACTTAAAAAGCAATTAAGTATGCCAATCTCAGGCTGAAAACAATTTTAAAATAACACACACATTAAGTTCCTGCTTCTTGACAAAGTAGTGATTTGCACTGACATGATTGAGATATTGTGCATCGTTTCAGCAAAGTAATTTCCACAAGGCAGGAAAGTGCATGCTTAGGAAGATTCATGTTATGGTAGGTTTGGTTTTTCCTTCCCGTTAAAAAACAAAACTGCATACAGTTGACTAACAGTTTGGAATCACTACCAAAAACTTCACCACTATAGGAAGCATTGATACTATCTAACAACTAAAACTTAATATTTATTGGCCTTTGACCTGGATTAAGACACAGGAAAGTAGAGGATAGTAGGCAGTCCAAGTCCAAGTGTTAGCCACTCAGTCATGTCCGACTCTTTGCAACCCCATGGACTGTAGCCTGCCAGGCTCCTCTGTCCATGAGATTTCCCAGGCAATAGTACTGGAATGGGTTGCCATCTCCTTCTCCAGGGAATCTTCCAACCCAGGGATGGAAACCAGGATATCCCATTGTCAGGTGGATTCTTTACCACGGAGCCACCTGGGACACCACTTGGGGGGGATGAGTAGCAACTAATCCGGGATGTTGAAGTGAGAGAACAATGAGAAGATGGCTACCACCTGGACAGCTAAGTCTCCACAATAGGGTGATTATAAAGCCCACCAAGAGATACTTCCCGTCCTAGGACTGATTGAAGACCTGTATTTGAAGGAAATCATTTCACAGGGATAATAAAAGGCAAGGAATTCAATGGCAAACAGGAAGGAGCAACTCTCAATGAGGACTTCCACAGCCAGGTCCTCTGGTCAAAGCAAGACCTTCTGAATATAGAGATATCTGAAGATTTCACACTTTTCTGGAACTAGGGTGTCTGAGCAATCACCAAAGATCTGGGATTCCACTTGTTTTCTGAAAACTATTCTGTAATATGGTTACAACTCCTTTCTCAGATGGGATAATTTGACATCAACAAAGCTTGCTTCCTTCTTATTCAATGTCGACAATGCTTCAGACTCTGAGAGTCACTTGAAAAATACCCAGATGTTTTTAACAAAAAGCAGTCATTGTGCATACCTTGTTAACAAAATCAGAGGCAGTAGGGTGGAAGTGTTAGGGACATAGGCATGAAAGCCACACAGATCAGGTTCCACCACATATTAACTGTGTGACTTTGGGCAAGTTAATTAATCTTTCTGAGCCTCATCTGTGAAATTAGAACAAAAAGTAATTTGAGGATTAAATGAGGTAAACCACATTCAGAATTTGGCATAGTCCTTGACACTGTGGGCCATCTGGACAGAGCAAACTGGACAGAGCTAGAATCTTATATATGGGCCTCAAAGACATAATCCTCCCAGGGTGAGCCACAACTATTTTTCCATCTCAAAATCTTTTTCTTTCTTTTTTTTTTTTTTTTGAATATAGAAAGGAATAAATAAATAATTGACTAGATATTGAATATTCTGATTCTGAGCATTTTGTCTTTCCCTGTGGTCTCTGCCCATGTTCCAACTATTTCTAAGCTGCTCTCCTTAGAAGCAGTTTGATGTATACTCCAGAGAAGTATTTCCTTAAACACAAGTTAAAACCAAATGTAATTAGTACAAACAACCTTCTGGGGGAAAAAAATTGTATTATGCATTTCAATGCGAATTTTCAAATTATTTGTTTGGTTGATGCCTCTTATGCAGATAATTAAGCAATAGCTGCATTCTAGGCATAGACATCAGAGTCTTTTCCAATGAGTTAACTCTTCGCATGAGGTGGCCAAAGTACTGGAGTTTCAGCTTTAGCATCCTTCCTTCCAAAGAAATCCCAGGGCTGATCTCCTTCAGAATGGACCGGTTGGATCTCCTTGCAGTCCAAGGAACTCTCAAGAGTCTTCTCCAACACCACAGTTGAAAAGCATCAATTCTTTGGCGCTCAGCCTTCTTCACAGTCCAACTCTCACATCCATACATGACCACAGGAAAAACCATAGCCTTGACTAGACGGACCTTTGTTGGCAAAGTAATGTCTCTGCTTTTGAATATGCTATCTAGGTTGGTCATAACTTTCCTTCCAAGGAGTAAGCATCTTTTAATTTCATGGCTGCAGTCACCATCTGCAGTGATTTTGGAGCCCAGAAAAATAAAGTCTGACACTGTTTCCACTGTTTCCCCATCTATTTCCCATGAAGTGATGGGACCGGATGCCATGATCTTTGTTTTCTGAATGTTGAGCTTGGGGCAGGAGAAGAAGGGGACGACAGAGGATGAGATGGCTGGATGGCATCACTGACTCAATGGACGTGGGTCTGGGTGAACTCCAGGAGTTGGTGATGGACAGGGAGGCCTGGTGTGCTGCGATTCATGGGGTCGCAAAGAGTCAGACATGACTGAGCGACTGAACTGAACTGAACTGAAGCATAGACATTCAGAAACTAAAATGTGTCTATTGTCCACTCAAATGAGACAATGCCTACTCCTTTGGGGAAATGTCATTCTTCTTGGAAAGTTCATAGCTACTCTAACCTAAGTCATTCCCATTGGTGAGTTATTAAATTTGTAAGTGCTAGTTCTATCAAAACCTGTTTTTTCTCAAAGTAAATGATATACAGCTAGGGCCTTGAAGGAAAGGTAAGTTTTGTACAGGAAAATAAATTCAGAGAGGGAAAGAAGATCAGAGGCAGAGAGAAAAGGAACAATAGAAGATGAAGAGGGAGATGGCTAGATGATGGTCAGGCCTGATGGTGGCTATAGTCCCAAGTCCCCAACCTGGAAAGGCAGCAAGCTCTCTCCATGCATCCTTTTATAAGTAGCTATACCTGGATCCAAAACAATGCTGAATAATATCCAGGGGCTGCACATCAAAATAAAATAAGTCCCAGATGTGCAGATACCAAAAAGGGATTATTTCTTGAAAGGCCCCTTAGATTCCAGGTATACAGACAATTCTCTAATAATTATCCAAGAAGCTGAATACAAGTTTCCCCACTCTTCGAAAGTAGAGAGTGCCTATCAAACCTTTCGTAAGCCAAAATGATGTAAATTGTATGTGTGCTCAGTCATGTCCAACTCTTTGCGACCCCATGGACTATAGCCTGCCAGGCTTCTCTGTCCATGGTATTCTCCAGGCCAAGAATACTGGAGTGGGTTGCCATACCCTTCTCCAGGGGATCTTCCCAACCCTGGGATCTAACCTGCGTCTCTTGCATCTCCTGTATTGGCAGGCGGCTTCTTTATCACTGAGACAACCAGGGAACCAAAATGGTGTAAAGCAAAGAATCAATTACCTTAGGACACATCTTACTGACAGGGACACACAAAATAAATGGAGATCAAGCACAGATGCTCACAGACATGATTCAGTCAAAGCCATGGCACCTTGAAGCTGAAATTCGGAGTGCAGCTCCTGGGGAAGGATCTCCGGGTGCTTCTCTCGCCACTCTATGTGGGGTACATGCAGCCACTATAACAGCTCATTGCAAAACAAACACTGGCACTATTTTTACTTTTCACCATTTTTATAAAAGCAAGAATACTCTTCAGATTTCTTTTGGTTAACAAAAACGGGTATTAATGTAGGTCTTTTGTGATGTGGCACAAAGTGAATCCTGAAAAGCAGGGGATACCTGTATGTCCATGTTACTATGGACCCTGAATACTTCATTCTCTTAGACTTTCTTTGATCTTGGATCTTGGCTTTGTGTCTAACTGCCAACAGGTGTAGTAAAAGTGAAAGGAAGCTGGGACTTCCCTGGTGGTCCAGTGGTTAAGAATCCACCCTGCAGTGCAGGGGATGCAGGTTCAACCACAGGATCAGGGAGTTAAGATTTCACATGCCACCTGAGCAACTAAGCCCATGCACTGAGCCCCAGTGCTGCAAGTAAGACCCAACCAAAGGAGCCAAATAACTTTGTTTTTTTTTTAAGTGAAAGGAAGTTTGCTACAGCTACTGAAGAGGAAGTTGGAGTAGGAGGTGGGCTAGCACAGTCAGGAAAATGAGAATTTGAAGGCTGTCTAAGTTTCAGAGCTCAGGGACAAGGCTCTTTCCATTGCACATTATTTTAATAAGTTTAGGGAAAGGAATGTGTTTCAGAAAGGCACTGTAGAAACAAACAGTACTCTTTCTCAGTCATGTTACATACAGGTAGAGAGGACACCTGTTTTCAAATGTCCAGTCATATACATGAGCTTGAGTTACAGACTAATTTTGAAGGAAAACTAGATCAGACCTAAATAATTGAAGGCAAGCACGCAGAAGAAACATTTTAATAAAACTTCATAATTTGACTCGCAGTTCCTTGAGCCATTAATGTTCACTCTCATTAAATGCATGATTACCAAGCAATTGGTAAGTATCAGTTAATAACCTGAACAATTGTAGGGCCCTTTTATCTAGCTGAAAGCTGATTATGTTTATCAGAACTACATTCATCCGTCTTCCCCAACCTGAATTGCCCATTTATCCTCTGTTATTTTCTATCTTTTTAAAATATTATTTTTATATTACAATGCATGCCCAAAAATGCCATACACTTGTATGGTACTCTTCACAGAGAACTTCCACAGTTACTATTGAATCTTTATTATTTAATTTCAGTTTTAAATTAAATCTTTCACTGTAGATCCCTAAAAGATAGTGGTTGAGTTTGTATAAATTCTCTTGATAGAGTTCATAATCAATAATATTTTTGATAATGATGCTTTTCTTTAAGGTAATGGTATATCTGATTTTTAAAGTGTACCATAAGCAAAGCCATGTCAACTCTGTTCACAGCATAAATTTAAAAGACCATGACTCTTACAATCACACAGGACAGAGTGGTTAATATTAATGAAGAAGATGAATGAACCAGGCCAAGGCAGCTGAGACTGTTCAATATTTGCAATTCTATAGTTAATTTGTTAACAAGTTTAATTAATTTGGTGAATAAGTGAGCTGTGGGCAAGTCACTTGTTAGTCCTCTGAAACCAATTTGCCTTGAAATTATTAAGAGATGTTTAACTGATTTAACTGAAACTAAGAGGACAAAGCTGAAACACTTTGCATCACAACAGAAGCTTCACTAAAATGATTTGATGTACCCTGAGCCCTATATCCTGAAAAGAAGATGAACAAAGCACACTAACCCTTGTTGCCTGGTCCAGAAAGCCTCCTGGATGAGATGGGACCAACCAAGGAACTTTGTCTGATTCGGCTGCTGCTGCTGTCACCTTCCATATTACTTCTGCAAAAATACAACAGCTATACCCGTGACTGACTCCCCTAAGTGGGTAGAAATCCAAAATAATTTTCATTTCTTTATTGTACCAACTAACAGACTGAGAGTATTTCTTACAGGAAATATAAATGTTATCATCATTTATATTTTGTATTTTATTCATTTTTCATGACAATACATTCATATAGTATAAGAAGTAAATCATATATAAAAATATACATGTGAAAAGTGTCACATTCACTCACCCCAGTTCCCATCACTACTCCAACAGGTAAGCATTTTTATTAATTTCTTTTAATTCTTTTGGAGTTTCTTTATGCATCTGGTAGCAAACATGAATATGTATTTTTATTTCCTTTTCTTTTTTCCACAAAACATTGCATATTATACAGTCTGCTCTGCACTCTTTTTTTAACAATGCAGTTTATCCTGGAGATCTTTTCATAGCAATTCTTTTTTGTTTTTTAACAGCTGTATGTTATTCCATTGTAAGAATTTGCCATAGTCAGGTTTATTTGTTTGTTTTTTAACCATGTCCCTATTGATTTACATTTGGGTTGTTTCGATCTTTTTTTCTCTTTTTTTAAGATTTCTTTGTTTATGTTTGGTTGTGCTGGGTCTCCCTTGCTGTACTTAGGCTTTTCT
Organism: Bos indicus x Bos taurus; assembly: GCF_003369695.1. NCBI lineage: Eukaryota > Metazoa > Chordata > Mammalia > Artiodactyla > Bovidae > Bos > Bos indicus x Bos taurus. Next base: position 77,301,573 of record NC_040083.1, on the reverse strand, counting down.
CTAGCTGCAGCGAGCAGGGGCTACTCTCTAGCTGTGGTGCATGGGCTTCTCACTGCAGTGGCTTCTCTTATGGAGCGTGGGCCCTAAATACATGGGCTTCAGTAGCTGCAGTGCGTGGGCTCTGTAGTGGCACACAGGCTGTTGCTCCGAAGTATGTGGGATATTCCCAGGCCAGGAATCCAACTGGTGTCCCTTGCATTGCGAGGTGGATTCTTAACCATTGGACTGCCCGGGAAACTGTTTCCAATATTTTGCTACCACAACAGTGCTTTAGTGAGTAACGTTGATCCATTGCAGTATTTATTCTAAGGCCATGGTTGACCATCTAAATGTTTTAACCATTGCAACCATTTTATATACCATTTATCCATAACAATTCAGTGTGGCTCAATAGATGCAGCCATGGGAATATACCAAGAAGTAGAAGAAATAAGCACCTTTATGCTGTGACGTGAATCTTATGTATCAGTTGCTAAATGCAAACCACCAGCCTCAGTAAAGGCTAGAGTTCTCATATTCATTATTTCCTTCTTTTGACAAAAATTTTCAAGAGTCTGTGATGGGTCAAGGCTCTGTTCTAAGCACTGGAGATACTTCAGTGAATAAAGAAGGCAAAATCTTAATTTTGTGGTACTTATACCATATTGGAGAGATAAAGAAAATTTATAAATAAGTACATAGCAGAAGCCCTTTCTCCCTAATGAACACCAGAGGTGACCAGGTACAGGTTAAAATTTAGAAGGTCCTAGTAAGTAAATTGCCCTTCATGCCCATGATAGAGACAAGCAGTAGCCATTAAACCTCTGGCTCTCCTAAAGCTGTAACCTACATTTTCGAATTATTTGTGGACAAGTTTTATCTTACCTGTTTATAACCATATTCCCAACTGAGAAAGCCCCATATTATAGGGATGTTGATTCTCAAAATTAATCTATACAAATATAATGCAATTCCACTCAAAATATCAACAGGATTTTTCATAGAACTTGACCAACTGATTTTAAAGTTTATCTTGCCCTACTTGACATGAAATATACTGCAATGCTACAATAATTAAAACTATGTTACTGATAGGGACAGAGAAAGGAAAAAAGTAGGTGATTAAATAGCTAATCTCACTAGGGGATTATAAGTCGAAAAATCAGGGAGATCCCTAGAAGTTAATGATTTCTGAAAAAAAGCAGGTTTGCTTAGCCACAAAACCAAGCAGGCTTGTTTAACAACAAAACCATGAACAGAAGCCCCCAAACAATAAAACAATGGTGGCATGAGTCCCACATTCTGTCCAATGAGCTCAGTAAGTTAATGATCCTTAGGGCATGCTCTTTCTACACATTAAAAAAAAAACACAATAATTTGTGGACCGAGCTTGACCATGTAGGGACAAGAAGACTCCCCTGCTCAACCTGGAGGAGGACGTGATGATGGAAGCATGACAGCTACTCAAGAAAGACATAGAAATTCTTCTCTCTCTTCCCAACTTTTCTTTTGATTATAAAACTGTAGCTCAGTAAGTTCTCTGGGCATGGCATTTCTCACCTGCCCACTTGTAAACTTCACAAGAATCATATTTTAATAAGTTACTTCTTATCTATCTCTTTGCCTCCTGCTGAATTCTCTTCTGCACTGAAACATAAAGAATTATAGTCCTGGAATTCACTGGAGTCCCTGAAATGATACCAAATGGCTTCATTACTGGTAGATAGGAACATAGCTTGATAGGCAAGAATAGAAAGTTTATAAACATTCTAATATGTACAAGAAAATTTAATATTAAATTGATTGAAACTGCTTTAGAGACCAAAAATGGCTGAAATTTTCCAGTTGTATGTGGTACAGTCAAATATATGATAAGGGTAACATTTTAGATAGATAGATAAAAGACAAACTAGCCCCCGAAATCAACTGTCCATTCTGGGAAAGAGGAACTTTAGTTAGATCTTGATCTCATACCAAGCATAAAAATAAGTTATTTATCAATTGTACTAGAGATGTAAATATTAGAAACATATGCAAATATATATTAGTTAAGGTATTTAGTAGCTGTTCAGTTCAGTTCAGTCACTCAGTCACATCTGACTCTTTGCGACCCCATGAATTGCAGCACACCAGGCCTCCCTGTCTATCACCAACTCCCGGAGTTTACTTAAAGTCATGTCCATCGAGTTGGTGATGCCATCCAGCCATCTGATCCTCTGTCATCCCCTTCTCCTCCTGCCCCCAATCCCTCCCAGCATCAGACTCTTTTCCAATGAATCAACTCTTTGCATGAGGTGGCCAAAGTATTGGAGTTTCAGCTTTAGCATCATTCCTTCCAATGAACACCCACAACTGATCTCCTTTAGAATGGACTGGTTGGATCTCCTTGCAGTCCAAGGGACTCTCAAGAGTCTTCTCCAACACCACAGTTCAAAAGCATCAATGCTTCGGCGCTCAGCTTTCTTCACAGTCCAAGTCTCACATCCATACACGACCACTGGAAAAACTATAGCCTTGACTAGACGGACCTTTGCTGGCAAAGTAATGTCTCTGCTTTTTAATATGCTGTGTAGGTAGGTTGTAACTTTCCTTCCAAGGAATAAGTGTCTTTTAATTTCATGGCTGCAATCACCATCTGCTTGTGCCTCTTCCAGCCCAGCGTTTCTCATGATGTACTCTGCATAGAAGTTAAATAAGCAGGGTGACAATATACAGCCTTGACGTACTCCTTTTCCTATTTGGAACCCGTCTGTTGTTCCATGTCCAGTTCTAACTGTTGCTTCCTGACCTGCATATAGGTTTCTGAAGAGGCAGGTCGGGTGGTCTGGTATTCCCATCTCTTTCAGAATTTTCCACAGTTTATTGTGATCCACACAGTCAAAGGCTTTGGCATAGTCAATAAAGCAGAAATAGATGTTTTTCTGGAACTCTCTTGCTTTTTTGATGATCCAGAGGATGTTGGCAATTTGATCTCTGGTTCCTCTGCCTTTTCTAAAACCAGCTTGAACATCTGGAAGTTCACGGTTCATGTATTGCTGTAATAACAGATAAATCCCCACATCACAGTGGCCTAAAAGTCTCCTTAAATTCAAAACACATATTTCTGATCAAGCAGCTCTTCTCCAAGGGATGATTCAGATTCTAGCACTTTTCATATTATGGCTCCATCGTCTTCAATATGTAGCTCCCCATTTCTCCCTGGGGGTTATATTCCTTACAGACAACCAAATGGGAAAATAGTATAAAAGATCACCCAGGCAAATCGTGGAAAATGGCACACACTCCATTAGCCTCTGTCTGCATTCTGTTACTCAGAACTCAATAGCATGGCCATACCAGTTGCAAGGAAGGTTGGGATATAAAGTCTGGCTATGTGCTCAGAAGGAAAAGGGAAAGAGTTCGTTGAACAGCTAGCCTGTGTTCACCTCATCAACACATATTGTGCAGAAAAACTAGGAGCATATTATTTGTGAGCTTGTGGTAAGGAAGATTTTCTTAGGCCAAAAATGAAAAAAATGAAAGATTGGCAGACTTGACTTCATAAAGTAGAAAAACGTAACTGTGAAGATACCATAAGCAAAGTATAAAGAACAAATGAGAAACAGGAAGAAAATATTTATAACATATAAAGCAAAAGATAAATATTACAAAATACAAAAGCTATAAATCACCAATAAATATGTGAAAAACTGCTCAATCTCACGAGAACTCAGTGAAATTGTACTTGTAAAACAAGGAAAGGATATTTTTTACCCATCAGATTTGTAAAAAATCTTCAAATGTTTAAAATATCTAGTAATTCCTCTTCTAAAGAAGAGAAATGCTTCCCAAAATGTTCAAAGTGAAAAGAATTTTTCACAGTATCATTTATGTTAATAAAAAATTCAAAACTATATAAATGCTCATAGAGAAAAGAACAACTAAATAAACTTCAATATAATGGAATATTATACAGCAATTTTTTAGGTAGATATGGACACACAAAATGGAAAGTTCTCCAAATGTGTACTAAGTGAAAAAATAAGTTACAGAATAATATACATAGCGTGGTCCTAATTTTGTTGTATACACATGTGATTCCCATGTGAATATTTAAATGTAAATATGTGGAAAATTGGGCTTCCCTGGTGGCTCAGACAGTAAAGAATCCACCTGCAATGAGGGAGACCTGGATTCGATCCCTGGGTTGGGAAAATCCCCTGGAGGAAGGAAACCCACTCCAGTATTCTTAAAATCCCCATGGACAGAGGAGCCTGGCGGGCTACAGTCCATGGGGTTTCAAAGAGTCAGACACGACTGAGCAACCAAGCACATACACAGCATATATATGGAAAATTACATATCCTGAAGGATACACACAAACCTGATAGGTAAATGTTTTTTCCCAAAGGTGGGAAGTGAAATGACAGCACAGGAGGAAAGATTAAAAGGGAATAATTTCTTATATAATTTGTATTCTTTGGATTCCTTTAGAAATATATAATGTACTATTTAGTTTTTTTACTTTAAAAAATATTTTCTTTTATAAACTATACAGAAATACTAAACAAAAAATTTGCTAAAACTAGAGCAATATGACTGAAAATGTTTGTTTATATTTTTATTGTGATATAACTGACATATAACATTAATTTCCAATGTATAACATAGTGATTGATATTTGTATGTTATAAAGTAATTAAAATAAGTCTAGTTAATATCTAACTTCATACTTACTTGAAATTTTTTCTTGTGATGAGAATTTTTTTTAACTTTATCAAAGTATAGTTGATATACAATGTTGTGTTAGTTTCAGCTGTACATCAGTGATTCAGTTAGACACACATATATATTGATATATGTGTATATACATACGTGTGCACACATGCTCAATGACTCACTTGTTTAGATTTAGTTGCTCAGATTCTCAACTACTGAGCCACCTGGAAATCTGTATATACATGAGTTCAGTTCAGTTCAGTCACTCAGTCGTGTCTGACTCTTTGAGACCCCATGGACTGAAGCACGCCAGGCTTCCCTGTGCATCACCAACTCCTGGAGCTTGCTCAAACTCATGTCCATCAAGTCGGTGATGCCATCCAGCCATCTCATTCTCTGTAGCCCCTGTCTCCTGCTTTCAATATTTCCCAGCATCAGGGTCTTTTCCATTGAGTCAGATCTTTGCATCAGGTGGCCAAAGTATTGGAACTTCAATTTCAGTATCAATCCTTCCAATGAATATTCAGGACTGACTTCCTTTAGGATGGACTGGTTAAATCTCCTTGCATTCCAAGGGACTTTCAAGTCTTCTCCAACACCACAATTCAAAAGCATCAATTCTTCAGCGCTCAGCTTTCTTTATAGTCCAACTCTCACATCCATACATGACTACTGGAAAAACCATAGCTTTGACTAGACAGACCTTTGTTTGCAAAGTAATGTCTCTGCTTTATAATATGCTGTCTAGGTTGGTCATAACTTTCTTCCAAGGAGCAAGTGTCTTTTAATTTCATGGCTGCAGTTACCATCTGCAGTGATTTTGGAACTCAAGAAAATAATGTCTGTCGTTGTTTCTATTGTTTCCCCATCTATTTGCCATGAAGTGATGGGATCTGATATTGACCATCTGGTAATGTTCATGAGTAGAGTCATCTATTGTGTTGTTGGAAGAAGGTGTTTGCTATGACCAGTGTGTTCTCTTGGCAAAACTCTGTTAGCTTTGCCCTGCTTCATTTTGTACTCCAAGGCTAAACTTGCCTGTTACTCCAGGTATCTCTTGACTTCCTACTTTTGCATTTCAGTCCCCTATGATGAAAAAGACATCTTTTTTTTGGTGTTAGTTCTAGAAGGTCTTGAATGTCTTCATAGAATTGCTCAACTTCAGCTTCTTTGGCATTGGAGGTTGGGGCATAGACTTGGAAGAAATAATAAAAATTAGAGCAAAAAATCAGTGAAATTGAAAACAGGATACTGCAGATTCTCTGGCAGTCCAGTGGTTAAGATTCCATACTTCCACTGCAGGGGGCATGGACTCAATCCCTGGTCAGGAAACTAAGATTGTGCATGTGGTGAGGCTAAAAGAGAGAGAAAAGAAAAGAAAACATGGTATCAACAGAGAAAATCAATAAAACCAAAGGGTAGTTTTTCAAAAAGATCAGTAAAATTGATAAGCCTCTTGCCAGATTAACTAAGAAAAACAAAGAGAGAGAGGATACAAATTACCAATATTTGATATGCAAACAGGGGCTATTATTTCAGACCCCATGGAAAAGGATATTAAAAGAATCAATAACCTCAGATATGCAGATGACACCACCCTTATGGCAGAAAGTGAAGAGGAACTCAAAAGCCTCTTGATGAAAGTGAAAGTGGAGAGTGAAAAAGTTGGCTTAAAGCTCAACATTCAGAAAACGAAAATCATGGCATCCGGTCCCACCACTTCATGGCAAATAGATGGGGAAACAGGGGAAACAGTGTCAGACTTTATTTTTCTGGGCTCCAAAATCACTACAGATGGTGACTGCAGCCATGAAATTAAAAGATGCTTGCTCCTTGGAAGGAAAGGTATGACCAACCTAGATAGCATATTCAAAAGCAGAGACATTACTTTGCCAACAAAGGTTCGTCTAGTCAAGGCTATGGTTTTTCCAGTGGTCATGTATGGCTGTGAGAGTTGGACTGTGAAGAAGGCTGAGCACCAAAGAATTGATGCTTTTCAACTGTGGTGTTGGAGAAGACTCTTGAGAGTCCCTTGGACTGCAAGGAGATCCAACCAGTCCATTCTGAAGGAGATCAGCCCTGGAATTTCTTTGGAAGGAATGATGCTAAAGCTGAAACTCCAGTACTTTGGCCACCTCATGTGAAGAGTTGACTCATTGGAAAAGAGTCTGATGCTGGGAGGGATTGGGGGCAGGAGGAGAAGGGGACGACAGAGGATGAGATGGCTGGATGGCATCACTGACTCGATGGACGTGACTCTCAGTGAACTCCGGGAGTTGGTGATGGACAGGGAGGCCTGGCATGCTGCTATTCATGGGGTCGCAAAGAGTCGGACATGACTGAGCTACTGATCTGATCTGATCTGATATAAAACTTTATGCAGAAATTTGATAACTTAAATGAAATGGACCAATTGCTTGAAAGATACAATCTGCTAAAGTTCACACAAACAGAAATAGATGATCTGATATGCCTATATGTATTAAAGAAATTGAATCCATAATCAATAAATTTTCAATAAAAGAAAACACCAGGACCACATGGATTCACTAATAAATGCTACCAAACATTTAAGGAAGAAATTATACAACTCTCTGTACTCTCTTTCAGATGATAGAAGCAGAAGGAATACTTCTTAAATCAATCCCTAAGGCCAGCATTACCTTAAAACTAAAGCCAGACAAAGACATTATAAGAAAAAAAAACCACAAGCCAATATCACTCATGAAAACAGATTTTAAAAATCAACAAAATATTAGCAAATCAAATCCAAAAAAGAACAAAAATAATTCTATGCATGCATGCATGCTCAGTTGCTTCAGTCGTGTCCAACTCTTTGTGACACCATGGGCTATAATCCACTAGGCTCCTCTGTCCATGGGATTTTCCAGGCTAAGATACTGGAGTGGGTTGCCATTTCCTCCTCCAAGGGATCTTCCCTACCCAGGGATCAAATGTGTGAGAGCAGGCAGGGCTAACATTTGTTGAATGACCCAATGAGTCAATACGCAAGGGACCTAGAACCAGGCATGGTGTATCATTGATACTCAGTACAGGTTCTGAGTGGATCCCATAGGTTCTGCCTTCAAAAGGCATTCTTGGTCTGTTTGTGTTTCTCCATCTTCACCAACTTTGCCTCATCCAACCCATCACCTCTGGCCTGAGCAACTAACTAGTTTCTAACTGGCTTCCCAATTTCCACACTTGCCCTTATGGCTCATCCTGCCCACAACTGCCAGTCATCTTTGCAAAATGTGGACCGGACTTGTGTCCTTCCCTGCCTAAAACCTTCTGATAGCATCCCATTGCTTGTGGCTATGGCCCCCCAGGTCCTGAATGATTTGACCCCACCCACCCCACTAACCTCTCCTGGGGCTGTTCTGTCACATTGGCCTCCTAGCAGTTGGAAGAACCACTCTCTCCCACTTGACGACCTTGGCCTTAGCAGGTCCCTAGGTCTGGATTGCTTTTCTCCAGATCATCACATGTGGCTCCTTCCATCAATTTAGGGTTCAGCTCAAAGGTGTCACCTCTTTGGAGAGGCCTTCTCTGAACCCCCTGTCTGAAGCAGCCCATCTCCCAGTCTTCTGTTTCACTTACCCAGGCATTTATTGAGCAACTACTAGATGCCAGGAGCTGTTCTAAGTGCCAAGGAAATAGTAGTGAATACATTTGGGGATGTCGCACCTTCCCACATGCCTCTGTAGCTCTCAAAAAAATCTCACACACACAAAAAAAAAACCTCACAGCCTTGTTTGGGAACCTGCTTGTCTTTCTCATCAAGTGCCAAGAGGCCTGGGTCTGAGTCTGTCTTGCTCACTGTGTTCATCCAAGCACACTAGGTGCTGGGTAAACATCTGTTCAAGAAAAGAACAAATCGATGGATGGATGGCAGGCAGGCTGGCCAACTGGGTAGGTATGCAGAGCAGCCAACACATGTTCCGTCTGGCACTTGGCTCTTGCTAAGGCCTCCCTGAGCTCAAATAAAGCTTTCTTCAAAGAAATCTCACTGTCAGCCCCCCAGGTTGACACTGCTGGTATGTCCTGCCCACCTTGCATCACCATCTGACTGTGGTTAAGATAGGCAAGAGGAAGGAGTAAATGCATACCACAATACCAATTCTGATTTGTGGGTTTTTACTCTACACCAAGCAGTTTCTGACACCAGCTGGGAGTCCTACAGGTCAACTCAATTCTAAAATAACTCAATTCTGACACTATCTACCAAACAATATTAATAGCATCAGATTCCACAAGCTGAGAGCTCAGTCCCACAAGACAGCCCCCATTTCAGATGACAGTTCCAAGTCCAGATTGTTACCTGGCCTTTCTAGGTGGCTCAGCGGTAAAGAATCCACTTGCGATGCAGGAGACACAGGTTCGATCCCTCGGTCAGAAATATCCCTTGGAAAAGGAAATAGCAACCTACTCTGGTATTCTTGCCTGGGAAATCCCATGGACAGAGGAGCCTGGCAGGCTACAGTCCACAGGGTAGGACATGACTTAGTGACTAAACAGCACTGTTACCTGTGCTTCTGACCAACTGTCTATAAATCAGTTTCCCATGCCTTCTCCCTTGGATTTTATTAATTTGCTAAAGTAGCTCACAGACTTTAAGAAGTTTACTAACTATATTACCAGTTTATTACAAAAGATAAAACTCAGAAACAGCCAGATGGATGACATACATAGGGCAAGGTATGGGAAAGGGACAAAGCACTTCCACTCTCTCTGAGCACACCACTCTTCCTGAGTCTCCACATGTTCAACAACTCAGAAGCCCTCCAGACACTGTCATTCTGGGTTTTATGGAGGCTTCATTACACATACATGGTTGATCAAATCATTGGCCATTGGTGATTGAACTCAATCTCCAGGCCCTGTCTCCTACCCAGAAATCTAGAGGGTGGGACTGAAAGTTTCAAGCCTCTGATCACATGGTTGCTTTCCTGGGCAATAAGCCCCATACTTAGGTGCTTTCCAAATGTCACTTCATCAACAAAACAAAAGACATATTTTCCATTCTCATCACCTAGGAAATTCTGAAGGTTTTAGGATTTCTGTGCCAGAGCAGGGACTAGGACCAAATATATATATTCCTTATAAATCATAACATCACAATGCTATGCTATGCTAAGTCACTTCAGTCGTGTCGGACTCTGTGCAACCCCATGAACGGTAGCCCACCAGGCTCCCCGTCCCTGGGATTCTCCAGGCAAGAACACTGGAGTGGGTTGCCATTTCCTTCTCCAGTGCATGAAAGTGAAAAGTGAAAGTGAAGTTGCTCAGTCATGTCCGACTCCTAGCGACCCCATGGACTGCAACCTACCAGGCTCCTCCATCGATGGGATTTTCCAGGCAAGAGTACTGGAGTGGGGTGCCATTGCCTTCTCCAAACATCACAAAAACCAAGTGGAATTTATCCCACTTATGCAAGTCTGATCCAACATTTGAAAACCAATTAATGTAATCCATCACATCAACAGACTAAAACAAAAAAAGAGAGAGAGAAATCATTTGACTATACCAATAGATACCTGCCTCCTGAGAAATCTGTATGTAGGTCAAGAAGCAATAGTTAGAACTACACATGGAACAACAGACTGATTCAAAATTGGGAAAGGAGAACATCAAGACTGTATATTGTCACCCTGCTTATTTAACGTATATGCAGAGTACATCATGTGAAATGATAGGCTGGATGAAGCACAAGCCGGAATCAAGATTGCCAGGAGAAATATCAATAACCTCAGATATGCAGATGACACCACTCTTACAGCAGAAAGCGAAGAAGAACTAGAGAGCCTCTTGATGAAAGTGAAAGAGGAGAGTGAAAAAGCTGGCTTAAAACTCAACATTCAGAAAACTAAGATCATGGCATCTGGTCCCATCACTTCATGGCAAATAGACGGGGAAACAATGGAAACAGTGACAGACCTGACTTTCTTGGGCTCCAAAATCACTGCAGATGGTGGCTGCAGCCATGAAATTAAGACTCGTTTCCTTGGAAGAAAAGCTATGACCAATCTAGACAGCATATTGAAAAGCAGAGACATTACTTTGCCAACTAAGGTCCGTCTAGTCAAAGCTATGGTTTTTCCAGTAGACATGTATGGATGTGAGAGTTGGACTATAAAGAAAGCTGAGTGCTGAAGAATTGATGCTTTTGAACTGTGGTGTTGGAGAAGACTCTTAAGAATCCCTTGGACTGCAAGGAGATCCATCCGGTCCATCCTAAAGGAGATCAGTCCTGAGTGTTCATTTGAAGGACTGATGCTGAAGCTGAAACTCCAATACTTTGGAGAACTGACTCATTTGAAAAGACCCTGATGCTAGGAAAGATCGAAGGCGGGAGGAGAAGGGGATGCCAGAGGATGAGATGGTTGGATGGCATCACCGACTTGATGGACATGAGTTTGAGCAAGCTCCGGGAGTTGGTGATGGACAGGGAAGCCTAGCGTGCTGCAGTCCATGGGGCTGCAAAGAGTCAGACATGACTGAGCAACTGAACTGAACTAAAGAAAAAGCATTTAACAAATTCCAACACCCACTCATGACAAAAAGCCTCAATAAACTAGGAACAGAGGAAAACTTCCTCAATTGGATGAAATTATCTGTTAAAAATAAACAAACAAAAAACACTACACTTAACATCATACTTCATGGCGAGAAACTCAAAGCTTTCCCACTAAGATCAGACAAGACAAAAGTGTCCCCTCACACCACTTCTTTTCAACATTGTGCTGAATGTCCTTGCTAATACAATAAGACAGGAAAAGGAAGTAAAGGGAATACAGATTGGAAAGAAAGACAAAAACTGTCTTTGTTACAGATGACAAGATTATCTAGAAGCTCTGAAGAGATCAATCAAGAACTCCTGGAATGAGTGATTACAGCAGGGCTACAGGACACAAAATTAATGAGTCACTTTGCTACATACTAAACAACCAGTAGGGCTTCCCTGGTGGCTCAGAGGGTAAAGTGTCTGCCTGCAATGCAGGAGCAGAGAAGGCAATGGCACCCCACTCCAGTACTCTTGCCTGGAAAATCCCATGGATGGAGGAGCCTGGTAGGCTGCAGTCCATGGGGTCGCCAAGAGTCGGACACAACTGAGCAACTTCACTTTCACTTTTTACTTTCATAGATTGGAGAAGGAAATGGCAACCACTCCAGTATTCTTGCCTGGAAAACCCCATGGATGGAAAAGCCTTGTAGACTACAGTCCATGGGGTCCCAAAGAGTTGGACACAGCTGAGCGACTTCACTTTCAAACAACCAGTAAGTATAATTTGAACTTAAAAACACAATACCATTAACATTAGCATGCCTAAAGTGAAATTTTTAGGTAAAACCTAACAAAATATACATAGGATCTATATGAGAAAAAATACAAAATTCTAATGAATAAAAGCAAAGAACTAAATAAATAAAAAGAGAGACAGTCCATGTTCATGGGTGAAAGTGATGTCGCTCAGTCGTGTCCGACTCTTTGCGACCCCATGGACTGTAGCCTATCAGGTTCCTCCATCCATGAGATTTTCCAGGCAAGAGTGCTGGAGTGGATTGCCATTTCCTTCTCTAGGGGATCTTCCCGACCCAGGAATCGAACCTGGGTCTCCTGCATTGCGGGCAGACGCTTTACCGTCTGAGCCACCAGGGAAGCCCTGGTGTTCATGGGTAGGAAGACAATATTGTCAGGATATCAGTTCTTCCCAATCTAAATTACAGACTCAATGCAAACCTAATCAAATCCCAGAAATTTATTTTATGGATGTCAAAAACTGATTCTAAAGTTTATATGGAGAGGCAAAAGACCAGAATAGCCAACACAATATTGAAGAAGAGCAAAATTGGAGGACTAATGCTACTCAACTTCAAGACTTATTATAAAACTATAGTAATCAAAACAGTGTGGAATCGGCAAAAAAAAAAAACACAAATAGATCAATGGAACAAAGTAGGGAGTCCCAGAATAGGACCACATAAACATAGTCAACTAATCTTTGAGAATGGAGCAATACAATGAAGCAGAGAAAACCTTTTCAACAACTATGTATCTCAGAGGATTTGATGAAGGTTTTATAACAGAGGTTCAAAGGTGGGGTCTCTGATAAGATTAGGGTATGAGCAGGGCTTGTAGTCCTTTAATCTCAGGTGGTCTGGATCTCAATCTTCATGAGCTTCTCTGGTCCCTTTCATCTTATTCTTGCCTGGAGAACCCCAGGGACAGAGGAGCTTGGTGGGCTACAGTCCACAGGGTCGCAAAGAGTCCAACACGACTGAGCGACTTCATTTTCACTTTCACTTTCACTTTCACTTTCAGGTGGTTTCTTGGCTGCTTCTCCCTTGATTAGCAACTGTTGGAATCCACCCTTTTGAACTCAGGGAAGGTCATGGAAGCTGGAGTCTTACCTACAAGAAACGGGGGAGAGAAAGGGCTCTGTGCCTGGGAGCCCCACAGGGCCCTACTCAGTTTCACACTCTTCACAAAAAATTAACTCAAAGGATCATAGACCTAAAATTTAAATGCAAAACTCTAAAAGTCTTAGACAATAATATAGGAGAAAACCTAAATGACCTTTGGTACAGTGATGCAGTTTTGGATATAACATCATAGGCATGATCCACAAAAGAAATAATTGCAAAAGATTTCAAGAGAATGAGAAGACTAGCCAAAGGCTGGGAGAAAATATTTACAAAAGACATTTCTGATAAAGGATTTCTACCCAAAATATACGAAGAACTCTTAAAACTCAACAATAAGAAAACAACTCAATTCTAAAATGAGCCTAAGAGCTTAACAGACACCTCACCAAAGAAGATATACAGATGAAAAATAAACATATGAAGACATTCCACATCATATATTATTAGGGGAAATGCAGAAGTAAACAACAATGATATACTACTACGTACATGTTAGAATGGCTAAAATTTGGAACACAGAGAACACTAAATGCTGGTCAGTTTGTAGAGCAATGGGAACTGTCACAAATTGCTGGTGGGAATGCCAAATGGTAAGCCACTGTGAAAGACAGGTGGTTTCTTACAAAACTACACATACTTTTACCATATGATCCAGCAATCACACTCCTTGGTATTTACCCACATAAAAACTTGCACGTGAATGTTTATAGCAGCTTTATGCATAATTGCCAAAACTCGGAAGCAGCCAAAATGTTCTTTAGTAGGTAACTGGATGAACTGCGGTACATCCAGACAATGGAATTCTTTCCAGTGCTAAAAGAAGTAAGCAACTGAGTCACAGAAAGAAATGGAGCAAAATTAAATACATGTTACTAAGTGAAAGAACCCAATCTGAAAAGGCTATATACTGCATGATTCCAACTCTATATGATATTTTGGAAAAGGCAAAACTATGGAAATAGTAAAAAGATCAGGGGTTGGAGGAAGGGAGGGATGAATAGGCAGAGCACAGAGGATTTTAGGGCAGTAAACCTACTCTGTATGATATTATAATAGCGGATACATCAAACCCATAGAATATGCAACACCAAGAATGAACCCTAATGTAAACTAGGGATGTTGGGTGATAATGGTAACAAATGTACTACTTGGGTACTGGGGAAGGTTATGTGTATGTGGGGGCAGGGAGTTTATGGAAAATCTCTCTACATGCCCCTCAATTTTGCTGTCAACCTAAACTGCTCAAAAAATAAAGGTTTAAAGAAAAATGATCAAATTCAAATATGTATATATATATATATATATATATATATATACACACATAACTTGCATACATATTTTTCAAAAGATAAAAGGCAGATTGGGAAAAATATTTGTAACATGTTAAATGTGATTAATATCATTCATATCAAAGTACATCTATACATCAATAAAAAAGAAACACAATAGAAAAATCAGTAATAGATTAGAATGCAATCTCACAATATAAGAAGTATAAATGGAAAATAAATATGATACATGAAAAAATAGTTCCATGAATAATAAGAAAAATGACTTCCCAAGTTGTCTCCCCACACCTACTGTCCAACTGCCTGACTGAAATTTAAGAGGATAACAAGTCACCAAGGACTCCAGAGGAGGAGATGGAAGCTTGGGGCCATCAGAAGATGTTTAAAGAAATGGTCTCCAAAGATCTTAGGATTTATGAAGGTGAGAAGAAGCAGCTAGCAGCAGCTTCAGGAGTAAGCTATCAGAGAGGGCAGGGGCTAACAAGATGAGCTCTTTAAAAAAAAAAAAAGATGAGCCCTTGTATGTTAGCTAATATTTCTGGCTTCATTTTGTTGATTCTACCCTTGTTGTTCTTTCTTTTTCACTCCTGGTTTGGTTTTCATAGGCCACTTTATGGTATCTTATTAATCTTATAAACTGCCTTACATATTTGCAACATTTTTAGAATGGTCAATCTAATCAATTTAGAATGTAGAATAAAATGAATGAATAATTTACTCATCAAATGGTGAAATGAATGAGTGGTTGAATAAAAAATGCGACCGAAGAGAAATTTCCTCAAAGTGATTTGGTAGAACAGAAATGCCAGAGAGTCTGAGAAAGAACCACTTTAGCATTACTGGACAATAAGCAAGACCGCAGATCTCGAGAGAAAAGGATGCATGAGGATTAAGAGATATACCAGATTGCTGAAAGGAGCACTGGCCCTGTGTCAGCAGAACTCATAGCCCTGTTAAAATATATATTGTGTATATAAGTGTAGAAAAAGTATAAGTTATAGTTAGCATAGGGATTCCCAGGTGGTGCAAGTGGTAAAGAATCTGCCTGACAATGCAGGAGACTCAGGATACATGGGTTCGATCCCTGGGTTGAGAAGATCCCCGGAGTAGGAAAATGGCAACCCACTCTGATATTCTTGCCTGGGAAATCCCATGGACAGAGGAATGTGGCAGGTACAATCCATGGGGCTGCAGAGAGTCAGACAAGACTGAGTGACTAAGCACACATGCACACGTAGTTAGGATAAGTTAACTGCTATAGTGAATAAGCTCCCAAATATATAATGGCTCAAACTCAACAGAATTTTGTTTCTTACTCATGAAACAGCACTGAACAAGTGAGCAAGTTGGCCAAACAGTCATTCAGGGAGTCCAAGCTGATGGAGGTGCTGCAGCATTCAACAGAGGCTTCCAAGTTTGTTCTAGAATCAACTCAGTCTAACCAGCCAGAAAGGGAAGAAGCATGGAACTTGCAAGAGGTTTAGATGAAGCACTGTGGAAACCAATTTCAGATAAAACTCAGGCATGTGACCACACCTAACTACAAAGGAGGCAGGGAAACATAGTCTAGCTCTGTGCCCAGAATGAAGAGGAGAATGTGGATTTGGGTGAGTCCCTAGTATTTCCTGTCACAGATCATTAGCAAGCCTAAAAAGTCAGATTTGAATACGGAACCTCAATAAATCCTGAGCTCCACATTGTGGTTCCTCTTCTCAGGAGACTGGGAACATGTGTCAAACAGCTGTTCAAGAGTTACTTTAGTAATAAAGTCTGGATGAGAATTCTACCTCCTGAAATTCTACTACTGGGAGCTTTTTCAGGGAACTTCTCCCAGCCCAGTTGCTCTTGTTGTTTGCTAAATTGAGTCTGACTCTTTGCGATCCCCTGGACTGTAGCATGTCAGGCTTCCCTGTCCTTCACTATCTTTCAGAGTTTGCTCAAACTCATGTCTCACTGGGGCTTCCCAGGTGGCGCTAGTGGTAAAGAACCCACCTGTCAATGCAGGAGATGTAAGAGACACGGGTCTGATACCTGGGCCAGGAAGATCCCCTGGGGGAGAGCAGAGCAACCTACTCCAGTTTTCCTGCCTGAAGAATCCCATGGACAGAGGAGCCTGGGCAGGCTGCAGTCCATAGGGTCACACAGAGTAGGAAATGACGGAAGCGACTCATCAGGCAAGCATGCATGTCCATTGAGTTGGTGATGCCACCCAACCACCTCAATCTCTGTTATCCACTTCTCCTCCTGCCCTCAGCCCAGTATAGAAACACAAGGAAAGCCCATCCCTACCATGATGAAAGTGAAAGAGGAGAGTGAAAAAGTTGGCTTAAAACTCAACATTCAGAAAACTAAGATCATGGCATCTGGTCCATCACTTCATGGCAAATAAATGCGGAAACAATGGAACAGTGACAGACTTTATTTTCTTGGGCTCCAAAATCACTGCAGATGGTGGCTGCAGCCATGAAATTAAGACTCGTTTCCTTGGAAGAAAAGCTATGACCAATCTAGACAGCATATTGAAAAGCAGAGACATTACTTTGCCAACTAAGGTCCGTCTAGTCAAAGCTATGGTTTTTCCAGTAGACATGTATGGATGTGAGAGTTGGACTATAAAGAAAGCTGAGTGCTGAAGAATTGATGCTTTTGAACTGTGGTGTTGGAGAAGACTCTTAAGAATCCCTTGGACTGCAAGGAGATCCATCCGGTCCATCCTAAAGGAGATCAGTCCTGAGTGTTCATTTGAAGGACTGATGCTGAAGCTGAAACTCCAATACTTTGGAGAACTGACTCATTTGAAAAGACCCTGATGCTAGGAAAGATCGAAGGCGGGAGGAGAAGGGGATGCCAGAGGATGAGATGGTTGGATGGCATCACCGACTTGATGGACATGAGTTTGAGCAAGCTCCGGGAGTTGGTGATGGACAGGGAAGCCTAGCGTGCTGCAGTCCATGGGGCTGCAAAGAGTCAGACATGACTGAGCAACTGAACTGAACTAAAGAAAAAGCATTTAACAAATTCCAACACCCACTCATGACAAAAAGCCTCAATAAACTAGGAACAGAGGAAAACTTCCTCAATTGGATGAAATTATCTGTTAAAAATAAACAAACAAAAAACACTACACTTAACATCATACTTCATGGCGAGAAACTCAAAGCTTTCCCACTAAGATCAGACAAGACAAAAGTGTCCCCTCACACCACTTCTTTTCAACATTGTGCTGAATGTCCTTGCTAATACAATAAGACAGGAAAAGGAAGTAAAGGGAATACAGATTGGAAAGAAAGACAAAAACTGTCTTTGTTACAGATGACAAGATTATCTAGAAGCTCTGAAGAGATCAATCAAGAACTCCTGGAATGAGTGATTACAGCAGGGCTACAGGACACAAAATTAATGAGTCACTTTGCTACATACTAAACAACCAGTAGGGCTTCCCTGGTGGCTCAGAGGGTAAAGTGTCTGCCTGCAATGCAGGAGCAGAGAAGGCAATGGCACCCCACTCCAGTACTCTTGCCTGGAAAATCCCATGGATGGAGGAGCCTGGTAGGCTGCAGTCCATGGGGTCGCCAAGAGTCGGACACAACTGAGCAACTTCACTTTCACTTTTTACTTTCATAGATTGGAGAAGGAAATGGCAACCACTCCAGTATTCTTGCCTGGAAAACCCCATGGATGGAAAAGCCTTGTAGACTACAGTCCATGGGGTCCCAAAGAGTTGGACACAGCTGAGCGACTTCACTTTCAAACAACCAGTAAGTATAATTTGAACTTAAAAACACAATACCATTAACATTAGCATGCCTAAAGTGAAATTTTTAGGTAAAACCTAACAAAATATACATAGGATCTATATGAGAAAAAATACAAAATTCTAATGAATAAAAGCAAAGAACTAAATAAATAAAAAGAGAGACAGTCCATGTTCATGGGTGAAAGTGATGTCGCTCAGTCGTGTCCGACTCTTTGCGACCCCATGGACTGTAGCCTATCAGGTTCCTCCATCCATGAGATTTTCCAGGCAAGAGTGCTGGAGTGGATTGCCATTTCCTTCTCTAGGGGATCTTCCCGACCCAGGAATCGAACCTGGGTCTCCTGCATTGCGGGCAGACGCTTTACCGTCTGAGCCACCAGGGAAGCCCTGGTGTTCATGGGTAGGAAGACAATATTGTCAGGATATCAGTTCTTCCCAATCTAAATTACAGACTCAATGCAAACCTAATCAAATCCCAGAAATTTATTTTATGGATGTCAAAAACTGATTCTAAAGTTTATATGGAGAGGCAAAAGACCAGAATAGCCAACACAATATTGAAGAAGAGCAAAATTGGAGGACTAATGCTACTCAACTTCAAGACTTATTATAAAACTATAGTAATCAAAACAGTGTGGAATCGGCAAAAAAAAAAAACACAAATAGATCAATGGAACAAAGTAGGGAGTCCCAGAATAGGACCACATAAACATAGTCAACTAATCTTTGAGAATGGAGCAATACAATGAAGCAGAGAAAACCTTTTCAACAACTATGTATCTCAGAGGATTTGATGAAGGTTTTATAACAGAGGTTCAAAGGTGGGGTCTCTGATAAGATTAGGGTATGAGCAGGGCTTGTAGTCCTTTAATCTCAGGTGGTCTGGATCTCAATCTTCATGAGCTTCTCTGGTCCCTTTCATCTTATTCTTGCCTGGAGAACCCCAGGGACAGAGGAGCTTGGTGGGCTACAGTCCACAGGGTCGCAAAGAGTCCAACACGACTGAGCGACTTCATTTTCACTTTCACTTTCACTTTCACTTTCAGGTGGTTTCTTGGCTGCTTCTCCCTTGATTAGCAACTGTTGGAATCCACCCTTTTGAACTCAGGGAAGGTCATGGAAGCTGGAGTCTTACCTACAAGAAACGGGGGAGAGAAAGGGCTCTGTGCCTGGGAGCCCCACAGGGCCCTACTCAGTTTCACACTCTTCACAAAAAATTAACTCAAAGGATCATAGACCTAAAATTTAAATGCAAAACTCTAAAAGTCTTAGACAATAATATAGGAGAAAACCTAAATGACCTTTGGTACAGTGATGCAGTTTTGGATATAACATCATAGGCATGATCCACAAAAGAAATAATTGCAAAAGATTTCAAGAGAATGAGAAGACTAGCCAAAGGCTGGGAGAAAATATTTACAAAAGACATTTCTGATAAAGGATTTCTACCCAAAATATACGAAGAACTCTTAAAACTCAACAATAAGAAAACAACTCAATTCTAAAATGAGCCTAAGAGCTTAACAGACACCTCACCAAAGAAGATATACAGATGAAAAATAAACATATGAAGACATTCCACATCATATATTATTAGGGGAAATGCAGAAGTAAACAACAATGATATACTACTACGTACATGTTAGAATGGCTAAAATTTGGAACACAGAGAACACTAAATGCTGGTCAGTTTGTAGAGCAATGGGAACTGTCACAAATTGCTGGTGGGAATGCCAAATGGTAAGCCACTGTGAAAGACAGGTGGTTTCTTACAAAACTACACATACTTTTACCATATGATCCAGCAATCACACTCCTTGGTATTTACCCACATAAAAACTTGCACGTGAATGTTTATAGCAGCTTTATGCATAATTGCCAAAACTCGGAAGCAGCCAAAATGTTCTTTAGTAGGTAACTGGATGAACTGCGGTACATCCAGACAATGGAATTCTTTCCAGTGCTAAAAGAAGTAAGCAACTGAGTCACAGAAAGAAATGGAGCAAAATTAAATACATGTTACTAAGTGAAAGAACCCAATCTGAAAAGGCTATATACTGCATGATTCCAACTCTATATGATATTTTGGAAAAGGCAAAACTATGGAAATAGTAAAAAGATCAGGGGTTGGAGGAAGGGAGGGATGAATAGGCAGAGCACAGAGGATTTTAGGGCAGTAAACCTACTCTGTATGATATTATAATAGCGGATACATCAAACCCATAGAATATGCAACACCAAGAATGAACCCTAATGTAAACTAGGGATGTTGGGTGATAATGGTAACAAATGTACTACTTGGGTACTGGGGAAGGTTATGTGTATGTGGGGGCAGGGAGTTTATGGAAAATCTCTCTACATGCCCCTCAATTTTGCTGTCAACCTAAACTGCTCAAAAAATAAAGGTTTAAAGAAAAATGATCAAATTCAAATATGTATATATATATATATATATATATATATACACACATAACTTGCATACATATTTTTCAAAAGATAAAAGGCAGATTGGGAAAAATATTTGTAACATGTTAAATGTGATTAATATCATTCATATCAAAGTACATCTATACATCAATAAAAAAGAAACACAATAGAAAAATCAGTAATAGATTAGAATGCAATCTCACAATATAAGAAGTATAAATGGAAAATAAATATGATACATGAAAAAATAGTTCCATGAATAATAAGAAAAATGACTTCCCAAGTTGTCTCCCCACACCTACTGTCCAACTGCCTGACTGAAATTTAAGAGGATAACAAGTCACCAAGGACTCCAGAGGAGGAGATGGAAGCTTGGGGCCATCAGAAGATGTTTAAAGAAATGGTCTCCAAAGATCTTAGGATTTATGAAGGTGAGAAGAAGCAGCTAGCAGCAGCTTCAGGAGTAAGCTATCAGAGAGGGCAGGGGCTAACAAGATGAGCTCTTTAAAAAAAAAAAAAGATGAGCCCTTGTATGTTAGCTAATATTTCTGGCTTCATTTTGTTGATTCTACCCTTGTTGTTCTTTCTTTTTCACTCCTGGTTTGGTTTTCATAGGCCACTTTATGGTATCTTATTAATCTTATAAACTGCCTTACATATTTGCAACATTTTTAGAATGGTCAATCTAATCAATTTAGAATGTAGAATAAAATGAATGAATAATTTACTCATCAAATGGTGAAATGAATGAGTGGTTGAATAAAAAATGCGACCGAAGAGAAATTTCCTCAAAGTGATTTGGTAGAACAGAAATGCCAGAGAGTCTGAGAAAGAACCACTTTAGCATTACTGGACAATAAGCAAGACCGCAGATCTCGAGAGAAAAGGATGCATGAGGATTAAGAGATATACCAGATTGCTGAAAGGAGCACTGGCCCTGTGTCAGCAGAACTCATAGCCCTGTTAAAATATATATTGTGTATATAAGTGTAGAAAAAGTATAAGTTATAGTTAGCATAGGGATTCCCAGGTGGTGCAAGTGGTAAAGAATCTGCCTGACAATGCAGGAGACTCAGGATACATGGGTTCGATCCCTGGGTTGAGAAGATCCCCGGAGTAGGAAAATGGCAACCCACTCTGATATTCTTGCCTGGGAAATCCCATGGACAGAGGAATGTGGCAGGTACAATCCATGGGGCTGCAGAGAGTCAGACAAGACTGAGTGACTAAGCACACATGCACACGTAGTTAGGATAAGTTAACTGCTATAGTGAATAAGCTCCCAAATATATAATGGCTCAAACTCAACAGAATTTTGTTTCTTACTCATGAAACAGCACTGAACAAGTGAGCAAGTTGGCCAAACAGTCATTCAGGGAGTCCAAGCTGATGGAGGTGCTGCAGCATTCAACAGAGGCTTCCAAGTTTGTTCTAGAATCAACTCAGTCTAACCAGCCAGAAAGGGAAGAAGCATGGAACTTGCAAGAGGTTTAGATGAAGCACTGTGGAAACCAATTTCAGATAAAACTCAGGCATGTGACCACACCTAACTACAAAGGAGGCAGGGAAACATAGTCTAGCTCTGTGCCCAGAATGAAGAGGAGAATGTGGATTTGGGTGAGTCCCTAGTATTTCCTGTCACAGATCATTAGCAAGCCTAAAAAGTCAGATTTGAATACGGAACCTCAATAAATCCTGAGCTCCACATTGTGGTTCCTCTTCTCAGGAGACTGGGAACATGTGTCAAACAGCTGTTCAAGAGTTACTTTAGTAATAAAGTCTGGATGAGAATTCTACCTCCTGAAATTCTACTACTGGGAGCTTTTTCAGGGAACTTCTCCCAGCCCAGTTGCTCTTGTTGTTTGCTAAATTGAGTCTGACTCTTTGCGATCCCCTGGACTGTAGCATGTCAGGCTTCCCTGTCCTTCACTATCTTTCAGAGTTTGCTCAAACTCATGTCTCACTGGGGCTTCCCAGGTGGCGCTAGTGGTAAAGAACCCACCTGTCAATGCAGGAGATGTAAGAGACACGGGTCTGATACCTGGGCCAGGAAGATCCCCTGGGGGAGAGCAGAGCAACCTACTCCAGTTTTCCTGCCTGAAGAATCCCATGGACAGAGGAGCCTGGGCAGGCTGCAGTCCATAGGGTCACACAGAGTAGGAAATGACGGAAGCGACTCATCAGGCAAGCATGCATGTCCATTGAGTTGGTGATGCCACCCAACCACCTCAATCTCTGTTATCCACTTCTCCTCCTGCCCTCAGCCCAGTATAGAAACACAAGGAAAGCCCATCCCTACCATGATGAAAGTGAAAGAGGAGAGTGAAAAAGTTGGCTTAAAACTCAACATTCAGAAAACTAAGATCATGGCATCTGGTCCATCACTTCATGGCAAATAAATGCGGAAACAATGGAACAGTGACAGACTTTATTTTCTTGGGCTCCAAAATCACTGCAGATGGTGGCTGCAGCCATGAAATTAAGACTCGTTTCCTTGGAAGAAAAGCTATGACCAATCTAGACAGCATATTGAAAAGCAGAGACATTACTTTGCCAACTAAGGTCCGTCTAGTCAAAGCTATGGTTTTTCCAGTAGACATGTATGGATGTGAGAGTTGGACTATAAAGAAAGCTGAGTGCTGAAGAATTGATGCTTTTGAACTGTGGTGTTGGAGAAGACTCTTAAGAATCCCTTGGACTGCAAGGAGATCCATCCGGTCCATCCTAAAGGAGATCAGTCCTGAGTGTTCATTTGAAGGACTGATGCTGAAGCTGAAACTCCAATACTTTGGAGAACTGACTCATTTGAAAAGACCCTGATGCTAGGAAAGATCGAAGGCGGGAGGAGAAGGGGATGCCAGAGGATGAGATGGTTGGATGGCATCACCGACTTGATGGACATGAGTTTGAGCAAGCTCCGGGAGTTGGTGATGGACAGGGAAGCCTAGCGTGCTGCAGTCCATGGGGCTGCAAAGAGTCAGACATGACTGAGCAACTGAACTGAACTAAAGAAAAAGCATTTAACAAATTCCAACACCCACTCATGACAAAAAGCCTCAATAAACTAGGAACAGAGGAAAACTTCCTCAATTGGATGAAATTATCTGTTAAAAATAAACAAACAAAAAACACTACACTTAACATCATACTTCATGGCGAGAAACTCAAAGCTTTCCCACTAAGATCAGACAAGACAAAAGTGTCCCCTCACACCACTTCTTTTCAACATTGTGCTGAATGTCCTTGCTAATACAATAAGACAGGAAAAGGAAGTAAAGGGAATACAGATTGGAAAGAAAGACAAAAACTGTCTTTGTTACAGATGACAAGATTATCTAGAAGCTCTGAAGAGATCAATCAAGAACTCCTGGAATGAGTGATTACAGCAGGGCTACAGGACACAAAATTAATGAGTCACTTTGCTACATACTAAACAACCAGTAGGCTTCCCTGGTGGCTCAGAGGGTAAAGTGTCTGCCTGCAATGCAGGAGCAGAGAAGGCAATGGCACCCCACTCCAGTACTCTTGCCTGGAAAATCCCATGGATGGAGGAGCCTGGTAGGCTGCAGTCCATGGGGTCGCCAAGAGTCGGACACAACTGAGCAACTTCACTTTCACTTTTTACTTTCATAGATTGGAGAAGGAAATGGCAACCACTCCAGTATTCTTGCCTGGAAAACCCCATGGATGGAAAAGCCTTGTAGACTACAGTCCATGGGTCCCAAAGAGTTGGACACAGCTGAGCGACTTCACTTTCAAACAACCAGTAAGTATAATTTGAACTTAAAAACACAATACCATTAACATTAGCATGCCTAAAGTGAAATTTTTAGGTAAAACCTAACAAAATATACATAGGATCTATATGAGAAAAAATACAAAATTCTAATGAATAAAAGCAAAGAACTAAATAAATAAAAAGAGAGACAGTCCATGTTCATGGGTGAAAGTGATGTCGCTCAGTCGTGTCCGACTCTTTGCGACCCCATGGACTGTAGCCTATCAGGTTCCTCCATCCATGAGATTTTCCAGGCAAGAGTGCTGGAGTGGATTGCCATTTCCTTCTCTAGGGGATCTTCCCGACCCAGGAATCGAACCTGGGTCTCCTGCATTGCGGGCAGACGCTTTACCGTCTGAGCCACCAGGGAAGCCCTGGTGTTCATGGGTAGGAAGACAATATTGTCAGGATATCAGTTCTTCCCAATCTAAATTACAGACTCAATGCAAACCTAATCAAATCCCAGAAATTTATTTTATGGATGTCAAAAACTGATTCTAAAGTTTATATGGAGAGGCAAAAGACCAGAATAGCCAACACAATATTGAAGAAGAGCAAAATTGGAGGACTAATGCTACTCAACTTCAAGACTTATTATAAAACTATAGTAATCAAAACAGTGTGGAATCGGCAAAAAAAAAAAACACAAATAGATCAATGGAACAAAGTAGGGAGTCCCAGAATAGGACCACATAAACATAGTCAACTAATCTTTGAGAATGGAGCAATACAATGAAGCAGAGAAAACCTTTTCAACAACTATGTATCTCAGAGGATTTGATGAAGGTTTTATAACAGAGGTTCAAAGGTGGGGTCTCTGATAAGATTAGGGTATGAGCAGGGCTTGTAGTCCTTTAATCTCAGGTGGTCTGGATCTCAATCTTCATGAGCTTCTCTGGTCCCTTTCATCTTATTCTTGCCTGGAGAACCCCAGGGACAGAGGAGCTTGGTGGGCTACAGTCCACAGGGTCGCAAAGAGTCCAACACGACTGAGCGACTTCATTTTCACTTTCACTTTCACTTTCACTTTCAGGTGGTTTCTTGGCTGCTTCTCCCTTGATTAGCAACTGTTGGAATCCACCCTTTTGAACTCAGGGAAGGTCATGGAAGCTGGAGTCTTACCTACAAGAAACGGGGGAGAGAAAGGGCTCTGTGCCTGGGAGCCCCACAGGGCCCTACTCAGTTTCACACTCTTCACAAAAAATTAACTCAAAGGATCATAGACCTAAAATTTAAATGCAAAACTCTAAAAGTCTTAGACAATAATATAGGAGAAAACCTAAATGACCTTTGGTACAGTGATGCAGTTTTGGATATAACATCATAGGCATGATCCACAAAAGAAATAATTGCAAAAGATTTCAAGAGAATGAGAAGACTAGCCAAAGGCTGGGAGAAAATATTTACAAAAGACATTTCTGATAAAGGATTTCTACCCAAAATATACGAAGAACTCTTAAAACTCAACAATAAGAAAACAACTCAATTCTAAAATGAGCCTAAGAGCTTAACAGACACCTCACCAAAGAAGATATACAGATGAAAAATAAACATATGAAGACATTCCACATCATATATTATTAGGGGAAATGCAGAAGTAAACAACAATGATATACTACTACGTACATGTTAGAATGGCTAAAATTTGGAACACAGAGAACACTAAATGCTGGTCAGTTTGTAGAGCAATGGGAACTGTCACAAATTGCTGGTGGGAATGCCAAATGGTAAGCCACTGTGAAAGACAGGTGGTTTCTTACAAAACTACACATACTTTTACCATATGATCCAGCAATCACACTCCTTGGTATTTACCCACATAAAAACTTGCACGTGAATGTTTATAGCAGCTTTATGCATAATTGCCAAAACTCGGAAGCAGCCAAAATGTTCTTTAGTAGGTAACTGGATGAACTGCGGTACATCCAGACAATGGAATTCTTTCCAGTGCTAAAAGAAGTAAGCAACTGAGTCACAGAAAGAAATGGAGCAAAATTAAATACATGTTACTAAGTGAAAGAACCCAATCTGAAAAGGCTATATACTGCATGATTCCAACTCTATATGATATTTTGGAAAAGGCAAAACTATGGAAATAGTAAAAAGATCAGGGGTTGGAGGAAGGGAGGGATGAATAGGCAGAGCACAGAGGATTTTAGGGCAGTAAACCTACTCTGTATGATATTATAATAGCGGATACATCAAACCCATAGAATATGCAACACCAAGAATGAACCCTAATGTAAACTAGGGATGTTGGGTGATAATGGTAACAAATGTACTACTTGGGTACTGGGGAAGGTTATGTGTATGTGGGGGCAGGGAGTTTATGGAAAATCTCTCTACATGCCCCTCAATTTTGCTGTCAACCTAAACTGCTCAAAAAATAAAGGTTTAAAGAAAAATGATCAAATTCAAATATGTATATATATATATATATATATATATATATACACACATAACTTGCATACATATTTTTCAAAAGATAAAAGGCAGATTGGGAAAAATATTTGTAACATGTTAAATGTGATTAATATCATTCATATCAAAGTACATCTATACATCAATAAAAAAGAAACACAATAGAAAAATCAGTAATAGATTAGAATGCAATCTCACAATATAAGAAGTATAAATGGAAAATAAATATGATACATGAAAAAATAGTTCCATGAATAATAAGAAAAATGACTTCCCAAGTTGTCTCCCCACACCTACTGTCCAACTGCCTGACTGAAATTTAAGAGGATAACAAGTCACCAAGGACTCCAGAGGAGGAGATGGAAGCTTGGGGCCATCAGAAGATGTTTAAAGAAATGGTCTCCAAAGATCTTAGGATTTATGAAGGTGAGAAGAAGCAGCTAGCAGCAGCTTCAGGAGTAAGCTATCAGAGAGGGCAGGGGCTAACAAGATGAGCTCTTTAAAAAAAAAAAAAGATGAGCCCTTGTATGTTAGCTAATATTTCTGGCTTCATTTTGTTGATTCTACCCTTGTTGTTCTTTCTTTTTCACTCCTGGTTTGGTTTTCATAGGCCACTTTATGGTATCTTATTAATCTTATAAACTGCCTTACATATTTGCAACATTTTTAGAATGGTCAATCTAATCAATTTAGAATGTAGAATAAAATGAATGAATAATTTACTCATCAAATGGTGAAATGAATGAGTGGTTGAATAAAAAATGCGACCGAAGAGAAATTTCCTCAAAGTGATTTGGTAGAACAGAAATGCCAGAGAGTCTGAGAAAGAACCACTTTAGCATTACTGGACAATAAGCAAGACCGCAGATCTCGAGAGAAAAGGATGCATGAGGATTAAGAGATATACCAGATTGCTGAAAGGAGCACTGGCCCTGTGTCAGCAGAACTCATAGCCCTGTTAAAATATATATTGTGTATATAAGTGTAGAAAAAGTATAAGTTATAGTTAGCATAGGGATTCCCAGGTGGTGCAAGTGGTAAAGAATCTGCCTGACAATGCAGGAGACTCAGGATACATGGGTTCGATCCCTGGGTTGAGAAGATCCCCGGAGTAGGAAAATGGCAACCCACTCTGATATTCTTGCCTGGGAAATCCCATGGACAGAGGAATGTGGCAGGTACAATCCATGGGGCTGCAGAGAGTCAGACAAGACTGAGTGACTAAGCACACATGCACACGTAGTTAGGATAAGTTAACTGCTATAGTGAATAAGCTCCCAAATATATAATGGCTCAAACTCAACAGAATTTTGTTTCTTACTCATGAAACAGCACTGAACAAGTGAGCAAGTTGGCCAAACAGTCATTCAGGGAGTCCAAGCTGATGGAGGTGCTGCAGCATTCAACAGAGGCTTCCAAGTTTGTTCTAGAATCAACTCAGTCTAACCAGCCAGAAAGGGAAGAAGCATGGAACTTGCAAGAGGTTTAGATGAAGCACTGTGGAAACCAATTTCAGATAAAACTCAGGCATGTGACCACACCTAACTACAAAGGAGGCAGGGAAACATAGTCTAGCTCTGTGCCCAGAATGAAGAGGAGAATGTGGATTTGGGTGAGTCCCTAGTATTTCCTGTCACAGATCATTAGCAAGCCTAAAAAGTCAGATTTGAATACGGAACCTCAATAAATCCTGAGCTCCACATTGTGGTTCCTCTTCTCAGGAGACTGGGAACATGTGTCAAACAGCTGTTCAAGAGTTACTTTAGTAATAAAGTCTGGATGAGAATTCTACCTCCTGAAATTCTACTACTGGGAGCTTTTTCAGGGAACTTCTCCCAGCCCAGTTGCTCTTGTTGTTTGCTAAATTGAGTCTGACTCTTTGCGATCCCCTGGACTGTAGCATGTCAGGCTTCCCTGTCCTTCACTATCTTTCAGAGTTTGCTCAAACTCATGTCTCACTGGGGCTTCCCAGGTGGCGCTAGTGGTAAAGAACCCACCTGTCAATGCAGGAGATGTAAGAGACACGGGTCTGATACCTGGGCCAGGAAGATCCCCTGGGGGAGAGCAGAGCAACCTACTCCAGTTTTCCTGCCTGAAGAATCCCATGGACAGAGGAGCCTGGGCAGGCTGCAGTCCATAGGGTCACACAGAGTAGGAAATGACGGAAGCGACTCATCAGGCAAGCATGCATGTCCATTGAGTTGGTGATGCCACCCAACCACCTCAATCTCTGTTATCCACTTCTCCTCCTGCCCTCAGCCCAGTATAGAAACACAAGGAAAGCCCATCCCTACCATGATGAAAGTGAAAGAGGAGAGTGAAAAAGTTGGCTTAAAACTCAACATTCAGAAAACTAAGATCATGGCATCTGGTCCATCACTTCATGGCAAATAAATGCGGAAACAATGGAACAGTGACAGACTTTATTTTCTTGGGCTCCAAAATCACTGCAGATGGTGGCTGCAGCTAGGAAATTAAAAGATGCCTGCTCATTGGAAGAGAAGCTATGACCAACCTAGACAGCACATTAAAAAGCAGAGACATTACTTTGCCAACAAAGGTCCATCTAGTCAAAGCTATGGTTTTTTCCAGTAGTCATGTATGGATGTGAGAGGTGGACTATAAAGAATGTTGAGCACCAACTGATGCTTTTGAACTGTGGTGTTGGAGAAGACTCTTGAGAGTCCCTTGGACTGCAAGGAGATCCAACCAGTCCATCCTAAAGGAAATCAGTCCTGAGTGTTCATTGGAAGGACTGATGCTAAAGCTGAAACTCCAATACTTTGGCCACATGATGCAAAGAACTGACTCATTTGAAAAGATCCTAATGCTAGGAAAGATTGAAGGTGGGAGGAGAAGGGGATGACAGAGGATGAGATGGTTGGATGGCATCACTGACTCAATGGACATGAGTTTGAGTAAACTCCAGGAGTTGGTGATGGACAGGGAAGCCTGGTATGCTGCAGTCCATGGGGGTTGCAAAGAGTCAGACACGACTGAATGACTGAACTGAACTGAACTGAACAGTGTATTTTAAGAGAGTCACCATGGTATGAAGGAGAAATAAGAGCTGGAAGATTGACTACAGTTGTCAATAGGGGAGGTTATTCTGTGCAGCCTTGAGGATTCATGGAGAGAATGCCATGCTGATGTCGATCTTTGTTAAACCACTGATCAATCTTTTGCAGAAGCACATTTTTTAAAAAATATTATGTCTATTGTTCACTTCTGCCTTGCTATGGTAAGGCTATTTCCACGCTGAGTGGGAGAAATAAAAGAACAGCTGTACCACATCTCTTAACCATGAACCTTAGTAGGCACCCATTTTGCTAAAAAGAAGAAATCAATTTTTTGTCTTACAAGAAAGATAAAGCTCATTTAAAATGAAATATTAGGAATACCTATTTAAATGCAAATTGAACTACAGCATTTATATGTGTCAATTAAAACCCCTCAAAGAATTTTCCTGAAATATTAACATTTACTTAGGTGAAATTTTTGTTTTAAAGAAAGCAATTCACAATTTAAAACTGTCCTGAATTTCATGGCACTGTTTAAAAAAATAAATCTTTGTTAGTTCTGGTAATATTAGACTTAAGGAACTGATTTAGTTTCAGCATGAAAAACGTAACTCTTTGGCCCATCCAAGAAATGCCATACTGAGGATTTTGCCCCAGGTGGGCACCCTGTCAGAAAAACCAAGGTGAGCAGCGACTGTTGACACCCACAACACAACCTAAGAATAATGAAAAGCTAATATTCACTGAGTATCTACTGATGGTGCCAGGCATTTTCTTCTTCAGATTATGTCAGTTGGTCTCCACAGTCCCCCAGAGAGAAAAGTGGATAAATGTTCCTATCCTATTTTAACAGATGAGGAAACCAAGTATCAGAGAAGTAGCAGCTGATCCTCAGTTTCACAACTAATAAGTGGTAAATCCAGAATTCAAAGTCGTGTGTGTTTTATTACAAAGCCCATAGTTCTAATCACTCTTCTAGGCTGGTTGAATATTCATTAGAATGACTGATGCTGAAGTTGAAGCTCCAATACTTTGACCACCTGATGCAAAGACTCAACTCATTGGAAAAGACCCAGATGCTGGGAAAGATTAAGGGTAGGAGGAGAAGGTGGTGACAAAGGATGAGATGGTTGGATGGTATCCTCGACTCAGTAAACACGAGTTTGAGCAAACTTGAGGAGAGAGTGAAGGACAGGGAAGCCTGGTATGCTTCACTCCATGGGATCGCAAAGAGTTGGACAACTTAACAACAGCAAAGCTGACTCACATATGTCTAGCTTAGTGTCTTCCCAGTCAGATGCTTTTCCCATTCTGTATGGAGGTCAAGACTCCTTGGACTGCTCCTGCAAGCTGTGAGTCTTTTTCAATGCTGTAATAACAGCCACTGACCCTGCTAAGAAATTCCACCTGCTGACTGGAACCATGTCATTTGAATGGTCTGCCATTTGAGCCTGTTAATTTCCTCTTCTAATCAAGGAAGGCTCTTATATTATTACACACACAGACATGATTGACCTTACTGGATATACAAGGAACCACAACTGGATTCTGCCCACCAGCACTCACTACTTTTCTCTCCCCAGAAGTTGCTTACAGCTGCTCACTGACCCTAGCAATTCCTTTAAAAGATGATCAGGCCTTTAGTCCACAATTGCAGCATAGAATGATGGTAGAACAGATATGAGATAAGGAAAGCAAATTACCTTAAATTTATTTTTTTAAAAAACCCACCCTGACTATAGCAGATCTTTTTGCAGATAATGTTTTTATGTGAGAAAAGGAAAATAGTTAGAAAATAATACAATAGAACATCAGCTGGCTCCACCTTTTCCCAGACCATAACAGACATCACTAATAGAATCCAGCACAATTTCCTTCTGAACTTGACAATCTTCTCAACATGGCATCCTAATAATAGTTGATATGTATGATTGGACCCAGTTTATCCACTCCAGGTATAAAAGAACACAGGAATCCTTCTGCATGAAAAAGTGAGTGTTCTGGGGCTACTGAAGTTGGCAAAAGCTGTGGAAAGGAAAGGCTGGAATCCCCATGACATATTTGACTGACTTCCCAATTTTGTCTTCAATCTATTGAGAGTCATAACACTGTTCATGAAAGGCATCATTGAATTGAATACTAAACTATGTTCAAATAAGCAAAAACAAAAAAGGAAGGGAAGGAAAACAGAAAGGAAAAAAACAGAACATAAATAATAAAATGATAGGTCCAAGTTCAAATATATCAATAATTACATTAAATGTTCAAAATATACCAGTTAAAACAGAGGTTACCAGATGGATGATGGATTTAGAAAGAATAAAAATATGAGATTATATGCTGTCTATAAGAAATTCACCTCAAATATAATGACATAGCTAGGTTAAAGTGAAAGAAAAGAAAACCATCTACCTTCTGAAAATGTTTGCAAAATACAAAATGAAATACTAGCAAATGGAATCCAGCAGTATATATATATTCATGTGTGTGTTTGTGTGTGTGTGTGTGTGTGTTCAGTTGCTTCAGTCATCTCAAACTCTTTGTGACTCTATGGACTGCCAGGCTCCTCTGTCCATGGGAATTCTGCAGGCAAGAATACTGGAGTGGGTTGCCATGCCCTTCTCCAGGGAATCTTCCTGATCCAGGGATCAAACTTGCATCTCAGCATCTTCTGCATTGCAGGCAAATTCTTTACCCACTGAGCCACCCGGGAAGCCCATATACATAAATATATATATGTATATATATATATATATATATATACACACACACACACACACACACACACATACACACACACACACACATATATATAGTATTTCAAAAAAAATCACTTCAACAAATTCAATATTCATTCATGACAAAAGCTCTCAACAACTGAAACAGAATGGAACTTCATCAACTTAATAGAAGGTAGCGTTATTGGCTGAATTGTGTCCCTTGCAAAATTCGTAATTGGAAGCCCTAATCTCCAGTACCTCAGAATGTAACTACATTTGGAGACAAGCCTTTGAGGTGGCACACCATGATCTTATAGTGGTTAGTACTCTGCATTGTGGAGAAAAAGTTGGCTTAAAGCTCAACATTCAGAAAAATAATATCATGGCATCTGGTCCCATCACTTTATGGGAAATAGATGGGGAAACAATGGAAACAGTGACAGACTTTATTTTGGGGGGCTCCAAAATCACTGCAGATGGTGACTGCAGCCATGAAATTAAAAGATGCTTACTCCTTGGAAGGAAAGTTATGACCAACCTAGATAGCATATTAAAAAGTAGAGACATTACTTTGCCAACAAAGGTCTGTCTAGTCAAGGCTATGGTTTTTCCAGTAATCATGTATAGATGTGAGAGTTGGACTGTGAAGAAAGCTGAGCACCAAAGAATTGATGCTTTTGAACTGTGGTGTTGGAGAAGACTCCTGAGAGTTCCATGGACTGCAAGGAGATCCACGCAGTCCATTCTAAAGGAGATCAGCCCTGGGTGTTCTTTGGAAGGAATGATGCTAAAGCTGAAACTCCAGTACTTTGGCCACCTCATGAGAAGAGTTGACTCATTGGAAAAGACTCTGATGCTGGGAGGGATTGGGGGCAGGAGGAGAAGGGGACGACAGAGGATGAGATGGCTGGATGGCATCACTGACTCAATGGATATGAGTTTGAGTGAACTCCGGGAGTTGGTGATGGACAGGGAGGCCTGGCGTGCTGCAATTCATGGGGTTGCAAAGAGTCGGACATGACTGAGCAACTGAAATGAACTGAACTGAACTGAACTCTGCATTGTGTAGATAGGTGATTTAAAGAGGTGATTATGTTAAAATGAAGAAAGGATAGGCCCTAATCCAATCTGGATGGTGTCTTTATAAAAAGAAATTTGGACACACAAGGAAACACCAGGGACGTGCACACAGAGGAAAGACCATGTGAGGACATAGAGAAAAGGCAGGCAGGTGCAAGACAAGGAGAGAGGCCACACAAGAAATCAGACCTGCTGACACCTTCTGAGACTTCCAGCTTCTAGAAGAGTGAGAAATAAAATTTCTGTTGTTTAAGCCACCCAGTCTGTGGTACTCTGTTATGGCACCCTTAACACAAGATACCTACAAAATAATACAGGAACCTATAACTAACACTGTATCTAAGGATGAAAGATTGAGTGGTCCCCCCAGCCTCCAGCCCAAAATCAGGAACAAGAATGTCTGCTGTCCTAATCTAGTGTGAATAGGCATATGAAGAGGAGAGTCTGTGATTTATCAAGATAATTCCATAGATCTTATTCATCCCCTCACCTCAACCCCCTCCACTAGACCAACTCCAACGCCAACACACAAATACACACACACAGACACAAATCATGCCTATTATTTGAATGTCCTTTTTAAAACTAATTTTCATCCAAATTATCAAAATAGTTGCTTCAATTCGCTTTGAATGGACATATGCCATCTTGGGCATAATGAGAAGAAGGAAAAGGGAATCAAATTAACAGCAAGATTGTGAGGTCTGCAAAAGGAAATTTTTTTAAAGAAAAAATAATTTTAATGTGCTAATAGATGAAAATTGCAACCCACACATCCTTGCCATGTTGGGAGGGTCAGGGTACATTTCTAACAGCACTATGTTCTCTGGTCATAATGTTATTATCTGTATCATAATTAAAGAAGAATAAAAATATAATGATTTAAAACATATAAATCTTCTTAGAAATCTCAGTTTGGGGCAATTTATTTGGAGGTTTCTTTTCTCCCCACATATAAGGTATCTGAGAAATATAAAACTGTGTCTACCAAGTGCCACTTCACACCTACTCTTACAAAATGTGAAAACTCTAACTGGAGACATTACATGTAGGCTACTTAACCTATGAGTGAGCCGGTTTACATGCTATATGTTGCACTAGATGAACATTGAAAAGGTAGTTTTAAAGAAAATAAGGACTGTGTCCTGAACTTCTGTTTTCCCTAGAGGTTTTTTTAAATAATGCCTTCATCTCTTCCCCATTTTCCAGTTGTCTTCTCCAGCGCCACAGCCATAATTTAGCAGTATTATGTGCTGTCACTTCTGTGTTAGTAAACACCAGGACTTGCTGTGTAATTATAAAATAACCTCATAATGAAATGCAGTGAAGAGTTCTAATTACATCTTAATGTTGCTTAACAACTATTCTACCTTAAAATGTGAATTTTCCAACCATGTATCCTAATGAGTTATCAGAATGTATTAGCTCTCCCCGAAAATGTACAAATGAGGAGGTAGACATAGACGATTACCGCCAGCATGCATGTGTGTGAGAACACTTATGTATTCAAAATTAATATACTACCTTAAAAATTCTTAAAATATAAAAGCACATCAAAATGCTGCAACAACTACAGGGCATGATTTTTTTTTTAACTCATATTTCACTTTGAAGGAGGAAAAAATGCGAAATTATTCTCCAAAGCAAAAGATTACAGTTAAAGCTGTCTTCTTAGAATAGAGGACAAATACAAGTTAAACTGAAAACATCCACACTTTTTCATAAGAACACAGAGCTAAAAGAAAACTCACTGTGTGATCTAGGAAATAAGACTTCCCATTTACTTTATTCTTTAAAAATTTCCAAGAAGGACTCCTCCCATATTTTATTGTTCTGTCTTTTCACGGCATCCTTCTAAGCATTTATATAAACCCCTTAGTTACTGACATAGGAAGACATGGTAAAAACCTGTTATTCATTTCTTCACAGGAAAAACGTCACAATCCTCTCTTCTTCCCTTGCATTGCCAGAATAAACAAGTCTAATCCATTTGTTTTTGGAAAACACCAATCCCCCAAATCCTCTACCACTACCTGCTGAAATCTGCTCTAGTTCCTCCTCACACTTCTTTTCATTTTATTTTAAAGTATTTTATTTATTTATTTTTGGCTGTGCTGAGTCTCCATTGCTGCTTTTCTCTAGTTGTGGAGAGCAGGGGCTACTCTCTGGTTGCCATGCACAGGCTTCTCATTGCAGTATCTTCTCTTGTTGCCACGCACAGACTCCAGGGTATGCAGGCTTCAGTAGTTGCGGCTCCCTGGCTCTAGAGCGCAGGCTCAGTAGTTGTAGTGCCTGGGCTTAGTCGCTCTTTGGTATGTGGGATCTTCCCTGATCAGGAATCAAACCTGGGTCACCTGCATTGGCAGGCTGATTCTTTACCACTGACCTACCAGGGAAGCCCCCCTCCTCACACTTCTGTCAAACCATTTAAATTGCTACTTCTACTTATAAGGCCTAATTAATGCCCTTTCAGGTATAAAAAAAATTTTAATGCAATTACATTAAGCCCAGTGAGGGTATTGCCCATAGAATTCTGCAAAATGTGCTCCAGCTTTGTACTTTCTATCAGCTTATGCAGAGCTAACATAAGTGTTGCCATTGATTCACTGGAAGTCTTTATTTCCATTATCCAAGTTTTGGGGTTATTAGGGATATGAAACTCTGAGTCTTAAATATCTCCCTCCCCACACTCACATAAGTTGTTAAAGCTGCTCTTAATGAAGGTATTTGTTTACAGGTGATTCTAACAAGATACACTGGAAATCTTGCTTCTCTGCCTACGCCAAGTAAATAGAAGAAATGACATCTCTTAGTTTTTTTGATTCTCTTTGGTCAAGTCTATCAAAGCAACAAGGCTAGAAGTTCTGAGAATGCATTCTAAACATGTTCAGTTGATGGGAGAGAGAAGGAAGAAGAGGAGAGAAGACACCTCGGGCATCACTCAGACGTCTCATGTTCATTCCCTTAACTTTGCAGTGCTACAGTGGCTGGACAGGGAGCTTTCTGTCTGTGTACAGAGAACTGTCTGCATCATGCAGAACCAACGTGATGTTGAACTCTGCTAGGCACCATCACTAGGCAGTTTTCAGCGTCATAGTGCTCCAGGACACAAGCTTTTGGAGTCTCGCTGGAGTTTCAGCTCAGCTCTGCTGCTTGCTAATTGCGTTACCTTGAGCAATATGCTTAGTCTCAGTCTCCATTTCATCATCTATAAACTGAGACTAATAACACTCACCTCACAAGATTATTGGAGATTAAATTTGAACAATGAATAAAAGGAGGGGGAGGAGACATTTCAGTCTAAGAAAGCAGCATAGGCAAGTGCAAACCTGCAGGAAATACATCATGTGTAGAAGATGCTGAGATCTAAGATGGAACTAGAGGATAGAGTAGGAAGGACAGAGCAGCAGACAAGATCGAACCACTCAGGGGACCATTCAAAAGCAAGAGTCAGGAAGCTCTTCTTCAAATTCTATCTCCACTCCTAAAGGTCATGAGAGCACGAACAAATTTCTTATCTTCCCTGAGACTCACTGTCCTCATTTGTAAAATATGGGCAGTTTGTGCTTCTATTCAAGCTGTCCTTCCAACAAGACTATCCATTCCCACTGCTCTCAGCCTAACTCTAATAAGATCCTTTAAGATCTAGGATGCCTGCCCTCCTTTGAATCCCTGTTGTTTGTACCCCTGGTATATCACAGTAATTAACCTCTTAAATTCTAATTAATTAAGCAATTAACTAAACAACTTTATACCATTATAAATCATAATTTATAACAGATCAGTTTATATCTCCTCTGTGCTGGGCTGGGCTCAGTCGCTCAGTTGTGTCTGACTCTTTGTGACCCCATGGACTGTAGCCTGCCAGGCTCCTTTGTCCATGGGGATTCTCTAGGCCAGAATACTGGAGTGGGTTGCCATGCCCTCCTCCAGGGGATCTTCCTGACCCAGGGATCGAACCCAGGTCTCCTGCATTGCAGGCAGATTCTTTACTGGCTGAGCCAACAGGGAAGCCCAAGAATACTGGAGTAGGTAGCCTATTCCTTCTTCAGAGGAACTTCTCGACCCAGGAATCGAACTGGGATCTCCTGCATAGCAGGTGGATTCTTTACCAGCTGAGCTACTAGCTATCTTCTCTACTAGACAGTGATTTCAGGTCAATTTTTGTGGCCATCACATTACATGACACATTACATGTCTCATAAGGCAAGAGACAGCTAAGTAAGCTAAGCTTGTATAAAGGAAGAAGAGAGAGAGAGACAGAGAAAGGGGATTGGGGGAGCAGATGTGTCCAAGAGGCAAAAGGAATCACCTGAAGTGAGTGTGCGTTGTGAGCTTGACTGCAGTCTCCTCTCACCACTAAATCCCTATCGAGTCTCCATCACTCATTACCCTCCCATGCAAGCGAATTCTCAGCAGTGCAGGGTAAGGCACTGGATTGGAAAGATGGTGGCAATAATTATAATCATAGCTATTATCTGTGGATGGTGTATCACATATCAGGCCCTGGGCTACAGTACATCTTTTCAGTATTATATACAATGTTCCTTTTTTAATCACAAAAATGCAAGTCTTTGGTTGGTATAATGCTGTTATTTGAGTATTTTTTAAAAGTCTGAACCCTCATTCTGAGACTTAACCAGAGAATTATATGCTGCATTAAAATAAGTACTCTAGTCAAGAAGCATTCATTTAGAAAATTTTCTAACTATATCCCTCCCGTTTAAAACCCATAATCAATTATCTATCTAATTAATTGTTTTAATTCCCCCCCCCTTTTTTTTTTTGCTAATAATGAGGCCAAGCAACTTTTTTTTATATCATTAGTCATTTATACTTGTCTCACCAGTCTGTCAGAGTCACGGGATGACTGGCAGACAGTGTGTGAGGGGTACTCAGGGAGACTGGTGCAAGAAGGGAGATCCCGCCAACACGCCCAGCCCCTGGCTCAGAATCTGGCTCCTATTTCTCCTTCTCTCCTCCACGAAGGCCAGCCCCCACCTCTCAAGATTTTTTAACTGAAAACTTTCCAACAATTCAAGCTGGAGACACTTAAGCCAGAGGACAAAAGATCCATAGTAGCAATCCTGGTACACTTAGATGTGAAACACACCTGGGGACAAAGTTTATTTAACCAGAAATTCCTGGTTACATGAAATAAATACACAAATTACCAATATCATAAATAGACTTTGATATTTCCAGTCACTACCAAGGCCTCTTGCTGAAAACTTTCTCTGAATTATCTATTTTGGTCCTCATGTTGGGATGGGGAAGGTAACTGAATAATTACTATATCATTAAGCAACAGAAAAGAATAAGCAGACACTTGTCTCTAGATGACCCAGGACACCGAGAGTTCTGCTTTTAGTTTTGATAAAAGGAAAATAGATTTTGTTATTCACGCTCACCCAGTTTAAGAAAAAAAAGGAGAACTATCACTTCTTATTTGGGCTTCCCAGATGGTTCAGTGGTAAAGAATCTGCCTGCCAACACAGCTGAAGCAAGAGATACAGGTTCAGCCCCTGGGTTGGGAAGATTCCCTGGAGAAGGAAATGGCAACCCACTCCAGTATTCTTGCTTGGAAAATTCCATGGACAGAGGAGCCTGGCGGGCTGCAGTCCATGGGGTAACAAAGAGTTGGACAGGACTGAGCACAAACACATGCGTGTATGCATGCACTTCTTATTTTAATCAATATTAGACCGATTTAAAGGACCCCAAAGCCCTTTAGTACCAACGAAGCATAATTTCTGGGAACTTGGGAATGACAGTCAGGCTGGCACTGCAGGCCTGCTACAGGAGGCCACGTGCGTGTGCTAAGTCGCTTCAGTCGTGTCTGATTCTTTGTGACTCCATGGCCTGTAGCCAGCCAGGCTCTTTTGTCCATAGGATTCTCCAGGCAAGAATACTGGAGTGAGTTGCCATTTCTCCTCCAGGTTATCTTCCTGACCCGGGGTTGAACCTGCGTCTCTTATGTCTCTTGCATTGGCAGGCAGGAAGGCCACAGGGGCACTAAAAACAGATGAATCCTATCACATCTCACAACCTACCTAGCAGAGACAACTGTTCTTTCTAGTCCAAATTCCAGAGTCTATACCAAGCATTCATTTTGTTCTAATGTTAAAGGTAAATAAAACTGCTTCCAGTAATAAACGTTCCTGTTTGTTTTGGTTTTTTTTTTAAAGTCTTCATTGATTTTTATTACCAAAGCAAATAAAGCACTCATTTACTCTTGCCGTGCATGACCTATAGTTTCTTACTGGGAGCCCCTCTAGCCCTCTGGCCTCCAGCTTTCCTGACTGCAGGAGTGAGCTCACCGCTGCGCAGGCCAGCCTGGGAGGGAGGTCGTCAGCTAATCACTCCCTCAAAATGGGAGATGAAATGTGAACAACCTGCTCAAGCTCCCCACAGTGGGACCATCTGAGGTGTGTTCTTCATGGTCTTCAGAGGCCCACAGCAGAACTGGGTCCCAGTCGTCCCCAGAAGCTTTAGATTGGTCTCCTTCCTTTCCTTCTCACATTCCCTCTGCCTTTTGGAGTTTCCTGGGATCACCTCCCAGATAAACTGCTGCTGCTGCTGCTAAGTCACTCCAGTCGGGTCCGACTCTGTGTGACCCCATAGACAGCAGCCCACCAGGCTCCTCTGTCCCTGGGATTTTCCAGTCAAGAATATTGGAGTGGGTTGCCATTTCCTTCTCCAATGCATGCATGCATGCTAAGGCGCTTCAGTCGTGCCCAACTCTGTGCAACCCCATGGACAGCAGCCCACCAGGCTCCTCTGTCCACGGGATTCTCTAGGCAAGAATACTGGAGTGGGTTGCCATTTCCTTGTCCACACAGATAAACTATTGGTGCGTAAATCCCCATGTGCATCTGAGGAAGTCCTACCTAAGACAATGCCCATGTATTTCTCAGCTCAGGCTTCCATAACAAAGGATCACAGCCTGGGTGATTTAAAGAATAGAAATTTGTTTTCTCACAACTCCAGAGGCTAGAAGTCCAAGATCAAAGTGTCAGCAGGATTGGTTTCTTCTGAGGCCTCTTCTGTGGACGTCTTCTCCCTATGTCTTCACATGATCTTTCCTCTGTGTGTCTGTGTCCTAGTCTCTTTCTTCTTAAAGGACATCAGTTATAGTGGACTAGGGCCATCATTAATTTAATCACCTCTTTAAAGGCCCTGTCTTCAAATACTGTCATGTTTTGAGGTATTAAATGTTAAGACTTCAAAAATATGAATTTGGGGAGTGAGAAGAACATAATTCAGCCCATTAAAACTAAAACAAAAATAAGTACATAAAGTTAAAACATGTGAGCCAAATTCAACTGCCAACCTCCTCCAAAGAAAAAAGACAAGAAAGAAAAGGAAAAATCTATTGTGTTTATCCTTCAGGCTCTTTCTCTGTGTGTAGTTGGAATGATGTTATAATGACAAACTCAGGCAAAGTAAAGATGACATCAATTTCCTTATTTTCCCTGATTCAATTTAAATCAGAACGCTTGTACTAGACAATTCAATCTGAACTGATCCTAGACACCTTTCCTTTCTTTAAGTTACCCAAGTATCACAGAGACATGTGAGGTCCCAGGAAAACATTAACAATCCTCACCTTCAGTCCACTGTGGTCATTCCTTCTCTCTCCAGGTTCAGATTCTCAAAGACAGGCAGCTTCCATACTGGGCTTGGGACACTAGCTTCTCAGAGCCTCAGTGTAGTAACAGTGTTAGTTCCTCAGTTGTGTTGCCATTTCCATTTCCATCTCCAGGGGATCTTCCTGACCCAGGGATCGAACCCTGGTTTCCTGCATTACAGGCAAATTCTTTACTATCTGAGCTACAGGGAAACCCCCAGGCCTCAGTATCCAAGATCTAGTCTTGCCAACGCATCCACTCCCCTTTAAGGTCCTGCTAAAACCATGAAATTCAGATGGGATCCACGGGCCAGGACTCAAAGCCAGTCGGAACCCAGACTGAGACTTGAACCCATGGTTTGTTTTGTTTTGTGGCTGTGCCATACAACATGTAGGATCTCAGTTCCCTGACCAGGGATTGAACCTGTGCCCCTTGCATTGGAAGCATGGAGTCTTAATCACTGGACCACCAGGGAAGTCCTGACCCCGTGGTTTTTTAATTGAGATCACACACCTGGTCTCAGGACTTAATGAATTTCAGGTTCTTCAGTGAGAGACAAAGTAATAGGTAAGAAGTGGACTATTTTAGAGAGAAGCACACTCCACGGATAGAGTGTGGGCCAACTTAGGAGCCAAGAGATCCTGAAATATGGGGTGGTTAGTTTTTATGGACTGGGTAATTTTGTAGGCTAGAGCTTCCCCAGAGGCTCTGTGGTAGAGTCCACCTGTCAATGCAGCAGAAGTGGGTTCAATCCCTGGGTCTGGAAGATCCCTTGAAGAAGGAAATGGCAACCCACTCCAGTATTCTTGCCTGGGAAATCCCATGGAAAGCAAAGCCTGGTGGGCTACAGTCCATGGGGTCGCAAAGAGTTGGACACAACTGAGCACACATACAATGCATTACAATGTATTACAATCAGCATATAATATGGCTCACGGTCCACTGGAAGTCAAATTTTCCACCACCTTGGATTTAGTTTGTTCTAACCAGTTTTTGTCATGTCCTATGGCTATGAAATTTTTAAAGGCTGTGCCCTGCCCTCTTCCCTCCTGTTTCATTACCATTCCAACAGGCCACAGGCCCCACAGCCAGGAGGCAGTAGAGAAAGAGTAGCAATTAGGAGCATGAATCAGGAGGTTGGGCCACTGGGGAATCAGTCCTGGCTCTACACTTTGCTAGTTATGTGACCTCGGGCAAGGTGCTTCCCTCTTGTGGTTCAGTTTCCTCATTTGAAAAGCTCTGAATAAAAATAATCTGTTTAGAAAGATAAATACTATATGATTTCACTTACATGTGGAATCTGAAAAAAAAAAAAAAGATGACCACACATAACAAAACAGAAACAGATAATGATACAGAGAACAAATAGGTGGGTTGCGGAGAAGGCAATGGCACCCTACTCCAGTACTTTTGCCTAGAAAATCCCATGGATGGAGGAGCCTGGTAGGCTGCAGTCCAGGGGGTCGCAAAGAGTTGGACACAACTGAGTGACTTCACTTTCGCTTTTCACTTTCATGCACTGGAGAAGGAAATGGCAACTCACTCCAGTGTTCTTGACTGGAGAATCCCAGGGATGGGGGAGCCTGGTGGGCTGCCGTCTATGGGGTCGCACAGAGTCGGACACGACTGAAGCGACCTAGCAGCAGCAGCAGCAGCCAGAGGGGAGAGGGGAGGCAAGAGGAAAGAAATAGGTAAGGGAGATTGACTTCCAGTTGCAAAATAAATGAGTCATGAGTATGAAACATGCAGTGTGGGAATGTAGTCAATACTGTAATATATTTGTATGGTAACTGATCATAACTAGACTTATTGCAGTTATCATTTTGAAGTGTATAGAAATATTGAATCACTGTGTTGTGTAACAGGAACTAACATAGTGTTATAGGTCAATTACACTTCAAAAATAAACAAACTCATAGAAAAAGAGATCAGATGTGTGGTTACCAGTGGGAGGAGGTAGGAGGGAGGGGGAATTTGATAAAGGCAGTCAAAGGGTAGTGCATGTGTGCTAAGTTGCTTCAGTCATATGACTGTTTGCAACCCTATGGACTGTAGCCTGCCAGACTCCTCTGTCCATGGAATTCTCTAGGCAAGAATACTGGAGCGGGTTACCATGCCCTCCTCCAGGGGATCTTCCTGACCCAGGGATCAAACTTGCATCTCTTCTATCTCCTGTATTGGCAGGAAGGTTCTTTACCACTAGTGCCACCTGGGAAGCCCAGTCAAAGGGTACAAACTTCCAGTTATAAGATAAAAATTAGGGATATAATGATAAATGATAAATATAATTAACACTGCTGTATGTAATACATGAAAGTTGTTAAGTGTGTAAATCTTAAGAGTTCTCATAAGAAGAAAAACAATTTTGTATCTATATGAGATGATGGATGTTCAATACACTTGTGAAATCATTTCATGATGAATGTAAGTCAAATCATTACACTGTACACAAACATACAGCACTGTATGCTAATTATATCTCAACAAAACTGGAAAAAATAGTCTCTGTTTCATGACTAATACTCATACTTACCCATTTAATCATTGCAATGAATCTTATCATTTGTCCAGATGAGAAAAATAAAACCCTTATTCAGGGTCATACAGCTAGTAAATGACAAAGCTAGGATCTGTACCTGACTCTCAGACAACTGGAACCAACCTCCTGGAGCAAATAAATATCTGAAAGTTGATGTAAAAGTTGTTAAATATATTCTATTTTTATGTAATGCAATTTTATTACTAGACCATAAGAATCTGTGATAATGGGAAATTCTAAGAAAGTTATGTCAAATATTTACTACTAACATATGCCCCATGCTGACTTGGCCCAGCCAGTGGACAAGACAAACCCAGTAGGCTATGCTGAAATGCTCATTCCGAATTTGCAAAGGTTGGGGGCTACCTTGGTTTCAGAGATACTCATGCCTGGCGGCATAAAGCAGCCACCAAGATTAAGAGATTTGCCCACAGTAAGGAATTTAACCTAGGTTGCATAATTCCAAATCCTTTTACATTATCCTTGAGTGATCAATTCATCCCAATTTGCCTGGGACTCTCCAGGTATTAACCGTAGGACATCCCTCATTCCCCAGATACCAACACCAGGATAGTAGATCAACACCAGGATAGTTAATCACCCTTAGCCTCTCATATTCAGGGAATGAGGATGGGAAAACTGGGGAAGGTGGAACATGAGAGAGCAGATGACTATTATGTTTGTAAAGGTGGCTCACATTTGATGATTTCTGAGGTTGTTTCCAGTCTAATCAGTGCAAAGGGGCAAAGATGTTATCAGTTGCTTAGATGTTAATTTCCTAACTTCAGT
This sequence comes from Bos indicus x Bos taurus, assembly GCF_003369695.1. NCBI lineage: Eukaryota > Metazoa > Chordata > Mammalia > Artiodactyla > Bovidae > Bos > Bos indicus x Bos taurus. Next base: position 77,257,018 of record NC_040083.1, on the reverse strand, counting down.
TCAGTTCAGTCGCTCAGTCGTGTCCGACTCTTTGAGACCCTATGAATCGCAGCACGCCAGGCCTCCCTGTCCATCACCAACTCCCAGAGTTTACTCAAACTCATGTCCAATCGAGTCGGTGATGCTATCCAACCATCTCATCCTCTGTCGTCCCCTTCTCCTCCTGCCCCCAATCCCTCCCAGCATCAGAGTCTTTTCCAATGAGTCAACTCTTTGCATGAGGTGGCCAAAGTATTGGAGTTTCAGCTTTAGCATCAGTCCTTCCAATGAACACCCACGACTGATCTCCTTTAGAATGGACTGGTTGGATCTCCTTGCAGTCCAAGGGACTCTCAAGAGTCTTCTCCAAAACCACAGTTCAAAAGCATCAATTCTTTGGTGCTCAGCTTTCTTCACAGTCCAACTCTCACATCCATACATGACCACTGGAAAAACCATAGCCTTGACTAGACAGAACTTTGTTAACAAAGTAATGTCTCTGCTTTTTAATATGCTATCTAGTTGGTCATAACTTTCCTTCCAAGGAGTAAGCGTCTTTTAATTTCATGGCTGCAAGTCATCATCTGCAGTGATTTTGGAGCCCCCAAAAATAAAGTCTGACACTGCTTCCACTGTTCCCCCATCTATTACCCATGAAATGATGGGACCAGATGCCATGATCTTTGTTTTCTGAATGTTGAGCTTTAAGCCAACCTTTTCATTCTCCTCTTTCACTTTCATCAAGAGGCTCTTTAGCTCCTCACTTTCTGCCATAAGGGTGGTGTCATCTGCATATCTGAGGTTATTGATATTTCTCCCGGCAATCTTAATTCCAGCTTGTGCTCCCTCCAGCCCAGCGTTTCTCATTATGTACTCTGCATATAAGTTAAATAAACAGGGTGATAATACACAGCCTTGGCGTACTCCTTTTCCTATTTGGAACCAGTCTGTTGTTCCATGTCCAGTTCTAACTGTTGCTTCAATTTAGTAGCTGGTAATATCAATAACCTCAGATATGCAGATGACACCACCCTATGGCAGAAAACGAAGAGGTATTAAAGAGCCTCTTGATGAAAGTGAAAGAGAGTGAAAGATTGGCTTAAAACTCAGCATTCGAAAAACTAAGATCATGGCATCTGGTCCCATCACTTCATGGCCAATAAATACGGAAACAATGGAAACAGTGACAGACTTTATTTTCTTGGGCTCCAAAATCACTGCAGATGGTGACCGTAGCTATGAAATTAAAAGACGCTTACTCCTTGGAAGAGAAGCCATGACCAAACTAGACAGCACATTAAAAAGCAGAGACATTACTTTGCCAACAAATGTCCATCTAGTCAAAGCTATGGTTTTTCTAGTAGTCATGTATGGATTTGAGAGTTGGACCATAAAAAATGTTGAGCACCTATTGATGCTTTTGAACTGTGGTGTTGGAGAAGACTCTTGAGAGTCCCTTGGACTGCAAGGAGACAAAAGCAGTCAATCCTAAAGGAAATCAGTCCTGAATATTCATTGGAAGGACTGATGCTAAAGCTGAACTCCAAAACTTTGGCCACCTGATGTGAAGAACTGACTCATTAGAAAATACCTAGATGCTGGGAAAGGTTGAAGGCAGGAGGAGAAGGGGACAACAGAGGATGAGATGGTTGGATGGCATCACTGATGATGAACATGAGTTTGAGCAAGCTCTGGGAGTTGGTGATGGACAGAGAAGCCTGATGTCCGTGGGGTCACAAAGAGTCGAACGTGACTGAGGGACTGAACTTAACTGAACTAAAGAAAGTGAGACCACACCTAAGAAAAGTAGCAACTCTAGCAGTACTGTGGAAGGTCACTCTGGTGAACATAACTCTATTCTGTCCCCACACTTCCAAACAGAATAGACCCTGCTATCCTGTCCTGATTCCCATACTGTACTCTATGGTCACATATGAAATCATCTACTGAACTTGTTTGCATGCTTCTTTGTCTTACTGGACACCAAAGTTCTTGGACAGACTGAGTACTATCCATCATTAAATACCCTGGCACACATCAGGTATTTGTTAATTTTTGGTTGATTAATTGAACAAATGAATGATCACCTTTTTCTTCTACATTTAATTCACAATACACAATACAGGTAAGCTGAAAGCAGCTTACCTCCAGTGGGTATCATGAGTATCTTGAAAAGAACATTATGTAATGACAGTATCTTTCACATTAATCAAACTAATCGCATTAGTGGTAGAATTACTGATTAGTGATGCCCTTTCACACCTGAAAGTTTTGCATTTTTGCAAATCTATACTGTAGTTTTCCATTTGAATCATGCAAGATCTACTTGCACCATCATTACATTATATCCATTTCTCAGACAGGTGTGTCTCTGTTGCTTAAAACTATATATCTAATCTAACAAGTAGAGGATTTCTTTACCCAGTGTCTTGTGTCGCTGAGGTTTTCTAATGTTTTTGATGGATCTGGCCAACATTTATTAAGTACCCACTAAATATTTTGTATGAATGCCACTGATTCTTCAACATACATTTCATTGAATGTTCAGGACTAATAGAGTCTCAAAATGGTATAATATAATCTTCTGTCTATCAGATCTAGTCTCTTAAATCTATTTCTCATTTCCACTGTATAGTCATAAGGGATTTGATCTAAGTCATACCTGAATGGTCTAGTGGTTTTCTCCACTTTCTTCCATTTCAGTCTGAATTTGGCAATAAGGAGTTCATGAACTGAGTCACAGTCAGCTCCCGGTCTTGTTTTTGTTGACTGTATAGAGCTTTTCCATCTTTGGCTACAAAGAATATAATCAATCTGATTTTAATGTCAACCACCTGACGATGTACATGTGTAGAGTCTTCTCTTGTGTTGTTGGAAGAGGGTGTTTGCAATGACCAGTGCGTTCTCTCAGCAGAACTCTATTAGCCTTTGCCCTGCTTCATTCTGTACTTGAAGGCCAAATTTGCCTGTCACTCCAGGTGTTTCTTGACTTCCTACTTTTGCATTCCAGTCCCCTATAATGAAAAGGACATCTTTTTTGGGTGTTAGCTCTAGAAGGTCTTGTAGGTCTTCATAGAACAGTTCAACTTCACCTTCTTCAGTGTTACTGGTTGGGGCATAGACTTGGATTACTGTGATATTGAATGGTTTGTCTTGGAAACGAACAGAGATCATTCTGTCGTTTTTCAGATTGCATCTAAGTACTGCATTTCGGACTCTTTTGTTGACTATAATGGCTACTCCATTTCTTCTAAGTGATTCCTGCCCACAGTAGTAGATATAATGGTCATCTGAGTTAAATTCACCCATTCCAGTCCATCTTAGTTCACTGATTCCTAGAATGTTGATGTTCACTCTTGTCATCTCCTATTTGACCACTTCCAATTTGCCTTGATTCATGGACCCAACATTCCAGGTTCCTATGCAATATTGCTCTTTTAGCATCAGACCTTGCTTCTATCACCAGTCCCATCCACAACTGGGTGTTGTTTTTGCTTTGGCTCCATCCCTTCATTCTTTCTGGAGTTATTTCTCCACTGATCTCCAGTAGCAGATTGGGCACGTACCAACCTGGGGAGTTCATCTTTCAGTGTCCTATCTTTTTGCCTTTTCATACTGTTCATGGGGTTCTCGAGGCAAGAGTACCAAAGTGGTTTGCCATTCCCTTCTCCGGTGGACCACATTCTGCCAGACCTCTCCACTGTGACCCATCCATCTTGGGTGGCCCTACATGGCATGGCTTAGTTTCATTGAGCTAGACAAGACTGTGGTCCGTGTGATCAGATTGGCTAGTTGTCTGTGATTTTGGTTTCAGTCTGTCTGCCCTCTGATGCCCTCTCTCAGTGCCTACCATCTTTCTTGGGTTTCTCTTACCTTAGACGTGGGGTATCTCTTCACGGCTGTCCCACCAAAGCACAGCCGCTGCTCCTTACCTTGGACATGGGGTAGCTCCTCTCGGCTGCTACCCTCGACACTGCTTCTCAGCTGCGACAGTGCGGATCTGATAAACAGAGTGCCTGATGAACTATAGACGGATGGTCGTGACATTGTACAGGAAACAGGAATCAACCATCCCCAAGAAAAAGAAATGCAAAAAAGCAAAATGGCTGTCTGAGGAGGCCTTACAAATAGCTGTGAAAAGAAGAGAAGTGAAAAGCAAAGGAGAAAAGGAAAGATATACCCATTTGAATGCAGAGTTCTAAAGAATAGCAAGGAGAGATAAGAAAGCTTTCCTCAGCGATCATTGAAAAGAAATAGAGGAAACAACAGAATGGGAAAGACAAGAGATCTCTTCAAGAAAATTAGATACCAAGGGAACATTTCATGCAAAGATGGGCTCAGTAAAGGACAGAAATGGTGGGGACCTAACAGAAGCAGAAGATATTAAGAAGAGGTGGCAAGAATACACAGAAGAACTGTACAAAAAAGATCTTCATGACCCAGATAATCACGATGGTGTGATCTCTCACCTAGAGGCAGACATCCTGGAATGTGAAGTCAAGTGGGCCTTAGGAAGCATCACTACAAACAAAGCTAGTGGTGGTGATGGAATTCCAGTTGAGCTATTTCAAATCCTAAAAGATGATGCTGTGAAAGCACCACACTCAATATGGCAGCAGATTTGGAAAACTCAGCAGTGGCCACAGGACTGGAAAACGCCTGTTTTCATTCCAATCCCAAAGAAAGGCAATGCCAAAGAATGCTCAAACTACCACACAATTGTACTCATCTCACACGCTAGTAAAGTAATGCTCAAAATTCTCCAAGCCAGGCTTCAGCAATATTGGAACCATGAACTTCCAGATGTTCAAGGTGGTTTTATAAAAGGCAGAGGAACCAGAGATCAAGTTGCCAACACCTGCTGGATCATCAAAAAAGCAAGAGTTCCAGAAAAACATCTATTTCTGCTTTATTGACTATGCCAAAGCCTTTGACTGTGTGGATCACAAGAAACTGTGGAAAATTCTGAAGGAGATCCGAACACCAGACCACCTGACCTGACTCTTGAGAAACCTGTATGCAGGTCAGGAAGCAACAGTTAGAACTGGACATGGAACAGACTGGTTCCAAATAGGAAAAGGAGTATGTCAAGGCTGTGTATTGTCACCCTGCTTATTTAACTTATATGCAGAGTACATCATGAGAAATGCTGGGCTGGAGGAAGCACAAGCTGGAATCAAGATTATAGGGAGAAATATCAATAACCTCAGATATGCAGATGACACCACCCTTATGGCAGAAAGTGAAGAAGAACTAAAGAGCCTCTTGATGAAAATGAAAGAGGAGAGTGAAAAAGTTGGCTTCAAACTCAACATTCAAAAAACAAAGATCATGGCATCCAGTCCCATCACTTCATGGCAAATAGATGGGGAAAGAGTGGAAACAGTGGCTGACTTTATTTTTGGGGGCTCCAAAGTCACTGCAGATAGTGATTGCCCCATGAAATTAAAAGATGTTTACTCCTTGGAAGGAAAGTTATGACCAACCTAAACAGCATATTGAACAGTAGAGACATGACCTTGTCAACAAAGGTCCGTCTAGTCAAGGCTGTGGGTTTTCCAGTGGTCATGTATGGATGTGAGAGTTGGACTGTGAAGAAAGCTGAGCACCAAAGAATTGATGCTTTTGAACTGTGGTGTTGGAGAAGACTCTTGAGAGTCCCTTGGACTGCAAGGAGATCCAACCAGTCCATTCTAAAGGAGATCAGTCCTAGGTGTTCATTGGTAGGACTGATGTTGAAGCTGGAACTCCAATACTTTGGGCCACCTGATGCGAAGAGCTGACTCATTTGAAAAGACCCTGATGCTGGGAAAGATTGAGGGCAGGATGAGAAGGGGATGACAGAGGATGAGATGGTTGGATGGCATCACAGATTCAATGAACATGGGTTTGGGTGAACTCCAGGAGATGGTGATGGACAGGGAGGCCTGGCATGCTGCAGTTCATGGGGTTGCATAGAATTGGACATGACTGAGCGACTGAACTGAACTGAATCTCTGCCTTCAAGGCATTTCTGGTCTACTGGAAGAGCTGAGACTTATATACACATGAAAAGATAAGCAATAATGAATATTAGGTAAAGTAGTTCATTTAATGTGTCAAATGAGCAGTATAGAAAATAAATGACAATACCCTTGGTTATCATTATTTTACCTGTCTTTCTCATTATACTGTGAATGCTTTGAGGGTATATAATTTGTAACCTCAGCATCTACTTTTTGAGAGATTTTTTTTCTTGAGACATTTTATTTTTAACTAGCTTTCCAGGTGATCTAAAATACAATAAAGGTTAAGAATCAGTATTGTAGATAATAGGGAGGGACTGACGTATTTGAAGCAAGGTGAAGATTCATCTAGCAGAATGCAAGATGAAACAGAGTACAGAGAAAATGGAGATCAAAGATACAGAATGAAAGCTGCTGTATTTCTCCACTCATGAGATAATAAAGACTAGAAACACTAGGAAGAGCATAAAGGGAAAGAAAGCATTAGGCATGGAAAGCCCTGAGCAGAAGGAATCACCAAATTTAGTGACTGAACGTTTGCTAGAGAAGGAGAATGAAAAATAACTTCAGAGCTCATCAGTGAATTTGGTAAAGCTGCAGGATGCAAAATTAATATACAGAAATCTGCTGTATCCCAATGCACTAACAACAAAAGATCAGAAAGAGAAATTAAGGAAACAATCCCACTTACCATCACAACAAAAAGAATAAAATACCTAGGAATAAACCTACCTATGGAGGCAAAAGACCTGTACTCAGAAAAGTATAAGATACTGATGAAAGAAATCAAAGACAACAGAAACAGATGGAGAGATATACCATGTTCTTGGATTGGAAGAATCAATATTGTAAAAATGACTGTACTACCCAAAGCAATCTAGAAATTGAGTAAAATCCCTATCAAATTACCAATGGCAGTTTTCACATAATTAAAACAAAAAATTATACAGTTGTATGGAAACACTAGATCCTGAATAGTCAAAGCAATGTCAAGAAAAACAAAGCTGGAGGAATCAGGCTCCCTGAATTCAGACTATACTACAGTGATCAAGACAGTATGGTACTGGCAGAAAAACAGAAATATAGGTCAATGGTACAGGTACCTACAGGGTAGAAAGCTCAGAGATAAATCCATACATCTATGGGCATCTAATCTATGATAAAGGAGACAAGAATATACAATGGAGAAAAGATAGTCTTTTCCATAAGTAGCACTCAGAAAACTGGACAGCTACATGTAAAAGAATGAAATAAGAACACTCCCTAACACCGTAAACAAAAATAAATTCAAAATAGATTAAAGATCTAAATGTAAAGCCAGACACTATAAAATTCTTAGATGAAAACATATGCAGAACACTCTTTGACATAAGTCGCAGCAAGATCTTTTTTGGTCCATATCCTAGAATAATGAAAATAAAAACAAAAAAATTTTAAAGGAATCTAATTAAACTTAAAATCTCTTGCACAGCAAAGGAAACCATAAACAAAAGAACAACCCTCAGAATGGGAGAAATATTTGCAAATGAAGCAACCGACAAGAGAATAATCTCCAAAATATACAAACAGCTCAAGCAGCTTAGTATCTTTTTTTATATCTTTCCACCAATCAAAAAATTGGCAGAAGATCTAACAGATATTTCTCCAAAGAAAATATGCCAATGGCCAAAAAGCACATGAAAAGATGCTCAACATCACCAATTGTTGTTGTTGAGTTGCTGAGTCATGTCCTACTCTTTTGCAACCCCATGGACTGTAGCCTGCCAGGTTCCTCTGTCCATAGGATGTCCTGGGCAAGAAGACTAGAGTGGGTTGACATTTCCTTCTCCAGGGGATTTTCCCAAGCTAGGGATCAAAACTGAGTCTCCTGCATTGGCAGGTGGATTCTTTACTGCCGAGCCACCGTGGAAGCATTTATTAGAGAAATGTAAATCAAAACTACAATGAGGTATTACCTTACACCAGTCAGAACGGCCATCATCAAAATAATCTACAAACAGGGATTTCGTTGGTGATTCAGTGGCTAAGACTCTACACTCCCAATGCATGGAGCCTGGGTTCAATCCCTGGTTAAGAAACTAGATCTCCACATGTCTCAACTAAGACTTTGCTTGTAGCAACTAAAGATTCCACATGCTGCAACTAAAGATCCCGCATGCCAAAATGAAGACCTGGCACAGCCAAATAAATAAATAAATATTTTTAAAAATCTACAAACAATAAAGCTGGAGACGGTGTGGAGAAAAGGGAACCTTCTTATGCTGTTGGTGGGAATATAAATTGGTATAGCCACTATGGAGAAAGGAGTATGGAAATTCCTTTAAAAACTAAAAATAGAGCTACCATATAATCCAGCAATCCCACTCCTGGGCATATACCCAGAGAAAACTGTAATTCAAAAAGATGCATGTACCCCAATAGTGCACTGCAGCACAATTTACAATAGCCAGGACATGGAAGCAATCTAAATGTCCATCAAGAGAGGAATGGATAAAAAAGATGCGGTACACATATACAATGAAATACTACTCAGCCATTAAAAAGAATAATGCCATTCGCAGCAACAGGGATGGACCTAGAGATTGTCACACTGAATGCAGTCAGAGAAAGGCAGTATCATATGATATCACTTATATGTGGAATCTAAAAAAAAATGGGGAGGTGTACAAATAAACTTATTTACAAAACAGAAGTAGAGTCACGGATGTAGAAAACAAACATGATTACCAGGGAATAAGGAGAGGAATGGATAAATTGGAAGACTGGGATTGACATATATACTACTATATATAAAGTAGATAACTAATAAGAACCTGATGCATGGCACAGGGAACTCTACTCAATATTCTGGCCTCTATGGGAAAAGAATATTTTTTAAAAATGAGTGGACATATGTATATGTATAACTGATTCACTCTGCTGTACAGCTGAAACTAACACAACATTATAAATCAACTGTACTCCAATAAAAATTTTTAAAAAGAAAAACTGAAAAATGAAAAGAAAAATAACTTCTATGTTTTTAACTTAAGGAACTGGAATGATAATAGCAATAACAACTAGCATGTAATAATCACTATAGGCAGTCACTGTGGCTGGGCTACCTCAACAACCATGCCCAACTCTCTTCTTTTGCACTCATCTCCCATTACAGAGGCCCAAAACTAAACAGTTTCTTTCACAGCCTCTCTTATAGACAAGAGTGGACATGTGACTTATCCTTGGCAATCAGATGTAGGGAGAAGTCCTTTGAGAGACTTCCAGGAAAGCTTTTGTTTTCTTGATGAAAGAGACAGTGGGTGCTGGGCCTGCCCTTCTGCTTTCTTGCCTTGAGTGCAGATATGACATCTGGACCTGCAATGCCTGATGACCACAATGTGACAACTGTGAAGACGATAAGTCAGCACACTAAAGATGGCAGAGGAGAAGGTAGAAAGAAATGGGGTCTTTGGTGGCATCAGTGAACTGATGCACCAAACCTGGAACTACCTACCTCTGAAATTCTAGTTATAAAAGATAATTAAACATGTTTTTTTACCTACAGTACTGTTAATTGGCATTCTGTTACTTGCAACGCAATACAACCAGACTGATATAAACACCGACTATGTGCCAGGTACTGATCTAAGAAATTTAACTCGATGTTTTACAACAATTTGATGAGGAATGTGTTATTATTACCCCAGTTATACAGATGAGGTAATTAAGGCGTCAAAAAAGTCAAATAATTTGGCCAAGGCCACCCATCTCATAAGTAGCAGGGCAGGGAATTAAAACTAGACAGTCAGCCTCCCAAGACTTCATCCTTTACCACTACATATCTAGTTTCTCAATATTGGTGAGAGTATAGATAGAAATAAGGATGTTGGGAAAGGTGTTAATAGTTGGAAATCCAAGTGGAAATGTCCATCAGGCAGTTAGAAATGCCAAGCCTTCAGCACAAGAACATTGAGGACATTATTTAGAACAAGGAGCAAACTCCATTGAAATAAGAGTTGATTTAGAAGCTACAAAAGTTCCAAATTGTCTATCTACAAGGTGAGCTGAGCTGAATAGAATATATGGCAAACCTAACTTGGTTGCCTGAATAATGATGCTTTGTTGACAAAATGCCTTTGACTATTCAAAAGTTGGCTCCCTTGTTAGTGCAGCATTTATGTTTCAGCTTAGGAGTGCATGGTTTAAAGGAATGCTATTAAGTGTTACTCTTCACTTCGTATTGCCAGAGAAGATTGTTGGCGGTGCAGGCCAAGGCAGAACATGACCTCAATCTTCCAGACAGCTGCCAGTTTGCAAGGCTGGGCTGACCTAGCCAAATTACCTGGAATCTGGAATAGGGCTTCCAGGGCTGCTGATTGTCCTACCATCTTCAACATCAGGGCAGCCTATTCTCAGAAAATAGAATGAATGTTGTTTACCTTCATACCACTGAGGTTCAGAATAAAAGATGTTTGTGAGAACCAGAGTGGGAGAAGGAGGGGGAAATAGGCGACATTCCTTCCAAATAATGGTACTAAGAGCTTCACTTACTGAGCACTGGCTCTGTGATGAGGGAGTGACTTTTGTACCTTATCTCACCCAAACCAAGGTAATTTCTGTTCTGCTTCTATTTTAATGGAATCACAAAATGTCCAGAGAAAATTGTTGTTAATCACTGATAGTACCTTGGCACTTGCCAGTTGTTTTTCGTTGTTTTCTTCCATCATTCCTCAAAGGCCTAATAAAAGTAAACCACGACTAATGCCCGTGACACGGTGATAATTCTCATACAAGGCTGATAACTAGGAAAATAGATCAGTCCTGTGGAAAACAAATTGGCCTGCCTGAGAGATCTGAGAGGTCACCTATATGAAAAAGATACACCTAGGAACTCCCCGCTGCCAACTTTGAAAGGTTGGTATTTACACGGTCCTAGAAATGGAGCCAACCTATTCCTTACTGATACAACATAAGGTTATAAATACTCTGCTGCATTGGAAAAGAACTAAAGAAGGGAAAGATGTAAATTACACAGTCCAGGTATTGGCCAGAATGTTTTGTCCTTTCCTTGGTGATGAGCTTCATTTCTGATCTAGATGTTCTGATCATCACAAACCACAGATGACACTGGAACAATTTTATTATTATTAAATGCTTAAATGATGTGACAATCACTTAAGTAACTAGAGTACACATATTAAACCTTTAATTCATAATCCTTTTGCCAAAGCACTTCTGTTAGAACTTAATTTACTATTTCTCTAGATTCACACTCCAAGTCTAATCATTACAATTAATTCCAATCTCCTTAATCAAGGATGCATGTCTTTACTTATTCTCCTTAAAAGTAATAGAGATTATAAATGGATGGATTTCATTACTGTTCATGATTGTGGTCAGTTGTTCTCAGGTCCTTGGTCTGGCACCATTTCCCTCCGGGATGCTCTTTGGAATCTAAACAATCATAGAGTTAGCTGCTAATAACAACAACAACAAAAGGGAGATGGGAAAAAAAATACACATCACACTTACTTCAGAGATAAGAATGAAACATGCTGAATCACCACTGAAGAGGTCAGTAGCCCAAGGCCACTCATGCCTCATGATTGGCAGCTGCAAAGGGTTCCCTCTGCCAAGCCTGCTGTCCAGAGGGCAAGAGGTCAGAATAGCACAGATGCTGACTTGGAGAAGTGGCTCACCCAGCATTAGTGGATAAAACCAGACAGACTGGAAAAGCACCTACAGGCGGGACCTAATCTAGTATTTACATAAAAACATACAGGGCAGTAATTAGCAAGTCCTTCCACAATTCTGCAAAAGTTGATTATTTGGGGGACTTCCCTGTGGTCCATTGGTTAAGAATCTGCCTGCCAGTTCAGGGGACACCAGTTTGATCACTGGTCTGGAAAGATTCCACATGCTGCAGGGCAACTGTGCCCATGTGCCACAACCACCGAGTCCACACTCTAGAGCCGGTGTTCCACAAGAGGAAGTTCACTTACAGCAAAAAACACCCAGTGCAGCCAAAAAGAAATACAAATAACTTTTTTTAAAGTCAATTATTTTATGTCCCCAAAAAGAATGAAGAAGTAAATTCCCTCTTAGACTTCAAAATCCTCCGAGATACACATCTAGTGAAGTACTACATGCAGAGTAGGAGATTAATAAATGTTTGTTGGAAGTTAACTGACATGTCCTATTGTTGATTCTATATGTCATAAATCTATGACAAAATAGGTACTGTTGTCCCCATTTTACTGTGAAGAAACTGAGAAAGACAAGTTTGGTAACTTGTTTAAAAGGAATAGGAGAAGGAAATGGTAACCCACTCCAGTACTATTGCCTGGAAAATCCCATGGACAGAGGATCCTGGTAGGCTACAGTCTATGGGGTCGCAAAGAGTCGGACACGACTGAGCGACTTCTTTTTCACTTTAAAAGGAATAAAGTCAGGACTCAAACTCAAGTCTTTGTGGTCCCAAAGCTAAAGTTCTTTCTCTTGTGTCATGATGCTGCAAACCATCTGCTTTGCTATATTAAGAAAAGAACTTGGCATCTTTTCTAACTTTCATAAGACTATCCTATATATGTAAAATCCCCTTCTATCCAGGTCTCCTTATTCCCTGCAGATGACCTCTTTTATTACTTCATTCAAAATGTGGACAGGCTTCCACATTAACACCACTTCTTTGTCTTTTCTCCCATCCTCCTTTCCTTCACTACTGTCTCAGAGAAAGTGGTGACCCTCCAGTTCTGGGTGAGATTTTTCTACTCTAGAACTATGGCCCACTTTGTCCATAACCTCACAGAGAAGGCTCAAGCCCTAGCCAATGCTGCTGTGACTTCCCTGCTGTGAAGCCTCGACTAGCCATAGTTTGCACTAGGTTAAAGTTGAGTTAGTTCCTCCAACCCTGCTGACATTCCTATTGCTATTCAGAGGTTTAAAAAAATAGTCATTAGTGCTCAGACTAGTGGCTTCACAGTTAAATTAAGGAAGCTCCACTGAATGGTCTCATGGCCACTAAATTGGTAGTGTGATTTTATGTTGGTGAGATCATAGGCAAGTGCAGCATAATTGGTTATGTTTGAAAACCAGTCTTTAACATCTGATTATATTTGGTTTATTATTTGAGTGTCATTGAACCATGTGTGACCAGACTGCTATCTGAATAAAGTGATGTGTCAAAAATCAGTGTTTTCTCTATCAAACACTACACTGCGGTCACGATATTTCTTGGTACTAAGTTGGGTTGTCTTTTACTTTGATACATTAATACAGCTCCAAATGTATGTCTTTGCATAGTCTGAAATTGGAAAAGATATGTGCAAATTTAACAATGTAGTACACACATATAAGAGAATAACATTTTAATTTGATGGTCTGAAATATAATGTATATATTAAATCATGTCAGTAGTCATAAAGAATAAAATTTGGACTATTTATTCTTGCAACATCACAGAAATACCTTTTGATTATAGCTATGTCTATAAATGTCGGTGTATTTCTTATCAATTTGAATATAGTCTCCTCAAGAGAGAACAGCAGGCTGGTCTTCTAAATGTGTATCTTTGCAACATCTTTAGCAGTAGGACAGAGTCAATGAGAATCCTGATCTACATTTTAAATCTAAGTTTGATACATATTATATCATTAATCTATTCAGCCTTATGATTTTTAGAACTTATCTTGGCAAAATAAAATATCTAAACAGGATTATACTTTAGTACCATGCATGGGTCTAAATAGCATATTATATCCTGAAATAAACAGATGTGATTGCTATGAAGAAAAAGGAAAGAAAAAATAAATGATCTTCCTTTATCTCAAAGTGAAAGCTCATTCTGTGTCTCTCATTCTCATCCATTCTCTGGGGCCTTACTTCATCAGGAATCCCCACAACTTGACCACATTTAACTACATCTCATTCCTTCTTCTGTGACTTCTTCCTGCCAATGTATAAATGTTTTGAAGTGCTCCCCATCTTAATACACACACACACCCCCACACACATCACCTCCACTCACCAGGCTACTCCTTGAATTACATTCCTGTTCCCACTTCCTTTCCTTTACCACCAAGTTTCTTTGTCAGGGTTTCCATTCCTCACCATCTAACAATGTGTAACCTCACCAAATACAAACAATTCTCTCTTGATAACCACTGAAGGATCAAATCCAATAGCTTTTTGTTTTCATCCTCCTCAGATTCTCTGCAGCCAGTCACTATCAACTCCTAATTCTTCATAGCATCTTCTCCCGTGATTGTTCATAATGTGTTCACCCTCAGATCTAGTTCTCATTCTCCGATTCTTCTTTCTCCTTCTGACCCCAAAAGTAAGTACTCCCTTTGGTTATGCCCATGGTTCATTTCTCTTCTCTTTATGTTTCTCCTTTGGGAATTTTACTCAATCTTTTCTACCAATCTTACATTTTGACTAATGCTCAAGTCCACATTTTAAACTGCATGTTGGACATCTGCCTATCCTCCTGATAACCCAAACTCAGTATGCTCAAAACATAGTAATCTTTCTTCTTGTATATATCTATTAATTATACTTTAAATACTATCCTCTCAATCACTGTAGAAAAAAATATTCACAAGCTAAGGCTATAGATGTCTAATGCTACAGAAGCCAAATATTAACCATAGGAAGTCTAATCTTCAAATAGGATTTTTCTTTTGTTTAAAAATTATTTTTCAAAATTAATGCATATTTTTCTTAAAAAAAAAAATGTTGATTTTATTGCATGCATCTCCTGGACAGAGGAGCTTGGCAGACTACAGTCCTTGGGATCACAAAAGGGTGGGACACAGTTGCGCCTAAACAACAACAACATAAAACCTTACCCAGAGGTCATTCATGCTGACAACATTTTTCTTATGGATGTTTGTAAAAAAAAAAAATCAGAGACAAAACAAACAAGGGAAACAGAAACAGAGCCAGAGTAAAAGGTATTGGTTACCACAGGGGACAGGAGGAGGGGAAGGGACAAAATAGGTAAAGGGGATTAAGAGTACAAACTAGCAGTCATAAAATAAGTCACAGCAAAGGGAATTTAGTCAATATTTTATAGTTACTTTGTATGGTGTGTAATCTATGAAAATATCAAATAACAATGTGGCATCCAGTCCCATCACTTCATGGCAAATAGATGGGGAAACAGTAGAAACAGTGGCTAACTTTATTTCTGGGGGCTCCAAAATCACTGCAGATGGTGACTGCAGCTATGAAATTAAAAGAGGCTTACTCCTTGGAAGAAAAGCTATGACCAACCTAGACAGCATATTAAAAAGCAGAGACATTACTTTGTCAACAAAGGTCTGTCTAGTCAAGGCTATGGTTTTTCCAGTGGTCATGTATGGATGTGAGAGCTGAACTGTAAAGAAAGCTGAGCACCGAGGAATTGATGCTTTTGAACTGTGGTGTTGGAGAAGACTCTTGAGAGTCCCTTGGACTGCAAGGAGATCCAACCAGTCCATTCTAAAGGAGATCAGTCCTGAACATTCATTGGAAGGACTGATGCTGAAGCTGAAACTCCAGTACTTTGGCCACCTGATGCGAAGAGCTGACTCATTTGAAAAGACCCTGATGCTGGGTAAGATTGAGGGCAGGAGGAGAAGGGGACAATAGAGGATGAGATGGTTGGATGGCATCACCGACTCAATGGACGTGGGTTTGGGTAAACTCCAAGAATTGGTGATGGACAGGGAGGCCTGGTGTGCTGTAGTCCACGGGGCTGCAAAGAGTCGGACATGACTGAGCAACTGAACTGAACTGACCTGATACCTGAAAATAATATAATATTGTAAGTCAAATATATTTCAATAAATACTTTTTTAAAAAAACCAAAGGCAATTTTTTAACATTGTAGCTGCCTGAGGCCATAGATAAGTTACATTAAAGTGAAAGAAACCAGACATAAAAGGTGACATATCTTTCCATTTATATGAAATGTCCATAATAGGTAAATTCAAAGAGATAGAAAGTAGATTACTGATTCTTAAGGGTTGGGAAGAAGAGGGAATTAGAACTGACAGCTTAATGGTTAAAGAATTTATTTTGGGAATAATGAAAATTGTCTGGAATTAACATGATAGTTATGTAACTTTTGAATACATAAAAACCACTGAATTGTTCACTTTAAGTCAGGAAATTTTATGATATGTGATGTCCATTTCAATTTAAAGATAGAAATTTTGAAAATTATATGTACCCACAATTTCAATTGTTTAATTTAAACAAAAGGAAATTCATAAAAACAGTACTCATAATCCCATTATCCAAATATAATCACTATTAATATTTTGGTCTAATTATTTCTAATCTTTTTCTAGTGTATCAGTATTAGTACGCATTGGTTAAGAGTCCTCAGTTTGGACCCTCAGTCTGAGTTAGAATCCTGCACTTACTAATTGTGCAATCATGGGCAAGCTGATTAACCTCTTGCTTTGTTCCTCATCTATAAAATGGAGATAATAATATTGAATTCAAATGGTTGTTAGAATTAAGGGGGTTTGAAAATGTAGAGCCCTTAAATGTGACTGGCACATAATAAGTTTCAATATATGCTGGCTATTTTTATTACTGAAGATAAAGCTTTGTGAATATCCTTGAATATATTAATATATCTTCTCGTTTTTAAAAATTAATTCCACAAGGTGAAGTTGCTGTTTCAAAATATAAGCACATGATATAAAAGTGTTATTTTAAGGTTGTTTGAGAGTTTTCTATTACTGGAAATGGATATACTACTGAGTGTTCAGAAGTTTGGAAACATGAAAAAAATCAAAATAAAGAAGAAAAAATAGCCCTGGAAGAAACAAAGACAATCAAAGAAGAATAAAAGAGATTTTTAAAGTTATATTTGTAATTCTCAGAGAGATTTAAGAAAGTATGAGTCCATAAAAATAAGGATGCTGTGAGAGGAAAACAACTTGTGAAAAGGAAACAGTTTTTGGAAATTAAAAAATACAATTGTCTAAACTAAAATTTATTAAGGAGATAGAAGATACGGTTGAAGAAATCTCCCAGACTGAAAAACAAAAGGCAAAATAGAAAAAAATATGACAGCAGTAAGACTCAGAGTCAATCTGAGACCCCTCACATTTGACTGATAAGGTGCTAGCAAAGAGAAGAGGGAAAATGTGGGATTATCAAAGACCCTGTACCATAGGTTTTGCCAAAAGAAGGACATTATTTTGAAAAAAATTGCACCAAGTATCTTACACAATGAGTGAAAACAAACTTAGACACATCTCTATGAAATTTCAAAACTCCAAAATGAAGGAAAGCTCTTAAAACCGCCCAGAAGGGGGAAACATATGCACCAACCTGCTTATCAGCAGCCCAGGTTTCTAGAAATCAATGGTACAAACCCTTTAAATTTCAAATTAATTTTCAACTTAAAGTACTATACCCAAACTTTCAGTCAGTATAAGAAAATAAGGATATCATCAAGCATACAAGAACTCAAATTTTGTTATTCTTTTTACTTCACATATAAAAGGTACGTTCTTTGCAAATTATTTGAGGAGGTACTCCAGCAAGATGAGGGAGTATAATAAGCAAAGAGAAATAAAAGAAGAAAATTAAAAAAAAAAAAACTTAAAATAATAACCCTACAGTAACTGTAGACATCAATCAATCTAGACTGGAGCAAGAATATAGAGGCCTCTGGGAATCAGTGGTTTATTAGGGCCCTCTCCTACCAGCTCACAAAAGCCCACTGTTAATTTTCAGGAATACTACAAGTCAGCTATTTAAAACATTTTAACATCTGTTATTAAAAAGTAACTTCTGTAAATTTATAATTAAATTACTTATATAAAAAATGAATAAAATAAACATGCAAAACTCTTCAATTCCTAATTATTTTTGCTATTATCTATGTTTTTGAAAGCATTATATCTACTACTGTGGGCAGGAATCCCTTAGAAGAAATGGAGTAGCCATCATGGTCAACAAAAGAGTCTGAAATGCAAATACTTGGATACAATCTCAAAAACAACAGAATTATCTCTGTTCATTTCCAAGGCAAACCATTCCATATCACGGTAATCCAAGGCTATGCCCCAACCAGTAACACTGAAGAAGCTGAAGTTGAATGGTTCTACGAAGACCTACAAGACCTTAAAGACCTAACACTCAAAAAAGATGTCCTTTTTATTATAGGGGACTGGTATGCAAAAGTACGAAGTCAAGAAACACTTGGGGTAACAGGCAAATTTGGCCTTGGGCCAAATTGAAGCAGGGCAAAGGCCAATAGAGTTTTACCAAGAGTACACACTGGTCATAGCAAACACCCTGTTCCAACAACATAAGAGAAAACTCTACACATGGACATCACCAGATGGCCAACATCGAAATCAGATTGATTATATTCTTTGCAGCCAAAGATCGAGAAGCTCTATACAGTCAGCAAAAACAAGACTGGGAGCTGACTGTGGCTCAGATAATAATGAACTCCTTATCACCAAATTCAGCCTTAAATTGAAGAAAGTAGGGAAAACCACTAGACCATCTAGGTTTAACCTTAACCAAATCCCTTATGATTATACAGTGGAAGTGAGAAACAGATTTAAGGGACTAGATCTGATAGAGTGTCTGATGAACTATAGACGGAGGTTCGTGACATTGTACAGGAGACAGGGATCATGACCATCCCCATGGAAAAGAAATGCAAAAAAGCAATATGGCTGTCTGAGGAGGCCTTAAAAATAGCTGTGAAAGGAAGAGAAGCAAAAAGCAAAGGAGAAAAGGAACAATATAAACATCTGAATGCAGAGTTCCAAAGAATAGCAAGGAGAGATAAGAAAGCCCTCCTCAGCCATCAGTTCAAAGAAATAGAGGAAAACAACAGAATGGGAAAGACTAGAGATCTCTTCAAGAAAATTAGAGATACCAAGGGAACATTTCATGCAAAGATGGGCACAATAAAGGACAGAAATGGTATGGACCTAACAGAAGCAGAAGATATTAAGAAGATGTGGCAAGAATACACAGAAGAACTGTACAAAAAAGATCTTCATGACCCAAATAATCACGATGGTGTGATCACTCACCTAGAGCCAGACATCCTAGAATGTGAAGTCAAGTGGGCCTTAGGAAGGATCACTATGAACAAAGCTAGTGGAAGTGATGGAATTCCAGTTGAGCTGTTTCAAATCCTGAAAGATGATGCTGTGAAAGTGCTGCACTCAATATGGCAGCAAATTTGGAAAACTCAGCAGTGGCCACAGGACTGGAAAAGGTCTGTTTTCATTCCAATCCCAAAGAAAGGCAATGCCAAAGAATGCTCAAACTACCACACAATTGCACTCATCTCACACACTAGTAAAGTAATGCTCAAAATTCTCCAAGCCAGGCTTCAGCAATATGTGAACCGTGAACTTCCAGATGTTCAAGGTGGTTTTAGAAAAGGCAGAGGAACCAGAGATCAAATTGCCAACACCTGGTGGATCATCGAAAAAGCAAGAGAGTCCCAGAAAAACATCTATTTCTGCTTTATTGACTATGCCAAAGCCTTTGACTGTGTGGATCACAATAAACTGTGGGAAATTCTGAAAGAGATGGGAATACCAGACCACCTGACTTGCCTCCTTAGAAATCTGTATGCAGGCCAGGAGCAACAGTTAAAACTGGACATGGAACAACAGACTGGTTCCAAATAGGAAAAGGAGTATGTCAAGGCTGTATACTGTCACCCTGCTTATTTAACTTCTATTCAGAGTACATCATGAGAAACGCTGGGCTGGAGGAAGCACAAGCTGGAATCAAGATTGCCAGGAGAAATATCAATAACCTCAGATATGCAGATGACACCACCCTTATGGCAGAAAGTGAAGAGGAACTAAAAAGTCTCTTGAAAGTGAAAGGGGAGAGTGAAAAGTTTGGCTTAAAGCTCAACATTCAGAAAACTAAGATCACGGCATCTGGTCCCATCACTTAATGGGAAGTAGATTGGGAAACAGTGGAAACAGTGCCAGACTTTATTTTGGGGGGCTCCAAAATCACTGCTGATGGTGATTGCTGCTGCTGCTGCTGTTAAGTCTCTTCAGTAGTGTCTGACTCTCTGCGACCCCATAGACGGCAGCCCACCAGGCTCCGCCGTCCCTGGGATTCTCCAGGCAAGAACACTGGAGTGCATCACCATTGCCTTCTCCCGATGGTGACTTCAGCCATGAAATTAAAAGACGCTTACTCCTTGGAACGAAAGTTATGACCAACCTAGATAGTATATTCAAAAGCAGAGACATTACTTTGCCAACAAAGTTTCATCTAGTCAAGGCTATGGTTTTTCCAGTGGTCATGTATGGATGTGAGAGTTGGACTGTGACGAAAGCTGAGTGCCGAAGAATTGATGCTTTTGAACTGTGGTTTTGGAGAAGACTCTTGAGAGTCCCTTGGACTGCAAGGAGATCCAACCAGTCCATTCTAAAGGAGATCAGTCATGGGTGTTCATTGGAAGGACTGATGCTGAAGCTGAAACTCCAATACTTTGGCTACCTCATGTGAAGAGTTGACTCATTGGAAAGACCCTGATGCAGAGAGGGATGGGGGCAGGAGGAGAAGGGGCCAACAGAGAATGAGATGGCTGGATGGCATCACCTATTCGATGGACATGAGTTGGGGTAAACTCCGGGAGTTGGTGATGGACAGGGAGGCCTGGCATGCTGCGATTCATAGGGTCTCAAAGAGTCGGACACGACTGAGCGACTGAACTGAACTGAACTGATCCTTTTGAAATTATTTATATCTATTTTATCAGCTTGGTGAAAATAATAGGTAATAAATAAAACAATATGGGCTACCATATATCCCTTCCCATTTAGTTCCATCGTGTTGGTAGATTAAAATTGGCCATAGTGAGTATATTTACAACATGAAAATCATCAAATGTTACAAATCAGGCCTTTATTTATTGTTTTCTTGTCTATCTAGACTTTGGAAAGTGTTAGATAAAATGTTAATAATAGACTTAACTTTAAAATGTGCATATCTATAACTATTACATTATAAATAGCACAAAAATTGTCAACTCATGATTGACTTGCAATCATGGGTTGGCTACAGATACAAGAATTTGTCAAAAGTCAGCATTCTTTGAGAGTTAATTGGCTATATGGAATTTACAATGAAATCATTTTATACCTTTATTATAATTTGTAAATTGTGTGCTACACATCCTTCAGTAAAATTCTAACAAACATATAAAACCCAGTCGTTAAACATTTTTTAGGACATCCCTAGACAGCGGGGAGTCTAATGACAAAGTTTGAGGCTTTGATTAGAGAAATTACAGATTCAATTTGAACCTGGTCTCATGAATATTCTGTTTTGAGTGGCTCAAGTTTGGGGACATAGAACTCATAGAAAAAGAAATATAACTTAATAACATACATACTTTAAAATTCATCTTCTACCCTCTAAGAAGATTGTAACCAAGGAGGACCCTATGGGGCCTTCCCAGGGTCAGGTCCTCTCCCATATCCTCTCCTTTAGCTCCTCTCTGAAGTACCTAAATAACAGTAGCAGGGGCTCTGGGTGCAGAACACCTGGATATGGCATAAGCCCTCTTGGAGGACGTCGCCATTAACCCCACCATAGAGCAGCCAGAACTTACACAGGAATGGGAAACAACTCTTGGCTGGCACAAACAGAACCTTGTGCATACCAGGACCCAGGAGAAAGGAGCAGTGATCCCACAAGAGACTGACCCTGACTTCCCGTAAGTGTCCAGGAGTCTCGGGTGGAGCCGTGGGTCGGCAGTGGCCTGCTGCAGGGCTTGGATCACTGAGCGCAGCAGTGCTGTGCATGGGACCTTTTGAAGGAGGTTGCCATTATCTTCATTACTTCCACCATAGTTTCACCCCAGGTAAAATAACAGGGAGGGAATACAGCCCCACCCATCAACAGAAAACTGGATTAAAGATTTACTGAGCATAGCCCCACCCATCAGAACAAGACCAATTTCTCCCTCAGTCAGTCCCTCCCATCAGGAAGCTTCCCTAAACCTCTTACCCTTCTCCATCAGAGGGCAGACAGAATGAAAACACAGTCACAGGAAACTAACCAATCTGATCACATGGACCACAGCCTTGTCTAAAAATGAAACTATGAGCCATGCCATGTAGGGCCACCCAAGATGGACAGGTCATGGTGGAGAGTTCTGACAGAACGTGGTCCACTGGAGAAGGGAATGGCAAACCACTTCAGTATTCTTGCCTTGAGAACCCCATGAACAGTATTATCATGCGAGTGTATGTTCCTTGGTTCTTTGTCTCGTCACACCAAAGAGTTGGAGCGACGGACATTAAAGCCCTCGGCGCGTCACAGCTCTCTGGTCTTGGACAAACCGTGTTATAGCTCTTAAGCAAATCAGTGTTACAGCTCTATTTTATTTAGAAGATAGCAGGAGAATCCATCCTTAGAGTGTGAGGGCATGCCAACCCAAAGACTTGAAGAGAAGAGAGTGGAGGAGTGCGCAGGGAGGGGGAGAGAGAGAGAGAGAGAGAGAGAGAGAGAGAGCACATGCAGGCGGGAGAGAGAGAGTCTGTGAGAAAGCACTTTGGCTCCTCCTTTTATATTTTTTTTTCCTCCACCTGGGCCTGCCCTATGCAAATTGGGCTTAGCCAGGAGTGCTGTTTGCTCTGCCTGAAGTCTTCACTCTCGTCCTCAGACCTTCCTTTGACCTTCCTTGTCTTTTAGCCACTGCCATTTTGGACTCGTTTTCCGTATTCTACCTACCTAACAGGTCCATGAATCAAGGCAAATTGGAAGTAGTCAAACAGGAGATGGCAAGAGTGAACATCGACATTTTAGAAATCAGAGAACTAAAATGGACTGGAATGGGTGAATTTAACTCAGATGACCATAATAACTACTACTTTGGGCAGGAATCCCTTAGAAGAAATGGAGTAGCCATTATAGTCCAACAAAAGAGTCCAAAATGCAGTACTTGGATGCAATCTGAAAACCGACAGAATTATCTCTGTTCATTTCCAAGGCAAACCATTCAATATCACGGTAATCCAAGTCTATGCCCCGACCAGTAATGCTGAAGAAGCTGAAGTTAAATGGTTCTTTGAAGACCTACACAACCTTCTAGAACTAACACCCAAAAAAAGATATTCTTTTTATTATAGGGGACTGGATTGCAAAAGTAGGAAGTCAAGAAATACCTGGAGTAACAGGTAAATTTGGCCTTGGAGTACAAAATGAAGCAGGGCAAAGGCTAATAGAGTTTTGCCAAGAGAATGCACTGGTCATAGCAAACACCCTCTTCCAAAAACACAAAAGAAGACTCTACACAAGGACATCACCAGATGGTCAATACCAAAATCAGATTGATTATATTCTTTGTAGCCAAAGATGGAGAAGCTTTATACAGTCAGCAAAAAGAAGATTGGGAGCTGACTGTGGCACAGACCATGAATTCCTTATTGCCAAATTCAGACTTAAATTGAAGAAAGTAGGGAAAACCACTAGAGCACTCAGGTACGACCTAAATGAAATCCCTTACAATTATACAGTGGAACTGACAAATCAATTCAAAGGATTAGATCTAATAGACAGAGTACCTGAAGAACTATGGACAGAGGTTCATGACATTGTACAGGAGGCAGGGATCAAGACCATCCCCAAAGAAAAGAAATGCCAAAAGGCAAAATGGTTGTCTGAAGAGGCCTTACAAATAGCTGTGAAAAGAAGAGAAGCAAAAGGCAAAGGAGAAAAGGAAAGTTATACCCATTAGAATGCAGAGTTCCAAAGAATAGCAAGGAACGATAAGAAAGCCTTCATCAGTGATCAGTGCAAAGAAATAGAGGAAAACAATAGAATGGGAAAGTCTAGGGATCTCTTCAAGAAAATTAGAGGTACCAAGGAAATATTTCATGCAAAGATGGGCACAATAAAGGACAGAAATGGTATGGACCTAACAGAAGCAGAAGATATTAAGAAGAGGTGGCAAGAATACACAGAAGAACTGTACAAAAAAGATCTTCATGACCCAGATAATCACGATGGTGTGATCACTCACCTAGAGCCAGACATCCTGGAATGTGAAGTCAAGTGAGCCTTAGGAAGCATCACTACAAACAAAGCTAGTGGAGGTGATGGAATTCCAGTTGAGCTATTTCAAATCCTAAAAGATGATACTGTGAAAGTGCTGCACTCAATATGCCAACAAATTTGGAAAACTCAGCAGTGCCCACAGGACTGCAAAATGTCAGTATTCATTCCAATCCCAAAGAAAGGCAATGCCAAAGAATGCTCAAACTACCGCACAATTGCACTCATCTCACATGCTAGCAAAGTGGTGCTCAAAATTCTCCAAGCCAGGCTTCAACAGTACGTGAACCATGAACTTCCAGATGTTCAAGCTGGATTGAGAAAAGGCAGAGGAACCAGAGATCAAATGGCCAACATCCACTGGATCATCAAAACAGCAAGAGAGTTCCAGAAAAACGTCTACTTCTGTTTTATTGACTATGCCAAAGCCTTGACTGTGTGGACCACAGCAAAAACTGGAAAATTCCTAAAGAGATGGGAATATCATACCACCTGACCTGCCTCCTGAGAAATCTGTATGCAGGTCAGGAAGCAACAGTTAGAATTGGACATGGAACAAGAGACTGTTTCTAAGTAGGGAAAGGAGTACGTCAAGGCTGTATATTGTCACCCTGCTTATTTAACTTATATGCAGAGTACATCATGAGAAAAGCTGGGCTGGATGAAGTGCAAGCTGGAATCAAGATTGCAGGAGAAAGATCAATAACCTCAGATATGCAACAGACACCACACTTATGGCAGAAAGTGAAGAACTAAAGAGCCTCTTGATCAAAGTGAAAGAGAAGAGTGAAAAAGTTGGCTTAAAACTCAACATTCAGAAAACTAAGATCATGGTATCTGGTCCCATCAGTTTGTGGCAAATATGGGGAAACAGTGGAAACAGTGGCAGACTTTATTTTGGGGGGCTCCAAAATCACTGCAGATGGTGACTGCAGCTATGAAATTAAAAGACGCTTGCTCCTTGAAAGAAAGTTATGATCAACCTAGACAGCATATTAAAAAGCAGAGACATTACTTTGCCAATAACGGTCTGTCTAGGCAAAGCTATGTTTTTTCCAGTAGTCATGTATTGATGTGAGAGTTGGACTATAAAAGAAAGCTGAGCACCGAAGAATTGATGCTTTTGAAGTGTGGTGTTGGAGAAGATTCTTGGAGTCCCTTGGACTGCAAGGAGATCCAGCCAGTCAATCCTAAAGGAAATCAGTCCTGAATATTCACTGGAAGGACTGATGTTGAAGCTGAAACTCAAATACTTAGGTCACTTGATATGAAGAACTGACTCATTTGAAAAGACACTGATGCTGGAAATATTGAAGGCAGGAGGAGAAGGGAAAGACAGAGGATGAGATGGCTGGATGGCATAACCAACTCTATGGACATGCTGCTGCTGCTGCTGCTGCTGCTGCTGCTAAGTCGCTTCAGTTGTGTCCGACTCTTCGCAACCCCATGGACTGCAGCCTACCAGGCTCCTCTGTCCATGGGATTTTCCAGGCAAGAGTACTGAAGTGGGTTGCCATTGCCTTCTCCGAACAATGGACATGAGTTTGAGTAAACTCCAGGTGTTGGCGATGGACAGGGAGGCCTGGCATGCTGCATGCAGTCCATGGGGTCGCAAAGAGTCGGACACTACTGAGCAACTGAACTGAACTGAACTAATGCACATTTCCTAAGTTGTTTCATAGATGTGAAAAACCCCTACCAAATAGAAGATGTTAACTATCTGATGACCATGAGCACATAACCCCAGGCTTCCCAGAGCCTAAGGACTGATAATGTTAACCCCCGTGACACCATCCTATTACCTTACCATCCACTAATCAGAGAAATGGGCAGTAGCTGACCACAAACCCTGCAAAACCCCTCCCTCACCTGGCCTTCAAAAATGCTTGCTGAAAACTTTCAGAGAGTACAGGGTTGGGGGTTAGGTAGATAAGCAAACCATCTCCTTGCATGGCTCTTCAATAAACCTTTCCCTGCTCCAAACTTCAATGTTTCAGTTAGTTTGGCCTCACTGTATGTCAGGCACACAAACTTGTGCTTACTAGCAAGATGAGATAGCCAAACATACATATAGAAAAATTGTAAGAGACATGCAAGTGGCCTGCAATCCTAATTCAGATTTATTATTTCTATTACTTCTATGGGTGAACACACAAAATTGGTGCGACCCCCTTTTGGAATTCTCGAGAATTCCTCCAGAATACTGGAGTGGGTAGCCTTTCCTTCTCCAGGGTATCTTCTCAACCCAGGGATCAAACCCAGGTTTCCTGCATTGCAGGCAGATTCTTTACCAGCTGAGCCACAAGGGAAGCCCCAGATAGTCTAGATACGTATCAAAAGAATGATTTCAGTAAGCCCAGATTCCTGCATCTTCCCATACATAGAAAAGCACTAAATTTCTTGAGATATCTGGTTTTCTTTTAGTAACAATAATCTTTTGATAGTCCAACTACCTGGTCTTTTCTTGCAAAAACTTATATCCTGGCTACCCCTCTGCCCCCTGGCCCCTGCCCCTTCTGTGCAGTCTCTTAGAGTTATTTGAGATGTTGCTACCTGGGCTTGAACTCCTAAGAATGCCCACCAAACAAAATACAACTCTCAACCTTTAGGTTGTGCTTTGTTTTTCAGTCAAGAGTTTCATTATTATTAGTGAGTTATCAGTCAGTGAACAACCATAAAAGAGTTGAAAATTGAATGTCTAACCATTGTAATTGACATTAAGTAAAAGCATTTTAATGGATTAATTCCTTAAATCTCTAGAAGGTTGGAGGAAAGGGAAAGATTTTGTCTTGTTTTGTTTGGGACATATATATGATAATTTGGGAGGGAGAAGCTGGTCAGGAGGTACCTTCTCATTGCCCATTAGCTACATTTCCACTCCATCATAGAAGACTCCTGTCTTCAGGAGTCTTGTTCTTGTTCTTCAGGAACTTGTTCTCCCTTCTAAACATTTGTGAACTCCAAGGACAAAGCCAAAACAGAAACACTTGATGTGCTTCTCTTCCATTCTCCTTCCACCGTCTACTCTTACTTCCCCTACCACCACTCAGAGTTAAACATGAAAAATTTTAAAAGCTCTTAAGTAAATAGCTTGATTACATATAGTGATATTCATAATATAAAATTACCAAGTACAATCTGTCACTATGGATTCTCCAGAAATGTAACCTAACAAAAACATCTCAGCTCTCTGGTTCTGTTTCAGAAAACAAAAAAGAAGAAAAAAATCAGATTAAATAAATTTGAGCTTATGCAGCTCTGTTTCATTTCATTAGCACTGAGGTAACATAAAAATTGGCATAAAAACCAGGCCAACATGTAAAAGTAATAATGTCAAATACATATTTAAAGTTGATTTGTATTGAATCTTTAAAATGCACTCTGAGTTTGGTGCCCTGAATCTCAAAGCTACATTGAATACCAATAGCATAAATTCAAAAATACAATAAAAATACCAAATTTACTGAATTTACTAATGGGATAAATCACCTTTCACTCCTAATTGTTAGAGACCTTTCTATTAATAAAACCTCGGTGTTCTATTGTGACTCTACCATAGCTTATACAGTAAAGAATCTGCCTGCCTATTGCTCATCTTAGTGCTTGAGAATTATTGCTTCCCTGGTAGCTTAGAGGTTAAAGCGTCTGCCTACAATGCAGGAAACCTGGGTTCAATCCCTGGGTCAGGAAGATCCCCTGGAGAAGGAAATGGCAACCCACTCCAGTATTCTTGCCTGGAGAATCCCATGGACAGAGGAGCCTGGTGGGCTACTGTCCACGGGGTCACAAAGAGTCAGACACGACTGAGCGGCTTCACTCATAATCAAGGAAGACAGTTCACAAAAGAAGAAATACAATGATCAGATCGGCAGTGAATTTTTTTCATAATAATTAACTTCTAAGTATCTGAGATGCTGAGAAACCACAAACTCTTAAACACTCCAGGTAGGAATACGAAGCAGAAAAACTGAAAAGAAAAGAAAAGAATAGCTATCACTGAGTATTTACCATGCGGTAGGTACTGTGCTAACTGCTTTAAAATAACATTTTTACGTTATCTCTGTTTTATGAATGAGGAGATAATGATCTTCAGAAAAGGTTAAGTAACATACCCAAGAAAACAAAGATAGTGAAAAACACAACAGAGCTAGAAGGCAATTTGGCAATGAATATTAAATATCTTTTAAATTTCTATATTTTAGAGAGAGCAGTTCTCCTTGGAGTTTATCATAAAGAAATAAGCAGTGAAATAAACACTATATTAATATAATGATGTCCATTATACCATTATTTATAAGAAGGGGAAGAGGCAACAACCTAAAGGTCCAATAATAGCCAAATGGCTAGTTTCAGTGTATTATGCATTGATGCAATGGAATATTGTATGCCTATTATAAATGATGGTACAACTCTATACTTATTGAAATAGAAATCTAGTCCATGTTTAGTGGGAAAAGTGAAATACAAAGTAGTATATATAGTACAACTTTTATTAAAAATAGTGTAAGTGTGGATGGTGAAAAGACTTACTGTAGTGACCATTTTGTAGTGTATCAAATATCAAACCATTGTGTTATATATCTGAAACTAATGTCATGTATCAATTATATCTCACTTTTTAAAAAAAGCCTATTAAACCATAAAAAAATTAGCACAAGTTTTTAAAAAACTAGAAGAACATATTCCAAAATGTTAACTTATGATGTCTTGTAGTAGGATTTTGAGTGATTTATTTTGTTTACTCACATATTTTTAAATATTTCTACAATAAAAATGGACCATCTATATAAACATTTGTTTAAAAGCCATAAGAGAAGTCTAATACACTGCTCATGGGAATGTACAATAATACTACCACTGTGGAAAACTGCTCAAGAGTTTCTTACAAAATGAATCATACATCTGCAATATGATCCTGAATTCTACCCCTAGGTGTGTATCCAAGAGAAATGAAAGTGCATGTTTACACAAAGACTTGCAACAAATGTTCAAATAGCTTTATTAACAATAGCCCCAAACTGAAAGCAATTCACATATGCATCAACAGGTGAATGAATAAACAAAACATAGTATATTCACAAAATGGAATACTGAGTGAGTGAAAGTCGCTCAGTTGTGTCCAACTCTTTGCGACCCCATGGACTATACAGTCCATGGAATTCTCTAGGCCAGAATACTGGAGTGGGTAGCCTTTCCCTTCTCCAGGGGATCTTCTCAACCCAGGGATCAAACCCACGTCTCCCGCATTGCAGGCAGATTCTTTACCAGATGAGCCACTGAGCAACAAAAAAGGAATGAAATACTGATATGCCTATATACCCACCATGGATAAACCTCAAATTCATTATGCTGAGTAAAAGAAGCCAGACACAAAAGAGCACACATTATATGATGATATTTACATAAAAAGCACAGGAATGCAAACTAGTTTACAGTAACCAAAAAAAAAAAACCCCGAAAAAAACAGATCAGTGATTGCCTGAGGCCAGGAGCAGGAGGGATAGACCTCACAGACACAAGAGGAAGGGAGGATGATGATGAAAATGTTCTATATTTTGATTATGGTAGTTTTTTTAAAGGTATATATAAAATTCATCAAACTGTGTACCCTTTAAAAGCATGCAGCTTATTGTACATACATTATACTTCAATAAAGTTAAGTTTTTAAAAAGCTTATAGAAGCTTAATTCTTCAAAATATATATATACAATTTTTTTTCCTATACTCTGTATACAGGAATTTCAGGTCACCAAATTGATTTTAAACTTAATAATAACAACAATAGTTATAGCTAACATTCATAGTATTTCAGAAACTATCCTACCAAAATCCTAATTGCATTTTCACAAAAAGAAAGAAATCTATCCTAAAACTCACATGGAATTTCAAGGGACCCCCAAATAGCCAAAACAACCTTGAAAAAGAATAGCAAAGTCAGAGGTTTCACATTTCCTGATTTCAAAACTTATTGCCAAGTTCAGTAACCTAAATAGAGAAGTACCGGCATAAATATACACATGTAGAACAATGAAATAAAATAGAGACGCCCCCACAACCCCCACCAAAAAATCCTGTATATATGGGGTTTTGACAGGAATGCCAAATGTTTTTTGAGAGGAGTGCAAGATCATTCAATATCATTCCAACAAATGGTGTTGGGAAAACTGAATATCCACATGAGGAAGAATGAAGTTGAACCCTTATACACTATACATATCATACGTAAAAATTAATTCAAAATAGGTCAAAAACTAAATATAACATGAAACTCTTAGAAGAAAACATAGGTGAAAAGCTTAATGATATTGATTTGGAGTTCAAGAATGATTTCTTGGATATGACACCAAAAGCACATGCAATAAAAGAAAAAATAAACTAGACTACATCAAAGTGTAAAACTTCTGTGCATCAAGGGACACAATAAACAAAGCGAAAAGTCAACCCACATAATGAAAGAACGTATATGTATTTTATGAGATTAATGTCCAGAATATGTAAAGAACTCCAGGGACTTTCCTGGTGGACCAGTGGCTAAGACTTCATGCTCCCAATTCAGGGGGCTGGGTTCGATACCTGGTCAGGGAACCAGATCTCATCTGCCACATCTAAACAGACTGGATGACACAAGGAAGAGCTTTCGTGCTGCAACTGAGATGAAATAAATATTAAAATATTTGTTTAAAAAAGAACTCTGACAATTCAACAACAACAAAGCCAAACTAAAAAATGGACAAAGGACCCGAATAGACATTTCTCCAAATAAGCTATGCAAATGGCCAATACGCACATGAAAACATGTTCAACATCACGAAGCACCATAGGTCAAAAGAAATAGTCAACCATTTCCACTTATTATTGGCTACGTTCAGAACCTAGTAGCAATAATCTGCATGGTATCCAACACATGACACCGGGTCTCTTAAAAATGTAGGTTTCTGTAAGTTCACTGGAATGCCTAGAGCACCTCAGCAAACAGTTTGGGAACGACGGATATAAATAATCACTAAGAGTAGGAAAGAAATGTAAAAGTGAGGTTAAATACAACAACTCCAACTAAATTACATTCAAGGTTTTAGACTTGTCTGAAAACTGTGAAGTTTTTTAAAAACGTGTAGTTACAGTTTTAATAGTGCTACCATAATATGGGAAATCTTCTCACTATAATATTAAACTGTGTTGCTCAGTCTTTGGCTTTGCCCTCTAAGTCATAAATTACTCTACTTTCTTCTTCAAAATGTGCTTGATTTCAGATTTCTATTCTGTAAGATGTAACCTCAGAAAGGAGCCACTGATTGAGATGGTATTAAAAGCACTCAGATTTTAGTTTACAATTTAAATTTAGTTTATAATTTAGATTTAAAACCCCCTGGGGTACAGTTGCAGTTATGAGCAAAAATGGTATCTGTCACTTCTAGACAAAGTTAACTAAGAAACAGGCATGTCTTCACCACCCTTTCTTACTCTGCTGGCTACAAGCAGAGAACTGTGAACTCTTGAAGGATATAGAAGAAGCCTGGGTCTCTGAATGAGCTCTAGAATAGTCATCTGCTGATGAGGAACATCCACATTGTACTGTTATATTAGCAAGAAATGTACTTCTATCTTGTTAAGCTACTGATATTTTGGAGTTGGTTTCTTACAGCAATTAATACACTCCAAACTAAGGTCCATTCCTGATATAACTGAGAGTGCTTTTCAAGTATTACTATTAAGTATGACACATGCTAAATTTCCTTTGATACATCCTTATTACCACCTTGAGTAAATTCCCCATTTTCCTAGGTTGGCTAAGAGATTTTATAAATAAGTGTATATGTTTATTGAATGTCATTTTGTCAAAAACCGTGATAGGTCTGAGGTTTTACATTATTTGGAATACTACTCAGTGATAATAAGGAATGAATTACTGATACACACAATAACATGGGGAAAATCTCAAAATCATTACATTGACTAAAAGAAGCCCCACACTAACGAGTATATCAGTACTTCTTTCCTTTTTATTAACAAATAGTATCCATTTTACAGATATACTGTATATTGCCAATCCATTCATCGGTTAATGGAGATTTGAGTGGCTTTCACTATTGGCTATTATGAATAACACTGCTATGAACATTCATGTACTTTGATTATAAATCAAACATAATGTCTGATTCCATTTATATGATGTTCAAGAACAGGTAAAACTAATTTATGGTGTTTTTAAGTTAGAAAAGTGGTAAGCTAGGGGCAAGGAACTGATGTTGACTGAGAAAAGGCACAAAAAAAAACTTTCAGGACAATGAAAATGTTACATATCTTTATCTGGTGAGGATCATGAAAGTGTAGATGTATAAAAAGTCAGTGAAAAATGAGATACCACTTCCCTCGTAATAGAAATGGCTATAATAAAAAGAACAATAATAAATGTTAGTAAAGCTATAATAAAGTGGTACTCCTCATACATTTCTGGTAAAAATGTAAAATATTACAAACACTTTGGAAAATAGTTTGGCAGTGCCTCAAAATGCTGAACATAGTGTTACCATATGACTCAGCAATTCTTCCAGGTCTCTACCCAAGAGAAATATAAATACATGCCTACATAAATGTTCACAGTAGCATAATTCACTGTAACCAAAAAGTGGAAAAAGCCTAAATGGCCACCGTCTAATGAATGGATAAACAAAATATGGTACATACATAAAATGGAACTTTTTAGCAACAAAAAGGAATGAAATACTGATACTTGCTACAATACAAATAAACCTCAAAAACATTATGCTAAATGAGAGAAGCCAATCACAAAGACCACATATTGTAAGATTCCACTTAAAGGTCCAAAACAGACAAATATATTAAGATAGAAAGTAGATTAGCAAGTGCCAAGGGCTGAGGGGAAGAGAGAAAAGGGGAATTGGCAGTGACTGCTAATGTGTATGAGGTTTTTCAGGGGGATATTGAAAGTTTTCTAAAATTTAATAATGGTAATGGTTGAAAAATCTGTTAATAGACTAGAAACCATTGAGTTGTACATATTAAACAGTTGAATTTCGTAGCATGTTAATTATATCTCAATAAAGCTGGGTTTTTATTATCAAGCAATCTTTTAAATTTGTGTGTTAAACCACATGTAAACTATAATAAAGTGTTGATCAAAAGGTATATTGCTTGTGCTCAGTCACTTCAGTCATGTCCAACTCTTTGCAACCCCATGGACTATAGCCAGGCTCCTCTGTCCATGGGATTTTCCAGGTGAGAATACTAGAGTGGGTTGCCATGCCCTACTCCAGGAGATCTTTCCAACCCAGGGATCGAACTGGCGTCTCCCGCTGCTTCTGAATTGTAGGCAGATTTTTTGCTGCTAAGCCACTGGGGAAGCCCAAAAGGTATTAATATATTAAAAACCACCAAAAATAAAATAAGAAGAGCTGAATAACAGAATTCTGTGAGAGGTAAAGATCTTTGAGATCATCTGGTCCAGCCTCTTCACTGTATATGTAAGGAAACTGGGATTCTGAGAAACATGATTTGCTCATTCTCAATGGCAAAACAGGATGGAAAATCAAGGAGTCAACTCAATGGTCAGTGCAAGGATATACACTGAATATTCAAAACTAAGTTCCTGGCATTCAGTATAAAGGTTGCTGCTGCTGCTAAGTCGCTTCAGTCGTGTCCAACTCTGCGCGACCCCAGAGAGGGCAGCCCACCAGGCTCCCCTGTCCCTGGGATTCTCCAGGCAAGAACACTGGAGTGGGTTGCCATTTCCTTCTCCAAGGCATGAAAGTGAAAAGTGAAAGTGAAGTCGCTCAGTAGTGTCCTACTCCTAGCGACTCCATGGACTGCAGCCTACCAGGCTCCTCTGTCCATGGGATTTTCCAGGCAAGAGTACTGGAGTGGGTTGCCATTGCCTTCTCCAGTATACAGGTTACTATGTTCAAATATACAGATCTCATCTAGCGTTTATAAGGCAGTATTTGCTGGTGTTAACCAGGTCTCAGCATGGCTAGCTGGTATTGGGTTGGCCGAAAAGTTCATTTGTAAGATGTTACAGAAAACTTCGAAAAATTTTTTGGCCAACCCAATTGGTTTCTGTTTTACAGAAGTCCCTTAAGAATAAGGCTTTAGGGAAAAGGATGTACAAACAAACTTATGCTTAATGTATGCCACTTTAAGCCACCCCACTTCCACCTTTGTTATTGTTCATGTCTCCAAATGATACCTACTTTTTTCCATTGCCCTTCTCTGATTAAAAAAATTTTCTCAACAGATTAAATAGCTCCAAATAAATCAAATAATATGAAACAACTAACAACTGAATAAGGGGATGCAAGGTGGAATAATCCAGAGCAAACATACTTTGATACATTTTAGAATCAACTGCCAAACATAGTCAATTTTAAGTCATATACTTAACCTGGTGTCTTCTGGGTTTTTGAAAATTAAATAGTCCAAGATATAATATTTCTGCTATCTCCTAGGATATTTCTAAATGCCTTAGGATTTCATAGTAGTGAATCTAGTGAGAAAATAAGAATATGAAGCTCTGGAGTGGAACTTCTGGGATTTTATTCTCACTCCATCACCAAATACCTTATTTGTCTTAGAGAAATCTACTTAACCTCCTTGTGCCAATATTTCCAAATCTGTAAAATAGAATGGTATAGGGTTGTTCTAAGAATTAAATAATGTGTTCCTCTTCAAGATGATGAAGACCCAAATGCTTTTTGTTAATCTCTCTGAAAACCTTGTTTAAATAACATTGAAAATGAATCTCTAACCCAAGGGAAAAAATAAAACTCAAAAAAGCTTTTTGTGAAAAAATAAATAAATAAGTAACATTGAAAGTTATTTTCAGGGTATAAGTCTACAACATTTAAGAGGAAGTAAGGAAAGTCATTAGAAAACATGCTATTTTACTTATTAAAAAAATATTTATTTATTTGGCTATGCCAGGTCTTAGTTGTGGTACACAGAATTTTTAGTTGCAGCACGCGGGAACTAGTTCCCTGACCAGGGATCAAACCAAGGTCCCCTGTGTTAGGAATGTGGAGTCTTAGCCACTAGACCACCAAGAAAGTCTCAGAAAATGCTATTTTAACAAAGTTTTAGAAACAGAAAGAAGATGAAAGACTGATGACTAATTAAGTAAGACCAGAGGAAACACTACTTAGAATATGAGTGGAAAAGAATGTAGTGCACCAATCTTACTAAAGAAACCCAAAATGCTTAGAACCAGGACATTCTAATTAGGATGGACAACAGGAACTGGGCCTGAAAGCAGGGAAATTATTTAAAGCCTGTATATGGAAAGCATGGAATCTCCTCCTAAAAACCAGGGAGCAAAATAGCCGTCAGACTGGTGATTATCTTTTGGACAAAAAATAATAATAATGAGGGAAGTGGTAGACAGTAGAAAGCATGCTCTTAACCATGAATACTGAATGTGTTTTTATTTTGTTTTGGTTAACTTTCACAAAAAAAGGAGGTGAAAGACCTGCAGAATGCACACTATAAGACACTGATTAAAAAAATCGAAGACACAAATTAATGGAAAGATATTCCACACACATGGTTTGGAAGAATTAATATTTTTAAAATGCCTATTTTACCCAAAGCAATTTATAGATTCAATGCAATTTTTAGCAAAATTCAATGGCATTTTTCACAGAAACAGAATGATCCTAAAATTTATATGGAATCACAGAAGTCCCCATATAGCCAAAGCATTCTTAAGTAAGAACAAAGATGGAGGCATCATGTTCCCTGATTTCAAACTATATTACAAAGTTAGGATAATCAAAACAGTATTGGCATTAAAAACAGACACATTGATCAATGGAATAGAACAGAGAGCTCAGAAATAAACCCACATATATAGTCAATTAATTTACAACATAGGAGCCAAGAATACATGATAAAGAACAGCCTCTTCAATAAATAAGTCTTAGGAAACCTGGAAAGTAACAGGCAAAGAAAGGAACTAGACCACTATTTTACATCATACAAAAAAATTAACGCAAAATGGATTAAAAACTTGAATGTTAACACCAGAAACCTTAAAACTCCTAGAAGAAAATATTGATAGTAATCTCCATGACATCACTCTTGGAATTTTCTTTTTTTTTTTTGGATCTCACTCCAAAGGCAATGGCAACCAAAGCAAAAATAAACAAATGGGCTGACATCAAACTAAAAAGTTTTTGTATTGCAAAGGAAATTATCAACAAAACAAAAAGACAACTTAATGAATGGGAGAAGTTATTTGCAAATCATATATCCAATAAGCATATCCAAATAAATATAGAACTCATACAGCTCAATAAAAACAAAAAAATTCAATTTTAAAATGAGCAAAGAAAATACAAAATTAAAATGGGCAGAGGATCTGAATAGACATTTTTCCAAAGAAGACATACAGATGGCCAGTGGACCATATCTATATGAGATACACATAATACACATATATTATATACCTATTATTTGTACATGTTATATATATATATAAAAAACTACTGCAATTTTTTTTAAGTGCCTGGAATTAGGCACTCAGGGAATTAGGTTAGAGGAAGGTAAAGAAGAGAAAAATGAAAAATTTGGAAAGGGAGAATTCCTCAAAATTGGAAAGTACCTGGTGGAGTGTGGCACCTTCAATAATAAAATCCATTCTCCCCCAAATCCCCCCACTTGTCTCTGCCCTAATAGGTGACAGGCCTCAAAGGGGAATGGCTATTGATGCACCTAGGAAAGTTGGACTTAGCACCAAGGCTCAACAACCTAAAGAAAGTTAAACAGCGTTATGGTCAATATATGGGGAAGCTGAAAAGAAGCTAATCTTTGCAAATTCTAATGAGACCAAAAAACCTTACATTATCCTTACCTTCCTGCACCTATATTTACATTCCCTAGGCTATCTGGAGGTTCTGTTTTTGGTAAACTTGAATATACCCCACATGGCACAAAAGGAATCATTTGGGCTTACACCATAAATACCAGCAGTAAACAGCATGGACTAGGGAGCAGAGGGGCCTCATCTAGTATTGTTTTTTCTAAAGTCCTCAGGAAACTTTACATTGAGTAATGGGAACGCAACTATTTTCTGTGGTTGAGTTTTCCACTAACCCAAGGAAGACTGAATTAAAATATTGTATTGCAAAAGAAACCATCAACAAAAGAAAAAAAAAACCACAGCCTAATGAATGGGAGAAGATATTTTCTGTAGGGGGAAATGTCTGCTACAAGAGAAAACTATGTCTTGTGTAGAGAACTCTCCTCCAAGGCAAATAATTCTGATCCTAAGGGAGTTATTTTACAGCTCAGTAAGTTGTAGAGCGACAGCCCATGGGGTTGCAAAGTCAGACACAACTGAGGGACTAACACTTTCACTTTTCAAATTGTAGATACCAGATTGCAATGCAGAATAATTGACCAGCTGAGTTCCTGTCCTCTCTGTGAAAAGAACAATTTTGCCTCTAATTGTACATTAATTTCAACATCCTTTCAGATCAGATCAGATCAGATCAGTCACTCAGTCATGTCCGACTCTTTGAGACCCCATGAATCGCAGCACGCCAGGCCTCCCTGTCCATCACCAACTCCCAGAGTTCACTCAGACTCATGTCCATGGAGTCAGTGATGCCATCCAGCCATCTCATCCTCTGTCGTCCCCTTCTCCTCTTGCCCCCAATCCCTCCCAGCATCAGAGTCTTTTCCAATGAGTCAACTGTTCGCATCAGGTGGCCAAAGTACTGGAGTTTCAGCTTTAGCATCATTCCTTCCAAAGAAATCCCAGGGCTGATCTCCTTTAGAATGGACTGGTTGGATCTCCTTGCAGTCCAAGGGACTCTCAAGAGTCTTCTCCAACACCACAGTTCAAAAGCATCAATTCTTCGGCGCTCAGTCTTCTTCACAGTCCAACTCTCAGAGCCATACATGACCACAGGAAAAACCATAGCCTTGACTAAACGAACCTGTGTTGGCAAAGTAATGTCTCTGCTTTTGAATATGCTATCTAGGTTGGTCATAACTTTCCTTCCAAGGAGTAAGCATCTTTTAATTTCATGGCTGCAGTCACCATCTGCAGTGATTTTGGAGCCCAGAAAAATAAAATCTGACACTGTTTCCCCATCTATTTCCCATGAAGTGATGGGACCGGATGCCATGATCTTTGTTTTCTGAATGTTGAGCTTTAAGCCAACTTTTTCACTCTCCACTTTCACCTTCATCAAGAGGCTTTTTAGTTCCTCTTCACTTTCTGCCATAAGGGTGGTGTCATCTGCATATCTGAGGTTATTGATATTTCTCCCGGCAATCTTGATTCCAGCTTGTGCTTCTTCCAGCCCAGCGTTTCTCAACATCCTTTACTCCACATAAATTTTTTTTCCTATTCTAATTACATATATTGTAACTGTTTATAGGAAATATTTGCTGAAGTATTTGGGGTGACACAGCTTAAGTTTTTGAAGTTCCATATAAATTTTAGAATCAGCTTGATTTACACTTACATGTTCTTCTGAAAATTGGATATTGCATTGAATCCATAAATCAATTTGGGAAGCACTGACATCTTTAAAATACTGAATATTCTAATCTATGAACTTAATGTACTTATATCTTCAATATTTTGTCAATTTTAGTGTAGAAGTCTTATACATCTTTCATTACTTTCATTCCAAAGTAGCTAATGTTTATGCAAGTAAATAGCAGTTTCTCTTACTTGTTGTTGATATATAAGAACATAATCAAGTATTTTAATTGTCCTATATACAGTAACCTTGACAAGTACCATGTCCTACTAGTAGTTTATAGATTTTGGACTTTCTACATACACGTCACTGGCAAATAAATAAAGAGGCTTATTTCTTTCTCTCCAACACCTGTTTCATTTTGTTTTTTCTAGCCTTATTATTCTGGCTATGACCTCCAGCACAGAGTTGAAGTAGTAAACAGGAGATATTCTGGTCTTAATCCCAAGTATGATGTCCACTATAGGTTTTATGTATACCTTTTATTAGGATAAGAAACCAACTTCTTATTAGTTTAAGTTTTTATTATGAATACATAAACTTTATGAAATGTTTCTTCCACATCCAAGAATGGCTTTAGTTTTTTTGTTTTTTTTTTTATGGCTTTAGTTTTTATCTCTTAATGTGAATTACATTGACTGGTTAAACCATCTTTGCATTCCTGAAATAACCTCACTTTGTCATGATGTATTCTTTTTATATTTTCAGGTTTAATTGCTAGTATGTAGGAAGAAGTTATATTTTGAAATTATATTCATGAGATTAGTCTGCAATTTTTTTTTTCAATCTCCTATGCAGATTCCAAGTTACGTCAGCCTAGTAAAAAGAATTGGGGAATATTCTCGTTATCCAGCTTGTGGAAGAATTTATGTAGGGTGGTATTACTTTAATATTTGAAAGAATCTGTGGGGATGCCATCTAAGCTTGGATTTGTGAGCTCTTTAACAGTAGATCTCCTTTACAAAGTGTACGATTGACTGTATTAGTATACTAATAAAGTTGTGCAACCATCACCAATTTCAGAGCATGTAAATCATTGCCCAAAGAAACTCTGTATCCATCAGCAGTCATTCACTGATCATCTTCCCTCCTGCTCTGAGCCACCATGAATTACTTTGTCTCTATGGATTTAACTATTATGGATACTTCATGTAAGTGGGATCATAGTCTTTTGTGTCGCTTTTCCCACTTTGAATAATGCTTTTCAAGACTCATCTATGTTGTTCCATTTATGAATATTTCATTCCTTTTTATGGATGAACAGTTTTCCATTGTATGTACTACATTTTGTTTACCCATTCATCAGTTGATGAACATTTGGGTTGTTTCTACTTTTTCATTATTATGAATAATGCGGCTATGGATATTCATATACAAGTTTTTGTGTGAGCACTTTCAATTTTCTCAGGCAAGAATGTAATTGTTAAGTCATATCATAAATGTTTAGGGAATGACAGGCTGTTTTACAAAAAGGCTGTACCATGTTATAGTCCCATCAACATGTGAAGGTTCCAATTTCTCCACATTCTTGCCAAAATTATCATTGTCTTGTTATAGCTATCCTAGTGAGTATATTGGAGAAGGCAATGGCAACCCACTCCAGTACTCTTGCCTGGAAAATCCCATGGACAAAGGAGCCTGGTAGGCTGCAGTCCATGAGGTCGCTAAGAGTCGGACATGACTGAGTGACTTCACTTTCACTTTTCACTTTCATGCATTGGAGAAGGAAATGGCAGCCCACTCCAGTGTTCTTGCCTGGAGAATCCCAGGGACAGGGGAGCCTGGTGGGCTGCCGTCTATGGGGTCGCACAGAGTTGGACACGACTGAAGCAACTTAGCAGCAGCAGTAAAATATAGTATCTTAACTGTGTTTTTCACTTGCATTTCCCTAATGACTAATGATGTTGAGCATTTTATGTACTTACTGGACATTCACAGATATTCTTTGATGAAATATTTATTCAAACACTTTGCCCATTTTTAAATTGGGTTGTCTTTTCATTGTTGAGGAATTTTAGATAGTAGTCTTTTATCAGATATATAATTTACAAATATATTTCCTCACTCTTGAGAGTTTTTATTTTCTTGATAGCCTTTTGAAGCACAATTTTTAAAAAAATTTTATGAAGTCCAATTTATCTGCTTCTACTTTGGTTGCCATGTGTTAAAAAGCCATTGTCCCATTCAAGGTCACAAAAACTTACAACTATGTTTTCTTCCAGAGTTTTAAGTTACAGTTCTTACATATGAGTACTCAGTAAACTTGGAGTTAATTTTGGTATATAATGTGAGGTATAGGTTCAACTTCATTGTTTTGCATGTGGCTATGGAGTTGTCCCAATATCATTAATTGAAGACTATTATTTCCTTGTCAGAAATAACTACTTTATCAAATATGGAATGGTTCAGATTTGTCTTTCTTCTATCTGTAGTTTTTCAGGTATTTGATCATTTCATCTAAACTGTTCAATGCCTCAGCATTGTTATTCATATCCTTAGATTTTTAATGTATGTAGATTAAGCAGTGATTATCTCCACTTCATTTCCGATATTTGTGTCTTCATACTTTTTCCTTCATTTTAATCTTCTCAAAGAAGCAACTCTTAACTTTGTTAATTTTATGACATCTGATTCCTATTTCAGTAAATTAAGCTCTTATTTCTTCCCTCTTTGTGCTTCATTTGCAGTTTATAACATACTGGGATAAATGTTCAACTCACTTAGGACTTCCCTGCTGGCTTAGACAGTCTGCCTACAACGTGGGAAACCCGGGTTCGATCCCTGGGTTGGGAAGATCCCCTGGAAAAGGAAATGGCAATCCACTCCAGTACTCTTGCCTGGAAAACCCCATGGAGAATCCTGGTAGACTACAGTCCATGGGGTCACTAAGAGTCAGACACAACTGAGCGACTTCACTTTCTTTTTCACTGACTTTTAGCCTTTATTCTAATAAAAATATAAAGTGCTTCTCTAAGCAGTTTTGTCCACACCTCATACATTGATACTTTATTTTTTAAATATTTTCTTTCATTGTGGATTCTTCCTTAAACCAAGGTTACTTTGGAGTATGTTTTGTATTTTCTAAACATGACATTTTCTACCCTTCCCCCTTTGTTGTTGTTTTTGTTTTTTAATTACAATCAAAGAATTATGCTCTGGTTACAAATTTTTTAATCTTGTTTAGATTTGCTTTCCAGTATAGAGAATTGTCATTTTTGTAAATGCTCCATGTGTCCATGAAAAACTGTATTATTTGTTGAGCACAGTAGCCTATACACGGTTATTAGGTCAATA
Organism: Bos indicus x Bos taurus; assembly: GCF_003369695.1. Lineage (NCBI taxonomy): Eukaryota > Metazoa > Chordata > Mammalia > Artiodactyla > Bovidae > Bos > Bos indicus x Bos taurus. The sequence goes on along the minus strand of NC_040083.1, from coordinate 77,215,182 downwards.
GTATTTTCTGTAACTCTACCAATTTTGGTTACTATGTGATCTTCCTCTATGATTGCAGGTTTCTCATTTCTCCTTGTAGTTCTCTGATAAACTGAGACACAATATATTGAATTCTATATATTTAGAATTGCCAAATCTCCCTGTTGAATTAGTCTTATCAACTCTCTTTACTACTAGTAAGTCTTTGGCCCAAACTTGTTTGATATTAATATAGCCATAGCAGCTTTTTTCCAGTGTTTATATATATTTTTATATCCTTTCATTCTTTTGCATCCTTACATTTTATGTGTGTCTCTTGTATATACAAGCATACCTCGGAGATATTGTGGGTTCAGTCCTACACCTCCACAATAAAGCAATTATCACAACAGTCAATCACACAAATTTGTTTTCCCAGTGCACATAAAGGTTTTGTTTACACTGTTGTTTAGCTGCTAAGTCATGTTTGACTCTTTTGCAACCCCCATGGACTGTAGCCCACCAGGCTCCTCTGTCCATGCAGCTTCCCAGCCAGTAACACTGGAGTGGGTTTGCCACTTCCTTCTCCAGGGGATCTTCCTGACCCAGGGATTGAACTCACATTTCCTCCACTGGCAGGAAGATTCCTTACCACTGAGCCATCTAGGAAGCCCGTGTTTACACTGTACTGTAGACTGTGTGTAGCATTATGTCTAAAAAGATGTATATACTTTAAAATAAGTCAGAAAAATGGTACCAAAGACTTGCTTGACACAGGGTTGCCACAAACCTTCAATTTATAAAAGCTGCAATAAAGCAAAGCACAATAAAACAAAGTTTGACTGTAATTGGATTATGTTACTGACAATTTTTGTCTTTTATAGGAAGACTTAGCTTATTTACATTTAATGTAATTTCTGATCCATTTGGATTTAAATTTACCACCTCACCAAATGTTTTTCCTATACACCATTTTGTTCTTTTCTCTTTCTTGCTTTTTGTATTGAGTATACTTTTTGTTATTGTTATTTTTATTCCATTAATATATAGTGATAAACTCTTATAAATCTTTCAGTGTAGATACTCATTATTATAACATAAAACTCTGAATATTCAAGTCTAATATAAAACTACAACTTTAACCTTTTCTCAGACATAGGACCTTAAAATACTTTTCTTTATTCCTCACCCAATTTAAATGCTGTTGTTTTCATGTAGTTTAGTCCTTTGGGTTTTTGTTTTTTTTTTTAAACCCTCAAAACATTATTTCCATTTCAAAATCACTATTCATTTAACCCATATATTTACTCTTTCAGCTGTTCATTCCTTCTTGCATCTCTAAGCTTCCATTTGGTTATCATTTTCCTTCTGCTTAAAGACATTTTTGTGTAGTTAGGGAAAAAATTATTTTTGTGTATGAAATTTTCTTAATTTTACCAGTTGCACCCTTACTATTGAGGGCATTTTTGCTTTGTATAGAACTCTTTAAGTTGGTACTTATTTTTTGTCACTTTGAAAATGACATCCCATCTTTTGATTCCCAAATTTTTTAACTGAAGTAAAATTGGCATTATGTTACAGGTGCACAACATCATGATTCACACTGGGTATATTCTGGTGCTTTGAAATATGCCTTCTTTCACTGCTCTGGATTCTGGATTTTTTTTTTTTTTTTAGCTTTCAATGGTATTGATATTTGCACAGGTATGATTACTCTGAATATATTTTGCTCAGGTTTTGTGTGACTTCCAGAATTTGCAGCTTGATTTCCCTAAATTGTAAAATTTCTTAAGCATTAACTCTTAAGTATCCTCTATTTCCTCTCTTCTGGGGGGACTACAGTTACAGTAGTGTTAGCCCTTCTTGGTGTTTTATCACTTTTTGGTTCTTTTCCATCCTCTTGTCTCTATATACTCTGAATTTTTTCTTCTGACCAAATTTCACTGTCTTCAGCTGTGTTTCATCTGGTGTTAAGCTCATTCATTGACTTTTCAAAATTTCAGCTGTTACAGTCTTTTAGTTTTTTAAAATACCCAATCCCCTGTTGATATTTTCATCTTTTCTCTTTTGTTTCCCTCTTGCACATATTAAGTCCATGGCTCTCTGAGCATTTCTTTTATTGCCTGCTAACTCCAGAATTGAGCAGATATACCCACCAGTCGCAAGCAGTGGTGGCTTAGAGTAGCGATCAATACATATAAGATATACAGAATGCAGGAGCAAAGAACATATAATCTCTGAAAGCAGATTCACTCCTAAGAAGTTAAAGATGATCTGCTTATACCCATTTTTCCACTTTACATTTGCTTCTGCCAGGTTCCCACAGGGTCATTCTTTTTTATGTTAAATTCCCAATTGGAGATTATCACACAGGTAATTTAAGTGCCAGGAGAAGGCGATGGCACCCCACTCCAGTACTCTTGCCTGGAAAATCCCATGGACGGAGGAGCCTGGTAGGCTGCAGTCCATGGGTCACTAAGAGTCAGACACGACTGAGCGACTTCACTTTCACTTCCATGCATTGCAGAAGGAAATGGCACCCCACTCCAGTGTTCTTGCCTGGACAATCCCAGGGACCGGGGAGCCTGGTGGGATTAATATTTTACATAAGATAAGGGATGTTTCAATGCTACTCTCTCAATTCATCCCACCCTCTCTTTCCCCCACTGTGTCTACAAGTCTGTTCTCTGTCTGTGTTTCTATTCCTGCCCTGCAAATAGGTTCATCAATACCATTTTTCTAAATTCCATGTGTATGTTTTCAGTTCAGCTCAGTCACTCACTCGTGTCTGACTTTGCGACCCCATGGACTGCAGCACACCAGGCTTCTCTGTCCATCACCAACGCCTGGAGCCTACTCAAACTTATGTCCATCACATCGGTGATGCCATCCAACCACCTCATCCTGCTGCCACCCCCCCTTCTCCTCTCGCCTTCAATCTTTCCCAGCTAAAGGGTCTTTTCCAATGAGTCAGTTCTTTGTATCAGGTGGCCCAAGTATTGGAGTTTCAGCTTCAGCATCAGTCCTTCCAATAAATATTCAGGACTGATTTCCTTTAGGCCTGCCTGGTTGGATCTCCTTGCTGTCCAAGGGACTCTCAAGAGTCTTCTCCAACACCACAGTTCAAAAGCATCAATTCTTTGGTGCTCAGCTTCCTTTATAGTCCAACCCTCACATCTATACATGACTACTACTAGTTCTGCCTAGATGGATCTTTGTTGGTAAAGTAATATCTCTGCCTTTTAATATGCTGTCTAGGTTGGTCATAGATTTTCTTCCAAGGGGCAAGCATCTTTTAACTTCATGGCTGCAGTCACCATTTGCAGTGACTTTGGAACCCAAAAAAATAGTCTCTGTTTCCATTGTTTCCCCATCTAATTGCCATGAAGTGATAGGACCAGATGCTATGATCTTAGTTTTCTGAATGTTGAGTTTTAAGCCAACTTTTTCACTCTCCACTTTCAAGAGGGTCTTTAGTTCCTCACTTTCTGCCATAAAGGTAGTGTCATCTGCATATCTGAGGTTATTGATATTTCTCCCGGCAATCTTGATTCCAGCTTGTACTTCATCCAGCCCAGCATTCTGCATGATGTACTCTGCATGTAAGTTAAACAAACAGGGTGACAATATAAAGCCTTGACGTACTCCTTTCCCAATTTTGGAACCAGTCTGTTGTTCCATGTGCAGTTCCAATTGTTGCTTCTTGTCCTACATACAGATTTCTCAAGAGGCAGGTCAGGTGGTCTGGTATTCCCATCTCTTTAAGAATTTTCCACAGTTTGTTGCAATCCACATAGTCAAAGGCTTTGGCATAGTCAATAAAGGAAAAGTAGATGTTTTCCTGAATTCTCTTGCTTTTTCAGTGATCTAGCAGATGTTGGCAATTTGGTCTCTGGTCTCTCTGTCTTTTCTATGTATGTTTTAATTTATGATATTTTTCTTTCTGACTTACTTTACTCTGTATAACAGGCTCTAGGTTGATCCATCTCAGTTCAGCTGACTCAAATTCATTCCTTTTTATGGCTAAGTAATATTTCATTGTATTTATGTACCACAACTTCTTTATCCATTCATCTATAACTGGAAGGATTCTACATCACATGTAGAGGCCAGGATGTTGCTAAAGAGTCCCCATGACAGCTCTCTACAAAAGAATTATTCTGCCCAAAATGTAGCAGTAGAATACAGGAAGCAAAAAAGTATAATAAAACATAAATAATAGTCTATACAATATACAAAGGGCATGAAAGTGGATAGGGAAATTTATGAAACACTTCAATGGGCATCTAAAGCTTAAGTTCAGTGGAAATCTGGGAGGTAGGGTTATTACTGTGAGCTAGAATATAAGTATGAAGTATATTCCCCACATTTGTGGAACAAGTTCGACTAAAATTTACCGGCAGACGAGGTAGGTGAAGAATAAGGAGGCAAGGCAAGGCTGAAAAGGAAGGCAAGGACCAGACTGCAAAAGTTTCATACATACTAGATGAAGAGTTTGGAAAAGGTTGGTATCAGAGGGCAACAAAGAGTAGTAAATAAGAAGTTTATTAATAAACAAGAATGGTCAGAAAGATCATTCAGGCAGAATTATGGTTAAAGGCTTAAGGACAAAACAAAGCACAGGCCAATTAGTAATCCTACTGGAATACTCCAGGCCAGTGAAGACTAGAGTCAGAAACAAAGGTCCAATACAGAAGAAAGGATTGATGTGGTAAAGTACTGTGTGTGTGCCTGTTAAGAAGCTTCAGTAGTGTCTTTGCAACTTTGACTCTTAGCAACCATATGGACTGTAGCCCACCAGGCTCCTCTGTTCATGGGATTCTCCAGCAAGAAGACTGGAGTGGGTTGCCATACCCTCCTCCAGGAGATCTTCCTGACCCACGGATCAAACCCACACCTTTTATGTCTCCTGCATTGGCAGGTGGGCTCTTTAACCACTAGCATCACCTGGGAAGACTGTTAAGTATTATACCCAGTCTTCAGTAACTGAATATGAAGAGAAAATAAAATTTAATAACAGCTTTCAAGCACTACTCACAGAGACAGAGTACAGGAGAACACTTAGAATAAAGATAATGAAAGATAATACCATCCATTTAGGCCTCTTGTAGTAAATAAGCTATGCAAGGACATAGAAGTGGTTATTATCAAAGGATACAGCAGCAAAATCTGGATTGTGCCTTGAACTCTGATAATTATCCTTCAACCAATAATGACAAAAGATTTTTAGAATATTTTTCTGCTATATCCATATCATATTTTTATATATGTATTTATCTTACTTCCAGATATTTCCTATTACATTTCTTTAAAAATGCCATGTGTTTATTATTTAATGTTTTAAAGATACTTTAATTTACATTTTTAAAAAAGAATAATAAAAATAACTTAACCTTTCAAATGTGATTTTTTAACAGCAAAATGGGAAAGTGGGAAACAGCCTCCCTTGAAAAAGAAATCAGCACTTCCAACAAAACTAAAGGAAGACTTACATGTAAAACTAATTCAGAAAGGAGATAACAACTAAAGACATAGATATACATCTTATTTTAATCCCCCCAAAAGTTAACTGGATCTTCTTAATAGATTATCCTTGAAAATCAAGTTTTTAACTATTCAATATAATCTTTGAAATGGTATCTAGTTAAGATAATAATTGCCTTAAATATACCAGACAAAATATTTACAATCAGCAAAATAAAAACCAGCAAAACAATTAACATCTGAAAGTCTAACATTCTATTCCACTGGATTTACATTTTTTCCTAAGAAAAACATTATAAACAAATCTTTTGGGGTACAAATTAGAAGTACTCAACTACCTACTTATAATTGTTAACCTTCTTTCAACAGTATGACTCATTGGTAAACACCAATACTTTACCAGTCACCTTATGTGAAATAACAAGTGGAAAACAAAATTTCTCAACAACAATGGGTCATTAAATTCATTCAGCAAACTTACTACAAAAAACTTTATTAAAAAAACTTAAACACACAATCATGATCAAGCATTTTAAAATTAAACTGAAATCAGTTATGAAACTTCCTTTTCAAAAAGTTGTGAAAGTAAAAGGACAAATTTAATTCTAAATATTTCCTTGCTTATTTGAATTGTTTTCTAATACTATTTCAATAAATTATTTCTTTAATCTCCTCTTTAGGTTCTCAAGGTGGTCCGTATTAACATCTTGTAATGCCAGTACCATTGCCTTAGACAAGGAGGGATTAAATGAAATAGTCATCAGACAGCACAAATCTATTAGCTCTCTCTGACATTTCTGCAAACCTTCCAGGAACTTTTGGTATTTACAAGGATCCTTTTTCAACCGTTTCATTTCTGATACTGAAAACCCTATCAGACTAGTAAGTATTTCATCTACAAAGTCTACATCTAGATATGCAGTACCATCAGAAATTTTTGCTCTTACACTCCAAATGCCACCAGAACTTGAGAGATTTCCGGTTAAAGTTACAATAAATGCTTTGACTTTCACTGTTGTAACCTCCTTTGGTTTGCTGGCCATTAGAACAGACAAATAGATAAAGGGTGGAGAATACAAATCCATGGTGATAGGAAGTCCAGTGCTATTCTCTGACAATTGTAAAGAACAAGTCTGTAAATGGTGCTCATTTTCATTAGGAACATCTGAACTCCTTTTTGGTACATTACTGACTAGCTCTCCATTGAACATTTTATTATTTAAGGAATGTCCATCTGAACTGCTAATTTGTTTTATTTTATATGTCTCTGAGCTCTTACCTTTATTTGTAAAATCATGGGGTAGAGGTACATTATGATTAACTGAAAGACTACTACTGTTTTGGTCTCTAGTAGATGGACAACTAAGAGATTTGTCTTCACTAGTCATTTGCTCAGATAAATTTTTTTCACTCCAATTATTGTTTCCATTTTTGCAAATAAAAGAAAAATTATTTAGAGTATTAGATCTATGTGAAAACTTCTCTATACTTTCATCTGTAGTTCTGTTCAAAGTCAATAGCTGTAATTCTTTGGTCTCCATCTGTTCTTTCTGGACAGCTTCTTCTAAAAGTAAGGCCTCCTCCAATGAAAAGTCATCTAATTCCTCATCAGTAAAAAGCATAGATTGGTTTCGTGGTTTCTCCTTTGGCCTTGGAGAAATAACAAGTTCTGTTTCAAAATCTGACTGTCTGATGGGAACAGTATTTGAGGAATTACCTATGAAACAACTTCTTTCCAAAGAGGTATTATTATTTGCTGCAAGCTCATCATTTTCATCAAGACTTGCCAAGAGTTCTTCATCAGAAGGTCCCAACGCAGGATCTAGAACATCCGTAATTCTGGGGATGATTTGGTTAGAATTATTTGGTATGACTGAAACTATAGGATCAGGTTCCCCAATTAATCTTGCAAGAACTTTTTCTTGGGCATATTCCTCTAAAAGAGCATCGACTTCTCCTCCCAACATTTTCACATTTTCTGGTTTCAACAAGAGAACACCAAGACGGAAAGAAATATTTCCATAAATCAAAATTTTTGTACCTGGAGGAAGATCACTATGCAGAGCTGGAATAGACTGATATTCCATTCCTTGTATTTGTACAATTCCATCAGTTAGCTGTAGCATCAACATTCGTGAAGGCTTTGCTTCCCAAGGTTTGGGGGTTACTTGTGTTTCAGCTGTAATTAGGTCATTGGTTGTATTCTTTCCTCTCAACTTTTGTATCTGGGCATATGCAGGCTGACTTACATCAACCAATGAATTAATCTGCAGAGCAAAAAATCCATTCAGTTCTCCTTTCGGAGTTTCTAAAATGCCGCTAGGTAAAAGACGATGCTCCAAATCTCTCAGGTCGGTAAGGAGCCACTGCTCAAACACTTGTTTATTCATTTGTGCCTGACTCAAATTAACATGATCATTTTCTTCTTGGATCCAGTTAATACAAGCTTCTAGCCACGTTACAGGCACTTTAACATGCCATGTAGCTGAAAGCCAGGTTTCAACTCTTAATGCAATACTAGTTACACTCATTTCTTTCACATAAAGGAAATATTAGGCATCTATTACCTGAAAACAAACAAAAAAATTATTGTAATTCAGTATATCTAAATAGAGTTTCTATAATTCTCTACAATGCACAAACAGGAGTAGCCAAACCTTTAGACTTTCTCTCTAGCATGTAATTCTTTGACTTTCTACATAGCAAAAATTCAAATGCCACAAGTAATCAGATGGTACAATGAGAAAAGCAAAAAATGTGAGACAGATATATAAAGGTTTGAAGGCTAGCTCTGTCAAATTATAAGCTCTACAGCCTAGCATAAATTTCTTAACTTCTTCTAACCTAGTTTTTTCATCTATAAAATGTCAATACCACCTCCTACCTAATGGGGCTGTTGTGAGGATTACATGATTAACATTTGTAAAGCACAATGTCAGACCTACGCAATACATACAATGTTAGTAGTTATTATATTAATATAATAATCAGGTAAAATTATAACAAGTAACAGATTCTTAGCTGATATAAAGCATCTTATTTATCTAAATGATTCTCAACAGTCGTATCACGTAAATATACTTCTGATTTTCTCAGTATGATTAAAAAAAGTAGCAAAACACTAAAAAGACTAAGCTTTTCTCACAAATTAAATTTTTTCCTTCAACAGAGGAAGACTCTAAATTTATAAAGTTTTAATATGCCCATAAGAAAACTTACCATTTGGAACAGGAGCACAGGATTTGATGACAGGATTTAGAACTGGTTGTTCAGTGGAGTACTTGTAACCTCTATTGCTCAGAAATGGCCTGAGAGCTAAGACAAAAAACAGTAAGGGTTATAAGAGGAAGCTGCAGAAACAATCACTGGCCTATTTTTGTAAGTGCAAGAGTTTGATGGTATGGTTTTGAAGGTTCCTATTATCAATCAGGGTAGAGTGGAGGTAGTACACACTAAAAACATGAGGTTTGGAATGAAATAAACAAAAGCAAGGGACCACAAGAAACTTAGACACTCTATCTTAGGTTGCTTCCTTGCCTTCCTTACTGCAGAGGGCTACCGTGAAAATTAAAGGATAGGAGAAGATGTCGGAGGTTCACAAGCAACCTAAGGTGAAAGGAGGCCAAAGCAGCTGAAATTGAAACTGACCGCCTACAGAGGGAGAAGGGCTCAAAGTTAAAGAAGCCAGAGCTCTGGATGCCATGGCAGCTGCAGCAGTGATGTGGAAAAGGAGACCCAGGGATGACTATCCTTCAGGTTTACTTCTGGCAAAACAGGGATGAAGTCCTAGATAACCTCTCAGCCTTTGTCTGCACCATCTGGCAGATCCATAAAAACTACTGCATAAATGGACCAGGGAAGAAGTCCTGTCCCATGGACTAGTTCAAGACATATTCTTGTGAAAAGGCATTAAATTATTTCTGTATATTATATAGTAGGTCCTCTCATTTTTAGAAAATAGTAAATCTAGCATCCTTGTAAAAACTTAGAGCTTATACAAATATTTCTTTTTTTAACCTTGCATTTCTTAGAAATTTAATAGGCATATATTGTCTGGTTTCCTACATCTTTTAGCTCAAGCGACAAATATGTGTCTATACATATACATATACACACACACTGACTTTTTTTGTAGGTATAGTTTTTTTTTTAATTTTTAACTTAAAAAGGGGGATTAATTTTTTTTCCCCTAAAGCTTTCTGAAGGTCAGGGGCTTTATCTATGAAAAAAATAGTAAGTAGTTATTTGTAACCTGTACTAAGCAGCATCTAGCCTTAAAACAGTCCTTTCTGGCTAAAAAAACAATGAATGCTAGTAAAATTGTTTGGGCTACTTTTAGCATTTTTTAATCAAAATTACTAGATAACAGAATTCAAGAATTTGTTAACATGTTATTATTTGATATACTGATAGTCATTTAAAAGTAAAAACCCTTTATTGTGTTAAAAAAATGAAATAAAAAAGGAGACTAACATATAATCCAGAGGTTCAGTGTACAAGTCTGGTGCCAAATTTCTTTTACTTACAAGCTCTGTGACCCTAAATAAGTAGTCACATTACTAATTCAACAAATGGTTAAAATTTAAAGGAAGAGTTACAGTTATTATGAGAAATACAAGAATAACATTTTAGGAGGAAGAATTAAGAAGGTCATAACTACCAAACTGATGAATCTTTACTTTGAAGAAAATAATTAAGAGTACAGATACATTTTAAATCATGTATGAAAAACAATGTGAAAACAGATAGGAGAGGTAGGAGAGGTCCATGCCCATTCTGATAAAAATAAACCATGTAGAGTCAAATCAGCATGTCTCTTTAACAAAGAAACCAACAATCTCTACACGAGCCCTCTGGTTTATCAAATGGAAATATTCTCTAACTTGTTGCTAAGAAAAACAAAACACAGCATGCTAACTTTTGTGTACAAAAGAAAGGACAATAAGCATATTCTTCTTGATTTTGTACATACAGGACCTCTATCTAGAAGGATATACAAGAAACAAGATAAAACTTTAAATACATAGCTACACTCAATAACAAAGAGTAAAAACTTCTGGGCCAGGAACTCAGGAAGATGCCCTGAAGAAGGGATAGGCTACCCACTCCAGTATTCTTGGGCTTCTCTGGTGGCTCAGCTGGTAAAGAATCCACCTGCAATGCGGGAAACCTGGGTTCGATCCCTGGGTTAAGAAGATCCCCTGGAGAAGGGAAGAGCTACCCACTCCAGCATTCTAGCCTGGAGAATTCAATGGACGGTACAGTCCATGGGGTTACAAAGAGTTGGACACGACTGAGAAACTTTTACTTTAGAGTTTTAAGTGGGCACTAAAGACACCAGGAAAAGGGGACTTGCAGGCGAAAGCTACAAGGCTCTAAGGGCCCAGTATGCCAACTATAGGGCACAACAGACTACTTGCTAGAATTGTGCCCAAAAATGTTCTATTCAGCACCTACCTATGGCCTATGGAGAGAACAGAGATAATCTAAGAATAGATACATAGAGTATACCACTTGTATAGAATACAACATGGTCCAGAACCAGGCTATTCACTAAATACCCAAATCTCTAAGGACACAGCTGATCTAGACCTATGCCAGTCAGAGGGCAGGTTGAAGCAACTCCAAAAACACACCAAAGGGAAAAACCTCTATCCAACATGAGCTCTCAAGCCAAAACTATATTTGAGGAAAATTACCATGATGAGCCACATCAGGACACACAACCAAGAGAAGAATTTATACCTGGAGAAGTTTGTTTTTAAATGCAGAATCTTAAATGTTTAAAAAATAAGAATAAAGTGACTATGAAAGAATACAAAAAACTTCAAAAAAAACTATTATTAATATTCTCAAAGAGGTAGGGATATCTCCACACACAAAAACTTAAACCGCAACCAGTACCTCATACCACATACAAAAATTAACTCTAAATGAAGCACAGATATAAATGTGAAAACTAAAAAAGCTAGGAGAAAAAAAAAAGCTCATATATAACAGAAAACAGATTGACAGCTGCCAGAGGTCAGGGGTGGGCGAAACAGACGAAAGGGGTCACAAGGTACAAACTTCCAGTTATAAAATCAGTTAAGTCATAGAAATGTAATGTACAGTATGGTCACTGTAGTTAAAATACTATATTGCATATTTAAAAGTTAAGAGAGTAGATCTTAAAAGTTCTCATCACAAGAAATATAAAATTCTGTAACTAAGTGTGGTGATGGATGTCATCTGGGCTTAACTGTGGTGAGTTCTGCAATAATAGGGATCCCCTGGTGGCTCAGTTGGTAAAGAGTCTGCCCGCAATGCAGCAGACACAGGTTTGATTCCTGGGTCGGGAAGATCCCCTGGAGAAGGAAATGGCAACTCACTCCAGTACTCTTGCCTGGAAAAATCCCATGGATGGAGGAGCCTGGTGGGCTACAGTCCATGGGGTTGCAAAGAGTCAGACATGACTGAGCGACTTCACTTTCTGCAATAATACAAATTATGATGTTGTACAACTGAACCTAAAATGTTATATGTCAATTATATTTTTTTAAGGGGAAGGAAAGTTAGGAGAATAATCTTTGTGATCTTAGTTTCTTAAAAGTTTCCTCAGATACAACACTAGAAGCATACATAATTCATAAAAGAAAGAAACTAATGAATTGAGCTTCACCAAAATTTTAAAATTCTGCTCTATGAAAGACACTGCTTAAAGTATAAAAACAAGCCAAACAAACACAAAAGACAAGCCACAGACTGGGAGAAATAGGTAACTGACAAAAGACATATTTAGATTACAAAAATAATTTTAAAATTCAATAGGAGGACTTCCCTGGCAGTCCAGTGGTTAATACATCACCTTCCAATGCAGAGGGTGTGGCTTCAACCCCTGGTGGGGGAGCTAAAATCTCACATGACTCACAGCGGAAAAAACAAAACATAAAACAAAAAGCAATATGCAACATATTCAATAAAAATGAACTAAAAATTGTCCACACCAAAAAAAAGAAAAAAATCTTTTAAAAAATTCAATAGGAAAACAAACTAATTTTAAAAGGAGCAAAAGAGCTGAATAGACATTTCACCAAAAGATATGCAAAATGACAAGACATTACGGAAATCTAAAATTAAAACATAGCTAAAATAAAAAAGACAACTGATAATTCCAAGTACTGGAATTCTCATACACTGCTGGTTGGAAAGCAAAATAGCACAATCACTTTAAAAAACAGTTTAGCAGATTTTTAGGAAGAAAAACAGTTTAGCAGTTTATTAGGAAGAAAAACAGTTCAGTATTTTCTTACAAAGTTAAATATACACTCATCATGCAACCCAGCATTACTAGGTATTTACTCAAGAGAAATGAAAACTTACATTCATTAAAAATCTGTATGTGAACAATTACAGCAGCTTGTTTCATAATCACCAAAAATCAAAAACAACCCACATGTCCTTCATGGACAAATAATAGTACATCATTACAATGAAATATCATTCAGTGTTAAAAAAGAATACACTTCTAATAAATGCAATAACAAAGATGAATACTGCTACAGATATTCTCCTTCAGAAAATTCGTATGTTGAAATCCTAATACCCAATGTGATGGTATCGGGAGGTGGGGCCTCTGTGAAGTGCTTAGATTATGAGAATGAAGCCCTCATAGAAATTCCCTGGTGGCCCAGTGGCTCAGACTCCCCACTTCCACTGCTGCTGCTAAGTCACTTCAGTCGTGTTCGACTCTGTGCGACCCCATAGACGGCAGCCCACCAGGCTCCCCGGTCTCTGGGATTCTCCAGGCAAGAACATTGGAGTGGGTTGCCATTTCCTTCTCCAATGCATTAAAGTGAAAATGAAGTCCCTCAGTCGTGTCTGACTCTTCACAACCCCATGGACTGTAGCCTACCAGGCTCCTCCATCCATGGGATTTTCTAGGCAAGAGTACTGGAGTGGGGTGCCATCGCCTTCTCCGTCTGCCACAAGAGGTTGCTATAAAAAGGCTGTCATCCAAGAACCAGGAAGCATGTCCTTATCAGACACCCACAAAATCTGCCATCACCTTGACCATGGACTTTTCAGTTTTCAAATAAATTTCTGTCATTTATGAACCACTCAGTTTATGCTATTTTATCATAGTAGCCCGAATAGACTGAAACAAATAGCAAATGCAGCATGCTAGGTAAAAGTTAGACAAAGACTGTATAATTCCAGTTACAGGGCATTATGGAAAGGTATCACCAACTTCACGGACATGAACCTGAGCAAACTCCAGGAGAGAGTGGAGGACAGGAAGGCCTTGCATGCTGCAGTCCATGGGGTTGCAAAGAATCAGACACAACTTAGCAACTGAATAACAACAATGGAAAAGGCAGCACCATAGTAACAGGTGACAGCAATGGTCATGCGACTAATGTTTGTCAAAGCTCACAGAACTATACATCAAAAAGAACATAAATTTTACTGAATGTAAATTATATACTTAATAAAAATACTGAAGACAAACACCAAAATGATAGAAATATAACAACTGATTTTCAAATTTGCTGAGAAAAACACAGAATAAAGAAAACAATCCAAAAGAAGGCACAAAGGGAACGGGGCCGTGAAAGTGCTGCACTCAATATGCCAGCAAATTTGGAAAACTCAGCAGTGGCCACAGGACTGGAAAAGATCAGTTTTCATTCCAATCCCAAAGAAAGGCAATGCCAAAGAATACTCAAACTACCACACAATTGCACTCATCTCAATGCTAGCAAAGAAATGCTCAAAATTCTCCAAGCCAGGCTTCAACAGTACGTGAACCGTGAACTTCCGGATGTTCAAGCTGGATTTAGAAAAGGCAGAGGAACCAGAGATCAAATTGCCAACATCCGTTGGATCATCAAAACAGCAAGAGAGTTCCAGAAAAACATCTATTTCTGCTTTATTGACTACGCCAAAGCCTTTGACTGTGTGAACCACAATAAACTGTGGAAAATTCTGAAGGAGATCCGAACACCAGACCACCTGACCTGCCTCTTGAGAAACCTGTATGCAGGTCAGGAAGCAACAGTTAGAACTGGACATGGAAAAACAGACTGGTTACAAATTGGGAAAGGAGTATGCCAAGGCTATATATTGTCACCCTGTTTGTTTAACTTATATACAGAGTACATCACGAGAAATGCTGGACTGGATGAAGCACAAGCTGGAATCAAGATTGCCGGGAGAAATATCAATAACCTCAGATATGCAGATGATACCACCCTTATGGCAAAAAGTGAAGAGGAATTAAAGAACCTCTTGATGAAAGTGAAAGAGGACAGTGGAAGAGCAGGCTTAAAACTCAACATTAAGAAAACTAAGATCATGGACTCTCATCCCATCACATCATGGCAAATAGATGGGGAAACAGTGAAAACAGTGACAGACTTTATTTTGGGGCCTCCAAAACCGCTGCAGATGGTGACTGCAGCCATGAAGTTAAAAGACGCTTGCTCCTTGGAAGAAAAGCTATCACCAACCTAGACAGCATATTAAAAAGCAGAGACTTTACTTTGTCAACAAAGGTCTGTCTAGTCAAAGCTATGATTTTTCCAGTAGTCATGTATGGATGTGAGAGCTGAACGATAAAGAAAGCTGAGCACCAAAGAATTGATGCTTTTGAACTGTGGTGTTGGAGAAGACTCTTGAGAGTCCCTTGGACTGTAAGGAGATTCAACCAGTCCATCCTAAAGGAAATCAGTCTTGAATATTCATTGGAAGGACTGATGCTGAAGCTGAAACTCCAATACTTTGGACACCTGATACAAAGAACTGACTCATCTGAAAATACTCTGATGCTGGAAAGACTAATGGCAGGAGAAGGGGATGACAGAGGATGAGATGGTTGGATGGCATAATCAACTCAATGGACACGAGTTTGAGTAAGCTCTGGGAGCTGGTGATGAGCACGGAGGCCTGACGCGCTGCAGTCCATGGAGTCGGAAAGAGTTGGACACAACTGAGCGACTGAACTGAACTGATAAACAGAAATTAACAAGATGGTAAAAATAAGTCTAAATATATCAGCAATCATAATGAATATAGATTAACTCACCTCTTAAAAGATACTCTCAAATTGAATAAACCCAGTTCAGCTGTATGCTTAAAAGATGGACCTAGAACAAAATACCATCAACACATGAAATTAAAATAAGGCATGTTAAAATCTCCAAGCATGATTTTATGATGCCATAGTTGAGTGACATCTTATCTTCAAGACACAGATCTGTACTTTATAGATCTATATTTATCTGTTGACATTATTAACATCAAAAATTAAGCTATATCCAAGGCTCTCAGGTGTACTCATTCAGTAAGTTACTTTATTTTCTTCACTAAAATTTAACCACCACAACACTGGCAAATGGGCCTGGTATAATTGGCAGGGGTGTTGTAATGAGATGATAGTCATTAAGTAAACTGAAATCAAGACAAAGTGTACTTTTGGTAGTTAGAATTATTTAAATGAATTAGCAAGTATAAATGCCACATCAATTAAATTGTTTGCAGAATGTTTTGTACTATGAATCATTCAGGATGTATAGTATATAACCATATACACCCCTAAGTCATTACATGCAGACACTTAACACAAATGCCATTTTCTACATGAACCTGTTAAATAGTAGGAGTTAATACTGTTAATACTTCTAGGAGGAGGAAGAAACCAAAAAAAAAGGAAGACTGACTGATTGTGAATTGAAAAGGTCAAGGCTGGATAGAAAATGAAATTAAAGAAATGAATTTCAGTGGTGTCAATTCTATATAGCAGCAGTATAGCTGTATAAACAGAGAAGTGAAGAAAAGGGTGAGTAAAAATTAAAACCTCTTAAGATTTTAAACTTTTTCAAAATATATTATTTTACATCTGTAATATTACCTAAACCTCAAAATAGTCATTTATGATAGAAAGGGTAGGTACTGTCTTCTATTTGGGTGAGAATGAAACAGGCATGAAGATTAAAGACATAAAGATCATACATAGTATCAGGCTCTGAACTAGATTCTGCTAATCTCCATTCGTATACCATTTTCTAGATGCTGTTTGACTTAAGTGAAAAGAGAAAGTAAAGTCAGTCTCTCATTTACATATACCCACTTGCATACAAAACATATTCATAAATGGCTAGTTTGTAATAGCACTACAGTATTAACAATCAGCAGACTTTGCTCTGATCTCATATAAATGACAAGCTCACCTAGTACATTCTAAATTATTTCATTTACAAAGTCAAATGAAAGAAACACATCACCTACTGCATCTATCTTTGTAATAGCTTCAAAGCAGTGTTATCACTATTATTTTCCATTTGCTATAACTCTACTAAAGTACCATATAAAGCAGTTTTAAATTTTTTTAAATATCACAAACTGATATTTTAAGACTTATGTATTCATTTTTAAATGTTGTACTTATTTCAAACACGCATTTCCTTGTTTGTGTTGTTGAACACAGAAAGTGACAAAAATCCTTTCAGACAGTAGTCTGGACAAATTCCTAATAAATAATTTTCTTAAAATACTACCCTCAGGATTTGGATCTCCACTTCCAGAGATGTACTATAATTTTATAACAACATTACCATAACTAAATGCACATTTGCATAGAATATGCATAGAATTCTTCATTTAACAGCAAAGACAGGTAGAGGGCATATTGATATAAAACATAATTTAGTGCCTACAAATGCATGTTAAAACAATTTTATAAAAAGATGTTTCTAACATATAAATTTTTTTCCTACAGGTAAAAAAGAAAAGCTTATTAAATTATTAAAAGAAAAGCTTATTAAATTGCTAAATGGAAAAAGTATTATCATGTGAAATTATAAAGTTTAGACTGGGTTTCAATAACTGAGCTCCTTAATAATTTAATTGTGTTAATTAAATTATTAAGGAGTTTATTTACTAATTGTATTTAATTAGTAAATTGTATTACTTGCATCTATTCCTTCAAGAGAATTTCTAAGGTTTTTGTTCCTCCTTTTCTTGAGAAATTGAGTAACCATGGTCACTGCAGGTAAGCAACTCACAAGGGAAGTGTCAGCTGCTGCTGCTGCTAAGTCACTTCAGTCGTGTCTGACTGTGCGACTCCATAGGCAGCAGCCCACCAGGCTCCCCCGTCCCTGGGATTCTCCAGGCAAGAACACTGGAGTAGGTTGCCATTTCCTTCTCCAATGTATGAAAGTGAAAAGTGAAAGTGAAGTCGCTCAGTCATGTCCGACTCTTCGCCACCCCATGGACTACAGCCCACCAGGCTCCTCCATCCATGGGATTTTCCAGGCAAGAGTACTGGAGTGGGTTGCCATTGCCTTCTCCAGGTGTCAGCTAGAGCACCACAATTTCCCAGCCCTTGATCCTCAAAAACATCACTGTCCATGAAAAGAATATAAAAAAAGTATATGTTGTTGAAATTGTACAGTAAGAAATGTTCACACCATATGATCTACTTCTTTTATTTTCAAAACTTAATCTTAAGAAAACACTCAGAAATAAGGACAAAGATTTATGTGCCAGAGTGCTTATCACGAAGCTTTTACAGTGTGGAAAAAAACAAACTAAATGTTCAACAACAGTAAAATAAATACATACATAATCACACTGGATCCAGGAAATGGTTTTTTAAAGAAATATTTTAAGGACTATTTAATGACATGAAAATATGTTATTTTATTTTGTTAGGAAAAAAGACCATATGTAAAATTACATTAATCTCCATTAATTTTATAATCATGAAAACATTATTTTTTTAAAAACTGAGTTACATCTTGCTCCTGCTTAACTTGGCTGACACAGCAATCTACATTCTAGATATTGACTGCAGGAACTGAGCAGAAGAGAACAGAGTAGGAAAATTCTATAATATCAGTCATCAATACTAAGATTTATACAAATTTCATCTATAAGTTAATTTTCAGTCAGCCTCACATATTCCAATTTTTTAACAAATAGAAGAAGAGGCACAAGTATCATCCTTTTAGACATGGTATGTGGCATTCAATCAATAGTTAAGACTTAAAAGCACTAACAAATATTTAAGTTATAACCGTTTCATGTTTCCACTGCCTTTACTTTAAAAAATACACATAAGTCTGTTTTTAACTCTTGGGGATAACATTAAGGTAACCCAAGAATTTTGAGAAGACACTTTCTGAAAATTATGGGGAAAATTTTATATTTAATGGCTGAAATCAGAAAGAAGTAATTAGTGGAGCTGCTTGTGGATCCTCCATAACCTAATACAAGAGAAAGACGGAAAACACGTATAGGAGTCTGATTCCCATCTTCGCTTTGTGACCTTAGACTTGTTCCTTAACTTCTCTTTGTCTTATCCACAATTTACTCACAGGACTGTAATAAGCATTAAACGGCCAGCACAAAGTCTGGCACAAACTCAAAAAATAATAGTTACAAAATTTTAAATAATCATCCAGCTGACTAGAGTACAATCTCAATTATATTAGTTTACCTTATGTAAATTCCACAGCTAATACCAGACTTAAATTCATCAGGAGTCCAAATAATCACACAATTAATTACACAAGAGCCACAATATGTCAATCAAGTTGCTAAGTCCTTGAATAAGCAGATATAACACAGCTTGGCTGAAAATAACAGAGGATGAAAGAAAGGTTGGCGAAAAGACAGACCTTCCTCAAACTGGCAAGTCTCTGAATGAAGCAGGTATAAAATTGTTTGTAAAAAACAGACTTTCTTGTTATTTAAAAAGTAAACCTAAACAGCAAATTTTAAAAGGTAAAGGAAGAAAACAATTAGGTAAAGAAAAAAAAATCTAGAAAAGGGGAATAAGAGTTTTCAGGTTTGAGGGTCCAATCAGAAGACAGTGAAACTGGGAAGTTCTTAAGAGCTGCTTACTTTGCGTTCCTGCTCACCAGTCATCACTGTTTACCAAGGCAGAAAATGATGGTTTCAACAGAAATACTAGTTTGAAAGAAACCACCCTTAGTACATTATCCTATATGTGCCTATTTGTGTTAGTGAAGTGTCCCTGGTTTTGAAAGACAGATTCAATTAAATGTTGCAAATCCTGACTGGCAGATTAAATCTCTATAATCCAAATATCCCCAGCCCCTTCATACATTCAATCAACTTTTCTTGAACATTAAATAAGAATTTGAACTATGTATCATAAAACCAAACGCACATTGAGTTTTCCTTCCCAACAAGACTATAATATTCTTTACGATGGGGGCCATTAAAAAACAACTCAGAGAGCCTTTTATAAACCCCACAATCCCAGACATTATGCTCCAACAGTACTTAACTACCATTCCCGCCAGTAAATATTTGGTGCTTCATGAAGTCCTCAGTTTCCCCTAAAAAGAGTTTTCTTCCATATTAAGCAAGTAAAATAGATGGTCAAAACCACACACTTTTTAAGATGCTGGTTACATTTAATTTGCAAAGTATTCAAGAGGGAAATCAAATTACAATGGAATGAATCAGCACAAATTCATCATTACCCAAAAAAATGTGTATTCTAACGGTAGATTTAGCTTCATGTGTAACGTATAACATTTTCACTTTTCAACACAAGTTTGGGGTTGTGGTTGAGAGCTGAAGGGTTGAGTCGGGATGCGGAGACTGGGTACTACTACTGGCAATTTCCGAGGTTTGTCATCGATTCTGGACCTAAGGGCCTTAACAAAAAAAAACCCATCAAAGCCTGACACAAAGGCCTTAGAAGTAGCCGAACACTAAGTATAACCCGAACACTCTAGGACGATAACATATCTATATGAGGGCGAGAGGTTTAGTCTAAGTCACTGCCGACACACCGTGGGTGATTTAAGGCGAGTGAACGGAAAGCGGAAGTCTACAGCTCATTTTGCGATTTGCATTCATTGTAGGATATGAAAGCAGTACTTTCAGAAATTTTTCACACGTAACTACAGCAACGACACTATAAAATACTCGTATCACAGGCCCCATTAATAAAGAAAAGAAAGGGGGAAAAAAGTTTCATCAGAACGCAGAGCCCGGTAAAGACCCTGGGAGCGCAGGCTCCCGGCCGGAAGCAAAGGGGGCGAAGAGTACAGGACTCCAAGGCTCGACCGCCACAGCCGGCGAGACTGCCACCGTTTCTCGGAATCCCGCCCGATCCTCCAGCCGACCGCGGACCGCAACCTGCCGGCTGCGCCCCCTGCCCGGGCCACGCCTGAAGGGCGCTGCGGCCCGTTACAGACAGCGGGTTAGCGCGGCGTGGGCCGGGCCGGCAAGCTGGCTGCACTTACCAACGCGCAGCTCGCCCTGCAGCATGGGCGGGAGGGGAGTACCGGGGAGGGAAGAAGACGCGAATGTGGGCTGTGGAAACGGGGGCATTCATCTGGCCCTACACCGACCTGGGCGTCCCGCCTTCCCCTCGCGCAACAGCAGTTCCCGGGCACGCGACTGTGAGACTAGGAACCGCCACAGCGCGCGCCCTAACCCTTTTTCGCTGCTTCCCGCCCGATTTGCCGCGCGCTCACGCCCCTCCTCCCACCCCTGAAAGCCTCCTTCAGGTCCAGAAGCACCCCCTACACCCGCCCCTCCCTGTGCGCGAGAACGGGACAGCCTTTAGTTCTCGCGAGAGCCTCCCCCCCTCCCCCCAGCCAGTGAGTGCGCGAACGAGAAAGGAGGAGGGCGCTTCAGGCGAAAGCACTGCAGACGCCATTATCCTCTGTTTCTCTGCTGCACCGACCTCGACGTCTTGCCTACTTCCCGCCTATTTGCGGCCTACAGGTAATTTAGAGTTATTGGGGCTTGGGCACTGCGGGTTCGGGCAGGGGTTTGGCCTCCCTAAAGGCTGCGTTGACTTTTTCGAAGTCTGATTTTTCTCAGGCCCTTAGCGGCCTTACAGTCTGAAGGGAGGCGCCGGCGGGGGGCGGGGTTGTCGCCTCCTCCGGCGCCTTGATTGACGCGGCCTTGGGCCAATCGCTTCGCTCTCGCGCCACCGCTGTAGCCGGTGCAGCCAATCGGGCCCGGCGGCGGGGTAGGAGAGTGCGTGGAGGCGGGGGAGGGCAGTGGGGGCCTACGCTTGTTCTCTGTCTAGCTGTGACCGGCTGAGGAGGCGCGGCGGCATAGGGACGGTACCCTTGCCGGGTGAGGAATGGGGCTGGGCGAACGGCGCGTGGGGGTGAGGGCAGGAGAGTACTTTCTCCATTTGAGGGAAGGCGTTTGGGGGCTTGGTGGTGGTTGGCGGGTTCTGGGAGGGAACGTTGCCGGGTTTCCCCTCCCCCCACCTCCGCCATTTCCCTGAGCGTATATCTGCAGTCTGCGTTGTGGTACTAGAGGCTTCGGAGAGTCGCGAGGCTTGTGCCGGTGGGATGAGTTTTGTTCTGTTGGGAACTAGGCCTTGTGTGGGAAGGAGAGGGAGCCGGAGGGCGGTAGAGAATGCCGCCGCTCTCTTTGTGCGGGGCCCGCCGCACTTGGGCGCTGCGGGCCTGGGTCTGGAACGGGCGAGCTGGAAGGGTCGGGGCTGCCTTGGTTGCTTTGTCTCCCGCGGTGGGGGGAGGGCGCGGGGGACGAGGTCTCGGGACCGCGTGGTGGGTGGGGGAGGGGGTCCGCGCTCGGCTCCGCCTAGTAGCACGTAGTCGCCATTACGCGGGCCGCCATTTCCTGTCGGATCGGGCCGAGGAGAGGTGCGGCGCTGGTGCTCTCGCCTCGGGAGCTTTCTCAACTCCTGTTGCTTGGCGGTTGCCGATCCCGGTTTCGGGCGTTGCGGGGAGGAGGGCATGTTTGCCCTTGGCTGGTCGCGCATATACTTAGCGATTTTTTGGGTCTGGCGACTAAAGCACTTGGAGGATATTGGGTTTATCGTTATAAACAGCCTGCTATTTGTCGTCAAACCCCTTTATCTAAATCTTCCGTAGCACCTCAGTATTTGAGTTTGGGGCCAGGTTGGCGTTTCAGTTCCTGGGAAGAGTGGAAGGCGTAAATACTGCCATGACTGTGAGCTGTTTAGCTATTTCTCTCATAACGGGAGCCGCTTGTCGCCTCCTGCCAGTCAGGAGAGGGGAGCTAAAAGGCTGTTCACAGTCCTATTGCCAGTCTGGTAGTGCTGAAATTGTCAGGTTATACCGCTTTTAACGTAATTTGAAATATCCCGCTAGTGATGTTATTGGTGTTCAAGGGTTGTTAGTCGAGTACTACAGGCAGTTTGGGTGTACTCCTGTTTCAGGTTTGCCTGTTTATCGCTCCAGTAGATTGGCCAGACGGTTGGGTATGGCTTGAATTTGCCTTTATATTTCAAGTAGACTTTTCAAGTCACCGGTGGAAAGAAACCCAGAAGTTTAGAATCCAGATGTAAAAATAATTTCTGCGTCTATTTATAAATGTGTACTTTCGGGAGCATTACTCGAGACTCATTACTCGGGGGCTTAAATGCCTTATGCGTCTGGTTTCTATGTATTTATGTAAAACGTTGTTGTGGTGGAACTTGATCCAAAATTACGGTACTTTTGCTTTTACAGAAAGATTAGATAGGTCTTTTGGATTGTGTTACAGGGCGGTCCTTTGGAAATTTAAGATCCTAAAACAAGTTTTAGAAATGGCTCTTTTTGTTGTGTTCAAATCTGTAGTCATTAGTATTCGGTAATAACCAAAAAAGCAAAACTGATTTGTGTTGGTTTTCGTAGGCTACTACAGCACTAGGGTGTCAGTTGGTCCCGCCCAGAACACTTCAGTTCTGCCCTGGAAGGATATATTTAATAACTGGTACGTTCTGGAAATAGTCATTTCTTTCCCTTGTCTTTAATATTTAGTACGCTGCACAGCCTACTTTGCAAGAAACCAAGTGTACTAGCCTCTTTATTTTTTAACAGATTCGTGTGTCCCTTGAATACAAGAAAATGGAAACTGAACAGCCAGAGGAAACCTTTCCCAACACTGAAACCAATGGCGAATTTGGTGAGAAAACATTTTAACAATTTTTTTGCTTTGTTAATTTCATTATTTTCTCTGAGATCCTTGTTAGTTACTTTTTTGAACTAGAAGTAACTGTCATTTGCGTAGGTGAGGAAACCGATTAAAAGAAAGCCAGTAAATACAAGTTTTTTTCTTGCATTTAGAAATTTCTAATCCTTTGATGTGCTGTCACAATAAATCTCGTGTTTAGAAAATTAAGGGAGTGTATTTTGACTTAAAAGTTGAAGATTGAATGCCTTTTTTTTTTTTTTTTAACAAGCTTTAACAATTCCTTCAAAGGGAGTGGAGTTAAATGTTAAATCTGTAGGTTAAAACTAAAATGTGATTAAAGGTACCCTTTCTTGAAGATCCTGGTGCTCTCTGAAACCTAAACTGTTAATTTTTAGGTAAACGCCCTGCTGAAGATATGGAAGAGGAACAAGCTTTTAAAAGATCTAGAAACACTGATGAGATGGTTGAATTACGCATTCTGCTTCAGAGCAAGGTATAGATTTTATTCTTGAAATTGTTTCTTACTCAAAGTAGAAATTAAGAAAATGTTTGAGCCTTCTGGGAAGCCTTCAGAAGGCTGCAGAATGTAAAATAATTGTGTGGCTCTTTCTAAACAGACTTAGACTTTTTAGGCCATGGTAATTATTTTGCTAATGATTAAAATGAAAGCCCTTAACATGGTGAACTACTACAAGCCTAATTAGGAGATGGGTATGGATGGTCCTTATAGCATTAATGCCTTAAAGATAGTATTTTTTATTTCATTGTGGGTTCATTAGATAACATCCTGATTGGCAGCTTACTTAACTGATAATATAGCTAAAAAATGTGAAAGTATCTACTAGAATTCAAGTTAATTGACTTGCAAAAGGGTATTGTAAATTTGGTGCCAGTGCTTAAGATTTATACTCAGTATATTTCTGGCATTCTGAATATTTCAAAGCTCTGTCTAGGTATTTAGTCCCCGGAACATGTCACATAGACTCTTGGTTTTTGTTTAAACCTTGTGGTTTTAATATCCCCAAATAGATTTCCATCGCTATAACCAAACAAGAGGTTAGATATGGTAGACTTGTGTGGTGTTTGTCTTTTAACTAAAAGGTTAAGAAGACACACTAAGTTTCTTTTTATCTTCTCCAGAATGCTGGGGCAGTGATTGGAAAAGGAGGCAAGAATATTAAGGCTCTCCGTACAGACGTAAGTATTAAAGAGTTTAAACCTACTACACAGGCAGCTTCAGTTTTATGTGTTTTTAGAAATTTAAAGATTTGCATCATAGAAATCATTTAATAGCCTAGATACAAGCCTTTTATAATAATTGAATACATAGATAATTCTAAAGATTTGCCATTCCTAACAAAGCCCAGATTGAGTTGGGGGGTCTATATTAAACCTCCTCACTTTCTAATAACTTTACACCAAATTATTCACTTCAAGCAAGATAACATCTTAATTAGAAATAACAGTATAAAACCCCTTAATTGCACCATTTCCCATGTGTGAATCAAGTACAGTAGTACTGAAAACCGTTGCAGGTGGCTGATTAAACTCCATATTTTTATTCCCTCCCCCCCCCCACCCCCCCAGTTTGCCCATCTGTTCTTGAATAGTTTGCACATGGAGCACAAAGAAGTTGAGGTTGCATGATTTAGATATGGGTAAAGAATAGAGTAGGCACTTAATTTTATAACTGGGTGACCGTCTGTCAATGCTGATAATTTGTGTCTTCATATTTTATAGTGGGTTGACTCTTGTGATTAGACACATTAAATGTTGGTATCACCAGAAGTGAGCATATTTATAGGACTTGGCTACACCAAATTTCTTAATTTTTTTTCTCATGTTACACACTCTTTTGATGTTTCCTTGCTGAAGTTGAGGCAAATAAGAACTTTGTGTTGAAAACTTATTTGATAGTATTTCATTTCTCTCTTGGTCGCAGATCTTTGTATGTTCCTCTTGATTACTGTAAACTGAACTTAAAAATTTAAATTTTACAAACTTGCCTGTTAGGATCTAGGAATGCATTTTAAACCTCCAGGAAACCAAATCAGTCATTGAAGTTAGGATTTTTGGTGGTGTGGGAATTTTTGTCTTTTATAAACCTCTTTCCTCTTAATCCAGATGTTATATATAATTATCTGGGTTAATAATTTCCCCATTTCCTCGAGAATTCAAGTCATGACAGGTTTTGTGTCTACCCTCATGAGCCAGCCTGCTACTGAAACATCGTTTGTTTTTTAAAAGTACCATCATTAAAGGTCCTTAAATGTTAAGCCACAGTCAGATATAGAGAAGTCCATTATTGTGTTAGTCTTCAGAACAACTTAAGCTTGTTTCATTAATTGAGAGTATGAGTATAGTTTGTATTAAATTAAAATTTATTGCTTTTCCCCCTTTTCCCTCTCCTTGTTTTTTTGGCCATATATCTCCGTTGCCCATGTACTGGATCGACTTACCCCTGCGTTGCCCACCATGACGTTGGCCCATCCGCCCCTGAACGCCCATGTGAAAACCCTGGTTGGCTATGCCCAAAAATGTGCTCGTTGCCAAACGGGTACCATACTTGACAACTTCTGATTGAATGCCCATGCCCAATGCCAACATCCACGAACGCCAATGACCAATGCAGTACAATGCCAGTGTTTCAGTCCCAGACAGCAGTGGCCCCGAGCGGTATGTCCCAACAGTTTATGCCTCACTGCCTGATTAGAAAGAGAGAAATGTATTTTATTACCTGCCTTTTATATAATTAAATAGTATCCCCTTTAGACGGTGTATTGTTTTTCAAGTTTCTGTCTTATTTTCCCCATTAAGTCTTTTTGTCACTGAACTTTTACCGTGAGTTGCCCACCCAAACGATCCACTAATTTTATTTCAATGGAAGGAGCACAGCTTCAAGTGTTGCATATTTGCTGCATTGTAAATCAAATTGTTACCGAAACAGTCTCTCTCGCTCTGTCTTTGTGGCCCACCTTGCTTCCCAACATTGCCTGTTCATAATTTTTTCTGATGAAATGCTAACTCTGGTTCACTTTCCTTCACTTCTCATTTGTGTTGTCTTTGTTTTTGTCTCGCATTTGTATTTGTTTTCTTGCAGAGCCCATTAGTGATCTAATTTCTAACTGGTATCCATAACCTTACTCCAAATACAGTGTTTACCACTTGCATATTCCCCTACTTTGCCTGAGAGAAGGTGTGCCAGTTTTTCCAATGTAACAGCGAGGGTATCCTTAATTAACTTAGTGGTGGCGGGGAACATAAATATTCAACTCTGCTTCAGTTCTGGTCAATTTATTGCCCACTTAATCTGAGCCCTTCCAAGAGCCCATTCTCTCTGTCTCTCTGCAAGTCTCCTAATATTGTTACCATGTTTGTATTGGGCATAAAACAAAATGCATGTGAAAAATGTATAAATAGGCTACTTTAAATGGGGACTATTAAATAATTGTATGTTCATCTCTGTAAAAATTTGACTACTGGTGATGACCACAAAACTCATTTTTCTTTTCCACCTTTTTTTGTACTATCTGGTATTTGTGGTGTTTGACAGCATATTGAGTATCAGTGCTGATATTGAAACGATTGGAGAAATTCTGAAGAAAATCATCCCTACCTTGGAAGAGGTAGGCTCATTTTTTAAATGTATTTCGCAATGGAGGGGGTGCTTAATATATTTAATGGGGCAAAATGGGGGAGGTGGAAAGACACTGGACATAATAGTTTTTTAGCAGCAATGTGTTACACTCTGCTGCTTTAAGTGCAGGATTCTTTTACATCCCACATTACTTGTTTAAAAATGTAGTCTAGCCATTCTGGAGTAGATAGGAAGTACCTGTGGTTGTGCACATTCATGGAGTTTAGCATGTATATTATGGGCTTTAATTTTTAGAAGAGGTTTTGAGTTAGACTACTGACTGTGAGACTATGTTGGAAAGGACTATGTTTGATCTAGTTTGAGTATTTTTAAATTCTGTGTAATCTTGTTTGCTAGATATACAGAGAAAAGCATTGTATGTTGATTGTTAGTGTAGATAAGCAATTTCTTGTTATTTAATGATAGTTGTGAAATATGTTGTAGTAGCTTTACCAATATATGCGACAATAGCCTGATCACACTAGACACTTAACCTATTACTCTTATTTTTCTACTTTCAGGGCCTGCAGTTGCCATCACCCACTGCAACCAGCCAGCTCCCGCTCGAATCTGATGCTGTGGAATGCTTAAATGTATGTCATAGTGCCATTGAACCCCACTGAAGTATGGAGCCTGGCCCATAGGATCGATTTTATTTTCAACATAGTGTACTTTTCCCGTCTCTATAGAAAAAGGCTTAAAAAGATGATAAATGAATGGTCTTACAACTCACTGTTGACCCTGCTCCATGCTGCAGTGGGAATTAACTACATTTGCAAAGTGCTTTGCAGTCATTTTTATTATGGTGTTATTTGAATGTTAATAATAATTTTGTGGTAACAGTGACATGCTAAATGGCTGCAGTGTGGGTATGGTGTTGCAGGACCTGAAAATAAAATAGTTTTTTAAGGTGGTGCAGAATGTCCTTTTTGGGCCTGGCTATTGAGGATAATAGCACATAACTGGTAAAGTTATTGAAATATAAATTCAGGTTGCTCACTGCAACAGTATATTGGTATGCTTATAGCAGATAAGTGTGTATTCGGGAATCTATGATTTGGAACTGAAATTCTGTAACTCCCTCCACAGTACCAACACTATAAAGGAAGCGACTTTGACTGCGAGTTGAGACTGTTGATTCATCAGAGTCTGGCAGGAGGAATTATTGGAGTCAAAGGTGCTAAAATCAAAGAACTTCGAGAGGTAAAGCCAGTGTTTTTTTTTCTTCTGCTGAATTATTGGAAAATAGTTGTTTATAAGGATTTGGTAGGCTTTTCTCATTCCCTCTTTTGAGTTTCCTCCCCCTAAGATTACGTAGTTTGCTAATTAAGATATAGTAGAATGGCTTGGCCATACTAGACAAGTTATTTGCCAAAAGTGTATTGCAAAGCCCAACCCTTACTAACAAGGTTTTACATTGGGGGGAAATTTTACTAAAATATACATTAAATCTGTCTAAGCCTAGAACTTTTTTTTTCTTTAGTGCATTTCCTTTTTTTTCTGATTGATTAATGCTGCTTATTTTGTAAACCTATTGCAGAACACTCAGACAACAATCAAGCTTTTCCAGGAATGTTGTCCTCAATCTACTGACAGAGTCGTTCTTATCGGAGGAAAACCTGATAGGGTTGTAGAGTGCATAAAGATCATCCTTGATCTTATATCAGAGGTACCTTCAGAACACTTTTATTTACATTTAATTTCACAAAACAGATTTCTTATTCAAAAGTAATTTCAGAAGGCAAAGACAAAGTACCTTTCCCTAACAATTTCTGTCACTCTGCTTTCCCATCAATTTAATTTAGAAATACTTTGGGAGAATCTGTACTGTTGTCTTTGATTGTTGGTGAGGTTTTTTTAAATAACTTTTGATCATTCAAATGAAGTTTTTATGGTTCCTCTATAGTACTAGATGGTGATCCCCAATCCCCATTGTGAAATTGAAAGGAATTTGTGGTCTGTTAACGCCAAGGGTAAAATTAAACTGTTGCCTCACGAGCAGTAAAACTCCCAATTTTTTTAATTTCAAACTCCTGTCCCTATCCTTAACCACAAGTATCTCCCAAGAGAAATACAAAGTGCCTGAAGTTTTCTGTTAAAAGAATTACTACTGTGAACTAAGGTTTTTTTCCTCAATCTATAAAGTTGCTGTGTTTTTCTTTCAGTCTCCCATCAAAGGACGTGCTCAGCCTTATGATCCCAATTTTTATGATGAAACCTATGATTATGGTGGTTTTACAATGATGTTTGATGACCGCCGTGGACGTCCTGTGGGATTTCCCATGCGGGGAAGAGGTGGTTTTGACAGAATGCCGCCTGGTCGGGGTGGGCGTCCCATGCCTCCCTCCAGAAGAGATTATGATGATATGAGCCCTCGTCGAGGACCTCCTCCACCCCCTCCCGGACGAGGTGGCCGGGGAGGTAGTAGAGCTCGGAATCTTCCTCTTCCACCACCACCACCACCTAGAGGAGGGTAAGTTTCTTTCATCCACACATTAACATACAAGAAGCAGCACTTCACAGATAGAAGGGGGTAGGTTTTCATTTCAAATACTTCAAACACGTGACCAGCTGAGATTACAATTACTATGCTTGCAGAGATCTAATGGCCTATGACAGAAGAGGAAGACCTGGAGACCGTTATGATGGCATGGTAAGAACTTTGATACTACTTCATTAATGTATTTATGAGAGCTAAAGGGTTTAAAAGTTAGCTAACATTTTATTGAACGTGTTAACTGAAGAACTTGTCTTACAAATATACTCTGTTAGTCACTTAAATCATTGTTTCTGTTTGTCTGCTGGGATATTACGACTTGTTCCACTCTTTGTTTGCCCCTAAAATACATGATTACTGCAAACTTTTATGTAGAGTCATGAAGTAGAAATTGATGTATAAAAATGGTGGCTCTGACAAATACCATGCAAGTTTATGTTAATAGTTTTCTCTCTCTCAACACAGGTTGGTTTCAGTGCTGATGAAACCTGGGACTCTGCAATAGATACATGGAGCCCATCAGAGTGGCAGATGGCTTATGAACCACAGGTTGAGTATCACGGGTGTTTATGTTAATAATCTTAAAGTGCTTATTTACTCACCAATTAAATATTTTATTTCCCCCATCAACATTTTTGTTTCTTGGAACGCTGTGTACCTGAATGGTTTCTTCCCCTGAAGATTGTTTTCTGAAATTGGCTTACTAGGGAATATATGGGAGGGCTTTGGTTACTTATAATAACTGGGGGTTTTTTAGAAATGTGTTTAATTACCTAAAGTTTGGAAGGCAAAGTAATTTTCTGTTTTTGTCTGTTCTGTTTTTAGGGTGGCTCTGGATATGGTAAGTTTTCTTCTTTCTGAAATCAAACATTATTTCATGCTTTGTATATGAACTTAATACTCATTATTTAAATCAGATTATTCCTATGCAGGGGGTCGTGGCTCATATGGTGATCTTGGTGGACCTATTATTACTACACAAGTAACTATTCCCAAAGATGTAAGTATTTTTAATATTATAAAAGACATTTTCTGAGTCATTTTTATGAGTTTTCTGACTTAACAAAGGTTTTAACAAAAGTATTCCCTTTAAGGATTAAAATTGTGTTTCAAGGACTTCAGTGAAGTGTTCTCCAGTTTAAGCCTTGTCAAACAGTGTTCAGTGCTATTAAAAGCAATTATCAGGGGTTTGAGCCCCTGGTTCATTTATTAAAGCAAATGTCAGTTGGTAGTATAAATAGGTTGTAATTCAAACTGACTGGTTGGAGGGCATTAAATTAACAGTATAGTCAATAAGTTGTACAAGAGTGTTCTTGATGGTCACTGAACATACAGGGTAGGGTTTTTGTTTTTGTTTTAAGTATATCATAAACACTTGCTTTTAAAAATCTTTGCAGTTGGCTGGATCTATTATTGGCAAAGGTGGTCAGCGGATTAAACAAATCCGTCATGAGTCAGGAGCTTCGATCAAAATTGATGAGCCTTTAGAAGGATCCGAAGATCGGATCATTACCATTACGGGAACACAGGACCAGATACAGAATGCACAGTATTTGCTGCAGAACAGGTCAGTTTGTTTAGCTTTATGTTATTAGCCTACACATACTAAAACCTTAAAAAGCTTCTCTTTCTCAGCTGATTTTTCTTTTAGAAGCCATGGTGTCTCAAGCTTTTGGGGACCTAACTTCTAAACATTCTAATAGCTTTGCTTTAATTTTCTTCTGCCTTCTTGCTAAAACACGAAGACATTCGATACTAATCTTACTGGAAGAAGCCTTAACCAAGCAAACTTCTCATTTTTCTGGTGAAAACTGCTGCCAAAACCACTTGTTACAAATTATACAGAGCCTGTAGAAAATGTAGAAGATTCAGTGGATGTTGGTCTAGTTCTGTGTGGAAGACTAGTGATTTTGTTGTTTTTAGATAACTGAATCGACAACAAATCACAGTCTGCCATATGGCACAGGCCATGCCTCTACAGGACAAATGATTGGTGCTGTAAAATGCAGCAATTCACACCTTAACTGGCATTTCTTTGTCTTTTCTACCATATATTAACAATTCTGCTCTACTAATGTCTGATTTACTATTAATCTTTTTTCTTGGACTTTACATTGCTCTAATTTGTAATTACTAATGTTTTAGTTCTTATCTCTAATTGTGTAATGGACATGTTTATCATTTTAATTTAGCATTGAAATTGTCTTAATGTTGATTAAGATTGATTAAGATGTTACGAACAAAAATTCTAATTCGTACTTTTTTTTCTTTTCTTTTATAGTGTGAAGCAGTATGCAGATGTTGAAGGATTCTAATGCAAGATATTTTTTCTTTTTTATAGTGTGAAGCAGTATTCTGGAAAGTTTTTCTAAGACTAGTGAAGAACTGAAGGAGTCCTGCATCTTTTTTTTTTTATCTGCTTCTGTTTAAAAAGCCAACATTCCTCTGCTTCATAGGTGTTCTGCATTTGAGGTGTAGTGAAATCTTTGCTGTTCACCAGATGTAATGTTTTAGTTCCTTACAAACAGGGTGGGGGTGGGGGAGGGTGTGCAAAAACTAACATTGAAATTTTGAAACAGCAGCAGAGTGAGTGAATTTTAATTTTTGTTCATTGTTGGTGGTTTAAAGAAGTCCCCCCATGTAATTATTGTGAACACTTTGCTTTGTGGTCACTGTAACATTTGGGGTGGTGGGACAGGGAGGAAAAGTAACAGTAGTCCATATGTCCCTGGCATCTATTCAGAGCAGTGTGCAGAATGTAATGCTCTTTTGTAAGAAACGTTTTATGATTTTTAAAATAAATTTAGTGAACCTATTTTTGGTGGTCATTTTTTTTAAGATGGTCATTTTTCAAATGGCTGAATTCCCTCCAACCTACCCCCAAACGGAACACTAAGTTTAATTTTCAGTCCTCTGTTGGATATAAATAAATGGCATCTCTTCTTGGACTTAGGCAAAATATCTTGACAATACTCAGTTCTGGTGATTCTTAATGATTTGAAGTCCATTGCTTGGGAGGAAATTCCACCACACATTCATGCTTATAATAAGCTGGGGATTTTTGTTTGTTTTTGCAAATGCTTGCCCCTACTTTGCAACGATTTTCTGTTCGTAATTCTGAAGAACCAAGGTGGGGAGCAACACAACTGATGGAATAGTGGTATAAGTTTATACCAGAAGCTTAATGACAAGTTTTATCAATCAGAATAATACTTGGTTATGGAAGTGACTGATGCTAAATAAATTCTGATTATTTTTTATTAGATAATTTCTCACATATAGACTTAAACTGTCAGCTTGGTAGTGTCTATTAGTTAAACTTTGTAAAATATATATATATTCTTGTTTTTCCATTGTATGCAAATTGAAAGAAAAAGATGTACCATTTCTCTGTTGTATGTTGGATTATGTAGGAAATGTTTGTGAACAATTCAAAAAAAAAAGATGAAAAAAATTCCTGTGGATGTTTTGTGTAGTATCTCTTGGCATTTGTATTAATAGTTAAAGTTCACTTCCAAATAAAACTCCCATAATGCTAGATTTGATGTGTGCCCAATTTTGAACAAGGGTTGATTGACACCTGTAAAATTTGTTAAAACGTTCCTCTTCTAAGGAAATACAATAATCTTAAATTATGTATTTTTTGTGTGAAGTGTTTTTCTAGCATTTATAAATCAGATTTCATGGGGGTGGTAAATTGAAAACTTCCAAAGAGGAGTTGAACATAGAGCTGAGTCATACCAATTTTACAAGTCTTCCTGTTCTCATATTACCTGTGATATGCTTGCAGATTCTTAGGTTTCTATCTTTAAAATAGCTCTGGTTTGTTGGGAGAATTTTTTTCCCCCCCTGGTTCTTGGCTCATAAGTCACGTGCTACCGGTTAACTTTGAATTTGTCTAGAAAGCCTGAGAACGTGGAAAATAATTCATGGATGCAATTCTAAGTTTCAAGAAAACATGTATGATAGGCTGAAGTGAGCAGAATTTTCTGAAATGTGTGAGCAGTACACGTGAAGGTGTTTAATGTTTTAGTGATAGCCCTCTTAGTTCAAGGAGGCGGGGGTGGGGGTGTGGTGCAGTGAGTGTTCTTTTGATAAGTGACAGTGGTATCACAACATAATGCTACCTGTGACGAGGTTTCCTCAAAGATGATATTAGTCTGAATTGCCACCTGGGTGTTGGTTAGCTTTCCACTTCTGTATTTTAAGCATGAGTAAGCTTGGGTTGCTGAGGGTAGTGTAACCTATTCATGTTGAAATGAGACCTTCCTCTGGAGAAAGATTATCAGTAATGATATTTTAGTCAAATTGTAATTCTATTGGAGGAAAGTATCCCTGGAGAGAATACAGGCTTTCAAAGTTTTCACTTGTCATTCAGAAATTAATTATATAAATAGACCGATGAAAGTGTTCCTGTTTTTGCCTTTGAAAAATCAGACTTTGAACACAACCTACTAAAAAATAGGTTGAAAGATATCTTGAGGGTAAATCTGGGATACAACTTCAGGGGGAGAGACCTTTGTCATTTCCATTCTTAACCACTAAATAGTGTTTGAACATAAGCTGGCAGTTCTGAGAAAATTTTCAAGCTTGAAAGGCACTGAATGAAATGGAACATGAAACCAGTTGTATAGGCTGATTGAACTTTTAAAACTGAAGTAGTTTCAAAAGTGGTTTTGGCTTAATTTTGTAAATTATCAATATGCTAACAACAATGTTGTAAACCAGATTGCACCAAAATTTTTTCAGAAGTGAGAAAAGGAATTTAAAAATTTTACCTGCTATTCAAATGTTAATAGTTTGCAGAGTCTATCTTTGCACAGTACTTTAAATATTTTTGAATGAACCAGCAGTTACTCTTGTCTAACCACTGGAATACACAGAATCTTTTAGGAAAATCAAGTTTTTCTCTTAACCCTATCAATGATTGTCTTAAAATGTAAAACACCTTATATTGTTGGTACTCTGAAGGGAATTGCTGTTCCACATAAAAGGAAATTCAGTCTTGATGTGTTGAGTGTAAATTAAAGTAGCCTTAAATGCTGTATTTTATTTATCAAAGTTTGCCCATTGTTAGCAAATTTGAAGTGAAACTGATGACTTTTTTTGGGGGGGGGGGGGCGCTCTGCCACACACTGCAGGATCGTAGTTCCCCACAAGGTATCTGAACTCCACACCCCCTGCAGTGAAAGCCCAGAGTGGTGGTAACCACTGGACTGCCAAGAAAGTTCCAGCCTAACTTGTTACGGAGGCAATGAACCCTCAGGAAGCAATACTGCAATGTCAAACTATTCTAGGACCACCATCAAAATCAACAGTGCTTGTTAAACGTGAGAATTTTGGGTCACAATAGAGCTCTACTGAACCACCTGTTCTATAGAGAGGTGCCAGGAATCTGCATAACAAGTTCAAGTGAACCATAAATTTCTATCATTTTACTAATATATCAAGTATTTAATTCCTGAGGTGTACATTGTAGCTCCTGAAGAGGCAGTGGTTAGCAAAGCTATTGGAGAGACCAATAATTACACCAGTAAACATGGAGCAAGAAGGTTCATTGTATAGTATGTGTTTAAGAGGCAGAAACCAACATCTGTTCATGCACATGAATGTATATACATTAACAAGCATGTTACTTAAAATGTCAAACTAGGAATTACAGTGTGTTGAATAAAATTATGCCCTCGAATCCTCTTAGATTAAAAAAATGGGGCATTGTATACACAGGTTAACATCATTTACCCAAGCCAGACCTTGGTATTTCAGTTATTTGACTTGTGAGAAATGGATACCTGAAAAATTAAAGCCCAGGCATGTATACGTTTGTCTATATTTAGAATGGGGAGCTAATCTGAATCAAGGTGGTAGGATGTGCAAGTACACATTGGAAAATGTAAAATGCAAACATTTTGTGGGGTTGGGCTTCCCTGTTTGCTAACTGAACAACATGCACTAGCAACAGTGTTGGGGTAAAAAGATACACTAGCTACCCTATGACCTCAAAAGCTTTCTATTCTCAACCTCACTTTGTCCAAAACCAGTAAGAATTTCCTAACCTCCCTCTCTATAGCTCTCCCCACTATTTCTCCCTGCTTCCCCAAACTCAGGCCTATAACCCAGGAACCTGTAATTAGGAATAAAGGTTTGGTCACCAAAACCTCACGCTTTTCAAAATTTTCCCCATCCACCTCCCCCCTGCCTTTTTTTTTGCAGGCATTCAGGCGGGCTCTTAGTTCCTGACAAGGGACTAAACCTGTGTGGTTATGCAGTGGAAGCTCAGAGTCCTAACTACTGGGCTACCAGGAAATTCCCCATTTTCCCCTTTGCTCCTTTTTACCCTGAAGTCTTGCTACCATTAAAGACAGGCTTCATTGGAAAGGAAGGGCCACCTTGTTTACCTAGAAAGAAGAAAGGGTATATATAGTAGGGAAGGAAAGCATATAATACCCGCTTCTCAGACCAAAGGAGGATAACTGATTTTGATAGTAATGAGGCAGATTTGGCAGAAACAGTAGAAAGTGCCAGCTAGGTCCCTCCAAGACCTTCCTAGGGTTCAGCATGGGGCAGGGCAAGTGAGAGCAGAAATTTCAGATAGGTTAAGTAAGAAGCCAAACACAAGACTGATTGCTGTCTGGAACCCTGCTAAGTGTTGCTATGACCACATAAACTAGTAAAGCACAGCAGAATGAAGGCATATCACGTTTGGCAGAGAGAACCTGAGATTTCTCTTGTTATCTCAGAATTCCCTTTGCTTCCTATGTGGCATAAGAGGAACACCAGTTAAGTGCTACGGGGCTTTCCATAGGGCCACCATGATGAAAGGGGACAGTTACTGCATAGTGGGAGCAATATGGTAGACAGTTCAGCTGGGGACTGGTTGGAGACAGAGCAGAATCTCAAAGGATTGTCAATACCAGTGAAAGCCAAATGAAATCAAGTTGGTCAAGGAAAACCACTGAGCTGAGTGCTAGAGAAACCAGACCACCAGTTACGCTAGGTTTGGTTATTCAGTGGTAACCATAGGGAGAAGAGATGCCAAAATTAAGACATGAGACAAGGCCCTTCACTTTCATTATCAGAAAACCTAAACCTTCTGCAGTCAGACCTCAAAAAGTCTTAGAAAGGTGGAGATCAAGAGCTTTTAGTGCAAACAGCCTTAAAGGTCAGATCTTGAACTGAATACTTATCTACCTTGAATTAGATCATTTTAAACTGGAAGAGATCAACCTACTTTTGCTTGGCAAGTTTATGTGTTTCTTCTAAAGTCAATGGGAGTTCAAAATTACCAAGGAAGAGGGTATAAGGGAATTTGAGACCTCTAGAAATCTCTTAAAAGCAGAAGAGATCAAGCTAAACTACCTTACCTACATATGTTCCAGGTGGAGGTGGCCCCAGTTGGGTTAGAGCCTTTATTTGGTAAGATCATGTGACCTTTTTAATTGAGGTCATTTATTCATACCTGTGTTTCAAACTGGCACCAAATCTGTGTACAGTTTGGACTTCAGAACTCTGGAATCAGACTGAGACCACATCATGGCTTGACTGATTCCCTGCCTTATCCTGCTGCCCTCACTCCGTTTATCTGAGAGCAATTCCCCAGCACATCCCTGGTGCAAGAATCCCTGGGTTGGGCTCTGCTTCTAGGGGTTTGATCTAAGACAGCTGAGCTGGAGCTAGAGCAAAAATTTATTTCACTTAGACATCCTTGACATAGATTTTGATGCAGTAAGTCATGAGACATTGAATTATCTCCTGAAGAAGGAGTGAGAATTTTTTTTACTTAATGAGGAATAGCTGCATTCTATTAGGCAGGAGTATTGTTGAAGGTATATATATATATATGGGAATAAAATTGGTTTTGATGCTGAACAGCCATAAGGGTGAATTTTATTAAATAATACAGCATCAGTTTTTCTTTTCTAATAGAACCCAGGTTTCTTTTTAGACTTTTTCTCTCCCAGTTGTATAGACTTCATGAGATAGAAATCTTGGTCATTTGAGATGCCTTATCACCCAAAAGTGTAGGCATTTGACCCAGGCTTGCCCAACAATGCACTTTGTCCTGGGAATTTGTACCTTGAACAAAATAATGGAAACAAGGTAAAATTATCATATTTTTTCAGCAGCATCAGTAAAACCTTGGGTGGTTCCTGCTCTCAGTATTCTAGAACTGCCTGATTTCTGTTTACATATCTCGTTCCCCAGCCTTCCCTTCCATCCCAAGAGATTTTT
This sequence comes from Bos indicus x Bos taurus, assembly GCF_003369695.1. Taxonomy (NCBI): domain Eukaryota; kingdom Metazoa; phylum Chordata; class Mammalia; order Artiodactyla; family Bovidae; genus Bos; species Bos indicus x Bos taurus. The sequence goes on along the minus strand of NC_040083.1, from coordinate 77,177,446 downwards.
CACAACTTTCTCATTTTATTTTTTTATATTTATTTGTTTATTCGGCTGCACCAGATCTTAGTTGCTGCACATAGGATCTTTAGTTGAGTCATGTGAACTCTTAGTTGGGGAATTTAGTTCCCTGACCAGGTATTGAACCCAGGCCCCCTGCCTTGGGAGTGCAGAGTCTTAGCCACTTGATCACCAGGGAAGTCCCATTTGTGACTTTTTAAAAAATTAATTTTCCTTAAATTAATTAGCTGATCACTTGCTATTATATGCAGCCCATCAAATGAAGAGTCTTTTAAATTTTTTATTGAGACATAGTTGAGGTACAATATTATATAAGTTGCAGGTGTACAATATAGTGAGTTACAATTTTTAGTTATACTATATAATTATAAAATATTTGCTATATTCTCTGTGTGTATAGTATATATCCCAGTAGCCTATTTATTTTACACATAGTAGTTTGTACCTCTTAATCCACTACCCCAGTCTTGCCCTGTTTCCCTCTTCCCACTCCTAACCACTGATTTGCGCTGTATAAGTCTACTTCTGTTTTATTATATTCGCTAGTTTGTTGTATTTTTTAGATTCCATGTGTTAGTGATATCACACAGTATTTGTCTTTCTCTGTCTGGCTTATTCCACTAAGCGTAATTTCTCCAAGTCCATCCATGTTGTTGCATTAAGGGGCTTTTCTTGTACAGGCAGCATTGCTAATTTCAAGGGAGGAGAGCCACAAAGTATGGGTGACAGCTTCCTGCTCCACCTCAGCTGCCACTACTGCAACCAGTGTCACTTGGGCCTTCACAGCGATGCCATTTTGGGCATAAATCAGTCATTTTCTAGGAGAGTGCCAGGCCTTATCTCAAGGCTGCCACTGAACATACAGAGCAACTATCAATGTGCCCTAAGTTTCTGGCTTTCTCTTTCACTTTCAGACTTTGATAAAATACCACACCTCACAGGCAGTGGATCTGCCTTCCCTAACAGTCACCGAAGCGCTGGATGATGCAATCTGAAATGCTAGTGGAGTTAACTCCCAGCAGGGAAGTTCAGTGCAGTTCAGTTCAGTTGCTCAGTCATGTACTCTTTGCAGCCCCATGAACTGCAGCATGCCAGGCTTCCTTGTCCATCATCAACTCCCGAAGCCTACACAAACTCATGTCCATCACGTCGGGGATGCCATCTAAGCATCTCATCCTCTGTTGTCCCCTTCTCCTGCCTTCAATCTTTCCCAGCATCAGGGTCTTTTCAAATGAGTTGGATCTTCGCATCAGGTGGCCAAAGTATTGGAGTTTTCAGCTTCAGCATCAGTCCTTCCAATGAATGTTCAGGACTGATTTCCTTTAAGATTGACTGGTTGGATCTCCTTGCAGTCCAAGGGACTCTCAAGAGTCTTCTCCAACACCACAGTTCAAAAGCATCAATTTTTTGGTGCTCAGCTTTCTTTATAGTCCAACTCTTAACATGCCCAGCAGGGAAACCTCTGGCCAAAAGGAAATAGAAGAGAGATACTGACTGCCCACTGATAAATCCTCTCTGGCCAACTCTACCTATGCCACTATCTGAAGACACCTGGAGGTAGGTGGTCAATTTCAGCTCAGGGCAACAAGCTACTGAGCTCTGTGTTGTTAGAGATATAGAAAGAATTATTAGGCCACAAAGAGCTGGCATTCATGTTCTTGAAATGAGCTACAGCCTATCAGCTTTAGCTAAGATTATTAATAACATATAGAATCTTGTGCAGAAATTGTTAGCCATTCCAGACAATGATTTTTGTGCAAAGAGGAGGGTTGGATGAGCCAGTTCCATGCTATCCCCTTAAGCTTGATTGACCTGAAAGTAGGGAGGTGTGCCAGCCATTCGATGGCAAAAGCTTGGTCACCTAAGGCCCCAGAAGCCTTGAAGTTTGGGAACTGTGAATGTTATCCATTCTAAACTTAGAAGTTACAGGAAAATTCTGAATCCAAGACCCTGGAACCTCAATCAGGTCACCACTGCATGTATTACTGCACAAATGAGACCAGGCCCAGAGCAGAATTTTGCTTTGTTCCTGATGTCAAAGGAGCAGTGGCTGCTTTTTGACATGTCCTCAAATTTCCCATATAAACCAGTTTGATGTTTAAAAGTTTGGTGTGATTTTTGATGGTGCCCAGAAGAATGCTGGCTCTGTAGGGGTCACGATGGTGATATTTCAAGATATCCTGCTAGGGTTTGCCCTCAGAGAGTGCCCTTCCCTTGTGGAATACAAAGTGCAGGCCGGAAACAACACTTTATTCAACACAACTCCCTTCCTTGTTTCTACAGCATCAGCTTGGTCTTGGAGTAGATCAAGAATAACAGTGGCAAAGGACTTCCCTGGTGACCCAGTGGTTAAGACACCATGTTTCCACTGCTGCTGCTACTGCTGCTAAGTCACTTCAGTCGTGTCTGACTCTGTGTGACCCCATAGACGGCAGCCCACCAGGCTCCCCTGTCCCTGGGATTCTCCAGGCAAGAACACTGGAGTGGGTTGCCATTTCCTTCTCCAATCCATGAAAGTGAAAAGTGAAAGTGAAGTCGCTCAGTCGTGTCCAACTCTTAGCGACCCCATGGACTGCAGCCCACCAGGTTCCTCCATCCATGGGATTTTCCAGGCAAGAGTACTGGAGTGGGGTGCCATTGCCTTCTCCGATGTTTCCACTACAGGGGTGCAGGTTTGATCTCTGGTCAAGTAAGTCACCCCCTCAAAAAAAAAAAAAGAATAATAGTGGTGAAGCAGCCATGAAGCTTAGTTCCATCAAATCTCAAATGATTTATCATATTATTGATAATTCTGAAGGATTCTATGTATATCTAGTGAAACCCAGAATAGAAGCAAGATGAATATTTCACTCTGCATTGGCAATGCCAATGGAGATGCCGCTTTAGAATAAAAGATTTCTTGATAAAGCTCTTGAATTCACTATAATTTCCTTGAAAGGGCATGGGTCTGTGGGAGGTATCATGGCTTCTTTGAATAATGATGGCAGGATAGAAGATGTTCAGAAGTTGGTAGCCTCCATGAAATATTCTTTGGAGATGTATCAGTGACGAACACATCCCAACCAATATGCACTCTGTCCTTGAATAACGTACAAAGTTTAAAGTAACTTGGGAATTGCTCCAAAAAACCTTAACAAACATGGCATTTTTCTTGAATGGACATGTTTATTATGGCTTCCCATGTGGCTCAGTAGTAAAGAATCCGCTTGACAATGGAGAAGAGAAACGTTCTGTCTCTGGGTCAGGAAGATAGAGATTCTTCTTTTTCAAGGAACAACAGCAAAACATCCACAGCTGGTGGGACTTGCATGCATGTCATCAGTTGCTTCAATCGTGTCCAGCTCTTTGCAACCTCATGGACCATAGTGCACCAGGCTCCTCTATCTGAGGGATTTCCCAGGCCAAGAATACTGGAGTGGGTTGGGTTGCCATTTCCTCCTCCAGGGGATCTTGCCGACCCAGGGATCAAACCCACATCTCCTGCATTGCGGGCAGATTCTTTATCACTGAGTCACCAGGGATTCCCCACTTGAACTGAAGTGTTTGAGAAATCTTCCTCTTGCTTTTCTAACAAACTAGCTTAGGTTGCCTTTGCTGCTACTTTTTCTAGCTAGATCTCAGTATTCAGACTTGATTGTGGACTTAATTATGCAAATTACAGTTATTTGTATCTAGAGGCACACAAACACAAAGCGTGGGGGTGGGGTGAATGGTGTCTTCTAGGAGCGTGATTCGTGATCCTTTACAAAATGACAGCAGTTTCTGGGTTCCAAAGCTGTTAGTTCAGGGCAACACCAACGGCATGCTAAGTGTTCAGGAATTCCAGACTAAAGGGCAAACTGGAGATTGTTCTCTGTACTGTAATTCTCATCAAGAGATTAAAGTGACATCCTACATGTTTATATAGCAAAGTCTTTTTACTACCAAATAGTTTATATCCCTATGCATTTATATTTCCAATAATGTGGTTCTCGGTAATACATTTAGAGATTTTTAGAATTTGATAGAATCCTTGACTTCTTGGGTTATAGTAATCTTAGCAACAGTGGTGGCCCTCTCCCCTTCCACCTTCCCTTCCTTTTAAAGAAATATTTGGATACCAAACCCCCCCCCAAAAAAGATTTAGAAGTTCTCAGGTTCACTTTTGTTTTCCTTTGAAAGAGTAGAAAAGAAGGTTGGTTGGTTGGCTCTTTTTTAGTTAAGCCATTGAACTAAAACTCTCTGTTAAACTCTTGTATCCTTTGTTCACTTGAACGTTCTCTTTATAGTATTTGAAGAGAGGGATACGGTGAATTTTGGAAGATCTTTCCTGAAGAGTCTTTTCCCCTATTGTTTAGACACAATCGACACAATCAGAAGTTTATGTTGAAAGGTAAAGAACATTAAAATCATAAAACATCAAAAAAAGAGAGAAAGAGGAGAATTTCCTCCCTTTCTCCCTCCACAAACCTCTCTGAGAGACAGTATCTTCGAGTAGTTTGTCCAGTGTGGTGTAGACTGTTTCAAAGTTGCGTCTGTTCCAGGCTCCCCACAAAGCAGTAGCCAGCACACATCACTTGCCAACCAAACTTCCTCTTTCCCTCTCCTTCACTGTCAGTGCCCTCAGACTACACCTCATAGATAAAACATTAGCACTTAATCCCTGCCTCAGGTTCTGTCACCATAGTTTTCTTTCGTATCTATTTATTTTTGCACTTTTTAAAAGCAGATTTTTCACATATGTTAGCGTTGTGAATCTCCTCTCTGCCCACACCGTTTTTTCCCCCACTACTATCTAAGTGATCTACTGCCAACTGGCACCAATTCTCCAAATCAAAGTATGCATTGCAAACACAATTGTGTGATCCTTTGCCGGGGTCCAGCCCAGGTGGATCCAGGGAATTTGAATCGGGGACGGTGTCAGCGAGGATCTGCAGGAAGAAAGCCTGGCTTACTGCAATACTTTACTAAAAAATACACCAATCTGTCTACTTCTGTTCCTCAGAGTCTCTCCCGAATATTTCGGTGTCTTTTTTTTGGTTGTTTAGTTTCTTCCAGTTTTATTGAGATATAATTGACATGCAGCACTGTATAAGTTTAAGGTGTACAGCATAATGATTTGATTTACATACATTAATTTTATTGTGAAGTGATGATCATAAGTTCAGTTGAACATCCATTACTTCATATAGGTACAAAATTAAAGAAAGGAAATGTGTTTTTCTTATAATGAGAACTCTTAGGATTTACTCTGTTAACAACTTTCATATATAACATCCAGCAATGTTAATTATATTTGGCATGTTGTACATTAAAATAGTACTTATAACTGGAAGTTCATAACTTCTGGCTGCCTTCATTCAATTTCTCCCCCCTACTTCCACATATTTGAATATCAGTTCTGGAAACTTCTTTAGCTTGTCTTTGAGCAGTGCAACAACCCCTTTCTTGATGATTTCCAGACTCCATTCCACTGACAGCTCAGCTCCAGCTTGCAGCAACCTTGAGCTAACGGTGATTACCAGACCAATATTTTGTGTTATATCCTGAAATGAAGTGTGGTGAGTTCAATATTGTTCAAAGAGACCGCATGTGCAAAGCAGTGCATACACCAAGTCTGGATGGTGGTGAAGAGAATTTGGCAGACAGGCAGGAACTGATGATCTCTAATATCATTCAAATCACTTCTTCAATGACATTTAAGTCTTGCTTGGAATCTGCTAAAGGAACATCACTGGAACTCAGCAAACTTCTCAAGGACTGTCTAGCTTATTCCAGAACTTTGTTGTGTAATCTGTACACAGCAAGGAAAGTAATTATAGACTATCAGTTTACTGTAAAAGGATACAACACGGGAACAGCCAGACACAAGAGATGGATAGGGCAAGGTATGTAGGAAGGGATGTAGAAGGCTTGTGCTTTCCCATCCTGTTACTTTCCCTGAATCTCACCAATCTGGAAGCTCTGAACTGAGTTGTTGTTTTGTTTTGTTTTGTTTATAATACTTACTTCTTCCTCCAAAGTAGGAAATATTAATATTTCACTAGCTAAAAGTAAACTATGGTTCAAAAAAATTCTAATTGGTTTTGAACAATAGTAAGAATGTTAATGCTCTATAATGGAAATGATAGTTATCCTCAAGAGTTTTCATCAGAAGGAGTCCATTCTGTCCCTAATCCAAGCCTGGAGGTGGGATATTTTACATACAATAAGAATAGAGTAGGAAGAGAAGAGTCTTGTCTTTTCTTTTCTAAGAAAACTAGGATAATTCCCTGTAATGCAGGAGACCTAGGTCTGATCCCTGGTTGGGAAGACCCCTGGAGAAGGGAACGGCTACCCTCTCCAGTATACTGGCCTGGAGAATTCCATCAGTCCATGGGGGTCACAAAGAGTCAGACATGACTGAGAGAATTTCACTTACACTTTCACAATGCCCTAGAAGTTGAGAGTGAATTTTAAGAAAGTAGTCAATTTTAAGGGGCTTCCCAGATGGCGCCAGTGGTAAAAAAATAAAAAATAAAAAACCCACCTGCCAATGCAGGAGATGTAAGAGATGGGGGTTCTATTCCTGGGTCAGGAAGATCCCCTGGAGGAGAGAATGGCAAGCCATTTCAGTGTTCTTACCTGGAGAATCCTGTAGACAGGGGAACTTGGCAGGCTACAGTGTATAGTGTCGAAGAATTGGACACGACTGAAGCAACTTAGCACTCACGCATGCAGTCAATTTTAAATGCGATATATGGATAAATCAAGGAAAAACTGAACTGGAAAATTACACAGTAGTGAACTATATCTCTTTTCTGTTGTCTTCTTGGGGCTTTAGTCTATTGATCACTTTGGGAGAGTCATGAGAAATGAAAACAACAGATATCCTACCTTCACAAAATCCATTTTACTTCTTTGTTTTCCTCCTTCTGCATATATCAGAAACTACTCCTATCTAGCCATTGTCCACTACTCCCATCTAGTCTATTGTCCATCCATTGCTCCAGCCAACTTTTGCAACTTATGCTCAAGAATGCATTTTAACTCATTTTCTTTAAGTATCTGTCATAATCAATCATGATAGAAAATAGAAGATGTAGCAATGATTGTTGCCAATGCCTGAAATTTAATTCAGCTATTCAGACTGACGGTTCACTGATAATTGGAATAATCAAACTTGATTACTGGTCAGGAGGGGGAAAATTGATAGGGACACAACATCACTGATCATGCCTCCCTCTCTGATCTTCTCTTCAAAAGCCTATGCCTAAGGGATAGAGCTTCTGGTAAAGGTTTTCAAAAGAAACATACTCACTTGGTATGTTTCCTTGGCCCTTTAGAGCCATCTTACAACTATAAAGCCACATACTAATGATAGAAAAAGAGGAGCCTAGTTCCTTGCTGACATTCTCAAATAGCTGCACCAGCCTTGGAGTGTCTACTTCTGTGGTTCTTACTGTATGATAATAACAATCTCTTTTTCATTTAGTCACTGGAGTCTGGTTTCTGTTGCTCACGTATAACTCTACCCAGACATTTGATTGTCTACTTTTCCCACTAAATCATAAGATATCAGATAGGATCTGCTACCTGTGTAAGCTAGGATGCTTTCATAGAAAATAATAGAAAACCTAACTCAAAATGTCTTTAACTATAAAGAAGAACTGTACAAAAAGATCTTCATGACCCAGATAATTACGATGATGTGATCACTGACCTAGAGCCAGACATCCTGGAATGTGAAGTCAAGTGGGCCTTAGAAAGCATCTCTACGAACAAAGCTAGTGGAGGTGATGGAATTCCAGTTGAGCTATTTCAAATCCTGAAAGATGACGTCGTGAAAGTGCTGCACTCAATATGCCAGCAAATTTGGAAAACTCAGCAGTGGCCACAGGACTGGAAAAGGTCAGTTTTCATTCCAATCCCAAAGAAAAGCAATGCCAAAGAATGCTCAAACTACCGCACAATTGCACTCATCTCACATGCTAGCAAAGTGGTCCTCAAAATTCTCCAAGCCAGGCTTCAGCAATATGTGAACTGTGAACTTCCTGATGTTCAAGCTGGTTTTAGAAAAGGCAGAGGAACCAGAGATCAAGTTGCCAACATCCGCTGGATCATGGAAAAAGCAAGAGTTCCAGAAAAACATCTATTTCTGCTTTATTGACTATGCCAAAGTCTTTGACTGTATGAACCACAATAAACTGGAAAATTCTGAAAGAGATGGGAATACCAGACCACTTGACCTGCCTCTTGAGAAATCTGTATGCAGGTCAGGAAGCAACAGTTAGAACTGGACATGGAACAACAGACTGGTTCCAAACAGGAAAAGGCTGTATATTGTCACCCTGCTTATTCAACTTATATGCAGAGTACATCATGAGAAACGCTGGACTGGAAGAAGCACAAGCTGGAATCAAGATTGCCGGGAGAAATATCAATAACCTCAGATATGCAGATGACACCACCCTTATGACAGAAAGTGAAGAGGAACTAAAAAGCCTCTTGATCAAAGTGAAAGTGGAGAGTGAAAAAGTTGGCTTAAAGCTCAACATTCAGAAAACAAAGGTCATGGCATCCGGTCCCACCACTTCATGGGAAATAGATGGGGAAACGGTGGAAACAGTGTCAGACTTTATTTTTTGGGCTCCAAAATCACTGCAGATGGTGATTGCAGCCATGAAATTAAAAGATGCTTACTCCTTGAAAGGAAAGTTATGACCAACCTAGATAGCATATTCAAAAGCAGAGACGTTACTTTGCCAACAAAGGTCCATTTAGTCAAGGCTATGGTTTTTCCTGTGGTCATGTATGGATGTGAGAGTTGGACTGTGAAGAAGGCTGAGCGCTGAAGAATTGATGCTTTTGAACTGTGGTGTTGGAGAAGACTCTTGAGAGTCCCTTGGACTGCAAGGAGATCCAACCAGTCCATTCTAGAGGAGATCATCCCTGGGTGTTCTTTGGAAGGAATGATGTGAAAGCTGAAACTCCAGCTTGGCCACCTCATGCAAAGAGTCGACTCATTGGAAAAGACTCTGATGCTGGGAGGGATTGGGGGCAGGAGGAGAAGGGGATGACAGAGGATGAGATGGCTGGATGGCATCACTGACTCGATGGACGTGAGTCTGAGTGAACTCCAGGAGTTGGTGATGGACAGGGAGGCCTGGCGTGCTGTGATTCATGGGGTCGCAAAGAGTCGGACACGACTGAGCGGCTGAACTGAATTGAACTGAACTGATAAAGAAGTTTATTAACTCAGATAATTGGAGATCTAGAAGTAAGACAAACTTAAGAGTAGACATAATCCCATGATTCCAGTTCCATTTCTCTCTCTGCCGTTCTTTTGACTTCCCCTATATGTAGACTTCTGTTCCAGTTACCATCAAAAGGACTGTAGTGGGGGCTTCCCTGATGGCTCAGTGGTAAAGAATCCACCTGCCAATGCAGGAGACATGGGTTTGATCCCTAATGCAGGAAGATTCCATGTGCTGCGGAGAAACTAAGCCTGCTCACCACAACTATTGACCCTGTGCTCTAGAGCTTGAGATCTGGCAACAAAAGAAGCCACTGCAATGAGAAGCCCGTGCATCTCAATTAGAGAGTAGTCCCCTGCTTGCCACAACCAGAGAAAGCTTCACAAAGCAACAAAGACCCAGCACAGCCAAAGATTAATTATTTTTAAAAGAACTGTAGCAATTTCAAGCCTCACATCCAATAATAACTATGTCCAGAAGAATTGTCAATCACTTCTCAAAGTTCTCCTGGAAAAGTTTTTCTGGAAGCAGCCTTCAAACCTATTCTTGCAACTCACCGAGGTGAACTGGGGAACATGCATGATCCTAATCCAATCTCTGGCAAGAGGGTAATATTACCCTTAGACCAGTCCAGACCTCTGGAGCTGAGAATGCTGTGCTACATCAACTGTGAATGAGAGAGGGATTTCTGAACATCAAAATCCTGTTGGGAAGAAATTCTGACAAAGGAAGGCAAGGATGTTGAGTAGGTAAAGAACTCACTTTTTGTACTCCCAGCATCTTGCAAACATACTTAAAAAAAAAAAAAAACTCCACCCTACACATGCAAAGTTTATACTTTATCTCAACAAGTTCCTTGAGAGAAGAAATAATGTTTTACTTCTGTTTATACTACTCCTGTGTCTAACTCAATAGCCTGAACATAGTAGAATTCACGTTGTTGATTTTTCTGTCAACAAGCCTCAGAAAATAGCCTAAATTATTTAACCTCTTGGATTCTTTTGTAGATTGCTAGAACTTCTTGCTAATCAATCAACTTTTTTTTTCTTTTGGCCACATGGCTTGCAGGATGTTTAGTTCCCCACAAGGGATTGCAGCTGGGACAACGGCAGTGAAAGTGCCAACTCCTAACTACTAGACCACCAGGGAACTCTGTACTAATCAACTTCTTTGACTCCCAAGACTTAGAACTGCTGGGATAGTCAACAGGTCGACATTTATTCAATAACTGTGTTACTGTATTAGTTACTTTTTCAAGGAGAGCAAATCATCAGAGAAGGCAATGGCAGCCCACTCCCGTACTCTTGCCTGGAAAATCCCATGGACGGAGGAGTCTGGTGGGCTGCCGTCCATTGGGTCACTAAGAGTTGGGCACGACTGAGCGACTTCACTTTCCTTTTTCACTTTCATGCATTGAAGAAGGAAATGGCAACCCACTCCAGTGTTCTTGCCTGGAGAATCCCAGGGACGGGGGAGCCTGGTGGGCTGCCGTCTATGGGATCGCACAGAGTCGGACACGACTGAAGCGACTTAGCAGCAGCAGCAGCAAATCGTAGTGAAGTTCTTTTTTTTTTTTTTCGTAGTGAAGTTCTTAAAAGCTCCTTTTTCTCATCCAAATGGAGAAGAGGGATGAAGATGTTCTGCTTTTCTAGGGGCACAGTTGTCAGATGTAAAGTTCCAAATCCTCCCCAAATTCATAACTAGAGATGACTACTGATGATTGTTTTTAATAGTTGATTTTCAAAGATGTGAACATGTAATATCATCCATGGAAATAAAAGTCTCTAAAGGAGAAAAAAAATATTTGCTTTGTTTCTAAAATTTCATCACTAGGCAAATTTGGGTCATTGACTTCTAAAATTCATTCCTCATCCTACTAGAAAGTTTGTGTTTTTTTTGTTTTTGTTTTTGTTTTGTTTTTAAAGTTTGGGGTTGTGAGGGGATACGTATATCTTCTAATAATGTCTCCTCAGTTGATTAGAGCCACTGACATAGTCCCTACCTGACCAGGATAGTTGGCATTGCTAAGCTTGGTTCACAGAAAGTGCCTTTGACTTGGAGATCTCATCTCAGCCTAGACCACTGCTGTGAACAGGGACTAAGCACTGAACCACTCAGTTTCTCTTGCAAAAACGGGGATTACAGTTGCTGCTTTTGACATGGCCCAAGACTAACTGGGATTCAGTATTTCAGTATTTAAGCACAAATCCAGACACACAATATTAATTTAACAATTTAAATGGATGTTTCCTCATTCACTTCTCCAAACATTCCAACCAGTCCTAAATCTCCCAATGGGCCTGGTGTGCTTATTTGCTCAGTCCTGCCCGACTCTGCAACCCCATGGACTGTAGCCTACCAGGCTTCTCCGTCCATGGGGATTCTCCAGGCAAGACTATTGGAGTGGGTTGCCATTTCCTTCTCCAGGGAATCTCAACCCGGAGATCGAACCCAGGTCTCCCGCACTGCTGACGGATCCTTTACCGTCTGAGCCACCAAAGGGGCCAGGAATACAGCAAAATGAAGAGGACTGCCTGGGGGATAGGGGTTGGGGGGACCGCCAACCCGTGTCGCAGTCTTGGGGTGGCTCGGTCCCCGACACGATGACCCACGGCCATAAAGTTCCTCGAGTCCCAGGAACTTGGCTGCAGCGTGTCGCCAACGGTGTCCTGCCCAGACTTCGCCCTCAGTAGGCAGGAGAGGCGCGAGAGCCGAGTGAGAGCAACACAATACACCGGTTGGAGTAGCTGAAACTCGGGCCACAGCGTTCTCGCAGGCCCACCTGCCCGGGGGAGGGTGGGCGCACGGGCAAATCAGGTAAGTCCTCAGGTCTTAGGTTGGGCAACTCACAGTAGGCGCGCGACCGACTCTCGGAAGCGGTTTCCGGACCTTCAGAACCGGAAACGGGTCTGGGCGCGCGCCCGGGCCCGAGTGGGCGGAGCCCCCCTCCCGGAAGTGCCTGCAGCCTCGGGCTGGTTTTCGCTGTGCCCCAGTGGTGCTCGCGGGGCCGTAGGGGTTTGGGGACCGTCGGTTCTCTTATCCTCTCTGAGAGGGCGGGAGCCTGTTAGGGCAACGATCCCGCGGTGGCAAGGGAGGGAAAGTCGTAGGGGACCCTGGCCTTTGTCCCTGCTAGAGAGGAAAGGGCGTTTGGCCAGCCCGCGGGCAAAAGTGTCGGTTCCTGTTCCACAGAAGTGCGGGATGGATGGGCTTCTGACTCCCAGGGAGTCTGCAAAATTCATTGCCGAGAACAGTCGAGATGTGTTCATTGATGACGGAGGCGTGCGGAGGGTGGCCGAGCTGCTGCTGGCCAAGGCCACGGGGCCCGAGCTGCGCATTGGGGGCTGGAAGGCGATTCACGAGCTGAACCCTAGGGGCACTGACGAGGCCGCCGTTAACTGGGTGTTCGTGACAGACACGCTCAACTTCTCCTTCTGGTCGGAGAGTGACGAGTATAAATGTCAGGTGGGGTTCGGGGGGAAGACGTACAGTGGGTACTGGTCCCTGTGCGCCGCGGTCAACAGAGCTCTGGACGAAGGTTGGTACCTCTACTCCCGGTCAGACCCAGTGGCGTTGAGATTTCATTTTACTGGGAGGGTCCCACAGAGTGGGCTGGGACATGGAATAATGTATTGATAAGATGAATTTATTGCCGATACCTCTGCTTAAAAGTACGAGAAGAAGCTGGCATAAAATCTTTCTTCAGTGTGAAGTGATTCTGATTTTAATACTTAGCACTGTCGCAGCTAAGACTGAAAGTCGGTTTTCTTAGGAACGCCACTCTGATGATATCTGAGGAGCAAAGGGACAAATATTATCCCACACTCTACACAGTCAAAATACATTTGGTGTAATATTACAATTGTTAGAAGTGATTGAGGAAGTACAGACGAGCAAATACAGAATGAGGGATCTGTTGCTGATTTTTAATTATTCATCTACTTTTAATTCATTCCTGTAATACTTAAGTGGTTTCATTTTAATTGTATGTTGTAAAAGCAAGGGCCTAATGAATATAAAAGTATGACATTGTTCCTCTGCATGTGCTTTTCTTCCTAAGGGATCCCAATAACTAGTGCTTCCTACTATGCAACAGTGACCCTTGATGAGGTTCGGCATATACTCCGGTCTGACACAGATGTCCCCATGCCTTTGATAGAAGAGAGGCATCGGATTCTCAATGAAACCGGGAAAATTCTGCTTGAGAAGTTTGGAGGCTCTTTTCTTAATTGTGTCCAAAAAAGTGATAAAAGTGCTCAGAAGTTATTGCACCTGGTAGTTGAAAACTTTCCTTCTTACAGAGATGTGACTCAGTTTGAGGTGAGTTGCTCCCCTTCTAGAGATTTTAGAGTTCTTAATTATCTTCCCATAGATATCTCTTTTACTTTCAGAACTCCTTTCGAGAATAAAAATTTAAATTCTGGAATTTTTTCCTAATGGAACCAAGGAACAGTAACAAAATTGTTAAGCAGTTTTTCAAAGACATTACTTCTCTTAATGTTTTCTAATCAGTGTATTTCCTTTATTCTTTTGTCCTTTACAATGTTTCAAACCTAAGAAAACGCTAGACTTAACATGATGTCACTTAGGGATAGTGAGGTCCTTTTAGTACTTCAAAAACTTTACTTCATTGGATAAGAATCAGAATGTATACTAAATTTTCTCTTAAAAAAATTTGATGTTGAGTTCTAATGTATATATACTATGTATTTCCTTTTTCATGCACAGGGTAGTTTAACAGTATCATTTGCTCTGTGGTACAAAGACTTCCCTGGTGGCTCAGACGGTAAAGCGTCTGCCTACAATGCAGGAGACCCAGGTTCAGTCCCTGGGTTGCAAAGATCTCTTGGAGAAGGAAATGGCAACCCACTCCAGTATTCTTGCCTGGAGAATCCCATGGACGGAGAAGCCTGGTAGGCTACAGTCCATGGGGTCGCAAAGAGTCAGACATGACTGAGTGACTTCACTTCACTTCTTCACAAAAAAATTTAAGTAGGCATACTTTTTAAATGGTGAACATTTTGTATACTCTCCTAGTATACACCTGGATTTTATTTTTGTATAATTCTTTTAGAATTCATTATCACTGTGTATTTTAACTGTTGAATAGAATTAAAAGTAACAAGAGGGACCATATATATAAATCTCTTGACTAAGTTAATAAGTACTTATGTCAACTTGGAATTTTAAAGCTACCCTTTTGTAATCACAACAACTAAAATGGTAGTATTGTTCAAATCTCTCTTTATGATTTACAAGGTATTTGCATGCACACTCATTTGATCCACAGAACAATTCTGTAGGGCTAAGGACAAGGAGCATTATAGTCCTATTTGTAGACTTGGAACCAAAGTCTCAAAAATAGAAAGGTTAGCTAATGTACAATATCTTAGGTCATTTAGTCAAGAAATAGCTAGCTTTTCAGTTCTACTGTAAAGTGAAAGATGCCTGATTATGTTAAGATTCTTTTAATTGCAAGTGACAGACACAAAACAAGATTTGGAGATAAATATCCAGGATCAGGGACTCAAAGCCATGGGGATTCAGTCCTCTCTTCTTTGTTTCTGTTGACTCCATTTTTCTCTTACCGCAGACCAACTTTCTCCATGAAGTAGAAAAGTAGATAACTGATAGGACCTACTGTATAGCACAGAGAACTCTACTCAGTGCTCTGTGATAGCCTAGTCTGTAACTCTACTCAATACTCTATAGTAGGAAAAGAGTTCCCCATTTTATCACTTTAGCCACCAGGGAGAGAGGGAGGAACTCTCTTGCTTCCAGTTCTAAAACTCCTGGACAAGGACTGATTGACCTGGCATGGATTATGACCAGTTAAGTGTGCCTGTGGAGAGTAGTACGGATGGGACACAGGCAGTTCCTAGGGAAGAGACCCTAGGCCACTGTTGAACTTCATTCTCTTCTGAGGAACCATTTTATTAATGCAGAGGTTCCTATGAGCTTTATCTTAGTCTTCAAAGTATGTCATTTCAACCTTGTTTTTCAGGAAATTTAGATCAAGTTCCTTATTTCATACTGGCCATTTAAATATATTAAACAGTGTATAAAAGAAATCAAACTGTCATTCATGTTGCTTGGAATCTGTGTATTCCAGAATCAACGTGGTTGTTGTAGAAGAAGGGCTAAGATTAAATTTAACATGACTTTAGGATGGTGGCTAAGTTGGTGAAGAATCTGCCTGCAATGCGGGAGACTTGGGTTCGATTCCTGGGTTGGGAAGATCCCCTGGAGAAGGGAAAGGCTATCCATTCCAGTATTCTGGCCTGGAGAATTCCATGGAGTGTGTAGTTCATGGGGTCTCAAAGAGGCGGACACAACTGAGCGATTTCACTTGCTTACTCCCTTACTAGGATGGAATGAATTCAGGACATCAGGTAGTTGTTTACTTTCAAGTTGTCCTGAATTTTTGTTTCTGTGAGAGAAAGGAGTGAATTTTTTTGGTAGATAAGATTGAGTTAGTAAGCGTTTGCTGAAATTCTCTTTTATTTATAGCAGAGTGCTTTCTTTTCATTTGTTATATATGCTGAGAAGTTCAGTTAGAAACTGTACCAGGATATAGATTAATTTTTAAGGCTGATAACACATTTTTTTTTTTTTCTTTTTGGCCACACCATGCAGCATGTAGGCTTTTAGTCCCCTACCAGATATTGAACCTGTGCCCCCTGTATTTGAAACTCATAGTCTTAACCACTGGACTGCCAGGGAAGTCTGCGACTGATACATTTTAAAATGAAAATTAGTACCTGAGCCATTTCCCATCAGTACTCATTTCTAAAATACATTCTTACAGAAAATTCCCCAAAATGTAACAAAAATCAAATTTAAACATTTTAGTACTTTCTTAAAGAAGCTTCCCTGGTGGCTCAGACTGTAAAGCATCTGCCTGCAATGCAGGAGACCTGGCTTTGATTCCTGGGTTGGGAAGATCCCCTGGAGAAGGAAATGGCAATCCATTCCAGCACTCTTGCCTGGAAAATCCCATGGATGGAGGAGCCTGATAGGCTACAGTCCATGGGGTCGCAGAGTCAGACACGACTGAGCGACTTCACTTTCACTTTCACTTAAAGAAGTATTACTACATTTTTTCATTTTTCATTTATATTTTCATAAGATTATGATTATTGTTACCCCAAGGCACTATATTTCTTGAATCCCTGTGACTCCTCACATAACACTGAGTGTATAGTGAGGACTCAATCCTTTGATTAGTTAATTTTAAGTTACCTTTGCATATTTATTTATTTTTAAAATTTTTTATGGAGTATAGTTGATTTACAATGTTGTGTTAGTTTCTGGTGACATAAATAATTCACCAAAGCGAATCAGTTATACATATGTCTACTCTTTATTATTTATTTATTTTTTTGTCCACTCTTTTTTAGATTCTTTTCCCATTGCAGAATATTGAGTAGAGTTCTCTGTGCTGTACAGTAGGTCTTATTAGTTATCTACTTTATATATAGTAGTGTGTATATGTCAATCCCAATCTTCCAAATGATCTCCCCCCCCGCCCAATTTTCCACCCCTGGTAACCATAAGTTTGTTTTCTACATCTGTGATTCTGCATATTCATTTAAAAGATAAACAAATAATTAAAGCACTTTGCTCAATTCCAAGTCTAAAGGAATTCTGATGAACTTTTGGCACTGCTGCTGAATTCAGAAAGTGATAAAATCAAATGTATTTTTAAAAATTTAGTTGATTATTTATTGGCTGCACTGGGTCTTTGTTGCTGTGCTCGGGCTTTTCTCTAGTTGTGGCAAGCAGGGGCTATCTCCAGTTGTAGTGCAGGGCTTCTCGTTGTGGTGGCATCTCTTGTTGCAGAGCACAGGTTCTAGGTGTGTGGGCTTCAGTAGTTGCCGCACTTTGGGCTCCGTAGTTGTGGCTCATGGGCCGTAGAGCTCGGGCTCCGTAGTTGTGGCACATGCGCTCAGTTGCTCTGAGGCATGTGAAATCTTCCAGGCCAGGGATCGAACCCATGTCCCTTGAATTGGCAGGTATATTCTTATCCACTGTACCACCAGGGAAGTCCTTTCTATACATATTTAAATTTTTTTTTCTAATTGCAAAAGTAAAACAAATTAATTATAGAATTTGGATAGTACAGAGAAGTGGTCTTTATTCTGCCAAGAGGTAACCATTGTTCACAATTTGGTCTTTTTCTGTGTGTGACTATATGTATATATATGTATAGAGACTATAGATATATATATAAGCTGGGAAGAAATATGCTATATAAACTGTTCTAAAATTTAATATATTATGAGCATCTATGTCAGTAAAAATTCTTTCACAGCACAACTTTTTCCCATGCTACTCTTCTTAATGGCTTCATAGTACTCCACTGTATTGATGTACATTACCATAATTATTTGCCCAAACTATTTTACCACAATAATTGTGATATATAGTTTTATTTTTAAATTAAATTTTATATCTTATTGTTTCCAGTTTTATGTAAAAATAAGCAATATTGCACAGCAGTTTAACACCCGTAGTTATTTCCTTAGAATGAATTCCCCGTAATGGGATTACTGAGTTAGAGTGTGGCCAGGATTTTCAGACTTATAATACATAAAAATGGTTACACTTCTCCAGGAAAACAATAACAAAGAGGATCAGCAGTAGCATATTTGAGTGTCCTTTTCCCTACTCCTTCATAATATTGTAGTAGTATCAATTGCTGTATTTTTTAATCTTCAGCAAGTTACTAAAAATAGTTATAATTGTTTTTAATGTTACACTTATTTACTGAGATTATCATTCGTTTTTAGACATTGTGAACAAGTTAGTGAAGTTAGAGAATTTGTCTAAATGCAACAGTTTAGATGAGTGATTTCTCAACCTGGCTGTGCCCCAGAATCAGGAGACTTCAGAATTCAGATACATTTCCAAAGCACCACCATCAAAGATTCTGATCACTGGGTAAAAGAACTTTATTTTTTAAAGCTCTTAAAGTGACTCTGATTTAGAATATTCAGTAACTATTGTTGTTTAGTTGCTAAGTCATGTCCGAGTCTTTTTCAACCCCAGTGACTGTAGCCCGCCAGGCTCCTCTGTCCATGGGATTTTCCAGGCAGGAATACTGGAGTGGTTTGCCATTTCCTTCTCCAGGGCAACTTCCAATCCAGGGATTAATAAACCTGCATCTCCAGTGTTGGCAGGTGGATTCTTTATCACTGAGCCATCAGGGAAGCCCATTCAGTAACTATATAAAAGCCCTAATTAACAAATCAACTTCCTTTATGCTAACATACTGATAAATATACATGAAAAGCTTGAGCTTTTCTCCCCTGGTGGTTCAGAATCAGCCTGCAATTCGGGAAACCTGGCTTTGATCCCTGGGTTGGGAAGATCCCCTGGAGGAGAGCATGGCAACCCACTCCAGTATTCTTGCTTGGAGAATCCTCATGGACAGAGGAGCCTGGTTGGCAATAGCCCGTGGGGTTGCAAAGAGTCAGATAGGACTGGGTGACTAAGCATAACTGATAACATGTTACGTTATGATTAAGCATTTGTAATTCTTGACCTTTCTATTTGTTCATGATAAGTTTGTTGCAGAAAATCAACTCATGGTTATAGTGTTTTACATTGATTATTATTTTATAAAGGTACTATTTTGAAAATATTTTATTTGCAAAGCAAAGCTTTAATGCAAAGCATTATGGTACATATGTGTTATGTACTTAGTTGCTCAGTCATGTCTGACTCTTTGTGACCCCATGGGCTGTGGCCCACCAGGCTCCTCTGTCCATGGGATTTCCCAGGCAAGAATACTGGGGTAGGTTGCCATGCCCTCCTCCCGGGGATCTTCCCAACCCAGGGATTGAACCCAGGTCTCCCGCCTTGCAGGAGGATTCTTTACCATCTGAGCCACCAGGGAAGCCCTATGGAACATATAGGGAATTGTTACTAGAGAATTTACTGGTATTTTCAGTGATAGCAGTTAATATTTTAGAGATGTAGATTTGGTTACTAAAATTATTTGACTACTAAAAACCATATCAGCTTCTTAAAAAATGCTTTATAGGTGATTTGAATTTATTTTTAGATTCTTCACTTGAATTTGTTTTTGTTTTCATTTTAGGGTTTTATAATCTAACCTTCATGATATCCTAGTTGGCTACCATGGAAACAGTGCTCATGATGTGACAATTTGTGTTTTGTTAGATGCTGGCACTGATTTTGTTATATAAGTCTGGCTCCTAGATTTTTCCTGTTTGCTCTATGCATGTATGCATGTTAAGGTGTTTCAGTCATGTCCAACTCTTTGCAACCCTATAGACTGAAGCCTGCCAGGCTTCTCTGTCCATGGGAATCTCCAGACATCGTGCTCTCCTCCAGGGGATCTTCCCAAGCCAGGGATTGAACCCATATCTCTTATGTCTCCTGAATTCGCAGGAGGGTTCTTTACCACTAGTGCCGCCTGGGACGCCCTTGCTCTATGAATCTTGTTAAAAATAGGAGACAATAGCTTCTATTATAATATATATTATGATGAATACTTCTTTTTGGAACAGTTTTATTTTGTGAATTAAGTTTTATGCTTGCTATTCAATAAAGTTTACTTGAATTAGAAATCTAGTTACCATCTAAAAGTCCAGCATCCATAAAGGAACAATTTCCAGGTTGTCATATTTTGGTAGGTTTGGGAATATAGATTATTCCCAGATGATATAGAAATATTTCTTAGTGGTAATTTCTTCCCCCATCACTCAATGTAATTTACAGACTTTACACCAAAAAATGAGTATAGGTATTTGCCCTAAAAAACAAAATACTCAGTTTCTTAGTGGTGGCTTTAGAAAATTTAGTTAAAGAAAAATGGAAAACTTAGTTTACTTAGAAAAAGTACATCTGGATTGATTGCAGGGGGTATTCTTTAAGGTTAAACAATATTAAGTTATTTCTCATTAGGATAGTATAGCAATATTTTTAAAAGAAGTAGTTTTAATAGAGTTTTTTTTTAATAAATAAAGGAATCTATATTATCATCTTAAAGAATTTTTATATGGAGTCTATCCTTGAAGAATTTAATTTCATTTTTTATTTACTTCTTTATGTCATTTACTTATTTAAACATTCTCCAAGGTGGTCAGAATGTGTTTTGGGAGCCAGTGATACTTTTTCACAGTTAGCAGACTCACAGTTGTAAAAGATGATTTGAGGTCATTAGCCTTGGTATTAAGACTAGGAGTAGATTGTAATTATATTTTTCTACAGTCCATGCTAATCTAGCCCTTAAACATAGTAAGCAGATAAATTATAGTGGCACAGAAATATGTATGTATATAAAGTAATGTCATTGAAAAAGAACTAAGTAGTACCATGATGACATGAATTGTATTTTATGTGTTTTGAAAAATAAAGGAAATAAACCTGGAGTGATAATTTAGTATCTATAGACTCCCTTTTTTTCTATAAAAGGTCTATAAATTCTTACCAAAGAGTAAGATTATTTACCCTTGAAAAAATGTTTTCGATGTGTACCTTTTTTTAATAGCATACATAAGGCTTTCAGATACCCAGGTAACATTCATATTCTCTTCATTCATCAGGGGAAAAGAATTTCTTTTTACAAAAGGGCCCAAATCCTGGTGGCAGATACGTGGAGTGTATTAGAGGGGAAAGGAGATGGCTGCTTTAAGGACATCTCCAGTATCACCATGTTTGCCGACTATAGATTACCTCAGGTTCTCGTTTACCTGGGAGCCCTGAAATACTCCAATGAACTACTGGAGAAGCTTCTCAAAGGTTTGCTAGCTTAATTAAGACATTTTTTGTTATACTGTGAATTGTTCAGTCTTTGTCATTTCTTTCACAAAAGGTCTTCCCTTAAAAAAAAAACAAAACACTATTATTGTTAAAAGCACATGTAAAGAATGCAAGGGCAATTAAATTATAGAGAAAATTGGTTTTTGTTTTTTACACTGTGGAATATGGTTATTGCTGGAAATCACACTATCTGGACATCATCATTTCAGAGTCTTACATTAAAATGACACCTACATTTATGTCACATGAAGGTGTGCAACACTAAGACAGTTCAGGTTTGTATTCAGAGTGTTATTAATTAAGCTTAAGAGCACACTACACTGTGAAATAAAAAGTGGGCTGACAGATAAATATGTACTGGATTTTGAGTGAGGAGGCTCCAAGGTCTGCTGCTGGTTTATCTTGCACAAGTCACTGACTTTTCTAGGCTGATTTATTTGCCATAAGTATAGATGATTGTGTTTGTATGAAAAGTAACTTTTCGCTTTTTAAATATCCCTTTGCATAAGGAAAATAATTATATTGTACAATTTTCATGTTAATTTCTCTTTTAGGGGCAATATTTTCAGCTACTTTTTTCTTTATTTTTAAAAGAAGTTGTTTTTATGATGAGTAATTTTCTCCTGTGAAATAGATTTCAATCACCCAAAATAAGAATGACACAGCATATAAAGGTACCATTATTCCTATGGTTGCTTCTACCACATTTTTATGTAGCCTCGGGCAATCCATTTTGCTCATTTCCTCATTTGAAAAATAGCAAGCTGTTCTATGTCATAATACTCATGTCTGGGATCATTAATTGTTGAATACCTTTAAAGGGACAACCTTTAGCAGTCAGGGCTTCTTCTACATACAGCCATAATCAGTTGATTTTTTTGAGGGGAGGGTATATGCAATACACATTCCTATCTTTATAAACACTTTCTTGCCTGGTTTCCCTCACCCAAATTTTCTTCTATTCAGTTCAAATCCTACACATCCAAAAAGGCTTAACTCAAATGCTGAGTCAGTGTCTGTTCTTCCACTTGCCCCAAGGATCAGAGATAGAGATATGGAAGGGACACAAGTAACACTATTTAAGATCCCAAGGGACAGAATGGAACCAGTGTGGGTAGGGCATTTCCTCTAGGTCTCAGTGGATCACAGGGCTTCTCAGCTACTGCGAAGCTCTGTGCAAGAGTACCGATTGGTGGCCTGAGGCCAAATATAGCTTGCAGATGTGTTTTGTTTGGCTTGAACAGTGTTTTAAGCAATTTTTAATTAGTTATCAACACTTGACAATTAGATTTCACATGAAATTCAATTTTCTGATTTCCAAGAGAAGAAAAATGCTCAAACTTTGGGGTCTACCTTGACGGGGCAGCATTTTGCATCCAGCTGCTGCATCCACTTACTCTGTCTGCCTCATCTTTAACGACAGTTGAGTTGCTAAGCCCAATTCTAGTCTCCCTGGCAAAGCACTGCCAGTGTCCACCTTGTAGGATCAGATATACTCTGGAGATAAGCACTGAATACCTGTAGGATCTAGTGGCTCTGTATTCAGGCCGAGCTGACAGAAGGATCCTGACTCTGAAGAACAAGCATGGTTTTCCTTGCTCAAGCTAAGAACTTTGATCTCCTAGGTTTTTCTTGATGTATCTGGAGTGTCCACAAGACAACATTAAGTTCTCAAGGGTAAGGGAGGTGCTCTTTATTTGGCCCCCTGGGAGTCCTCCAAATTTTGCAGTAATTTTTTTTCTCCAACATCAAACCCAAATTTTAAATCCTCTCTTTTAAATAATTTAATAATCTTGCTGTCATATTTTCAAATGTATGGCTCACCCATATTCAATTAGCAGATATTTATTGGGGAGCTAGTATATACAAGGGATCATGCTAGGTCCTATGAATATTGAGACAATCAAATCAGACACAATCCCTGTCCATGTGGAACTTAACTTGCAGTTTTGAATTAATGCGAGTTTAGACATGGTTTAAATTACCAAAAATAAATAAAGTCTGAGATTTACAATTTGAAAATGAGTACTGTTTACTGCATTTTGTCCTACAGTAAAGTTTTGAATACATTTTATTTCATTGACTATTAGTGCTTATTTTTCTTTTTCTTCCTTGCAGGAGAAATGCTCTTTTATGGGAATAGGCAAGAGGTAGAAATCAGAGGGTGCTCAGTTTGGTGTGTCGAGCTGATCCGGGATTGTCTTCTGGAGCTTATTGAAAAAAAGGGTGAAAAAACTACTGGAGAGATCAATTCCATTCTTTTGGATTATTACTTATGGGACTATGCCCGTGATCACAGGGAAGATATGAAAGGAATTCCATTTCATCGTACACGTTGCATATATTATTGACCCATAGTGTAAACTGATCCTAAGAAATTCCTTGCATTTTTGTACCATAATTATTTATACAATTCTGCTTTGATATTAAGAGAAAGTGGTAGAGGTTACAGCAACAAGAAAATTGATTAGCCAGACTCTCTTAAAATCTTTTCCTGATATATCACCCTGTATTCCTAATTTTATCCTTTGTTTGCTTGTTTAATTTTGACTATATTTTCCCTTTCTATAGATACATGAGAGAAATAATGAAGAAAATTTAATGCTTTCTTTAAATCTCAGATTTCTTAAAATTAATCATGTCTTATAATGATCTTTAGTGATAATATTTTATCCATTCAATCGGTATCTTTTTTCATGGTATAGTAATTTTCTGTGTACCATAATCATTTGATATGAGAGAGAGTAGGGTCTTTGCTGTATTGAATGCTGCCACTCTTATAGAAATCAATCTTGACAGATATTTTAAAACTTTTTGTTGATTAACATAATGATTTTCAATTTAGGATATCTTTTTTTTTTCCAGAGTAACTATATTGAAATTCATTGAATAAAGATTTTTTAAACATTTCTTAAATATGGAATGAATTGTTTCATTAAATAGAATTTGCCACATATATTTTTTTAAAGTTTACTTGAATTTGATTATCTATGTTGTAGGACTCTCATTTCTCAGCTTCACCACCACTTTTGTCTAATGTGGTTAGTCATTCAGTCATGTCCAACTCTTTGTGACCCCACATACTGTACCCTGCCAGGCTCCTCTTTCCATGGGATTCTCCAGGCAAGAATACTGGAGTGGGTTGCCATGCCCTCCTCCAGGGGGTCTTCCCAACTCAGGAATCAAACCCAGGTCTCCCACACTGCAGGGGAATTCTTTATAGTCTGAGCCACCAGGGAAGCCCATCGTCTAACATAATCTTGATTTTTGTTAATTATCTACCTTGTCACCTCACTGTGTGTAAATTAGGGAAAGCTCGGAGAAGGCGATGGCATCCCACTCCAGTACTCTTGCGGGAAAATCCCTTGGGTGGAGGAGCCTGGTAGGCTGCAGTCCATGGGGGTTGCTAAGAGTTGGACATGACTGAGCAACTTCACTTTCACTTTTCACTTTCATGCATTGGAGAAGGAAATGGCAACCCACTCCAGTGTTCTTGCCTGGAGAATCCCAGGGATGGGGGAGCCTGGTAGGTTGCCGTCTATGGGGTCACACAGAGTCTGGCATGACTGAAGTGACTTAGCAGTGGCAGCAGTCATTTCTCCAAGCACTTTACTGCCATCTGCTGGAAACTTGTCGGAGTAACTTTACAAATGACAAAGTGGGAATGTGAATGGGGCATCTGAGTCCTATACTGCCCTTTTTTTTTTTTTTTTAAATTGGAGTGTAGATGCTGTACAATGTTGTATTAGTTTATATTGTACAGCAAAGTGAATCATCCATATGTTTACGTATATCCCCTTTTTAAATTTCCTTCCCTTTTAGGTCACCACAGAGCACTGAGTAAGAGTTCCCTGTGCTATACAGTAAGTTCTCATTGGTTATCTATTTTATACATAGTAGCATATATACCGGAGAAGGCGATGGCACGCCACTCCAGTACTCTTGCCTGGAAAACCCATGGACGGAGGAGCCTGGTGGGCTGCAGTCCATGGGGTCTCGAAGAGTCGGACATGACTGAGTGACTTCACTTTCACTCTTCACCTTCATGCATCGGAGAAGGAAATGGCAACCCACTCCAGTGTTCTTGCCTGGAGAATCCCAGGGATGGGGGAGTCTGGTGGACTGCCGTCTATGGGGTCGCACAGAGTCGGACACGACTGAAGTGACTTAGCAGTAGCAGCAGCAACAGCATATGTACATCAATCCGAATCACCCAATTTATCCCACTCCTTCCCTGCTTGGTGTTCATACATTTGTTCTTTACATCTGTGTCTCTGTTTCCATTTTTCTGATAGGTCCATCTGTACCACTTTTCTAGACTCCACATATATGTGTTAATATACAATATTTGTTATCTCTTTCTGACTCACTTCACTATGTATAACAGTCTCTAGGTCTGTCCACATCTCTGCAAATGGGACAATTTTGTTCCTTTTTGTGAGTGAGTTAAAAAACTCACACCCTAGAAGTAGTGGTCTTGTATCTGTCTCTCCCCTTTGTGACTAAGGGGAAGATGATCTTGTCCCTAGTTCTAGGAGTGGACCCAAGTTAATAAGAATGGTTTATTATTCATGGTAATCCTATTCTCTGTCTGTTATTGCTCTAGTAATGGATATATAATCTAGCTCTGGCTAGTACACTGAAGGGCAAGTCTGCAGGGAGGCATATGGCAAAAGGTTTCTTCACTTTTAAGAAAGGGCCATGGAAGGAGATCACTGTTCTTCCCCTGAGCAACGTTCTGTCTAAATGTGATACCTGAAGGTGTAGTAACCACTGTGTGAAGCCAGAGCCCTGCAGTACCTGCCCTGCCTGAGTCAAACTTAGCTCTGGCTTTCATCCCTGACATGATGAACACAGCACCTTATTATTGCCATCATTTTGAATTAGTGTTCTGTAGAAAGTATCATAGTTAATAATTTCCAATGAAACCCGCTCTTTTTAAGGCTCTAGGAACAACAAGCAAAAGAGTTGCTTAGACCTTGGGATTAACCCAACTCCTCATCCTGTCCCTTCCTACTCCTTTCCTTCTCCTGCCCACCCTGTACCCTTTTCTTCCTTTCCTGTCTTTCCCCTTTCCTTCCTCCCCACTCTTGTCCCCTTCTTCCTTCCTCCAGGTTCAGCCAGCTCTAGCCTTCCTGCTTTCCACGTTTACTTCATCATGTAAAAGACAGGGAAGGCAGTTTAGGACTGTATGGTGCTCTTTGATGTCCAAGACACAGCTGTCTTTTCTCTTGTTCCACTGAGTGTAGCCTGGACTCATGATCTAAGATGTCTGCATTCTATGCGACAGGATTGAAGAAGATATGAAGTTGAAGAGTGTAAGAGTTGCAGAAAGGCTCTAGCAGCTCTACCTTTGGCTATCTCAAATCTTACCTATAAGGAGGGCAGACTAAAGCAAGGAAAAGCTGAAATTGGTTAAGAAGCAGCAATCACTCATTTTAACCAAGATAGCAGGATGTTTGGTACTGTGTGTGTGGCACAGTGGCCTAGGCCAAACTAACCTGTGGCCTTATTTGGCTCACTTTAAGGTCTCCTGAGATTGTGTGTGTGTATATATATATATATATATACACACATACAGGAGAATACCCTGTGAATGCCAGGCCAGCTGGTGTCAGGGGCTGCTTTTGTTCCTTTCTCAACCTTTAACTTTCCCCTGATTAGCACTAAAGAAATGAATAGATTTCATTGATTTCAATCCAGAAATCAGTTAATGAACTCCTTCACTGGTCCTCTGAAGCCGAATGGGTAGTGGTTTGATAATTCGGTTGAGGAGGTACAGGTTTAATGAGCCACAGTATATGACCTGAAGCAACTACACCTTCCCCTTCTTTGTAACTATGACCCAGCTGTCTCCCCATGTGTTTAGACCCCTTTTTTTCCCTTTTTCTTATTTATGTGGTTGCCCTGATCTCATATGGCATGTGGGATCTAGTTCCCTGACTAGGGATCAAACCTGGGTCCCCTGCATTGGGTGCACAGAGTCTTAACTGCTTGACTACCAGGGAAGTCCCTCTTTTTAAAAAAAAAAAATTTTTTTTTTTAAATTTTCAGCCCTTTGATGGATGTTATTGCCAAAGACAAAACCTGAACAAGTGAGGAAATTGATCTCATCCAGTTAATTACAATATGGAGAACACCCCAGATGCCAAGATTAGAGCTTCTTGGCAGGTGGTATTACCCTACTGTTTTACAGGTGAGGGATTCATAGGCGGTTGTTCTGCAGTCATGAGGCATCTCAGTAAGTTGGCTGAACAGAAAATGTTTACTTTTGTGTCTAGCTAATTTGAGGCAGACCAACAATTCTAATCTCAGCTAATCATTCATGAGACAAGGAGGAATTGGAGAGTGTGTCTGGCCTTGTTAGCAGGTTTAGGTGAAAGGGGAAAGATCTATGTTTGGTCTTGTCACAGTCACAAGTCAACAAGGGAGACATGAGACAGAGTTGTCAGTCCTATCTAAGTCACACAAAGAAGGGTGATCCTGTTGGGTACTGTTTCCCAGAACACAAAAGGATAGGGGGTTTCATAAAACAAAGTTGGGGGAGTTTCTTATTGTCATTATTTTTCAAAAGTACAGAGCGCAGCCAAAATTCAACGTTTTCATCATCAGCCCTTTCTTAATGCGCTTGTGTGTTCACTGGGAACAAAAAAGGCTGTTGTGGCGTAGGTAACATTTTTATTTGCTCTCAAACCATGGGAGGTAATCACCCTCAAAGTAAGGAAGTCCAGAGTTGTGAGTTCTCCACAGAATAAAATGCCTAGTGTTAAGATCCAAGAGTCTGGGTTGTCCTAAGGAGAATCATCATATGTTCATTGTCTTGGTTCTATTATCAGCTTTTGAACAAATCAGTTAAAATCTTTATGCCTATTTAATTTACATAGGCAGGAGGATAGTCTGAGTCTCTGGTTCTGGTTCTAATTTTCTTTTTGTATCATTTTATAAAATATATGCATGTCTCTAGTTATTTACCGGTTGAGGTAGGACAACACTGTGGTGGTTAATTTTATGTCAGCTTGATTAGGCAAGGGTGCCCAGCTGGTTGGTCAAACATTAGTCTAGATGTTGCTGTGAAGATATTTTTCAGATATAATTAATATTTATAATCAATAGACTTGAGTAAAGCAATTACACGCCATAATGCAGGGGCTTCAACCAATCAGTTGAAGGCCTTCAGGGCAAAGACTGAGCTTTCCAGAAGAAGGAACAAACAACTCTGCCTCAAGGCTAAAACATAGAAAACCTGTCTGAGTTTCCCACTTGCTGCTCTGCCCTGAAGATTTTAGACTCAAGACATCAACTCATCTGAAGTTACAATTTGCTAGTCTGCCCAATGGATTTCAGACTTGATAGCCCCCACAATCACATGAGCCTATTCCTTAAAATACATCTCTCTTTCTCTCTAGATAGATGAATGGATGGATGAATGATTGGATGGATGGATGGACAAACATATAGATTATAGGTCTAAATTTCGATCTACATCTATCTCTCTGTAAATATATTGGCTCTGTTTCTCTGGAGGACCCTAATACAAGCATGAATAAATAATATGGCAAAGTAATTTTTGTCTAACTTAGGGATATCAAATATAAAGTAAGAAATTAATAAAATATAATGGGGCTAAGTAATTTGTATGATTCCTTTCAGGTATAAGACTCATTGACTAAAGCAATTGGAAGTTTGGAGAATTTATTATAGTGGCATTCATCCAAGTTTCTCTTTTTTCCCATTCACTATATCCCTTCTTTTCCTTTTTCTTTTCTTTTCCTTTCTGTTTTGATTTCTCCCATTGGGTTAAGGGTGTTTTAGTTTTGAGTGGAAAAAACCAGACTCAAACTAGTTTAATGAAAAAGGAAATATAATGATTAAGAAAAATAAATAAATCCAGGGAAAGAGCTGGCCTTAGCAATGCCCAGTTATGGTCAATAGATTAAAATGCACAAAGATTACACATTTTTGCTCTGTTGGAAGAGATGACTCTAATAGCTAGTGATGTTCTTGCCTGGAGAATCCCAGGGACTGGGGGGAGCCTGGTGGGCTGCCGTCTATGGGGTCACACAGAGTTGGACATGACTGAAGCGACTTAGCAGCAGCAGCAGCAGCACAGGCAACAGAGTGCAAATCTTTGCCAATAGTCCATACAAAAAACTCTGTAGCTGGCTAATTAGCCTGGCTCGAGTCCCAGGTCCCCTGCCTGGGGCCTGGGGTAAGAGCCAAGTGATTGGCTGGCCTAGCAGGTGGAGTAGGGATACATTCAGTTCAGTTCTGTTCAGTCACTCAATCGTGTCCGACTGTTTGTGACCTCAAGGACTTCCTGTCAAGGCTTCCCTGTCTATCACCAACTCCTGGAGCCTACTTAAACTCATGTCCATCAAGTCAGTGATGCCATCCAGGCAACTCATCCTCTGTTGTCCCCTTCTCCTCCCACCTTAAATCTTTCCCAGCATCAGGGTCTTTTCTAATGAGTCAGTTTTTTGAATCAGGTGGCCAAAGTATTAGAGTTTCAGCTTCAGCATCAGTCCTTCCAATGAATTTGCAGGGGTACATCTGTGTGTGCTAAGTCGCTTCTGTCGTGTCTGACTCTGTGCGACCCTCTGGACTGTAGCTGCCAGGCTCCTCTGTCCATGGGATTCTCCAGGCAAGAATACTGGAGTGGGTTTCCATGACCTTCTGGAACCCTGGGTCTCCTGTATTGCAGGCGATCCTTTACCATCTGAGCCAAGGAATAGGGGTAGTTCTTGAATAAATAGGGGAGGTCTGCTTATAGAAAGGAAAAGAGATGGTAGGCAGTCCAAACAACTTTATCTTCTATACCTTTGTGTAATCAGAATTTGTCACCAGGTGGGGATCATTTCAATTTGGGAACCGTTGAACAGCTAGGAAACAAGTAAGTCTTATATTCTGAGTTGGTCTAAGGAAAGAACTGACTGAATTTCCTAATGGAGTTGGAAATAATATAATAACTCTCTCCCTTCCCTTGCCATTTCTATTTCAACATTCTCAGGAAGACTGAGGGTTGGTTGGGATATGAATTAATATTATTTGGTTGTAGGAATGGAATTCAATGATTAAAACTTGACAATATTCATGAAGCCTGGATTCAAATGAAAAGAAACAGTAAGTCACAGTGGTACTTAATAAGAAGTCTAAAAATATTTGAAGGGTGAAAATGGTATTTGGAAAGCAAATAAAAAGTATAAAATTCTATGAGTTGATAATCACTCCTACTGAATCCAAAAAAAGAAACCCTGTTGGTCTACTTTGGTAGGGATCAATTCATTATTCTCAAAATGGATAAATAGAAGAGAAAAAAAATCAAGCATGGGTCCTCTACTAACTGCATTTTAGGATAATTTGATAGAGGGAAACTTCTTTATAGAACAATTCTAGCTAATAAATGCAAAAAAGAATATTAGAACATTACCATTTTGGAATTCCTAATGAACTCCTAATAATGGATCTGTAAAATAATCATCAATGGTTGTTAAAACCGTTAGGTAAAATATTGATGGGGAAATTTTAAATGGATGGATTAGGCTGAAAGCACCTGAACTCACTAGTAATCTTAACATCACCGGAAGTGGGACACTCAGACATTATATGCCTCCTGATGTGTTGAATAGGGAAGTACACAGCTCTGTCTATGAATTATTCTTGCCAGAAAAATTGAGCCTGAATCTAATCAAGAATCTAGATCTACAGGAAATGTAGTTTACAGGAAATGTAGGAAAGAGAGGAACCTGTTAAATGGTAACACAAAGAGGCAATTGCCAAATCTATAATGTGAGACATTCTAAAGGACAAATGGCACAGTTTCTTCAACAGGCAAGTGATTTTAAAAAGTGGGGTGGCAGGGTTGGTGAGGATGTGGAGAAATTGGGTCCCTTGTGCACTGTTGATGGGATTGTAAAATGGTAGAGCTGCTATGAAAACAATTTGGCAGTTCCTCAAAAAATTAAAGATAGGACTACCACACGATCTAGCAATTCCATTTGGAGTATATACCCCAAAGAACTGAAACCAGGATCTTGAAGAAATAGTTGTACAGTTTTGTTCTTAGCAGCATTATTTACAATAGCCAAAAACTGGAAGCAACCTGTGTCCAACAAGAGATGAATGGATTAACAAAATATGCTGCTGCTGCTGCTAAGTAGCTTCAGTCTCGTCCGACTCTATGCAACACCATGGACTGCAGCCCACCAGGCTCCTCCGTCCATGGGATTTTCCAGGCAAGAGTACTGGAATGGGGTGCCATTGCCTTCTCTGAACAAAATATGCTACATCCATACAATGGAATATTAGCCTTAAAAAGGAAGGAAATTCTGACATATGCTACAACATGGGTAAAGCTTGAGGATATGATGCTAAATTAATAAGACAGTCACAAAAGAACAAATACTATAAGATTCCACATATATGAAGTACCTAGGGTAGTCAAATTCATACAGACAAGTAGAACTGTGGTTTCCAGAGGCAAAAGGGATGAATGGGGAATTGTTTACTGGGTATAGAGTTTCAATTTTGCAAGATATAAAGTTCTGGAGATTGTTGAACAACAATGTGAATGGACTTAAGACTACTCAACTGCATACTTAAAAATGGTCAAGATGATAAATTTTATGTTACTGTGTGAAGAACTGAAGTTGCTTAGTCACATGTGACTCTTTGCAATCCCATGGACTGTAGCCTACCAGGTTCCTCTGTCCGTGGAATTTTCCAGGCAAGAGTACGAGAGTGAGTTGCTATTTCCTTCTCCAGGGGATCTTCCCGACCTGGGGATTGGACCCAGGTCTCCTGCACTGCAGGCAGACACTTCACCCTCTGAGCCACCAGGGAAGCCCAATGTTATTGTGTATTTAATCATAATTTTTAAAAAGGTGGCGAATGACTAAAAGAGAATTAAGGAACATGTCAACGAAATGCTACATGTGGATCATGTTTGGATCCTGATTTGAGTAAATAGGGGAGAGAGAAAGACACAGAGAGAAAGAGAGAGGCGTGCCGTGCATTATGTAGAAAGCTATAGCTGACCTCAGTCTCTGAGGAGGCAGTGTTGACTTTGTCAACTGCCACGTATAGGCTTCAGTCTCGCTTCTGCCACTTACTGACCATGTAGCCTTGAGCAAATTACTTGTTCTCTCTCTCTCTTTTTTTTTTAATTCCCATAAATATTTACTGTGTCTCTGAGATGAGCTTAGTATTTATTGTGTATTAAATGCTGACTATGCTCAACAATGATAAAATATAAATAAATAAATGATAATAAAAAATAAATGACATAAAAATGAATGATATATAGTTTCTGCTGATGCTGGAGAATTAAAATGTGAGGCAAGAAATAGCCGGGGGACTTCCCTGGTGATCCAGTGGTTAAGAATCTACTTTCCAACGAAAGGGATGCAGGTATGATACTTGGTTGGGGAACTAAGATCTCACATGCTGAGAGGGAAGTAAGTTCCTGTGCTGCAACTAGAGAAGCCTGAGTGCTGCAACAGAAGACCCAGTGCCGCCAAAATTTTAAAAATAAATATAAATAAGTTACTATATCTTCTTGAAAGAAATTTAGAAATAGCAGGGCATCTAGAAAGGTAAGAAAAAAGTAGATTATGAAAGGCCTTGTATATCATGTCAAGAAGAGTGGACTTTATCATGAGAAGCATTTTATCTTTTTCATAAAGAGCCATTTATAAAGGTAAAGTTATAGGTTCTTAAAATTTAATTGAAATTCCAATTAAAAAATCTCAATGGAACTTTCTTCTGGAAATTGTCAAACTGATTCAAAAGTTCTTCTGGAGGAGAAATGCCAAGAATAGTAAAAAAAAAAGTTAGAATAATGAGGAACAGCTTCCCCTATCAGCAAAATATAGGGCAAAGTTATAGTAATTAAAGCAGTACGGTATTGGTGCAGAAATAATAAATTAATGCCACAGAATAGAGGTCCTCATGAATATGTAGGAATATGTTCTATTTTACCAATTCTAAGACTGATTTTTCATATTTCATTTCAAGTTATATGAACTGAAATATAAAGTCAAGATATGACTTGGCATTGCCACTACTTGTAACATAAAGCATTTTAGTGATACACTTTTCAATGAAGTCTTTTTTTTTCTTAAGTATTCCAGAATTGGGTTTTGTTCATTGAATCAAGACCCTAGTTGATTAAATTATAAAATGACCTTTAACTCAGTTTTAATGATGGTTATTTTGATGAACTTTGTTGAACATTTTAACTATTTCTTGTTTTTATATATGTATATATATGTGTGTGTTTCTCCCCTGAACAAGTTTGAGAAAAATGCCACCATTATTCTAGGTACCTAATAATTTTTGAGTCCTTGCTTTACAATTAGTTCCACCTTTCAAACTTTACAACAATTCTATGAAGTAGGGATGACTTCTATTCCAATTCTTCAGATGAGAACACTAGATAGTATTTTATATGCTTAATTTGTAGGCATTTTCCTATATCAAATTCTTGTAAAATTGAATTTCAATATGTACATAACATTCTCTTTTATAAATGTACTATTGTTAATTTAGGGATACCTTTCCTTGAACATACATGTAACTGATTCAAAGTTTTTGCTGTTACACATAATACCATAATGAATACCCTTCTGCATGATTATTTATATTTTTATTTTCTTTGGAGAAATGACAAGAGGTGGGATTATGTATAAAAATCCATCTTGGGGACTTCCCTGGTGGTTCAGTGGTTAAGACTGCTCACTGCCAATGCAGGGGACATGGGTTTGATCCCTGGTGGGGACTAAGATCACATAAGTCGAGTAGGGCAGTCATGTGGCGTAGTCAAAAGGTTTAAAAAAAAGTCTGTCTCATTGAATGCTTGCCTGTTACTTATAAAAAGTTGTTACCAATTTTATAGGTAAAATGGTTTATTATTTTAATTTACATTGCTTTGGTTTATTAGTGAAGTAAAACATCATTGACATGTAAGCCAGATTTCAGCTTTCTTCTCTGCCTTCTAGGTTCATGTGGTTTTTGTCCAACACCAGACTTGACTTAGAGGCTGGCAGATCCTCAAGTTGTTACAAACAATTTGTGTCACAAATACTTTGGTTAGTAATGTAGACTTCACTGAATATTTTGCAGGGGAGAGTGAGGAAGGGGTTATACAACCTAAAGATCCCCTTTAGCCATGTCTGTTCTCCCTGGAATTCCTTTATCAGCTAGCCTTTCCTTCCTGTCTGATTCATCCTCTCAGCCTCTTCCTGACATCTCAGGCTTCCTCCAAGTCTTTCTCATTCCTTCTCAAGAACAGTCAAATAATTCCTCTCTAGGTTCATATGAGCATCACCATCCTCTTCTCTGAAGCCTGAATACCTACCAAGTCACTCTCAGGAGGCTTAACTTCCTCCTGCTAACTGCTGCTAAGTCACTTCAGTCTCGTCCGACTCTGTGCAATCCCATAGACGGCAGCCCACCAGGCTCCCCATCCCTGGGATTCTCCAGGCAAGACCACTGGAGTGGGTTGCCATTTCCTTCTCCAATGCAGTAAAGTGAAAAGTGAAAGTGAAGTCGCTCAGTTGTGTCCGACTCTTAGCGACCCCATGGACTACAGCCTATCAGACTCCTCCATCCATGGGATTTTCCAGGCAAGAATACTGGAGTGGGGTGCCATTGCCTTCTCCATAACTTCCTCCTGGGTGTAGGCTAACAAAGCATCTTCTCAGCAAAATTGTGCCTCTTCATACATGGATTTCTCATTCCAGCTGCTAAGTAGTAATATTCTCCATAACATTGCAAAAACAGTATAGGCAAAAGGCAGATTTGTGGTCAGGTTTGTGTCCTGCATAGCAGGTGTACAGGATGGATTTGTGAGGGCAAGATGGAAAACAGGAAAATCACAGGTTCTTACCCTAACAAATGGTGGTAGTGTAGGCTGTTCCACTCCAGGGCCCTCCCTGTGCTGCCATTCAATTACTTTGCTTCAGGCTAGAGATACAGACAGCTTCCTCCCCAAGTCGTGTCCAACCAGAAGGCCATTTTCCACTTGGTGCCATTTCCCTAGACTCTCTGGGTCACTCTTACAGCCTCTTGAGAGAGAAGGTCTTAAGAGGCCTCTTAAGACCTCACCTCTTATTGTGAGGTCTATACCTTAAAGAACTGAAAGACATTAAACAGATACCTGTATATCATGTTCATAGCAGAATCATTTATAGTATTCCTGAAGTGGAAATAAACCACGTGTCCATTAATTGATAAATGGATACATAAAATGTAGTATGTCCTCATGACGGAATATTATTCAGCCACAATAAGGAACAAAAGTCCTGATACTTGCTACTACAGGAGTAAACCTGGGAATTGTTTTTAGCAAAAAAAAAAAAAAAGAGCCAGCACAAGGCCACAAATTGTATGATTCTATGACTATGAAATGCCCAAATCAGGTAAATCCTTAGAAAGGTGATTAGTGGTCTCCAGTGACTGGGGGAGAGAGGAATAGGAGGAGTATTGCTAACCAGTATGGGGTTTTCCTTTTGGAATAATGAAAATGTTTTGGAAATAGAGGTGATGGTTGTACAACACTGTGAATGTCTAAAATGCCGTTGAATTGTACACCTTAAAATGGTTCATTTTGTATAATAGGCTCCAGTTTCATCCACCTCATTAGAACTGATTCAAATGTATTCTTTTTAATGGCTGAGTAATACTCCATTGTGTTTATGTACCACAGCTTTCTTATCCATTCATCTGCTGATGGACATCTAGGTTGCTTCCATGTCCTGGCTATTATAAACAGTGCTGCGATGAACATTGGGGTACACGTGTCTCTTTCCCTTCTGGTTTCCTCAGTGTGTATGCCCAGCAGTGGGATTGCTGGATCATAAGGCAGTTCTATTTCCAGTTTTTTAAGGAATCTCCACACTGTTCTCCATAGTGGCTGTACTAGTTTGCATTCCCACCAACAGTGGGAGTGAAGTAAGCCAGAAGGAAAAACACCAATACAGTATACTAACGCATATATATGGAATTTAGAAAGATGGTAACGATAACCCTGTATACGAGACAGCAAAAGAGACACTGATGTATAGAACAGTCTTATGGACTCTGTGGGAGAGGGAGAGGGTGGGAAGATTTGGGAGAATGGCATTGAAACATGAAAAAAAAAAAAAAAACTTTCTCCTCAGTTTGTTGAAATACGTGAAATGATATCAAAGAATTTCATAAGATGAATTTCATAAGCCATACAAATGTTATTTTATGAATAAATGTATTCTGGTAAATTTTTAAAAATGTATTTAATTTAGTTCAGATAGAATTGTATGCTTTTAATTCTTCCATTTTAAAAGTGTTTATATACAAAATAAATAAATAAATAAAATGGTTCATTTTATGAACTTAATTAACTTCAATAAAAATAAACAGAATTGGTAGCTAAAATACTGAAAGCAATGTGAATCTTTCTCGTAATCACCTTATAAACTCGTGGAGGGTTACTTTGCCTGATCACTATGAGAGGGTTCAGTGGGTTTTACTTTGGAGTGAATCTGGGAGGCGGCCGGTTCTTGGCTCCTCCCTCACGGGGCGGGTCCAGGAGCGGAGCTTGGGAGACAGGGGTGGGGCCCGGGAGCCGCCGACGCCCTGACGGGCGGGGGCACGTCAGCACGAGCTTCGCCGGTTGCCGGGAGAACCCATAACAACAAAAGGCGCGGGCAGCGGCGGTAGCGGCGGCGCGGCCGAGTGAAGTGAAGCCCAGAAGTCCTGCGCTGCGCTGGCCGCCTGAGACGGGCTTTCTCGAACCGGTCTGTGAGTGGCAGGCGGTCCGGGCCGGGCTGGAGGTCCGGGTCTGGTGCGGCGACAGCGCGTCCTCTGCGCCGGCGTCCTCGGCAGGCCGTTGGGAGGAGAGGGACTGGGACCCGCCGAGGCTTGGCTGGCGGGGTGGGCGGCTGGGGCGTCAGCAGGACGGAGGAGGGCGCCCGAGGGGCCTGAGGTCGTTGTTGGGGTCCCCCGGCGAGTGGCCGGGGAACTTGGGTGCCCCGTGAGATAGAGGGGCTTGAGGAATAGGGACGCGCGGGAACCCCGGACCGAGCCGCACGGGGGGATCTTGTGTATTATCTTGTGTATTATCTTGTGTTCATACTTCCAGCTGTGGGATCTGAAGAGGGACGGGAAAGGCCCACTCTTCTTGGGAGTTTCGTTTTGTCACAGGCCTCCTTTTTTCCATTGTTGGAACTTTGCTGCATTCTAAGCTCTGCAGAAGTCTGAAAGCCCTCTCCCTTACAGCAGGAGATACTTGAGAGAGTAAGGGTGCCCAAATTCTTTCTTTGAAACATTTTTTAAAAGAAAACTTCGCCCCCTCCCAGTTTGAAAAGCTTCGTAGTTTCCCTATCTTTGCTTCCTGTCTTCTTCGTCTAGTTCTTTACGCATTTGCGGCCTTTTCTGAGATCCTTATGAGACTCACTACTCATTTGCCAGAAAGTTTTTTACGAAAAAATTTATTACTTACAAACTACAATTTCTAGATAATCACTACTGTTGAAAAGCCAGAGGCACAAGATGACTACGGTATTTGGAGACACTTTTCTAATCAGTAACGGCATCAGTAATCAAACATTTCTCCTTCCTTTGCTCATATTTCAGAACTCCATTGAGTGTGCGTAAATATCACCAGCCAATCATATTTTACCTTTCTTCAGATTTATTGGTGAGATAATATATATGCTTCTGATGGCTGTATTTGATCAGTATCTAAAGAAGTATGAGTACTATGGATTTTTAAAAAAAGAAAAATAAATTCTTTTATACTGATTTTTTTTTTTTTGGCTAGCTATATTTTATGGGCCTTTATTGGTTTTTAGTGATTATAGTAGGTGGATTTCTGTGGCCTTTAGATTCAGATTGTTTATAGATACTCCTATTTAAAAAATCAATAAAGTGAAAACATCTCAATTACACTTGTACCTTTTATTAGCAATTTTATTGGAAGTAGTTAGGTTTAGCTTAACATAGACTGTTTTGTTTTAATGTGATGGTATTAAAAAAAACTAATCTGTGAGATAAAAACTCCTAATATAGGTGTTCAGAGACATTTGGAAGAACTAAATCATACTACATCCCTGTAGTTTCTTTGGAAAATTTTCCAATACCAAATGTTCTATAGTCCTTTATTATCCAAGAAAAGATTCACCATATTTATGAGTATTTGTTTTTTCAGTGCAGAATTTGACTAGAATGATTAAAACTGCCAAGGTTAAGTGCATCTCTTTGGCCATTAAGGATAGTTTGTTGACTCTGTTTTGGGATTTTATAGCCCAAGGGAGCTGGGCTATTTTAACTCTCATTGGGCTCTTAGTACAGTGATGTAAATGTTTTTTTGTTACTGTGATCCTTTTCAGACTGTCCACTCCCCGAATTATAAATGCACAGTACTACTGCAGAGTTCTTTTTAAAGGCTAGTGAATACTAAATGTGTCTTAATTAGCATTTTCATTGCATGTAGTGCTGAAAATATTATTTTAGTCCATTAGTCTGCTCAGTTACTAGAAAGCCCTTCTCCATAGGGCTCAGCCCCACCCCAAATTGATTACTTTTCATCTGCATTTAAACATAGATAACTTGTTTGTTACTTCCTTTTTCTCTTTTATACGAACAAGACTGTGAACATTCTTTTACAACTTTTTATGTCAACATATGTTTTTGTTTCTTTGGGAAATACACTTGAGAGTAGCATTGCTGGGTGAAGTGATAACTGTGTGTTTAACATTTTGAGCGCCAGCCTGTTCCCACTGGAGAGGGCATGGCAACCGACTCCAGTATTCTTGCCTGGAGAATCTCATGGACAGAGGAGCCTGGCAGGCTACAGTCCATGGAGTCAAAAAGAGCCAAACACAATTGAAGCAACTTTGCACACTCACACAGACTATTCCAAAGCGGCTGTATCATTGGTATTCCCATGCTATGCTAAGTCACTTCAGTCGTGTCTGACTCTGTGTGACCCTGTAGACGGCAGCCCACCAGTCTCCCCTGTCCCTGGGATTCTCCAGGCAAGAACACTGGAGTGGAGTGCCATTTCCTTCTCCAGTGCATGAAAGTGAAAAGTGAAAGTGAAGTCGCTCAGTCGTGTCCTACTCTTCGAGACCCCGTGGACTGCAGCCCACCAGGCTCCTCCGTCCATGGGGTTTTTCCAGGCAAGAGTTCTGGAGTGGGGTGCCATTGCCTTCTCCGGTGTATTCCCATAAGGGTTCCATATTCTCTACCTTCTTGCCAACACTTACGTGATCTTTTTTATAGCTATGTCAGTGGGTATAAAGTGATATCTGATTGTGTTTATATATATATAATTTTATATAAATAAAATTTATTTATTATGGTCTTCCCTGGTCACTGAGATGGTAAAGAATCTGCCCGCAAAACTGGAGATCCAGGTTTGATCCCTGGGTAGGGAAGATCCCCTGGAGAAGAGAACAGCAACCTGCTCCGATATTCTTGCCGGGAAAATTCCATGGACGGAGGAGCCTGGTGGGCTACAGTCCTTGGGATCTCAAAGAGTCGGACATGACTGAGCAACTAACCACTACACTACATAATTTTATTTATTTATTATTTATTTTCTGCTTGGTCTTTGTTGATTTGCCCTGGATTTCTCTAGTTGCGGTGAGCTGGGGCTACTTACTCTTTGTTGCAGTGCAAGGGCTTCTCATTGCGGTGGCTTCTCTTGTGGGCTCTAGGCCAAGGGCTCAGTAATTGTGGCACATGGGCCTAGTTGCCCCGCAGCATGTGGAATCTTCCTGGACCAGGGATTGAACCCGAGTACCTTGCATTCCAAGGCAGATTCTTAACCACTGGACCACCAGGGAAGCCCCCTGGGCATTTTTATATCATCGTTGAAAAACTCTCTTTTCAGATCTTTTGCCCACTTTTAAATTTGTTTTTTTTTTTTTTTCCTTCTGAATTGTAATAGTTCCTTATATATTCTAGACACAAATGGTTATTAGATATATGACTTGCAAGTATTTTCTCCTGTGGCTCAGCAGTATAGGATCTCCTGCCAATGCAGGAGATGCAGGTTCGACCCCTGGGTCAAGAAGATCTCTTGGAGAAAGAAATGGCAACTCAATCCAGTATTCTTTTCCTGGAGAATCCCAATTCATGGGGTCACAGAAGAGTCAGACATGACTGGGCGACTAAACAACAGTAACATTAAATTCTTTTCACTTTTTTTTTTTTCTGTTATCAATATTGTATTTTTTTTATATTCCTTTTTAAAATTTTTATTGGAGTATAGTTGATTTACAGTATTATGTTAATTTCTGCTATATAGCAAAGTGATTCAGATATATATATATACACACACACACACACACTTTCTTTTCCATTATGATTTATCACAGGATATTGAATACAGTTACAGTGCTATACAGTAGGACCTTGTTGTTCATCCATTCTATATATAATAGTTTGCATCTACTAACCCTAAACTGGAGAAGGCAATGGCACCCCACTCCAGTACTCTTGCCTGGAAAATCCCATGGACGGAGGAGCCTGGTAGGCTGTAGTCCATGGGGTTGCGAAGAGTCGGGCATGAATGAGTGACTTCACTTTGACTTTTCACTTTCATGCATTGGACAAGGAAATGGCAACCCACTCCAGTGTTCTTGCCTGGAGAATCCCAGGGACGGGGGAGCCTGGTGGGCTGACGTCTATGGGGTCGCACAGAGTCGGACACGACTGAAGCGACTCAGCAGCAGCAGCAGCAACCCTTAAACTCCCACTCTGTTCTTCCCTCATCCTCTCTCCACCTTGACAACTGCAGATCTGTTCTCTATGTCTATGAGTCTTTGTTTTGTAGATGAGTTAATTTGTGTCATATTTTAGATTCCACATACAAGTGATACCATATGTACTTGTATTTTTCTAACTTACTTCATTTTGTATGATAATCTCTAAGTCTATCTATGTTGCTGCAAATGGTATTATTTTCCTTTTTTATGGCTGAGTAGTATTCCATTGTCTATACATACCACATCTTCTTTATCCATTTATCTGTTGATGAACATTTGGGTTATTTCCATGTCTTGATTGTTGTGAATAGGGCGGCTATCTTTTCATTTTCTTGGTAGTATCCTTTGGGGTACAAACTTTTAATTTGATTGAGTTCATTTTATCTACTTTTCCTTTTACCACTTCTTGCTATTGCTTTTGCTTTTGGTGACATAAATGAGAAACCATTGCTAAATTCAATTCAACAATGAATTACCCTTGTGTTTTCTTTTAAGGCTTTTGTAGTATATACTTGCTTTACAATGTTGTATTAGTTTCTCCTGTACAGCAAAATGAATCAGCTGTTTTGTTGTTTAGTCACTACATTGTGTCCAACCCTTTTGTGACCCAGTGGACTGTAGCCTGCCAAACTCCTCTGCCCATGGGATTTCCTAGGTGAGAATACTGGAGTGGGTTGCCAGTTCCTTCTCCAGGAGATCTTCTCAACTCAGGGATTGAACTCATATCTCTTGCATTACAGGCAGATTTTTTACCACTGAGCCATCAAGGAAGCCATATATCCCCTCATTTTTAGTTTCCTTTTCCATTTTGGTCACCACAGATCATTAAGTAGAGTTCCTTGTGCTGTACAGTAGGGTCTCATTAACTATCTATTTTATACATAGTTTCAATAGTGTGTATATGTCAATCACAATCTCAGTCTCCCAATTCATCCCACACACCCCTCTTCCCACTGGTATCTATATGTTTGTTCTGTCTGTGTCTCTATTTCTGCTTTGTAAATAAGATTGTCTATACCAATTTTTTCAGATTCCACATATATGTATTAATATATGATATTTATTTTTCTGACTTGCTTCACTCTATAGGTCTCTAGGTCCATACACATCTATGGAAATGTCCCAATTTTGTTCCTTTTTATGTCTGAGTAATATTCCATTGTATTTTGTATGTACCATATCTTCTTATCCATTCCTCTGTTGATGAACATTTAGATTGCTTCCACATCCTGGCTGTTGTAAATAGTGCTGCAGTGAACATTGGGGTGCATATATCGTTTTGAATTATGGTTTTGTCCAAGTGTATGCCCAGGGTGGGATTGCTGGATCAAGTATGGTACTTATGTTTTTAGTTTTTTAAGAAACCTCCATACTGTTCTCCATAGTGACCATATCAATTTACATTCCCACCAACAGTGTAAGAGCATTCTCTTTTTCTTCACACCCTCTCCAGCATTTATTGTTTGTAGATTTTTTGATGATGGCCATTCTGACAGTGTGAGGTGATACCTTGTTGTAGTTTTTATTTGATTTGCACTTCCCTAATTAGTGATATTTAGCATCTTTTCTGTGTTTTTTAGCCATCTGTATATCTTCCTTGGAGAAATGTTTATTTAAATCTTCTGCCCATTTTTTTGGTTGGGTTGTGTTTTTTTTTTTTTTTTTTTAATTGAGTTGCAGGAGCCGTTTGTATACAGTTTTCGAGATTAATCCTTTGTCAGTTGCTTCACTTGCAAATACTTTCCTCCCTTTCTATGGGTTGTTTTTTTGTCTTGTTTATGGTTTCTTTTGCTATGCAAAAAGCTTTTAAGTTTAATTAGGTCTCATTTCTTTATTTTTATTACTCTGGGAGGTGAGTCAGAAAAGATCTTACTGTGATTTATGTCAGAGTGATCTGCCTATGTTTTTCTCTAAGAGTTAGGTCTTTAATCCATTTTGAGTTTATTTTTGTGTATGGTGTTAGGGAGTGTTCTAATTTCATTCTTTTACATTAGATGTCCAGTTTTCCCCTCACCACTTATTGAAGAGTCTGTCTTTCTCCATTGTATGTCTTTGCCCTCTTTGTCATAGAAATTAGGTGACCATAGGTGGGTGAGTTTATCTCTGAGCAGTTTATCCAATTATTGATCTATATTTCTGTTTTTGTTCCTGTACCATACTGTCTTGATTACTGTTGCCTGGTTATGAAATTGGGGAAGTATATCCTCCAACTTTGTCCTTTTTCAGTATTGTATTTGCTATTCTGTGTTCCTTGAATTTAGAATCAGCTTTTCAATTTCTACAAAGAAGTCAGCTGGGATTTTGATAGGCATTCTGTTTAATCTTGAGAGCAGTTTGAGGAATATTGCCATTTTAAGCTTTCCAGTTCATGAACAGGAGATGTTTTTCCA
The DNA here is from genome assembly GCF_003369695.1 of Bos indicus x Bos taurus. Taxonomy (NCBI): domain Eukaryota; kingdom Metazoa; phylum Chordata; class Mammalia; order Artiodactyla; family Bovidae; genus Bos; species Bos indicus x Bos taurus. Next base: position 77,134,288 of record NC_040083.1, on the reverse strand, counting down.
TTTATTTAGATCTTCTTTAGTTTCAACAATATTTTGTAGTTTTCAGAGTGTAAGTTTTACATGTCTTTTGTTAAATATATTCCTGAGCATTTGATTCTTTCTAATGTTATTGTAAATGGAATTGTTTTCTTAATTTATTTTTCAGGTTCATTGTAAATATAGCTACCAATTTAATTTTTAGTGTGTTAATCCTACCAGAGAATTTTAGAAAAAGTACCACATAATTTATGAATGAAACAACAGTTTTTCTGTTAGTTTTGGTTATCTTTGAATAAAAAGTTTCATTTAAAATTTACATTGATTTATAGAAATCCTTTAAACTGTTTTCATGGATTAATTTCTAACATTTGTGACAAAGGGGAGATGTTATTTTTCAGTACATAGCTGTGAAGTCTAATATAAGGGTTTGCTTTGTACTACTTGCGTTCATATGTACAATTACCAGTTATTTCCTTGCCGTATGTTTCTAACTCCCCAGTTATTCAATATTTAAATAAATGAGCTGGGAAACATATTAACCGTTATAGAAAGAATGGCATGATTGAATCCCATTCACTTATCACTTTGCTTTATCATTTACTAACTCATGGCTCCCACCCCCTAAATTATTTTGCTGCAAAGCTGGACATTGTATTGTTTCATTTATAAATTATATAGGTATACTTTTTCTAGACAGATTTACTCTTTGTAGCTATCTTATATTGGAATAAAGCCTGCTCTAATTGACTTTGCTTTAGAAGATGGTTAGTGTATTAGGAAAGAAGAGTCAATAACTAAATTTTGTTTTTATTTTGATACACAGGGGTCCAGATCTTACGTAAAATGGATGTGTCTCACACTAGATGATGGATATTAAGTAGAAAATCTATTTAGTAAAATCTAAGCTGCCATGGAAGAAATACCAGTTAAAGTTGCTATAAGAATTAGACCTCTGCTGTGCAAAGAAGTTCTTCATAATCATCAAGCTTGTGTGAGAGTTATTCCAAACACCCAACAAATTATCATTGGGAGAGATAGAATCTTTACTTTTGATTTTGTTTTTGGCAAAAATTCCACTCAAGATGAAGTTTATAATACCTGTATAAAGCCATTAGTGTTGTCACTCATTGAGGGCTATAATGCAACTGTTTTTGCCTATGGACAGACTGGATCTGGGAAGACATACACCATCGGAGGAGGCCATGTTGGTAAGATTCTCGTACTCTGACTTTTATTTTAGATAGTAGAAAGAAGTTGAAATACTACAGTGCCCGACACATAGTGGGTGCTTAGCATATTGATTGAATGAAATAATGAATAGGATAATTAGATGTATTCATAAGATCAGTTTTGAAAGATTTGTTTTTCAATATTGAAGTTTCATTAAACAGTTTAATTCATCATTATATTTGCTTGAGAAAAGACCTTTAAGACAATATTCAGTGTTCAGCTCTTTGTCATTTTTTCACAGTTTTGAGATATAATTGACTTGTAACATGGTGTTAGTCCAAAGTATATAGCATAATGATTTGGTATACCTATATATTGCAGAATGATATAGCTTAACATTAGTCACCTCACGTAATTACATGTTTTTCTTGTGATATGAACTTTTAAGTTCTACTGTGTTAACAGTTTTCAAATATACAATACATATTGTTAAGTACAGTCACCATGCTGTACATTACATCCCCAGAACTTAATTATCTCATAGTTTTTACCTTTTGAGCACCTTCACCCATTTCGCCACCTCCCAACCCTGGCCTCTGGCAACACGTTCTCGTTTTGAACAGAATTTAAAATAAGAGAGAAATGAGTTAACATGATCAGATTTTGCATCTTTTAGTATTATAAATGTTGAGGGTCCTGCAGCTAAGACATAGAGGCAGTAGAAGAAACGTATTATGTAAAGTGTTTTTAAACATTTTCTAGCCAGATTTCGATTTTATTTTTCTAGCTTTAATGAGGTGTAATTGACAAATACAGTTGTGAAATATTTAAAGTGTACAAGACTTAGGGGCAGTAGGAGAAATGTATTATGTAAAGTGTTTTTTAAACATTTTCTAGCCAGATTTCTATTTTATTTTTCTAGCTTTATTGAGGTATAATTGACAAATACAGTTGTAAAATATTTAAAGTGTACAGCATCATTATTAGATAAATGTATACATTATGAAAGGATTCCTCCCATCCAGTTAACATATCCATCACCTCATGTATAAGCAAATTTTTACTTTTAGAACTGAATATTTTTGGATAGAAATTCTCTTGTTTGTAATTCTAGTTGAGAAAGGTGGGATCATAGGATTTTCTTTAGAGCTGGAAGGAACCTTGAAAATAGTTTCTCTTTCTTTCTTTGGCTCCAGCCAAAGAGCAATGAAGGGCTTGTTCAGTTAGGTGGCTGGTAATGGAGCTGAGATTGAAAGCTAGGTTCTCTGCTAAGATCGTTTACTCTATTGGTTTTTTCTTTCCCCCACTAAAAACAAACTTTGAATGTTGTGCATATGTATCATAGTCTAAAATTATTGTTAATATTCTATGTGTAATGATTATCAGTGTGTTTGCTTTGATGCTTCTCAAACACTTAAATACGTGACTTTCAGGAACATCTCTTTTTATAAGCAGGAACTGGTAGGGAGAGTTAGAGGGCAGCTGTGTTGTCCAGTGAAGCTCTTATTCCAAGATTAAATGGAGGAGTCATAAGTGCCCAATATCTCCTACCCCTTCCCATTTTTTAGAATCACAGTGATATACAATTAAGAGATTAAAGATACTAGATTATTTTAGGGTCTCATGATAAATAATTCAATTTTTTTTCTACTACAAGTTGTGGGTTTTCTTGAGGACTTAGCTTTGTTTTTTTTTGATTGGCAAATGTTTTATGTTCTTTAAGACTCAGTATATTAAAAAAAAAAGACTCAGTATATGCCTTATACTAATAAGAGTTATAAAATTTTCACAGCTTGGTGACATACAGCTAAATTGTTTTTTAAAAGGCCATGAATCCAATTTTAATTCCTTAAGGGAAAAAGTTATTAAAGTTATTTATTGTCCTAAAACATTTAAATTGGTCTAAAATACTTCATTCCAGAAGAAATATCACCATTAGGAACAGTTTTTGATTCCCCCCCCCAGTTAAAAAAATTAATGTTCATTGTAAAAAGAATTGCATATGATGCTTAAGAAATCAAATTGAACAAATGAAAGCTTCTTTCATTCCTAGGAAATAACAGCTTGCTGTGTACATTGCTGTCTAGAGTCCTCTAGACATTTTCTAGGCTTATTACAAGTATTCACACATGTAGTTTTTGTTTTTTGTTGTTATTTGTCTGTTTAATGAGGTATTTTATACCTATAATTCTATAACTTTCTTTTTTCATTTAACAGTATAAAGTATCATTTCATTTTTTTCCCGTTTAGGTCATAGAATTTCAACTTTTTTTTTGACTGCACATATAATATTCCATCGTTTAAATGGATCATAGTTCATCCATTCCAGCATTAAGGGACAGTATTAATAATTAGGTTTGATTTTTACTGTTATAAAAAGTTGCAAGGGGTTTCCTGGTGGTCTAGTGCTTATGATTTGGTGTTTTCACCACCATGGCCCAGGTTCAGTCCCTGGTCAGGGAACTTAGATCCCACAAGCTTCTAGGTGCCCCCCAAAAACATTGCAGTGTGTATCTTGTTACATTTAACTTTGGATCCATGTGCTAGTATTTCTGTAGAATAGATTCCTAAAAGTAAATTTGTTGAGTAATGGGTGTGTGCTAATTTGCTTCAGTCGTGTCCAATTCTGTGCGACCCTATGGACTGCATACTGCCAGGCTCCTCTGTCCATGGGATTTTCCAGGCAGTAATACTAGAGTGGTTTGCCATGCCCTCTTCCAGGGAATCTTCCCAACCCAGGGATCAAACCTACCTCTCTCATGTCTCCTGCATTGTCAGGCCGGTTCTTTACCACTAGTGCTATGTGTGTGTACATTTAAAATGTGAATAGTGACAAATTATCCTCCAAAAAGACTGTACCTGTGTATATTTCCACTACCAATATATGAAAGCCATTTATTTTCTCTATTCTTGCCAATCACAGGAACTCATAAATTCAAAATATTTCTCTCACCATCTGGTAGGTGAAAAATTACACTTTGTTTGAAGTTGCATTTCTTGATGTATTTGTGAAAATAGCATTTTCAGTTTCCCAGGCTACCTATAGAACACCAGTTCTAGGTCAGCCATCTACTGTTTGATTATTGACCATGCAAATAATGTTGTTTTTTTCTCCAATAAATGATTGCATTTGCAGTGGCTAGGGCTTGCCACGGAGAAGGTGATGGCACCCCACTCCAGTACTCTTGCCTGGAAAACCCCGTGGACGGAGGAGCCTGGTGGGCTGCAGTCCATGGGGTCGCTGAGGGTCGGACACAACTGAGCGACTTCACTTTCACTTTTCAGTTTCATGCATTGGAGAAGGAAATGGCAACCCACTCCAGTGATCTTGCCTAGAGAATTCCAGGGATGGCGGAGCCTGGTGGGCTGCCGTCTATGGGGTCGCATAGAGTCGGACACGACTGAAGTGACTTAGCAGCAGCAGCAGCAGCAGCAGGGCTTCCCTGGTGGCTCAGATGGTAAAGAATCCGCCTGCAATGTGGGACACCTGGATTCAATTCCTGGGTTGTGAAGATCCCCTGGAGGAGGGGATGGCAACCTACTCCAGTATTCTTGTCTGGAGAATCCCCATGGACAGAGGAGCCTGGAGGGTTATATAGTCCATGGGGTCGCAAAGAATCGGACAGGACTAAGCAACTAAGCACAGCACAGGGTACCATGTTAGGCACTGGGGTAAAATGAAAATCTGTTATTTTTCAGTGTAATACTTATTGAAAGTCACACTCATTTTCCTGCTTTTCAGAACCTTGAATTTACCAACTTTTACCAAGCATAATGTCTAAAAACTTTCATTTGCATACTCTTTAAATAGTGTATAAAAGCTAAATGATGGCTGTTGAAGTATAAAACTTTATAGTTCCTTTCTGAAATAGTCTGTTTCAGGAATATAAGTGTGACATTGAACATGTAATCTTTCAGTTACCAGAATACATTTTGAAGCTTTAATTATAAATATTATTTGTAATTCAGCTTTTTGATACATCTTTTGAATTGCTGTGCTTTGTTATCTGTTGAAATGGGAAGTGAATGAGCTATTTCTGATCAGCCTCATATTCTGGCTAAGCTAGAATGCATATATAATGCTGGAGTTTATAAATAGTGCTATTGGCTAGTTCCTGGAAGCTCTCGAAGGAATTTTCACTTTCTTGTATTGGAAAAACCTGCAGTTTCCTTCACTTGCCACACGATGGTGATCTTGCATCTTTTTCGGGTTTTCTGGTGGTGCCCTGGGCAGTGAAAGCGCAGTCCTAACCACTGAACCACCAGGGAGTTCCCCTGTCTTGCATCTTGAATTAAGTGAATGACTGTCCAGGTTAATTTGGCTCAGGTTTTCAGGATGTCTGTTGCCTAAAATCTGAACATTGATAATCTTCAACTTGGAAGCACGTTGTTTTTAAGGTTCATTTGTAAGCCATTTTTTTGTAGCTTGGAATGTATTTTCCATGAAAGTGAAGGTGTTAGTTCCTCAGTCGTGTCCAACTCTTTGCGACCCCATGGACTATAGCCCACCAGGCTCCTCTGTCCATGGAATTCTCCAGGCAAGAATACCGGAGTGGGTTGCCATTTTCCTGCTCCAGGGGATCTTCCCTACCCAGGGATCGAAGCCAGGTCTCCCGCACTGCAGGTGGATTCTGAACCACCAGGGGAAAAAAGCTCAAGCTTTTTTCAAAATGTGCTTTTTGGCTAAGTGTCAAGAAATATGACACCAATATATTTTTTTGTTTGTTTTTTTTTAAATTTTATTTTATTTTCAATATATTTTTTTAAAGGGTTCTTGCTAACATAAATGAGTTGCATTCCATTCATTTGGAATACAATAATAAATAGTCTACCTGGATTATAATAAATAGTCTAAATAGAGATATTTTAGTGCATCAGACTGTGAGATAAGTTGACCTAACCTGGGCTTAGTTTCTACTACCTCTGTCTGTTTTGAACTTCATAGGCACCAGTTATGCCTGTTGCATTCCTGGGGCTTTCAGTGTTTCTTTATTAAATCTTTTATTTTTGCCTTAAACTGTTACATAAGTATCATTTAGGTTTTTGTTGTCTTGTCATTTGGTTGTCAGATTTTTGTTTTGTGCTTTTTCCAATTCTGTACAGAATCTTTAGTTTATTTTATAATCTATATTTAAAACTTTTAGACTATATGTGTATTTCTGAAGGTAAAAGTTCAAGTATTACAACTATGAAAGTTTTCCTTTCTTTTTTCTCCCTGTCCTAACTCCCCAGAGGTAACCATTTTTTGTGAATTTTTCACAAGTACCCTTCACATAGATATGTATATATGTTTTCTTTTACCCAAGTGAAATTTGCTCTGCAGTTTCTTTTTCTACTTTGTGGATCTTAGATATCTGTTTAAAAATAGATGCATGATATACCATTGTTAACCATTCTCCTACTAATGGATTTGTTAGTGTTCGGAATTTTTTCTCAATTACAAGACATCTTTCAGTTCAGTTCTGTTGCTCAGTTGTGTCCGACTCTTTGCGACCCCATGAACTGCAGGATGCCAGGCCTCCCTGTCCATCACCAACTCCCAGAGTTTACCCACACTCACGTCCATTGAGTCGGTGATGCCATCCAACCACCTTATCCACTGTTGTCCCCTTCTCCTCCTGCATCAGGGAGTCAAATGAGTCAGCTCTTTTCAAATGAGTCAGCTCTTCGCATCAGGTGGCCAAAGTATTGGAGTTTCAGCTTCAACATCAGTCCTTCCAATAAACAGTCAGGACTGATCTCCTTTAGAATGGATTGGGTGGATCTTCTTGCAGTCCAACGGACTCTCAAGAGTCTTCTCCAACACCACAGTTCAAAAGCATCAATTCTTCGGTGCTCAGCCTTCTTCACAGTCCAACTCTCACATCCATACATGACCACAGGAAGAACCATAGCCTTGACTAGATGGACCTTTGTTGGCAAAGTAATGTCTCTGCTTTTTAATATGCTGTCTGCTGCTGCTGCTGCTAAGTCACTTCAATCATGTCTGACTCTATGCAACCCCATAGACGGCAGCCCACCAGGCGCCCCCGTCCCTGGGATTCTCCAGGCAAGAACACTGGAGTGGGTTGCCATTTCCTTCTCCAGTGCATGAAAGTGAAAAGTGAAAGTGAAGTCGCTTAGTCGAGTCCGACTTGTAGCGACCCCATGGACTGCCCGCCCATGGGATCCGCCCATGGGATTTTCCAGGCAAGAGTACTGGAGTGGGTTGCTATTGCCTTCTCCGAATATGCTGTCTAGGTTGGTCATAACTTTCCTTCCAAGGAGTAAGTGTCTTTTAATTTCATGGCTGCAGTCACCATCTGCAGTGATTTTGGAGCCCAGAAAAATAAAGTCAGCCACTGTTTCCACTGTTTCCCCATCTATTGGCCATGAAGTGATGGGACCGGATGCCATGGTCTTAGTTTTCTGAATGTTGAGCATTAAGCCAACTTGCTCGCTCTCCTCTTTTACTTTCATCAAGAGGTTCTTTAGTTCTTCTTCACTTTCTGCCATAAGGGTGGTGTCATCTGCATATCTGAGGTTACTGATATTTCTCCCGGCAATCTTGATTCCAGCTTGTGCTTCCTCCAGCCCAGCATTTCTCATGATGTACTCTGCATATAAGTTAAATAAGCAGGGTGACAATATACAGCCTTGACATACTCCTTTCCCAATTTGGAAACAGTCTGTTGTTCCATGTCCAGTTCTAACTGTTGCTTCCTGACCTGCATATAGGTTTCTCAGGAGGCAGGTCAGGTGGTCTGGTATTCCCATCTCTTTCAGAATTTTCCACAGTTTATTGTGATCCACACAGTCAAAGGCTTTGGCATAGTCAATAAAGCAGAAACAAGACATCTTTGCTAGTCCTTATGTAACACATTTGGTTGTATGTACATGTATTTCCATAGAACTGTCTCTGAATCAGAGAGTGATTATGGTTTCAACTTTTGATACTATTGAAACTAATGGTTCTCCAAAAAAGCTGTCCTGAGTTTACATTCTCATTGTGTTTTAGAGGACCAATTTGCTCACCTTGAGGAAATGGGGCATAATCAATTTAAAAAAATCTTTGCTTACATGGTCTTTTAAACAGTGAATAATCATAATGATCAGATCATTGTGAATACAGTTTCATCAGTTACAACAGTGTGATTTTAATAGTATTCTAGTGTTAATAATTGAGAGAATGCTGGGTAGTTCAGTCTTTACTGTATCTTAAAATAATTAACAGCATTGCCCACTTCCCCTCTTCTCTGCCCACTCCACCTGCCATCCACCACCCCACTTCTGCTCCTCTGTGTAGTAGAACTTTGAAAGTGTCATTCATCTGTGACTCACGGTGTCAGTTCTCTCCATCTGACACGGCAGTTGTCAAGATATCACAGATGACCTTCACTTTATTAAATTCGTTGGTCATTCCAGTCAAACTGGCCTTTCAGCAAACTTGGTACATACTCTTCACTTGGATTTCAGGTTATCACATTCATAGTTTTCCTCCTACTCTCTTGCTAGTAGTTCCTCTTAAGTGAACCCACAAATGGTTAAATGCCCAGAGCTCAGTCTTTGGTGCTCTTCTCTTCTGACTCTCAGCTTTTCCTCTTGATCTCATCCAGCCCCATGATATTAAATACCATCTATATGTAGCTACCTGACTTCCAATTTTTAACCTCCAGTCCAGATTACTGTCTTGAACTCTTATCTTGTATATCCAACTGCACCCTTCTTAGTTGTATCCTTAATAGATATCTCACACTTAATAAATCAAAAAATGAACTTCTGCCATTTTTCCCTTAAACTAACTCAACACACACTCTTCCCCTTCTCAGTTGATGACAGCTCCACTTGCTCGAGACAAAACCTTGGAGTTGTCCTTGACTCCAAGTACATCACTTTCTCTCACATTCTCATTGTCCATCACTTTCTCTCACATTCTGCGTCCAGTCTGTCAGGGAATCGTAATGGCTCTCCCTTCAACATAAATCTGGAATCTGGTCACTTGTCATCTTTCTCTGCTGCCAACTTTGTGTCACCATCATGTCCTCCTCTCCCTTGAACTCTCTAGATTCTTGGGTTAGTGCACTGGTCTCCTAAGTGGTCTTCCATTTCTACCCCTGCCCTTCTATGATCGAGTGGTCTCTTTTGAATTCCAACTTACTGCTCTGCTCCAGTGAGACTCATGTCACTCAGAATACGACCTAAAACCTATCGTGGTCTACAGGCACCTACATGCTCTGATTTCTGTCACCTCTCTGTCCTTGTACCCTGCCTGTCTCCCCTTGCTCCCTCTGCTCCAGCTTACACTGGCTTCCTTTGTTTCTGGATCACACTATTTTAGCACATTTGCCCTTGCTGTTCTGTCTGGGACACTCAGATATATACATGGCTCCTCTGCCACCTCATTCAAGTTTCTCCTCAAATATCAGCTTTTCTGTGATGCCCACAATATGACTTTCCAGTTTAAAGTTGCAATCGCCTTCCACCCAAATACCCTTACACTTCCAGTCCCCCTTACCTTGCCGTATTTTTTTCTCCAGGCATACCTAATGCTTTTTAATATACAATATAATTCACTTATTCTTCTTTTGCTGTTGTCTGTCTCTCCTAGTACAGTTCCATAAGGGCAGGGATCTTTTCCCTGATTTGTTCACTGATGGTTCCTGGGGTCCTAGAATACTGCCTGGCACATAGTAGGTACTATATAAATATCTAATGAATGCATGAATGAAGTTTGAGTAAGCGCACGCATGTGAAAACTTTTGCTTCTGAATTTTATAGTTACGGTTTTTAAAAATTTATAATAGAAATTTGAGAAAGTAAATTTATTGATGGTAATTTTTTTTAATTTTTAAAAATTTATTTTGAATGGGAAGATAATTGCTTTACAGTGTTGTGTTGGTTTCTGCCATACAGCAGTGTGAATCAGCCATAAGTATTCATATGTCCCTTCCCTCTTGAATTTCCCTCCCACTCTCCCCACTCTATTCCCACCCCCTAGGTTGTCACAGAGTTCTAGATTGAGCTCCCTGATTGTAAATTTATTGCTTGTAGCTTTTCTTATATCTTAAGTTTCAGATGGGCTTTCTTTTTCTAAATTTTCAGCTTCAGTTGTGGAGGGTCAAAAAGGTATTATTCCTCGTGCTATCCAAGAAATATTTCAAAACATCTCTGGAAAGCCTAGCATTGACTTTAATATAAAAGTATCTTATATAGAAGTATACAAGGAAGACCTAAGAGATCTTCTAGAATTGGAGACATCAGTAAAAGATCTTCACATCCGAGAAGATGAAAAAGGAAACACAGGTGAAGTAGCCTACTTAATTAATAGCCTTCATTAGCAAATGAATATGATCTAGTTCAGTTTCTGGACATTTTCCAAGGATTCTTTAAAAATAGACATAGAAACAAAATTAATTTGTTTTTACTTTTAAATGGATTAACTTACTGATTATCAGTAGCAGCTAATTCATCTAGGTGAAAAGTAGAAGTTCAGACCACTTGGTATGATAAAGTTATTAAGTTGTAATTCAAAATATAGCTGACCCTTGAACAATGTGGAGGGGGTATGCAGTTAGGGGTGTTGGGCCCCAGTGCAGTCAGGAATCTAAGTATAACTTACACTCGGCTTCTGTATCCATGGTACTGCATCAGTGGATTCAACCAACCTCAGATCGTGTAGTACTGTAATATGCTACTATTGAAAAAAAAAGCCACGTGTAAGTGGACCTGCACAGTTCAAACCCATGTTGCTCAAGGACCAACTGTATTTATTTCCAATAATCTGCCCCCTTCCTGGTCTGACCTTAAGAAAGACTATGACATAGGCTAAATTAGTTTTGTACTTTTTTTTTTCTCACAGAGTTACCCTGAGATTGGGGATGGCTTCTCCCTTTTGTGTTCATCCAAGTTGATCTAGAACTGTCCTTTTTGCCTTTCTAATTTTTGTCCCAGCACACCTGTTGCTTCCTCTTTTTTTAAAAAAATTTTAATTTAGAGTTTTTGTGTTTGCTCCTTCATACTGACATTTATCTGTCCTTTGTTGTGCTTCTCAAGGTCTGACTTTCTGTGCTGTCAACTTGTTAATACCATTAAATGTCTATTTGTTTGGAAGTAGGAGAAGGTGAGAATGGGAAGGTCAAAATACAAGTATTTTAAAGAATAATACTTTCCACTTTTTTGTTTTAAAAGGTAATATGTTCAACATAAAACATTTAGAAAACATAGTAAAGTATAAGGAAGAAAGTTAAAGGTCAGAACTCAATTTTGGTGTGTTTTCTTCCAGATTTCTTTCTCTGTTTCTTTCTCTTATTTTAAAAAATTAGACTTGCAACTCCACATATCATATTATATCTTATATTTTTACTTAATATTTATATTGTAAGAATTTTCACATCATTAAATATTTTTCAAATTTATGACTTTATGTGGTAATTTTATCCTCTGAATATATAATCTATTTGACTAACAGTCCGTTGTTGGACATTTAAGTTTTGGATTTTCCCGATTATTAGTACAGTAAGTGTTATTGCATGTCTTCTGCTAGAAAACACATTTAGTAGAATCTTGCTGGAGATAAAGGATTCTGCCAGAGGAATGATCATGCCTGAGGGATTTCCTAGCAGTTAGGAAAATAAGATGGTTAGCTCCTTCAGTAGCCTGCAGGGGGCAGTAAAGCTTGGCTCCTTGTAAGCCCTGTCTTTGCAGCCCTGGCATTCCTGAGTGTTTGAAGGAATTGGTTTTTGTTTTTTTTTTTTAGAAAGAAAACATACATGGTACTCTGTGGCCTTATTAGATAATTTTGTGTAGTTTATCTTTTCTAGACAAAATTCAGACTGATGTTTTGAGCTTCTGTATCTTATAAAATGTAATTATTGAATGTTTTTAACTTTTATTAAAAGTTAAAAAAATAATACATGTTTGTTGTAAAATAGAAAGTACAGAAGTGTACACTGTAACTCCTGATAAGCTTAATGATCAAAATACTTCATAACTTATAGCAATCCTGCAAAAATGTTAGTAGAATGTAAGTCTTAAGACAAATTGCTGCTTACCTTATAAAATGTCCCACTCACAACCCCAATGCATTTGTTTGACATATGTATTGAGTTTCTCTGTGTCAAGTGGTAGTTGGTATCCAGCCTGGATGCTACACAATTAACATCACCTTGGAAGTTTTCTTTTTTTTTTTCAAGCATTTTAATTTTGGGGGACTGTGCTGGGTCTTCATTGCAGCATGTAATCTTCTCTAGTCATGGTGCAAGGGTGACATGTGGGATCTAGTTCCCTGCCCAGGGATTGAACATGGACCCCTTGCATTGGGAATGCAGGGTCTTAGCCACTGGACCACCAGGGAAGTCCCACCTTGGAAGTTTTTTTAAGAAATATTGATTTCTGGGCCCCACTTTTCACAAATTCTGATGAAGTAGTATAGGATAGGGCATGGGTGTTGGTACTTTCCCTTTTATAAAGGTCCCAGGTGATTTTCAGCTGGGTTTGAGGACCATAGTTAGTGCCAAGCTATAGCCTAGCATTAGAAAACTTTTTAAAAGTCATGCTGTGATTTATGTTTACATTGTCATATTTTATAATCACCATAGTTTAGCACTCCCTGTTATAGTACAGGTACTTTAGAAATTTAAATGAACTGGGCTGTTAAGAAGAGTTGTCATGTTGAAAACAAGGCAAAAAGGTGAATATTGTTTCAGGAAAGAGTGACATGTTAGGATCTGATTAAAGAGGAAGCATGATGCTGTAACTTGAGCACAGATTTATTGCTGTGATTCAAATCCCAAATCTACCTAGTCCTTTTTGAAATATTTTTGGATATAAACAGATAATGCATGTAGTAAGCTTCAGTTATTTTGGGTTCTATTCTGCCATTGAAATAGAAGCTGTTTTGCTTTTTTTGAGTTGCCTTGCACACTGATGTTACATAGGGGAAACCTGTTTTTGGAATGAATAACCAGCTTTATTTATACTGAAATATCGGAGAAGACAATGGCACCCCACTCCAGTACTCTTGCTTGGAAAATCCCATGGACGGAGGAGCCTGTTAGGCTGCAGTCCATGGGGTCGCTAAGAGTCAGACATGACTGAGTGACTTCACTTTCACTTTTCACTTTCATGCATTGGAGAAGGAAATGGCAACCCACTCCAGTGTTCTTGCCTGGAGAATCCCGGGGATAGGGGAGCCTGGTGGGCTGCCGTCTATGGGGTCACACAGAGTTGGACACAACTGAAGTGACTTAGCATAGCATTCATTTATCACGGGGTATGTGCTAAAAACCTTAAACCTTAGGATGGCTTGAATATTAAAGAAACTCAAAAGAGACTAATTTCTTTCAATTAATTTACTACTGATTAATTCTTTTGAGTTATATAGCTAATTAATCTATAATCTTTTAATCAGTATATTAGGCTCTACAGATCAAAATACTGGAATCAAGAATTTTTCTTTTGTCAGCCATCTTAAAGAATTGAATGTGATTCCAAAAAAAAAAAAAAAACCCAAATTGTTTAAAACATACATGCATATTATTACATCTTTTAGAATTTAAACATCAAAATGAATGCCATCTATTAAAATAATCCTGTTAGAAGGTTATCTAAAATTATTTAATGATGTTGCTAATGTTACTTTTTTCTTTTAATGCTATTGATTTTTTTTTTTTTTAGAAAAGCTTTGTATTGGAGTATAACTGATTGATAAACAATGTTGTGATAGTTTTAGGTGAACAAGGAAGGAACTCAGCCATACATATACATGTATGTATTCTCTCCCCTGGATCCCATCCAGGCTGCCATATAAATTGATCAGAGGTCCATCTGCTACACTAGGTCCTTGTTGGTTATCCATTTTAAATACAGATACTGATTTTTTTTTTCAAAGGGCCTCTCAGCTGGGCAGCTTAGCAAATGAAAATTGTTATGTGGTTAACTTTACTGTATTTTGATTAAAACTTGTTTTACAAACTTGCTGTTGCCCTTTTAAGTGATTGTTGGGGCCAAGGAATGCCAGGTGGAGAGTGCAGATGAAGTGATGAGTCTCCTGGAGATGGGAAATGCAGCCAGGCATACGGGTACGACCCAAATGAATGAGCACTCCAGTAGATCACACGCGATTTTCACCATCAGCCTTTGTCAAGTGGACAAAAATAGAAAGACAGCTGAAGATGGATCATGGCATTCCCATCGGCATATTGTCTCAAAGTTCCACTTTGTGGATTTGGCTGGATCAGAAAGAGTCACCAAAACGGGGAATACCGGCGAACGTTTCAAAGAATCCATTCAGATCAACAGTGGGTTGCTGGCTTTAGGAAATGTAATAAGCGCTCTTGGGGACCCACGAAAGAAGAGTTCACATATTCCATACAGGGATGCTAAAATTACCCGGCTTCTGAAAGACTCCCTGGGAGGCAGTGCCAAGACTGTCATGATCACTTGTGTCAGCCCATCCTCCTCAGATTTTGACGAGTCCTTAAATTCCCTCAAATATGCCAACAGAGCACGCAACATTAGAAACAAACCCACCTTAAACTTTAGCCCCGAGTCAGACCGTATGGACGAAATGGAATTTGAGATTAAGTTGCTTCGAGAAGCTTTGCAAAGCCAGCAGGCTAGTAGCAGCCAAACTAGCCAGATCCATCAGGAGGGGACTCCTGATAAAAATAAGATCCATTCTCTTGAGGAGCAAGTCACTCAGCTACAAGGAGAATGTCTGGGTTACCAAAACTGTTTAGAGGAAGCCTTTACCTTCCTGGTGGATTTAAAAGATTCTGTGAGACTAAATGAAAAGCAGCAACATAAACTGCAGGAATGGTTTAACATGACCCAGGAGGTCACCTTGTTCAGAGGACACAGGGGCATTGGAAACCTGGAAGAAGGACCACAGCATATTACAGTTCTCCAGCTGAAGCGAGAGCTTAAGAAATGCCAGGTACGTAGACACCACCTTAGTAGGTAACTTGTTCATAGACTAAATTTATTTGGGCAAGTAAGAGTCATTTTGGGGTTTCAGAAGTTTTGGTCTTTTTTTTTTTTTTAAAGAGTTATATGTAAAATCTCATTTGCCTTTTCTCTGTTTTTTTCTCCCTTTTCTTTGCCTGTTGCTTTTCCTGTTACCCTGTTTTTTCTGTTTTCTTTTCTTCATTTTCTTAGCTCCTCTTCTTTTCTCCTGATATTTTTTTTTCTCTTGATATTTTAATTTGTTGTATTTATTAAGTAGACTCTTGTGAACCTGGTTATTAATTTAGAGAATGAAAAAAAACACAGTTTCAGAAACAAAATTAAGTTAAATTTTTTTGTTTTTAATCCCTCTTTAGGTCAGTGCTTTTTGAAAGAAAAATACTTCATCTCTTGAGTTTGGAGTTTTGATTCTTTAGAGAAATCATCATGTTTGATAATATTTAAGGAATATAGCTATGTACATGTATACATATTATATATATGTCTAAACTAAGAATTACATTTCTCTTTTCATTCATAAAGACATTTATTATTTAAAGATTATGTGTCATTGGGGAAATAATGGAGAACAGACATATCTATTCATGCTTATGTGGCATTTGCATTCTGGTAGGCAAATGGATATTCCACCATTTTTTTTTAAATAGGAAAACATATAGGTAATAAGATAGCTTTCTAGTTAGAAATCTTTCTTCAGTATCTTTGTTAATGTGTATTAGAAAGAAACCTCTATTACAGCAATTCTCAAACTTTTTTCTCACAAGGCTACTTTCTTCAAATTGAGGTCCCCTAAAGATCTTTTGTTGATGTAGTTTGTATCTACTCATATTTACCATATTAGAATTAAAACAAAAAATGTAAACTACTAGTTCACTCAGTACTAAAAATGATAACCCAGTTAATGTTAACATAAGGAACATTTTTTCATGAAAAATAATTATTTTCCAAAACAAAAAATTTAGTAAGAGTGGAATTGTTTTATATTTTTGCAAATCTTTTCATGTCTGACTTAATAGAAGACAGGTGGATTCTCATATCTCTCAGCATTCAATTTATTGCAATATATTTAGTTGAAGTGTGTGAAGAAAATCCAGCCTCATCTAGATTTGTAATTGGAGGGGAAGAATATATTAGTGATTTTTTCAGGTAATTGTGAATATCCTTTGATATTACATCAAAACTCAACAAGTAGAAATTTCCTAAAGGTTACTTGTGATGTGGGATTTGAAACCATTTTGTTATATTAAAGTTCACTGATTTTTATCTTACATTTTGAATGGATCTTTTATCCAAACGTGATTTTTGAATCAGCATGCATTGGACACTTGATAAATATTTGTTTACTAAGTTATGAAGATTTTTCAGTGTTAACATATTCAAAATATAATATTAAAAAATCACATTAATATCACCTCTGATCTCACCTCCTGCAAAATCTTTAAGTATTGGGAGCTGGCAAGTTTATAGTAGCAGAAATGTTTTCCAAAATTCTGATTTTTGTATGAAACTTGAATTTTATCATTTGCAGTAAATACTGTTAGTTGTTTTCCTTGAAATGATGTCACACACCCAAGTGTGAATAGCTTATCTGTTGTTCTTTAGAGTAAAAATAGCACCCTATGAAAAATGTGGCTAGTTTAGCTTGTAACTCAACAATTGTACAAGATTTTTTTTTTGTACTCACCCTTCAGTATACAGAAGAACTACTTTATGCCTGCCCATTTTGACACATAGAATACTGAAAAAAATGCTCATGTGCTGAGATTTAATAAAATCATTTTTATTGCTTCATCAGGATATTCTAAAGTGGTTCTCCATCCTCTCATAAATACCTCTTAAGGGACTTTGTTGCTTTTTTCCTCCGTGATTTGAACACAGGAGCAGTATGTGAACATGAATATACTCTACAGATAAACACTTTTTAAAAACACTTTTAAATAAAAAATAAACAATAAAGCTGTAGTTTATAAAGTATATATAACAGCACCATATGAAGTGCTGGGAAAGCAATTACATTGTAAGCTCTCAGACTGACAGTTAATTGCCCAGAGCAGAGGATATGGGCCAATGAATGTTTTATTTTAAAAAGAGAAAAGTCATAAAGGTCACATAAACAGGGTTATAAGGACCATCAGGGTCAGGCATCCTGTCCTATTTGGTCATTCGAACACCCCAAGCAGAAAAAAGAAGGAACTCTCCCAAAGCCCCAAGGGAAGGCTGTGGCAAAGTCAAGCCTGGCCTCAGTCCATGGGTTCCCAGTGGAGAGGCCTGTCCATCTCCATGCCACCACCTGAGGAGTCATGTGCGTGCTGTGTTTTTGAGAATGCAATTTTGTTCGTAAATCAGCTACTCATTCTTCTCTCTTCCTGTGTCTTAGTGGAAAGAGCACAGGCTTTGGATCCAGACAGGCCCTGAGGTTGACTGTCAGAAGTTTGATTTATCCACTGTGTTGTCCTGGAATGGTGTTCACTCACTAAACTTTAGTTTCTTCATGAAAATGTTTAATTTCTTCAATGAGATATTTTTAAAATCCCGAGTTACAATCTAGTATAAAGTAGGCCCTTGACCAATGTTGATTTTCTATTTAGTTCAAAATTTTAAAGTATTATTTGCATATTCCAAGTTTATTTGGTGACAGGAATAATTCACTAGGAACTAAGAAAACTATATGTTTAACCATATTTCCAAACATCTTCAAAATATATCTGTTTGTACTGAAAGGGTGCAAAGTTAGCAAAAGTTCCTCTTTTAAATATCCATAATAAATATAGAACATTCTTATACTATATAGGTCAGTTTGGGAAATGTGACCTTTTTGATTTCTGAAGACCCACATTAAAAATCTCATGGCAGTTCTAGAAAACTTGTAAATGCCTTATTGAATGTACTATAGACTTTGAATAACTGGCTTCAGTCTTAAAATACAAGAAATAAAAATAAGGACTGCCTTTCTATCTCTTTGGTGACTAATTCTTACGTTATACCAGTGATAGGTCCTTTCAGCTATTTCTGCCTTCCTTATAATAGAGAAACAAGAAAAAAAGGTTAAGAAGATTTTAAGAGTCATTGTCAGGCTGTCATTAAACCACAGTTTTTGTGGTATTATGTGGTTTCTTTTGAATATTTTCCATGGTGACTCTCTCTTGTGCTTTCTTTCCCTTCTCCCAGTGTGCTCTTGCTGCTGATGAAGTAGTATTTAATCAGAAGGACTTGGAGGTGAAGGAGCTAAAGAATCAAGTGCAAATGATGGTGCAGGAAAACAAAGGACATGTTGTTTCTTTGAAAGAAGCACAAAAAGTGAATAGATTGCAGGTAGAGTTAATGTACCTTGCTCTGTGTATTGCACTGGAACAGTACCTGACTAAAATAGCATTGTAAATGATAAGTAGGAATGTTTGCAAAAATAGGTTTCAGTTGAAGAGTTCTGAACACAAGCACCTGAAAGAGTTATTAGAGTTTTCCCCTAAATTGGTGTGAAGGGAAAACATTTTTATTGTTAGCTTGATTTATATTTCACAAATATAGAGCCTAATACCCAGGAATTTAATTTGCAAGTCGTATTGTAGTTATCCTTTCTTTATACTTTCCCTTCTGTTACTTGCCAGAGTAATAGGCAATGGGATATTGTTAAGTGTTGGAAGGTAAACACATCATTTAAAATTTTGATTTGTTAGATTACTATTTTATACGCCATCAATGATTTGCTCATTCGGTTTGGCCAAATCTTTTAAATTCTCTATCTTAGGTTTTCTGTACTAACATGCAGTGTAACATGGTATGTCGCTAAGTATTGGGTTGGCTAGAAATTTAGTTTGGGTTTTTCCATAAGATATTTTGGGCCAACCGAATATTATACACCCTGGCTGTGAACCCTCCCATCCCCCATACAGTTCATTTCATTTAAAGCCTTTAGCTTCCTATCAGGGAGGAACTACTGTCCTGAATAATGATCGATCCAGGAAAAATTAGACTTTGATTTTGACATTACTTTTTTCTTCTTCTTTTTTTAACCATTCTATCTCTGAATTAATTTAAAAACATAGCGAAAGTAGTGTTAGTCATTCAGTTGTGTTGTGTCTGACTCTGCAACCCATGTACTGGAGTCTGCCAGGCTCCTCTGTCTGTTGGATTCTCCAGGTAAGGATACTGAAGTGGGTTGCCATTCACTTCTCCAGGGGATCTTCCCAACCCAGGGATCAAACCCAAGTATCCTGCATTGAAGGCGGATTCTTTACTGTCTGAAAACGTATATAAACTAAAATATGTTGTTCAGTGAAGTGAAGTGAAGTGAAGTCGGTCAGTCGTGTCCGACTCTTTGCGACCCCATAGACTATAGCCTACTAGGCTCCTCCGTCCATGGGATTTTCCAGGCAAGAGTACTGGAGTGGGTTGCCATTTCCTTCTCCAGAGGATCTTCCTGACCAAGGGATCGAACCCAGGTCTCCCGCCCTGTAGGCAGGCCTCTGAGCCACCAGGGAAGTTGTTCAGTGAATTATCACAGAGAGAACAGCTATGTAACCACCACCAGTTCAAGAAACAGCAAACTGCTAGCCCCAGAAGCCCTTAGTCTCTCCTCAGAGAGAGCTGCTCTCCTAACTTTGATAGTGATAATTTCCTTGCTTTACTTTGTGGTTTTACTATGTATCCTTGAACTCTGCAATTTAAGTTTTGAAAATTTAATAAATTTAATCATTCAATATACATTCTTTAGTATCTGATTGCTTTTATTGAATATTTTGTCTATTCTGCTTCATCCACGTTTTTGTGTGAAGCTGTAGCTTGGTTAGTTTATAGCTGTATAGGATATCATTGTATGACTATTTCACAATTTATTTTTCTTTTTCCTGTTGATAGATTTTTTCTCCTATGAATTTTCTCATACATGTCCCCTGGTGCACACACACATGCATTTCTTTTGGATTTGTGCCTAGACGTTGAATTGCTAGGTCATACATAGGGTAGGCAAATCTTCAACTTTAGTAAATAATACCAAACTTGTTTTCCAGTTTAAACTTGCACCAGCACTGTATGAGCATTCCTGCTATTCCACTTGCTTGCCAGCATTTGTTATTGTGAATTTTTTAGATCTTAGGCAATCTGGTAGGTATGTAATGTTATTTTATTGTGTTTTTAAAAATGTATTTCTTAATTTAAGATATTTATTTATTTACTTATTTTGGGCTGGGCTGGGTCTTTTGTGCTGTGCACAGGCTTCTCTAGTTGTGGAGAGTGGGGGCTACTCTATAGTTGCAGTGTGTGGGCTTCTCATTTGCAGTAGCTTCTCTTTTTGCAGAGCCTGGGCTCTCGGGTGCGTAGTTGTGTATGGCAGGTATGTAATGTTATTTTATTGTGGTTTTAATTTTCATTTCCCTGATGGCTAGTGAAGTTGATCACTTTTTCATGTTTTTTCTTTTTTTTTTGGTCTTTGGGTACCTTCTTTTTTTAAAATTATTTTTGGCCACACTGGTCTTCGTTGCTGCCCCTGGGCTTTGTCTAGTTGCGGCAGGGTGTACTGTTCATTGCAGTGAGGGCTGTTCTTTGTTGCAGTGGGTAGGCTTCTCATTGCAGTGGCTTCTCTTGTTGCGGAGCGTGGGTTCTAGGCACTTGGGCTTAGTAGTTGTGGCACACGTTCTTAGTCGCTCCATGGCATGTGGGATCTTCCCAGACCAGGGATCGAACCTGTATCCCCTGCATTGCAAGGTGGATTCTTAACCACTAGACCACCAGGGAAGTCCTTGGGTACCTTCTTTTGTGAAATACTCATTCAAGTCTCTTGCTTGTTTTCCTACTGGACTAAGTCTTCCATTATTAAGTTTGCCTTTCACATTTAAGCTTTATAGTCCTAAAATTGATTTTTGTATGTGGGATAAAGTAAAGGTCAAATTTCAGTTTTTTTCCAGGTAGATATCCATTTATTCCAGCATTACGTGTTGAAAAGGCCATCTTTTCACCACTATTCTGAGTGCTGTTTGTCATAAGTCAGGGTTCATTCATGCATGAATGTATTGTGTATTTCTGGGACTTCTGTTGTACCCCATTGGCTTGCCTGTCCTTGGACCAGTGTCACATTTCTTATTTATTGTAGATTCCTGATAAGTCTAGGTATATCACTAACCCATGAACTTGGTATATTCCTCCATTTACTCACGTTTTCTTTGGTTTGTCTCAGTAATGACTTTTTTGGGTTTATGTTTATGTATTGAACATCTTTTGTTAGATTCATTCCCAGGTGCTTTATTTTTTTATGTGACTATGAATGGAATCTCTTCAGATTTCCATTTTCTTAATTGTTTGTTGGTATATGTAACTGTATTGGTTTGTGAATATTGATAGCTTATACCAAGCAACTTGATAAAATTCATTTTTAAATTCTGATATTTTATGTAAATTCTTTTGGATTTTCATTTATGATTGTGTCATCTGCAAATGATGATATTTTTATTCCTTCATGATCTTTATGCCTTCTTTTTTTTTTAACCTTTCTTCATTGACTTTGATCTTCAATACAGTATTGAATACAAGTGGTGATAGAAAATGTTCTTGTCTTGTTTCCAACTATAAAAGAAAAGCTTTCACTGTTTCACTATTAAGTATCATGTTTGCTGTAGGTATTTTTTAATTTATTCTTTATCAAACCAAGGAAAAATTCTTTGCTGAGAATTTTTATTATGAATGGATATTACATTTTATCAAATTTTTGTTTATCATGATTTTCCCACTTTATTCTGTTAATGTGAATGAATTGTAGTGATTTTTCCAATTTTTACACCAATCTTACATTCCTGAAATAAACCTTTTTTTTTTTTTGGTCATGATGTATTGTTATGCTGGGGGTCCCCAAGACCACCTTCAGGTTGGAGGCTGTACTTGGAGGACTCAGCATAGAGTTGTGCTCATCAGTTCAGTCACTCAGTCATGTCCAACTCTTTGTGACCCCATGAACTGCAGCACGCCAGGCCTCCCTGTCTATCACCAACTCCCGGAGTCCACCCAAACCCATGTCCATCAAGTCAGTGATGCCATCCAACCATCTCATCCTTTATTGTCCCCTTCTCCTCCTGCCTTCAGTCTTTCCCAGCATCGGGGTCTTTTCAAATCAGTCAGCTCTTCATATCAGGTGGCCAAAGTTTTGGAGTTTCAGCTTCAACATCAGTCCTTCCAGTGAACACCCAGGACGGATCTTCTTTAGGATGGACTGGTTGGATCTCCTTGCAGTCCAAGGGACTCCCAATAGTCTTCTCCAACACCACAGTTCAAAAGCATCAATTCTTCGGTGCTCAGCTTTCTTTATAGCCCAACTCGCACATCCATACATGACCACTGGAAAAACCATAGCCTTGACTAGACTTACTAGGCATGGGCCTGATAAAAGAAAGCAAAGGGAACAGGGACATAGAGTGAAGTCTAGAAGAAATCAGGCACAGGCTTCCAAGAACTGTCTCCCAGTGGAGTCACCCACATGTACTTAACTCCCCCAGCAAAGACTGTGACAACTCACGTGAAGTGTTGTCTACTGAGGAGACTCAGGTTTTATTGAGAACTGGCCATGAAGGCATTCTCTGACCACCATCTACAGAATTCCAGACTAGTGGAAGGAAAGGAAAGCAGGTGTTCAACATAAACCACCTTGTCTGCACGAACACTTTGAGCACAGTGAGCCACTCTCACTCAATAGGGTATTGGGAACCCTGTTAGGATCCGAGTTCCCAGACACCAGCCAATGAACAACCTCGTATGCAGGTCCTTCAAAGGATAGCAGTCAAGTCTTCTGTGTTAATTTACTCTTTTCTACAAATGTCCTTGATTTGGTTTGTAATTATTTTGTTTAGGATTTTAGCATGTCTATTCATGGGTATATTTTCTTTTCTCAAAATATTCTTGTCAGATACTTCTCTATACTTGGGAAGAGTGTGTGAAGAATTGGTGTTATTTCTTCCTTAAATATTTGGTTGAATTCACTTGAAAAATATTTGGGCCTGGAAAATTTCTCTGTGGAATGTTTAATTATGAATTCAGTCACACTTTCCTTTTGCCCCCTTTTTGGTAAGGTCTGTTTTTCTAAGAATGTAACAGCTGTTTCATATTTCAATAAATATGTTGAAATGTTTATAATAATCTCACCTCTTTAATGCTTTTAGACATGTAATGACATCCCGTTTTTCATTCCTGGTTATTTGTGCCTTCTCTCTCTCTTTTTTTTTTTCCTTGATCAACTTCACAAGAGGTTTCAAATTTTTTTAGTCTCTTCAGAGACTAAATTCTTTTTTAAGAATTATAATTTTATTTATTTACTTATTTATGGCTGTGCTGGGTCTTCGTTGCTTTGCTCCAGCGTTTCAATCTGGTTGTGGCAAGTGGGGGTTACTCTCTAGTGCACAGACCTCTCGTTGCAGTGGCTTCTTTTGTTTTCGAGCACAGGCTCTAGACCGCATGGGCTTCAGTGGTTGCAGCCCCTGGGCTTTGTAGTTGCAGTTCCCGGGTTCTAGAGCACAGGCTCAGTAGTTAATGTTTCGTGCGCTTAGTTGCTCCCCAGCATGTGGGATCTTCCCAGATCAGGGATCCAACCTGTATCTCCTACATGGGCTGGCAGATTCGTTACCATGGAGCCACTGGGGGAAGCCCACAGAGAGCCATTCTTGACTTTGATGATCTTCTCTGGTATATGTTTGTTTATTATTTAATTAATTTCTACCCATATCTTTATTATTTAGTTTTTTTCTGCTGTTTTTAGGGGCATAGACTCCTATGCTATCTTTCTAAATTGTTTAGATGGGTGCTCAGTTCATTGATTTTTTAGCCTGTCTATATATTTTTAACCATCTATAATATATGCATTTGAAATTATATGTTTCCTCCTAAGCTTATCTTTGTCTGCATTCCTCATTTGGCTCAGATTTTTCCTAATTTTTATTGTGAGTTTTTTATTTGACCTGTGGGTTATATAATTAGTTATTTTATTTCCAACACATGAAGGATTTCTTTTTATTAATTTTTAGCTTAATTGCATTGTTGTCCATACGACTTCAGTTCTTTGTGTTGAGACTTGCCTTATGGCTCAGCATAAGGCCAGTTTTTGTAGATATTACAGATATGCTTGACAAGAATTTGTATTCTGTAATCATTGAGTTCTCCTAATTCTGTTAATCCTCTTACTCAAATCTATATTTTTACTCCTCTTTTGATCTTTTTTTTTTGTCCTATCAGTATTTTAGAGGAATATTAAGATCTCTTACTATAATTTTTGGATTTGTATTGCAAATACAATTTTTGCATTTTATATATGTTGAATCTGGGTTATTAAGTACATAGAAATGTAGAATTGTTACAGCATCCTGGTGAATTGACTTTTTTTTTTTTAGTCTTTTTTTAACTTCATTTTATCTCCCAACAGTTTTTGCATTTAAGTCTATTTTAATTAACATAGCTATACCAGCTTTCTTTTGATTAATATTTACATGGTATCTCTTTTTCCATCTTCCCTTTAATCTTTCTTTATTGATTTTAGTTATGTTTCTTGCAATTAGCAGGTTAGACAATTTGATAGTTCTTGTAGTTTTTAATCCTTTAACTGGATTGCGAGTTCATTTTTGAATTTAATATAATTACTCTTATAGTCTGGTTATAATCCCACCATTGTGGTTTTTACTTATCCTATCTGCTCTATATTCATTTTTCTTTCCTTCTTACCTTTCTTTGAATTTAATTGCTTTAAAAGTTGTACTTTCACTGTTTTTAGTGATTATCCTGGAGAGTATATACCATGCACCCTTGACTTAAAACAGTCTGATATTAATTGGTATTTTTACCCTTTCCCTGGAGAATAAAAGGACTCCATTTAGTATCCCCCTTCAACTTATATGCTATTGTTTTATATTTGAATTATCTGAATATGTGGTTTTTAAAATAAAGTTACATTTTGTAGTTCAGCATTAACACAGTGAAACTTTAGGGTTTGCTTTTTTTCCCTATCTAAACATTATAGTACATGTGAAGTATTTAAGATGAATGACCTTTCTTTTTATATAATTTTGTGCTTATAAAACAAAGCTTATGTACTTGAAAATTTTTCTTTAGAGGATACACAGA
Source organism: Bos indicus x Bos taurus (assembly GCF_003369695.1). Taxonomy (NCBI): domain Eukaryota; kingdom Metazoa; phylum Chordata; class Mammalia; order Artiodactyla; family Bovidae; genus Bos; species Bos indicus x Bos taurus. Next base: position 77,109,109 of record NC_040083.1, on the reverse strand, counting down.
AAGCTAAACCACACATAGTGTCTCTCTTTCTGTCCCCCAAGCACCCATAAACAACTTATTCTGCCTTTGATTTCCAAGTTCTTTCTCCCACGACTCTAAATTGCCTATCTTCTATCTCTGTGTTTGTGGCTTTCTTTTTCACTGAATAAAGGCTTTCACTTCACTGCACCTGTTACCACTTTCTGTCTCCTTTGCTGTCATCTTAGCTGTTTGCCGTTTTCTATACTTTTCAACTTTCTAGTCTTTTGTTACTTCTTGGATTTCACTCTGAAAGTTCAGACTTTTATAAAGATCAGCTAATCATAGTGCTTCAGGTGGGCAAGCTAACCAATCACAGTGTATGGGGCAGTGTCTTGTACTAACTCATTAGCTGTATTTGTTCCTGCTTACTATTCAAAAGTTTTTAACACTCAGGACAATCCTAAATTCTTGTGAACAGCAAAAGGCTAGTCTTTGGGGCTTTTTTTGGTTGGTTGGTTGGTTTTAGAATTTTTTTTTTTTTTTTTTGGCTGCACCTTACAGCATGTGGGATCTTAGTTTACTGACCAGGGATTGAACCCATGCCCTCTGCAGTGGAATTGTGGAATCTTAGCCACTGGACCACCAGGGAAGTCCCAGAAGGCTAGTCTCTGGATAAGTTAGGTTTTATTGTTTTGTTAAGGTAGTTGTGATTTTGTGATCAATGTACAGTTTATTTTTAATCATTAACCCATACTGAGTCTCTCCATTTTTTAAATTCTTCTCTTTCTTCTATAAAGAATGAAAAAATAATAGAACAACAACTTCTTGTGGATCAACTGAGTGAAGAACTAACAAAACTTAACCTGTCAATGACTTCTTCAGTAAAGGAAACTTGTGGAGATGGGCCAGATACCAGGATACTTGAAAAGAGACCATACACTGTACCATTTGATACTCGTTTGGGGCATTATATTTATGGTCCAGCAAGGTTGGATTCCAGGAAGGTAAAGTCTAAGCATTAGTTTCTTTCTTTTGAGATTGTATACAATATAATATCACAGTGTATTTATATAGTCTTAGCAGGTTTTTTTTTTTTTTTCTGTTGACTTTTGTGTATACTCTTTTTCTGTTATGTATAGTCTCTTTATAATCATGCTTCTTTTCAATAAAATTAATGATTAAGAGAAGGTATAGTTGTATTTGAAAGGAAGAGTTGAAGATAATGCTTAGATTTATCAAGGAGAAGAAAAAGCTACTCTTTGCCATCATATTAATATTTTCAGGTATGACTAAGTCCGATATCTTCATAAATTTTTTTCTTTCTTTAATCACACCAAGTTGATGAGGTTGGAGGTATTTATTTTGACTTATTTGGTCTGTCTATTTTCAAAATGATATCCATGTATTAAGTCAGTCTTGTCTGATATAATTGCCTATGCTGTCGCTAAGTTGCTTCAGTTGTGTCCGACTCTGTGTGACCCCATAGACGGCAGCCCACCAGGCTGCTCTGTCCCTGGGATTCTCCAGGCAAGAACACTGAAGTGAGTTGCCATTTCCTTCTCCCTCTGACAATTAATTAAGACTGTATAAAAATCAGTATGAAGTTTCATTTAATTTTTAAATTTTACTTTATAAATTTTATTTATAAAATGTGTATACATATGTGGATGCACAGATTTCTCTTGAAAAATCAAAATCAAGGAATCTCTACCGTGGAAAAGACTAATTAACAGACTCATGAATTTTGGTTTCTGTTTATTAATTTTAGGAAAGGAAATGATTTATTTGAGATATGTTGGATACAGTCCAAGGGAAAAGAAATGTGAGAGGTGTCATAGACTTTGCAGTCAGGCAAGCTTGGGCATGAACACCAGCTCTATGATGTAGGCCTGGAGGGATGACTAAACCTGTGTGAACCCCAGGCTCCTTATCTGTCAGAATGGGGGACCTGTGAGAGGGGTATAGGGAGGACTTACACGAGATGGTGACTCCAAACGTGCCTGGCACGCTGCGTCCTATAACATACACGTTTATGGGGTACCTCTCCTGTGTCCCAGGCTCTGTGCCTCAGAGTGAGTAAGACAGATGCTACTATTACTGTATAGTTTTCAGTTTTGACTGGTTGGATTTAAAATTTAAACTTTTGCTGCTATTAATTTCAGTTGAACTTTCTAGAGTTATTGATGTTTTCTTTTGGTTGAATGTATGGTGAATTTTCATAGAACATTTAAGAAAGATAAGTTCTTTATAGAATTGAAATTAGATATCTATTAATTCTACTTAATAATTTTTTTACTCTTGGCTAGTAATGTGAATTTCCTCTTTCTGTGCATTCTTTTATTTTATAAAAATAACATTTTTTTCTGATTATAGAAGTTAGACATTTATTAATCTCTCTCAGTGTCTGTTTCTTTCTCTTTTTTACTAGACTTTCACACACACACACTTGGACACACATTCTTTGAGGAGACAGCTCCACAGGGTATTGAGAAGGAGCTAGGCCCCTCTGTTCTTATCTCTAGTTGTTTAATTAGACCTGAAGCAGCCATGATTGGAATAAAGATTTCCACAGTTATTATTTCAAATTAACAAATTTTTTTAAATTTTTAATTAATTTTATTACCCCCTTTCACTTTCGAGGGTTCTAGTTTGGAAAACATATTGTGTGTGATTACCACAGCTTAGAAGAGGGCAGATACACTAAGACTTGTAGCTCCTCTGTGGTTACAGGTGATCTCCAAGTTTGCTTGTGACCAAGTGGGATTAAAATGTAACAGGAAGAAAGAACCAGTGAATTTGCCAAAAGATTGCTATGACACGGAAGGAAAAGATCCTGACCAGAGACAGCCCCTGATGTTGACAAAGGGAAACACTTATTCCCGGTGCTGTTTCCTTCACTATGGATGGACATATGTATTCAAATTAGCAACTTTTTTGTTTTGTTTTTAAAATTTAGTGGCTTCCAGCCATTAAAAGAAGGGGGAAAGGGAGAAAATGCAAAGGTAATATAACCAGCAGTTTTGAGAGTTCTCTTTCTCCTGTTGTGTGTCCCGGACTCTTGGCCCCTCTGTTGCTTAGAGTGCTGCAGCAGACACAAAGGCTTGTATGGGAAAATACAAAGCACACCAAGCCTTGTTCAAGTCTTGTTTCCTGTTACATTGTTCTAGAGTGAGAGGAGGATTTCATATTGAATACCAAAACTAGCTAAATTAAGCTAAAGAAGACATCTGAAACACTATTTCATTTTTTCCCTGGGTTTCTGTCTCCTTGGCAGAAGTTGGGCTAATATTCTCCAGCTCTAATATTTTCTTTTGAAATTTAGCTCTACTATTTTCTTGAAGTAAAAACAATCTGACAAGGGAAATATTTCCTCAACTTAAAATTCTCTCAAAGAAAAAGGGGGACAATGACTTAATCAGTTTTTTAAAAATATTTATTTTTGGTTGTATTGGGTCTTCATTGTTATACTTGGGCTTTCTCTAATTGCAGTGAGCAGGGCTTCTCTTATTGCAGAGCACAGGTTTTGGCACATAGTCTTCAGTAGTTGCAGCATGCAGGCTTAGTAGCTGTGGCTTGTGGGCTCCAGAGTGTGGGCTCAGTGGTTATGGTGCACAGGCTTAGTTGCTCCATGGCATGTGGAATCTTCCCAGACCGGGGATTGAACCCATGTCCCCTGCATTAGCAGGAGGATTCTTATCCACTGTACCACCAGGGAACTCCTTGAGTAAGTTTTTAAATTGATTACGAAGAGAGTCTGATTTTATTTCCTATGGTTTAGTCGCTAAGTTGTGTCCAACTCTTGGACCCCATGGACTGTAGCCCTCCAGGCTCTCCTGTGCATGGGATTCTCCAGGCTAGAATACTGGAGTGGGTTGCCATTTCCTTCTCCAGGGGATCTTTTCGACCCAGGAATCGAACCTGGGTCTACTGTGTTGCAGGGAGATTCTTTACCAACTGAGCTGTGCTGTGCTGTGCTTAGTTGCTCAGTTGTGTCTGACTCTTTGCGACCCCATGGGATGTAGCTCGTCAGGCTCCTCTGTCCATGGGGATTCTCCAGGCAAGAATACTGGAGTGGATTACCATGCCTTCCTCCAGGGGATCTTGCCAACCTAGGGATCGAACCCAGGTCTCCCTCATTGGAGACGGATTCTTTACTGTCTGAGCCACCAGGGAAGCCCACCGACTGAGCTACAAGGGATATATTGGAGGGAAACAGTGAAAGGATCTTATTTATTTTAAAAGCATATTACTGAGACTTCCCTGGTGGTCCAGTAGCTAAGATTTTGAGCTCCCAATGCAGGGGGCCTGGGTTCGATCCCTGGTCAGGGAACTAGATCCCACATGCCACATCTAAGACCCAGTGCAACCAAATAAATAAATATTTCTTTAAAAAACATATTACTTAGGTGTGTATGTATACATATATATGTACTTTTTACATTTTATTTTTAATTGGAGGAAAATTGCTTTACAGTGTTGTGTTGGTTTCTGCCGTTCAACAATGCAAATAAGCCGTAACTATACATATATCACCTCCCTCTTGAACCTCTCTCCACTCCCCTGATCCCGCCCCTCTAGGTCATCACAGAGCACCAAGCTGGGCTCTCTGTATTATGTAGTAATTTCTCACCAGCTATCTATTTTACACATGGCAGTGTATATATGTCAGTGCTATTATACACACACACACACACACACACACACATATTTTTGTTTGCTAATACTAAATTGCTATTTAGATGCACCTACTTGAGACACTTTTTAAAATTTATTTATTTTTTAATTGAAGGATAATTGTATATATACTTTTATAGCTAGCTTTTCTCACCTAATGTATCACAAACACTTGACAATCATTAAATATTCTGGAATATATCATGATTTTGATGGGTAATAACATTCTGAGTGCATGTCATTTTGTACTTTTTTCTGTTGTCACTCATTTGTTTTCAACCATCTCTTAATCTAAAAGGTTTAATACCAAAATGGAATTTTGGGATTTATCTATTTAAGTAGAAATCCTAAAGAAACTACCCCTTACAATTAAATATAATAATATAACATCAAATTAATAGAAAAAAAAAGAGTAAGGGGCTCATTTAACAGATACTGGAAACTCATCTAATGAAATGTAAAACTGACCTAGATTTAAACTTAAGGAAAAAATGTAACAGAGGTTTCTGTTTTCTTAATATGATATATTAAGATTAATATGATTAATATGATATAATTAAAGCCAAATGCCACTGTTATACACACCAAAATGGTACTTTGGAAGGAAAAAATTACGAAGCTGGTACCAGTCATTACATAAGTTTAAAATAACACCACATGTGCTGATAATGCTACCATTTTTCATTGATTATAAGCCTCACATTTTTTTTTTTCACATTTTATCAACTATGATGGTAGGATATGTTTTACAGTTGATGGTATTTCATAGATGATAGCTTTTCTTCTTGATGGTTTAAAAATAGTGATGTGTCTTAGTTGATGACATTTTAGATGAAATATGGCATTATGAAAAGGAAATAAAAGCAGTAGGTAAATAATATCACTTTCAGTACTTGACATTATTGTATAGTAAGAAAACCAACTGGAATGTTCTTAAGGGATATATTTTTAAAACCTGTGGAATCTCCAAATTCACAACAGTGGTAATACCTGTATAATCTTTTCTTTTTCCTGAATGAATTACATTTTTATTGAGTCACAAAATTCTTGTGCATTAAATCCCTTACACTGAAGTCAGCTGCCTTTTTAGTTTTCACTAAGATTTTATCTTTCACACAATGGCCATTTCCTCCCCCCCAAATAATTAATTTTGCTTTTTAATCACTTTTTTGCATACATGGTTGCTCATGATGAAGCAGAGCTGTGTGAGATGTGTCTGCAGAGGTTCTCTTGGAAGGTTCCCTTGCCAACTAAACACTCATTCCAGCAAAACACACCAACTTCATAGTAGCAAAATGACAAATTGCATCTCATGAACCTTTGTGGAACTTTCAAATTCAACTACAAAATTAAATATGTGAAAGCCACAATCTATGGTAAATGAGTTGCAGCACATCTAATGAAACACAATCAAATGCATCACTAGTGAGAAGAGATTATCTTAATGTATGATGATCAAGAATATTACATTCAAGTCTGGGTACAACACCTTAAGTCAAATTAGATTATTTTTGGAAAACAACCAAGTTATAGAACCTTGGGGAAAATCTTGGAGTAGCTCTAGATTTAGTCCAAATTATAGGGGACATAATGACTGTGTTTAGGTATTTGAAGGCTTATCATTATTGTTAGACTTTTGTCTCTAGAACTAGGACCAGTGAGAAGCAGTGCTAAGGGAATATAAAGAGGGATTTATTAGTGAAAACTCTCAAAATAATATTAGAGGTCTCAGGGCTTAATAGGGTTCCCACAGTGAATTTGTTCAAGCAGAGGCTAAATGATAATTTCCAGTATTACAGAGAAGAGTTAAACCTGGGATGAGTTGAACTCTACTCTTTAAAGTTCTGTCCAGTCCTGTTGCTGTGTAATTCTCAGAAAACACAATTAGAATAAAAAGTTGTTTTCTAGTTGGATACACCTCAATTATCTGAATTATTACCCAGCTTATTGAGTACTTACATTATAACCAGTATTATTTAGGATATGGTTGAAAATGCAAGCATATTCTTTGGGGAGCAGGGAGTGCAGAAGCAACTAAAGAAAACAGAACCCAGCACTTAAGGTAGCAAGGGGACAGATTATGGAAGGCTTTATAAGCCTTTATAAGCCAGAAGGGGTTAAAAACCATTCTTTTGTGTGGAATGACTGCTAAGGAATTAATTTTCTGAATGTTACTCATTATGGCAAAACCTGTTTCATTATATTTTAAGCTGGGTCATTTGATGTTCTTTGTAAAAAGAACATTTGAAAGCAAGTTGAAATCCTGGAGAACAAAACATGATTCTAAACAAAAAGTTTTATTTGCTCCTGAAACCCCTCCTCAGCCCCCGACCCACACCCCCAGCAAAGAGAAACCTTGAATTCTGTGGGTTATAATGCAAATGGCCGTGCTTGGTACAATGTGCTTGTTAGATAAATACTTCTTGAGTTGGTTCTTCTGTAAATAAACTCCCTTGCCCTCCCCCATATCCCAGAATTGGGAGGCCACCTAGAAAACTTTACCCCTATTCATCATGGTGCTGATGTGACACATGGCCTTATTAGGTGACCAACAGTGGAGGCACAAAAATCAGGTATTAAGAGATATCCAGTATCAGATAGGCTTTTCTGGGAGGGGATGTGTAAGAAACCTACATCAGTTGACTCTTGAACACCATATGGTATATACATTTTTACTCTATGTTGTAATGTTAATAGCTTATAATAATTTACATTAATAAATTGAATGCCTCCTTTGAGATCTTATTGTTTACCTTTTTGGATAAATTGCCTTGAGGTTTGGTTATAGTGACAGATAGGTGGCTCAGATGGTAAAGAATCTGCCTGCAATGCAGGAGACCTGGATTTGATCCCTGGGTCAGGAAGATCCCTGGAGAAGGGAATAGCAAACCCACTCCAGTATTCTTGCCTGGAGAATTCCATGGACAGGAGAACCTGGTGGGCTGCAGTCCATGGGGTCACAAAGAGTCAGACATGACTGAATAACTAACACTTTCATTTATAGAGACATGGTTAGAAAGGAAACATTTGGTAACAGAAATGAAAATACAGGCAATTTCTAATTCATTGTTGTTTTCCAAGGTGAATTTTTGAGAACTTAAGGTCAATAGAAGCATGTTATAATATAGAAAGTTACAGGCAGTCCATGAAAATCTCCTTATCCCATGATAGATATTAGGTATGTCACTAGGGCCATTAATCAACTATCCCTGACTACCACATGTGAAGTCTGAGTCTATACTTTTGAATCCAAATCAGGAATATCTTACCCTGGCAGAGCAAGTTGCAGTGGTTCTGGATTTATTCATGTGGTGGGATTTGGATTAGTGGGGGAATTGCAGATCCTTAACAACACTGCAATTCTCCAAGTGTTCAGAACTGGGAAGGCTGGGGGCAGGGCAACAGTTGTGCCCTATTACACTGTGTATGGGCTTCACATTGGTTGGGAAGTGCCTGAGCTATGTTCAAGAGCTGTGATGTTTTCACTCATGCCTCTTTTTGAGTGCTGTTTTTCTCTGAAGCTATAACTGAAACCAGAAGAGCTTTCTAGAAGAAGAAGAACTGTGTAGATTCTGAAAGAAGTGTATACCCATGAGACACAATAGTATTGTGAAATGAGTGTTGACTTTTTTGTAGGCAGTACGGGGAGGGAAATGTATGTTTTCAGTGATTGGCTATTTTAAGAGTACCTGTCTAATAACCTCTTAGAAAACACATTTTCAGCAATATGATAAAAATAGACACTTAAAAAAAATCACTTTTTTTTGTTGTTGGGTGGGGGAATCACTTGTAAGGTCCACACAAGTCCTTCTGTATACTCTCTGGATCGACTAGTTGCGGGATTTCGAACACGAAGTCAGATGCTTCTGGGTCGCTTAGAAGAACAGGATGAAGTTCTCCAGTGCCAGTTTTCTGATAACAGTGATGATGAAGAGTCAGAAGGCCAAGAGAAATCGGAAATTAGGTATGTTAATATATATATTAATATTGACTGATTTAATAAGCATAATTACATGGTACAGTAAATATATACAGAAATAGGGGTTTTTTTACATTAAAAAAATTTTAGTAGAAGAGTTAAGTGGTTTTTGCTACATATACTGTCAACTAATGTGTTTCAAAACCAGTATTTGAACACGTCAGTCTAACAACTATAAAATACCTGTGTTTTTAGAATGTTTATGGTGATTGGAGTTTAATTTTCAGAGAAAAAGATTTTGGATTTCCTAATTCTGCTGCCACAGTGGCAAAAAACATGATGAATTTTCCATTGGGTCCAACATTGTGGGGGGTATCTCTTTACTTGGTGAAATATTAGTAAATTCCATTTATTTTATGTAAGCCATAATTTAAAGAGTAATTTGGGCGAAAACTAATTTGAGGGCAGATTAAAAATGACTAACAGACAAGTTACCTTTGGTCCTGGCCTTTTCCTTTTTTAGACATAGAAGTTGCTCATGGATTCAGAAGCCAGGCTCTGTTTGTTCACTTGTTGAATTGAATGATATTCAGGATCAAACACAAAAGTCAGGATTGGAGAATGAAGGTACACAGACTCTCTCAAGTACTTTAGATCTAATATTTATAAGACACTTCTCTTTTTCTTCAAGCAATAATTTAAGAAGCATCTAGGGATTCTCAGAGACAGAAACTTGGTTTGGAGTGCTTTCCTGGCTTTTCCTTTATGTTCTCTGCTCTGTGCTCTGATTTCTTGTTCTTTTTACTCCTTAGTAAAGCTTTTTCACCAGTCAATTCTAGATAGAGTTATAGGCTAAATCTCTCAGAATGGGGATTTGATATTCAAACTTGAGTTTAACTTCCCACTCTTGCCTTCTTTAAAATCCATCTTAAGTAATTTACTGGGTGTTTCTTCACTGCTTCACTGGCACCCATGCCTACCATTAGTGGTGTATTTGATATTAGAGCCAACTTAGTCTAGCAGATGCTTGTAATGTTCACAACTGATGAGAATTTTATGCATTAAAAAATGGCATAAAAGATGTTTATGTTGCAAAAACTGTATGAGGAGATTTTAGCTCATTTTTCTTGGCTTATGAGTGGTGAAACACAAAGAATACAGAGAATATAAATAACATGATAAATAAGTCCTACACTGTGAAAATAGCATCTTTTTTAAGAGCCTAGGCATGTAATATTAAAACATGAAACGAAAATAGATTTTAAAAGTGTATAGTAGTATAGATAAGTGCTACAGTCACCATCCTTGAACCATTTGTCACTGGTCTACAACCAGGTAAGAAACTTATATCAGAATGTAAATCAGTGCATCAACTCCTTCATTGAGGAAGTCTATGAAAAAAGTCTCAGCTGAACTAAAACAGTGAGGTAATTGATCTATATTCTGGTACAAGACAGTAACAAACAGTATGGGCCCTGTTCTGATTAGTCTGGAATAGAATGCATTCTCTGATTACAGTAAAACTACAAGTTAGTAGGAAAAAAATGAAAACCTCTACCCATCTGGAGATTTAATAGCTTTTTTAAGTAGCTCAGATTAAAGAAAAAGTCAAATTGCAGAATATCTAAGAGCAATGAGAAACTGTGTCGGAACCTGCAGGATATGACTAGAGCATATACATGTTTTAAGGAAAGGAAAACTCACTGTAAGCTGGAAAACTAAAATCACAATTGCCATGTTTTTTCCTTCTCTGTCCCTTCCTCTGGTACTTCTAGACTGCTTCTGTGTCTGCTTTTTTTATTTTTAAACTCTACTTTTGTTAAATGTTTCTGAGCAGATAGTTTTATTTCTCAGCTTTGTTTCTTTTATTTTGAAGATTTAAAGATTGAATGTCTCCAGGAGAGTCAAGAGTTAAATTTGCAAAAATTAAGAAATTCAGAACTCATACTTACTGAAGCTAAACAAAAAATGAGAGAACTTACTATTAACATCAAGATGAAGGAAGATCTGATTAAAGAATTAATTAAAACAGGTAATAGTATCTAGTGAACTTATGAGAAAGAAAAGGTTCTAAAGGTGCTTCTCATGTTGTAACATTTATTTTAATTTCTGATGCTCAGGACTATCCACGTCAGTCTGGAATTTGGTATAGCAAGGTGGGCTCTAAAGCCAATACGTGGAGGTTAATTATCAAAAGAATTTTATTATGTTCAATTTTATCTATGAATTGTCCTAACCAGTGTAAACTCTGTGTTGTCCTGAATCTCTGTGGCCCTTAATGTTTTTTGTCACTTTTTAAAGAAATGTTATTCTTGGCATCTGGAAATAAGATGTCCAAGATGTTTTCCTAACTCATTTTAGTAAATACCTATTTTAAATTATTGATCTTTACTTTCTTGAATAATTTGTTTTTAACATTAATTACAAGCTTTGTATTTTAACTGTAGATAACTTTTGTTTTTCTGAAGATGTAAGGATTTGTCCTTGAGAGCTGTCTTCTTGAGTGAGCCAGGCTTTCAGCTCCTCCCCTTAGTCTCAGATTCTACCAGGTTGGGTGTATATACCACCACCTTTCCTCACCATCCAGCTCCATTAGGCTTGCTCTAAAATGCACACCTCAAGTTTTTTTGGTTCCCCCAACTAATATCAAAGTATAAGCCTTGACTACTATGAAATTCAGTAAAGAATTGAAGGAATTAGACCACTAACATTTCTTTTCCCAGTTCCAATGCAGAACAACTCTCTGGTCTCCTGGGGGAACTGAAGGAGATACTACTAATACCTTCCTCTTCTTCAAGCCCAGGGCTATAATCACACTCAGACTACACAAATTATGGGTACCAGATCCTCTGCCAGCAAGGAGAAACTTGGCTTCGCTCTCCCTCCTCTTTCTTGAAGTCTAGCTTTTTAGCTGTCAGTCTTCCTTTCTCAACTTCCTTTCCCCTACAGTTGGATACAACTGAGCGCGTGCACGCGCGCGCACACACACGCAAACACACACACACACACACACACACACACACACATAGATGCTGTCCAAAGCATTTTTGTTTCTCATTCCTGGCAGTGCATCCTTCCAGCTCCAGTTATTTCACGTGTTTGATTTTGATTGTGCTCCTTCCTCGTAGGCAGGATCGATGCCAATAAACCTCCCTTAGGTGAATCTAGGAAACAGTTTAGAAGTTTAAATGGCTTCTGCATTCCCATGATTTCAGGGTAGTGTGCAGGGAACTTGAGGATATTTACTGCTCTAAAATAAATGATTTTCTTTCAGATAGGTTATCCCACCATGAGATGTCTAGCAAGCACACTTTTGTAGCCTGGTATACCCATCCGGCACCCCACTCTAATACTCTTGCCTGGAAAATCCCATGGATGGAGGAGCTTGGTGGGCTGCAGTCCATGGGGTCGCTAAGAATCGGACACTACTGAGTGACTTCACTTTCACTTTTCACTTTCATGCATTGGAGAAGGAAACGGCAACCCACTCCAGTGTTCTTGCCTGGAGAATCCCAGGGATGGGGGAGCCTGGTGGGCTACCGTCTATGGGGTCGCACAGAGTTGGACACGACTGAAGCGACTTAGCAGCAGCAGCAGCAGCATACCCATCCTGGTTGCCTTAAAATAGAGGATATCTGCACTTAAACTGAGCAGGTTCTCTTCTTGCTCATTAGAATGGAGGGCAATTTGGAGCTTCCTGAAGACCCTTAGAGATGGTGTTTAGCAGAAGGGTCAATGTGTACTTCCTTTTCAAAGCCCTTTCCCTGAAGACTTCCCCAAATAGTAGCTACTTCAGCCAAAATGAATAACAATGACAATTATTCATCAGTTTTAATATATACTTTTTTCACATTATAATATCTCTGAAATCAGAATGCATCTTAAAAATCAGTGGCATTTCAGCATTTAACATGGTGTAATTGGTACTGTAGTTTTTCTTAGTGGTTCATAAAATATTGGTGTGTTAAACAATTTTTGGGACTTAGAGTCACTAAAACATTGTCATATATATTTTAAAGTTAGTCAGAATCAGAAATGTAGAGCCAGAAGACAACTTACATGTACTTATTTATAATTAATTAATTTTTTTAAATTAAAAGGTTTTTATTGAAATTTTGTTTTGTTTTTATTTTTATTTTTATTTTTTTTTAAATTTTATTAATAATTCAATGCCATTCTCCCAAATCTTCCCACCCTCTCCCTCTCCCACAGAGTCCATAAGACTGTTCTATACATCGGTGTCTCTTTTGCTGTCTCGTATACAGGGTTATCGTTACCATCTTTCTAAATTCCATATATATGCGTTAGTATACTGTATTGGTGTTTTTCCTTCTGGCTTACTTCACTCTGTATAATAGGCTCCAGTTTCATCCACCTCATTAGAACTGATTCAAATGTATTCTTTTTAATGGCTGAGTAATACTCCATTGTGTATATGTACCATAGCTTTCTTATCCATTCATCTGCTGATGGACATCTAGGTTGCTACTTGAAAAAAATTACTAAAAATTAAAAGATTTTATTAAAAAGTTAAAGAATTTTAAAATTCAGAGATTTATTTTAAAATTCAGAGATTTTAATTTATTAAAATTAATAAACTTTTATTAAAAATTAAGAGACTTTCAGGATACCAATATAACAACTGGACCCTATGATTATTCCTTCTATGAGCTCTAGACTCTTACTTCCCACTGCCATGGGTTTGCTAGTCCAGGAATAGCTGACTATTCAGAATAAATCAGAATCAAATTTTCAGGGTCAGTAGCTGGGCTTAGTGATGCTTTCTAAGGCCCACTAGACTTCACATTCCAGGATGTCTGGCTCTAGGTGAGTGATCACACCATCGTGATTATCTGGGTCATGAAGATCTTTTTTGTACAGTTCTTCTGTGTATTCTTGCCACCTCTTAATATCTTCTGCTTCTGTTAGGTCCATACCATTTCTGTCCTTTATCAAGCCCATCTTTGCATGAAATGTTCCCTTGGTATCTCTGATTTTCTTGAAGAGATCTCTAGTCTTTCCCATTCTGTTGTTTTCCTCTATTTCTTTGCATTGATGGCTGAGGAAGGCTTTCTTATCTCTTCTTGCTATTCTTTGGAACTCTCCATTCAGATGCTTATATCTTTCCTTTTCTCCTTTGCTTTTCGATTCTCTTCTTTTCAAGGCTATTTGTAAGGCCTCCTCAGACAGCCATTTTACATTTTTGCATTTCTTTTTCATGGGGATGGTCTTGATCCCTGTCTCCTGTACAATGTCACGAACCTCCATCCATAGTTCATAAGGCACTCTATCTATCAGATCTAGTCCCTTAAATCTATTTCTCACTTCCACTGTATAATCATAAGGGATTTGATTTAGGTCATACCTGAATGGTCTAGTGGTTTTCCCTACTTTCTTCAATTTAAGTCTGAATTTGGCAATAAGGAGTTCACGATCTGAGCCACAGTCAGCCCCCGGTCTTGTTTTTGCTGACTGTATAGAGCTTGTCCATCTTTAGCTGCAAAGAATATAATCAATCTGATTTCGGTGTTGATCATCTGGTGATGTCCACGAATAGAGTTTTCTCTTGCGTTGTTGGAAGAGGGTGTTTGCTATGACCAGTGTGTTTTCTTGGCAAAACTATATTAGTCTTTGCCCTGCTTCATTCTGTATCCCAAGGCCAAATTTGCCTGTTACTCCAGGTGTTTCTTGACTTCCTACTTTTGCATTCCAGTCATCACTGCAGATGGTGACTGCAGCCATGAAATTAAAAGACGCTTACTCTTTGGAAGGAAAGTTATGACCAACCTAGATAGCATATTCAAAAGCAGAGACATTACTTTGCCAACAAAGGTCCGTCTAGTCGAGGCTATGGTTTTTCCAGTGGTCATGTATGGATGTGAGAGTTGGACTGTGAAGAAGGCTGAGCGCCGAAGAATTGATGCTTTTGAACTGTGGTGTTGGAGAAGACTCTTGAGAGTCCCTTGGACTGCAAGGAGATCCAACTAGTCCATTCTGAAGGAGATCAGCCCTGGGATTTCTTTGGAAGAAATGATGTTGAAGCTGAAACTCCAGTACTTTGGCCACCTGATGCGAAGAGTTGACTCATTGGAAAAGACTCTGATGCTGGGAAGGGTTGGGGGCAGGAGGAGAAGGGGACGACAGAGGGTGAAATGGCTGGATGGCATCACTGACTCGATGGACGTGAGTCTGAGTGAACTCCGGGAGTTGGTGATGGACAGGGTGGCCTGGAGTGCTGCGATTCATAGGGTCGCAAAGAGTCGGACACGACTGAGCGACTGATCTGATCGATCTGATCTGATAATGAAAAGGACATATTTTTTGGGTGTTAGTTCTAAAAGGTATTGTAGGTCTTCCTTCTTGTAGGTCTTCCATTTCCTTCTCCAAGGGATCTTCCCAACCCAGGGATCTAACCCAGGTCTCCTGCAATGCGGGCAGATGCTTTAACTGCTGAGCTACCAGGGAAGCCCGTAGGTCTTCATAGAACCATTTAACTTCAGCTTCTTCAGCGTTACTAGTTGGGGTATAGACTTGGATTACTGTGATATTGAATGGTTTGCCTTGGAAACGAACAGAGATCATTCTGTCGTTTTTGAGATTCATCCAAGTACTGCATTTCGGACTCTTTTGTTGACCATGATGGCTACTCCATTTCTTCTAAGGGATTCCTGCCTGCAGTAGTAGATATAATGGTCATCTGAGTTAAATTCACCCATTCCAGTCCTTTTTAGTTCACTGATTCCTAAAATGCCGATGTTCACTCTTGCCATCTCCTGTTTGACCACTTCCAATTTTCCTTGATTCATGGACCTGACATTCCAGGTTCCTAGGCAATATTGCTCTTTACAGCATTGGACCTTGTTTCTATCACCAGTCACATCCACAACTGGGTATTGTTTTTGCTTTGGCTCCATCTCTTTATTCTTTCTGAAGTTATTTCTCCGCTGATCTCCAGTAGCATATTGGGCACCTGCTAGTGGAGGTGATGGAATTCCAGTTGAGCTATTTCAAATCCTGAAAGATGATGCTGTGAAAGTGCTGCACTCAATATGCCAGCAAATTTGGAAAACTCAGCAGTGGCCACAGGATTGGAAAAGGTCAGTTTTCATTCCAATCCCAAAGAAAAGCAGTGCCAAAGAATGCTCAAACTACCACACAATTACACTCATCTAACACGCTAGTAAAGTAATGCTCAAAATTCTCCAAGCCAGGCTTCAGCAATACGCGAACTGTGAACTTCCAGATGTTCAAGCTGGTTTTAGAAAAGGCAGAGGAACCAGAGATCAAATTGCCAACATCCACTGGATCATGGAAAAAGCAAGAGAGTTCCAGAAAAACATGTATTTCTGCTTTATTGACTATGCCAAAGACTTTGACTGTGTGGATCACAATAAACTGTGGAAAATTTTGAAAGAGATGGGAATACCAGAGCACCTGACCTGCCTCTTGAGAAACCTATATGCAGGCCAGGAAGCAACAGTTAGAACTGGGTGTGGAACAACAGACTGGTTCCAAATAGGAAAAGGAGTACGTCAAGGCTGTATATTGTCACCCTGCTTATTTAACTTATATGCAGGGTACATCATGAGAAACGCTGGACTGGAAGAAACACAAGCTGGAATCAAGATTGCCGGGAGAAATATCAATAACCTCAGATATGCAGATGACACCACCCTTATGGCAGAAAGTGAAGAGGAACTAAAAAGCCTCTTGATGAAAGTGAAAGAGGAAAGTGAAAAAGTTGGCTTAAAGCTCAACATTCAGAAAACGAAGATCATGGCATCTGGTCCCATCACTTCATGGGAAATAGATGGGGAAACAGTGGAAACAGTGTCAGACTTTATTTTTGGGGCTCCAAAATCACTGCAGATGGTGATTGCAGCCATGAAATTAAAAGACGCTTACTCTTTGGAAGGAAAGTTATGACCAACCTAGATAACATATTCAAAAGCAGAGACGTTACTTTGCCAACAAAGGTCTGTCTAGTCAAGGCTACGGTTTTTCCAGTGGCCATGTATGGATGTGAGAGTTGGACTGTGAAGAAAGCTGAGCACTGAAGAATTGATGCTTTTGAATTGTGCTGTTGGAGAAGACTCTTGAGAGTCCCTTGGACAGCAAGGAGATCCAACCAGTCCATTCTGAAGGAGATCAGCCCTGGGATTTCTTTGGAGGGAATGATGCTGAAGCTGTAACTCCAGTACTTTGGCCACTTCATGTGAAGAGTTGACTCACTGGAAAAGACTCTGATGCTGGGAGGGATTGGGGGCAGGAGACAAGGGGACGACAGAGGATGAGATGGCTGGATGGCTTCACTGACTTGATGGACGTGAGTCTGAGTGAACTCCGGGAGTTGGTGATGGACAGGGAGGCCTGGCGTGCTGTGATTCATGGCGTCACAAAGAGTCGGACACAACTGAGGGACTAAACTGAACTGAACTGAGCTGGACTTAGAATGAAAAGAGATACAGAAATAATATTTATATTCTGTTTTTCTCTATGTTCTAAATATTCAAAAGAAAAGCATTTCAAAAAAATTTATCTTTAATAAGTTCAAATGAGATGAAAAGGAGAGGGAGCCAGCTCTAGATTAAAGGATTCTTAAGAAATATAACAATAAGATGTATTGTGACCTTATTTGGATTGTGATTAAAATAGACTAATTAAAAAAAAAATAGGCTAATTGTAAGACATTTTGAAACCATTGGGAAAGTCTGAATAGGGACTGGTAGGTATTAACATTGTTGGTATGATAATGACTTTTTGGTTATTTCCATAATCTGTATAAGTGCTTGTTAAAGTATTAATATATATAGGTAATGTTATGACATCTGGAATTGTTTTAAAGTTTTAAGTAAATTAAAGAAGAAAAAAGGCATAGATGAAAAAGCAGTGGCAAAATCTTGGTAACTCTTGAATCTGGGTGATGGAGATTCATTATCAGGATTATTCTCCTACTTTTGGTATGTTGAAAAATTTTCATAATAGTGAAAAAAAGAGAATTCAGAGATAGATTATCAGTAGTAGGAAGACAAATTATAGTAAGCCAGGGGCCGAAGAGTCACCCCAAATACCTTTCTAACTGGAGTTTGATGCCTGCATAGGTAAACTGCAAATTCAGAACAAAAGATGAACCAGAAAGAAGATTGAATGGCACCAGATGGGGACAGTCATTAAGGGTCTAATTCTCAAGAGGCCAGATGACAAGTTGTGTTTGGGATGTGAAGGGACAGCTAGATTTTTAATGCTATGCCTTAAATAGTTACATGGCCAGCATTTTAAGAGTAGGGAAATTTTATGTTTTTGGTGTTTTACTTAGTTTTTAAACATAATTTACAATTGTTATTACTATTATTATTATCATGAAGGTAATGATGCCAAGTCCGTAAGCAAGCAGTATTCTCTGAAAGTAACAAAACTTGAACATGAAGCAGAACAGGCAAAAGTGGAATTAACTGAAACAGAAAAGCAACTACAGGAACTGGAAAACAAAGATCTTTCTGATGTTGCTTTGAAGGTAAAATTACAGAAGGAATTTCGTAGAAAGATGGATGCCGCTAAGCTAAGAGTCCAGGTAATTTAAAAAATGTAATTGAGAAAACTTATTTAAGGCTTCCTGCTTTTGAGGATTCTTATACCCAGTTAGGAAAGAAGTAGGATTCAGTTTTTACTGGAAGAACTGGAAGGCAAGCTTTCTTTTCCAGTATGCTGGTGGGTTTGCATAGTTTGTCTGTGTAGTATATTTCTTCATTCAAGAAGTGTATTTTAACCTTTTTATCAAAACTACATGATTATAAATGAAGATAACCACAGAAATAGTGTTATTTTCTGAAGGATAAAAATTAACTAATGATTAAATAATCATATATAAAATATCTGGTATGTATATAGCACTTTCTTGACATTCAACAATGATACCTTTTAGATAGTTTACTGAAATTATAAGTGATTGGTTTAAGAAAGGTTAATAATTGAATACTAGTTGTGCTTGTTGAAGTCGCTCAGTCGTGTCTGACTCTTTGCGACCCCATGGACTATAGCCTACCAGGCTTCTCCATCCATGGGATTCTCCAGGCAAGAATACTGGAGTGGATTACCATTTCCTTCTCCAGGGGATCTTTCCGACCCAGGGATCAAACCCGGGTCTCCCACATTGGAGGCAGATGCTTTAACCTCTGAGCCACCAGGGAAGCCTACCGAGTATTACTGCATCTTATTCTTAATTTCCTAATGCTGGACTTTGCTACAACCTCAAACATAGCTAAAGACTTATATTCTATGAGAAATACTCCATTACAGAGAGTTACTGTGTATGAAGTTATTCCCAAATGCTTTTGGTATGGTCAGAGTGCTTTGTTAGTCTGCTTATAGTGAATTTGCTAAAATGCCTTTTCCATTTCTTTTGATTCATAATCTGTTGCTTTCATATTGTTTCCACTGTAGGTAGAATGAAATTGTAGTCAACCTAGTCAGCACATTAGTTGTCTGTTTTTTAACTGTGCCACAGTTATTTTCTTTCTTTTTTTTTTTTTACTTTTATTTGCATTTATTTTTTGCGGCATTTATTCCTGGGCCATAAGTTTTTGTTTCTTCAGTTTCTTCTGGGATATCTTTTTCTTCTGTGCAACCTCCTCTTCTGGTTTAGGAACAATCTGTTCTTTTTCAGAAAGGATCCTCTCAGTGTGGCAGGGAGAGCTCCTGTAGGGGCTCATCCGACCGTGAGCTCTGTAAGTCCTGCGCCGCATCTTGGGGGCTTTGTTCACTTGGATGTGCTCCATGACCAGAGAATCTACATCTAAGCCCTTAAGTTCAGCGTTACTCTCTGCATTTCTGCGCATGCGTAGTAAAAATTCAGCACTCTTTTTGGGCCACCGACCCTGCGTCCAGCCCCACTCTTTGGCCTGTGCACACCTACCAACTCCACTGTTGTAACGACGGAATGGCACACATTGCTTCTTTAAAGTGACATCCTTCAGGTACTTGGTGGCTTTTCGGATATGCATACCCTTATGGCCTGGGCAGTTTCACGAGTGTTCTTAAAGCGAACACGAAGATTTGAACCTCTTGATTTGCATGATTTTGTGGGGTTTTCTGGGTCAAGTGAACAGCGCACCATTTTTAGGGGTCACCTCAGGCCGCTTACCGAAAAAGCCACAGTTATATTCTTTAAACAAGATAAGTGTTCATTGCACACCTCCTGTGTACCAGGTTCTATTCTAGATGGGGATGCAAAAGTGAATAGAGCAAGAGTCCCTCCTTCTAGAGTTTTTAATGCTACCTCAAATATATGGATGTTGCCATTAAAGGTTCTTTTTACTTAAGTAGCCCTCAAGTCAACACCAAGTTAAAATAACATGACTTGACACTTTGCACTTTCCTTTTGAATACATATTTTCCCTTAGCAGTTCACCTCAGAGAGTCTTGGGATCAATTCTTTTTTATTTCTCAGCCACTTAAATTAAGGCTATGATATCTAACAAAGTACTCATTTTAACAAAACATTAATAGAACAAAACAATTAAGAATTTTCCTTTGTGATTATTATGAGATTAATAATTTCATAGGTTTATATCCTACTTTTAGTACTGATAGTAATTTTTATACTCAAAATCAACAAGAACCAGTCTCGTGGTAATCAATCTACTGAGCTTCTCTATTTCTTCATAATTCAGTCCTGGAAGATTGTAGGTATCTAGGAATTTATCCATTTCTTCTAGGTTATCCAATTTTTTGGTTTATAATTATTGATCATAGTCCGTTATGATCCTTTGTATTTCTGTGGTTCAGATCAGTTCAGTTGCTCAGTCATATCCGACTCTTTGCTACCCCATGGTCTGCAGCACGCTGTGCCTCCCTGTCCATCACCAACTCCCAGCATTTACTCAAACTCATGTTCATTGAGTTGGCGATGCCATCCAACCATCTCATCTATCGTCCCCTTCTCCTCCCACCTTCAATCTTTCCCAGCATCAGAGTCTTTTCCAGTGAGTCAGTTCTTCGCATCAGGTAGGCACAGTATTGGAGTTTCAGCTTCAGCATCAGGCCTTCCAATGAATATTCAGGACTGATTACCTTTAGGATGAACTGCTTGGCTCTCCTTGCTGTCCAAGGGACTCTGAAGACTCTTCATACCACAGCATTTCTGTGGCATCACAATACAAATTCAGAAACAAATTCTCTTTCCTTTCTGATTTTATCTCTTTTTTTCTTGCTGAGCCTGGCTAACTTGTCAATTTTATTTATCTTTTCAAAGAACCAGCTCTTAGTATTGATCTTTTCTGTTGTTTTCTTTTAGTCTCTATTTCATTTATTTCTACTCTGATCTTTATTATTTTCTTTTTTCTACTAACTCTTGGCTTTGCTTGTTCTTTTCCTAGTTTTTTTAGGTGTAATGTTAGAAGATTGTTTATTTGAGATTTTCATGTTTCTTGATGTAAGCCTGTATCACTGTCCACTTGCCTCTTAAAACTGCTTTTGCTGTGTCCCATAGATTTTGGACAGTTGTGTTTCCATTTTCATTTGTCTCAAGGTACTTTTGATTCTTTTCTTTGTTGGCCTCTTGGTTGCTTAGTAGCACATTGTTTAGTCTTCATGTGTTTGTGTTTTTTCCCAATTTTCTTGAGATAGCCAACATTATTATTTTTCTAAGTAGGTTATAGCCAAAATTATTATTTTCCTATGGAGGTTATTATATTTGCCATATAAATCTATAGCTTAAGCCTTATTTGTGGATTTAGCAAAGATTATTTTTATGATTGAGATTAAAAGATTACATGAAGGATTATTTACAGTGTTTGTGAATTATCATGTCCTTTTTTGTTTTCCATGTTTCTTGTTGTGTAACTTTTTCTGCTGAAAGTACTGATAAGGAAAGGAAAGAACTTACTTAAGTTCAAAAGAAATTCTGATAGGCCAAGGACTGAAATAAGTTTCCCTTGTAGTTGTAGAAATTTCTGTACCTTTGCCATATACATGCACAGCTGCGGATGCTCAAGATGACAAGGATGGTGGTAGGGAGAAGAAGGAGGGTGATAGTTAAGTGTCTACAAAGTGCTCTATACACACAAGATGTTTTATATGTATTATTTAATCATTATTTAATCCTTTGAAGTGTGTATTTTTACACGCTTACAAATGAGGAAACAGGTTTATGAAGGTAAAATAACTTACTCATCGTCATATAATTGTGATGATAAAAGTGGTTTTTGGTACACTAACAGTTCATACCATTTAAAAATATTGAAATACTAGTTGTTTTATTGGTATAATGAAGTTATTTTAGTTTTTAAAACTTAAATTTGTATTAATTAAAAAATCTGAAATCTGTGTTCTTTGCCTTTGGATATATATATAGCATTATATGTTGTATTAATATTTTAATGCTAATAGAGTACACATTCCACATTTGAGCATCTGTGGAATAAGCACAAAAGACAATGACAACCTATCTCACTTGTAAATAAGATTATCAGTACTTATACTGATGTTTTCAATATCATGTGGAAAAGGCACTACAGTACTAATATTAACATTTTTGCTCCAATATTGCAATTACTGTCAAAAATAAGTGACAAAACCAGGGACCAAATTCAGGCTTGGGAAACTGCAGAGTCCTGTGGCATCCAAGCTAGTAGTACTCAAAGCAGTCCACTGCAGATTATTCATTATTGGTCTGCAGCGGGATAAAGGTAAATAGGAGCACAGCTTCCCTCATCAAAAAAAGTCTTGCATGGAAACACCATCAGCTGAATCTAATAATGACCTTCATGGTGCAGGCTGACCGCAGTCTGTGACTGGTACTGGTCCACAGACCACCCTTTGAATAACCCTGCTCCTAAGCTACAATGCGTCTGTGAATACTTAATTTAATTAAAACAAAATGTGTTTTTTTTCCCCCCAGCAGTTTATTGCCAAGATAAAAGATATAATTAATTGTAATCTACATAACTTACAAATAACCTCACCTTAACTTTATTTCATGTAAGATGTACTTAGTGCAATGCTAAAGTATTTAATACAAATCTGTTTGTTTGATCAAGATTAAATTGAAACACTGGTATTTTATATTAATATAGTAAGCTCTTCACAGATGTTCACAGATTTTTAGTGCTGTCTATGGATAACTTTTGCTAGAGAGCAAAAGCTTTACTTATGATAATTAAAATAATAATTATAACGGTTACTGTCTGGGAAAATGGTATAATTTCTGGTCATTTTAACTCAGGGATTAATGATTTAGGCTATAGCTGGATTTTAAATATGAGTACAATAGAATACTATGCAGTCATATAGAACAAATCTATGTGGAAAGACCTCTAAGATAAATTATATAGAAAAAAAAGGAGGTGGAGAATAGTCTACCTAGAATATATATACATAAAGTTATTTATATGCATATAAATTATTTCTTCAAGAATACTTAAGAAATTGGTAATTTTGTTTCAGGAAGCAGGACAGGTAGATTAGAGTCTTTTTAAATATAAGTTCAGTTTTGTATTGTTTTAATTTTTATTATGTACATAAAGTATTTTTAAATTAAAACACTCAAAAAAAGAAGCAGCAATGTTGGTTTTGTTCTATTTGGCTGCCAGCACCAGGAAGGTTCATCATTCTTTACATCTTGTGAAAATTATGATAGTTGACTGATTGTAAAAGTAGAAATATAGAAAACAATTGTGAAACTGTCAAGAATAAATTAAAATCTAGGAAGAAATGCCAACATGTGTAATTTTTTTTTTGTAGAAATATCAAGTATATTAATAAGAAATGCATACAAGTTTGACTATCACGTTTCACATATTGCAAATATATATACACAAATAGATGATAGAAATCCCTTAAAATTGTTGAAATAAATTTCAAAGTAAAAATAATGTAACTGATATGAAATATTCAAAGATTATAAAAAACTGTTTAAAGGCATTTTTCACATTTTAATTGAATATTTTTTAAATTAAAAAAATAATTTTAATTCATTTTATTTTATTTTTTTTCTTTGTTTCTTTTTTTTTTAATTTTATTTTATTTTTAAACTTTACAGTATTGTATTGGTTTTGCCAAATATCGAAATGACATGTGTAATTAAATGAAAAGTTTTAAGTTCACTGGAAGGATATGAGAAATGCAATTTTTTATTTTTAAATATTCCATGTGATCCAGGTCTTACAGAAGAAGCATCAAAATAGTAAGAAATTGGCATCACTGTCAATCCAAAATGAG
Organism: Bos indicus x Bos taurus; assembly: GCF_003369695.1. NCBI lineage: Eukaryota > Metazoa > Chordata > Mammalia > Artiodactyla > Bovidae > Bos > Bos indicus x Bos taurus. The sequence continues at coordinate 77,085,339 of NC_040083.1, read as the reverse complement.
AAACGTGCTAATGAACTAGAGCAGAATGTAGATCACATGAAATATCAAAAGGTACAGCTGCAAAAAAGACTTCGAGAAGAAAACGAAAAAAGGAAACAACTGGATGCAGAAATTAAGCGGGATCAACAAAAAATCAAAGTAATATTGTCATACTTTCCTGCTAAGCATAATATGAAATGTTCAATGGCTCAGAGCTAATGAAACCAAGGTCTTGATTCAGTTGGCTTGTGAGGTATCTAACCTTGGCCTGTCCTTGGCTGCTGTTCCCATTCACCTTAAAACTTTGTTGATCTACATAGTAAAAGCTATTTATTGAATTCTGAGTACTGTCTTGAAGGCTTTGACTTCACAAAAGAAAATGCAATGATAATTTCTCTAACTAGGACCTTAACTTCAGTTGAGGCTGTCAAAAACATCAATTTATGAAGCTGACTTTCTAAAAAATATCTAACATTTGACTAGGATTTCCCATTTTCAAAGTGCTTTGACATGCCTTGTCCAGGTGTCAGCATAGGAAAAAGTACAAGGTAAAAATGATGGTACCATTTCATTCCTAGTGTGCAGAAAAGTGGTCAGACCTGTGTGCCTAGCAGTTGTAGGCTGGGAGGAACTAGTGGTATCAGCCCAGACTCTGGAGCTTGGCTAGTGTGTGTTCAAATCCCAACTCTCTCATTCTTGGCTAGACCATTTATTGGGAAAATCACTTACCCTCTCTGTGTCTGTTAATTCTTAAATATCCTTATCATACTTGCCTCAGTAGGGCTCTTCTGAAGAAAAGGAGGCTGATAATAATCATAATAACAACAATAACGAACACTTATCTAGCACTGTGTATCAGGCTCTGTTCTATTGAAATGTTAAGCCGAACCAAAGGTTTGGGACGTAATTGGAGGTTTCCTAGATTTTAAACTTAGGAAAGTAACATATTCTCAGACCTTAGAAAAAAGAATGACAGAATTTAGACACGGAAGGGAACTTAAAGAGCATTTAAGCCAAGTTACTGATTCTTTATTTTTTTTTTAAACACTTTTATTGAGATATACTTCACATATCATGCAGTTTACCAATGTAAAGTGTATAGTTCAGTGAGTTTTGGTATATTACATTATTGATTTTTATAAACTGTGGTAAAATATAATACGAAATTGAACATTTTTACCTTGTTTAAGCATATAATTCAATGGCATTAATTACATTCACAGTGTTGTGCAACCATCGTCCCTTATCTTTTTTTAAACCTTTTCATCACCTTCAGTAACCATTAAGCAGTGAGTCCTTTTCCCCCTCTTTCCCCCAGCACCTGGTAATCTTAATCTACTTCTGTATTTATGAATTTGCCTATTCTCAACATCTTATAAAAGTGAAATCATACAATATCTGTCCTGTGTCTGGCTTATTTCATTTAGCATAAAGTTTTCAAGGTTCAGCCATGTTGTAGTATATATCAGAACTTCATTCCTTTTTATGACTGGGTAATATTCCATTACATGCATATACAACATTTTTTTTCTACGTTTATCTGATAGACACGTGGGTTGTTTCTACCTTTTGGCTGTTGAATAGTGCTGTGATAAACATTGGCATAGAAGTAACTGTTCAAGTCCCTGCTTTCAATTTGGACTTGAAATACCTTGATGTGGAATTGCTGGGTCATATGCTAATTCTGTGCTTAGCTTTTTCAGAAACTACCAACTGTTTCTGATAGTGACAGCACCATTTTACATTCTTACCAACAATGTTTGAGGGGTCTGACTTCTCATCTTCATCAACACTTGTTATTTTCTGTTTCTTTTTTGTTATAGTCATCCAAGTACATGTGAAGTGGAATGTCATTATGATTTTGATTTGCATTTCCATATTGACTAATGATATTGAGCATCTTTTCATGTGTTTATCGGCCATTTGTATATCTTTTTTGGAGAAAAGTCTTTTGAAGTTGTCTTTTTTCATTGGATTGTCTTTTGTTACTGAGTTGTGGGAATTCACTCTATTCTGGACGTTAAACTTTGATACATGACTTCCAAATATGTTTTTTCCATTCTGTAGATTATCTTTGCATTTTCTTGATAATATTCTTTGATGTGCCAAAGTTTTACATTTTTATGATGTTCCAGTTCATCTGTTTCCTTTTTTTCACTTGCGCTTTTCTGTTCCTTTTTTTCACTTGCGCTTTTAGTGTCATATCTAAGAATTCATTTCCAGATCTAAGGTCATAAGGACTTACCCACCCCGTGTTGTCTTCTGGAGTTTTATGGTTTTAGCTCTTGTGTTTAGGTCCTTGGGCCATTTTGAGTTAATTTTTGTATGTGGTGTGAGGTAGGGGACCACCTTCATTCTTTTGCATGTGGAAATCCAGCACCATCTACTGAAAGACAATTATTTTTCTGTTGAATGGACTTGGTACCCTTGTCAAAAATCAGTTGACGATAGATCTATGAATTTGTTTCTAAACATTCAGTTCTATTCCATTTGTTTCTGTGTCTGTCCTTGTGCCAGTACACACTGTTTTGTTTACAGTAGCTTTGCAGTAGATTTTGAAATTGGGAATTAAGTCCTCCAACTTTGTACTTTTCCAGCATTGTTTTGGCTATTCGGACCTTTGCAATTCCATATGAATTTAAGGGTCAGCTTTTCCATTTTGGGAAAAAAGTCATTGGAATTTTGATACGGATTGTGTTGACTGTGTAGGTCTCAAGAGTAGTATTGGCATCATGGCAATATTAAGTTTTCTTATCCAGGAGCATGGGGTGTATTTTTTTATTTTTAATATTTTCTCCATTTTATTTATTTATTTATTTCATTTTCTGGCTATGCTGAGTCTTAATTGCTCTGGAGTTTTTTCTGTAGTTGTGGTAAGTGAAGGGCTACTCTTCATTGCAATGAGCGGGCATCTCATTGCGGTGGCTTCTCTTATTGGGGAGCAGGGCTCTTGGCACAAGGGCTTCATTAGTCGCAGTGCTTGGGCTCAGTTGTTGTAGTTTCTGGGATCTAGAACACAGGCTCAGTAGTTGTTCTGCAGGGGCTTCGTTGCTCCACAGCATGTCAGATCTTCCTGAATTGGGAATTGAACCTGTGTCTACTGCACTGGCAGGTGGACTCTACCACCCAGCCATGGGAGAAGCCTGGGGTGGTCTTTTCATTTCTTCTTTAATTTCTTTCATAGTATTTTAAAAATTTTAGTGTGCTAGTCTTTTACCTTCTTGGTTAAATTTATTCCCAGATATTTTATTCTTTTAGATGTTACTGTAAATGGAATTGCTTTCTTAATACTCTTGAGTTACTCATTCTTAATATTGTGATAATTATTATTTATAGAAAATAAATAAAATTTATTATTTATCTTCATTCAATACTGTGCTAAGCACTTACATGCTTTATCTCATTTATGTCTTTGTCTGTTCCTATATTTCCAGCTTTTCTTTTTCTGCTAGATTCTTTCTTTAAACAGCTTAGATTTTTCTCATCTGAAAATTATTCTTCATCAACTTTATACTTCTGTCTCTCTCTCTTCTTCTCTTTATAACCAAACTGCTTGGAAAAGTTTACTATATTTGATTCTGTTTCTTTTCTTTTCATTTGTTCTCTTGTCTTCTCCAGCCTGGTTTCTGGGTCTTGGCTGTACCATTCACTTCAAAGCTCTTGAGAAGAACATCAGTGCTCTCTCTGTGACTGAAGTCCTTAACATTGCATTCAACATAGTTAAGTACTTCCTCCATCTTGAGATATTTTCCCCTTTGCATTTGTGAAGTTATATTTACCTTGTTTTTCTTCTCTGATTGCTTGTTCTTTGTCTTTGCTAGCTTATCCTACACTATCGTTTCTTTACTTACGGGAATTACTCCAGACTCTAGCCTATGTCCTCTTTATTTTCCATACTTTGGCCTGGGTGTCTCTTTTCCCATGACTACAGTTTAACTCTGACAACTCCCAGGTTTAATCCTTAATACCAGATTTACCATTAGAGCTATGGATTCACACATCCAACCATTGGCATCTTTATTGGGTTGTCTTATAGGTGATCCACACAGTCAAAGGCTTTGGCTTAGTCAACAAAGCAGAAGTAGATGTTTTTCTGGAACTCTCTTGCTTTTTCGATGATCCAGTGGACGTTGGCAATTTGATCTCTGGTTCCTCTGCCTTTTCTAAATCCAGCTTGAACACCTGGAAGTTCACGGTTCACGTACTGTTGAAACCTGGCCTGGAGAATTTTGAGCATTACTTTGCTAGTGTGTGAGATGAGTGCAATTGTGCAGTAGTTTGAGCATTCTTCGGCATTGCTATTCTTTAGGATTGGAATGAAAACTGACCTTTTCCAGTCCTGTGGTCACTGCTGAGCTTTCCAAATTTGCTGGCATATTGAGTACAGCACTTTCACAGCCTCATCTTTTAGGATTTGAAATAGTTCAGCTGGAATTCCATCACCTCCACTAGCTTTGTTCATAGTGATGCTTCGTAAGGCCCACTTGACTTTGCATTCCAGGATGTCTGGCTCTAGGTGAGTGATCATACCATTGTGATTATCTGGGTCATGAAGATCTTTTATGTATAGTTCTTGTGTGTATTCATCCACCTCTTCTTAATACTTAATACCAAAGCCTTTGATTGTGTGGATCACAACAAACTGTGGAAAATTCTTTAAGAGATGGGAATACCAGACCACCTGACCTGCCTCCTGAGAAATCTGTATGCAGGTCAAGAAGCAAGTTAGAACTGCACATGGAACAACAGACTGTTTCTAAATTGGGAAAGGAGTATGTCAAGGGTGTATATTGTCACCCTGCTTATTTAACTTATATGCAGAGTACATCATGAGAAATGCTGGACTGGATGAAGCACAAACTGGAATCAAGATTGCCAGGAGAAATATCAATAACCTCACATATGTAGACGACACCACCCTTATGGCAGAAAGCAAAGAAGAACTAAAGAGCCCCTTGATGAAAGTGAAAGAGGAGAGTGAAAAAGTTGGCTTAAAGCTCAACATTCAGAAAACTAAGATCATGGCATCTGGTCCCATCACTTCATGGCAAATAGATGGGGAAACAGTGGAAACAGTGGCAGACTTTATTTTGGGGGGCTCCAAAATCACTGCAGATGGTGATTGCAGCCATGAAATTAAAAGACACTTCTTGGAAGGAAAGTTATGACCAACTTGGACAGCATATTAAAAAGGAGAGACATTACTTTGCCAACAAAGGTCTGTCTAGTCAAAGCTGTGGTTTTTCCAGTGGTCATGTATGGATATGAGAGTTGGACTACAAAGAAAGCTGAGCACTGAAGAACTGATACTTTTGAACTGTGGTGTTGGAAAGGACTCTTGAGAGTCCCTTGGACAGCAAGGAGATCCATCAAGTCCATCCTAAAGGAAGTCAGTCCTGAATATTCATTGGAAGGACTGATGATGACGCTGAAACTCCAATACTCTGGCCACCTGATGTGAAGAACTGACTCTGGGAAAGACCCTGATGCTGGGAAAGATTGAAGGTGGGAGGAGAAGGGGACGACAGAGGATGAGATGGTTGGATGGCATCACCAACTCAATGGATGTGAGTTTGAGTAAACTCGGGGAGTTGGTGATGGACAGGGAGGCCTTGTGTGCTGCAGTCTATGTGGTCACAAAGAGTCGGACACGACTGAGCAACTGACCTGACTGACTTATAGGTGAATTCAGGATCTTTCTTATCTCCTCACTACTCTTCCTCCCTGCTCCCTTAATGGGGGGGAAGTAAAGTTTTCCAGTGTACTTTACATGACATTTCAGTGCATTCAGTTGAGTAGACTAGAAATTTATCAATCGTTCTTGACTGTGTCGTCTTCCTCCTTACCCATATCCAGTGAACCAAAAAGCTGTACAGGCTGAATCTTCTGATGTCAGTTCTTGTTTCATTGCCAACAGCCTGGTCTGTGTGTTGCGGTCCTTCCTCCAGTCTGAGGAGCAGGCCCACCTCTTAGTCCTGTGGTCTTTGGGTCTCAGCTTCTCATCTCTCATGAACCCTGGCTTAAACCAACAAGACATAGCACTCTCTAAATCTTTGTTTAGGGAAAAGAAAGAAGCTTTTGAGTAGAACACATAGTCTGCTGAAATGCAACTCTTCTGGTAACTAAAACTTAGCACTTTCTTATCTGGGGTAATTTTGTTCCTTCTAGCCATCTCTCTCACTATTCCAGGAAAAGAAACAGTCTTCCCTGAAGATATATTGAAATTTCTATTACTTCATGCAAAAACAGCATCTGCTCAGAGTCCTAAGGGACATCTTGTTTGCTGTTGTGGAACTAGCTTTCTAACATTTCATTTTTCACTTGACTAAACCATTTCCAGTGAATACTAGGACTTCTGCATAGGTTCTTCTTAGAGCAGCAGTTCTTAACTGAAATAGTAAAGAAAAGATATGGGAACCCCTGAAATTGTGGATCAGTGTGTGATATGGGACTTTTACTTCTCTAAGCACCAATTTCCTCATCTGTAAAATGGGATTTATAATGGTATCTGTTTCATAGGATTATTGTGAGGGTTAAATGGGATAATTAAATAGATGTGAAAAGCATAGCACAGTACCTGGTAGACAGCTATTTTAATATTATGTTAGGGATTACAATATATGGTAAAGGTAATAATTTCTAGAGCAACATACAGAAGAGGGAATTAGATCACCTGTTACATACTTTGAAAGCATGTGTAGAAAAACGAATAGTAGAGAGGCAGCCTTGGTATAAGGTGCCTTTATTTCAGCATCCTAAAGTCACTGTGACTGTGACAGGAGCTGAATTACAACTGTGAACAAACAATAGGGAAGCATGAAAAATTAATGGTTAGTAAATATAAGAGGGTCTAAATTCACTCATAATTCAACTCAAGTGGGCATAGAAAATTTCTTTATTGAATCTATAGTAGCCTCGTGTTCTTTATGACACTCCTCCCACCCTGCCCAGCCCAATCCATGTCATAATAATTGCTGGAAATATCATAGGAACTAACCAAATATTCAATCTGTTCAAACCTTATTCTGATAGTTTAGACATTTCCTTCAAATAATTCTCAGTTCTCTTGAATAAGAATATTCCATTTTTTCCTCCCCATGCTTCTCGAATATAGGCTCCAGTGTATGTGGTGTTCCATTGTGCAGCTTTATTGCATCACATGGAGTTGAGGAGGAGGGACTCCCTGAGTTTCACTTGGTTCTTTCCTGTGACTGGCTGGAATCTGCTCTCCCTTGTCCACCTTTCCCGCCTGGCCCCTGGTGTGAAGCCAGTATAGTCTACACACTGGTCTCACTTTCAGTGTAGAGTGTAGAGGAGCTCTGGCTTCATCTCTTTTCCCTAGTTGTCCTCAACTCATCATCCTCATTCTCCAAGTGCAAGGAGTCCAATTAGTTGCTGTTCCCTGATCATAGTTCTGTTCTTTCAGCAAGACTGCATGGACCTATGGTGGGTATGAAGCCTCTGCACTGCAGTCCCCATTCTCTCTGCCCTCAGTGACACGTTTACTTATCATCCCCTTCCTAGGTCAAAACTCAAGAGTAAAACTGGGATACACATATTTCTTACTCTCTTTTTCCTCTTTTCGGCCATTTCCAGACCTGGAAAATGGTAGACTTCCCTTTTACTTCCTTTTTTTCAGTACTTCCAAAATTCCCTATGGAAAAGGTACAATTTGGGGGTCTTCCCTGGTAACTCAGATGGTAAAGAATCTGCCTGCAATGCAGGAAACTCAGATTTGATCGCTGGGTGGGGAAGATCCCCTGGAGAAAGGAATGGCAACCCACTCCAGTATTCTTGCCTGGGAAGTTCCATGGACAGAGAAGCCTGGTGAGCTATAGTCCATGGGGTTGCAAAGAGTTGGACAGAACTGAGCAACTAACACACACACACACACACACACAAGGTACAATTTTCATTTTATTATGAATTTGTCAGAGCCCAAGACCTTTGTAAAACAAGAACTAGTAGAAAAATGAAATAAAAATTAAAATATACAGTAAGTCTATCTTTTAATTATTAGATTCAATAGACATAAAATTATTCTGTTAAATTGTTGTAAAAGGTTCTAAACACTTACTTTTAATTTCTGTACTTATCCATCATGGACCAGTAAGAAATAGCAGTGCAGACCAGCCCACTTTGAGTTCATGGCTTCCTTCCAGATTCTTGCTAAGCTTTGGTGGTGGACAGTAACATCGTCTCTAAACCCCAGTAGAACACATGGGCCCTCTTGACTTGACTCTTAAGATGTGAATGGAAACTGAAGGAATTTGGAAAATACTCTGCAGAGGACCATGATCAGTCTTGAAAGACGATTCTCATGCTGAAAAATCTGAGTTTTGAATGCTGGAACCTGAGTATTACTTTTCTTTTTACATTTCTCCTGTGATAAATTCTAATATCCCTGTTGCAGATGGGTACCTTGGGTGGACTCACTGAAGGTAATGAACTCAGAAAGGCAAGAGAAAAGTGGATTTATAATTTTTATACTCTTACCCTTGTTACTCTCATTTGTAACACAGGCGAAAAATGAAAAAAAATACCTAGCTTTTCTGATTTTTGCTGTGAGATTTTATTGCTTGAATGGCTAACATTATTTTCTTCCTTAATAGCCCCAAGCTTCATCTACTTGTTTTCTTTCTCTTTGCAACTAGGAAAGTAAATATTAAAATGATTATCTGCATAAATACTTATTGATGGCCATGTAGTAAAAGCAATAAGGTGATTTAAATTCCTGTTTTCTATAGGAACTACAGTTAAAAACAGAACAGAAAGATCTAAAACTGAAAGCTGAGGACCTTGATGCATTTAAGATGAAAAGGAGAAAAGGTTCGTTTGGAAGTATAGACCAACTCCAGGTTTGTCGATTCTATTTAGTGTTTGCTGGTTTCTTTTCCATGTGATGGTTGTCTAAGTAGAGGTAAAAAGAGGTGGACTCTAAATAAAATCTTCAAACACTAAACTTTACTGCTGGAGTACAAAATTTCTAATATTTCTCCTGAAACTTTTCTGTTATTAAAAAGTAATTTCTCATCTAGAAATGCGCTGTACTTTTGTTTTGAATTTATTTTTAATTGAAGGATAATTGCTTTACAGTATTGTGTTGGTTTCTACCCAACATCAACATGAATGCTGTATTCTTACTTCAGTAGAAATGAGTTTATTTGAATGTTGTGAAATGTAAACATGAAAACTAGATTATGTTTATCCTTATGTCAAGACTGGTTTATTCCCTTGGAAACAGATATATTTCTAAAGATAAGAGCTCTCTTCTACTCAAACACAACCAAATTGTATATGCACAATATGTAATATATTAAAAAGCTGTTGTCTTAATGCCACATTTAAAAAATGAAATTCATAAATTAATATTAAAGTTCAAAGAAACAATTTTATGTAAATTAGGAATGGCAGTACTAAAAGTCTTAAAAATTACTGTACTTAAAACTAGAATTACCCTCAAATGCAAACGCATCAACCTAATTCTGAAAAAATTATTTGCTCTTCTTAAATCTTATATATTAATATTTTAACAGTAGGATTTAGGACATGCATGTATTCTCAGTTATTTTACTAGTGCTTTTTAGAAATTAGTTAAAGAGCTTTCTCTCTGACATGCCTGGTAATAATATTTTTGGGTGGAAGGGTATGTGAAGGAGTAGAAGAGGTAGGAAAGCATAGAATAGTTAGCGCAGCTTTACAAAACGTTAAGAATCTAAATTTAAATGAATACAATAATAGGTTCTCACAGCCTGCATTGACTTTGTTGGGTTAAAAATAATAATAAACAAACAAAGCTTCCTGCTTTTTTTTTTTTAACCTTCCTGCTTTTTAGTGTTCTAAAACAACATTTTCCAGAATTTGACTCTAAATAAGATTATAAATTAATCAATATGACTATCCAAAAAGCTTATAATAGGACCTTGTTTTGATATGAAACTCTTTTATAAGAAGAAAGTATTTAAAATTGGCACTGTGTGGTAGGACTATTTACTGTAAGAGAGAAGAGACAAAGTAAGACATTTTCAGAAAACTTACTAAGATACTGTGAATTGCACGGATCATAACTTTATTATCTCCGGGGCAGGAAAATTCACTCATTTATTATTGTTTCTCTAAAACACCTATTACGTTAGCAGACTGCTACCCAATCCTCAAGGGCTTCCCTGGACCTGGCGGGCTACAGTCCATGGGGACGCAGAGTGTCCAACGCGACTGAGTGACTAAGCACAGCACAGCACCCAGTCCTCAAAGCACAGCTGAAGTATTGCCTACTCTGAGGCAGGCATTGATGTTACTTCCATTTCTCAGACAGAACCAATCCCTTTCTCCATTTTTGCATACATATACCTAGGAGTTAGCTGTATATAATAACATTTATTATCAACAGTCATCATTTTTTGGTTTCTCTTTGATTGGAATGGAGCTTACAGAAGATCTCTTACTTAACTTTCAAACCCCACTCAGTCAAGAAATGTTTGTAGAATATGTTTTAGTTGCTAGTCTTCATAGGGTCTCATGTGTGGAGTTTCTAAGATATAACTGGATATAACAAAACTAAAGTATTTCTATCGTTGTTCTGGGATATCCTTACTGTTCTAGTGATTGTAGAGCTGCTATTTTAGGGTTTAGTATTATTCACATGCGCTGTTGCTTATAGGACCATACTATCTAAGTCTGGATGAAAAACTACGGAGCTCTGGACTCTGGATCTCACTTTGCCTTGGCCACTTTGCTCATTTTTTCTCGTGCATATTCACTGTCTTACTGTCTTAATATAGGTTTCTGGGAACAGGTTTTTTTTTTTTAATCAAGTTTGAGAAGAACTGGAAAATAGTACTATATTGATTTGTTTTTTTTGTTATTTAGGAAGCATTGCTTCATTACTCTGTCGCAGTGCAGATGGGCACTTGGTAGAGTCCATCTTGGACAGTTATTCCATTCACATTTTTGTTTGTACTTATTTCTAGGTACCCTTAGCTTAAGATAATACTGAGATGCTTGTTTTGGAAATCTTTACAGCTCAATTTATTTTGTAATTATTTGATGTTGACAGGTTATAATGCAGAGTAGATTTTCATGCCTTATCACCTATGTCTTTCCACTATGGCTATTCATTTATTCACCTCATTGGTTAATTGAATCAGAAATTCATTCAGTCATTCATATAACGTTTTATTGAAAGTCAATCATGGGCAAGGCAGTATAGCAGGCACTGGGGCTAGAGAAGCAAAAAGCTTTGTCCCTGCAGTCAGGCAAGGAGCTCATTCATTAGTGCTGAGATGGAGGTAAGCACCTCTGGAACAGACAAGATTTCCAGCATGTTCTCAGAATTGACTGTCAGTATATATAAAGAAAATTGTCAGCCTTAAAAATCCCAGACTCAAGCATTTTCAAGGAATAAATTTTAACTCCTTATAAAACAACACAGGAAGATGTTAACTTAGAACCACTTACTTCTTGACAATTTTGGACAGACACTATTTTGTCATTCTCGCTGTTCATTTAAGGTGTTTAGTCAGTCTGAAGTTATATTATTACCATATAAATTTTATGGTGAAGAAAAACAAATTGTAACATTTCTTTGGATTTTTAATTTAGAAATTGGATAAGCAAAAGAAATGGTTAGATGAAGAAGTAGAGAAAGTTCTGAACCAACGCCAAGAATTAGAGGAGCTGGAAGAAGACTTAAAGAAACGGGAGGCCATAGTTTCAAAGAAGGAGGCCCTGTTACAGGAGAAGAGCCACCTGGAAAGTAAGAAGTTGCGATCTAGTCAGGTATTCTATTTAATACGCTCTTTGACTCTGGTTGTAAGCCATAAATTGATATTTATTTTTCTATAAGGTAAATCAAACCACTGTGAAGTTAGAAACCAAAAGAAAACTTTTCTGGTTTTCAGTGTATTTGGCTTATTAGTGCTTACTTAATGACCATCAGTAAAATCTATTGCAGTTTTGAAGTAAAATGTTCAGTGTTCTACCAAGTATGAGTTATCTATTATTAACTTTTGGTGGTATTTAAAAAATTGTAGTGTGTTATACATAACATAAAATTTACCATTTTGACCATTTTAAAGTGTACAACTCAGCAGCATTAATTACATTCAGTGTTTACAACCATCACTGTTATCTATTTCCAAACTTTTTATTATCCCAAACAGAAACTATGTAACCATTTAGAATAGTTTGCTTGCCATTTCCTATGGAAGCCTCTATTATTAGCCTTAATGGACATTTTAAAAATAATCTGTACCATTAGAGAGTGAACATTGGGTGAAGGTTGAGTGATCATTGGTAATGTGGAAGAATAGACTTGAAAATGATCTAACTATACTATTAATCACAATTCCTATAAAAGAAAGAAGACTTTGTATAATACAGATTTGTTTATTTTTATACTTATAAAGAGTTGAGTATCTTTACAAAAATTTTTGTTGTAGGACTTGGGTTTTATGAGCCATTCAGATAAGTGGTTTTATGAAGGACTTTGCCTCAGTTTCAGGTTTTGAAAAATGACTGTAGAAGTATTATAAGGACCAGGAGAAGTTTTTTTGATAATAGCAGTAGCAATAATAGCGTCTGAAAATAAAGCTGACTTGCCCTAGACTTTAAGAAAACTTTCTCTACAAAGAGAAGGACAAATCCCATATGATATCACTTGTATGTGGGATCTAAAATGTGGCACAAATGAACCTGTTTTCAAAACAGAAACAGACTCATAGACTTGTGTTTGCCAAGGGAGAGTGGGGGAGGGAGAGGGATGGACTGGGAGCCTGGGGTTGGTACATCCCAGCTGTTACATTAGAATGGATAAACAACAAGATCCTAATGTGTAGCCCAGGGAACTATATTCAATATCCTGTGATAAACCATTATGGAATATATAAAAAACAATGTATATATGTGTATAACTGAGTCACTTTGCTATACAGCAGAGATTGGCACAACATTGTAAATCAATTATACTTCAATTTTTAAAAATTGTAAAAAAAGACTTTCTGCGCAAACCTTTGCCTCCAGCTGACCTTGAGTCTGGGTCAGTCATGGAATCATGGAATAAGCTCTGCCTCTTTATTAAAAAAACCTGCCTTTCATCCAGCATAGATGTACCACTAGGTCTGGGGTGATGGTGACATGTTCTTAACTTCTCCACCTTACTGTAACATGTGGACAAGATCTGCACTTAGCTCTCCTCTGTCTTCTGTTTCCCAAACACGTCAAGATAGCTTTTAGCAGCAGGCTATTGGACACTGGGGTAGGGGCAGCCCTTCTAACCAGCCTAGTTGCTGTTGCTCCATCCAGGTAGCTTGTCCACACTGGCTGTCAGGGTCAGGTTTTAGATGCTGCCCCTCTCCCCACAAAAAAGAAAGATGTAATGACAGCAAAGAGGATTTACAAATCAATGTATCAAGTGAATAAATAGAAGAAAATACCTGGGACCTTTATGATATGTTCTGTATCAAAAAAGAAAAAAGGACAAAAAGAAAGGAGTGAGAAGGAAACACTTATTCCTGAAATACATTTACTTTATGATGCAGGAAAAACAAAGAAAAGAAAATAGGTGTTTTCCAGTTTCAACGAGATGTAATATTTAGGAAGTAAGAACATACTGAGGTAAGCATAGAATACAAATAAATGAAACCCACAGTAGATCATAGCAAAATTGATTCTTTGAAGATAGTTTTAATTAAACAGAAGAGAAACTTGAGACATATTTCAGGGTTCTTTTTGGACAAAGGATATTATAAAGGATAAAACAAAGCATATTACATATTTTTTCAGTATTTAAGAAATACTATAAGATGTGATCGTATGCATTTCAGACAAGAAACATAGTATAAAAAAGCCTATATTCAAGGCTTCCCTGGTGGCTCATTGGTAAAGAATCCACCTGCCAATGCAGTAGACACAGGTTCGATCCCTGGTCCAGGAAGATCCTACATGCTGTGGAGCACCTAAGCCTGTTTGCCACAACTATTGAACCTGTACCCCGTAGCCCACGAACTTCAACTTCTGCAGCCCACATGCTAAAGCCCGTGCTCCACAACAAGAGAAGCCACCGCAGTGAGAAACCCGCACTCCACAACTAGAGTGGCCCGCTCTCACTACAACTAGAGGAAAGTCCATCAGCCCAGCCAAAAGTAAATTAAAAAAAAAGATTTATCTTAAAAAGTCTATATTCACACCATATACAAATAAAATGAATCAAAGACCTAAATATAAGTGCTAAAACTATAAACATCTTAGAAAGAAACATAAGTATAACTTTTTGTGACCTTAGGTTAAGCAGTGGTTTATTGAATATTACACCTAAAACACAAACAGAAAAAATTAGATAAATTGGACTTCATCAATTTTAAAAGCATTTGTAATATAAAGAACACCATTCAAAAAATGAAAAGATAACCCATAGAATGGGAGAAGGTGTTTGTACATCATTAAGTCTGTATTTAGAACAGATATAGAACTCTTTAAAAGCTCAGTAATAAAAAGGCAACCCAGTTTAAAAACGAGCAAAGGATTCAGATAGAAATTTCTCCAAAGATTTGCGAATGGCCGTTAAGCACGTTGAAAGATGCTCAACATCATAGTCATCCTGAAAATGCAAATCAAAATTTAAATGAGATGCTGCTTCATACCCACTAGGATGACTATAATCAGAAAAATAATTTTAGTGAGAATGTGAAGGAATTGGAACTCTTACACATTGCTGGTGGGATTGTAAAATGGTGCAGTTACTTTGGATAACATGTTGAACATAAAATGAACTAGCATCCACTCCTAGGTGTACATTCAAATCAAGTGAAGACATAAGTGCACACAAAAACTTGTACATGAATATTCATAACAGTATTATTCGTAATAGTCAAAAAATGAAAGCAACCCAGTATCCTTCAACTGATAATGTATAAGCGAAATGTGGTACACATTCATATAATGGAATATTATTCAACAGTAGAAAGGAATGAAGCACTGATACGTGCTACAACATGGATAAACCCTGAGAACATGTTAAATGAATGTTAAATGAAAGAAGTCAGTCATAGTAGACAATTCCATAGAGACAGAAAGTAGAATACTGGTTACTTAGAACTGGATCAGGGCTTGGCGAGGAAATAGAATGAGTGCTAGTGGGCATAGGGTTTCTTCTGAGAGACTGATGAAAATGTTCTAAGATTGATTATGGTGATGGTTGTACAAGTTTGCAAATATGCTTAAAACCATTGAATTATACACTTTAAATTGATGTGTATGAACTATATTTTAGTAAAGCTATTACTGAAAAAAAACCTATAAACACATAAAGGGAAAAAACAGTAGGGGAGATAACAGAAGACAAAAGGTTACCAAAAAAATGTAAGCTGGAAAGCAGATAGATAAGTGGTTACTGGCTTAGCAGAGCAGAAAAAGCTGAAATCCAAGTGCCTAGATGAGGGACACCAGTGAGAGTCAAGCCTTTATCTTTAGCTTTCTTAGTAACAGCTTCACAAGCTATAATTCACATAAACATGAAAAAAAAACTCAGAAATGAAGGGACCATGAATTTTAGAAGGGAGGAGTGAGGCCTGAGAATGAAAACAGGGCATGGTTCGGAAACCATCCTTTTCTAATTCTGGACTAGATGATTTATTTTCTGAAGATTGAACCAGGTACAGCAGAGGGCTGGGGTATGTCAAAATAAACAGGGAATGAATGGAAGTCTGAATCCTGAGATACCCATTTCCTAACCCCTTCATATATCCCAAAATGCAGGCAGCCAGACTTATACTTCCCAGCAGAAGATTGGTAGATTTTTCTGAAACAGTCCCAGGAAAAAATAGCCTAAAAATTTACATTTGGGAGCTCCCAACTAAGTGTCCAGGTTCCAGGTATCTCGTACTGTCATAAATCTTAACCCACCACAATTTCAGCATTTGAATACCTGACTCTTAAGTATGATGGAGATCTCAGGAATGCTACTAACATTAAAGATGGAGGCCAAAACAAAAGAAAAAAAAAAAAAAAGATGATCAGAAAAATTAAAGATAGAACAAGGAGCTGAAAAGACTTTAAAAATCCTAATGTCCTCAAGGTGGTAAAAGCTGATACTCCATCCATAAAGCAAGAACTGCAGGCTATGAAAAACATGAAAGAACTTTTAGAAATTAAAAAGCTCTGAAGGATAATGTTAAGAAACATCTCAAAAAGTAAATAAAAAATAAATAGAAAATAAGAGGAATAAAATTTAATTGACAGATAAACACACAAAGTCTATCATCCAAGTAACAGGAATTCCAGAAAGATAAAACAGAGGAAACAGGAGAAGAGGAGATTATCAAAGACATATTACAAGCAATTGCCAACACTGAAGATATGAAATTCTGGGTTGAAATAGTTTATCAAGGGTATAGCAAAGACTACCAAAAGCATATCATTGTATAAATCTTGAGAGTCAGAATGGCACTGGAGTTCTCAACCTTCTTCATTAGAAGACCTGAAGCAGTCTTAAAACTCATAAGGAAAATGGTATCCAAACAAAGATTCTCTTTTTAGACTACTATAAATGAAATGGTAAGGTAGAATACAGACATTTTCAGGTGAAAAAAATTATCTATAGCCTAGCCTGTCTCAGGAAACTACTAGAGGATGTGCTCCTTAAATATGAGGACACAAGCTATGGAAAAGAAAGACTTGGGACCCAGAAAATGTGCTCTAACTGGAGATTTTCAGTAGTACCAAAGGAAGTCCAGGAACAACTATAGTCTAGTTTGGAGCAGGAGGATGGAGACTCTAGGCAAAATGTTTCCAGAAGAGAAGAGAATGAAAATATTCCCTGATTAAGTTTTGATCAACTGAAAAAATAATGTTGAGAGGAATTTTATAGTTCTATTGGAAAAGAATTAGTTACAAGGTAACAAAAAAAAATTGTTCCAGATGGAAATATGATCATTTTGTCCTAGATAGTTATGAATAATATTCACAAAGTCATGTAAACTATTGATTTAAATAAAAACCGTAATACAACTTAAGTTGGGAGAATACAAGGAGGGGAAATACAGACAAGGAGGCATAAGAGTGCCAAATCCTTATCTTTCATAATAGACAACCAGTAGACAGTATCTAAAATTGGTAATGTTATTTAGAAACATGGACATAAACCAGAAGACATAGCTTTAAAGGTTAAAGATGGTCATTTCTAGGGAGCAGGAATCAGAGAAAGGGTGGTGTAGGAGACTTCTTTTTAAAAAAATTATAAACCTTAAGGTAGTATATACATGTAATTATTTTGATGAAATACCAAGACCAGGCACAGCCAAATAAATAATAAAAACTTTATTTTTAAATCTCCACTTAAAAAAAGACATTCAACTTAAGGCTTAGAAAATGAAGCCCCCCCAAAAAAATCCATGGGAGAAAATAATAATGTAAGAGCTAAAAATATGTTCACATAGTAGTTTTCTCTCTGTTTTTTTTCTGATTTATTTATAGTCTGTATTTCTAATAATTGACCTTAGGGTGTCTGGTTGATTATCTTTTTAGGCTTTGAACACAGACAGTTTAAAAATATCAACTCGCCTGAGCTTGTTGGACCAAGAGTTGTCTGAAAAGAATGTGCAGCTCCAGAGCAGCACAGCTGAGGAGAAAATAAAGATTTCAGAACAAGTACAAGCCCTCCAGAGAGAAAAGGATCAGCTGCAGAGACAAAGAAACAGCGTGGATGAGAAACTTAAAAATGGTAGCGTGTTGTCACCTGAAGTAAGTCAGTATGCTTTGGAACTGGAAGTACTGTATGATGGATCACTTGGATGATTTCCTTCACCTTTGTTACCGAAACATAAAAATGATAAACCTGATCAACTTTGTTTCCTTGAGACTTTGTCAGATGTACTGAATTTCCTTGGTACCTGTTTGGTGCCATGAGCCAGGCTTGACTAGAGACTGTGATGTCCTCTCATGGAGGTCCATGAATGTGTCCCCTTCCTAGCATTGCCAGGGATAGGGAGACTCACACGTGCCTTGAGTATGGCCTTTCTCAGCTGAGGTTTTCACAGAACACAGAAAATGATTTGAGGGACTCTTTTTCTCATTTCTTCTAAAGAGGGCACCTTTTCTTTATGCATCTTTCTTGTGTGATACTTGGTAATTCATCATCTATAACAAAGGCCTAGAGCATTAAGGGTTGTTTTAGAAAGTACGGGAGCATTGTTCCACACTAAGTTCTAGCCAAGTAGATATGCAAAATTCAACCCCCAATAGAAATACCTTTTAGGAGTTTTCATTTAAGGGAACATGTGGCTTCTCTTTTAGAGAAGGCAATGGCACCCCACTCCAGTACTCTTGCCTGGAAAATCCCCATGGACGGAGGAGCCTGGTGGGCTGCAGTCCATGGGGTCGCTAAGAGTCGACACAACTGAGCGACTTCACTTTCACTTTTCACTTTCATGTATTGGAGAAGCAAATGGCAACCCACTCCAGTGTTCTTGCCTGGAGAATCCCAGGGACGGCGGAGCCTAGTGAGCTGCCATCTATGGGGTCGCACAGAGTCGGACACAACTGAAGTGACTTAGCAACAGCAGCAGTGGCTTCTCTTCATCATTATTTTTTTAACTATGTAAAAGGTGTTGCATTTATTGGCTCCCAAATTGTCCCAGACTTTTTTTCAAAATTTTATTTCAGTTGGCAGTGGTAACCATAACTTATTATTTTATCAGACAAAGATGAACTTTTGAGCCTGGATTTTCTCTGCAAATATTTATGGTCAATGTCCAAAGTAAGGGAAAATTACTAACAAAAAGTAAGTGGCTGGGAATCACCTTGCTGTATCTTGTAGTGTTTTAGATTTGAGCAAGTATGAGAAGTTGAAGCGGCTAGTTAAGAAGGAACAGGGGAGAGGATTTAATGACATTGTTCATTGAGTTGATGAAAGAAATTGAAGACAAACTTGACTGGAGGTTATGTGACATCATGAGCTTCTACTGCCCTATTTTATAATTTAATTTGGGTAGCTTTGCCAAGAACCACAGAATGAGGTTTTCCCCTCAAGGCTGTCAAAGTCAACTCCCAGCCCTGCAGATCTAAAGGTCTGAGAGGCTAAAATTCAGCAAAACATTTGAGCATTTAAGGAATTCTTGAGTGCCCAGGACAGTTCCTGGGCCCTATGGAAGAAACAAAAAAGTAGAAAACATTATGCTTCTGAGGAATTCTACTCCATCTGAGAAGAGACAGAAAGATGAGAAAACTCTAAATCTTGATGAATATAAAAATCAAGTTATAGATAATGTAATAAAGCTATTTTGTTGTTGTTTAGTTACTAAGTCATGCCCAAATCTTTTGCGACCCCACAGCCTGTGGCCCACCAGACTCTGTCCCTGGAATTTCCCAGGCAAGAATACTGGAGTGGGTTGCCACTTCCTTCTCCAGGGGGTCTTCCTCACCCAGGGATTAAACCCACGCCTCCTCAGTGGCAGGCAGATTCTCTATCACTGAGCCACCAGGGAAACCTAATAAAGCTATACTTAATACATTATTTATCCAAAGCAATGCAGTGATCATTTGGTGGAAGATTGAATTAAGGCAGCATTGGTGAATCAGAATCTTGAGCTGGATTATGAAAAACATGGTATGTATTGATAGATATAAGAAAGAAGGTCATTTTAGATAGAACATTGTTAAATAAGGCATAGAGATAGGAATGAGCAAATTGTGTTTGCAGAGTGGTAGAGTGTCCATTTTTAATTTTTATTTATTTTTTAATACAATTTTTAAAGGTTATACTCCATTTACAGTTACTACAAAATATTGGCTATATTCCCTGTGTAGTATAATATGTCCTTATAGCCTGTCTTAGTCCCAGTTGATTGTACCTCCCACTCCCCAGCCCCTATTATGTGCCCTGCCACTGGTAACCACTATCTTGTTCTCGGTATCTGTGAGTCTGCTGCTTTTTTTGTTGTTGTATTCACTAGTTTGTTGTAAGTTTTAGATTCTACGTATAAGTGATACAGCATTTGTCTTTCTCTGTCTGACTCACTTACTATAATGCCCTCCAGGTCTATCCTTGTTGCTGCTGCAAATGGCAAAATTTTGTTCTTTTTTATGACCAAGTAGTATTCCGGCACCCCATTCCAGTACTCTTGCCTGGAAAATCCCATGGATGGAGGAGCCTGGTAGGCTGCAGTCCATGGGGTCGAGAAGAGTCGGACATGACTGAGCGACTTCACTTTCACTTTTCACTTTCCTGCATTGGAGAGGGAAATGACAACCCACTCCAGTGTTCTTGCCTGGAGAATCCCAGGGATGGGGGAGCCTAGCGGGCTGCCATCTGTGGGGTCGCACAGAGTCGGACACGACTGAAGTGACTTAGCAGCAGCAGCAGTATTTCTTTGTGTATATATACCACATCTTTATCCATTCATCTGTTGATGGACACTTAGGTTGCTTCCATACCTTGGCAATTGTAAATAAAGCTGCTATGAACATTGAGGTGCATGTATCTTTTCAAATTAGTTTTTCTTCCCAGATATGTACCCAGGAGTAGAATTGCTGGGTCATATAGTAGTTCTTTTTTAGTGTTTTGAGAAACCTCCATACTGTTTTCCACAGTGGCTGCAACCAATTTATATTCCCACCAACCGTGTATGAGAATTCACTTTTCTCCATATTCTCACCAACATTTGTTATTTGATGATGGCCCTTCTGACAGGTGTGTATCACACTGTGGTTTTTTATTTGCATTTCCCTGATGATTAGCAATGTTGAGCATCTATCTTCTCATATACCTGTTGGCCATATGGATTCTAGAGGGTCAGTTCTTCAAGAAACATTTGAGTTTCTATTATGAGGAATTCTGTAACTAAAAATGCTGTAATGTTTTGTGGTGAAAATACAGCACAATTCATGATACTTACTTGGCAGCCACCATGGATTGGTTTAAGGGAAGAGTAGAAGAATGATAATGTCCATTAGACCCAAATAGCATAGTAAGATCTTAGATTATGACAAAGTCTAAGTTATACTATTTCATTTAAAATGAGTGATTTCTATTGTATTATATCTAGGAAGAACATGTTCTTTTCCAACTTGAAGAAGGGATTGAAGCTTTGGAAGCCGCAATTGAATACAAGAACGAAAGTATCCAGAGTCGCCAAAACTTGCTCAGAGCTTCATTTCAAAACCTCTCTCATAGTGAAGCAAATGTCTTAGAAAAACTAATTTGCCTGAGTCCTGTTGAGATTAGAGCTGTTCTTTTCAGATATTTCAATAAGGTTTGTTTTTCAGGGACAGAGGGTTTTCTTATAAGTAGGGATCAAGATGGGTATACAGTTCACATATATGAAGACTTTACAGTACTGAATGTTGTCATCTGAAATCTTTGTGCTTATCCAAGTATTGTAGGCCTAAATTCTAGTGAGGTTCTTAAAATTGAAGGGTTTCTTGAAAGGAGGACGCTTTTTGAAATAGTTTTAAAATCCAAAGAATTTAATCCAAGTATTCTTCAGGCACTATTAGTTGGATGTTTTCTAAATTTGGTTGTTCCTACTTAGCATTCATGAAAAAGCAAGGGACCCTCCAGGTTTGAGTTCCCTTTCCTTCATTGCTGGGTAGGGGTACCTGTACTTTCTCATCATACTCTATGAACTGAAATAGAGATGAAATGGTACATCAGTGACAAAGATAGTGATCGATTTTGGCATTAACCTGGGTGTGCTTAATATAAATTAAGATATTTTATACAGATTTGACAGTTTACTGATAGAGATGTTTCATAACATTGAAAATTATATCCATCTTTTCTCCAATGTCTTCTCTTAAGATATATATTATGAAATGTTAAGCAAGTAGATTACTTTTGCTCTCTGAAAAATATATTCAGTTTAAGATAATAGACAATTAATGAAAAATAAAACACTGAAGTTTTAAAATAAAGTTCTAATTCTGTGAGACAAGTGAAATAAAGATGAACAAATTAAGAGAAGTGTTATACACAGCCCTCCTCTTGGATAATGACTATCAGAAGTACATTTCTGTCATTGATGTGAGTGCATCCCATCACTGGGTGTTTGGAGGGCAGAAGTGATGGTGCATATTGTCTGAGGCTTTGATACACATAACTCTTTTGTGGTGGTCTTAGTGCAAGGGCCAAGGTCAGTGGATTTTTCTGATCTTAAGAACCCTTTATAGAGATTAGTATTTTTCTGGAGAGAAGGTCTTTATGTTATTAACAATTACTGTGACACAGATACTGTCTGAAGTGTTTTTATATCAGTGCAAAGAGGAACCCACTGAACTAAAAGTAAAGTCTCAGGCCAAACTCTGTTTATAGCTGAAAAAATTCTGTCACTTATTTATAACATTCACTTTGGAGTTAAAAATGAGAATTATCTAGATGTTACAAGAGTCTTTAGAATTCTTGATATTTTAGACCGGGAAAATAGTTATAGGATTACAAATGTAAACTACAAAGATTATGTCTAAGAAATGATGGTGGGGTGATGGTTAGACCAACATTATATTTAAAATGAAGTTGTTACCAATTCAGAATCCCAACAAATTAAAAAAGGCTAGTTATTTTGTGGGTTTGTTACAAAGCATTTGCCTAGTTATACCATGGTGATTAAGGGCGTTCATCTTTATGAAGTCTAAGGAGAAGTAAATTAATCTATTATATTAGGCTGTCTAAGACAGTTAAAAGGTCAAAAAATGTCTTTGCTAGGTGGTTAATTTGCGAGAAGTTGAACGGAAACTAAAGTTACAGAATGAAGAAATTAAAATGAAAGTTCTGGAACGGGATAACATGGTTCGTGAGTTAGAATCTGCACTGGAACATCTGAAATTTCAGTGTGACCGGAGACTGATCCTCCAGCAAAAGGAACATGAGCAAAAAATGCAACTGCTGTTACATCATTTCAAAGGTAACTGCCCCTTCTCATCAGCTGTGTAAAGATGATGTAGAGGATGGGGATCAGGAGAGGAATTGGGTCAGTTAAAGCCTAACATGCATAAATAATTACTACTAACACGTGTTTTGTGCTTTGTGTGTTTGGGTCCACATGCTGGGATAGCTCTATGGACGTAAGGCACTTCATGCCTGAAATGCCATCTCGTCTGCCTGTCCCCAGCAACACACAGAGAACTGCTGCAATCCTGTTAGTTGTCTAGTTACTGTGTAGGAATGTGGGATGACATCTGGCTTGGTGATATATAGCTGAAAAGGTCCCCATTTCTAGGATATAGAACCTTGATATTTAAGTCACTTTACCTTTATAAAATTAAAGTGATAGGTTCTGTAAGATGTCTGGTTATAGTTCTCCTTTTAGTTATATCATTAAAGATTATAGCTTAGGTCAAAATTAGTCTACCATCGATGGGCACATACTGTTCCTTAGCACACAGTAGTTTAGTTCAACTGTCAACTGTGGTGTGGAAAGACTTGTCATAGCAGTTGGTCTTCACAATACCTGGGCTTATGACTGGTACACAAACAGTTCCTATGGCAACAGAACCACTGCCTGGCGATACTTCAATGCCTGGAATACTTCAGTTCAGGCAGCTTAGCTGTTGAGTCTTCATTCTCATGAATCTAGAGCTGGAAATGTGGTAAAAGGGATCTGGAAGAAGCAACCCAAGTAAGCAGAAAATTGGAAAATCTATGCATTGGAGTGTTGAGGCAGTCTGCCTGTAAGTTAAATTTTATAACCAGTTAATTAGCAACTAGTTGCCTGATGACAGGACTTCCTTGACTGGATTCCACAAGTTATTTCATTCAAACACGTGCTCTTTACATCATGTTATTCTGTCTTACATCTCTAAAAGTGATATTTTAATAGAATTTTTAATATGTTTTTTCAAGTGATTGGCATTTTACAAAAAAGCTCATGCTTTAGCCAAATGAGAACATTTTAAAAATCATTCATTACTATAGCTGGGACACGTTTTTCATAACTAAGTTGTAACTGAAAATATTTATGTAGGAAACATTCTGTGCAAAATTCTTAAAGAGATGGGAATACTAGGCCACCTTACCTGTCTCCTGAGAAACCAATATGCAGGTCAAGAAGCAACAGTTAGAAGTGGACATGGAACAACAGACTGGTTCAAACTGAGAACGGAGTAAGTCAGGGGTGTATATTGTCACCCTGCTTATTTAACTTATATGCAGAGTACATCATGCAAAATGCTGGGTTGGATGAAGCACAAGCTGGAATCAAGATTGCTGGGAGGAATATCAACAGCTTCAGGTATGCAGATGATACCACTCTAATGGCAGAAAGTGAAGAGGAACTAAAGAGCCTCTTGGTGAGGATGAAAAAGGAGAGTGAAAAAGCTGGCTTAAAATGCAACATTCTAAAAACTAAGATCATGGCATCTGGTCCATCACTTCATGGCAAATAGGTGGGAAAACAATGGAAACAGTGACAGACTTTATTTTCTTGGGCTGCAAAATCACTGTGGATGGTGACTGCAGCCATGAAATTAAAAGACGCTTGCTCCTTGGAAGATAAGCTATGACAAACCTAAGCAGCTTATTGAAAAGCGGAGATAATCGCTTTGCTGACGAAGGGGTGGGTCCATATAGTCAAAGCTATGATTCTTCCAGTAGTCACAAATGGATGTGTGAGTTGGACCATAAAGAAGGCTGAGTGCTAAAGAACTGATGCTTTTGAATTGTGGTGCTGGCAAAGACTCTCAAGAGTCCCTTGGACAGCAAGGAGATCAATCCTAAAGGAAATCAACCCTGAATATTAATTGTAAGAAATGATACTGAAGCTGAAGCTCCAATACTTTGGCCACCTGATGCAGAGCTGACTCATTGGAAAAGACCCTGACACTGGAAAGATTGAAGGCAAAAAAAGAAGGGGGTGACAGAGAATGAGATGGTTTGATGGCATCACTGATTTAACAGACATGACTTTGAGCAAACTCTAGGAGACAGTAAAGGACAGGAAGCCCGCATGCTACAGTTTATAGTGTCGCAAAGAGTTGGACACAACTGAGCAACTGAGCTCAGGACCATTTTCTAGATTTACCAGTAGGAGAGGGTAGGTCTGAAGATCAATAAACTGAATTTTACTTGTTGTAGAACATAACTCAAAGGGAACTGTTGTAAACATTACTAAATATTAATTAGAAGTTTTAAGTTATATTGTGGCATAAACTAGAGGTTTACTTATGGCTTTTTCCCCACTTCTCTTTTTCTGGTGGTTTTTCCTTTGTAATTTAATCTTTCAGCCTCTTCTGACAGGTTTCTGGTTTTTCTGGTTGTATATTTCTTTTTTATTTTCAATTTCCTTGGCCATGCCACAAGGCATGTAGGATCTTAGTTCCCTGACAAGGAATGGAACCCATGCCCAGTCTTTTTTTCCTTAAAGCATTGCATTTATTTAAAAAATTAATCTATTTATTTATTTTTGGTTGCACTGAGTTTTTGTTGCTGCACGGGCTTTCTCTAGTTGCGAAGATTAGGGGCTACTCTTCATTGTGACGTGGCAGGCTTCTCATCACGAGGGCTCCTGCTGTTGTGGAGCAGAGGCTGTAGGTGCAGGAGCTGCAGTAGTCGCAGCACACCAGCTCAGCAGTGGCAGCTGATAGGCTCCAGAGCACGTGCTCAGAAGTTGTGGTGCATGGTGTTAGTTGCTCCTCAGCATGTGGAATCTTCCTGGACCAAAGATTGAACCCACGTCCCCTGCATTGGCAGGTGGATTCCTGTCTACTGTGCTACCAGGGAAGTTCCCTGGTCGTATATTTCTTGGGCCTATAAACCTTAGGCTTATGACTTTTATATATCCACAGTTCCTGATACAAACGTTTAAGACACTGATGCAGCTGGACAGGGTTCCAAATGTAGACCTTACTTCTGATGTTCTGAGGATAAATTTAGTTAGTAACCACTCAAAAAGTGCTTATGAAACATGAAAAATACATAGTTTTAGGGGTTAGGATGGGGAAGGGCTCATCCTACTTTGAAAACATTTTACAGGCAGAAGAATCCATATTGTAGCTGAAAACAAATCCATTCAAGGAACAGACACCTGTAACATACTTCTCATCCTTTAAATAGAGTCTGGGAGCGCTGTTAGGATTTTCAGTCATTTATTTTAAACTGATTTTAAATGTAAATTTCTGTTTTATAGAGCGAGATGGGGAAGGCATTGTGGAAACTTTAAAAAATTATGAAGATAAAATCCATCAGCTGGAAAGAGATCTATATTTCTATAAGAAAACCAGCAGAGATCTGAAGAAGAAACTCAAGGAACTGGTAGGGGAAGCAATTCGGCGGCAACTACTACCATCAGAAAGTAAGAGATTTAGCATTACCTGTTGCGCCAACACCATAGCACGGTTTGCCGTGGAGCCTCTCCCAACTGATTGGATTATTTAGAATTCTGTCTCTGTAACAAAAATAGTTGTCTAGTCTATGTGTAAGACAGAACCACTGGATAAAAGAATAAAAAAACAAATGTATATGTGTGTAGGAAATGATCATTTACTGGATTGTCTACCATGTACCAGGGGTTCCTATATTTTCTGCTGCTGCTGCTGCTAAGTCGCTTCAGTCGTGCCGACTCTGTGCGACCCCATAGACAGCAGTCCACCAGGCTCCCCCGTCCCTGGGATTCTCCAGGCAAGAACACTGAAGTGGGTTGCCATTTCCTTTTCCAGTGCATGAAAGTGAAAAGTGAAAGTGAAGTCGCTCAGTCGTGTCCGACTCTTAGCGACCCCATGGACTGCCACCTACCAGGCTCCTCCATCCATGGGATTTTCCAGGCAAGAATACTGGAGTGGGGTGCCATTGCCTTCTCTGACTCACTAAAATTCTTAAAATAACCCTAAATATAGGATAGCTGTTTTTTTCCTGTTTTATAGGAAATGAAGCCTTCTGATTATCATAAAAAAGTAAAATAAATAGAGAATAACAAAAGTAAAGGTAAAATAATATCCTATGTATTTCTAAGATCACTCACGTTTTTCATATTGTGACCTCTGGAAATTCAAAAATATAATAAAACCATTGTTGAGACCAGGATGTTTTCTTGCATAATTATATGTAGATATGTAGAAATACCACCTTCCTCAATGAAATGATAAAACATGACAAAGAACTTTGCAAAAGCAAAAACTGCCATGAAGGTGATATATCTGTGATTAAAACATATTGTCTTTAAGCCCACCAGTAGAGAGCAACCCATATCTCTAAAATAATATATTCTCTTTTTATGAAAGAATTAGCCTTCCTTTAGAGAAAGTATTCTTCTAATAAGTTAAGTACAGTTTTGAAAGTTGACTTTACAGTCTTTTTTAGGAACACAGCTATTTTGTACCTGTAAACTTGGGTTGTTAAAAAAATTCGTTCAGGTTTTTCTGTACCAGCTTATGAAAAAACCCGAACAAACTTTTTGCCCAACCCAGTACTTAAAGATGATTACAAGAGGTAAAGAGTACACCTGAAACTAATATAATGTTACATATCAATTATATTTCAACTTAAAAAGATAATTATAAAAACTGAAACCATAAAAAATAGAGTCCAGTAGAGAATGATACATGTGTACAATGAAAAGATGTGTGCTGAATATATAATGTAAGCAGAATTAACAGTTTTAAATCTTAAAACTCAGTAATATTTTATTTTTCTGTTGCTGTTATTTTATTTTTTAAATTAATTAATTTATTTTAATTGGAGGCTAGTTACTTTATAATATTGTGGTGGTTTTTGCCATACATTGACATGAATCAGCCATGGGTGTACATGTATTCCCCATCCTGAACCCACCTCCCACCTCCCTCCCCATCCCATCCGTCAGGGTCAATCCAGTGCACCAGCCCAGAGCACGCTGTCTCATGCATTGAATCTGGACTGGAGATGTATTTCACATATGATAATATACATGGTTTCAGTGCTGTTCTCTCAGATCATCTCACCCTCGCCTTCTCCCACAGAGTCTAAAAGTCTGTTCTTTACATCTGTGTCTCTTATGCTGTCTCACATATAGGGTCATCATTACCATCTTTCTAAATTCCATATACATGCATTAATATAATGTATTAGTGTTTTTCTTTCTGACTTACTTCACTCTGTATAATAGGCTCCAGTTTGATCCACCTCATTAGGACTGATTCAAATGCATTCTTTTTAATAGCTGAGTAATACTCCATTGTGTATATGTACCACAGCTTTCTTATTCATTCATCTACTGATAGACATCTAGGTTGCTTCCATGTCCTGGCTATTGTAAACAGTGCTGCGATGAACATTGGGGTACATGTGTCTCGAATTTCAATTCTGGTTTCCTCAGTGTGTATGCCCAGCTGTGGGATTGCTGGGTCATAAGGCAGTTCTATTTCCAGTTTTTTAAGGAATCTCCACCCCGTTCTCCATAGTGGCTGCACTAGTTTGCATTCCCACCAACAGTGTAAGAGGGTTCCCTTTTCTCCACACCCTCTCCAGCATTTATTGTTTGTAGACTTTTTGATAGTGGCCATTCTGACCAGCGTGAGATGGTACCTGATTGTGGTTAAAACTCAGTAATATTTTAGAAAAGTAGTTCTAATGCTACATTATATTTATTGTAGGTATCATTTATAGGCATTTATATCATTTATAGGCATTTTCCCAAACAGTTCTATTTAGTCCTAAACTCGGTAAGCCGGTATATGCTAACCCCATTTTTAGATGTGGAAATTAAAGCTTAGCGTGGCCCAGTGACTCCAAAATAGACCAGTAAATGGAACATGGTCGGAGGTCCCTGGTCTTCTAACTCCTGGTTCTGTGTTCTAGTAAAAAGCCATTTTAGGATAGAGATGTAATACAAACATAACCAATTCTGCCAAAGAGACCAACCTTTCTGATTTCAGGGTAGTAATACAGAGGTATTTACTCATATAACTAAAACATTTACTTGAAATTCTGCCTGTGACATATAGCTGAACCTTTTACTTGAAATGCTATCTGCAAAAAGTAAAGTGTAAACAGATATTAAGTAGGAACAAAGCAATTAGCGTAACCCCATATGGCACCCCACTCCAGTACTCTTGCCTGGAAAATCCCATGGACGGAGGAGCCTGGTAGGCTGCAGTCCATGGGGTCACTAAGAGTCGGACACAACTGAGCGACTTCACTTTCACTTTTCTCTTTTCATGCACTGGAGAAGGAGATGGCAACCCACTCCAGTATTTCTGCATGGAGAATCCCAGGGACGACGGAGCCTGGTGGGCTGCCGTCTGTGGGGTTGCACAGAGTCGGACACAATTATACTTTCAAATTTTGGATATCTGAAATTAGCTGTTTACTGTTTAAATGGCCCATTTTTATACTCCTGAGTCCACTAAACATCTCTTAAAATGACAGTGTGGTATATGGTGGTAAACAGGCTTAAAAAACCTAGATCTTCATCATGCTCTTTAATGAAACAAACACAAAAAGATGAAAAAAAAAGTTAAATAATCTTGGAGATGTATAAAGTGAGGATAACTCATATCTTACCAACTTACCTGGGAAGTCTAGTCTTTTTTTTTTGACCTTGTAACTTGCAGGATCCTAGTTCCCTGACCAGGAATCAAACCCAGGCCCCTGGCATTGGAAACTCAAAGTCCTAACCACTGGACTACCAGGGAATTCCTGGAGGTAGACGTCTTAATGATGTTGAAGACGTTATCTCAGCTAATTTGCTATTTCCCCTAGAACTATCTTAAATATCTTTATTTTTTAGCTATAAAAAATAATATATAGTCATTATAGAAAACTTTGAAAATATAGAAAAAAAATCAGAAAAAATAACCCACAATCCTACCCAAAACTATTAATATTTCAGCATAATTCTTTTCAGTTATCTCCTTATGCTTTAAGAAAATTCATTTGAATTCATATTGGTGAAATAGCTTGTACTATATCCTATTTCAAAATGCTGCTCTAATATAATGGAACCCTTCTCCACATTCCAACATGCCAGAGGCTGTTCACCTTGGAGACCTGCTGCAGATACGGGTATGGCCTGGCATGAGATGTTTTAAATGAGACCGTTTGAATTATAAAATATAGCTGTTTAAATATTATCAAATTTTGAATTCCCTAACATCACTTCATGGGAAATAGATGGGGAAACAGTGGAAACAGTGTCAGACTTTATCTTTGGGGGCTCCAAAATCACTGCAGATGGTGAGTGCAGCCATGAAATTAAAAGACGCTTACTCCTTGGAAGAAAAGTTATAACCAACCTAGATAGCATATTCAAAAGCAGAGACATTACTTTGCCCACAAAGGTCCGTCTAGTCAAGGCTATGGTTTTTCCAGTGGTCATGTATGGATGTGAGAGTTGGACTGTGAAGAAAGCTGAGCGCCAAAGAATTGATGCTTTTGGTGTTGGAGAAGACTCTCTAGAGTCCCTTGGACTGCAAGATCCAACCAGTCCATTCTAAAGGAGATCAGTCCTGGGTGTTCTTTGGAAGGAATGATGCTAAAGCTGAAACTCCAGTACTTTGGCCACTTCATGTGAAGAGTTGACTCACTGGAAAAAACTCTGATGCTGGGAGGGATTGGGGGCAGGAGTAAAAGGGGATGACAGAGGATGAGATGGCTGGATGGCATCACTGACTCGATGGAGGTGAGTTTGAGTGAACTCTGGGAGATGGTGATGGACAGGGAGGCCTGGCATGCTGCGATTCATGGGGTCGCAAAGAGTTGGACATGACTGAGCGACTGAACTGAACTGAACTGAAGCTATAGAGAGTTTTTTTTTTAAGCTCTTTTTTAAAATAAAAATTTATTTTAATTGGAGGCTAATTACTTTACAGTATTGTATTGGTTTTGCCATACATTGACATGAATCCGCCATGGGTGTACATGTGTTCACCATCCTGAACCACCCCCCCCACTTCCCTCCCATCCCATCCCTCTGGGTCATCCCAGTGCTCCAGCCCCGAGTATCCTGTATTATGCGTCAAACCTGGACTGGCGATTCATTTCACATATGATAATATACATGTTTCAATGCCATTCTCCCAAATCATCCCACCCTTGCCCTCTCCCACAGAGTCCAAAAGACTGTTCTATACATCTGTGTCTCTTTTGCTGTCTCACATACAGGGTTATCATTACCATCTTTCTAAATTCCATATATATGCTTTATTATACTATTTTGGTGTTTTTCTTTCTGACTTACTTCACTCTGTATAATAGGCTCCAGTTTTATCCACCTCATTAGAACTGATCTAAATGTATTCTTTTTAATGGCTGAGTAATACTCCATTGTGTATTTGTACCACAGCTTTTTTATCCATTCATCTGCTGATGGACATCTAGGTTGCTTCCATGTCCTGGCTATTATAAACAGTGCTGCGATGAACACTGGGGGACACGTGTCTCTTTCCCTTCTGGTTTCCTTGGTGTGTATGCCCAGCTGTGGGATTGCTGGGTCATAGGGCAGTTCTATTTCCAGTTTTTTAAGGAATCTCCACACTGTTCTCCATAGTGGCTGTACTAGTTTGCATTCCCACCAACAGTGTAAGAGGGTTACCTTTTCTCCACACCTTCTCCAGCATCTATTGCTTGTAGACTTTTGGATAGCAGCCATTCTGACTGGAGTGAAATATGGTACCTTATTGTGGTTTTTATTTGCATTTCTCTGATAATGAGTGATGTTGAGCATCTTTTCATATGTTTGTTATCCATCTGTATATCTTCTTTGGAGAAATGTCTGTTTAGTTCTTTGGCCCATTTTTTGATTGGGTCTTTTTTTTTTTTTCTGGAATTGAGCTGCAGGAGTTGCTTGTATATTTTTGAGATTAGTTGTCAGTTGCTTCATTTGCTATTATTTTCTCCCATTCTGAAGGCTGTCTTTTCACCTTGCTTATAGTTTCCTTTGTTATGCAGAAGCTTTTAAGGTTAATTAGGTCCCATTTGTTTATTTTTGCTTTTATTTCCAATATTCTGGGAGGTGGGTCATAGAGGATCCTACTGTGATTTATGTCAGAGAGTGTTTTGCCTATGTTCTCCTCTAGGAGTTTTATAGTTTCTGGTCTTAAATTTAGATCTTTAATCCATTTTGAGTTTATTTTTGTGTATGGTGTTAGAAAGTGTTCTAGTTTCATTCTTTTACAACTGGTTGACCAGTTTTTCCAGCACCACTTGTATATTCTTGCCTCCTTTGTCAAAGATAGGTGTCCATAGGTGCGTGGGTTTATCTCTGGGCTTTCTATTTTGTTCCATTGATCTATATTTCTGTCTTTGTGCCAGTACCATACTGTCTTGATGACTGTGGCTTTGTAGTAGAGCCTGAAGTCAGGCAGGTTGATTCCTCCAGTTCCATTCTTCTGTCTCAAGATGTTTTGGCTATTCGAGGTTTTTTGTATTTCCATACAAATTGTGAAATTATTTGTTCTAGCTCTGTGAAAAATACCGTTGGTAGCTTGATAGGGATTGCATTGAATCTATAGGTTGCTTTGGGTAGTATACTCATTTTCACTATATTGATTCTTCCAATCCATAAACATGGTATATTTCTCCATCTATTAGTGTCCTCTTTGATTTCTTTCACCAGTGTTTTATAATTTTCTACATATAGGTCTTTTGTTTCTTTAGGTAGATATATTCCTAAGTATTTTATTCTTTTCATTGCAATGGTGAATGGAATTGTTTCCTTAATTTCTCTTTCTATTTTCTCATTATTAGTGTATAGGAATGCAAGGAATTTCTGTGTGTTGATTTTATATCCTGCAACTTTACTATATTCATTGATTAGCTCTAGTAATTTTCTGATGGAGTCTTTAGCGTTTTCTATGTAGAGGATCATGTCATCTGCAAACAGTGAGTTTTCTTCTTTTCCAATTTGGATTCCTTTTATTTCTTTTTCTGCTCTTTTTGCTGTGGCCAAAACTTCCAAAACTATGTTGACTAGTAGTGGTGAGAGTGGGCACCCTTGTCTTGTTCCTGAGTTTAGGGGAAATGCTTTCAACTTTTCACCATTGAGGATAATGTTTGCTGTGGGTTTGTCATGTATAGCTTTTATTATGTTGAGGTATGTTCCTTCTATGTCTGCTTTCTGGAGGGTTTTTTATCATAAATGGATGTTGAATTTTGTCAAAGGCTTTCTCTGCATCTATTGAGATAATCATATGGCTTTTATTTTTCAATTTGTTAATGTGGTGTATTACATTGATTGATTTGTGGATATTGAAGAATCCTTGCATCCCTGGGATAAAGCCCACTTGGTCATGATATATGATCTTTTTAATGTGTTGTTGGATTCTGATTGCTAGAATTTTGTTAAGGATTTTTGCATCTGTGTTCATCAGTGATATTGGCCATCAGTGATATTTAGTTTTTTTGTGTGTGGCATCTTTGTCAGGTTTTGGTATCACAGAAGAAATCAAAATATGCATAGAAATGAATGAAAATGAAAACACAACCCAAAACCTGTGGGACACTGTAAAAGCAGTGCTAAGGGGAAGGTTCATAGCAATACAGACATACCTCAAGAAACAAGAAAAAAGTCAAATAACCTAACTCTACACCTAAAGCAAGTAGAAAATGAAGAAATGAAGAACCCCAGGGTTAGTAGAAGGAAAGAAATCTTAAAAATTAGGGCAGAAATAAATGCAAAAGAAACAAAAGAGATCATAGCAAAAATCAACAAAGCCAAAAGTTGGTTCTTTGAGAGGATAAATGAAATTGACAAACCGTTAAGCAGACTCATCAAGAAACAAAGGGAGAAAAATCAAATCAATAAAATTAGAAATGAAAATGGAGAGATCACAACAGACAACACAGAAATACAAAGGATCATAAGAGACTACTGTCAGCAATTATATGCCAATAAAATGGACAACTTGGAAAAAATGGACAAATTCTTAGAAAAGTACAACTTTCCAAAACTGAACCAGGAAGAAATAGAAAATCTTAACAGACCCATCACAAGCACGGAAATTGGAACTGTAATCAGAAATCTTCCAGCAAACAAAAGCCCAGGACCAGATGGCTTCACAGCTGAATTCTACCAAAAATTTAGAGAAGAGCTAACACCTATCCTACTCAAACTCTTCCAGAAAATTGCAGAGGAAGGTAAAATTCCAAACATTCTATGAGGCCACCATCACCCTAATACTAAAACCTGACAGAGATGCCACAAAAAAAGAGAGTTATATATATATAACTCTCTCTCTCTATATATAAACTATATGAATGAAGTATTACATGTTTAATAATCAGTATCTTAGTTAACACATAACTGTTTTACTATTCAGTTGATTGGGTTTCAGTAGTCATCTTTTCATTGCCTGCCTGCCAGACTTTATGTGCTTTGAATATTTTTAGTATTTCCAAGTAGCAAAGAATTACTCTTTTGACTAAAATATCTTGGTTACTTCTTGATCATGCTTCTGGCTCAGTGCATCTGTTTTCTAACATTTTGTGAGGATAAAATCAGTTAATATGGACATGCAATCTATGTACTTGTTTAACTATTTAAAATTATCCTTGTATCAGTTAATTAATTTAAATGTCACCCATTAATTAAAAATCTAATAGGCTTAGCTATGAGTGATGGAGAACCTAAAGCTGAATGGAACTCAGGTCCTTGTCAGAGAGCTGATAGTCTTATGGTGTGTTCAGTTGTAAACTAGAGCAGAGCCAGTAAATGATTGACCAGAGGTTAAAGTCTAAGGACCATAGTCTTCCTCAGTGGGCCTAAGGTGGGCTTCATGGAAGAGATGGCCACCCTGGTGCAATTGATATTGACAGAGTATCGTCATATCAATTTAAGTCACTTATAAAACTGTATGTGTTAGGATATTAGAGTCAGAAGATCTGGTTGGTATTCTAATTTCTTTTACTGCCTGTGTAATTATGGATGAGTTAAATCTTTTGTTTAGTCTGTTCCATTAGTGGTGAAATTCTGGAAGAGGGAAACTGTATTGTGAGGAATCTAAGTGGGCTTGGGAGTGAACATTTCCAATGAACCCATCTCTGCCCTTTCTCTTACAATCTTTAAAAACTAAGATGCCAGGCTTCCTCTGCCAAATACTATGACCTGAGCATCAGGATTTCTTTTTTCATTGAAATATAGTTGATTTACAATATTGTGTTAGTTTCAGGTGTACAGTAAAGTGATCCAGATACACACACACACACACACACTTCCCTGATAGCTCAGTTGGTAAAGAATCCATCTGCAATGCAGGAGACCCCAGTTCGATTCCTGGGTCGAGACAATCTGCTGGAGAAAGGGATAGGCTACCCACTCCAGTATTCTGGCCTGGAGAATTCCATGGACTGTATAGTCCATGGGGTCGCAAAGAGTCAGACACAATTGAGTGACTTTCACCTATCACTTATATACACACACACACTCTTTTTCAGATTCCTTCCCGTTATAGGTTATTAGGCATCAGGACTTTTAAAAGTTTCCAGGTGACACTAATGTGCAGCAAATTTTGGAAGCCACTGTGATCAACTTTGTACCTACTAATTCCATTTGAGGATCTATGTCATTAGACAGTTCGGGTTTTTTGTTTTTGAGAACTTTAAAAACTAGAAAATCAATCCTTTTTTTTTCAATTGAGGTAGAGTTGATGTATGATGTTAGTTTCAGGTGTACAACAGAGTTATTCACAATTTTTAAAGGTTATATAGAAAATCAATTATATTTTAAACCTAAAATCAATTATATTTAAAACCTATATACAAACTAAAATGGCTGCAGGAGCCAGGAAGCCAGAGTGAGCAGTGGGGCTACAACAGCCATCCACACTGGCAGGGGCAGCTCTGCTCCGGCTGCTGTTGCTAGGCAGAAATTGTCAGTTTCTCTCCTTTTTCTATAAAATCCGGAAATCTGTATTTTTATGTGAAACTTTCCACTTTTTAAATTTTCCATCACATATTATTTTATAGGCTAAGTAAAACAATTCTGTGGGCCAGATTTGGCTTTGGAGCTGCCAGTGTGCACCTTCTGTTTTTAAACTTGATATACACAGGACCAGAAGTGTACTAATTGCACCATCAACATATGTTACACTTGGCATTTTTCTTTGCGTTAGGTCTAGTAACTATATGGACTTCCTTTAAGTTTTGTCTTTGATATTAGATGATTCTGTGATTTGACGGCCTCAAGCTTTGCTATCTTCACTCACTCCTATCACTCATTCCAGCACGATGGTCCCCTCTGAGGGGTATGCTGTCATTTCCATTTTGATGCTGGGAGCTGTGGTATGTACCCCAGAGTACACTCAGATGGAAGAACCCTGCTCTCTTGATTGGAGTCCCAACCCAGACTAGATTTTCACACATATATGCCAAGTCCGAAGATTCCCTGGAAATATGACCAGGATTTGGGACGTAATCCACCAGTGGCAAGCCCAGCAGAGGCAGGTGTGCAAGGGCTCCACAGAGGCCGAAAGCACTCCTATGTTTCTATGGGTGCCAAAATCTCTAGAAAACTCTTTCAGTTTTGTTCCATTAATAAAGAATTCTGAGTTATTCACATGCAAATGCCTCTAAGTGAAATAATCTATTTTTACACTTAAGTCACTTAACAACACAAGCTGGAAGACATAATTTATATTGCACGATATACTATGGTTAAAATACCTGTTTTTAAGGAAACCTCTAATTATTTTTCTGCTTTTTTGATTACTTTTAGATCATGATGCTGGAGATGGAGTTCAGAACCCAGAAAAGGCCGGCATGGTTTCAGAAGAATTAAAATGGGCATCCAGAACTGAAAGTATGAAATTAAGTGGAAGGGAAAGACCATTAGACAGTTCCACAAGCAGTTTAAGAACACAACCAAATCCTCAGAAGCTCTGGGAAGATGGCCCAGAATTAGCTCCAATGTATAGCTCTGTAGCACCCACTAGTGGGCATTTGTTAAGCAATGAGGACAAAACCGAAATAGATGAAAATCAGTTTACAAAATCTAACAGTCGACCATCATCCCACATTCAGCCAGTCGGAAATGTGGGACAGCTGCATGGTGTCACACCTGTAAAGTTGTGTCGCAAAGAGTTACGCCAGATTTCTGCCTTGGAACTATCATTACGACGTTCCAATCTTGGAGTTGCGGTCGGATCTATGACTGCTGATTCCCTTGAAGTAGCTAGGAAAGTGAGTGACTTAAAAACTTAGGCATTTAATAAGAAAAACTTTAATTTAAAAGATGTGTAAAATTCCTTTTTCTAACCTGTTAAAAAAGTTTAAGTTCACTAGCTCTTCTCTCAGGATAAAGAAGGGGAGGAAGGAATCCTTTTGTATACTGTGAATGTGTGTTTTCTTCCAAGATTTGTTTGCTCTAAATATTATTATATAATATAAACTTCAGTTTGGAATTAAGAACTAAATACTGATTTGCCCAACAAATACAGTTTGTACATTTTCATATTTTTCAATCACAGAAAATATCCCATTTTACTATTTTGTTACTTATGTTATTTTTGTTACTTTTCCACACTTTCACTTGTAAAATAAAGCTTTTTCTTAAACTAATTAATGTTTGAGTGGAACAGCAGCAAAACCACCCTGATTTACGGAAATCTGCTCTGTTAGAGTAACGCACTTTCTTACTGACTCCAATTTTTCTTATCTGATGCTGCTAATTTTTTCTTTTGTTCTTTCCTCGGTTGCTATCAACGCTGACCATCTTACCTGGCACCCAAACTGTTGCCCTGTGCTCAAAGACTTCTAATTTCTAGCCCCTAGGGAGTAGGATTCCTTGGTCCCACTGGTAAAAACCAGTTCTTATAGGAAAAGAAAATCAAACGAAAACTAACTTCTAAATTGGTGAATAGTTTTTATATCTCTAAAGTATGGTATTAAAAATAATTTAAATTATGGATTAAATAGATTGCTGTGGACTTACCTGGGAATGGAACCATAATATATAATATCAGCCAATTAGAAACTGCTTTATCCAGCAAATTTACAAACAAAGTTAGAAATTTTATTTGTAACAGGGACTATTTGAAGCCAGACTGGTTTTAAGCCAGGTTTTGTTTTGGTTTTTTTTGTCTTTGTTCGTATGATATATACTTAATATATACCATATATAATGTGTGATATATGTGTATTGTTTTGCTAAGTTATGTCCAACTCTTTTGTGACCCAATGGACTGTAGCCCACCAGGTTCCATTGTCCATGAGATTTCTAGGCAAGAATACTGGAGGGGTTGCCATTTCCTTCTCCAGGGGATCTTCCTGACCCAGGGATTGAACCCACATCTCCTGCACTGGCAGGCAGAATCTTTACCACTGAGCCACAGAGAAGCCTGATATGTGTATAAAATGGCACAAGGCCAGGTCTTAAAAAAGCATATCAATCATATATTTAATAATAAGTACAGGTTTATTAATGAAGGTCTTAATTTTAAATTCCTTATAAGATTAATATTTAGAAATAATTCATATAAGAATGTATTTTGACTTTGGAATTCTACTGCCTGCCCAAGAAATTGACACATACTTGTTTTACCTGTGGAAATATAAATGCATTTTCTAAAAGCCAGCTCACTAACAAAACAATAAAATTTATATTAAACCAGCAATGAGTAGATTTAATAATACAAGTGTGAACTGACTTCTAAATAACAAATATATA
Source organism: Bos indicus x Bos taurus (assembly GCF_003369695.1). NCBI lineage: Eukaryota > Metazoa > Chordata > Mammalia > Artiodactyla > Bovidae > Bos > Bos indicus x Bos taurus. The sequence continues at coordinate 77,046,802 of NC_040083.1, read as the reverse complement.
ATTTTTCCCCTTTTTGTTTAAACATATATCCTTTATATGCTATGATGGATTTCATGTAAATACTCAAACACACATATGTTAAGAATGTCCTGAATAATATATTCTAGGAATGAAACTTCTGTCTTTCTATTTAGTCAGTGCACTTACAAAAGAAAAAAAAAAATTTAAGGCACCTCCCCAAAAGCAAGTACAAGTTTTCTTACATATACCGCTAATAAATTTTACTCTTATTTCACATGCTGTCCTTAAGTCTGAACATTTTGTCATTGTGTTTGCCTTTTTGGATGTGTATGAAATATGTGGGGGGTTTTTTGTTCATTATATTTTTTCCACCTATAACAGCGTTTGGAAAGAAACATATTTGCCTCCATAAAGTACAAGTTCCTTCCCTAACTCCAGAGTGTTGTAGATAACGGAGTTGGAGAACTCTGTGAATATGGGAACCGTGAGTAGCAAGAACATCAATCAGTGAAGGTGCTTTTGTGCTTTAATGTTTGTTTTCTTTTACTAATGTTTTTTCCCCCTTAGTTCTTCATATCTTCATGAAGTCAGGGACCAAGAAGTCAGCAAAAAAAAAAAAAATATATATATATATATATATGATCTTCTGTAATGTGGACTTGATTGCCATTGGCTTGTTTGTAACAGCCCAGGTCAATAAAGTAATAAATGCTAATTTAAGCATGGGCGTCTTATATTTTAAAACAAAGGGTCTTATACAGAGTCTTAGAATGAATTGCTAAGGGGTCAAGTCCTTAATGGGATTTTGGTTCTGTAGGCACAAATTCTTACACATTAAATGACATGACATATGTCATTAAAGTATGACATGTTTTGCTCTTTCATTTATTTCCTTAGGCATATACTTAAGATTTTTATAAAACACTGGAGTATTAATAATGAAAGTTCATTGTCCACTCATGTACATAATTCCTCTCTCAACTTCACTGGAATCTTTTAAAGTACTCATGTGTATTTCACATTTATAGATATACCAGGCTCCCTTGACTAGTACTGATAAAACATTTATATTTTCAAAAATTGAGAGTGAAGCTGAGTGAGATCCTTCCATGATAAATACTTCAAATGCATTGGGTATGCAGTATTTTGAGCTCATCTGGGCAGTAGTGTTCAAAGAGTGTGTATGGGAGCATCAGTCTAATGGGAGAAGTATTTTATTGCTGTCATTGTTTCCCTGATGCTGATAATAAAAAAGTAGACTGACTTTTAATAAGTTTTATTGGTTTTAAATTCTCTCCAAATAATGCACCCCTCAGTGCTTGCAACAGGGGTGCCTACTTCCATTCCTTGCTTTGGAATGCAGAGCATGCATGACACCACATACTGGAGTAGTGTTTGACTTTTATAATGCTATTTCCATTTTGACCCCAACAGTACCCCAATGTGGCAGTAATTAGAACGAGAAATTATAAAAAGAAAGCTCGGCAAAACTTGATATTTAGTATTGGCTTTTGATATTTTACATAGTTCTTACTTGTCCCTTTTTAATATGTCTTTTCCTAGGAATTTCCACGGTGCATCAACAGAATAGCCAATAACAGAATCCCAAAGAATAGCCACTATTTGAAATGCTAGCAGTGTAATTTAATTGAACCCAAATATATTGACTTAGATTTAGGTATTGGTTTCTGTTAGTAAATTATTATACAACACACTACTACTGAGTTACCTCTGTACTACCTGAAGAGAAAAATACAACAATCTCACACTTTGTTATAATGAGCAAGATCCTTATATGCCCAAGGAACAAAACCATTCACAACAGAAGACTAGAAAACTAAACATTTAAAAATACTTGTGATTAAAGCAGAACAAAAGTAATATATCAATGAAGTGAAATAATACTTGCACACTGTATTATTGTGTTTTCAAGCTTATTACAGTATATGTTGTTTAGTCACTAAGTCATGTCCCACTCTTGTGATCCTATGGACTACAGCCCTCCAGGCTCCTCTGTCCATGGGATTTCCCAGGCAAAAATACTGGAGTGGATTGCCATTTCTTTCTCCAGCAGATCTTCCCAACCCAAGGATAGAACTTGCATCTCCTGCATTGCAGGCAGATTCTTTTACCACTGAGCCACCAGGGAAAGCAAAATATGATTTCTCAAGTCCAAAGTGGTAAATATTGTGCAAAATTATTTGATTTGAGAGATATCTTAAAAGAAATACTTCTTGGGAATTCCCTGGCAGTCCAGTGGTTAGGACTCCATGCTCTCACTGCCAAGGACCTGGATTTGATCCCTAGTCAAGGAACTAAGATCTCTCAAGCCTTTCAGCGTAGCCCCCCCCAAAAAAAAGAACCACTTTTTGAACCTTACCCCAAGTAACAACAAAATATAGGTAAATTATAGCTTACTTACCCCTCACTCCCCACAGAGTTCCAGGATTCAAAAAGCTCTGATAAAAACAGGAGAAAAAAGAGCTTTATTTTAAAGCATTCCATAGGCCAGCAAGGAATTTTCAGAAATATTTTGAGAGAATATATTTTATCTCTCTTGCAACAACACAAATTTTTAACTTCAATCATGGGCTATCTCTAAATAAACCCTGAAGAATACTCAAGTTGGTACTGAATTTGCCATTTGAAAATAGACACATCCCGGTTTTTACACCAATTCCTCTTCTTATGAATACTGTTTATTCAGGATTATGTGAAAAGACACTCTAGCCAGAATCTGAATGGAAATTGTGGAGCCATTCAATAGAGAATTATAAGAAACATTATTTTGGATAAATTTTGTCAGCCATAACAAACTGAAGACTAGGACTTAGATGATTACCACCAAAGAACCACAAATAGTATCCCAAAGCAAGCACTGGAGGCAGAATTTACAGAATTCATCTTCATAAAACAATACTTAACCATTTTGCTTAATTTTTCTCTGCTAAAATATCCCTAAATTTTCTACTGAAAAAAAGGCTTCCATTCGTGATTACAAACCATCAGCTATTAGCCTTCCTTGAGAGACTGAACTTATTTTTGTTTGTGGCCTGCAGTGGTGTATCACTGCAGTATCCACCCAGAAAAGGAGTGAGGAATTAATCTGAACTCAGCTGACTGATAATTTTGGTAATTTATAAGTATTAAAATTGTAAGATTAGGCAGCATTTGAATTGTTCCATTAGAACCCTGGGACTAGACTAAGCCTGTTTTACAGAACATTTTCCCAGCCAGCACTGGGAGTCCCTTGGCTGTAAGATGACCAGAACACGATCAGAGTGATACAGGTTATAATCTTATTAATGGAGTACATTAAATAATTTTCTAAAGCACCAAATAGACTTTTTTTTTTTTTTTAGAAAAAGCAATTTATGAGTCGCTCCTTACATTTAAAATCAAAATCTTTTTTTTTTCAAATGCAACTCTATTTAATAAATGGGGAGCAAAACTACTATTTTTACTATATGTAAATAGCCTGTTGCTTTATCAATTAAATATATAAAAGCCCTTTGAAGACTAAAGCATATATGTTTATGGTATAATTATTAGGTTTTCCATAGAGCTGACTATCAAAATGGAATAACTTTAGGACAAATGTGGTTGTTTATATTAAATATTTTAAACTCTCAGAGGTTTAATTATATATGTTAGCAATAGCAGAAGTAACTATTCTGTGGAAAATTTCGTGTGAATTCTATTCTCACAAGAAAATATTTTAAAGATTTGGCTGTCTATTTTTATAGGCCTAAGAAGTAGTTCTTATGGGCTCCCCTGGTAGCTCAGACAGTAAAGAATCCACCTGCAATGTGGGAGACCTGGGTTCAATCCCTGAATTGAGAAGATCCCCTGGAGGAGGGCGTGGCAACCCACTCCAGTATTCTTGACTAGAGAATCCCCATGGACAGAGGATCCTGACAGGCTACAGTTCATGGGGTCGCAAAGAATCGGACACAACTGAGCGACTAAGCACAGCACAAGAAGTAGTTCATGACTATTTCTTTGATTTATGACCAAAAAATATGTTTTTTTTTCTGGGTTTTTAGCCACCAGTTTTGGGCTATTTGTTACTTATTTCTTTAGTAACAATTACATTTTTGAGTTATTGATGATCTCTCTGGCTAGAAAATAACTTCCTTAAGCTGAAAAGTCTGCCTTCCATTTGGTAAATATTTTAAGCTCAATTTTTCACTCTGGGAAACTGAAGAAGTTAATTTTTTGGTACGTGAATAAGTATGTGATCAAATTAACAGCAAAGTCAGGCTTTTGAGGGACTGATACTCTTAACTACTATATACGAGAAGTATATTAAAATTAAATCTGACATTACCAATGGTGAACTTCTCTGTTAATATCCTGAGGAAAGTTCATTTCCCTTCGTTTGCAAGTATCTGTGCCAATGTTAAGGAATATTTTGTCTCTAATTTGATCAAAGCACCCATAACCTGTGCAGCCAAGTAGTCAAAGAGAAGGCCAAGACTTTAAGAGTAATGGAACCTACAATCAGAAGTATTCCAGTGGATTGTGAACAAATAAATCAGAGGGGAAGAATACTAACATATGCTTTTCCTGAAAGAGTTACCTTCAGTGGGTACTGAGGTCCTCTTAGTAAGGTTTATTACAAAAAAATCTATTACAAAGATTATTACTACATCTCACTAGTCACTGAGAAGGGAAACAAGATGTAAGGACCTGAATATGTGACTTTAATTGGCCAGGCTTGTGCTTAGTCGCTCAGCTGTGTCCTACTCTCTTGCACCAGGCTATAGCAAACCAAAACACCCTTCAGAACCAGGCCAGTACCCCAGGGTTTAGTTCTCATGTTAGGGAAGAATCTATGCCTTTCTCAAAGGGTGGGTGAGCTGATAAAGTGACTCATATTCTGAAAACATCACAAAAGCATCTACAGACAACAGAGGGAAATTTTCTGTAGATATTTAATTTATAAGCATTTTCCCTGCTGTATGTTTTCTATTAACCTTTTATTATTGAGGATAGAACTGGGAACTAAAAGTTCTATCACTCAAGGTAGTTACATTCTGGTGACAACATTCTGTGGAGGAAACAAAGCAGAGTAAGGGAACAGAATCAAGGACGATTTTTTTTTTTTTAATATGGAAATTGTTTCTGAGTTAGGCAAACACACAAAGTTGTGAAAACTAGATGTAAGCTCACTGATTTAAAGGTTGCTTTTCAATTGACCTAATTCATGCATGCTCAAAAGGGGCAAGTATCATAAACTGCATCTGAACAAAAATCACATCTAGCCAGTTTTTGTGGGAGGGGCAGCACACTGACTGATTTTGCTGAGCCATTTTGTCCTTTCATAAACAGGAACTGTTCTAGATCTAGTCTTTGATCTCTACAGTTGCTTAGGACTTATTTCAAATTCAGGATCACATTTCACTTAAAAATTTTAAAATAGATATGTAATTTGTGTAACATAAAATTTACTATTTTAAAGTACATAATTAAGTAATTTTTAGCATATTCACTATGTTGTGCATCCTTACTAATTCCAGAACATTTTCATCATGCCCAGAAGAAAGTGTATCTATTAGCAATCAGCTCTAATTTCTGTTTTTCCCCACCCTGATTCTGGGAAAGATTGAGGGCAGGAGAAGGGGGTGACAGAGGATGAGATGGTTGGATGGCATCACTGACTCAATGCACATGAGTTTGAGCAAACTCAGGGAGACAGTGAAGAATACGGAAGCCTGATGTGCTGCAGTTCATGGGTCACGAAGAGTCAGAGACGAATGAGCGACTGAATAACCACCATCCCCTGGCAACCACTAACCTCTTTCTCTCTGTGGAATTGCCTATTTTTGACATTTCATGTATCCTTTAGCATATGACTTCTTTCCTTAGGGTGTTTTCAAGATTCATTCATGTAGCCTAAAACAGTGTTTCATTCTTTTTTGTGACTGAATAGTAATCCATTGTGTGGATATACCACAACTATGTTTAGCCATTCACGCGTCGATGGACATTTGTATTGTTTCTTTTTGCTATTATGAATAACATGCTATGGAATGCTATAAACATCTGTATACAAGTTTTTATGTGAGTATGTTTTCAGTTCTCTTGGTTATATGCTTAAGAGTGGAATTTCTGATTCATGTGGTAATTCTATGTTTACCTTTTGAAGAGACTGAAAAACTGTTTTCCACAGCAACTGCACCATTTTACATTCCCACCAGCAGTTACAGTGGGTTCCAGTTTTTCCATTTTCAGCAACACTTGTTATTGTCTGTCTTCTTATTTTAGCCATCCTAGTGAATGTGAAGTGGTATCTCACTGTGGTTTTGAGTTACATTTTTCTAATGAATAATGATTTTTTTTTCATGTGTTGATTGGACATTTGTTTATGTTCTTTGGAGAAATGTCTATTCAAACCCTTTGCCCATTTAAAATTGAGCTGTGTTTTCAGTGTTGTAAGAGCTCTTTATATATTCTAGATGTAAGTCCCTTATCACATATATGACTTGAAAATATTTTCTCCAATTCTATGTTGCCTTTTTACTTCCTTGATGGTCTCCTTTGCATTGCTGAAGTTTTTTCTTTTGATGAAATTCTATTTATTTTCTTCTTTTGGTGGTTTGTGCTTTAGTTATCATATCTAAGAAACCACTGCCTAATTCAATATCACACAGATTTATACTCATCTTTCCTTCTAAGAGTTTTATTGTTTTAGTTATTACCTTTATGCCTTGGGTCCATTTTGAATTAATTTTTATATACGGTGTGAGGTCCAGGTCCAACTTCATTCTTTTGCATGTGGATATCAAGTTGTCTCAGCACCATTTATTGAAAAAAACTGTCTTTAATTTATTGAGTTATCTTAGCACCCTTGTTAAAAACCAGTTGACCATACATGTTTGAGTTTGTTGATGGAGTCTTGATTCTATTCCATTGGTTTGTGTCCTTATGCCAAGGCCACACTTGTTTACTGTAGCTTTGCAGTAAATTTTGAACTTGGGAAGTGTCAGTCTACCAGCTTTGTTCTTTTTCAATACTGTTTTGGCTATTGGGGGGTCCCTTGAGTTTGAACATAAATTTAGGGACAGCTTATCCATTTCTGCAAAAAAGTCCTATTGTAATTTTGATAGGAAGTACATTGAATCAGTTGCCATATGTGGAGAGATCTTAACAATATTAAGTTTTCCAATCCCTAAACATGGTCTATCTTTCATTTATTTAGATCTTCTTCAGTGTCTTTCAACCATGTTTTGTAGTTTTCAGTGTGCAAGTCTTACCCTTCTTTGGCTAAATTTATTCCTAAATATTTTATTCTTTTTGATGCTATTTTAAGTGGGCTTGTTTTCTTTATTTCAATTTCAGATTTTTCATTGATAGTGTGTAGAAATATGACTAATTTTTCTATATTGATCACAATTTGTGGCAAATAGTAAATTTGGGTTAGAAACACATGAATCAAGGAACTTAGGTAATGTTCACCCATAAACTGACTTAATGAGCAGAAATCCAACTTATTGTTGTTGATGATAACTTTTTAACTGATTATTTTAAGATTATTCCTTCAAGTACTACTTCTGTTTTTCTTATTGCTAGGTGAGGAGTGAGTGGTAAGAGCATAGAGCACAGGCAGGTAATTTGGCTTTTGCTGTCTATAGTCTCAGGTCGTTCACATGTATTTTTCCTATTTAAGTAAAACACCAAAGGAACAATCCTCAGCACCTTGTCTCTCTGTATCATGAGGATACGTTCTATTTATTCCTCAGTGCTATATATTGTAAAGATTAATGGTGATACAGAGAAAGCTAATTTATTCAACTGATTTCTATGTTCTAGGTCTTATGCTAAGTGCTAAGTGCTAAAGAAAACTCAAGGATCAAACCTGAGTCTCCTGTGTCTCCTGCATTGCAAGCAGATTCTTTAACCACTGAGCCATTGGGGAAGCCCAAAGAAAACATAGTTTGATAAATCACAAATCCATCCACCAAGGGGCACATAGTCTGCTGAGTAAAGACAGTAACATTTTGACCATTTGAATGCATAAAGGAGCATGACACTGTGTAGTGACATACAAGAGAGTTAAAGGCCAGGTTTCTATTTTAATGGGGTTCACAATCTAAAGGAGAATATAATGGCTCTGGTAAAAAAAATATAGAGAGAGGGCACAATGGGAATATGGACAAAGGGCTTTTAACTTTCAAGGGTAAGGGAAGGCGTCCCTAAGAAGCTGCCTGTTGTATGTGGACAAGTTGGCTTTTAGAAGGTATAAGAACAGGAGGAATAGCATTTTAGACCAAGAAACCTCACTGCAAAGGCTAAGACATGATCATATACTCAGGGAACTGTAAGCAGAGAAGTAATTGTCCTAGTATATTGGAGACTCCAAATAAGGGTCTGCTGAGTGACTGAATTTAGCACTGGATGTAAGAGATGGCTGGAGCTGAGGATAGGAAGGTGGCTGAAATCACTGAAGGACCATACCAAAGAACTGAAAGGCTATGGAAAGCCTGTTGCATTTATTCTGTGCAATTTACACAGCAATTGGACTGGTTTAATTTGCTGCCCAAAATCTTTTTTCTTTAGACAATACAGATGATGTACAAAATACCAGAAGAGAGTTTAAAACCCATTTAGTTCAGTTCAGTTGCTCAGTCATGTCCGACTCTTTGCAACCCCATGAACCACAGCACGCCAGGCCTCACTGTCCCATCACTAACTCCCGGAGTCCACCCAAACCCATGTCCATTGTGTCGGTGATGCCATCCAACCATCTCATCCTCTGTCGTCCCTTTCTCCTCCTGCCCTCAATCTTTCTCAGCATTAGAGTCTTTTCCAATTAGTCAGCTCTCCGCATGAGGTGGCCAAAGTATTGGAGATTCAGCTTCAACGTCAGTCTCTCCAATGAACACCCAGGACTGATCTCCTTTAGGATGGACTGGTTGGATCTCCTTGCAGTCCAAGGGACTCTCAAGAGTCTTATCCAACACCAAAGTTCAAAAGCATCAATTCCTTGGCACTCAGCTTTCTTTATAGTCCAACTTTCACATCCATCCATGACTACTGGAAAAACCATAGCCTTGACTAGATGGACCTTTGTTGGCAAACTAATATCTCTGCTTTTTAATATCCTGTCTAGGTTGGTCATAACTTTCCCTCCAAGGAGCAAGCATCTTTTAATTTCATGACTGCAATCACCATCTGCAGTGAGTGTAGAACTAATTATTTGCAAATAACTAATAGGTGATATCTATGTCTATATTTATATATTACATTGATTCCAAGCAAAGCTCCTGAGGAAAATACATTTTTGGGGGGTCTAGTGTGAGAGAGGGTATTTTAAAAATTATATTTGAAGTATAAAATAGCCTTTCATGACACAATTCCATATTCATGTAGGTCATTTTTCAAGTTAGTGACATTTGACTTCATATAAATAGTACACTATAAATAACACCACAGTAAGGGCAAGGGAAAAAGGTAGCTGAGTCAAAATACTATCAAAGCCGTATTAACATTTCAGTTTTGTAGCGGGCAGTGTGAAGGTGGAATGAGAAAGTTTAGCCTTTAGTGCTTTGATTTATTTAATTCTCCTGGAAAAGGTATTTTTTAAAAGTATTAATCAGGAGTAGTTCTACTCACAATCTTAATATTACTGTGGGATGATTCATGATCAGACAATTAAACTAACTGAATTAAAAACAATAAAACTACAACCTTTCCCTCTTCTTGCTTGGCATTAATTTTTTCTTAAAGAAATGTAATTTTAATTTTTTCAATGTGACAGTGATACGGTTTGAGTCATATAATTACAAGGTTCATACAAGAAACAGAAGGCCCTGTTTCATTGGCCATCACTCTGATGCCCGCTTCCCAAAGGAGACTGCTGTCCTGCTATTTAACTCCATGTTTCTAAAGAGCATCCTTCCACTGCCATGTCTTAGTTGTTCCATTTTAGCCATTTTATGCCATTTTCCTAATTTCCCAGTATACATATATCATATTGTTCAGTGTTTACTGTATAGGTTTAACCCCTATTTTATACATTGTCCACCGCATCCCATGTTCTGTCAGTCAAGACAGGTTAGTAATGCTGCATTAACAAACTACCACAAAAACCTCGGTGGCCTACAACAATAAAGGGTAACTTCTCATGTACACTGCACGTCAGCAGCAGGCCAGTTGCAGTTCACGCTAGAGTGTCAGCACCTGGGACTCTGACGGCCAGAGACAGCCTCTAACACGTGTCTACCTTGTGGCAGGCTAAGAGACAGGGCTCTAATGCTTCTGCCCCAAAGTGACATATTCACCTGTGATCCTATTTCCTTAGTTACCATAATTCACACTGCCAGGTCTGACATCAGTGGGTAGGGAAGTATAATTCTCCTCCAGGGAAGTAACATCAGGTATTCTCAAACAGTCATACGGTCCACCACACTTGTTTTTTTTTCCTCTGGAATTTATAGTCCCTTCTTTCCTGGGTTGCTTAGTTTTCTCTAGATGTATCACCATTTCATCTATGTTCCACCAGAGCTGTGAAACATAAGGTTCAAACACGTTAGGAAACTGATCATGGTGTGTGGGGGGCTTCGGTTGCCACTGCTTTTTCTCTTGGAGACATCCCTCCTGGAGCCCTCCATTCTCTGTGTCAGAGCAGATGGTTTGGCTCCAGGTTGGCTCCACAGTTGTCATCCTCGAACTTCCCTTCACCTTTATCTCAGGAATTCTCCCTGCTTTCTCCTTTGCTGGTGCTCCTGGTTAAGAGGAAAACCAGGTAGGTTTTCTTGGTTTATGCCCTTATTTTGATGAGGTACCTCTCCGTGGGGCTTCCCAGGTGGTGCTAGTGGTAAAGAACCCTACCGCCAATGCAGGGGACATAAGAGATGCGGGTTTGATCCTTGTGCTGGGAAGGTCCCCTAGAGGAGGGCAAGGCAACCCATTCCAATATTCTTGGCTGGAGAATTCCACGGACAGAGGAGTACAGTCCATAGGGTCACAAAGAGTGGGACATGACTGAAGCAACTTGGCACACACCTCTCTCTAGTAGATTCCTGAGCACACGCAAGGAAAATTTTTGCTTTGACATCTTTTTCTGCTCCCTGCATTGGTTCTATTTCCTTTCTTTTCTTTTTTCTTCTTTCCTTTGTTCTCTGCCTCTCTCTCTGCCTTTTTCTATTTTTCTTTCTTTCTCCTGTTTGTTCATTTCAGGCTCTTTCATGTAAAGAGGTGTCTTCAAATAGCTGGAGACCCTTGACTCCACCCATGTTTAAGAATGAGATGATTAAAAGTTGATGAAAGTCTCTGCGGGTGGGACTAAGACTTGTCTACTGTCGGGCTTCACTGTAAAGAGGTGAAGAGCCACATTCTCCATTCTCAATTATCAGTATTTGTGTGCCTTTTCTTGTGACCTGTTGGTTCTCCACCCAGAGGAAGCTTCTAATTCCCTGACAGTATCACAGCATGAATCTGAATTTGGAAAAGAAACTGGTGGGGGTGGGGTGATGGGAATATGTCTCCTAATTCAATATGCACAACTTCATTTAATTCTGCTTTTCTAAGGCGTGAGTCACTCCTGCCCTCAGCTCTGCCTGGTATCCAGAGGAGTTCTGAGTCAAACCCTCCAGAAAGCAAACTTCCTGAATGCAGAGTTAAGGCAGCAGGGAGTGGATATAGGGACTGGGGGTAAGAAGGATCCCACTGTTCTTCACAATAATACATAATACAAAACTCATAATATATTCTCATTTTCAGGTCCAGTCTACTGCTTTCAGAGGTGGGGGCAGCTCTAGTTTCAGAGCCTTTCCAGGGTCTGGGATGTGAAAAGGTTCACCTTGGCTGGCTCAAACCCCTCCCAAAAGCTTAGGTACTAAATTTCTCAGTTTGGGTAAACTAGTTATCACTCATCCATCTGTTTCCATGTTCCTAAGTTTGTTGACATCCTTCTTCAGCAGGGATCTCTTTTCCTGTTTGCTTTGTCTTTATGGGTTTATACCTTTTTAAAAATCCCTTCTCTTAAAAAAAATAAAATCCCTTCTCTTTCATTATAATGAGGTATCTGTAGTGAGAAAAGAAAAATGTGTGATAATGAACCACGTTTAACCAGAAGTCTCCTTACCATTAACATCATAGATGTAATGAACATCTTTTCTAAGTAAGAAAAGTCCAAGTATGACTATAGGCAGTTCTATAAGACTTAGATATAAGTATAATAAAACACCTAAATTTTATTGAATGCTTAATATGTGCTAAATGGTCCTTTAAAAAAATTTTTTTTGGCTGTGTGTACAGCATGCAGGATCCTAGTTCCCTAATCAGGGGTCACATCTGTGCCCCCTGCATTGGAAGCATGAAGTCTTAACCACTAGACCACCAGGGAAATCCCTAAACCGTCTTTTAAATGCTTATTTGTATTATATATATATATATATTAATATTTTATCTTCACAATAACCCTGAGATGGATTCTGTGATTCAACGCCTAGCAGTCTGACTCCAGAGCACCTATGCTATATAATGTGGTACATCATTTCTAAACTACAGGAAATCTTATTTTCAACTTGTCAGGTCTCTGGTCAATCCATACTTATTAGTAACTTAAGCTATAGCTGAGGTTTTTCTCATAGACAGCACATTATTTGTTGTGGCAAGGCTAGCATCACTTTTGAAGTGTCTATTTGAAGATACATGTTGGAGGTAGAAGAGAGTAATTTATGACAAATTCTAAAGCAGAGTCATTTAAACTGGGAATCCTGGCATGTGTTTATTTTATAATACAGACAGATGGGCCTTTCCTCTTAAAGAAAGCAGTTACCGTCTGTAATCTGAGGGGTCAAAGAGAAGCAATTACAAATCCCACATTAGTAACACAACACTAAAACGCTTGGGTAAACGAAACATAACTGCCAGAGTTTAATATCTTAAAGCACTGATGGCCTTGAACACCCTAACTCAGAGAATTCAGCTCTTCATTCCTTGTAGATTTTTGAACAAGGTTCACTAGCACTCTCTCCAAGGCTACTCATACTCCAACTCCATTGTCACTTCTGCAGATAATTGTTTGCAATATATAGATATATCTTTGAAATCCTTACTGCCTCTCAATTCCTTGACATCTCTTGGAATGATCTTTGCCCTCTGCTATCTCAGGTACCCACTTTTACGGTCATTCCCTATACCTTGTCATTACTTCTAATTTTAATTTCAAGCTAACTACTCTCCAACCCATCTCTTCTTTTTTCAGGTCATTCTCTATGGTACCTAAACTCCAGCAATTCTTCAACCTGATGAGAAATACATTCCACTCACTCTCCCACCTTTTCACAGTTCCCCATCGCTCTCAGTTCTCCACCTTTCCCTCCCAAATCCTTCCTTCTTACCATGTCTGAAATTGGAATGCCTCTTTTGCATCTACCTTCAACTACCCTTTGCCCATTTCTCCCCATCATACTTGTCTGACCAAATCTCAGGCCTGGGCAATCGGACTGCCTAGTCAGTGCCTACACATGAGCAACCAAATCTGGCTGGAGAAAAATGTGCAATCATACTGCTTATTTCATGACTGTAGCCTACCAGGCTCCTTTGTCCATGGAATTCTCCAAGCAAGAATACTGGATTGGTAGCCATTCCCTTCTCCAGGGTATCTTCCTGACCCAGGGATCAACCCTGGGTCTCCTGCACTATAGGCAGATTCTTTACTGTCTAAGTCACCAGGGAAGCCCTCACTATACTGACTGATCTCATTACAGATTCATGTGGGCCCTTAGTAGTGCCTGGAAACCTTACCGTGCTTCTCTCAATTCCCTCTCCCACACTTACAGACTAGTATTTCACCTCTCTTCCTCTCCCTCTCCCCACTAACCCCTCTCCCTACTTTCAGTTAATAACTATACGAACCAGAATATGCTAAACTGCTGTAACAAACAAAAATGTTATAGCTCCCACTCAATAGAAATTTGTATCTTGCTCAAATAATAATCCAGAGTGGGTATTCCAGGTCAATGGGCAACTCTTCTTCATCTCTACACCTTCTTTCTTACTGCCAATCCCAGGGTCTTGTAGTCATCTGCATAATCTAGCTGGCAGGAAGGAAAAAACGAATGAAGGAGGCATAGTGGCCTGGAAGTAGCCCACATCATCTTTGCTCACATTCCAGTAGCAATAACTTCACATTTGACCATACCCAACTGAAAGAAAGCCTGAGAAAAAAAGTCTCTGTGCCCAGGAAGAATGAGAGCATACACTGTGATGGACAAATAGCAGTCTCCTAAAATGATGTTGTTTCTTATTTCACTGAGAAAATAGAAGCAACTAGAAAAGAATGTCTGCTTTGTCTCGCTATCAAATCCACAAGCCTACTTCAGGATGTCCCATACATATGGAGACTGGAGGGATTATATTTCCAGGCTGTTCCCAAAGGGGCGGTGTCCAAGCTTTCAGAACAACATGGTCATAATGACTACATCACCTAATCACAAATTCAAACATACCTTCTTTCCTGGTGCTTCTTTTCACCTCTGTGGTTTTGGATGTTGTGATCAACACTTCTTCCTGCCCCTGTCTTTGTGAAACTCCAATGTATCTTGCTTTGGTGATTCTGTTACTCTGGTTCTCCTCCCACTTCCTCCTCTCTTTCTTTGTTGACTTCTCTATCTAGATGAAATCCCTTCTTTATTTGTTGGCTTTTCTCGTCCAGGTTTGAGCTTCTTAAACTTCAAGGTGATATAATCACTCGGGGTTCTTGTTAAATCAAAGACCCGATTCAGCAGGTCTGAGATTCCACCTTTCCAACAAACCTCCTGGTGATGCCAGTGCTGCTGGGCCATTGACCACAAGGTTCTAAAGATGATGTTCTCCAAGATTCTGTCCTTTGTTCTCTTCTCTCACAGTGTTATCACTGCTAGGCTGAACTTCCCAAACTATCTTCTAGTTCAACCCTCTTTCCCTTACTTCAAAAAATTACATCTAACTTCTTAGTTGTCTACCTCTATTTGACTGACTCAACTTTTCAGACCTTTAAATGTCCAAGTCTAAACTGATCTCTCAAAAAGTAGTTCCTGTTCCTACTGATAATTGTCTTTTTTCTTTTTTTCTATCTTCTATAATTATCTCCAAACTCAAACCCTCCAATATTTTATTTTTCTCTTTCTCGTTCATGCATGTTATGCTATCCCCTCTTACTGGAAAACCAATGAATCAATTACCAAATTCTGTAGATTCTGCTTCCACATTACCTTTTAGCCAAGCTCTTTTAAAAATTTCTCCTGCCTTTACCTTTTAGTCCAGATTTATCAATACCTTTTACCTGGCCTATTCCAAGTTTATCTGACCATTGTCCCACCTCTAATTTCTGTATCCAGTTACAGAGAGGTGAAAGCAAAGCAAATCAAAGCTTTTAAACCTCCAATCTTTTATTTATTTTTAACTTCTTTTGTATTGGGGTATAGCCGATTAACAATGTTGTGATACTTTCAGGTGAACGAGGAAGGGATTCAGCCATATATATACGTGTATCCACTTTTTCCCAAACCCCGCTCCCCTCCAGGCTGTCACATAACATTAAGTAGAGTTTCATGTGCTACACACTAGGTCCCTGTTGTAAACCTCCAATCTTTTAAACCACGAAAACTAAGTTATGTTTAAATACAAATTCTTCCACTTAGCATTCCAGGCCCCATTCTCCTCGCTGTCTGCCACTTCTCAACATGCCCTAGAATGTTACCATTTGCTTTTCCCTAACACGACTTTCACTGATTCACCTTCACATATGTTCTCATGTTATCTCTTCTTGTTGTAAAACCATCCCTATCTCCTTCAAGGTCAATCCCAAATGCCTTTTCCTCCTTACTGCCTTTCTTTCCTCGTTCCCAGACAGGTCTGAGCAGTTCCCTGATATTCTGCAGTACTCTGTATTTTTCTCGTGGCACCTATCATGATTTATCTTTTATTATAACGATTTTATCCCTTATTCTAAAGGCAAGGATAACATCTTCAACTTCCCTCTGTAACCCCGCAGCGTCTTACCTAAGGGGGCGTCTGCTATTAGTTGAAATCAAAGTGATTTAGGAAGATAACGTGTGCAACGGTAAGCAGCAGAGAATACGAAGTCAGGACAGTTGGGTTCCTGCTCTGCCATTTATTAGACGTGAGGCTTTGGCTAAGTCGCTTAACTTGGCTTGGACAACGGGAATCCTACTACTTGATGGAACACAAAGGGAGATAACTCTACAGAGAACGAACTAATCCATGTTCGTTATTTTCCTTGCAGAGAGCTGATGCAGCCTTTCATTCAAATCCTGTTTGCAGGACCATTCCTACTTAACCGACCGGAGGTCGGGCCCCAGAACGGCTGGGAATTCGGGCCCCCATGTTCCCCAGGCCTCCTTCCACGGCAGGGCTCTCTGTTCTCCGCGATGCAGGTGAAGCCGCCGACCTGCGGGGGTATGGCCTGGAGTCCTATTCTCTCGGGAGACCTCCCCCCTCCCACTCACTCCGGGAAAGCTCTCCCCTTCCCGGTAACCCAGAAGACCGCTGCGCCGCCGCCTACGTGAGACGTTTGGACCCTGCCCGGCCCCCGTAGCTCCCCTTCTCCAGCAGGTGGTTCTGGTCCTTTCCCCCAACTCTGGGCGCTCACGTCACCGGCGAACCTCTACCCACGCGCTAGCGCCGCAACCAACCGAGAAAATAAACAAACCCCAGCGCGCGGCGGCGGGCGCGCCAGGCCCCTCCCCCGCTCCGCCCCGCGGCTCTCACGCCGCCCCCTCAGCCGGGACTTCCCTCCCGCCCTCGGCTCACGGCCGCGCTCTCTCCGCCCCTCTCCGCGGCCCGCAGCCGCGCTCCCCGCTGCCGTCCGCCCGGCGCGACTCCCCGGGGCCCGTTAGTGCTCGGCGCCCGCTCGCGGGGCCGCCGCGCGACCCCTGCCCCGTGCGAGCCCGCCCCTGCCCCCGACACTTGACCCAGCGCAGTCCCAACGCCCAGTGCGGCCGCCCCGGGAGCCGCGGAGCGGCGGCGGCGGGGGGAGGAGGGAGAGGAGGACCGAGCCGGCGGCCGGAGAGGCCCGGTGAGTACGCGGAGGGCGGGCCGCCTCGTGGGGGGTCAGCTTCGGCGCCCCTGAGGCAGTGGTGGCGGCCCGGCCGCGCCGCTCCGGGCGCCCCGGCTCGGCCGTTGGGGACTCGGCCTGAGGCGACGGGCCCCGCTGGCCGGAGCCACTGGGCAGAGTGCGCGGGAGGGCCGCTCCTCAGGAAGGCCCTCGGCGCCCAGCTCGGGGGCGGCGGAGAGAGACCCGCGCCGACCCCAGGCCCGGGCGCACCGGCGGTGCCTGCGCCTCCCGAGACCCCGCGGGGGCCCGGCCAGGGGGCGACCGCGGTCGCGGGGCCGCCGAGTGACAGGTGCCGCCGCCCCCTCCCCGCCGCGGGCATCGCTCTCCCTCCCGGGAAGCCAGGCGCTCGGAAATTTCTGGAGCAACGACCCGACTCGCTGTTTTTCTCCGTTGCAGGTTTTGAAACCGCTTCTTTGCCAGAGTTCGGTCTCTCCCAGCCCTGTTTCTTTCTCGTTTGTACTTTGCGCGAGTAACTTTGGGAGCATCGGTTAACAGCCTATGGGTGAAATTTGGCTTTCGTTCATGCATGAGGTATAGTAAATTACTTATTGAATAAAGCGCTCCTCCTTCTCCCGCTAGCTATTGAAAAAAGAGAAGGGTTTTGAATTTTTTTTTTTTTTGCAGTTATTGTTTGTAATAAGCAGTCTTCCAGAAATTTTGTCATTTCTAACACTTAGGGATCTTGGTCGATATTGAACAGTAAATGGCTTATTAAATTGTGTTTTCTCTCCAACTTCTTTTAGATTTTTCATTTTTAACTTTACCTGGAGTCTCCAATTGAGTAAGTGCTATGGCTTTCATTAGAAGCACTAATGAGAAAAATAGTCTTTCCTCTACTGGACAGCCACTGAAATGTTCTCTACACTTTTCATTATTGTCTGCTTCTTTACATAGTAAACGTGCTTGTAAGTGTAACCTGAATCGTCGGTTTAATAAATTTGACTTGCCAGCTATAAGAATATTAAACTTCGTGGCAATTAAAAATAATACAGATTTTTTTTTTCTCAACAAGTTTATAACACATAAGCTCACATTAGTCAGATCCTGATTAACGGAAGATGATGTCATAATTGGTAACAACAAACTTAGCTATAAGACATCAATCAGGTGGCTTCACTCTATAAAGAGTGAAGAATTCAGAAGTTGAGCAGGAAGAGATCATTGGGACTAATGAAAATACGTGTGCTTTATTCATGGGAGAATTCTTTAGTTCCTCAGTCGGTACCTGCTTGTACTTTTTGCTTAGCTTTTTCAATCCACAGAAATTAGATGCTGCAGGTTAGAGACGGGAGACAGTATTGAACTATGAAGGAAAAAAAATGTTTGTATTAAGTTCGTTGAGAACAAAGTTTGGGTATGTTCCTGGCACTTACTGGTTGTGAACCTTAGTTTATAAGACGCCAAAGTGAAAGATATTGTGTAGTTGGCGTTATTTGAGGAACAGAACATGGAAAAAATACAATACAAAATTTTCACCAGATATTAAGTCACTCATACTCAGTGCCATTTCATTTTATGGCTTTTGTTTTTTAAAATCTAAGCTACTTTTCAGTGAGACCACACTGTATGCATTTCGTTTTTCACCAGGCTTACTGGTTGGTTATGTTAGTGGAAGATCACTATCGTTTTTGTAAAAAGGGATATCTTTCTTGATAGAGGAGCTTAAACATATATGTTTTGAAGTGCCCTAATTATGGTTCCCTGGACTGAAGGATGGCTACTGCTACCATCTTTCTTGACCCTAGAATGATCATAGTCGAGAATGATACCATAGTGGCACTTTTTCTCAGAACTTTGGTAGGGGAACCCAAGAGGCTCAGCCATTTATAAAACCATTTATAAAACCTGCTTCTTGCAGTTTAGGCTATTCATTTAAAAAACGTATTTACTTAAGCTCCTGGTGTATTCTAGTTCTTTTAAATTAACGCTTTAAAACCAGTTCTGTTTCCTAAATAAATATACCTTTTAAACGAAATTAGTTGTGGTGATGATGAGTTAGTAGAATGCCACTTAACAATGAAGCAACTTTGAACTGCTAATAACCACTATTAACTCACATTTGCATTTTGGGAATTGAGGATTATCTCTAGTGCACTTTGCATTTTGCTGCATTCTATTTTAGAGCAGGTCTTTGAATGTGTAGATAGCTGTGTACATGGGGAATGTAAATATTTTTAAAAAAAACAAATTCAATAAACGTATCTTTTGTGTGCCAGGTCCTGTGATTTTTGTTGGGGATGGAAAAAAGAGGCCCTTGCCTTTCAGGATATTGAAATCAGGATTATAAAGAGCTGGGCACAATAAACATAATTTTAATTAAATCTGTCCAGTAATAAAAGTAAATATAGAGTACAGAAATATTGCAGAGGAGGAAACGATTAAACAGGCAGGTTAGAAGAAGCATTTTAGAGATGCTAGCACCTGAGCAAGATTTTGGGGAACAAATACTGGGTGGACCAAATCCTTTAGGTTTTTCTGTAAGATCTTATGGAAAAACCACACACAAAAAAAAACTTTGTGGCCAACCCAATACAGGTTGTAAGTGAAAGAGATATAGAGCATTTTAGGCAAAAGGCATAGCAAAAGCTATAAACAAGTAAAATTAAATGTGTGGTCAGGAAGTTTTAAGTAGTTTTTTTGTTGTTGTTTGTTTATTTTTGGCTCTGCTGGGTCTTCACTGTTGTGCATAGGCTTTCTCTGGTTGTGGTGAGCCAGGGCTACTCCCTAGTTGCAATGCACAGGCTTCTCATTGTGGTGGCTTCTTGTGTCAGGGAGCACGGGCTCCAGGTGCTCCAGCTCAGCAGCTGTGGTGCGCAGGCTTAGCTGCTGTGTGGCACGCGGAATCTTCCCAGACCAGGGATTGAACCCGTGTGTCCTGCGTTGGCAGACAGATTCTTATCTACTCTGACACCAAAGAAGTCCTAAATAATTGTTTTGGTGGGGTACAATGTCTGAGGAAGGACAGTTGCTTTTGAAAATCTAACATATGTTCTAATATTAATAATAAGTAATTTTTTTTTTAGTACTGAGTATAAAGTGGAGACTTTCCTGTAATTTGATATTACTGCAATTTCAAGTATAGAGGAATAAATAGTTTTTACTAATGGTGTTCATTAAGAAAGTATAAAATATTGCACTTCATGTGATGAGTTGCCTGCATATTTATATTTGTAAATTTATTGTGCATTTGTTTTTAAGTTATCTTGTGAACTTTTGTCTTCCTTCAACTACTTAAATTAGCCTTTACATTATTTTTAAAAGAAAACTCAACAGGAAGAGGGATAAACAGAAAATGATATTACATTTCTGGACCAAAAAAACTGATTTGTGTAGTATTTTAGTAATGTGTAACTGTTTAACATAGAACACTAGCCATTACATTCATAGACTGACCAATGTAGGTAACTTAGTGGATGTCTACTATATTTTTGTTTTGTGTATCTTAATTATCTCCATGTTATTTAAGTGTATGTATATAAATGAGCATTTGAATACCTGGATTTTAAAGACTGTGTAATAGAGAAAGAACGGGAAAATGGGGGAGGGCGAAGAGCTCCGTTTGCATCTGTTTACCTAAGTATCTCTTTGATATGACTATAGATGGAGATGCAGACGTGTGGGACACAAGACCTCTAACCCTATGCTCACAAGAAGCCCTTTCCCTGAAATAGTATCTTTAAAAGTCTGATGTTTTTGTGGTCTGCTTATTTGTCTCTTTTTCTCTTTAAGATTTTTAAAAAGTAGTTTCAAATGAATTCCTGAATTATATGACATGATTTTTTTTTTTTTGTAAATTCGGAAAAATTTGTTAATGAAGGCAGTGTTCTCTTAAAGACATGCAACACAGTCTTTAACAATTGCTTTCTGTCATTTGTCTTCTCAGTCACTAACATAAGGGACCTGAGGCATGTCATTGTTAATTCTGACCTGTAGTTGCCCTTTCTAAGTTTTGACACAGGGCAGAAAAATCAATATTGCATTGATTATATTATGTTTTCCTTTTTGAATTTGGGTATAGATAGCCATTTTTCCTTTTCAAGATGAGATTTTTTTTTTCTTATAGAAAATTATTATAGACTATTTGGGAAAATAATGAAAACTATAGAAAGGAAGATAGGCATCATGGGTAGCCCCATGCATCTCATTCTTTTTGGTATGTAAACAACTAACATGTTTACAAACTGGGGATTATTTTTATTCCCTTCGTTCATTTAAAGTTTACATTTCACCCCTCTTCCCACTTGTGAAGTATTGGTTAGCGTATGGTATATGCATTTTTGATACATAGATTCCTCTCATGACTAATGAGGGAGTTGATGTGTTGTCTGTTTATCACTTTTTTTTAAAGTAGAACTTATGATACAGTTGATCAGCCTTCCAGTTGTCCCATCTCTTTACTCCCTCAGCTGCTAAGTAGAGCTATTTTTTGCCTTTAGTTTTACTAAAGTGATACAGGTGGCCACCACTCTTCTCTTCTCCCATCTGTAGCCCCTGACCAAACAAGGGATCATTGCAGGTGAACATTTCCCCCTTTCCATCTACCTTTCATTAGTTAAGCACTTGGGTTGCTAAGGTGTAGCATAGGTAGCTGCCGCATCAGAAAAAGTTATTTTGAGTGTTTATCACTGATTCTTTTTTCAGTTAACACAATGTATTCTAATGCTTTCTTTTCACTTTTATTATTTCTTCTCATTCATTCAGGAAACATTTGTTGCTTGTCACATATGTCCACTATTTAAGACATGGTCACTACTGTGATTCTTGGGTTTCAGGTAGATTGGTGTTCTCCTCATGTAGTATGTTAGATAAAATCTTTAGGTCTTTGACTCTTTTCAGTGGCTCAACTGCAAATTCTGAAGGCCAAAATTGTTTTCTTTTCATTTCAAAGAAAAACAATTTCTGTGAGCTTGTAAGAGATGTTTAGAATGTCTGTGAACATTTCACTCATGCAGGACAGTCCAGATAATGAAATTCAGTTTTGGTATCAGTCTTAAATTGGAGAGGAAGTGTATTTGTGTAAGCTATTAGTGATGATAAAGTTAGATAATATTGCAGTGACAACCTGAAAACCTCACCAGCTTAAAGAAGCAAAGTTGCTTTCCTACTCAAGCTACATATCCATTACAGGTTAGTAAGGAGATTTTTTTCATTGTAGTTTCAGACTCCATCAGACTTGACTGATGGAGACTTCATCTAAGCATATGCTTCTGCAGTAACAGAAGCAGAGAAAAAATATGGCTCACCACGCTCGGCTTTTAAAGCTTACATTTCACTGGTAAGTCACATTGGCCATGTCTGCATTCAACATGAGAGTGATACATAATTCTTTTTCAGGGAGGGGCAGTGAATATTTTTGAACAGCTATCATATGCAGTTTATAGTTGCAAGAGTTAAAATTAAATACAGTAGTTATAGAACAACTGTGTAGGATTAGTGTACCTAAAGTGGTCAGAATTACTAAAACTTAGCAGGATTTTAACATGGCATGTTGAAGTGGAAGCAGAATTAATGTTTTCTATAATATTTTTGAGTCTGAAAATTTCTTTGCATTTTTTAGTATTTTCTCCCTTTTAATAACTTACAAAGCCTTAATTCTCAAGTTTGTGGGAAAGAGTTAAGCCTAAAAATATGTCTTAATTTTATTGGTGTAATGTCATCTCTGTATGCTGTGGTATTTTATCTTAATTCATTTATTTCTGGGCATAGGAACAATAGGTATTAACATGATCTTATAATACAAATACTTTGATTTCGTAACTATTAGATGGCATCTTCAAATATCAGCTCTTCTTTTGATTTTCCCTCATTGTTTAACAAAAAACTGAAAAATTTCTAAATAATTTTCTGGATTGTTAGGTTAAGATAGAACATTGAATATATGCTTCTCATTTTTGTTTCCTCCTGGGGGGTGAAAACATGATAACCATAGTGTGTGGTTAGCTTTCAAAATGTACCTTAATGATCCTTACCTCCTGGTATTCACACTTTTAAACAGTCTCCTTCTGCAATGAATAAGTAGGGTGTCCCGGGTAAGCAGTAGGATATTGTGGAAATAACAGTAGCTCGTTTAGGTGTGAGCACTGTGGCTCAAGGCAGACGTGATAAAACTATAAAGAAAAAGGAATAAGTAACACACAAATCAGGATAATAACTTATCTTTGAACAGGTTGGGTGTTAGGGGGATGCTATTGGGGAGACCCATAGGGTGGGTTAACATTTCATTAATCTCTGTGCTGGTTACTTAGAGTGTTCCTTTAGTTTTTTAAACTTAATATTTTATTCAGTTATATATTCAATACATTTCAAAGTAAAACATTTATGAATTTCACAATTAAGAAAATCTGTCTCTGTTGAACTGAGAGTACTTAAGTCTTCTAGTAGTTACAAGGCTTCTTAGAAACTTCAGAGTGTAAGCAAATCTAATTTCTGGTCCTGACTTCGACAGTAACTTGCAGGGTGGCTTAACCAGTCTAAGTACCAGTTGTCTCATCTGTAAAGCCAAAGGATTTGGGTTAGATATTACTAGAGGACCTTTTTAAAAAAATTTTTATTGTATAGTTGATTTACAGTGTTGTGTTAGTTTCTAGTGTAAATAAAATGATTCAATTTTATATATATATTCTTTTATTAGAGGACCTTTGATATCATAAGTTTAAAAATTTCTTTAAAAGCTGAAAGATACCAATAAGGGATTAATTTCTAAAATATATAAAGAGCTCATACAGCTTGATATCAAAAAGGCAACCCAATCAGAAAATAGGCAGAAGACCTAAATGGACATTTCTTCAAAGACAACATACAGATGGCCTACAGGCACATGAAAAGATGTTCAATATGCCTAGTTATTAGGGCGGAGAAGGCAATGGCACCCCACTCCAGTACTCTTGCCTGGAAAATCCCATGGGCAGAGGAGCCTGGTAGGCTGCAGTCCATGGGGTCGTTCAGGGTCGGACACGACTGAGCGACTTCACTTTCACTTTTCACTTTCATGCATTGGAGAAGGAAATGGCAACCCACTCCAGTGAAGAACATAGGCTGCCGTCTATGGGGTCACACAGAGGCGGACACGACTGAAGTGACTTAGCAGCAGCAGCAGCAGTTATTAGGGAAATGCAGATCAAAACTGCAATGAGGTATCATCTCACACCAGTCAGAATGACTGTCATCTAAAAAAAATCTACAAATAATAAATACTGGAGAAGGTGTGGAGAAAAGAACACTTTTATGCTGTTGGTGGGAATATGAATTGGTGCAGCCACTGTGGAGAATAGTACGGAGGCTCCTTAAAAAACTAAAAACAGAGTTACTACTATATGATCCAGCAATCCCACTCCTGGGCATTTATCCAGAGAAAACTTTAATTCAAAAAGCTATGTGTACCCCAGTGTTAATTTGTTGTTGTGTTCAGTTGCTGAGTCATGTCTGATTGTTTGCAACCCCATGGACTGCAGCAAGCCAGGCTCCTTTGTCTTCCACTGTCTCGCAGAGTTTGCTCAAACTCGTGTCCATTGGGTCAGTCCATTGATGCTAACTCATGTCCATTGGTGCTATCTAACCATATCATCCTCTGCTACCCCCTTCCCCTTTTGCCTTCAGTCTTTCCCAGCATCAGGGTCTATCCAGTGAGTCAGCTCTTCACATCAGGTGGCCAAAGTATTGGAGTTTCAGCTTCAGCAGGAGTCCTTCAAAGGAATATTCAGGGTTGGCATCCTTTAGGATTGACTGGTTTGATCTCCTTGCTGTCCAAGTGACTCTCAAGAGTCTTCTCCAGCACCACAATTCAAACGTATCAGTTCTTTGGTGCTCAACCTTCTTTATGGTCCAACTCTCACATCCATACGTGACTACTGGAAAAACCATATCTTTGACTAGATAGTCCTTTGTTAGCAAAGTGTTGTCTGTTTTTTTAATACATTGTGTAGATTTGTCATAGCTTTCCTTCCAAGGAGCAAGCATCTTTTAATTTCATGGCCTCAGTCACTGTCCACAGTGATTGGGAGCCCAAGAAAATAAAATCTGTCACTACTTCCAGTTTTTCTGCTTCTGTTTGCTATGAAGTGATGGAACTGGATTCCATGATCTTAGTTTTTTGAATGTAGAGCTTCAAGTCACCTTTTTCACTCTCCTCTTTCACCCTCATAAGGAGGCTCTTTAATTCCTCTTCGTTTTCTTCCATTAGAGTGGTATCATCTGCCATTAGAGTGGTATCATCTGCGTATCTGAGTTTGTTGATATTTCTCCCCGCAGTCTTGATTCCAGCTTCTGATTCATCCAGTCTGTCATGTTGGATGATGTACTTCACATATAAATTAAATAAGCAGAATGACAACATACAGCCTTGTCGTACTCCTTTCCCAATTTGGACCAGTCACTTTTTCCATGACTGGTTCTAACTATTTCTTCTTGATGTGTATATAGGTTTCTCAGGAGTCAGGTAAGGTAGTCTTGTATTCTCATCTCTTAAAGAATTTTCCACAGTTTGTTGTGATCCACACAGTTAAAGGTTTTAGTGTAGTCAGTGAAGCAAAAGCAGATGTTTTCCTGGAATTCTCTTGTATTTTCTATGATCTGTAGGATGTTGGCAATTTGATATCTGGTTCCTCTGCCTTCTCTAAAACCAGCTTGAACATCTGGAAGTTCTCAGTTCATGTACCGTTGAAGTCTGGCTTGGAGAATTTTGAGCATTACTTTGCTAGCATGTGAAATGAGTGCAATTGTGTGGTAGTTTGAACATTCTTTGGCATTGCCTTTCTTTGGGATTGGAATGAAAACTGACCTTTTCCAGTCCTGTGGCCACTGCTGAATTTTCCAAATTTGCTGGCATATTGAGTACAGCACTTTGACAGCATCATCTTTTAGGATTTGAAAAAGCTCAGGTGAAATTCCATCACCTCCGCTAGCTTTGTTCGTAGTGATGCTTTCTAGGGCCCACTTGACTTCACACTCCAAAATGTCTGGCTCTGGGTGAGTGGGTCACACCGTTGTGGTTATCTGGCTCGTGACGATCTTTTTTGTATAGTTCTTCTGTGTATTCTTGCCACTTCTTCGTAATATCTTCTGCTTCTGTTAAGTCCATACCATTTCTGTCCTTTATTGTGGCCATCTTGGCATGAAATATTCCCTTGATATATTCAGCTTTCTTGAAGAGAAAGAAGGAATTTTCTTGATATCTCTAGTCTTTCCCTTGTATTGTTTTCCTCTGTTTCTTTGCATTGTTCACTTAGGAAGGCCTTCTTACCTTTCCTTGCTGTTCTCTGTAACTCTGCCTTCATTTGGATATCTTCCCCTTCCTCCCTTGCTTTTTGCTTCTCTTCTTTCCTCAGTGATTTGTAAGGCCTCCTGAGACAACCACCCTGCCTTCTTGCATTTCTTTTTGTTTGGGATTATTTTGATCACTGCCTACTGAACCTCTGTCCATTGTTCTTCAGTCACTGTCTCTACCAGATCTAATCCCTTAAATCTATTCATCACCTCCATTATATTGTTATAAGGGATTTGATTTAGGTCATACCTGAATGGCCTGGTGGTTTTCCCTCCTTGCTTCATTTTAAGCCTGAAATTTGATCTGAGCCACAGCCAGCTCCAAGTCTTGTTTTCACCGACTGTATAGAGCTTCTCCATCTTTGGCTGCAAAGAAAACGTAATCAGTCTGTTTTCATTATTAACTATCTGATGGTGTCCATGTGAAGAGACATCCTTTGGGTTGGAAAAGGGGGGTTGCTGTGACCAGCGTCTTCTCTTAACAAAACCCTGTTAGCCTTTGCCCTGCTTCATTTTGTACTCCAAGACTAAAGTTGACTGTTATTCCTGGTATCTGTTGACTTCCTACTTTTGCCTTCTGATCCCAATGATGAAAAGGACATATTTTATCTTTCTTGGTGTTAATTCTAGAAGATCTTATAGGTGTTCATAGAACTGGTCAGCTTCAACTTCTTTGGCATCAGTGGTTGGGGCATAGACTTGGATTACTGTGATGTTGATAGAACGGGTGAGGGGAAGATTAAATTAGTTTGGGATGAACATATTCACACTATGATATATACAACAGGTAAACAACAAGCACCTGCTGTATAGCAGAGGGAACTATAGTCAATCTGTAAACAATGCTGCTGTGAAGACTGGGTGCCTTCATGGATTACAGCTTTGTCATGGCGTAGTGGCTTGCATAACTCAATGAAGCTATCCTGCTAAATCACTTCAGTCGTGTCTGACTCTCTGTGACCCCAGAGATGGCAGCCCACCAGGCTCCCCCGTCCCTGGGATTCTCCAGGCAAGAACACTGGAGTGGGTTGCCATTTGCTGTTTTCATAGCAGCATTGTTTACAGGTTGAATATAGTTCCCTCTGCTATACAGTAGGTGCTTGTTGTTTACCTGTTTTATATATCAGAGTGTGAATATGTGTGGTTTGCCTTGGAAATGATTTGAGATCACTCTGTCGTTTATAAGGTTACACCCAAGTACTGCATTTCAGATTCTTTTGTTGACGATCCCTTCTTCCAAGGGATTCTTGCCCACAGTAGTAGATGTAGTGGTTATCTGAATTAAATTTGCCCATTCCCATCCATTTTAGTTCACTGATTTCCTAAGATGTCGATGTTCACTCTTGCCATCTCCTGCTTGACCATGTCCAATTTACCTTGATTCATGGACCTAACATTCCAGGTTCCTATGCAGTGTTGTTCTTTACCATGTCAGACTTTACTTTCATCACCAGATACATCCACAACTGAGCATTGTTTCCTTTTTGACCCAGCCGCTTCATTCTTTCTGGAGCTGTTAGTAGTTGCCCTCCACTCTTCCCCAGTAATGTATTGGACACCTTCTGGCCTGGGGGGCTCATCTTCTGGTGTCATGTATTTTTGCCTTTTCATACTGTTCATGGGCTTCTTGAATCAGTAATGATTTGCCATATCCTCCTCTAGTGGACCACATGTTGTCAGAACTTTTCACTATGACCCTTCCATCTTGGGTACCCTGCACAGCATGGCTCATAGCTTCATTGAGTTATGCAAGCCACTACGCTGTGACAAAGCTGTAATCCATGAAGGCACCCAGTCTTCATAGCAGCATTGTTTACAGATTGAATATAGTTCCCTCTGCTATACAGTAGGTGCTTGGTATTTACCTGTTTTATATATCATAGTGTGAATATGTTAATCCCAAACTAATTTAATCTTCCTCTCACCCCTTCTATCACCTGTGTTAAGTATGGGTTCATTTTCTATGTCTATGAGTCTATTTCTGTTTTGTAAATAAATTCATTTGTATTTTATATTTTTAGTTTCACATATAAGTGATATTATATGATACTTGTCTTTGTCATATTTATTTCACTTAATGTGTTCATATGTAGGTCCATGTTGTTACAAATGGCATTATTTCATTCTCTTTTATGGACGAGTATTATTCCATTGTGTTTGTATATCACAAACAGATGACTTGGATTACATAAGTCTATACATACACATACATCTTCTTTATCCATTCATCTGTTGATGGACATTTAGGTTGTTTCCATGTCTTGGCTATTGTTAATAGTGCTTCTGTGAACATTGAGCACTGTTTACAATATTTCTCAGGCAAGAAAACTGGAGTGGGTTGCCATTTCCTTCTCCAGGGGATCTTCCTGACATGGGGATTGGACCAGCATCTCCTGCGTTGGCAGGTGGATTCTTTAGCACTGAGCCACCAGGAAGCCCCATAAATAATATATATATATATCAGTTCAGTTCAGTCTCTCAGTCGTGTCCAACTCTTTGCGACCCCATGAATCACAGCATGCCAGGCCTCCCTGTCCATCACCAGATCCCGGAGTTCACTCAGATTCACGTCCATTGAGTCAGTGATGCCACCCAGCCATCTCATCCTCTGTCATCCCCTTCTCCTCCTACCCCCCAATCCCTCCCAGCATCAGAGTCTTTTCCAATGAGTCAACCCTTCGCATGAGGTGGCCAAAGTACTGGAGTTTCAGCTTTAGCATCATTCCTTCCAAAGAAATCCCAGGGCTGATCGCCTTCAGAATGGACTGGTTGGATCTCCTTGCAGTCCAAGGGACTCTCAAGAGTCTTCTCCAACACCACAGTTCAGAAGCATAAATAATTGAGTAAAAATATATACATGTATATAAATAACTGAATCATTTCCCTGTACACTTGAAACTAGCACAGCATTGTGAATTAGCTGCTGCTGCTGCTAAGTCACTTTAATCATGTCCAACTCTGTGTGACCCCATAGACGGCAGCCCACCAGGCTCCCTGTCCCTGGGATTCTCCAGGCAATAACACTGGAGTGGGTTGCCATTTCCTTCTCCAGTGCATGAAAGTGAGAAGTGAAAGTGAAGTCACTCATTCATATCCGACTCCTAGCGACCCCATGGACTGCATCCCACCAGGCCCCTCCATCCATGGGATTTTCCAGGCAAGAGTACTGGAGTAGATTGCCATTGCCTTCTCCGTGAATTAGCTACAATCAAAGGAAAAAAAAACTGAAAGAGGGTGCACTGAGATTAGTTAACTAAAAAGATGGTAGAAGGTGATTTTGAACAGTTTCCTTTGGTTGAGAGAATTTAAGTTCTCTTTTTTATACTATTGAGATAACACATTTTATTTT
The DNA here is from genome assembly GCF_003369695.1 of Bos indicus x Bos taurus. Taxonomy (NCBI): domain Eukaryota; kingdom Metazoa; phylum Chordata; class Mammalia; order Artiodactyla; family Bovidae; genus Bos; species Bos indicus x Bos taurus. The sequence continues at coordinate 77,017,160 of NC_040083.1, read as the reverse complement.
TACATGTATAATTATAAAAACACAATATATGGTATTTTTGTTATAATATGTTTTTATATTATATATAATTTATATATTACATAGTATAAATTTTACATATATAATTTATATATATATAATAATTTTTGTTATAATAGTCATACTTTGCTGCTGCTGCTGCTGCTGCTGCTAAGTTGCTTCAGTCGTGTCCAACTCTGTGCAACCCCATAGACGGCAGCCCATCAGGCTCCGCCGTCCCTGGGATTCTCCAGGCAAGAACACTGGAGTGGGTTGCCATTTCCTTCTCCAATGCATGAAAGTGAAAAGTGAAAGTGAAGTTGCTCAGTCGTGTCCAACTCTTCTCGACCCCATGGACTGCAGCCTACCAGGTTCCTCCATCTATGGGATTTTCCAGGCAAGAGTACTGGAGTGGGGTGCCATCGCCTTCTCTGTAGTCATGCTTTAGGGACATTTATATAGAAGAAAATTTTATGAACTTAACCAATGTAGTTACTATTTCCAGTATTATTCTGTCTATTGCGAAGAGCCACATTTCTGTCTGGGATGATTTTCCCTGTAACTTAAAGAACCTCCTTCAGTAATTCTTGATGTGTGGTTCTGTTGGTTATGAATATTTTCAGGTTTTGCGTGTGTGGTGGTGGTGTTGGTTTAATTGCTTAGTTGTGTCTGACCGACTCTTGTGACCCCGTGGACTATAGCCTGCCAGGCTCCTCTGTCCATGGGATTTCCCATGCAAGATACTGGAGTGGGTTGCCATTTCCTTCTCGAAGGTAAGTTCTCTATTTTGCTGTCACTCTAGAATCAAACTTAAGGCAGAATTTGTATATGATAAGAATGTTCTTCCTTTCCTACTCCTTTTTCCCTGTCTTCAAAGTTGAGGGTAAGCATGTAGTAGGACCAGTGGTGGGAGAAGGCAGTGGCAGCCCACTCCAGTACTCTTGCCTGGAGAATCCCATGGACGGAGGAGCCTGGTGGGCTGCAGTCCATGGGGTCGCTCAGGGTTGGACACGACTGAGCAACTTCACTTTCACTTCTCACCTTCATGTATTGGAGAAGGAAATGGCAACCCACTCCAGTGTTCTTGCCTGGAGAATCCCAGGGATGGAGGAGCCTGGTGGGCTGCCGTCTATGGGGTTGCACAGAGTCGGACACGACTGAAGCGACTTAGCAGCAGCAGCAGCAGCAGCAGGACCAGTGGTCTCTAGCGCAGTGAAAAATGATATATGTACTTTTTCATTGTATTAATAAACTGTATTGATTTAGGATGTTCTCCATAAATATATGTACGAATTATGGCAGACTTAGGATGTACTTCATAGATATATGGTGGTGTATTTAAAAGAAGGAGGAAAGTCACTAATTTTGGAAACTCTATGGATAGTCGGACACGACTGAAGTGACTTAGCAGCAGCAACAGCAGCCTTGTAATAATTGTGAAATCTCAGTATATGATTTTTTGTTTTATATTATACATTTTATGTTGTTTACTTAAGTTTAAAAAGTATGTTATTGCCCGTAGGACTGTGGGTATGAATGCAAATGTTACTAAATCCAGTGTCAGGAGAAGTGTGTGTGTATTTCTGTTTGTTCTGATATCTAAAACAGATTTTACTGTGTTTACTCATCTGCCTCCTTTCTCCCTTCCCACAGGAATTATTCTTGACAGAAATATTTTGAAAGAAAAATCTTTACAATGGCCTCAGCTGTACTTAGTTCCGTCCCCACTACTGCCTCTCGTTTTGCCTTGTTGCAAGTGGATAGTGGCAGTGGTTCTGATTCTGAGCCTGGAAAAGGCAAAGGTCGAAATACTGGAAAGTCTCAAACAAATAAATCAACTACAAATGAGAAAAAAAGAGAGAAAAGAAGAAAAAAGAAGGAACAGCAGCAGAGTGAAGCAAATGAGGTAGCAATTATAATTATTTCACATCTGCTTTCCCAGTAGATTGTAAGCATGAGGACAGTTACTATCTTGTTGATCCATGTATCCACAGTTCCTGGTCCATATGTACTTGGTAATGATGACTATAATATATATATAAATATATGAATTTGTGTGTATTTGAAGTCTAATGTAATGAACATATTGAATGCCTTTCTTTTCCTGGTCTATGGAAGCTTATGTGCTCATTCCAAAAAGTTCCTGAAAAACACAGGAAGTCTTAAAACGAAACAAAGATCATTTCTGAATATAAAATAAAAAATATTTTTAAAAAACATCAACTGTGAATATAAAATAAAAATATTTATTCTCTAGTGACTTTAACTAGAGATATAACAAATTAATATTTTGGTATGTGTTTTCTGTACACATACATATGTTTTTTGAATATATAGACATGCACACATATATATCTACATTCATATTTAACTTAAATGAAATTAGATTATATAATAGACTTTTATAACTGGCTATTTAAAAATTAGCATGAGCAGTTTTCCATGTGAGTAAATCTCACATGGAAAATAAAAATCAACATTATTTTAAATGTGTCCACATTATTTAAAAGTATGTGGCTTTGTCATAGTTTACTTAATCAGACTATTGTGATAAACATTTAGGTTTCCCATTTTTTTTTATTATTATAGATAATAATCCTATGACTAGCCTTGAAATGCATACATTTTTATGCATTTGTCATCTGTTTCTTCAGGGTAGTAAGTACAAGACAGATCCTTCTCCCCTAAATACTCCTAGCATGAGTTATATGACCAACATGTAATATGCCCATTTATTTTTAAAAGAAATACTGGGAGGGAGGAGGGTTCAGGATGGGGAATACATGTGTACCTGTGGCAGATTCATGTTGATGTATGGCAAAACCAGTACAATATTGTAAAGTAATTAACCTCCAATTAAAATAAATATATATTAAAAAGAAAAAGAAAAAAAAAAATACTGAAAAACAACTCTAGCCTGTGTTTGTCTTTTAATAGAGCCGAAGGTATATAAGGACCTTTCTCTATCACTGAATAAGAGAAGTAGTAAAAGTGTTTTTTTCCTCTCTATATTCATTTTATAATATCCCAAGACTGTGAAAAAGCCTTTTCAATTTGTTAATTTCCATCACCATTGCTTTCTGAGTACCTCTTTAAAATTTTGCCACACAGGGTCACTTTTTTAAAAGACATTTTTCTCACTATAAAACCTTTCAGAAGTCCAGTTAGAGAACTTTTGATTGCCTACCATTTTCTTTTTGGAATTAAAGATGATTTGGGCCAACAGAAAATAAGATAATAGTGGGGTTTACATTGCATTACTGAGAATGAGCCTGAGGATCCTCCCTTCCCACTTGCGTAGCGATAGTTCTATCAGTCGATTTTCTGTAATCAGCACTGAACCTGCCATGGCTTCATCTCTTAACAGCATCTCCTCTACTCTGCTTTCCCACAGCAGAAACCACCTACTTAAAGCAGTATTTGCATCTCATCATTCCCTCCTGCAGAATAGTCTGTGTTAAATTGTTGATCCTTGATTTAAAGCCTCTTTATTGGTTTCTTAGGACTTCTGTAACAAAATACCACAAGCTGGGTGACTTAAACCAACAGAAATGTATTCACTTAACAGTTGTAGAGGCTGAAAGTTCTAACCCTGGTGTTAACAGGACCAGGCTCTTTCTGAGTAGAATCCTTCCTTTGCTCTCTCCTCTTCCTAGCTTCTTATGGTAGCTGTCAGTCCTCAGTGTTCTTGGCTTCGTATATCTTTGTCTATACCTTTCATTCACTAGGGCCCAGCCTAATTCAGTTTAACCTTAACTTGATTATATTTGCAAAGATCCTTTTTCTAAATGAGGTCATATTCACAGACAGCAAGAGTTAGGCCTACAACATATTTTTTGAGGCAATACAATTTAATCCATAATAGCCTCTCAGTACTTTTCTCCCTGTTTCAACCTCTGTGTCTCAGATTATTCTTACTGTTGGGAGTGGCTTGACCAGTACAGTTTTAATTCATTATGTTACTTTGTGGGCTAGGCCCTGTATTTTTTGAAAAACTTATCCATTGCTTTTATTGAAGAAATCTTTAAAGCTATTAGATCACTTTTTTTTCCCCCCTTTTAGAGATACAGGGGAAACTGCTACAGTCTTTACAATATAAGAGGAACAAAATTAGCATCTGTTCTCACTCGAACTTTTTACCTTGCAAACATTGTTAGGGTAGACACTAATGTCTGCTGCATTAGAAGCTCATTATTCTACATTAAATGTAAACGGCAGACATCTATAATGAGATAATCATGGGGCATGAATGTTTGAACTGCTCTGTCTCTTGTCATCATATTTTAAAGTTCCTCAAACTTACTAATGTAGAGCAATCTGTATCACCTAAGACAGACCTCTAAGATTTGTCCTCTTTCCCCACTGTACTGTTGTAACCAATTAAAGTATTTTCCTAACCATATATTGCTAGTTGTAGGCTCTGTATTTTTCATGACTAGCAAAGTAGTTGCTAGAGTTCCTCAAGCTATCTTCTCTCACTATTTAAACTTTTAAATTTATAAGCCATTAAAGTTTAATCTTATTGAACCTTATTGTTTTGTATTTTAAAAGCATACTTGTTATCCTGTTCTCTATTCCTATAAACCCTTTAGTAAACCAGGATCATTAAATTGGTTCAAATGGTGGTATAATAGAGTATAATCCATTTTTACTTACTAATCATTTCATCTAGAAATCCACCAAAATTTTCTCAAGCTGGTGAAATTCTACAAAGATTACAAAAGTTCACATAGTGACTTTGTGAGTTAGCATAATGAGTATTTAGAAGTATAAAAATACTGATTTCTTAACTTCCAAAAAAATCATTAGTATCCCAGTATTGGTAAACTGAATTTAATATTTTTTTTTGTTTTTTTCCATAGCTCAGGAATCTTGCTTTTAAGAAAATTCCACAGAAATCCTCCCATGCTATTTGTAATGCTCAACATGAGCTTTCATTACCAAACCCAGTACAGAAGGATTCACGAGAAGAAAATTGGCAAGAGTGGAGACAAAGAGATGAGCAGGTCAGCTAAGTAAATTAAGTTGTTTTGCTTTAGATTTCAGTGAATTTTTGCATTTTTTATATAGCACTGCATCCAACCATGACACTACTGTTTTGAGGAGCATTTTATATTGGATTAACTCACACGTGTATGCTACTTTTAATAAGAGGTTCTGGTTTTTTCTAACTAGGAAAGCAGATAGACACATTTATTATTTTTGTTAGTTTGTTAGTTTCAAACAGTTATTTTCTGAGTTTTTACTTCATCTGCCTTTTTACAAATGAGGTAGAGATAGGGAAGGTAGAAAAACAGGATTAAATTATTTAAAGTAAAGAAAATCATATTTGTAAGACCAATACTAACTAGAAATAGTCAGTGACAGTTTGTTTAAAGAAGAAAGACTTTGAGGGGAAACTTTTCCTTTTCAGTCTTGTTGTAAAAGTTTGTGACATTTCTTTTTTTAAACCTATTTATGCAATGTTTTCTTCTTTTATGCCTCTATTAAAGAAATGTCATTATAACTAAATCAAAGAGATAATTTAGTAAAACCAATCAGCTTCTTTTTGTGTTTGTGGTATTCAGGAAAATGACATACTAAATTTGGAATGTACTCTAGGAGATGCTGTATGTATGAAAAATGAATAGTTATTTTCTTATCTGTTAAACTGTCATTTGATCTGTTGGAAATAAATATTATTTTAGCAGATGTTTGGCTTAATGGAGTGGCTATACCTGTTGTGCTTGAGTTTCAGTTTTAAAAGAATTATACTAAACCATGCTCTTAACATAAGCTATGTTAATTATAACATTTTCTATAGAAATTTGTAGTGCCTCAGGCTCATCATTACAAGCATTTGTTATTACACTGGAGCTGTGCAAAAATGATATTTCAGGGTACTGGTTAACTGGATAAATCATCTTATTTTAGGGGGATTATTTGATTCTTGTTTTCCTTTTGCAGCATTCATTATGACATTTTATTCTGGTTTAGAAGTATTATTAATGATACACTTGTTTAGACAGTAATAGAATTTCCCAGTGTCTTCACCGGAGAGAATTTCTCTCAGTGGCCCAAGGGGCACTGGAAAATTAATAAAGGAAAACTGCTCAGTTCTGCATCAAAATAAATTCCATGTAATATGGGAACTTAAGAACAGATATTTATTGCCTTTCTTCCTGACCCTATTGATTACTGCCAAAATGACCAGGTAATTAGGAGAAAGAAATAGTTAACTTGGCCCTAACCCTATCTAAAAATGTCATCCAAGGCTGAGGAACTTTGAGGAATTTCTACTAGATATACTATTGATGGGTCACTTAGGAAAACCTGGTACCTTATTTGGAAGTCTGACTTGTAGGAAAATAATCAAAGTCCTGGGAAGTAGTGTAGTTCCTGGGATAATTATACTGATAAGTAAAGAAGAGATAAGGCAAGCTCTGAAACTGATAGATAGTATACCACTTGCAATCTATTTTACTGTGTGGAATAATAGATTTTAAAAATAGGGACCAGACTGACTGTAGTAGGCAGAAGGCGTGCAGTTGTGGTGGGTATTCTTCCTCACACAGGGCAACAGCACTGTGAGAAACTCCATGTATGTCTTTACAACAAATGGTTTTGGAGAAACTGGATATCCACTGCCAAAAGAATGACATTCAAACTGAGCCGATTGAAAAGCTGGATATAGAAATCTTGTCTGTTATATGACCATTTATTTTAAATATAGAAGAGTAATACCAAGACAGTTTCCTACTCCTAAATCGTCAAAGTAATAACATAAATTTACATCAACTAAGCCTCAGCATAAAATCTGAGAGCTGCATTAAACAGCAACAAGATAGACAGTAAAGAAGCATCCATTACATCTACTTAGGAGCAAGCACTGAATCTTAGTTAATCTCATGTCAACAGAAGAAAAGTTTCTGCCACATAAAAGGAGAACATTGTACTTAATGTCCAAAGTGAAAGTGCACTTTGAAAAAGATTTGTTACAGGGAACAGAAATTTATTTTAGACAGCACCTATTTTTTGTTTTAATAAAAATCAAGGAGCTAGAACATTTTATGAAAGTCGAGGTGGCAGTTAACGTTATGGACTATAGTCCATAGAGCCCCGCAGTCTGACACGACTGAAGTGACTTAGCGTACACAGTACTGATTCCAGTGTTACCCTTTTAAAATTTTACATCATGGCTCAAAAATAATAGAAAAATCTCTTCTAATGGATGTTGAATGAAAAATAGATCAGATTCTGTGTATTTCTTTCTCCTGTTGTATTGACTCAGACCCCACATATCACTGGTTTTGTCCAACTCTGAAGTGAAATGTCTGCTGGCATGTGCATAGTTAATTGTTTTCTCACATTCTATCCTCTAGTCCACCTGATAAAGGTGTTTTGCCAATAGCTTGTTCTGTTTTTTGTTTGTGAGAGTGATATTTCTCATTAACCTTGTGGCTGGTATAATAAGTCTCTTGGTGATAGTTTGACTTGCACTTGATTTCACTATAAAGAGTGCTCTTTGTGTTTGTTTGTTTGTTTTTGTTTTTTTTTTTTTTACTTTAGCAACAAAATTCATCACTTTTGTTCTCCAAAGCATTACTTGGTACTTGTTTTGGAAAAACTCACACAGGTTATTGCACTTTGAAAGTGAAACAAAAACTATGTCTTCAGGTCACTGGTCTGACCATATTTCATAGCAGAAAACTAGGAACAAATAGACTGATGGTTCAGTAAATTGAAATGTCAAGTATTTGGTGTCTTGTTGTTCAGTCGCTAAGTTGTGTCTGACTCTTTGCAACCCTGTGGACTTCAACATGCCAGGCTTCCTTGTCCTTCACTATCTCCCAGAGTTTGCACAAACTCATGTTCATCCAACCATCTCACCCTCTGTTGCCCTCTTCTCCTTCTGCCATCAGCCTTTCTCAGCATCAGGGTCTTTTCCAGTGAGTTGGCCTTTCACATCAGTGGCCAAAGTATTGGAGCTTCAGCTTCAGCATCTGTCCTTCCAGTGAATATTCAGGGTTGATTTCCTTTAGGATTGACTGGTTTGATCTCTGTGCTGTCCAAGGGACTCTCAAGAGTCTTCTCCAGCACCACAGTTCAAAAGCATCAATTCTTTGGTGCTCAGCCTTCTTTATGATTCAACTCTCACATCCATACGTGACTACTAGAAAAACCATAGCTTTGACTTTATGGACCTTTGTCGGCAAAGTGATGTCTCTCCTTTTTAATATGCTGTCTAGGTTTGTCATAGCATTTCTTCCAAGGAGCAAATGTCTTTTCATTTCGTGGCTGCAGTCACCATCCGCAGTGATTTTGGAGCTCAAGAAAATAAAATCTGTCACTGTTTCTGTGTTTTCCCTATCTGTTTGCCTTGAAGTGATGGGACTGGATGCCACGGTCTTAGTTTTTTGAACGTTAAGTTTAAAGCCAGCTTTTTCATTCTCCTCTTTCACCTTCATCAAGAGGCTCTTAATTTTGGTATTTTAATTTTCTGTTATTCTCCTTTTTAGCTGCTTATATGATACCACTTTTGTCCTGACACACAGATTTATATTCTGTATTCACTGTATTAGAGTCCTGTCCATTTTTAAAATTAATGCTATTTTTTTATAAGTTGTATTATTTACTACTTTCATTGCTACTTTTAATCCTTCCATGAATCAGTGAACTATTTTTACTACTTTGATATATAATTAAAGCATTCAACTTAGTAAATGTAAACAGCACTCAGAAGATATGAAAGTGTGTTAGCTGACTTGAATGGAACATGATCGTTAATATGAACACATAGTTTTTGCAGAATATTGACAACTTTTTTTTAATATAAATTTATTTTAATTGGAGGTTAATTACAATATTGTATTGGTTTTGCCAACTTTAAAAATCATAATGTTCAATAAGATTATTTGAAGTTTTCTGGGAAATAATTCTGCTTTCTACACTTTGAAAATCATTGAGTTAGAGGAGCAGAGGGCACTACTGCTACTGTAGCTAAACACTTGGTTGCAAGTGTTAAATGTTCTCAGAATTATGTCCCGTGTTCTGCAATAACCCTGTTCCCATGATGCCTATGAGAATTGGAAATTAACTATTAACTCTTCATTTGGGATTTGTTTTGCTTGGATTTAAAGTGGGTAAAATATTTATGGTACTTTGATTTGCAAATTTTTTAAAATGTCCTAAAATATTTACTGTCCTCATTTTTCATCAGTTTTTCATACTCCTTAACTGATCATAAACCCTTGAGCCTATAGGTTTATTTAAATACAAAAAAAATGTTTTACTACTGGATAGGGATAGGAGGCCGGAGAAGGCAATGGCATCCCACTCCAGTACTCTTGCCTGGAAAATCCCATGCATGGAGGAGCCTGGTAGGCTGCAGTCCATGAGGTCGCTAAGAGTTGGACACGACTGAGTGACTTCACTTTCACTTTTCACTTTCCTGCATTGGAGAAGGAAATGGCAGCCCACTCCAGTGTTCTTGCCTGGAGAATCCCAGGGATGGGGGAGCCTGGTGGCTGCCGTCTATGGGGTCACACAGAGTTGGACACGACTGAAGTGACTTAGCAGCAGCAGGGATAGGAGGCATGAAGGAAGCCTAGAGGAAGGGAGTCTGAAGTACTCCATCTTGGACACATGTAAGTATCTTCTCCAATCCTGTAGGCATTTTAGGGTCATTTCCTCTTTTTCTTCCTTTCATCCTCTTCCCATGGGTACAAAGAAAATGATGAGCAGCTCTCAACTTGCAAACTTACATATAAGGTACTTTTTAAGAAACATGGTTTTATTTGCATTTTCTTATCCAGTATCTATCTTTCAGGCCCAAACTTTTTTCCCCTCTCAGTTCTACCTTTACATGTACTGATAATTAATTATATTGAAAACTACATTTATAGCAGTCTTATGATTAATTCTCTAATTTAGACAACTTTAGGGAATTTGGAATCATGTTTTGTTTTTCTTGATATTGTAGCTTTGTGCTGCCTTTCTCCCTGTTATATGGAATCAAAAATCTTATTTTTGATTCATCCTTCTTTCATTCTTCATATTTAATCAGTGTTCTAAAACTTGGTCATTCTTTGCTGAGAAATGGTGTTCTTTGTTTCCTGCATTGCTATGGTCAGGTCCAGGTTTCTGTATGCTGGGACTGCAGTAGTTTAGCCAGACCCATTGATTCTAAGTTCTCATTCTCCTAATATGCCAGTTTATTTCTTTAAAATCACTTTTATCAGTGTTCCTCTTTGATCTGTCCTGAATCCCTAGTTTTTAGGGAGTGTCTGGAACCCAATTTTACCTACCTAAACAGTCTTATTTTCTCCTGTTCTCCAGCATAGAGAAGAGGAATTCTTATTTACTGTGTGCAACTCTTGTGCAAGGTAGGCACTGTACTAGGTACTTTACATATATTATAGCTTTAAATTTTTAAAAGTACCCTGCAAGGTAGGTATTTAAGTTCTCTTTTTATGTATAAATATACTTGAGATTCTGGAGAAGACAATGGCAGCCCACTCCAGTACTCTTGCCTGGAAAATCCCATGGACGGAGGAGCCTGGTAGGCTGCAGTCCATGGGGTCGCTAGGAGTCGGACTTGACTAAATGACTTCACTTTCACTTTTCACTTTCATGCGTTGGAGAAGGAAATGGCAACCCACTCCAGTGTTCTTGCCTGGAGAATCCCAGGGACGGGGGAGCCTGGTGGGCTGCCGTCTATGGGGTTGTACAGAGTTGGACACTACTGAAGCGACTTAGCAGCAGCAGCAAACTTGAAATTCACAGAAGAACGTAACTTGCCCCATTTCACAGCTAGCATGGGTAGAAGAGAAATTTAAATCATCCACCTGTGTGATCTCTCAAAGCCTGTGTTTTTTCACATTCCTCTTGTATTTCATAGAACTCATCTTTTATCATGTATCCCATGATGTGTCTGTTCTTAATATCATACTTTTGTTCATATGACTCTTTCTCCTAAAATACTTTCATTCCTTTTCTACCTATCCAAATGATATCTATCCTTTAAGGACCAACTTAATAGTTTCTTTTGTGTATGCTTCTTTGTTCTTGTTTACCTTTTTCCCCTCAACTTTTGTAGCACTTTTAATATCTCATTCTGTTCTCTGTGTGTCATGTGCATAAGTTTTCTTTTCCCAACTGGGGTAGAAATGCTTTGAGGGCAAAAGCCAAATTTATGCTTCTTCTTTAAGGCCTACAGGCAAAGCACATAGAAGGTTCTCTATGAATCCTTATAAACTGATTGATCATATAGTGACATTTTATAAGTTGTTTGTAGTTTTAATAAAGCTAAACTGAAATTTAAATCATTTTATCCTAATTGTATTTCCTTGTATACTAGTTTTTGTTAATAATTAAAAGGTAAATGTAAGCTCTAAACTGCTATGTTTAGAATCAAATGTTGGGGAGAGCCATATTTTTTACTTTTAAAAGGTCCACTTCATTCATTTTTATCATGCTCTTAGAATCAGCTACCTATATACTTAAGTTATATGAGATAATATGAAAAAGAATAATGACATCTTGCAAGACTCCCACCTTCATCACCTCTTCTCTTGCCCAGGGATTTGTTTTTGGAATATTAGTCAGAATATGTGACATATTGGAAATAATCTTAAATGCCTTTTCTGTAAATTTTAAATGTCATTAATATGGGTTAATAGCATGGTGGTAAATTGAAACAACTTTGCTCAGAATAAATTTAAGTAGTTTTGTTACTTTTTCTATGGTGTTACTTTTGCTATGCTCTAATTATATTGAAATATTTTGTACTCTGTTTGCTTTGTGTTTTGGTGGAAAGATTGATATAAATTTCCTTTTTTTGTGTGATACTAACATGAATCCATGTCATTAACATGGAAGTAAGATTGCTGGGAGAAAAATAAGCAACTTCAGATAATGCAGATGATACCGCTCTAATGGCAGAAAGTGAAGAGGAACTAAAGAGCCTCTTGATGAAGGTGAAAGAGGAGAGTGAAAAATCTGGCTTGAAACTCAACATTCAAAAAACTAAGATCATAGCATACAGTCCCATCACTTCATGACAAATAGAAGGGGGAAAAATGGAAACAGTGACAGGTTTTATTTTCTTGAGGTCCAAAATCACTGCCGATGGTGACTGCAGCCATGAAATGAAACTATACTTGCTCCTTGGAAGAAAAGCTATGACAAACCTAGACAGCGTATTAAAAAGCAGAGACATCACTTTGCCAACAAAGGTCTGCATAATCAAAGCTATGGTTTTCTAGTAGTCACGTAAGGGTGTGAGAGTTGGATCATAAAGAAGGCCGAGTGCCTAAGATTTGATGCTTTCGAACTGTAGTTCTGTAGAAGACGCTTTTAAGAATCCCTAGGACAGCACAGAGATCAAACCAGTCAATCTTAAAGGTAATCAACCCTGAATAGTCACTGAAGGACTGATACTGAAGCTGATGAAACTCCAATAATTTGGCCGCTGATGTGAAGAGCCAGCTGCATTGGAAAAGACTCTGATGCTGGGAAAGACTGAAGGCAGAAGAGGGCAACAGAATTAGATAGTTGGATGGCATCACCAACTCAATGAATATGAGTTTGAACAAACTCTGGGAGATGGTGAAGAACAAGGAAGCCTGGCATCCTGCAATTCATGGGGTCACAATGAGTTGGACATGGCTTAGTGACTGGACAACTACAACAACAACATGAATCCAATTTGTTTTTACCTTTTAACTTTAAATACACATTTATATAATAAAGTATAAAAAGTTAGCCTTTAAGAAAGATTACTTTTTCCTGATCATTATTCATTTGGATTGAAGTAATTCTTCAGTTCTTTCAATTATTCCTTAGAAAAAGTATGTACAATTCACTTGGGAATTAACGAGAATTTCTGTATGCCCTTATTTACAATTTCAGTTCTAATTGTATTTTTCTCTGAGTTAGATTAATTTTTTTGTGATAAGCCTAGTTTTTCCCCTCTTTTTGTTATCTCAGTATAGGGTTGGATGAGATACTTTCAAAGGGATAACATTGATTAGAAATAAATGATTTACCAGGTCCTGATGTCCAGTGTTAACATTTTTCTAATTTTCAAGGTATCCCTTTGAAACAGATTACTGCTTTTAGGAACTTATTTCTGTTTTAGTTCAGTTTTTTAAAATTGTTAAGCAGCAGAAACAATTCTGAGTAACTTGGGCAAAAAATAATTTGGTAAATGATACTAATTAACAGATTTGAATTAAAAACTAAACAATGAGACCTTGGGAATGAGGAAAACTAAGAAATTCTGGGGTGCTCTTAGGCATGAACTAGTAGAGCTAGTATACTCACTTTTAGAGGCTATAATCAGCTGATTGAACCCTACTTACTTTGTGTTTGTTCTCAAAATTTAATTCCCAAGAGAACAAAAAATAGCTGGGTCCTTTGCTCCCTTCCTGTTGGTGGTTGCAATGGCAGCTGGGGTGTTTGTGGATATGCTAGCGAGTGGTGTAAAGAATCAGGTGGTGACTGTCTTGCCAGAATCCTAGGACACTGGATTGAAGTGTTGTTATTCAGAGGAATAAAGGAAGGTATTGTGGACAGATTAAAAGCAATGCCCATTGAAGGTATGTTTTTATATGGTATGAATAAGTTGACACATACATGTAAACAAATCCAGGATAGTTTACTGTTGTCCTATTGCAACTATCCTATATTTAGCTGCAGACATACCTTACCTCCAAAGGTAGACAACCCAAAGTCTCATTCAGATACGGTACCAATTCTGTTGGGCAGTTAGGAAATAGGAAAAGTAAGTCTTAAAGACTAATTTGATTGGAGGTGGCAGGAGCTGAATTGTCAGAGGTTAAGGTGAGACTGAGTGGTGAGGGAGAGGAACCAAAAGATACAGATCACAAAGAATCATTTTACTACAGTAGTATTAGATGACTTTAAAGGTAGACCAGTCATACAAAAGGAATAAAAAGAAAACAATAAAAAGATGCACTGTAATTTTACTGTAACATAAGGCATATGCCAAAACAATTGGTCACCTTATTTAAAGGTTCTGTACCTGCAAATTAGGCTATATTAAGGACATGGTATGTTTTATAATGCTTATTGAGTTTTTAGTATTCTTATTTGTTTTTAGTAACATTATATTTTGTGCCTCCAAAACTAGATACCATCTTTGACATCTGTTATAGTGTCAATTTCTTTGTAAGATTTTTTTTATTAGAGTAAAAAGATTGTGTTACACAACAGATAATTGACAACGAGGAAGTAAAAATATCAAAATTGTAAGTTTTTGCTTTGGTATCATCTATAAAACATGGAGTTCTCTACTTCGGTATGGATAGATAACTTTGGAGAACCCAACTGTTTTTTAAAGTATTTTTTTTCTTATTCTGTATATATTATCATGGTTATTTCGCTGGTGTCATATAATGCTATATCTGTTTATTGTGAAACTTTTTACTTTTAGCTGACATCTGAAATGTTTGAAGCAGATCTTGAGAAGGCATTGTTGCTGAGTAAATTAGAATATGAAGAACACAAAAAGGTATTTACACATTTATTGATGTAGATATTTTAAGTCATCGAAAGTTTGAACCAGCCTTCCTAAATTTTGTATAAAAGTTCTCCTTTAAACTCTGTCGTAAAAATCCATCCTTGTATCAAAGTATTAACATAAAGTTTTTATGAGATTCTCCTCAAGTTTTGAGAGATACCACAAACATGTGGACTAAGCTTTGTCTGGTGATTTGGAATGTTTAGTTAAGAAATTTCTCCACCCACGATGAAAGGGAGAGAGGAAATGAATAGCAGATGATTTATTTTATCTTATTTTAAATGAACATAGAAAATAGTTAAGATTTAAAAATTTGAGTAACTCTGTGTACAGGGGCATCCATTAAAACACCCTCTACTGAAGATACACTGTAGTTAAAGTAAATGAGAGGACGTTTCTGATAATTTGACCTTGTGAATTTAGCATTTATCACTAAGCTTTGATATAGGGCTATGTGTTGAAATGCATTATATAGCTTATAACTATAAAAAAGTAGCATTTGTTTCTATTTTATATATTTAAATTGAGCATTTATATTATCTCCATATTGTTTAACATTTTAGTCTTATGCATACATTGGTAATTTTTTTTTGGTCTGTAAAATTTACTCAACTTGTGGTTACTTAGTGGTTGATCACAAATGGCCTTTGGGCTTACGGGCCTTTAGACTATATCACTGTACACTAACTCCTTCACTCAACATGAAGGGTGTAGAGAAGTGAACATTTACAGTAGATGATTTTGCCATTTATTTGTAGCTCAAGGGAAGAGGATGAAAGTTGCTATTAGACTGGACTTGGTACACTGTATGTGTTAGTTTCATTTTTCATGTCCCTATTTGTATTATCTGGAATAATCAAGGATAACTGTAATCCTTACTGTTATTTGTTCATTTAGACACAAAGCTGGCAATTACAAAAGTGGATTCAGCTAGCTTTACTATGATTTAATCATTTAAATGACCTTTCAGATTACACTGGAAAAATCCTCCTGACTTGCTCGGTTCGAAGATAAAATTTATCAAATAGAGTATTACCATACAGTGACGATTTGTTGTTAAATATATATCTACATTCTAAAGCTAAAAGCAATAGCCATACCTATAGAGGAGGAGTAGAGTCGATGATATTGGTAAAATATGCTCCCAGCCAGGTTTTTGATGCAGTCATAGGCCTGGTCGGAGAAGCAATGGCACCTCACTCCACTACTCTTGCCTGGAAAATCCCATTGACGGAGGAGCCTGGAAGTCTGCAGTCCATGGGGTCGCTGAGGTTCAGACATGACTGAGCGACTTCACTTTCACCTTTCACTTTCATGCATTGGAGAAGCAAATGGCAACCCACTCCAGTGTTCTTGCCTGGAGAATCCCAGGGACAGGGGAACCTGGTGGGCTGCCGTCTATGGGGTCACACAGAGTTGGACACGACTGAAGCGACTTAGCAATAGGCCTGGTACCTAAAAGCGCAGGTTTTATCAGACTATAATGATTCTCAGAGATGGTCAAACTCCTTTTCTAGGTGATGACTGCTGCTGCTGCTGCTTAGTTACTTCAGTTGTGTCCAACTCTGTGCTGCCCTATGGACTACAGCCTGTGGACAGGCTTCTCTGTCCATGAGATTCTCTAGGAAAGAATACTGGAGTGGGTTGCCATACCTTCCTCCAGGGGATCTTCCTGACCCAGGGATCAAACCCGGGTCTCCTGCATTGCTGGCACATTCTTTACTGCTGAGCCACGAGGGAAGCCCCATGCAATAGCTAGTTTGATGTAATTACACTGATGTAGATATTCAGTCAATATTCCGAAAAAATAAATATGATTGTTTTAGCCTAAAGGTTTTCATAATAGCTAAAGTGTGGGATGGCATTTTCTATCCTGTCACTCACTCACCAAATATTTTTTTGAATAGTCAAAAATTGCTAGGCATGCAGTACAAAGATAGAGACATGGTCCAAGCTATTGAATTTAGTAGAAGGAGTGAAGTGAGAGACACACATGTAATTGTAGTGTATAGTATTGAGAGATTTTATGTTTTCATTGCAGTGGGCATTCAGTAAGATAGAATTTTCTGTGCTTTTGATGGAGGTGGATTTCAGGAAGGGATTCTTTTTTTGTTTGATAAATCTGAAGTGTTAACAGTATGTAAATATAAGATGTATAGTGTGTTAGTTTGATATATTTGTATATTGTAGTATGATTGCCAGTGAAGTGATATTTATCATATGATAGTGTTATAGTATTTAGTATTATTGATTTTTATTCATTATACTGTGCATTGGATCTCTGTGGTTTATTTATTACTCATTATAAGTTTGTATACTTAAACAGCGTTGGTCTCATCTTACCATCCCCTGGTAACTACTTTTACTCTTTTTTAATAGGTTTGACTTTTTTCTTTTAAAAAAGATTCCTTATATAAGTGATATCATTCAGTACTTCTCTTTCTCTAACTTATTTCACTGAGCATAATGTTATCAAGGTATATCCATGTTGTGACAGGATATCTTAGGATGGCAGGATATCTTAGGAAAAGGTTCTTAAAGAGGAGTCTTACTTGATGTATTAAAAGTTCATCCGTAGGCAAGAGAAAGGCATTCTCAAGAAAGGAGAGGTGAGTTTATGTCTTGTATGTATACATGTGAAAGAGTAGCATTTTGAAAAACTGTAATTTAGTACCTAGAGTTGCTGGAGATACTGCCTCCAGAATAGACTGTAAATATTGTGTGCAGACTTAGGAGATTGACTTTCATACACTTGTTGGGAGAGAGCTGTTGAATATTTGTAACTTTTAGATTTCAGGTTTTCATTTTAGAAACTCATGCTATAACAGTGTAGAAGATGAGTGGTGGGGCTAAAACTAGAGAGTATTGTAATGTCAAGTTAAAGAAGGCAAGGGAAATGACAAAGTATGAAGTCCATGGAGTTGTATGAGTCAGACATGACTGAGCAACTGAACTGAACTGAACTTCCCTGCTGGGGATGAATAAATGAGAATAGATTTAAGAGCTCTTTAGGAGATAAACTCAACAAGACCTAGTAACTAATTTGCATATAAAATATAAAGGAAGAATAGGCAAAGATCACTGAGGTTTCTAGCCTAGACAGTGTAATGATGGTGATACTAAATAAGGTACTCACTAGGAGTTCAACACGCTTAGTTTGCAGATGTTTATTGAACATTCCATGTGAGTTGTCTGTACGTACACAAGTCATCAGGTAGAACTTTAAATTTTGAGGAACAACAGGTATAAAGGATATGAAGATAGGTTAAGGATGGAATAGTGGTGAACAGCACCTGCATTTTATTTTATTTTTCAAAATTTTATTTTATTTTTAAACTTTACAATATTGTATTGGTTTTGCCAAATATCAAAATGAATCCACCACAGGTATACATGTGTTCCCCATCCTGAACCCTCCTCCCTCCTCCCTCCTCATACCATCCCTCTGGGTCGTCCCAGTGCACCAGCCCCAAGCATCCAGTATTGTGCATCGAACCTGGACTGGCGACTCGTTTCATACATGATATTTTACATGTTTCAATGCCATTCTCCCAAATGTTCCCACCCTCTCCGTCTCCCACAAAGTCCATAAGACTGTTCTATACATCAGTGTCTCTTTTGCTGTCTCACATACAGGGTTATCATTACCATCTTTCTAAATTCCATATATATGCGTTAGTATAGTGTATTGGTGTTTTTCTTTCTGGCTTACTTCACTCTGTATAATAGGCTCCAGTTTCATCCACCTCATTAGAACTGATTCAAATGTTTTCTTTTTAATGGCTGAGTAATACTCCATTGTGTATATGTACCACAGCTTTCTTATCCATTAATCTGCTGATGGACATCTAGGTTGCTTCCATGTCCTGGCTATTATAAACAGTGCTGCGATGAACACTGGGGGACACGTGTCTCTTTCCCTTCTGGTTTCCTCAGTGTGTATGCCCAGCAGTGGGATTGCTGGATCATAAGGCAGTTCCATTTCCAGTTTTTTAAGGAATCTCCACACTGTTCTCCATAGTGGCTGTACTAGTTTGCATTCCCACCAACAGTGTAAGAGGGTTCCCTTTTCTCCACACCCTCTCCAGCATTTATTGCTTATAGACTTTTGGATCGCAGCCATTCTGACTGGCGTGAAATGGTACCTCATAGTGGTTTTGATTTGCATTTCTCTGATAATGAGTGATGTTGAGCATCTTTTCATGTATTTGTTAGCCATCTGTATGTCTTCTTTGGAGAAATGTCTCTTTAGTTCTTTGGCCCATTTTTTGATTGGGTCATTTATTTTTCTGGAATTGAGCTGTAGGAGTTGCTTGTATATTTTTGAGATTAGTTGTCAGTTGCTTCATTTGCTATTATTTTCTCCCATTCTGAAGGCTGTCTTTTCACCTTGCTAATAGTTTCCTTTGTTGCAGCACCTGCATTTTAAAGAACATAGTTGGGAAAAGAGAAACCAGTGAAGGAGAAATAAGCATAGTCAGAAGTGTATTGAAAAAACCAAGAGATGCTTAAAAAAAAAAAGTTTTTGGCTTTGAAAAAGAAAACTGAAAGTGTGAGTTGGTCAGTTGTGTCTGACTCTGCCACCCGGTGGACTGTAGCCTCTGTCCATAGAATTCTCCAGGCAAGAATACTGGAGTGGATTGCCATTCCCTTCTCCAGGGAATCTTCCCAATCCAGAGATCAAACCTGAGTCTCCCGCATTGCAGGCAGATTCTTTACCATCTGAGCCACCAGGAGGCTGACTTTAATTTTAGTGTCAGAGACTAGCAGAAGCCAGATTTCAGTTTGCTTGCAAAAGGAAATTGACCCTAGATTATTGTGTTAACTTTGGTCCTGAAATGAAGAGGATGAGCAACTCAATAGATCAAGGTATAGCTTTTAATTTTTATTTTAGTGTTTAATAGTCAAAAGATTAAGTATATCTGTAAACAGGTAACTTTTTATACAGTTTGGCTAGCCTCTGTTTTGATTTTTTTATTTGCCTCTTATCTTTAAAAATATAACTTTAAGAAACATATTCCACATTGGTGAATTGATTTTACTAGTGTAAACCAAGCTTAATTATTGTTGGTAATTTTTTTTAGGAATATGAAAATGCTGAAAATGCATCGACTCAGTCAAAGGTTATGAATAAAAAAGACAAAAGAAAGACTCATCAGGGAAAAGACAAACCTCTCACAATATCACTAAAAGAGTTTCAATCTGAAGGTAATATATGTACAAAATCTATTAAGCCAGAGAAACTATTCTGAGTCTTTGTATACTTAAGTTTAAGTACCTTTCTAATTTTTAAAATAAGATTGTTTCATTAATATGTTACTTAGAATGTAAAACATGTAAACCTGCTTGGAAATAAACTATTTGGGGGTTAAAGTGATTTAAACACAGTCATTAAAATCTCATAAAATTTCAGTAAGAATTTATCTTTCTGTATTTCTGAATTTGCCCCTTTTCTAAAATTCACTGAAAATAAAAATTGATATTTGTAGTTTTGAGTCATCTTGAAACATGTTATTGTCCTTACACATAAAGTAATTTGACTTACACTAGACCAGAAATAGGGGGCTTCCCAGGTGGCGCAGTGGAAGAGAATCTGCCTGCCAGTGCAGGAGACATAGGAAACATGGGTTTGATCCCTGGGTTGGAAAGATCCCCTGGAGAAGGAAATGGTAACCCACTCCTGTAATCTTGCCTAGAGAATCCCATGGACAGAAGAGCCTGGTAAGCTACAGTCCATGGGGTTGCAAAAGAGTTAGACACGACTTAACAACTAAATAACAACAAGCCATGCTTATACCAGTCAAAACAGTTGCTGAACAGATAAACAGCAAGGTCCAACTGTACTGCAGGGAATTATATTCAAAGGAAAATAAGAGTAGTTGCTGACCAAATGAACAGCTGTTTGTTCATTGATCTTGAAGTCAGTTTGACTCGTATGAATTTAAACTTAATGCATTGGTCACCCCGTGGACTGTAGCCCACCAGGCTCCTCTGTCCATGGAATTCTGCAGGCAGAGAATACTGGAGTGGGTTGCTATTCCCTTCTCCAAGGGATCTTCCCAACCTGGGGATCGAACCCAGATCTCCTGCATTAGAGGCAGATTCTTTACCATCTAAGCCACCAGGGAAACCGTCAATGAGGATTAGTAAGACCATAACAGTAATATATTTAAAAAAGAAACTTCACTGTTTTTAGAAACAAGCCTGTCTGTGAGTTCAGTTCAGTCACTCAGTCGTGTCCAACTCTTTGCAACCCCATGAACCGCAGCACACCAGGCCTCCCTGTGCATCACCAACTCCCGGAATACACCCAAACCCATGTCCATCGAGTCAATGATGCCATCCAACCATCTGATCCTCTTGTCATCCCCTTCTCCTTCTGCCCTCAATCTTTGCCAGCATCAGGGTCTTTCCAAATGAGTCAGCTCTTTGCATCAGGTGGCCAAAGTATTGGAGTTTCAGCTTCAACATCAGTCCCTCCAGTGAATACCCAGGACTGATCTCCTTTAGGTTGGATATCCTTCTAGTCTGTGAAGTTAGGAATAAATTTAGAGGATTGCATTGTATACATTTAAGGATGAGGAAAGTTTTTCCTATAGCTGACTTTTCTGATTAAGTCACTTTGTTTTGGGGTTAAAACAACAGATACATGTTAAATTTCCAGTTTTAGTAAGAATGATTTTATATAAGAGTTATATCATTATAAACTAGGCAAAGATATGAAAAGAATGTTTTTTAAAACTTTAATTTATTTATCATATGTTGAAATATTATGTAAATTTATTAGACGAGTTGAGAATGACATTAGTATGCTATTGTTAAAGGCAGGCTGCACAGCTATTTCAAAACATGATAAACACAATCATGGTTCTTGCCTGGGTTTCTGGCTTCACGTTGAATACCAAGTAGAACATGCAAGAAGAATGACTGAGTAGCCTATCAGGATTTGGTAGTTTGACCTCAAACACGATTTTGACATTTACTGGGTTTATGGACTCTATTCTGATCAGTGGATACTTTAGAGAATTGGACCCAGCTTTTAGGTTTGCAAATAGATTTCTCATAAGAAACTATGCTGTTAAATTATTTTTAGTCCTTGAGAATGGAAAGTTTCTACTGTGCCTGGGAAGCATTGTTAAATATTAGATACCTTGATCATCTCCAGTTTAAATAAAAACACTTGCTACCTATTAGTTTCAACCTTTTGTCTATGTGGATTCCCAGTGTCTTCCTTGTAATCATTTCCCAGAAATACTGTGTTGTTACTAAGTCAGTGGTTTAATTGTTTAATTTCGATATAGCTATGTCAACATAAATGTACATTAATTTTTAGAATTTTTTTCACAATATTATCATACCACTATAATATGTAGTTTTAAATTTTAAGAAACCCAGCTAATAGTTTTACAGGACACAAATTACTATTCTACCTTTTATCCCACAAAGGCAGTGGTCCGTACAATCTTTACACTAACAGAACCCTGTGATTTGATTTTAGACATGTTTACCTCCCTTCAAGTGCTCCTCCCTCCAAAAAAATTATGTGAAACAACAAATCTAAAATATATGACATTCAAATGTTTAGAATTTAATAATACCCCTTGGTATGGGTGGCATTTAGTGGGATATGAGTCCTTAAGCTGAGCAAATTAGTAATTATATGGTAAATTTTAACATCTTATCCCTAGAAAAATAAATCTGATGTGAGTCCCAGACAACCCCCAAATGACTTCTGTAACTCTTATTGTTGTTGTTCAGTCGCTAAGTTATAGCCAACTCTTTTGTAGCCCACCAGGCTTCTCTGTCCATGGAATTTCCTAGGCAAGAATATTGGAGTGAGTTGCCATCTCCTTCTCAAGGGGATCTTCTTGATTCAGGGATGTAGGCAGATTCTTTACTGCTGAGCCACCAGAGAAGCCTGGTGTAACTCTTAGAATTTTGAAATTCTTTTCAATAACTTAGTTTAAATATTTTGTACATATTGAAATATTTTACATGTTAATGTCCTTCAACGAAGTCTCACCATTTTTTTTTGTTTGTTTACAGATCACATTAGTAAAAAGACTGAGGTAAGTGTTGTTGTAACCATCTTTATTCTAGAAGACATTTGTTGGTTTTAAGAGTAGTACTTTAGTGTTTTGAGATATAGCCATTTAAAGGATAGCTCACGTTTGTCATGAATAACTAAACTCAATCCTTTGCTTGCAATTTAAATGATATAAAGTACAGTACAGTAGAATAAAAATACTATTTGCATGAAATACAGTATCATTTGACTTTAGCAACCTAATTACTGTGTGTTTGAATGTTACCACATGTAAGCTTAAAATTTTAGGGAAAAGTAGTATAATACTTCAACCTTTATTAAAAAAAAATGGTGAAACCATGACTCAGGATATTTTGGAATTATAGAGATTGTGAGGTAAGCTGTGATTTTACTGTTTATACCTGTGGATAAGATTAACCTGGTCATATATTTCTCTTATCATTTGCCATTAGAGGGTAGTGCAACCTACACATACTTTTCTAGTGTTATTGGTTACTTTTTTCTGTTAAGACTAATACAGTCTCTATAAACCTTTTAGCATTGGCAGATACTTTTATAAAATACTTGTAATATTGAGGAAGGTACTAATAAAATGTTAAGAGTTCTTTGGCTTCTTTAGGTAATAATCTAAGGTTTCATTATTTTGTGTCATGTATATTTTCTTGTTAGTAATTCCATTAATTGATTTTTTTAATAGTCAGGTGTTCCTTGATTTCACTGTAGAATACATGCATAGTTTTGACTATTTTTGTTGTTGCAGATGTTTTCTTGACAGGTCAGGGAAATGAAATCCTTTCTAAGAAAACGACATCTATATAACTCTGTAACTATATTAGTAATATAGTCCTCAGCTGTGCACACAAACACAAAACTCATTTATTGTTAAAACAGATGATTGAAATTCTTTTAAAGTTATTTACAAGCCACTATCGGACAAAGCAATGGCACCCCACTCCAGTACTCTTCCTGGAGAATCCCATGGACAGAGGAGCCTGGTAGGCTGCAGTCCATGGGGTCTCGAAGAGTTGGACATGACTGCGCGACTTCACTTTCACTTTTCACTTTCATGCATTGGAGAAGGAAATGGCAACCCACGCCTGGAGAATCCCAGGGACGGGGGAGCCTGGTAGGCTGCCATCTATGGGGTCACACAGAGTCGGACACGACTGAAGCGACTTAGCAGCAGCAGTAGCAGCACAAGCCACTATCACAGTTTTTAGATTAAAATTTAAATGCCTGCAAATATAGACTGAATATTATATATTAGAAGATCCCCTGAAGAACGGAATGGCTACCTGCTCCAGAATTCCTGCTTGGAGAATTCCATGAACAGTGGGCTACAGTCCATGGGATCAGAAAGGGTCAACATGACTGAGTGACTAACACACACATTAATTATGTGTTTGAAAGTGGAAGATGTGTACTTTTGGACTGATTTCATTTTTTTTTTTAATCCATTGATTTATTGGGAGGGTAGTTTTATGCAAATGATAAAGCAGATACACATATTCTTCAGATAGTACTGGCAACTGTTAGTGGAGGGAAAGATAATTTTTAAGAGCTATTTATGCTTACTTTTTTTTTCTTCACTGACATGAAAGGAAAAAAAAAAAGACTGACATGATTTATTTAATATATTTAACCCAAGTTGTATTTAAACAAACATGTGACATAACATATGTTTTGTGTTTCATTATAGTTTTAGGGCTGTATTTATCTATTTTAAAATAATTTGATATGTAATAAAATTCACTGTGAGTAATCTTGATTAAAATGTTGTAAACATTTGTAAATGCAGTCTAATTATAATTTATTTCCTACATAAATATTTTAAGAAATTGGTCACAAAAATATGTATCACATTATTCTATGATATGTATTAAAAATATACCAAAGTTACATTCTGCTACTATTGAATGTATTACTAATTTTATGGGGACTTGGATACTTAAACGGAAGAAATTGAAGAAAATAGGGAAATTGAAGAAATTAGGGAAATTCTTAAATTGAAGAAAAAGTAGAGAAAACCACTAGACCATTCAGGTATGACCCAAATCAAATCCATTATGAATATAAAGTGAAAGTGACAAATAGATTAAAGGGATTATATTTCATAGAGTGCCTGAAGAACTATGGATGGAAGTTCGTGACATTGAACAGAAGGCAGTGATCAAGACCATCCCTGAGAAAAAGAAATGCAAAAAGGCAAAATCGTTGTCTGAGGAGGCCTTTCAAATAGCTGAGAAAAGAAGAGAAGCTAAACGCAAGGAGAAAAGGAAAGATATTCCCATTTGAATGTACAGTTCCAAAGAAGAGCAAGGAGAGATAAGAAAGCCTTCCTCAGTGATCAGTGCAAAGAAATAAGAGGACAGCAGTAGAATGGGAAAGACTAAGAGATCTATTCAAAAAAATTGGAGATACCAAGGGAACATTTCGTGCAACGATGGGCACAATAAAGGACAGAAATGGCATGGATCTAACAGAAACAGAAGATATTAAGAAGAGGTAGCAAGAATACACAGAAGAACGATACAAAAAAGATCTTCATGACCCAGATAACCACGATGGTGTGATCACTCAGCTAGAGCCAGACATTCTGGAATGTAAAGTCAAGTGGGCCTTAGGAAGCATCACAACGAACAAAGCTAATGGAGGTGATGGAATTCCAGCTGAACTATCTCAAATCCTAAAAGATGATGCTGTCAAAGTGCTGCATTCAATATGCCAGCAAATTCGGAAAACCCAGCAGTGGCCACAGGACCACAGGAAAAGGTCAGTGTTCATTCCAGTCCCAAAGAAAGGCAATGTCAAAGAATGTTCAAACTACTGCACAATTGCACTCATCTCACACACTAGCAAAGTAATGCTCAAAATTCTCCAAGCCAGGCTTCAACAGTACGTGAACCGAGAACTTCCAGATCTTCAAGTTGGTTTTAGAAAATGCAGAGGAACCAGAGACCAAATTGCCAACATCCATTGGATCATAGAAAATGCAAGAGTATTGCAGGAAAACATCTGCTTTTGCTTAACTCTCTCCACTTCCCTTGAGTGTGGGATGTATTTAATAACTTGCTTCCAAAGGTAGACTATAGAAAGGGAGGGAAAGTAACTACACTGGAGAAACCTGGCAAACACAGCCTTGCCAGGTGATAAATGTTAATATTAGTGTTAAATCATGTTGGTAGTATGTATCCTTGATGTGATGAGAATGGCCTAATCCTCTGTGGTTTTTTCCCCTAAAACACATGTCTAGTTTTGAGAAAAATCAAACAAATGAATATCCAGGACCATGCAACATAATAACTGACCATTGTACCTATATGACTTGAAAACATAAAGGTCATCAAAAACAAAGTGTGAGAAAATGTCATGCTCAGAGAAGGCTAAGGAGACAGGATAACTAAATGTAATATATCCTGGATGGGATCTTGAAACAGAAAAAGAACATTAGAGAAAACTAGTTCTAGGGAAATCCAGATAAAGTGTGAAGTCTAATTATAGTAATATGCCAATAATGGTTCCGTAGTTGTAACAAGTGTACCACAATAATGTAAGAAGTTATCAACAAGGGACACTGGGTGAGAGATATGTATGGAAATTCTCTATTATCTGAAACTTTACTGTAAATCTAAGACTTCTCCACATTTAAAAGATAATTTTAAAAATTGATGAGTGAGTTCAAGTGTTGTGAGCCAATATAAAGTTAGGGTTAAGGCTGCAGCTGCTGCTGCTGCCGCTGCTAAGTCGCTTCAGTCGTGTCCGACTCTGTGTGACCCCATAGACGGCAGCCCACCAGGCTCCCCCATCCCTGGGATTCTCCAGGCAAGAACACTGGAGCGGGTTGCCATTTCCTTCTCCAATGCATGAGAGTGGAAAGTGAACGTGAAGTCGCTCAGTCGTGTCTGACTCTTAGCGACCCCGTGGACTGCAGCCTACCAGGCTCCTCTGTCCATGGGATTTTCCAGGCAAGAGTACTGGAGTGGGGTGCCATTGCCTTCTCTGAGGGTTAAGGCTAGTAGCTATTAATAATTATTTCCTTGATTCATTATTTATTTAGAGCTGTTATTTAACTTTTTACTAAAGGAATACATGCATATAATAATAATTAAATGGTAGAATTTATAAAATCAGTGGTATCTCAACTATTGTCACTCCCTTACTACATATTAAAATCCTCCTCATGTTTCAAGATTGACTGTGTCAAGCTGTGCAAGTGTATTTAGAGTTTTTTGGAACGTGCTATACTTTCTCATACTACCTTGCCTCCCATGTATTCTTTTCTTCCATCTTTCTCAGTGGTGTCTTGTCTATGAATAGTTGTTAGTTCTTATAAGAGTGTGAAATCAGGAACAACATATGTCACCATCTTGGTGATGTCACACGCCTCCATCTTTATTTGGCTAACTATGCTTTAGAAACTTGGCCAAAGAGTCACTTTTTTCCCTGGAAAAGTTACCTCATCGTGGTCTTATTTAGATGCCCAAACATCCTGTGTATACTTGATAGCACTCAACATCCTGTTTTATCACTGTTTTGCTTCTTGACTAAAATTTGATTTTTTGGAAATCTGGGACCATATCTTACTGCTTTAATTTCTCTGGTAGTCCTAACTCCTTTCATAGTGTGTGTGTGTGTGTGTGTGTGTGTGCACATGTGCGTGCACTAACTCCTTTCATACTGTGTGTATGTGTGTGTGCTTGCCTGCACATGCATATGCTCAGTCTTGTCTTGACTCTTTGTGACCCCATGGACACATGAATGTTGATTGATGAATGAATGTTCTGCCTTCTTACTAAAACTTTCTCTAGCCTTTTTGGACTGCTTCTTCTGTGTATTTTTATCACACTGTAGCAGAGAAACCTGTTGTAATTGCTCTGCCAGTTCAAGCACATTGTTAGGGTCTTCATGGAGCTCAATATTAAGAAGAATTCTGAGACTGCATCCTTGCTCAGCAAGAAAAGTACCACTATCAGTTAATTATGTTCGCCATTAATAAAAGAGGAAAAAGTGGCGTCATGCTTTACAGGTATTTTTCATCTCTGACATGTTCAGAACAGTGCTTAATTATTTCATTTATTATTATATTGTGTGATAGTTTTTATCTTTCTCAGTAAATTGTGAGTTCCAAAAGAGTAGCTAATATGTAGCATAGTGCTAATTGCATAGTAAAGGTTTAACAAATAATTATTTCAAGTCAGATTCAAAACTTGAGTCTGTCAGGGTCTATTCTAGGAGAGAAAAGATAGGCTTATCCCATATATAATGTAATTTTTAATATTATGCTTACAGAAAGAACACCATTATTTAGATTTCTTCTTGGAATAAATTCAGAGCACTCAAATGTGGAAAAGAGAAATAACATACAGATGGAGCATTTTGAGGTTTCCATATTACTGTATAGTAAGGTATCTTAAAACTTGACAGCCAGGAGGCTGTTCTTCTAAAATGTGGCTTGGAGCCCTTAGAAATATGAAACGAATTGTCAACAAGTGCATTTGTATTTGTCAGTTTATAAATGATACGTTCTTCAGATAGAAAACAGGTACTCAGTGGGAAACTAGATTTGTTTTTAATTGAAGTATAATTTTCACACAGTAGAATGCACCAGTCTTAAGTATGCAGCTTTGACACATATGTAAAGTTATATGACCTACATTTCTATCAAGATAAAGAACATTTTCATTACATCAAAAAATTCCTTTCTGTACCATCCCTGTCATTCCTCGTGCCCTACCCTGCTTCCTACAGGCAACCAATTTTGTGGTTTCTACTGTCATAGATGAGTCTTGCCTCTTTATTTACAATAAAGCATGCAGTATGTTTTTCTGTGGTCTCAACATGTTTGAGGATTCATCCATGTTGTTGTGTATCACTGGTTCTTTTCCTTTCCATTGTTGAATTATGTTCTGTGGTGTAAACATGTCACAATGAGTTTATTCATTCCCCTGTTGGTGAACATTTGGTTTGTTTCCATTTTTTGACAGTTACGAATGAGGCTGCTATGATATTTTAAAGAATAGCTTTATCAAGGTATTATTTACAGGCACTATAAACATTCAGTTCAGTTCAGTCACTCAGTCGTGTCCGACTCTTTGCGACCCCATGAATAGCAGCACGCCAGGCTTCCCTGTCCATCACCAACTCCCGGAGTTCACTCAGACTCAGGTCCATCGAGTCAGTGATACTATCCAGCCATCTCATCCTCTGTCATCCCCTTCTCCTCCTGCCCCGAATCCCTCCCAGCATCAGCATCTTTCCCAGTGAGTCAACTCTTTGCATGAGGTGGCCAAAGTACTGGAGTTTCAGCTTTAGCATCATTCCCTCCAAAGAAATCCCAGGGCTGATCTCCTTCTGAATGGACTGGTTGGATCTCCTTGCAGTCCAAGGGACTCTCAAGAGTCTTCTCCAACACCACAGTTCAAAAGCATCAATTCTTCGGCGCTCAGCCTTCTTCACAGTCCAACTCTCACATCCATACATGACCACAGGAAAAACCATAGCCTTAACTAGACGGGCCTTGTTGGCAAAGTAATGTCTCTGCTTTTTAATATACTGTCTAGGTTGGTCATGGCCTTTCTTCCAAGGAGCAGGCATCTTTTAATTTCCTGGCTGCATAACCATTTGCAGTGATTTTGGAGTCCAAAAAAATAAAGTCTGTCACTGTTTCCATTGTTTCCCCATCTGTTTGCTGTGAAGTGATGGGACTGGATGCCATGATCTTAATTTTCTGAATGTGGAGTTTTAAGCCAACTTTTTCACTCTCCTCTTTGACTTTCATCAAGAGGCTCTTTAGTTCTTCTTTGCTTTCTGCCATAAGGGTGGTGTCATCTGCATATCTGAGGTTATTGATATTCCTCCCGGCAGTCTTGATTCCAGCTTGTGCTTCATCCAGCCTGGCATTTCACATGATGTACTCTGCATATAAGTTAAATAAAGAGGGTGACAATATACAGCCTTGACATACTCCTTTCCTATTTGGAACCAGTCTGTTGTTCCATGTGCAGTTCTAACTGTTGCTTCTTGACCTGCATACAGATTTCTCAGGTGGAAGGTCAGGTGGTCTCGTGTTCCCATCTCTTTCAGAATTTTCCACAGTTTATTATGATCCACACAGTCAAAGGCTTTGGTGTAATCAATAAAGCAGAAGTAGATGTTTTTATGGAACTGTCTTGCTTTTTTGATGATCCATCAGATGTTGGCAATTTGATCTCTGGTTCCTCTGCCTTTTCTAAATCCAGCTTGAACATCTGGAAGTTCTTGGTTCACATACTGTTGAAGCCTGGCTTGGAGAATTTTGAGCATTACTTTGCTAGTGTGTGAGATGAGTGCAATTGTGCAGTAGTTTGAACATTGTTTGGCATTGCCTTTCTTTGGGATTGGAATGAACACTGACCTTTTCCTGTGGTCCTGTGGCCACTGCTGAGTTTTCCAAATTTGCTGGCATATTGAATGCAGCACTTTGACAGCATCATCTTCTAGGATTTGAAAAAACTCAGGTGAAATGCCATCACCTCCAC
The DNA here is from genome assembly GCF_003369695.1 of Bos indicus x Bos taurus. Lineage (NCBI taxonomy): Eukaryota > Metazoa > Chordata > Mammalia > Artiodactyla > Bovidae > Bos > Bos indicus x Bos taurus. Next base: position 76,987,075 of record NC_040083.1, on the reverse strand, counting down.
TAGCTTTGTTCGTTGTAATGCTTCTTCCTAAGGCTCACTTGACTTTGCATTCCAGAATGTCTGGCTCTAGGTGAGTGATTACACCATCGTGGTTATCTGGGTCATGAAGATCTTTTTTATATAGTTCTTCTGTGTATTCTTGCTACCTCTTCTTAATATCTTCTGTTTCTGTTAGATCCATGCCATTTCTGTCCTTTATTGTACACATTGTTGCATGAAATGTTCCCTTGGTATCTCTAATTTTCTTGAAGAGATCTGTAGTCTTTCCCATTCTATTGTTGTCCTCTATTTCTTTGCATTGATCACTGAGGAAGGCTTTCTTATCTCTCCTTGCTCTTCTTTGAACTGTACTTTCAAATGGGAATATCTTTCCTTTTCTCCTTGCGTTTAGCTTCTCTTCTTTTCTCAGCTATTTGAAAGGCCGCCTCAGACAACATTTTGCCTTTTGCATTTCATTTTCTTAGGGATGGTCTTGCTCAGTGCCTCTTGTATTACTGCCTCTTGATCACTGCCTTTAGTACAATGCACTTTTGAACTAAACTTTAAATGAAGAAGCATTTTCAATTTTTATTTGTATTCCTCTATGCCAACAACATCAGGAAGTGTAATTAAAAGCAAAATGTTTTTTTAAAATAATAAGTTGTAATAGTTCTTATAAATCTAATAAATTATGTATAAAACCTATATTGGGAAAATTATATAACTTTATTGAAAGATAGTAAAGACTTAAATGGAGACACCCGTGTTCATGGATTGGCTGACTTACTATAAAGGGGTCACTTTTCCTCAAATTTGTAAAATCAATGTAATCTTAATCAAAATCACAGGTTAGTTGTTAAACTAAAAATGAAATCACTTTAAAATTAATGTGCAAGTGCAAAGAACCAAAAACAGCCAAAATGCTCTTGAGGAAGACAAAGATAGGCAGATTTTAAAAATCAGATATCCAAGATTTTTTTTTTAACTAATACAGTAAGGATTTGGCATAGTAAAGTAAGTAAGTAAAGTCGCTCAGTCATGTCCAACTCTTTGCGACCCCATGGACTGTGGCCTACCAGACTCTGAGGAGCTTCTCAGTCCATGGAATTTTCCAGGCAAGAGTACTGGAGTGGGTTGCCATTTCCTTCTCTAGGGGATCTTCGAACCCAGGGATCGAACCTAGGTCTCCCGCACTGCAGGCAGATGCTTTACCATCTGATCACCAGGGAAGCCTGGATTTGGCATGCTGCTGTTGCTAAGTCGCTTCAGTCATGTCCGACTCTGTGCGACCCCACAGACGGTAGCCCACCAGGCTCCCCCATCCCTGGGATTTTCCAGGCAAGAACACTGGAATGGGTTGCCATTTCCTAGTGATAGACACGGAGAAGGCAATGGCAGTCCACTCAAGTACTCTTGCCTGGAAAATCCCATGGACGGAGGAGCCTGGAAGGCTGCAGTCCATGGGGTCACTGAGTGTCGGACACTACTGAGCGACTTCACTTTCACTTTTCACTTTCATGCATTGGAGAAGGAAATGGTAACCCACTCCAGTGTTCTTGCCTGGAGAATCCCAGGGATGGGGGAGCCTGGTGGCTGCAGTCTATGGGATCGCACAGAGTCAGACACGACTGAAGCGACTTAGTGGTAGTGATGGACAAATAGACCTTTAGAACAAAATGGCCCATAAACAGAACAGCCATGTATGTCCCTTGATTGTAGCAAAGTGATGTGAATATTACTGGAAAAAGGATTTACTTTTTAGAATAAGTGGGGATTTGGAGACCAACTAAATATATGGGTAAAAAAGATGGAATTATTACTTCACATCAGTTCAGTTAAGTCGCTCAGTCCTGTTGGACTTTTTGCAACCCCGTGGCCTGCAGAATGCCAGGCTTCCCTGTCCATCACCAATGCCCAGAGTATACTCAAACTCATGTCCACTGAGTTGGTGATGCCATCCAACTATCTCATCCTCTGTCGTCCCCTTCTCCTCCTGCCTTCAGTCTTTCCCAGCATCAGGCTCTTTTCAAATCAGTCAGTTCTTTGCATCAGGTGGCCAAGGTATTGGAGTTTCAGCTTCAGAGTCAGTCCTTCCAATGAATATTCAGGACTGATTTCCTTTAGGATGGACTGGTTGGATCTCCTTACAGTCCAAGGGACTCTCAAGAGTCTTCTCCAACACCACAATTCAAAAGCAACTATTCTTTGGCACCCACCTTTCTTTACAGTCCAACCCTCACATACATACATGACTAATGGAAAAACCATAGTTCTTTTGGCTTGAAACGCAACATTACTTCACATCATACACAAAAATTCATCCACAGTGGATCAGAGGCCTAAAAGTCAAAGGCAATGTTCCAAATAATTCAGGTGCAAATGCAGGAATAATATGTTCATTATTTTAGGGTAAGAAAAACACACAATGCACTAACTTTATTTTATTTTATTTTTAAACTATACAATATTGTATTGGTTCTGCCATATATCGAAATGAATCCGCCACAGGCATACACGTGTTCCCCATCCTGAACCCTCCTCCCTCCCCCCTCCCCCCTCCCCCCCATACCATCCCTCTGGGTTGTCCCAGTGCACCAGCCCCAAGCATCCAGTATCGTGCATCGAACCTGGACTGGCGATTCATTTCATATATGATATTATACATATTTCAGTGCCATTCTCCCAAATCATCTCACCCTCTCCCTCTCCCACAGAGTCCAAAAGACTGTTCTATACATCAGTGTCTCTTTTGCTGTCTCATATACAGGGTTATTGTTACCATCTTTCTAAATTCCATATATGCATTAGCATACTGTATTGGTGTTTTTCTTTCTGGCTTACTTCACTCTGTATAATAGGCTCCAGTTTCATCCACCTCATTAGAACTGATTCAAATGTATTCTTTTTAATGGCTGAGTAATACTCCATTGTGTATATGTACCACAGCTTTCTTATCCATTCATCTGCTAATGGACATCTAGGTTGCTTCCGTGTCCTGGCTGTTATAAACAGTGCTGCGATGAACATTGGGGTACATGTGTCTCTTTCAATTCTGGTTTCTTCGGTGTGTATGCCCAGCAGTGGGATTGCTGGATCATAAGGCAGTTCCATTTCCAGTTTTTTAAGGAATCTCCACACTGTTCTCCATAGTGGCTGTACTAGTTTGCATTCCCACCAACAGTGTAAGAGGGTTCCCTTTTCTCCACACCCTCTCCAGCATCTATTGCTTGTAGACTTTTGGATCGCAGCCATTCTGACTGGCGTGAAATGGTACCTCATAGTGGTTTTGATTTGCATTTCTCTGATAATGAGTGATGTTGAGCATCTTTTCATGTGTTTGTTAGCCATCTGTATGTCTTCTTTGGAGAAATGTCTCTTTAGTTCTTTGGCCCATTTTTTGATTGGGTCATTTATTTTTCTGGAATTGAGCTGTAGGAGTTGCTTGTATATTTTTGAGATTAGTGTTGTCAGTTGCTGCATTTGCTATTATTTTCTCCCATTCTGAAGGCTGTCTTTTCACCTTGCTTATAGTTTCCTTTGTTGTGCAGAAGCTTTTAAGTTTAATTAGGTCCCATTTGTTTATTTTTGCTTTTATTTCCAATGTTCTGGGAGGTGGGTCGTAGAGGATCCTGCTGTGATGTATGTCGGAGAGTGTTTTGCCTATGTTCTCCTCTAGGAGTTTTATAGTTTCTGGTCTTACGTTTAGATCTTTAATCCATTTTGAGTTTATTTTTGTGTATGGTGTTAGAAAGTGGTCTAGTTTCATTCTTTTACAATTGGTTGACCGGTTTTCCCAGCACCACTTGTTAAAGAGATTGTCTTTAATCCATTGTATATTCTTGCCTCCTTTGTCAAAGATAAGGTGTCCATATGTGCGTGGATTTATCTCTGGGCTTTCTATTTTGTTCCATTGATCTATATTTCTTTCTTTGACACAATGCACTAACTTTAAACGTATACATTGAATCAAGGACTTTTTCCCATTGAAGTATATTAGAAGAATGAAATAATGGGTCTTCACAGTAGGAGAAGATTTTTTCCAAAGAACTCAATTGAAGAATGGATGGAAAAGCAAGTACTCATGAAAGAGCATATTTACATGTGCTTAAAACATACAAAAAGATGTCCAGCTTCTTTCCTAATCAGGGACATGCAAATGAAAACCACAGTGAGAATAGTATTTACCTTCTGTGTTGGCAGAAATCAGAATCTGATGATTTGAAGTGTTCCTGAGGATGTAGAATATGAATGTGTGTGCTAATTCACTTCAATCATGTCTGACTCTGCGACCATATGGACTGTAACCCCCTAGGCTCTTCTCTCCATGGGATTCTCTAAGCAAGAATACTGGAGTGGGTTGCCATGCCCTCCTCCAGGGGATCTTCCTGACCTAGGAATCGAACCTGTGTCTCTTGGCAGGCAGGTTCTTTACCACTGGTGCCACCTAGGAAGCCCCCAAGAATAAGGAATAGTACACTCCTTATGAAGAGGTAATCTGTTACAAACAGTTTGTCAACATAGTATTGGAAATCCTGATCAGGGCATTTAATTAGTCAAGAAGAAATACAAGGCATCCAAATCGGAAAGGAATTAGTAAAACTGTCACTGTTTACAGATGACTCTATTTGCAGTTGACTCTTGACTAGTGCAGGGGTCAGGGGTGCCAACCTTCCATGTAGTCAAAAATCCATGTGTAATTTATAGTTGGCTATCTGTATAGCCACTTCCTCTGTATTAGAGGTTCCTCTGTGTTTGAAGTTTTGCATTCACGGATTCAGCCAACCATAGCTAGTGCAGTACTATAGTATCTACTATTGAAAAAATCTGTATATACGTGGACCCATGTGGTTCAGATTCTTTATTGTTCAAAGGTCAGTTCTAACATAGAAAACTATAAAGACTTACCAAAAAACTATTATTATAACTAATAAGTGAACTTTGCAGGGTACAAAACCAGTATACAGAAATCTCTCTCATTTCTGTGTACTAACAGTGAACTATCAGAACAATTAGGAAAACAATCCCATTTGCAATTGTATCAGAAAAATAAAATACCTAGAAATAAATTTAACCAAGGAGGTGAACACTGAAAACTGGTGCACAGTGAAAACTACAGGAATATCCTAGGAGATATTTCAGATACCCTAAATTCAGTTCTAGACCACCGCAATAAAGCAAATACAGCAGTAGAGTGCGTCACACAAATTTTTAGTTTCCCAGTGCATATGTTATGTTTACAATATACTGTAGTCTGTTAATTGTACAATAGCTTTATGTCCTTTAAAATGTTCATATAGTAGTTAAAATACTTTATTGATAGAAAATGCTAATCATATGACAACATAGGATTGCTGTAAACCCTCAGTTTGTAAAAAACTCAGTAACTGTGAAGCACAGTAAAGCAGAGCATAATAAAACAGGGTATACCTGTATTCTCATCCACTGGTCCATTTATTCCTGTGCTAATACTGCAATGTGGTCATCACATCATAATATCTTGTATATGAAAGAGTGAGGGGCAGTTAGTCATATTAAGAAAATCAAATTGGATCTCTACCTTCCATCATACATTAAAATCTGTTCCACATAGATTAAATAGTTATATATGAAAGAAATTATACCACCCTTAGGACTATAAAATACAGGAGAATATATTTCTCACCGGGGGATAGGGAAAAACTTATCAAAAACACTATAAAATGAAAGGTTGATAAATTGGATGCTGTTCAAAACAAGTAACCTGTTTTCCACAGAAATACTAAACAGAATTTTAAAAGACAAGGTACAAATTGAGAGAAGCTATTTTCAATACATAGAACTGATAGTCAATTAGTGTCCACATATGTAAAGAACTATCACATGGTTAAAAAGAGATTGTTGTCTTATTTTTTTACTGGCTCATAGGATAAAAAATTTTTAAAATAGATGAAACATCAAACATTTTACAAAACGGGAATATTAATAGCAAAAAACATGAAAAAATGTCCAACTTTGCTACTATTGGGAGAAATGCAAATGATGACCACACTGAGAACTTTTTTTCCCCACTCAATACATAGGCAAAAATTATGAAGTTTGGAAATTCAGAGGTTATAAGTCAAAGGAGTTATGGATTGGTTTACATTGGTGGAAATGTAAATTAGTACAAATATTTTGCATAAGTTTGGTGTTCTTGGAAATACATTATAACCCAGGAGTCAGTAAGCTTCTGTAAAGGAATAGGCAGCAAATATTTTAGGCTTTGGGACATATCAAAATCTCTTTCACAAGTACTGAACTGTGCCACGGTAATATAAAAGCAGCCATAGGCAATACATTAAATGAGCATGGATGTGTTCCAATAAAATTTTATTTACAGAAAACTGTAATAGGCCCCTTTTGGGGCCTATCTATATGAGACCTGTCAGTTCTCATGTAGATGTATGTGCCTAGAGAAACTTCCCCATGTATCCTGTAAACTGTGTGCTTGAATGTTTATAAATGTGTAACAGCCGAGCTAAAAAAGAAAAATCTAAATGTAAATCTTCAGTGGAATGGATAAATTTTAATTATAATCACACAATGGTTTATGCAGTAGTGAAAATTAGTGTATAAATCCAGGCAACAGAATAGATGAATCCAAAAGGGAATGTTAGGCAACAAAATGGATGACTACAAAAGAGAATGTTAAGTGAAAAAATCTTAGAAGCATATCAAAGTGATACCAATTTTTTAAAACAAAATCAAGCAAAACTGAATACTCTTGCCAAAAATGTTTAAGCTACATGTAGATCAAGTCTTAAGGTCTTTTGGGCTTCCCTGATAGCTCAGTTGGTAAAGAATCCGCCTGCAATGCTGGAGACCCTGATTCTATTCCTGCGTTGGGAAGATCCGCTGGAGAAGGACTTTCATGGAAGGACAATCCATGGACTGTATAGTTTATGGGGTCGCAAAGAGTCGGACACAACTGAGCAACTTTCACTAAGGTCTGACTTCCATTTTACAGGATAAATAGGGATTAGAAGCACAAGTTAAATCATACCTAATGGAATCAATGAGGCAAATCTAGAAGATGGACACTTTGTAGGACAGTTGGCCTGGTCTCTTCAGCAAAGTGTTATGGAGAAGGAAAGGTGGAGTGTGGGGAGGGGATGTTCTGGATTAAAGGAGATGTGAGAAATGATCAGTAAAAGACAGTTTTGTACAATTGAGGAAATTTAAATATGAGTAGGTATTATAGTGTTTTTGTTAGGTGTGATGATGTTATAGTTAAATTATAAAATTTATTTTTTTGTAGCTAACTCCATGTGAAGTTTGAGATGAAATGTCATGTTAATACTATAAAATAGCTAAGTGAAAAAGGGGATGGGATAAATTGTTACGAAATTATAATGATTGTTAAAGTAGTTGTAGAGTATACAGGTGAAATTTTTCATAATAAAAAGTAAAACAAGCAAAATGAAAATATATTGTTTTCTGATGCATCTATAAAATAATAGTAAAAGATGAAAATGATCAACACTAAATTTGTTTCTCTTGTAGAGGGCACCATAGTATAGGTAGTAGTCTAGTTTTTAAGTAAAATAGTGGAATCATGGATGTCCTTTTTTAAAAAAAGCTTTTTTATTCAGTTATAATTTACATAGTGTAACATTCACCTATTGTAAGGATATAATCCAATAATTTATAATAAATTTAAAGAACTGTGCAACCACAACCATAGTTTAAGACATTTCTGTCATCCCCCAAAGTTCCCTTATATCCATTTGTAGTCAGTCTCAAGTCCATCTTCAGCCCCTGGCAAGTTCTGATCTGCTTTGTGTTCCTATAGATTTGCATTTTCTGGTAATCTAATGTAAATGGCTTCCTAGGTGGCACTAGTGGTAAATAATCTGCCAGCTAGTGCAGGAGACACAAGAGATGTGGGTTCGATGCCTGAGTTGGAAAGATCCCCTGGAGAAGGAAATGGCAGCCTGCTTCAGTATTCTTGCCTGGGAAATCCCATGGACAGAGGAGCCTGCTACAGTCCATGGGGTTGCAAAAAGAGTCAGACACACCTGAGTGTGTGCATGCGTTTGCATGCTACACACACACACACACACACATTGTGAATGGACTCATGTATTCTTTTATATCTGACTTTTTTCACTTAGCATGTTTATTTTGTTTGTTTGCTTGGCTGTGCCACATGGCATGTGGGATCTTAATTCCCCAATTAGGGATTCATCTCACATCCTCTGTATTGGAAACCTAAAGTCTTAAAACATTGAACTGCCAGGGAAGTCCCTAGCATAATGTTTTTGAGGTTTTTCTATGTTACAGCATGTGTCAATAATTCATCTTACTTTATTGTTGAGTAGCATTCCATTGCATCAATTCAGTTCAGTCGCTCAGTCGTGTCCGACTCTTTGCGACCCCATGAATCGCAGCACGCCAGGCCTCCCTGTCCATCACCAACTCCCAGAGTTCACTCAGACTCACGTCCATCGAGTCAGTGATGCCATCCAGCTATCTCAATTTCTGTCATCCCCTTCTCCTCCTGCCCCCAATCCCTCCCAGCATCAGAGTCTTTTCCAGTGAGTCAACTCTTCGCATGAGGTGGCCAAAGTACTGGAGTTTCAGCTTTAGCATCATTACCTCCAAAGAAATCCCAAGGCTGATCTCCTTCAGAATGGACTGGTTGGATCTCCTTGCAGTCCAAGGGACTCTCAAGACTCTTCTCCAACACCACAGTTCAAAAACACCAATTCTTCAGTGCTCAGCTTTCTTCACAGTCCAACTCTCACATCCATACATGACCACAGGAAAAACCATAGCCCTGACTAGACAAACCTTTGTTGGCAAAGTAATGTCTCTGCTTTTGAATGTGCTATCTATGTTGGACATAACTTTGCTTCCAAGGAGTAAGTGTCTTAATTTCATGGCTGCAGTCACCATCTGCAGTGATTTTGGAGCCCCCAAAAATAAAGTCTGACACTGTTTCCACTGTTTCCCCATCTATTTCCCATGAAGTGATGGGACCGGATGCCATGATCTTCATTTTCTGAATGTTGAGCTTTAAGCCAACTTTTTCACTCTCCACTTGCACTTTCATCACTTTCCATTGCATACATGTTGTTTATTCCCTAGTTGATGGACATTTGCTGTGAACATCTGATGCATGTCTTTGTGTGGAGGTGTTTTCATTTCTCTTAGGTGTATACTTAGGAGTGAAATTTCTGGGTTGTATGGAAATTTATGTTTGACTTTTATATAAGTGTCTTGTCAAGCTGTTTTCCAAAGTAACTGTACTGTTTATCATTCCCACCAGCAATGTATGAGGGTCCCAGTTTCTCCACATCCCTGCCAACACTTGATATTGTCTCTTGTTTTGATTATAGCCAGTGGCTATATGAGTGGCTGTCTCATTTTAACTTGCATTTCCCTAATGACTAGTGATTTTGAACATCTTTTTATTTACTTATCGGCTATTCTTGCATCTTATTTGAGGAAATATTTATTCATATCTTCTGCCCATTTTAAAGTGTGTTGTCTTATTATTGTTTTCTAAAGTTCCTTTAGATATTCTTGTTACAGAACCTTTATTAAATATATGACTTGCAAATGTTCTCTCCTAGACCATGACTTGCCTTCTTAGGTTCTTAACGCTCTTTTGAAAAACAAAGAATATTGCAGTCTAGTTTATTGATTTTTCTTTTATAAGTCATGCTTTTGGTGTTCATTTAATAACTCTTTACCTAACCCAAGGCCACAATGAATTATTTTATGGTTTTAATTCTCATTGAAAGTCTATGATCCATTTTTTCCATTCTAGTAAAATACACATAAAATTTACTGTTTTAGCCATTTTAAAGTATACAGTTTAGTGGTATTATGTTCATGTTGTTGTGTGCCCGTCACCACCATTCGTCCCCATAGCTCTATTCATCTTATAAAACTTAAAATCTGTACCTATTAAACAATAACTCCTCATTTTCCCTCGCTAGCACTGGCAGCTACCATTCTACTTTCTGACTTTGACTACTGTATGTAGCCAATAGAAGTGGAATCATACATAAATATTTGTCTTATTGTGACTGACTTATTTTACTTATTGTAATATCCTCAAGTTTTCATCTGCGTTATAGCATATTGCAGAATTTCCTTTGTTTTTAAGGTTAATAGTCCAGTTGATGAATATACCACATTTTGTTTATTCATTTGGTGCTGGTCACTTGGGTTGCTTCCATGTTTTAGCTGTTGGGAATAATGCTGCTGTGAACATGGGTGTACAAATAACTCTTTGATACTCTGCCTTCGGTTCCTTTGGGAATATGCCCTGAAGTAGAATTTCTGGATCATATGGTAATTATCTTTTTAATTTTTTGAGATACTTACTGCTTTTATACAGCAGCGATACCACCAACAGTGTGCAAGGGTTCCAGTTTCTCCACTTCATTGCAAACCCTTGTTTTATTTTTTCTGGCAGTACCCATCCTAATGGGTCTGAGGTAGTATCTCATTGTAATTTTGATTTGCACTTCCCTAATGAAGTGATGTTGAGGATCTTTTCATGTGCTTATTGGCCATTCATTTATCTTCTTTGGGGAACTGTCTGTTGTAGTTGTTTATCCATTTTTATTTTATTTTTTAATTAAATTTATTTATTTTAATTAGAGGCTAATTACTTTAAAATATTGTATTGGTTTTGCCATACATCAACATGAATCCACCATGGGTGTACATGTGTTCCCAATCCTGAACCCCCCACCCATCTCCCTCCCCATACCTTCCCTCTGGGTCATCCCAGTGCACCAGCCCCAAGCTTCCTGTATCCTGCATCGAACCTGGACTGGCAATTTGTTTCTTATATAATATTATACGTGTTTCAATGCCATTCTCCCAAATCATCCCTGCTCCCTTTCCCACAGAGTCTAAAAGACTTCTATACATCTGTGTCTCTTTTGCTGTCTCGCACACAGGGTTATCATTACCATCTTTCTAAATTCCATATATATGCGTTAGTATACTGTATTGGTATTTTTCTTTCTGGCTTCACTCTGTATAATCGGCTCCAGTTTCATCCACCTCATTAGGACTGATTCAAATGTATTCTTTTTAATGGCTGAGTAATATTCCATTGTGTATATGTACCACAGCTTTCTTATCCATTCATCTGCTGATGGACATCTAGGTTGTTTCCATGTCCTGGCTATTATAAACAGTGCTGTGATGAACATTGGGGTACACGTGTCTCTTTCAGTTCTGGTTTCCTTGGTGTGTATACCCAGCAGTGGGATTGCTGGGTCGTATGGCAGTTCTATTTCCAGTTTTTTAAGGAATCGCCACACTGTTCTCCATAGTGGCTGTACTTGTTTGTATTCCCACCAACAGTGTCCATTTTTAAAATTTAGTTGTTTGGTTGTTGTTACTGAGTTTTAGAAGTTCTCTATATATTCTGGATATTAATCACTTATCAGATACATGATTTGAAGACATTTTCCTGCATTCTGTGGGTTGACTTGTATTCTTGTATTCAAGCAGTATACAGGATAGTGCTGAATCCTGTTTCTTGGTATTTTGTTGAGGATTTTTGTTTGATGTTTCATAAGGGATATTAGTCTGTAATTTTCTTTTCATGTAGTGTCTTTATCTAATTTCAATATCAAGGTTATGCTGGCCTCATGAAATGATTTAGGAAGTGTTATCTTCTCTTCAGAGTTTTGGAAAAGTTTTGAGAAGGATTGATTTAGTTCTTGTTTTTATTTTTCTTTTTTAATTGGTAGAAAATTGCCTTACAATGTTGTGTTGGTTTCTGCTATACAACAGTGTGAATCAGTCATCATTTTATATATGTATATATATCCCCTTTCTCTTGATCCTCCCTCCTCTCCCCCCATCCCACCCGTGATTTAGTTCTTTAAATGGTGGAATTCACCAGTGACACCATCTTGTCCAGGGCTTTTCTTTGCTGGAAGATTTTTGATTACTGATTCAGGCTCTTTACTGTAATAGTTATAGGTCTGTTACAGTTTTCTATTATTGGTGATTTAGTCTTTAAAGGTTTTGTGTGTCTAGGAATTTTTCCACTTCATCTAGGTTATCCAGTCTATTTCACATATATGTGTTCATAATGCTCTCTCATAATCATTTCTGTGTAATGAGTAGTAATGTCCCCATTTTTATTTCTGATTTTAATAATTTGAGTCTTCTCTCTCTCCTTTCTAAACCCATCTAACTGAAGATATGTCAATTTAAAAAATTTTTTGAAGAACCAACTCTTGCTTTCATTTATTTTTTTCCCTCTATTTTTCTTTTCTCTACTTTGTGCTAATCTTCGTTTCCTTCTGTTGACGAAAAAAGATGCACAATATGAGAGTTGTGAGTTAAGTTTTCTTCCAGGGAAAATGAGGACTGTAGTCTGGGAGACAGCACCTCAGATAGCTCTGAGAAATTGCTTCAAAGAGGAAGTGGAGGAAGGTCAACATATAAGATTGTGGTGAAGAGGGAGTTCAGTGCAATCAGGTACTTATTTTACAAAAGATTTTCTGCTAGTCACAAGGAGCAGATGTCATCTTGAAGGAATTTAGTGCTTTTCTAGATATGAGGAGATGCAAGGATTAGGATCATGAAATCAGTTCCTGAAAATATCTGTCTAAAACCCTGCTCCACCAGTTTCCCTGGAGCACAGAGTTCCACCCTGAATTCTTCTCAGGGCATGTCAGAGGTCAACAGCTACAGCAGCACAGGGTTCAAACTCTGCAGAGGCAGATGGCAAATGCCTTTGACAAGTGCCAATTTGTAGTTGACAGGGCCCCATCATAGTTATAAATTTGACCATATTGGGAGCTGTGAGGGAAGCCTCAAGAAACTTAGTGTCCTTAAAATTCAGTTAAATTTTACATTAACATAACATAACAGCGGAGAAGGCAATGGCACCCCACTCCAGTACTCTTGCCTGGAAAATCCCATGGATGGATGAGCCTGGAAGGCTGCAGTCCATGGGGTCACTGAGGGTCGGACACGACTGAGCGACTTCACTTTCACTTTTCACTTTCACGCATTGGAGAAGGAAATGTCAACCCACTCCAGTGTTCTTGCCTGGAGAATCCCAGGGACGGGGGAGCGTGGTGGGCTGCCGTCTATGGGGTCGCACAGAGTCGGACACGACTGAAGTGACTTAGCAGTAGCAACATAACAGCAAAGAACTATTCAGGAAATGAGTTTTGTAGATATAGACCTCCATTAACAAGGTCTTCCCTGATAGCTCATTTGGTAAAGAATCATCTGCCTGCAATGCAGGAGACTCCGGTTCGATTCCTGGGTCAGGAAGATGCGCTGAAGAAGGGATAGGCTACACACTCCAGTACTCTTGGGCTTCCCTTATGGCTCAGCTGGTAAAGAATCTGTCTGCAGTGTGGGAGACCTGGGATCAATCCCTGGGTTGGGAAGATCCCCTGGAGGAGGGAAAGGCTACCCACTCCAGTGTTTTGGCCTGGAGAATTCCATGGGCTGTATAGTCCATGGGCTGCAAAGAGTTGGACACGACTGAGCGACTTTCACTTTTCTATTAACAAACCAGCATTTAATATTCATTGAAACATCTTTTCTTCCCAAAATTACCCTCATTTTTACCAAATATAACCAAATTAAGACTAGTTTCTTTGCAGAATAACTCTGGTTACAATAAACTTGGCCTGACAATCTATATAACCATTATTGATCTTAGACTTTTTAGCTTTGCTGAAACTTTTATGAAGAGTTTTGGACTGAACTTTTAAAAAAACCTCTCAGGGCTAGGAGAGTCATGCCAAAAGCTTATCACAGATTTCACCTAACAGATCTACATGAATTCCTCCCTTGTTAAGGTCTCCAAAATTTCTTGAGATTTCTGTTATCTGTTAGTGAGATAGCCTTCCTAAATTGTCTGATAAAGCTACTGGAAACCTGAGAGTTTCCAATCTTTGGAGGGATCAGATAGAAAAAGTAAATGTTTCAGCTTTGCTTACAAAAGTATAATTTATCAAATTACTGTAAATAATTAGTCATTAGTCTGAGGGGAAAGGTTTTCCTTACACCTGGAAATCACAGGCTCAAACCAGTAGTTTTTCAGATAGAAACCATGTAAGTTATAAGCATATTCACCAGTTCTTTCAGTCCTTTTGTTAATCTTGGTAAAGCCATCAGGCTTCTCATTAGAATCCTTTCATTTCTTACCTAGTTCAGCATTATGGTCTGAAAATAAGAAACTTGTATTTATCCAAAAGTCCTTTCTATAAATCTTCTTGAAGAGGAAGCATTTTTGCAAAAGCATCAGAATAAAACCATAACTGTCTATAATGGTAAAAGACTTAAAAAGGCACTTTTAAAATCTGATTACAGTGCAGTTAACAGAGGAACTTGGTTATGGCTGTGACAACACTTTAAGAGAACTGATAACATTTATCAGAATTTTAGGCACTCCATTTAATTTCTGGGATATCTATATTAGTAACATTTATCATACTGTATAACCTAAGGAGGTTTATTACTTATTCAACAATACCTCCCACGCAATTCAGCATACCAAATGAACCTTATTAGTTCAGTATCTCTCTCTAGGATGTTTGAGAAGCCTCCTAAAGCATCCCAAAGTTAGCTAGTGGTCAAAAGTGCTTCATTAGAATTTGATTTAAGAAGTTTTGTCAATAAATATCAAAGGGATTTAGGATACTCAGATAGGACCATAAGTCACTGTGAAACAGTAGTTACTTAGCCAAAGTAACAATTAAATACTTCAAGGACAAATGTAGAACAGATCATTTAAGAGGTAAAGAAACTTGAAAATCAGTTATCAAAGGCAATTTAACATCTTCAGAAAACTTGTCTCTTTTTATTTTTTTTGAATACTTAAGACATTTATTCATTCATTCATTCAACAAATATTTAAGATGTAATTGCTATGCACTAGGCACTGTTCCAGGAGCTGTGTAAACAACCTTGACTATAATAAAAAAAAATCTGCTTTTATGAAACTTGCAGACTAGTTTCTGCAAATACAGAAATAGGCAATAATAATAATAATGGGGTATGTTAGCTGGAAATGAATTAGATGTAAGAAAGCAGGTGGATACACAAGTTTGGAGCTCAAAGGAGAAAACTTGTCTCTTTTTTAACAGAAAAGCCAAATTTAAGTTTTATACCAGCTTACTTTTAAAGTTCATTTACTCAACTAAATTTACCACCTAATTTATTTTAGCACAGTTTTAACTTTCAAGTTGTTGAATATCTGGAGAGATCCTAAAATATAATCATTTCTGAAAGTTCACCTAAAGCTCTTTATCTCATTTGTATTTTGTTTCCTTAAAACTTTTTCCACATTGAGTTAGTTTTCTTATCAGCAAATTTGTAACAGAACAAGATCTTATTTGACCTCTAGTAAACCTAGGTACAGGGCTTTCCTGGTGGCTCAGATGGTAAAGAACCTGCCTGCAATGCAGGAGACCCGGGTTTGACCCCTGGGTTGGGAAGATCCCCTGGAGAAGGGAACAGCAAGCCACTCCATTATTCTTGCCTGGAGAATTCCATGCACAGAGGAGCCTGGTGGGCTACAGTCCATGGAGTCACAGAGAGTCTGACGTGACTGAACAGCTATCACACACACAAACCTAGGTACAACAGGAATATTAACATTGATAAGCCTAGACATATCTATATTAATCAAACCAACAAGCTTAAGCCACCTTCAGTAACAGATATCAATTCAGTACTGAATATTTCCCAGATCATGGATCCTAAAATTTATCTTGGCCGGTTTTTTGTATATTTAGATTTAATTTGTAAGCTCTTACTTTCAAGTCAACTAAAATAATTTATTTACAAGTTAACTTTTACACAAAGATGGCACCAAAAATCTAAGTTTTTTTCCACTTGAGTTCAAAAGGCTTTTTCCCCACTCCCCACTTTCTTTTTTTTTTTTCCTGAGGGCCTGGGCACAGGAGACTGTGTCCCCACTCAGTTGTTTGGCATGAAGCTTCGCAGCACTGTAGCCTACAGGCCAGGTCTTGGAGCTAGTGAGCACAGATGTCAGCTACCACATCAGCAATATTCACATCACTGAATTTTTCCCAGTATGTCTGTCACCAGTGTGTGTTCCCAGGGTGAACCGCAACCACCCCTCACCTTTGCAGGAAACTCTGAGATGAGCAGATAGATACAGTTCAGGTTTCTATCAAATTACTGCTTTTTCCCTTGGCCTTGGTGTGTGTAGGGTTTTGTGTTCATTCTTTAAGAGTGAGATCTCTATTTCCCCCAGTCCTGTGGGGCTCCTTCAATTAGGTAAGCGCCACTAACCTTCAAAGCCAAATGCTCTGGGGGCTCATCTGCACCTGTGGGTTAAGGGGTCTGACTTGGGGCTCAGAACTTTCATTCCTTTGGGAGAACCTCTGAAATATAATTACTCTCCAATTTGTGGGTCACGCACCTGGGGAGTTTGGGATTTGACTATATCATAAGTCCACCCCTTCCACTCATCTCATTGTTTTTTTCTTTTTTGTCTTTAGTTGTAGAAAATCTTTTCTGATAGGTTCTAGTTTTCTTCATAGTTTTTTTTGTTTGTTTGGTTGGTTTTGTTTTTTTAAACATGTTAGTCTCTTAAATCATGTAGAAAACAAAAAGTATAGTCACATACCATTGTTACAGTAATACTGGCTTTTATAATTACCCATTTATTGTAATGTTTGTTTCCCCATGTGGCTTTGAGTTACTGTCTAATGTTCTTTATACCTTCCCAGCACTATCTTGAGCACTAATGGCAGTTCTGGTGGTCACTAACTCCTTTGGATTTTGTTTTTCTGGGAATGTCTTGATTTTTCACTCACTTTTAAAGGAGAGTTTTGCCACTTAAAAGATTCTTGGTTGAAAGTTTTTTTTATTCTTTAGTATTTTTAATATTTCAGCCCACCATCTTCTGGCCTTCAAGTTTCTGCTCATGATTTTATTGAGGATCCTTGTATATGATGACTTGCTTCCTCTTGCTGCTTTTATGATTTTCTCTTTGTCATTGTCTTTTGAAAATTTGTTATAATGTGGCTTGCTGTAAGTCTTTCTTGAATCCATCTTACCTGGAATTCTTTAAGCCTCTTGGACGTTTATAGTCATATCTTTCATCAGATTTGGGAAGTTTTTAGTTACTATTTCCTCATATAGTCTGTCACTTCCTCTTTCTTTTCTCCTCCTAAGACTCCTGCAATGTGTCTGTTGTCCTGCTTGATGGTGTCCCACAGGTTCCTTAGGCTCTGTTTGCATTTCTTTAATGTTTTTCCTTCTGTTTCTCAGCCTAGATAATTTCTGTTTTCCTATCTTTAAGTTTATTGATTCTTTCTTCTGCATGCACATCTCTGCCTTTCAGTCTTAAAGAATTTGTTGTTTCAGTTATTGTACTTTCTTAGCTCCAGAATTTCTTTTTGGTATCTTTTAGGTTTTTTAATCTCTATTTATATTTCCATTTTGTTCACACATTGTTTTAAAGTCTTTGTCAAACATAACTGCCATAAATAAGTCTTTTCCAGGAACAGTTTCTATTGATTTTTTTTCCCTTTCAGTGGTTTATACATTCCTGTTTCTTTTATGCCTTGTGATTTTTTTGTGGAATATGAATCTAGTACTGAGTCTAACATTTGAGTGTAGTAATGTGGTAACTCTGGAAATCAGATTTTCCCCCTTCCGGGGATTGGTGTTTTCTTATTACTATTTTGGTGTTTTTTTGATTGTTATCAGCTGTCTGTTTCACAGAACAACATAACATGTAAACTTAGTGTCTTAGGTATTTAGTGAGCCTTTCCTTAGGCATTTGTAGTCACTTTCTAATTTTCCCCTTATAGGCAGTTGTTTTTTAGTGGCCTGTTTTTTAATGTCTGGTTCTCAAAAATGGAAAAGCAAAAAATGAAGTGGGTGTGGGGAGAGGACTAGCCTTTTAAATCCACTGGAAGTCACTTCAGCTGGAGGGGGAGGGTCTTACAACAATGAGGGGGAAGTACAGCACCAGTGGCTGCCTGTCTGTCTGTCTCTTGGTCTGCATCTCTGTGATGAGAAACAATAACCAGTGACCAGAGCATAGATCCCCATTATTTGGAGAAGTTCCTTTCTGCCCACGCTGGCTCCCATAAGTTGTGTCCAAGCTACTCCAGGAATATGCACACAGCTCTCCCACATCACTTAAGGGTGGTGGATGGGTAGTTGCTACTGTCCTGAGATATAAAATTGACTAAACTTTACTGCAGTATACCACCCAAGTGTTCCCCTGAAATTTGCAAGCCTTCAGCAGACTTCAGAGTTCCAAAATAGTTGTTTCAAAATCAGACAGATTCTGCCAGTGCAATTATTGTCTATGTGAGGACTCAGGTTTCTGGTGCTTCCTACTCTGCCATCTTCACAGAATCTTCTCCATTATCTAATTTTGAGTTAATTTTTATGTGTAATGTGAACAGTTCACATTCAGTTTTTGCAAGTCTGTATCCAGTTTTCCCAGAACCATTTGTTTAAGAAAATTTTATTTCTTTAATGAAGTGCCTTAACGTTTTCATAAAAAATTAATTAACCATAAATGTGAAGGTTTCTGTCCTGTCTCTCAATTTTGTTCCAATGATCTATATAGCTATACTTGCACAAATAACATACTGTCTTTTTAATTATATTCTTGACACATAATAGGTGCTCAAAATTTTAGTTAAATTGATATTGACTCTGCCAAGAAAATGTTGCGGGGAAGAGAACACTTACTCTGCTGCAGTGGGTGAATCACTGGAGTTATCTGGTAGCACTGAGGGCAGCTGCCTGAGGTTCCTTGTGGGCTGTACGGCAATCGTAAGTGTGGATGACAGAAGACATATGTATATATACATAGGCATATAGATACAGGGATGTGTTATATGTGTATATATATATTAAAGGTTCTGATGTCCCCTTGTATTTTTGATTCCATCTAAAACTTTTAACCAAAAGAATTAAGTTTTAGCTGATTCCTCAAGAGAAAGAGAAGGACCCCAAAGGGAGGAAATTACTTTACCTTATATATATCACAAACAAACCAAAATATAACACTCTCATTTTCTTCTAAATCCTTGTATTATATCACTCTGAAACTATTCTAAACATTTAGTGGAAATTACCAGTGTTTATGCTTTTAACCTTCATTTCTGGATTCCAGCCTGTATATAAGTCTTTGTTGGGGAGGAGTAACTTTGACAATACGACTTTTAAATTTGCATATTCTGAGGTAAATCATGCAGTTTCTAATCAAAAATAACTTTTCCAGAGGTTTTGAACTTAAAGCCGGTTATTCTCTTATTTTTTATGTTTCTCATACAAACATAACTCAGTTATCTTTAGTGGCTTGAATAGATGTTTTCATATTTTGTGTTTGCCAGTCTTTTTCTCTTCTGACTTACTGTTAGTGTTTAATAATTGGGGGCTTATAAAATTAAATGAAAACTTCTAATTTTGATTATTTGGACAGAAAATTGACATTGAATTGGCTAGACTTATTAAAGAATGTGTGTTCTTACACTTGCTGCATTTTTGTCTTTTTTCTTTTGAGGTGTGCATGTTGTGGGAGGTGGGGTGGTATGTGGTTTATTTATTTTTGTTTCATTTCTATAGTTTCCTATCAAGGTGTCTTTTGAGAACTTCTGTCCTTAGGCTGAAAAGAAAGTTTATGCCTCACTAAAGAAAAAACATCGAGGACAAAATTTGGGATAGGCATGCTGGTAATGGTTCAGTTCAGTTCAGTCACTCAGTCGTGTCCGACTCCTTGCGACCCCATGAATCGCAGCACACCAGGCCTCACTGTCCATCCCCAGCTCCCGGAGTTCACCCACGTGAATCAAGTGTAATCATGTGCATCGAGTCGGAGATGCCATCCAGCCATCTCATCCTCTGTCGTCCCCTTCTCCTCCTGCCCCCAAACCCTTCCAGCATCAGGGTCTTTTCAAATGAGTCAACTGTTTACATGAGGTGGCCAAAGTATTGGAGTTTCAGCTTTAGCATCATTCCTTCCAAAGAACACCCAGGACTGATCTCCTTTACAATGGACTGGTTGGATCTCCTTGCAGTCCAAGGGATTCTCAAGAGTCTTCTCCAACACCACAGTTCAAAAGCATCAATTCTTCGGCACTCAGCCTTCTTCACAGTCCAACTTTCACATCCATACATGACCACTGGAAAAACCATAGCCTTGACTAGATGGACCTTTGTTGGCAAAGTAATATCTCTGCTTTTTAATATGCTATCTAGGTTGGTCATAACTTTCCTTCCAAGGAGTAAGCGTCTTTTAATTTCACGGCTGCAGTCAGCATCTGCAGTGATTTTGGAGCCCAGAAAAATAAAGTCTGACACTGTTTCCACTGTTTCTCCATCTATTTGCCATGAAGTGATGGGACTAGATGCCATGATCTTCGTTTTCTCAATGTTGAGCTTTAAGCCAACTCTTTCACTCTCCTCTTTCACTTTCATCAAGAGGCTTTTTAGTTCCTCTTCACTTTCTGCCATAAGGGTGGTGTCATCTGCATATCTGAGCTTATTGATATTTCTCCCAGCAATCTTGATTCCAGCTTGTGCTTCATCCAGCCCAGTGTT
Source organism: Bos indicus x Bos taurus (assembly GCF_003369695.1). Taxonomy (NCBI): domain Eukaryota; kingdom Metazoa; phylum Chordata; class Mammalia; order Artiodactyla; family Bovidae; genus Bos; species Bos indicus x Bos taurus. Next base: position 76,966,525 of record NC_040083.1, on the reverse strand, counting down.
TCTCATATGTACTCTGCATCTAAGTTAAATAAGCAGGGTGACAGTATACAGCCTTGACATACTCCTTTTCCTATTTGGAACCAGTCTGTTGTTCCATGTCCAGTTCTAACTGTTGCTTCCTGACCTGCATATAGGTTTCTCGAGAGGCAGGTCAGGTGGTCTGGTATTCCTATCTCTTTCAGAATTTTCCACAGTTTATTGTGATCCACACAGTCAAAGTCTTTGGAATAGTCAATAAATACGTTTTTCTGGAACTCTCTTGCTTTTTTGATGATCCAGCGGATGTTGGCGATTTGATCTCTGGTTCCTCTGCCTTTTCTAAAACCAGCTTGAACATCTGGAAGTTCACGGTTCGCGTATTGCTGAAGCCTGGCTTGGAGAATTTTGAGCATTACTTTACTAGTGTGTGAGATGAGTGCAATTGTGTGGTAGTTTGAGCATTCTTTGGCATTGCCTTTCTTTGGGATTGGAATGAAAACTGACCTTTTCCAGTCCTGTGGCCACTGCTGAGTTTTCCAAATTTGCTGGCATATTGAGTGCAGCACTTTCACAGCATCATCTTTTAGGATTTGAAATAGCTCAACTGGAATTGCATCACCTCTGCTAGCTTTGTTCGTAGTGATCCTTTCTAAGGCCCACTTGACTTCACATTCCAGGATGTCTGGCTCTAGGTGAGTGATCACACCATTGTGATTATCTGGGTCGTGAAGATTTTTTTTGTACAGTTCTTCTGTGTATTCTTGCCACCTCTTCTTAATCAGTAGCCATCAAAAAATAGAAGACAAAAAGACTGGAGCTGCAGTCTTTAAAGTAGTGAAATCCAGAAGCTGATTAGTTACCATCATTATGCTATACCTGACTTTCCCAGTGGCTCAGCAGTAAAGAAACTGCTTGCAGTGTGGGAGAGGCAGTTCGATCCCTGGGTCAGGAAGATCCTCTGGAGTAGGAAATGGCAACTCACTCCAGTATTCTTGCCTAAAAATCCCATGGTCAGAGGAGCCTGGCATGCTAAAGTCCTTGGGGTCACAAAAAAGTTAGACACCACTTAGCAACAACAACAAAGGCCAGAATACTGGAGTGGGCTGCCATTTCCTTCTCCAGGGGATCTTCCCAACCCAGGGATCAAACCCGGGTCTCCTGCATTGCAGACAGATGCTTTACCATCTGAGCCACTAGGGAAGCCTGCATAGAAGCTCAACGTGTTTTAAGCATTGTTGTATTCATTGCTTTAAAGTGAAATGTTATCAGAATATACTGGAAGTATTTTATGAAGCAGATTTAGAGTTCTATCTATACCACTTAGCAGGAGAATCACTAATGGGTAAGTTAAACTTCTTGTGACTGTGATTATTTTCTGGGGAAATGATTCTTCCTATATCAGTTTCTTAATGATGTTAATGAGATTCAAATAAAGGGATGTTTCTGTAAGTGTTTTGAAATATAAAGTGCTCTACAAGCATTTTAAATATCATTTGTATATATTAAGCACTGATACATAAGTTTTTTTTTCTTTCAGACTCTTTCTAAGATATTGTGAAAGGAAGAGGATGGACAGTCATAGAACTGTTGGGTTATTTGCTCACAAATATAATTGAAATGGGTAAAATAGAGAGTATTAAAGCTCAAGAATGTGGGACATAGGGAAAACCTGTAAAAGAGAAAGGAGCATTTTCTGTAGTCTGTCTTATGACAGGAAAGGAAATGATACTTTTCTTGGAGAATATACAAAATCTGTAATTTTACATAGTTGAGTAGATTGTGATAAAATCATCTCTATCATTCGTGTGTAAAATATATGTAAAAATTGTTTTCAAATATACTGTAAAACTTTGAGTAATACAAGGCTAGAGTAGTTAAGGCAGTGTGGTATGGCATAAGGGTAGACATGTAGGTTGACAGAATAAAGTTGAGTCTAGAAAGAAGCTTTAATATTTATGTTGAATTAATTTTGAACAAGAATGTCAGGACAAGTTCAATGGGAAAATAATCTTCTTAACAAATAATGCTAGGTAGCCACATGCAAAAGAATGAATTTGGACCCCTTCTTCATATCATACACAAAAAATAACTCAGAAACTTAAATGTAAGAGCTAAAATTATAAAGCTCTTAGAACAAAGTGTAGAAGTAAATCTTGGTGAGTTAGGCAGTGATTTCTTGGATAAATTAGACTTTGTCAAAAGTAAAACTTTTGTGATACCAAGGATACTTTTCGCATCAAGAATGTGAAAAGACAAGCCACAGAATGGGAGAAAATATGCTCAAGTCATGTTGTTTTTAGAATATATAAAGAACTCCTGCAACTCAGAAATAAAAAGTAACCCAATTAAAACTTGGGCAAAATATCTGAATAAACATTTTTCCAAAAAGATATACAAATGTCCAGTAAGCACATGAAAAGATACTTAGCACGATTAGCCATCAGAGAAATATAATTCAGAACCACAATGAATCTCATTCACACATACTTCACACTCACTGGAGTATTTATAATTTAAAGAGATGCATAATAACAAGTGTTGGTGAGAATGTGGTGAAATTAGAACCCTCATACACTAGTACACTGATAGGCTGTAAAATAGTACAGTCACTTTGGAAAACTATTTGGCAGTTTTTCAAATGGTTACACAGAGTTACCATATGTCCCAGAAAATCTACTTCGAGATACATACCTGGATATGTAAGAGATCTGAAAACATGTCCACACAAAAACTTGTTGCATGAATGTTTATAGCAGCAATATTCACAGTAGCCAAAAGAAGGAACAATTCAAACGTCCATCAACTGATGAATAGAGAAATAAAATATGGTGTATCCATTAATGGGATATTATTTGGCAGTAAGGAATGAAGTGCTGATAGATGCTATAGTATGGATGAACCTTGAAAACATTTTGCTAAGTGAAAGAAGTCAGTCACAAAAGACCTTATACTGTATGATTCCATTTATATCAGATATCCAGAATAGCCAAATCTATACAGACAGAAAGTAGACCAGTGTTGCCTAGAGAACAATTGAGGGAGGCAGGGATTAGGAGAGAATGGGAGATGATGCTAGTAAATTGTGGGTTTCTTTTTGGGCTGATGAAACTTTTTTGAATGGGTTATGGCTGTACAACTCTATGAATATATTAAAAAATAATTGTGCAAGTACAACTTTCCAAAACTCGACCAGGAAGAAATAGAAAATCTTAACAGACCCATCACAAGCATGGAAATTGAAACTGTAATCAAAAATCTTCCAGCAAACAAAAGCCCAGGTCCAGACAGCTTCACAGCTGAATTCTACCAAAAATTTAGAGAAGTGCTAACACCTATCCTGCTCAAACTCTTCCAGAAAATTGCAGAGGAAGGTAAACTTCCAAACTCATTCTATGAAGCCACCATCACCCTAATACCAAAACCTGACAAAGATCCCACAAAAAAAGAAAACTATAGGCCAATATCACTGATGAACATAGATGCAAAAATCCTTAACAAAATTCTAGCAATCAGAATCCAACAACACATTAAAAAGATCATACACCATGACCAAGTGGGCTTTATCCCAGGGATGCAAGGATTCTTCAATATCCACAAATCAATCAATGTAATACACCACATTAACAAACTGAAAAATAAAAACCATATGATTATCTCAATAGATGCAGAGAAAGCCTTTGACAAAATTCAACATCCATTTATGATAAAAACTCTCCAGAAAGCAGGAATAGAAGGAACATACCTCAACATAATAAATGCTATATATGACAAACCCACGGCAAACATTATCCTCAATGGTGAAAAATTGAAAGCATTTCCTCTAAAGTCAGGAACAAGACAAGGGTGCCCACTTTCACCATTACTATTCAACATAGTTTTGGAAGTTTTGGCCACAGCAATCAGAGCAGAAAAAGAAATAAAAGGAATCAAAATTGAAAAAGAAGAAGTAAAACTCTCACTATTTGCAGATGACATGATCCTCTACATAGAAAACCCTAAAGACTCCACCAGAAAATTACTAGAACTAATCAATGACTATAGTAAAGTTGCAGGATATAAAATCAACACACAGAAATCCCTTGCATTCCTATACACTAATAATGAGAAAACAGAGAAATTAAGGAAACAATTCCATTCACCATTGCAACAGAAAGAATAAAATACTTAGGACTATATCTACCTAAAGAAACTAAAGACCTATATATAGAAAACTATAAAACACTGGTGAAAGAAATCAAAGAGGACACTAATAGATGGAGAAATATACCATGTTCATGGATTGGAAGACTCAATACAGTGAAAATGAGTATACTACCCAAAGCAATTTATAGATTCAATGCAATCCCTATCAAGCTACCAACAGTATCCTTCACAGAACTAGAACAAATAATTTCACAATTTGTATGGAAATACAAAAAAACCTCAAATAGCCAAAGCGATCTTGAGAAAGAAGAATGGAACTGAAGGAATCAACCTACCTGACTTCAGGCTCTACTACAAAGCCACAGTCATCAAGACAGTATGGTACTGGCACAAAGACAGAAATATAGATCAATGGAACAAAATAGAAAGCCCAGAGATAAATCCACGCACATATGGACACCTTATCTTTGACAAAGGAGGCAAGAATATACAATGGTTTAAAGACAATCTCTTTAACAAGTGGTGCTGGGAAATCTGGTCAACCACTTGTAAAAGAATGAAACTAGACCACTTTCTAACACCATACACAAAAATAAACTCAAAATGGATTAAAGATCTAAACGTAAGACCAGAAACTATAAAACTCCTAGAGGAGAACATAGGCAAAACACTCTCTGACATAAATCACAGCAGGATCCTCTTATGACCCACCTCCCAGAATATTGGAAATAAAAGCAAAAATAAACAAATGGGACCTAACTAACCTTAAAAGCTTCTGCACATCAAAGGAAACTATTAGCAAGGTGAAAAGACAGCCTTCAGAATGGGAGAAAATAATAGCAAATGAAGCAACCGACAAACAACTAATCTCAAAAATATACAAGCAACTTCTACAGCTCAACTCCAGAAAAATAAATGACCCAATCAAAAAATGGGCCAAAGAACTAAATAGACATTTCTCCAAAGAAGACATACAGATGGCTAACAAACACATGAAAAGATGCTCAACATCACTCGTTATCAGAGAAATGCAAATCAAAACCACAATGAGGTACCATTTCACGCCAGTCAGAATGGCTGCGATCCAAAAGTTTACAAGCAATAAATGCTGGAGAGGGTGTGGCGAAAAGGGAACCCTCTTACACTGTTGGTGGGAATGCAAACTAGTACAGCCACTATGGAGAACAGTGTGGAGATTCCTTAAAAAACTGGAAATAGAACTGCCTTATGATCCAGCAATCCCACTGCTGGGCATACACACTGAGGAAACCAGAAGGGAAAGAGACACATGTACCCCAATGTTCATCGCAGCACTGTTTATAACAGTCAGGACATGGAAGCAACCTAGATGTCCATCAGCAGATGAATGGATAAGAAAGCTGTGGTACATATACACAATGGAGTATTACTCAGCCATTAAAAAGAAAACATTTGAATCAGTTCTAATGAGGTGGATGAAACTGGAGCCTATTATACAGAGTGAAGTAAGCCAGAAAGAAAAACAACAATACACTATACTAACGCATATATATGGAATTTAGAAAGATGGTAACAATAACCCTGTGTACGAGACAGCAAAAGAGACACTGATATATAGAACAGTCTTATGGACTCTGTGGGAGAGGGAGAGGGTGGGAAGATTTGGGAGAATGGCATTGAAACATGTAAAATATCATGTATGAAACGAGTCGCCAGTCCAGGTTCGATGCACGATACTGGATGCTTGGGGCTAGTGCACTGGGACGACCCAGAGGGATGGTATGGGGAGGGAGGAGGGAGGAGGGTTCAGGATGGGGAACACGTGTATGCCTGTGGTGGATTCATTTTGATATTTGGCAAAACTAATACAATTATGTAAAGTGTAAAAATAAAATAAAATTAAAAAAAAATAAAATGTGAAAAACAAAACAAAACAAAAAAAATAATTGTGCAAGTTAATTAAATGGATAAATTGTATGGTACATGTATAAAAATAATTTAAAAATAAAGAAATACCCAACTCAAAAAATAAAAAGAAAAGGACATTTGCATATGTGTTTCTGCTGATTATCACCTGAAGATAGAGAAGAATCAGATGGTTGATTGTCTCTTTATTATAATTTTTCTTTCATCTTCCATGCTTCTAGTGGCCAACTAGGTTTATTAAATGTGTGCACTTTTGTATTAATTGATAATGAATCTTAATTCATTTTTGACAGGAATTGAGTTCTCAGATTTTGTCACACGATGGAGGATTCTTCAATAGACTGGAGGATGATGTTCATAAAATTCTTACTAGAGAAAAAAGAAGAGAACAGCTTACAGAATATAATGGAACAGATAATTACACAGTTCATGAACACAACCAGGCATGTAAAATAGAAAATTCTGTTATAATCAAAGTGAAATTATTTTTCATTTTTTAAAAATGTAAACAGTGGAATTCAATTATGATTGTATAAAACTATAGTTTTAGTGTATTAGTCATTATTACACATAGATATTTATATTAAAAAGTGTGAGGTACTTCATTAATGGTTAATATTTATTGAGCATGTGCTATAGTGCTCAGTATTGTTAGGCATCTGTATCGGGGTGTGGGAATATCAAGATGGTTAAGACCATCCTTGACTTGGACACTCAGGGGAGTTGGGGATATTAAGTAGACTGTAAAGAGAATATCACTCAGCATGATGAAGAATTTAAGAGAGAGAGGAACAATTTAAAAAAAAAAAGTTTTTAAATAGAAAAGGTAATAGACCACTCCTTGGGTAATTGGGAAAGGTATATAAAGAAGTGACATTTGCAATGGATTTTGAATGCGAATAACTGTATAAACTGAGAAACAGAGAAAAACCTAAGGGAACTGCAAGAGCAATGGCCCAGAGCAATGAAAAGCATTTAGACTGAATATTCAGGAAACTGAAAAACTATGCATCTAAGAAGTAAAGACTTAAGTGAGTGTGGGATAACATGATTAGAGAAATAGATTGGAATTAGGTTATAAATGTCTTTTAATGTGAAAATAAGAAGTTAGAATTTTGTCCTGCAGACCAGGGGCTACAAACTATAGTTGGTCTGCAGTCTATTTTTGTAAGGCTCACAAGCTAAGAATGGTACTCAAATTTTAAAATACTGTTTGGAAAAATACAGAAAAAAACCCAAAAGATACTATCATATAGAGACCTCTGAGTTTGCATTTATTTTTCCCACCATAAACCACCAGTCTTCTGTTTTACTTCCTCTTAAACTATGAATCTGTTTTTTACCTTCTGTTGACCTCTAGTCTATCAATAACTGTCTTCTCAGCCTGGAGCTTGTAATAAATAATTTGAGTCATGTCCCCATGAACGCTTTCCCTTACTTCCTTGATTTTCTGGCATTCCCTTCATGTCAGTATGCAGCATTTGCTTTCACAGTACTGTCTGCCTTCTCTATTACAATTTAATTTCTGTCTAACCAGGTATTGCTGGACAATACTCTTTCCCGTTTATATTCTCTTCTGAAAATCAGTGTTGTGTAACTTGCCATATCCTCATTTCTACTTAATGGTGGTTTGATTCATTTTTTTCTGACTTTAATAAATTCCTTCCAGTGGCTATTTCAAATTGAAAAGCCCATTTTCCATCCTTTTACTGTCTTCAGTGGATGTTAGTTTTTTGTTTCTTCTGATAGATTCAGTCATTGAATAAATTAAACACCTACACTGTGTTGTTATATAGGACACACAAATGGAACCAGACTGTTAAGAATTTTTTATTCCAATGCAACAATAATATGACTTCATAAAAATAATATCACTTTATAAAAACACTGTATCACATGAAAATTTATTTTCAGCTTAGTATGGGACATCCTTGCCTGCCCTCAGGTACTTGTGAGCTTCTTCCTTTCTAGCACTGAATTAAATTTGGTGTTTTCCTGAGTTGTCTTGACTGTCAAATTTTGTGTACAATGCAAGCAACCATGTTAACATTTACAGGTAGTGCGTTTGTTTCCTCTTTTTATGTTGATTTTGATTTTCCCCTTTGTGGTTTATATCTTATTCTTTAAGCCATCTCAGATCATTGTAAGAATGATATTAATATACTCGAGCAAGTAATTAGGTGTTTCAGATCTTTATAGAGCAAAATTGGGTACACATAAGTTAAATTATTAATGTTAATGATATTTTAAAGTCAAAGTGACAGTGTAGTAGAAAGAGAATAGTCTCTGAAATCAAACAAGTCTAATAACACAAAATGTAGCACTGCAGCTTGTCAGCTCTGTTACGTTGGAATGAAATTACCTGCCTTTCGTGCACTGTTATTATGAAAGTTGGCAATCATGGTGTAAAATATTAGAGCATTTGTACACAACATGTGTTTAATAGATCATTGTTTTTGTACAAGGTAGGAAAAGTGGAAAGTCCAAAAAAAGGTAATTCATAGGAATAGAGATGAGAGATGGCTTTCTTAGGAGAAAATAATTTTTGAATTGGAATTTAAAGGACAGTAGAATTTGAACATGTGGAGGTGAGGGAGGAGAAGCTGGAATGCCATGAGTAAAAGGATGGAGGCAGTCAAGTATAAACCAGTTTAAGACAAGATTCATTGAGGAGTGTAGTATAAGTTTGACACAGTGGGTTTGGAAGGATTGTGGAGGACTTAAAAGCCTGATTTAAGATTAAGTCAGGAGATAGAAAAGAATTTTTTAAAGTTTTTGATCAGAAGACAAAGTTCTACATGGTAATATTAATTTCACTGCAGTGCCTAGGAATAACTGAAGGAAGGTGAAGACTAGTGATGGAAATCAGACAATAGGCAGTGTGGTGAGGATGTAGAAGAACAAGAAGAGATTACTAGTAGTAATGTCACTTGGTGTAGCCATTTTGGAGAACAATGTGGCATTAACTTTTACAGTTGAAGATGATGGGTGGACTGTGTGTTCTAGAAATTCTGCCTTAGATTAAACCCTGGAGACATCTTCAAGAAGAATGATTCAAGCTCAGTTGTTTGTGACAACAAAGTCAGTAGAAGAAATGAATGAATTGTAGCAATACATAACAACATGGATGAATACTAAAAACATAATCTTTAATGAAATAAGTCACCAAATAGTAATAGTTTGATGCAGTTTATATAAATTTCAAAAAATAGAAAGTTTAACTGATTGCTCAGGGATACATCTGTATGTTGTAAAAGACTATTAATAATGAAGAGAGTGACAAACACAAATTCATAATAGTGGATATTCTCAGCAGTGGGGGAAAAGGATACGACTGGGGAGAGAAATGTGGGGGATGCCAAAATATTGGTAATGTTCACATAATCTGCATATTGGTTTATTTTTCTTTTTACTTGCCATGTCAATTTATATATTCTTTTGCACATGTAAATTTTTTCATAAGTAAAAAAGTTGAGTATTTTGTCATCTCATTCAGTGTAGTGGGGGGAAAAGGAATATTGAGGCCATTAAAAAATACTCTCTTTTTATCTACCTCCATCCTCTCCTCCTCACACTCCTTTTTCAGGGAAAACCTTTTTGCAAATGTTAAAATCATTTTAAACTGTGTATTAGTGTACCAGAAATTTTTAAAGGTGAAAAATACATCCATGATAATTCAATCAGTCTTTAACATTTGGTTTCATTTTTGTATAGTACTTTTCCAGGGAAACACTACATGCTTAGGTATTTTAAAAATCACTAACAATAAGGAATATAGTTTTTGTAGCCCCTTTTCTAAACTGTAGTTATATTCTGTCAAGTCAACATTCTGTAATTGTTCATTACTCAGTATTTTTTTAAACTATTTTCTGTAAGTTTTTTTTAAGGTTTATTGTTTTATTTATTTTGGCTCTGCTGGGTCTTTGTTACTGCGCACATGGGCTTTCTCTAGTTGGAATGAGCAGGGGTTACTCTTTGTAACCCCTATGGTGTGCAGGCTTCTCATTGTGGTGGCTTTTCTTCTGCAGGGCACAGGCTCTAGGTACTTGGGCTTGGTAGTTGTACCAAGGACCTAGGGCACAGGCTCAATAGTTATGGTACACTGGTTTAGTTGTTCCAAGGCATATGAGATCTTCCCAGACCAGGGATCAAACGCATGTGCCCTGCATTGGCAGGCAGATTCTTAATCACTGGACCACCAGGGAAGCCCTGTTACTGTATTATTGAACATCTAGGTTGTTTAGAACTGGTCACCTGGTATTCATCTATTTACTTTTTTGATGAATTTGTCCTCGGAGTAAATACATTCTTAAAAATAGTTGCATCAAAGCGTGTAAACACCTGTATTGCTCTTGATATGTATCAACATTGTCTTCTGGCAGCAGGATGTGAAGTTACTAACTTCTCCACAGCTTCACTGTGTGTGTTTGTGTGCGCGCGTGTATGTGTGCACACATGGCATGCGTGCTGAGTGACTTCAGTCATGTCCAACTTTGCGACGCCATGGACTGTAGCCCATCAGGCTCCTCTGTCCATGGGATTCTCCAGGCAAGAATACTCAAGTGGGTAGCCAATCCCTTCTCCAGGGGATCTCCCCGACCCAGGGATCGAACCCAGGTCTCCTGCATTGCAGGTGGGCTCTTTACCATCTGAGCCACCGGGGAAGCCCACAGCTTCACTGGCCTTCCCTGTCAATGGTCTTTAGGGCTCTGTTTTATTAACTGCCTTTGTAGCGTATTTCACTCTGTTGTTCTATGAATACCTTAGCCTCACTATGCTGAAACTTGAGGTCATCATTTACTTTCCAAACCAAGCATTCAACTTGACCTCATCATTTCTGTTTGGGGTTTTGTCATTTTATCCAGATATTCTGACTGTGAATCTCCCTTTTCACTTTTCTGTTTCTCAAAGTTTGGGAATTTTTAATCTCTGAAATAGTTCTCAGATATATCTTCTCTTCCACTTTAACATTTCTCTAATTTAGAATCTCATTATCTCTTACTGGTATTATTTCAGTAACCTAATAAGACTTCCTGCCTCCTGCCTTCTAATTCTAGGTAATTTATCTTATACACTGTTAATAGATGACTTTTTAAAGAGTAAGACTTCCATCCTGCCACACCATGTCCTTAAGCTTCAGTGTCTGTTGAATCATTTACTAAAGCCCTCAAGCTTTTCAAATGAAGAGTCCCAATCCATTTAACCAGTCCTAAAATAAATTTAGTAGGTTGCTACCAGCACTCTCAAAAAAAAGTCATCAGCATATATGACATCTTTTCATATTTTATGAAATTTGTTCCAGTGTACATATGTTTATATACATAAATACAAATATGTATACATACACTGACATGTTTATGTATTGAGTCATGATGTAAAACATTCCTTAACGTGGATCAGTGTCAAACAAGTTTGAAAGCATTGTTCTACAGTGTAGCTTCAGCCTAAATAACTTTAGTCATACTCTTTCCAGTTTTTTCTTCTAGCCAGACCAGAGCACTCCTGTCACAATGTTAAATCTTTCCCAGCTTTGCTCAAAGTTCATTTCACATGTCATCTACCCTGATGCTTTCTCACATTTCCCTGTTCCAGCCCCAAACACAGAAAACCTGGATATGATCTTTCCTTTTTTCTCTATACCCTATAGCATTTTGGTTTTCTTATGGCACATTTCACACAGCACATTTTTATTTGTTGTTTGTAGACTACAGATCCCTTGTGGACATAGATTTATACACCTTTTTATTTTCATTTTAGTATAATCTACTTAGAAGATAATTTTAAATTTTAATGAAATATAACATTTCATAAAAAATGAGTGTACCTTATAACAGTAAGATTTTCTGTTTTAAAAACTGCCAATTATTGTAAAAATTCTAGAAATAACTGCTAAGAACTTATAATGCAAAAATAAATATTTGAGGGCTTAATATATGTTTGCTAGATATTATATTAAGTACTTAAATTTATTATTTCATCTAATTCTCACAATTAACTGTGAAGATAACAGGTATCTTTATGATCGCCAGTTTGCAGATACAGTAGGAGAAAAACTGACCCTAATCTCATTCAATTTAAGTCTGAATTTGGCAATAAGGAGTTCATGATCTGAGCCACAGTTAGCTCCCGGTCTTGTTTTTGCTGACTGTATAGAGCTTCTCCATCTTTGGCTGCAAAGAATATAATCAATCTGATTTTGGTGTTGACCATCTGGTGATGTCCATGTGTAGAGTCTTCTCTTGTGTTATTGAAAGAGGGTGTTTGCTATGACCAGTGCATTCTTTCGGCAAAACTCTATTAGCCTTTGCCCTGCTTCATTCTGTATTCCAAGGCCAAATTTGCCTGTTACCCCAGGTATTTCTTGACTTCCTACTTTTGCATTCCAGTCCCCTATAATGAAAAGGACATCTTTTTTGGGTGTTAGTTCTAAAAGGTCTTGTAGGTCTTCATAGAACCATTCAACTTCAGCTTCTTCAGCATTACTGGTTGGGGAATAGACTTGGATTACTGTGATATTGAATGGTTTGCCTTGGAAACAGAGATTATTCTGTCGTTTTTGAGATTGCATCCAAGTACTGCATTTCGGACTCTTTTGTTGACCATGATGGCTACTCCGTTTCTTCTAAGGGATTCCTGCCCACAGTAGTAGATATAATGGTCATCTGAGTTAAATTCACCCATTCCAGTCCATTTTAGTATGCTGATTCCTAGAATGTCAACATTCACTCTCCATCTCCTGTTTGACCACTTCCAATTTGCCTTGATTCATGGACCTAACATTCAAGGTTCCTATGCAATATTGTTCTTTACAGCATCAGACCTTGCTTCTATCACCAGTCACATCCACAACTGGGTATTGTTTTTGCTTTGGCTCCATCCCTTCATTCTTTCTGGAGTTATTTCTCCACTGATCTCCAGTAGCATATTGGGCACCTGCTAACCTGGGAATTCCTCTTTCAGTATCTTGTCATTTTGCCTTTTCATACTGTTCATGGGGTTCTCAAGGCAAGAACACTGAAGTGGTTTGCCATTCCCTTCTTCAGTGGACCACATTCTGTTAGACCTCTCCACCATGACCTGTCTGCCGGAGCCAGCCGGCAAAGTCGATCAGGTCCCGAGAACGTGCACGGCGGGGCTAAGAAAGAAACTAAAGCAAGAGACTACAAAGATGGGGTCGAGAGGTTCAGACACGTCACCACGAAGGGACGCAGTCTGACACCAACTTTATTCAACATCTCATATTTATACAGAAAAGCGTAAGAAAGACAAGACAGTTGACATTTTTTCTTCGTTGGCCTATACATCTTACAAACAGTCACAAGAAATCTTGAGAGCATGGGAATGGCTCCCTGTTATTACTTCTTACACCAGATAACATTTCTCTGTGCGTGAGAAGTTTGCACAGAACTCCAGGTGCCTGCAGTAAATAAGCGCCTAATCTCTGGGGTGGCGGGACAGAGAGCTATGTTTGCAAGCAAACCCTCAAGGACTGAGGCAGCTCCCAGAGCTGTGTCCTTCGGACAAAGGACCCCGTTCTCACGGGCAGCTCCCCGCACCTGTCCATCTTGGGTGGCCCCACAGGGCATGGCTTAGTTTTACTGAGTTAGACCAGGCATGGTCCGTGTGATTAGATTGACTAGTTTTCTGTGATTATGGTTTCAGTGTGTCTGCCTTGCATCAGATGTCCTCTTGCATTCAGGTATGACCTAAATCAAATCCCTTATGATTATACAGTGGAAGTGAGAAATAGATTTAAGGGACTAGATCTGATAGATAGAGTGCCTGATAAACTATGGACCGAGGCTTGTGACATTGTACAGGAGACAGGGATCAAGACCATCCCCATGGAAAAGAAATGCAAAAAAGCAAAATGGCTGTCTGGGGAGAAAGAGAAGCAAAAAGCAAAGGAAAAAAGGAAAGATATAAGCATCTGAATGCAGAGTTCCAAAGAATAACAAGAAAAGAAAGCCTTCCTCAGCGATCAGTGCAAAGAAATAGAGGAAAACAACAGAATGGGAAAGATTAGAGATCTCTTCAAGAAAATTAGAGATACCAAGGGAACATTTCATGCAAAGATGGGCTCAATAAAGGACAGAAATGGTATGGACCTAACAGAAGCAGAAGATATTAAGAAGAGGTAGCAAGAATACACAGAAGAACTGTATAAAAAAGATCTTCACGACCCAGATAATCACGATGGTGTGATCACTGACCTAGAGCCAGACATCCTGGAATGTGAAGTCAAGTGGGCCTTAGAAAACATCACTACGAACAAAGCTAGTGGAGGTGACGGAATTCCAGTTGAGCTATTTCCAATCCTAAAAGATGATGCTGTGAAAGTGCTGCACTCGATATGCCAGCAAATTTGGAAAACTCAGCAGAGGCCACAGGACTGGAAAAGGTCAGTTTTCATTCCAATCCCAAAGAAAGGCAATGCCAAAGAATGCTCAAACTACTGCACAATTGCACTCACCTCACACACTAGCAAAGTAATGCTCAAAATTCTCCAAGCCAGGCTTCAGCAGTATGTGAACTGTTGAACTTCCAGATGTTCAAGCTGGTTTTAGAAAAGGCAGAGGAACCAGAGATCAAATTGGCAACATCCGCTGGTGGATCATCGAAAAAGCAAGAGAGTTCCAGAAAAACATGTATTTCTGCTTTGTTGACTATGCCAAAGCCTTTGATTGTGTGGATCACAATAAACTTTGGAAAATTCTGAAAGAGATGGGAATACCAGACCACCTGACCTGCCTCTTGAGAAATCTGTATGCAGGTCAGGAAGCAACAGTTAGAACTGGACATGGAACAACAGACTGATTCTAAATAACAAAAGGAGTACGTCAAGGCACCATACTCTGCTTATTTAACTTAGATGCGGAGTACATATGAGAAACACTGGGCTGGATGAAGCACAAGCTGGAATCAAGATTGCTGGGAGAAATATCAATAACCTCAGATATGCAGATGGTACCACCCTTATGGCAGAAAGTGAAGAACTAAAAAGCCTCTTGATGAAAGTGAAAGAGGAGAATGAAAGAGTTGGCTTAAAGCTCAACATTCAGAAAACGAAGATCATGGCATCCGGTCCCATCGCTTCATGTCAAACAGATAGGGAAACAGCGGCTGACTTTATTTTTGGGGGGCTCCAAAATCACTGCAGATGGTGATTGCAGCCATGAAATTAAAAGACACTTACTTCTTGGAAGGAAAGTTATGACCAACCTAGGCAGCATATTGAAAAGCAGAGACATTACTTTGTCAACGAAGGTCTATCTAGTCAAGGCTATGGTTTTTCCAGTGGTCATGTATGGATGTGAGAGTTGGACTATAAAGAAAGCTGAGCGCCGAAGAATTGGTGCTTCTGAACTGTGGTGTTGGAGAAGACTCTTGAGAGTCCCTTGGACTGCAAGGAGATCCATCCTGTCCATCCTAAAGGAGATCAGTCCATCCTAAAGGAGATCAGTCCTGGATGTTCATTGGAAGGACTGATGTTGAAGCTGAAACTCCCATACTTTGGCCACCTGATGTGAAGAGCTGACTCGTTTAAGAAGACCCTGATGCTGGGAAAGATTGAGGGCAGAAGGAGAAGGGGACAACAAAGAAGAAGGTGGTTGGATGGCATCACCGACTCAATGGACATGGGTTTGGGTGAACTCTGGGAGTTGGTGATGGACAGGGAGGCCTAGCGTGCTGTGGTTCATGGGATCTCTAAGAGTCAGACACGACTGAGTGACTGGACTAAACTGGTGGCTCAGTGGTAAAGAATCCACCTGCAATGCAGAAAACATGGGTTTGATCCCTGAGTCAGGAAGATTCCTTGGAGAGGAAAGTGACAATGCACACCAGTATTCTTACCTGGGAAATCCCATGGACAGAGGTGCCTGGTGTGTACAGTTCATGGGTGCACAGAAGAGTAGGACACTACTTCACAACTAAATAACAAAACATAATTTTTGGTGATTTCCACCCTTATTGTTGGGCATTTAAATTTATTTCCATTTTTTTGTTGTAATCTTCCGTGAACACTTTCATAGATACTCCCCCCTCACTTACCTATTTAGATGAATTCCTAGAAGTAAGATTCCTGGGCCTCGCTTATCTATTTAGATAAATTCCTAGAAATGAGTTTCCTGGGCCATTATAATAGTATGTATATTGCTAATTTTGATCCAAATTTTTTTTCTAAAATCATATACTGTCATCTTTATCTCTAGGCTTCAGCTATGCTTGCCTCTCTACTAGCCTTCAAACGCTCTAGCTCTTTTCTGCCTCAGGGCCTTTGTATTAATACATGCTCTTCTTTCTACCCGGAAGGCTCTTACCTCCCTCCACTTTTTACTTAGGCAGTTCCAACCCAGTCACTCTAGGTTCATCTTACAAGTGTCAGGACCTCAGAGAAAGCTTCTCTGATCCACTAGGGAATAACCCACATTATTTCCTACTGTTTCTTTTCTTCATTGCTTAAACCCCATTTCTAATTGCAACGTTTCAAAATGTAATATCTGCCTTCTCCACCAGACAAATCCCATGAGGGCAAGAATCTTTTCAGTTCTGTTCACTGTTGTATACCCAGCACCTAGCAGCTAGGTGCTCAATGAGCATTTTGTTTTAATTTATTTATTTTTTACAGAATCAGTGAGTATTTTTGGAATAAAATTATGTTGCCATGTTACTCATTAGATAAAGAGAACCAATATATATTCTTATGAAGTATGACTTTTGGTTTGTTTTTTTTTTTTTGCATTTAAGATGGCAGGGATTTAATTTGATTTTTCCTAGTTAGCCATTTGTCCCATATCCTACCATTATTCTGTAATTCAGTCTTTTCTCACTTTAAAATATAGTTAGTTATAATAAATTCTTAAACCTCTTTCTGGACTTGTTTTTCGGGTACATTGCTTTGTCAACCTAGGTACCATGACATGCTATTTTAATCATTTTTGCTATATAATATATAATTACTTGATAGGCAGATTCTACTGCATTAACTTTTGTTTCTATCCTGTGTTCTCTCAGATAAAATTTTGACTATCTTGCTAAGTTCCAAAGAAGAAAACTCTATTGAAATTGTGTTGAATGTACAAACTAATATTTAGTATTGCCATCTACAAACATGCTTTGTTCTATCCTTTTCAATATTTTATCATTCATTGATCCTGAAAATTACTAAATTTTATTCTTTGGGATTTTTTTTTATTGCTGTCAGGATAAAATGTTTTTTTCTTATATGTGTTAATTGATGATATAGTAAAAAAACTAATTTGGGGTTTTGTATTGTTATTTGTTTTTTACTTTTCTCATAAGTTTTCAGTTCTTTTAGGTTTTTAAGATAAACTAATAACAACTTGTCACAAACCACTTTTAGTATGTTTATTCCAGGATGGAAATATCTCAAAGCTCTCATATTGTTCTAGGTTACATTTGTAGTTTGAGATTAGGCATAAATATCTTATTTGCTTGTACTGTCCACAGTTACAGTTGTAAAATTGAGTTCAAGTTGAAATGTAGTTAACAGTTTAGGTTGCTTTAGAAAATGAATTAAAATTGGGATTTTTTCCTCTTAAACCTTTAGTAAAGGATATTGTAAATCAGACATGACAAAACTGTCTTATTTCTAAAATGGTGTTTTCCCTGTTTAGGAAGTAGTTCTAAAAGATGGAAGAATTGAAAGATTAAAGTTGGAACTTGAACGAAAAGATGCTGAAATCCAGAAGCTGAAAAATGTGATTGCTCAGTGGGAGGTTTGTATATATTTAGCATTGTAAACTAAAAAATTCTATAAATTTGTACATTTTCTGTTTTTATTATATGCAAATATATTTAATGTTTGATAGAAACAATATCTGCTATTTAGGTTTCTAGCTCATTGATTATATATAATCTGAATGATAATGTATTTTTATCATAGTAAAATAGGTATAACATTAAGTTTGCCATTTTGACCATTTTTAAGCATATAATTCAGTGGCATTAAGTGTTGTATAACCATCACCACTATCTGTTTCCAGAACGTTTTCATCATCCCAAACAGAAACTCTGTACCCATTGAACTCCCTATTTTTCCTTGTACTGCAGTCCTTGACCTCTAATCTCTGTGACTTTGCCTGTTCTAGGTACTTCATATAAGTGGAGTCATATGATATTTGTCCTTTTGTGGTCTGACTTACTTCACTTGCCATGTTTTCAACATGTATATCCATGTTATAGCATATATCAGAACTTCATTCCTTTTTATGGCTGAGTAATACTTCACTGTGTGTTTATACCACTCTTTTTCATTCATCTGTTGATGGACACTCATATTGTTTCTACCTTTTGGCTATTGTGAATAATGTAGCCATGAACATTGATGTCAAGTATCTGAGTCCTTGCTTTCCTTTCTTTTGGTATATACATAAGAGTGGAATTGTTGGATCATATGGTAATTCTGTGTTTAACTTTTAAAAAAAATTTTAATGTTTTTAATTGGATTATAATTGCTTTACAATGTTGCGTTAGTTTCTACTGTACAACAACGTGAATCAGCTATATGTGTACATACATACCCTCCCTCTTGAGCATGCCCCCATTCCACCCTTCTTGGTCATCACAGAGCACCAAGCTGTGCTCCCTATGCTAAGTAACAGCTTCCCACTAGCTATCTGTTTTACACAAGATAGTGTATATAATGTCAGTGCTACTGTCTCAACTCATGTGGTAATTCTGTTTAACTTTTTAAGGAACCATCAGACTTTGCATAGCAGTTGCACCATGTTGCTTTTCCCCCAGCAATGCATAAGGTTACCAGTTTCTTCATATCCTCACCAACACATGTTATTTATACAGTTTATTTTAACCACAGAACTATTACTCTTCTCCTTTCTCAGGCTTTAAAAAAAATTTATTCATCTCAAGTAGCATTCTTTTTTTGAACTAATATTGATTCACTCAACGATTATTTGTTGAATGCCTGTAATATGCCAACTGCTTTTCTGGGTCCTGTATGAAGAAAAATATGTCAGGTTCCAGCTCTGAAGGTTCTTACATTTCCCTTCCTCTTGTACTTGTGCCTTTAAGAATCATCCCTGTTAAAAACCCTCCTGAACTTCAACCACTTCTCCCTTTTCTTGTCATTTATATTTTATTTTGCTTTTGTTGAACACTTACCATGAGTTAGACACAGTGAATGCAAAGGTGAATTAGTAAGAAGGTCATACTCTAATGGAGAAGATAAATCATGTAAATAATTGCGGTACAATGTAGAATTTGTGACAGATTTGACAGAGGGTTCTAGAAACAGGAATAAATCTGTTGCTATTGAAAATTGCTAAGGATTTTCATCCAAAAAAAAGAGATAGTTTTCCCACATTGAACAGTGCATACAAAGGGAAGAGAATGGGAGGAAATGCATTGTTGCTGACATTTAGAGAAATGGGAAGCTGTAGGAGAGATTAGAGATGTTAGTTGAGGTGAGAATATGAAGGTATTTGCATTTTAGACAAGGAGAGGGCAGTAAAGGTTTTAGAAAGAAAGTGACCTGAGAGTTGTTTAGTGGAAGGTAATGCACATAGCTGAGGCCTAGAATGAAGACAAATCTGGTAACATAATTAACAGGTATTGAATGTTAAGAGGAAGAACACGTTTTTAACTGGTTTGGGAAATGGGAACTAACAGATGGTATTTAGACATGTTGAATTTGAAATGGCTGTGGATGTGGGTGTAGATGTTCAGGATGTTGAACATCTGTGTTGGACACTGTGGAGTCACAACATATATGTATTTGTGTTCTCTTTTTCATGAAGTTAAAAGTACTAATGAGGACACTATATTCCATGTGTTCTTTGTTATAAATTGCATAGTACCAGGATTTTATACTTTAAGGTTTTCATGGACATTAATACATTTCCTGTTCAGGATTATATATGCAAAACTATGTTATTTTTATGAGCAGTATAAAGAATTTTCACGGGTAATTTTGATCATTTACAATCTTTCCTTTATGAACTGGCTTTAGACCTTGACGAGTAACTAAAGATATGCCTCCCTATATACACTGATCTGAACCTTGGACAAAGGCTTGAGCTCAAGAAACAGTTTGATAAGATATTAATGTTGATTGAAGCCCTGAGAGTGAGAATTTCATAATGGATACAGTTCTATATTCCCAGTAGATATATTTCTATATTCATAATGAGTATAGTTGTAATTGATTGTATATGTTTTCCCCTTCATATTTTGGTGTTTCCAGTGGACTTACCTCCCTCCTTCATTTCCTAGCTTCTCAAAAGTCCAAAAGTCCTACTACCTTTTATGTTCACTATGCTTGCTTCTTCCATTCAGTGTATTGTCTGCAGTATCACTGAATAACATTATTGCTTTATCCTCACCAATTTACTGGACATAGTATTTAGTAAAAGTCATCTGCTGGACTTAATTTAAAATACATCAAGTTTGTTTTATAAGGAAGATTTTTGAATCTGGTAACTTCTGTATATATCTGTGTACCTGTTGAGAGAAGAAATGACAAGTTTCTTATATTAATCTATTTTCTTTTACCTCCTCTATTTCTATAATTATTAAATATATTATTTTCTCTAATGTATTAATTTATTAAATATAAATAGTTCAGTGTGTGCTTTATGTTGAATAAAGGTACTATAGGGGGAAAATTCTCTGGAATCTGATGTTAATGTGGGAATACAATTCCTAAATTGTTTATAATGTATAATTGTGTCATTTGTGTAGTTTGAAAAGAAATTAAGCCATTTTTTAAAAGTTGAAAATAACTGAAAAATATTTCAGTAGATTACTCATTTCAGCCAAAAATTATTTTAACAGTATTTAATGAAATAACAAAAGATTAGTAAAGCCTTAACTGATCAAATACAGAACTGTACTGTACAGTAACCACTGCACATGGTATAAAATTAATATGCTACATGAATTTTAAACAAAATAAAAATTTTAATTTGTATAAGTAAAGGTTAAATAAATTGAAATTTTAATTTAATAAAACTAAAAACAAGTAAAAGTCATTTTCTCAGTAACACTGGCTACGTTTCTAGTAGTTAGTAGTCACATATTGAACAGTAGCAGTTATAGAAAAGATACAGAGAGTTCTAGTATAGTACTGTATAGAACTGTGCATCGTTTTTATTTTTGTTTTCATGTAATTATTTGAATTGTATAAGGATTTTATTCAAGGAGGAAAAGTGACTCTTCAGAAAAATTTAGTTTTATTCTCTTTTCTCCACTTTTATCCTACTCTATTTATTCAGTCACCTATAATGTTGATATATATATTATTATACCAGGGATTTAAATAATATTTCTGAGTACATTTTCCTTCATCTTGTTTCTTTCAGAAGTAATTTATGTCTTTGAGCAAGTCTAGGATTCATAGCTCCATGAATTGGTAGTAAGGCATTTATCACATCATATACTTTTTAAAAAATTAAATCTTTTTATTTGATTATTAGGCAAAGTATAAAGAAGTAAAGGCAAGAAATGCACAGTTATTGAAAATGCTTCAGGAAGGTGAAAGTAAGTGATTTCTGTTTTTAGAATTAATCTTAAAAATATTTGAAGATAACTTTCCAAGATGTATGATTTATTAACTCAACAAAATAAAAAGGGTTCCCAAAATGGTATAAACTGGATTGTTTTTGATAATTTTATGATTACAAGTCTCTCTTACAGCACCTTAGTATTACACAAGTTTACAACTATTGAGGTAAGAAACTCTTGAAATTTCAATTCTTATAAATTATTGGACTACATTTAGAGGGAAAACAGGAATAACATTTTCTTAAGATTCTATTTATTAATAGAGAAGGCCTATCATCATTTCAGCTTTTCCTTCTCCCCTGTCTCTCTGCCCCCACTCTTCATCCTTTTGTGGCCACTCTAAACTTTTGGCTATAGATCACCAGTAGGAAGCCAAGGAACTCAATCAAAAATGACTAGAGATAATAACATTAGTAAAGTTGATGTTATATGAAACTCCCCACATCAGCTGCATTTCTGAATATGTATACCAGATGGCATTGATCTTGAAAGCTCTGTGAAAAATTTACATTAAGAACAAGTGTGTATTAAATTTGTAAAAGAAAATGATGAACCATATAAGACATAAAGACATGAATAGATGAGAAAATCTTTTATATAGATGAAATTAAGTATAACAGTTTCCCTTGTTTACAAATGTTAATGAAATCCCAAATGTAGCTCCTGTGAGTACTGTATAGCACTTAAGAAATTAAGAATTTATGAAGCACACCTTAAAAGATAGGTAAACAAGGTACCTAAAATTGTTTCAGATATGAAGATACTGGGAGTGGAATTGTCCAACCAAAATTTAAACTATATTAAATAGCAGTTATTAAAACAATATGAGTAAAAACCAGAAATCCTGTCCAATTGAATAGAATCAGTGCAGTTCAGTTCAGTCACTCAGTCATGTCCAACTCTTTGCGACCCCATGAATCGCAGCACACCAGGCCTCCCTGTCCATCACCAACTCCTGGAGTTCACTCAAACTCACGTCCATCGCGTCGGTGATGCCATCCAGCCATCTCATCCTCTGTCGTCCCCTTCTCCTCCTGCCCCCAATCCCTCCCAGTATCAGAGTCTTTTCCATTGAGTCAGCCCTTCACATGAGGTGGCCAAAGTATTGGAGTTTCAGCTTTAGCATTATTCCTTCCAAAGAACACCCAGGACTGATCTCCTTGAGGATGGACTGGTTGGATCTCCTTGCAGTCCAAGGGACTCTCAAGAGTCTTCTCCAACACCACAGTTCAAAAGCATCAATTCTTCGGCGCTCAGCCTTCTTCACAGTCCAACTCTCACATCCATACATGACCACTGGAAAAACCATAGCCTTTACTAGACAGACCTTTGTTGGCAAAGTAATATCTCTGCTTTTCAATATGCTATCTAGGTTGGTCATAACTTTTCTTCCAAGGAGTAAGCGTCTTTTAATTTCATTGCTGCGGTCACCATCTGCAGTGATTTTGGAGCCCCAAAAAATAAAGTCTGACACTGTTTCCCCATCTATTTCCCATGAATTGAATAGAATAGTCTTAAAGTAGAGTCAAACATTTTTTATAATTTTACTATTTTTATAATGTAACTTAACTGTTACACAGCTTAACTGTGATAAAATAGAAGTTAAATAATAATGGGAAATGACATTATTTGAACAGTTATCAACATCCTGAGATGAATTTAAATTTATGCATGTCACTGAGCTCCATGTGGATCATTTAATGAATAACGTTATGAATATAAAATAATGTTTACAAGATACATTTCTAATTGAAGAAATTAAGGATATCATTGAATACTGGATGTATGATTTTTAAATATGTAAAAATAAAGTAATATTCCTTAGGGAAAAAGTTGTGAAAAATGAGAAGGTTAACTGATAAAAACTTATTCTCAAAAATAGACTAAAATGGCTACCATAGTAATACTGGTGTCCATACTCCATACTGTAAGTCATCCAAGTAGAATAATTTTATATAGAACTACTACACGAAAAATACAGTATATTAGAGTATACAGACATTAGCATTTATAATATAAATATAAATGTAAATATAGTCAGTTCTATTATAATACAATATGTGTTCCTAAAAATCAGTAACCTTTACGAAATCATAGTTAAAGACCACAAAATTTATAGAGAAAATGGAATTAGCATACAACATTTAAAGGTTTCGTTGGTGACACATGAAAAAAATTGCGAACTTAATTAAAAAGGTAACAGTTTTATTCATGTTAAAATGGTTAAACACATAAATACTATAATAAATATGGCACTTTACTTTGAAGACACCCTAAAGTTTGCTGTAGAAGTTGGTTTCAGAAGGGTTGCAGCTTGTGTTTGTTACTATTAAGTGATGGAATGATGGAAAGTAGGTGTGGTTCTTGACATAGTGAACTGAAATAGCTGGTAGTTAATTTCAGGTGTGTGCATGGCTGCAGTTTTCTGTGTTCATGGAATTGTGCTTAAAACAAGTATACAGTTCATGTTGTTCTCTGATGTATCAGTCTCTTTGAAACACAAAACAGCATTACAGAAAAACGGTAGTTAATATATGACATGATTGTTAAAAATCACTTATTTCTCAATGAGTATGCTTAATTCTGAGGATGAAGGAGTAGAAAGTGTAATTTGTAAAAGTTCCCAGTTTGAGTTTTGAGAGACTGTGATTTGTTTCTTAACACAGCATCTCACCTTAGTGCATATCAAACTGGGAAAAATTTGAATGACAGTGTTACATTGGAAGAGCTGTGGTGATAGAGATTTCTTGCTTTCCTAAAGAGGGAAAAACCTTTAGACAAGTGAATAGTTCTGAAACTATAGATATTACATGATTGACTGTGCTCATATGAGCTACATTTATTTGATAGTGCTTTAATGGTATGAATTGGGTGGTGGCTCAGAGGTTAAAGTGCCTGCAATGCGGGAGGCCCGGGTTCAGTCTTTGGGTTAGGAAGATCCCCCTGGAGAAGGAAATGGCAATCCACTCCAGTATTCTTGCCTGGAGAATCCCATGGACAGAGGAGCCTGGTAGCCTACAGTCCACGGGGTCACAAAGAGTTGGACACGACTGAGCAACTTTACTCACTTCACTTTAATGGTATGAAAAGTCAGATGGAAATAATTTTTGTGGGCCTTAGAGTATGCACAATTGACAATTTTAACAACAACAACAAAAAACACAGTATGTTGTTTTTAAGTTTGACTAGTCTAGGTATTTAAAAGTTTTTTTCTCTACGTGAAATGTTTTATTTACTCCGTCCTTATCCTTTTAGTATAGATGGAAAAAATCAATCTTTTATCATATCTGCACAATTAATATTTTACCACCACAGAAAATGTAAATTTTCCAATGAAAACTGCTGTGGTGATAATAATGATCAGAATTTACCAGTGGAAATAAAGAGGTATATATAGGTTCAGGAATACAGTCATTAAGTATGAGGACAATTTAATCTTTGCCTGACTGCGCTGCTATCTTGGTTCACCGAAAGTATTATTAAAGTATCTGAGTGATTGGAAAGATTATACTGCTGTTTTTCCTTTTTTGTCAGTGAAAGATAAAGCAGAAATACTTCTGCAAGTTGATGAATCACAAAGTATCAAGAATGAGCTAACAATACAGGTAAGGAAAACTATTTATTCTTTTGTCCTGAATTAGGAAACTTGACTAAACAAAAATACAGCCCTTCAGCACTGCAAAAAAATGTTTTAAACCATACTTCATTATCACTGTGCCATGCTGTAACAAATGAATGAAGATTCTGTTTACTGTGCTAAGAGAGGTGTATGTGTCCTAAAGAATAGGGGAAGATAAGGTTGTATTTTAGTTGATGTGGACTATGAATATAGACATAGAAAGGGCAGGTAGAATTTACCGTGTTCATATACTTGATTTTCTCCCCTTCCCATCCTTATCCTGTGGTCTTGTCTTAGAACAGTGAACTGGTCCTGCCTGTCTTTATAATATACAGCTGAGCAAAATGCCTAATTGAAGTTGTATGTGGGGAGAGAGGTTCTCTTCTGATACTCATTAATCTAGTAATCAAAAATCATCATTGCGAGTAAGTGTTAAGAAATAAAGAGTATTGATCAAAAAAGTCTCTTTTAATTGAATATTTGGTTATAGGTAACTTCACTTCATGCTGCATTAGAACAAGAAAGATCTAAAGTGAAAGTGTTACAAGCAGAATTAGCCAAATATCAGGTATGCTTTTATAAGTGTTTTCATCACAAATAATACATTTAGAATAGGTATATACATATGAGGATAAATGTACTATTTTATTCTTAGGCCATAATTTATTCACCAAATTTGTTATTACTGGTTATCTAGTTTACATATTAGAAAATGTTAATTCTAGATATTGGTATATACAGTAATATCTAAAGTAGTTCAACATGGTCTTTGGTGCTACATAGATGATGTGGTGTATGTGCCAGTGCATCCTATTGAGGGAAGGTACATAATGATGTTTATCCCGTTACATTGTAAGTTTGACCACTTGGGTACAGCAATATCTTTTAGATATCTTATGATAAAGATATCTTCCCCCTTTGTAATCAATAAAATGTGATATTATAGTTTGAGATTGTGTGAATATTCTTTTCTTTTTACTCAATGGTTTTAGCATCCATTGATGATATTTATAACAGTTATTATTTTGGTAGTTGCAAAAGAGTGATTTTTCTAATTCTATCGTTTCTTCTGCATTTACAAGCTGGCATTGAGTATTTTTTTTCTGGATGAAGCCATAAATAATGTCATGGCTTTCTTTCAGTATATGTGTACATGTGTGAATATATACAAACATATATATATTTGTGTATACATATGTATGTGTGTCTATGTCATGATATAAAATGAGTTAATTAGTGTGGAGTCATAGTCAAAAAAGTTTGAAAGCCACTACTGGTGGACTAGAGAACATAAAAGTTGTTTAGCTCCAGCTTTTGACATCTCATCAGTCCAGGAAGGAAGATTCCCTTTGTCTGGGAAGCTCTGAAAAGGATTGTTGAATTATTATTATTTTTAAAAAACTCTTGTTTAGAAGTGAAGTTAGAGTTTTAAGCTGTATAACATTGGTAAATATATATAGTGAATATCTACCTTGTAGAAAGTTTTTTAGTAACTTTATTTTTTATTTCCCTGCTGTCAGGAAATAAATCTTGTTCTTAATACCTGTCATTATACATCTCAAGTTTTACATAATCTCTTCAGATTTTTTCCTGTGGATAAATCTTTTCAAAACTTTTATTTGTTTAGGAGTGAATAATAGAATTGTTTATTTGATTTTTTTTTTTAAAAGAAGGTTGGTATAGATATGTTTTTGAACTCTGGGAGGGAAGTTATAGGCAGAAAAAGGATGGAACAAGAGAAGCTGCCAACATTATTAAATGGGTCTGGGTTCCTTGTGCCCCTCATATAACCACCACTCTGAGAAATGTACTTTCACAGGCAAATCATTCCCAAATT
Organism: Bos indicus x Bos taurus; assembly: GCF_003369695.1. Lineage (NCBI taxonomy): Eukaryota > Metazoa > Chordata > Mammalia > Artiodactyla > Bovidae > Bos > Bos indicus x Bos taurus. The sequence continues at coordinate 76,939,496 of NC_040083.1, read as the reverse complement.
TGGCTGATCATCAGAATCTCTTGGGAACTTTTTGAATTACAGATTGTTCAGCCCACTCCTAATTATCATAAATAAATAGGTTGGGACAAAGTCTGGGCATCAGAATTTTTAAAATATTACTACTTAGGTGATTCTAGTGATTAAGTTTAGGTATCTTTGCCATAGTTTATAAAAATGAAAAATTATTAAATTATTATAAATACCTTTACTATTAGTGTTAGTCACTCAGTCATGTCTGATTCTTTGTGAGCCCATGGACTGTAGCCTGCCAGGCTCCTCTGTCCATGGAATTCTCCAGGCAAGAATACTAGAGTGGGTAGCCATTCCCTTCTCCAGGGGTTCTTCCCAACACAGGGATCAAACCCAGATCTCCCACTTCAGGCAGATTCTTTACCAACTGAGCCACCAGGGAAGCCCCCATCAAAGCATTATTTATGGTTAAAATGGAGGGTAGAATAGTTATGGATGATTAAATTCTCTTTTTTGTACCTTTGTGCTTTTCATATTTTTAAAATAAATATTTGCTTTTTGAATCAGAGTAAGGCAGAAAATGTTACATTAAAAGTAATTAATGAAAAATTACTTTCTGTCTTTTAAGCTACCTTTCTCTTTCTTTGGCTCAAGTTAAGTACCATTGATAGAGTTTCATTTGGGGCAAATTAAATAGATTTTTATATGTCACTGAACAATATGAAAAGTGTAATATCTTTTCAAGCCATTGATGAACAAAATCAGATTTCTAATGCTGTCTTACATGAACAGAACTATACAACACTTGGATTGGAAATTGAATTACCAGAAGCAATTCCCCAAATTTGCTGACCATGTGGAGCAAGTTGTTTATTTTAGCATTGATCAAAATTTTTATTTTTTAAAAAGATCTTGGACAGTACAGATGAACTCTAAAAGACAAGATACTGGTAATCATAGTAAATCCAGACTAATTCAAATAGATAGCTGTTTTCTACCACCTACTTTAACCATTGATATCTGATAATTCAAATTTGCAACAAACTCAAAAAGAAGTTCCTTTCTTTTCATAGTCAAAAATGCCTTTGATCTCATTTATTCTTAAAAGGAAAATTCCCTCCAAAATGTTACTTTCTAAATAATTTACCCTATTTCTCTTTGCAGGGTGGCAGAAAAGGGAAAAGAAACTCTGAATCCGACCAGTGTAGGTGATTCCATTAGCCTTTGAGGTCAACACAAAAGGAAAACTTTCAGGGTTTTGCAAAAATGTATATATTTAATGCTGTGCAACTGCTGAACTATGCAGTTTTTGTTGAAATTTAAAATGATTAGCTCACTAACAGTCTATAATTTTATGTCCTTTTGGCTTAAAGTGAAAATAATAAAAATAGAATTCCAGCAAAAACTGATTATTGTATACTATTCATACTTCTTATCACTTTAGTTTTTCATCAGTCAATAAAATTTACTCTTCCATTAATATGTTTGGTTTTTTAAATTTCAGAAACAATGTGAAAGTGTGGTTTTTGTTCATAGCACAATCAGTTACTTGGATTTCACTGAATATTTGCTTGGCACTTTGTCCATCCTGAACCTTATAAGCTAAGCTAAGCTAAGTCACTTCAGTCATGTCCGACTCTGTGCGACCCCATAGACAGCAGCCCACCAGGCTCTCCCGTCCCTGGGATTCTCCAGGCAAGAACACTGGAGTGGGTTGCCATTTCCTTCTCCAATGCATGAAAGTGAAAAGTGAAAGTGAAGTCGCTCAGTTATGTCCAACTCGTAGCGACCCCATGGACTGCAGCCTACCAGGCTCCTCTGTCCATGGGATTTTCCAGGCAAGAGTACTGGAGTGGGGTGCCATTGCCTTCTCCAATAGGACATACAATATATTGCCAAATGGCCTATGTTCAGGCAAAACAGAAGATGGGGGTAGGAATGATTACCAAAAATAATTACCATACATATTAGAGTGTGATTTCACATTGTTTGGAAATTGAGAAAACTTGCATGAGATGGTTTTTGGAGGGTGGATACCTTTTCTGTAAATTTTTTGAGAAGCATCCCAGGCAGAAGAAGCAAAATCTGGGCAGAAATATTTATGTAAAGAATAGTCTGACTTGAGGACCAAAATGTGACACACTGAGAATAGGAAGGGTGTTGATTGGGGGGGAGTGAAGATAGACTTTTCATTAGTATAATCAATTAGTAGTTTATGGGATTGAACTTTTTTTTAGTGTAGTCAGTGAAATACAAATATGATTCATTAAAATATAGAGAGTTTTTTTGTTTTATAACAAAGATAAACATGTAAATATTGGTACTGGCCTCCAAAACCAGCATTATAAGAAAGACTCCACTTCATGACAGTCTTCAGGAAAAATACTTTATGTCATCATTACTTACATGTCTGGCTTCTTCCATCAGGTTACATGAACCTTGCAAAGAACTGTGACTTACTGTTCTCAATGTGGCACAGAGTAGATGTTAAATAATTATTTATTTAATTAATTGGTAAAGTAGTAAAGATTTCGAAGATAATTTCCCTCTAATTTACCTTTGATTAAGAATAGGTACCATCACAACCTAATTAATTAATTATATTTGGTAATCCATGATACCATATTTTTCTACCCAGTGATGAATAAAATCAAATTTCTCATGTTGACTTATATAAACAAGCTATTCAATAGAACTTGAATAGTTTCCATTATAATTGAATTACCAGTGCCCATCATATTCTCGTCTGCTTTTGATTATCTACCTGTACACTATCCATTTGGCACATTATCTAACATCTAGCACAGTGCCTGGCACATATTTCAATAAATATGCCGTTTTCTACTAGTGTGAATATCAGACTTCACTGGTGGCTCAACAGTAAAGAATCTGCCTGCAACGTGAGATGTGGGTTCAGTCTCTGGGTTGGGAAGATGCCCTGGAGAAAGAAATGGCAACCCACTCCAGTATTCTTACCTGGATTCCATGGTCAGAGGAGCCTGGCTACCATCCATGGATTTGCAAAGAGTCGGACATGACTTGGCGACTAAAAGACGACAACTAGTGTGTATATAGTTTAAAATCACCTGGGCACGTAGAAAATTTCATTTATTCTCAGGAGAACTGCATTCATGACTTTGTTTTCCCCCCTGAATTTTTTTTCCTTGATTTATGTATCCACTCCTATGGATAATCTATTACTTCCAGGCCAGTGTATCAACAGAAAAAGCTTTATCTAGTAAGAGATAGAAAAGACAGTCAGTGATCGGTTAATGAATTATTCTGTTTGATTTATCAGGCATTCTGTGTAATTAAATACCATTCCTCAGATTCTTTTCTATTTTCTGAATGTTCAGTGAAATTATTGATAGCTTATTATGTGCTAGGCACTGTGCTAAGTACTAGAGATATAAATATGTCCACAATGAATTGGAAGAAAATAGAAATATGAAGAAATATTCATAAAATACTCCAGTAAATAATGATATATTCAAATTGTTATTGGGGTACAGAAGAAAATACATGTTATTATTTTAAATATTTTAGATACCTTCTATGGGATCTTTTACATTTTCTATAGTGTGTTAGTAATAGCCAACACTCATGAACTACAGCTGTGTTCAAGTTCCTGTATAGCTGTATGGCCTTGGCTCATACTAAATATGCATGAAATTGCAGCATGAAATTTGGTATCAATTGAGAACAGCTAGTGAAAGTATTGGGTAAAAACTGTGTAAGATGTCATTTTTACCTTCAAATTATTTTCTGTCTAATATGAATAAAAGCATAGCACATAAATAACTAAAATTCAAGATAGAATACAGTAGATTGCATAACAATTATATGGAAGTAAGAGAGTATCTTTGTTCAGTGTATTTTATATTCTTATTAAAACAATAATGTTTTAACTGGTTAATAGGTAGCTTTCCCAAAGAGTTTTAAAGGGCAGAGGTTGTTTGATGAGAAAGGAAAAATTTAAAAGTGGGGTAAAGGAAAAGCAATGTATGTGTTGAGGGAATAGAAAGATAGCAAGGCATGGGTTGAGAAAATTGAGTGTCTTCATTTTCCCTGGAGCATAGGAAAGTAATGAGATAGCCAGAAAGGTTGTTTGGGGATAGCTACCCTTCATCTGAAATTTTAGATTAAGAAATCTATGCATAATTTGGTAGGCATGTGGAAACCATTAAAAGTTTATATACAGCGAAGTGATGTAATCAAAGTTGTCCTTTAAGAAGATTGAAAAGGCAATGATGTAATAGGAATTATTGAAGAATAAATTTGGAAATATCAAGGAAGCTTTTATAATAGTAGAAACAGGAGGTAAAGAGGATCTGATCTAGGGAGGTGGCGGTGGGATTCAGAAAATGAGATAAAAAACATTCTCAGGGTGGAATCTAACAAACTGGGGTAGAGGAAAAGAACAAGGGCATCAGAGGTGAAAACAAGACCTCAAGCCTAAATGAGAGTAAGAGTGCGAGTGCCATTAATAGGGTACACTGTTGGCTGGCTTTGCCTACAGAGTATCTGAAAGTAGAGAGTCCAAGAAGTTGGAAATACAGATCTGGTCCTTTGAAGGAAGGCTGGAGTTACAGATTTGGGATCCATCTACAATTAAGTTGTATAAATAGTTGATACGCCCAAAGGAAGAAGGTTTTGAAGAGAAATACTGCTGAGAGCAGACTGGAAGGAAACAGGTGAGAAGGGTGGGACATGTGGTAATGAATGTTGCATAGAGGTCTCAAGTTATGACTGAGGATAACTATTCAATTTAACAACTAAAGAATATGACCTTCAGAATAGCTTTTTCAGTGGCACAGAGCAAGGCATTGAGGGAAAAAACTGTAACACTTTTTGGCAGTTACAAGACAGGGGCTCCAAGGTGCTTTGAAGGGACTACAGAATTGAGTGAGGGTTGGTCAGTTTAAATTTAAGACTGAGTAGACTTTTACGACAATATGTTCATGAAACAAAAGGAGCCAGTTAAGAAAAGAATGAGACTAGGGGAATGGTCAGAGAAGGCAATGGCAACCCAGTCCAGTACTCTTGCCTGGAAAATCCCATGGGCGGAGGAGCCTGGTGAGCTGCAGTCCATGGGGTCGCTACAAGTTGGACACGACTAAGCGACTTCACTTTCACTTTTCACTTTCATGCATTGGAGAAGGAAATGGCAACCTACTCCAGTGTTCTTGCCTGGAGAATCCCAGGGACGGGGGAGCCTGGTGGGCTGCCGTCTGTGGGGTCGCACAGAGTCAGACACGACTTAGCAGCAGCAGCAGCAGGGGAATAGTGGGCTTGCTTCAGAGCTCATCAATTAAGTATTTACTTTGTTGTTGTTGTTGTTTAGTCGCTAAGTTGTGTCTGACTCTTTTGCATCCCCATACCCTGTAGCCTGCCAGGCTCCTCCGTCCATGAGCTTTCCCAGGAAAGAATTCTGGAGTGGGTTGCCATCTCCTTCTCCAGGGGATCTTCCCAACCCAAGGATACAACCCACATCTCCTGCATTGCAGGTGGATTCTTTACCACTGAGCCACCAGAGAAGCCCTAAAATCACCTGGGAGATTTATAAAAGAAAAAGTACCAACACCTGTGCCTCATCCAATACTAATTCATCAGAATCGGTGAAAAGTGGGGTCCAGAAATAAATATTTCTTAAACTCCCAAGGTGATGCTAATTGTGTAGCATCCAACTGGGATACCAACTACCACTTGAGCAGAGAAACTCAATACATACGTCAAACAAATGCATTTTGGTTGTTTTGAGTGGGACATTTTATAAAGTACACGGCAATTTGTCTTTAAGACAACATTCTGGCAAAATTTTTGCAGGATTGCTATCAGTTATGGAGTGTTTCCATCATTAAATTTATCACAAGTGATAGTGTATACTTCTGTACTATTTTACAATAAACATTATTTTTGTAACTTTTAATAAAAGATAAAAACATTCAATAATTACATTTTATAAGATAAATTTGCATTGCAGGCAGATTCTTTACCACTAAGCCACTTGGGAAGCTCTAGGTATTTATTTGCCATTGTGTAATTTGGTTTCCTTATCAACACTGTTTGATTCATAGTTTAATTCTAAATTAAGCTGGTTTCTATTAATGGAGTTATTGCCTTTTCCATATAACAGTTTAAGAATGGTTAAGCAGAACTCAAGGGCTTAAAAAAGAAATATAAAATGATTTTGTGATCAGACATTAGTAAACTTCAATGAAGAAATAATTCCTGAAGCAACAGACAGAAAGTGAACGATCCTCCAAAGTCTGTAAATTACTGAGGGATTGTCCTGGGGTAAATTTTTAATTGAATTTAAAATGTTATTTACTTAAAGTTAACACTTCGAGTATGGTTTTTATGAAGTAGATGCCCATATGTACTACTAGCAACCTTGTACTTAGATTTCTGCCTTTTGGAAAAGCACTATAGTAATATGTTTCAGGAGCCAGAAAAATGTTTATACCCACTGCTTCCCAATATTGGATAATTGATCCTAAGAAAACAGTTTGAGAGAAGAATAAACTTTAAAAGATCTATACAGGTAGAACAGTAAGTATAACAGGGAACCATGGAGTAACCCAGATGCATAGTTTCAGTGCCTAATATAAATTAATGATAACACATCAATGGGATTACTATGTAGCCTTTTAAAAAGGTATAATTTGAATAACTGTAAAAACATTGAATATCTTGAACAAAGTTTAAGTACAAAGACAAAATAAAAATTTGTACACTCATTATAGCTAATGTGAAAATATATATATGTATATGGATAAATTAGAAAGTAGTAATTCCCAAATAAAACTGCTTGTGTTGGGATGGGGGAATATGGAGAAGTATGGATGGGTTTTCCCCCTAAATTTTATCTAACATACCATTTTTTTATAATTAAAAAAAGGAAAAAATACTACTGCTTGGATTTGTGTTAAATAATTTCCTGTTATGGAAGTAGGTTATAATAACATTTATTTTTTTGACATGTTCAACTGAATTGTGTTAATATACAACATCTCCTGGACATGGAGGTTTTGTTTTTTAATCTAGGACTCTTCACTATAATAGAACTGAACCAGGGAAGGCGGCTTTGTGAATCAAAATGACTGTGAGGCTGCAACAAAACTTGTAAAATTGTAATCAATTTTGATGATTTTTCCTTGCTTGATGATTTCCTTTCCTTTTGATGATTTTCCTAGCTTGATGTTTCCCTTGTTATACTTCTCATTCAAAAAATTTCAGAACTTTAGAAGTTTATTAGTGACATCTATTCAAAAATTAGTTTTTTGATATGCGTATTAAAAACTAAAATGTGAATTATTTTATTGTATAAATTATGGTATGCTCCCTACTCTGAACTGGTTAAGGAAGACATAATTTTCTCCTTGATACCTCACTGTACGTAATACGTAGTGATTATACAATTTTATATAAAATTAATTTTTATAACTTTATTGAGGTACAATTAGCATACAACTGCACATGATATATGGAATAAGTAAACATAATCTGATTTTAGTACTTTGAAATTTGTTAAGATATGCTTCACGCACCAATATATCATCTAACTAGTATATGTTATTTGTGGGCTCAAAAAGGATATGTATTATGCAGTTGTTGGGTGCAGTATTCTACAATGTACAATTAGATTGACTTTCTTCAAATCTTCTATATCCTTAATTATTCTCTGTGCTTTTTTCTATCAGTTATTGAGACACATATGCTGAAATCTAACAGTGATTGTGGATTTGTCTACTTTTTAAAAATGTTTGTCAGTTCTACTTTTGAGGTACATACAAATTTAAAATTGCTTTCTATTCTTGGTGATTTTATTTTTACAAAGTGACTGTCACTAATATGTTTTTTTGCCTTAAAAGTATTTCATCCAGTATTATATCCACATTAGTTTTTAAATAGATGTTTTCTAAACAGCATAGTACGCTGTTTTTAAAAATCCCAGTCTGACAAACTTTATTTCGGATGATTTTTCTCATTTTCTTTCAGTGACTGACTTCCTGACCTCTTCCTTTGTTTGGCCTTCAGTGCTTTTAAGAAGTCCGTCAACCTTTTAGCTTTTCAAACAGAAAAGTTTGTCTAAATAAGCTGGTTTATCATATCCCTGGAAAAGGAAAAATAAAAATTCTATTTTTTCTATTTCCTTAATGGACTTATAATTACTGTTTATAGTACAAAAAGTTGATTTCAGATACAGAGTTGCTATTTTTTAAAATTTCTTTTTCCAATTTGTTAGTAAAATTTGTTCTTTAAAAAAATTTGTTTTTAATTGGTGAAAAATTTCTTTCCAATTTTGTGTTGGTTTCTGCTGTACAGTGGGGCTTCCCCAATTGCTCAGTATCTGCCTGCTAATGCAGGAGTGTGAAGTGTGAAAGTTGCTCAGTTGTGTCTGACTCTTTGCCCACCCCATGGACTCCATGGAATACTCCAGGCCAGAATACTGGAGTCGATAGCCTTTCCCTTCTCCAGGGGATCTTCCCAACCCAGGGATTGAACCCAGGTCTCCCCCAGTGCTTTTGAACTGTGGTGTTAGAGAAGACTCTTGAGAGTCCCTTGGACTGCAAGGAGATCCAGCCAGTCCATCCTAAAGCAGATCAGTCCTGGGTGTTCATTGGAAGGACTGATGTTGAAGCTGAAACTCCAGTACTTTGGCCACCTGATGTGAAGAGCTGACTCATTGGAAAAGACCCTGATGCTAGGAAAGATTGAGGGCAGGAGGAGAAGGAGATGACAGAGGATGAGATGGTTGGATGGCATCACCGACTCAATGGACTTGGGTTTGGGTAGACTCTGGCAGTTGGTGATGGACAGGGAGGCCTGGCGTGCTGCGATTCTTGGGGTTGCAAAGAGCTGGACACAACTGAGCGACTGAACTGAACTGAACTCCCCCATTGCAGGCGGATTCTTTACCAGCTGAGCCACAAGGGAAGTACAAGAATACTGGAGTGCGTAGCCTATCCCTCCTCCAGGGGATCTTTCCTACCCAGGAATCAAACCGGGGTCTCTTGCATTGCGGGTGGATTCCTTACCAGGTGAGATATTAGGGAAGTGTGGGTTCAATCCCTGGGTCAGGAAGATCCCCTGGAGAAGGAAATGGCAACCCACTCCAGTCTTCTTTCCTGGAATATCCCATGGACAGATGAGCCTGGTGGCCTATAGTCCATGTGGCTGCAAGGAATCGGACAGGGCTGAGCATGCACGCTGCTCTACAACACTAATCACTCATGATTATATGTATCCCTTCCCTCCTGAGCCGCCTCCACTCCCCCCATCCCATCCCTCTAGGTCATCACAGAGCACCAGGCTGGGCTCCCTGTGTTATTTAGCAACTTCTCAGTAGCTATTTTACGCATGATAGTGTATATATGTCATTGCTACTTTCTCAATCTGTCCCATCCTCAGCTTCCCTACTGTGTTCACAAGTCCCTTCTCTACTAGTTCATCAGTAACATTTTTCTTGACTGCATATATATGGCTTAATACACGATACTTGTTTTCTCTTTCTGACTTACTTCACTGTTGAAGAGGCTCTAGGTTCATCTACCTCACTACCACTGACTCAAATTCGTTCCTTTTTATGGCTGAGTAATATTCCATTGTATAAATGTACCACAACTTCTTTATCCATTCATCTGTTGATGGCATCTAGGTTGCTTCCATGTCCTGGCTATTGTAAATACTGCTGCAGTGAACTTTGGGGTACATGTGTCTTTCAGAATTGTGGTTTTTCTCAGTGTATGTGCTGAGTAGTGGGATTGCTGGGTCATATGGTAGATTTATTCCTAGTTTTTAAAGGAATCTCCATACTGTTTTCCATAATGGCTATATCAGTTTACATTCCCACTAACAGTGCAGGAGGTTTCCCTTCTCTCTGCATCCTCTCCAGCATTTATTATTTGTATATTTTTTGATGATGGCCATTCTGATTGGTGTGAGGTCATGCCTCACTGTAGGTTTGATTTGCATTTCTCTAAGGACTGATACTAAAGCTTAAACTCCAACACTTTGGCCACCTCATGCAAAGAGTTGACTCATTGGAAGAGACTCTGATGCTGGAAGGGATTGGGGGCAGGAGGAGAAGGGGACGACAGAGGATGAGATGGCTGGATGGCATCACCAGCTCGATAGACATGAGTTTGAGTAAACTCCGAGAGTTGGTGATGGACAGGGAGGCCTAGCGTGCTGTGATGCAAGGGGTCGTAAAGAGTCGACTGAGTGACTGAACTGAACTGAATAATGAGCAATGTTAAGCTGCGATTCATCAGGTTGCAAAGAGTCGGACACGACTGAGCAACTGAACTGAAGCATCTCCTCATGTGTTTATTGACCACCTGTATGTAAGTTGACATTTTTAAATAACTCATTTAAGGGCCTGTCATTAAAGCAGGTATTGCTGGAGAAAAAAATAGCCAACAAATATAGTTGAGGTTAGTCTTCTTTAACAGTGTGGTTCGTTTTGAGCCGGTGATTATAATGTTACCAAACATAATGTTGTCTAGTTGCCTGATATTGAGACATCTTTGGTTTCTATGAAGAATTGTGCTACTTATACTATTTAACATCTAGACTTATGTAAGAGAAAAGGGATTTTTGTTAATATTGTTTGGTCAGAATAGGTTTTTTTCCTGCTTATTTCTAAATGTTATAGTATCAGCCTTTTATGCCTATATGATAACAAACAATATTACCATGGGATATTATGGTGAGTCAGTTCTCCAATGACTTGAGAACTGCAGCCAGTCATGTTCACTATTCGGCTAAAAAGCAGAACAAAAACAGACTTAGGGGAAGAGTGTGTGTGTGTGTGTGTGTGTGTGTGTGTGTGTGTGTGTGTGTGTAATCATCACACACAAATATTCTTAGCAGCCCCTTCCTCTAATTTGCCCATGAAGTCTGTGCTCTATCTTTTATCAAGAAGTTGTATCTACAGTCTCCCAAGTCAAAAGAAATAGAAGTAAAAATTAAAAATGAGACCTAATCAAACATAAGCTTTTGTACAGCAAAAAAAATAAAGTAGGGAAATGAAAAGATAACCTATGAACTGGGAGAAAATATTTGTGAATGATGCAGCCAACAAAGGATTAATTTCAAAAACATATGGACAGCTCATATCAGTTCAGTTGCTCAGTCGTATCCGACTTTTTGTGACCCCATGGACTGCAGCACTCCAGGCTTACCTGTCCATCACCAACTCCTGAAGCTTACTCAAACTCATGTCCACTGAGTCAGTGATGCCATCCAACCAACTCATCCTTTATCGTCCCTTTCTCCCGCTTTCAATCTTTCCCAGCATCAGGGTCTTTTCCAATGAGTCAGTTCTTTGCATCAGGTGGCCAAAGTATTGGGTTTCAGCTTTAGCATCAGTCCTTCCAATGAATATTCAGGACTGATTTCCTTTAGAATGGACTGGTTGGATCTCCTTGCAGTCCAAGGGACTCTCAAGAGTCTTCTCCAACACACAGTTCAAAAGCATCAATTCCTCTGTGCTCAAGCTTTCTTTATAGTCCAACTCTCACATCTATACATGACTACTGGAAAAACCATAGCTTTGACTAGATGGACTTTTGTTGGCAAAGTAATGTCTCTGCTTTTTAATATGCTGTCTAGGTTGGTCGTAACTTTTCTTCCAAGGAGCAAGCGTCTTTTAATTTCATGACTTCAATCACCATCTGCAGTGATTTTGGAGCCCCCCAAAATAAAGTTTGTCACTGTTTCCATTGTTTCCCCATCTATTTGCCATGAAGTGATGGGACCAGATGCCATGATCTTAGTTTTCTGAATGTTGAGCTTTAAGCCAACTTTTTCACTCTCCTCTTTATTTTCATTAAGAGTCTCTTTAGTTCTTCGCTTTCTGCCCTAAGGGTGGTGTAATCTGCATATCTGACGTTACTGATATTTCTCCCAGCAATCTTGATTCCAGCTTGTGCTTCATCCATTCCAGCGTTTCTCATAATGTACTCTGCATATGTTAAATAAGGAGGGTGACAATATACAGCCTTGACATCCTCCTTTCCCGATTTGGAACCAGTCTGTTGTTCCATGTCCAGTTCTAACTGTTGCTTTTTGACCTGTGTACAGATTTCTCAGGAGGCAGGTCAGATGGTCTGGTATTCCCTTCTCTTTAAGAATTTTCCACAGTTTATTGTGATCCACACAGTCAAAGGCTTTGGCATAGTCACTAAAGTGAAGTAGATGTTTTTCTGAAACTCTCTTGCTCTTTTGATGATCCAACGGATGTTGGCAGTTTGATTACTGGCTCCTCTGCTTTTTCTAAATCCAGCTTGAACATCTGGAAGCTCACGGTTCATGTACTTCTGAAGCCTGGCTTGGAGAATTTGAGCATTACTTTACTAGCGTGTGAGATGAGTGCAATTGTGTGGTAGTTTGAACATTCTTTGGCATTGCCTTTCTTTGAGATTGGAATGAACACTGACCTTTTCCAGTCGCGTGGCCACTGCTGAGTTTTCCAAATTTGCTGGCATATTGAGTGCAGCACATTCACAACATCATCTCTTAGGATTTGAAATAGCTCAACTGGAATCTATCACCTCCACTAGCTTTGTTGGTAGTGATGCTTCGTAAGGCCCACTTGACTTCACATTCCAGGATGTCTGGCTCTAGGTGAGTGATCACACCATCGTGATCATCTGGGTCATGAAGATCTTTTTTGTATAGTTCTTCTGTGTATTCTTGCCATGTCGTCTTAATATCTCCTGTGTCTGTTAGGTCCATACCATTTCTGTTTTTTATTGTGCCCATCTTTGCAGGAAATGTTCCCTTGGTATCTCTGATTTTCTCAAAGAGATCTCTAGTCTTTCCCATTCTGTTGTTTTCCTCTATTTCTTTGCACTGATCACTGAGAAAGGCTTTCTTATCTCCCTTTGCTGTTCTTTGGAAGTGTCCGTTCAAATGGGTATATCTTTCCTTTTCTCCTTTGCCTTTTGCATTTTCTTTTCTCAGGTATTTGTAAGGCCTCCTCAAACAGCCATTTTGCCTTTTTGCATTTTTCTTGGGGATGGTCTTGATGGATGGTCTCCTGTACAGTGTCACACACTTGCATCCATAGTTCTTCAGGCACACTATCAGATCTAATCCTTTGAATCTATTTGTCACTTCTGCTGTATAATCGTAAGGGATTTGATTTAGGTCACATCTGAATGGTCTAGTGGTTTTCCCTACTTTCTTCAATTTAAGTCTGAATTTGGCAATAAGGAGTTCATGATCTGAGCCACAGTCAGCTCCCAGTCTTGTTTTTGCTGACTGTATAGAGCTTCTCCATCTTTGGCTGCAAAGAATATAATCACTCTGATTTTGGTATTGACCATCTGGTGATGTCCATATGTAGAGTCTTCTCTTGTGTTGATGGAAGAGGGTGTTTGCTATGACCAGTGCATTTCTTGGGCAAAACTCTTAGCCTTTGACCTACTTTGTTTTGTATTACAAGGTGAAATTTGCCTGTAACTCCAGGTATCTCTTGACTTCTTTTTTTTTTTTTTTGCATTCCAGTCCCCTATAATGAAAAGGACATCTACCTCAAACAAAAATGGTCAGAAGACCTAAATACATTTTCCCAAAGAAGACATACAGATGGCCACCAGGCACATGAACAGATGTTCAACATCACTAATTATTAGAGAATTGAAAATCAAAACTGCAATGAGGTATCACCTCACACCAGTGACAAAGGGCCACCATAAAAAAGTCAACAAATAATAAATACTGGAGAAGGTATGGAGAAAAGGGAACCCTCTTATACTGTTGGTGGGAATGTAAATTGGTGTGGCCATTATGGAGAACAATATGGAGATTTCTCAAGAAAACTAAAAATAGAGCTATTATATAGACCAACAATCTCAATCTTAGAGACATACTCCGAAAAGGTGAAAACTCTAATGTGAAAAGGAACATGCACCCTGATATTCATAATAGTCAAGACATGGAAGCAACTTTTAAGTGTCATTCACATGAATGGATAAAGATGTGTACACACACACACACACATATATACAGTATGAACTATTATTCTTCCATAAAAAATGAAGTAATGCTATTTATAGCAACATGGATGGACCTGTTATTGTTCAGTCTCTCAGTCAAGTCTTACTCTTTGTGGCCCTGTAGACTACAGTACATCAGGCTTCCCTGTCCTTCACTATCTCCTGGAGTTTACTCAAATTCTTAAGAGTCAATGATGCTATCCAACCATCTCATCCTCTCTTGCCCTCTTCTCCTCCTGCCCTCAATCTTTCCCAGCATCAGGGTCTTTTCCAGTGGATCAGCCCTTTGCATCAGGTGGCCAAAATATTGGAGTTTCAGCTTCAGCATCAGTCCTTCCAATGAACATTGATTTCCTTTAGGATTGACTGGTTTGATCTTGCTATCCAAGGGACTCTCCTGAGTCTTCTCCAGTATCACAGTTCAAAAAGAAACAATATTCCAATACTTAAAACTGCTTTAGCCTTAATTTCCATTTTGTCATCAACTGCTGACTTATAAATAATCAATGAATGTCTTGAAATTGCAGTAACACTATGGCTATAGTACTTTTTAAACCACTTTCTTGACCTGTGCTATATGGAAAAAACATTTCCCTAATTTAGGATGATGTTAAATTGCAAGGTTCTTAAATTCAGATAGTTAATATCTGGGTTTTTGTTGTTTAGGATTTTTTGAATTGTTGATTCTTTGGACTAGCTGACCTTTCACTTTATTTCTACATGAATGACATTCATGACAGTTTTATAAATGAAACATTGAAAAAGAGGGCTACTTCTACATAGGGCAAGAAGATTTATGGCATAATATGATTTTTATCTTTCAAATGCTGGTACAAGCCCGTTTTTCTGCTGTAGTACTTACTGTGATATAAGTTTAGTATACATAAGCCGCACTCTACCACAAATCTCATCTTACTTGAAGCTTGGATATCCCAAGAACACAGGTAACCCTTGACATCTTGTTGAATAGCAGATATTTCGTCTTACACATCCCATGGATCTCAGAATTTGGAGGTGACTTTCTTATTCTTTGCTGCCCAAGCAATTTTTTCCTAACCTTTGTAAGCCAAAGCTCTTTTGAAGCTTATACCATAAGTATAATTTTTCCAAAAATTAAAAAAATTAAAACTCACTTATCTAAGAGCTCAACAAAGCTCAAGCCTAAGAAAATGAAGGAAATTACACCAAAGCACATCATACTCAAGTTAGTCTAATCTAGTGCCAGAAAATTTTATAAGCAGCCAGAAAAAAAAACTGACTCATTGCTTACAGAGAAAATAAGATGAGGTTGAAAGCAGATGTCTCATTATAAACAAAAGACGTAAGAAGACAGTAGAGCTACATCTTAACTGAAAGAACAAAATGAATTGTCAATCTAGAATTCTATACTTAGCAAAAATTACTTTTAAAACTGAAGAAAAAACGACATTTCAGAGAGAAAAAGGGTGAAACAATTCATCACTAGAAGACATACTACAAGAAATGCTGAAGGAAGTTCTTTTATGCAGAAAGAAAATGATAGCCAATAGAAATATGGATATATATAAAGGAATTAAAAGCATAGAGTAATAAACTCCATGGGTAAATATATCTGATTTTTTTCTTTTTTATATAAATCTCTATAAATCACATTAGTAAGTAATTTGTGGAACTTATTAAAAAGTATGACAACAAAAGTTAGCAATGGATAAATGGAAATACACTTTTATAAGTTTCTTATACTTTATATTAACATATGAAACCATTTGAAGATAAACTGTGATAAATACTATATCCCCAAAGCAACTAATAAAATAACAAAAAAAGATGTGGCTAATACAATCAACACAAGAGATAAAATCCTAAAAATATTCAGTTTATCCAAAATAAAGCAAAAAAAGGAAACAAAGGACAGATGGGACAAAGTTTTTTTTAAAAAATAGAAAAAGATGGCAGACTTAAACCTAACAATATAGGCAATCACATGCAAATGACCTAAATACCACAATGAAAAGACGGATCATATTTAATTCTTTCAAAAGGCAAAATCCAGCTATATGCTTCCTATAAGAAACGTACTTAAAAAGATACAAAGAGAAATGGTACTACTTTGTAGTACAAAGTATTTTGTACTAGTGCTAGTACTTTGTACTAGCAGTGAACAAATGGAAATTGAAATTAAAGAATACAAACTCCATGGGCATTTTAACTACCTTTTATTACCCGCTTAGTGGGTTTTTAGTACCGATAACCTTTCTTATTGAAACACTTTCTACTTATCAGAGATCAACAGAGAAAACAGAAACCATTCTAGGATTTCAAATGGAAAGAAATACAGGAATTGGGTACTTAGAAAATCATTGAAATGATTAAAGAGTGGACTTCAGGGAGCTAGTGGTATACCTTCAGTTCTGAAAGCTACTACCCCAGGTCTCACAAAGCTACAGGAAATCCCTACCAAAGTTACATCTGTTTCATAGCCCAAATGTGAATCATACACTAACAAACACAATTGTAGGAAACATAGTCTGTGCTTTTCAAGCCTCCATGCAAGCCTGAGTCTCACAATGGAGGAACCTAAATTATACCCAGAACCCTTGTAGAAAGGGCCTCTTGAATACATGATCTCTAGTTTCCATCTTCTGAGTAACATATTTGAGCATAGAGGGGCTTGAGAATAGATGCTGATCACAAACTGACAATATGCTGTAGCAGGTTGACTTGTGTCCTTCCTAAAGATATTTTCAAGTCGTAACCCCCAATACTTGTGAATGTGGCCTTATTTGGAGTAAGGATCTTTGCAGATGTGATCAAATTAAGATGACTCATACTAGATTAGAGTGGGCCCTAAATCCAATGACTGATACGTTTATGAGAGAAAACAGAGGGAAATGAACATATAGGGAAGAAGGCCACATGGCAATAGAGACAAGAGATTGGGATGATGCCAGGTATAAGCCAGGGAACACCAAGGATTGCCAGGAAAACACCAGAAGCTGGAAGAGGCAAAGAAAGATTCTTCCCAAGAGCCTCCATGGAAGCATGACTCCACCAACACTTTGATTTCAGACTTCTAGCATCCAGAACTGTGAGAGAATACATGTATGTTACTTTAAGCCACCAATTTGTAGCAACTTGTTATGACAGCCTTAGGAAATTAATACATCAGCTTCTACATCATCAAACTCCTAATTTTCTTCCTACTTTATTTGCTACTCCTATGGTCTCCTTTGTAGGATCTTCCTTTCTGACCTGTAAATATTGTAGTGCTCCATGACTTAGTTCTGGCTGTCTGCCTCTCTCACTCTACATTATCACCCTAGGTGAGTTCATCCACTGTTGTTTAGTCATTAAATTGTGTCCAACTCTTTTGTGAGCCCATGGATTGTAGCCCCCCAAGCTCCTCTGTCCATGGGATATTCCAGGCAAGAATGCTGGAGTGGGTTGCCATTTCCTTCTCCAGGGGATCTTCCTGACCCAGGGATTGAACCTGTGTATCCTGCATTGGCAGGTGGATTCTTTACCACTGAGTCACCTGGGAAGCCCCAAGTTAATCCATTCACTTCAGTTCAGTCGCTCAGTCGTGTCTGACTCTTTGCAACCCCATGAGTTGCAGCACGCCAGGCCTCCCATTACCATGCTTAAAATACTAGCAATATGTTGATAATCTCTCAAATTTATATTTCCAAACCTGATTTCCCCCAGGTTGATATAGATTACATATCCAACTGCTTTATCCTCACTTGGATATTTAAGAGACATCTCAAAACTCATCTTATTCCCTCCCCTCCCAACTTTTCCTCTCTTAATAAATGATACTAATATCCCCATGCAGCTGCTTAAGTCAAAAATCTATCATCACTGGATCTTTCCCTCTCTGTCATTCCATCCCTTAGGAAGTCCTCTCAAGTTTCCCTCCAAATGTATCTCGGGTTTGCTCGTATATCTCCAGCTCCATTGCCAACATCCTGTTCCAAGTCATTGTTATCTCTATGTTGGGCTAGGGTTATCCTTCTAATTGGTCTTCTTGCTTTTGCTCATTACCCACACTATTCATTTACATACAACCAGGGCAAATTTTTAAAAAAATATAAATCAGGCCATGTCACTCTGCATAAAGTCATTCATTGACTGTGCATTGCCTGGAAAATAAAATTCAAACCTACCTCTGTGGCATGTAAGATCCTGTATGCATGGGCTGCCCTCCATCTACTCCCATCTTCTTGGACTATAATGCTCCAGCTACACTGGCTTCTTTTTCTTTTTTTTTTTTGATGCCTGAACACACTAAGCTCTTCGGTACTTCAGGCAGGCCTTTGCACTTTACCGTGGACCGAAAGTTTGTGTCTCTCCCATCCTGCCAGATTTATATTTTGAAACCTAATCCCCAGTGTGATGGTATTTGGGGGTGGGACCTTTGGGTAGTGATTAGGTCATAAGGTTGGAGCCCTCATGAATAGGATTAGTGCCCTTTAAAGAGTCACAAGAGAGTTTGCTTCCCCTCTGTGCTGCCATGTAGGACACAGTGAGAAGGCTGTCTTTGACCCAGAAAGTCTTCACCAGATGCTGAATCTACCAGCACATTAATCTTGGACTTCTTAGTCTCTAGTACTATAAGAAATAAATTTCTATTGTTAAGTCACCCAATCTATGATATTTTTCTCGTAACAGCCCAAATAGACTAAGACACACTTGACGCTCTCTCTCCTTACAATACTCTTTCCTCAATTCTTAATAGATAACTCCTTCTCATACTTCAGGTCTCAGTTCAAATGTCATCTCCTTCGAGGGGGCTTTTCTTCACTATTCTGTTCTAAGTTACTTATTAGTTACTCTCTACTACATCTTCACTAAAGAAATTTTGGCACTTATTTAAAATTATTTATAGGTTCTTAATTGTGTTACTAGAATGTAAGTTCTATGAGAGCTAAGATCATGTCTTTTGGTAATACTGTATGCACAGTACTTTGCATGTGGCATGTTGTGGATTCTTGATGGAAATACCTTAATAAATGATGAATGAATCCAGCAAATCTTTAGGCCATGAAACGTTCTAGATTTTCACAGTGAGAAATGAGTGAACTTTGAGGCTAATTTAAAATCTTTGTCATTTAAAAAAGAAACCGTCATAGCCAAGTGTTCATAGTCTAGCATCCAGTGGAACCAGAGAATATTAAAGGGTGAATAAATCTTAAGAATATATGCAATCTACTCAATTTACAGCTGAGGAAATTGAGACCCAAAGTTATATCATGTGTATTGATATAAATATCTGGAATATTCCCCCTTTGGAGGACCTCTTTCTGTGCAAACAAATGCCACTTTTAACAAAGACTGTCTTTCCCTCTGGGCTTACCTGGTAACTCAGTGACAAAGAACCTGCCTGCCAATGCAGGAGATGTGGGTTCCATCCCTGGGTCAGGAAGATCCCTTGGAGAAGGAAATGGCAACCCACTCCAGTATGCTTGCCTGGAAGAATCCCATGGACAGAGGAACATGGTAGGCTACAGTCTATGGGGTTGCAGAAGAGTTGGACATGACTTAGCGACCAAAAAACAACAATTTGTTGCTTTGCTCACTATGTTAGCCCCCAAAATGCTGTATGCTTTAATAATTTAATAAGCAAGAAAATGCTTAAATTAAAAGTGGTTTGAATTCAGGAAACATGCTGTCTTAGGTGCATAAAAGTTTGAGTGGCCAACTACACAGACACGGTCAAGCCCATAAATACAGTGGCTCTCACTATGAGTTCTTAATACAGTACATCCAGTTAGCCTGAAATAGAGGAGTCTATGGCCCTCTTCTGGGCGACTTGAATAAAGTCACATAGTTTGGTACATATTAAATATGCTCTAACTCAGTGATTAAACTGTCCCTCCTTGACTTCCTCAGATACTCCTTCCTTACCCCTAAGTTGATGGAATATTACCTTTCCTCCAGCATATCCCACCATCAGAGTGTACTATATCTGCCTAGAGTGGTGAGAGCTTTCCTTCCCTTTACCCTGGGCTAGGGACCTTCATCTTGACTCCCCACTGAGAAGACAGAATACAAGTTTGTTGCTTATGGATAAGTTTATATTCTCTATGAAATGACTCACCAGAAGAATGAAAAGGATCTGCTATCATCTGTGGAACAACAATATTATTAGTTTTTAATTAGAATAAACTGTGACTTACAGAAGATCTTTCAGTGACCAAATAATGGAGCTAGGTACTAGAATTCTGAATGCAGTTCCATTCCATTATATCTTTCTCAAACTGGTTTGCAGATCAGCTGCATTAGACTTAATCGGTGGTACTTGTAAAATGTGTCATTTTGATCTTTACTCCAACCATGATGAACCAACACTTTCGGGTCTGGATATCTAAACATTTTAAAAACTTCCTTGAGAAATGTTTATGCATGTTAAAATGTGATAATCACTACACTACTACTGTTTTTTATGATATCTACATTAAAATAATCACTTCCATTGGCAGTTTTCAAAGTACTTCTCAAGTATCATTAAGTTCACAAAACTTCAATTTCCCCTGTAAAATTCACCTTGATTTCTTTATCTTTAAATTAAAAGTTTTATTAGATCATGTTTTAAGTTCTAAGGTTAAATGTTGTTCTTCCCAGAACTCTGGAAACTACAGAATGCACATTTAGTATTCAAACAATGACTATCGAGATTTACTTATATTAAATGATTGGAATTACCATCATCACATGATTGAAAGTCATGTCAAAGTTTAAAGAATAAACTATTTACAAAACTGTCAGCTGTCTGCAGATGTATCAGCTTCACATAACACTTCCTTGGATGAAGTAAACTACTGTCACAAATAGCACCATTTGTTGTAACACCTCTGGAGTAATGAACTTCATGTAGAACCTATTTCAAAGGACTCTCATTTGAGCTAGAATTGCTGTCAATGGGATGGGGCACTGTGAATAAGATGAACTCCAACTGAAGAACGACATTCCTAATATACAAAGGAGAAGAAAGATTTAAAATTATATAAAGGAAATATTTCAAAAATAAGTTATCACAAATACTGTCTTGTAATAACTGCCTTTTTTTTTTTTTTTTTTTTGCTTTCAGAAATTGACCTATTGTACCTTGTGGGAAAAACTGTCAAGTAGCTCTAGTCTGACTTTTTAAAAGTGATATTTATCACATAAAAATAAAGCACTTTACTAATGTCACCAAGATTATCTGAGAGAACATCGGGTACTGAATTTCCAGCAGTCACAGCAACTCAAAACAGAAAAGTGTGGTTGATCTAGATCAAAAGAGCAAAATGAAATTCAAGTGCAGGAGTATTTGTACTAATTTTCAAGCAAATTTAACCTCCTACAGCAAGGAGAACAAAGCTGGATATAATCTGTCAGTTCTTTTAAATGTCCTACAAACCTGTCAGTTTATTTAATGATAAATATATATTAGATCATGAAAATTTTTTCTTCTCACTTCTAAGTAACAGTTGTAATTCAAAACTCATGTGAACTAATCAGCATTAACAACATCCAACATCCAATAAAAAATCACTAGTCATGCTTAGGAAGCAGCAAAATGTTACCCATAATTAAGTGGAAAATCAGTCAACAGAAGCAGATTCAGAATTGCAGAGTTAATGGCAACAAGGATGTTAAAAAAAGCTATGATAAATAAGATAAAAGAGAAACATCTTAATAGTAGTTGCAGGGTAAAAGAAATTACTTAACAGCTGAGTAAAGTTAAGAATTTACACAGACTTCTTGTCAGAAATATACAAGCCAGAAGACAATAGCATGATATCTTTGAAATGTGAAAGGAGAAAAGAAACTGTCAATCCAGAATTCTACAACCAATGAAATATCATTCAAAGATAGTTGAGATACAGGAACAAAAGCTCAGGTAATTCATCACCAACAGGTGTGCACTACAAAGTAATGTGAACAAAATCCCCTCTGCAGAAAGAAAATACCACCAGATAGAAACCTGGTACACAAAGGAATGATGAGCAGCACCAAAATGGAAATATTGGGTAAATAAAAAAATATTTTTCTTCATGTTCTGGTTTTTTAAAAAAGATAATTCACTAAGTATAAATCTGATAAAGCATTGTAGGGCTTATTATACATATAACATAGAACAGCATTGCCTGGCACAAAGGACAAGAGAGGAGAATGCAGTAAACACTCCCAAGGTTCCTACATCCTGTATGAAGTGGCATATATTTGAAGTTAGACCATGATAAATTAAAATTCAGGGTTTCTTAATCTTGACACTACTTACTTTGGAGACTGGATAATCATTTCTTCTTGGGGGAGAGGAGCACTATCCCATGCATGGTAGGAGTTTCAGCAGCATCCTTGGCCTCTAATTATTAGCTGCTAATAGCAGCCCTACCCCCATCCACACCCCAATTGTAATAACCAAAAACATCTTTGGACATTGCCCAAATGTCCCCTGAGGGGCAAAAATCACCCCTGAGGTTGAAAAAACAATGCCTT
The DNA here is from genome assembly GCF_003369695.1 of Bos indicus x Bos taurus. Taxonomy (NCBI): domain Eukaryota; kingdom Metazoa; phylum Chordata; class Mammalia; order Artiodactyla; family Bovidae; genus Bos; species Bos indicus x Bos taurus. The sequence goes on along the minus strand of NC_040083.1, from coordinate 76,917,054 downwards.
ATAGCAACCACAAAAAGAGGGGAAAATTATACATATATGAAGCCAAGGTGGAGATCAAATAGATACTAAAAAATACTCCAAAAGAAGGCAGGAAAAGAGGATAAAAGCAACAAAGAACAGATGAAACAAACAGAAAACAATATAAAATGGAAGATTTAAAACCTAAACCAACCAACCAAAAAAAAAACTAAACTCTAAACATTGATAAGTGCATTAAATGCAAATATTAAATACTCCAAATGACAGGCAGAGATTGTCAGACTAGATTGAAAAAAGCAATAGCAATAGCATGTTTAAAAAAACACTCTAGCTACAAGAACTCTCACTTTAAAGACACAGATAAACTAAAAGAACAGAGTAAGATATAATATGTAAACAATCATCCTAATAAAGCTTAAACACCTAATAGTAACATATATGATGCAGTCATATCCATTCTATCTACTCCTAGGTAGAAAAACTTGCCAACACAAAGATATGTACATAAGTTCATAGCAGCTTTATTCAGAATAGCCACAGGCCGGAAGCTACAATACATAAAAGTCTATCAAGAGTTGAATGGAAACACAAATTGGAGTATATCCATACGATGGAATACTGAAAGAAACCACTAATATGTACAATACAGAAGAACTATAAAATAATTTTCCTGAATAAAACAAACCAGACACAAAAGAATACACACTGATTCAATTTATACGAAATTCTAGAAAAGATTAATCTTATAATGACAATCAAGACATCAGTATTTTCCTGGGGCCATGGTTGGAGGTATGGATTGACTGGAAAATGATAAAAGGGAATTTTCAGACCGCTAGAATGCTTTGTATCTTGATTGTGATAGTGGTAACATAGATGAATACATTATTACGGTTCATGGAATTGTGCACTTAAAATAGAGCGTGCTTTATAAATGTGTAATTATATCTCCAAAAAATGGATTTAAAAAATTCTTGCCACACATTTTGTTTAGTCACTAAGTCATGTCCAACTCTTTGCGATGCCGTAGACTGCAGCATGCCAGGCTCTCCGTCCTCCGTTACTGGAGTTTGCTTAAATTCATGTCCATTGAGTCAATGACGCCATCTAACTATCTCATCCTCTGCTGCCCCCTTCTTTTGCCTTCAATCTTTCCCAGCATCAGGGTCTTTTCCATTGAGTTGGCTCTTCGCATCAGGTGGCCAAATTACTGGAGCTTCAGCTTCAGCATCAATCCTTCCAATGAATACTCATTGTTGATTTCCTTTAGGATTGACTGGTTTGACCTCGTTGATTCCAAGTGACTCTCAAGAGTCTTCTCCAGCATCACAATTTGAAAGTATCAGTTCTTTAGCACCCAGCCTTCTTTATGGTCCAACTCTCACATCTGTACATGACTACTGGGAAAACCATAGATAGCTTTGACTACATGGACCTTTGTGAGCAAACTGATGTCTCTGCTTTTTTGACATGCTGTCTAGGTTTGTCATAGCTTTCCTTCCAAGGAACAAGCATCTTTCAATTTCATGGCGACAATCACCATCCACAGTGATTTTGGAGCCCAAGAAAATACAATCTGTTACTGCTTCCACTTTTTCTCCTTTTATTTGCCATGAAGTGATGGGCTGGATGCCATGATCTTAGGGTTTTTTTTCATGTTGAATTTCAAGACATCTTTTTTACTCTCCTTTTTGACCCTCATCAGGAGATTCTTTAGTTCCCTTCATTTTCTGCCATTAGAGTGGTATCAGCTGCATATCTGAGGTTGTTGATATTTCTCTTGGAAATCTTGATTCCAGCTTGTGATTCATCCAGCCCAGCATTTTGCATGATGTACTTATTCTGCAAAGAAAAATAAGCAGGGTGACAATCACAGCCTTGCCATACTCCTTTCCCAATTTAGAACCAATCAGTTGTTCCATGACCAGTTCTAATTGTTGCTTCTTGACCCACATACAAGTTTCTCAGGAGACAGGTAGGGTGGTCTGGTATTCTTTCTCTTTAAGAATTTTCCAGTTTGTCGCGATCCACACAGTCAAAGGCTTTAGTGTAGTCGATGAAGTAGAAGTAGATGTTTTTCTGGAACTCTCTTTCTCCATCATCTAATCAATGTTGGCAATTTGATCTCTGGTTTCTCTGCCTTTTCTAAACACAGATTGTGCATCTGGTTCATGTACTGCTGAAGCCTAGGATTTTGAGTATAATCCTGCTAGCATGTGAAATAAGTGCAATTGTATGGTAGTTTGAACATTCTTTGGCATTGCCCTTCCATACATATTCCATGTTATAAAAAGATCGAGTCAAGCAAAGAAACTAAAAGTCATCTTTAGTCAAACATAAAACAATTTGTATTTTATTCTTATACATCCCATTAAATAATTAAAATTTAAAAGATAGTGCATAAGATAACATAAAAACTTTAAAAATATAATTTAAGATAATATAGCACTAATCCCAAAACAGGTGTGCAATACTATTGTTAACGAGAAAAGTATAAAAGTTTACTGAGAGACAGTAATGATCTAAATAGATAAGCAATGTTCCTGGAGTAGGAGGTCTAATGTTTTAAATATTTTAATTCTCTCCAAATGGACTTATAGATTTAAAGCAACCTCAGTTATCCTCAACAGAATATTTACTTTGTTCTGTGGTACTTGACCAGCTGAAGGAAAGGGCCAAGAAAAGCCAAGACACTCTTGAAGATGAAAAGTTATTTTGGAAGATTTGTTCTTGCAGCTACCAAGAACTCTTACAACATTACATAACTATAACAATGACACTGCCTCAGAAGTAGACAGACAGGTAAACTGATAGAATGAAAAGTTTATTTAGAGGACACTTGTATCAATACTTGGTTTAGGGGAAGAGTGGCACTATGGCTCAGTTGGGAAAGGACTATCTTTTCAGTATGTTGTCCTGGTACAATTGTACAAAAAATGTTTACCTCATACCATGCAAAAAATTAATTACAGACAGACTGAAGAGCTACTTGTGAACAGCAAACCCTAAAGCTTTTAGGAAATAACAGTCATGAGTTGCATAGTGGCCCTCCAAAGGATATATTCATCTGAAACCCCACAATGTAAATTTACTTTGAAAAAGTCTTTGTAGATGTTTTTAAAATAAAGCTCTTGAGATGAGATTATCCTGGATTAGGTGGGTCTGAAATCCAATGATGAGTATCTTCATAACAGAAAACAAACAAACAAGACATACAGGAGAAACAAAGAGAGAAGGCCATGTGACTAGAGACGGAGACTGGGGTCATGCAACTACAGCCCAGGAAGGCCCAGAGTTGCTGGCAGCCAGCAGAACCCTTAGCAGGAGAGGCAGAGCCTCCAGAAGGAAGTGACACTCCTGATACCTCAATTTCAGACTGCTGGCCCCAAGAATGGTAGCGGAATACATTTCTGTTGTTTTAAGCCATGAGGTCTGTGGTAACTTGTTGTGGCAGCTCTAGGAACTAATAACATAAGAGAATATCTTCCTGAAAAAGCACTAACTATAAAGGAAAAGATTAACTATCTTAAAACTAAAAGAACCTCTTTTCATGAACATATTCTATGAAAGAATAAAAAGGCAAGCAACAGAGGGGGGAAATCTTTTTGAATATATAGCTGACAAAAGAACAAAGCTGAAAAAAGGGCAAAAAACTTGAACAGACATTTTACAAAGGAGGAAATCCAAATGGCTGGTAAACATAAATAAAGGTGATCAGCTTTATTAATAAAGGAAATAAACATTGAGACCAAAACAAAATACCATTACACACCCAGCAGACTGTTAAAATCATACAGAAACTCCCATATCAGGCTCTTTACAAAAAGAGAAATCCAAAATGGCCAATAAAAATATGAAAATGGGTTGTCTCATTTAAATTCAAACCACAATGAGAAAATATCCCTGTAACCAAAATAGCAAAAATTTAGCGACTTAGCAGCAGCAGCAGCAGCAATGAGACCAAAAGTTGGTAAAATTTTGAGTTAATCAAAATTCTCTTATAGAATTGATGGAGTATAAAGTGTTACAACCATTTTGGACAACATTTTAGCATTATCTTGCAAAGCTTTGACATTTGGACATTTCGCTTTGTCTTGGTACCCTCAAACTGTTTAATAAAGCCCCCTAAAAGTTTATTGCTCTTATATTAAGCAGAGAGTGAGAAGCATCATTTATTCAGCCTTTCTACTAGATGGAAAACAGTAACTTTTCTAAGGTGAGATGTAGATACTGGTGAGATGCAGCACCCTTCAGTAAGCAAGTGTTTAATAAGAAGGCACCTGTGATGAGAACCAAGAAAACCAGACTGTGCACTTTGTCTGCGTTGACCGTTTACCTGATGATAATTGTTTAGTTGTTCATTGCCTTAGTCTCTCCTTTCTAAGTCTTAGATTTTAAATATTGGTCATATAATTCATAAGGGTTGGAATTTATCCTTTGGAGTATTCTGGAATAAAGACAATGTTGAAAAATAAAGTGGTAAAACAGATGTAATAGTCCAACTGTAAACAAAAAGAATACCTTTTAGTTTTCAGCAAAGCCTATATTCTCTTCCTTTTTACTGCAATTATAACCCATTTCTTTTCTTGTGCAGTTAGTACACTAGATCCAATAGATTCAGTTTCTACTTTGAAGAGAAGCTACTCCTTTTGAAATACTAGTTTTTTCCCCCATAGTCAGCAGCCTACAAGGGCTCCCCTGGTGGCTCAGATGGTAAGGAATCCACCTGCAATGCAGGAGACCTGGGTTCGACCCCTGGGTTGGGAAGATTCCCTGGAGGAGGGCATGGCAACCCACTACAGTATTCCTGCCTGGAGAATCCCCATGGACAGAAGAGCCTGGCAGGTGGGCTACAGTTCATGGATCGCAAAGAGTGGGACACGACTGAGCAACTAAGCACACAGCACAGCACAGCAGCCTACAAAGCACGCTTCCCCTCCTCCATCTCTCTCTCTCCTTCCATACCCTCTCTCCCTCCAGTCCCTCCTTCCCTCCCTTTCTCCCTCTCTCCCTTTACCTCTCCTTCCCTTTCCCCTCCCTCTCTCTAATGCTTCCTCCCTCCTTGTACTAGTTTGTATAGGTGATTTTAAAGTTATAGCATTCTAGGCCATCATTTAAAAAAATCTTCAGATAACAAATGCTGGACAGTGTGTGGAGAAAAGGGAACCCTCCTACATTGTTGGTGGGAAAGTTAATTGGTGCAGCCACTATGGAAAACAGTATGGAGGCTCCTCAAAAAAATAAAAATAAGAGTTGCCATATGATCCAGCAATCCCATTCCTGGGCATATACCTGGACAAAACTATAATTTGAAAAGATACATGTACAATTATATTCACAGTAGCACTATTCACAACAGCCAAGACATGGAAAAAAACTAACTGTCCATCAATAAATGAATGGATAAAAAAGATGTGGTATATATATACAATGGAATACATATACACTGTACATTGTATACAACTGTATATGAATTGTCTAATTGTATACAGTTGTATATGAATACATTGTATATAATGTGATATATATACACACACAATAGGATGAAATAATGCCATTTGCAGCAACATAGATGAACCTAGAAATTATCATATCAAGTGAAGTAAGTCCAAAAGAGAAAGACAAATATCACATGAATCACATATATGTGGAATCTAAAATATAACACAAATGAGCTTAGGTACAAAACAGAAATAGAACAGACTTGTGGTTACCAGTGGAAGGGTGGGAGAGAAGGACTGGGAGTTTGGGATGAACAGAGGCAAACTGTTATTTATATGATGGACAAACAGCAAGATCCTCCTGCATAGCACAGGGAACTGGATTCAGTGTCCTGCGATAAGCCACAATGGAAAAGAATGTGAAAAAGAATGTATTATATATGTATAACTGAACCACTTTGGTGTATAGCAGAAATTAACACAACATTGTAAATCAGCTATACTTCAATAAAATAAAATTTTAAAATAAACATAGCATCCTCAAAAGCAGCCAGGTATTACATATTTTATAGACTCTAAACTCCTACAAAAATAGGTCTAGATTCAATCTACCTATCCTGTAAAATTTAATTATCAAATTCAGCTTGTATGTACAATAAAAATCTAATTACGTTGTTTCTTTAGATATATTTTTACACTGTCTTTCTTTTTTTTAATTCACAAAAACTTCCAGATACTAGGAATAGATACTACGCAGACACTAGGGCACAACTCAGCCTCTTTGGAAGTTGAAAATCAGTATTTGTACTGAAAATTCTTAGCTGTTTTTTCCTCCACTGAATTTTAAAGTGAAAAGTATATTACTTTGGCTGGTTACCTAGCCCAGCCAAAGCAGGACTCCTTCTGTAACATCTGTGATACCAGGTTTTCTCTTGCCCTCTACACGAACATTCACAAGTCAATTTTGGTCAACTCTGCTGCTGCTGCTGCTGCTGCGTCGCTTCAGTCGTGTCCGACTCTGTGCGACCCCATAGTCGGAAGCCCACCAGGCTCCCCTGTCCTTGGGATTCTCCAGGCAAGAAGACTGGAGTGGGTTGCCATTTCCTTCTCCAATGCATGAAAGTGAAAAGTGAAAGGGAAGTCGCTCAGTCGTGTCCGACTCTTAGAGACCCATGGACTACAGCCTACCAGGCTCCTCCATCCATGGGATTTGCCAGGCAAGAGTACTGGAGTGGGGTGCCATTGCCTTCTCCAGTGGTGAACTCTAAGCACCTCTACTTATTAAAGACTCTTCCTTTAGGATGTACTGAATCTGCCTCCTTTTCATTTCTCCTTACTGGTCTTAATTTTATGCACAGACCACATGACTGCTTAACATTTATTTGAAACAGCTATCATGCTCACACTGAAACTTTTTTCTCCTCTAATTATTAAAGACTCTTCCTTTAGGATGTACTGAATCCACCTCCTTTTCATTTCTCCTTACTGGTCTTAATTTTGTGCATGGACCACATGACTGCTTAACATCTATTTGAAAACAGCTATCATGCTCACACTGAAACTTTTTTCTCACCCAGGTAGAACTTTTCCAGGGTTTTCAAGGTTTTTATACATGTACCTATTATATATTTTTAAACTCTCCTCACCTGTCATTGCAGATATTTTTAATGATTCTGTCATTCATTGTTTTGCTAGTCTCCTAAGTACTATCTTCTGTACATTCGCTAAAGATGACTCTTGTCTCCCATGATGACAAAAATGTTGAACAGAATAGGACCAAGTACAGAGTCCTGTGGACTCCCAGGTGGCTCAGTGGTAAAGAATCCACCTCCAATGCAGTAGACAAAAGAGACACAGGTTCAATCCCTGGGTCGGGAAGATCCCCCGGAGTAGAAAATGGCAACTCACTCCAATATTCTTGCCTGCAAAATTCCACGGACAGAGGAGCCTGTGGACTACAGTCCATGGAAGTGCAAAGAGTCAGACATGACTGAGAATATGAGCCACAGTCCTGTGGCAAGCTGCTGGAAACTTTCTTTCAGGTGGACATTTTTTTAAGGCATTTTTGGGGTATAAATATTAGACAAGCTTTGAACCCACTTAACTTTTCTATTTTCCAGCACACATTTCCCCATTTTATTTACAGAGATGTTGTTTAAGGTTTTTGTCAAAATATCTTGCTGAAGTTAGGGTTATTATGCCTGATTATCATCCCAGTAATGCTATCAAAACCTATCAATAAAGTTACTGTGGCACAATCTTCTCACAAAACTCATTTTGCCTTCTAGTGCACGCATGCTCCGTTGTTTTAGTCATGTCCAACTCTTTGTGACCCTATGTAGCCCGCCAGGCTCTCAGTCCATGGGATTCTCCAGGCAAGAATACTGGAGTGGGTTGCCGTCCCCTACTCCAGGGGATCTTCCCAACCCAGGGATCAAACCTATGTCTCCTGTGTCTCCTGCATTGCAGGTGGATTCTTTACCACTGAGCCACCTGCACACTATTTAATTTTGTCTAATTTTAATGGTTAAAAAAATTTGGAGGGAAAAGTTACAACCTAATACATAATCTATACATACAAAAAAATTTCTTTGCCCATGATCATTTGAGATAGTCCAGAATACTTTGTCTGTTTTGTAAAAACAAGAACAGTCTCTTATATAACCACAATACAACCATCAAAATAACGAAATCAACACTGCTATATTACTACCATTCAATTCTTAGCCCCCGTTTAAGTTTCTGAAACTGACCAAACAATATCCTCTAGAGCAAAAGCACTCAGCTCAGAACCATAGGTTGCATTTCGTTGGCCTGTCTTCTTCCTCGTCTCCAGTGTGGAACAGTTCCATAGCTCTGCTTGATTTTGATAACTTTGACCCTCTTTGAGTATTACAGACCGGTTATTTAATAAAATATCTCTCAATTTGGGTTTACATATTTCCTCATGATTGGATTTAAATGATGCATTTAGACTGGAAAATCACAGAAGTGGGGCCGTGTTCCTCTCAGTGTATCCTATCAAGTGATGCATGATACAGGTTTGTCCCATTTCTGAAGACATTTCTTTTGATTGCTGAATTGAGATGGTCTTCTAGATTTACCCAGAATAAAGTTACTCTTGTCCCCTCTGTAATTAATAATTTATGTTTGTTGGGGGGAGGTACTTTATGTAAATGTACTAATCTTTATCAAAATTTCAATTTATTCATTCACTTACGTCTTATGGACTTGTGGTTTCCTAAGTGGCACTAGTGGTGAGGAGCCCCCCTGCCAATGCAAGAGACATAAGAGACACAGTTTTGATCCCTGGGTCGGGCAAATTCCCTGGAGCAGGAAATGGCAACCAACTCCATTATTCTTGCCCGGAGAATCCCATGGACAGAGAGCCTGGTGGGCTACAGTCCACGGGGTCGCAGAGAGTCAGGCACAACTGAAGCGACTTAGCATGCATGCATTCTATTCAGTGAGGTGTAATCATTATTTTCTTCTCCAATTATCTCCAACTTAGTTATAGGGAGCCTCTTCAAGCTGACTTTTGTGTACTTTGAGTGTGCATCTGTTTGTGTACTTTTGACACATCCCAACATTCTTAGCAGTATTTTTTGTTTGCTCTCTGGGACAAAAAAATGTACTTTTCCTATTACAGCCCTCTGAGTCAGGTATTTTCCAGGGAACTGGAAGGTGATTCAGTACCTTTTGTAAGGAGGGGAAAAGCCAAGACCTGTGTGCTTGGTGTTCTGTCTTCCTGAAAGACTCCTAACGTTATTAGGTGAGTAGAGAGTAGGGAGAAGAGGCTAGGTGGGAGGTTAGGACTCTTTCAGGAAGACAGAGAGAAAGGAGACTACTTTGTTTTAAAGGGTTTAAAAACATCTCTCTAAGTTAATAAGATATTTCAGAGGTACAAAAGATCAGAGAAAGATGCAACAAACATTTGTGTATCGATGTGCTTAAAGAATAAAACAATGCAGATAAAAGGAAGCACCTCCCCCATATCCTTCCCCAATGTCATTCCTTTCCCTACAGCCCTAAGGTAGTTACTACCCTGATGCTTCTGTTGTTGTTTCTATGCACACTTTTACACTTTAACATTGTTTTGCGTGTTTAAAACTTGATATAAATGATAAACTATAGATCATGATGTGCAACTTGCAGTTTTTGGTCAATGTTTTTATTACACAGCAGGTAAAATGAGAAAGCCAGATATATATATATATATATATATATATATATATATATATATCAATTCAATGTTTTTAAGATTCAATTTGTATTTTCCATATAAACTAATGAGGTAGCATTTCCATTTGAGTCAGATGTCCATTCTTTTTAGGTATCTGTTTCTTGTCCATATACAGGCATTTTTTTATATTTTCTGGATACTACTTCTTTATTGGTTATAATTTTCCCATATTTATTTTTTAGCAGACAACTCGTCTTTTCATTTTGTTTTGAAGTTTTTGATGCACATAAATTTTTTTTTAATATAATTAACCTATGTCAGTGTTTTATGATTTGTGCTTTTTTGTGTTTTTTTTTGTTTTTTTTTTAAGAAATCCTTTCTTAGGTGTTAAAAGCTATGAAGTTTTGCTTTCCACATTTGAGTCACCAATTCCATACAACTCCCTCCCTACCCAACCCAAGCTATGATACCATCTGCTGACATGCATATTAATACTCTTCAGGGGTTACACCTTGGTTATCCACAATTGAAACTGAGTCTTTAATCTTCTAAAAAAGCTAAAACTTTATCTTGTAAAGTATTTCCCCTTAACTTTGTTGAAGAATATTAGGACGGTCTTATATAACTAGTCAATATAACTCATACAACCTATATATGTTATGTACTATATATTATAAGGTCTTATATACTAATCAGTTAATATAACTAATTAAAATAGTCATACAATACATGGTTCATCAGATACACAGAAGCAATCAGTGTGTGTGTGTATGTGTGTGTATGTATATATAATATATCTAGAGAATCAGCTCATGCAATTAAAGAGGCTAAGAAGTTCCACAGTCCATCATCTACAGGTGGGAATCCAGGAAAGTCATCAGTGGAGTTCTGAGAACTGTAGGGCCAGTGGTGTAAGTCCTGGTTGAGAGCAGTCTATCTGACTGTTTGAGCTGATGTCTCAGTTTGAACAGTCAGGCAGGGAGAGAGAATTCAACCCTCCTCTACCCTTTCATTCTAATCAAACCCTCAAAGGATTGGATGATGCCCACTCACATTGGGGAAAACTGTCTACTTTATTGAGCCTACTAATTCCAACGCTAATCTCATCCTGGCACATCCTCATAGATACACCCAGAAATGATGTTTGATCCGGGCACCATGTATCCTAGTCAAGTTGACACAGAAATTTAACCATCACATCCTACAATTAGCAGTTTTATAAGCCTTGGTACTTAAGTGGTTTTATTTTTCTGTAACTGTAAATTCTCCTGACTTGGAGAACAGAGAGTCAGAAAGAAAGAAATGAAAAATGTTGCCATCTCCTAACTGAATTCATGCCGATTTATGAGAATCTTATTCTTTAAAGAATCCTGACCAGTTCTGTCCTGCGGCTCATTTTTCTACCTATTTTTCTATAGCCCAAGAATTAATAACTGTTTTTACATTTTTAAAGGTTAAAAATCAAAAGGGGATATATTTCATGACCTATAAAATCACATAAAATTTAAATTTCAACATCTATAAATGAAGTTGTATTGTAACACTTGATTTATTATTGTCTATGGCTGCTAAGTGCTTTAACAGCAGTGTAGTTGCAATAGAGATTGCATGGCATGCAAACTTTATAATCTTTACCACCTGGTCTTTTATAGAAAAAGTTTTTTGACCTCTGTGTGACAGTCTCTTCTCAGATATGTCTTTAAGGGTGGATAGGACTAGAATAAAAATAGTCTCGAAAACTTTCTAATGCTACAGAGTTTCAGGCAAATATAAATTGTTATAAGACTATGTTGGAAGACAATTCTCCATTGGTCTCCCGAATTTCTGCATGTTAGGTGAGAAGAGGCACTGACCACTTTTACTGAAGACCATCTCTCCAGTGAGATGAGTGCAATTCAAGGCTGTATATTGTCACCCTGTTTATTTAACTTATATGCAGAGTACATCATGAGAAACGCTGGACTGGAAGAAGCACAAGCTGGAATCAAGATTGCTGGGAGAAATCTCAATAACCTCAGATATGTATGCAGATGACACCACCCTTATGGCAGAAAGTGAAGAGGAACTAAAAAGCCTCTTGATGAAAGTGAAAGAGGAGAGTGAAAAAGTTGGCTTAAAGCTCAACATTCAGAAAACGAAGATCATGGCATCTGGTCCCATCACTTCATGGGAAATAGATGGGGAAACAGTGGAAACAGTGTCAGACTTTATTTTTCTGGGCTCCAAAATCACTGCAGATGGTGACTGCAGCCATGAAATTAAAAGACGCTTACTCCTTGGAAGGAAAGTTATGACCAACCTAGATAGCATATTCAAAAGCAGAGACATTACTTTGCCAACAAAGGTTCGTCTAATCAAGACTATGGTTTTTCCTGTGGTCATGTATGGATGTGAGAGTTGGACTGTGAAGAAGGCTGAGTGCCGAAGAATTGATGCTTTTGAACTGTGGTGTTGGAGAAGACTCTTGAGAGTCCCTTGGACTGCAAGGAGATCCAACCAGTCCATTCTGAAGGAGATCAGCCCTGGGATTTCTTTGGAAGGAATGATGCTGAAGCTGAAACTCCAGTACTTTGGCCACTTCATGCGAAGAGTTGACTCATTGGAAAAGACTCTGATGCTGAGAGGGATTGGGGGCAGGAGGAGAAGGGGACGACAGAGGATGAGATGGCTGGATGGCATCACTGACTCGATGGACTTGAGTCTCAGTGAACTCCGGGAATTGGTGATGGACAGGGAGGCCTGGCGTGCTGCGATTCATGGAGTCGCAAAGAGTCGGACACGACTGAGCGACTGATCTGATCTGATCTGATCTCTCCAGTGATGCTTATATAGTGAACAACAGCCTTGGAAGATACAGTGTCTGGCTCCTTCTGGAGCAAAGGACTTGTGTGCTTACAGCTCTGGAACATAGTGTTCCCCTCCAGAGAAAGGTGGTTTACTGCCTATTACAAGAGATTTGGGTTCTCTAAGCTCAGAGAATCCTCTTGTGTAACACAACCCATAGCAAGTATAGAAGATACTGGTCCTCCTTGCCTTGCCCTGTGGGAACTGCTCTGGGGAAATGGTACATGACAATGTTGATACTCTGCCTACTGCTATTGATGCAAGTAAGAAAGTCCTTTGTCTATGACCTTGGAGCCTTGTGTCTTCTGTCCACATCCACAAAACTGTGGCAGCCTAACTCGTTAGCTTGCAAGTAGGGCAAGTAAAAGTTGATACTAGATCAGCCTCAGGCTTATCCCGTTGTAACAACTAGTACTCAGTTTTACCCTCTTTCAGACAACAGTGACAGAGACCAGCACTACTTTGAACAGGAGAGGGAAATTTGCAACTGCTATGGCAGAATCCAGGCTAAGTTTTAGAACTCTGGTTGCTGGGGAGTGGGCATACAATGCTTGTTAAGAACAGCAACAGTTACACTATTCTTCACCTCCGCCCTTCCTTCAAGACTATCATGCTAATCTTAGATCCAACCAGAGATGACAGTAAAAGGTCTCACAGGTTTTTCTTTTTAAAACACATCCACACTGCTATAAGAAGACTTGGTCCCCTCAGATTTTCCTGAGGCAGACTCATTCCTGTGGGAAGCTACAAACAAACCCTTTAGATTAAGGCTCTTACTGCTGCAGATTGGGTTTACAATGCTGGTGAAGTAACCCACTGAAGATTGAGCAACAGAGCCAAAGAAATACAGATAACTTCTTGCAATAATCCCTGACATAATGGAAACTCCCACTAGCATTTATATTTAAGAGATCTTATTTCGATAATGGGGCAACAGATGGCTCAGTTTAAGGTGGACTCCTCCAGAAAGGTTGTCAACTGTAGGACACAAACTCCGGGCAAGGCTGAGAAACATGACTGTGGCTGCCAGAGAGCCTAAGACCGCAACAGTGTGGGCAAATGTTGACACTGCTGCCCAGTGCAGGGCTTTGAGGGACTGAAACATTGACATTTCGTTTGGTTACCAAACCAAAGCTGAGGTCAGCCTCTGCACTGCTTGAAACAAAGTCAGTGCCCCTTGTTTTCCACGCAGTCACTCTCTGCTTCCTTGCCTCGTGCTCCCTCCCTCCTCTTCACAACAGTCGCAGCCACTCTAAGGGAATGATGGTTGGGGGAGGGGCCAAGGTTTCCATGTCAACAAGGGGCACCAGAGCTCTATGCTGGTATGCTGGGGAACTTTGGGGAGGGGAGGAAGTCAAACTTGTGTGGCTCTGCTGGATACAGGGGTCCTAGTCTCCATTCTACCAGCCCCAGAGGGGAACTGGCTCCTGGATTCAGCTAATGATGTTCAAGCAGGGCTCACCTGGGGAAGAGCTGACATGACCTTGTGGGTTGGGCTCTCCAAGCCAATTCAACATATAGTTGCTGCTACTTTTATTATCTAAATGTACAGTAGGAATCAATGTGTTACATACTTGTGTTTTGTCATCCTCTATGTACCAGAAGAGATTTTTCTGATTGGGAACAGCTGCATGTAGAGAAGCATTAGCACTCTTGAGGCTCCATAATTTCAGCTACAAGTCTATGGGAGTGATGATTTTGCCCACTGGAGACCCTGACAAGGTGAGGCAATTTCCATCTATAGGTGCCCCTTGGGGTTTTGACTCATAGCTTCCTAATAGGGCTGCCACATACTCTCCTTTGAAAGGGCAGCTATTATCTTGCTACTGAGCTCTTGTTGAAGCCAGAAGCCTGACTGATAAAGGCCTTTCCACTCAGACTAATACTCCCATCTTGGGTGGATTGACTTGGGCTGAAGGACACCAAGAAGGGCTCAGTAAGTCTTGCTCATCAATGGAAACGGTATGTTCAAGCATACCACTGTTTGCGCCCCAATGGCATTTTGGCTTTATATGAGAAAGCAGTCGCTATCTCCCAGAAGCAAAGTTATTCTTTGTCTTCTCCTCCCTCAGGCTTTTCTGCTCTAAACAAAACCACTGGTTCAAAGGGACCCTCAGTTCAGTTTCCTCTAAATGCCTGGGTCTGATTCACTCGCTGATGGTGTGACTACAGTGACACCTGACAGGAGATCTTGTAGCTGTTCAACCCCAGTGTTAATATGTACAACCAAAAGTGCACAAGGTCACCTCACTCAGTGGGCAGAATTCAAGGCCACTCTCCTATCTCTTATCAACAGTCCTCCTGATGAACCTTGTTATTTTATTTGTACTGACTCTTGGGCTGTTGCCAACAGCCCAGCTCTTTGGTCTGTACTTTGAAAACTACAGATTGGCAGATTAAATACACTCTTCTTTGGGGATGTGAACTGTGGAAACAAACCACAGCTGCTGACCCAACCACTTGGGTCTCTCATGCAGGTATCTCTGGTAGGGGCCATCCTGATGAGCCTGACGGGAGGCAAGTGCTGACAGAGCGTTGCACTGCCTTTACTGCCACTATTGCTGCCTGTGTTCGTCATGGTCTGGACATGATCCACACGCATCATCATAAACTGGGCAAAGTAGAAGAGTCTATGTTTCTGATGCAAAGGCTACCACTGCATGTCAGACTTGGACTGCTGACAAAAAGTGACACATTCATTTCACAGGGAGTAAGGATACATTGTGTGAGTGTGGTCCCCACCCACTCCTGGCATTTTGATTACATTGGACTTCTGACCCCGTCTCAGGGCTATTGGTAATGGCTCGCTGCTCCTGACCCTTTTTCAGCTTTGGTGTTATTGGTCTAGTCCAATCAACTGACTCTAACCACACCACTGTGGCCCCTGAACACTAATCTGTGTCATGCTTTTGGCTTTCTGGTCCATTTACAGTCTGACAAAGGTACACTTGTTATTGCAAAGGTCACTCAATAATGGGCTACTGGCTAAGGTATTTAGAGCACTTTCCATGCTGCTATCCTTAGACCTCTGGTGTTGTTGAGCGTGGGAACGGTCACTTCAAAAATCAACTCAAAAAGACCTCTTCTTCTATATCGCTCACCTCCTCCTAGTTCACATGCTTTAATACTAAGTATTGTGGTCACTGAATGGTCTCCAGAAAGGAAGCATCTCCTTTTGCCCACTTCCTAGGTAATGATAAGGACAAAGGGGATAGGAGTTTATAAACCTACTATGAAAATTCAGAAGCCTACTGTGGGCATGACATGTCTTTCTTTCCCCTACTGAAAACTACTGGCTGGCTGGGTTGGTTCCGGGTTGGTACACTCTCTTGGTGGCAACCCAGCCAAACGGAGCCTATGGGATTTGAATTCAAATCTGGTTCAGCTCCTTGAATTCCCTTATTGGATGGATATAGTCCTAGATTATAAGGATGATGATTACATAGTGGAATATTTGCTCCCTGAGTCCCCTAACAGTTCCATAAGGGCCAAAATGGGAGACATAAGGAGTGCCTGTGTGTTTTAGAAAAATGTTCCTGTGTCTTTTGCACCTATCCTTCTGAAACAGGAGGGAAGGGGGCAGGGCACAACCTTTGAAAGAATGACATAGCCCAAGGACACAACATAAATCAATTGGAATCCAATGGCTCCAAGATGGCAGACAGGTCAACTTTGACTAGACCTTGATCTTCAATCAGCAAGCTAAATGACACACCCAGAGGCCCTATGACAGTTCCAAGGCACCATCAAAAGACCAAAAAGTGAGTGGTGGGTCAATTTTTGTAAATCTCCACCTCTTCTCCAAAACAATTGGAATAATCCTCCCACTCATTAGCCTATGAGATTACCCAGCCCATAAAAACTAACCATGCCACATTTTGAAGCTGCACTTGCCCTCTGCAATGGCTCACACTGTCTGTGGAGTATGTTTCTCTCTGAATAAAACCACTTCTTACCTGTTATTTTGTCTCTCACTGAATTCTTCCTGCAATATCATCAAGAACCTTCATTAGGTCCTGAAACCAGGTCTGTTATTTCAGTTGAAAGACCAGGGATTTTGGCTGGGTTCGAGTCCTAGCCACATGAGTTCAAGTCCCAAGCAGGGTTTTGGCTGGGTTCATGTCCCAGCCATGTGGGTTAGAGTCCCAAGCAGGGTTTTGGCTGGGTTCAGGTCCTGGCCATGTGGGTTTGAGTCCCAAGCAGGGATTTGAATGGGTTTGAGTCCAAGCATGTAGGTTCCAGTCCCAATCTGAGATAAATTGTTTCTCTTCCAGATAGGAAGTCTTGGTGTGAGTAGGTGGTGACTGGGGAAAAGGTGAAGTTACCATTTCTGGAATGGGGTACACTGATTTTTTTGGTGGGGGAGGAAAACAATCCTAGCACTAGGAGAAGGAACATCTTGGACCTTGAGAAGCACAGGAAAAGGTGGGGCATTCATGATCTTCTTTTAGAGAGATCCCTGGGTCTTTCAGATCAGATCAGATCAGTCGCTCAGTCGTGTCCAACTCTTTGCGACTCCATGAATCGCAGCACGCCAGGCCTCCCTGTCCATCACCAACTCCCGGAGTTCACTGAGACTCACGTCCATCGAGTCAGTGATGCCATCCAGCCATCTCATCCTCTGCCGTCCCCTTCTCCTCCTGCCCCCAATCCCTCCCAGCATCAGAGTCTTTTCCAATGAGTCAACTCTTCGCATGAAGTGGCCAAAGTACTGGAGTTTCAGCTTCAGCATCATTCCTTCCAAAGAAATCCCAGGGCTGATCTCCTTCAGAATGGACTGGTTGGATCTCCTTGCAGTCCAAGGGACTCTCAAGAGTCTTCTCCAACACCACAGTTCAAAAGCATCAATTCTTCGGCGCTCAGCTTTCTTCACAGTCCAACTCTCACATCCATACATGACCACAGGAAAAACCATAGTCTTGACTAGAAGAATCTTTGTTGGCAAAGTAATGTCTCTGCTTTTGAATATGCTATCTAGGTTGGTCATAACTTTCCTTAGACTAGCAAACACTAAATTTAACTCACTCCTGGGTCCGCCATACCTCACAGGATAACTCTGATCACAACTGCCATTCTCCTTAACTTTAATAAGAAGCCAACTGAAAATGACAGGGAATGGCCGGGTCTGTGCACCTCCCATGTAAAACATGTGTCAATACCTCTGGATATCTTTCCCACTCCCATTCTTGTAGCCCTTACTAATCACTGGCAGGTGGCATAGATAAACAGGACAGTTTGGGCTGCTGACCTATAGGCAGTCCCTCCATTAACAAGGACTAGACTCAATTATTCGAACTGAACCAGGAACCCTGAGGCCTACCAACCAGCTGCCAATCATATTTAAGGGGTTTCAATAATTATCAACAACCTTTTCTTTCCAGGTACACCATGTACACTCCTAGGACTGTACTTCTTTTGTGGAAGTTAGGCATTAGCTTGCCTTCTCTTGAAATCACAGCAGCTTGCACCTTAAAGGAGGTCATAAGAGACCTTTAAGAAAATCTGTCTGTAGATCACACAGCCCTCAGATTACTGGGAGAACTATCTAGACTGCAGCTGCCCTTGATTATTTGCAGGGGTTTCTCAGTGGGCTTACTTACTTGTTTGTTATCTGTATGCAACCTGTGGGCAGTTAATTCTTACAATGAGAACCACTGAATTAGAAGAGGTAGGACAAAATTCTGTCCAGACTTTAGCTGAAGATCGATGACAATCACATCAGCCTGGAAGGCATTCAAGCCAGCCTCAGCTCACTGCTTAGGGTTGTTATGATCAGTAATGATTGCCCTGGATTTCTTCCTTGAAGTCCATGGCAAAATATGTGCAACTGCTAAGACATCCTGCTGTAACTAACTAGATTAATACCTTGGGCTAAGGGGAAAAGTCAATACAGAAACAATATCTAGGAAGCAGCCAAAGTAGATTCTGATGGTTTGTGGGATTTGTTCAGCTGATTGGGTCTGAACCCCTGGGGAGCATGGTTAGTAATACTGCAGGTTGGCCTCATTCTGCTTCTTTGAGTCTATTGATAGTAGTTTATTAAATGTTATATGAAACAAATTTTATGGATTTGGTCCCAGCCTCTGGTGGTCAGATTAATCAGAATGACAAACAACTGTAGAAACAAGGAGTGGATATTATTGGGAGAAAATTCTTTTATGGCCTCTCATAATTCTGCACATCTTATAAATAATGGGCACTGACCACCTCTGATGTGCAGAATCATGGCTCCCCAAAGGTGTCCATATCTTAATTCCCAGAACCTATCTGTCACCTTACATGCCACAGGGACTCTGTAGATGTGATTAAGGATCCTACTGTCTGGGAGGGACCAACATCATAAAATCTTTATAAGGGAAAGAGGGAGGCAGGAAAGTCCCAGAAATTGATAATGGAAGCAGATGGTTGAGTGATTTGGCCACAAGCCAACGAATGTGGGCAGTCTGTTGTTGTTGTTCAGTTGCTAAGTTGTATCCAAATCTCTGGGATCCCATGCACTATAGCATGCCAGGCTCCGCCTCCACTCTCTCAGGGGCAGTCTTTAAAAGCTGGGAAAAGAAAGAAATGAATTCTCCCCTAGAGTCTCCAGAGGAACATAGCCTTTCTGCTTAGCCCTTTAAGATCCATTTTGGACTTCTGACCTCCAGAGTTCCAAGAAAAATCTGTGTTGCTTTAAGCGAAAACTGTGCTGCTTTAAGCAAAATCTGTGTTGCTTTAAGTGACTAAAGTATGGTTGTTACCGCTGCAAAAGGAAATTTATACAATGTCTTTGTTCTAAGCTATTTTTTTCAAGGATATTTGTATAGCGGTTTTTGAAAACATAGTATCTCCCTCCAGAGCAGAGGGCTACAAGTTTAGTGCACATTTCAAAGATCTGGGCTCCCCACACTTGAGATTACTCTTATAATGCAACCTACTGCATGTACAGGTGCAAGAAAATGCTAATACACTGGCCACTGCTACTGCTGTAACAAAGTCTTAAGAGTCATGTGTCTTCTGCCAGTATTCCAGGAAGCTCTTAGCTTGTAAGTAGGGGAAAATCTCAAACCTTTCACAATTCTCATTAGATTATATAACTCAGATAAGCTATCATATTATCATCTACCTTTCAAGTCATTTGAG
Organism: Bos indicus x Bos taurus; assembly: GCF_003369695.1. NCBI lineage: Eukaryota > Metazoa > Chordata > Mammalia > Artiodactyla > Bovidae > Bos > Bos indicus x Bos taurus. The sequence continues at coordinate 76,897,485 of NC_040083.1, read as the reverse complement.
AACCAAAGTTTTAAGAATTATTTGGATGAAATGAAAGGACTAGATGACTAATTTTTCTTTAACACTTCTCAGCTTCCTTTGTAAAACACATCAATAAATTGCCCCCCCCCTCCTTTTTTTTGGTACTGTGCTGTGCTTCTTGTGGGATCTTAGTTCCCTAACCAGGGATTGAAACGTGGCCCTTGGCAGTGAAAGCATAGAGTCCTCATCACGGACTGCCAGGGAAATCCCTTTAAATTGCCTTTTTTTGTGTTACAAAATTCCCCAGCAGCCGGAAACAATTTTTCCTTCCAGAAGCATTATTGTTCTCTAAAATTCTTAGATGACTTGCTTTATAGATTTTGTACCCTTTAACTTCCTTCTCTCTGCCTTCAGAGAACACCTAAAGTTTCCCATGGCTCATTTGGTTAGTTTATACAAGATGGCAGACTCTTCATATAAGCTAGCCTCTTCTAAGGTCAGGAAACACATTCCAAATATATGTGTTCTGAATAAATTTCTCCTCTGAAAAGAAATCATAAGACTTGGAGTTTTACACAGCATAAAACCAAGCTTGAGTCTAATTATAAAAATATTTATCCTTGCCAGGAGAACCAGTCTTACAACTTCTGTAAGATATTCAGTGCTTGCCCTAGGGACTGTATCTCACATTATCTGTAGTAACCTGTTCATGAGAGAGGTCAAAAGAGTATAGCCTATGAATATTTTTAGGCATTCTCTTAAGGCCTGAATAAATTCAGACTCCTGATAAGAGATGAGCAGATGAAATGTAATAACAGATTAAATGCAAGTTTATAATGGAATCCTGGCAATACTTACCTATACTGGAGAAAACCCACAGTAAGGTTCATCATGAGTAATATAATCAATTCAGAATTAACTAAACTTGGTAGTAAAATATGATTCTTCGATAACTGATAACACTTGCGATTCCAATTTGTGATAGAGAAAGAGGAAAAATGTAGGTGGTAGGGATGACCCCATCAGCTCTCTGTATAGCTTGTTTCCCAAGGGACATTTGGCAATTTTGAGAAACAGTTGTGATGGTCCTAACAGTGGTGGGGTGGTAGTACTACCTGCATCTACTGAGTAGAGGTCAGCTTCTCTGGTGGTTCAGATGGTAAAGAATCCACCTACAATGCAGGAGACTCAGGTTCAAGCCCTGAGTTGGGAAGTTCCCCTGGAGAAGAACCCACTCCAGTGTTCTTGCCTAGGAAATCCCAAGGACAGAGGAAACTGGCGGGCTACAGTCTATGGGGTCACAAGAGTTGGACACGACTTAGCTACTAAACCACCACCAGTATTTCTCCTGGTTGTTCTTTGTACTGCCTGCATCTACTAAGCAGAGGTCAGGGATGTTGCTAAAAATCCTATAATGCACAGCACCTCCTCATTGCTTTAAACAAAGAATGCTGTGGTTTCAAATGTCAGTAGCGTCAAGATTGAGAACCCCTGCTGTATAGGAATGACAAAAAATGGTGAGACTGATGATGGAATAGTTCTGTACCTTGGCATCTAGCTATGGTTACATGAATTTATACACAGGATAAAATTGGACAGATATACACACATGCACAAATCAATGAAGATTTAAAAATATGGTAAAAACTGAATAAGGCTTATAGCCCAGTTAACATGTCAATTTCCTAGCTAAATATTGTGCAGCAAAAATTTAAGATGTCACCATAGAGAGAAATTAGGTGAAGGGTACACAGGACTCTTTGGAGTACTATTTTTGCTGCTTCCATGTGAGTCTATAATTATTTCAAAATAAAAAGTAAAAAAAAAAAAGATGAGACTGGAACAAAATAAGAACCACAGGTGTTTTCTTCAGAGAGGCTTGCTATATCTCCTTCTCTAGTGCCACTGCTGGTTGGCACAGCTGTGGGAACCAACTGAGCAGCTTGTATTCAAAGTGTGTAGTGGCCGTAGGTCTATTTGTAAATCCTACCCAGTGGTCTAGAGTTTTAGTTGACAAATTAGTAAACAACCCTCCTCACCATTAACACTTCTCCAGGGTTAAGGCTCAGAAACTTATTGAACATTTCACCCTTTTCCCTTTGATTTGGAAGTAGCCCTAGAGATACTAATGGACTGTTCCTAGGCTGTGGACCACAGTTTTAGATCAGTGCCCTAGCAGAGTTTCTATTTCTCACCACTGCCTCTTTCTCATGAAGTTGCCCCTTTCAACACACTTAACCAAATCACATCCATTCCTTTACATGCAACTCAAATTCCTTTCACTTCACTTTAAAATCCTTCTCTGACTTTCCTTCCTTCCCCTGCACCAAGCAGGAGGTGAAATAATATTTCCTTCCTCTGAAACTATTGCAAAGCAAATCAGGTTCAAGTTAAGTATTGTATGTATGTATCGATATCTATCACTACGACATAAACCTTGCAGGAGACAAAGGAGTATAAAATATGATTTACTGATTTATTTATTTATTTTACAGTTCTGCTCAGGTATTTTATTTGTTTGTCTTTTTCTTCTTCTTTTTTTTTTTGGTGGGGGAAAGGGGACAGGTTGGAAGGGAGACAGAAAAACAAAATCAAAGAGAGAAAAAAAAAACAAAACAAAACATGACTCTTTCCACCCATTGCCACCCCTGGCCCCAGGCCTGAGCCATGAGGGTGAGGATGAGCACACACACAGCAGGAGAACAGCAATAACTTAGGGTGGGGAGGAGCATCAGGAGAACACAAAGTATCCTTCCCAGACTCCATGGCAGAGGAGGCTGCCTGTCTCGAGGCTGAAGGGCTGGGGGGTGAGGTGTGGGGTGTGGGGTGAATGGGAGGAGAGGGCAGGGAATGAAGAAACTTCACTGAGTAGTGGGAGATAAAGTGCTCAATGCTCTGGATTCGGGCTTGGGAGGAGCTGGAATTGGTCACCTCCAGGGAGGCAGGGCCGGGGACTGGCAGGCTCGGGATCTCCGCCCAGCGAGCATCCCTGGCGGTGGCTGGTGGGAGGCAGGAGGGCCCAGCTGGCGCTGGCTGCGTGGAAGCAGCCGGGGAATACGGCTGGGCCGCTCACCCCAAAGCAGGCCCCAACTGGCCAGTGTGTGGACAGCCCAGGGGGGCAGGCAGGTGGCTAAACTTTGGCTGGCCCGGGGCCAGGCGCCAGTTCCAGCCTTTGCACAGGGCCAAAAACCTGGCCAAAAGGGCTAGTGGGTGTCGGGCAGTGCGAGGATTACCCCGTCGGGACCCAGGGACAGGAATACAGCTACGGAAACCATCCTTGTTGGTCTTGGGGTACAGTGCAAATAGGCCCCGGTCCCCCACGGCTCCCCAGCCCTGCAGGGCCCGGAAGACCATGGGTGATAGGCGCAGCAGAGCCCGCAACCAGAGTCGAGAGATGCCCCGGCGCATGCGGGGGCCCTGCTGTCGCACCCATTTGCCCCCTGCTGCCAGAGCTGCCAGAGGTAGAGCCAGGCCTGGCCAGGCGAGGAGCCAGGCAGCCCCAAGGCCCAGAGGGACGCCCAGGAGGCCTCGGCGCCAGCTCAGACTGAGGACAGCCCCCAGTGCAGTGCCCTGAGCCAGGAGTAGGAACAGACTGGGGGGCAGGTGCAGAGCTGTACAAAGAAGTAGGTAGGAGGCCCCCAGGCCCACCAGCCCCACCTCAAGGGCCAGCAGGGCTGCCTGCAGGCCGCCCCCACCCTGGGCCGCCAGCAATGGAAGCAGCAGCAGAAGTAGTAGGGGCAAGAGACCCAAGGAGGACCCCACTGCAAAGGAGAGTCCAGCCAGGAGGCCATGGGACAGGAGTCCAGGGAGCTGGCTAGTAGTGCCTGGCCTCAAATGTGTTGGAGGGGGTTCCGGGATGTCTGGTGAGGGACAGCCATCTCCAGGATCCCTTGGGGTCCTAAATGGAGCCCCCTCTGATTTACTGATTTAAATGAATTTCTTCTCTAGTGGTAAAAGGGACAGTTCAATAATTCATTAACTTTAGCAGAAAATGCTATCATGCCAAGAAATTAGCTTAGGCATTGCATGGTACATATGACAATTGAGACTTGACCCTGTTTTCAAGGACCTTGTCTAATAAATGTGCACACAACTAAGTATAACACAAGACCAAATGGGTAAGTGACACCAGAAAGGTAATAAAGTCATATGGGAATATAGAGTATTTAGAGAATATGTCTAATCAAAAAAACATTATCAGGGAAAAACTGTTAGGCAAAGTTTCAATTCAGGGAAGTCTTGAAAGATGGGTAAAACAATGAAGTCAAAATGAGAGATAAGAATTTCAATTTGCAGTGAAAATGTTGTGTTGAAGCCTAGAGGCAGGAAAGCACAAAACAAGCTTGGAATGCTTAATGGACTCACTTGATTTAGGGTTAAGATAGGAATGAGATATTACTTTGAAACTCTGTGGAGAGCTAATGACAATTATCTGGGTGTCATAATCAAAATTTAGTTCTACAGGGATAACATATGGCACCAATAATAAATAGTTTTGAGGATGGTGACTTCAACCTGGAAACAAGGGCATCTGGAGGAGGTTATTGTTGCAACCTAGGCCAGAATTAATGAGGGTGTGATCTGGACTGGTAACAGGAGAAATAGCTTTAGATAATAGAAGGTATGTTACAAGTGATGAATTGTCAGGTGACGTGTACAAATAATTATGGTGGAGGTCAGAGAAAAAAATGATTCTGCTTGGGTGTTTTCTGTTAGGGAAGCAGCAGTAATAATGGGCACGTGGGGGAGTGTATTGACTTGAAGGAGTGATCCTAGGTGAGAAAAATACAATGTACAAGTATTTCTAGAGATGAGAATAAACTTGTTTGCAGCAGATCCTTTCTATAGAGTAATGGGAGTGAAGCTTGAGAGAGGAGGAGTTAAGTTGTGGAAGGCCTTGTACCTAGTTAAGGAGCTTGGGCTTCATTTTTGAGACAATGGAAGCATGATCAATGGCTGTTATTTATACCACTTTTGGACATATGTACCATCTTGTGTTACTATGTAAGTTCCTGGACACAGGATTAAAGTTTGCTCAATAAATTCTTGTTGACTGATTGAATCCATTGACTCATTTTGTCAAGGAAGAATTCTTCTACCATGTGAACAATCACCTCTTATTATTATAGTTGAATTTTGAATATTGAGACTTAAAAAATGGGATCTATCCACTTACACCTGGCTCATATTTCACTTATGAAAACTTAATGATGAAATGTCAGGAATTTTGTGAGCAAGGACCTCAAGTTGGTAGCTTGAGATTGGCCATTTTGCAAGTATTTACATCAAGGGGGATTGGGAAATGCTAAAAAAAAAGTATCAAAGCTTATTTTCTGAAGAGTTGGTTTTTAACACATGGCATGGCACTGCTTATCTCCTCCTCCTTCCATTTTTTACCCCTCATCCAACTTGCTTCTAAGTTTTTTGAGGGCAGAGACTGAATCTTATTCCTCTGGATCTTCAACATTAATGTACTCAATCAATGTTTATAGAATGAATGAAGTACGCTCTTGTTATTTTTTTCTAGACTATTAATAAACAAAAGATATTAAAAAGAAAATGCCTCAAATAGACATTTAGACCTCCTGGGCCAAATTGGGTTTTTTTTTTAAGTAGTTTTACCAGGACACAATCAGGCTTATTCTTTTATGTATTGTCTATAGTTGCTTCGTGATATGAGGGCAGAGCTGAGTATTTGAGACAGAGAATGCATGGCCCACAAAGCCCAACATACCTAGGATCTAGTCTCTGAAAGTTTGCTAATCCCTGATCTAAACCCATGCCTCAAAGGTTTCTTTCAGGGTAGGGCTGTTTCTAAAAATGTCCATAATGAATTATTATACTGTATATGTTTACAGATAAATTATATTACCACATAAATCGTGCAAAGACATCAAAACTTTTTAGGAATTAATGTAAGACAGAGATAATCACAGAGCAATTTCATAAGTGCAGAGTTAGATATAAACGTTTTCCAACGGTGGAACTTTCTACCTTGAGGAGTGATGATTACTTCACATCTAAACGTATGTAAACAGCCATTCTTTAGCAGAAAGCTCTGTGTAATTTCTTCATGTTGTTGAAAAATGCTGCCAGAAACTTCTTTGATAAGAAATGACGTCGCTATAGCAATTTACACGTTCAGAACTTTAGACCCAGATTTCAGAGTGGCTCTGCTAAGTGGACTTCATGCAAGAGTACTTAAAAGAGCTAGAACAGAGTGGGACGGTTTAAGAACAGAAATACAAAGTGTACCTTTGCACATCTGGGTCACGGTGTGGTGTCAAAGTTTACATTTGCGCAATACTGGTTTATGAAGTTTATGTCCAGTGTTGTACATTCCTTGCAAGTCATCTTTAAAGGCAAGTGATGAGGTCATTTCAAATTTAATATTCTCTAGGGGAAAATTAACTTCCTGTTTCTTATTTACACATGTATTACACTGAAAATAATTTTTGAACCTTTTTTGTCATCTAAAGTCTGAAACAGAGCAGTAAGTTAATTTGATAGAATATAAATGAACACTTCAGCTACACTGTGTTGTCCCAGCTGGGAGGGCACGCCTTGGATACTATGTTTCTGCCCCAAACATCTTACGGGACAGTATTCACAGAGAATTCACAGGTGGGCTAGCGCACCACTGCCAACATAGGAGGCCTGATCACCTGACCAAACCTGGCTGACCAGGGTGGGAGGCTCTGGCCCCGGAGCACTGACTGCTCGGAGTACAGCAGGCTGGCTACAGGGGCGTATTCCATCTTCCTTTCTTTATGATGATTTTTTTTCGTCCATTAACTTGTCTGTCAATTCTAGCGCACCGTGTAGTAAAAGCAAGCGTTTAAAATTTTTAAAGTACGCAAAATTTAAGCACATTTAACTATCAACTACAAAAAACCCTCGCGGGCATTTGTTCTGGACCCTCCTCCCAGTGGGGTACACCGTGAAGCAAGCTCAGGCTCCTAGGGCATGCGGACCGTAACCGCCAGTGAGGTGAGAGAGTGGGGGAGAACTACCTGGCCTACCATCGCGCAGGCGCATTTCCGGCCGCAGTGCCCGGTGGTCTAGCTCCCTTTCCAGTAATTTCGCTAGCCGTGACGTCATCCTCGTGCGCCCAGAACCCCCAAATTTATTTTTTGCTGAAAGGGGTAAGAAGGAATGAACTGACCTCTTCCACCCCACTTTGTTTTCAGTCCTTCATTCTAGACGCGCCTACGCTTTGAGCAGTGGAGCGGGAGACGGAAAGAAAAGCACTCAGAGAACCAAATCGCGCCGGCTAGGCATGACTCGGCGACGTCGCCAGCCGCCTTACCCGGCGTGCCCCGCGCGGCGCGGGCAGAGCGGCGTAGGGGGAGGGGCGGGGAGGAGGAAGCGGCGGTGGCGGTGGCTGCTGCGGATGTCGCTGCGACTCATCGCCGTCTGAACACACAGCGGCTGCTGAGCGCCCGACCAGGGCCTGCGCCGGAGCCCACGCCAAGCTCCGCGGCTCCTCGCCCACCAGGGCGGCCCTGAGCCAGTTGTCACTGAGGTAGCGCGCCCCACATTCTCCGCTGCCCGGCCAGGCCAGGCCGGCTCTGGCGTTGCCTGGCTCCCGCTCGCTCACCCGCTCCCTCCTTTGCGCCTGAGTCACCGCCGCCGCCATGGCCGAGAATAGTGAAAGCGGCGGCCCTCCGAGTTCCCAGGACAACGCCGCCGCGGCCGAAGGTGCCGGCGCCCCTGCCGCCACCGCCTCCACGGAACCCAAGATCATGAAAGTCACCGTGAAGACCCCGAAGGAGAAGGAGGAGTTCGCAGTGCCCGAGAACAGCTCCGTCCAGCAGGTGAGGGCCGCGCTAGGCGCGGGGCGGGGCGGGGATGGCGGCAGGACCTCCGCCAGCGGCAGGAGGAGACGGTTTTGCAAGGGCTTGGGAGGAAGGGGTCGTCTCCGGAGGTGCCCTCGGCCTTTCTCCTGGGTCTGATCCCAAATTAGATCACACCCAGGTTTGTGGGTTTGCTGCTGGGGACACCGCAGAGGTTTGTGGCGGGGTCTCTTGGCCTGTTTATGGGACGCGCCGATGCCGCTCTCCTCTGCGCCTTCCTCTTGCTCCGGCGTCCGCCGACCCCAGCCTCCTCCCCTAGTTCCCCGCCTCCAGCCGCCTCCCTCTGACTCCGCACAAAGGAAAGAGACCCGCCGCCTGGCTTGGGCGGGGTGGAGGCTGGGCGAGGGTTTGGCTCAGCCCGGTCTGCGGTTTTGTCTCTTGGAGGAAAAAAAAAAAAGAGGGGGTGCTCATTGTTTTACCTGCCTGGGGGTTAAAGTAGATTTTTGGGGTGAAGAGCACGTGTGCATTTAGTTCTGCGTTTTGACCGATGAAATCTTTCCCACCTTCCAGTCTTTAAAGGAAAAAATGAGCTATGACGTAGAAATTGCTTTCAGCCGAATCTTCATAGAACTAGGCTTAAGGAGAAAGGTGGATGACTTTCATTGACGACTTGCTGGTTCTGTGTTTTTTGTTTTTTTTTAAGTGTATTTGTCATTCTTTAGATGCCAGTCGTTGGGGAGGTTTTTGTTTGATTTTAGAGGAATAGCAACGTTATTCACATGTTAGCAATTGCAGTCAGATGAAAGAGCACGAACCTGGAGTTAATGGAGGAAATTTAAAAGTAATTTACCGCTTAAAATCTGTTCAGGAATACATTTATTGCAGTTAATTAATGATCTTGAGGAACTTAAATGGTTTTAGTTTTTGTTAAACATACGTCTCAGAATATTTCCGTAATTACTGAATTGATCTCAGACAGTTGGTCAGCAGATATCAAGACAGTGTGAACAGTTTATGAGGAAGCAAAAATGAAACGTACCTGTAAGTTTCCCTTAAGGAACAATAAATAATTGCGGTATTTGTTTAAATGATTATGAAAGGTGGTGTATTCTGTCAAGTAGTAAGAATGTGTAGCATCGTGAGAAACTTTGACCACCTTTTGAATCCCTATTTTTTTGGTCTCTCAATTTTCCTATAAAATTTTCCCTTAATTTTTAAAGTATTTTCCAGCGTACAGGAAAGTTGGAATAATTGTGCAGTGAACTCTCACGTGTCCATCACCTACAGTTAGCATCTTGCTTTATGCTTTATCACACAATCATTTATTGGTCAATTTTATTTTTTGGATGCAATTCAAAGCAAGTTACAAGTATTAGTACATGTTAAGCTTTTGAACTGTAGTGTTGGAGAAGACTCTTGAGAGTCCCTTGGACAGCAAGGAGATCCAACCAGTCTATCCTAAAGGAAATCAGTCCTCAATATTCATTGGAAGGACTGAGGCTGAAGCTGAAACTCCAATACTTTGGCCACCTGATGCGAAGAACTGACTCATTTGAAAAGACCCTCATGCTGGGAAAGATTGAGGACGGGAGGAGAAGGGGACGACAGAGGATGAGATGATTGGATGGCATCACCGACTCAATGGACGTGTTTGAATAAGGTCTGGGAGTTGGTGATGGACAGGGAAGCCTGGCGTGCTGCAGTCCATGGGATCGCAAAGAGTCGGATACAACTCAGCCACTGAACTGAACCCTTGAGTTCAGGTTTTCAACTTAAAATTTTTGAAGGTAAATTTGACTTGCAGTGAAATGCAGCCAGTTGCCATTCCACGGGTTTACACAAATACACCTGTGTAATCTGAAGTCTTCTGGAGTTGTAGAGCTTTATAATTAACTGGAAAGTTCCCTCTTGCCCTTTCCTAGTGAGTTCAGTCACTCTCCCCGATTGAACCACTGTTTTTCTCTATGGACTCGTTTTGCTTATTGTAGTTCAGTTCAGTTCAGTCCTTCCAAGGAGTAAGCGTCTTTTAATTCCATGGCTGCAGTCACCATCTGCAGTGATTTTGGAGCCCCCCAAAAATAAAATCTGACACTGTTTCCACTGTTTCTCCATCTATTTCCCATGAAGTGATGGGACTAGATGCCATGATCTTCGTTTTCTGAATGTTGAACTTTAAGCCAACCTTTTCACTCTCCTCTTTCACTTTCATCAAGAGGCTTTTTAGTTCCTGTTCACTTTCTGCCATAAGGGTGGTGTCATCTGCATATCTGAGCTTATTGATACTTCTCCTGGCAGTCTTGATTCCAGCTTGTGCTTCTTCCAGCCCAGGGTTTCTCATGATGTACTCTGCATATAAGTTAAATATAGAGTTTCACATAAATGGTATACAGGATACACTCTGTTGGGTAAGGCTTTTTCATTCAGCTTAGGGTTTTGAGACTAATATGTTACTCCTTGGAAGAAAAGTTATGATCAACCTAGATAGCATATTGAAAAGCAGAGACATTACTTTGCCAACAAAGGTCCATCTAGTCAAGGCTGTGGTTTTTCCAGTGGTCATGTATGGATGTGAGAGTTGGACTGTGAAGAAAGCTGAGCGCCGAAGAATTGACGCTTTTGAACTGTGGTGTTGGAGAAGACTTGAGAGTCCCTTGGACTGCAAGGAGATCCAACCTGTCCATTCTGAAGGAGATTAGCCCTGGGATTTCTTTGGAAGGAATGATGCTGAAGCTGAAACTCCAGTACTTTGGCCACTTCATGCGAAGAGTTGACTCATTGGAAAAGACTCTGATACTGGGAAGGATTGGGGGCAGGAGGAGAAGGGGATGACAGAGGATGAGATGGCTGGATGGCATCACCGACTTGATGGATGTGAGTTTGAGTGAACTCCGGGAGATGGTGATGGACAGGGAGGCCTGGCGTGCTGCAGTTCATGGGGTCACAAAGAGTCGGACACGACTGAGCAACTGAACTGAACTGATTATATATCACAGTAGTTCTTTCTTTTTATTGCTTTTTGTCTTCCATTGTGTGAATATACCACCATAATTTATCCATTTTCATATTGAAAGTCACCTGGACTCTTTCCAGTGAGTTGCTCTGAACACTTCTGTACAACTCTCTTTGTTGGATGAATGCTTTTATCTGTCTTGTTAATGCTTAGAAGTGGAATGAGTGTGTGTAACAGGGAAGCTGAATGTTTAGTTTTCATAAGGAACTGTTGTATTTTTTTAAAGTGCTTGTACTTTACAGTCCCACTGACAGTGCATGGGAATTCCTGTTGCTCCACATTCCTACAAACATTTGATAATATCATTCTTTTTTATTTTGTTACTCTAATGAGTGTGTAGCCATGTTAACTTTTGAAGACCATAGTTCTTTCTAGGATTTCAGGTTCAGGTCTCCATTATTCTGGCTGCTTAAAGCAGCCATGCTTAAGCATTTTACTGTAAAAGATTAGAAAGAAAGTCAATATTTTGTAAATAGAAAAATTCATTTAGATCAGTTTATTATACTATTATCTGTGAGGATTTTTTAACTTTTTTGATGGTGAAATTAGAATTTCAAATTCTGTGGAAGTTTTAGTTTTACTCCTCTGTAACCAAAGTAAAACTTAAACAGATAAAGTCTTTCTGCAGCAGTGTTTTCTCATGGTAGTTGAATTTTTATTTTGAAAAATACTTTCTTTTAAAGTAGAAAATGTGATAAAAATTTAAGCTTATCATTCATTGCGTCAAGAACCTGAAGACAAATAGAACTACCTGTGGGCTCTGTTAGGGGGAAGTACATTTGCAAAAATGTACAAGAATAAGAAAAGTAGTTTTCACATGGTTTGAAAAATTCTACTTAAAGCACAAGAGAAGTTCTGTCATCTATAATTTTAAGTTTTTCTCTGAGGGTTTCACAGATTTAAACTGTTTACTACAGATTAAAATTCGTCAATAAAACAAGCTTAATGACGTTGGGATTTCACTGAAAATGTTTTGTAAAAAATTGGGAAGTATTTGGTCCTGAAAGTTCTTATGTAATCTTAGAGATAAAAAGGATAAGCAGAAGACCTACAGAAAATAATATTGAAGGCTTAGGCTTTCTATTAGACACATCCCATTTTCTACAATTTAAAAATCTGTTTTCTGTGTAATGTAAATTCTTTTACTACACTGTGCCGAAATAGTATCAGGGCTTCTGTGATAGTTCAGTTGGTAAAGAACCCGCCTGCATTGCAGGAGACCCTGGTTCAATTCCTGGGTCTGGAAGATCCGCTGGAGAAGGGAAAGGCTACCCACTCTAGTATTCTGGAGTATGTATATGAGGGTGTTCTAATTGATTGGATGAAATTATATTTAATTTCTTGGATAAGGTATAAACAAGTTGTAAGGTGGTTATTAAGTTTCTTATTTTTCCCTCTGTTTCTGTTTGTAACAGGGAGAAACAGGATACTTTAATACAGCTTGTATTCAATTTTAACTCATTCAAGGTTGATGATAAAGCTTATACTTTTTGAAATTAATGTGAAATTTATTTTTTCGTTGAGTGCTCAATGGGGTAATGTTTAAATTTCTACATAAAGGTGGTTGGAATATAAACTTTTACTGTGTCTTTCCAAGGTGGTTTCATTAGTAAGGGTTTTCATGATATAAGTAAATAGATTTTTTTAAATGTGTAATGGCAAAATCCCTGTGTATGAGATTATGTTTTCTCTTATTCATTATTTGCTATTGGAAACAGTTTGAGGATTTCTAAGTGTCAGTAAGCAAGATGAAGTCCAGGAGAATGTTGTAGTTAAAATTAGTGCAGAGAAAAGACGGAACTTCTATATACTAGCTACTGACTAGGTTGCTTTGGGATTTTTATAGTTCTCTAGACTATAGTCTTAAGATTTTGAAATACAGTCATCTGAAGTAATCAGGCAGTGTATTCTAGTTTTGGGAAATATCTTCATCACTTGAATCTTTTAGAAAAATATTAATATAATGTACGTGTTGTTAACATACTTAGATATAATGTACATACTGTACTGAATAGAATTGAACTTTTCCTTGATAGGGGAAATTACACTGACTCAGGGTCATTATCACAAACTTCATTTAAAACAAAGACTTTATAGTGTAGATCTAGAACTTCGGTCCATAGGTGTGCCTCAAGCTGTGTCTGACTGTTGAGCCCTTAAAATGTGGTTGGACTGATTTGAAATGTGCTGAAGGGGTAAAATAGACACCAGATTTTGAAAACTTGTGCCTGGTTTCTTAAGAAGCACAATGTTTCCAAGGTTCATCTGTGTTGTAGCATGTATTTTACTGCTGAATAATATTCCAGCGTACCCCACATTTTATTTCTCCAGTTGATTCATTCCTCAATTGATGGACATTTAGAGTGTCTCTACTTTTTGACTATTGTAAGGCCAAGGTGAATACTTAACACAAGTTTTTTGTGGACATATTCTTGAGCATATGCCTTTTGAGTTGAATTATTGGGTCACATGATAGCTGTCTATTGACCTGCTCTTGGGACTGCCAAACTATTTTCCGAAGTGGTTGTACCAGTTTTTTTTCCTGCCAACAATACAAGAGGATTCCAGTTACTTTCCATTGTGTGTAATACTTGTTACTGTCTCTTTTAGCTTTCCTGCTATGAAGCGTTTTGTTGTGATTACTTGACTTTCTATTACGCAAGCAGCAGTTCTTAATATGGTCTGGGGGTCCCCATAGCCCTTCTAGGAGGATCATAAGCTCAACACTGCTTTCATAATTTTCCAAGATGGTTTTTTCACTCTAATTTTCTCAGAAACAAACAACGTATTTTTTCAGAATCTGTAAGATGTGGGATACCAAGACAGATGTAAAAATTCAGTTGTCTTCCAATATGAGATTGAAGTTATTTACAAAAATTTAAAACAGTTATTCTTCACACTAGGAAAATAGTTACTTTTGGTTAAAAAAAAAAGAAAATTCTTCTATTAATGTAATGAGTTTATTATTGTAAATTTATATTTTTAAAGATTTCTTAGTTTTAATTTATAGTATATCAGTAGCTTTAACCTACTTAAAAGCTCCATGGAGTTTCAAAAGCTCTGTGGGGTTTCAAATTTGTAATAGTGGTGTCCTGAGGCCAAAAATTGCTGCAATGGAGTATTTAATAGATTACATAGATAGTTTCAAGACTGAGGATTGACTTCACTAAGTTGCCATTATTTCTCACGTAGAAACTATGGTAGCCTACTGGTCGGTTCCCTCCCTGCACCCCCATTAACTCCTAGAGCAGTCTCTGAAAAATATTAATCAGATCATGTTACTCTCTACATAAACTAACAGCTCCCCATTGATCTTGGACTTGACTTAATGGGGCCATGAGGCCTTGTGTGATAAGGTTCCTTCCTGCCTCTCCAGTCCGATGCCATCTTTCCTCCTTGGTCACTTGGCTTTTGCCTTATTGACTTTTTAGTTCCTTGGTCTGTTAATCACTTTTTTTCCCCCCCTGCCTGAGGAGTTTTGTGCAGTTTGTTCTTGCTACCCAGAATGCCTCTCACTCTTTGGCTATTCCCACTCAGTGCAAAGGTTACTTTCTCATACCCAGAATGCCTCTCACTCTGGCTATTCCCACTCAGTGCAAAGGTTACTTTCTCAAAGAAGTATCCTTAATTTTCCAGAGTAGGTTGAGATTCCCCATTGTACTTTCTCACAGTATCCTGGTTTGGGTCATAGTTTATTACAACTTAAAGCCTGTATTCATGTGATTATTTGATTAATTTGTGTGTGTGTGTGTGTGTGTGTGTGTGCTAGAGAAGATCTGTGGTTGTTCCCAGTAGTGTTACCAAAGCCTAGCACATTGTATGGGCTAAGTAAATATTTGTTTATAACTGAATCTAGGCCATATGCATGATAATGGGTAATTAATAATCAGTACCAATTACTTAGGACTTCCCTGGTATCTCAACTGGTAAGGAATCTGCCTGTGAGGCTGGAAACCCTGGTTCGATTCCGGGGTTGGGAAGATCCCTTGGAGAAGGGACATGCTGCCCACTCCAGTGTTCTTGGGCTTCCCTGGTGGCTCAGTCTGGTAAAGAATCCACCTGCAATGAGGGAGACCTGGGTTCAGTCCCTGGTTTGGGAAGATGTGCTTCCCTGGTGGCTCAGCTGTAAAGAATCGGCCAGAAAGTGGGAGACATGAGTTTGATCCCTGAGTCGGGAAGATATGCTGGAAGGGAAATGGCAACCCACTCCAGTATCTTGCCTGGAAAATCCCATGAACAGAGGACCTTGGCGGGCTACAGTCCACGGGGTTGCAAGAGTCAGACATGACTTAGTGACTGAACTGCCACCACCACCACCAGTTACTTAGTGTTTACTGAGTGCAGTACAGTTGTCCATCGGTGTCACCAGGGATTGGTTCCAGGACCCACTGTGGATACCAAAATCTGCAAATGCTCAAGGCCCAAAGTCTCCCTCTGCGTTCGTGAATTTGGACAGCTGGCTATACATAGTCTCATTGTTTTCTGCCCTCTTCTCATGGCTTCATTTGAAACTGCTCTCCCTTCAGCTCAACACTCTTGACTGCCACAGGATGTTCATTCTTGCTTCTAGTTACTGAAACAATTTTTCTAGAAGAGCTTTTCTTTTTTTTTTTAGAACAACCTTTCTTAACTGAGAAGCTTCATCTCAACCACAGAACCCAGAAAGACTTGAATCAGTTCAGTTCAGTCACTCAGTTGTGTCGGACTGTTTGCCGACAAAAAGAAGAAAATTTTGAATGACTGTTTTTCCAGCCAGTATGCTTTTAAATGCATAGACGAGAAGTTAATTCTTTACCTAAGCTAAGTGGTGTGCTAGTAGATGTTTATCAGCTAGTTCTTTGGGGGAAAACAGCACTAATTTGTAGTGTTTGCTGATTCCATGGTAGTAAATACCTCTCCCTATGGAAGGCTCTGACTATAGAGCTGGTTTATACGATTCCTGAAAATTAAGACTGAGCTGGGAGGAGCTGTTGCTTACAGTGAATGTCTTAAGGCAGGTGTCAGCCAACTAGAGTGAGCCAAATTCACCATGCCCATTCACCTCTATATTATCTGTACTTTCAGAACAGCCCATAGAGCTGAAAATATTTACTGTCTATCCCTTTACCGGAAATTTGCTGACTCCTGCTATAGGCCATTAGGTCTCACTAGATCCAGATTTTGTCACATGGTTCCTCAAAACCTTTCTTATTTGAAAATTTTGCCATGACATAAGTTTAGCAGTGTGACTGGTAGAGATATAATGCAAGCTGCATATATAATTTTTCTCATAGCCACTTAAAAAATTAATTTTTATTAGAATACTTAGAACATAAAATTTACCATCCTAACCATTTTTGAGTGTACAATTAGTTCAGTGACCTTAAATACATTCATATTGCTGTGCAACCATCACCACCATCCATCTCTAGAATTCTTTTCATTTTAAACCAAAACCCTGTACCTATAAACAATAGTTCCCCATTATCCCATCCTGCCAGCCTCTGGCAAGTACCATTCTGCCTTTTGTCTCTATGAATTTGACTACTTAGGTTTCTCATAAGAGTGGAATCATAATATTGGTCCTTTTGTGACTACCTTATTTCACTTAGCATAGTGTCCTTATGTTTCATCCATGTTTCAGCATGTGACAGAATTTCCTTCTTTAAGGCTGAAAGATACTCCATTGTATGTGTGTACTATGATATGTATATATCCCATTTTGTCTATCCATTCAGCTGTCAGTGTCACTTGGGTTGTTTCTGTCTTTGGGTTTGTAATTGTAATATATATTTTTTAACCTAGTGTATCTTAAGTATCATTTCAACATGTAACTGATATTTTAAAAATTAAGATACTTTTCTTTTTCATACTAGGTGTTCAAGATCTGGTGTGTATTTTACACGCACAGCATATCTTAAAACTAGCCACCTGTCAAGTGTTCAGTAGCCACTTTTAGTTAGAGACTTCAGAATTAGATAGCATAGCTAATAAGGTCTTCATGCTTTGTTTCCTGCTCACCTGTCCCCGGGCATTCACTGCGTTTCAGCTGTTTTTAAGTCTTTTCCTCCAACTATCACTAGCTCTTTGTCCTTTTGAGCTTTTGCCAATGCTGCTAATGACAGTAACATAATACTTACTACAGGCTTATTATACTAAGGCATATTGCATTAATACTTTTTAAAGTTTCACAACTTTATGATGAAAGTACTATTGTTACCTGTTATTTAAAAATGAAGAAACGAAGACTCAGGTTAGAGAAGTGGTTAAATGTATACACTTGGTATTTAGTGAGCCTAGATTGAAATCCAGTGACTGACTCTGGAGTCCACACCTTCAAGGCGCCTTGACTTTTCTCTGGTTGGCTTTTCAGCCTTTAGGTTTATTTAAATATTAGTTCATTGAAGTTTGCTTGGACTTGCCACTCTAAATTAGATCAGTGACTATAATCTCTGATACCATTTTGTGATTAAATGGACTTTATCCTTCCCTCCCCATACTGTAAGAATTTACAAAGATAGGGGCTGTTTTGCTTACCTCTTAATCCCATGGTACCTGCCTAGTATTGTACTTGGCACACATTGAGTAATGCAAATATTTATAGAGTGAATGAGCAAATAGTGTGTTAAAGTGTTTTTTTTGCAGTGTTTTGTGCTTAGTTGGGAATATTTTAACAGTGTGATTTGCTTAGAAAAAGGTGACGTTTAGTCTTACTTTAATCAAGTGTCCAATAGCATTTATTTTAAAAAATATTTATCTTATTTTTCGGCTCTGCTTGGTCTTCAGTGGTGCACTTGGGCTTTCTCTAGTTGCAGAGAGCGGGGGCTTCTCTCCAGCTGTGGTGTGCAGGGCTTCTCATTGTGGCGGCTTTTCTTGTGGAGCACGGGTTTGAGGCTTACGGGCTTCAGTAGTTGCAGCATTTGGGCTCTAGTTGTGACGCACGGGCTTAGATGCTTCACAGCATGTGGAATCTTCCCGGATCAGGACTCGAACACATTCCCTGCATTGGCAAGTGGATTCTTTGCCATTGTATCACCAAGGAAGTCCCAATGGCATTATTTTAGTTGTTTCTCTATCTGAGCAACTTCCACTGTCAAAAAAAGAAAATCCCATTAAAATTAGAATTGGGAGGTTTTTTAAAAGACTAATGTTGCTATCTCCAAATCTACTTGATGCAAAACTCAGTAGAGTTAGCATAATCAGATTCCATTTATTATAGGTATAAACAATATATATATGTGCATCTATTTTGCAAATACTTTTCATCACCAGAAGATATGAACTCTGGTTTGTTCTAGGTAAATTTATGCTGTTCTGAGTGAGTTTGATCTCCAGTAGATATAACTACATAGACTGCTTGATTTATTGATTAAGCAGCTAATGTGTAGATTTCTAGACTGGTATGAGGTCTTTTGTTAGATTTTTTTTTTTATAGCCTTTAAGACACTCTCTAGTTTTTATAAAGAGTATGGCTTTATTAGTTTTAAAAATACAGACTACAAGGAAAATGAAATACATCATGCATTCTGTTGAGGAAATTTCAAATGAGAAAAGTATGAAATAAAACATGTTATGTGTATGGCTGAGTCCCTTCGATGTTCATCTGAAACAGTCACAAAATTGTTAATTGGCTATACCCTAATGCAAAACTCAAAAACTTTTTTTAAAAAGGGAAATCCACTCTTAAGTGTGTATCTATCTAATTCTGTTCAGAAAAATATTCATATATTTACCCATATGTAATTTGCTACTTACTCCTGTTAAGCAGATGGATCATTCCCCACACTCTTACCTTACTCTTTATTTGTATCCTCACAGTCTTTCTATGTTGGCATATGAAGAGCCAACTCATTCCACTGTTATTTATTGATTATTTGTATTTATTAGATTGGGGCAAATGTAATTGTGGTTTTGGACCATTAATTTTAAATCATTATAACTAGGTTCAAACACATCTTTATTAATCAAAATTGGAAACATTACAGTCAACACATTTTTGCCAACGAGAAGTAAGTTTGTTTTTACCTGTAGTGTAAAAAATCTGTGCTTTAGGATTTGATGAACTTTTTAAAAGCATTTTCTGCCTCCTGTTGGTTGTGGAAGCATTTTGCCCGCAAAAAATTGTTGATACTTGAAGTGGTAGTCAGTTAGCAAGAGGTCAGAGAAACATGGCTAGTGAAGCAAAACTTCATAGCCCAATTTGTTCAACTTTTGAAGCATTGATTGTGCAGTGGGCTGTCAGGCGTTGTCGTGGAGAAGAATTGGGTCCTTTCTGTTGATCAGTGCTGGTTGCAGGCATTGCAGTTTTCAGTGCATCTCATTAATTTGCTGAGCATACATACTTCTCAGATGTAATGGTTTCGCTGGGATTCAGAAAACTAGTGGATCAGACCAGCAGCAGACCATCAAACAGTGAGCATGACCTTGTTTTGATGCAAGTTTGGCTTTGAAAGTGCTTTGGAGCTTCTTCTCAGTCCAAGCTCTGAGCTGGTCATTGCTGGTTATTGTATAAAATCCACTTTTTGTCACATGTCACAATCTGATTGAGAAATTCCTCTTCATTGCTGCATACAATAAAAGATGATGACTCTTCATAACGACGATTTTTTTGATTTACAGTCAGCTCATGAAGCACCCACTTAACTGAGATTTTTCACCTTTCCAATTTGCTTCAAATGCCCAAGACCACAGAATGGTTGAAGTTGAGTTCTTTGACAGTTTCTCATGTCGTTGTTAAGAGGACCAGCTTTGATGATTGCTTTCAATTGGTTGTAGTCAACTGAGACCAGCTGATGGCTGGCCACTCCATTCCTCATCTTCAAGGCTCTCATCTTCTTGAACCACCACTGCACTGTACATTCGTTAGCAGTTCCTGGTCCAAATGCATTGTTCTTTCGAGTTGTCTCTGCTGCTTTGCAATTCATTTTGAACTCATAAAATTGCTCGGATTTGCTTTTTGTCTAAAACGGCATTTCCATAGTCTAAAATAAAGTACACAGCAGGTAATGTCACTAGCAAAAGACAAAGCAAGAAATGCACATTTAAGTGATGTATAACATAACCACATTTAAGAATGTATTCCAGAATCAAATGGCAAAGTTTGATGCAAAGCCACAATTATTTTTGCACCAGCCTAATGCATAATATTAATATTTTTGAAGAAGGGGAAAGGGTGTTGTCATTACGAATATTGTGGTCTGCATTTTGGAGAAAGCGTTAACCTTGGAATACGGCTTTACGCCTCTGAGCCTCACTGGCCACATTCTTAACATGTGATTAAATACCTGCTTTACTAGATTATGGAGAAGGAAATGGCAACCCACTCCAGTAATTCTTGCCTGGAGAATCCCATGGAGGGAAGAGCCTGGTAGGCTACAGTCCATCGGGTCACAAAGAGTCGGACACGACTGACTTTCCTTCCTTTACTAGATTATTTGAAGGATTTCATGAGACAATATGTAAAAGTACCTAACTCAGAGTTTATATACTTCACTTGAATTGGCTTCTTTCCTCTTGATCTTTTTGTTTGCCAGGAAATTGAGTCTTAATTTTTTGTAGTAGAAGAAAGCTTAGTTTGCTAGTATGTGAAAGTGAAACATTTAATTTGTAGTTATTTGTAAACTGTATGTATTTAAACATACAGTTTTTAAGAGTTTCCATTGATAATGCACTGTAACATTTTCAACTGTTCAGATTTATAAGAAGGTGCCCCTTTCTCATATAGCTGCTTATGTTTCTGTAGTTTATCTTATGCCTGACCAACATCTTAATGTAAGATTTATGCACTGTTTTTTAATGAGGGTACTTTAAGGTTAGTCAGACCTCAGGCATTTGGAGAATAATGCCTGAGGTTTGAGTAACCTTTAATGTATTTTTTACATTTTTTGTATTTTTTTTTTTTTTTTGAGACATATAAGCAGTACTGAATAAAAAACTGATTAAAAAGTAGAGACTCTCAAAGGAACTGTGACTTAAAATATCTGTAAAGATAAGAATGTACTGGAAGATAAAAAGCAAATATAAGACAGTTTGAGAGTCTGGAACGGTATTTCTATATTGTAGGACAGCAGCTGATACTGTACCAGTAACTAACTCAGTATTGTCAGAAAGTTAAATTGTATTTGGTAGAATGGAAAGCAGTTTTGATTTTCACACAGGCGTGAACATCAGCTGGATAATCCACTGATGTGAAACACCTGACTTCGGATGATGTTGAGAAAATGAGAAGGCTACTGAATGTTTTGTAGATGGCTGAGTTGATTTCACATCATTAAATAACTTACTTTGAAGTATGTTGAAATTTTGATTCTTGAGATTCTTGAGAGTGTGTATAGTAGTTTTCACTTTTCAACCTTTCTAGCCTGTTGGAAATTTCTGTAGGTTGTCAAGAGCAAGACCAGAGTAGGAAACTTACATTTATAAGAAATATGTATCCTTAGAAACTTATTCCAGTATGTATTTTCGTTTTGAACTGGTGGTGGCCACATGAGCTGAAGGACAAAAATAAGCATATCTATCAAGGTAGTACAGAAATAACTAAAGGAAATTATGAAAATCCTTTTTGGTTAGGATTCTTCCCTAGGTATATGGAAGCATTTTATATAATTTGTTGTAATAAATTTTATGTTTCTACAGAAGAAGATTGTCTGGGCTGCCTCCTGTCTAAAGCTGCTTTGAGAATTTTTAAGAATGCTAATCAAAGGATTCGTGTCCAAAGATATTTAAGCAGCTCATACAGCTCAATATCAGAAAAACAGCCCAGTCAAAAAATGGGCAGGACACCTAAATGGACATTTCTTTAAAGAAGACATACAGATGGCCAATAAACACATGAAAAGATGCTCCACATTGATAATTACTAGAGAAGTGCAAATCAAAACTACTATGAGGCATCACCTTGCACCAATCAGAATGGCCATCATCATAAAATCTACAAACAGTAAATGCTGGAGAGGATGTACTGTTGATGGGAATGTAAACTGATACAGCCATTACGGAGAACAATGTGGAGATTCCTTTAAAAACCTGGAATAGATCTACCATATGACCCAGCAATCCTGCTACTGGGCATACACCCTGAGAAAACCACAGTTGTATAAGACACATGTACCCCAATGTTCATTGCAACAATATTTACAATAGCCAGGACATGGATACAACTTAGATGTCCATAGACAGATGAATGGATAAAAATTGTGGTACATACCTACAATGGAATATTACTCAGTCATAAAAAGAAACAAATTTGAGTCAGTGGTAATGAGGTGGATGAACACCTTACAGAGTGAAATTGTCAAAGAAAAATATCGTATATTAATGCATATATATGGAATTTAGGAAAATAGTACTGAGGAACCTATTTGCAGGGAAAGGAGGGAGACATAGATGTAGAGAATGGGGGGCTTGTGAGCATAGCAGAGGAAGGAGAAGGTGGGAAGAATGGAGAAAGTAGCATTGATATATATACACTATCATGTGTCAAATAGATAGCTAATGGAAGTGTGTGTGTGTGTTAGTCTTGTCCGACTTTTTGCGACTCCGTGGACTATAGCCGGCCAGGCTGCTCTGTCCGTGGGATTCTCCAGGCAGGAATACTGGAGTGGGTTGCCATTTCCTTCTTCAGGGGATCTTCCTGACCCAGGGATTGAAGCTAGCTCTCCTGCATTGCAGACAGATTCTTTACCGTCTGAGCTACAGGGAGGTCTGGTAGCTAATGGGAAGTTGCTGTTTAACACAAGGAGCCCAGCCTGGCACTCTGTGATGATGTAGAACGGTAGGATGGGGTGGGGGGGAGGCTTATGAAGGAGGGGATACGCATGCACGCATGTGCTAAGTTGCTTCTGTTGTATTTGACTCTGTGCAACCCTGTGGACCATAGCCTGCCAGGCTCCTCTGTCCATGGGATTCTCCAAGGAAAAGACTACTGGAGTGGGTTGCTGTGCTCTCCTCCAGGGGATTTTCCTGACTTAGGATTCGAATCTGCATCTCTTATGTCTCCTACATTGGCAGGTGGGTTCTTTACCACTAGAGCCATCTGGGAAGCCAGTGTGTAATTATGACTGATTTTCGCCGTTGTACTGCAGAAAACACAACATAGTAAGGCAATTTTCTTCCAATTAAAAAATAAATTAAAAAATCCAACTTGATGCTCTTGATTTAAAGTTGAATTTTTCACTTAATGCAAAATTTTGAGCATTCCATGTCAATAAATACAGGATTGCATTATTCTAAAACAAAAAAAAGGCTAATTTTTTTCCTCTAAGTCACTACCACTTGGTTTCTGATTTTTTTCTTGTGTTCAATAAAAGTATAATAGATAAAACAGATAAGTTCAAATGTTAGAGATCGAATTGGAAAATTTGAAGCCACTGTAAACTATTTCCTCTACCTTTTATAGAGTACAGAATAGAAGTTTAAAGATGTATGAAGTAGACGCAGGATTTTTGGCTCTTCTGTAAAAATATAACATCATATTTGGATTAAATTTTTCTAAAATACAGCTTATTTGGGAAACTAGAGCATATCTGATTTGGTATAATTAAAATTAAGATTTACTCATTTGTGTTTTCAGTGGAGTGGCAGGCAGCTGAGAGTTACTGTTATCCTTTGTTTTTGTAAAGTTTGTTCCAAGCTTTGAATAATTTACTCAGAGTAAACCAGTGTTAGTCTGTTTGGGAGTAGTTCTAATTACCTAAATTGTTTGACATCAGTTATTTGAAATTTAAAATTTATCTTTATAAGAATTGGATTATAACAGGTAGTCACATTACACAGTTTCTCTTTGTACCCTATCTCTGTCATAATGCTTTCCGATCTTCAACATGAAGTGCTATAATTCTTATTTTGAATTGCCTTAGGTGCCCCTCAGAACCAAGAGTTTCATGAAGCTAGAGGATTCTAGTATCAGTGATGTTAATTTTCAACAATGCTGTAATTCTTTAGGAGAAAGTGATTTCTTTGAGTCTGTAAGGACTTGAGATTTTTGTGAATATTGAATGAGATGATGTGGGGATGTGGTTCGAGGCATGATGTAGCTGCTTAGTAAAATAATGATGAGTATAAGTGCATTTTGAACTGTGTGCCACTAAGATCTTACCCCTTTGCATCTAGGATATCAGAGAAGCCCCTAGTATGTTCAGAGAGCCAAACTATCCTTCCCAACATTGACAATTCATGGTTAGTAGGATTCCAGCCCTTAAATATTACTAAGAGCTCAACTAAAGCATTCACTACCACACTATGATAGAAGCTTTTGAGGTTGTGGCTGTTTTGGATACCAGGTCTTAACTGTCTGCTTAATTATGCTCATGGATGACCTTCTCTTATTCTTGGGTGATCATCGGTGTTGTGATTTCTGTGTCTCATAGCTGCCTAAAACTAGAATTTTTAGACAAACTTTATTTTTAAGGTTTTTATTGAAGTATAGTTGATTTACAATGTTGTGTTAGTTTCAGGTGTACAGCAAAGTGAATGAGCTATACATACATATATACATACATATATATACACACATATATATATCTCTACTCTTTTTTTAGTTTTTTCAGTCCATATAGGTCATTACAGAGTATTGAGTGGAGTTCCCTGTGCTGATCAGTAGATTTTTATTTAAGTAATTGTTTATTTTTGGTTGTGCTGAGTCTTTGTTGCTGTGCAGGCTTTTTTCTCTAGTTGCAGCCAGTGGGGGCTTGTCTCTAGTTATGATGTGTGGGCTTCTCATTGTGTTGGCTTCAATAGTGGAGCCATATAGGCTTAGTAGTTGTGACTCGTGGGCCTTAGGGTGTGCAGGCTTCAGTAGTTGGCAGTTCCTGGGCTCTAGAGCACAGGCTCAGTATTTGTGGCACACAGGCTGAGTTGCTCCACAGCATGTGAGATCTTTTTGGACCAGGGATTGAACCCATGTCTTCTGCATTGGTAGGTGGATTCTTTACCACTAAGTCAACAGGGAAGCCCTGTAACAGTTTTTATATTGGACTATTCAGTGGGTATGTCACTAGTTTTACTTTGTTTTTTACTTATTTTTTACAGCCATTTTGTATTGGGGTATAGTTGATTAATGGGGATGGAAGTTTGGGGGAGAATGGATACATGTGTGTGTGTGGCTGAATCCCTCTGCTGTGTGCCTGACTCTATTACAGTATTTTTACTTTTTTAGTTTTTACATTGTGCTGCACTGGGTCTTCATTGTGGTGTGTGGGACTTCTCTTGTTGTGAATCATGGACTTTACAGAGTGTGCGTGTTCACTGATTGCAGCGCACAGGCTTCTGTATTTGCATTGTGCAGGCTTGGTTGCCCTGTGGCATGTGGGATTTTAGTTCCCCAACCAGGGATTGAACCCGCATCCCCTGCATTGGAAAACAGATTCTTAACCGCTGGACCACCAGGGAAGTCCCATGTCAGAGGTTTTAAAGTTACCCGATTATTATTTTAGGATTAGTCCCCTTCCTTTGTTTATTGGCCATTTAGATTTCATTTTTGTGAAGTTCTTATTTCAGTCTATTGGCTAGTTTTCAGTTGGGTTGTATTTTACTGGTCGGCAGGCTTTCTGTATAAAAGCTGGGTTTCAAGGTCTCTGTTCGTTTTGGGTATTGTAGATATTTTCACTCTGTTGCTTAACATTTTACTCTGTTAATGATAGTTTAATTTATTGTGGCTTTTTTATGGCTAAATTTTTTTGTGTCCTGTCTGGGAAATCTTTTCCAGTTGAACTAGTATTTTACTGATTTACCTTTTTGATGCTGTTTAATTGCATGGTAGGGCTTACTATGTGGCTCAGTGGTATAGAATCTGCCTGCCGAACAGGAGGTATGGATTCAGCCTGTTTCTTCCCCTGGAGAAGGGTATGGCAACCCACTCCAGTATTCTTGCTTGGAAGATCCCATGGGCAGAGGACCCTGGTGGGTGGCAGTCCTTGGGGTCGCAAAAGAGTTGGAAGTGACTTAGTGACTAAATAACAACAATTAAATGGTTCTGTTTACTTTGTGTGTGGAGTGCATGCTTTAAAAGATTTAAACTTCTTGAAATATGTTGACATGCTTTATGGCCCAGTATTATTGTTGTTTAGTTGCTGAAAAGTGAAAGTGAAATTGCTCAGTCATGTCCGGCTCTTTGCGACCCCATGGACGGTAACCTACCAGTCTCCTCAGGCTATGGAATTTTCCAGGCAAGAGTCCTGGAGTGGGTTGCCATTTTGTGTCCTACTCTTTTTTTGTGACCCCAAGAATTGTAGCCTGCCAGGTTCCTCTGTCCATAGGATTTCCCAGGCAAGAATACTGGAGTGAGTGGCCATTTCCTTCTCCAGGGAATCTTTCTGACCCAGGGATTGAAGCTATGTCTCCTGTATTGGCAGAGGATTCTTTACCTCTGAGCCACCAGGGAGGCCAGTAGCCCAGTATGTAAGTTTGTATATGTACTAGAAAAGAACACTTATTCTGTGGTTGTTGGATACAGTGTTTTATACATGCCAGTTGAGTCATCAGTTAATTAAGTTCAAATCTTTTTTTTTTTTTTTCTTTTTGCCTGTTTTATTCTATCAGTTACTGAGGTAAATGTGCTATAAAATATGTTACTGTACTTTTGGATTAGTCTGTTTTTCTCTGTAGTTCTATTTTATTTTTGATTTATGTATTTTGAAGCTGTATTATGATATACATGTACATGTAAAGTTTTCTTGTGAATTGAACACTTTGTAATGTTGGAATGTCCTAGTCGCTTTTGTATTGTATTAAAGTTTGCTTTGTTCTGGGAACTATTCAGTATCCTGTGATAGATTGTAATAGAAAAGCATTTGAAAAAGAATGTGTGTATATATTTATATATTTACACACAATATGTATAATTGAGTCTCTTTGCTGAACAGCAGTAATTAACACAACATTGTAAATCAGATACACTTCAATTGTCAAATTTAAATTTAAAACTTTATAAATTTTTTTAAAATTGTCGAGTAGCCTCACTTAACTTTGTTTGGTTAGTTTTTGTGTAGTATATCTTCACCCATTCTTTTTTTTTTTCCTTCCCTTAGTAATTTATGTGTATCTTTTTTTAAGCAACATGAAATTGGGTTTTTAGATACAGTCTGGCAATTTTGTCTTTGTAACAGGTAGTCTGTTATGTAATTATTGATACATTTGCTTCACATTTCCCATTTTACCATTGATTTCTGTTTTTCCTGTCTCTCCTATGTTGCTTTTTTCTCTTTTGTTTTGTATTATTCCAGCTATCCGGCCCCCCGGATATTTAAGTATTTAAGTGTATTGATAGCATGAATTTACTATATATTTTTGCCTTTTTAAAAAAAGACTTTAGAGCAGTTTTAGGTTTATAGCAACTTGAGCAGGAAATAGAAAGTTCCCATACTCCTCCCCGCCCCCCGCCCTCGCCCCCACTTAAATCTCCCCATCAACATCCCACCCTGGGATGGTACATTTGTTACAATTGATGGACCTACATTGACACATCCTTATCATTCAAAATTCATAGTTTAAGACTCACCCTTGGTGTTTTGACAAGTGTATATAGTGTATATGCTCTGCCTATACCCTAACTCCTGGCAACCACTGATCCATTTACTGTCTCCATAGTTTTGTCCTTCCCAGAATATAGTCTAGTTGGAATTATACGGTATGTAGCTGCATTTAAGGTTCATCCATGGTTCTTTGGATGGTTTTATAGCTTATTTCTTTCTATTGCTAAATAATATCCCTTTGTCTGGGTGTACTGTGGTTTATTTATTCACCTGTGGAACAATTTCTTGGTTGCTTCCAAGCTTTGACATTAATGAATAAAGCTGTCATATACACCTGTGAGCAGGTTTTGTTTGTCCAAAAGTTCTCAACTCCTTTGGGTAAATACCAGGGAGAGGGTCTTTGCTGGACCAAATGGTAAGACTTAAGTTTAGTTTTGTAAGAAATTGCTAAACTCTTCCAAAGTGGCTATACCATTTTGTATTCCCATCAGCAATGAATGAGAGTTCCTGTTTCATTTCCTTGCCAGTATTTGATGATGTTTCTGTTTTAGTTTGGCCATCCTAATAGTTATATAGCACTGTCTTTCTTGTTTTAATTGGCAATTTCCTAATGGCCTATGATACAAATATGCTTCTTTGCCATCTGTGTATCTTCTTTGGTGAGATATCTGTTAAAATTTTTGCCTGTTTTTTAAATTGTGTTGTTTTTTTTTTTCACCTTTACTGATGTATTTTTGTCTGCACTGGGCCCCTGTTGCTGCACATGGCTTTCTCTGGTTGAGTTGAGCTTGGGCCACTTGTTGGTTGTGGTGCGCAGGCTTCTGGCCGTGGCTTCTCTTGTTGTGGAGAACAGGCTGTAGGTGCACGGGCTTCAGTCGTTGTGGTGCCCGGCCTCGGTAGTTGCGGCCCACAGGCTCTAGAGCGTGGTCTCAGTAGTTGTGGCACACGAGCCCAGCTGCCCCTTGACATGTGGGATCCTCCCAGATCAGGGATCAAACCTGTGAACCCCGCATTGACAGGCAGACTCTCAACCACTGGATCACCAGAGAATTACTTTAAATAACAGTACTTTATAAGATGATCATTTCTAAGTGTTTTCTCCCAGTCTGGCTTTTCCCATTCTAGAGCAAAAGATTTGTGTTTCAAGTGAGATGCAAATAAAGCTCTTATGTTGCAAGGAACTGATAAGTTTCCTATTTTTTCCTCTTTTGTACTAATTATGCATTTGTTTTTCCTGCCTTGTTGCATTGGCAGGAGTTTTCAATATGATGTTGAATAGAATGAATAGAGAGCAGATATCCCCCCCTTTTTTCCTTTAAAGTTTGTTTTTATTGTGGTAAAAGTCTCATGATGTAAAACATAGCGTTTTAACCATGTTTAATGGTACAGTACAGTGGCAGTAAGTACATTCACATTGTTGGACAACTGTCACCATCATCCATCTCCCCAATTTTTCACCTTCCTAAACTGAAACTCTGTCTCCATTAAGCTCTAACTCCCCATTGCCCCTCCATGCTTCCCAGCCCCTGGCATCTAGCAGTTAATTTTCTGACTAGGTATCTTGTCTGTTCTAGGTAATTTGTCTGTTCTAGGTATCTTGTATAAGTGGAGTCAATTATTATTTGGAGAGCAGACATCCTTGCTTTGTTACTACTGGTCTTGGAAAATATTCAGTTGGTCACCATTATTACTCCAAACAGTAGATACTTTGTAGATGTACTTTATCAGGTCTTAAGTAGTTTCCTTTTATTCCTGATTTCCTGGAAATTTTCTTAGAAATGAATGCTTTCTAATGCTTTTTTGTTATTGATTGATGAGATGGTGTGGATTTTCTTTTCCTTTTGTCAATATGGTAAATTATTGGTTTTTCAAATGTTGAAATTTCTAGGGTAAACCTCACTTGGTCATTAAGAATTATTCTTGTTCTGTATTGCTGGATTTAACTTGGTGGTATTTTATGGAGCATTTCTGTCTGTGTTCATGAGGGATATTGGTCTGTGGTTTTTCTTTTCTAGTTTTGGTATCAGGGTAATATTGCCCTCATGAAATTAATTGAAAGCGTTTCCTTTTCTATTTTCACAAGAGAGGATGTGAGTTCTGGTAGCTTGAATCTTTCAAGATATTGGTCCATTTCATCCAAGTTATCAAACACCTTGCGTGCAGAGTTTTTTTTGAGCTTTTCTGGTGGCTCAGACATAAAGAATCTGCCTGCCTGTGCAGGAGACTTGGGTTTCATCCCTGGATCGGGAAGATCCGTTGGAGAAGGAAATGGTTCATGGGATCGCAAAAGAGTTGGACACGATTTAGTAGCTAAACAACAACAATAAGGAATAAGGAATTTTCCTTATTATCCTTTTAATTGTGAGGTCTGTAGTCATTTCCTTTTCTTGTTCCTGATATTGCTAATTTATATCTTCTGGCTTTTTTTTTGGCCGTTGTATCTAGATTCTAATCAATTTTATTGATATTTTGAGAGATGTTTTTCTTATTTTTCTGTTTTTGATTTCTGCTCTTTTTTGGGGGGGGGTTCATTTCTTGTTCGGAGAAGGCAATGGCACCCCACTCCAGTACTCTTGCCTGGAAAATCCCATGGACGGAGGAGCCTGATAGGCTGCAGTCCATGGGGTTGCTAAGAGTTGGACACAACTGAGCGACTTCACTTTCACTTTTCACTTTCATGCATTGGAGAAGGAAATGGCAACCCACTCCAGTGTTCTTGCCTGGAGAATCCCAGGGACGGGGAAGCCTGGTGGGCTGCCGTCTATGGGGTAACACAGAGTTGGACACGACTGAAGTGACTTAGCATAGCATAGCATAGCATTTGTTGTTTTTCTGTTTTCTAAAGGTTGAAACTTGAGGCTGCTGATGTGTGACCTTTCTTAAATTTATGTCTTTAACGCTATAAATTTTTCTAGGTATTGCTGTAGCTGCATTTTACAAATTTTGACATTGTAGCTTCATTTTTGTTCAGTTGAAAATATTTTTTTAATTGTTCTTCAAGACTTTCTTTTTGACCCATGACTTATTTGGAAGTGTTTTGTTTAATGTGGAAATGTTTCAGGTATCTCTCTGTTACCGAGAGAGGTATTTCTAACAGGTATTTCTACTGTTACTCCATTAGTGTCAGAGAATATACTTACATGGTTTCAAACTTAAAGTTATTAACATTTCCAAGGTTTGTTTTAAGACCCAGTTTATGATTTTATCTTGGTCGAGTGTCCCATGTTTACTTAAAAGTTTCGTTTTCATCTATAGGTTCCTCTGCTTTTTTCCTGTTAGTAAGTTATTTGTTAAGGACACCTTTTGTGTTGCTGATTTTAGTGACTGTTTCCTTTTAATGTCACTTACTATGTTCATTCAATTCAGTTCAGTTGCTCAGTCATGTCCGACTCTTTGCGACCCCATGAATCGCAGCACGCCAGGCCTCCCTGTCCATCACCAACTCCCAGAGTTCACTCAGACTCAGGTCCATCGAGTCAGTGATGCCATCCAACCATCTCATCCTCTGTCGTCCCCTTCTCCTCCTGCCCCCAATCCCTCCCAGCATCAGAGTCTTTTCCAAAAAGTCAACTCTTTGCATGAAGTGGCCAAAGTATTGGAGTTTCAGCTTCAGTATCAGTCCTTCCAATGAACACCGAGGACTGATCTCCTTTAGGATGGACTGGTTGGATCTCCTTGCAGTCCAAGGGACTCTCAAGAGTCTTCTCCAACACCACAGTTCAAAAGCATCAATTCTTCAGCACTCAGCTTTCTTCACAGTCCAACTCTCACATCCATACATGACCACTGGAAAAACCATAGCCTTGACTAGACAGACCTTTGTTGGCAAAGTAATGTCTCTGCTTTTGAATATGCTATCTAGGTTGGTCATAACTTTCCTTCCAAGGAGTAAGCGTCTTTTAATTTCATGGCTGCAGTCACCATCTGCAGTGATTTTGGAGCCCCAAAAAATAAAGTCTGACACTGTTTCCACTGTTTCCCCATCTATTTCCCATGAAGTGGTGGGACTGGATGCCATGATCTTCGTTTTCTGAATGTTGAGCTTTAAGCCAACTTTTTCACTCTCCACTTTCACTTTCATCAAGAGGCTTTTTAGTTCCTCTTCACTTTCTGCCATAAGGGTGGTGTCATCTGCATATCTGAGGTTATTGATATTTCTCCCAGCAATCTTGATTACAGCTTGTGCTTCTTCCAGTCCAGCGTTTCTCATGATGTACTCTGCATATAAGTTAAATAAACAGAGTGACAATATATAGCCTTGATGTACTCCTTTTCCTATTTGGAACCAGTCTGTTGTTCCATGTCCATTTCTAACTGTTGCTTCCTGACCTGCATACAAATTTCTCAAGAGGCAGGTCAGGTGGTCTGGTATTCCCATCTCTTTCAGAATTTCCCACAGTTTATTGTGATCCACACAATCAAAGGCTTGGCATAGTCAGTAAAGCAGAAATAGATGTTTTTCTGGAACTCTCTTGCTTTTTCCATGATCCAGCGGATACTGGCAATTTGATCTCTGGTTCCTCTGCCTTTTCTAAAACCAGCTTGAACATCAGGAAGTTCACGGTTCACGTATTGCAGAAGCCTCCCTTGGAGAATTTTGAACATTACTTTACTAGCGTGTGAGATGAGTGCAATTGTGTGGTAGTTTGAGCATTCTTTGGCATTGCCTTTCTTTGGGATTGGAATGAAAACTGACCTTTTCCAGTCCTGTTTCCACTGCTGAGTTTTCCAAATTTGCTGTCATGTTGAGTGCAGCACTTTCACAGCGTCATCTTTCAGGATTCGAAAGAGCTCCACTGGAATTCCATCACCTCCACTAGCTTTGTTCGTAGTGATGCTTTCTAAGGCCCACTTGACTTCACATTCCTGGATGTCTGGCTCTAGGTCAGTGATCACACCATCGTGATTATCTGGGTCATGAAGATCTTTTTTGTACAGTTCTTCTGTGTATTTTTGCCACCTCTTCTTAATATCTTCTGCTTCTGTTAGGTCCATACCATTTCTGTCCTTTATCGAGCCCATCTTTGCATGAAGTGTTCCTGTGGTATCTCTGATTTTCTTGAAGAGATCTCTAGTCTTTCCCATTCTGTTGTTTTCCTCTGTTTCTTTGCATTGATCGCTGAAGAAGGCTTTCTTGTCTTTTCTTGCTATTCTTTGGAACTCTGCATTCAGATGTTTATATCTTTTCTTTTCTCCTTTGCTTTTCCCTTGTCTTCTTTTCACAGCTATTTGTAAGGCCTCCCCAGACAGCCATTTTGCTTTTTTGCATTTCTTTTCCATGGGGATGGTCTTGATCCCTGTCTCCTGTACAATGTCACGAACCTCATTCATTAATCACCTACAAATTTGGGGGAAATTTATTAGACCTAGAGCACTGTCCATCAGAACCATCTGATTACCTGGGAAGCTTGTTAAACCATAGATTAAAAAAAAAAAAACATAGCTTGCTGGGACCTCATCCCCAGAGTTTCAGATTTGACTGGGTCCTGAGAATTTGCATTTCTATCAAATTAACCTGGTAATGGTGAAAGTTGCTCATCTGGGGGACAGCACTTGGAGAAGTACAGCTCTAGAACAGTTTCTCAACCTCGTTATTGTTGACATTTGGGGTTTTAAAATCCTTTGTTGTTGAGGCTGAGCTGTGTGTTGTAGGTTATTTAGCATCTTCCATCTCTACCCACTAGTGGCCCTTAACCCATGTTGTGACAACCAAAAATGTCCTCAAATATTGCCAGATGCTCCCCAGGGCAGATAGAGGCCTCCACTCACTTCAGGAACCACTGCCTTGGATAGCTATCTAGTGAAAACCCTTAAGTCCTTATCTCTAAGTTCTTTTGTTTTAGCCTAGTAGAATTTTCCTTGGAGACATTGTATATTATTATTTTTATGCTTGGATGTTGAAAGTCCAGACGCCAGTATTCCGTTTGATAGCTGTGAGGGGAATGGGGAGAGGCTAAGCATCTAGTATGTCTCTGTTGACTTAATCTTCTTGTTTTAGTGTTGTACTCCTGTTCTCGGTGTGTAGTATGTTCTTTAGTCTAGAGACCCTGTTCTCTTTCCAGAGAAAAAAAAATCCTTCTTTTTGTTGGGTTTGGGGAGGGACGATTGCTTGCTTAGCATGCAGTGAAGATGTGTCTGCTTTGACTTTCAAATCCCCTAC
Source organism: Bos indicus x Bos taurus (assembly GCF_003369695.1). Classification (NCBI taxonomy): domain Eukaryota; kingdom Metazoa; phylum Chordata; class Mammalia; order Artiodactyla; family Bovidae; genus Bos; species Bos indicus x Bos taurus. The sequence goes on along the minus strand of NC_040083.1, from coordinate 76,864,110 downwards.
TTTAGTCCTTCAGCATCTGTCACCTTATACCCTGTTCTCAGCCCCTAGTGGTACCATATTGAGTCTTCTAGGAATTCTGTAGATTGTGGAGATAGATTATGGGGATTGTATTAGCTTGGTTTTCTGTATTGCCAGTTGAGGATTCAGTTCTCCTGGGTCCATTGGATGTTTAGGATCAAAACTTTGTTCTAGTTAAAACCAAAAAGTCTCAATTTCTTGTATTTTATGAGTGTGTGCCTTAAAAAGTTTCTTCTTCCAGATCATATTCTGATTAAGAGACATATCTAGAATATATGAATAATTTTTATAGCTCAGTAATAGGAAGGCAAATAACCCAATTAAAAAATGGGCAAAGGATGTGAATAAAGTTGTCCAAAAATACAAATATAAGCACATGAAAAGATGCTCAATGTCATTAGTTGTCAGGGGAATGCAAATAAAAACTACAGGACATCTACTAGGGTGGCTATTAAAAACAGGTAATAAATATTGGTGACAGTGTGGAGAGATTAGAACCTTATACACCGCTGGTAGGATTGTACAATAGTAATAGCCATTAAATATTTAGGATAACGCTCTGGTGCTTCCTCAAGTGATTAAGAATTAACAGTAATTTAATTCTGCATCTGAGTATATACCCAAGAGAAATGCAATCACATGTCCACAGAAAACCTTGTACATAAAACGCTTGTTGTTGTTTAGTCGCTGCGTCATGTCTGACTCTTGCAGGACCCCGTGGGCTATAGCCTGCCAGCCTCCTCTGTCCATGAGATTTCCCAGGCAAGAATGTTGGAGTGGATTGCTGTTTTCTTTCTCCAGGGGATGTTCCCCATTCAGTTTATAGCAACATTATTCATAATAGCCCAAAGGTGGAAACAGCCCAAGTGCCCATCAATTGATGGATAAACAAAATGTTGTATATTCATACATTAGAATGTTTGGCCATAAAAAGGGATAAAGTAGTGATACATACCACAACATGCATGCACCTTTCAAACGTGTTAAGTGAAATTGCCAAGTGCTAACCACTGGACCGCCAGGGAACTCCCCAATTAGTGGTTTGTTATGGTTTGGAGTGATGGGGGGATAGGAAGGTCATAACTAAAAGGTACTGGTTTCTTTTTGAGAACATGAAAATTTCACAATTGACCATGGTGATGGTTGGATGAAATCTGTGAATATACTAAAAAGCCATTGTACACCAGAAATGGGTGACTGAAGTGACTTAGCACAGAGTATAGTTAATCTGAGTTCAGTCGCCCAGTTGTGTCTGACTTTTTGCAACCCCATGAACCACAGTATACTAGGCCTCCCTGTCTATCACCAACTCCTGGAGTCCACCCAAACCCATGTCCATTGAGTCGGTGATGCCATCCAACCATCTCATCCTCTGTCGTCCCCTTTTCCTCCTGCCTTCAGTCTTTCCCAGCATCAGGGTCTTTTCAAATGAGTCAGCTCTTCACATGAGGTGGCCAAAGTATTGGAGTTTCAGCTTCAACATCAGTCCTTCCTTTAGGATGGACTGGTTGGATCTCCTTGTAGTTCAAGGGACTCTCAAGAGTCTTCTCCAACACCACAGTTCAAAAGCATCAATTCCTCTGCGCTCAGCTTTCTTTATAGTCCAACTCTCACATCCATATATGACTGCTGGAAAAACCATAGGCTTGACTAGATGGACCTTTGTTGGCAAAGTAATATCTCTGCTTTTTAATATGCTGTCTAGGTTGCTCATAACTTTACTTCCAAGGAGTAAATGCCTTTTAATTTTATGGCTGCAGTCACCATCTGCAGTGATTTTGGAGCCCAGAAAAATAAAGTCAGCCACTGTTTCCCCATCTATTTGCCATGAAGTGATGTGACTGGATGCCATGAAATTAGTTTTCTGAATGTTGAGCTTTACACCAACTTTTACACTCTCCTCTTTCACTTTCATCAAGAGGCTCTTTAGTTTTTCTTTACTTCCTGCCATAAGGGTGGTGTCATCTGCATATCTGAGGTTATTGATATTTCTCCCAGCAATATTGATTCCAGCTTGTGCTTCCTCCAGCCCAGCGTTTCTCATGATGTACTCTGCATATAAGTTAAATAAGCAGGGTGACAATATACAGCCTTGACGTACTCCTTTTCCTATTTGGAACCAGTCTGTTGTTTCATGTCCAGTTCTAACTGTTGCTTCCTGACCTGCATACAGATTTCTCAAGAGGCAGGTCAGGTGGTCTGGTATTCCCATCTCTTTCAGAATTTTCCAGTTTATTGTGATCCACACAGTCAAAGGCTTTGGCATAGTCAGTAAAGCAGAAATAGATGTTTTTCTGGAACTCTCTTGCTTTTTCCATGATCCAGTGGATGTTGGCAATTTGATCTCTGGTTCCTCTACTTTTTCTAAAACCAGCTTGAAGATCTGGAAGTTCACAGTTCTCGTATTGCTGAAGCCTGGCTTGGAGAATTTTAAGCATCACTTTACTAGTGTGTGAAATGAATGCAATTGTGCAGTAGTTTGAGCATTCTTTGACATTGCCTTTCTTTGGGATTTGAATGAAAACTGACCTTTTCCAGTCCTGTTTCCACTGCTGAGTTTTCCAAATTTGCTGGCATATTGAGTGCAGCACTTTCATAGCATCATCTTTCAGGGTTTGAAATAACTGGAATTCCATCACCTCCACTAGCTTTGTTCATAGTGATGATTCCTAAGGCCTACTTGACTTCACATTCCAGGGTGTCTGGCTCTAGGTGAGTGATCACACCATTGTGATCATCTGGGTCATGAAGATCTTTTTTGTACAGTTCTATGTATTCTTGCCACCTCTTTTTAATTTCTTCTGCATCTGTTAGGTCCCTACCATTTCTGTCCTTTATTGAGCCCATCTTTGCATGAAGTGTTCCCTTGGTATCTCTAATTTTCTTGAAGAGATCTCTAGTCTTTCCCATTCTGTTGTTTTCCTCTATTACTTTGCATTGATTGCTGAGGAAGGCTTTCTTATCTCTCCTTGTTATTCTTTGGAACTCTGCATTCAAATGGGTATATCTTTCCTTTTCTCCTTTGCTTTTTTTTTTTTAATTTATTTTATTTTTTAAGTTTACAATATTGTATTGGTTTTGCCATATATCGAAATGAATCCGCCACAGATATACATGTGTTCCCCATCCTGAACCCTCCTCCCTCCTCCCTCCCCATACCATCCCTCTGGGTCGTCCCAGTGCACCAGCCCAAAGCATCCAGTATCGTGCATCGAACCTGGACTGGCGATGATTGGTTCTTAAAGTCAGACCTAGTTTTCAAGCTTGAAAAAGAAAAGTGAAAGTGAAGTTGCTCGGTCGTGTCTGACTCTTTCCGACCCCATGGACTGTAGCCTGCTAGGCTTCTCCATCCATGGGATTCTCCAGGCAAGAATACTGCAGTGGGTTGCCATTTCCTTCTCCAGGGGATCTTCCCAACACAGGGATCGAACCCGAGTCTCTGCACTGCAGGCAGACTCTTTACCATTTCTGCCACCAGGGGCTCCAATTTCAAGCTTAACCTGACAGTTGATTAGCTGTCACTGTGAGAGGAGCATATTGAACCCCCGTCTGTTTCTGTATCTGAAATAGGATTAAAAGTCATCTTCAGTTACTGAGGTTTAAAGAGCTGGCCTTGTAGTAGCTACTGTTTATTAAACTACCTTATGTACCTGATGCTTGAATTTTACATACATTCTCATTCGATTCTTGTAAAACTATGTGCTATGCATATTACCTTATTATTTCTAACAGCTGCCAAAGAGAGAAATGAAATGCTTAATAATATGAGAATGGTTAATTCATGATTGGACTTAATCTTTTTATATAAAATATTGTGCTACTGGTGCTTTAGCAAAGATTTTCCTATTTTAAAATTGCTTATCTTATATAAAAGGGTTCAGATCAGATCAGATCAGTCGCTCAGTTGTGTCCGACTCTTTGCCACCCCATGAATCGCAGCACGCCAGGCCTCCCTGTCCATCACCAACTCCCGGAGTTCACTCAGACTCACGTCCATCAAGTCAGTGATGCCATCCAGCCATCTCATCCTCTGTCGTCCCCTTCTTCTCTTGCCCCCAATCCCTCCCAGCATCAGAGTCTTTTCCAGTGAGTCAACTCTGCATGAGGTGGCCAAAGTACTGGAGTTTCAGCTTTAGCATCATTCCTTCCAAAGAAATCCCAGGGCTGATCTCCTTCAGAATGGACAGGTTGGATCTCCTTGCAGTCCAAGGGACTCTCAAGAGTCTTCTCCAACACCACAGTTCAAAAGCATCAATTCTTTGGCACTCAGCCTTCTTCACAGTCCAACTTTCACATCTATAACATGACCACTGGAAAAACCATAGCCTTGACTAGACGAACCTTTGTTGGCAAAGTTAATGTGTCTGCTCTTGAATATGCTGTCTAGGTTGGTCATAACTTTCCTTCCAAGGAGTAAGCATCTTTTAATTTCATGACTGCAGTCACCATCTGCAGTGATTTTGGAGCCCAGAAAAATAAAGTCTGACACTGTTTCCCCATCTATTTCCCATGAAGTGATGAGACCGGATGCCATGATCTTCGTTTTCTAAATTTTGAGCTTTAAGCCAACTTTTTCACTCTCCACTTTCACTTTCATCAAGAGGCTTTTTAGTTCCTCTTCACTTTCTGCGATAAAGGTGGTGTCATCTGCATATCTGAGGTTATTGATATTTTTCCCGGCAAGCTTGATTCCAGCTTGTGTTTCTTCCAGTCCAGCGTTTCTCATGATGTACTCTGCATGTAAGTTAAATAAACAGGGTGACAGTATACAGCCTTGACGTACTCCTTTTCCTATTTGGAACCAGTCTGTTGTTCCATGTCCATTTCTAACTGTTGCTTCCTGACCTGCATACAAATTTCTCAAGAGGCAGGTCAGGTGGTATGGTATTCCCATCTCTTTCAGAATTTTCCACAGTTTATTGTGATCCATACAGTCAAAGCCTTTGGCATAGTCAATAAAGTAGAAATAGATGTTTTTCTGGAACTCTCTTGCTTTTTCCATGATCCAGCGGATACTGGCAATTTGATCTCTGGTTCCTCTGCCTTTTCTAAAACCAGCTTGAACATCAAGAAGTTCATGGTTCACATATTGCTGAAGCCTGGCTTGGAGAATTTTGAGCATTACTTTATTAGCGTGTGAGATGAGTGCAATTGTGTGGTTGTTTGAGCATTCTTTGACATTGCCTTTCTTGGGGATTTGAATGAAAACTGACCTTTTCCAGTCCTGTTTCCGCTGCTGAGTTTTCCAAATTTGCTGTCATGTTGAGTGCAGCACTTTCACAGCATCATCTTTCAGGATTTGGAATAGCTCAACTGGAATTCTATCACCTCCACTAGCTTTGTTTGTAGTGATGCTTTCTAAGGCCCACTTGACTTCACATTCCTGGATGTCTGGCTCTAGGTCAGTGATCATACCATCGTGATTATCTGGGTCATGAAGATCTTTTTTGTACAGTTCTTCTTTGTATTTTTGCCACCTCTTCTTAATATCTTCTGCTTCTGTTAGGTCCATACCATTTCTGTCCTTTATCGAGCCCATCTTTGCATGAAGTGTTCCTGTGGTATCTCTGATTTTCTTGAAGAGATCTCTAGTCTTTCCCATTCTGTTGTTTTCCTCTGTTTCTTTGCATTGATCGCTGAAGAAGGCTTTCTTGTCTTTTCTTGCTATTCTTTGGAACTCTGCATTCAGATGTTTATATCTTTTCTTTTCTCCTTTGTTTTTCCCTTCTCTTCTTTTCACAGCTATTTGTAAGGCCTCCCCAGACAGCCATTTTGCTTTTTTGCATTTCTTTTCCATGGGGATGGTCTTGATCCCTGTTTGCTGTATAATGTCACGAACCTCATTCCATACTTCATCAGGCACTCTGTCTATCAGATGTAGTCCCTTAAATCTATTTCTCACTTCCACTGTATAATCATAAGGGATTTGATTTAGGTCATACCTGAATGATCTAGTGGTTTTCCCTACTTTCCTCAATTTAAGTCTGAATTTGGCAATAAGGAGTTCATGATCTGGGCCACAGTCAGCTCCTGGTCTTGTTTTTGCTGACTGTATAGAGCTTCTCCATCTTTGGCTGCAAAGAATACAATCCATCCTATTTCAGTGTTGACCATCTGGTGATGTCCATGTATAGAGTCTTCTCTTGTGTTGTTGGAAGAGGGCGTTTGTTATGACCAGTGCGTTTTCTTGGCAAAACTCTGTTAGTCTTTGCCCTGCTTCATTCCGTATTCCAAGGCCAAATTTGCCTGTAACTCCAGGTGTTTCTTGACTTCCTACTTTTGCATTCCAGTCCCCTATAATGAAAAAGACATCTTTTTTGAATGTTAGTTCTAAAAGGTCTTGTAGGTATTCATAGAACCGTTCAACTTCAGCTTCTTCAGCATTACTGGTTGGGGCATAGACTTGGATTACTGTGATATTGAATGGTTTGCCTTGGAAACGAAGAGTCCGAAATGCAGTACTTGGATGTAGTCTCAAAAACGACAGAATGATCTCTGTTCGTTTCCATGGCAAACCATTCAATATAAAAGGGTTATATATCATATATTTTCAAAGGAAGGAAAGTTCAGATGGTACAGGTCTGAAATATTTACTGCAGTATAATTTCACTTTATATTTATGATTTTTAAATAAAAGTTAGATTGAGTGTTGTAACTTGGTTATGGAAATTTTCATTTATACACAAAGATAGAATGTGATGAATTTTGGTTCACCTCTGACAATGATTGACGTATGATATATCTTGCTTTATGTTTATATTCCTCTACATCTCCCCTCCTACCCCTGGAAGAAAATGTTAGATATTATTTAATGTGTCTTTCCACTTATTGTGACAACCAGAAATACCCCTTATATTTCCAAAACATTGCCTTGATGATAATGTTATTGTCTATTGAGATCCATTTGTGTAGGGCATTGTGGTATGATGGGATTCTTTGAATTTCTTTACCCACCCTGAGATTTTCTGACTTCAACAGTGGAGTAAAACCTAAGTATATAGGTGATTTTGGTGAAAGTGTGAGAAACTTATCTAGCATAGAATGAGTAAACTTTTCTTATCTTGGTTTGGCCAGAAAGTTTGTTCTGGCTTTTCTGCAAGATATTATGGAAAAACTCAAATGAACTTTTTGGGTAGTCCAGTAGTATGACACACTCTTCTGTTGTATGTTTCTGCATTTTATTCTCCTCCCCGGGAAGCCTTTCTTGGCTTCTTTTTACGAAAACTTTGTCTAAGTCAATAATAAGAGGTTGGCTTTCTCTATATTGAAGTAGAAAGGAGCAGAATTTGACATCGAAATCTGAGGAAAGGAATATTGTAAACTTGATAAGAGCTATGTGTAGCTTGAACAACATTTAGTACCATTGATGTAAAATTGAATAAGGCTATGACAAAGAAGTGGATTATTATGCTTTGAATATAGGATATATGCATCTGTAATAAAACGTTTGCATTAGACATGAGTGAAATGGTAATACTCATTTCCCACTAAGATCAAGATACGGACACAGAAAGGATATGTCTTCATACTGTTTGAGTTATTGTAGTATCAGTAATTGGGGGCTTTTTGAAGTACTTCTTCTAGAAACTAGACTAGATAATGCTATGTAAACATCTGTAATACATATTTATTTTATTCTTACTTAGTTCAAGGAAGAAATCTCTAAACGTTTCAAATCACATACTGACCAACTTGTGTTGATATTTGCGGGAAAAATTTTAAAAGATCAAGATACTTTGAGTCAGCATGGAATTCACGATGGACTTACTGTTCACCTTGTCATCAAAACACAAAACAGGTAAGTTTTTAGAAACATTTTAGCTGTAAACCATGAATAAATGTTTATAATTCCCTTTTAAAAATAATCAGTCTTGGCTTTAAATGATTTGCTGTCATTAATGTGTAAATAGATTAAAATTCATTTATTTGCTGCTGTTGATAACCAGATGTTTTTTAAAAAGCCAGTATGATTCGGTAATGCTGATACTTACACATTTGATATTTTAGCATGTTCATCATCATTATTATTATATTACTTGAATTACAGAACAACCAAATTAATGTTCTGAGCTGTGTTTTTTGGTCTCAGAATTTTGGACAGAGATTAGAGGTGTGATTCATCTTCTTTGCAAACCACAAATTAGTAACCATATTTCATTAAATCTAAGGCACTATTCAGTTCTTAAGAGATACTTTTGTGTACCAATAAGAAAAAAATATCACCCATTAAATTGGTATATTTTCTTTTCATTTAGAATTATTTTCTACTTAGTGAAAGAGCTCCTTAGAGCTTCCTTAGACATATTCTTACTTGGATATGGCATTTTATCATCATTCAGATTAAGTGAGATTCAGAGCTCTTAACTGGTGTCAGACGGAAAGGTTTTCTAATAACCTCTCCTTATTTTTGCTTGATATTAAGTAATAATGAGTTATTATTTGTATTGATTTTGCAGTCTTCTTTGGTCAAGTCTCTTTTTTTACTTGCAGCATTTTTAGTTCTGAGTAAAACTGCTCCCCAGTCCTTAAGAACTTAGGAGATAGATTAAAAATTGCTTATACAGTCAGGCTTTGTGATTGTCATCAGTCATTAATTCTTTTTTGTGAGGTGATCTGTCTCCCTCTCTTACACAATCAATATGATTGAAATGTTTATGACATTTTTTACGTTTATGAATGCTTTTTATGAAATATTTACGACAAGTGTACTTGAGGTGAAGAAGGCAATGGCAACCCACTCCAGTACTCTTGCCTGGAGAATCCCATGGGCGGAGGAGCCTGGTAGGCTGCAGTCCATGGGGTCGCTAGGAGTTGGACACAACTGAGCGACTTCACTTTCATTTTTTACTTTCATGCATTGGAGAAGGAAATGGCAACCCACTCCAGTGTTCTTGCCTGGAGAATCCCAGGGACGGCGGAGCCTGGTGGGCTGCCGTCTATGGGGTCACACAGAGTCGGACACGACTGAAGTGACTTAGCAGCAGCAGCAGCAGCAGCAGCAGTACTTGAGGGGTAATTGAAGTATTGTTTGGATTTCATGGGATTTTACTATATTTGTTTATATGCATGTTCCTTGTGCTTAATTTTCTCAGCATATATACTTTACGATAATTTGAGTTGGTTTAAAATCTTTATTTGTACCTGTTGGAATTTTACAGCTCCTTTTGAAAATAATTTGCTCCAATGTTTATATTATGGTGTAAATTATTTTTCCTAGGCCTCAGGATCATTCAGCTCAACAAACAAATGCCAGTGGAACCAGTGCTACCACATCATCAGCTCCTAGTAGTAACTCCACATCTGGTTCTGCCACTAGCAGCCCTTTTGGTTTAGGTAAGTATCTTTAGTCATTTTTCATAAGGATAAAAATAAACAAATTTCCTTTTTCCCAGGATAGTTTTAAATAAGATGACAGTTAAACATTAAGTCATATTAGCAATGACAAAAACTTCTTTAGCTTATTTCTGTAATTGTAATTATTAAGGGGATATTTGGGGATACAGATGTGCTTGCTTAGGTTACATTTATATATAATAAGTGATCAGTAAGTGGCACATTTCTTTTTAATGAAAGAGATGTACTGTATGTGTACCTGATTTGACCACCACATAATTGACTCTGGAAAAGATTAGCTAGTTGTTGATCATAAGCTAACCCCTTGAACACGATTTTCTCCTTTGTAAAATGAAAGGATCAGATTGCATTAGTGATTTTCTAACTGTTCTAAACTCACACAGAAAGGCCTGATGCAAGCCCGGTAGTTAAGGATCTTCTGCATCAGCCAAAACACTTTTCTTATATTAGTTTTTACAATGAGGTTCTTAGGAAGGTTTAGTTGGGGAATAGAGTGATCTGAAGCTAACAGAAGTTGAACTAGATAGATAAATGGCTTAGTGCTTCTTTCCATTCCTAAGTTGTATGACAAGTATAATACAATGAAATGACATTTTAATTCATTATTGACTGGGGAACTTTTGGCAGAAACTAACACCTGTGACCAGCAATTTTTATTTTGGGTAGCCAAAAATTAGTTCTGTTATTTTACTAATACTTTGCAGTTTATTGCATTGAGTAGTTAACACCTGACACACCTGTGAAGTCTTCCAGCACCGTGAGTTTTATTTTCACTTTCTGTATCAGAATCAGTCACTACAGTTTTCTTTTTGTTGGTCTAATACTCACATCATCTGAATCAGAACTGTATTCTAAAGAACTGTCATCTTCTGAGACGGTAGCATATATATCACTTAGACATTCAGAGAAAGTATCTGCATAAAATTCACCTATTAATTCTTCACTCAGAATTTCACGATGCATTGTTAAAAATTTTACAGTAATACATGTGAGTTTATAATATACACAAGGTTGGAACAAAAACCTGACAGCAAAATGTGAATAATGACATGATAAGTTGTGTAATGAATCCTTATACAGTTTTCGTGTATCGAGGCTCATATTTTCTTTCACTTCCAGGAGAAGTTTTTTAGTAATTTATTGATAGCTCTACTGTGCCAGTTACGTTGGAAACAACATTTAGGGCATGGCATTGATTCACATTCTCTCTCTCTCTCTTTAATGTTTGATTTAAACACATCTTGGGCTAAATGTTTCTCTTTTGGTTGAGGCAGATGAGTTTTAGATGGAAAATTGATTAACATGAACAATCTAGAAAGATTAGGATGAAATTATTTAGTGTGTTATTGAGGTAAATCTCTTCCCTCAATTTTTTTTTTTTTAATATTATTTATTTGGCTGTGCTGGGTCTTAGATGTGGCATGTTAACTGTTAGTTGGGTCATGTGGGATCTAGTTGCCTGACCAGGGAGTGAACCTGGGGCCCCTGCATTGGAAGCATGGAGTTTTAACCACTGGACCACTAGGGAAGTCCCTCTTCTCTCATTTTATAGGCAAAGAAATTAAAGCCCACAGAAACTTTTAATTAATTTGTCCCTTTGCTGCTTATTTCATTCCCATCCCCTCCTATCATAGTTACTTTTCTCCATTAGTTCTTCTGTTTACCCTGTATATTTGGCTTTTTTTTTTTTGCTGTGTGTTTTCATTAAGATCTGTCCCATGTTTAAACGAAGAAGGCAATGGCACCCCACTCCAGTATTCTTGCCTGGAAAATCCCATGGACGGAGAAGCCTGGTAGGCTGCAGTCCATGGGGTCGCAAAGAGTCAGACACGACTGAGCGACTTCACTTTTCACTTTTCACTTTCATGCACTGGAGAAGGAAATGGCAACCCATTCCAGTGTTCTTGCCTGGAGAATCTCAGGGATGGGGGAGCCTGGTGGGCTGCCGTCTCTGGGGTCACACAGAGTTGGACATAACTGAAGCGAATTAGCAGCAGCATCTGCAGCATGTTTAAAAGCAACAGAATCCCACTACCACCTTTCTTTTTCTTTCTCAGCTATTTTTCGAAAAGATATATTCTGTTTTCTGTCTGTATTTCTCTTTCACTTGTTTGTTGTGCTCTATTTCTTGCCCCCATCAGTTCCCTTGATAAAGTCACCATTGACTTCTTAGCTTGCCAAATTTAATGGACACTTTTTTAGATTTTTAGACACTTAGATTGAAAGAAAGTGTTTTAAACTCTAAATTGCTGTCTTCTAATGCTTACCAGTCTTTCCTTGAAATTTTTTTTCTTTAATTCCTGATATGCTTTTTCCCTGGTTAATTTTCTGACCAATTTTTTTCTCTCTCATTTGTGGGTCTCTTCTTCCTGTTCTTTTTATAAGTATTGTTCTGCCAAGTTCTGCCTTCTCTTTCTTCTGTTCTTTTATTCTGTTTTCCCCAGTGATGTTATCCTAACTGTAAATTGTTGACTCTCGAATCTTTACCTAAACCCACATCAATTCTGAACTCCATGCCTTGTATTCGGCTTTCTTTGATACTACCTGATGTTACTCTTAAGTACTTTAGCCTGTATGTTCCTTCTTAGAAAGCAAGATCAGATCAGTCGCTCAGTCGTGTCTGACTCTTTGCGACCCCATGAATCGCAGCACACCAGGCCTCCCTGTCCATTACCAACTCCCGGAGTTCACTCAGACTCACGTCCATCAAGTCAGTGATGCCATCCAGCCATCTCACCTTCTGTCGTCCCCTTCTCCTCTTGCCCCCAATCCCTCCCAGCATCAGAGTCTTTTCCGAGGAGTCAACTCTTTGCATGAGGTGGCCAAAGTACTGGAGTTTCAGCTTTAGCATCATTCCTTCCAAAGAAATCCCAGGGCTGATCTCCTTCAGAATGGACAGGTTGGATCTCCTTGCAGTCCAAGGGACTCTCAAGAGTCTTCTCCAACACCACAGTTCAAAAGCATCAATTCTTCGGCGCTCAGCCTTCTTCACAGTCCAACTCTCACATCCATACATGACCACTGGAAAAACCATAGCCTTGACTAGACGAACCTTTGTTGGCAGAGTAATGTCTCTGCTTTTGAATATGCTATCTAGGTTGGTCATAACTTTCCTTCCAAGGAGTAAGCGTCTTTTAATTTCATGACTGCAGTCACCATCTGTAGTGATTTTGGAGCCCAGAAAAACAAAGTCTGACACTGTTTCCCCATCTATTTCCCATGAAGTGATGGGACCAGATGCCATGATCTTCGTTTTCTGAATGCTGAGCTTTAAGCCAACTTTTTCATTCTCTACTTTCACTTTCATCAAGAGGCTTTTTAACAAATAAATAAATTCATCATCTTGTCTCAGACTACCTCTCTCCAGCCAAGTCTCTTGGTCCATAAAATCTTTTCTCTCCCACCCCGTGTAATGATTGTATTCTGTTGCTACTCCTTGATGTAGCTCCTCAACTTTTAAAATGTTTATTACTCTATGTGATTTCCACACTGTTATTAAAAATATCTTAAGTGACTGTCTTGCATTTGAAATATATCAAGATTTTGTGATGTAGCCTCTCCATTTTCGTTTAACATTCTGCACAAGTACACTGGTTAGGATAGGCTATCCTGTGGTAATGTGTCTGCTTAGTTGCTCAGTCATATCCGACTCTTTGTGACCCCATGGACTGTAGCCCTCCAGAATCCTTTGTCCATGGGGATTCTCCAGGCAAAAATATACTGGAGTGGGTTGCCTTTTTTTCATGACTTCTTTTTTTACTGAAGTATAGTTGATTTTACAGTGTCAATCTGCTGTACCGCAAAGTGACTCAGTTATACACATACATACATTTTCAGAAAATCCTTTGGCATTATGATTTTCCACAAGATATTTAATATAGTTTCCTCTGCTGTACATTAGGACCTTGTTTATCCATTCTAAATGTAGTAGTTTGCTCATGCTTTGTGTGTTTCACTGGTCAGTGAGGCCTCCATCTACATAGTCCTCAGGGACTCAAACTAATGGAATTATACTATCTTGTAGCTGCACCATTTGGAATAAGGCAGAAGATAGAGCTAAAGTGTTTTAAGCTGAACCTTATATTGTAAACTTGGGCCAGAAGTGACACATACCATTTCTTACAGTCTTTTGGCCTTAACTAGTCACATGGCAGTTTGTCCAACTGCCGAAAGAAAAGAAGACTGCACATGAGATGTTTGGTGAGCACTGTTGTCTGCTCTTTTGGTCATACTGAATTTTTTGTGGTTTGAGAATGCATCAGTTCTCAAATTTATATCTGTGCTTTTGTAGGTAATGTCTGTTGTGCCTAGTATTAAATCATCCTCCTAGCTCTCCCTACGTCTTGCAAACTTATTCATTTTCCAAATTCATTAAATGGCGTTTTGTGGAAAAGTAGCCATTTTGCTTTTAATATATTATCTATGAATATATTAAGGTACTGTTAATATATTATCATGATATTCTGTGATAGTCTCTGTTGCAATATTTATTGTGCATTTATTTTGTCTTTCCTACCAGATTGAGTTCTGAGGGTATGCTTGTCTTTCTTGTCACCTTATTCCCAACATATAGCACAGTACTCAGTAAGTGAGAAATGAATGCATTTGTTTGGTTATATACAAAGTTTTACAATAAACAGTCACCCTCCTGTGTCTGTTAGGTTTCTCCATGATTTAATTCCTTCAGAGAAACATCTGTTTCCATGATGGGCAGCAGCTCTGTTCCAGCCAGTCATCAGTGAATTCTACTTGTTAAACTAGTCACTAGTCTTCTGGAAAGAGATTATTAGAAGTATCTTCTACTGTATATTTTTCATTTTTTATTTTAGTGGGCATATTCTGGGATTTTTTTTCTTTCTGATACCAGCCAGGTCTCCAGCACTGCCTGGGTGGGTATCCAGTAGTTCGATTCTGACACTAATCCCTGGAGTTAGTGTTAGATCCTGCAGGTTAAAGGACTTGGTCCCCTGTGACTGCCCCTACTTCAGATACCAGTCCAGTCTCAGGCTACCTGTACTTCTGACTGACAGGCAGTAAATTGGGGGTTCCCACAGCCCCTTATCTGGTTTGATGATTTACTCAGATGACTCACTGAATTCAGGAAAACACTGCACTTAAATTTACCAGTTTTTTATAAAGGATAGACCTCAGAAATAGGTAAGTGGAAGAGGGAGAGAAGCGTAGGGCAAGGTATGGGTGTTGGGGGAGAGTACAGAGCTTCTGTAACATGTCACCTCATACAATGTAAATTTGTTCACCAACCCAGAAGTTTGTGAATCTCATTGCACAAGAGTTTCACAGAATTCCATCTCTAGATCCTCTTCTAGCCCTGGAAGTTGGTGAATGGGCTGAACGTTCCAACTCTCAAAAAAATCCCATGATCTTTCTAGCGACCACCACATTCTGAGGCTATCTGGGGGCCCCATCCTAAATAATATCATTAACATAAATGAGGTATGATCTAAAGGGACTTGTTACAGATAACAAAAGACATTCCCTTCTGTCAGGAAATTCTAAGGGTTTTAAGAGCTTTGTGTCTGGAACCAGGTGCAACAAACAACCAAATAATGTTTTTGTATTATACTGTGCATAGGAAATACATGTTTATTTGGTTTTATTATTTAAATATCATAGTGAACACAGTTATTACTAGTCTCAATTATAGAAATTAAACATGTACTTACAAAAGTAATAGGAAATCTATTTTTGCTTTAAGCTGAATGGTTTTCTGTTAATAGGCTATTGATTCAGTTAATATTTTTGCTTCATCTTCATATTTTAGCACAGTCATATTAATGATAAAATTTCATTTGTGTTTTTTCCCTTTATCTTCTTAGGTGGCCTTGGAGGACTTGCAGGTCTGAGTAGCTTGGGTTTGAATACTACCAACTTCTCTGAACTACAGAGCCAGATGCAGCGGCAACTTATGTCCAATCCTGAAATGATGGTCCAGATCATGGAGAATCCCTTTGTCCAGAGCATGCTTTCAAATCCTGACCTGATGAGGCAGTTAATTATGGCCAATCCACAAATGCAACAGTTGATACAGAGAAATCCAGAAATTAGTCATATGCTAAATAACCCAGATATTATGAGACAAGTATGTGAATAGTTTCATTTAGTTAAGAAATTATATACTTATTTTTTCCTATTTTCTGTATTTAAAGAGCTTGCCAAATACATAAGCTAAAAAAAATAAACCCTAATCCTTATTCAGGAAAATATAACAGCACTAATTCGAACTATCTGAACTTTGAATTTTGTGCTGTATTTTAAAGGTTTTTTTTTTTTTTTTATAAATAGTTGTTTTGCAGATCTAAGGAACAACGAGTCCAGTTCAAGAGATGGACATTCCTGCAGAGCACAGTGTTTCTCTCTTGATGTTATTTGAATGTTAGCTTGCTTTTTGAGGTGATTTTCAGCAGGAACTATTCACAATATTATTTCTTTTTTTTTAATATTATTATTTTTTTTAACACCAAAAACATTTTGTTTTGGAGTATAGTCAATTTACAGTGTTGTGATGGTTTTAGGTGAACAGCAAAAGGACTCAGCCATACATATACATATATCCATTCTCCCCAATTCACAGTACTTCTCTGATTTAAGTATTGAAGATTGCTAATTTCTAATTAGAAAACTTAGAAAATTAGCTCTGACAGTTAATCTCAGCATCTTTTTCCTCCCTCTGGAAATCTTTTTCTTAGACATTGGAACTTGCTAGGAATCCAGCAATGATGCAGGAAATGATGAGAAACCAGGACCGAGCCTTGAGCAACCTGGAAAGCATCCCAGGGGGATACAATGCTTTACGGCGCATGTACACAGATATTCAGGAACCCATGTTGAGTGCTGCACAAGAACAGGTAATACCACTGCTCTGTGCTTCAGGGCAAGGCTCCTGTTTTAACACAAATACATTTATGATTGAGTGTTGTTTTTGTATACAAAAATGCAGTTTTCATTAACAAAGATTTCTGTATCTGTTATTTAAGACAAAACTTATTCTTTATGATTTTTTGTCTTTTATTACAGTTTGGTGGTAATCCGTTTGCTTCGTTAGTGAGCAATACATCGTCAGGTGAAGGTAGTCAGCCTTCCCGTACAGAAAATAGAGATCCATTACCCAATCCGTGGGCTCCACAGGCTTCTCAGAGTTCATCAGCTTCCAGTGGCACCACCAGCTCAGTGGGGGGCACTAGTGGTAGTGCTGCTGGTGGTACTGCTGGGCAGAGTTCTGCTGCGCCAAATTTGGGACCTGGAGTAGGAGGTATGCTCGTAACAACTGATGCCTCTTGTTATCCTGTGTGCTTTTGTGTGTATTCGAGGAACAGCTTTTATGAACTACCTTTTCATGTTGTAAGATGCTTTTTTTTTTTCCCTTAAGGATGCTTTAAATATGTAATGATTAGTATTGTGTGCATTGTAGTTCAAGAGGTTACCAAAGATTTCCAGAGGCAGTTTTGTGGTTTTGTCTTCTCATAAGATGGCTTGGGAGAAGTGGATTGTCTTCTCCTTTCAACAGCTTAGGGAAAGTGAACTGTAGGGGCAGCACAGTTAGCTGTAACTCAATCAGTGGGCACATTTTCCTTGGCTTTAGTCCAGTTTTGTGTTCTTTTATAGGACTCAGTGGGTATCCACTCCTGACACCAGGGCTCAACTTAGCTGCATCAGAGCACCTGCTGGCTTTGTTTTAAAAGTCAGCTTTCTAAGTCTTAACCTCAGACCTGTGGATCAGAATCTGCCACAGTGGAGTTTAAGATAATGTGTGTGTAAAAATGCTAGAGATTCTGATGTGTGAGCAGGTTAGGAATTTACTTTGAGTCATTTTTTTGTAGACTAGATTCAATAAGTGGCTATCCTTTTCAGTTATTCAGATATTTACATGCTGAGCATTAGGTCCAAAATCAGTAGCTAGAATGATTATTTTAGTCTTAATGCTTAGCATTTAAATGAGAAGAAATGAAAGCATGAGGCCACTTCCCTCAGGTGAGAGTGATTGGGTATATTTTAAAAGATAACTGTGTTTTGGCAGTGAAACTGGAAAGATGAGATTCTGTATAAGGAATTTTAAAAAATTCTTTACTGAGAGGCAGTAATCAGAATGGTCACAGAAGTATATATTCTTCTATAGAATACAGTGAGTATAATGAGGTTTTTTGATAAAATGTAAAGTGAAAGTGAAAGTCACACAGTCGTGTGTGACTGTTTGTGATCCCATCAACTGTAACTTGCTTGACTCTTCTGTTCATGGAATTCTCCAGGCGGGAATACTGGAGTGGGTTGCCATTTCTTCCTCCAGGGCATCTTCCTGATCCAGGGATCAAACCTGGGTCCCCTGCATTGTAGACAGATTCTTTACCAACTGACCCACTAGGTAGCCCTAGAATACAAAGTAGTTTTGTAAAAATTTAATTAATGCCATTTTTTAAAATTGAGGTATTATTGACATAAAACATTATATTAGCTTCAGGTATCAGGTGTAAAGTGAAATGATACAGTATTTGTATTGCAGAATAATTGCTGTGATAAGTCTCAGTTCAGTCACTCAGTTGTGTCTGACTCTTTGTGACCCCATGGACTGCAGCACACCAGGCTTCCCTGTCCATCACCAGTTCCTGAAGCCTGCTCAAAGTCATGTCCATCAAGTCGGTGATGCCATCCAGCCATCTCATCCTCTGTTGTCCCCTTCTCCTGCCTTCAATCTTTCCCAGCATCAGGGTCTTTTCCAGTGAGTCAGTTCTACGCATCAGGTGCCCAAAATATTGGAGTTTTAGCTTCGGCATCAGTTTTTCCAATGAATATTCAGGGCTGATTTCCTTTAGGATTGACTGGATGGATCTCCTTGCAGTCCAAGGCACTCAAGAGTCTTCTCCAACACCACAGTTCAAAAGCATCAGTTCTTTGACACTCAGCTTTTTTTTATAGGCCAGCTCTCATATCCGTACATGACTGCTGGAAAAACCATAGCTTTGACTAGATGGACCTTTGTTGGCAAAGTAATGTCTCTGCTTTTTAACATGCTGTCTAGGTTGGTCATAGCTTTTCTTCCAAGTATCAAGTGTCTTTTAATTTCATGGCTTCAGTCACCTTCTGCAGTGATTTTGGAGCCCCCCAAAATAGAGTCTGTCACTATTTCCATTGTTTCCCCATCTATTTGCCATGAAGTGTTGGGACCAGATGCCATGATCTTAGTTTTCTGAATGTTGAGTTGTAAGCCAACTTTTTCACTCTCCTCTTTCACTTTCATCAAGAGGCTTTTTAGTTCTTCTTTGTTTTCTGCCATAGGGTGGTGTCATCTGTGTGTCTGAGATTATTGATATTCCTCCCAGCAATCTTGATTCCAGCTTGTGCTTCATCCAGCCTGGCATTTTGCATAATATACTCTGCATATAAGTTGAATAAGCAGGGTGACAGTATACAGCCTTAATGTACTCCTTTGTCCAGTTCTAACTGTTGCTTCTTGACCTGCATACAGGTCATGTCTAAATATCCAAAGTTAAGTCTAAAAATCCAAATAAACCATGTTTAAAACAAGGAAAATACTATCCTATTCTGATTTTATCAAATGCTTATTTGATTTTTACTGATAAACTTTTTAGAGAGATGCTTCATTCACATTTTAGAGGTCTAAGAGCAGAGACAAAGGTTTAATAAGGTTTCCCAGCTGATAGACAAGTTATTTTTAATTGTAGCATGGTGTCTACAGTAACAAATTTGTCTTACAAACAAAATGGTCTTGTAACTTTTTACTCAGCTTTTTTATTTAATGGCTTGATACGCTATTTAAGATTTCATGTTAATATTTCCATCAAAGCAAAACAAGAAACAGAATAATGATTGTACTGTGATGGCCTAACATTGTTAGCATATTTTTATACTATTAGGACCTTTACTCAACTGTTTGAAGTTAAGCACACATATACCCGAAAGGTGAAATTCTTTACTCTTCTTTTGCCCTGTAAGCATTCACTCTGGAAACTGAGGAAATTGTTTGCAAGGGTCAGCAAATTTTTCTTGCAAAGGGATAATAATACTTTAGGCTTTGCAGGCCAAGAGCCAAAAGAACAAAATCAAGACTATTTTATAGAAGGGAAGGGAATTCCCTGGTGATCCCAGTGATGACAGCTCCTTGCTTTCACTGCATAGGGCATGAGTTTAATCCCTGGTCAGAAAACAAGCCATGTGGCATGGCCAAAAAAAAAAAAAAAAGAATATTATATTAGAAGACCAGTCTCCACAAGTTCTTTTATTGATGGAATCAAAAATATAATAATTGGGTATAATACTATTTTTGTTGTTTAGTCACCTAGTCACGTCTGACTCTTTGAAACCCCATGGACTGCAGCACACCAAGCTTCCCTGTCCTTCACCAACTTCTGGGGTTTGCTCAAACTCAGGTCCATTGAATCGGTGATGGATTATATTGTTTTACACATTCCCTAATGATAGGAAGGAAATTCTTTTTAGGGATAACATTTTGCTTAATTCACAGTGTTTCCTCTCATCAGTTGCAAATCATTTGTAAATGTTCATCTATTAATACTGATAAGTAATGAGATTTTACTTTTTTTCATTTCAATTATGTATTGATTCCAAAAATATGACTATAGCATATTCATTAGTTGGAAAGCATTTGTAGGATTCTGTTAGAGTCTTCTTGGTTTTTTAACATGTCATTGCAGATTAATCAATTCCAGTTGAAGATTAGGTCATAGTGCCTCAGTTAAACAGTGAAATGAATTTTAAAGTATGGATATTTCTTTGTATTTGCACTAAGGTCCAAAAAAATGCTGCTGGAACAACAGTATAAGCTCAAAACTATGTTTACTGCAAATCTATGAAAAGAGATCTTGTTGGTTGTTGTAACTTGACAGCACAAGAATGTATAAAGCAGCTTGACATTGTTTGTGATTCAAACAGTTTCACTTTTCAGAATGCACTTCACAGTATGGGTTTGACATGTAAATGTTGTTTTGTCTTCTAATTTAGGGAATTCATTGAGAAACATTACCAGGTTCTAGCAAAAGATAATTTCCAAAGTCATTTAGTGTTTGATAATGGTGATTATGTGGTTCAGAAGAATTTCAGTCTTAGCTCTGAGCTTAAAAAAAAATTGCAATAAAAATGGTATCTTTTTAAAAACAAAGAAAACTAGTACTCTTAAGCCATCAAACTGTCCTGTGCTTGGGCAAGTCAGGATATTTCTGACAAAAGTTCATGAAATTGACTATAGCTAAGTTCACAAGAGTGAAATGAAATTTATTATTGATAACTTTTATCAGTTGAGTAATGTTACAGTTCAAAATATTTTCCAGAGTACCTGCTGATGAATCAGTGGATCAGCTATCGTCTAAATACCTTATATTTTTATAAGCAGTATGTCTTTGTCCAACTAATCCTTTTAATTCTTTACATGTGTTTTTATTATCATGAGATGTAGCACATCTTAGCAGATTCTACTTCAGGTTGTACCAAATGAATGTTCTCTTAACTTTGAAAATAGTTTTGCTTGTTGTTATTTAATGCAGACTATTTATAGAAGCTAATTTTAGTTACTTCCATCTTGACATTGTTGCCTCACAAAAGAACTGAGCAGTATCAGTAACATTTATCTATTCGTTAGGAACCAAGGAATACTACTCAAAATAATTCGTGTTTTTAAATTATCAGTTAACAGCTCAGTGTCCCTCACTTTTGAGAAATTGTTCTCCTTGAAAGGCGAGTAGCCTCAAACAAGTTTATTTTCCCAGCACACATTTCCCTGGGTGCTACAGTCAAGATTTAAATAACCATACTAATTAATCATAACTAATATGCTCCTTTCTTTGCTTGGCTAACAAGTAAACCATTTAGGAACCTAACTTTGGTTGCAGCTTTATTTTCATTTTTTATTTTTGTGAAGAAATTTGGCTATGATGAGATAATTGTATTTTATTTTTTAACTTAGTTACTTTTGGCTGTGCTGGGTCTTTGTTGCTGCACTCAGGCTTCCTCTAGTTGCGACAAGTGGGGGCTATTCTCTAGTTGTGGTGCGGTGGCTTCTCGTTGCAGAGTGTGGGCTTTAGGGTATGTGATCTTCAGTAGTTGCGGCATGTGGGCTCAGCAGTTGTGGTGCAGGGGCTTAGTTGCTCTGCAGCATGTGGGGTCTTCCAAGATCAAGGATCAAACGAGTGTCCCCTGCATTGTAAGGGGACTCTTAACCATTGGATCACCAGGGAAACCCCAGTAATTGTATTTTTCTGACTTGCTTTGCTGTGGTAGTGCTTTGTCTAACAATGTTGAAGTGTATTTTATTATTTTAGTATTATTGCATAGTAATATCGTTTTGCCACCTCATTTGATAAAATAGTTCATCTTCTACTGTGCCTTAAAAGCAGGCACGCATAGTCCCAGTTCTCCCCCTTTTCTTCTTGTTCTGACATAAATAGTATGCACTGGTAATGAGAAGAGAAATAGCAGTATGCTACAGTGATTCATGGAGGCGTAAGGTATGACCGAGTTACTGATTTGTGGTTCACCCAACAGCTGTGTAGAGTATGATGAAACTTGAAGTTTGAATTTCATACAGTTTTCACGTTTCACAAAAAAAATTTTTGTGTATGAATTTTTTTTTTTTGCTACAGTAATTCCTGGGGCATAAGGTATAACGGAGTCACTGATTTGTGGTTCATCCAACAGCTGTGTAGAGTATGACAGTGCCATATGGTGCCTCTGTCCAGACTTTTTGTCTGCTATAGATAATAAATAAGGGAGCGTGACTGTGTCCCAATAAAATGTTATTTATGGAACTTGAAGTTTGAACCTCATATAGTTTTCACATTTCACACACAAAAAAATTTTTTAACCATTTAAAAGTGTAAAAACCATTTTTAGCTCATGGGCTGTACAAAAACAGGTCACGTGCCGTATTTGCCCTGCAGACTAGGTTTGTCCGCTGTCTTAGAATATCCTTAGTCTCTGGAATGTGGCGGGGGTGGGGGAGTAATGTAAATTGAAATAATGTGAGAGAATAGGAAAAACAAAAATTACTACAGAAAAACTGCAGAATTAAAATAAACTAGAAGGTTAAGTGGGAAGAGTCAGATGCTTTGAGCCTGTTAAACTGCACTGAATGGAATAAGAACAAGGGGAGTGAAAAAGTTGGAGAATGTATTTGAGTTTGAGTATATTTAGTTGGCAAGTGTGAAAATGTGGATATATGTTGAACAGATTAATTTCCAGAGAATATTGAATTCACGTACATTTAGCTATAGCTCTCTACAAAAAAAAATAACAGTAGCAAGTATCTGCATTTTGCAGATGGGGAAACTGAAGTATGAAGAAGGCCCCTTAATTTGGGGTTGAATTCATTGAGTGCCAGGATTCAGTGACAATGTCATAGAGGCCTGGGTGAGAAGGCTTCCTTCTATTTTAGGTTGGGAATATACTGAGTGCTGAATATGATTCTAGTTAAGCGATTCTGGAGGAAAAGTTGGCTCAGACATTTTCACTTAATGAGATTTTTCAGTAGTAAATTTTGCCTTAAATTGATTTTTTAGAACCTAGCCTTTCCATAAGATGTGATTTTCATGTAAATGCAACTAGAATCTTTAAAGTCAGTAAACCCTCCTTAACTGGTATACTTTGAGTATGTAGTTTCAGCGATCTTAGTTTCAAAAATTCTTTAGTTCAGCTGATAACTAATAGGTATGTTTGTCTAAAATTGCAAAATTATTGTGTTTTAAAACTTGCTTTTGTTTATTTATCTTTCCCTTGATAAAATGTCTTCTTTTTAAAAAAACTTCCAGCCAGTATGTTCAATACACCAGGAATGCAGAGCTTGTTGCAGCAAATAACTGAAAACCCACAACTTATGCAAAACATGTTGTCTGCCCCCTACATGAGAAGCATGATGCAGTCACTAAGCCAGAACCCTGACCTTGCTGCACAGGTGAGTTTATAATTGTGAGCACTGTGTATCAAAATGGCCTAACCAAATCATTGTGATTTTGGCACATTTGTTTTGTGTGTGCTGCCTTAATACACTAGAGAAGCAAATTGCATCTCCCAATTTTTTGGACAGTTTGTTTCTTTACAGTCAATTAATACTTCCTGATATAATTAAAACAGCTTCATTTCCTCTGTCCACTGGCTAGAAAGAAGTTCAGGTTTACTTTATATCTACATATGTTATGTAGGAGATGAATAGAAAAGTTTCTGATTGCTCTCCCTTTTGAAGCCTATTCTTCAATAGCGCTTCAATAGCGCTTCAGAAATAGTACTCTTTAGTGTAATGTAAATCTTGAAAGTGATTAAGAAGTGTTAATACATTTGAAAGACTTATTTATTAGATCACACAGATTCTGAGTATTAGTCATGTTCAAAATGGCAGTTATAAAATAGCCTGAAATTGTTCAGTATGGGCAGAGAGATTTGTGGGAACAGTATTCTCATTCTTTCCACTATAGATCTCCATCCAAAGTTAGTACACTGGTCCTTCATCAAGTAATTATTTTCTAACTTGTTTCAGAAGAGATCATAACTAAAAAAATAAGTGAATCTCAACCCTAGCTGAATGTTTAGGATAACTTCGGAAATTTTAAGATTAAAAAAACTGTTTTTTAGCCTCATTCTCAGACAGTTTGATATAACTATTGGATTTTTTCCCCCCCAAGTTCCCTAAGTGATTCTGATGTACCCATAAGTTAAGAACCATTGGGCTTGAAAAACCTTAGAGAATATGAACTAAACCTTGATTGTCTATAATTTATATTTGCTGTTTATTAAACATGGTTTCTGTGGAATGTTGGGAATTTAAAATAGTTTCCTGTAATCTCTCTCCATTTCCAAAATTTTAAAAGCTCTTAAAGTTAAATCACTTTCTTCATTATATCATATGAGCTAGTTTTTACATTTCTAAAATCTGGAACCATGTTGATTCAAGTATATAGCAGATATGTTTGAGTTAACAACCCTCAGTAATAACTTCTTTTCTCTCAAAATTTGTAAAATTGGAAATAAAGATTTTTTAGGTAAATTTTTATATACTTTTATATATGTAGGTATACTTTATGAAATAGTTTTATTCATTATAAAATTGAGTTATTAGTATTAAATGCTTAAGCTTACTGTGATGATAGCACTTTAAAATAAATGTGGAAATAAGTATCAGTGATCCTGTTTGTATGGTTTTAAATACATATTTGCCTATTTAATAATCATTAAATGTGCATCTTGCTTTAAAATTTTGACTCTAACAAGCACATTCCCAGCCATTTAAACTAACAATTTTACATTTGTAAAGTGACTTGAGCACTTGTGTATGTTGCTTTTTTTACTTTAAAAGCAAAAGGTTGAAACAAAAGTAAGCTAGATGTGAATTGGCTTTTACAATATTGATAGAGAATTGTTAGAAACATTTACAATGTTGGTTACCAGTGTATTAAAGTTTGTAGTTTCTCTATTCTGATTTTCGTTTTTAGGTATTCAAAAAAGTCTGATTGTAAAAACTGTTTATACAGTCAGGTAAGTTAGGAGAAGAATCTTAATCAAATGTGATAACAATTTTCTGAAAAAGTATGAATCAGCTTAAGTTGACACGCTTTTTCAAATAACATGAATCCTAAAAGATAAATGTGGTAACTTTATTGACTGGAGCCATTAAAGAAGCAGGTTTGTTGGTCTCAAGTAGATTTTACTTTATTTACTGTGAACTTACTGGTCACTTCAAAATAAATGCCTTATATTCATAAAACTTGTCTGACTTCTTCCTATCTTATTTTGTTTAAATTAACTGAATCTACTTTGCAACAGTTGATAAACTGAGGGAACGAGGGAAGAATTCTCTCTACTTTTAGCAATTAATATATAATTACTCTCACATGTAGTTAATTATTAATACTTGAGGGCAGGGATCATCCTCCACACCGCTCCCCCACCAGACTTTGGATGTGGACTGGTAAATAGGCTATCAGTAAATCATTGTTAGTTGACTTTTCACTCTGTTTGGGGAAACTGATATAAAATTTGTCTTTTTTGAAGCTATGAGAATTTATTAGTTTCTGGTTATGCTATTGTGTATTGTAATCTTACTTTTAGGTATACAACACATTAGTATTGGCCCTGACTCTGACTTTTTAACTCACCCATTTGAAGGTTAGGCATGCCATTTTTTTCATCTCTGGTAGTAGTGAGGTGAAATCTAGAGGCTAATTTTGGTGTTCTCAAATGATTTACATTGTTTAGGTCTTATTAAAGCATTTTAATACTTTATCCCCAGAGATCTATCGGTTCTAGTCCTAGGCTGATTTTCACCTGGCAGCTCCATTTCTCTGGCAAGTTGGTTGCTGTTCTGCGGTGTTATTTTTCTGGACCTAATATTAGCTCTTTTGCAGTAGGCAGGTAGATACAGTTGTTTTAGATCTGGATTTTCTCTGTGCTTGCCACTTGGGTGTTGAGGTGTCTGTGCAAGCCATGTATAGTTCCATGTATTGATGCTTAGGTTTATTCTGTGAGTGTAGCAGAAAATGTATCTCATGAATTCCAGTTACTCCCATTTTTTGTTCGTAGGGCAAATATTCACCTGTACTCAAGGAAAAGCCTAAGAAAAGATTGCTTTTATTTTTTAGGATATCGCATGATATTATCATAATCACCATTCTCATTGAGAGAGAAGATGCCTCATTTTTGTTTTTTCTGGAGATCCCTTTTGTGGACAATATCTTCCCTTTTTTATTCATGTTCTACCTTCCTCCCTGTTAAGTGCCAGGTTAGGCACTGAGGGGGAAGATAGACTATTAAACAAGGTACATTACTTGTTTCAGATATTTCCAGTTAAAATTGTTTGAACACTTGCCCCATAGATGATGCTGAATAATCCCCTATTTGCTGGAAATCCTCAGCTTCAAGAACAAATGAGACAACAGCTCCCAACTTTCCTTCAACAAGTGAGTAAGAAAAGATGCTAGCTGTCTTCGGTAATGATTTGCTTGAAAAAGTTTGATGGTAAACATTTTCCTTGCTTTTTCTCTGGCTGATAGCAAAATGTAGAATAGAGTCTGCTGTCAATTTGCAGAGAATTCAGCTTGATTTTTAACTGAGCCCCATTTCACTGCTGACCTTTTGCTTCTATTTTTAAGAATATAAATTCTGAGGAAAGGACCATTTGGTTTTTGCTTTTGAGGATTTTTAGGATTTTGAATGCTTTGTTAATATCATAAACCATTTCCTTTCACTTTACTAACTTTGAAGTGCTTCATTGTGTCATGTTTTACTTTATGGTTTAACTAATCTCGAGTAACAGGAAGAGAGCTACCCTTAACGTGTTTGGTTTCTTCGTAATGTTTTAATTCCTTCAAATTAATAGAATGCCTGTTTTCCAGGGGGTAGATCTCATTCCTCAAACTTGGAATTAGCAAGATTAAAATTGTCAGTCTTGTCATATAAGGAAGTTATTTTAATTAAAAAGTACTTGAGATTGCTATGGTATGTTACTATTTAAAAAGAAAAGAGGAGTCAGTCTTGGTGTTTTGAAACTGGTAGTTCTAGGGAGGGCTTTTAAATATTATCCAAATGATTCTCTGACCTATAAACCATTATCTAAGGTTAGTCAGTGTCTTTGGTTTCTTGTAATGATGTAGACCTGTCTTTTTTGGTTAGTCAGGTGGTGCATATTTGCAAGTAGGGCAGCTGAACCAACATGTGTTAACTTCAACTTTGGAACTATTGTCTTAGAGTATATCTGATTGGTAAAATTGTTCCATCAGCAACAGATTAACACTTAGTCAAGGAGAATATGTGGCTTTCACCATATTGCCATGTGATATAAATTGTGCATTTGGAGATCGTCTCTTAGAAACAACGCTTTTTATCTGTTGGAAAACAAGGAACAACTATGGCTTCCAGAGGAGCTCCTGATTGTGTTTCATTATGAAAAATGGTTTTCACAGTGGACTTGGGAGGAGGTCAAGTGGTGATTCGCACATGAGATTGCTGTCAAAGGGGAGGTGCTTGTGTTTATATTGGGGAAGAAATTACGGATTACCAGTGTCTAGGAGTAAGGTTTTAGATTTTCTCAAGAAGCATAGCAAAACATTTTCATTTTACCTTCACTAATTTTAATTGCCTCGTAACCACTGGTATTCTTTCTTCCTTAGATGCAGAATCCTGATACGTTATCGGCTATGTCAAACCCTAGAGCAATGCAGGCCTTATTACAGATTCAGCAGGGTTTACAGACCTTAGCAACTGAAGCCCCCGGCCTCATCCCAGGGTAGGCTTATTTGGGAAAGATTGTGCAAGTGCACAGTGGTTACTTTTCTCTGAGAATTTCAGATTTAA
Source organism: Bos indicus x Bos taurus (assembly GCF_003369695.1). Lineage (NCBI taxonomy): Eukaryota > Metazoa > Chordata > Mammalia > Artiodactyla > Bovidae > Bos > Bos indicus x Bos taurus. Next base: position 76,836,417 of record NC_040083.1, on the reverse strand, counting down.
TGGCCATTCTTTTCTTGGGTTGAGATTGTTTGTAAGAGAGTTTTCAAAGTAAAAATGCTTCTTTTAAGAAAATAACTTAGCTAACATTATATTGAAATATAACTGATTTGCCATTAGCCAGCCTGGTCTGGCCTCTTATTTTTAGGAGTTTAGATTTACTAACAGTTGGTGCTTTCTCTAGGTTTACTCCTGGCCTGGGGGCATTAGGAAGTACTGGAGGCTCTTCAGGAACCAATGGCTCTACTTCTACATCTAGCGAAAACCCAAGTCCCACAGTAGGAACCACCGAACCTGGACACCAGCAGTTTATCCAGCAAATGCTGCAGGCTCTTGCTGGAGTGAATCCTCAGGTAATGATTCTTTTCTGCTCTTCTTAATGGTAGAAATTTCAAAAAAGTAAAGAAAGTGGTCATCTTTGGGGGCTTAGCTTGTAATGAAAAGTTTGTTCTTAATTATATTGATTCTAAAAAATAGGCATTATAATTGTTAACTTTGCTACTATATTAGACATTAAAGGAAATGTTATAGTTTTAGGGAAGAACTGCTCTGCTGTAATTTTGGAAATTGCTTTTTAAAATGCATTCTTTTTTGGAGTCCGTGTTAGAAAACTGAAATAGATTATATTTTATAAAAGTTTGTCAGGGAGGAATAGAAACTGATTATTCCAAATACCTCCCAAACAACTGTATTCTATCTGCTCATTGTATTTTGGCTTAAAAGTTGTAAGTATTTCACCCCACCTGCTACTGCTTCCTATGGTAACTTGTGTTACATATATACACCTCACAAATACGGCTAAAAAATGTGAACTCCTAATGTTCTTGCATCTAGAATCATTTATTTACTAAGAATATGCCATTTTTACAGATGATTGCAAATTCAAACCTGTTAGAGTAGATTGTGCTCAAACTACTACATGGTGAAAATACAGCATAGTTTTTTATTTTAAGCCTTATTCAATACAATAAACAGGTCAGAGTTTTATCTTACACGAGGATTTGTATTCCTGATAACTAGCATGACTTGCTGGCTCAGTAAATGTTCTTTGAATTAATAGGAAAAAGCAATTTCAGGTATTGGGCAGAATTGTTATCTAAGTTGAACAATCTGTAGACTTCACCATTATCATGTTGCCCAGAATTGAGTGATCATTTATGTATTTCTGTAGTACATTATTTCTGAAAGGGAGATGCAGCTGAAAAAATGAGGAGTATAATATGTACATCTGAAACTGGAACTTTTTTCTGAAGACTTTACTGGCTGATACTGAAATTAAAGACATTCTAAGCCTCATTAGATTAGAACTTTAGAATTTTGTATATGAGGACACTGGCCTTTACAATTACCCAATTGGTCAATAGCTCCAAAACTTTTTTAAAAATTATTTTTTTAATAATAAAAGTATTTTATTTTTCCATTATTTATATATTTTTAGTTTCTTGAATTTTTTAATTGGATGATAATTGCTTTACAATGTTGTGTTGGTTTCTGTTGTACAACAATACGAATCAGTGATAATTATATGTATATCCCCTCCCTCTTGAGCCTGCCTCTCACCTAAGTTGTAACAGAGCACCAGGCTGGGCTCCCTCTGTAAATAAAGTACTAATTGGACTTTTAAATATGTTGAATATGTTTCAAGAGAGGCCAGTGCTTTTATATCGCTTAATAGATTAGCAAATATTAAAAAGCAATTAAAATTTTAAAAGATTAGGTGTGACATGGACTGATTTTCCTTAGAGCTTTGGTTTGTTTGTTTTTGTTTAACAGCTACAGAATCCAGAAGTTAGATTTCAGCAGCAACTGGAACAGCTCAGTGCAATGGGATTTTTGAACCGTGAAGCAAACTTGCAAGCGCTAATAGCCACAGGAGGGGATATCAATGCGGCTATTGAAAGGTTACTGGGCTCTCAGCCATCATAGCAGCATTTCTGTATCTTGAAAAAAATGTAATTTATTTTTGATAACGGCTCTTAAATCTTTAAAATACCCGCTTTATTTCATTTTGACTCTTGGAATTCTGTGCTGTTATAAACAAACCCAATATATGATACATTTTAAGGTGGAGTGCAGTAAGATGTGTGGGTTTCACTGTGTTTGTTTGTTTTTTGTTTTCCTGGAACAGTGGGAATCAATGCTTTTTCATTTAAGGCTACTGCATGCGTCAAACACTTCTGCATTTATTGTAATTTTTAAAAAACATATCACCTTTTATAGTTGGGTGAACAGATTTTTGTCCTGCATCTGTCCAGTTTATTTGCTTTTTAAACATTAGTCTCTGGTAGTAATTTATGTAGAATAAAAGCATTAAAAAGAAGCAAATCATTTGCGCTTTATAATTTGTGATACAACATTGCTTATCGTGACTTTGGCATGTATTTTTGCAAACAAAAATGCTGTAAGATTTATACTACTGACAGTTTTTGCTTTATTTGTATACAATGTATGTATGCACATTTGGGACAGCATCTCTAGAAACATACTACAGTAGATCATCTGAGCAAAATATCTGTAATGGAAAAAATAAAGATAAGGAAATACTTCAAAGCAGAGTATTTCTTAATTGTGTAGAATCTTACAGCATCTTTGATGAACATCTCAGCAAAAGTACTGGTTAGTGAGGCTTGTTGAAAATACAGTAGAAAAACTGATTCTGGATGTCTCTTTAAGGACGTATTAATTGTACAGACAAGATGATGTAACACTGTCTCAGCATTCACAGATTGACTGTAAATTACCTTAATCTTTGTGCAGACTGAAGGAGCACTGTAGTATAACCCCAAAGTGCATTTGCCTAGGACTTTCAGCTTCTCCCATAGGTAGTTTAACAGGCATTACAATTTGTAATTGAAATGTTGCTTTCACTGAAAGTGTCTTGATGTTTCAGTTATTTTTAATCGCCATATAAAAATAGAACTATCTTCGGGATTTATCAGTTTTCTCATGCGCAGGCAATACACGAATTTAAAATGATTTGTGAGCCACTTGTTTCTGAAGTGTTTTGGTAGTTCTATTAAGAAATAGTTAAATATTGTGCTTTTCAGAGCCTGAGAGAAGGGGAATTTTGGGGGTGGGGTGGGGTTCTGTCCTGGATTGGGCCAGCCTAAATAATACTGGCAACCAAGATTCTGTTAGGATTTCTGTGCATATAGTGTAGTAAAGAAGTATCATTCAGGGGTGAAAACAAAGAGCCGTTTTAACAATGTTGAGTACATTTGGCTGTTCTACAGCTTTTTTCTTCCTTCCCCAAGGAAATTCTGTTTGCCTAACTCTCAAACTATTGGGGTGGTACATTCCTTTAGGACCAATTAAAACCTAACTTTGGGGTCAGTAATATATTTGGCTGACTCGGGTTCAGTATTCTCTTAGGTCATTATATTCTCTCATGTACAGTTAAGGGAAATTAAAATGTTAAAGTAACTAAAATTAATTCAGACCAGTAAAATCAAGGGAAATATAAGTTGAATTCCATTACTTCTGTAAGTTGCTTGCTATTAAAAAGGTGAAGAGGCAGGTTGCCCACCATTTCGTGCACTGTTTTGACACTGTCCCCTGGAATAAAACAGGTACAAAGGTTAATTAAGATGGAGGCATGACTAAGAGGAACTTGTTAAGGATGATATTTGTGTGTCTCTGCTCTCTCTGCCTTATGCCTCAGTATGGTTTTAAAACTTTTGTACTAGCAATTGGTGGTATACAGTGTGGGGTAGTGTCATAACCAGTTTGACAATTTATTAATCACAAAATAACAATAAATCTCTAGCTTTTACACTTGTTTGTCTTGCCTTTTTTGTAGAAAGAAAAAGATGTCTTCAATTTACTTTGAGTAATCATGTCTTTTAAAGACTACTGGAATTGATTGACCCCCAGATTTTCCTACACTTGAGATTATTTTTCATTAATTTTTTTGTTTCCTCAGTTAAATTCTGTGTGTATATACTATATTGTGTGTTAGAAAGAGAACCAACTGGGACATCAGGTAACTTGGGCTTTTGCTTGCTCTTTTTGGTTCTTGACTATTATTTGGAGTCAGGGCATCATGACTGAAAGTGGTGGTGAGGCCTGTGTGAGGCCTGATTCTTTAGAATCACCCACCTAGGTGATTCTAAAGAACCTTTTAGTTGTCGCCCTGGTGTGATTTTTTGTTGCTGTTTGTTTCTGATATGTTCATCTTAGATTTGAATATCTTTTAAGGAGTTTAAGATACTTAAAATTCTCCAAAGCCTTAAACAAAAAAACCCTCCTAAAATACTGTAGACTTAAATTGTTCTCATATTGGGTTGAGTGGTGAAAATAACATTTCAGGATTTTATTTCCCAAGTGGAATACTTATGATCCTACACAAATTTTAGCAAATGAGATAAATGACAACTGGCCTCTGTGTATTCAGAATTAGTGTTTCAGACTTGGCCTCAATGTAGTCATGAAAGGAGTTTTTTGTTTGAGAAACATTATTACCATGTTAATTTAGTAGACAAATTACAACAAAATAGGACCGATAAAAATGCTACTAACATTAGTGATAAAAGAACCTGGAGCACATGTCTGTGTCCTTGTGCAAAACAAGTTTATGTTGTTAAGGCAGAGAAATACGTGCATATCTGCTTCCTCTCTTAACATTAAACATGTTGATTAAGTCAATAAGTCCTGCATTAAGGAAACCTTTATAATACAGCTTTGTCCTATTCTCTACTGTCCTTTTCACTTAACTGTTCTCAGTAGATCCAGTGAAAACACACTTGGGGAAAATTATACTTGGCAAATGTCTGCTTCTGTAGTATTGCACATGATATTCTCTCCTTTGGAATTTCATCTGTCTTCTTTGGCTTATATAAAGGGTACTGTGCCTCTGGGGTCAGTTTTGTAGGTTTCCTAAACTTGGCTAACCAGTTGATATACTCTGCAATGTTAACTGCTGCATTCTGCTTCTCTCATTCACTTACACTTTGGAGGATTTTTTTTTGTTTGTTTTTCTGCTCTTGAAATCTTCTTGGCAGTTACTTAAGTAACATGAAGTGGTTCTCCTCAACTTTTTTGTATCTTTCCTCTAGTCAACCATATGCAGCCATTTTGCTTCAGAAGGTGAACATTTATTGAACATCTGTTGAGTAACAGGTTCTTTTCTAGTTGCTCAAAGCATAGGAGTAAATAAAGTTCTGTCCATATGGGGTTTACATAGTGGAATGTAGGGAAACAGTAAACAAAACACATATATGGCCTGTTAGGTAGTGATAAGTGCTTTGGTGAAAAACTAAGATTAAGGAGACTAGTTAAGGAAGAACGTATTTTATTTTATATAGGGTAGTCAGAAAAGGCCTCAATGAAAAGGTGACATGTAACTAGAGACTTGAAGAATATCTGGGAGGGTGAACAGCTTTTCAGGAAGAGAGGCAGCTAATGAAAATGTGATGTAATGTGAATGTTCTGAGTGTGTATCTAGAACCCAGGCAGTTCAGTGTGATGGTCAAGGTGAGCTAGGGAGAAAGTGGTATAGGGATTGATGGGAGAGATGGGGACAGGTAAGTGGTGCAGGTGTTTGATGTGCAGAGCTTAATGCCCTAAAATTTTTGTGTCCCACCCTTAGAGTTTCTGATTTGCTAGTCCTGGGCTTGGAGGAGAATTTTCATTTCTAACAAGTTCCCCGGTAAGTAAGAACCATTGAACCAGGGTGGAAGCAGAGAGACTGTTAGGATTTCAGAGTTAATACCAGCTTGGGTTGGAGTGGTAGCAGTGACGGTAGTAAGAAATTGTAGTCAAATTCTAGTAAGAAATTGGGGTATGTTTTGAAGGCAGAGCCAGTAGGTTTTACTGATGAATAAAAGTGTGAGAGTTGAGAACAAGAGAGATGCCAAGCAAAGTGAACAGGGTGCATATGGGTTGGGGTGTATGTCAGAAGTCTAGTTTTGATGTGTTAAGTGAGATGTACTTGATTAGATATATAATTAGAGATAATGAGAAGGCAGCATGAGGAGAGGTTCAGGCTACAGACAAGTTATACAGCCGCCAGTGTATATAGATAGTATTTAAAGCCAAGGATGAGGTCTCTGGTTCTCAACCAGAAACTACAAAGGGGGGCTTTTGACAATGTCTAGAGAGACCTTTTTGACATCATAGTTAAGGCTACTGTTGGCATGTAATGAGTAGAGGTTAAGGATGCCACTGAATGTTGTCTGATGCACAGAGCAGCCTCCCACAGCAAAGATATCTGGTTTCAAAATGTGAATAGTGCCAAGGTTGAGAAATCCTCACTAGATGAATTTTAGAGCATGTTGATAAACACACTTTGGGAAGATTTGAGTCCTGGTTTGCTGTTAACTTCAGCTTAGAGAGATGAGAGTAAACCAGCAAAGGACATGGACAGGCAGGTAGGCTGAAAGCTTGTGGAAAATTTTTTCACAAGTAGAAAGATGGTAAAGAAGTGTGTTGAATGCTGTTGCCTTTAAGTACTCATCTTGGATTGACTATTAACCTATGGATTTAGTAAAGGGAAGGACCTCTATGTCTATAATAGGAGTTTTAAAATGTGATTAGGGTAAAATTCTGATTAGAATGAACCTGGAAAATATCAGGATACACAGAATTTTGAAGTAAAGAGAATCCAGAGAAATGGGGAACAGCAGCTGGGGTCGCTAAGAGTCGGACACGACTGAGCGACTTCACTTTGACTTTTTACTCTCATGCACTGGAGAAGGAAATGGCAACCCACTCCAGTATTCTTGCCTAGAGAATCCCAGGGACGGGGGAGCCTGGTGGGCTGCCGTCTATAGGATTGCACAGGGTTGGACACGACGGAAGCGACTTAGCAGCAGCAGCTGTGGTGAGGGAGGTGGTGGCAGTGTAGAGGAGGTTTGCCTTTTGTGTTCTGTTAAGATGGGAAGTTGTGTGTGTATGTGTAAGGGGACTCTATTTTGGGGGAGAATATGGAGTAATTGTTTTCTACCAAAAACTATAAAGAAAAAGTTAACCATCACCTTTGATCCCTGGAATAAATTTGACTATAGATCTAGATAAGCACACACACATTTGTTGTATGGGCTACAGTGCGAGGGAGAGGATTTCTCTGTCTTTCAAACCATCATTTTCCTCAGCTAGGTAGCTAGCAGCCTTTCCTTGTCAGTAGGAGTGGTCCCTTCCCAGCCCATCTGAACTGCTATTTATGGTCAACCCTTTTGGAAATAGAGGAAAAACATCTCTTTCCAACACCTTTATGCTGGTGAGACTGAATATAATAAGGTGGAGATTTTTTCCAGAGCTGAGGTAGTAATGAACACATTCTCATCTCAGTTTGTAATTCCAGTTTATAAGGTGTTAACATTTGTGCCTCAACTCCTTAACCTGTCCCAGAGCCACAATCCAATCTGTCTTGCTTACCACTCTATGAACTAGGCATTTATGGGAGTTCCTGGTATATTTTCCCTCAGAAGGCCAAAGCTGAATGTGGGGGCTAATTCTTTCATGAGATATATAGTAGCTGTATATTCAAACTAATTTTTTTTTTTTTTTTTTAAAGCTATTCAGACCCATTCTCCGCACCTAATTTCTAGAGCGGGAAGGAAATTTCCAGTGTGTTGTGGTTATTTAATGCTTCATAACAAACTATCCCACAGCACAGGGGCTTAGAACAAAAATCAGTCATTAATTTTATTCATGATTGAGCACTTTGGCAAGGATTGGTGAATACTGCTGGAGCAAATTGGGTCTGGAGAATTTACTTTCAAGAGAGCTTATTCCCTTAGCTATCTTAATTACTATGTACTTTCATCTGGGAGTGCAGTTGGGGGGGTCTCAGTTCGTCTCCACCTGGGCCTTTCTACAAGAGCTACTTGTGCTTCCTCACAAATGGTGGATAGGTTTCAAGGGCATGTATTTCAAGGAAAAATGAAAGCTGTCAGTTTTTAAAGGTGTGCACCCCCATCCCCCAAACTGGCCCAGTGTCATTTCTCTTGTATTCTACTGGTCGAGCTTAACTTGCCCAGATTTAAGGCTCATAGGCCCCAAACTGTTTGATGAGTAGAATGTCACAGAATTTGTGATCATCTTAATCCGCAGTACACCATCATGCCAGAAGGGGGAAAATGTTGGAGGAGCACATTTTTGTTCCTCAGTATTCACTCTTTTCCAAAGGAGAAGTGGTGACTTGACTGCTTACTGAATATTGTAGAAGGAACAGGATACACTTGACTGAGCCCCTGTTCTTTGGGAAACAGTCTTCCCAAAGGAAGCATGCATTGTAATTGGCTGTCTTAGCAAATGGTAATAAGGTTAGTGGGAAAGCTCTTGTGGGGAATGCCTGCGGTTTTCATTTTTGCTTTAAAAAAAAAATATATATATATATATATATATAAAACAAATTTTACTGTTGTAACCATTTAAAAATCTATAGTTCAGTGGTATTTAAGTACATTCACAGTGTTGTGCAACCATCACAATCATCCAAAACTTCATCACCCCAAGAGGAAACCCCAAAGCCATTAAGAAATCACTCATTATTCCCCCCTTAGCCCAGCCCCTGGCAACCACTTGTCTGTTTTCTGTCTTCTATGCATTTACCTATTTTGGATGTTTCATAGAAATGTAATTATGTAATACAGGCAATACCTCAGAGATAGCATGGGTTCAGTTCCAGACCGCCTTCATAGAGCCAATAACACAATAAAGTGAGTCACACACAGTGTTTGTCTTTCCAGTGCATATAAAAGTCATGCTCACACTATAGTGTAGTCTGTTAAATGCACACTAGTGTTAATGTCTAAAAAACGATGTATATACCTTAATTAAAATATTGCTAAAAATGCTATCTGTGCCTTCAGTGAGTCATAATCGTTTTTCTGGTGGAGGGTCTTGTCTCGATGTTGGGGCTGCTGATTGGTTAGGGTGGTGGCTGCTGAAGGTTTTGGGGTGGCTGTGGAAGTTTCTTAAAACAAGACAGCAATGAGGTTTGCCGCATTGACTCTTCCTTTTCACAAGTGATGAACTTCCTTTCACAGTTGAACTTCTTTCAAAATTGGAATCAGTCCTCTCAAATCCTGCCACAGCTTTACCAACTAATATATGCTATACTGAACACTTTGTTGTCATTTCAACAGTCTTCTCGGTTTCTTCACCAGGACTACTACACAGATCACATTTCAAAAAATCATTTTCTTTGTTCCTCCATCGAAAGCAACTACTTATTCATTAAAGTTTTATTGGGAGATAGCAGACATTTGGCCACATCTTCAGGCTTCACTTCTAGTTCTCTTGCCATTTCCACCACATCTGCAGTTACAAAGACCACTGATCACAGATCACCATAACAAATACAGTAATAACTGAGAACAATTGAAACATTTCAAGAACTACCAAAATGTGACACAGAGACATGAACAAATGCTGTTGGAAAAATGGCACTGGAAGGCTTGCTGGACAGAGTTGCCACAAATTTTCATTTTGTTAAAAAAAAAAAGTATTTTCAAAGGACAATAAAGTTACAGTAAAACGAGGTGTGCCTTTATGTGGTCTTTTATGTCAGGTTTCTTATCACGTTTTCAAGGTTCGTTCATGTTGTAGCATGTGTCAGCGCTTCATTCCCTTTCATGGCTGAATAATACTCTATTTTATGGCCATACCACATTTATTCATTCATCTGTTGATGGACACATCACTTAGATATTATGAATAATGCTGTTATAACACAAGTAAGTATTTGTTTGAGTCTGTTTTTAATTCATTTGGATATCTACCTAGAGTGGAATTGTTGGGTCATATGATAGTTTTTAACTTTTTTGAGGAACTTCCTATTTTCCACAGCAGCTGTACTATTTTACATTCCCATCAGCAAGGTGTGTTTTCCAATTTTCTCTACCTCCTTGGCAACACTTAACCATTTTCTGTTTTTCTTGGTTTTGTTTCAGACTTCAGCCATTCTGCTGAGTGTTGGATGGTTATCTCATTGTGGTTTGGTTTGTATCTCCCTAATGAGTTAATGATGATGAGCATCTTTTCTTGTGCTTTATTGGCTGTTTGTACATCTTCTTCAGAGAAAGGTCTTTTCAAGTCCTTTGCCTTTTGAAAATATTTGTTGTTGAGTTGTGGGAGTTTTTAAAATATATTCTGGATATTAAACCCTTTCAGTTACAGATTGTCTTTTCACTTCTTGATAATGCCCTTTGTACAAAAGTTTTAAATTTTTAAAGTCAAGTTTTTCCTTTGTTGCTCCTGATTTTGGTGCCATATATAAGAATTCATTCCCAATCCAAGGTCATGGAGGTTTTCCTCTATATTTTCTTCCGTTTTATGGATTTAGCTATTATGTACAGGTCATTCATTGATCCATTTGAATTGGTCCCATTGTTCTGGATTTGCAAAGAGTAGACAGGAGTTGGGTTTTTTCTTTTTTCCCCCATTTCTGTCCCTCTCTTTTAAGAAAAAGAGAAGTATGCCTCAAAGAGAACATGATAGGTATTAAAATGTAGCTGGTTGTAGACCATGCTCTTGGCCCGTCTTGTTTTTCCCAAAAGAGTCTTCAAGTTCTTCATTTTCCTCTTCTCATTTCTGTTTCCAGTACTACCCAATATGACCTCCCATCTTCTAGTTTCTGGATCAAAGTGTGATATGTTTCATATTCAGGCACTAAACTTACAGTCTTGTGTACAAACTCTGAGCACTGATCCCAGCCATAATGTGGCACTATTGTAAGCCTAGCATAAAATATTAAGCAGGCAGTGGGTGCAAAGCAGCCTGGAGATGGCATGTGGGTGAAATCTGTAGTAGAAAGTATGTTTGTGATAGGGTTCCCTGCTAGCACGTGAAGAATCTGCCTGCAATGCAGGAGACACTGGTTCAATCCCTGGATGGGGAATATCCCCTTTTCCCACCCTCACTGCCCCCTGGTGGGCTACAGTCCAAAGAGTTGGATACAACTGAATGACAGAGCACATGTGTTTTTGTTAAGGATTCTTTTTCAAGTGACAAAGACTTGAAACATTGATTAGACTGTGAGGCATGTGGAGGGGATAGCTTTGTGGAAATCCTCAACAAATTTAGGAGATAATTAAGGGGCTGTAGAACATGTTAATCTTCGAAGAGGAGGTGGTAATTCTCAACCTTGGCTTCACATCAGTCAGCTAAGAAGACTGTTGAAATCATAGAGAGTCTGTTCTCATATTACTGTGAAATTATGTTAGAGATCAATATCAAAAGATAGTTGACAGGGGATATATGTATACCTATGGCTGATTCATGTTGAGGTTTGACAGAAAACAACAAAATTCTATAAAGCTGTTATCCTTCAATAGAATTAAAAAAAAAAAGATTAAAATTACTGTCCTGCCCCCCCCCCCCCAAAAAAAAGATACTTGAAAGTAACCCCATATTTTCAGTGCAGTGTCACATTTAACAAGAGAGATCTTAGGCTTAGCCATCAAAAGTTTCAGTAAATTTAGAAGACAAAAAACAGAGGGTGGTTGCAGAGAAGAAAGCATTTAAATGAGAAATTAATATCAAGGATACCTTAAAAAAGCTCATGTACTTGGAAATTAAATGTCCACTTTTAAATGAGTATATCTAAGAAGCCATTACAAGGAAAATTAGAAAATATTTGTAATAGAATAAAAATGAAGAGAATTTACCATACTTTGTTGCATGCAGCTGAAACTGCTCAATTAAATACAAATTGGAGTCTTGAATAATGTATGAAAACAAATGACAGTAGCATAAAACTTTGTGAGATTTGAAGAAAATCTGTACTTAATAGTGTCACATTAATTTCCTTTTTTTAAACAACAATAATTTCTTTATATTCTCACAACTGGATTAGAAGTTTTAAGCCTCATTTAAATTTTTTTAAATTAAAATACTGAGATAATACTTTCTAGACTTTGGCAGTAATACTAGATGCCAAAATACATGAGAGTATATATCAGATTTCTGAGTGAATATGAATTAGGGATCTAGCATTCTATTCATACTAAGTCAAACAAGTGGAATCAAAATGTCAAATTTTTTAAATTTGACTAAATAGGCAAAAATTGATAAATTTTATAGAATATATGTATTATACATACTATATACACACATGTATACAAAAGCTTTTCTACTGTGCTTGGTAAAGGCTTGAGAAAAAACATCAAAAGATGGAGAAATTGGAAAACAAACTAAATGAAACGGGAACACTGAATATGAAACAAACTAGATAAAAGATCATCACACAGTCCAGTTTTTAAACATGGCTGTTCATTAAAAATACATCTGGAGCTTTGGAGAACAACAGCAGTACCTGGTCATTTGTATTTTTCAAAAAATTCCAAGATAATTCTGATATGTATCTGGATTTTAAGAAATGATTATAGTTTTTCTATTAAATGGTAGTTTTAGTGATCATTGAGAGTCCCTTGGACTGCAAGGAGATCCAACCAGTCCATCCTAAAGGAGATCAGTCCTGAGTGTTCATTGGAAGGACTGATGTTGAAGCTGAAACTCCAATACTTTGGCCACCTGAAGCAAAGAGCTGACTCATTTGAAAGGACCCTGATGCTGGGAAAGATTGAAGGCAGGAGGAAAAGGGGTCGACAGAGGATGAGATGGTTGGATGGCATCACTGACTCAATGGAGATGATTTTGAGTAAGCTCCGGGAATTGGTGATGGACAGGGAGGCCTGGTGTGCTCTGGTCCATGGGGTCACGAAGAGTCGGACACGACTGAGCAACTGAACTGAACTGACCTTAGTGACAGTTCTATTATTTTCTGTTGACTAATCATGATATGGGCTTCCCTGGTGGCTCAGACGGTAAAGCGTCTGCCTGCAATGTGGGTGACCTAGGTTCGATCCCTGGGTTGGGAAGATCCCCTGGAGAGGGAAATGGCAACCCACTCCAGTACTCTTGCCTGGAAAATTCCACAGACAGGAGCCTTGTAGGCTACGGTCCATGGGGTCGCAGAGTCAGACATGACTGAGTGACTTCACTTCAATCGATACAATTTTTGTATTCAGCAAAAATGACAATAGTAGAAGATGTTTATCAGTGTTTACAATCAATAGCTAGACAAAAAATAAAAGATCATTACTTTTGCAAGCCATAATGGAAACATGATTAACCTAACTATAAAATAATTATATATTTTGAGGGGCTAAGTAGAGTGATGTGGTAAGTGGAAGTGCATACATGTACATGTTTTCATCCACCCAGCCAGTCTATCTTGGTTCTTGCATTTAATCCATTTACACTTAAGGTAATTACCTTATCAATATGTATGATCCTATTACCATTTTCTTAATCATTTTGGGTTTATTTTGTGTAGGTTTTTTTCTTTCTCTTGTGTTTCCTGCTTAAAGAAGTTCCTTTAGCATTTGTTGTAAAGCTGGTTTGGTGGTACTGAATTCTGTTAACTTTTGCTTGTCTGTAAAGCTTTTGAGTTCTCTGTCAAATCTGAACGAGAGTGTTAATGGGTAGAGTATTCTCGGTTGTAGGTTCTTCCCTTTCATCACTTTAAATATATAATGCCATTCCCTTCTGGCTTGTAGAGTTTCTATTGAGAAATCAGCTGATAACCTTACAGGAGTTGCCTTGTATTTTGTCGTTTTTCCCCTGTTGTTTTTAATATTTTATCTTTGTCTTTAGTTTTTGTCAGTTTGATTAGTATATGTCTTGGTGTGTTCCTCTTTGGGTTTATCCTGCCTGGGACTCTCTGTGTTTCCTGGACTTGGTTGACTATTTCCTTTCCCATGTTAGGGAAGTTTTCAGCTATTCTCTTCAAATATTTTCTTAGGTCCTTTCTCTCTTCTCCTTATTGGACCCCTGTAATACAAATGTTAGAACTGGACATGGAACAATAGACTGGTTCCAAATAGGAAAAGGAGTATGTCAAGGCTGTATATTGTCACCCTGCTTATTTAACTTATATGTAGAGTACATCATGAGAAACGCTGGACTGGAAGAAACACAAGCTGGAATCAAGATTGCCGGGAGAAATATCAATAACCTCAGATATGCAGATGACACCACCCTTATGGCAGAAAGTGAAGAGGAACTAAAAAAGCCTCTTGATGAAAGAGAAAGTGGAGAGTGAAAAGTTGGCTTAAAGCTCAACATTCAGAAAACGAAGATCATGGCATCTGGTCCCATCACTTCATGGGAAATAGATGGGGAAACAGTGGAAACAGTGTCAGACTTTATTTTTTGGGGCTCCAAAATCACTGCAGATGGTGACTGCAGCCATGAAATTAAAACACGCTTACTCCTTGGAAGGAAAGTTATGACCAACCTAGATAGCATATTCAAAAGCAGAGATATTACTTTGCCAACAAAGGTCTGTCTAGTCAAGGCTATGGTTTTTCCAGTGGTCATGTATGGATGTGAGAGTTGGACTGTGAAGAAAGCTGAGCGCCGAAGAATTGATGCTTTGAACTGTGGTGTTGGAGAAGACTCTTGAGAGTCCCTTGGACTGCAAGGAGATCCAACCAGTCCATTCTGAAGGAGATCAGCCCTGGGATTTCTTTGGAAGGAATGATGCTAAAGCTGAAACTCCAATACTTTGGCCACCTCATGCAAAGAGTTGACTCATTGGAAAAGACTCTGATGCTGGGAGGGATTGTGGGCAGGAGGAGAAGGAGACGACAGAGGATGAGATGGCTGGATGGCATCACTGACTCGATGGACATGAGTCTGAGTGAACTCCGGGAGTTGGTGATGGACAGGGAGGCCTGGCGTGCTGCGATTCATGGGGTCGCAAAGAGTCGGACACGACTGAGCGACTGAACTGAACTGAATTCAAATGTTGTTGTGTTTAATGTTGACCCAGAGGTCTCTTAGGCTGTCTTCATTTCTTTGTTTTGCAGCCATGATTTCCACCATTCTGTCCTCCAGGTCATTTACCCATGCTTCTATCTCAGTTATTCTGCTGTTGATTCCTTCTAGTGTATTACTCATCTCTGTCCTTTAGTTCTTGTATGTCTTTGTTAAACATTTCTTGAATCTTCATCATTGTTTTCCCAATATCCTGGATCATCTTCACTATCAGTATTCTGAATTCTTTTCCTGGAAGGTTGCCTATCTCTACTTCATATAGTTTTTCTGGGGTTTTATCTTGTTCCTTCATTTGAGACATAACTTTTCTGCTTTTTCATCCTAATTAACTTTCTGTAATGTGGTTTTTGTTCTAGCTGCTGTGGGATTGTGGTTCTTCTTGCTTCTTCTGTCTGCCCTCTGATGGAGGAGGCTAAGAGGCTTGTGTAAGCTTCTTGATGGTGGGGACTGGTGGTGGGAAAAACTGGGTCTTGCTCCGGTGGGTAGAGCCATGCTCAGTAAAGCTTTAATCTAATTATCTATGGTGGGTAGGGTTGTGCTCTTTCCATGTTAGTTGTTTAGCCTGAGGTGACCAAGCCCTGGGATCTGTGGGCTCTATGGTAGGGGTTAGTGGTCCAGGACTGATGCTCCCAGTGTGCCCGTCCCCACCACGAGCCACTGCTGACCCATGCCTCCACAAGAGACCCTTCAACAGTCACAAGTATGTCTGGTTCAGTCTCCTGTGGGTCACTGCTCCTGTCCCCTGGGTCTTGGTGCAGACAATGTTTTGTTTGTGTACACCTCCAAGAATGGAGACTGTTTCCCCCAGTCCTGTGGAAATCCTGTAATCAGATCCCATTGGCCTTTAAAGTCAGATTTCCTGGGGAGTCTCAGTCCCTTTGTTGGATCCCCAGGCTGAGAAGCCTGACATGGGGCTCAGAACCTTCGTAACAGTGGGAGAGCTTCTTTGGTATCATTGTTCTCTAGTTGGTGGGTTGCCCACCCGGCACGTATGGGATTTGGTTTTATTACGATTGCTTCTCTCCTACCATCTCTTCATGGCTTTGTCTTTGTCTTTAGGGTATTTTTTGGGGGGTGGGTTCCAGTGTTCTCCTGTCGATGGTTGTTGAACACCTAGTTGCAATTTTGGTGTTCTAGCAGGAGGAGATGAGTGCACATCCTTCTCTGCCATCTTGAACCCACTCAGACTTAAGCTAAGTGACTGTAGGGCCAGGGTTAGAACCACTGATTTAAAGGAAGTAGGAATTTATTAGAATTTAAAGCAGTGCTTCTCAACTTCATTGTGCATACAAATCACCTGGGATATTATTACACTGCATATTCTGATTGAAGAACTCTGAATGGATCTTAGACCTAAAAGTAAGCTAAAACTAAAACTCTTAGAACCTAGAAGAAAACATAGTGTGAATCTTTGTGACCTTGTACAAGCAACCAATGGAAAATAAGTTGGACTTAATCAGACTTAAAAATTTTTGTGCTTAAAAGCTGATCACGTGAAAAAGACAACCCACAGAATGGGTGGAAATATTTGCAAATTGTATATCTGGTAAGTCTTCAAGTTATAGAAAGAACTCCTATAACTCAACAATAAAAAGACAATTAAAAATGGACAAAGGATTAAAATAGACGTTTCTCCAAAGAAGATAAGCAAATGGGCAATAAACACAGGAAAAGATTGTTGTTCAGTTTGCTAAGTTATGTCTGACTCTGCGCTCCCAAGGACTATAACCTGCCAGGTTCCTCTGTTGATGGGATTTTCCAAGCAAAAATACTGGAGTGGGTTGCCATTTCCTTTTCCAGGGATCTTCCCAACTTAGGGATCAAATCTGCATCTTCAATTGGCAGGTGGATTCTTTACCATTGAGCCACCAGGGAAGCCCAATGAAAAGAGGAAAATGCAAATCAAAACCTTAATGAGATGCCACTTCATATTCCATTAGGATGGCTGTAATCACAATAACAGTTGTTGACTAGGATTGCTGGTGGGAATGTAAAATGGTGCAGCTACTACTTGGAAAAGAGTTCAGCAGTTTCTTAAAAGGTTAAACCATGGAGTTAACTTTTAACCTAAATTATCTGTGAACGAATGGATAAATGTGGTAGTCTGTACAGTGAGTACTGCCAATATTTATCAATAAAAAGGAATGAAATACTGATACATGCTGAATAAGGGACAAACATTTTTACAGAGGCCTTGGACAACATGCTTGCTAGGTGGGATGTTAGAACTTCTCAAGATCTTTCCCCTTACCCTCACTTCTAGAGTCCTAGTTACAATAGGGGAGGATACATGTCCTGAGAGATTAATCCTCTAGCTTCCTGTCATTCAACCCTCTGTCCTCAGGGTATAATCAACTATCACACTGTGGCCCTTACTTAAGGTTGAAAACCTACCAAATTCTCATTTTTTTGAGAAGGGAAGTTGAAAACCTACCAAATTCTCATTTTTTTGAGAAGGGAAGTTCAAATTAAACCCTCTGAGTTTTTCGCTTATTGCTGTAAAGGTGAATGGTATGTTCTCTCAACTATTTCAAATCTAGGCCTAAAAAACCTTAATGGCAAGAATCTCTGATGAAGGAAAAGCCGTGCCTGTCATCCAAGATCTGGCCTAGTCAGCACTAAAAGGGAGGCCTCTCTGTCCTGAAAGTAGACGGTTTCACAGAACACCTACAATACGGCTCTACGACCATGGTCAAGAAATTCTGTGATTGTTCCTGAACGAGACAATTCTGTAATCGTTTCTGAACCCAGAGGAAAACATGAAGATGACCAAATATTGAATTCCCTGGCAATTCAGTGGTTAGAACTCTGTGCTTTTACTGCCAAGGGTTCGAGTTAAGTCAGGGAAAAATACCTATCTCCCTGTCCTGGCTAATATACTTCTTTAAGAACAGCTTTCGGGACTTCCCTGGTGGTCCAGTGCTTAAGACTGCACTTTCAGTGCAAGGGGTGCTTTTCTATCCCTGCTTGGAACTGACATTCCACATGCCACATAATAATAGTTTTAGCCTCATGTCATGCCTCTCACCTTTTCGAGATAGCCAGTCAACTTACTGAGATAGCCGCTCAACCCACACTTGCTCACAGTATTCATTTAGAGAGAGCCCTGTTTCCTTGAACCTTCTGCCCAGTCACCTAACTTGCCCAAATCATAAGTCCTTGTAACAGCTTACAGAGATATGCCCTCGTGGTTCTGAAGGTGTGTGTTCTTTATGTAGTGAGCAAAAAACCCAGCTTGTTTAATGCAGGTGTGTTCCTCATCACCTGGCAATGGGTTGTGGCTGTCCATTTTAGATAAAGCACGCATTTTCCATTTTGTCACAGTTCTCCACTCCCCGTTGTCTCCCTCATCCCACTGTTACTGTTTTTGTTAGGTTCTCTAGGCATTCAAATATGCAAGTCCTGGTGGGGACTGTCATGATTTTGGTACCTTTCCCCTAGCACCAGCTGACTGGATCCTTGGTTAAGGTATGTGTTACTCAGTATTAGGTCTGGGGTCCTGAGTGATGGCCCCTGACTTCTCAACCTTCACAAAGTGAAATGTAATTTCTACAGCATGTAAAATACGTCGCATGAGGGGAAAACACTGGAGGAATTTGATTATCTGGAAGGAAATCAGCAACAGGCTACATTTCACACGAGATTGTGTAGGAGTTGAAACAGTCCCCTACGTTGAGCCCAAGGGAACCTGTGGGCTGGATGTCTAATCAAATTATACTTCCTTGGTAATTGTTAGGCATTTATAATGCCCATAACAGTCAACATTCCAGTCTCAATAATTTTAAATATACAGATTTGCTCTTCAATGAAAGAATGAGGGCTTCCCAAGTGGCACTAGTGGTGAAGAACCCACCTGCCAGTGCAGGAGACAGAAGAGACCTGGGTTCTATCCCTGGGTCGGGGAAAGGGCATGGCACCCCACTCCAGTATTCTTGCCTGGAGAATCCCATGGATGGAGGAGCCTGGTGGGCTGCAGTCTCTAGGGTCACAATGAGTCGTACACGACTAAGTGACTTAGTATGTACTCATGCACAAAGGGAGAATAAACTTACCTATTAGTTTCAGATAATTAAAATCCCTGGGCGATGGTATCTTTGAAGTCAGGCTGTTTTAATTTCTTCCTTCTTGCACTCCCATCCACTGAAAAGTTTGCTCATCAGGTAATCTCCAGTGAAGCGCAGAATGTGATTACTGAACCTCTGAAGGCACCTGGTGACACCCTGTAGGTGACCCAGTGAGTCTGTGGCAGAAACCAGAACCCAGCCTTTTCAGCATCCCAGTTCCTGAGCCCGCTTACTGTACTGCAGGTCACCCCGTTATCCTGGACTTAAGGATATCATCCCAGATGTTGCCTGATTTGACCTGACCAAGGCTTGGGAAGGTAGAAGGAGACTCTGGCAGGAATTAAGAAGGAAGACTATCAGAGCGCAAAGACTTAAGACTCAGAAGGGGTTCATAAGTTGCCACGCATTCACGAAAGCAGAGGAATGGGAGTTTTCAACCCCTGGCCTCAGATACCCATGGATGACAAGTATTATAAAAGCTAACGTTTGTTGAGCCGTTAGCGTGTTGGGTTTTTATCTCAGCACTCTGCATGTGCTATATATCAGTTCCACAAGCTTATGAGGCAGGCAGCCACCCTGTTTGATAGAAGAGAAAAATGTTTAACCTGAACTGATTCCAGTGGTGGAGAGTGGAGAGAGTCCTACCAGAGGAGATGGTAAGTGGCATTGCAAGATTGAGGAAATATTTGACATCTGTTTTTGCACCACTGCAAACGTTTTTTGCCTGTCCCTTCTTCCCAGGTCTTAGTGGCTGGGCAGGGGTGTGGTCAGGGCCAGGTGGGGAGCAGCTCAGGGGTGGGCGAGTTGTTTGAGCTTGCTATGTTCCTGAGGGCCACCAGAGGGCAGTACTGGTTCACACCACAGCCTCCTTGTGACCATTCTTGGCAAGATTGGAGCCCTGATTCTCAGCCCTACCAGACTCCTTTTTTAGAAAAACAAAACTATTTTCTAATGCCCCCTTTACCATCTTGAAGTGAAATTAACTCCTCTGAAAAGGAGGGAAAAAAAGGAAAGTAATATGTAGTAAACTGATGGGATTCAGTAATATGATGCTTGGACATGGCTACACTAGATGAACACAATAGAGTTAGTTTGATGCTTTGCCCATCAGATCACTGAGAATGAAGAATTAAAAAGGCAGCTGGATGTAGGTTGTTGTGTCTGACAGAAATTCACTCATTTTCTGAAAAGATAAATCATTCTTAGTAAGGTTAAAAATAAAATAGGATACAAATGTCCCTTTATTGCATTCTTGGAAATTTCAGTGTGTATTAAAACTGCAAAGAACAAAACTGCTCTTACTTATGTATAAAGCAGAGTTAGGTTCAGTGCTTCTTTAAACAGCCTTAGCCTTTTTCATTTGATCTCTGTGAAGGTTTGGCCTCCCCAGGTGGTGCTAGCGGTAAAGAATCTGCCTGCCAATGGAGGAGACGAAAGAGACATGGGTTCAATCCCTGGGTTGAGACGATTTCCTGGAGGAGGGCATAGCAATGCACTCCAGTATTCTTGCCTGGAGAATCCCATGGACAGAGGAGCCTGTCGGGTTACAGAGTTGGACACGACTGAAGTGACTTAGCATGTGCGCAAGAAGATCCAGGAGGATATTTGAAAATCAGTTCTTTCTTGTGAAGAACTGCCTTCACTGAGAACTCTAGCTGGTACTAGAGGATATGAGATGCCCTATCTGTGCACCCCAACCTGGGCTCCCTGAGAGCCAGGGCTTTGTGTTGCAGGTGCTCAAGCCCTCCAGAGTGCTCCTCACAGTACTCACTGGGTACACTGAACTGACCGAGTCCTTTCTCTCCAGCTGGGGGTGACTCTCGTCCAGCCAGAGCATATTGACTGAACAGTTTAAGGGCCTAGACCCTGAGTATGAATGCTGATGTAAACTAACGCCAGGCAAGAGGTGCCCCAAATAGTCCGTCAGGAAAATCCATGGCTCTACATTTTCTTAGGCAAGATTCGTCCAAGAAGGGCCCTTTTATTCCACTGGCACCATACGCATATATTTTGTTTGTGGTTCCTGAGACAAAAAATTGCATATTCTTGTGAAAGAAAACGGAATTGGTTCCAAAACTTACTTTCTGGCCAGAATCAACCAAGGCCTGAAAAGCAGCTGGTTCTTGTGGCCCTGATTAGATAGAGGGATAAGGATGCTTCTTCCTGGAGCCCTGTCAGGGAAGTGCTCAAACCCAGCGCAGGCTGGCCACATTCCAACTTTCCCCACTGGCGCCTGGTAAGCTGCATGCCAGCAACACATGAGCACCTCTAAGCCCCCCATCGCCTCGCCTGACCTGGCTGCCACTGGCATAACACCGCCTGCTGGAACGTTTTCCTGTCAGGTTTTGGCCACAGCAGCTCTGGTGTTCCTCCCTCACCTGCCTAGTGTCCACCAGCCACAGCTTTTATAGCAGGAAGGGGGCAGGTTAATACTAGCCTGATCTCACAAGAGTCTGTAAAGTGGAGTAGGGACTGGGGGCAGACAGTCCTGCACTTCATTCACTCAAATTCCACCTTTGCAATTTTTTTTTTAATCCATGAACTGTATGTGCTTTTTATTTACTTTGAAATGGCCCAAAGAGAGGATGAAGAGGTGTGTGGTGTAACGGAACCACAGGTGTGTGGTGAGTGGTCAATTCTGTATGCTTCTCTACTCCTGAGACCAGTCTCCAGAGGGTGCCAAGGATAGCCAAGTTTCATTTATTTGTCCAAGTAAAAGCATGATCAAGAATGT
This sequence comes from Bos indicus x Bos taurus, assembly GCF_003369695.1. Classification (NCBI taxonomy): domain Eukaryota; kingdom Metazoa; phylum Chordata; class Mammalia; order Artiodactyla; family Bovidae; genus Bos; species Bos indicus x Bos taurus. The sequence goes on along the minus strand of NC_040083.1, from coordinate 76,814,835 downwards.
TCTAAATAAGGTCAGGGTTTACAGCTTTGATTATAGAATTTCCTCTGATCATTTGATTGGGTTACATGAATTTAAACTTCAGTGAAGCTTCACTTTCAAAGTTTCCACTCCATTTCTCTGAATGTGCTACAGCATGATAAGTCTCCCAGATTACCCAAAATCCACCTGAACAATATCTCAACACACTGTGGTTTATTCACCTTAAGAAGAATCTGGAGAGAACATGGTTTGGGATGGGAGACAAGAGTTACACCTGATGGGTCTGGACCATTGATACAAATGATTCTCATTTCATTTTAGAGTTTCCATAATTGTAGCAATTATCTCTGAAAGATTTTTGTCCACATTGATTTGGATAAAGCTTTCTGGAGCTGATGGGGTCTCCAGAGTATCGAATTGGGACTGCAGTAACTCAGGGGGCATAAAATGATCTTTTCTTCTGAGTAAGCGTCCAGAGATGATGTCAAATGACCCAGTCAGATGGACCACAAGGAGCTTCACCTCAACTGGCTTTTCTTCCTTCCCCGAGTCATCACACTTCAGAGGTGCATCATCTTTTCCTTGTATTAAGATGTCTCTGTATACCTTCTTCAGAGCTGAACAGGCTAGAACTACATGCTGTCCAGAGGCTACATCTCTGTTAAAAAAAAAAAAAAAAAAAAAACCTGGGGAGATCCCAAAGAGTGAAGACATTTAAAATAATTGGTGTCAAGCCTAGGCTGAGGACTTTAGTCCCACTTCTCTGACAGTGGAAGGTGTTACAAATGGTGGCCAAGTATCAGGCAGTCTTGGTTTTGAGGTAAAGATCTTCCACTAGTGAGCCCTCTTGGGTGATGTGTTTACCTCTCTGAGCATCAGTTCAGTTCAGTTCACTCACTCAGTTGTGTCCAACTTTTTGTGACCCTATGGACTGCAGCACGCCAGGCCTTCCTGTCTATCACCAACTCCTGGAGTTTACTCAAACTCATGTCCATTGAGTCAGTGATGCCATCCAGCCATCTCATCCTCTGTCGTCCCCTTCTCCTCCTGCCTTCAGTCTTTCCCAGCATCAGGGTCTTTTCCAGTGAGTTAGCTCTTCGCATCAGGTGGCCAAAGTACTGGAGTTTCAACTTCAGCATCAGTCCTTCCAATGAATATTCAGGACTGATTTACTTTAGGACCATCAGTTCATCATCTCTTATATGTGGCTACTCAAGAGTACCTGCCCACAGAACTGTGGTATGGAAGTTTATCATGGTGCCCAGCACACAGGAAGTGCTGAGTAAGTATCAGCTCTGCCCCTTGGCTATATGAGTGACTGAGCCAGCACCTGTGGACATGGGTGGCTGCTGGCAGGCACCTGTGTCCCCCACACAGCATGGCTCAGGCTCTCCTCAGATTTCCTCCATTCCTACTCTGCAGTATGCTGGAAGAATCTGGGGAAGTTACCCATGCAGAGCGGAGAAAGCAGGAAAAAAGAGAGCACCAGTCCCTCTGTTTTCAAGGTGAGCAGAAAGTGAGTAGTTTTCAGAGATGCTGAAAACTAAGAGAAAAACCTGAGCCAGAAATAGAGGTAGATTGACAAGGCACCAATAAGGGAAAACCTAAACAGCATATTATAATGCAGAGACATTACTTTACCAACAAAGGTCTGTCTAGTCAAAGCTATGGTTTTTCCAGTAGTCATGTATGGATGTGAGAGTTGGACTATTAAGAAAGCTGAGCGTGGAAGATCCGATGCTTTTGAACCGTGGTGTTGGAGAAGACTCTTGAGAGTCACCTGGACTGCAAGATCCAACCAGTCCATCCTAAAGGAAATCAGTCCTGAATATTCATCAAAAGGACTGATGCTGAAGCTGAAACTCCAATGCTTTTGAACCGTGGTGTTGGAGAAGACTCTTGAGAGTCACCTGGACTGCAAGATCCAACCAGTCCATCCTAAAGGAAATCAGTCCTGAATATTCATCAAAAGGACTGATGCTGAAGCTGAAACTCCAATACTTTGGCCACCTGATGTGAAGAACTGACTCATTGGAAAAGACCCTGATGCTGGGGAAGATTGACAGTGGGAGAAGGGGACGACAGAGGATGAGATGGCTGGATGGCATCACCAATGTGATGGATAGGAGTTTGAGTAGGCTCTGGGAATTGGTGATGGACAGGGAAGCCTGGCGTCCTGCAGTTCATGGGGTCACAAGGAGTCAGACACAACTGAGTGACTGAACTGTACTGAAGGGAAAACCAGTGTGGTCCAAGACCATACATGAGGATGAGCCCCCCTACCACTAAGCTGATGTATACCATTGTCTTCTTGGAGCCAGGAAGGAACTAAATAAAGTTGTCAAGGGTCAATGCTGGCTTGGGTACTTAGTAGAGATTTCAGTTCAGAACTGAGAACTAAGAATTCTGAAGGGGCCTGCCTTGATCTATGGCCATCGTAGACTGGAGACCCAGTGGATGGAGTGTGTCATCAGCAACAAACCAATGTACTTGAGCCTCCCAGCTCTTCTCAAGGGCATGAGTGAGAGCTTGTTAGTTCTGAGCCTGGAGGTCTGATCTCTGCTCTCCTGAGACTCTTCACTTTGGCTTCCATCACAGGTCAGAATCTTTGATCTGACGAGTCTATTTATGTTACAGACCCAGTTGGGTAGGAGTTCTCAAATCCTAAAACCCAAAAACCTTAAAACCCTAAACCCATACAAAGACAGGACTGCCAGCCACGTCTGTGTGGTGTTTTAAAAAAAATGTAAACTGAATTTTTAATAAGTATAATGTCATATGGCTCAAATGGTTTTAGATTTATAAAACATGACTTCATCTTAGAAAGCAAGATTTGGAACTCATTCACTGCCACTCCTTTATCTTCCATGTCCCAACCAGGATTCCCACAGGCCAGACCCACAGATGAGAGAAGAGGGTCGTTTGCTCAGAGGCATGCTACAGAGCTGGACAGTTTGAGATTTCAGTTCTGGTAGCGAGTTATCTATTGATTTGCAAATGACCCCAGATCTTCCTGGTTGTCAGAACTTGAAGTAGGAGGCAATACAAGTGGTGGCTAAGATATGGCTATAACAACATTATTATTTTATTTAGGACTTACTATATATATTAGGTAGACTTCCCTGGTGGCTCAGATGGTAAAGCATCTGCTTACAACGCAGGAGACCCAGGTTCTATCCCTGGGTTGGGAAGATCCTCTGGAGAAGGAAATGGCAACCCACTCTAGTACTCTTGCCTGGAAAATCCCATGGACCGAGGAGCGTGGTAGGCTACAGTCCATGGGGTTGCAAAGAGTCGGACACGACTGAGTGACTTCACTTCACTTCATATATATTAGGTACCATTCTAAGTGCTACCCACACTTATTCACTAATTCCTCACGACAATCTGTAAGGACTGTTGTGAGTAGGAACTATGTCCCTATTTTTCAGAAGAATAAACAGGTTTATGGAAGCCAAGTTGCTGAGTAAAATTCCCAGCTAGTAATTATGAAGTTGTCTAGAAGGCTGACTCTAGAACCCAACACTCTGTGGCTGATTAAAAGTCATTGTTAGTCACCAGATGGAGGTGCATTTCATTTCTGGTATCCTTTATCATTAGTCAGTTATGATTTCAAGAGTGGTTTCCTTTACTCACTGGCTTATCTGGGGTCTGACGTTCTCTTACCTTCGTAAAACGTCATGCAATTTGCAGAGCCATGGAATTCTGTCCTGAAATTAAAACAAACCAAAGTGGCTTTCCCAGATATTGTTTATTTGTACAGAAACATGTTCATCATGTTCATCAATGTTAAGGTCCAGAGAAATCTCAGTGGTTTTGAGGAGGAGGCTGAGGAATTGTCACTGGGCAGTTCAGCACAGAATCATGTTCCTGGTCCAGGTGTCAGGTTCTTTCCACAAGGATAAAAATTACCCTAAAATGCCAGTATGTAACCCCCCCATTTCAATCTCCCCATTATAAATACACTTTCTTTGGTTCTGATATGTTTGGGTGTATGTGTGCTAAGTCGTGTTTGACTCTGCGACTGCCAGGCTCCTCTGTCCATGGGGATTCTCCAGGCAAGGATACCAAAGTGGGTTGCCATTTTCTGATACACTTAACAGATCTTTAATTGTATTTGCATAATTCTTCAGGTGCTTCTGATCTCAAATGCAGAGAGTTATTCATAGAAACTCTTAAGTCAGCTGCCCCCTGGTCCTATTCTTCAAATCCTCTAAAAACAAAGCTGCTCTCGGATAAAAGTATCATGATAATTTTGTATTTTTCCAGAGAAGGCAGAAGAAGTTTACATAGGACACCCTAGAGTGTTACACAAAGAAGTTCCCCTGGGGTAAATACTGATTGGCCACAATGCATTACAAAAAAAAAACCCAACTTATTATTATGTGAATTTAAAACATATACAAAAAGAGACAAAATGGTACAAAACAAACTTCTCTGTACTCATAACCCAGCTTTAATGATTTTTCACCTCACAATCTGGTCTTCTATATGTCCCAACGCCTATCCTTTATCATTTTGATGCATATTCAAGAAAGATGATGTCTTTATTATTTAAGACTTTTTTTTCGGCTGCTTTGGGTCTTCATTGTGGCATGCAGGCTCTCAACTTGTGGTGTGCAGGCTTGGTTGTGGTATGTGGGCTCTTGGTTCTCCAAACAAGAACTGAACCCAGCCCTGCATTGGGAGCATCGAGTCTTATCCACTGGACCACCAGGCAAGTCCCCATGATGCATCTTTAAAAGTCCTTGCTCTTAACATTTGACTACCATTTTATTTAGATTTTTGTATTTGTATAATTGAGATTGACTTGCATTTGTTTTCTTGTGTAGTCCATATTAAATTTTGGTATCAAGGTTATCCCTGCCTCCTAAAAATAAGTAGGGCAGCTTTCCTTCTTTTTTCTCTTCTTTGAAACAGCTTGTATACAATATATTATTTTTATGGACTGAATGTTTTTATTTCCCTAAAATTCATATCCCCCATGTAAGAATATTTGGAGGTAATCAGGTTTAGATGAGGTCATGAGGATGAGGTCCTCATGATGGGATTAGTGCCCTTATAAGAAGAGACCAGTGAGCTAGTATATACTCTTTCTCTCCTGCTGCTGCCCTCTCCTTCAACCACCCAGTGGAGATACAGAGAAAAAGTTTCATTCCACCAAGGCCATCGCTCTGTGCTTAGCAAACTAAAGACCTTCTAGTTACTAGGATCCACCCTTGTCAGGAAGCAGAGAAGGATTTTGTGCACACACATACTCCATGCACACATGCTACACACACATACACAGTTAACATTTTTTCATTATATGTATCTTTTCATATTAAATAAAATTTTTTAAAAGCACTGTGTGCTAATATTGGGTTAAGAGTCCTGGAAGTTTTATTAGTCACATAATTCTTTAAAGACTTTACTTCTGTGTACACATTACTCAATCAGAGACTACTTAGAAGTTCAAATGTTACAGCTATAATATCTGCCGAAGACAGAGATCAAATGACAACTATTACCAAACTTACATGAATGGTATCTTAAATAACAATAACTACATAATTCACAGATACTATTACTCAAATTATAACAGCTACTACAATGTACACACGATAGCTCAAATGTATTTCAGGAAAGCCTTGTTTATGTTAGCACTTGTCTGAGTACTCAGTGGACCCAGTGTGGTTATTTCTAAACAAAGTAACAAGATGATGAGGCTTACCAGTTCTAATAAACTTGCAGACCATAAAGAATTTTGTGCTCTATGGGGAGACTTACATGCTCCTGGAAAAGTGTGTATGTTTAAGACTTATTCTTGGCAAGATTTTCTGACATCATACTAAAAAACTAAATGTTCTAGAGAAGTCTGTGAGGAGAAAAAAAGTTGTAGCAGCTATACTTATGGAACTTGAAATTGCCACCGTAACACAGTATTTTCTAGACTTATGATGGGGGTCAGGGAAGAAGACTGTCAAGGGTTATGCTGCTGCTGCTGCTAAGTCACTTCAGTCGTGTCTGACTCTGTGCGACCCCACAGACGGCAGCCCACCAGGCTCCCCCGTAGGTAGTGGGGAAAACTAGCTGGACTTACTGAGCCGTGCAGTATTTTATGACGGAAAATTGCCCATGGGAAAGCTGCCAACTCAAGCCCAGATTTGGATTTCCCTTTCCTTCGTCCATTTGCAAGGATCTGTTGTGTGCTTAGGGAGACCCAGACACGATCCTGGGTCCTTTCTTTCAATACTCTACACACGATCACCGTGAGTTTAACTTCGAAGATTCCATTTGCACCCAACTTTCTAAATTCCTTTCTCTTCTGTATCCTCACTGTGAACAGCTAAGCTTTTCTACTACATTCATGAACTAACAGGGATAAAAAAGAAAACACTATCATTTATCCAAAGACCTTAAAAAAAATTTTTTAAACCTCCTGGCTATATCTTCCAAAACAGCTTCTCCAACAGAAGGCTGCAGCAGAGCCTTAAAGACTGGGTGACTTTCACTAAGGTGACTGGGCCTTAAAGACTCACATGTCAGCATGAGCAGTTTCCTACCTAGGACCCAGACCTACAAAGATATGGTGCCTTTCAAACCCGCAGGAAGGGCTGCACAGGCAACTTACTTGGTAAAGTGGTATACTAATCATTAATGGGACTAACTTCAGTGTGTTTCACATGTAAATAGAGGTGTCCGGCTTCAAGTTTAAGAAATGATGTCAACTTCTATAAAGTTAAGGAGTCTTCTTACAGCATATGGGGGCCACAGTGAGGTATCTTTCTAAGCACTTGGAAAAGAAGGAAAGAAGCTTTTTCTTTAAGGCTTTAAAGATCAACACTTAATAGAAAGGGACAGAGATGTTTAAACTCATCTGAAGAAGTAAACAATGACCCTCAGGCTAGCAGTGCATCACTATGATCCAACTATGTATTTTCACACACACAGAGGAAGCACGTGAGGCTTGGGCGTGAATGTCCAGCAGGAACACTATAGGATTAGACAGCAGAGTACTGTCCAGAGGCCATGGCGTTCTGGCCTTATGACTTCAAATATCATGTTCTCATTAGCAAACGTCTCTGATGGGGTGGGTGGTCTCACACCATTAGAAACCTAAGCTTTAACTCTCTTACTCTTTTGATTGCATGTTCACTGAGATACCTGACTGCATTTTGGCTTCTGAAATCAGATTGATGTGTTATGGGCCACGTGGCAGTTAAATTTCTTCTTGTAAGTTAATCAACTGGCATTTATGTAGAAATCTTGTGACCCTGACTAGTGGGGTTCTCATACGAGACATGAACCTGTGTTCAATGTGTTGACAGTATCAGGGGTTGAGCCAGCAAGACAGAGCCTGACTACCCTGGTCCCATCTGGGTAGTCGGGCAGCCGTTTCCACAATGCATCCCTGTCACTGTGCATGTCTCTAGGTGAAACAAAATCCTTAGACTAGTGCTGATCTCCATTCAGCAGGAATGCTTGGTTTGAAAGAGGTAGTAGGAAGGTCGCTCAGTCGTGTCCGACTGTTTGCAAGCCCATGGACTGTATAGCTTGCCAGGCTCCTCTGTCCATGGAGTTCTCCAGGCAGGAATACTGGAGGGGTTTGCCATGCCCTTCTCCAAGTTGGAAGGTTCAGATGGTCAAATGCTAATTCACATATTCAGTATTCCCATACCTACTTAAAGAGTTCAAGAAGCAATTATAATGATGCACTAGGACTGATTCACAGATGAAAACACAACAAAAAATGAGCTGTACTTCTGCACGAGTAAAATGTTCATAGTGGCTTTGGATGCACCAAGGAAGGGGGATAATTTGTTTAATTCCTAGTACTTTAGCTATCTTACCTTTCTTCCCACTAGCAGAGGAGCAACCTTGTGTTTTGTTATTTTAACTAGATTGCACACTTCCTCCAGCTCATCAGCACCAAATCTCTGTACAGAGATCAATCTCTGTATTATTTTATGGCTTAGGAAACATATGTTATTGCATTAAGCTGGATATTGACTTTATTAGTCATTATACTTTCTGCATGCCTGAAATATTTCACAATAAGGATGAAACAAGTGAATTTAAAAAAAAAACATATTTGGGTAATAAACTTCCTACCCTTTGTACAGGTAAACAGAACTTTGAATCCCTGCTTTGTCTAAATACGTGCCTTAGCTGAGAATTGTGCATGTAGCTTCACTTAGTCACAATAAATTCCTCAGAAGCTCAACCATGAAAACTAATAAACGGAAATATAAAACAGAAATAGATGCCTTCAGACACCTGCCCAATCAGAATGCATGTTGGACCAGTTTATTCACAGCACCAGTAAGGTCTGGGTCCACCAGCCACAAAATCAATGAGAAGGCTGGAGATAGCAATGAAGTACTTTCAACTTTATTTTACATTAGTTTCCAAGTGTTGAGTCACAGTTATTACACAGTTGGGTTCCTTCCCTAGAGGCCCACAGGGGGCCACAAGGAGAGAGTTCTTCCAGAGTCGTTCCAGGTGCTACGTGAATTCCCGGGCGGGACACCAGCATTCTCACCCCTGGTCTGTGTGAAGCCAGGCGTCACCTGCCTCATGTACGCATCCAGGCCTAGATCCCTCCAAGGGATGTGCTGTCTGAGGGCCACGCCTCGCTCCTGCTCTATATCACCCTCGCTTTCACCCTTTCCATCTCCATTTAAACAACCCTGATTCATTTCTCATAGACTAGGTGTGTGTGGAGTATCAGGGCCTTTAACACAGTAGAAAAAGTAGGGTCTTAGAGGTTAGATCCCCTTGACTCTGTGCTTTTGCTCAAGTTACTTCTCTGTGCCTCCCTTTGTTCATCTGCAAAATGAGGGAATCATGTAATTCACTGATCTGCTTTGGGATTTAAAGAGGAAAAGGAGTCATTTTAAACATTATTTTTTTGGGCTGATTTTATAGCTGCAATAAATGGCATCAGTTTCCAACTTTGAATCTGGAAAAGACCTTTAATAAATGAATTTGGTATGCAGTAGATTCTAATTCCACAAATAATGAATATTTAATATGTGCAAAGCGCCATACAGAGCACTGGGAATATAATATGAATGGTGTAGTTCCTGTCCTCAAGGGGGTCACAGCCTGATGATGGGTATCTATCAGCTAAACTACACGTAAGGCAGAGATTAGGGCTTCAAGGGATATACTAAGAAGGGCTCTAAGTGGAGAGTAGAGGGAGAGATCAATTTTGATCAGGCCCTAGGAAGACTAAATCTTCAAGGATAAAGAGGATTTTAATGGAAGCAGGGCCTGCCAAGCAGAGGGCAGGGTAAGACTGGGAGTATTAAATATTAAAGATGCTTTGCCAAGACTCTACAGTAAACGGATGAGGCAGGAGCTTAGCACTGCCGACCAGGTGTGGGAGTTGCTTTGTGACGAGGGTAAGGAGAAACTGTCAGGACTAGATAGTCAAGATTCTGAGTGAGCTGCTAAGGAGTTTGGCCTTTACTGTCAGGTCTTAGGGAGAACTTGGACACATGAGATCCAAATTTTGTATTCATAATGTTTGTGAAGAAAGGGGATGACTGAGATTTCCTCTTCACAGAGGCAGAAACCAAGGCCAAACAGAGATACTAGAGCAAATTCACTGCATTCTGTGTGTAAATACTACAGACAATATCATAATTAGTGAAGTCAAACACAGAAAGTCTTAGAGGAAAGAGAGGAGGAAACAACATAATCCAGATGAGCATCCAAGCTTACTGGATTGCTATTCTAGGTCCCTTCACTCCCGACAGTCCCTACATGCAGGGATAGGGGTGCAGTGGACCCTGAGCCCCCAGCCCAGGGCTTAAGCACTGAGGGCTAAATCAGAGCATCATGAGGACAGAGAACGCTTCCTTGGCCTATCTAGAAAGAGAAAGTGTCTTCTGGAAGGGGATGACAATTAAAGGGCAGGCGCTCAGAGGAACAGATGGAAGAGGAGTGTGCCCAGCATTGCTGGGGGAGGTGGACAGAGGGCAAGGCAAGTGGGAGGGGAGCAGTGGAGGTGAGGGACCGGTTTAATCTGGTGCAAAAGTGAACCTAAGCCCACAGAGGGCAAAAATGCATATAAACAAAATATATACCCCCAAAAGATGGGTATATACATAAAATTCAATTAGTAGGTATTTTTGGAAGATGCAACCAAGGGTGATATATTCTGTTAAAGAATTTGTAGCATTGGTCAAATGTTTTATACAGGGTAAGTATTATATTTGTAATCAGCAACAAAACTGTCCAAAACCTCTCTTTTAAATAGACTCTGAGGTTGAAGTCTGCTCAAGTGTCACCCCATGGGCTGCCAGAACAGCATGGACCTGGCACATCAGGGAGACTCACTGACGGACAGCTTGGAAATCATCAGCTCATCATGTCAACCGTGCATCCCTGCCTGGGTGGCATGTCTTTCTCCACCAGCGCTGTCCAGCAGAGCTTCCTGCCCTGATAGAAATGTTCTCTACCTGCGCCGTCTGGATTAGCAGCCACCAGCCACATGTGGCTTTTGAACACTTGAAGTATGGCAGTGCAATCCCAGAACTGGAGTTTACACTTAACTGAAATAGCCTTAAGGTGCCCTTGGTGTATTCAGCTCAGGTTCTTTGTCTTCAAATCTTAGCCTTCTGAGTACAATGTGTGTGTATGTGTTACTCAGTTGTGTCTGACTCTCGGTGACCTCATGGACTCCCCAAACCATCCTGAGAATCTCCCCCAAGGCATACCATTACCTCTGCCTCTAACAGTCTACCTGATGCTCAGCACAGTATCCTCTGGGGGACGGGGGCCTGCGGGCTGGTTGCCAGGGCAATGAGGAGGTGGTGGTGCCAGCTCAGCTGTGACCCACACCTTCGCTCACCCACACCCACTCACTGGGCTCTCATCAAAAATGGTAGCCATTTGCTGTTTTACTGCATTCCTCTCTGCTTCATTCTAAGTCAGGAAAACTTGTATAGCTTCCTCTGAATATGTTTCTTCCAGTAATTGATAACCTTTTCTTCTGTACAATAAATTCCTCTTCTCAGTTCTCCTCCTCAGCCCCTAGCCCCATCAATACTGCTCACTTAACAAGGCTCACTTGTGAGTAAGAGGAACGATGCTTAAATGCCATTATAAAAATCTGTCCATTTGGGGTTGCTTTACTTTGTTCTTTAATTTTGTACTCAGCAAGGGGAAAAAGAAAATAACCCTAGCACGGTCACACTTTACACACTCCACGGAAATGATGTATTACATGTATGCATATACAGATACGGTATTAACAACAACAGTAAGAAGTGATATTCACTGAATGCGTCAGGTATGTCTCTGTGCACACTTTTCATTTTATCTAATCCTCTCAAGGACCCAATAAAATAGATCTTGTCACCATTCCTACTTCACAGGAGGAAAATGAGGCAAAGAGAGACCAAGCCATTTGCCAAAAGTCACACAAGCTCAGTGGTGGGGCCAGGTTATCTACGTTATGTTTATTATCTCTAGTACAGTATCACTGTCATGTTTAAGTTGTTACTCCGTATCTCCTTTTGGCTGCTCTCCTCCCACCTTCTAAAGTCAAATGCTGTGAACTTAAATTTTGATGGTTCAATGTTTAAACTTGGGGAGCACTTCCTGAAACAAACAGAAACCCTCAGAGTGCTCTAGAATTAGACCTAATAGGGGTTAGTGACTTCAGTCCTTCAAGGCAGGACAAAGAGGAGAAAGTGGAGCACAACCTGGGGGAGCCGAGTTCATGGTACAAACACCAGTGTTGCTCTTTGGCCAGTTTCATCTCAATACCGGTCCTTTGGACACCCTTGGCATGTGGACCTGCCTGGGGCCCCTGCTGCCAGCTGCTCTGTGGACCCACCCTAGGCCCTGCGCTCAGTCTCTCCTGGGTGACAGCTAGTTCTATGAATCCACAGTTTGTGACTCTGGTTTGAGAAAGACCCTCTAGAAAAGGCCCTCACAACGGTGCATAAAGGAATGAGATGTCAGGCCGTCCATTCTTTCACTTACTCTTTCATTCACAAATTTGCCACAAATATTTTCTGATACACACTGTGTGTCAGGCTCTGGGGATATATAATGGTTAACAGAAATGGCCACAGTGCCTGTCCTTTTGGAGGTAAAATCTAGTTACAGGGACAAATATTAATCAAATTCTCACACCATCACATGCCATGTTACAACTGGGACATGGATGATAAGGGATATGCTGCCATGAGAGTCCATTAGAGGAGGTTTTATCTAGAAGTCAGGGCGAGGTTCCCTGAAGAAGGGGCACAGCTGCTGAGACAAGATGCGTGAGCAGGTAACTGAGAGGAATGGGGAGGCGCGTTCTTCACAGTGGGAACAGCAGACACAGAGGCCCTGGGGGAGCAGCATGGCAGCAGAGCCATTGAAAAGGGCCAGCACAGCTCCAGTAGAGACGGGGGTAGAAGAGTGGGGGTGGTATGTGGGAGGGTGGGGTGCACCCAAAGACACGGGGGTGGGGCACTGCCAATTTGGCCTGACCATGTACGTGTAGGAGTTTATGTGTCTGGTCTTGACGCTGAGATAATGGGAAACCTCCAGAAGGCCATTTGAGTTTGCAAAGATCACTCTAGCTTTGGGGTGGGCACCAGGGCCTGGAGAGGGTAGGCTGGTAGGTCCTGAGAAGAAAAGGTGAACTTGCACACGTATAAGCCACAGAGGAATTACACTCTGCAGATTCAAATCCCTCAACAAAGTGTTCTGGCAGATCCTGCCGAGCTGGGGCTGATGGTGGCATCAATCCTGATGCCAGTGTAGAGTTTAGACAGGAGTTCAGGGCCACAGCTCACATACATGGCAGGCCTGCTGTGCACCTGGCTTTTGGAGCACTGTCTTGAGTGTGTGACTCAGGAACTCTACTGCACCAAGTGCTGCAGGCATCTTCACCTGCATCCCTCGGCTGGGACATGTGTTGGAAATAAAAACAGACAGTGCACCTTACCTCGTCATTCAGCGGTATCCCTTTTTGCATCTTCATGCGATTTTCTTCTGGGTGGTAGTCATCTGCATCGTAGAATTTCCATCCTAGCTTTAAGAACAAAGTGAAAGAGGGTACACAGCAGGTCATGCGGCCCATGTGATGGGCACTGTGGGTTCCTAATACTAACAGCAGGTGTAGAAACAACCTGGCCACCCTCTTTCCCACCAGGAGCCACACAGACCATCCCTCCTCCACCCAGGTGCAGGAGCAGGGAGGTCTGTAAGGATGCTTCACTAATCCTGCCCACTGGGTTGCTGCAGCTGTTTTTTTCATTCATCATTATTTTCCATGACCAAGGAAAGAGACAAAATTGCTCCAGGTGGTTTCACAAGCTTTGTGGAGGTATCTGAGGTGACTTTACAATCCACGCAGGCCAGAAGCAATGAGACAAGATGAGACTTGCAGCTGGGAGGTGTTAGCACAGGTTACCTCAGATGCCAGCAGGGCGCCCACGGTGGATCTGTGGAGAGGACACAGATGCCATGTGACTACCCTTCCCCCATCTGCCTCTTCCATCCAAGGAGCCGTGGGAAGCACATGGCTGCCCCACCGGTATTAAACACCAACAACTTACAATATTGAAACTGAAATACGTGCTCCTCACCCTGGAGTCTAGAGCATGGCTTTAGTTTTCTCCAGGAATTTAAATAACTATCCAGTTTTCACTAAATTTTCCCCCAAAAGCAATACCTAAGGTCTCATTAAACTCCTGAAGTTTTTTTTTTTGTCCCTTAAGTTTTTGGCCCCTGTTTTGTAGATAATTATTTTTTGAAAAAGAACAGGATGAGATGGTTGGATAGCATCAAGGACTGAATGGACATGAATCTGAGCAAATTAGGAAGTAGTGAAGGTCGCAAGGAGTTGGACATGACTTAGTGACTGTCATGTCCAGTCACTACATGGACAACAACTGAATAAAGTGATAAATTCTACTGAGGATACTGGAGGAGGGGTCAGACAGGAAATTTAACCTCTAAGCACCCATACAAGGTTCACGGAGCTCATAAAAGCATTAATATATTGGGACTTAAAAGGGACACACGCTTCAAATAAAGGACTCGGAGAATTACCAGCATTCATTACTAAGTATGGGAGTTGAATGCTCTCTGTTCAGACCCTAACAACTACAGGTCAGTGAAGAGGGCCTGGGTCCCAGAGCTTGAGATCTGGCCACAGTCTCCATTCTACCACTAAATGACTATGCCCTCCTTGTCCTCTAAACCTCAGTTTTCTCACCTGCAAAACAAGGGAACTGAGCTACATTTATCCATTCACTTTCTCATTTCACTCAGCCAATATTTAATGAGCATCTACTAGCTCCCAGGACATAATGCTCAGCCCACTGAGACTGGTTTCAGCCATCTTGAGGTTTACGGCTAGTGCAATGGGGGTAGGGATGGAGGCTGGCAAGTGATGAGTTAGAAAGGAAGCCCCCTCTTGCTCTCAGCTCCTGAAGTATTACCCAAATGCCAATCACTGACATACAACCTTCAGGATTTTTTTATTGTACCCTCCTCCTAGTTCATCATGCCTTCTCACCTAAGTTGTACATGCCACTTTTACAATTCTCTGTTATTTTTATTCAATTGCTTCACTCTTCAAAATTAAACAAATGTGTTAAAGAAGGAAATTCATTCCGTCCCTTATATAGGAAGCCATCCTCACTTGCCTTAAGTAGGAGGTAACTGAAAAGATGCACACAATGAAAACAAAACATTACGAAGAAATTCTATACTGTCAATTACCAAGGGTTCTCTCTTTTGTTAAGAAAGTATCAGGAAGCTGTTAAAAAGACACACTGAGATGTCCTCCCTAAAGTGACCTAAGGACTGAGAGAACCAGAATGTCTCCCATTATGTTCATGCCAATGGAGGCTGCATAGGCTGACAGGTTGCAGCCTGCTGGTGATTAAACTGTCCCAGCCAAACTCCAGGGCTGGAGAAACCAGTGCTGTGTACACCAGAAATCACACTTAAGACCAAGTTAGATTAGCCAGGAATGAACATGTCAGCCACTAGTCATAATTTAAAACAAGAGCTAACTATACTAGGGTGTAGATGGGCAGAAAGGAGATAGAAGGAAACTGAAGAACCATTCTCTACCACTCTAACCAAACTTCTTAACCAGGGGACATGGTGAAGGTCCCTGGTCCATGTTTGAAGATGGACCAAGGACCCTCAGTAGAAATAAAGCACAGTGCTCCCCTCACAGGAGACTGGTCAGAGCGGAGCATTACAAACCAGTTTGGCACCCAAATGCCACAGTAATTTTTGTAAAGCTAAACCTACCTACCTGGAGCAAGAAGGAGTCTTGGAAATACACTGGACCGCATGGGCAGTTCCAGCTTCAGAACATTCTAGAAAGGGTGAAAAGCCTTTGGAGGCTGTGAAACTTCAGTTGTCTTTTGCTGCCTCTGGTGGAATGCCGCCTGTCTTTTCTGATAAAGGGCACTGCTAGACTTTGGACTAAGCAGGAAAGGCCTCCTCGGCCCCTCAAGTTGGCCAGACTGGGCTGGCCAGGGGCTCTGTGGTATGGAATGCTCTTCCTTCCTCACAAACCTGGAGCATTCTTCATATTTAATACTCCATACTTCTAGTTGAAGCGGGGAACACAGTAGGTTAGAAAGTTAAATTCACTTTCTAAACTCTGATCAGAAAAGTCCAAGGCCAGGAAGGAGGAAGCTAGTGCTGTCCAGCCTGACAAATGTCTCTAGGCGCTTGGGAGGAGGTTTGCCTGTGCTCTGTGGTCCCTTGCTCTCCTGCACGCTGTTCTGACTTGAGGCCCCCAACAACCTGCCCGGGCCGCTGCAGGGGCCAAGCAGAACCCGTTACCCCAGCAGGCGCCGCTGCCTAAATTCAGAGATGCAGAGCCCGAGTCTGGGAAGTGGCCCCGGGCCAGGAGCTCCCGGAGCGAGCAGGTTGACAAGTGGGGAGAGGGAGGGAGCAAGGTGCTCTGGGCCTCAGTTTCCTCATCGGCAAAGGGAAAGGAAGGGGGCTCCCCAGGGAACTCCAGTCGCCACGGGCCCCAAACGGCGGCAGGTCTGGCCTCCGCCGCCTCCCCAATGCGCCTCCCGAGCCTGGCCCCCAGCACCTACTTCCCCGAGCCGCTCACGCCCATCACCAGCACCGCGTTGGGCGCCTCCATCGCCCCAAATCCGGTTCCTTCCCTCCGCCTTCCGGAGCCCGTCCGCCCCGCCTTCCCAGCCGCGGAGGGCGGAGCCGCCCGCGACCCCCGCCCCGCCCCGCCCCGCCCGCACACCGGACACCGAGGGGCCCCCGTCGGGACCCCGCCCCAATGCGCGTGGCCCCACTTCCGCGCGGCCCCACTTCCGCGCCGCCCCACCGGCGTCGATACCTGCCCCACCCCGCGCCCCTTCCCTGGCGAGTCACGCCCTGGACCAGACCCCGCCCCCAGGCGCTCCGCCCGCCGCTTCGCCGCGGAGACCCGCGCACACGGCGCCCCACCGCTTTCCCTTCTCCCACCTCCATCCCTTCCCTGCTCCTCCCCCTGCGCCCCTCTCCTCTGTGCTGTAAGTGGAGCCCGCCGCAGGCAGGGAAGCGGGCCCCGCGTCCCTCCATCTGCTGTCCTCTTCGCCTAGCCTCTCTCCATCGCCCTTACAGGCCTGACCCTTTTGCTTCTCCTCAACCAATGAGCTTTAGAAAGAGCTTTAGTTTAGTTTTTAATGTAAAAGTAATAAACAGAAAATAAATAACACTTTACCACACCACGCGGCAGCAAGCATCAGTTCCCCCGTCCTGTATAGATAAACGGGTAGGAATATTGTTGGAAATTAGGATCGTGCTGTACACAGTGTTTTGTAACCTGGCATTTTGTCACAACAATACAAGGCAGATTTCTTTTGATGTCAAATATAGAGTGGGCCATAGCAGCACATGTTGTTATCAGATCAGATCAAATCAGTCGCTCAGTCGTGTCCGACTCTTTGCGACACCATGAATCGCAGCACGCCAGGCCTCCCTGTCCCTCACCAACTCCCAGAGTTCACTCAGACTCATGTCCATCGAGTCAGTGATGCCATCCAGCCATCTCATCCTCTGTCGTCCCCTTCTCCTCCTGCCCCCAATCCCTCCCAGCATCAGTCTTTTCCAATGAGTCAACTCTTTGCATGAAGTGGCCAAAGTACTGGAGTTTCAGCTTTAGCATCATTCCTTCCAAGAAATCCCAGGGCTGATCTCCTTCAGAATGGACTGGTTGGATTTCCTTGCAGTCCAAGGAACTCTCAAGAGTCTTCTCCAACACCACAGTTCAAAAGCATCAATTCTTTGGCGCTCAGCCTTCTTCACAGTCCAACTCACATCCATACATGACCACTGGAAAACCATAGCCTTGACTAGATGAACTTTTGTTGGCAAAGTAACGTCTTTGCTTTTGAATATGCTGTCTAGGTTGGTCATAACTTTCCTTCCAAGGAGTAAGCGTGTTTTAATTTCATGGCTGCAGTCACCATCTGCAGTGATTTTGGAGCCCAGGAAAATAAAGTCTGACACTGTTTCCCCATCTATTTCCCATGAAGTGATGGGACCGGATGCCATTAAGCGGAAGAAGCACCCTCTTTGAAGGACCCTTTTGCTTTAAAGCAATGTGTTGATTTTGTGCCATTTAAAATGTTTGATTAAAAGCACGTCCAACGACATTCTGCCCAACTTCCTTTGTTTCCCAAGTTCATACTACTCTGTGTCTTTGAAAACAATGAAGCTGACATAAAAGCATTTAATCAATATGTTGATTACCTCTGCACTGACTTTTTTTCTTACTTAGCCCAAGTAGGTGACATTTCAGTGTTCCTGGATAGAGTTTGTACAGATGAAGTACCTGAGACCTGGAGAGACAGGTGACTTGTGTAAGGGCTTACAGTTCAGTTGTGCTTGAGGAACATTTTTTGAACATCTACCATCCACAGAACTCCAAAGGTGAACATCGTAATTCTCCAGGTGCTCCCTGGCAGGTAGGGGGGAATATAGATGTGTAAGCACAGGTGTGACTTGTGCTCTGCTTTACCAGCTCAGGTGAAAAAAAATGTGTTCACATTTCTCTCAAAGTTCAAATCAGAACGATCAGCAGAAAGTCTGGTTCTTCTCCCCGGATATCCAACCCAAGACATGTCCATGGACCTCATAGTTTCTGTACTAGTCAGGGTGGTGGCGGGAAACAGCGCATTCAAGTTGGGTCATTTGAAAAGGGTTCAACAAAGGTACTCTTTTCAGAGATGCAAGTGGGGTCAATGAAAGCAATGGGATCTCAGTAAGTGAGGGGAGATGTGAGGGGGCAATAGAAGGGAGTCTATTGGGCTAGGCTGGGGGGAGAGACAGAGGGGAGAGGAGGGAGAAAGAGCACATACTATGTGGATAGACATGTCTGAAGTGAAATGTGGCCTGAGAAAGAGAGAAGGATACCCCTATTGACTCAACAGGGGAGGAATCAGGAGAATCAATGACCTCCCCTCCCCTTCTCTTGCCCTCTGATCTGCTAATGACCAAACCCCATGGGCCAATCCCAACTGGAAGGCAGAGAGCCAGGGAGTCTGAGTTGGCCCATGCATCCCAGTCTCCTAGGCACGAGCCGGGAAGAAAGGGTTGGAAAGTGTATCTGAGTGATGGGCAAAGAAAAGATATCCAGCACTGTTGTTCTCAAGAGTTCAGTGAATTCATCCTCCTGCACTTGCCTGCAGGATATCAGAACTCCCAGGTGATGCTAAGGGCTGAACTTCACATTTTTTACTTCTGAGAGGACCACCTACTGGTCCTGGTTGTCTCAGGGCTTCTCAGCTGTTGAGCAGCCAGAGGCCCAACGTTGGTCTGATGTTAGGTTCTGTCTGTCCACTGCAGGAATTGCTATATTAGCTGAGGCATATGATGCCTGGAAGCCTAAAGAGACTCTTGGCGAGCCACTGTCTCCTGCATGTGTGACCCAGGTCCCATCACCCCCAGACTGAGGACAGCCTGCACTGTGAGTCTCGTCCAGTAGTGACGGCAGTGGAGAGGCTGCTGTAGGCACCCCACAGGTTAGATGGGGGGGTGGGGGAGTGGGGGGGTGGGGGTAGGGAGGAGCATCTCACAATGCACACAAGCAATTCCTGGGAAGCAAAGCAGCTATCAGGATGGCTGGGAAGGGCAGCTTTCCCATTAAAGTGGCCTCTCATCTGACAGGTCTCATTAAGAAGAGGTTTCATCTGCACCTCTTCCCTTCCAGACAGTCTTTGATTTTGGTTGAATTTTGAGAATTCAAATAATTGCATGGAAGCGCTCTACATACCAAATCACAGGTCTTAACCAAGCCCCAAAGTAGCTTGTTGTACCTTCTTCTGGAAGTAATGGTTGTAAACTTGCTTCACATGTTCATAATTAAAAAGGCTCACTCAAAGGGCCCAGAACAAAGTTTGGACAAAGGCAAGATGATTTTTGCTACCTCATTAGATGCAGAAAAAGCATTTGAAAAATTCAATGTCTCTTCATGATAGAAGTACTTAACAAACTAGGACTACAAAATAGCCTGATAAAGAGCATCTCTGGGCCCCGTAGCAGATATTTTACTTAATGATAAACGACTGAATGTTTTCACTATGATTAGGAACAAGGAAGGGCGTCTGTTCTCACCGCTTCCATTCAACATTCTATTGGAGGTTCTAGCCAAGGTAATTAGACAAGAGAAAGAAAAAAAAAAGCACCCAGATTAGGAAGGAATAAGTAGGGACTTTCCTGGTGGTCCAGTGGCTAAGACGCCACACTCCCAACGCAGGGAGCCCAGGTTTGGTCCTTGGTCAGGGAGCTGGATCCCACGATGCCATAACTAAGAGTTCGCATGCTGCAACTAAGAATTCTCATCCCATAGTTAAAGATCCCTTGTGCCGTAACTAAGACACAGTGAAGCCAAGTAAATTTTTTTTTTTAAAGAAAGAAATAAGTAGAATTATACTTCCAGATGGCATCGTGTTGTATACAGAAAATTCTGAGGCATGTACAAGGACCCTATTAGAGCTAATAAATGAGTTCAGCCAGGTTGCAGGCTATAAGGTCAACATAAAAAAGCAATTATATTTCTATACACTGGCAATGAACAATCTGAAAAAGAAATTAAGAAAAATCCTATTTATAGCAGCATCAAAAAGAACAAAATAATTAGGAAAAAGTTTAATAAAAGAAGTACAAAATTTGTACTCTGATGATGTATATATGGGATATGAGAAATTAAGAACACTCATCCTAACTTCCATTAGAAATGTAAACTGATATCACTTCTCTTGACAGTTTGGCATGATAGAATAAAGCTGAATAGGTATATACTCTGTAATTCTGCAATTTTATTTCTAGGTTAACACTTGAGAATATAAGTACACAAATGTACAAGAAGTTGTGTTCATAATAGCCTCAAACTAGAAACAAACGGAATATCCATCAGCAATGAGATGGCTTAATAATCATTGCATATTCAGGTAATGAAACATTGTACAGCCAATAATATGAAAAGGCATATCAAAGCCATAAAGGATTAGTTGCTCAGTTGTGTTTGATTCTTTGCGACCCCATGAACTGTCGTCCATCAGGCTCCTCTGTCCATGAAATTCTCCAGGCAAGAATACTGGAATGGTAGCCATTCCCTTCTTCAGGGGGTCTTCCTGAATCAGGGATTGAATCCAGGTCTCCCGCATTGCAAGCAGATTCTTTACTGTCTGAACCACCCAGGAAGTGCCTAATGCTGATTAGAAGAATTAGATCTATGTAAGTACCATTTCTTTTTTAAAAACAAAATTAAGCAGTATGTTTGTATTCTAAAGGTACATGTATATACATATAAGAAAACTATGCAGAAAAGCAAGAGAATGATTAACCTAAAATTCAAGATGATGGGAGTCAGAAGGGGCACAAAACGTCTTCTGGCGAACTGGCAGTATTCTGTTTCTTAACATAGACGTTGGATAGTGTGATGGTTAATTTTATGTGTCAACTTGACTGGACTGAGTTGCCCAGATAGCTTGTAAATATTGTTTTGGGTATGTTGTGGGAGTGTTTGCACAAGAGATTAACATTTTACTTGATAGACTGAGTAAAGCAGTTCGTCCTTGCCAGTGTGAGTGGATATCATTCAGTCCATTGAGGGCCCAAATAGAACAAAAACAAGAAAGAAGGGCTTGTGGAATCTTAGTTTGCTGGGATCTAAGACTCCATGGGAGTCTAAGCGCCAAGTCTTAACCACTGGACTGCCAGGGAATTCCCTAATTTGCTCTTTAAAAAAAAAAAAAAATCAATCCTAATGAAACACATACTGTGAAATTTATCATATTAACTATTTTGAAGTGTGCAGTTAAACACTGCTGAGTATATGCACAGGTCTCCAGAACTTTTCCATCTTGCAAAATTGAGTGATTTTTTTAGAGCTGTATGTCTTAAGTGTTAGCAAATAGCATCACCCTGATTTGGTGCTCTGCTTTGTTTTAGCAACTTACTATTTCTGCATGTCTGAGCCAAAGCCTTTGACTATGTGGACCACAACAAATTCTGGAAAATTCTTAAAGAGATGGGAATACCAGACCACCTGACCTGCCTCTTGAGAAATCTGTATGCAGGTCAGGAAGCAACAGTTAGAACTGGACATGGAACAACAGACTGGTTCCAAATAGGAAAAGGAGTACATCAAGGCTGTATGTTGTCACCCTGCTTATTTAACTTATATGCAGAGTACATCATGTGAAATGCCAGGCTGGATGAAGCACAAACTAGAATCAAGACTGCTGGGAGGAATATCAATAACCTTGATATACAGATGACACCACCCTTACGGCAGAAAGTGAAGAAGAACTAAAGAGCCTCTTGATGAAAGTCAAAGAGGAGAGTGAAAAGTTGGCTTAAAACTCAACATTCAGAAAACTAAAATCATGGCATCTGGTCCCATTACTTCATGGCAAATAGATGGGGAAACAGTGGAAACAGTGACAGACAATTTTATTGGGCTCCAAAGTCACTGCAGATGGTGATTGCAGCCATGATATTAAAAGACGCTTGTTCCTTGGAAGAAAAGTTATGACCAACCTAGACAGCATATTAAAAAGTAGAGACATTACTTTGCCAACAAAGGTCTGTCTAGTTGAGACTATGGTTTTTCCAATAGTCATGTATGGGTGTGAGAGTTGGACTATAAAGAAAGCTGAGCACCGAAGAATTGGTGCTTTTGAACTGTGGTGTTGGAAAAGACTCTTGAGAGTCCCTTGGACTGCAAGGAGATCCAACCAGTCCATCGTAAAGGAAATCAGTCCTGAATATTCATTGGAAGGACTGATGCTGAAGCTGCAACTGCAATACTTTGTCCACCTGGTGTGAAGAACTGACTCACTGGAAAAGACCCTGATGCTGGGAAAGATTGAAGGCAGGAGGAGAAGGGGATGACGGAGGATGAGATGGTTGGATGGCATCACCAATGTGATGGACATGAGTCTGAGTAAACTCTGGGAGTTGGTGATGGACAGGGAGGCCTGGTGTGCTGCAGTCCATGGGGTCACAAGGAGTCAGACATGACTGAGCAACTGAACTGAACTGAGGTATATTGACTTATTAGTCCTGTTCTTCCCGTGCTCTACCCACACCCATTGCCTTTGCCATGTAACTTGGCAGCTACTCCCCCAGAGCTGAGTATAACTTTCTGCTCCTTGAATCTGAGCTTGGCCATCTGATTGACTGACTGATGGAATATGGGGAGAAGGGACAGTGTGCGTATTTTGAGCCGAGGCTTTAAGTAGCATTGTGTTTTTCTCCTTGTCCTCTCATGCTTCTGTCATCACCTTCAGAAGAGTTTGTGTTCAGTAGCTGTTGTCCTTTGAGTTAAAGCTGCAGACTTGACACACACAGAACTGACCTGAACCTAACTCCCTGTGAAGAGCCACACCTGTCTGGACCTGCAGTTTAAAGCCAAGTCACTCAGCTGAACTTTGTCTGAACCAGCCAAGTGCCACTCAACCTACAGACATGTGGAAAGGCTTAGCTGAAATTGCCAGGGCTACCCCCAATCATGAACACTGAATGTTTTATGCTGCTGATATTTTGTGGTTGTTTGTTACAAAAATTATTATAATATTGGATAATGAATATTCTGCCCTTTTCCACTCTGGCCTCTCTGCCAGTGAGTTCCCAATACACTACCCACACACACACTTTCACATATATCACATTGTTTTCACCTCTGCACTGTCATGTCTGCTGTTCAGATTGGCTTTAGCAGGGGCTTCCGTGATGGCTCAGTGAGTACAGAATCTGCCTGCAGTGCAGGAGACACAGGAGATGTGGTATCGATCCCCTGGAGGAAGAAATGGCAGCCCACTTAAGTATTCTTGCCTGGGAAATCCCATGGACAGAGGAGCCTGGCGGGCTATAGTCCAAAGGATCACGAAGAATTGGACGTGACTGAGCAACTAAGCACAGCAGAGGGTTTGAAAGTAGTATGTTCACTGAAAATAGGAAGGAAAAGGGTAACATTTACTCATAATTACAGATGAGAAAAGTACCTCAAAAGGGTTTCTGCCCTGCACAGGGTTTCTGGAAAGCAGCCGATTCTGCCATGAATGTTTGCTTTCCTGTTGGGAGTAGAATCACACTCTGCAGGCAGCCCTGGGGAGTACTCTGGGGCAGAGAGTCTTTGCCATGGTGGTGTTCTCTGCAAGACGGGGTGTGCTGATTAACTGTAGATGGTTTGTGATTGACTGTGATGGATTCATTATGGATGGATTTGTAGTGGATAGTGATAATATTTGCTTTATGTGTTGATTATTCACTTCTTTCTTTCACTTCAGAGGATCGTTCATAACCATTTCCATAGCCTTTGTCTGTCCTCCTGCACCCTTTCCCACTTCTCCTCAGACACTGGTGTCTTGAGAAGGTGTATCTGTAAGTATATTTCACCTTCCATGTGCCTCATGTTTATAGCACCTAGCACACTGTTGAGTTCACAATGGATGCTCAAATGTCAATGAACTTACACACTGCCTTTCATAGGAAGTGCTCAATAAATATTTGAATAAATAAATATATTGACCAGATAGAATAAAAATGGAATCACTTCTCTTGGCCTCAATTTTCTCATCTATTAAGTCAAGGAGGGTGGAATGATAAAGTAAATGATTCCTAAGCTCCCTCTCCAGCCTCAGCCAGTATTATACTTGTGTGACACAGTACTGGGGAGCTAGCTATTGGCCCAACCCCTGAAATCCTGCCACATGAGGAGTGGGAGAAGAGGGGGTGCTCGTCATAGTCAGATGCAGAGCATGGCACTTCCTACACTGTCTCCTTTACTTTGCAAAATGATCTTGTGAGATAGGGATTTATCAGATGAGAAATGACACAGTGAGGTTAAAGAACTAGTTAATAAATGGTGAAGCAAGAACTTGAACAAATGTTTGCCTGAGTCCAAAAGTTCGGTTTTAACCATAGCATCACATGATCCACCATTATTTGTATCAGAACTTTGGTTTTGATAGTGTCCTATTACACATTTGAGATGGAAAGTTCTAAACCAAGTTGTTTTTACAGTATGTACCTTATTATTTTTCAAAAACATGATTAAATGTATTTAGAATAAGGAATATTTATACAAGTGCAAGGTTATAATATTTTACATTGAACACAGACAGCCAGAGTTACAGAGGTAATGAACGTGCTTAGCCCTTCAGGAGAAGTGTGTTTCTGCAGTCTGCCACTCATTACTGGTGTAACGTTGCATTTTTATATGTCATGCATACAGAATGGTCTCAGTCCAAATTCTTGCTCATGTGGGTGATTTCTCAAGGGGATCTTGAGAATAACTGGCTGTTAGCCAGGATATGGGATTTGGTTATGAAATCAGGACTCCTGCAGGCAACAAAGGCAAAAATCAATAAGTGGAACTAAATAAACTAAATAAAATGCTTCTGCACACCAAAAGAAACAATCAACAAAATGAAATGGCAACCTGTGGAATGGGAGAAAATCTTTGCAAACCATATATTGGATAAGGGGTTAATACCCAAAATATATGAAGAACTCATATAACTCAAAAACAAAACAAAATATAATAATCTGATTCAAAAATGGGCAGAAGAGTTTGGCACATGGCAAGTGCTCAAGAATTGTTGGAAATCATGATCGTTATACCAGCTCCACCCGCGACAGTCTGACCGTTGTTCGTAAATGTTGAGGTTCCCCAGCACTCTTCTGGGTCATGTTCTTTTCTCTTTCCACCAGGCCTCCAGTGCCCTGCTGTTGTCTACACACAGAGACACAGATCCCCCGTGTTCTGACTTTGCCCATTTCCATGCCAGCCCTCTAGTCCTAGCTGCCTGGTTTCTTCCTGAATTGCTGCAGTTGGCTCCTATTGCTCAGCCAACATCCACTCCGGAGGTACCCTGCACCTTCCCACTCCCAAATCCATTGCGTACCTGGTAGCCAGAGGGTCTTTTTGAATTAGACCATGGAGCTTCAGTGGAGGAATCATCATACTAAGAATGAAATCCAAGCTCCTTTACATTACCTACAACATCCTTTATCACTTGGTCCTTCCCAACTCTCTGGCCTCATCTGGGGCTATTCTCCTTCTTTGTCACCGTGTATGTTATACCTCTGTGTCCAGGCAAGTGCTTATCCTCCTGGGACTCTGCACTTACTGCTGCTTCTGAAAATTCCCATTGCACTCTCCCCACAACTCCTCTTAATTCCCATGTACTCCTCAGATTCTAGCTCACATTCTGTGGTGGTTGAGCACATCCAAGTGAACAAAGCCCCTAAGATGCATGCAGGACTTAAACAGAGCTCATGGCCAAATCAACCTTTCCATGAGTTCTCCCTGCCGCATTGAGATGATCCTTATTGAGAAAGAGCACATTGTTTCTAAACTAGAAGAAGAGGTTGCACAGAAGAAAACTACATCCCAGGTGAAAGTGAAGAAACACAAACTTATGGCCTGGAAATAAATTCCACAAAAAATAAATGTAAATAAAAGTTAAAAAAAGAAGAAACTACAGAGAGAGGATTCTGGGAGCATAGAGAGGTCTGAGAGGGCATGTCGAGGAGAAGCCATAGTGTTGTCAGGGAGAACATTCCTTGACTTGGCGTGGGGTCCAGGTGAAGCTAAATATAGAGTCTGGCTGTGTCTGTTGAAGTGCTGCTGGATGGGGAGTCCCCTCTCAAGGCCACCATTTATCTGAGTTGACCTGAGTGTGAAGGAGGAGGCTCTGTAATGAGAGCTGATCTGCATGACAAAGAGGGTGGTGGGCAGCATGGCATCCAACCATGCTGGGTGTCCAGACTGGGCGTGGAGAAGGACACTCAACCCACTGATGCTTGACTCTCAGCATGGCTCTTGGACAAGGAGGACCTCATGAGGGCTTCACTCTGGGTCATCCGGAAACAACTTTGTAGTCAACTGCTCACACCAGTGCTGGCATCAGAAAGGATGTCCAATGGGAAAAACCTCAGAGGAGCCTGAGAGCAGCATCCTGTTTATTGTTAACACCCTTCTGGTTTTCCAAACCTTCTCACTTTGTCTCAAACCTTCTCACTTTGTCTCAAAGCTCAGATTATCCTCCACCCACAGCCTCCTTCACTCTGTAGATGGCTTCCTTTAATTTCTCATTGGGAGAGACAAAAGAAACCTCAGCTTCCTCCCACCATTCTTTTAAGATGGTGGTTCTGAAAGTTTTTGGTCTTAGGACTCTTTTTCACTCTTAAAATTTTTTGAGGGCTCCAAAGTGATTTTGTATGTAGAGATTTTGTAAAAAAAAAAAAAAAAAAAAATTAAAAAAAAGAGATTATGTATATTGCTATTTACTGTATTAGAAATTACCATTGGGACACTTGAAAATATTGTTTAAAAATTAATAAACCCATTGTATGCTAACATAACCAATTTTATGAAAGGTATATTTTCTAAAACAAAAATTATTAAAGAGAAGAGTGGCATTGCCTTACATTTTTTGCAAACCTCATATCTGGCTCAATAGAATACTGGAGGATTCTAATACCTACTTCTGCATCCAATTAATATGTTTTTGTTTGAGGAATATGAAATTCTGGCCTCACATGGACATGGCTTCCCTAGTGGCTCAGATGGTAAATAATCTGCCTATAATGCAGGAGACCTGGGTTCAGTCTCTGGATCAGGAAGATCCCCTGGAGAAGGGAATGGCAACCCACTCCAGTATTCTTGCCTGGAGAATTCCATGGACGGAGGAGCCTGGCGGGCTGCAGTCCATGGGGTTACAAAGAGTCAGACACGACTGAGCAACTAACACACACATGGACATGTGTTGGAAATACCAGTAAAAATACCATTTTAAAATTCTTTTAAGAGAGTTATCCATATTCTTCTTTGAATTATATCAAAACTTGATAAGTGGTAGCTTCTTAAAGTCTAGTTGCAATGTGGAACCTGAAACCATGCAAATGAACTTTTTATTCTCTATTACATTAAAATCTATTCATGTTCTTGCACTTTGAAAGGATCTTTTACCCATGCAATGATTTTGTAATATCATGCATGGGTCACTTGGAAAATATTGATTCACAGGTGCAAATCACCCAGATGTTGACACACTTCATTACACCATATGTTTAAAAATCACTTTTGTAATATCAGCATTGATCTCATCAGAAAAGACTCCAAGTCTTGGCACGCCACTGTCAAGCTCCCAAGGAGCTTGTGGGGACCTCACTTGAAGAACTGCTGATTTAGGAATTGTTAGTTAACTGCTGACTGAGGTGACTGAGGCAGTTAGTTTCTGTTATGATTACCTTTTCTAACCAGGAGTGAGTTAAAGAATACAAGGTTTGTAATTTTGTTTCCGTATTTACTTTGTTAAAGGTCTGCCTTAAGGCTACTTCCCTCTCTGGGATTGTGGGAGTCGTGTGTATATCCTTAACATCTGTTGCTATGCCTGGTGAATAGCAAGTGGTCAAAATACACCTGGTGAGTAAGGAGCTGGGAGAGGAGGGAAGAATGAGGAAAGGAAGAGGGGGATGGGAGAGAGGGAAGAGGAAACTTACCTCTGATACCTCATTGGCAGGGTAAAGCCTGACCCCTAGTGGAGCTAGTTCGTTGGGTAAGTTGGACTGAGAACATTTCAAGCCGAAAGCGATGCTGTTATTTCTCCTTTGACCTCCCTCAAGTGCATTCTTTTATCCTATTTTTCTCTGCCCTTGTATGAAATTCTGAGCATATCCCATACTCTTTCTGTTCCTCACTGGAATCAACATGTTCCTAATAAAGTGTTTGATTCCTGTTTTGCAATTCTCTAATGGATAAGGACGGAGAAGGCAATGGCACCCCACTCCAGTACTCTTGCCTGGAAAATCCCATGGACGGAGGAGCCTGGAAGGCTGCAGTCCATGGGGTCGCGAAGAGTTGGACATGATTGAGCGACTTCACTTTCACTTTTCACTTTCATGCATTGGAGAAGGAAATGGCAACCCACTCCAGTGTTTTTGCCTGGAGAATCCGAGGGACGGGGGAGCCTGGGGGCTGCCATCTCTGGGGTCACACAGAGTCGGACACGACTGAAGTGACTTAGCAGATGGATAAGGAAATGGCAACCCACTCCAGTATTCTTGCCCAGAGAATCCCATAGACAGAGGAATCTGGTGGACTATAGTCCATGGGATCGCAAAGAGTCAGACATGACTGAGCAACTAAAACTTGCAGTTCCCTAAAATTGACGTCTACGCGCTTGGAGAAGTGATTCTGAAGCAGACTTACAATAAATAACAGATTTATTTTGTTATCTATAAATTTCTGTTTCAAAATGTTAGTTTCTTTTTAAATTTTGAATTGAGATATAATGGACATATAATGTTTTTTCAAGCTTAAGGTATGTTTTTATATATTACAATATGATTATGACCACGGTGTTAGCTGACACCTCTATCACATCACATACTTATTACTTTTTTTTTGTGGTTGTAGGAAAAATTAAAATCTAGCCTCTTAGCAACTTTGAAGTTTATAATCCAGTATCTTGGTCTGTACCAGTTCAGTCACTCAGTCGTGTCTGAGTCTTTGCAACCCCATAAACTGCAGCATGCCAGGCTTTCCTGTCCATCACCAACTCCCGGAGTTTACTCAAACTCATGTCCATTGAGTCGGTGATGCCATCCAACCATCTTATCCTCTGTCGTCCCCTTCTCCTCCCGGCCTCAATCTTTCCCAGCCTCAGGGTCTTTTCAAATGAGTCAGTTCTTCACATCAGGTGGCCAAAGTATTGGAGTTTCAGCTTCAGCATCAGTCCTTCCGATGATTATTCAGGACTGATTTCTTTTAGGATGGACTGGTGCACTAGATATCCTGTATTTATATCTACCAGTTGCAAGTTTGTACCCTTAAACAACATCTCTCCAGTCCTCCTACAGGTTGGTTTTTTTTTTTTTTTTTAATATGAGACTGATGTATGAGCTAATTTATGCATTGGTGATTTACAATTCATCTCATCCCATTCAGGTTCCAAAAAACCTGAGAAAACAAATTATTAATCAGAAGATTACTCGGTGGGCATGGATTCAGAGTAAAAAATTATTAAATGGGTTCAGCAGATTTACCACAAGCCATGAAGATTCCAGTGAGCTATATATAGTCCTCTGTGCTGGCCACTGTTTCCTGTCCCAGGAGTTCTTGGAGACTTGAAGAGACCTGTGTATTTGTAGCTCCTTTTATGAGCAATGCCTATTCATGACCCTTCTCCATTTTCTATTGGTTGTTCATCTTTCTTGTGTTGGTAAAGCCTCTTTTGTATTTGTTTATAATTTTTTTCCTAGTTGTCTTTTATTGTCTTATTTACATTAGTTGGAGTAGTTTAAGGGTTTATTTAATATAATTTCTGAATTTTTAAAAAGTGAAACTCGAAGTCATAGCCCTTTTCATATAATCCCCTGAAACATGTAGATGGTTATTTCTGTCATGTTTACTAGAAATCATTTTACCAGCAGAAAAAAGGTTTCATGCCTATCAGAAAAAATATACGGTTAAAAGATTCAGCAGGATTTATTGTTATCAGTTTATTGGGGTTTTGTTGTTGTTTGGCTCTGTGGGCTCTAGAGTGTGGGGGTTTCTCTAGTTGCAGTGCATGGGCTTAGTCACCCCATGGCAGGTGGGATCTGAGTTCCCCAACCAGGGGTCAACCCCTGCATTGGAGGCATGGAATCTTAAGCACTGGACCAGCAGGAAGTCTCCTCAGTTTATTGTTTTAATCATTTACTGATGATGCTCATTTATAGAGAAAGTTGGCATGTATCAAAAATGTAAGAAAACATATGAGAGAAAAACAATCTTGAGAGCATTCTATCCATACATTTCCTTTAATTATGCGTATTGGTAAGATGTGAATTGTCACTGTATGATTTTAATTGGTCCATCTCGTAGAAAAGTGAGTGTTCCTCGTAAACATAGTTTGCCAACTCCTGTGTCATAATTCTGATTTTTTTCTGTCTGTAGGAACTCTAATGGGTATTCAAGACATAGATGGACCAAAAAATTTCAGTTCATTAAAAATATACTTGTCATACATCTTTAAATATTAAAATAAAGCCAAATCTTTAAAAATTAATGATAAAAATTATAATGTTTTCCTGTTGATAGGAAGAATGACATTGTTTGATATCCTTCACTGAGGCTTCTGTCTATGACTTGATAAAGCTTAAGTTACAAGTTAAGTTAAATACTTCATTGGTTTATTTCCTTAGACTTGATTTCTATGAATTTAGAGAAGCAAATTCACAATGATAAGTCATCAGGATGACAGCAAGTACTGTCAGCATTGGTGCTGGATTGTACAGAAATGATGGTGGGGCTCCTTGGTGAGTGCATTCAGATGCTAAACCAACCAGCATGTCACACATATATTGCCATAGAGAAGGATTCCTACCCCAGTCTGGCTTCATTCAGCCTTAGAAAGTCATCTTCATGTTCTGCTACAAGAATATGCATATGGTGTAAAAATATGTCCAGCAACTTGTTCTGTTTTTATTCTTCAGCAAATGAAGGATCATGAACTATTGGGAGAGAGCCAGACTCCACATCAGTTGTTTGCACAATTGTCATTATTCTTAAGATATCCTGATACCCTTGTTTTTTCATTTTAACTCGAGAAATGTTGGCCCTAAAGGAATAGATAAGATAATTTACTTGAGGACTATTAAACAGGCCAGTTGAATTAATAAAAACTTATCCTTACACTGAGTTATTTGTATCATAAAATAATCCTTGTTTTTGATAAGTGTTGTGCCTGACATAGTTCATAAACAGTATAATGAAAAAAAAATTTGAAGGCATTTCAAATGAAATTAGTCCCTTGTCCTCAATACAGTGTGATTTGAAGGAAAAACAAAACAAACTCTCTAAATAATTCATCTTTGTAAAAAGAATGGTAGTTTCTCTTGCATTATATTTCAGAATTAACGGAACTACCATTAATGGATCAGCTTTGGGCACACCACTTTAATTAGTAGGTTCACAAATAATGGAAGTGTACTTGTTCCATCTTACAGTGTTATTTAAATGAAGCTGAAAGCATTTGTAAATTGTAAAATTCTATGAAAATATTGGTGGCTTTATTAGCTGATAGCAATTTAGAATAAAATGGTTCAATTTTACTCCTATCTTAGCTACTATAGAAGAACTATACAAAAAAGATCTTCATGACCCAGATAATCACAAAGGTGTGATCACCAACCTAGAGCCAGACATCCTGGAATGCAAAGTCAAGTGGGCCTTAGGAAGCATCACTACGAACAAGCTAGTGTAGGTGATGGAATTCCAGTTGAGCTTTTCAAATCCTGAAAGATGATGCTGTGAAAGTGCTGCACTCAATATACCAGCAAATTTGGAAAACTCAGCAGTGGCCACAGGCCTGGAAAAGGTCCGTTTTCATTCCAATCCCAAAGAAAGACAATGCCAAAGAATGCTCAGACTATTGCACAATTGCACTCATCCCACACGCTAGTAAAGTAATGCTCAAAATTCTCCAAGCCAGGCTTCAGCAATACGTGAACCATGAACTTCCAGATGTTCAAGCTGGTTTTAGAAAAGGCAAAGGAACCAGAAATCAAATTGCCAACATCTGTTGGATCATCAAAAAAGCAGGAGAGTTCAGGAAAAATATCTACTTCTGCTTTATTGACTATACCAAAGCCTTTGACTGTGTGGACCACAATAAACTGTGGAAAATTCTGAAAGAGATGGGAATACCAGACCACCAGACCTGCCTCTTGAGAAATCTGTATGCAGGTCAGGAAGCAACAGTTAGAACTGGACATGGAACAACAGACTGGTTCCAAATAGGAAAAGGAGTATGTCAAGGCTGTATATTGTCACCCTGCTTATTTAACTTATATGCAGAGTACATCATGAGAAACCCTGGGCTGGATGAAGCACAAGCTTGAACCAAGATTGCCAGGAGAAATATCAATAACCTCAGATATGCAGATGACACCACCCTTATGGCAGAAAGTGAAGAAGAACTAAAGAGCCTCTTGATGAAAGCGAAAGAGGAAAGTGAAAAAGTTGGCTTAAAACTCAGCATTCAGAAAACTAAGATCATTGTATCCAGTCCCATCACTTCATGACAAATAGAGGGGGAAACAGTGGAAACAGTGACAGATTTTATTTTATTGGGCTCCAAAATCACTGAAGATGGTGACTGCAGCCATGAAATTTAAAGACACTTGCTCCTTGGAAGAAAAGTTATGACCAACCTAGACAACATATTAAAAAGCAGAGACATTACTTTGCTAACAAAAGTCTGTCTAGTCAAAGCTATTTTTTTTCCAGTAGTCAGGTATGGATGTGAGAGTTGGACTATAAAAGCAAGCTGAGTGCCGAAGAATTGATGCTTTTGAACTGTGGTGTTGGAGAAGACTCTTGAGAGTTCCTTGGACTGCAGGGAGATCCAACCAGTCCATCTTAAAGGAAATCAATCCTGAATATTCATTGGAAGGACTGATGTTGAAGCTGAAACTGCAATACTTTGTCCACCTGATGCAAAGAACTGACTCATTTGAAAAGACCCTGATGCTGGGAAGAGAAGGTGATGATAGAAGATGAGATGGTTGGATGGCATCACCAATGTGATTGACATGAGTTTGAGTAAACTCCAGGAGTTGGCGATGGACAGGGAAGCCTGATGTGCTGCAGTCCATGGGGTTGCAAAGAGTCGGACACTACTGAACGGTTGAACTTAGCTACTATGTTAGATATTAATATACTGTATCAAAAATAACATGCTTGGGCTTCTCTGGTGGCTCAATGGCTAAGAATCTGCCTTGCAATGCAGAGGACAATGGTTTGATCCCCAGTCCAGGAAGCTCCCACATGCCATGGAGCAACTAACCCGTGGGCCACAACTACCAAGTCTGCACCCTAGAACCCGTGAGCCACAACTACTGAAGCCCTTGCACCTGGAGCCTGTGCTCTGCAACAAGGGAAGCTACTGCAGTGAGAAGCCTGTGTGCTACAGCGAAGAGTAGCCCCACCTTGCTGCAACCAGAGAAAGCCCATGTGTAGCAAAGAAGACCCAGCACAGCCAAAAATAAAATAAAATAAATCTCAAAAAAGAATAACATTCTAATGAGGTGAAAATACACTGAGATTAATTATTAATAAAAAACAAAATCTTTAAAGTATGTATACAACTTTAAAAAAATAATGGCTATCAAGAATATAATAGGATGTGTGTAAAAATTGTGATTTAATATTACATTTCAAATTTTTGAAATCTGTGTAAACAAAATGATTTGATCACATATTCCTCTTAAATGGCCAGACTGTCAAAAAAAGACTTGATAGAACTTTGGGGACCACCTATGTATATGGACAATATTTGAAGGAGCACAGACCCCTATTAATGGAATGGAATCTGTCCCCTCCAAGGGCATAAACTGGAAGACCTCTTAAGACTGCCATCATCTTAAACCTGGGTAATAAGGCTTTTCCCAGCTCATTGGTCCAAAACACGGCACTTTCAGTGCTTCTTGTAGCCTCTAGTTCATCATCTTTCACTGAAACAGTGTTGGGTGTCTTGAGTCAGAAGTACATATTATTAATGATCATTTATGGGTGGAAAGAAATTAGATGAAGATTTTCTCAAGGTCCCAGAGCAGGTGTGACTACCATCTAAATTGGTGGAGTGAATGGTTTTTCACTTTAAAGTCACAGAAAACTCACTTTATTTTATATATTGTTGCTTGGTTTTATTTCTTGAGTTAACTTTGACTTTTATCATATGATGTTAAAACCAGACACCTGAACCAAGCTTACCATGTTTCAACCTCACCAAAACTTTAACACACCATGGAATGGGAACCTCCCTTGAACGTGCCTTCAGGTTGGAGTGAAAGGATTAGCAAAGCAACCAAGACTGAATCAGAGCAAGTGAACCATGAATCATCTGAAAAGCCTGCTCGGCCTCAGATGAACTAGAAAAGTGTTGACTCACTAACCTATATTCTGCTTACACCATTAGCCTGCTTTAATTACACAGTATGTTAAATAACTTGGATCCTCAATGTGCAGCAGTTGACTTAAAATTTTTTGCTTCTTTAGTTGTGTGTGGGAGGTACATTGTCATAAGCATATAAGAACAAGGGGGTAGATGTTGAGAGAGAAGGAGAAGAATCATGTCTCATATTGTAAACATGGTTCTGATTATATATTCAAGGAAAACAGTTAAATTTTTGGCAGTCTTACCCAGGGAAAAGGAAACCTTAGAAAAATGATCATGAAAGTGCAAGGCTTCTTTGTTCAGGTCCTGAATATTTACTGACATCCAAGCCAGGGCATTGAATTTCTTCTTACCCTCACTGGTTGGGTGGAAATACCTCCTCTCTCTCCTAAATGGCAGGGATGGAATCTGACAGAGTCCAGAAGAAACTACCAGCTTCTTTCTGTTTGAGATTGGGAAGCATACTGAACAAAACTGGGAAAGGAGAAAAAGCTTCTCTTTCTTGCCTTTACATTTTAAAAATGTGGTAAAATACACATAAAATAAAATTTACCATCATAACCCTTTATTGTTGTGCAACCAATCTCAAGAACTTTTCATCTTGTAAAACTGAAATTCTATACCCATTAAACAACAACTCACCACTCATTGCATGGACAGGGGAGCCTGCCTGGCTACAGTCCAGGAGGTTGCAAAGAGTCGGACACCCCTGAGTGTCTAACACTTGCACTTCACTCTCACTGCTCCCCCAGGAGCCATCATTCAACTTTCTGTCTCTATGAATTTAACTACTTCAGATACCTCATTTAAGTGAGGCCATACTGTATTTGGCTTTTGTGACGTGTGTAGTTTACTTAGCATAATGTCCTCAAGGTTCTTCCGTGTTGTAGCATGCATCAAAACTCTATTTTTTTTTTCAAAACTCTATTTTTTAGGATTGCATAATGTTCTGGCTGAGCGCTGAAGAACTGATGCTTTTGAACTGTGGTGTTGGAGAAGACTCTTGAGAGTCCCTTGGACTGCAAGGAGATCCAACCAGTCCATTCTAGAGGAGATCAGCCCTGGGTGTTCTTTGGAAGGAATGATGCTAAAGCTGAAACTCCAGTACTTTGGCCACCTCTTGCGAAGAGTTGACTCATTGGAAAAGACTCTGATGCTGGGAGGGATTGGGGGCAGGAGGAGAAGGGGACGACAGAGGATGAGATGGCTGGATGGCATCACTGACTCGATGGACGTGAGTCTGAGTGAATTCTGGGAGTTGGTGATGGACAGGGAGGCCTGGTGTGCTGTGATTCTGGGGTTGCAAAGAGTCGGACACGATTGAGTGACTGAACTGAACTGAATGTTCTACTGTATGTATATACCGCATTTTGTTTATTCATTTGTTGATGGACATTTGGGTTGCTTCTACCTCTTGGCAATAGTGAATAGTGTTGCTGTGAACGTGGGTCTGCAAATATCTCTTCAGAACCCAGCTTTCAGTTCTTTGGGATATATACCCAGAAGTAAAATTGCTGCGTCACGTGGTAGTTCTAGTTTTAACTTTCTGAGGAACCTCCATAATGTTTCCATAGCAATTGCACCATCTTTCAATCTCCCCAATAGTGTAATATGTTCATTTTTCTTCTCATCTTTGCCGACATTTCTTTTTCTTTTTTTTCCCTCCTTTTTCCTTCTTCCTGCCTGCCTATCTGCCATCCTAATCAGCATGAGGTGAAATATCATTGCAGATTTGATTTGCATTTTCTGTACTGTTAGTGAAGTTAATCATCCTTTTATATTCCTGCTGGCTATTGTATATCATCTTTGGGGTAATGTCTATTCAAGCCTTTCTTGCACTCTTTCTCCATCTTAGTGGACTTGTCCATGTCCTCTCTTATTTATTTATGCCCCACCTATATCCTGAAATAGGAGTTGTGGCAGCTTCCAAGGACATGTATAAGAACACAAAATGAAATAGTTGAGATAGTGGAGTAAAGGGAAGCAGAACGAAGAGAAGGTGAAGCCAGGAGTAGGATGAGTGCCCAGGTACATTGCAGAGGACCTCTCTTGCGCTTGTACTGCAAGCTCCTTAGCAGCCAGGACAAGGTGGGGAAAATGGACATTCATCATATGGTGAAACCAAACCAGTTTCTCAAAAGATTACGGCCCTTCCTGTCACTGCAGCCTGAGAGAGGTTTTCCTTACACAGGGGACACTGAGAAACGCTGAAATGACACCCTCTATTCCTGCATTACAGACAATTTTATATACATATATATATTGAAGAATTATTTATTTTTGCTTTTGGCTGTGCTGGGTCTTTGTTGCTGCAAGGGCCTTTATTTTTCTGTAGTTGCGGCAAGCAGGGGTTACTCTCTAGTTGCGTTGTGCGGGCTTCTCATTGCCTTGGTTTCTCTTGTTGCAGAGCACAGACTCTAGGGCTTGTGGGCTTCAGTAGTTTTGGCTCCCGGGCTTTAGATCACAGGCTCCGTAGTTATGGTGCATGGACTTCATTGTTCCACAGCACGTAGAATCTTCCTGGACCAGGGATCAAACCCATGTCTCCTGCATTGGCAGGTGGTTTCTTTACCACTGAACCATCAGTGTGTGCTGTGCTTAGTTGCTCAGTCATGCCTGACTCTTTGGGACTTCATAAACTGTAGCCCATCAGTATCCTCTGTCCACGGGAATTATTCAGACAAGAATAACTGGAGTGGGTTGCCCTGCTGTCCTCCAGGGGATCTTCCCAACCCAGGGATCAAACCCAGGTCTCCCGCATTGCAGGTGAAATCTTTAGTGTCTGAGCCACCAGGGAAGCCCCTATTTTTGTATTGTTTATTCACTAAGTCATGTCCAACTCTTTTTTGCGACTCCATAGACTGTGACCCACCAGGCTCCTCTGTCCCTGGAATTTCCCAGGCAAGAATACTGGAGTGAGTTGCCATTTTCTTCTCCGGCAGATCTTCCTGACCCAGGGATTGAACCTAAGTCTGTCTGATTGGCAGACAGATTCTTCACCACTGAGCCACCGGGGAAGCCCAAAGCCCCCATTAAAAACAATTTAGTAGTAGTTTTAATAAGCCTCCTTCTTAACACATCCCTTCACATCAGGTAGTAGCAGGAGAAGACGGTTATCTCAGCCCATTCAGTCAGAGAAAGAGAGGGAGATAATTCAATTCTCAGAATTCAAGAATTTTGCCTTTCTGTTCTATTTGGATTCTCAGTGGGTTGAATGATGACGACCCACTTTGAGGAAGGCCATCTGCTTTACTGAGTCCACTGATTCACATGTTTTCCCTCACAGACACACCCAGAAATGTGTTTATGCAGCTCTGTGGGCATCTTGTGACCCAGTTAAGTTGACACCACACTCCCTCAGCAAAATCCTTACCCATTCCAGTGCCAGAGATCTCCACCACTGATCCCAATACACTCACTCTCCACCCAAACAGCCTAACTGGCTTCTTGTTACCTAGAGCAGAATAGCCAAGCCTTTTCATGTCAAGGCGTAGAGAAAATTAAACGTCTGCATTGTAGGCGGATTCTTTACCACTGAGCCACTAGGGAAGCCTGCCAGATACCTGGGAAGATGTGAAATAAGTAATTGGCATTAAATTCCAAAATAATGCCTGTTCAATTCATTTATTGAAGTATAATTTATATACAATAAATACAGATAAATGTGATAAAATTTTACATATACATATATATCCATGTACTCACATCCCTGATGGAGATATGGAATATTCCAGCATCCCAGGAAGCTCCCTCTGCTCTGCTCCCAGCTCATGACCTTCAAGGGTTAAATGCCCTTCTTACCTGTATCATCGTAGATCACTTTCATCCATCTTTGAGCTCCATGTATATGGATGTATGCTAGAACAGTATCTGAACAGTACTAGAATATAGACTCTGTAAATGATTTCTTTTATTCAAAATCACATCTATGTCATTGATGAACAAACTGTATTGGCCATCCATTTCTTTTTGTTGCTGGGCCATATTCTGTTGATTAACATAACACAATTTATTCATCCATTCTGCTATTGATAACCATGTAGGTTGCTTCCAGTTTTTTGGCTATTATAAATAAAGCTGCTGTGAATATTCTTACACTTTGGTAGACGCAAGAACTCATTCCTTCGGTACATACCCAGGAGAGAGTTGCATTGTTTAAACCTTCAGCATTATTACCACTTTTTAATTTCTTTGCTTGTTCTATCTATCAGCTAAGAAAAATTGTTAATATCTCCCAATTTGATTGTGAATTTGTTTTTCTTTCCCAGTGTTCTGTTAGTTTTTGCTTATATAATTTGGAACTATGGTATTAACTGCATACAAATTTAAGATTAAAAAAAATCTTATTGAATTGTTCTTTTATTTTTATTTAATTTTTTAATGTATATATTTTATTTAAGTATAGTTGACTTAAAGTGTTTCAGGTGCACAGCAGGTGATTCAGTTGTATATACATATACACATATATTATTTTTGAAATGATTTTCCATTATAGGCTATTACAAGATATTATAATATCTATAGTTCCCTCTGCTATACAATAAACCTTTGTTGCTTGTTACATATCTATTTTTTAATTAGAAATCTAGCATGCTATTCATACTAAGTCAAACAAGTAGAATTAAAATGTCATAAATTTTTTAGTTAGGCAAAAATTCATGTTTTCTAAAATACATATATATTATACATATTATTTATATATATGTATACAAAAACTTTCCTACTACACTTGATAAAGGCTTGAGAAACATCATTAAAAAAAAAAAGAAAAGATAGAGAAATTGGAAAACATAAACTAAATGAAATGGGAACACTGAATATGAAATAGAAAATGTGAAACAAACTAGATAGAAGTAAAAGATCATCATATAGTCCCGTTGTTTCTAAACATCAGTGCTCATTGGACGTATATCTGGAACTCTGGAGAAAAAAAACAATACCTGGGCATTTGTATTTTTCAAAAAATGAAATTATTATTCTATTATTATGATAGTTCCTTCTTTATCTCTCAGTTGCCATTTGGGATACTCACTATTCCTTTCTTCAGGAACCAGCATCAAATACCTAATTTCCCTAATTATGTTGTACATTCACAAGCCTAAAAAATCTTACGGGATAACTTATATGTCAAATTTCTGTACCATTTGGGATTATATTTGTCTGCATGTATCAGAAAAGCAAAAAAAAATAAAAGAGGATTAACTAAATTGAAAATTTATTTTTCTCTCATATAAAAGAAATCTAGAAGTAAGCAGTTCAAGTCTAGACGGCAGTTTCACAAAATTGTAGAGAACTCAAGCTCTTGTCTATCTCTCTGTTAGCACAGGCTTCCAGACTCATGGTCACCTCATGGCTGAAGATGGCTGCTCAGAGCTCCAACCATCATGTCTACATTCCAGGCCACAGAGAGGAAGAAGAGAGAAGAGTGTAAACTCGCTTCTGCTTACATCAAAACATCAAAACTTAGACACATAGCCACACCCAACTTTAAAGGATCCCAACTTAAAGGATCCCAGTTATATATACAGTTGTAACTGTGTTCTGTATATGTGTTGTACTGAGCCTTGGCTCAGTGGGTAAAGAATCTGCCTGTAATACAGGAGACCTGGGTTCGATCCCTGGGTTGGGAAGATCCCCTGGAGAAGGGACTGGTTATCCACTTCAGTATTCTGGCCTAGAGAATTCCATGGACTGTATAGTCCATAGGGTTGTGAAGAGTTAGATACGACTGAGCGACTTTCACTTTCACTGTGTTTTATTTAGTATTTTTTTAAAGACCATGTCTGAAAGCAAGGGTAGTCATAAGTTAGATTTATTAAACTATATCTTGCTTAATAAATAAGGACTGTAATCTGCCTTCCCTAAGCTCGCTTTAATTGTTTTGCAAAAACTTGTATGTCCTCCAACTGTCACCTGGCCTAAATAATAAGGTGTTTGCCTAAGTTGTTAGTCACGAACTTGGAGTCAGCTGTGTTCAATTTGAGCTTGAGCTGGTTAAGACTGGTTGGGATCCACGATGCACCAACGGGGCATGTGCTTGAGTGTACTTCTGATGTCATAGGGCCCAAAACTCAACCCTCAGAACGTGCTAACACATTGTTTTCTAAACATGTGTCAGGTGAGGAAGCTTGCAGCTTAGTGGCCTTGCCACGATTATCTCACCTTTGTCTTATTTCCAATCACCTTTCCCCAATGCTCGCTAGGACTCAGCTTTATCCTGTAAGTATCCTGAGCCCCTGGACTTCTGGGAAGTGGATTTGAGATTTGGTCTCCTGTCTGTTGCTTGGCTGCC
The DNA here is from genome assembly GCF_003369695.1 of Bos indicus x Bos taurus. Classification (NCBI taxonomy): domain Eukaryota; kingdom Metazoa; phylum Chordata; class Mammalia; order Artiodactyla; family Bovidae; genus Bos; species Bos indicus x Bos taurus. Next base: position 76,774,128 of record NC_040083.1, on the reverse strand, counting down.
TTGGAATAATAAACCCTTTCTCTGCTGCAGACCTTGGCATCTCAGCATCTGCCTTGCTGCAAGCTGGGGAAACACCTGGTTCGGTAAGACCTCTGTCTCTCGTTGGGTTCTCTCGGCGCTCAGGCCTTCCTCCTGGGCTGCTTGTGTTGCTGTATTCAAGGAACCACCCTGCTCCTCCTGGCTGGGTGATGTCTCCATTTTGTATAGAGTGAGTCTGACCCCTGGCTGCTTTGTGGATTTCTGATTCACTCGCATCCCTTCTTTACCTGTGGGTAAGAGTGCTGCCCATCCTCCAAATGAAAAAGTAAACCTTTCCAGGGATTTTATTGTTGTTCTAGTTTAAGAAACCTGGGACAAACACAAGAATCCCAAATGCTTTATTCTTGTTCCCAGGAAGCCCTTGTCTTTCAGTGTCTGACTGTGAAGTCTTCATTTATTTAATTCAGTTCAATAACAGAAGTTCTGATATAATGGTAATAGCTAACACTACCTGCCAGGGATCTTACTTGTACTTGTATCGCATTATTTCAGGACCAGAAAACTGAAATACAGAAAGGTTAAGTAATTTCCTGAAGTTGCACAGCCAATAAACGGCAGAGTCCTAAGCTTGTATTCTGGGAGAACCACTGGCCATTCCTTCTGTTGCCTTTTGAGAGAAATTGGAAGAGTTATGGCATAATTCTGAAAGCAAAGTGAAACTTGCTTGAAATCTACCAAGACACTGGTTTGAGAAATGGTAACTTTCTAGCCTCTTTCCTCCATCCCAGTTAGTGTTAGGAAGAACAGCACTAGGGTATTTCTGTTATCTCATCTCTCACCTTCCCTTGCAAGAGCTCAACCCCCTCACTCTTGCTCTCAGGGGCTGATCTTATTGCCACTGAAGTGTCAGCTGACAACCATGGAGGCTGTCATGCCCAAGAGGCAGGGAGCTGTGGGAGAATTACAGACCTGGATGAACCCTGTGTAGGTAGGATGTGTTTCTTCAGAAAGGAAAGTTGTGTCTTAAGTCATCTCGGATCTAACTTTCCCTCTCAACTTGCCCTTCTCTGTCCATGTTTTTCTCTGGTTAGAAAACAAATCTGTATTTTCCATTGTAGTAAGTAATGATTTCCTGAAGGAAATCAGTCCTGACTATTCATTGGTAGGACTGATGTTGAAGCTGAAACTCCAATACTTTGGTCACCTGATGCTAAGAGCTGACTCATTTGAAAAGACCCTGATGCTGGGAAAGATTGAAGGTGGGAGGAGAAGGTGAGATGGTTGGATGGCATCACCAACTCAATGGACATGAGTTTGAGTAAACTCCGGGAGTTGGTGATGGACAGGGAGGCCTGGTGTGATGCAGTCCATGCGGTCGCAAAGAATTGGACACAACTGAGTGACTGAACTGAACTAATAGTAATAATGTGAGAAGCTTCAAAGTCTCCTCTATTATACATATTATGGAATACACACACAAACAGCAGTCTGAATATACTCTTTCCCCCAAGGTTTCAAGGAGGAAGCTCATTTCCTCTTGTAAAGAGTCCCATGCCTTCCACAGGCAGCTCCTCTGTTCAAGTGACCTCCAGCAATGGCCCCCCTTAGGGGAAAACAGATACCCTAAGGCAGAGATTCTGACTTTTCTGCATCAGATTCCCCTGGAGGGCATGTCAAAATGCAGATTGTTGGGCCCCCATCCCAGATTTACTGATTTGGCTGGTGTGGGGTCTGAGAATTTCCATTCATAGCAGGTTTTCAGGTGATACTGCTGATCCAGGGATCAGCTGCCCTGTTGTCTCCAGCCATTCAGGCATTCAAGGATGACCAAGGAATAGTCCAAGCGTCACCTAACTTTGGGGATTCTCTCCATCAGCTTTCTTCTTCCATCTATCAGAGGGTAAGGGAGGAAGAGGTGCCAGGATGCGGATTTCAAGTGTCTTTTTAAAGACTTTGCTATTTGAAGTTACTGGGATTGGGTACTTGTGTGTGTGTGTGTGTTTACATGTTAGTTTCTCAGTCATGTCCAGCTGTTTGCGACCCCCTGGGCTGTAGCCTGCCAGGTTCCTCTGTCCATAGAATTCTCCAGGCAAGAATACTGGAGTGGGTAGCCATCCCCTTCTCCGGGGGATCTTCCCAACTCAGGGATTGAACTTGGACTCCCGCATTGCAGGCAGATTCTTTACTATCTGAGCCAAGAGCTGGCCCCAAACTTTCCTTCCTTCTGTTTATATGTTAACAGTACCACTGTATGGAGAAATTGCTGTGTTGGATCTGTCTTATACAACAATGTCAAGTTAGTAATTTACTGGGATCCTAATGCTCTTCTAGAAGCTCAGGGAGAGCAGCAAATCTTTGCTGTTTTTGCTTGATTAAAAAAATTTCCCAAAGTGAAATATGTTCACTGTAAAAAATTTAAGTGGTATGGACTTGTGTAGAGCATAAAATGAAAGTCTCTAGAAGTCTCTCTTTTCTTTCCCAAGTCATCCAATGATAAGGTGTTTCCTTTTGGACCTGTCTTTGAGCACATATTCAGGACATACACCTGGCTGGTTTCCGACTATAGGGCTGTACTAATATTACTACTAAGATATTGAAAAGCTTCTGTAAGCACCGGTAAACAGCCTCTGTCTGAGCCCGAGTTCCCTGCCTTCCAGGTTTCACACTGCGGGGCACAGTTTAAATTGGAGCTGTTTTTTGTTTTATTGAAGTAAAACATATTAGTCTCAGATGTACACTATAGTGATTCAGTATTTTTATACATTGTGAAGTGGTCACCATAATCAGTCAACATTTGTCCCCATGCAGAGTAATTGCAATATTGTTGACTATATTTTGGGCTGAAATATTACATCCCTGTGACTTGTTTTTATACTGGAAGTTTGTACCTCTCGGTCCTTTTCGCTTATTTCACCCGCCTTTCTTCCCTCTGGCAACCACCAGTTTATTCTCTATGAGTTTGATTCTGTTTGTTACATTTATTTGTTTTGTTTTTCAGATTTCACATAAAAGTTAAATCATATGATACTAGTTTTTCTCTGTCTGATTTCACTTAGCAAGGAGCTTTCAAAGTCACCCATGTGGTCATAAAAGGCTGAATAATATTCCATTGTATGTATGCACCACATCTTTATGTATCTTTATCTACTGAGGGACATTCAGGTTGCTTCCATATCTTGGCTATTGTAAAAAATGCTTCAGTAAGCATAGAGGTGCATAAGTCTTTTTGAATTAATGTTTTCATTTCTTTGGATAAATACCCATAAGTGAAATTGCTGGATTGTATGGTAGACCTATTTTTAATTTTTTTGAGTAGCCTTCCTGCTGTTTTCCGTAGTTCAGTTCAGTTGTTCAGTTGTGTCCGACTCTTTGCGACCCCATGGACTGCAGCATGCCAGGCACTCTTGTCCATCGCCAACTCCTGGAATTTACTCAAACTCATGTCCATTGAGTCAGTGATGCCATCCAGCCATCTCATCCTCTGTCGTCCCCTTCTCCTCCTGCCTTCAATCTTTCCCAGCATCAGGGTCTTTTCAAATGAGTCAGCTCTTCGCTTCAGGTGGCCAAAGTATTGGAGTTTCAGCTTCAGCATCAGTCCTTCCAATGAATAGTCAGGACTGATTTCCTTTAGGATGGACTGGTTGGATCTCCTTGCAGTCCATAGTGGCTGCACAAATGTTAACATTCCCACCAACAATGAAATTGGAGTTCTTTGTGAACTCTGGTCAAAGGTGGGGTAGGGTGGCCACAGCATGTCCAGTGGATTCAGTGACACAATTTAAGTTATTCCTTGAGAAAAATGATAAAAATGTGCTTTCCTTCTGGCCAAAATATAGCAGAAATATGTCCAGTACTGTGGGAAAATTGGGGAAAACAAGCTTTTGCATTTTAAGATTGCTGCTAGCATTGCTCTACTACTCCCTCTGGTGACAGGGATGGAACCTAGCTGGTTTTGTGTTTAGGAGAATCAGGTGTGAGCAGGGTGATTAAGTTCTTAGGGCTGAAGTTTTCCAAAGTGGACTTTAGCCATCTTTTTTTTTTTTTTGAGGAGAATAATCTGAGCAAAGTAAATTTTTACAGGTAAAAGTTTGTGTGCAGAAAAGGCAGTAAAAATAGAATAATTTCATTGAAATGAATTCTCAAAAATAGAGGAAATTTGAATGTCATAGGATTATTTCAGATGAAAATAATTGCTGTTAATTAGTGTTGGTTCTGGAAATAAGTCAAGGGTCAGGAAGAATTCTAATATTACCTGAAAAGGACTTAATATTTACTGGAGTAATTTCAATTTTAAAAACACGTTGCTTTCTTATGAGTGAGATATATTCCACATTCAAAACTTCTGTGGACAAAATGACTATGGGCTTACCTACCTCAATTGCAGTTTCTCCTGTTATTAGAGATTGATTTCTGGGTCTGTTTGAGAAGTTTCCTCAGCTCCTTCACTAATTGCTGCTGCTGCTAAGTCGCTTTAGTCGTGTCCGACTCTGTGCAACCCCATAGATGGCATCCCACCAGGCTCCCCCGTCCCTGGGATTCTCCAGGCAAGAACACTGGAGTGGGTTGCCATTTCCTTCTCCAATGCATGAAAGTGAAAAGTGAAAGTGAAGTCGCTCAGTTGTGTCACTAATTGCACTTGATCTTAATTCTAAGTCACAAAAGGAACTTCAGTTTGAGAACTGACTCACTGTTACTGAAGTTAATGTTCGAAACATTTCCAAATACTACCAATTCTGGGGAATTGAAAATATAGCATCTCACCAATATTTCATTCTACTACTTAATTCACATTAAGCTTATAATCAAGGACATGTGAGTAACTTTCGTTATGGTTTCCTTTGTTTAGGTTAAGGGAGTCCACTGTAGAATCCGATATTGTAATCAGAGCACACTGTTATATGTGGAAGTTGCTGATATTGGGGATGTTCCAGTGTAAAAGGAGGTAACATTTTTCTATCTTAAAATTTTAAAATGAAAATACTACTCTTTATAGCAATATCCAAATACTAATTTCCCTAATTAGGCGATTTTAAGAGAAAATAAACTCTGTGATATCACTTTAGCTAAATTTAAGATTGGAAGTTTTCTTTTAAAAAATTTTTTTATTGAATTATAGTTGATTTACAATGTTGTGTTAGTTTCAAGGGTAAAGCAAAGTGATGCAGTTATGTATTCAGTTATATATATTCTTTTTCAGATTATTTTCCATTATAGGTTAAGATATTGAGTATGGTTCCCTGTGTTTATACAGAAGGTCCTTGTTTGTCTATTTTATATGTAGTAGTGTATATATGTTAATCCCAAGCTCCTAATTTATCTGTCTCCCCTGCTTTCCCCTTTTGTAACCATAAATTCATTTTCTATGTCTGAGTCTATTTCTGTTCTGTAAATAAGTTCATTTGTATCATTTTAGAAGTTTTCTTAAAGATCCACTGGCTGTCTTTTCACTAAACCTGGAATGCTTCCAGTTTCAACATCTTCTGATATGGGTCTTGTCTCAAGATTTGAACACTGGATTTATTGTGGTGATCATTTCATAAAGTATGCAGAATGTCAAATCTCTACATTTCAATAAAAAGACTTGATTTAGATAATTCTTTTTATAATGACCTTACTGAGATATAATTCAGATAGCATACAGTTAAAAGCATACAGTTCAGTGTTTTTCAGTGTATTTGCAGAGTTGTATGAGCATCATCATTGGAACATTTTTTTGTCACCCCCAATTAAAACCCTGGACTCATTAGCAGTTCTCCCCATTTCTCTTGGGGACAGAATGCCCCTGCATTCTCTAACCCGTTCTGGGCATTACATATAAAATATTCATTAAGTATGTTGTCTTTTGTCATTTTTTTCATTTAGTATAATATTTTCAAGATTTATATTACATGTTATAACATATAGGACTTTGTTAGTTTTTATTTTCAAATGCAAATACAAATTATTTGTATTCATTGTATGAATATACCATATTTTATTTATCCAATAATTAGTTGATGAACTTTAGGGTTAGTCCCACTTTTGGGAAGCATTTTGAATAATGTTTCTATGAACTTTTTTGTGCAGGTTTTGTATGGACATATGTCTTTATTCCTGTTGGATATACATCCTTTAAAAAAATTTCTTTTAAGTTTCTGCCCATGCTATGTAGCATGTGGGATATTAGTTCCCAAACCAGGGATCAGACCCTTGCCCCCTTGCTTTGGAAGCACAGAGTCTTAAGCACTGGACCACCAGGGAAGTCCCTGTTGGATATACATCTAAAAGTGGAATTGCTGAATCATTTTGTAACTCTCTACTTTATATTTTTAATCTTCTGATTAATCTCTTTCATCATTTGGTAACTCTGTGTATAACCTGCCAAACTGTTTCCCAAAGTGGCTGTATCATTTTACATTCCCATTAACAGTGTATGGGAGTTTCATTTACATCCTTGTCAATACTTCGTGTTATCTGTCTGATTATAAGCATCCTGCTGCTGCTGCTGCTAAGTCGCTTCAGTCATGTCCGACTCTGTGCGATCCCATAGAGGGCAGCCCACCAGGCTCCACCGTCCTTGGGATTCTCCAGCCAAGAACACTGGAGTGGGTTGCCATTTCCTTCTCCAATGCATGAAAGTGAAAAATGAAAGTGAAGTCGCTCAGTCGTGTCCGACTCTTAGCGACCCCATGGACTGCAGCCCACCAGGCCCCTCTGTCCATGGGATTCTCCAGGCAAGTGTACTGCAGTGGGGTGCCATTGCCTTCTCTGATAAGCATCCTAGTGAGTGTGAAATGATATACAGTTGTGATTTTGATTTACATTTGCCTAATGATTAGTGATGTTGGGCATTTTTTCATGTGCTAATTGGCCAGTTGTATACCTTTGATGATCTGTGTAGTTACCTTATTTTTCCTGCACCATTATGTATTGGGTAGGGGTTGGTTACATTGATCATTTTTCTACTAGTTGCAAAATCAGGAAGAAACATATCTGGGCCAGGTTGGGAATTTACTAAAGAAATAATAGATATTACCTAAAGATCTTGAATGAAGAACAGTGACTCTGGGAAATCTCCTCTCAGTGCAGTAGCTGGCTGTGACTTTGCCATTGGGGAGATGATAGTTGTATGTTAGGTAAGGTCATTTTTGGAATTTTATGTGCATTAGAAGAGTGTATGTGTTAGGTAGAAAAGGCAAGGGCTGATATCTACTGAGATGACAGCCCTGCTGATTTTGAGAATGGTCTCTTCCTTTCATCCACATGCTTACAGTGGTGGGACTCCCAACAGGATGTTTGGAAAATATAACACAACCCTTTGGCTGTTTTTGATTGATTCAGAGGTGTCCATATGGTCCCAACTTGGCCAAAATTTCTTGAGGAATGAAGGCAAAGCAGAATATAGATGACAGACAGACGGATGAGTTGTGCTGTGTTCAGGTCTCTTCCTCCAGCTTACTCCCAGGGTCCTGCTGTCTATTGTCCTTCGGTTCTGTGGTCCAGTCCTTCAATCAGATCATCCTTTTCGGTTTAGTCAATTTTAGTAGATAGCAACGACTACTGTATTGTACTTGTTTGTAATATTCTACAACTAAGAATATTAACTAATGTTGTCTGTTAAAGAGACTGACATCCTATTTGCCACATAGTTTTAGTATAATGACTTTATTATATCGGTATCATTCTTAGCCTCTCTGCTTCCTAAGTAAAAGACTATTATAATTCCTCCTTCACTTCTTCCTTCTTTTTCGCATCCTTCTTCTTCTTTTTTTTTTTGTATTCTTGGAGCCTAGCACAGTGTCCAACACTCAATAAAAGTTTAATGACCTGAATAGAACATCAGATAAAAGAAAAGTAAATTCCCTCCAAATCCTGCCTTTAAGTGAATCAAACAATTTTACTTTTCCCTGGACTTAGATTTTGTCCATATCACTTTAATTTAAGTGTAATCCCAGAACAGACTCAATTTTGTATACTACTCTTCTCCCCAATAACAATATGTCATAAACATGTTTTCATGATGTTCACAGTCTTCCAGGTTGCTATTATCATTGCTTCAATAATGGGAAAGATACATTTAGAAAGTATTTATACTGAATATTTCATAAGGCAAAACAGAAATGGTTTTTATCACAGCCAGCAAGGCAAACCTGCTCTTCCCTTGCTGTATTATCTTTCCTTGCAAAATCACATACCACTCAAATCCAACTCTTCTCTTACGCTGTGCCTGCTCCTGCGCTTCTGAATGTAACTGGAGAAAAAACCCACAGCCTCACTGGACAGTCTCACTGTCAGTTCCTGATCGCTTAACCCCTTGAGGCTGCACAGCAATAATTCCATATTTTTTGAATCTATTCACAGTCCTATTCTCCTATATTATTTCATTCTTTTATTTTCAACCTCTAACATGGTGTCCCCCAACCACTGTGTGAGCTGATGACCTTTCTGTTTCATAGAGATACAAGAGGCAATCAGAAGAGAACTTACAAGATGCAACTACCATCTCTTTTAGCTGTCTCCATACGTGCCAATATGCTTTACTTCTCCTGTTATTATGAATGAAGCGAATACGTTCCTCTTTAAGGTCAGCTCTTTCTTGGCACTTATTCTACCCTCTCTCACCAACTCAAGGATTTTGCTTCAGCAATTCCCTACCATCCTTCCCACCCTTCACTATAAGGTAAGCAGACACTTACTAGTTTTGTTTACGCTGTATGCTCAGCGTCTAGAGGAGTGAGTGGCCAACAGTAGCTATTTAGTAAATGTTTGTCCCACACTGCATGAGTGAGTGGAGGTTGGTGGAGAAGGGAGTTAGCCAACTTGCTGGACAGAAACTCATGCTGAAAAATCTGGTGAGAACTTGAAAAACACCCCAGAAACTCTGTGAAAGTGAAGGTGTAGTCACTCAGTCATGTCCTACTCTTTGCGACCCCATGGACTGTAGTCTGCCAAGCTCCTCTGTCCATGGAATTCTCCAGGTAAGAATACTGGAGTGGGTACTTACCCTTAAACTTTGGAGTTTTCAGAAACTAGTGTTCCAGAGAATTTTAGCTTCTGTGTTGAAATGTTTTCAACTCAACACAAAATAACTGAAATAAAAAACTAGCATGGAAAATTCTCAAGTGATTTCACCCTCAGATGACCAGGTCAAAAAACCTGAGAGCTAAATTGAGAAAATTGGGAATGGAAATAGCAGCATCAAATGGCAGTTTTCCTTCTTCGATTTGAGTCTCGCGGCCGGACAGAGGAAGGAACCGCTGCAGACTTCTGAAGATGGGCTGGACATGACTCAGCACGCTCTCACCTCAGCCCCCAGGACAGGTGGATGCCTGTGGAGGGGTCCAAGCTTTTCAGAGTGGTTTGGAAGAAAGTCTATTTATCCAAAAAATCACCTACCAAAGGGGAGAGAGCTCCCCGAGTGTTACTGAAGTCTCTCAGCCCATCTAAGATAAACATGCTTGATAAAAAGATGGCATGAGTCTTTTTTAAAATTAGCATTAACTACCTACTTGTTTTTTGGGTACAGTTCCATATCTGAACACTTGGCAGCTCCTCAGTCTACCTTCAGAGAGTCTCTGGAACATTCAGGCTAGAATGTTTGTGACCAAGTCCTCCCTTTTCTTAGCCTTTTTTGTGTGCAAAGATAATAGTCTATCAGGACAACTTCAAGAAAACAAAACTGGTTGTATAATCCTACTGCATGTTGTCTTGACTGTTTATATTTTCTAGTACTGTGTCACATATGCTATTTTGATTTTTTCATATAGCATAGTTTAAAATACACTCAGGTGTATTTCTGCATAATCCTTATAATTGTTATGTCAGTAGCTGTACTAGATTCTCCAGAATTAATACATGGCCATTTCCGTTTTTTTGAATAGTTGGACTGTTTATCATAAATAATGCTTTAGCACTCCTATTTAGGAGCCTCTATTCCTCTCTCAAATGGAGTATGCAGAACTGGCTGTATGCATCAGCTGAATAACTGGTAGTTTCTTTGGTGTGAAATGAGACCAGATCCCAGATTTCTCTACTAGCCTGCTATATTGCCTAGAATACCCATCATTAGTGAAACTCAGGTCAAGGCTTATACTTCAGTTTAAGTGTGTGTTAATTTCACTTGTCAGGATGACAAACATGTCATCACCCGTCACATCCATATCACTCACTAATGTATTAGATTGACCTTACATTCACCAGCCAGATGTGAAAGGAATGGACTGGGGACAACTGGAGTTTTGTCTAGAGTCTGGACAGTATCTGTGCAGGGACTCAGTGTCTTAGACCCAGGAACCCTGTGGCTGGGGAGGAGGAAGAAGAGTCCTGTTCTGGGGGTGGACGTCCCCATGCTGAAATCAGCTTTCTTACACTTCACCTCTAGGTCACATGTTCCTCCAGCTCTCATTCTTCCTCATGGTCCTATTGTGAAACTGTAGCATGTACTCCCAATAGTCCAAAGTGATGTTGACATCAATAGAAGTCTTTAACACTAGGCACTTTTGTATCTGCTCATGATGACTGGCCACAGCGAGGCCCAGTGAACCCTAAAGGATTGGGCATGCTGCCACTGTGATGGGCAGTGGTCTCTTCACTTCCATTTCAGAAATAGCATCAGCCATCTCCAGAATATTTCAGCAGAATAAGGGAGAAAGGAAGGCCCCTGGAATGGTTGTGTACATGATAAAATCTCCTTCTTCTACTTCTTGGGAGATGGGGTCTCAATGAACAAATTCACACTGTGGTTACATGGGGAAAATTAAGTTAAATATCTGCAGCATCAACAACCTGATGACCAGGCAGCTCCAACTGGGCAAAGGCCTTCAGCCTAACGTAGAACATGTTTCCAACATCTTCTGCCTCTGTTTTTGAGGGGATTATTTATCAACTTTGCTCAGTGCCCCCAAGTTGGCCAGCCTGCTCCACTTTGATATTAAAGCTGTACCTCTTGAATTCTCCAAGCCAGGCTTAAGCAATACCTGAACTGTGAACTTCTAGATGCTCAAGCTGGTTTTAGAAAAGGCAGAGAAATCAGAGATCAAACTGCCAACATCCTCTGGATCATGGAAAAAGCAAGAGAGTTCCAGAAAAACATCTATTTCTGCTTTATTGACTATGCCAAAGCCTTTGACTGTGTGGACCACAATAAACTGTGGAAAATTCTGAAAGAGATGGGAATACCAGACCACCTGACCTGCCTCTTGAGAATTCTGTATGCAGGTTAGGAAGCAACAGTTAGAACTGGACATGGATCAACAGACTGGTTCCAAATAGGAAAAGGAGTACGTCAAGGTTGTATATTGTCACCCTGCTTATTTAACTTCTATGCAGAGTACATCATGAGAAACTCTGGGCTAGTTGAAACACAAGCTGGAATCAAGATTTCTGGGAGAAATATCAATAACCTCAGATATGCTGATGACACCACCCTTATGGCAGAAAGTGAAGAAGAACTAAAGAGCCTCTTAATGAAAGTGAAAGAGGAGAGTGTAAAAATTGGCTTAAAGCTCAACATTCAGAAAACTAAGATCATAGCATCTGGTCCCATCACTTTATGTCAAATAGATGGGGAAACAGTGGAAACAGTGGCTGAATATTTTGGGGGGCTCCAAAATCACTGCAGATGGTGACTGCAGCCATGAAATTAAAAGATGCTTACTCCTTGGAAGGAAAGTTATGACCAACCTAGATAGCATATTAAAAAGCAGAGACATTACTTTGCCAACAAAGGTCCGTCTAGTCAAGGCTATGGTTTTTCCAGTGGTCATGTATGGATGTGAGAGTTGGACTATAAAGAAAGCCGAGCACTGAAGAATTGATGCTTTTGAACTGTGGTGTTGGAGAAGACTCTTGAGAGTCCCTTGAACTGCAAGGAGATCCAACCAGTCCATCCTAAAGGAGATCAGTCCTGGGTGTTCACTGGAAGGACTGATGTTGAAGCTGAAACTCCAGTCCTTTGGTCACCTGATGTGAAGAGCTGACTCATTTGAAAAGACCCTGATGCTGGGAAAGCTTGAAGGTGGGAGGAGAAGGGGATGAGAGAGGATGAGACGGTTGGATGGCATCACTGACTCAATGGACATGAGTTTGGGTAAACTCTGGGAGTTGGTGATGGACAGGGAGGCCTGGCATGCTGTGGTTCATGGGGTCGCAAAGAGTAGGACACAACTGAGCGACTGAACTGAATCTGAAACTTGATGTTAAAAAGCTGATAGTCAACTTTGCTGTTATCCTGGGTTTTCCCTTTGATGAGTTAAGTGGAGTTTCTTTAAGAAATATATGTGGGTTTTTTTTTTTTTTGCCAGCAGTCAGAGATATCTGATGACTGAAGTGGTGTGTGTGTGTGTGTGTGTCAGTTGCTCAGTTGTGTCAAACTCTGTGAAACCTCATGGACTGTAGCCCATCAGGCTCCTCTGTCCAAGAAGTTTTCCAGGCAAGAATACTGGAGTGGGTTGCCATTCCCTCCTCCAGGGGGTCTTCCTGACCCAAGGATCAAAACTGGGTCTCCCACATTGCAGGCAGATTATCTAACCACCTGAGAAATGATGGCTCTTTTAAAAAAATATTTATTTGGCTGTACCAGGTCTTAGTTGTGGCATGTAGGGTCTAGTTCCCTAACCAGGGATCGAACCTGGGCTAAGAGCCACTGGACCACCAGCAAAGTCCCTGAAGTGTTGGCTCTTGAGAACAAAGAATGGGTGTATTTCTTTCTCTACAAACAGTCCCATACCTGCCAGTTCAGCCTAGAACAACCCACAGGAAGCTTTGGATAACGAAAGCAGATCAGGGATGTACTTTTCTTGGAATATCAGATTTCTGGTACTTAGTCTTGGAAATCAGCCCTTATTTTCACCTACTGCTCTCAGTTGGGCTTTTGTACCAAGCTTCCAGGTTTTAGACAATCTGGTTGTGATGGGGGACTTTGAAGTCATGCAGATGTGCAAGTAGAAGAGGTGGAGACCTGGCCCTGACAATGGTTGCTTTCCCCAGACCATCCAGAGCCCAGCACTTAATAGGGATTTAGAAAATTCCTCCTTCCTTCTTTCCCTTTCTTCCTACTTATTTGGAGTAGAATAGAAAAGGAATATTTAGACAGAAAGTGGACATAGTTTTATATAGCAGTGGAGATTATTAAAAAAAAAAAAAGTTAAGGACTTCCTTGGTGATCCAGTGGTTAAGAATCTGCCTGCCAATGCAGGGAACATGGGTTATGATCCCTGATCTGGAAACTAAGATCTCACATGCTGCAGAGCAACTAAATCTGTGCACCACAAGTATTAAGCTCACGTGCTAGAGTCCACAAGCTGAAACTACAGAAGTCTGTACTCACATTACAAGGGAAGTCACCACAATGAGAAGCTCATGCAGTGCAACTAGAGAGTAGCCCTTGCTCGCTGCAACTAGAGAAAAGACTACACATCAGCAAAGACCCAGGTTAGCCAAAACTAAAATAAGTTAAAAAAATACAACACATTAGATAGATGAATTGCTAGTGTTCTCAGTAGGTCAATCAGTGACTCTTTGCTTATGGTTTCCACTGTTGATGTGAGTGCTGTACTTCTAGATATTCATGGACTGACTCAGTCAGACTCAGCCTCAAGACTCCTGAAGGGATAGATGGACAGAGACCTGAACATGCCTTTCTAACTGGCAACAGCCTTTAAATATTTAAATATCATGACAATGACTCTGAAGCTGTTAAAGACTAAGGAACTGTTTCTGGTGATGAAGTTTCATCAGAGGTGGACTCACTGAGTTGGCACAGGAAAGTAGGAATACCATCAGGTGACTGATTTTAAATACACGTGTCAGAATGTATACAGAAAATATGTACTTGTCTGGATATTCTTAGTCCATAAAATGCTGCCAGTGAAAGTGCTTGGGAGAGCCTTGCACACTTTGGAGCAGGATGATGTTTGAGAGGTGGACTCGTCTCCCGAGCCCCGTGCCTCTTCATTTGTTCTTTTTTCCCTCTTTAGCAGAAATCAGAGAAAAGAAGCCTCCTTCCTGGCTTTGCCTTTAGAAAACCCATGCCCTCTGTGACCTGGAGAGGACTGGGGCACAGCTAATATGCTGGGAAGCCATGGAGAGGCCCTTACCTAGACTCACTGGGGTGGGTGGTTGAGCTGCTGAGAGGGTAGATGGCCAATGGAGCTGGAGGGAGGCATTTTCCCTCAGGGGCCACTGGGAGCTGCACTGTGGCCTTGGTTTGAGCACAGAGGAACCAGCCGGGATCCCAGGCAGTGCTCACCCTTGCGTGAACATCCTTCACCATCTGAGCCAGGGGCTGGGATAACTCAGCTTTCATCAGGGTCTGTGGAACTGTTACTTTCACGATCACCAGCACTTAACTCAGAGGCTGGGCAGCAGGACTCTCACACTGTGAGGACAGCCCCCTGTCCCTCTCTCAGGGCACCTGTTGGACCCAAGAGAAGTGCATGGAGTCTTAGACATCCAGCAGGTGGGGGTGAGATGAAGGGAAAGTTCCTCAAACTCTCCTGGAAAGTGGAGAGGTTGAGCAGGGGGACAACTTGGGAGACCTTCAGGTGGGACAGCGGTTAACCCAACCTCGTTACGCCAGAAAAGGTCCTGGTTGGGTGGTAGAGGGCCTGGGTCTTTTTAACAATGAATTTATTATTATTATTTTGTTTTACTATTGGAGTATAATTGCATTACAATATTGTGTCAGCTTTGCTGTATAACAATGTGAATCAGCTATATGTATACATATATCCCTCCTTCTTGAGCCTTCCTCCCAACACTTTTCCCGCATCCCATCCCTCTAGGTCATCACCGAGCACCGGGCTGAGCTCCCTTGCTGTACAGAGCTTCCCACTAGCTATCTACTTTACACATGGTAGTGCATGTATGTAAATACTGCCTCTCAAATCATCCCACCCTCCCCTTCCCCTCTGTGTCCACATTTCTAAGGCCTGGATTTTAATCACAGCTCTGCTTCTAAGTCACCATGTAATCTTGGGCACAATACTACCTTTCTTTGAGTCTCAGTTTCCATGTTGTATGTGTACATCTCTTCAGTCTCTCATTTGAAATTTTTAAAAAAGTTAATATTTATTTCAGAGAAGGCAATGGCACCCCACTCCCGTACCCTTGCTTGGAAAATCCCATGGATGGAGGAGCCTGTTAGGCTGCAATCCATGGGGTCGCTAAGAGTCAGAGAAGACTGAGCAACTTCACTTTCACTCTTCACTTTCATGCAGTAGAGAAGGAAATGGCAACCCACTCCAGTGTTCTTGCCTGGAGATGCCAGGGACGGGGGAGCCTGGTGGGCTGCCGTCTATGGGGTCGCACAGAGTCGGACACAACTGAAGTGACTTAGCAATAGCAGCAGCAGCAGCTATTTATTTACTGTTCATGTCTCACTTGTTCAGCAAACATTTATTGAGCACCATTCATAGATGAAACCCTCTGCTGGGCACTGGATATACACGCAGACATGACTCTGTCCTCAGGGAGCTTCCATCACAGAGCTGGAAGATGAGAAGGCATAAGCTTTTGGTCTCTAAGCTTCTGCCAACCTGACATTCTATAATTCTATTATTACTGCAAGTTTTACATTGATGTCTTGCCTCCCCCTCCCCCAAAGGGTAAAATCCTTCTTTCACAGAGTCTGTGGTTCAGCGGCAGCAAATTCTTGCCCTAAGGGATTGGTTTCAATAGCTGGAAATGGCTAAAGGTCATGTGGAGCCAGGTGCAGTGGAAAAGGCAGCTAAGCCTAGAAAAGAACCAAGTTCCAGGTGTCCTGGCAGGGGAGTCTTAGGATCTTGTATTTATTTCTGGTCAGAGTCACCTTGAACACCGCTTTGAAAGCCCGGTGGTGGTCTGTCCAGGGATGTGGTTTTGTTAAGCTTTCAAATTGTTTCCCCAGAGCACACTTGCTGATGCCGGACTGAGCACCTCCCAGCTGCTTGTGGGCAGCCTCTGTCCATGAGGTCACTGCAGTGACCTGCTTTGTCACCAGCTTCTGTCTCTCTGCCTTTGCCACAGATAGTACGATTTCATCTCCTCTCTCCCCCAGCTTCCTTCAGAGATTGACAACCAATTCAAGTAGTAAAGGATGACGCATCTCTGAACGTACTCATCATAAATGCTAATTACGTGCCCACGCTCATCTCAGTTTATAAATACTTTTATATCTTTTGGGCAAAGAAGACTTGAAGAAGTTGCTGTGATTCCTTTGGTATTTCATAAATATCTAGTCAGATATTCATAGTGTTCACTTGCATATCTCACACCTTCTCTAGACTGGGAGCACTTGACTCCATCCACACCTTTATTCCTTTATTCTCCAAACAAATAATAGTTACCTGGTAACAAGCAGTGTGATAGCCTGGGATGATGCGTAAGACCTGATCCTGTCTCTTAAAGCTTATGATACTGGAGATGGAATGGACATGTAATACGATTACTTGTGATGCCACATAGTGAGTACAGATAGAGGAGTATATGAGCAACAGTGGAAGCACAGAGGAAAAGAGGGCAGCCTGGGTTTTTCTTTGTGGTAGATTGCGTTCTTCTTTGCATAAATACACTCTGTTCTCTGTGGCAAGGGTTATATTGGGTTGGCCTGAAAGTTTGGGTTTTTCCATAAGGTGTTATAGAAAATGTCAAATGAACTTTTTGGTCAACCCAATACTTAACATACTATTGTTATTCTACTTCTCTCTGTTACTGTCAGGCTTGGCTATGGAACTTATTTGGCTGATTGAATGATATAGGTATCATTTTGAGTCACAAGCTGTAACATCCAGCATGTGAGCTGTCATATACTTTCATTTTACTCTTTGCCATGATAACTAGCTAATATTCCAGATTGTTCTATCAGCCTGGGTCCTGGAGTGGAGCTGACATATGATGGTTACAGAGTAAGCAAGAAATAAATTGGCTAAAGTCATTGAGATTTTAGGGTCGTTTGTTACTGCAGCATAACCTAGTAAATTCTCACTGATAAACTTTTATTTGTCTTTGTACCCTGGTGTCTGGTGCATACTAACTACTCCATAAAAGTTTTTTGAATGAATGAAGAGTTGAAAGGATCAGATAGGCTTGAAGTTGAGAGTAACTAAGGGAGGTTCAGTGTGATCCAGAAGGCCTTATGTAAAGAAATTCCACTGGGGCTTGGCCATGATGAGTGTCATAAACTTCTTGATGAACTGGACAGGAAAGGCTCACAACACTATTGTCTCTTAAAGTCTTCTGTTAGATTGCTATGCCACAAGCAAGATTTGGAAGCTCACTGATTATTCAGAAAATAAGTCATAATGCTTAGTCACTCAGTTGTGTTTGACTCTTTGTGATCCCATGGACTGTAGTCTGCCAGGCTCCTCTGTCCATGGAATTCTCCAGGCCAGAATACTAGAGTGCATAGCCATTCCCTCCTCCAAGGTATCTTCCCAACCCAGGGATCAAACCCAGGTCTCCCACATTGCAGGCAGATTGTTTACCATCTGAGCCACCAGGAAAGCCCCATAAGTGATAACAAAAGGAAACTATTATCCTTTAATATAATATTATTTCTAAAATATATGGGCTTCTCAGGTAGTGCTAGTGGTAAAGAATCCATTTGCTAGTGCAGAAGACACAAGAGACACAGGTTTGATCCCTGAGTCGGGAAGATCTCCTGTAGTAGGAAATGGCACCCCACTCCAGTATTCTTGCTTGGAAAATTCCATGGGCAGAAAAGCCTGGTGGGCTATAGTCCATGGGGCTGCAGAGAGTTGGACATGATTATTGAGCAACTGAGCACAGCACAGCAGCATTTGCATATTATTATTATATTCTTTTATTAGGGTAGCTCATAAAATCATTGGGGTGGGGGATGTGGGATACAGAAGCAGAACTGGGGCTAAATCTTTTAGGAGTAACACCTCAGAACTTCCCAGAGAAGGCAGTGTCGCCCAACTTCATTAATAAGGGTAAAACAGTGGCTGTAACAAAAATGCTCAATAAACTGTGGTTTAAAGACTGTGGAACTTACTCTCCTTCCATCTAATAGTTCCATGGGGAGCAGTCTAGGTTGGTGGTCATCTAGGGACCCAGAATATTTCCAGGTCATTGTCCCATTATTGCTTAGGGAATTTTCATCATATGGATTCTCAAAGCTGAGTGGCTTCCATATTTGAGTACTTGCCACTGGGAAAAGAGAAGAGGAAGCACATTCATGGTCTTGCCCAGATCTGAAAGTGATATCTAACACTTCTGCTTACAATTTTTTTGGTAAGAAGTTTGTCACATGCCTGTACTTAACTGCAAGGTACACGTAACATAATGAGGCAGCCACGTGTCCAGCAACAGAACTATTAGTATGTGTGTTAGATAACACTCATAGCAATAATGCTGTGTAACAAACCCTTCCTAAACCTGGTGGCTTTAAACCACAAGTATTTATTCTCATTCTCACAAATTTGCTCATTGGTTACTGTTCAGCTGACCTAAGCTGAGCTGGGTGGGAAGGCTCTGATTAAGGCTACAGGTTGGCTGGGCACGGTTTCAGGCTATGGGTTGGGTTCAGGCCTGTTTCACATATGTTTGTTCTGGCACCCAGGCAGAAAGTGCAGTGTCTTTTGGGGACATATTCTTCTCATAAGAGAAGGGCACAAGAGTGCATAGGAATGCTTGATGCCTCTGAAGACTCAGTGCAAAATGCCACATGGTCACTTTTACTCACATTCCATTTATTGAAGCAGGTCACATGACCAAGCTCAACATCAGTAGTGTAGGGAAAATATTCCGCCTACTCTGTTGGGAGATGCTGCCAGCTCAAATAGCAAAGGTGTAGATGTGTAATTCTAATACAGGGAGTATATGAATAATTGAGAACAATAATTCAACCTACACCCAATGAGTTAAGGGGAGAATAGTATATTTTGGTTGAAATACAGAAATCTCTGCCATACCTTTTTCATTTTTTGGTACTCATAGAATTTGTATAGTACACCGGGATGAACTGGAAGGAATTAGAGGCCATCTATGTGGGACTTGGTGGAAAAATTCAGTATATACTTATAACAAAATATATAAAATATAAAAATATAAAAAAGATACTAAATATTAAATGAGTATTAAACTTTTAAATACAATATGTTCAATTTTTTAATGAGAAACATGGGTATCCTTCAGATCAGATCAGATCAGTCGCTCAGTCGTGTCCGACTCTTTGCGACCCCATGAATCGCAGCACGCCAGGCCTCCCTGTCCATCACCAACTCCCGGAGTTCACTCAGACTCACATCCATCGAGTCAGTGATGCCATCCAGCCATCTCATCCTCTGTCGTCCCCTTCTCCTCTTGCCCCCAATCCCTCCCAGCATCAGAGTCTTTTCCAATGAGTCATCTCTTCGCGTGAGGTGGCCAAAGTATTGGAGTTTCAGCTTTAGCATCATTCCTTCCAAAGAAACCCCAGGGCTGATTTCCTTCAGAATGGACTGGTTAGATCTCCTTGCAGTCCAAGGGACTCTCAAGAGTCTTCTCCAACACCACAGTTCAAAAGCATCAATTCTTTGGTGCTCAGCCTTCTTCACAGTCCAACTCTCACATCCATACATGACCACAGGAAAAACCATAGCCTTGACTAGACGGACCTTTGTTGGCAAAGTAATGTCTCTGCTTTTGAATATGCTATCTAGGTTGGTCATAACTTTCCTTCCAAGGAGTAAGCGTCTTTTAATTTCATGGCTGCAGTCACCATCTGTAGTGATTTTGGAGCCCAAAAAAGATAAAGTCTGGCACTGTTTCCACTGTTTCCCCATCTATTTCCCATGAAGTGGTGGGACCAGATGCCATGATCTTCGTTTTCTGAATGTTGAGCTTTAAGCCAACTTTTTCACTCTCCACTTTCACTTTCATCAAGAGGCTTTTGAGTTCCTCTTCACTTTCTGCCATAAGGGTGGTGTCATCTGCATATCTGAGGTTATTGATATTTCTCCTGGCAATCTTGATTCCAGCTTGTGTTTCTTCCAGTCCACTGTTTCTCATGATGTACTCTACATATTAGTTAAATAAGCAGGGTGACAATATACAGCCTTGACGTACTCCTTTTCCTATTTGGAACCAGTCTGTTGTTCCATGTCCAGTTCTAACTGTTGCTTCCTGACCTGCATGCAAATTTCTCAAGAGGCAGGTCAGGTGGTCTGGTATTCCCATCTCTTTCAGAATTTTCCATAGTTTATTGTGATCCACACAGTCAAAGTCTTTGGCATAGTCAATAAAGCAGAAATAGATGTTTTTCTGGAACTCTCTTGCTTTTTCTATGATCCAGCAGATGTGAACCTAATTATTGAGGTATAATTTATGTATGAAAATATATCTATTTAAAGTATATAACTGCTTATAGATATAAAATTTTATACTTGAAAAGGCTAGTTTCAAATCTTGTGGAAATTTCTTATGATAATGGTGATAGATTTTAAATAATAGATTGGGCCATGTGAAATGGCCAGTATTAGGTTATTTTTGGCCTTCAAAAAGTGCCAATTTCATGTAGTTAAACCTAATATAACCAAACTTTGTCTAACAGAGATTTAAGAATGTAGTTAAAGCTTTTTGTCTCAGCATATATTGATGTCAGTTAATATAACTAACTTAATAATTCATTCATAACACTAGCCAAGTGTCATATGTGAACCATTTTAACTTCATCAAAATTGGCATTCTGCTTTGAATCCATAACACTTGTTAACACACATAATACACACATATTTTACACATTTTTAAATTTAATAATTTTGCAGCTTTAATTTCATTTCAGGAAAATAAAAATGTTAGTTACTTAAGTTAGGAATATCTTTCAACAAATCTGCAAGGTGAGATTCATTTATGAAAAATTGTCATTTCAACTCACTTTCTTGACAACTCTTGCTTTGAATGCCAGCACACTTTGGTATGAAAACCAGAGTGGTACTCTGATCCTGTGCTTCACGGAAAGCTGAAACCAGATGGACTCTTAAAAGCTTGTGTTTTGTTAGATTTCCCCATTTTGGTTTCATCATTCAATGTGCAATTCAGAGCTACAGACAAACATTTACATATGCGAGTTTCTCTCTGAATAAAACAACATGTGTTACTTGAAACTCAAGATTTCAGACAAAATTCATGCTTTATAAGACCTTTACATCTTTCTGACACTGCAGCAAAATCATGAGTGCACAACACTTGCAATGTTTCCATCATATTTCATGTTAAAGAATCTTCATTTATTACCTCAAATAATTCATCTGCAGTAGTTGATTTGGCACTTTGCTTATGGAACAAATAGTGATCCTCCAAGCATTTCTTTCTGGGCCTTATAATTAGCACTATTAGCTGACACAGTTATTGATACCTGTAGTTACATCAATAATTGATAAACTTCTGAATTAGCATGATTTCTCCATTATATGAAATGTCACCTGTGTGTCTGCTAATAGTATCATCTGATGGGGGACTCTCTTCTGTTCCTTTTACTTTTGGTGGTCCCAGTTAGGTTTTGGACAGTTCCCATGCAGGCAGATAACATTTTGCTTTTATGTGAGGCATTTAAGGTTTAACTACTAATTACATGACTTTGGTTTCAGCCTTCTGATATTGTTATCAATCTCATAAAATAATTTTATTTCTTATTTTGAGTGTTCAGATTCTTAGAAAGGATTCCATCTTTTCAGTTTAATATGTAGGAATTGACCTGAGGTGGTGATGTAGTTTTCATGGGGCCATTGCTTTCTTTGCTAATCGCAAATATGACATCTAAGCTGAAGATGAGAAGATTTATCAGGGCAGACAAATCCAAAGTTGAGGCATTCCTTATAAATTCATAGCTGTTGACTCAAAATCATCGTTTTTTTTTAATGCTCTATTTTATGAATCAAATAGCTTTTAAATTTTAGTTGAAAATTTTTCATAAATAATATATATAAAATATAAATATTTAATTATAAAACACTCAGTGAAACTAGAGGTCTTTGTGGCTTCAGAAAATCTTTAGATCAACTTATTTCTAGGTCATCTTCATTCTTTAGAATATTTTAAAACAAATTATGGTGGGGGGATTCTTAGAAGATGGTAGAGTAGGAAGTACCAGGAATCTGTCTATACACCTAGGCGATAATTAAATTGGCAGAATCTGTCTAATGTAACTATTTTGGAACTTAGAAATCTATTGGAGGCTTACAACTTTCAGAGGAAGCTTGGACAGTAAATTATAAATTGTGGTTAATTTTAATCAATTACAGCTCTTAGTGTAGTAACAGCTACCCTTCCCCATCCTCTAGCTCCATGGCAGAAGACCTGAACAAAAATTATCCCTGAAAAAACATGATGGCAGATCTCCTAGGCAAGGGCTTTAAAACAACTCTCTTAAAGATGCCCCAAAACTAATGTAAGATATGGAGAAAGTAAAGAAAATGCATGAATGAAATAAAAATATTAATTTAAAAAAACACCAAAAAGTAATTCTGGACCTGAAAAGTACAATAAATGAAATGAAAAAGTCACTAGGAGATTCAAAGGCAGACTTGAGCAGGCAGAAGAAACAATCAGTAAACTTGAAGATAGGACAAGAGAAATTTTCTAGACTGAGAAAGGAAAAGGTTGAAGAAAAGCAAACAGAGCCTAAGGGACCTGTGGGATACCATCAAGCAGACCAACATAAGAATTATGGGAGTCCCCAGAGGGAGGAGAGAGAAAGGGGCAGAGAGAATATTTGAAGAAACAATGGTGAAAAATCCCCAAATTTGATGAAAGACACGAATACAAACATCCAAGAAGTTTAAGTAAGATGAACTCAAATAAATCCATACGTTAAAACAAAGTGGTCTAAGGTCTAGTATCATTGTGACTTTAGGTTGTAACTACAAATTTAAGTTTCTACATAATTCAAGAGACTAATGCATTGAAAAGAATTATTTATGGTTTGGGGTACACAGTGTACAAAGATATACTGTGACATCAATAATTAAAAGGGGGTGGGGACAGAGCTGTGAAGGAGCCGAGTATTTGTATATTGTTGAAATTAAACTGGTATAAATTCAAATTGGAGTTTTATAGCTCTAGAGTGTTAAATGTAATCCCCATGGTGACAACAAGGAAATAGCTATAGAATATACATAAAAGGAAATGATAAAGAATTTTAAAAATTCACAAAATTGTGAAAATTAAACAACACAGTCTTAACTAGAGGAGCAAAGAAAAAATAACAAGGGAAATTAGAAAATACTTAGAAATGAATGAAAATGAAAACACAACATATCAAAATTTATGTGATATACTGAAAGCAGTGGTAAGGGGGATATTTACTATAAATGCTTATAGTAAAAAATGACAACACAAATCAGCAAACTAATTTTATAGCTTTAAGGACAAGAAAAAGAAGAAGAAGTTAAGCCCAAAGTTAGAACAAGGAGAAAAATAATAAAGATTAGCACAGAGATAATTGAAATAAAAGAAAAACAAAGAGAAAAATCAATGAAACTCAAAGTTGATTCTTCGCAAAGATCAACAAAATTGACAGAACTTTAGTTGTAGTAAGAAAAAAGAGAGGACTCAAACTACAAAAATCAGAAATGAAAGTAATTACTGATTCTAAAAATAAAGATTATAAGAAAGTACTAGGGACAATTGTATGCCAAAAATTGGATAATCTAGATAAAATGGAAAAGTTTCTAGAAATTCAAAATCTACCAAGGCTAGATCACAAAAAAATTAGAAAATCTGAATAGACTATCTGAATAGTAAGGAGATTGAGTCAGTTATCAAAATCTCTGGACAGAAAGCCTGAGTCTGATGGCTTCTCTGGTTAATTCTACCGAACTTTTAAAGAGCTGCAGCTGGTCTTTCTCAAACTTTTCCAAAAGTTGAAGAGGAGGGAACATTTCCTAAGTCATTCTGTGAGGCCAGCATTATCTTGATACTCAAACCAGAGTCACTACACGAAAACTACAAACCAATATACCTTATGAATATTGGCAAAAGTCTTCAACAAAACATTAATAAATGGAACTCAGAAGCATATTAAAAGGATTATATACCATGACCAATCTGTATTTATTCCTGGAATGCAAGGTTGATTCAACATGAAAAGTGATAAATGTGGTACACCAAATTAACAAAAGAAAAATCCATATGATCATCTCAGTGGACACAGAGAATTTGACAAA
This sequence comes from Bos indicus x Bos taurus, assembly GCF_003369695.1. Classification (NCBI taxonomy): domain Eukaryota; kingdom Metazoa; phylum Chordata; class Mammalia; order Artiodactyla; family Bovidae; genus Bos; species Bos indicus x Bos taurus. The sequence goes on along the minus strand of NC_040083.1, from coordinate 76,750,024 downwards.
GTTCAGCTTTTTCAAAGTTCATGGTAAAGACACTCAACAAACTAGGAATAGAAGGGTATTACCTCAACATAATAAAAAGCCATATATGAAAACCCCCACTAAACATCATACTCAATGGTGAAAGACTAAAAACTTTTCCTCTAAGATCACAAGAAAGGCTAGGATGCCCAGTCTTGCCACTTCTATTCAACATTGTACTGGAAGTCCTAGCCAGGGTAGTTAGGCAAGAAAAAGAAGTAAATCCACCTAAATTAGAAATGAAGAAGCAAATTTACCTCTGTAGATAATATGATCTTATGAGTAGAAAACCCTAAAGATTTTTATAAAATCCTGTTATAAGTAATAAGTGAATTCAGTAAAGTAGCAGGATACAAGGTTAACATGCAAAACTTAGTTACATTTCTATACACAATGAACAATATGAAATGGAAATTATAAAAATTCAATTTACAATAGCACCAAAAGGAAAATACTTAGGAATTAACCAGGTACTGCTAGTGGTAAAGAACCTGCCTGCAAATTCAGGAGGCATAAGAGACCTGGGTTCAATCCCTGGGTTGGGAAGATCCGCTGGAGAAGAGAATGGCAATTCACTGTAATATTCTTGCCTGGAGAATCCCATGGACAGAGGAACCTGGCAGGCTACAGGGTTGCAAAGAGTTAGACACGACTGAAGCAGCTTAGCACACAAGAAGGCAAATGACTTGTACAGTGAAAACTACAAAACATGTTAAAATAAACATGTTTTTATTTTATTTTCCTGTGTTTATATACTAGAATATTTACTATTCTTAAGAGAGTATGTCACCCAAAGTGACCTACAGATTCAATGCAATCAATTCCTGTCTGAATCCTAATGATGATTTTGGTAGAAATAGAAAAACCCATCCTAAAATCCATGTAGATACTCAAGTGACCTTGAATAACCAAAGCAAACTTGAAAAAGAAGAACAAAACTGGAGAATCAACACTTGATGACTTCAAAGCTTGCTATAAAGCCACAGCATATTACTGGCATAATAGATATAAAGACCAACAGAATAGCATAGAGAGCCTAGAAATAAACTCTTGCATATATGGTCAAATGATTTCTGACAAGGATGCCAAGACCATACTGGGGAAAATTACAGTCTTTTCAACACATGATGCTGGGAAAAGTGGGTATGCATATGGACCAGAATTAAGTTGGACCCTTAGCTAACACCGTATACAAAAATTAACTCAAAATGAATCAAGGACCTAAGTGTATGATATAAAACAACAAAACTAGTAGAAGAAAACATCGGATGAAAACGTTATGGCATTGAATTTGGCAATTATATCTTAGATATATAAAAATTACAGGTAACAGGAAAAATAAAAACAATTGAACTTCATAAAGATGAAAAACACTGTGCAACAGAATAAAAAGGCAACCCACAGAATGGATGAAGATATTTGCAAATCATATATCTGATAGGGGATGAATATCCAGAATATATCAGTTCAGTCAGTTCAGTCTCTCAGTCATGTCCAACTCTGCGACCCCATGGACTGCAGCATGCCAGGCCTCCCTGTCCATCACCAGCTCCCAGACTTTACTCAAACTCATGTCCATTGAGTCGGTGATGCCATCCAACCATCTCATCCTCTGTCGTCCCCTTCTCCTCCCACCTTCAATTGTTCCCAGCATCAGGGTCTTTTCAAATGAGTCAGTTCACATCAGGTGGCCAAAGTATTGGAGTTTCAGCTTCAGCATCAGTCCTTCTAATGAATATTCAGGACTGATTTCCTTTAGGATGAACTGGTTGGATCTCCTTGCAGTTCAAGGGACTCTCAAGAGTCTTCTCCAACACCACAGTTCAAAAGCATCAATTCTTCGGTGCTCAGCTTTCTCTATAGTCCAACTCTCACATCCATACATGACTACTGGAAAAACCACAGCCTTGACTAGACGGACCTTTGTTGGCAAAGTAATGTCTCTGCTTTTTAATATGCTGTCTAGGTTGTTCATAGCTTTTCTTCCAACGAGCAAGTGTCTTTTAATTTCATGGCTGCAGTCACCATCTGCAATGATTTTGGAGCCCCCACCCCACCAAAAAAAAATATATAGAGAGAAATACTACAGAATACAAAACAACCCAATTGATAGACTTGATAGACATTTATCCAAAGTGACCAATAAGCACATGAAAAGATGTTCAGCATCACTAATCATTTAGGTAAATATAAATCAAAACAACAATGCTTACACCCATTTGGATAACTACTATCAAAAAAAAAATAGAAAATAGCAAGTATTGGAGAGAATGTGGTGAAACTGGAACACTTGTGCATTGTGGGTGGGAATATAAAATGGTACAGCCATTGTGGAAAAGAATATAGTGGTTCCTCAAAAAATTAAAATTAAAACTACCATGTGATTAAGCAATCCTGGATATATACCCAGAAAAATTGAAAGTAGGGTTTCAAAGAGATATTTATATACTTATGTTCATAGCAGTACTATTCATAGTAGCTAAAACATGGATGCAATTCAAGTGTCTATCAGTGGGTGAATGGATAAGCAAAATATGGTATACATATAATTTAATGATATTCAGCCTTAAACACAAATTAAATTCTGTAATATTCTACAACATGGATGAACCTTAAGGACAATATTCTGAGTGAAATAAGCCAGTCACAAAAGATAAATACTGTATTATTCCACTTACGAAGTACATTGAGTTGTCAAAATCATAGAGTGGTGAGTGCTAGGAGCTGGGGGAAGGGTAAGATGAATAGGGAGTATTGTTTAATTGCATAAAATTCCCAGATGAAAAGTGTTCTGGAGATGGATAGTGGTGATATTTGCTCACCATTATGAAATACTACTGAACTGTACCCTTTAAATGGTTATGATGGTGGATTTTATGTTATCTGTATTTTACCACAATAAGAAATAACATCAAAAATTCAAAGAAATGAAGTGTGCAAAAAATAAAGTGAAAAATTGAAACTTTAATTTTCACTTAATAAAGAGCAAAAATTCTGGCAAATGCACAAAATATAAATATTACTGCCTTCATATAGCATAACATATATTGAAAAATCAATCTCCTGAAGTTGCAAAGACACATTTAATGAGTAGAATTCATTAAATTATGTTTCTTCTTCTGTTTTTTTAAAAAAAATATTTATTTTAATTGGAGGCTAATTACTTTACAAGATTGTGATGTTTTTTGCCATACATCAACATGAATCAGCCATGGGTGTACGCGTCTTCTGTTTTTAGAAATACAAAGAAATTCCAGCAGTACCTGAATTTGGCTAATGCAAATTTCCAGAGCAAATAAAAAATGAAAAGCAAGAAGCAACAGTGGTAGAATTAATGAAAATCAATAATTTAATAGCAAATATTATCAACAATGAAAAACCAAAAGTATTATGTTAATTAAAAAATTACGAAAATTAATTTAACAATAGCACTAAATATTTTATATTCATCTGAAAGGCAAAGCATCTTACTGATCAAAAGCAAATTAGTTAAATTAACCAGCAGATGAATATGATGATCTGACTGGCAATCAAAGGCACAGGCAGGTGCTATGCGGTGATGCCACTGCTGGGTGATCTCCTGCGACGTCAGTAATGCATGGAATTATATGTCCTCAATTACGATTTACTAAATGCAAGAATTTAATAGAAGGAGCCATATAAATGGTGTTCAAAGTATTTTCAGTGGCAAGTTTTTGTTGTTGTGGGCCTAAACAATGGAAATTAGTTTTCTCACAGTTCTGGAGGCTGGGAAATCCAAAATTAGGTGGTGGCCAGTTGGTTTCCTGGTGAAAGCTCGCTTCCTCTTGCAGATGGCTGCCTTTTCCCTGTGCCCTCACATGGTGAAAATTGATCTATTTTTAAGTACTCTTAATTTTTTTAAGAGCACTTTTATGTTTATAGAAAAACTGTGCAGTAAGTACAAAGGGTTCCTGCATATCCTACCTCCTCCCTCCCACCCCTGCTTTCCCCTATTATTGTCATCTTGGCCTTTCCCAGAATGTCACACAGTTGGAATCATACAGTACGTAGCCTTTTCAGACTGGCTTCTTTCACTTAGCAATATGTCCTGGGTTGGCCAATAAGTTTGCTCGGGTTTCTCCATAACATCTTATGGAAAAACCCAAAGGAACTTTTTGGCCAATGAAAAATTTGGGGTTCCATCATGTCTTTTTGTGGCTTGATTGCTCAATTTTGAAAATTTATTTTTATTGCTGAATAGTATTCCATTGTCTGAATGTACTACAACTTATCTATTCACCTATTGAAGGACATCTTAGATATTTCCAATTTTTGGCAATTATCAATAAAAAAGCTGCTATAAATATTTGTGTGCAGTTTTTTTTTTTTTTTTTTTTTGTGGACATAATTTTCTTCTCATTTGGGTTAGTACCTAGGAGCACAACTGCTGGATTGTAGGGTAAGCCTGTGTTTAGCTTTGTAAACTACCAAACTATATTCCAAAGTGGTTGTACCATTCATTTTACATTCCCATCAGCAGTGAATGGGAGTTCTTCCTGCTTCATATTCTTGTCAGCATTTGGTATTGTCAGTGTTTTAAAATTTTACCTATCTAATAGATGTGTGCTGCTGCTGCTAAGTCACCTCAGTCGCGTCTGACTCTGTGCGACCCCATAGGCAGCAGCCCACCAGGCTCCCCCATCCCTGGGATTCTCCAGGCAAGAACACTGGAGTGGGTTGCCATTTCCTTCTCCAATGCATGAAAGTGAAAAGTGAAAGTGAAGTTGCTCAGTCATGTCCGACTCTTAGCGACCCCATGGACTGCAGCCCACCAGGCTCCTCCGTCCATGGGATTTTTCCAGGCAAGAGTACTGGAGTGGGGTGCCATTGCCTTCTCCGAATACATGTGTAGTAGTATCTTAATATAGTTAATGTTGCAATTGTCATACAAAGTTTGATGTTGAGAATCTTTTCATATGTTTATTTGCCTTCTTTGGTGAAGTGTCTGTAAAGAACTTCTGCCTATTTTAAAATTGGATCATTTATTATTTTGAATTGTAAGAGTTGTATATTTTAGATATGTATCCTTTGATATGTGTTGTGCAAATATTTTCTTTCAGTTTGTAGTTTGTCTTCTCATTCTCTTAACAGTGTCTTTTGCAGAGCAAAAGTTTTAAATTTTAATCAAATCCAACTTATGCTTTTGGTGTTGTATCTAAAAGTCATCACTGAACTCAAAATTACCTTGATATTTTTCCTATGTTATCTTCTAGAAGTTTTATAGTTTTGTATTTTACATTTGGCCTTTTAACCCATTTGAGTTAATTTTTATGAACAGTATCTAGATTATTATTATTATTTTTTGCATATGGATATCAGGTTGTTCCAGCACACAGAAAGGGTAGTGAAAAAGAAAAAATCCAATGACTATTATTTTTCCACTGGACTGACTTTGCTTTTTCATAAGAGATCAGTTTACTGTATTTGTGTGGGTCTATTTCTGGGCTCTCTATTCTATTCCATTAATTTATTTTGTCTATTCTTTCACCAGTACCATGTTGTCCTGATCATTATAGCTTTACACTGTTTTAAAGTCAGGTAGTATTAGTCTTCCAACTTTGTTTTTCTTCAGTATTGTGTTGGCTATTTTAGGGCCTTTGCTTTGCCATATAAAATTTAGCAAAAGTTTGTCAATATCTACAAAATAACTGCTGGAATTTTATTTGAATTGCCTTGAATCTATAGATGAGGATGAGAGGACTTGACATCTAACAATGTTGAGTCTTCCCACTCACAGACGTGGAGTATCTCTCCAATTATTTAGTTCTTTGATTTTTCATTAGTGTTTTTATATAGAATGTGTATATATTTTGTTAGATTTATACCTAAACATTTATTTTTCAATCATCAATTTTAATAGTCATGAAAATACTTTAAAATAATTTTTAAAACTCAATGCACAATATTTACAACCATCAGTTTTTAAATATTTTTTAAATCTCAGATTTATTTATTTATTTTTAACTTTACAATATTGTATTGGTTTTGCCATACATTGACATGAAATTAGAGGACAGTTGCTTTACAGTATTGTGTTGGTTTCTGCCATACATCAACATGAATCAGCCATAGGTATACCTATGTCCCCTCCCTCTGAAACCTCCCTCCCACCTCCCACCCCATCCTACCCATTAGGTTGTCACACAGCACCAGATTTGAGCTCCCTGAGTCATACAGCAAATTCCCACTGGCTATCTCTTTTACGTGTGGCCTCTCAATTTGTTCTACCCTCTCCTTCCCCTGTGTGTACACCACAAGTCTGTTCTCTGTGTGTCTCCATTGGTGCTCTGCAAATAGGTTCATCAGTATCACCCTTCTAGATTCCATATATATATGTGTGTGTTAATATACAATATTTGTTTTTCTCTTTCTGACTTACATCACTCTGTATAATAGGCTCTAGGTTCATCTACCTCGTTAGGACTGACTCAAATGCATTACTTTTTATAGCTGAGTAATATTCCATTGTCTATATATATACCACAACTTCCTTATCCATTCATCTGTTGATGGATATGTAGGTTGCATCCATGTCCTAGCTATTGTAAATAGTGCTGTGCTGAACAGTGGGGTACATGTGTCTTTTTCAATTATGGTTTCCTCAGGGTATATGGCCCGTAGTGGGACTGTTGGCGCATATAATAGTTTTATTCCTAGTTTTTAAAGGAATCTCCATATTCTCTGGAGTGGCTGTATCCATTTACATTCCCACCAATAGTGTGAGAGGATTCTCTTTTCTCCACAACTATCAATCACTCTTTTTTTGGCCAGGCCACCTGTTTTCCAGTGGCTCATCAAAGGGCTATGATGCATGGGCTGGGAATTTTTTTTTTTTTTTATCTTTGGAAGTCCCTTAAGAGTTTAAGGTTTGCATTTAAAAAATTTATCTATTCATTATGGGCTGTGATGGGTCTTCATTGCTGCCTGAGGGCTTTCTCTAGCTGTGGCCAGCAGGGGCTACTCTTGGTTATGGTGCACGGGCTTCCCCTTGCGGTGGCTTCTCTTGTTGCTGAGCATGGGTTCTAGGGCATGCAGGTTTCAGTAGTGGCAGCACGTGGGCTCAGCAGTTTTGGCTTGTGGGCTCTAGAGTACAGGCTCAGTAGTTGTGGCACATGGGTCTTAGTTGCTCTGCAGCATGTGGGATCTCCCCAGATCAGGGATCAAACCTGTGTCCCCCTGCATTGGCAGGCAGATTCTTAACCACTGAACTGTGAGGAAATCCTAGGAAGTTTTTGAGAAGGAACTGCAGCTACTACCACTGAGCATGAGGTTTTACAATCTCTCCCACTGCCATTTCTTTATTAAGAATTGGACCTTGCCAGTTCTTCTATGCTGTGGCCGATTTCTTGAATTGGATTCTTGAATTTCTTGAACTCCTCAGGTTGATTCATCTTTCCTTCACTCAAATGTCTCTGGTTGTCTGTAGGGATGGGTTCAGACGTGGAAATTTTTGTAGGGGAGTTTAGTCTGTTTTTTATTGATCAGACCTAGAAATTTTGTCTATTCTACAGATCAAGGACTTTAGTTGGATGTCTGCTACTGCTGCTAAGTCGCTTCAGTCGTGTCCGACTCTGTGCGACCCCATAGACGGCAGCCCACCAGGCTCCCCCGTCCCTGGGATCCTCCAGGCAAGAACACTGGAGTGGGTTGCCATTTCCTTCTCCAGTGCAGGAAAGTGAAAAGTGAAAGTGAAGTCGCTCAGTCGTGTCCCACTCTTAGCAACCCCATGGACTGAAGCCTATCAGGCTCCTCCATCCATGGGGTTTTCCAGACAAGAGTACTGGAGTGGGGTGCCATCTAATAATCAGCAAATTCCTGCGGGTCATATTACTCTGAAGCGATTTGGGTCCCACTGCTCGTGAGTGTCCCCATGCCCTCCCAGGCACTGAAGTTAAGTATCACTATTTGTCCTCTGCTAAGCCAGGTTCCCATCATCTCCACTGAAATCAGGAAGCTCCTTTCAACTGCAGGGTTTTTCATAGCACCTCTGGTCACAGAGAAGAGCCACTGTGGTATTTTTCAAAGATGGTGGTGATTCCTTCACCAACAATTCTCCAGAAGCTGTGGTGAGGCCCCCTCAGGTTCATCATTACGAGAGACGAGCTGTCTATATATGAACATTTACTTCGGTGTTTCCTTCTCCTTGATTCTTTGGACTTTTTCCTTTACACGTATCAGGGAATTTCCTTCTCATTTTCATTTAGCTGAGACCAGAAGTCGATCAATTTATATAGAAGGTACAATGAAACCGGAGTCACTGGGAAGTGCACTCAAATCAACAGATTTAGGTTTATTTATATACATACTTTTCAGTTTAAATTAGCAAGACCTTGCAATTCTTTCTCTCCTTGGGGTTGACTTTGTAATTGGCTTTCTGTGGGTGTCTGGATCTGACTCCAGTATTAAGAGCAAGAGTAGTCCGAGTTGGTGGATGAAGTGTGGCAAGGAGATTGACTGCCCTTTCCAAGGTAACTGCCCCAGGTGAGATCAGAATAGGGTCTTCAACCAAGGCAGGAACAGCCTAATTAATATAAAGGAAGAGGCTTTGGTTCTGCTCTCAAGAGGGGCTTGGGGACTTGATTTCCTAGGAATTATCCAAATCCTCCTTTATGGTTTTATTTCTACACCCAGATTCCCACTCTTTCCTGATGGTAACTATCTCTCCCACATGAAATCTGGTGAGGCTGGTAACTCAATTGACTTTATCATTTGGCAACTTATAGAAAAGATTTTGAGTCTGCTTTTTAGTGATTCAACTGATAAAGAATACTTTTAGCTCTGTCATTGAAAGAATACAGGTTGTTAAAAGGTTGTGAACTGAGAATTTAGGACTCTGAGTGTGTCATTGTTTTTCTTTAAGCGGTCCAGTTTTAAGCTTATCCTTGAGTTCATTCTTTGAATACATCTTGTTCTTCATGTTATTTTTTGACCATGGCCACTCAGTTTCTAAAAGCCTTCTCTTCAGTGATATTTCACTCCAGGTGACCATATACGGTAATTTCCCCAGCCATTTCCCATGTATTCCAAGGGTTTCCAAATTGTACATTAAAGTTGTTGAATCTCAGCCTTCCAAACCAGGCTAGATAGCCAATCTCAGATTCTCCTCATTTCTTCAAAGACTGTTGCTTGCAATTCCGCTTTGGGTGACCTTGGTTCTGTCCTTTTTCCTCCTGTCTTTCTTCTGCTTCCTTAAATTTGAGGAATTTCAAATTTTGGGGTATTGAGTTTTAGGGTATTGAGCCATGACTCTTTCAGAGATAAAAGGTTGCTACAATAATGAGGGACAAGTATATAGCTTTAAAAGAAAAATTTGGGTTGTCTGGCATGGTGACTTTTCCTTGATCTCTAGGCTACCTTAGAACTGCTCTTTGGGTTGGGAGAGAGAATTCAATCCCAGGTGTACTTTTCATATGGGATTGGAACACTCTCATCACTTCCATCTCATATGCACATGGAGCTTTACAGAGTACAGACTTGTCTCGCCTCGCTTCATCCCAGTTTCTCAGCCACTTGTGAGATGTGCTCACCTTTGAAGTTGAGAAAAGAAATACAGAGACTTTCCCAGGATTCCTAGGGTTGGCCAGTTGGATTCCCAGCTGGGCCAAGACTGCAATCCCAGACTCTCCACACTGACCTTCCCTTCAGGTCCTGCCCTAACATTCCTCAGCCCAGGAAAGACTACACATGGAGGTCCACATACTACTATCTAAATGGTGACAAGCAATAATCAAGCTATCAACTGTTAAATAAAATATACTCTACTCTCCTATCTTAACAGTTTGGCGTTTCCAGAAGCAAATGCTGAGACTGAATTTGGCCTGTTGGGTATTTATTTGTTGTTCAGTTGTTCAGTCGTGTCTGACTTTTTGTGACCCCATGGACAGCAGCATGCCAGACTTATTAACTATCTCCCAGAGTTTACTCAGACTTATGTCCATTGATTCGATGATGCCATCCAACCATCTCATCCTCTGTTGTCCCCTTCTCCTTCGGCCCTCAGTCTTTCCCAGCATCAGGGTCTTTTCCAATGAGTCAGCTCTTCACATCAGGGTATTTATACTAGCTATCAACACAGGGAGGAAGCTGGAGGGGGTAGAAGGAGGAATTTGACTGCAGTGCAGACCTCAGGCAAGCCTCAGCCAACCCCAAGGGGGTGTCTGAGAGTGTACCAAGTTTAGGAGAAATGACTAGACCATCCCTTCCCACCCAAAGACAGGGCATATCTTTGGATGGGGGGCCTCTGAAGCAAGAGCTGACAGTTGGGCAATGAGCCATTCCTGTAACAAATACCCCTTAATAATGACCTATTGAGCTCAGAAAAGGGCAGCAGGGAGAGAATCCCCCTCTTTTCCCACTGCCTGATGGCTTGGTCTCCACGTCCAGTCTCAGTCCACCTGCCTCCACAGCTGCCCCTTGGATCTATGGGCACATCACACAGGGGCTTGAGCCACCCTAGGAAAGACAGAAGGGCAGGAGACTCTCATCCCCAACATCCTGGAGGTGGAATCTCAGGGTCCCAAGTGCAGAGACTGGCCTAAAACTGGACGGGTCACACCTCCATTCTTAGGCAATAGAATCCATTCCTGGGGAGCAGAAGGAAATCTCTAAGGGGGAAGGGTCAGGATAAAGACCTTCTCCCTGAGGTCTAAAGTACTGCTGTGTACTATGCTGTGCTTAGTGGTATCCAACTCCTTGCCACACCATGGGCTGTAGCTGCCAGGAGCTTCTGATCGTGGAATTCTCCAGGCAGGAATACTGGAGTGGGTTACCATGCCCTCCTCCAAGGGATCTTCCCAACCCAGGGATCGAACCCAGGTCTCCACAGTGCAGGTGGATTACCATTTGAGCCACCAGGGAAGTCCGAGAATACTGGAGCAGATAGCCTCTGATCGTGTAATTCTCCAGGCAGGAATACTGGAGTGGGTTACCATGCCCTCCTCCAGGGGATCTTCTCAACCCAGGAATCGAACCAGGGTCTCCTGCATTGCAGGCGGATTTCTTTATCAGCTGTGCCACCAGGGAAGCCCAAAGTGCTGCTACCAAAGATCTTAGCCAGGTGTTGGGAGACATAAACGAGAAACTGATTAAGGGAGGTTCTGAGTTTCTTAGAGGAGACTGACTCTCAGTTAATATTAAAGAAAGGCTTACAAAAATCCTCAAAGTACCAGCGACTGTGTCTACTAGCCTTATTGCTGTTGTAGCCAGGCAAGGGCCTCAGGCTACTCTCAGGGTTCCAGAGGTCCAATAATCCTTTCCCGCGGTGGAATCCTCCCTGCGGGTGTAGGTCAGGATCGCCCTCCACGCCCCCTTGCCTGCCGCCAAGTCGCTGGGGCCAAGCAGAGCTTGGCGCTGTCGGGCGCGTGGGGGAGCCGGGGCAGGGACGAGCTCGCTCAGGAGCCAGAGCGATCGCGGCCGGAGAGGGAGGAGGCTGCCGGGCCCAGCCTGACGCAGAGGCGGCGGCGGCAGCGGAGCAGGCCACTGCCCGGGCGTCCCGGCCACCAGCGTGAGCCCGCTCTCCGCCTTCTTCTGCCGCGGCTCCTCACGCGTGGGAGTGAGTGCTTAGCGCGCCCGCCTGGGGTCTCGGGCTCAGGGCATCTTCGGCCAGCGAGCCCGAGCGGAGGGAGGTGCAGGAGCGCTCGCAAGGGGCGGAGGCGGGGAAAGGAGCGGGCGGGGCGGAGGCGAGGGAGCGGAGGGAGGGGACCGTGGAGAGGGAGGGACCCGCCTGCCGCGCCCTGGCCGCTCGGCATGTGTGGCTGCAGGCGCCGGTTGTCGCTGCTGTCCGGGGGCTGAGCCGCACCCGGGTGTCCAGGGCAGTGTGTGTGTGTCCGCGCGGGCGAGCGCCGCGCCGGCCCCGAGCCTCCTGCTCGCTTCCCCGGGCCGCGGTGCATGTTCGCCTCCTGCTACTGTGTGCCGAGAGGCAGGAGGACCATGAAAATGATCCACTTTCGGAGCTCCAGCATCAAATCGCTCAGCCAGGAGATGAAATGCACCATCCGGCTGCTGGACGACTCGGAGATCTCCTGCCACATCCAGGTGCCGGGGCGAGGGAGCGGACTACATGCTGGGCATGGGACTGGGGGGCCTCTACGGGTGGGCGTGCGCGTGGAGACAAGGAACCCATCCGGGGGCCTACTAGAAAGGCAGATTTCTCTTCCTCAGCTCTGAGTCTGGGAGCCCTACTAAGGGATGGGGTTGAGGGGACTGTCTCCCACAGGCACCGGGCGTGCATTATCAATTCCCGAGGCCCCTTCCTCTGGCTTAGACACTGCGCTCACGTCTCGCTGCGCTTAGGATAGTGGACACAGGGCAGCTGCCTCCTGGGGGACTCTAACCCCTCTGTTTCCTAACCTGTCGGGAAATATGAGTTCTGAGAACCCAGAGGGGTACCTGCATGTCGCCCAGTCTTCCTTCTTCCACGTGGAGAAGGCATGCATCAGCATGGATCCACTCATTCTTTCTTTGGCGCCTGGGCTCCGAAGGTGCCTTCAGTCCCAGGGACCTGCTCCAGCTCCCTGCCTCCTCTCTACCGGTGGCCTTTACTCGTAGCGTGGGGCAGCGGCGAAGTTTCCTGGGAGTGAGAGAGGCCAGGCAGCCCCGTGCTCCAAGCCTTAAGGGATGGGGCACGCTGCTCGGACTGGAGCTACCTCGAAAGGAATCCTTTGAAAACTGAGTGTTTCAGGGAAAGGAAAAGGGCTGTTAGGCCAGCAGGGAGGGAATGCTGCAGGACCTGGGTCCAGGAGAAATCGCCCTTTGGGGTATTGGTGACATGTGCTCGTGACCAAGTTGGAGAAGGCCAGAGTTGTGTAGGCGAAGGCAGCTTTGATGGCAACTCCATCCTCCAGTACTTAAGTGCCTCTGGGCTTGCAGGAGATCTGTGAGATGCAGTGGTGTGTGTGTGTGCATGTGAGTGCACTCTCAGTGTTTGTATATGTAGGCAAGTGTGTGCCTTCTCCCAAGATTCAGGGCACGCAGCCTGGAAAGGTCATGTTAGGGTTAAGCACTATTAGCTTTTGACTTTTAAGTATCTTTACTTATTTATCTCTGGAATTTCCTTTTCTCACCTACTCAAGTCTTGAAGGTCTGAGACTAAGTGAGCTGTTTTTAAAACACTGGGCACCCATTCTGTTGAGAGATGAATGGGAGCAGCGTCTCCCAGTGGCAAGAATCTGCCTCTGGGCTGTGTTAACTAAGAATGAATGAATGAATGGTTACCCACCCCCCCACCATTTTTTTTTTCTTTCTTTCTTTTCGTGAGAGCTTGTGACACAGGGACAGTGACTCCTAACTTGTAATATGACAACCAGGTAAGTTTCATGGCAGGAATGTAGTGCCCCATGACCTCCCATTAAAGTGAGCTCCCACTGACTTTTCCGGAGGATCTTGGATTTCATTTTGAACCAAGCACTGCTATTAAACTTAATAATAAAAGGATTAATGGGATAGGCAGTTTTTCTGCTGCCACAGGGTTGCACGGAAACATTTGGCATGTACTGTCTTGTATTTCAGAGAAAGGAGTTTGCACATTTTACCTTAAGTCCTAAAGTGGGTGTATAGGAACTTTAACCCGTATTGAATATGTAGTTAATAAAGGGGTCAGCCACAGAGAGTGGGGCTGTTGGCTTTTCCAGAGCTGTCTCCGCCCTCTATCTGCCCTGTCCTGTCCCATTTGGAGTTGACACCACTGTTTTGTTTTGTTTTTCTGTTTGTGGGAGGGAATCTTCCTTAGAATGGATAAATAGTCCCCAGATGACATGTATGTGCTGTCTCGTGATCTGGCAAACAGTAGATTGTAGCCAATCTAATAACAATTTGGAACATTGGAGTTTGTATGGCCCAACTGATGCCAAAGAGGTTAAAATGCTATGTTCCAAAGTGTTGATTTTGGCATTGCTTGAGAAAATCAAATGTTTTATTTGGAAGCACATCTGCCCCCAAATGGTGATTATCATTTAATCAATTAAAATGAATCAAAAGATGATTTTGGTGATTTTGGACATTATACCTGCCTAGAGTATTTCCAGCCTGGGAATTGATATTATACTTTTGAACATAAGGTCACAAAAACCTTTCCATTTGTTTAGGACAAAGACAAAATGATTTTATTTTTAAAAGAACTTTTGAAGTCACTAGTATTCCCTGGGGAATCCATCTGTGTTTTGTTCCTTTCTTGCCTTTTTCCTCCAGTCTAGAGAATCACAAAGTTAAGAGAGTGTTACACAAATTTTCCCTCTATAACTCATGCAAGGTGTGAGTTATGCTTTTTTTTTTTTTTTTTTGCAAAATAATAGCTTTTAAATATTCTTTTCCAAAGTATATGATTTGTGTGGTTACTGACAAAGAAAACATTCAGTGTAATGGCTCAGGGTCAGCAGCCTGATAGCCACTTGCTCTGTCTCGTCATAGGATTAGGATGCTGTTCCAGTGTGTCATTTGCATGTGACTGTTTAGGTGGGGTGAAAGAGGAATTCCAACTGGATAGGGAGCAAAAGGAGAGTCTAGGGCCCTAGACAGGGGCCTGGGGAAGGAAAGGAGTTGCTGAATGTTCCCTATTGTTGTTGTTCAGTCGCAAAGTCATGTCCAACCCTTTGCAACCCCATGGACTGCAGCACGCCAGGCTTCCCTGTCCTTTGCTATCTCCTGGAGTTTGCTCAAACTCATGTCCATTGACTCGGTGATGCCATCCAACCATCTCATCCCCTGTTACCCCCTTCTCCTCCTGCCCTCAATCTTTCCCAGCATCAGAGTCTTTTCCAATAAGTTGGTTCTACTGGTCTTTTCCAACGAAGCCAACCCTGCAAGTCTGGAGACTGTGGAAGGACATGGCTTAGTTCTCACTTCTTTGATTCAGTAGTGCTGTTTCAAGTAGAGTAGAGTTCTAGTCGTCTTCCCCATTCCGTCCACGTTTTCAGATGCTGGCAGGGTGTTCACCACTCCTCCTAATGAGCTTGCCATTTTTAATACTGATTTTTATTGTGTAAGTTGTAGACTTTTCATATTATTTATTCTTTATCAAGTCCTGGTAAATATGCTTGTTATTATTTGAATTGGCTGGAAAATTATAAAAATTTGTATTTGAATAGTAACTCTGGCACTGTGTGTAGCACCTAGTAGGTGCTTAATAATTATTTGTAGATGTAGATTGCATAATTTGTGTCTGGGCTGTTAAATTCATGAGGGTAGAAACTCTTGTTATGGTTGTTGTTCTTCAAGGAGTCCTTCAGGTTCCTAGAGCCGAACTTGACATATAGTTGTGGTCAATAAACACTTGCTGAATGAACAAATGCTACTGACCCAGTATTTAATGTAGCTCATACCTGTCATCATGAGGACAGCATGACAGCATTGGGTTGAGAATAAGGAGATACATAGTTTAGTTATGTTACCAACCAGTGTGACATGTAGTGAGTCATTTGACATTTGGAATCAGTGTTTCTTCTTTTGTAAAATAAGGGATTTGGGTTAGAATGGATGTCTCCAGTTTATAAAGTCTATAGTTTATCTGTTACCTAGACCAATTACCTTTGACTAAAACATTGCTATTGACAGATTATATACATATTATCTCATGTGATTTTCATTCCTGTCCTGGGTTATCTCCATTTTATTGTGTTATTGAATATTTTCTCAATTTTATGGGTATAGAAAACGAGGTGCAGAGAGATTAGGCCACTTGAGTCACCTGGCAAGTAAGTAGATTGAAGCCATGTCATTTTACTTAGAATCCAGAGCCCTGTCTTCTCTTCAGCTGCTTCCAACTTGAGAGTTAGGATGTTTAGGCTGCAAGTAAAAGAGCAGCTGAGTTAAAGTGGCTTGAGTAATAAGGACACTTATCATCTCACCTAATGAGAAGTCCGGAGGTAGGGTAGCTTCAGAGTTGTTCAGCAGCTCTGCATGGACCAGGAGCTTTCCATCTTTCTACTCTGCCTCCTCAGCACATCTCCTTTGTCACTTAGAGTTCTCATTATAAGGTGGCTGTGAATGTCCTTCAGGTACTAACACATCCACCATGTAAGAGGTGGGATTTCCTCTTGCATTTCTTTTTATCATAGAGGAATACCATTCCTGGAGGCTCCCATCAGTCCTCTCATTAGATCACATTGCCCAGGATTGAATCCTATACCCATGACTTAGCTGTAAAAGAGTCTAGAAATGTGAATATTTGGTATCTGTACTCCTCACTCTCTATAATGAGAGGTGGGCTTTGACTTCATGGAGGCAATGGAGGGGTGTGTGTGTGTGTGTGTGTTAAGGGGCGGGGAACTGCTGGTGGCTAAGCAAGCAGTAGTGTCTTTCAGAATAGGTCAAATTGAGTAATAATTATTGTTACAACTAGACTTTCAGTAACGTTTAATAAGATGTTAGCTGAGCCCTGGCTTATTTTAGGCAATCTTTGTATGATCAAATTCTGCAACAATTATTGGATAATCCTTTGTAGCTTGTGTTGTTAAATATCAGTTCAGCCCTTACTGAGCCCATGGGTTCTGTGCAGCTACACACTGTCTTGTGTACAGCAAGCATCTCTGCTCTTGCTGAAGTGGCAGTATGGCCAAGTGGTTGGGAGCTTGTGATCCAGAGTACTACTTGCCTGGGTTTGAACCCTGGCTCTAACCATTGACCAGCCAGGTGACTTTGGACAAGTCACTTTACCAGTTTGGTTTCAGTTTCCTCATCTGTAAAATGAGGGTAATACTGGTACAACCTCATGGTCTTGTTGTAACAATCAAATATGCAATATATAGTGCTAGTGCTAAGTTGCTTTCAGTTGTGTCCGACTCTGTGACCCCAGGGACTGAAGCCCACCAGGCTCCTCTGTCCATGGGATTCTCCAGGCAAGAATACTGGAGTAGGTTGCCATTTCTATCTCCAGGGGATCTTCCCAACCAGGGATCGAACCTGTGTCTCTTGTGTCTCCTGCATTGGCAGGGAGATTCTTTACTGCTAGTGCCACCTGGGAAGCCCATGCAATATATACCAAGTACTTAATACCTGGCCCATAGTAAGAAATGAAAATATACTGACTGTTGTCTTACTATTATGTGAAGATATATTGGATTTAATTCTAAATAGTGTGAAGGCTCTGGCTTGGAATCTAATGTCTTTAAGCCCAAACTCCATCACTTTCTGACTGTGTAAGACCTCAAGTGAATCACTGGGCCTCCAGTTTTTAATCTGTGAAATGGGCATAATAATTCCTCAATTGCCAGTCTCCATTGGGTTGTTGAGATGAAATCTATAAAAGCGTGTTGTAAACGCTAAAAAATCACCCAAATGCAGAATACTATTCTAATTAATTTGGTTAAAAAAGAGAAAGTTGTTTACTGCATCCTAAGTTTCTTATCTGTTTTAACAGGAATTTGTGGTCACTTGCAAACATACATATGTGCTTAATATCAGGCCCCATGATGAGCCTGCAGGTGAAATCCACCCTAGGTTCGGATAACAGCCACACATGTTCTGCTAATAAGGACGACTCAACTCTTTTCTCTATCAGATTCATCTGGAGTGCCATTCAGAGTACAGTGAATATCAGACACTAAAGGAATAGAAGAGAGAGGCAATTTGTTAAATACCATGGTCTAGCTCTGATGTATTTATGCCTAGATTACATGGGCCAGCTCTTTGTGTTAAGTATATTCTGACAGAAAAGTAGTGTTATTTCAATACTCTGCTAAGATCTTATCTCTTGATGTGTTCAGAGCAAAGGCAATGTGTATTGACCATGGGGAGGATGCAATACTGTTAGCTCCACATCACTGGACAATATACCAGCTGGGTGCTTTTAACTGACAAATTCCAATTCAAACTGGCTTTAACATTAAAGATATTTACTGGATCAGCACTTCCCTGGTGGCTCAAATGGTAAAGAAACTGCCTGAAATGCAGACTTGGGTTTGATCTCTGGGTTGGGAACATCCCCTGGATAAAGGAATGGCAACCCACTCCAGTATTCTTGCCTGGAGGATCCCATGAACAGAGGAGCTTGGTAGGCTGCAGTCCATGGGGTCGCAAGGAGTCAGACACAACTGAGTGACTAACACACACACACACACACACACTCACATATCCAGAAATTCTGAGTTAAGTAGGGACCTAATTCAAGAACTATCCTGACTTTCTGTGAGGCTTTATCCTGAGACTATAGTGAAGTGGTTATAGTAGTTTCAGTTCTCACATTTTCATGGGACACCCTCCAGAGGAATTGAAAAACCACTTCCAACTCAGCATTCAAAGCAAAAGTCCTGCAGTCATTTTATCACCTGCCACCCTGAACAGTGAGTGAAATCGATCAAAATGAGTGTGCTGATTAGCTTAAGGTGCCTTCGGACTCAGAGTGGAATCAGCTTCCTTCCTGGTGGTGGTCTGAGTAGGGGAGAGAGGTCAATGCCTAGAAATCAGGGTTCTCTTCCAAAGGAGAAAGAGGGGGAGAGGAAGATGGCTGCTAGGAAGTTTACCCTACTAGATGTTTTGTCTGGGTCAGCGATTCTCAAAGTGTATCCTGGGGAGCCCCAGGAGTCCCTGAGATCCTTTCAGGGGGCCCCTGAGGTTCAAACTATTTTCAAAATAATACTAAGATGTTGTTTGCCTCTTTAGGTTAAGGAGTTTTATTGAGATATAATTTACATACTATAAAATTCATCCATTTCAAGTGTATAACTTTAAGATAGTCACAGAATTGTGCAACCATCACCACAATCAGACAATCCCCCAAAGAAACCCTATGCCCTTTAGTAGTCATACTCCCTTTTCCCCCTAAACTTCCCAGCCCTAGGTAACTGCTGATCTACTTTTTGTCTCTATAGATTTGTCTGTTGTGGCCATTTGATGAAAATGAAGTCACGTAATGATCTTTTGTGTCTGACTTCTTTCACTTGCATAATTGCTAGGCTCATCTACGTTGTAGCATGTATCAGTATTTCTTTCCCTTTAATTGGTGAATAATGTTCTATTGTATGAATAGATCACAGTTTACCATCAGTTGATGAAAATTTGGGTTGTTTCCACTTTTTGGCTATTTCGAAGAATGTTGCAGTAAATATTCCAGTAAAATTTTCCATTTGCCTTGGGTATATACCTGGGAGTGAAATTACTGGGCCATATAGTAACTCCATTTAATCTTTTGAATTGAATAGTTTGCCAGACTATTCTCCCAAGCAGCTGCTCCATTTTACATTTCCACCAGCAATGTATAAGGGTTTCAGTTTCTCCACATCCTTGCCAACACTTGTTATTATCTATTTGATTATAAACTGTCGTAGTGGGTGTGAAGTGATACCTTACTGTGGTTTTGATTTGCATTTCCTTGATGCTAATGCTGTTGACCATCATTTCATGTGCTTATTGGCTGTTTGTCTATCTTTGGAGAACTGTCTATTTGGATCCTTTGGCTATTTTAAAATTGGATTGTTGTTTTATTGTTGAGTTCTAATAATTCTTACATATTCTGGATATAGACTTCTTATTTAATAAATGATTTACAGCCATTTTTCTCATTCTGTGGGTTTTTTTAGTCTGATGGTGTCAAAATTTTTAAAATTTTGATGAAATCCAATTTATCTGTTTTTTCTTTTTTTCCTTTTGTTCCTTGTGATTTTTGTGTCATAGCTAAGTAACTGTTGCCAAAGGTCATGGGATTTATACCTGTGTCTTCTTTAAACAGTTTTATAGTTTTAGCTATTATATTTGGGTCTTTGATTCATTATTTTACTGATATGTGATTTGGATATCATAAATGTCACCATTTTAAAGTATAAAATTCATTAGCTTTAGTATATTCACAATATATACTATATATACAGCCATCACTGCTAATTCCAGAACATTTTCATCATCCCCCAAAATAAAACTCTTCCTGTTAATAGTCACTCCCCATCTGATCCATTTTGAGTTAATTTTTATGTATGATGTGAAGTAGAGGTCCAACTTGATTCTCGTGCATGTGGATATCCAGTTGTTCCAGCACCATTTGTTGAAAAAACTATTTTCCTATTTGTCACTCTTGTTGAGATGTTGATTGCCTTTTCCACTCTCAATCTCTCGTAAGTGTACAATGGAGTTTTCCAGAGGCTGGATAATATGAGACATAACAACACATTAACTACAGAAGCAGATGGGAGAATCCAGCTGTCTTCTATTGAGCCAGACACTAAAGATGTTCAAAATGTAAAAAGTGCTACTGTTCTCAATTAATTGGCTTTATTTTGTAAAACAAAGTTATTTTTCATAAAAGAATGCTATTTATGTTAATGTGCAATGGGTTTGTTATTTTTTAAATGAATCAATTATTGATTATCTTAAAAACTTACGATCAGCGAATATTGAGATATACCACCCAACTAAATAGAAATTCTATAGATCTTCAATAGTGTAAAGGAATTTTGAGGCCAATAAGCTCAAGAATTGCTGGTTTTGGTGATTGTCAATTTACTGAACTTCCTGAAAAAAATTTTAATAGTCCTAAGTAAAACAGAGAACTACTCCCGTGTACCTTGGGTCTCCAGGATTGCAAATTATAAGTACTTGAAATGATGTCAGTTAAGTAAAAAATCCCAGCGTGTGCATAAAAAATGTGTATATGTATATTTGAAATTCTTAATATTAACCATATACCTGTGTGTGTGTGTGTGTGTGTGTGTATTGCAATGTTAAGAGTAGAAGATCAAGGGCAGGCTCTTCTGTCATAAGCATTTCCCAATTGCACTTGCTCTCCAGCTGAATCTCATTTTTTTTTCAACTCTAATTATTTGAAGTCTTACTTTGAGACCCCCTCTTTTGATTATGAAAAATGTACAGCGACAGTGCATTGTGTTTAACATATAAACTGCTTGAATCAAGTCCCTCAGTCACTGAATTCTTAAGTTGTTACTTCTTTTACTCACTAGGCATTTTGGGAACTCTTGAAAACATGGCAGGAATGGAAATATCAGAATTTGTTGCATAGAGAATCTGAGATTCACATGCATGAGTGATAGGCATTCAGTAGCTAGCATGGTCCTTTCTCTGTTTCCACTTTGTGTGGGAAAGGATGCAAGTTACTCCTCCTATGAAATAGCAGAGAGCCACATGTGGAGTCCGTAGATGGGGGAAAATGGGATTATGATCAGGAGCCCTTAGGGCAGGTTTTGCAGCTGAGATCTGAATTTAATTCAGGCTAAAAGGAGGTGGCATTCAGCTCCTGGGAGGGATGTGTAAATGCTTTGCAGTTTCGGATATTCATGTGGATCTTCTGTGCCATTGTTAAAATGCATATTTCTGATTCAGGCGGTCCTGAGGAGGGCCCTGAAATGATGCATTTCCAGCAGGCTTCTAGATGCATTTCCAGCAGGCTTCTAGATGCCGTGTTCTGTGAACCACATTTGGAATAGTAAGGCTTTAATGGAAATTATCTATTTCATAGTAATATTAACTTCCTTGAGTGTGGAGCTTTTTGACCCTTAGCTCTCTGGATAATACCTCACCTGGCACATTTCCCTTGGTAGAGGTTCAGTGAATGTTTGAGCAAGTGAGTGAATGAATGAGTGAATAAAGAAATCCATCCAGGTATGTCTATCACAATAAACTGAAGTACCAATTAGACATTGATGCTGGAGATGAAATGCCTCCTTTTGACTCCCATCCCCCGCCAAATCAAGAGATTGTTTTTCAAATAGGATTTCCTATGATGACCAGTCTGATGAAGTGTTGAATGTCTGTGAGAGTGTTTATGGGGACTCAGGGTTAATGAGAGAATTCTTGTCCCTCTGGGCCACGTTTCCCACTCTTGCCTTCCTATATCCTGGACTCTTGGTGGCATTGTGGAGGAGCTCTGGCAACTCCTTGGCACAAACAAATCATTGTGTATAAAGCCAGCCATGTCTGGAAGATCCCAGAGGCATAGGAGGCCCAGCTGTTCTCACTGGCAGAAGTGACCTCAGGGGACCATGACCCTAGAGGACAGTGAAAAAATGCCTTAGAGGTGTAATACAAGCTCTCGAGCTGTTTCTTTGGTGACTCTGCCTAAAGGTGCAGGAGGGAAGTGAGAGGATCACTCTGGAAAAAAAAGAAGCTCCTTCTAAAGGGAAAGAGCATTTGTATAGATCAAGCCATCATACTTTTCAAAAGTGGATTAGTAAAGGTTTTTTGAAATAACTTCAATCTTAGTCAATAAGCATTTAAATATATCTTCTATATGCCAAGCACAGAGCTAGGAACTGGAGATAAAAAGAAAATAAAATCAGACATCAAGAGGCTCACAGTCATTTGGAAGAAGAGAGACAAGAAAATGATTCAAGGACAACATGACAGACATAGGGACAGGTGTATGGGTGGAGGACCAAGAGGAGGCATCTGTATCAGACTGGGTATAGATGAATCTTGATTAATAATTAAAGGACAAGTGAAAATCAATTCTTTGAAGAAGGGAAAAAAGCATGCAAAACACGGTGAGCTTGTGCTTGATGTAAAACCTTGGGCATGATCAGCGTGACTGGATATAGAAATGAAGGGAGGGGGAATCTTGGATTAGTCCCAGGTGGTTGGTTTCAGGGACAGGGGTCATGGTGTCACCAATACAGTACAGACCACAAGTTTTGGGAACCCACTGGAAAATAAAAATCTGAGGCCTCTTGTTAAAAATTATTAAGAATTTCAAGATCACAGTGAAAGTGAAGTCGCTCAGTTGTGTCCGACTCTTTGCGATCCCATGGACTGTAGTCTACCAGGCTTCTCTGTCCATGGGATTTTCCAGGCAAGAGTACTGGAGTGGGTTGCCATTTCCTTCTCCAGGGGATCTTCCTGAACCAGAGATGGAACCCACGTCTCCTGCATTGCAGGCAGACGCTTTACCATCTGAGCCACCAGGGAGGAGACCATTAAACAAAGCATGGGTCCTTCTTAGCATGGATCCCACACCCATGAAGCTGATTCTGAGAAGACAGAATAAAGGAGAAACAGATTAGGGGAGGAGTTTGGGCATGTAGACTTCATAGTGCCTGTGGGGTATCTGGGTAGAGAATTCTCAGGTAGCCAGGCAAGAATACCAGAGTGGGTTGTGGTCCCAAAGGGAATGGCAACCTATTCTGGTATTCTTGCCTGGAGAATCCTTTGGGTAGAGGAGCCTGGTGAGCCCCAGTCTCTGGGGTTGCAGAGTCAGACATGACTGAGCAACTAACACACATACACAGTTGGAAATAAGGAATGAAAGTCAGCAGAGATGTCTGACTTGGAGACACAGATAAGAGAATCCTTAGTATTCACGCAAGTGGTTGTAGAAGTCATGTGATATGAAAGGAACTATTACATGGGTCTTACTTTTTTGTCTGTCTTTCTGTTTGGGGCATCCTTGTAGATCAAACCAATGGAGTTTGAGCTTTGGAATTGTTTCCAAGAGTGCTTGATCATATTTTCTTTGTTTGGCAGTTCCCACCTGAATGAGAGCTTCTCCATTTTATTTTGCAAATAGGGCAGCTGCCTCAGAGGTCTCAGTGGAAAAGCACTTTCCTTCTCCTAATTTTCATTTTCTAGCTTGGACTAACAAATGACAAAAAGTCCTCTCCAAGCTATAAGACTCTGAGTTACAAAACAGGACTTTCACTCTAGGGAAGTTACCCTTTGAGACAGTGTCATGAACATTGGATAATACATTTTTAAATCCTATCAAAAGGATTCAAACTTGAAGTAAACATGTCATGGAACAACTTTGTAAATTATGCTGCAGTAATTCATCTTTTCTTTACTATTTATGTGTCTCAGATATATCCAATGGCAAATTTTGTTTCCTGTTTAGTTTCCAGGAGATTATTGTGAATGTTGATTAAAATAAATTCAAGGTCTGTAAGATCCCTCAAAGAAATAATTTAATATTGGTAACATGATTTGGATCTTAGATGTGCAGTAGAGCTTTGTCTGAATAGATCTGTTATTATGCTAAGGTTTTAAATATGATTATTCTGTTGCAGGGGAAGCAATTAACATATTAACAGATTACGATTTGGTCTATTACCTCTCATTTCAAAAGTGTAATTTGCATCTTTGAGGCACTAGGCCTTATGGTGAATGTTAGTGTGAAAAGGATTGACTGAATCAGAATTTTCACATGCAAACTGTGAAAATTTGAATACGATATCAGTTACAAATGGATTGATAATAAAATTAAACAACCTTAAAAAAAATCAGTAACTTTTTTAATAGAAGAGAGGACAAAAGCCTAATCAATAAATTGGCTAGTAATTTTTCCTTGATGTTATTAACTGATGTTATTTTTGAGGGCTGGTTTTTACATGTGTGCCTGCCCATTGTTCCAAAAATAATGCTGGTCTTTGTGATCTTTATCATATGTAGGTATCATCTACAATGTTATAATGTTGGGAATTATTGGTTCTTTATTTAGCAACATCTTTCTCTCTGCTCATGTGCCTCTTGATTTTCTTGAGTTGTATGCTCATAATGTGAATTAGTTAGTTGATTAAATTGAGATCCAGAGCTGTGATTTGCCTGAATTTGCCTATTTAGCAAAATTAGGATGAGATATGATGTCTTGGATTATACACTAAATACTACCGTTATTGTGTTTTTGAATCTTTTTTGGTAGTCTAAGGGATATAATTCTTTTCCACTGACAACTGTTAATAACACAGGGAGAAAACCTCACAGTGACCACACTTCTGGGTAAAGAAAGTAAATTGATTTCTTAAGTGTCATCGAAGGACCACAGTTTTAGTTCTTCTCTAGTTTCTGTAGTCAGTATGTGGCTCAATGTAGCTCAGTGTACCTTCAAATGAAAACTACCATCAGTTGTTCAGGTATTTTTGAATATTTTGGCATCTAACATTCCTACACAATTAAAAGAGGTCTTCCTTTTCCCTTTATAAGTTTGGCATGGGACAGACATTGCTTGTATTTTGAACTTTCAAAAAATTACAAAGGGAAAGAAAAGAGGATGATGTCATAGAATTATCTATCTATCCAAAGTAAATTTACTGTGTAGTCTTCGGATTGACTCTGGAAGTCAGTTCTTAGTAATCCTAGGCCATGGTATTTAGAAAACTTCTAGAAAAATATGAAAATAAAGTTTTTTTTATTTAGGTACTAGCTATGTCCTTGTTAGGCTCTGTTTGTTTGGAAGGCTTAGGAAGAAGCATAATAAAATCTCTGGAGTCAGAGGAGGGAAAAACACTGTATACCACCTGGAGCCAAGTCAAGGATAACTTCACCTCGTGTGTTTCCAAACCTCAAGGGAGATTATTTCTGCTAGGGGATCATGGTGGTGGGGGATGGGGGTTGGTCACCTTGAGGACACCTTTTGTCTCCATGTTTGGAGACATAGGTTTTTCACCGGGTGTAGATGGCACCTTCTTGGTTCAGTGCTGATTAAAAGGAAAAAAAGGAGGAAAAGTTGTACAGTAATTCAAGGGCAGCCACAAAGTCTGAGTTTGCAGTGCCAGCAGCAGTGTGGTAATTTGAGAATAGCAAATTAGAGGAACAAAGCAGATTTTAATCATATGCCACAGAGAGGAAGGGAGGAAGGTGGTTTAGGTTTATCTCCAAATTGTACCTCCATTAGAGTAAGGGAGGTTTTTAATGCTGTAATCCAATGTTTATTGTTAAAGATTTCTTTGTTTCTTTCCTCCAGTATTTCTTTAGCACACTCACTGGGAGGGAAATGCCAGCTTTCTTCCCATCACTGAACTCAGCAGTTGTTAAATATAAAACATTTTCTTGATGTTATTGGGAATAGAATGAGGGAGAAAGAGTGACAGAGTTAGATTCAAGAGCATTACCCTTTCGGAGACTTTAGTCTGAAGGCAAAACTGTCCCATTCCATCCTTTCTGTCCATCCATCCATCCATCCGTCAACCCATCCACCTACTTCACTCATTCGTCCAATAGCACCTCTCTTAAGGACTGGTTTGGGTACCAGAGATAAAAAGATAAGTAAGAATATGGTCCCTTCCAATCTGGTAGAGAAGACAGACACACAGACAGTTTCAAGATGGTACTGTTATGATTGAAGAACACTAGGATATTACTGGAGCAGAGAGAGAAGCCAAGGTATCACTTAGGGGAAGGTATAACCCTCCTTTAATCTCTAGTCACCCTCTTCTGAAGTCACTACTCCTCAAAAGGGTGGATCACAGATATTTTCTTTGAAATAGATCACAGATATTTTCTTACTCCCATTTAAATACAGATAAGAGCATCTTGAAGAACTTTGTGCTTCTGCTTGCAGACATCTCAGCAAAAGTTGTACCTTGCTATAAAAGGTAATTTCAAGAGAAGTCACGCATCCCCTTTCCTGCTTTCTACTGGGTCTTCATCCTCACAGTGTCTCCTGTATCGAAATTCTGGAGCAGCCGCTGGGGCTCCCAATGCAGCCTGAGCAGACCAGGGGAAGATTTTCTGGAGGATATCATGGCTTAGATGAGTTTTAAAGAAAAAGTAAGCATTGTCTGGCTGGCTGACTGGGGGAATGTTTTGAGAAGGCGGTATAGTTAGGGAAAGAAGGGCCTCTGGCAGAAGGCTATGCATAGGAAAAGGCATGGTATTTGTGAGGAACTCAGAAAAATGCATTGATTTTATAGGTCACCAGAGAGGTCCATAATATGCAGTGGGGAGCTGGCCATTATGTGATCAGACTGTGCAGACAATGGAGTGGACAGCTGGAGTCTAGAAAACAGTACTGGCTACTGTTGACTACAGAATAATTAGGACAGCCCTACTGAGGCATGGTATGTATGGTTCAGTGACCATTGCCATTGTTTTGCAGGGTCAGCTTGACTACTGTTCCAGGGCGAAAGATAAGATGCATGGAGTATTTTGTCTCAGACACTACCCCAAGGAACACTGGAGGTTTCAAGTTCTTAGCTGAGGTTGTAAACTTTCATGTGCTGTTGAGAGTGGCAGTGGTTCCATGATCTGTGAACTTCAGTAATGAAGCAAATCTTTCTTAATTACAGATCAAGAAGTTGACAGACTTTTCCGAAGCATCCCTTTAACGTGTTGTGTGCTAAGTTGCTTCAGTCGTGATCGACTCTCTGCGATCCCATGGACTGTAGCATGCCAGGCTCCTCTGTCCATGGGATTTTCCGGGCAAGAATACTGGAGTGAGTTGCCATGCCCTCCTCTAGTGTGTCTTCGCAACTCAGGGGTCGAAACTGAGTCTCTTTTGTCTCCTGATTTGGCAGGTGGGTTCTTTACCACTAATGCCACCTGGGAAGTCCTTTAACCTGTTCAGTTCAGTTGCTCAGTCATGTCTGATTCTTTGCAACCCCGTGAACTGCAGCATGCCAGGCCTCCCTGTTCATCACCAACTCCCGGAGCCTGCCCAAACTCATGTCCATTGAGTTGGTGATGCCATCCAGCCATCTCATCCTCTGTCGTCCCCTTCTCCTCCTGCCCCCAATCCCTCCCAGCATCAGAGTCTTTTCAAATGAGTCAGCTCTTTGCATCAGGTGGCCAAAGTATTGGAGTTTCAGCTTCAGCAGCAGTCATTCCAGTGAACACCCAGGACTAATCTCCTTTAGGATGGACTGGTTGGATTTCCTTGCAGCCCAAGGCACTCTCAGGAGTCTTCTCCAACACCACAGTTCAAAAGCATCAATTCTTTGGCGCTCAGCTTCCTTTACAGTCCAGCTTTCACATCCATACATGACTACTGGAAAAACCATAGCCTTGACTAGACGGACCTTTGTTGACAAAGTAATGTTTCTGCTTTTTAATATGTTGTCTAGGTTGGACATCACTTTCCTTCCAAGGAGTAAGTGTCTTTTAATTTCATGGCTGCAATCACCATCTAGAGTGATTTTGGAGCCCAAAAAATAAAGTCTGCCACTGTTTCCACTGTTTCCCCATCTATTTGCCATGAAGTGATGGGACCAGATGCCATGATCTTCGTTTTCTGAATGTTGAGCTTTAAGCCAACTTTTTCACTCTCCTCTTTCACTTTCATCAAGAGGCTTTTTAGTTCTTCTTCACTTTCTGCCATAAGGGTGGTGTCATCTGCATATCTGAGGTTATTGATATTTCTCCCGGCAATCTTGATTCCAGCTTGTGTTTCATCCAGCCCAGCGTTTCTCATGTACTCTGCATGTAAGTTAAATAGGCAGGGTGACAATATACAGCCTTGATGTACTCCTTTTCCTGTTTGGAATCAGTCTGTTGTTCCATGTCCAGTTCTAACTGTTGCTTCCTGACGTGCATACAGGTTTCTCAAGAGGCAGGTCAGGTGGTCTGGTATTCCCATCTCTTTCAGAATTTTCCACAGTTTATTGTGATCCACACAGTCAAAGGCTTTGGCATAGTCAATAAAGCAGAAATAGATATTTTTCTGGAACTATCTTGCTTTTTCGATGATCTGGTGCATGTTGGCAATTTAACCTGTTAGGGTAGTCCTACGTCCAGCCAGAGAGGACCTGATGGAACTAGCTGTGGGGGCTTCTGGAAATAAGTATTGAACAGAGGTGAGAGGAATTGAACCTCTTTCTGTACTTTACTTACATTAGCACTCTCCAATAGAGCTTTTGTGATGATGAAACTGTTCTAGATCTGTGCTGTTTGTTTGGTAACCACTAGTCTTGTGTGGCTTTTGAACACTTAATGTGTGACTAGTGTCACTGAGGAACTGAATTGTCAATGTTAATTAATTTAGTTATTAATAATTAAATAGTTACATGTTTTAGAGGCTGTCATACTGAACAGCACAGTGTTAGCCTCTTAATGGTGGTTAATGGTGCCTCTCTTGAATAAGAGAGACATTGAACGTCAGGGTGGGAATAGTATGGAAAACTTTTCTGCTTTTCTCTGTGTACTTCCATACCATTTGAACGTATGTAAGCATGTGTTGGTGGTGTTGTAGTCACTAAATCGTGTCTGACTCTTGCGACCCCATAGACTGTAGCCTGCCAGGCTTCTCTGACCATGGGATTCTTCAGGCAAGAATAGTGGAGTGAGTTGCCATTTCCTTCTCCAAGGGAAGTGTGTGTTACTTGCATATTTTTAAAAACAATATGACATTCTGGAAAAGGCAAAACTATCGTGACAGTGTCTGCTCACAGTTAACATCCCTAGGGACTATGCCTTCATTGCTTGAACTTTGTGGTCTTGGACAGACCAAAGTTCACATCTCAGCCCAGTGCTTACTATCTGTGTGTCCTGGGGTGGGATGCATTTCTTGGCCCATTTCCCCAACCCGTAAAATGGGGATATTAAGTCCCCATTTCATAGGGCTGTTTCTGAGGATTAAATGAAAATGAAAGATGCTTTTTACTGTCATGGTATTTTTGCCTTTTCCAGTTTTTTGTCAATTCTTTCAAATTTTCTATATAGACAATCATGTCTGTGAACAAAGACCGTTTTGTTACTTCCTTCCCAATCTTTCTCTTGCCTTATTGCATTGGGAAGGACTTCTATTATAGTTTTGAAAAGGAGTGGTGAGAGGGGATTTATTAATCTTAGCGGGAAATCTTTGAGTTTCTCATCATTGAGGATGGTATGAACTGTAGACTTTTTGTAGATTTTTTTTTTTTTTAATTAAGTTGGGAAAGTTCCCTTCTATTCTGAGTTTACTAAGAGTTTTTATGATGATTGGATGCTGGATTTTGTCAAGGTTTTTCCACATTTATTGAAATAATCAAGTGATTTTTTTCTTTTTTAGTTTGTTCTTTTTTTTTTTTTTTTTTAACTTTACAATATTGTATTAGTTTTGCCAAACATCAAAATGAATCTTGTGATGGATTGCATTCACTGATTTTGGAATTTGATCTTGCCTTGCATACCTGGGATGAATCCACTTGAATTGGGTCATCTAATGATTTAGACAAAGGAAATTAGCTCCGAATACTTGTCATTACAGATAAATAAAACAACACATCTCAAATCAATTATTTTCCCCCCATTGTTTGTTTTGGAGGTGATATCTTTCCTCTTTAATAATTACTATAGAGCACATATTATCAGTTCAAATAATACAAAAGATGCTTTTTTCTTTATTTTTTTATTGAAGGATAATTGCTTTACAGAATTTTGTTGTTTTCTGTCAAACCTCAACATGAATCAGCCATAGGTGTACATATATCCCCTTCCTTTTGAACCTGCCTCCCATCTCCCTCCCCATCCCACCCCTCTAGACTGATACAGAGCCCCTGTTTGAGTTTCCTGAGCCATACAGCAAATTCCCGTTGGTTCTCTATTTTACATATGGTAATGTAAGTTTCCATGTTACTCTTTCCATACATCTCACCCTCTCCTCCCCTCTCCCCATGTCCATAAGTCTATTCTCTATGTCTGTTTCTCCATTGCTGCCCTGTAAATAAATTCCTCAGTACCTAAATAATACAAAAGATTCTTAAATGAAAAATAAATGTTCCTCTAACACCACACCCCAGATACATTCCTCAGAAGCCACCACTCTCCAAGGATTTTTTTTTTTTTTTTACATCCTTCCAGAATTTTCAGAAAACAGTAATGACTTCCTTTTATTAGGGACTAATAACAACCCTATTGATGTGTAGTTTGTAGGGCCAGGTGACCTAGAGAATTTTTTTTATATGGCTAGCTTGGCTGACACTTCTAGAACTAGAGGTAAGACGCACTGGGTTTTTGTCTCAGGCTCTACACGCCCTCAGAAATGTTGGGGTCCGCTTAATATTTCTCTCAACTCCTTTATTCTCTTTGGCAGGCTTGTATTTGTGCTGGATGACTGATAGTTACATCCTGGATATTTGGGAGTATCCTCACTGCTTCCATTGTGTCATTTTATTTTTCTCCTTGTAGCTTGACTGGAATAAATAAAGAACCTATCTGTGTTCTTCACCTTCTCTGCTCACCTGTATGTCCTGCAGACTTAGGATGTCTTCTGAGAGGACCTTTCCTCCCAAAGACCCTGTTTAAGATTCCACTCCCTCAGTGATGTGCGAAGAACAGTCAGAAATGCTGAAAGACATTTAACATGTGAGATTCATTCTAGCGAATAGTGACTTATTTAGATCCCAGAGGACCCTAGTCAGTGAGGGGCAAGAAGAAGGGAAACTTGGCCTCAGGACAAAGGGGAGCAGAAAGGCAAGGCGAAGGCATTTGCTCAAGGGGTGTGTGAACGGGCCTGGCAGCGAAGGTATTGGGTGCCTCTGTGACCATGGTGGTCCCTATGAATGTTTTTTGCAGGAGGGATGAGAAACATTTTACAGTCACAGTTGATCAGCCATTAAGCATTCACTAAACCAACAAAATTTTAATGCCTCATCACATACACTATCTGAGTCTTCTCTGCACTAGTAAGTGATTAAAGCAAGATTATAGGATACAGTTCAGTCGCTAAGTCGTGTCCGACTCTTTGTGACCCCATGAATTGCAGCTCGCCAGGCCTCCCTGTCCATCACCAACTCCCAGAGTTCACTCAAACTCACATCCATCGAGTCGGTGATGCCATCCAGCCATCTCATCCTCTGTCGTCCCCTTCTTCTCCTGCCCCCAATCCCTCCCAGCATCAGAGTCTTTTCCAATGAGTTAACTCTTTGCATGAGGTGGCCAAAGTACTGGAGTTTCAGCTTTAGCATCATTTCTTCCAAAGAACAGCCAGGGCTGATCTCCTTCAGGATGGACTGGTTGGATCTCTTTGCAGTCCAAGGGCCTCTGAAGAGTCTTCTCCAACACCACAGTTCAAAAGCATCAATTCTTCGGCGCTCAGCTTTCTTCACAGTCCAACTCACATCCATACATGACCACTGGAAAAACCATAGCCTTGACTAGACGGACCTTTGTTGGCAAAGTAATGTCTCTGTTTTTCAATATGCTATCTAGGTTGGTCATAACTTTCCTTCCAAGGAGTAAGCATCTTTTAATTTCATGGCTTTAGTCACCATCTGCAGTGATTTTGGAGCCCCCCAAAATAAAGTCTGACACTGTTTCCACTGTTTCCCCATCTATTTCCCATGAAGTGATGGGACCAGATGCCATGGTCTTCGTTTTCTGAATGTTGAACCTTAAGCCAACTTTTTCACTCTCCTCTTTCACTTTCATCAAGAGGCTCTTTAGTTCCTCTTCACTTTCTGCCATAAGGGTGGTGTCATCTGTATATCTGAGGTTATTGATATTTCTCTGGGCAATCTTGATTCCAGCTTGTGCTTTTTCCAGCCCAGCATTTCTCATGATGTACTCTGCATATAAGTTAAATAAGCAGGGTGACAGTATATAGCCTTGACGTACTCCTTTTCAAGGAGTACAAGGTTAATATACAAAAAAAAAAATCAATCTCTTTCCTATATACCAGCAATGAGCAGTTTAATTTGAACTTAAATCATAGTATGTCACTTAAATACACTTAGATAAGTATGTCACTTAGATACACAGAGAAAACAGCGACATTAATCAAGCTCACATAAACAGTGCCCTAGAATGAAGCTGAAAGAGCTACGAAAATGGAAATGTAGATGCCTGGGTCCTAGTCCTTTGTCATTCACCAGGTTAAGTGGGTCGCTTCTCTTTTCTGGACCCCGATGCTCCCTGATAAAGTTGCAGGCATTGGACTAAAAATCTAAAATCTTTTCCAACTTTCTAAGCCATCTCTGAGAATAAAGGCACATATTTCTTCTCCAAAATGTCTTTTTTTTTTTTTTTTTTTTGTAGAGCAGTTTTAGGTTCATGGCAACATTTAGAATAAGGTACAAAGATTTCTGCTGTACCCTTCATCCTTGTATATGCAGAGCCTCCCCAATATCAGCGTCTCCCACCAGAGTGTTACGTGTGTTGTAACTAAAACTGATAAACCTACATTGATACATCATTAAAATCCAAAATCCAGAGTTTACATTCGAGTTCACTAGTGATTTTATACATTCTGTGGGTTTGGACAAGTTTATAGTAACATGTATCCATCATTAAAGTATCATAGAATAGCTTCATTCTGTGCTTTCTGACTATACATCTCTGCTTTTTCTACCCCAAGCAACCACTCAGTAGAAACGGGCCTTGCGAGAGGAGCAGGTTTCCACTATGGCCAACCAGGCATCTGCTCTTCAGGAATTTAAATAGAGACACCCAGACAGCCTTCAACACGGCACTGCAGGGTGGGTTTATCCCTGATGCAAGTTCCTGGTAGATATTTTGAGCAGTTGTGAATTATTTAGGTGCTGAGGCAGAAACACTTCCTGGAATTGAATCCTGAGAATTGTGCATGAAATTGAAGTCAAGAGGTTCGACAGTTATTTATTTATTTTTCCTGTTAACAAATGGAAAAAAAGACTATCCTTCAGCAATCAGCCGTATATTTCATCTCTTGCTTCTCTTTCCTGGCTTTCCAAGTGGCCTCTTGGCGCTTTGCGAATCTTCTTGCTTTTATTATATTGTATTTTGCAAAATACCTGAGAGCTGTTTTCACCATCCTGGGTGCCCTGAGAGTGCTCAGCCTGATCCACTTTCCCACCAGGAGAGAGGAACGAGGTCTAATGAGCCCCTCATCATGGCAAACTTCCTCCTCCTCCTCTGGGCCCTCTGCGAGCCTCACTGCTTTTGCTCCTCCTGGGCTCTTGTGCTATTTGGGGATTGATTGAGCTATTATTGCGAATTCATACACACATTATATGTTGTAAACTGCCTCATATTCAATTTATCAGTCTTTTCTCAAGTAAGTCGCCAACTAGGGAAGGAGAAGAACTCATAAGAATGCAGGTCCAACCTGCTGGCTTATCCTAGCGGGTAAACCTGGTGAGGGCAGAACTTGTAAGAGGGACCAAGTGCATCTTCTTAATGAGGGTTGGTGATGGTCAGAGTCTCTGAGAGGGATCCCCCCATATTTTCATGTCTTTTTTTTTTTGGCTGTGTCACATGGCTTGTGGGATCTTAGTTCCCAGACCAGGGATCGAACCCAGGGCCACAGCAGTGAAAGTACTGAGTCCTTACAGCTCAAGCCAGGGAATTCCCCCATTTTTTTAAAAAAGCAGTTTTATTGAGATCCAATATACATACCGTACAATTCACCCATTTGAGGTGTATAATTCAGTGATTTTTAATATATTCACAAGGTTGTGCAGCCATCACCACAGTCAGTTTTAGAGCATTTCATCACCCCCAAAAGAAACACCAGACCACTTAGCCATCACTCCCCACCTACCCCTGCATTCCCCAACACAACGAATCTACTTTCTGTCTATATAGATTTGCCTATTCTGGACATTTCATCTACACAGAATCATAAGATATATGGTCTTTGTGACTGACATCTTTCAGTTTATATAATGTTTTCCAAGTTCATTCATGTTGTGTCAGTACTTCATACTTTTATCAGGATGTTTCAGTAAATTTATTTCTTTTCATTGCCAGATAATATTCTATTTATGGATATACCAGTTTGTCCATTCATTTTTTTGATGGACTTTTGAGTTGTGTCCATTTTTTGCTGTTATGAATAGTACTGCTTTGAGCATTTGTGTACAAGTTTTTGTGTGGACATGTGTTTTCATTTACCTCAGAGTAGAATTACTGGCTCATGTGGTTACTCTATGTTTACGTCTTAAGGAACCAGCAGACTGTTATTCACAGTCACTGGACTATTTTACATCCTTGCCAGCAGTGTATGAGGGTTCCATTTCCCCCACGTTCTCACCATAACATTGTTATCATCTGACTTTTTGACTGCAGCTATCCTAGTGTGTGTGAAGTGGTGAAGTGGATTTACACTGTGGCTTGGGTTTGCACAAGTGGTGGCTTCTACTGTATCTTGACAATAACTTTTTATATATATTTATTTTTGGTAAGAAAACTTTAAGTTCTATTCTCTTAGCATATTTCAAATATGTAATGCAGTATTATGACTATAATCACTATGTTTAACATTAGATTCTCAGACCTTATTCGTCTTATAGATGAAAGTATGTATACACCCTTTACCTACTGCTCCATATTTTCCTTAGCCCCTGGCAACCACTTTTTAACTGTTTCTTTGTAACATTCCCCTCCCACCCTGACTTCCCATATAAGTGATACTATGCAGTTGTTGTTCTCTGTCTGATTTATTTCACTTAGAAAAGTGTTCTCAAATTTTATTCATGTTGTTGCAAATGGCAGGATTTCTTTCCTTCTCATTGCTGAAAAATATTCCATTGTCATGTATATATACGTATTCCTTGATGAACTCTTAGATTGTTCCTATATCTTGGCTGTTGTGAATAATACTTCAGTGAACATGTGGGTGCAATTATCTCTTCAACATCCTGCTTTCAAGTCCTCTTGGATATATACGCAGAAGTGGGATTGCTGGGTCTTATGGTAGTTATGGTGCTGGAGAAGACTTTTGAGAGCCCCTTGGACAGCGAGGAGATCAAACTGGTCCATTCTACAGGAAATCAACCCTGAATGTTCACTGGAAGGACTGATGAGGAAGCTGAAATTCCAATACTTTGGCCACCTGATGTGAAGAGCTGACTCATTGGAAAAGACCCTGATGCTGGGAAAGACTGAGGGCAGGAGGAGAAGCGGGTGACAGAAGATGGAATGGTTGGATGGTATCATTGGTTCAATGGACATGAGTTTGAGCAAACTCTGGGAAATAGTGAATGACAGGGAAGCCTGATGTGCTGCAGTCCATGGGGTTGCAAAGAGTCAGACATGACTGAGTGAGTGAATAACAAATGGCAGTTGTATTTAAAAAGTTGTTTTTATTGAAGTGTAGTTGATTTACAATATTGTGTTAGTTTTAGGTATATAGCAGAGTGATTCAGTTACATACATATATTTATTTTTCAGATTATTTTCCATTATATGTTATTATGAGATACTGAATATAGTTCCCTGTGGTTTAGTTGCTAAGTTGTGTCTGACTCTTGCAATTCCATGGACTCTAGCCCTCCAGACTCCTCTGTCCATAGGATTTTCCAGGCAAGAATACTGGAGTGGGTTGCCATTTCCTTCTCCAGGGAATCTTCCTGACCCAGGGATTGAACCTGGGTCTCCTGCACTGCAGGCAGATTCTTTCCTGACTGAGCTACCAGGGAAGCCACCTGTGCTATACAGTGTAGTGCTATAGTTCCCTGTGCTGTGCAGTAAATTTTTGTTGCTTATTTATTTTATATACAGTAGTGTGTATCTGTTAATCCATATTCCTAATTTGCCAACCTTTCCTTCCTTTCCCCTTTGGTCACCATAAATTTCTATTCCTGTGAGTCTGTTTCTGTTTTGTATATGAATTCATTTGTATTAGTTTTTACAGTCTGCATAAGGACTTCCCTGGTGGTTCAGAGGTTAAAGCATCTGCCTGCAGTGCAGGAGACCTGGGTTCAGTTCCTGGTTCGGGAAGATCTCCTGGAGAAGGAAATGGCAACCCACTCCAGTATTCTTGCCTGGAGAATCCCATGGATGGAGGAGCCTGGTGGGCTACAGTCCACGGGGTTGCAAAGAGTTGGACACGACTGAGCGATTTCACTTTCACTTCACTAAGTGCTATCATATAGTACAATGTTTGTCTTTCTCTATCTGACTGACTTCACTTAGTTTGATAATCTCTAGGTCCATCCATGTTGCTGCAAATGACAATATTTCATTTCAATGAATGACAATATTCATTCTTTTATGGTTGAGTAATATCCCATCTTAACCCAACCATCTATTGATGGGAATTTGGGTTGTTTCCATGTCTTGATAATAAAGTTTTAACTTAGGCAGTTGGATGTTCTGCTGGGAGTTAATATTGGAACAGGTGAGGAGAGTGTCTGTCATTGGAACCCTCCTTTCCTCAGGCAGCCTCACACCCTTGGGGCATCCCTCACCCTGGAGCTTTTTCTGTCTGTAGGTCTGGGGGAGGGAGCGGATCATGACTGAATCACTGCTTCAGGCCTTCACTCTGTTGGCCACCTTCAGAGTTGGCCTTCTGCTTTATTGGTCATTCTTAATTATCCCTTGACTCACAAGAAACATGAAGATTTAAACCAATTTGTTTTAAGAATTCAATTATAGATGTTATCTTTTCATAACTATAACCTAAGTTATGCAAGTTTCTTAGGTCACAAGTGTTTTTATGAGGATACTGTATGTTAAGCCCTCGGCACAGAGGAAGGTGTGTGTTTTCCAGCTTTCCTGTGTCCTCAGAAATGAGTGGATAAACTGAGCTATAATCCTTGGAAATATGTGTTTTTTTAAAAAAATTCTTTTTCTTGAAACAGTTGTAGATTCATATGCAGTTGTAGGAAATAATACCAAGAGATACCATACTTAGGCTGTTTAGCTGTGGGAGAAAATGAAGATTTACTGAGAGACTGGAAAATAACTCTGGAAGCATGCCAAGAATTTCAACTATTTCTGCTGCCATCAGCTCCTTGCTTTTCCTGGGATGAGGACCGTATGACCCAACAATCAAATAAGCTGCTCTCAAGGAGTGGTTACTTATTGACAGCAGCTCCTCAGGGTTGCGATTTCTTTTCTTAAAGTAGACAAATCTAATAACACTACCCACCCCTCTCTTCCTTCTCCTTGTTCTTAAGGGTCAGTTGCTAATACTGAATCTTTCCTGTCATGACTGCTGCTGCCGCCCCTAATCTATTGCACCTTTAAAAAAACTTTAAGCCTGCCAAAGATCTTATTTTAACTTAGACCTACTCACACTGGGAAAAAATCCTCTAAATGAGGCAAGGAATGTAAATAAGCTAATGGTTATAAAATTGGTCAGTGTAGTACCTGGCATTATCTTTTGAGTTTCTTTCATTGACTCGACACATATTTATAGAATTATAACTCTGTGTTAGGTACTGTTTGAGATGCTAGGAGTACAATTAGAAAAGAAGAAAACACGTAGAAATTTCTGCCGTCATCTAGCTTATATTCTCCTGAAGGGAGACCACAAAATTATAACTGAAAACAGCCAAAAGTAAAATGCTATATCAAAAGTTGGGAGTGGGGACAAAGTGGTGAGGGAGAGGGAGTGAAGATGGATTCCACTAAAAAAAAAAAAACTCGTTTAATATTATGCTGTACATCACAAAAAAAGATTGAAGCAAAAGAAGGGAGTGGCAGAGGATGAGATGCTTAGATAGCATCACCAACTCAACAGACATGAATTTGAGCAAACTCTGTGAGATAGTGGAGGACACAGGAGCCTGGTGTGCTACAGTCCAACTCCATGCAAAGAGTTGGACACAACTTAGTGACTGAACAACAATTGTATCACATCCCCAGGACTTACTTATCCTATAACTAGAAGTTTGTACATTTTGACCCCCTTTCACCCATTTCACACCCCTGCCCTTCCCACCTCTCACCTCTAGCAACCACTTATCTGTTCTATCTGGGACTTTGGCTTTTTTGTTTTTTATATTTCTCATATAAGTGAAACCATACATTATTTGCCTTTTTTGCATATAGCAAAATTTCATTCTTTTTTATGGCTGAGTAGTATTCCATTGTGTGTGTGTGTGGTTGTGTGTATGTGTATGCTATCTTGTTTATCCATTCTTCTGTTCGTGGACACTTAGGTTGCTTCCATATCTTGGCAGTTGTAAATAATGCTGCAGCAAACACCAGCGTGCATGTATCTTTCCAAGTTAGTTGATGTTTGTTTTGGACATATACCCAGGTAAGGGATTGCTCCTCTCGGCTGCTCCTGAGCTGTCGCAGCCTGGCGCTCTTGGCCACTGCCCCTGACCTCGGACGCGGGATAGCTCAGTGTAGTGAAAGTGGAGAGTGAAAAAGTTGGCTTAAACCTCAACATTCAGAAGATGAAGATCATGGCATCTGGTCCCATCACTTCATGGCATATAGATGGGGAAACAGTGGAAACAGTGTCAGACTTTATTTTTGGGGGCTCC
The DNA here is from genome assembly GCF_003369695.1 of Bos indicus x Bos taurus. Lineage (NCBI taxonomy): Eukaryota > Metazoa > Chordata > Mammalia > Artiodactyla > Bovidae > Bos > Bos indicus x Bos taurus. The sequence goes on along the minus strand of NC_040083.1, from coordinate 76,711,229 downwards.
AAAATCACTGCAGATGGTGACTACAGCCATAAAATTAAAAGACATTCACTCCTTGGAAGAAAAGTTATGACCAACCTAGATAGCATATTGAAAAGCAGAGACATTACTTTGCCTACAAAGTTCCATCTAGTCAAGGCTATGGTTTTTCCTGTGGTCATGTATGGATGTGAGAGTTGGACTGTGAAGAAGGCTGAGCACCGAAGAATTGATGCTTTTGAACTGTGGTGTTGGAGAAGACTCTTGAGAGGCTCTTGAACCAGAAGGAGATCCAACCAGTCCATTCTGAAGGAGATCAGCCCTGGGATTTCTTTGGAAGGACTAATGCTAAAGCTGAAACTCCAGTACTTTGGCCACTTCATGCGAAGAGTTGACTCATTGGAAAAGACTCTGATGCTGGGAGGGATTGGGAGCAGGAGGAGAAGGGGATGACAGAGGATGAGATGGCTGGATGGCATCACTGACTCGATGGATGTGAGTCTGAGTGAACTCCGGGAGTTGGTGATGGACAGGGAGGCCTGGCGTGCTGCGATTCATGGGGTCACAAAGAGTCAGACACAGACTGAGTAACTGAACTGACTGATGGGATTGCTGGGTCTTATGGCGGGAGAAGGCAATGGCACCCCACTCCAGTACTCTTGCTTGGAAAATCCCATGGACGGAGGAGCCTGGTAGGCTGCAGTCCATGGGGTCACTAAGAGTCGGACACGACTGAGTGACTTCACTTTCACTTTTCACTTTCATGCATTGGAGGAGGAAATGGCAACCCACTCCAGTGTTCTTGGAGTGTTCCTGGAGAATGCCAGGGACGGGGGAGCCTGGTGGGCTGCCATCTATGGGGTCGCACAGAGTCGGACACGACTGAAGCGACTTAGCAGTAGCAGCAGCATGGTAGTTCTACTTCTAGTTTTTTGAGAAGCTTCCATACTGTTTTCCACTGTTGCTGCACCAATTTGCATTCTCACCAGCAGTGTATGAGAGTTTCCTTTTTACCACATCTTTGCTGACATTTGTTATTTGTGTTCTTTTGATGATAGCCATTCTGACAGGTGTGATGTAATACTGCGGTTTTGATTTGCATTTCCCCGATGATTAGTAATGCTGAGCATCTTTTCATGTGCTTGTTGGCCATCTGCATTTCTTCTTTGGAAAAATATCTATTCAGTTCTTCTGCCAATTTTTTAATCAGGTTTTTGTTTTGATGTTGAGCTATTTATATTTGTTGGGTATTAACCCCTTATCAGTCATGTCATTTGCAAACATTTTCTCCCACTCAGTAGATTGTCTTTTCCTTCTGTCAGTGGTTTCCTTTATTATGCAAAACTTTCAAGTCTAATTAAGTCCCATTTGTTTATTTTTGCTTTTGTTTTCTTCAGGAGATAGATCCAAAAAATATTGCTGATTTATGCCAAAGAGTGTTCCCCCTCAGTTTTTCTGTAGAAATTTTATATAGTATCTGGTCTTTCATTTAGGTCTTTAATCCATTTTGAGATTTTTTTTTTTTGTATGTGTTATTAGAGAATGTTCTGATTTCATTCTTTTCCATGTAGCCGTCCAGTTTTCCCAGAATGACTTATTGGAGAGTGTATTTTCTCCATTGTATATTCTTGTCTCTTTTGTCTTAGATTAATTGACTATAAGTGAGTGGGTTTATTTTTGGACTTTATATTGTGATTCCATTTATCTGTATGTTTGTTTTCATGCTAGGACCATACTGCTTTGATCACTGTATCTTTATTGTATAGTCTGAAGTCAGAAAATTTGATTCCTCCAGCTCTGTTCTTCTTTCTTAGGATTATTTTGGTTATTTGGGGTCTTTTTGTTTCCACACAAATTAGAAAAATTTTTGTTCTAATTCTGTGGAAAATACCATTGGTAATTTGATAGAGATTATGTTGAATCTGTAGATTGCCCTGGGTAGAATGGTCATTTTAACAATATTGATTCTTCTAACCTGAGAACACGGTTTATCTTTCCGTCTATTTGTGTCATCTTCAATTTCTTTCATCAGGGTCTTATAGTTTTCAAAGTATAGGGTTTTGCTTCCTTATGTAGTAAATTACACTTTCTTTATCCATTCATCTGTTGGTGGACACCTTGGTTTCTATGTCTTGGTTATTGTAAATAATGCTGCAGTGAACTTGGGGTTGCAGATATCTTTTCAAGGTACTGATTTTGTTTCTTTTGGATAAACATCCAGAAGTGGAATTTCTTGATTATATGGTAGTTCTATTTTTAATTTTTTTAGGATCTTCCATAATATTTTTCATAGTGGCTGAAAAAATTTACATTCTCACCAGCAGTGCACCAGGGCTCCCGTTCCTCCACATCCTGTAGATTCCAGTTTTAAGTGAAGTCAGGGAAGACCTCACTGGGAAGGTGGCATCAGAACGGGCTGGCAAAGCTTTTCTGTAAAGGGCCAGACTTTGCTGGCCAAGTGCTTAACAACTTTTTAGTGCAAAAGCAACCCTATGCATTACATAAAAGAATGAACATGGCTGTGTCTTACAAAACTTCATGTATATGAATAGGCAGAAAAGCAAGTGTGGCCATGGACTGCAGTTTGTCAATCCCTGCACTTGGATAAAAATGTGAAGGAGGTGAGAAATCAGGCCCTGTGGATGGATATCTGCAGGGAGAGCATTGCAAACAGAAGCAACAGCCAGTGAAAAGGCCCTGAGGTGGGTTTATGTCTGGGGCCAATTCTATGGAGTTTGTAGCCCAGGGTACACTCAGTACATGTTAATTCTGTGTGTGTGTGTGCATGCATGTGTGCATGCTCAGTCGTGTCTGACTTTTATGACCCCAATGACTATAGCCCACCAGGTTTCTCTGTCCATGGGATTACCCAGGCAAGAACACTGGAGTGGGTTGCTATTTCCTACTCCAAGGGATCTTCCCAACTCAGGGATCAAAGCTGTGTTTTTTGTGTCTCCCGCATTGGCAGGAAAATTCTTTACCACTGTGCCACCTGGGAAGCATGTTTACTAAGAATATCCAAAAGAATTGACAATGAACTACTTCTTTAACAGTTGAAGTATGAGATGCATACAGAAACGTATGTAAGCATACAGCATGACGCACTTGTATAAAGTGAACGCTTCGGGTGACAGTACCCAGATCCAGAAACACAACTGGACTGGCACCTCAGAAGCCCTCCCCAGGCCTCCTCTCGGGCATTGTCCAGTCAGGTGACCACCAGCCTGTAGGTGAATGTAGGTGAGTTGTGCCCATTGTTGAACTTCGTGTGACTTTTCATAAGAGGTACCTGCACTACTCTGTCTGTTGCCTGCCTGCATCTATCTCCTTGGGCTTAATGTTTTATTTCTGAGATTCATCCTTGTGGCTCCTTGGGGTTATAATTCTTTAATTCTCACTAATGTATGGGAGTCAGTACTATGAAGATGATATTACTTAGTTGTTTTTTCCACTGTTGATGGACGTTTATGTTGTTTCTGGTTTTGGCCATTACAACTGCTTTGTTTGTTTTGCCATAAAAAAACAAAATCTCAAGCACAGAGTCAGCCAAATATTTAGGGGCTTTCGGAGTTTTGGGAAACAGTTTAAAATGTTTGAGAACAGGACATGCCTGGATCGTTCAGACTATCCAGGGGTGAGGTTGTTGCTTTCCTGCTGCAGCTCAGGAGGTCTGAGGCAGCCAGCATTGCAGCTGCCACAGGCCTAGCTGTGAGGCCCCCGATCATGGAGTTGGTACAGTTGGTTCAGGTGGCCAAGCCACCCTCCCCTGTGGCACTCCTCTAGCCAAAGTCTGTCTGAGTGTTCCAGAAAGAGCCTCTTGTGGTGGAGCCTCTGGGGCTCCCACGAATACTTCTGCAGCCATGGTCTGTGGGATCACGGAGGATGTGTATTCCCTAAATCTGCAAACCTGTGATGCAAAAACGTGGAACTTTTTAGACCATGACACTTTTCTTCTGACATCTTTGAAGAGTATGTGAAAGTTTAGGCAACTCAAGATTGAGTCTGCCTGGAGAAGGGAAGATTGTTTTTTGAATATTCTTCATGAAGTGCTCAGATAGCCCCGTGAGCAGATCACTTTCTGATGATTCGGAAGCTGACCTTGCCAAGCATGCAGGTCTTATGCTGAATACACGGGCCAGGTGCACTTTGCAGCTGCAGAGTCACAAGGTGGAAATCTGATCACTATGAGGAGGACCTTGGTGGCTCTCACATTTCTCCCAGTTCTCTTGGGCCACCTGTCCTGTTGCCCCTCTGCTCAACCGGCACACCCCCTCCCATCTCTGTCACCACCTTATGACACATCATGGCTCCAGCTGCCCAAGTGCTGGCCTCAGTGCTTGACTAATCTTAGAACACTCCTGGGTCATCAATGGGGCTTACACAGCCTCCGTGTCCTTCTTGAGCACTTTCTGATTCAACTGGAGGGTGAAAAATTGCTCCTTGTACTTATTCTAAATTGAGGAGTCCAAGAAGACACACCAGTAGATAAAGATACACCAGACACATGCCTGAGGAGATAGGTAGGCTGGAAAAAGTTAGAGAGTAGGCAACTCTCCATGTTAGTAATGCTGAATGTTCTCACCTGTTGAGAGATGTAGCCTATGTTTTACAGAATTTCCCAATAGCATGAATTTTTCTAGACCATTCCATCACTTCTCAGTTCAGTTCAGTTGCTCAGTCGTGTCCAACTCTTTGCGACCCCATGTATTGCAGCACGCCAGGCCTCCCTGTCCATCACCAACTCCTGGAGTTCACCCAAACTCATGTCCATCAAGTTGGTGATGCCATCCAGCCATCTCATCCTCTGTCGTCCCCTTCTCCTCCTGCCCCCAATCCCTCCCAGCATCAGAGTCTTTTCTAATGAGTCAACTCTTCACATGAGGTGGCCAAAGTATTGGAGTTTCAGCTTTAGCATCAGTCCTTCCAAAGAACACCCAGGACTGGTCTCCTTTAGGATGGACTGGTTGGTTCTCCATGCTGTCCAAGGGACTCTCAAGAGTCTTCTCCAACACCACAGTTCAAAAACATAAATTCTTAGGCACTCAGCTTTCTTCACAGTCCAACTTTCACATCCATACATGACCACTGGAAAAACCATAGACTAGACAGACCTTTGTTGGCAAAGTAATGTCTCTGCTTTTGAATATGCTATCTAGGTTGGTCATAACTTTCCTTCCAAGGAGTAAGCGTCTTTTAATTTCATGGCTGCAGTCACCATCTGCAGTGATTTTGGAGCCCCAAAAAATAAAGTCTGACACTGTTTCCCCATCTATATGCCATGAAGTGATGGGACCGGATGCCATGATCTTAGTTTTCTGAATGTTGAGTTTTAAGCCAACTTTTTCACTCTCCTCTTTCACTTTCATCAAGAGGTTTTTTAGTTCCTCTTCACTTTCTGCCATAAGGGTGGTGTCATCTGCATATCTCAGGTGCTCTAGGAGAATGTAAACACCCCTTTTGTTATACTTTATTATATGGGGATTGCACTCTTTCTTTTGTATGGAAGAAATTCTCATGACAGGAATAGACACTAGGCATAGAGCAGATGTGTGGAAATTGTTTGCTGAAAGAATGAATAAGGAGAGTATGACTTTGAACATTCTACAGCAATTCTGATATCACACTGTGTTGTGGTCTCCTGAACTCTTGTTGTCTGACTCTAGCTGACCGAATCTGATGGCCCAACATCACCTAGAACAGTGGTTCCCAGCCTTTTTGGCACCAGGAACTGGTTTCATGGAAGAGAATTTTTCCATGGACAGGGTTGAGGGGTGGGGTGGTTTGGGGATGATTCTCTTAAGGAGTACACAGCTTAGATCCTTCACGTGGGCAGGTCACATTAGGGTTCGAGATCCTATGAGAATCTAATGCTGCTGCTGATCTGATAGGAGGTGGAGCTCAGGCAGTAATGCTAGCAATGGGGAGCAGCTGTAAATACAGAGGAAGCTTTGCTTGCTTGCCTGCTGCTCACCTCCAGCTGGGTGGCCTGATTCCTAACAGGCCATGGTCCATGACCCAGGGATTGGAGACCCTTGTCCTTGATGACTTCCTGTTAGTCATTCATTCCCATTCATCACATATGCTAATTTGCACAGGGTCCTGAGAAAGGATCTGAGGATGTATTATAGCAGTGAGCAAGACAAGTTCATGGAGCTTCTATTCTAGTGGGGAGAAGCTGGGATTAAACACTCATACCAATAAACCTTATGACAAGTGGTGATGAATTCTATGTAGGAAAGATCAGTTGGGTCAGAGGGATGGGAGAGTGAGGTGGAACAGGGTTGAAGCAGTGTTCTTTCTAGGGTGGCTGAGAGGGTTTCTCTGATGAGATGGTGTTTGAGCAGAGGTGTGGAGGAAGTGAGGGAGAACCAGGTGGGTATTTGGGAAAAGAACATCACAGGAAAAGAGAAGAGGTTCAACGGTCTCGAAGCGGAAGGGAGCATGGTGTGTTTGAGGAATGGGAGCAGGTGGAGGAGTGAGGGGAGAGGGCCAGGAGGGAAGCCCAGAGAGGTGAAGGTGGGCCCACTGGAGGGTCTTCCAGGTCACTGGAAGCACCTGGAAGCCACTGGGAGGCTTTGCTAGAGGGTGGCATGGTCAGACCTGTGTGTTTTAAGATCACTCAGTTGCTGTGTTGAGAATTGATCCAAGGGGGACAGGAGCAGAAGCAGGAGACCCATCAGAAGGCTGATGCACTCTTCCCAATGAGAGATGTACCCGTGTGTGGTGAGAATTTTTAGAATGTCCAAGTCTGCCAAGCTGTCCGATGGTCCAGAACATGGTGCTCTACTTTTATGTGAATTTCAAGCTCAGGATATAAACATCAGCCTGGAGTTGGAGAGGGAGCTGGCAAGGGCTTCCCTGGGCCCCTGCTCCTCTTCCTTTCCAAGGGCCCTAGCCTCGGCGTGCTCTGGGGCACAGACCCTGGTGAAGCCAGGTGGAGTCTGGGTGTCAGCAGCACTTGGTGCACACCTGAAGTGGCAGCAGGACCCTGACCACATCCTCACCAGCTTCAGGGCAGCCCCTTCCTCTCCTGTGGGGAGGAGTTGCACCTAGCATTCATCGCACAGGGCCCCCACAAGCCACACTTCCCCTTCCCCATCTTGCTGGAGTGAACTGGGCCTTTTCTTTCCTCCCTCTCTCCCTTCCCTCTTTTCTCCCTCCCTTCCCCTTCTTTTTCTGTTTTAACTGAGATATAATTTACATATGGCATTGAATGAAGTGTACAATGTGTTATTTGACACATTTATACATTGTGATTTGACTACCACTGTCGCTTTAGTTAACACCTCTAGCATGTCACGTAATTATCATTTCTTTTTTGTGATGAGAATACTTAATATGTAGTCTCTTAGAAATTTTGAAGTATATAATACAGTATTGTTGGCTATAATCACTGCGCTGTGCATCAGATCTCTAGAATTTATTCATCTTCTAGTTGCAAGTTTGTGCCCTAAACATCTCCCCATTTTCCCCACATCCCAGTCCCTGGTCACTACCATTTTACTCTCTGTTTCTATAATTTCAGCTTTTTTATATTTCACATACAAGAGCTATCATGAAGTATTTATCTTCTTCTATCTGGCTTAGCATCATGCCCTCGAAGTGTTGTCGCAAATGACAAGATTTCGTTCTTTTTAATGGCTGAGTACTATTCCATATGGCATACAGGTATTTATACCATCCCCTTATCCCTTCATTTACTGACACTTAGGTTGTTTCTGTATCTTTCCTATTGTGAATAATGCTGCAATGAACATGAGTGCAGGTATCTTTTCAATACCCTGTTTTTGTTTCCTTTGAATGTATACTCTGAATTGTGATTGCTAGATCATTATGGTAGTTCTATTTTTATTTTTTTTGAGGAACCTCCCTACTGCTTTCCATAGTGGCTACACAGTTTACATTCCCACCCACAGTGTACCAGGGTTCCCTTTCTGCTGTGTGCTGGCAGGATCTGTTCTGTCTTACCTTGATGATTGCCAGTCTCCTGGGTGTCAGGAGTAGTTGGGCCTTTTCTGTCCATGGTTTCAACCATGTCATCTGGGGTGCTACTTTTCTTCCACATCTCTGGATCTCAACTTACCCAGTTCACTTAGATGGTGGAGATGTGGCCCTTGAATGTTGGCCATACCAACCCTTATGTCGGTTTACACCATCTTATCTTCACCATTTGGATTCTGTCTTGGTTACCTACTGCTATGTGACAGATGACCACACACTGAGAGTCTTAAGACAACATCCATTTACTAGCTCTGAAGGCCAGCAGTGTGGTGAACTCAGCTGGATTCTGTGTTCACGGGATCACAAATCTACAGTCAAGGTTCAGCTGGATTGGCCTTATATTTGGAGGTTCAAGATAAAAATCTATTTCTAAGGTCATTCATGTTGGTGGTGGAACCCAGTTCTTTCTGGTTGTAGAACTTAAGACCCCATTTTCTTGGCTGTCGGCCAAGAGCTACTCTCAACTTCTAGAGGTCACCTGCATTCCTTGTCAGGTGGCCCCTTCTGTCTTCAAGCTGCAATGGTGCATTGAATCCTTCTCATGCTTTGACTCTCTCTAGCTTCCCTTCTCCTACCAGTTGGAGAAAGCTCCCTGCTTTTAGGGATCATGTGATTATACCTGGCCCATCTGGATAATTCAAGGTCGTTTCCCTCCCTGAAGGTGGGCTGTGCCGTGTAGCACAGCGTAAGCACAGGAGCGCTCTCTCATCATCATGATTGGCCCGGGGACAAGGACAGGACATCGTTAGGGCCATTTAGAAATTCTGCCTACCCTGACAGAGTCTTTTGCTTCCAATATCTATAGTATGTGTGGACCTGCCTTTGCCCTCATGACTGATATACCTTGGCGATTACACCTTGGCGATTACTGCAGTGTGCTTTTACTTCTAGGACCTGAGTTTCTTCTTTTTTAGAGAAACAGTTGGTATTTTGAAGCCATGTGGTACCCTACAGCCCAGCATAGCGACCAGAAATCAGTGTTTAATGTTTCTGACTCTGAATGGCAGAGAAGCAAGGAAACAATTGCCTGTTTTATCATTTTATGGCCATTAAAGCTTCTCATCCAAGCTAAAATGATAAGGGCTGAGATGTTCAAGGCACTGTGTGTGTGAAGTCTCCTGGATCATGAAATGGGAAGTGATCTCTAATGTCCTAGTGCGTCTGCTTTTTCCTGTCACAGCCAACTTCCAGGAAACATATTGATGTGTCTTCCCACCTCTGCTGGAAGCTCCCATGACTGCGAACTCATTACCTTACAATGCAGTCTATGCCGTTCTTGGACAGGTCTATTTATTAGAACATATCTTCCTTCTATTGGCCAGTGCTGGCTTCCTTCTGACTCGCCCAGTGTTCCCATTTATGGTCTTTGGTCACACTAGATGCCTCTTTTCTCTTATGAAATGTGGTTCAGAGGTTTAGAGGCAGGCATCAAGAGTTGGAGCATCTCTTCTTCAGCTAAATTCCAACTTTGCCAGGCAACGTGGTGCGTGGCCTTCTCTTCTGGTGCTGGGTACTCCTTTGGAATGCAGGCTGGGTTGAGGGCAGGGGCGTTCTCTTTGCCCTCATGAGTTGTCGTCACCACTGTGTCCCTGGCTCCTAGCACAATGCCTTGAACACAGTAGATACCAGTCGATTTTTACCGATGGACCCCAGTCTCCTTTGGAACTTGGGTGTTTGCATGTTCTTCCTGATTGACATTGCCCAGTCTTGCGAGCCATCCCTGGTCTCTACCTAGACACAGTTACTATTTTCTGTCTTAAATCTTTTCCAGAACTAGGCACACAAACAAATAAAACAACTTAATGATTCAGGTGCTTGAGAGAAGTTGCTTCCATAAGTAACACATTTTGGTTCTTGATTTAAATTGTACCTCATTTGGAGCTGTAGCAGGAAGGAGGAGGTAACTTCATTACAGAGAAAAAAAGATCACATGAAACTTGGAATTGGTTTTGCCTTTTCCTCTCTATTCAAGGGCATGGAGTTATTTAATCCGATGCATCTCTCAATGCATGCACTTGCTGCAGGGATGGGAATGAAGTCCCACTGACAGTAAGAAATTCTTTCCCAGAGGAAGCAGATGTGGTTGCCTTGCTGCTTGTTTACATAGCAGTCGCCTTGGTACCTAAAGGTAGCAAATGTGGGTGTTCATGGTGGGTACTTGATAGAATATTCTAATATTGCTGCTTTATTTAAAAGGCTTAGTTTTGTGTAATGTAACTATTGACACATTTGCATCATCTTTCTCCAGGAAAAAGTGTAGGTAATTGTATCTGTAAGAAACTGCAAGTTAGAGCCCCTAGATTGGTAGCTCAGCTATCTAACCTGAATGCTCCTGTGAAAGAATGATCCACACATAAAAATTTCGGATGTATCTGCTCTTTGAAAAGTGAATGTGGTACCTTCTATGTAAAATAGGAGTCTTGTCTTGTCTTTGTAACATTTCTCTTTTGTTCTTCCAACAAATATTTATTGACTCCTGTAATATGTAGAGAAGCACAGATTTTAAGTAGAATTTTTAAAAGAAAATCTCTAGTTGTATCCTTTAAGAGTGGCAGAAAAGCAATTATAGAAAAGTCATTTATTGTGTTTTAATACTGTTTGATCATCAGACTAGTTTGTTATTGACAACTTTGATCTGGAAATAATATATTTCATACATATTATGCAAATCAGTTAAAAGTAGAGCTCACTATTCTGGGTAGGAAATTTCAGTTGTTTAGTTCTTTATTTGTTTTTTCTCCCAATAGTGTGCCTAATAATTAACTGACATGATTATACAACTTTGAATTGTAAGTTACAAAGTAATAGAAGCTAATTCCTGTTTTCCATTCTTATCCTCTTCTCCAAACTCATGTTTTACTGTCTTTAGATTTTTGCATGTGGTTCGAGTCCAAAGAGGAGAAGGCAATGGCAACCCACTCCAGTACTCTTGCCTGGTACTGGAGGCAAGGTAATGGAGGAGCCTGGTACGCTGCAGTCCATGGGGTCGCTAGGAGTCCGACACGACTGAGCAACTTCACTTTCACTTTTCACTTTCATGCATTAGAGAAGGAAATGGCAACCCACTCCAGTGTTCTTGCCTGGAGAATCCCAGGGACAGGGGAGCCCAGTGGGCTGCCGTTTCTGGGGTCGCACAGAGTCGGACATGACTGAAGTGACAGCAGCAGTAACAGAGTCCAAAGAATACATTAAATCTGCAACCTTTTAAACCAAATTTCATTGACTAATTAACTCACTCATTCAGCAAACATGTATCAGGCCTGCCTTGTGTTTAGATCACAGTGCTAGGGTTAGAGAAGAAAAACTATGAGATAAAGGAGACTTGCCTTAAATTTTTTTTTAATGTTAACACATCTGTCACCTCACATAATTATTATTATTTTTTTTGTGGTAGGAAATTCAAGATCTATCTCTTAGCAACTTTCAAGTATGTAATACAGTATGGTTAACTATAGTCATCATGCTGTTCATCAGATCCCAAGAACTTATTCATCTAATAACTGGATGTATATACCCTTTGACTCACATCATCCCATTTTTCCTACCTCAGCCCCATGCAACCACCACTCTACTCTTTGTTTCTATGAGTTTAGCTTTTTTTAGATTTCACACAATAAGTGAGATCCTGAATTATTTCTCTTTCTCTGTCTGCGTATTTTATGTAGCATAATGCCCTCGATTCATCTACGTTGTTGCAAGTGACAGGATTTCCTTCTTTTTAATAGATGAATAATATTCCATTATGTATAAAGCTATCACACATCTTTATCCATTAATTTGTGAATGGACTCTTAGGTTGTTTCCATGTCTTAGCTATTGTAGATAGTGCTGCTATGAATGTTTGGTTACTGTAGATAGTGTTCCTATGAACGTAGGTGTGCAAATATCTCTTTGAGATACTGGTCTCCTTTAGAGGAGCCTTAACTGTAATGGATGTGAGAGTCGGACTGTGAAGAAAGCTGAGTGCCAAAGAACTGATGCTTTTGAACTGTGGGGTTGGAGAAGACTCTTGAGAGTCCCTTGGACTGCAAGGAGATCCAACCAGTCCATCCTAAAGGAGATCAGTCCTGGGTGTTCATTGGAAGGACTGATGCTGAGGCTGAAACTCCAATACTTTGGCCACCTCATGCAAAGAGTTGACTCATTGGAAAAGACCCTGATGCTGGGAGGGATTGGGGGCAGGAGGAGAAGGGGATGACAGAGAATGAGATGGCTGGATGGCATCACCAACTTGACGGACATGAGTTTGGGTAAACTCCAGGAGTTGGTGATGGAGAGGGATGCCTGGCATCCTGCAATTCATGGGGTTGCAAAGAGTCGAACATGACTGAGTGACTGAACTGAACTGAACTAACTGTAACGACTCTGTAGAGCAGTAGTTCTCCAAGTGTGGTCACATCCCAGTGTTGATGTTGTGTATGTATGTGTGTGTGTCTGTGTGCACTCACATGCTTGTACTACAGTACATACTGGTAGCTCTGGAATATGCTAGAGTAGGAAATGGACATTCATGATGATTTAAATAAAATTAATGCACTTTGTTTTTTAGAGCAGTGTTTGGTATAGAGAAAAACTGTGCAGTATATACATAATTTCCACTACCTCTTCTCTGTCCTCTCACTCTCCTCTATTATTAACATTTTGCCTTAGTCTAGTACATTTGTTGCAATTGATGAACAAATATTGATACGTTATTATTAACCCAGAGTTAACATCAGAGTCATTCTTCGCATTGTATATACTTTGTTGAGTTTTGTCAAATGCATAATGTCCACAATAACAGAGTCATATAGAATAGTTTCACTGCTCTGAAAATCCTCTGATTTCTATCTATTCATCCCTCCCTTCCTTCCTCCAAACTTAAGCAACCACTGAAAATTTTACTATTGTTTCTATAGTTTTTCCTTTTCCAGATGGTAGTGTAGTTGAAATAAGACATTCATAGTGTTTTTAGACTGGTTTCTTTCACTTAGCAATGTGCATTTAAGGTTCCTCCATGCCTTTTTGTGACTTGATGACCCAGTGCATTTAAGGTTCCTCCATGTCTTTTTGTGACTTGATGACCCATTGAATAATAAATATTCCATTGCCTAGATGTGCTATGATTTGTTTCTCTATTGGAGGACATCTTGGCTGTTCCCAAGTTTTGGCAATTGTGAATAAAGCTTCTATAAACATCCGTGTGTAGGTGGTTATGTGAATATAAGTTTTAAACTTAAGTGAATAACTACTAAGGAACACAGTGCTGGATCATTTTGTGAGATTATGTTTAGGCTGTAGATTCTGCCAAAGTAACCATAATATTTTATATTTCCACCAACAGTAAATGAGAGTTTCTGTTGCTCCACATCCCCACCAACATTTGGTGGTGTGAGCATTTCGGATTTTAGCTACCTAATAGGTGTGTAGTCAGATCACACTGTAGGACATTTATTTATGTTAATTGAAGTGAAGTTCATTACAAGCTATGTAAGTTACAGGTATACAATATACTGATTCATACTTTTTAAAATTTATACTCCATTTATAGTTATTATAAAATATTGACTATATTCTCTTATTGTACAGTATATCCTTGTAACTTATTTTAGACATAATAGCTTATACCTTTTAATTTCCCTCCCCTTGATTGCCTTTTTCCCTTCCCTCTCTCCAGTGATAACCACTAGTTTGTTCTCTATATGAACCTGCTTCTTTTTTGTGCTATTCACTCGTTTATTGTATTTTTTAGAGTCTACGTATAAAGTGATATCATATAGTATTTATCTTTCTCTGTCTGACATTTCATTAGCATAATACCCTCCAATTCAAACCATTGTGTTGCAAATGGCAAAATTTCATTCTTTTTATTGCTCAGCAGTATTCCATTATATGTATGTATATATATATATCTGGATATAGATATGGATACCACATCTTTATCTATTCATCTGTTGATGAACACTTAAGTTGCTTACATATCCTGGCAATTATAAATAGTGCTTCAGTGAACACTGGGGTCATGTATCTTTTCAAGTGAGAGTTTTAGGGTTGTTTTTTTTTATATATATACCCAGGAGTAGAATTGCTGGATCATATGTAGTTCTATTTTTAATTTCTTAAGAAACCTCCAGACAGTTTTCCACTGTGGCTGCACCAGTTTACATTCCCACCAACAGTGTATGAGGATTCTTTTTTGTCCACATCCTCACCAGCATTTGTTATTTGTGTTCTTTTTGATGCTAGCCATTCTGACAGAAGTGAGGTGATAGCTCATTGTAGTTTTCATTTGCATTTCCCTGATGATTAGCTATGTTGAGCATCTTTTCATGTGCCTGTTGGCCATCTGAATTTAGGATAATTTATTTTTTAACAGAGCAGCCTAGGCACCTGAGCCTCACAAATGCCCTGCAGAGATAGGCAGGAGTGGAAAGCTGTGACATATTAATGCATTCCGAGTCCTGCATGATTCAAAAATAGTTTTCTTCATCATCATTTGTATTCATTAATGTAGCTAGTTTCAGTCAGGTGTCAGAACCGATGAGCACTCTCAGAGGCCCTCTCACCCGCTCCACCATTCATACTGAATTTTTTTCCCCTTGCAGCACATCCTTTACTGATCCTCAGTTTTAGAGAGCTGGTCCTGTTGGGCTTTTCAGCTTACTGTCAGTGCAGTGAGTTTGCAGCTGATTTGCCTGCAGGGGAACAGCATTTTGCTGGAGGTATCTTTGGTGTCATTTTGGACAGTACCTCATAGAGTTTGTGTTTACGTAGATGGTCTCTTGGAATTTCCTGGCTTTAGTTTTCTCTGGTGCCTGATGGAGGTCAGTATCAGTAATAGTCATGATTGTCAGCTCACCAACTCTGCCTATTTCAGGATTTTTGCATCTTGGTGGTAAAAACCAAAGATCCAGAAAATCAACAGGATATTCCCATGCTAGAGGTAACATACACTTTGAACATCATGTCCCATCTCAAAAATCTTTTTTAAAGCCCTTCTAAAAAAATCTCAGAGCTATTTCTCCAAAGTTTTGCTTTTCTCAGTTTTATCTCATTAATAGTAATTATAATACTAATGGGAGAGGGTGCTAGGAGTCTTAGAGCTATTCTTGTGTAGAAAATATACTTCTTTTGCTCTTATAAACATATGTGTGTATTGTTCATATAAAATACATGTGTGCATATGTGTATTATATTTAATAAACATATATATATATGCTTCCTGGTGGCTCAGTGGTAAAGAATTCACCTGCCAATATAGGAGACTTGGGTATGCTCCCTAGGTCAGGAAGATCCCCTGAAGAAGGAAATGGCAACCAGTTTGAGTATTCTTGCTTGGGAAATCCCATAGACAGAGGAGCCTGGCAAACTGTCATCCATGGGGTCACAAAAGAGTTGGACATGACTTAGAGACTAAAGAACTACTATATCCATATATATATATATATATATATATATATATATATATATATATATAATTATCTAGGGTATTCTAGGCCAGCACTGTCCAATAAAACTTCCCGGATGATGAAAATTTTCTGCACTGTCTACTATGGTAGCCACTTGCCACATATGTCTATTAAACATTTGAAATGCAGCTAGTGCAACTGAGGAACTGTATTTTTCATTTTTAATTAATTTAAATTATATGGTCCTATGTGCTTAATGGCTGAGAAATATAGGGGAAGACATAGATTGCTTGTTCAGTGCTAACTCTTTCCTTTGGCAAATTCACAGATATTTTATAGGAGGTAGAAATAAACTAAATTTGGAAACCTTTTGGCCTATTAACTTTAACTATGAAATTTGAGATGCTTACTTAAAAATTTGTTTCTTGATGTGATTTTCTGTGTCAAGTCGTCAAGTCTGGCCCCAGATAGTTCTTAAGAAGTTTGTAAATGATACACAGGAAGTTTTAGGAACATGAGGCTTCAGTGTTTCCCTTGATGTCCTCTGTGGGCTGGGATAAAGAGCCAGACAATGCTGAGCTTCCGAGTCCCATGTATAACAAGAACCACAGAGAGTAAGTACACTGTTAAGAGGTCTAGCGTCAGTGATGGATGGGACTGAGCAGAGCTATGGAATGAATTCCCTTTGCTCTGGAAATTTCTGATTTGGAAACCAGAGAAGTCAGGTGACTGGGAAGTGTATTAGTCAGGACTGGCTAGGGTATGCTGTGATAACAACAGGTTCAGCCTGAAATCTCAGGGACTTAATATCACAAAGGCTCAGGTCTTGCTCTTTCCAAATCTAATGTCATTGGGCAGCTGTTTAGAGCCTTTGTCCCTCATGCAGTAACTCTGTGATCCTGGCTGTTGCCATCTTGCTCTTTCATCATTGAAGCCACCAAGTTCCATGCAGGAGAGAAAAAGAGTGTGAATGGTGGCACACACTAGCTCTTAAGTGTTTAGACCCAAAAGGGACACAATCCCTTTTGCTCACACGCCAGGGGCCAGTGCTTGACCGTGGCCTTGACTGTGCAAGGGGCTGTGAAGTGTGGAGGAGCCCAGAGATATTTGGTAAGTTGCGAAAGTGTTAAGTTGCGAATTTGTTAAGCAATTAACAAATCCTCTGCATTTAAAAAATTCCAACAGTTTAGAATGATTTTGGAATTTTCAACTATTTACATTAATTTCCTTAGATATAATTTGGGAGGTTGTGCAAAATATTTTATCTCTAGGCTTTTGTTCCAGTTTGGAATTCACTGGGATACTCTGTTGATGTAAATTTGACTTCTGTTACTTTTTTAACATTTGGTGTTACAATGCTAATTCACCTTAAGATCCTTTGGGCACAGGCATTCATAGATTTAAAAGAAAATTATGATAATTTCATTATCCATTTGAGCAGTTTTAGTTCACCTCTTTTGGGATGTCGATTGGAGAAGGGAATGGCAACCCACTCCAATATTCTTGCCTGGAGAATTCTATGGACAGAGGAGCCTGGCAGGCTACAGTCCACGATGTCACAAAGAGTTGGACGTGACTGAGTGACTTACACTTTAAAATACAAATGGAAAGAGTATCATACATAATTTCCTCAAGCTTGTACTGAAGTTGGGCATTACTATAAAATTTTAGAAGCATGCTGTGATTTGTTTTGTTTATTTTTAGCTTTGCAAAACCAAGTGTACTACATATCCTGGTGAAATGCATTCTTCATTCATAACAGCCAGCTTTAAAGTGGCAAACATGGAGAAATCACTGTTTTTCCTAAATCTCTTTCTCCCATATCACATCTTAAGCCAATCATCTGTTGATGGGCACTTGAGTTACTTCCATGCCTTGGCTATTGTAAATTGTGCTGCTATGAACATTGAGGTGCATGTGTCATTTTGAATTGGCGTTTTCATTTATTTTCCAGATATATACCCAGGAGTGGAATTGCTGGATCATATGATAGCCCTATTTTCAGTTTTTTAAGGAACCTCCATACTGTTCTCCTTAGTGGCTGCACCAATTCATAATCCTACCAACAGTGTAGGAGGGTCCCTTTTGTCCATATCTTCATTAGCATTTGTTATTTGTATACATTTTCAGGATGGGCATTCTGACTGGTGTGAGTTGATACCTCACTGCAATTTTGATCTGCATTTCTCTAATAATTAGCAATTAACAAGCACTTCTTTTTTTTTCCTCTTAAAATGTTATTTATTTTAAATTAGAGGATAATTGCTTTACAATGTTGCATTAGTTTCTGCTGTATCACAGTGTGAAGCAGCCATAGGTATACATATGTCCCCTCCCACCTCCCACCTCATCCCACTCTTCTGGGTTGTTGCAGAGCACCAAGTTGAGCTCGCTGTGTCACACAGTGAATTTCCACTGGATGTCTATTTTACATATGGTGATGTATGCTTCAATGCTCCTTTCTCAGTTTGTCTCACCCTCTCCTTCCCCCACTGTGCCCGCTCGTCTGCTCTCTATGTCTGCATCTACTGCTGCCCTACAACTATGTTAATCAGTACCATTTTCCTGGCTTCCATATATATGCATTAATGTATGATATTTAATAAGCACTCCTTGATGATTCTAACATTGGGATAGTCTGGGAACTCTGCTTAGTTTATTTTCAAGTAACCAAGTTTGTCTAGGAATGGGAGGTTGAATTCTTGTCGGGTTGAAAACAGGATTATTTTTACATAAATAAGGTTAATGACAAAATAAATTGGGTTGTATTTAATCAGTTTCTCAAACTTCAGTCATTACTCTGCAATTTTCACAATTTTTGCATGGTCTCATAATTTGTACAGTTATTTGTTTAATGTTTTTCTTTCATTACACAAATCAACTTATTGAAATGGGAAATTTCATGCTGTGAAATTGTGATTTTATCATTAAAAAGTTTTGTATACCACTTTTAATTATTTCAAGTACTCAGTGTGGAACCTGCATCATATTTGGGGGACATAGTGTAAATTAATTCATTGTTCCAATGTAAGAAGGTCACTGCTTTTAAAGTACTAGTTTATGGATTTATTGGCTGAATTATGCCCTGTAAGCTTGAGATATGCAAACATGCTTGTCAGAATTCAAGCATTTACATTTCATTCGTAGCCTTTATCAAAGCAGAACATTTTTGGTTATACTAATAAGTGGTTAATATAATAAATGATCAGCAGCACTGACATTTTTAATGTAGTCATTTGTTTGACCTCACCTTTAGTTAGCTGTGCTCATCTCTCTATTTGCTTATGGTGACGACAAAAAAAATTACTATTTTCAAATCGGCTTTTAAAAAAAGTAAATACTAAGTCCATTCACCATGAATTTTGTTACAGAAAAGTTGCTCACTCTACAAATCACTAGATACATATACTTTCAGACATGGAACATTTTCTATGTCCTGCAGAAGGTTTATAAGGTAAATTTAAATGTGTGTACCATTGGTGTTTTTGGCAATTTGAAATAATATCTAATAATTCCATCTTAACTGAGAGCTACATTCTTTCTATTTTCTTATATTTACCATCAGTCTAACACCCTCTCTTGACCCCGTGTCTTCCTCAATTACTACCTTGAAAGGATATTTCTCTCCTCCCACGCAACCCACTCCAGTGTTCTTGCCTGGAGAATCCCAAGGATGGGGGAATCTGGTGGGCTTCCGTCTATGGGGTCGCACAGAGTCGGACACGACTGAAGTGACCTAGCAGCAGCAGCAGCAGCAGAAGCAGCAGCATGCTTCCTTTGCCCACTCCAGGTAGGTTTTTCTCCTCTTATCAAGGGGATCAATGGCTTTTGCTTAATTTAATTCAGCAGCTGGTTCTCGGATCTCATCTTACTTGACCTATGGGCTGACGTTGACACAGATGGCTATCTCTTCCTGGAGACTTGTTGTCACTTGGCTCCCAGGACCCTTTCCCTCCACCTTGATTTCCTTGTATCTCTGGGTCTCTACTTCTGCATCCCCTTGGCTGAGTCCTCCTCATCTGTCCTCATCTCATCTGAGTCCCTTTACACTGGACTCAGATAAAGACAGTGAAATAAGGACAAAGATGCATGTAGAGAGATGTTTCACAGCATAATTTAAGTAAACAATTGAAAACAATAGGAGGAAGGAAGGTTAAATAAATTATGAAATGTTCATGTGATGGAATATTGTACACCTGGTAAAGTATTTTTTCCAGGTGTAATGAAGGATACTGGAAATATCAGTGATCTTTTAAATTAAAGTAGGATATTCAACTGTGCTTATAGAATTATGCAGTTTTATAGAAAAAAATCACATACATATACAGTTCAGTTCAGTTGCTCAGTCATGTCTTACTCTTTGCGACCCCATGAACTGCAGCATGCCAGACCTCCCTGTCCATCACCAACTCCCAGAGTTCACTCAAACCCGTGTCCATTGAATCAGTGATGCCATCCAACCATCTCATCCTCTGTCATCCTCTTCTCCTCCTGCCCTCAATCTTTCCCAGCATCAGGATCTTTTCAAATGAGTCAGCTCTTCACATAAGGTGGGCAAAGTATTGGAGTTTCAGCTTCAGCATCAGTCCTTCCAATGAACACCCAGGATTGATCTCCTTTAGGATGGACTGGTTGGATCTCCTTGCAGTCCAAGGGACTCTCAAGAGTTTTCTCCAACACCATAGTTCAAAAGCATCAATTCTTTGGCACTCCCCTTTTTTTATAGTCCAACTCTCACATCCATACATGACCACTGGAAAAACCATAGCCTTGACTAGATGGACCTTTGTTAACAAAGTAATGGCTCTGCTTTTGAATATGCTATCTAGGTTGGTCGTAACTTTCCTTCCAAGGAGCAAGCATCTTTTAATTTCATGGCTGCAGCCACCATCTGCAGTGATTTTGGAGCCCCCAAAATAAAGTCATCCACTGTTTCCCCATCTATTTGCCATGAAGTGATGGGACCAGATGCCATGATCTTAGTTTTCTGAATGTTGAGCTTTAAGCCAACTTGTTCACTCTCCTCTTTCACTTTCATCAAGAGGCTTTTTAGTTCCTCTTCACTTTCTGCCATAAGGGTGCATATCTGCATATCTGAGGTTATTGATATTTCTCCCAGCAATCTTGATTCCAGCTTGTGCTTCATCTAGCCCAGCATTTCTCATGATGTACTCTGTATATAAGTTAAATAAGCAGGGTGACAATATACAGCCTTGATATACTCCTTTTCCTATTTGGAACCAGTCTGTTGTTCCATGTCCAGTTCTAACTGTTGCTTCCTGACCTGCATACAGGTTTCTCAGCAGGCAGGTTAGGTGGTCTGGTTATTCCCATCTCTTTCAGAATTTTCCACAGTTTATTGTGATCCACACAGTCAAAGGCTTTGGCATAGTCAATAAAGCAGAAATAGATATTTTTCTGGAACTCTCTTGCTTTTCAATGATCCAGTGGATGTTGGGAATTTGATCTCTGGTTCCTCTGCCTTTTCGAAAACCAGCTTGAACATCTGGAAGGTCACGGTTCACGTATTGCTGAAGCCTGGCTTGGAGAATGTAAATATACATGCATACTCAAAATATCATATATATACATAGAAAAAAGGCAGGTGTAAACATATCACAATTTTGATAGATGTTAACTATTTGAAAAATTCCAAAAGGATTATGCATTAATATAGTCCATGGAATTCTCCAGGCAAGAATACTGGAGTGGGTAGCTATTGCCTTCTCCAGGGGATCTTCCTGACCCAGGAATCAAACCAGGGTCTCCTGCATTGCAGGCGGATTCTTTACCAGCTGAGCTATCAGGGGAACCCATAAAGAAAATAGTTTTTGTGAAAGAAAGCAAAACCTGTCAAGATGGCAGAAAGAGCTGCTTCCCTGGGTAGGTTTCCAGGGAAGAGTATGACAAAGGGGCCAGTGGAGAAACATCCCAGATTTTCCTGAACCACTTCTTTCGATGTTGCCTTTTTATTTTAAACTAGTGTGAGGTCCAGGGGTATAATGCACATTCACATTCTAATCTTATAAGAAAAATACCCATGGAAAAACTTGATGTGATTTTTCTGAATATCCATGACCTAAAAATATTTTACTTCTGGAGGAGTCAGAACAAAGGGAGATGGAAGGAAGCCTTCTACGCTGTACTGCTGGAGTCACCAGCTTTGACTCTGAGCTTAAGGTGTAGGACTGAGTCGTAAATGCCCATCCACACCTGTTCTAACATCTTTGAGTGACCAGAAAGTTATGGAGTGTAGACATCTTTCAGTAGGAAAGTGGAGTTTGTTGAGGCACATTTGGGGCCACTTTGCAGGGAGAAACCAAGCTAAATCCCATACCATGTTTACAGCCCAATGAGACGAGATTTTTTGAAAAAAAGATTATTTAATTAATTTACTTGGCTGTGTCTGATCTTAGTTGTGGCATGCAGGATCTTGTGTTGTGGTGCACAGGGTGCTCTCTGGTTGTGCTGTGTGGACTCTGTAGTTGCAGCACGTGGGTTTAGTTGCTCCGCGGCATGTGGGATCTTAGTTTCCCCATCAGGGATTCAACCTGCATTCCCTGCATGGGCAGGCAGATGGTTAACCACTGGGCAACCAGGCAAGGCCCAGAGACAAGATTTCTTAGTGGGTGGGTTGCAGGTGCTTTATTATCATGTCCCCTCTGAAGTGCTCCCATATTAACCGGGACTTACGGTTGCTGTCTTTGTTGAACTCTCTCAGCGTGTCACTTTTCAGTTTCAGAAGAAAGATATTTCAATCAAATCACCTTCCATTTAGGACATTAATTAATCAGGGCAAGATTGCCCTGCAATGACCTAAGAGAATGACAGGATGTTTTGATTTACTCTTAATACATATGGGACTTTTCCCCTTGGGCCCAAGCTGTGATACATATACATTTTATAATTAAAATTATGTATTTCACAATTACATACAAGAGTAGGTATTAACTGACAGCATCAACTGCCATCCAGTTTCAGAAGCAGCATGTTAACAAATATATTTAAAAAGGATTAACAAATATGTGAGCCCCACCTCATGGACGCTGGTCCCTGTCCCTTTTCTTCCCTCTCTGGCATTACTGCCATCCTGAATTTGGTGTCACATGCACATGTCAGTTTGCTTTGGGGAGGATAACTTTTCTTGGCAACCATACCCAGTTAAGTAGACGAGAGCTCAAAATACCACTTCCTGACAGACTGTAATGTAATCGCTCTCCTACAGTGGTCGGGGTGAGCCTCCAAAATGGTTTTCTTGGCTGACCTTCCCATTTTCCATTGTGCTGGTCCCACAAGGGTTTGTGTGGAAGGACATGGATCGACTGAAGCTTTTGGTGTTGCTGATGTGGCAGAATCTTCCAGACAGGTGACCCCTGATGACTCATCACAGACCCGGAGTCCTGGTTGGTGCCCTTCAGCATGTGGTATCTTTCTCCAAGATGGGTGGGTGAGTGTGTGTGTGTTTCGGGGCGGCGGGGGGGGGGGGGTGGTGGCGGTTACTGGACAAAGCTCCTCAGTATGCCTGTCCTTCCCAGGGCTCTGGCAGAGAACATTGAGTCCAGAGAGTCAGGAAATCCAGCAAGCATCACCTTTTTGTCTCCAATCACGTTTATGATCTTTTCTTGATCAGAGTTCAATTTGTTATCAAAACCCTCCCCTCTTACCCCTGGTGGAACAGCAAACTAATTACTGTTTCTTTTTATCTCAAGTTCCTGCAGTCAGATGTTCTAATTGATGTAGCTAAGAGGATACAAATTAAGTGCAGTGATACTTCCTGAAATACTCTAGGTATTCCACTAAAAAAGGGGTTTCATGGGATATGCTAGTTTAGATAAACCTCTTGAAAAATGACAGAACTTCACAGAACCTTCAGTGTCCTAGTGCTTCCTGGGATTCTCCAAGAGTGAAATAAATATACATGGATGGTTGTCAAAGTCATCATTTTTAAAACTGAAGCATCTCGTGAAATGATGAGCTTGGGACAGACTTTGGGCTCTACTGGAGTGTAGTTATTTACTTTCCATGCATTTCCCCCCACTTTATTATGCTTGCTTTCTAAATGGTTGCTTTGGGCAACAACAGGAACTCTGTGTGTGTGTGTGTGTGAGAGAGAGAGAGAGAGAGTGAGGGGAGAGGGAGAGAGAGGTGTGTTAACAAGTTGGATCTTTCACAAACTGGTTAATTAGTCTATAAGTCTGCAAATTATAGAAAGCTCACTAAAGGCATTTTTTGAAGGATTTTGGTGTTCTAGCATCTGCATCTCCTCATTCTCCAAATCCCAGTTGTGCCAAATAGATGAAAAGTTAATTCCATTATGGAGTGCAGAACTGCAAAAGGAAGTTCAAAAAAGGCCCTGTTGTTTTTCCATTGCAGCATTTCCCAGGAGTGTCCGTCTTTGGGACCTACTCTGCCGCTAATGGTCTAGTGTTTTTGACAGATTTGCGGTTGTTTCTGCTTCTGGGATGAGCAAACTGCAGGGGAAGTTCCTGTAAAGACTGTGGGGAAAAGGCACAATTAGCAGATAAAAAGCCAGGTGATAGAAAATAAAAAGAGATTGGGTGTTCAGTGTGTTTTAGGGTTGGACACTGACTGAGGGACTAAATTGAACTGAGAGTGGGGGGATTGAAGGCAAGAAGGTCAGGAAACACAAATCATATTTATTGGGATTGGAACAGTGTTTGGCTGTCCTCTTGTCTTTGAGATTTCAGTGATCTGCCCCTGGGGGTGTGTGACCTGGGAAGGCTGAATATTGTTTCTCTTATGTTGACTGGACTTGGTTGTTACATTTATTGAGATTTTCATTAGTGAATTTTTTACCTGAAGGCATTAATTTTTAAGAGTATTATTATTTTAACATACTATTATTTTTAGCAGTATTGTGTACATTTTTTCTCAGCTACTTGAGGTTGAATCGAAAATAACAGTTTTTAAAAGTAGTGAGTTCAGTACAGCTGTATATAAGACCAGTTTTTTAAAAATCTCATGTTGAATGACTAAATTTGCATTTGAAGATGGTGAAGTCAATGCACTGTGTAGAGCTAATGTCTGAGACAAAAGGGAAATGGTACCTTTGACTGTGGGCACCAGACAGTCCAGGTGGCTCTGCTGAGTTTCATGATGAGCTTGTATTAGTTTGTTATTCTAAATGCCCAACTCTCAACCGGTCCTAAAACATGGCGCCCAGGCCCCGTAGTACAGTGGTTGGAACTTCTCTTTCTTTCCACCTCTGCTTACCTAATATGAGATCTTGCAGGCTTCTGCCACAGGTCATACCAGGGCCACTTGACAGGGCTGTTGAGATGGCTGGAGACCTGAGCAGAATAAAGAATATCCTCTTTTCCTCCTGTTATTTATGAAACACACACACACACACATGTCTGTGGGAGTGAGCTTCTGCTGAAGGGGGAAATGGGAGACTTCTGACAGTTTCACAATTTATTCACTTTTAATTTCTTTCCCCCATTTTCCTTGTAGGATCTTCTTCATTATGCAGCATGGAAAATGCCTAAATTATTTGCTGTTCCTATTCTTTACTTTGTCAACCATTTAATGGGGGACCATTACATGGGGGGACCATGCTGATGGTCCAGCCTTGGGTTTTGTGAGTGGGAAGGAGATTTTTCAATGAAGGAGACATGGTGTCTGCCTGCCTTAAAAACCTCACTATTGAGTGGGTGGAACTTGTGTGGGTAGCTGGAGAGGCCTTCATGGAGAAAGTGAGTTGTGAGTGTGAAATGAAGTGAGGAGAATGATTCAGATATCAGGAGAGTGGAAGTATTGTGACCAATTTTTT
Organism: Bos indicus x Bos taurus; assembly: GCF_003369695.1. Classification (NCBI taxonomy): domain Eukaryota; kingdom Metazoa; phylum Chordata; class Mammalia; order Artiodactyla; family Bovidae; genus Bos; species Bos indicus x Bos taurus. Next base: position 76,686,071 of record NC_040083.1, on the reverse strand, counting down.
TTTTCAAACATAATTCCCCTTTTCTAAATTGTAGATATTCTACTTATGGCTTCATTGGCTATTTATCTTCTTGTGTAATCCCTTGTGTTCTAATCCATAGGATTAAGCAATGGAATATTTCTTTTCACTGTTGATCAATTCCTCTGTGGGTTGCAGTTGCATCCAGGACTAAATTTGCATTGAAGGATGGCTAAGTTTCAGTGGAGCTGCGTGAAATTCATGTTAGCTTAGGACTAAATGCAGAGTAAAGTGTTTCAGAGGGGCTCCAAACAACAACATTTTTATTTCCTCTTTCCTTTTTGTGCATTGGTATGTTCTTTCTGCAGCTGAGTTGAAGGAGAGCATATTACCGAGATGTTTGTGCATCCTTGATGCCAATTATTTCCTTGTATGTAGGTTATGTAACTATAATAGAATTCTAGGGAAAAAACCTCAGTGGTTCAGGGTGCTTCTTTACAAAAGAGATAAAAGCAGTATATATTTTAATAGAGTCAGATGTAGGACTACTGATGCTATAGGAAAACCTGTGAGAGTTAATAGCTTGGGCTCTGTTGCTGTTCTGGCTAAAACCAAATTTGTTCTTGATGGGAAATTGAGACAAAATTCATTTTGACCAGCCTTTCCTTGCTGTGATGGACGGTTAAACCATGGTAAGTTTCTGGTGGTGAAGACACTTTGGTGAAATTTTAAAAATAATTCTTGGGGTGCTAGATCCTTGAGTTTACCCATTCTAGTACTCTTGCCTGGAAAATCCCATGGACGGAGGAGCCTGTGAGGCTACAGTTCATGGAGTCGCAAAGAGTCGGACATGACTGAGTGACTTCATTCACCCCAAACTTCAACTCTATTCATGTCCAAAAGTGCCCAATGTGTAGTCAGCCCGGGAAAGTCTCTTCATACTCTCCTGATACATTTAATCATTCCGTTTTCTGTGCTAGTTCCTTATACAGAATGATTTGTGGTTAACTCTCTCTCTCATCAAGGACTCTTCTAGTATGTCTGCATTTCCCAGTCTGCAGACCAGGACTGCCATGTAGGGAGGGCTTAGAAAATATTTGCTGCATTCAATTCATTTGTTGAGAGCCTCTATTGTGGTGTTGGAAGTTCACCAACTCCAGCAGTGTCCTGGAGATCTGTTATTACATCCCATCTATGTCTTCAGAGGCCTTTCAGCAGATTTCTGAGATGAGGTGGTTTGTATTAAAATTCAGTTTCTTGCAAGTAGAGAGAAATATACAGATGGTCTTTATCTCTTATTCCACTGAGATAGGCTTTTTGGAGTGGGGAGGAGAGGGAGGCGGTAAAGTCTTGGTGCTTAGGAATAATTAGAAGTGCTTTTGACAAAACCTGTTTGATTCATTTGGAACCGTGGCTTTTTGGTGACCTTTCATAATCCACTACTAATGGCATTTTCCCCACTGGCATAAATTTTACTTTCTGTTGATAATAACTTGGGTGACACCATTAATATTCTCTTCTTGCTCTGCTGAAAACAACAGCATGTCAAACAAGATGAATGGCAGGGGTTAGATGGAAAGTAATGCTGTTTGCAGTGCAAGCAGTGTGGAAAGGATCCCTGCTAACCAAATGCTTAGACAAAACATGCTTACAGTGGTGCTTGGAAGGATATTCATAATCAGTCTATGGCATCATGTTGATTCAAGATGTCTTTGTTAATGCAAGAGTTTACTTCAAATTTAGGCATAGTGCTGAATATTCAGTGATTGCTATCAAAGGACTTAGTGGGGGGTGTGTGTGTGTGAATGGAGACATTAACTAATGTTCCTTTAAACAAAGGCATAGAATAAGTCCCATTATGTTATAGGTTTTAATGACTTAGACATAGATTCATGGGCCAGTGGAAACAGGTGGGCTCACCTGGTAGAATACATAAGCTGAAGATGAGCTGGGGAAGGGTTTGATCACTTGACTGGCAAGCACCCTTGAACTGCCATGTTTGAGAAAGTGCATTCTTTTCCCTGCCGTCTGCTGGCTGCCAAATGTAGTTTGCCAGGGACTCTGGAGGCCCTGATGATGGGCAAAACCTTAGGCTATTGTAAAGTGTACAGCCTAGAAGAGATGCTCAGTGTTGGTCTGCCTTGGTGAGCTATCAGCATTATAAGTCAGCAGAGTATGTTTTTATAGCCCCTTTGGTCTCAGCTTCAAAATTGTGTCTCTGTATCCCACCGCTGCATCTCTATATGCTTCCCTAGTGGCTCAGAGGGTAAAGCGTCTGCCCGCTATGTGAGATACCGGGGTTCAATCCCTGGGTCAGGAAGATCCCCTGGAGAAGGAAATGGCAACCCACTCCAGTTCTCTTGCCCGGAAAATCCCATGGATGGAGAAGCCTGGTAGGCTATTGTCCATGGGGTCGCAAAAAGTTGGACACGACTGAGCGACTTGACTTCACTTCATGGAATTTAGTGAATGTATGTTATTCACTGTTGATCAACAGAGATGTTTTGTCTGTACAAGGGAGTAATGTGAATAATTCTTTGCAGTAGGATTATACATTAATATACTCATACATACAGTATAGTATGTTTTACATTGAGCTTCCCTGGTGGTAGAAGGGAAGATGGTAAAGAATCTGCCTGCAATGGAGGAGACCTGGGTTCAATCCCTGGGTCAGGACTCTTCTTGAGAATCTTCCCCTGGAAAAGGAAATGGCTACACACTCCAGTGTTCTTGCCTTGGAAATCCATGGACAGGGGAGCCTGGTGGGCTGTAGTCTATGGGGTTGCAAAGATTTGCACATGACCAAGCGACTAAAACATACACACACATTTTTTATGTTATATATAATATATATGATACACATTGAACTTTGTACCATATATCCACTAATATATTAGAATCTGGTAAAAGAGCTTTAACCCACTCCAGTGTTCTTGCCTGGAGAATCCCATGGACAGAGGAACCTGGTGGGCTGCTGTCCATGGGGTCGCACAGAGTCGGATATGACTGAAGCGACTTAGCGTACATGCGTGCAAAAGAGCTTTTTTCCTCAAATTTGTTGAAGGTGTTTAAGAATTATTAGCATGTAGGGAACTTGTATTCTCTTGGTTAAATCCACCTAATTTTTACAGATCTTATGTGTGTGTGTGAGAGAGAGAAACATGATACATTAGTGCCTGAGTACAGAGCTGGAATTCAGGTTTTGTAACACCTGGCACAGCACTGTTTGTACTGTGCTGTGCTCTGTTGCTCCAGTCTTGTCCAACTCTTTGCAACTCCATGGACAGTAGTCTGCCAGGCTCCTCTGTCCATGAGATTCTCCAGGCAAGAATGCTGGAGTGAGTTATCATGCCCTCCTCCAGGGGATCTTCCTGACCCAGGTATCGAACCCGAGTCTCCTGCATCTCCTGCATTGCAAGCGGATTCTTTTCCTGCTGAGCCACTGGGGAAGCCCCTCTCTTTGTACTACCCCACCTAGCTTGTCCTTTCTTTGCTCTTCCCTGAGTCATATCTGGGTAGTGGGAATCCCAAAAGTGAACTCTTAAAGATGCAAAGTAGTGTTTCTCACTGGGCTTCCCTGGTGGCTCAGACAGTAAAGAATTCGCCTACAATGCGGGAGACCTAGGTTTGATCTCTGGGTTGGGAAGATCCCCTGGAGAAGGGCATGGCAACCCACTCCAGTATTCTTGCCCGGAGAATCCCATGGACAGAGGAGCCTGCTGGGCTACAGCCCATGGAGTTACAAAGAGTCAAGACATGACTAAGCGCCTTTCACCACCACTAAGGAATATTTCCCATCTGTCCCTGAAACGGAGGATCAGTGAGGCTGCACTGCACCCCAAGGGTTTGACAGGAAAGCCAGCTTTAGCTGTGAGACATGATATGTCTCTCATTCAGAATTTAATGATCTGAAGAACTCAACTACTTCTAAATTATTTTTCTCGGTTTTAATGAAATTGCTTAGTGTAATTAAGTGCTATGTGGCAGTAAAGCACAATGCACTATTTACAGATCTCTTGTCTCCTAAAGATCAAAATGGGACTGGAAAATTAGTCATGTTCCTGTTAAATTATTTATGAATTACTCTGTGGTTTAATGAGATGGTTGTTAGTGTAAGGGCAAACCAGCTAATTTTCTGCATCAGATTACAGAAGGACATTTTAGATCAAAAATATAAACTATAAGTGTATGTAATTTTACACACCAGTGAGAAAATGGCATAACTCAGGTTGGCTGTCTATGAATGATCTTCTCCAGCCCCCTGTGCAGAATTCTGATCTAGGTTCATGTGTCTGATGTCATCTCGATGAGAATGTATTAGTGAATGCCCAGACATAGCTAGTCATTGATATTCGTTTCTCTGCCTGAAGCCTCGGGACAGAATTACACCAGTCGTCCAGAACACAAGGAAGCTAAGGCATTGACATATGTTTATTTAGTATCCACAGCAGTGGACTTTATTATATGTTTTCTTTTGGGGGGTGGAATTAATAGACTGTATCTCTAGATATATGTCAGAAGATAGAGCCTTTCTCTATATTGTTTCTTTTTTTACAACTGCTTTGGTTTTACTAGGGTGCAAATAATATTTCCCAAGCCCAAGTTATTTCCCTTTCAGTAGATCTGAGACTTTTTCTTGACTAATCATTGATATTTTTACTTTGAAAATTGGCAACACGTTTGTAAAATACAGATGTCTATGCTTGACTGAATCCTTTTTCTTTTGCCATATTTCCCCATGATTGATTGAGGGGATTCTGTGACTGGGAAAAATTCCGGTGCCTATGTTATACTCTGTATTGGCAAGGAATATTATTTAAAAACATGCTTACTTGCTCCAGGTCCCTTCCTATAGCTAGTGTGGGAACAGAGAAGGAGCACTTCATCTAGGTAAACTCTTTAAAGAAATTTATTAATACAAAGGGTTGTGGGGGGAAGTTTTATACTAATTGTTAAGAAACACTTTAAACATATTCTCCTAAGGAATAAGCACTTACCCTTTTTTTTCCAAGAGTTTTTTTTTTTTTTTTTTAATTGGAGCACAATTTCTTTACAATGTTGTATCGGTTTCTGCTGTACATTAAAGTGAATCAGCTATACATAAGCATATATTGCCTCCCTTCCACTCCACCCCTACCCCACCTTCTAGGTCATCACAGAGCTGAGCTGAGCTCCCTGTGCTATGCAGCATATTCTCACTAGCTATCTATTTTACACATGGTAGTGTATATATATATATATGTCAGTGCTAATATGCACTCATAATATATGTCTCTCAACTTGTCCCTCCCTCCCTTTCCCCCACTGTGTCCACAAGCCCATTCTTTATGTCTGTCTCTATTCCTGTCCTACAGATAGATTCATCAGTACCATTTTTATGCATTCCATATGTATGTGTTAATATAAAGTATTTGTTTTCCTTTTCTGACTTTCCTTTTCTGACTTCACTCTGTATGACAGACCCTAGGTTCATCCATGTCACTGCAAATGACCCAGTTTCATTCCCTTTTTGGTTGAGTAATATTCCCTTGTGTATTTGTACAACATCTTTATACATCCATCTGTCAATGGCCGTTTAGATTTCTTCCATTTCCTGGCTATTGTAAATAGTGCTGCAGTGAACACTGGGGTACATATATCTTTTCAAATTATGGTTTTCTCAGGGTGTATGCCTAGTAGTGGGATTGCTGGGTCATACGATAGTTTTATTCCTAGTTTTTAAAGGAACCTCCATATTGTTCTCCATAGTGGCTGTACCAACAGTGCAAGAGGTTCCCTTTTCTCCATATGCTCTCCAGCATTTATTGTTTGTAGATTTTTTTGCTGATACCCATTCAGTCCACTGTGAGGTCATACGTCATTATAGTTTTGATTTGCATTTCTCTAATAATCAGTAATGTTGAATATCTTTTCAGCACTTATCCTTAAGCTCCAAAATTTCAGCAGAAATATTCTCTTCCAATGATGAGAATAAATTCTCTGTAGTGAGTCTGAAGGCCTACTGTGTGCCTTTATAATCAGAAGCTTTTTCTGAAACACATTTCCCATGGTCCGTAGGGGTGTGTGCCGGCTCAGTACATGTACTTGGATTCTTTACACCCAACATAGTTTTAAATTCACACCCGGTCGTTTTATACTGTGCCACAGTTTACATTTGCATCAGACAAGGTTTTAGTTGTAGACGTTAGAATCCACAATAGCTCACTTAAACACAAAAGGGTTTATTAAGTGGTGTAGACTCAATGGCAGAGTGGTAAATGGATTCAAACAGATTCAGGGTGGAGCTCCCAGGAACAGTTCCAAAACCACACTGTCAAAGCAGACTGTCAAAGGTGCTGCTGCCGCTGCCACGACCAGGGGGCTGCCTGCGATGCCAGGGTGTCCCTGCAACAGCTCCTGGTCCGGAATCACGCCTCCTCTGCCATCTCCTAAACTTACAAACACAGCTCATGTGGCTTTCAGAGGTGGGAGTGGGCCCACATTCATGGTTGGATTCTTTGACTTAAATTGGTTTGCTGGTGGCATCCATGCTCCTTCCTGCCTGTGGGTTTGCATGAGCTCTTCCGCCTAAATGGGGTACCTCTATTTCTTCCCTTCTGATTAAATTTCCATCCTCCTTCCTTTTTGGTTTGTAGCCCAAGATATCTTATTTCCAAGAGTCCATCCCTATAGCTGCTGGCTTCAGAAACTTTTCTATTTCATAATGTTCTACAATACTTTTTTTAAAAATAAAAATTGTATATATTTAAGAATGTAAAAATGGTGTTTTGATATATACATTGTAAAATGACTACTACATGTCTATCACATCACATAGTTATCATTTTTGTTGTGAGAACACAAGATCTACTCTCGTAGCAAATTTTAGTATAAAATGCCATATTATCAACTGTAGATACCCTGCTGTACATTAAATCTATAGAACTTATCATCTTACATAATTGAAACTTTCTTCCTACTGACCGGCATCTCCCACTTCCCCTACCTCTCTGCCCTGGTAACCGTCACTGTACTCTCTGTGTCTATGATTTTGACTATTTTAAGATTCCGTATATAAGTGAGATCAGACAGATTTTTTCCTTTCTGTATCTGGTTTATTTCACTTAATATGATGTCTTTCAGGTTCATCCATGAGGACAGGATTTCCTTCTTTTTTAAGGCTGAATAGTATTCACTGTGTATACATATATGTACCACAAATTCCATCTGTCGATAGACACTTAGGCTGTTTCCGTATCTTGGCTGTTGTGAATGATGCTGCACGGAACATGGGAGTGAAGATATCTCTTTAAGATACTGATTTCATTTATTCCAGATATATATGCCAAAGTGGGATTTCTGGATCCTATGGTAGTTCTATTTTAGTTTTTTGAAGAATCTTCATACTGTTTTCCACAATGGCTGCACCAGTTTACATTTCTAGCAACAGTTCACCAGGGTTGTTTTTCTCCATATCCTTGCCAATACTTGATGTCTTTGTCTTTTTGGTAATAGTCATGCTAACAGAGTACTTATTATATTTATGAAAAGTGAAAGTGTTAGTTGCTCAATTGTGTCTGACTCTTTGCGACCCCGTGGACTATAAACCACCAGGCTCATCTGTCCATGAAGTTCTCCAGGCAAGAATACTGGAGTGGGTTGCCATTCCCTTCTCCAGGGGATCTTCCTGACCCAGGGATCGAACTCAGGTTTCCTGCATTGCAAGCAGATTCTTTACCATCTGAGCCACCAGGGCAACCCATCATATTTATGTACCAATTATTTATGTTGTAATATTAAGAAGTTTACATGTCCTATTTTTCTGAGTAGTAACTACACACTTTATACCTGTTTTCATCCCCTAAACCTAGTAGAATATACTATGGTAGACCTTTGTTTTTGGTGTTAACTATAATCATTGACAGCATCAGTTCAGTTCAGTCACTCAGTTGTGTCCGACTCTCTGCCACCCCATGGACTGCAGCATGCCAGTCCATCACCAACTCCCAGAGTTTACTCAAACTCATGTCCATTGAGTCGGTGATGCCATCCAACCATCTCATCCCCTTCTCCTTCCGCCTTCAATCTTTCCCAGCATCAGGGTCTTTTCAAATGAGTCAGTTCTTCACATCAGGTGGCCAAAGTATTGGAGCTTCAGCTTCAGCATCAGTCCTTCCAATGAATATTCAGGGTTGGTTTCCTTTAGGATTGACTGGTTTGCTCTCCTTGCAGTCCAAGGGACTCTCAGGAATCTTCTCCAACATCACAGTTCAAAAGCATCAATTCTTAGGCGCTCAGCTTTCTTTATATCCAACTCCCACATCTGTACTTGACTACTGGAAAAACCATAGCTTTGACTAGATGGACCTTTGTTGGTAAAGTAATGTCTCTGCTTTTTTAATATGCTGTCTAGGTTGTTCATAGCTTTTCTTCCAAGGAGCAAGCGTCTTTTAATTACATGGCTGCAATCACCATCTGCAGTGATTTTGGAGCCCCCCAAAATAAAGTCTGTCACTGTTTCCCCATCTATTCACCATGAAGTGATGGGGCTGGATGCCATGATCTTAGTTTTCTGAATGTTGAGTTTTAAGCCAACTTGTTCACTCTCCTCCTTCACTTTCATCAAGAGGCTCTTTAGTTCTTCTTCACTTTCTGCCATAAGGGTAGTGTCATCTGCATATTTGAGGTTATTGGTATTTCTCCCAGCAATCTTGATTCCAGCTTGTGCTTGATTCCAGCCCAGTGTTTCTTATGATATGCTCTGTATATAAGTTAAATAAGCAGGGTGACAATATACAGCCTTGATGTACTCCTTTCTCAATTTGGAACCAGTCTGTTGTTCCATGTCCAGTTCTAACTGTTGCTTCTTGACCTGCATACAGATTTCTCAGCATGGAGTCTGATTTTTCTTGGAATATTCCATCAACCCTCTTTCGGGCTTTCTACATAGTAAATGCTTAATGGATGCTGTTGGCCACTCCATAGACAGATTGTAGTATCCATCTATGTCTTTAAAAAAGAAAACTCTTTGCTCATTGTTATTTTGTGAGTTACATATAATAACTCACAAAAAACTTTACAGTCTTTGTTGAAATCATCTGGTGGGGAATCCAGCAAATAAGTATCCTTTGAAATTTTCAAACAGGTGGATGCTGCTTCCAAAAGTGTACTTGGTAGGAACTTCCTGTAAATGAACCTTCCTTATGGCTTCCCAAGTGGTTCAATGGTAAAGAAGCTGCCTGCCAATGCAGGAAATGCAGGAGACATGGGTTTGCTGTCTGGGCCATGAAGATCACCTGGAGAAGGAAATGGCAATCCACTCCAGTATTCTTGCCTGGAGAATCCATAGACAGAGAAGCCTGGCGGGCTACAGTCCATGAGGTCACAAAGAGTTGGACATGACTTAGTATGAGCACATACACACATGCACAAGCCTTGTCACCAATGGTTAAGTTGTCCTGGAGACAGTGAAGAGCCTCGAAAGAAGAAAGGCTGGAAAAGTGCTAGTGGTTTGCTGTCTTCGCTTCTGTTTGCTTTGCCTTGTGTCTGATTTGTTAGGAATTTACTTTATATGTAATATATTAAAAAAGCCCAAAACACACCAACAGCGTTTCCCAAGTCAGGATATTGGCTGTCTGCGCAAAGGGTTCTGTGATCAAATACCACTGGGAAAGGTTACAGTACCCCTCTTGGTGATCACAGGGCTCATTAGCATGTAAAGTGCTGTGGGAAAAAGAAACAGGTTTGATTTTATTGAGCTTTCAGAGTTTCCCTTCCTTATTAGACTGCTGCTGCTGCTAAGTTGCTTCAGTCGTGTCTGACTCTGTGCGACCCCATAGACGGTTAGGCCATCAGGCTTCCCTGTCCCTGGGATTCTCTAGGCAAGAACACTGGAGTGGGTTGCCATTTCCTTCTCCAATGCATGAAAGTGGGAAGTGAAAGTGAAGTCGCTCAGTCGTGTCCGGCTCTTAGCGACCCCATGGACTGCAGCCCACCAGGCTCCTCCGTCACTCCTCTTTTCTAGATTACTTTGAAACATCTCATAGAATTATTCTTGAAGTGAATACCCTGGAAATTTGGGACAAACCAATGTTTCATACATGGAATTTGAGTTTAAACAAATGATGGTACTTTCGTTGTAAAAAAGTTTGTATTGGATTTCTTACTAATGTGAATTTGTATATACTGATTTTCCTTTAGTGGTGTCATTCTAGTATTTGGTTTTGCAATGTATGGATAGTCTTCTAAATAACAATCATTTTAAAAAGCTGAAAGTAGAATTTCTCTTAGAGAATTGTCCTTTTTTTATCAATATACCTAGAAAAACCATTTTCCCCCTTTGATTTTTATTTTTCTTTAAAATGCCTCTGGTACACAGAATTTGATCAATCATAATCCCTAGTTTATGATACACTCACATCATTGGAACACGGAAGATATCCCTCTTTTTTGTTTATAATAATGTAATTAGTATCCATAAACCTGGGACCTTAGCAGTAAATAACATCTAATATATGTATACTCTCCAACCTCATCTTTCTGCTTCATTCTACCTGGCATAGAGTTAGAAGGAAGAAAGGACAAGAAACAGGAAAAGTTTGTTAAAAATTACATGCTTAAAAATAATCATTTTATATATTAGGCAAGAGTCAGACACAACTTAGTGACTGAACAACAACAACAAATAATACTTCTATTTTAATTTTTTGAGGGATCACCAAATTGTTTTCTATAGCAGCTGCACCAGTTTTCTTCCCACTAGATCTCCAATTTCTTTACATTCTCATCAGCACCTGCTGTTTCTTTTTTTTTTTTTTCAATCAATAACCACTCCAGTGGGTGTGAACAGGTATCTCATCGTGGTTTTGATTAGCATTTTCCAAATGACTAATGATTTTGAGGCTCATTTCATGTTCTCAGGACTCCCCTTGGAGATGTTATGAAAAATATGGACTTTCTCTATAGAAAAGTGAACATATTTTCCCCACATACATTTGCAGAGCATCACAGAGCCCCTGAAACCCATATGGGGAGTCACAGGCCTAGATTTAGAACCCTCCTTAGGGGATTGATATTACGGTTAGGTGGTTCTCTCTAAGCCATCGCTGTGAAGAGAATGAACTGTATAGTTTTACCTTTTGTTAAGCATGAGAAATTCATAGTTCTAAATTGAAATATAAGTCTTTGGACACAGGAGTTTTCATTTGCCAGAATGTAGTTTTGGGATAAGAAATAGAAGTAAGAAGGGAAGCCAGTCCTGGAAAGATGAGCAGGGCTGTGGTTCAGGGAAAGAAAATTGGGCTAAGTCTTCAGTTCAATTCAGTCACTCAGTCGTGTCCGACTCTGTGACCCCATGAATCGCAGCATGCCAGGCCCCCCTGTCCATCACCAACTCCTGGAGTTCACTCAGACTCACGTCCATCGAGTCGGTGATGCCATCCAGCCATCTCATCCTCTGTCATCCCCTTCTCCTCCTGCCCCCAATCCCTCCCAGCATCAGAGTCTTTTCCAATGATTCAACTCTTAGCCTTAGAGCAGCATAAATAGTATTTTAGGATGTACTCATGGGGCGAGATGAGAGTCTGATGGCTCTTCTCACACTGGGAGTTCAAGTCTCAGAGGAAAAGGACAAGCAGTATGTAGATTCTTTTAAGGAAAAGATCCAGACAAGGCCCAGACCTTGGAATGTCTAAAGTGTGTGGAGGAGGGGTGGACAACTGGAAATCCCAGTAGGTAGCACCAGGGAAGCCTGAAAACAGAGGTAGGGATAGTCAGGGGACTGAAGATTCAGGTTGAGAAGCTAATATGTGAGTTGTGGATGATATCTAGGAATAATAGGGCAGAGAGAATACTTTTGCTTCATAGTTTCAATCAAATGATGCTGCTAGTTGAGACAAAAACCTTTTCTTCATGAGAAGAAAGATCTTGACATGGGAGGGTCTTGGTAACCAGCTAAGAGAAGTACAATCAAGGATTCATTGAGGATGTTGGCAACAAAGCCTTTGTGTTCTAGGAAGGGGAGCAGAATGTGATCAAGTTCTGTGTAAGACCAGCAGCCGGCTGGCCCAAGGTCAAGCTGATCATCTGCTGCCCTTAGGGCTGGGCATAACCCATGACTGGAGAGAGGCTTGGACACAGTCCGGGGTACACCTGATTAAGAGGCTTCAGGTGTAGTATTTGGAATTATCCAAGGCAGTATTTTTCAACCTTCTGCTGCTAAGTCACTTCAGTCGTGTCCGACTCTGTGCGACCCCACAGACAGCAGCCCACCAGGCTGGGCATTAAAGTCACCTGGGGAGCTTTGCAAATCCTTGGGGTCCAGCCTGCTCCAGGCTCATTAAATCAGAATTTCTAGGAAGATGAGGTGAGATCCAGGTATCAGTATTTTAAAAAACCATCAGTGATGCTGAAGTGACCCTAAAGCAAAAACCTCTGATTTAAGGGCAAGCAGTCAGACTAATTACACAACCTAGTTGTCTTTGAAAAAATTAGCTCTCAAGTAATTTTGGTTAAGTGCTTCCCTGGTGGCTCAGAGGTTAAAGCATCTGCCTGCAATGCGGGAGAACTGGGTTTGATCCCTGGGTCGAGAAGATCCCCTGGAGAAGGAAATGACAACCGACTCTAGTATTCTTGCCTGGAGAGTCCCATGGATGGAGGAGCCTGGTGGGCTACAGTCCATGGGGTTGCAAAGAGTTGGACATGACTGAGCGAGTTCACTTTCAAACCAGGTTGCTGAGTTCAAAACCGTTTCCCTCATCTTCCTCTACTCATTCAGGGAGAGATTTTCTTGGTCTAGTTATCGAAAGCATCTACAGTGAGCTTTTCAAATTTCATGTGCATACAGATCAGCTGTGGGTTCTGATGCAGTAGGTCTGGGGTAGAGCCTGAGAGATTGCATTTCTAACAAGCACTCAGGGCATGGTGATGCTGCTGGATCACACTTTGAAAAGCAGGATTCTGGACTCATAACCGTGGAGCTGGTTTTCCTTGTTCTTTTATTCATCATATTTGTGGAATGGTGCTTACTACCTGCATGATACTTTGCTGGGTACTGAGAATGTGATGGTGAACAAGAGACAGCCCTTGCCCTCCAGGATCATAAAATCTAGGTCGAAAGGCAATACATTCATTGCTTCATCAAACATTACTTAAATACAATTATGATTAGAGCCACAAAGGAAAAAGTACAAACGTCTATGAAACCATGTGATAGGGAGTCTTGTTCTAGTTAGTGGGACAAGATTGTGACTCACGAGGTAAAGTAAGCCCCAGGAGACCCATGTTGTGTACTGATGCTCACTCTGGTTGTGGGAAACCGGTGACTTTTTCCTGCAGTTTCCAAAAGTATTGGCTATATTTAGCATATCAACCCTCTTTTCCTGCTGTACATTTTCCCATGGTGGCCTCAGCCAATCTCTTGACTTTCCTTATCCACCCTATCTCCAATTCCACCTCTCTTCTGAGCTCCAGGTTTCTAACTATTGATGAACATCTTAAATTTGGAGACACCTTAACCCTCAGAACCCACATATTCAGGGGGCAAACTCCTTGCCTTCTTCACCACAGCAGCTCCGACGGTGTCACCACTGTGTTTATAACCATTCAAGCAAACACCCAGCATTTTGTTTTAACCAATGTGACTTTTTTATTGTTGATTCAAGGAAGCAACACATATTTTTCTCATTGTTATTGTTTGGTCACTCAGTCGTGTCCCGACTCTTTTGCAACTCCAGGGACCGTAGCCCACCAGGCTCCTCTGTCTGTGGGACTTTCTAGGCAAGAGTACTGGAGTGGGTTGCCATTTCCTACTCCCCAGGGGATCTTCCCAACCCATGGACTGAACCCATGTCTCCTTTAGCATTGCAGAATTGTTTACTGCTGAGCCACTTGTCTACATTTTTCACATAGGATCTGAAATAGGTACACGTTACGTTCATTTGATTTATGTATTACTGAGGTTGAGTATACTCAGCCAATACCCTCTCAGTGAATACTGTTTAAATAAGTGAGACCTGGGGAAGAGAAAAGTTAGAGGCTGTTCATTTAGTCTGGGTATTTTTGTTGTGTATTTTATATATCTTAACTCATTTGCTTCTCCCAGGACCTTTCTAGGCAGATATTGTTGCTTTTCATAGACAAGGAAATTGAGGCTAGTGTGGCCAGGTAGTGGATGACAATAGCATGTGAACTGAGTTTATTCCAACTTCAAAGACCATTGTATACTTTTACTAGGCATCACACTTTATACACTGTAAAGTGTTCTCTAAACTTATTATGAATATATATTTGAAATAAAAGCTCTTTCAAATATTATGAAATTTGTCAAATGAAAATCAGTGACTAATGAAATCAGATTTAATTACTTGAAGATAACTGTGTCTAACCTGCAGCATGTACTCAATAAATATTTGTCCTCTTTCATGGATTCAGATATTCTCTATTTTGATTTTCTTTGGATTTTTCCTTTTCCTTTCCATGCTCCACTCTGGATATTTTCTTCTCCTTGTTGTGGTTCAGTCACTCAGTCATGTCTGACTCTTTGTGACCCCACGGACTGCAGCACGCCAGGCTTCCCTGTCCTTTACCATCTCCCGGAGTTTGCTCAAACTCACCTCTATTGAGTCAGTGATGCCATCCAGCCATCTCATCCTCTGTTGCCCCCTTCTCCTCCTGCCCTCAATCTTTCCCAGCATCAGAGTCTTTTCCACTGAGTCAGCTCTTCACATCAGGTGGCCGAAGTATTGGAGCTTCAGCCTCAGCATCAGTCCTTCCAAAGAATATTCAGGGTTGATTTCCTTTAGGATTGATCTCCTTGCTGTCCAAAGGACTCTCAAGAGTCTTATCCAACACCACAGTTTGAAAGCATCAATTCTTCGGTGCTCATCCTTCTTTATGGTCCAACTCTCACATCCATACATGACCACTGGAAAAACCATAGCTTTGACTATATGGACCTTTGTTGGCAAAGTAATCTCTCTGCTTTTTAATATGCTGTCTAGGTTTGTCATAGCTTTTCATCCAAGGAACAAGCATCTCTTAGTTTCATATTGAAATTTTTTCTACTGAAACATCTTCTAGAACACTAATTCTCTCAACTGGGTTTATTCTGCTGTAAATCCACCTGTAGCATTCTTAATTTCTTCAGTTACACTGCATCTTAGTTCTAGAATTTCCATCTAATTTTTAAAATATATGGATTTCAGTGTTTGCTGAGATTTTCATCTTGTCATCTATTTTCTTAAACATGCTCTTCAGTGATTTTTAGCCTAAGTCTAATAACACCTAATAACCCCACTATCTGGATCAACTGTGAGATGATTACTATTGTCTGATTTTATTTTCTTCTTGGTAGTTTTTAATTGGATCTTGGGTATTATAAATGAAAAACTGGGGAGGCTCTTGATGACATGTTCTTTCACAGAGGATTTTTCTTTCTTTAGCTTCTGGCAGGCAGGCACAGTTTTAGAGTAGGAGCAGATAATTTTAATTCAATAATAGAAGGTGTAGCTCTTCAACTGAACAATTGGAGTGTATACAAAGGCTTCTTTGCTTTGATGGCTTCTGAGTTCCAATGATATCTCCTTATTAGTAGTGAGAGCTCTGCTTAGTTTACCATCCCTCTAGCAGATGTTTTTTTGCTCTGATCCTCTTTTTTTCTGTGAAGTTTACAAATCAGCAAATGCCTAAGTGGTGGTGGTGGGGAGACACTGTGGGGCAGCTTCAGGCTTCTTTACTCTGGGAACTTGGTCTTTCAGGTTTTGGTTGTCTTAGTAACTCTTTGATACCTTCAAAGAGAATTTTTTGTTTGTCTTAAAGTGTTGTCTAGGTTTTCTATTTACTTGTCTATCATTGCTAGAAGGTGTTACCTGTTTTTTTTAAAGTCTTAAAATTTAATTAAAGCTGGATTTTGATTCATCAGATTGCCCCAGAAACAGATGCCATTCAGGTGCACAGGTGAGAGATCTGTTTGGGTTGTAGTCTAGTGTGCTATGGGCTCCCCAGGTGGTGCTAGTGGTAAAGAACCCACCTACCAGACCCTGGAGATCCTGGTTTGATCCCTAGGCTGGGAAGATCCCCTGGAGGAGGGCGTGGCAACCCACTCTAGTATTCTTGCCTGGGAAGTCCCATGGACAGAGGAGCCCGGTACAGTCCATAGGGTTGCAAAGAGTCAGACATGACTGGAGTGGCTTCGCACTCCTGCTAGTGCGCTACATGTTCGTCTCACAAGAATCTTGGACTTTTCTCTCATCATAACTTTTGCTTTGCATTCTGAGGAGGTAACAAAAATGAGTGAACTGAATATTATATACTTTATCAGATGTAGAATGGTAGGTTTAGCAGGAAATGGGCTTAAATAAATGATAGAGACAAGAGTAACTCATTCTCTGATTTCTAGTTTGGTCTCCCAGACAGTAACAAAGGGCAGTAATTCTTCCACAGGGAAAGGGAAAACTATGATGATTTCTAGTGGTCTCACCATGCTGGTATTTTTAGTGTACTTTGTCTTTTTAAAGGTTTGCAATTTTGAAGGGTTTGCAATTTTGAAAGTAACACACGTTGAAGTGTTTTCAATGCTGTTTCTCTGTGTTTGTGTCTGTGTATTGATAACATGTGTGTGCACCACACACACAGTACACAGCCTTGTTTTTGTGCCCTCTGCGCTCTCATAGGCACTGAATGCAAAAACATGAGTTCTCCTCAATCTCAACTTCTAGGAAAGCAAAGAAAATGTAAACCAGAGGTTGCCAGGAGTTTATGGCTGTAAGATTTCATCACCTTGCTGTCCTACCTGGAACAGATGGATCAGTCCCCATTTATTTGTTTTTTTACTTCCTTCTCTGCCAGCACTGAGCCTGAATCCTGAAGGAGGCCAAGACAAATTCCTTGTGATAATTTTGAGGGAGGAGCCCCAACTCTTTGGAGAGCAGAAGTTGGCATGAATGCTTTCCTTCAGAGGGTGGTTTTTCCCATTTGAGCTTACTGACCGGCCTCTTCCTTTCCTCTCCCCCTCCTCTTGTTTTTATTATTGTTAGTGGGATTACAAATCAAGTGGATGATCCTGTTTCTAAGAAACTGGAGTTTCATTGTATGGAAAGTCAAAGACATGTGAAAAATGAAACATCACTAGAAAAAACTAAACAGTAACAGAAGTTAGTAAAAGAGGAAGTATGACATGGAGAGTACAGGTTCTGCTGTAGAAATCTGATGAGAGGGGGGCACTTGATTGGAGTCACATGGAAGATTCTGTGGACTTGAGAATTAGGAATTGAGGATTAGGATTTAGAGTTGGCAAAGCATGGGTGGCCATCTCTGTCGGGGAGACTAGATTACAGAAAGGCTTGGGTTCGGGAAGAAGCAAGGTGAGCTTAGGACCTTAGAGTGTTGCATAAGACCATAGGGAAGACATGGGGGAGTCCTACTATGCAGAGCCTCAAAGTCCAGTTGCTGGTTGTGTTTGGACATCCTACAAACAAAGAGGGGACCCTCCAAGGTCTGCAAGGGGGTGTACAGTGATGCTTATTTTAGGAAGGTTGAGTCAAGTGGTGCAGAATGAGTTGGGAAGGGTGATCCTGTAGGCATGGCTGTGATCCCAGTGAGTGTGGTGAGGGTTGGTGACTTGCAGAGGCAGATTGGAGTGTGCTTTTTAGAAAGAACACTGGTGAAGGATTGGCTCTGAATAGAGGCTATTGGCACTTTATGCAAATGAAAATTATGTGCATTTGAAGTAGTATAATGTAAAAATATTAACAAAAATTATAGGAACATTTTTGAAATGACCCCAAACCATTTTTTATCACCTGTGCCAGTCACCTCTCTCGGTCTAGCTTCTATACTTTACAAAATGGATCTATTCACATGAAAAGCAGTTTTTCAGTAAGAAGAATCTGACTTTTCTGTTAACTTGCAAGATAAATTTACAGAGTTATTCTCATGAAAAAGAAAAAAACCCTAATGGAATTCTCTTGTGTCTCTAAGAGGAGGAGCTGGGATGGGATGTGTCTGACCTCCCTGGGTGGATGCTCATGGCCTCACATGAGCTGGTGTGGTGTTCCTCTGGCTGGTGTTCCCCTTTCTTGGTAGCGTTGTCCTCATTCCTGGCTCTAGAATGTCTCCTCCATTGTGATGGTGCCTGGGTAGATGCCAATCAGGAAACGTCATATCCCACAGGGTGTCTGAGTGAGCCACTCTCTCACATGCATTACTGTTGTAGTTTGTTCTGGATGAGCATTTTCTGTGGGCCATGGGACTCGCTTCTTTTGTCAGGAAAGGAGTTCTTGCAGAATTCAGTTTGAGAAATGCTGCATACTTTATGGCCCACCTTGAGTCTTCTCTGAAGATCATGGTGCCCATTAGTACCTTCATTGCTCTGAGAAGTTGGGCAAACCAAGAAATTGGCTGAACACTGTTGAATGCAGTGTTCCCTATACTTATTTGCCCCTGGAACGCTACTTGTACATTACACTTAGTAACGCTGGAATCCACTTCTTCCAGGTGGCCTCTCTGAGAGCAGCAGAGTCCCTTCACAGAGTCATTCACTTGGATGAGCGTAAGGTCCTGCTCCACACTGTCACAGTGAAAGGGGATTTACACCTATTCTTGTGTTCTAAACTCAGAACAGCCCTCTCAGATCTGAGGAAACTGAAGCTCAGATGAGTTGGGACACCTGTCTAAAGCGACACAGTTAGGAGTGACAGGGCCAGAACTGGAGTCCAGATCAACCCAAATTCTGGGTGGGACACCTTTGCTAGCTCTCTGGAGAGTTTTGAGTTCTCTCAATAAAACAGCAGCTGCTTCATTCAGAGGTTTCCACCACTTAAATACAAATATCTCTGTTGGTAAATAGATATCCCACGTATTTTCAGAGGTGACCTATTTCATTGTGGTCGGAAGTTTTGAACCAGGTTTTGAATGTGTCATGACTCCTTTTCAGCCTTTTCTTATGGGAGAGGACCTGAATACCAGTGCCTGCCCACTGACTCCTCTCTGCCTTTGGACTGAGCAGTGTGGATTCTCGAAGACCTGTCCATTCAGCCCTCAACATCCTGCTCTCATTCTTCAGAAACTGGTGTCCTGCCCATCCCCATTGATCCGCCACTGTGTCCTCAGGCCCTTCTCTGTGAATGATAGCTTGAAACGGTGAGAGGAACACGGTCGCCTCCCAGCATCCTAGCATAAGGCCGAACATTTTGATATAAGACAATGAACAGGGACATGCAGATTATCATCTGTTTTTCTAGTTGCTTGAAAGGTTGCAGGATGTTCAGATGGGCCCGGGAATTTCTGACTGGCTCAGAAAGTTTCAGTTTCTTGTTCTTGCTTCTTCTTACCAGTACTGGTCCCCACTTGGCCAGGAGGGCAGGCAGCCAGATTGGCTTCCTGTGTTGTCGAGTCTGTTCTGTGTGTACTTACAGAGCAAGGGCTTGTTCATTCATCTTTTTTCCCCTCAGTTTCCTCTTACTAGCCAAGAAGTGGAAGGTTGTCTACCTCGCCCCCCCTAATTATCATGGGATAGAGTTAGGTGCGAGCAGGTTTCCTCTAGCAGTTAAGCAGGGCCATTTAAGTCGTTTGCGTCTATGTTCTGTTGTTTATGTTGTTAGTTGCTCAGTCGTGTCTGACTCTTTGCGACCCCACGGACTGTAGCCCACCAGGCTCTTCTGTCCATGGGATTTTCCAGAAACAAGAAAAATAGAGTGGGTTGCCTTTCCCTTCTCCAAGGGATCTTCCCAACCTAGATATCAAACCCGAGTTTCCTGCACTACAGACAGATTCTTTACTGCCTGAGCCACCAGGGAAGCATGTTCTGTTAGTAACAGTTAATTAAAGACTTAGCAACTAAATAGATGAGAGGAAATGTTCCATCTCGTTTAAGACTTGATCGTTCAGTCAGTTTTGCTAAAAGTGAGAGAAAAGTAGAATAACCCCAAAATGAAATCCACAGGTTATCTCCAACCTTCGAGTCATCCAGCCCTCAAATGCTCATTTATTGCTTGTTGGCCACATGCAGAGCACTATGTGAGATCTTGGGCATAAAAAAATCATCTCATCAGATCTTCCAAATCAATGTGTGTGCTCTGTTTGTGAATGTGGACCCTCCCGGGATGCCAAAAGGAGCTCCTTCCCTGGGGCAAGGTGTGCTCTGTGCTGTTACCAAGCAAGGTGAGTTACATGTATTGTCATATTTAAATCTCAAAACATCCCCATGTGACTGATCTGAGGAAATTGAGGCTCAGAAGAGTTAGGGAGCTCATCTAAAGTTATACGGGACATGGCAGGGTCCGAACTGAAGCCCAGATCAACCCTGAGTCCACTGTGGGATCCCATTGTCCTTTTTCTTATGTGATGGGATTGGATCCAGATCCTTCTTGCCTGGAGCTCTTCTAGATGAGCTCTGGGGGAAGAAAGACATGTTGGAGCTTCAGGGCAGTTGGAATCGGGGGCTGTGTGTAGTAAGATCCTTTCCTTCATTAAAAATATCTTTTCCATTTGCTGCGTCAGTTTTTGGTTAAGAGCTCGTAGATCCTCTTAGCCAGCCTTATTGGTTCAGCACTCTGGACCAGCTGCATTTTATAAAGTACAGATGCCCAGTGCTGTCCCCAGAGGTCCCTGTCTTGGGAATGTCTGCTTTTGCAAAGCTCCATGGGATTCCAGCATACATACAAGTTTGAGAACCAGTGGACCTGCGGTGACTCATTCTGGCCCTTTAAGTCATTACTGCTCATCCAGGCTTCCTCCCCACCCCTATCTTAGTTTTCTGAGACATCACATGGGTGAGGAGGCATTGGGTGCGTGAGTTTTAATTATGTATGACTCTGGAGCCTTTATCTGACAACCACTGGTTTCTAATTTCCATCTCAGCTTTGAATTCAGTCATCTCTCTGACCCCCAATTTAATGCTTATTTTTTAAAGGATGCTCATGCTCTTATTTAATTCTGTGCATTTAGTAAGATGTTTGGGCATTTTATCTTTTTTTTTTTAACTTTTATTTTTAAAAATTTATTTATTTTAATTGGAGGATAGTTACTTTGAGTATAGTGTTGGTTTCTGCCAACATCAATCAACCATAGATGATACATACGTCCCCTCCCACTTGAACCTCCTTCCCACCTCCCATCCCATCCCACCCTTCTAGGTTAGCATACATCATACAGCAAATTCCCACTGGCTATCTGTTTCACATATTGTAATGTATATGTTCCAATGTCACTCTCCCAATTCGTTCCACCTTCTCCCTCCCACACTGTGTCACAAGTCTGTTCTTTAGGTCTATGTCTCCTTTGCTGGGCATTTTATCTTTATCAGTAACTTGGAGGTGGTGAAATGATTAGGTTTTAAGTTTCTCCTCCACAAGTGATAGCCTCATGAATAAACTATGACTCCTTTCGCTCACCAGGCACTTCTGTACTGCCCTGCACTCTCTAACTTGCCTTTGTGATTTGGGGCTGTAGAAATTAAAATACCTCATGGCATGGGGGATATCCTCAAGCCCTTTGACCTGTAGCTATACCATCTAGTGATGGTCCAAGGAACATGCTGGCTTTCTCAGAACTGGCATTATCAGGGTGTAGTTTTGCTTGAATCTCTTCTGGGTTGATTTTGCCACAGTTGAGCTCTTTCAGAGCGACCTGAATAACAGTTAACCCTGGGTTGTGAACTGCTATGTACCAGCTGTGGAGATGAGAGTCCATCCTTGGCTCACTTTGGGTAAACCAGAGTTTTAGTTTTTGTCTGTGTCTTTCTCTGACTTGGGTGGCCTTTATTCATTTGCTTGGTAATGGGTTGTCTCCAACCAGTGTAATTCCTCATCCCTGTTGACAGCTGTACCTTGTCAGATTTTAGTTGAACCTCCTTTGAGTACCGTCTACATAGTTGGACGTTGGTAGGACACTTTGGGGTGGCCTGCCTGAATTAGCTATAGCAAGGGCTGCGTCTTGCTGCTGCTGCTGCTGCTAAGTCGCTTCAGTCGTGTCCGACTCTGTACGACCCCATAGACGGAAGCCCACCAGGCTCCCCCATCCTTGAGATTCTCCAGGCAAGAACACTGGAGTGGGTTGCCATTTCCTTCTCCAATGCATGAAAGTGAAAAGTGAAAGGGAAGTCGTTCAGTTGTGTCCAACTCTTAGCGACCCCATGGACTACAGCCTACCAGGCTCCTCCATCCATGGGATTTTTCAGGCAAGAGTACTGGAGTGGGGTGCCATTGCCTTCTCTGAAGGGCTGCATCTTAGCTCCTGGCATTTCCAGGGCTGGTGTCTTTTATCAGGTTGGAGGGTGTGGGTATGTTCATGAGTGTCCTCAGGGCTCAGGGCAGGGCTCCAAGTCAAAGCCACAGCTGTCTTTTGGCTGCTTGGCTGCTGTCATGGGCTCAGAGGACCTTCCTGTCCCTCTCCACTCACCCCCAGGCCCTGTGTTGCCTGGGTGCCTATTCCTCTCCAGGCCCCAAAGCGGGGGCAAAGGTCAGGAGACTGGGTGAGCAATTATGTTTATCCTTTCTGTTAATTGCCCAAAAGTTTCTGCAAACAAGTTTACTAATCTTGCCGTTGGACGAGGGTGGGAGCAGTTTGTTGTTATTCAGTTGCTAAGTTATGTCTGACTCTTTGCAATCCCATGGACAGCAGCACGCCAGGCTTCCCTGTCCTTCACGGTCTCCCAGAGTTTGCTGAAACTCAGGTTCATTGAGTCGGTGATTCCATCCAACCATCTCATCCTCTGTTGCCCCTTCTCCTGCCCTCAATCTTTTCCAGCATCAAGGTCTTTTCCAAATGAGTTGGCTCTTCTCATCAGGTGGCCATAATATTGGAGCTTTAGCTTCAACATCAGTTTTTCCAGTAAAATTCAGGGTTAGCTTCCTTTAGGAATGACTGGTTTGATCTCCTTGCTGTCCAAGGAACTATCAGCAGTTTACCAAGCCTCAGATTTTCTGAGGAATCAAGGACAGTAGGGACATGTGGAGTTCCCACGCACTGGGAACTAGATCTAGCAGGACTTGACTTGTCTGGGCTCTGAATCTAAGTGGTTTCTCATGGTTAGTGTTAAGAACAAACGAACTTACTCACTCCCGATGCTTGGGCCAACTCTGTTCACCTCGCTGCACTTCTCTGTGTGGTATGTGCTTGCAGAATCATTCAGTTCAGAACTCTGCTACCTGAAATTCCTGGTTGGGTTACTTCTCTCTGTAAAGCAAGGATTCACTGAATGTAATTTGAGAATTTAGCTTCAGGTGGTTGTTAAGGTTTTTGGTGATATTCCTGGAAAAGACACACAAATCGAAATGACTTAAGTTCTATTTTCTCATGGAAATAAAGTTTATCAAGGGGCTATCTTGGATCTCTCTTTTAGCTTCTTCATTTGAAATAGTTTCAAATGACTACAAAATTTATAGTTCACTTTCTTATGGAAATGATCACAAAACTACATTTAATCAAAGGGCCTTAGCCCTAGGCAATGTCATTTTTACATGGTGTCTAACAAGATGTATTACTGACAGTGAGCTCAGAAATAGATTTTTTTTGGCTGATGTCTTTATTCTCAAATTAAAACAATTTTTTTCTTTCTAATGGTAGCTGGCACTGAGATCTTGGCGTGACCCACATCCATCTGATGTTGTATGATAGAGAAACAGTAAAACTTGCATCTTAACATCCAGCAAGACCTTGGATGTTTAAAAGCATCTCATGTTTGTTAATACTTCAAAAAAATCAAACTGTTCACTATGACAGAAATCAGTGGATAGGATTTTGGTGGCAGGGAAGTTTCTGTGAATTAACAATGCGGTATTCAAACTGAGAAAGTCTCTGGTGGAGCCCATGAACTCTCTGGAGACAAGAGTCAAGATGGCAGAATTCTGTAGAGTGCTGGCCAATCACAGCGTAACCACTTCATCCTGTGTTGGTGAGGCTAAAGGAGGTTTGCCTGCACAGCTTTCAAAAGTACATGTCAGCTGGGGTTTCCCTGGAGGTCCAGTGGTTAACACTCTGTGCTTCCACTGCGGGGGCACAGGTTCAATCCCTGGTCAGAGATCTAAGTATGTATGGGGCAATTAAGATGGAATCAACTCAGGTAAACTTTGTTTAACATGGTGCATACTGTGGACTGCTATGCAGTGTTGACATTATTTTACTGGGACAAATTAGAAGGGTGTGTGAATTTCAAAAGGATCTCTTTTGGCAAGCTTATCACAGGTACATTAGAAGAATCTTTTAGTTCTTAATGGTTGCTTTTTTAGTTGCTTTTTTAGTTCTTAATGGTTGCTGAATGGTCATCTCAGAAGTCAAGACAGAGCTCTCTGCTTTATTATTACTTTTCACTCAGAGCAAAATTTCTCCAAATCCCTGTTGTGATAATAGTTTTGAAGATGGTTTGTTTCCTGACCAAACACAGATAACAGGTACTCAACCACTGGGCTTCCTGTTGAGGTCAAGATTGTGCTGTAATTCTTTCAAACTAGCCAGGCAACATCTTTTGGTTCAGGTGACACCTGCCCATTTCTTCACCATTTATGAAAGACATCTTTCTAGCACTAATGCTTTCTTTAAGGATATCTTTATGGGAGATTGTTTAGTGTTTTACCAAAGGATTGACACATCGACATTCTTTTGCTTGTTTAAGAACCTGCTGGATATTAAGAGGCAAGTCTTTAGAGAACAAACTTATGGTTACCAGTGGGGAAGGATGGTTGGAAGGGCTAGTTAGGGAGTTTGGGATTGACATATACACACTGCTATATTTAAAATGGATAACCAACGGTAAGATAACTTACTGTAGAGCACATGGAACTCTGCTCAATGTTATGTGGCAGCCTGGATGGGAGGGGAGGATGAGGGAGAATGGATACATGTATATTATGACTGAGTCCTTTTGCTATCTATCAGAAACTATCACAACATTTTTAATCAGCTATACTCCAATATAAAATAGTTTAAAAAAGATGGAAGTCTTATGGTGTCTCTGTTAAACCTAAGCACAGTTACTGATTAGCTGGGAGAGGAAAGGTTAGGTGGAAACTTGCTTGTCAGCAATGGGAATGTGATTTTTCTAGTCCCCCTTGTTTACTTTTGGGGGGGTCCAGCATCTTTTGGGGGTGGTCCAGATTGGATTCTTCCACTTCAAACCTTCTCACGAAAACTCACTACCTCCGTCGGGTTTACTAAACAGTTGGACATTTTGTAGTTAATCTCCCCTCTATGCTTGTGAGTGTGTAGCAAGTGTTAGAATTATTCTGGGTTGCTCACAGGGAATCCGAGTTGAAGTTCAACACACCAGAGATGTGTTTTGAAATGACACAGCTCTAGATACTGTTTCAAGCTCTTCCATATTTGCTCGTACCAGTTGGCACCCATTTCCTTGGCAGTCTTTCTATGAACTGGGTACCTAGAAGGTTTGACTCTCAGTGGCCTGGTGGGGTGTGGCATCTGTTTAGGTAAATGCTCAGCACACAGGGTGTAAATCTGCTCTTTTCCCTGATGAACAAGCAGATCCCTTTCTCAGAAACATGCAGCAGACAATTATGCAGCACAGGCCCAGAACTCTGGACCTGGGAGGATCACAGAACTCAGCCTCATAGCCTTTCTGTGTCAGGTAAGAATTTACAACAAGGATTTTGCCAATTTTTTAGGGGCTGAATTGAGTCCTAAAATCCATGTGTTGAAGCCCTAGTCCCCAGTACCTCAGAATGTGACTGTATTTGGAGACAGAACCTTTAAAGAGATGGACGTAAGGTAAAATAAGGTCACGTGGTGAGCCCTAGTCCAATAGACTGGTGTCCTTATAAGGAATGGAGGTTAAGTCACGCGTAGCAGTGTTGATGGGCCTACAGTCTGTCATGCAGAGTGAAGTTAATCAGAAGGAGGAATACAAATGTCATATATTAATGCATATATAGAGAATCTGGAAAATAGAAGGTGAACCTGTTTTCAGGGCAAGAGTAGAGATCCAGATGTAGAGAACGGATGTGTGGACACAGACAGGGAAGGAGAGGGTGGGACAAATTGAAAGAGTAGCATTGATATATACATGCTGCTGCTGCTGCTGCTAAGTCGCTTCAGTCGTGCCTGACTCTGTGTGACCCCAGAGATGGCAGCCCACCAGGCTCCCCCGTCCCTGGGATTCTCCAGGCAAGAACACTGGAGTGGGTTGCCATTTCCTTCTTCTATGCATGAAAGGAAAAGTGAAAGTGAAATCGCTCAATCATGTCTGACTCTTAGCGACCCCATGGACTACAGCCCACCAGGCTCCTCCATCCATGGAATTTTCCAGGCGAGAGTACTGGAGTGGGGTGCCATTGCCTTCCATGTGTAAAATGGTATAAAGGAAGATGGGTTCCCCCGGTGGCTCAGCGATAAAGAATACGCCTGCAATGCAGGAACCACAGGGGATGGGGGTTTGATCCCTGGATTGGAAAGATCCCTTGGAGGAGGGCACAGCAACCTATTCCAGTATTCTTGCCTGGAGAGTCCCATGGACAGAGGAGCCTGGCAGGCTACAGTCCATAGAGTTGCAAACAGTTGGACACAACTGAAGCAACTGAGCACATGTGTAAAGTAGCTAGTGGGAAGCTGCTCTACAGCACAGGGAGCTCAGCTCGGTGCTCTGTGATGACCCAGAGGGGTGGGAGAGAGGTGGGTGGGAGAGAGGTTCAAGAGGGAGTGGATATATGTATACTTAAAGTTGATTCATTTTGTTGTACAACAGAAACCAATGCAACATTGTAATGCAATTATGCTCCAATAAAAAGTAATAATAATAAAACAAATGGAAGTTAAAACACAGATACATACAAAGGGCGCAGACCATGTGAGGACACAGGAGAAACTGGCCATCGACCAGCCAAGGAGAGAGGCCTCAGAAGAAACCAGCCCTGCCGACATCTTTACCTCAGACTTCCAGTCTCCAGAGCTGTGAGGCAATAGATGTCTGCTGTGTAAGCCGCCCAGTCTGTGGTGTTTCGTCATGGTGCCCCTGGCCACTCAATATACACCCTGCTAGGCAGTCTTTGTTGCCAGAAGGAAAGCAAAGTGTCTTTTGGAGATATTTGGCTCAAACTAGAATACAAATTCTTAAAGAAAAAAATTGCTGAAAAGCCAAACCCACTTCTCCTGGTAGTGATAACTTCAGGACCTCTGCTCTCCTCAGGAATCATAGAGAAGCCCACTAATGTCCAGACTGACTGACAGGGTCTCGACAGTTCTGCCTGTCCCCTTGTGTTTTGCTCCCTTTTATTTGCCCCCAGGACTGGGTGCTCGCAGTACTCGAGTTACAGAATGTTGAGGACCTGGGTTGCTGCCCGAGGCGCAGCAGTTGGATTTTGCAAATGAGATGAGGCACTTCCAAATGGAAACCATTTCTTATAGAAAGCCCCAGAATGGTCTAAACAGATGAGCCCCTTTAAGGCATTTCATGATTTATCTTCAGAGTGTCTTTGAGAATTTTGTTGTTGGTCAGTTTAAAGTGCATGGTTAAGACTTTTTCTAATTAAATAAAAATGTACAAATGACTTGAACACCAGTATAATTGATTTGGTAGAAAATAGGCCTTACTTTCTAGTACTTTATTCCCCACCATATGCTGGATTTTAAAGGTGAGAGAGCATGTCAGTTTAATCAAGGTAGCTGGCTGCCAGGGGAAGCATGTAGACAGGTTCCATTGTTAGGCCTTTTATGATATTAATGTAAATGTTTGTTTCTGTGACTTATGTGCAGATTTCCCCTTTCCAAAGAGTTTTGTTTCAGCACACAGAGGACTGTTTTTGCAGAACACTGGAAAAATGAAAAAAGAAAAAGTCAAGCAGAAAGGCCTGGAATTTTCCTATAATCTGGAGGATGATTTGTGGGGTATCTGCATTAGGGAGGGAGGGAAGAAGGAAGGAAGGAAGGAAGGAAGGAAGGGGAGGCTGGAGTTTGGGGAAGAACCTGGAACAGGAGTCAGGATGCTCAGTTGTTAACACACTGTGCACTCTCAGGCATGTTCATTACCTGTTCCCCATCTGTCCCATCTTCATCATCCCCTATCAGCTCACAAGGTTGTTGGTGAGATTGAAAGGAAAGAGTGTGAAAATAAAGAATAGAGTGCCAGTTGAGTTTAATAAGAGTCTCTAGGAGTCAGTGATCCTAGAGAACCTCATTAATCTTTGATCAATTTTATTGTCCAAGTGGGAGAGAGCTTCTCAGAGGGGCTGAAAATCCACGACATGGGAACAAGGTGTCAATTAGAAAGAGCTATTCATGGTTAAACTGCCTCTGACACAGATGAGTCCTGGGAGGCCTTTGGTCAGGCCTTGGTGTGTCTGGGAAGCTTGAGCCCACTTTCTGAGAGCCTTTTCTCCAGGAAATGCTGACCAAGAAGATCCCAGACCTCTTGGGGGAGTGAGTGCATTTAATCTCAGGGTGGGGAGGTGTGACGTGTGAGATCTCCTATCCTTCATCATCTGATGTGAGCGAGCAAGTGCCCCACTTGGGAGAGATGCTGATTCCTGAACCAGCAGGTGGGACTGAGGCTTTGAGCTTAGATCTGGAAGCAGCTGGGTGTTACCAGGTGGTTACCAGTAGTGGTAAGTAGGAGATGCAAGAGACGCAGGTTTGATCCTTGGGTCAGGAAGGTCCCCTGGAGTAGGAAATGGCAACCCACTCCAGTATCATGCCTGAAAAATTCTGTGGACAGAGGAGCCTAGTGGGCTATACAGCCCGTGGGGTCACAAAGAGTTGGACATGACTGAGTGACTGAGCACACAGAATACACACATACACTGGAGGCAACTGCCTGGTCCTTTTAGAACCAGAAAATGATGGCTGCATAATACTGTGGTCTCTGATCAGAATAGTCATTCTCTGCCAGCCTTGATGAAGGAGTTCCTGAATAATTCACGAGGATTGACGACCTTCAGCGATAACAATGGGAATGGCTCAGTCTGAAGTTCAGAGGGTGCTGGCTACTCCTGGCAGGTGTCACATGTATTATTCTATAGTTCTAGAGCTCAGAAGTCTGAATGGATCTCACTGGGCTAAATATCAAGGTGTCAGTAGGGCTATGTTTCTTCTGGAGGCTTTAGGGGATAATGTTTCCTTGCCTTTTCTAGCTTCTGGAAGTCTCCTGCATTCCTTGGCTTCTGGTTCCTTATGCCATCTTCAAAGCCAACATCTTCAAGTATTTCTCTGGCTCTCAATATCTTTGCCTATTTCCACGTCTATGGACCCTGTGATAATGTTTGGTTCACCTGGATAATCCAGGCTCCTCTCAAGGTCAGCTGATTAACAACCTTACTTCGACCTGCAACATTAATTCGCCTTTGTCCTATAACCTCACATATCCATGACTTCTGGGGAAAATGCCATGGACATCTTTGGAGAGCAGTTACTCTGCCTACCATACCCCATCAGCATCCTTGTCACTCATATGGTAATTGCCTCTCACTTTGGTTCTCCTGGAGACTCCTAGAGCTCAGGGTTTGTTTGTTTCTTGCTGCCTTTCCAGCAATTTGTACAGACATTTCA
This sequence comes from Bos indicus x Bos taurus, assembly GCF_003369695.1. Taxonomy (NCBI): domain Eukaryota; kingdom Metazoa; phylum Chordata; class Mammalia; order Artiodactyla; family Bovidae; genus Bos; species Bos indicus x Bos taurus. The sequence continues at coordinate 76,656,650 of NC_040083.1, read as the reverse complement.
AACAGGAAGCTTTGAGATGATGATGTGATCTGCGCAGTGTTATGAATAGATTTAAATTGTTTACCAACATTTAAAAATTAGACTTTTCATGAAAACTGTGAGTCCTTTTTTGTGAAAAGCATGAAACTTGGCAGCACTGAGCATGTGGCACAAGGGGATGTCTTGGTGGCCTCTGTGTCTTGGGGAAGCCCTGGGGCAGAAGTGAGGATGAGATGCTGTCAGCATAACAATGAGCTGGAGCCTGGGTCGAACTAGGTTGAAATAAGGGGTGAGGCTGAGAGCATGTGAGTCAGGGCACCAGATGTGTCTGCTTGTAGAAAGTTGGAAATGTTCCAGCTGGGAATCAGGGTTCAGGGGGCCCAGGATCAGGAGACAGGGGGTGAACAAGCAGACAGACTGAACTCACTGATAGAATGTCAAAGTCCAGGGCCAAGTGGCCAGAACTTTGAGGAGTGTGTGGGTTGATGGCCATGAACACTCCTAAATGATGAATAAATGGAGTCTGTCGATTCTCTTAAGACTCAACTTCAATTTTCCTCTCCCAGCCTCCTGGATTACATCACATGACCTTTTACTATTGCTGTTTACCTGAGTAAGGTCAGCTGCCAGGAGTTTAACTTTTCCTTCTGTTCACTCTGTTGGGTGGGGGCCAGCTAATGAACAGTGAAATTACCTGATGGCAGGTGGCAGAAAGCTAGCTGAGTATAACCAAATGTCTATAATGATAAACATTTATTAAATTAAAGAATAATTACTTCATAAATGTAAACTGAGCATACTTTTTCCTATTGTAGCTCTTCAGTTTGTTTCCTTAGATTTTTTCTGGTACCAAGTTCCTTGTTTCATCTAGCATTTTCTTTGCCTGTGGAATTTCTGTATTTGATAAAGCTTGCCATTATGACTGTATTTTTTTTTCCAGATTTATTGAGATATAAATAACATAATACTGTGAGTTTAAGGTGTACAATGTAATGCTTTGATACACATATATATTGCGAAATGTTTACCACAATAAGGTTAGTTAATGCCTCTATCACTTCACATAATTACCCTTTGTTTTTATTATGGAGAGAACATTAAAGCTCTATTCTCATACTACATATTTCAAGGGTACAATATAGTATTGTTAGCTATAGTTCCCATGCTGTACATCAGATGCCCAGAACTTACTCATTACTGGAGGTTTATACCCTTTACCCACATCTCCCCATTTCCTGCACCTCCTGTGGCCCTTGGCAGCCCCCATTCTACTTTATTTTTCTGAGTTTGATGTTTTTCGATTCCACATAAAAGTGAGGTCATATGATATATGTCTTTTTCTGACTTATTTCACTTAGCATAATGCCCTCAAGGCCATTACTGCATCTTGATTTTAAATATTTTCTGCTAACTTTTCCATTTTTCTGGATTTTAAGTTAATTCAATGTAGTCTTTTTGTGTCCTTAATCCCCTTGCTTTTTATTTCTGTGAATTGTGCCCCTCCTGGAAGTCCTCAGGACTCATTATCCCATCACAGGCTTTGCAAGTGATGACTTGGGAATCCATTTGGTAGAATCTGTCTGTTTGGCTTTATGGAAGCTGTGTGCACAGATGAGATAATCAGTACCATTGTAAGGGTCTTGAGCTGAGTGAGTTCCATGTCCTCATAGAATTTATCCATTCCAGATTTCAGAATGCATTTCTCGTCCCCCTCAGATAGAAGAGGGTATGTGATAGAACAGACACTCCTGTCAGTTGACTCCTTGGACAGGTCCCAGGGTTTGTAATACCTACATTGCACATAGAAATCTCTGTTCTTTGGTTTCAGTGGTTACTGACCCCCAAGCTGTAGCCATACATCCAGCAAATGCATGTCAAAATGAAGGGGAGTGAAGGCCTCTTTACCCAACTTCTCTTAGAAAAGCCACTCATCATCCATTAATCATAATATCAGGAATATTTTTTCAGCTGGGAGGGACCTCAAGGAAAAATCCACTTCAGTGGATTTATTTTCAGTGGTCTAACAGGTGAGGAGCTGGAGGTTACAGGGGTCAAGTGACTGGGCTGGTTCACTCAGTGAACCAGCAGCCAAGACCCGTCTCATTCAGAACCCAGGTGACCTAACTCTGTTGCTGATCTGAAGGATGGGAATTCATGGGGTCAGTGAGAGTGTGTGTGACATGTGAAGAACCATTTTGCTTTACCTTCATTTTGGCCTCCATCTGTTTTTTACTGGTTAAGTGCAGAAAAGTCATGTTGCATAAAGCAGACTCCCATGTATAGTATTGATATTTCTGAGTAGTTGAACTTAAGCAGGTGTTGGGTGGTGTTCTCTCTACAAGTTTTTATAAGGCTTTTACCTGTGTCAACATTATGAATTAGTTTATTAGAAGAGATTGGGCAATATTGTAATTAGGTATTTGTCTTTATTGCTCATGTGAACCTAATATATCCCTTTATAGAGCAGTGTCATGCCTTGAGTTTTATAGCTTGGTTTCTGTTAACAAATTCGGAGTGCTTCATTCATTAGCCTTCTTGTATCCCTTAGCTTGTATTAAGTTGTACTTTTCCCTATTGAAACAGAATTTTAAAATTATTTAAAACATTCAGAAATTACTGTTTCAGTGAGATAATATTTATCACTTAGCTCAATGAACACACACAATACATTGTATTGACAAAGAGGCAGTGAAGAAAGATGCTCTTATATCTATCTGGTAGGAATTAAATTGTATAACCCTTTGGAGGACTCTTTTGTAACCCTAATCAAAATATTAAGTATATATATGTGTATATAATATATGTATAGAGTAACCACTCTTTGACTCAGCATTCATTCTAGGAATGTGTTATGGACATTCTTGAGCATTCTGAAATTGCATATATTTGGGAGTATTCAGAGCAGTACTGTTTGCTTCAGAGGATTTGAAACTGTCTCTCCATCTATGGGAGAGAATCTAAATCAAACATGGCACATCTATGAGGTAGTATATACAGATATTAAATCATTATTGTACACCTGAGACTAATACAATGTTCTGTGTCAGCTTTACCTCAATTAAAAAAGAGAATGCAGCAGCTCCATATACATTAATCTGAAAAGATCTCTAAGATAAACCATTAAATGAAATCAGCAAGGTGTCACCATTTGTACTAAAAGAGGCAGATAATATATACATGATTGCTTATTTATGTGTGGAATCTCTGGGCATATGTATAAGGAATAATATTGGTGATAGCTCAGCTGGTAAAGAATCTGCCTGCGATGCAGGAGACCCTGGTTAGATTCCTGGGTTGGGAATATCCCCTGGAGAAGGGAAAGGCTACCCACTCCAGTATTCTTGGGCTTCCCTTGTGGCTAAGCTAGTAAACAATCTGCCTGCAGTGCGGGAGACCTGGGTTCAATCCCTGGGTTGCAGGAAGATCCCCTGGAGAAGGGAAAGGTTACCCACTCCAGTATTCTGGCCTGGAGAATTCCACAGACTGTATAGTCCATGGGGTCGCAAAAAGTTGGACACGACTGAGTGACTCTCACTTTCACATATGGGGATGGCCACAGGGTGGCTGGGGTCAAGGGCAGGAAGAGGCTTACTTTTCACTGTAAACCCTTTTGTATATTTTGTACCATTCAAAAATCCTAATTTAAAGTTTATTTTGGGAAGGAAAAAAGACATATGTAAATAATTTCCAATCTTCCCATTTAATGATTATGGAATACACTGAATTCTTCCTACTATTCTTACTGTGAACTGTATGCTATGGGTATGAACATTTGTAGTCATGTGTAATATTTAAATTTATATTCCTTCATATGTGACTTGGGTGGTGACTAAAAAAAAAATTATTTTTCTATCTGAAAGCACCTGTGGCAGATTCATGTTGATGTATAGCAAAACTAATACAATATTGTAAAGTAATTAGCCTCTAATTAAAATAAATTTAATTAAAAAAAGAAATTTCTACTGTCAGATAGTTACTTATCTCAAGTTAAAAACATCTTTTAAAAACACACTTATACATATGCAATTCTAAAATATGCCAAGTCACATAACTGCTTAGGGAGACATGAATGTATAGTGAAAGTATGATGAAATGTACAGGCATCCTAAATACTAATGCTGTGAGATCAGTGATGAGGGACAGTATGGGGTAGAATTCAGGAGGGATGGGTGCATGGTTGTTCATTACATTTGAAAAATATCTTCTTGTACATTTCAAACATTACATAATTACAAAAATTAATCTGTGTTTCTAACTGCTGAGAAATTATAGTCAGGCTTCTGTGAAATCATAGGATGCAGAAACAGTATGGGCATAGATAACCTTTATTTTTCTTGCTTTCTGTTGTATTACATCAGTACCTAGAACAGAGCCTGGCAGAAGGTAGGCCCTAATACTATTTGTGCAAATTAATAAACAGGCATTAAAGCTCTCTGAGATGAAGTGGTGGGTGATGGGTTGTGTGATCTTCCAGTGTATCATCTTGTGTCATGGGAACCCAGGAAAAAATATGGGTGGAACTGACAATGCCTACCACCATTTGGATAGGCAGGAAGAAAAGAACCTTGGGAATTTCTTGGTAATGGCAACTAAAGATGACATAGAGAGAGGTGATTGAATATATAATAAAATCCATTTGCCACATTGACATTTTAGGAATCACTGAACTAACATGGACTAAGATGGGTGAACTTAACTCAGATATAACTTAACTTATATCTGCTACTGTGGGCAAGAATCCTTTAGAAGAAATGGAGTAGCCATCATAGTCAACAAGAGAGTCCAAAATGCAGTACTTGGATGCAATCTCAAAAATGACAAAATGATCTCTGTTGGTTTCCAAGGAAAACCATTCAATATCACAGTACTCCAAGTCAATGCTCCAATGAATAATGCTGAAGAAGTCAAAGTTGATTGGTTCTATGAAGACCTACAAGACCTTCTAGAACTAACACACGAAAAAGATGTCCTTTTCATTATAGGGGACTGGAATGCAAAAGTAGGAAGTCAAGAAATACCTGCAATAACAGGCAAATTTGGCTTTGGAGTACAGAATGAAGCAGGGCAAAGGCTAATAGAGTTTTGCCAAGATAACTCACTGGTCACAGCAAACACCCTCATCCAACAACACAAGAGAAGACTCTACATATGGACATCACCAGATGGTCAATACCGAAATCAGATTGATTATATTCTTTGCAGCCAAAGATGTAAAAGCTCTGTACAGTCAGCAAAAACAAGACTGGGAGCTGACTGTGGCTCAGATCATGAACTCCTTATGCCAAATTCAGACTCTAATTGAAGAAAGTAGGGAAAACCTACTGATGAAACTAGACCATTCAGGTATGACCTAAATCAAATCCCTTATGATTATACAGTGGAAGTGACAAGTGGATTCAAGGGACGAGATCTGATAGAGTGCCTGAAGAACTATGGATGGAGGTTCATGACATCCTACAGGAAGCAGTGATCAAGACCATCCCTGAGAAAAAGAAATGCAAAAAGGCAAAATGACTGTCTGAGGAGGCCTTACAAATAGCTGAGAAAAGAAGAAAAGTGAAAGGAAAAGGAGAAAAGGGAATATACACCCATTTGAATGCAGAGTCCCAAAGAATAGCAAGGAGAGATAAGAGAGCCTTCCTCAGTGATCAATGCAAAGGAATAGAGGGAAACAACAGAATGGGAAAGATTAGAGATCTCTTTAAGAAAATTAGAGATACCAAGGGAACATTTCATGCAAAGATGGGCACAATATAGGACAGAAATGGTATGGACCTAACAGAAGCAGAAGATATTAAGAAGTGGCAACAATACACAGAAGAACTATACAAAAAATCTTCATGACCCAGATAATCACGATGGTGTGATCACTCACCTAGAACCAGACATCCTGGAATGAGAAGTCAAAGGCCTTACTATGAACAAAACTAGTGGAGGTGATGGAATTCCAGTTGAGCTATTTCAAATCCTGAAAGATGATGCTTTGAAAGTGCTGCACTTAATATGCCAGCAAATTTGGAAAACTCAGCAGTGGCCACAGGACTGGAAAAGGTCAGTTTTCATTCCAGTCCCAAAGAAAGGCAATGCCAAAGAATGCTCAGACTACCGCACAATTGCACTGATCTCACACGCTAGCAAAGTAATGCTCAAAATTCTCCAAGCCAGGGTTCAACAGTACGTGAACCGTGAACTTCCGGATGTTCAAGCTGGATTTAGAAAAGGCAGAGGAACCAGAGATCAAATTGCCAACATACACTGGATCATCGAAAAAGCGAGAGAGTTCCAGAAAAACATCTATTTCTGCTTTATTGACTATGCCAAAGCCTTTGACTGTGTGGATCACAACAAACTGTGGAAAATTCTGAAAGAGATGGGAATACCAGACCACCTGATCTGCCTCCTGAGAAATCTGTATGCAGGTCAAGAAACAACAGTTAGAACTGGACATGGAACAACAGACTGGTTCCAAATAGGGAAAGGAGTACATCAAGGTTGTATATTGTCACCCTGATTATTTAATTTATATGCAGAGTACATCATGAGAAACTCTGGGCTGGATGAAGTACAAGTATCATAACCTCAGATATGCAGATGACACCACACTTATGGCAGAAAGCAAAGAAGAACTAAAGAGCCTCTTGATGAAAGTGAAAGAGGAGAGTGAAAAAGTTGGCTTAAAACTCAACATTCAGAAAGCTAAGATCTAGTCCCATCACTTCATGGCAAATAGATGGAGAAACAATGGAAACAGTGACAGACTTTAATTTTTTGGGCTCCAAAATCACTGCAGATGATGATTGCAGCCATGAAATTTAAAGGCGTTTGCTCCTTGGAAGAAAAGCTATGACCAACCTAGACAGCATATTAAGAAGCAGAAACATTATTTTGCCAGACATTACTTTGTCTATCTAGTCAAAGCTATGATTTTTCCAGTAGTCATGTATGGATGTGAGAGTTGGAATATAAAGAAATCTGAGTGCCGAAGAATTGATGCTTTTGAATTGTGGTGTTAGAGAAGACTGTTGAGAGTCCCTTGGACTGCAAGGAGATCCAACCAGTCCATCCTGAAGGAAATCAGTCCTTAATATTCATTGGAAGGACTGATACTAAAGCTGAAAGTCCAATATTTTGGCCACTGATGCAAAGAACTGACTCATTGGAAAAGACCCTGATGCTGGGAAAGATTGAAGGTGGGAGGAGAAGGGGACGACAGAGGATGCGATGGTTGGATGGCATCACTGACTCAATGGACATGATTTTGAGTAAGTTCTGGGAGTTCTTGATGGACAGGGAAGCCTGGTGTACTGCAGTCCATGGGGTCACAAAGAGTCGGACATGACTGAGGGACTGAACTGAACTGAACTGATCCTGTACTCCAGAGAACATTGCTTGAAAAAGATCTCTTTATGGTTCTTAGAAAGACTTTATTTTCTCTCATGTCACACTCAATGACCCTCTTTTAAATATTTGGTTAAGATAGCTAATGTGGGTGTAACTCTTGAGTTCCTCTTAGCAGCATTGTGACTGTCTGTCATGTAATTCCGCCCAGCCCAGGAGCCAGGTCGTATGGGAGTGACTGGGATTTACTGTTACCCACTGTCAGTGGTCAGATAACCTTTGCTTCTTTGGGTAGCCAGTCATTTGGTTCACATATTTGTTTAATATTTAGAGATAGGATGCAAAAAGTATGGGAAAATAATAAACATTACAATAACACATTACTAATACAATAATGCAATAATTACAAAAGTGTTACTGTATGGAGACAATAAATAAATAATATGCTATTTTTGCTAGTTGCCCCGCCATATGTAGCCCACTAGAGCAGTGATGTCCAAAGTGTAACATGAGCCACATATTTAATTTAAAACTTTCTGGTAGCCACATTAAAAAATAAAAAGAGATGAAATTAATTTTAATCATATATTTTATTTAACCTAATGTGAAATATTTACCTCAGAGGCTCAAGCGGTAAAGAATCCTCCTGCAATGTAGGAGATGCAGTAAATGTGGGTTCAATCCCTGGGTTGGGAAGATCCCCTGAAGGAAGGGATGGCAACCCACTCCAGTATTCTTGCTTGGAGAATCCCATGGACAGAGGAGCCTGGCGGGCTACAGTCCACAGGTTGCAAAGAGCTGATCACAACTAAAGTGATTGAGTATGCACACATGAAATATTTTCATTTCAGTACATAATCAATATTAACTAGTAATGAGGTTGCATATTCTCTTTCTTTGTAGCAACTCTTGGAAATCCTATGTGTATTTTATGTCTCCAGTAGGGTGCTAAATTTTCATCAGAAATACCTGATCTATATTTAGTGTTTATAGAATTTACAGTTGAAAAGATAGATTTACGTACTCAGGTTGTTCCATAAATACTTAAAATTATTTTCTAGTAACAGAATCAGACATTCATTTTTAAATTAAAATTAATTAAAATTAAATAAAATGAAATATTTCTCAGTCTCAGTAGTCACATTTCAAGTGCTCAATACAGTGCAGAGCTAAAATTTATTCATAAATTTCTACAATAGATTTTTTTTCTCCTTGATTCCAAGAATCTGTCAGTGTGATTTTAAGAGTATGATTAAGGTTAGACATATTCTTACTCTTGAGTAGATTAGAAAGTAATAAAGCAGATGTAATGTATTGTTTTCAGTTAAATTAGTTTTCTGAGTGAGTCTTATAGCTGTTTTGACAAATCTCATTCCAAGAAGTCAGATTTAAGATCTGAGATTTAAGGTAAATAAAATTCTGGATGATATTTAAAAAAAATTGTTTTTAAATTTTATATTGGAGTACTGTTGATTAACAATGTCTTAATTTAAGGTGTACAGCAGAGTGATTCAGTTATATATATACATGTATCAATTCTTTTTAATTTTTTTCCCCATTTAGGTTATTACAGAATATTGAGCAGAGTTCCCTGTGCTATATAGTAGGCCCTTGTTGGTTATTCATTTAAAATGTAGCAATGTGTACAGTCAGTCCCAAACTCCCTAACTACCCCTTCCCCTGATTCTTCCCCCTCTTGCGGGGGCTGGGGGGGTGGATAAGTTCATCCTCTAAGTCTGTGAGTCTGTTTCTGTCTTGTAAATTTTGATATGTTTTTTTACATGTATACTCAAGCTCAGGTCAAGAGATCCAAGTAGCTCTTAGCCTAAGAAGTGATATCTAATTTTCTAGATTTTAGAGAAGAAGATGATACGTTTGGGGACAAAAGAAAGATCTTTTCACAGATAATCAAACTTCAAAAGACATGGAAAATATAAATTCATGGTTTAAATGAATCTCAAGAATTAGCTAACAAGGGGATGACCAATTTAACTACTAGTATAGTGAACGAGTAGAATTGAAACCAAGCAGGACCCTATGGGGCCTTCTCCAGGGACAGACCCACTTCTCAAATCTTGCTCCCCTTGCCTCTTGTTTGGGGGAAAAAAAAAAAAAGCTTTGGCTTCCTGGACCTTTCCTGAATTCTAAAGAGCAAGAGGAGTGAGAAAATGCAGAGACAAAGAAAAATAGTCAAGCAAGACAAAATAATAATAGCTTAGCCATAAAACTAAGTCAAGGACCTTTAGTTCCTCCTCAAGGGCTATAGAGAATATCCTGAGCCATAGCCTTGAGTTGTTCTGCAGATACTAAAACCCCACCAGCTGGAAGAAGTTAGCTGCATGCTAACCACTGGCATGTAGACCTCAGCCCAGTTGTAACCAGGTTGATGATGGAGATTCTAGAAACATCTTCCTGTTAATCTCCCCATCAACCAGTTGGAGAATCACGCACGAGCTGATGACAGACCCTGTGACCCTCTCCCTCACGCTGTTTTTAAAAACCTTTCCCTGAAAGCCACGGGAAGTTCAGGTTTTTTGAACATCAGCTGCCTGTTCTCCTTGCCTGGCTCCAACACTGGGCAGCTTGCAATAAACATCGTACTTTCCTTTGAAACAACCCAGTGTCAGTAAATCAGCTTTGCTGTGTGTCAGATGAGTGGACCCAAGTTTTGTTTAGTAACATAATTTGAAATTGAGCACACCTATTTTGAGTGTAGATTTTATTACAGACTTTCAACACCTCCTATATCATGTAGGAGACTACTGATATAGTCTGCTGCACCAGAGGTGAGAGTTACTAGAAGAGGCTGTTGGAGGAAGGTCACAGTTACTGTTTCCCACTGTTTCCATGGCTGCTGGAAAGTTCTAAGAACCCAGAGGAAGGGGTCTTAGGGCCTCCTGTCTCCCTGCTGATTTCTTGTTATCTTGAACCAAGTCCTGGGGCTTGAGCTTTTCATAGAAAATAGAATTAATTCTTCCCCTTACACTCACAAACCACCAAGAATTCACCAGGGGTCCTTGAAATAGTCGTTAATAATGTACAGGCACCCTGACTGGCACTTTTATCTGTCAAAATGAAGGGCAGAGCAGGGACCAGATCTGATTTGAGTGCTATTTTGTGGGATGGATCTTGTGGACAAGTCATTTTCAGGAGAGAAATGGCTGTCTCATCTCACCTCATCTCTGCCACTTCACTCTCGCACCTGGTTAAACCATCAACCTGATTGCACAGCCCGTTCTGTAAGAAGCTAGCATGGGTGCTTCCAAGAAAAGTCAGCATGCCTGTCAGGCACCCGCTCTGTCTAGCTGGCAGCTGCCCTCACGACACAGTGGTTCTGTCTCCATGCAGGATTTCAGAGACAATCACCGGGGAAGTAGTTATTGTTCCCTGTTCAAATAGAAACACAGCAGGGATCCTCAGTATTCACATGTGTGCGTGTGTATGTGTGCATTGGGGCAGTGGAACATTTCCTTCTAATGCTCGTAAGAGAAGTTCAAAAACTATCTTTTCTGAAAAACATGTGCATATTCTGGGAATATGGAAACCTACTAAGATCAATATAACCTCTCTTAATCCTCCCTCAAGATAATCACTGAGGAAGCCTGTCTTTCCAGTGTTTTAAAACAGTCCTTTACAAAGATTTCCAGTGACTTTGTTTAAAAGGATAGGGTGCATTTTTTTCCATCATAAAAACTAGCAAACAAATGGCTTACAGCATACAGCATGTGTGCTCTAGAGTTGAGGATAATTTTTGCAGTGGACTACTTATGCCTCTGGGCTTCTGTACAAACCATATTTTGTGTGTAAAGTGTTAGTCGCTCAGTTGTATTCCAACTCTTTGCAACCCCATGGACTGTAGCGCTCCAGGCTTCTCTGTCCATGGAATTCTCCAGGCAAGAATACTGGAGTGGGTAGTGTTCCCTTTTCCAGGGAATCCTCCTGACCCAGGGATCAAACCCAGGTCTGCTGCATTGCAGGCAGATTCTTTACCATCTGAGCCACCAGGACAGCCATACTTCATGTGTGGGTACTTATTAAGTGGGCATTCATTAAAGTCTCATTTCTTATATTTTATCCCTGTGGGGAGATCTCTCTCCCTGCTCCTCCAGTTTGAAATAGTGTCTTTTTTACACCGCTTCCACTTTGAATTATCTTGCCAGTGCAAAAGCATTCACATGTCCCGGTTACTGGCTCTGGTGCTTGAGTTCCAGTGTGGTTTTTTTCTAGAGATGCAGTTTCCTAATGATTTTGCTTCTCCTGACCAGGAAGATGGGCAGGCAGTCTCTGCAGCAGCAGCCAACGGCCGATCAACATCCAGCCCAGTGACCACCGAGACCCTGGGTCTACCATGTCCCCAGGGTCTCAGCCCTCCCCTCCCTCTTCCGAGGGAGCTGAGGGTCTTTGTTCCAGGCTGCCACATGGAAACCCTGCTGTTCTGAAGAGAAGGAGAGAGAAAGCTGATGAGATGCATTTTGCCCATAACTGCCTTTTGGGCAATGGTCTTGGAAGAAAACACAAAAAACAAATGTAGAAACTGAGAGTGACAGTTGGGATCTCATTAGCGTAGTGGCTGTCACAATATATCCAGCAAAGAGGCAGTGGGCATGCAGCTAACTGTGACTTAGGAGCCGAAACAGCACGTGTGTGTTTGCGCATGTGTGCATGTGTATGCATGTGTATGTGGGTTTGTGTGTGTGTGCGTGCATGCACCTGTGTGCCTGGAGACGGCTCAGGCTTTGCTATGTAATTACTTGCTTCAGCTTTAAAAAAAAATTGTCAGTTGCATTGCATCAGGCTTGGTTATTTTTTCTTTATGGATGCATCTGTGAATATCTTTAAATTTCAGCTTAGGCTGTTTAGAAGGGCATTCACTGTGAAGAATAAACCTACTATGGCTTTGCTTTTGTTTTTTTAACTTGTTTTGTGGCTTGAAATGCATACAGCAGATGCCTCAAGTACAATATCTTAAGCCAACAGCCTAGATCAAGGTGAGGGTATTTTAGTTGAACCCTAGATCAAGTTCAGAGGGTATTCTGAATTCTGGAGAGTACAGGTCCTGACTTGGTAATTTTAAGAATAAATTATTTCTAGTCGCAGTGAACCACTGCTGTCCTTCCCTGCCAGTCCAGTTCCCAATTCCTGAATCTTCCTATAAAGCTATAGGATGAAGCCTTTCACTTGGTTGTGATTTCCGACCAACCAGAGTGATTCTAGTGCTGAAATATGTCTGCACCTGTTTTCACTTCAGATGAAGCTGAGGTTGGTAAACAGTGCAAAGGGTTTTGGAGATCAAGGGGGCACAATGCGAGGATCTTGTTGCCTGAAGATTTCTGGAGTGGGAGCCAGAGTTCTGCATCCTGGAGTCAGCTCTGATGTGCTGGCAGGGATACTCACTGTGTTTGGGCTTGATGTCTCAAGTCCTACTCTACAATTTGATGGCAGTATGGTTCCAGGGGAAATATAGCCTTTCATGTAAAAAGGATAAGCTCCATAACCCTAGAATTCAGCTAGGAAACTTCCATGATCTGGGGACGTGACCAGATGTCCCTCTTCTAAAAGACACTTTACAGCTGTTCACTGGCCTCATTCTGTCTTCCTGGAGGCAGTGGCCAGGCCTCTCAACAGGCTGAATGGAAGTTTATAAAGCTGTGCACTGGTTGTGTGTTTGTCTTTTTATTTTTTAATTTTTAAAATATTTGGCTAGGTTTTCAAAACCTCAAAATGTGGCTAATAACATCCCTTTCTCCAAGGGTCTGTGGCTGGTTGGAGACTCATCCTGGTTCGGTGTGCGCCTTGCTGTTCCCTGTGGTTAAATATTTTGAATATGGCCAGTAGCCCCTGAGAACTTCTGATGAGACCCCGAGCATATCCCCTCAGGAAATGCAATTCCCCCCCCCCCCCCCCCCCCGATTTCCCTACTGTCAGCAGCAGTTCAGAAAGCCTTCTGCTTGTGAACACAATCATGTTTCAGATGAGTAAGACCCCAAAGCCTGTTTGGCTACATCGTTGCTGTGAGCTGAGCAAGACAGCAGGTTGCAGGAGACCCGAGAGTCTCTAAGGAAGGCTGCATCTGCTCTCTGGATGTTTTCTGCCTTTGCTTCTCCCAGCTATACCAATGGAGCTACAAGAAGTCCCGAGAACAAACTGTTGGTCGCTGCTGCCAAGATCATTGGGGATTTGTGGAGACTGGGTGCTTTCAAGGTTTGGATAGCCTTAAAATCAACTTAGCCAAAGCAAAGTATAAGCTTGAAAATCAGATCCCATTTCAAGCACTTTTATCTTTTTAACCTCCAAGGAAAGGATTTTTTCTCCTAAGGAAAGGATTGGAAAGTGGCTCATGTGCCTTAATTTACCCGGGTAACTGGTTTTATTGTGAGGTGCAGTGGAGCTTTGGGGACTGAGCTGATGCTGACTTGCTGTTTGCACTGACCACCCTCAAAGGCTGAGGAGCCACCTCCTTTCCGCACCCCCCCTCCCTTCTCAAGGCTGTCGTGTGCCTGGTGCCACCTGAGGACTTAAGGCTGCTCTTCTGGGGTTGGCTCTGCTGCTGGGGAGTGTACGGTAATGTTTGTGGACATGCTGTCTGTGGCAGGGTCTGGGGTGGGCTGGATGAACTGTTGCTCTTCTCTGACAGGCCTGGGCCTCTGCCTGCTGCTTGCTCTGATTCCTGGACAGGGGTCACAAACTCAGATGCCTACAGGACCAGGCAGGTAGCATAAATTGCAAATTGGGCTGGGGCAAGACAGTAGGGAGTAGAAGGAGACTGTGGCAGAGACTGGCATGTCTCTCATCAGATGATGATGTTTATTTTTAGGTAAGTGATATAATATCTCCTGGAGAAGTGTAGGGGGGCATGCCTGTAGGAAGACTAGAAAGGTGTGGAGGATATAGGGGAAGTAACATTGAAACTTGACTTTTATACGTACTCAATAACCAATTTTTTGGTATTCAAACTTAAAAAACCCTCACTCACATCTGCAGGTATTTAATGCTCATAGAAACCCTGTGAAAGAGGTCTCTTATATCCAGTTTTTAACTGAAGAAATGTGGGCACAGTGATGAGAAGCCATTGGTTTGGGGTTACTCAGGCAGGACAGAGTAACATTAGGACTTGACACCCTGACCTCCATCTTCCGATCCAGAGGCTCTTGCCCTGCCCCAGTGTTGCTGGGTTGGTGGCCTCTGTGGCTCTCTGGTTTCCTCCATCACTGTTGATTGTCCTTCCCTCCCTGGGGTTTGCCTCCTCTGGACTGACTGACTGACTTCCTGATCCAGGCTGTCATCCACACTCCCTGCTGATGCTGATGGCAGATCCCGTCTGCTCTCATGGTGGGTCTCGCCTCAGCCATCATGGCGCCTTGCGCCTGTAGCTGGTATTCATCCAGCCTGGCCTGGTCCTACAGTCCCATTGCTGGTCGGGGCTCCTTAGGTTTGGATCCCTCTCTGCTTGGTGTGGGTGTTAGCTCGGCCTGGGTGTGGACCTCAGCCCATAGACCATGACTTCAGGACCACCAGGCCCACCCTGCAGGGGCCCCACTGCAGGAGAGGGCAGCTGTCTCACTCTCATTTCATTAGAACTGTGATCTGCCAGCTGTGGGGAGGGCTGTGTGTGGAGAAGGGGCAGTTCACTGTTCAGGGTTGTATTTTCCTTCTCTTTTGCGTATTCTTGATTATAAATAAATGAGAACATTTGGAATCCAGTAAATTTAACATGTCCTCCTCAAGTGCCCCAGAAATGCTTTCCTGTACGTGGGGTAAATACAGAACAATTGGTGGAAAGTACAAGAAAAGGACTTTTCTGCTTGGCATGTGTTTTCTTGGGTGTGGATGTCAGCTGCAGCAGACGGAGATTTTTATTTTCAAGCATGGGTTTTAGTTTCACTCAGAAATCTGTATTTCGGGTTACCTAAGAATGAACTGCATGGAGTGGAACCACTGGGCTTCTGGCGGGGCCAGGGGGATGGATCACATGAGAGCAGATTTCACACCCTGGGGCCTCCTGTTCCAGGGTTCCTGCTGTCTGTTCCACAGGCACCACAGGGTTACATTTTCTGCTGGAAGCAACCTGTACTCTTATCTCCTCTCTGTTGTAAATGAATTGTGTGCTCTTGGACAAGTTACTAACCTCTCTGAGCCACAGTTCTCATATTTACATCATAAGGAGAATAATGAAAGCTTACAGGGTTGTTTTGAAGATTGTTGTTGTTTAGTCGCCAAGTTATGTCTGACTGTTTTGTGACCCCATGGACTGTGGCCCACCAGGTCTCTCTATCCATGGGATTTCCCAGACAAGAAAACTGGAGTAGGTGTCATTTCCTTCTCCAGGGAATCTTCCTGACCCAGGGATCAAACCCATGTCTCCAGTATTACAGGTGGTCTCTGCCATTACAGGCAGATTCTTCACCCACTGAGCTACCCAGAAGCCTGTTTTGAAGATTAGATGAGATTAAATCTATAAAGCATTCCTTGTCAATCCTGTCATGCTCTTAAGCACAAGTTACTGTAAACATCAAGGTCTTCAGACTTGCAGGGTTGTGTTTGGATGTTTGTACCAAGTCATGAAATAGGTGAGTGACTCTTAGCTCCTTCTATTCCCTCTCTCACGTATCAAGTAGTCTGTGAGCTTGCCTGTCCCAGAAAAGTAATTCCCCAACCATGCAAATGTTCCTGATCCCCAGACATTCCTCGTATCTTTCATCAAATTCAATCATCCTTCTTCCATTTTTCTCTTTTACTAAATCCACACATGTGCTGAGTTATGCATGATTAGACAGGATCAGAATAAAGTTCTTTGCAAGGGTAAATAGGGAGAAAGCCTTCCTAGGTATATTTACTTTCTTACCCAAGAATAGAAAAAGTAGTTTTGCTAAATGAATGGATTTCAAATGGTGAAGCAACATAAGTCTGAGACAAGGTTGCAGTGGGAAAAGGGGAGGCTCCCCTTGTGGTGCCCCTGGAGGCCTGCCCTCCAGATGGCACCTCTTTTACATGGTTGGTGTGGTGTCATGTTAATTTATTTCAAATATACTTTATGTAGGATTGAAGTTAGCTAACAAGTGATACTAGAATAAAAATATTAAGTAATGAAAGTGAAAGAGGAGGGTGAAAACGTTGGCTTAAAGCTCAACATTCAGAAAACTAAGATCATGGCATCCGGTCCCATCACTTCATGGTAAATAGATGGTGAAACAGTGTCAGACTTTATTTTTCTGGGCTCCAAAATCACTGCAGATGGTGACTGCAGCCGTGAAATTAAAAGATGCTTACTCCTTGGAAGGAAAGTTATGACCAACCTAGACAGCATATTGAAAAGCAGAGACATTACTTTGCCAACAAAGGTCCGTTTAGTCAAGTCTATGATTTTTCCAGTGGTCACGTATGGATGTGAGAGTTGGACTATAAAGAAAGCTGAGCACCAAAGAATTGATGTTTTTAAACTGTGGTGTTGGAGAAGACTCTTGAGGGTCCCTTGGACTGCAAGGAGATCCAACCAGTCCATTCTGAAGGAGATCAGTCCTGGGTGTTCATTGGAAGGACTGATGTTGAAGCTGAAACTCCAGTACTTTGACCACCTGATGCGAAGAGCTGACTCATTTGAAAAGACCCTGGATGCTGGGAAAGATTGAGGGCAGGAGGAGAAGGGGACGACAGAGGATAACATGGTTGGATGGCATCACTGACTCAATGGACATGGGTTTGGGTGAACTCCAGGAGTTGGTGATGGACAGGGAGGCCTGGCATGCTGCAGTTCATGGGGTCGCAAAAAGTTGGACACGACTGAGTGACTGAACTGAATTAATGGGAACAGAGTTTCAGTTTTGGAAGGTGAAAAATTCAGGAGATGGATGATGGTGAGATTTGTACAACCATGTGAATGTACTTAGTGCTGCTGAACTGTATAGCTAAATATGGTAAAAATAGTATGTTTTATGTTATGTGGCTTTTACCACAGTAAAAAAAATGCAAAGGAACAGTCAGGATAAATGGAATGTCAAGACCACGTGGAGAAGCTGAATGCAAGTT
This sequence comes from Bos indicus x Bos taurus, assembly GCF_003369695.1. Lineage (NCBI taxonomy): Eukaryota > Metazoa > Chordata > Mammalia > Artiodactyla > Bovidae > Bos > Bos indicus x Bos taurus. The sequence continues at coordinate 76,639,310 of NC_040083.1, read as the reverse complement.
TGTGGGTGGTGTGATTGTGCAGTTGCTGTGGGCAGGCCATGTATTTTGTTGTGAGCTTGCTGGAAGGCAAGTTGAAAAGGAAATAGCAATCTAGCCATGAGAGAAAAAAAATAATCAGTTCCTATGAAAGGCAAACATTTCTCAGTACTTAATTCCACTCTGGAGCTGCACAGACAACAGGAATTGTAGTCAGCAGTGGCCTCTACAACATCCCAGCAAACTCAGAAGTGGCTTTCTAATCTCCCATTTCTTGGCCTATGACTTCCAGAATCTGGTGTTAATGGGAGCCTGCCACCTTGGGTCAACATGGTCCAAAAACACAGCTTTCTATTGCTGTCTTGACTTTGGTTTGGGATAATGAGAATAGACTTCACTCGTGAGCCAAAAGGCACATGTGTTTTGAAGGAAACTCCAAAGATAGTCCTCAAGGCTTCCTATTGTGCCTGGGAAGATTTGAAGAGGACAGGCTGTATCTTGTTCTCAGCTTGAATTTTCCCAGGCAGCCAAGAGCCTTGACTGGGAGAATCATCATTGAATGAGTGACATGGAGGCTAAGCTAGACCTAAGCTTGCCTTTATGTGTAAAAATGGTCACTTTGGGAAGGGTAGGGGGAAGGTCGGTCGTTGATTTGTCAGGAGGAGCGTAGAAGAACCTGACTCACTGACTGAGGTCCAGCCCCCTGTGTCATGAGAAGAGGTCCAATGGCCACGCTCATAGGTCCCCCCACATCTCTCTGGAGTATACGCTGTTCTCTCAGATCCACTATGGTTAACACAGCCTGTTCACAGTGTTAAAGGGACATGAGGCTAATCAGCTTTAAGTGCAGACTAGATTTTTCCCTGTGCATTAATTGTAGCATGTGAACATTCTTTTAAGTAAGTAAAAACAAATATATTTTTAGTGACTGAAATACCCTTGTTTATTTTGGAAACAGTAAGTGCAAATGTTAAAAAAAATTAAAAAGAGCCCAGTAATTTTCTTCTATGACTTTGAAAACAACTTGATTTTTTCTTGCTTCCACCAAAAAATGAACTCATTAGACATAAAAAAACTTAAAAGATAGTAAGTTTTGATTAATCTAAAATCTCTTGATTCCACCACCTAGGGATAATCATTGTTAACATTTCCTTCTATTTTTCTATCTTTATATATACATATCCAAAGCCATTTATATTTTTATGTTGATATTTATATCTTCTTAGGTCAATGGGAAGATTAGTATAAACATTGTCATGTTTCAGAAATCTTTTTAAGACTACTGAAGATTCCAGTTTCAGAAGTAATATTCCAGATAAACCATTGGAGAAAATGGTGGAAAGGTAAAAAGGAGCTGGTGGGTAGAATGAGGTGGATAGAAGAAGGGAAATGAGGGAAAGGAAACTAACACTGACCGAGTGTCCACTCTGGGTAGGGGCAACACTGGTTTCTATTACCCTGAGAGTAGGTTTATGGAGTCAGTGTCCTCCAGAATGAGAGTTCAGGTTTAGGAGCCAAACGGGTTTGAATTTGCATCTTGACTTTACTTTCAGCTAGTTTAGAGCCTCATTTTTTTTTGTTTTTAATTTGTAAGATCCATGTAACTCCTTCCTTCAGTCAGTTATTATAAGGATTTAAAAGTAAAATGCACAGGAATTACTTATGCCCAGGCACTCACAAATGGTAACTCTTAGAGTTAGCATTATTCTAAATATGAGTAAACTGAATCTAAGAGGGGGTCATGTGCCTCAGGTCACGCAGCTAGTAAGTGATAAAGATGGGATTAGAACTCAAGTCTGCCCGGCTTTTGTTGTTGTTTAGTTGCTAAGTCATATCTGACTCTTTTCTGACCCTGTGGACTGTGGCCTGCCAGGCTCCTCTGTCCGTGGGATTTCCCAGGCAAGAATACTGGACTGGGTTGCCATTTCCTTCTCCAGGGTATCTTGCTGATCCAGGGATCAAACTTGCTCTCCTTCTTCATCAGATGTCTGTAAGGAGTGATTGCCAGTGCTTGGTTGTTCATATTGACCTTTTCTGGTAACTCCAAGGAAAGTGAAGCACTCTGCTCTCTGTTTGGATGTGAAGCTTCTCTCCCGTAGTGGCAACTATAGCTGATGGCATCTGCAGATGACAAGGGAGGAAGGGTTAACGTGTGATTGTTTTTCCCCAGGAAAATGGGAATGAATTTCATGCTTGGGATGCTGACTACTATTTAGCAATAAAGCTTTTTTCCCCCTCCTGGATTAGGAAACAGATGTTTTCTGGTCCATTGAGGAATTTTAAAGGCTGGAAATACTTAAGACTTATTTTTCAGAGCTGTTGACCTCAATTCTCGGATTATGATCATTCTGGCTGGGGCCCAGCACTCTAGAGCTTTTAATCTGCAGAAACTCTGTTGTGTATTTATCCTACTCTGTTCAGTGTGACCTTTTAAATCTGTAATTCATGGCAGTATAGTTCAGAATTAGGAACTGAGACTATTTATTTTTGCTTCTTTTAAGTTCTGAATAACTAATGTATGAGGGTCCTTGCCTGGTGAACTGCCTAGGGATCCATCTTTACCCAGTTCAGCTGGAATCTTTGACTTCTCTGGCATTCCCACCTTCGTTTTGAACACAGCATTTTGAAATAACAAGCAGAATCACATTAGCTATAAATCATTGAGGTTTAATTTAATCACATTAGCTATAAACCATTGCCTCAGATGGTTTCTTAATTAATTTATTTTAATTGGAGGATAATTACTTTATAATATTGTGATGGTTTTTGCTATATACCAACATGAATCAACCATAGGTATATATATGTCCCCCCAATCCTGAACCCCAGTCTACCCTCCCTTCCCACTCTGTCCCTCTGGACTGTCCTAGAGCATCTGCTTCATGCATGGAACTTGCACCAGTCATCTATTTTACATATGGTCATGTATATGTTTCAATGCTATTCTCTCAAATCATCCCATCCTCTCCTTCTCCTACTGGGCATGTACCCCAAGGAAGCCAGAATTGAAAGAGATACATGTACCCCAATGTTCATTGCAGCTTTATTTACAATAGCTAGGACATAGAAGCAACCGAGATGTCCATCAGCAGATGAATGGATAAGGAAGTTGTGGTGCATATACACACTGGAATATTACTCAGCTATAAAAAGAAACACATTTGAGATCTGATGAGGTGGATGAACCTAAAGTCTATTATACATAATGAAGTAAGTCAGAAAGAGAAAGACAAATACAGTATATTAATGCATATGTATGGAATCTAGAAAGATGGTACTGATGATCCTACATGCAGGACAACAATGGGAAGGCAGACATAAAGAACAGACTTTTGGAATCATTGAGTTTTATTCTCTCAGTATGTGATAGGTTTTGCTGCAGTAACAAAAACACTCCCAAATCTCAGTGGCTTCATATAACATTTATTTTCTTGCTCATACTATTTCCTTCTATAGGGGATTTCTGTTCACCATGGTCACACAGTGACCCAGGAAGACAGAGGCTTCATCTGGGAAGCTTCTGTGCTCACCATAGTAGTGGGAAGGGAATGTGTGAAGGGAGTGAATATCTCACTGGCTCTTTAGGTTTCATTGGCCAATGCAATCATGTACAGGCCAAGATCTACTTCAAGTGGAGCTGGAAAGTGTTGTACAGTTCTACTGTGTCCCTGAAAGGAGGGCAGAACCAGAATACATGAGAACCTCCTGGGTGACTGTTGCACCTCCTGGGTACCAGACTGTGTTAGGTGCCTCACGTATGTCATCTGTAATCTTAACTCTAATTTCTGCAAAGTACAGGTCCTATTTCTAGAAAACAGACTCAGAGAGATAAGGTGAGTTGCCCATGGGCACACAGGGTTGGTATTGAAATCCAGTCTGTCTGATACTAAAGTTAATGCTCTTCTGGGATAGTGAAGGACAGGGAAGGCTGGTGTGCTGCAGTCCACGGGGTTGCAAAGAGTCGGACATGACTTAGTGACTGAACAGCAACAACATCTGGCCCCTCTCAACTTCCTCTTAATTTATACATGCTACTGCTTGTGTTACTTTTGTTAACTTTGATATAACTAATTGTTATATTCATTGATATATATTCTTGTTGATATATAACTTTGATATTACTAGTTGTTATATGACTGAACAATTTCTGTTGGCTTCTCATTGACTACAAAGTGAAGGTCAAACACTTCAGCAAGGCACACATAGCTCTTCATGATCCTGCCTCCACATACTAATCACATATTTATAATACGGCGGAGGCAGTGCCCAGAGGCAGATGCCACTCCCGGTGACACACAGAATGCACAGAACAAGGACAGTTGTTTCTGTCTGTCTTTCTTCCTTCCTTTTTAAATTTAATTCTTCCTTTCCAATTTAAAATTTTTGACTGTGCTGGATTTTGGCTGCCATGTGTGGGCTTTCTCTAGTTGCAACAAGTAGGGACTACTCTATTTGCGGTGCACAGGCTTTTCATTGCAGTGGCTTCTCTTGCAGTGGAGCATGGATTCTAGAGTAAGAGGGCTTCAAAAATTGCAACATGTGGGCTCAGTAGTTGTGGCGCCTGTGCTTAGCTGCCTTGTGGCATGTGGGATCTTCCTGGACCATGGGTCAAACCCATGTCCCCTGCATTGGCAGGCAGATTCTTTACCACTGGACTACCACCGAAGTCCCAGGAAGACTGTTTCTAAGTCTTGTCCCTAATGAGGTTGTTCCGCCTAATTTAGGTGCTGCGCCCTGGGTCAGGCCTGACTGTACAAGTCCACATTTGCATGGAGAAAGCATTCATTCCCTTCAGAGACACATAGACTGGGCAGAGGGAAACCACCTGTGTTTCCTTTTCAGTGCCCATGTTCAAGACCCATTTAGGACATCTTCTGTGAGTAACAATCATGATTTTCCCCAAATAGACAGTAAGTGTTTATTTCAGCAATGTGAGAAATGGAGTTCATAGGTTTTATCCCTTTGGGGTAGTGCTCTATGTGCTTAGTCACCCTATACTTTGTGGCTTACTTTGGAAAATACATTTTCTTTCCTTAAAAAAAAAAAAAAATCCAGTAAGGTGTTTCCTTGAGTCAGATCTTTTCTTGGTATGCTTAATAGTAATTTAGCAGAAATTTTTAGCCTCGCACTGGCACTTCCAGCCTCACTGGGAATCTGCTTATAGCACCAGAGCAGCCAGTGTGTGGGAGGTGAGGCTGAGAGTAGAGGCTAATTCTGCAAAAGTAAGTGTGTTCCCACATGTGCCCTCGTGTGCCCTCATTCTCTCTCTTCCCTGGCTTCCTTTTATTCCACTCCCTTTGGGGCTCTTGAAGCAGATGTGGTTCAATGCTTCATTCATTTAACTTGACTCTACCACTTTCCGTGACTTCCATATTCTTCTAAAATGCTAAGTCTGATACAAACTTCATGCCCTAGAGCATAAAGGAAATAGAGTACTGGACTTCAAAAGATGTAAGGGTGTCTTGGCTCTGTTTTCTTTGCATTTTGTTCTGCTTCCATGGAAGACTCAGTTCTGTGCACCTTGCTTAAATGCTGAGTCTGAGCCTGGTTCAAGGATGATGGGATTGGTAGGAAGGACTGCTTGATGCTGGCTGAAGAAGGAGCCGTTATGAACTAGGTCAGTGGTGATGGGCCAGTGAAAATTGTGAGCTAGATGGAAACTCCTTAGGTTTCATGTCATTTTGAAAATAACTTTCAAGCTCAGACTTCAGTGAGAAAGAACAGAGCAGGCATTTGGGTAGGCCAAATGATAAAGTCTCAATATATAGTTTTCAATAAGTTAAGATGAATAAGGTTTTCTGAGACAAAACTGAGATATGTAATGTTACATAAAGTGATAAAACTATAATCTTTGGTTTAGTTCTTCTATTGGACAGAAATCATTTGTAGCTTATCAATCTTCTACAAGGTAACATCTAACTTTACAGTGTCTAGACTCTACAGAACAGTGACTATTAAGTTAAGCCAACTGTCTTCCATAAAGCATCAGGTGCTGTTGTGTAGCTTTGCGAGACAATGCTCTATTGCTCTATGTGACCCCGGAAAAAGGGTGCCTAGTCATATTTTTGCCTTATCTCCAAATTTCAGTTAATATTTCTAGATAGTACCTATGGAGCTATTGAGCAGTCTTCTGATTTCTTGTTTGACATTAATTCTAAGTGGTTAGCTATTTCAGGGGTACCCGTGGTTAGACATTGTCTCAGTTTGCTCCATCCGTCTGTATTTTCAGTGTGATATGTTGTGACTATTTTCAAGGATGACAACCTTTGGGGAAAACACTTGGATCAATATTCTTTCCTTGTCCAGTTCTCTTGTGTTTTGTTTTTTTTTTTTAGGTTGGAAAACTTGGTCCAGGTTGGAAAACTTCAGTCACAGGGTAAAATGTGTATCTTTAAATGGCATGGTTCTTTTGGGGGAAGGCATGAGTTAGAAATAAATGTGTGTTTCTGTTGAGGTCCAAAAGAGTTATTATTCCTTGTGAAATAACTGGCTTTAGTCTAGATAAAATGGCTATTTTATCTTTAAGTTTATAGGCAACAACTTTTCTTTTAACTGAAAACTTTTAAAATCATCTCTGTTGCCTGAAGCAAGGTTTTCTTTGTTAATGGGTTGATCCCTTGTGCATGCACAGGAACACAACACACAGATATACATACAATAAATCTTATTAATTTAGACTTCACCAAAGAAAAGTGTTTGATTAATTCAGACACGCTAGATTCTTATTTAGGAAAAAGCTAAATATTGTCCCTTGTAATGCCTGCTGTGCAGATGGTTTTGTGTGTCAATTACTTTGTTTCATTATGTTTCAAGAGCTATGATTTGACCCTGAAAGTGACAGAAAAGCAAACAGTTTTACTAGATTTACACAATTTATTTCTTCTGGGACAACTTAATCTCAAGGAACATGCTGCAGAGTCAGAGTCCAAGATCAGAACTTCCTGAAGGGGACTGAAGCGAATAGAAGCAGGGTACGCTGGAGCCAGAGTGAAGCTAGGAGCCATGAATCAAAAATAAGACCCAACCCAACTCTTTGTCATTGACAAGATACTCTCTTCAAATATAAAGACACATACAGGTTAAAATTAAATGGATGGAGGAAGAGATACCATGATAACACAGATCAGAACAAAGTGGGAATAGCTGTATTAATTTCAGACAGAGCAGATTTCAGAGCAAGGAAAATGATGAGGGATAGAGAGGGGCATTACATAATGATAAAGGGGTCAGTTCTCCAAGGAGATATAATAATCCTTAACGTGTATTCACCTAACAATACAACATCAAACCAGGTGAGGCAGAACTGACAAGACTGCAAGGAGAAATAGGTGATCCGATGTCATAGTGTCACGGCGTGTAATAGTGTACACTCAGGCATGCCCGACTCTGTGACCCCATGGCCTGTGGCCCACCAGGCTCCTCTGTCCATGGGATTTTCCAGGCAAGAATACTGGAGTGGGTTGCCATTTCCTCCTCCAACAGTTGGAGACATCAGTACCTCTCTCTGAGGGTGAACAAAGTTGGTGTGGTTCAGGGCTGCGAGGGAGGCCTTGGCGCTCCAAGGATTTCCAGATGTGTGTATATTCCAGTGTTCTCTTTTCCTACTAATTAGTTTTGGGGGATTTAACTTCTGTAGCAGGCCAGGCTCTAGGGATTTTTGAATGGTACAGCCCAGCCAGTTTTTCCATATTGTGGTTTGAAGTCCACATTAGGGTCACAGGAACAGGGGAGGTGTTAAAAATATGTATACTCATGTTTCTACCTTAGATTTACCAAATCAGAGTCTAGGGGTGCATGGGGGGTGGATATCCATTTTCAGCAAGCCCTTCAGGTGAGTCTCACAAATTTGAAAAGTAACTTCCCGGGTGGTCCAGTCGTTTGGGGGTCTGCATGCTAGTGCAGGAGACAGTGGTTCAATCCCTGGTCCGGGAAGATCCCACGTGCTGTGGAGCAACGAAGCCTGAGGGGCACAACTCCTGAAGCCCCCTTGTCCTAGAGTGCAGGCTTGGCAAGAAGAGAAGCCACCATGATGAGAAGCCCAAGCAACACAACTCAGGAGTATCCCCCACCAGCTGCAACTAGAGAAAGCCCGGGCACAGCAGCAAAGACCCAGCATAGCCGTAAATAAATGACACTTAAAAATTTGGGGGAAATGAATTGAGAGCAATTGCATGTTGACTCGGAGAAGGCAATGGCACCCCACTCCAGTACTCTTGCCTGGAAAATCCCATGGACGGAGGAGCTTGGTAGGCTGCAGTCCATGGGGTTGCAAAGAGTCGGACACGACTGTGTGACTTCACTTTCACGCATTGGAGAAGGAAATGGCAACCCACTCCAGTGTTCTTGCCTGGAGAATCCCAGGGACGGGGGAGCCTGGTGGGCTGCCATCTATGGGGTCGCATAGAGTTGGACACGACTGAAGCGACTTAGCAGCAGCATGTTGAATAAGCAGGAAGTGGAAGTCTATGTGTGTAGAACTGATGCTCCATGTGAGCATCTGCAGAGCTGGAGAAAGCATTGCACAAGGAGCATTACATACGGGATTCAGGTGTTAGCATCATATGTTAATTAGAGTTTCCTTTTTATAGGAAAGGTCATGGTGAGACCCATTCCCCTTTGCTTTACTTTGGAAACCTCAAGAATCACCAAGCAAACGTTAAGTCTTAAGACACTGGGAGAGAAGTGTTCATACACATGGCTTGAGTCTGCATTGGTATGAACTAGTTTGCTTTTATAAAGCTTATTAAATGATGACTTAATAGTTCAGAAACTCTGCTGGCCTACTATGGTTATGTTGTGGTTGAGGGATAGTTGAGTTGAGGTTTGTTTGGCTCCTGCCAGCTGTCAGGTAGGGTGCCGAGTGCTCCATCGTACCATTTCATTTAAGGAAGGACACATGCCAATGCAGAGGTGAGAAAACTGAGGCTTGGAGAGCCAAGTGATGTGTCCTAGGTGACACAGCCAGGAGTGGCCAACGCCGGATAGTGAACTGAAGTCCCTTTCTGTCTATTGGTATTGCGTAAGCAATAGTCAAATTCTTCTTTTCTGACCTTGGAGACCAATGGCACAGCGTCCTAAAAGGGACTTAGCACTCCACCTGGGACTCAGGGGACCAAGCGTCCAGTAATCAATGCATAAAACAAGCCAGGAGTAGCATTCATTTTCTAGTTTGCAGAGAATTTGGTATTTGTGAAAACAAATTACTAAATCAGTGGCCTTGAGGAAATGTCAGTGAAGATGCCTCTGCCTCCCTTCAAGCTCACACAGAGCGCCCCCTGCTGCAGTAAAGATGAGTTGGCAAAGGGGGAATTTGTAGAGCCGAGCAAGGTGGCAGCTCTTGATACATCCCTTCGAGTATAGCCTGTGAAGAAGACAGGAGAGGGACAGGATGTGGTTCTGGGGGAAGGTCTAATCCTTCTTCCCCTTATATTGTTTTGTTGTTGTTTAGTCACTAAGTTGTGTCCGACTCTTTTCGACCCCATGGACTATAGCCCACCCGGCTCCTCTGTCCCTGGGATTTCTCAGGCAAGAATACTGGAGTGGGTTGCCATTTCCTTCTCCAGAGGATCTTCCTGACCCAGGGATAGGGCCTGTGTGTCATGCTTGTCAGTGGGATTCTTTACCCTCTGAGCCATCAGTGAAGCCCCTTATCTTAGCTTCTATCCAAACCTCTTATTTCACCATTATTGCTGAGCATGCAGAATTTTACCAAGTGGGTAAACGTCACTTCCACCCATGTCCTTTGTTAATACAAGGCAGGAAGCAAGCTCTAATAGGCTTCCTTACTGTCCCTAGATTTTTTTTTTCATGTTAAGAATGAAAATGATTCAAACACTTTTATATTGCACTTGAACTTACATTGTACTTGAATTTATATACCTTTGATATTATACTTGCAAGCGGATATCTCTGCAGGTTTTGTGTGAGTGATCTACAATCCTTGTTTAAAAAGTTTAACCTGCTGGGCTGCATAGCTTTGCAAATTCCAGAGACCTTGGGGCTGTGGGTGGCATTGTGGTGTGGTGATGGGGTTATGGGGTTAACTGTGATTCACACATTAGACTTAGGAATGTGAGTGGGCCATTGGGGAGCGTGGGCCTGGCCAGGCTATGGGGAGGCGGCCACACAAAGGGCACACAGTCACATTCCTCTGGGGCCTCTGGGCAAGCGTGGTGGCTGCCTGCCACTTGGCAGTGGTCTCTGGTATTTGCCTGGGAGAGGTTTCCTGGATTCCTTGGTTCAGGGAAGCACAGTACCCCAGGCAGAACACTGCTCCTGGCTCCATGGCAAGGCCAGAGCTGAAGAAGCAGTTTTTGGAGGAGCCTGCAGCGTTTATGGAGAAGGCAGTAGCACCCCACTCCAGTACTCTTGCCTGGAAAATCCCATGGACGGAGGAGCCTGATAGGCTGTAGTCCATGGGGTCACGAAGAGTCCTACACGACTGCGCGACTTCACTTTCACTTTTCACTTTCATGCATTGGAGAAGGAAATGGCACCCCACTCCAGTGTTCTTGTCTGGAGAATCCCAGGGATGGGGGAGCCTGGTGGGCTGCCGTCTATGGGGTCACACAGAGTTGGACACGACTGAAGCGACTTAGCAGCAGCAGTAGCAGCAGCGTTTATAAAGGACCATCATCGTGGGAGAAGGCTAGGCATACAGAGGGTAGGAACATGGGGAGGACTCTTGAATTGCAGGGTTTTGATCTGGGCCCTGCCAGGTGTAGTGCATGGTCCCCTCCAACCTCCAGATTTGGGAGTGCTTTAGGGAAGGAGGACTGGGTGAAGGGTTCAAGTACTAAATGGGATGTTTGGTGCCTCAAGAGGATTGTCTGTGCTTAGAGTTACCACAGGTTCCTTCTGAAGAGTCACAGGGTTTCTCTGAATAAGGCATAGCTTCACACTGAACCAAATGGCCTTGTCTGTACAGTGGCGGGCTAGCAGCCGGCAAGCAAACATATTTATGACTTGGTGATCTTTTGATAACTGCTCATTCCTGAAAGGCAAATGGAAACTTCCAATTAGAATTCATGTCAGGTCACAGGGTGAGAGCATGGAAAAATATCACCAAATGCAGGCACAAACCAGGAAAGCCAAAATAATAAGGGAGCTACAAGATTGCAGAAATGTAAAGGGGCATTGGAATCCAGAGGAAAGGGAAGGCCAAGGCAAGGGATACTCTCTTCACCATTATATGTTCAGCAAAAGCTGATACTCCTGGGGACTAAAATAGCAGAAATGTCAAATGTTTAACCTCAGTGTTAAACAAACAAACAAAAATGGAACCATAAAGCTTTTTAAGGTTATAGCTTGTGGACTGCAAAGTAAAAAGTTAAAATAGAACAGAAAAAAAGAAACAGAATAGAATAAGGAAAAAAGGATTGAAAACAAACAAAGATAAATTCAAGCTTTGAAATTTAATTGTTTGTCTTAGAATTTTTAAGAAAAACAATCCTGGATGGCAGAACAAATCATCCTAACTCATATTCCTGGAACTGTACTAGAGTAAATTATTCACAAGGGAATAATAAACATTTGGTGCACACTTGGTTCTAATATCATTTTGCAAAACAAATATATTACACTGGTATCATACTCATTTATGATTGGAAGTCTTGTTGGATGAAGGAAGTAGTACATTTAAAGTGGCTGATGTTCTGAAATACCCACACTATTGGACAATCTGCACAAGCTAGAAATACACATTCTGAAACACACATGTTCCTTAAATGGGTTCAGTCGATCCCACCTACAAGGAAGGCTAATTATTGTTGTTTTAAAACTAGTATACACATATATACAGGATATATTTTGTGTGTCAGAGGGCTCTGATGTCATATAAATTGCAATAAAACTTCATTGTTTAGGGATTAAACATGTAACTCCTAGTGGGTCAGACAACATGATCTTAATGAACTAATGGGAAGAAAGTGGATGGCCTGGCCAGTGGGTGGCCATTGTTATGCTCTCTGCCATGGCATGCTGAGCCAGTGTTACCTGATCAGGTGGGTTTTCAAGGCAAGGCCAGCTGTTTCAGATTTTAGGGGAAATCTAATTTTTAAACATTGGCTTTTGGACATCAAAGATAATGGCTGTCCGGCCACCAGTGTGCTAACTCTGGCTTTAAATGTTAGAGTAAGGAGATAACAGGTGAATGTTTTCTGGCTCCTTGGCATGGAATTTTAAAAAAGAATAAAAAAAAAAACAACACTGAAGCAAGTTTGTAAATGTAAGAAAAGTTCTTCTTTTATCAAGGTCATGATTGTACAATTTTAACAACTTGAAGGATGGATATGTGAAGAAGATGGTGTCAGCTCTTTTCTACTCTGAGCCTTAGTCAGTCAGACCTTTGTGATCCATGTGTACCTAGATACATATATATTTATATACTTATACACATGTCTATAGATAAAAATCCTTCTGCCTGGCTCTTGGTACTGATTACTCCCTTTCTACCAAACTGAGCTGATCTTGGCTTCTATTTGGTAGATGTGGACTGCAGAAAGCACGTGATGGCAGTGCAGAGCTGTACTTTAGGAAAATCCCTCTGAAGTGGTTTGGAGGATAAAGAGGAGGAGGGGGAGATTAGTTAGGCAGGAGTCTCTTGAAGTTGTTGCCAGTAGAGTCGTCAAGACTAGGACTCAGGGATAAAGTAGCTTCAGTGTGATAAGGAAGGGCTTGATAAGAGCATTATGGGTTGCATAAAATAAGACTGAACTTAGTACGTGGTTAGTGATGGGGAGATTAAGGAGTTTCTGATGGTTGCCAAGGCTCAAATATAAGAAACTGGCAAGTGGTGGCAAGCAGAAGCCATCGGTGAGAACTGGGGATCAGAGTGGTCAGCGGTGGTGAGTTTGGTTTGGGACCTGTTGATTCACAGGTGAGACTTCAAGTCTGAATCTAGAGCTTAAATACCATCTGCTTCTCTGCATAGAGGTCACAACTGGATCTAGGGGATGAATGAAATCCCTCAGGAAGTGACACACAGAAGTAAAGACAAAGACCCTGACCCAGGGAAAAGAATAGGGAGCTGAATGAAATCCAGGAGAGAAAAACACTTCAAGAAGTGGAGGACTAATGAGCTCCCACTTGGTACCTGGCATCATATACACGTTCTCACTGAAGCCTCCCCTGGGCTTAAGAGACGTGGTTGCCCGATTGTTATAAATGAGGAGGCAGTTAAGCCAGGAGAGGCTGGCAAGGAAGTGGGACTGTGGGACAGACGGGGTTCCTTCAAGAAGGTGGGTGATGAAGGAAGTGAGAGGGAGCTTGATGGGGAGAGCACAGCTGAGAAAGAAGGAGATTTTGGAGGATGTCCTGAGGAGCATGTTTGTCACCCAGTGGAAAGGAGCAAAGGCAGAGGGAGATACAGAAGATGAAAGCTGGAGATGGGTTACATAATGGATGGATCTGAGAGGAAAAGCAGGAGTGAGAGGTGGGATCAAGAGAGATCTTCAGAGTGACAGGAACTGGAAAGGAAGCTGTCTGTGGACACAGTACCTGAGCCCCAAGCAGTGGTGAAGCTTCACAGCACCAGGGCCACAGATTTGAAAGGAGTGACCGGTTTGGGAAGCTGATGGCCAATTTCACATTACCTGGAGTAATGTTATTAGTCACTTATTTTCTTTTTATCTAAAGATTTTCTATGAATTGTTCACATTCTCATGAATTATAGATACTTTAGTATTAATCCTGTATTCAGGATTAATACATGAATCCAGCCTAGATTCAGTAAAGATGACTTTACCTTTCATTTTTTCCCCAAGGAAACTATGCTATTTCTAGATGCTGTCACAAGAGTTTTTTGCTTGCTGTTTTGTTTTTCACTGCAGTGAAGAACAGGGCTACGCATCAAGAGCAATATAAGAGGAACTAGTTATTGTGTTTACATCATTATCAACACAACGGGTTTAACACATACTGTGGTGATTAAGATTCTTCTGGAAAAAAGCTCCCAGTTATATGGTAAGAAGGAATTTGGATTTTGGAGTTATTGGTACCCATATGACAATAGTATTTCCCAGTGGTGTGATCATGGGCCAAAGGAATTGCTTTATGTCCTCTAACTCAAAGGTGGTAATTATGCCTTACAATGTTCCAATGATAATTAGAAATCTATGAAAATGCCTAGAACCTGCCTTAATAAATGGTGAAAATAATAGTAAATCACTAAATGAACCGAGGACTAAATTTATAAAAGAGAGCAACATAAAAGCATCATGTGTGTGTCTGCGCTTTGTGTATGTGTAATGCGTGTGTTTAGGAACTTCTCTTGTTGGATATTTGAATTGTTTCCAGTTTTATTCTACTACAAAGCATGCTGCTATAAACATTTTCTTACATATCTCTCGGTACACACCTGCTAGACTTGTTCTAGGCTTTCTCCCAGAGAATGGAAGGACTTTTGTGCTCGCCTTCACCTGGCTTCCCTGGTGGCTCAGCTGGTAAAAGCGTCTGCCTACAATGTGGGAGACCCGGGTTCTATCCCTGGGTGGGGAAGATCCCTGGAGAAGGCAATGGCAACCCACTCCAGTATTCTTGCCTGGAAAATCCCATGGACAGAGGAGCCTGATAGGCTACAGTCCATGGGGTCGCAAAGGGTCGGACACGACTGAGCAACTTCACTTCACTTCTTCACCTCTGCTGGGTGTTGCCAAATCATTTTTTAAGTTGGTTGTACTCATTTGCATACCTACAGGCCAAACTTAAAAAATTTAGCTTGCCAATCTCATGGGTGTGAAATGGAATCTTGTTCTTTAATTAGTATCTCCCTGATTGTAGATCAGTTGAGCATCTTTTCAAGCTTGCTAGCCTTATGAGTTTTCTCTTCTTTGAAATGCTGTTATGCTTTTTGCCCTTTTTTTTTTCTAGACTCGTTTTTTAAAAGGTATAAAAGGTATAAGGGCTCTGCATCAGGCATCTATCTATCTGTCTATCTATCATCTATCAGAGTTCAAGAGTCAATTTATACTATCATTAACTGATACTTCATCTGGCAGAAGAATCAATTGCTTGTACATATGATGCTGAATGATGAGTATTGGATGAATCAGATATGGGAGAAAAATAAGCCTGCCATTAATGATGTACAGTGACACATTAAATGTGATATCTTTCCATAGGGTATGACCGCAGGGCCTGGGAATCTGAATTTCGAACAAATGCCTCAGGTAATTCCTATGTCTTGATGTCTTCAGGAAATCTGGCCCAAGCTCCATTCCCGAAACTGATGTTTCGTGAGAGAAGGTCCTTTGGGTGCTTTTCTTCTTATTTCTTTGGCACAAATCTAGCTGAGAAGCAGTATAATTAGGGAAAACAAATGGGTCCAGAAAGAAGTGTCCTTGGTTTCATATAACCAGCTACACTCCCCTCTCCAAGTGATCAAGCCTGTGCCAATGATTCTTGGCTCCTGCTGACCCACTGCTGGCCCTGGTCAGGCCCACCTGACCTCCTTGATGTCCCACAGCCGGGTACAATGACGTGTGTTGTGATTTTCTCCATGGTCCTCCAAACCTGCTCTTTCCATACTGTTGCCAGGACGTTCTTCCTAAACGTCTCCTGCATAAGACCTTTCAAAGAATTTGAGAGCTCTTATGAGAGAGATCTTGGAGAAGGGAATGGCAACCCATTCCAGTATTCTTGCCTGGACAATTCCAAGGATAGAGGAGCCTGGTGGGCTACAGTCTTTACAGGGTTGTAAAGAGTCAGACACGACTGAGCGACTAAAATTTT
Organism: Bos indicus x Bos taurus; assembly: GCF_003369695.1. NCBI lineage: Eukaryota > Metazoa > Chordata > Mammalia > Artiodactyla > Bovidae > Bos > Bos indicus x Bos taurus. The sequence continues at coordinate 76,623,605 of NC_040083.1, read as the reverse complement.
CACTTTTTTCACGAGTGACCTAGCTGGGTCCTGTCCCTTTTCAGAAAGCACTTTCTTTGACCACTTCTTGCCTCTCACTTACTCTGTGCTTTGGACATGTTGATCTCTGTACTTTGGGAATGTGGGACCACCTGTCTAACACCAGTAATTTTTCTTCTGCTCTTTCCTCTATCTTAGATCTCCTCTCCCACTTCTCTGCTTCCCTGGTAAATCAAGTGGTAAAGAATCCACCTGCCAATGCAGGAGACGTGGGTTTAATCCCTAGGTTAGGAAGATCCCCCGGAGGAGGAAATGGCAACCCATTCCAGTATTCTTGCCTAGAGAATCCCACGGACAGAGGAGCATGGCTGGCTACAATCCATGAGGTTGCAAAAGAGTCAGACATGATTGAGCACCTAAACAACAACAAAACAACTCACTTCTCTCCCTTTGGCTTCTCATCCTTATCCTTAAAGATGGTATTTCTCAGACTTTAACATGCATGCAGATAAACCAGGGATCTTGTTAAAATAGAGTCTGATTCCACTGGTCTATGGTGGGGCTTGAGATTCAGATTTCCTGGCAAGCTCCTGGGTGCCACAGGAAGCTACTAAGTCTGGGGACAACACTTTGAATCACAGAATGTAAAGACACAGCTTGGTATCACCTGCTTCTCCTTGAGTTGTAAATGCCCCTCAGTGTTTGCCATGCTTCTCACACTGTATTATGACAACTGCCTTATCTGTCAGTAAGTTCATTGAGGGCAAGGATTGTGCCTTGTTTACCTTTATTTATATTTGCTGTGCCTGGCATGTAGGAAACACTCAACGAATATTTGCTGAATGAATAAACGATTCCAGCAATCCAGACAGATATTTGTCTGGCTGCGTTTTGCTGTTTGTGGCTGTTTTCCTGTTGAGCCCAATGACTCGTTGCTTTTCCAGATGGCGCCCTGTGGCCTGAAGGGTTGGCTCCACTTTCTACAAAGTGGCAGACCTTGCCAGGGGAGGATCAGCGGAGTGGGTGGTTAGCTTTGGCGTTGGAAGAACCCCACTTCTTTGTGCCTAATTTAGGTCAAGATTAGTGGGTTTAAAATTAGCCCTGAATTTTGTATTTTCTCGGTAGGGTTTGCTTATGCTTGTGAACACACACGCACACACATCTCTGAGGTTGAGTAGCCTCTTCCTTTTCTGATCCTGTTCCACATAGATGCTGGAATGAGTTTTCCCAAATAGAAATTTGGGTTATGCCACTCTGGGTGGCTCCCTTTCCCTTTAGGGAAAAGTCCAAATCTCTCTTCCTGGCTCACGCACACAGTGCCTGGGATAAGGCATGCTTACTCGTGTTGTCCCTGAGTGCCTCCTTCACTATTCAAGTCATCCCAATTAGGGTGATGAATAATGTGACTGCCCTACTCCTAAGCGCCACCCCCGCCGCCACATCCCCCCACACATCTCATGCTTTACCTTTTCAGTGAAGTCACTGGGTTGTGAGAATGTTTGCATTGCTGATCCAATCCCAGGCTTCCAGCTCCAGCTGCAAATTCTCATGATGGGGACCCTGCTACCAGCTCACTGTTGCCTTGGCTCTGGACAGCTATTCTATGAACTGGGGTATATGTTTATTGTAAGTTGTGAGCTGTACATACTCTAAAACCCAGCAAGATCAAATAATGAACACAGTGGTTAATGTTCTCCCTTAGCACTTTTAGCAGAAATCTCTTAATGATGGCATTAATCCTTTAATGGATGAATGGGTGAGGCATTCTACTTATGGGTGAGGAAATAATAGCTAGATGGGAGAAAAAGTTGCTGGTCTGTAGTAGTTATTTTGCTTAGAGTGTGTAATCTCCTTCCTCTCATCTCTTCATGAACTTGTTTTTCAGTGCTCGTTGGAAAGAGTATGAGTTGGAAAGCCAGAGCGATCTGGGTGAGGCCCATGCGGTTTCTCAGTTCTTCTGGGAGTTAGTATTCACACCTGTCAAAATGAAAATAATAAGACTTACTTTGCGTGGATAGTTACGTTGGTTAATTGAGATAATGTGGAAATGGTGAGTTATATATAATGTAGGTAAGACTTTCTCCTTGTTTTCAAAGACTAAACCAACTGAGTTATTTCAGTTAGGAAACAGCGACAGTGCTTCATATTATTTGGTCCTGAGCTGTGGCACTAGGCTTGTTCTGTTTTTAAGCTGGGAGAGCTTCTTTCCCTTTGTTACTCTGTGTTATTTCACTAATGCAGCCATGCCGAACCCCAGCACATGCCTGACTGTTCCTCTCTGAGTTACCACTGTGTCTGGGATATAAAAGGCCTGTGCTTATCTTCTGAAAACACAGCTGCTTCAATTATATCATGCCAGGCTTTCTGTCAAGGAAATCTCCATTGCAGATAGTGGAAACGTCGCAAAGATAGAGATTCAGTGCCCTGTACATTTTTTCTGTAAATCTTGGAGTTTTTTAAAACCAGAGAGTGCGAAATGGAGACGTAGGCAAAGGAGAAAGATTTAACAACTTCTATGTGGTTGAATGCTTGTTATTTTGAGGAACAGTGACGTGAACGTAAAGGCACTCTTTGTGTTAGAATAGGGCAGATATTTACCATTCGGTCCAAGGACAGCATATAACAGAGTTGCTGTGAATCCACTCCAGCCTCTCAGGGGTCCACAGGCCAGGACTATGAGTATCACCAGGAGCTTGTAGGAGATTGAGTCACAGGCCCCATCCCAGTCCTACTCAATCAGAAGCTGCATCTTAACAAGATCTTCAAAGAGACTCAAATGTAGATTAAAGTTTAAAGAAGCTTTGCTCTTGGCCAGTGCCGTCTAATAGAACTTTCTGTGACGATGGTGATGTTCTGTATGTGTGCCATCTAGTACGGTAGACACTTGGCCATATGTGGCTGAGAATTTGAAATAGGACTAGTACAACCAAGGACTAAAGTTAAAGCATATTTAACAATTATAACTGGAATGTAGTTAGTCACATGTGGTGTGTGGCTACGAAATTGGGTAGCACAGCATGAAACTTTACCAGGTTTTGCTTGCAGGATTCCTGGGGAGGGTAATGCTGTCTCCCGTCACCCCCAGGGCACAGTCAGGTTTTCCCACGTGGCCAGGAAGTACCACTGCCCATTCCTCGTCCTCGCTGTGACCATGGTCCATGCACAGTCCCTGGAATAAATCCAGGAGCTTCAGCATTCATGATACCCTTACTTTCTCCTGGAGGCTCAGAGTGGTTAGCTGGATAGGAAAAAAGTAACTTCAGTTGCACTAAGCCAACACAAGAAACTGATAACTGTCCTTTTCTAATTGTGTTATTTGTTATTTCACAAATCCCTGAGTATCAGAAAATGTTATTTCTCTACTTTGCTTCATCTGCAATGTATCTAACTTACAAAATAGAAATTGATGCTTTTTATAGACCTTCTTTCTCCTTTAATATTTTCACTTTCTCCATGGGGAACTCTAGTTCAAGTTATTTTCATTACAGTCCCCTGAAGGGGTCTTGAGAAACTTTCCTTTCCACATCTTTGCTCAAGCATTCCTTCTGGGTCCTCCTAAGCCATGCCCCTGTGGGGCATCTACTCCATAAATACCAGCTGTGCTATTGTGAGACACGGCTTCTGTAATTTTAAGATGTCTCTTCTTTTTCCTACCTTCTCCATGCTGATCATCTCTAATCATCATTTCAAACGTAACTTCTTTTTTATCAAATTTGGCAACACAAAACATTTCCCGGCTGTTCGCTGGGGACACATGGCCAAGCGATGATGCAAACATCTGTTCTGGTTGGAACAGCCCTTATAATTCACCAAATGGAGTTCTGGGACCATCTGTCTCCCCCTCCTCCCATGTGACCCCAGAGTTCTGTGGAGGTCAGGGGGAGTAAAGAGTCATTTGATGGATGAAAATAAAGTTTAGTGTGATAGCAAACTTTTATTCTAAAACGGAAACATTTATTGATCAGTGTACATTTGATTACACCTCATAGATGTTTTATAATCAGATATAGGGTTGTCATTTCTTTATATTAACGTTTGTCCTTAAATAGTGCCTGATTAGGAGACACCCCCATTTAGACCCTGAGCACAGGAAGGGGCTGGAGTGATCATCTCATTGTATGGAGAAGTAAAGGGCCTTCCATAGAGCTTCCCTGGGCATGGCCTAAGAGTCAGCTTGTAACATTTATAAGTTTGGGTCTCTTGACATACCCGTCTGTAAGTGGGCTTCAGGGAGTCCATGAACCCCAAAAATTATAGCAAGGTTTTGTGTGTGTATGTGCAGTGCTGGGACAGGGAACTCAATACATTTATTAGAGTCTCAGCGTTGCATCATGCTATTCTCCTTTTGAATTCTCCTGATAATGGTGATTAGTTTGATCAACTTCTCATATTTAGGATGAGGCATATAGAACATTTGCTAGAAAATTATAATATGCAGAGAAGTTAGCGTTACTGGTGGGGAACCTTATTACAAACCATTCTGCCGATGGTGATTGCCGGCTTCAAGGAAGAGAGGGTAAGAATATTTAGGCTATTCAGGGGAAAGTCAGCTTCCCAGATGGTGCAGTGGTAAAGAATCTGTCTGCTAGTGCGGGAGATGGGGGTTCGATCTGAGCTTGGAAGATCCCTTGGAGGAGGAAATGGCAACCCACTCCAGTATTCTTGCCTGGGAAATCGCATGGACAGAGGAGCCAGGTGCGCTATAGTCCATGGGGTCGCAATGAGTCAAACACGACTAAGCATGTACTCAAGAGGAAAGTCATCACTTTCTCATTGATCAAATGTAGCTCTTTGCATGGTTTGTACAGACTTTGGAGTCAAAAGACTTGATCTTGGATCTCTGCTCTGCTGCTCCCTGGCTATGTGATCTTAAGCAAGTGGTTTGTTGTTTTTCTTTGAACCTCAATTTTCTCCTGCATATGAGACAGCAAAAGAGACACTGATGTATAGAACAGTCTTTTGGACTCTGTGGGAGAGGAAGAGGGTGGGATGATTTGGGAGAATGGCATTGAAACATGTATACTATCATATATGAAATGAGTCGCCAGTCCAGGTTTGATGCACGATACTGGATGCTTGGGGCTGGTGCGCTGGGATGACCCAGAGGGATGATACGGGGAGGGAGGAGGGTTCAGGATGGGGAACATGTGTATACCTGTGGCGGATTCATGTTGATATATGGCAAAACCAATACAATATTGTAAAGTTAAAAAAAAAAAAAACTTAGGGATAGTAATACTTGCTTTGCAGGGCTGTAATGAGGAGTCACTGCAAGAATGTATACAGGGTCCTGAGGACACAGCAGACCCTCTGCAAATGATCACCGTTTCCATTATTTCTGCTGACCATTTCAGAGCTACTGAGGACTTGTGTCTTTCTAGATCAAAAGGCATCTTTTAGATTTACTGTTACCATAAGCAGAGGAGTGGGATACTGAGGAAACCCAGTTCCTGGGATAGCTTACCTTCAAACTTCTCTGGGGATGATCATGGAATATGTATATTTGTTAATTTGGAGACTGCAGGAGGTATAACTGTTTGCTCATAGTGCCTGATTGCTTAAAATGTAAATGCTCAGTGTCCACATCTCTAAAGTCAGCTGGTCCACTCTCTGCTGTTCAGCCTTTTGAGGGAGTTCAGGATGCTATGGTGGATTATTCTTTTCTCGGCTAGCTCTTCCACTTTCTCTCACCATCCATGATATGTTCCCGTCTATCTGCTGGAATTATGTTTCCTGCAGTAGAGTTTACAGGCTAACAGAGCACATGATCTTCCAGGAAGTTCAGTGCTGGCTGGACACATCCTTTGGGGAACAGAGCCATTAAGATGCTGTGTTTCTGGCAAATGTGATCTGTTTTATGGCGAGACATAGGAGAAGGATATGGCTTTCTATTTTAAGCCACAGATGAAACTTCATGTGTAGGGAGCAGGCAGAGTTTCTGTCTGTGGTCTACCTTAGGTTGTTCTGTGGCTTGGGTCAACTCAGTTTCCCTCCTCTGTGGAAAAGAAATGCCTTTAAGACCTGGTATAAGGGACAAACCGGAGAAGGCAATGGCACCCCACTTCCGTACTCTTGCCTGGACAATCCCCTGGACGGAGGAGCCTGGTAGGCTGCAGTCCATGGGGTCACTAAGAGTCAGACATGACTGAGTGACTTCACTTTCACTTTTCACTTTCATTCATTGGAGAAAGAAATGGCAACCCGCTCCAGTGTTCCTGCCTGGAGAATCCCAGGGACAGGGAGCCTGGTGGGCTGCCGTCTATGGCGTCACACAGAGTCGGACACAACTGAAGCGACTTAGCAGCAGCATAAGGGACAAACATTTGTTTAATAATAATAATAATTGAGCATTTGGGATTAGCAGATGCAAACTATTATGTATAGGGTGGATAAACCACAAGGTGCTACTGTATAGTACAGGGAGCTGTATTCAATATCCTGTGATAATTCGTAACAGAAAAGACTATGAAAGAGACTCTATGTGAATAACTATCACTTCGCTGGACAGCAGAAATTAACACATTGTAAATCAACCATATTTCAGTAAAAATTATTAAAAATAATAAAACAAATTCAGATGAGCTTTACTTAACTCTCTCAGTTGGCTGATGTAAGTGCTTCTTAGAATAAGGTGAACACAGAACATGAATCATGCCTCCCAGGTCTTTCCTATCTTGCTTCTCACAATCCCCACCATCTGTAACACACACCCACACCCCCACCTCCTGCCCCCCCCCCCACAACCCACTTTACTTTCCACTGTCCCTACTATCACACCAGCCCTTCATGATCCTGAATCCCGTGATGACATCTCTTACATCTTGTGAGACTGGGAGATCTATCATAATGCCTGTTCAAATTACTGTGAACACATATTGTCTTTTAAGGTTTCTCTCTTCCCAAATTAAAAAAAAAGTTACAGCAAAAACAAACTCAGCTGTAGACTATTTAAAAGTAATGTACTTCACTAGTCAAGTTCTCTAGGAATGGAAAATTCCAATTCAGGATAAAAATGAGCCCTGGCTTATGTGTCTTGCCACCAACAGAAATCTTATTTTCCCTCTAAATATTTAACTAATGCATCCCATAGAACATGTTTGTGTTTTTAGCTCTAGGTGTTTTTAGTTAATATTCAGTGCATTCTTGAGAGAGCAGCACTGGTGAAAGGAATGATTCTGATAGGTGCTGTTTCGTTCTCAGCTGGGACGAATTTCTTTCTTAAGCACCACCCCTGTGGTGGTACTTTCTTTTTTTTCTGTGTGAGACCTGAGAGGCTCACTCTAATGACTGAAGGAGAAGGTAATGGCAACCCACTCCAGTACTTGGAGTTCCAAGTGGGCTGCCGTCTATGGGGTCGCACAGAGTCCGACACGACTGAAGTGACTTAGCAGCAGCAGCAGCAGCAGCAGCAGCTTTTCTCCTGTCTACCACCCTATCTCTCTCTCTTCCCTTGGGTTACCCCTGGAGCTCACTCCTCCCCATTTCTTTGCTTCACCCAATCTTCCTTCCCTATCCTTCCTGGAACCTGTGGCCTTCAATTTCCATCGTTAGCCAGCATCATCCTACACCAGCGTCCTCAAATTGTGGCCCCAAACTACAAGTCTCAGCATCATCCTGCATGGTAGGCAGGATGATGACCTTCTAATGAAGTCTGCATCCTAATTCCTAGAACCTGTGCACGTGTGCTCAGTCACATCTGACTTGGCGATCCCATGAACTATAGCCCACCAGGCTCCTCTGGCCATGGGATTCTCCAGGCAAGAATACTGGAGTGGGTTACCATGCCTTCCTCCAGGGGTTCTTCCTGACCTAGGGATTGCATCTGCATTTCTTGCATCTCCTTCATTGGCAGGCAGATTCTTTACCACTGTGCCACCTGGGAAGCCCATAGAACCTGTAGATATGTTAAATTACAAGGCAACAGGAAATTAAGGTAGCATGTATCATTAAGATGGCTTAGCACTGACCTCAAAATAGGGACAGCACCCTGGATTATCCATGCGAGTCCAATGTAATCACAGAGTCTAAATTGGAGGAGGGAGGCAGTGTCAGAATGATGCAGGAAAGACTTGCCCAGCCATTGCTGCCTTTGAAAATAAGAGATTGTGACCATGAGCCAAGAGATGCAGTTCACATCTAGGAACTGGAAGAAGCAAGAAAATGGATTATCCCTAGAGCCTCCAGAAATAAAGACAGCCCTGCAGATGACTTAATTTTAGCCCAGTAAGACCCGTTTTGGACTTAGAGTTTTGAACTTCAGAACTATAAGGTAATCGTTTTAACTTGTAGTTTTAAGTCACTAATTTTGTGGAATTTCTTATAGCAGCAATTGGAAACTAATACCCCTGGGAATTTCTTACAAACACATGTATACCTGTGATGGATTCATTTTGATATTTGGCAAAACTAATACAATTATGTAAAGTTTAAAAATAAAATAAAATTAAAAATAAAATAAAAATATGAAAAAACAAAAAAAAAACAAAAATTCTAGACCCACTCCAGACCTATTATATCAGAAGCTTTAGGGGTAGGGTTCAGGAATCTGCATTTTAACAGCCCTCAGGGGGAATCTGATGCATGTAAAGTTTGAGAATCTCTAGGGCATCCGTTTTCCCTTACAAGGTCTGAGTGGAAGGGAAGAGGAGTGGTATTTGGAGAATGTGGTCAGGAAGATGCTATGGGTTAGATGAAATGGCATGGTCAGGTGGCTGCATGTGGGTTCACCACTGAGATGGCTGGCTTTGCATGACGTTGTTGTCCCTAGTAAGGGACAATGTGTAATTTATGACATGAAACAGCATGGCAAACTCTGCTCCTGCAGCTTGTCAGCCAGCTTTTCAAAGAGATGTTTTAGGGGCTTCCTTTAGTCTCTTTTACTTATCTCAAATGGACTTGTTTATTACAAACGTAGCCAAGTTAGAGTGGGTGGTAGAATTAAAGCCAGGTGCTGCCAGTGAAGAAGTAAGAGATTGTCACATCCAGGGACTTCCTTGGTGGTCCAGTGGTTAAGACTCTTGCTTCTAATGCAGGGGACATGGGTTTGATCCCTGGTCAGGGAACTAAGATCCCACGATGTGGCCAAAAAGTTTTTAAAAAAGAATGTCATGTCCAGTTACTCATTTATTTGGCATACATTTAGCCTTCAGTTCAGTTCAGTTGCTCAGTTGTGTCCGACTCTTTGAGACCTCATGAACTGCAGCACGCCAGGTTTCCCTGTCCATCACCAACTCCCGGAGCCTACCCAAACTCATGTCCATTGAGTCGGTGATGCCATCCAACCATCTCATCCTCTGTTGTCCCCTTCTCCTCCTGCCCTCAGTCTTTCCCAGAATCAGGGTCTTTTCCAATGAGTCAGCTTTTTGCATCAGCTGGCCAAAGTATTGGAGTTTTAGCTTCAACATCCATCCTTCCAATGAACACCAGGACTGATCCCCTTTAGGATGGACTGGTTGGATCTCCTTGCAGTCCAAGGGACTCTCAAGAGTCTTCTCCAACACCACAGTTAAAAAGCATCAATTCTTTGGTGCTCAGCTTTCTTTATAGTCCAACTCTCACATCTGTACATGACTACTGGAAAAACCATAGCCTTGACTAGATGGACCTTTGTTGGCAAAGTAATGTCTCTGCTTTTGAATATGCTGTCTAGGTTGGTTATAACTTTCTTTCCAAGGAGTAAGTGCCTTTTAATTTCATGGCTGCAGTCACCATCTGCAGTGATTTTGGAGCCCCCAAAATAAAGTCAGCCACTGTTTCCCCATCTATTTGCCATGAAGTGACGGGACTGGATGCCATGATCTTAGTTTTCTGAATGTTGAGCTTTAAGCCAACGTTTTCACTCTCCTCTTTAACTTTCATCAAGAGGCTCTTTAGTTCTTCACTTTCTGCCATAAGGGTGGTGTCATCTGCATACCTGAGGTTATTGATATTTCTCCTGGCAATCTTGATTCCAGTTTGTGCTTCCTCCAGCCCAGCATTTCTCATGATGTACTCTGCATATAAGTTAAATAAGCAGGATAACAATATACAGCCTTGATGAACTCCTTTTCCTATTTGGAACCAGTCTGTTGTTCCATGTCCAGTTCTAACTGTTGCTTCCTGACCAGCATACAGATTTCTCAAGAGGTAGGTCAGGTGGTCTGGTATTCCCGCCTCTTTCAGAATTTTCCACAGTTTATTGTGAGCCACAGTCAAAGGCATTGGTATAGTCAATAAAGCAGAAATAGATGTTTTTCTGGAACTCTCTTTCTTTTTCAATGATCCAGCAGATGTTGAGAATTTGATCTCTGCTTCCTCTGCCTTTTCTAAAACCAGCTTGAACATTTAGCCTACCAGGTGCCAATTGCTGTGTGAGACCCCGAGGAAGGCTGAACAAGACAGACAAAATCCCTGCTCACAAGGATCTTTGTTCTAATGGAGTTGACAGCAGACACATAGTTTGATAAATAAGGGGATTTTTTTCATGTTCATTAAGTCTCCTGCACAGATTCACTTGGTTTTTCCTTTGTACTGTAATACAGGGGCTTCCCCAAGTGGTGTTGCTGATAAAGAACCTGCCTGCCAATGCAAGAGAAGTAAGAGACAAGGGTTCAATCCCTGGGTCAGGAAGACCCCCTGGGGGAGGGCATGACAACCCACTCCAGTATTCTCGCCTGGAAAATCCCATGAACAGAGGACAGACTGTACAGAGGATAAAAAATCCCATGGACAGACTGTTGCCTGGAAGGCTACAGTCCATAGGGTCGCAAGGAATTGGACATAACTGAAGCAACTTAGCATGCATGCATAATACAAGGAAGTTTAGAATGGGAAGTAACTGAACTATGTCCCAGATCACCTTATAGACTGAGGCTGGTGAAAGAAAAGTAAGCATCTGCGTGCTTCTTGATGGACACTTTGAAAGTCTTTTAAGAAAATCAATGTAGACAACATTTTGGATCCTGCCCTAATGGAAACTGTGGTTGAGAACTAAGTAAGTGGGGGTGGATAAAGAAAATTGGCTCGGGGGAGTAGGGTGTGGCAGCTGAGAAAATATGATGGAGGGGAGATGGGAGGAGAGGTTGTAAGGTCCCTTTCGGGCTGTTCAGACAAAGAAGTCCGTATTGAAGAGGAGATTCACTTTATATCTTTAGGATAATAACCTTCCCCAAGTACCCAGATACTAGCTCTGAAGCGAATTTAAAGAACAGCCCTTTCCAAGAAGGTATGTCATTTATTCCTGAGGATGTCTATTTCACTTTTGGACAGGAGTCAGCTCTATGTCTGATCGATAGAAAATGAATTATGCAGGGCATTATCTTGGCTGAGTATATAATAATGAACTGCTATTCCTTTCTTCTCCTTCATAAATTGCATATGAGAAGCTTATGTAATGTCTATAACGAATCCCCTTTTTGTCTCCCAGGAGCATAGGTTTACTGGTTGTGGTCTCTGTTCATGATTTATTCCCTGCGTATTTAGAAAGAGATTCCAGGCAGCTTGCAATGGCATGCCAGGTCCCTTCCATTTGCCCCTCCAGAGCCACTCTACCTTCTCTGACCCAGGAGACTGATCTGATCAATGACATAGGTATGAGCTGCCTTGTTCTTTGGCTTCTGGTTGTGTTTGACCAATAGGGGTCCCAGCCAAGAGGCCACTTGGATGACGGAGTGAGGTGTGGGTACTCTAAATTGAGTGTGCCATTAACTTTCTCTTGGGGTTTTGAGAGATGTGAATATCAAAATATATAACAAGGAAATAAGCACCATTAAAGAAAATGAAAGGCACAGGAATCAGAACTAGGAACTGAGGTAGCCATCATGTCTGTGTATCTTTTTGTGTGTGTTGGACAATTAGATCTGTCTTTTGTGAATGACTTGTTCAAGTCTATTGCCCATCCTAAAATTGGGTTGTTAGTCTTTTTGTTTATTTGTAGGTGTGTCTTAAAGATAAAATCTAGATATCAGTCTTTTGTCAGAAATAAGTATTGCAAATATCTCTCCCCAGCATGTGGCTTGCATCTTCACAGTCCTAATGATGTCCTTTGTCTAACAGATATTCTTAATTCTAATGAAGTCCAGTTTATCATTTGTTTTATTATATGGTTAATACTTTTAGTGTTCTATTTAAGAAATCTCTGCTTCCTCCAAGATCATGATGATTATATTTTCTTCCAGAAGATTTATTGTTTTACCTTTCACATTAATGTCTATGATTCAACTCTGATTTTTTAAAAACAGCTTTATTGAGGTATAATTTACATACCATTAAGTTTACTCATTTTAAGAGTACCATTCAATGATTTTTTAAAAGTGAATTTACAGAGTTGTGCAACTGTCTTCATTATCTAATTTTAGAATATTTTCATCACTAAGGAAAAAAACCCTTGTCTGCATTTGTAGCCATTCCCCTTTCCCACCCTGTTCAGTTCAGTACAGTTGCTCAGTCGTGTCTGACTCTTTGTAACCCCATGGACTTCAGCACACCAGGGCTTCCTGTCCAACACCAACTCCCGGAGTTTACTCAAACTCATGTCCATTGAGTTGGTGATCCCACCCTGAGCACCAGGCAACTACTAATCTACTTTCTCTCTATATAGATTTGCCTTTCAGATTCGTGTATGTGTGTGTGATGGGTAATTATTAAGCACAGACCTTTAACTCCAAGCTTTCTAGAAGCCAGAGCAAAAAGAGAGTCCCATTTTTTTCATAGTCTTCTTGGTTAGGACTTCAATTCCATCATTTCAGGAAGAATCAAATATTTGTGACAGGTCTTATAACAGGCATTGGGTAGTTTAACAGGCAATGTCTTTGACTACATCTTGGCATGAGATAGAAAAAGCTCAAACAGTTATTTCTTCTGTTGGCACCCTCTAAGAGTTAAGGGATTATCTATCCCCCAGTTGAGATGAGGGAAAGCACATCTGTGAGAAGCTATGATAATAAGGATTGTGTACATGGATTTCTGGACACACTGGGGGAACTTCAGGCAGCTAAGGCGCAAGCAGGCACTGTGGTTCTGCTAAACACGTGAGTCTTAAGCAGGGTTTGGGTGAGGATGGATCAGTCTTTTTCATAGTGGGATTCTCTGACGGGTAAGTGCCTGAAGTGCCAAAGAAGCCATATTATTTATTTTTCTTCTAAAATTTTCCCCCAGCTTTATTGAAGTATGATTGACAAAAATATAATATTTAATATATTTAAGACCTACACTGTGATGTTTTGATATACATATACATCATGAAATGATGAGTACCACAATCAAGCTAATTAACACAAACCTCATTTCACATAGTTACGATTGTATGTGTATGTGTGTGGTGAGAACACTTAAGATCTAATTCTCTATTCTCATAGCAAATTTCAAGTGTACATGCAGTAGTAACTGCAGTCACCATGCTATTCACTAGGTTTCCAGAGCTTTTGTTGTTCAGTCGCTAAATCGTGTTCAACTCTTTGCGACCCCATGGACTGCAGCGCGCCAAGCTTCCCTGTCCTTCACTCTACCCCAGAGTTTGCTCAAACTCTTGTCCATTGAGTCGGTGATGCCATCCAACAATCTCACTCTCTGTCAACCCCTTCTCCTCCTGCCTTCAATCTTTCCCAGCATCAGGGTCTTTTTCAATGGGTTGGCTCCTCACACCAGGTAGCCAAAGTATTGGAGCTTCAGCATCAGTTCTTCCAGTGAATATTCAGTGTTGATTTCTTTTAGAATTGACTGGTTTGATTTCCTTGCAGTCCAAGGGACTCTCAAGACTCTCCTCCAGCACCACAATTCACAAGTATCAATTCTTCAGTGCTCAGCTTTCTTTACATCCAACTCTCACATTCATATATGACTGCTGGAAAAACCATGGCTTTGACTATATCGACCTTTGTGGGCAAAGTAATGTCTCTGCTTTTTAATATGCAGTCTAGGTTTGTCATGGCTTTCCTTCTAAGGAGCAAGTATCTTTTAATTTCATGGCTGCAGTCACCCTCTGCCATGATTTTGGAGCCCAAGAAAATAAAATTTGTCACTGTTTCCACTTTCCCCTCTTCTATTTGCCATTCCAAAGCTTATTTATCTTATAATTGAAAGTTTGTACCCTTTAAGCTATATCTTCTCTCCCCTGCCCCTTCCCCATCGTCTCCCAGCCCACAGTGACACCATTCTATTCTTTGTTTCTCTGAGTTCAATTTTTAGCTGTATTATTTATTAAAGTAGGATCCATGTGCTGTATATAACTACAAGACATGCAGGTGGCAGAATTGACATATTGTGAACATTTAAGGGTTTGGTGTGTCCTTATATTTCTGCTCATCAGTAGCTCGCAGCTTTATCCCCTGGATAAAGCATGGATGCCAGGGGGTCATGAATAGAGTCAACACTCCTCACAGAAAAAACCTTTCATTTTGCTCCCATGCCTGGAAAAATAGATGGCTAGTTCCCTAGATTTTTGTACCATGAAGTATGAGAAAAAATGGTTTGGGGCCTACATAGTTTTAACAGTTCTTATCACTTGGTCACCTCCAAAGATGTACTTACACTTTCGATATACCCAATATGATCACTTAATTTTGAAATATAGCCTTACATAGCTGTTTGAATTGACTAGTTGAACAGAGTTACTTATAGGCCATCAAATATTGAATATCTGCCAACTGCAATGATTTATTTGGACCATAATTTGATGTTGAAATGTTTTCAAGTCATCATTTAGCTGACATGTTCAGCTACTCACAAAGGCTACGCTTCTAGTCAGTCATGGCAAAAGCCATATTACCGGCATGGAGAAGTTTGCTTCTCTGTCTGCTGTAGTAGGGCATGTAGCCACTGTACCCAAAAGCTTCATGAACTAAACATGCTTGAAAAGGACACTCTTGCACTACCAGGGAGACTAAAAATTGGTACGACCACTTTAGAAAGCTCTCTGGCAGAATCTACCATAGGCAAACATATGCATCCTGCATGTCTGAGTAATTCCACTTCTAAGTATAATATACCCAATAGAAATGGTTATATATGTTCACCAAATATATGTCCAAGTATGTTCATAGCAGCTTTACTTGTAATACATAAACAAAACTGGAAACTACCCAAATGTCCATCATTATACAACTGTTGAATATATTAATGAATTGGGTAATCATACAGTAGAAAAACTGTACAGCAATAAAGTCAATGACCACACAACAACATGTAAGACTTTCAGAAATTATATTGAACTAAAGGAGACATAAAGAATGTTACTATAAGATTCTATTCACTTAAAATTCAGGAATAGGCAAAACTGATGATAGAAATCAGTAATGGGTATCTTTAGGGAGATGATGACGGAGGGTATGAAGGGGCTTTTGAAGCATGAGTAATGTTTTAATGTTTGATCTGGGTGGTGGTTCTGTAGATTTGTTCACCTTGTAAAAAGTTGCTGAGCGGCATACTTATGGTTTGAGTACTTTACTGCATGTATGTTATATCCATAAAAATATTTACTTAAAAGAGGGCAGCTAGAACAGTCCTGCCTTATGTATTGAGGATTATCTGATAAAAGTCCATTTCTGTCCATTCACTGATTCTAGAAATGGTGCAGATTTTGAAGAGTCATGAGTAACCTGATATAAAATATGAATGGATAACTTGACTCAGAGGGAGTTTCTGTATTTAGACTCAAAGTTTGACAAGAATTAATGGAGGAAGTGAGAAATTGCACATTTTTCCATGTTCACCTCTCTTTGAGATGAAATAATCTATAATAGTAAGCTTCAGTGAAATAGCTATGTCTCAAATGGCTGACTTCTCACCTAAGATATTAAACTGAGAAACTCAGGTTTGTGCTCTCCACCCACCTAGACAGAATGGCAACCCAGCTTTACAAAGGGATATCTGGCAGAGTAACAGTCTGTATTTTGAGGACTTCTCTCCTCTATCCCTCCCTCCATCCCTCCATGAGAAACTACCACAAAATATTATGCTTCATGGCCTTGTTAGGGTAAATTTAGAGTTGAATCGTTCAGTGTGCTTTGGGGCCTACCTTTTTCTTGATCCCATAGGATCTGGTCACCTTCCCTTCTCTACCCTCATCTGCATCTGTCTCCTTGGTTCACTCTGCTCCAGCCCCACTCCATCCTCCCGACACTGCTCAGACTCATCCTGACACTACAGCCTTTGTACCTTTGCCCAACCTGCCCGCCCTCCCTGGGACACATGCCCTCCTTCATTTCTACCCCTAACACCTTCAAGTTCTTCAGTTCTTTGATCAAATGCCATCCACCTGGTGAGGTCTATTCTGACCGTCCTATTTAGAACTGCAGTCAGCACCCCCCTGCCCCCAGCGCCCCCCCAGTGCCTCACCGGACTGCTGAGAAATTTCTGGACATATGTAGGAGACAACATGATGGGATGGAAGAAACATGGGCTTGGGAACAAAATCAAACTGGAGTTTGAAATTTGGAATTTGCGACTTGCTTCCTATTTCTCTTGGTCTAGTGTCCTCAGATGTAGAATGAGGCCACTTCATAGGATCATTGCCAGGCAGGATACTGCAGGTGAAGCACGTAGCCAAGGGCTTGCACGTGGCAGTTCTCAATAAATAAAATCTCTCATCCGTTTCTCTCTAGCAATTTCTCCCTGCCTCAGTAGGGACTGATTTACACAGTAAAATATTCTAGGAAGTCAGTTCCAAATAGGATTAACGTATTTTCATAGGGTAGACAAACTAGCATTGAAAAGTTGAACCTCTCATATATTAACTGAAATTATTATGGTGAACTTTATCTTACCTACTCAAAAATGACTTTGTTAGAAGCCTGGGAGGGGAAATAGCCTAAAGCCTTCAGCACAGATGGGAATTGACTATTTAATAAGCCAAGTCTGATGGGCAGGTGATGTTACAGTGCTAGAGGAAGGTGAGACAATAAAGATCTTCACTCTTGCCCCTGACACTCTGAGGTATTCCAGGGAGGAGTTGTGCTGAGAAAAGTCATGTTCTGAAACACCCTGAGGATCAACAAAAGGTACCATTTGCCTCTGGGGCACATCTTCTGGGGATGTGTGTTCTAGTTCCTAAGCAACTTAGCCTTCTGAGCTGGCTGGGCCTCATTATTCTGCCTGTGGTGGTGGGAAGCAAATCTGTTGTTTTTGGAAAGAGAAGCTGAGGCTTCCTGGTCCTTCCATTTTTTTTTTAATTTAATTTAATTTTTAAACTTTACAATATTGTATTGGTTTTGCCAAATATTGAAATGAATCTGCCACAGGTATACATGTGTTCCCCGTCCTGAACCCTCCTCCTTCCTCCCTCCCCATACCATCCCCCTGGGTCGTCCCAGTGCACCAGCCCCAAGCATCCAGTATTGTGCATCGAACCTGGACTGGTGACTCGTTTCATATATGATATTATACATGTTTCAATGCCATTCTCCCAAATCTTCCCACCCTCTCCCTCTCCCACAGAGTCCAAAAGACTGTTCTATACATCAGTGTCTCTTTTGCTGTCTCGTACACAGGGTTATTGTTACCATCTTTCTAAATTCCATATATATGCGTTAGTATACTGTATTGGTGTTTTTCTTTCTGGCTTACTTCACTCTGTATAATAGGCTCCAGTTTCATCCACCTCATTAGAACTGATTCAAATGTATTCTTTTTAATGGCTGAGTAATACTCCATTGTGTATATGTACCACAGCTTTCTTATCCATTCATCTGCTGATGGACATCTAGGTTGCTTCCATGTCCTGGCTATTATAAACAGTGCTGCGATGAACACTGGGGTACACGTGCCTCTTTCCCTTCTGGTTTCCTCAGTGTGTATGCCCAGCAGTGGGATTGCTGCATCATAAGGCAATTCTATTTCCAGTTTTTTAAGGAATCTCCACACTGTTCTCCATAGTGGCTGTACTAGTTTGCATTCCCACCAACAGTGTAAGAGGGTTCCCTTTTATCCACACCCTCTCCAGCATTTATTGCTTGTAGATTTTTGGATCGCAGCCATTCTGACTGGCGTGAAATGGTACCTCATAGTGGTTTTGATTTGCATTTCTCTGATAATGAGTGATGTTGAGCATCTTTTCATGTGTTTGTTAGCCATCTGTATGTCTTCTTTGGAGAAATGTCTATTTAGTTCTTTGGCCCATTTTTTGATTGGGTCATTTATTTTTCTGGAATTGAGCTGTAGGAGTTGCTTGTATATTTTTGAGATTAGTTGTTTGTCAGTTGCTTCATTTGCTATTATTTTCTCCCATTCTGAAGGCTGTCTTTTCACCTTGCTAATAGTTTCCTTTGATGTGCAGAAGCTTTTAAGTTTAATTAGGTCCCATTTGTTTATTTTTGCTTTTATTTCCAATATTCTGGGAGGTGGGTCATAGAGGATCCTGCAGTGATGTATGTCGGAGAGTGTTTTGCCTATATTCTCCTCTAGGAGTTTTATAGTTTCTGGTCTTACGTTGAGATCTTTAATCCATTTTGAGTTTATTTTTGTGTATGGTGTTAGAAAGTGGTCTAGTTTCATTCTTTTACAAGTGGTTGACCAGTTTTCCCAGCACCACTTGTTAAAGAGATTGTCTTTAATCCATTGTATATTCTTGCCTCCTTTGTCAAAGATAAGGTGTCCATATGTGTATGGATTTATCTCTGGGCTTTCTATTTTGTTCCATTGATCTATATTTCTGTCTTTGTGCCAGTACCATACTGTCTTGATGACTGTGGCTTTGTAGTAGAGCCTGAAGTCAGGTAGGTTGATTCCTCCAGTTCCATTCTTCTTTCTCAAGATAGCTTTGGCTATTCAAGGTTTTTTGTATTTCCATACAAATTGTGAAATTATTTGTTCTAGCTCTGTGAAGAATACCGTTGGTAGCTTGATAGGGATTGCATTGAATCTATAAATTGCTTTGGGTAGTATACTCATTTTCACTATATTGATTCTTCCAATCCATGAACATGTTATATTTCTCCATCTATTAGTGTCCTCTTTGATCTCTTTCACCAGTGTTTTATAGTTTTCTATATATAGGTCTTTAGTTTCTTTAGGTAGATACAGTCCTAAGTATTTTATTCTTTCTGTTGCAATGGTGAATGGAATTGTTTCCTTAATTTCTCTTTCTGTTTTCTCATTATTAGTGTATAGGAATGCAAGGGATTTCTGTGTGTTGATTTTATATCCTGCAACTTTACTATAATCATTGATTAGTTCTAGTAATTTTCTGGTGGAGTCTTTAGGGTTTTCTATGTAGAGGATCATGTCATCTGCAAATAGTGAGAGTTTTACTTCTTCTTTTCCAATTTGGATTCCTTTTATTTCTTTTTCTGCTCTGATTGCTGTGGCCAAAACTTCCAAAACCCTTCCATTTGTTTTATTCTTAAACTTTTTATTTTGAATTGGAGTACAGTCAGTTAGCAAATTAATATGATAGTTTCAGGTGAACAGTGAAGTGACTTAGCCATACATATACATGTATCCATTCTCTCACAAACTCTCCTCCCATCCAGGCTGCCATATAACATTGAGCAGAGTTCCATGTGCTATAGAGTAGGTCCCTGTTCTTTTAAATATGACAGTGTGTCCATGTTCATCCCAAACTCCATAACTATCCCTTCCTCCCAATCCTTCCCCTTGGCAACTGTAAGTTCATTCTCTAAGTCTGTGAGTCTCTTTCTGTTTTGTAAGTAAGTTAATTTGTATTATTTCTTTTTAGATTCCACATATAAGGGATGTCATATGATATTTCTCCTTCACTGTTACTTCACTCAAAGATCCTGGTGAAAAATGAGTAAGACCTAGGGATGATTTTATCACTTATGTGGTGGGAACAAGATTAGGAGGGGTCTTAACCTGGGGGAAAGCTGTCAGTAGAAAATTTTTACACTTGCTGCTGCTGCTGCTAAGTCGCTTCAGTCACGTCTGACTCTGTGCGACCCCATAGACGGCAGCCCACCAGGCTCCACCATCCCTGGGATTCTCCAGGCAAGAGTACTGGAGTGGGTTGCCATTGCCTTTTCCGACTTTTACACTTAGGCCAGTGAATAACTGGGAAAACTGGGAAAGACTGGTTGGGTAACAGAAGCACTTACTGAGAAAGAAGTGTTCCCAAAGTGTGCGCACCAACGTTTGAGAACCTGTGAAAGTGGTAGGAAAGAGCAGAGGCTTTAGAGAAGCATAGAAGAGAATTTAGGTCTTGGTCCAGATCATATTTGTTGTTTGAGCCTCCATTTCCTCATCTGTAATGTATCTACTGAAGTGATTGTGAGGATTCAAAGAGCTAATACACATCCATGACTTAGCAGAGCATATATTACAAAATGTTTGCCTTTATTGACAAATTTGAGAGGTTGTAATTATATACAGGAGTGTGCTGTGGCCACTCTGAAGAGTCTCACATTTTCTTACAAAAGCTCTTGTCCATCTTTTTCTGAACCAACATGAGAAGAAGCTGGTAGAGCTTTCCCTGTGCTGATGGAGAGTTGGTTTTTTTCCCCTTGGTGAGGGGGCAGAAGCTGCTCAGAGAACAATTAGGAGCTTCAGAAATGAGTGTTAGGTTGGATGGAGGGAAATGTGAGGAAGGGAGATATAAGCTAAGGGCAGCAAGAGTGGATCAACTGATTCTATTTGCAAGCCAATAACTTGCAAAAGCAGGAGTGGGCATTCAATTCCAGTGGTCTGGAATCTTATTCTGGGTTGGATATTGTATACTTTAAAAACATTTTGTTTATTTATGGCTTCTGTGGGTCTTCATTGCTACGTGTGGGCTTTCTCTAGTTGCAGCGAGCGGAGGTTACTCCTTGTTGTGTGGCACGGGCTTCTCACTATGTTGCCTTCTCTTATTGTGGAGCCCTGGTTCTAGGCATATGAACTCAGTACTTGTGGCTCATGGGCTCGAGAGCTCGGTTTCAGTAGTTGTGGTGTTCCACCACATGTGGGATCTTCCCAGGCCAGAAATCGAACCTGTGCCCCCTGCATTGGCAGGTGGATTTTTAACTACTGGACCACTAGGGATATTGTGTACTTTTAAAACACCCCATGCTGCCATCTTCATGGCCTTTCTGCTCTGCATCCCTCCTCCATCAGGGCTACTCTCTGAGATCGTGGCACAGAAAATGTTAGCCTTCATGTCTGTAGACCCACAACTTTTACACTCCCAAATGTGCTGCTGATTTATACAGAACTGATTATTTTGGGAAATGGAGTAGAGTGTATAATTTATTGTAACATTCTTGGAACTGCCTAGGGAGAATTTGGGGACAATAGATTGGGTGTTAGATTGGTTTTATCTGAGTAGCTGTCCTCTTCCTTCTCTTCTTTTCCCCAGCGTGGGATGGAAAATCCATCTCCAAGTTGAGCTCTAGATTAGTCTCCCTATCGTCTTCTCTGAACTTGAATGGCTGAGTTTTCAGTCTATGCGCTGCTGTGTGCCTGTGGTATCTTAACTTTGCTCTGGTAATTGTAACGAAAGGAGACAACCAGAGGGCTCAGCTTTGAGAGATAGAATCTCTCTTTTTGAATACTCAAATTGGAAGCAGTAAAATTTAAGGTCCGATACCCCATGTTATGACCATGTCAGTCCCCAGCGGGGGAAGAAGTCTGAGCAAAGGGAGAGAAAATAGGGATTAAAAAATTCCTTAAATTAACATCTAAAAATTTCACCCTTGCCCAGTTTAATTTTTACTTCCATTAGGATGTAATTCCATTGTTACACTCTCCATGGGGTTAGCTATTTTTGTATTCTTTTGGCTTTGTGAAATTGATAGGTACAATTTTTTTTTATTTTATTTATTTATTTTTAATTTTATTTTATTTTTAAACTTTACAATATTGTATTAGTTTTGCCAAGTATCGAAATGAACCTGCCACAGGTATACCTGTGTTCCCCATCCTGAACCCTCCTCCCTCCTCCCTCCCCATACCCTCCCTCTGGGTCGTCCCAGTGCACTAGCCCCAAGCATCCAGTATTGTGCATCGAACCTGGACTGGCGACTCGTTTCAAACATGATATTATACATGTTTCAATGCTATTCTCCCAAATCTCCCCACCCTCTCCCTCTCCCACAGAGTCCATAAGACTGATCTATACATCAGTGTCTCTTTTGCTGTCTCGTACACAGGGTTATTGTTACCATCTTTCTAAATTCCATATATATGCATTAGTATACTGTATTGGTGTTTTTCTCTCTGGCTTACTTCACTCTGTATAATAGGCTCCAGTTTCATCCACCTCATTAGAACTGATTCAAATGTATTCTTTTTAATGACTGGGTAATACTCCATTGTGTATATGTACCACAGCTTTCTTATCCATTCATCTGCTGATGGGCATCTAGGTTGCTTCCATGTCCTGGCTATTATAAACAATGCTGCGAGGAACATTGGGGTACACGTGTCTCTTTCCCTTCTGGTTTCCTCAGTGTGTATGCCCAGCAGTGGGATTGCTGGATCATAAGATCATAAGGAATCTCCACACTGTTCTCCATAGTGGCTGTAGTAGTTTGCATTCCCACCAACAGTGTAAGAGAGTTCCCTTTTATCCACACCCTCTCCAGCATTTATTGCTTGTAGATTTATGGATTGCAGCCATTCTGACTGGTGTGAAATGGTACCTCATAGTGGTTTTGATTTGCATTTCTCTGATAATGAGTGATGTTGAGCATCTTTTCTGATAGGTACAATTTTAAATCATTTACTATGTACAAATTATTCTGTGAATTTCCTGTGAAAAGTTCAAAGAAGACATTTCCTTGAGAAAAGAAAGCTGAGAGGACTGATAAACCCCAAGTTATACCATTGTATATGGCAATGAGAGGATCAAGGTAGTGCTTCATCAATTTTTGAATGAGATCAGAGGACAGACATGTCATTGAGGGTGTGGTAGTCTGTGAGGGCTCTAGCATAGGGGCAGCTCCTACAGTGAATTCTCTAGCTTGAGCTAGCAAATACATCAGTGACAGAATTTTGGTAAGTAGAGGCAGGAGGGCTTTGTTCATGCAAGGGAATGGCATGAGTGAAACCATTTTGAAGAGTTAGTGATAAAATGAACTGGAGGAAAATAAAAAACAATAATAACAAAAGCTAGTTGGCACCCCACTCCAGTACTCTTGCCTGGAAAATCCCATGGACGGAGGAGCCTGGTAGGCTGTAGTTCATGGGGTCGCTAAGAGTCGGATACGACTGAGCGACTTCACTTTCACTTTTCACTTTCCTGCATTGGAGAAGGAAATGGCAACCCACTCCAGTGTTCTTGCCTAGAGAATCCCAGGGACGGGGGAGCCTGGTGGGCTGCCATCTATGGGATTGCACAGAGTCGGACACGACTGAAGTGACCTAGCAGTAGCACCTGAACCACAGATACATAGAGTTTGCATTTCTGAATCTGTCTGTTCTCCTCTTTGGTGTGTGTCCTTGCTGACGTTGGCCAACATCTGCTAACCACCAAACAAGGACCCTTTGGCATCCTGCTCATTGTTTAGTACCTAGGGAAGTAACTTTTTGAGATGTAGCTTATAACTTGAGGGAGTAGCATTCATGGGTTGGAAGTGTATGTTCTGCTCTGGGAGGCCTGTCACCAGGATCTTTCTTTGATTTGCAAGAGAAAAGCCACCTCATCTTCCTTTCTTGAGAACTTTGTATTAATAATTAACCATTGATTGTTACTTGTAGGGATTTTCCTCCCTCCCAGGAGGCCTAGGTGGAATCTCTGGTGGCTCAGACAGTAAAGAATCTGCCTACAATGTGGGAGACCTGGGTTCAATCCCTGGGTCGGGAAGATCTCCTGGAGAAGGAAATAGCAATCCACTCCAGTATTCTTGCCTGGAAAATCCCATGGACAGAGGAGCCTGGTAGGCTACAGTCCATGGAATCGCGAAGAGTAGGACACGACTGAGCAACTTCGCTTCTCCTTGTTTACACAAAATATGTGTCTGAAGACTCTGCAGTGGTGCACTGGACTCAGAATAAGACTTCCAGACTGTTCTACAGGGCACTTCAGGTCGTGGTAAAGAATTCTTTGGCTCTGGTGGCCTTTGACTTATGTCCTTATTTTCCAAGTTTTGGCTGTGTAGATGATGAGGAAAGACTGGGGGGCCCTTTGCAAAAAGAGACAGGAGCCAGCAAGTGCAGGGTGGGGGACAGTAGAAGAAGCAGGAAAACCCAGTGTCCCCATGGCTGGAGGTGAAAGAAGCAGAAAGGGACTATGTTCTAAGAGGCCTAAAGATACATAAAGTTTCTAAGCAGTGCTCTTGATCTGTTTTTCTGATTTCCTAACCCTGGCTTCTTTGCATAAACATCACAACCAACTTTACAGAGTGTGTGTGTGTGCAGGGAGGGGGGAGTGGGGGCAGGCATGGAGATAGGGAATAGAATTTGATAGAATTTCTGCAAAAGATACAAAGTTGTTTACATAAAATAAAACACAAGTTACTTTTTTTGGCTTATAGTTTCAGTTAAGTTCAGTTGCGCAGTCGCTCAGTCGTGTCCAACTGTTTGCAACCCCATGAACCGCAGCACGCCAGGCCTCCCTGTCTATCACCAACTCCCAGAGTTCACTCAGACTCATATCCATGGAGCCAGTGATGCCATCCAGCCATCTCATCCTCTGTCGTCCCCTTCTCCTCCTGCCCCCAATCCCTCCCAGCATCAGAGTCTTTTCCAGTGAGTCAGCTCTTCGCATGAGGTGGCCAAAGTACTGGAGTTTCAGCTTTAGCATCATTCCTTCCAAAGAAATCCCAGGGCTGATCTCCTTCAGAATGGACTGGTTGGATCTCCTTGCAGTCCAAGGGACTTGCAAGAGTCTTCTCCAACACCACAGTTCAAAAGCATCAATTCTTCAGTGCTCAGCTTTCTTCACAGTCCAACTCTCACATCCATACATGACCACTGGAAAAACCATAGCCTTGACTAGACGGACCTTTGTTGGCACAGTAATGTCTCTGCTTTTGAATATGCTGTCTAGGTTGGTCATAACTTTCCTTCCAAGGAATAAGCGTCTTTTAATTTTATGGCTGTAGTCACCATCTGCAGTGATTTTGGAGCCCCCAAAAATAAAGTCTGACACTGTTTCCACTGTTTTCCCATCTATTTCCCATGAAGTGATAGGACCAGATGCCATGATCTTCGTTTTCTGAATGTTGAGCTTTAAGCCAACTTTTTCACTCTCCTCTTTCACTTTCATCAAGAGGCTATTTAGTTCCTCTTCACTTTCTGCCATAAGGGTGGTGTCATCTGCATATCTGAGGTTATTGATATTTCTCCCGGCAATCTTGATTACAGCTTGTGCTTCTTCCAGCCCAGCATTTCTCATGATGTACTCTGCATAGAAGTTAAATAAGCAGGGTGACAATATACAGCCTTGACGAACTCCTTTTCTTATTTGGAACCAGTCTGTTGTTCCATGTCCAGTTCTAACTGTTGCTTCCTGACCTGCATATAGGTTTCTCAAGAGGCAGGTCAGGTGGTCTGGTATTCCCATCTCTTTCAGAATTTTCCACAGTTTGTTGTGATCCACACAGCCAAAGGCTTTGGCATAGTCAATCAAACAGAAATAGATGTTTTTCTGGAACTCTCTTCCTTTTTCGATGATCCAGCAGATGTTTTCAATTTGATCTCTGGTTTCTCTGCCTTTTCTAAAATCAGCTTGAACATCTGGAAGTTCACGGCTCACGTATTGCTGAAGCCTTGCTTAGAGAATTTTGAGCATTACTTTACTAGGATGTGAGATGAGTGCAACTGTGTAGTAGTTTGAGCATTCTTTGGCATTGCCTTTCTTTGGGATTGGAATGAAAACGGACCTTTTCCAGTCCTGTGGCCACTGCTGAGTTTTCCAAATTTGCTGGCATATTGAGTGCAGCACTTTCACAGCATCATCTTTCAGGATTTGAAATAGCTCAACTGGAATTCCATCACCTCCACTAGCTTTGTTTGTAGTGATGCTTTCTAAGGCTCACTTACTTCACATTCTAGCATGTCTGGCTCTAAGTGAGTGATCACCATCGTGATTATCTTGGTCATGAAGATCTTTTTTGTACAGTTCTTCTGTGTATTCTTGCCACCTCTTCTTAATATCTTCTGCTTCTGTTAGGTCTATACCATTTCTGTCTTTTATCGAGCCCATCTTTGCATGAAATGTTCCTGTGGTATCTCTAATTTTCTTGAAGAGATCTCTAGTCTTTCCCATTCTGTTGTTTTCCTCTATTTCTTTGCATTGATCCCTGAAGAAGGCTTTCTTATCTCTTCTTGCTATTCTTTGGAACTCTGCATTCAGATGCTTATATCTTTCCTTTTCTCCTTTGCTTTTCACTTCCCTTCTTTTCACAGCTATTTGTAAGGCCTCCTCAGACAGTCATTTTGCTTTCTTGCATTTCTTTTCCGTGGGGATGGTCTTGATCCCTGTCTCCTGTGCAATGTCATGAACCTCCGTCCATAGTTCATCAGGCTGAACAGTATGAAAAGGCTTATAGTTTACCTCTCGATATTAGAGGTTGGTGGTGTCTGACTCTTGTGACCCCATGGACTGTAGCCCACCAGGCACCTCTGCCCATGGAATTCTCCAGGCAAAAATACTGGAGTGGGTTGCCAGTTCCTTCTCTAGGGATATGAGGTTAGTCATGGTATTTTTCTATTTCTTACTATCTTTCCAGATTTATTAAGGTATAATTAACATATAACATTGTGTAATGTTAAGGTGTACAACATAATGATTTGGTTTATGTGTATAAGATGCAAAATGATTACCACATCTACATCCCATATAGTTGTCATTTTTTGGTGTGTGGTGAGAATGTTAAAAAAATATCCTACCAACTTTTGAATACACAATACAGTATTAACTGCAGTTAATATGTGGTAACTGCATGTTATTATATCCCTAGAACTTACTTATCTAATAACTGGAAGCAGGTACCATTTTCACACCTTCCCCTCACCCCATAAGTTATTATTTAATCTGTGACTGAGTAAAACTGCCAGAATTTCCATCAGGACAGAAAGTAAGAGCCAATTTGCAGTCCTACCCTCTTTGCAACAACATTTTCAAGCTAAAAGCCTCTGTCAACCCTGGTTCCACCCTCATCACAGACATTGACTTGGAAGAGGGGTGATGGACATGTTCAATATCATCTTTCTTTATCCAAGAGCCTCTCCCTCCTTGTTCCATGATGTCAGTTTCAGGGGGCACCCCTGCTAGTTGGGTTTGGGTGTTAGTGAATCCACATGAGTGCTAGACAAAGTGGGGCAGCCCTCTTCATAGGAGGCATTGCAGAAACCCAGAACTGCTGGAGCTCAGGTCTGGGATGGAGGCTCACCATCATCAGGACCAGTCTGCTGTTGCACACCTGGGCACCTGGAGACCCAGAAAGTTGGTTGGTGACTTTCCCAGGGTCATCACTTGGCAGAGGCAGGGAACTCTAAGTCAGTACTGGGAATTCAAGATCAGAAGCATCTTCCCTACCTGCAACCTCTTATCTCTTGCTTCTTTTACCTCCCTGATGAAAAGGAGGTGAAACTTTTAGATAATATGATAATAACTGGAATTCTGGTTTGTGAGTCTTAAGGATACCTCAGGCCAGTGGCGCAAGGGAGGATAGTCTTTATGGTCCCTTCAGAGAGGAAGCCAGTGATTAAACCTTAGCGATTAAAAAGTGATTAGAAAGAAATACAGGATACTGATAACCAATCTGTTGTTTGTTATCTGTAGAAAAACTGGAAAATGCAAACAGGCACAAGGAAAAACTAAAAATAAGAAGCTCTCATCTCCCGCAGATATCATCATGAATAGTCATCATTTTAGCTTTTAAGTCTTGATTCTTCATGTCTACATACACATATAATGCATGTGTATAAATACACACATGTATGTAAAAATGAGAATTTTATAAAAAATGTTCATCCCATCTTATAGTCTTACTTTTCCCATTTTATGTTGTTGTCTTTAATATCTTCTCATACATTCTTAAGAGTGAATTCCTGACGGGGTTCTCACTTTCATACTTGTATTTGAGCAAGAGTGTCTATGCATTATTATGTATTTGTGCACTGCTAAACAGTGGGCCCAAATTCCTTGGTATAAGGAGCTGGCAGATTGCATCTTATATTTTCCTTCTTCCAGGAAGCTCCTGACTGCTGCAAGGAGTGAAAAAAAAAAAAAACAGAGGAGAGTTAAATAAGACTGATTTGCAATAGTAGATAATGGCCTTTATTAATAAAATTCATATCAGTCATTCTTTATACTTTAAATTTCATTAGGAAAGAAAACCTTGGCTTGGGTTGCTGTGTAGTCAGAAGAGATGTAAATATAACCAAGATGTTGTTCCTCTTTTGTGATTCATCCCTTGCAGAGAGGGGGAGTGTGATAGTCGGGGAACCCAGCCCACATCTTTCAGTCTTTAAATATTTGTGATAAATCATTTGTGTGTGTGTGTGCATGTGTGTGTGCGCCTGGGAATTCCCCCCAGCATACAGAGGGTTGTTTCAGGAGTTTCAGAGGCTACGTGGACTACAGACCAGCTAATTGCCTGACTAGTGATGTGAGAATCTTCTAGAATTGAAGCACAGGCATTAGGACTTCACAGAGTGTAAGTTAAGGACCATGCTGGGTTGGTCTTTTGCCAGAATAAAGAGTAGCGTCTGAGAGGGAAAAAATTGTAGCTTAGAAGAGTTAGGAATGGAAGTGGGTGGAAATCATACATTTCTTGAAGGTCATCCACCCAAATAGGGCCGATGCTAGCTAGGGTTGTTGGAAAGAGCAAATGACGTAATCTCTCTGCAGCTCTTAGCACGACCCTGTTTATAGTTAGCACACAGTAATTTGTAGCTTTAATTCTCACTGTGATTATGACCTTTGTCATATTATTTATCACACTGAATTAAGTTCCCAGTGGGGCAGCCATGCCTAGATATGTTTATGCTGGTGTAGTGGGAAATATTTTGGGACTAATTCACTAGTTCAGTGAATCTCCTCTTTCATTCCCAGCCTGTTCCATCCCCAGTCTTAGCAACTTTGTCAGGATACTTCCTGGGTGGTGATGTGTCCTGCGCCATTGCAGAGTGCCCTTTAAAGAGTGAGATGGTTGAACCTAGAGGCTGTTATATCGGAGAAGACAATGGCAACCCACTCCAGTACTCTTGCCTGGAGAATCCCGTGGACAAAAGTAGCCTGCTGCAGTCCATGGGGTCGCTAAGGGTCAGACACGACTGAGCGACTTCACTTTCACGCATTGGAGAAGGAAATGGCAACCCACTCCAGTGTTCTTGCCTGGAGAATCCCAGGGACGGGGGAGCCTGGTGGGCTGCCGTCTATGGGGTTGCACAGAGTCAGACACGACTGAAGCGACTTAGCAGCAGCAGCAACAGCAGCAATCCATAAAGAGAAAAAAACATATTGTATATTAACGCATTATCATATATATGGAATCCAGGAAAAATGGTACTGATTTGCAGGGTAGGAATAGAGATTCAGATGCAGAGGACAGATTTGTAGATATATCATCGGGGAAGGAGAGGGAGGGACAAATTGAGGAGCGGCACTGACATATATGCACTGGCATGTGTGAAACAGATCGCTAGTGGGAAGCTGCTGTACAGTACAGGGAGCTCAGCTCGGTGCTCTGTGATGACCTAGAGGGCTGGGATGGCAGGGGTGGGATACACGTATGCTTACAGCTGATTCAGGTTGTTCATAGGAGAAACCAACACAACATTGTAAAGCAATTATCCTCCAATTAAAAAAAGAAATTGAAAAAAAAAGCCTCTTCACTTCTGTAGTTCTAAGCCTGCATGAACTTTCAAGCTGCCCTTCTGCCCAGTTTCTCCCTCCTCCATTCTCCTGGGGAGGAAAAATTATTTCTTGTTGTGAATAAGGCTACCAACAGGCATCCTAATAGAGGAGAGAGAGGGGATGGGGATATAAAACATGAAGCCTTTAGTTCAGCAATGGGGCGGGAATTTGGGAGTAAGAGTTTTCACAGCACCTGGAGGGCAAAGACAATTTGGAGAGGCAAAAGAGGGTTTGGGAAGTGTTGCGGGTTAGACCTTGGATTCTCCTAAATGTTACTTGAAAACAAATTCTGGAGAATTGAATTTCTCTTCAGTACTTAAATGTGTTCGGGTAGGGTGTAAGGCCGAGCCATGTCGACTCCCATGGATGTAATAGAGCTACATGTATTGATCTGCTTGCAAATTCATCTCTTTGCCCTTGTTTAGTTTTATTTCTTTTTTAACTGCCTGGATGGGGGAAAGTCTTTCCTTAAGCTGAGCAAAGCCTCACTAACCACGTAAGTGGTTTTGAATTTCTCCATAAACAATTCAATGACTCTTGTTCCAGCTGCTTTACCTCATCACTTTGAATGGACCAAGATCTGACTTGTCAGATTAGTCTCAGAAGCCGGAGGATCCCTCTGCCCAAGGCTCTCGACAGATAGACGGGAGGGACTATGAAGGGGATCTATGCATAATGAACCTATATGGTTTTTTTTTAAATAACTATTGAGCTCAGTGTAGACATCTGTATGCAATTTCAGGAGAAAGTCTATCTTCATTATTAAGCTCCTGGGTGCCTTGAGAATTCCATAAACAGAAATGATCTCTTTGCTCTCCCTGTGTATGAATGGCAGCTCCTAGTTGACCATTGCCATGTTTTTCTTAAAGCCCTATATTCTCACATAATTGTTAAAATAATGTGATCAGCTGGTGATTCCAGGTAGATCTCAGACTCCAAAGGCACTGAATTCCTTAAGTAGTTAGAGATGCCCAAGGTAAATTTGTGAAGATTGCAAAGTGGGTGGCAATACTGTAGTTCTAGGTGAATATTTAAAAAATTCTCTTTCAGAGGGCAAATCTAGCATATTATGCTGATTAAGTTAACTGCCAGACCAATCCTTGTATGACAAATATTAGGATTCTTCATAAGTATTTCATTTCTCATCCTTATGGGCGCATGGAATTTCATTTCCCAGCCTGGCATGTTGCAGTCCATGGGGTCACAAATAGTAGAACACAACTTAGTGACTGAACAGCAATAACTTCTCTTAAAGTTAGGCAAGATTTTTAACTTGCTTTAGCTAATGAGCTGAGGTGACATACTTTTTATTGAAGTAGAGTTGATTTATAGTGCTATGTTAGTTTCTGGTATACAGCAAAGTGATTCAGTTATGTATATGTATATGAAACAATTATATATATATTTCAAATTCTTTTCCATTATTGTTTATGATATTGAATATACTTCCCTGTGCTATACAGTAGGAATTTATCTATTTTACATGTAGTACCTTGTATCTCCTAATCCCAAACTCCTGATTTATCTCTCCATGCCCCTTCCCCTTTTGTAACCATAAATTTGTTTTCTAGCTCTGTGATTCTTTCTGTTTTGTAAATAAGTTCATTTGTATCATTTTTTAAAATGATACATATGTTATATCAAGTGATATTTGTCCTCTGTCCGACTTGCTTTGCTTTAGGTTCATCCATGTTGCTTCAGATGGCATTATTTTATTCTTTTTTATGCCCGAGTAATATTCCTCTGTGTGTGTGTGTGTGTGTGTGTGTGTGTGTGTGTACGCCACATTGAAGTGACATGTTTCAAAGCAGGCATAGGATTCACCATATTCCCTTCCCATTGCTGTGATTATTGTTGAAGCTGCTTCCAAGAAGAATTCATCATTTGGAGTCCCTAAGCTATGATGAGAAAAGCCCTCCCCTATCAAATCAGCATCAGCTATATATTGCAGGCAAGAAATAAACCTTTGTGATATTAGCTCTATGACATGTTGGACTTTTTTTAATGAAGTGATTTTTTATTTTATATATTTTTTGGCCATGCAGGTAGTATGTGGGATTCTAGTTCCCAGCCATGGCCTGAACCTGCACCCCCTTCAGTGGAAGTGTGGAGTCCTAACCTGGACTGCCAGGAAAGTTCCTGGAATTTTTTGTTACTGCAGCTTAACCTAGCCTACCCTGACTGGTATATCTTGGCTCCAACTCTTGATTTCAAGTCTCAGCTCCAACACTAAGTTATTTCATTTTAACCTCTCTGAGCCTCAGTTTCCCCATTTCTGAAATGGTTTGGATCAGATTCTCTCTACAGTACCTTTCAACTCTAACATCCTGTAATTCTTCCCCTTTTAAATTAAAGTAAGAACCCTCCTTGTATACCTGTGGCAGATTCATTTTGATATTTGGCAAAACTAATACAATTATGTAAAGTTTAAAAAAAAAAAAAAAGAACCCTCCTGCCAGTGCAGGAGACATAAGAGACTTGGGTTTGATCCTTGGGTTGGGAAGATCCCCTGGAGGAGGAAATGGCAATCTACTCCAGTATTCTTGCCTGGAGAATCCCATGGACAGAGGAGCCTAGAGCTATGGTCCATAGTGTCACAGAGTCAGACGTGACTGAAGCGACTTAGCAGGCAACATTGCTCCTTTTAATGATTCTGGTCTTTCCTTTCCAGACTAACTCCAGGCTGGAGTTCAAACCTGAATTTTGCCATTTGCTTTCTGTGTGACTTTGGGCAAGTTACTCAATCACTCTAAGCTTTATTTTCCCCTCCTAAAAATGGAAAAGCAGCTAGCTCTTGGGCTCATGTGGATTAAATTAAATGCCTAGTTGAAGTAATTGAAATAGTGTGGTCCACAATGCCAGCCACTCAAGAGTCTCTAAGCAAATTCCTGCCCATTTCAATCTCAGAAGAAGAGGTAATGCTCATGTCTGCTCTCCTAATGCTGGGGCTCAGGGCGACATGAAATCCAGAGGGTTTGGCCTGTCTATTTCACAACACCTGTTAGAGAGACAAATGTTGCAGATCATAGGCTAAACTAAGGGAAAAAGCAGGTATTAAGTGAAGATGTACTTAAATTCTGGAAGTATTGATTAATGCAGACAGCTTGAAAGCACTTTGCTTAAAATCTTGTCTACCAGAGTGGAGATTACTTAAAGCAGTACTTTTCCCCTTTGGAACTTTAAATAATGAAAAAGAGATCTTTATGTTTAATTTTATTCTGGATAATTACAAGATTATTTTGTTAAATTTATTTCCTTGGTCAGTCTCCTGAGTTGCAAGTTTTATGTTCATATCCCCTGAGGTGCTCTGCCGGTTTCCCCCTCCCCTCCCTTCTCCTTCTCCCCACTTTCCCTTCCTTTCTTTTTAGGTTAATAGACTCTGTTTTAGAGTAGCTTTGCTGCTGCTGCTATGTCGCTTCAGTCGTGTCCACCTCTTTGCAACCCCATGAACCGCAGCACACCAGGCCTCCCTGTCCGTCACCAACTCCCGGAGTCTACCCAAACCCATGTCCATTGAGCCAATGATGCTATCCAACCATCTCATCCTCTGTTGTCCCCTTCTCCTCCTGCCCTCGATTGTTCCCAGCATCAGGGTATTTTCCAATGAGTCAACTCTTCGCATCAGGTGGCCAGAGTATTGGAGTTTCAGCTTCAACATCGGTCCTTCCAATAAACATTCAGGACTGATGTCCTTTAGGATGGACTGGTTGGATCTCCTTGCAGTCCAAGGGACTCTCAAGAGTCTTCTCCAACACCACAGGTCAAAAGCATCAATTCTTTGGCGCTCAGCTTTCTTTCTAGTCCAACTCTCACATCCATACATGACTACTGGAAAAACCATAGCCTTGACTAGATGGATCTTTGTTGACAAAGTAATGTCTCTGCTTTTGAATATGCTATCTAGGTTGGTCATAACTTTCCTTCCAAGGAGTAAACGTCTTTTAATTTCATGGCTGCAGTCACCATCTGCAGTGATTTTGGAGCCCCCCCCAAAATAAAGTCAGCCACTGTTTCCACTGTTTTCCCATCTATTTCCCATGAAGTGATGGGACTGGATGCCATGATCTTCGTTTTCTGAATGTTGAGCCTTAAGCCAACTTTTTCACTCTCCTCTTTCACTTTCATCAAGAGGCTCTTTAGTTCCTCTTCACTTTCTGCCATAAGGGTGGTATCATCTGCATATCTGATGTTATTGATATTTCTCCCGGCAATCTTGATTCCAGCTTGTGCTTCTTCCAGCTCAGCGTTTCTCATGATGTACTCTGCATATAAGTTAAATAAGTATGGTGACAATATACAGCCTTGACGTACTCCTTTGGGACAAGTCTGTTGTTCCATGTCCAGTTCTAACTGTTGCTTCCTGACCGGCACACAGATTTCTCAAGAGGCAGGTCAGGTGGTCTGGTATTCCCATCTCTTTCAGAATTTTCCACAGTTTACTGTGATCCACACAGTCAGTAGCCACTGATCTTTTTACTGTCTCTATAGTTTTGCCTTTTCCAGGATGTCATTTATACACAATATAATAGGTAACCTTTTCAGACTAGCATCTTTCACTTAATAACGTGCATTTAAGTTTCCTTTCCCCAGTGGCTCAGATGGTAAAGAATCTTCCTGCCAATGCAGGGGACCTGAGTTTGATCCCTGGGTTGGGAAGATCCCCTAGAGAATGAAATGGCAACTCACTCTAGTATTTTTGTCTGGAGAATTCCATGGAGAGAGGAGCCTGGCAGGCTACACAGTCCATGGTATCACAAAGAATTGGACAGGACTGAGTGACTTTCACTTTATTCTTTCATGTTAGGGCTTAAAAGCAAATTTCTTTTTACCACTGAATATTATCCGATTATATAGATGTACCAGTTTTTTTATCCATATATCTCTTGAAGGACATCTTGGTTGCTTCCAATTTGGGGAAATTGTGAATAATGCTGCTATAAACACTTGTGTTCACATTTTTGTATGGCCATAAGATTTTTACTCTTCAAGGTAAATATCTAGGAGTAAAATTTCTGGATTGAGCCTACATTTGACTTCATAAGAAACAGCCAAACTGTCTTTGAAAGTGACTGCACCGTGTTATGTTTCTGTCAGGAGTGAGTGAGAGTTCCTGTTGCTCCACGCCCTTGTCGGTATTTGGTGTTGTCAATGTTTGGGATTTTAGCTATCTAATAGGCATGTGGTGGCATCTCGTTGTTGTTTCGGTTTGCAGTTCTCTAATGACATGCGTTGTGGGGCATCTTTTCATGTGTTCTTTGATGAATTATCTGTTAAGGTCTTTTGCCCACTTTTAAAATTGTTTGTAATTTATTGTTGAATTATGAGTGCTTTGTGTATTTTTGGATACAAATCCTTTGTCAGATATGTGTTACACAAACACTTCAAATCTTGGCTTGTTTTTTCATTCTCTGAATAGTTTTCTTTTGCAGAACGAATGTTTTAAATTTTAATGAAGTCCAACTTATCAATTTTTTTTCTGTCGTCAGTTATGCTTTTTGGATTGTATATGAAAAGCCAATGAAAACCCAGGTCACCTAGATTTTGTCCTGTATTTCCTTCTGGAGGTTTTATAGTTTTGTGGTTTACGTGTAGGTCTATAATCCATTTTGAGTTAATTTTTTTAAAGGTGTAAGGTCTGCATCCAAATTCTTTTTTTTTTGCATGTGTATTTCTAGTTGTTCTAGCCCCATTTGTTGAAAAGACTTTTTCTCAGTTGAACTGTCTTTGCTCCTTTGTCAAAGGCTGCTGCTACTGCTAAGTCGCTTCAGTCATGTCCAACCCTGTTCAACCCCAGAGACGGCAGCCCACCAGGCTCCCCCATCCCTGGGATTCTCCAGGCAAGAACACTGGAGTGGGTTGCCATTTCCTTCTCCAATGCATGAAAGTGAAAAGTGAAAGTGAAGTCGCTCAGTCGTGTCCGACTGTTCTCGACCCCATGGACTGCAGCCTACCAGGCTCCCCCGCCCATGGGATTTGCCAGGCAAGAGTACTGGAGTGGGTTGCCATTCCTTCTCTTCAAAGGCTAGTTTACTATATTTGTGTGGGTCTATTTCTGGGCTCTGCTGTTCTGGGCTCTTTATTCTGGTTTCTGCCATATTTGTCAATTACCCTGCCAATACCACACTGTCTTGATCACTGAAACTTTATACTAAGTCTTGAAGTTGAGTAGTGTCAGTCCTCTGACTTTGCCCTTCATCAATATTGTATTGGCCATTCTGGATCTTTTCCCTTTCTGTAATAACATTAGAATCAGATTGTTGGCATACACAAAGGAACCGCTGAGATTTTAATTGGGCTTGCGTTGAATCTGTAGCTCAAGTTGGGAAGAACTGACATCTTGACAATATAGAGTCTTATCTGCATGAACATGGAATAGCTCTCCATTTAGTCAGATATTCTTTTGTTTCTTTCATCAGAATTTTGTAGTTTTCCTCACACAGATTTTGTACACATTTGTACCAGTGTGTTTAATATTTTTGGTGGTGATGTAAATGGTGCTGTTTTCAATTTCAACTTACAGTTGTTCTTTGCTAATATATAGGAAAGCAGTTCACTTTTGGGGGGCTGCACTGGGTTTTCATTGCTACACGCAGGCTGTCTCTGGTTGTGGAGAACATGAGCTACTCAAGTGGTGGTGTGTGAGCTTCTCATGGATGTGGCTTCTCTTGTAGAGCACGGGTTTACAGTGTGCGGGCTTTAGTAGTTGCTGCCTGTGGGCTCAGTAATTGCAACACACAGGCTTAGTTGCCCTGCAGCATGTGGGACCTTCCCAGACTAGGGATCAAACCAGTGTCCCCTGCATTGTAAGGTGGATTCTTAACCCCTGGACCACCAGGGAAGCCCGCAATTCACTTTTGTATATTTTGCTTTGTATCCTGCAACCTTGCTATAATTACTTTTTAGTTCAAGGAAATTTTCTTTTGTCCATTCTTTTGGGTTTTCTACAAAGACAATCACGTAATCTCCAAATAGAGACAGTTTTATTGCCTCCTTCCCAATCTGTCTGCCTTCCATTTACTTCTTTTATTTATTTATTTGGCTGCACCGGATTTTAGTTGTCTTTTATTTCCTTCTTACTGCATTAACTAGAACTTTCAACATGATGTTTTAGAAGTAGTGAGGAGGCTGTCCTTGCCTGTATCTGATCTTAGTGAGGAAGCATCTAGTTTCTCTCAGTTAAGTATAATGTTAGCTTTGGCTTAAAGCATCTAATTTTTCTCTGCTAAGTATGATGTTAGCTGTTTTGCAGATGTTCTTTATACAGTGAAGAATAATTTCATTTTTAATCATTGACTGTAATAACCAAATCAAGCAGACTTGGTTTTAAATATTGACTTTGCTACTTTCTAGCTGTGTTGACCCTGAATAAGTTAATTACACTTTCTGAACCTTGGATTCCTTAGCTTGAGATTAAAAAAACCAAAACACAACAAAACACTTTTTGAAATTGTGGAAAGGATTAGAATTGGAAAACTCTAAAATCATTCAGAGGTTCAGTTCAGTGGCTCAGTTGTGTCCAACTCTTTGCAACCCCAT
This sequence comes from Bos indicus x Bos taurus, assembly GCF_003369695.1. Lineage (NCBI taxonomy): Eukaryota > Metazoa > Chordata > Mammalia > Artiodactyla > Bovidae > Bos > Bos indicus x Bos taurus. Next base: position 76,586,380 of record NC_040083.1, on the reverse strand, counting down.
GGACTGTAGCATGCCAGGCTTCCCTGTCCATCACCAACTCCTGGAGTTTACTCAAACTCGTGTCCATCAAGTCAGTGATGGAAATTGCTAAGAACAGTGGACACATCAAATATGATTCCCCAAACATACAGTGGACACATCAAATGTGATTCCCCAAACATTGGGATGGATCTGTGTGCCAGTCAGAAGAGAAACAACCCTCTGACTCAGTGCAGACACACAGCCCATCCTTTAGGATGGAAGCTGTGGAACACTGGAGAGATAACTGAGGTGGAAAACACTCAGAAGAAAAGCGAATAGATGGAACCATTACTGACTAAGCCACTCTGCCTGCTCAGTCACCTTGGTCACCCTTCAGAAGACGCCACTCAGGACTCGGGCAGTGGGGAGAGTGGCCAACCTGTCCTGGCTACTTTATCTTCTTGTGGCTGCAGTTTTGTTTTATTTCTTCCATGGGACCCCTTTATCTTCCTCAGCCCTGATACAAGTAAGCTTCTAGCTGTGAGGATGGCAGTATATTTCTGTCTCCTCAGAGTGTATAGAGGCTACCACAGAACTGAGGTAGTGGGTTTTGACTCTCTGCCAAAGACCCTGGTGTGTCTAGGTGGCCACTTTTGTCTGACCTTTACTTTTAGCCAGATACTCATTTTCAGGCAGTTGTTTTTTACCCCAGTAACTGTCTGGCTTTGGTATTTTTTTTGTTATTTTCTAACTTTTATGTCACTGCTACAGTCATAACTATGCCCTCTCTTCCCCCACATTATAAATATGTATTTTTAACAAAAATGCCTTTAATCAGTCTAGCCTATATTTTCCTAATTATATTAGCCATAATATGCTGATTATTACTATAAAGGAGATAAATACTTAGAATTAGGCCTTCAGCTTCTTGAAACCTTGGTTTTACCTTTTATATTTCTGAAAAAAATAACACAAATGAAAAACTTTTAATTTCTGTGTAAGAACCACAGATTGAACCATGAGAGATTCCTCTATACTTGTTTTCCTTTAAATTTCTCTTCATTTAAACAGCCTTAATATTACTTCTTTCCTCGCTGTCTGAGGATGATGCAATTTTCTGAATATATGTCACAGCCAGATATTAAATACCAGTTACTGGCTGCAATAGGAAGGAACAATTAACAAAGTGATATATCACTTGCTATTTAAATTCCAATTATAAAAGCTAATTCCTTTCTAACACTATATTCTGTTTTGGTTAAAGCTGTGGTGTCTCCCAAACAAAATGTATGAATTTACACAAATATGGTTGAACTTTTTAAGCATAGATATAAACAGAGCATTTTTTATGTTATTCAGTCAAACCACAATCTTTCTTAAATCAACAGATGCTTATTCTTCACAATAGAAGCAGAACTATTCAGTTTGCCAGTTTCTAGTTCTATCTTTCATTTATCTGCCAATGTAAGTGAATGGATTGAGGCTCTTAATTCATGCAAGAAATGTAACCACCTGTTCCTAGAAGACACGCACACATGCATGCTAAGTCGCTTCAGTTGTGTCCGACTCTTTGCGACCGCATGGATTGTAGCCCACCAGGCTCCTCTGTCTGTGGGATTCTCCAGGCAAGAATACTGGGGCGGGTTGCCATGCCCTCCTCTAGGGAAATCTTCCTGACCCAGGGATTGAACCCATGTCTCTTAGTCTCCTGCATTGACAGGCAGGTTCTTTACCACTAGCACCACCTGGAAGCCCAGAAGACATGCTCCTGGCAGCAAACTGAGTATGCGGTTGCTGTTTTGGGCCTCACCATTGTCTAGAAGCCCCATTTGGAGTCTCTAGGTATCCACATGGGAATTGGATTCTTCCTTCCCAGGTGGAAGACCCAGCAGAGACTGACAAAGCTGCTCTTCCCTATATGTGAAGATGCGGGGGCCGCCCCTTCTCAAGAGCAGCTCCTGCAAGTGAAGAGTTCCAAACAAAGGGGCCCTTTGAACAAGAAACTCACAACCTTTATTACTAGAAAACTAGGTCTGGCAGCCCCACTTCTGTTTGTCAGAGAGGGTTCCTGGGGTGCCAGCCCCAAAATGAACTGTTTCCAGCGTCCTGGTCTGTGCTTCAGATTCTTCAGACCACTGCCTGTTCCCCTCATCTCAGTGATCCTTCCTACAGTCTGGCCTGTGTTGGGCCCTTTTCCCTCCAAAGGTGCTAGAACTTCAGTGGCTGGACAGCTTCAGAGGGCAGCTCAAAGCTGTGTCCACTGAGGGCTTTTCTGGGCTATAAGGATGCTTCTGAGTAGTTAAAGGAAAATTCTTTCAAGGAACCCTTTCAAAAGCCTCTAGTTTGCCTCAGATTAGGGTTGTAAACACATTTCTCTAGGGGTTAGAGAAGTGAGAGATGTGGAAGACTGGGTGATGATATGTGGAAATGTAGTAGACTGCAGGGTTCCCCTACTATAGAAGAGGCAGTGATCCTGAGCTGAGCAAACCTTCATGGTCTACCTTCCAGACCCTCTACCTTTTCAAGAGCAGCCAGCAGCAGGTATCATGTGCAGTCTCCCAGTTTAAAGACACAAAAACACCGTGCTGGCCAAATAGAACCTGTTGGTAGATGGACTTAACTCTCTGGTTCTTTAGTCAGTAACCTCTGACTGTGTTTCACATCAGCACTGTCATTCTCCTTGTGCTCTTCTGCTTGGCTTGAGGCACTGATTTACCTTCTCACCAGAGGCAACATGTTGAGCATGATAAGCAGAAAGATCAACTTGTACTGTCAGAAACAACAAGGACTGTTGTTGGCATCCTTGGAAGTTCACACTTAGGGTGAGCTTCCTGATTGATGATCTGCAAACACAAACTCCACTCTCCTTGGAAATAGTTTGGTTTCAAAATGGCTGCAGCAGTTCCAGGCCTCAGGCTTTTATGTAACAACATCCAGAGTGAACAGAAAGTCTCTTCCATAAGCTCTTTCAGAAGAGCAAGTGAGAACCATCTCAGAAACGTCAGTCAGTTGCTCCTCAGGTCTCATTGGCCTAAACTAGGTCATGTGTCTTTTCCTGAACCAATCAGATAAGGGAGGTGAGAAAACCCTTTCACTAACTCAGCTTGAGTCCAGAAGGTAATAGTGGCTTATAGTTTCCTGAGGCTCATGCTGTTTGTGTCCACCTGTGTTTGCACATAACGTTTATACACATGTATGTGTATGCCTGAACTGAACAAAATCTGGGTTCTTTTAGGAAAGACAAAGGGGTGTATGAATGCTGGGCAATTAACCTGTTGACGTCTATGCTAATATGGTTTGTATTTTATAAAACTGCCTCTCTTTAGATCTGGTATAATGGTCGATAACCAGTGCGTCTTCCTGCCAGGGTCCAAATTCTAGTAACTGGGGCACTTGATACTGTTCCCTAATCCTCATACCATTGTTTTCTTCTGTCTCTACATAGAGAAAAGGGGGAATATTGCAGATTGGGTTCCTACAACTGCTTAGGCATGTTGGACCTGGGTTTGACACACAAACTTAACCTTTATGAGTCCATTTAAAAAATCTGTAACATGAGAAACTTAACTTTTCTGAGTCCATTTAAAAAATCTGTGACATGGGGAGAACATGAGTTACCTGATAATCTACCTGCTATTAGGAAATTAAATGTATGTAACACAATTCTTGGGGTACAGTAAGTGTTCAGTATATAGTAATTATTATTATTATGTTCATACCTTCATTCCTGAAGTTACCTATTCAAACCCTAAATATTGGTTTATAGCAACACATAAGTATTTTGTGTTGCTAAAACAAAACACTAAGTATTTTGGGGGTTGATACTCTTTTCCTCATTTAACCAATATCTAAAAGGTAGCAAAATGTCTTGAATATATGTATATATAACTGAATCACTTTGATTTACATGTGAAACTAACATAACATTGTAAATCAACTATATTTCAATAACATTTTTAAAATTTATATAAAAAGGAATTCTTCAGCAAAACAAAAATCTTGACCTGAAGTTTTAGGAATTAGGAATTGAAACGTGCCATACTTTTTCACTGAAGACAAGCCATGGCTGATTTAGTCAGTGGATTTTTCATGTTCTTTTTCTTTAAGCACAAATATATTGTTGTTTTAACCTTGTCATTGAACCAGGGAGTTGAAGTAAACGCACATCAGCAACTGATGACAAGGAGTTAAGCAAAAAAAAAAAGAAGTTCTTTGTCTCTTTGTTCACTTTTTCTCACATAGAGGCCAATTCTCAGAAGTGAATACTGTTTTTCTTAACTTTCTTGTATCTTGGCTATGAAACTGGAGACAAAGATTTAAGATTATGATAATTCTAATTATCAGTAGTAATGATATCTTACATTGGTATAGTGCTTTACAGTTTGCAAAAATGCTTTCATGTTTTACAAGCCACAGATTTTTAAGGTCTGTGAGATTATAGATTGTGTTTTGCTCATTATTTTTCTCTAATTCCTATCCCAATGCCTGTTGTATGACAGATGTTTAACAAATATGTGAATGAGCCTCAAATTAACCCCAGTGGGGTAGATTTGGGATTTATCATTGTTATTCCCCTTTCATGCAAGAAGAAACTAAGTCTCAGAGATTTCATGACTTAAGGCTTTCTAGTACAAACTTTGGGGTGAGGAGGAGAGAGGGATTTTCTGAAAAATAGTCTAGTTTTTGACTGTGAAAATTAGGTTCTTTTCTAATCTGTGAAAGAGAACCCTGAGATAATGTGGGATTACTGGAAGATGTTCAGGGATCACATGCAAAATAAGGATTGTCAAAAAAAATGGACAGAGGAGGTGGAGAGAGGGCCCAGCCCCCTTCACTGTTTGAGGCTTCTGGTATAAAGAGACCCCACACCAAACCCTCAAACATGACAGCCTGGTTTAGGTCAGTGTGTTAAACTCTGGTGAGAAACTAGTACTGGATCTTGTTCCCCCAATCTGATTTTGACCAATACTTGTAGAAAACACAATACAATAAATTAATGTAATTTCTGCACCTATGATGGCCCAGTAACAAAGATTATACATTCTAGCAAGTCCATAGACCACACCTTGACTGGATTTGTTTAGATTTTTAACACATTAAAAATGTGGTAAAAAGTCCACTTGCCAATGCAGGAGACGCAAGAGATGTGCTTGCGATCCCTGGGTTGGGAGGATCTCCTGGAGGAGAGCATGGCAACCCACTCCAGCATTCTTGCCTGGAGAATCCCATGGACAGAGAAGCCTGGCGGGCTACAATCCATGAGGTCACAAAGAGTCGGACATGACTGAGCAACTGAGCATAGCACACACAAAAATGTTAAACAACAGTATTTACAATATTTTAGGATAGTCTTTGTAAGTGTCAATTCACAGTGTGGACCAGTTTTGGGATGCGAGTTTGTGTATGGTAAACAGATTATTCTTTCAACCCTGAGACTATATAACTTCATTTCGAGATGGCATCAAAAGTCTGTATTTCAAGTGCTTTCTTGAGGTGTGGACCATAACATCCTACTGACCTTTGTAGAAGGCCCTGCTCACATATTTGTGCCCTATTGTTCTCCACATGTGTGAAAGTTGTTGTGATTAATAAATCACAACTTGTGTAACAGCTCTAAGGAAGCTAGTTGATTTTTCTTTACTCTTCAGTTGGTACTAAAAATATAACTGCTATCTTGTGGGAGAATCAATGAAATTTTGACGTTAAAAAGAAGTCTTTATATTAATACTTGAAATCCTTGGTAACCACTTCTCTGTGTAGACCTTGAAGGATTAGGGTGAAAGTCAACTAATTCTACTATGTTTGAAGAATCTCTAAAAATAGAACTAGGTGTCTTGCCCGAGACTCACTGTTAGTTTCTAGAACCTAGGTTTTCCATGAGAGAAAGCAGTGCCTCGTTTTTTGATTCAGTAACAGTGTGCTAGACACCGGCTTAGGTAGACACTAAGAGTGTGAATAATGGCCTCTACTATCAGAAACCTCAGGAGGAAACCAATGGAAGGTCTGAGTCATTCACCAGAGTTCTAGGGGCTAGAGGTGTGGGGTAGAACCAGAGATCACCCCTAAGCTCATTCGCTGAAGTGAGGTGTGTGGGACTGGCTGCTGGACTTCTACACTCTTGCATTACTGATTCCCGAACAAACTTTTCCAACTCTTGACACTGGGCCCAGGTGGTCTTTTTGTTTAGGCACGTACTGGGCTTCATGCACAAAAATGAGACTGATAGGAATTTCCGTGACTTAAAAGCATTGTCATGCTTTCCAGGGAGGAGTGGAACAGAGCAGAACATGAAGATGTAAACTGGCTTCCTTGGCACGAGGAAGCAACACAGAGCATCTAGAGATGATGAGATTGGCGGACAGCCTGCAGATTCTGTTTCTGTTTCAGATTCTGGGCAGTTTCTGTTCTCTAGGCTGGAAAAATCTTTGATCTTTCTGACTTAGGAATAGACAATTCACAGGGAAAAATTGGCATTTTTTTTTTTCTTGAGAAAAAAATGTACCTTCTGGATACAGATACAATTTTTGCACTCTTCCCAGGGATGGGGGAGCCTCGTGGGCTGCCATATATGGGGTCGCACAGAATCGGACACGACTGATGCGACTTAGCAGCAGGAGCAGCAGCATATTGGGAAAAGTTCTCTAGACCAGTGCTCCTCAAACTTGAATGAGCCTATGAATAACTGAGAGATCTTGCTGAAGTGTAGGTTAGGTTCACTTGGTCTAGGACAGTGCCTGGAATTCTGTGTTTCTAACAAGCTCCCTCCTAAGTCATGCTGAGTTTGCTATAATATTGCTGGACTGAGAGTGGTGCTCTGAGGAGCACAGACCTGGAATCCACGTGGAAGCCTAGACCCATGGGAACTGGCCTCATCTGCTTTGGTGGGAGGCATTGATCCCTGTTTCTGATGGAGTTGTATTATCCAGTCACTACATTGTCTGCAGTGGTGTTTCCTTCTCTCAAGGTTCTTAAGTAGTCAGAGATATTGCTTTAGAGTATATATTGGTTGCTGTGCTTAATCATTAAAAAAAATCTTTGTTGTGCTTTGGAGTACTACTTCTTCAGGGCACAGTAGCTGTCTTGCACAATCAAGGCCTGTTCAATCGCCCATCATTACAAGGCATTGCCTTAACCCACAGGTCTTGTGTGTCTCGCATATGTTGGGGGTAGTCCACCATAGTAAATTCTGCTGCGGAGAGCTTGGCAATCTAATCATAGAATGATGAACTTGTGTTATGTTCAGTGACTTGATCCTGCAGCTGCATCTAAGATGGACAGGTTGCAGAATAAATCTTTGAAAGGTACTATATCCATTGATTATATTCTGGACATCAAATGTAGCTGTCATCAGATATAGCTTGTGATTTGAGCCTCCTGATTTAAAAACTATTACAGAAATCTATCCATTTTGACGTTTTGTCCCTTTTGAGCTACATCAAATGGGTTCTGTTAGAAAGAAAGAAAAGGTTAAAAGCTCATCCAAATTTATACTCAAAAGTGATTTCAGGAAAATTGAGGCTTCACATCACAGTATGTGCTTATAAGCACTAATCCTTTGTTCAGTGCACTGCATCCCAGGCCAATGAATGACTTCTTCATCTGGTGGTAGTGGTTTCTAATGAAAAAATAATCATGTAGCATAGACCAAACCAATCTTCCGAAATTGTTTTAAAGTGGATTGGAAGAGTGGCTCACTTAAGGTCTCTGATTTCTTCATTAATTTTTGTAGGTCACATTCCACCCCCACAACACTCCATGGGTCTGTCAGCGACTTGATTGAAGCAGAAAGTTATCAAATATCCTGATGAGGGCTTGGAAGAGTCCTTGCTATTAAGGAGTTTTGTTGTAATGGTATTTATCTTAATCAGATTTGGCGGATACGTCTCTTACTCATAGAACTTTAGAGGGAAAAATCATCTAGCCAATTTAGAATCTAGTCCAACCAACTCATTTTACTGATGTGGAGACAGCTGGGAAGTTTGCTCAAGGTCACCCAGACCTGTCTCTGAATCCCAATCCTGGTCTTCCCCCCAAACCCTGGTCTACCACACGCTTTTGTATGTTGATTTATGGATGTGATGTGTCTGTGAGGCCTGAGGCAGCAGGTTTTCCACCTTCCCTGATGGGAATTGGGGTGGTTCCACTGATAAATTCATTGCATTTCCTTACCATCTAGACCTTGTGTTCTAGCAGAGTCCCAGTAGGTTCACCAGTGCTCTAGAGAGGCAAAATGACACAGAGCCCAGATTCTGCAGCCTGGTGGTCTAGGTCAAATCCTGCTTTGCTCCGTACATATTTTGTGACTTTGGGCAAGCCACTTAACCTCTCTTTAGATTTAAAATGGGGACCTTCTTTGTAAGGCTATTGTGAAGAGTGAATGAATGAATACTACAGAGCAGCTGGAGCAAGCAGCCAGATGTGTAGTATGTGGAATTGTGTGTGGTTTTGCAAACTATGGGTTTCTACTAGACACTGAGCTGTGAAATCAGTGTTCTAAATCATTAAAAGCATTCTAGAAAGTAAATGGCAATACTAGAATTAAATAGTCAAGTGTGCTGCATCTATGCAGGGCATTGTTTGGTGTTCTTTTGGTTCCTTTTTTGGTGTCCCTTTGGTTTCGTGTGTGTGTATGTGTGTGTGTGTAAAATGGCTCACAGTGTGAAAATGAATTTCTCACTGTGGATTGCACTCAAGAGTTCGGAAGCCCGGCTCCAGAGATTGGAATGAGTGAATTGATTTCTGTACCTGCAGCCCTATCGGAGTGAATGAGGCACATGTTAGACATGAGTGTACAAGGCAAGCTCTGACTGAAACATAAACGTGCTTCTTTTGCAGAGGGAGACCAAAGGGCAGTTTCTTATTGACCACATCTGCAACTACTACAGTTTGCTGGAGAAGGACTACTTTGGTATTCGTTATGTGGACCCAGAGAAGCAGCGGGTAAGAGTTGACCACCATCTAGATCCATTTTGGGGAGGCATTCAGCCTTTGAGGGTGCTGAATAAGTTCTTCTTAGAGCAATTGTGATACATTTGATCTCATAATTATTGATCACATGGTTATTGACCAGCCCGGGGCATGTGTATATATGTCTCTGTGTGTATAAGAGTATATAAGAGTTTGGCACTGTTCTCACTGGGCTTATTGAGGCAGGGGGAACGGAAATTTAACCGTAAGCCTTTCCAGAAAGCTGCTCCCACCTGACTGAAGAGAGAATGTTCTTGTGCCCTTTGAACCTAGAGTTTGCCGAAGCTTCTCAGACAGTCATTACATAAAAATCTCATTATAGAGAAAAAGCCACCTTTCACTATAAAAAGCCATTGTTAGAGCAGGGAACAAGGAGGTGATTGCCTGATGGGCATGAGGTTTTCTTTTAGGATGATGAAAATGTTTGACACTTGATAGAAGTGACAGATATACACCATTTTGAGTGTTTTAAATACCACCTAAAATGTATACTTTAAAATGTTATGTTAGTGACTATTGCCTCAATTAAAAAAAAAAAAAAAAAACTTTGGCAGATAATGGGTAAAGTTGCTTTGAAAAGTGTTAGTTGTTCAGTTGTGTCTGACTCTTTGTGACCCCATGGACTGTAGCCTACCAGGCTCCTCTGTGCATGGGATTCTCCAGGCAGGAATACTGGAGTGGGCTGCCACTTCCTCCTTCAGGGGATCTTCCTGAGATAGGGATCGAACTTGGGTCTCCTGCATTGCAAGCAGATTCTTTACCATCTGAGCCACCAGAGAAGCCCAAAAGTTATTTTGAAGCTTTCTCCTTAGGAACCACCAAATTTGACAGCCCCCACTGTATTTCTTGGAGTAGGAAATGGCAACCCACTCCAGTATTCTTGCCTGGAGAATCCCATGGACAGAGGAGCCTGTCAGGCTACAGTCCATGGGGTCACAAAGAGTCGGACACTACTGAGTGACTGAGTATATTGTATTCCTATTCCTAGACACATGTATCCTTCCTGGCCTCTGTTGGTGCATGAGTAGTCTTGCTTTTTGAGCGGGAGTACCAGTCTAAGAGTGTTCAGATATGACATCTGCCAAACTCACAGTGATATGTGTCCCTCACATTGAGAAGACCCCAGGAATCTCCATCCCAGCTCCTACCACCTAGAGCTTCTCATTCCTGCATGGGTCCCAGCTATGCATAAAAAGGCCCTGTATCTGCTCCAGTCTCTGTTCTTACCCTGCTCTATTGATAAGCATGGCAGTGTGTGAAGGGATCAGCTGGGGGTGACTACCCTTTTTAATTTGCTCTCCTCCTTACCGGTGGCCCTGGTCATTTTCCTATTTCTTTTTCCCCTCCTGCTTCTTGGTTTTGTGTTTACTGACCTTATACAGTGAGGGAGAGGCTCACAGAGTGTATTTTTGTAAAGGAGGAGGATATTGAAGGGATAGATTAGTTTTCTGAAACATGGAGAATCTTATTTGCATTTCAGTAGAACCTAACCTTCTATAAAGGAATATAAGGCAGTGGCTCAGAAGAAGGAGGTTTTGGTTTCCTGTAGCACTTGCAGGAACCCTTGAATGAACCAAGTATTTACCTGAGTAAGAGGAAGGTGGCAGGACACTGTGAGGATGTGGGACTGCTGAGATCACGGAGGGGATTGTATGGTGTTTACTGTTGAGTACCAGTGACTCCCAGACTAGCCCTGCAACTAAATCAGTTTAGGTGTTTGCTAAAATCGATTAGTATGGACTTTATTCTAGACCTCCTGAATCAGAATTCCTGGGGCCAGGGCCAGGAATAGGTATTTTAATTCATCTTGATTCTAATTTTGATGCAGCCATCCTAGCTTTGACTTCTGTTGGAGACTATGGCATAAAGATATTCATAGACATAATTTCTTATGGCCTGTGAAGATATTACTCTTGTATGGAGAGAGTTCGAACCTATGTCTCTTGCAACTCCTGCATTGGCAGGTGGATTCTTTACCACTAGCGCCACCTGGGAAGCCCCATGGAGAGAGAAACTGGCTCAAAAACATTGTTACTTGCCCAAGACCCTATGGGTAATGAGTGATGAAGTAAGTACTTGAATTTAGAATTATGGTTCAGAGTTCTCCTGGCCACACAGACACTATGAACAACATCAGTCATCTAACCACTGCTGAAAATGATTTTTATACAAAATTAACAGCCTACCTGCAGAAGTAATTCCAGCTACCATTAGTTGAGCATTTATCATATGTGAGGAATTTTACTCATATGGTCTTTAGTCTTCCCCCCAGAAGGGGGAAACTGAGGCCCAGAGATACAGTTATGACTAGTAATTGTGGAAGGAAGAATGGTATTTAAAACCACACTATTTCCATTTTATCTCTCAAGTGAAAATTTGAAACACAGCCTAGATTAGGAACCTGTGAATCCTTTTTGTAAAGGGCTATACAGAAAGTATTTCCAGCTTTGTGACTGATAAAACTTCTGTTGCAGTTCTTAGTAATTAAATTGTAATGGCAAGTGGCCATAGACAGTACCTAAATTAGTGGATGTGTGTGTGTTCCAGTAGAACTTTTTCTCCAATGAAAGTATTTCACAAAAAAGACAGTTGGCCATAGTTTGCTGACCCTTGGCCTAGACAATAACTGGATATCACTTAAATGCATAAGCCTTTTTTGTCCCTCTTAACCCTGTCACTGGGGAGATTCTGGATAAAACATTAATAAGTAAAATCTTTCAAATGGGACTCAGATATAAATATGAATTAATGTTATTAAATATACAAAGATAAATACAGAAATAAATAAGTATGTGTATTAAGGTGGATAGCTAGTATGCATACATATATTTCCAAGTTCCATCCACGGAGCTGGCTTACAGGCAATGATACCACAGTAGTAATGAGCACACCTAGCTCTCAGATCTTGGTTTCAAATACCATGTTAATAAAAGGAAGAAGAGCTTCTTGCAGAAATGGCTGATTCTAGAGCCAGCATAGGGAAATAACAAGGTGAGCCTGGAGCATCATGTGGCACCAGGAAATTTGAAAAAAAAAAAAACTCAAAGAACCAAAATGTAGAGCACTAGGAAAGGCACTGAGCCAACATGAAAGAACTGCCAATGACCGGAACTGAAACAACGGAAGTGACCAAAACAGTAATAGTACTGAATTATAATCCATAGAATAAAATAAATATTCATGAGTTCATACTGATATAAATAAATAACTGAATAGATAAATAAGAGGAGGAGAAGTGGTAGCTCTTCCTTACAGAGCAGTTCCAGTTAATAAATATAGAGAGAATGAGAGAAATAAAAAGCCATTATTAGAGTGCCAAAATAATAATTGCTGTGGGCAAGATCCATTGACGAATGCTAAAATTAGTGGACAAAAGTTTGAGGAGAATCAAGATATTTGTGCAGTCTCAAGGTATCCTCTCCCCCAACCCACTGTCAGCCTGGTATTTTTTAATTACAAGAGGAAAAAGAAAAGCCTTATAGTGGAGAAACTTGGCAGACATCACTTTAACCAAGCAATCAGGATTAACATCAGCAATAAAAACCCTTACCAACATCATGAACTCCCAGATACCAAGCACTGAGAAGGGCACTGTCTCTCTGTGGTATTCTTTGCAATAATGCATGATTTCATTCGAATCTTGAGGGAACATCAGACAAACTAAAGGAAGAGACTTTCTCCAAAACAATTCACCCACACCCTTCAAGAATGTTCAGGTCATGAAGGACAAGGAGAGATCGGGAAACTCTCACAGATTAGAGAGCTACATCAACTAAGACAACGTGGAATCCTGGACTGGATACTGGAACAGAGAAAAGTGTAGGAGTGGGAAAACTGGTGAACTCCAGGTTAAGTCTGTAGCTTAGTTAATAGTATTGGGTTAATATTAGTTTCCTAATTTTGGCAATTGCTCTATGGCTGTATAAGATGCTAACACTATGGAAAGATGAGGCACCTTTTCTGTATGTCTAAAATTATTCTTTTAACTTGAAGTTTATGGGTTATGTGTTTACTGTTCTTTATATTTTGATGTGACTTAGCTTAATTTTTAATGTTCAGATTCAGGTAATAGATTAGTGGAAAAAATAAGGGCCACTCCAAAACAAAACCATCTTCTCTGATGTATTCACTAAACTGCTTAGAGGGTTGCCTGAATAGTTCTGTTTTTCCTGTAATTTAGCTGTTATTGCCTTTTGATTTTTGAGGATGCAATGTGAGTGTAACTTCCACATGGATTGCAGAGTAGTTACTATACAAAATTGTATGAAATTTGTACTCAGAAAGAGGCTTGGACTTTTTACTTAGAAAGATGCTTGGACTTTGTAATCACATGGATGCAAATTAAATCCCATCTCTGTTGGTTAATAAGTGTGATCTTGACCAAGTTATGAGCTTCTCTGAGTCTTAGTCCTGATTATTAATATAGATAACAACACCTACATATGAAATTGATATCGGAATTAGATATGTAAATGCTTAATAAATGATATATATGGAGTACATAGCATGTGTTATTTTTATTATTGATATTATTACTATTACTATGCATTAGCTGGGCTTCCCAGATGGAGCTAGTGTTAAAGAAATCGCCTACCAATGCAGGAGACATAAGAGACGTGGGTTCAAGCCCTCGGTCGGGAAGATCCCGTGGAGGATGGCATGGCAACCCACTCCAGTATTCTTGCCTGGAGAATCCTATGGACAGAGGATCCTGGCAGGCTACAGTCCATAGGGTCACAGAGAGTCAGACATGACTGAAGTGACTTAGCATCCTTGTACACATGCATTAGCTAGGTCTAGGTGAGGCAATTACATGAGGAAATACAGCCATGATTGGCAAGTTTAAACCTAGAAATGTTAACGATAACTTCTTTCAAAGGCAGGATGGCCATTATTATGATCTTTCGGGAGAGAAGAGGGAGGAAGAGAACCTTGGATAATTAGAAAAAGGGCTCAAAGACACAGCGATATGCTGATATGAGAGTCTTAAGCAGAGATTAGTTGACAAATGTTAGTTTGGTTTTTGTTTGTTTGTTTTTAACCAGCTCGTGTGCTTTTTCTCCATGGAAAATATTGAATTATTTAGATAGAAAGCTAATCAAGAAAAAATCGAGTTAGTTAGAAAGGCTGATGTGGAACTTATTCTGTTGCGGGAGTTGGTGGTTTGCCTACAGCTCTTCACAATTTGATTTACAGTACACTATTGTGGAATATTAAATATTTAGCGCTATTACACTTGGAATACCATATGTGTGACAAGATGTCTTGTGTCCCATATGCTGTGAGAGTGGTGAGGACTGAATCAGTAAGTGATGACTACCTTTACTATTTAATAGCAAAGGCCCAGAATTTCCATTATTTTAAAATATTGATGTAAGAAGGGACAAACTGAATACTGGCCAATAAAATCCTCTCTAATGCCCGCCGAATTTATCTTCTAAAGAACTCATATAATCTTAGTTGCCTAAGACTAGGAAGAAAGTGAGTAGTAGTCTCCTCATTTACTGAAAGAGAAAGCTGAGGCTACAAGTGTGGAAGTCTTGGGAGAAATAATTCCAGAAGAAAAAGATCTTATTTGGCTTATCCAAGTATTTTTTTCTTAAATGCAATCTTTCTACTACTTCTGCTCAGGTGCTGAGGTAACTTCTCTTTGGAAAGAAGTTTTGAAATAATTAGTTGGGTTTCATATTTCTAGTTCTGTGGCTTTGATTTGTTATGTTCATCCTCTGGATTTTCCTGCTTACTCTTCCACACTTCCCCTTTCCCCAAACCCAGCTAGGGAAGTCACCCCCACTGCTTTAGAGCTAAGGACGTGCCCCAGCCCTAGCCAGCCAGAGGAGGATTTATACCAGGACTTTGATGTAGGTAGTTGGTTTATAGACTTCAGGGAGACTGAACCCAATGCTTTTGATGTTTAACTTCCCTCTCTCTAAGCATCTGTTTAACCCACTTACATGAGTGCCATTGACTTTTCTAACTTAAGGGATATTCTGAAACATACCCAAGGACAGCAAATTTACTTTGTAAAATCACACCTCTGGGGCAGTCTCTGCAAGCACCCTTGTTTTAGGGCATTCTGTGTCATGTGGCCACTGGATGTCCTTTCTGATAGGATGACCTAGGAAATCATGGATGCAGGGACATGCTGAACTTCCTCCAAATGTAATTACAGCCTTGAGGTTTTTGTGTTGGCAGCCAGAAAGAACTAGTGAGCCTATCAGTGAGTTTTGTTGACAATGGGAAAAGACCTTGCCTATGTTAGAGCAATTTGCTTTTGTTGGAGGTACCTTTGGGGGAGGACATGGAATGGAAAAAGAAACAGGCCCAGTGATTTGAAATTTCACTCTGGGGATGGTGCCAGGAAGCTAGATAGCATTATGTCCCACCAGCTGCTCCTTCCATTGAAAGGCTGCTTTCTGCTCCTGGGGAAATTGCTTCACAGATGCTTGAAACTAGGAATGAGAGGGGCACCTGAGATCTAGGACATCCCTAAACTGAAGAGGAGGGCTGTCCTTCTGCCTCAAGTCATTGGTCATGAATTGGTCTGCTTAATGAGTCCTCTTTAAAAAAAAACAAAAACATTTTTTAAATTAGAGGATAATTACTTTACAATATTGTGATGGTTTTTGCCTTACATCAGCATGAATAGAAATTAGATATACATGTGTCCCCTCCCTGTGGAACCCCCCTCCCATCTCCTTCCAATCCCACCCCTCTAGGTTGTCACAGACCAAATGATTCCTCTTTTATTTTTAAGTATCAGGGGTATCAAAAATCAAGATTACTTGGATGTCTGTTTTAGGAGAGGTATGGACAAGTAGGAATCAGCGAACTAAAATGGACTGGAATGGGTGAATTTAACTCAGATGACCATTATATCTACTACTGTGCGCAGGAATCCCTCAGAAGAAATGGAGTAGCCATCATGGTCAACAAAAGAGTCCAAAATGCAGTACTTGGATGCAATCTCAAAAACGACAGAATGATCTCTGTTCGTTTCCAAGGCAAACCATTCAGTATCACAGTAATCCAAGTCTATGCCCTAAACAGTAATGCTGAAGAAGCTGAAGTTGAATGGTTCTATAAAGACCTACAAGACCCTTTAGAACTAACACCGAGAAAAGATGTCCTTTTCATTACAGGGGACTGGAATGCAAAAGTAGGAAGTCAAGAAACACCTGGGGTAACTGGCAAATTTGGCCTTGGAATACAGAATGAAGCAGGGCAAAGGCTAATAGAGTTTTGCCAAGAAAATGCACTGGTCATAGCAAACACCCTCTTCCAACAACACAAGAGAAGACTGTACACATGGACATCACCAGATGGTCAACACTGAAATCAGATTGATTATATTCTTTGCAGCCAAAGATGGAGAAGCTCTATACAGTCAGCAAAAACAAGACCAGGAGCTGACTGTGGCTCAGATCATGAACTCCTTATTGCCAAATTCAGACTTAAATTGAAGAAAGTAGTGTAAACCACTAGACCATTCAGGTATGACCTAAATCAAATCCCTTATGATTATACAATGGAAGTGAGAAATAGATTTAAGGGACTAGATCTGATAGACAGAATGCCTGATGAACTATGGACGGAGGTTTGTGACATTGTACAAGAGACAGGGATCAAGACCATCCCTATGGAAAAGAAATGCAAAAAAGCAAAATGGCTGTCTGGGGAGGCCTTACAAACAGCTGTGAAAAGAAGAGAAGCGAAAAGCAAAGGAGAAAAGGAAAGATATAAGCATCTGAATGCAGAGTTCCAAAGAATATCAAGGAGAGATAAGAAACCCTTCCTCAGCAATCAATGCAAAGAAATCCAGGAAAACAATAGAATGGGAAAGACTAGCGATCTCTTCAAGAAAATTAGAGATACCAAGGGAACATTTCCTGTAAAGATGGGCTCGATAAAGGACAGAAATGGTATGGACCTAACAGAAGCAGAAGATATTAAGAAGAGGTGGCAAGAATACACAGAAGAACTGTACAAAAAAGATCTTCACGACTCAGATAATCATGATGGTGTGATCACTCACACTCACCTAGAGCCAGACATCCTGGAATGTGAAGTCAAGTGGGCCTTAGGAAGCATCACTGCGAACAAAGCTAGTGGAGGTGATGGAAATCCAGTTGAGCTATTTCAAATCCTGAAAGATGATGCTGTGAAAGTGCTGCACTCAATATGCCAGCAAATTTGGAAAACTCAGCAGTGGCCACAGGCCTCGAAAAGGTCAGTTTTCATTCCAATCCCAAATAAAGGCAATGCCAAAGAATGCTCAAACTACCGCACAACTGCACTCATCTCACACACTAGTAAAGTAGTGCTCAAAATTCTCCAAGCCAGGCTTCAGCAATATGTGAACTGTGAACTTCCAGATGTTCAAGCTGGTTTTAGAAAAGGCAGAGGAACCAGAGATCAAATTGCCAACATCTGCTGGATCATCAAAAAAGGAAGATAGTTCCAGAAAAACATCTATTTCTGCTTTATTGACTATGCCAAAGCCTTTGACTATGTGGATCACAATAAACTGTGGAAAATTCTGGAAGAGATGGGAATACCAGATCACCTGACCTGCCTCTTGAGAAACCTATATGCAGGTCAGTAAGCAACAGTTAGAACTGGACATGGAACAACAGACTGGTTCCAAATAGGAAAAGGAGTACGTCAAGGCTATATATTGTCACCCTGCTTATTTAAGTTCTATGCAGAGTACATCATGAGAAACACTGGGCTGGAAGAAGCACAAGCTGGAATCAAGATTGCCGGGAGAAATATCAATAACCTCAGATATGCAGATGACACCACCCTTATGGCAGAAAGTGAAGAGGAACTGAAAGGCCTCTTGATGAAGGTGAAAGAGGAGAGTGAAAAAGTTGGCTTAAAGCTCAACAGTCAGAAAACGAAGATCATGGCATCTGGTCCCATCACTTCATGGGAAATAGATAGGAAAACAGTGGAAACAGTGTCAGACTTTATTTTTCTGGGCTCCAAAATCACGGCAGATGGTGATTGCAATCACGAAGTTAAAAGACGCTTACTCCTTGGAAGGAAAGTTATGACCAACCTAGATAGCATATTCAAAAGCAGAGACATTACTTTGCCAACAAAGGTCCGTCTAGTCAAGGCTATGGTTTTTCCAGGGGCCCTGTATGGATGTGAGAGTTGGACTGTGAAGAAGGCTGAGCACCGAAGAACTGATGCTTTTGAACTGTGGTGTTGGAGAAGACTCTTGCGAGTCCCTTGGACTGCAAGGAGATCCAACCAGTCCATTCTAAAGGAGATCAGCCCTGGGTGTTCTTTGGAAGGAATGATGCTAAAGCTGAAACTGCAGTACTTTGGCCACCTCATGCGAAGAGTTGACTCATTGGAAAAGATTCTGATGCTGGGAGGGATTGGGGGCAGGAGGAGAAGGGAATGACAGAGGATGAGATGACTGGTTGGCATCCCCGACTCGATGGACATGAGTTTGGGTGAACTCCGGGAGTTGGTGATGGACAGGGAGGCCTTGCATGCTGCAATTCATGGGGTCACAAAGTGTCAGACACGACTGAGCGACCGAACTGAACTGAACTGAACTGACGGACAAGTAACCTGGCTTTGCAGGAAAAGACTTCGGGTATTCAAGTTACAAAGAATACATCACTATCATAACAGCTTGAGAACCAGATTTGTTGTCAGTAATTTAATTGTGGTCCAAGGTATTAACGCTGACAGATTTGAGAAATTGTCATATTCTTTCAGAAGAAAGCAGAATTTGATGTTTAACTAAAATGATTGCTTGCCAATGACTCTATAAACATACACCTGATGTCTTCTCCTCGGAAGGAATGGGATGCCTGATAAAGAGGTTGCAATCTGAAAGTCATCTAACCAACTGAGATATCATAACTGATATCAAACTCATGAACTGGTCATCTTGTTCAGGTCAAAATGCAGAAATAAGGAAGAATCTCTGGGAATATGCAGAGTAGGAAGACCCTGAGCTCACTTTCTATTGTGGGCACATCATAATTATAACTGTTAAAGGGCAGCTATATATGAAAACAAGCTGATGGAGAAAAGATCTTCCACAATTAAAGATACAGAGAAAGAACCACAACGTGACAGGTAGAAGGGGTGGTTACACAGAATGGTCACACCCAGGGGAAGCAATCCAAAAACAGGAGAATAGTCACAATTGTAGAGATTTTCTTCAAGAAGTTTAAAGTGTATAACAGGGATGGTTTGGTATACATATTCATTGTAAAAGGAACCCCACCCCTTTGAATTAATTAACATATTCATCATCTCACATATTTACCTTTATTTGGGGGGGAGTAGTGAGAACATTTAAGTTTTACTGTCAGAGAATTTCAATTATATAATAAAGTGCAACTATAGTCACCATGTTATACTTTAATTCTTGGACCTTATTCCCCTTATAACTGAAAGCTTATACCCTTTTACCAACTTCTCCCTTTGTTTATTGTTATATGTTTTCTGGTACATATTTCTAGTTATGAGTCTGTAAATATTCTTATCTTTATTCAACTGATATAGTGTATCTTAATTGCACTCATCTCACACGCTAGTCAAGTAATGCTCAATATTCTCCAAGTGTGAACCGTGAACTTCCAGATGCTCAAGCTGGTTTTAGAGAAGGCAGAGGAACCAGAAATCAAATTCCCAACATCCACTGGATCATGGAAAAAGCAAGAGAGTTCCAGAAAAACATCTATTTCTGCTTTATTGACTATGCCAAAGCCTTTGACTGTGTGGATCACAACAAACTGTGGAAAATTATTCAAGAGAGGGGAATATGTATGAGAAATATGTATGCAGGTCAGGAAGCAACAGTCAGGACTCGACGTGGAGCAACAGACTGGTTCCAAATCGGGAAAGGAGTACGTCAAGGCTGTATATTGTCACCCTGCTTATTTAACTTCTATGCAGAGTACATTATGAGAAACGCTGGGCTGGATGAAGCACAAGCTGGAATCAAGATTTCCAGGAGAAATATCAATAACCTAAGATACGCAGTTGATACCACCCTTATGGGAGAAAGTGAAGAAGAACTAAAGAGCCTCTTGATGAAAGTGAAAGAGAAAAGCAAAAAGTTGGCTTAAAGCTCAACATTCAGAAAACTAAGACCATGGCATCTGGTCCCATCACTTCCTGGAAAATTAGATGGGGAAACAGTGGAAACAGTGACAGACTTTACTTTTTTGGGCTCCAAAATCACTGCAGATGGTGACTGCAGCCATGAAATTAAAAGATGCTTGCTCCTTGGAAGAAAAACTATGAGCAACCTAGACAGCATATTAAAAAGCAGAGACACTGCTTTTCCAACAAAGGTCCATCTGGTCTAAGCTATGGTTTTCCCAGTGGTCATGTATGAGTGTGAGAGTTGGACTATAAAGAAAACTGAGTCCCGAAGAACTAATGCTTTTGAACTGTGGTGTTGGAGAAGACTCTTGAGAGTCCCTTGGACTACAAGGAGATCCAACCAGTCCATCCTAAAGGAAATCAGTCCTGAATATTCATTGGAAGGACTGATGTTGAAGCTGAAACTCCAATACTTTGTCCACCTGATGTGAAGAGCTGACTCATTTGAAAAGACCCTGATGATGGGAAAGATTGAAGGTGGGAGGAGAAGGGGATGACAGAGGATGAAATGGTTGGATGGCATCAACAACTCAATGGACATGAGTTTGAGTAAACTCGGGAAGTTGGTAATGGACAGGGAGGCCTGGCGTGCTGCAGTCCATGGGGTTGCAAAGAGTCGGACACAACTGAGCAACTGAACTGAACTGAAACCTCATTCAGTAAATTTCTCATTTCAGAGTTTTTCAGCTTTAGAAGTTTCATTTGCTTACTTTTGTATCTTTCATCTCTCTCTCCTTTTTATGCTGATGCATTCTTTAGGTACATTAGCTATTTTTATTTTTACCATCAGTTCAGTTCAGTCACTCAGTTGTGTCCAACTCTTTGTGACCCCATGAATCGCAGCACGCCAGGCCTCCCTGTCCATCACCAACTCCCGGAGTTCACTCAAACTCACGTCCATCGAGTCGGTGATGCCATCCAGCCATCTCATCCTCAGTCATCCCCTTTTCCTCCTGCCCCCAATCCCTCCCAGCATCAGAGTCTTTTCCAGTGAGTCAACTCTTCGCATGAGGTAGCCAAAGTACTGGAGTTTCAGCTTTAGCATCATTCCTTCTAAAGAACACCCAGGGCTGATCTCCTTTAGAATGGACTGGTTGGATCTCTTTGCAGTCCAAGGGACTCTCAAGAGTCTTTTCCAATACCACAGTTCAAAAGCATCAATTCTTCGGCGCTCAGCTTTCTTATAGTCCAACTCTCACATCCATACAGGGCCCCTGGAAAAACCATAGCCTTGACTAGACAGAACTTTGTTGGCAAAGTAATGTCTCTGCTTTTGAATATGCTTTTGAATTTTGAGGATCACTTTACTAGCATATGAGATGAGTGCAATTGTGCGGTAGTTTGATCATTCTTTGGCATTGCCTTTCTTTGGGATTGGAATGAAAACTGACCTTTTCCAGTCCTGTGGCCACTGCTGAGTTTTCCAAATTTGCTGGCATATTGAGTCCAGCACTTTCACAGCTCTTTTGAAAGCTCTGTCTTCTAATTATATGGTCTATAGAATTTATGGCTATTTCTACTGACTGAATTTTCTTCTGTTTTGGGTCACATTTTCCTGCATCTTTGCAAATTGGTAATTTTATATTGGATGTTAGATATTGTGAGTATTACACTGTTGAGTGTCTAGATTTTGTTGTCTTTAAAGAGTATGCAACTTTGTTTTTTTTTTTTTTTTATTCCTTTATTTCTCATGTGTTCCCCATCCTGAAACATGTGAAATGTCATGTATGAAACAAGATGCCAGTCCAGGTTCAATGCACGATGCTGGATGCTTGGGGCTGGTGCACTGGGACGACCCTGAGGGATGGTATGGGGAGGGAGGAGGGAGGAGGGTTCAACTTTGTTTTGGTAGATATTTTACCTTAGAGTCTTATTCAAAAAATTTTTTTCAAATAAAACTTTTTTTTAGATTAAAAAAAAAAAAACAAAAAACAAAAACCCTGAGCCCCATACCAGGTTTCCCAGCCTGGGGATCTTGCACCAGGAAGGTGGTCCCCTTAGAACATCTTGTTTTGAAGATAAGCAGAGCTTGCATATGGGAGAGCCAGAGATATGTAGGAAACAGATCCAGCTCTTAAATGGTGCATTTTTTATGAGTATAAAATCTCATAAACTCCAAATCCCAGTACATGGGCAGTAATTTGAAAGGATCCTGGGTCAGATCCAGTTGCTGATCTTAGAGAGCCTCCTGGAAAGGCCGAGGCAATTGGGACTCCTGTTAGGGACATAGACACTGGTAGCAGCCATCTTGGGAAGCTCATTCTATCACAAGGACAATATATATATTCTATCACAATATTAATATATTGCCAAGCACCATTTTGGAGCTCTTTTCTAATCTATTAGCACTGGGGGCTTACCTGTCCACCAGTGGGCTGGCACCAACCTGGGGACCCTCTAGGCCCTGAAGCTAGTGCCTCAGAACCTGGCCTCTCCCACCACCCCAGACCCTGCAGCCAGATTTCTTGATACCCAGTCCTGCCCACCTACAGGCTCACACCAGCTGCAGGACCCTTTAGGACTCTGCATAGTCAGCTGTACTGAGACCTGGCCCTTCCTACCAGTGGGCCAGCAGCCAGTGAAGCAGGGCTTGACAGCCAACTGTGCTGGGTACCAGCCTTTCCTGTGAGCATGCCCACAATAGTCAACTCTGCAATGATAAAAAGTGAGAAAAAGACCTAAACTGACTTTTCTCCAAAGAAGACATACACAGATGGCTAACAAACACATGTAAAGATACTCAACATCGCTCCTTATTAGAGAAATGCAAATCAAAACTATAACAAGATTCCACCTCACACCAGTCAGAATGGCCATCATCAAAAAGTCTACAAATGATAAATGCTGGAGAGGGTGTGGAGAAAAGGGAACCCCCTTGCATTGCTGGTGGGGATGTAAATTGATGCAGCCACTATGGAAGACAGTGTGGAGATTCCTTTAAAAACTAGGAATAAAACCACCACATGACCCAGAAATCCCACTCCTAGGCATGTACCCTGAGGAAACCAAAATCGAAAGACACATGTACCCCAATGTTCATTGCAGCACTATTTATAATAGCTAGAACATGGAAGCAAACTAGATGTCCATTGACAGATGAGTAGATAAAGAAGCTGTGGTATATATATAATGGAATATTACTCAGCCAAAGAAAGGAATGCATTTGAATCAGTTTTAATGAGGTAGACAGATCTAGAGCCCATTGTACAGAGTGAAGTACATCAGAAAGAGAAAGATAAATGTCATATACTAACGCACGTATATGGAATCTGGAAAGATCATACTGATGAATTTAGTTGCAGCACAGCAATGGAGAAACAGACATAGAAAACAGACTTATGGACAGAGGGGGAGGGGAAGAGGAAGATGTATCAAGAAAGTAACATGGAAACTTACAATACCATATGTAAAATAGATAGCCAATGGAAACTTGCTGTATGACTCAGGGATCTCAAACAGGGTCTCTGTAACAATCTAGAAGGATTGGATGTGGAGGGAGATGGGAGGGAGGTTCAAGAGGGAGGGGATATATGTATACCTATGGCTGATTCTTGTTGATGTTTTACAGAAAAAAAACAGAATTCTGTAAAACAATTATCCTTCAATTAAAAAATAAATTAATTTTTTAAAGTAATTAAATTTAAATGGACTAGATACTCCAATCAAAGGACACAACGTGGCTGAATGGATTAAAAAAATAAGACCAATATATATCCTGTCTACAAGAGTTTCACTTCAGATCTAAACACACTCACACAGACTGAAATTGAGGGGAAGGAAACAAGTATTTGTGCAAATGAAATAAAAAAAAAAAAAACTGGAGTAGCAAGACTTTTATCAGACAAAATCAGTTTTAAAACAAAACTATAAGAAGAGACAAAGAGAGAGATTATGTAATGATCAAGTGATCAATCCAAGAAGAAGACAGAAGAATTGTAAATATATATTTACACTGGGAAGTGGCACTGTAAATATATAGTGCCACTGGGAAGTGGCACTGATGGTAAAGAATCTACCTGCCAATGCAGGAGACACAAGAGACATTGATTTGATCCCTGGGTTGGGAAGATCCCCTGGAATAGGAAATGGCAACCTGCCCCAGTATTCTTGCCTGGAAAATTCCACAGATGAAGTAGTCTAACTACAACTGAGTGACTGAGTCCACACACACGCGCACACACACACACAAACATCCAATAGAGGAGCACCTAAATACATAAATATTAACAGATATATATAGAGAGAAATTGACAGTAACACAATAATAGTAGAGGACTTTAAACACCCCAGTTACATCAATGGACGGATCATCCAGCCAGAAAATCAATAAGGAAACACTGGCCTTAAAAGATACTCAAGACCAGTGGACTATATATAAGTATATGTATGTATACACACACACACACACACACACACACACACACACATACACATACATAAATATGGCAACTGCATACACATTTTTTCAAGTGTACATGGAACATTCTATAGGATAGATCACATGCTATGCCACCAAACAAGTCTCAGTAAGTTTAAGAAGATTGAAATCATATCAAGCACCATTTCTGACCACAGTACTGTAAGACTAGAAATCAACTGCAGGAAAAAACTGGAAAAAAAAAACATGAATATGTAGAGGCTAAACAATATGCCACTAAACAACCAATGGGTCGGTGAAAAAAATCAAAGAGGAAATTTAAAAATGGAAAAAGAATGATCCAAAATCTATGGGGCACAGTGAAAACAGTTTCAAGAGGGAATTGTTTAGTGATATAAGCCTGCCTCACGAAACGGGAAAAATCTAACAATCTAAAATATCTAAGTGAAAGTGAAGTTGCTCAGTCGTGTCTGACTCTTTGCGACCCCATGGACTGTAGCCTACCAGGTTCCACCATCCATGGGATTTTCCAGGCAAGAATACTGGAGTGGGTTGTCATTTCCTTCTCCAGGAGATCTTCCCAACCCAGGGATTGAACCCGGGCCTCCTGCATTGTAGGCAGACGCTTTACTATCTGAGCCACCAGGGAAGTCTAAGCAAAAGGGCAAGCAAAACTCAAAGTTAAAAGAAGGAAAGAAATAATAAACATCAGAGCAGAAGTAAATGAAATGAAGACTAGAAAAACAATGAAAAAAATTAATGAAACTAAGAGCTGGTTCTTTGTAAAGATGATAAACCAGACTCATCAAGAAAAAAAAAGTAAATAAGTAAAATCAGAAATGAAAGAAAAGAAATTACAGTGGACACCATAGAAATACAAGGGATCATAAGAGCTGGCCGCGAGGAGCTACGCCATGTCCAAGGTCAGGGGCGGTGGCTGAGAGGAGCTACCCCACATCCAAGGTAAGGAGCAGTGGCTGCACTTTGCTGGAACAGCTGTGAAGAGATACCCCACGTCCAAGGTAAGAGAAAACCAAGTAAGATGGTAGGCGCTGAGAAAGGGCATCGGAGGGCAGACAGACTGAAACCACAATCACAGACAACTAGCCAGTCTGATCACATGGATCATCCCTTGTCTAACTCAATGAAACTAAGCCATGCCATGTGGGGCTGCCCAAGATGGACAGGTCATGGTGGAGCGGTCGGACAGAATGTGGTCCACTGGAGAAGGGAATGACAAATGACTTCAGTATTCAGAACCCCATGAATAGTATGAAAAGGCAAAAAGATAGGACACTGAAAGATGAACTCTCCAGATTGGTAGATGCCCAATATGCTACTGGAGATCAGGGGAGACATAACTCCAGAAAGAATAAAGGGATGGAGTTAAAGCAAAAACAACACCCAGTTGTGGATGGACTGGTGATAGAAACAAGGTCTAATGCTGTAAAGAGCAGTATTGCATAGGAACCTGTAATGTTAGGTTCATGAATCAAGGAAAATTGAAGTGGTCAAACGGGAGATGACAAGAGTGAACATCGACATTCTAAGAATCAACGAACTAAGATAGACTGGAATGGGTGAATTTAACTCAGATAATCATTACATTTACTACTGTGGGCAGGAATTCCTTAGAAGAAATGGAGTAGCCATCATAGTCAACAAGAGTCTGAAATGCAGTACTTGGATGCAATCTCAAAAACAACAGAATGATCTCTGTTCGTTTCCAAGGCAAACCATTCAATATCACAGTAATCCAAGTCTATGCCCCAACCAGTAATGCTGAAGAAACTGAAGGTGAACGGTTTTATTAAGACCTACAAGATCTTTTAGAACTAACTCCAAAAAAAGATGTCCTCTTCATTATAGGGGAGTGGAATGCAAAAGTAGGAAGTCAAGAAACACCTGGAGTAACTGGCAAATTTGGTCTTGGAATATGGAATGAAACAGGGCAAAGGCTAATAGAGTTTTTACAAGAGAACACAATGGTCATAGCAGACACCCTCTTCCAACAACACAAGAGAAGACTCTACACATGGACATCACCAGATGGTCAACACCAAAATCAGATTGATTATATTCTTTGCAGCCAAAGATGGAGAATCAGCAAAAGCAAGACCAGGAGCTGACTATGGCTCAGATCTTGAAATCCTTATTGCCAAATTCAGACTTAAATTGAAGAAAGTGGGGAAAACTACTAGACCATTCAGGTATGACCTAAATCAAATCGCTTATGACTATACAGTAGAAATGAGAAATAGATTTAAGGGACTAGATCTGATAGACAGAGTTCCTGATGAACTATGGATGGAGGTTCATGACATTGTACAGGAGACAGGAATCAAGACCATCCCCAAGAAAAAGAAATGCAAAAAAGCAAAATGGCTGTCTAAGGAGGCCTTACAAATAGCTGTGAAAAGAAGAGAAGCGAAAAGCAAAGGAGAAAAGGAAAGATATGCCCATTTGAATGCAGAGTTCCAAAGAATAGTAAAGAGAAATAAGAAAGCCTTCCTCAGCGATCAATGCAAAGAAATCGAGGAAAACAATAGAATGGGAAAGACTAGAGATCTCTTCAAGAAAATTAGAGATACCAAGGGAACATTTCATGCAAAGATGGCTCAATAAAGGACAGAAATGGTATGAACCTAACAGAAGTAGAAGATATTAAGAAGAGGTGGCAAGAATACACAGAAGAACTGTACAAAAAAGATCTTCATGACTCAGATAATCACAATGGTGTGATCACTCATACTCACCTAGAGCCAGACATCCTGGAATGTGAAGTCAAGTGGGCCTTAGGAAGCATCACTACGAACAAAGCTAGTGGAGGTGATGGAATTCCAGTTGAACTATTTCAAATCCTGAAAGATGATGCTGTGAAAGTGCTACATTCAGTATGCCAGCAAACTCAGCAGTGGAAACAGGACTGGAAAAGGTCAGTTTTCATTCCAATCCCAAAGAAAGGCAATGCCAAAGAATGCTCAAACTACCACACACTTGCACTCATCTCACACGCTAGTAAAGTAATGTACAAAATTCTCCAAGTGAGGCTTCTGCAATACGTGAACCGTGAACTTCCTGATGTTCAAGCTGGTTTTAGAAAAGGCAGAGGAACCAGAGATCAAATTGCCAACATCCGCTGGATCATGGAAAAAGCAAGAGAGTTCCAGAAAAACATGTATTTCTGCTTTATTGTCTAAGCCTTTGACTGTGTGGATCACAATAAACTGTGGAAAATTCTGAAAGAGATGGGAATACCAGGCCACCTGACCTGCCTCTTGAGAAATCTGTATTCAGGTCTGGAAGCAATAGTTAGAACAGGACATGGAACTGCAGACTGGTTCCAAATAGGAAAAGGAATATGTCAAGGCTGTATACTGTCACCCTGCTTATTTAACTTATATGCAGAGTACATCATGAGAAACGCTGGGCTGGATGAAGCACAAGTTGGAATCAAGACTGCTGGAAGAAATATCAATAACCTCAGATATGCAGATGACACTACCCTTATAGCAGAAAGTGAAGAAGAACTAAAGAGCCTCTTGATGAAAGTGAAAGAGGAGAGTGAAAAGGTTGGCTTAAAACTCAACATTCAGAAGACTAAGATCATGGCATCTGGTCCTATCACTTCATGGGAAGTAGATGGGGAAACAGTGGAAACAGTGTCAGACTTTATTTATGGGGCTCCAAAATCACTGCAGATGATAATTGCAGCCATGAAATTAAAAGACGCTTACTTCTTAAAAGGAAAGTTATGACTAGCCTAGACAGCATATTAAAAAGCAGAGACATTACTTTGCCAACAAAGGTCCGTCTAGTCAAGGCTGTGGTTTTTCCAGTGGTCATGTATGGATGTGAGAGTTGGACTGTGAAGAAGGCTGAGTGCCGAAGAATTGATGCTTTTGAACTGTGGTGTTGGAGAAAACTCTTGAGTGTCCCTTGGACTGCATGGAGATCCAACCAGTCCATCGTAAAGGAGATTAGTCCTGGGTGTTCTTTGGAAGGAATGATGCTAAAGTTGAAACTCCAATACTTTGGCCACCTCATGCGAAGAGTTGACTCATTGGAAAAGACCCTGATGCTGGGAAAGATTGAGGGCAGGAGGAGACGGGGACATTAGAGGTTGAGATGGTTGGATGGCATCACCAACTCAATGGATATGGGTTTGGGTAGACTCCGGCCATTGGTGATGGACAGGGAGGCCTGGTGTGCTGCAGTTCATGGGGTTGGAAAGACTTGGACACAACTGAGCGACTGAACTGAACTGAAGAACAATTATATGCCAACAAAATGTACAACCTGAATAAATGGATAAATTCTTAGAAATGTGCAATTTTCCAACACTGAATCAGTACAAAATAGAAAATATGAACATACCAATTATCAATAATGAAAATGAATCAGTAATTAAGAAAAACCTCCCAACAAATACAAGTCCAGGACCAGATGGCTTCTCAGGAGAATTCTACAAAGCATTTAACACTTATTCTTCTCAAACTATTTCAAGAAATCGAGGAGGAAGGAATGCTTCTGAACTTATTCTCTGAGGCCAGCATCACCCCGATACCAAAACCAGACAAAGTCACCAGAAAAAAAGAAAATTACAGGCCAGTATCACTGATGAACACAGATGCAAAAATCCTCAACAAAATACTAGCAAACCAAATTCAACAATACATTAAAAGGATCATGTACCACAATTAAGTGGGCTTTATGCCAGGGATGCAAGGATTTTTCAATATCTGTAAATCATTGTGATACATCACATTAATAAATTTAATAATAAAAATTATATGATAATCCTAATAGATGCAGAAAAAGCTTTGATAAAAGTTCAGTTCTACTTATGATAAAAACTCTTAAGAAAGTGAATATATTGAGAACATACTTTACATAATAAAAGCCTTATATGACAAGCCCATAGCTAACATTGTACTCAGCAGTGAAAAGCTGTACACTTTTTCTTTAAGGGTAGGAACAACACATGGATACTCACTCTCACCACTTTTATTCAAGTCCTAAGCACATCAGTTGGACAAGAAAAAGAAATAAAAGCAAAGAAAAATGGTAAGGAAGAAGAAAAATGTCACTGAATGCAGATGACATGATACTATATATAGAGAATCCCAAAGTCACCACCAAAAAACTATTAGAACTAATAAATGAATTCTTTAAAATTGGAGGATACAAAATTAACATACAGAAATCTGGTGTGTTATTTTATACTAACAATAAACTATCAGAAGAGAAATTAAGAAAACAATCCCATTGACAATTGCATTGAACAGTATTAAATACAGAGAAAAAATTAAAAGCTAAAATACCTCATCAATAAAAGAAATTGACAACAACACAAACAAATGGAAAGTTATAGTGTTATCATGGATTAGAAGAACTGACATTGTTAAAATGACCATTCTTCCCAAGGTAATCTACAGATTCAGCACAATCCCTATCAAAAAACCAATTACATTTTATACAGAATTAGAGCAAGTAATTTTAAAATTTGTATAGAATCAAAAGACCCTGAATAGCTAAAATAATCTCAAGAAAGAACAAAGCTGGAGATATCACGCTGTCATTTCAAATTATATTATAAAACTATAATAATCAAAACAGTATGGTACTGACATGAAAACAGACACATAGATCAGTGGAACAGATTGGAGATCCCAGAAATAAACCCACATTTTTATGGTAAATTAATCTATAACAAACGAGGCAGCCATATACAATGGGTAAAAACAGACTCTTCAATAAATGGTGATGGGAAAATTAGACAGCTACATGCAAAGGAATCAGACTCTCCTACTTTTTCACACCATACACAAAAATAAATTCAAAATGGATTAAAGACTTAAATGTAAGACCTGAAACCATAAAACTCCTAGAAGAAAACATAGGCAGTATGCTCTTTGGCATCAATCTTAGCAATATTTTTTGGATGTATCTCCTCAGTCAAGGGAAACAAAAGCAAAAATAAACAAATGTATTGTATTAAACTAAAAATTTTTTGCACAGTAAAGTAAACTGTCAGTGAAATGCAGCCTACTGAATTGGAGCATATATTTGCAAAGATATCCAATAAGGAGATAATATCCAAAATATACAAAGAACTCATACAGCTCAACATCAGAAAAACAAACCAGATTAAAAAGTGAGCAGAGGACCTGAATAGACATCTTTCCAAGGAATACATACAGATGGCCAACAGGCACATGAAAAGCTACTCAAAATCATTAATTATCAGAGAAATGCAAATTTAAACCACAGTGAGACATCACCTCACATCTGTCGAAATGACTATAATCAAAAAGATAACAAACACAAAGTGTTGGTGGGGATATGGAAAAAAGGAATCTCATGCACTGTTGGTGGAGACGTATATCGGTGCAGCCACTGTGGAAAACACTAGAGATTCCTCAGAAAGTTAAAAGTGAGGTTGCCATATGATTCAGCGATTTCACTTGTGGATATTTACTTAAAGAAAACAAAAACACTAATTTGAAAAGATATATATACTCCAGTGTTCATTGAAGCACTATTTACAGAAGCCAAGATATGAAAGCAACCTACGTGTCCACCAACAGATGAATGGATAAAGATGTGATTATATATATATATATATATATTAAAAATGAAATCTTATCATTTGCAACAATATGGATGGATCTAAAAGGTATTAAGTTAAATGGAATTAGTCAGAGGAAGACAAATAGAACTTGATCTCACTTATTGTAGAATCTAAAAAACAAAACCAAAACAGACCCATAGATACAGAGAATGAACTAGTGTTTGCTAGAGAGGAGATGGTGGGAGGATGAGTGAAATAAATGAGGGAGATTAAGAGGTACAAACTTCTAGTTATAAAATAAACTATGGGAATATAATGTACAGTATGGAGAATATAGTTAATAATATTGCCATAAGTTTGTATGGTGACAGATGGTAACCAGACTTACCATGGTGATATTTTTGTAGTGTATAAAATTATTGAATCACTATGTTGTACACTTGAAATTTTCTAAAAAGGCAGACAAAAACTAAGTAGGGCTGGGAAATACCGTGTTATCTCTGTTTGAGTTAGAAAAAATGGGAAGATATCCAATGTAGGACAGTTTTTCTCCTCTGTAGTGGGAACCTCCTGGGTTTGGTTCAGAATGAAGATAGAAATTAATTTGGGGAATAAGATTTAAGTGCCATAATTATAAAGAAAATCACTCACTAGAGACTTCCAGTGGCAAGAAATTTAGAGCTAAATGTACACAAGCAGGTTTGGAAGTAATTTTAAAGGCAGTTTTTAAGTTCAGCTGAGAAGAGACTGCAATGTAAGTGTGAGTATAGTGTATAACTTAGATAAATAAAAACAGTATAGATTAGGAAATGACAGTTTAAAGAAGACATATTTCTTATTCATTTATGCTCCAGCAGATAGATATCTTTCAAAGTTCAGTTGTAATTATGTATTATATGGATGGAGGTAATAATGAGAGTGTCTTAGGCATCTTGGACTGCTGCAAGAAAACACCATAGACCAGGTGCTTAAGCAGGACATTTATTTCTCATAGTTTTAAGAGGCTGGATAGTCCAAGATCATGGTACTGATGGGTTTGTTTCCTGGTAAGAACTGTCTTTCTGGTTTGCAGACAGCTGCCTTCTCCTATGTCCTTACATGGTGGAGTAGAGTAGGAAGAGCTCAAGAGAGTTCTGGTCTTTTTTTGTTGTCTTATAAGGACACTAATCCAATCACGTGGGTTGTACTCTCATGACGTCTTTTGAACCTTATTACTTCGCCAAGGCCTTACCTCCAGAATCATCACTTTGGGGTTAGGGTTGGAGCATGTGAGTATAATGGGTGAGGGCACATTCAGTCCATAAGAAGGAGGAAGAGTTCTAGTGATCTATTGCTATGTAACAACTCTCTTCAAAACTTGCTGGTTTAAAACAGCACAGTTTTATTAAATTTCAGGATTTTGTGGGTCAGGAATTTGATTAGGGTTCAGCTGGATAATTCTGCTCTGCCTGGGGTTGTCTGGGCTCACTCAGCCAGTGGTTGGTATGGTCTGTGTCCAAGACATCTTCATTCATGTGCCTGGTGCTTCAGTGGGGGTGACTAGAAGGTGGGGCTTGGGGACCCCCTTCCTCTGCATGTGTTTTCAGGGCCTTTCCACATGGCTTTTCTAGCAGAGTGTTTGGACTTCTTACATAGGTTCCAAGTACAAGTGGAACCATTTACCAAATAAACTGTACAAAAACATTGGATTGATAAGTTTTGGACATGTTGAGTTGGGATGACTATGAGCTGTTGAGGCAGAGAGGTTTGCAGTATAGTTGAAAATATAGATCTGAATCTTAGGCCCTAAAATGAAATGGATCTAAAATTTAAAAAAATTTAGGTCACAGATGGAGATTTTGGGAGTCAATGAGCTCCTCACTATTTTAAGGCCCTGAAGAATAGATTGCAGTGTTAAGGGAGAGAGTATAAGTTGAGAGGAGAAACTGAAAGCTGAATAAATGTCCATATTTTAAAGGATGGTCCGGAAGGAGAAACTTGCAATGAAGACTAACCAGGAACATACAGAGAAGAAAGAATAGAATGAGGGGGGAGAGAGAGAGAGACATTTTAGAAGCATAGGTAGTTACAGAATTCATAAAAACAATGAACTGAAATCTCTGATATCAAGAAGAAGGAAGATTAGAGGACATTATTGCTCAAATGCTAAGAGATTTAACAACAGGAAGACTGGGTCAAATCCTGTCCCTGCCATCTGCTGTTTGTATGACTTTGACCTTAGCCTGTGCCTCAGTTTCTTTATCTGTGAAATGAGGATACTAAAAGCAACTGTGCCATAGGGTTGTTTAAATGCACTAATCCATGTTATCAGTATATATAACTTATCTTTTTACTATTCCATGCTTTAAAGAGTTTGGAAAGATCCATAAGTTTGACAACTAGGAGAATTTTGAACTTTAGAAAAGTTTGGTGATAGTATCGTTAAATTTATATGACATGACGGCAGATGTTCCACAGTATGTAACTGGGTACTGATAATGGTAAAATCCATTGTAACAAGCATGAAAGAAGCCCATAATTCCCTTTATGACTGCATTTTGGTATTTTAATGTACTTTAAAATGCACATCAATAAACATTTTTTTTTTTTTTTTACAAACTCTATTATATTTTCAGACCACTATTTGTTTTTTCTTGTACACTATGGATTTCTTGGATGTAGAGCAAGAGGTTGGCACACAAGGGTCAGGATGACACTCATCTGTTTTTGTAAATAAAGTTTTGTTGGAACACAGCTACTTCTATTCATTTCTGTGTTGTCTGTGGCTGCTTTTATGTTCCAATGGCAGAGTTGGAGTCCTGACAGAGACCATATGGATCACAAAGCTTAAAATAATTACAATCTGGTTCTTTATGTAAAAAAAAGGTGCTTTTGCTCTCCTGTTTCCTACAGTGTTTCTTCTCTTGGCAGTTACTTCTGTTTTGCTCATCCCTAGGAACCTAGAAAGCAAAAGCAGTTATGGCTGAAGGAGTGCAAAAACACTATTCCTAAAGCCATGGAGGCTTTCTTACATAGATTGACTTACAAAAGGACAATAACTTTTGAGTATACCTGATCTACAGATATTTTTGTTGCTGTAGATTTTACTGAAACTGGAGTGGAAGTCATTGTTACCAGGAGTGAAATGACTAAGGCCTAGGCTAACTTTCTTATCCAGGACACTGTTAAGGCTGCCTTCATTTTGATGGCATTCTTTTTTTCCCCAGCAAAGGGCTTAGAAATGGCATAAATTGGCTAGCTAACGTAGGGACTGAGTTACTCTGGGGCTTTGTCCAGGTGGGATGTGAGAATCAGGCCATCTTTTCAGAGCAGATTTGGGATTTGGTTACTATTGAGGAGAAAAACAATCTCCTGTTTGGGAAGGTCTATTCATTATTGTTTAAAGCCCTATTGGTTATTTAACACATTTCTCTAGTCTACAGATTACTTTGGTGTAGAGAACCAAGGGTTTTGAGAAAGATAACAGAGAGGTGTGTAATTTATTCTGTAATCACAAACTGGGTCAGTTTCAACAGAAGCCCAGATTTGAAGATAGCTAACTTTTATATTGTTTACTTTTGGTAGCTTTTTAAAAAAATCTACCAATTTGAAAATCAATCTACTCAGTCATAAATCACCAACTCATTCCTGCCATCTTTTTCTCCATATTTGCCAGAATTAGAAAGTATGAAAGAAATGTACCATTTCTCATGATGATAAAGAGAAAAATTATCTCTTAGAGCTAAATGCAGCAGCAAAATTAGAAAGAAATATTTGTTGGCAACATTCTCATCTGCTTCAATTCATAGTATATGAAATGTGAGAGCTAAAGGAATCTTAGAGGTTCTGAAATCTGCTACCCCCAACCCAGAAGATAAGAACTGGCTTGAAATGTGGTCAGATTTTCAATGCTGAAAACAATGCTAAATTGGGACCCTTCACAGGGAATTTGCAGCCTACTAGGGCTCAAGCCTAAGGTGAAAGGAATAAAAGAATTTGAGAATTCTTCTTGAATAGAAGAATTTCAAATACCATGGAGGGCAGTTTTGGCTGGAGAGTTAGGGAGGCTGTCTTAGGTTCAGTTCCTAGAAAGCAAATCCTGAGATAAAAATTCCAGTTTTATTAGGAAATGTTCCCAGAAGGAGACTTATAGGGGAGTAGGGGATTGGGACATTAAGAGAAGGAGGGTGGGCCAGGGTATGATGTTAGGCAGTCATAGAGAGAATAACTTGGGCTCAGTTCCACAGAGGAGTTCAGGAAGAGTGTAGGTCATGTCTTTGAGTTGTCCTGCCCAAGGGAATAAGGAGTATTTATCCTCCCACATCTGTCATTAGTTGTTGTTCAGATATTCAGTTGTGTCTGACTCTTTGTGACCCCATGAACAGCAGCATGACAGGCTTCCCTGTCCTTCACTATCTCCTGGAGTTTGCTCAGACACATGTCCATTGAGTCAGTGATGCCATCCAACCATCTTGTCCTCTGTTGCCCCCTTCTCCTCCTGCCTTCCATCTTTCCCAGCATCAGGGTCTTTTCCAATGAATCAGCTCTGTGCATCAGGTGGCCAAAGTATTGGAGCTTCAGCATCAGTCCTTCCAATGGATATTCAGGGTTGATTTCCTTTAGGATGGACTGATTTGATCTCCTTGCAGTCCATGGGGCTCTCAAGCGTCTTCTCCAGAACCACAGTTCAAAAGCATCCATTATTAGTTATGAGCTGACTTGCTGTGGGATGGTGGAGGTGGGGGTGTGTGGGATATTCATTCTTCACCCTGCAATGGATTCCAGTAACCTGAGGGCAGCCTTCTTTAAAAAAAAAAAAAAAAAAGTTAACTGTTGTATAACTAAAGGGAAAGGGAACCTGGGCTGTGCCTTCAGACACTCTTCCTGCAGACATCTTCCTAATACCTTCAACTCATGCTAAGGATGCCTCCTCTGGTTCATCTTTCTGTCGAAGCTCAGTAAGTAGAATCAATGATTGGGTATTACCTTCCTTAGTCTTTGAAATTTTTATTCTAAATAAGATTCGAGGAAATGAAGGTTTCAGCCACAAATTCAGATATTTGGTTGGCAGGTTTTCGTTGCTTCCTCTCTCTAGGAATATCAGTTTTCAGCAAGGAAACAGACTTTAAAAGATCACATATATTCCAAGTAGCAATTGAAGGGAAAATAGCAATGTGATAAATGTTCTAAGCCTTACATCTAATTACCAAGCACACCACAACATGGTTGTTATTTTCTCATGGGCGTGTAATCCATCTGTACATGCAATCTCAGCAGGAGGTGTTGGTATAGTACAGACTATTTCATTGTCCAACTCCTACCTCTAAAAGGAAGAATGAAAAAATGAAGGCGAATTATCTGTTCATGTAGCACAGAAGGCAGGTGGGGTGGGGAGGGAGAGAAGAAAGTGACAAATATGGTCTCACAGAGAGGGCCTATGTCACCAACTTAAGAATCTCTCTCAGTGAACGGGAGGAAGATAGGAGGGAACAGCTGGTGTTTATTCAGCCTTCACTGTGATCCAAACTCTGTTCTTAGAGCTTCTAAGTGAGTTAACCCACTTAAACCTCATATGATGCTATAACTGAAGAAACAGAGGAACTTGATGGAGGTCACACCACTCACTAGTAAGTGGCAGAGCTGGCTTCTGAATCCAGGCCTGCTGGCTCCTGAGTCAACCTGGATGCCTGGCTAGATTTGTCATTGGCCTGTTATGTATGAGATTCTTCCTCTGGAGTCTAAACTACATGAAATCCACTTTTATTCTCTGGATGATGTTTGGTTCTTGTCTGACTCTGCAACCCTATGGACTGTAGCCCGCCAGGTTCCTTTGTGCATGGGATTCTCC
This sequence comes from Bos indicus x Bos taurus, assembly GCF_003369695.1. Classification (NCBI taxonomy): domain Eukaryota; kingdom Metazoa; phylum Chordata; class Mammalia; order Artiodactyla; family Bovidae; genus Bos; species Bos indicus x Bos taurus. Next base: position 76,549,528 of record NC_040083.1, on the reverse strand, counting down.
AGGCGAGAATACTGGGGAGGGTTGCCATTTCCTTCTCCAGGGGATCTTCCCAACCCAGGAATCGAACCCATGTCTCCAGCAAGTCTCCTGCATTGCAGGCGAATTCTTTACTGTGAGCCATTTTCTGGATAGAGTTTAGCTATTTCTTTGCAACTGATTTTTAAATAGTCATGTACTGTACAAATGCATGTGAAAATTTAAGTTAAAGCATCACAGTTAAAATGGAAGTTGTGGTTTCATGGTTTTCTTTGACTGACAACCCTAAATTCCTATTCTCTCCCTGTAACCCACCTCACTTGATCAGTTTAGCATCATTTCAGATGTTTAAAAATACATTTAGATGCTTGTTAAGTCTTCTTTGAAAATATATGGTACTGTTTTGTACTTTTTATTTTAAAAAGAGAACACATTAGTCATATGATACTATAGTTCAGCTGCTGCTGCTGCTAAGTCGCTTCAGTCGTGTCCGACTCTGTGCAACCCAATAGATGGCAGTGCATCAGGCTCCTCCGTCCATGGGATTTTCCAGGCAAGAATACTGGAGTGGGGTGCCATTGCCTTCTCCGATCATAGTTCAGAGGGTCTTGAATTGTCTTGGTTTATGGCTCTTTCAGTATCTTAGTAATTATTTCATGGTGCTCTAGGTCAAAAGAATATTTAACAGTTCCATCTAGTGAGAATTAGATCCAAACAACTTAATAAGTATTTATGTCCTAACATAGCCATTATGGCCTTAGTAGCCATTCAAAACATTACACACATGAAAATAGTATCCAGTTCATTCTTAACCATAATTACCTTCTAACTGGCAGTATATGCCTGTTGGACACTTCATGGCTCTCAAACCTTAGGATCAGATCAGACACTGCCACACTCGTTGCCTGTTCTACACCAAATTCCTAATTTGCACAGGACTTTTTTTTTTTTAATCACAGCAACCACAGGAAACCCAACTTTGGAAAAAGTATGACATTAAAAGGAATTTAGTGGGTGCTAATACTGGGACTGTGGACCTCCCTGAGCTCAGGGTTTGCACGGAGTCCAGCAGATGTCTACTGTGGCTGTGCTTTCCTGTGCACAATTTGGGAACTAACTGTGGTCATGGTTATAAATTTTGCAGTTCACTTTTTTCATCCTACACTTTGCCTTGGGGATTCAACCATGTTGCACATAAAGATCTACTTCCTAGAAAAGACTGCCACAGAATCTCCCAGATTTTATTTACCCATTTTCCTTATTATGGCCATTAATGTTATTTCTAATATTTTGTAATTTTATATAATATTTCAGTGAAAATCCTTGTTTCATTCCTCTTCATTCACATGGCCAAATTAGAGTGAAGGAACTGCTAGGCCATAGGCCAGTCAGGTTTTTAAATTTTAGTGAAAGTGTTAGTCACTCAGTTGTATCTGACTCTGTGATCCCATGGACGGTAGCCCGGCAGGATCCTCTGTCCATGAAATTCTCCAGGCAAGAATACTAGAGTGGAGAGCCATTCCCTTCTCCAGAGGATCTTCCCGATCCAGGGATCAAACCCAGGTCTCCCGATCTAGGGATGGAACCCAGGCAGATTCTTTACCATGAGTCATCGTGGAAGCCTTTAAACTTCCGTGCATACCAATAAATTGAGCGTGACCCTCTTTGAATAAATGATTCCTTAAAATTCCTTAAAGCATGATTACTTCTGGCTTATTTTTCTTAGAACTCTATACCCTATGACTATCCCACTGGGGAAGAATAGTTGTTTTGGAAATGTATGTAGTAGTTAAATTTTAGACAAAGGTAATTGAGAAACAAGGGCAGGATATGAGTAGGCTGAGAGGAAGAGGAAGATAGGAACTGATCAGAAACTGCTGGGCATATTATGTAGGACAATGAGAAGGCCAGATCATTTATAGTAATTTATGTAGACCACAGATGGTAAATACCTCACAGGCATGCCTTAAATGTTCCCTCCCCTTCCATGGGAGACCTAGCCAATCCATCATGAATGGCAGACATAACCAATCCATCATGACACTCATTCTCCCCAAACCTTCACCCAATCTTGAGTTCTCCTCACAACCCTGGAAGATTACCATCAACTTTTGTGAGTGCACAAAATGAAATTTGCCTGTCATCCCTGGAGGCAGTGAGAAGGTGGGAAGATAGGTTGAAATTCGGCAGAGAAGGGCTAAGGAGTTTAAAGAATGCCAAGCAAGGAGCATGTGGATAACTTATTTACATTTCAGACTCTGTTCACAAAATGACTGTATCCTCCTCTGTGAAACAATAGCAGTAGGTATTGATCTCAGGCTGCTATTATTTGTTTTCATGCCTTAGTTCTAAATTATGCTATGTATTTATTTCTAGAAAAGTAATTAAATCACCAGAGACCCCTGTTATTATTCTTTTCATGTGTCCCATATATTGAAAAATGTGGTCTCCCAATTAAACTGTACTTATTAAATAACAGTGACAATATCAGCAAACAAGCATTCACTGAATATTTTTCACATGACAGGCACTGTTAAGCAACTTACATGTATTAATTTTTAAAATCTTCACAACAACCTTACAAGGTAGGTACAATTACTGTTCTCATTTTATAGTTGTAAAACAGAGACCGAAAGTAAACATTTTGTAGCTAGTAAGTGGTATAATCAATACCTTTCTCATTGTTCAATTTTAACTGTGTAAAGTCCAAGCATAATTTCTGATTAGAAGGAGATAACCAAAAGTACAGTGGTGGTTTCCAAGGGCTGGGAGAAAGGGGGAAATGAAAGTTAATGTTTAATAGGTATAGAGTTTAAATTTTACAAGATGAAAAGAATTCTAGAGGTGGATGGTGGTAATGGTAGCACACCACTGTAAGTGTGTTTAATATGCCAAATTGTACACTTAAAAATGGTTAGGATGGTGAATTTTATGTTATGTATGCGTGCGTGCATGCCAACTTGATTCAGTCATGACTGACTCTTTGTGACCCTATGGACTGTAGCCCACCAGGCTCCTTTGTTGGGATTCTCCAGGGAAGAATACTGGAGTGGCTTGCCACACCCTCCTCCAGGGGGATCTTCCTGATCTGGGGATCTTCCCGATCCAGGGATTGAATCCACATCTCTTATGTCTCCCATACTGGCAGGCATATTCTTTACCACTAGTAGCACCTGGGAAGGCCCATGTTATGTATCAGTTCAGTTCAGTCGCTCAGTCATGTCTGACTCTTTGCAACCTCATGGACTGCAGCATGCCAGGCTTCCCTGCCCATCACCAACTCCCAGAGTTTACTCAAACTCATGTCCATCAAGTCAGTGATACCATCCAACCATCTCATCCTCTGTCATCCCCTTCTCCTCCTGCCTTCAGTCTTTCCCAGCATCAGGGTCTTTTCCAATGAGTTGGTTCTTCACATCAGATGGCCAAAGTATTGGAGTTTCAGCATCAGCATCAATCCTTCCAATGGATATTCAGGATTGATTTCGTTTAGGACAGACTGGTTGGATCTCCTTGCAGTACAAGAGACTAAAGAGTCTTCTCCAACACCACGGTTCAAAAGCATCAATTCTTTGGTGCTCAACTTTCTTTATAGTCTGGCTCTCACATCCATACATGACTACTGTAAAAACCATAGCTTTGACTAGATGGACCTTGGCAAAGTAATGTCTCTGCTTTTTAATATGCTGTCTAGTTTGGTCATAGCTTTTCTTTCAAGGAGCAAGCTTCTTTTTATTTCATGGCTGCAGTCACCATCTGCAGTGATTTTGGAGCCCAAGAAAATAAAGTCTCTCACTGTTTCCATTGTTTCCCCATCTATTTGCCATGAAGTGATGGGACCAGATGTTATGTATATTTTACCACAAAAAAATAAGGGAAAAAGGAGTTAACCAGGGTTCCCAACATAGGTTGGTGGAATTCTGGCCAGAAACAAAGAAATTTGCTATATTAGTTTGATTGTGCAACAGGTCATGGATGAATGCATGGTTTTCTGGCAGATTCTTCATTTAGAAGAATTAGATTTAAATAGCCAGGAGACCCCATTTTTCTTTAAAGAATGCAAAGATCTGAAACCCTAGACTGGAACCTGCTGACTGGACACTCAATTCTCTAGTTCCTAGGAAGGTAGGGAGTGTTCAGCAAGGAGAATAATACATTTTAGAGTGAACTGGCCAGTGGGGAAGCCACAAGCCCAAGGTTAAGGGCCTCTGCACTAGAATTGCATAGAAAGTTGGCGTCGCCATTTCTTCACTTTGCCATTTCTTTGGCAAGTTCTTTAACATCCCAAGCCCCAGATTTCTTGTCTGTAAATGGGGTAGTAATGATGGCTTATGGAAACTCTGGCACTTGGTGAACCCTCAACAATACTAGCTCCTAATTCAACTTCATGGCTATGTATTTACATCAAACAATAGGGATAATACAGAATCCTGAGGCTTACTGGATCCTGCAAATGAGATAAACTGAGGTGTAAGTGCTTGACTGATGGTAAGTTTCCTCCTCTTCTTTTGTCTCCAGTATCTAGCAGAGAGAGGGTGCCCCATAAGTGAGGACTCCCCAGCATCTTGATGGATACTCAGTGGCACCCCTCTTACCATCTATCTATCTAAACTTCTGGCGTATAAAGTGATGTTTCCTGATATTCCTTAAGCAGCTTCAAGGGCATCATGTTTTGTAACATCAGAGGCTGCCCTGGTGTTGGCATGTCAAAGTGACCTTCACTCATGGTGTGGAGAGAGCTGGTTGCTGGGTCCAGCATTGTGTCTGCTTCAAATACTTATCGGTAACATGATTCTGAGCTATTCAGGATTTGGAGCTTCTTTGTTTTGTGTTGCAGCTGATTTTTCTTCTTGATGACCTCAGGCCTCTGAAATAAGATGTTTAAAATAATTTGTTCCTCCCTACTGTGAAGGAAGAACTGTCTCTGTATGTGACAGGGCTAATGGTGGCTTGCCCCACTGTTAACTTGAAAGGATGGTGCTGGACTGTGACTTTTAGAGGTCACGGATGTCAAAGTCTTTAGCCATCTGTGGCTTGCCCAGAGCGATGGAGCTCAAAGAATCACCTAGGAGCCAACTAGAGCCACTGGAACATCCCATTTAAGTGCATATTTTCTCCCTTGTCCTTCTCTCCTAGCAACTGCATGACTCAAATACTACTCAGAAAGTATTAATTCTCTGTAATTTATACACTTGCCTGTGATATTATTACTGCCCAATTGCTCATGTTGATCTTCAGAGGGTGGAACCCCAAGGAATATCTATGGGGAACTGAGGCTGTACTTTGGAAAAAGAATATCTTTACTAAGTTCCTTTTATTAAGTATGTATCACATGGTCCAGCCATTTGACCCACAATCTCTGCTTTTTTTCTCCCCAGCACTGGCTTGAACCTAACAAGTCCATCTCCAAGCAAATGAAATGTAAGTGTCAATCTGTGGGTTCATTTTTGCTTTGAAATGTCCAATGGTAGATTCTGTTTCTTTACAGAGTTTCTCCTGCCAAGAAAGAAATGGATGAAGTTAAAGATCTGGGGGTGGGGGGACTTCTCCCTCCCCATGAGCTGTGTAACTTCTCCTCTCTTATTTGCTGGCCTTGGTGCTCCCCATGGTCACTATTCCTAGAGGCCTGTGTCTCTCCCCATCCGCATCATCTTACCCTCATGTTTCATGTTCAAACAGGGGCACAGGTGCCTAGTTCCCCTTTGATTGTGGGGTTTGCTAGTAAATGGTTCAGGGTGGAAAGTCAGTGTTGTAGGGGGGTGGGAAGATAGGCAGGTGTATTTTGAAATTAAAATCTTGCTGATAACATTAATGAAGATTGAAGTATTCTTGTCCACTCCTCAAGCTCCCCAATATACTTTCCTGAGTAATGTTTTCAAGCTCTGGTGTTGTGACCTGCCTCCTCGCCTCCCCCGATGAACTCTTGGAAAAGTTGGCTTGGGAAACATCTCTGTAGTGCATAGAATATCTGGTCATCCACTTGGGGGCATTGTGAATAGGGTGTTGACTGCTGGTCCTGGATGGCATGATGTTTTGTCCTGGTCACCTGTGCCAGGCTGTAGTCAACCTGCTTTTATTTATGGTTTAGAGGAGAACTTCTGAAATGCACCTCAGAAATTCATTGCCTGCCCTGGAGTCCATTTATCCCTTCATGTCAACTTTCCCAGGGCTCTAAAATGTGGGTGATTAATCAGTTTCTCATCAGAGATCAGGTTAGCACGTATTAGGTCACTAGTCATCGTTCAAGGGAGTCTTTTTTTAATATGAAAAAATTATTTGAAGCAAGGTTTTTAAGTAAGAGAAGGAAGAAACTGAATTATGATGGCAAACTGGTAACCAACATATCTATTCCTTAACTCTTTCCTTTTACCCTCCTGCCCTATCCCTTTTCTGTCTTCACTCAGACCTCTGTCTGTCTCTTCCCTTTCTTCTCCTTTCACTCAAGAATAGACTCTGTCTGGCCAGTGCAGGACTCACAGTCAGCCGGGCTGTTCAGGCTAGCACCCAGAGCTGCTGTGGGCGAATGATGCTGCAGAGAGAGGGCAAGAAAGAGGTGCAGGCAAGGGGCAGCAACACATGGAAAGTTCAGAGAAGTCAGCCCCTTGAGGTGAGGCTGGAATAGAGTTGGGACAAGCATCCAAGATTAAGTAGCAGGACACAGGTACCAGGGAGCTCTGTATAGAATGACATGCAGGCTAATGAGAATAAACTAATTTATCTGAGAAAAAACTAGCTGATCCTTGGATAACCCTTAACTACTTTATCACTTAAAATTTTAATATTGTTTTTATATATTTAAGAATATTTAGGCAAATTTCCAGTAAAGTTATTTTTAGTAAATGGTTCTTTGACTTTGGTTCTTTTTTTTTTTTTAATTTTATTTTATTTTTAAACTTTACATAATTGTATTAGTTTTGCCAAATATCAAAATGAATCCATCACAGGTATACATGTGCTCCCCATCCTGAACCCTCCTCCCTCCTCCCTCCCCATACCATCCCTCTGGGTCGTCCCAGTGCACTAGCCCCAAGCATCCAGTATCGTGCATTGAACCTGGACTGGCATCTCGTTTCATACATGATATTTTACATGTTTCACTTTGGTTCTTAAATGTCATAAAATAGTTTCCTTAAGCCACACACATTTTTAAAATATAACATCTATAAAGTAAGATGTATTTCAATACTTAAAAGAAGAGAAAATTTTAAATTTGTGAAGATTTTTCTGCTTAAGAGCTTTGTGTCTACAATTAGTAAATCTGAACAACCAACTCAGAATATATAATGTTTTGTAAAAATAGTTTCAAGATTGACATATGACTACTGGCTGGTTTTAATCTAACGACAAATAGAATCTGAATCTGGAAAAATAATTGTGTAAAATTCAATTTCTAACCAGACACGGTGACTCACTGATTCTAGGAACTAGCAAGGTTCTTACCTGAAGGGTAAGGGTCTTACCAGTTACCTGGTCCTCTGTTGTATTGTTAAGAACATTAGCAGACAAAAAATTATGTAATTTTTCTCAAGATCACAAGGCTAGTTTTGTGATGGTTGATGATGTCTTTTAGTATCAAGAATTTATTGTTTTCTTATACATATGTCCTAGTCACTATAATGTAAATTAGGGAAAAATTTAAACTAAGGCATGTAGACTGTTAACCCAGAAAAATTGGGTCCAACAAATCCATGGAACTCATCCATGAATTTATCAACAGATCTGGTTGCAGAACCCCAGGCAGCTTCCTCTTTGGTTGTTGTTCAGTCGTTAAGTTGTGTTCAACTTTTGCAACCTCATGGACTGCAGCACACCAGGCTTCCCTGTCCTTCACTATTCTGGAGTGTGCTCAAATTCACGTCCATTGAGTCAGTGATGCTATCTAACCATCTCATCCTCTGCCTCCCTCTTTTCCTTTTGCCTTCAATCTTTCCCAGCACCAGGGTCTATTCCAGTGAGTCAGCTCTTCACATCAGGTGGCCAAAGTATTGGAGCTTCAGCATCAGTCCTTTCAAAGAATATTCAGGCTTGATTTCTTTTAGGATTGACTGATTTGATCTTACTTTGGTTGGGGAGATGCAGTTTATATTCTGACTGCCTTTGAGGAGGCAGTAAGAGAGTAATTCCTTGGATGAAGAATTTGCTCCATTCCCATGTCACTCATCAGTGATAACCAGCTTTCCAGTCCTTTGCCCTGACCTCATTAAGATCCCTCAGACTATGTGGATTACCAGAGTAGGCAGAAGACCAGCTCTCCTGATGAATAAACTTTCTACAAAATCGTTATTATATCTTACTAGTATTTTTAAAAATAGTTTTTTGATAGTATCATGCTTGTGGTTTTTCTAGCAGTTCAGAAAAGTTTAAACTATTTCCTTTCTCTTCTCCCTTATATCTCCATGCTTACTCCAAAGAGATGACTATTACTAACAATATTTATACATTCTTCAGGGAATTTTTCTTGACATATAAATTCCCCCAACTTATATAAGGCCTTTTGTAAACAAAAATGAGATCAGTCTCTATATATAACTCTTTACCTTATCATTTTCTTAATAATTTTAGAGTTTTTAAATAAAAATGAGTGATTGATGATTAGCTTCATTTAAAAAATGGTTTTTGGGGATTCCTTAGTGGTTCAGTGGTTAGGACTCTGAGCTTCCAATGCAGGGAAGTTGGGTTCCATCCCTGGTCAGGGAACTAAGATCCTGCATGCTGTGTGGAGCAGGTAAAAAATAAATAAACACAAAATTTAAAATGGTTTTCTGATATTTAATTGTATATATCTATGTGATTTACTTATTAATGATGGTCAGCATTGTTTATAGTCTTTTCCTATTATAAATTATGCTGTAGTAAACCTGCTTATATGTATATTCTTGCATATTGTCCATCTGTACTAGAATTTCCTAAAAATAGAATTGTTGGATCAAAAAGAACATGCATTTAATCTTTCCTTAGAGATAAATACCCATTCAAAGAGCTTATAGTAATTTACTCCTCTACGGTTACATGAGAGTTCTTATTTCCCCCAAATCCTGTTAAAAATAAGTATTATCAAATTTACTTTTATGGTGACCTCAAATCCTGGTGGGCTGCCGTCTATGGGGTCGCAGAGTCGGACACGACTGAGGTGACTTAGCAGAAGCAAATCTATTAGGAAAGTGAAATATTTAATTTAAAAACCGGACAGTTATTAATTATAAATTTTAAAATTGAGAAACTTCTTAAACTAGTCTTATTTCTCCTCTGAACTTAGGAGTTACTTTAAATTTGGTTTTTTTAATGAATACATGGTAAAACTGGCTTCGTTTTGTTCTGTAGTGCTGTGAGTTTTTAACACACAGATTTGTGCAACCATCTCCACAGTCAGGATACAGAGCACATCTCTCCAAAAACCTTACTTTTGTGGTCCCTTTGTAGTTACTCTCCACTCCCTGAACAACTAACAACCTCTGATCTCTTCTCTGTCAATATAGCTTGTATCTTTTGAGAATGTCACAGAAATTGAGTCATACAGTGTGTAAGCTTTTGAAACTGGCTACTTTAACTCAGCATTAATAACTCAAATTCATCCAAGTTCCTGTATTTACCAATACATGATACAGAAAATTAATGAGAATAGTTGGTCTTTGAAAAGATCAACTTGCTAGATCAACCTCTAGCAAGACTCATGAAGAAAAAAGACACAAACTACCAATATCAGGAACAAAAGAGGAGATGTCTCTACAGACCCCACAGAACAACTCTAGGTACGTAAGTTTGACCAGTTCCTCAAAACCCACAAATTACCAAAGCTCACCCAATATGAAATACAAAATGTGAGTAGTTTTACAATTAAGGATACTAGATTTAAAACCTTCCTGAAAGAAAATCTTCTGCCCACTTGCTGCTATTTTTAATGCTGCCGAAACCCCTTTTCTTGCTCTTCAGGCCTTAACGAGGAGCTTCTAAGTTTGTACTGATGTCCAGGTATCTCTGAGTTCTGTCCAGGGGACACAGAAGAGAATATGTGATGATCTCAACACTGGTTCGCTGATCCTTTTAATTCTTGTCTTTGTTTCCAATCTTCCTGATATTGTTTACTTTCCAGGGACCTCAAATAGCTGCTGCACTGTATTCTGTCCAGGTTTTATAGCTGCAGTCAATACAAGAAGCAGGATGGGGTGTAACTGGTCCATACTGCCCAGAACTAAAATTTTAAAGTCAACTTTTAATCATTCCTTGTATATTAGGTAAGAATTTAGATAGGCTTTATAATTTACTTGGGAAGCGTTGAGGGATTATCTTTCTCATTTCCCTTTTCTGTCATTGTATCCATAGGTACAAATGTGGAGTGAGCTGGTAGTTATTTTTTTCTTTCTAAACTACTCAGATAATAGACTGCCTGTAAGCAAAGTGTTAAATGAAGTGCATATTTTGAATGTTTGGTTTTCAGAGTCCTTGCTTTCCATGCAGGAATGTACAAGTCCTTGTATTTCCACGCTATGTAATACACACTGACTCTTTTCACTTCAAACCTACTAGCTTTTAGCCTTGTCCCCATGACTATGGAATGTAGCCCAATGTGTATATATGTAGAGACACACATCAAGAGGACAAAAATTGTATGTCCTATAGGATCTATATAATCACACAAATTATATAAGCATGTAAAGGTTTTAAAAAGTTATTATGATTCAGAAGTATGGAATTGAAGTGAAAGTTGCTCAGTCATGTCCAGCTCTTTGCGAACCTATAGACTAATAAAGTCCATGGAATTCTCCAGGCCAGAGAGGGTAGCCTTTCCCTTCTCCAGGCAGAAGTATGGAAATGGAACCTTATTTCCCCATGACTGAATTCCACTTGCTGTGTACCCCTATCTCCTCTGGAAAGTTTAACCTTGTTACTTCAGGGTAACTCAGGATCTGCCAGTTTAATATTTGATCTCTTTCAGCAAATTGCTTAGTGAATTCATAATTTAAATATGAAAATGCATACCCTACGTTGTCCTTCACCAAACAGTATCACGTGGCACGAGAAGCAAACTTAGCATCCATCGTGGCTGCAAGGGTGACGTCTCTCAAGCCCAGAATCCTGCAGGACTCTTGTGTCTTACGTGATTTGGCCTCTGGTTGCTGGCACCACTCCCACTGCGTCCTCTCTGGATGCAGTGGTGCCACTAGAGTATGCACTGGCATGTGCTGCTGAGACCCCTGGCTCCTGCCATGATCTTGACCTGCACGGCTATAGACTCTGTCCTCCTGTGGTCCCCGCTGCACGGCTCTCTCACTGGTTGCATCTCAGCACATCCGTATTCACCACTGGGACAAGCTGACATTGCTTAGCCTCTTCCATGCTGTGCTTCAGCCTCAGGGTTGAAACTTGGCACACTATCTAAGGCTCACTCTGCTTAAACACGTCATGCTGCCATTTCCTTGGTGTCCTCCAAAGTTCCAAAGCATCACTTCCCCTAAACTCTGGGATTTCTTGGTCTTGCCCCTACCCTTCACTCTGTTAGCCAAGCCTAGGGTGCTGAGGGATCTGAATTCCTTCTCAGAGCTCCATAAAGCATCTTAACCTTGGTTATGTCCTCTCTGGATCTCTCCAGGTTCTCCACCTGCCTTTCTTCCCTACCCCTTTCCAACAACTAATATAGCTTTTAACATTCGATAAAAGATTAACGTTCTAATACAATAGCTTTTTTATATACAAGCAGTAACAGTTTCTCAAATGTAATAAAAAAGAAGTGCTATTGTTTATAATAGCAATAACAAGTAAAAACATAAATTTCTTATAAATGAATGTGTAAGATCTATATAAATCTATGAAATTTTACTGTGGAGTTACGGTAGACAAGAGCTCTCAATAAATGCAGACTTCTCATGTTTCAGGTTAATGAAATCAATTTGTCACATATTAATATGTATATTCAATAATTTTTCACATCACAATTTCAATCAGGTTCTCTATGGCATTTAACAAATTGATTCTAAGGCTCATTTGCAAAATAAAATGCTCAAAAGTACCCAATAAATATGCAAAAAAGAACAATGAACAATGATGGAGTGCTTGTTCTATTAGATAGCAAATCAAGGCCTATGAGCTATAGTAATTAAAAGAGGCCTCATGATAGACTCATATAGTAATTAAGATATAGTTAGGAATAGGAAAAGAATCAGTAGAACAGAGAAAAACAGTCCCATTATGTTTGGAAATATAGGTTGTAAGAAAGATTATATTTCATATCAGAGATATAAAGATTCAAGGTATAATTTTAGGGTTGTGTGTTTACTTGGGGGAAAAAAAACTAAAACCATCCTTCACATCATGCATGGGATTAATAACAAATGAATTCAAAAGCTAAATATATTTAATAATTTATAAGAAGTTCAGGTAAAAATTTAGGAGTATTTTATTTTTTGGTAATACTTTATTTTTTGGCCTTGTTAGAGGATGTCGGACATGACTTAGCGACTACACAACAACAGAGGATTATATAATAAGCAAGTGATTTGCTATTAATCTATTAAAATAGAGAAGGATAATTGAAAAAATTGTGATATTTCAATTGCTAAGCATCAAAGATTATGATAAAACTAACACTATTGAAGAGACTGTCCTTTTCCCATTGAGTATTTTCTAGTCCTTTGTCATAAACTAATTGACTGTATATGAGTGGGTTTATTTTATGGCTCTCTCTCCTGTTCCATTGATCCATGTGTCTGTTTTCATGCAAATACCATATGGTTTTGATTATTATAGCTTTGCAATAGAGTTTAAAATCATGGAGCATAATGACTTCAACTTTGTTCTCCTGTCTCAAGATTTTTTGGAGGGTGGGTATTTGGGGTCTTTTGCGGCCCTATACAAATTTTAAGATTAAATATTTTCTGTTAAGAAATGCCATTGGAATTTTGATAGGAATCGCATTGGATCTCTAGATTGTTTTGGGTAGTATGGACATTTTAACAATATTAATTTTTCTAATCTATGAGCACAGAATATCTTTCTATTTATTTGTGTCACCTTCAACTTTTTTCCTTAATGTCATGTTGTTTTCAGTATACAAGTCTTTCACTTACTTGATTAAATTTATTCCTAGGTGTTTTATTCTTTTGATACAACTATAAATGGGATTGATTTCTTAATATCCATTTCCAGTAGTTTGTTATTAATTTATAGAATAACAACAGATTTTTCTGTATTGATTTTGTATCCTGCAACATAAATGAATTCACTCATTAGTTTTAATAGTTTTTTGGTGGAGTCTTCAGGGTTTTCTCTATATAATATCATGTCACCTGAATGTAATGACAGTTGTACTTCTGCCTTTCCAACTTGGATGCCTTTTGTTACTTTGCTTGCCTAATTAGTGTTGTAGGACTTCTAATACTATGTCAAATAAAAGTTATAAGAGGGGGCATCCCTGTCTCATTCCTGATCTAGAAAGAAGAGCTTTCAGCATTTCACTGTTGAATATACTAGCTGTTATTCTTGTTCAGTTGCTAAGTTGTGTCCAGTTCTTTGCAAACCCATGGACTGCAGCACGCCAGGCTTCCTTGTCCCTCACTATCTCCCAGAGTTTGCTCAAACTCATGTCCACTGAGTCAGTGAAGCCGTCCAGCCATCTCATCCTGTCACCCCCTTATCCTCCTGCCCTCAATCTGTCCCAGCTTCAGAGTCTTTTCCAATGTGTCAGCTCTTCACATCAGGTGGCCAAAGTATTGGAGCTTTAGCATCAGTCCTTTCAATGAATATTCAGGGTTGATTTCCTTTAGGATTAACTGGTTTGATCTCCTTGCTGTCCAAGGGACTCTCAAGAGTCTTCTCCAGCACCACATTTAGGAAGCAACAATTCTTTGGCTCTCAGTCTTCTTTATGGTCCAACTCACTCATCCATACATGACTACTGAAAAAACTACAGCTTTGACTATATAGACCTTAGTCAGCAAGTGATGTCTCTGCTTTTTAATACACTGCCTAGGTTTTTCATAGCTTTTCTTCCAAAGAGCAAGCATCTTTTATTATCTGTAGCTTGTCATAAATGGCCTTTATTGTGTTGAAGTATGTTCCCTTTATACATACTTTGTTGAGAGTTTTTTTAAAGATCATAAATGGATTTGAGTTTTCTACATCTATTCAGATGGTAATATGATTTTTATTCTTTATTTTGTTCATGTGGTGTATCACATCAGAAGTATTTTTTTAAATTATGGAGTCAAATAGGATTTCCTAAGGAAAACATCAAACCCAGAAGTAACAAAGCAAAATGCTAACAAATTTATACAAAATTTAAGTGTTTGTACTAGAATATTTGGTTTGTTTTCTCTACAGAGTAGATTCCCAGTAAATATTTGTTGGATGAATGACTATAAAGTGAATTAAAATACAAACAAAATAATGGGAAGAACATTTGTCAAGTATATAAAAAGTAGTAATATGCAGACTATAAAAAGTTACATATAAAAAGTTCTGATGCTACAAGCCCAAAGAAAAACTCAGTAGCAAAATGTGAAAAAAAAACATGTAGAAGGAATAAAAATAAACGGGCAATAAACTTATAAACAGATGTTCAACATCGTTAGTAACAAGCAAAATACAAATTAAAACAAAATATTTTTATACTGCTATTCAGAAGCTTCAGTTGTATCCGACTCTTTGCCACCCTATGGACTATAGCCCACTGGACTCCTCTGTCCATGGAATTCTCCAGGCAAGAATACTGGAGTGGGTTTTCATGCCCTCCTCCAGGGGATCTTCCTGTCCTGGGGATCAAACCTGCATCTCTTATGTCTCCTACAGTGGAAGCCAGATTCCTTACCACTGAGTCACCAGGGAAGCCCTTATTTTCCCAGGAAAATTGTAAATATTGATAATAGCCAGTTGATGAGGATGAGGGTAACACTTCTGGTGGGAGTATATAAACTGGTAAAGCCATCTGGGAGGGAAATTTGGCTGTGTCTTTCAAGATTAAAAATCCCTACGTCTTTGGTACAACAAGGTCATTTCTGTGAGTCTGTCGAAAGCAAAATTTATTCTAGCATGTATATATATTATGCAAGGATGTCCATTATGTCCATTGGAGTATTGCTTATAACACTGGGAACTGGAAGCAATTAAAAAGCCTAGAAGTTTTGGCCAGGCTAAATAAATTATGTGGAGTGCATGTAGTCATTTAAAGAAAAAAACAGACATATTTTATTGACATCAAAATATTTATTAGATATATTATAGAGTTTAAAAAGCAAGTAAAATACCAAGTATAGAATGATCATAAATGAAAATATAAAGATCATTTATATGGAAATAAATACATATTATCTGTATGACTATGTAAATGCACAGAAGACGGACTAAATAAATGTATACTGACTGTAGTTACCTCTGAGAAAGAGAATGAAGTAGACAGAGGTGAGGCCCTCATGTCTTACTACATATAGTTACATTTTACACTGATCTTTTCAGTGAGAATATATTCATATATCACTTGATAATAAAAAGAGAACATAAACAAAAGAAGAGGAAGCTTTATGCAAAAGTCAAGAAAGGAGTAAAGATACGAAGAAAAGAATCAAAGTGCATTATGCATTAAGCGTGTACTGCAGAAATAGAGACCTAGATGAAAGCCTGCTTAGTCTTCTAAACAGGCTCTCTGCTTAATCCTGGCTGGTGCCTAATTAGCCCAGGAGAAGAGTTAAAATCATATTCTTGCTCTATAAACCAGGTACTATGCTGCCACCAAGCTCTGTGAAGAGATAAGGGCTCTTGGAAATGGCTTCTGCATGCAAATCAAGGTGCAGAGAACCCCATCCTCTGAATAACACATGGATTTGGGTTCAGCCATAAGAACACTGTTGAGTCAAGTTGCTGGCTGATATCTTTGGTGCTTCCTCCCCAAAGTTATGATTGTTTTTCATGGAAGCCTGAGATGGTTTGTACTTTGTATTTCTGGTAGTATTTATGACACTTTATGCTTGTGTATCATTCCTTAGTTTTCCAGTAGTCCTGGGGGCTAATATAATTTTGTTAACAGGGAGCATGTATTCTGCTGTAGCACAGACAGAGGGTACCAGGAGCATTTCATGGTGGCTCAGGGGTAAAGAACCCACCTGCCAATGCAGGAGATGTGGGTTTGATCCCTGGATTGGGAAGATCCCCTGGAGGAAGGCATGGCAACCCACTCCAGTATTCTTGCCTTGGACATTCCATGGACAGAGGAGCCTGGGGGGCTACAGTCCTTGGGATTGCAAAGAGTTGGACACGACTGAGAAACTCTGCATGCACGCATACACCAGAAGCATAGATTTTGCTCTGGTGTCAGGAACAGGAGAACAGCCACAGGTCCATACCCAGTCATGGGACTCGTTTGGATGATAATTCTATTCTTCCAATTATTCCCTTTGCTGAGTATATTAGTTCATAAGGCTGTGAAAATAAAGTACCATACAACGGCTGGTTTAAAACAATAGAAATTGATTCTGCCACAGTTCTGAAGGCTAGAAGTCTGAGGTCAAGGTGTCAAAAGGGCCATGCTCCCTCTGAAGTCTCCTCTCACTCTTGAAGATCGCTGGCCAGCCTTGGCATTCATTCCTCAGCTTGAGGCTGCCTCACCCCAGTGTCTGCCTCCACTCTCACACTGCCTTCTCCTTATGTTTCTCTGTGTCTGTATCTTAATTTTCCCTCCATCTTTTGTAAAGGGTATCAGTCATTGGATTTAGGGCACACCCTAACCCAGTATGGGGCTTCCCAGGTGGCACTGGTGATAAGACGTGAGACTTGGGTTCAGTCCCTGGGCTGAGCAGATCCCCTGGAGAAGGGCACGCCAACCCTCTCCAGTATTCTTGCCTGGAGAATCCCATGGACAGAGGAACCCGGTGGGCTACAGTCCGTAGCATCGCACAGAGCTGGACCCAGCTGAAGCGACTTAGCAGGCATGCACACAGGCTAACCCAGAATGACCTCATCTTAATTAATTACATCTTCAAAGACCTATTTCCAAATGAGGTCACATTCAGGGATTTCAGGTAGATATGAAATTTGGGGATTACACTACCCAGCTCACCGCACTGAGCACCCCAATTTAGATCTCCCACACCCTTTGTCATTCCTATTTACTGTTTGGGTAACCTTCATGATTTTGTTTTGTGGCTCATTTCTTCTCCTTTGTGTATGTGTTATTCTTCGTTGAACTTGATCATATGCTCTGACAGCAAAACTTCAAACATTTTACTTCTTCAAACATCCCTTGGGCTGTAGCCCCATCTCTAGATCTTTTGGGGCAACCTTGCCTGTTGTCCTCAGGCATATAGATATACTCATCTAATCCCTAGTATTTAGTTTGAAGATTTCTTTACTTGGTCCATGGCTTACTACGAGCCTCTGCAAGTAGTGAGTTCATAATAAATGCTTGTTGTCTAGAACGAAACTGCTTCTTTTAGAGAGCAGGCAGAAGAATGTAAACTGCCATATTCTTTAAAGACAAAGTAAAACTCACACATCTGAACAAAAGCCATTGCATCAGTCAAGTGCATAACACTAAGTCCCCAGCTGCTGTGGTTTAGTTTTGGCTGGTTTTGCCCTCTTCAGTTTTCTTCTCTCCAATGCTTCTTTCCAGCTTTAGGGGCAGGTTTTTTTTTTTATTCTTGTCATAGCTTAGTAGGTTTGGCCAACTGTCTTTCTTTCTCCCAGGTTTGACTATTTCATCGAAAATTTCTTTTTTTGATCCTTCTCTGAAAAAGTCCATTTATAGGCAGTTTGGGCCTATAAATAATTTCCACATTGTGTTCTTTCTTTATTTCAGAACATGGATAGAAATAATGATAACAAAAGTAATGACAAAATACCTCAAATTTATAATGTACAATTCTAATTGATTTGCACATTTGGTAAGCCATGGGTTTCTAATTTTTAACCTTATCCTTAGAGTGTGGTTGGTGGTGACATGGATGTCACTCTGATTGAGTACAATGTTAGGCTTTGGGGAAGACCCAGCACTTCTTATGGGAGAGAAAGAATGTGGCAGGAGTGATGGATAAAGTGGAGGAAAAGGAGCATCCTCCAGCGGAAGCCTTTATGTCACCAGGGAGATACTTTCAGGGCTTCCTTTTTCCTTCCGGAGTGCCCATGTTGTTTCATAATGGGTGATGTGATTCAAAACTACATGTGTTGGCAGCACAAAAGTTGAAATGATAACTGTGATGGGCCAAGAGATTCCATGCTTGGTATATGAATCCTAGAGGTGGTTCAAATCTGGGTCAACTGGGTTAGGAAAGCTCTATTCATTTCTGTTTCCCTTTGGCTGGAAATATTTTATAATGCCTCATTTTTAGATGCATTTTTGTGGTAAGAAAAAACACCTCAGTACCAAGTTACATAAAAATTTTTATTTTTGCTGTTATAATAATAATTATTATTACTAGTTGATTTATACCAACCAACATTACTCCTGAGGGATCAGTGAGTTACACATCTGTAGCAAGCAGGCACCTGGATCTCCTGCCTTCAGTTTCATGTACTTTTACTAACTTTTTTTGGCTGAAATTCTCAGGTCACTGCACCCTAGTCCCAGGCAGCAAAGTTCCTCTTTAGAAGAACTGCCAAATATCTCTTCATCTGGGCACCTATTTCATGAGTATTTCATCCCCACTCCTTCCTGAAAAATGACAGTCCCCCTCTCACCCTTTGAACCAAGATATATGACTTAGGTCAAGTTAAAGGAGTCTACCACATCCACATGGGTTTCTTCTTCAACTTCTAGGGTGATAGTAACTCCTCTGGGTTGAGTGTGAAGGTCTCAGGCAGTCTGCTGGGCACTCTACCCTATGAACTTGTGTCATCCTCATCATGGTCTCTGTTAACAGGACCCCTGGGCCAGACCCAACCTGCTATCTGGTTTTGTATGGCCATAGGCTGGGTGTAGGTTTCATATTTTTAAATGGTCAGAAGGAAAGAATGTTATTTTGTGACATGAAAAGTGTATTAAATTCAGATTTCAGTGTTTTATTAAAACACATCATGCCATTTGTTTTTATCATGTCTGTGGTCGCTTCCACCCTTCAACAACTGATGGAAGTAGTTGAGATAGCTGCCCTGATGCCTGCAAAGTGAAAAATATTTACTCTCTTATCCTTTATAGAGAAATTTCACAGATCTTTACTTTAGGTTGTTGGTTGCATTCTTATCCCCATTTTGCAGATGAGGAAATGAAAGTTGAGAGTTTTAAGTTTATAGCAATTTGTTCAAATGGTGAACTTGAGATTAGGCATGTTGAATATCAAAGTCCCTGATGGAGCTTCTCCTGTACAGCATAGGCGGTCGGAGAATTCCAAGGACATGTATTTGTGAGGCAGCTGCTCAGCACTCCAGTGTCCCCTAAAAGAGTGCTTAGAGGGTGACTTCATTTTCTCCATGCGCGTGTGGGTGTGTAGATATGCCTGTACCTGTGTGTGTGTGTGATTGAAACATAAGAGAGAGCTATAACAGGAGGAAGATGAGTTAAAGAAACGTTGTTTTTAATCTCTGCTTTGGAAGTAGAGGAGGTGCAATACCAGTAACATCTTGGAGGCTGCTGCTTGTCATTTCAGTCAAAGAGGGATGGAGGGATTATCTGTGCCATTGATGATGATAGTAACAGTTGTCGCTTAATGGTAATAATCATTTCCAACTAGAAGAGAGCAGTTGTTAAGAGAGCAGTTCTCTGTGGCTGGTTCATTTTATCATACCCCAAGAGTTACAGTTCATTATGAGTAATGCTTTGCCCTTTTGGTGTGCAGCATCTTTTTCCACATGCACAGAAAGAGCGTGTGCTCCCGAGCTATTTCATCACCGAACGTGGCTCATCAGGGTCCCTTTGCACCGCTGCCCAATGGGGAGGTGGGGGGTGGCCCTCAGCTCTCAAGCTAAAGCCCGTGAAAGGACCTGGGAGGGACTTTTGGTTAGAAATAAAAAGGTGTCAGTTGTGCTGAACAGGCCAAGGACCCCTGATGCCTGCTTGAGGTCCTTTGGAAAGTAAGCCTCTT
Source organism: Bos indicus x Bos taurus (assembly GCF_003369695.1). Taxonomy (NCBI): domain Eukaryota; kingdom Metazoa; phylum Chordata; class Mammalia; order Artiodactyla; family Bovidae; genus Bos; species Bos indicus x Bos taurus. The sequence continues at coordinate 76,529,555 of NC_040083.1, read as the reverse complement.
TCTTACTTGCAGTGCTAGGAGTCCTTCCTGCAACACCAAACCCTTTGTAGTGGTTTTTCCAGAGTCTGAAAGTCTGAAAAATTGATCACACTTTTTTTTTTAATTTAATTTTATTTTTAAACTTTACAATATTGTATTGGTTTTGCCAAATATCGAAATGAATCCGCCACAGGTATACATGTGTTCCCCATCCTGAACCCTCCTCCCTCCTCCCTCCCCATACCATCCCTCTGGGTCGTCCCAGTGTACCAGCCCCAAGCATCCAGTATAGGATCACACTTCTTTTATCAAGAGTCCCAGAGGGAGGCATGAGAGATATATTCTAGGTATAAGTACTGTCCTGACAAATGCCTGCTGGAGCCATGGGCGCTATGCTTATCTGCTGTTGAAAGGAGTTTGCGGTGCGGGGCGGGGTGGGGGGGGTACTGGTTCATAGCTGTCAACCAAAATGTGCATGAGAAGGATCATGAGTTTATATGTATGTTCCCAAAGTTATGTTTTTCTATTGTTCTTTATAATGATTGGAGGAAGACCACTGTATTTTAAGAAAAATTGTTGAGGGATGTTTGACCAGCCAAAAAAAAAAGTTTCACCTATTTGTTTTTATAAGATCTGAGGATGGTTACTGGTTAAAAATCCCTGGAGATGGGAATGGCAGCCCACTCCAGTATTCTTGCCTGGAGAATCCCATGGACAGAGAAGTCCAGCAGGCTATACTCCATAGGGTCACACAGAGTCGAACGTGACTGAAGCGACGTAATGTGTTTGCATGCTGATTAAAAATAGAAAGTCTTTTTTTTTTAATTTCCATTTTCACTGAGGAGGCTGCTCACCTAATCGTTTCTTATCCCTATCCCCATTTCTGGGCAAGATCTCAAAGTGGAGATGAGGAAGTCTGTCTCTGCTTTATAAATGGCTGTTCCTCTCCCCATGTTCTCACTGTTAACAAACCACCCAAATGACAATACCCTGGGATCTGCTGATGCAAAAAAGGGGGCCCTGAGCTTCCCTGCGGTAGCACTTGGCTTCCCCAGCCTTTATCTGGCAGGTAACAAAGGGCTGTGCCAGAGGAGCCCTGCTGTTCTTGGGGCAGTTACTTGCTCCTGGCATTTTAAAGTGGATTTTTACATTTTTCCCAACTCTGCTCCTCAGTGATGTTCTCATTTTTAGCACTTACATGGCTGAGTAAATGCTTTTCAGCTGTTGACTTAAGTGCAACTCAGTCTTCTTCTCTTCCCTCCCATATCCAGCCTTCCTTTTCCTTCTGTTCTTCTGTTAGGAGTGCTTACCTAAATGTGAACTTTTGTTTGTTGGCATGTTGTGCCAAGTGCATGTACCAAGAACCTATTGGATCTGTCCAAACACCTCTGGGGAGGTTGACGTGCCCCCCGGTGCTGTTCCCTCTTCCAAAGCAGGAAACAGAGGTGTTAAGTGTTTTGCTTAAGATCACTGAAGTCTCTTTTGAGGTTTGAGTGCTCCTGGTGGGCTTGGGTTTCCCGTCATCCTGGGTGCTTCTATCACTGATGCCAGAGTCTTAGTACCACAGTAGAAGTGAACGAGGGTGTTGTCCCCTGCGGGGTGCCCCATCTAGTAATGCCACATAGTGGCTCTTCTTGATGACACTGTCAGAGAAGGGCCCCGAGCAGAGCATAGGCGTTACTGCCTACATGTTACCTCTGTGTTGGGTATTTCTTGCTCTATAGATAGCTCCTTCATCAGACATGTCCAATTCCACTTCTGAACCAAATGTTTGGGCAGATAAGTGTCATCTTTTGCCCTATTCCTCTTTCTCTGTAGCTTAAGAATAAGGCATGGAAGCTGGAATAGCAGAGAAACTGAGCTGCTAGACGAAGGGAGTGGGCTTATCTCCACAAGAGGATTTTGACCTTAGACTAGTCCCAGGAAGCACATGCCAGCTGTCAGCTGGAGCCTGGAAAAGCTCCTTTTCCAGCATTTATGCAGCTGGTGGGGTGTCTGCCAGTGCTCCAAAGCTGAGCTTTTGACCCTAAACCACTGCCAACACATTTGGGTTTAATGCTTTAAAATTTTACATAATTGTATTTCTCCCCTTGTTTAATTTTCTAGAAGGTAATAAAGAGAATTGCACTTAGTTTGGTGGATTTGCTTGTGTGGAGATGGGAAAAGGTAACAGGGATGGGGATGGTCTTCCCTCTCCCCTTAAATTCATTATTCTTCTCCATAGCAGTTATGAGCTTCAAATGTCCTACATATTTCATGTATTTATTTTCATTTTATATCTGTTTATCCCACTAGAATGTGTCTTCCATGAAGATAGAATTTTTTGTTTATATCTAAACCTGTGCCTGATACCTAGGAGGTACTCATTTTTTTTGTTGATTTTAATTAATCCCCCCACTAGAAGTAGCTATTGTAAGCAACTCTAGAGTCCCTGAATCTGTTCCAGCTGTTGAAGGGCAGAGGTTGATTTGTAGGACCTGAGATTTTTCAAAATAGAAATCCTGGAAATTGCTGTAGTGACTCAGACTGTGGACCTTCTAGACCAGTGTTCTAGCGGGATAAATGTGATAGCAGCACTTGGCTGTTTGCCTTAACATCTGCCTCAGAGGTTGGGCACCATCATTCATTAATTCATCTAGACAGGGAGAGAACTAATCCTTTATCAGTAAGCAACTCTGAGGCTGGAAAGCTGAATAAGACATAAGGGTCCAAACCCTCATAAATCTTGTCATCAACATTTTAGGGGGAAATTATTTCTTTTCAGCTTCTTCCAGCCCTGTGAGGGGCATTCCTTAGTTTTACTTCTTGCTGTATAATATAATTTTGCATCCACAACCTTCAGTGTGTTCTTTAAGGAGAAGCCTGCTACTACCTGTGGTTCATTATGTCAAGATCATGCACTCTTTTAACCTATAGGAAATTTTTTTTCTTTTGTTGGCAACACAGGGCCAATGATGCTGGATCAATATGAGACCACCATATATGATGGTAGAAGAAAACGGGTAGAAAATTTCAGACTTGAAAAGTGCTGCCTCTAGGCTTCCCTGGTGGTTTAATGGTAAAGAATCCATCTGCCAATGCAAGAGACACAGGTTCTATCCCTGATCTGGGAAGATCCCGTATGCTATAAAGCACAACTAAGCCTGTGCACCACAACTATTGAGCCTGTGCTCTAGAGCCCAGGAGTGGCAACTACTAAAGCCTAAGCACCCTAGAGCCTGTGCTCTGCAGCAAGAGAAGCCTCTGCAATGAGAAGCTAGCACCACAACTAGTGAGTAGCCCCTGCTCTCCATAACTAGAGAAAAGCCTGTAGACCCAACCCAGTCAAAAAATACATAGAAACCAGAAGGGAAAGAGACACGTGTACCCCAATGTTCATCGCAGCACTGTTTATAATATAGCCAGGACATGGAAGCAACCTAGATGTCCATCAGCAGATGAATGGATAAGAAAGCTGTGGTACATATACACAATGGAGTATTACTCAGCCATTAAAAAGAATACATTTGAATCAGTTCTAAAGAGGTGGATGAAACTGGAGCCTATTATACAGAGCGAAGTAAGCCAGAAGGAAAAACACCAATACAGTATACTAACACATATATATGGAATTTAGAAAGATGATAACAATAACCCTGTGTACGAGACAGCAAAAGTGACGCTGATGTATGGAACAGTCTTATGGACTCTGTGGGAGAGGGAGAGGGTGGGAAGATTTGGGAGAATGGCATTGAAACATGTAAAATATCATGTATGAAACGAGATGCCAGTCCAGGTTCGATGCACGATACTGGATGCTTGGGGCTGGTGCACTGGGACGACCCAGAGGGATGGTATGGGGAGGGAGGAGGGAGGAGGGTTCAGGAGGGGGAGCACATGTATACCTGTGATGGATTCATTTTGATGTTTGGCAAAACTAATACAATTATGTAAAGTTTAAAAATAAAATAAAATTTTAAAAAAAAAGGAAAAAAAATTAAATACATAAAATTACTAAAAAACAAAAAAAATGCCACCTCCTGATTTTTCTGCTAGCTGCTTGGCATCCCTTCTCTGATAAGGGATCTAGTGGTGAGCCTACCACTGGAACCTTGTATGAATTTCTTCCATGATCACATCCCAGAAAACGGAGGAGGAGATGGCAGGAGCTTAGTGACTTTTTCCTGTCTGACTTAGCAGCAACATATATGAAAAGAATTACAGCTGTTGGTCTGCTGTAAACTCAGAGTGAATCAGCACTGAGAGGAGGCTGTTGATAGGGAGCAACAGTTATGTTCAAAGTGAAGCCTGTGATGGTCCCCTCACCTGAGCAGCTCTGGCAACTGCTGGGGCTCCAGGCTTGAGGAAGCACAGAGGGGGCAGGAATATATCCAGGGTGAGGGCACTCAAAACTCCCATATGAGGAGCAGTTACAAGCACTGGGGATATTTATTTGTATTAATTTTTTGGCAGTGTGAGCTTTTTATTGCAGTGTGCCAGCTCCTCTAGCTGTGGCACATGGGCACAGCAGTTGTGGTTGGTGGGCTCTCTGGTTGTGGTGTACAGGCTTAGTTGCCCCGCAGCATGTAGGAATCTTGGTTCCCCGACCAGGGATAGAACTCAAATCCCTTGCATTGTAAAGCAAATTCTTAACCCCAGACCACCAGGCAAGTCCCTCAGGATGTTTATTTTAGAAAAGGCTCAGAAAGACCTTGAGCTGTGTCTTCAAATGATGGAAGGGCTCTCCATGTGGAAGAAGCATTAGATCATTCTGAAGCCTCAGGTCTTGGAACAAGGATGGCTGAAAGGCTTGCCTACAGTCATGGAATTCAAAGATGGCTGCCTGGGGACCACCTCTGAGCCTCACTGCGTGGTCCCTTAGGAGGAGTGCAAATCCCTGTTTGTATCCGATGAGCTCAGATAACTATTGAAGCCAGCCTAGGGCATGGCAAGGAAATACGCTGACCAGGTAGAAGAGAAAATGACAGCTCTCATTTGGGTCTACCTTCTCTGAGCCTCCTTTTCTCTATTTGCCTTCAGTCAGCTGATTTTATTCCCCCAAATTGAAATATTGGGAGTCTATATTAAAATATATATATATATTTAACAATATATGAAATAGTTAATGATATATGGAATAAAAACACTTGCATTTAATGATATAACTCACTATTGTATATATCAATAATATATATGGTATACATTACAGAATGCATGTATTGTAATGTTGGAACAACCTGAATAATTAAAAAAGAATAGATGAGTAATTTCTAGTATATCATATGAACTATTGTGCAGTTGTTATAGACAGTGATTTAGATCTGTACCTAATGTCCTAGATGGATGGGCAAGATAGTTGAATGAGATAAGAGAAACATGCATAGTATGATCTTATTTTGTGAGAATAAATTAAAAAATTACTTATGTGTGTAATCATGTGTGAGGATGGCAAAAGTGGAGAAGCATAGAGATGAAGTGGTTGTTAACAGTGGTTGGAGAGTCTGGGGTGGGGTGGGGAGCTGGGGGACAGAAAGGGCAGGAATGGAGACAAAAGGGAAGGAAAGTGAAAGGGGAAGGCTCATCTGTCTGTCTATCAGTATCCATCTGTCTATCTGTCTTTCATCTCTCTATCATCTGTCTGTCTAGCTTCATTGGTTGTGCTTAAACATGTATTAATTTTGAGGACCTTAATAAAAGGAGGAAGAAAGAAAAGAGAAAAAGCCTTTTTAAAATGCTGTTTTCTTTTTTGTTCTGTTGCTTGTATAACAACTGTCTCAATCTTTCTATTAAGGACACATTTTATCATTAAAAACACTATTAATTTTCATTTTTTAGAGATGATTTAAACAAATTGAAAAAAACCTGGGAAACGTGTGAAGATAAAGTATTTTGAATCAAAACTGAGTTTCTAGATATTGTGAAAGATGAATGACTTAAGAATCCATTTGTGTTTTTCTTCATTTTTTGCTGTATAAGAGGTGTACATTTTCCCCTTGTACTCCAGAAAAATGCTCCCTTTCTTAAATGTAGGGAACACACGGTCAGTTAAGAAACAGTTAAGTCAAACAACTCAGTTAAGAAATTTGCTAGTTTCTGGTGGAGAAGTGGAGCGTTGAGTAAAGGGTTCTGACACCTGTGTGTGTGCGTGTGTATTTTTAATCAGTTTTTCTTTCCTGAGATATCCAGCAAGATGCTGCTATGTTTTCCTGGGAATTGGATGCTTTCTTCCAAACTGTTTTAAATAATTATTTTCCAGATTAAATTACCCTCATTATACATTCATTTTTGATGCTGATAGTCCTTTCTACATAAAGAATTTGTCTACATACAGAATAGTCCCAGACGTTATAGAATTGACTGGTGATTTAACCCCTGCTTATTATGAAAGAAGATTTGAGACAGAAGAGAGTGCTATTTCATAGTCACATTTGGATGTAGACTCAGAGATGATCTCAAGCACCATAATGATTCAGAGACAAATAATAATGTCAGGTCCATAGAAATAATACTACTAATCATCATACTTCTTTGATTTTAAGATGCTCATTTTGTATATGAACTGAAATCTAAATGTATCTTACTATACTTGTGTGCATTTATTAGGTTAATATTGCAAGTCAACAGGGGTCTTATAATTAAAGGTATCAGAAATCCTATAGAATCCCCTTGGGAGCTTATTGAGTTCTGGATGTTTTAATGCAATTAGTACATTCCAGAATCAACAAACCTCAACCAGAATTTCAGTCTACATATAGCCATCTTGATTCAGACAAAGCAAGAAGTTATAAAAGTGTTTCTTTTCATGCAAGCGACTGCCTCATTGATAGATAACACTAAAATAATACTAAAATTATACAGAGTAGAATCTGTACATGGCAGACTGCATTTTAAGAATCTTGATTTTAGTTCAAAGGCACTATCACTTTGGGAAAACTAGTCATGTGTGGTGACATTTTTCCATCTCACAGGCTAAAAAAATATTTCACTAGGCCAAAATCCTGAGTGGTACTTAGGAACAATGTATGTGTCAGAAGAGAGTGGAAAGAATTGGAAGAGAAAATGTTATTTGAAGCTGTGGCCTGGAGAGAAGGAAGGAGCCGTGACATGGAAATCTGTACTGACCGACTAGGTTACCTGTATCCTAGTTTGCTTCAGGTGTCTTGTCAAGCATTTCCATTGAGTTTTGTGGTCACTGTTGCTTTGTTTCTTCTTTCAGAAAATCCTCCTCCCACTCCCCCCAGGCTAGAGTGGGGAAGGCTGCATGGCTGACTCGCCTGTGTGTGTTTGAGTTCATGGTCTTTTGCTGCTTTTCTCATGCTTTTTCTTTATGATGTTTCAGCTCATCCACCATACACCATGTGCTTTAGAGTGAAATTCTACCCACATGAACCCTTGAAGATTAAAGAAGAGCTCACCAGGTATTTTGTTTGTTTGTTTGTGTGTTTAACGTGCCCCTTGAGCCAAAGCCAGGGCCGCTGAGTCTTCCTTCTAGAGCAGAGCATCTCCACCAAGCAGACGCCTCAGCTCAGTATTTGGCTTGGCATTGTTTCTCTTGCACTTAATTGTCTTGGGATTTTTCAAACCGTTGTCATTAGGAGTGTAATTAACTGTGCCAAAAAGCAGTGGGGATAAGGAGGAGCTGCTCCCTGAAAACATCTGACAGTGGGTTGCTAAAAATAAACAGAAGATGACTGTCTTTAGGATATGGGCAAATTCATAGCTAGTGCAGCCCCTGGGACTTATCCTGGGGATCTAAGATTTTCTGGAAGGGAAAAGATCCCTTGACAGAATGGAATGTTTGTCATCCCACATTCCACTTGCTAAACGACCAACCGTGGAGCCAGCTACCCTCTCCTTGTAGAGTGTTCTCAGCCCAGCTATTTGCATTTTCTAGTTCTTGGGCCTCCCCCCACTTCTTGTCTCCTTCTGCCGCGGCCACGCGCAAATAGTCTACTTTCTGGAGGTTCCACAAGCAGCCTTGGCAGTGCCACTGAGCAGGGTCCCAGGAGGGCCTACTCGGTGTATAAAGAAGAGCCCATGCTCTTAGTGCTTAGTTCTTAATGAGGCTTTGATTTGATGCTTAGTTCTTAATGAGGCTTTAATTTGATGACTGCAAAAAGTCTTTGCATCTAGTCTTCTCTCAGAATAATCTGTGTGGGTCCAAGCACAGAAGAGAAGCAAAGGCAGTTGGCCCTGATCATTGTGTGCAGAGGCACGTGTAGGGTTCTTGGGGGTTGTGCCGTCTTATTATCCATGAGGGGCCAGTCAGGCTCCACCATAGTGGCAAAGGGTGACGTTGGAAGGGAGCCTTTCTCTATTAGTAATTTGTGCATAGCCATTGGTGGAGGTTTGTGCTTAGGGGTGGGGCAGGGTATGCAGGGGAAAGGAGATGATGGACATTGTAAGTGGTGGTTGGCATTTTGCAATCTGGCCTGCCTTTATTAAAAATTAAGATAAAATTCACATAACAAATTATTTTTTGTTGTTTCAAAGTGTACAATTCAGTGCCATTAAGCACATTCAACATGTTGGGCAACCATCACCATTATCTAGTTCCAGAGCATGTCATCATCCCCCTGACCCCCAGAAAGCTCATACCCATGAGCAGTTACTACTCACTCTCTCATTCCCTGGCCCAGGAAACCACTCATCTGCTTTCTGTCTCTATGGGTTTACCTGTTTTGGACATTTCATGCAAATAGAATCAAATTGTATGTGGCTTCAGCCTGCTTTTGGCTTGAAAATTTAATCATTTATTTGTTAAGTTCTGCTATCTGCAAGGGCTGTATGAGCTACTTAAATAAATAGAGAGAGAGACATATTGGAGATATTTGTCCTCCCCTCTGGGTGCTAACAGTGTAATTAGGAAGATCAAATCAAATACTCATGCCAGGCGTTATTGCATCAGGGGGCCAAAATGGCTCACTTTTGTCACTTGTTTGCTTTAAAATCTTTTCTGGAGGATAAAAACTGAGTATGTATCACAATATAAATTAAGGATGTGTTTTTTGTTGTTGACATTGAGAAAAGCCCCTTTTGAAAGTAAAAGGGTACAAAGTTTTAGTCACTAACTCCAGTTAAATCCCTCTCAGTTAAATTTGCTAGCATTTTCCTACTTTTGTCTGAATAGCTAAGGTATTAATAGTGGAACATTTTTATGTCTCTGATGGAAATTAAGATAATACTGTGTCCTTGCACAGGTAGAAATGGGCTTTTCTGAGTTAACACTGTCCTTAGAATTTGAAAGGAATCTGCAAACTATGGAATGACTCAGATACTTAGGTTTAAACCCTATCTCGAAAGAGTTTAGTTTTTCTTGTTTGATAAGTTATTTTATCATAAATTAATCTAAAATTTAAGAAGAAGTTAATAAATGAGACGCTAAGATCACATTTATGACCAGGCTTAGGTGTAAATAAACACTGAGAAAGAAAAGCAGTTTTAAAAGAGCAAAACAACAAGAATACTCAGCAAGAAGGACATTTGAAATCATTTTTTAACCTTTTTATCTCTCCATTTACACCGTCACCTTACAATCTTTTAGATTCCTAGGGCTTTAGGTAAATGCTATATACAATTGAGTGTAATAAAAGCATATTGCTTTAAAATGTTTTGGTAAGAACCATCTTTAAATTCATACTAGATGGAGAAGTGTATCACCAATGGTACATAATAATGTGTGACCCCGATCCTCTTGTGTTTTCATTGCTTAATTCTTTCATGCAGGGAGGGGTGAGACTACATGTAAATGCATTATTATTGTTGTTTTTTGGTGACTGTTACATTAAAAAATGAGTATCTGAACCTGAAGCCATTTGCAAGGCTCAGTGGATTATGTGGAACCCATAATAATCCATGATTATTTCTAGAGTTTGCTAATTTGAGTAAGGACCCAATCTCAGCTGTTGTGAAAGCTGATTTTCTTTCTCAGGAAGCTTTCATCAGACGCAATATCTGAGTTATGGGATCAGAACCCAAACCTCTGATTTATGAGTGAATATTTATTTGAAACCATTTTTCACTGCTAAACTCACCAAAACGTGGAAAGGAATGCTTTTGGTTTAATGTATACATTCAGCATGTAGCAAAGAAACTTGATGGCATTCAGCCTGGCAGTTTAAAATCTTTAAGAAAGATTTCATCATCTCAAGTATTCGTACAACCCTGGTATTCTGAATAGTCAAGGGCCTTGGTCCTCAAAGTCAGGTCACTGAATTAATAGCAACAGCGTCACCTGGGAACTTGGTCTCTGCCCCAGGCCTGGGATGGGGTCCTGCAATCTATATTTTCATAAGCACTCCAGGTAATTGTTGGAGAGGGAAATGGAAACCCAGTCCAGTGTTCTTGCATGGAGAATCCCATGGACAGAGGAGTTTGGCAAGCTATGGTCCACAGGGTCTCAGAGAGTCAGACACAACTGAAGTGACTTTGCAGGTAATTGTAAAGAACAGCTGTGCTGTGCTGTGCTTAGTGACTCAGTCATGTCCAACTCTTTGCAACCCCATGGACTACAGCCGACCAGGCTCCTCTGTCCATGGGGATTCTCAAGGCAAGAATACTGGAGTGGGTTGCCATGCCCTCCTCCAAGAACCACCACTTCAAGGCAATTGGATTTTCAAAAGCATTAGTTCCCTTAGGTAGATATTAGAGCATACAGTTCGGGGGGGTTGGTATGTCCCCAGAGTTGTGTCACCATCACTGTAATCCCCTTCCACAACATTTTTATCACCCCAGCAGCAAACCGAGTACTCAAGCAGTCCTTCCCGTTCTCCCCTCCCCTCAGCCCCTGGCAGTTATGAAGCTACATTTCTGTCTCTGTAGACTGGTCTATTGTGAAAATTTTATACAAATGGAATCATACAATATGTGGTCCATACACCTTTTATGTCTGACTTTTCACTTAGCTTAATGTTTTCAAGTTTCATCCCTGTTGTAGCAGGAATCAGTAGGTACTTCCTTCCTTTTATGAGTCAATAATATTACATTATACGGATATACCACTTTTCTTTATCCTTTCATAAGTTGATGGGCATTCGGCTTTGCTATGATGAAGAATGCAGCTATGAAAACTCATGTACACGTTTTGGTGAGGAATAAGATTCTGATTTAATTAGGTCTGGGTAGGATCCATGCTGGTATTGTCTAAAAGCTCCCCCGTGTAATTCTGATATGCAGTCAGGATGAGAACCTCTGGTTTAGAACCTTTTTACTCAAGTGTGATCCATACGCCTGCAGCTCAGCATCACCGGGGAGCTTATTAGAAATCTGGACTCTTGGGCCTCACCCAGACCTACGGAACCAGAATCCACATTCTAACAGGATCTCTGGGTAATTCACAAGCTCACTAAAGTGTGAAAGGTGTCAGTTTAGGGAGATACTCTGGGTCCTTGACAAAATGGGTCCTTTGACAAAATTCACAGTAACCCAGACAGGAAATTTATTAGGGACTACCTTTATGCCCTGCACACAATTCCATACAAAGCTGGGGACAGAAAGTGTCACTTGAGCCTCCACGGTGTCCCCAGTGCCTAGCACTGTCAGGGCCTAAAGCAGGTGTGAGGTAAAGATTCATCAGATGGAACCACCAGGGAGCCACTGAACCCATCAGTGCATCCCTGAGTCAGGAGATGGTGAGCTCCAGTGCTCTGGGATGGGACTAGGTGGGCTGGCAGCACCTGAATGGTCTGAGCACTTCAGGCAGGCTCTCTAAGTGGGGCTGTGCATGAAGCTGCTTTGTTGTCATTCAGTTGCTCAGTCATGTCTGACTCTTTGCGATGCCATGGACTGCAACACGCCAAACCTCCCTGTCTCTCACCATCTCCCGGAGTTTGCCCAAGTTCGTGTCCATTGTATCATTGATGCCATCCAGCCATCTCATCCTCTGATGCCCTCCTCTCCTTCTGCCCTCAATCTTTCCTAGCATCAGGGACTTTTCCAGCGAGTTGGCTGTTTGCATCAAGTGGCCAAAATCCTGGAGCTTCAGCTTCAGGCTGAGTAAAAGATGAGATTGTTTGAGCTCTGGAGGTAGTGACTGGGACCGATGGGGTGCTGCCCGTACCTGGCCTCAGGAACCTGGAAAGAAGAAAAAGGTTGATCTCTGCGACTTAAACTGTAAAATAAGCAGAAAGAATCTGCAACATCTGTAAAGTTACTTTAGTCAGAGATAAGGACCCTAGGCCTGACCCTTCAATGAAAGAATCAATCCAGCTAAGAAATAGGAGGAGATCTGAAGAGGGCATGATTGGCGTGGAGGAACAGAGGAGACAGTGGTGACATGACCTGAGCTAGGAGTGGCAAGCTAACACCCCGCCCCCCACCCATCCCCAGCTGAATCGAGCCAGGCATATTTTTTTTGTTTGGCGCTACAGTGTTTTCAAAAATAGAGTTTGCTGCAACATTAAAATTCAAAGGATTTTACCTCTCAATGAGTCTCTGTGATGCTGGAGCTGCACGGTGCTGATCCTTCCACGGGAGCCAGCACCTTCTGTCCTCTGCTCCTCGACCCCTCACCCCAGCCCCTGTCACTCAGAATCAGGTTTGTCTGACCTGGAGAAGATGGCAGGAGAGGATACTAAACAGATGACAGCTCTCACTGAGAATAAGCTGGCTTCCTGGCCTTGTAACCACGTCTTTTCGAGGTTGATTGAGTGGGACTAGTCTCTGTAAGACTGAGTGTGTTTCCTGACTCATTCCACCAAGAGCTCGGGCAACCTGTACCTGAAGTGCCGGTGGGGGCGAGGGTGTCTGTGGTTGTCATTGTGTGGGACTTTTCTCCCAGGGACGGTGGCTGCTAGGCCCCGTGGCTTTCCTCTGTCCTCCCCGTGTCTCTTGGAAGTGGCTACAGACACTTCAAGTTTTCCGAACTCTGGGGGCCCCTCCCAGTTTTCCTCTGCTTGCCCTCCAAGCAGCGCAAGTAGGGTTCTGGGGACCCAGGTGGATTAAAGATACACAATCCTTCTGCTTCTTCCAGGCCTCAGCCAAAACTTATGGCAACTCTTTCTCCTTTTTCATTGCAGATACCTTTTGTACCTGCAAATTAAAAGAGATATTTTCCATGGTCGACTGCTCTGCTCCTTTTCGGATGCTGCCTACCTGGGTGCTTGTATCGTTCAAGGTAAGTGTGGGCCCAGCTGCGCATCCCCACTGTTGTACGGGACAGCAGAGCTTCGGCTGTTCAGAGCCTCTCTCCTCCCCAGCCTGTGCTCATCCTGTCCGTGTCATGGTTGGAGGCCAGTCAGGGCTGGGTGGTCAGCAGTAGAGCCCCCCTCCTTCCCTCCCAAGCCCCTGGGGTCCTGGTGGAAGGTGGGCTGTTGTGGTCCCAGGGGCCTCTGCATGAACAGAGTCCTCAAGGTCCCAAGGGAGAGCTCAGAGTCTCTGTTTCGAAGGGGATGGAATCCATGACTTTATAACAAGCTCTGAAAGATTATGGGGTCTTCTATGCCCTGAGCTCCAAACACCAAGTGTGGGGTATGCTGGGTATATTGAGCGGGCGATCTGTGTCCAGGAAGGCTGGTGTCAAACAGGTGTCATTTCAAACCTTTGATGAATGCCTTGATGAAATGTCAAGGCATTTATACAGGCATATCCACATGTGTAGTATGTGTATATATGTGTACCATATCTAATTCTTCAGCTTTACAACAGTCACATAGCGTGGTGAGGAGAACCCCAGGCTCACAGTCTGTCATTTCTCAGTTTGAGCCTGAATTCCCATTTCCTGGTTATTTCACCACAGACAAGTGATTTAAACTCTTTAAGCTTTAATGTCTTCGTATATTGAAAGAGGTGGTCATACCTCCTTCACTGCTGCATGATGATTTCATGAGACTTAGTCTGAGGGTTGAACAGGCCCCCGAGGGAAGTGACAAACACTTAGTGGGAAGTGGCAGACACTTAGGACCCAAGGTTGGTTTTCATTTGTTTCTACCTGTAAGAAAAAGTTGTTGGAGGGAAGGCAGTCTCCAGGACCCAAGGCAATGCATTGCCATGGGGAAGGGCTCGGGACACACGTGGAGAATGACTCAGATGTTCTGTTCCCCTGGGCCTGCCGGGAGGCAGCTGGGCCTGTTTGGAGGGACTCAGGTGTTCCAGCCATTTGTAGCTTGGATGCTGATGACATGTTTATGAGAGAAAGGGAGGGTGGGGAAGGGAACTAGGAGAAGAGAGGAGGGATGCAGAGAGAGGGAGAGAGAAAGAGAGAGGGGGGAGGGAAGGAAGGAAGAAAGGAGGGAAGGGGGTGAGAGAGAGATTACCAAATGAGCATGTCACCCTTATAAAGGATCTGAAATAATGAAGGAGCTTATGATGGGGTCATAAGTGGTTCATGACAGTCACCTGTCTGATCACAATTCCAGGCTTCATTCACAGCTTAAGAGAAACCCCCATCATTCTCCTGGGGTTTCACTGTCACTCACCACTGTCCCCAGGGGATGCTCAGTGCTGCGAAATGGTTCCTAGGACCCTGTTTCTGGGTGTGCGCACTCTTTGAGAAATCTGAAGTTTATCTGTGTTGCTTTTCCCCTTCCTCTGGGAGCAACATAGTGCTGCTCAGCAGGTTTTGGCAGCACTGTTAAAACCCTTGGAGACATTCAAGTTTAAAATCAGGATGACGGTGATACCCTGATGAGATTTAGTCCTTCCATCTCCTCCAAGGTGGAGTGCGTGCTTCTGAAAGCTGCCTCTCATACACAGAGCTAAAGAATGTTCGAACCCCATGGTTCTTTCCTGTGAAGACTGCAAGTTCCTGGTTAGGGTGCACTGTCTTCCATAAAGGAAAAGCAAATCAATACTAATCTGAGCAGCAGACTAGCCTGTGAGTGTTTCAGAACGCATTTAAGCATTAGTGAATCATGGTCAATTCTCCAAGGGCAAGCTCAATATGGATCTGTAATGGGAAACTCTCCATCCTGTTTTATGTTTGAGATAAAACCACAAAGCCCCCATCCAGATGATCAGGGTCCCATTTCATCCCTCGTTGCTATTATCAGTGGCCACACTCACAGATGCTGTCTGGAGAGTAGAGTTGGAAATGGACTGGCAGACCTCAAAGAAGCCTTTTAGCTCAAAAACGCAGTGGTGTCCACAGGCCATTTGTAGCAAATCCAGTAAAAGCTGGATTCATAAAACTCTCTGTGGCTGGGGGAGTTATTACAGCAGCCTTGGAGATCGTTACAAATGCAGATAAAGATCTGCTTTGTCAGAACTGCTTATGCTTTCAGAGTGATAGGAAATGGGGAGTAAAGGATTAGAAAGCTGAGGGCATGTGACTCTTTATTGGCATCTTGTTTGCTAACATTCTTTGAAGGAGCATGTTTTAAGCTTTCAGAATGTTCTGAGTATATAAAACAGGCAGCCACCCAGAGTCTGCTACCTGTACACACTGAATGTGAGTATTTTCAATGCATGCTTTGCATTGTCTTTCATAATGAAAATTGCAAAACAAACACACAAAGCCGTAGGGATCTATTTTTGGCCTTTCTTGGTACACATCTTTTCCTGTTCCTTCTGCAAAACAGTAACATGTCAGGATTACTGATCTTATCTCCTACTCCTGGATGTCCAATCCCTGTGGGTCTGTGGTTCCTTCTAGCTATTCAGAACTGTGTTAGATGTCACTTCCTCCAAGAAGTCTTCCTGGACTATTAAAGGAACCTCTCTCTGCACATTATTCTTTCTAGTGTCTCTGTTTTGTTGTCTTTTAATAAGCACTTATATCAGAAATTATCTTGTTAAGTTGGTTGGGGGCTTATTATGCATCGCCTCTTATGTAGAATCTAAATTTCATGGAAGTGGGACTCTGGGAGTCTTTTTCACTGCAGTACCCCTGTGTCTGGCACATAGTAAATTCTCCACTATGTTAATTGAAGCAGGGCACTTGCATAAATTGCACCAGAGTATGCTCTATCTCTGTACCTGGGAAAGAGTGATTGGTTTACTCCCTCATCCATGTGTTCTCCAAGCATTTATTGGACACTCCTAGGTGGCAGACATTGTTTTGTGAAGTCCCTTTGAGGGGTAGGGGCAGACAGGTAAACAGGAAGTTTTGATGGTGTCTCAGTGTCTACATAGAGGGACACAGGGGGTCCCCACTCTGATCCCATCAAGCGGCCCCTCATCAAGCAAGGGTGGTGAGGGAAGTTTTCTGAAGAAGTCGACCCTGGAGCTGTAATGTCTTGTATCTCAAGTTCTTTTGGAACAAGCTCTCCCCAAAGAAGGGAAGTGCCACTGCCCTGTGTGCCCTTTAAAGTCAATACCTATTTTGCCATCTTCTGATCACATTCATCATTTGGCTTCAGCTCTTTGGATTTTGCTGACAATTAAATTCTCTTTTATTTTAATTTTACATTCTCACATGCCAGCCCATGTGCGTATGTTATTTGTTGTAACCTTGCCCTCAATACCATGCGCAGGAGAGAACCACATGCTGCTTACCCAACTCCTCTTGGGATGGAAAACAGAATTTTAAATGAGCTTAATCATTCATAAGCTTTTGCTTCAGGTGAAGTCAAAGTTAAAGATAAGCTTCAAAGAACTAGAAAGCAGGGCAAGTGACGGGGCAGACGTTGACATTTACCTTGTCAGCAACCCTGTGCAGGTTCCATGGCGTTCCTTCTCTTAGTTTGCCAGGCTACTTATTTGCTGTGTTTGGCAGTACAAGGCCATTGTATCTCACAAGTTTTCCTGAAAGGAGAAGTACCCACCACGAACAATACAATGCAACACAAAACTGCATAAGCACAGACAATGCTACTAACCACTGTGCAAGCTGACATTTGCATTGGGTGTGGCATAGTTTACTATCAGTGATCCACTCCCTATGGAAAAGTAGGCTCTGAGTTATACCATTTCCTAAATTTTGGGGTCCATAGCCAGCTCACAGGGGTCATGTGTATGTGTGTGTGTGTTTATATGTGTCGGTGTGTTATGGGTGGGTTTTTTTTGAAGGTTAGATTGAGTTAATCACTAGTTGGTGGCTCACTTTCATCCCTGGTCCCATTGGCCCACCTATTGGTTGAGTTTCCTTTTTTTTCATTAGTCTTATTCCTAAAGGCAACAACTGGATTCTTGTATGTCATTGACTTGACATAACATCCTTGTAAAATGATTAGTATTATTTTGTGTGTATATATTCTTAAGTTTCATAAATTAAATAGGGCTATATTTAATCCTTCCTTTTTATGCTCAGAACCCTGGGGAATCTACTCACATTTCTGGGTATAGTTCTATTTTGTTGCTTTGAATTGCTGCAGAGAGTCCAGTGGGGTACATTGCCCTTGTGCTATTTACTGCTCTCAGCAGTAATGAACACCCAAGTTGCCCCATATCTTTTGTTGCACCTAGAGTTTTTCTAGAATATATGCCCAGAAATGGGCTTGCTGGGTTGTAAGATTAGACTAAATACTCTGGGCTTGCTCTCTAGAAGAGCTGCATGCATCAAGAATCTTCAAATATGTCATAAGCACTTCTATTTCTTCATGTTCCGGCCAACACATAGAATCATCTGACTTACTAAACTTTTTGTTAATCTTATAAGTATAAAGTGACATCTTCGAGTTTTGGTTTGCATAGCCCCCTCAGCACTGATGAGTTTGAGCAACTCTCCATACATGAGCTCTTTGGGTTTCCCCTTCTGTGAATTGGCTGTTGACATTCCTTCACCTTTTCCTATTGGAATTCCTCCCCACTTACTTATAGATTTGTAGGAATTTTTTTTCTTTATTCTAGATATTAGCCTTTGTCTGATTTCTATTTTGCAGATATGTTATTTCAACTTATTATTTTGACTATATTAGTGAAATGTTTTAATATTGATATCAAATTAATCAATTTCCCCTCTGTGGCTGATGACATTTGGGATCTTAGTTTGAAAGTCCTTCCTCATGTCTTGTGCATTTAGGTTGTACTGTAATTTGAACTCTATTGAGAAGCTTTAAAGAGCTTTGCTTTCCTCCCTGTTTTGTCCTTTTACCATCATTAGATGATTCAACAGTACAGGGACAGTAGATGCAAATTACAGAGTTGGATGTGATTTTGCAGATGTGCTCAAGGCATATTGATTTCTATCTACTTCAAAGTCATGTTGATGATCAAGTTCTTCCAATACAGTTTTCCCACCACCTTTAATTTACTTTCCTGGGCTATTTCTGCCTGAGATGCTTGCCTCTTCTGGCTCATTTTTCTTAGAAAGCTTGTGGAATCAGTAGAATGTACTCCCATTGCAAGAACAGCCCCTTTGCTGCTTCAGGCTGTGGTCAGTGCTCATCCTTAGTCCATCTTCTCATAGACCTTCTGGGTGCTCAGAAATGTGCAGGCATTTCTTTTTACCTCTAAAGATCCTCTGCAGGAACCCTGTATTAGAACCCAGAAACCTTAAAGAAACCTTAATCAGGGATGCTCAGCCATACTTAGACACGCTCTCTTTAATTTGAAGAGCAATCCATTTATTTTTAAATAAATAAATCCTCTTGGGTCCTTTATGTTTTGATTTTTTTCATTGAATGGGCCACACCTGCACAAATCTCAGAGTAAACAGCTCCAGTCAGGGAATTCTTTGACTCAGAGAAAATTAGCTATGAAAGGAGGCTTGAGGAACACTCAGTGGGTTCCAAATACAGGTGGTAACACTCCTATCATGGGGAACACTTGGAAATATTGGGAGGCATTTTGGGTGTTCACAATAGTGGGTGTGCCACCACCACCTAGAACCTGAAGGGTGGGAGTGCTCAATGGTTGAGCTCATACCTTGGAAGGTCTGAAACAATAAAGAATTGTTTATTTCCCCAAATGCCAATAGTGCCCCACTGAGAAACAACTATTTAGATTCCTTTACTGTATAGTTGAAGAAAATGAGACTCAGAGAGTTCATTCAACAAGTGTCCAAGATCACACAGCTAAATCTAAACTAGAATATGACCTTCTAGACACTCAGGCTGTAGTCTTTCCATAGAGACAAACACATTTTGTTGCGTGAGCTTGTTCCACTCTCTTCTTTTGGGTGGCAGGAGCCATTCCATGTATATCCTGTTTTTGTTGTTTTTAATCTTTCTGTTTATTTTTTATTCGTTACAGCTGAGCTTGGTGATTATGATCCTGATGAGCATCCTGAGAATTACATCAGTGAATTTGAGATTTTCCCCAAGCAGTCACAGAAGCTGGAAAGAAAAATAGTGGAAATCCATAAAAATGAACTCAGGTAATAGCGGTAGACGTTCGTAGGAATGATAGAGGTGAGAAAGTATTCATACTACAGGGAATGTGGAAATCATGTCGTGAACTAAAAATATTTGTAATGTGGGGGCAGACTGTTTCAGGTGGCAGGGCAATATTTCTGGGCACTGGCAAGGTCCCCCATCAATGACAGTCTCAATAATGTGGGGTCCCCTGGGTGGCTGTTTATGAACCATCAGCAATTATTAGAGCCATATATTTTCTTATGGGTTTTGACTACCCTGAGTTTCTGAAAGTGGAATCTAGGATAATTAAGTAATCCTTTCTGTTTTGAACTTTGCATTGCCTCTCCCCTGTCCAGTGGTCTTTACAGAAATTTTGACCCCAAGAATTAATAGAATAGAATCCATTGGCAAGGTTTCCTTTACTGAGCTGCTTTCAAGATAACAGATTCAGTGTCTGCTTCTCTTTGCCTTGTCTGTGAGGCTCTAGGATGATTGTTAACTACAGAGTAGTACCATTAAAAAGAGCAAAATCACATACAGTATTTATTCACTGTGTAACGGACACTATTCTAAGTACTTGTACATATTGGTTCATTTAATCTTTGCAGTAGTCCCGGAAATAGGTCCCATGGTTCTTCCATTCTACAGTTGAGGGAACTGAAGCGCAGAGAGGTTAAACATTTTACCAAAGATCACACAGCTAGCAAGTGATACAGGCAGGATTTGAGTCCAGGCGGCCTAGCTCCAGGCTTTTGAGTATTGTGGTACTTGTACTATGCATAGGCTAACAGGAAGGAATGAAGCATGGATAGGAATCATCACCAGTTTGGAATCCAGGTAACTCAGGTATTCTAGTAACTAGAACTTAGATTCCTGCAAATAACAGGGAATTCATTTTGATAATAATAGCAAGCATGGGCTGTGATATGACAAGTATGGATGAAGAACTACAAGTACTGAGGTGCTTCCACCTTCTGGGATCCTGGTAATTATATCTATCTATCTATCTATCTATCTATCTAATGTCATTGGATTATGAGCCCTGGAACAAATAACTGTCCCCTTGAGAGGGAGTGCCGAGATCGTGCTTTATGCAGGCACTCCCCCTTCTGGTGAGTTTGAGAAGACTGTATATGTGGGCCTTAAAGGTTCTGCTTTAGTAAGACCTTTGTTCTTAAGAGATAAAGATGATTAGACATCAAGAAATTGTACCGATTTCAGAAACTAACATACCTTTTCTAGGGGTAATTTTAGGGTATCGTCTCCTAATGCAAGTTTTGTTGAAAATATGACCATCTGCCTACTCTTTCTACATTTCGGGGACTAGCAGGCTGGAGGTAAAAGTAAAGTCCTGATGTTGCCGTGGGGCTTCCCGGGTGGCTTAGGGGTAAAGAATCTGCCTGTGATGCAGAAGATGCACGAGATTCCACAAGTTTGATCCCTAGGTCAGGAAGATCCCGTGAGGGCATGGCACCTCACTCCAGTATTCTTACCTGAAGAATCCCATGGACAGAGGAGCCTGGCAGGCTGCAGTCCGTGGGGTCACAAGGAGTCCAACGCAACTGAAACAACCTAGCACAGTGTTGCCATGAGGGCTGTGGACCAGCAGCATGTGAGCAGCACAGGGTGAGACCCTTGGGACCAAGGAGTCACAGCCACTGTGCAGCTTAATAGTGAAAGGAGGTGCAACAGTCTGCTCTGAACATAATTTGCAGGGCCTCAGATGCTTGGAACATATGATAATAAATGTTTGTTGAGCTCTTACTGGATGCCAAAATACTATGCTAAGTGCCTAGCATACATCACCCCACTCAGTCTTCCCGAACTCTACGAGGTAGGTTCCATTGTTGTTCCCCATCTGAGGTGAAGAAAGCACAGCCTGGAGTGAAGGACTTGTTAGTAGCAGAGTCTGGACTTGAACCTTGTTCTTACCTGACACTAACACCCATGCTCTTATCCCCTGGGCTGAGCAGCCAGAAGGCAACCTGGTAGTCATATGGATGTTCCGCAGTGATCACCATGGTGAGGGTGGAGACTGTGATAGGAGAACCAGTTAGTTCTGTCATCCAGTACACATGCTGGGGACCTCACAAGAATAGGAGTAGAAAAAACTAAAGACAATGTCTTGAGAGACATTGAAGCAAGACTTGGTGACCTACTGAGTTTCATGAGTAAATGAGTGGATTAAAGAAGATTCCAGATTGCTTTTTGTAATCAGAAAGCTGTAGATTGGACCTTGTGCCAGCTCCTGAATTTGTTGATAACCCTGAAAGTAGTCATCATGCATCTAGAGAATATAGAGCATCAGCAGTCAGCTGTGGTTTGTAGATCCCAGAAGTAGATGCCACGGCTTGGCCAACACTGCTTTGCTGTGTTGCGACACATTTGTAATGCCCAGATGGCCCTTGTGAAGAAGTCAATGTTGTATGTGTGGAGGATGAAACAGCCACAAATCATGTGATATTGCAAAGAGAGATTCAGAGGATATTTTCCTGTGTGTTTTTGCTCCTTTTTCTCCTTAAGTAGATATATGTTTATGAATCAGTGCAGCAGAGAGAGATTTCAAGTTTGATGAGAAGATAAGAAGAGCAGCCAAGCTGATAAGGTAGAAGAGAAGGGGCTTTTAGAATTGGCTGGGAACTTGCTGCAGAGACTGGAGGTGACCCTGGGGATCAGCAAGCCCTTTGTGCACAGGTCATGAACGTATTGATCTTCTTGTGTGGGAACTGGACCTTTGGCTGGACTGCTCTGCAAACCTGAGAGTGCCCGGAAAGAGTCATAGATGGTAGAGACCCGTCTGTGACTTGGTGAGGCTGCACCAGGGTGTTACTATCTTACTCTCCATGGTTATCACAACACCTGTGACCGTCCCACACAACAAAGGGATAAAGCATGATCAATGATCTGTCATTATGGAAACTTTCTGAAAGGTTTCCAGTTGGCCTTTGTTGGGGTTTGAAGGGTCCTCCCAATAATGTTCCGCTCCTACCCATTTTCTGAAAAAATCAAGAAAGAAAACAAAAGAGATGGCAAAAGAGACTCTCAGACACTAACAAAAGGACCATGATTTGCCAGATAAACAGTACTAATTCTGGGGGTTCACAACCTTCTCCAGCCTTTTTACTTGATTAGAATCATTCTCCTCCTATGCTCTCTGTGGAAGGACTAAAGTTGTGATTCTTGAGAGAAAATTAATCAGAGAGGAAAATCTTTCCTTCTTAGGAGGCTACACAGCACTTGAAGGTGGACCCAAGGTGGCTTGATAGACAGACCTTAATAAGAGAGTTCTTTAGGGGGAAGAAAGAGAGAGAGAAAGACTCCAGAATTTTGAGGTGCTTGAAAATATAAGGCCAAGATTTTAGTAAGTCTGCTTGGACTACGTGCTTAGACTCTTTTAGATGTTGAAGAGATTTGTGAATGAAGTTCATGGGTCAGCTTTGCCTCTTCAAATGTGCCACATCACTGACTGACAGAGGGGAGAAGACATAGTTTTGCAAGTGTAATACTGCAATTATTGATCATCTTTGTATCAGTCAAGGTAAGCTAGATTTTCCTGAGGAAACAACTCCTAAAAGCTCAGTGGGTTAGAACAAGAAACGTTTGTTTCTTGCTCTGATGTACACCCATGAGAGGTCAGCTGGGGGACTTGGTTCATCATTGGCACTTAGGGCAGTCACGAGCTTGGATTTGCCAGGAAAAAGAGAGCTGTGGAAAGCCCTGCTTTAGCTTGGAAGTGATACATGTCACTTCTGCTTATCCACTGTGTCAGAACTAGTCACATGGCCCCACTCAACAGCCCGCCAGGCTCATCTGTCCATGGAGTTCTCCAGGCAAGAATACTGGAGTGGGTAGCCATTCCCTTCTCCTGAGGATCTTCCCAACCCAGGGATCGACCCCAAATCTCCTGCACTGTAAGTGGATCCTTTATCATCGGAGCCACCAGGGAAGCCCCAACACAACAGCCAGGAAGTGCAGTTCTGATTCAGGTGTCCAGAAGGTGTGAAGTGGAAACAGCTGGCAAACATCTCTTAATGGCCTTCACAATCTCATTGACTAATAGAGTTTTTGTTTTAATAGACTTTATTTTTTAGAAGAGTTTTAGTTTCACATTAGAATTAAGAAGAGGAAAGTATACAGATTTCCTCTATATTCCCTGCCTCTCTACTTGTACAACTTCCCCCATATCTATGTCCATCCCCCACCAGAGTGGTACATTTGTTATAATAGATGAAACTACATTGATTTGTAGGTATTATGCACAGCCCATATACTTTAGGGTTAACCCTTGAGGTTGTACATTCTGTGGATTTGGACAACAGTATAATAACATATATCCATGATTATAATAGCATATAGAAAATTTTCACTGCCCTGAACATATTCTGTGCTCTGCCTTATTCATCCCTCCCTAACCTCTGGCAACCACTGATCTGTTACCTGTCTCCATAGTTTTGCCTTTTCTAGAATGTCATGTAGTTGAAACCTTATAGTATGCAGCCTTTTCAAATTAGCTTCTTTCACTAAGCAGTATGTACTTACGATTCCTGCTTGTCTTTCTATTGATAGCTCATTTCTTTCTACTGCTGAATAATATTCTGTTGTATGTACCACAGTTTATTTATCCTTTTACCTAGAACATATGGTTGCTTTCAAGTTTTGGAAATTATGAATAAAGTTATTATAATCGTCCATGGGCAGGCTTTTGTGTGGGCATAAATTTTCATCTCCTTTGGGTAAATATCAGGAAGCATGATTGTTGGATTGTATGGTAAGAGTATATTTAATTTTGTAAGAACTGCCAAACTGTCTTCCAAGTTGGCTGTGCCATTTTGCATTCCCACCAGCCATGAGTTCTTGTTGTTCCACAATCTTTACCAGCATTTGGTGTTTTCAGTGTTCTGGATTTTGGCCATTCTAGTAGGTATATCGGAGAGGGCAATGGCACCCCACTCTAGTACTCTTGCCTGGAAAATCCCATGGACGGAGGAGCCTGGTAGGCTGCAGTCCATGGGGTCGCTAAGAGTCAGACATGACTGAGTGACTTCACTTTCACTTTTCACTTTCATGCATCGGAGAAGGAAATGGCAACCCACTCCAGTGTTCTTGCCTGGAGAATCCCAGGGACGGGGGAGCCTGGTGGGCTGCCGTCTATGGGGTCACACAGAGTCGGACATGACTGAAGTGAATTAGCAGCAGCAGCAGTAGGCATATAGCTGACAGAGGTTTATTTAGAAAGATTTTTTGTAAAAGCATCTTTGGGCTTCTTAATGTCCTCTGAACTAAAGAATGTAGATACGTATCATTCACATTTTTAAATATATGTCAGTGCTAAAACTTGCTGAAGGCAAATGCTTCTTTTAGATCAGGTGTAGTTAATGAATTTGTTTGGCTCTTTGGGCTGTATGGTCTCCATTGCATCCGCTCAACTCTGCTTCTATAGAGTGACATAGACAATACATAAATGAGTGAGTGGTGATTCACTAAAACCTTATTGACAAAGCAGATTGTGGACCAGATTTGATCCATGGGTTCTAGTTCACTGACCTGTTTTAAATACCTGAGTTCCCTGGTGGCTCAGATAGTAAAGAATCTGCCTGCAATGCAAGAGACATGGGTTCGATCCCTGGGTCAGGAAGATCCCCTGGAGAAGGGAATGGCTACCCAGTCCAGTATTCTTGCCTGGAGAATTCCATGGACAGAGGACAGTCCCTGGGGTTGCAAAGTGTCAGACATGACTGAGTGACTAACACTGACTTTTCAGAACAGATCTAGAATCAATTTTTTCTTCACTATCCTGACTCTGGTTGGATGGCATCACCGACTCAGGATGTTTGAGCAAGCTCCAGGAGATGGTGAAGGACAGTGAAGCCTGGTGTGCTGCAGTCCATGAGGTCACAGAGTCAGATACGACTGGGTGACTGAACAACAAATCCTGACTCTGAAGATAATTTTAAGGCAAAAAGATCCATATTTGTTTTTAAAATTTGGTATAAGAAATGAGCTCATGATTTATACATTTTGAATTTGGTATGCAGAGATGAGATTCTAGCAATAGGACTGCTTAGAAATAGGATATTCCTCTTTCTAGAGCCCTCTGGTGGCTGGAGGACGCCATTGCCATAATCCCTGCTGGGTGTATGTGCTGTTGTGTCCAACTGTTTGCGACCCCATGGACTGTAGCCCACCATGCTCCTCTGTCCATGGGATTTCCCAGGCAAGAATACTGGAATGGGTTGCCATTTCCTTTTCCAGGGGATCTTCCCAACCCAGGGATTGAACCCGTGTCTCTTATGTCTCCTGCGCTGGCAGGCTGGTTCTTTACCACCAGCACTACATTGGAAGCCCCCACAATCCCTGGGGATGTGAGTTATGTTTTACTCTCTTGGTTTCTGTTTTCCACAGCTTTAATCCCAACCATCTGGGTTAAGAGGGATGACCTCTGCCATTAGCTCTGAGGGTGCTTGGAGGGGGTTGAAGATCAAGAATAAGAATGACTTTACTCTCAGGAACCCTGATAGGCTTCCCTGAAGTTTTTCCTGGAGTTTCTACTCAGCTAATCCTCTCAATACCAGTTCATCAGGTTTCTTGTTAGAAGCCAAGATTTTTGAATCAGTTCCAGTCACAAGACATCAGCTTTTAAATATTCGGAAATCTCAGTTGGCAGTGAGGTGGTTTGATGGTGTATTCCTTGCCTTAAAGAACATAAAAATGATTGGATTAGCCATCCCCATAATGATCTAATACAGTGTGTTTCGTGCTGGAAGTAATGATGACACTGGGTGTATTTTAAACAGACTCGTTATCTCTTTTTATTTCTCAGAACTCACATTCTGTGTAAATCATGTGCCCTGGCTTCCTGGCAAGGATTTATAATATCAAAAATGTCTAGCTTTCCAGAAATAAGTGCCCTGCTATGGAAGGACCCTCTACCTGTGCTTCCAATTAGTAGTTTACAAGAGCCCTCTTAGGAAACTATTTTGTACAGTTTTGAGAAGAATGTTTACTGTTTAAAAGGAAGAGGGGAAATGTCAGATTATTTTACAACCCCAATCTTTCTTAAAATGTGTTTTTGCTCTGTCATCCCTGTTTCCCCTTGCCCTGTATCCTTTCCCTTCTCAAGGCTCTCATTCCAAAAGCCTAGAATCTCCTTTCCTCCCTTCCTCCCTCCCTCTACCTTCCTCCTCCCTAACCCTGCCCCTGAATCTCTTTCTCCTTACCTTTCTCTCTCTCCCTGCCACCCCTCTCCCTATCTCTGGTAGGTTATCAAATCCATTTTCATTCTCTGGTGTAATATTCTTCTTAGGAATGGGAAGATGGAATGATTTGGCATCAAATGCTTCTCCTGAAGGGCTTCCCTGGTAGCTCAGAGGTTAAAGCGTCTGCCCGCATTGCGGGAGACCCGGGTTCAATCCCTGGGTTGGGAAGATCCCCTGGAGAAGGAAATGGCAACCCTCTCCAGTGTTCTTGCCTGGAGAATCCCATGGACGGAGGAGCCTGGTGGGCTACAGTCCACGGGGTCGCAAAGAGTCGGACATGACTGAGTGACTTCTAAATCTTTGTATTATGTGGCTTAGAGTCAGGGACATTTCTAGAAAGCCTTGAAAGAAAGAAAGAAAAAAAAAAAAAGAAAGAAGAAAGATAGCGCTAAGTCGTGTCCGACTCTTGCAACCCTATGGACTATAGCCTGCCAGGCTCCTCGGCCAGGGAGAAATGATGTGTGCACCCAATCCATCAACATTTCTTATACAGATGAAATCTGGCTAAGGTGACTTGAAGGGAGAAAGCAATGTCATGGAAGTGCAACACAGCTTTGAAGAAGGACAGAGGGGTAGTATTAAAAGCTGGACTCAGTCATCACTTATTATACTCTTTGATTACCCTTGACATGTGGTTCTAAATTATGCATAGAATCAAAGACATTTTGAACTTTTGATGAAATTATAAGTGTATTTATCCATTCTTCTATCCACATACCCATCCATGATCCATCCATCCATCCATCCATCCACATATCTGTCCATCCCTTCATGCAGCAAATATTTGTTGAAGAATAACTATGTAGCAGAAACTGTAAAAGTGTCAGATGACCTACCTAGCCCAGTGATCTTCAGCTGCTTCTCCAACAAGCTGGGAGCCTCTTCATCACCTACGTGCTCCATGGCCTGATGTTTTTGAAAGATTCTACCTGAAAACAATATTCATGAAGCAACAAGTAACTTGCTTCTGAATTTTTTTATTGGTCATCCATAGCTTTAATTTGGAGAAGGCAATGGCACCCCACTCCAGTACTCTTGCCTGGAAAATCCATGGATGGAGGAGCCTGGTAAGCTGTAGTCCATGGGGTTGCTAAGAGTCGGACATGACTGAGCGACTTCACTTTCACTTTTTACTTTCATGCATTGGAGAAGGAAATGGCAACCCACTCCAGTGTTCTTGCCTGGAGAATCCCAGGGACGGGGGAGCCTGGTGGGCTGCCGTCTCTGGGGTCGCAGAGAGTCAGACACGACTGAAGCAACTTAGCAGCATAGCTATAATTAACATTCAAAGCCTTTGAATATCAAGAGGTCACTGGTCCAAAGCAAAGAAACTTGACAGCTAGTTATGACACTTGAGAGACTCTTGGAGTCCAAAGCAGGGGTTATAATGATAATCCTTGGATTATCATCTGACACAGATAGATGGTTTTAGGCCAAATAATAGTTTTGAAAAGTGGAAATCAGTTGGAATAAAATTCGAGCTTTACTTGCACCTGCGGGATTTGTTAACACAAAGCCCTGAGACCAACACAGCAAAGCTAAGCAGCAGTGCCCTTTAAAAGAGTCACTTGTTCCCTGAGTCGCCACCATCCTGCTCAGCCCGTTTACGTTCTTCCTCCATTTGATTGTTTGTGACCACCTTGTTTCACCAATAAGGAAACAGAGGCCTGGGAAACTCACTTATTCAAGGCTATACAATTATGAAGCAACAGAACTTGACCTGAAACCTGAGTGTTCCTATAAAGTACCCTGAAGTTTCTCTAAGTGGCTGCTCTTCTGTATGTCTTGTCCCTGCCTGGCCCCAGAGCATCACCACTGTCTCCTCCAGAGCATGGCAACCACCCACATTTGTAGCTATTTAATGCTCTGCATTGATGTGGTCCCTAATGGTCCTCAAAGATTTTACAGAATATAATTTCCCTAAGTAAAGAGAAATGACAGACTGGGCACTCTTCCAGTTAGGATGTGGAAAGCATGAGACATTGATCTCCCTCTAACACCAAGATAGCATCAATAAGCTAGACAAATTACAAAGTCATATTTTAAAAACTCATCTGAACATGAGGATGCAAAAAAACCTCAATGTACTAAAATCCAGAATGTCCTTCCTGGGGCAGCAGAGACCCGCTGCTGCTTTCACCTCTGGTGGTAGGGAGAGGAGGAGGAATATGCCAGAGGTGGGGGGCAGGGAGGACGCTAAGCCTTTAACAAGCCTTTAGTGACTATGAGTGGGCTGACCTGACTGGTTGGAACCCCAGAGTCTCTAGCGTGAGTTGGAGTCTGGGACCCCAGGCCTTCCCTGAGTGAAGAAGGACAGTATGCCAAAGCTGGACAGGGCAGGAAGGCTGAGTGAAACCCCTCTGAGGCACTGCTGACCTTGAGCCACGGCAGAACATCCCTTGACCATGGCGACGGACACGACCACAGGAAGAAAAATAATCATCTGAGGTGCAGAGAGCCGTGGGTGGGACTGAAGAGCAAAGGAGATTTCCTGAAGCTCAGAGAGTTGACAGCAAAGCTGTAAAGCATAGCAAGCTCTCCAGAGTCTCGTGGATGCTAAGAATCCAAGCCCTGCTGAAGGGCAAGTTCTGAGAGCACTCTTAAACTTTTGAAGCAGTGGTAAACAAACTCTAAAGTTGCAACCCAGTTGCACCAAAACCTAAGCTAAGGCACGTTGAGAATTCTACTTTGCAGTAGCAGATCATTCTACTGATCTTATAACCATGAGCCTAATTCTGAAGCTTGCAGACCCAAATGGATCAGGTGGAGCCAAATCCACCCCCTTCGCTGTCCAACTGTGCTCCAAGTGGCCCAAGTCATTGCTGGCAAGATTCACACCTCACTCCACAATTAGGGTCCACTAATAATTTGCATTTCTTCTTGGGATGCTGTGCATTTTTGTACTCTATGCAGTGATATGCTAAAGGAGAATCAATAAGAGAGTGTTCCTCTTGGCCATAAAAAGGTATTCAAGACAGGCAGAAAGAAGATATATAGCTAAATACATAATCACTTGACCTTGCCTATTTTATTAGAAAAGCATATCTTAAGAATTATTAGTTCTCGAAAAAGAATTCAGCATAACACTGGTCTTTATCTCTAAATATCTCATTAGAGACACTATTAATCTTAGTAGAACAGTTCCTGGTGCAAGATTTAAAGGATAGAAAATCATTATTTTCCATTACCAAACAGAGTTTTTGCCAGAAACAAATGGCCAGTGGGAGATTTGAAAGAAAAACAAATTTCTATTTAATTGAGCTAATTGTCTTCCTGAAAACCTACTAAATGGTTGCTTCCTTAATGAGTCAGGGAAACTCAGTATTTTCTTAGTGCTGTTGAGATCTCTACTTTTTCCCTTTTGGTTTTGAACCTGTTTCCTTCTCTGAACATTTGTAGCCTTTCTTTGTATATGATTTTTTAGATTAACTCTGTTAAGTGTGTAGCCATTGGAGATCTAAGTCAAACCCAATGCAAACGATACCAATTTGAGTACTTTTATTTTGAAGAGGGGTCATTGCTCTATTGTAAATACCTTGGCATGCTTCCTGACGCTTCCACCAAAAAAAGATTTCTGATTTCAGTCATGTGCAGAGCTAGCAAAGGAACAAATGCTATTCTGAGGACAAGGAGGAAGCACGCTCTGTGCCAGGTGCTAATCCTATGGCTTTATATCTGTTAATTGTTTATTCTTTATACCAAATCTTAGAGATAGGTACTATTTTTAATCTTTATTGTGTGGAAACAGACAGACACAGCTTCAGTTTTCTATTCCTGTGTTCAGTTCCTAGATCAGGGTTCAGCAAACTTTTCTATCCTAGGCCATTTAGTAAATACCTTAGGCTTTGCAGGACACATGGTTTCTGTTGCAATCACGCCTTTTGCCGTCATAACATGACAGTGTCCACAGATGGCACCCAAGCAAATGGGTGTGTCTTTGTTCAAAAAAAGCTTAATTGATGGAGACTAAAATTCGAACATCACATAATTTTCACAGGGCATTAAATTATTCTTTGATCGTTTCGGGCCATTTACAAATGGGGAAAAAAAAACACCAAAAAACATTCCTAGCTCAGGGCTGTGTAAAACCAGACAGTGATCTGGATTTAGCGCACAGAGAGTCTAGTCTGGGGATCTCTGACCTAGATTAAAATGGAAACATCACTGCTGTCTAATCAGATCTAAATATCTGTCATCAGGGATGGAGTGCCTCATCACTGATAAGATGAAAAATGCTTAGAATTTGAAAAGTGCTTTTTAGAAGAACCAGTAGAAACCATGTCAGTTGGAAATGCTCAGCCTGGTATCCATGAGAGCAGGCAGATGACCCTGGACCATATCGTGTTGTTAGTGCAGGTCCTGAGAAGCATGTTGGAACCAGGCTGCCTTGGATTTGTATTCACTCCTCCACTTAATACTTGAGTAACCTTGAACAGGTTACTCTTCCTCTTTAAGTGTCAGAATCCTCATCTATAAAATAAGCATAAGAATTCCTGCTTGATGAATATTAAGTGAAAAAAAATATATCTACTGCTTGGCAATATAAACAATTATATATTGCTCAGAACAGGAGAGTTTAGTAAAAGGTGGCTCTGCATGGATATCTGTTATATTCCTGACCTATTCTGTTTAATTCAGCAGTGCTTTTAGATTGTGTAATGCTTCACCCAGTAATTATTCTATTAAAAAAGGCAGGAATTATTTCTCTTTTAATCATTGTAAATGAATAAAATATAAAAGAGTATATGCAATATATGTGTAATTTAAAGAGTAGTTGAAAAACACCCATGACCCCATAACTTTGCTTATGAATTAGAATAGTACCAGATGCTCTCAGGTCTCCTAACCTGACCCTCCCAAATCACCTCCCTTCCTTCTCTATGCTATTCTGAATTTTAGGTTATTCATTCTCTTATTTTGCTTTTATAAATATACTCTATACATCAGTAAGTAATATATACTTTTTTTTCCTGTTTTTGACATTCATACAAATGAAATCAAACTCTATCCATGTTTTTCACTCCCCCCCCACCAATATTATGGTTTTGAGGTTCTTCACATTGATGCATACAGTCATAGGTGTTCATTTCTGCTTCTGTGTAATTAATTTTCTATCATATGAACATGTCACATTTAATGTATTAATTCTCCTGTTGATGGACATTGTCTCTAGGTTTCTGCTGTTATAAACAAAATTACTATGGCTTCTTGAATACTTCTCATAGGGATATAAGTAAAAGAGTCCCTAGCATAGATACAACCTAGGTGTAGAAAGCAGGTTCAGACCTGGGTCATGGAGTTTGCACAATTTCAGCTTTTCTAGGAGATGGTAGCTTGTTTGCTGAAAAGGCTGCTCCCTTCACATCCATAGTGTATGAGTCCCCAGTGCTTCACAGTCTTTTCCCTTTCCTTTCCTTTTTTTCTTAAACTCTAAGAAGTGGAAGCACAATACCAGCTGAGAAAAGTCAACAAAACATAAATTACAAAGCAAGTGCGTATGTAACCACCACCCAGGTCAAATAGAGAATTGGTAATTCCTCAGAAGTCCCTATTTTGCCCCTTTCCAATCTTTATCTTCTCCCTTCCCCCCGAAAGGTAATCACATCTCTGACTCTAAATATTTTAGTTTTGTTTTGCTAATTTGAAAAAGTCATATAAATGGAGTTCATTCAGTGGGTATATGTTTATATCTGGCCTCTTTCATTCAGTTTTATTTTTGTAATGGTCACTCATTTTGTGTGTGAAAACAGCTGTATAGTGTTCCATTGTATATCCAATCTACTGTTGGTAGACATTTGTTTCCTATTTTTTGTTATTACAAATGGCACTCCTGTGAAAATTCTATGTGTTTCTTGATGCAGCAGGTCTAGAGCCTGTTGTATGTATAATTTTGAGTGGAATTGCCGTGTTATAGGTCAGTATGTTTAACTTCAGTAGATAAGTTTTTTCAGTTTTCCAGATAGTTCTACCAAATTACTCTTCCACCAGGAGTATATGACAGTTGCTTTTGCTGCACATTCTCATGAGTGCTTGGTATTCCTTTAAATTTTGGCTGTCAAATGAATGTGTAAATAACTTCTTAAAGTTTTTCATTTTCCTGACCTTAAAGAAGTTGAGGACATTTTCATGTGATTATTAGCTATTTGAATATCTTATTCTGTGAAGTATGTATTCAAGTCTTTTGCCATTTTTCCTCCTGAGTTATCTTTTTAAATTATTTTATTGTTTGTTATTGATTTATTGGAGGCTTTTCTTTTTGTTCTACATAGGAGTCCTTTCTTTATTGTACACGTTGCCAAAATCTTTTCCCATACTGGGGCTTGCCTTTTCACTTCTGGGTGATGCTCTGGATGAAAAGAAGTCTTTGAGTTCAATGGTGTGCTTTCCAGAGCTGTATAGCACTGCATCCCTGCTACCATCTGGGGTGGAGTGTTTGCAATTAGATGTTCATCATATAAAAGTACAGGAAAGTGGTCAGAAAGAGACCACCTAGGTAAGCAAAAAGTTCCTCACTTTCCAATATGAACTTCTAAATTATAACCTTTCAAAATTAACTTGTTCCCAGATTGAATAGAAAAGGTGTGCTTTAAAACTGAACTTGAATTTCAAGAATAAACAATGTTCAGTTTACAGAAACTATAAAACTCTTAGAGGAAAACATAGCCAAAACACTCTTTGACATAAATGGCAGCAAGATCCTCTTTGACTCACTTCCCAGGGTAATGGAGATAAAAACAAAAATAAAAAAATGGTTCCTAATTAAACTTAAAAGTCTTTGCATAGCAAAGGAAACTATAAACAAGATGAAAAGACAACCCTCAGAATGTGAGAAAATAATTGCAAATGAAGCAACTGACAAGGGATTAATCTCCAAAATACACAAGCAGCTCATGCATCTCAATATCAGAAAAACAAACAACCCAATCAAAAAATGGGGAAAAAATGTTTCTCCAGTTTTTGGAGAAACAGACATTTCTCCAAAGAAGACATGCAGATGAGTAATGAACACGTGAAAAGATGCTCAACATCATTCATTATTACAAATATGCAAATCAAAACTGCAATGAGGTATCACCTCACACTGGTCAGGATGGCCATCATCAAAAAGTCTACAGACAATAAATGCTGGAGAGGTGTGGAGAAACGGGAACCCTTTTGCACTGTTGGTGGGAATGTAAATTGACATAACCACTATGGAGAGCAATAGGGAGATTCCTTAAAAATCTAGGAATAAAACTACCAGCAATCTCACTACTAGGCATACAAAATTTGAGAAAACCTTAATTCAAAAAAACACACGTACCCCAATGTTCATTGCAGCACTATTTACAATAGCTAGGACATGGAAGCAACCTAGATGTACATTGGCAGATGAATGGATAAAGAAGCTATGATATGTATGTATATATACATACACACATACAATGGAATATTAGTCATAAAAAGGAATGAATTTGAGTCAGTTGAACTGAGGTAGATGAAGCTAGATCCTGTTATACAGACTGAAGTAAGTCAGAAAGAGGAAAAGCAAATATATATTAATGCATATATATGAAATGCAGACAAATGTATCTGATGAACCTGTTTGCAGAGCAGGAATGGAGGGCAGACCTGTGGACACAGTGGGGTAGGGAAAGGGTGGGATGGTTTTTGAAAGAGTTGCAATGAAACATATGCAATACCATGTTTATAATGGGTAGCTAGTGCAAAGTTGCTGTATAACACCAAGAGCTCATCCTGGTGCTCTGTGACAACCTAGAGGAGTAGGGTGGAGGAGGGGTTGGAAGGAGGTTCAGGAGGGAGGGAAGATATGTATACTTGTGGCTGATTCACATCATTGTACAGCAGAAACCAACAAAACATTGTAAAGCAATTATCCTCCAATTAAAAAAAAAAGCCAATATGCGGCTTAGACAAAAAAGGCTGACAGTTTACCACTAAGGGGAATGGCCAGCTCTCTGGAGCAGAGGAGCTCTTCTTAGTATGGGGCAGAGTAAGAGGCTTTCATGTGAAGCAGCAGGATTTCCCGGAGCAGAGCTGATGGCCTGTGGCTGTGGGAGGCACTGAGCCAGCTGCTTTACCTCTAGTCCTGGTTCTCTTTGGCCTCCATCTGGGTCATTGAGCTGAAGTTTTGCTTTGAGGGCCACTGGAGTGGGGTGCTGCTTAGGAACATGCCAGTTAGCTCAGCTTTGTGCTTTGTTCCCCGCCAGGGGGTAGAGAGAGTGTATGAAAGAGTGAGAGAGAGAGAATAGAGACAGTGTGTATGTGAGGGTGGGGTGGGCATGGTAAGAAGGCAGGAAGCCCCTAATATTTGGATTCAATAATTTGCTTTATTTTCTGGTGAAACATAGGCATTTACTTCAGGAACTTATGAGAGAGCTATGAAGAGAGAAATACCTGTATGTTTTGAAAAAACTTTCAGAAATTCCCTTTTCCCTTCTCCAACAAAATACTTGGTGATTTTCTTGAATCTTTTGTTACTTTGTCAAGAAGAGAAATAATTATGACTATGACTTGAAAAAAAAAGAATCAAAGAAATGATCCTGATGGATTTGATGGATTGAAAGGGTCATATAGTGCCGAGCGGGGTGAATAAATAAAGAGGCGCCTTTTATATATATCCCAGTGAAATTTCAGAACACCAAAACTAAAGAGAAAATCAGGAAAGGCTTTAGAAAGACTTAAGTCTCCTAAAGCAGGAGAAGGCAATGGCACCCCACTCCAGTACTCTTACCTGGAAAATCCCATGGACAGAGGGGCCTGGAAGGCTGCAGTCCATGGGGTCGCTGAGGGTCAGATACGACTGAGCGACTTCACTTTCACTTTTCACTTTCATGCATTGGAGAAGGAAATGGCACCCCACTCCAGTGCTCTTGCCTGGAGAATCCCAGGGACGGGGGAGCCTGGTGTACTGCCGTCTATGGGTTCGCACAGAGTCGGACACGACTGAAGCGACTTAGCAGCAGCAGCAACTCTCCTAAAGCAGGTGTTTGAGTTAATCCCTCAGGAATATATTCTGTAAAGGATGAATTTAAAGATTATCCCCTCTATTAAAAGAAAAAGGTAGCATTTCTGGCTCCCTTCCCTTCCTTCTCCAAGTCCCTGTGGATAATAGAAAATGTATTAGAAAGCAGATGCAAGAAAGACTACCATTATTGCATCAGCAGTCCTGTGGTATCTCTGGAAGATAGGAAACAAATGGAAGGAATCCAGGTCAAACACATATACATGTACTTCTGGCAACAGATAACGGGGCAGCCATCATGGTGGGTGCATTTGGAACATTGGTTCCCTTGTGCTAAGTCATAGGCAATAGCAGGCTTGAGCTGGAGGTACTTGTATGGATAATACCCTGAAGGAACTACAGTCTTCAGCCTGAAATCAAGTTACTAACTCATACTCTTCTCATATGACATGTCCTGCCCTTCCCTACACCCTCTGGAGGCCATTGTACTAAACAAATAACATAAAATACAAGGATGAGCATCAAACCAAGAATCACCAAACACTTACGAAGGAAACATCAGTTCATTGAATAAGACACTCTGATGCAACAAACCAAAGGGCGGTCACCAAGAAAGTAGTATTAATGGAATCAAAGGGATTGGACTTTAAAAGAAACCAAGTAGATATCCTCAGAGGAGAAAGAAGAATTTATTTCATAAAACAAGAACAGGCATCTATTTCAAGAGCCAAGTAAATATTACATTGGAAGTGAAACATTTAATTGATATTTTAAAAATCACTCATAAATGGAATGAAAAATAGGATGCACACAGCTGAAGAAGAAATTAAACTGGAGGCTTGAATAAAGAAATAATTTGGAATGTAATATAAAAAGCAGATTTAAAGAATGAAAGCTTAAAAAGACATAGAGGATAATACTAGGAGTTTCAAGATCCATTTACTAAGGTCTCTCAAAAGAGAGAAGCAAGAGAGAGTGGTTGAGGTGAGGAAGGAGACTGTGAAGAGAAGAAAAAAATCAAATGGCCAAAGATGAGTTGTCTGGGGGCCTCCCTGGTAGCTCACTGGTAAAGAATCCGCCTCCCAGTGCAGGAGACACTGGTTCAGTCCCTGATCTGGGAAGACCCCACATGCCTTGAAGAAGCTAAGCCCATGCTCTACATCTATTGAGCCCATGGTGCTCTAGAGCTGAAGCTGCAACTACTGAAGCCTGTTGAGGTCTAAAGACTGTGTTCCACAACAAGAGAAACCACTGCAGAGAGAAGCCCGTGCATTGCCACAAGAATGCAACCCCCCACTCGCCGCAACTAAAAAAATGCAGACCATGCAGCAACAAAGACCCAGCACAGCCAAAAATAAAGAAGGAAAATTAGAAAGAGAAGAGTTGTCTGATGAAAAGTGTCCCTATAGTGCTTGGGTTTCCCAGGTGGCTCAGTGGTAAAAAATCTGCCTGCCAATGCAGGAGACACGGGTTCTATCCATGGGTCAGGAAGATCCTCTGGAGAAAGAAATGGCAACCCACTCCAGTATTCTTGCCTGGGAAATCCCAAGAACAGAGGCGCCTGGGGGGCTGTATAGTTCATGAGGCTGCAAAAGGGTTGGACACGACTTGGTGACTAAACAACCACAGTGCTCATCTTGACAAATGAATAAAGATGTTCCTTAGACGTATCAGGGTGAATATTAAGAGTAAAGAGATTTTGAAAAGCTTCACAGAAAAGAAAATTGGGATACTGTTTTGATTAGAAGCATAAGGACTCTTAGCTGTCATGAGGGAGTGGGAAGGGAATCCATCTTGGGGAGAGGCATGCATGGAAATAGAATTAATATTGCAGTATAGTTCTACTGTGAATATAATCCTGAATTCCTGTTGTTAGCAAACTCTTCTTGGTTGCTCAGGTTACTTACTATCCTTGGAGAATGGTTTGGATTCTCTATGATACATGTGAGATATTAATGTTAGTCAAAAGCAGAGTCTTTGAAATGCTGCATAATCCTTGTTTGGAAGCTAGCCCTGAAAGGACTTCACAGCCATCTGTATTTGCAGCCCCCTTTCTCTTCCTGGGGCCAAGACCTTGTTTACCACCCTGGAGGACACAGCTCAGACTAGAAATGGCTGAGGTTTCCTTTCAAAATCCAGGGCTTTCCGATAGAATGGTTGACAGCTCTTCTTTCCTGGATGGCTCTGTTTAGGCTGCTGATAGTGTAACACTTTGTACCCCAAACAAGAAAAAAATGCCCTATATCCTGGAGAATCTTTTGAAATAAGTAGGAAAGAACAGATGCTGAGTTTTAGTTCGTATTAAGATTGGATTTGCAAGGGCCTACTTATTGGTAACTTGATAACCTTGATTTAACTGTCCTGGTCACTGGAGTCTTTACAGCACATATGTGTTTATTATGGAACAATTAACCAAGGAACACGGGCTAAGATTTCTTAGCAAAAGCTGCTTGTGAGGGGAATAATGACCAGTTTATTGATCACTATTTCTATAGGGATTTCTCTCTTGATTTAGTTAAGAATATATTTTATTGATTGAAGGGACCCCATGGTTCTGTTATTTTTCATGTTAACTCCCTGAATCTTGTGTGATTTCAGAGGGCAGAGCCCACCTGTTGCTGAATTTAACTTACTCCTGAAAGCTTACACTTTGGAAACCTATGGGGTGGATCCTCACCCATGCAAGGTAACTACCTCTCTCCACAGGTTGACAGATAATGATTGTTTCACCCAAAAGACAGTTAATTGGTATACAGGCCTAAAGGAGCCCTTCTAGGATATTCCCACAGCCTGATCCATCACCCCTAATGAGAAGGGACAACAGTGTCCTGCAGTCATACATTTGGGTAGTTGATTTTCTCCATTGGAGTCTTCTAATTGCTTGCTCATCCACTCATCCATCAATTGGATGGTTTTACCCCCTGAGAAGTTGTGGGATCCTAACAGGTTTGTTTGCAAAGGCCATTGCCAGCAAGAATGCAGTCTTTAACAATGGATAAGCAGAAGGAAGGGCTTCCCAGGTGGCGCTAGTGGTAAAGAACCTACCTGCCAGTGCAGGGAGATGTAACAGACGTGCGTTTGATCCCTGGGTTGGGAAGATCCTCTGGAGGAGGACATAGCAACCCACCCCACTATTCTTGCCTAGAGAATCTCATTGTAGAGAAGCCTGGCAGGCTACAGTCCATGGGGTCGCAAAGCATTGGACACGACTGAAGCAACATAGCACACACACAAGTGGAAGGGAAAATCTTTTAATTGATCTTTAGAGTATATATTTTTCTTTCTTCCTTTACTTGAATTACTTGACAGTTTTTCTCTCAAGTGGGAGATCAAGACCACGTGTATCAGAAACACTCAGGCCCCACCCCAGAGCCATCGATCAGCATCTCTGGGGAACCTGGAACCTGCCTTTTAAACAAGCTCCCAATGTGGTACTCAAGCACATGTGTTTCGGAAGCATTTTATGAAAACAGTGTTCTTTTCATATCCTAAACCCACTGCACATAAACCAGACACTAACCTGAATCCTAAACTAAGCATTTATATCAACCAGGCTCTTAAAGGTGTGTTTTTGAGTCATACTAGGACATTTCTTCGGAGAAGGTGATGGCACCCCACTCCAGTACTCTTGCCTGGAAAATCCCATGGATGGAGGAGCCTGGTGGGCTGCAGTCCATGGGGTCGCGAAGAATTGGACACGACTGAGTGGCTTCACTTTCACTTTTCACTTTCACACATTGGAGAAGGAAATGGCAGCCCACTCCAGTGTTCTTGCCTGGAAAATCCCAGGGACAGGGGAGCCTGGTGGGCTGCCGTCTACGGGGTCGCACAGAGTCGGACACGACTGAAGCGACTTAGCAGCAGCAGCAGCGGGACATTTCTTTACCCAGGTGGGACCAGCTAATGGTATTCGGTGAAGTCCCCAGTACTAGAGCTCACAGCTCAGGCTGGACCTTAGAAGGGCCTGAGGAGCCCCATCATGCCCTGTTGTCCAGTCGCATGGGGATGTGAAGGTGCAGCCTGGGCAGAGAGCTGGCAGGCTGGTTGACAGTGGCATGTGCATCTTCTGCCTCTGCCCACATGATTATTTCAGAGTATTTGCCAGATGTCTCTTTCTGCTAATGGTATAAATTAGATTATTCCACTTCATGAATTAGATTTTATCCACAAATCTGATCCTCTCTGTCTGTTTTATTTATTACCTGGAGACTGACTTGAGTTTTGTTGTTATCTTTGTTGTTCCTTTGCCTTAATTTATCCATGCTTAGTTTTCCTGCTGGAGGCTGGAATCAAAGGAGGCATTTCCAGGCATATCTTTATTTTTACATTACCAGAAATCCCATATGGGGTTGACTAGTTAGTTTAGATGCTCAGGGCTTTGGTTTCAGGGCTAATGACAACCAAGAACAGTTTTCCTATTGACATGGTAGATCTGACAACTCAGGTAGTCCCATAAGGCACTTGGAAGTAGACTAGTGGTTTGGGAGTAACCTGTATTTTCCCAGGAGGTTTCTGGGGAGGCAGAGGTCCACTCCTCAAATAGAAAAGCTACACATTCCTGGCCCTCGCCCACATTTTAGAGGTATTATCCTTGGAAGTCCCATCTTAGAAACTTAGTTTATGGCTATGATCTTTGTACTTAACCTAAAATTCACCCAGACTGAGGATGAATAAGCATATAATTTACCCTTTATTTGATATTCCTTAATTGAATATGTTCTTATTTCTGGTTTGTTTTTTTTTTTTCAGGATTCAACAGGCACAACAACATTTTTAGGATTCACCGCTGCAGGCTTTGTGGTATTCCAGGGAAATAAGAGAATCCATTTGTTAAAGTGGTGAGTACTTCTTTGGAAAATAATTCTTGTTTTCTCTTAATCTTGTTTTTCTTTCCCAGTCTTTGACTTTCTATTTGGAACTGCCAGGTAGAATGCCTAAGATCCATTTCCCTGCCTTGAAGCTTCTTACAAAGAGATTATTCATCTATAAATGAAGTTCAATCTTGGTTTCCCTAGACCTCAGGAGACCTGGAGTGTGTCCCAGGCTCAGAGGCTCTGCCTCCAAAGGGAAGGTGTCCAGGACTCCTGGTGAAGAAATACCAGGGGTGACCACAGGGTGCCTCAGGGCAGGGTTAGGGTGCAAGTTCCCTCAGACAACAAGGACCCCCTCTATTTCTGTCACTTCTTTTCATTCTCTTCTGTTGAATTCTTGCTGCAGACCCACCCCTCTGTAATCCAAAAGCACCAGTGAAGATGATTCTGACTCAAAGGAACAGGAATGTATGCTCACAGTGGCTTACAGATGAGAGGACAGCAAAAGTTCCAGGGGTCTGGCAGCCCCATGGTCCTTTAACTTAACTACCTGGCAGCATCATGAAGGACTTGCGCCTTTGCATTTTCTTCTCTGCAGTCGCAGGGTGGTAGCTTTTGTCCCCAGATAAAATGGCCATGCATTCAACTTCAGTTGTCAGATCTTCCCATGGCAACACCCTCAAGGAGAATAGCCCTTTGCATGTGTCTCCTGTGAAGACAAGGATAGCTTTTTCAGAAGCTCTGTAAGAGACTTCCTGTGTATGTAATTGGGCAGGGTGGGTCATATGTGCCTCTTTAAACCAATCCTTCCAAGAAGTAGAATTCTGTGATGAGGTTGGTCAAATCAAGATTCATCCTCTTGGGGAGAACATCATCTATATGAACACTTGATCTAGAGGAAGAATAAAGTATGGATTCTGTCCGTAAGGACGTGGGAGAATGGACCAGGAGTGCCCACTATGTTTTGGTAGAGAGTGAAGAAGTCGGCAGAAACTAACACAACATTGTTAAATAACTATACTCCAATAAAAAAAATTTTTAAAATAAAAAGAAAGACAAATCAAAAAAATTGGACTTATCTTGACTGTACTTTAAAACACAAAGAGTGAAGAAAGCTGAAAATTGTGTGTGTATTGGAGTATTGTAAGGGCTTAGTCTTGCTCATAGCTTCAGCTTGATTTGGTTCCCT
Source organism: Bos indicus x Bos taurus (assembly GCF_003369695.1). Lineage (NCBI taxonomy): Eukaryota > Metazoa > Chordata > Mammalia > Artiodactyla > Bovidae > Bos > Bos indicus x Bos taurus. The sequence continues at coordinate 76,488,204 of NC_040083.1, read as the reverse complement.
CTCTGATGGTCCTTGACAGATTTGTCACCTGGTCTCTCTGGGTGGTGGATTCACTCTCTTGGCTTGAGCCCTAGGGGTCGAAAGTTTTTGATGGGCCTCTGGGCATCCACTCTCAGTCCTGGATTGAAATTGCTCTCTCATGCGTATCTGAACCTCCATTTCATGGTTCTTTTAGCATCAGGATTTCTTCCAGCACCTTTTTATCAAGTCCCCGTCCACTCCATCGCTTCTTGGCACTCTTCTCTGAGCACCTGCCTTCCCTTCAAACCTTCTCTACAAGAATAGAATCAACCAGCTCATGTCCACTTTGCTTCCTACACCTTCTGCTCTATTTTTATGATCAGCCTTCTCTTCCTAAGAATGCTAATTTGCCTAAATATCTTCCCTACCTACTCTGTCATTGCCTTTATTCATGTCATACTGTCAGTTCGCATCTGTGCCCACATACTCTCTTCCTCCAGAATGAGCATTCTCAAACTTTCGTGTGTCTCTAATAAATCACTTAACTGTCTGAGTCTCAATGTACTCGTTCCTAAAATCGGCATTCATTATATCCAACTACTTTTCAGGAAAGAAAGGAGATGGGGGAGAAGGAAATGAAATCGTGTGTGTGAAAGTGACTTGATTTGTGAACTAGGATGTTTTATAAATACATAGCATGGTGGGTTACCTACTTACTTCTCTGTGTCTTCAGTATTTGTAAAGAAGCTCTGATGTTAACCACCCTTCACTCCATTCCAGAATAAGTTCTCTAAGGATTTTCTGACTTTAGGGAGCATGGGCAGGGCTTCCCCCATTCTCTCCTACAATTACAAAAGGCTTGAGGGTCCTGCAGGGTGTTTGATCCTTAGGTACCACTCAGCTCGAGTCCATGGGTTAGACCTGTGCATATTGATTGCTAGTGTCTCCCCTTGGAGCTCTAGTTTCTTCCCGGGTCCACTGAAGAGTTGAGATGGACAGTCCCCAGACCTTCTGTTTCTAGGTTCTAAATCTTGGTATTTCTGGTGGGATGTTGTCATCCCCATCTCTTCCAGCCGTGGCTTAGGAACACATTTGCAACAGCCATGTACATGTTACTAAAATAAATTTTCTTCCCACGTTAAACCTAGCGTTGTTTTGTTTTGAACATCCACTGAACTTTATCCCTCTTGCAAATCCTCACCACAGCTTAATATGACCTCACTGTTCTTTTTCCCCAGGAAAAGCACAGGGGCACATATCACTGTCCTAGGAATTAGATCAAAGGAATAAAAATAGAATTCCCTCCTCTCTTTACACTTATCTTCTTAACAAGGAGGTGACCTTAGGTCTACATTTCAGGTAGATTTTAACTGAGCATCTCCTTTAAATGAAGCCTCAAGTCTTTTGACTATAGTTCCTCAAGGTATCCTTATAGTTTTGAGCATTTCATTATCTAACAAAATGGTTCATGTATAAACAGGGAGGGCAGAAATGAGAATTTTGAAATGTGGTGCATGTCTTGGAGATGGATGTGAAAGGATACAGATATTGTGAATCCATGTGGTTTCATTAACCAAATCTGAAATAACTATTACATACTTCCTACCTCACAAAGTGGGTTGGCCAATTAATATTGGTCATTAATATTTGTGAAACCTCTAGAGCTCCTTGGAAGAAAGGTGCAGCTTAACTGTAAAAAATAAACAATTCTGAGCTGCCTACGGATCCTCTCTTGGGAAGAAAATTGCTGTAGAATTCACTTGGGGGCTCTTCCCTGCTCATTTGGCCTCCAGCAATAAGATAATATCTTGTTTCATTGCTGTCTGCTTGGCATTTGTGAGTCAGATGGATTCCTGTGGGAAAGCGGGTACCTTAATTAGCTGCCACTTTTTGTTTTTCTTCTCACCCAAAGAGATTTTCTTTTCTTAGGCCAGATGTCTGCAAATTGAAGTTTGAAGGGAAGACATTTTATGTGATTGGCACCCAGAAGGAGGTCAGAAACTGCTTTTCTACCTGTCTATTGTCAGGTGTGCATGCGTGTGTTTGTACATGCGTGTGTGCAGGTGTGCCTGTGCATGAGAAAGTTTCAGGTATGACATGTGCCTGTAGTAATATAGCCCCCAAAGACCATGATGTTAAAGTTTGTGATGATACCAGAAATTTAGAAGTAAATAACACCAGGTTTACACATTTAAGAATTAATCCAGTGAACAATGCTGACCATATACCCCTGTGTAAAAACTAGGTTGTAATAGACTTGGGCTTTCCAGTGCCTCAGATACCTGCAATGCAGGAGACCCAGGGTTTGATCCCTGAGTCGGAAAGATCTCCTGGAGAAGGGAATGACAACCCACTTCAGTATTCTTGCCTGGAGAATTCCATGGACAGAGGAGCCTGTTGGGCTACAGTCGATGGGGACAGAAAAAGTCAGACATGACTGAGATACTAACACTTTAACTTTCATTGACTTGAGAAATAGCTAATGGCTCTTCTCCCTACCTCTATCAATTGCCAGAATACAAAATTAGGAAACAAATTAATAGTACTTAAAGATAGACATCAACCAGTGTTGATTAGAGTTTTATGAAAAGTATAAGTCTTGGGAATTTTAAAATCAAGGAGTTACCACATGTAGGTTGGGTTTATCATTTGAGAGGAGGCCATTACTGAAGAGCCTCAGAGCTCAGTCTGAAAGTTTCTCAATTTTCTTGAGCCTAGTGTTTAAGCACTAGCTATTCAAGAACGGTGAGCAAATTTTAAAATTCATCCAAGTATGATTGAGAGGTAGGTGATGCCTGGAGTGTTGAGAAAGATTATGAAGCTGTTCTTTATCCAAAACAGGACCTGGAGAGGTTAGTTATATCTGCAAAGGGTGAGGGAAGGGGGAATATGATTTTAGCATCTTCTAAGTACATAGTAGAGCATGCTGCTGCTGCTGCTAAGTCGCTTCAGTTGTGTCCAACTCTGTGTGACCCCAGAGACGGCAGTCCACCAGGCTTCGCCGTCCCTGGGATTCTCCAGGCAAAAATACTGGAGTGGGTTGCCATTGCCTTCTCCAGTGCATGAAAGTGAACAGCGAAAGTGAAGTCACTCAGTCGTGTCCGACTCTAGTGACCCCATGGACTGCAGCCCACCAGGCTCCTCCATCCATGGGATTTTCCAGGGAAGAGTACTGGAATGGGGTGCCATTGCCTTCTCTGATAGTAATGCATAAGTTACTTCAATTCTGTTTGATATGCCATGGGATACAAATAGGTAAATTCTTAAAAGAAAAATATGAAAAACTTAAACTGTGTTTAATGTGCCCTTAATTGTTTTGTTATATTTTATTAGAAAAAAGCCGTGTTGGCATTTCATACTTCAACACCAGCTGCCTGCAAGCATCTTTGGAAGTGTGGGGTGGAGAACCAGGCCTTTTATAAGTAAGTCACTGTTATTCATTTAATCATAGGTTTGAAAAGCACTTCTGGAGTCCTTTATGTTTTGTAAACAGCTACATATTCATTTCTTTTAATATAGTCCTTTTTTATTATATTTAAGTGAGTTATAAATTTGTTGCATTGTTCAGAGTGACTCCCAACCACTGTTGGCCTGACCATGTCTTGAACTTTATACTGGGTGTTTCCTAATTGCTATGGGCTTTTTAGGGGGAGGGGCATTGTTGTTTCCATTCAGCATGTCACAGGATCTGTTTTTGGTTGGTGCCCCCCTTAGAAGCAGACCTTGGGAAGAGCTTAGTGCAAATGGGGTATGGTTACTGAATGTACCAATAGGGGAGTGGAGGAGGGAGAGGGGAAGCAAGAAATACAGGGCATGATATTGAGTAGTTACTACTGTGAGCCACTGGACTCAGCTGTGTCTGCTGGGGAACCCTAGCAGACTGCAGAATGTGCCTCAAAGTTCTTCCACCGACTGGCAAAGAGGTTGGTCTGTTTACCTACCAATTCCCCATTCATTTTAGTTTAGGGACACTTACGAGGGTAGAGTTAATACTTTCTAGCACTTCTGGCTTACTCTGAGCTTAGGTTGTACGTGCTCTCAACAACAGAAAAATAAACCTTAGGCAGAGAGTCACACATATTCCTGGTAAGAAGGCTTCAGTGTTTAGAGATGAGAGCCAAAGGTTTGTAGGTAGAATGCCATCAGGGTCTTCTAGGATCGTAGAAAGTCAGTGCTGCATAGAACTTTAGAAACCATCCATAAAGCTCTCAGGTTTCAAAAGAGGTTCAAATTTAGGATTTTTCTGTAAGTTCTAGCTTCTCCTCTTTGAGATCATTACTGATTGGAAGAGCAGTGGTGATGGACGCAGTCAGGAGCCTAGCGAGCCCTGCCTGGGGTATCAGCACCACTCACCCCTGGAGTTCATCCAGGTGGATTTTGTTCCACTCCGCCACCCTGCCCCCCTACACTGAAATAGTCTTACTTATTAGACTCATCTGAAACTGCTGAATCTCTGATCATCCTGGGCTTTGGCTTACAAGGGCCTTCAGGAGAACGAAGGCTGAAACAGTGTTTTTCAAACCCCTTTTAAGCCACAGAACTCTCTTCCTTACACAGAAAGTGTAGACAAAGCCTATGTAAAAAAAGATAAAAATAGAGAAGCTGTGCTGTTGGTGGGGACCAAGTTGGGACTGGGGACTAGAGACCCTTGACTCATTGCTCACTGCTCCACAGGAGGTTGGGTGACCAGTTGTCTGAGTTTGCCCATGACTTTCCCAGGTTTGGAACGAGAATTTCCAAGTCTTGGGCAGATACTATCAGGAGCATAATTTGAAAACGCTTGGATGAGATGATTCACAAAATGCTGTGCTTCTAGGAATGATGATGCATATCAGTAAGACATCAAGGCATCTGTGAGTCTCCTGCAGTGTTTGAAGACTGGTAAACAAAGAATAGCTGATGACCTCTGAAAACTCAGCATGTCTAGACCACTCCATTCACATGACAGCAGAGAGAAGGAAAGGCAGACAGTCTGGTGCTCTTAGTCTTAGTTGGAGCCTACACATTTTTGTTTTTGTTTTTAATCATTAAAAAAAAATTTGAGATAATACTCACATACTATAAAATCAACGGTTTTAATGTGTAAGTTCAGTGGTTTTAGTATAATTCACCAATTTATGCAACCATCACCACAATCTGATTATTCAGGACATTGAATAGTTTTTGCACATGTATTGTTTTATCATGAGTGAGAGAGTCAGTTGGTATATGGAGTAAAATAAATGTAAAAACACAATTGAAAAGAGGGGAGAGAAAGCGGGAAAACCCACAATCAAAGGAATCCATTTGGGGCATTTGGAGTATGCTTATTATCTGGCAGCTAACAAAGTAGTCTGACAATTCTATCACTGAATGGGCCAAGTAGGCATATCAAAGATATCACTTCCAGTCATCTGTAGAAGCTTCAGAAGACCCAAGGAGTGTAACTGTGAGAACAGGTGGCACCATACAGAGTTGACTGGGTCCTTGCGTCAACACCTCTGCCAGGCTACCCCATCTCTCCCATTGAGACTTCTAATCCCTAATATTTATCCTGACCTGAGATTTGCCCAAACATTGTGTTCCACCATTATCCCATAATTATCCCTGTTCCTTAAGAAAGAGGAAAGATATAGCTTATCCTGACCCAGCAGTGTGACCTTGAACCAGTGGCTGGCCACATCTGGCTCATCTGTTGAAAGGAGGGAGCTCGGACTCACGTATGATTTGCTTGTATCACTGTGGCCTCATGTTAAGAATAATGGGCTTTGGAGGCCAACAGACTTGGGTTTGAACCTTGATTCTGTTGCTTACTAGTCGTGTGACCTGAAACAAAACAATGAACACTTTGAGCCTTATTTTTATTTTTCATCTGTAAAATTCAATTGGTAATCCCTGCCCTGCAGTGTCTAGTCCTGCCAGGCACACTGACCATCAATAAGTGGTAGCTGCTGCTATGACTATGATGACTCCCTGCTCCATGCATGGGTGCCGGGGTCCTGCCCCGGCTGATCCAGGGTATTCGAAGCGGGGACGGCGTCGGCGACCTATTTCTTTAAATATTTTATCAAAGATATAAAGAGTAATAGGATGAGGATAGCTCAGTAGGAAAATTCAGTGGAGAAAAGAGGCTGAGTAGCTTGGTTTACGCGGGAGACCAATAAAACTTCAAGACAAGAAGTTTGCACCACTTACGTAGGCCGCAGGCGTCCTTCCGTTCTCCCGAAGGAGAGGAGACACTGAGGCCTCCCCGGTCGGATCTTAGAAGCCCAGGCATAATTAGTAAGCATGGCGGGTTCTGTGCTGCAGATGGAGACTCAACCAGAGTGAGAGAGAGAGCGACATGGGGAGACCAGTATTTCGAGAAACTGATCCCAATTCTTTATTTTCCATGGTCTACTTTTATACACTGAGATGTTATGCAAAAGTCACGCGGGGTCAGCAGTCCTGACTTTTATCAAAGTCAGGTGCTTCATACAAATGTATACAGAGGTCTTAGGGGTGTTACATCATCTTCTGGCCAGGGGGGCCTGCTGACAATTTACGACCCTCTCCTTGTGACAGCGGTCAGTCAATCAGGACACTTATTTCTCCAGGGCTGATTATTCTCAAAACAGACGCCACCCAAATAAAGTTACATTCCTACAGGGTGAGGGTGTAGTGGGTTTTAGTTAAGGAAAGAATTTACTTAGCCTAAGGTCTAATGTGATTAATATCAAAGGTTAATTCTATATATTCATTAATGTGTGTAAGGGCAGGGGATATGGAGACTTAGCAACAAACATTGGCTCAGCAAATGAAAAACCCTTCACCAACACAATTTCTAATTAGCCCATTATACTTATACTAATAGTTTTCTAACTTTTCTAAGGAACCTGTTTTTAGAAGGTTTAAAGCATCTTGTGCCTCTCACGGTTGGGAGGCTGTGAGTGATCACATGTGGCCGGACAAGCCTGTCAGGCAGGCCAGAGAACCTTCAGAGGAGTTTGTAGGTTAAAACACTCTTATCACACCCAGGAATTATTATAAACTGGAGCTCTAAGTTAACTCCTTCTCCAAAAGAGGTGGTGGGGGACAGCCCCCCGTAAAGTCAGAGGTGTTGGTGAGCACAAAGTAGTAAAGTAGGCAGGCTCTGGTTATGGGGGTAGATGCTCGAGGAGTTCCAGGGGGACTCCTGAGGCTCGATCCCGCCTTTGCGTATGTCGAGCCTCCTTCCTCATGACCTTTGTCACGGGCGGAGTACCTCACTCTGGCCCCCAACAAATGGGGAATGTTTTCTGAGTGCCAGTTGGTTGCAGAGCCCAGTCCCTTTGCTTCTGAAGGGCTCTGACTCTGTGAAGCTCAGAGCTTCCTTCACTGCCTGCTTCCTTTCCTGGCCCTGCTTCCAGCTGATCATGGTTTTGGCCTTCATGATATGGGCTGGCAGAGCAAGGCGCTGATCTTTTTTTTTTTTAATTGAAGTATAATTTCTTTACAATGTTGTTAGTTTCTGCTGCACAACATGAATCAGCTACACACACACACACACACACACACACACACACACCTCTTGAGTCACCCCGTCTTGAGTCACCCCCCGTCCCACCCCTATAGATGATTGCAGAGCACCAAGCTGAGCTTCCATTGCTATACACACAGCAGCTTCCCACTAGCTATCTATTTGACACATGGTAGTGTACATATGTCAATGCGATTCTCTCAGTTTGTCCCACCCTCTCCTTGGCCACAAGTCTGTTCTCTATGTCTGCATCTCTATTCCTGCCCTGGAAATAGGTTCATCAGTTCTACTTTTCTAGATTTCATACGTATGTGTTAATATGCAATGTTCGTTTTTCTCCTTCTGTCTTCACTCTGTATGGCTGACTCTGGATTTATTCATGTCACAAAGCCCTGATCTTGTTTCCTGGGTTGGGAGTGGTTTGTTTCCTCCTTTGCACTTCACCTGTCATGAGAACAGGGAGGCCCCATGGCCAAGAATTCCCCAGTATGCTTTTAACACATGAATGTGCTGCTAGTTGTCAGCTGGCCCGGGGCCACCGATCAGGTTTGAGAGCCCTGGCTCTGAGATCTGCTGCCTGGGAACAGAGCCCAGAAACAGAAACTCTCCCTCCTGCTCCAACCCCCTGGGGATCCCCAACACAGACTTAGACAGTCACCATCTGAGAGCTTCCTCCCTGCCATGCGTTCTGGGTGCTGCCACCCCCAGAGCACTGGGATGTGCCATTTCTGGACACTGATTCCCTGAAAGCACACTCGATTCCCTACAGTGTCTCCCTGGTGGTTCTTCTGATGAATCTGTCTCACACCTGCTTTAGGCTGAGACAGTGCTAGGCACTAGGGACACAGTGGAAGCTCAAATGACACTCTCTGTCCCCAGCTTTCTATGGAATTTTGTGCAGGACATAAAGGTATCCCTAATACATTTCTTGTCTGGGTTAGTGTGCATTTTGTCAAAGAAACAGTGTTACACTTGGTCGTCAAGGACCCAGAGTATCTCCCTAAACTGACACCTTTCACACTTCAGTGAGCATGAGAGTTACCCAGAAATTTTGTTAGAATGTGGATTCTGGTTCAGTAGGTCTTGGTGGGGCCCAGGAGTCCAGATTTCTAATAAGCTCCCAGGTGATGCTGTGCTGCAGGTGTATGGCCCACACTTGAGTAATGAGGTTCTAAACCAGAGATCCTCAGCCTGACTGCACATTAGAATCACCTGGGGGAACTTTTAAACAATAACAACATGGACCCTACCTGAGACCCAATTAATTTGAAATCTGAGTCCTCACCAAAGTGTGTACACGAGTGTTTATAGCAGCATTCTTCATCACAGTTAAAACAGATGCCCATCAACTGATGAAAGGATAAAGGAAAGTGGTATATCCATACAATGGAATATTATTGAGCCATAAAAGGGAGGAAGTACCTACTGATTCCTGCTACAACAGGGATGAAACTTGAAAACATGATGCTAAGGAGTGAAAGAAGGAAGGGACTTCTAATAGGTATTGGGAGGTTCTTTTGAGGGTGGAAGGGACTTCTAATAGGTATTGGGAGGTTCTTTTGAGGGTAATGAAAATACTTTTTATGAATCTCTAACTTTGTAAATTATACTGAAAACCACTGAAGTGTACAGTCTAAAAGGATGAACATTATGTTATGTGAATTATATTTCAATAAAGCTTTTATTTTAAAAATTCAGAATCTGGGATGAAGGATCTTGATGTTAGTAGTAATATACCTTTTCCAGGTGGGGTGAGCCTGCAGCCTAGGGTTTCATGCTCTAATCTTGTGATTCTCAAAGTTTGGGTCCCTGGACCAGCATCAGCATTTCTGGGGAACTTGTTATAAAGGCCTGGCTCAAACTCGGACTTACTGAATCAGAACCTTGTATTTTTGAAAAGCCCACCCAGTGATTCTGATGCATTCTGAAGTATGAGGACCTGCATGGCCAAGACATTATTTTAAAAATACAGAAAAGCCTGGGTTTGCAGCCTGGTTCCCCCAGCTTCTATGATGTGACCGTTGTTAAGTGAATTTACCCTTCTGTGCCTCAGTTTCCTCATGTAAGAACATGGATTGCTTCTTCCTATGAGAGAGCTGTGAGGATGAAATAAATTAATGTATTTAAAGTGATTTTTAAATAATAAATTAGTGCATTTAAGCACATGGTAAGGAATCCATCTGCAACGCAGGAGATGGGGGATTTATCCCTGGGTTGGGAAGATCCCCTGGAGGAGGAAATAGCAACCCACTCCAGTATTCTTGCCAGAGAATCCCATGGACAGAGGTGCCTGACAGGCTTCAGTCCATACAGTTGCAAAGAATCGGACATGACTGAGCAACTGAGAATGCAGTGTGCTTTGGATGGTGAATGGCGCCTAGTAGGGCTCAGTAATAACATATATTGTTATTACAGTGATTACTCCAGAAGCTATAAACCACAGGGAAAAGGGAAATTGTATTGTTAGTTCTAGAGGTGGCCTTTAGAGCACCAGCCAGTGTCTCCCCAGCACCTAACCTGACCTCCATCCTCAGCTCCTGTGGTAACAGGTACCAGAAAAAAGCTGGAAGCAGCGGTGAGTGGGGGCATATTCCTGCAGAGCTGTGCTGTATGTACATCAGATGACACTGATACTCAGAGAATGCTTTATCTGTTCCAGGCACTGTGAGTATGTATGCACATCTCACAATAGTATCCCATTTAAATCAGACTTTCAGTGTCAGGACTGGATAGAACTCCATAACGCCATGAGAAGGGGTCTCTAGGTAGAGTGACTCTGCCCTGAAAGTTCTAGGGGATTGGGGGGAGAGTTGTAACAGTAGAAAAGAGAGAAATGACAAGGCCACCATGTGAATACACAGGCGTCACCCAGTCAGGTGCTGGTCAACTGGGGACTGGATTTCCCTGTGAGGTCAGAGATTTGAGAATAGCCAGTGCTTCTGTGCTGAGGTTTTGATGAGTAGCTGGAGCTGGAAGTGGGGAGAGGGAAGACCAGAAAGGAGGCTAGAGGAGAGGGAACTGCTACTGCTACTAGGCTGTGCCCGCCTTGCCTACACTGGGAGGAAGGCTTGCTCTGGGCTCATGGATGAGAGAGCCTGGGAACAGAGAGCTGGAACGGGTCAGCTAGAGCTGGAGCCTGAAGCTCTTTTATTTGCCTTCAGAGTGTTTGACATGGTTCCCGGGTATGGCCACAGCTTAGAGAATTGGCTTTGGTAGCTCAACAGTGAGAAGGCAATGCAGAGGTTTGGAGAGTGATATCAGGGGTAGGGGAAGGGAGAGAGGGAGGGAAGGTATCATATAATGAGCAAGGAGTACTTAGGTGTTTTCAGACCATTTCGTCTCATTTAAGGCTTCCCAGGTAGCATTAGTGGTAAAGAGCCCACCTGCCAGTGCAGTAGACAAAAGAGATGTGGGTCAATCCCTGGGTTGGGAAGATCCCCTGGAGTAGGATATGGCAACCCACTCCAGTATTCTTGCCTGGGAAAATCCCATGGACAGAGAGGAGCCTGGTGGGCTACAGTCTATGGGGTCACAGAGAGTCTGACACAACTGAAGTGACTTAGCACTTCTTATTTAACCCTCCTCAGAACACTATGAATTAAGTATTCTAATATCATCATTCTTTAAAAAATTTGTAAAGAAACTAAGGCTCAGAGAAGCTACATGACTTGACAAAGGCCACAGGACCAAAAGCAGGAAAGAATCCTGAGCTCCTGCGTTTTGGGGTAAAATGCCACCTGGAAGTCATTCAAGGAGAATATGGGGACGCCAAGGTTCTCTGATGCAAGCAGGCGGCCTTGGAATGACCTTGGAGTGTTTGATAAAAATACAGACTCCCGGGCCCCTATCTAGAGGGACTGAATGAGCCTCTCCAGTGATGGCTCCTGGGAGCTGGTACTCCTAACCCTGCTCCAGCATCTACTGATGTACAGCCAAAGGTGGGCACAACTGCATGCGTGTCCTGTGACCCAGCCACCTTTCTCTTGCCTTCATTCATTTCCTTCCATCCCGCTGTCCATTTCCCAATTCCCAGGGGTTTTGTGAGGTTCACGCTCTCAGATTAAATTCCCCTGTTAAAACTCCATAAAAGATCTCAGCCCAGACATTATCAGGCGTCTCCCTGAACATTTGGGAGGGCAGGGTATTGGTGGTAACACTCTCGATAGAGTGTCTCTGAGCCAGTGAAACCACACAAATAACCATCGAGGGCACTTAGCTGTCAGAAGAAGCCAACGCTTTTTTCACTCCTCTCATCCTGACCAGACAGCTATTCACTTTCTCTGTGAAACATGCCTTGTAGCCAGTTTTCCTTGACGTACTTGGTGGGTTTGTGTAGATGCAGTGGAGCGCTGTGAGGCCTCCCACCAAGAGGCTGTTCTGAGGCAGTGGCCTCTGCATGGGACTTGGACGGGCAGGAGCTGAGGCTGAACTGGCGAGAGACCACCCACTGCTCCCTAGACGAGCCCCTGTCTATGGAATTGCTGTGCTAGCCACACCTCCATAAAATGGGTACAGAGTTGAGTCTGAATTTCAAAAACTACAATTAGGACTCCTAGTAAGCTTTTTTAGCAGTTGATCTTGCCCTGAGCATCCTTAGGAACCTAGAGCAATAACAACAAAACAGTAAAAAAGCAGAAACTGCTTTAAAAAGTTTCTTCACCTCCTACCTCTGAATACTTGGGAGCAACAACTCTGCTGAGATGGGAAATGTGTCCAGGCCTGTGACTCTCTGGGGCTAAGATTGGAGGTAGGGTAGCAAAGAGGCCCAGACCAGGCACATCCTCAGGGGAGGAGGCACAACGATGCTGACTCCATTAGTGATGCTTGCTGGGCCATTTCTCCTCTTGAGTGCATGTGGTCCGTAGTCTGGCTTTGGCCAGCAGCCTGTCCTAGGCATCTAGACCCCTCTGCGGTGTGGATTTCATGTGCTCTGTTTATCTTTAGGGCTCCCATGCTGTCTTCTCTGGGCCCTGCCTTGACAGGATTCCCTCTCCCTGGGCTTGACCCCTCTCCTGCCTATCTTGCTCTCTGGATTCATCCTTTGTAGCCAGTACTCTTCTCTGTGTGTTTGGATGGTTTGCAAAAGAGAATTTTTTGTGACTTTACATTGTCTTGAGGACAAAGACCGAATCTTTAACAAGGACAGCTCGAGGTCAGGTCCTACTAAATTAGTGGGGAGAATGTGTGAGTGAAACTGTGTAAAACAGTTGTAATAACAGCACTGCTACTGCTGCTAAGTCACTTCAGTCGTGTCTGACTCTGTGCGACCCCATAGAGGGCAGCCCACCAGGCTCCCCTGTCCCTGGGATTCTCCAGGCAAGAACGCTGGATGGGTTGCCATTTCCTTCTCCAATGCATGAAAGTGAAAAGTGAAAGTGAAGTCGCTCAGTCGTGTCCGACTCTTAGCGACCCCATGGACTGCAGCCTACCAGGCTCCTCCATCCATGGGATTTTCCAGGCAAGAGTACTGGAGTGGGGATGCCATTGCCTTCTCCAATAATAGCACAGGAAAATGCATATCAGATCATCTTAGTTCCCCCAGTGCTCAGGGTCTGGGCTTTAACCTGTTGGGCCTTCTGCCTAGAACACAGCCACCACCCGCCATGTTAACACCTTCCCTCTCTTGAAGGGGAGATCTCTTCCTTAGGCCACCTTCTGTGGCCCCCAGATCAGATCAGCACCACCCCCATACTCTAATTGCATCTTTTTTTTCATAGCACCACTGCTTGTAATTTACCTTTGTTCTCTCTTTGTGGTTTCTAGATGAATATCCATTTCCCTCTGGGCGTTACATTCCATGAATGCAAAGTTTGTGTCTTCCTTGAGCTGTGTGGTGCATAGAGCAGAAGAGACACTTGGTTGATAGTGCTAAGTGATTGAAGCCAGGCTTCATGGACTCAGGGATGGAGCTCACTGCCCTCACCGAAGCTTCCAGACACAGCCCTCATTGTGTGATTGTCTCTACTTAGAATTCCATAGAGCTCATTGTTCTGTTTGTTTTTTATTAAGATTTTGTAATGATCAATAGTTAAAAATGATCCTGAACTCTGTAGACCCAGTCTTTCTAATTTGTTGGGTTTAACTGCATCAGGCTCAAGGTGACTGACTTTGAGGTGTCCTGAGGTATCACAGGAATCAAATGCCCCATGTGTGGCCTCTGGACTGCCCATGTTCTGAATTGTTCTTTCAGAGTGGTGGTGTTTTGCTCGTATTTACGGGAAGGGCTCAGAGGTGCTGAATCAGGGCTTGGCTGGGCTTCTGCTCCTCATGTATCTTAGTCATCGACCGGTGTGGTTTCTTTTAAAGGGCACTGGGTCATGGTGGCTTAACCCATCTTAATACTCAGAAACCAGGGATCATTTCCATGGTGATTATTTCCATGGCCCCTGTGCCATCTCCCAGAAAATACACAGTAGGTGAGTTCTATGTGACATGGGGAGTGACCTGTGTCACCAGGGAACCTGCTTTCTGCTGCAGTGCTGGCAGAGCTCCAGGCAAGAAAGTCTGCCCAGCAAAAAAATGTAATGATGCCCTCTGCCTGAGCCCACTCTCTTCCTGTCACTGCAGCAGAAACTGGGAAAGAATCCCTGATGATCATCAATATTTCCTGGTCCTTTTTGCAGATCATGACCTGGTAATAGATTATGATACCAAATGTGTGGGTCACCAACAGCGTATACAGTAATGAAAAGACATCAGATAGAAAAGACCAGATTGCAACATACATGGTGAAAACATTTCTTTCAGGGGTGTGTGTGTGAGTATGAGTGTGTGTGTGAGTATGAGTGTGTGTGTGTGTGAGTATGAGTGTGTGTGTGTGTGAGTATGAGTGTGTGTGTGTGAGAGAGAGATAACAGTATAACATATCTCTTTCTTGGCCATCAGAAATATCTGATTACCACACGTTACAGCATGTTCCACTTGGACTTTGCAGTGGTATACCACCTCTGCTCTGCTTTTTCTTACAGGTATGCAAAATCCAGTCAGATCAAGACAGTGTCAAGCAGCAAGATATTTTTTAAAGGAAGTAGATTTCGATATAGGTGGGTACCCATGGTTCCACTTTGATGATGGGGTTGGGCTGGGCACAGCCTTTGATGTTGGAATATGGTATTGATACTTGTAAATCAGTGCACTTTGGCCCATACCCCAGTTTGGGGGCTCCCTTTCCACTCATCTCTTATGCCCACAGGATCTCTCAAACTCTGTAGTAATATCCCCTCATGGAGGAGTAGAAGGCATGGATTCTTATTGGGTCAGATCACTGTGAAGTTTAAAAAAAAAAAAGTGCACACACCCCTCCCCTTCCACTCTGAGCATCTGTGCACAGACGCCATGTTTCTGTCTTTTCTGCAGCGGTAAAGTTGCCAAAGAGGTGGTGGAAGCCAGCTCCAAAATCCAGAGAGAACCCCCAGAGGTGCACAGGTGAGTGGGGTGGTCCCCAGGGCTCTGGGAGGTTTCTGGGTAGACAGGAGGGTTTCAAGGCAGACTTCGCCAAATCCACTAGAACAATGAAGGGAGCAAGGGCACCAGCTGCCTGGCCCTGTGTTGTTTTCAACCCCGGTTCCAGGCACTCCCATCATCCCCCTGGTCTCACTCAGGTCTGCCCGGGCTCCATTATGAGTTACCGGCTCTGCAGGGAGTCATTGCCCTGATTTGGCCTGGAGTATCACGTGAACAAGCAGGAAATGTGTGAGGCGTGGGTGAGCTGGGCTGTCTCCTGAGTCCGTCATCCTGTCCTCTTCGAACTGCTGTCTGCCCTTGCCTCTGTTCATCACTCATGGCCAGTTCCCACTGGTCCAACTCCTCCTAGACTATTTCACATGAGGGGGTAGGGTGCCCATCGCTCATCAGACCTTTAATTCCCCAAAGCCACTCAGAGGAGTGAAGAACTTAGTCATTATCAGGACAAGGGTGTGCTTCTCTGTTAACATGGCAATATTTGTAATTCTGAGGAATGATAAATCTTCTCTTAACCATGCTGGACCTCTTATCACCACAGTTTACACAGATCATTGTACATCCTAAACTTCAAGCATGCTCCATATCTAAAGCTGGACATTCTCATCCTGATTTTCTCCTTTTGAAGGCAAGATCATCATAAAATATATTCTTTAGGAAGTTTTCACACACTGGTGGGCACCAGTCCTTCCTTCCCCACCTTTGAACTTGGATTCTCCCTTAGGCTGAGATTTTTTGCTCAGCCTTCTCTATCTCCAAGGTGATCCAGTGAGCTGGGTACCTCTCACCTGGTCCTTGGGGCCGTCAGGCAGGAGGAGGGCACGGTCTCTCAGAAGTGTAGCTAAGCCAGCCAGCGTAGGCACCCACACAGGCGAACAGAACTGCAGTCAGAATGAAATCTTGTGCAGATGTGTACAGAGAATAATTCGTTCCTGGTTTGGGGTGATCCAGTGGGAGCTTTTCATACTGTTCATGGAGTTCTCAAGGCAAGAATATCGAAGTGGTTTGCCATTGCAGGGAACCACGTTTTGTGAGATAGGGAAGCCTGGAGTGCTACAGTCCATGGGGTTGCAAAGAGTCAGACACAACTTAGTGACTGAACAACAAATGGGAAGCTGTCACATGCAAGTCTGCAAAGCAGTCTCTCCTGCTTTAAGAAGCAGGAGAAAACTGTAGAGTGAGGGAATCAGGGGTGCCCCGGCTGGGACCCCTTGGTGCAATGCCTCTGAAAGTCAGAGTTTACCTGTTAATGACAATGGTCATTTTTTTAAAATAGCCTTTTTATACCTTCTTCTCTGCCTCCAATTGTGGTTACTCAGTGAAGCAGAAACAAAAAAAGAAGAAATAATAGGACATATCATTGGAATGTTTCCAGATTCTTTGGTCTAGAAAGACCTCAGGGATCACCTTGTTCAATGCTTCTATTTTACAGATAGGGGAACTTGAGTCTTGGAGAAGTTAAATGGTTTGTCTGAGATCATAAATATTTTGGTGGCACAAGTAAGCCTAGAACTCCAGTGTTGTGCCCCTGAGTCCTGTGCTCTTTTCTCTGTAGTATCTGCTGCCTAGAAAGCCCCTGCATTCTCCTAGAAGCTGGGGGGCAAACCTACCCCAGGGGCTCAGCTTGGGTTTTATTCTTCCAGCTTGGAAGCATGAGTGTTTGATCTTAAAAGAAATACTCGATTCTGGGGAACCCCCTTGAAGGCACAGACACAAAGTAGGAAAATGTTTTTAAGAGTATAGTTTCAGAAAGACCTATTCCAAACATGCAAGGTTTTCCAAAAGCCCGTAGTTACTGTCTACAGAGGGTTAATGAGATCAGGAAAGAATATCTTAAAACATTTCCCTTTTAAATTTACGTTTGCATCATTTGTGAGAATCAAGCCTTCCTAGATCAAGGCTTCTTAAACTGTACCTTGCACAGGGATCATCTAGGGTTCCTGTTAAAATCAGATTCTGATTCGTGAATCTGGCATTTCTAATGTGCTCCCAGATGATGGCCATGTGGCTAGTTCATGGTTTGCACTTTTGAATAGCCAGACTCTAGATTACTGGTGGTGGAGGTTGTGGAGGGTACAGATTCACCCTAGTGAAAAGTGAAAAGCTTTTCCTGGAGTGGACTGAGACACCAGAGCAGATAAGAAATGAGGCATCCATCAATTCAATTTATAGTTTTTCTTTTCTGGAATCTCCTAAAATCTCCCAGAATATTGCTGCAACCAAAGTTCTATAGGCCCTTTCAGCACTGATTCGCATGCTCTTTCTCGCTGTTCCACTCCCTTCTCTCACATGCTTGTGAAAGGAGGCCTCTTTGGCCCTCAGTTCTTTGGCAGTATCTCTCAAACCTCTGACATCACAAGGAAGAACTTGTTTAAAGTAATGATACAAAGTACGCTCTGGGAGGACAAGGCTTGGGTCTATCTTGGTTACCACCATCTTACCCACCACTTTACACAACACTTGGTCAAAGTAGGAGGTCAGTAGACATTTGTTGAATGAATGTATGCACTGGGAGTGTGGGATGACAGCTTTACCTCTACTTTTCTGAGACTTGAGATCTGTCCGTGGTGCTGCCTTGGGGACCTCGCCCTCCCAAGAAGTAGCACTGTGGTCGGAGCCAGGGTGACGTGTGTGCCACTTTCAGCAGCTACTTCTTGTTCCTTCCCAGTAGCTGGCTGCAGGGCAGGAAGTTGTTTCTCTGGAACAATTATCATATTTTCAAATTGTTTTGACATCTTTGCAGTGGCTGTCAAAAGTGAGAGTATAGTAGTGAGCTCTTTCTCTGGCAGTGCTCAAGGAGCTCTGCTCATCTAGAACAATGACAAGACTTCACTTAGCTTTCTTCCCTCTCCCTTGAGATTCTCCTTTTCAAAGTATTGCCAGTTCTTGGACTTCTACTTCTGTTGATGTGTGTGTGACATAGAGAAACAGATGCAGACTGAAAACATTGTCTTGGGATTTTTCTGTTTTTCAAAAAGAGAAGATGCTCACTCTCATGTTAGCTCACTGATCTTTGCTGATGACAAGATCCTCAACTGAAACTCTATCAGCTGGCTACTTGGTGAGAATTACCTGCCCATTCCAGGGCCCAGCGAAGTAGAGGGCTGTAGCTCAGAGTTCAGATTCGACTCCTTAAACTACCTGGGCATAGAGCCTCCACCAAGGGATTCCCAAAAACAGCACTCGTACCTGAAATGGGCAACAAGCAAGGAGTCATGAATGGGTCTAATCTTGGCTTTGTTGCTGTGGTATATGTCCTGCATAAGTCAGTGTCTCAGATCATCAGTTTGTTCATCTATACAATGAGATTCATGTATCCCTCCCTGGCTTCTAGGTTTTCTTATGGGCATTAAAATTATGAAGTGCAATAAAAATGAGGTGGTGATATTATTATCACTGCTCATCCAAAAATGGGATGCTAGAATCTGAAAGACACGTTCACATTGAAGTCTCTTCAGATGGAGCTTTTGCTCACAGGCCAGCACTTCCTTTTGTTCTAAGGAGTGGTGGCCTTAACTCCACAAACCTTGTATTTGTTGATCAATATTATGCCATCATTTTTTGAAGCCACTCTTAGAACACACTTTCAGTTCCCGAAGGAAACTGTTCTTCTCAATAGAATCCTTACAGCAGTTTCACTCAGAAACTTCTCTATGGAGAATGCTCATGAGTGGGCTGCAAAGCAGGCCTGGCACTTTGGCAGAGTCTGCTGGCAGGTGGCCTCTGAGAGGGAGGGGCCACAGCACAGACGCTCACCTGATAGGAAAAGAAGAGCCTCCCTAAAGGCTCGCTGCGGGTCCCTCCAGGTTGTGATCTACATTGTGATTTCTGGAGGAGAACCTTTGTCAGTTCAGCTGGCATGCATGTTCAGAGATGGATGATTCGGAATTAGTTTGTGCAAGAATGGAAAATGGGCTTTTCAGAGGTCAGAAAACTAGTCTGCACACACAGCATGTGCTTTGCAGAACTAAGACTGCAGTCATGAAAGCCACAGGGCCGATAGAAATCCCATGAAGATCTCAAAAAAAGAAAAAAAGAACCTTTCTACAATAAAAGAAGCCTTCACTCCTGGTGATTTTAATCTCCCTCTTCCTCCTCCCTTCCTTTCTTCCCCTGTGAGGAATCCCTGCTTCCCCTCCTTTTCCTACAGGCCACTGCACCTGCCAGGACCTATCAGACATTACCTTCCCTGGAAGGTCTTTCCTGGCTCTCCCCTCACTCACAGCAGGATCAGGTGCCCCTTTCTGCCGCCCCCCTGGACCCTTGGCCGTCTCCCATGAGATGTGTGCTTTTCTGTGTAGCACACGCAAGGAGTTGTGGAGTGAAAACAGTGGTCAAGACCAGGGCTTTAAACGAAATGAAGTAGGATGGAAAGTAAAACATAGAGTCTCACACATAGCAAGATTACTGCTGTCACAAGAAACACTTTAGCTATGTCTTCCTGTATCTGTGTGTGCATGTGTGTAGAGCGTGCATGTGTACTAAGTAGCTTCAGTAGCGTCTGACTCTTTGTGACCCTATGGACTGTAGCCCACCAGGCTCCTCTGTCCATGGGATTCTCCAGGCAAGAATAGTGGAGTGGGTTGCCATGCCCGTCTCTAGGGAATCTTCCCAACCCAGGGATCAAACCTGCATCTGTTATGTCTTCTGCATTGGCAGGCAGGTTCTTCACCTCTAGCGCCACCTGGCCTGGTGTGTGTGCAGAGAGATGATATCAAATGTATTTCTGTAATGTGAGTCTTGGTGCAAAAAGTTTGAAAATCATGGTTCTGGGGAGTGAATAGTTTAGGATGAGGACCATGGTTCCCCAGAATGATACATACATATCAGCTGCAAAATAAAGGATTGTAGAATGAGATAATGAAGACAAGAACTCCATGGTTAAGCAAGTCCTTATAAATTTCCTTTTCAACCAGTGGCAGCTTTTAACTCTAGATGCTACCAGCTTCTTCTCTGTCTGGCCCTGATGCCTAACAGAAATGCCTAGGCTATTAAGGCAATCCCATCAACTAGCCTGGAGAACACCCATGCTAGTCTGAAAGGCCAACTTAATGCCAAGTTTACTTCAGTTTCAAACTGAGCACCCCTGAACAAGATGGCAAGAGAGGTGCTAAAAGGCACATGAGAATGGATAGGTCAGTCCCTGCCTTAGAAAAGGTGGGGCTGATTAATTCACCAATAATTACAGGGCAACAAATATAACAAATTTGAGCTGTGAAAGAAGGGACACTAGAGTGAGAAGAAAGGGGGAGAGGGAGTTAGTGGTGAAGGCAATCCAGGAGGGCTTCAAGAAGGAGGCATTTGACATCATCTTTGAAGGATGGGTTGGTGTTAGTTTGGACAGGAAATATGGAGATGGGAAGGGTGCTGAAACACCCAGCAGAGGCACCCACCTCTTTGTCAGGGCAGACAGTGTAAATGGGCTGCCTGGCTATCCTCCAGTAGTTTTGATGAGACAACCTGCACAGTTTCCTTGCCATCTGCTCCCTGTTGCAGCTACTAACATACATGTTCTCCTTTCAAAAGGAGAAAGTGGAGCTGCATTCTGTGGCTGCTTAGTGAGTAGGGTGTGAATTTGAGTGGGAATATTAAATATCGATAGTAGATGTTGGACATCCAGCAACACCAAAATAACTCTCAGCTGTAGATGGCCTGTGCCATCTTCTGGGCAGAGTTTTTCTTTTTGTGGGTTTTGGTGGTTGTTAAATTACTTTGAGCCATGCCCTCCATTCACTTTTCTGCATATCTAGTTCGGTGATACATTCTCTTGTGTATTTCTGATTCCCATGTCTTTTTTCAATGCCTTGTCTTGTCGCACAGCATGTCCAAGTCTGAGGACATATGGGGAAAGATATTTTCTTTCACTGTGTTGCATTGGCACACATAGACATTAGAAGACATGTCAGGACCTTAAGGATAAAAAGGGCTGTGTGTCATCTTTACCACTGGCCTAATGCACCATGTGAATCTAGAGGCAGGGGCTGGCTTGGGTAGTCAACTGAGACGGAGGGGCCAGTGTTCCTGATGGAAACCAGTTCCCTCTGGCTTGTATCTGTTTTCAGAACAAATATTTCTCAGAGCCGCAGCTCCCACTCCTTGAACAAGCAGCTCATCATTAACATGGAGCCCCTGCAACCCCTGCTGCCTTCTCCCAGTGAGCAGGAAGAGGAACTTCCACCAGGTGAGGGTAAGTACGCTTCTTTCCAAAGGCCGGCAATTGCAGGCTTACCCTGGAGGAATGAGGGAGGCATCAATCCTGGGCACCTTGGGTAATGTGTTGGGGCGGAGGTCAAAGTGAGTCATAAACTGTGTTTTTAGTAAGTAAACTGTTCACATCTGGAAGGCTGGGTTATCCTGAGAGTTCTATAAGTTTCTCCCAGAGAGAGTTCACTGGTACAAAGCATTCCTAAAATTACATGTTAAAGAAGTAATGGTGTTAGACCTGTATCCAATATGGTAGCCATTACCCACGCGTGGGCTTCGCAGATGGTGCTGGTGGCAAAGAATCTGCCTGCCAGTGCAGGAGATGCAAGAGACACAGGTTCAATCCCTGGGTCAGGAAGATCCTCTGCAGTAGGACATGGCAACTCACTCCAGTATTCTTGCCTGGAAAGTTCCATGGACAGAGGAGCCTGGTGAGTTATAGTCCATGGGACCACAAAGAGTCAGATGTGACTGAGCACATATACAAGCACCCATGTGTAGCTATTTAAAAATAACTTAAAATTACCTAAAATAAAAAATTCAGCTCCTCAGCCATATTAGCTAGATTTCCAGTCCTCAGTAGCCACACATGGCTAATGGCTACCATCTCCATCCTTCCAGAAAGTTCTACTGGCATTTTCTCGGCTATAATCACAATTATATTGGTGGTTATAAAAAATTCTTCATAAATATCTCTACACTAGTCATCCCCTTTCTGCCTCAGTGCTTTTATATCCCCTTATTCCCTTTTCCACAGGGCCTTGTTTGACAGTTTTAATACAAGCTAAAATATAAAGGGTCCATTTCAGCCCCAAAGTTGTTATATTTGTAAATGATATAATATATGTACTTCTAGGTTTCTTTTTTTAAGGGCTTTACTTACTTCAGGGAAGAATCTTACCACACTGATGCACACCCTGGTGAGGCAAATTTCACTCTCATTAATTTCAAAGTAAATTTTTAAAAATTCACATAAGATAACATTATTAGAACCATGAACCCTAACATAACAGGCTTTTCCTTAACTTTATGATGACATTTAAAATCTGGATACTGGGCAGTTTCAAGAGGGTGGGTCATTCTGTCCCCAAGAGATGAACTTCACCTGAAGTTTTAATTCAAGAATCCCTTCCTTAGGGGGAAATTCTTCAGCCCATAAAAGAACATGACTTGGCATATGACCAACCTAGACAGCATATTAAAAAGCAGAGACATTACTTTGCCAACAAAGGTCCGGCTAGTCAAGGCTATGGTTTTTCCAGTGGTCATGTATGGATGTGAGAGTTGGACCATAAAGAAGCTGAGCGCTGAAGAATTGATGCTTTTGAACTGTGACATTGTAAAAGACTCTTGAGAGTCCCTTGGACTACAAGGAGATCCACCCACTCCATCCTAAAGGAGATCAGTCCTGGGTGTTCATTGGAAGGACTGATGTTGAAGCTGAACCTCCAATATTTTGGCCACCTGATGCGAAGAGTTGACTCATTGGAAAAGACCCTGATGCTGGGAAAGATTGAGGGCAGGAGGAGAAGGGGATGGCAGAGGATGAGATGGTTGGATGGCATCACCAACTTGATGGACATGGGTTTGGGTCAACTCTGGGAGTTGGTGATGGACAGGGAGACCTGGCGTGATGCGGTTCATGGGGTCGCAAAGAGTCAGACACAGCTGAGCAAGTGAACTGAACTGGCATGCAAATATCCATGGGGGAGGTCATAGCAACTGATTCATACTGAAGTGTAAGGGATTTTAGTAACTCTTTCCCTGAAAGGAATTTTCAGGGTTGGAAACAGGACTGGGCAACTGGATGCCACAAATTCCATGAGTAGAAGGAAAATGTACAAGATACAAAGGATGGTGGCCTCTGGATACATCTCTGTACCCCTTTTGGACATAGCATGATAATAACAAGAACCATTTGTTATAATTTGGCAATAAGGAGTTCATGATCTGAGCCACAGTCAGCTCCCAGTCTTGTTTTTGCTGACTGTATAGAGCTTCTCCATCTTTGGCTGCAAAGAATATAATCAATCTGATTTCAGTGTTGACCATCTGGTGATGTCCATGTGTAGAGTCTTCTCTTGTGTTGTTGGAAGAGGGTGTTTGCTATGACAAGTGCGTTCTCTTGGCAAAACTCTATTAGCCTTTGCCCTGCCTCATTCCGTATTCCAAGGCCAAATTTGCCTGTTACTCCAGGTGTTTCTTGACTTACTACTTTTGCATTCCAGTCCCCTATAATGAAAAGGACATCTTTTTTGGGTGTTAGTTCTAAAAAGTCTTGTAGGTCTTCATAGAACCATTCAACTTCAGCTTCTTCAGCGTTACTGGTTGGGGCATAGACTTGGATTACTGTGATATTGAATGGTTTGCCTTGGAAACGAACAGAGATCATTCTGTCATTTTTGAGATTGCATCCAAGTACTGCATTTCAGACTCTTTTGTTGACCATGATGGCTACTCCATTTCTTCTAAGGGATTCCTGCCCACAGTAGTAGATATAATGGTCATCTGAGTTAAATTCACCCATTCCAGTCCATTTTAGCTCGCTGATTCCTAGAATGTCGACGTTCACTCTTGCCATCTCCTGTTTGCCCACTTCCAATTTGCCTTGATTCATGGACCTGACATTCCAGGTTCCTATGCAATATTGCTCTTTACAGCATCAGACCTTGCTTCTATCACCAGTCATATCCACAACTGGGTATTGTTTTTGCTTTGGCTCCATCCCTTCATTCTTTCTGGAGTTATTTCTCCACTGATCTCCAGTAGCATATTGGGCACCTACTGACCTGGGGAGTTTCTCTTTCAGTATCCTATCATTTTGCTTTTTTATACTGTTCATGGGGTTCTCAAGGCAAGAACACTGAAGTGGTTTGCCATTCCCTTCTCCAGTGGACCACATTCTGTCAGATCTCTCCACCATGACCCGCCCATCTTGGGTTGCCCCACGGGCATGGCTTAGTTTCATTGAGTTAGACAAGGCTGTGGTCCTAGTGTGATTAGATTGACTAGTTTTCTGTGAGTATGGTTTCAGTGTGTTTGCCCTCTGATGCCCTCTTGCAACACCTACCGTCTTACTTGGGTTTCTCTTACCTTGGATGTGGGGTATCTCTTCACGGCTGCTCCAGCAAAGCGCAGCCACTGCTCCTTACCTTGGACGAGGGGTATCTCCTCACCGCCACCCCTTCTGACCTTGAATGTGGAGTGGCTCCTCTCAGCCCTCCTGTGCCCACGCAGCCACCGCTCCTTGGACATGGGGTAGCTCCTCGCAGCCGCTGCCCCTGACCTCAGATGCGGGGTAGCTCCTCTCTTTGGAAGGAATGATGCTAAAGCTGAAACTCTAGTACTCTGGCCACCTCATGCAAAGAGTTGACTCATTGGAAAAGACTCTGATGCTGGGAGGGATTGGGGGCAGGAGGAGAAGGGGACGACAGAGGATGAGATGGCTGGATGGCATCACCACCTCGATGGACATGTGTTTGAGTGAACTCTGGGAGTTGGTGATGGACAGAGAGGCCTGGTGTGCTGCAGTTCATGGGGTCACAAAGAGTCAGACATGACTGAGCAACTGAATTGAACTGAACTGATTTGTTATAATGGCCTTTATGCTCTGTCTCAACAATTCACTGTGTAAGCTGTGTGCTAAATTAATGTTCTTAGCCCAAGGGTCCCTGGATCCATGTTGCTGGTCTACATTTTTCTGTGCCTTCTCTGTCTTTGTATGTTTCCAAAAGCACAATAAAAGCAGCTTTTGTTTCTGTTCACCAGTGATTTTTCTGGGCTTCCTCCTATATGCCTGGAAGATTGTTTGGAGTGGAAATCACTTTTTCTGGACATCAGGATTAGCTTAAGATTGAATGAAGGAAGATGTGGCTAATGGAGAAGAGGAGGGGAGAAAAGATAATCCAAGCTTGGGATTGTGATTTTGTGTCATCTGTAGACATGGAAGTCTAGATGGGAATAAAGGCTGGAAGAGCAGTTACCATGGAGAGTATTGAAACCAGACTATTGATGACATCAGAATATCCCAGATGTAAGGGGGAGCTTGGGTAAGCTTTCCCCTGGACCCTTAATTACATTTAATTAGAAACTTCCATTTTGCTTCATTTTCTATAGTGAAGTTCCATTGCTAAATACTAACCTTGTCATTAACATTACAACTGTGTGGACAAGAGACATATGCATTATGAAAAGTGAAAGTGAAGTCACGTCTGACTCTTTGCCACCCCATGGACTGTAGCCTACTTGGCTCCTCTGTCTGTGGGATTTTCCAGGCAAGGATACTGGAGTGGATTTTCGTTTATTAGATATTTATAGAGCTATTTTGGACTTTTCATGAGAGAGACCTATCAGTGTGACTTTACAGAAGTTCTTTCACCAGCTGTAAAGTCACACTGATAGGTCTCTCTCATGAAAAGTCCAAAATAGCTCTGTAAATATCTAATAAAATTCTCTTTTCTAGAAGAACTTTTGCCTTATGGAGCATCTTTGTGGGTTTTGAAACCAAGCAAATCATAGTAACTTCCAAGATATAGAATCTACTCAAAAGGGAAAGAAGTAGAAACAACTGTATTGTTCAATGTCCAGCAGATAGAAAGAACTCCCCAATCTAAAGACGAGAGCAAAATTGTCTTAGGTACTGTGAAATTCAAAGTTATAATTCCCACAGGGAACACAGCTGTGTTCTTGATACCTTTATATTTTAGTTACTATTTTAGAGTCATATCCTGCTTCCTATGTCTTGTCTTTGAGTATCAGGTAGTGGAATTTAGATATTTCATAGGGATAAGTAGATAATGTAATAGATTCAAATATCTCTGATATATAAAGAGAAGAGAGGCAGAGAATACAGCTTTCAACAAAGGTGCCTCCACTTTGTGGATGGGCTCTCTTTCTGGGCAGATACAGTGTGATGAATTTAGTTTTATCCTTGTATTGTGATATTTTAGCACTTTTTATGTCTCAGCAAGAGCCAAATCAAGCAGCAAAGACATGCTGAGGAGCACAGGCATTCAGTAATTGTGGCCCACAGGCTTAGTTGCTCTGTGGCATGTGGGATTTTCCTGGACCAGGGATCAACCTGGTGTCCCCTGCTTTGCAAGGCGCATTCTTAACCACTGGACTACGAGGGAAGTCCTGACAGTCTCTGTTTTTCCTGGAACTTCAAGATTCCCAAAGATAGCTGGGGTTGCCCACTGTTGCCCAGATGAGTTCAGCAGTGTTCTGGGTGAGAACATGTTACCCCAGCCACTCAAACAACAGCTGGAGGATCAGCTGTGAGGCTGGCTGTGTCTGAGTAGAGAAAAAACAAAATCAGTTCCTAGGCATCACTAAGCAACAGAAACGTTTTCAGTGTCACCCCAAAGTTGCTTGGTTACAGGATCCCAGTAGATTAGTGCTGTGGAAAGCTTGAGATGAATAGAACAAACCATTTAAAAAGTGCCCCTTAGAGTTTACGAAAATTTCCTAAGAAGAAAAAATTCAGAGTGAGCATTTTTCTAGGTGAAAATGACATTTTCACATGAATAAGGTCCCCACAGTGTAGGTAGCAAAATGCTCGCATGTTTTATTAGTAGAGTGTATTTTTCATTAAGGAAAAAAGATTATGGTAGAGAAGAGGAATGCATTGCTGTCCACCAGAGCGATGGTACAAGTTGGCATAGTTCAATAGGCAGGAAACCATGCTTTCATCTTCTTGATAGATACAACTAATAAGAGTAGAAAATGTTTGACACCCTCTTGCTGGCAAAACAGAAGCACAGTGGGGAAACCAGAGTTTCCATAAAGGAGTGCCTTGCGAGTAGCAATGTGGTTGGTGTGATGGTGGCTTAAACCTGCACTTGCATATGATTGAGAAAAGTATCTATATCACAGAACAGATGTGAATTAAGTAGATGGTAAAACTAAATCTCCCAAGCCACCCTTTAGCTCTGTTCCTGTGTATGTTTGTAAATGCACATATATGTCATGGATGTGACTGTGTGTGGGCAGAGGGGGAAGTGGGGTGTTTTAAGGATTATTTATAGTATTTAGCCCTAACCATAAGTGATTTAAGTTGGCACCGTTGAAATTCTAAAAAAACTATATGTGAACCTGTGAAGGCATTTTGAGCATATAAAAAAGTACAGTTCTCATTCATCAAGCATGCCGTACTCGTGACCACCCTACTCCACCCTAACACTTAAAAGGTGACCCATGGGGCTGACTGTGTTCTCCATGTGCAGGTCTTTCTGTACCAGACCAGGCAGAGCCTCACATACCCTACACAGTTGTTCCAATCCCATCACTGCTGGAATGTCTAACAGCCCAAGGCTGCCATGGTTACACTGCCTCCACTGAGTCTGGTCTCCTCCCTGCTTATCTCATATGAAACTTCCTCTCCCTCTTTGGTTCCTTTATCGAGTTCCCTGGCCATTTCCTCAGTGTGTTACTGTCTCTCTTCCATGCCATTTCCCACCATGTCCTAAGTAATTTCTTCCTTTTGGCTTAGGGTATATCAGGATGTGCACTGTGGTGATGCAATTGTCCATCAGAAATTTCTTTTATGTTTCATCGAACACCAGGAACTGTTTATAAATCCAATGGGCTCACCTTTCCCCTTATAGTTAGTGCTACCTGGTGATAGCAGATCAGTTAGCACAGGCTCTTGTCCCTGCCGTTGGGTTTGGGGTTTACTGTTTGTTTGTATTTTCTTATTATAAAACTAATTCATCATCTTCTAGAAAATCTGAACAGTACAAAAAGGCATAAATAAGCAAAAAAAAAAAAAAATTACCTCCCAGACTGTCCCACCTCCTAGAGGCAATCAATGTGTTAACAGTTTTCTTCCGTATCCATTTTAATGCCATTTCAGTCATCCTGTGTGTGCAGTTTTTAAAATTCCTGCTTTGTTTGCTTAATGTTGAAAACGTAAGAGCATGAAAATGTATCATAAATTGAACTATAGGTCAAACAGTGAATTGGGAGAATATTTAATTCAAACGTGGACAAATGGGTTAACATACTGAATTAGAACTCACACAAAATACTGTTTAAGCATCTTTTTGGCATTGCACAGGTTTGGACTCTCCCAAACTTTTCCATGTTATGGCCCCAGTCTCCCACTGCTAATAAGCCCACAGCAGCCAAGCCTGCTTCCACAGGAGCTAGGAGCCTCAGCAGAGCAGAGGTCAGCTTCTGGTTTTATTTATAACTGCAGAGCCAAATTTCAGAATTCCTTATCACATTTATTGAACTCAAGAAGTCTGGGTTGGCAGCTCCTCTAGGGTAGGAAATGCCAAGAGCAATTCAGGGGAATAAATAAAAGCCTGAGCGAGCTCTGCATATTCACTCTTGCAAGCTCTTCAAAGCTTCCACCTTCCCCACTTTGTGCTTTTCTTTGGAGTTTGTGTCATCTTTGGAACTTTGGTTTCTGGTATCTTCTGATGAATTACGTACTCGTAAGGTCGCCAAGAGTCGGACACCACTGAGCTTCTGAACTGAACTGAACTGAACTGAAGTTCATTTCACTTGAAAGAGATCTTTGAAATTTGAAGTGTTTACATTGTTGAAAGGAAGCTAAATGCTTGGTTCCTGATGCAATTTAAGTGTTTTTATCTTGCCAGGATTTTGTATTTTTACATCATACGATGCCAACAGTGTGTGCATCATCTCAGTTCTGTAGTTGGCTAAATCCCTTAAATCGTTCATTTTAAGACATATCCCACTCCTCGGCATAAACACAGCAGGGCTGTGGATAGCTGTTCTGTTTCTGCACTAATGCCTTGCAGCAGTGAGAAACACAAGCTCTGCTCTCAGCTCATCCACTTTTGGGAGCCTCATATTCTTCATCTCTAAGACAAGAAGATAAGACTTGGACTGCAAGGAGATCCAACCAGTCCGTTCTGAAGGAGATCAGCCCTGGCATTTCTTTGGAAGGAATGATGCTAAAGCTGAAACTCCAGTACTTTGGCCACCTCATGTGAAGAGTTGACTCATTGGAAAAGACTCTGATGCTGGGAGGGATTGGGGGCAGGAGGAGAAGGGGAAGACAGAGGATGAGATGGCTGGATGGCATCACCACCTCGATGGACATGTGTTTGAGTGAACTCTGGGAGTTGGTGATGGACAGGGAGGCCTGGCGTGCTGCAATTCATGGGGTCGCAAAGAGTCGGACACGACTGAGCAACTGAACTGAACTGAACTGAACTGAACCACTCAAATGATTCCTAGCTCTAAATTCTTCAATTCTTTTGCCTAATGTCAAGGTCAAATTCCCGGACTGTGGTTTGAGGTCTTTCGCAATGAGAATGGGAACTTGGAGACAGGAATATTTTTCATAGCTTCTGGAGGTTAGAAGGAATGTTAAGGATGTTCTAGCCCAAGTGTTGGCAAACTGGCTGGTAACCCATGGTCTCTTTTTTTGGGAATCTACAGATGAGAAAACCCAGAGAGAGGACACAGTTTGCCCAAAGTCGCAGAGCTAGGTACGTCTGGGTTTGCGAGCAGGTTCTGATTACCAGATTCCTGGCTTCGGTGTCTTGCATGACATCAAACACATCTAAAACAGTTCAACTTCTTGTGAAAACAGAACCATTAACTAGGGAGCTGCATTTAGTTTTCAGTCATATCAAATGAATTATCAAAAGAGACATCTTACTCTATGTAAGCGTAGGGAACTTGTGTGAGTGGTAAGAAGAGCTGCTGCATACTCAAGGCAGGGTTTGAGCGTTTGGTTCAGTCACAGCCTGCCAGGACCCAATGTCTCCTCAGAAATGTCCAGCCCACTGGGAGCATTGCCTCCCCGGGGCCCCCATGGTGGGAAGGCTGTGGACAGAGGTGCCCACCAAAAAGAATTCCTGAAAAAGCCAGGCTGCAGGGCAAACAGCCTTCGTGCAGGAAGGCTGTCTCCCTCTGGGAATCATGTTCTGATTTTTAAAGCTGAATCTCTTAAATAAAGAATAGCTCACTCCAGGCCTAGTTCTAATTACTCATTGTCTTGTGCTGAGAATCTTTGTCTTATTAGTGAAAGCAATTCAGTTCGGAGCTTCCCACATCACTGCTCCTGCTCAGGTTGGCTCTTAGCTGCCGCACTTAGGTATTAATAATTAATTGCTTTAAAGGCTTCAGCTGGGGTTAAAAAAAAATATCAGTCAAGTGTCCCATGAAGTAATTCGGTCGCGGTCCTTGAGCGCTGGGATGTGAGCCAGGCGAGAGCGTCAGTGTGAGCAGCTGTGACAGCCAGTGTGGTCTGTGACGGGCAAGATATTCTGCTTTGGCATTTGGACAAGAAAACACTCCCACTACCATCTCTAAGAAACCGCAGGAGAAGAAAAGTGAAGATATTGCTAAGCCATTGTCATTAGAAAAGAGAGGCTGTAATTTTCTGGATTCCATAGTCAGCATGGGATTCTATTTTCTCATGTTTTTATTAGCAGATTGGTAGTGAGTGTTAAGTAAATACGCTTTATGATACCCAGGCTGATATGAAGGTAGGTCTAGGACAGTATGGCCAGGGTTCAGCAAAGAGGCTCTGGTTGGTTGGCACAAGACTGGATGTTGGGCGTGTCCACTGGGGTGCATGCCCAATGCCATCTGCAAAGTAAGGCAGCCTTCCTCTTGGTTTGGCTGATGGAGAACTGGAGGCCCTGGAGCCATTGCTCCCAGACCATGGGTTTCCCCAGTGGCCCACTGGGGTGGAGGAAATGACTATTCAGACTTCTAGAGATTTAGCTTTTATCACCTCCTCAGACAATTTCTATTGTGTAGATTTTATAAAGGTTATAATACATCAAGAGAGCTGTACACAGGGCTTCCCTGGTGGTCCAGTGGTTAAGAATCCACCTTGCAATGCAAAGGACATGGGTTCGATCTGTGGTCTGGGAAGATCCCACATGCCACGGGGCAACTAAGCCTGTGAGCCACAATTACTGAAGCCCACGCGCCTAAAGCCCATGCTCCATAAGAGAAGCCACGGCAAAGTGCACCACAACCAGAGAGAAGCCCGTTCCACAACTAGAGAAAACTCCATGCAGCAACGATGACCCAGCACAGCCAGAAATAAATATATTTTTTTAAAGAATTGATGGTTGTACATGTATCTGATTTAGAAATACTCATTTTTTTCTTAAGTATGAGCAAACATATTCCCCCAAAAACAAGTTTGGCTATAGCTGCTCTAGATCTTACTGATGAGTCCACCAAGAATAAAATGAAGGGCTTGTTTTTGAAACTCTGAAATCCCTGTTCATGCCAAAACTCCAGATTCCTAAAATAGACGTGAGATCTATCTGCTCTAGTTACAGGGGTGACATGCCATTTTACATACTTTCAGTCTTCCACGCTAGTCAACCGGGGTGAATCACCCAAGCACAGTCTAGACTTTAGCCAAGCTCTTCGGTAGATGCCGTGTCACTCTTGCTGAATTGTTCTGCGGTTGCCCAGAGTCCCCGATTTACATGAGTGCTGGACTCTACTTTCTTTTTGTCATTGTTGTTATTGTTTCAACATCCTTCACATTCTTTGTCTAAAATTTATTTTACTGAAGTATAGTTGATTTACAGTGTTGTTAATTTCTGCTGTATAGCAAGGTTATTCATTATATATATATATATATATATATATATGTATTATTTTTCACATTTTTTCCATTCTGGTTTAGTACAGGACACTGAATATAGTTCCCTGTGCTATACAGTAGAACCTTGTTGTTTATCCATCTTATATATGATAGTTTCCCTCTGCTAATCCCAAACTCCCAATCCACCCTGTCCTCCACCACAAGTCTGTTCTCTATGTGAGCCTGTTTTGTAGATAGGTTCCTTTGTGCCATATTTCAGATCCACATATAAGTGATATCATATGGTATTTGTCTTTCTTTGTCTGACTTATTTCACTTAGTATGCTAATCTCTAGGTTAATCCATGTTGCTGCAAATGGAATTATTTCATTCTGTTTTATGGCCAAATAGTATTCCATTACATTTACATATGTACCACATCTTCTTTATCCATTCATCTGCTGATGGACAGTTAGCTTGTTTCCATGTCTTCACTGTTATGAATAGTGCTGCTATAAGTATGTGGGTGCATGCATCTTTTCAAATAATATTTTTGTTCAGATATATGCCCAGGAGTGAGATGGACTCTACTTTCTGAGTGTATGCAGGACACAACCTTAGTGGGGATCCTCTGGTAGTAGAAAGAGCATTGGATAGAGATTTTAGAGGGCTGGAGTTCATTCATTCACTTGATAAGTATTTACTTCTTCTCTGGAACATGCTGGACACTGGCAGTATCTGGATCTTATTTCCTCTTTTAAAAACATGGTGAGATGGCTTCTAAGTTTCCTCCGCACTCTGTCCTTCACTGGTGCTTCCCCACATTCCCGCTCTTCTTAATGACATGTTTTTGGATCATTCATCATTACCTCAGAAAAGAAAAAGTATAAACATTTTTTAAATGTGGTTAATGAAACAGTAAGCATGTGGCACAATGATCTATAAAAGCAGGGTTACGTTTTTTTTTCTTTTTTTGTAAATTGTAAACTTCCAGCATGAAATTGAAAATTAATAGCAACTAGCTTAAAAGGGAATATAAAATGAACATTTCCTCACTTAAAAGAGCCCTCACATCCTTTAATGTCTCCTGCTAGAAAAGAAGTCCAATTTGAAACTTTTTAACCCCCCAATCTCCACTTCAGCACACAAAAAAATTTTAAAATGGGTCAGTGCTCTGGCTTAAAGAGAAATAAATAAGGTTATGAGGATGACCCACATGATACCTGAACACAGACTGGATTTTGCCATTAAAAGCAGGAGTATCCATGTTAGAAAAAAGATAATGGCTCTTGTGATCTCTGGGCTCATCAGTTCCTGCCTGAGCCCCTCTGCTACAGCATTTGGTCTCTAAATGCAGGCTTAGCTCCACCCCTGACTCCAGGGCCAATCCCATCCTACTCTGGGAGGGGATGAATAAGATGAAGCCCAGCTCTGTGGCACAGGATGTGAGTCTTGCTTTCTCTATTACCCTGCCTGGTCTTCTCCTAGTCCATATGCCAGCCTTGCTCTCTTCCTTAGTCCCTGCCCTGGTGGTAGCCCTGGTAATCTATGCCTCCAGGACCTTGAAGGCGCGTCTCCCTGGGGCTGGACCATACTTTGCTGGTAGACAGCCTGCATGGAGCTCCCTTCCTGTCTCATGTCTCTCAGGGCAATGTTCTGTTCTTCCCCAAAACACTTTTTCCCAGCACTGGCCCCATCTTGAGTAGATGGGTCTGATTTTAAATGCCCATCTTCTCTGGTTAATCTTCTCCCACTGGCCAGTGATGTCATGAAATACAAAATTGTCAGATCCATCTGCAAAATCCTATTCACTTTCAAATACGCCCCAGAATCATGGCCACCACAGCATGCTGGCTGCAGGCACTCTTATTTCCCTCAGGAGATAACAATAGTTCTGCTTCTGCACTGTCTCCTGCCCCCACCCATGTTTTCCACACAGCAGCCAGGGTGATCTTTTACAAGTGAAACTTGTATCTGCTGCTGCTGCTGCTAAGATACTTCAGTCGTGTCCGACTCTGTGCGACCCCATAGACGGCAGCCCACCAGGCTCCCCCGTCCCTGGGATTCTCCAGGCAAGAACACTGGAGTGGGTTGCCATTTCCTTCTCCAATGCCTGAAAGTGAAAAGTGAAAGTGAAGTCACTCAGTCGTGTCTGACTTGTATCTAGTTAGGTTCAAATCTGAGCTCTTCACTTTGGCCTCTGAGGTTCATGCTTGGCCCTCTACCCACCTTAGACCATTTTCTACTGCTTTCCTCTTGAATCTCTGTGTTCCTACCACGCTGGTCCTCTTAGTCTGTGCCCACCACAGGGTCTTTGAACAGCTGATATGTCTACCTAGAAGGGCCTCTCCTTTGATCTGTGCATGATTGGCTGTTTCTTTAAGTCTTACCTCATTTTCAGTTCCCTGGAAACCCTAAGTACCAAATTCTGAGTGGTTCTCTAAACCTAAGAGAGAACCATTTGTTCTCTCTTATGCCACCACCCTGTTTGATTTTCATCAGAGTGTTTAGCACTTTTAAGCACTTTCAAATTTATTTATTTGTCCTCCTGTTTGTTGACTGTCTTCCTTAACTAAAACATTAGCTCCATGATAGCAAAAACTTTGCCTGCCTTATCCCCACATTATACCCACCACTTAGAGATGTTCTGATACACAGTAGGAGCTAAATTAATGCTTGCCAAATTAGTGAACAAATGAATGAATGAATTCTAAATGCAGCTAGGACAGCCTTTGTTTACGTAAAAGAAAGTCTATAAGGAGAATGATTTCCTAGGGTTAGGGTTTGCCAGAAGTCAAACATGTTTTGTTTTGGTTTTTAATCTGAAATCAAAAGTCATAGTATATATAGTCATTGTAAAAAATTTGGAAAATACAGAAGCCACAAATCCAAGATTTAAAAGGAATCTGAAATCCCCTATGTTCAAACTATGGTATTCTTTATTTTTGTTCAGTCACTAAGTCATGTCCAACTCTTTGCGACCCCATGGACTGCAGCACACCAGGCTTCCCTCTCCTTCACTAGATCCTGGAGTGTGCTCAAATTCACGTCCATTGAGTCAGTGATGCTATCTAACCATCTCATCCTTTGCCTCCCTCTTTTCCTTTTGCCTTCAATCTTTCCCAGTATCAGGGTCCTTTCCCATCAGTCGGCTCTTCGCATCAGGTGGCCAAAGTATTGGCACCTCAGCTTCAGCATCAGTCCTTCCAATGAATATTCAGGGTTGATTTCCTTTAGGGTGGACTGGTTTGATCTCCTTGCTGTCCAAAGGACTCTCAAGAGTTTTCTCCAGTACCACAGTTCGAAAGCATCAGTTCTTCGGTGCTCAGCCTTCTTTATGGTCCAATTCTCACATCTGTACATGACTACTAGAAAAACCAAGAAGCAAGACCTAAAGTCTTACAGCCTTCAGAATGAAAACCACAGCCACAGAAAGCTAATCAAAATGATCACGTGGATCACAGCCTTGTGTAACTCAATGAAGCTATGAGCCGTGCTGTGCAGGGCCACCCATAACAGACAGGTCATGGTGGAGAGTTCTGACTATACGTGGTCCACTGGAGAAGGGAATGGCAAACCACTCCAGTGTTCTTGCCTTGAGAACCCCATGAACAGTATGAAAAGTCAAAAAATAATTGTTGTATGAATGTATATAACCCATTTATATATTTTTAATAAATATCAGAAAACACTAGATATACTGTTCTGTAATCTGCTTTTTCACTAAAATATAACATATCTCTGTGATATTAAATAGTCCCCTACAATTTTAATTTTTTATTTATCTTTATTATAGTTTGCTTTACAGTGTTGGGTTAGTGTCTACTGTACAGCAAAGTGAATCAGCTATACAATACATATATCCCCTTTTTTTAAATTTTCTTCCCATTTAGGTCACCACAGAGCATTGAGTAGAGCTCTCTGTTCTTATTAGTTATCTATCTTAAAAGATAGTAGTGTATGTATGACAATCTCAATCCAAATTCATCCCACTCCTCCTTCCCCCTTGGTATCCATACTTTGTTCTCTATGTCTGTCTGTTGCTGCTTTGCAAATAAATTCATCTATGTTATTTTCTAGATTCCACATATAAGCGATATTACACAACACTCATTTTTCTCTTTCTGACATATACAAAAATAAACTCAAAATGGATTAAAGACCCAAATGTAAGGCCAGACACTATAAAACTCCTAGAGGAAAACATAGGCAGAACACTCCATGACATAAATCATAGCAAAACCTTTTTTCAACCCACCTCCTAGAGTAATGAAAATAAACAAATGGCACCTAATTAAACTTAAAAGCTTTTACACAGCAAAGGAAACCATAAACAAGACAAAAAGACAGCCCTCAGAATGAGAGAAAATATTTGCAAATAAAGCAAATGCAAGGGATTAATCTCCAAACTATACAAACAACTCAACCAGCTCAATATCAAAAAAATAAACAGCCCAATCAAAAAATGGGCAAAAGACCTAAATAGACATTTCTGCCAAGAAGACATACAGATGGTCAACAAACACATGAAAAGATGCTCAACATCACTAATTATTAGAGAAATGCACATCAAAACTACAATGAGGCATCACCTCACACTGGTCAGAATGACCATCATAAAAAAACATACGACCAATAAATGCTAGAAAGGGTGTGGAGAAAAGGGCACCCTCCTACACTGTTGATGGGAATGTAAACTGGCACAGCCACTATGGAAAACAGTTTGGAGGTTCCCTAAAGAACTAAAAATAGAACTACCATATGATTCAGCAATCCAACCCTGGGCATATATCTGAAGAAAATCATGTTTCAAAAGATACGTGCACCCCAGTGATCACTGCAGCACCATTCACAATAGCCAGGACATAGAAGCAACCTAAATGTCCATAAACATAGGAATGGATGAAGAAGATGTGGGGCATATATTCAATGGAATATTACTCAGCCATAAAAAGGAACAAAACTGTGCCATTTGCAGAGACATGGATGGACCTAGAGACTATCATGCAGAGTGAAGGAAGTCACAATTTTAACATATACACATTATTAATCACATAAATATACAAAAGTATCTTTCATTCTCCTACCTCCCACCAAATTATATATATGAATGTCTCTTATTGTAGCTTTACAAAACTGTAAAGTGGTTTAGAGTGGCTAGACATTTTTCTTGCATTTCTTGGCCATTTGTGTTTCTCATCTTGAGCATATAATTAAAATGCAAGAGAGAGAGGCTCTGGGCTGCTGTGTTGGGTGAAGGACTGAGACTTGATGCCTTTAGCTCCTTGGTTACAGAGCAGCAACATAAGGAGTCCATAGTTCCAAAAAAGCCTGGTTTTTTTTCCCACAGAGAGACACAGATGCCTGATTCTTAATACCATTTGTAAAGCTGTTGGGAAATATGGAAAAAAAAAATAGAGCTCCATTTATTAATGCAGCCCAATTCAATTTCCTCTACTCAGACAAAAATGGTTTATCTGTAATTGTGACTTGTGCCTGGAGGGAGTGAAATAATACAGCAGAAGTGATGAGAAAACAAATTCACCCTGTACAGAGGCAGAGGAAATAGACTCTTGGTTGAGAATCCTAAACAGACCGGAGGCAGCTGTGCTAACTGGGGCCAGTAAGGACAGCACTGGCACCTATTTCTTCCAGGAATACCTCAGGTACCTACGTTGGCATGTGACAAAACTGCATTGTGCATAAATTGCCTTGATACATCTAAGTTATGGAACATCTCAAAACTTTAAGTCCTGGGTTTGACCAGGACAGGGGAAAAGCTGTTTATATGGAAGGAAAAATCTAAATTATAGGTTGTCTTAGTCAGAGAGATGGGTTAAATTCTTCTCCAGGGAAATTCCTCATACATTTTTTCAAAGAATGCATTATAGCTGTGAAATTCCTAGTCCCTGTCCAATGTCTGTGGGAGATTTTCTTCTGGTTTCATGTATGGAGAGCTCTGGAAGATTTCCTTCATGTTACCACCATCCTACAGAGGATATCTATAGGTATTCAGGCCATATCTTTATTCACAGGGTTTTAGGTGTGCCATGGGCCAGTGAATAAGAGGGGAATGGACAACTCTGCATCTGCGTAATTAATGGGTGGCTTGTTGGATGATGACACCAGGGGGCACCTTGTTGCTGTCAATGAATGCTACCTGATCCTTGCAGATTAGGTCTCTTATCTCACACTCTCCTCTACTTGTGACCCCTTTGGTTTTCCTTTTACTTAGAGTGTGGATCCTTTTGAGCAGTCTGCAGTTGGGGGAGGTCTTTCTGTCTTGGAGAATGGTTTATGAGATTTACAGTTAAAGTCTTTGTGGTGGTGGTTTTATTGTTGGGTGGGTTAAGTTTGCTGTCTGGGCTGAGGATCAAGAAAAGGCTTCCAGGACTTTTGTGAGTATGGGTGAATTAATCAGTTATTTTAAAACATTATCTTAACCACTATTGGAAGACAGTAAAGCTTGCTTTTCACTGCTGTTTGGAAATGGAGACCACTGAACTTGGAATAAGGAGACAGGATTCAAGATGCAGTGTTTTCACTAATGAGAGTGACCTTGACCTTCTCTGTTTCTCTTGGATTAGCCTCCTTGTATTAGTGCCCAGCCCCTCGCTGCCACCCTGCACTCTCCTCTGCTTGTTGGCCACCTCCACTTGGATGCCATGTAATTGCTCACAGCTAACCCATCAAACTTAATGGGCTTACAACTACCCTCATGTTCTCTTCCTTCCTCAAATCCCAGTCTCCAAATTGCCCCTGCTCTGATTTGGTGAATGACAGAACATCCATTAAGTTGCCCCAGCCAGATACCAGTTTGTGAACTGGCTCACATGGATGCAGGCTTGTCTGTGTTCAAGAAGAATCTTCTAAAGCAGCCCTTCAGGGGTACTCTGTCAGAGAAGGGGGAGGGAGAGCATGGGCAAACTGAGCTTGCTCAGATCTTGGTAAACAGCACTCAGAAAGTGAGTTGTTGTTTACTTGCTGAGTTGTGTCTGACTCTTTGCAACCCCATGGACTGTAGCATGCCAGGCTTCCCTGTCCTTCACTGTCTCCTGGAGCTTGCTCAAACTCATATTTATTGAGTCAGTGATGCTATCCAGCCATCTCATCCTCTGTTGCCCCCTTCTCCTGCCCTCAATCTTTTTCAGCATCAGGGTCTTTTCCAGTGAGTCAGCTCTTCACATCGGTGGCCAAAGTATTGGAGCTTCAGCTTCATCATCAGTCCTTCCAATGAATATTCAGGACTGATTTCCTTTAGGATGGACTGGTTGGATCTCCTTGCAGTCCAAGGGACTCTCAAGAGTCTTCTCCAGCCCCACAGTTCAAAAGCATCAATTAATTCTTCAGTGCTCAGCCTTCTTTATAGTCCAACTCTCACATCCATACATGACAACTGGAAAAACCACGGCTTTGATTATACAGACCTTTGTCAGAGGAGTGATAGCTGATTTTAGTACTGTAAAGAAAAATAGAGTTTTAAAAGTTTCAAAACATCACACAGAATGATTTATAGCACAACACATTGGTATCTTTGGCTTTGAGGTTAAAATTTCATACTCCATTATGACTTCTCTAGGCCTCACCAACTTGTAAATATTTTAACCATGTTTGCAACCCTTTGAACTTAAAACTCCTGCAGGTCTGGTAGGAAACAGAGCACATGTCAGCAGCAATTTTCTCTGGGCTGTCACCTTTGAGGACTATTGGGATCTCCTCCACCGATTTCCTACCTGTTCTCTACTTCCCTGCACTGTGCAGGTAGTGCTTTTCTGATAATAATAACTACCACCTAAGATTTATTTTCAAGAATATTAATTTTGTACATTTGGGGTAAAAAAGTCAGGATCAGAACACAAGGAGGCAGGAAGTGAAAGCAGAGCAGTGTCTGATGGAACGTCCAGTCTGTTTTTCCTGCCTGTCTAGAAATCATCACCAGTGGTCTGAGCAGACAGAGCACTGTGACACTCCGTCCGCCCTTCCTGACTCTCTTACTGTCTCTCCCTCTCTGACACAGCTCGCATAAGCTCCCTATTTAGAGATGCCGCAGTTGTCAGTGTATCAGATGGTCAGGGAAACAGATGAGTCCTATGTTAGAATCCTCTACAGCAGGGGTCCCCAACCTCCGGGATCTAATGCCTGATGATCTGGGGTGGAGCGCGTGTAATAATAATAGAAATAAAGTGCACAATAAATGTAGTGAGCTTGAGTCATCCTGAAACCATCCCTTCCCATCCGTGGAAAAACTCTCTTCCACGAAACAGGTCCCTGCTGCCAGAAAGATTGGGGACCGCTGCTCTGTTATAGCCATGAAGTTCCTGTGAAGAGTGTTCTCTTTCCTGACAGTGGTGTTGAGGAGAGCCCAGCTGCACTGCTTGAATTCTGTTTTGTCTGCAGCTGTAATTCTCCAGAAGGTTTATTGGCCTTTGTCCCACCACTGTATGTGATGACTGGCCCCACCGAGCAGTACTCTTGTGTTACAGGGAGGAGACACTCAATGAGTGCTTCATCTGATAAGGGAGATAATAAGAGGAAGATTATCCAATATGCCAAACCGTCTTACACATTTTCAGAGTTTTTTCCATGAATTACTATAATTTGAGACTCATGACCATTTCTTCGAAACGGATAGGACACATAATGTTGTCTCATTTTATTTACAAAGGAGGAAATTGAATTATACAAATGACTGACTACCTGGTCAAATAGCCCTGTCACTTAGTGGTGCTGGGAACTGCTTCCATTTCTTGTTATTATATGTCCAAGAATATACCCATTGTATCACAAAATATTATTAAAATATTTTATAACATTATTATATTTCATTATATGATAAATATGATATGTGAC
This sequence comes from Bos indicus x Bos taurus, assembly GCF_003369695.1. Classification (NCBI taxonomy): domain Eukaryota; kingdom Metazoa; phylum Chordata; class Mammalia; order Artiodactyla; family Bovidae; genus Bos; species Bos indicus x Bos taurus. The sequence continues at coordinate 76,447,714 of NC_040083.1, read as the reverse complement.
AGTGCCAAGGATTTTCAAATAATTTAGACATCAAATAAATTTAGGGATCAAATAAACTGAGACAATCAGTTTCTTGATACTTGATGTCTAAATTTATTATGAAGAACATTTAATGTGTGTAATAACTTTTTATTATCTTCCTAACTGGAGTTGTCAGCTACAATTTCAGTGAATCTCCATAACTATTTTAACTAAAAGCCAAACCCACTACACCTGTGAAAGCTGTTAGTTTTCAAAATAATTAATAAGGTACATGATATTGATGATGATAGAGTAGCTAGCATTTACTGTGCCTGCTACTTATCAGGCACTCAGTTACATGAATGTCAACATCAGTACTATTTTACAGGCAGAAAACTACACTTCAACAAGCTTATATAGCTTTCCCGAGGTCACAGGGCTGGTCAGGTAAACTTAACAGCCTGCAATGCTGTTTCCTAGTTAGGGAAAAGTAACTAGAAATGTTAGAAACAGATGGCTGACAGAAGGGAGAAAATCCAGACTATTTAAAATCCTCAGTCTTTCCCTTGAGTAAAGGAGAGAGCATGTGTTAGGAAAAAATCAGTAATTTTTCTTGAGTAATTCCTGTGATAGCCCCTGATCTGAACATGCCTCGTGGATCACCTTCATTAATCCTCCTAGCAGCCCTGGGAGATAGGTCCTGCCTTTGCTCTGCTCATTTTACAGGCATGGAAGCTGAAGTCAGATAAATGGTACAGCCAGGATTAGAACCCAGAGGTTGTGCTTTTACTTTTACTTTCTGTAACTCCTTTAAGTTCTCCTTCATCAACTGGGAGCCAGCACTACGCAAGGCAGTTGATATACTCAGTCTCATTTCTTTGTCCTAACACCCGTGGAAGATTTATTGTCTCCACTTTCAGATGCCCTAGGGTTCCAAGTCATGTAGTAGCTCCCAGTCACGCACAAAGCAAAGACAGACTTGTTCCCTTGCCTCAAATCTGTGCCAGGAAGTTTGTCCCCAAAGCAGACATGAAATCCAGGCTTATGAAGAGCTCTTATCATTGAACTCTCTTCCTCTGCTGTGGCTTCTGCTTGATTTATCAGTGTTTCTGGCATCTCATTGTGGAAAATCAATTCCTCTCCTCACACATATCTGCTGCTTTCTTTAGCTTCTTGTCACTGCCCAGACATGCATTCCTGATTCTTCAAACAAACAAGACAAATCTAAACAGGAAGGGTGTTCAAGGGCATCCAAATGCTGTGCTATTGCTGTCGGGTCTGTGAGTGCAGTGCCTAGAACAAGAACAAGCTGCTTGTGCAGTTTCTCCCAGAATCCTTGGGTTGGCTCTGCTTCCCTTTGTTTCTTCCTCTTGAAATGTAGCCACACTTCAGGGTAGAACAGGGCAAGGTAGACAGAAATGGTTGGGATAATACGGGATGCTGGTCCTGCTAGGTTCCTTCCCTCTAAATAAAAGTTGAAGGTCCCCGAAGAAAGAGGGTAAAAGAATCATACTTAAGATCTCTGAAAAGTAACTTAAAGAGTGGGAACAAGTTAAAGTAAGAAAAAAATTTTACATGCACGAGATGCAAAATATTTTTTATCATTATAGTTACTAAAAGGGAAGGAGACACTTCAAAACTATAGTGAAACTTGAAGCTTGAGAATTAAGAGAGAATAACTCTCCATGGAAAAGAACAGATATAAGGGATGGTGGTGGTTTTGTTTCAGGTTTTTTATTTGCTTTTAGGGGTTTTCATTTTGTTTTTTGTTGTTGCTTTGGGGTTTCTTTGTTTAGCGTGTGCTATCAAGTCACATCATGTTGTCTTTATTTATAATGATAAGCACACAGATTCATCTATATTCCATCCAAATAGACAAAGGGAGGTTTTCTCAATATCTGAGGCCTGGTCTACTGCCATGCCAGTGAGCCCACATTAATCTTTAAAATCCTTGATCTGTGTTCCTGCACAGTATTGGTTCGTTTGGCATGGGGACTTCCTGATTTGTTTTTCAGTATCCTAAAGATTTTCAGTAGTTTTTCAGGAACTGCTGGTGGTGGCTAGTGAGGGAAGGCCTAGCAGGTACTGTCCCAGGGCTCCACCTCTGTGCAGCCTATCTTTTTATAAGTAGGGATTCTGCTCAGAATTATATCAAAAAGGGAACTGCAAAGAGGTGAAGATATTGTGAATTTTTAGGAGTATTTTCCTTTCAAGTGTCAGGTTTGAAAATTGACTAACCCTGGTGAGAGGAGGAACTGCCCTGTTGAAACTGGAACTGTGGGTGGGGAGAGGGAGCCCTCTGGGGGATATCTAGAAGTGACCTCCACCCACAGTGCATAGCTGGCTTCCCCATTCTCCCCGATCAAAATTTATAGTCTGGTCTGTACTGTACTTTTTTATATAGTTGAGGTCATACTGCTTACATAAACTGCTTCTTCCAGTAATCAGTATATTGCAAGCTCTCCCTCACATCATTAAACTCCTAAACATACATTTTAATGGATATACAATATTCTATCACATGTATTTAATCATTTTCCCACTGGAAATTTAGATTGACTTTTTTTTTTCTTTCCACAATAAATGACACTGATGAAAATCTTTGTCCATAAATTTTTGTCAACATTTCTCATTATTTCCTCAGGCTAATTTCCTAAAAGTGGAATTTTTGAATCGACAGATATCATGCCTATAAAACTCAATGTATTTTGCTAAGCTTTTTTCCAGAAATGCTAGATCAATTTATATTCCCACAGTGAGATATAATAATGCGTAACTTCAACTGACTGCTCTGCATATAATGTTTTGTTTTGTCAAGAGAGGAGAAAAAAAGAATATTTTTATTAGAAAATTATCTTGTGCACTCAGTAGCTATTTAAAGAAGAAAAATGTATGTATGTACAATAGTGGGAGGAAAAAATTTTTTTTCTAAAAATGAAAGTGAGAAAATGTACCAGCCAAGAAATAGAACTGAATGGTTGTATATGGGGCACAGTTACTAATCAGCTGAAATATTTTCAATTATAGGAATTTTTCAATATTCCTAAAATATTGAAAATACTTTGCTCCCAGAACACTGACTCGGGGATGCAAGCACATTTCATGCTCAGAGGTACAAGTGCAGGACTTTCAAAGTCTTTAAAGAGAGAATTACATTATATTCAGATCCTACATTTGAAACACGAGGTTAGAAGTAGGGGTACCAGCAGCTGTCCTCCTGGGAGACTGTCTTCATAGTCAACCGATGTTGGATGCTTAGGTTCAAATCATGGCTTTGCCACTTACTTTGTGAATTTGGTCAGGTCAGTTACTCTTTCCAGGATGCTGTTTCCTTTTCTATCCAAAAAGGGACATTTTAGCATCCTTGTGAGGACAGAGATAATGCCATGAGGTCCTCAGCACTTTGTCCAGAGCTGTGTTGTCCAATACGGCAATCTCACGTGGCTGCTGAGCACTGGCAATATTGCTGTTCAGTCGCTAAGTCGTGTCCTGCTGTTTGCTGAATTGAGACATGCTGTAAGTGTGCAAATACACACCAATTTCAAAGACTTAGTACTAAAAAGTATCTATTTTATTATTTTGATATTGTTACATGGTGAATGATACTAGTTTAGATATCTTGGCTCCAAATAAAACACATCATTAAAATTAATTTTATTTGTTTCACTTTTCAAATGTTTTCTTTTTGTTCTTTAATTTGGCTTGCATTTTATTTTTATTGGAAAGCACTGCTCTAGAACATAATAAAGATTCAAATATTTTTTAAAAGAAATCAAGGTGGGTTGCTTCTCCATCACAGAGTTGCCTGGGTATTGTTTTATTTTTGTGGGGCGGGGGAGGCATTCAGTTCCTAGGACACTGTAGGACATTGGGCTGGGGTCCTCTGGCCTGGATGGTTTCGAATTGGCTAGGGTAAGGATGTTGTATATTGTTTCATTGTTTGTCAGGGGAGTGAGTGGAGAGTTTAAAAATAGCATCCCCCTCCCTCCTCTGGCCCCATGCTGATCCCTCCTGAGTTATTTCTGTTGGCTGCATTAGGAGCCTGACATTTGATTCATTGAGTGGGCCCTGCCTCGGTCCTTTAAAACAGAATGGACAGTTAGTGAAAGGTCAAAGCCACTATGGCTGGTGGTAGCTGCCCTGGGCCATGACAGGCAGAGGAGACACGGAGAATTGAAGAAACAGTAATGGCAAAATGCTTGGTCAAGATCCAGACTCGGAGGGGTCTCCGCCTGCAATTAGTGAACCACTGCAACAGCAATGTGTTTGTCCGTCTGCTGAGACACAGTTCCAAGATCACAGCCAGAAACACGGGTACGTGCCCTGCAGTGGGCTCTGGTCTGCACCTCAGAAGGGTGCAGGCTTCCAGCTGCCACTCACCCGACAATGTCAGAAGTCTGTGATAAGGATGAGAAGGAGAAAGAGGGAGAAAAGCAGGGAGGCAGGAAGGAGAGTGGGCAGGCACTGAGAGAAAATGGGAGGGCTTCAAATGGAGGTCCTGACACTTTCATTAAGTGAAATGGTAGAAAGTCATCCTAAAGGCTAATGAATTACATGCTAGTCAGTAGCTCGGTTAGGAAGGAGGCAGTGGTGGTGTGTCCAATCCATTGGCTCAGGAATGAGGGGCGATTACAGACAAGGCAGATTGGATAATCAAAACATGCTCCTCCCTCCTTTCATTGTTTAAAGGGTAAGATCTTCAAGTGCGCTTTCCTGGATGAGGCAAGACCGTCCTATATCTTCAAAGTAGAGCTGTCCTAAAATATGGTCCTGAAATATAGTATCAGTTAAAGAATTGGGATCAAACTGAGGTTCTGCCAGTTTCCTTTTCATTGAAAATGTATTTTGTGGTCCTTGGAGGAAATGGGAATATATATATATGTTATATGTGGTTTTCACCAAATGATTAAAATTTTTAAAATCCTGGGAAATGTCTGGAATTGGCCATACCTCATGCACATTTGTGGAAATCACTCCTAAGTGAACTTAGTTGTATTTGTATAATGACATAGATAATAGATGATGTGTTCTCATAAAAGATATTTTAAAGTATAATTTTATAGAATGTTTTCCTTGACCCTAATGTTCCTGATAGCCAATCTATGTACATTGACATGTAGAATGGATATAGGATTTTTTTTATCATAAATGGGATTGTTCGATATGTATTATAGTTCCTTTTTTTCACTTTATCATATGGCATGAAGGACTTTCCATATCAATACATATTAATCTGTATCCTTTTGAAATTGGCTATCTTATAGTGAAGACATATCATAATTTAATCACCAAATTATTACTGGAAATTGATATTTCCTATTTAGTGGCTGTAACAGACAGTGCTGCCAAGGAATGTGCATATATAAGCATTTCTTTATGACAGATTCTTAAAAGCATAACTGCTGATTTGACAGATATACACATTTTAAATTTTGATGGAAATAGGCAAACAAATTATCCTCTGAAAAACTAATACTCACTAAAAAGGTGAGTACAAGAATGACTTCTTCCCCACATAAGCACTAACCCTGATGTGACCAATTTCTAAGACTGAAAAAAAAAAAATGAGATTTTATTATTTTAATATACCTGTTCCTTTTTACTTGTAAAGGTGAGCATCTTTTCAGAGGATAATTACCCATGTGCATTTCTGCTTCGAATTACTTGTTTACTTTGTGCATTTCTGTTTCATTTTTGTACTTCCCTTACAGATTGTGAGAATTCTTATATTATCTTTTTTCCTCCTAATTTGTTCTTGGCTTTTAATTTTGTTGTTGTTCAGTTGCTCAGTAGTATCCAACTCTTTGTGACCCCATGGGCTGCAGCACTCCAGGCTTGCCTGTTCTTTAATTTCCATTGAGTCAGTTATGCCATCCAACTGTCTCATCCTCTGTCGCCCCCTTCTCTTCCTGCCTTCAATCTTTCCCAGCATCAGGGTCTTTTCCAATGAGTCAGCTCTTCACATCATGTGGCCAAAATATTGGTGCTTCTTTTTGCCTTTAGGATTGACTGGTTTGATCTCTTTGCTGTCCAAGGGACTCTCAAGACTATTCTGCAGCATCACGATTCAAAAGCATCAATTCTTCGTCATTCAGCATTCTCCCATCCTTACATGACAACTAGAAAAACCATAGTTTTAACTAAATAGATCTTTGTCAGCAAAATGATGCCTCTGCTTTTTAATATGCTGTCTAGACTGATCGTAGCTTTTCTTCCAAGCAGCACGCATCTTTTAATTTCCTGGCTGCAGTCACTGTCTGCAGTGATTTTGGAGCCCCAAAAAGTAAAGTCTGTCACTGTTTCCATTGTTTCCCCATCAATTTGCCATGAAATGATGGGGCCAGATACCATGATCTTAGTTTTTTGAGTATTGAGTTTTAAGCCAGCTTTTTCACTCTCCTCTTTCACCTTTGGCTTTCGGGGTAGCTCAGCTTGTAAAGAATCCACCTGCAATGCAGGAGGCCCCAGTTTGACTCCTGGGCCAGGAAGTTTCCATGGAGATGGGATAGGCTATCCACTCCAGTTTTCTTGGGCTTCCCTGGTGGCTCAGATGGTAAAGAATCCACCTGCAATGCAGGAGACCTGGGTTCAGTCCCTGGGTTGGGAAGATCCCCTGGAGGAGGGCATGGCAACCCACTCCAGTATTCTTGCCTGGAGAATCCCCATCGACAGAGGAGCCTGGCAGGCTACAGTTGCAAACTGTCAGATGTGACTGAGTGACTAAGCACAGCTTTCACCTTCATCAAGAGGCTCTTTAGTTCTTCTTTGCTTTCTACTATATAGAGTGGTGTCATCTGCATAGCTAAGGTTATTGATATTTCTCCCAGCAATCTTGATTCCAGCTTGAGCTTGATTCCAGCTAGATGTAGCCTGGCATTTCACATGATATACTCTGCATATAAGTTAAATAAGCAGGGTGACAATATACAGCCTTGACGTACTCCTTTCCCAATTTTGAACCAGTCCATTGTTCCATGTCCAGTTCTAACTGGTGTTTCTTGACCTGTATACAGTTTCTTAGGAGGTAGGTAAGGTGGTCTGGTATTCCCATCTCTTTAAGAATTTTCCACAATTTGTCGTGGTCCACTCAGTCAAGGGCTTTAGAGTAGTTAATAAAGCAGTAGATGTTTTTCTGGACTACCCTTGCTTTTTCTATGATCCAATGGATGTTGGCAATTTGCTCTCTGGTTCCTCTGCATTTTCTAAATCCATTTTGTACATCTGGAAGTTTTCGGTTCACATACTGTTGAAACCTAGCTTGAAGGATTTTGAGCTTTTAACTTATTTTAATGTTAACTTTGTAGCACAGGTACTTTTCATATGCACAGACAATTTCTACACGTGCAGACTTCTTTTCTGTGTTTTATATTTTGTCAGTACCCCTCATTCCAAGACTATAAACATGTTTCCTGTGTTTTCATCCTCAAAATTAATGTATTAGCTTTAACTATGTGAAATTTCTGATAGTCAACTGCCTTTGACCTACAAAAATAGTGATTTCATGTGGTTTGATCTAATATTTGCTTTTAACTGACTTGCTGACTTCTTTGGAATTTTAAATGTGTGTTTGACAGAAAGTAAGGATATACTTTTTCTCCTTTCCAATTGGTTAATGATTTTTCTCAGAGTTATTTATCATAACGTCTCATTATTTTCAAAGGTGTATTTCTGAATTGCATATTTTAGTATTCCTGCTCCATTATGAACAACAGTATAGTTTTGACATCAGATAGGTCAAATTCCCCTTATGGATCTTTTTTTAGCCAGAGTTTCTTGATAATCATGTGCACTTTCTCGTTTGTCATTTTTGAAAATGTGTTGAGATTTGTATTAAAATTGCAGTGAATTTTATTTAGAAGAGATATTGATCTTCAAAATAATTAACTTCTCCTATTCAGGAACATTGTTATATTCCTTCATTTTTCCAAGGTATTCTTTTATGTTATTCAGCTATGTTTTATTATTATCTTCATGCAAGTTTTGAATATTTCTTATGGATATCCTAGATATTATGTGCCTGTTCTAATTTGTGTGTTTAGCTATTTTGAATGGGATTTTCCATCATCATATTTTTACATGGTCTTTGTTGCTTTCAAGCTGAACACCTGACTGACTTATAATTAATCCCCCTAGCTTCTTATTAGAATCTTTGCCTTTTCCTGTAGCTGATACAATAACCTAGAGATAGTGACAGTTTTGTGCCCTTCTTTCCAATATTTATGCTTCTTATTTTCTGTCTTTATCACATGGCATTATTGAAGTTCACCACAATGATGCTGAAGTGCAGTGAGGGTATTCTGTCATGTTCCTGATTTTGGTGTGATGATTGACTGTGATGACAGAGAGACCCATGAGATGGTGACAGCTGCATCAGTTAGGACACCATTAGCAGCAAGTAACTCTAACAAACCCTGGTTTAGATAATAAGGTGATTTATTATCCCAAGACTGCACCAAGTCCAGAGTCAGGGAGGATTCCAGGATTGAGAAGCCAGGTTCATTTCATCTCGCTGCACTGCTCTTGTCAGTTAGCCAGAACTCCCCCTCAAACCATTTGCCGTCAGCACCACAGGATAACTGCCAGAATTCCTGGTGTCTTCTTCACATACAATGTTAAGGGAAAGTTCGTTATCTGTCCAGTATGTTCTTCTTAGAAGCAAGAAACTTTTCTCAGAACTTCCCCCCTCCCCAGGCAACTCTTCCCTTCATTTTTCATTTTCAGGGTTGGCTCACATGCCCACTTCCAAACCAGAGAGAATTAAATTACTGTGATTGGCTTAGACTAATTATCTGGGAGAGAAATGGATGAGTCAACCACGGAAACTATGAGATAAGCATCTATGTAGGAGAGCCTTCTGAGAGAAGGTGAAACATTAAATTCTAAAGAATGAGTAGGAGCCATCTGGGTGCAGAAGGACTTTCCAGGGAAAGGCAGTTTGTACAAAGTCAAGGAGGCATGATATAGTGTGACATATTTGGGCACCTGATGCAAACAGACAACTCATTGGAAAAGTCCCTGATGCTGGGAAAGATTGAGGGCAGAAGGAGAAAAGGGCATCAGAGGATGAGACGGCTGGACGGCATCACTGACGCAATGAACGTGAACTTGAGCAAACTCTAGGAGATGGTGAGGGACAGGGAAGCCTGGTGTGCTGCAGTCCATGGGGTCACAGAGTTGGACACGACTGGGCAACTGAACAACGACAACAAAATACATAGGAATGATGGAAATGTGTGGGGTAGAGGTGTGCTTTATATACCAAAATGGAGTTTACATTTTATCCTGAAAGGCATGAAAAACATTTAAAGAAGAGAATTCATACAACTAATTAGGCATTTAAAACTATTTTTCTGGCAACAATTCAGGAATGAGACTGAGATCAGGGAAACCAGTGAGGAGGCCACTGCTCTTATGCAGTTGAGAAGTGGTAATCATGGGGTGATGGAGAGGTGGGGATCCCTTTGAAGGGAATGGCTACCCACTCCAGTATTCTTTGGGCTTCTGTGGTGGCTCAGATGATAAACAATCTGCCTGCAATGCAGGATACCTGGGTTCAGTCCCTGGATCGGGAAGATACCCTGGAGAAGGGAATGGTTACCCACCCCAGTATTCTTGACTGGCAAATCTCATGAACAGATGAGCCTGGTAGGCTACAGTCCTTAGGGTTGCAAAGAGTTGGACATGATTGAGTGACTAACACTTTCACCTTTTTTCACTCTCAAGCATGGGGCGATGGGGAGGCAGGAACCACTTTGAAAGTGAATATAGTGGCAGAGTTTGTAGATGCTGGTGACAGGTTAGGAGTAAGCAGTGAGTGAAAAGTTACGGCCAACCCTTAGATTGCTGGTGTGGGCAGAGGGTGGTGCTCTTTATTAATATTATGTAGTAACGAGTAGAGGAGGAAAAGGCTGGGGTGGGACATACATTGCTTGGATTTGGAAATACTGAGGTTGACGATCCTACACTCAGGTGTGTGGTGAGTCTGCAGCTCACTGGATGGTTTTGAGTTGAGATGGGTCAGAGATGCAGTAAGATGTATTTCTCAAACTAAGTTATGTTCAAACATCTCTGGTCAAGTTAAACCAGTTTTTTAAAAAATAATTTTATGTATGTATTTATTTTGACTGTGCTGAGTCTTCATTGCTGCGCAGGCTTTTCTCTTGTTGCGGTGAGCAGGGGCTACTCTTCATTGCAGCGTGTGGGCTTCTCATTGTGGTGGCTTCTCTTGTTGGGGAGCATGAGTTGTAGGACATGCAGGCTTCAGTACCTGCGGTACATGGGCTCAGTGGTTGTGGCTCACAGGCTTGAAAGGCTTAGTTGCTCCGTGGCAAATGGCATCTTCCCTGACCAGGAACTGAACTCATGTCTTCTGTATTGGCAGGTGGATTCTTTACCACTAAGCCACCAGGGAAGTCCTAAACCAGTTATTAAGTTAAATAAAACAAAACTGGTTTCTTCTCCTTAGGATCTTTCAGACATTTTAATATGTAAATAGTAATGTTATTGAGTGTTTACTAAGTGCCAGCCACTTCCCACATGTTTATTTATGACTCCTCTGTGCACAATATCCCCATATGATATGGCCTGAATTTTTCCCATTTTATAGATTTTACAGAAAAGAGTGACTTAGTAGCTTGTCCAAGGTTACATGACAATACAAGGCCAGGATTCAGATATAGAATATTTAAGAGAGACCTTATAATCTCTTTAATTTCAGTTTATCGAGGCATAATTGACAAAACTGAATGATATTTAAAGTATACATTGTAGCAATTTGATACACGTGAAAAGTTCCCCGTATTAGTACATGCATCACCTCACATATTTATCCTTTTTTCAGATGAGAACACTTAAGTTCTACTCTCTCGCATATGTCAACTATGTAAAACAGTATTACCAACTATAAAGATCATGTTTTACATTTGAACATCAAACCTTATTCATCTTTCAGCTGAAAGTTTGTACCCTTTCCCCATTTCTCTCACCCCCTAGTCCATGGCAACCATTTTACTACTTTCTGTTTCTAAGAGTTTGACTTTTCCTTTTTCTTCAGATTCCACACATAAGTGATACCATGGGGTTTTTGTCTTTCTCTGACTTATTTCACCTAGCATAATGCCTTCAAGGCCTATCCATGCTGTCACAGATGGCAGGATTTTCTTCTTTCTTATGGTTGTATAATATTCCATTGTGTACATATACTACATCTTCTTTATCCATTCATCTGTGCTGTGCTGTACTTTGTCACTCAGTCATGTCTGACTCTTTGCAACCTAATGGACAATAGCCTGCCAGGCTCTTCTGTCCATGGGGATTCTCCAGGCAAGAATACTGGAGTGGGTTGCCATGCCCTCCTCCAGGGGATCTTCCCAACCAGGGATCAACCCAGGTCTCCTGCATTACAGTTGGATTCTGTACCATTTGAGCCACCAGGGAAGCCCAAGAATATTAGAATGGGTATCCTATCCCTCCTCTAGGGGATCTTCCCAACACAGGAATCGAACTGGAGTCTCCTGCATTGCAGGCAGATTCTTTACCAGCTGAGCTACCAGGGAAGCCCATCCATTCATATACTGATGGCCATTTAGGTTGTTTCCATATCTTCACCATAGCGAGTAATGCTGCAGTGAACATAGGAGTGCAGATTTCTCTTTGAGATCCTGTTTTCATTTCCTTTGGATATATACTCAGAAGTGGAGATAGCTAGATCATATGGTAGTTCTGTTTAATTTGGGGGGAACCTCCATACTTTTTTCCATAGTGGGTAAACCAACAGTGCACAGGAGTTCCCCTTTTCCTGCATCCTCACCAGCACTTGTAATCAGCAAAAACAAGACCTGGAGCTGACTGTGGCTCAGATCATGAGCTCCTTCTTGCAAAATTCAGGCTTAAATTGAACAAAATAGGAGAAACTACTAGACCATTCAAGTATGACCTAGATCAGATCCCTTATGATTATACAGAGGAGGTGACCAATAGATTCAAGGGATTAGATCTGGTAGACAGAGTGCCTGAAGAACTATGGATGGAGGTTTGTAACACTGAACAGGAGGTGGTGACCAAAACTATCCCCAAGAAAAAGAAATGCAAGAAGGCAAAGTGATTATCTGAGGGGGCCTTACGGATAGCTGAGAAAAGAAGAGAAGTGAAAGGCAAAGATATACCCAACTGAATGTAGAGTTCCAGAAAATAGCAAGAAGAGATTAGGAAGTCTCTTAAATGAAAAATGCAAAGAAATAGAGGAAAACAACAGAATGGGAAAGACTAGAGATCTCTTCAAGAAAATTGGAGATAACAAGGTACTTGGATTTCATGCAAAGATGGGTACAGTAAAGGACAGAAATGGCAAGGACCTAACAAAAACAGAAGAGATTAACAGGAGGTAGCAAGAATACACATGAGAACTATCCAAAAATGTCTTCATGACCCAGATAACCATGATGGTGTGGTCACTCACCTAGACCCAGACAACCTGGAGTGTGCAGTCAAGTGGGCCTTAGGAAGCATCACTATGAACAAAGCTAGTGGAGGTGACAGGATTGCAGCTGATCTATTTCAAATCACAAAAGATGATGTTGTTAAAGTGCTGCACTCAATATGCCAGCAAATTTGGAAAACTCAACAGTGGCCACAGGACTGGAAAAGGTCAGTTTTCATTTGAATCCCAAAGAAAGGCAATGTCAAAGAATGTCCAAGCTGTCCTACAACAGTACTCATTTCGTATGCTAGCAAGGTAATGCTCAAAATCCTTCAAGCTAGACTTCAAATGTACATGAACCAAGAATTTCTAGACTTATAAGCTGTATTTAGAAAAGGCACAGGTAGAGATCAAATTGCCAATATGCACTGGATCATAGAAAAAGCAAGGGAATTACCAAAAAAAAATCTACTTCTACTTCATTGACTGTGTGTTCACAACAAACTGTGGAAAATTCTTAAACAGATGGGAATACCAGACCATCTTACCCTGTCTCCTGAAAAACCTGTATGCATGACAAGAAGCAACAGTTAGAATTGGACATGGAATAACAGACTGGTTCAAAGTTGGGAAAGGAGTACATCAAGGCTGTATATTGTCACATTGTTTATTTAACTTATATGCAAGTACATCATGGGAAATGCCAGGCTGAATGAATAGCAAGCTGGAATGAAGACTGCTGGGAGAAATATCAACAACCTCAGATAGGCACATGATACGACTCTAATGGCGGAAAGCAAAGAGGAACTAAAGAGCCTCTTGATGAGGATGATAAAGGAGAGTAAAAAAGCTGGCTTAAAACTCAGCATTCAAAAAACTAAGATCATAGCAGCAAGCCCCATCACTTCATGGCAAACAGATGGGGAAAAAGTGGAAACAGTGTCAGATTTTATTTTCTTGGGCTCCAAAATCACTGCAGTGACTATAGCCATGAAATTAAAAGACACTTGCTCCTTGCAAGAAAAGCTATGACAAACCTAGACAGCCTTTTAATAAAGGCGGAGACATCACTTTGCAGACAAAGGTCCATATAGTCAAATCTGTGGTTTTTCTACTAGTCTTGTATGGATATGAGAGTTGGACCATAAAGAAGGCTGAGTGCCAAAAAGCTGATGCTTTTGAATTGTGGTGCTGGAAATACTCTTGAGAGTCCCTGGACAGCAAGGAGATCAAACCAGTCAATCCTAAAGGAAATCAACCCTGAATATTCATTGGAAGGATTGATGCTAAAACTCCAATACTTTGCCCACCTGATGCGAAGAGCTGATTCACTGGAAAAGACCCTGATGCTGGGAAAGACTGAGGGCAAGAGGAGAAGGGGGCGACAGAGGATGAGTTGGTTGGATGGCATCATTGACTGAATGGACATGAGTTTGAGCAAACTCTGGGAGACAGTGGAGGACAGACAAGCCTGGCGTGCTGCAGTTCATGGGGCCGCAAAGAGTCAGACACAACTTAGTGACAGACAACAATAATATATAAACTAGATAAACCACAAAAACCTACTGTATAGCACAGGAAAACTATACTCAGTATCTTGTGAAAATGAAAGTGAAGTTGCTCAGTCATGTCCAACTCTTTGCGACCCCGTGGACTGTAGCCCGCCAGGCTCCTCCATCCATGGGATTCTCCAGGCAAAAATACTGGAGTGGGTTGCCATTTCCTTCTCCAGGGGATCTTCCCAACCCAGGGATCGAACCCAGGTCTCTCGCATTGCACGCAGAGGCTTTAACCACTGAGCTACCAGGGAAGCCCTGGTATCTTGTCATAACCTATAAAAGAAGAGGATTTTAAGTCATTTTGCTGTACATCTGAAACTAACACATTATAAATTAACTCGCTCAGTCGTGTCCAACTCTTTGCAACCCCATGGAGCCCGTGAGGCTCCTCTGTCCATGGGATTCTCCAGACAAGGATACTGGAGTGGGTAGCCATTCCCTTCTCCAGGGGATCTTCCCAACCCAGGGATCAAACCTGGGTCTCCTGCATTGCAGGCAGATTCTTTACCATGTGAAGCACCAGGGAAGCCCATAAGTCAACTATATTTCGATAAAACTTAAAAAATAAAATAAAATATTGGCTATATTCCTGGTGTTGTACAATACATCCTAGTTGCCTATTTTATACCTAATAGTTTGTACCTTTTAATCCCCTACGTCTATGTCGCCCCTCCCTCCTCCCTTCCCTCCACGGAAACTGCTAGTTTTTTCTCTTTATCTGTGATTTTCCTTCTATTTGTTATATTTGCTGGTTTGTAGTGTGTTTTAGATTCCTCATATAAGTGATAATATACAGTATTTGCCTTTGTTGACTTATTTCACTTAACATAATGCTTTTCAAGTCCATCCACGTTGCTGTAAATGGCAAGATTTTCTTCTTTATGGCTTAGGAGTATTCCACTGTATGTATACACAACATCTTCATTGTTCTCCAATACCTGTTGGTAGATAGGTTGCTTCCTTATCTCGGCAATTGTAAATAATGTTGTTATGCACACTGGGGTTCATCTATCTTTTTGAATTAATGTTTTTAAGGTTTTTTTTTTGTTTTTTTTTTTTTGATAAACTGAAGTTTTTTGGATGTACACAAGAGTGGAATTTCTGGGTCATGAGGTAGTTCTATTTTTAGTTTTTTTTGAGGAATCTCCATATGGTTTTCCACAGCCGTAACTTTTTGATGAGATCTTATACTCTTAACCTTAATAGTAATATCCAAAAGGTGATAGTGTGCACAGTTTCCTAAATTAATTTCAAGGAAAAATGGCCAAGGACACTAATGACGAGCAGAGCTGTACAGAGAAATGCTGCAGGAGCATGGTGGAGCCATGCATACGGTTGAGATGCCAAGTGGCAGGCTACAGTGTGACAAGAGCAGAGAGCTGAGGCTACCACGAGTAGACATGAAAAGACTGTGGGAAAGACAGAAGTAGCTTAGAATCATGAGACAGAAACCAAGAGTGTGTGGAGTCACAGAGGTACAGTGGCCAGGAGAAGGACAGGAAAGAGTGCACATTAGCAACATGCTAATCATTGGATACCTTGGTGAGAGACACTTCAGTGTCTGGAAGGGGAAGTTGACTGTTGCAATGTAAAGACAAGGATTGATTCTCTTGAATTCTAGATATTGACATCAAAATCATTGTAAAAGGTTTCAAAATGTTCAGCTACTCTTAGAGGCATGAGCAAGACATTGGGGGTTATAACAAAGGGAGGTGAGATTGGTGCTCATGGCTAGGAGGAATATTAGGATTTCCTGTGAAGTGTGTGTGTCTGTCTAAGTTTCCATTAGTCTATACTTCCCTGAGTCACTGGGATGACTCTAACTGGTTTTAAATAGAATGAACAGGCAGCCTCCCAAGTTTATTCGGAGGCATCAGGTACATTTCTAGTGTGAGATATTTTGCAGTGCCCATGCCTGAAAGTGAAACTCTCCTCTGAGAATGTACAAGTCATCCTCAGGATATTTTCTTTTAAACATTAGGTTTAAAAGAAAACATCCTGTTTAGAAGAACCCAATGTTCTTCTATAGATCCAGCAGAAATAGCTCTGTTGTATGTGACACAAGCTTCACTTGAAGTATTAGACTTTATCCCCAAAAAAGGGAAGATAAAAGAGTCACATAGTTTATGACATACTGTGTTACTACAGTTGGAAGTCTGCATGCTACTTAATGTGGATAGAAAACATTTTACAGACTGATAGCACATGTAGAATAAAATAAACTTGAAGGTTTATTTCTAATCTAAACACTAATCCCCACAACAGTAAGTGGTTTTATTTATTTATTTTGCGTCTCTCCTGGCCATGATACAATCACAGGAGCTGTGACATAGAAACATAATTAGGTGACTATAAAATCTACTAAGCAAACCTTTCAGGGGTAAAATAGGCATTTTAATGCTGCTAAGACAGCAGGCAATAGGAACTATACCAGGCAAACAGGGACCAGTGCTCACCTTACATATAATGATAGTGTGGTTTCAGCAAATGAAATTGGCCAATAACATGGAAGATTCTTCCTCTTTTATTGAGAAGTGAGGGTCCCTCTGGGCCTCCCAGATTACCTTCTCTTCAGGAATGTAAATAAGACCATGGTGGTTACTCCAAAGCTTTGGAGTCAGGCAGGCTTGGGCACAAACTCCTGCTGTGTTGTTTCCTGGAGTCATGACCTTGTGCAAGTTACCTAACCTCTCTGAGCCTCACTTTCCTCATCTCCTTTTATGAATATCACATGATCACAGGCCTAAACTGTCTAGCCCTGTAAAAATTAAAAATCTTAGTGCCCTTGTCTTTTTCCCTCTTCTGCAATGTTCTTCTATAGATACAGCAGAAATAGCTCTGTTTATTATATGCAGGTGATTGGTGCTTTCAGGGAAAGCGCATGTATAGTTTTAAGTGGGACATTTTATTGAGTCCTAGACTAAGATCTGGAGAAGGCAATGGCACCCCACTCCAGTACTCTTGCCTGGAAAATCCCTTGGATGGAGGAGCCTGGTAGGCTGTAGTCCGTGGGGTCGCTAGAGTCGGACACGACTGAGCGACTTCATTTTCACTTTTCACTTTCATGCATTGGAGAAGGAAATGGCAACCCACTCCAGTGTTCTTGCCTGGAGAATCCCAGGGACGGGGAAGCCTGATGGGCTGCCGTCTATGGGGTCGCACAGAGTCGGACATGACTGAAGCGACTTAGCAGCAGCAGCAGACTAAGATCAAGCCTAAGACATTTTATTAAGACCTAGACTAAGAATGCTGGAACTGGGAAAGGTCTGGTCAATTTTTAGGTTAAAAAGTCCAAGACTCATAGACATACCCAAGGACACAAAGAAAGTTGGGTGGAATGGAATCTAGGTCCCCAGAATTCCAGGCTATAGCTCCATCCATTTCATCCAATTTCCTAGAAGTGGAGTGGTGACCTCTTTCCTTCTCTCACACTCTTCCTTCACTCCTCTCTCCCTACCCTCAATTCAAGAGTACAGCACACCTCCCAGAGCCAAGATGGCTACACTGATCAACATAAGTAGGTCAATCTGAAGTTAGCTCACCACAGCAAGGATGGTTCCAGTTAACAGGCAACAAATATATGACCTTTGTAGAGACCTGACAGTTTTGTGAGTTCTTAAGCAGCAATTGTCAGTCCTTTTAGATTCAGTGTCTCCACGTAATAACAAAGATCTTAATATCCTCTCTACCATCCTGAAATGAACCTTAGAGAAAACACAGTCTACTTACACATAACTTTAAAGGTCAAAATAATGTTCTAACTATAATGTCATGGGAAATTATAAGTAATTTACAATTAAAAAATCAAGTCTTTCCAAATGTTTTTCTATTTATTTATCTTTGGCTGTAGCGGGTCTTTGTTGCCATGCGTGGGCTCTAGTTGTGGTGTGCAGGCTTTTCATTGAAGTGCCTTCTCTTGCTGTGAAGCACGGGCTCTGGGACGTGTGGGCTCCAGTAGTTGCAGCTCACAGACCCGAGCTCAGGCTCAGCAGCTGTGGTACATGGACTTAGTTGCCCTATAGCATGTGGAATCTTCATGGCCCAAGGATTGAACCCTTGTCTCCTATATTGGCAGGTGAATTCTTAACCGCTGGATCACCAGGGAACTCACAAAGGTTTTTCTTAAGCATGATTCACCAAGAGGCAGAATTAAGGAGTGGGACACTAGCTCTTCTGTGAATGTAATGGGGGAGACATGGGTGCCACTCAACAGATACCGAAATATGTGCTACTGTATAGGCCTCTTGGACACCTTGGTCATTCCGGACAGCATGGTGTGATGTTCTGAACAGATGAACTCTTGGCAAGATACTTCCTTCAATTTTCCCAGTGTGGTTGTATGCGTGAAAAATTCAAAGTATGTTAAAATCTTATCCAGATGCTTTAGGTTTAAATGTAAAACACAGGTAGGTTCTAAATTCAGATCATTCTAAATAGGTTTCTCACCTACATATATAATATTTAATAGACACCTAAAAGTCATGTAGGATGCAAGATAATTCCTTTTGGGGCCATCCTATGCATTTTTGGATGTCTGATATCCTTGACACACACCCACTAAATGATGCTGACCCTGCCAGTCTTCAGTCAGATCAGTTCAGCCGCTCAGTTGTGTCTGACTCTTTGCGACCCCATGAATCGCAGCAGCCAGGCCTCCCTGTCCATCACCAACTCCCGGAGTTCACTCAAACTCACATCCATCAAGTCAGTGATGCCATCCAGCCATCTCATCCTCTGTCGTCCCCTTCTCCTCCTGCCCCCAATCCCTCCCAGCATCAGAGTCTTTTCCAATGAGTCAACTCTTCGCATGAGGTGGCCAAAGTACTGGAGTTTCAGCTTTAGCATCATTCCTTCCAAAGAAATCCCAGGGCTGATCTCCTTCAGAATGAACTGGTTGGCTCTCCTTGCAGTCCAAGGGACTCTCAAGAGTCTTCTCCAACACTACAGTTCAAAAGCATCAATTCTTTGGCGCTCAGCCTTCTTCACAGTCCAACTCTCACATCCATACATGACCACTGGAAAAACCATAGCCTTGACTAGACAGACCTTTGTTGGCAAAGTAATGTCTCTGCTTTTCAATATGCTATCTAGGTTGGTCATAACTTTCCTTCCAAGGAATAAGCATCTTTTAATTTCATGGCTGCAGTCACCATCTGCAGTGATTTTGGAGGCCCAAAAAATAAAGTCTGGCACTGTTTTCCACTGTTTCCCCATCTATTTCCCATGAAGTGATGGGACCAGATGCCATGATCTTAGTTTTCTGAATGTTGAGCTTTAAGCCAACTTTTTCACTCTCCACTTTCACTTTCATCAAGAGGTTTTTTAGTTCCTCTTCACTTTCTGCCATAAGGGTGGTATCATCTGCATATCTGAGGTTATTGATATTTCTCCTGGCAATCTTGATTCCAGCTTGTGCTTCTTCCAGCCCAGCATTTCTCATGATGTACTCCCATCTTTGTGACCTCCAAAAAATCCTCTACAGTCTTCCAAAATACCCCCCTCTCCCTGCCAGGTGGTGGTACTGCTTTCTTTGTGTCCCTGTTCTGAGCTTCCCCGGTGGCTCAGACGGTAAAGTGTCTGCCTGCAGTGTGGGAGACCTGGGTTCAATCCCTGGGTTGGGAAGATCCCCTGGAGAAGGAAATGGCAACCCACTCCAGTACTCTTGCCTGGAAAATTCCGTGGACTGGGGAGCCTGGTAGGCTACAGTCCATGGGGTCGCAAAGAGTCGGACACAACTGAGTAACTTCACTTTCTTTCTTTCTGTAGGTTTAGGGGGCATTCCATAGTTGAGTATCAGCATAGGGTGACTTGGAGTGCCACAGAGGGAACCAGAGTGGTGGGTCCCAAAGATGCCGTTTGCCAAAGCCTTCATCATAGAGAAAGGCCCAATGTTCCCAGGGTGAGGACTGTGTGGTCATGACAGGGGGAGCAAGCAACAAGGCTGAAAGAGTGTCTCCTGCAAAGTGAGCCAGTTTGGTTTCAGCCAAATGTCACCAGCAACAATGGTAGGTTCCAGATAGGAAAGGCATTGCCAAAGGGGTGTAAAGTTACCCCAGGTAACCCAAAGTCTTAGCTAAGGAAGTTAGTGTGGATAAACGCAAATAACAGTATTCTGATATTGATATTGCCAAGGGCTTTCTCACATTTCAACATACTTTTGAGCCTTTCCACAAACTCATGAGATAGATAGGGGTTCCTGTTATCTTCGTTTTAAGACATCTGCTCTGGTGACACCCGATACTGCACTGTTTCATTCATACACAGGCAAACTAGATAACGACCATTAGCCATTGTCTTTAGCTGTTTTGTACCATACAAGTTGCTGGTAATTGCAGCTGTGGTCTTTGGACTTGGTCACAAATATGCTCCGTGTTAATAGAGAGCTGACTTCTGAATGTAAATGTGAGCAATGCTTATTCCATTTTTACCTGCTACTAATTTTGCTGCTGTACTAAAAAAGGTCTCTATGTTTTGCCTTCGCAATAAGATAAAGAACAGTATTTTCAGCAACAGCATCTGTCAGCAGCCGGCTGAGTAGGCTGTGTTGTGGTAAATGGCGTGTCTTTAGGAAGTGCCATCACATTGGGATCATGTGAAAGGTGTTGACTGGAATGAGCAGTGTGCAACCTGCTTGACCATACACAACAGGCACACTGCCTGTCCATCAATGATGGCCAGTCTTCTCCTTCAGCATCTTTTGATTCTTGCTACTTCACTTCATAAAGTATTTCTTCAAGTTGAATAATGATGGTAATGATATAAAAACAGTTATATTACTATCCTAAAATATAATTGCAATAGTCAACATTTTTTGTTTCCTATGTGTCAGAACTTCTAATTGGGCTGCATAATTATATAAATTTGAAAGCTATTTCCTTTTCCTTAATCATTGTTTTATCATTTCTAAAAAAAGTTTTCAGCCATTAAGCTTTGTGGATACATCCAGGAGGCTTCTCATGTATAGATGAAGTAAAAGAAATTTAATGAAACAATGTAGGTCGTCTTACTAATTTAACAGTTCTGCTTCTTTGGACATTGTTAGAATTTATCAAAAAAGGGCATGTAGGAAAGAAACTTTAAGCATCTATCATATAAAGAATATTAAGAAAATATGGATAACTATAATGCAATTTTCCTTGTACACTCTGTATGAGTGGATTTATAAGAAAACTAATCTACATGTTTATAAAATGATACTGCTTCATAACAGACCAAATGTACATATTGCTTGGTATAGATCAATGTAACCTAATATTCTTTGGTAAGATAGTAACATCTAATTCCTAAAACTTTTTTGATACAGATAGCACTTATGCATCCATAATTTTGTGTAGCCCTCACCCAGCCTTATGAGGTAGGAGTTACTTTTATTTTGTGGTTAAACAAACTGAGCTCTGTCAATTTAAAAAATTTTCATTTTATATTGGAGTATAGTTGATTTACAGTATTGTCTTAATTTCAGGTATACAACAAAGTGATTCAGTTATACACATACACATACTTTGTATCTATTCTTTTTTCAGTCTTTTCCCATGTAAGTTCTTACAGACTATTGAGTAGAGTTCCTTTTGCTATAGAGTAGATCCTTGCTATTTATCTATTATATATAGTTTGTATCTGCTAATCCCAACTTCCTAATTTATCCCCCACCCCTGCGTTGACCTTTCCCCTTTGGTAACCACAAGTCTGTTTTCAGTCTGTGAGTCTGTTTCTGTTTTGTAAATAAGTTCAATCGTATCATTTTTTATTCCACATATAAGTGATATCATATTTGTTTTCTCTTTATGACTTTACTTCACCTGGTATGATAATCTCCAGGACCATCCATGTCCATCCAAATGGCATTGTTTCATTTTATGAGTAAAATTCCCTTGTATATGTGTACTACATCTTCTTTATCCATTCATCTGTCAATGGAAGTAACTTAAGAACTAAAATCTCATAAGTGGCAGAGCTTGGCTGTCCAACCTTTGGTCTACTTTCCACTGCATCCCACTACCTTAAAATGTGAGCACAGAGATGAGGGGCAAAGTAATATGAAACTCCAGCACATCTAATGCTAGTGGTCAGAAAAACTATGACAGGGAAGAAAGCATTTATTTCCATGCCTACCTCCTCCTTTCTACAAAAATAAGTGAATACTTTTGTTGTTGAGATCAAAGTACTGGAGCACTTAGGTGACTGAAACATCAGGAATCTAGCTTATTCTGTCACTGCGTTTACCTAGCAGCATTTATAGACCAGAAGCCTTGTTGTCCTTCAGTCGCTAAGTTGTGTCCGACTCTTTGCAACCCCGTGAACCAGGGAGTTCAGCATACCAGGCTTCCCTGTCCTTTACTATCTTGCAGAGTTTGTTCAAACTCATGTCAATTGAGTCAGTGATGCCATTCAACTGTATCATCCTCTGTCACCCCCTTCTCCTCCTGCCCTCAATCTTTCCCTGCATCAGAGTCTTTTCCAGTGAGTTGGCTCATCGCATCAGGTGGGCAAAGTATTGGAGTTTCAGCATCAGTCCTTCCAATGAATATTCAGGGTTGATTTCTTTTCCGATTGACTGGTTTGCTCTCCCTGCTGTCCAAGGGACTGTTAAGACTATTTTCCGGCTCCACAGTTCAAAAGCATCAATTCTTCAGCACTCAGCCTTCTTTATGTCCAACTCTCACATCCATACATGACTACTTGAAAAAACCACAGCTTTGAGTATATGGACCTTTGTTGGCAAAGTGATGTCTCTCCTTTCTAATATGCTGTCTAGGTTTGTCATAGCTATTTTTCCAAGGAGCAAGTGTCTTTTAATTTTGTGGCTGCAGTCACTGTCCACAGTGATTTTTGGAGCCCAAGAAAATAAAATCTGTCACTGTTCCCACTTTTCCCCCCAACTGTTTGCCATGAAGTAACAGGAGTGGATGCCATGAAGTAACAGGAGTGGATGCCATGATCTTCATTTTTTGAATGTTGAGTTTTAAGCCAGCTTTTTCACTCTCCTTTTTCACCCTCATCAAGAAGCTCTTCAGCTCCTCTTCACTCTCTTGCTATTAAAGTGGTATCATTTGCATATCTGAGTTTGTTGATATTTCTCCCAACAATCTTGATTCCAGCTTGTGTTTCTTCCAGCCCAGCATTTCCCATGATGTACTCTGCAAATAAGATAAATAAGCAGGGTGACAATATGCAGCCTTGACGTACTCCCTTCTCTATTGGTTTAATAGATTGAATCAATCTATTGTTCCATGTCTGATTCTAACTGTTGCTTCTTGTCCTGCATACAGGCTTCTCAGGAGACAGGGTGGTCTGGTATTCTCATCTCTTTCAGAATTTTACAGTTTGTTATGATCCACACAATCAAAGGTTTTAGTGTAGTTAATGAAGCAGATTTTTTTAGAATTCTGTTGCTTTTTCTATGATCCAGCGGATGTTGGCAATTTGATCTCTGATTCCTTTAGCTTTTCTAAATCCAGCTTGAACATCTGGAAGTTCTTGTTTCACATACTGATGAAGCCTAGCTTGAAGGATTTTGAGCATTACCTTGCTAGCATGTGAAATGTGTGCAACTGTATGGTAGTCTGACCATTCTTTGGCATTGCCTTTCTTTGGGATCGGAATGAAAACTGACCTTTTCCAGCCCTGTGGCCACTGCTGAGTTTTCCAAATTTGCTGACATACTGAGTGCTGAATTTTAACAGCAGTATCTTTTAGGATTTGAAATACCTTCACTAGCTTTGTTCATAGTAATGCCTCCTAAGGCCCACTTGACTGCACACTCCAGATTGTCTGGCTCTAGGTGAATGACCACACCATCACGGTTATCAGATCATTAAGCCTTTTTTGCATAGTGTATTCCTGCCATCTCTTCTTAATCTCTTCTGCTTTTGTTATGTCCTTTCCATTTCTGCCCTTTATTGTGCCCATCTTTGCATGAAATATAAGTACCTTGTTATCTCCAATTTTCTTGAGATCTCTAGTCTTTCCCATTCTATTGTTTTCCTCTATTTCTTTGCATAGTTCACTTAAGAAGGCTTTCTTATCTCTCCTTGCTATTTTCTGGAACTCTACATTCAGTTGGGTATGTCTTTGCCTTTCACTTCTCTTCTTTTCTCAACTATTTTTAAGGCCTCCTCAGACAACCACTTTGCCTTCTTGCATTCTTTTTCTTGAAGATGGTTTTGGTCACCACCTCCTGTACAGTGTTACAAACTTCCATCCATAGTTCTTCAGGCACTCTGTCTACCAGATCTAATCCCTTGAATCTATTGGTCACCTCCACTGTATAATCGTAAGGGATTTGATTTAAGTCATGCCTGAATGATCTAGTGGTTTTCTCTACTTTCTTCAATTTGTGCCTGAATTTTGCAATAAGGAGCTCATGATCTGAGCCACAGTCAGCCCCAGGTCTTGTTTTTGCCGACTGTATAGAGCTTCTCCATCTTCGGCTGCAAAGAATATAATCAATCTGATTTCAGTGTTGACCATTTAGTAATGTCTATGTGTAGATTCATCTCTTGTGTTGTTTGTTGGAAGAGGGTGTTTGCTATGACCAGTGCTTTCTCTTGGAAAACTCCGTTAGCCTTTGTTGTGCTTCATTTTGTACTTCAAGGCCAAACTGGCCTGTTACTCCAGGTATCTCTTGACTTTCTACTTTTGCATTCCAGTCCCCTATGATGAAAAGAACATCTTTTTTTTGGTGTTAATCCTAGAAGGTCTTGTAGGTCTTCATAGAAATATTCAATTGCAGCTTCTTCGGCATTAGTGGTTGGGGCATAGACTGGGATTACTGTGTTGTTGAATGGTTTGCTCTGGAAATGAACAAGATCATTCTGTCATCTTTGAGATTGCACTCAAGTACTACTGCATTTCAGACTCTCTTGTTGACTTTGATTTTTATAGGCCTAAAAATACTCACAGGTACATTTTGTGTAGACTGCACAGATGTTTTTTAAAATTTGAATAATAAAGCTTTCAAACAGAGCTCAATATGGTCCATTTTCCCCCAATCACCACCACTCCCTACCATCCCATACCTGGCCCTTACTCATTCATGTTAAGCACCTGCCTACTCCATACAGGTTTGACTTTTGTGACCCTGGACTAATGACCATGATTATGTCTCCCCCAGAAACCAATACTTCATTTTGCCAGTGCTCTGTTTTTCGTCCTTAGATCCTAGATTTCTCAGAATAAAAATAAATAAGGAAAGGGGAATAGAGAGTGATGGGGAGACAGACTGAAATTTTACATAGTGTCACTGAGAAGGTGACATTTAACAACCTACAAAAAGAGGGAGAGTGTATGAACCTTCCTGAAGGAAGAGTACTCCAAGCAGAAGGAACAGCAAGAAAGAGCATATGTGAGGGACAGCCAGTCTTCTGTGTCTGGAGTCAAGTGAACAAGGGGAAGGGTCCTAGAATAACAAGGTCACCTCAGCAGTTAGGAGAGGAGAAGAGGGCTCACTGAGTAGGGTCCTAGACACCCCTGCAAGGACTTGGCTTATAATCTGAGGAAGATACTAAACCATGAGAGGACCCTGAGCAGTTGAGTGACATGATCGAATCCACACTGCTTTCAGAGGATGACTCCCGCTGCCAAGTTGACAGTGACCCTTACACAGGCAGGGGTTGAGGCAGGGGGATCAGATGAGATGCTACTGTCATAATCTAAATGAGAAAGATGGTGGCTTGGACCAGGTTGGTGGCAGTGGACATTGTACAAAGTGTGGTCCAATTCTGGGTATGTTTTGAAGGTGGAGACATAGAAGTTGCTAACAGGTCCATTGTGAAAGTAAACAGAAGAAGTCAAAATTTTTTGGTGTGAGCAACTGGTAGACCAGAGTTGCCATCAACAAAATAATCAAGTCTGGAAACTTGAGGTTTCCCTTTCCTCTTGTTTTAGGAGAAAGATATGAAAAGCAGAAGGCCTAGGGAGAACAGGTTACATATTAGGAAAAGGAGACTTAAGGAGGAAAAACCATTTGTATGAGAAAATGCCTTAGGTAAGTAAGACATGGAAGATCTGTGTGACCATAGGATGGTGAAAATAGCCAAAGGGGAATATGAGTGGTCTTCCTAAAGCAGTAATACCACTCATATACAGTATGTTTCACTGCTTTCCCAAGTAGGAGAGTAAAATGACCCTTCTTTTGGGATAAGGAATACCAGATATGTAAATAAGCAGTATTCCAGAAAGTCCTAACTCCTGTCTACACTGTGAACATTATCTCCCTTCAAGTTTCATAGAATATTATCTGGTGGTAGGAAAATTACAGCTTTGTGTTTATTTTTTTTATTTTTATTGAAGTGAAGGTCACAACATAAAAACAACCATTTGAACATGAAAAATTCAGTACCATTTAGTACATTCACAGAGCTTTGCAACTTACATCTCTATCTAGTTCCAAAACATTTTCATCACATCAAAAGGAAACCTGATACCCGTTAAGCAGACACTCCTCATTCATCCCTTCCCTCAGCCCCTGGCAACCATCAGTACAATCCCTGTCTCTATGGATTTACCTGTTCTGGATATTTCATATGGAGATAAATATGTTATGTGAGGTTCTGTGATATCTACTTTCACTCAGCATATTTTTGACATTCATCTATGTTGTCATATATCTACAACAATTGAATAATAGTCCATCATATGAATAAGCCACATTTTATCTATTCATCCATTTATGGACATTTGGATTGTTTCTGACTTTTAACTTGAATTAGTGCTGCTTTGAACATTTCTGCACAAGTATTTGGATACTTGTGTTCAATTCTTTGGAGTTATATATACCTGGGAATAGAACTGCTGGATTGTATGGTAATCATCTGACTTAAGGAACTATCAAACTGCTTTCTATGGCAGCTAAACCATTTTAAAATCCCATCAGCAATGTTCAAGTGTTCCAGTTCCTCCTTACTCTTAACCAAGACTGGTTATCTTCAGATTTTAAAAAATAATAGCCATTCTAGTGGGTGTGAAGTGCTATCTTATTGTGGTAACGATTAATGACATTGAACGTATTTTCATGTGCTTGTTGGCCCTTTTTATTTTGCTTGCATGTTTTATGGTATCTTTCGTCTAAGATGCTCAGTACTGTCATATCAGAGCTATCAGGAAATAGCTCCTGATATTTCAAAGATAAAACCATTAATTCAGTCCTGCACATCATCTTCCCCCAGTTTTATTAAGATATAATTGACATACATCATTATATAAGCTTAGGGTATACAGCATATGAATTTGAGTAAACTCCAGGAGTTGGTAATGGACAGGGAGGCCTGGCATGCTGCAGTCCATGGGGTCACGAGGAGTTGGACACGACTGAACGACTGAACTGACTGACTGATACAGCATAATGGCTTGACTTACAAATGTTGTGAAATGATTACTGCACTACCTTTAGTTAGCATCCATCATCTCATATAGATACAACAAAAAGAAAAAATTTTTTCCTTGTGATAGGGATCTTAGGACCTACTCTAACAACTTTCATATATCATATAGCAGTATTAACTATAGTTACCATGTTGTACATTATATTCCTAGTACTTACTTATAACCAGAAATTTGTATCTGTTAACTCTTCCTCTGCTTCTCCCTCATTACTCCCTGCCTCTGATAGTCACAAATCTGATTCCTTTTTCAATGAGTTTTTTTTTAATTAGATTCTTTATATACATGAGATCATATAGTGTTTGTTTTCCTCTACCTGAACTTATATCATTTAGCATAATGCATTCCAGATTCATCCATGTTGTCACAAATGGTAAGATTGTCTCATTTTTTTGGTGGCTGAATCATATTCTAGTGTTGAGTGTGTGTGTGTAACTGCTTTTTGTATACGTATTCACAGATAAATGGACACTTAGGTGGTTTCCATGTCTTGACTATTGTAAATTATCCTGCTTCAAACACAGGGGTGCAGATGTCTTTTCAAGTCAGTGTTTTTGTTTCTTTCTGATACATTCTCAGAAGTGGAATTGTTAGATTGTATGGTAGTTCAGTTTTTAACTTTTTGAGGAATCTCTGTATTATTTTCTATAGTGCCTGAACCAGTCTACAATCCCACCAACAGTGCACCAAGGTTTCCTTTTCTCTGCATCCGCACTAGCATGTTACTACTTGTCATTTTGATGATGACCATTCTAAAAGGCATGACATAATATATCATTGTGGTTTTGATGTGCATTTCCCTAATTATTGATGATGCTGAACATAGTTTCATGTAACTGTTGGTCTTTCGTGTATCCCCTTTAGGAAAAAAAAAAAGTCTTTTGAGACCTTTTGCCCATTTTCAAATCAAATTATTTTTTCTTTTACTATTGAGTTGTATGAGTTCTTTGTATATTTTGGATATTAACTCCTAAATCAGATATAGGTTGGAAATATTTTTCTTCCCATTCCATAGGTTGTTTTTCACATCGTTGTTTGCTTCTTGTTTCCAGGAGCTTTTTAGTTTGGTGTAGTCCCACTTGTTTTTGATTCGGTTGCTTGTGCTTTAGGTGTCATATATAGAAAATCATTGCCAAGACTTATGTCAAGGAGCTTTACCCTCCCCCCATCACCACCACGTTTTCTTCTGGAGTTTCACGGCTTCAGGTTTTACATTTAAGATGTTAATCCAATGCAAGTTAATTTTTGTGAGTAGTAGGAAGCTCTAGGTGTAGTTCCATTCTTTCACATGTGAATAGCCAATTTTCCCAGCACCGTTATTGAAAAGTCTTTTCTTCACTGAGTATTCTTGCCTCCCATGTCAAATATTATTTGAGTAATATGCTTGGGTGTATTTCTGGGCTCAAGATTCTGTCCCACTGATTTGTCTGTCTTTATACCAGTACTATACCATTTTGATTATTGTAGTTTTATATATAGAACAGCTTGAAATCATAAAGTGTGTTGCTTCTGCTTTGTTCTCCTTTCTCAGGATTGCTTTGGTATATATTTAGAGTCTTCTGTGGTTCCATATAGGGGCTTCCTTGGTGGCTCAGATGGTTAAGAATCTGCCTGCAATGCAGGAAACCCAGGTTAAATCCCTAGGTCGGGAAGATCCCCTGGGGAAGAGAATGGCAATCCACTCCAGTATTCTTGCCTGGAGAATCCCATGAACACAGGAGCCTGGCAGAGTGGTTTTTTCTACTTCTGTAAAAAAAAAAGTTCATTGGAATTATGATAGGGACTGCACTGAATCCAAAAATGGCTTTGATAGTATTGCCATTTTGACAATATTAATTGTTTCAATCCATAAACAAGGGATACCTTTCTATTTACTTTGTCTTCTTCAGTTTCCTTAATTAGTGTCTTATAGTTTTCAGAATAGAGATCTTTCACCTTCTGGCTAAGTTTACTCCTAAATATTTTACTGTTTTTTATACTGCTTTTAAACAGAATCATTTTTTCCAGATAATTTGTTGTTAGTATGAAGAAACACTACTAGTTTTTGTATGTTAAATTTGCATTGGCCAACTGCACTGAATTCATTGATTAGTTCTAATAGCCTTTGATGGAGTCTTTAGGATTTTCTGTGTATAAAAACATGTCACCTGCAAATAGAGATAATTTTACTTCTTCCTTTCCAATTTTGATGCCTTTTATTTATTTTTCTTGCCTGACAGCTCTAGTAAGGACTTCCAGTATTGTGCTGAATAGGAATGGTAAGAATGGGCACCCTTGCCTTGTTCATGATCTTGGAGGAAAAGCTTTCAATCTTTCACCATTAAGTATGTTAGCCATGGGCTTATCATATATGGCCTTCTTTATGTTGAGTACATTCTTTCTATACCTAATCTGTTGAGTTTATATCATATAAAGAGATGTTGAATTTTGTCAAATGCTTTTTCTCCATCTATTGAGATGATCATATGATTTTTATTTCATTTTGTTAATTTGACATATCACATTGATTTGCATATGTTGAACCATCCTTGCTATGCCAAGTATAAATCCCATTTGATCATAGCACATGATTCCTTTCATGTGTTACTGGATTTGGTTTCCTAGTATAAAGAGTTTTTGCATCAATATTCATGAGGGATATTGGTCTCTAGTTTTCTGATAGTGTCCCTTTTGGCTTTGGTATCAGGGTAATAAGGGCCTCATAAAATAAGACTGGGAGTGTTCCCTTCTCTTTGATTTTTTTGAAAGAGTTAAAAAGGGTTGGTGTTAATTCTTCTTAAGATTTGCAGGTGAGTGATCTGGTCCTTGGTTTTTCTTTCTTGGGAGGTTTTTGATTAGCAGTTCAATCTCCTTACTAGTAACTAGTCTATTCAGACTTTCTATTTCTTGTTTCAGTCTTGGTAGTTTGCATGTTTCTGAGAATTTTTCCATTTTTCTAGGCTGTCCAGTTTGTTGGCATATATCAATATTTCTTCATAGTAGCCTTTTATGATTCTTTTTATTCATGTGGTATCAGTTGCCGTGTTTCTTTTTTTCATTTACAATTTTGTTAATTTGAGTCCTCTATCTTTTTTTCCTTGGTTATCCAGCTAAAGTTTTGTCAATTCTGTTTATTTTTTCAAAGAACTAACTCTTAATTTGGTTAATCTTTCCTATTTTCCTGTGCTCTATTTTATTTCTGCTCTAATCATTAGTTTTTACTTTCTGCTGTTAATATTGTGCTCAGTTTGACCACCTTTTTCTAGTTCCTTAACCCACAGTGTTAGGTTTTTTAAAATCAGTATTACTTCTTCTTTTCTAATTTGGATTCCTTTCATTTTTCCTCTTCTGATTGCCATGGCTAGGAATTCCAAAACTATGTTGAATAAAAGTGGCTAGAGTAGACATCCTTGTCTTTTTTTAAAAGATATTTTTCTTAATTTTAGTTTATTTTTAACACCAAAGCACATGTATTGGAGTATAACTGATTAACAATGTTGTGACAGTTTCAGGAGAATAGCGAAGGAACACAGCCATACAAAAACATGTATCCATTCTTCCCCAAACCCCACCCCATCCAGGCTGGCACATAATCCTTATCTTGTTCTTGATCTTAGGGGAAATGATTACTTTTCATTGTTGAGTGTGATGTTGGCTATAGGTTTGTCATATATGATCTTTATTATGTTGAGTTATGTTCCCTCTGTTAGCCTTTGCCCTGATTCATTTTGTACTCCAAGGCCAAATTTGCCTGTTATTCCAGGTATCTCTGGACTTCCTACTTTTGCATTCCAGTCCCTATAATGAAAAGGACATCTTTTCCCCCACTGGTCATAGTAAACACCCTCTTCCAACAACACAAGAGAAGACTCTACACATGGACATCACCAGATGATCAATACCAAAATCAGACTGATTATATTCTTTGCAGCCAAAGGTGGAGAAGCTCTATAGAGTCAGCAGAAACAAGACTGTGGCTGACTGTGGCTCAGATCACGAACTCTGTATTGCCAAATTCAGACTTAAATTGAAGAAAGTAGGGAAAACCACTAGACTGTTCAGGTATGACTTAAATCAAATCCCTTACAATTATTATACAGTGGAAGTGACAAACAGATTCAAGGAGTTAGATCTGATAGAGTGCCTGAAGAACTATGGACAAAGGTTCGTGATATTGTACAGGAGGCAGGGATCAAGACCATCCCCAAGAAAAAGAAGTGTAAAAAGGCAAAATGGTTGTCTGAGGAAGCCTTACAAATAGCTGAGAAAAGAAGAGAAGTGAAAGGAAAAGGAGAAAAGGAAAGATATACCCATTTCAATGCAGAGTTCCAAAGAATAGTAAGGAGAGATAAGAAAGCCTTCCTCAGTGATCAGTGCAAAGAAATAAGAGGAAAACAATAAAATGGAAAAGACTAGAGATCTCTTCAAGAAAATTAGAGATACCAAGGGAATATTTCATGCAAAGATGGGCTCAATAAAGGACAGAAATGGTATGGGCCTAACAGAAGCAGAAGATATTAAGAAGAGGTAGCAACAATTCACAGAAAACTATACAAAAAAGATCTTCATGACCCAGATAACCATGATGGTGTGATCACTCACCTAGATCCAGACATCCTGGAATGTGAAGTCAAGTGGGCCTTAGAAAGCATCACTATGAACAAAGCTAGTGGAGGTGATGGAATTGCAGTTGAGCTCTTTCAAATCCTACAAGATGATGCTGTGAAAGTGCTGCACTCAATATGCCAGTATTTTTTGAAAACTCAACAGTAGCCACAGGACTGGAGAAGGTCAGTTTTCATTCCAATCCCAAAGATAGGCAATGCCAAAGAATTCTCAAACTACTGCACAATTGCACTGATCTCACACGCTAGCAAAGTAATGCTCAAAATTCTCCAAGCCAGGCTTCAACAGTACGTGAACCATGAACTTCCGGATGTTCAAGCTGGATTTAGAAAAGGCAGAGGAACCAGAGATCAAATTGCCAACATCTTTTGGATCACTGAAAAAGCAAGAGAGTTCCAGAAAAACATGTACTTCTGCTTTATTGACTATACCAAAGCCTTTGACTGTGTGGATCACAATAAACTGTGGAAAATTCTTCAAGAGATGGGAATACCAGACAACCTGACCTGCCTCCTGAGAAATCTGTATGCATGTCAAGAAGCAACAGTTAGAACTGGACATGGAACAACAAACTGGTTCCAAATCAGGAAAGGAGTATGTCAAAGCTGTATTATTGTCACCCTGCTTATTTAACTTGTATGCAGAGTACATCATGCAAAATGCTGGGCTGGATGAAGCACAAGCTGGAATCAAGATTGCCTGGAGAATTATCAATAACCTCAGATATGCAGATGATACCACACTTATGGCAGAAAGCAAAGAAGAACTAAAGAGCCTCTTGATGAAAGTGAAAGAGGAGAGTGAAAAAGTTGGCTTAAAGCTCAACATTCAGAAAACTAAGATCATGGCATCCGGTCCCATGACTTCATGGCAAATAGATGCAGAAACAATGGAAACAGTGAGAGACTTTATTTTGGGGGCTCCAAAATCACTGCAGACGGTGGCTGCAGCCATGAAATTAAAAGACTGCTTGCTCCTTGAAAGAAAAGTTATGACCAACCTAAACAGCATATTAAAAGGCAGAGACACAACTTTACCAACAAAGCTCTGTCTAGTCAAAGCTATGGTTTTTCCTGTAGTCATGTATGGATGTGAGGGTTAAACTATTAAGAAAGCTGAGCACTGAAGAATTGATGGTTTTGAACTGTGTATTGGAGAAGACTCTTGAGAGTCCCTTGGACTGCAAATAGATCCAACCAATCCATCCTAAAGGAAATCAGTCCTGAATATTCATTGGAAGGACTGATGCTGAAGCTGAAACTCCAATACTTTGGCCACCTGATGCGAAGAGCTGACTCACTGGAAAAAACCCTGATGCTGGGAAGGACTGAAGGCGAGAGGAGAAGGGGACAACAGAGGATGAGATGGTTGGATGGCATCACTGACTCTATGGACATGAGTTTGAGCATGCTCTGGTAGTTGGTGATGGACAAGGAAGCCTGGTGTGCTGCAGTCCATGGGGTTGCAAAGAGTTGGACACAACTGAGTGAGTGACCTGATGTTCCCTCTATGCCTACTTTCTGGAGAGTTTTTTTTTTAATCATAAATTGGTGTTGAATTTTATTAAATTTTTTTCTGCATCTATTGAGAAGATCATATGGTTTTTATTCTTCAGTTTGTTGACATATTTATATCACACTAATTGACTTGTAGATACTAAAAAATCTTTGCATCCCTGGGATAAATCTCACTTGACCATGTGTATGATCCTTTTAATGTATTGACAGATTCAGATTGGTGGCATTTTGTCAAAGACTTTTGTGTCCATGTTCATCAATGATATTGACCTTTGCAATTTTCTTTGCATGTTCTCTTTGATTTTGGTGTGAGGGTATAGTGGCCTTAGAGATAGTGGCCTTCCTCTGAAATGTTTTCGGAATGTTTCAGAAAGACAGGTGTTAACTCTTAAGTGTTCAACAGAATTCACCTGTAAAACCATCTGGTTCTTGACTTTTGTTGGGAGTTTTAAAATCACAGTTTCAATTTTAGTACTTATAATTGGTTTTATATTTTCTATTTCTTCTTAATTCAGTCTTGGGAAGATTGTAACCTTCTAAGATCTTATCCATTCTTCCAAGTTGTCTGTTATATTGGCATATAGTTGCTTGTAGTAGTCTTGCTTGTAGTAGTCTCATGATCCTTTGTATTTCTGTAGTGTCCTTTTTCATTTCTAATTTTATTTATTTGAGCCCTGTCCCTGTCTCTTGATGAATCTGGCTAAAGATTTATCAATTAAAAAAAAAACAGCTTTTAGTTTCATTGATCTTTTCTATTATTTTCTTTGTCTCTATTTTTGCTGTGATATTTATCATTTCTTCCCTTCTGCTAATTTGTAGTTTTGTTTGTTCTTTCCCTAGTTGCTTTGGGTATAAGATTAGGTTGCTTTTTGACATGTTTCTTGTTTCCTGAAGTAAGATTGTTATTATAAACTTCTCTCTTATAACTAATTTTGTTGCTCCCCATGGATCATTGTGCTTTTGTTTTCATTTGTCTCTAGGTATTTATTTATTTCTCTTTGATTTCTTCAGTGATCCACTGCTTCTTTAAGAGCATATTGTTTAGCCTCCACATGTTTATATGTTTCACAGTTTTTTACTTGTAGGTGATTTCTAGTTTCCTTGCATTTTGCTTAGAAAAGATGCTTGATATGATTTGAGTTTTTTAAAGTTTACCAAAGCTCACCTTGTGGCCCAGTGTGTGGTCAATCCTGGATAATGTTGCATGTGCACTTGAGAAGAATGTGATTTCTGCTACTTTTGAATGGAGTGCTCTATAAACACCAATTAAGATAATTTGCTCTAATGTGTCATTTAAGGCCTGTGTTTCCTTATTGATTTTCTGGATGATTTGTCCGTTGATGAAAATGGGGTGTAAAAAGTCAACCACCTGTAAAAGAATGAAACTAGAACACTTTCTAACACCATACACAAAAGTAAACTCAAAATGGATTAAAGATCTAAATATAAGAAAACATAGGCAGAACACTCTTTGACATAAATTCCAGCAAGATCCTCTATGATCCACCTCCCAGAGTAATGGAAATAAAAGCAAAAAATAAACAAATGGGACCTAATTAAACTTAAAAGCTTTTGCACAACAAAGGAAACTATAAGCCAGGTGAAAAGACAGCCTTCAGAATGGGAGAAAATAATGGCAAACAAAGCAACTGACAAAGAATTAATCTCAAAAATATACAAGCAACTCCAGCAACTCAATTCCAGAAAAATAAATGACCCAATCAAAAAATAGGCCAAAGTTTGGCAAAACTAATACAATTATGTAAAGTTTAAAAATAAAAAAAATTAAAAAAAAAAAAGAATGTGATTTGGGAACCACAAAAAAAATAAATAAATAAAATGGAAAAAAAAAAAAAGAACTAAACAGACATTTCTCCAAAGAAGACATTCAGATGTCTAACAAACACATGAAAAGATGCTCAACATCACTCATTATCAGAGAAATGCAAATCAAAACCACAATGAGGTACCATCTCACGCCGATCAGAATGGCTGCTATCTAAAAGTCTACAAACAATAAATGCTGGAGAGGGTGTGGAGAAAAGGGAACCCTCTTAACACTATTGGTGGGAATGCAAACTAGTACAGCCACTATGGAGAACAGTGTAGAGATTCCTTTAAAAACTGGAAATATAACTGCCATACGACCCAACAATCCCACTGCTGGGCATACACACCAAGGAAACCAGAATTGAAAGAGACACATGTACCCCAATGTTCGTTGCAGCACTGTTTACAATAGCTAGGACATGGAAGCAACCTAGATGTCCATCAGCAGATGAAGGGATAAGAAAGCTGTGGTAGATATACACAATGGAATATTACTCAGCTATTAAAAATGTATTTGAATCAGTTCTAATGAGGTGGATGAAACTGGAGCCTATTATACAGAGTGAAGTAAGTCAGAAAGAAAAACACCAATAGCGTATACTGATGCATATATATGGAATTTAGAAAGATGGTAACAATGACCCTATATGCAAGACAGCAAAAGAGACACAGATATAAACAACAGACTTCTGAACTCTGTGGGAGAAGGCGAGGGTGGTATGATTTGAGAGAATAGCACTGAAACATGTATATTACCATATGTGAAATAGATCACCAGTCCAAGTTCAATGCATGAAACAGGGCACTCAAAGCTGGTGCACTGGGACAACCCTGAGGGATGGATGGGGAGGGAGGTGGGAGCGGGGTTCAGGATGAGGGGCACATGTACACCCATGGCTGATTAATGTCAATGTATGGCAAAAACCACTACAATATTGTAAAGTAATTAGCCTCCAATTAAAATAATTTTTTTAAGTCCCTCACTCTTACTGTGTTACTGTCAATTTCTCCTTTTATAGTTGTCAGTATTTGCCTTATATATTCAGGTGCTCCTATGCTGGGTGCATATATATTTACAATTGTTGTATATTCTTCTTAGATTCATCCCTTGATCACTATGTAGTACCCTTCTTTGTCTCTTGTAACAATCTTTACAGTCTATTTTTTCTGAGTATTGCTACTCCAGCTTTCTTGTGATTTCCATTTGCATGGGATACACCTTTTTCTATCCCTTCAGTCTGTGTGTGTCCCCAGATCTCAAGTGCATCTCTTATAGACAACATAAATATGGGTCTTATTTTTGTGCCTCTTCAGTCAGTCTGTGTCTTTTTAGGGCTTTTAATCTATTTACATTTAAGGTAGTTAGCAATATATATATTCTTATTGCCATTTTCTTAATTGTTTTGGATTTGTTTTGTTTAGGTCTTTTTTCTTGCCGTCCACTCCTGTTCTCTTGTGATTTGATTTCTAACTTTAGTGTTGTGTTTGGGTTCCTTTTTCTTTTTTGTGTAACTATCATGGGATTTTTGGTATGTGATTACCATGAGGTTTTGATACAGCATTCTCTATGTAAACAATATTAAGTTGTTGGTCTTAATTTTATATTAATTTCTATATCCTGTATCTGTACTCTCTTCTCATAATTGCCAGTTTTGATATCACATTTTTGTGCAGATAATTTCTTGCCTGCACTCATGAACATGAGTTTCACTGGTGAGCTTTTCCATTAGTAATTTTCTTGTTTCTCATAGTGGCCTTTCCTTTTCACTTAGAGAAGTTCCTTTAGCATTTGCTGCACAACTGGTCTAGTGGTGTTGAATTCTTTTTGCTTTTGCTAGCTTTCGATTTCTCTGCTGAATCTGAAAGAGAGCCTTGCTGGGTAGAGTATTCTTGGTTGTAGGTTCTTCCCTTTCTTCATTGTAAATATATTATGCCACTCTTGCAACCTACAGAGCTTCTGCAAAGAAATCATCTGATAACCTTATGGGAATTAACTGTGTATGTTAATCTGTTACTTTTCCCTTGTTGTTTCAATATATTTTTCTTTAATTTTTGTCAGTTTGATTACTGTGTATCTTAGCATGTCCTTCCTTGCATTTATCCTACCTGGGACTCTCTGTGCTTCCTGGACTTGGGTGACTATTTCCTTTCCATTGTTAGGGAAGTTTTCAGCTCTTATCTATTCCGATATTTAGTGTTGTCCCAGAAGTCTCTCAGACTGTCTTCATTTCTTCTTTTCTTTATCCTTTGTCCTGCCACAGTGATTTCCTCCATCCTGTCTTCCAGCTCACTTACCTGGTCTTCTGACTCAGTTGTTCTATTGATTCCTTCTAGTGTATTTTTCATTTCAGTTATTGTATGTTCATCTCTTTGTTTTTTAGTTCTTCTAGGTCTTTGTTAAACATTCCTTTCATCTCCTTGATCTGTACCTCCATTCTTTTCTGTGATCTTAGATCATCTTTGCTATCATTACTCTGAATTCTTTTTCAGGTGGATTGCCTATTTCCACTTCATTTAGTTGTTGTTCTGGGGTTTTGTCTTGTTCCTTCAACTGGGACATATTCTTCTGAAGTCTCATTTTGTCTAACTTTATGTGATTGAAATTTCCATTATGCAGGCTGAAGAACTGTAGCTCTTGCTTCTGCTTTCTGCACTCTGGTGGATAAGGCTAAGAGGTTTCTGCAGGCTTCCTTTCCACTATTGGGTGGAGCTGTGTCTTGTCTCTCTGGTGGGCAGGGCCATGCTCAGGAAGACTTTTAGCAGCCTGTCTGCTGATTTGTGGGGCTGTGTTCCCATCCTGTTTGTTTTTTGGCCTGAGGCATCCTAGCACTGGATCCTCCAAGCTGTTGAATGGGGCAGGGTCTTGGGGTGGAAATGGTGGCCTCAACAGACTGGTTCCAAATAGGAAAGGGAGTACGTCAAGGCTATATATTGTCACCCTGCTTATTTAACTTATATGCAGAGTCCATCATGAGAAACGCTGGGCTGGAAAAAGCACAAGCTGGAATCAAGATTGCTGGGAGAAATATCAATAACCTCAGATATGCAGATGATACCACCCTTATGGCAGAAAGTGAAGAGGAAGCCTCTTGATAAAAGTGAAAGAGGAGACTGAAAAAGTTGGCTTAAAGCTCAACATTCAGAAAACTAAGATCATGGCATCTGGTCCAGTCACTTCATGGCAAATAGATGGGGAAACAGTGGAAACTGTCACGCTTTATTTTGGGGGGCTCCAAAATCACTGCAGATGGTGATTGCAGCCATGAAATTAAAAGACTCTTACTCCTTGGAAGAAAAGTTATGACCAACCTAGATAGTATATTGAAAAGCAGAGATAATACTTTGCCAACAAAGGTCCATCTAGTCAAGGCTGTGGTTTTTCCAGTGGTCATGTATGGATGTGAGAGTTGGACTGTGAAGAAAGCTGAGCGCCAAAGAATTGATGCTTTTGAACTGTGGTGTTGGAGAAGACTCTTGAGAGTCCCTTGGACTGCAAGGAGATCCAACCAGTCCATCCTAAAGGAGATCAGTCTGGATGTTCATTGGAAGGACTGATGCTGAAGCTAAAACTCCTAT
Source organism: Bos indicus x Bos taurus (assembly GCF_003369695.1). Classification (NCBI taxonomy): domain Eukaryota; kingdom Metazoa; phylum Chordata; class Mammalia; order Artiodactyla; family Bovidae; genus Bos; species Bos indicus x Bos taurus. The sequence continues at coordinate 76,408,868 of NC_040083.1, read as the reverse complement.
ACTTTGGCCACCTGATGCGAAGAGCTGACTTATTGGAAAAGACTCTGATGCTGGGAGGGATTGGGGGCAGGAGGAGAAGGGGACGACAGAGAATGAGATGGCTGGATGGCATCACCAACTCAATGGACATGAGTTTGAGTGAACACTGGGTGTTGGTGATGGACAGGGAGTCCTGGCGTGCTGTGATTCATGGGGTCGCAAAGAGTCGGACATGACTGAGCAACTGAACTGAACTGAGGAGGGCTCACAACCAACGAGTAATCCCCAGACATGCCACTATCTTTGTCCCCACAGTGAGCCACAGGCACTCCCCACCTCTGCAGGAGACCCTGTAATACTAGTAGTTGAGTCTGGCCCAGTCTCTTATGAGGTCTCTGCTGTTTTCCCTGGGTCCTGGTGTACATGGGACTTTTGTAAGCCCTCCAAGAATGAAGTTTTTGTTTGCCCCAGTCCTTTGGGGTCCCCATTGGCCTTCAAATCCAAATTCTCTAAAGGAATTCTCCTGCTGCTGCCAGAACCCCAGGCTGGAAAACTTGACATGAGGCTCAGGACTTTGACTCCTGTGGAAGTATTTCTGTAGTGAAATTATTTTCCAGTTTGTGGGCCACCCATGTGGCAGGTATGGAATTCGATTACACTGTGACTGCACTCCTCCTAGTGTCTCATTGCCTCTTTGTCTTTGGATGTAGGGTATATTTTTTAGTATGCTCAACATTTTTTGTGTTTTGTCCATGGTTGTTCAGAAGTTAGTTGTGATTTGGGTGTTTTTGTTAAGAAGAGGTGAGCTCCGTCCTTCTATTCTTCCATCTTGTTGGTCAGTTTCTTGTTAGGTTTTGATTTATGTAATTGGGTGCACCAGTGGTGGGCACATAAATAAATATGATAAATATACAACTATTATATCTTCTTAATGTATTGACTACTTTATCATTACCTTCTTGGTCTATCCCTACCATTTTTAGGTTACAGTCTACTTTGTCTGATATAAGTATTGCTACTCCTGCTTTTTTTTGGTTGCCATTTCCTTGAAATATCTTTTTCCATCTCTTTTCTCTCAGTCTATGTGTCTTTATGGCTAAAGTGAGTCTCTTGTAAGCAGTATATCATTGGGTCTTATTTTTTATTTCACCATTGTATGTCTTTTGGTTGGATAATGCAATCCACTTATGTTTAAAGTAGTTACTGTGAAAAAGGGAGACTTACTATTGCCGTTTTGTTAACTTATTGCCTGGCTGTTTTGTAAATTCATTGTTCCTTATTTCTTACCCTGCAATCTTTTTCTTATTTTGATGTTTTGTGCTATCAGTATGCTTGACTTCTTTATCATGTTCCCTTTGTAATTACTGCAGGTTTTCCCCCGTGTAGTTACTGTGAAGCTTACATAAAAATATCTTAAAATTGTAACACTCTAGTGTAAGCTAAAAACAACTTCAATATAGTTCCCAAGCTTCACACTTTTACTTCTCCTCTTCCTCACATTTTAGCTTACTGACATTACAGTTTGCTTATTTTTATATTATATAACTAATAAAAGATTATTATAGTTACGGTTATTTTTACATTTGTTTTTTAACTTGTAAACTAGATTTGTAAGTGAATTATGCACCAGTATTACCATATTACACAATCTAACTTGGACTATGTTTCTACCATTACCAGTGAGTTTTACACTGCCATCTTATTTTTTATGATGGTAATTAGCGTCCTGTTACTTCCACTCAACAGCCTCTCTTTAGCATTTCTTGTAAAGCATATCTAATGGTGATGAATTCCCTCAATTTTTGTTTGGGAAAGCTTCTGAAGAACAGCTTCACCAGTAGTATTTTTGGTTCACAGTTTCTTTCTTTCAATATTTTGAATATGTCAACCCATTCTCTTCTGGCCTGAAAAGTTTGTGTTGAAAAATCTGCATCTTTGGGAGCTCCCTTGTATTACCGTTTTTCTCTTGTTGGTTTTAAAGTTCTTTTTCTTTGACTCTTGACAATTTAATTGTAATATGTGTCAGTGTAGTACTTTTCAGTTCAACCTTTTTAGGATCCCTTTGGTCTCTTGTATCTTGAGGTCTCCTTCTCTTCCCATGTTTGGGAAGTCTTCAACCATTCGTGCTTTAAATATATTTTCTGTCCTTTTCCTCTGCCCTTTCTGGAATTCCTGTAATATGAATACTGTTTCTTTTCATTGTGTCCCATAAGTCCTATAGGCTGGCTTCACTTTCATTCTTTTTTCTAGTTGCTTCTGATAGGATAATTTCAAATGGCCTATCTTCTGGGTCACTGATTCTTCTTTTGAAAATCTCTATTAATTTCAATTCAGTTATTTTTCAGCTGTAGGATTTCTGTGTATTTTTTTTTAATGTTTTCTATTTCTTTGTTGAACTTCTCATTTTGTTTATTCATTGCTTTCCCAATTTTGTTTAAGTGTTGTGTATTCTTGTAATTCACAAAACTTCTTTAAGAGCATTATTCTGAATTCTTTGTTCACAGATCTCCATTTCTTTAAGGCTATTAGTGCCTTTTTAGTTTCCTTTAGTGTTGTCATATTTACCTGATTTTTCATGATCCTTGATTCCTTACATTGGTATATGTGCGTCTGATAAGTGACCTCTTCTTCTAGACTTTGCAGATTCACTTTGGATTCATTGGTCAGCTTAGTTTGGGTTTCTGGTATCTTCTGGCAACATCCTTAGGCAAATGAGACCTACTATTAGCATCTATTATGGGGCTGCTGCTGCTGCTAAGTCGTTTCAGTTGCGTCCGACTCTGTGCGACCCCATAGATGGCAGCCAACTAGGCTCTGCCGTCCCTGGGATTCTTCAGGCAAGAACACTGGAGCTAGGCAACTGTTAAAGCTCTGAGGGTGTCTGTGGCAGGGGGGCGGGGTTGGGCCGTGTTGCCACTGGCTGATAACAGCTGGATAGAATTGCTGGCTTGGTTGCATGCCCACCTAAGGCTGTACTATTGGTTCTGTTGCTGTCTGGATTCTCTAGTCAGGACTAGGGACTAAATTCAGTAGTAAATGGGGTATGGATTACCTCCCCTACCCTGGTAGGGCAGCAGAATGGGACCCAGTGCCTGTATGACTCATTGTTTGGGGAATATTGCAAGCAGGGCTGCTGGATGGGCTACACAGGTTTTTGTGCTCTGGTAAGGCTCCCTCGTCAGGTGGACTAAAGGCTATATTCAGCAATGAATGGGGCTATGAATAGTTTCCCTGACTAAGCTAATTTAGGCATAGTGGTAAAAGTAGCTCCAAGGCCACTAAGGCTGTCTGTCATCATCAATCAAGTTGACCCAGGCCCTAAGTTCTATAGCCAAACTGGGCCACTTGCTTTGCTCTAAAAGTAATGAGCTTTGCCTACCTATTTCTCAGCTCCATTGTTGCTGGGTGATGCAGCTTCCCGGTATTCTTACCAGCCCTTCCTGTCAGATGGAGCTAATAACTCAGCTCCTCCCTGGGCTGGACTGGGAGGGCCCATTTTAGGTAACTTCCAAATTTCCCCAGACTTTCTCGTTGGAAGGGGCTGGGATCTAGACTCCACAGTGGGTGGATCTATGACTCATTTCTTCTCCCTGGATGTGAATAGACCAGACTCCAGGGCTCTCCTAACTCTCCTCTGAGGACTGAAATCAGGCAGTCCTGCACCCTACTGAGTTCCCTGGTCAGGTGCACCATCAACTTGGTTCTGCAGGTGAGCAAAGCCACTGGTTGGGACTAGTACTTGTCTCTGCAGGTATGGATTTGGTCAGCCAAGATCTGAGTGCTGACTGTTGGAAGTCCCTCCCCGCCCCCTTCTCCCTCATAGATTCCTAGTGGTTGAGCCCTACTGAGTCCCCAGTGATACTATGGGATGAAATCCACAATAAGGGCTCCTATAAAGGGACCCACAATGCAGGGGAAGTAGCTGGATGTAACCCCAAGCTCTCTTTTCCCACCGAGGCGATCTCTCAGTTTAATGTGCCAGCTTCGGGAACAGACAATGTGGTCAACATAACTGTTCCTCTTACCCTTCGAATGCAGGGTATCTTGGTCTCTGGTGCAGGAGGATACTTCAGCCTCACTTCCATGTTTTAAGATTTTCTCTGTTGGTGTCTCATTCATGAGTGGCTGTTAGTTGCTGTTCTTGTGAGCTGGAGTGAAGTTAGGAACAACCCATGTTGGCATCTTGGTAACATCATTTCCTGCACATCTTGAAGAGAGGGAAATCCTGAAATGTACCCATTAAAAGCAGGCTTGCATATGTCCGTGATCAATAGCTCAGTTGTTAACCCCATGGAACCTGCCTGCCAGGCTCCTCTGTCCATAGAATTTTCCAGGCAAAAATACTGGAGTGTGTTGCCATTTCCTCCTCCAGGGAATCTTCCAAATCCAGGACTGAACCCGCACCTCATGTTATCTCCTGCATTGGCAAGCAGATTCTTTACCACTGCGCCACCTGGGAAGCCCCAAAGCAGGCTTACCTAGTGGACTTGGCTCCCAACTTGGTATTATACTGTAGATCCATCTTGGGAACATTTCTTTGATTCTTCCTTCCCCACTAAGAACCCAATACTCAAAATCAGGAGAGCTGGCCTTAGGCCTGATAGTAGGTAACTGGATTTCCCATCTATAAAATGAAGGGTTGAGACATACCTCTCCCCCAATAAATTTTAAGGAAATAATATTTATTCCTTTAGACCAAGTAATTTTCCTTTCAGACGTCCATCAAATGAACTGAAACAAAAGGGGAGAAATGTAAACAAGAGGCTGTATATGTAACGATAACCTCACGGAATTTTTTTTTTCCACAACTGCAAAGCAGTCTAAATGTTTTGTCGTTCACTCACTCAGTTGTGTCCCACTCTTTGCGACCCCATGGACTGTAGCACGCCAGGCTTCCCTGTCCTTCACCATCTCCTGGAGCTTGCTCAAATTCATGCCCATTGAGTTGGTAATGCCATCCAACCGTCTCATCCTCTATCGTCCCCTTTTCCTCCTGCCTTCAATTTTTCCCAGCATCAGGGTCTTTTCCAATGAGCCAGCTCTTTGCATCAGGTAGCCAGAGTACTGGAGCTTCAGCTTCAGCTTCATCATCAGTCCTTCAAACGAATATTCAGGATTGATTTCCTTTAGGATGGACTGGTTTGAGCTCCTTGCACACCAAGGGACTCGCAAGAGTCTTCTCCAACACCACAGTTCAAAAGCATCAATTCTTCAGCACTTTCTTTATGGCCCAGCTCTCACACCCATACATGACTACTGGATAAAGCATAGGTTTGGCTTGATGGACATTTGTTGGCAAAGTAACATCTCTGCTTTTTAATATGCTGTCTAGGTTTGTCATAGCTTTTCTTCCAAGAACAAGCATCTTTTAATTTCATGGCTGCAGTCACCATCTGCAGTGATTTGGGAGCCCCCAAAATAAAGTCAGCCACTGTTTCCCTCATCTATTTGCCATGAAGTGATGGGACTGGATGCCATGCTCTTTGTTTTCTGAATGTTGAGTTTTAAACCAGCTTTTTCACTCTCCTCTTTCACCTTCATCAAGAGGCTCTTTAGTTTCTCACTTTCTGCCATAAGGGTGGTATCATCTGCATATCTGAGGTTATTGATATTTCTGGCAATCTTGATTGTAACTATTATTATTGGGCAACTATTAACGGTTCATATTAACTATTAATAGTTAACTATTAATATTAACTTAATCATATTAGGCAACTATTATTGTATTAACTAAACAGAATATTTGGCAACCATTATAAATACCAGTAGGAGTTTATGTCAACATAGAAAATGTCTAAAGGAGTAAGATGTAAATTTGTTCATACAAATATGATTGCAATTACATGAAATGAGAAACCACAAAATTGTGCCTAAAATGAAGACCAAAAAAATACATAACATAATAAAAGATGCTATTGGATAATAGACTCTTTAATTGACTTACAAAAGACAACACTCAAAATTATAATAGTGATTTCTTGTCATTTTGTTCTTGCATATGTGACCAAAATTGGAGGCTTTTCAGACTATAATTTCACATGTAAATGTTGTAAATATTGCCAACCATTTGAGGCATTTTGGTTATTTTTGGTTTAAAATGGTGACCTTAAGAATTTATAGTATAGGATCTATTCCTAAAATGACTTTGTTAAAAGTCAGGATTCTACAGAACAATTTCTGGACTCCCTCTCATTCAGTAATTAGTTTGGGTTTGTTTCCATTACAAATCTCTGTGGAAAAAGAAAACCTGAAATTTAAAATTAAGAAAAATATGTCTCTTTACAGGTGTTCCATTGCCCAAAGAAGATATTTCTGCCCCCTTGATCTCCAGCTCACCAGTGAAGGAATCCCACGAGTATGAAGAGCCGTCAAGTGAAGAGGAAGATAAAATAAAAGAAGAACCCTTGACAATCTCTGAACTGGCATACAACCCAAGTGCCAGCCTACTCCCTACCCCGGTTGATGATGATGAGATTGACATGCTCTTTGACTGCCCATCTAGGCTGGAGTTGGAAAGAGAAGACACAGATTCATTCGAGGAACTGGAAGCAGATGAAAATGCCTTTTTAATGGCAGAAGAGGAGGAGATGAAGGAGGCTCGCCAAGCTTTGTCATGGAGCTATGACATTCTGAGTGGCACTATTCGGGTGAACCCACTGGTCAAGAGTTTTTCCCGGCTCCTTGTGGTGGGCCTGGGCCTGCTGCTCTTTGTATTTCCCCTGCTCCTCCTCCTTTTGGAGTCAGGTATTGATCTCTCCTTCTTATGTGAAATCCGCCAGACGCCTGAGTTTGAGCAGTTTCACTATGACTACTACTGTCCTCTCAAGGAGTGGGTGGCTGGCAAAGTCAACCTCGTACTTTACATGTTGGGTTGCTCATAAAGCTCATTTCTCATATGACTAAGGGCTATATTCAATACTAGTGATTTGGTTTGTTTTTGTTTTTTTTTTCCAGCAAATGCCTGGTTCTGAATGGTCATGGGACCATCAATAGGTGTTCTTACTCATAACTGATTATTCAGAGCTTTAAGTTAGCTTTCCATAATTCACTGCAAGTAAGTTTAAATCAAACACAGTTATTTTAGTTATAGGTCAGGAAGATGACCTCTAAATAACCAAAAATATGTTTATTTTTTATTATAGTACAGACATACTCTTTATCTATTATAATACATTGAGCTGAATTAGATTCTTTTTTTAATAGCATCATTACAAGCTATAAGGTTCAGAATCAGAGTTTTAGTAAAAACCCAAGGGAAAGTTTTTTGAATATAATCCTTAGTGAAAACAATGTCCTCTAACCAATGCCTATACAACTAAATTTATGCTGGGCTTTTGCTTTTGTTTTTTTAAAAATATTTTTATGTGTTCAAAATATTTTGGTAAATTTTTAGCAAAAAAAAAAAAAAGGAGCTTCCTGGAGTTATTTAAGTGTACAGATTGTAAGACTAATGCACAAAGGGTATGTCAGGAATTTTTAATGTCTTGGCACTGGTTTGTTTTTTAAAATATTTTTGGCTGAACAATCACATAATTGTTATTATCTGCATATGAGATAGAAAAATAGGTAGAAAAACACTGTAGAAAATAAGCTCCTGAAATGGATGATGGAACTGGAGGAAGTAGAAATTGTGAGCATCAAGAGGACACAGGGTGGTCCATTTTTCAAAATATTTGGACAAGATGACTTGTTACTTTCATTTGCATTCTGTCCATATGTGTTGGCTGAGGCAATGGAATGGTTTTAAAAGAAAGTGAAATTTTTAAAGGAAAATAGTTAAAGGAGATGCTAGTTAATTGTGTATTACTGTACATTAACCCAAGAGTGGAAGCAAATGGGAATTGGACAAATGGCAAGTAGCAAAACGAGTTCTGATGAGACTGATAGGCAAGTGGTGGTAGACAAATGATTTTATGAAAGTGATGGTGATGCAAGGTTCTGGATGATGTAAAGAACAGTAAACTCGCTGTCCAAGTGGACATGAATATGTCTAAGTGGATCTAAATAAAAGTGGAGAAACTTGAAGGCACATTTTTTGATCCCTCATGCCATTCATTGAGATTCTGTGGAAGAAACTTTAAAAGAATTCTATGTGTGCGAAAGAGAGCAAAAGAGTCAGAAAGAATGTGAGGAGAATGATCTTGGCTTTTTGATAAATGCCTATGATCTTCCTCTGTGGTGGTCATTATACTCTTTCCCTTTCCTGGTTTCCTTAGGATCTTATTCATAATTGGGACTCTAATTAAGAAACTGGAGGGGACTTATTAGATAATATACCATTTCAGCTTGGATGAAGTAGTGAAATGACCCCCTAACTAGACAGTAAGTGGGACAAATGCTCTCGTACCTTCCTTCATACCACTGAATCCATGACAGAAAGAAAGGCTCTAACGCCTTCCATGCAGAGTGCATACCAATACTGTGAAAGAAGAGGGTTCAGTACAGAGCTTAGGGCACAGAGCATAGTGATTTTTCCATAAAATGTAAATGAAGACATGGAATGTTTTCATGGGATGGGCTACCTATAATCTCTCCTAACTTCAGCTCTACCATTAGTATAATTTCCAAAATGGCCATTCCAGTCCTACTCATTCATGGAGCCCTGAGTGCTTTATTAGACATTTGATTTTGTAAATACATTTTTAAAGTCAGCTCATGAAGACTTCAGTTCAGCAAACTATACTATACTTTGCTATTCAGTTTACAGGGTGGTCTTTCTCATGTGCATTAAGTGACTGATTTTTCTTTTAAATAAAGATTATTTGATACCAATATAGAAATATATTTTCTATAGGTTATTTGGGAAGTTTGCAAATGATCACCTTTGAAATTGACGTGGTTTCCCCCTTGTTTATGACTTAAAGTCATATCTCTGACATAAGGATGTGCCAGTATAGTCTGCAGAAAATTAGTTCCCTCTTCTAATCATGCTTAATCTCATTTTCTTTGAAGTTCTAACCATAACAAATCATCCAGCCCTTCTCCTTTTACATTAATATTAAATAACATTTTAAAATTATAGAATTCATATATTATACATCATAAAACATTGAAAAATGCTGACAGGATGAGCATCACACATAGTCTAGCCAAGTGGATTTATACTAAGGAGTAATGACTATATAATTTTAACATTTCCAGCTAATATCTCTTAGGCAAAAACTTCACTGTTGAATAAAAATATTTTTAAGTGAAGGATCTGACAGGATAAGGTCTGCTGAATTTAAACAACAGCTACCAAAAGTAAAACTCGGATCCTGAAATGCCATTTTGTCAGGACAGATCAGTCTTTTAGAAATACTCGCTTTTCTTAGAAAACAGTCACCAGTTGCCTGAATCAAAGAGGAGAAGACTGCTTCCAAAGGTAGAAGATATATAATATAGTAAGATACAGAATTGAAAGCAAGTGTGTGAGTATATGTATATTCCATATTATTGGTATATACGTGTTTATATATGAATATGTGTATATATGTGTGTTTGTATACACACAACTGATATGCCCTTCATACACAGATGTTTTTATTTATCCCCAATTGAGGAATTTGTGACATGGTATTATTCATTTTCCCTCTCTGATAACATAGTGGATAAAACCCACAGTCTCAAAGGTTTCAATTTTCCATGAAAATTACTGTGTGTACATTTGTGGTTTTATATACACACACATATGGCAAATACATATACACACACAATCTTTAGTGCTAATGCAAGTTGGATATGAAAAAAATGTAGGTGAAGTATTGTGTATTTCTGTCTGTGCTTGGAACATATTGTAAAATGTTATGTATCTGGAACATATTTTGTGGTTTGTCTAATATAAAGACAACTCTGGGAAGAAGTCAAAATGATTGATTTCACTGAAAAACTAGAGATCTGGGGGCCACGTTACCTATGGTTGGAGCCTTATCTTTGTACAGTGAAATTTGCATTTATGTGTCAACATCCAGATTGTTTTATATGTTAATATGGTGGCAGGAATCCCTAATAAAAATACTCTGGGGAAAAAATGTTTCTGCAATCATTCAGTTTTATTCAAAGTAAAGTTGTATAAATAGCCTGTTGGAAACTACAGAAAGGTGCCATCTGGTGCCATGAAATGAGGTCACCCTTGAATGGTGATACTATGAAAAGAATGGCTAATGGATGGGATTAACACTTAGCAGAAGTCACCCATGCTAAAAGGCAAAATATTGAATGCACTGGAAATGCATCCAAATATAGAAGACAGTATAGTTAGTGGCATCAAGATAGAAATAGAAAAGCACAGGAAAAAAAAAACAGAAAAGGGGTTTTCTCTGTGACAGGTAGGCAGGAGGACTTCAGAGTGCTAGCAGTATGTCCTTACTTCCTGAGCCAAAGAGAGCTACGTCAGACTCGACTCTGCAAGACGTGCCATTAAACGTCTATCAGTTCACAGGCCCTGGAAGAGTTTTCCTATTCTACTCCTGTCTTCCCTGCATGCGTGGCCTAAAAGGCCCTCCTGCTTTGGTTTGGCACAAAGCTAATGATTTCACACCTGACAGTTAAATCAGAAGGTGTCAGTTACTCTGGAGTCAAAGGGACTCTCTTTACAACAGGAACACCATAGGTGTCCAGCTGAATTATACCCTAGCTGTGTGGCCTAGTGGGTTTTTTCTTTTCAGTTTTATCAAGATATAATTGACATATACCAGTATATTACTTTAGGTAGGTAATGATTTGATATGTGTATATACTGCAAACTGATTACCACCATAAGTTTAGTCACGGTCCGTCACCTCACAGAGTTAATTTGTTTTCCCTTGTGATAGGAACGTTTAAGATTGCTGACTCTCTTAGGAACTTGCAAGTATACAATACAGAATCATAACTAGAATCACCAAGCTGTACATTACACTCCCAGGACTTGTTTATCTTATAACTAGAAATTTGTACCTTCTGACCCCCTTCATCCATTTCACCCATCCAGGGTCGGGGGTGGGTGAAGTCTGCCCAGTTCTTTCCTCAGCAGTCCTCAGGGTCTGAGCACCAGAGCACAGGAAAGAAAAGGAATTTGGTGGTCAGTGTTCAGGTGTGAGATGTCGGGAGTCAGTCCTGAATCCACCAGCTCTAGCCAGCACCTGTGTTTGCATCGTGGCTGCCGACTGGGAGGCTCATACAAAATAGCCCCTGGCCACTTGTTCACTGAGCAGTCCAGGCTCCTAAGCCACCCTTACCTCCTGGGAGAAACCTTTTTCCTTATTCGTACATTCCTTGCTCAGCCAATCAAGGCAAAGATCTCCTAACTACAGTAGAGCATGGAAGGAAAGTACTGGGGAGAAGCTTCCACCGGGGTGACCTCAGTTGGGATGGTTGTGGTTGATGAACTTGAGACTCTTGGGACCACCTTTCTCTACTGGGTGGAGATAATGTGCTAAAGGACCCTGCTTACTTGTCCTCCTGCTTCTTCTCTCTCTCTCTGTTTCTCTTGGACCTGCTTTGGGGCTTCCAGTCTACCTGCAGTAAACAAACCCAGCGGGACCTGCCCGTGGTGAGCCCACCCAGGACTCAGCTCTCCACGTTCCAGCCTCGGTCTGCGGCGGGGTGGGTAAGTTTGGTTAGCCCCACCCAGTGGGCTCAGCTGTCATCACTTCAGAGAAGATGAAAAAACCTCGCTTGGGCCTCAAATCCCAGCTGTGTTCTTCAATTTGTCAATAAAGCTGATTTTAATCCTCTTCTGGCCATTGTGTATATTGTCTATGGAGAAGTGGGGTGGGCGCTGGGGAGTGGTTCAGGGTGTCTGTCACCTCCAGTGTTGCAAATAAGGCAGGAGCAGAGGAGGCTGCTCCTGGCTGAACCTCAAACATCAGAGGATGTCTGCCACTGATATGGGCCCTGACAGCCCTTAGAGTTGGGTGAGGAAACTTGGGACATAAGATAGTATGTCCCCGACAGGCTACATTCCAAGAGCCCACTTGTAAGTCCAATTTGTTCATAAGTTCACAAAGTTAGCCTAGGTACCCAACTAACACAATCAGCTATATAGTACTGTACTTTAGAGGTTTATAATACTTTTCACACAAATAATACATTAAAAAAAATAAATAAGCAGACTTTTTTTAATTCTATTTTTTAAATTTACAATATTGTATTAATTTTGCCAATATCAAAATGAATCCGCCACAGGTATACCTATGTTCTCCACCCTGAACCCTCCTCCCTCCTCCCTCCCCATACCCTCCCTCTGGGTCATCCCAGTGCACCAGCCCCAAGCATCCAGTATCGTGCATCGAACCTGGACTGGCGACTCGTTTCATACATGATATTATACATGTTTCAATGTCATTCTCCCAAATCTCCCCACCCTCTCCCTCTCCCACAGAGTCCATAAGACTGATCTATACATCAGTGTCTCTTTTGCTGTCTCGTACACAGGGTTATTGTTACCATCTTTCTAAATTCCATATATATGGGTTAGTATACTATATTGGTGTTTTTCTTTCTGGCTTACTTCACTCTGTATAATAGGCTCCAGTTTCATCCATCTCATTAAAACTGATTCAAATGTATTCTTTTTAATGGCTGAGTAATACTCCATTGTGTATATGTACCACAGCTTTCTTAGCCATTCATCTGCTGATGGGCATCTAGGTTGCTTCCATGTCCTGGCTATTATAAACAGTGCTGCAATGAACACTGGGGTACACATGTCTCTTTCCCTTCTGGTTTCCTCAGTGTGTATGCCCAGCAGTGGGATTGCTGGATCATAAGGCAGTTCTATTTCCAGTTTTTTAAGGAATCTCCACACTGTTCTCCATAGTGGCTGTACTAGTTTGCATTCCCACCAACAGTGTAAGAGAGTTCCCTTCTCTCCACACCCTCTCCAGCATTTATTGCTTGTAGACTTTTGGATCGCAGCCATTCTGACTGGTGTGAAATGGTACCTCATAGTGGTTTTGATTTGCATTTCTCTGATAATGAGTGATGTTGAGCATCTTTTCATGTGTTTGTTAGCCATCTGTATGTCTTCTTTGGAGAAATGTCTATTTAGTTCTTTGGCCCATTTTTTGATTGGGTCATTTATATTTCTGGAGTTGAGCTGTAGGAGTTGCTTGTATATTTTTGAGATTAGTTGTTTGTCAGTTGCTTCATTTGCTATTATTTTCTCCCATTCTGAAGGTTGCCTTTTCACCTTGCTAATAGTTTCCTTTGTTGTGCAGAAGCTTTTAAGTTTAATTAGGTCCCATTTGTTTATTTTTGCTTTTATTTCCAATATTCTGGGAGGTGGGTCACAGAGGATCCTGCTGTGATGTATGTCGGAGAGTGTTTTGCCTATGTTCTCCTCTAGGAGTTTTATAGTTTCTGGTCTTACGTTGAGATCTTTAATCTAACAGTCCAGTACCTTGAAGAGTACAGTAGTACAGCACAACAGCTGGCACACAGGGGCTGGCATTAAGTGAACAGGCAAGAAGGGCTACTGACAGGAGGAGGCAGAGCAGGTGAGTGATGGCAGAGCCTAAGGACCTTTAGCAATAGGAGGACAAGCTGCAATTTCACTCACGCCTGACGTTGATGGAACAGATTCTGGTTCCTTGCTGGATTCAATTCTGCCTGTCCTCTTGAAAAAACAATCCAGTGATATCTGGCTAGTAGCTCTGTTTTATTTATCATAGATGACACAGTAGTGCTGGACTGCATTCTGAACGGCTGCTGCAGCCTTCATGTACCATTCTAAGTCCAGGTCCTGTACCTTAAAAACTAACAACGCCTCCTCAAATAAAATCCCCTTGTCATTTCCTGCATCATGAACCTCTTCAGTTCTTCAGTTATTTCTTCCTCTTGTGTTTCTTCGTCCTTTCTCTGGGCCTCCAATTCCTGGCATTTCTTGCCAGTACCAGCTACATCACCACTGCTTTTATGCTTGCTTCCAAACATTCCTGGACTTTATATAAAGATACTGTACTCTGTAAAGCACACAAAAGTACAACCACTTTAGAGGAGGCATGCATATGACAATGTACGCCAGACACATAAGCTAACTTACATGATTGGATATGCAAATGTGCGTTCGAATTTTTGAAAGTTCGCAACTTGAAGGGGACTTACTATATGTGGGGGACTTCCTGTATTAGTAAAGAACAGGAGGTTTCTTGGAACCACACATTCCTCTTCTTTATCTGTAGCTGATGCTGACCTCAAAAATCTCTGGAATGAGAACCAAATCCATTTTTCCTGATTGCAAAGGAAAACTCTTAGTATTTTAAATAGGATAGAGCATATGCTTTGTATGGATACCAAGTATTAAAACCTGTCTTGCAAATTACAGCAGCACTTCCAGCTAACATGGCTCATCTTTTTTTTTTTTTAATTTTATTTTTAAACTTTACATAATTGTATTAGTTTTGCCAAATATCAAAATGAATCCATCACAGGTATACATGTGCTCCCCATCCTGAACCCTCCTCCTCCCTCCCCATACCATCCCTCTGGGTCGTCCCAGTGCACTAGCCCCAAGCATCCAGTATCGTGCATTGAACCTGGACTGGCATCTCGTTTCATACATGATATTTTACATGTTTCAATGCCATTGTCCCAAATCTTCCCACCCTCTCCCTCTCCCACAGAGTCCATAAGACTGTTCCATACATCAGCGTCACTTTTGCTGTCTCGTACACAGGGTTATTGTTATCATCTTTCTAAATTCCATATATATGCGTTAGTATACTGTATTGGTGTTTTTCCTTCTGGCTTGCTTCACTCTGTATAATAGGCTCCAGTTTCATCCACCTCATTAGAACTGATTCAAATGTATTCTTTTTAATGGCTGAGTAATACTCCATTGTGTATATGTACCACAGCTTTCTTAGCCATTCATCTGCTGATGGACATCTAGGTTGCTTCCATGTCCTGGCTATTATAAACAGTGCTGCGATGAACATTGGGGTACACATGTCTCTTTCCCTTCTGGTTTCCTCAGTGTGTATGCCCAGCAGTGGGATTGCTGGATCATAAGGCAGTTCTATTTCCAGTTTTTTAAGGAATCTCCACACTGTTCTCCATAGTGGCTGTACTAGTTTGCATTCCCACCAACAGTGTAAGAGGGTTCCCTTTCTTCCACACCCTCTCCAACATTTATTATTTGTAGACTTTTGGATCACAGCCATTCTGACTGGTGTGAAATGGTACCTCATAGTGGTCTTGATTTGCATTTCTCTGATAATGAGTGATGTTGAGCATCTTTTCATATGTTTGTTAGCCATCTGTATGTCTTCTTTGGAGAAATGTCTATTTAGTTCTTTGGCCCATTTTTTGATTGGGTCATTTATTTTTCTGGAGTTGAGCTGGAGGAGTTGCTTGTATATTTTTGAGATTAGTTGTTTGTCAGTTGCTTCATTTGCTATTATTTTCTCCCATTCTGAAGGCTGTCTTTTCACCTTGCTTATAGTTTCCTTTGATGTGCAGAAGCTTTTAAGGTTAATTAGGTCCCATTTGTTTATTTTTGCTTTTATTTCCAATATTCTGGGAGGTGGGTCATAGAGGATCCTGCTGTGATGTATGTCAGAGAGTGTTTTGCCTATGTTCTCCTCTAGGAGTTTTATAGTTTCTGGTCTTATGTTTAGATCTTTAATCCATTTTGAGTTTATTTTTGTGTATGGTGTTAGAAAGTGTTCTAGTTTCATTCTTTTACAAGTGGTTGACCAGTTTTCCCAGCACCACTTGTTAAAGAGACTGTCTTTAATCCATTGTATATTCTTGCCTCCTTTGTCAAAGATAAGGTGTCCATACGTGCGTGGATTTATCTCTGGGCTTTGTATTTTGTTCCATTGATCTATATTTCTGTCTTTGTGCCAGTACCATACTGTCTTGATAACTGTGGCTTTGTAGTAGAGCCTGAAGTCAGGTAGGTTGATTCCTCCAGTTCCATTCTTCTTTCTCAAGATAGCTTTGGCTATTCGAGGTTTTTTGTATTTCCATACAAATTGTGAAATTATTTGTTCTAGCTCTGTTAACATGGCTCATCTTGATCTCCTCATCCACAAGAACTATGATTTTGATCATCCCAAGGGTTTTGAGCTTTCCAAGGAGACTACACTTTAAGGGAGAGAACATACTAACCAACCAACATTGGTTTCCACTTTGCTAGGCAGTTAGTCTTCGCAGTAAGTTAAAAACACAGCATCCTGGTTTAGGGTCAGTCTCCCGTCACTTCCATGGTGTGAATCAGCTCCCTTCCATGCTCAGTCAGCCTCAGTGTCCTGAAAACCCTGGGCTTCTGGCTCTGAAGAGTTGCATGCCAGACCCTGAACAGTGGTGGCCATAAAGAGGTACTGCTCCCTGGTTCTAAGGGTTTCTATTTATTGTCCAAACCAGGACTCTTTTGAGAGTGAAAGGGGGTGTTTTTAAAGAATATGTCACAGCAATGGGTATTAACTAGGACCTTTTCCGATGCTCTGTCTTAGAGTTTTACCTCGTAAGCTAGAATGCCCTCTTTCAACAATTCCTCCAGCTTGTTTCCTCTTAAATATGGATAAGGTAAAACAGGGAAGGATTATTGCCCTGTAGTCATAGATCTCCTACTTGTATCAAGAATCAGATTAAAAATCATGGGTTTTGGTGTGGGACTATACATGAGACAGAAGATTATTTTAAAAGAGGTTTCTGGCATTGAATATTTAGTGCTACACATTCAATTTGTTTACCATTTGTAATGATGAATTTCTTATTTAGTGTGAAACAAGTAGAGAGTTAAAACAATCTCAAGGTTTCTTTTACCTGTGTAGTCATGAATTTGACACTTCTGATCAGCACATACAAGTGATAATGATCAGCTTAACTGTGAGCAACTGAGTCACACTAAGTACACTCAAGACAGTTATGCCAAAACCAACTTGCTCATTTATAACAAGAGGTGTCAGTCATCCTGACACTTGTTTGATGCTAGATACTCCATGCATGACCTTCCTAAAACATTAGCTGTAATGTGAACCAAACACTATTAAGTCCAAGGAGTGACAGCTAGAAAGCTGCCTCTTGGGGAAGTCTTCCCAACAGACATGCCTGTCTCAGGAGGGTTGGGGATTATACACATCTTACTCAAAATCTCCCATTTTTGCAAATCTCTTATGGTGCAGGCTGGCAAGGGATCTCCAAAACCATTTATTTATGCTGTGCACAGAATTAGACTACATTTCCCAGCCCAAGTGTACATGGGTATGGCTGTATTCCCAAGTTCTGGCCATTGGAATTTGAATGGGAAGTGATCTGTATCACTTCTAAGCCCTGGACTAAATGTGAGCCTTTATGAGCCACTGGATGTCAACACTTGCCAGCAACCTAGATCCTTGAATGACCATGGAGCAGATCACCCTATGTTCATGCATGTGTGCATGCTAAGTCGCTTCAGTCATGTCTGACTTTGTGTGACCCTATAGACTGTAGCCCGCCAGGCTCCTCTGTCCATGGAATTCTCCAGGCAAGAATGCTGGAGTGGGTTGCCTGCAACCAGGGGATCTTCCTGACACGGGGATTGAACCCTAGTCTCATGTCTCCTGCATTGGCAGGCAGGTTCTTTACCACTAGTGCCACCTGGGAAGCCCAGAGCACCCTATGCTGCTGCTGCTGCTAAGTCGCTTCAGTCACGTCCAACTCTGTGCGACCCCATAGATGGCAGCCCACCAGGCTCCCCTATCCCTGGGATTCTCCAGGCAAGAACACTGGAATGGGTTGCCATTTCCTTCTCCAGGGAAGCGCCCTATACCTCACCCTAAACCAGACCCATCTTAGACTGTTACTTGGGCAACAAAGTCTTACCTGGCGATTTCCAAGTCCATTGTTGTTACCACTCCTTCTCCCATCACTTAAGTTGTCCAGCTCGCCTGAAGAAGGGAAGGATAGCTGACAGCAGGTATAGGAACTGCCCAGGACAGGAATGACCCAGAAGATTCCATTGGATAATTCCCTGTGCCTAAGAGTACAAAAAGAAGGATTAGGGCCTACTTTTGATGCTAATGTATCTTGTCACTCTTGCTTTCAGGGGCTCAATTGGAATCTCACATAATTAGAACCCAAGGTAGCCCACCCTGAGGAGCAAGATGACACCTGAGAACTACTGGATTCAGGAGTGGTTTCACAGGCACACGTGTGATCTGTGAACTTGAACAGGGCCCTGCTCTCAAAGGTTTGGTTTAATGCTCTGCTTGCACATCATGAAATTCTTAATATCATCCTAGAACTTGTGTTATGTCAGTGTACTCCAATAAGATAACAAAATGTGCAGGAGATCAGTCAGGCAACAGTGGGCACCATGGATACTGAGCATTTGGTCTGAGTGCCAGGAACATGGGCACACGCATGCACACACACACACACACACACACACACACACACACACACACGGCAGACTGAAACCCCAGGTGTCCCTGAGGGTCTCCTGAGGAGACTCTGTGCACCAGAACCTAAGCCCAGATCATGGCAATGCAGGCAGCTGCAGTGGAAGCTGGCCCTGGGAGAAAGGAGGCTTTGCATAGGGACAGCACTACAACCTGTGGTGCGAGGCCAGCTTGCCACTTGGTCCCTGGAGCCCATCTCTGAAGCATCAGCACAGATATTTTTTTAAAGCACTTTACAGTTAATTAACCCTCACAATAATCCTATTAAGTAGGAACTATTATTACTCTTTTAAATTAAAATTTTAAAACTGGGGGAGGAGCTAAGATGGCAGAGGAATAGGACGGGGAGACTGGTTTCTCCCCCACAAATTCATCAAAAGAACATTTAAACGCCGAGTAAATTCCACAAAACAACTTCTGAAAGCCGGCAGAGGACATCAGGCACCCAGAAAAGAAGCCCATTGTCTTCAAAAGGAGGTAGGAAAAAATATAAGACAAAAAAAGAGACAAAAGAGGGAGGCACGGAGCTCCGTCCCAGGAAGGGAGTCTTAAAAAGAGAGAAGTTTCCGAACACCAGGAAACACTCTCACTGCTGAGTCTGTGCGGAGCCTTGGAAGCACAGAGGGCAACATAACAGGGAGGAAAAATAAACAATTAAAACCCACAGATTACGAGCCCAACAGTAACTCCCCCAGCGGAGAAGCTGCGCAGATGCCTGTACCCGCCACTAGCAAGCGGGGGCTGGGCAGGGAGACGCGGGCTGCATCGCTTAGAGTAAGGAGCTGGCCTGAAGCCCTGAGCGCTATCTGAGTGAACTAACTTGGGCTAGCAAACCAGACTGTGGGATAACTACCACGCGAAAAGCTAGCCCTAACCTAAGACAACGCCAGGCCCGCGCACAGAACAAAGGACTGAACAGAGATAGCCGGCTGCAGACCATCCCCCTCCGGTGACAGGCAGCCAGAGCTGGAAGGGGGCAATCGCAGCCCCCAAAAGACATTATCTACAAAACTGTAAGCAGGCTTCTTTGCTAACTAAGACTTCTTGGGGTTCTGGATGGTCAACATCCGCCTAAGAAGGTGTGCCGGTTGTACACCCAGAAAACCGAGCGGCAGGGAGGCGATAAATCGCAGCGACCGCGCTCACCAAACACCTCATCACCTGAGCTGCTCCGACCTGGGAAGAGCACAAAATGCAGGCCCACCAAACCCTGACTCCAGGGAACTCCTGACTCCAAGGAACATTAATTGACAGGAGCTCATCAAACGCCTCCATACCTACACTGAAACCAAGCACCACACAAGGGCCAACAAGTTCCAGAGCAAGACATACCTAGCAAATTCTCCAGCAACACAGGAACACAGCCCTGAGCTCCAAGATACAGGCTGCCCAAAGTCACCCCAAAACCATAGACATCTCATACCTCATTACTGGACACTTCATTGCACTCCAGAGAGAAGAAGTCCAGAACCACCCACCAGAACACCGACACAAGCTTCCCTAACCAAGAAACCTTGACAAGCCACCTGTACAAACCCACACACAGCGAGGAAATCACCACAATAAAGAGAACTCTACAAACTGCCAGAATACAGAAAGGACACCCCAAACTCAGCAATTTAAACAAGATGAAGAGACAGAGGAATACCCAGCAGGTAAAGGAACAGGATAAATGCCCACCAAACCAAACAAAAGAGGAAGAGATAGGGAATCTACCTGATAAAGAATTCCGAATAATGATAGTGAAATTGATCCAAAATCTTGAAATCGAAATGGAATCACAGATAAATAGCCTGGAGACAAGGATTGAGAAGATGCAAGAAAGGTTTAACAAGGACCTAGAAGAAATAAAAGAGTCAATATATAATGAATAATGCAATAAATGACATCAAAAACACTCTGGAGGCAACAAATAGTAGAATAATAGAGGCAGAAGACAGGATTAGTGAATTAGAAGATAGAATGGTAGAAATAAATGAATCAGAGAGGATAAAAGAAAAACGAATTAAAAGAAATGAGGACAATCTCAGAGACCTCCAGGACAATATTAAACGCTACAACATTCGAATCATAGGGGTTCCAGAAGAAGACAAAAAGACAGACCATGAGAAAATACTTGAGGAGATAATAGTGGAAAACTTCCCTAAAATGGGGAAGGAAATAATCACCCAAGTCCAAGAAACCCAGAGAGTCCCCAACAGGATAAACCCAAGGCGAAACAGCCCAAGACACATATTAATCAAATTAACAAAGATCAAACACAAAGAACAAATATTAAAAGCAGCAAGGGAAAAACAACAAATAACACACAAGGGAAGTCCCATAAGGATAACAGCTGATCTTTCAATAGAAACTCTTCAAGCCAGGAGGGAATGGCAAGACATACTTAAAGTGATGAAAGAAAATAACCTACAGCCCAGATTATTTTACCCAGCAAGGATCTCATTCAAATATGAAGGAGAAACCAAAAGCTTTTCAGACAAGCAAAAGCTGAGAGAATTCAGCACCACCAAACCAGCTCTGCAACAAATACTAAAGGATATTCTCTAGACAGGAAACACAAAAAGAGTGTATAAACTCGAACCCAAAACAATAAAGTAAATGGCAACGGGATCATACTTATCAGTAATTACCTTAAATGTAAATGGGTTGAATGCCCCAACCAAAAGACAAAGACTGGCTGAATGGATACAAAAACAAGACCCCTACATATATTGTCTATAAGAGACCCACCTCAAAACAGGGGACATATACACACTCAAAGTGAAGGGCTGGAAAAAGATTTTCCATGCAAATAGGGACCAAAAGAAAGCAGGAGTAGCAATACTCATATCAGATAAAATAGACTTTAAAACAAAGGCTGTGAAAAGAGACAAAGATGGTCACTACATAATGATCAAAGGATCAATCCAAGAAAAAGATATAACAATTATAAATATATATGCACCCAACACGGGAGCACCACAATATGTAAGACAAATGCTAACAAGTATGAAAGGGGAAATTAACAATAACACAATAATAGTGGGAGACTTTAATACCCCACTCACACCTATGGATAGATCAACTAAACAGAAAATTAACAAGGAAACACAAACTTTAAAAGATATAATAGACCAGTTGGACCTAATTGATATCTATAGGACATTTCATCCCAAAACAATGAATTTCACCTTTTTCTCAAGCGCACATGGAACCTTCTCCAGGATAGATCACATCCTGGGCCGTAAATCTAGCCTTGGTAAATTCAAAAAAATTGAAATCATTCCAAGCATCTTTTCTGACCACAGTGCAGTAATATTAGATCTCAACTACAGGAGAAAAACTATTAAAAATTCCAACATATGGAGGCTGAACAACACCCTGTGGAAAAAACAACAAATCACAGAAGAAATCAAAAAAGAAATTAAAATTTGCATAGAAACAAATGAAAATGAAAACACAACAACCCAAAACCTGTGGGACACTGTAAAAGCAGTCCTAAGGGGAAAGTTCATAGCAATACAGGCATACCTCAAGAAACAAGAAAAAAGTCAAATAAATAACCTAACTCTACACCTAAAGCAACTAGAAAAGGAAGAAATTAAGAACCCCAGGGTTAGTAGAAGGAAAGAAATCTTAAAAATTAGGGCAGAAATAAATGCAAAACATAACAGACCATAGCAAAAATCAACAAAGCCAAAAGCTGGTTCTTTGAAAGGATAAACAAAATTGACAAACCATTAGCCAGACTCATCAAGATACAAAGCGAGAAAAATCAAATCAATAAAATTAGAAATGAAAATGGAGAGATCACAACAGACAACACAAAAATACAAAGGATCATAAGAGACTATTATCAGCAATTACATGCCAATAAAATGGACAACGTGGAAGAAATGGACAAATTCCTAGAAAAGTACAACTTTCCAAAACTCGACCAGGAAGAAATAGAAAATCTTAACAGACCCATCACAAGCACGGAAATTGAAATCAGAAGTCTTCCAGCAAACAAAAGCCCAGGTCCAGACGGCTTAACAGTTGAATTCTACCAAAAATTTAGAGAAGAGCTAACACCTATCCTATTCAAACTCTACCTTCCTCTGCAATTTTCTGGAAAACTTCCAAACTCATTCTACAAGGCCACCATCACCCTAATACCAAAACCTGACAA
Source organism: Bos indicus x Bos taurus (assembly GCF_003369695.1). NCBI lineage: Eukaryota > Metazoa > Chordata > Mammalia > Artiodactyla > Bovidae > Bos > Bos indicus x Bos taurus. The sequence goes on along the minus strand of NC_040083.1, from coordinate 76,386,386 downwards.
AGATGCCACAAAAAAAGAAAACTACAGGCCAATATCACTGATGAACATAGATGCAAAAATCCTTAACAAAATTCTAGCAATCAGAATCCAACAACACATTAAAAAGATCATACACCATGACCAAGTGGGCTTTATCCCAGGGATGCAAGGATTCTTCAATATCCACAAATCAATCAATGTAATAACCACATTAACAAATTGAAAAATAAAAACCATATGATTATCTCAATAGATGCAGAGAAAGCCTTTGACAAAATTCAACATCCATTTATGATAAAAACTCTCCAGAAAGCAGGAATAGAAGGAACATACCTCAACATAATAAAAGCTATATATGACAAACCCACAGCAAACATTATCCTCAATGGTGAAAAATTGAAAGCACTTCCCCTAAAGTCAGGAACAAGACAAGGGTGCCCACTTTCACCATTACTATTCAACATAGTTTTGGAAGTTTTGACCAGAGCAATCAGAGCAGAAAAAGAAATAAAAGGAATCCAAATTGGAAAAGAAGAAGTAAAACTCTCACTGTTTGCAGATGACATGATCCTCTACATAGAAAACCCTAAAGTCTCCACCAGAAAATTACTAGAACTAATCAATGAATATAGTAAAGTTGCAGGATATAAAATCAACACACAGAAATCCCTTGCATTCCTATACACTAATAATGAGAAAATATAAAGAGAAATTAAGGAAACAATTCCATTCACCATTGCAACGAAAAGAATAAAATACTTAGGAATAAATCTACCTAAAGAAACTAAAGACCTATATATCAGATCAGATCAGTCACTCAGTCGTGTCCGACTCTTTGCAACCCCATGAATCACAGCACGCCAGGCCTCCCTGTCTATCACCAACTCCTGGAGATCACTCAGACTCACGTCCATCGAGTCAGTGATGCCATCCAGCCATCTCATCCTCTGTTGTCCCCTTCTCCTCCTGCTCCCAATCCCTCCCAGCATCAGAGTCTTTTCCAGTGAGTCAACTCTTTGCATGAGGTGGCCAAAGTACTGGAGTTTCAGCTTCAGCATCATTCCTTCCAAAGAAATCCCAGGGCTGATCTCCTTCAGAATGGACTGGTTGGATCTCCTTGCAGTCCAAGGGACTCTCAAGAGTCTTCTCTAACACCACAGTTCAAAAGCATCAATTCTGCAGCGCTCAGCCTTCTTCACAGTCCAACTCTCATATCCATACATGACCACCGGAAAAACCATAGCCTTGACTAGACGAACCTTTGTTGGCAAAGTAATGTCTTTGCTTTTGAATATGCTATCTAGTTGGTCATAACTTTCCTTCCAAGGAGTAAGCGTCTTTTAATTTCATGGCTGCAGTCACCATCTGTAGTGATAATTTCATAATTTGTATGGAAATACAAGAAACCTCGAATAGACAAAGCAATCTTGAGAAAGAAGAATGGAACTGGAGGAATCACCTGCGTGACTTCAGGCTCTACTACAAAGCCACAGTCATCAAGACAGTATGGTACTGGCACAAAGACAGAAATATAGATCAATGGAACAAAACAGAAAGCCCAGAGATAAATCCATGCACCTATGGACACCTTATCTTTGACAAAGGAGGCAAGAATATACAATGGATAAAGACAATTTCTTTAACAAGTGGTGCTGGGAAACCTGGTCAACCAATTGTAAAAGAATGAAACTAGAACACTTTCTAACACCATACACAAAAATAAACTCAAAATGGATTAAAGATCTAAACGTAAAACCAGAAACTATAAAACTCCTAGAGGAGAACATAGGCAAAACACTCTCCAACATACATCACAGCAGGATCCTCTGTGACCCACCTCCCAGAATATTGGAAATAAAAGCAAAAATAAACAAATGGGACCTAATTAAAAGCTTCTGCACAACAAAGGAAACTATAAGCAAGGTGAAAAGACAGCATTCAGAATGGGAGAAAATAATAGCAAATGAAGCAACTGACAAACAACTAATCTCAAAAATATACAAGCAACTCCTACAGCTCAAAGCCAGAAAAGTAAATGACCCAATCAAAAAATGGGCCAAAGAACTAAATAGACATTTCTCCAAAGAAGACATAAGATGGCTAACAAACACATGAAAAGATGCTCAACATCACTCATTATCAGAGAAATGCAAATCAAAACCACTATGAGGTACCATTTCACGCCAGTCAGAATGGCTGCAATCCAAAAGTCTACAAGCAATAAATGCTGAAGAGGGTGTGGAGAAAAGGGAACCCTCTTACACTGTTGGTGGGAATGCAAACTAGTACAGCCACTATGGAGAACAGTGTGGAGATTCCTTAAAAAAACTGGAAATAGAACTGCCTTATGATCCAGCAATCCCACTGCTGGGCATACACACTGAGGAAACCAGAAAGGAAAGAGACACATGTACCCCAATGTTCATCGCAGCACTGTCTATAATAGCCAGGACATGGAAGCAACCTAGATGTCCATCAGCAGATGAATGGATAAGAAAGCTGTGGTACATATACACAATGGAGTATTACTCAGCCATTAAAAAGAATACATTTGAATCAGTTCTAATGAGGTGGATGAAACTGGAGCCTATTATACAGAGTGAAGTAAGCCAGAAATAAAAACACCAATACAGTATACTAACGCATATATACGGAATTTAGAAAGATGGTAACAATAACCCTGTATACGAGATAGCAAAAGAGACACTGATGTATAGAACAGTATTTTGGACTCTGTGGGAGAGGGAGAGGGTGGGATGATTTGGAAGAATGGGATTGAGACATGTATAATATCATACATGAAATGAGTCGCCAGTCCAGGTTCAATGCATGATACTGGATGCTTGGGGCTGCTGCACTGGGATGACCCAGAGGGATGGTTCAGGGAGGGAGGAGGGAGGATGGTTCAGGATGGGAACATGTGTATACCTGTGGCAGATTCATGCTCATATATGGCAAACCAATACAATATTGTAAAGTTAAAAAATAAAATAAAAAATAAATAAAATTTAAAACTGAAGTATAGTTCACATACAACATTATGTTATTTTCAGGGGTACAAAATAATGATTTGATATGTGTACATACTACAAATGATCACAATAATTCTAATTGATTTTGTCACCATACATGATTTTTTTTCTTGGATTGGCCCAGGTATTAACTCTGGTCTGAGTGATGGGACAAAAGACCTGCCACTTAGGTCGTATACTTTGTCATTAACTAATTATAACATAAAAGTGTATACATGGATATTGCAATAAACTAGATCAGAGACTAATTAGGAGTTTTCAAAGAATTTACAGTCACTGGTATTGAAAATCACTGAACATTGCAAAATAAATATCCAAAGGCTTGGAAATAGAAATTAAATTTAAAGATCCTCACATTTCACCAAAAATGACACTATTTTCATTAAAAAAAAAAAAAAAAAAAAAACCACCTTGCATGGGCTGGCTACTAACGGATAAGTGTAACATAATTTTTTCTTGTGACTGAAGATATAATATTAGAACGCATAAACAGGCATTTTAAATTCCATACAAATCATGAAACCACTTTTAGATTCTCGTACAATCTCTGCAAGTTATAGGAAAGGTCAGAAAAAAAAGGAAAATACCATTATATATATACATTTAAACCTATAATCAAACTTACAAAAAACTGATTTGCGGGAAAAGTTAAAACATTTCAGAAAAAATTTTCTAGAAGAACCACCAGTTCTAAGAGATATTTGAATTTCTACTTCAAAATAACGGATCAGAACTATTGTAAAGTTGTTAAAGCCTATGAAATACTCGTAAAAGTACCAATAACAGTTGCATCAACAGAGATCCTTTTCAAAATTAAAAGTTATCAAAAATTACTTGTGATCTTGCATTTGTTAAAAGCTATGATGTTACTTTCAATTATATCAACTGAAAATGAAGTTGCTAAAATAAGTTTTAATGGTTTAATAAATGAATTTGCAGAAAAGTGAAGCTTAAAAAATTATGTTGCAAACAAGATATATTTATATTGATATATAAAGGGCACTGTTATTTTATTATATGAAATCATGGCACCAAACTATTATTTTCCACAATTTGTAATATTACTTGTTGAAATACATAAATGTTGTTACTCATCTATCACTTGTTTTATAATAAAATGTTTTTAAAAGAAAAACTTTTATATTTTGTGACTCCAACTACACTTTCCCCCTGTGTTTTGAACAAGGGGCTCCACATTATAATTTCACACTGAGCCCAGCAAATGTGGGCTCACTGAATTGACATATTGACAAATATGTCACTGAACTTGACTGTGTTAAAACAATGGAGGGAGGAAACATTGGAAGAGAATCCTTTAATGACTAGAACTGAGGTCTAGATTTTAAGTGTGAAAATCAAATGCACATGGGCTAATTTTTCCTTTTCTTTGAAGAATTTAAAACCATCTAATGATAAAGAGTCTATCTTACAGATAACATTTTCTCTTCCTTTATAAAGAAGGGAGGAAGGTATCTTTTTGCTAATATTTTTATTTTCTCAAACTTTGGTGACTAGATTGGGTTAAATACAGTGGCTCTAAGTGAAGGAGAATGTGTAAAAGTTAAAATCAGTATCTAGGATTTAATGAAGCCTTTTCTGTATAATTGAGAAAGTAAATGATCCTAATTACAGTGTGACAAATCTTCTGCAGGTCAGGTCATTACTAATTCTTTGTTTTAAATAAAATTTAAATAATAGCTAGCTGAATTGATGAAAGCAAAAACTGATTCTCTGAAAAGAATCAATAAAATCAGTACGCTTCTAGACATGCTAACTAAAAAAGAGAGGAAGAGAGAATATGCAAATTACTACTATCAGAATCTGTGGACTAAATAACTAATATCAGAATTATATCAATCTGTGGACATTGAAAAGATAACAAAATACTATGAACACCACCATGCCCACAAATTAAAGTAGATGAAATAGACAAATTTCTTGAAAGACACAACCTGCTAAAAATCACAAAAAAATAATCTGAGTAGGCCTGTATTTATTAAAGAAATCAAATAACTAACTAATAACTTTCCAAAAGCGAAAGCACCTGGTCCAGATAGGTTCATTGATGAATTCTACCAAAAGTTTAATTAAGAAATTACATTAATTCTCTACAATCTCTGAGTTTAGAAGCAAAAGGAATAAGTCCTAAATCATTTTATGTGGTCAGAATCACTCTGATACCAAAACCAAAGGTATTGTAAAAAAACTACTCACCAATCTCTCTCATGAGCACAGATATAAAAACCATCAACAAAATATTAGCAAACTTAATGTAACAATGTATAAAAAGAACTTTATACAAGGGAGATTTATCCTCATTATGGAAAGCTGGCTCAACATCCAAAATAATATAATCTATCACATCAATAGGCAAAAAAAAAAAAAAATCACAGTCGTATTAATAGATGCAGAAAAAAATTTTTAACAAAATTCAACACTCATTAATGATTAAAACTCTCAGAAAACTAGAGGGGAACCTCAATTTGACGAAGAATAGATATAAAGAATCTATAACTAACATCATACTTAACGGTGAAAAACTTGAAGCTTTCCCACTGAGATCAGGTGCTAGGCAAGATTATCCCCTCTCAGCACTCCTTTTCAACATCATACTGACAGTTCTAGCCAATGCAGTAAGACACAGAAAAGAAATACAAAGTATACAGATTTGGAAGGAAGACATAAAACTGTCTTTGTTCTCAGGTGACATGATAGTCTATGTAAAAAAAAAAAAAAAAAAATCCTGAAGAATAGCCAAAATCCCTCCTGGAAGTAATAGACAATTATAGCAAGAAAGCAGGATACAGATTAATATACAAGTTGATTGCTTTCTTATATATCAGTGGACAAATTGAACTTGAAATTTAAAATACATTTTTAATTTACATTGTGCTGTGCTCAGTGGCTCAGTCATGTCTGACTCTTTGAGACCCTATGGACTGTAGACCACCAGGCTCCTCTATCTATGGAATTTTCAAGGCAAGAATACTGGAGTGGGTTGCCATTTCAGAGGTTGCCTACTCCAGAGGATCTTCCCAACCCAGGGATCAAACCTGCATCTCTTGCATCTCCTGCATTGGTAGGCAGATTCTTTACCACATAGATGATATGTGAGGAAAATTAACAAACTCTGATGAATGGAATCAAGGAAAAAATAAATAAATGGGGAGATATTCCATGTTTATGGATGATGCTGCTGCTGCTGCTGCTAAGTCACTTCAGTCGGGTCCGACTCTGTGCAACCCCATAGACGGCAGCCCACCAGGCTTCCCCATCCCTGGGATTCTCCAGGCAAGAACACTGGAGTGGGTTGCCATTTCCTTCTCCAATGCATGAAAGTGAAAAGTGAAAGTGAAGTCACTCAGTCCTGTCCGACTCTAGCGACCCCATGGACTGCAGCCTACCAGGCTTCTCCATCCATGGGATTTTCCAGGCAAAAGTACTGGGGTGGGGTGCCATTGCCTTCTCCATGTTTATGGATAGGAACACTCAATTTTGTCAATGTATAAATTCTCCCCAACTTGATTTATAGATTCAGTCAAAATCCCAGCAAGTTATTTCATGATATTGACAAACTTATTATGAAGATTATATGTAGAGGGCGATCAGATCAGTTGCTCAGTCGCGTCTGACTCTTTGCGACCCCATGAATCGCAGCACGCCAGGCCTCCCTGTCCATCACCAACTCCTGGAGTTCACTCAGACTCACGTCCATCGAGTCAATGATGCCATCCAGCCATCTCATCCTCTGGCGTCCCCTTCTCCTCCTGCCCCCAATCCATCCCAGCATCAGAGTCTTTTCCAGTGAGTCAACTCTTCGCATGAGGTGGCCAAATGTACTGGAGTTTCAGCTTAGGCATCGTTCCTTCCAAAGAAATGCCAGGGCTGATCTCCTTCAGAATGGACTGGTTGGATCTCCTTGCAGTCCAAGGGACTCTCAAGAGTCTTCTCCAACACCACAGTTCAAAAGCATCAATTCTTCGGTGCTCAGCCTTCTTCACAGTCCAACTCTCACATCCATACATGACCACCTGGAAAAACCATCAGCCTTGACTAGACGAACCTTTGTTGGCAAAGTAATTCTCTGCTTTTCAATATGCTATCTAGTTGGTCATAACTTTCCTTCCAAGGAGTAAGCGTCTTTTAATTTCATGGCTGCAGTCACCATCTGTAGTGATTTTGGAGCCCAGAAAAATAAAGTCTGACACTGTTTCCACTGTTTCTCCATCTATTTCCCATGAAGTGATGGGACCGGATGCCATGATCTTCTGAATGTTGAGCTTTAAGCCAACTTTTTCACTCTCCACTTTCACTTTCATCAAGAGGCTTTTTAGTTCCTCTTCACTTTCTGCCATAAGGGTGGTGTCATCTGCATATCTGAGGTTATTGATATTTCTCCTGGCAATCTTGATTCCAGTTTGTGTTTCTTCCAGTCCAGCATTTAAGACCCAGAATAGTCAATACACTATAGAAGCAGACGAAAAAACTTGGCTGGCTGATACTACCTGAGTTCAACTCTTACTATAAAGCTATGGTAATTAAGACTATTTGGTACTGGTGAAAGAATAGACAAGGGGATTAATGGAATAGAACAGAGAGACCCAAAATAGAACCAAATAAATTTACTTAAACTTCTCTTTGACAAAGCTAAGACAATACAGTAGAGCAAAGACAATCTTTTTAACAAATAGTGCAGGAACAACAGGACATCCACTTGCAAAAAAGAACCTAGGCAGAGAATATACACTGTTTACAAAAATTAACTCAAAATATAAATCAGCTCCTGCTGTTAAGTCACTTCAGTCACGTCCGACTCTGTGCGACCCCATAGACGGCAGTCCACCAGGCTCCCCCGCCCCTGGGATTCTCCAGGCAAGAACACTGGAGTGGGTTGCCATTTCCTTCTCCAATGCATGAAAGTGAAAAGTGAAAGGGAAGTCGCTCAGTCATGTCCGACTCTTTGCGACCCCATGGACTGAACCCTACCAGGCTCCTCCACCCATGGGATTTTCCAGGCAAGAGTACTGGAGTGGGGTGCCATTGCCTTCTCCGATAAATCAGCTATATTTCAACAAAATAAATTTTTAAAAATTAACTCAAAATGGACCACAAACCAATATAAAACACTAGAAGACAACACAGGAGAAAACCTACATGAAATTGGGTAATATGGTGATGACTTTGGATACAATACCCAAGGCACAATCCAGGAAAAAAATCCAACCAGTCCATCCTAAAGGAGATCAGTCCTGGGTGTTCATTGGAAGGACTGATGCTGAAGCTGAAACTCCTATACTTTGGCCACCTGATGCGAAGAGCTGACTCATTTGAAAAGACTCTGATGCTGGGAGGGATTGGGGGCAGGAGGAGAAGGGGACGACAGAGGATGAGATGGATGGATGGCATCACTGACTCGATGGACGTGAGTCTGAGTGAACTCTGGGAGTTGGTGATGGACAGGGAGGCCTGGCATGCTGCGATTCATGGGGTCGCAAAGAGTCGGACAAGACTGAGCGACTGAACTGAACTGAATAGTGTATGGCGGTATCTAACTATAGTTTTCACTGTTCATTTTCCTAATGACTAATTGTGTTAAGAATATTGTCATTCATACACCTTCCTTGGTTTAGCATGAATTCAAATCTTTCACCCATTTTTTATGAGGTTTCTTGTTTCCTAATTATTGAGTTTTGAGAGTTCTTTATACATCGTGGACATTACATATCACATATACACCTAGAAATATTTTATCCCAGTCTGTATGTTTTACTAAAAGCCCCATGAGTTATGAGTTTTTTGGTCTTACTTATGGGAACAGGCACTATTGTCTGCCTCGTGTGAGTGCGAGATACTATTTCTTCTCATCTCTTTGGTGGTTCTTCTCCAGTTATGAAATAAACTTGCTCATGCACATGTGTTGTGTTGACCATTACTCTGATGCATCCTTTAGACTCTGCAGATCTACTTCTTTGTGCCATGCTTTTTTTTTTTTTCTGGTTTGTGTTACAAACAAAGAAACTGACACTCACAAATTTCTCAAATGCCCCATCCAAGCTCACATAGGCAGGAAGTGATAGAGCTAATATTTGGAGCCAGATCTTCCTTAGTACATAGCAGAACTTAGCAGCAGGGGTTGCGGAGAATAACTGGTTTCATTTTCAGGGTCACCTGAACAATTAATAATGAGAAGTATGAGTAGAAGGCAGTCAGCTCTCAAATAGTGAGAAGGCCTCCAGTGTTGGCTTTTGATGGTGGACAGGAGGTAATTTTCTTCAAAAGATATATGGTCAGGTAAAACTGTGAGAAATTCATTTTGCTAGAAGCTCAGTTGCAAATAACGGAAAACCTTAGTCAAGCAAAGAGGCAGAGATCAAAGGAAGCTCAGTCCTGCTCATGTAGAAAGAAATGTCTGAGAGAATAGAGGACATGCCTTTCTCTTGTCCTTAGAGCAGATGATGGCACTATTTATGGAATTCTCCCCTGAAGAACACAGACTCTCTCCTTCAAGCAAGAACTGGCATGTTTGCAAAAGGATTTATCCAAGGTTAGAGATCTCCTTTGAGGGGGAGGAGCAGGGGCAGACCATGAGGATTCCAGTGAATGGAGCAGTCTGCACCCAATTTAAATTTGATCTGGATATTACAAGCCAAACTTTTGGAAACTTAATCCTCTGGCAGGACCTGTGGCCTGGAGGCCAGAGATCTGATAGCCATGCTATTTAGAGAAGCCAAAAACCAACACAGTGGAAAAGAGGACTGACTTTTAATGTTGTCAGGCTGGGGCAGTGGACCATGCCAAGTGGCCTCTGGGATGGGCAACAGCGGGTCAGGGACAGAACTGTGAGGCTGTGTATCAGAATAACTGGATGCTTGGAGGCAACACAGAGGCGTGAAATAGTAACAGGGAGAGAAGTCATGTAGCCAGGGAATGTAGGGTGTCCCCAAAATGAGAGCTCAGTGCTGCCAGGAAGAAGGTTAGGGGTGGTCAGACCATGAAGGCAGAAAGCTTCGGGTGATGGTCAATGGGGATATTTTTATTGTGAGAAACCATAAAGCAGAACACTCTGAGAAACCTCCTGCCCAGTACCTTTGCCCCACATTGAAGGATTTGCTACTGCTAAATCACGTCAGTCGTGTCCGACTCTGTGCAACCCCATAGACAGCAGTCCATCAGGCTCCATCCCTGGGATTCTCCAGGCAAGAACACTGGAGTGGGTTGCCATTTCCTTCTCCAATGCATGAAAGTGAAAAGTGCAAGTGAAGTCATGTCTGACTCTTAGCGACCCCATGGACTGCAGCCTACCAGGCTCCTCCATCCATGGGATTTTCCAGGCAAGAGTGCTGGAGTGGGTTGCCATTGCCTTCTCCAACATTGAAGGATTTAGCATTTTTCAATTTTTAAAAAAATTCAGAATTAACATTGATTATTCTTGTATAGTAGGATTGTGTGAGTAATTTTTATTTTGTTCTTTGTAACTTTCTTTTTTAAGCTTTCTTCCATGGGTTTGGATTCTTTGCATAATACTGACGATGAAAACTAGCAGTGTGAAAGCCACAAGGCGGCAAAATAAGGTGGAGCTCCTTCCAAGCCTCATTATCAGAGAACTGTCATTATCTGACCTACCTAGTGCTTCCCTGAACGACTCCCCTTGCAATCCTGTCTTGATGTGACCTGGCTCAGAGCTTGCCCTGAGAGAGAAAAGCTTTTTCCCCCAAGGACACTTGTACAATACATTTAGAGTCAATTGTTTAAAGGCTGCCTGAGGCAGTGAATAATTGTGGTAAACAACAGGCTTATTAAAAACCTGAAAAGAAAAAAAAAAAAAGAAACTCTGGGGAATGAGATGCCCATTGAGCCTTTGAAAAGCTCTAATATATTACTGCTGCCAAATCGCTTCAGTCGTGTCCGACTCTGTGCAACCCCAGAGACAGCAGCCCACCAGGCTCCCCCATCCCTGGGATTCTCCAGGCAAGAACACTGGAGTGGGTTGCCATTTCCTTCTCCAATGCATGAAAGTGAAAGTGAAGTCGCTCAGTTGTATCCGACTCCTAGCAACCCCATGAACTACAGCCTACCAGGCTCCTCCATCCATGGGATTTTCCAGGCAAGAGTACTGGAGTGGGGTGCCATTGATATATTACTAGGAATCTAGAAAACCATGAGCTTACAGCATACACAGGGCTGTGAACATGTCCTAGAGAGATCTGAGAAAGTTCTAAATTCTCACCTAAGGCTTTTGGCAAGCAAGAAGTGAAAGTTAAAGCAGAGCTGTCAACTGTCTGGCTGAATGTTAAAGACACACATTCATACAATCATTCACACACACACACACACATTGTCCCTCAGCAAAAAAAAAAAAAAAAAAAACCTGGGAGATTGGTTACCAACATTTAGAGAAATTGTCCAATTATTAGCTGGAACTAACCTGAGCAAGCAGAGATTTCAGTAGCTGACAAAGAATACAGATTTAACATAAGTTCAGTAGAGCCACTAAATAAACAACAAACAGCAATAACAACAGACTATGAGGAGAGGGATTTCTGAATTCCAAAACTTCCACAATATATTATTTAAAATGTACATTTTTCAACAAAAAACATGGCCCATAAACAAGGGGATAAAAGGAACAAATAAACACTGACCCTGAAAGAGGTCAGATGTTTGACTTAACAGACAAAGATTTTAAATCAGCTATCTCAATCATGTCTGAATCATGCCTAAAGAACTAAATAAAAGTATGAGATTAATGTCTTTCCTAAATATCATCAGTAGAGATATAAATTATAAAATGAACTAAACAGAAAATTTGGATTTGAAAAATACAATAACTGAAATGAAAAAATCACTGGAGGGGCTCAAGAGCAGATCTAAACTAGCAGAAAGAATGAGTAAATTTGAAAATACGTTGAGATTAGCCAGTCTAAGAAAGAGAAATAAAAACAATAAATTTTAATACGAACAAAACCCAAGACGTCTGTGAGACACCATCAAGTATACTAACATAAAAATAATGGAATTCCCAGAAGGAAAGGAGAGAGAAAAAGAGGCAGATATTAATTGTAATCCCCGAGGGAAACCACCAAGAAAATGACTCGAAGTCATATGGAAAATAAATGATAGGGAAATTAAAGCAGTCACTCGAAAATAAATATTTAGTACAAAGAGATGGTAGTAATGGAAGAAGAGAGAAACAAAAGACAAAAGACATACAGAATGCAAACAGAAACATGTCAATGCAAGTATTTTCAGAAATTATATTGTGTTAGTGAACCAAACACTCCAATTAAGAGATAGATATTGACAGAATTACCCAACTATATGCTGTAAACAGGGTACCACAATTAGATATCAGTAACTAAAGGAAATATGATATTCACCAACATGTGAAAATTAAACATACTTTTAAACAACCAGTAGAGCAAATAAGAAATCATAAGGGAAATTAGAAAATACACTGGGATGAATGAAAACAAAAACACAACATATCAAAACTTATGGAGTACAATAAAAGCAGTGATCAGAGAGAAATTTACAGTTGTAAATGCCTATGTTAAAAAAAGAAGAGCTTTTAAATAAATAACGTACTTTCCACCTTCATAACGAGAAGAAAATAGAGCAAAAGTAAATACAAGCAGCAGAACTGAAGAGATAATAAATATTAGAGCAGGAATTGAGAATAGATAAATGATAGAGAAAATTAATAAAAACAAAAGTTAGTTATTTGAAAAGGTAAGACTGACAATTTTCTTAGCTAAAGTGACAAGAAAAGAGATACTCAAATTACTAAAATCAGGAATTAAAGATACTATTTCTGACCTTAAAAACATAGAAACGATTGAAGGGGAATACTATGAATAATTGTATGCCAACAGATTAGATAATGTGGTCACAATGGGTAAATTTCTAGAAAGAAAGAAACTACCAAAACTGATCAAAAAGGAACAGAATAAATGAATAGGTCTATAGCAAATAAAGAGATTGAATTGATAATCAAAGACCTCCCACAAAGAAAGACCGGGCTTCACTGGTTCATTCTACCAAATATCTTAAGAAGAGTTCATACTAATATTTAAGAAGTTTTTGTAAAAAAAAAAATATGAGTAAAGAACACTCCCAAATCATTAGCCTGGTACCAAAACAAAGAAATCATGAGGAAACTACAGACAAATACCACTTATGAATAGATGTAAAGCTCCTCAACAAAATATAGGCAAAGAGACTCCAGCAACATATAAAAAGGGTAATACACTATGACCAAGTGGGATTTATTCTAGGAATGCAATGTTAATTCAATATAAGAAAAGAAATCAATATAATACACCATATTAATAAAGAACAAAAATTATGATCATTTCAATAGATATGGAGAAAGTACAAGCATACCTCATTCTACCATGCTTCACTTTACCACACTTCAAGATACTGTTGTGTTTTTGTTTGTTTGTTTAACAAGCTGAGGGTTTGTGACAACTCCATGTTGAGCAAGTCTATCAGCACCACTTTTCCAACAGCATTTGCTCACTTCATATCTGTGCCACATTCTGGCAATTCTTGCAATATTTCAAACTTTTTCAACATTATAGTATTAGTTATGGTGATCCATTATCAGTGATGTTACTATTGTAATTGTTTTGGGGTACCACAAACCACACCCATACGAGATGTGTGTTCTGACTGCCCCACTGACCAGATGTTTCCCATCTCTCTCCCTCTCTTTGGGCTTCCCTATTTCTTGAGACACAACAATATCAAAATTAAACAAATTAACAACCTTATAATTGGCCTCTACATCTCTCTCACTTTAAATAAAAAACTAGAAATGATTCAGTTCAGTGAGAAAGGTATGTCTAGAGCTGAGAGAGGCCACAAGCTAGGCCTCTTGCCCCAAACAGTTAGCCAAGTTATGAATGCAAAGGAAAAGTTCTCAAAGGAAATTAAAGGGCTTTTAGAGTGAACACACAAATGGTATGAAAGTTTAACAGCCTTACTGCTGATGTGGTGAAAGTTTCAGTGGTCTGCATAGAAGATCCAACCAGCCACAACATTCTCTTGAGCCAAAGCCTAATCCAGAACAAGGCCCTAACTCTCTTCAATTCTATGAAGGCTGAGAGAGGTAAGGAAGCTGCAGAAGAAATGTCTGAAGCTAGCAGAGGTTTGTTCATGAGATTTAGCGGGAGAAGCCATCTCTATAACAGATAGTGCAAGGTCCAGTAGCAAGTGCTAGAGTAGAAGCTGCAGTAAGTTGTCCAGAAGATCTAGCTAAGATAATATATGAAAGTGCCTAAAAAATAAATTTTCAGTGTAGACAAAACAGCCTTCTATTGCAAGATTCCATCAAGGATTTTCATAGCTAGAGAGAAGTCAACGTCTGGTTATGAAGCTTCAAAGGACAGGCTGACTCTCTTATTAGGGGCTAATGCAACTAGTAACTTTAAGTTGAAGTCAGTGCTTATTTACCATTCCAAAACTCTTAGCACCTTTAAAAATTATGTTCAATCTCCTCTGCTTGTACCATATCAATTAAACAATAAAGCCTCTATGACAGCACATTTGCTTACAACATGGTTTGCTGAATATTTTCAGCCCACTATGGATATCACGAAAAAGATTGCCTTCAAAATTTTACTGCTCACTGACAATGCATCTGGTCACCCAAGAATTCTGACAGAGATGTACAATGAGATTAATGTTTTCATGCCTGCACTCATCTCACACACTAGTAAAGTAATGGTTAAAATTCTCCAAGCCAGGCTTCAGCAATATGTGAACCGTGAACTTCCTGATGTTCAAGCTGGTTTTAGAAAAGGCAGAGAAACCAGAGATCAAATTGCCAGCATTCGCTGGATCATCGAAAAAGCAAGAGAGTTCCAGAAAAACTTCTATTTCTGCTTTATTGACTATGCCAAAGCCTTTGACTGTGTGGATCACAATAAACTGTGGAAAATTCTGAAAGAGATGGGAATACCAGACCACCTGACCTGCCTCTTGAGAAACCTATATGCAGGTCAGGAAGCACCAGTTAGAACTGGACATGGAACAGACTGGTTTCAAATAGGAAAAGGAATACGTCAAGGCTGTATATCGTCACCCTGTTTATTTAACTTATATGCAGAGTACCTCATGAGAAACACTGGGCTGGAAGAAGCACAAGCTGGAATCAAGATTGCCAGGATAATATCAATAACCTCAGATATGCAGATAACACCACCCTTATGGCAGAAAGTGAAGAGAAAGAGTGGAAACAGTGTCAGACTTTATTTTTGGGGGCTCCAAAATCACTGCAGATGGTGATTGCAGCCATGAAATTAAAAGACGCTTACTCCTTGGAAGGAAAGTTATGACCAACCTAGATAGCATGTTGAAAAGCAGAGACATTACTTTGCCAACAAAGGTCCATCTAGTCAAGGCTATGGTTTTTCCTGTGGTCATGTATGGATGTGAGAGTTGGACTGTGAAGAAAGCTGAGCGCCAAAGAATTGATGCTTTTGCACTGTGGTGTTGGAGAAGACTCTTGAGAGTCCCTTGGACTGCAAGGAGATCCAACCAGTCCATTCTGAAGGAGATCAGCCCTGGGATTTCTTTGGAAGAAATGATGCTGAAGCTGAAACTCCAGTACTTTGGCCACCTCATGCAAAGAGTTGACTCATTGGAAAAGACTCTGATGCTGGGAGGGATTGGGGGCAGGAGGAGAAGGGGACGACAGAGGATGAGATGGCTGGAGGGCATCACCGACTAGATGGACGTGAGTTTGAGTGAACTCCAGGAGATGGTGATGGACAGGGAGGCCAGGTGTGCTGTGCATTCATGGGGTCACAAAGAGTCGGACACAAATGAGCGACTGAACTGAACAGCACACACACATCCATGCTGCAGCCCATGGTTCAAGAATTTTCAAGTCTTAAGAAATACACTTCATAAAGCTATAGCTGCCATCGGTAGAGATTCCTCTGATGGATCTGGCCAAAGTAAACTGAAAACCCTCTGAAAATGATTCACTATTATAGATGCCATCAAGAATGTTCATGATTCATAAGAAGAGGTCAAAGTATCGACAAAAATTTGGGAAAAATTGACTTCAACCCTCGTGGATGACTTTGAGGGGTTCAAGATTTCATGGAGAAAGTAACTACAGATGTGGTAGAAATATCAAGAGATTAGAATTAGAAGAGGAGACTGAAGATGTGCCTAAATTGCTACAATGTCATGATAAAATTTTATCATGAAGTTGGTGCTTCTTATGGACAAGCAAAGCAAGTGGCTTCTTGAGATGAAATCTACTTCTGGTGAAGATGCTATGAGGACTGTTGAAATGACAACATAGCATTTAGAATATTACATAAACTTAGTTGATAAAGTAGCAGAAGAGTTTGAGAAGATTCACTCCAATTTTGAAAGAAGTGGGTAAAATGCTATCAAATAGCATTACATGCTACGGAGACATTGTGAAAAGAAGAGTCAATTGATGTGGCAAACTTCATTGTTGTTGTTTAAGAAACTGCCACAGCCACCCCCAGGCTTCAGCAATCACCACCCTGCTCAGTCAGAAGCCATTGACATTGAGGCAAGACCCTCCACCAGCAAAAAGATTACAACTAGCTGAGAGCTCAGATAATGGTTAGCATTTTTAGCAATAAAGCATTTTTAAATTAAGGTATGTACATTTTTTAGACATAATGCTATCACACTTAACTACAGTATAGTGTAAACTTAACTTCTCTATGCTCTGTGAAACCAAAATAATTCATGACTCAGTATTGTAATATTCACTTTATTGCAGTGGTCTGGAGCCGAACCTGCAATCTCTCTGAAGTATACCTCTCTTTTGACAAAATCCAACATCTTTTCTTGACAGAAACACTCAGCAAACTAGGAAAATAAACTTCTTCAGCCTTGTCAAGAGCATATTAACAAGAAAAACCTACAGTTATCATCATGCCTAATGAGCAACAAATGAAAACTTTGCCCCAAAGATCAGGAAAATATCTTATCTTACCATTTCTATTCAACATTGCATTGGAGCATCTACCCTGAGCAATTAAGCAGGGAAATAAAATAATAAGCATATATAAATTGGAAAGGAAGAATTAAAACCATCTCTATTCTCATCTGTGAAATCTACAGAACACACAAACTATTAGAGCTAACAAATGAGTCCAACCAGTTTGTAGGATACAAAATCAACTATTTATTTCTATAATCTAGCAATGAGCGATCAAAAAGGAAAATAAGGGCTTCCCTGGTGGCTCAGTGGTAAAGAATCTGCCTGCCAACGCAGGAGACACAGGTTCAATCCATGATCTGGAAAGATCCCACATGCTGCAGAGCAACTAAGCCCATTTGCCACAACTATTGAGCCTGTGCTCTAGAGCCCAGGAACCCCAACTACTGAGTCCACGAGCTACAACTACTGAAGCCCGTGCCCTAGAGCCCATGCTCCACAAGAGAAGCCCCTGCAATAAGAAGTCTGCGCACTTCAATGAAGAGTAGCCCCACTCGCTGCAACTAGAGAAAAGCCCATCCAGCAACCAAGACACAGCAGAACCAAAAACAAATAATTTCTTAAAAATCAATTAAAAAATGAAATTGAGAAAATTCTATTTACAATAGCATCACAAACAATAAAATACTCAGTGATTTAACAAAATAAGAAGATGGCGGAGGAATAAGACGGGGAAACCACTTTCTCCCCCACAAATTCATCAAAAGATCATTTGAACGCTGAGCAAATTCCATAAAACAACTTCTAACCTTGGTGGAGGACACCAGGCACCCAGAAAGGCAACCCATTCTCTTCAAAAGGAGGTAGGACAAAATATAAAAGATAAAGAGAGACAAAAGAGTTAGGGATGGAGACCCACCCATCCCAGGGAGAGTCATGAAGGAGGAGAAGTTTCCACACACCAGGAAACCCTCTCACTGGCAGCTTTGTGGGGAGTTTTGGAATCTTAGAGGGCAACATAACCGGGAGGAAAAACAAACAAACAAACAAACAAACAACCCACAGATTATATGCCTAACCACAACTCCCAGCAGAGAAGTAGCCCAGACGCTCACGTCTGCCAGCAGCGAGCAGGGGCTGAACAGGGAGGTGCAGGTTGCATGCTTAGGGTAAGGATGGGGCCTGAATACCCTGAGGACAATCTGAGGGAGCTAACGTGAGACAGCAACCCAAACTGTGGGATAGCCAGAGAGAGAGAGGGAAAAAAGATAGAGAGAGAGAACTTTCCCTTGAAAAGCTCTAAGGCAGAGCTTGGTCCGCTCACAGAACAAAGGATTGAGCGAATACCAGAGGAGAGCTAGCCAGCTGCAGACTGGCCTATCCCCCCGCCGGAGGCAGAGAGGCAGGCAGGCGACAGCCAGAACAGGAAGGCAAGGGGCAATCAGGGACCCAGAGACAGCATCCTCCACCAAACTGTGAGCAGGCTCCCAGTTGCTAACCAAGTCTTCTGGGATCCTGAATGGTTGACATCCGCCAGGAGGGTCACAGTCAGAGATCAGCTCCCCAGAGGAGACACACGGCACACCTGAGACGGTGCTCTCCCTGTGCACCCAGAAAACCGAGGGGCTGGGAACGGGGAGATGGTAAGACCTGGGGGCTGGGAACAGGGAGGTGGTAAGACTCAGTGCCCACCTGGGAGAGTGCACCTGGTCGCCTGAGCTGCTCAGACCTGGGAAGGGCACAGAACGTACAACCAACTGAGTCTGTGCCTTTGTGGAGTACCCGAGAACCTGAACGGCTTAGACCTGGGAAATGCATGATAGTTCCCCTGCAGAGCAACCTGGAGCCTGAGTAGACTGGGAAAGCACACACGCCATGAGGCGGGCAAACCCAGTGTGGCCCAGGCACTGCGAGCACTCCCCACACACACCGGTGATGTTTGTTTGCAGTGTTCCTCCCTCCCCACAGCACAACTGAACAAGTGAGCCTAAACAAGTGACCACCTTCGCCCCCTTGGGTCAGAATGGAAATTAGACACTGAAGATACCTGCAAACAGAGGAAGCCAAAATAAACAAAGAGGAAACCGCTCTGGAAGTGACAGGTGCAACAGATTAAAACCCTGTAGTTAGTATTAACTACATTGGAAGGGGCCTATAGACCTTGAGAAGAAGCCGGAACAAGGAACTATGTAAAACTGAACTGACCCCACACTACCCTCAACAGCTCCAGAGAAATTCCTAGATATATTTTACTACTATCATTTTTTAATTAAAAAAATTTTTTTTAAGTTTTTTATTACCCCTTTAATTTTCACTTTTATAACCTATTACTTTGCAAAAAAATAAGATCCTATTTTTAAAGCAAATTTCATTTATATATTTTTTATAATTTTTGAGATTTTGTTTTGTTTTTATAATACCATATTTTTAAGAGTCTAATCTCTATCTAGACTTTTAATCTTTGCTTTTTGGTATTTATTAACTTTGTACCTTTAAGAATCCAATCTTCAAAGTGTGATTACTGGCTTGATTGCTCTCTCCCCTTTTGACTCTCCTTTTTCTCCCCCAGGTCACCTTTATCCGCCCCCCTCCCTTCTCTTCTCTACTTAACTCTGTGAGTCTCTTTGGGTGTTCCGGGCTGTGGAGAACACTTAGGGAACTGATTACTGGCTAGATCTGTCTCTCTTCTTTTGACTCCCCCTTTTCTCCTGGTCACTTCTATCTCCTTCCTCCCTCTTCTCTTCTCTGTGTAACTCTGTGAACCTCTCTGAGTGTTCCAAACTGTGGAGAGTACATAGGGAATTGATTACTAGCTAGATTTTTCCTCTCTTCTTTTGATTTCCCCTGTTCTCCTCCTGGTCACCTCTATCTCCCTCCTCCCTCTTCTCTTCTCCATGTAACTCTGTTAACCTCTCTGGGTGTCCCTCACTGTGGAGAATCTTTTCACCATTGACCTAGATGTTTTATCATTGGTGCTGTATGGATGGAGTCTACTGTAAGAATAAAACTGAAAGCCAGAGGCAGGAGGCTTAAATACAAAACGAGAACACCAGAAAACTCCTGACTCTAGAGAACATTGATCGACAAGAGCTCATCCAAAAGCCTCCATACCTACCCTGAAACCAAGCTCTACCCAAGAGCCAAGAAGTTTCAGAGCAAGAAATACCAAGCTAATTCTCCAAAAACACAGAAACATAACCCTAAGCATTAAAATACAGGCAGCCAAAAGTCACACCAAACCCACAGACACCTCAAAACTCACTACTGGACACTTCATTGCACTCCAGAGAGAAGAGATCCAGCTCCACCCACCAGAACACCAATGCAAGCTTCCCTAACCAGGAAAACATGACAAGTCACTCATCTAATCCCACCCACAGGGAGGAACCTCCACAATAAAGAGGAACCACAAACTTCCAGCATACAGAAAGGCCACCCAAAACACAGCAATCTAAACAATGAAAAGGCAGAGAAATATTCAGCAGGTAAAGGAATATGATAAATGCCCACCAAACCAAACCAAAGAAGAGGAGATAGGGAGTCTACCTGAAAAAGAATTCAGAAAAATGACCCAAAATCTTAAAAACAAAATGGAGTTTCAGATAAATAGTCTGGAGACAAGATTGAGAAGATGCAAGAAATGTTTAACAAGAACCTAGAAGAAATAAAAAAGAGTCAGTCGATAAAGAACAATGCAACAACTGAGACCAAAAGCACTCTGGAGGGAACCAGCAGTATAACCTCAGAATAACTGAGGCAGAAGACAGGATAAGTGAGGTGGAAGGTAGAATGGTGGAAATAAATGAAGCAGAGAGGAACAAAGAAAAAAGAATTAAAAGAAATGAGGACAACCTCAGAGACCTCTGGGACAATGTTAAATGCCCCAACATCCGAATCATAGGAGTCCCAGAAGAAAAAGACAAAAAGAAAGGCCATGAGAAAATACTTGAGATAATAGTTGAAAACTTCCCTAAAATGGGGAAGGAAATAGCCACCCAAGTCCAAGAAACCCAGAGAGTCCCAAACAGGATAAATACAAGGCAAATCACCCCAAGACACATATTAATCAAATTAACAAAGATCAAACACAAAGAACAAATATTAAAAGCAGCAAGAGAAAAACGACAAATAACACACAAGGTATTCCCATAGGATAAGAGCTGATCTTTCAACAGAACCTCTTCAGGCAAGAAGGGAATGCCAGGACATACTTAAGTGATGAAAGAGAAAAACCTACAACCCAGATTACTGTACCCAGCAAGGATCTCATTCAGATATGAAAGGGAAATCAACAGCCTTACAGACAAGCAAAAGCTGAGAGAATTCAGCACCACCAAACCAGCTCTTCAACAAATGCTAAAGGATCGTCTCTAGACAGGAAACACAGAAAAGGTTTATAAACTCTAAAAAACAAAGTAAATGGCAATGGGATCATACTTATCAATAATTACCTTAAATGTAAATGGGATGAATCCCCCAACCAAAAGACAAAGACTGGTGAATGGATACAAAAACAAGGCACCTACATATGCTGTCTACAAGAGACCCACCTCAAAACAAAGGACACATACAGACTGAAAGTGAAGGGCTGGAAAAAGACATTTCATGCAAATGGAGACCAAAAGAAAGCAGGAGTAACCATACTCATATCAGATAAAATAGACTTTGAGACAGATTGTGAAAAGAGATGAAGAAGGACACTACATAATGATCAAAGGATCAATCAAAGAAGATGTAACAATTATAAATATATATGCACCCAACATAGGAGCACTGCAATATGTAAGGCAAATGCTAACAAGTTGAAAGTGGAAATTAACAGTAGCACAATAATAGTGGGAGACTTTAATACCCCACTCACACCTATAGATAGACCAACTAAACAGAAAATTAACAAGGAAACACAAACTTTAAATGATACAATGGACCAGTTAGACCTAATAGATATCTATAGGACATTTCACCCAAAAACAATGAATTTCACCTTTTTCTCGAGTACACAAGGAACATTCTCCAGGATATATCATATTCTGAGCCATAAATCTAGCCTTGGTAAATTCAAAAAAACCTGAAATCATTTCAAGCACCTTTCTGATCACAATGTGGTAAGATGAGATGTCAACTACAGGGGAAAAAAAAACTATTAAAAATACAAATGTATGGAGGCTAAACAACACACTTCTGAATAACCAACAAATCACAGAAGAAATAAAAAGAGAAATCAAAATATGCATGGAAACGAATGACAATGAAAACACGACAACCCAAAACCTATAGGATTCAGTAAAAGCAGTGCTAAGGAGAAGATTCATAGCAATACAAGCTTTCCTCAAGAAATAAGAGAAAAATCAAATAAATAACCTAACTCTACACCTAGAGCAACTAGAAAAAGAGGAAATGAAGAACCCTAGGGTTAGTAGAAGGAAACAAATCATAAAAATTAGGGTGGAAATAAATGAAAAAGAAACAAAGGAGACTGTAGCAAAAATCAACAAAGCTAAAAGCTGGTTCTTTGAGAAGATAAATAAAATTGACAAACCATTAGCCACTCATCAAGAAAAAAAGGGAAAAGAATCAAGTCAACAAAATTAGAAATGAAAATGGAGAAATCACAACAGACAACACAGAAATACAAATGATCATAAGAGACTACTACAGCACCTATATGCCAATAAAATGGACAACTTGGAAGAAATGGACAAATTCTTAGAAAACCATAACTTTCCGAAAATGAACCAGGAAGAAATAGAAAATCTTAACAGACCCATCACAAATATGGAAATCGAAACTGTAATCAGAAATCTTCCAAAACACAAAAGCCCAGGACCAGATGGCTTCACAGCTGAATTCTATCAAAAATTTAGAGAAGAGCTAACATTTATCCTACTCAAAGTCTTCCAGAAAATTGCAAAGGAAGGTAAACTCCCAAACTCATTCTATGAGGCCACCATCACCCTAATACCAAAACCTGACAAAGATGCCACAAAAAGTGAAAACTACAGGCCAATATCACTGATGAACATAGATGCAAAAATCCTTAACAAAATTCTAGCAAACAGAATCCAACAACATATTAAAAAGTTCATACATCATGACCAAGTGGGCTTTAATCCCAGGGATGCAAGGATTCTTCGATATTTGCAAAATCAATGTGATATACCACATGAACAAACTGAAACATAAAAACCATATGATTATCTCAATAGATGCAGAGAAAGCCTTTGACAAAATTCAACACCCATTTATGATAAAAAAAAAAAAAACCTCCAGAAAGCAGGCATAGAAGGAACATACCTCAACATAATAAAAGCCATATATGATAAACCAACAGCAAACATTATCCTCAATGATGAAAAATGGAAAGCGCTTCCCCTAAAGTGAGGAACAAGACAAGGGTGCCCACTCTTACCACTACTATTCAACACATTTTTGGAAGTTTTAGTCACAGCAAACAAGCAGAAAAAGAAATAAAAGGAATCCGGATTGGAAAAGAAGTAAAACTCTCACTGTTTGCAGATGACATGATCGTCTACATAGAAAATCCTAGACTCCACCAGAAAATTACTAGAGCTAATCAATGAATATAGTAAAGTTGCAGGATATAAAATTAACACACAGAAATCCCTTGCATTCCTATACACTAACAATGAGAAAACAGAAAGAGAAATTAAGGAAACAATTCCATTCACCACTGCAATGAAAAGAATAAAATACTTAAGAATAAATCTACCTAAAGAAACAAAAGACCTATATATGAAAAACTATAAAACACTGATGAAAGAAATCAAAGAGGACACTAATAGATGGAGAAATATACCATGTTCATGGATTGGAAGAATCAATATAGTGAAAATGAGTATACTACCCAAAGCAATCTATAGATTCAAAATCCCTATCAAGCTACCAAGGGTATTTTTCACAGAACTAACACAAATAATTTCATAATTTGTATGGAATACAAAAAACCTCAAATAGCCAAAGCGATCTTGAGAAAGAAGAATGGAACTGGAGGAATCAACCTGCCTGACTTCAGGCTCTACTACAAAGCCACAGTCATCAAGACAGTATGGTACTGGCACAAAGACAGAAATATAGATCAATGGAACAAAATAGAAAGCCCAGAGATAAATCCATGCACCTATGGACACCTTATCTTTGACAAAGGAGGCAAGAATATACAATGGAGAAAAGGCAATCTCTTTAACAAGTGGTGCTGGGAAAGCTGGTCAACCACTTGTAAAAGAATGAAACTAGACCACTTTCTAACACCATTCACAAAAATAAACTCGAAATGGATTAAAGATCTAAAAGTAAGACCAGAAACTATAAAACTCCTAGAGGGAAACATAGGCAAAACACTCTCTGACATAAATCACAGCAGGATCCTCTATGACCCACCTCCCAGAGTTAAGGAAATAAAAGCAAAAATAAACAAATGGGACCTAATTAAACTTAAAAACTTTTGCACAACAAAGGAAGCTATAAGCAAGGTGAAAAGACAGCATTCAGAATGGGAGAAAATTATAGCAAATGAGGCAACTGACAAAGAATTAATCTCAAAATATACAAGCAGCTCAGGCAGCTCAATTCCAGAAAAATAAACAACCCAATCAAAAAATAGGCCAAAGAACTAAACAGGCATTTCTCCAAAGAAGACATACAGATGACTAACAAACATGAAAAGATGCTCAACATCACTCATTATCAGAGAAATGCAAATCAAAACCACTATGAGGTACCATTTCACACCAGTCAGAATGGCTGCGATCCAAAAGTCTACAAATAAATGCTGGAGAGGGTGTGGAGAAAAGGGAACCCTCTTACACTGTTGGTGGGAATGCAAACTAGTACAGCCACTATGGAGAACAGTGTGGAGATTCCTTAAAAAACTGGAAATAGAACTGCCTTATGATCCAGCAATCCCACTGCTGGGCATACACACTGAGGAAACCAGAAGGGAAAGAGACACGTGTACCCCAATGTTCATCACAGCATTGTTAACAATAGCCAGGACATGGAAGCAACCTAGATGTCCATTGGCAGACAAATGGATAAGAAAGCTGTGGTACATATACACCTTTGAATATTACTCAGCCATTAAAAATAACACATTTTAATCAGTTCTAATGAGGTGGATGAAACTGGAGCCTATTATACAGAGTGAAGTAAGCCAGAAAGAAAAACACCAATACTAACACCAAGTATTAACACCAATATTACCAAAACTACCAATAATACAAAACACCAATATTAGCACATATATATGGAATTTAGAAAGATGGTAACAATGACCCTATATGTGAGACAGCAAAAGAGACACAGATGTAAAGAACAGACTTTTGGACTCTGTGAGAGAAGGCGAAGGTGGGATGATTTGAGAGAAAAGCATTGAAACATGTATATTATCATATGTGAAATAGATTGCCAGGCCAGGTTCAATGCATGAGACAAGGTGTTCAGGGCTGATGCACTGGGATGACCCTGAGGGATGGGATAGGGAGGGAGGTGGGAGGGGGGTTCAGGATGGGGAACACATGTACACCCATGGCTGATTCATGTCAATGTATGGCAAAAACCACTACAATATTGTAAAGTAATTAGCCTCCAATTAAAATAATAAAAAAAAATAAGTGCAAGATCTGAACACTGTAACAACAAATTATCATTGAATTAAAGAAGACCTAAATAAATGGAAATACATTCCATGTTCACCGATGAGAAGATTCAGTATTATTAAGATAGCATTACTCCCCAAATTGATATCCAGATTCAAGGCAGTCTTCATCAAAATCCTAGCTGCTTGTTTTGCAGAAATTGGAAAGTAGGTCCTAAAATTTCATATGAAAATGCAAGGCACCCAGAATAGCCAAAACAATCTCAAAAAAGAAGAACAAATTTAAAGGACTCACACCTCTAGACTTCAAAAATTAATACAGAGCTACAGTAATCAAGGCACTATAGTACTGGCATAAGGATAGACAGGTTAATCCATGATATAAAATTGATATTCCAGAAATAAACCCGTATGTTTATGGACAACTTATGTTTGAAAAGGGTACAAGATAATTCAAAGCAGAAATGGCTTTTTCAACAAAAGGGCAACAGGACATCCACACATTGTACCTATTCCTCACACCAAATTAAAAATTTAATTCAAAATGGATCAAAGACCTAAATGTAAGAACCAAAACTATAAAACTCTTAAAAGAAAACATATGCATAATATTTGGTGATCTTAAATTAGGCAATGGTTTTAAAACATGACACAAAGCACTATCAATAGAATTTAAAAATGGATAAATTGGAACTCATCAAAATTAAACACTTTTGTGCTTCAAAGGACTATATAAAGAAAGTGAAAAAACAACCCAGAGAATGAGAGAAAATATTTTTAAATCATGCATCTGTAAAAAGTCTAGTATCTAAAATATATAAAGACATTTACAACTCTGTAAAAACAAAAAAATTTAAATGAGTAACAGATATGAATAGATATTTCTCCACAGAAGACATACAAATGTCTACTAAGCACATGAAAAGATGCTTCACATCATTAGTCTTTAGGAAAATGCAAATCAAAAAGCTCAATGAAATACCATTTCATACCTGCTAGGATGGCTAAAAAAATTTAAAAGATGGTAAGGATATGGAGAAATTGAAGCTCTCATGATTGCTGAAGTATAGCTGCTGTGAAAAACAGTTTGGGAGTTCCCTAAAAAGTTAAATACTGAATTACCATACAACCCAGCAATTCCACTCCTAGGTATATAACCAAGAAAATTGAAAGCATATGTTTATATAAAAAAATTAAACACGAATGTCTGTGACATTAGCCATAATAGCACAAAAAGTGAAAACTCCCCCCAAATGTTCATCAATGAATTAATGGATAAATAAAATGTGGTATATCCATAGAATGCAGTATTATTCAGCTATGGGAAAAAATGAGGTACTGATGAGACATGTGGGACCTGGGACCCTTTGCTACAAGTGCTTGTACCTGGACAACAAACATTTCCTGAAGAAACAGAATACAAAGATAGATAGGTTGATCCAAAAATATAACTGAAACTCCAGAGAGAAACCCATACATTTAGGACAACTGATTTTTGATAAGGGTACCAAGACAATTCAATGCAGAAAGAAAAGCCTTTTCAACGAAAGGATAACTGCATAGCCACACAGAAAATGATGTTGAAACTATTTCTCACACCAAATTTTAAAAATTAAGTCAAAATGGATCAAAGATCCAAATAAGGACTACAAATAACTGCATGCATGCAGAGTTGGGGAAAATTATGAACAAGATATAAAAAGACCAAAAACCCAACTTCTATGTCCCCTACACACAATACCACCAGAGAAGGGGCCTAAGTCACCCCATCCTGCCTGACCCCTGGACCTGCCCCTACCCTCACCGCATGTAAGGCAACAACTCACCTTCACTCAAGGAGTGAACAAAAGAACCTGTTACTTGTTTTGTTCCCTCCTGATGCAGCATGAGTCCCAGTAAAGCCTTGCCTAAGTTTCTTCTCTGGCCTCTTATCAATTTCCATTGATTTTAAGAGTCTAAGAACCAGCTCTGTTACACTGATGTGTGCTACAACATGAAAGAAAAACCACACAGAAAAGGCTATCATGTTATATGATTCCATTTCATGAAATGCCCCCAAACTTTCAAAGAGACAGAAAGTAGGTTAGTCATTTCCGGGGACTTGGGGGATGGGAGAATGGTGGGGAGTGACTGCTAATGGGTACAGAGTTTGGGGATAATGAGAATGTTCTAGAATTATATGATGCTGATAGCTGCACAACTCTGAATAGATTAAAAAGCACTGAACTACATACTGCAAATGGGTGAATTTAAGAAAGCTGAGCACCAAAGAATTGATGCTTTTGAACTGTGGTGTTGGAGAAAACTCTTGAGAGTCCCTTGGACTGCAAGGAGAGCCAACCAGTCCATCCTAAAGAAGATCAGTCCTGGGTGTTCATTGGTAGGACCGATGTTGAAGCTGAAACTCCAATACTTTGGCCACCTGATGCGAAGAGCTGACTCATTTGAAAAGACCCTGATGCTGGGAAAGATTGAGGGCAGGAGGAGAAGGGGATGACAGAGGATAAGATGGTTGGATGGCATCACTGACTCGATGGACATGGGTTTGGGTGGACTCCGGGAGTTGGCAATGGATAGGGAGGCCTGGCGTGCTGCAATTCATGGGGTTGCAGAGTCAGACACAATTGAGTGACTGAACTGAACAGTAAATGAATTGCATCTCAATATTTTAAAAAGTCAGACCACACCATTCTTCTCAAAATGCTCCAACATGTCAAAAGAACACAAGACTCCCCAGAGCCACTGCTCTGACCACTGCTTTTCTGACCTCATCTCCCATCACTCTCCCACCTGGCAGCCCCCACCAGTCACACTGCCTCCTTCTGTTCTTCAAACACACCATCATGCTTCCACCTCAGGGCCTTTGCTTTCAGTTTCCCCACAGCCCTGGATTCAAGCCTCCAACACCGGCACAGTTAACTTCTGCACCTCTTGAAGTCTTTGCTTGAATGTCCCCTTTTCAGTGAGGTCTACCCTAACTGCATGCCTGTACTCCTTTTCCCCAACCCTGTTACTTCTCTTTTGCATTTATCCCTGTCTAAAACATAACATGCTTCTCTTATTTCTTACTTTGTATTTATGGTCTGTTTCCTCCCACTAGAATCTAAGCCATTGTAGCTAGAATTTCTGTCTGCTTCTTCACTGCTCTATGTTTCACACTCTGTGGGCATACAGGAGGTGCTTACTAAATATCTGTTGGTGACCACAAAATAAATGAATGTCTACATGGGTAAACAGGTTTGGAGGACCTGTTCTGAGAATGAAAACATCTTCGCGGACATACAAACAACTTTGGGAATGAACTTTTTTGAAGACTGTCTACTGCTTGTTATCAAACACTTGTTCAAGCCTAAGAGACGTCAGATATTTTCTGACACCTGCTATTTAATTACTGTGACCATGCATGAAAGCAATGGGCCTCAGGCCCTTTTCTTTCAGTAGCTGAGTATGTGAGCCTTGCTCAGCTTCGTGTCTTTGATGCTCACATTTTGCTTGTAGTTCTTCCTTGGTTTCACACAGAGACACGAACTGCCAGGAAACTCTCTCTGCCTCTCTCAGGACATCTGTGCTTTGAGTCTAACTCTGGGCCAGCTCTGCAGACTGAAAACACTCTGGGTGTGCCTGTCAACAGGAAGAGAAGCGCTCCAGCAGGAACCCCACACCACCTGACCGCACAGCCTCCTAAGCTCCAGGCAGCATCTTTGTTGTGCTTAAATGAGCCTTCCATGTGCTCCTGGCAGGAGCACACATAATTAAACGTACTAACACTTAAGAGCAGGCTTAAACCACAGATTTTCTATTATCGTTTTTAACTTTTGATTCATCCCCTCCAGAGGTTCAGCCTTTCTTTGATAGAGGCCTAAAACATGAGAGAGAAGTTTCTTGGGTGTCCAAAAAATCATAATGCTTTTGGGAAACTGAGTCTTAGCATGGAGAAATCCCTCTGTATTCTGCCATCTCCATTCTCTATTTTTCAGATAAAACAGCTATTACTTTGTGTCTGTGTGGAGCACAGCAAAAAGGAAACTCGGATTTCAAAGAACCATCTCTATCACCTTCAAAATCTTTTTGTCCTTGGGTATCCTGAAATGTCTATCCTCTCTAGTCACAAAAATGTTTTCTCTGCAGCAGCTGACCCTATCTATGATAATGATTTTAACAACTTACTGACTGGAGATATATGAATATGTCTCTTGTTACCCTAACATTATTGACCAGAGTGTTTCAATATTCACTTCCATAACAAATCGCCAGCCACAGACATTAGTTTCTGCAAAAGTCCTCCAGTCAGTAACATGCTATGTGTTAGCTGCTAGTTGCGTCTGACTCTTTGTGACCCATGGACTGTAGCTCTCCAGGCTCCTCTGTCCATGGGATTTCCCTGGCAAGAGTGGGTAGCCATTCCCTTCTCCAGGGGATCTTCCCGACCCAGGGATCAAACCCAGGTCTCGTGCATTGCAGATGGATTCTTGACCGTCTGAGCCACCAGGGAAGTCCCCGATAATGTGTTAAGTAGCACCTATAATACAAATTCGTATAATCCAGAATACAGCCCCAACACACCTGTTTTTGGTTCATTTAAGTATCCCACAGGTCCTTCAGGTTCTTTCTATCCAAGACTCTTATTATCTCTCCACCAAAACAAAATTTTTTTTTAGTTTTTAATTTTAAAAAATTAATAATAAGAAACCCTGCTGTTGCCAAGCCTTACTAATAGCATTACTTTCTCCCACTCAAGGAAACCAGGAAATTCAAAATCAAGTTTGGCTCTCTGCTCTGGCTCTATACAAATTCTGTCAGTCAATGAGTCACTTGCTTTGACCCCGTTTTAATGAACTTCCAAATTTTTCCTGGCCATGTATCTTCTGAAGAAGGATTACCTCCTGCTCACACTTAAAAGCCAACAGTGGGGACTTTATTCTGCTCACGGTTTGAAAGCTGACTACCCTCTACTCCCAACTTTGAAAACACTAATTACTCAGGTGACCATGAAAATGAAACCAGATGTTCTCCCCAATCCCTGCCATCTGCCCTGGTGCTGGGCCTGGGTTCTGTCTTGTGCTAAGGAAGATCTGGCTCTGTTACCAAACCAAACTTGGGTCCATTCACCCAACATACAACAACTCCAACATACAACAACTCCAACATACAACAACTCCAACATACAACAACTCCAACATACAACAACTCCAACATACAACATATAATGACATGCAACAACTGGGCTGTGGGGAAGGAAAGTATAGTGTTTACTGCAAGGCACCCAAGATGGGGCCAATCAAGAACAGGCAGCTCATGCTCAAAAGACCCAAACCCCCTGATGCCTTTCAGGGTAGGTTTTTTAAAAACGGTGTGAGGGAGAGGATCACAGGGTCTTTCATCAGGTCATGCACAATTCTCTGACTGGTTGATGGGGAAGTTAACAGGGTGATTTCAGGAATCATAATCATCAACCTGCTGGTTCCAATCAGTCTGGGGTTTCTGTGCTAGTGATCAGCATGGGGTTGACTTCTTCCACCTGGGGGGGTTTTAAGTGTCTGCAAAACAACTTAATGATATGGCGCAGGATATTAACTATAGCACTTGAGAAGGAACTAAAGGTCCTTTGTTTTATGGCTGAACTATTATTATTCTGTCTTGCTCAATTGTTTGTTTTTGCATTTTCTCACTTCTCTGATTAAATTGCTCTTTGGAATTCAGGGAAGGTCTAAATGGCTAAAGCTCTTCTACAAAAAAGATGCAGAGACACAGGACATCTGTTCCTGGGAAGGCCCTGCAGGATCCTGCTTAGTTTCAGCCCTATCACTTCCAGCCTATGTGAGCTTGGATGTGATGTTATATGCCATGCATGCAATAACACAACATTCCCAGCTGGCTCAGTGGTAAACAATCCACTGCCAACGCAGGAGACACAGCAGTCTCAGGTTCAATCCCTGGGTGGGGAAGATCCCCTGGAGGAAGAAATAGCAAACCCACTATAGTTCATGGGGTTGCAAAGAGTGGGACACGACTGGACTGAGCATGGTATAAGAGGAGCACATGGTATATATGCAATAACACAGAAATCAGACCTATAAACATAGGTTATCATAAGAAAGTATGGGATATAAATGCATAAGTCAGTAGAGACCCATAGGTTAACCCATTCTATTGAGCTCAGTCTATCTAGATTTCTAAGGAAGACTGCGCAAATTTGGTAGGTTCCATTTTTACTGTCAGGGAGTAACAGTATGGGAATTCCCCACAAGTGTAGCTGCTGGGTTCCTCTCCCATTTCACCTCCATGCTGCCTCCCTCTCCCATTTCACCACCATGCTGCCTCCTGAAAGTGGGTTTATGAGGCTCATGGTTCCCCAAGGTCCAGACCTAACTCTGAAGCCCAGCCAGGGCCGGGGCTGTCCAAATCAAGATGGAGGTCCAATCCCATTGTCCAATAAAGGATAAGGCCCAGAGAGCTGAGAAATCTGTTTTCTGGTGCACATATGTTACTCTCAACAAAAACATTATTTCTTCACAAACACAGATTCATTGTTCTGTACCCTAAGTGTGAACCAGGAATTGGAGCTCAGAGAGTCCTACATTTAGAGCTCTAGGTTCAGCTACTGTCCCACTCCTCCTAAAGAGACATGTCTCTCTGCACCCAAGATTCGCTTTCTATAAAGACCTTACATTACGGAGACTGCAGCCGGAATTAACTGGACTAGACACCGAGGGCCACGCTTTGCCAAATGAATAGGAATGAAGGAAGAGGCTGCCCCCAAGTGGGAAACCCGAAAATTGCAGCGACGCTTCCAATCAGTTACTCATGAGTTCAAGAAACTGCACCGGGTTTCCATTTCCAGCTCGCAGAAATGCCCCTCCTTGAGAACCGCTAGGGAGGAAACTGAGGTGCGGATCCTTTTACTATCACCGCGGCACGCTGAGAAAACAGAACAGGCAAACCCACCGTCTCCCAACCCCCCGACCCTATAAAGCACCTGGTTAAATGCAAATTCTGGGTCCTCACCGCGGACACTTTGATTTAGCGAGCCAGAGGGAGTGAGCGCCTAGAGTTCTGGTGTCTAACCACGTGTTTCGGATCATGTGGCAGATTTGGAGATTGTGGGCTGGGAAGCGACTTTCTCTTACCCTTCCCGGGCCCCGGGCTGTGGGTCCTGGGAACCCCGAATCCGCAGTTTTTCTTGTGGCCTTTCTCGCAGCCCCCAGCCGCCGCTCTATTGTCTCCCCACCAGCCACTGCGGAACCCCACCCACCAGCCGGGTCTGCCCCGGGTCAGCCCAGCCACCGTGGTTTCCATGGCGACCCGGGCTGCGCCGCGTGCCGCTTCCCTCGCGCGGTGTAAGGTGGCGTCTCTCTGACCCAGCGCCCACCGCCTCGACCGAGAAGGGAAATTCTAGTCCAGGACAGTCAAGCTAAGAAGTAACTTTACTACTACTATTGAGTATTTCTTGTGCCCATTTTTTATTTAAAATAAGATGTAAGAGTTTTGTTTTTCCGGGGTAGGGGGTCGCGGAATTCGAGCGACCTGTCTTAGTACCTTTATGTAACATCTCACATTCAGATTCAAACGCTTGGGATAGACTGACCCTCCTCCCCCGCCCAGCTAAAGGAATTAATAATTTCGACTTGCCTTAGAGACTTACCTTTCTTTGCACAGCCCTCCCGTGGTACATGCACCAGAACACTCAGGTGTGTGGTTTTGTCTAGCAACCTCGGGAAACACCGAGGTGATTCCCAGACCGTGGGCCTCCTGTTTCTTCTTTACTCTCCAATCCTGCCCTTCTTGCCAAGGACTGCTGCCTCTGCTGAACCCGATGGAGGAGGTCAGGTTCTTAAGGGCTTCGGCAGGGAATGCAGACTGTATTCTCAGAAGCATGTGGGCTGAGCTAGGCCCTCAGAAGTTCCTCGTTATTCTAATCAAGAAGCCCTGGCTTACTCTAATCAACTTCCATTAGGAGAAGGCCACATCTTCTGGAAGGACCTGGGTATACTTTCAAAAGGTGCTATAAGGAGCATGGTCCAACACCCCAGGTCCGGTCAGCTTTTCTTTTTGTTCATCCATGAGGACTGCTGAGTCATGGTGCTTCCTCGGGGCGTTTGGCAGTTCAAGACGGCTGGAGGCTAAGTGAAAATCTAGGCACCTCTGAAATCCTGTTGGTATGTGGAATAAATGACTTTCGGATGGCCAGCTGTGGAGGACACTGGGAAATGGAGGACACGGTCATCTCATAAACATGGAGATGTGAGGACAAGGTTAGACCACTCTTGTTTTGTCACATAGTAACATTTTCAATAGCTAAGTGTAAGCATTCGGCAATCTTCTGAAAAATTAACTACTTTCAGAGATGGAGTGGATCCCTTTTGTTCAGAGTTTTCAGGGCCAGACACCACAGAAGACCATCTTGCAGTCTCTGTGTAGGGAACTATCCATTCTTCATTAAAGAAGTGAGTATGCGTGCTAAGTTGCTTCAGTCTTATCCAACTCTTCGCAACCCTATGGACTGTAGCCCCGCCAGGTTCCACTGTCCATAGGATTCTCCAGGCAAGAATACTGGAGGGGGTTCCCATGCTCTCCTTCAGGGATCTTCCCAATCCAGAGATCGAACCTGCGTCTCTTAACGCCTCCTGCATTGGCAGGGGAGTTCTTTACTACTAGTGCTGAAGAAGGGAAGAAGCAGATCACCCAGACTGAACTAACTCCATCTTGCACTTTTAATGAACTCTGGCCTACATATCTGGTAACCATGGAGATAACATACCAGTGATGGAGCAGGCCCCCCAGAAGGATAAACACCAGACTAGGCTGACCTCATACCTAGACTCCCTGGAGAAGAAGAATATGATAACTCATTGTGTTATCGAATACCTTCTGTAATCTTAATGGTGCATAGTAATGTGGGCTGCACTGCATAGCTAGTTGACCTTCAGAATGTGAAACATGACTAACTTAATTGTATCTCCTTCTAACATTTTCCAGAGCAGACTTGAGAAAATTGGGAATGTGGGCTTGGGCACGCACACACTAGGTATAACAGGCAGACACAAAAAACAGTCAGGGTGCCTGGCTAAGGAGGAAACTCTGCCTTGGACCCACCAGTGTAATAAACTGCACTCCATTATCTGCACGGTCCTTCTGAGTGAGTTTGTTTCCCAGGGGGTTTGGCTACAACAGCACCACCTGGGGAGCCCCATTAAAGAAGCAGTGCTAGAGAATTTTCTTCAGTCTAAGAGCTGACCAAACTGTACTGTAGAGCTGTGTAAGACTTCAGTTCGGTTCAGTCCAGTTCAGTTGCTCAGTCGTGTCCGACTATTTGCAACCCCAGGAATCGCAGCATGCCAGGCCTCCCTGTCCATCACCAACTCCCGAAGTTTACCCAAACTCATGTCCATCGAGTTGGTGATGCCACCCAGCCATCTCATCCTCTGTTGTCCCCTTCTCCTCCTGCCCCCAATCCCTCCCAGCATCACGGTCTTTTCCAATGAGTAAACCCTTCACATGAGGTGGCCAAAGTATTGGAGTTTCAGCTTCAGCATCAGTCCTTCCAATGAACACCCAGGACTGATCTCCTTTAGTGTGGACTGGTTGGATCTCCTTATAGTCCAAGGGACTCTCAAGAGTCTTCTCCAACACCACAGTTCAAAAGCATCAATTCTTCGGTGCTCAGCTTTCTTCACAGTCCAACTCTCACATGACCACTGGAAAAACCATAGCCTTGACTAGACAGACCTTTGTTGACAAAGAAATGTCTCTGCTTTTTAATATGCTGTTTAGGTTGGTCATAACTTTTCCTCCAAGGAGTAAACGTCTTTTAATTTCATGGCTGCAATCACCATCTGCAGTGATTTGGGAGCCCCAAAAAATAAAGTCTGACACTGTTTCCACTGTTTCCCCATCTATTTGCCATGAAGTGATGGGACCAGATGCCATGATCTTAGTTTTCTGAATGTTGAGCTTTAAGCCAACTTTTTCACTCTCCTCTTTACTTTCATCAAGAGGCTTTTTAGTTCCTCTTCACTTTCTGCCATAAGGGTGGTGTTATCTGCATATCTGAGGTTATTGATATTTCTCCCAGCAATCTTGATTCCAGCTTGTGCTTCTTCCAGCCCAGCATTTCTCATGACGTACTCTGCATATAAGTTAAATAAGCAGGGTGATGTACTATTTGTACTTTTCCTATTTGGAACCAGTCTGTTGTTCCATGTCCAATTCTAACTGTTGCTTCCTGACCTGCATATAGGTTTCTCAAGAGGCAGGTCAGGTGGTCTGGTATTCTCATCTCTTTCAGAATTTTCCACAGTTAGGCTTTGGCATAGTCAATAAAGCAGAAATAGATGTTTTTCTGGAACTCTCTTGCTTTTTCCATGATTCAGCAGATGTTGGCAATTTGTTCTCTGGTTCCTCTGCCTTTTCTAAAACCAGCTTGAACATCTGGAAGTTCACAGTTCATGTATTGATGAAGCCTGTCTTGGAGAATTTTAAGCATCACTTTACTAGCATGTGAGATGAATGCAATTGTGCAGTAGTTTGAACATTCTTTGGCATTGCCTTTCTTTGGGATTGGAATGAAAACTGACCTTTTCCAGTCCTGTGGCCACTGCTGAGTTTTCCAAGTTTGTTGGCATATTGAGTGCAGCACTTTCACAGCATCATCTTTCAGAATTTGAAATAGCTCAACTGGAATTCCATCACCTCCACTAGCTTTGTTCATAATGATGCTTTCTAAGGCCCACTTGGCTTCACATTCCAGGATGTCTGGCTCTAGGTGAGTGATTACACCATCGTGATTATCTGGGTCATGAAGATCTTTTTTGTACAGTTCTTCTGTGTATTCTTGCCACCTCTTCTTAATATCTTCTGCTTCTGTTAGGTCCATACCATTTCTGTCCTTTATCAAGCCCATCTTTGTATGAAATATTCCCTTGGTATCTCTAATTTTATTGAAGACATCTCTAGTCTTTCCAATTCTATTGTTTTATAGAAAGATACAAAGCATGACATGCAGTAGGCACAGCATCTTCATGTTATCCAGGGTCTGGGCAGCAAGCCAAGGGACAGCTCCTTTTGCACTGTCTCCCATATGAGGTGTGCAAGGCTGCTGTGGGCATGAATGAGGACCAAGGTATGTGGCTTACTTGGACACATAGAAGCCATAACTCATCTTCCCCATTCACATCTTTTATGATTCTAGACATGCAGGCCCAATGCCTACGTGCCAACCCACAGCTCCCCCTATCCTGGTACACATGATGGAGTGGGAAAGGCACTCCCCATTTATCTTCACTCTGCTCTTTTCTAAGGTGGTTCTAAGGGAACCATCTGTGGGCCTGAGGTCAACACTTTGCTTACCGTCATGAATTTAACATGTCTCCAGTCAACGCCTGATCCTCTCTACCCTACCTGTCCTTCTGACAGCCTTTTCATCTTGGTCCAGTGCCACCAGCCAGTTGTGCAGACCAAGCACCTTCTCTCTTCCAAGTGCCACACCTTCTGCTACCTCCTGGCCCTGGCCACTGTCATCCCCAGCCTGGGTGATCAAGAGAGACTCCTAGCTGGTCCTCCTGCTTTGGCCCTTTGCCTTCCCACAGCCCATGATCAACGGATGATTTTAAACACAGCAGTCAGAGTGAGCTCTCAAAAAAGAGAGGAAAAGAAAAACCTTCTTCCTCTGCTCAAAGCCATCGACTGACCTCTCCTCTCACTCAGTCCCTGTCCTCCACTCCTGTTCTTGTTCCCTCCCATCTTCACTGGCTCTCTAGCCACCAGCCCTGCCTCTTCAGAGCACTGACAGCCTCCTGACCTTCACACACTAATTTTTGCTTGTCGTCTTTATTCTCCTACAAGTATGTTTGCTCCGTGAGGGCAGAAACTCTGTTTTTGGTTCATCTGTTTTTCCATTACTGTATCACCAGTGCCTAGAACAGAGCCTGGCACATGTAGGAGGTAAATGAGTGTTAGTTAATTAAGGAAACAAAAAAATACATGAATGGTTGACTGACTGACACAACTTAGCAGCACGGCCACAGGGGGCCTCCTCATCCTGCACCCCAAGTGAGGATGACTCCACCCAGTTGTCTGCTTCCTAGACAATCCCAGGCCCTCCTGACAGGGGCCAACGGCAACTGCTGCCCCTACTCTCCTGTTGGGCACAGTGGAGAGAGAGACAGCTCCCTAGGGGGTTGAGCTGACTTAGTTCTCACTTTCAGAACCACCAAGCAGACAATTCACGGTACCTTGCCCAGGGCGAGTAGTGGGTGGAAGAGAGGGCAGGAAAATTACTCAAAGTGAGGCCCCACCACAGAAAAGCACAAAACCCCAGACACCTGACAACCATAATTCAGTAAGAAGATGCCAGAGGGCCAAGACTATCAGTTGCAATGTTATCTCAAAGTGCAAAAACCTACGGCAAACCCCCAGTGCACAGATCTTGTTCTCTAGGACCATCCGGTCATAAAAGGAATCTGGTCTTCTTGGAGAAATGGCTGATTCCAGGGCTGGGACAGTGGGTATAGAAGATGAACTGGGACTATTTTATAGTACACACCAGCAATTAAGGAATTGCTCAGAAAGAAAAAGGAATGGGCCATGCTGAAGGGATGCAGGAGCCATCCTGGAAGAGTTGATCAAAGCTGGAATAATTTAAACAACGAAATAAGTAAGGTAGTATTGGATTTTAACTGAAAGTATAAAATATCCATGAGTCCTTGCTAATGTGATGAATATGTGAATGAATGAATGAATAAGCAGAGGAGATCAATCTTCCTTATAGAAAAATTACAAATAATTTATTTATTATTAATTTATATAATAAGAAGGTGGAGCTTAAGCTTCCCCTGTCCCCCCCCCCCCACCCAATTAGAATAGGTGCTATACTTAGTGATTTATTAGAGTATGGAAAGGGAAAAAAGTGACCTTACAGTGGAGAAACCTGGCAGCACTATCTTGGTCAAGGTCAACATCATCAGTGGTAAATCATGTTGATAGCTTGTGACCCATAAGGGCACTATGCCTCTGTAGTCTTCTTCCCCCAAACCCATAAACCTAGGCTCACCATAAGAAAAACATGAGATGATCCCAAATCACAGAACATTCTACAAAATATCTGACCAGTACTCCCCAAAACCATCAAGGTCATAAGAAACAAGGGGAGTCTAAGAAAACATGATGACTAAATGTAATGAGGTAACCTGGATGGGATCCTGGAAGAGAAGAAAGATGTTAGTGGAAAAAAAATGTTATTAAAATCTGAATAAACTGTGGACTTTGTTTAATAGTAATTTGCCCATGTTGATTTTTGTGGGTTTTTAAATTTATTTTTAATTGAAGGACAATTGCTTTACAATATTGTGTTGGTTTTGTCCATGTTGATATTTTAGAAGTGATAAATATACCATGTTGGGGCTTCCCTGGTGGTCTGGTGGTTAAGAATCTGCCTTCCAAAGCAGAGGACGTGCGTTCGATCCCTGATTGGGGAACTGCGATCCCATATGCCAAAGGGCAGCTGAGCCCGCGAGGCACAACTAGAGAGCCTGTGCACTACAACTACTGAGCCTAGGTTTTCTAGACCCCACACTTCATAACAAGAGAAGCCCATGTGCCGCAAGGAAGACCCAGCACAACCAAAAAAAAGAAGTGACAAATATACCATGGTAATGTAAGATGTAACAGGCAAAATGGAGTGGGGGGTACACAGGAATTGTTTGTATTACCTCTGCAGCTTTTCTGTATATCTGAAACTATTCTAAAATAAAAGATTCATTTTCAAAAGTGATGCTGACTTAGTGAATACTTCCACTTACAGCCCCACTGAGCCCATACAGCCAGGCACTTCAGTAACTGACCCTCCTTGATTATTGGAGGATCTTTATTGGGGATGTGACTGAACAGACCTTAAATATAAAATGTCTTTCAGGGCATCAGGCTTCAGGATACTTTGGCTTCTCTGGTGGCTCAGATGGTAAAGAATCCACCTGCAATGCCGGAGACCTGAGTTTGATCCCTGGGTTGGGAAGATCCCCTGGAGGAGGACATGGCAACCCACTCCAGTATTCTCGCCTGGAGAATCCCCATTGACAGAGGAGCCTGGCGGGCTACAGTCCATGGGGTCACAAAGAGTCAGACATGACTGAACGACTAAGCACACATACTTGTCTAATCTGTTTATGCAAAAACTGTAGCTCTTCAACCTTGCTGATTGGTCTTCAGCCATTTACTGCCTAATTTACTCTCTCCACCCTTATTTTTTTAGACATATGATTCTGCTTGTCTCAGTTGTCACATTCACTACCATAAAGAAACAGTTATTTAGATTTTTAACATGTAACTCCATAAGCATGAGGCCATTTAGATGGAGGAAGCAATCATTTACTCGGTACCTCCTGTGTGCCAAGTGCTGTATTTGGTTTAGTTTCATTCGATGCAAATAATGCAGTGAGTTTGAATTGCACCCACCTCGGAATGGATTCTCTTTCTAGAGCACAGAATGCTTAGAATTACTGGCATACTAATCTTGTGTTTGAAATCCCATTCATACCAGTGAGGGTGGAGAAAAGATATCTCCAGGTGAGTGTCCTCAGTTCTTAAGTTTCCTTATCTCTGATCTTACATAAGTATAGGTAGTTATACCTTAGACAGGACAGTAAACCCCTCCTTGTTCTCTGTCATCTTTCAAAACAGGGATGGTTTCTGTATTGCCCTCCGGCAAGTCTGGCTGTGGAGTGTGATGCTGGTTGACTCATAGAGGCAGGCAGTCTGGGCAGGGGTCTGGGACCAGAGCTGTCCTTCAGGAGTGGGGGAGCATGGTGCTATGGACAAGCCCATGGTTTTGATGGTTCTTTTCTGCCCCACTTTCTGGTGTTGGCTATTACTCCCGCTGCACTTGGACCACAGAAGCAAGAATACCAGCAGCTCTGCCCAGCAAACATGTTCCTTATTCTGTACCTGGAACCTCAGAAAGGTCTAGCATACGGTTGGATGCATTTATTTAACTTCTGGAGCTTATTATTTATTCCTCACAGGATTCCTGGGCACATTGTCCAATGAACATTCTTATGTTTTTCCATGGTAAAATCATCTTAATAAGAAAGAGGAATAAAACAGTTTGCTTCACCATGACACATCCGTTTCTTTCTCTGTGGTTAAACTGCACTCTTCATTGCTTCAGTTAACCAAGAGCAATTTGCTTTACTTGCTCCGGATGCAGTCTTTATCATTATTTTTATTATCTAACTGGTTTTTTAACTTTTTAAAATTTGGAGTAATTTTAGATATACTAAAAGTTTCAAAGATAGCACAATGATCTTTGTGTACTTTTCTGTACAGTAGAAACTAACACAACACTGTAAAGCAACTATACTCCAATAAAAATTTACAAAAAAATACTCCAAGGAAAAATGATGACTAAAAATTGTAACCAAGCTGTGCCTTACAATTGTTCAGATGAAATGAGTATATGCACCGGTAGCTTTGCTATTTGCATCACCTGGTACTCTTTTATTTTTAGTCTGTCAGGAAGTAATAAAGGGAAGCTATGAGGTGGAAGGGGCTGTTTCTGCAGGGGGTTGTAATCGGTGCCTGCTGTTTCATCACTTGGTAATAGGACAATATAATCAAACTAAGATGCCCTCTGTGTGCAGAAAGGCCATCATCTTTTCCAGAGCCTTTGTTTGAGATTTGGTTTACCAGGTGATTCAAAGTTCAAAACTCACAGATTTGTCACAGCTTACAGCTGAGGCTTTCCTTTTTCTGAATTAAGTGTGGTTACTTGCAAACTCCTTGAGGCTGTGGGGGTATTTGTTCATTACACTAGAGGAATATATTGCTGTTTGGTTTCCTCTGATGGATCTCATGTGCTGTATTTTTTTCTTCTAGAATCCATTGAAAGAGGCTTTTGTAAGAATGTGCCTCAAGATGTGGAGAGATAAAATGAGGTACCCAGGCCATGCACTGTGTCAATAATCAACCTACCAGTCTCAGTGTTTCTTAAATTTTGAAGAATTCCAAGCAGGAAAAACCTTGCTTGAGTAAGACCGTCTTTTGGTGATTAGATGGGTATGGAATTTGGTGAGTCGCTGAATTATGGTTTTTTCCTAAAGCCAAGTGAGACTCTCAAGAGTTTTTCCCAATAATCATTGCTTTAGCAGAGTTGTGGCAATTGGAGTGAAAATGCCTTTAAAGGGAATGATGTGTAATTATCTGGAGGAGGAAATGGCAACCCATTCCAGTATTTTTGTCTGGAGAATCCCCATGGACAGAAGCCTGGCAGGCTACCGTCCATGTGATCACAAAATGTCAGGGGCGACTGAAGTGACTTATCACTTGCACATGGGTAATTATGTATATTAGCAAATGATTTAAAGCAGGTGGGAGCAAACAGCCACGCCTTCTCCAGGTGTTCTATTCTTATTTTGGCACATTTTTTTCTAATATGTAGTTGTTGTCATTAAACACCAAGATAAAAAGTAAAGCTTCACAGAATAAAACTATTGAGTGTTGTGAAATCCATAATCATAAGATGAAAGGCTGAGAGGGTAATAATACAGTGTATTTTTCACATTCTTTTAAAGGGCGTATTTCCCATAGGGCTTGTGTTGTTCATATAGTTCACATGCAAATACTTCATGTAGCAGGGACAACAGATTATAAGTATAGGGCTATTTAGAAGTTAGTGTTGATGATTAGAATATTGTAGGAAAAGTGATGCAGAAAGCCAAATAGGCCCCTGGGATTTTATACCAGAAAGGAATAAAACCAGGGGAAGGGGGAGATAATGAATTCATAAAGGGAGGAGGATGGGAGTCCATTGGATGAGGACAGTTTTGGGGGAGTTTAGAGAAAGAAATATAGTCTTGGGTGGGGAACTCCATGTCGTGAGGAAATTTGAAAGAAAAACAGGGAAGCATGAGGTTAAGACATTTGATGGGAATTGAGTCTCCTTTGATATTTTTAGAAAGATTCCAGTAAATATTTGAATTGCAGGAAAAAAAAAAAAACCTAAATTTTTTGATGGCTAAATTGATGTTTATTTGAATGAGACACACAGAGAGGCTCTAGACGAGACAAGTTACATTTTTGCCACATTGACATATAGGATTCTAAATTGGAGGTAAGTGTCTCAGATTTATTCCAAAATTGAGACAAGAGTACAAATTTATCATGTCTGTCTTACCTATGGAATATATTAGATTATAGAGTAGCAACAATAAGACATGAAATATCATCATTTTTAGAGTTAGGCTGAAAGCCAGAAGGGAATGAAAATTGAAATTGAGATTACAACTTTCCAGAAACTACATGGTTTTGGAATAGATGTTCCAGATGGAGACCCAGTTTTGTGGGATGTTATGAGAGACCTCCAAGATGAGGAAATCTGAAACATTTCCTAATAAAATATAATCTGAAAGTTAGATTTTTATCCAGTTTCAGTAGTAACACACTTTCTAAAGAAACAAGTCATCCATGGAAGAGGATGGAAGGCTGCTGACAGAGACACTTTGATCAGTTCAAGGCCCCTTTCCCACACCTACAGCTGAAGCCACACATGGCCATGGGATTGCAGTCAAACAGGGGACCACAGAACTGTGGCCGGGGTGTCTCTCTGCCTGCCACCAGTGATATTTGTGAACAACTCCATGCCAGAGACCAGTTAGAAGACACTGCACTGTAGTTAACCAATGCTGATGAGACCCTGCATTGTAGGGAACCTAAAGGAGTTAAAAAGTCTTGGAACTTCCCTGGTGGCCCAGTGATAAAGGCTCTGTGCTTCCGTTTCAGGGAGGTGTGGGCTCAATCCCTCATGCAGGAACTAAGATCCTTCACGTGGCACAGCCAAAAAAAAATTTTTTTTTTTTTGTCTTCTGTTGGGTTTCTCTACTGATGCTTTCCAAACTTTGAGGTCTGGGCTCTGTGTTGTACTTTGATGACCTAGGCTGAGGTGGGTAGAAGGAAAGAGGAGAAACACTTGTCTCCATGCAGTATATATATTGTATGCAAATACCAGGCATTTAATTTCTTTTATTTTGAAGATATGTGACCCTTCCTCTCTGTGGTAACCTTTTAGTTACCCATTGTCTCCTGTTCCATTCCAGGAGCACAAAAGAGATGCTGATTCCTCACAGTGGCTACTACTGCCTGAGTAAATATGGATTTGTATGTTTTCCCTTCTGTCTCACCAGGAACTTGCTCTGGTTGCACAAGTGTGTCACCACTTCCACCAACTTGCAAGTGATGAAAGCCTCTGTAGGCAGACATATTTCAAATGAATGGATCATAATGGGGAGGAAAATGTCCATTTGGCTTTACAGGTTTGCTTTCTAATTTTTCCATTGTGTAAGGGAAGTCTTTTGGAAAGTCCACTTTCCTGGCCATTGTCATGTTGGCTGGTCTGTACAATACTGTTAGTTATTAATTTATTTATCCCTTCATCCAACCTATAAAATTGGTGCTGTGGTGATGAAGAGGAGATTGAGACATTAGCTCCACCATAAGAGTCCTTTTGTGCTAAAGGGGACAGATCTATTAGCCAATTAACTGAGACACAACAATAATGGCAATAATAATGATAATTACAATTATTTATTGAGTACTGTCTATGTGTCAGGCATTATGCTGTTTCATGCGCTTGATCGCATTGATTTCCTCCAACAATAATGTGACTCAGAACTTTCTCCATCCCCGTC
This sequence comes from Bos indicus x Bos taurus, assembly GCF_003369695.1. Classification (NCBI taxonomy): domain Eukaryota; kingdom Metazoa; phylum Chordata; class Mammalia; order Artiodactyla; family Bovidae; genus Bos; species Bos indicus x Bos taurus. The sequence continues at coordinate 76,342,148 of NC_040083.1, read as the reverse complement.
TTGCAGATGAAGAAAGTCAGTCTTGAAGAAGTTTAATAATGTGCCTACATTATCTTGGCTAGTAGATGGCAGAGCCAATTGTTGAACTCTAGTACTGCAGATGAAAAGAAAACTATTGGGTAGCTGTGGAATTAAGGAATAATCCAGGAGGAAATATCATTTGTTTCAAATATTGAAGAATGAGTAGTATTTTAAAAGGTGGGAAAATTTAAAAGGTGTAATATAGAGGACAGAAGGTCATTCTGAAGAGGGTGAATAATATTAAAGCAAACACAGGTTACATCAGTTAGGGGTTACTTTAGGTTACTGGTTTCAGAGACATGAAGTAACAGTAGCTTAACCTAGAAGGGGTTTTGTTTTTTTCTCACATAACATGAAATCTATAGGTAAGTTGCCCAGGACTGATTTAATAGCTCAGTGATATCACAGAACCAGATTCCTTCTCTATTTTTGTTCTGCTATCCAGAGGTCATGGTTTCTATCTTCAAGTTCACTTGATGGCCACAATATAGCTGCTGGCGCTCCAACCATTGCATCAGAGTTCCAGAAAGAAAAAAATAATAGGAAAGGGCAGATTGCTGGGAGAAATATCAATAACCTCAGATATGCAGATGACACCACCCTTATGGCAGAAAGTGAAGAGGAACTAAAAAGCCTCTTGATGAAAATGAGAGTGGAGAGTGAAAAAGTTGGCTTAAAGCTCAACATTCAGAAAACTAAGATCATGGCATCCAGTCCCATCACTTCCTGGGAAATAGATGGGGAAACAGTGGAAACAGTGTCAGACTTTATTTTGGGGGGCTCCAAAATCACTGCAGATGGTGACTGCAGCCATGAAATTAAAAGACGCTTACTCCTTGGAAGAAAAGTTATGACCAACCTAGATAGCATATTCAAAAGCAGAGACATTACTTTGCCAACAAAGGTCTGTCTAGTCAAGGCTATGGTTTTTCCTGTGGTCATGTATGGATGTGAGAGTTGGACTGTGAAGAAAGCTGAGCGCCGAAGAATTGATGCTTTTGAACTGTGGTATTGGAGAAGACTCTTGAGAGTCCCTTGGACTGCAAGGAGATCCAACCAGTCCATCCTGAAGGAGATCAGCCCTGGGATTTCTTTGGAAGGAATGATGCTGAAGCTGAAACTCCAGTACTTTGGCCACCTCATGCGAAGAGTTGACTCATTGGAAAAGCCTCTGATGCTGAGAGGGATTGGGGGCAGGAGGAGAAGGGGACGACAGAGGATGAGATGGCTGAATGGCATCACTGACTCGATGGACATGAGTCTGAGTGAACTCCGGAAGTTGGTGATGGACAGGGAGGCCTGGCATGCTGCGATTCATGGGGTCACAAAGAGTCGGACATGACTGAGCGACTGAACTGAGAAAGGCAACTATCATCTACATAAACCTCATTTAAAAATTTCTTTTCCTAAAACTTCTTCAGTGATACTTTATATCTCATTAGTCACCTCCTTTTATTAGGGAGAGAAGGAAATTCAGCTTTTTTACATGGTTACATCATCTTCCCCAATGTTACAGGGTTTCTTTTAGGAAGATGAGAAACATGGATAATGGAGAGGTAATTAGTTGTACTTGCTAAAGACAAGAAGAGTGAGCACTCAGCTTGTGGAAAGTAGAGTTGAGAATATTGTGGAGGAGACTGGGGTCAAGCTATGGAAGGAGTCCCTTAAATGCTATATACTGAGTTTGTATTTTATCCTCTAGATAACAGGAAACATTTGAAGGCTTTGGGCAGGGAGTGACAGTTTCAGAAAGAACAATCTGGAATCAATGTGAAACTGCATAGGCAGAGAAAACCCTATAGGTAGGAAGAAAACCCAATATATTGAAGTCTGGAATGTATCTCAGGTAGAAGAAGGTGTCAGGATGCCAATAGTGGGCACAGAGAGGAGAGGATGCCTGCCTAAGACCCTCTTTACTAGAATCAACAGGATCAGGTAGCTGGTGATTGGTGGGGATTGGTATCCATAGCAACTGAGGTTTCTGGCTTGACAGACCAGAAGAATGCAGTGGCTTCCCTCATTGTCTTATTGTGGCTTCATTCCATCATTAGAGAAACAGTGCTCAATAATAAATTGAGAACAACTCCCAGCAGTATAGCCCTGTTATTCAAAGGCAGTTCAGTTCAGTTCAGTCATGTCTGACTCTTTGCAACCCCATGAACCACAGCATGCCATGTCTCCCTGTCCATCACCAACTCCCGGAGTCCACCCAAACCCATGTCCATTGAGTCAGTGATGCCATCCCACCTTCTCATCCTCTGTCATCCCCTTCTCCTCCTGCCCTCAATATTTCCCAGCATCAAGGTCTTTTCAAAAGAGTCCTCTACACATCAGCTGGCCAAAATATTGGAGTTTCAGCTTCAACATCAGTCCTTCCAATGAATACCCAGGACTGATCCCCTTTAATATGGACTAGTTGTATCTCCTTGCAGTCCAAGGGTCTTCTCCAACACCACAGTTCAAAAGCATCAATTCTTTGGCACTCAGCTTTCTTTATAGTTCAATTCTCACATCTATACATGACTACTGGAAAAACTATAGTCTCGACTAGACAGACCTTTGTTGACAAAGTAATGTCTCTGCTTTTTAATACACTGTCTAGGTTGGTCATACGGAGAAGGCAATGGCACCCCACTCCAGTACTCCTGCCTGGAAAATCCCATGGATGGAGGAGCCTGGAAGGCTGTAGTCCATGGAGTAGCTGAGGGTCGGACACGACTGAGCGACTTCACTTTCACTTTTTACTTTCATGCATTGGAGAAGGAAATGGTAACCCACTCCAGTGTTCTTGCCTGGAAAATCCCAGGGATGGGGGAGCCTGGTGGGCTGCCGTCTATGGGGTCACACAGAGTCGGACACTACTGAAGTGACTTAGCAGCAGCAGCAGGTTGGTCATAACTTTCTTTCCAAGGAGTAAGTGTCTTTTAATTTCATGGCTTCAATCACCATCTGCATTGATTTTGGAGCCCAACAAAATAAAGTCTGACACTGTTTCCCCATCTATTTCCCATGAAGTGTTGGGACCGGATGCCATGATCTTCGTTTTCTGAATGTTGAGCTTTAAGCTAACTTTTCACTCTCCTCTTTCACTTTCATCAAGAGGCTCTTTAGTTCTTCTTCACTTTCTGCCATAAGGGTGGTGTCATCTGCATATCTGAGGTTATTGATATTTCTCCTGGCAATCTTGATTCCAGCTTGTGCTTCCTCCAGCCCAGCGTTTCTCATGATGTACTCTGCATATAAGTTAAATAAGCAGGGTGACAATATATAGCCTTGACGTACTCCTTTTCCTATTTGGAACCAGTCTGTTGTTCCATGTCTAGTTCTAACTGTTGCTTCCTGACTTGCATACAGGTTTCTCAAGAGGCAGGTCAGGTGGTCTGGTATTCCCATCTCCTTATGAATTTTCCACAGTTTATTGTGATCCACACAGTCAAAGGCTTTGGCATAGTCAATAAAGCAGAAATAGATGTTTTTCTGGAACTCTCTTGCTTTTTCAATGATCCAGTGGATGTTGGGAAGTTGATCTCTGGTTCCTCTGCCTTTTCTAAATCCAGCTTGAACATCTGGGAGTTCATGGTTCACATACTGCTGAAGCCTAGCTTGGAGAATTTTGAGCATTACTAGTGTGTGAGATGAGTGCACCTGTGAAGTAGTTTGAACGTTCTTTGGCATTGCCTTTCTTTGGGATTGGAATGAAAACTGACCTTTTCCAGTCCTGTGGCCACTGCTGAGTTTTCCAACTTTGCTGATATATTGAGTGCAGCACTTTCACAGCATCATCTTTCAGGATTGGAAACAGCTCAACTGGAATTCCATCACCTCCACTAGCTTTGTTCGTAGTGATGCTTCCTAAGGCCCACTTGACTTCACATTCCAGGATGTCTGAATCTAAGTGAGTGTGAGTGATCACACCATGGTGATTATCTGGGTATTTTTTGTACAGTTCTTCTGTGTATTCTTGCCACCTCTTCTTAATATCTTCTGCTTATGTTAGGTCCATACCATTTCTGTCCTTTATTGAGCCCATCTTTGCATGAAATGTTCCCTTGGTATCTCTAATTTTCTTTAAGAGATCTCTAGTCTTTCCCATTTTATTCTTTTCCTCTATTTCTTTGCATTGATCACTGCAAAGGCTTTGAGCATTTTTGCTTTGAAGCTTTCTTATCTCTCCTTGTTATTCTTTGGCAGAGCTGAGTTTTTAATAAGGGACCAGGGATTAGTGAAGGAGGTTGCTAATTTGGGTCACTTGGCTTTTTTAGATAACTTACTCCTTGGTGTTTGTGGTACGCTTTTCCCTAGACAGCAGAAAGATCAAAAGGATTCCAAAATCAGGGGCTGTAAACTTTGGCCCAAGGGGCCAAATTTGGAAAGCAGCAGTTTTTACAAACAAAAAAATTTGGAATATAGCCATGCCCTTTTGTTGACATGCCTGTGTCGGCTTTCTTGTTACAGTGGCAAAGTTGAGACATTTGACAAAGACTGTATATATGACCCACAAAACCTATTGCATTTACTGTTTAAAGTTTCTTTAAAACTTTCACAGGAAGTTTGTTGGCTTCTTTCTGAAACATTAGACTACCTGATTGCTCCACTTCCAGGGTAATTTATATGGAGGGAGAACACTGTGGATCCTTTTGCTCCTAAGTGTGAGATTAGGGGCTTAATTAGTACTTTTTTTGAATAGCGCTTAAACTTTCTTGAAAAACAAAATAAAAAACTAAATAGTATCAAATAAAACAAAAATAAATTTGTTCTATTTGCCTATTCTCCCAGGTGTTTATGTAAATTATGTGGGAAATTAACGGCAAGCTCATGACAGGGCTTTTTTATGTTTCACATTTAATACATATTGTTATTACCATTTCAAGTGTATATACTGAGTCCTCAAATTTAAATTTTCCTCTGGTGAAGCAAATAACCTGTTAATTATTTGTGGCTCACTTTAATTAAAGGCCATTGTAAGGTTGTGATTTTAGGTGTCAGACTTTCCAACACTGGGACAAATGTTTGGAGAAGGATACCAAGTAACTCTTTTGTGGAGTAAGAGAAGAACTCTTTCAAGGGACCTTTACTCTGCAAATAGTTGCTAAAGCAGCCCCTCTAATTTCCAGGGTAGCTTCATATTCACTAACCTGAGAAGGGGAAAGTCCAGAATTAATAAGGATCCCCTGAGCTTTGGAGCCACGTGGCTGCACCCGAGCAGCCCTGTGTGGCTGCCGCAGTCCAGAGCCTGTCAGGAGTCCCACTGAGAGAAAGCGGCTGAGGCCTTCAGTTCACCTGTTCTTCTAGGCACCCTCAGTCTCTCCCTGATTTACGTTCAGGCATTCAAGAGCTGAGTCTTCCTGCTTTGCATTGTCAGCTCAGTGGAATCTCATCTGGCCTCTGACAGTCATTGATTTCAATTGAGAAACAGCCCTAGGAGACTCGTGCTTTCTGGAAGCTTGTTGTTGAGAACATTATACAGCCTCTTTCTGTGTCTCCCATGGGCAGGTCTTACTACCTGAAATAGTTGTGCTTCTCCTGACTCTTTTATTTTGTCTCATGACGCTGAATTGTATAATTGTGCCACTTTAGCTCTCTAACATGTATAATGGATTTGGTGATATTTGTTGTTGACCCCAAATGTGGCTTAGCAGTAAAGAATCTGTCTGTGATGCAGAAGACACAGATTCGATCCCTGGGTCGGGATGATCCCCTGGAGGAGGAAATGGCAACCCACTCCAGTATTCTTGCCTGAGAAATCCCATAGACAGAGGAGCCTAGCGGGCTACAGTCCATGCGGTCACAAGAGCTGGACATGAGTTAGCAACGCCACAACCACCACCAAACAAATATGCAGACTACCAGGTATTTCTCAACAAAGATGAGTTTATTCGGAATTAGCAGAGAATTGCAGTCCAAGGTCTGCAACCACAGTAAGCCATGTGCAAGTCCCCACACAGCAAGGGGAGGAGACTGCTTTTATAGAGGGAAAGAGAGGCTGGGAGAGCTGTAGTCAACAAAGAGTCTGTGGCTTTTCATTGGCTGAGTCCTTACCAGAAAAGGAATCTTTTTTCTTCTGGATGGACTCTGCTCTTCTGGCAGGGTGTGAGAGCTCCCCCTTCTGATCTCTTTATCCTATTTAATTGAGGCTTCTGTTTGTTGATTTTTCGCATTATTTTGTCGACCAAGTATATTGCTGGCTCTGGTAAGTTTTCCTATCCTTGTTTTCTCTTTACATCATTTTTTGTTTGTATATAAAATACTTTCTACAATTTAAAATATTTATACCCTATAATGTCTACAAGCCCTTATAAGCTGCCTGAATTTGTTTGGGACTTGGGCTTCGTAAAAAGCAGTGATCTTAAACTTGATCATGGGTTTGACTTAACCTGGTTGTTGTCCAGTCGCTAAGTTGTGTCCGACTCTTTGCGATCCCACAGGCTGCAGCACACTTGGCTTCCCTATTCTACACTATCTCCCAGAGTTTGCTCAAACTCATGTCCATTGAGTCAGTGATGCCATCCAACCATCTCATCTTCTGTGGCCCCCTTCTCTTGCCCTCAGTCTTTCCCAGCATCAGGGTCTTTTCCAATGAGTCAGTACTTCATATCAAGTGGACAAAGTGTTGGAGCTTCAGCTTCAGTCCTTCCAGTAAATATTCAGTGTTGATTTCCTTTAGAATTGACTGATTTGATCTCAATGCAGTCCAAGGGACTCTCAAGAGTCTTCTCCAGCACAATTTGAAAGCATCCATTCTTCAGCGCTCAGCCTTCTTTATGGTCCAGCTCTCACATCCATAGATGACTACTGGAAAAACCATAGCTTTGACTATATGGACCTTTGTTGGTAAAGTGATGTCTCTGCTTTTTAATATGCTATCTAGGTTGGTCATAGCTTTTCTTCAAAGGAGCAAGCGTCTTTTAATTTCATGGCTGCAGTCACCGTCCACAGTGATTTTGGAGCTCAAGAAAATAAGATCTGTCACTGTTTCTACTTTTTCCCCATCTATTTGCCATGAAGTGATGGGGCTGGATGCCATGATCTTTGTTTTTGGAATGTTGAGTTTTAGGTCAGCTTTTTCACTCTTCTCTTTCACCATCATCAAGAGGCTGTTTAGTTCTTCTTTGCTTTCTGCCATTAGAGTGATATCACCTGCATATCTGAGTTAATATTTCTCCTGGCAATCTTTTTTTTTTTTTTTTTTTTTGGCCATATGGCATGCTGGATCTTAGTTCCCTGACCAGGAATCAAGCCGACACCTCCTGTGGCAGGAGATTGGAGTCTGAACCACTGGACCACCAGGGAAGTCCTTCTCTGGGCAATCTTGATTTGAGTTTGTGATTCATTCAGTGTGGCTCACCTGGAAACCTTGTCAAAACACAGTTGCCTGCCCTCCCCCACAGTTTGTGATTCCATAGGTCTGGGTAGGGCCTGAGACTGTGCATTTCTAGCATATTTCCAAATGTTGATGCTGCTGGTCCAGGAACTACACTTTGAGTTGTTGTTGTTGTTGCTTTTCAGTCACTAAGTCACGTCTGATTCTTCGTGACCCACACTATAGCCCACCAGGCTCCTCTGTCCATGGGATTTCTCAGGCAAGAATACTGGAGTGGGTTGCCATTTCCTTCTTCAAGAGATCTTCCTGACCCAGGAATTGAACTCACATCCCCTGCATTATCAGATGGATTCTTTACACCTGAGCTACCTGGGAAGCCCTGAGTACCACTATCAAAAACAGTTTTTGATCATTAGCAATCTGCTAATCAAGTAGTAAGGTGTTTTGAATCTTATTATGTACCTGGTCAACTCTTCACATCAAGTGGCCAAAGTATTGGAGCTTCAGCTTCAGTGTGAGTTCAGGAGTCAACTCATTGGAAAAGACCCTGATCCTGAGAAAAAGCAAAATGAGAAGGGGGTGACAGAGGATAAGATGGTTAGATAGCATCACTGACTCAGTGAACATGATCAAACCCTGGGAGATAGTGGAGGACAGAGGAGCCTGGAGTGCTGCAGTCCATGGCGTCTCAAAGAGTTGGACATGACTTAGTGACTGAACATGGACCAAGTGTTGAACTAGGTATTGTGGGGTAATGGCGCTTGTCTTGAGGAAATTTTCTCATTGGCTGCACAGATGAGAAATATATATAAACGAGAAAGAAGGACAATGTCTAGCCAATTGTTGATCAGGGCGAGAGCAATTCAATATAAATATGAGTCTTTAAGAAGGAACACAGGATGACACAGGGCTTGAACTAGTCTTTCAAGTAAGGATGGGGTTTGAATGGTGAAATAAAGGATGGTGAGGAGGGGCCTTGTGGTTAGAGGATTCACCTGGGCAAAGGGGTAGTACTGGGGAAAAAATAAACCACAGAGCCATGACCTGCTGCGTCTCACCGAACAGAGTTAGAACCTCTAACTCTGGAGAGCGTGATGCCCTTCTTGGCCACAGAGAAGAGCAGTCCCCCAAGTTGGAACTACCCTCCAATGTCATCCGCTGCTGCTTTCCATGTGGTCAGATTCCTCACTGTTCCCTGACAACTTTCTCTACTTTGCAAGGCCTTTTCTCATCCTTTGTCCCTTTCCTGGGCTCCTTCACCTGACCTACACTTTTTTTCTTTTTCTACCATCCCATACATGGCACAGCTCAGATGCTCCCAAGGACTTTATTAAAACACTCTGGTTCCTCCCTAAACCCCCCATGAGTTATTAGTGAATAGCTTACATTGACAAGGATATCATTCCTTCCCCCACTTAACCTGTGTCCAACTTGTTCCACATGCGTGCTAAGTCGCTTCAGTTGTGTCCAACTCTTTGCAACTCTGTGTGCTCTAACCTGCCACGCTTCTCTGTCTATGGGATTCTCCAGACAAGAATACTTGCTGTGCCCTCCTCCAGGGGATCCTCCCCACCCAGGGATCAAACCCATGTCTCTTTTGTCTCCTGCATTGTCAGGCAAGTTCTTTACCACTAGCACCACCTGGGAAGCCCATCCAAATTGTACTCATCATCTGTAAATTGCAGTTTTTCTCAGCTCTTCACCTGCAACAACTCCGGTTCTCAAAGTGTGGTCCAGAAACCAGTAATATCAATCGGCCATATCTGAGGACTTGCTGGAAATGCACATACTCTGTGTACCCCACCTAGACATGAATGGGAAACTCTGGGTTGGGGCCCAGCGATCTGAGGCTTCATAGACCTTTGGGTGATTCTGACAAATGGAGGAAAGCTGATTATTGGCAAGTGGCCCCTGAATCCACCCCAGGGGGCTGCCTCCCACTGGGTGAAATCCCTGTTCTCTCATTATTAACAGTCTATTTTAAGAGTTGAGATTTTGCATTTATTAGAAGATGAACAGTTTTGATTTCCTCAACAGTTTGTTTTAAAAACAAAATGAAGCTGTTCTCTTTGTAAGTTTAACATTTCATTGACTTTATCATGTAGTACAAATGACCACTTTTTTAAATGATTATAATTCAACCATAGATAATGAATGCTTTGGAGTGCTATAACAAATTAGATAATAACAATGATTTGACAGAAGTCAAGTTAACAGTAGAAAGAAAAACCCTGCTGATTAAATTCATTTTTTAAAAACCATGTTAATTTAAAGTAAATTATTTCCATATTTAAAATCCTCTAATGCCTTAATTTTTGTCTAGTATTTGTGTACTTTCTCATGAAAAGAATTGAAAAAATAATGAGGAATTCAGTCTAAGATGCTGCATTTTTCAATGATTTGCAGTGCATTGCTTATTGTCCAGTGAAATGGTTAACTGCTTGACCATGCAGATAGAATATGTAAGAATGCTTTTTCTACACAGATTTGTGCATATATGTTGGGTTAGCCAAAAAGTTTGTTCAGGTTTTTCCGTAACATCTTATGGAAAAACTCAAATGAACTTTTTGGCCAACCCAGTACATAATTCAATGAGCTTTAATGGTTATACTCCTGAAACCACCATCACGATCAAGATGTAGAACACTTCTGTTACCTTCCAGAATTTCTTTGCGTACTCTTGCATTCTGTCCCACCCTGTACCCCTGGTCTCAGGGAACACGTTGCTTCTCTGGATAAATTAACGTTCTATAAAAATAGACCCATACAGTTTGTGCTCTTTTGTGTCTGGCTTCTTGAACTTGGCATGATAATTTTGCCATTCATCCATATTGTTGCATGTAGTAGCTACTCATTCTTTTTCATTGCTGAGTCATATTCCACAGTATAGAGGTACCACATTTTGTTGATCCATTTACTTATTGGTGGACATTTTTACTTTTTTAGCTACGGAAAATAATGCCTCAACAAACATTCATGTACAGGGCTTTGTGTGTTTTTATTTATTTTGAGTAAATGCCTGGTGAATGGTAGGTCATATGCTACATGTAAAAATGTTAACATTTTTTTTAGAAACTGCCAGATTTCAAAAGAGTTACATGATTTTAAGTTTCTACCATCACGTGTAAGACTTCAGTTGTTTTGCACTTAGTGTCATCAATCTTTCTTATCTTTGGTCACTCTGATGTGTGTAGCAGTATCTCATTGTGCATTTAATGTGCATTTCCCTGATGACTAGTAATATTGAACAGTTTTTTACATGCTTATTGGCCTTTTGTACATCTTCATTTGTAAATTATTCAAATAGCTTACCCCTTTTTTTTCTTTGAGTTTTTTTTTTATTAAATTGTAAGAGTTCTTTATATTCTGGATATAAGTCCTCTAATGAGATACATATATTACAAGTACTTTCTCCCACTTAGTGGCTTGTCTTTTTGTTTTCTTAATCATGCCTTTCAAACAGCAAAACTTTTTCATTTTGATAAAGTTCATCTTAATTTTTTTCTGTAATATGTGTTTTTTATATCTTATCTAAAAAATTATTGCCTAGTGCTAGGTCACAAAAATTGTCTCTATTTTTTTTTTTATAAAATTTTTGTAGTTTTAGATTTTACATTTAGGTTGTCTATTCATTTTTAGTTAATTTTTGAGTGATGTTCATTTTATTCCCATAATGATATCCATTTGTTGAGAGGACAGTCCTTCTCCCCTGCCCCTCCCCAGTAGCCCCATTATCTTTATCAAAAGTCAACTGACCACAGAAGCGTGAATCTATTTCTATACTCTCCATTCTGTTTCATTAATCTATATGTTTGTCCTTATGCTAATTCTGTACTATCTTCCAACTCACGAACATGGTCTATTTCTCCGTTTATTTCACTTTTTAAAATAGTATTCCTCAGCTATGTTCTCGACATTTTATTGTAGAGGTTTGCATTTGTTGTTATTTAGTCGCTAAGTTGTGTCCAACTCTTTTGCAACCCCATGGACTGTAGCCCACCAGCCTCCTCTGTCCATAGGATTCCCCAGGCAAGAAGACTGGAGTAGGTTGCAATTTCCTCCTCTAGGGGATCTTCCCAACACAAGGATCAAACCTGTGTCTCCAGAGATTTGCATATCTTTTGTTAAATTTATTATAAAATATGTTATCATTTTTGATGCTACTGTAAATGAACTTGATTTTGTAAATTTTTCTAACATTTGCTGTTAGTAAAAAAGCATACAATTGATTTTTAAATGTGACATTGTGTCTTGTTACCTTTTTAAGTTCACTTTTATATATGTATATAATGCTTGTTTCTAAATTTCTGAGAATATAAATAATGATGTTACCTGAATATAGAGACAATTTTACATCTTCCTTTCCAATATTTTTGCCTTTTATCTTTAGTGCATTGGGTAGGACCTTAAGGACAATATTGACTAGAAATGGTGAGAAAATTCATTCTTGCCTTTTTCCCAGTCTTAGGGGGAAATAGCGTAATATTTTACCATTGATGTTGATTGTTGGTTTTTAGTAGATGACATTTATCAGCTTGAGGAAGTCTTCCATTCCTAGTTCACTAAGGGTTTTATCATAAATTAATATTGCATTTTATCAAAGGCTTTTTGTACATCTAGTGAAATGACACAATTTTCTCCTTTATTCTGTTAATATGATAAATTACAAGGATTTTTAGAGTACTAAACCAATTCTTCATTTGAATATTAAATGTAAGCACATCGTGGTACATAATCCTATCCATTGAGTTCTTTTTTTTAATTTAGATATAATTGACCTAAAAAGCTATGTTAGTTTCAGATGTGCTACATAGTGATTTGTATAGATTATGAACTGATCACCATGATAACTCTAGTAACCATTTGTCCCTATATAAAGTTATTACAAGATTATTGATCACATCCCTTATGCTGTATATTCCATCCCTGTGGCTTATTTATTTTTTAACTGGAGATTTGTACTTCTTAATCCCCTCTACCTATTTCACCCACTCCCTTCATCCTGTCCATTGAGTTCTTAGTATTTTTTCTTATCTTTCAGTTCTAGAATTTGTTTCCTTATCAAATCTGCTATATCATCTTTAAAGTTTCCAGATTCATTCTGAGATTTTATTTTCTGGTTTTTTACAAGGTTTTGTTTGTGTTATCTCCTTATAAGCTTTGTTTTCTTTGATCATTTGTGAAATATTGTTTCTAAAAAGTTATCTGTGGGAAAATTTGAAGCCAGGTACTCTTATCTGATTCTGCTTGACCCCACTCCAGTACTCTTGCCTGGAAAATCCCATGGACAGAAGAGCCTGGTAGGCTGCAGTTCATGGGGTTGCTGAGGGTCAGACACGACTGAGCGACTTCACTTTCACTTTTCACTTTCATGCATTGGAGAAGGAAATGGCAACCCACTCCAGTGTTCTTGCCTGGAGAACCCCAGGGATGGGGGAGCCTGGTAGGCTGCTGTCTATGGGGTCACACAGAGTCGGACATGACTGAAGCGACTTAGCAGTAGCAGTAACCCTCTTATCTGATTCTGCTTGACCCCTGGGCTCACTCCTAACACAGAATCAGCTTTATCCAATTGAGATTTTCTTGGCCACCTAGAAAAGTCCAAGTCCTAGACTCACCCTAAAATTCAGATTAAACCCATGAGTGGCTGCCTTGGGGATTTGCCCTGTCCTGATCCTTTCAGGGCTGAGTGCTTTCTTGTGATTCTCTCTATCCCAAGAAACTGAGAAAATCACTGCTTGGCCTCTAAGCTGCCTTTCTTGGATGGGTGTATGCCTTAAGGAAGAAGGAGTTTTAAATGCTAGACTCAGCACACTGGGTTATGGCTTTTCCAGGATTTCAGCAGGTAGTTTCTCACCATTTAGTTAGTTTTTTACCACTTTTGGTGACTTTTTAAAATGGGTTTTACTTAGCTTTTACAATTGTCTTCAGTGGGAGATGTGGTTTAAATTACCCAAAACAGATGCCCTGATGTTGCCTCTATGACCCCTTTGAAAATACCCTTTAGGTGACAGTCACACTGTGGATTCTGTGTCTCTTCCCTAGGTCATGTGCTTTGACCTGTTCTTTGGGAAAGGAGTCATTTCCCAAACATAATTCTCCAGTTTTCTTCAGCCTGTCTCTCCCTTGCGGGCATCTTTTTATTTAGAGTTGAGTTGAGTCAATACAAATCCATCCTGTTCTACACACTCCAGGATGCGCATCCAAGCTCCTTGAGAAATCTTAAATTATTCCTCTCTAGGCCTGAGAGGAGAACTAAGTACATGGTTGTTACCCACAGTACATCAACAAATCTTTCTGAAGAAATTCTCTCAACTCCAACTTCCAGCCTCTTCAACTCCAGCCCTTTGATCCTCTCAAAGTAGATAGATGAGTGGCTAAAGGCTGCAAAACTGGTTTTCAGAAACTCCCCTTAATAAACATTTAGAGTCTGGGTGATTGGCACATATTGCCTTGGTTGCTGAAGGTGAAATATTTCAACATCCTATTATGTATTTTACAAATGTTTTCCCAGTTTATCATTAGCCTTTTGATTTTTCTATGGTGTTGTTTTGATATAGCAATGTTAAATTTTAATGTAATGAACTCTTTTTATGGTTTCTGACTCTGTTCTTTTTTTTAAAACACACACACATTTTGTACTTCTGACATTGTTTAAATATTTACCTATATTTTCTTCTGCTACTCTTATGAATTCCTTTTCTACATTTAAATATTTAATCCACCTGGAATTTGACAAGTTATGGACTATATAATAACTTTTTTTCCAAATGGTAAATCACCCAAATACTTGTATGCATTTTTTTCTGAATTTTTTTATTCTATTCCATTGATCTGACCATTCTCCTAATGATAATGTAATTGATTAATTGAAACCAAAATATGGATGCATTTGTCTAAGTGTTAACACTAATCGAATGATATCATTCTTTGTTAGACAACTGTTTTTAATTAAATAGCCTTATTGAAAGCGTTTCTATGAAATTATTCTTAAAAAGTAAATCACAGATTCCCTTTGATTTGCAATGTAGTTTTGATTGTCCAGGGACAGTTGGCGATGGTATATGTGTGGGAAACTCCCAGTTTTCATGATCCAGCCAAAGGAAGCTTTAAGCTGTAAACAAAACATGTTGAGGTGGTGGCAGTGTCTGGTGATGAGTTGTAATTTCACCTGCAATTAGTCAAAAAGTCTGGTTTCATTCTCACGGTGAAATTCAAAGCTAATAATTAACTGGCTGTGTTAACAAGACTGAATGACCGGAAGCAGCCGATTCTTGTGGCTCAGACACAGTACATTCGTGTTTTAAGCATCAGGAACATTGTTGTTAATAGTGAGCAGGACTCCTGGGCTAAAGTCCTGAAAATGAGCCTAAATGCTTTGAGCAGTTGCATGCTCAGAGCACCCAAGGGGACTGTATGGTCATCTTTGAGCTACATTAGAATCTCCTTCATCTGAAATAGAATTCAGCCTGCCATGAATAAGAGTATAATTCATTTTGGGATATCCTGAACTGGTTATGTTTCCCTGTTTGCAGGAGTGGATAAATATACAGAAAGGAGTTTGTACAATATTATCATGAATTTTCATTTTTGTTTACTAAATTATATAAGAAGATAGTTTTATAAGTACTTAGAAGCATTTTAATAAATTATTTATTTATACCCTACTTTTTCCTAAAATGATTTGAAATATTTATGAAAATGTAAGAAATATGTTTCATTTTGTAAGATAGTAATATCAAAGCAAATGAAAAATAAGGGTCAGACAGAAAAAGTCAAGGGGGAATAAATACAGAGAAATGTACACTCTTTTTATCCTTTCATAATTGTAACATCACTGCACAATGGACTCTGAATTTTACTGGGCCGAGAGAAAAGAGGTGAATGTGCCATATCATAAAATTCTCATTGCTCAGAAAAGAAAAACAAACCAGTTACTTAGAGAAACAGCTTTTCATAGGAGCATACTGTTTGTTTGGGAGACACTTCTGCAGTATTCGTTCGTTTGTTTTTAGGGCAGTGATGTTACTGTCCATGTTCCTTTTTCTGATGCTGTTTAAGTTTTGTGTTTTATAAACACATTTTATCTTATATATGATGAATACATCCATCAGTCAATTTCACAGACACTGTTTCTAACACATACATATTAATCAATTATTTAATAAGTGCCTCTTTGTGCACACTATTGCTTCATACTAAGAGACACAAAGATGAAGACCTCTAGTTATCACGTTGCCTTTTGAAATAAATCTGGATAGGCAAATAATGACAGTGACAGTGATGATGATGGTGGTGGTTATTATGGTGAAATTACAAAGGTAGTTCTCAAATGACTGAAGTTGGAGAATGTGGCTGACAGTGATAGTGGTACAAATGGAAAGGTTTGGGTAAGGGATTAAATAAACAGTTTGTGGTTTAGAAAGATCACTTTGGTTGCCATGTGGAGAACAGATTGGCAGTGAAGAAAGATGGAAGACTGGCCAACAATAAAATCTTGAATTAATGCAAAGACATTATTTGAAGAAAGGCCAGCTCTCAGAACAATTTAATGTGAATCAAGAAGGGAGGAAGACCTGAGGAAAGTCCCTAGATACCTGGCTTGGATGAATAGACCCTTGGATGTAACTAACCAAAATATGGAGTAGATAAATAGAGACCAACAGACTTTGGGGAAAAAGGGAAATTCAGTCTTAGGTGTGTTTATTATTATTATTGAGGTGTTTGTGAGTCATAAAAGTAATGTCCAGTAGGCAGTTGGATTCATGGTACTGAAGTTCAGTGGGAGCAACTGAGGCATGATATATACAGAAAACAAAATGCATAAATGAGATATTGATATAAGATATATAGTAAAAAAAAAAATGTGAATGGATTAAACAATCTAATACAAAGGCAGAAATGTGTGTCAGAGTGGATAAAATAAATAGATCCAACTGTATGTTATCTATTTGACATACTATAAATTCAAAGACATGACATAAAGGGATGGAAAAGATGTATCGTGCAAACCACAGTCAGAAGAAAGCAGAAGTGGCCTTACTCATGTCATACAAAAAGATATTGAAGCTAAAAAATTACTAGAGGTGAAAGGGATGTTTTATAACAGTAAAAAGAGTAACCCATCAAGAAGATATAACAGTTATAAACACAAACACAACAGAGCCACAATAAATAAAGCAAAACCCAGCATAATCAAAGTGAGAAATAGACAGTTTAGCAGTGAAAGTTGGAGACTTAAAAATTCCACTTTCAATAGTAGAATTACTAGGGAAAATATCAACACATAAATAGAAGAATTGAACAACACTTACACAAACTAGATTTCTATAAAGCAGTCTACTCAACGAAAGCTGAATACACATTCTTCTCAAGTGCACATATAAAATTCTCCAGAATATATCAGATATTAGGCCAATAACCAAGCCTGAGTATATTTAAAAGAACTGAAATAGTACAAAGCATATTCTTTAGCCACACTGAAACTAAGTGAATATAGACACAAAGCTTGCAACAAAGTACTAGAAAACCAAGTCCAGTAACATCTAACAAGGATTTTATATCGTGACCAAGTAGGATTTACCAGAAATGCAAAGTTGGTTAACACAGAAAAGAAAAATCAGTTAATACTATATATACTGTATCAATAGAATAAAGACAATAGCCACATGTTCATTTCAATAGATGCAGAAGAGTGACTGACAAAATCCAGTACCCCTCATGATAAAAAAAAAAAAAATCAAAACTAAAACTAGGAATAGAACTTGCTCAATTTGAAAAAAGTGTGTCTATGAAAAGTCCACAGTTAACATAATACTTAGTGATGGAAAACTGAATGGTTTTCTCTATGATAAGGAACAAGCCAAAGATATCTGTTCTCACCACTTCTATTCTAACAACCAGAGCAATGAGGAAATAAAAAGAAAAAACAGGCATCCAGATTGGAAAGGAAAAATAAAAACTATTCACAGGTGACATGCTTTTGAACCTGGAAAATCTCAAAGAATTCACTTAAAAAACTAGTTAATTCTATTAGTAGAACTACTAAATGAGTGTACTAATATAATAGGATACAAGATTAATATACAAAATTTTGTTTTACTTCTATAATCCTACATTGAGTACTCTGAAAGTGAAATTAAGAAAACAATTCCATTTGCAAAAGCATCAAAATAATAAAACA
The DNA here is from genome assembly GCF_003369695.1 of Bos indicus x Bos taurus. Classification (NCBI taxonomy): domain Eukaryota; kingdom Metazoa; phylum Chordata; class Mammalia; order Artiodactyla; family Bovidae; genus Bos; species Bos indicus x Bos taurus. The sequence continues at coordinate 76,324,623 of NC_040083.1, read as the reverse complement.
TTTGGAGATGAATTGAACAAAAGAAGTGCAAAACTTAGAATATTACAATTATAAGACATTGTTGAAAGAAGTTTAAGAGGATCTAAGTCAGTGGAAAGACATCCCATATTCATGTACCAGAAGACTTAACATTGTTAAAATAGCTGTGATCTCCAAATTGATCTAGAGATTCAATGTAATCCCTGTTAAAATCCTAGCTAGCTTCCTTTTGAAGAAATTAAGAAACTGATTTTAAAATTCATGTGGAAAATCAAGGAACACAATAGCCCAAACCCTCTAGAAAAGGAACAAGGTTGGAGGACTCACACGTCCTGATTTAAAAACAGGTGTCTGATTAAAGAACAAGATGTGATAATGTGATAATGACATGAGGACCGACTTACAGATCAATGGAATCGATTTGAGAGACCAGAAATAAGCTGTTACTTTTATATCAATTTATGTTTGACAAGGGTGTCAAAACAATTCAATGGAGAAAGAATTGCTTTTTCAGTCAATGGTACTGTGACAGCTGAATATCCATATGCGAAAGAATGTAGTTGGACTCCTTCACACCATACACAAAAATTAACTCAGAATAAATCAAAGATGTCACATAAGAACTGTAACTTAGAAGAAAACATGGGGGCAAATCTTCATGACCTTAGACTAGGCAGTGGTTTCTTAGCTATGTCACCAAAAGCACAAACAAGAAAGAAAAAATAGATTAACTTGATTTCATAAAAATTAAAAATTGTTATGCTTCAAAGAGTACCATCAAGAAAGTACAAAGACAGCCAATCAATTAAGAAAAAATCTTTTCAAGTCATTTATCTAATACAGGATTTGTGTCTAGAATACTCAAAGAACTCCAATCACAAAGATATAAAGACAAATTACTCAGTTAAAAATGGCCAAGGGATTTGGCTATGTAAATAGCCAATAAACACATGAAAAGATGCTCAATTAGCCATTGGGGTACTATAGATCAAAACCACAGTGAGATAACATTTCATACCCATTAGAATGGCTATAAAAAAAAATAACAAATGATGACAAAGATGTGAGAAATTGAAACTCTTTTCACTGCTGGCTTCCCTGGTGGCTCAGATGGTAAAGAATATGCCTACAATATGGGAGACCTGGGTTCAATCCCTCAGTCAGGAAGATCCCGTGGAGAAGGGAATGGAAACCCACTCTAGTATTCTTGCCTGGAGAATCCCATGGACAGAGGAGGCTGGTGGGCTACATTCCATGGGGTCGCAAAGAGTCAGACATGACTGAGCAACTAACATACTTCACTGCTGGTGGCAATGTTGGTACAGGCTCTTTGGAAAATAGTTCGGCAGTTCCTCAAATGGTTAAAAATAGTATTAATCTCACGATTCAGTGGGCCCACTTCTACATATATATTCAAGAGAACTGAAAACATACACCCACACAAAAACTTGTGCAGCATTGTTCATAACAGCATTATTCATAACAGCCAGAAGTAGAAACAACCCAAGTGCTCATCAACCGAGGAGTGAGTAATAAAATATAGTGTACCTATACCACTGAATAAAATATTCAGTAATATAAAGGACTCCAATATAAAATATTGATCCAACATGAATGAACCTTGTTAACATTATCCTCCATTGAAGAACCCCAAGGTTAGGACTCTGCACTTTAACTGCCAAGGCTTGGGTTTAATCCCTGGTTAGGTAACTGAGATGCAGCAAGCCACAGTGCAGCCAAAAAATAAAAAACAAAAGAACCCTCTCACAAAAGACCATGCATTGTATGATCCCATTTGCATGACATTTCCAGAACAGTTTAATTTAAAGACAGAAAGTAGATTAGTGGCTGCCTATGGCACCCCACTCCAGTACTCTTGCCTGGAAAATCCCATGGACAGAGGAGCCTGGTAGGCTGCAGTCCATGGGGTCGCTAAGAGTCGGACACGACTGAGCGACTTCACTTTCACTTTTCACTTTCATGCATTGGAGAAGGAAATGGCAACCCACTCCAGTATTCTTGCCTGGAGAATCTCAGGGATGGGGGAGCCTGGTGGGCTGCCGTCTATGGGGTCACACAGAGTCGGACACGACTGAAGCGACTTGGCAGCAGCAGCAGCAGCTTGAGGGAGGTGTGAGAATGGGGAGTGACTGCTAAAGAATATTGGTTTTCTATTTGGGGATGTTAAAAGCATTCTAAAATTGGTTTTGGTGATGAGTGTGTACAACTCTACAAAATTAATAACAACCTCTGAATTGTACATGTTACATGAGTGAGTTGTATGAGAATTATATCAATAGAGAAAAGAAATATAGGTGATGTATCCCCAACATTTATAGAACACTTTTTTACAAAATGTTGCTGTGTCTAGCATCTCATGAGCTTTCATCATCATCTTAGAAAGAGATTGGTTATTGCCAAACTAACCAAGTTGCAAAAAATAAGGCCTAAAGACTTTCGGTGATTTACCTAAGATATTGGCTGGTTTATGGGGAAGCCAGGAAACACCAGCCCTCATCCCTAAAGCCAAGTCCAGTGTTATTTCCACTGTGCTATTTTCTCCCTGGGGTTATCTGCTCACACATTTACTTTGTCTCAATTACCTTATTTCAGTTCAGTTCAGTCGCTCAGTCGTGTCTGACTCTTTGTGACCCCATGAACCACAGTACACCAGGCCTCCCTGTCCATCACCAACTCCCGGAGTTCACCCAAACCCATGTCCATTGAGTCGGTGAAGCCATCCAGCCATCTCATCCTCTGTCGTCCCCTTCTCCTTCTGCCCTCAATCTTTCCCAGCATCAGGGTCTTCTCAATGAGTCAGCTCTTCACATTAGGTGGCCAAAGTATTGGAGTTTCAGCTTCAACATCAGTCCCACCAATGAACACCCAGGACTGATCTCCTTTAGAATGGACTGGTTGGATCTCCTTATAGTTCAAGGGACTCTCAAGAGTCTTCTCCAACACCACAGTTTAAAAGCATCAATTCTTTAGTGTTCAGTTTTCTTCACAGTCCAACTCTCACATCCATACATGACCACTGGAAAAACCATAGCGTTGACTAGATGGACCTTTGCTGACAAAGTAATGTCTCTGCTTTTTAATATGCTGTCTAGATTGGTCATAACTTTCCTTCCAAGGAGTAAGCGTCTTTTAATTTCATGGCTGCAATCACCATCTGCAGTGATTTTGGAGCCCAGAAAAATAAAGTCAGCTACTGTTTCCACTGTTTACACATCTATTTGCCATAAAGTGATGGGACCGGATGCCATGATCTTAGTTACCTTATTTAATTACCTAACTTAATTACCTTATTTAGGGAATCATAAATTAGTCTGACTTTGTACCAGGTAGTTTCTAAGTCCTTCAGGTATGTTAACCACAGTTGTCTTCAGGTATCCATGGGAGAATGGTTTCAGAACCCCAAGTATACCAAAATCCATGGACTTTCATGCCCCTTGTATAAAATGGTGTAATATTTGCATATAAACTTCACACATCCTCCTGTATCTCTAAATTGCTTATAATACTCTAATACAACGTAAATGATATGTAGATAGTTGTAAATACAATGTAAATAGTTGTAAATACGACATAAATGCTATGTAAATAGTTGGTATACGAGGGGACTCAGTCAGTCTGTCAGACTCTGTGACCCCATGGACTGTAACCTCCCAGACCTACTTCAGGTAGTCTTTGCTTCCCAGGGATTGAACCCATGTCTCCTGTGTCTCCTGCATTGGCAGGCGGATATTTTACCACTGAGCCAACTACTTGGGAAGCCCAAATAGTTGACAGTGCATGGCAAATTCAAGTTTTGCTTTTTGGAAAATTCTAGAATTTTTTTCCTGAATATTCTTGTTCCATGGTTGGCTGACTCTGTGGATGCAGAACCCATGGATACAGAGAGCCAAGTATAATTAAATTCTTCCAACAACCCTCTGAAGAAGGTGCTACCTTGACCCCACTTGCAGATTAGGAAATGGATGCACAGAGATGAACTATTCCAGGCCACACAGCTGGTCAGTGGTGAAACTAGGATCTGAACCCAGGGAGTTTGGCTCCAGGCTGCATTGCTCTCAAACCTCTACACTCTGCAGAGACCTGCTCTTCCTTGATGGTTGTATCTTGGATCTAAACCTCAGTTGTAGAAAGAGATGAAGAGAGCCACTCTCTCTGTGCAGGTGTATAGAGCTCTGACCCTGGTAACCCTACTTGAGGGTGCTGGTGGCACTGGCTTCACCAACACTAGAGTCAAAGGCGGGTGTGATCACAGAATTAATAACTTCCAGGCCCAAAGCCTGGAGCAGTGTTTGCTTTGCAACTAAGCAAATCCTTCATCTGTCAGGTGATCCAGCTGCAGTGGGGGTGGGATGGGCAAGGGAGAGGAGGAGCCAGCAGAATTGATAAGTGTGTACTCAATCTTAAGAAAACCCCACCTAGAAACATACCACCACTGAAGAAGAAGCCTGGACAACAGCTATGAGACTCAAATCTTCCTCACTTCACGTATGCGTGTGCCTGCGTGTATAAACACACACACACACACACTTCTTGTGATGGCAGTAATACAGTCCTTACAGCGTCTAACTGCTGACACGGCCACAGACTTGCATATTATTTTACACTCTGGCTCCCAGGATCCTGCGTCAATGGGCAGCCCACAGCTAGTTCCTGGACTTGTCTTTCTGGTTGGTTGTTTAGAAAAGGCTTACGGGTATAATAGTGCTTTTCCTGTGACCTTCATCTCTATTAGCAACTCTGCGTGTCAAATGTAATTATGGATTCTTACCAGTCACACAGTCTGCACCTGACTGTCAGCAGGGAGGCCTAGCCACTCTTGTGTTTGCCTTGTGGACAAGGGCCAGTTTGCCTCTTTCATGATATGATGGGGCACACAAACAGTTAAACGTGCAGCTCCAGGCTTGGCATGGAAGAATGGGCAGTCTCCTGGCACCGACTTGGGAGAGCAGAGCTGCACTCACCTGCGCTAGAAGCTGTCATACTTGCTGTTCAGGTGGTGATTAAATCCAGGACCGTGCTCTTCATTATTCAGGGGACAGTGTGTAGCCTCCATGAGGATTAATAATGTGCCTTTAAGAGCATCCTTTTAGAGACAAGACTTCGTTTCTGTATAATCTGGTGTTTCTACAGTTTGTGTGCTTAGTCGCTCAGTCATGTCCAACTCTTTGTGACCCCATGGAATGTAGCCTGCCAGGCTCCTCTGTCCATGGGGATTCTCCAGACAAGAATACTGGAGTGGGTTGCCATGCCCTCCTCCAGGGGATCTTCCCAACCCAGGGATCAAACCTAGGTCTCCCATATTGCAGGCAGATTCTTTACTGTCTGAGCTACCAAGGAAGCCCAAGAATACTGGAGTGGATAGCCTAGTCCTTCTCCAGGGGAACTTCCCGACCTAGGAATCAAACTGGAGTCTCTTGCATTGCAGCAGATTCTTTACCAGCTGAGCTACCTGGGAAGCCCTTTCCCTTTAATATACCTGAGCATATCGTCTCCTTGATGTCCTCTTTATTCTTTATTTAATTTTGAAAACAACTTAAATTTGAGCTGTGATTTTATTTTAAGAAAAAAAGCGTTTATAAGTGCTTCTGTACTGAAAGTTGAAGAGTAGCTTAGAAATGTTGGTAGAATGAAAGGACCATTTAGTTTTATACTAGTTCTAGTTTATCCTTGTTTCTATTGACTGCAGCTTCCACCACCCTCTTAACTGTTCTCTGCCTTTCATTTAGCTCTTAGTTAGCTAAGAGGAAGAGTAATAAGAGATAAACAGACAGGTAAATTAAGCCAGTTTGTAAAGGTTTTATGACACCGTTATAAGAGCTGTATCTTTTAATGTGGAAGGAGATAAGAAGACATTGGAGATTATTGAGAAGACATATAAAAAACATACTTCTGACCCCATAATCATACCCTACAGATAAACATTAATGGTTATTAATAAAATTATTAATTAATAAATTAAAATTAATAGTAAGCCATTAATATCGTCACACACCCTACTAATATTCATACTTCTAGTTATCCCATGTCATACTTTGAAGTTTTTTTAAAATCAGTATCCAAATAAGAGACACACCTTGCAGTTGGTTGATATGTCTATTAATCCTTTTGAATCCATGGGTTTCTCTCTCTTTCTTTGTATCTGTCTCTCTCTCATTCTCTTTTTATATTCTTAAGCTTTTAGTTTATTTATGGAAAAAATCCAAACTGCTGTTGGATGTGCAGATTCCACATCCTGGACTTGTGATTGTATCTTTTGGTGGACCCTGACATAACTCTTTTGGCTCCTGTATTTCCTATCAATTGTTAATTAGACCTAGAGGTCTATCAGATTCAGGTTCGATTTTTTTTCAGATTGCTTTTTAGATGGTTGCATTATTCCAGCAGGAAATATACAATGTCTAATGTTTCTTTTGTATGTATGATGTTTGTAGCTGTTGATATTCATTGCTTAGATTTGTAAGTCCATTAGGTGTTGCAAAATGGTAATATTTAAATTCTATTAAACTTATCTTTTTCAAAAAAGGATTTCACTCTGAGTTGAGAATAGCTTGGGAGAAACAAGGACAGATGGAATAGAAATGAGAAGTGATGGTGTCTTAGCTTATGGTGCTGGCAGTAGGTAGGTGGGAAGTGATTGGATTCTGGATATATTTTACAGGTAGACCCAAAAGGATTTGCCTATGAATTTAGTGTAGGGTGTGTGAGAGAGAAACAGAGGTTTAAGATGACTTCTAGGAATTTTATAGTTTTGCATTTTAAATTTCAGTCAGATCCATTCTGTGTCCATTTTAAAGAATTATGTAAGATTGTGTCTAGATTTCATCTCTTTGTATCTGGATGTCCAGTTGTTTCAGAACCATGTGTTAAACAAACTGTCTTTGCTCCATTGTATTGCCTTTATATACTCTCCCACCTTTTTTTGCACATGTATCATTTTTAAAGTCTTTATCGAATTTGTTACAGCATTGCTTCTGTTTTATATATTGGTTTTCTGGCTGTGAGAGATGTGGGATCTTAGCTCCCAGACCAGAGATCAAACCCATATCCCCTGCATTAGAAGGCAAAGTCTAAACCACTGGACTGCCAAGGCAGTCCCTGCCTTTGTCCCTTTTTTAAAAGAGATTAGTTGACTATATTTAGGGAAGTCTACTTCTGTACCCTCTAATCTGTTCCATTGATCACTTTGTCTGTTCTTTCACCAAAAACACACTGTTTTGATTAGTGTAGGTTCATAACAAGACTTGAAGTTGGGTAGTAAGAGTCATCCAACTTTGTTCTTCTTCTTCAATATTGTATATTCTATTCTGGGCCTTTTTTTCTCTCCATATAAACTTTAGAATCAATTCATCAATATCATGAACTAGCTTGCTGGGATTTTGATTGGGATTGCATTGAATCTATAGATCAAGTTGGGAAGAACTGACATCTTGACAATATTGAGTGTTCATACTCATGTACATGACATATCTCTTCATTTGTTTAATTGTTCTTTGATTTTGTCCATCAAAGTTTTGTAGTTTTCCTCATACAGATCTTGTATATATTTTATTATATTTATACCCAAGTATTTCATTTTGGGAAGGTGCTAGTACAAACTGTGTGTGTGTGTGTGTGTGTGTGTGTGCTCAGTCAAGTCTGACTCTTTGCAACTGCATGGACTGTAGTCTGCCAGGCTCCTCTGTCCATGGGATTCTGCAGGCAAGAATACTAGAGTGGGTTGCCATTTCCTTCTCCAAGGGATCTTCCTGACTCAGGGATCGAACCCATGACTCTTGTGTCTCCTGCATTGCAGGAGGATTCTTTACCACTGAGCCACCAGGATATTATGTTTTAATTTCAAATTCTACTTTTCATTGGTGCTATATACGAAAGCAATTGACTTTTATAATAACCTGTATCTAAAACCTTACTATAATCACTTATTAGTTCCAGGAGGGTTTTTTTGTCAGTTCTTTCAAACTTTCTACATACACAATCATATCATCTTCAAACACAGATAGTGTAATTTCTTCCTTCCCAATCAGATGTGATGCTGCTGGGGCTATAGCCACAATCCAGGATTGTCCTAAGCAAACCAAGAACGTACTAGAGAAAAGGATGTATGATTACCCCACTATCAGATAGTCAAGTAGAGATAGTCATGTAGGCAATTAGATAAAAAAGCCTGACATTCCTGGGAGGCATCTGTTCTAGAACATATTTGGGAATATCTGTGTTTGGGAATCATCAGTATGTAGATCATATTTAAAGCTGTAGATTGGAGGGGTCACCTATGGGAGTAAGTGTACTCAGGGAAGAAGAGAGGCCCAAGACTACAAGCTCAGTAGACTCCGTCATGGGGAAGGAGATGAGGATGAGCAACAGAGACTGAACCAATTGCAGAACGTCACTTATCAGATTTCAGAGAGTGCTTGAATTTCAGAGAGCCAGAGTATTCACTGAGTGTTTGCTATCTGCTTGGAGTTTTCCTATCCTTACAGGGTTGCTGGAGAAGAAGCTGAACTCAGCTATACCCTACAGGCCTGGGCAAAGAACACAAACCCCATTGCAGGTCAGTATTAGAGCAGAGGGAGGAGTGTGAGTGTGCCAGACAGGTAAAAGCAGACTTCTTCTAAAGGAAGTCTTTTACTTTTACTTTTCACAATCTTGAGAATCAGGGGAGTAATGCCTATGGGCCAGATATGGCCCACAGGCCCTACATTTGTGATACCTGCTACGTGTGAAAACTTTTCATAAAGGTATCCCCATGTTCCCACGCAGGGTAAAAGCGTCCCAGGGCCACATAACTATTAACTGGCAGATCCAGGGTTGGAAACTCACGTCAATTGACTGCAAAGTTGGCGTTCTTTTCACTGCACTAAACTGCTATCCTGGAATTTCTGCAAACCAAACTTTGCTAGAAATTGACTGATAAATCTAAGCATCGAGCTGGCTCCATCTGTATGTCTGTTGAGATGAATGCAAAAGTGGAGAAAATTATGTTTTATTTGTTCCAGAATATTTTCATTGATAGCTTTTAAGTATTTCCACTCCTACCCCATCCAAGTAGTAGAAAATGGAGACACTTTATATATATATATATTTCACCAGAAGTCCCATATTTTTGAAGTCTGAAGAAAAGGTATAGAACGTAGGGCCACAGATGTAAGAAAAGGATTGCAGAAGCATCCAGGAATCTTAAGGGCCATACAGAGTACTAATGACTACCTTAAGATGACTCTGAAGGATTGAATGACCCCAAAATGCTGCCCATTGTTCTTGGAGTCAATGACCTTTTTAATTTCCTTTCTGCTTTACCTCTGGATTCCAGCTTATTTCTGGATTCTGGCTGTCTATCTATAACAGAAGGCCCGAGTGTTCGTGCTGGCTATGCCTCTTGTTTTCCCTATGGAACCCACTAGGGGTAGTGGTCAGCATGTTGATTTTGAGTCAGCAGGCTGGTGTGTGAGACCAGGCTTGGCCACATACTATCAATATGGCCTTCAGGCAAGTCACCCAGTCTTTCTGGCCCCTATATTTTTTAATTCTAAAATAAGGATAAAAACACTTTTCTCCATTATTTCCTTAGGTGGTTTGTGATTTGTCTAAGGAAGAACACTTGATTAACTTTGTGAGCACAAGGATTCTTATTTTAAGAGCAAGGAGGGAAAAGGAATATGCTGGTGTGGAGAGAGGAGATTTGGGAGCAAGGGAAGAGAGAAAGATGGCCAGCTTAGATCAAAAACCTCACACAGAATTCACAGAGAGTTAACTCCAAACTTTCTATGCTTTAAAAGTTCTTGAATTTTTAGTGTTTGGAAGGCAATCATGTGTACCCAGGAAGTAAGCACACAATGTCAGGGCAGGGGAAGGGAGATTGGCTTGCTGACTGCACAGCTGTGAGATTTCTCACTGTGACTCTAAAGCAGAGAGGGAGCCAATGTTCTGGGGTTCTCGGTCCTTCCGAAATAACAGGACCGAAAGTGTGACTATGGATGGTAATTTCAGTGCTGTGGGGAAGGGTTCTAGATAGGTTTGAACTTTTAAATGAGATTTTTTTTGTCTTTTTTTAAATTGAAGCATAGTTGATTTACAATATTGTGTTAATTTCTGCTGTACAGCAAAGTAATTCAAATTGACTGAATTTATAGTGATTCTGCTGTACAGCAAAGTGATACATTCTTTTTCATATTCTTTTCCATTATGTTTATCACAGGATATTGAATATAGTTCCCTGTGCTGTACAGTAAGACCTTGTTGTTTATCCATCCTGTATAATCCCAGACTCCCATTCCATCCTTCCCCCACCCTTGGCAACCACAAGTCTGTTCTTTTTGTCTGTGGGTTTGTTTCTGTTTCATAGATAAGTTCATTTCTGTCAAATTTTAGATTTCACAAAAGAGAGTCTTATAGGCAAATGGATAAGGCAAGGAGGCTCTCACTCAAGTCAGTTTGCAGAAGACTATAGCTCATGGGACTTTCCACATCCCATCACTTCTTTCCTTTAGTAGCAACACTATGCAAACAGGGCAGATATAATTGTTCTTATTTTACAACTAAGGCTGCTGAGGCCATATTGACTGAGAGCTGGTAAATGGCAGAATGGAGACAAGAACATGGGTCTGCTATCTTAGTCTACTCTTTACCTACCAAGCCATCTGAGGTCCATATTTGTTGAAGCTTAGAGAAGTGACTTTTAAAAGGTCACAGAGCAATAAATAGCGGAGCCAGGACTTCCATGCAGGCATTCAGACTCTCTATCCCATGCACTTTCCACTATTACTCAGCTTCACTAAGAGGCAGTAGAAAGGTTATCTGACAACATCTTGGCACTCAGCAGGTACTCTCATCCCAGCCTCAGTGAGACGGCATTCCATGACAGTGGGTGATACACCTGGGCCTGCTATCCCTGCCTGGAAACATGCCGCACGGCCTTCACCACATGGTTAGGTGCTGCTTTTGAAGTTGTATCTTTTTATGTCCCATCTTAAGGACTCTGCTGCTAAGGACTAGAAGAGAATGTCAAAAGAAGGTAAATCAAACAGCCTCATACAATCTGTCTGGTATGAGAACACAGTGGTGTGGAGGTGGAATTCAAGAGTTGTAGACAAACAGCTGAATTGCTGGGTTGGAGGAGAAAGGCCTCTGTCTTGCCAGGGGAAGTATGGAAGGCAGCTCAGGGTCCCCATGATGAAGAAATGAAGCAAAAGGGGCCCCGGTAACTTGCAGTGGGTACAGACCTCCTCTGAGATTTTGACAGCATAAAGATGGGGACAATTTCATAGTGCCTTGGAAATTTTAAAGTAAATAGTGGGTTCCCTTGAATGCTCAGGGAACAATAAGTTTCTTATAAGCAATACATAGTCAAACAGGAAATGTCTTTATTGGGGTCAAGATCGTTTAATAAATGTCATGGGGAGACAGTAGGTCTGAAGTAGAGAAAAGGGGGATGGGAGGTGGTAAGGGGTTGTCTAGGATATGTCAGGGGAAGTGATGATGTTCACAATAATATCTCACTGTGAGCGAGTGAGTGAGTGAGTGAAAGTCACTCAGTCATGTCCAACTCTTTGTGACTCCATGGACTGTAGCCTGCTAGGCTCCTCTATCCATGGAATTCTCCAGCTTTTCCCTTCTCCAGGGTCATCTTCCCAACCCAGGGATTGAGCCCAGGTATCCCACTTTGCAGGTGGATTCTTTACCATCTGAACCACCAGGAAAGCCCAATATCTCACTGTAGGAGAGAAAATTGACTGAATTTACAGCAGTTGGGTTAGAATTGATCAAACTTGCTTTTCATTTCCACTGTATTTTATATTGCAAAACAAGTTTTCTGAAGCTGGTTTTGTGTGTATGTGTGTGTGTGTGTGGCAAGATTAAGCAGCACAGAGTCTTTTGATTAGGCTAGAGTAAAAACATTGGTCTATTCCTTTCTCCAATGGTCTGTTTTATTTTGTTCTGAGTGAAGCGTCACTAACTGCAGTGGAAGGAGTGTATGTGGCTAGCAAGGTTTAGTCTTGTTAACAGTGCTGAAGTTTTCTCATCTCTTTGTCACAGCTGACACTTTTAATACTGTGCAAGGGATCGGAAAGATAGACGGGAAGTAAATAAGCAGAGTTTCTGAGTGATGCTTCAGTTACAGTTTCCATTGTGTATGTATGCACATCCATATTCAGAGAATCAAGTGGCCTTCACTGATCGTTTTTAGTTTGTTATAACATGAATGTGGAATTCCCAGGAATGAACCCTAATGACACTTTTAAATTTTTATTCTTAATTGGAAGATAATTGCTTTACAGTATTGTGATTTCTGCCATACATCAAAATGAATCAGCCATAGGTGTATATGTGTCCCCTCCCTCTTGAACACCCCTCCCACCTCCCACCCCATCCCACCCCTCTAGGTTGTCACAGAGCACCGGTTTGAGCTCCCTGTGCAAAATGACACTTTAAAGAGAAAATATTGAGGGTAGGGGGAAGACCTATAAAAACAGTTTCATTTTAGTTCTATGCATGAAGAAAGATGGTGAACTTATAAGATGAATAGTGGTCTTCTTGAGAAGGAGAAGATGTGGATTCAAATCCTGACATCTTTTCTGAAATAAAGGCTCATTTTCAGCCTGGGCTTCCATAGAACAAGGGGAGTAAAGCAAAGAGATGGTGTGTAAGGCCCCTTCAAGTTCTGAATTTTGAATCTGTGATTCATTCTGATGAATGGAGAGCAAAATGCTACTTATCCTGGAACTGTTTACCCTTTCTGTAGAATTTTAGAGCTAAAAGACACTGTTTGGGACAATCTCAGATGAGTTAAAGTATTTGATTGAGGCTGCATGTTTGATTTTTCCTAGAGCTGGATCTAGGTCCAGGTAATTGATTCCTAGCCCAGTGTTCCTTCAGCCCAACTGATTTACCATCATTTTGCAATTATTGGGCACCTAGCAGCAGCAGCTGGAGAAGGCAATGGCACCCCACTCCAGTACTCTTGCCTGGAAAATCCCATGGATGGAGGAGCCTGGTAGGCTGCAGTCCATGGGGTCGCTAAGAGTCGGACACGACTGAGCGACTTCACTTTCACTTTTCACTTTCATGCATTGAAGAAGGAAATGGCAACCCACTCCAGTGTTCTTGCCTGGAGAGTCCCAGGGACGGGGGAGACTGGCGGGCTGCCATCTATGGGGTCGCACAGAGTCGGACACGACTGAAGCGACTTAGCATCAGCAGTAGCAGCAGCAGCAACCATGTGTGAGACCCTGTGTCTAAACACTGGGGATATTAGAAAATCCAGTCCTGTTCTCAAGGAGATCCTGGTCTAACTGGGGAGAAAATACATCTGCCTCAGGAGGGAGCCATTGACACAGTATAGGTGTCCTCTGTCGTGTCTTGGTTATAGTAATACCATGCTCTCCTGTTTTTCTTCTACATCTTCCAGCAGCCTTCCTGGACTTCCTGAAACTGTGCTTAAATCTTTTAAAAAATCTGTTTATAGAGAAAAGAAATCTGCCTTGCTGCCTTCATACCATCTGCTCTTTAAGTCTAAATTCCAGCTGTCCCAGAGACCATGACATCTGTAGGCAGTTGTCCCCTGGTGTGGCAGAGTGACAAGCCCTATATTTCTTTTCAGCATCTCCAAAGGATATTCCTAAAATGCAATTTGGCTGAGTTATCGGGTGCACGTGATGAGTCAAAAATTAACCCTGGGTTTTCTAACTTGCTGTGGAAAAGTGATGGAACCACTTTGGTTTTCCAGTTGCAAACTGGAAATAATATTTAGCAGTGGATCCTCTTCTAAATATTAGAGTCGTCATGATTGAGAACTATTACATGATTGAGAACAAATGCCTCTCCCCAGGCAATGGCATCAATTCTTATGGCTTCAGTCCCCCTCTACATACCAGTGAGACAGCCATCCCACTGGGTATCCCCTCCGAAACGCTAGGGGCTAGAATGCTCTTCTTCCTGCCCCACCTGCATATCCATGTAGTCACCAAGCCTTAACACCTAACACCTACATCTCTCTCAAATTCACCCTCCCAGTTAAGTCTCTATTTTCTCTCCATTGGCTTCTTTCCTAGTGGCCTCCTCCACATCCCTGGCTTTCCTTCAATGCATCTTTCACACCAGTAGTGTCCCGAGCACCGGGGGAAAGGGAAGATCTGCCCAGGTGCAGTCAGTTGCTGGATGATCTGACTGTAAAGGGTTGAAAAGCAAAAATTATATGTATTAAAAGTCAGTCTGTTGTTATCAGCATGCACAGGAAATTCTAAATAATTTCGGCAGTGAAGTACTAATCCCTGAAAAAAATCTTTTTAAGATATAAGTTCAATTGCTGCGGTAGCTGCTGAATTTTAATAATTTTAATAATGATTATATAAGCTTTAGTTAGCCATTTTAATACTTATCCTCTAATAAACATTCCATTCTATTGATACGTGGAAATTACTCAAGAGATGTCCTAGTTACATAGTAGTCTCCTGAAAATAGTGGACACTTCAGACCAATCTGCATTGATTTGAAAGTTGAGTTCTTGATGGATCGGGATCAGAAATTGTGGATTATTTCTAGTTCATGTCTCTAGTCCTTATGTGACTACACATTCAAGCATTTAACCAGTAGATCCAAACTAAACAGTAGCATAGGGATTATGAAGATAAGGAAACAGAACTTGAGTTACTTCAGTTCTATTATTCTATGTGCCCTCATAGACACGTCATAATTTTAACATTTAAAACAGCAAAACGTTGGTGCATGTACTTTTTTGTTCATACATGAAGTGATTTACTACATTTCAAAAGTGTCTTTAAAATGGAAAATACATTTTTAAAGCTATTGGGGCTTCCTAGGTGGTGCTAGTGGTAAAGAACCCACCTGCCAATGCAGGAGACATAAGAGACACAGGTTATGCCGATTTAAGAGATGCAGGTTCGATCCCTGGGTCAGGGAGATCCCCTGGAGGAGGAAATGGCAACCCACTCCAGTATCCTTGCCTGGAGAATCCCATGGACAGAGGAGCCTGGCAGGATACAGTCCATGAGGCAGCAGAGAGTTGGACATGACTGAGTGACTAAGCACAGCACACAGCACAGCCCTAAAGCCAAACAAGTCCAGAAAATAATAATTATTATAGAAAATAATTTTTCCCTATAGAGGAGGGGAGATTATTAAAAATGATTTATAAAACCTCCATGAGGTAGGCAGAGTGATATTTTCTTAAATTCAAATCTGATCCTTGCTTAATCCCATTGAGTTCAGCCTTCATCGTGCCCTGCAAAGCACACATAGTGTGACCTGACCTATCTTAAGCCTTGTCCTGGGTCACTCCTCATCACTGTCTAAATGCTAGTCATGCCTGCCTTTATTATTTTCTCTGTGCCAAGCCCTCTGGCCTCAGAGCCTCTCTCAACTGCCACCCTCCCACTTTGACATGTGAATTCTCATCCTCCTCCACTCAGTATAAATATCTCTCCACCCCTCCTCTCAGTGTAAGTATCTCTTCCTAAGGAAGGCTTCTCTAACTTTCCAATGTCACCTTGTGATATTGTGATTTGTAAGAAATGTATATTTGGTCATTTAGATGGGCAAAAATATGTTTTTTTTAATATATTTTGTCTTTGTCCATGTTCCTGGCTCACAGCTCCCCAAATCCTTGGACTTTCCTGAGCAATAAGAGCAATGGGAGTATATTTTGTTATCATATTTGGTCTCTTGTCTTCAGTTCCTGAAAATGCTTCAGAGCCATAAAGGTGGAACAGGTATCTTATTATTCATAACTTTTCCATCACAACTGGTTTAGTTAATGAGTGACTTTTGAAGACATGTATGGATAGGGCTGGGTACAGAGAAACTAACCGTAGAACTTGGAACTTCCAACTCGTGACCTCTGGAAAAGGAAGAAGGGCGGGACTCTGAACCAGACACCAATGGCCAGTGATCTAACCAATCATGCCCTTGTAAAGAAGCCTCCATAAAAATCCCAAAGGTTTTTTCAGAGAGTTTCCAAGTTGGGGAACTGGAACTCTTCCAAATACCACCTATTGGGCCTCAAACTGCCTGAGGACAGAGCTCCTTTGTTCAAGACTTTGTCCTGTGTATCGCTTCATCTTGCTGTAGATTTGTATCCTTTGATGTCCTTTGTAATAAACTGGTAGCAGTAGCAGGTAATCTAGTGAGTAAAAAGCTTTCCCGAGTTCTGTGAGCTGCTCTAGAAACTTAATTGAGCCCAAGGAGGGGTTCATGGGAACCTTTGATTTATAGCCAGCTGATCAGAAGCAAAGGTAGCCCCTGGCCTTGCAGTTATCATCTGATGTCAGGGACAGTCTTGTGGGACTGAGCCCGTAGGCTGTGGGATCTGACACTGCTCCAGATAGTGTTGGGACTGAGCTGAATTGTAGGACACCCAGTTGGAGTTGGGGAATCGCTTGGTGATTTGGGAACTCTCCCAAACACACAGTAATTGGGTTCAGAACCCTGACACTTCTAATATAATCGCTCAGCGTCTTATACTTTAGCATTTATCAGGGTTGCTAATTCAGTTTTGCATGTGACCACCTGATGAAGGACAGCCTCCCCACTAGCCTCTGAGTGGCGTGAGGGCCGGCACCATTTCTGTGTGGTTACATGTTTCCTGACACATGTTGGCGCTTAGGAAACTTTGTGGCACGAGTAGCCCTTTTCTGTGGTGTTGTTGAAGGGAGGGCTTTAAGGTTTATTTGTTATTGCTCTTTAACCCCCCCTCACCTTCCCAGGAGGAGAAGGCAATGGCATTCCACTCCAGTACTCTGCCTGGAAAATCCCATGGATGGAGGAGCCTGGTAGGCTGCAGTCCATGGGGTCACTAAGAGTTGGACACGACTGAGCGACTTCACTTTCACTTTTCACTTTCATACATTGGAGAAGGAAATGGCAACCCACTCCAGTGTTCTTGCCTGGAGAATCCCAGGGACGGGGGAGCCTGGTGGGCTGCCGTCTATGGGGTCGCACAGAGTCGGACACGACTGAAGCGACTTAGCAGCGGCAGCAGCACCTTCCCAGGGAAGCAGGTCCAGATTGAAGACTGCTGTATCCTGGAGGATCATTGGCAGGTGGCTCTGGTTCACTGCCAGCCCAGCTCTCTCACTCTGCACTGCTGCTGCCATGCTGGCCAGGCTATGACAGACCAGGGCCTAAAGCGACTTTTCCAGCACTTAAGGGGTGTTCTTCAGGTATCACCACAGGCCCCCTTGTAGAACAGTTTTTGCCCTGCAGGGAATTGCATGGATTGGATTCTAATGACTTTCTACCCACTTTCCCACTCCCTCCCCATAAAACAGTATCTCTTTTGTGTGGAATTATATAAAAATGTAATATAGTGAACGTGCCACTACATTCACTGGGTTTAAAAAATGAACATAGCATAAAAAGGCATCCTTTGAGAAGTGTCACTCTCATTCACATTGTATTAATTTGCTTGCGCTGTGTGTGCTGTGCTAAGCTGCTTCAGTCGTGTCCAACTCTTTGCGATCCCATGGACTGTAGCCAGCCAGGCTCCTCTGTCCATGGGATTCTCCAGGCAAGAATACTAGAGTGGGTTGCCATGCCCTCCCCCAGGGGATATTCCCAACCCAGGGGTTCTTACCACTAGTGCCACCCCAGAGGACCATTAATTTGCTTAGAGCTGTCTTAGCAAAGGTCTGTAATCTGAGTGGCTTCAGCCACAGAAATTTATTGTCTTATGGTTCTGGAGGCTGAAAGTCTGAGATCAGGATGTCAGCAGGGATGGTTCCTTCTGAGCCTGTCAGGGAGAATTCATTCCAGCCCTCTCTTCTTGGTTCTGGTGGTTGGTTGATAATCTTTGGCGTTCCTTGGCTTGTAAAGCATCACCCCAATCTCTGTCTTCATCTTCACATGGCATTCTCCCTATGTGCACATCTTCCTGACCCAGGAATCAAACTGGGGTCTCCGGCATTGCAGGAAGATTCTTCACCAACTGAGCTATCAGGGAAGCCTTATACGTATTACATCTTATTATGGGAAAGACACACGTGTATAGGTATATTGTTGGGGATGAAGAAATTTTCCTCTACCTTTCTAAGTTCTTCTGGCTGCTCTAAGAATTAAATTGGCATTAGATAGAGTAACAGGAAGACAATCACACAAAATTATAATAACATGTATACATGGGAGAGACTCAGAAAGACTAACTCACCAAAATGACTAAAACCCTCACCTTAAATACCATCTTCAACTAAAGATAAAACAGGATGTTGAGGGTAGTGGTTTGGGACTTCAAAAGGGGGAAAGGTAAATTCCATAAAGATGGAAAAGCAGATGTTTATAAACAGATGTTTGCTGGGCCACGAGACACAATGGGACACAGAGTGGACTCAGATCTCTAAGAGTCCCCCCACCACACTCAGCCCATATTCATTGCAGATGTCTCTGGTGACAGCTCTATTCCTGTAAGAGATCACAGCCTCTTTCTAAATTCTTCAGGCAGTTAGGTGGAAGGTCAAAGTTTCTTCCTGAGTTTTTTAGACCTTGATTGTTTTCAACTCAAAATAATCTGCAAGCCAAAGAGAAATTTTAGGTGGCAAATTTTGTTGCCCTATAATATACACACCCATACATACATATGTATAAATATATATATGGTATATGTATGATATGTATATAAAGATACATATTTGTGTTATCTGGGAGGTGCTGAGCATAATGACATTATAAAATGACTTGAAGATTCTACTATTACCATTTAAAATTCCTTTTTAGATTATTAATTTTTTTCTATTCTCCCTTCATTTATTCTCATCCAATTACTGGGGGCTTTGCCTTTTCTGCACAATATTGCCCCAAGTTTTCAAAAGCCCAACACATTTTAGTTATGTTTTCAGTTAAGGGTTTTTAATAGTGGAAAACATGCCTGGGAGTTTGAACACAATGTCCATTTAAAACAATGGTTAAGTGCCTTGTTTAGCATATGCACCTGTGCACAAATTAGTTTGAAAACTTGTCTGACAGAAGCTGTCAACAAAGAGTTTTGAATATTCAATAAGAGTTTCCAGGCTTCATCTAAGTTCAGAGATAAACAGTTTAGAAGGACAGAGGGTGTCTACTCTCTGTTGACTTTCATGGATCATTGGGTGTGCAAATACTAGACTCTTTCTGTCTATTCAGTTCAGTTCAGTTCAGTCGCTCAGTCATGTCGACTCTTTGCGACCCATGAACCGCAGCATACAAGGCCTCCCTGTCCATCACCAACTCCCAGAGTCCACCCAAACCCATGTCCATCGGGTTGGTGATGCCATCCAACCATCTCATCCTCTGTTGTCCCCTTCTCCTCCTGCCCTCAATGTTTCC
Source organism: Bos indicus x Bos taurus (assembly GCF_003369695.1). Classification (NCBI taxonomy): domain Eukaryota; kingdom Metazoa; phylum Chordata; class Mammalia; order Artiodactyla; family Bovidae; genus Bos; species Bos indicus x Bos taurus. The sequence goes on along the minus strand of NC_040083.1, from coordinate 76,305,315 downwards.
CAGCATCAGAGTCTTTTCCAATGAGTCAGCTTTTTGCATCAGGTGGCCAAAGTATTGGAGTTTCAGCTTCAACAACAGTCCTTCCAATGAACACCCAGGACTGATCTCCTTTAGAATGGACTGGTTGGATCTCCTTGTAGTCCAAGGGACTCTTAAGAGTCTTCTCCAACACTACAGTTCAAAAGCATCAATTCTTCAGTGCTCAGCTTTCTCTATAGTCCAACTCTCACATCCATACATGACCACTGGAAAAACCATAGCCTTGACTAGATGAACCTTTGTTGACAAAGTAATGTCTCTGCTTTTTAATATGCTGTCTAGGTTGGTCATAACTTTCCTTCCAAGGAGTAAGCGTCTTTTAATTTCATGGCTGCAATCACCATCTGCAGTGATTTTTGGAGCCCAGAAAAATAAAGTCAACCATTGTTTCCACTGTTTCCCCATCTATTTGCCATGAAGTGATGGGATCAGATGCCATGATCTTAGTTTTCTGAGTGTTGAGCTTTAAGCCAACTTTGTCACTTTCCTCTTTCACTTTCATCAAGAGGCTCTTCGCTTTCTGCCATAAGGGTGGTGTCATCTGCATATCTGAGGTTATTGGTATTTCTCCCAGCAATCTTGATTCCAGCTTGTGCTTCCTCCAGCCCAGCGTTTCTCATGATGTACTCTGCATATAAGTTAAATAAGCAGGGTGGCAATATAATAACAGGCAAACAATAGCAAGTCTACTCTTCAGAATAGCAAGATTATAAAATACTCAGAGGGCACGTGTGTCGTGTGTGTGTGTGTGTGTGTGTGTCTGTGTGTGTGTGTGTGTGTGTGTTTAGAATTCTTTTTATCCAGGAAACAGCACACAGGACACATAGTAGGTGCTCAGTAAGAATTTAGTCAAGAATTACAAACATTTTTTCAGAGCTAGAAAGACATTTCTTAGAGATTATCTAGGTTATTCCATCTCCTTATCAGCTCCCCCCTTTTTGTAAATGATGATCCTGAGGTCCTAAGAGAGTGACTGAGTTGCTGGTGATTGCTCAAACACTTGACCTGTTTTGAGGGATCTTATAAAAAGCAGTCATCTTGCATTTTTGTACCGATGTCTTTAAGGATCACTTGTGAGTCACTGTGTGGCTCCCCAAGGAGTAGCACTATCAAGAATGCTTTCCTTTTTGATTTTTTAGCACTTTATTTGCCCTCTTCAAAGTTCATGGATTATTAAACTTTCAAGGCAAAGTATTCTTTATAGCTATGTTACAAATTGTCCTCTTTATAAGGGTCCATGAAATAAATTTCTCAAGAAACTCAGACTGAGGAATATTTGTCATTCTTCTGACAACTTGTTTGTGTTTACTTTATAGAAAGTATGATTATGCTTTCTTCTTCAACTTTGCTGTAAGGAAATCCAGACTCAGATTTGTGAAATTAAACATGTTTTTTAATGTAAAAATAAGTATTTATTTTGTGTATATGGTAGTTCTTAGACCCTGAAAGTGAAATCAAACATCTTAATAAGACAGAGCATGTTATGACTTATATTTTGTAAACTACCCTAAAACTTTGTCCTCAGTTTTTTCTGCCTTCTTTTCCTGTTTATTCTTATTTTCTCCCTTCTTGTTTTTATCTTATTGAACTATGGATATTTTTAAGCTGTGTGAGATCTTTTTCAATATTATGCTTAACAAGCATCTTCTACTATTTATTGCACATCAAAGTATGTGAGAAACTGTCAATAGACCCACTGTAGAATTTGTGGTGAGACAAACTTAAAAGATGGAGAATCCAATTACACTGTCTTTTTAGTACTGGAAAAAAATTGGGAGCCCTAATTTGTGTGTCTGCAAAGAGTTGGACATGACTGAGCAACTGAACATAATAGGTGGGGTCACAAAGAAGTGGACACAACTGGGTAACTGAACAACAATGATAACAATAGGCAGAAAGAATATAAAAAGAATAGAGGGTTCTTTCAACTTCAAAGAGGCACTAAATGGGAAAATAAATATTGTATTAAACACATATTTTAAAATATGGTATACCTTACAAATATACGGTTGACTGCTGAACACTGTGAGAGTGTGGGGATGGAGCAGGAAGCTGGATAGTTTGTAGAATCAGGACTCAAACCCTAGTTCTTTTGATTCCACATATTGTGATCTCTAATCAAATATAGACTTCCCCCGCCATAGCCAGTTAGTTAAAGATCTGTAAAATGAAAATACAGGTGCAATATTTACTGGAAAAAAAAATCCTCATGTAAGTGGGCCCATACAGTTGAAACCTGCTTCAAAGGTCACCTGTAATCTATTAAGAGTGAACATAACCCAGGATTCCCTCAAGTGGTTTAGTAGCCCTGAATGGCAGTTATAGGCTTAAGTCTGACCTGAAAATTATATTGTGGGATGACTCAACCCCAGAAATGTGGAATGTTTCAGTATCTCTTCTGTAAGTTTTATAGTCCTTGTTAAAGATATAAATAGGACTCTGTCTCATCTGTTTTTTGAACAAGATTTCAGTCTGCACTTCAGCTAATCATTCCAGTTGTTAAGGATTTTTAGAAAACTGAGGAAGCAGCCCCAAAAATTGATTGGAAAAGTAGTTTGGGATGGTTTAAATTGTTTTCTTTATGAGTTAATAGATTTTCATCTTAGAAGTTAAGACTAAATTGATGACAATCAAGTCCATATTTTGTGTAAAAAATCGGTAGGTATTTTTTCTATAAGTATCTATAAAGTTTAAGAGGATTTGACTTATAAAAATTTTAACAGATGATCTTATGATTCTAACTGAAAATGTATAACTGAATACACATTTTATTAACATAAGCTAGGATTTATATCCTTAAGACTCTGAGGTCTCTTTTTTCTCTGCCTCCTTGCAAATCACTGTAAGAAAATAATTAGTGTAATTCAATTACTCACCAGTTTACAGGTTAATGCTTAATTTCTAGGTGCTGTTTCTTCTTGTGTGCCAGCTGTCTTATTTTCCCTGGGGGTACTGTGCACTTTCACACCTATTGTGTTTCTTCAGGCTGTTGGACACTCCCTGTCCTGTTTCTGCTTGGAAAAACTTAACCCATCCTTGAAGGCACAGTGGAAAAGTCTCCTTGACTGACATCTTCCACCTCCTCCTCTACAAGAAGGATTTTCTACATCCTCTGTGTGTTCTGGTTTCCCTGCCCTGAAATAAGTATGTTTGACTGTCAGTGGTGTGCTCATGCATCCATAAAGGCAAATGTCCGGTCAATAATAATCACTTAATACATATTAAATTGAGCTAACCTAGTGAGTTAGATTGGCATAAGTTAAATATGCTGACCAGCTAGATAACAGACCATTCATTACTCAGCCAACTCTTATTTAGTATCTCATAGAATCACTGGGGGCTTTCCTGGTGGCTCAGTGGTAAAGAATTGCAAGAGATATGAGTTCAATCCCTGGGTCAGGAAGATACCCTGGAGAAGGAAATGGCAACCTGCTCCAGTATTCTTGCCTGGGAAAGCCCATGGATAGTGGAGCCTGGTGGGCTACAGTCCATGGGGTTCATGGAGTTGGACACAACTCAGCGAGTACAAGCAAAATCATAGGTATTTGAAAGATAATCTAGTTCTAGCTCATATTTTGTGTTCTATGGAGAATTTGATTTGAAGAAAGGTTTCTGTAAACATGGAACAACATGAAAGCCACTTATTCTGGACAAACTATTTTCTGATGAATAAACAAGATTTTTAAATATAAAATCTAGGTAGTCTGATTTCTTTTGAAAAATTAAAAGTCCCAGCAACATGGTTGCAGTTTCTCATTCTTGGAAAGTGTCAGTCTTCTTGGAACCCGTGCCACAGTCCTCACCACTCTCTGATGCAGAAGTGAGCTATCAAGAGCAGTACTGAACCCCCAAATGCTGACTCTGGCCCCATAGAAATACACCTGGCTTCTTCCTTCATGTTATTTGACTATCACTGAAGGCTATTGAACTTGAGGCTCCAGAGATTTGCAGTAGATGGGTTTCTATGAAGTATTGGGGGGGATATTGTTTACAAATTAAACTCCTTCTGAAATGCATATTCTCTGCTATTTAGAGGAATCAATTGTAACTGTAAACTAACTCTTCATCAGACGAGCACTGCTGCTGCTGCTGCTGCTAAATTGCTTCATTCATGTCTAACTCTTTGTGACCTCATGGACTGTAGCCTTCCAGGTTCCTCTATCCATGAGATTCTCCAGGCAAGAATACTGGAGTGGGTTGCCATTTCCTTCTCCAAGGGATCATCCTGACCCAGGGATTGAACCCTCAAATAAGCGCACTTGATTGTATTTCTGTTACCTTGACAAGAGCTACGGCTCAGTTTGGCAGACAATTCTGAGAGCTCAATTTGTCCTATTAAAATTCTATAAAATTTTTTTCCTTTTATTATTTACTTTTGCACAGGGGAAGCTTGGGTTTAGTGTGATTGTTCTTCCTGTGCAGTAATCTGTGTGGCTTTCTTTTCCTACATGGATAAGGTCATAGTGCTTATACAGTTTTTGGCATGAGAATAAAATGGTTGGCAAGACAAGTTGGAGTCTGAGCAACAATAATTTCTGCCAGGGGCATGGTGAGCTCATTAGAGTTATAAATTCAAGCTTTTTTTTTCACCATAGGAGGTTTTCCTTTTTATATATGATTTAAAAAAACTTTTATTAGTGTATCAATTTCATATAAAATTTGCACATGCTTAGTGGTAAAGAGTTCAGTGATTTTTGGCTTCAGAACATTTTCATCATCCCCAAAAGTCCCTTTGTCCTCATTTGCAGTTAATCCCTTCTCCCTCCCACTTGCCAAGTCCTAGCAAAGCCTGAGCTAGGAACATACTCGCGCCAGTCCTGACCTCATCACTCCCACCACCAATGCTACTGGACAAGGGTGTTGCCATCCCTCCAAGTGGAGCGAACTCCCTTCCCCCGGAGCACAGCCTGCCCCCTGCCTACTAAGCTGGAGGGGCTCCAGGCAAGAATGCTTCAGACTCCCACTGTTCCTACTTACAGGTCAGCTCTTTTTTTAAGCACAAATGTTTCACAGATTATTGTTTAATGCTGTTGGGGGGAAAGGGTTTGTTGACCTCCTCACTCAGCCTTTAGCCAGAAGGCTCCCTTTTATATTGGTTTTTCTGGATGATATCAATGGCCAGCTGATTGGAACTTTGTAATCTATTGCTGTCTCTTTTTATGTTACCATCTTCATCTGTTTCCTTTGCTCTGCACCACCTTCAAGATGGGCTGTAGTTAGCTATTGCAACACTAGATTTATTTACATTAATGTCATTTCCTTGCTGTTGACTTTTTATATCAGCCTGGTATCTCAGTTCTGTTTTTATTGGGTTTTTTCATAATTTTGTGAAGTTACTTTCTTCTGTGTTTTTGAAAATAGATATGTTTTTAAAATTTTTACTTGATTTTGTAATATTAATAATTTTTCTCTGTATTTTTATAGCAAGAATATTCTTTGGTTTGCAAACGCCCCATGTTATATAACTTTCCAAAGTACTCAACTGAACAAAGAAGAATAGGTTCCATGACATTTGACCGCTGAGAGGACCCATATTCTCTTGTCATCTACCAATGCACCATCAGAATTCCCTTTTGGGAAATATGCTAGAGGCCAACCAGATACACACATCCCTAGCATTTAAGTTTTTAATGTCTAGAAGACATTTATCCTGTTTAATATTACTTTATTGAGGTGTGACTATTTTTGTTCCCATTACCTGGTTTTCTAACTATAGTGTACGTATTACTGAAACTTTGAATCAGCATATAGCTCATGCTTTGTTGGAAGTAGAACATCCAGTACCCCAAGTGGATGCCTTCCTCTTTCTGCCCCCACCTACTCAGGTCTTAACCCGACAGAGTATAATTTTGATGGGCGCTTGAGCTCATGCTGCTGCTAAGTAGCTTCAGTCATGTCTGACTCTGTGCGACCCCATAGACGGCAGCCTACCAGGCTCCCCCGTCCCTGGGATTCTCCAGGCAAGAACACTGGAGTGGGTTGCCATTTCCTTCTCCAATGCATGAAAGTGAAAAGTGAAAGTGGAGTCGCTCAATCGTGTCCAACTCCTAGCGACCCCATGGACTGCAGCCCACCAGGCTCCTCCGTCCATGGGATTTTTGACAAGAGTACTGGAGTGGGTGGCCACTGCCTTCTCCGCCTTGAGCTCAGGTTCAAATACCGGTTGTTGTAAGTTTCCCTAGGAATGAAACACTGAAGAATCCTCCAGGAAGAATTCTTTTAGGGAGGAAGATTCTCCTCAGGAACTAGGTCTCTAATACAATGGTTATTTTTTACATCTGCGTTGCTATCTTTCAGAGACCTTTATATATGAGCTCACCGGCCATGATTTCTCAGTATGACTCATCTACATTACGGTTAGAACTAATTCCTCACGGTGATTTAAAAACATCCTTGATATCACTGATGATTTAGTTTCTACTGCTATTTTATTTTCTTATCACATTGCTATTTTAAAGTTGAAGTGGAAACTTAGCAACCTGCTAGCATGTAATAAAAGTTTCCAAATACTGGCTAAACTAATGAAATGTTCTCTTGTCCAGGGGAGATTTTTTTCTATGACCCTTAATATTTTTAGCTTAAGTTCCTTAAAAATTTGCATTTTCTGCTCTACTTTGTATACAAAGAAGTATCTTGGAGGAGTGTGTACTAGAGCAGCAAATCTCAAATTTTAATATACAAGGCATCTAAAACTTTGTGTGCACAGATCCCCTGGGGGTGCTGTTAAAATGCAGACTCTGCAATTCTCACAAGCTCCCTGGTGATGTAGACACTGCTGTTAAGAGCAGTAAGGTGCTGGGAGGGCTGACCTGATTTGGAGCCAGCTTGGATTTGGGTTACCATTCAGGAAGATACAAACAGGGAAAATCCTGAAATATCTCCATTTCCAGACTCACTGAGGGCCCAGTGTTCTATAACCTAGTGTTCTATGACCTCTCCCCCCAAAGCAGAGACTGTCACCAAGTGATTACTCTGTCAATAATGTGTGCCATTTCACATTCAAATACTCATGGCCTTTTTTTTTTTTTTAATCTGGGAGGGGATTGTTAGAGGACGAATGTGACAGCCACAGATTAGACTTATCATTTCCATGACACCAATCATATGTTATTTATTTATTTAAAATGTCTAAGAGTTTGAGTTTGTTGTGTAGCAAGTGATGTTACAAAAATTCAGACTGTCCTTTGAGGAGCAAGAGATTACGTAGCTTCACAAAAGGATTTCTGAAAAGAATGTAATCTTCCTAGGAAAATAGCCAAGGTTGTGTCTGGAGCTATGGTTTAGAAAGTTGGCCTTGCTCTAGAAGAACTGTGTTGTGGCTGTTGTAACATTCCATAAAAGTAAATACCCTTTTGATCTGGAAGATTTGACAGTCAATAAAATAAATGCCCTTGTCAATTTGGATGATACGTTATAGAAGTCCCCTCAAAACAGATTCCATTGTAGTGTTCTGTTTGCCAAAGGTCCGTCTAGTCAAGGCTATGGTTTTTCCAGTGGTCATGTATGGATGTGAGAGTTGGACTGTGAAGAAAGCTGAGCGCCGAAGAATTGATGCTTTTGAACTGTGGTGTTGGAGAAGACTCTTGAGAGTCCCTTGGACTGCAAGGAGATCCAACCAGTCCATTCTAAAGGAGATCAGCCCTGGGTGTTCTTTGAAAGGAATGATGCTAAAGCTGAAACGCCGATACTTTGGCCATCTCATGGAAAGGGTTGACTCATTGGAAAAGACTCTGATGCTGGGAGGGACTGGGGGCAGGAGGAGAAGGGGACGACAGAGGATGAGATGGTTGGATGGCATCACCGACTCGATGGACGTGAGTTTGAGTGAACTCCGGAGTGAGTGATAGACAGGGAGGCCTAGCGTGCTGCGATTCATGGGGTCGCAAAGAGTCAGACTCAACTGAGCGACTGAACTGAACTGATGGTGTCGGACTTAAGTCAGAGTTAATTTTCAGGGTAAGACTGCTTTGATCCCCCTGCCTACTTGTCATCCACTATTTCCTAGACATCTCCTCCAGCACAATTACTTCCTTATTCTAGTATTTTCTTTAGAGAATCTTCTTCATGACTGACAGTTTCAGTGTATGGGTTATATATACATTTTTTACCAGTAGGTCCTTCTTGGTTATCTGTTTTAAATATAGCAGAGTGTGCATTTCAATCCCAAAGCCCAATTTATTGGTTATGTTGTGGCTGAGCATTACAAGGCTGAGAATTCCATACAAGTTGTATGGAAATGCCTAAATGGATTTGGCTCCTTAGCATCATGTTTTTAAGGTTCATCCACATTGTAGCATGGATCAGTATTTCATTCTTTTTTTATGGATAAGTAACTCCTTTGTTAATTGATGATACCACATTTATTTTATTTTTTAACTTTACAATATTGTATTGGTTTTGCCACATATCATAATGAATCCACCACAGGTATACATGTGTTCCCCATCCTGAACCATCCTCCCTCCTCCCTCCCCATACCATCCCTCTGGGTCATCCCAGGGCACCAGCCCCAAGCATCCAGTATCGTGCATCGAATCTGGACTGGCGACTCATTTCATATATGATATTATACAAGTTTCAATGCCATTCTCCCAAATCATCCCACCCTCTCCCTCTCCCACAGAGTCCAAAAGACTGTTCTATACATCAGTGTCTCTTTTGCTATCTTGTATACAGGGTTATTGTTACCATCTTTCTAAATTCCATATATATGCGTTAGTATACTGTATTGGTGTTTTTCTTTCTGGCTTACTCTGTATAATAGGCTCCAGTTTCATCCACCTCATTAGAACTGATTCAAATGTATTCTTTTTAATGGCTGAGTAATACTCCATTGTGTATATGTACCACAGCTTTCTTATCCATTCATCTGCTGATGGACATCTAGGTTGCTTCCATGTCCTGGCTATCATAAACAGTGCTGCGATGAACATTGGGGTACACGTGTCTCTTTCAATTCTGGTTTCCTCAGTGTGGATGATACCACATTTTGTTTATCCATTCATCCATTCATCTGTTGATGGACATTTGTATTGTTCCCACTTTTTGTCCACTATGGACAATGTTGCTATGAGCATTTACTTATGAATTTGTGTGTGGACGTGTGTTTGTTTTCAGTTCTCTTAGCTAGGTACCTGGTCGTCAAATTGCTGTATCACATGAGAACTCTATATTTGATATTTTTGAGAAACTGCTAGAGTCTTTTCCAAAGGAGCTACATCATTTTACTGTCTCATTGCAGTTGGCCTTTCCTTTCCTTTTTCATTTAGTTATTCTTCTATAGTGGGCATATATTACTTTAATAATTAGGAAACAAGATGGACTTTTAAAAATTTGTAAACCCCAATCTGTAGGTCCCAGGCCTGTTGCAACGGGCTTTTAATCCATTTGGGTGCCAGTTTTGTCTTTAAACTGAGCAAAGACCCACTTATGCTGTATATAGAAGCTATTGTGATCAAAAGGAAACAGATTCTTTGTTGGAGGAAAGAATCTGCACCCAATCAGTTTATCCAAAATTACAGACCTGTTGCAAAGAGGTGTGAGCTAAATGTTCTTCACAGGATTCCCTGTGTGAGTTGTTAAGGTCCTATCCTAAGTGTTCTCTGTTACACCTACCTGTGAAAGTGCACTGAAACCACCTCTGCTGATCAGGAAACTCAGGATAGGGAAGGGGAGAAGAGGGATGGGAATAACTGTGAGTGGAAAAAATCCATTTCAGTACATTTGGGATAGGTTGCTTTGTCTATACAACCATCTATCTATATACGTCTGTCTGTATACCCGTGTTTATGTCTGTAACTATATCTGTTGAAGTTGGCTATCAGAATTTGACTCATTCAAAGTATGGAAGTGATTTGCTTAAATAAATACTATAACCTATATGTAAAAGTATGTTTCTGAGTAGTATGGGAGAACCTAAACCAATGTAAGCATCGATTTCTTGTCTGTCACAATCATCATGTGTGAGAAACTGGTGGAGCTCAATTTATGTAACTTTAAGGGCTCGGTAACAGTTCTGTGCTGAGCTATACTGGAGCCTGAGGGTAAAAAGAAAAATCAGTAATATTGATCCTGACTTTGTTGAAGGTTTGATGTTTTGTTCATCATGGATTTTGTTTGCATTAACTTTGATTTTTAAAAATATTGCACTATACTAACGCATATATATGGAATTTAGAAAGATGGTAACAATAACCCTGTGTATGTGACAGCAAAAGAGACACCGATGTATAGATCAGTCTTATGGACTCTGTGGGAGAGGGAGAGGGTGGGGAGATTTGGGAGAATAGCATTGAAACATGTATAATATCATGTATGAAACGAGTCGCCAGTCCAGGTTCGATGCACAGTACTGGATGCTTGGGGCTGGTGCACTGGGACGACCCAGAGAGAGGGTAGGGGAGGGAGGAGGGAGGAGGGTTCAGGATGGGGAACGCGGGTATACCTGTGGTGGATTCATTTCGATATTTGGCAAAACTAATACAATATTGTAAAGTTTAAAAATAAAATAAAATTTAAAAAAAAGAAAAAAAATATTGCACTAAATATTATGTATCTTAATAACTAAGATTTTTGGTATTCTCTTAAATTGTGTGCCCAAGGGGCACTAAGGCTTCACCTTAGTCTCAGCTCTGACACTGACTCTATTTAGAATTCTTTAGGTAAAGAAACTAGAAAACTGAGTGGCGATTTATTCATTGAGAAACCAAGACGTAGATTAGATTATTTGCTGTAGTCATACAGTGACCTAACTGGGGATCAGAAGAATTTCTCCTCACTCCTAGTCTTGTATCAAATCATAGGTGATACTCCCTTGTTATATATTTACTGAAGTCTGATCCCTTCACCTCAATTCCAATTTCACATGTTCGATTAGAAAAATGAAAAATTTCTAACTTTTTCAATATTGCCTCTCCAATTTTTTAATACTCACAAAAGCAGTACAAATTTCCCAATCACTAACAATTTAATCCTCATTCCCGACCTTTTAGAATTTTCTGTACAGGAGAAGCACTCTGTTTTAAAACCAAGAAAGAAATTAATACTACCCTGGAGTGGAATTTGGATTTTTTTTCTGCATAATTCCTTCATTCCTCTCAGAGAGATTAGGGACCAAAATCTCTGAATCTTTCTTTTTAGCCTACTTCTAAAAGCTTTTCAGTTTAAAAGTAAGATAGAAGGGCCAGAGGGTTATGGAAATTTAATGCATCGAAATGTTTGTCAAACCCATTGGAAAAACAAACAGCACATCCTGGAGCTATTATTGGCACAGCAAATAATGAGTGACATTCAGAGTTTATGCTGTTTGCTCTCTGATACTGCTGGAACGAGTGTACGTCACACACGGGAGTTACCAAGTGGTGACTCTTTCTGGGCTGACCAATAATTATTTGTTCTTCAGTTTATTATCACAATGAAATAAAATCTTTATTTTTTGTAGTTCAAATCACTGGGGAAGAAAGAAACAGACCCATGAAAAGAGGGCATCATTTTAGCCCAGCATTTTCCAAAGTTATCCCTTGAGGGTAGTTATAAAAATGGTTTCTTGAAAAAAAGAATTGGAAAACACTGCATACTAAGTGCCAGTCTTGGAAATGTACATCCTCATTAACATAGGGAGGCTCTGAGAAATCCTTCAAGGGGAAACAAAAATCTATAGCATTTTGTTTAACTCAATTTTGCCCAATTTTTGTTATAGAAACTTTTTTGTGAAACAAATGCCCCCAAACTTAAAGTCTGAAAACAATAATCATTTCCTTATTTTTCATAGTTTCTATGAGTCAGGAATTTTAGAAGGACTCAGCTGGGTGGTTGTGGCTTGGAATCTTTCATGTGGTCCAGACAGGTGGTGACTGGTGCTAGAACAGCAGGTAGGAGCAGATGGGAATCTCTCTTCATATCTCATTAGGGCTTCTCCTTGTGATCTTTCCATTTAGGCTCCATTGTACTTCCCAACAGCATGGCGTCCTCAGGGCAGTAGGATTGTTCCATGGAAACTCAGAGTTCCAAAAACGTATTTCAACTCATAAGGTGAAAGCCACCGTGATATAACCTTGACTATAACCTTAGAAATTATGCAGCATTACTTTCACTGTTTTCTGTTAATTACAGGTGAGTTACAAGACCACAAGAATAAGGGAATTCAATTCCACATCTTTCTGAGAAAGTGGCAAAGTTCCATAAGAGCCTGTAGACAGGAGATACTCTTGCTACTGTATTTGGAAAATACAGAACCCTGTTTTTCCTATGGTATCTATTCAATGTTGGTTCCATGAAACATACTTTGTGAATTTGCTTTAAGCAGTAATCACCGGAGCTGTTTCTGGTAGAAGCAGAAGTAGAAAGACAGATTGACTGGTCAGAAACATCTGTCTTCACAAGTTCTGGAGATACCCAGATATACAAGTCACAAAAGAATTACTTGGCATGACTGTACTAAAAGATACCATTATTTAAAATCCTGTATGGATGTACCCACTTAGGTATTTAGATTTCATGACTCAGAAAAAGTTAATACTCTAGCCTTCTTCATTGAGGCCAGTGACTGAATCAGGTTGTATGCAATCTCTTTGCACTTAGATTTTAGACTGCAGTAGGTTCACAAGTGATCTACTATAATCCATAATGGCCCTGGAAAATATTCTGCAAGTAAAGTGGGTCTTTAACAAATTGAATGTCTTTGAGAAAAATACCAATAAGCCACTGGTGTTTTAGAGAGACATACCAATAAGCTACTGGTGTTTCTTGAACCTCCTAACCCTTAAATTCTTGTCCTAGGATCTACTTATGGGGCAACCCAAACTATGACATACCATTGTTAGGAGTGGAAAAGTATTGATACTTAAATATTTGAAATATTGTATATGGAATTGCATCAATACCAATAGCACAGAGAAAATCAGTTGAATTTTGCAAACAGAGTGGGGAGAAAGATTATGAAATGCATTGTTAGAGAAATGGAAGGACCTTGTTGGATTTAAAAGCAGTAATTTACTCAAGAGAGCTAGCTTGAGAACAGTATCCCCCAGCTGGAGGTGACTCCCAAAACATCAGGTACTAGACTTTCAACATTTGAAAGTTGGGGCCTTAGATAAAATCTTAGTCATCACACTAAAACCATCTCCTCAGAAATGGAGGGCTTGGTGATATGTCTCTCAAAACTTGGCTACCCTGCTTCATAAATATTTTTTCCCATCTCAGATGTTCTTCATCAGTTAGTTCAGTCACTCAGTAGTATCCGACTCTTTGTGATCCCATGAATCACAGCATGCCAGGCCTCCCTGTCCATCACCATCTCCCGGAGTTCACTCAAACCCATGTCCATCAAGTTGGTGATGCCATCCAGCCATCTCATCCTCTGTCATCCCCTTCTCCTCCTGCCCCCAATCTCTCCCAGCATCACAGTCTTTTCCAATGAGTCAACCCTTTGCATGAGGTGGCCAAAGTACTGGAGTTTCAGCTTCAGCATCAGTCCCACCAATGAACATCCAGGACTGATCTTCTTTAGGATGGACTGGTTGGATCTCCTTGCAGTCCAAGGGACTCTCAAGAGCCTTCTCCAACACCACAGTTCAAAAGCATCAATTCTTCAGTGCTCAGCTTTCTTCACAGTCCAACTCTTACAGCCATACATGACCATTGGAAAAACCATATCCTTGACTAGATGGACCTTTGTAGGTAAAGTAAAGTCTCTGCTTTTCAATATGCTACCTATGTTGGTCATAACTTTCCTTCCAAGGAGTAAGCGTCTTTTAATTTCATGGCTGCAGTCATCATCTGCAGTGATTTTGGAGCCCCAAAAAATAAAGTCTGACACTGTTTCCACTGTTTCCCCATCTATTTCCCATGAAGTGATGGGACCAGATGCCATGATCTTAGTTTTCTGAATGTTAAGCTTTAAGCCAACTTTTCACTCTTCTCTTTCACTTTCATCAAGAGGCTTTTTAGTTCCTCTTCACTTTCTGCCATAAGGGTGGTGTCATCTGCATATCTGAGGTTATTGATACTTCTCTCAGCAATCTTGATTCCAGCTTGTGCTTCTTCCATCCCAGCATTTCATACAAGCTTGTTTTCAGGCTAATCCTAGTCTAAGGAAGAGCCACACATTCTAAAAATAATGAACAGGCTTCCACTTAATATCTCACTCATGTGAATTATAGGCTTAAATGAGAAAAGGGCACTCTTTTAGGAATAAATACTCCAGAATGATAACAATGTTTGACCGTAAAGCAAGAGCTGTTAAATCTTAATTGACTTTAAGTCAAAGTACTTAAAATTCATTCCCACACTTAGTGATGAATTTTTACTAATTTTATCCAGAGTCCTCTGGGCCCAAAGGTACTATTTGAAAGTCATCTGACAAGAGTTAAGAGTATATCAGATCAGATCAGTCGCTCAGTCGTGTCCAACTCTTTGTGACCCCATGAATCGCAGCACGCCACGCCTCCCTATCCATCACCAACTCCTGGAGTTCACTCAGACTCATGTCCATCGAGTCAGGGATGCCATCCAGCCATCTCATCCTCTGTCGTCCCCTTCTCCTCCTGCCCCCAATCCCTCCCAGCATCAGAGTCTTTTCCAATGAGTCAACTCTTCGCATGAGGTGGCCAAAGTACTGGAGTTTCAGCTTTAGCATCATTCCCTCCAAAGAAATCCCAGGGCTGATCTCCTTCAGAATGGACTGGTTGGATCTCCTTGCAGTCCAAGGGACTCTCAAGAGTCTTCTCCAACACCACAGTTCAAAAGCATCAATTCTTTGGCGCTCAGCCTTCTTCACAGTCAAACTCTCACATCCATACATGACCACAGGAAAAACTATAGCCTTGACTAGACAGACCTTTGTTGGCAAAGTAATGTCTCTGCTTTTGAATATGCTATCTAGGTTGGTCATAACTTTCCTTCCAAGGAGTAACGTCTTTTAATTTCATGGCTGCAGTCACCATCTGCAGTGATTTTGGAGCCCCCAAAAATAAAGTCTGACACTGTTTCCCCATCTATTTCCCATAAAGTGATGGGACCAGATGCCATGATCTTAGTTTTCTGAATGTTGAGCTTTAAGCCAACTTTTTCACTCTCCACTTTCACTTTCATCAAGAGGCTTTTTAGTTCCTCTTCACTTTCTGCCATAAGGGTGGTGTCATCTGCGTATCTGAGGTTATTGATATTTCTCCCAGGAATCTTGAGTCCAGCTTGTGTTTCTTCCAGTCCAGCGTTTCTCATGATGTACTCTGCATATAAGTTAAATAAACAGGGTGACAATATACAGCCTTGACATATTCCTTTTCCTATTTGGAACCAGTCTGTTGTTCCATGTCCAGTTCTAACTGTTGCTTTCTGACCTGCATACAGATTTCTCAAGAGGCAGATCAGGTGTTCTGGTATTCCCATCTCTTGAAGAATTTTCCACAGTTTATTGTGATCCACACAGTCAAAGGCTTTGGCATAGTCAATAAAGCAGAAATAAATGCTTTTCTGGAACTCTCTTGCTTTTTCCATGATCCAGCGGACGTTGGCAATTTGATCTCTGGTTCCTCTGCCTTTTCTAAAACCAGCTTGAACATCAGGAAGTTCACAGTTCACATATTGCTGAAGCCTGGCTTGGAGAATTTTGAGCATTACTTTACTAGCGTGTGAGATGAGTACAATTGTGCAGGAGTTTGAGCATTCTTTAGCATTGCCTTTCTTTGGGATTGGAATGAAAACTGACCTTTTCCAGTCCTGTGGCCACTGCTGAGTTTTCCAAATTTGCTGGCATATTGAGTGCAGCACTTTCACAGCATCATCTTTCAGGATTTAGAATAGCTCAACTGGAATTCCATCACCTCCACTAGCTTTGTATGACATACACAATAACTTGATTTTTTTCTTTGTTTTTATTTAAAAGTAACTGATCTATGTAGGGATAAAACCATTGATTTTGCTGAAATTGTGATTAACAAATTACTAGGTATGAGTTTGAGAAGAAAATAATATGGAATAAAAACTATTATATTGAACCTGTCATTATTTTTAAAGAGTCTCAGAATTGCTAAGATGTTCCATAATGAAAATATTTTGTCTTTATATAAATAACCACTTCAGTATTCTTGCCTTGAGAACCCCATGAACAATATGAAAAGGCAAAAAGATAGGACACTGGAAGATGAACTCCCCAGGTTGGTAGGTGCCCAATATGCTACTGGAGATCAGTGGAGAAATAAGTCCAGAAAGAAGGAAGGGATGGAGCCAAAGCAAAAACAACACCCAGTTGTGGATGTGACTGGTGATAGAAACAAAGTTACAGGCTGTAAAGAGCAATATTGCATAGGAACCTGGAATGTTAGGTCCATGAATCAAGGCAAATTGGAAGTAGTCAAACAGGAGATGGCAAGAGTGAATGTCGACATTCTAGGAATCAGCAAACTAAAATGGACTGGAATGGGTGAATTTAACTCAGATGACCATTATATCTACTACTTAGAAATGGAGTAGCCCTCATAGTAAGCAAAAGAGTCCAAAATGCAGTACTTGGATGCAATCTCAAAAACAGAATGATGTCTTTTCATTTCCAAGGCAAACCATTCAATATCACAGTAACTCAAGTCTATGTCCCAACCAGTAATGCTGAAGAAGCTGAAGTTGAACGGTTCTATGAAGACCTACAAGACCTTCTAGAAGTAACACCCAAAAAAGATACCCTTTTCATTATAGGGGACTGGATGGAAAAGTAGGAAGTCAAGAGATACCTGGAGTAACAGCAAATTTGGCCTTGGAGTACAGAATGAAGCAGGTCTAAGGCTAACAGAGCTTTGCCAAGAGAATGCACTGCTCATAGCAAACACCCTCTTTCAACAACACAGAAGACTCTACACATGGACATCACCAGATAGTCAATACTGAAATCAGATTGATTATAGTCTTTGCAGCCAAAGATAGAGAAGCGCTCTACAGTCAGCAAAAACAAGACCGGAGGCTGACTGTGGTTCAGCTCATGAACTCCTTATTGCCAAATTCAGACTCATATTCAAGAAAGTAGGGAAAACCACTAGACCATTCAGGTGAGACCTAAATCAAATCCCTTATGTGTCTAACTCTTTGTGACCCCGTGGACTGTGGCACAACAGGCTTCCCTGTCCATCACCAACTCCTGGAGCTTGCTCAAACTCATGTTCTTTGAGTCAGTGATGCCATCCAACCATCTCATCCTCTCAACCATCTCATCCCCTTCTCCTACCTTCAATCTTCCCCCAGCATCAGGGTCTTTTCAAATGAGTCAGTTCTTCGCATCAGGTGGCCAAAGTATTGGAGTTTCAGCTTCAGCATCAGTCCTTCCAATGAAAATTCAGGACTGATTTCCTTTAGGGTGGGCTGGTTGGATCTCCTTGCAGTCCAAGGGACTCTCAAGAGTCTTCTCCAATACCACAGTTCAAAAGTATCAATTTTTCAGCACTCAGCTTTCTTTATGGTCCTCTCAGGCACTCTATTTTTTTGGCCCTGTTCTTTGAGTTTTGGGACAGTGAATAGGAGCAAATAGCAACTCATCTAAGAAATATTGGGATATATTATCCACCACAAGTAGGTTTGGTTCTGGCTGAAAAGAGTAAAAAAATTAGGGAAATCATCTCTAAATTTGTTTCTGTGAGTCAGTGGCTCCTGCAGACTTTAGGGTACGCATCTCAGTAGACTTGCCAGGTTTCCCACATCCTTGCTATTATTAATAGTATCCTGTTTCACGCTCCCAGACAAAGGGTCACATGTAAAAGTGGTCACACCCCCAGATCAGGACACACTGTAACTAACTCTCACCCGCGGTGCATTGGAAATGAAGTTTCTTTTTGTTCCAGTCTATCATTTCACTTTTGTCCCTGCCTTTTCTTTCTCCACTCTTCCTGCCAGCACATTTACAACACTTTTATTCACATGGCTAGAATTGTTCTACTCTGGCACTCACTCTCCCAATCTCATTATTCTCTGTGACTTTTTATCACCCCATTCCTGCTTTTCCTTTCCCAGCTTGCTCTAACAGAAAGATAACTAAAGTCTCGACTAGGGGACTCATAACCTGGGGTCTCTGGATAGAATTGAAGGGGTTTTGAACTTCAATAGGGGAAAAAATCATTTATTTTCATTTCTACCCTACAATTCATTCATTTAGCATCTCCTTCTACTATGACTCTAGGCAACTGATCATATATTAGCAAAATGTGTGATTTGATCACCAACAGAAATCATATTTTCATTTCACATTAAAATCATTGAATAATCTCAAAATATAGTTTATGTCTGTCACTACTTCAAAACTATGTTAGTTACTGTACCAGGTGGCTAAATCATATTACATACACTATTAATAAACAGGCAAATATGTTAGATCACAAACTTCTTCACATTTTGATTACTGTATTTCAATATAATTGGTTTCCTTTGCAATCCTACATATTATAATTTATTCATTTGCAAACATTATTCAGGCACAGGCTCATATAGGCTGTCAGAGGTGTACATGGCAAAAAAAAGGGCTAAATGCTTCTGTGAACAAATAGACAGGGCTGAGAATCCATGCATGATTCTTTGGTGTCTGAGGAAAGCCCCAGTTATTATTTCAAATAAAAATATAATAGATCAAAACAAAATTAATTTGGTGATCTTTAATTAGAACCCCATTGTGCATAACACTTTTGGTGCTGATGGTGAACAGGAAATGTCTGGTAGTGTTGGTTATTTGTAAAAAGCTAAGAGCTGCCATCCAGGTGAGTAGGCAGCCACTGGGAATCCTCCCAGGGAAAATGTGGAGCTTTAGGTATAATGCTCCAGCTCCCAGTCTTTAGCCTATTGAATCTGGGATAGGAGTAGAAATCAAGTTGAGGCTCTCGGTCAATATTATTTCATATAATTCAGTTTTAACTCAGCCTCTCAAAACTTTTAGATTCTACTGGTAGAAAATTTCTGTTGCCTGGGATGACAAGCTTCTAGCCTAGAAAGACTGATTTCTCTGTTCCTTTTTTACATCAAACAACAGTCACTCCTGTTATGTGTGGAAAAATGAAAACAGGTGTGAACTGGTAAGACAGTAAGGACGCCATTATGGAGAATGTGTTTAAGATGGTCCAGATTCTAGGGGTTTGGTGAATCCTGTTCAGCTCAGATAAAAGTAATAGAGTGACATATCCAACTGATAATATCCTCCAGCTATTTATTTCAAATGAATAACCTTTTAATAAAAAAAGAATACTTACATCCAAGTATCTAATTTAGAATTCTTAGTTTTCACCAACTGGCTTTATGAAAGCCAACCAGTAACTCTTACCTCCAACACTAGTACAAAGCTCTGGTGTGGATTGAAGGACAGACCAGACTTAGGTTTTGTTTGCATTTTCCCATCATTTTGTAATTAAAAGTTTAAAATATGTTTAAAAATTAAAGGAATTGTATAGTTAACATCTATATTTGCCACCTTGGCTCTATAGTTGGGTGATAGCATATTTACTTTACCACAGTTCTATCAATCCATTCCTCTATCTGCGCATCAATCCATCTTCATTTTCTTTGAGTTCTTTTTCAAAGTTATGGACATCTGGTATACTTCACTCCTAAATACTTCAACATGTATATCATTACAATTCCTTTTTATTTTTGAGGTAAAATGTATATACAATTGGAGAAGGCAATGGCACCCCACTCCAGTACTCTTGCCTGGAAAATCCCACAGACAGAGGAGCCTGGTAGGCTGCAGTCCTTGGGGTCGCTAAGAGTCAGACACAACTGAGCTACTTCACTTTCACTTTTCACTTTCATGCATTGGAGAAGGAAATGGCAACCCACTCCAGTGTTCTTGCCTGGAGAATCCCAGGGACGGGGGAGCCTGGTGGGCTGCCGTCTATGGGGTCACACAGAGTCGGACATGACTGAAGCAACTTAGCAGCAGCAGTATATATAATGAAACACACATATTGTAAGTGTACCATTTATGGAGTTTTGACAAATGCAGACACCTGTGTTACCCATCCCATCCAGATGCAAACATTCCCACCATCTCAGAAAGTTGCCCCATGCCACCTTCCCATTCAGTCCCTACACCACCATCCCCCAGAGGTAATCACTCATCTGGATTTTTCCACTATAAATTGGCCTCACTTTGTTCATAAATAACATTTTTTAAGCTACAAATCAATACATATTTATTTAAGGGCATTTTAACATATTTATAGAAATACTGGAGATTATAAAAAGTATAAAACATTTTGTAGTCATTTTCATTTAAGCATTTTCTCAATTAATTAAAAACTCTTCAGGAAAATAACTTTTAATGGCTACATCATCATTGGCTGTTTGAATGAGCTCCATGATAATCCTATCA
Source organism: Bos indicus x Bos taurus (assembly GCF_003369695.1). Lineage (NCBI taxonomy): Eukaryota > Metazoa > Chordata > Mammalia > Artiodactyla > Bovidae > Bos > Bos indicus x Bos taurus. Next base: position 76,284,941 of record NC_040083.1, on the reverse strand, counting down.
TGGTAATACAGTTATCTCCCCTGTTGTCAGGAGGAAAGTGTGGCAGGTTCAGTAAGCAGGCCTGAAGGAAGATGAGTTGATTGAACAGAGACATACCGAGTAGTTTTAATTGCTCACCTCATGTTTTTCTTCCTCCTTTGCTGAGCTGTTTATATCTCAGCTGTTGGCCTCTGTGTTGATTTCTCTTACTCCCTAGTATTCTTAGTAAAAATCTTCTGATCATGCCCTATTCTGAAGGGATTCAGAAGCATTTCTAATGAAGGCTCACTTGGTTTTAATCCACCCAGGAGCTGACTGAGACAAGCAGCAGTGACCGTGGGCTTAGGGGAGACAAGGTCCTGCTCCATGCAGGGGCCCTTTTTAGCAGATTGACAGCAGTGGATCTAAGTTGGTCTGGAGACCACAGATGTGGGCATGATGGCACTCATACAAGCAGTTTCAAGGTAATGCATCAAAAGTTGCCCTGCCACTTCCCCACTAATTAATTGACAATATATTTTTAAAATAAAACTTTTCTTGTTCCTGTTATATGCAAGCCACTGTTTTACATGTTATATCTGCATTATATTAATCCCTAGAACATCTCTATGAGGTTCAGTTCAGTACAGTCGCTCGGTAATGTCCGACTCTTTGTAACCCCATGGACTGCAGCACGCCAGGCCTCCCTGTCCATCAGCAACTCCTGGAGTTTACTCAAACTCATGTCCATTGCATCAGTGATGCCATGCAACCATCTCACCCTCTGTCATCCCCTTCTCCTCCCATCTTCGATCCTCCCCAGCATCAGGGTCTTTTTCAATGAGTCGGTTCTTTGCATCAAGTGGCCAAAGTATTGGAGTTTCAGCTTCAGCATCAGTCCTTCCAATGAACACCCAGGACTGATCTCCTTTAGAATGGACTGGTTGGATCTCCTTGCAGTCCAAGGGACTCTCAAGAGTCTTCTCCAATACCACAGTTCAAAAGCATCAACTCTTTGGCGCTCAGCTTTCTTTATAGTCCAAGGAAATACGATAGCTTTGACTAGACAGACCTTTGTTGGTAAAGTAATGTCTCTGCTTTTTAATATGCTGTTTAGATTGGTCATAACTTTTCTTCCAAGGAGCAAGCGTCTTTTAATTTCATGTCTACAGTCATAATCTGCAGTGATTTAGGAGCCCCAGAAAATAAAGTTTCTCACTGCTTCCATTGTTTCCCCATCTATTTGCCATGAAGTGATAGGTATTATTATTTTCCTCATTTTGCTGAGGAGGAAAGCCTAGACTTAGTGAGGTTAAGTAACTTGCCTAACTTCACACGTGTAATAAGTAGTAGTTTGAACTGGAACCTAAACAAGGGGATTCAGATTCTGACTACCCTCTGCCTCATATCTATTCCTTACAGAAATAAAACATGAGGATGTTTCCTTCAGGATTTAATGTTTGGCTCTAAGCATGCCATCCATGATTTTTGTAGACTTGGCCTGGGTAGGCTCAGTTCACAACCAGGAGCACCAGGTTTCCAGATGGACCAGCGTCCAGAGCAGGGATCGAACGCTTTGTCTCTCAAGTGCCAGGTAGTTTGTATTTCAGGCCTTGCAGGCCATACAATCTGTCATAACTACTTAACTCTGCCTTTGTAGCTTCCCTAGATGGTACGTAAATAAACTAACATAGTCCTGTTTCAGTAACACTTTGTTTACACAATCAGATGGCGAATGCATTTGGCTGATGGGCCATAATTTGCTAACTCCTAGTCTTGAGAAGTGCTTAAAATACTATGGATAACAACTTCTTTGAGACTCAGATGAAAGTAATGGATTCCTTACCCATAAATGAGCCACATAAGCACATGCATAAAAGCTTTTGCATATTTTAATATATAGGTCAATATTTACAAGTGTGTGTGTGAAAGTTGCTCAGTCATGTCCAACTGTTTAATATACATATGTATATATTTAAATGGTATGATGTTTTTACCTATACTGATATGTTGCCTTGAAAATTTTTTCTTTTTCTGATTTGCAGAAAAATCAGAATACAAAATAATCTTTGCAAGTACTTTACCTTATAAATATTTTTCATGAGAAAATTAATTATATCCCCAACAAACTGAAGTAATTCCAATTTGTATATTGTATATTCAAAGCATAAAGCAAAGATTAAAGAGAAGGAAAGAGAAAACCAGGCATTTGTAAACAGTCACCCGACATCAAAATTGATCTTCACTAATCTTTTAGAGTAGAATTGTGGCCAAAGTAGTTTTAGTTTTCCACCTGCCTCTCTAACCACCTAATGCCCAGCTCTGATGAAGTTAATGGTAGCTCTCTGGCAGTAGGCAAGGACTCCTTCAGATATTTTAATAGAATCTGTGTAGTCAATATATATCAGATGCCAAAGGCAATCAGTGATTATGGCTTTCCGTCCAGAGTCACAAAATCAGATGTGTTGTCAAGCATCACAAATATACTTTCTGCACCGTATAAGAACTGTTTGGGAAACACATGTAGTGTCATGTTAAACACATCATTGTCTTTGCTGTGCTTAGTCACTCAATCATTTCTTTGCAACCCCGTGAACTGCAGCCCACTAGACTCTTCTGTCCGTGGGGACGCTCCAGGCAAGAATACTGCAGTGGATTGCCATGCCTTCCTCTAGGGGATCTTCCCAACCCAGGGATTGAACCCAGGTCTCCTGCATTGCAGGTGGATTCTTTACCATCTGAGCCACCAGGGAAGCCCAAGAATACTGAAGTGGGTAGCCTATCCCTTCTCCAGGGGAACTTTCTGACCCAGGACCAAACTGGGGGGTCTCCTGCATTGTAGGTGGATTCTTTACCAGCTGAGCTACCAGGGACACCCATGTCCCATTATATTTAGTGGTAAATCTTAAAAGAAATGCTATGTAAGACTCACTATATTTCATTTCTTTGTCAATTTCTAACTGAAGCTTGGTGTTGAGCAAAGAAAATAAGTGTAATGATCATGATGTCACTGTATGTTTTCCTTAATTTATCTCCATAGGAAACTATTCTTGGCTGAATAACATGGTGGTGACGATGGAAACTATACTTTAAGTGGCCACACCCAGGAGCATTCCATATCCCTTACACAACCATGTTCTTTGGTCACAATAAAGAAAATAATTTGAAATGAAAATATGTTTCCCCCAAAGATGAAATCAAGGCAACAGAAAAGAAGTTCAAGAAATAAAGATATATATTTGTGTCTGACTCATTGAGCCCTCCAAAGCTATCAAAAGAAAATTAGAGTGCATGGTTTATCAAAACAAAATCTTCTTTAGATATTTTTTGCAGCTATTTGAATAACTAGTGAACTGCAAGCTTTTGGTATGAAATCCTTCTTTTTAAATAGAGATATTATTGACATGTCATTTCTTTTTCAGCCTGCAAGGACTCTGTTAATGGATCCCAGATCACAGACAAAGCCATTGCAGCTTTAGTTAAAAAGCATGGAAACAGGTAAAATAATGATAAATATTTCATTTACATGTAGCTTCCATTTATGTATGTTTGTATTTCTTTATCTGATGTTCTTATCAAGCACTCATTGAGGTAGGCATTACCTACAGTTGTCTGTCAAGTAATCTGAGACTCAGAGACAGTTCAGTTCAGTTCAGTTTAGTCGCTCAGTCGTGTCTGACTCTTTGCAACCCCATGAATCGCAGCATGTCAGGCCTCCCTGTCCATCACCAACTCCCGAAGTTCACTCAAACTCATGTCCATCGAGTCGGTGATGCCATCCAGCCATCTCATCCTCTGTCGTCCCCTTCTCCTCCTGCCCCCAATCCCTCCAAGCATCAGGGTCTTTTCCAATGAGTCAACTCTTCGCATGAGGTGGCCAAAGTATTGGAGTTTCAGCTTTCCTTCCAAAGAAATCCCAGGGCTGATCTCCTTCAGAATGGACTGGTTGGATCTCCTTGCAGTCCAAGAGACTCTCAAGAGTCTTCTCCAACACCACAGTTCAAAAGCATCAATTCTTCGGCGCTCAGCTTTCTTCACAGTCCAACTCTCACATCCATACATGACCACTGGAAAACCATAGCCTTGACTAGACAGATCTTTGTTGGCAAAGTAACATCTCTGCTTTTGAATATGCTGTCTAGGTTGGTCATAACTTTTCTTCCAAGGAGCAAGTATCTTTTAATTTCATGGCTGCAGTCACCATCTGCAGTGATTTTGGAGCCCCAAAAAATAAAGTCTGACAGTTTCCACTGTTTCCCCATCTATTTCCCATGAAGTGATGGGACCAGATGCCATGATCCCAACCCAGGGAATGAACCCAGCTCTCCTGCATTGCAGGCAGATTACTTACTGTCTGAGCCACCAGGGAAGTCCATTACCTAGCCCATGAACCCTAGTTACCTTATTTATAAAATATGGGTAATAATAATCATCAAGGAGAGCTGTTGTGAAAATTAAAAAATAGTATACATAAAACCCTTAGTGACTAGTACTTAGTGTTTGCTCAATAAATGCTACTTTATTTTATTCCAGGCTCCATTGATTATCCCCCACTCTGAATGCCTACAGCACACATTCCCAACTGTTTCTATAATTATAACCTTGTCTTCTTAACCAACTTTTAACACAAGAATACTTTAAACCCCTACAGGAATGCAGGCACAATGCAAGACATAACTTGGGGAAACACCTCGAATGGCTTGTAAATTGTGTAGTAGCTTACTTGGTAGAAAAACACACCAAGGAGTGTGGCCCCTGTGATGTAAAAAAAAAAAAAAAAAAAGCCTGGAACTGTCCAATAAAACCTCATCAAATTGAAATCTGACTGGCAAAGTATTTAAGTAAATTAAGAAGGCCAACATTTCTTATGTAAGTTGGCAGCAGCTTGTGGTTTCTCTGAATTATCTCAAGTCTTTTGAATACTAGTCCTTGAACAATTTTGCCATAGTCAAATGGAAAGATAAAACTAGAAATGCAGTGTTGGCACTGAAATCCAAAATGGTCCCTTTTGCCATAGTTTCATATCTCATGGTCACTCACTTTGGAATATTAATACAATGCTTTGGTTCAGAAGGTTCCAGTGTACTTTTTCTTGTTTCTTTGTTAAAACTATTTTGACTGTATTTGCTTTGAATTATTTCTAATGCATCAGTTTTTAAAAAAATAATTGTATAGAACCTTTGTCTTTAGCATTTTAGCAAATATTTTCCTACATTATAGAAAGCTTGCTATTAGCATCATTTTAACCTTTTCAAAATGTATTAGCCATCTCTTAAGTTTTGAACAGTTAGGATGTTCCTAATGTTTTGAAGTAAAAGCTACACCAATGATACTTTTTGCATGGAGAGTCCCATCTCCCCCTTAATGACTATTAAGGCTAGATTCTTCAAAGTGGAATTTCTGGATTTAACTTTTCTTAATTTACATTTTCAAATGTTCTCAAGGACTGGATTAACATATACTCCATCAACAGTGGAAAAGAATGCCTGTTCATCATACACTTGCCAGTCACTGTTCTTTGGCAGTGGGGGTGGAAAATTGAGGGGTAGAAACAAAGTGAACTTCACTGATTTGATGAATAAAAAAGTTTTTTCTCTTGTAAGATTACTTTCTTATTCTTGTCTTTGATTACTTAGTTTTATCTTTATCTATTTGTTTGCTATTTGCATTTTGTCAATTATTAATTTTCTGTTCAAGTCCTATTGAAGGCATAGTGGGTTTTGTAACAAAGAAATTTCATTAATTTTAAGACAGCACAGTACTTTTCTATCTAGATGTCAGAATCTTCTATGTATGTTTTATTTTACTTCTTATATATTTGCTGAAACAATTTTTTTTTTACTTTAAAACATACAAAGTTAAAGGAGCACATAAAAACTGCCATTAATTTGTTAAAATGGCAACCCACTCCAGTACTCTTGCCTAGAAAATTCCATGGACGGAAGAGCCTGGTAGGCTACAGTTCACTGGGTCGCAAAGAGTCAGACACAACTGAATGACTTGACTTTAATTGGAGGATAATTGCTTTACAATGTTGTGTTGGTTTCTGCCATACAACGATGTGAATCAACCATAAGTATACATACATCCCTCCTTCTTGAACCTCCCTCCCGTCCATCCCCCATCCCACTCCTCTAGGTCATCACAGAGCACCAGGCTGAGCTCCCTACGGTATACAGCAACTTCTTACTAGCCATCTGTTTTACACACGGTAATGTGTATGTTTCAATGCTACTCTCTTGATTTGTCCCACCCTTTCCTTCCTTCACTGAGTCCAAAAGTCTGTTCTCTATATCTGTGTCTCTATTCCTACCCTGCAAATAGGTTCCTCAGTACCACTTCTCTAGATCCCGTACATATGAGTTAACATATGATATTTGCTTTTCTCTTTCTGACATACTTCACTCTGTAACAGACTCTAGGTCCACCCATCTCAGTTCAACTGACTCGAATTCGTTCCTTTTTTGAAATTGCCCTTAATTTTAATACTCAGTGATGAGCACTGTTTACATCTTATTATTTACTTTCAGTCTGTATTCTATATGTGGGGAAATGTTTTAAACAAAACTATAATCACAAGGATAGTTTTTGTAGTATTTCTTTTCATTAGGTGCATGGAGAGAATATTCTCAATTCATTAAATACCCTTTGAAAGTATAATTTTTAATGATTGTGTAAAACAAATGCACAATTTCACTACAGATCTTTGGACAATTATTAAATGTTTGCTGTTTTATGTAGTATGGGACTTCCTTGGTAGTTCAGCTGGTAAAGAATCCTCCTGCAATGCAGGAGACCCCAGTTCAATTCCTGGGTCAGGAAGATCCCCTGGAGAAGGAAGAAACTATCCACTCCAGTATTCTTGGGTTTCCCCTGGCTCAAACGGTAAAGAATCTGCCTGCAGTGCAGGAGACCTGGGTTCGATGCCTGGGTTGGGAAGATCCCCTGGAAGAAGATATGGCAACCGACTTCAATATTCTTGCCTGGAGAATCCCCATGGACCAACGAGCCTGGCAGTCTATAGTCCATGGGGTCACAAAGAGTTGGACATGACTGAATGACTAACCATATATATAATATGATGAAAATTCTAAGATAGAATCTTAGAGGTGGAATTATTGGATCAGAGGGTAAGAATACAAATACTGCAAAACAGCTTTCTAGAAAGGAGTCACAATATGCATTCCAACAGAATTTAACAATGTAATCTAACCTCACTTTGCTAGCACTGACTACTATTATAATTTTAAATAAAAATATTTGCTTCTTTGATAGACTGGAGTTCTATATTATCAATTTGCTTTGCTGCTCTTTGATAGCAAAATTGAACATCATGTTTATTGATTATTTGTCTCTATTCTTCTATGGAGTACATGTTTGTATTCTTTTCACAGTTAAATATTTATTATTTTTTTAAATATTTTATTCTTGGATATTATTCTTTGAAAACGAAAAACATACATAAATATAACTATGTATTTCTAACACCCCCAAATTATCTGCTATCAATATTTAAAAATTTTTTCAGTCTTCTTTTTCCTTATCTTTTCAAGGAAAAAGTCTTCAGCTTATGATTTATATGCCCATTATACATAATTTATTTTGTTTTTCTTCATAATTGAAGGATTGATAAGAATTCTCAGCATTTTACTGTCAGCTTGAATTCTGGGTGTATGGGTGGGGTAGGAATTAAGTCATGCTAAACCGTGAACTTCCTGATGTTCAAGCTGGTTTTAGAAAAGGCAGAGGAACCAGAGATCAAATTGCCAACATCCGCTGGACCATGGAAAAACCAAGAGAGTTCCAGAAAAACATCTATTTCTGCTTTATTGGCTATGCCAAAGCCTTTGACTGTGTGGATCACAATAAACTGTAGAAAATTCTGAAAGAGATGGGAATACCAGAACACCTGATCTGCCTCTTGAGAAATCTGTATGCAGGTCAGGAAGCAACAGTTAGAACTGGACATGGAACAACAGACTGGTTCCAAATAGGAAAAGGAGTACGTCAAGGCTGTATATTGTCACCCTGCTTATTTAACTTCTATGCAGAGTATATCATGAGAAACGCTGGACTGGAAGAAACACAAGCTGGAATCAAGATTCCTGGGAGAAATATCAATAACCTCAGATATGCAGATGACACCACTCTTATGGCAGAAAGTGAAGAGGAACTCAAAAGCTTCTTGATGAAAGTGAAAGTGGAGAGTGAAAAAGTTGGCTTAAAGCTCAACATTCAGAAAACAAAGATCATGGCATCCGGTCCCATCACTTTATGGGAAATAGATGGGGAAACAGTGTCAGACTTTATTTTTGGGGGCTCCAAAATCACTGCAGATGGTGACTGCAGCCATGAAATTAAAAGACGCTTACTCCTTGGAAGGAAAGTTATGACCAACCTAGATAGCATATTCAAAAGCAGAGACATTACTTTGCCAACAAAGGTCTGTCTAGTCAAGGCTATGGTTTTTCCAGTGGTCATGTATGGATGTGAGAGTTGGACTGTGAAGAAGGCTGAGCGCCGAAGAATTGATGCTTTTGAACTGTGGTGTTGGAGAAGACTCTTGAGAGTCCCTTGGACTGCAAGGAGATCCAACCAGTCCATCCTGAAGGAGATCAGCCCTGGGATTTCTTTGGAGGGAATGATGCTAAAGCTGAAACTCCAGTACTTTGGCCACCTCATGCGAAGAGTTGACTCATTGGAAAAGACTCTGAGGCTGGGAGGGATTGGGGGCAGGAGGAGAAGGGGACGACAGAGGATGAGATGGCTGGATGGCATCACTGACTCGATGGACGTGAGTCTGAGTGAACTCTTGGAGTTGGTGATGGACAGGGAGGCCTGGCATGCTGCGATTCATGGGGTCGAAAAGAGTCGGACACGACTGAGCAACTGATCTGATCTGATCTGAATCCTTCTTTGATGCAGAATTTCTTTCTTTCCTTTACCCTCAGATCAGTAGTATAAACTAAAAACCAATTGGTTTTATACTATCATGGGCTCACAGAATTGTGAAGAAGTTTCTAATGCCCTTTAATCCAGTGCTTCTCAGACTTTTATGTGCATACAAATCCCCTGGGGATTTTGTTAAAATGCAGATTATGACTCTGTTGGTCCAGGATGTGACCTGAGAATCTGCATATCTGGCCAGTTCCCGCAAAGTGCTGATACTGTCTGCTTGTAAAACATGCTTTGAGTAGCAGGACTCTCATCTAGTAATCATTATGGATGTGGTTTAGAGACGAAGGCATCTAAGGGTGGTGATGGTGCAAACTCAGAGAGAAATGAGATATTTATGAATGAAATGGATAGAAGTTGCTGAGAAACTGGAATAGTACATGAGGAACAGAAGATACCAAGAATAGTTTCCAGAGGTCAGTCTTTTAAAATTAGATAAATGATGGCAGCTCTAGATATCGATCCAGATTATTATCCTGCTCTGGATTGCTTATGGCCCTGAATCTTTTTCAGCCACTTAAGAAACTTAAGAATTTTGGTTCCTACTGGAGCCACATAGATTTTCCACCATCCTTGTGTCCAAATTTTCAAGATCTAAATACTCTTCATCTTCCTCTATTGGGTTCATTATGGATTTTTTCTCAAGAAAGGCCTGTAATCTTCATGTCATCATGAGTTAGTTCTCATGATGTTACCTAACCACTTCTACTTTTTTTAAATTGAATTATAGATGATTTGGGCTTCCCAGGTAGCACTAGTGTTAAAATCAAAACAAAGAAAAAAACCCACCTGCCAATGCAGGAGATGTAAGAGACTTGGGTTTGATCCCTGGATTGGGAAGATCTCCTGGAAGAGGGGATGACATCCCACTCCAGTATTCTTGCCTGAAGAAACCCATGGACAGAGGAGCCTAGAAGGCTACAGTCTCTGGAGTCTCAAGGAGTTGGATATGACTGAAGTGACTTAGCATGCATAGCTGATTTACAATGTTGTGTTAGTTCCTGCTGTACAGCAAAGTGACTCAGTTATACATATACATACATACTCATGTTTGTAGTCTTTTCCACTGTGGTTTATTACAGGATATTAAATATGGTTTCCTGTGTTATAAAATAGGTTGTTCATCTATTTTGTGTATAGTTGTCTATATCTGCTAATGCCAAACTCCTAATTTATCCCTCCCCTAAGCCCTTTTCCCTTTGGTAGCCTTTTTGTTTTCTATGTCTGTGAGTCTGTTTCATAAATAAGTTCATTTGTGTCATATTTTAGATTTCACATATAAGTAATATCATATGGTATCTCTCTTTCTCTTTCTGACTTACTTAGTGTGATACTTTCTAATTATGATAATTTCATGTTGCTGCCATTCTTTTTTATGGCTGAGTAGTATTCCATTGTAACCACTTCCACTTTTATGTAATAAATATTGGCATTACGTTTGCTTTTAGATCATTAACACATTTTAGGGCTTATGATCTTCAAATGTACCCATATCCATTATATCCTCCACTGCCATTCTGTTAAGTATATATTCAGTTCAGTTCAGTTGCTCAGTCGTGTCTGACTCTTTGCAACCCCATGAATTGCAGCACACCAGGACTCCCTATCCATCACCAACTCCCGGAGTCCACCCAAACCCATGTCCATTGAGTCGGTGGTGCCATCCAACCATCTCATCCTCTGTCATCCCCTTCCTCCTCCCCTCAATCTTTCCCAGCATCAGGGTTTTCTCAAATGAGTCAGCTCTTCACATCAGGTGGCCAAAGTATTGAAGTTTCAGCTTCAACATCAGTCCCACCAATGAACACCCAGGACTGATCTCCTTTAGGATGGACTGGTTGCATCTCCTTGTAGTCCAAGGGACTCTCAAGAGTCTTTTCCAACACCACAGTTCAAAAGCATCAATTCTTCAGGGCTCAGTTTTCTTTATAGTCCAACTCTCACATCCATACATGACCACTGGAAAGACCATAACCTTGACTAGACAGACCTTTATTGGCAAAGTAATGTCTCTGCTTTTTAATATGCTGTCTAGGTTGGTCATCAGAGAAGGCAATGGCACCCCACTCCAGTACTCTTGCCTGGAAAATCCCATGGACGGAGGAGCCTGGTAGGCTGAAGTCCATGGGGTCGCTAAGAGTCAGACATGACTGAGCGACTTCACTTTCACGTTTCACTTTAATGCACTGGAGAAGGAAATGGCAACCCACTCTAGTATTCTTGCCTGGAGAATCCCAGGGACAGAGGAGCCTGGTGGGCTGCCGTCTATGGGGTCGCACAGACTCGGACACGACTGAAGCAACTTAGCAGCAGGTTGGTCATAACTTTCCTTCCAAGGAATAAACGTCTTTTAATTTCATGGCTGCAGTCACCATCTGCAGTGATTTTGGAGCCCAGAAAAATAGTCAGCCACTATTTCCACTGTTTCCCCATCTATTTTCCATGAAGTGATAGGGAAACAGTGGAAATAGTGGCTGACTTTACGTATCACTTCTGCAACATGACCCTCTTACAATAGTTAGAGGTTTTTACAAAAACATGTGATTTTACTGATGTTTATCTCTTGCTTCAGCTTGCCCACAATCATCTCCAGAACTATTGTTCACAACAGCTCATGTTCATGCATGGATTACCTCTTCAGTGAGTTCAAACACACACACATATTATTACATATTTAAGTACTTCATCTACAGAATGATTATGATTACTAATCCCATAATTTATAACAAGCCCAGCCTAAATTTGTAGTAGTGAGTTGTACAGCGCTTTTGCCTATGAGAACCTTTCTACCCTTCCCTATAATTCCAAAGCCCTGTTTTCAAATGTTTACATAAATAACATTACCAGTACAGTCTTTCTTCTATCTTAAAAAATTATGTGTATTTGAAAAATTCCTTGCATATTAAATATTTTAGCACACCATTTAGTAGGTAATTATAAAGTATAAAGAAAACTAATCAGAAATCACTCATATATTTACCATCTTAAGAAACAGAATATCATTGATTGCTTATAAACCTATGTACATTACCCTGCTTATATAATAGAGACCATCAATGGCCTTGACCTTTGTGAGAACCATTAATCTTGTTTTTATTTATAGTTTTACCACATGTGTATGCATCCTTAAAAAATAGCTTAATTTTGCCTATTAAAAATTTTGTAACTGGAGTCATTCTGTACATATTATTTTGTGACTTCCTTCTTTTGTTTAATATTTTTGTGAGATGAACTGATGTTAAAACATATGGTTATGGTATATTCATTTTAATCAATATATGGTATCCCATTGAACTAATATGTCACACTTTTTATTTTACTTAGGTTGTCCAATTTTTGGTTTATTGCAAACTATACTTCTGTGAAAAGACAGAGAAAATTTGGAAGTGAATGTTATTTTGGAGAGGAAAAATGAGTGTGTTCTTGGCTATATTGAGTTTGAAGTGCTTGAGGATATATAAGTGGAGATATTAAGCAGGTATAAGGATAGAGGTAAACCATTCAGATATGACTAGACCATTCAGGTATGACCTGAATCAAATCCCTTACTATTATAAGTGGAAGTGACAAATAGATTCAAGGGATTAGATCTGATAGACAGAGTACCTGAAGAGCTACGGATGGAGGCTAATGACATCGTACAGGAGGTGGTGATTAAGACCAACTTCAAGAAAAAGAAATGCAAAAAGGCAAAATGGTTGTCTGAGGCAGCCTTACAAATAGTTGAGAAAAGAAGAGAAGCAAAAGGCAAAGGAGAAAAGGAAAGAGATACCCATTAGAATGCAGAGTTCCAAGGAATAGCAAGGAGCAATAAGAAAGCCTCCCTCAGTGATCAGTGCAAAGAAATAGAGGAAAACAATAGAATCAGAAAGACTAGAGATCTCTTCAATAAAATTAGAGATACCAAGGGAACATTTCATGCAAAGACGGGACAGAAATGGTATGGACCTTACGGAAGCAGAAGATATTAAGAAGAGGTGGCAAAAATACACAGAAGAACTATACAAAAAAGATCTTCATGACCCAGATAACCACGATGGTGTGATCACTCACCTAAAGCCAGACATCCTGGAATGCAAAGTCAAGTGGGCCTTAGGAAGCATCACTATGAACAAAGATAGTGGAGGTGATGGAATTCCAGTTGAGCTATTTCAAATCCTAAAAGATGATGCTGTGAAAGTGTTGCACTTGATATGCCAGCAAATTTGGAAAACTCAGCAGTGGCCACAGGACTGGAAAAGGTCCGTTTTCATTCCAATCCCAAAGATAGGTAATCCCAAAGAATGCTCAAACTACTGCACAATTGCATTCATCTCACATGCTAGCAAAGTGATGCTCAAAATTCTCCAAGCCAGGCTTCAGCAATATGTGAACTGTGAACTTCCTGATGTTCAAGCTGGATTTAGAAAAGGCAGAGGAACCAGAGATCAAATTGCCAACATCCACTGGATCATCGAAAAAGCAAGAGAGTTCCAAAAAAACATCTATTTCTGCTTTATTGACTATGCCAAAGCCTTTGACTGTGTGGATCACAATAAACTGTGGAAAATTCTGAAAGAGATGGGAATACCAGACCACCTGACCTGCCTCTTGAGAAACTTGTTTGCAGGTCAGGAAGCAACAGTTAAAACTAGAGATGGAACAACAGACTGGTTCCAAAGAGGAAAAGGAGTACATCAAGGCTGTATATTGTCACCCTGCTTGTTTAACTTATATGCAGAGCACATCATGAGAAATGCTGGGTTGGAGGAAGCACAAGCTGGAATCAAGACTGCTGGGAGAAATATCAATAACCTCAGATGTGCAGATGACACCACCCTTATGGCAGAAAATAGGAACTAAAGAGCCTCTTGATGAAAGTGAAAGAGAAGAGTGAAAAAGTTGGCTTAAAACTCAATATTCAGAAAACTAAGATCATGGCATCTGGTCCCATCACTCCATGGCAAATAGATGGACAGACAATGGAAGCAGTGACAGACCTTTTTTTTGGGGGGGGGGAGGCTCCGAAATCACTGCAGATGGTGACTGAAGCAATGAAATTAAAAGATGCTTGCTCCTTGGAAGAAAAGTTATGACCAACCTAGACAGTATATTAAAAAACAGAGACATTACTTTGCCAACAAAGGTCTGTCTAGTCAAAGCTATGGTTTTTCCTTGGACTATAAAGAAAGCTGAGCACCAAAGAATTGGTGCTTTTTAACTGTGGTGTTGGAGAAGACTCTTAAGAGTCCCTTGGACTGCAAGGAGATCCAACCAGTCCATCATAAAGGAAATAAGTCCTGAATATTCATTGGAAGGACTGATGCTGAAGCTGAAACTCCAGTACTTTGGCCACCTGATGCAACGAACTGACCCATTGGAAAAGATCCTGATGCTGGGAAGGATTGAAGGCCAGAGGAAAAGGGGACGACAGAGGATGACATGGTTGGGTGGCATCACGCACTCAATGGACATGAGTTTAAGTAAACTCCAGGTGTTGGTGATGGACAGGGAGACGTGGTGTGCTGCAGTCCACGGCGTCGCAAAGAGTCGGCCACAACTGAGTGACTGGACTGAACTGAACTGAAGGATAGAGGACTCTGGAGCTCAGAGCAGGATCTGCCTAGAGATGGACATTGTAGAAGCTATGGCTGACATCTAGAAAGAGATTATACTGTGAGGGGAGAAGAGGGTCTTGCCATTAGCCTTGAGAAGCCCCATTTGTCAATGATTATGTAAAGGAAGCTGAGTCTACAAAAGGAATGAGAAGGAAAAGCCAAAGATATATGAGGAAAACAAAAAAAAATGTGTTATTTTGAGAAATGGAGAAAAATTTTAAGAAATAGGCAGTGGTTAACAGTGTCCAGTGCTACTTAAAATGTATATAAATTGGGGATTTTAGCATGTTTATTGGATTTAGCTACTAGCAATCATTAATGATCTTCATGAGAACTGTTTTAGGGGTGTGACAGAGTAAAAAAACACATTGACATGAAATGATGAATGAATGGAACAGAGAAATTTTGTCTAAAAGGGTAGGAAAAAAAGGAAAAGTGATGACTGGATAGGAACAGGAAGTCAAAGGAGCCTTTTGGCTTTTCATTGATGGGACTTGATCAAATTCTGGTGAAAAGGTTCCATTTGAGACTCTCTGAGACTTCATACCAAGACTTGCTGCTGGAAGATCTAACAAGCTAATTGGAAGCAGGTGACAGTCCTGGGTCAGGTAATTGGGTTGGAGGTCAAACACTAAAAGAATAGCAGAAGGGGACAGACAATGAGGTCAACAGCATGTGAAAGACATCATAACTGAATAATAATTGGCAATCATTCAGTTGTCTTGCTAGCTTCCCAAGGTGGGCTGAATTCAGGGGAATTATATTTTTCTTAGATATGAATATCACCTCAAATACATTCCTCTAAGACTGTAGGAAAGGCAGTGTTCTCTCACATTCTGATGTTGAAGCTTCCCCAGTATTTCTTCTCTTAGGTCACCATGCCTGCTGGTCCTGCATACCTCATCCAATTTTGCAGTAGTCAACAGTAAAGGGTTATATCTGAGATTCTCAGTACCTGACTCTACCTCAAGTGTTTCCTCTTCTCTGAGACTCTAGTTCTCAAGCTAACTCTTGCATTTCCAGCTCAGTTTCCACCTTAGGCAGAATGTTAGATCAGACCCTACTGCTGCTGCTAAGTCGCTTCAGTCGTGTCCGACTCTGTGCGACCCCATGGACTGCAGCCTACCAGGCTTCTCCGTCCATGGGATTCTCCAGGCAAGAACACTGGAGTGGGTTGCCATTTCCTTCTCCAAGATCAGACACTACGGACCCTTAATAATTCAACATCCTCATTTTACATATGAGGAAACGAGCCTCAGAGAGGTAAAGGACTGGTCCTAAGAGTATCCACTGCAAAAAGGTGTAGGCTTTTTAATACTAAAGTACACATTCTTTCATGGTGTTGATAGGTTTAGTCACTAAGTTGTGTCTGACTCTTACCACCCCATGGACTGTAGCCTGCCAGGCTCCTCTGTCCTTGGGATTTCTCAGGCAAGAATACTGGAGTAGGTTGCCATTTCTTTCTCCAGGGGATCTTCCGAACCTAAGGACTGAACCTGGGTCTTCTGCATTACAAGCAAACTCTTTACTGACTGAACCACCAGGAAAGCCACTGTGTTAACTTTTAGTGAAATCTAACTTCTATTCAGTAACAAGTTCTAGTGGACTATGAGTAACTTGGCTGTAACACTATCAAATCAATAGAACAAATATGTATTTAAATAACTGGGAAATTAATCATGTCCTCAGAAAAAATGTTCTTATAATGGTTTGTCGTATTTTATTATAATACTTACACTCTATAATATGCTGTTTTTATTTCTGATTTTTGCTTCTATACACACAAATGTAGTCACAAACACACAACATATACTCATTCTACACCTGAATACTCTCCTATTGTCTTAAAAAAAAATTCCTTAATAGAAATTAACCTATCTAGATGGATGGGGCAATAAATTAATAGTTCATGTGTTAAAATGTCCCACAATAACTCATTCATGGTCCTGCATACCTCATCCAATTTTGCAGTAGTCAACAGTAAAGTCAACATATTACTCATGTAATATGAAATGATTTTGAAATAATGTACTAAAAATACACTGTCAGTTTAAAAAGGTATTTTATTATGTTGTGCTGGTTCTGGGGAATATAGATTAAAGCTTCATTATTCCGTAGTGAATTCAATTATCCAAGATGTAATCATGGACTCAGGACCCATGTGCCTGTGCTAACTACTCAAGTGACCTGGGAATAATTAGGAAGATTCCTGAGGTCAGTGATTGTCAAATTAAAGAGGCATGAGAATCACCTGGAGGGCTTGTTAAACCACAAGTCACCGGGCTCCACCCTCAGAGGTTCTGGGGTGGGCTCTAGGTATTTGTATTTCTAACAGGTTACTGCTGGTTACAGAACCACATTTGGAGGAGAGCTACTGCTTTAGGTAATCATTCAACTGAAAGTCACACAAAAAGAGGGACTGGTGGGAGTTTCCTGATTTCTTCAGAACCAACGCATGGGCTTGCAGTCTAATAGCAAGTACCCAATGTGCTCTTTTGTTCTGTTTGTTTTAAAATATTTACTTATTTATTTAACTGCGTGGGGCCTTAGTTGTGGCACACAGGATCTTTCCTTGTGGTGCATGGACTCTCTAGCTGTGGCATGCGGGCTCAGTAGTTGTGGCAACAGGCTTAGTTGCTCCGTGGCATGTGGGATCTTAGTTCCCTGACCCAAGGATTGAAGCCACATACCCTGAATTGCAAGGCAGTTTCTTAACCACTGGATGACAATGTAAGTCCTCCAAGTAGACAGTATTATTACTTATTATCTTCCCTGTGCCCTCACTACGACCTGAAATTTTCTAGGTCATAGTAGTGACTCAGGTCAGACAGATATGTGTGAAAAATATACCAAGAGCACCAAGCTGCTAGAACAGACACAAAGAACTGCGAGCTTTCATGTTTTAAAACAATCAGACAGGTTTACACGTCCTGTAATTTGAGAGTAAGGGGTGGTTTCATATTCCTGAATATAATCAATTTATAAGAAATGCGAAAATATTTTTATATAAACCTCCACTGCCATTGAGCATTGCTATCCTATAATTTAGGTGTCACTAAGATCATGGCAACTGGTCCCATCACTTCATGGGAAATAGATGGAGAAACTGGAAACAGTGTCAGACTCTATTTTTCTGGGCTCCAAAATCACTGCAGATGGTGATTGCAGCCATGAAATTAAAGACATTTACTCCTTGGAAGGAAAGTTATGACCAACCTAGATAGCATATTAAAAAGCAGAGATATTACTTTGCCAACAAAGGTCCATCTAGTCAAGGCTATGGTTTTTCCAGTGGCCATGTATGGATGTGAGAGCTGGACTGTGAAGAAAGCTGAGCGCCGAAGAATTGACGCTTTTGAACTGTGGTGTTGGAGAAGACTCTTTAAAGTCCCTTGGACTGCAAGGAGATCCAACCAGTCCATTCTATAGGAGATCAGTCCTGGGTGTTCATTGGAAGGACTGATGCTGAAGCTGAAACTCCAATACTTTGGCCACCTCATGTGAAGAGTTGACTCATTGGAAAAGACCCTGATGCTGGGAGGGATTGGGGGCAGGTGGAGAAGAGGACGACAGAGGATGAGATGGCTGGATGGCATCACCGACTCGATGGACATGAGTTTGAGTGAACTCCAGGTGTTGGTGATGGACAGGGAGGCCTGGCATGCTGTGATTCATGGGGTCGCAAAGAGTCGGACACGACTGAGCAACTGAACTGAACTGAAAAATTGAGTTGTCCAAGGTGCATGTTCTCAGCTGAGATCCAATAGGGTGAGGTTCTATCTTCTTGTTTTAGTCCTACTGTAAGGAGGTATCCTTTTCATGGTCCATTTAGTGCCATGTTTTCCCATTGTTTGTGCTTTTTATTAGTGACTTGCTATTAAAATGGCCTCCAAATATAGTACTGAAGAGCTATTTAGTATTCCTAAGGGTGAGAGGGCTATGGTGTGTCTTGTAGAGTAAATACACATGTCAAACTGGCTTTGTTCAAGTACGAGTTATAGTCCTGTTGGCCATGAGTTCAGTGTTAATGAATCAATAATATACATTAAATGAGGTGCTTTTAAACAAAAACACACATTAAAACAAGGTTATGTATTAACCAGTTGACAAAAACATTATGCCAGAAGCTCACAGTTATCTAACCCTGTATTTCCTTACGGGCAATGATTGAGGATTTGCTAACCCAGTGTTTGAGCAGCTTCCTAGAACACAACTACCATAAATAAGGCGAATCAACATGGCTTGGATTTGCTGAGGGCACCACGCTTAGTGAATTTTCTTTATCTGTTGATCAAGTCTACCAGTTCATTTCGTGTTATCAGCACTATATGTTCACTTCTCAAATATAATGTTAAAATGCAGACTTTCCACCATGAAAAAGTAAAAATGTCATTCAGGTGACTTGGGGAATCTGCTCAAGTGCAGTGAATCAGGGAGTACAGTATAATATTTTACTTTTTTTTTTTCCTTCCAGAGTCTCCACAAAATAGAAGTATTTGGCTGCCTTGCTCTTACTGCCAGGAGTGTGGGCTCCCTGGCCTCGCAGTGTTCACACCTTCAGATCCTGAATATTGGGAGAGTCCCCAAGGTCTCTAAGGCCTGCCTGGTCAGGAGCCTGGAGAACTTACAGGAGGAGACTGCCCTTAATGTTGCTGGCCTCAAAATGATGAGACTTCTTGGACTCAGACTGACATTTTAATTGGTTTCCACCTGCCTAAGTTTTCAGAACATAAAACTAAATAATGCTTCCATGTCTTTCCCACCTCATCATGAAATAATGTTCTGAAATGTACATTTTACAGGGGACAGAATCACAGAGTATCGGTGTGATAGAAAGGGTTTGGACAGTGGACCATTTCTTCTACTCAAGAGAAGAAATATTTGAAACTGTTTCACTGAGAAAACATTGCTATTTGGTTATAGAATATGTAGGTAGCAGATCTAAAAGTTGACCTAGTTAACTGAATCTTTTCCATTCTTCTAACTGAGTTAGTATTTACAATAATTCAATGGAACTATTAAATAAGAGATAATGATAATAGCTATTATTTACAGAGCCCCTTCCATGTTTCAGGAACATATAAGGCACTTGTTACACACATTATTTCACCAGCTTCCCATCTACCTGTGTGAGAAGAAGCATTGTCCCCAATTTACAGGTAGAGTCATTGAGGTTCTGGGAGGTGAAAGAAAAATGGTCCAGGTCATGAAGCTTGTAAGTCTGGACCCAGGTTTGCTGGTTTCCCCCACTATATTCACTTGGCTTCAGTCTGTGTGAGAAGGGAATCTGTCCTCCCCCTCAGACATGATTAGCCAAACGGTGATGTGACAATGGGACAGGCTGCTTTTCACAAATTAAATGTTGATTGAAATTCTGTGAGCTTGGAGTGGATAGTACTTCTGGCTGAAAACAGATTATTATCATTCTGTTTGATGCTGGTTGATTGGAAGCCAATGAAAAGATATTCTGACTTCAGCAGTTGCATTAAAAATTTTAAGTTCTCAGTTTTCTCTTTTTACTAGGATTATCTTGGGTTCTGAAGTGTTCTTGCCTTAAACCCTGAATGAATTAACAAGAGAAGAACAATACTATATTTCTCCTTCTTTTTAATCAAAATGTCATGTCTTTGAAAGGAATTCTTCTTTAAGAGATGACAGTTTGCTCTTAGCTTGCTTGATGTTGTATTTAGATATGTTTGGGGAAGTCTTTCACAAACTCAAAATTCTGGGAATAAGTAAGCTTTCATTCTTAGTCTCTTTTCACTCAAAACAGCAAACTCACACAACAATAGCTCAATCTTACTCAGTTTCTAGGCATTCACTTTTAATCCATGAAGAGTTCCTAAATGAGCATTATGTGAGCCATTCTGGATTACTCAATATCCTAAATAAGATGATGGGTGCCCTACAAGGACAGGGCCTATTGCTTAAATTATTTGAGTGTACTAATGCTGTATTACTATCATATTTGAGTTTCTGTTGTTAATCTAAACACAATATGGGATAAACATGTCCATGACTCTCCTTGATATTCAGATGGGGATTCTGTAGATTCTGGCACTAAAACAGATGTGCAAGAGCACAGATTTGGAGCCTAGCCCCAAAAGGTCATTGGGGCTTTCGGTGTTGATCACGAAGCAAAGCTCAGTTCCCAGCACATATTCAGTGCACTGTAAATTTTTGTTAACTTCATGATTGGGTTGAAACCAGGTTCTGAAGGCTGTATCACAGTAAATTATGTGTCAATTGAATTTTTGAGAATCAATTCTCATTTTGAATGTATAGTAAGAGCTTGTTATACTTAAGAACTTTGCCTAGAATCATCTGTAAAATGAATAGCTTCTTCTTAATTTGCCTACTCTGTAAGTTTTACTTAAAAAAAAAAAAACAATTATATATTCCCTCACACTGCACATTTCATACCTGCGATTCATTTATTTTGCATTTGGGAGTTTGTATCTCTTAATCTCCCTCAGCTACTTCTCTCTTCCTCCTACCCTCCCACCTCTGGAAACCAGCTCTTTTTTTTCTCTGTATCTATAACTCTGTTCCTGTTTTATTATATTAGATTCCACATGTAAGTGAAATCATACAGTATTTGTCTTTCTCTGACTTATTTTACTTAGCATATACCCTCTAGGGCCATTCATGTTGTCACAAATGATAAGATTTCATTCTTTTTTATGGCTTGGGTCTGTGTTCAGTGCCTAGCACCATCCTAATTACAATTAGGTGCTTATTAGTGATTTTTTATATAATGATGATATTAGGGAAATAAAATATTTATGTTAATAGAGTACTATGTAGTCATTAAAATGATGGTCAAAAGTAAAAACCTAATGAGCAATAGTTAAGATAAGTAGAAAAATCATATAAAATCTTGGAGTTAGCCATAGATTATATTGATTTTCCAACATTTATCAGGTTCCAGTTTGGTACATCCTGATCCTTTATAACATTAGTTTATTAGCATTTCATAACTTGTTTCATTAAAACACAACCTATGAAACCTACACTTTTCACTGTAGAATCTTACAGCTAATTTCATTTTATATCATCAGTTTTTCAAGGTCTCTCTTACTTGCTGATTTTACTAATAAAGAACCTTGGTGCTTGCATCAGATCACAGTTTATTTCTAAACTGAAAATGCTTTGGAAAAAGCATGGGCTTTGGAACCACCAGTTCCAGATTTGATTTTCAGCTTTGTTTTTTACACAGGGGTAGCTTTAACAAGACATTTAATTACCAGACCCACAATTTCCTTATTTGTAAAGTGGGGATAAAAATATCTATTTTGTTGGGACTACTGAAAGATTTAGAGCTAACACACATAAAATCCCTTGCTCAGAATCCAACATACCTCAGGCAGTCCTCCAATGAAAACTATTAATATGATTGTGATGATGATTATAACACAGCTGAGAAAAACGAACATTTTAATCTCTAACACTCTCCATTCATTGCCCCATCTTCTCTGTGAAGAGAGACGTGTGCTTGAAAATAAATCCTGTCTGTATTCTCCTGTAGGTGAGAGATCAGACTGTCCATCTCATTGCACATGATGTCCTAAATTTGACAGTCTGGTCCTCAGCTCCTGCTCTCAGGTAACAGACCTGAGCTTGGTGGCAATCAACACCTATCTGGAAACTCTCGGGTACTTTCTTCTCTGTGGGATCCTAACCAGACCCCAGAAAAGTGGTTACATAAATCTTTAGGGTTTTGGCTTTGTTTTTTTGATTTTTCTTTATTTAAGTCACTGGAATAACCAATACACTCTAGTCGATGGATGGATGGACTGGAAGCCAGGATTCCACCTGATACATTTTTGTGTCTTGGCAGAGCAGCCAGCATCATTCTCTGCAATGACTTGACCCATCATCACTGACTGGAATTGAGGCAAAAGGAAAGGAATGGATGCATGATTTGGGGATATGTGAGACTTTGTTGGACCAAAGATTTTTTTTTCATGTTTTTTTTAAATATAAATTTATTTATTTTAATTGGAGGCTAAAAACTTTACAATATTGTATTGGTTTTGCCATATATTGACATGAATCTGCCATGGGTGTACATGTGTTCCCCATCCTGATCCCCCCTCCCACCTCCCTCCCCATCCCATCCCTCTGGGTCATCCCAGTGCACCAGCCCTGAGCATCCTGTATCATGCATCAAACCTGGTCTAGCGATTCATTTCACATATAATAATATACATGTTTCAGTGCCATTCTCCCAAATCATCCCACCTTTGCCCTCTCCCACAGAGTCCAAAAGGCTATACATCTGTGTCTCTTTTGCTGTCTCACATACAGGGTTATCATTACCATCTTTCTAAATTCCATATATACGTGTTATTATACTGTATTGGTGTTTTTATTTCTGGCTTACTTCACTCTGTATAATAGGCTCCAGTTTCATCCACCCCATTAGAACTGATTCAAATTTATTCTTTTTAATGGCTGACTAATACTCCATTGTGTGTATGTACCACAGCTTTCTTATCCATTCATCTGCTGATGGACATCTAGGTTGCTTCCACGTCCTGGCTATTATAAACAGTGCTGCGATGAACATTGGGGTACACGTGTCTCTTTCAACTCTGGTTTCCTCGGTGTGTATGCCCAGTAGTGGGATTGTGCAATCCCACTGCTGTCGTATGGCAGTTCTATTTCCAGTTTTTTAAGGAATCTCCACACTGTTCTCCATAGTGGCTGTACTAGTTTGCATTCCCACCAACAGTGTAAGAGGGTTCCCTTTTCTCCACACCCTCTCCAGCATTTATTGCTTGTAGACTTTTGGATCGCAGCCATTCTGACTGGCTTGAAATGGTACCTCATAGTGGTTTTGATTTGCATTTCTCTGATAATGAGTGATGTTGAGCATCTTTTCATATGTTTGTTAGCCATCTGTATGTCTTATTTGAAGAAATGTCTGTTTAGTTCTTTGGCCCACTTTTTGATTGGGTCATTTATTTTTCTGGAGTTGAGCTGCAGGAATTGCTTGTATATTTTTGAGATTAATTCATTGTCAGTTGCTTCATTTGCTATTATTTTCTCCCATTCTGAAGGCTGTCTTTTCACCTTGCTTATAGTTTCCTTTGTTGTGCAGAAGCTTTTAATTTTAATTAGGTCCCATTTGTTTATTTTTGCTTTTATTTCCAATATTCTGGGAGGTGGGTCATAGAGGATCCTGCTGTGATTTATGTCGGAGAGTGTTTTGCCTATGTTCTCCTCTAGGAGTTTTATAGTTTCTGGTCCTTGTTTAGATCTTTAATCCATTGTGAGTATATTTTTGTGTATGGTGTTAGAAAGTGTTCTAGTTTCATTCTTTTACAATTGGTTGACCAGGTTTCCCAGCACCACTTGTTAAAGAGATTGTCTTTTCTCCATTGTATATTCTTGCCTCCTTTGTCAAAGATAAGGTGTCCATAGGTGTGTGGATTTATCTCTGGGCTTTCTATTTTGTTCCATTGATCTATATTTCTGTCTTTGTGCCAGTACCATACTGTCTTGATGACTGTGGGTTTGTAGTAGAGCCTGAAGTCAGGTAGGTTGATTCCTCCAGTTCCATTCTTCTTTCTCAAGATAGCTTTGGCTATTCGAGGTTTTTTGTATTTCCATACAAACTGTGAAATTATTTGTTCTAGCTCTGTGAAAAATACCATTGGTAGCTTGATAGGGATTGTATTGAATCTATAGATTGCTTTGGGTAGTATACTCATTTTCACTATATTGATTCTTCTGATCCATGAAGATGGTATATTTCTCCATCTATTAGTGTCCTCTTTGATTTCTTTCATCAGTGTTTTATAGTTTTCTATATATAGGTCTTTTGTTTCTTTAGGTAGAAATATTCCTAAGTATTTTATTCTTTTGGTTGGAATGCTGAATGGAAGTGTTTCCTTAATTTCTCTTTCTATTTTCTCATTGTTAGTGTATAGGAATGCAAGGGATTTCTGTGTGTTGATTTTATATCCTGCAACTTTACTATATTCATTGATTAGCTCTAGTAATTTTCTGGTGGAGTCTTTAGGGTTTTTATGTAGAGGATCATGTCATCTGCAAACAGTGAGAGTTTTACTTCTTCTTTTCCAATTTGGATTCCTTTTATTTCTTTTTCTGCTCTGATTGCTGTGGCCAAAACTTCCAAAACTATGTTGAATAGTAGTGGCGAGAGTGGGCACCCTTGTCTTGTTCTTGACTTTAGGGGAAATGCTTTCAATTTTTCATCACTGAGGATAATGTTTGCTGTGGGTTTGTCATATATAGCTTTTATTATGTTGAGGTATGTTCCTTCTATGTCTGCTTTCTGGAGGGTTTTTATCATAAATGGATGTTGAATTTTGTCAAAGGCTTTCTCTGCATCTATTGAGATAATCATATGGTTTTTATTTTTCTATTTGTTAATGTGGTGTATTACATTGATTTGTGGATATTTAAGAATCCTTGCATCCCTGGGATAAAGCCCACTTGGTCATGATGTATGATCTTTCTAATGTGTTGTTGGATTCTGTTCGCTAGAATTTTGTTAAGGATTTTTGCATCTATGTTCATCAGTGATACTGGCCTGTAGTTTTCTTTTTTTGTGGCATCTTTGTCAGGTTTTGGTATTAGGGTGATGGTGGCCTCATAGAATGATTTTTTTGAAGAGCCAATTTAGGATATGAATTCTAAAACAGAACTGTAAGGATTCTGAACTCTGAACTCTACTGCTTTCTTTTACCATCAAACATAAGCAAGAGCTGGGACAGTGGGAAGAGGTAAGAGAAGGCAGAGTGGTCACAGAGGAAATGCACTCCATGACAGAAGCCCACTTACCCATGAGCATTCACCAGAGAAAGATGTGGCATGCAAGGATCTGAGCCATGGCACTATTTGCTTAATTAATTCCCATCTCATGACACTTTGTCCCCAAATTGCAGAGCTTTTAATCCCAAATAACAGAGCTTCAAAATACAATGGGGAAATTTTTGTATCTTTATGCAATATGGTATTGTTAAGAGTATGTTTCCGTTGCTGTTGCTGCATAAAAACCATCCTGGAATTCAATAGTGTGAAATAACCATTTCGTTAGAGTCTGTGGTTTTTTAATGTGGAAAGTGCATAGGAAAGATAGCTTGTCTCTCTTCCACCATGTCTATGGCCTCAGCTGGGAAGACTGAAAGGCTGAGGTAACTTAATATTTATTTATTTATTCACCTATTATTTTTGGCCGTAATGGGTCCCAGTTGCTGTGCATGGGCTTTCTCCAGTTGTGTTGAGTGGGGGCCACTCTCTAGTTGTGGTGAACAGGCTTCTCATTGTGCTGGCTTCTCTTGTTACAGAATACAGACTCTAGGGCACATGGGCTTCAGTAGCTGTTGCTACCAAGGCATGTGGGATCCCAGTTCCCAGACCAGGCCCCAAACTCATGTCCCCTGCATTGGCAGGCAGATGCCCAACCACTGAACCACCAGGGAAGTATCAGGCCGTGGTGACTTAATGACTGGGTCTAGAATCATCTGGCGGCTCCTTAACTCACGTCTGGCATCTGGACAGGGATGACTTGAACTCTGGACTCAGCTGATAACATCAACTGAAGAACCTATACATGGCCTTTCCTTACGGCTTAGGCTTCCTCACAACATGGGAGACCTCAGGATAGTAAAACTTCTTACATGGTAGCTCAGGGCTCCAGCATGAGTGTCCCATTAAAAAAAAGAAAAGGGCCATCCTATAGGTGAGGCACCTAAAAGAAAGTATCAATAACTTGTCATATATCTAAATTAATGATAGACTTAGAATTTCTGAGCTGAAAAAATCCTTAAACATCCCCTAATCCAAGCACTTGCTTAAATAATGAGGATGTTATCAGGACCCAGAGAGATGTCATGACTTTCCCAAGCTCACACAGATGGGCAGCGGCAGAGCTGGGATTGGATCCCAGTCATCTGATTAACAGGTGCTCTCCCCACCATTGAGTACTAGTGCCCAGACAACATTCACTGCAAACAAGTGTCTCTCTCGTGGAAGAGCACTTTGAAAAGGCAAAGACACCAGCAGTAGCATCAAAGACTGCAGAAAACAGTGACCACACAACTCCTGAAAACATAGGGGATAGAAGAGCAACTAGGAAATCCACAATATGCTACCTGTCAAATAACGTTGCCTTCTATTTGATTAGCACTTTCACAGAGAAATGTATTTATTCACAGTAATAACTCTTTAAGTGTTAAGCAGTTCTCCCCATTTTTTCCCCAAGGGAAACTGGGGTTCAAAGGAATTAAGTAACATGTCCAAATTTGCCTAATCAGTAAGTGGCAGTGTAGGCTTCCCCATCAAGTCATCTGGTTGCACATCCTATGCTATTTTTCCTAAATAAGAAAACTGTTTTCATCTTTAATGAGCAACATACATAGTTAGGGGTATCCTGGTTTTATGTGTTCTAAGAGAGTTGGGTTGAATGTCATGGAAGAATCATAGAACAGGGACACAAAGTCAGCACTTTTGACTCCAGCATCTGAACTCATCTAGTGAATTTTCCACTTCCCAAGAATGTCCTCTTTTGTTTAGAAGAAGGGAAAAGGAGTAAAAGGCAACCAATGTTATTCCTGCTACCAGCAGTGCACCTTGTTACAAGCTGTTACCCATGGCTCCCAGTCAAGCCAAGCAGAGGCTTTAGAGATGGGTATTTGCTTCCCTGGAGAAGCAAGGCAGGTAGGGTGTGGTGGTTTCTAGAAATAAGAGAAGACGAAGGAGGTGATGTTTGAAGGATTATAAACTGACTCCACAAGGTGATTTTAGAAATGGAAGAAGAAAGGGGAATAATAACATAAATAACAGGAACAATTCAAAGTTAATAATATGGTTGTTATTATTATTGTATCTGTGTAAATGTTTATGTAGAAGTTCTCTATTCTGAAAGCTAAAGCTATTTTTGCCCTTGCAAAAATTTGACAATGATTTCTCAAATAGTTTTTCATTTAGAACAGTCTTTTCTATTTCTTGATTTTGATACTTAAATTATTTAAACAAAGCAGCAGAAATATTTGAGCTTTATTTGAACTCTGATCATGGAAATATAGTTTATATTTCATCTCTAACACCTTTTTTAAAATAATTCTTCTGATCAGAACATTTTATGAAAATCTAGATAAGGCTAAACTTGTTAGTTGCTCAGAGCTCATGGTACTTAACCAAATAGATGTGTGGAACATAGAAGACAGAGCCTTTTCTCTATTTAGGAAACTGAGACTTGGGGCAATGCACCATGTGATTTGAAGCATATGTGTCTTCTTTATAGCAGCAAATTCTATAGAAATGGCCTTTTCTCTCAGCTAGTTAAATATGAAGCTAGTGTTTCTCCTCATAGAGACACACCAATTCTTGTCCTGCTAGCTAAGAGAGGAGAAAGTGAGTGTGCCAATTTGTGGAAAGTCCCTACTAAATCATTTTAAATTAAACTCTACAGTTATCTTGATGTGAGTGAATGCCAACAGGTAACCAATGCAGGCATCCATGCATTGGCAAGAAGCTGCCACCAGCTCAAGTATCTGGATCTAGGTTCTATAGGGATAAGCAAAAGAAGATAGGAATTTTCAGATCATCCTTTTTTATCTAGTTTAAGAACATGAATCATGAGTTTATCCATTTCAGTTTATCACTTTATAATGTCAATTATGATATGCTGGGCCAAAAGGAAGCTATAGATGCTAAATGAAAATATGAATGGAGATTTATCCAATCAACTGAGGGGAGGTTGTTTGCCAAGAAGGATATATACAAATGATATATTGTATATAGCCTAGTATGAACCACTACACAAATAAGGAATTAAAATATGGTAGTACTTATTTACTTTTCTAAGTAATTGTTCATTTAAGCAATTCCTGCCTTATTTATAGGAAATCTATTTTCTTTCTCTTTGGTCTGCCTCTTCACTAAATTATACAGGGGCCTTAGAGGTTTACAGTCAAAAAAGGAGGGAGGGTCATAGTGAAAAGAAGAAGCTCATGAGTCCACTACTGTCTTTGCTTCCTGCTGCCACAAGGGGAGATGTTAAAGACTCATCCTTCATGGTTCAGTAGATTCAGGGTCCCCTGTTCCAGTGATGCTTATGGAACTAGATCTCCAGTGAAGCCAACTGGGTTCTTCGAGGGAGAAATGTTCTCAATACCTCAGTTTACCGCAGCATGTCCCAAGACTGGAATCTCAGTTCCCTTACACAGGTACCTCACAGGGTATTGGCTGACTGATTCCAGCTGCTTTTGAAACCTGTCAACTCATGCTTCCTGAACCATCATCGATTTTTCCCCCAGAGTAGCATTTCCTTCTAAATTCTCAAATCATAATCTCCCTTCCCCATGGTATTGGAAATAATAGACCACTCTTCCAGTGATGCTGCTTCAGTCATTTCAAAGGGCCCTACATTTACCCATAAGAGGAAGAGTCTCACTTAAGCTTGGGCATGGGACTACCTCCACTAAAACATTCATGGAGCTATCAACATGAAGATGTGCTTTCAAAATGCCATCTCATGTTAGTAACATCTTATTATCTGGCATTTTGAGGGAAATAGTTTTTTCCACATTTGAAGATTTTCATAACTTAAGTTTCCAAGATGTATGAGTGAAAATGACAGAGTAAAGACCTTCAAATGTGCCCCTCCATCAAGGCAATGAAAAAAACTGGCAACAATTGTCAGAATCAAACTTTTCCAGAACTGTAACTTGAAGCAACCCTGGACACATTTATACAAAACAAAACAGCTGTATCTCTATAGGAACAGTGAACTTTGTAGTGTTTTTTTAATTTCAGTTCAGTTCAGTTGCTTAGTCGTGTCCAACTCTTTGCGACCCCATGAATCACAGCACGCCAGGCCTCCCTGTCCATCACCAACACCTGGTGTTCACTCAGACTCATGTCCATCGAGTCAGTGATGCCATCCAGCCATCTCATCCTCTGCCGTCCTCTTCTCCTCCTGCCCCCAATCCCTCCCAGCATCAGACTCTTTTCCAATGAGTCAACTCTTCGCATGAGGTGGCCAAAGTACTGGAGTTTCAGCTTTAGCATCATTCCTTCCAAAGAAATCCCAGGGCTGATCTCCTTCAGGATGGACTGGTTGGATCTCCTTGCAGTCCAAGGGACTCTCAAGAGTCTTCTCCAACACCACAGTTCAAAAGCATCAGTTCTTCGGTGCTCAGCCTTCTTCACAGTCCAACTCTCACATCCATACATGACCACAGGAAAAACCATAGCCTTGACTAGATGAACCTTTGTTGGCAAAGTAATGTCTCTGCTTTTGAATATCCTATCTAGGTTGGACATAACTTTCCTTCCAAGGAGTAAGCATCTTTTAATATCATGGCTGCAATCACCATCTGCAGTGATTTGAGAGCCCCAAAAAATAAAGTCTGACACTGTTTCCCCATCTATTTCCCATGAAGTGATGGGACCGGATGCCATGATCTTTGTTTTCTGAATGTTGAGCTTTAAGCCAACTTTTTCACTCTCCTCTTTCACTTTCATCAAGAGGCTTTTTAGTTCCTCTTCACTTTCTGCCATAAGGGTGGTGTCATCTGCATATCTGAGGTTATTGATATTTCTCCCAGCAATCTTGATTCCAGCTTGTGTTTCTTCCAGTCCCGCGTTTCTCATGATGTACTCTGCATATTAGTTAAATAAGCAGGGTGACAATATACAGCCTTGACATACTCCTTTTCCTATTTGGAACCAGTCTGTTGTTCCATGTCCAGTTCTAACTGTCGCTTCCTGACCTGCAAACAGGTTTCTCAAGAGGCAGGTCAGGTGGTCTGGTATTCCCATCTCTTTCAGAATTTCCCACAGTTTATTGTGATCCACACAAAGGCTTTGGCATAGTCAATAAAGCAAAAATAGATGTTTTTCTGAAACTCTCTTGCTTTTTCCATGATCCAGCGGACGTTGGCAATTTGATCTCTGGTTCCTTTGCCTTTTCTAAAACCAGCTTGAACATCAGGAAGTTCACAGTTCACATATTGCTGAAGCCTGGCTTGGAGAATTTTGAGCATTACTTTACTAGCATGTGAGATGAGTGCAATTGTGTGGTAGTTTGAGCATTCTTTGGCATTGCCTTTCTTTGGGATTGGAATGAAAACGGACCTTTTCCAGTCCTGTGGCCACTGCTGAGTTTTCCAAATTTGCTGGCATATTGAGTGCAGCACTTTCACAGCATCATCTTTCAGGATTTGGAATGGCTCAACTGGAATTCCATCACCTCCACTAGCTTTTTTCGTAGTGATGCTTTCTAAGGCCCACTTGACTTCACATTCCAGGATGTCTGGCTCTAGGTCAGTGATCACACCATCGTGATTATCTGGGACATGAAGATCTTTTTGTACAGTTCTGTGTATTCTTGCCACCTCTTCTTGATATCTTCTGCTTCTGTTAGGTCCATACCATTTCTGTCCTTCATCGAGCCCATCTTTGCATGAAATGTTCCCTTGGTATTCCTAATTTTCTTGAAGAGATCTCTAGTCTTTCCCATTCTGTTGTTTTCCTCTATTTCTTTGCATTGATCACTGAGGAAGGCTTTCTTATCTCTTCTTGCTATTCTTTGGAACTCTACATTCAGATGCTTATATCTTTCCTTTTCTCCTTTGCTTTTTGCTTCTCTTCTTTTCACAGCTATTTGTAAGCCCTCCCCAGACAGCCATTTTGCTTTTTTGCATTTCCTTTCCATGGGGATGGTCTTGATACCTGTCTCCTATACAATTTCACAAACCTCATTCCCTAGTTCATCAGGCACTCTATCTATCAGATCTAGACCCTTAAATCTATTTCTCACTTCCATTTCCCCACCCCCAGCTTAGTGATCACCTGGAAAATAACAGTCCACATTCCTGATACTAGAAAGAGCAGACAGGAGTTCATTCCCAAAGAATTATTATTTCACCTATCCAGTGATTCCCTGTAAGACCTCAATCAAAAGTTTTGTTTTTATTTGGCCTCATTCAAACTTGGGTACCAAAAGCATCTCCTGAGAGAGCATTTGGTAAATATTTTTACAGTACAGCTGCTTGAGGCAGTGGAGAACAGCTGACACAAATAATACACTAACCAAAAAGCTCAAAAGGAAAGAGATGTACATGTGCAAAGCTATGTTAATACTCAAAAAATACCTGAGAAGGCCCACAATACTCACAGACCTTGAGGCTCTGTGAAAATATGAAGTAAAAACTAAGGCAGAGTTACCTACCTAACTGAATATTGACGGCACGCTTCAACTCACACAGGGAGTCCCCTGGAGAATGTAATGGTTCCAGACGTTTAGGAAACATTCTGTGAAGTCATCGGCTAAGCACTAAACTAACTCAGCAGAGATTTCAGCAGCTGCAAATGATAAAGAATACAGAATTCAAAAAATTATTTCATAGAAGTACTAAACAATAAATGCCAACAAGAATTATAAATAGCATCAACAACAGACTCTGGAGAGGGGGAGAATCTGAATTTTAAAGTTGCCTTATTATATTATTTTAAATGTCCAGTTGTTAACCAAAATTATTTGACATGTGAAGAAACAAAAAAGTAAAACCCATACAAAGGGAATTAAATCAACTAGTAACAACTGTCCTGGTGGAATCTCAGCCATTGGGTTTCCTAGATAAAGACTTTAAATCAGCTATTTTAAATATACTCAAAGACCATGTCTAAAGAATTAAAGGGAAAGTCTGATGACAATGTGTATATCAATAGAAAATATTCATGTCAATTAGAAAATACCAATAAAAGGAAGTAAAAAGAAACCAAATAGAAACTATGCAATAGATAAGTATAATAACTGAAATGCAAAATTAACAGCATACTTGACCAGGCAGAAGAAAGGATCAATGAACATGAAGATACATTAACTAAGAGTATCTAGTCTGAGGAAAACAGTGAAAAGAGAATGAAGGAAAATGAACAGAGCCTGAGAAACCTGCCGGGAATCTTAAAGCAGATCAACATACACATAATGGGGGTTACAGAAGGAAAGGAACAGAAAGTATATTTGAAGAACTAACGTCCCATAATTTCTAAAATATGATGAAAAACATTAATCTGTACATCCAAGAAACTCAATAAATTCCAGGTAGTATAAACTCAAACAGATCTATATGTGGATAAATCATCATTCAGTTCTTTAAAGACTAGGACAAAGAGAAATGCTTGAAACCAAAAAGACAGAAACTCATCATCTATAAATGATGTTCATTAAGATTAAATGAGCATCAGAGCTGATTTTGCACCAAAAACTCTGAAGGCCAGAAGTTAGTAGGGTGACATATTCAAAGTACTGACACACACAAAACTCAACCAAAAATTCTAAATCCAGTAAGAACTATCCTTTAAAAATGAAGGTAAAATTAGAAATTATTACTTTACAAGAAACAATAAGAGTCCTGTGAGCTAAATGAAAAGACAATAAAGAGTCAGTCAGTTCAGTTGCTCAGTCGTGTCCGACTCTTTGCGACCGCATGAATTGCAGCACGCCAGGCCTCCCTGTCCATTGCCAACTCCTGGAGTTCACTCAGACTCACGTCCATCGAGTCAGCGATGCAATCCAGCCATCTCATCCTCTGTCGTCCCCTTCTCCTCCTGCCCCCAATCCCTCCCAGCATCAGAGTCTTTTCGCATGAGGTGGCCAAAGTACTGGAGTTTCAGTTTTAGCATCAGTCCTTCCAAAGAACACCCAGGGGTGATCGCCTTTAGAATGGACTGGTTGGATCTCCTTGCAGTCCAAGGGACTCTCAAGAGTCTTCTCCAACACCACAGTTCAAAAGCATCAATTCTTCGGTGCTCAGCTTTCTTCACAGTCCAACTCTCACATCCATACATGACTACTGGAAAAACCATAGCCTTGACTAGATGGACCTTTGTTGGCAAAGTAATGTCTCTGCTTTTCAATGTGCTATCTAGGAGTAATGTGAATCAATAGAAACAAACAAAGAGCACTGGTAGTTAAGTAAATATTTACTACTAGGTAAATTTAATGGGGCTTCCCTGGTGGCTCAGAAGGCCAATGGGTACATGAAAAGGAGTTCAGCACACTAATCATTAGAGAAATGCAAATCAAAACTACAATGAGATATATCTCACACCTGTCAGAATGGCTATCATCAAAACACCATAAATAACAAAATGTTGGCGAGGATGTGGAGAAAAGGGAACCCTCATACACTGTTGGTGGGAAAGTAAACTGCTGCAGCCACTTTTGAAAACAGTATGGAGGTTCCCCAAAACCTAAAAACAGAGCTATCATATGATCTAGCAATTCCACTCCTGGATATACATCCAGAAAAAATGAAAACACTAATTCAGAAAGATACATGCACTTCAGTGTTCACAGCACTGTCATTTACAATAGCCAAGATACAGAAGCAACATAATTGTTCATCAACTCATGGATGGGTGGTTGAGGCCTTGCAGGATATAAAGGTGCATAGGGTTCTTTAGCCCTTTATAAAATGACATAGCTGTGCATTTAAACTTGGTTTTCTGGAGTTTTTTTGTATCTTCTTGGTAAACTATCATTTCTTATCACAAAGGAATGCCTCCTCTACAAACCTGATGTTTTTATTCGTACACTGACTGGTAAAAGTGAAAGTGCCTCAGTCGTGTCCGACTCCTTGCGACCCCATGGACTATACAGTCCATGGAATTCTCCAGGCCAGAATGCTGCAGCAGATAGCCTTTCCTTCTCCAGGGGATCTTCCCAACCCAGGGATCACACCCAGGTCTCCCGCATTGCAGGCAGATTCTTTACCAGCTGAGCCACAGGGGAAGCCCAAGAATACTGGAGTAGGTAGACTTTCCCTTCTCCAGTGGATCTTCCCCATGAAGTAAAATCTTAATGGGCCCAACATTCTGCTAGCTCATGTCTCCTGGGGAAATTTCCTTTAACTGACTGCCCCTAAATCTGCCAGATTTGTAATTCCCACTAGCCAAGTGGCTGCACTCCCATTCTTCTATAGTTTGTGTCTCTCAAAGAAGACCCAGTGATGTGTCCATCTGTCTGCAGAGTCCAGCAGCTGCCCTTATCTCTGCTGTCTCTTTGCTCTGGCTGCTTATGCTATTCCTCCACTTTTTTCTCCTAGTTTCCACTTGCCATGGTGATGGGGCCACCACTCTTTCTCTTTGGACACCCAAACTGCCAAGTTGAACTATTCCTGATTTCAGCCACTCTGCTATTCCCTGATACTATCTTTGGGGCCTCGGTCACTTACTTCTTTCTCTAGGAGTTAGGGAAAGCCTTCTATTTCTTGGGCATAGCTTTTAAAAAGTCATTCCATTTGGTTTCTTGAACTTCTAATGATATAGCTCTTTCAATTTTACCATCTCTTGGAGTTTCTAGAAATATCTTCTTTTTGTTTTATTTCAAACCCTTCTCACCTCCAGAGCCCAGAATCGGTATATCCAGAACCAGTGCTCCCTGGCCTTATAACATAGAATGTGAATACTCTGCTCAGGCTGCTATAGCAAAATAGACTCAGTACAAGAAAACAATGAAATGTACTTCTCACAGTTTTAGAACCTGGGAAGTTCAAGATCAGGGTGTCAGCAGTGTTGTGTTCCAGTGAGAGCTCTCTTTCTGGCCTGCAGATTGCTTCCTTTGTGCTGTATTCTTAAAGGGGGTGTGGGAGGATGGGGGGACTGCAATGCTCTGGTGTCTCTTTTTATAAGGGCACCAATCCTATCATGATGGTCCCACATTCATGACCTCATCTAATGTTTACTACCCAAAGATCCCATCTTCAAATACTGTCCCATTGGGAGTTAGGGCTTCAACATAGTAATTTTCAGTTCAGTTCAGTCACTCAGTCATTTCCGATTCTCTGCGACCCATGGACTGCAGCACACCAGGCTTCCCTGTTCATCACCAACTCCCAGAGCTTGCTCAAACTCATGTCCATCGAGTCAGTGATGCCATCCAACCATCTCATCCTCTGTCGTCCCCTTGTCCTCCTGCCTTCAACCTTTCCTAGCATCAGGGTCTTTTCCAATGAGTCAGCTCTTTGCATCAGGTGGCCAAAGTATGGATGCTTCAGCATCAGTCCTTCTAATGAAAATTTAGGACTGATTTCCTTTAGGATGGACTGGTTGGATCTCCTTGCAGTCCAGGGGACTCTCAACAGTCTTCTCCAACACCAGAGTTCAAAAGCATCAACTCTTCAGTGCTCAGCTTTCTTTATAATCCAACTCTCACATCCATACATGACTTCTGTAAAAACCATGGCTTTGATTAGACAGACCTTTGCCAGCAAAGGTCTTTTTAATATGCTGTTTAGGTTGGTCATAACTTTTCTTCCAAGGAGCAAGCATCTTTTAATTTCATGGCTGCAGTCACCACCGACAGTGATTTCGGAGCCCAAGAAAAGTCTGTCACTGTTTCCATTGTTTCCTCATCTATTTGCCATGAAGTGATGGGACCAGATGCCATGATCTTAGTTTTTTGAATGCTGAGTTTTAAGCCAGCTTTTTCACTCTCCTCTTTCACTTTCATCAAGAGGCTCTTTAGTTCTTCTTCACTTTCTGCCGTAAGGGTGGTGTCATCTGCATATCTGAGATTATTGATATTTCTCCAGGCAATCTTGATTCCAACTTGTGCTTCATCCAGCCCAGCATTTTGCATGATGTACTCTGCATATAAATTAAGTAAGCAGCGTGACAATATACAGCCTTGACATACTCCTTTCCCAATTTTGAACCAGTCCATTGTTCCATGTTTGGTTCTAACTGTTGCTTCTTGACCACATACAAGTTTCGCAGGAGGCAGGTAAGGTGGTCGGTTTGTTGTGATCCACACAATCAAAGACTTTAGCATAGTCAGTGAAGCAGAAATCTGTCTAATAATGTCTAGTAACTAAATAAGAAACATAGAAGAGGTGTCCGTTTGGAATGTGTGCAGTTTGAAGCATCTGGTGCACATTATTAATTACTGTTTGAAGTTTTGCAGCTTCTTTTTAATGATGCTTCAGTGATTTCATCTTGTGAAAATGGAGATTTTATATCTGTAAATGATACTAGTTTAGAATAGCTAAATATAGACAATCAACTCCCTATAATTAAAAGAAGTCCATGGACTCCCTAGATGCCATGTATTATCACCATTACTACTTTTTAGTTTTCAGTGAAGTAGGAGGGCATGGTGGTAGCTGTGAGTTACGGGAGACAATTTTGCTGTCCTGGAAAGTTAAATGATGTTCTTATACCTATTTGTTGTTACAATTTTTAAAATTTCAAATAAAAGACTGCATTGTTGTTGTCTTCTTTGTGGAACCACAAAGCTGA
Organism: Bos indicus x Bos taurus; assembly: GCF_003369695.1. Taxonomy (NCBI): domain Eukaryota; kingdom Metazoa; phylum Chordata; class Mammalia; order Artiodactyla; family Bovidae; genus Bos; species Bos indicus x Bos taurus. The sequence goes on along the minus strand of NC_040083.1, from coordinate 76,248,144 downwards.
GTATGCTGAAACAGATGCAATAGTACAATTCCTGTCATTTCATTTAACTGATGTGTTTTAAATATATAATAAATTCAAAATAATTACAATGAGCTATTTGTAGTGAGGGATAGAAAACAATATCCAAGACAAGTCTTTCCCTCAAGGTACTTTCATCTAATTTGAGAAAAAAGAAAATCACACACACATACAGAAATCTAAATGGCATGCACATCCTTTGAAGGAAAAAAGAGATTGTTAGAGCTTTAGGAGTGGAGGTGGCTTTTTGGGAAAGGGTTTAACCTTGAAGGACTGGTAGGATTTGGCAGGCAGAAAAAAGGAAAAGAAACTCCAGAAGACAGAAAATTCTTCTACACTGTGAGAGAGAGATATATATATAAAGTGTGTATTAGAGTTTACATTTGACAAAAGCTTCCCTACACATCAGATTCTTGGCACAGTCCTGCGAAGTGCATCAGGCAAGTATTAATATTCCCACCTACTGAATAGGACATTTTAAACCAGAAAGCAACTTGAGAGCTTACCAAGTTAGTTACTAATGTGGGGATAGGAATGGAAAATTGTAGTCAGCTGCCTGTTATTTAACATGGCCTCGGGAGTTGGTGATGGACAGGGAGGCCTGGCGTGCTGCGATTCACGGGGTCACAAAGAGTCAGACACGACTGATCGACTGAACTGAACTGAACAAGCTAAAAACGGTTTTTACAACTTTGCTGCTGCTGCTAAGTCACTTCAGTCGTGTCCGATTCTGTGCGACCCCATAGACAGCAGCCCACCAGGCTCCCCCACCCCTGGGATTCTCCAGGCAAGAACACTGGAGTGGGTTGCCATTTCCTTCTCCAATGCATGAAAGTGAAAAGTCAAAGTGAAGTCGCTCATTCACGTCCGACTCTTTGCGACCCCATGGACTGCAGCCTACCAGGCTCCTCCATCCATGGGATTTGCCAGGCAAGAGTACTGGAGTGGGGTGCCATTGCCTTCTCCGTTTTACAACTTTAAATGGTTATAATTTAAATGGTTGTATAAAAGTATAAAAACCTGTATTATACCTTTGCTATTTTTCCTCTTAGCCTGTGATCAAATACAAATTAAATCTCACAAAGCCTAAACTATTTACAATGTGGCCTTTCAAGAAAGTGTGTTGACCACTGATTTAGGATTTTCATAATCAAATAAAACATTTTTAGGTTATCGTAATGAAATTAAGATATGGAATTATTACGATATACTTAAGTATGTGTCATGCTGTAAATATAGTTTTGTATCTCTCTCTTTCCATCTGAACTTGTACCATGTTCTTATTCATTATTTTTTCAAGAACATTGTTTTGATGCTTGCTATTCCATTATAGAAATTTGATATTATTTATTTCAATATTATCCTATTGTTGAACATAGAGAACATACAGATTGCTTCTGATTTCACTCATGAAAAATATAACAGTAAAAAATACCCTTGCATGTTTATATTTTATTATTTAATTTGTATAAAGCCCTAGAAACAAAATTTCTAGTTCAAAAGTTACAAAATGAACAGCTTAAAGGATCTCAAGTGAATATTACTATGTTGCCCTCAGAAAGGCTATACATTTTATTCTTCTAATAGTGATATATGAAGGTCCTGAGTTTGCCACACCTTTGGACTCCAGTGCTCTCAAATATTTAGCCAACATTATGTCAAGAGTGTCTTATTTTAATTTGTTTTGCTGATGATTCTTGGCATTAATTTTTTAATACTGTTACTGTCCCTTTGTATTTCTTGATTTGTTTTTATTTTGTGTGTGTATATGTATGGATTTTTTTGGCCCCTTTAACTATTCAAACATACACCTATTTCATAGATTTGCATTTTTCAAAAAATGTTAGGCAAACTAGTATATATAATAGAGTGGACAAACAATAAGGTCCTACTGAATAGCACAGGGAACTAGATTCAATATCCTGTGATAAACTATTTATGGAAAAGAATATGGAAAAGAATGAGTCACTTTGCTATACACTAGAGATTAACACATTGTAAATCAACTGTACTTCAATAAAATATTTTTTTTAATGTTAGGGTATTAATGCTTGTTCTTTAAAATATTTTGTAGGTATTTGTCCAAGTATATCATTTATGAAAAGTTTTTCAGTTAATTCTCTTGGGTTTTCTTCATATATTGAGTATATTTTAAGGTAGAATATATGAGGATATTGGAGAAGGCAATGGCACCCCACTCCAGTACTCTTGCCTGGAAAATCCCGTGGATGGAGGAGCCTAGTAGGCTGCAGTCCATGGGTCGCTAAGAGTTGGACATGACTGAGCAACTTCACTTTCACTTTTCACTTTCATGCATTGGAGAAGGAAATGGCAACCCACTCCAGGGTTCTTGCCTGGAGAATCCCAGGGACGGGGGAGCCTGGTGGGCTGCTGTCTATGGGGTCGCACAGAGTCGGACACGACTGAAGCGACTTAGCATAGCATAGCATATGAGGATATATAAAGTATACATGGTTTTAGATATGTCAAAATGATAAAAACATAAATCTCTTAAACTTGAAAATCTCTAATTAAAGATAATATGTGAGATAATCATTTATCAATTCAAGAGTCACAGACAAAGCTCTTACAGAACTCACATGCTCTAAGGGGGCATTTAAGTTGTGATCCACTGATATTCCAGAACAAAGAAAATGATTGTACTTAGTTTCTGCCTGTGGAACTGTGTGTTTAATTAGATATAGGGTCCAGGAATGGATCTCAATGGGGAAAAAAACTGGGCCATACTGGAGAGACATGAAATCAAACTACTCAGGTATTTTTCACTCATTTACCATAGAGGTATTTACTGCACACACATAGCCCTGTGCTTGCACATTAGTATGCTCACAACACCCTGGTGGGTTTACAAAATTGGTATGCTGCCCCTGCTGTTTACCATGCTCATGCTAATGTTAGTCACTCAGTCATGTCCGACCCTTTGTGACTCCATGGACTGCAGCCCGCCAGGCTTCTCTGTCCATGGAATTCTCCAGGCAAGAATACTGGAGTGGGTAGCCATTCCCTTCTCCAGGGGATCTTTGTGAACCAGGGATTGAAACCCAGCCTCCTGCACTGTGGGCAGATTCTTTATTCTCTGAGCCACCAGGGAAGCCCTTCTTTCTAGTTATACTTCCATCCATGGTCTCCATCATTTATGCAGCAAGTGGTAGGTGGAGTAAACTTCTGAGTCCTGCAAACTCTTATATGAGAAAAATCAAAGTAAATAGAAAGAAAGATATAATAAATTTACAGTGGTTCTGTGGGTAAAGAATCCGCCTGCAATGCAGAAGATGCAGAAGATATGGGTTCAATTCCTGGGTCGGGAAGATCCCCTGGAGGATAGCATGGCAACTTGCTCCAGTATTCTTGCTTGGAGAATCCCATGGAGAGAGGAGCCTGATGGGCTTTAGTCCATAGGGTCACAAAGAGTTGGACATGACTGAAGTGACTGAGTATGCATGCACACAATTATAGCTCTGAAGCCTCATTTTAATTTAGGCCCAACTTGTTATTTATGTTTAAGCCCTATTACAGATGGAAATTCTCTTTCTCCATTTCTTTTTGTCTTTCATCTGTGAATATCTGGATAAAGATTGCAGTTATGATCCCTTTGATGAACTTGTTATACATTCTTGAATTTCACTTATAACTATCTTAGTAACATATAATGAAGAAAAAAGTGAATATGGGGTATGCTGGGGCTAACGATAAGCCACTGTTAGATTTTTACTACTGATTTTGTCTCTGGGATAAAGTAGCTTCCTTGGGTGATGGAGAACTAACAAAAGGGTGATTCAGCTAGAACCACAGTTTCCTTGGGTTACGGACAGTGCTGAGCTTTGAAGCTCCCATCAATTCCCTAATTAGGAAATCATCTTCATTTTAGACAGAGGTTGTGTCTCTCATTACCCAGCAGAAGCTCCAAAGAGCTTCATAAGGATAGAACGTTGCCAACAGGCAGAATTGAAGACACTTTTTTTTTTTCATTGTGGCTTGTCTCCAAAGGCCAAGATCACACTAATTAAAGCACAGAGGAGAGAATAACCCCTGACTCTAGAGCTTATTATGCTGCATTTTCAGTTTCCTTCTGATACTGAGATTTTAGGCAGTGTGTGTTTCCTGGAAACTATGGCAACATCCCCATTTTTGTTGGCTTTCCAGGAACTCTCAAAGTATTTCAGGCCTCCTTGTTATCTTGCATTTATATTGGCTTGGACAGAAAGTTCATTCAGGTTTTTCTGTAAGATGCAATGGAAAAATCCAAACCAACTTTCTGGCCAACCCAATATTTTACTCCCATCCTGTTGATTCAAATGTTCATTCAAAACAAGTACACTGTATTGTTTATTGCACCCAAGCCAGTACTTCAGTAGTTTAATTTACAGAGCGGTGACTGAGTAGATAAATGTATGTCAGGCACTCAGGAACATCAGTGCCTCATTGTTTTACTACAACTCTTGGAGCCATGATACCTCTTGAGCAGAGCCTGGCTAATTTTAGCAGGATTTACTCAATGATGAGAGAAAAGAATGTTTTGTTCTAAAAGTGATAGTGATGGGAACTTCCAGTGGCCATTAAATAATGTGAGAGAAAAGTGTTACAGCAGTATAAAACCTGTCCTTTCATTGCATTTCTCACATTAGCGAATTTGTTTTCCTAGAAGCACCAGTCTTGTGCTCATGAAAACCCTCAGCAGAAATCTGTCTGCACTCTCTGGGGGCAATAATGAGGTTTTTATGTTGACATCTAGGTTAGGCCCAGAAATGAATAAGAACAGTTATACGAAAACAGAATCATGTCTATTCATTCACTAATAGACTATCGGGAATGAGAGGCAGATTCAGTTCAGTTCAGTTCAGTTGCTCAGTTGTGTCCGACTCTTTGCAACCCCATGAACCGCAGCACGCCAGGCTTCCCTGTCCATCACCAACTCCCGGAGTTTACCCACATTCATGTCCATTGAGTCGGTCATGCCATCCAACCATTTCATCCTGTCGTCCCCTTCTCCTCCTGCCTTCAGTCTTTCACAGTATCAGGGTCTTTTCAAATGAGTCAGCTCTTCACATCAGCTGGCCAAAGTATTAGAGTTTCAGCTTCAACATCAGTCCTACCAATGAACACCCAGGACTGATCTCCTTTAGGATGGACTGGGTGGATCTCCTTGCAGTCCAAGGGACTCTCAAGAGTCTTCTCCAACACCACAGTTCAAAAGGATTAATTCTTCGGCGCTCAGCTTTCTTTATAGTCCAACTCTCACATCCATACATGACTACTGGAAAAACCATAGCCTTGACTAGATGGACCTTTGTTGGCAAAGTAATGTCTCTGCTTTTTAATATGCTATCTAGGTTGGTCATAACTTTCCTTCCAAGGAGTAAGCGTCTTTTAATTTCATGGCTGCAGTCACCAAATGCAGTGATTTTGGAGCCCAGAAAAATAAAGTTTGACACTGTTTCCACTGTTTCCCCATCTATTTGCCATGAAGTGATGGGACCGGATGCCATGATCTTAGTTTTCTGAATGTTGAGCTTTAAGCCAACTTTTTCACTCTCCTCTTTCACTTTCATCAAGAGGCTCTTTAGTTCTTCTTCACTTTCTGCCATAAGGGTGGTGTCATAGAAAATGAAAAATCTTTATTTCTAGAAAAAAAAAAACCAGAAGGAATATCTTTGCAACTCTGGGTAGACAGAGACTTCCTAGGCGGGTCACAAAAATATAAACCATAAAATAAAACATTAAGTTGGATTTAATCAAAACTAAAACCATGGGCTCTTCAAAAGACACCATTAAGAAAAGGAAAAGGCAAAGCATAGCATGGGAGAAAATTTCAAAGTATATAGATGACAGAAGACCTGTTTCTAGAATATATGAGGAATGCTTACAACTTATTAGGATGGCAGCTCAATAAAAAATGGGCACATAATTTGAACAGACATTCCCTTCAAGAAGATACAAGAATAGGCTAAGCATATGAAAAGTGTACATCAGCAGCCATCAGGGAAATGTAAATTAAGATCACAGTGGGATATGAGTACACACTTATTCTTTACACTTTGAGCAAATTTGAGTAAATCACTGTGATGTAAACTTGCTGACACAGTCTTCTTTGTAAACTTTTCAAAATTTCCTTATGACTTCCTTAGGAATAAGAAGCCTTGAGTAAATACTCATGTGAAAACTCAGAAGTTCTTGCAGGGCTGTGTTTGTTTAGGAGAGTTCCTAAACCTACTAATTGGTCCCTCAGTGGTATGCCATTACTTGGATATCCAGTTCCATCTTAATAGGCTTATCAGATCTTTCTGGGGCAGAGTAACTTCAGAGTTAAGTCAAGCTCTGAGGAAGGGTCTTGTACCTGCAAGGAGAGTCCTTGCGGGTCGATTACAACAGGCTTCCAACAAAAGCCTCTCCCATTTACTGGATGAAAAAGATAAGGGGTAGTGCTCATTCCCTGTTATAGGAAGTTGGGTCTATTTAGGATGTAGTGGCAAAGGATAATTTCTCATTACTCATTATGCTTGTCATTGTCTATCACAAGATTTCCCAAAGTATGTTCCCAAGAGCACTAATTCTGTGGATAGCCCACAGAAATTGAAAAAAAAAAAAAAAAAAAAAACCCAAACCTAAAAGCTTCCATAGTCAAATACATTTAGGAAATATTAAACAAGTATAAACGGCATTCTTTATCTTAGAAGGGATATGGTAGGACTCTTTTCCAAATGTATTTGTATTTTAGAAACATATTTCATCACAATAGTATCTTTCACTCTTTTGAGAAACATGCTCTAACAAGATTATCTCTGATTTTTAAAATCCTTGAGCAGCCACAAAGCAAGCTGATCTTTCTAAAAAGTCGTGCTGATAGCTATAAGCAAGCTCTCCTTACCTACCAATTCACTGGCTCTCAAAGGCTGCTCTGTTATCTCCAGTTCCTCATTAGCTGTTTCTGGACACTAAAACTGAAAAGAAATGCCTCCTATTTCTTTCTGCTCCTCTCTTTCCCCTAATTCTTCAAAAAAAAAAAAAATTAGAGACAGATTATATAACCTTTGCCTTCCCCTGAGTATATTGCTAGAAATATTCAAAAGCATTCCTAAGTACTTTGTGAGGTACTTTAAACACTTGAAAATACAAAAGGCAACTCAATAGGGCTCCTTTAGTAATCTTTTTATAAGCTTAAGATGAGAATGATTTCTCAACAAACAGACTATAAAGTCCAGAAATAAACTCCAATATGTACAGGAATTTAGTATATGCTAAAGGTGGTATTTAAATCCATGAATAACAGTGTAGAAATAAACTAGGTAGAAAGTCAGAAAACAATAAAGTTGAACCTACAATTCACACCTGACACAAAATAAATTCCAGATGAACCCATTTTAATATGAAAAATAAAACTGTGAAAAAGACTAAAAAAGTAAGCATTTCTGTGGCCTGAGCTGACGTAATATATGCTCAGCAGTGTCCTTATAAGTGACAGGTCACAATGAAATTGTAGAAACTCTGGTAGGAAAAGCAGGATCCAACCCTTCCCCTCAGGCTGAGATATGGTTTGATTTGGCAGAAGAGAAAAAAACTAAACGATGTTTGATATTTTCACTTTGTCATGACAATGAGAAGCTATTAAGTTAATCATATGATCAAGTGTGGCATATCTAGGGGACAGTAGGAGCCCTGATGGAGATTAAAGGGAAAGATGTTTGGATATGTAAGGGGCCAGACTGTAGCGGATTTGGGATGCCCAGATGAAGAGACTACCTTGGATTCTTTTTATTGGGAGAACCCCTCTAGGGGTTGATGAGCTAGGGTGCAGGCTTTCTCAACCTCAGGACTACTGATATTTTCGACCAGATTATTTTTTTGTTAACGGTGGCTGACCCTGTACATCCTAGGATGTTTAGCAGCATCCCTGGCCCCTACCTACTAGATACTAGCAGGATCTCCCACTTTTTGAAGTGTGACAACCAAAAATATCTCCAAATATTGCCAAATGTTTCCTGGAGAACAAAATGATCACTAATTCAGAACCACTGAGCTCCAGAATGACAGAATAACTGGCATTTTAGAAGGACTGTCCAGCTGTGTTTGTATTGGGTTGGCCAAAAAGGTCATTTGGATTTTTCCATAATATCTAACAAAAACCTGAACAAACTTTTTGGTCAACCCAATAGAATGAAGAGAGAGACCAGCAGGACAGGAGCCTGAGAGAATGTATCAGAGGCTGGGCATGGTATATTGTTACAGTAAGGGCCCCAAATAAAGTATATCTTCCTGTACCCATGACCTTGTATAATTTCCTCCTCTACTGACTTAGGGCTTGGCCATGTGACTAGTTTTGATCGATGGAATATCAACAAACATGATACAAGCTGAGGCTTGAAAAGCGTTTGTGCATTGGGACTTAACCCTCTTGAGACACTGCCACCATGTGACAAAGCTGGTGCCAGCCTCCTGAAGACGTATGCCCAGCTAACAGCCAGCACCAACTTCAGACATATGAATGACGCACTCTAAGACCATGCAGCCATGATAAACCTACCATGACTACATGATTCTAGGCAGGCCAGCAGAAAAACTACCTACACTGGAGCCCTGCTCAAGTTGAGGGCAATGAAATTATGAACAAATAAAATGGCTGATATTTTAAATCACTAGGTGTTTGCTGTGCTGTTATGTAGTGAGAGATAATTGTTACAGTAGGTCTGGAATAGATTTGAATCAGTGGAAATGAGACGACGTACACAGACATTTGTAATAATCCATGTTTCTTAATGACTTTTCAACGAAGGGGTTAACTGGAAAGACAGCAGGACAAACAATACAGGAATTCAGAATTGAGTGCAAAGATCAGAGTGAGTTAAGGAAGGAAGTTGCATGAGCAGTCTTTAAAAAAGACTTCTGCCTAAGCAGTAAAAAATATCATTAACTTATTTATTTTGAAAAATACAGATATTTATTAATTGTTAACAAAATAATGATAATATTTCAAACATTCAACTTAGGTATATTTATAAAGCTTTAAAGGCATTACCAAGCTAGCCATTTCTTAATAGGGAAAAAAAAATATCAACCTTTAGAATAAGCAAGAAAGCACATAAACTCAAAATCAGTAACAATCTATATTGAACTAATAATAAAACTCATTTCAGTGTACTACCACCTACTTGTATAGAACTATATTCACTTAGTAATTAGATTGCTAAGGCCAGGGCTTCTAATGGAATGCCTCTCAGGTGGCACTAGTGCTTAAGAATCTGCCTGCCAATGCAGGAGACTTAAGAGATGCAGGTTCTATCCCTGGGTCAGAAAGATCCCCTGGAGGAGGGCATGGCCACCCACTCCAGTATTCTTGCCTGGAGAATCCCATGGACAGAGGAGCCTGGCAGGCTACATTCTATAGGGTCGCAAAGAGTTGGACATGACTGAAGCAACACATGCACACGTAATTTACCAGTTAAATTTATAGATGGTAATTACAGCTTGACAGATGTTGTGAGTTGACTTTATCTATTGTACTATTCAAGAAGAAACAGTTCCTCAGATGCTTAGCACTTAGCTTTCTGTTTAAGAACATCTGCTTAAGGAAGTGTGTCTGTCAAATCTTCTATTTGTATTATATTGAAAACAATCAACGTGATAAGAATAAAGAGAATCCAGAATGAAAAGAAGAGAAATTAAAAGGAAGAGGAACCAGAGATCAAATTGCCAACATCCACTGGATCATCGAGAAAGCAAGAGAATCCAGAAAAACATCTACTTCTGCTTTACTGACCAAGCCAAAGCCTTTGACTGTGTGGATCACAACAAACTGTGGAAAATTCTTCAAAGGATAGGAATACCAGACCACCTGACCTGACTCCTGAGAAATCTGTATGCAGGTCAAGAAGCAACAGTTAGAACTGGACACGGAACAACACTGGTTCCAAATCAGGAAAGGAGTACATCAAGGCTGTATATTGTCACCCTGCTTATTTAACTTACATGCAGAGTACATCATGAGAAATGCTGGGTTGGATGAAGCACAAGCTGAAATCAAGACTGCCTGGAGAAATATCAATGACCTCAGATATGCAGATGACACCACCCTTATGGCAGAAAGTGAAGAACTAAAGAGCCTCTTGATGAAAGTGAAAGAGGAGAGTGAGAAAGTTGGCTTAAAGCTCAACATTCAGAAAACTAAGATCATGGCATCCGGTCCCATCACTTCATGGGAAATAGATCGGGAAACAGTGGAAATAGTGACAGACTTTATTTTTCTGGGCTCCAAAATCACTGCTTTTGGTGACTGCAGCCATGAAATTAAAAGACGCTTACTCCTTGGAAGAAAAGTTATGACCAACCTAGACAGCATATTAAAAAGCAGAGACATTACTTTGCCAAAAAAGGTCTGTCTAGTCAAAGCTATGGTGTTTCCAGTAGCTCTCACATCCATATATGGATGTGAGAGTTGGACTGTGAAGAAAGCTGAGCACTGAAGAATTGATGCTTTTGAACTGTGGTGTTGGAGAAGAATCTTGAGAGTCCCTTGGACTGCAAGGAAATCCAACCAGTCCATCCTAAAGGACACCAGTCCTAAATATTCATTGGAAGGACTGATGTTGAAGCTGAAACTCCAATATTTTGGCCACCTGATTCGAAGAACTGACTCATTGAAAAAGGCCCTGATGCTGGGAAAGATTGAAGGCAGGAGGAGAAGGGGACGACAGAGGATGAGATGGCTATGGCATCACTGACTCAATGGACACGAGTTTGAGTAAACTCCAGGAATTAGTGATGGACAGGGAAGCCTGGCATCCTGCAGTCCATGGGGTCACAAAGAGTTGGACATGACTGAGTGACTGAACTGAACTGAGAATGAAAAGAAATGAAATACAGAGTCATAACTAAAAGAAGTGAAAATAAATAAAAGAACGTCTTAAGAGTGGAGGGACTTTATATGAATAAAGTAAAAATTATCCAAATGCATTTTCACAGGCTGTGAAAATCATCAAAGTACACATACACATAAGTCATATGACAAAGTGAGGGTCTCTCAGAAATAAGACAAGATTTTTTTTAAAGGATAAAAATAGATGAATTTTAAAGATCTGATAACCAGGAAGCATGCATGCATGCATGCTAAGTCGCTTCAGTCGTGTCGACTCTGTGCGACCCCATAGACGGTAGCCCACCAGGCTCCTCTGTCCCTGGGATTCTCTAGCCAAGAATACTGAAGTGGGTTGCCATTTCCTTCTCCACAACCAGGAAGCAGCCAATATCAAAGACACAATGGCACTGTTGAAATAAATGTTTAAGATCAAAGGATAAAATACAACTGCCTAATTTCCATAAGATTTGTTTAAAGAAAAAAAAAGCTACCAATACCTCAGTCCTTGTTTAAATATTGCTGCCTGAAAGATTTTGATTAATTTTCTCTCAGGCTGAGGAGACAAGGACTGAGAAAAATTACTTGGATTTGAGGATCTGGAAGATCTATGTGATTCCTAATGTGCATTAACTAGTTGGACCTCGACGTTGGACCGACATGCATTAAAGAAAGGCCATGGGACTTCCCTGGTGGCCCCGTGGTTGAGAATCTGCCTGCCAAGTCAGGGAACACGGGTTCCATGCCTGGTCCAGGAAGATCCCACATGCCCAGGGCAACTAAGCCCCCATCCTAGAGCCCGTTCTCCGAAGAAGAAAAGCCAGGGCAATGAGAAACCCCCATCTCCTGGCAAGTATAGAAAGCCAGCACACAGCAACGAAGACCCAATGCAGTCAAAAATAAATGTTTTTTAAAAAGAAAGCCCGTAATATCAGAAAACGGGGTCTTCTGGTAAATCTCACACTTTGGTTTGGGATATACAGATGTTTACCGATTTTCCAGAATCAGAAAATAATAAGACACACATAATGTTAACTAATTTGCAACCCTACCCCTAACCTTCCTTTCCTCTTTCTATCCAGTAGTTAGCTCCTCATACCAGCGCTCGATTTACCCGAGCAAACACTGTTTACACCAAGGGCCTGGCAACGCTACTGCCTCCCCACAGTTCCAACCGGGTCCCCCAACTCCAGAAGCCCCAAACCCAGGCTCCAGAGCCCTACACGCGAAAGCGTGGGAACTGGAGCCAGTCGCTCCTCCTCCTGGCGGGGCGGAGCCGGGCGCCTCCGGGCCAGTGCGTGCGGCCGCGCAGGGCTGTCAGTCGCGGCAGGCGCTGCTGAGCGGGCCGAGGGTGGCCGGAGGCGCGTTCGCAGGGCTCTGGGACTGCCAGAGCCGGCACAGGTCGGCGCGCAAAGCCGCGTCGGAGCGCACAGTACCGACCCACTCAGGCGCTTCGCCCCGCCCCGACGTCCGCGCCAGTGGCCTAACCTGCCCGACTCGCCGAACTTGCGTCAGCTCCCAGCGGCAGCAGGTGGCCCCGGACTCCCCGCCGTCGCCGCAGTCGTGGTGGGCCACGCGCCCCGGAGCCCTCGCGAGCGGGATGGAGGCGGACGGGGACCTGGAGGAGCTAGCCCGGCTACGCTCCGTCTTCGCCGCCTGCGACGCGAACCGCTCCGGGCGCCTGGAGCGTGAGGAGTTCCGCGCGTTGTGCGCGGAGTTGCGCGTGCGGCCGGCCGACGCCGAGGCCGTGTTCCAGCGGCTTGACGCCGACCGCGACGGCGCCATCACCTTCCAGGAGTTCGCGCGCGGCTTTCGCGGGGCCCGCCGCGTAGGTCCGCGCCGGGGCTGGGGGCCGCGAGAGCCCGCGCCCGCCGCGGCCCAGGTGGGGTCCGACTCCGGGTCTGGCGAGGAGGACGAGGGCGACGAGGACGCGGCAGCGGCTCTGGCCGCTCCCTGGGACCCGGCGAGCTCCGGCCAGGCTTGGCAGGACTTCCAGGCGAGACTCGGGGACGAGGTCAAGTTCATCCCCAGGTACGAGTGTGGTTTGGAGGGCGGGAGGTGGTGGTGTTGTTTCCTGTCCTTCCCGGGACCCTGCCATCTCTCCCTCTTACCTTCGGAGTGTGCAGACCCCGTGGATCCTGTCTCTCCCTTGTCTCCATTTATTGATTCACTTGAACTTTTCCCAGATGAGACCCTTTAAGGAACGAGAATCCTCTCAGCTGCAAAGGGCACTTTGTTAGTTACACAGGCCAGAGTGAAACCCGCAGCGCCCGGAGATTCTTCCAGGACACTGGTTTAGGAGTGCTCCCCAAACCTCGGCGACTTGATTATATCGTCTCCTACTCCTGGCCTCCAGGCTGCACTCGCAGCGGCAGCCCCGAGCGGTGACCCGGGCCGCTAGCCAATTTGGCATTCTCTATAGTAGTTTTTGGTATTTTCTCCTACTACGTAGAAAACAAAACCTTGCTGTGCATTTATTTTGCGGCACACAAATATTCATCACTGCTACGTGCTGAGCATTTTACAAGGTTGTTTAATATTCAGAGCAACTTTGGGAGTGGACTTTCTTATCTTTGATTGATGGAGCAATTTCGACCTAAAGACGTTAAGGGACTTGTCCAGTTGCTGAAAGAGCAGTATTTGATCCCAGATGTTGTGAACTGAAAAACTCTCACTTTTTATACCACAGAATAAAATGATAAAAATCACACAATAAACTACTCTTGTGGCTCTGACAGAAATAGCATAGGATCAAGTTACTTTTCAGGCAAAAGGGGGATGCCTGCAGGTTCAGGACTTGGTGGGAAGGATACTCAGGTTTTATTGAGATTAATTTGCATCTGTCTCTGCTTCTAGTCATTGTATGTCTTGAGCCACTCGCACATCTTCCTCGGGCGCCACAAACATCTTAATGCTATGTTTTTCTGCTCTCTGGAATTGTATGGGTCTCTGGCTGTCATTGTTGGGAAGATCTGAAAGGCATCATTTGGTTGGCAGTTCACATATCTGAGACAGAAGACTGAGAAAAGGAAATAGCTCTGGAAGGCAGCAGTGACCTGGCTCACCCATTCACAGCTTACACCTACAGGGCTAGGAGTTCTCACTTCCTCCACCGCCCAGCTTCTTCTCCCTCCAGTTTGAAAAGTTGAGGGAGTACTGGGCATGGAAAGTGACTCACTGCAGTATAAGAGGAATTGTGTAGAGAAAGTGGGTGTGATACCCATCTTTCCTATTATGTACAAATGAGTAAAAATGCAGTGTCTCCATCAGGGAAGTTAAAAAAAAAAAAAATATATATATATATATATATATACACACACTTTGAATCAGCTTCCATCTGTAACTTGGTTTGGGTCCAGCTAGGTAAAAAAGGTAACAATATTGAGAATAAGAAAAGGTACACCCGCACCATATTTTATACACACACGCACACACAAAACTACTTTTCAGAGTTGTCAAGTCTCAGCAGCAGATATTTGACTCAGCCTCTAAATGATCAAAATGATCTTGTTAAGATCAGCGTACAACCTGGCCTTAATATTATTGATGGCATTATTCTTATCACTGTGCCTTTCCAATTCTTGAGAACCTATTAAATTTAATGGCACCAGTGTCACCTGATAGACTTGTGTCCTAAGCCCCACCCTTGCCTTCTGAGAGATTAACAAATACAATATTTGCCTTCCTGTACTTGTTGAAGAACTAAACTGAGTCGCTTCATCTGATTGTTTCTATGGCAGCCATTAGCTGTTTGGGTAAATTGGGTTCCTTCTATTCCACTTCCTCATATAGCTGTTCACCTTCTCTTTCTCCCATTCAAACTTGATAAAAATCTGTTGTTATTGACAATGCCGTTGTCATTATTTTAATTCTGCAAACATTATTGAGTGCCTCCTTTGTGCCAACCACTGTCCTAGGTACTGTCCTAAGTCCCTGGAGACAAAGAGCAGGAGACCGTGGTTCATGCCCTCAAGAAGTTCATAGTGTGAGTAAAATATTTCTCAAAAATTTCCTTAGAGGGCATGTAAAAGCAGAAAAATTATTTGCAGTAAACTCCATGTATTGTGGGCTTCCCTGGTGGCTCAGTGGTTAAGAATCTGTCCGCAGTGTAGGAGTTGCACAAGACTGGGGTTGGATCCCTGGGTTGGGAATATCCCCTGGAGGAGGGCATGGCAACCATTCAAATATTATTGCCTAGAGAATCCCATGGACAGAGGAGCCTGGCGGGCTACAGTCCAAAGCGTTACAAAGAGTCAGACATGACTGAAGCGACTTAGCATGCCATGAATTGTGGGCATAGCCCAACAGACTGCCAGCAAGCAGGAACTTTCTTTGAAATTTTGAATTTTTATCTCAAAAAAATAAGTCATGTATTTGTTCATTTTACTGTATAATATCTTGCGAGTTGGTTTAATGTAATATTATTTTAATATTTATATTAAAATTTATATTTAAAATATATTTAATACATATATTATATATTAAATATATATTTATTATATTTTTTATATTTTATTATATTTTATATTTTATATATTATATATTATATATACTATTATATTTATATATAATATATTTTATATATATTTTAAATATAAAATAAATATAAATGTATATAATATATATTTATATTTAATATATTTATATTTAATATATATAAATATATAATATATATAATAAATATAAATATAAAATTTAATATAAATTTATATATAAATATATATTAAATAATATATTTATGTATATTTATATATAAATTTTATATTTAAAATATAAAATATTATATTTTCTTCCAGAGAAAAAACTGTCTCTCTGGGAAGGTGTGCCATTTCACCTGGTGCCTTAATTTCTCACCTGGTGCCTTAATTTCCCACCTGGCACTCCACCTTCCTGCGGATAGCACCCTGTCCCATGCCTGTCTTTGGGAACTATTCATGTACAATTTGAGGAGAACAGATATCAGATATAGGAATGTTTGGTTCCTATAGAGGCAAAACTGGGAGTGATTGGTTTGGTTCCTATAGAGGCAAAACTGGTGGTGGTGATTTCCATTTCAAAGATCATTCAAGCTCTTAGACGAAAATGTTAAGCAAATTTGGGTTAAACTCCTCAGTCATTGATAATTGTGATATTAGAGAAAAATAATTTGTACTGTGAAAGAATAAAAATAGTCTCTGAGATATGTGTTAATACCCTCATAAGTTGGTTTTCCCTTAGAAAACTGAGGGAGTCTTTGCCTTCAAGCCTGGGGAGGGAAGCGTCCCAAGTAGCCGCGTGACCTGCTCACCTGAGGTGGACATGTGTAAATGGTCCAGAGGGTCAGAATGGGCCATTGCCACTTCCTGGTAAGCTGGAACAAGGTCAGCCGGCAGGTGAAACCAGAATGGGCAAGGCAGTATAGTTATGTAAGAGAATTCCAGAAGGAAGGTTGCATCAGGCCAAGAAAAATTCATGAAGTGGGGAGAGAATGTCTGGGGAGAAACAGAGACCAGACTTGTAACCACCTAGTGGAGCCCATTTCTGGGGCCCCAGGCATTATCTTGGTGAAAGGAAGGTTTTTACACAGTGGGTACTCAGTAAATATTTGTTCAGTGTTCTTTGATTCCTTGCTTCATATCCTGAGAATGCAGTTAGTTCGTGCTGTATGCATTCTCTTCATTTCTTTTGTTGGTTCCCTCCCTTTGTTTGCAAGTTCCCGATGAGAGCTCATGTGTCCTGAGATTAGCAAGGAGAGAAGGATACAAGGTGTGTGTGTGTGTATGCATGCATTGACCATTTGACCGAGGAGGGGGCATGGCAGGAATTCATCTCTCTTGTCTAGTCAGAGCCAGAACTTTTCAGAGTGTTCTCAGTCCCATCTGTAGAAATTCTGAGTTTCATTTATGGACTGATTAACTTTAATAATTTAGAACCCCACATTCTCATAAACAGAAGCACAAGGGTCCAGCCGGCACCAAAACCATAATGGACTTGTGAACGGGCATGAGTTTTGCCACGGTATTTAGAGCAGACCCAGAGTGGGTGCCTCTGGTGTAGTAAGGGTTCGCACAGCTGATGACCTGCCAGACAGGGTTAGGGTAGGATTTGTTCAGGTACCAAAATTAGACCCACGTGGTCAGTTGTTTCACATGGTCTGTGCCCTTTCTGTATGCAGTGTTGAAGAAGTCTTTTGTTGAATGGCTTAGAAACAAGAAATTTAATTGAGAAGAACCAGAACTACCCACATGTGAACTGTCACGTGGATCATCAAAACAGTTTGCTTCAGCATGTCTGTATAACTATGAGGATGACAGCTAAAATGGAGTGTAAATACAACGGCTGACACCAATCCCACTTAACTTGTAGGACGAAGCTACAGTAGGCAGAGGCATAGTTTCCTTTACATTTCCCTTTCTTGGGGTCCACTTTGGGCTCTGATCATCTTCATTTGTAACAGTGCAGTTGCTTCCTAAGCCCACTTCACCACTTCAAGATGTGGTGCTTGGAAAGATGGAAAAGGGAGAGGAGAGAGGGATGCACAGAGAGAGGTAAACACAGGGAGAGGGCTGGAGACCCAGCATGAGGAGGGCAGGGTGAGAGGAGGCAGAAGACCAGCAGGCAGATGGAGAGACACTGATGATTGATTAGGTAGTGCCTCAGTTTCCCCTCTCTGCCCACTCAGTGTGGTTCTGGCCCTGAGCCAGCTTGAGGTGCCAGAGTTAAATTAGCTCTTCTCTGCTTGAGTACAGCTCTTAAAAGTATCTTCCATATGTGAGCATCTGGTGCTTTGAATGGTGTTTGTAGTGTTTAAAGATAAACATATTTGTCACTCATGTGACCAGTCATGTCCAGTGTTCATCCAGAAATAAAGATTTGCTCTAACCTTGAGGTACCAGAGTGGGTTGGACCTCGGTCCTGGAAGACGTTCAGAGATGTGTTTGTGTGTGATACTTACCTTTGGCACTAACTTTGGGGCCTATCAGTGCTAGCCACAAGCTTTCCAGAGATTTTCTGACTTTTCTTAATTCAGACCTGGGAGTTTGTGTGTGCGTGTGTGTGTGTGTGTGTGTGTGTGTGTATAGTGTTGTTGCTGTTTAGACACTAAGTCATATCTGATTCTTTTGAGACCCCATGGTCTGTAGCCCTGCCAGGCTCCTCTGTCCATGGGGTTTCCCAGATGAGAATACTGGGGTGAGTTTTCATTTCCTTCTCCAGGGATCTTCCCAACTCAGGGATCAAACTGGCATCTCCTGCATTGACAGGCAGATTCTTTGCCTCTGAGCCACCTGGGAAGCCCACGTGTGTGTATGTGTGTGTGTGTATAATACATACATTTTATATATTTTTGTGTGTCTGTATATCTCTATATAGATTGTATATGTCTTTATTTCTAACTGTTGCTTGTCTGTTGCTTTTTGTTTTTTCTTTTCACAATTATCTGTGTCATTACCCTACTGCTGAGTGGGAGAAACCTGTCTGTTAAGACTACAGCCCTTCCTTGAACCTTCCAAACCTTCCTCCTGGGCCCGGCAGGCATCTCTGTGTGGCTTACCTTTTATGAGCTCTGCTTGCTGGTGGTGGCCCCTTCTGGTTCTGATATTGGAATTTCATCTCAGGGTAGTTTCTTTTTGGCCTCTTGGCCCCAGAAAGGTATTCTGGCCTTCCCAGCCTTAGAGGACTCCCGGCTTTGGCCATATGGACAGGGGGCTGCTCTGAATCTCAGATCTCACGGACTGTTCAAAACACTGCTGTCAGGTTTTGAGGAGAGATTGTTTGCTCTGCCCTTATGGTGTAGGTACCAAGTAAAATGCCTAAGACAGGATGCCATTGGAAGGCTGCTCTCCAAGAACTACAGACTCTTCTCTAGCCTGTCTTTTAGCCTGAATTTTTCATTTACTCCTCTCCTAAATCATTGTTGAAATTCAGTCGTGCTACTCCTATCACTTTGAGCATGTAAAACCTGTTTCTGGATTTCTTCCCAGGTTATATGATTGGATTTTATTTGTAAAACAGAAGTAGGGAGGGAGGAGCCAAGATGGCGGAGGAGTAGGACAGGGAGAACACTTTCTCCCCCACAAATTCATCAAAAGAGCATTTAAACGTCGAGTAAATTCCACAAAACAACTTCTGAATGCCGGCAGAGGACATCAGGCACCCAGAAAAGCAATCCAACTCTTCGAAAGGAGGTAGGAAAAAATATAAAAGACAAAAAAAGAGACAAAAGAGGGAGGGACGGAGTTCCGTCCCGGGAAGGGAGTCTTAAAAAGAGAGAAGTTTCCAAACACCAGGAAACCTTCTCACTGCCGAATCTGTGCCGAGCTTTGGAAGCACAGAGGGCAACATAACAGGAAGAAAAAATAAACAATTAAAACTCGAAGATTGCGAGTCCTACGGTAACTCCCCCAGCGGAGAAGCAGCGCAGACGCCTGCACGCGCCATTAACAAGCGGGGGCTGGGCAGGGAGGCGCAGCGCGGGCTGCATCGCTTAGAGTAAGAATCTGGCCTGAATACCCTGAGCACTATCTGAGCGAAATAATTTGGGCTAGCAAACCAGACTGTGGGATATCTACCACGCGAAAAGCCAGCCCTAACCTAAGACACCGCCAGGCCCGCGCACGGAACAAAGAATTGAACAGAGTTAGCCGGCTGCAGACCTTCCCCCTCCGGTGACAGGCAGCCAGAGCCGGAAGGGGGCAATCGCAGCCCCAGAGAGACATTATCTATAAAACTGTAAGCAGGCTTCTTTGCTAACTAAAACTTCTTGGGGGTCTGGACGGTTAACATCTGCCTAAGAAGGTGCGCCGGTTTTACGCCCAGATAACCGAGTGGCGGGGAGGCGATAAGTCGCAGCATTGGCGCTCGCCAAACACCTCATCACTTGAGCTGCTCGGACCTGGGAAGAGCACAATACTCAGGCCCAACTGAGTCTGCGCCTCTGAGGACTACCCGAGTGCCTGAACCTGAGCGGCTTGGACCTGGGAGGTACATGCAACCCAGGGCCAGCCTCGGATTGTTCCCGGCGGAACAACCTAGAGCCCGAGCAGTGTGGGCAGGGAGGCTACACGCGCCGTGAGCGGGGGCAGACCCAGTGTGGCTGAGGCACTGCGAGCGCACGCCAGTGTTATTTGTTTACAGCATCCCTCCCTCCCTCCCTCCCCACAGCGCGACTGAACAAAGAGAAGAAATACAGTTCCACCCATCAGAACACTGACACAAGCTTCCCTAACCAGGAAACCTTGACAAGCCACCTGTACAAACCCACACACAGCGAGGAAAAGCCACAATAAAGAGAACTCCACAAACTGCCAGAATACAGAAAGGACACCCCAAACTCAGCAATTTAAACAAGATGAAGAGACAGAGGAATACCCAGCAGATAAAGGAACAGGATAAATGCCCACCAAACCAAACAAAAGAGGAAGAGATAGGGAATCTACCTGATAAAGAATTCCGAATAATGATAGTGAAATTGATCCAAAATCTTGAAATTAAAATGGAATCACAGATAAATAGCTTGGAGACAAGGATTGAGAAGATGCAAGAAAGGTTTAACAAGGACCTAGAAGAAATAAAAAAGAGTCAATATATAATGAATAATGCAATAAATGAAATTAAAAACACTCTGGAGGCAACAAATAGTAGAATAACAGAGGCAGAAGATAGGATTAGTGAATTAGAAGATAGAATGGTAGAAATAAATGAATCAGAGAGAATAAAAGAAAAACAAATTAAAAGAAATGAGGACAATCTCAGAGACCTCCAGGACAATATTAAACGCTACAACATTCGAATCATAGGGGTTCCAGAAGAAGAAGACAAAAAGAAAGACCATGAGAAAATACTTGAGGAGATAATAGTTGAAAACTTCCCTAAACTGGGGAAGGAAATAATCACCCAAGTCCAAGAAACCCAGAGAATCCCAAACAGGATAAACCCAAGGCAAAACACCCCAAGACACATATTAATCAAATTAACAAAGATCAAACACAAAGAACAAATATTAAAAGCAGCAAGGGAAAAACAACAAATAACACACAAGGGACTTCCCATAAGGATAACAGCTGATCTTTCAATAGAAACTCTTCAAGCTAGGAGGGAATGGCAAGACATACTTAAAATGATGAAAGAAAATAACCTACAGCCCAGATTATTGTACCCAGCAAGGATTTCATTCAAGTATGAAGGAGAAATCAAAAGCTTCTCAGACAAGCAAAAGCTGAGAGAATTCTGCACCACCAAACCAGCTCTACAACAAATACTAAAGGATATTCTCTAGACAGGAAACACAAAAATGGTGTATAAATTCGAACCCCAAACAATAAAGTAAATGGCAACGGGATCATACTTATCAGTAATTACCTTAAATGTAAATGGGTTGAATGCCCCAACCAAAAGACAAAGACTGGCTGAATGGATACAAAAACAAGACCCCTACATATGTTGTCTACAGGAGACCCACCTCAAAACAGGGGACACATACAGACTGAAAGTGAAGGGCTGGAAAAAAATTTTCCATGCAAATAGGGACCAAAAGAAAGCAAGAGTAGCAATACTCATATCAGATAAGATAGACTTTAAAACAAAGGCTGTGAAAAGAGACAAAGAAGGTCACTACATAATGATCAAAGGATCAATCCAAGAAGAAGATATAACAATTATAAATATATATGCACCCAACACGGGAGCACCACAGTATGTAAGACAAATGCTAACAAGTATGAAAGGAGAAATTAACAATAACACAATAATAGTGGGAGACTTTAATACCCCACTCACACCTATGGATAGATCAACTAAACAGAAAATTAACAAGGAAACAAAAACTTTAAACGATACAATAGATCAGTTAGACCTAATTGATATCTATAGGACATTTCATCCCAAAACAATGAATTTCACCTTTTTCTCAAGCGCACATGGAACCTTCTCTAGGATAGATCACATCCTGGGCCATAAAGCTAGCCTTGGTAAATTCAAAAAAACAGAAATCATTCCAAGCATCTTTTCTGACCACAATGCAGTAAGATTAGATCTCAATTACAGGAGAAAAACTATAAAAAATTCCAACATATGGAGGCTGAACAACACGCTGCTGAATAACCAACAAATCACAGAAGAAATCAAAAAAGAAATCAAAATTTGCATAGAAACGAATGAAAATGAAAACACAACAACCCAAAACCTGTGGGACACAGTAAAAGCAGTCCTAAGGGGAAAGTTCATAGCAATACAGGCACACCTCAAGAAACAAGAAAAAAGTCAAATAAATAACCTAACTCTACACCTAAAGCAACTAGAAAAGGAAGAAATGAAGAACCCCAGGGTTAGTAGAAGGAAAGAAATCTTAAAAATTAGAGCAGAAATAAATGCAAAAGAAACAAAAGAGACCATAGCAAAAATCAACAAAGCCAAAAGCTGCTTCTTTGAAAGGATAAATAAAATTGACAAACCATTAGCCAGACTCATCAAGAAACAAAGGGAGAAAAATCAAATCAATAAAATTAGAAATGACAGTGGAGAGATCACAACAGACAACATAGAAATACAAAGGATCATAAGAGACTATTATCAACAATTATATGCCAATAAAATGGACAACGAGGAAGAAATGGACAAATTCTTAGAAAAGTACAACTTTCCAAAACTCGACCAGGAAGAAATAGAAAATCTTAACAGACCCATCACAAGCACGGAAATTGAAACTGTAATCAAAAATCTTCCAGCAAACAAAAGCCCAGGTCCAGATGGCTTCACAGCTGAATTCTACCAAAAATTTAGAGAAGAGCTAACACCTATCCTGCTCAAACTCTTCCAGAAAATTGCAGAGGAAGGTAAACTTCCAAACTCATTCTATGAGGCCACCATCACCCTAATACCAAAACCTGACAAAGATGCCACAAAAAAAGAAAACTACAGGCCAGTATCACTGATGAACATAGATGCAAAAATCCTAAACAAAATTCTAGCAATCAGAATCCAACAACACATTAAAAAGATCATACACCATGACCAAGTGGGCTTTATCCCAGGGATGCAAGGATTCTTCAATATCCGCAAATCAATCAATGTAATACACCACATTAACAAATTGAAAAACAAAAACCATATGATTATCTCAATAGATGCAGAGAAAGCCTTTGACAAAATTCAACACCCATTTATGATAAAAACTCTCCAGAAAGCAGGAATAGAAGGAACATACCTCAACATAATAAAAGCTGTATATGACAAACCCACAGCAAACATTATCCTCAATGGTGAAAAATTGAAAGCATTTCCTCTAAAGTCAGGAACAAGACAAGGGTGCCCACTTTCACCATTACTATTCAACATAGTTTTGGAAGTTTTGGCTACAGCAATCAGAGCAGAAAAAGAAATAAAAGGAATCCAAATTGGAAAAGAAGAAGTAAAACTCTCACTATTTGCAGATGACATGATCCTCTACATAGAAAACCCTAAAGATTCCACCAGAAAATTACTAGAACTAATCAATGATTATAGTAAAGTTTCAGGATATAAAATCAACACACAGAAATCCCTTGCATTCCTATACACTAATAATGAGAAAACTGAAAGAGAAATTAAGGAAACAATTCCATTCACCATTGCAACGAAAAGAATAAAATACTTAGGAATATATCTACCTAAAGAAACTAAAGACCTATATATAGAAAACTATAAAACACTGGTGAAAGAAATCAAAGAGGACACTAATAGATGGAGAAATATACCATGTTCATGGATTGGAAGAATCAATATAGTGAAAATGAGTATACTACCCAAAGCAATTTATAGATTCAATGCAATCCCTATCAAGCTACCAACAGTATTCTTCACAGAGCTAGAACAAATAATTTCACAATATGTATGGAAATACAAAAAACCTCGAATAGCCAAAGCGATCTTGAGAAAGAAAAATGGAACTGGAGGAATCAACCTACCTGACTTCAGGCTCTACTACAAAGCCACAGTTATCAAGACAGTATGGTACTGGCACAAAGACAGAAATATAGATCAATGGAACAAAATAGAAAGCCCAGAGATAAATCCACGCACATATGGACACCTTATCTTTGACAAAGGAGGCAAGAATATACAATGGAGAAAAGACAATCTCTTTAACAAGTGGTGCTGGGAAATCTGGTCAACCACTTGTAAAAGAATGAAACTAGAACACTTTCTAACACCATATACAAAAATAAACTCGAAATGGATTAAAGATCTAAATGTAAGACCAGAAACTATAAAACTCCTAGAGGAGAACATAGGCAAAACAGTCTCTGACATACATCACAGCAGGATCCTCTATGACCCACCTCCCAGAATATTGGAAATAAAAGCAAAAATAAACAAATGGGACCTAATTAAAATTAAAAGCTTCTGCACATCAAAGGAAACTATCAGCAAGGTGAAAAGACAGCCTTCAGAATGGGAGAAAATAATAGCAAATGAAGCAACCGACAAACAACTAATCTCAAAAATATACAAGCAACTCCTACAGCTCAACTCCAGAAAAATAAATGACCCAATCAAAAAATGGGCCAAAGATCTAAATAGACATTTCTCCAAAGAAGACATACAGATGGCTAACAAACACATGAAAAGATGCTCAACATCACTCATTATCAGAGAAATGCAAATCAAAACCACTATGAGGTACCATTTCACACCAGTCAGAATGGCTGTGATCCAAAAGTCTACAAATAATAAATGCTGGAGAGGGTGTGGAGAAAAGGGAACCCTCTTACACTGTTGGTGGGAATGCAAACTAGTACAGCCACTATGGAGATCAGTGTGGAGATCCCTTAAAAAACTGGAAATAGAACTGCCTTATGATCCAGCAATCCCACTGCTGGGCATACACACTGAGGAAACCGGAAGGGAAAGAGACACGTGTACCCCAATGTTCATCGCAGCACTGTTTATAATAGCCAGGACATGGAAGCAACCTAGATGTCCATCAGCAGATGAATGGATAAGAAAGCTGTGGTACATATACACAATGGAGTATTACTCAGCCATTAAAAAGAATACATTTGAGTCAGTTCTAATGAGGTGGATGAAACTGGAGCCTATTATACAGAGTGAAGTAAGCCAGAAGGAAAAACATAAATACAGTATACTAACGCATATATATGGAATTTAGAAAGATGGTAATGATAACCCTGTATACGAGACAGCAAAAGAGACACTGATGTATAGAACAGTCTTATGGACTCTGTGGGAGAGGGAGAGGGTGGGAAGATTTGGGAGAATGGCATTGAAACATGTGAAATGTCATGTATGAAACGAGATGCCAGTCCAGGTTCAGTGCACGATGCTGGATGCTTGGGGCTGGTGAGCTGGGACGGCCCAGGGGGATGGTATGGGGAGGGGGGAGGGAGGAGGGTTCAGGATGGGGAGCACGTGTATACCTGAAATTTAAAAAAAAAAAAAAAATTTAAAAATTTAAAAAATTAAAAAAAAAAAAAAAAGCAGAAGTAGCCAAATTTGGCTAATCTTCCTGGAATCGAAGCGTAGAGGCTGATGGCAGAACCTTTAGAAGATGGTGAGGTTAGGGTGCCAAGGTGATTCAGATGTCTGCATTTTTCTCCTAAGAGAATATACAGAAAATACTTTCTTGCTTCCCATATAGCTTGTTAAAGCTTAGTTGTACCTGACTGCAGTCTATTGTTGGAGGGAAGAAATGGGAAGAGACGATTTATCATGGGTATTCGGGCTGCTCCTATCTAACTGTTAGTCTCGTATCAGGTTATAAAATGGAAAGTAAACACTGTTTCCCAGAGGAAAGTTGTAATGACGGAATGATATGTATGACTTCTTTGATATTAGTTCCTCAAAAAAAAAAACAGTTTCATTGGTTCAACTGGTAAATATGTGGGGTCTTCCAAATTATAATTGCTTCTGTCAGAGTAATTATAAAAAGAGAAAGGTGAATTTTAACTCTTGAGGCCTTCATCTATATGCCTTATAAAAGCAAGACATATAGATGCAGTAGCTCAGGCATGTTTCTTTCATTCTTTCTCTAGTTCCCCCAGTATTCATGTGCCTGCCAGTGTCCCAGGCACTAGAGAGACTCCCTTACAGACCTGACCCTGACCTTCAAGGAGCTTATCACCTTTTTGAATACCTAGGAGTTTCTGACACCCAAAGGAGCTGAGATGCAGTATAATATATGCAGAAAAATGCCTCTGGGCACATCTCCAAAATGTAGAAATTTCATGGCAAAATAGTTCCTCAAATTGGGGGCCCTTTGGGTCTTTACATGTGTGCTTGGGAATCTTAGAAGACTAAACAGTTTTGTTTTCATTTTATGTTATCATTATCTGATAATATAAAACAAATTAATTTGAGCAGATTTGGGATCACCTAGATGACTGTGCCGTGACAGATTTGACTGACTGAGAACCTGCCTGTGTGGTGTTTAAGGTTGTGTGGCGTCCACAGCACGCTGTTCTTGTCATGGGCTGGTGAGGAAGGCACAGCTGTGGCCCTAGTGTAGAGACATGTCCATGTAAATTGAAAGTGACCAGCAACACAGAGTGTTGGGTTGTCTGCGTTCTCAGTTGAAAAGTGATTGGGGAACAGGGTTTTGATCCTGTGAGTGTGGCTGGAGAGTGCAGCACACAGGCTTCCAAGGACCATGGTGCTATTGGCTTTGGGGCTGTAGTTTCAGTAGCGGAGTGTCCCTTGTCGGATTAAATAAATGTTTCTCATTCTCACTCCCTTGATTCTCCAAACATGTGTTGGTCACATAAATGCTTGGGAGCTGTAAGTATAAGGAGTTTATATCTGGTTTATGTTTGTTCATAGTTAAGTAACATGATATAAATAATGTTTATGTCACCTTTTCTTTAGTAAGGACTACATGTTTATCAAGTGGGAGAAATACTGTTTCAAAAGGACTTGAAATCCTTAAGAACTATATAAGATGGAAAACATTAGCTTCCCTGGTTTTCATTGCATATCAATCTTGTCTGTCATTTAAATTGAAGATATAATATGAACCAGCAACCCCACTGCTGGGCATACACACTGAGGAAACCAGAATTGAAAGAGACATGTGTACCCCAGTGTTCATTGCAGCACTGTTTACACTAGCCAGGACATGGAAGCAACCTAGATGTCCATCAGCAGATGAATGGATAAGAAAGCTGTGGTACCTATACACAACGGAATATTACTCAGCCATTAGACAGAATGCATTTGAATCAGTTCTAATAAGGTGGATGAAACTGGAACCTATTATACAGAGTGAAGTAAGCCAGAAAGAAAAACACCAATACAGTATACTAACACATATATATGGAATTTAGAAAGATGGCAACGATGACACTATATGCGAGACAGCAAAAGAGACACAGATGTATAGAACAGACTTTTGGACTCTGTGGGAGAAGGTGAGGGTGGGATGATTTGAGAGAATAGCACTGAAACATGTATATTATCATATATGAAACAGATTGCCAGGTCAGGTTCGATGCATGAGACAGGGTG
Organism: Bos indicus x Bos taurus; assembly: GCF_003369695.1. Taxonomy (NCBI): domain Eukaryota; kingdom Metazoa; phylum Chordata; class Mammalia; order Artiodactyla; family Bovidae; genus Bos; species Bos indicus x Bos taurus. The sequence continues at coordinate 76,220,786 of NC_040083.1, read as the reverse complement.
CTCAGGGCTGGTGCACTGGGATGACCCTGAGGGATGGGATGGGGAGGGAGTTGGGAGGGGGGTTCAGGATGGGGAACACATGTACACCCATGGCTGATTCATGTCAATGTATGGCAAAAACCACTACAGTGTTGTAAAGTAATTAGCCTCCAATTAAAATTAATTAATTAATTTAAAAAATAATAAATTGAAGGCATAATATCAATATTGTGGAAGAAGTTCAACTTAAATTGCTCTCAGTCTTAAGGACCATTTTTGTTATTTGCCCAAAGAAGAAACTCTTCTTGCCTTTTTCCTATGTCATTCATTCACTGTTTCATTTAAAATACTTTTGTAATCTATGTGTGCCTGGGACTGCACTAGAAACTGGGTGCTTTAAAATTATATCCAGTCAAAAAATCAAAGTTTCTTGGCCATTTGCTCTCTCTCCAGAGGTGGTGGCACCAGGGAAGATAATGAGGAGGGAAAATCACAAAGTCTGGGTCCAGCTGTCAGTGGGAGTCAGGAAACAAGCAGATGAACTAAATTCAGGGAGTTTATTCTTCTCTTTAGTAGAGCAGTTATCTTGCATGTTAGTGTTACAGTTCCAACAAGAGACACTCTAGGCTCTGATCAGATTATCCCCTCAGTCCCCCTGTGGACTGTGACTAATGTAATGGACTGGGAGCTCACAGACACCGAGGCCTCCGGGATTAGTCAGCTAACGTTGACCCGGTGGAATGGAGTTGGGGCCCAGTACCCACCTCTGCATCATCTACTAGTATAGACACACGTGCTGCCATGCAGGAGGTAGGCCTGGTGTTGTCACTGATGCCAACTTAGAAAGGATGGTAAGGTATCCAGATTTTATGTAGGAATTTCCAGTTTTGTGTTCTCTGTGAAGGACAGAGCACAAAAGTGGGAAAGATACTTTTCCCAGTTTGCAGCCCCTGTTTCCTGCCTGAGAACATGCAGTGATAAGTTCAAGTGTCAGATGTGATCTTTGCTTTGAAGGTCGTGTTGATGTGAACATGTGGTTCCATGGCACTGTAGCTTAGAACCTTAACCATGCTGCTTCTGCCCCGTCCAAGTTTGTGGGATAGTATTTTGACCCAAAGGTAGTCTGTCTTGACTCTCTTTTTTGCTCTTGCATGTTCTTGTACTTTCCCAAGTTACCAAGTTCAAGCCCATCAGATGTTACTGTACAGTATTTTCTATCTCCCGGTTATGCTGCTCTGGTAAGTGCGTCCCTGGGGGAGGAGGGCTGAGCTCTGAAAGCACCGAGATGTCCAAAACACCTTTTACCCTGATGTCTTTCCTTCTCGTCATTTGAAACTGAACGTATTTGTCACGGATTTAAGACATGGAAAAAAATCAATTGGCATGGAATAAAAATAAGGGAATTTAGTGATAAGAGGTTATATGTTCTGGTAACATAATGGTATATCCTTTCATTATTGGAATATTTTGTCCTGCAGTCAAAAAAGATTTTTGTGAGGATGAAAAGATGCTCATCACTAATCATCAGAGAAATGCAGATCAAAACTGCAATAGATCATGTTGATGTTTGGTGTAAACCAACACAGTGCTGTAAAGCAATTACCCATCAATTAAAAATAAATAAGTTTTTTTAAATTGCAATGGAAATTGCCACTTATTGGCTGTTATCAAAAAAACAATTATAAGTACTACTGAGAATATAGAGAAATCGCAACCCTTGTATATTGTTGGTGGGAATGTAAATTGGTGCAGCCACTATGGAAAATGGTATGAAGGTTACTCAGAAAAGTACAAATGGAACTTCCATATGATCCAGCAATCTCATTTCTGCGTGTATATCCAAAAAAATTGAAATCAGGATCTTGAAGAGATATCCGCACTCCTGTGATCATTGCAGCATTAGTAACAATAGCCAGCAGGTGCAAACAGCTCACATGCCCATTGACAGATGAATGAATAAAGAAAATGTGCTATATACTTCAATGGAATATTACTCAGCTATACAAAAAGAAGGAATTTCTGCAGTATGTGACAACCCAGATGGACCTGAGCACATTATGCTGAGTGAAGTAAGCCAGTCACAGAAGGACAAATAATGTACAGTTCCACTTATATGAAGTGTCTAAAGTAGACAACTTTTAGAAAGTCGAATGGTGATTGCCAGGGGCCCAGGGATTAGGAAATGAAGAGCTGCTGTTCAGTGGGTTATGGAACTTCAGTCGTTCAACGTGGAAAAGGCTCTGCGTGAAAATAGGCATGTAGGCAACAACACTGTACACCTCAAAGTTTGTGAAGGACGTAGATTTATGTTATATGCTTCTTAACCACAAGAAAAGCAAACATGTAGAGTGTAAAACTTCTTTTTTTCACAGAGGTAAAAGATCTGGATAGCTACAAAGGCTCTATGTCTCATATCTACTTGGATCAGTCCCGAATATAGGCTCCCTCAAGGGTTGTCCCTTAAATGTACTCACACCTGTCATGTTTAGGTAACCGAGCAGAAATATTTGTGATAATGACACATTCTGGGTGCTCCTTCCCACCACACATACTGAAAACAACCACTCTCTTCAGTTTTAGTTTTGGGGGACATTTTATGGGAATGTTCAGCCATGATACCCCCTAGTGAGCATTACAATTATGGAGCATGCTCAAGTGGCCACTTTGTTACAATGGTACCTCTGACCTAGAGTGTTTTGTTTTGTTTTGTTTTAATGTCTGGTTTGAAAACAAACAAGCACAAATCAGTTCTTTATTCTGAATCCAGATGCAGTGGTGGAAGTCTCACCTGCTGTAAGCCTCCTGTGACTGCCTGGTCCCCACATGGAGGAGTGGTGGGAGGTTGTGGCAGGTGCTGGCCTGTTGCCCATCTTCTTGGGCATGATGGCTGCAGTTTTATCTCCAGGTGCGACCTCATAATTCTTGCTCCTGTAGAACAGAGTGACAGTCTGCCCTGGCTGAGGTGGAAGAATTCTTGAGGAGTCAACCAACATTTGCTTAGAAAATCCATGTTTTTATGATGCAGCAATCCCACTGCTGGGTATACACACCAAGGAAACCAAAATTGAAAGAGACACATGTACCCCAGTGTTCGTCTCAGTACTGTTTACAATAGCTAGGACATGGAAGCAACCTACTGTCCATCAGCAGACAAATAGATAAGAAAGCTGTGGTACATATACACAATGGAATATTACTCAGATATTAAAAAGAATGCATTTGAATCAGTTCTAATGAAGTAGATGAAACTGGATCCTATTATACAGAGTGAAGTAAGTCAGAAAGAAAAACACCAATACAGTATATTAATGCATATATATGGAATTTAGAAAGATGGTAACAACAACCCTATATGCGAGACAGCAAAAGAGACCCAGGTATAAAGAACAGAGTTTTGGACTCTGTGAGGGAAGGGGAGGGTGGGATGATTTGATAGAATTGCATTGAAACATGTATGTTATCATATGTGAAATAGATGACCAGTCCAAATTCGATGCATGAAACAGGGCACTCAAAGCCGGTGCACTGGGATGGCCCAGAAGGATAGGATGGGGAAGGAGGTGGGAGAGGGGTTCAGGATGGGGGACACATGTACATCTGAGGCTGATTCATGTCAATGTATGGCAAAAATCACCACAATATTGTAAAGTAATTAGCCTCCAATTAAAATAAATTAATTAATTAAAAAAAAAAACTACAGATTCCTGGATATCCTCTCAGACTTGACAATATAAATATCTAAAGACAAAAAAAAAAAAGAAAATCTATGTTTTAAGACATTTGTATGCCATGTTTGTAATGGACTCGCCATAAACTAGTGTTCATGTTTATGATCCAAATATGTTTTCTTTTCCTCCTTGACAATCTGTTGGCATGGCATGTAATTCAGTCTGGCAGATATAGTTAGGTTGGGGATGTTAATGAATGAAGTATGGTCACACGTTTCTGCTCTAACACAGTATCTGTATTTCAGAAGAACCTGATGTTCTGCAAGAACACAAAGGATGTATGAGGGAGAAAACAGGGATGGGGCCAATCTCTCTGTATCTATACAGATTTGCATCCATAAAACTAAAAAAAAATAATAGCAAAATTTTTAAAAAGTCACATTAGATGCCTAATAGAAACATGCAACAGTCCAGAACATCAGTACAGAAAAACTGTTACTGTTATAAACAATGAAAGTATAGCATTTTGCAGCCTATTTTTTAAGGTGAAGGTAGCTTCATGGATGGAGGTATATGAGTTGTGGTTGCTGAGTTACGGGGACAAGACAAAATGCACAAAGACAAAGCATGTGGATAGTTTGTGCCAAGAAGAGCCCAGGGAGTGGGCATTGTGTCTAGCACCATGTCCACTTGCAGCCAGCTGCCTTCAGCTGCAGTAATGGGCTTGCATTGGGTGGCTGTTACCTGGGCGCAGAGCATTGACATGCTGGGAAATGCAACTTCCAGTTCTGCATCAGATCAGATCAGATCAGTCGCTCAGTCGTGTCCGACTCTTTGCGACCCCATGAATTGCAGCATGCCAGGCCTCCCTGTCCATCACCAGCTCCCGGAGTTCACTGAGACTCACGTCCATCGAGTCAGTGATGCCATCCAGCCATCTCATCCTCTGTCGTCCCCTTCTCCTCCTGCCCCCAATCCCTCCCAGCATCAGAGTCTTTTCCAATGAGTCAACTCTTCGCATGAGGTGGCCAAAGTACTGGAGTTTCAGCTTTAGCATCATTCCTTCCAAAGAAATCCCAGGGCTGATCTCCTTCAGAATGGACTGGTTGGATCTCCTTGCAGTCCAAGGGACTCTCAAGAGTCTTCTCCAACACCACAGTTCAAAAGCATCAATTCTTCCGTGCTCAGCCTTCTTCACAGTCCAACTCTCACATCCATACATGACCACAGGAAAAACCATAGCCTTGACTAGACGAACCTTTGTTGGCAAAGTAATGTCTCTGCTTTTTAATATGCTATCTAGGTTGGTCATAACTTTCCTTCCAAGGAGTAAGCGTCTTTTAATCATTCACCTACTAATGTAGGGGAAAGCTAATTGATGCTCTAGGAACACGCACTGTGTCTGAGCAGTCCTAGTCATGAATACAAATTCATGGGAGACTAAAGCAAGGCACCAAGCCAAAAATGAGGGTTAGATTGATTCTGTGTGCATGAGTCCAGAGGTTTTACATTGGTCTAAAAGGATACAACTGAGCAACTGAACTGAACTAAAAAGGATAATGCATTGCCTGTCTGCTGAAAGATTACAGTGAATAAGCTGTCTTCAGGCGAATAGAAATCCGTCCACAAAAGTCCACAGATCTGTTAGATAAGCTGTTACAATCCTAATGAACCCTGATGAGAATTATTATAATATTATGTTGTAGGTGAGCATTTGGACCATTAAAAAGTGACCTATTCTGTTGAGTAATATTTAAAATTAAGGTTCTTATTCCACAACTGAATAATAATTCAGTTCTTATTGAATCCAATGTTGATTCAACTGTTTTAAGCAGTGCTAACATATATTCACTGCAAAGCTGGTGCATTTGTTTATGTGATTAACCCCAGTGAAAGTACAGTGATATAAGCCACTGTGTTAGTAGGCTTCACCAAAGGAATAGAGCCAATAAGATGTAGTGGCTAGGAAACAGTATGGGGAGTGTGGAAGGAGCAAGAGGGGCAGGGTTGGATTTATTTTGAGGAATTGGCTCATACCATTGTGGAGGCTGGCAGGTCTATAATCTGCAAGGTAGACCAGAAGACTGGAGACCTAGAGAGGATGTGATACAACAGTTTGAGCCCCAAGGCAGTGGGCTGGCAGAATCACCTCATCCTTGGGGGTACTCAGTCTTCATTTAAAGGTCTTCAACTCTTTAGATGAAGCCTGCCCACATTCTGGAGGGTAATCTGCTGTACTCAGAGTCTTAACAGATTGAAATGTTAGTCTCATGTACAAAACACCTTCATGAAGCAATTATCCTTCAATTAAAAATCAATTTAATTTAAAAAGGACCTTCATAGCAACATCCAGACATGTATAACCAGGTATTTAAGCACTGCAGCCTAGCCAAGTTGCCACATAAAATTAACCATCACAGCTGCTAAAAAAAACTTCTCCAGATACTCTGTTTATGGGATTCCCTGTTTTATGGGAATCACCTCTGGAGAGATCAGAGAGCATTTTTTATTGCTTCCAACTTATAAAATGTGCACTAGAAAATTTTAAAATATTTGTTTATTTCTGAAAAAAAATCCCACATACATTATATTCCCCTTGTACTGTTTCCAAATGCCTAAACACTTCCAATTTTCTGGGGCAGCTTTAAAATTTATTAACATTCTTCTATCTGCCAAGGAAAGGCTTTGCCTCCTTGTGTTCATGGCTCCGAGATGACCCCCTGGGAGAAGAGGGCTTATTCACCCTGGTGTCTACCCCTCCATGCTCACCCTCCAATCTCACTCATTAAAATGTCCGTAACCACACTGAGCCCCTCATGGAAGACACATCTTGAATTTAAGCAGCCTCAGTCATCTAGCAAGTCACACCAGCACTTACCATTGCTACACTTCCTCAGGCAAATGAACTGCCTGCTCCCCTCCTTTATTCCCTCCCCTCCTCCCTCCCTTCTGCACAAGCTGTGGGAAAAGCACTGTACTCAGAAGTCCAAAGATGATGTTTGAATGAGAAACAGTACAAAACTCCATAGGGTAGGAACAGTTCTTACTTTACTGTCCCCAGCTACCAGTTCTTGACTCTGAGTTGGTAGCTTAATAACAGGGGTGCAAGCCAAGAGGCATAGGGAAGCCCAGAATGTTCCACCGGATCTAGGTCCTAAAATTCAGCCATAAGAAAGCGATGAGCTCCATGCTCAGATGCCCAGGACCAGGCATTCCGCTCCCAGGAGCTCGGCAGACACTGGTTTTTAAATCACGTCTTTTCTGTGCAGCTTGAGGCCTCAGACCAGGGGCACTGGCCACCCCTGGGAGCTTCTCTAGCAATGCAGACACTAGGCCCCACCACAGACTTACTGAAGCATCTGTGCTTTAACAAGGTCCCTGGGTGATTTGTATGTCTTAAACTCTGATAAAGAAATGAGAAGTTAGTGTGTGGGATGTGGTCGAGAATTCCTGTTAAAAAGCTAAAGGGGCTTCCCTGGTGATCCAGTGATTAAGAATCCACTTTCAATACAGGGGACATCAGTTTGATACCTTGTCTGGGAGGATCCCAGATGCCATGGGGCAACTAAGCCCATGTGCCACAACTACTGAGCCTGTGCTTTAGTGTCCGTTAGATGCAACTCCTGAAACCTGCGTGCCCTAGAGCCTGTGCTCCACAACAACAGAAGCCACTACAATGAGAAACCCATGCGTCACAACTAGAGAGTGGCACCCGCTCTCTGCAACTTGAGGAAGCCTGTGTGCAGCAGTGAAAACCCAGCACGACCCCAGAAAAGTAAAAATGATGAAAAACAACAACAACAACATAGAAAAGCCCCAGAAAGAGAATGTGGAACTGAGGTAGAAAAGATAAACATCACCTGCTTCAAAATTTTTGCCTTGGGTTGCCTCTGAACTTGAAATCTGAATTGTGACATGTTGGTGATTGAATTCCCCATGAAGGTAAGAAATTTATACTTCCATCAAGTCTGTTGTGTATTATTTTGGCAATGTGTTCTTCAGAGACAAATAAACCTACAGAAAAGTGCATGGAGCTTGGTGTACAGCTTGCTGACTCCACATTGACAGCATCCAGATCAAGAAACAGCATATTGTAACAACAGCGTGCATCAGTTTTATGTATACATACATCCCCTCCCTCCAGAAAATAACACACCATTGTACTGCAATTATACTCCAATTAAAAATTAATAATAATGTTTAAAAAGAACTTAAAAAAGAAACAGCATGTTACCTAGAAGCCTCTGTGCTCCCTTCCAATCACTACAGTCCCTCCCTGACCTCCAGGCCTGATCTCCTATGTGTTTTTCCTTTTACATGGTCTGGCTTCTCACACTCAACATTGTGCTTGTAGCTCTGTCATTCCCACTGCTGTAGAGTATTCATTGTGTGAAGATACAACTTATTTATCCACTTCACAGTGCGTGGCCATTTGAGTCATTTCTACTTTGTGGCTATTACATATCATGCTGCAATGGGCCATCTGGCACACATCTTTTGGTCAGCACATGGGCTCACACAGTGCCTTGCTTTCTGTTTTCCTTTTTTAAAAAGATTTATTTTTTAATTTTTGGCTGTGGTGAGTCTTCGCTACGGCATGCGGGCCTTCTCTAGTAGCAGAGAGTGGGGTCTACTCCGCAGTTGTGGTGCGGTGGCTTCTCTTGTGGAGCACAGGCTCTAGGGCACGTGGGCTCTGTAGTTGCGGCTCCTGGGCTCTAGAGCAACAGGCTGAGTAGCTGTGGTGCATGAGTTGAGTTGCTCCGTGGCAAGTGGGATTTTCCCAGACCAGGGATCAAGCCGGTGTCCCTTGAGGATTCTTCACCACTGGATCACCAGGGAAACCCCACCCAATGCCTTGCTTTCAATAACTGTTTACAAAATAACTTCAGCTTTCCTTGCTAACTCAGGGTCATCGTTATGGAGTCAAGTTTCATCCTGGACTTTGGTGTAGCGTGTCCCCAGCGTTTGTGGGGATGGCAGTCCAGCTTGGCTCTTTGAGTTCCTGTGTGCATTTTCTGTGCACTTACTATTGTCAGTCCCTCCTTCCTTCCGTCCTTCCTGGGCACCTTAGTATGCTGAAGATGCAGTAAAGCAAAATGATCAGATATACTAGAATTGTGTTTTAAAACCCCCTTTTGAATGCAGGTTATTCCTGTGCCAAGGCGAAGTGGCTCATAGGCTGCTGTTCACAGTTTCTTGATTTTCAGTCTTCTTTTGAATTCTTTATGGTGCCAGGTACCTGAGTTTCAGATAGCTGGAATGCTGCCCTTGTTTAAAATTATTATTATTTGTAGTGTTGTTCCTCTTCCATTTTTATTTATATTTTAACTCCTTGCCCCCTTGTATTCATTCTGAAAGTTCCCCAAGGTAGACACTGCAATTCTAAATTGTCTTTGTAGAAGTTATACCATCTAGAAAAGTAAGCACAAAACGTGCATTTATATTATTATGAATACATGTGAGAGCTGAGATGAATCCACAGGAGTCTGAAAAGATGTGAGCTTGCACCTGGATCTTGGGCCCCTAGCCCGAAGGTTTGTTATTCAAATTATTTTTAATGTGTGTTTTTTTGTTTTTTTTTTGAGTGTTGGGGAAATGCTACAAAAACTATACATGGAGGTAAACAGATACTACTGCTGTGTGGGTTCCTCTTGGCCACTTGTGGATTATCGCAATAACCTTTTTACAGCTCCTACTGTATTTAGTGATACTAAATACAGTATCACTTGTATTTAAAGCAGTCATTCAGCATTTATTTCCATTTTGTTTTGTAGCTATTAGGCTATTTGTACTGCTGAGAAGGGATGTTGCCCACCTTGTTGAGAGAGGGTAGCTCATACCTCAGGAACAAGACCTGGAAAACAGGGAAGGATAAAAGTTTGGTGTGAAAAATGTAAACTGAAATAAATGTAAATGCACAGCTGACTGAAATTGCTTTTTCATGATCTAATGAACCAGTGAATTAAGATGATGACTCAGTTAAGACTGGTTTTTCTTTGCATGGCTCTCCTGAGTGGTTGAGGTTAGATTCCATCAGGAGATAGGATTTGAGAATCTGCAGATCATTTGCTTTTTTCATGGGTTGTGGCTCTGGGAGCACAAAAGTAGACTCTTTTCAGCACAACCGATCCTGGTATAGTGTAAGAAAGTCACACTTCAACAGGATTTTTGGCTACCATTTTTTTAAATCACATTTCAGAAAATCACCCTATAGTTCTTCAGAAAACCAAATGAAAAGTAATTAAACTTTCCTGCAGTTTGCTAGGGAAGGAATGAAGGGCAAAGTTCCTCCTCTTATCTCGGGAAACTTCCACCTTGTGGAGAATACACCCCAGGCATTGTTGAATGAGACCAAGAACCTCTCAAAGGGTTTTAACTGTTGGAATGTTGAAATTGAAGATGTCAGCATTTTATGTTAAGGTTTTTTAATGTGGACAATTTTTAGAGTCTGTTGAATTTGTTGCATTACTTCTGTTTTATGTTTTGGATTTTTGGCTGCGAGGCATGTGAGATCTTAGCTCGCCAACCAGGGATTGAACCTCTACCCCCTGCATTGAAAGAGGGAGTCTTAACCACTGGACCACCAGGGAAGTCCCAACAACATTTTATTTTAAAGGGGAAGTGTGTTCAAGAAGATTTGTAAGAAAATCTCTACAACTAATTTTGTTTCAGTTTAATATTTCTTGGTCCACCTCTGCACAGAGAGACTGAAAGACCATTATTGGTTTATCTTGCAAGGTAGGTAGGTAAAGGCAATGATTCTAAAAGTTGATTAAAAATTCTTCTGTGTTATTTTTATACAATAACTAAAAAAAATACTTAATGTTTACAAATAGTTTTAAGATAGTTCAAAGATGCCATGTTAATAGAAAAGAAATTCTCATTTAATTACATGATTTTCAGAGCAGATTCTTACAACCTGTGAGAAAAACTTTAAAGAAGTCCAGAGCAAGTCGTGTGTAATCTCCAACAGATCTTCTTGCCAGTATGATGTATACTCAAGCTTAAGGTCGAGATTTAACTGTTGAAGAAAATGTGACTATAGCTTATGCACCTAACAGTTCTATAATATCAATAATAATTTAGAGTGAAATGCTAGTCATTCAGTAGTTAGTAGTAGGTATTCAATGTATGTTAAAGTACGAATTCAAGAAATAAATTTACTGCTGAGGTAACAGATAGAATACACTTATATCCCAGAATATGCTAATTTTAGGAGAGAAAATGAGTTCTTTCTTGGAACTCATGATTCTGGAGTATGTTAAGAAGTTTGGGAGATTTTAGAAAGACAAGCCAATCCTTATCTTCTATAGAAACGTGATGAGTTATCTATGTAATACAATATTTTAAGTCCATGTTGATCTTCATTAAATCATGTGATTTAATTCATGTTTTTGAAATTCACATATATATGTAATAGTATTTATAAACTTAAGTATAAATATTACTTTGTTTAAGATGCATCCTAGTTTAATTTCTTGAAATGTATTTGGAATTCACAGCATTGTTGTAGCCCACTCAGCTTAGAGTTCTGATTTCAGCATCCTCAACCCACAGAAACGCAAGTCCAAGGTGGAGGGAAATGAAAGGGCCTCTGTGTATCAGAAATACTAGAAATCCTCCCAGGACAGTTTCTCCAGTTGACCATTTCTGACTCTCTTCAGCTTTCTTAGTAAATGTTACATAGCAAATATTGGACACTTCCCCTGCTGGAAACCACGTGAAAAGAAAAAGGTGAAAATCAAATCAAGGCAAAAGGCGGCCAGCAGGTTGAAGAGGAGTGTAGATTTTGAAATCTCTTGCCTGTAGATTTCAGATGCAGTCTGGTGTGTTTTCTAGAATCTCTCCTTTCTCACTGTGTTCAGAAGGGGATTGACCTGTTTCAGCTTGGCAATCAAATTCACCAGTGTGTCTCCTTCCTGATCCTGTGCCCTGAAGTCCCCTCCGATCCCTCCTCACCACTTGTCTTCTTTGCCCTCCGTAAGACAGAGTCCTTCACCTGCCTCAGATCCAAACAAAGCTCTACCTTCTTCATTTCACCTCCCACTGTGTCCTCCTTCCCCAGGTTCCAGCCTCATTCACTCATTCATGCAGGATCTGTTGCTGGTCAGATCTCTGAGTGCTTCAAGAGGTATGGAAAGATATAAGACATCCACAAAAAACTCAGTACATAGAGTTTCAGATAAAATGTGGCAGGGGAAGAATTTTCTTGTGGTTGAATCAGTCAGGGCATGCTTCATGGAAGCGGTGACTTTTGGGAGAGCCTTGACTGATAAGCAGGGTTTGGTTTCTAGGTAGGAAATGCAAAAAGTTTGGGTTTTGGTCATAGAGTAATATTAAAAGATAAAGCTGTTTCCCAACTCTTTTCAGTCTCAAAAATTGAAAAAAAAATGTTAAGGGATGGGATAATGTGAAATCAACTAAGATAATACATTTGTTGCCTTTGTTGAAAATTTATGTATTGTGTGTTGGGCATGGTGCAAAATACTTGGGAGTGTGAGCACCTAAGAGTGTTTAGAAAATGGGAAAGTTGAAGTAGATGAGATAGGCAAGTAGAGTGGCCATAGAATGAGTTTCCAAACCAGAATTTTCCTATGAATAAAATGAGAAGGACTAATATACTTAAAATTATCTAATATTATCTAAATATTATATTATTGTCTGACAAATTATTTTTATTATATAGGTTGTCCTTTAAAAGATTTCTGTATAAAAAGTTTTTTAATAAATAAAAAATAGTTATTTCTAAACATAAAAATTTTAGGTGTATTAGCACAAAGAAAATCTTTTGTTAATTCCATGAATATTTTAAAATTACATAAGCAGAATAGTTAGTTTTGGAAAACAGGTTAAGTGTTTTAATCAGTTACTTTTTCATGTGTACCTCTAATACTTTTCTGAAGAATATAAATATTTTTCAATGTGACCTTATCATGCTTTTTCCCCCATAAAATTGCTTATAATCTTTTTTAGAGTTATATATTATGATTATTAAACTTGAAATTGTTGGAATCAGCAATTGACTCTTCTCTGTAGGTCATAATATTTTAATTAAGAAAATTATTCTCTGTACAAGGACTGAAGAGCACTTTAAGAGCAAATTATGTGATAAGCTTAGAGCAAATTCTACAAAATGGAAGATATTCTCAATTCTATTTTTCTTTTGATATTGACATGTATAAATATTGACTTTTGTAAATATTTCAGCCCTTGATTGTCACAAATTCTATGTTTTTGCCTCCCTTCAAAGTACTTTCTTTGACAAATATCTTGACAAGTTTCTTAGCTTTTATGAGATAAGACTTATCAAGTAAGTTGTCTCCATTGAAAACCCTTGAATGTTTTCCCATACGTAGATGCTTCAAAATTATAGGCCTTTTCAAATTCATTTTATTTTGATACAAGGTGTAAATTTAAAAGATGTTGATGTTGATGCTTCTTCAGATTGATTTGTGTCATCTGGTTCATATGGAAAATAAATGTTGACAGACTTTTTTATAAGCTTTTTTTTTTCTATTTTATTTATTTAGTTTTGGTTGTGCTGGGTCTTTGTTATTGCACAGGCTTTTCTCTCGTTGAGGCAAGCGAGGGCTCCCCTCTAGCTGCGTTGTGTAGACGTCTCATTGTGCTGGCTTCTCTTGTAGAGCACAGGCTCTAGGGTGCTCAGGCTTCAGTAGTTGCACTGTGCAGGCTCAGTACTTATGGCCCACAGGCTTAGTTGTCCTGTGGCATGTGGGATCTTCCCAAATCAGGGATGAAAAAAAAAACAAACAAAAAAACAAAAACAAACAAACAAAAAAACCAAATCAGGGATGAAACCTGCATCTCTTCCATTGGCAAGTGGATTCTTTACCACTGCGCCATCAGGGAAGCCCCTATAAGCTTATTTTTAAGCTTGCTGCTGCTGCTGCTGCTGCTGCTGCTGCTGCTGCTGCTGCTACTGCTAAGTCGCTTCAGTCATCTCCAACTGTGTGACCCCATAGATGGCAGCCCACCAGGCTCCCCTGTCCCCGGGATTCTCCAAGCAAGAATACTGGAGTGGGTTGCCATTTCCTTCTCCATTTTTTTTAAGCTTATAGAATCTTAAAGATGCTTATAAGAATCTTTTCAGATTTGCAGAAAAATTGTGTAGACAGTACAGAGAGTTCGTATATAACCTGTAGCCATGTTCCCCCATTGTTAACATCTTACATTGGTGTAGTACATTTGTTAAAGTCATTGAAATGATATTGACACATCATTAGCAAATAAAGTCCATACTTTATTCAGATTTCCTCAGTTTTTCCCTGGTGTCCTTTTTTAGTTCCATCATTCCATCCAGCTGCTAAGTCCCTTCAGTCGTGTCCGACTCTGTGTGACCCCATGGACTGCAGCCTACCAAGCTTCTCCATCCATGGGATTCTCCAGGCAAGAACACTGGAGTGGGTTGCCATTTCCTTCTCCAATGCATGAAAGTGGAAAGTGAAAGTGAAGTCACTTAGTCATGTCTGACTCTTAGCAACCCCATGGACTTCAGCCTACCAGGCTCCTCCCCATCCATGGGATTTTCCGGGCAACAGTACTGGAGTGGGGTGCCATTGCCTTCTCCCATTCCATCCAGGGCACCACATTATACTTAGTTGTCATAGTTAAATATTTCAAGCGAATTATACATTTATCACCATCTTTATTAAAGACAGGAAATTTGGTGCATTAGGCATGCACTTTTGTTTTGTGAAGACATTGCTTCTAAAAGGATTTATTTCCAAATATAAAAAGCATTACTGATACAATTAAGCCATACTAAAAATGGTTAAATCACAATAGCAAGGACGCTCTAGTTACTGTCTGTTGCTCTGTAGCAGGACTCTCCACCCTCTGTTTTCTCTACCCATTTCACATACACTGTGCCTGTAATTTCCTAATTTCCTGTCAGTTTGGCTGAAAGGCTGCCCTGCAGCACTGTGCATCTGCAGGTAGCAGCACAACGGGCAGGTTCTCCCGGTGGCCTGCAGGGTAACCCTCTCCATCATTCTCATCAGCATTGAGACCAGTAGGAGTGATCTGTCTCCAGCTTCTCTTGCCTATGCTTAATTTGTTTTATCAGTGAGTATTCCTGTTTCCCCACTCCTGAAAGGAAAATCGTAGTTATCTTGTGTCTGGAGAGAGTCAGGAGAGGAGAGATGAGTTATCACTGATTGTCTTCTGATTTAGCTGCACATTAATGAGAATGTTTCCAACTGCATGGATGTCTCACTACCAGCTGAACGGCAAAGGTGTAAAGCGCACATCCACCAACTCATCTTGGCTTATTTTAACACAGCTGTTAATAACTTTAATGTACGGTATAATAACAGTTACTGCTAATGTAACTTTTTGATTACCGAAAAGGCGAAATGATAAATACTAAAGTGGACTGAATACAGGACAACAGGCTTAAACTGAAATTGTTTCTGGCAAACTTGAGAAGTGATAGATGTCATCTGAGGGAAAATTTAGCATAGAAACTGACATAACACTCTTTAGTTTTTTCCCAATCCCTCTCTTTCTTGCCAAAATAGACATTTTCAGTGAAAAATAACTATAATACACCTAATTGCACTAACATTACTAGATTATGCCTACATTTTACTTGACTTGAGGTAAATTGATAGAAGAGAAATATTGAGAGAATGGATGTGCATTATAAGTTAAGAATTCTGAAATTAAAAGGTGCATATTCCCACATATGCCTGTTTAAGTGTTAGTCACTCAGTCGTGCCTGACTTTTTGCTATCCCATGGACTGCAGCCCACCAGGCTCCTCTGTCCATGAGATTTTTCCAGGCAAAGATACTGGAGCGGGTCGCCATTTCCTTCTCCAGGGGATCTTCCCAACCCGGGAATCCAACCCGGGTCTCCTGCACTGCAGGCAGATTCTTTACCAACTCAGCTACAAAGGAAGCCCTGTTTACTGTCTGCATATATAAGCACATTGATAATGTGATGTCCATAAATGAAAAAATGTGGTATGGACCGAGGATCAAGATGTGAGCAAAGGCTTATTTTCCTGGGCATTGCCCCATCCCCATTCCTGTGCTCAGGGCCTTATGCTAATAGACTATAAAAGGAATCAAAGTAAGGCCCATTTGGCCCTTTGCCTGTTAGTATAAATAAAGTTTTATCAGCACACAACCAAGCTCATTCATTGATTGTTGTTTATGGCTGCTTTCATGCTACAATAGCAGAGTTAAGTAGTAACAGCAAAGATGGTAATATTTTATATCTGTACTGACCCCTGGACTATATACGCTTTGCAGACTGACCTCAAGTGTGACCCAACTCTCATTTGTCAGTTTCCTTTGCACTGGTCCCAGAAGACAACATTTCTGTCCAAGGGGCTTCCACACCACACAACTTTCTTCCTTTCAGCCTTTTTCCAAAACACAATGTATTGATAGAAGCAGACAGGAAATTACCACCTACTTCTGTCTAACTCATTTGAGTAGAAGAGTCAAAAAGTATAACAGATTATAACAATGGCTAACATTTACCAATTACCTACAGCGTGCCTTGTGCTGTTGAGTGTACTTCAGTACAGTTAATCCTCATTTTCGTGGTAGATTCCAGTACTATACCCACATTGTACCTGAGGACACTGGAGCTCAAGAGATTAAGTGTTTTGCCCTGGGTCAAGCCAGGACGTGCTGAGGAAGCATTTGAATTTAGCCAGGCTGTCAGGCATACCCCATGCGCTATTCCTTCCTGACTTCAGAAGCCCTCAGCTGTTAGATGTGGGCCATCTCTAAACCTTCAGCACAGTGCCTCTTGCTGGCTCTGTCTTCCTCCCTCCATTGGCAAACTCCCATTGAAACTAAATCTCAGTGATTTTACATAGAAAGCAATTTTCAATTTGAAATATTTCTAGACTTTTAATACATCTCGTTAACAGGCTGTTCTTCCAGAAGTTTCCATTTTAAGCCTTTACGAGGAATTGTTACCCAAATAAGTACTTTTGTGTGCATGCTCAATCGCTTCAGTCGTGTCCAACTCTGTGTGAACCCCATGGACTGTAGCCTGCAAGGCTCCTCTGTCCATGGGATTCTCCAGGTAAGAATACTGGAGTGGGTTGCCGTGCCCTCCTCCAGGGACCTTTCACTGCCTGTAAGTACTTAGGCAAGTAAGATATTTTGAGGGTGGCATGAACCCAGGAGGAATTTTACCTACAGGAGGTGTATTCGGGCTGGGGGAACTGAGGGATTCAACAGTGGTTGAATACCTGGACCAGGTCATCCTCTGACTCTGCAGCATCAAAACAACTGGAAAAAGCCCAGGCCACTGCTGGATGTCTTTCCCAGTCTGGGGGGAGCAGCACCAGGTGGAATAGACCATTGTTTGTTTTCTCTAGAAGGGAGAGCCAGTCACAGTTCTGTAACTGAGTTAATGAAGATCCAAACCTATTGTGAGAACAGGGACTCGAATCACTTCCAGTTACAGGCAGCCGGCGCTAGGCTGTTAGCAGGCAGAGGCATATCCTGTCTGGAAAGCAAGCCTTAAATTAATGCCGGGAACTAATGCTGCCCTGTTCTAGCAGCACTGCTGGAGTTTGGCTGCTGGAATTTATTTTCCACTTAGTTGGGCTTATTCTGAAAGTATGTGTACTATGTAATGAAAATACATTTTGAAATCATTCATTTTCATTTAACTTGTATGTCCCCTCAATTGACATATGACAGTCTGGTTTGTTCAAGGCAACTAAAAACATCTGCTGGTGTTACCTGAATAGGAATATATTTATTATTATTACTCGCAGAGAAAAATAACTATCAGATTTTTTAAAAGTCTATATTTTAGAGCAGTTTTAAGTTCACAGCAAAATTAAGAGGAAGATACAGAGATCTCCCATATACCGCACTGCTCCCACACGTACACAGCCTCCCTCATTAGCAACAACTCCCACCAGATTGGTACAGTTGTTGTAGTTGATGAACCTATATTTATACATCATCACCCAGTTCCTTATTTTAGATTAGGGTTCAATCTCGCTGTTGTACATTCTGTGTCTTTGGACAAGTGTACAATGATGTGTACCCTTCTTTATGGTATTATACAAAGTATCTTCAATGCCTTAAAAATCCTCTGTGCTTCACCTATTCATCTACCTCCCTGCTTTCCAACCACTGACAACCACTGATACTTTTACTGCCTCGAAATGTTCCCTTTTTGACAACGTCATGTAGTTGAACTTTGGCCACCAGATGCAAAGAGCTGACTCATCGGAAAAGACCCTGATGCTGGGAAAGATTAAGGGTAGGAGGAGAAGGGGGCGACCAAGGGTGAGATGGTTGGATGGCATCACTGACTCAATGGACATGAGTTTGAGCAAGCTCCAGGAGATGGTGAAGGACAGGGAAGCTTGGCATGCTACAGTCTATTGGTTCACAAAGAGTTGGACACAACTTAGCAACTGAACAACAACAATAATTTAGTAATATATATTTAAAGTTCCTCCCTATCTTTTCATGGCTTGATAGCTTATTTATTTTTAATGCTGAAAAATATTCCGTTGTCTGGCTGCTGAATAATATTCCATTGTCTGGACATACCACAGTTTATTCATTCACCTACTAAGGGACATCCTGGTCACTTCCAAATTTTGACAGTTATGAATAAGTCTGCTGTAAGAATAAATCTGTGTGGACTTATGTTTTCATCTCCTTTGGATAAAAACCAAGGAAATCGATCGCTGGATCATATGGTAAAAGAGTATTTAGTTTTATTACATTTTGCAAAATTGTCTTCAAAATGGCTATACCATTTTGCATGCCCAGTAGCAGCAAACCAGAATTCCTGTTGCTCCACATCCTCAGTAACAGTGCTGTCAGTGATCTGGATTTTGGCCATTGTAATATGTATATAGTTATAGTTCATTGTTATCATTTGTATTTCCCTGATGACATATGATGTAGAGTATCTTTTTCATATTCATTAGCCATCTGTATATCTTCTTTGATAACGTATCAATTAAGGTCTTTGACCAATTTTATAATCAGGTCGTTTTTCTTGTTACTGAGTTTAAGAGTTCTTTTTATATATTGGATAACTTTATCAAATGTTTCTTTTACAAATATATTCTCCCAGCTTTTGACTTATCCTCTCATTCTCTTGACATTGTCTTTTGCAGAGCAGTTTATTTTAATGAAGGCTAGGTTATTGATTACGTCTTTCTTGGATCATGCCTTTGGTGTTAATCTAAAATGGCATCGCTATATCCAAGCCTATTTTGATTTTCTCCTAGGCTTCTCTTCTAAGAGTATGATAACTTTGCATTTTACATTCAGATCTGTGATCCACTTTAAGCTAGTTTTTATGAAGATTATAAAATCTGTATTTAGGTTCATGATTTTTCATGTGGCTGTCCAGTTGTGCCAGCATGATTTGTTGAAACTATCTTTGCTTCATTGTGTTGTCCTTGCTCCTTTGTCAAAGTTCAGCTGACTGTACTTACGTGAGTCTACTTCTGGGCTGTCTCTTCTGTTCCATTGATGTGTTTGTCTATACAATCAGATTTTCAGTTCAGTTCAGTCGCTCAGTCATGTCCGACTCTTTGCGACCCCATGAACCGCAACATGCCAGGCCTCCCTGTCCATCACCAACTCCCAGAGTCCACCCAAACCCATGTCCATTGAGTCGATGATGCCATCCAACCATCTCATCCTCTGTCGTCCCCTTCTCCTCCTGCCCTCAGTCTTTCCCAGCATCGGTGTCTTTTTCCAATGAGTCCGCTCTTTGCATCAGGTGGCCAAAGTATTGGAGTTTCAGCTTCAACATCAGTCCTTCCAATGAACACCCAGGACTGATCTCCCTTAGGATGGACTGGTTGGATCTCCTTGCAGTCCAAGGTACTCTCAAGAGTCTTCTCCAACAACACAGTTCAAAAGCATCAATTCTTTGGCACTCAGCTTTATTTATAGTCCAACTCTCACATCCATACATGACCACTGGAAAAACCTTTGTTGGCAAAGTAATGTCTCTGCTTTTGAATATGCTGTCTAGATTGGTCATAACTTCCCTTCCAAGGAGTAACCATCTTTTAATTTCATGGCTGCAGTCACCATCTGCAGTGATTTTGGAGCCCAGAAAAATAAAGTCAGCCACTGTTTCCCCACCTATCTGCCATGAAGTGATGGGACCGGATGCCATGATCTTAGTTTTCTGAATGTTGAGCTTTAAGCCAACTTTTTCACTCTCCTCTTTCACTTTCATCAAGAGGCTCTTTAGTTCTTCTTCACTTCTGCCATTTAGTTGTCTATAATTTTACATGTTCTATAATAAAGGAAAATAGAAGCTCATGAAAATTCCTGAAGCCCCACATTGCTGGATTAAATTACAGTAGACTGAGGTTTACCTTTGTATCTGTAAACTTGTTTCACAATCCTTTGCTTAATTCTCTGCTTCAGCCAGAACTCTGTGAAGATGGGAATAGTTAAGATGTATACTTGATCATGTCATCTCTTCCTTCAAACCTTCCAGTGTCTTACCACCCTCTCAAAATAACTGCTCCCTTGCATGTCTTATCTTTACCATGCTTTCAGTCTCTGTACAGTCCCTTGCTCCTGTTAATACCTCTCCCAATCTAATGCTGCTGGCCCCTCCCCTACTCCAAGCTCCCCAGCCTCTTCCATTTACAGGAACTTCTTCTGGCCCCTCCCTTGCTTCTCCCTCAGCCTATGGTTATTGGTTCCTGGGAGAAGTTACCTGTACCCCACTTCTGCCTCATTCACATCTAGTCATGTTTCAGGTCATCATCTCCCAAGGCTTGGTCTCGTTCACCTGCTCTGGGCTGTCAGAGCATCTTATACTTAATCTTCATTGTGAGCCCCATAAGGGAAGGTACTCAGTCTGTTTCTTAGCATTTTATTTCCAGGATCTAACATAGTGCCCTTTGGATTGTGTGGGTATTTCATTTCCCATGCCCAGATGTTAGGGTCATAGCATCAGTCTTCCAGCCATCCCTAATGTAGAATGATTACAGGGCAGGCCTGATGTGCTGCAGTTCCTGGGGTCACAAAGAGTCGAACACGACTGAGCGACTGAACTGAACTGAATGTAGAATGATGTAGACATTGGCATTGAATACTCTTTGCTTTTGTCTACAGAAAGTCATTTAAAGTTTTAAATATATATAACTTATAGTTTAAATAAGTAGTTTAGCTCTGTATTTCAATGCTTAAAACAGCAAGATGTGGAATCTAAGGGCCAACTTTTCCTACCAACCTTACTGGTTCACCATGTTCTTTAGCCTAGAGTGGTGTTGCCTGTACTTGACTATTTCCCAAGGTTGTCCTGAGACTAAAGGGGTCCAGGCATTCTGAATACTGGCCTTACTACATTGTGTGTTAGTTGCTCAGTCTTGTCCAACTCTGTGGGACCCCATGGACTGTATGTAGCCCACCAGGCTCCTCTGTCCATGGGATTCTCCAGGCAAGAATACTGGACTGGGTTGCCGTGCCCTTCTCCAGGGGATCTTCCCAAGCCAGGAATCAAACCCAGGTGTCCTGCATTGCAAGCAGATTCTCCACCATCTGAGGCCCTACTACATTACCAATATATAAACATAGACAAATATGTGCTATGTTAATATGTAATATTAAATATGTAAAACGTTAATCCTGTGGAAGTGTGTGACCTTTAAATTTTTTTACCCATTTTAATGATAACCAATTTTTTTCTCCTAAATTCAGACAATTTCCCTCTCAGCTTTAATGGAAATATTTACAATTTACAATGTCTATTTTCCAGGGATAATTTTACATTTTTAAGTTGTGACTTTTTCATCAGCAGTTTGCCTCTAGCACTGTCTTTCATACAAAGTCTTGTAATTTATCGAATAAGAAGATGAAAAGGCTCGGATTTTAGACATCTAAAACCAGTTGGTAATCCAGGGCGTGTTTTTCTCACTTCATTTGATCTCTTTCCTTAACATATAAATTAGGTAATTTTTAGTGAGTAACTCTCTCTGAACAGAAGAAAAAAACCTTTTTTCATCTTGGCTAATTAACACATACAGTGCAACCCTGAATTTTTACCCAGTATTTGTCCAGTACACCTGTAACAGGTCTGCACGGCGTTTGTGAATCCAAGCCCAGTTGTTTTATATGAGACCCTGGATTTAATGAATTCAAAATGTTCAGAGCCTTGTCACTACTGGGCACCCTTCTTAGCACCCAGAGGTACCACCCTGGGTCAGGGCCAGGAGAAAACAAGAGCTATGTATACACTGTCATGCGGTCTGCTTGTCTAACCTTTGACGTCAGGAGTGAGGACGCTGGGGACTCCTGTCCTCTTGGCAGCAGAACAAAAGACTGTCTTGGCACCAAGTAATGGTGCCCAGCCTGCTGAACTGAAGAATCCGTAGGTGTTTAGCTGCCTGTACAGGGTCTTACATAAAGGGACCACGTATCATCTTTTGTTCAGATAAAGTATTTTTTGTTTTTGTTCTGTTTTTTGCATCAGGTATGAAAATCTCCAACTGCACTTCATTCCAGTCTCTTGGCATAATCCCAGTGGTTCTCTAGTTTCACAGATACGGACTAGATGAAGCAAGCGGGCAAAAGGAGCGGGAGTTGGAAGTGTGCCCCCTGTGTACAGTAGTGCTTTCCCCAGATAGCTTTAGGTAAATAAGAATTGGTAAGGTTATCTCATCTTCGTCTTAGTCATGCCTTCATTCTTTAAAGGATTCCCTTTGTAATATAGATGGTCCTTATAGTGGTAATACCTATCCTCCTCTAAAATAATTTTCAAAACATCTTGGTACATCAATATTTTTTATTGGAAGTATGCCCTTCGGACCCTTGAACAGCACATTAGTGCTTACTCTAGGCCTAGAGATAGTTTTTCCCTGAGAGCTAGACTCTGGAGCCAGGTGGGGTGAATTAGAATCCTGGCTCTGAGACCAGGATGGTACTCACCTCCTTTCTTCTGTGGTGAATAGCATACCAGTGGTAACGTCTTCATAGTGTTGTCATGAACGTTAAGTGACTGGTACATGTAAATGCTGAGATCACCCCAGGACTGCATATACAAGGAGCTTAATAAATGTCTGCTTCACTATATAAATGCTTCAGAATAGTCTTTTATTCCTTTGGAAGAGAGTAGATGGTGGCAGTAAAGATTTACCTTCGTCATAGAAGTTTTATTGTTTAGTTAATATGAAGCTATTAAGGAAGGAAGGAAGAAGGTAATTTAATCTGGAAGATGATGATTAAAAAAACAAAATAGGAAAGTGTAATGCCAACTTTTTAAGTCCAAGTTGACTTTTACAAAGAACTTCCAAGTCTTAAGCTCTACAAAATACTAACTTCTTTCTCTCATGTTGGGAAGATTGATGTAGTCAGGCAGTGTCTTTCAGTGAGGTGATCCAAACACATTTCATCACATATTTGGCCATGCTAGAGATTTTCACTTCAGCTGCGAGGGTGAGGAAAGGAGGAGAGAGACAAAGGAGGAGACAGATAGTGGTGGGGATGGGGAGGAGAGAGGGCAGGGGTGTGAGAGTGCAAATAAAATAGATACAAGAAAGAGATAATGAGAATGAATATCAGCTAGCTTCGAGCTAGCATCTTACAAAGGATTTTAGCAACCAAGCACAGAAGTGGCAAACACATCATTTCTGTTCCCATTCCATGGGCCCCAACTAGTCACATGGCTCCCGCCTACCTGCCTAAGGTGCTGAAGAATCAGTTCTCCCCTATAAAAAGAAGCAGGGTCATTGTTACCATCTTTCTAAATTCCATATATATGTATTAATATACTGTATTGGTGTTATTCTTTCTGACTTACTTCACTCTGTATAATAGGCTCCAGTTTCATCCACCTCATTAGAACTGAAATAGATTGCCAGTCCAGGTTCTATGCATGAGACAGGGTGCTCAGGGCTGGTGCACTGGGATGACCCTGAGGGATGGGATGGGGAGGGAGGTGGGAGGGGGGTTCAGGATGGGGAACACATGTACACCCATGGCTGATTCATGTCAATGTATGGCAAAAACCACTACAGTATTGTAAAGTAATTAGCTTCCAATTAAAATTAATTAATTAAAACAAAACAAACAAACAAAAGAAGCAGGGTAGATCTCAGCTAGTCCCTGATACAACAGTTAACCATGTAACATATTTCCTGCTAATGGCAGACATTCCTACAATTAACCTATTTGTACGCTTCACTGTAAACTATTCCTGACATTCTGTATAATACCAGGACCAGCAAAGGACCCAAGAGAATGTACATACATTATGCGTCTTTCTTATTTTAGAAATTTTCAGAAATTCAGGGAATCTTATGAGACATCTACTTCTGAACATTTTATTGCTGTGCAGTTATCCAAGAGATAAGGACTCTTGGTGACTATTTTTTTTATTTTATTTTTAATTGGAGAATAATTACAATATTGTGATGGTTTCTACCATACATCAACATGAATCAGCCATAGGTATACATATGTCCCCTCCCTTTTGAACATCCTTCCCCATCCCACCCCTCTAGGTTGTCACAGAGCACCATCTTAATGGCCATCCTTCACAGGCAGGTTCCTATTAACAAGAAAGTTTTAATGCTTTGTATACCACTGGTAGTCAGTAAAGAAGTTAGTGATCCATTAAAGTACGGGACAATCTAAAAGTAGACTTTTTTTTTTTGCTGCCCTTTAATATAAGGCTCACTACTGTGGGCAGTGTTTGTACTCAGCTCTGATAGGAATGAGTACCTCGTATCACCAAATAAATTGACATATTCCTGCAGATTTATTAATAATACTTCACATGAGCCATTCTTTTGAATCATAATTGGCCTCTACACACATCAAGCAGTTTATTTTTAAGAGCAAACCCTGGGAGAGTTTATAGCTACATGGACACACCTCAGGGCCATGCCTAACTAAGCTTCGGGTTAATATATACCTGACACTTTGCAGTGTTTCATAGTTATTGGAATGAGTTTGAATCCCATTTCTTCTGCCAAGTTTCAGATGTTTGACACCACTAGGAAGCAATATAATGTAATGGTTGGCCATGTGATCTGTAGTATCAAATTGAGTTTGAATCCCAACTCCACCATTCAATCAGTATATGACCTTGGAAACTTTCACTGTTTGCTATGGTTGCCTAGGTATTTCTGATAGCAAATATTTCTGACTGGGTGGCCTAAACAAGAGAGATTTATTTTCTCACAATTCTGAAGGCTAGAAGTTTAAGATCAAGGTATTGGAGGGTTGGAGGTGAGAGCCTCTCCCCTTGGCTTGTCACTGGCCATCTAACCATGTCTTCACATGGTCTTCCCTTGGTATTACTCAGCATGTGAGCTCCCATACTTGGGTCAAGGACACCACTAGCCTCACTGACTCAGTCCTTTGTCCCCTAGCAGGTCAGCTGCCCAGTCTTGCCAGTTTTTCTTTTGAAATGACCCCAAAATATTTGGCTTTTACAAACAATAACAGGTATGAGGATTGTCACATAATAATAAATGAAATAATTTTTAACTGACTATAAAATGATAGGTATATGTACTTTTATGATCATAAAGTCTGAAATACATCTTATAGGGGTTGGTAGAACATGTTATAAGTAATTAACTGGTTGCCTAATTTTTTTCTATAAATCTATGTGTGAAAGAAAGGAAATAGCCAGCAGTGACAAAAAATATCCTTCCCTATCAGACCTGCCCTGTGAAGAAGGCCTCCATCTTCTAATATTAAATCACCACTTTGTACACATTATACACCTTTTATAATCATATTGTACAACCTAAATATATACAGTTTTTATTTGTCAATCATAATAAAGCTGGGGAAAAATGAAGTTGCTGTTCACTGTTAAAAAATAATAATAATATGTAGAATAATGTATTAGCATCTCTGACTTCTCTTTTCCCTCCATTCTGGTCATTTTGTTTTTACATTTTTCTTCCTTGGTTCTTATATATCTCTTTCCGAGACATATTCTGAAATTTGAATTTTTGTATTTGGTTTTATTTAATTTTTAATTTAATTTTTTTTTGGACAGAAAAGAGCAAGTCAGTACCTTGTATCAAAACATCAACCTCGTGGAGCCAAGACTCATTCAACCATATGAACATGTTATAAAGAACTTTATCCGTGAGATCAAACTTCAGAGCACAGAAATGGAAAACCTCGCCATTGCAGTGAAGAGGTATTAAAGTCTTTCCTCTCTCCATGGCAGAAGGGGTCCTTTAAGTGGCTCTCTGACTGAGTGGCACAAAGATGAAACATATTATGTTATGATATGGGGGGACTGCCCAAACCTGAGGAATCTGGAGCCTTCTGAACTAAGCCAGCATGAGGGAAGCTGAGTCTGGCAGTACTTTGTAGCATCAGCCAGCAGTCCATCAGCATGTCCCCGTGATCCTATCGTATAAACCTTTCAAGGGCTGTGATCCATACAGAACTGTTCAAAGAGTTTCATTATCTTATATCCAGCCACTTGAAACCTACAGGAAACTTTTCATCCAGAGAGAGGCAGGCAGAGCCTGTCTCTCATTTGAAGCCTGACCTTGTCACTTACAGGAGAGTGACTCTGGGTGGGTTACTTACTCTCCCTGAGTCTCAGGTTCTGCATCTGCAAAGTGAGGCTATAAATTTTCACATCCTCAGGGTGTGGAGACTTCATGGGTGAGTCATGGGTGATGCCCTTGGCACTGGCCTTACCACATGGCGAGTGCTCAGCAGTGCTCCTTTCCCTCTCTCTAGCCCTCCTCACCAGCTTAAACTGAAAGTCTGAAAACCTCTAGCCCCTGACTCTCATCAGACAGTTTATGAAAGCCACAGCTGGCTCACACAGACTTTGTTAATGGTTTTAACAGCAATGCAGTGCCAAAGAAAAATTTATATTTGCAATATAATTTATATGTTACAGTCCAAACATCAGCGAAAACACACTCACTCCCTGTATATACATG
Source organism: Bos indicus x Bos taurus (assembly GCF_003369695.1). NCBI lineage: Eukaryota > Metazoa > Chordata > Mammalia > Artiodactyla > Bovidae > Bos > Bos indicus x Bos taurus. The sequence goes on along the minus strand of NC_040083.1, from coordinate 76,194,210 downwards.
TACCCACACAGATACATGGGACACACATTCACACAGGTGGCCTGTAAGGATAGTCCTGTGTAAACCCATCAGGAAGAAAGAATGGCATTCTGTCCCCTCTGTTCTCCTTCCCAGCCAGGCTGCTCTCCGCTGTAGAGGGAGTGGAACTCTTGGGGCGTCTCTCCCTTCTACTTCTGTGCGTGGGATCTGGTCTAAGCACAAGGCCTCTTAAAGGCCGCTTCTCTGAGCTGACAGAAACCTCACTGAGGTGTTTAGGTGACTCCTGTAAACATTCTCTTACCTTCTTGACTAAGGACCATCTGTCGTCATGTGTTTTGGGTTGGGGGAGGGCCTCAGTCTTTTCACTCCACCCTTGCGTCTGAAGAAGGGATTCCCAGTGTCCTAGTAGGAGTCCTGGACTAAGGTTAAAGTGGGCATTCCCAACATGCTGGACACATTACTGGGAGTTGAGTCTTTCTGCCATGGGGTCGAAAAGAGTTGGACACAACTGAGCGACTAAACTGACTGACTGACCAAGTCTTATGGGGCAAACAGTGTGTCTTTATAGACTACCCTGATTTAACCCTCCAAAAAAAAAAAAAAATGAAAGAAAAAAAGAGTTGTTCAGAAGTGAAGAAGGCAAAGAGGACACATTCAGGAGCAGTCCTGAGTGCCCAGATGTCTGGCACTGGGTGGCTGAGGAAAATGAACATATAAAGGGAGAAACAAATGTGTGGCTTAGCTACGTACAGTCCCAGAGCTGACCAATAAAACCTGAAAGTCTCTGTGGAGATACATGGTGCCTGCATTTGAAATAGCAAGTGTTTGTAAACAGACTAAAACTAGATGACAGTCCAGAGTTGGTTAACATAACCTCAGCGGGCTGTAAGGTGAGGAGGAAGTTAACGGGAGCAGAAAACAGTTATAAGTCACCCAGAATTTTACTTTGGGGTCTTCCCTCCACCCATCAATGCTTGTTTGGAACCTTATGTAGAAATTAAACTAACGAGTAAATTGTATGAGAGAGAGTAAATGAATTAGAAGCAGGTAGGATGGTGTGGTGGAGAAGGCAATGGCAAGCCACTCCAGTACTCTTGCCTAGAAAATCCCATGGGTGGAGGAGCCTGGTAAGCTGCAGTCCATGGGGTCGCTACGAGTCAGACGCGACTGAGCGACTTCACTTTCACTTTTCACTTTCATGCAACGGAGAAGGAAATGGCAACCCACTCCAGTGTTCTTGCCTGGAGAATCCCAGGGACGGCAGAGACGGGTGGGCTGCCGTCTATGGGGTCGCACAGAGTCAGACACGACTGAAGTGACTTAGCAGCAGCAGCAGCAGGATGGTGTGGTGGAAGCCATTAGACTGGAAGATGAAGGCCTTCTACTGAATCCTGTTTCTCCTTTTATCAACACCATATCATTGGGGCAAGTAAATTGACTCTAAGTCTCATGGTGGCTGCTTTCAAGTCACAATCTAGTTGAGTAGGCAAGACATATGCATGTGAAAATTTAGATAATTGGACATCGAGCTGAGATTGAACAAAAAATTTTTAGGGCTTAATCTGAAGCCTCAATTATTGTAAAGTGACAGATGTCTTCTTACTAGACAATTATTAAATAAAACTATCTGAACATCATCTCAAAGAAATTGTCCTGTTTCTAACTTTTGGCAATTCAGTATGCTCTGCCCCCATAGAAATATGATTTATTGATTATATTCATAAAAGAAACAGGAATTTTCTAAAGGGCAACAATATCTACATTGCAAAACTTTAGGAAACTGACTAGAAATAATTTTTGAGATCTTTTTTCCTGTTTAACTGTAGCATATAGCATTGTGTGTTTCATGTAATAAAATTTCAGAATTGTGTCTATCCATGGAGGGTTTTTTTTTTTTAATCCAGTGTTGTACCTCAGCAGCAAAAAAGATTTTCAGTGTTGTAGCTCAGCAGCAAAAAAACTTCAGAATTTACTGCGAGCTCTCAGTAATCTGGTATCTTTCTCTGTTCTTTGCTACAGTATAGTTTAATACCACTTAATCTATTCTGTTCCATTTATTTAATATCTAGTTTCAATGTCCCTTTACACCCAGCTGGTCAAATTGCCAATCTCACTTTATTATGTGGAAGGAATCTGTAAAATAGCTTGAAATAGCTGAGGTCAGAATTTTCTCTTCATGCTACAAGGCCAAGAGTATAATGAAAAGGTGTGTACCCTCTTGAATTTCAGAGCCCAGGACAAGGCAGCCATGCAGTTGAGTGAACTGGAAGAGGAAATGGATCAGAGGATTCAGGCTGCAGAACACAAGACACGGAAAGATGTGAGTTTGTGGGACTGGCCTGTTTATGCGATGAATCCTTGGACTACCTTTTGTGTACAGGGCACGGGGCATTCTCTGGGTTATGGCACATCCAGGTTGCCACAGGCACTCTCAACAAGGGCTTTGTTGGTGGTGGTTTTGAGGGGGATAGATTAGGGAAAAAGAGAGAGACAATAAGAAGTCAAATAAAGGGGCTAAGCTGCTTCAGACTTGGAGGTCAGGAGCCTCCTTGAAGAGGGGACAGGAGAGCTGAGGCCTAAAGGAGAAGGCTGAACCCGTCTTCATAGGGGAGGTTGGCTTCACCCTTAATACCACTGTCTCTCAGCCCATGGCCACTACTGCTTTAAATCTAGATTGCAAGGACTTCCCTGGGGTCCAGTGACTAAGGCTACAAGCTTCTAATACAGAGGGCCCAGGTTCGATCCCTGGTCAGGGAACTAGATCCCACATGCCGCAACTAAGATCCGGGGCAGTCAAATAAATAAATAATATAAATTAAATAAATCTAGATTACAATGAAGTTAAAACACTGTCACGGTGGGATATGCTTTTACTTACCAATACAGGAACTCTCATAGTTGGAAGTTAGGTGTTAACCTTTAGTGACTTTCATAGGAGAAATAATTGTCTTTCTTCCTTATAAAATATATTTGAGTGATTAATGTTTACTGCAAACAGAAAAGAGACATATTTCTTTGAGTAGCTAATGTTAGGTTGAACGTTCTCTTTTTTCTATTCATTTTTCCCCATTAACTCTGAGAAGGAGAAAATTGAGTGAGAAGGGCCTGGGTATTGGCCTCTGATAGACCTGCAATAGAGGAGACCTGGGTTCGATTCCTAAGCTGGGAAGATCCCCTGGAGGAATGCATGGCAGCCCACTCCAGTATTCTTGCCTGGAGAATCCCATGGACAGAGGAGCCTGGCAGGCTACAGTCCAGGGGTCACAAGAGTCAGACAGGACTTAGCAACTTAACTGCAGGCCTAAGTTTGCCTCCTGGCTCTGCCCCATCTCAGTTAAGTGGCACTGGAAAAATTACCTAGCCTCTGAGCCTTTGTTGTTTCAACTTTAGATAGGATAAGCCACCAACCTGCTTTAAGGAGGGTGGAGCCTGATGGTCTATATGCATGCCTAGCCTAGTGCTGAGGTGTGGTAGGGGCACCATGGCTGTTACCATTCTCCTCTTTCCCATTGCTCTGTATACCTTATGATCTTTCAGATTCTTCACCTTGCTTTGCTTTACCACATATATGCCTTCAGGTCTCTTTGTTCTCCTATCTCTTAATAACACATTTAATAACTGTTTGGATATCATGTAAATGGCTCAGAGTCCATGATCCAGGGTTAATGTAATGGTTATCTCATTCTTTTGTTAGCCCTTTATCTTTCTAGTCTAAAAACAATAACATCCTAATTTTTCTGCCTTTCCCCTCTCCAGCCATTTAATCTGTATTCATTCATTCATCACACATATCAAGCACATGTTTTGTTCTGCAATAAATCTCTGCCTCATCCAGCTAAGCATTTCCCAAATTGGTTGTTGGTAATGGATACCCAGGCTTCCCAAGTGGCACAGTGGTAAAGAATCCTCCTGCCAGTGCAGGAGACAGAGCGATGCTGGTTTGATCCCTGGGTGGGAAAGCTCCCCTGGAGTAGGAAATGGCAACCTGCTCCAGTATTCCTGTCTGGAAAATTCTATGGACAGAGTAGCTTGGTGGGCTATAGTCCATAGGGTCGCAAACAGTCAGACATGACTAAGCACAGACTAGCACACAGTGGATACCTGACCACAGACCACCTGTTATAACTTCATGTTTTGTTCATTATAACATCTTCCTCTCTTTCCTTGGCTCTGGTACAGGGGTGGTGCATACGTGGCATCCACAGCAGCGTTGCTGTGTTCCACAGAAATGGCATACACAGCCAGTGAGTCACTGCACAGACACAGTCTCTGAAAACCTCAGCACACACTGCCAACAGAGCTCCTTTGACCGTGGGATGACACCTGTTTGTTAGTCTGTCCCAGTCTCCTAGTCTGTCTGGAATAACACATCTAGGCTGATTGAAGACTTTCCGTAACTTACCTCTACTAAGCATGTCTCGCCTGGCTCTCCACGGCTCATTGCTCTGCTTTCACTCCAGCTGTTTTCTTGGCCTTGATGACTCCTTTCCACTTTCCTAAATTTTGCAAAGCTCAGAGAAAGTCTTCCCTTCTCCCCAGTGCCCTGCCATAGTCCTCCAGCCACATTCACCTCCTCCTGACCTTGACTCCTCTTGCACAGGTAGTGTTTATCCCATTATGTCAATTAGGGTTTTTTAAAAAAATATGCTTTAACAGCTTTATGGAAGTGTAATGGGCAGGCAATAAACTGTATATACTCAAGGAGTAGAATATGATGAGATTTATGTATATACTGAGGAACCACCATCACAGTCAAGGTAATGGTTACATTCACATACTGCTGGTTTCCATGCCCCTGTGTCATGCCTCCCTCTCGGCCCCTCCTTGTCAGAACCATTTGGTGTCTTCTCCAGTGAAGCATCTGTCAGAGTCTTTTGTGCATTTTTAAAACTCCGTTTGGTTGTCTTCTTTTTTCTTTTTTTATTTTCGCCATGCACAGGGCAAAATGTGTGGGTTCTTAAATCCCCAACCAGGGATCAAATCTGTGCCCCTCGCAGTGGAAGCATGAAGTGCCAACCACTGGGAACCAGGGAAGTCCCTGGTTGTTTTCTTATTATTGAGTTTTAGGAGTTGTTTATATATTCTTATCTGTAAATATTTCCTCCCAGACTGTGACTTATCTTTGCATTCTCCTAACAGTGTCTCTAAAAATGTAGACATTTTTTGTTTTTTTTTTTTTTTAGTCCAGTTTGTCAGCTTTTTCTTTCATGTATCCTGCTTTTGATATTTAAGAAATCTTTGCCTACCCCAAGGTTGCAATGATTTTTCTCCCATGTTTCTTCTATGAGTTTTATTGTTTTAGGTTTCACATTTAGGATCCATTTCGCAAGGTATGGATCAAAGTTCATATTTTTTTGCATGTGCATATCTAATTGTTTCAGCCCATTTGTTGAAAATACTATCTGTTCTCAGTTGAACTGCCTTTGCACTTTGTCCAAAATCATTTTTATCTGTGTTTGGTTTATTTCTGGGCTTTCCATTCTGTTCCATGGGGTCGCAAAGAATTGGACACGACTCGGCAACTGAACAGCAATGGCAACAATGCTGGTATTGCATTGTCTTGATGACTGTTGCTTCATAAATAAGTCTTGAAATCAAATAAAATTAATTCTTCAGGTTTGTTCTTTTTCAAAGTTTCTATTTTAGGTCTTCAATTTCCATAGAATCAGGTTGTTGTTTGTTGTTTAGTCACTAAGTTGTGTCCAACTCTTTGCGACCCCACGGACCATAGCCTTCCAGGCTCCTCTGTCAATGGAATTCTCCAAGCAAGAATACTGGAGCAGGTTGACATTTCCTTCTCTAAGACTCAGGTTGTCAGTTTCTTAAAAAAAAAACAAAAAAACTCTGCTGGGGTTCGGCTGGACTTCATTGCATCTATAGATCAATTGGAGGAGAATTGGCATCTTAATAACAATGAATGATCCACAAACTTGATATATTCTTTGTTTATTTAGGTCTTATTACACTCAGTTTTACATTATAAACTTAAAACTTTATTTGAATACAGAACACAGGATATAAAATTCCACAATATGTTAAGAGAAAAAGAAAATTAAGAGCTATTTAGGCTCATGAGAGCTACAGCCCCTGACCTCCAGGGGTGCCCTTTTGCCATTCTCTGCACCAGGAGCAATACATAAGAGAAGTACTAGCCTGTGAGCAGCACTTTGCATGGAAATTTGCAGTTGGTGTGATTTGTATTTAGATAAGGTATAGTAGTAGTGTTAGTCACTCAGCTGTATCCAGCTCTTTGTGACCCCCATGGACTGTAGCCCACCAGGCTCCTCTGTCCATGGGATTCTCCAGGCAAGAATACTGGAGTGGGTAGCCATGCCCTCCTCCAGAGGATCTTCCCAACCCAGGGATCAAACCCGGGTCTCCTGCATTGCATGTGGATTATTTACCATCTGAGCCACCAGGGAAGCCCAGGGAGACTCTTGGAAAAACAGTGAACACACCAGGTCTTCCTGAGTCCTGATAACATGATGGGACTCGGGCAAGTGATGGGGCCCTTGGCTGAGCCAGAGCTTTTCATTAAACATAGCAGTATTTAATTAGCTACTTAATCAATGTGCTACAGCCCTCTATCACAATCAAGTAGTGGCCTTAGAGGTGTCACCCCAGGTAATGTGTGTATATAGGTTGTAGGATTCCGCAGTTCCTTCACTCTTGTAGGTTTCCATTCTGGAAGTGCTGGGCATCTTAAGTTTGGTTACTTCCCTTTTGCCTTCTCACCATCTCTGTGTAGAAGATTTGGGATCAGCCTTCAGTTCAGTTCAGTTCAGTTGCTCAGTCATGTCTGACTCTTTGCGACCCCATGGACTGCAGCACACCAGGCCTCCCTGTCCATCACCAACTCCCTGAGTTTATTCAAACTCATGTCCATTGAGTCAGTGATGCCATCCAACCATCTCATCCTCTGTTGTCCCCTTCTCCTCCAGCCTTCAATCTTTCCCAGCATCAGGGTCTTTTCCAATGAGTCTGCTCTTTGCATCAGGTAGCCACCATATTGGCGTTTCAGCTTCAACATCAGTCCTTCCAATGAACATTCAGGACTGATTTCCTTTAGGATGGACTGGTTGGATCTCCTTGCTGTCCAAGGGACTCTCAAGAGTCTTCTCCAACACCACAGTTCAAAAGCATCAATTCTTTGGCGCTCAGCTTTCTTTATAGTCCAACTCTCTTGGTTAGACACAAAATGTTTCTCACCTCTAGTATTTTGAAGAGCCTATTTAAATCAACAAGTTGGTTTTGTTGTGTGTTTTTTTTTTTTTTCCAGGAAAAACGCAAAGCTGAGGAAGCCCTCAGTGACCTCAGGCGTCAGTATGAAACAGAAGTGGGAGACCTGCAGGTGACGATAAAGAAACTCAAGAAGGTAGATATAGGGCAGCTCGACTGAGGGATAACTTCATTATCTCCGTGTGTCTAAATTTTTAGCAACTAAAAACATAGGGAATCATATTGAAGCTGTGGATGGATCAGATATCAGAATCAAATTGGACTCCTTGGCAAGAATTTTTTTAAAGGCCTCAATTTCTTTTTCTAAGGGCAGCATATCTTTTGCATAGATCTAATGGATATTTCTGATCCCTTGAACAGTTGTCCATCAAACCTCAGTTTTCTTTCCATGTCTTTACCAAGTGCCCTCGAGTCCCATGTGTCTGGTGGACTGTCTTCTCATGACAGCAGCAACAGTCTTTCCTGGTCATGTAGTCCTTCACCCAGCTTACTACAGGTTACATGTATTCACTGGATATTTATTAAATGAAATGAATATTTCTCTTCTCTGTAGCAAGTTCCAGATCTAGAGGACCCCTGATCAGAGCACAGGGTGGGAGAGAATCTGTTGAAGTGAAAGCAAAGGTGTGATTGGTTTTGGCCTTTGTTCTATTTGTTTTCTAAAGATTAGGGTCCATTTTACTGTGTGGTTTGCTGGTAGGTGTTTAACAACAGGCTCTGGAGGAGTTCCCCTGTGGTCCAGTGGTTAGGACTCTGAGCTTCCCTTGCAGGGGTCGTGGGTTAAATCCCTGATGGGGGTAAGATCCCACATGCCACACCTGGCACAGCCTAAAAAAAAAAAGCAGGTTCTGGAAAGGGGAGGAAAGAAGGAGGATTTCTGATATTTGCCAATTTCCATAGTATAAATATTTCCACCATTACCAATTTCAAGCTGCCAAGTTGACATCACTGAATGCAGTTTGGGAAGAGATGCTTAAAATAAATAGGCTGTCACCTGCTGATATACATTGTCTCCAGCACAGTATTGGATTCACTTCCTGCATGTGGATTGTCTCTATAACTAATAGAAATATCTTAGCTAAAATGAAAATAGGTACTTAAAAAATAATTGTCCCTGCAAGTGGCACTGTGAATGTGGGCACATCACTTTGCTTCTCTGATCGGTCATACGATAACCTTTAATGCTCCTTTCAGTGCTCATACTGAATGAGATTAAGTGACAACTGTATTTTGTGGGTTATTGTAATTTAAACCTCTGACATATTAAGATTTCTCCCCAGCATTCTTCTTGGAAAAGTATTATCAATGTCAACCTTGTATGTGATTTCCAGAGGTCATTAGACCATAATACAATGCTTGTATTACAGAATTTGAATGGACCAATCCTTTGCTTTATGCTAGAGTCATAGATTCTCCTAGTCCCTGTCCTTACTTATTTCCATGTCATCCCAAATCATTATACTAAGATTATGTTTGCAAGAGGAGACACAGAGGGACTTCACTGGTGGTCCAGTGGTTAAGAATCTGTCTGCCATTGCAGGGGACACACGTTCAGTCCCTGGTCAGGGAACTAAGATCCCACATGCCATGGGGCAACTAAGCATGCAGGCTGCAGCTGCTGAGCCCAAGCACTCTGGAGCCTACCCACCACAACAAAGATCCCACATGCACAGCTAAGACCTGACGCAGCCAAAAATAAATAAATAAATATTTTAATAAAAAAAGAGGAGACACAAGAATTTCTTGCCCTCATACAACATAATGATGAAGACCAAAAAGGCACTGAACAGTAAGAGTCAGGAGTGATGAGACCTGAGTCTTTATCGAGGCTGTGCCAATTCCTTCCTGTAACACCTGGGACAATTGGCTTCATGATTCTGATGGTTAGCTTCTCATCTGTAAAATGGGATTAATAATAAACTGTCCTGTCTAACCACAATAACTGACATTTTATTGACTGTGTAGCTTATTAACCCTCTTCTTCATTATTTAAGAAAATCGAATTCTCAAACTTTGTCTGAGGAAAGTATAAGTTTCCCACTTTTACAGCTGAGGACATTGAGTTCCAGGTTTAATAGCTTGTTCAAAGCCTAACCGCAACTGCCAGTGGAGAAGTAGCCCAGACACCTGCATCTACCACCAGTGAGCAGGGCACTGGGCAGGGAGATGTGGGCTGTATCATCAGTGCTTAAAGTAAGGACTAGGCCTGAATGCCTGAGGGCAATCTGAGGAAGCTAACGTGAGGTAAGCAACCCGAACTGTGGGATCACCAGAGAGAGAAAAAAAAAAAAGAACTTTCGCGCAAAAGCTCTAATGTTCACCTGGCCCATTCACAAAAAAATGGATTGAACGAATACCAAAGGAGAGCTAGGTGGCTGCACACAAGCCCCTTCACTCCATCCTCCCAGAGGCAGGCATGTGACAGCCAGAGCCAGAAGGCAAGGGGCTGCTACAGTCTCGGCCCCAGAGACAGCATCTTCCACCAAACTGTGAGCATGCTTCCAGTTGCTAACCATGTCTTCATGGGATCCTGGATGGTTGACATCTGCCAGGAGGGTTGCAGCCTGAGATCAGCTCCCCAGAGGAGACACATGGCACAGCTGAGATGGTGCTCTCATAAAGCACCCTGAGTGGCTGGGACCAGGGAGGTGATTAAGATGCATGGTCCCCCAGGACAGTGTGCTCGCCAAGCACCTGGTCACCTGAATTGCTCAGAGCTGGGAAGGGTGCAAAATGCACACCAATCCATGTCTATGCCCTTGCAGAGTACACAAGAACCTGACAGACTTAGACCTGGGAAATGTATGAAATGTAGGGCCCACTTCAGACAGTGCCCTTGCAGACCACCCTGGAGCCTGAGCAGTATAGACCCGGGAAGCACATGCTGCCTTGAGCTGTGGCAGACCCAGGCAGAACACTCTCTGACATAAATCACAGCAGGGTCCTCTAGTCCATACACTGCAAGCACTCCCCACACACACACCAGCAATATTTGTTTGCAGTGTCCCTCCCTCCCCACAACACAACTGAACAAGTGAGCCTAAATAAGTGACCCCTTTTACCCCCTTGTGTCAGGGCAGAAATTGGACACTGAAGAGACTTGCAAACAGAGGAAGGCAAAATAAACAAACAAGAGGGAACTGCTCCAGAAGTGACAGGTGCAACAGATTAAACCCTGTAGTTAACATTGACTATGCATTGGAGGGGGCCTATAGACCTTGAGAACAAATAAAGGCTGGAACAAGGAACTATCTTAAACTGAACTGACCCCACACTCCCCATAATAGATTAAGGGAACAATTCCATTCACCATTGCAATGAAAAGAATAAAATACTTAGGAATATATCTACCTAAAGAAACAAAAGACCTATATATATAAAACTATAAAACACGGGTGAAATCAAAGAGGACACAAATAGATGGAGAACGTACCATGTTCATGGATTGAAAGAATCAATATAGTGAAAATGAGTATATTACCCAAAGCAATCTATATATTCAATGCAATCCCTATCAAGCTACCAATGGTATTTTTCACAGAACTAGAACAAATAATTTCACAATTTGTATTTAAACACAAAAAAACCTTGAATAGCAAAAGCAATCTTAAAAAGAAGAATGGCACTGGAGGAATCAACCTGCCTGACTTCAAAGTTACTACAAAGCTACAGTCATCAAGATAGTATGGTACTGGCACAAAGACAGAAATACAGATCAATGGAACAAAATAGAAAGCCCAGAGATAAATCCACAAACCTATGGACACCTTTGTTTTTGACAAAAGAGGCAAGAATATACAATGGAGAAAAGACAATCTCTTTAACAAGTGGTGCTGGGAAAACTGGTTAACCACTTGTAAAAGAATGAAACTAGAACACTTCCTAATACCATACACAAAAATAAACTAAAAATGGATTAAAGATCTAAATGTAAGACCAGAAACTATAAAACTCCTAGAGGAAAACAGGCAGAACACTCTCTGACATAAATCACAGCAGGATCCTCTAGGACCCACCTCCCAGAGTATTGGAAATAAAAGCAAAAATAAACAAATGGGACCTAATTAAACTTAAAAGCTTTTGCACAACAAAGGAAACTATAAGCAAGGTGAAAAGACAGCCTTCAGAATGGGAGAAAATAATAGCAAATGAAACAACTGACAGAGAATTAATCTCAAAAATATACAAGCAGCTCATGCAGCTCAATACAAGAAAAATAAACAACCCAATCAAAAAAATGGGCCAAAGAACTAAACAGACATTTCTCCAAAGAAGACATACAGATGGCTAACAAACACATGAAAAGATGCTCAACATCACTCATTATCATAGAAATGCAAATCAAAACCACAATGAGGTACCATCTCACGCTAATCAGAATGGCTGCTATCAAAAAGTCTACAAGCAATAAATGCTGGAGAGGGTGTGGAGAAAAGGGAACCCTGTTACACTGTTGGTGGGAATGCAAACTAGTACAGCCACTATGGAGAACAGTGTGAAGATTCCTTAAAAAATGAAATAGAACTGCCATATGACCCAGCAATCCCACTGCTGGGCATACACACCAAAGATACCAGAGTTGAAAGAGACACGTGTACCCCAATGTTCATCACAGCACTGTTTACAATAGCTAGGACATGGAAGCAACCTAGATGTCCATCGGCAGATAAATGGATAAAACAGTTGTGGTACATATACACAATGAAATATTACTCAGCTATTAAAAAAACGCGTTTGAGTCATTTCTAATGAGGTGGATGAAACTGGAGCCTCTTATACAGAGTAAAGTAAGTCAGAAAGAAAAACACCAATACAGTATATTATCGCATATATATGGAATTTAGAAAGATGGTAACGATGACCTTATATGCGAGACAGCAAAAAAAGAGACATAGATATAAAGAACAGAGTTTTAGACTCTGGGAGAAGGCGAGTGTGTGATGATTTGAGAAAATAGCATTGAAACACGTATATTACCATATGTGAAATAGATGACCAGTCCAAGTTCGATGCATGAAACAGGGCACTCAAAGCCGGTGCACTGGGACAACCCAGAGGGATGGGATGGGGAGGGAGGTGGGAGGGGGGTTTGTAACAGGGGGACACATGTACACCCATGGCTGATTCATGTCAATGTATGGCAAAAACTACCACAATATTATAAAGTAATTAGCCTCCAATTAAAATAAATAAATTTTTTAAAAGTACGACTTGGAAAAAATAAATAAACCTGCATTTCAAAGATTTTAATTATTTAAAGCAAAATTTCAAATTCTTATGGATTACATCTAATTTAATGATTTATGTGGTTGTATAATGTTCAAAATTGAAGACGTTTAGAATTCCCAGATCTGAATGTGAATATATTCCTAAACTTAGTGGAACCAACTAAAAGTGAATTTGTAAATGTTCAACTTTTACTTGCTCTTTCAGCTAGAAGAACAATCAAAACACATAAGTCAGAAACAAGATGTGGCTGCATTAAAGAAACAAATTTATGATTTATCAATGGTAAGAATTACCTTTTCATTCTCAGTAATGTATTTCCTGTTAGACTACTGTTTCTTAAATAAAATCATGCTATGATTTCAGTGTTCCAGGAATAAAAACTTAAAGAGAAATTAATACTACAGTTAGAGAGTCTTTGAAATACCTCTGACTAAAGGTGTTACATTTTTGGCAGACTTTTCTCTCAGTCTGTTACCTAATACCTATTGTAAATGCTTTTATTTTTCACTCAGAGCAATGATTATGTGACCTTTAAACATTTATTAGTTAACCCCTGCATTCATATAACATCAACTCAGATCTGTTTCCCTAGCTTTGTAAGATGAGGTCTTATTGCCCTATCCTTCCTCTTGCTGTCCCTTTCCATCTTCTGCTGACAATATCTCTAGTATTTCTGTTCCCAGAACTGATAATATCTATATCTGTTTCATCATCATTATTTTCTTTAGTTTCTAGGTTGACTCAAACACTGAAAGCCAATAATGAATATTTCCTTTATTATGAATCTAAATATTCTCCCCTGTAGAGCCAAGAAGTGAGCATGAATGAGCTAGAATTGCATTTATTTCTCTCCACTTATTATCCCTGTGTCACTCAAAAAGAGAAGGTCCCCCAGCTTTGTGGTTAGGATCCATTTATGCACTACCAGTTCCAGATTTTGCTACCTCTTAGTTGGTTTTATGCTTGAATCATGACTTTAAAGAGTTGCTTACTTCTCTTGGATTCTCTTGGTGGGGTTTTTGGTTACTTATAAAAAGAAACTCTGCCATCTCCATATCCCTGATACCTTGCAACTTCTATCTATTCTTTGCAGTACATGGAATTTGTTTTTTCATCTCCTGAAAATATTGGAGAAGTTTTGGAGTCCAGGAGATTTCAATTCTTATTGGATTGATTGCTTTTTAAATTTGCTACTCAAATGTCACCTTGGAATTTCTGACCATTTCAGGTAGCCAATGTATGATTCCTGTGCAGCTAGGAAAATAGATCTGTTTACTTCAGGGCCTCTCTTCTGAAAGACAGTCTGCTTGGAGCTCTCTATGTGAAGCTGGCTGTCAAACGTGGAACCCCAGGTACCATATGCATGAGGCATGGATATGTACAAAGAGAAGGCGTAGCTTTCCTTTGGGGAATCATTCAGTTATTTTTAAATAACTTGTTGCCTTTGGAATCAGCTCTGGCTTTCTGCTCTTCTTTCCTAGAGTAAGAGCAGGTATGGGCTTGAGAGGCAGCATGACTTAATACACAATTTTAATCTCTGTTTTCAGCCCTCTTTCTCACTCTCTGGGCTTCTGCCTGACCAGTTGTCTCTGCTCTGCTCTACAGCAGAACCTTCAACACCCATCATCTGGACCTCATTTTCCCCTTCTTTCTTCCCTTTGTCAGCGCATTGCCATCCAGTTTCCTTTTTCCAGCAATGTTTTTAGATCACTTGGCTGTTGACTGGCCCCTCTTCCATTCTTTTATTCGTTTATTTCCTTTGGTATTTCATGTTAATAGGGTCTCAAAAGGGAAATAAGACTAGTTCATGTGCCCAGTCTACCATATTTAACCAGAAACTTCCAGTGATTTTTTTTTTGTTCTTTCTCTTTTGTTTTTAAGAAAAATATAGAAATTTCCTAACCACACAGGCTTATTTTTAAGTATAAAAGTTAATAATATTAGGTAATAGGATGTATTATGAAAAGTAGCCCATCTACCTGGTAATAGATACTGTCAATTCCACACACTATCAGTAATTCCACAGCTCTCATTAAGTAAAGCAGATGTTTAAATGTTTGGTCTCCATTGTTTTACCAATTACATGTTAAAGAATCATCATGATAAACTCTTACTGTTGTAGTTTGGCACCAAATGGCCAAGTATTTAAAAAAGAAGAACAACAACAACAACAACTTTGAGGATTTAATTTTGACATTTTAAAACTTTATTAAAATTTAAAATTACCTTGAATTGATAATTAGTTCTTTGAACACCAAGGTTTGAAGACAGTGGAGGGGTGAGAGTGACATGTGGGAAAGTTAAACTGTACTTGACTTCATGTCTCCCTGTGGAAGAAACTCTGAGTCTAATGACCTGCACTGTTCCTTTCCTCTAGGAAAATCAGAAAGTTAAGAAAGATCTTTTAGAAGCACAGACAAACATAGCCTTTCTTCAGAGTGAATTAGATTCTTTGAAAAGTGATTATGCTGATCAGAGTCTGAATTCTGAAAGGTATGAAACTTCACATTTTACTTTGTAGTTTGAATGGAATGTTTATTTAGGTAACATCCATGTGAATGAAGCTTAGCTATGTAGTAATAAGGAGTTATTTATTAAGTTTGCTAATATTTTCTTTGCTTTCTAAAGATTTTATGTTTAGTGTCAGATCTAGTGATTCTTATGTTTTTAATTTTTTAAAAAACAAACTGATTCATTAGTTTAATTATTGACTGCTCAGAACAGTGGAGGGCTTAGAAATGCTTGAATTAAATGGGAGCAGAAGAATATACCTAAAGTATCAAGAGGCAGTGCTAACTGAGGTGCTTTGAAGGTAGAAACTCCAGCCCTGCAACATAGGCAAGTCATTTTATTTTTACTATGCTTTAGTTTTGCAATATGGTGTTAATAATATAGGATCTAACACACACATAATAATATAGGATCTAGTACACACAAAGGCATGTAATTATACATAGGGAAGATACACATAGATATTTATATAGGAGTATTGTAAATATGAAAATGCATCTATATGCATGACTATATGCATGTATCCCCTAGTACATGTACACTTGAGAAAAATACCTTGTGTTTTGTTTGTTGTTTCACCAACCTTATTCAGAATTAAGATCCTGTAATGGAAAGCTTCCCCAGGTGGCTCAGTGGTAAAAAAAATCCACCCGCCAATGCAGGAGATCTGAGTTCGGTCCCTGAGTCAGGAAGATCCCCCGAAGTAAGAAATGGCAACCCACTTCAGTATTCTTGCCTGGGAAATTCCATAGATAAGAGGAGCCTGGTGAGCTACAGTCTATGAGGATGCAAGGATCAGACATGACTGAGCATGCCCACGCACAGTGAAAAGCAGTCATACATTTATTAAGTGTTTACTATATACACCCTGAGCTAGATAAGGAGTTATGAGTGTGGAGTACATTTTAAAAAAAGAAAAGATGTGGCCTCTGCTCTTGAGAACTTCAAATTTAGTTGGGAAACTTAAAACCTAAAAGGTTACGGAGTTAAACAGTATAAGAACTCAACAATGTCAGAAACAATACCACCAGCAGTGTCACACGTTGCGTTTATTGCCGTGAGATGGTAGACAAAGTGTTCTTTTAGTTCAGAAAGGTGGAGACTTTATTAAAGAAGAGACACTTGAGTTAGCTTGTCAACAAGTAACACAGGTCCCACTGACAACTGCCTGACACTGTCTTTAGTACTTCATTAGCATTAACTCAGTCACAGTTTCCTATGCAATAGGACCTTTCCTTATCCTCATTTTACAGATGGAAAAAGAATCTCAGAGACATTCCATGTGTGGCAAAACCCAAAGCAGAGGCAAGGACATAAGGAGGGACATGACTAGTTTGGGCAACAGTGGTCAGGCCAGTGGACAGAAAAAGATATTTTGAATGGAAAGGCAAAAGTTTAAAAAATTTTAAAAGTTTTAAAACTAGTTTAAGGCTGTAATGTAAGGTCCCAGAATTTTTGGCTAAGGAACTTAAATTCCTAGAGACAATTGGGACACTTATAGCTTTATCAAGAGTGCAAATGGGCAAGTTAGTTATTAGGGACAAAATTTGACAGCCTGGGGGTCTGGGGAAGATAGTGATGGGGGTTGTCTGCTTAGAAATGGGGCTGGGGTGGGATAGGGGCTGGAGGGAAGTGGCTGATGTTCTGAATGGACATTTTAAGGAGAAGGCCAGGACTGCTTCATAATAAAGCAACAGAGGACTTGCTGAGCATGAGTTTATAGTGAACAGAGAAAGCCTAGTTCTGTGGATCCCTCTGTGGCTTAGGGTGGGGAGGGGAGGGCCAGCAGGACTGGGAGCACAGAGATGAGAAAGGAGTATTAATATAGCTGGGATTGGGCCAGCAGGACTGGGAGCACAGAGATGAGAAAGGAGTATTAATATAGCTGGGATTGGGCCAGCAGGACTGGGAGCACAGAGATGAGAAAGGAGTATTAATATAGCTGGGATTGGGGTTGCGTACGGAGAAGGCGATGGCACCCCACTCCAGTACTCTTGCCTGGAAAATCCTGTGGACGGAGGAGCCCAGTAGGCTGTAGTCCATGGGGTCGCTCAGAGTCGGACAGGACTGAGCTACTTCACTTTCACTTTTCACCTTCATGCATTGGAGAAGGAAATGGCAACCCACTCCAGTGTTCTTGCCTGGAGAATCCCAGGGACAGGGGAGCCTGATGGGCTGCCATCTATGGGGTCGCACAGAGTTGGACACTATTGAAGCGACTTAGCAGCAGCAGCAGCAGGGGTTGTGTAAGGCTTGATGGTACCGCACTCCAGTACTCTTACCTGGAAAATCCCATGGATGGAGGAACCTCGTGGGCTACAGTCCATGGGGTCACGAAGAGTTGGACACGACTAAGAGACTTCACTTTCACTTTTCACTTTCATGCACTGGAGAAGGAAATGGCAACCCACTCCAGTGTTTGCCTGGAGAATCCCAGGGATAGAGGAGCCTGGTAGGCTGCCATCTCTGGGGTCGCACAGAGTTGAACACGACTGAAGCAACTTAGCAGCAATAGCAGTAAGGCTTGGAATGAGCAGAGAAGAGTCAGAGGTGAGAGAGTGAGTTGGGTTGAATGGGTAATGTGAGCGCCTGTGGAGAACAGGCTTAGTAGAAGACCAGGGTTTCAGTCCCGGTAAGGAACAGAGCCAGAGCAGTGGGCTGGGGTGGAGGAGCTGTGGATGCTGCAAAGGGGAATGGAGGAAGCAGAGCCTTGCAGGAGGAAGCAGAGGTGTGGGTATGCTTGTGGCTCACAGGGGAGA
Organism: Bos indicus x Bos taurus; assembly: GCF_003369695.1. NCBI lineage: Eukaryota > Metazoa > Chordata > Mammalia > Artiodactyla > Bovidae > Bos > Bos indicus x Bos taurus. The sequence continues at coordinate 76,176,493 of NC_040083.1, read as the reverse complement.
AGAGGCTGCTAGTGGGCTGAGGGAATCTGAGCAGGAGCATGGAGAGATAGAAACCATGGTCAAGGACACAGGACTTTGGAAGAGGTGGAAAGGAGTCTGGGAGAGTAGGTACAGGTAAGGCAGGACTGAACACCTAATGCTCATTCAAACATAAAATGTAATTTTACAGGGATCTGGAAATAATCCGAGAATACACAGAAGATCGAAATAGTCTTGAGAGGCAAATTGAAATACTCCAGTAAGTTCTCATATTTCTCATCACACTTAGATTTAACTTACATTTTGTTAGTAAAACATGTGCCACATATAACACGAGTTGCCATATATCAGAGGCTGGGTTCGGAGAGCCACACATGTTCCTTCTTGATATGGTGACTTTAGCACATCAGTTTAGCTTTCTGATGCTGCTCATCCTACATAAACTCCTCCAATCCAGGAACAAGATTAGAATTCTCTAGAAGTCCTCTTAAATCAGGTTGGTATGTCCAGCGCATCTTTATAATAGATTTATTATACTGGAAAGAACAACAGCCCTGACCTCATCAGCTTTCTGTGCAGCTTGGCACACTGAGAGGCCTCAGGCATCCCTCATAGTGCTTGTCACATCAACCAGTCTTACACGATCATTCTCGCTCAGTCTGTTGTGCCTGGTTAGCAGTATGCTTTTCTTCTTTTTTTTAAATCTCTTGGAAATATTGCACCTGCTCTGTCAACTCTGCAACTAAGCTGCAGAATCCATTCTCTGAGGACCTCACTGACAAAACCTCCCTCTTCCCTGACGCCCTTTCTCTCTTTTCTCCCAGGCAATATTTTCTTCTGGTTTTACTTCCCTCAGGTAATGTCAGGTCAGGCTTGATGATTTTTTTCACCATTACAAATGCTTATTAAGCCTCACCTGTGGCACTGATAGAGTTGATATGTTATAAAAATCCTGTTAATTCATTTATTCAGCAGGTTTTCATTTAGCACCTTTTATGGTTCAGGTATACCAGGAGCTGACACTCAGAGAGGCACTCAGCCTCTCTCCTTATGGGCTAGTCTAGGGGAAGAAGATGGAACCTGATCAGTACTTCTAAATATAACGTGCCAAAGGAGAGAGGGGGGCCAAGGGGAGCCATGCATCTTATAAGGGCATTCTCCTATCCAGGAAGGTCCAGAAAGTGTTTCTGGAGGAAGAAACAATTGAATTGAGTTCTGAAGGATGAATAAACCTGAAGCAGGGAAAGAGTAGCTGGTCTCTAAGGCAGAGACTATTTGATTTTAGAGGTTGCTGAGGCTCTGGCTGTTTAAATGGCTTCTGTAAGATATATGGAAAGTAAGTGCCTGAGTTGGGGTTTGAATCCTGAGTCAATATTGGAGCTTTTTTTAAATTAATTTATTTTTTAATTGAAGGATAATTGCTTTACAGAATTTTGTTGTTTCTGTCTAACCTCAACATAAATCAGCCATAAGGTACACATATGTCCCTTTCCTCTTGAACCTCCCTCCCACCTCCCTCCCTATCCCTCCCCTCTAGGTTGCTACAGAACCCTGTTTGAGTTCCCTGAGACATATAGCAAATTCCCATTGGCTATCTGTTTTACATATGGTAATGTAAGTTTCCATGTTACTCTCTCCATACATCTCACCCTCTCCTGCCCTCCCCCCATGTCCATAAGTCTGTTCTCTATGTCTTTCTCCATTGCTGCCCTGTAGATAAATTATCCAGTACCATCTTTCTAGATTCGACATATATGCGTTAGTATATGATATTAACTTTCTGACTTACTTCACACTGTATAATAGGCTCTAGGTTTATCCACCTCATTAGAACTGTTCAAATGTGTTCTTTTTTATGGCTGAGAAATATTCCATTGTGTATATGTACCAAAATTTCTTTATCCATTCATCTGCTGATGGACATCTAGGTTGCTTCCATGTTCTAGCTATTGTAAATAGTGCTACACTGAACAATGGGATACATGTGTCTTTTTCAGTTTTGGTTTCCTCAGGGTATATGCCTAGGAGTGGGCTTGCTGGGTCTTATGGTGGTTTTATTCCTAGTTTTTTAAAGAAATCACCAAACTGTCTTTCATAGTGGCTTTATCAATTTACATTCCCACCAACAGTGCAAGAGGGTTCCCTTTTTTCCACACCCTCTTCAGCATTTGTTGTTTGTAGACTTTTTGATGATGGCCATTCTGACCAGTGTGAGGTGATATCTCATTGTAGTTTTGATTTGCATTTCCCCTAAAATGAGCAGTATTGAGCATCTTTTCACGTGTTTGTTAGCCATCTGTATGTCTTCTTTGGAGAAATGTCTGTTTAGATCTTTTTCCCACTTTTTGATTGGGTTGTTTGTTTTTCTGGTATTGAGTTGTATGAGCTGCTTATATATTTTGGAAATTAATCCTTTGTCAGTTGTTTCCTTTGGGAGAAAATGAGCATTTTCTCTGAGGGTTGTCTTTTCACCTTATTTATAGTTTCCTTTGTTGTGCAAAAGCTTTTAAGTTTAATTAGGTCCCGCTTACTTACTTTTGTTTTATTTCCATTATTCTAGGAAGTGGGTCATAGAGGATCTTGCTTTGATTTATGTCATCAAGTGCTCTACCTATGTTTTCCTCTAAGAGTTTTATAGTTTCTGGTCTTACATTAGGTCTTTAATCCATTTCAAGTTTCTCTTTGTGTATGGTGTAAGGAGGTGTTCTAATTTCATTTTTTTGCATATAGCTGTAACATTGGAGCTTTTAACTGGTTTACTTGTGGCCTGGCAGTATAGCACCAGGCCACAAGTAGGAGGAACCAGGAGAAAGAAGTGTGACAGAACACACCAGATGTATCCCCCAGCATGGAGGGGAGAGAGAGTAAGTGGGGCAAGCTGGCTTCAGGCCTTTAGGGCACAGAAAGGCCTGCACCAAACCTGTCTTAACAGTGGAGCTCCCTGAAGGAGAAGCAGTTTCCACAGCATGACTGACTCACTCCTAAAATGCCTGGAGACCTTTGAAGAGAGTTAACACATTGTTAAATTGCACTTCTAGTAATGAATTAACATCTCAGTTTAGAAGATTTGAAGGGAAGTGGTAGAAAGTTACAAGAGGTAATAGGTCCATGTTCTGAACATCACAGCCTGAAAAGAAAGTGGTGACATTGATCCCACTAATACTTTTCTTATCTGCTTCTTTATTGTATGTATTTACTCTGCAGAACAGCTAACAGGAAACTGCATGACAGTAACGACGGCCTAAGGAGTGCCCTTGAAAACAGCTGCAGCAAGCTCAGCAGAGCCTTGGTAGGCCACAGAATTTTACAACGCAATTTCTTCTTTCTTGTGGTAGAGTATTTTGATCAAAAAATCGTGTCTTAGAACTTATAAGAAAGAGAAAACAATTTCCTATAATAAAAGGAGGCAACATTTTCCCAAATTAAAAAATATGCCACTCCTCTGAATAATGTGTAGATGTTTGCCAACTCTTTGTTCAATGTTCCAGAAAACCAGAGAAAGATATAAAAGATGTGGCCTGGATCCTGGAAAAGTTTGTAGTATGGTAAGGACTTAAGGGGGCTTCCCAGGCAGGAGACAAAAGAGACATGGGTTCCATCACTGGGTCAGGAAGATTCCGTGGAGGAGGAAATGGCAACCCACTCCAGTATTCTTGCCTAGAGAATCCCATAGACAGAGAAGCCTGGTGGGCTACAGTCCATGGGGCTGCAAAGAGTTGGACACGACTGAAGCAACTTTGCACGCACGCAAGGAATTAAGATGTGCACAGATACCACTAATATAAAAAGTAAGATGTCTCATGGAGGTACAAATAACTATTTCCCTGTAGAGAGAAGAGGGAGAGTGCTTCTGGCCAAGGAGTTTATTTAGACTCTTGGTTGTTCTTTGTGGTTATGAGATCACCAGAGTGGAAACCTTGGGCTTTTAAACCCTCCTACAGAAACAGACTAAGGCCCATTTAGAATTTTGAGGACCTTTTCCCAACCAGAAAGCCAGAAAGCCTCTTCCCTGACTTTTGGAGGTCAGCTTCAAGGTTGGGGTTCCAGTGCCACAGCTTTGGGTGTGGATGAGTCAGTCACTAAGTCAAATGATGATTTGAGAAGAGACTAATCCAAAGCTGGTACTGCAAGGTCCTGGCAAATCTGGGAGCCAGGATGCCCCTTGAGGGCTTATATGGCATGGTTTGGACTTCAGATGAAGAGAGAGAGTCCTTTGGGCATTTGTTGCACTTTTTCCCTTGATATCTGTGCTTACATTTTCTCATATAGGATACCAAACTCTCAACTACATTAGTAAATTAGTGTACTACAGGTTTTTAAAATGTATAGAAAATGTTTAAATGGAATGACAAAATATTACTTCTGTATTTTATGTATTACAGCGCATAAATAATATCTCACCAGGGAATACAGTTTCTAGAAGCAGTCCTAAATTTAATCTTCATTCTCCTCAACCTCTGGGCTATGACAGGTATGTTAACACCTTTTTAACTTTTTGTTTGAATTCTGGATCAAAGTTAAAAGGAAAGTACATTTCCTTAGAGGTAAATTAAAAGCATACATTTGGGGCACTAATTTTTATTTTCTACTCTCTGTGAATTTCTGAAACATGAAACACATAAAGATTAAAGTGTTTTAGAATGTTTCAGAGAGGCCAAAGTGATTTCTTTAAGATGTTATCATGACTTGGTTTTATGTATGCTCACCCTTACTTCATCCCTATTATGTCTTATTTCTTAGAAGTGCCCTTTGTAAGAGGTGTTTCAGGAAAGCCAGTGGAACTACGATATGGGATGTTGTGGTGTATGATGTTAAGATTCTTGGAACAATCTGTAAATGTTTAGCGGCTCAGTATATATTATGCAAGCTATGTTCAAGGAAAGGGAAACTTTCAAAACAAATAGAAATGTAGAGAGTAGATGTTTATGAGTTAATGTACAAAAGGAGTCACAGAGGCTTTCCAGAAGTGAGAATTTAGCTCTGTTTTTAATCAAATGAAGTGAAATATTGGCCCTGCTATTACTTGAGATCTAGCAATGAAAACTAAAAGGTTATATTTGTGTATACATGTGTGTACATATATAATAAATATCCTACATACAAATGAGTTCCATTCCAAGAGCACATTCACAAGTCTAGTTTGTTCATAAGTCTAACAAAGTTTGCCTAGGTACCCAACTAATACAACCTGCTCTATAATACTGTATTGTAATAGGTTTATAATATTTTCACATAAATAATACATAAAAAGTAAACTCAAAAAATAAAGCGAACATTTTTAATCTTACAGTCCAGTACCTTGGAAAGTACAGTAGTAAGTACAGCAGCTGGCATACAGGGGCTGGCTGTGAGTGAACAGGTAAGAAGAGTTACTGAATGGAGATAGGAGAGGAGGTGGGAGATGGTAGAGCTGAAGGATTGTCAGCAATAGGAGATGGAGGGCAATTTCACTCATGCCTTACGTTGATGAATGCATGTTCACATCTTTGAAAGTTCACAACTTGAAGGTTCCTATGTAGGAGATTTACCACACGTGTCCAGTGTTGCTACTTAGAAGGCTCATTTTGTAGTGTATCAAGTTTGATGGTAGAAGTGAGTGCATAAACTGTAGATCTCTGGCCCTCCACTTCTGATGCCACTTTCATATTTTATGTTCCTTCCCTTTTCATTTGAGAACTTTTGGGCTAAAGAATAATGCACCTAATATCTTGGCAACAGCAAAATGGCCAGATAGCTTTTCCAGAAGGTCTATTTTCAAAGGTTATTGGTGATCACTTTTAATAAAATTTTATCCAAATATCAGAATTTTTTCACTGATTTGTGAAGTAAAACAATTTAATGGTATCTCTAGGCATCTGGCTTTTCTGTTTTTGAGAAGTAGATACTACTTTTTAAAATATATGGGTGTGATGCTATTTTTCTTTACTGACGCTTAAGGTCAGTTCTAAGCAAATAAGGGAAAAGCTAGATTACTGAAAATTATTTCAGAAATTTCACCATGATTCATTTTTGAAAATAGTGGGCACCATGAATAAGGCTGGTAGTACTAAACAAAGAGCTCCTTAGCAATATGACTAAGGGACAAAGTCATCATATCCCATTGTCTCCAAGTGACAGGAATATAGCACTTCTGTGCTCATAACCTGGAACAGTCACTAGAGGGCCACCATGATCCAGACTGATGTTCCTTTAGGGGGGAGTTACAGTTTGATATAGGAAGTTAATATTTTATTTTCTTTTTGATGCTAATGTAAAACTTATTAGTCATCAGATCACAAGAGAAAAGAAAAGAAGAAGAAAGGGAAAAAATACCTACAAAACAAGACCAAATTAATGTTTAAATGACAATAAGATTGTTTTTGTTTGTTTGTTTAGTTAGTCCCAGCTCTTTTGCAACCCCATGCTCTGTAGCCTGCCAGGCTCCATCATCCATGGGATTTCTGAGGCAAGAATACTGGAATGGCATGCCATTTCCTTCTCCAGGGGATCTTTCTGACTCAGGAATCGAACCCGTGTCTCCTGCTTGGCAGGAGGATTCTTCACATTGATAATTACTTTATTGACCAGAGACATATTTATATGTCTTTTGTTACCCAAACATTACTGACAAGAGACATTTCGACGTTCACTTACATAACAAATCCCCAGCCATAGACATTAGTTTCTGCTAAAATCACCCCATCAACAATGTAAATGGACTAAATACTTCAACCAAAAGACATAGAGTGACTGGATATAAAAACAAGACCCATATATGTGTAGCCTACAAGAGACTCCCTTCAGATCTAGAGACACACACAGATTGAATGTGAAGGGATGGGAAAAGGATTTCCATACATATGAAAATCCAAAGAAAGCTGGAATAGCAATACTTATATGAGACAAAATAGACTTTAAAATAAAGACTGTTATAAGATGAAACAGAGAAGGCAATGGCACCCCACTCCAGTACTCTTGCCTGGAAAATCCAAGGACGGAGGAGCCTGGTGGGCTGCAGTCCATGGGGTCGCTAAGAGTTGGACACGACTGAGCGACTTCACTTTCACTTTCCACTTTCATGCATTGGAGAAGGAAATGGCAACCTACTCCAGTGTTCTTGCCTGGAGAATCCCAGGGATGGGGGAGCCTGGTGGGCTGCCGTCTATGGGGTCACACAGAGTCGGACACGACTGAAGTGACTTAGCATAGCATAAGATGAAAAAGGATACTACTAATGATCAAGGAATGAATCCCTTGGATTCAGTTCATTCAAGGGATGAATTCTTGGATTCAAGAAGATATAACAATTGTAAGTATATCTAAACCCAACATCAGTTCAGTTCAGTTCAGTCGCTCAGTCGTGTCCGACTCTTTGCAACCCCATGAATCGCAGCACGCCAGGCCTCCCTGTCCATCACCAATTCCCGGAGTTCACCCAGACTCATGTCCATCGAGTCATTGATGCCATCCAGCCATCTCATCCTCTGTCGTCCCCTTCTCCTCCTGCCCCCAATCCCTCCCAGCATCAGAGTCTTTTCCAATGAGTCAATTCTTCGCATGAGGTGGCCAACGTACTGGAGTTTCAGCTTTAGCATCCTTCCTTCCAAAGAAATCCCAGGGCTGATCTCCTTCAGAATGGACTGGTTGGATCTCCTTGCAGTCCAAGGGACTCTCAAGAGTCTTCTCCAACACCACAGTTCAAAAGCATCAATTCTTCAGCGCTCAACCTTCTTCACACTCCAACTCTCACATCTGTACATGACCACTGGAAAAACCATAGCCTTGACTAGATGGACCTTTGTTGGCAAAGTAATGTCTCTGCTTTTCAATATGCTATCTAGGTTGGTCATAACTTTCCTTCTAAGGAGTAAGCATCTTTTAATTTCATGGCTGCAGTCACCATCTGCAGTGATTTTGGAGCCCAAAAAAATAAAGTCTGACACTGTTTCCACTGTTTCCCCATCTATTTCCCATGAAGTGATGGGACTGGATGCCATGATTTTCGTTTTCTGAATGTTGAGCTTTAAGCCAACTTTTTCACTCTCCACTTTCACTTTCATCAAGAGGCTTTTTAGTTCCTCTTCACTTTCTGCCATAACCCAACATAGAAGCACCTAAGTATATAAGCAAATATTAATGGACAAAAAAGGAAAAATCAACAGTAACCCAATAGTAGTGGGGGAGACTTTAACTCGAATCAATGAACAGATCATTCAGATAGAAAATCAATAGGGAAACATAGGCCTTAAATGACACATTAGACCAGATGGACTTAATTGATATAGAGAGAACATTCCATCCAAAATTAGCAGAATACACATTCTTTCAAGTGTACATGGCACATTTGCCAGGATAGACTACATGATGGGCCACAAAAACAAGCCTCAGTAAATTTAAGAAAACTGAAATCATATCAAACATCTTTCTAACCACAACACAATGAGATGAAATCAACTACAAGAAAAAACTGTAAAGAAACACAAACACATGGGAGACTAAGCAATATGCTATGAAAGAACCAGTGGATCACTGAGAAAGTCAAAGAGGACATTAAAAAATACCAAGAGGTCAATGAAAACTAAAAATAATGATCCAAACCTATGGGACACAGCTAAAGCAGTTCTACGAGGAAAGTTTATACAATATAAGCTTACCTCAGGAAACAAAAATCACAAATAAACAACCTACCCTTACACCTAAAGCAATGAGAAAGAACAGACAAAACCCAAAGTTAGTAGAAGGAAAGAAATCATAAAGATCAGAAATAAATAAAATAGAAACTAAAAGATATAGAAAAGATCAATGATACTAAAAGCTGATTCTTTGAAAAGATAAAATTGATAAACCTTTAGCCAGATTCATCAAAAAAAAAAAGAGAGAGGGTCCAAATCAATAAAGTCAGAAATGAAAAAAGAAAAGTTACAGCCAACACCACAGAAATACAAAGGATTATAAGAGACTACTACAAACAACTATATGCCAATAATGTGAACAACCTAAAAGAAATGGACAAATTCTTAGAAAGGTACAGTCTCCCAAGAATGAACTAGGGAGAAATAGAAAATATGAACAGAACAATTACCAGTAATGAAATTGAATTAGTAATCTTAAAACTCCCAACAAACAAAAGTCCAGGACCAGATAGCTTCAGAGGTGAATTCTGCCAAACATTTAGAGAAGAGTTAGCAATTATCTTTCTAAAATTAGTCCAAAAAATTGCAGAGGAGGGAATACTTCCAAACTGATCCTCTGAGACCCCCATCACCCTGATACCAAGACCAGACAAAGGTATCACTAAAAAAGAAAATTATAGGCCAATATCACTGATACATGTAGATGCAAAAAAATCTTCAACAAAATATTAGCAAACCAAATCCAACAATACATCATGATCATACATGATTATACATCATGATCAAGTAGAATTTGTCCTAGGGATGCAAGGATTTTTCTGTTTCAATGTGATATACCACATTAACAAGTTGAAGAATGAAAACGATATGATCATCTCAATAGATGAAGAAAAAGCCTTTGACAAAATTCAGCATCCATTTATGATTTGAAAAACTTTCCAAAAAGTGGGCATAGAGGAAACATACCTCAAAATAATAAAGGCCATATATGATGGACCCATAGCTAATACTATACTCAACATGAAAAACTGAAAGCATTCCTCTAAAATCGGGAACAAAGCAAGGATGCCCACTCTTGCCACTTTTATTCAGCATGATTTTGGGAGTCCTATCCATAACACTCAGAGAATAGAAAGAAACAAACGGAATTCAAATTGAAAAGGAAGAAGTGAAATTCACTGTTTGCAGATGACATGAAACTATACATAGAAAATCCTGAAGATGCTACCGGAAAACTGTTAGGTTCATCAATGAATTTGGTAAAGTTCCAGGATACAAAATTAATTTGTATATTAATTTAATTAATGTAATTTTTATATTGCAAATTTATAATATAATAATATATACAAATTTGTATATTTGTCATTTATATATTAATTTTATATCAATTTAACAGAAACCTGTTGCATTTTTATACACTAACACCAAACTATCAGAAATTGAGATATTTTCATTACCATCTCATCAAAAAGAATAAGAATACCTAGAAATAAACCTACATAAGGAAGTAAAAGACTTGTCTAGGAAAACTATAATACAGGGATCCCCAACCCCAGTCTCTAGCCTGTTAGGAACCAGGCTGCACAAAAGGAGGTGAGTGGCAGGGGAGCAAGTGAAGCTTCATCTGTATTTATAGCCACTCCCCATCGCTCACATTACTGCCTGAGCTCTGCCTCCTGTCAGGTCAGCAGCGGCATTAGATTCTCATAGGAGTGTGAACCCTAACCCTAAAGTCAAGGCAAAAATATCCTGAGGTTGCCACAAAATAGAAATAAAGTGCACAATAAATGTAATGTGCTTGAATCATCCTTAAACCATATCTCCCACCCTGGTCCATGGGAAAATTGCCTTCCAATGAAACCAGTCCCTGGTACCAAAAGACTGGGGACTACTGCTATAAGACACCAATGAAGGAAATTGAGGATGACACAAATAGGTGGAAACATATACTGTGTTCCTGGATTAGAAGAATTAATTTTGTTAAAATGACCAGTGCAATCTACAGTCAATGCAATCCCTAACAGTGTAATCCTTAACAAAATACCAAAGGCACTTTTCACAGAACTAGAAAAAAAATTTTTTAATTTGTGTGGAAACACAGGGCACCCTGAATAGCCAACATCATCTTGAAAACAAATATCAGAGCTGGAGGAATCATACTCACAGACTTCAGACTATGCTACAAAGCTACAGTCATCAAAACAGACACATATATAGATCAGTGGAATAAGATAGAGAATCCAAAAATAAATCCGTGCACTTACTGTCAATAAATATATTACAAGGAGGCAAGAATATCCAATGAAGAAAACACAGTATCTTCAGTAGCTGTCCTGGGAAAACCAGATAGCTTTTATGTAAAAGAATGAAATTAGAACATTCTCTAACACTATATACAAAAATAAACTCAAAATGGATTAAAGACCTACGTGTAAGATCAGGTACCATAAAACTCATAGAGGAAAATGTAAGCAGAACACTCTGATATAAATCATAGAATAGTTTTTGTATCTGTCTCCTAAAACAAAGGAAATAAAAGCAAAAACAAACAAATGGGACCTAATTAAACTTACAAGCTATTACACAGCAAAGAAAACTATCAGAAAATCAAAGACAACCCACTCAATGCCAGAAAATATTTGGAAATGATATAATCGATAAGGAGTTAATATCTAATATACATAAACAACTCATACAACTTAATCAAAAAAGCAAACAACTGAATTAAAAAATTGGCAGAAGAACTGAATAGACATTTTTCTAAAGAGGATGCCAGTGGCCAATAGGCATATGAGAAGATGCTCAACATCACTAATTATCAGGTAAATTCAAATCAAAACCACAATAAGATATTACCTCACACCTGTCAGAATGGGTATCATCAAAAAGAACACAAATAATAAATGATATGACCCAGCAATTCCACGTCTGGGTATGTATCTGAAAAAAAAAAAAAAAATTCTAAAAGATACATACAGCCCAGTGTTCATAGTAGCATTACAATAGCCACAATATGTAAGCAACCTAAGTGTCCATCAGCAGATGAATGGATTAAAAGGGTGTAGTGTGTATATCAGAGAAGGCAATGGCACCCCACTCCAGTATTCTTGCCTGGAATATCCCATGGACGGAGGAGCCTGGTAGGCTGCAGTCCATGGGGTCGCTAAGAGTTGGACATGACTGAGTGACTTCACTTTCACTTTTCTCTTTCATGCATTGGAAAAGGAAATGGCAACCCACTCCAGTGTTCTTGCCTGGAGAATCCCAGGGACGGGGGAGCCTGGTAGGCTGCCGTCTCTGGGGTCGTACAGAGTCGGACACGACTGAAGTGACTTAGCAGTAGCAGTAGTGTGTATATATACAGTGAAATACAACTCATCCATTTAAAAAAAGGATTGAAATTTTTTGCCATTTGCAGCAACGTGGATAGACTTGGAGGACGTTATGCTAAGTGAAATAAATCAGACAGAGAAAGACAAATACTGTATGATTTCTCTTATATGTGGAATCTAAAAAAAATGCAACAAACTAGTGAATATAACTGGAGAAGGCACTGTCGACCCACTCCAGTACTCTTGCCTGGAAAATCCCGTGGAGGAGCCTGGTAGGCTGCAGTCCATGGGGTCGCTAAGAGTCGGACACGACTAAGCAACTTCCTTTCACTTTCCACTTTCATGCATTGGAGAAGGAAACGGCAGCCCACTCCAGTGTTCTTGCCTGGAGAATCCCAGGGACAGGGGAGCCTGGTGGGCTGCCGTCTATGGGGTCGCACAGAGTCGGACACGACTGACGTGACTTCTGACGTGACTTGGCAGCAGCAGCAGTGAATATAACAAAAAAGTAGGCTTACAGATATCGAGAACCAACCAATAGCTACTAGAGGGGAGAGGAGGAAGGAGCAATATAGGGATAAGGTAGTAAAAGGTACAAACTATTAGACATAAAAAAGCTATAAGGATATATTATACAACAGGGAATATAACCAATATATTATAATAACTATAAATGGAGTATATAACCTTGAGAAATTGTGAATCACTATATTCTGTGCCTATAATTTATATAATAGTGTACATCAACTATACTTCAATTAAAATTTTTTAATCAAAAGCATCTTGTAAATTTAATTTTATTTATTGCTTTTGCATCCTTATTGGATTTTAATTTGTATATTTGTTTTAGTTTTGTGTTTTTTCTAAGAACTCTAAAATATATAATAACTTGTGTTATATTTTTTTATATTTAATTGTAGTGAAAATATTCTTCAGGCAGAAAGACTAGTTTACTTTTGAAAGGGTATGTATATAAGTTGAGTTTGAGAAAGTCTGCTGCTGCTGCTGCTGCTAAGTCGCTTCAGTCGTGTCCAACTCTGTGCGACCCCATAGACAGCAGCCCACCAGGCTCCCCCATCCCTGGGATTCTCAAGGCAAGAACACTGGAGTGGGTTGCCATTTCCTTCTCCAGTGCATGAAAGTGAAAAGTGAAAGTGAAGTCGCTCACTCGTGACTGACTCGTAGCAACCCATGGACTGTAGCCTACCAGGCTCCTCTGTCCATGGGATTTTCCAGGCAAGAGTACTGGAGTGGGGTGCCACTGCCTTCTCCGGAGAAAGTCTGATCTATACCTATATTTTTAATTTAGATTCTGTATGAAGGTGTCTTTTCAATCAGGATTTTTTTCTCTGTCATTCCTAATCAGAAATACAAATAGGTTAAAAAAATGTTCTGACTAATCATAACATGGAGCTGATTTTTATATATATTTTATATCTTTCATTATATTATAATGAAATGGTTTCTTTAGGTTCCTTACAGCTTGACCTAAAATCAGTGTCAGAAGGAGAGTTTCATAAAAGATGAGACAAATTAAAAAAATGTACACACATTTAGCTAAGCAGATTGAGATATTGTGTGAAATTCCTGTCCCAGGAGAAAGACTTTATAATTGAGCAACATATTTACAGAAAGTTAGGTGATTAAATTACCTTTTTAGTTAATTTTAAACATTTGCTAATGATACCAAAATATTTTTGACTTCTCAGGTTTATATGGCATATATTTCTGTAAAGATTACCCTTTCTTGTCTAAGAATATTCATTTGAGAATATTTCTCATATCTGGAGATCTATGTTTCCTTCCCATTTCCTCTTTCTGATGATATCATATCAAATGGCTAGTATGGTTCCCAATGTGTAGTAGGGACTAAATAAGTTGTTTTCTTTCAATATAAACTTAGATACTTATGGGAATCAAATGGAAAAGCAAAATAAACTGAGAAAATATACATTTATAAAATATTGGCATTTCCCAAGTGGAAAGACCCATCGAAGTCAGGATTTCTAGTTTTTCTCTGGGGCACCTTCTTAGGAAACGCCCTCCCCGCCCCCGCCCCCCCCCCATCACGTCAACACTTCGTGGCAGAAACCTCGTCTCATATGCCAAACCAGTCCAGGTCATACACGTCTAACTGCCTGTCAGTTTTCACTATGTCGATTAGAGATGTGACTCCCGGAAAAGTTTATCACTTGGCCCTTAGGGTCAACTCTTCCAAGTATTTGAGGAGAGAAGAAACAATTACAACTTCAGCCAAGTGCACTGAATCATTTCTCAGACCGTTGGGTTTTAAGTCTCAAGTCACAATAGAGATATTATCCAGAAATGAACACACTGTTCAGAATATGGTCCGATCATATTAGAATAAAAATGTTCCCATGTTCTGTATACGTTTTTGTTAACACAACTTGAGATTGCATTTACATTCTGGACATTCTGATTCTTTTTGTATAAGGAAGGTGATTTTTTTTAAATGACTTCCTTAATTAAATGTTTGACTTGACTTAAATGTCTTTATCTTAATCGATTGTTGCATAGAATGAACTGTTTCTTTGAGTTTTTTATTTCCCCTGATGCTTAATCCTGGACTACATTACAGCTCTTGGTAAGAACAAAAATATTGGTCTTGATTGCATTGCTCTCTGATTCCATTGCTGTGTCATCTTGAGAATCACTAGCCCTCAGGTATAGCAGTCCTCTCCTTTATTACCAGATCATCCCGCTCTTCCTACATGGATGAGGACTGTGACTCGCTGGCCCTCTGTGATCCCATGCAGAGGATGAACTGTGATGTTGACAGCCTGCCTGAGAGCTGCTTCGATAGTGGCTTGTCTACCCTTCGGGATTCCAATGAATATGACTCGGAGGTGGAGTACAAGCACCAGAGGGGATTCCAGAGGTCGCACGGCATGCAAGAGAGCTTTGGGGGTGATGCTTCGGACACGGACGTAAGCCCTGAAGTCACTGCTTCAAGTCCTAGGCCTGCTCTCCTTTCTTCCACAGAAATACATATCCCACCCTGTTTGAGCTTTATCTGTCACAGGCATTGTTTTAAAGGTTATACATGTGAAACATAGTTGGGAGAACATTTTTCTCTACCAAGTTAGGGAAAAAGGAAAATAGATTTCCTTTTGTGGCCACTCTGTTCCCTAACAGCACTGACTGTTGATTCAGCAGCATATTTTTCTTCTTTTTATTTCACAATGTACATGTGTAATGAAAGACTTTCTTTGTTTTTTAATGACCGACTTTAAAAAAAAAAAAAAAATACAGGTTCCTGATATAAGGGATGAAGAGACATATGGCTCAGAAGGTGTGGCTTCCATCCTGGACTGGAAGCCCCCGGGATCTGCTAGTGAAGGCAGTATCATTAGTTCCTCAAGAAAGCCCATCTCTGCACTTTCACCACAGGTATGTGGTTTCAGAGACACTTCTCTTCATGAACACTCTTCATTTTCATGTCATATAACTTACTAAGAAGAAAGCGGGCACTGCCTTTGTCATCCACTGTGGCTTCCTTCCCCTAGACAGACATGGTGGATGAAAGCCATAAATCTTCCAGCTCACAGAAGGCTTACAAGATTGTGCTGGCCGGGGACGCTGCAGTGGGGAAGTCGAGTTTCCTCATGAGACTTTGCAAGAATGAATTTCGAGGAAACACAAGTGCTACCCTGGGTACGGTTCTTTTTCAGAGGATAACGGGAAAATGACCTTCTTTAGGTTGATTCTATTTTCTTTAGGTATTATATTCACAGACCCATAGGTCTCTCTCTTTTCCCTCTGTATAATACATATGTACATGTGTATGTCAATGCTCACGTGTCCTTCGCTATAGAATAATCCTCTGCTTTGGCCAAGGCCTAAATTTCGGAAAGGAAGACTAACAAGGGACTGAGGTATCTGCTAACAAGGGACTAAGGTATCTGCTTACCCAGTGAGATCAACCAAACCGAGTTTAATGCCAGAGATGACGGATTCATTTATTCAGCAAGCATTTCTGGAGTCCTACTGTGAGCCACGTACTGTTACAGGCACTGTATCCGATTCTTTGAGACTCCATGAACTGCAGCTGCCAGGCTCCTCTATTCATGGGGACTCTCCAGGAAAGAGAATCCTGGAGTGGGTTGCCATGCCCTCCTCCAAGGGATCTTCCCAACCCAGGTCTCCTGCATTGCAGCCAGATTCGTCACCGACTGAGCCACCAGTGAAGCCCTACAGGCACCACAGATACACAGTAAACAAAGTTAGCTAGATCCCAGCCCACAAAGAGGGAAATGGATGAGAAACACATTTTAAAAAACAAGGTTTGGGAGAAGTGCCTTTTGGCACAGGATGCCCAGGGAAAGCCTTTCTGATCAGGAGTCACTTGATGTTGATAAAGTGATCTTACCGATGGCCAGTTTGTCATCATGGTCAGAATTATAGACAAGTGTATGTTCCCTCCCCTCCCTCACAATGGAACACATGAATAATACCTCTCAGAACAAGGAAAAGTAGTTTCCTCATTTCCACATTTGCATAATAATCAGTAAAAGAAGATATGCAAATTATCATATATTATTATTCTTTATCTGGGCTTCCCTGGTGGCTCAGACGGTAAAGCGTCTGTCTGCAATGCAGGAGATCCAGGTTTGATCCTTGGGTTGGGAAGATCCCCTGGAGAAGGAAATGGCAGCCCACTCCAGTATTCTTGCCTGGAAAATCCCATGGACGGTGGAGCCTGGTAGGCTACCGTCCATGGGGTCGCAAAGAACTCTTATTTTGATAACCAGAAACCCTAAAACAGATTGGTTACCCTCTTCACAATGGATGTCTTTGTAAATTTATGGTACTGTTATAACCCTTCAAGATAACAAAGCTGAAAGTTCACTTCAAGTCATAAAAAGCCTAAAATATTTGGTTCAGTTGCTAGAGCACCTGGCATATATACACACCATATACATGTACTTATATACATATGCATACACACATGGATATACCTGCATATATACATAGGCATATTTGTGTGCATGCACACACATAAAACTGAGTCCATCTAATTACGTGAACACAGAACATAGATTTTCCTTTTGTCCACAGATTAAATCCTTCCCCAAGCCAGCCGATCTCCAAGCCAGATTACAAGTGTGATCTGGCTTATAATTACTATGTGAAGGTCACTCTCATTGATGGCCAGGTTCTTTCCTCTGTCTCGCTGAACTTCACCTTATTGGCTTTGTCTCATCTAAAGAGGGCTTGAAAAGTAAAATCCAAGGGAATTATTTACATCGTGTTCTCCATGTTCTCTTATATTCTTTTTCAGGAGTTGATTTTCAAATGAAAATGCTGATCGTAGATGGAGAACGGACAGTACTGCAGCTGTGGGATACAGCGGGCCAGGAGAGGCAAGTGCTTTCCCAGTGCTTTGAATTCTGCTGGGGTTTGCATGGACAGGCCTTGTAGGACGTTTGGTATCTTTTGTGCTCATGATAATATAGTTCTGATATAGTGTTAGAATTTTAAGAATGCTCACTTTTTTCCACATCCTTTCCTTCTTCACTCTTCCGTCATCAGTCATGTGAGTCCTTCTAAGCTCCCTTTGAACTGGTGACCCATTGGGAAAAGAGAGTGCCCTTTCCTAGTGAGAGAATGTTGGTGAGGCAGCACTCCTGAAAGTGGCAACACTGTGAGCAGCTGGGGAGCTGGGGCTCCAGAGAAGATGGAGAAGAAGACCTGTTAGCTCTTCTGTTCAAGGGCAGAGAGACAAACTAAACAGCAGAGCTGCATATGGCGACAGACAGTTCCCTCCCTTTCTGTCATTGCTGATGGACAGAAGTGTGAAGCATAGGTCTTAATCTTATCTAACTCTTTGGGAACAGACTGAATCTGGTTGTGCAGCAAAAATTTTGGGGGTACCTGCCAGCCTCTGTAATGGGGCGCCACTTAGGGTATTCAGATTCAACAGTGAATAGACACACACAAATACCTGCTCACACAGAGCTCATATTTTCCAGCAGCATTTTAAAAATGTGTGGTTGACAGGCCCCTATTTAAGATCTTGCAGAATATTATACTTGGTTGAGTTAGGACATATAGATTGAGGTGTGCTCTTCCCCTGGGAAGCCCCCACACCCCATGTGTGTACCTGTGGTGTTCCACGTGGTTGGGTCTTCTTCCAACCACCCACAGTATTCCCTCCCCACCACCCAAAAAATAATTTTGCTTGGATGTGCCTCTTCTTCCATATTTCTCTGTGTCCCACACCTGGGTTCCAGTAGCTTGTTGCTGAGGCCGACAGTTTTAGAAGTTATGCTCTCAACCTTGTCCTGACTATGCCCTGGGCTTTGTAGACTTCCTTGAGATTGTTTGGTGGAAAAAATGATTGACTTTTTTAAATCACTAGCGCAGATTCTTCTGTTACCTTTCACTAGGTCATTCTAGTCCTCTGGGATGACTCTTTCACAGAAATACGTTGCCATTAGATTCTTCTCAATTGGGCTTGGTTTTTCTTTTTAATATTTTTATTTATTTATTTGCTGCATCGGGTTTTAGTTGTGTCATGCAGGATCTTCCATTGCAGCACACAGACACTCTAGTTGTGGCACAAGGGGTTAGCAGTTTTGCTTAGGCTTAGTTACGCTGAGGCATGTGGGATCTTAGTTCCCTGACTAGGGACCGAACCTGCGCCCCCTACATTGCAAAGCAGATTCTTAACCACTGGACCACCAGGGAAGTCCCAAGGCTTGCTTTAAAGATGAAGGGGGTGGGGGAAGTGAGCATAAAAGAGATGAAGAATGAGGCAACACCAAACTGACTGACTGATTAGAACTGTTACCTTCATGCTTTTTTCCAGATTCAGAAGCATTGCCAAGTCTTACTTCAGAAGAGCAGATGGTGTTTTGCTGCTGTATGATGTTACGTGTGAGAAAAGCTTTCTTAATGTACGAGAATGGGTAGATATGATTGAGGTAAGAAATCAAAACAGACAACAAAAAAATTACACGGGAGAGTTATAGGCTGGATCTCAGGAAATGCTGTTTCTCCTTTGTAAAAATGAACTCAGAAACCATTGATCTAGGATCTCAGAAAGAACCTAGATCCACTGATCTAGGCTCTCAGAAAGAACCTGTGGGAGGCAGGGTTCCTAATGGTACTTGGCAGCACTGGTCTCCTCCTCAGTAGCGGGCCAGTTCCCACAGAACCAAGGACACTAACAAAGTGAGCTTCTGAGTGGTGGTGGGAGAGGGGGAAGTCCTGGGTTTTAATATGATCAGAACCCGATTGGCAGCAAGTAAAAATCCAGACAACCCAAGGAAAATCAGTTCTCACAAACAAGAGGGTGATGGAGCTGGGTGTGTAGTGTGACTGGAGGTGTAATAGGGGCTTCCACGTGTGCTAGATGTATAGGTGAAAGCACACCAACACGTGTGCTAGAAGTATAGGTGAAATACCATCACCACCTGGCACCACCCGGTCCAAATTCCATAGGAACTGTGTTCTCTGTCTTCTTCTGATAGAGATTTGGGTCTTTACATACCCAAAGTACTACTAACATACTAATTGGTATTTTAAACATGTGTGCTTACTATCTATGCTTTCTTTTGCTCAAATGAGATGGTGTCTTTCATCTGAGGAGCTTTCATATCCTTTGTTTCATGGTCAATAATTTTTTAGAGTAGGAAACTATTTTGACCACAGTTAATGTGCTGCCAACATTATTAATCACCGTAAAACTACAGTTCAAGCCATGATTCAGCATAGTCTCTTGGGGGAAGAGAAAAAAACCTAGTGGCTAATATAATTTTTCAAGTATGTCTATGATCTATCATTTTTAACAGGCATTAAGTGCAGTGGTGGCTGAACAGAGAACTGATTGCTGTCTGAATTGCTGATTGCTGCTGCTCAAGTCAGCCTCTAGATTCTTTAGTTGGGCCTGTTTCATACCCTGTAAAATACCAAAATGTTCTCTTTCTAACTAAAGATGTAAGAAATGACTGACTGAAAAATGGCAATAAGACTCAATGATAAATATGCATTTTGCTCAACTGAAAAATCATGACTGAAAATTATATATACATCAAAAGCATGTTGACATTTATGTAGTATTTTTATTTCACAAAATTTTCTCCATGTTATATTCACCTCTGTAACATATCTGAGAAAGGAAGTAAATGTAATGTTGCTCTCACTTTTTATGAGAAACATGAGTCATAGAAAGTACATGACACTGGCTTTTAGTCATTTAGAGGTTGGAGTGGAAGGGAGAATTAGACCTCCTGATTCAACACAGGTTGTTCTTTTGATGAAGCTCCAGAATGAGCAGCAGGTTAAGAGAAACTCCTGCAATATCAAGAAAGGATCTCCAAGGTAGGTAGTACCTAGAGGAGAGGCATCTACTCAAGGGAACAGAGGAAGCTCTGGGGAGACCAACGAGAGAAGAATGGATAATCCCAACTAACTCACACACAGATATTTAGGATCTATAGCAAATCTGTTTATTGTTGAAACTTTTGGACTTGATCTCCCTTTTAAGACTTTGGATTATACTCAAGACAAGGAGGCACAAAAGGCAGGGTCAGCCATAGGGTTGGAAAAAGCCCTGTGTGACGTTACGGCCTATACCAGGTGCCCTACTGCCATAATTTGCTAGATAAGTAAGCACGTACTTGTGGCAAGTGATTCATTTAGCTATTGGTGTTATCTTTCATAGGGTCGGAAAAGGGAGAAAACTGTATTCAAGATGAAATATTGAATTTGTTACTGGAGAAAAAATGAGACGTCACTTGGCATTTGCTTTTGACTTATCTCAGTGAGTCTTCACCATGGCTCACCTTGTCTCATTTGGGGAAATTCTGTTGGGACAGTTTATATGGCCACTATAATATGGGTCAAAACTAACAGTGAGATAGTTCAGATGCATGAAAGGATTGGGAAGCAGTGGAGTGTCAGTGCTGAATGGACCCTCTGAATTAATAATTAATATATTTCACTTGAAAACCACTGGGTTATAAAATCTTAAAATTACGGCCATATACCTGTCATGAATAATTTGTTGATTGGATATGTGGGTAAAAGTTGAATGGAGACACTTGAGACATGAGATCTCTTTTCGACTTTTACACATTCAAAAATATTTTGGGCATCCCAGTTTTGTGCAGGTATTGGCAGTATATCCATTTAAAAAAACAAACAAAAACAAAAGGCCCTACCCTTTGGAGCTTGTATTCTAGTTAGGGAGATGTAAAAGGCAACCAACATAGGTAAATAAAATGAATGACAGGAAGTGCTAGATGTAGAAACAAAACGAGGCCAGGATAAACGGCCTATGGGGAGGCAGCGTGCTGCAGGTAGTGCAGTCAGGCCGGTCGGACCAGGAGGTCATACTTGAGTCAAGACTTGAATGTGCCATTACTTACCCATGTGGCTTTGAGGAGTCTTGGCTGACTTAAGTGAATATTTGATTAATGGCTTCCATATGATCCTGAGCAGTTCCCCACAGAATGCAATTACTCAACACATTAATGGGTGGGGTCTAGTCTGGGGGAGGGCTTTTCATTTCCTTCTCCCCTTGGCTTTTACTTCATTCTGATGCATTCCGTTGGAGGAGAATGGTGAAGTATAATTTTAGTTTCAAGGCTCATTTTTGATGCTGTATCAGGTGTGGCACCAAAGTGGGTGAGCACCCGGCTGTGTTTAGGCACCGCAAAGGGTCATTTCCCCACGTGTCAGTCACCACTGCTGCTTCGCTTGTTTAGGAGCCAAAAGGCTGTTTTTCTAGTCACGTAGTCTTCTATTCTCATCATAGCCTGCTGAGGGGGGCTTACTGACCCCTTCATTTCACAGACAGGGAAATGGAGTCAGAAACAGGAAGAGATTTGCTGGATTTCACTCAGTCACAGCCGGTGAGCAGCCAGGTGGTGGGAGAGGTGGAGTCTCAAACTCACTTCTGCCTCTCACATCTTCCAGTCAGTCAGCCAGCTCCTCTGTGAAGGCTGCGACAGTGTGCACATGCTAATTGGGGAGCATTATCCTGAGAAACTGGTACTTTGAATGATTGCTCATCGACTCCTCACAAGAAATATGTTGATCTTTAGGGCCTTTGTATTTTGCTTCTGTTGTGAGCCAGATAGCGGTGAGTGTGGAACTTTCAGACTCCTTTTTTGTCCCCTCATAGCTGAGGGAATATTTGTGTGTTTTGTACCTGGGATAATGAAGCCGGCTTGTTATCACCTCTGTTTGGAGTGAAAATTATAGCAAATTATGTGAGCACTACAGCTAAATGTAACTCTAGGTCATGCATCTTGAGTTTGTATCGATTTCTGTAGTGGCAAGGATGATGGAGTCATTTGGACCTTGGCCCTCACCCTTACAACATCTTATTTAACCTCTCTGAATTTCAGTGTTCTGGTCTGGAAATGGGGAAAAGTTTGTGTCCTTTTAGAGATACTTTGAAGTTTAAAGATATTGTCTGTACACCATGTGGTATACAAGGGGCATTCAGAAACGGCAGCTGTTGTCATCATCCTCATAACTTGTCCAGTGTTTCATGTATGCACCATTTTTTCTTTTCTTCATGGTAGGATGCAGCCCATGAGAGCATTCCTATCATGTTGGTAGGAAACAAGGCTGATCTTCGTGACACTGCTGAAGCAGAGGGACAAAAATGTGTCCCAGGGTACTTTGGAGAAAAACTGGCCATGGTAAGAGTAAGAGTGGGTCCAAACTAGAAGGGGTCTTTCACTTTTCTCTATGTGTGCTACCTCCACTCTGTGTGATGGGTTTTCTGTCCTTACACAGACAGAATTCCCAGTGCCCCCTATCCACCCCATGAATGTAAATAATTAACAACAAGAATTAAATCCCTTGTGGGGGTAAAACAATCATGTGATCATTTTCCCCACTGAGTATCAGTGACAAAGAGGAGGCAAAATTCTCCTGTCTTCTTCCTCACTCTTCCCCAGTTCCTGGAACCCTCCTCTAGTCCTGGGATCCAGGTAAAGGAATAAGAATGGGTGTCCTGTTTTGAAAAGTTGACTTTGGTTCCAGAGGGTCACTGTGCCAAGGAGCAGCGGATGATGCAGGGTGTTAACTGGGTGACAGGGTGAAGAGAATTGGTAGACATGTTCTTTTTTCTAAGATTTGTACTCAGTTGGAATAGTATAAAATTATTCTTGGTTACGCACTTGTATAAGGAATGGGCCTCATTTTTGTTCAGATTACTATTGTGGGCAGTGCTTATTCTCTCATCATTGTCATTATGTCAGAATCTTCGTGACCTTCTTATGATTTGTTTTACCCAAACAAGGAATCAGATGGCCCTTGGGTCAAATAAGTTCTTACCGTAACAGTCTCATTTGACATAGCTACATTGTTGTCTATCATCATCAATGAAAAGACTGCTCTATAACACAAACAAGTGAACTTTAAAAAGAAGTTTCAATTTCCCTATTTTAAGTTGGAATTGTTTCTTATTTTAAATGTTATAACTGTGAGCCAAATATGATAAACATTAAAACTAGGCAATGAAATACAGACAAGATCCATTCAACACATATTTAATTGTATTTACCATGTGAAAAGTACTTTATTGTGAGCTGAGCAAAGGGTAGAGAACAAAAGAGACCATCCTTGCCCTCACATAGTTTACTGTCTAGGGGAGACAGACATTAAACCTATGTAATCCACTTGTCCCCCCTAGAGAGCCATCATTCCTGGCCGCATGCCAACTTTATTCCTTCTCCAAAATTTCTTATTGGTTCCCCAAGGTTTGCTTACTTATTATGCATCTCATGTCCACCACCCTCCTGCATCCTCTAAGGCCATCTCTATTTCACCCGGTAACATCCTGACTATGAAATTCAGCAGCAGAACTATCCATTTCTACTAGAAATAAGATTCATTTGGGGAATTATTCTAGCATTGCTGTGGATTGAGGGGGTCATGAGTAAAAGCTTCACAGTAATCTTTCCCCATTGTTTGGTTGTTCCTTTCTCCCTGCTCCAGAGTATCCATCATATCCTCTCCCAGTCCCACACAGGAACCAGGTAAACCATACCTAGCCCCACCCCACACACAGTCCTCCTTTCCTAAAGGAGTTGTTTCCAGCTTGTTAGACAAAGACACACTTCATCAATTACAATTGTGGCAAGTGCCGTGCTGGAAAAATACATGTCAAGAGGTTTTATAATAGGAATTCCTAGTGCTGACTTCTTCATCCTTCTCAACTTCAAGGAAGGATTACTGAAAAATTGAAAAGGCAGGTAAAAGTCAGCCTGGTGAAGTGGGTTACTAAGGATATAGGATAACCTAGGTAGTGGTAACAACAGGTGCAAAGGTCCTGAAAGTGAAAGTCGCTCAGTTGTGTCTGACTCTTTGCGACCCCATGGACTGTACTGCTGCTGCTGCTGTTGCTAAGTCGCTTCAGTCGTGTCCGACTCTGTGTGACCCCACAGATGGCAGCCCACCAGGCTCCCCCGTCCCTGGGATTCTCCAGGCAAGAACACTGGAGTGGGTTGCCATTTCCTTCTCCAATGTAGGAAAGTGAAAAGTGAAAGTGAAGTTGCTCAGTCGTGTCTGACTCTTAGCGACCCCATGGACTGCAGCCCACCAGGCTCCTCCGTCCATGGGATTTTCCAGGCAAGAGTACTGGAGTGGGGTGCTGTTGCCTTCTCCGATGGACTGTACAGTCCATGGTATTCTCCAGGCCAGAATACTGGAGTGGATAGCCTTCCCTTCTCCAGGGGATCTTCCCAACCCAGGTATCAAACCCAGGTGTCCCACATTGCAGTCAGATTCTTTACCCACTGAGCCACAAGGGAAGCCCAGAAAGGTCCTGAGGTGGGAGAAAATTTGGAGCATTGGAGAAATAGAGGGATGGCCAGGGTAACTTGAGCGTTGTGAGGGAGAGTGGCCACTAGTAGAACTGAGAGGTTGGCTGGGGCCCCATACAAGCATACCTAGGCCTTGTCAGCCAGGTAAGCGTTTCAATATTGCTTGTGAGGGATGGGAAACATCAGAAGGTCTGAAGCAGAAGAGTGATAACAATCAGTGACTGTATGTATAACCACTGGGAGGTTAAATAATAGAGGACTAGAAAATGTCCATTGGTTTTAGCAACACAAAGGCTGCTGAATCTCATTCGAAAAGGATGATATGGTGAAGAGGGGTGTGTTAGCTGCTGGCCTAAAGGAGACATACTTCTGATGGACATTTAATTCCTGTGTGGTTACCTTAAGCTATCATTTTTATCTGTCTCAAATTATTTGATAGAGAACATTTGGTGGCATGTGTGACTTTTGGATATAAGAATGTTAAACTATGAAATTTTGTATAGTGGGATGGGTTTTGGAGGGGGTGCAAAATAAAAATTCTCTGGGTGGAATATTATTCAGCCATTAAAAAGAATGAAATAATACCATTTGCAGCAACATGGATGGACCTAGAGAGCATCATACAGAATGAAGTAAGTCAGACGGAGGAGAAAAATTATAAGATATCCCTTATATATGGAATCTAAAAAGAAATTATACAAATGAACTTACTTAAAAAACAAAAACAGATTCACAAACTTTGAGAAGGAACTTATGGTTGCCAGGGGGAAGGTTGGGGGAAAGGGATAGTTAGGGAGTTTGGGATGGACGTGTACACACTGCTATATTTAAAATGGATAACCAGCAAGAACCTACTGTATAGCACATGAAACTCTGCTCAGTGTTATGTGGCAGCCTGGATGAGACAGGGATTTGAGGGAGAGTGGATACATGTATATGTATGCCTGAGTCCCTTTGCTATTCACTTGAAACTATCACAACATTATTTGTTAACTGGATGCTGCTGCTGCTGCTAAGTCACTTCAGTCGTGTCCGACCCTGTGTGACCCCATAGTCAGCAGCCCACCAGGCTCCCCTGTCCCTGGGATTCTCCAGGCAAGAACACTGGAGTGGCTTGCCATTTCCTTCTCCAATGCAGGAAAATGAAAAGTGAAAGTGAAGTCGCTCAGTCGTGTCCGACCCTCAGCGACCCCATGGACTGCAGCCTTCCAGGCTCCTCTGTCCATGGGATTTTCCAGGCAAGAGTACTGGAGTGGGGTGCCACTGGATATACCCTAATAAAAAATAAAAAGTTGTTTTTTTTAATTCTTTGACTAGGAAATGTTACTGGAATAACTAGGCTCAAATGTGTTTTTTTTTTAAAGTCTTGAAACTTTGAATCCAATTACTTAACTATTATTTTTAGCATACTCAACAGGGGAATATTTTTATTTTATTGATATTAAAAGTGAACATTCCAGGAAACCTAATCAAAACCTTCATTTAATTGTATATACATATATATGTTTTTTTACAGACCTATGGGGCATTATTTTGTGAAACAAGCGCCAAAGATGGTTCAAATATAGTGGAAGCTGTTCTCCATCTTGCTCGGTAAAGTTTTGCCTTATATTTGAAAAACTGAATGTAGGATTGAATTTTCACTTAGCTGCTGTATGTGTCAAATATATTGACTATAAAGTGAATCTATATTGGGGAACACTGTCTTGTCTTTCAGTAGTGGTTGGAGAAACAGTTTTTGAAAAAACTGGTAATGCTGCTTGTTCCCTGTGAACATTGGGAAAATACCTCTACTGCCAAACAAAAGCAGGTGCATCTGAGGTGTCGTTGACATTTCTGCAAAATGTCACCACAAAGCTAACAGCTGACGTGTATGAATCATTTCCAGGAACCAGATTTTAAACACAAGAGACCATTATGAATATAACTATGTATTATGACATTTTCCAAGGTAAAGGAAAAAAATTTCACAAAGCAAATTGTATATCATGCCAGTTGGAAGCACTTTGTTTACATTATTATCCAGGTAATTTTTAAGCTTAGACAATGGTGTTAATAATAAATAACATTTTGGGATGTGGATTAGAATGAAAACTGCAGCATTGAGGAACTTGGATTTAACTGTATTTCAATCTTTGCAGTATTCTTAGGAAATAACAGTGTTTTCTGTTAGACTTATTTCTTCTGCTAGTTTTCTGCCACAAGTGAAAAGATGATTCTTTACTGATCCAACAGTTTAAATATAAAAAAAAAGAAAGAAAAAGTATAAAAACGTGTGTTATCAAAATCCAGCCAATGAATTTTAATTGCTGACAAAGCAAAACCACTTTAGGCATGTAGTTCTGTGTCTGACCATTTGTGAGATTCTGGTTTTTATAAGAATCTTAACTTTAGTAGAATAAAGGGCTCAGCACTACCTTCACCTCAGGTAGGAGGTGCTATATTGCTGCCCCAGCTGAACAGGAAAGGAAGCTCCAGCTAAGGCGCTCTGCGTGGCTGAGGGCTTTTGCCCAGCACGCTGGAGGAGTGTAGTGTCAGGAGGCTCAAAGTCCAATCTTAAATCTTCCCCGAACACCTGTGGAGTCGTGACTAAGTCCGGCATTTCTAATCTGTAAAATGAGGGAAGGGGCTAAAGAAAATGATCCGTAAGGCTTTCTAGTCCTGACAGCCTGTGAGTCCATAGATAAGTGTGTTGAGTCAGCCTAGCAGCCCCCCTGTTTACAATGTAGCTTTACTTAAAACAGCTATGTGCAGAAGCATTTTGATAACAAGGTCACTTCTTGTGAATCACTCATCAGAGAGCTCTTTAAATTGTTGTTGAGACCTCTAGGTTACTTATGTTAACAATATGTTAAATAGGAAAATTATAAATAAAGCAAATCTGGAGAGCCTTTAATTTGCTTTATACCATGTCATCTGATTGTTTGTCAGAGTACCAAGTCTTAAATGAAAATGGTTTCGTTTCCACCAGTAAGATAACTTTAAAAAGTTTTACAGCCTTCAAAACGTTGTGTATAATGCAAAACATTAAATTCTTGACTTGATCTCATAAGATAGTTCCCATAATTCCATTTCATACCATGTCATGTCTTAAAACCTGATCTAGAAAAGTTTATGGATTTTCACTGTCTGAAACAGTGTTTGTTTTTAAAGGGAGGCCATAAGTGTTTGGTTAACAACCTGAATTCCTTTGCCTTTTCTTGAAAAACATCTCAATTCCAAGAAAAGTCGTTCCTAGAAATTCAGTTTCCCTGTAGGGCTGACAGGACGTTCATTCCAACTACTGTCCATCAGTAAGTTAGTCTGCCGCCACTAGAGCCACAGGCTTTAAACATTTTGCAATAGATTCAAGTACAACAAGCATCAAATTGGTCAGTGGCCTGAAATTTGAGAAAAACATAAAAAGCTCAGGCTGAAAAATCAGTTCAGCACCATTGCTGAACTCACTGGGTGTAAATCTGTCCATAAGACTGATTCATTTAAAATGCAGTTAAGCATATGGCAGTTTGGGGTGAGGTAATTTAGTTTTCCCAACCTTAAACCTGGTTTAGATGTTTGGAATTGTATTTTCCTGAGTCCCTTAAAGTGGGAGTGCCTGCATTTTGAGTAGATTTAAGGAAACGGAAGGCCAAGTGAAAAATACAGCCTGTTTTTCTCCCTTAATATTTGCTTTCAAGGTTCAGTAATGTCTGCATTATTATGAGTGCTCAGCATGAAGGCCTTGTAGGGATATCAGGGTATGTAAGATAGGCTGTTCAATTTAAAATTAGAGGAAAAAAAGAAAACTATGACCAGGCAGCCATATGATGCATAGCTGATAGGGGCCTGTTGGACCTCCCAGGAGAGAGAGATGTATGTTGTCTTGTGAAGATGCTGTGTTTACTGTGCCCACTGTACAGATAAGAAAACTGAGGTTTAGAATGCTTTATCAGCTTGCTCAAAGTGACACAGCTGCTAAGTGGCAAAATTAGGACTTTGCACTACTCTGAATCTCTGATTTGCCTTTTAAATGCTGGCAATTTCAGGATTCTATTCTTGCTCTTACTTTCTCTGCCTAATGTCTTCCATCCCCATGGTTCCTAAAACTGTGTCTAGAAGGTGACTTCCAATTTCTATACTTTTAACTCCCATTTTTTTTAACTCCCATCTTTTTTAAAATTCCATGTTCCCACCCACCAACAAATGGAAATTCCATAGATCTGAGTGACCCAACATAGCTAAATCCTAATGTGTTTTCTATAAAATTGTTCTTCACTCTATACTCCCCTTTTCAGGAAACTATTAACATTATAATAAAAAAAATAGTAACCTAGAGTCAGTCTTGACTTCTTCCTTTTTCTTCATCATCTGCCTCTAGTGGGTTCTGAGGCCCTAATGATTCGGTGACCTCTCTGCACTTTTTATTCAATCTGTCCATATTCTTTCTCTAATCAGGGTGATCTTTGTAAATAAAAATCCAATTAATACTTTCCTGCCTGCACCCCACATTGGTGTCCGACCTACAGCAAAGAACCCTGTCTCTTTTAGCAAGTGGCTAACAGTCCCCCAGAGCCAGATCTCACCTGCCTTTCTGTTTGCATCTCTTCTTGCTTCCCAAATGAAGGATATCTCTAGACACAGCAAGGTTGCCTCCAGTCATGGCCAGGTTCTTTTATTCCTCTTTGTCTCTATGCAAGCTGTGACCTCCCTTCCTCTTTAAATGAATCCCTATCCTGCCAGTAGGTCGGCTCCACTGTGCTTGTGTGTTAGCAGCTTTCAGGACCTGGTAACGATTTATTTAGATTATCTGGCTCTCAGAGCTCACTAGTTGAGGATCCCAGAGCCTGGCATAAGTCGGACACTTGTTGAATGACCCGGTAGTCAAGATTTTGCATTTGGAAGCTGTATTAGTTTTCCGTTGTCACTGTAACAAATTCCTACTAACCTAGTGGTTTAAGCAATACAAATATAGTTCAGGAGGTCATAAATCTGAACCAGGTCTTATAGGGTGTTATGGGTTGAACTGTATATCCTCCTCCTTTTCCTGAGTCTTTGTTTCCTCATCTGTGAAGACAGTGATGCTCACCTGTCACGTGACAGTGTGTGTGTTGTGTGTAATAAGGACTACATGAAAACGTGTACCATAGCATTTATTAACTGGTCTTCAGCAAGAACTAGTTTCCCTTTTCTTTCCTACTCAGGTGCAGCGGTTTTCCAAGTTTAGCACATCAGCTCCTTTGGCCACATCAGTGGCCAAAGTACTGGAGTTTCAGCTTTAGCATCATTCCTTCAGAGAAATCCCAGGGCTGATCTCCTTCAGAATGGACTAGGTAGATCTCTTTGCAGTTCAAGGGACTCTCAAGAGTCTTCTCCAACACCACAGTTCAAAAGCATCAATTCTTCAGTGCTCAGCTTTCTTCACAGTCCAATTCTCACATCCATACATGACCACTGGAAAAACCATAGCCTTGACTAGACGGACCTTGGTTGGCAAAGTAATGTCTCTGCTTTTGAATATGCTATCTAGGTTGGTCATAACTTTCCTTCCAAGGAATAAGCGTCTTTTAATTTCATGGCTGCAGTCACCATCTGCAGTGATTTTGGAGCCCCAAAAAATAAAGTCTGACACTCTTTCCACTGTTTCCCCATCTATTTCCCCTGTTTCCCCATCTATTTCCCATGAAGTGATGGGACCAGATGCCATGATCTTCATTTTCTGAATGTTGAGTTTTAAGCCAACTTTTTCACTCTCCTCTTTCACTTTCATCAAGAGGCTTTTTAGTTCCTCTTCACTTTCTGCCATAAGGGTGGTGTCATCTGCGTATCTGAGGTTATTGATATTTCTCCTGGCAATCTTGATTCCAGCTTGTGCTTCATCCAGCCCAGCGTTTCTCATGATGTACTCTGCATATAAGTTAAATAAGCAGGGTAACAATATACAGCCTTGATGTACTCCTTTTCCTATTTGGAACCAGTCTGTTGTTCCATGTCCAGTTCTAACTGTCACTTCCTGACCTGCATATAGGTTTCTCAAGAGGCAGGTCAGGTGGTCTGGTATTCCCATCTCTTTCAGAATGTTCCACAGTTGATTGTGATCCACACAGTCAAAGGCTTTGGCATAGTCAACAAAGCAGAAATAGATGTTTTTCTGGAACTCTCTTGCTTTTTCCATGATCCAGCGGATGTTGGCAATTTGGTCTCTGGTTCCTCTGCCTTTTCTAAAATCAGCTTGAACATCTGGAAATTCACAGTTCACATATTGCTGAAGCCTGGCTTGGAAAATTTTAAGCATTACTTTACTAGCATGTGAGATGAGTGCAATTGTGCAGTAGTTTGAGCATTCTTTGGCATTGCCTTTCTTTGGGATTGGAATGAAAACTGACCTTTTCCAGTCCTGTGGCCACTGCTGAGTTTTCCAAATTTGCTGGCATATTGAGTGCAGCACTTTCACAGCATCATCTTTCAGGATTTGGAATAGCTCAACTGGAATTCCATCACCTACACTAGCTTTGTTCATAGTGATGCTTTCTAAGGCCCACTTGACTTCACATTCCAGGATGTCTGGCTCTAGCTGAGTGATCACACCATCGTGATTATCTGGGTTGTGAAGATCTTTTTTGTACAGTTCTTCTGTGTATTCTTGCCACCTCTTCTTAATATCTTCTGCTTCTGTTGGGTCCATACCATTTCTGTCCTTTATTGAGCCCATCTTTGCATGAAATGTTCCTCTGTTAATTCTAAAAGTGCCTCTGTTAATTCTAAAAGAAATTTAGGAAGAGACAAAAAGATTTTTTGGATTTTAACCATCTGCTGTTATCTCCATGATCAAGTATTATTACAAAATGGTTATAAAGCCATCATTGCTTTTGTTAATGTTAAGCATTAGCTGGGGGTGGAAGCTAGGTTCCAGAGTCCTAAGGAATGAGCTGTGCGTGTGGCAGACTATACACCAGGCATGACCACAGGAGAGCAACAGTAGCCTGTGTGCATGTGTGTATGCACCTGGGTATGTGTTTCTGTGTACATGCATGAGTGTGTAGCCTACTGTTCAGAATGCAGATGGCTGGAGCTCACCTGCATGGTTGCAATCCAAGTTCTGCCACTTCTTCAGCTATGTGACCTAAGGGAAATTTCTTAACGTTGTTTGCCTTCATTTTCTCACATATAAAATGGGACACAGTAAAATCCTACCTGTGAGGATTAAATGTCAATACCTACAAAGCATTTAGCACCCTGTCTGGATGGCACACAGCAAGTGCTTAGCAGTGCAGTTTTATTTCTACAGAGTTGTTTATGGTTCTATTTTATACCTCAGTAATCTTCTCTGTCTGTATGTCTCTCTTTCTGTCTCCAGGGAAGTGAAAAAAAGAACTGATGAGGATGACAGCAAATCCATTACCAATCTGAGTGGCACTAGTTCCAAAAAGTCAACCCAGATGAAGAACTGCTGCAATGGTTAACTCCAAAACATCCTCAGCCCACGAAGCCATCATTCCCAGAGTACTGAATGTGTATGACTTATTTGCTTCTTACGTGAAGTGGTACATCCTACAGACACTTGCGTGGAGAGTTACAGTGCGAGGAATCTGAACTGTGTTCTTGGGTCCCTCCAGAACCTCAGCTCTTTTTTGCTGTTTCGATGAGTGATTTGGGCCCCCTGGTTAAATATGCCTGCCTTATCTTTAGAAAGTATTTTTATGCTCAGATCAAAGCTGTAAAAGAAATCACTGATATAATTCACTGATATATCAGAATTCACTGATATAATTAGATTCATGTGGTAGATGACATTTACTTCCAATATTCAGTACTGTTGGGTTGGCCACAAAGTTCGTTCAGGTTTTTCTCCATTTTACAGGAAACCCCAAACAAACTTTTTGGTCAACCCAATAGAAAACTAGTAAAAGGGGGTTACCTTCCTACCTTTGCTGTAAACTAGCCTTCTGGTCTTGAACCTGTCACCAACCCACATTAGATCCATTTCCTCATCTGTAAACAAGCAGCTTGGCCTTTGAGGCCTCGGCTCTCTCAGCTCTGAAGCTCTTTAAGGACTGAGAAGGAGAGTGTGATGGCCCACAGTTTATAAGGACTCTGGTTGTTCATCTTTTTAAATATTTAAGTATCAATTTTTCTCACTTCTTGTACAAGAACAGAATTTAATTGAGGGAAAAATGGTAATGTTTTATGCTCCCGTGGAGATAGAAAAATCTATTGTCTTATATATAAAGAAAACATTTGGGGGACAAAAATAGTTTGTATATTAAAGAGGGTGTTTTATAATCTCAGAATACTTATAAAGACCATGGTTTGAATTCACTGCTAAAAATTCTAACGAAAAATATAAAGCCACATACTACTGAAAATACAATGCCCAGGAAAGTTGTCCCACTTCACTTAAAAAAAAAAAAAAAAAAAACAGCAAGAGACTGCAGGTGCTGGTGAAAGGGAGTAACTGAGAGTGACTACTATGGATCGGAGAAGGCAATGGCACCCCACTCCAGTACTCTTGCCTGGAAAATCCCATGGATGGAGGAGCCTGAAAGGCTGCAGTCCATGGGGTCGCTGAGGGTCGGACACGACTGAGCAACTTGCCTTTCACTTTTCACTTTCATGCATTGGAGAAGGAAATGGCAAGCCACTCCAGTGTTCTTGCCTGGAGAATCCCAGGGACGGGGGACCCTGGTGGGCTGCCGTCTATGGGGTCACACAGAGTCGGACACGACTGAAATGACTTAGTAGTAGCAGTACTAATGGGTATATAGTTTCTTTGGGGATGATGAGAATGTTCTGGAATTATATTGTACTAATGTTGCACAACTTTGTGAATATACTAAAATCCACTAAATTATATACTAAATTATATACTTTAATGGTGAATCTTATGGTATGTGAGCTATATATGTGTATATATATAGTTTTTAAAATATACTAGTTTAATTTATCATTTTGCCAGATGAAAATATGCAAATTCAAACCTCCCCATGGCTTAAGAGCATAATGTCTTTTCTATAACAGATACCCTAACACCTTGGCTGCCAGCATTCACATCTTAAATAATGAACAGTGAAAGAAATGTTATGTGTAGTTTTGAAAAATCATCTCTTTTGAAGAGGAATTGTGGTTAGGGTACAGGTGAGTCAGTCCTTCGTCTGAGGTGACTCGGGACTCACCCTCACCAACAGCCTCAGGGGTCTTGCTCTCCTAAGAAGCTGTGCTGCCTCCCAGACTTCCCCACTGAAATGTCTCCAAGAGCCAAAGGAGTCAATATCTGACCCTAGGGTGGGTCAGCCAGGCGTGGTCTTTGGTTTCAATTTTCAGTGGCCAGAACCAACTAAGTTATTCCCAACCAGAAAGACTTGAACTTAACGTGATTCATAGGTCCAGGCCCCAAGTAGCCTGCTGAAAAAAATAATAGCTCTTATTTATTGTACTATGTAAGCTAAAAACATCCCTCTTATGGAATTAAAACAACTCTACTTACAGTTTTTATGATCAGACCTTAAATTCTCCAAGGTTTTTTTTTTTTTTTTTAATGAAAATTGGGTAGTATGTTAACACAGCTTATAAATAGCCACAACATCCATTTAGCTTTTCAAAGTGTGCCTTCTCTCTACTGGTGAGATCTAGTTTGGTTTTGTTCTTTTTCACTGGGAAGTTGGTTCTGTCTTCAACAACTCTACCATGGATTCCTGTTTCCTGTTTTTTGGTCCCAGAGAGGGGAAAAAAGTTTACATTTTTTACTAAAAAGAAATACCTTGCTGGTGGGGAACTGTCAAACTGATTCAGGGAGGGATGGTTATTTTTGTGCCATGGTGCGATGAAAGTTTTACCACTGCTGTTTGCCTCGGCATCTGTGGAGCCCAGGTTAGAACAGACCTAACAGACCTGTGTGTTGATATATGGTATTCAAGTTTAGGAGTTTGGTGCAGTTGCACAAAATTGTGTTAGTATACATGTTATTGTGTTGTCTTTATTTATTTTCCCCCAGTGTCTATATTGTCTTACAATATGTATATAATAGTATATACCTTTGATACAGAAGTATTATCTTGGTCTTTGCTTCTGGACTATATGGGCAGGAACCCAAACCGATTAGATTACATAGGTGCCTATGATAAATGAAGCACACATCTTTAACTATCTTAATGTGGATAAATATTTTTGCAACAAAATTCAAATTAGACTTACAACTTTCAAATTAGACTTACAGCTCTGGTTAGCGATCCTATTTAAAGAAAAGCTACTGCTAGCTCTTTCACTGCCCTGCTAGGAAACTAAGTTATTACCAACATTGATTTTATGAAGCTGTTCCCAAATTTAGAGTTTATTTTTGGTAATAACAAAAACAGCTAGTGTTTTTAACTTGAACTTAATTTGCTACTCTATTCATCTTGTCTCAATTACTCCTTGTAGAGATTTTAAAATCACAATCACACTACACTCTTTTTTATGTATCCTGACACACTGGATGTTATTTTAGTTTCGACATGAAAGAACACTGGCCATAGAGACATTTTTCCCTGTTAACTTTTAGCCTCGTGCATTTTTATAATTTATTTTTTCCACTTGCTGCTTTATATAACATATGTGACATCTGATTATTGAATACTAAATGTGATTTTCATAAGGCCCAAACCACACAACCCTCTTGCTGAAGATAAAATTGAGCTTAAAGATAAAGATTTATTTTCATATTTGTACAGTGATTAGCTTCAGAGTCACGGTTTTTGTGGGCTTTTATTGTATGTATGTGTAAGAAATTTCATACATATATATTAAGAAGACCTCTAAGTAATGAAATAATTATTTTATGATTTTGATTTACATGGTTTACATTTTCATAATATTGGCTGTATTTCATTTAACTGTTTCTCTTCAAACCATTAATAATTATCCCATAATGTGTAATTTATGGTAGTACAAATGTCTAAAGAATACATTATATTTTCTGCATCATAAATTCAGTTTAAAAAAAAACACTTGCTTTGGTCTTCTGGTATTTCCTCCAGCTTTGCTGCAGGCATTGCTGAAGTAATTTTAGTTCTAGGATGTGCCTACATGAAACTGTGCCTCTAAAACCCTGGCCCAGGGCAGCTAGCTGGGGAAGAAAAGGGTGGTGTGTGGTACTGTGGCACATCTCGTCCTCTCGACCAGCGGGGCTACCGGTTGACCAGCTTTGGGGTGTGATATATAGGAGTAGTGAGGCTTTAGTAGAAAACTGGCAGGACAAACTTTGGCCATTCTCATGACCTTGGGCTAGGCCCCTTCTCTGACACCCCTCTATACGCCCCCCGCAACACACCCTGCCTAGCTAACTCCTGCTTCTCCTTCTGCTTTAGCTTAAACGTCACTTCCTTCAGGAAGTTTCCCTGCTCATCCTGGTTTGGATGCGGCTACCTGCTCACTTGTTTAGTACTCTTTCTAACTGGTCAGCATCCTTACTGACCCCATATTTGTTTAACTAGACATATTCTTTGAGCTTTATCCCTGTTGTTTGCTGCTGCCTCCCCTCTGCTATACACAGTGCTTGAATGGGTGATCAAAGAAAACTGTTTAAATAAGGCAGGCTTTGCAGAGTTTCTGCAGACACACATACCCAGAGACATACACACACAACAGAATAACAGGCAGTATATTGTAGTGGCCACAGGTCTGAGCTCTGTAGCCAGCCTGCTTGGGTTTGAACCTTGCCTCATGAACCTTCTAGTCAGTAACTGTGAATAAGGAGCTTATTTAACCTTTGTGTACCCCAGCTTCTTCATTGGTAAGACAGAGATGATAACAGTACCTTAAGTGTATGTAAGGAAAGTGCTGAGAACAGTACCTGGCACCTTGATCAGTTTAGTTCAGTCACTCAGTCATGTCCAACTCTTTGCAACCCCATGGACTGCAGCACCTCAGGCTTCCCTGTCCTTCACAGTCTCCCAGAGCTTGCTAAAACTCATGTCCATTGAGTCAGTGATGTCGTCCAACCATCTCATTCTCTGTCGTCCCCTTCTCCTCCTGCCTTCAATCTTTACCAGCATCAGGGTCTTTTCCAGTGAGTTGGCTCTTCACATCAGATGGCCAAAGTATTGGAGCTTCAGCTTCAGCATCAGTCCTTCCAATGAATATTCAGGGTTGGTTTCCTTTAGAATTGACTGGTTTGACCTCCTTGCAGTCCAAAGAACTCTCAGGAGTCTTCTCCAACACCACAGTTCAAAAGCATCAATTCTTAGGCGCTCAGCCTTTTTTATGGTCCAACTCTCACATCCATACATGACTACTGGAAAAACTATAGCTTTAACTAGATGGACCTCTGTTGGCAAAGTGATGTCTCTGTTTTTTAATATGCTATCTAGGTTTGTCATAGCTTTTCTTCCAAGGAGCAAGCATCTTTTAATTTCATGGCTGCAGTGATTTTGGAGCCCAAGAAAATTAAGTCTGTCACTGTTTCCATTGTTTCCCCATCTGTTGCCATGAAGTGATGGGACCAGATGCCATGATCTTAGTTTTTTGAATGTTGAGTTTTAAGCCAGCTTTTTCACTCACCTCTTTCACATCAGGAGGCTCTTTCGTTCCTCTTAGCTTTCTGCCATAAAGGTGGTGTAGATTAATTTTTGTGCTTTTGATTACCGTGTATCTCAGCATGTTCCTCTTAGGGTTTAACCTGCCTGGGACTCTCTGTGCTTGGAGAGAGCAACATGGACTTGGTTGACTATTTCGTTTCCCATATTAGGATTTTCAGCTATTATTTCTTCAAATATTTTCCCAGGTCCTTTTTTCTCCTTCTGGACCCTCTATAATGCTAATGTTGGTGAGTTTAATGTTGTCCCAGAGGGGTCTTACACAGTCTTCATTTTATTTCATTCTTTTTTTCTATGATCTCCTCTGTAGCAGTGATTTCCACCATTTTGTCCTCCAGGTCATTTATCCATTCTTCTGCCTCAGTTATTCTGCTATTGATTACTTCTAGTATAATCATCTCATCTCTCCTTGTTCTTTAGTTCTTCTAGGTCTTTGGTAGACATTTCTTGCATCTTCTCCATTCTGTTTCCAAGATCCTGGATCAACTTCACTATCATCATTCTGAATTCTTTTTCTGGAAGCTTGCCTATCTCCACTTCATTTAGTTGTTTTTCTTGTCACTTCATCTGGGACATAACCTTCTGCTTTTTCATCCTGATTAACTTTCTTTAATGTGGTTTTGGTTCTGTCTGCCCTTTAGTGGATGAGGCTAAGAAGCTTGTGTAAGCTTCCTGATGGGGGAGGGACTGGAGGTGAGTACTGGGTCTTGCTCTAGTAGGCAGGGACATGCTCAGTAAAGCTTTAACCCAATTATCTGCTGATGGGTTGGGTTGCACTCTCTCCTTGTTAGTTGTTTAGCCTGAGGTGACCCAGCCCTAGCATATGTGGGCTCTATGATAGGGTTATTGATGACCTCATGCCAAGGGGCACCTTCCAGGACTGCTGCTACCAGTGCCCCTGTCCCCAAGGTGAGCCACTGCTGACCCACACCTCCACAGGAGACCCTCCAACTCTAGCAGGCAGGTCTGGTTCAGTCTCCTGTGGGGTCACTGCTTCTTTCCCCGGGGTCTTGGTGTGGACAAGATTTTGTTTGTACCCTCCAAGACTGGAGTCTCTGTGTTACCCAGTCCTGTGGAAGTCCTATAATCAAATCCCACTGGCCCTCAAGGTTAGACTCCCTAGGGATTCCCAGTCTCTCTGCCAGATTCCCAAGCTGGGAAGCCTGACACGGGGCTCAGAACCTTCACAACAGTGGGAGAACGTCTTTGCTATTATTGCTGTCCAGTTTGTGGGTTGCCCACCCGCCAGGTATGGGATTTGATTTTATTTGGTTGCACCCCTCCATCATCTTATTGCCGCTTCTTTGTCTTTAGACGTGGTGTTTTTTTTTGTTTGTTTTGGTTTTTTGGTGGATTCCAGTGTCTTCCTTTTGATAGTTGTTCAACAGCTAGTTGCAATTTTGGTTGCTCTCACAGAAGATGAGTGTATGTCTTTCTACTCCATCATCTTGAACCAGAACCATAAAAGAGAAGTAAATCTTTTGAGAGAAAAATGAGGGCCTGAAAACTAGAATGGAATCCTTGTAAATGCAGACCCTCCATTTATTAAGGGGTGACTGGATGAAGCAGTTAAAAGGAAGAAGAGCTCCAACTGGGATTTCAAATCTACATGACAATAAAAATGATGGTGGGTACTGGGGTTATTTAGGTGGAAACCAGCCTTTATGTTTATATACTATGATGCCTCTTGACAAGGATTTCCAGCGTATATATCCAAAAGTCCACAGGATAGGAATGAATCACCAACAAAGCATATTTTGCAAGCCTTAAAATAATATCTTTTCTTTCCAGATCTAGACGGTAAGACGTTTTCATAGCTGAAAATAGGAAATAGGCACAAATCCTTGCTTCAACTTGAAAATATGGAGTAAGATAAATTTTCAAGTGCAAAACTTAAGAATAACTATCCAGTTCTAATTTTTCGTCTGCATTTGTTTATCAGGTTTATTTGAGAATTTATATTTCTTAAATTTCCAGAGAGTGGGAATTTAGTTCTAAGGACCTTTGACTTGTGACCTCTCAGGCTGACAGTTCAGGAACCACATTTCATGGCCTTTGGCATACATTTTTATAGAGTCCTTCACTGTCTTTAGGATTTTGACTTTCTGAAAATTTTTTAATTTCAGTTTACTGGTACATCTTCCCATTGCTGTAAAGCAAGGTAGAACTCAAGAGCTGGATAAACATCTCTTCAAAGGGAGTTTTATGAGTTCCAGTGTAATTTTAGGAGTAAAATTAATGCTCTTTAATTCATCACAAAGCTGTTCTTGATCAGTCATTTCAGAAACAGATATATTTACTCTTAGATGAAATCCAAAAATTTCTTAACACGACCTCTCAGGCCCTCTGTGATCTCACTCCTAGTTGTTCTCTCACTAATCAGTTGTTTTTATTGAGCCTGTGTCATGGGTGCAATTCTAGACCCAGGGGAAGCAGAGTAAGACAGATCTTAAGCAGACTATATTCTGGTAGGGGTTGACAACAAACTTAATAAACAAAGAAGATCCACATTCTGCCTCCTCCCCACCTTTCTCCACCCCAAAGCCCCCAATCAGGCACAGGAAAGCTTTGTTCCTGTCAAGCCTTGTTCTCTCTCCTCCAGCCCTTTACTCAGCTCCACTTTCTGCATGGAACACCACTCTGTCTGTTCTCGGCATCAGCCTGCCCAACTCCTCTCTGTCCTGTACATCTCAATTCAGAGACTCCCAGCAGCTATGCCCAACCCTGGGATCTGAGCTAGGGCCTCTCCCCCTGTGATTTCTATCCCAATGCCCATCACAGCGCCTGGTCAGACTGCATGTGATAAGCAGGTTACCTGTGTACCTGACATGCTGGATGACTTCTGTTTCCTGCAGCCCTTTAGAATTTACTGAGTAGGGGTAAAGATTTTCCCACCCTCAGTGCACACTTCAGCAGCCTCATGACTTCATATTCCTCTGGATCAAGGTCTCAAGGGTTTTTTATGTCATAGACTCCTCTGAAGCTCAGGATCCCCTTGGAATAATGTTTTTAAATGAATAAAATAAAATAGATAAGATTATTAAGGAAGCCAATGATATTGAAAGATTATTCCCAAACTATTTAAAATGTTGTGGGGAATCCCCTGGCGGTCCAGTGGTTAGAACTCTGTTCTAGGGCCTGGGTTCAATCCCTGGTCAGGGAACTAAAATCCTACAAGCCTCATGACGTGGCCAAAAAAAAAACAAATGAAAAGAATGAAACAAGTTCAAAGAAATAAATTTTTTTTAAATAAAAATGTTGTGATATTTTACATTATCAAAGTGAAAGTCTCTCAGTTGTGCCCAACTCTTTGTGACCCCATAGACTATACAGTAGATGGAATTCTCCAGGCCAGAATACTGGAGTAGGCCTTTCCCTTCTCTAGGGGATCTTCCCAACCTAGGGATTGACTCCAGGTCTTCCACATTGCAGGCAGATTCTTTACCAGCTGAGCCGCCACAGAAGCCCAAGAATACTGGAGCGGGTAGCCCATCCCTTCCAACAGATCTTCCCAACCCAGGAATCGAAGCAGGGTCTCTTGCGTTGCAGGCAGATTCTTTACTAACTGAGCTATCAGGTATTGATGCTGCTTTACTGGCACATTAAATTACAAGAACTGATGGCGCATGTATTAACAACCATTATTTTGACATCATGATGAAGGTAAATTGTATTCTGAGACATCTGCAAAGAACCTAATATAAATTATAAATATCTGTGATTTCTATTGGTGACACAGTCACAGATACCAATAATCCTCCTGGGGTTTGGTGCTAGCATTTTATACTAAATGAAATGCTAAATTCCAGTTAGTTTAGTAAGTAAATAAACATTATTTTTTCCCATTCAGTGTAGAAATACAGATTTTTTTACCCATTGACCCAGTAGGTTCATGGCCCCAAGTAAAAACCCCTGCCCTGGGTGAGAAGTTGCAACCATAGACTATTTAGAAGAGAATTCTCACATAGAAATCAAAACTCAAAGCTGGACAGAGCAGTATCAATCCTCTCCCTGATCCAGTTCAGGTCTGCTTCAGCCTGGAAGCTTGCTGTGGGAAGGGGGCCTTGGTCCCCCTGCTCTGTCCTGCACCCCTGACTACCACTTATTGCTGATATACTCCCCTCCAGGCTCCAAGCAGAGGAGCATGATACCAACATTATAAATGCCATTTATATGTGAGCAGGCCAGATCTCACAGAAGAAAAAGAATGTATATAGCCAATTGTTCTTGACCATCCAGTGTGCTGAAGTTTAAGGATAAAATGTTGTCCTTGCAGGAATGTGTTGTAGTCTACCTCTTGCTTTTATAGCTGCAGCTCTGTGGAGGAAGGAGAGAGTGAGATGAATTGAGAAAGCAGCAATGATATATATATATATATATATATATATACTACCATGTATAAAATAGATAACTAGTGGGAAGCTACTATATAACACAGGAGCCCAGCCTGGTGCTCTGTGACAACCTAGAGGGGTGAGATGGGATGGGAGGGAGGCTCACGAGGGAGGGGATATACATATAATTATGACTGATTCACGTTGTTGTATGGCAAAAACCAACACAATATTGTAAAGCAGTTACCCTCTAATTAAAAAATTAAATATTACAAATAGAGTACAACTAAAAAAGAACTGCAGCTCTGAAGCAAATCTGATTTAATCTATCTTATAGTCATGAACATGGGCTGAGGAAGTTAAGAAAGGTATAAAGATTGGGGATAACTGAGTTGAGAAGCAGAAATATTGAATGTTTTCCAGGGTGTGATGGCAATCATTTTTCTCCTCTAAAACTCCACTGAAACTAGAGTCAAATGCATTTTTCTTTTAAAGAATCAGAGCCAGAAAGGCAGAACAGGGACAAAATTATGAAGCTGGAAAGTAGATGGAAAACTTGGAACTGAGTTAACCTAAGAAGGCTGAATCTTAAGCTAGTAGTGTGGGGAAACTGAGCAATCTAGGTTTACACTGCAGATTTCCCAACAGACTCAGGAACTGGCAGAAGCAGGTACCTCTGGAACTAGGGGTTGGGGTATAAGGGAAGGTGGGGTGAAAGCAATTTGAGAAGCAGTTTTATCCTTAAGTATAAGTTTTATCCCTAAGTATATCCTCTCATGCTATGCCATTACTACTCTGAGCTAAGTATGGATATCTATTTTCTGCAGTAAAACAAGGATGCTAGATTGGGGGCTATACAAGGCATGGTTGAGTGTGCTGGTACTATTCAAAAAGCAGGAGAGTTAAATGACATGTCATCTGAGTGCTCAGCACTAAAAGCTAATACTACCCACTCAGCTTTCAGGACATTGATGCCTTTATCTTTCAGAGACTGAAAGACTTTCCCCTGGAATACTGACCAGATAAGAGGAAAGACCTTTACAAGAAATGACCCTGCCCCCATCACCCTACTGTAAAGTTCAAAATTG
Source organism: Bos indicus x Bos taurus (assembly GCF_003369695.1). Classification (NCBI taxonomy): domain Eukaryota; kingdom Metazoa; phylum Chordata; class Mammalia; order Artiodactyla; family Bovidae; genus Bos; species Bos indicus x Bos taurus. Next base: position 76,133,794 of record NC_040083.1, on the reverse strand, counting down.
GTAAATAGCTCCCATCACTTGAGCTTTCAATTAGGATGTTAGCTCCTCTGAACAATCGAAGGACCACTGGATTTTTATGGAAAGGTTCTAACATGGAAAATGGAGACCAAATAAAACAGGAAAATATCAAGTTGGGGAAATAGAGCTTATGCAGAGGAAAAAAAATCTTTCATTAAGGTATCTTGAGAGACAGACAAAACTGCTGTAGCCATGAAACAAGAACAAGATAGTATCAATAAGGAACATTCATAGAGCAAAAAATAAGATCTTAGAAATGAAAAACATGACAGTGGAATTTTTTAAAAGTAAACAATATAGAGTTTTGAAGACAGATTTGAGGAGTCTTCCAGAAAGAAAAGCACAAGGAAAGAGAAACCAGGAGAGAAGGAAGGAAGTATAATAGCCAAAACTAGCTGTTCCAGAAGGAAACAACAGGGAAAGCAGGATAACATAATCAATCAGTAGTCATGTACGGATGTGAGAGTTGGACCATAAAGAAGGCTGAGCACCAAAGAACTGATGCTTTCGAACTGTGGTGCTGAAGAGGACTCTTGAGAGTCCCGTGGACTGCAAGGAGATCAAACCAGTCAATCCTAAAGGAAATAAACCCTGAATATTCATTGGAAGGACTGATGCTGAAGTTGATGCTAAGAGCCAATCTTCCTTGGGAAAGACCCTGCTTCTGGGAAGGAATAAGAGCAAGAAGAGAAGGGGGCAACAAGAGGATGAGATGGTTGGATGGCACCATCGATTCAATGGACATGAGTTTGAGAAAACTCTGGGAGACTGTGAAGGACAGGAAAGCCTGGTGTGCTGCAGTCCAGGGGGTCTCCTGGTTTCTCTTTCTTTGAACTTTCTTTATGGAAGACTCCTCAAATCTATCTACAAAACTCTATATTGTTTACTTTTTAAAAATTTCTGCTGTCATGTCTTTCAATTCTAAGAGTCAGACATGACTGAGGGACTGAACGACAGTATAATCAAATGTCAAAGGCAAATGATAGAATCTCTCCTCTCTGCCCCTGTTGGTTATTGGTTCCATATTTCTGGGCTTCCCAGATAGTGCAGTGGTAAAGAACCTGTCTGCCAATGCAGGAGATACAGGAGACACAGTTTCAATCCCTGGGTCAGGAAGATCCTATGGAGGAGAGCATGGCAATCCACTCCAGGATCCCTGCCTGGAGAACCCCATGGACAGAGAAGCCTGGCAGGCTACAGTCCATGGGATCACAAACAGTTGGACTTGACTGAAGCAACTTAGCATGCATGCACACACCTGGGAGGCTGCTGTAGCTCTCTTGCCTGTATCCCACTCCCACTGCCTATCAGCTGCATGGAGTGAATGGCACCTGGAGTGAAGATCAGGGACATGGAAAGTAGTCCACGGAAGCAGGACATGGGAAGGGGCTGGACCCTTCCCTTAAGGGTAGGCAGGAAGAGAAACAGAAAGAAAGATCGTGTAGATGGGGGTCTGAGTACCTGGGATAGAAACTGACATGTTCCTGAAGAGGGCATGATAAGACAAAAGGATGGTTTGCTATCTAAAACCAGCGAAAGAACCTTGGTTCAAAAGAACCTTGAGCCAGGAAGCCACCTCAAGGTCCTCCTTTTGGAAGAAGAAGGCAAGTAAATCTCAGCTTCAGTGTTTGCCCACAGTGTAATAAAGAGCAGTGAGTTTAGCACTGAAGCTTCTGGGAGAGTACTACAAACACAAGGTTTTCTAAACAGATCCTTGTGGTTGAGTTAACTGCCAGCAGCCTATACTCAGCCCTACTGCTGTATCTCATTTCTACACCACCTACTCCTGGGATCCTTCTCCACTTTCCTCCTTCCCACCAGCCTTGCCTCCCTGCATATTCATGTATATATTTATATATGTATATTATATGGTGCTAAACTCAAGTCAGCTGTGGGCCCTGCCAGGATTTGCCTGGTGCTTTCCTCTCAGAGGGTGCCTCCTGTCCTTTCCCCAAAGATTCATCATATAACCTTGCTAGCTCCAGCCCTTCACTCCTGTCATCATTCCCCATTTCTTGATTATGTCTTACTGCATTGCAGAAAGCACCAGATGATTCACCTTGACTGTCAAAAGAAAACTTTTAAGGCTTTGGGAAAGTGTCTGGTTCCATTAAACAGACATGGAAAGTGGCCAGGAATCTAGAATTTAATGCCACACATGAATCTTCAAAAATCAGATAAAATGCTCAGAACAGAAGAGGGTCTATGGCCCCTTTACTTCTCTCTGACGATGCCCAATAATTGGATACTTCAGAGAAATATCTGTTTATCATTAATGTAATTACATGAAATTCTCTGAAACCCTTAGATTGAATGGAGTTCCTCCTACATACTGTTATAGGAAGCCTCTTGAATAACTTGCCATACTGAGATATTCCTAGAGCTCTTTCCTGCTTCCTGTGCAGTCAGCCTGCATCCCACCCCCACATCCAGCACCACCACCCAATGCATGAATGGATCTCTTTTTAGGGGCTGAACCCTGGTCTCTAGCATTGCAGGCAGATTCTTTACCACTTCAGCCACCAGGGAAGCCTATATATATATTATTTGGGGCTGCACTGGGTCTTCTTTGCTGCATACAGTATTTTTCCAGCTGTGAGTGGGGGCTACCCTCTAGTTGCAGTGTGCAGGCTTCTTGTTGCAGTGGCTTCTCCTGTTGCAGAGCACAGGCTCTATGATGTGCAGGCTTCAGTAGTTGCAGCACTTAGGCTCAGTAGTTGTGGTGCACTGGCTTAATTGCTCTGCAGTATGTGGGAATCTTTCCTGACCAGAGATTGAACCAGTGTTCCCTGCATTGCAAGGCAGATTCTTAACCACTGGACCACCAAGGAAGCGCCAGAATGGACCTCTTAATGGTGGCCATCATACTCATATTCCCTTGACCTCCTGAGGAGGCATAAGTGGACCCTGTCCTAGCTTCTCCTGTTAACTAGGTTGGAGCAGGAACTGGTCTCCCTGGAAGGAAGACTGGAACCACAGACCATTAAGAAGTTCATGGCAGAACAGCATAGCTCAAGGCTGTACTTGTTCTACTCAATTTAAGGTTAAGTATAAGTAAAAGATTTGGATCACCCCTTTCCCTCTGGAAGGAAACTTCTGGCTAAAGTGGCCAGAGAATCATTTCAGACAATGATGATAAACATGAATAAAGGGCAGCAAAATCACAACACAAGGAAAACATTACAAAATCCCTGGGCATGTGTTTTTGCAATTTTCAGGCCAAATGTGTGACCCTTGGAGAGGACGCAGACTTTAAGGTCAATTTCACAAGAATGGAATGTGGAAAAAATCATCAGAGTCAGAATCTGACATTTGACAAGTTACTTAATATTTCTGAGCCCATTTCTTCATCTGAGAAACAGAGAATAACAGTATATTCAAACCCAAAACATCATTCACTGTTAATGTGCTGGTAATTCCCAAAGCCACTTCTCTGCACTAGCCATTCCTCTGGGCTCTAGTTGTACAGTCAATAGCCAGGGGAAGCTCTGTCTTGCTCCAAAGACAGTGCAAACTAAGCCAAATTTTCCAAACATCCTCCACACCACCAAATTGTTTTCTAATGTCAGGGAATGGATGCCACTATACATCTACTCAGACCATACACCAAGTCAGTCACTGGGTTCTAATTTTGATATCAAGTTGCCCCCCTTTCTCTATTTTTTACTGTCTCTGCTTATAGTTCAGTTTCTCACCCTTTCTTTCCTGAACAACTACAGTATCCCCGGGGCTTAGAATAGTGGCTGGCACATGCATAGCAATACTTAATAGTACTTGATGCAAAGTCTGGACTGAGGGAGCACAGCAATTAATACATCAGTGTGATGAGTGCTATGGTATGTCTTGTCCTGCCACAGAAGGAAGTACTCAGCTGATGAGGATGACTGTTCAGTTCAGTTCAGTCACTCAGTCATGTTCGACTCTTTGCGACCCCATGAATCACATCACACCAGGCCCCCCTGTCCATCACTATCTCCCGGAGTTCACTCAAACTCACATCCATCGAGTCAGTGATACCATCCAGCCGTCTCATCCTCTGTCGACCCCTTCTCCTCCTGCCCCCAATCCCTCCCAGCATCAGAGTCTTTTCCAATGAGTCAACTCTTCGCATGAGGTGGCCAAAGTACTGGAGTTTCAGCTTTAGCATCATTCCTTCCAAAGAAATCCCAGGGCTGATCTCCTTCAGAATGGACTGGGTGGATCTCCTTGCAGTCCAAGGGACTCTCAAGAGTCTTCTCCAACACTACAGTTCAAAAGCATCAATTCTTCGGTGCTCAGCCTTCTTCACAGTCCAATTCTCACATCCATACATGACCACTGGAAAAACCATAGCCTTGACTAGATGGACCTTTGTTGGCAAAGTAATGTCTCTGCTTTTCAATATGCTATCTAGGTTGGTCGTAACTTTCCTTCCAAGGAGTAAGCGTCTTCTAATTTCATGGCTGCAGTCACCATCTGCAGTGATTTCGGAGCCCAAAAAATAAAGTAGGGTGGCATAAAGGGGTCACAATAAAAATGACCTTGAGAGGCATCTTGCGCTTAACAATTAAAATATCTGAGTACTTACCATGTGCCAGGAACTGTGTCAGACATAACAGTCACCAAGACACATGCCTTGACCAAGGTCATTATCTTATGGGGTAGAAAGTCTCATACGCACAAACCGTCTAATCAAAATATACTTGGATGTCCAATGTTTATCTCAAAACTGTTTATCCCTGTCCCACCACCCCCACCACCCAATCATACATACTAAACCTGCTCCAATCACTGTATTTGCCACATTAGTTAATGGCATCTGTCTTTTGCCAGTTGTTCAGGCCAAAGATAATGGTGTCATCCCTGACTTACGTTTCTAACAATCAGCTTCCAGTACATCAGTAAATCCTATTGTCCCTGCCTTCAAAATGAAACCAGAATCAGAAACAAAATGAAACCCCTTCTTGCTTCCTCTGCTACGATGATTGCAGCAGTAGTTTCATAACTAATCACCCTGCTTCTTCCTGAGACCATACAGTCTATTCTCAACACAGAAGCCCTATGTGCTCAGGGAGGGTACTGGCTACAGATGATGGGTGGACAGATAGAGGAATATAAAACCATGAGGCCAGATAAGGTCACCAAAGGAAAGAGTGTAAATGGACAGATCTGAGGACTGGACTCTGGACATTTTGACATTAAGAAATTGGAAGGGAAAAGAAGAACCAGGAAGCAGAGGAGACTGAGAAGCAGTAACCAGGGAGGAAGAAGGAAATCCAGAAGAGTGTGGCATACTGGAGGTCAAGAGTGGGGAATATAGCAAGGACAAAGTTGGTCAACTGCATGAAAAGTTGCAAATTGGCCAAGTAAGATGAGGATGCAGAGTTGACCACTAGATTTAACAACACAGAGATCACTCGCAGCTTTGAGAACAGACTCACACATGATGGAGGTGACGGCATGACTGGAGTGGATTCAAAAGAGAATGAAAGGAGGGCAGTTGGTGATAGCAAGTGTAATTAATTCCTTCAAGGAGGTTTGTTCCACAGAGGTGCAGAAAAACAAGGATATAGCTATAAGAGAAAATGCAACCCAGGGCGGTTGCGAGGGGTTTTTTAAAAGGGGGAGCAACCCCCCTAGGTGGCTCAGATGGTAAAGAATCTGCCTGCAGTGTGGGAGACCTGGGTTTGATCCCTGGATTGGGAAGATCCCCAGGAAGAGAGCATGGCAACCCACCCCAGTATTCTTGCCTGGAGAATCCCCACGGACAGAGGAGCCTGGAGGGCTACAGTCCATGGGTTCAGAAACAGTCGGACACAACTGAGAGACTAAGCACCCTGAGACTTAATGTGCTGGATGCTAGCATCAATGATGCAGTTGAGGTGTGATAAACTGATACTGCAGGAGAGGAAGGAGAGAAGGCTGGAGTCCTGTGGTGGTGGAGAGATGAGGAGATAGGAGCAAATATCCAAGTCCTGGAGCTGGTCTTGGAAAAAGCACAGACAGTTGGCTGGTGGTTAGTAGAGAGAAGAAGCCATTAATGAGATAGACTTTGAACATTAGAAGAAAGGTTGCTCCCACATGTAAGACAGCCTGGGCAAAGACTTAAAGAGTAAATGAGGGACTCCCCTGGTGGTCCAGTGGTTAAGAATCCACCTGCCAACACAGGAGACAAGAGTTTGACTCATAGGCTGAAGGGATTCCACGTGCCACAGAACAACTAAGCCCATGTGCTGCAGCTACTAGGCCCACATGCAGCAAATACCGAAGTTCACAGTCTAAAGCCCATGCTCTGCAATAACAGAAGCCACTGCGACTAGAAGCCCGCACACTGCAAAGATAGAGTAGGCCCCCGCTCACCAAAAACGGAGAAAGCCGAGTATAGCAATGAAGACCCAGCACAGCCAAATAAATAAATAAACTTTTTTTTAAAGTTTTTTTTACAATCTTAAAAGAGGAACTGGGAAGGGACCATGGCTGAGGGTAGAGGATGGGAGTATGAAGAACCAAAGCTGAATGTCAAAGGTGGAAATGGATTCTGGAAGTTACCATGAGAAATTACTATTTCAGCGTAAGCACTAGGTGTCCAAGGTGGTTGAGTTGCTGATCATATGTGTGAAGAAGATGCTCCTGGAAGCAGGAGCAGCAGGAAAGACTGCAGAGATCTTCTAGATGCATGCAGCCTCGGGCATGAGGCTAGAGACACAGAAGTATTGCAGGCGTGGCATCCTAGTGTCCAGCCAGAAACCAGGGATGTCTGCAGGTGGGAAGAGAGAACTGGGAAACAGAAAGAGAGAGAGGCTGCCCTGAGTGGATGGGAGGGACCTCTGCTTTGCACACCTCGTTTCTCTCACAAGGTGACACTTCTGCATTCTCACCTTCTGACCTACCACAGAGGAGCCAAAAGCTGCAGTAAGGACAGGAAGTGCTGCAGCTTCCTTGCCATATGGTGTGGGGCTCTGTGGGGTTCCCCTGCCTCACTGATTCCCAAGGAAATCCAGGATGGCTCAACATACATCAGACCAGGAGGTGGAGGCAGGACTCTTCCTCTGTGAGGACCCAGCATGTAGCACAATGTGTCCTGCAAGCAGGATGCAGAAAAGCCAGGATGGGAAGAAGCAAGAGTGTCCCTCTGGATGGTGATACTGTGCCCTCAAGAGGAGGAGGCACAAGGCTCAGCCCTGCTGAGCCACACCCTCCATTGTTTCCCTAAAGCATCCCCAAAGATCAGAGGAGGTCTTGTGTCAGGCACATCCTGCCAGCCTACTGGGAGTTGAAAAGAGAGCCACAGAGGAGAGGAGAGGGAGGCCCAAATGAAGGGAACTGACTAAGCATCAACTGGGAAGCTGAGGTTAGTGTGCAAACATCCTGGCTTAGGTGGAGCAGGTCCTTCCGATGTATCCTACTTGCTGGATGCCAGCCCTGGCATCTGCTGCTGACCAAGTCCTGCAACAAAGGGCTGGGGGCAGAGAGATGACCTTCAGGATTCTCAATTTCTCAGCAAAATCAAGAGCTGAGAGAACACAGGCTCAGAGCCTAGGATTTATGCAGGATGGTGTAGTGGGATGAAGTCTCACTCATCCCATCCTATAACCCTAGCACAAGCCCCACCATCCAGCTCCCCCTTGGCTCAAGAGCTAAAATCAGAATGAAAACCCTCATGGCAGAGCACAAACTCCAGAACTGCTGGCAGATGCTAGGAATACAGTGGTGCTTGCTTGGGAACTTTGGAGTTTGCCTCTCTGCTCTGAGGTACCACCCCGTCCTGACATGGAGCCCTTATCCTGATCTCTGCAGAGAGCCTTTCAGAATTCTAGAGAGGATTTCAGGCAACCAACTTCCTGCAGTGGGGGGATGGCTTCTCCACAGAATCACTTCTCCTGTAAAACACTGAGTCTTAGCAAACAGGGACTGTGGCTGCTTCGTTTCTGTACCACCTCAACAAACACGGGGTGGGCACAGGAATAAACACCACTGGAGATGCTGCTTCCTGTGCCATGTGACAGGAGCTGAGTCTCTGCTCTTCCCCAGTCAGCCAAGCCTGTTGCTGTACCTGCTTCAGGGCAGAGGCCTGGGCTGTCGGAGAAGGAAGCACAGAGTCCACTGCAGGGAGAGGAAAGAAGGGAGGACGGCCCCGAGTGCAGGCGGGGACATGAGGAGTGAGAACAGTGCAGGCACGCAAGGTGCTGGGGGAGGCCGAGGACCTGTGCCTAACGGGGCTTGGAGAGGACTGTCCCTTCCCAGGCACAGACACAGTGAGGCCAGGACCCTGTGTACTTGCTCTGATGGGAGCACGGGAGGAGAGAGGGGGCCTGAGAAGGGGCCAGAAGGCGATCTGTTTCCAGAAGGAGGGGTGCCTGCTGCCAGCTGCCCCCCTTTCCCACCCTGTCCCCCTCCTCCACTGGAACGTCTCTGGGTCCACAGCCAGGCAGAGAGCATACTGGGGGCTTTCCAGAGTGTATCATTCCCAAGGTCAGGCCCCACACTGAGGCCCCAGGGGCAGGGCCCCGGGCAGGCAGCCGGACACATGGGAATCCAGACAGCGGGAAGGGAAAGGAAACCATCTCTTGCGGTAAACAGCGCTGGCAGCTGGGGTGCATTAGAGAGGGGCAGGGGAAAGTGAGAGGCCAGAGCAGAGCCTCACTGCAGTTAAAGACACACGGTTACAGACACAAGAGGACATAATTTCAGTGACGCCACTCAGAGACTAACTCGGAGTAGCCAGAGACACATTCAGAAAACACACCTCCAGAGACTCATAAACACCCAGCCTCAGACATGCTCCACCGACCCTGGCACCACACACATGGAACAGACACAGCCCCCATCCTGCAGGCCACAAACACAAATGCATTCCAAATCCAGCCTGTAAAGTCTTTCTCCTCCATAAATCCTCTTAGGCCACCTCAGCCCAGGCCTGTTCATCCACCTCTAAACTCCAATTTGGAATTTCTGTCCCATTGCCAGTCCTTTAATAAGGACAGTCTTGGATCCACGTGCATACCTCTGCCTTCAACAACTTGGCTGTGTGCTTTGAAGAAATGTCACAGTCAGCAAGTGAGTCCCTAGTCCTCTTCAGCAGCCCCATCCTTCACTTACACACCCATTCCCACCCCCAGGAGCGTCCCCAGTTTGCTGCAGGGCCCTGACTCTAAGTCAGTCTCTCCGATGCAGCAGAAAAACAATCTAAAGGAAGAGTCAACCAAACAGACCTACTCCATCAAGGTAATACTAGTAGGTTTTACCAAAAAAATCTTTACATTACCTTATGCTTACCACTCTTTACTTGCAATCTGTGATGATATGTCAGTGCGATTCCATGCATAGTCCTAACGCTAACCCTGACCCTAGGCAGCCACACATGGGGTAATGTCTGCAACTACACTGAGCACACAAACCTCACACACTGAGGAAGGAAAGGGTCATCTGCAGTCCAGGGACCCTACAGTTCCCTCAATAACATCTGCACAGTCATCAGGGCACCCAATCCCTAGAGGCCTCAGTACTCAGCTGGGAGCTCAGGAGCACCAGTGCACCCAGGTCCTTTGACCCTTGTTAGATGTATGAGCCCTCAGGGGCCCAGCTCACCCCCAGCCCTGTTCTGGGACTAGCTCAGCTTCTGGGCTAAAATTCCTGCCATACCCCTCCTGGCTCCTGCCTGCCAAGCTGGGAGCATCTGTTGTCCTGGAACCCCCATCAAGCAGGAATGAATGGGCCTGGGGTTGAAGGGAATGCGGGCTCTTCCCAATGTGGGGGTTTCCAGACTGGTGAACCCACAACTAGGACCGCTACCCCAGAGCCTGGCCCGTGTGCCTGTCCTAAAGAGGTGGCTGCCAACACTGGGGGAGTAGGGGTGGACAGCACATTCCCCACCTCTCCTCTAGGTCTCGATCTGGTCACAGAGTGTGTTCACTCTGTGCTCATCAGCAAGTAAAGCTAAAGGGAGTCACATGCACCTCCCTCACCCTCACCCTCACCCTCAGCACAGGACGTCTGGTGTAACACACCTCTGTACCTCAGCCACTGCAGAGACTGTCCAATACCACCTAGGCTCCATCAAGAGCTCATCAAGCCCAAATCTTACCCAACAGACTAGAACACTTAAGTGGCTACTCACATGTCATATGTGCAGCCATTCGAGTCTCTGTGTCACCTTCCTTAATGTCTACACCCAGGTTGGTTGCAGGACCAAGAGAGGGGTTGGTTCAGGGCTGCAAGCTCCATGATATGCACATGAGGTGCTTGAGAAATTAACAAAATCAGCTTACCATCTAGATAAACATGATTGCCAAGTACTGCACAAAGAGTGAGATTTTACTCTATTTGTAAGTTAATTGGCTATCATGTTACTGTTCCATGAATGCTGGTAGAAGACGCAAGACTCCTGGGTCTGATGTAAAGGATTTTATTACTCATAGCACAGGCATAGCAAGAGCTTTAGCATAGGTTTGTGCATCAGTTTCCCATGACTACCAAGTACCAAGGCGTTGGCACAGGATATATGGTAGATGCCTGCACATACAGTGGGCTGTGTTACAAGAGGAATATCTGTAAGGCAGTAAGGCAAATGTGTGTGGCAATGAAGTTTGGTGATTCACTGCTTTTATAGTAAGAAGAATCAGGCCTAATCTTTGTCCAGGGGAGATGTTGCTTTATCTGTCAAGGCAGCTTGTTGCAAATTCAATTGTGAGAAATGGTCTGGGAAACAGGGTTTTGCAGTCTTGGCCTACCTAGTAAGAACATTCAGGAATCCTAAAGGCCTAAGGTGGTTTGCCTCTCAACAGTGATTAGCAATGGGTAAAAATAAATGGCTGGTGAAGGAGAAAAAAAAAAAAAACGAAACAAAACCAACCAGCTTTATCTATACCAGAAGTCCCAGGGGAGATACTCCAGTTAAAAAGGAAATCAATTAACAAAGCCTCAACAAAGAATGCTTATTCGTTACTTCTTTAACTGACAGGTGCAACTGAGGTTCTCTTGGTCCTTATCAAGGGAGAGAGAAGATACTATCATAGGGACAATGTGAATACTGAAAAAACTGGTAACCTGAGAATAGTTCAGAAAAATCTTCAAGGGGCAGGGGAAGGTGGTGGCAAATAACAGTAGAACCTGAAAGCTGAATAGGTCCATTTGGCAGAATGAAATGGAAAAAATGAGAGCCAATGACAACCTAAACCTTTCCATGTTAGAAGCAAAAGTCTCTGAAGTGGCTTCTCCTCATGATTCCTACCTGGTGTTCATGCTTTGTGTAATCTCATCCTCCTGAGTATGGGTGGACATGTGATTTGATTCTAATCCACAGAACACAGCAAAGGTGATGGGATGCCACTGCATGATTATATTACATAAGACAGTCTTCTAGCATACTCACTCTACAGACTACCTCCTGCCTTGATGAAGTGGCCATGCTGGGAAAGCCCATGTGGCAAAGAACTGTAGGTGGCCTCTAGGAACTGTGTGTGGCCTTTAGTTGTTGTTGAGAGTGGTCTTCAGTTGAGAGCAAGCAAGAAGCTAGGCTCTCAGTACCACAACTGCAAAGAAATGAATTCTGCTAACAAGCTGAGTGAGCCTGGAAGATTCTTCCCCAGTCAAGCCTCCAGATGAGAACACAGCCCAGACAACACTGCACCAACTGCAGCCTTGTAAGACCCTAAGAAGAGGACCAAGCTGGTCTCTTGACCCACAGAAATTGTTGTTGTTGAGTCACTAAATCATGTCCGACTCTTTGCAATCCCATGGACTGCAGCATGTCAGGCTCCTCTGTCCTCTACTACCTCCTGGAGTTGGCTCAGATTCATATCCATTGAGTCAATGATGATATCTAACCATCTTATCCTCTGAGGCCACAGAGACTATGAGACAATAAATTGTAGGCTGTTTTAAACTACATCTACAGTAATTTGTTACCCAGTAATAGAAAATACACTGTTGTAACCACGAAAAAGAAGCATCTGTAAGGCGGTAAGGCATATGTCTGCAGTATGGAATTTGTGCATAAGCAAGGCACATCCTAATTCCACAGTATGAGCCAGGGAAGAAATAGAGGAGAAGGCATCTAGGGAACTCCTCTCCCTCAGCTTATTCTATAAAGACGTGTAGCTAGGGAGAGCCTGCAGCCCTCCTTATAGGGCTGGAAACATCTCATCCTGCATATTAAATGTAAGTTATCCTTTTGTGCCTTCATGCAGACATTCCTAAAAGGCTCAAAATTATAATTAACAGTGATCTTCAGAACATGTGGAAGGGTATTCCCCAGGGCTTCCCAGGTGATGCTACTGGTAAAGAACCTGCCTGCCAATGCAGGAGATATAATAGACTTGGGTTCAATCCTAGGTTGGGAAGATCCCCTGGAGGAGGGCATGGCAACCCATTCCAATATTCTTGCCTGGAGAATCCCATGGACAGAGGAGCCTGGCAGGCTACAGCCCATAGGGTTGCACAGAGTCGGACATGAATGAAGTGACTTAGCACACCCACACAGGGGTGTTCTCCAAGAAATGAAAACACAAAAGAAACTTTTGAAAAGTAGGGAAGCAACCCAAAACAAAGGGTTTTACAGAGAGAAAAATGAGCCCCAGATTTTTCAGTTCAGGAAGGAGGAACAATCGAGATAGTTCCCACAGCTTTACACAGAGTAGGTATTCAATAAATTTTTCTTGAAGAAATGTTGAAAAGATGAGTAAGGAAAACTAAAAGTTGTGTTTTTTTTATATCAATGTCAGACCCTCTCTCTAGTTCAATGTGGGCTAAAGGGGGATGAGAAGACCGATTCTTCAGAACTCATTTCTAGAAACTATGCAATCACAAGCTCATCATATCCATTGTGTTTCCTCAGAGGTGGAGACTAAATGGTGAGCTAAGTTTAGCACAACCTAGATAGCATATTCAAAAGCAGAGACATTATTTTGCCAACAAAGGTCCATCTAGTCAAGGCTACGGTTTTTCCTGTGGTCATGTATGGATGTGAGAGTTGGACCTTGAAGAAGGCTGAGCACCGAAGAATTGATGCTTTTGAACTGTGGTGTTGGAGAAGACTCTTGAGAGTCCCTTGGACTGCAAGGAGATCCACCCAGTCCATTCTAAAGGAGATCAGCCCTGGGATTTCTTTGGAAGGAATGATGCTGAAGCTGAAACTCCAATACTTTGGCCACCTCATGTGAAGAGTTGACTCATTGGAAAAGACTCATGCTGGGAGGGATTGGGGGCAGGAGGAGAAGGGGACAACAGAGGATGAGATGGCTGGATGGCATCACTGACTCAATGGACGTGAGTCTGAGTGAACTCCAGGAGTTGGTGATGGACAGGGAGGCCTGGCGTGCTGCAATTCATAGGGTCGCAAAGAGTCAGACACGACTGAGCGACTGATCTGATCTGATCTGAAGGTTAGCAGGGATGATGTTAGGTAACCAGTACAACAGATATGATATCTCTGCTCATGGGAGAAAGCTACTAAATTTTGGAATTTAGTCAGTTTCCATAACCCATCACATTTCTTTTGGATATTTATCCTAGAGTAGAATTTCTAGGTCATATGGAAGTTCTTTTTAATATTTTGAAGAACCATGAAACATTTTCCACAGTAGCTGCACCATTTCACACTTCCACCAGCAATGCAACAGGATTCGAATTTTTCCAAAGCCTTGCAGACACATTATATTCCTTTTTTCTCTCAAGAACAGCCTTCTGTGGATGTGACTATCTCATTACAGTTTGACTTTTTTTAATATCTCATTGCATTTCCCTACTGACTAATGATGTTGAGCATCTTTTCATGTGCTAGTTGACCATTTGTATATCTTCTGTTTGAAGAAATGTATATTCATGTCCTGTCCTCTCCCCATTCTTGAATTAGGTTGGATTTTTTGCTCTTGTTGAGATGTAAAAGTTTCGTTTTTAACTGGATATTAACCCCTTGTCAGCTGTAGATCTGCAAATATTTTCTCCCATTCCATGGTTGTCTTTTCACTTTCACAACAGCGTCCTTTGATAAACAAAAGTTTTAAATTTTGATAAAGCCCAATTTTTCTATTTTTTCTTTTTTTGTCTGTGCTTTTGATGTCATACTTAAGAAACCATTCCCAAATCCAAGACCATGAAGATTTTCTCCTTCTTTCACTTAAGAGTTTTATAGTTCTAGATCTTAGACAAACATACATTCTCGTTGCAGTCTCTGATATTTCTTTCCAAATAAAATCTGAAAACCATATTTCATGATTCTAATCCTTATAACCTTTCTCAAATTGCTTAATCTGTCTCAGTTTAATTATCCCTCAAGAGATAATTTCACAAGGTTGTTTTAAGAGTTATAGGTTTAAACATTGCTAGTGTAGTGCCTAGCACACCGGTGCTCAATAAACCTTTATTTCCTTTCTTTTTTCCTTCAAAGTACTTTCTTTACAGGACCTGCCAGAGTCAGTTATTCTACCTGATTTTACCGTTTTATTCCTGAGGGTCAAGTCTAGGGTCTCAAATCTCCTTTCTTTGTTTCAGAGGACTCGCTGGTCCTCCCCAACTCCCCTAACCTTGTTCTCTTATCGAAGTTAATGCCTCCACACTAACATCCGGCTTGGAGCCAACTGAGCTACCACAGAGCATACTCATTCTAACAGGGTTTGGGGAGGAATGGACAAAATCCAGCCCCACAGGGCTCCTGCCTCTCGACCATGTTGGAGGGACACAACCTAGGGCACATTAAACCCTGAAGGAGATCAAGGCCAGAGATCTTTGGGCATAAGGGAAGATACTCCTGAATCCCTCCCACCACTTAGATTCCTTCCAGGCAGTTCTGGGGCAGAACTCAGGTCCTCCCGTATACCAGTCCTCTGCGGGGTCCATCCCCACGGTGCAGGGTCCTGAGGCTCCCTTCTGTTCCCGAATCGTCTTCCACTGAAACAACACCAGAGACCACCCCTGCCCTCTCACAGGTCTCCATCTAGCGTCCTCCACACAGGGCCTCCCCATGGCAGCAAATGCAGAGAGCACCCCGGAGTCTCCATTCACACGAGGTCTTCCCCGTGTGGCAGCTCCGCTTCTGGCACGCTCCCAGAGGGTAGAAGCAGGGACCCCTGAGGTTCACTTGAGGTTCATCCACTCACAAAGGGACCGCTCCGGGGCGGCCGCAATACCACACCTCAGAGTCCACGGAGGGCTGTCCGCTGCCCGCAGACCAGCCCCTCATGGTGCTTGCCCGTTCCCCGCCGCCCCCGTCCCCGCTTACCGGACGGTCAGGCTGCGGGACGCTAGCCCGGGGCTGCAGGTCTCCCGCCTGCCGGGGCTGGCCAAGTGCCGCGAGCAGGCGGAACACGCAGAGAAGCACGCTGAGGCAGAGCAGCCGATGGAGGGGGCCTCAGGGTGCCCGCGCGGCCCGAGCACACCACCCTCTGGCCGCGCGCCTGCGGCGCGTGCGCACGCGAGCAACGGCCTCCGCGGGCAGGGAGGTGCGCGCCCTGCCCTGCCTCCTGAGCCTCGACGCTCGGCCCTCGCGCGGCAGCTAGCCACGGCGCGTGCGAATGAGGCGCCGAGGGACCACTGGAGGGTGGTGGCTCGGCCCGGGCTTGGTGGCCCGCTCCTATGAGCTGCGGGTTCGGGTCCCTGTGGGCGCTCCCCATCAGCTCCGCAGCAAGGTTAGTGCCTGCCTGGAGGAGACAGTCTGAGAGGGGCCTCCTCGGGGGTTGCGGCCGCTCCCAGTTCCGCCACCTTCCTGGGGAGGTCGGAATGATTCACCCAGCGGCCTGGGCCGGGGTCTGCCTCTCCTGTCAAGGCCAGCTGCCCACTCGGGCCTCAGGTCATATGGTAGTTCTGTGTTTAGTTTTTTAAGGAACCTCCATCACTGACTCGATGGACGTGAGTCTGAGTGAACTCCGGGAGTTGGTGATGGACAGGGAGGCCTGGCGTGCTGCGATTCATGGGGTCGCAAAGAGTCAGACACGACTGAGCGACTGAACTGAACTGAACTGAACTGATAATGTTCTTCACAGTGGCTGTATCAATTTACATTTCCACCAACAGTTTGAGAGGGTTCCCTCTTGTGCACATCCTCTCCAGCACTTATTGTTTGTAGGTTTTTTGATAATTGCCTTTCTGGCAGTGTGAGGTGATACCTCATTGTTTTGTTTTGCATTTAGATAATAATTAGTGATGTGGCACATCTTTTCACATATCTCTTGGCCATCTGTATGTTCTGTGTGACTTCTTTGGAGAGATGTCTATTTAGGTCTTCCACCCATTTTTGATTGGATTTTTTTTTCATATTGAGCTCTATGAGCTGTTTATTTTGGACCTTTTGTCTGTTGCTTCTTTTTTGTCTGTTGCTTCTTTTGTGTTTGTTGCTTCTTTTTTGACCCACCTCCTAGAATAATGAAAAGGAAAGCAAAAATAAACCACTGGGACCCAATTAAACTTAAAGGATTTTTCACAAGAAAGGAAACCATAAACAAGGCAAAAAGACACCTCTCAGAATGGGAGAAAATATTTGGAATAGTTCTTGATTGGCAACCTGAACATACTCCAGGTTCCCCAGGGGCCACTTTTGTAACCTGGTTTATATTTGAAAAATAGGTTATATTTTCAGATGGCTCACTGCTAAGGCATGGGATATGCATGTCCCCTGAGATGCAGTGTGAAGCATACTGAGAGAATGTGATGAGTGGATGAGAAAACAAAGGTTTGTTCATGTTGAATCAGAGACCTATTAGAATTCTGATGGCAGGAAGTCTGCAGATAGGTCATTTGAGGAGGATTTTTGGATGAAGTCAGTAAAGGTCAAAGTGAAACAGAAAAGCTATCTCACTCTCAGGACTATAAGTTTATTTTTTGAGGCAAGTTTTGCAATTTTATAGTGGGCAGCCAGATCAAACACAGGAGCTAAAGAATCAGCTTTCTTACCATCTAAGATACTGTTACACAGTCCATTCACATTTACTGTTATTATTGATATGGTTAGATTTATCTCTGCCATTCTGAGTTTGTTTTCTCTGTTTCATATCTTTTTTGCTCTTTCCTCCTTACTGCCTTCTTTTGCATTAAGTGAATGTATTCTGAAATTGTTTACCTTAGACTGGGACTTGAACACACGTGTATGGGAATGAAACCCAGCCAAAACCCTGCTTGGGACTCTAATCCACATGGCTGGGACTCAAACCCAGCCAAAACCCATAGTACCTGGTTTCAGGACCTAATGAAGCTCAGGTTCTTGTCTTGAAAAACAGACAACAAGATGCCTTGATGTTTCACTGCAGAAAGAATTCAGTGAGAGACAAAGTGATAGGTAAGAAGTGGATTTAGAGAGAAACACACTCCACAGACAAGAGTGTGGACCATCACAGCTAAGTGTAGTGGCAAACAGTGGCATGGTTAGTTTTTATGGGCTGGGTAATTTCATATGCTAATGAGTGGGAGGATTATTCCAACTATTTTGGGGAAAGGATGGGGATTTCCAGGAATTGGGCCACTGCCCACTGCTTGGTCTTTTGACAGTGCCTTGGAACTGTCATGGCACCTCTGAGTGTGTCAATTAGCTTGCTGATTGAGGATCAAGGTCTAGTTGAAGTCAACTTGTCTTCCATCTTGGACCCATTTGATTCTAATAAGTTTATGTTTTATCTATGTCATGCTTTCAAAAGTTGTGCCTTGTCCATTTCCCTCCTGTTAGTATTCTAGTGTAAAATTTAACGATTTCTTTTGATGATCATACTAGGTAATAAGGTTTTCTGTGTGCATGTGTGCTAAATCACTTCAGTCCTGTGGGACTGTTTGCAACCCTATGGACTGTAGCCCACCAGGCTCCTCTGTCCATGGGATTTTTATATACACTTAATTATTTCCTTAAGATAAATTCCTAGAAGTGGTATTATTGAGTCCAAAAATTGGCACATTTATAAGCCTTTGATATCCATAGCCACTTCCCCTTCTTAAGGAGTTGTCTCAGTTTACATTCCTACCAGCAAAGCTTTATGTGTTGTTGACTGATCCTAGGTATCAGTCTCATAGAGTTGAGCTTCCTTTACATAGCTGGCTCTTATATAAATACTGGAATGTGAGCTGAAATCTAGCAAGTGAATGCTGATTTAATGTTTAGAATTGAGGATCACCTATGAAAAGAGCTCCTTGGTATTTAGCCCCTGTTGTTATTTAATGGAAATTTTCTTGATAAGTTTTTATAATAAAGTATAGCTTTTTATCTCAGATCCTACCATGTCTTAGCCAATCTCAGAATGAGAATGAGGACATGGACATATTATTGATCTACTTGACTAGCACCTCAGCCAACCTTAACGTTGGAGAGATATAATAGTTGCTTTCTTTAAAGCAAGACATTTTTCAGGTCTTCTGCCCATTTTATAATCAGGTGGTTTGTTTGTTTTGATATTGAGTTGTATGCACTATTTATATATTTTAGATATTAACCCCTTATCAGTTATATCATTTGGAAATATTTTCTCTCACTCAGTAGATTTTTCTTTTCATTTCATTGATGGTTTCCTTTGCAAAATAGATGACATTTTAAAGTTCCTGTCACTGAGTCCCAAGGACTCATTGATTGGGCAGATGCTTCCCTCTAGTGCTTGTGTGCTCAGTCGTGTATGACTCTTTGCAACCCTGGGCTCCTCTATCCATGGGATTTTTTCCAGCGAGAATACTGGAGTGGGTTTCCATGCCCTCCTCTAGGGAGGGGATCTTCCCAACCCAGGGACTGAACCTGTATCTCCTGTGTCTCCTGCATCACCGATGGATTCTTTACCCGCTGAGCCATCAGGGAACATCTCTGGCTGTCATTTACTGGTAGCTGCTGCACTGCTGCGTAGTGTAGCAACCTGCTGTGTGTGTGCTGGTAGTCTTGCTGCCTGACACTACTCTGAGGATTCCTGTCCAACTCCCTAGAAATCTTAGCTCTTTGTCACTAATAAAAATGCTTTTGTATAAAAACATTGCTTCTGAGTGGCAGCAACTATGCCTCTCTGTCCCCAGAACCTGGGACAAAACACAGTGTAACTCCTTTGTAAGGCTCATGTTGAGGGACAAAAATCATAGCAGTGGCCTCTCTGTGAGGATTTTTCTTATGAGGCTATGATATGACCCACGGTACGTGTTAATCAGTAACCTTGAAGTTTCCTAAAGAAATTCTATTATAGCAATAATTGAGGTGCTGTAGCATTATTGGAGAAGGCAATGGTACCCCACTCCAGTACTCTTGCCTGGAAAATCCCATGGACGGGGGAGCCTAGTGGGCTGCAGTCCATGGGGTCGCTAAGAGTCGGACATGACTGAGTGACTTCACTTTCACTTTTCACTTTCATGCACTGGAGAAGGAACTGACAACCCACTACAGTGTTCTTGCCTTGAGAATCCCAGGGACAGGGGAGCCTGGTGGACTGCCATCTATGGAGTCACACAGAGTCGGACACGACTGAAGTGACTTAGCAGCAGCAGCAGCAGCATTATCATGGAAGAAGGAAATGGCAACCCACTCCAGTATTCTTGTCTGGAAAATCCCATGGACAGAGGAGCCTGATGGACTACAGTCCATGGGGTCGCAAAAGAATCAGACATGACTGAGCAACTAACACAAAGCATAATCATGGAAGCAGAATCTGACTTTAGCAAGTTTTCTAGAAACAGATGAGTCTGAATCCTTTACAGCTTGTAGCCCTCCAGAGTTCTCTATTAACCATGAAATAGGAAGGGTAAATGTGAAGGCCCATGCCCACATCATTTTAATGAACACACTCATGTGTTCATTACATGAATGTGCCCCTGTTTAGGAAGGCACTGGTCCCATTGCCCTGTCCACACAAGCACCCTCTGTCAGTGCATACAGAATCAATAAATAAACCTGTACTAAAGACCTACTCTGCGAAAAGGCGTAAGACTGTCTTTGGCTCTGATTGATTCCTCAGCTCTGAGACAGAGGAGCAAGGACTGTGTAAGGTGCTGTAGAGGAGTTTGCAGCACAGGTTTTAATGGCTTAATGGGATGATAGTGACTGTGGGTTATCTGTAAGGTAAACAGTATACAGGTTGGAGCTAGTGCCAGGTTTGCTGAATTTGATGGTTTTTTCCTGGGGCAAGAGGTCAGGCTAATGGGAGAGTGAGAAATGCTGCAGCAACAAAACGATGGCAGCAGCTTCAGGAAGCAGGAACCGATTGGGTAGGAAATAAAGTATCCTGTTCACCTTCTCTTCATCCCATTGGGAGAGACCCGCCCTAGGATTCTGGGAATAACCAAACACACATCTGACACTGGATCTCTGCGATTGACAGCAATTTTTTAATCACACATATTCACATCCCAGGGGAGGAGGACACAAAACACCATGTAGTGCCATACAGGGCTGCTCTCAGACGTATGAAGAAACGGGGGCTGCAGAAGGCAGGCTTTGTAGTAACAAGAGGGTGAGGTGACCCTTGGTTCCCACAAAAGATCTGATTTGTTTGTTTGAATAATTCCACAGGCTGTGGGGAGCTGAAGCCCATTAGGTTGAGGATGGGTCGTGTGCAGCTGGTGCAGCCAATAGGGAAACTAGTGAGTAGGAGACCTTTCCCGCTGGGTGAGGGGCAAAGCTGCGAGGGTAGAACTCACGGTTAGTCCTTTGAGACCCTTAAAATAAGGCTTAGAATGTCAAGGCAGCACATGAAATTTTAGGCTTTATAATACATGTAGGGAAGTAATAAAAACTACTTTGTATATTCCTAAATTATCTTAAATGTAAGGATCTATTTTGGTTTTGCATAGATGATAAGGATTTTTTTTAATTACATGAAGTAATAGTTTCTTTGTCTTAAATCATTTTCTAAATATTCTTACTTAGGCCTGGGCCGGGGAACAAAACCCTCATGCTAATAGTTGAGAGTCAGTTCCTAGGCAGGTTGATAGGGAGTCTAGGGGTCCCCAAGGAGAGAGGGGTCTGGAATTCTCAAGGAAGAAGAAAGGACAAACTTTTTTTCTTTCTCCACATTCCTTAGGATTATATACCAATAATGTATCCTGCCTAAGGACAGTCTTTAGATTCAACCTTCTGTTATCTTAAAATGTTAATTATGGGAGTAGACCTGGTCTTTACAAGGATGTATCTTGCCTGAGGACAGTGTTATCTTAAAATGTAAATTATGGGAGTAGGTCTGATGAGGTCTTTACAACCTCCAGATATTCTTTGGATTATATAACTTCATTGTTAACACTAGCAAGCGGGTACTCTTTCTACCCCCTTCTGATGCCTATGTCAGAAGCTTTCTCTATCTCCTTTATACTTTAATAAAACGTTATTACACAAAAGCTCTGAGCGATCAAGCCTCGTCTCTGGCCCTGGATTGAATTCTTCTCCTTCGGGGGCCAAGAATCCCGGTGTATTCGCGTGATTCAATAGCAACCTTTCATCTTGGGGGCTCATCCGGGATCCTTCAGGACAAGGTAAGGATGCTTGTAGCTTTAGTTCTTTGTTCTCTTAGCGAACACGTTTTCTGCTGTGCTTTACTAACTCTACCATGTGCTTGTGTGAATGAATGGCATGCCCTGCATGAAGCAAGTAAGGAGCCCTGCTCTGCGGTTCCATGGTGATCTCATAGGGCTTATGGCAGAAACCTGTCGGGGGTTATACCGACCTGCCAATGCCAAGAGGCACCCAATGTCTCCTTCGGGAACCGACCAGAAATGGGCAAAGCGTGTGGACCGAACTCTCCTTTCTCGGTCAAACTTTTCGGTCTCTTTGACCATTTCATAACTCCTTGGGAATTAGAAGTACTAACCTAATCTATCGGATCATAGACTTTCAAAGGACTTGTGATCTATACTGTTATTGTGTACTGTGGCTTAGGTCCCAAACTTGGATTGGTAGCCAATAACGTGCCTAGCCTTGCTAGGAATCGAAAGTTCGGAAACTAGATGGAGCTCTAGCTCCCAGAACATCTCTGAGGTTAAAGGTTACCCAGATTGGGACTGCGATGGGTTTTTTTTCTTTGGTAACGCCGGCTCTTAGTGGATCAGAGGAGGCTGTTATACTGGTGTGGTGATGCTTGGAAAGAACATCTCAGTTTTATGTTCGTGTCGGTCTTATTGTAGTCAGGAATCAGGGTCGTGCACAGGCACTCAGGTGACGAAAGTTTCCCACAGCGGTCTTAGCTTGGGAGGCATTCCGGAAGGTTACTCTGATTCACCCAGGGTGACATCAGAGGCAAGCAAGGTTAAAGGTGAAGAGCTGGACGTCAAGTAGGGATGCTATCAAGTCTACTCCTGGTACATCCCCACCCCATCTCGGTGGTAGAACCGGGAGGGACGAGTACGGTGCCTGCGTCGGTAAGGGACAGACTAAGTCCGACCAGGAAGGAAAAGCTTTTGGTGTAACGTCTGTCTACACCCCTATCTAGAGCAGGGAGGGACGCCTCCGGTAGAAAAATGGCGCTGGTCGCTTTTTTTCTCTCTTACAGATGGGAGCTAACAATTCCAGCCTCACTCCTTTGAACTGTATCCTGAAAAACTGGGATAGATTTGATCCCCAGGGCTTAAAGAAGACACACTTGGTCTTCCTATGTGATACTTCATGGCCACGGTATCCATTGGAGGACGGCGAACGGTGGCCAGTTGGAGGGTCTCTTAAGTATAATACTGTTCTACAATTAGACCGGTTCTGTAAGGAACAAGGGAAATGGGTAGAAGTAGCATATGTGTTGCCCTTTTTCTCTCTGCAAAATATTCCAGACTTATGTCCTAAGGGTATAGATTTGGGTGTGAAATCTTCAGCTCCCTCCTGTCCTCTTACTTTGCCCCCGTACCTGAGACTCCAAACTGGGATTCAAACTGCCCACATGGAGGTCCAAACAACTCCTGTCTCAGTACGACCTCAGACTACTCTGGTTTCAGTAGAAACTCAGACCATCGAAGTAAGAGATGAGATGGAGGACAGGAGACAAAGAGAAGAGAAAAAACAGGTTTCTCCAGTCTATCCCTGGGATCATATGTGCAGAGTAGCCAGAGAGACTGAGGAACAGCCACACAAGCTGTTGCCTCTTTATGAAACACCCACTGGGAGAAATAATCAGTCTGTGAGAGTTAATAAGCCTTTTTCTTATCAAGAAATACAAAGAATCAAGGAGGATCTGGGAGACTATTTAGAGGACCCAGAAAAATATATTAGAGCTTTTAAAGGTGTTACTCTGCTTTATGGCCTCACTTGGAAGGATGTGATGTATATCTTGGGACAAACGCTGACTCCCAAGTCAAAGACTCGAGTTTTGGGAAAAGCAGTTGCTTATAGAGATGAATGGTTTGGTAATAAATCAGTAGGAAAGAGAGAAAACGAGATAGCGGCCCTCCCCACCGGGAATCAGGCGGTCCCAACTATAGAACCAGACTGGGACTACAACACAGCTAAAGGAAGATGGGATCAGAGTCATTTTGTTAGATGTATTCTTGAAGGACTTAGGCAGGCGTGTTCTAAGCCTTTAAACTATGGCAAATTCACAGATATAGAACAGGAAGAGAATGAAGCTCCTGGTAAATTCCTATATAGACTGAGAGAAGGCCTTCTCAGATTCACTGAGATTGATCCCGAAAGTGAAGAGGGAAAAGTGATCTTAAAGGATAGATTTCTCACTCAGTCGGCTCCAGATATCGCCGTAAGCTATTAAAACAGGCGTATGGACCAAATCAGTCTTTAGACACTCTGTTACAACTGGCCCAGACAGTCTATTATGGTAGGGAATTTGAGGAAAAGAAAAAAAGGCAAAAAAAGACAAAGGAAAAGGCGGAAGCCTTCGCCATGGCTATAAAAAACGTTCTTAAACAGCCTGAGAAAAATGCCCAGAGGGGCCCAGGTAAAAAGGGATGGGCTTGCTACTACTGTGGAAAAGAGGGGCACCTCAAGCGGGATTGCCCTCAGGCATCTAAGCCGCCCCCAGCTCCATGTCCGGTCTGCAAAAGACCACACTGGAAGAGAGACTGCCCCCAGAGGCGCAGGTCTCCGGGGTCGGACTCTCAAGACAATCAGGACTAAAGGTGCCCGGGGGTCCCCACACAAGCTCCCATCCTAATTACACCTGAGGAACCCCGGGTATTAATAGTTGTGGGGGGCCAATCCGTCAATTTCCTTTTAGATACTGGGGCAACTTATTCTGTGCTTACTGAAGCCCCTGGCCCACTTTCTTCCCGATCCGCTTCCGTAATGGGACTGTCTGGACGAGCCAAAAGGTATTATTTCAGTTATTCTTTATCTTGCAACTGGGATTCTGTGCTGTTTTCACACGAGTTTCTGATCATGCCAGAATCTCCCTCACCCCTTTTGGGAAGGGATATACTGAGCAAGGTCCATGCCTCTGTTTTCATAAATATGGAGCCCTCCCTTTCTCTCCCTTTAATTGAACAAGATGTAAATCCTAGAGAATGGGCTGATGGAAAATCTGTGGGTCGAGGACAAAATGCTATTCCTGTAGTTGTTAAGCTCAAAGACCCACATGTATTTCCACATAAGAAGCAGTATCCACTGAAACTTGAAGTTAAGGAAGGGTTAAAACCCATCTTCGAAAATTTAAAGGAGCAGGGACTATTAATTTCCTGTAACAGTCCTTGCAACACTCCTATTTTGGGTATAAAAAAATCAAATGGTAAATGGAGACTAGTTCAAGATTTACAAATAATAAATGAGGATGTAGTTCCTTTACACCCTGTGGTGCCTAATCCTTATACTCTATTGTCTAAAATTCCTGAACGGGCCAAATATTTCTCAGTAATCGATTTAAAAGATGTCTTCTATTTAGTGCATTTGGCGGAAGAAAGTCAATTCCTATTTGCCTTTGAACAATATATAGGACAGTTAACCTGGACAGTTTTGCCCCAGGGATTTCGTGACAGTCCTCACTTATTCGGACAAAGTTTGTCACGGGATCTACAAAACTTTAATAGCTCTGAAACAGTGGTGTTACAATATGTAGATGATATTTTGCTCTGTGCTGAGACAGAGGAAGCTTGTTCGCGAGCCTCAGAAGATTTCTTGAACTTTCTGACAGACTGTGGTTACAAGACATCAAGAGAAAAGGCTCAGCTTTGTCAACAATCGGTTAGATATCTGGGCCTAATCAAATCAGAAGGGACTAGGGCCATAGGCCCTGAGAAAATTAAACCTATACTAAATCATCCCCTACCTATGACTTTAAGACAATTGAGAGGATTTTTGGGAATCACAGGTTACTGTCGCATTTGGATTCCGGGTTACGGGGAACTTGCCTGGCCTTTATATAAACTTATAGCTGAAACTCAGCAGGCCCAAACCGACAAACTGGTTTGGTCTCCAGAAACTCAAAAAGGCTTTTAAGGTTCTTCAGACTGCTCTCCTGCAAGCTCCAGCTCTGAGCTTGCCCACAGGGTCAAAATTTAATTTGTTTGTCACTGAAAGAAAAGGTGTGGCATTGGGAGTTTTGACACAACCCCGAGGGCCTCACCAACAACCTATTGCTTATCTGAGCAGAAAATTAGATGTAGTTTCACGTGGGTGGCCCCACTGCCTAAGAGTAATTGGGACAGCGGCTTTATTAGCACCTGAAGCTTTAAAAATAATTAATGGACGAAACCTTACTGTACTGACTTCTCATGATGTGAGTGGAATCTTAAATTCTAAGGTTAACATTTGGATGACAGACAGTAGGCTTCTTAAGTATCAGTCATTGTTGTTAGAAGGACCAGTAACTAAGCTTAAAGTTTGTGGAAATTTAAATCCTGCCGCTTTCCTTCCTGAGAAGGAAAATGAAACACCTGATCACGATTGTTCTCAATTCCTAACTTTAAACATGCAGCTCGGGAGGATCTAAAGGATATCCCATTACACAATCCTGACGTGGAAATATTTACAGATGGCAGTTCTTTTGTTCGGGATAGAAAGCGTAAAGCAGGTTATGCAGTGGTGACTGCTGAACAGGTTTTGGAAGCAAAATCTCTCCCCCAGGAAACCAGTGCTCAGTTAGCGGAGCTTGTGGCCCTGACCCGAGCTCTAGAGTTAAACAAAGGGCAGTGGGTAAATATCTACACAGATTCTAAGTATGCTTATTTGACTTTACATGCTCATGCTACAATATGAAAAGAGAGACACTTTAAAACAGCAACAGGAGAACCTATTAAACATTTCAGAGAGATCGAGAGACTTTTAACTGCTATATATTGCCCTAAAGAAGTAGCTGTTATACACTGCAAAGAGCACAGCAGGGATGGGAGTAAAATAGCCAAAGGTAATCATCTGGCTGACTGTCAAGCCAGAAAAGCGGCACTTTACGAAACCCCTTCACTACAGACGCCTTTGATCTGGACAGGTCCTGTGGAACAAAAAAGACCTCAATATACTGAGGAAAAATTAGAAAGATATGAGAAACGAAGAGCAAAGATTACTGATAAAGGATGGTTACAGTCTGAGGATGGACGATTAATAATTCCTGAAAATGCTCAGTGGAAAATTCTTAAGGGTTTACGTCAGAGTTTTCATTTGGGTGCCGAGAGTACTTACCAAATGGTTTCTCATTTGTTTAAAGGTAAAAATGTAATGAAAACTTTAAAGAATATTATCAAAAGGTGTGAGATTTGTCGTAAAAATAACCCAAAGACTGAAAAGCTAGCAAAATCTGGATTACAACGAAGTGGAAAGTATCCTGGAGAAGATTAGGAAATTGATTTTACTCATATGCCAAAAGCTAATGGATATTCTTGCTTACAAGTTTGGGTAGATACTTTTACTAGATAGATTGAGGCTTTTCCTGTCATAGTGAACAGGCTAAGGAGGTTATAAAGATTTTAATCCATGAAATTATCCCCAGGTTTGGGCTGCCACGGAGCCTTCAGAGTGACAATGGCTCCGCCTTTAAAGCTGCTGTAACTCAGGGGGTATCTAAAGCTCTAGAAATAGAATATCACTTACACTGTTCCTGGAGACCCCAATCCTCTGGAAAAATTGAAAAAGCTAATGACATTATCAAAAGACATCTGCGCAAATTAACTCAAGAGATGCAGGACAAATGGATTAAAGTCCTACCCATAGCTTTAATGAGGGCTCGAACTACCCCCAAAAAGGAGGGACTGCCCCCCTTTGAAGGTATTTATGGAAGGCCTTTCTTATGCACAGACATTGTTATAGACCCTGAAGCCTGGAATTAACTAATTATGTAACTCAGCTCTCAGCTTTTCAACAGGCATTAACAGAACTCAGGGAGACGACTCCTGACCCAGCCTCTGAGACAAGCAAGCCTCTATTTGAGCCAGGAACCGAGGTCCTCATAAAAACATTGGGATCTGGGGGCCCATCCCTCGAGCCTCTCTGAGAAGGTCCTTACCAGGTTATTTTTTCTTCTCCCACAGCTGTCAAAGTGCCAAAAATTGATTCGTGGGTACATCATACTCGAGTTAAGAGGTGGCACCCTGACCAAAATTAAGTGACTTCATTTCATGTCTTTACTTTCTATGCTCTGACTTTGTACCTTTTAGATGGACCTGATAACCTATGTGAGCTTACTTCTGCTGACTCCAAGTATCCTGAGTCTGCCGTTGGATCCTCAAGACAATGTCTTCCTGTCCTGGGCTCACTCCTATGCTGCATTCCACAATCGATCTAACTGCTGGGTCTGTGGAGCGCTCCCCTCTTCATCAGTGGAAGGCTTCCCGTGGTGGACATCCCCACTTCAAGGAAAAGACTTTCTCCAAGTCTGTGAATACCTTCGACAACAATCACATGCGATGCCTCTTCTTCATCTGATGACATCTACCAACCCTAAAATGGACTGGTGCAACACTTTGTACTCTAACTATGGACATAATGTTTTAAAAACTTTTAATTTTGATTATACATTGTCTCGGTTCAATGACTATTTTGCTACATATAAGGTAAATAGGTCTAGATCTAATGGTTTTTTACCTGACGTTTATCAAATATGAGATGAGGTTACATGGCTAACTCCTGAAAAAGGACGTTTAATATCTACTGCCTCTATATGCTGGGAACAAACAGAGCAATCCCCAAAAGTTAGCCAACAACTTACTTACAATGATTGGAAACAATTGGGATATTTGTCTCAGGAAACATGCAATGTAATCATTCCCGTGTTTTCCAATCCCAGTTCAGGTTCTCCCTTTGTCTGGCCAAGCACAAATTGAGACTGGATATCTCAGTCGCACTGGCTTGCTCCAAACGAGACTTATTGGATATGTGGCTCTTACCTATGGGCATGGCTTCCCCCTGGTTGGATAGAGAGATGCACCCTGGGTCTAGCCTTTACTCATGGCTTTATATTTTCAGAGCTTCCAAAAAAGCCTGCTAATTTACCCCACCTTAAAACTCGGTGGGCAAGGTCTGTATTTCATTGGTATGATTATTTGGTTACAGAGTTTGTTCCCTCTTTGAGAACTACAGATGTTATGTTACGAGTGGATGCTTTGACTAATTTTACTCAGCAGACATTACAAGATTCTCAAAAGGCTATTTCAGCTCTTAATGCTGAACAAGCACAAATTAGAAAGGTGGTTTTACAAAACAGATTGGCTCTAGATATTCTGACAGCTACACAAGGAGGAACTTGTGCCATTGTTCATACCCAATGCTGTACATATATACCTGATATGAGCATGAATGTTACTCATTTTACCAGCCACATGAACAAGATGATTAGGGCCATGGATACTCCTGAAGCTTCAATTGCCTCACTTTGAGAAACGTTAACTAGTTCCCCATGGTGGACAACTATCTTAATTACAATAATTCTGGTTGTTTTGTTCTTGCTGTTTGCTCCCTGCATCTGTAATTGTATAACTGGATTTGTTTCTAGCCGCATGAAAGCTTTTAAGTTACAAATGGTTGCTCAAACTCCTGCTACTGCTGTAGCTTCCTACAGCTACTATTTGGGGCCCCTGGATCAGATATCCTCAATATGAGGATTAGGAAAATATGTTGCCTCACCAATTTAGGGACAACGCCCCTTGTCAGCTCGAAAGTAGTTATAAAATGAGAACGACGCCCCTTTTCCCTAGACAACATAATTCTCCTAAAAAAAGGGGGGAGAATGAGAGAGTCAGTTCCTAGACAGGTTGATAGGGAGTCTAGGGGTCCCCAAGGAGAGAGGGGTCTGAAATTCTCAAGGAAAAAGAAAGGACAAACTTTTTTTCTTTCTCCACATTCCTTAGGATTATATACCAATAATGTATCCTGCCTAAGGACAGTCTTTAGATTCAACCTTCTGTTATCTTAAAATGTTAATTATGAGAGTAGACCTGGTCTTTACAAGGATGTATCTTGCCTGAGGACAGTGTTATCTTAAAATGTAAATTATGAGAGTAGGTCTGATGAGGTCTTTACAACCTCCAGATACTCTTTGGATTATATAACTTCATTGTTAAAACTAGCAAGCCGGTACTCTTTCTACCCCCTTCTGATGCCTATGTCAGAAGCTTTCTCTATCTGCTTTATACTTTAATAAAACTTTATTACACAAAAGCTCTGAGCAATCAAGCCTCATCTCTGGCCCTGGATTGAATTCTTCTCCTCTGGGGGCCAAAAATCCCGGTGTATTCGCGTGATTCAACAACAACCTTTCATAGTGTTTTTGGGAATGGTTTTAATTGAAATATAATTCACGTACCATATAATTCACCCAATTAAAGATTAAAATCAGTGATTCTTGGTATATTCACAGAGTTAGGCAAACATCACCCCTTCAATTTAAGAACGTTTCATCACCTTAAAAGAAACCCCATATCCTTTAATCATCACCTCTCAACCTTCCCATTCCCCAACCCTAGAAATTCACTTAATCTACTTTCTTTATATATAGATTTGCCTGTTTTGGACATTTAATGTGAGTAGAATCATATAGTTTGGTCTTTTGAGATGGACTTCTTTCACTAAACAGAATGTTTGAAAGTTTCACCCATGTTGTAGCACATATCAGTATTTCATTTTTTTATGACTGAGTAACATCCCATATATGGATATATACCACATTCGTTTATCCAATTATCAGTTGATGGGCATTTGGGTAGTTTCTGCCTTTTGGTTATTATTAGAAATACTGCTGTGAACACTCGTGGACAAGTTTTTGCATGGACATGTTTTCATTTCTCTGGGTATATGCCTAGAGTAAAATATGGGTTGGTAGAAAGTGAAGAGGAACTAAAAAGCCTCTTGATGAAAGTGAAAGTGGAGAGTGAAAAAGTTGGCTTAAAGCTCAACATTCAGAAAACGAAGATCATGGCATCCGGTCCCACCACTTCATGGGAAATAGATAGGGAAACAGTGGAAACAGTGTCAGACTTTATTTTTCTGGGCTCCAAAATCACTACAGATGGTGACTTCAGCCATGAAATTAAAAGACGCTTACTCCTTGGAAGGAAAGTTATGACCAACCTAGATAGCATATTGAAAAGCAGAGGCATTACTTTGTCAACAAAGGTCCGTTTAGTCAAGGCTATGGTTTTTCCTGTGGTCATGTATGGATGTGAGGGTTGGACTGTGAAGAAGGCTGAGCACCAAAGAATTGATGCTTTTGAACTGTGGTGTTGGAGAAGACTCTTGAGAGTCCCTTGGACTGCAAGGAGATCCACCCAGTCCATTCTGAAGGAGATCAGCCCTGGGATTTCTTTGGAAGGAATGATGCTAAAGCTGAAACTCCAGTACTTTGGCCACCTCATGTGAAGAGTTGACTCATTGGAAAAGACTCTGATGCTGGGAAGGATTGGGGGCAGGAGGAGAAGGGGACGACAGAGGATGAGATGGCTAGATGGCATCACTGACTCGATGGACAGGAGTCTGAGTGAACTTTGGGGGTTGGTGATGGACAGGAAGGCCTGGCTTGCTGTGATTCATGGGGTCACAAAGTGTCAGACATGACTGAGCAACTAATCTGATCTGATCTGATCTGACCAAACAGTTTACCGTAGTGATGTACCAGTTTACACTCCTGCCAGGTCTGTATGGACATTTCAGTTGCTCCAGAACTTTGTCATCTTTTGGCATTGTCGGGCTTCTTAATTGAATACTTTATGGTAGGCCTATGATAGTATCTCATTGTGGTTTTAATTATTTATAGTGACTTCTAATGAAATTGTGAACCTTTTCATTTGTTTACTGGTCAGATAGATATCTTTTTCTGTGAAGTGCCTGTTCAAGTCTCTTGCCCATTCATCTACTGGGTTGTCTGCCTTTTTCTATTGATTTAGATATTTTTTTCTTTAGAACTCTGGATGCAACCTAATTTATAGACTAAATGTCATATATATGTATACACTATCATTGACTATACACATACACACACACATAATCTTTTACCCTTCTGTGGCTTTCTTTCTACTCTCTTAATGGTATCTTTTGATAAACAAAAGATCTTGATTATAATGTAGTCTGATACATCAACCTTTCTTTATGGTTAGTGCTTTATGTGTCCCTTTAAAGAAAAATGTCCTATCCTTAAGGTCATGAAGATATTCCTCTGTGTTATATTCTAGAAGCTTTCTGATATGTTGTGACTACCCTAAAGCAACAAGATAGGCTTCCACCCACAATTTGACTCAAATGTCAAGACTGATTATGTCAGAGGCACATGTCAAGAAGTTATGAGAAGTTTTATTGCTTACATAGTTGAGATCTCTGGGGAGAGCAGGACAGACCCTCAAAAGCAGATCCTGAGCAAGCAAAGAGACTGGCTTGGACTTTTTATTGTAAATTTGGTGTTGGGGGTGGGGTAAGTGTTCCCATTTATGAGGAAGGGCCTTATGTGAATCTTCCACCAGTACCAAAGGACAGAAACCAGGCTTTCTTACCAGTTTCACCCAATAGAGGGCACAAGGGAAGAGAGAGGGCTGAGGCTATAAAATGCTATTGGCAGTCAAACATAAAAAATGAGTCAGACTCTTTATTATGTGGTTTTACTTTCACATTTAGATATACTGTACATCTGGAGTTGAATCTTATGCATAATTTGAGGTAGAGGTTGCTTAATTTATTTTAACTTAAGAAAGAAAAGAAAGAAAGTGAAGTCGCTCAGTTGTGTCCAACTCTTTGTGACACCTTTGTGGGGTGTAACCTAATATGCTTCTCCATCCATCGGATTCTCCAGGCAAGAATACTGGAGTGGGTTACTATTTCCTTCTCCAGGGGATCTTCCCAACTCAGGGATCAAACCCGGTTCTCCCGCATTGGAAGCAGACGCTTTAAATTCTGAGCCACCAGGGAAGCCGGATATCCAAATGACCTAGCTGCATTTACTTAAAAGAGTCTTCCTTTCTCCACTTTTCTGCAGTGCCACATTGTCATAAATGAAACATCTGTATATTTATAGACCTATTTCTGTATTCTCTCTTTTGTTGTGTGACTTTGTCTATTCTTGCACCAGTATCACATTTTCTAATTCACTTCAGTTCAGTCACTCAGTTGTGTCCAACTCTTTGTGACCCCATGAACTACAGCACACCAGGCCTCCCTGTCCATCACCTATTCCCAGAGTTCATCCAAACCCATGTCCATTGAGTCAGTGATGTCATCCAATGATCTCATCCTCTGTCATCCCCTTCTCCTCCTGCCCTCAAACTTTCCCAGCATCAGGGTCTTTTCAAATGAGTCAGCTCTTCACATCAGGTGGCCAAAGTACTGGAGTTTCAGCTTCAACAGCAGTCCTACCAATGAACACCCAGGGCTGATCTCCTTCAGAATGGACTGGTTGGATCTCCTTGCAGTCCAAGGGACTCTCAAAAGTCTTCTCCAACACCACAGTTCAAAGCATCAATTCTTTGGAGCTCAGCTTTCTTCACAGTCCAACTCTCACATCCATACATGACCACTGGAAAAACCATAGCCTTGACTACATGGACCTTTGTTGACAAAGTAATGTCTCTGCTTTTCAATATACTGTCTAAGTTGGTCATAACTTTCCTTCCAAGGAGTAAGCGTCTTTTAATTTCATGACTGCAGTCACCATCTGCATTGATTTTGTAGCCCCAAAAAATAAAGTCAGCCACTGTTTCCATTGTTTCCCCATCTATTTGCCATGAAGAGATGGGACCAGATGCCATGATCTTAGTTTTCTGAACGTTAAGCTTTAAGCCAACTTTTTCACTCTCCTCTTTCACTTTCATCAAGAGGCTCTTTAGTTCTTCTACTTTCTGCCATAAGGGTGGTATCATCTGCATATCTGAGGTTATTGATATTTCTCCCAGCAATCTTGATTCCAGCTTGTGCTTCATCCAGCCCAGTGTTTCTCATGATGTACTCTGCATATAAGTTAAGTAAGCAGGGTGACAATATACAGCCTTGACTAGTCTGTTCCATGTCCAGCTCTAACTGTTGCTTCCTGACCTGCATACAGGTTTCTCAAGAGGCAGGTCAGGTACTCTGGTATTCCCATTTCTTTCAGAATTTTCCACAGTTTATTGTGATCCACACAGTCAAAGGCTTTGGCATAGTCAATAAAGCAGAAATAGATGTTTTTCTGGAACTCTCTTGCTTTTTCCACAATGCAGCGGATGTTGGCAATTTGATCTCTGGTTCCTCTGCCTTTTCTGAAACCAGCTTGAACATCAGGAAGTTCACAGTTCACGTATTGCTGAAGACTGGCTTGGAGAATTTTGAGCATTACTTTACTAGTGTGTGAGATGAGTGCAATTGTGCGGTAGTTTGAGCATTCTTTGGCATTGCCTTTCTTTGGGATTGGAATGAAAACTGACCTTTTCTAGTCCTGTGGCCACTGTTGAGTTTTCCAAATTTGCTGGAGTATTGAATGCAGCACTTTCACAGCATCATCTTTTAGGATTTGAAATAGCTCAACTGGAATTCCATCACCTCCACTAGCTTTGTTCATAGTGATGCTTCCTAAGGCCCACTTGACTTCACATTCCAGGATGTCTGGCTCTAGGTCAGTGATCACACCATCGTGATTATCTGGGTCATGAAGATCTTTTTTGTACATTTCTTCTGTGTATTCTTGCCACCTCTTCTTAATAAATTCTGTTTCTGTTAGGTCCATACCATTTCTGTCCTTTATTGAGCCCATGTTTGCATGAAAGGTTCCCTTGGTATCTCTTAATTTTCTTGAAGAGATCTCTAGTCTTTCCCATTCTATTGTTTTCCTCTATTTCTTTGCATTGATCGCTGAGGAAGGCTTTCTTATCTCTCCTTGCTATTCTTTGGAATTCTGCATTCAAATGGGTATATCTTTCCTTTTCTCCTTTGCTTTTCGCTACCCTTCTTTTCACAGCTATTTG
This sequence comes from Bos indicus x Bos taurus, assembly GCF_003369695.1. Taxonomy (NCBI): domain Eukaryota; kingdom Metazoa; phylum Chordata; class Mammalia; order Artiodactyla; family Bovidae; genus Bos; species Bos indicus x Bos taurus. The sequence goes on along the minus strand of NC_040083.1, from coordinate 76,099,594 downwards.
TAAGGCCTCCTCAGACAGCCATTTTGCTTTTTTGCATGTCTTTTTCTTGGGGATGGTCTTGATTCCTGTCTCCTATACAATGTCACGAACCTCCATCCATAGTTCATCAAGCATTCTATCAGATCTAGTCTCTTAAATCTATTTCTCACTTCCACTGTATAATCATAAGGGATTTGATTGAGGTCATACCTGAATGGTCTAGTGGTTTTCCCTCCATTCTTCAATTTCAGTCTGAATTTGGCAATAAGGAGTTCATGATCTGAGCCACAGTCAGCTCCCGGTCTTGTTTTTGCTGACTGTATAGAGCTTCTCCATCTTTGGCTGCAAAGACTATAATCAATCTGACTTCGGTATCAACCATCTGCTGATGTCCAGATTTTCTAATTACTGTATCTTTATAATAAGTCAAGTTTTGATACCTGGTAAATGATCTTTGTTCTTCATGATTGTCTCCACAGTTCTTGGTTCTTTACATTTCTATATACATTTTAGACCCAGGTTGTCACACACGAAAGATTATCACTGATATTTAGATTGATATTTTCTTGAAATCATAGATCAAGTCAGGAGAAAAATGACATCTTTATAATATTGATAATACATGAAAATGGTATATTCCTCATTTATTTGTTTTCTCTTAATTTCTCTGAATAACATTTTATAAATTATGCATGAAGCTCTTGCACACCTTTTGTTAGATTTATTCCTGGCTGTTTGATTATTTTTGATGATTTTTTAAATTGTATTATTTTTATTTTCATTAGGAAATAAAATGGAATTTGTTGCTGTTGTATAAAATTCTACTGATTTTTATATATACTATATATCTATATGCCCACTCCAGTTGTTCTTGCCTGGAGAATCCCAGGGACGGGGGAGCCTGGTGGGCTGCTGTCTATGGGGTCGCACAGAGTCGGACACGACTGAAGTGACTTAGCATAGAATAGCATATATCTATATATGGATGCATCTATATATATATGATAGATAGGTATACTTCTATCTAGTAACCTTGCTAAATTCACTTATTTTCAACATATAAATCATCTTTGAATTATAGCTACTTTATTTCCACCTATCCAGTCCTTACCTTCTTCCTTCTTTTTCGTGCCTTATTACATGGACAATATTGAATATAAAGAATGATAGCAAGCATACCTGTCTCACTGCTTATCTCAGGGAAAAGCTTTCAACATTTCTTCTTTATATAGGTTTACTTAGCAGTAGTCTGTATCAGATTTCTTTTATTCCTTGTTTAAGAAAACTTTTTATCTCTTGAATGGATGTTTAATTTTACCAAATTCTTTGACATTTGTTACTTTTTATTTTATTAATTATTTTTATTAATTAATATAATTAATAATAATTGTATAATTCTTCTCTTTTATTCTACTAGAAAGAATAAGAAAGAAATTGTAGTGATTGCTTTTCCAATCCTAAACTTCCCTTGAATTCCTGAAATAAAGCCAACTCAGTCATAGTGTGTTATTGTTTTTATTATTTATGGATTTGGTTTGATAATATTTTGTTTAGGCTTGTAAAATCTATGTTCACAAATGAGATTAGCCGGTAATTTCTCTTTCTCACACTATCCTTATCAGGCTTTGTTTGGGTTCTTATAGCTGGAAGCTAAGCTAGAGGCACTGGCAATTCCAGATTCAGTTCAGTTCAGTTCAGTTCAGTCGCTCAGTCGTGTCCATCTGTTTGCAACCCCATGGACTACAGCACACCAGGCCTCCCTGTCCATCACCAACTCCCAGAGTTCACTCAAACTCATGTCCATTGAGTTGGTGATGCCATCCAACCATCAATTCCAGGTTACTGTAGTTCAGTCAGGGACATAGAGGATTCAGTCCCTGTAAAGGCTTGTCTGATTCCAGTTATTGCCATGGGCCTTTCAGGGTCCCAAACAAAAGTCCATGGTGTTTACTGGAGCCCTTCCTATCAGGCCCACACAGATGCACACAGACATTTATAGTAACTTTATTCATAATTCTAATTCTTCTTTCCTCTATTCTATGAATCCATTAAAGTTTCTGCTCAGCTTTTTAGCCTCTTTGCTTTTGTCATTGACAGTAGCCTTTCTGCTGCTGCTGCTGCTGCTTAGTTGCTCGGGCATGTCTGACTTTCTGTGGCCCCATGGACTGTAGCCCACCAGGCTCCTCTGCCCATGGAATATTCCATGCAAGAATATTGGCGTGAGTTGCCATTTCCTCCTCCAGTGGGCCACATTATGTCAGAACTCTTTAGCCTGTCCATCTTGGATGGCCCTGCACAGCATAGGTCATAGCTTCAGTGAGTTATGCAAGCCCCTTCACCATGACAAGGCTGTGATCACAAAAGCAAGAATTACTATATGACCCAACAATTCTGTTCATAGCAGCATTACTCATAATAGCCAAAAGGCAGAAACAATCCAGATATCCATCAGCTAAGGAATGGATAAACAAAATGTGGTATATCCGTAAAATAGAATGTCTTCAGCTATAAAAATGAAGTACTGATACATTCTACAACAGGAGCAAGCCTTGAAAACACTATGCTAAGTGAAAGAGGCCAGACACAAAAGGCCACATGTTGTATGACTCCATTAAATGTTCAGAATAGGAAATTCCATAGATATAGAAAGCAGATGAGTGTTTGACAGGGACTGGGAAGGTGAATGAATGGGGATCGACTGCTTAATGAGTATAGAGCTTATTTTTGAAATGATTAAATTTATCTCAATTTTTTAAAATTGGGGTTCTGTTAGATAAGAATTGGGAGAATCACTGGCTGGCAGCCAATTTCCTATTTTTATAAAGAGGAGAAAGCTTATTGGTCTGAAAAAGGCTTTCTCTTTAATTTTTGAAACTTTTTTTTGCTTAATATAGAATTTTAGGTTAACCTTATTTTTCCCTTCCAGCACCTTGAAAATGTCACTCCACTGTCTTCCTTCTTACATAGTTTTTTATGAAAAGTCTGCTATATTTATAATTTCCTCTTCTTTATGTAATGTTTCTTTTTTTCTCAAGCTGCCTTCAAGATCTTCCCTTTTTCTTTAGTTTTCAGCAGTTCAAGTATGATATGTCTAGCTGTATTTTAGTTGTTTATCCTGTTTGATATTCTCTAATCTTTTTGTATTTATGGTTTTATATCTGTCATTAATTTGAAAATCATTTCTTGGCCATTATTTCTTCAAATATTTCTTCTGTCCCATTTCTTCTGTCTCCTTCTCCCCTTCTCCCCTCCTCACTTTGTCTCTTTTGCTTTCTCTTTCTCTCACTTTTTCTCTCTCTCTTCTCCTCCCTCCCTTCCTCTCTCTCCTGTGATGCCAGTTGCACATATATCAGACTCTTTGATATTGTCCCACAGCTCTAGGATGCTCTGTTCTGTTGGGGGTTTCTTTTTCCACTTTTTTCTTTGCATTTTAATTTGGATAGTTCTACTGAATTATCTTCAGGTTCACCGATCCTTTCCTTCTCTGTGTCAAAACTACTGAAGCCAGACAAAAGAAATCTTTGTGTTACCATGTTTTCTGTTTCTAGTATTTCCAGTTGATTCTTTAGTCCTAGAGTTCTCATCTCTCTGCTGAAATTGACCCACCTAATTTTAAAGGCTTTCCACTTTTTCTACTAGGTCCTTTAACTTTATTAATCATAGTTCCTTTAATTTCCTTGTCTGATAAATCCAGTATCTGTATCATATCTGCTGCTGCTGCTGCTAAGTCGCTTCAGTCGTATCCGACTCTGTGCGAACCCATAGACGGAAGCCCACCAGGCTCCCCCGTCCCTGGGATTCTCCAGGCAAGAACACTGGAGTGGGTCGCCATTTCCTTCTCCAATGCATGAAAGTGAAAAGTGAAAGTGAAGTCTCTCAGTCGTGTCCGACTCTTAGCGACCCCATGGACTGTAGCCTACCAGGCTCCTCCATCCATGGGATTTTCCAGGCAAGAGTACTGGAGTGGGGTGCCATTGCCTTCTCCGTATCATATCTAGTCTGGTTCTATTAATTGCTTTGTCTCTTAATAGTGTGTGATTTTTTTTCTTCCTTCTTTGTATGCCTTGTAATAATTTTTGTTGAAAGCTGGACATCTATTGCAAGGCAATAAAGACTGAGGTAAATAGTTTTTATTCCTGGAAATGGACACACCTTTCCTTCTACTAGGACTTTAGTGTAAGAGATTGAGTCAGTGTACTCAAGAGCTGACTTGCTTTTGGGTTTTGTTTGTGCTATAGATACTGTCAGTGTATTGCAAGCTTCAAATTTATCTAACATTACCTGTGTTTGTTGTTGAGGCTGCTCGTCCACAGATTTTATCAGTGTCTGCCCCACCCTCAAGCTTCACATCTTCCTGATGCTATTTTAGCAGTAGATTGCTTTTACCTATTACTTGATGCTTACAAGTCTCCTTGACAGGGCAAGGGAGGTGTTCTCTCTTTTTCTGATTCAGTGTCAGTTTTAGATAAACACTGTACCCACCCCACACCCCACCAGGTCTTAGTGTTAAGGCCTTCCTTATGATCCTACCCCACCTTCTGCTGGAAAATCTCTAATGATCTGGGTTCCCTATAGGGCAGGGATTTTCTTCTTCTTTCTCCAGCTACAGCTGGTCTTCACCAACACAAGATTTTCTGCCTGATGACAGGATTTACTGCCCTTCACCAGCAGCTTTTGTTCTATAGGGAAGACAAGGGAGAAGGATCTGGGTAGGGCTTGATGCCTTTCCCTGAAGTGGCTGTTCTTCCTTTCCTACAGGCCTGTACCTGAGAAACTTTCTCAGGATTTGCGTGTTGTCCCAGTCTTTCATAAGAACACATGGTAAGGTCCTTGGAGAAGAGCCTGCAAGTGAGTGTGCATTTCCCATGTACTTGTGACTCCCAGAAGTATTTTGAATTCTCACACTGGCCTACATTTGGCCTTGAGCAATTCCTTAAAACCTAGAACTGAATTCTTACCAGATTGATGGTGTCCAGGTATGGAGTCAGTCTCAAATAAGCAAATGCACCTGTGCTGTATCTCCTTGGAGGCACCTGGCTTTCCTAAGATTAAGATTAATTAGATTGCTCTGAAACATCAGCTCTCCAACAAATTCCAAAAAGTTGTGGATTTACAGATTGTCTTGTGATTTTTTTTGGTTGTTGTTGTAATAGTGGAAGCAGTGCTATCTCCAGCGTCCCTCTGTCATAAGCAGAATCCAAAGGCCCCTGAGAAACTGTTTTGTAGTTAAGTCTGTTACATGTATTAGAATGCAATTTGTAACTAATACAAGTACCAACTAGCAACATTACTCAAATATAAATTCCAAATGGAGCAAAGGTGTAAGCATCAAGAAATAAAACTGAGTACCTGAAGAATTGGGGAGAACTTAAACCTTTCTAAGTTTTCTTTTTTTTAATTAAATTTATTTATTTTAATTGGAGGATAATTACTTTACAGTACTGTGATGGTTTCTGCCATACATCAGTATGAATCAGTCACAGGTATATATGTGTCCCATCCCTCCTGAACCCCCCACCACCTCCCTTCCCATCATATCCCTCCAGGTTGTCACAGAGCACTGGCTTTGGGTGCCTTGCTTCTAAGTTTTCTTAAAACACAGAAGCCATAAAACAAAATATTAATAATAAGACTAATAAATTTTACTACATACAATGCAGATTTTCTGCATGGCAAAAAAAAAAGACTATCATTAATATCAAATAACAAAAATATTTGCAGAGGGCTTCCCGGTAACTCAGTGGTAAAGAATCCACTTGGTAATCCAGGAGACATGGGTTTAATCCCTGATCCAGAAAGATCTCACATGCCACGGAGCAGCTAAGTCCATGTGCCATAACTACTGAGCCTGGGCTCTAGAGTCTGGGAGCCACAGCTGTTGAGCCCACGTACCACAGCTAAGAAGCCCGCATGCCCTAGAGCCCATGCTCTGCAACGAAAAGCCACCACAATGAGAAGCCTGCACACTGCAACTAGAGAGTAGCCCCTGCTTACCATAATTAGACAAAACCCATGCAGCAACAAAGACCCAGCACAGCCAAAAATACATAACTAAATAAAATTCTAAAAATACGTGTTTGTAGAGGGCAGAGATCAAAATGGCAGAAGAAAAGGAAATGGAGCTCACCTCCTCCCACAAATACATCAAAAATACAACTACATTTGGAACAAGTCTCACAGAATACCTACTGGACCCTGGCTGAAGATCTCATACAACCAAAGCTACAAGAAAGATCACTACATTATCAGGTATTACAAGATGGAAAAAAAGGAATTGGTACGAGACCTGAACCCCTGGGAGGGAGCTAAAAAAGGGGGAAGGTTCCCTCACTCTGGGAACCCCTGTCACTGGCTGGGGGATCAGTCAGGACAAATAGGGAACTTCAAAGACTCAGGGGAGAGAGCAGCAGCTGACCTTCTGCAGGTGGAACACAGAGAAAACCGCAAAGACAGTCCCAGCCACCTTGTTTCCCACTCTCCAGTTGGAAACATGCCTTGGTGGTATGCATGGAGCCTAAGTGCTGAAACATGGGCTTCAGCAGACAGACCTGGGGAGAGGACTGGGATTGGCTGTGCAGAAACAGCCCAAAGGGGCTAGAGTGTGGTCTGGGCCACAACCAGGGATTTGTACAGAATGGAGCCAGATCCTCCATAGCAGCCTTATTGTTAACACACATGCAAAGAGAGGGGGAAAGCCCCCAGCACAGAAGCCTCCTTCTCCACGTGTTCACACCGGGTAAGGGCCCGCCTCTAGAAGCTATGGGAGCACACAAGCACCAGCAGGTTTCTCATACATGAAGTTGGGGCTGAAATCTGAGCCAGTTCCCTGTGACTGTGTGATTTGGGCAGATTTGTACCACTGGTGGCTTTCTAAGTGCAGGGGCTGCAAGACATCCAAGCAGATTACTGGTGCTCCCAAGGTTGGAGGGGGTCCAGCATTAGCAGCGGCAGGCTTTGTGGGTACACACACACAGAACTGGGGCTGCAGTCTAGGCTGATTCCTATAGCTCATAGGATGGGTACAGGTGTACAACTACAGTGGATCCAGCAGCTGGATGTAAGTGTATCAGCAGCCTTGTGGGCACAGTACCTGAGGGACATCCAGGCAGATTCCCACAGCTGAGACGAGGCCAAGGACAGTGTACTTTGTGAGCTCACACAACAAGTGACAGGCAACACCACAAAGTGCACTTTCTAGTGGACAGCTCCTGCAAGGGAATACTTAGTAGCTCCTCTCCCATCCGGAGCACTCCAGTCCCACCTACCTCATACTGCAGCTTAGAACCAAATCTGGGGGCTTCTACCCCAACAACTGGGAAACAGACTCTGCCCCTGACAGGGATGTGACAACCACAGAGCAAAGAGGAGGCCCTATTCAACATACAGTGCAGCTGTAGTCACTGCAATATTAATCACACCCCCTGTCAAGAGAATAACAGCCAGCACACACTGAGAAAAGCTGTGGAGGGTATCCATACTATAAACAGCCCTCAGGTCAAAAACATTAGACTCATGCAGGCTACCAGGGAGGGTCCCACATAAAAACAGCTCTTTAAGACCACAGTAGATAACTTTCTCCTAAATTCCTAGATGGCAAAGAATCTGCCCACAATGCCAGAGACCTGGGTTTGATCCCTGGGTCAGGAAGATCCCCCAGAGAAGGGAGTGGCAACCCACTCCAGTATTCTTGCCTGGAGAATCCTATGGACAGAGACACCTGGCAGACTACAGTCCATGAAGTCGCAAAGAGTGGACATGACTGAGCAACTAAGCACACACAGAGAGAAATATAAGTAAAATGAAGAAGTGGAGGAACCGCTCCCAATTAAAGGATAATTCCCAGGAAAGAACAATGTAACAATCCTTTCCAGCCTATTAGACTGCAAATTCAAAAAGGAGGTAATAAAAATACTGAAGGAATTAAGAAAGGCTATCAATTAAAAAAGCAGATGACTATAACAAGGAATTAGAATTATAAAGAGGAGCAGATCAAAATTAGACTCACCTGCCAAGATGAAAACTGAGCTAATGGCAATAAACAGCAAACCAAATAGTGCAGAAGAATGAATAAGTGATCTGGAACATACAGTAATAGAAATTACCCAATTAGAACAGCAAATAGACAAAAAATTTTCAATGAAAGCAATTATGAGACCTAAGGGATAATATAAAAGCAAGCCAATCTACACATTATAGGGATCCCAGAAAGGGAAAAAAACAGAAAAAGAGAATGAAAATATATCTGAAGAAATTATGGCTGAACATTTTCCAAACCTAAAGAAGAAAATGGATGTCCAGGTACAGGAAGCACTGCTGCTGCTGCTAAGTCGATTCAGTCATGTCCGATTCTGTGCAACCCCATAGACGGAAGCCCACCAGGCTCCCCTGTCCCTGGGATTCTCCAGGCAAGAACACTGGAGTGGGTTGCCATTTCCTTCTCCAATGCATGAAAGTGAGAAGTGAAAGTGAAGTCGCTCAGTCATGTCTGACTCTTAGCGACCCCATGGACTGCAGCCCACCAGGCTCCTCCATCCATGGGATTTTCCAGGCAAGAGTACTGGAGTGGGGTGCCATTGCCTTCTCCGACAGGAAGCACAGAGGAACCCAAAGAAGATGAGCCCAAACAGACCTACACCAAGATGTATTATAATAAAAATGGCAAAAGTTAAAGAGAGGATTCTAAAGGCAGCAAGAGAAAAGCATATTAAAAGCAAAACATTAATCACAAGGGAACTTACGAGTCTATCAGCTGATTTCTTTACAGAAATGTTGCAGGCCAAAGGGAGTGACAAGATATATTCAAAGTCCTGAAAGGTAAAAGCCTACAACCTAGGGTATTCTACCCAGCAAGGTTATAATTTAGAACAGGAGAGATAAAGAATTTCTCAGACAAAAACTAAAAGAATACAGCAATACTACACATATCCTAAAAGACATATTAAAAGATCTTCCCTAAATAGAAAAGAAAAATGTACAGGAAAAAGAAAATCACAATAAGAAAATGAATCACTTAAAAGAAGATGTGGTACATATATACACTGAAATACTATTTAACCTTTAAAAAGAACAAAATAATACTATTGGTAGCAACATGGATAGAGCTAGAGATTATCATATTAAGTGAGATAAGAGAGAAAGACAAATACTGATATCACTCATGTGGGGCCCTTCCCTGGTGGTACTAGTGGTAAAGAACCCACCTGCCAAAGCCAGAGACATACGAGATGCAGGTTCTGTCCTTGGGTTGAGAAGATCCCCTGGAGGAGGGCATGACAATCCACTATAGTATTCTTGCCTGGAGAATCCCATGGACAGAGGAACCTGGCGGGCTACAGTCCATAGATCACACAGAGTCAGACACAACTGAAGTGACTTAGCAGGCATGCACCACTCATGTGGAGTCTAATTTTTAATGTTATAAATTAATTTATTAAAAAAAAAAAAAAAGAAACAGACTCACAGATTTCAAAAACAAGCTTATGATTACCAAAAGGGAAACATGGGGTGGGGAGGAATAAAAAAGAACTTGAGGTTAACATATATACACTGCAATACATAAAACAGATAATCAACAAAGACCCACTGTATAGCACAGGGAACTCTACTCAATATTCTGTGATAACCCATGTGGAAAAACCATATTCAGATGTGGATAACCCATCTGAAAAAGAATGAATATATGTGTAACTGAATCATTATGCTATATACCTGAAACTAAAACAACACTGTAAAGCAACTATACTCCAATATAATTAATAAAACAAAAAGTAAATCACTTAAATAAGGCAATACACAGGATTTTTAAAATAAAAAAAAATTGTGAGAGTGATTATAACCATAATGAACAACAAAAGGATAAACATGAAGTTTTAAAAGAAGACATCAAAATCATAAAATGTTGGGTGGGGACATAAGAAAACGTAGTTTTTTTTTAAGAATGTGTTTGAGCTTATATGACTACCACTAAAGCAAGTAGATATAGTAATGGGTTAACACACTTGAAAAGCAAAGTGAAAGTGAAAGTGAAGCCACTCAGTTGTGTCCGACTCTTTGCGACCCCATGGACTGTAGCCTATTAGGCTCCTCCGCCATGGGATTTTCCAGGCAAGACTGGAGTGGATTGCCATTTCCTTCCCCAGGGGATCTTCCCGACCCAGGAATCGAACCCGGATCTCCCGCATTGCAGGCAGGCGTTTTACCATCTGAGCCATCAGGGAAGCCCCTTGAAAAGCAGGGTAATCACAAATCAAAAACGTACAATAGATTCACAAAAACCAAAAAGAGAACACAGATCAGATCAGATCAGTTGCTCAGTCGTGTCCGACTCTTTGTGACCCCATGAATTGCAGCACGCCAGGCCTCCCTGTCCATCACTATCTCCCGGAGTTCACTCAGACTCACGTCCATCGAGTCAGTGATGCCATCCAGCCATCTCATCCTCTGTTGTCCCCTTCTCCTCCTGCCCCCAATCCCTCCCAGCATCAGAGTCTTTTCCAATGAGTCAACTCTTCACATGACGTGGCCAAAGTACTGGAGTTTCAGCTTTAGCATCATTCCTTCCAAAGAAATCCCAGGGCTGATCTCCTTCAGAATGGACTGGTTGGATCTCCTTGCAGTCCAAGGGACTCTCAAGAGTCTTCTCCAACACCACAGTTCAAAAGCATCAATTCTTCAGTGCTCAGCCTTCTTCACAGTCCAACTCTCATATCCATACATGACCACAGGAAAAACCATAGCCTTGACTAGACGGACCTTTGTTGGCAAAGTAATGTCTCTGCTTTTGAATATGCTATCTAGGTTGGTCATAACTTTCCTTTCAAGGAGTAAGCATCTTTTAATGGCTTTCATGGCTGAAGTCACCACCTGTAGTGATTTTGGAGCCCAGAAAAATAAAGTCTGACACTGTTTCCACTGTTTCCCCATTTATTTCCCATGAAGTGGTGGGACCGGATGCCATGATCGTCGTTTTCTGAATGTTGAGCTTTAAGCCAACTTTTTCACTCTCCACTTTCACTTTCATCAAGAGGCTTTTGAGTTCCTCTTCACTTTCTGCCATAAGGGTGGTGTCATCTGCATAGGTGAGGTTATTGATATTTCTCCCGGCAATCTTGAGTCCAGCTTGTGTTTCTTCCAGTCCAGCGTTTCTCATGATGTACTCTGCATAGAAGTTAAATAAACAGGGTGACAATATACAGCCTTGACATACTCCTTTTCCTATTTGGAACCAGTCTGTTGTTCCATGTCCAGTTCTAACTGTTGCTTCCTGACCTGCATACAAATTTCTCAAGAGGCAGATCAGGTGGTCTGGTATTACCATCTCTTAAAGAATTTCCCACAGTTGATTGTGATCCACACAGTCAAAGGCTTTGGCATAGTCAATAAAGCAGAAATAGATGCTTTTCTGGAACTCTCTTGCTTTTTCGATGGTCCAGCGGATGTTGGCAATTTGATCTCTGGTTCCTCTGCCTTTTCTAAAACCAGCTTAAACATCAGGAAGTTCACGGTTCACATATTGCTGGAGCCTGGCTTGGAGAATTTTGAGCATTACTTTACTCGCGTGTGAGATGAGTGCAATTGTGCGGTAGTTTGAGCATTCTTTGGCATTGCCTTTCTTTGGGATTGGAATGAAAACTGACCTTTTCCAGTCCTGTGGCCACTGCTGAGTTTTCCAAATTTGCTGGCATATTGAGTGCAGCACTTTCACAGCATCATCTTTCAGGATTGGAATAGCTCAACTGGAATTCCATCCCCTCCACTAGCTTTGTTCATAGTGATGCTTTCTAAGGCCCACTTGACTTCATATTCCAGGATGTCTGGCTCTAGGTCAGTGATCACACCATTGTGATTATCTGGGTCGTGAAGATCTTTTTTGTACAGTTCTTCTGTGTATTCTTGCCATCTCTTCTTAATAAATTCTGCTTCTGTTAGGTCCATACCATTTCTTTCCTTTATCAAGCCCATCTTTGCGTGAAATGTTCCTTCCATCAAACCCTAAAAGCAAAAAAAAGAACAAAGAAGAAATTCAAAATCAACTGGAAAACAAGGTTTAAAATGACAATAAATGCATGTCTGTCAATAATCACCTAAAACGTCAATGGACTAACTGATCCGATCAAAAGACATAGAATGGCAAGTTGGATAATAAAAGCTTACAATATGCTGCCTACAAGAGATCCACTGTAGGGTGAAGAACACACACAGACTGAAGGTAAGGAGGTGGAAAAAGATACTTCATGTAAATGGAAATGACAGTGAAGTGGGGACAGCAATACTCATATCAGACAAAACAGACTTTAAAACAAAGGCCATAAAGAAAAATACTATATAATAATAAAAAAATCAGTACAAGAAAAGGATATTACACTTGCTAACATATATGCATTCAATATAGGAGCACCTAAATACATAAAACAAACACAGACATAAGGGAGAAGTTGACAGGAACGCAATACAATAATAGTAAGAGACTTTTAACACCCCACCAACATCAGTGGACAGATCTTTCAGACAGAAAATCAGTAAGGTAACATATTCTAAATGACACAATAGAACAGTTAGACTTAATTGATATTTTTAGGATATTGAATTTTTAAAAACCTACAGAATACATGTTCTTTTCAATTGCACATGGAATGTTCTCTAGGATAGGCAACAAGCCTCAAGAAATTTAAGATTAAATTTAATCATTTCAAGCATCTTTTCTGACCTCAACAGACAACTCGGTTTAACCTCTGTACTAAGGATTATATAACAATGTATCCTGCTTGAGGACAGTTTCTCCTTCTTGAAAGCCTTCTGACTAATCCTGTTATTTTAGAATGTATATTATGGGAGTGGGTCTGGTAAAATCTTTCTATTGTTAGTTCTAATCCTGTCATCTTAAAATGTAAATTGTAGGAGTGGGTCTAATAAGATCTTTCAACCTTGAGACATTCTTTTGATTTATTGTAAATCAACAGCATGAAACTAGAAATCAACCACAGAGAAAGAAATGAGAAAAAAATGATTACACGGAGCCTGAACAATATCCAACTAAAAACCCAATGGGTCAATGAGGAAATCAAAGAGGAAATTAAAAAATACTTTGAGACAAATGACAATGAAAATACAACCATACAATATCTACAGCAAAAGCAGTCTAAAAGAGGGAATATAGAGCAATTCAGAGAAATATAGACCTTCCTCAAAAAGCAAGAAAATTTCCAAAAAACCTAACCTACCACCTAAAAGAATTAGAAAAAGAACAATCAAAATCTCAAATTAGCTGCTGCTGCTGCTAAGTCCCTCAGTCATGTCTGACTCTTTGCGACCCACTGGACTACAGCCCACCAGGTTAACTCTGTCCATGGGATTCTCCAGGCAAGAATACTGGAGTGGGTTGCCATGCCTTCCTCCAGAGTGTTAGGTAGGTAGAATAGGGAAAAGGAGTCCAAAATGGCGGTGGCTAAAAGACAAGGAAGGTCAAAGGACCAGAGTGAAAATTTCAGGCAGAACAAACAGCACTCCTGGCTAAGCCCAATTTCCATAGGGCAGGCCCAGGTGGAGAAAAAAAACATACAAAAGGAGGAGCCAAAGCATTTTCTCACGGACTCTCTCTCCTGAGTGCATGCGCTCGCTCTCTCTCTCTTTCTCTCTCTCTTTCTCTCTCTCTCTCTCTCCCTCTCTCTCCCTCCCTCCCCCTCCCTCCCCACGCACTCCTCCACTCTCTTCTCTTCAAGTCTTGGATTCTCCTGCTATCTTCTAAATAAAATAGAGCTGTAACATTCAACTCCAGTTTCACTCTACCCAGGACCCTTCTCTGTCTATGCATCCTGATCCTCACTGTGTTTTTTCCCCTTAGGAATGGGATGTTTGTGACCTGGGCTTCACAGATGAATAAATGATTCCATTTGTTTTCCATTGCTGGTTCTTACTTTGTGTGGATTAGTCTTATCTTAGAAACCAGTGAAGTGGTTTTGGGTTGCTGGCTGTAAAAGCAACATGACTGAAAATATCTTTGTATCCTTGACACTGTCCAGCTTAGGACTGAGCGCAGATTGATCACTCACCATGCTAGATGGATAGAGGCCTGGACACTGGAGGAAGGACCAAGTGGTAACTTCAGAGATATTGAGGCCAAGAATTTTTTTGGCTGTGAGATCACTGTTACCAGGGAAAGACTCTCTCAAGGAAATTCAGAAATTTTGAGATATTGGAGTCAGATCACAATATCCACAGACAGCCAAGCAGGTAATATAATGTCTAAATCTAATAGTCAAGGTGTAGGAATGATGGGTCTTGGGAGTGATTGGAAAACACCCGTCATGCCTAAAAGTTACCAAATAAGCCACTGTGTTTGACTACTGAAGCCCATGAGTCCTAGAGCCAGCAACCCAAAACTACTGAGCCAGCATGCTGCAACTTTTGAAGCCCATACACCTAGAGCCTGTTGTCCACAACTGGAGATTAGCCCCCACTCTCTACAACTAGAGAAAGCCCCCACTCTCCACAACTAGAGAAAGCCCAAGAGCAGCAAGGAAGACCCAGAGCAGCCATAAATAAAGTTCTCCATTCCCAAGCCATACCCAGTCTCTGCTGTCCCTAAGCTAATGTATGCTTCTCACGTACATTTTCAGTACAGGTGGAGTTTACATAGGTTCCTCTGTCCCAGCTACTCTTTCTCAAAAGGTACCTAATGTTCCTAAACACTCAGTTTTCAGTGGATGGCTGACAAGACAGCTGTCACAAAGGAAAAGCAGAGCTGTCAGGCTGGTGGAGGCTGTGGAAAGTGAAGACAGACTGGAAGCAAAGACACTGCCTGCAAGCAACACCTTCAGTCCTTACAACAAGATGCCCTCATTTACAGACTGAATCACCACGTGAGCTTCTCTAGACAGGTATGTCTTCTGACACCACACCTGCCTTGTGAAACAGGCCGGCTTTGTGATGTAGTCTGATGGCTGGTTCCGTCATCTGTGAGGTAGACCACAGGCATAGCATGGAGAGTCATTAGGCACCAGGACCCTGAGTGCCTACATATAGGAATGGTTGGTCTCCTCATGCTAATGAGGTTTTAGACCATGCTGATCCCGACTTCTGTTCTGTGGGATTTAGGGTATCTCTTATATATCTATGGTTCCATCTTCATTATTATCCTAACTATCTGGCAAATGAAAGAGAGTTACCATGGATTAACAGAACATAAAAGGAGCTTCTGCCCGGTAGGGAAATGCTATGACCATGGCTACACTAGTTAAATCTTAGATAAGACACATTCAGTTACTCTTTATAGTACTTATCTTTCTCAGAGCCTAGAAATAATGCCCTGCTAGCCCACCCCTTCTGTATATTCTAGTTGAAAAATTAAGAATTTCTATCTAACTTGGGTTGAGTGCTAGATAAAATGGAATCGACCTCACTGGATTTCTTCTGACCTCCAAAAATGGGGGATTTTTCTGATTGGTGGACTTAGTAAGCAGAAGTCCTTGGCTGAGGGCCACCAACCATTTAATGCATTCCATTATTCCTCCCGTATCACATTAAGCCCCCTGACAAACTTGTCCTGAGAAAGGGGACAGGAGGTATAGAACATGGAAAGCACTGAAGTAAGTGCGAAATAAGTAAAAAAATGAAATGTTCAGGTGAAAAACTGGAGTACAGGACGAACATATAGACAAGTGTATAAAATGCAGACAGATATACAGAAAGAGACTGGGAAATGTATATTTCCTTTGTTTCATTTTGGATGTGAAAAAAAATGATGTCCCAGCGTCACACTCTTTTAATTCTTTTTCTTTAAGAGTCACCGAAAAGTCAGACAAGGGGCTAGAGATGCAGCGTCAAGAGGTAAAGTCTCAGTCTCTGCTCTCACTCCCCTCCACTGTGGGCAAGGAACCCTGTCCCTTGATGGGCCCTGGTGCCAGGAGCCAGGTACTCTAACCACTGAAGACTTCCATTGTCTAAGCTGACAAATTCTCCCAGAAAAAAAAATAGGGGGGATGGGAAATCAGAGTCTGGGAATGTTCTGAAGTCCACCTTACCCCCAGGAACGAAAAGAGGAAACACGGGAGAAGTCCTTAACTGTGTCACTTACTAGTTTTATGACCCTCTAGAAGTCTCTTCATCTCTCAGTCTTGTTCCTACGAAACAGTATCTGATGATCCTGCCTCACTCACAGCATAGCTGTGAAGATCAAATGAGAGCAGGCCCAGAAGAGCACATCATACCTGGTTAAGTCATACACAGACGTGCTTTACAGCACTCACTGTTGGAGTTTGTAATCTCCTCTCATTCAAAGGCTTCCTATAGGAGTCCCTGAACCCTCTCCTTTTCCATATAACACTGTCTCCTGGTTTCTCAGCTAGGAGACTTTCCCAGGAAGAAGCTGAGAAGCCGTGGGAGCTGCTTTCTGTCATGAGAAGGTGATCTCTTGCTCTTTGCAGTCTCCCAATTCCCAACCTAGCCTGTGATCATTTGTCTGTTTGACCTGTGACAAGGTTGGAGAGGAGAATGGCTGGGAGGGAGCCAGACACATTGGAGCCTGGAGCACTGGTTTGGAGGGTTGCCAGGGCAAGGGGCGCTCAGCTACTTCAGAAGAGTGTCCTAGTTCTCTGTGCTAGGCTCAAGTGGCCCTGGAATTCAGGAGTTCACTAGTAGATGCACTAGTTCATAAAAGACTCTACATGGTTTTGCACTCAAGCCACAAGACAAGTTATACAGTCAGGCGAATAGATAATTGAGTGCATAATTAATTCATCATTTTCATATTCTCTTTACAGCTACACCCATTCAAGGGCAGACCCCTGGACCCTGCTGACATTACCTCCTCTGGTTCTGTCTTCAGGGAGGTCAGTTCCTGGGACAGCCCTCAGACAGGAGCTTGTCATATTATTTCTTTCTTCTCTAGAGAAAGGGGATGGACTCTCAAGAGATGTTGTGTACACTCTTTAATCCCCAGAACAGAGTTCCCAAAAGCATCTCCTTTTTCATAGTTTGGAAATACTGAATACCAGGTCACAGCCTCGGCCCCTAAAGAGAATGACTCCAGGTTCTACATGGTGATGTTCCTGGTGCTGTGCCATCAGCTAAACATTGCACCCCCTGCCTGCCTTCTCCTAGCTCAGCTTCTCAACACAGGTCACAAAGGACTCACCGACCACCCACTCTCTCAAGGCCCTGTGCTCCCATCAGTTGTCTGAGACCTCATCCAACAAGCCCCAGGCCCTCAGCCCAGCCCACCATAACTCGCCAAATGTCATTTCCCTAGGGGAAAAAACAGATGAGTAAACAGGCAGCAGAGGCAGGCCTCTGAGCTTATAGGACTAGGGGAGGGCAGCCCAGTCTGAGGCCAAAGAGGCAGCTGTCACTCCATCAGTAACAGATGGTTGCTATGTTTCCCTCCCCAGCCAGGACTGGCTTCCTCAAGAGGGGAGTGTGCGGCAGCTCCTGTGTGAAGATCCCTGCTGCCAAACCTGCAACGGCATGGCTCTGGAGATTCAGCAGGTGCTGGCAGAGGAGAATACCCTGGTCTCCCCGACTTCAGGGGGGCTAGCACAGGGCTCCTCTTGCCTAGAGGTTTTGTCCACTCCTAAAGTTTCTTTCCAGCAGAGTATGGAGCATCATTCCCCACACTCCAAAGACCTTTCACGTCCATCTGCAAACTTCACAGTGTCACAGAAGTCCTTGGCACAGTCAGTGGCCCAGTCAACTGGTACAGCTGGCATCCATGATTACTGGGCTGAACAACTCAAGCTAAGGCAGGGATTTCAAATGCCAGAAGTGCCCAGGGACCCAGAGACTATGCTTTCTTCGAGATTTGAGGAGCCAAGGGTTTCAGTGAACCTGCAGGAGATAATCCAGAGCCACCCCAACCTTGTCTATGGGAATCAAGGCCAGCAGCCCTTGAATTCCCAGGTCTCTCTCCTGACCCTGAATCGAGAAATCACAGCTCTAACACATCCTATGGCCTTAAATATGGTCACTGTTCTCCCTGCCCACCTGCCGTTCCTTAGTCCTGAAGTCCTGAGGCTTCTTGAGGTGCATGTAAGAAGACTGATGCATTTCCAGAGGTGGGGGCTCCCCAGACGTGTGGAAGAGTCCCTGAGGCAGCTTATGCCAAACCCGCCACTATTTTGCCACCCTGTACATAATCAACCAGTTTCTTTCATCCAGAATGATATTTCTCAGTTCTCTGTTGAGAAATTCAGGACCATTTCATACCAGAACTGGGGCTCATGTATAGCTGGCCAACCCACCCAGGCCTTCTGGGTTTCTGAATGGTCCATTATGGACCCAGAACAAAGACAGTATGACCAAATCTCAAACCATATGACTCTAGCCTCACCCTATGTAGCTCTCAAAGAATTAAGGGGCCTTTATCTAATGCCTGGGCAACAGGCTAGTGATTCAGAGGGCCCTGTGCAGCTGAAATACAGCCAGCTATTCTGTGGCCTCCCTTCTCTGCACAGCGAGTCCCTGGTTGACACCTTCTTGGGTTATCAAGGCCTCTCCATGAACGGGAGCATGTCCAAGCACTCCTTGAAGTATCCTTTTCTCTTCAAGGAGCTCTCCTGCTTCCCTCTGATGCCTAAAACTCTGCCCCAGTCAGTTCTACCCTCTTCTCCATCTTCCCCAAATTGGACAGCTCCACCTGAGCACCAACAAGCTCAGATCAGTAGCCCCTTGCTGACTCTGGACGAATGTGAGGCCTTGGAGTCGCACCTGCTGCAGAGGCAGCTCCAGCTTCGGTGGGACTTTCCAGATGTTTTCCAGAGAGATCAGCACACTGAGAGCCCTGTGCAGTGTAAGCCCAGTGACCAAGCCCAATCTTCTGAGACTGGTAAAACTTCCTGGCCAGGTCAGCCTGTCTCCATCATCACAAAGAAACTATTCTTCCCGGAGCAGGCCAGGAGGCTGCTGGAATTCCACCTCCAGAGACAGTTGGTTCATGATCGCTCGAGCCTGCCCTGGAAGATCCAGCGGTCCCTCCAGTTGCTCCTGCCCTCTGCTGACCAGCAGACTCTGTCCAGGAGCAGCACAGCCCTGGACAATGTGAATGTCCCCCAACCCACAGATCTAGAGGGCACTGGGGTTGGCAACCCACTCCCAGCCATTAAGGGCCCAGCGTCAGTCCCTATGCCACATGTGATTGACCAGGCCAAGGCAACACTGCAGAGCCATGTTGACTCCAAATGCGAGGAGATTCACCAGGGCAAGGTTCCTGTCTGCATATGTGGCTCTTGCGAGTTCAAAATTCCTGGGGGCCTGCAAGTGGCTCCCTTCACCTGCATCCAAGAAAGCAAGCCCCTGGAACTACAGGCAGCAGATGACCTGGACCAACGACAGGAAGTTACACCCTGGATGCCAACAGCCCTTGACCAGCATCAACAAGCCTCATCAGATGCTCTCATTAAACATCCTAAGTTGCCCTGGGCCCTGTCTCAGGGAGCCATTGAGAAACTGAAGACAACTTTACAGCACAAGTATCTGGCCTTCTTGTCAGGGCTGCCTGCTCTTTATTATGTGGCTCTCTCCAGGGCTATGGCTCCAGCAATTACTTCCCCAGCTATGAAGACAGAGATGGTGCCTGGACCTGTCCAATTCCCAACAGAACCTCTGACTCAGGTGCCCTCACCTGAAGAGCAGGGTCTGAGTCCTGGGCCAGGCTTTCAAGATGGCAATGAGGCTTGTGCAGACGCTGCAGGTGAATTCCAGGCTGAAGTGCAGATAGAAGAGATAATCAAGATGGTGCCTCAAGAAAGCCAGACAGGGCCTGCGAGGCCCTGCTCACTCAAGGAACCTATCTTGGCTAAACTAAATTTCCATCTGAGAAAGAAGATCCTAGAGATACAACTGGGAATTCCCCTAAAGGCAAGGGCATCCAGAGAAAAAACTGTAGCAATGCCAAAGAACATGTGCACACAGGAGTCTCCTGGGAAGCTAGACAACCAAGGAAAACCACCACTCCAGGATCTCCCCATCCCACCAGACACACCACGTTCCCCAGATCCAGAATGGCTCCACCTCACAGAAGAGCTAGCCACGGAGTTAAAGACAGTGCCTCAGAAACAGAAGCAACATCATTCCAGTGCAGCACACTGTGATTCTGTCCACTGGGCCACCCAGATCTCACAATCCAGTGGGGACATGACAGAGGCCAAAGCCCAGGTGCTTTGTGCTCAGCTGGAAGCCAGTGTGAACAACCCCAGCCTGGAGGAGCCCCAGAGCTCTGAACCCCAGAGGCCTGATAAGAGCAAGGACTCAGCCCAAGTTCCCACACTGGCAGAAAAGAGAAAGAAGCTAGGCAAACCCAAATCAGTTGGGGAGCACGGAGAAGGGGATGCAAGCTTCACACTCTCCTCCACAAGAGAAAAAAACCACTCAACTGAAGCGCAGAGGCCAGAAGGGGTGCTCCTGAACAGGACACCCCACAGCTCCTGTTGCCAGAGACGTCATTTTCACTTTGATGCTCCCTGCCAGCACAGTCCTCAGCATCACCCTCAGCTTAAACTCCCAGAGCTACCTCCTGGAGTCCCTGAGGGAAAAGACTCTGAGAAGAATGACCTGCGAGCCAGTCAAGCCAAGCTCAATGTCATCCTCAAACCAGCAAGAGTTCCTGAGAATGCCCAGGTGGTACCCCAGGTGTCACAGGGCCAGCCTTTCCTGGGCCAACTCACTCCAGGTAACCCATTGCGGGGCCACACTTTACATGGTCAGATGTTGCAGGGGCCAGTGATGCCAGGCTATACTCACCAGAGGCCCAGTCTTCCAGATTCTGGCTTTAGAAATAAGATGAAATCTTTTTTGCACTGTATTAACCTCAAAACAAAAGGCAAAGGACATAAGGAATCCACGTCCTCCACCTCTGAGAAAATGGCTAACACAAGAAAAGTAAATGTAACAAAGAGCCTGGCTCCAGCCAAAAGTCCCAAGGAGAGAACTAAGACAGAGAAGACAAGAGGGGACCTGAAGGCCCAATTTCCACCCCCTGAGAAGCAGATGGGCCTGGTCTTCACGGACATACCCCGGTCCCTGGACAGCAAGTTCTGGCACCACTCCCACTCGCATCAACTCCACTCAGCCTCTGTTCTGAGCAACCCCCACCACTGCCCTCGGCACTGTCCTCGAGTGGTTTGTGCCACGCAACCAGGGAATCCACCATGACCCTCAGCTGTCACCTCAGACAAAAGCACTGGTCTGCTCAAGAAGACTCATCGCAATCAAAAGACTTCATGGTCTACCCAATGTCTGCATCCCTTGAAGAGGATACTACTGTAATTTTCATTAATGTACAGGTGGGCAGAATACCACCCAAAATACACTCTATATGTCTAAGCAGAGAGTTGTGTGTCTGCTCTTTACTCCACTGTGGTGTGTTCAGGAAAGGCACATGGGAAGTAAATGTTCTTCCTATCTAGAAAAGGAGCTGTAACTCACACTTAAGCTGGGTCAGCATTCCACACAACACCCCCCTCACTGGACTGTGGAGAAAGGGACTTAAGCAGAGAAGGAAGGCCCTTGTCTAAGGTACACTGAAAGTAAAGATCAGGCTTGACTTCTATCATGGCATCCTTGGGCACAGAGGACCATTGTGGGCCTGAGGATAGTACTGTCAAGAAGGAGTAGCCAGGAATCCCACAAGCAAAATTCATTGATGATTTCTATATATGCCCACAATCTGGAGGGAAGTGCCAGTGTTCCAGCTTTGAGGAGGTGCTTTGGTTTATTATCAACAGCATATTAATATAACTCATGTCAGAAGCAAATGGTAGAATCTCCCCTCTTTGCCCCTCTTTGGCTAGATCGTTCTGGAGAACACACCTGGGAGGCTGCTGGAGCTCTCTCGCCTGTATCCCACTTCCACTGCCTATCAGCTGCATGGAGTGAATGACACCTGGGGAGGCACACAAATCATTACATTAGTATGACATGTAATGAAACAGGGAATCCTGCCTCAGGATTACTGAAGTACTCTTCTTAGGAGGACCCCAGAAGGGTCACAATAAAAATAACCTTGATTATGCTGTACACTAACAGTGCCATGTGTCAATTATATCTTAAAACTGGCAGGGAATTCCCTGGTGGTCCGGTGGTTAGGACTCGGCAGGAGGCATGGGTTTGATCCCTGGTCAGGGAACTAAGATTCCACAAGCTGAACCACATAGCCAAAGTAAAAATGGGAAGAAAAATATTTAAAAAAAAAAAAAAAAAACACCTTGAGAAGTGTCTTATATTCAATTAAAATATTTGCTTCCTTACTATATGCAAGGTACTATCACAATCACAGCAAAGACATAGGAAGTACACAATGGAGTTCATGATTTCATGGGACAGTCTCACCTGCCCAAATTGTAAATCAACATAAATACCTGAATGGCCAATATTCACCTTAAACTACACAACAGTGAACTCCTGAGTCCCTGCCCCAACCATCATCTAATTACATATACAAAACATGCTCCAATCACAGTAGTCACATCAGTTAATAGCAATTCCGTCTTTCCAGTTGTTCTGGACAAAAACAGTGGTGTCATCCTTGACATTTTTCCTGATCATTCACATCCAAACCATCCTTTTGGCTACATCTTATGAAATGAATTCAAAACATGACCATTTCTCTCTCTGATGCTATGATTACTGCAATAGTAACATGACTAATCTCTCAGCTTCTGCCTGAGATCATACTTCTAACATTTTTTTTCTCAACACAGAAGCTTGCTGCACCTAAGGTAAGGTCCTAGCTGTTGATAATTAGATAGAAAGATAGATTAGATGGTGATGATGGTGGTGATGCAGAAATGGAGGAAGGGAAGGGGAGGGAGGAGGAGGAGAAAGAAGGAAATAAAGAAAAATTGAAATGTAAAACCATAAAACTGAATAAGACCACCAAGGCAATGATTCACAAACAAAGAACAGATCTAAGGACCAGGTTCTGGGACAGCCCAACATTAAGAAATTGAAGGGATTAAGCTTCTGGTTCAGGATGGCAGAGTAGAAGGACATGTGCTCATCTCCTCCTGGGAGAACACCAAAATCACAACTAGTTGTTGAACAAGCATCAACAGGAGAACACTGGAATCCACCAAAAAAAAGATACCCCATGTCCAAAGACAAAGAAGCCACAGCAAGATGTCCCTCCCAGCAGGAAGCTTACACAAGCCTCTTAACTTCCTCCATCAGAGGGCGGACAGAAGAAGCAAGAACCACAAAACCACAGAGGCTACTCCGCCATAAAAGGAATGCATTTAAATCTGTTCTAATGAGGTGGACAAAACTAGGGCCCATTATATAGAGTGAAGTAAGTCAGAAAGAGAAATATAAATATCATATATTGACGTATATGGAATCTGAAGAGATGGTGCTGATGAATTTACAGAAATTTTACAATACCATGTGTAAAACAGACAGCCAGTGGGGATTTTCTGTATGATTCAGGGAACTCAAACAGGGGCTCTGCAGCAGGCTGAAGGGTGGAGTGGAGAGGGAGATGAGAGGGAGGTCTGGGAGGGAGGGGACATGGGTGTGCCTATGGCTGATTCTTAATGTATGACAGAAAACCACAAAATTCTATAAAGCAATTATCCTCCAATTAAAAAAAAAAAAAAAGCAGCAATCCCACAGAAGCTAGAACAAAAACCACATTACAGAAAGTTAATCAGGATGAAAAAGCAGAAAGTTATGTCCCAGATGAAGGGACAAGGTAAAACCCCAGAACAACTAAATGAAGTGGAGACAGACAACCTTCCAGAAAAAGAATTTAGAATAATGATAGTGAAGATGATTCAGGACCTCGGGAAAACAATGGAGAAGGTGCAAGAAATGTTTACCAAAGACCTAGAAGAACTAAAGAACAAACAAACAGAGATGAATAATACACTGCTGCTGCTGCTGCTGCTGCTTAGTCGCTTCAGTTGTGTCCGACTCTGTGTGACCCCATAGACGGCAGCCCATCAGGCTCCCCTGTCCCTGGGATTCTCCAGGCAAGAACACTGGAGTGGGTTGCCATTTCCTTCTCCAATGCATGAAAGTGAAAAGTGAAAGTGAAGTCGCTCAGTCAACAGAATAACTGGGGCAAAAGAATGGATAAATGACCTGGAAGACAGAATGGTGGAAATCACTGCCACAGAACAGAATATAGGAAAAAGAATGAAAAAAATTAAGACAGCTTAAGAGGCCTCTGGGACAACATTAAACACACCAACATTCACATTACAAGGGTCCCAGAAGGAGAAGAGAGAGAGAAAGGACCTGAGAAAGTAAAAGTATTTGAAGAAATCATAGCCAGAAACTTCCCTAACATGGAAAAGGAAACAGTCAACCAGGTCCAGGAATCAGAGAGAGTCCCAGGCAAGATAAACCCAAGGAGGAACACACCGAGACACATGGTAATCAAACTGACAAAAATTAAAAGATAAAATATTGGAAGCAAGAAGGGGAAAACTACAAATAACATATAAGGGAATTCCCATCAGGTTATCAACTTATTTCTCAACAGAAACTCTACAAGCCAGAAGGGAATGGTATGATATATTTAAACTGATGAAAGGGAAGAACCTACAGCCAAAAATACTCTACC
This sequence comes from Bos indicus x Bos taurus, assembly GCF_003369695.1. Taxonomy (NCBI): domain Eukaryota; kingdom Metazoa; phylum Chordata; class Mammalia; order Artiodactyla; family Bovidae; genus Bos; species Bos indicus x Bos taurus. The sequence goes on along the minus strand of NC_040083.1, from coordinate 76,075,062 downwards.
TAGCAAGACTCTTATTCAGATCTGATGGAGAAATCAAAAGCTTTCCAGACAAGCAAAAGTTAAGATAATTCAGCACCACCAAAACAGTTCTACAACAAATGCTAGAAAAACTTCTCTAGGCAGAAAACATAAAAGACCTACATAAAATAAACCCAAAACAATTAAAATGGTAATAGTATCATACATATTGATAATTACTTTAAATATAAATGGATTAATGCACCAACCGAAAGACAGAGACTGGCTGGGCAAATGAAAACATGTGCATGTATGCACTTCCACTCACGACATCACTCTGCTTGACTCCCCAAATTATATGTAATTATTTTATATTGTTAAGTTAATCATGTTCTCATTATGGATTGCAATTGTAATTATCTTTTACTTTTTATCTGGCTACTGATTGTGAAAACTGATAAACATCTTTTACTATTGTGATTAAAAGTAACTATTATTCACTTAATACCATTGTATCATGACTAGTCAACAGAAAAATAACAGAATTCGGTATCACCAAAGCTACCATTTAATAGAAAAACCTGTAATCACTTTTTAAAATCCAGATGCATATTATTTTTTTATCCACAGCTCCAGATATGTTTCTAATGATCAGTTCAGTTCAATTCAGTCACTCAGTCATGTCTGACTCTTTGCAACCCCATGAACCACAGCACGCCAGGCCTCCCTGTCCATCACCAACTCCCAGAGTTTACCCAAACTCATGTCCATCGAGTCAGTGATGCCATCCAACCATCTCATCCTCTGTCATCCCCTTCTCCTCCTGCCCTCAATCTTTCCCAGCATCAGAGTCTTTTCAAATGAGTCAGTTCTTCGCATCAGGTGGCCAAAGTATTGGAGTTTCAGCTTCAACATCAGTCCTTCCAATAAACACCCAGGATTGATCTCCTTTAGAATGGACTGGGTGGATCTCTTTGCAGTCCAAGGGACTCTCAAGAGTCTTCTTCAACACCACAGTTCAAAAGCATCAATTCTTCGGCGCTCAGCCTTCTTCACAGTCCAACTCTCACATCCATACATGACCACAGGAAAAACCATAGCCTTGACTAGACGGACTTTTGTTGGCAAAGTAATGTCTCTGCTTTTCAATATGCTATCTAGGTTGGACATAACTTTTCCAAGGAGTAAGTGTCTGTTAATTTCATGGCTGCAGTCACCATCTGCAGTGATTTTGGAGCCCAAAAAAATAAAGTCTGACACTGTTTCCCCAACTATTTCCCATGAAGTGATGGGACCAGATGCCATGATCTTCGTTTTCTGAATGTTGAGCTTTAAGCCAACTTTTTCACTCTCCACTTTCACTTTCTTTTTTTTTTTTTTTTTAATTTTATTTTATTTTTAAACTTTACATAATTGTATTAGTTTTGCCAAATATCAAAATGAATCCACCACAGGTATACATGTGTTCCCCATCCTGAACCCTCCTCCCTCCTCCCTCCCCATACCATCCCTCTGGGTCGTCCCAGTGCACTAGCCCCAAGCATCCAGTATCGTGCATCGAACCTGGACTGGCAACTCGTTTCTTACATGATATTTTACATGTTACAATGTCATTCTCCCAAATCTTCCCACCCTCTCCCTCTCCCACAGAGTCCATAAGACTATTCTATACATCAGTGTCTCTTTTGCTGTCTCGTACACAGGGTTATTGTTACCATCTTTCTAAATTCCATATATATGCGTTAGAATACTGTATTTATGTTTTTCCTTCTGGCTTACTTCACTCTGTATAATAGGCTCCAGTTTCATCCACCTCATTAGAACTGATTCAAATGTATTCTTTTTAATGGCTGAGTAATACTCCATTGTGTATATGTACCACAGCTTTCTTATCCATTCATCTGCTGATGGACATCTAGGTTGCTTCCATGTCTTGGCTATTATAAACAGTGCTGCGATGAACATTGGGGTACACGTGTCTCTTTCCCTTCTGGTTTCCTCAGTGTGTATGCCCAGCAGTGGGGTTGCTGGATCATAAGGCAGTTCTATTTCCAGTTTTTTAAGGAATCTCCACACTATTCTCCATAGTGGCTGTACTAGTTTGCATTCCCACCAACAGTGTAAGAGGGTTCCCTTTTCTCCACACCCTCTCCAGCATTTATTATTTGTAGACTTTTGGATCGCAGCCATTCTGACTGGTGTGAAATGGTACCTCATCCACTTTCACTTTCATCAAGAGGCTTTTGAGTTCCTCTTCACTTTCTGCCATAAGGGTGGTGTCATCTGCGTATCTGAGGTTATTGATATTTCTCCTGGCAATCTTGATTCCAGCTTGTGTTTCTTCCAGTCCAGCGTTTCTCATGATGTACTCTGCATAGAAGTTAAGTAAGCCGGGTGACAATATACAGCCTTGACGTACTCCTTTTCCTATTTGGAACCAGTCTGTTGTTCCATGTCCAGTTCTAACTGTTGCTTCCTGACCTGCATACAGATTTCTCAAGAGGCAGGTCAGGTGGTCTGGTATTCCCATCTCTTTCAGAATTTTCCACAGTTTATTGTAATCCACACAGTCAAAGGCTTTGGCATATTCAATAAAGCAGCTCAGCTTTCTTTATAGCCCAACTCTCACATCCATACATGACTACTGGAAAACCCATAGCCTTGACTAGACAGACCTTTGCTGACAAAGTAATGTCTCTGCTTTTTAATATGCTATCTAGGTTGGTCATAACTTTCTTTCTAAGGAGTAAGTGTCTTTTAATTTCATGGCTGCAATCACCATCTGCAGTGATTTTGGAGCCCAGAAAAATAAAGTCTGACACTGTTTCCACTGTTTCCCCATCTATTTGCCGTGAAGTGATGGGACTGGATGTCATGATCTTAGTTTTCTGAATGTTGAGCTTTAAGCCAACTTTTTCACTCTCCTCTTTCACTTTCATCAAGAGGCTCTTTAGTTCTTCTTCACTTTCTGCCATAAGGGTGGTGTCATCTGCATATCTGAGGTTATTGATATTGATCACCCATGTTTAAAAAAAAATTGAGGTGAAAAGCAGGAATGAGTGAGCAAAGACTGAGAAGTAATAGCCAGTGACATAGGAGGAAAACCAGGAGAGTACTAGAAGCCAAGAGAGATAAGTATTTCAAGGGAAAGTGGTCAACTGCATGAATGTTGCCAATCTGCCAAGTAAGATGAGGACTCACAGTTGATCATTAGATTTAATAACAGAGATCATTTGTGGCCTTGAGAAGAATAAGATGAGAGACTGAGGTAAAGGCATAACAAGTGGATTTGAGAGAGAGCAATTGGTGATAACAAGTGTAATCAACTGCTTTAGAGAGGTTTTTCCACAGAGTTGCAGAAAAATGAGGAAATAGCATCAGGAGGGTTTTTTAAAGGTAGGAGATATATTCAGTAGCATGTTGGATGTTGATGGAAAAGATCCAGTCAAGAGAAATAACTTGATGCAGGAGAGAAAGGGGGAGCTGTTGGAGCAATGTCATGGTGCAGAAGTGGCAGAATAGGAGTGAGTCCCCAGGTTGAAGGGTTGGCCTTGGCTTAAATCACAGATGGCTTGCTGGTGCTAAGTACAGAGAAAGGGACAGTAATGGGGGACTTTGTGTATCATAAGAACAGTTTCCCTACAATTAAAGAATGGGGCAAATACCTAAAGGAGTGAATGACAAACTGGGAGGAACTGATAAAGACAGCCAAAACTCTGGAAGTTACCATGGCAGGTGGTTTCTTTTAGGGCTTAAGAAGTCAGTAGCAGAACATGAGCCCAGGTGGGCAAACATGTGGTTGGTGATCACATGTGTGAAGCAGATGTTCTTGGAATATAAGGGGAGAAAGCTCCAGATACACAGAGCATGAAGAAGTTGGGGCTTGAGACTGAGAAAATGGGCAGGTGTGGCATCCTAGTGTCCAGGAAGAGACCAGGATGTCTGCGGGTGGGAAGTGAGAACTGGGAAACAGAAAGACAGAGAGGCTGCCCTGAGTAGATGGGAGGGACCTCTGCTTTGGACGCCTCGTTTCTCTCACAAGGTGACACTTCTGCATTCTCACCTTCTGACCTACCACAGAAGAGCCAAAAGCTGCAGTAAGGACAGGAAGTGCTGCAGCTTTCTCGCGATATGGTGTGGGGCTCTGTGGGGTGCCCCTGCCTCACTGATTCCCAAGGAAATCCAGGATGGCTCAACATACATCAGACCAGGAGGTGGAAGCAGCACTCTTCTCCTGTGAGGGCCCAGAATGCAGCACAATGTGTCCTGCGAGCAGGATGCAGAAAAGCCAGGGTGGGAAGAAGCAAGAGTGTCCCTCTGGATGGTGATACTGTGCCCCCAAGGGGAGGAGGCTCAACCCTGCTGAGCCACACCCTCCATTGTTTCCCTAAAGCATCCCCAAAGATCAGAGGAGGTCTTGTGGCAGGCACATCCTCCCAGCCTGCTGGGAGTTGAAAAGAGAGCCACAGAGGAGAGGAGAGGGAGGTCAAGTGGAAGCTGAGGTTAGTGTGCAAACATCCTGGCTTAGGTGAAATGGGCCCCTCCTGTGGTCCACCACAGGCTACCGGCCCTAGAAAAGCATGAATTCATAATGCTGACCAAGTCCTGCAAGAAAGGGCTGGGGGCAGAGAGATGAGCTGGAACCAAGACCTTCAGGATTCTCAATTTCTCACCAAAACCAAGAGCTGAGAGAAGATAGGCTCAGAGCCTAGGATTCATGCAGGATGGTATAGTGGGATGAAGTCTCACTCATCCCATCCTATAACCCTAGCACAAGCCCCACCATTCCAGCTCCCCCTTGACTCAAGAGCTAAAATCAGAATGAAAACCCTCATGGCAGAGTACAAACTCCAGAACTGCTGGCAGATGCTAGGAATACAGTGGTGCTTGCTTGGGAACATTGGAGTTTGCCTCTCTGTTCTGCAGTACCACCCTGTCCTACATGGAGCCCTTAGCCTGGTCTCTGCAGAGAGCCTTTCAGAATTCTAGAGAAAGGATAACAGCTGATCTTTCAATAGAAACGCTTCAGGCCAGAAGGGAATGGCAGGAGATACTTAAAGTGATGAAAGAGAAAAACCTACAGCCCAGATTACTGTACTCAGCAAGGATCTCATTCAAATATGAAGGCGAAATCAAAGGCTTTTCAGACAAGCAAAAGCTGAAAGAATTCAGCACCACCAAACCAGCTCTCCAACAAATGCTAAAAGATCTTCTCCAGACAGGAAATACAGAAAGGGTGTATAAACTCGAACCCAAAACAACAAAGTAAATGGCAATGGGATCATACTTATCAATAATTACCTTAAATGTAAATGGGTTGAATGCCCCAACCAAAAGACAAAGACTGGCTGAATGGATACAAAAACAAGACCCCTATCCATGTTGTCTACAAGAGACCCACCCAAGGGACACATACAGACTGAAAGTGAAGGGCTGGAAAAAGATATTCCATGCAAATAGAGACCAAAAGCAAGCAGGAGTACCAATACTCATATCAGATAAAATAGACTTTAAAATAAAGGCTGTGAAAAGAGACAAAGGACACTACATAATGATCAAAGGATCAATCCAAGAAGAAGATATAACAATTATATATGCACCCAACATAGGAGCACCACAATATGTAAGGCAAATGCTAACAAGTATGAAAGGGGAAATTAACAATAACACAATAATAGTGAGAGACTTTAATACCCCACTCACACCTATGGATAGATCAACTAAACAGAAAATTAACAAGGAAACACAAACTTTAAATGATACAATAGACCAGTTAGACCTAACTGATATCTATAGGACATTTCACCCCAAAACAATGAATTTCACCTTTTTCTCATGCACATGGAATCTTCTCCTGGACAGATCACATCCTGGGCCATAAATCTAGCCTTGGTAAATTCAAAAAAATTGAAATCATTCCAAGCATCTTTTCTGACCACAATGCAGTAAGATTACAATTACAGGAGAAAAACTATTAAAAATTCCAACATATGGAGGCTGAACAACACGCTGCTGAATAACCAACAAATCACAGAAGAAATCAAAATATGCATATAAACTAATGAAAATAAAAACACAAAAAACCCAAAACCTATGGGACATGGTAAAAGCAAGGCTAAGGGGAAGGTTCATAGCAATATAGGCTTACCTCAAGAAACAAGAAAGAAGTCAAGAAAATAACCTAACTCTACATCTAAAGCAACTAGAAAAGGAAGAAATGAAGAACCCCAAGGTTAGTAGAAGGAAAGAAATCTTAAAAATTAGGGCAGAAATAAATGCAAAGAAACAAAAGAGAACATAGCAAAAATCAACAAAGCCAAAAGCTGGTTCTTTGAGAAGATAAATAAAATAGACAAATCATTGGCCAGATTCATCAAGAAACAAAGGGAGAAGAATCAAATCAACAAAATTAGAAATGAAAATGGAGAGATCACAACAGGCAACACAGAAATACAAAGGATCATAAGAGACTACTTATGATCATCAGATCAGATCAGTTGCTCAGTCGTGTCCGACTCTTTGCGACCCCATGAATCGCAGCACGCCAGGCCTCCCTATCCATCACCAACTCCTGGAGTTCACTCAGACTCATGTCCATCGAGTCAGTGATGCCATCCAGCCATCTCATCCTCTGCCGTCCCCTTCTCCTACTGCCCCCAATCCCTCCCAGCATCAGTCTTTTCCAATGAGTCAACTCTTCGCATGACGTGGCCAAAGTACTGCAGTATCAGCTTCAGCATCATTCCTTCCAAAGAAATCCCAGGGCTGATCTCCTTCAGAATGGACTGGTTGCATCTCCTTGCAGTCCAAGGGACTCTCAAGAGTCTTCTCCAACACCACAGTTCAAAAGCATCAATTCTTCAGTGCTCAGCCTTCTTCACAGTCCAACTCTCACATCCATACATGACCACAGGAAAAAACATAGCCTTGACCAGACAGGTCTTTGTTGGCAAAGTAATGTCTCTGCTTTTGACTATGCCTTCTAGGTTAGACATAACTTTCCTTCCAAGGAGTTAGCGTCTTTTAATTTCATGGCTGCAGTAACCATCTGCAGTGATTTTGGAGCCCAAAAAAATAAAGTCTGACACTGTTTCCCCAACTATTTCCCATGAAGTGATGGGACCAGATGCCGTGATCTTCGTTTTCTGAATGTTGAGCTTTAAGCCAACTTTTTCACTCTCCACTTTCACTTTCATCAAGAGGCTTTTGAGTTCCTCTTCACTTTCTGCCATAAGGGTGGTGTCATCTGCGTATCTGAGGTTATTGATATTTCTCCCAGCAATCTTGATTCCAGCTTGTGTTTCTTCCAGTCCAGCGTTTCTCATGATGTACTCTGCATAGAAGTTAAGTAAGCCGGGTGACAATATACAGCCTTGACGTACTCCTTTTCCTATTTGGAACCAGTCTGTTGTTCCATGTCCAGTTCTAACTGTTTCTTCCTGACCTGCATACAGATTTCTCAAGAGGCAGGTCAGGTGGTCTGGTATTCCCATCTCTTGAAGAATTTCCCACAGTTTATTGTGATCCACACAGTCAAAGGCTTTGGCATAGTCAATAAAACAGAAATAGATGCTTTTCTGGAACTCTCTTGCTTTTTCCATGGTCCAGCGGATGTTGGCAATTTGATCTCTGGTTCCTCTGCCTTTTCTAAAACCAACTTGAACATCAGGAAGTTCACGGTTCACATATTGCTGAAGCCTGGCTTGGAGAATTTTGAGCATTACTTTACTAGCGTGTGAGATGAGTGTAATTGTGCGGTAGTTTGAGCATTCTTTGGCATTGCCTTTCTTTGGGATTGGAATGAAAACTGACCTCTTCCAGTCCTGTGGCCACTGCTGAGTTTTCCAAATTTGCTGGCATATTGAGTGCAGCACTTTCACAGCATCATCTTTCAGGATTTGGAATAGCTCAACTGGAATTCTATCACCTCCACTAGCTTTGTTCATAGTGATGCTTTCTAAGGCCCACTTGACTTCACATTCCAGGATGTCTGGCTCTAGGTCAGTGATCACACCATCGTGATTATCTGGGTCATGAAGATCTTTTTTGTACAGTTCTTCTGTGTATTCTTGCCATCTCTTCTTAATATCTTCTGCTTCTGTTAGGTCCATACCATTTCTGTCCTTTATTGAGCCCATCTTTGCATGAAATGTTCCTTTGGTATCTCTGATTTTCTTGAAGAGATCTCTAGTCTTTCCCATTCTGTTGTTTTCCTCTGTTTCTTTGCATTGATCGCTGAAGAAGGCTTTCTTATCTCTTCTTACTATTCTTTGGAATTCTGCATTCAGATGTTTATATTTTTCCTTTTCTCCTTTGCTTTTTACTTTTCTTCCTTTCACAGCTATTTGTAAGGCCTCCCCAGATAGCCATTTTGCTTTTTTGCATTTCTTTTCCATGGGAATGGTCTTGATCCCTGTCTCCTGGACAATGTTACAAACCTCATTCCATAGTTCATCAGGCACTCTATCTATCAGATCTAGGCCCTTAAATCTATTTCTCACTTCCACTGTATAATCATAAGGGATTTGATTTAGGTCATACCTGAATGGTCTAGTGGTTTTCCCTACTTTCTTCAATTTCAGTCTGAATTTGGCAATAAGGAGTTCATGGTCTGAGCCACAGTCAGCTCCTGGTCTTGTTTTTGCTGACTGTATAGAGCTTCTCCATCTTTGGCTGCAAAGAATATAATCAATCTGATTTCGGTGTTGACCATCTGGTGATGTCCATGTATAGAGTCTTCTCTTGTGTTGTTGGAAGAGGGTGTTTGTTATGACCAGTGCATTTTCTTGGCAAAACTCTATTAGTCTTTGCCCTGCTTCATTCCGTATTCCAAGGCCAAATTTGCCTGTTACTTCAGGTGTTTCTTGACTTCCTACTTTTGCATTCCAGTCCCCTATAATGAAAAGGACATCTTTTTTCGGTGTTAGTTCTAAAAGGTCTTGTAGATCTTCATAGAACCGTTCAACTTCAGCTTCTTCAGCGTTACTGGCTGGGGCATAGACTTGGATTACTGTGATACTGAATGGCTTGCCTTGAAAACGAACAGAGATCATTCTGTTGTTTTTGAGATTGCATCCAAGTACTGCATTTCAGACTCTTTTGTTGACCATGATGGCTACTCCACTTCTTCTGAAGGATTCTTGCCCGCAGTAGTAGATATAATGGTCATCTGAGTTAAATTCACCCATTCCAGTCCATTTCAGTTCGCTGATTCCTAGAATGTCGACATTCACTCTTGCCATCTCTTGTTTGACCACTTCCAATTCGCCTTGATTCATGGACCTGACATTCCAGGTTCCTACGCAATATTGCTCTTTACAGCATTGGACCTTGCTTCTATCACCAGTCACATCCACAGCTGGGTATTGTTTTTGCTTTGGCTCCATCCCTTCATTCTTTCTTATGAGCATAAGAGACTACATACAGATAATCAGCAACTATATGCCGATAAAATGGACAACTTGGAAGAAATGGACAAATTCTTAGGAAAGTACAACTTTCCAAAACTGAACCAGGAAGAAATAGAAAATCTTAACAGACCCATCACAAGCACGGAAATTGAAACTGTAATCAGAAATCTTCCAGCAAACAAAACCCCAGGACCAGAAGGCTTCACAGCTGAATTCTACCAAAAATTCAGAGAAGACCTAATACCTTTCCTACTCAAACTCTACCAGAAAATTCCAGAAGAATATAAACTTCCAAACTCATTCTATGAGGCCACCATAACCGTAATACCAAAATCAGACAAAGATGCCACACACAAAAAAGAAAACTACAGGCCAATATCACTGATGAACATAGATGCAAAAATCCTTAATAAAATTCTAGCAAACAGAATCTAACAACATATTAAAAAGATCATACATCATGACCAAGTGGGTTTTATCCCAGGGATGCAAGGATTCTTCAATATCCACAAATCAATCAATGTGATACACCGCATTAACAAATTGAAAGAGAAAAACTATATGATTATCTCAATAGATTCAGAGAAAGCCTTTGACAAAATTCAACACCCATTTATGATAAAAACCCTCCAGAAAGCAGACATAGAAGGAACATACCTCAACATAATAAAAGCTATATATGACAAACCCACAGCAAACATTATCCTCAATGGTGTAAAATTGAAAGCATTTCCCCTACAGTCAGGAACAAGACAAGGGTGCCCATTCTCACCACTACTATTCAACATAGTTTTGGAAGTTTTGGCCACAGCAATCAGAGCAGAAAAAGAAATAAAAGGAATCCAGATTGGAAAAGAAAAAGTAAAACTCTCACTGTTTGCAGATGACATGATCCTCTACATAGAAAACCCTAAAGACTCCACCAATAAAATTACTAGAGCTATTCAATGAATATAGTAAAGTTGCAGGATATAAAATTAGCAAATCCCTTGCATTCCTGTACACTAACAATGAGAAAACAGAGAAATTAAGGAAACAAGCCCATTCACCATTGCAATGAAAAGAATAAAATACTTAGGAATGTATCTACCTAAAGAAACAAAAGACCTCTATATAGAAAACTATAAAACACTGATGAAAGAAATCAAAAAGGACACAAATAGATGGAAAAATATACCATGGATTGGAAGAATCAATATAGTGAAAATGAGTATACTACCCAAAGCAAACTATAGATGCAATGCAATCCCTATCAAGCTACCAACTGTATTTTTCACAGAACTAGAACAAATAATTTCACAATTTGTATGGAAATACAAAAAACCTCGAATAGCCAAAGCAATCTTGAGAAAGAAGAATGGAACTGGAGGAATCAACCTGCCTGACTTCAGGCTCTACTACAGGGCTACAATCATCAAGACAGCATGGTACTGGCACAAAGACAGAAATATAGATCAATGGAACAAAATAGAAAGCCCAGAGATAAATCCACACACCTATGGACACCTTATACAAAGGAGGCAAAATATACAATGGAGAAAAGACAATCTCTTTAACAAGTGGTGCTGGGAAAACTGGTCAATCACTTGTAAAAGAATGAAACTAGAACACTTTCTAATACCATACACAAAAATAAACTCAAAATGGATTAAAGATCTAAATGTAAGACCAGAAACTATAAAACTCCTAGAGGAAAACATAGGCAAAACACTCTCCGACATAAATCACAGCAGGATCCTCTATAATCCACCTCCCAGAGTATTGGAAATAAAAGCAAAAATAAATAAATGGGACCTAATTAAACTTAAAAGCTTTTGCACAACAAAGGAAACTATAAGCAAGGTGAAAAGACAGCCTTCAGAATGGGAGAAAATAATAGCAAACAAAGCAACTGACAAAGAACTAATCTGAAGAATATACAAGCAACTCCTGCAGCTCAATTCCAGAAAAATAAACGACCCAATCGAAAAATAGGCCAAAGAACTAAACAGACATTTCTCCAAAGAAGACATACAGATGGCTAACAAATACATGAAAAGATGCTCAACGTCACTCATTATCAGAGAAATGCAAATCAAAACTACAATGAGGTACCATTTCACACCAGTCAGAATGGCTGCTATCCAAAAGTCTATAAGCAATAAGTGCTGGAGAGGATGTTGAGAAAAGGGAACCCTCTTACACTGTTGGTGGGAATGCAAACTAGTACAGCCACTATGGAGAACAGTGTGGAGATTCCTTAAAAAACTGGAAATAGAACTGCTATACGACCCAGCAATCCCACTGCTGGGCATACACACCAAGGAAACCAGAATTGAAAGAGACACGTACCCCAATGTTCATCGCAGCACTGTTTATAGTAGCCAGGACATGGAAGCAACCTAGATGTCCATCAGCAGATGAATGGATAAGAAAGCTGTGGTACATATACACAATGGAATATTATTCAGCCATTGAAAAGAATACATTTGAATCAGTTCTAATGAGGTGGATGAAACTGGAGCCTATTATACAGAGTGAAGTAAGCCAGAAAGAAAAACACCAATACAGTATATTAACACATATATATGGAATTTAGAAAGATGGTAATGATAACCCTATATGTAAGACAGCAAAAGAGACACAGATGTGTAGAACAGTCTTTTGGACTCTGTGGGAGAGGGCGAGGGTGGGATGCTTTGGGAGAATGACATTGAAACATGTATATTATCATATGTGAAACTAATCGCCAGGCCAGGTTCAATGCATGAGAAAGGGTGCTTGGGGCTGGTGCACCTGGGATAACCCAGAGGGATGGGATGGGGAGGGACGTGGGAGGCGGTTTCAGGATGGGGAACACATGTACACCTGTGGCAGATTCACAGCAATGTATGGCAAAACCATTACAATATTGTAATTAGCCTCCAAATAAAATAAATAAATTTATATTTTTTACAAAAAGAATTCTAGAGAGAGGATTTCAGGCAACTAACTTCCTGCAGTGGGGGGATGGCTTCTCCACAGAATCACTTCTCCTGTAAAACACTGAGTCTCAGCAAACAAGGACCGTGGCTGCTTCGTTTCTGTACCACCTCAACAAACACGGGGTGGGCACAGGAATAAACACCACTGGAGATGCTGCTTCCTGTGCCATGTGACAGGAGCTGAGTCTCTGCTCTTCCCCAGTCAGCCAAGCCTGTTGCTGCACCTGCTTCAGGGCAGAGGCCTGGGCTGTCGGAGAAGGAAGCACAGAGTCCACTGCAGGGAGAGGAAAGAAGGGAGGACAGCCCCGAGTGCAGGCGGGGACATGAGGAGTGAGAACAGTGCAGGCATGCAAGGTGCTGGGGGAGGCCGAGGACCCATCCCTAACGGGGCTTGGAGAGGACTGTCCCTTCCCAGGCACAGACACAGTGAGGCCAGGACCCTGCGTACTTGCTCTGATGGGAGCACGGGAGAAGAGAGGGGGCCTGAGAAGGGGCCAGAAGGCGATCTGTTTCCAGAAGGAGGGGTGCCTGCTGCCAGCTGCCCCCCTTTCCCACCCTGTCCCCCTCCTCCACTGGAACGTCTCTGGGTCCACAGCCAGGCAGAGAGCATACTGGGGGCTTTCCAAAGTGTATCATTCCCAAGGTCAAGCCCCACACTGAGGCCCCAGGGGCAGGGCCCCGGGCAGGCAGCCGGACACATGGGAATCCAGACAGCGGGAAGGGAAAGGAAACCATCTCTTGTGGTAAACAGCACTGGCAGCTGGGGTGCATCAGAGGAGAGGGGCAGGGGAAAGTGAGAGGCCAGAGCAGAGCCTCACTGCAGTCAAAGACACATGGTTACAGACACAAGAGGACATAATTTCAGTGATGCCACTCAGAGACTAACTTGGAGTAGCCATTCAGAAAACACACCTTCAGAGACTCATGAACGCCCAGTGTCAGATGTGTCCACAGACTCTGGCACCACACACATGGAACAGACATAGCCCCCATCCCACAGGCCACAAACACAAATGCATTCCAAATCCACAAAAACACAAATGCATTCCAAATCCATCCTGCAAAGTCTTTCTCCTCCATAAAACCTCAGCCCAGGCCTGTTGATCCACCTCTAAACTCCAATTTGGAATTTCTGTCCCATTGCCTGTCCTTTAATAAAAACAGTCTTGCATCCACGTGCACACCCCTGCCCTTAATAACTTGGCTGTGTGCTTTAAAAAAATATCAGTCAGCAAGTGAGTCCTCTGTCCTCTTCAGCAGTCTCATCCTTCACTTACGACACACCCCCTCCCACCCCAAGGAGTGTCCCCAGTTTGCAGCAGGGCCCTGACCCTCACTCAGTCTCTGACGCAACAGAAACAGAATCTAAAGGAAGAGTCTACCAGCCAGACCTATCTGTCAAAATCTGCCTCAGGGAACTGTGAGGAACCCATTCTTGGTTCCTCAGGAAAAAGCCCTTGACTCAGGATGTACCACATGACACTGCCCTAAACTTTTAACAATAACTGTAGTCCATGCCCCTAACCCTAACCCTAACTACAATTCTAACCTCAATCACAAACAATCTAAAACCACAGTCTTTCAAGCAGGACCCTCAGAACACTGTACCTTAGAAAGGTAATGCTAGAGTGTTACCCAAAAACTGTTTACATGATCAGGTAAGTCTAGGAAAGAAAACTGCGATATTCCCTCTCCCCAGGAGCTAGATCCCTACTACCCTCCAGTCTGATTGCAGCTTCAGGAATCACAGCCATTTATAACTCTCAAAGGCAGAGGGCCATAAAACATCCAAAACCTCTCATCTAAACCAAATCAATATCACACAATACACATAAGCTTAAGTCCCTCTTCAGACCATCTTAGAAGCTTAAAACTCACCCCCAACATAAAACTTATCTCCTTGTCCCATTTGATCCCAATTTTAAACTCAAACAGTACCCTACTCCAATCTGAACACAATCCTAATCCAAGATGAACTAGCTCTATCAATAGGAATCATAAACGCAATTCCAAATCCTACTTTACCATCACCATTATTCTAGTCCTACGCTGACCACTGTCTACTTCCAATCTGTAACCACTATGTCATATTCCAAGCATAGTCTGAACTCTAACCCTGACCCTAGGCAGCCACACATCGGGTAATGTCTGCAACTACACTGAGCACAAACATCACACACTAATGAAGGAACAGGTCATCTGCAGTCCTGGGATCCCATAGCTCCCTCAGTAACATCTGCACAGTCATCAGGGCAGCCTGTCCCTGGAGGCCTCAGTGATCATCTGGGAGCCCAGGAGCACCAGTGCACCCAGGTCCTTTGACCCTTGTTAGATGTATTAGCCCTCAGGGGCCCAGCTCACCCCAAGCCCTGTTCCGGGACTAGCTTGGCTTCTGAGCTAAAATTCCTGCCATACCCCTCCCCGGCTCCCGCCTGCCAAGCTGGGAGCATCTGTTGCACTGGAACCCCCATCAAGCAAGAATGAATGGGCCTGGGGTTGAAGGGAATGCGGGCTCTTCCCAATGTGGGGGTTTCCAGACTGGTGAACCCACACCTAGGACCGCTACTGCTACCCCAGAGCCTGGCCCAGGTGCCTGTCCTAAAGAAGTAGCAGCCTGCCAACACTAGGGTGAGAAGGAGTGGACGGCACACCTTCTCCCTGTCCTCCAGGGTCTCAATCTGGTGACAGAGTGTGTTCACTCTGTGCTCATCGGCAAGTAAAGCTGAAGGGAATCACATACACCTCCCTCTCCCTCAGCACAGGACGTCTGGTGTAACACACCTCTGTACCTCAGCCACCGCAGAGACTGTCCAATACCACCTAGGCTCCCTCAAGAGCTCACCAAGCCCAAATCTTCACCCAACAGACTAGAACACTTAGGTGGCTACTCACATGTCATATGTGCAGCCATTCGAGTCTCTGTGTCCCCTTCCTTAATGTCTACACCCAGGCTGGCTGGAGGACTAAGAGAGGGGTTGGTTCAGGGCTGCAAGCTCCAGGCTCCTACACCAAGCTTAGGGTTTGGGTGGGCCCAGGCCAGCATCCGAGGGCAGAGGAATGGCTAGGTGACAGACCTGAGGCCCCAGAGAAGGATAAGGATAAGGATAACAACTCCTCTCACCACCTGAGGCCCTTTCCTGGGGACTGCATCTGTACCTGAGCCCCACTTCTTTCCAGGCTCCCACCTTCACCCATCAAGTCAGACATCTGCATGCATGCCAGTGTATGGCAGCGATTTTCTGTCACCTTCCTGCTCTGAGAGCAGTTCTTTCCCAACCTGGCTTTAGGTCCAGCCAGGTATCTATTAATACCTCTGGCAAAATCCCCACTCTTTCCTTCCCTCCCTTTAGAGCCCCTAACTTAGATTCCGAGCCACAGTAGCAAGTAAGGAAGTCCCAGTACCTCCAGTATGGAACATCTCCTGAGGCTGGTCTACCCCTACAGGCACAAGTTCAGAGGTAGGGACTTAGGGCAAATCCTCAGAAGTTTCCCAAATTGAGGGAAAGATAATTGAGGATGGGACCCAAGGAGGCTGCGGACACCATCTAACAAACAAGAGGCCCCATGATGGCATCAACAAGGGGAATGGGGCAGGATGTCCTGGGAGAGCCAGGGAACCTGGGATGTTAGGAGAGGAGACTGCACAGTCCCCATCTCTTCCCCATTCATGTTCTCCCTCTTTCCACAAGCTGTGCCAGGGCAGAAGGTCCCCCCTCAGGAAGATTAGGGGTATATCACCTCAGCGTCCTCTTCCCCCGGACCACCTTTGTTCCCTTCCCATGGCTCTGTGCCCATCTGGAGTTTGGAATGAGTTCACTATTTACTCTCCCAGCCCCACCCCACCAAATTCTTGAAAGTACTTGGACAGCTTGATAAAAATACATATCCTTTGGCTCTATTCTGAGATTCTGTTTAAGATGGTCTGGGTGGTGCCTCTAATTCTGTATGTTTATTAAGCTCTTCACATGATTTCGAAGTGCAGACAAGTTTGGAAACAGTGTAAACAATCTAACATGATATGCCTCTGGTATGAGTTCCATGTCCCCCCAGGCCCATGCTATCCCACCTCTCTGGGAACTCTTCAGACACAGGCAGTTCACTATTTACTTAGACACTTCCACAAAAGGTAGGGCAGCTGTGGAAGGGGAGATTTTAGAGATGGGAATTAGAAGCTTTCTCATGCCAGGATTTGCCATAAGATCAGGTAAAAGACCCAAGAAATCTTATCTCCTTCTTTTTGCCCGGTCCTGTTCCAGGAATGCCAGCTTCTTGCCAACTGGGACACTCCCTGCCCTGCTAAAGATCTCAGCCTGTTGTAAAATCTCCAACCCAAGATCTCAAGTATCTCTCTTCTAATGTACTCAGATTCCAGCCCCTCTCTTCTGGGGCCCCCATCCCAGCCATATCTCCATCTCTAATCCCATCCCCTCTGCATCCCATCCTTCCCCAATAGCACCACCCCTATTCAGGCACAACCTTTCTGTCACTACCTTGTGCCTGGCCTGCGCTGTCCTGACTGCACCCCTCCCAGTCCTGTCCTCCCTGTGGTCTTCTATTTCCACAAAGCTGGGGTAAGCCTGGGGGTGAGGGGCATACTGGGTTTAGCACCCTGGGAACCAGATGAATTTTCTAGTCCTAACCTGGTGATCATAACTCGAGATTCTACACTGGTTTTAAACATAGATTCTAACCTATGACCTAATAATCCTCACACACTGTATCCCAGCATAAATTCCAAATGGTTTCAAGATTTTAAATGTTAGAAATTCAACTACAAGAACGACAGCATGCAGAATGTCAAAGTAGAAAACTCTAGGGTTAATCCCTCCACTGAAGCAACCATTGGGCTGAAAAAAGCAATTGGAACCCCCTATTTCAGAACTCTGGAACCTAACTGGACACAGAACATTGAGAGGAGTGCTTGATAAAGGCCAAGGATGTTGATCTTTCAGAAGAGATCATACATGAACTAGCTACTAGTCAATGCTAGGGGATGGCAGCCCACATTCCCGTAGTGGCTGGTTGGTGGCAGAGAATCATGTCCTCCAAAAATTGGGGTTTTATATTTTGGTTGGTCTGGGGGTTCCCTGAGAGATAGGTGCAGACGTTTGCCTTGGTTTCTGCCTTCTTGAGCTGCAGCAGCTTCCACAGTAGCAGATATCAGAATATTTAAGGGGCATGCTGTGATTCATAGGGTCGCAAACAGTCGGACACGACTGAGCAACTGAACTGAACTCTTGTGAGAGAGGGAGAGATAAATCTTTGTCAGGACATTGGCTGACCACAGAGATTAGAGAACAGAAATTTCAGGGACCACACACATCAAAGAGTGCACTTGGCAAAAAGTTTTTGGAAAAGTCAAAATGGACAGCTACAGCCGTTAACAACACAGGCAAATATAAATGATAGTATATCATATCTTTGGTTTATAACTCCTCTTTTCCCTATGTGATTTAAAAGGCATAAAATAATAATTATGAATCTATGTTAATGGGTACACAGTATATAAGGATGTAATCTGTGACAGTAACAATATAAAGGAGGTAGAACAAAGATGTACAGGAGCAGAGTACTATTTGTTTGTACTACTGAAACAAAGCTGATATTATTCAAACTAGATTATTATAAGCTTAAGATGTTAATTATAAACTCCAAGCTAGCTACATGAGTCATGAGTATGAAATGCACAGAGTCAATATAGTCAATAAGTATAAGACATTTTATATGGTGACAGAAGCTAACTAGACTTATTGTGGTGATCATTTTGAACTGTACAGAAATAGTTCCTACAGGAACTAACAGTGTCGCAGGTCAACTGTGCTTCAAAAACAAACTTATAGAAAACGAGACTGGATTTGTAGTTACCTGAGGTAGAATAAGGGCAGGGAGGACTGGATTGAAGGGAGTCAAAAGGTACAAACATCCAGTTACAAGTACCAGGGATGTGATATACAATAAAATTAAGACAAATACCATTACTATATGTGGTATATGAAAGGTTTTAAAACAGTAAATCCTAAGAGCTGTCATCACAAAGAAAAACTTTTTTCTTTTATTTTGTACCTATATGAGATGATTTGTGATAATCATTTCATGATATATATGTCAAATATTTATGCTGTATACCTTAAACTTATACTGTACTATATGTCAATGATATCTCAATAAAACTGTAAAAAAGTGAAAAAAATGAGTTCAACTCTCTAATTAAAAGGCAGAGATTATCAAAACTACAATGGTGTATAACCTCACACTGGTCAGAATGGCCATTATCCAAAAACATCTATAAACAATACATGTTAGAGAAGGTGTGGAAAAAAGGGTAGCCTCTTACACTGTTGGTGGGAATGTAAATTGATACAGCCACTATGGAGAACAGCTTGTGTGCTTGCACGCTAAGTCTCTTTAGTCATGTGCGACTCTTTGTGACCCTAAGGACTATAGCCTGCCAGGCTCCTCTGTCTCTGGAGATTGCAGATAGTGTATAGATATTATATGCTCTCTCCTCTCTCCAGGCAAAAATACTGGCGTGGGTTGTCATACCCTTCTCCAGGGCATCTTCCCAACTTAGGGACTGAAGCTGTGTCTCTTACGCAGGCAGATTCTTTACCACTAGGGCCACATGGAAAGCCCTAAAAAACTAAAAAGAGAACTACCACAGGACCCAGAATTCCACTTTGGGGCCCAGAGAAAACCATAATTCAAAAAGATACAAGCAGGGACTTCCCTGATGGTCCAGTGGCTAAGACTCCATGCTCCCAAGGCAGAGGGCCCAGGTTCAATCCCTGGTCAGCAAACTAGATCCCACATGTCACAACTAAGACCTTACAGAGTCAAGGAAAGAAAAAGATTCATGCACCCCAATGTTCACTGCAGCACTGCTTATAACAGCTCAGACATGAAAGTAACCTAAATGTTCATCAACAGAGGAATGGATAAAGAAGATATGGTACATATATACAAGGGGATATTAGTCATAAAAAGGAATGAAATTGTGCCATTTGCAGCAACATGCATAGACCTAGAGACTGTCATACAGAGTAAGTCAGAAGAGAAAGACAAATATTGTACATTAACACATATATATGGAATCTACAAAAATGGTATATATGATCTTATTTGCAAAGCAGAAATAGAGACACAGACATAGAGAACAAACATACACCAAGGGGAAAAGGGGAGATGGGATGAATTGGGAGATTAGGATTGACATATATACACTACTTTGTATAAAACAGCTAACTAATGGGAACCTATTGTATAGCACAGGGAACTCAGTGCTCTAAATGGTTGACCTAAATAGGAAAAAAGATCCAAAAAAAGAGGGGATATACGTATACATATGACTGATTCACAGTGTAGCAGAAACTGCCACAGCAGTGTAATATACCACTAAAAAAAAAATACACCAATAAAAAATAAATAAATAAATAAAATGTGGGGCTTCCCTGGTAGTCCAGTGGTTAAGAACTTTTCTTGCAATGCAAGAGACACTGGTTCAGGCCCTGGTCCAGGAAGATCTGACATGTCATATGGCACAACTAATGAGCCCACGCTCTAGAGCTTGCGAGCCTCAACTACTTAACTCACTCACTACAACTACTAAGGCACATGTGCCCTACAACTACACAGGCATGTGTGCCTGTGCTCTGCAGCAAGAGAAGCCATGGCAATGAGAAGCCCCAGCACCGCAAACAGACACTGGTCCCCACTCTCCACAGCTAGAGAAAGCTGCATGCAGGGATGAAGACCCAGCACAGCCAAAAATAAATAAAATGTATAAATGAATGTAGATAAATAAATAAAAGGCAGAGATTAGCAGAATGAATTGAAAAAATAAAAGCATGATCCATCTATATGCTATCTATAAGAGACTAACTTGAGATACAAATACAGAGCTTTAAAGTAAAAGGATGGATTCCTCTGGTGGTCCAGTGGCTAAGACTCTGGTCTCCCAGTGTAAGGGACCTGGGTTTGATCCTTAGTTAGGGAACTAGATCCCACATGCTGCAACTAAGAGTTCACATGTGGCAACTAAAAAGAAAAAGACTCCACATGCCACAACTACAGATCCTGCATGCCACAACAAAGTTGAACATGTTGCAACTAAGACCCAGCACAGCCAAATAAATAAATAAATATTTTAATAAATAAAGTAAAAGGATGGGAAAATATCCCATGCAACCAGTGACCAAAAGAGAGCTACAGTGGCTCTATTCCTGTCAGAAAAAAACAGACTTTTTGTAAAAAAGGTTTTAAGAAATAAAAAAGACTGTATTTTGATAAAATGTTTGATACAGAAAGATATAACAGTTATAAACAACTAACAGCCAAGCCTCATAACATATAAAGCAAAAAACTAACAGAATTATAGGGGAGAGTTGACAGTTCTACAATAATTGCTGTAGAATTTAATACCTCACTTTTAATAATGGATAACAAAACAGGAGATCAATAAGGAAACAGGGAACTTGAACAATACTATAAATATATTAGACCTGACATTTATACACACCAAAAACAGAAGAATACGATTTCTTCTGAAGTTCACATGGAACATTCTCTAGAATAAATCATATGATAGGCCATAAAACAAATCTTAAGAAAATGTTAAGACTGAAATCATTCAGAGTATCTTTTCTGATCACAGTAGAATAAAACTATAAATCAGTAACAAAAGGAAAAGTGGAAAATTCACAAATATGTGGAAACTGAACAATATACTCAAATAAAGAGTCAAAGAAGAAATCACAAGGCAACTTAGAAAATACTTTCAGACAAATAAAAAGAAAAACATAATAAACTAAAATTTTTGAGAGTCAATGAAGGCAATGCTAAGAGGGAAATTTATAACTATAAATGCCTATATTTAAAAATATTTCAAATCAATAACCTAACTATTCATTTTAAGAAACTAGAAGTCAATAAAACCAAACCCAAAATATCAGAAAGAAGGAACTAATAGTAAAGCAGAAACAAATGAAATAGAGAATACAAAAAATAGAGAAAAATCAACAAAACCAAAAGGTGGTTCTTTGAAAAGATCAACAAAATTGACACACTTGAAGTTAGACTGACTAAGGAAAAAAGAAAGAATTTTTAAATAATTCAAGTTTTTAAAATAATTCAAATTATTAAACTCAGAAATGAAACTGGGGGCATTACTATCAATTTTCTAAACACAAAAAATGTTATTACAGGATACTATGAACAATTGTACATCAATGAATTGGGTAACCTAGATGAAATGGATAAATTTCAGAAACATATAAACTATCAAAACTGACTCAAGAATAAATAGAAAATCTAAATAGATCTATAACAAGTAAGGAGATTCAATCAATAATGAAAATATCCCAACAAAGGAAAACCCAGCACCAGATAGCTTAATTAATGAATACGACCAAATATTTTTTCTACCAAATATTTAAAGAAGAATTAGCATCAATCCTTCTCAAACTCTTCCAAAAAAAATTGAAGAGGAGGGAACATTCCCTAACTCATTTTATGAGGCCAGCACTACCCTGATAACAAAGCCAGATGAAGGCACTATAAGAAAATAAAATACAGGTCAATATCCCTGATGAACAGAGATTTTAAAATTCTCAACAAAATACTAGAACCAAATTCAATAGCAGATTAGAAGGGTCATACATCACTATCAAGTGGGATTTATTTCAGAGATATGAGGATGGTTCAACATCCACAAATCAATCAGTATGATACACCACATTAACAAACTGAAGAATAAAAATCATACAATCATCTCAATAGACACAGAAAAAACATTTGACAAGATTCAACACCCATTATGATTTTTTTAAAAGACTCTCAATAAACTGGGTATAGAAGGAATGTACCTCAACATAATAAAAGCCATATATGACAAGCCTTCAGCTAACATAATACTCATGTGTGAAAAGTTGAAAACTTTTCCTGTAATATTAGGAACAAAAGACAGGTGCTTATCGTCACCACTTCTATTCAGCTTAGTATTGGAAGTCTTAGGGAGAGCAATCAGGCAAGAAAATTTATGTATGCATATAAAACCCCAAAGACTCCACCAAAAACCTCTTAGAACTAATAAACAAATTCAGTAAAGTTGTAAAATACAAAATCAACATAAAAAATCAGTTGTGTTTCTATACACTAACAACAAAGTATCTGGAAAAAAATTAAGAAACAATCCCACTTACAATAGCATCAAAAACAATAAAATACCTAGGAATAAATTTAACCAAGGAAGTGAAAGACCTATACACTGAAAACTATAAGACACTGATGAAAGAAATTGGAGAAGACAAAAATGGAAAGATATCCTATATTCTTGGATTGGCATGTTAATATTGCTAAAATGTCCATAACTACCCAAAGTAGTTCAATGCAATCCCTATCAAAATTCCAATTGCATTTTTTCACTGAAATATTAAAAAATCCTAAAATGCACATAGAACCACAAAAGACCCCAAATAGAATAATTTTGAGGAAGAAAAACAAAGCTGGAGCCATCATGCTTCCTGCTTTCAAACTATATTACTAAGCTCTAGTAATCAAAACAGTATAGTACAGGCATAAAGACAGAAACATAGACCAATGCAATAGAATATAGAGTCCAGAAATATACCTACACATATACAGTCAACTAATCTTTGAAAGGGAAGCAAGAATACAAAATGGGGAAAGGATAGTCTTTTCAATAAATGGTGTTGAGAAAACTGGATAGCCACATGTACAAGAATGATACTGGACCCCTATTTTACACCACCCACAAAAATTAATTCTAATTAAAGATTTAAATGTAAGACCTAAACCCATAAAACTCCTAGAAGAAAACGCAGAAGAAAATCTCCTCTGCATTGGTCTTGGCGATGATATTTTTGAATTTATGAAAACAAAGCAAAAATAAACAAGTGGGGACTTCCCTGGTGGTTCAGTGGTTGAGAATCGCCTGCCCATGCAGGGTACATGCATACTCCAAGAAGATTCCACACACCATGTAACAAATAAGTCCATGTACCACAACTCCATGAGCCCACACTCTAGTGACCACAAGCTGCAACTGCTGAGCCTGCATGCCACAACGACTGAAGCCTGCATGCTCTAGGGTCCAAGCGCCACAGCTACTGAAGTCTGAGCACCTAGGGCCCATGCTCCGTAACAAGAGAAACCACCACAATGAAAAGCCTGAGCACCACAATGGAGAGTGGCCCCTCTTGTTGCAGCTAGAGAAAGCTTGCACACAGCAATGACAACCCAGCATAGCCAATAAATAAATAAATACTTTTAAAAATAAACAAAGTGGGAGTACATCAAACTAAAAAACTTCTGGAGGCTCTTTTCCTGCAACCTCTGAGTAGCTCAGAGATGGAGCCTGGGGTACATTCAAGATTCAGCTCCACCCATTACCCACCATTATGGCCAAGGAAGGCACTGGTGCTGGAGGGTAATGGACATTAATATTGTTTTGCAAGAAGTGTTGAAGACCACTCTCATCACAATGACTTAGCACATGGATTTGCAAAGTTGCAAAGCATTAGACCAGTGCCATGCCCATCTTTGAGTGCTTGCATCCAACTATGATGAACCTACATGTGTCAAGTTGATTGAGGCCCTAATGAAGATTGATGACAATAAGAAACTAGGGAAATAGATGCTTAAAAAGGTTTTGATAATATTCAATACCCATTTATGGCAAAAAAAAAAAAAAACCTCCCCATAAAGTGGACATAGAGGGAACCTACCTCAACATAATAAAGGCCATATACAAGAAACCCACAGCAAACATCATTCTCAGTGATGAAAAACTGAAAGCATTTCCTCTAAGATCAAGAACAAGACAATGATGTCCACTCTCACTACTATTATTCAACATAGTTTTGGAAGCCCTAGCCATGGCAATCAGAGAAGAAAAAGAAAAGGAATCCAAATTGGAAATGAAGAAGTAAAACTGTCACTGTTTGCAGAGGACACGATACTATACATAGAAAATTCTGAAGATGCTACCAGAAAACTATTAGAACTCATCAATGAATTTGGCAAACTTGCAGGATACAAAATTAATACAGAAATCTCTTGCATTCCTATGCACTAACAACTAAAGATCAGAAAGAGAAATTAAGGAAATAATCCCATTGACCATCACAACAAAAAGAATAAAATACCTAGGAATAAACTTAGCTGAGGAGGCCAAAGACCTCAGAAAACTATAAGATACTGATGAAAGAAATCAAAGATGACACAGATCAGGAGATATACCATGTTCTTCAATTGGAAGAATAAATATTGTGAAAATGACTATACTACCAAAAGCAATCTACAGATTTAATGCAGCCATAGAATTAGAACAAAAAATCTTTATGACTTGTATGGAAATACAAAAGACCCCAAATAGCCAAAGTAATCTTGAGGAAAAAAAATGGAGCTGGTGGAGTCAGGCTCCCTGACTTTAGAGCATACTACAAAGCTATAGTAATCAAAACAATATGGTACTGACACAAAAACAGAAATATAGATCAGTGGAATAGTACAAAAAACCCAGAGATAAACCTATGTATGGTCACCTAATCTATGATAAAGGAGGCAAGAATATATACAATGGAGAAAAGACAGTCTCTTCAATAAATGTCCTGGGAAAACTGGACAGCAACATGTAAATGAATGAAATTAGAACATTCCCTAACACAATACACAAAAATAAACTAAAAATGGATTAAAAACCTAAATGTAAGACCGACACTATAAGACTGTTGGAAGAAAACATAGGAAGACTACTACTCTTTGACATAAATCACAATAAGATATTTTATGGTCCATCTCCTAGAGTAATGGAAATAAAAGCAAAAATAAACAAACATGATCTAATTAAACTTAAAAGCTTTGTACAGCAAAGGAAACCACAAACAAAACAAAAAGACAACACTCAGAATAAGAGAAAATAATTGTAAAGGAAGTAATTGACAAGGTATTAATCTCCAAAATATACTAATAGCTCATGCAGCTCATAGGGTTGCAAAGAGTTGGACACAACAAGAGAGAAAACTTCCATAAGAAAAAGAAGGAACCTGGAGGGGATTATGCTAAGTGAAATAAGTCAGAGAAACACAAATATTGTATGGTGCCACTTATATGGGGAATCAACAAAAAAGTCAAATACAAAGAAGAAAGTAGAATGGTGATTGCCAGGGGCTGGGGAAAATGGAGAGATGTTTTAATGGCTACAAACTTTCAGTTATAAAATGAGTAAGTTCTGAGGATCAAATGTACAACATGGTGATTATAGCTAACAATACTGTACCGTGGGCTTCCCTGGTGGCTCAGACAGTGCAGAACCCACCTGCAATGCGGGAGACCTGAGTTCAGTCCCTGGGTTGGGAAGATCCCCTGGAGAAGGGAATAGCTATCCACTCCAGTATTCTTGCCCAGAGAATTCTATGGACAGAGACTGGCAGGCTACAGTCCATGAGGTCGCAAAGAGTCGGATACAACTGAGCAACTTTCATTTATACTATACTTGAAATTTGCTAAGAAAATAGGCCTCAAACTGTCTAACTACAAAAAATAAAAAGGTATAACTACATGAAGTGGTGGAGGTATTAATTAACTTGTGGTAATTATTTCACAATATATACATATATCAACTCATCACATTGTACACTTTAAACATACACAATTTTGTCAATTATACCTCAATAATGCTGCAGGGAAAACCTAAGGGGAAACCTTCAAGGGCTTAGATTTGGCAATGGTTTCTTAAATATGATACCAAAAATACAGACAACAGAAGAAAAATTAGATCAACTGAATTTAAAATTTTTGTGCATCAAAGGACACTATCAAGATATCAAGAGAGTGAAAAAACAACCCACAGAATGGAAGGAAAATTTGCAAATCATATATTTGATAAGTGGCTATTATCCAGAATGTACACAGAACTCTTACAACTCATTAATCAGATTTGTATTTTAGTAACAGTCCTCAGTCTGCTTGAAGGAATGGAAGAACATGGAGCCTGGAGTGAACTGAAGAGGCAGTCACAGTGTTCCAGAGGAGAGGTGGTAAGTCCTCCATCAAGACAGGGGCTGGGGCTAGAAAGCGGGCCTTTCAGATTCAACTTTTATTGAGCAGGAGACAGGGTCGGCTTGGGGACTGACTAGCTGTGTGAAGTTTTAATTTCCGCATACTAGTGAGGCTGGGTGCCAGGACAGGATCTGGGTGTCTTTCAGGAAGGAAGGAGGGAGATTCCTACTCTTGCCTGGACTGAGTGCCTAGGGATGGGGGAAGCGAAAGTGTCCGCCTGCATAAATAGGCAGCACACCAGTCGTAGTCCACACACGGACCCCCAGACTGAAACTGCCCACCTCGCCTGAGCTCTGCCATGGCCATGGCTCAGTCACTGGTCCTGAGCATCCTTGTCCTGGTCCTGGCCTTCTGCATCCTCCAGGTCCAAGGTATCAAGGAGTTGCCTGCGGGGGTAGGGGGAGGAGGACAGGGTCGGGGAAGAGCTAGAGAGGCCTGGGTAGGAGTCTACAAGCAGCCTCTCACTCCCTGCGAACCCCACCCACAGGCAGTGATGGAGGGGCACAGGACTGTTGCCTCAGGTACAGCCGAAAGAAGATTCCCGCCAACATTGTCCGCAGCTACCGGAAGCAGGACCCAACCCTGAGTTGCGCTATGCCAGCTATCCTGTAAGTAGGTACACAGGGTGGGTGCAGGCTGGTACCTGAGTGGGAGGGCATGATGGGCAAGACTAGGACAGGCTTGCTAACCCCCGAACCCTAGGTTCTCGCCTCGGAAACGCTCTCAGCCAGAGCTATGTGCAGACCCTAAAGAGGCCTGGGTGCAGAAACTGATGCAGCATCTGGACAAGCCATCAGCCCCACGGAAACCAGTCCAGGACTGTAAGAAGGAAAAGGGGGCCCCCAAGTCTGGCAAGAAGGGAAAGGGTTCCAAAGGCTGTAAGAGGTAAGGGAGCTAAAGGGACAGGGGGAGGGAGGTGAAGGAGAGCCTCGATCATGCTCAAACCACTCTTCTGCCCTCCCAGGACTGAGATCTCAAAAGGGCCATAGCCCAGTGACCAGCCCGGAGCCCAGGAGGTCCCCACCAGTCTCACCAGGGCTTGGAGCCCCAACCAAAGGGACAAGAGAGGCTAGGAGAGAGGGAGGACCCGGGGGCCCCAGAGCAGCCACTTCATGCTGGCCTTGCCTCACCCCTTCTCCAGCTTCAACCACCCCTTCTGTATTCCCACCCTACCCTGCACGGCTGCACTGCCCACATCAGGCCAGGCCTAGACAGGCAGAGAAGGGCATGTCCCCTAGGCAGTGTGAGAGGTGGCAGCAGGCCTGCCCCTCCGAGGAAAGGTCACCCAGGGTCCTGGACCTGACCCTGCTCCACACTACACACTACCCAGCTCTTTTTTCCTTTGTAAATATGACTTACACCCAATTGAATAAACAGCCATTCTGGCCTTCTTCCCATGTTTCTGTTTCTGTGTGTTTGTGTCCGCAGAGAAGCCACTGTCACCACAGGGGGGAGTCACACACTCTAAGGTCCCAATCAGGAGCTCAGGCTGGAAAAATTCTATGTTCTCGCCCACCCCAAGACTTTCCTTGCTTCCCAGGTGCCCAGACCCGCAGGCAGTAAAAGAGAAGCTGACTGGCGGGGTGGGAGCTGGGCTGCTCCGGGTCTAGGAGAAATCCCAGCCCATGGAGAGATGGTGGCTCCAGGACACACATCCTCAATGGTTCTGCAGGCCTCTGAGACCCTGAAGACACCACTTACTCTGCTTCTGCCCAGCACTCTCACTCTCAGCTTCACCAGAGGCTGTCCACTCTTGTCTTTTGGCATACTGGAGGGAGGTGGGAGCCTGAGCCCGCCTGTAACACAGGCAAACACAAGTTCTACTGGAACCTGCCCTACCCAGAGTTCCCATCTCCTCCCAAAGACCCCAGAGGATTCCCTTCCACCCTGACCAGTGAAAGGGGGTGCATGGCCTCTCCTCCTTGCCCGATGGGGCTGTGTGCTCTTGTTCCTACCTGGGCTCTCAAGTCCTGCCTCAGCTTCCTTCCAGCTAGGAATGCATCCTCCTCATCCCTTCTTTTCTCCTTTCTTCCCTAGCTGGAGTCCAGGGTACTTTAGCCACTTTAACCTCTTGAGCCCATGGAATGAGTCTCCAGTGACAGGTATTTGGAACCCCAGAAATCAGATGTAAATTAGTCTCTTCTACAAGAAGACTCCAGCCTGGCTCTCCTATACCTCTCCCTTCCCAGAGCAGAGAACCCCTCAATTCCCCACTTCACCCTTAGGTAAGGGAGGGGAGAGAGACCATTAGATGGGGCCAGGACAAGTGATAAAGGAGGGGACAGTTCCTGGGAGGGGGACAAGGAGCTAGAGGTGTCTGCTGCATCCCCTTGTTCTTCCTCTGGGGCCTGAGCATGCCAGAGCACTTAACCACTTATTATCAAGTCATGAAAATATTTGCTGTCTGCTCCTCCTGAGGCCAGTGAAGACAGGGGCTGCTCCCTACCTATCATCATGCAGCAGGTGTGATCTTAGTCTATAAACTCAGATGTGCAAGAGTTACTGCACTTTAAAATGCTCTTTCAGGAATTCCCTGGCAGTCCATTGGTTAGAACTCAGCACTTCTAGGACCCAGGTTCATCCCTGGTTGGGGAACTAAGATCCTGCAAGCTGCATGGCATGGCCAAAGACACAATATAAAATGTTCTTCCAATGAACCTACTCCAAGGCCCTGCACTGGAGGGCTGACACTCTCAGGATCCCATCTGCCAAGGGCTGTGCAAAGGTCAAAGAAATAGCAAGGCACAGGGGAGGCTTCCTACATGCCCCTGACACCCTTCCACCAGGGGATTTGTCTCACCAGTGAATGCCGCGACCCCTGTGTTCCCAGCAGGTACAACTCCCTGAGTTTTGGACTCTCCCAACTCATAGCTCTGTGCCACATTTGAGCCACAGGAGTTCAGCTGTGAGAGCCTCTGGGCTTGGTCCTGGCTTCCCCAGACACCCCCCAGAGCCATCTACTTAGGTCCTACCACTTGCTTCATCCCAGTCAGGGATTAGAGCCCACTGCCCACAGTGGCTAGACATACACACCAATCCCCTCCACAGTCTTCAGGAATTCTCTCCAAAACCCTCCCTTTTTTCAGTCCCTCCAAGGTAAAACCTCTTCCCAGGTTTACTCTAGACTTTCACAAAAGTAAAAGGGATTCTGACATCAGGGTGCTGATACTCTCAACGCTACCAAAATCCTCACTTGCTCTAAAGAGAAAAGAAAATGATCAGCAAAAAGAGAAAAAAAGAAAAACACAGGCAAAACAAAGCTTCATATTTCACTAAATTATCCTACCACATTGCATACCTGGTATTTGCCTCAAGCCCTGACCTGAATAGGCATGTAATATAATATTTATCTCATCAGAGAATGAGTCCCTACTCTCCTTTTCTGCCTTCATCTTTGACAATACTATCCTGTTCTTTCTTCTTTCTATAAGATGTATCATTCAAAAAAACCAAATAATACATACTCATGGTTAATAAAATCAGAAAGTACCAAAGCACTTATTCTGAACAACAATTTCCTACAACTTTTAACTCTTAAGCTACTTCTTCTAGGAGTTAGTGCCATATGTCTAAATGCTTTGTTCATACCTCTGTTTTTTTTTAATTTACTTATTTTTAAAGTTATCAGTTGATTTCCTATTACAAAAAGTGAAGATTTAGCTCTCTTACTAACCCTCTTCCCCTGTCACCGTATCCTCTAAAAACACCTATACCACCATACAGTAGTCATGCATGGCTGTATGAGTTGGACCATAAAGAAGGCTAAGTGCTGAAAAATTGATACTTTGAACTGTGGTGTTGGAGAAGACTCTTGAGAGTCCCTTGGACTGCAAGGAGATCAAATCAGTCAATCCTAAAGGAAATCAATCCTGAATATTCATTAGAAGGACTGATGCTGAAACTGAACCTCCAATGCTTTGGCCACCTGATGCGAAGACCCGACTCACTGGAAAAGACCCTTATGCTGGAAAAGGTTGAAGGAATGAGGAGAAGGGAACAACAGAGGACGAGATGGTTGGATGGCATAACTGACTCAATGCACATGAGTTTGAGCAAGCTCCAGGAAATGGTGAAAGACAGAAAAGCCTGGCGTGCTGCAGTCCACAGGGTCACAGAGTTGGACACGACTGAGCAACTGAACAACAACTACAATTAGGCAATGATCAGAATTTACTTTGTAATGACCATGTGTTATTCATTGCAGAGAAAAGTAGCATACTTTGCTTACTCTCCTTTTGTCACTCAGCCTTTTTTTTTAAGATTCTAATTGCTCTTCCTTTTTTAAAATACCTCTACTTTCCCATTATCACAGCCTCAATATTTTTCAAACATTTTATCACAGGATTAAAGACCTAATGTTTAAAATATATGTTATAAAAGAAAATATAAATGTGTTTATAAACTTGTGGTAGAAAAAACTTTTTAAACATAAAGCCATAAAACACAAATTATAAGGGGGAAAGATCAATACCACTGAATTCAAAAACAAATAGGAATTCAGGGTAAAGATGGCAAATTAAACACATGCATTTATTTTCACTCCTTCCTGAGTCCCAACTAAAACTATAATAAACGTTTCTGGTGTGCGTATATGTTTATAAAGGCATCAAATCACAACAATATAAATGGGAGGGGAGACAAAAGAAACTTTCCAGAAGATTGCTGCTTAGATAAGCAAACATTTTAGTAAAAAAAAAAAAAGTACAAAGCTTAAAATGAAATTATAAATTTGGAGGATTTCCAAATTTATGCTCATGCATACAGTAAAAATATTTTACTGAATACTAGTACAGTATGCCAGTGTTCAATAGTAAGACAATCAATGGCTTTTACCGGAAATGTGAAAAGGAAAAAATTCTAAACATCAGTCATCCCCAAAATGTATAAAACCATCATCCCATAAACACGAAAACTCATTGTAATCCCCAGAATCCTGGTTTTCCCTTAATAGACAATTACAATTGTCTAACAATAAATCATCCTCACTGTTATCCAGAAAATTAATAATACCATGTTTTTAAATGATTATTTAGCAGTATCTCTTCCATGAAATGATAACACAACCACACACACACTTATGAAATGGTGGGCCAGTTCCTTGTCAGTGTTGCCTCAAAACCTTAAACTTTCCGCTTCCCCTGGTTCACTCCTTTGTAAATCTTTAAGTGCCCCTTTGACACAAATGTAAAGGATGGATGGGGCAAGTAAGACTTCCCAGAATTACAGCTAATAAAAATGTCTTAACCTCAGAAACGAATGCCAAATTAAGCAACCAGATTTCTAACACCCACCTCCCTCCATGGTACCTGGGCCACACTTTAGCTAGCCACTACTTCAGTCTTTACTTATCAACACAGCCTTTAGAGGGACATGATTACCAATGACAGGAACTTTCTTTTGACTTCTTCCTTTTAAAAATTAAAAATGGGGTATTATGGAGCTACCAGCAGAGCACAACTGACATATTTGGCACCTCCTATCCTGCTTTAAGGCATAGGAAGGTCAGCGAAACTAGATCTATACTTGCTATTTATGAAAGCTCAAAAGTAATTTGTCTCCTAGCTTTAATCATTTACATGTGACTAAATGTCTTCAGCTTCCACTGACCTCTTTTGTGAAGTTCTTTTCCTTTCCCATATCTGAGTGTTATTTCTTCTATTTTGGGGACAAAGTAATGCTGTTTTGTTTTTTTTTAAAAAAAAATCAGGGTTTCTTTTCTTTGGTATCAATCTTGACCAATGAATTACCATTTTTATGGATGCTGAAATTGCCAAATATTTTTCTAATGCCTATATTTGGAATCCTCCTAGTAACGGTTATTCTGCAGTTCCCCTACAGAAATTGTGCTAGCTATGTGAAGAAGCTGAAAACTTTATTTTCTTCAAGATATCCATTTCCCAGCTGGTGGCAAATCAAAACTCCCCAGGGAAACTCTACTGACATATTCTTGAAGACTTTTGCTTTACAGACATGGATTGTGCTAATAATAAATTTTAGTCTAATATTAAACGAACTCCACCTGTGATTTACCTGAGCAGCAGGCACCAATTTCAGTTCATAATACCCCACAAATAGTTGGGGAAACAGTGGAAATAGTGGCTGACTTTATTTTTCTGGGCTCCAAAATCACTACAGAAGGTGACTGTAGCCGTGAAATTAAAAGACGCTTACTCCTTGGAAGGAAAGTTATGACCAACCTAGACAGCATATTAAAAAGCAGAGACATTACTTTGCCAACAAAGGTCCGTCTAGTCAAGGCTATGGTTTTTCCAGTGGTCATGTATGGATGTGAGAGTTGGACTACAAAGAAAGAGCCAAAGAATTGATGCTTTTGAACTGTGGTGTTGGAGAAGACTCTCAAGAGTCACTTGGACTGCAAGGAGATCCAACCAGTCCATCAGTCCTGGGTATTCGTTGGAAGGACTGATGTTGAAGCTGAAACTCCAACATTTTGGCCACCTGATGCGAAGAGCTGACTCATTGGAAAAGACCCTGATGCTGGGAAAGATTGAGGGCAGGAGGAGAAGGGGAAGACAGAGGATGAGATGGTTGGATGGCATCATTGACTCGATGGACATGGGTTTGGGTGGACTCCGGGAGTTGGTGATGGACAGGGAGGCCTGGCATGCTGCGGTTCATGGGGTCGCAAACAGCCGGACACTACTGAGCAACTGAACTGAACTAAACTGAATACCCGACAACGGATGTCAAACTCCATTCGGTTTTATTGCCCGACTCCGCCACCAGGAGGCAGCATCGTCGCCGCGGTCCTTGGTCCTCTAAAGGCAAACAGGCTTGTGAGTTGAGTAACATTGAACTGTTCTCTTTTCCTTCATCTTTCTGGGATCATATTTTAAATTATTTTCCTCAAATTGTCTCATGCTAGGCCAGAAATTCCTGTGTGCACTGATGAGCAGGACAAACTCGTTTTTCCGCCCTTGTCCGGGTGAAACCACTTCATCCTCCGGCACGGAGGGTTGAGCCCCGCACAGAGGCGCTCAGAAAACCTCCGTTAAAGAAAGAAACCCTTCTCAGAGTTCAGTAATTACGTGTGCGGGTTATTTATGCTGCGAAGGAAGTCCCGGAGACATAGTGAACTTTCTTCAGCCTTTAAGCTTTAAGACAAACATGACCATGTCCTCCACGTTGAGGCTGGACTCGGGATAAGTCGGGAATGTTTGGGGTGGGGCAGACACTCACCAACACTCGCCTCCCGCTGCCCACGCGCCCCGGTCTGCCCCGCCCGGTACCTGCGGGTTCAGTGGCCCGAGTGGCGAAGATTTGGCCAGACGGCCGCTGTGCTCAGCCCGGGGTAACCGCCTCCCGGGGGGCTTCCCAGGTTCCCTCTGACCCAAAGTCCCCCGGGCTGCAGGTCCCGCGCACAGCCCGAGTCTCCTTTCCGCACGTTCCGACCGCGCGCCGGGACCCCTGGCCTCGGGGACCAGCGGGGGCCTAGAGAGGGGACAGCACCAGAAGCCGTGCCAGGCCCCCGGACTTTGGGCCCAGCGCCCTACCCAATCTCTCTGAGGAGCCTGCCGGGTCGCGGCCGCACCCCGCCCTTGCTAGAGCATCAGCGGCGCTCCCTCCAGAACCTCCCTTCCCAGGCTGGAGCGCCCTCTGCAGGCCTGGGCAGGGAGACACATCGGGCACGCAGAAGTGAAGACTGAATCACAGCGCGTGTGCGCCCGCGCGCGCACACACACACACGTGACAGGCACACCAGTCACGCTCAGCCACATATGCACATTCATCCATTCAACAAACATTTATTAAGTGTCTAATGGAGCTCCTCTCCACAATCCCCAACCCCCCTCTACTCCCACTCCTACCATGCCCTTGTTTGACTTTCCAGGTCCCGCAGCTTTCTCCCTTGCCCGGTGACTAAAGTGCCCTCCACCCAAGATCTGCGACCCCTGGGACATGGATTTGGTCACACCAGGAGCATGAAGGCCGAGTGGGCTCCTTGAAAGAGTATGAGCCACCCCAAGCTGGGAGATTTGTCCAGAGTTAACACTAAACCAGGATCACCACAAAGGTCACTTGGCTGAGAAAAGACTGAAATAGGTGAAGCACGAAGCACATTCTAGGTGTATGGTCAGACACCGTTACAAACCCACCGCCCTGGTCTCCAGCCCCACCCCCTCCTTCCCTGGATCATTTAAACCAACGACTGGGGAGTTGGTGCTTTAACACCTTCCACACACAGGTCCTGTATCCCCTCACTTTTTTGCCATTATAGAGGGTACCCTCACAACACCTGACAGCTGTCACCTTCCTTGATCCCTCTTCATCTCCCTGATGTGTCAGTGCTAGGGGATTCCAGGCCCTGGAACTTGACCCCTTTTGTCTACACTCACTCCCTTGATGATCTCATTGTCTTAAGGTTTTAACTACCAGGCATATGCTCCCAAATTTTTATCTTCAGCTAGAATCTCTCCCTTGAACTCTAAACTCATACTACCAACTACCCACTTAACATCTCCATTTATATGTCCAAAATTCAGCTTCATCTTAAAAAGTCAAAGCAAGACTCCTGGATGGAGGACTAAATTAGGGTCTTGGGATTAAAACACATCTGCAAGCTAAGTCATGTTGTGTTCAGTTGTGTTCAACTCTTTGCGACTCCATGGACTGTAGCCCGCCAGGCTCCTCTGTCCGTGGGATTTTCCAGGCAAGAATACTGGAGTGGGTTGCCATGCCCTCCTCCAGGGGACCTTCCTGACCCAGGGATCAAACCTGTGCTTCCTGTGTCTCTTGCATTGCAGGCAGATTCTTTTCCACTGAGCCACTGGGGAAGCCCTGAAGACTCTTGAGAGTCCCTTGAACTGCAAGGAGATCCAACCAGCCCATTCTGAAGGAGATCAGCCCTGGGATTTCTTTGGAAGGAATGATGCTAAAGCTGAAACTCCAGTACTTTGGCCACCTCATATGAAGAGTTGACTCATTGGAAAAGACTCTGATGCTGGGAGGGATTGGGGGCAGGAGGAGAAGGGGACGACAGAGGATGAGATGGCTGGATGGCATCACTGACTCGATGGACGTGAGTCTCAGTGAACTCCAGGAGTTGGTGATGGACAGGGAGGCCTGGCGTGCTGCGATTCATGGCGTTGCAAAGAGTCGGACACGACTGAGCGACTGAACTGAACTGAACTATATAAAAAATAAATAACCAGCAAGAATCTGTATAGCACAGGGAACTATATTCAATATCTTGTAATAACCTATAGTGGAAAAGAATATATACATATATATCTATATAATCACATATATATATATACAACCTAATCACTTAGCTGTATACCTGAGACTAACATAACATTCTAAGTCAACTATATTTCAATAAAATTAAAAAAAAAAAAACAAGTCTCCTGACCTTTTCACAAACCTACTCCTCTACAACTCTTCACATGTTGATAAATATAACTCCAACCATCGCATTGCTCAAGCCAAAACCGTTGCACTATTTTCTCTTTTTCTTGTCTTTCTCTAATATCCTGTGCTGAACCCCTCAGCAGAGCTATTTGGCTCTACTTCAAAATATTTCTATAATCTGACCACTTCTCACCAACTCATAGCAACCTCATGTCCTCCCTGGATTATTGCAATTGCCTCCAAACTGGTCTCTAGGCTTCCATTTTTGCACCACTTGGTTCTATCCTCCATCTGACAGCCAGAGGGAGCCTTTAACACATGCTGGATCATGTCATTGTTAAAAACCCTCCAAAGCTTTCCCCAACGCATTTCAGAGAACAGAAACCCTGCAATAGCCTACAAAGCCCTACACTATCTGTCCCATATTGTTATCCGGCTGTATCTCCTACCACTCTGCTCTTTGCTCACTTTCCTCCCATAACAATAGCCTCCTTTCTATTCCTCAGATACACTCTTGCCTCAAGACCTTCACACTTGCTATTTTCTCTAACAGAGCATCTTCCCCAGATCTCCACATGGCTCTCTCCCTCACCTACTTCAGATGAGCTCTCTCCTCAAATGTAATCAGAAAAGACTTCCGTGACCATCCTCCCCAATACTCCCTATCCCTCTGGCCCTCTTTATTTTTCTTTATAGCACTTACTGCCATCTGACATACTATTTTTTTTTTCTTGTTTGCTTATTGCTGTTTCCTTCATTAGAATAAAAACTCCACAAGAGCAGGAGTCTTTCTGGTTTATTGCTGTGTCCCAGGGCCAAGAACAAAGTCTGGAACATAAGACGCCCTCAGTAAATATTTGTTGAATGAATGTGGTATAAATCCCTTGTATATAATTATTTCACTATTTCACATTTTGCTGCTGATTCTCAAGATCTTTCCCAACAGAAATTCCAGGAAGAGAGTATTAAAATTTAATTGAAAGCTTAATGCCAGGTCAGCATGATACTCTTGTATCATACAAGATCTTGGTGGGAAATAAACGGCATGACCTAAAAGGCTTAATTTTTAAAAATTTAGTGAAGTGTCCATTTACAGAGGTGAGGGCAGGGTTACGGTGGGCAGCCACTGTACATGAATGAGTATAGCTCCAAACTTCAGGCCATCTCTCCTTCTCAACAAAGTGATATTAACTACACTGCCTGAAATTCTGCCCACTGAGAAGACTTCCCTTCACTGCTGTCTTTCAGGGCCACCCCTGAAGGTAAACAACCATCTATCTCTGACTGATGCCAGCATACCTTAGAGACCCATCTGAAAATCAAGACCAAGAATTTTCTCTCTGTAGTAACTGTTTGTAGAAAATTTCTCCGTGAAGGCACAAGTATGATCAGAAGAAGAGGTAGAAAACAAGTAGGAATCTGAGTCACCCAGCCATGTTTTATCCATGCCTTCTGAAACTTCTAAGGCCTGATCTCAAATATACAATGCTCATTTGACAGTAGAATACTATCAGGCACATCTAACTATACAATTTGCTATAGATAACACCCTAGGTTGTATTGCTACTGGGTGATCTATAGTTTTAGACTATAGTCTAAGTTTTAGACCAGGGTCCAGTGGTAAATCAGAAACTGATTTTCAAGTAGAAAATAATCATTAGGGTGTTGGAGCTACCTCCAACACCCTAAGGCTTTGCTGTAAGCCTCCTACTGGGGCTCCTACAGCACCCTTCTCTGCCACAGACAATCTGAAATTCATTGGATTTATGAGTCAAAGCCTCAAGTAGCCAGGCAAATTTCTCCAGAGCCTAGACCTGCTGCAGACCCCTTCCTTGCTCTAGGCCTCAGTCAAAACTGCCAGCTTTATGCCGTATCCAGTAAATATTTTGCTGTACTACTCCTAAATAGGATAGATGTTGCCTCCCAAATCCAAGCTTCTCTTTAAGCATTGTGCCTCTTCATATAAAGGTGCAACATTCCCCAGACCACTGTTTCTCAGCTCCTCCCTACTTCCTAGGCTGTGTGCTCAGTCGCTTCAGTCGTGACCAACTCTGTCGACCCCATGGACTGCAGCCCGCCCAGCTCCTCTGTCCATCGAATTTTCCAGGTGAGAATACTGGAGTGGATTGCCATGCCCTCCTCCAGGGGATCTTCCCGACCCAGGGATCAAACCTGCATCTTTTGTGTCTCCCTGTAAGGAACTATAGGCAGATTCTGCACCCACTGAGCCATCCAGTAGCCTAGAAATTTTACCTATGTGGCAGAATCCTGAAGTTTTGGAAGATTTTTTTCTCTCCCTCTGTCATACATAGTAGGTCTTACTGAAGCATTTAAGGCAAATGCTATTTCTTATGCACCAGTAAACCTAATGCCATCAGTTTAAAGGACCATTTTGATATCCTTGGGATACCCAGATTATCTTATGATAGTCAGAGCAGGAAAGTTGACATATCCCTGAGGTAAACAATGCAGGGGTATTTTTGTCATTACATTTGGAAAGGAATGGATTTCATCAGTCTTTAAGTAGCTGGTACAGAATAAGGCACATGCTAGTTTATTAGCTATAGTATGCCAAAGTAGCTTTAATTGGCGGCAATACAAATTCTCTTTAAATCTTTGAAGGTGCTCTCATCTGTGCACCTTATCTAGCAACAAAGCATTGCTTTAAGTTTACTACTGTAGTGGGGAATGTGTTGGGACAGGCCCCATTCAAAGAACTCCCACATGGCCTTCCTGCCATAATTTTCCTCCCTCCATGGTCAAGGAACCAGTGTGGAGACTTTGCTAATCACTAAGTATACTTATCTCCACTATACATTCTGAGGGCTTCCCGGATGGCTCAGATGATAAAGAATCTGCCTGCAATGTGAGAGACCTGGGTTAGATCCCTGGGTCGGGAAGATTCCCCTGGGGGAAGGAAATGGCTACCCACTCTGGTATTCTTACCTGGAGAATTCCAGTGGACAGAGGAGCAGAGTCACGACTGAGAGCTCCTGCTGCTGCTGCTGCTGCTGCTAAGTGGCTTCAGTCATGTCCAACTCTGTGCAACCCCATAGACGGCAGCCCACCAGGCTCCCCTGTCCCTGGGATTCTCCAGGCAAGAACACTGGAGTGGGTTGCCATTTCCTTCTCCAATGCATGAAAGTGAAAAGTGAAAGTGAAGTTGCTCAGTCGTGTCTGACTCTTAGCAACCTCATGGACTGCAGCCCACCAGGTTCCTCCGTCCGTGGGATTTTCCAGGCAAGAGTACTGGAGTGGGATGCCATTGCCTTCTCCAACTGAGAAACTAACACAAACTAAATAAATAACCACTGGATAAGTCTTACAGACTCATGTGAAATGGACCTGGATCAAGATCCTTCTGTCACCTCAACTCCATAAACCCTCATTCTGACTAGTGTATCACAGTGGGGTTTTGGGTCCCTAAGACTCATATTAACATGAGACACTACCCAAAGATCGAATATTTTCTGTTCCCCTATTCATAGTCACTCTGGCAAATGGTTACAGATCTCTCTGGGAAAGGAAGGCTTAGAGCAGTGAGTCTCAAATTTTAGCATACATCAAAAACAACCATCAGAAAGGCTTGTTAAAATACAGATTGCTAGGCCACTCCCAGAGTTTCTGACTCAGTAGAGTTGGGGCAGAGCCCAAGAATTTGTATTTCTGACAAGTTCCCAGATGATGCCAATACTGCTGGCCCAAGGATCACATTTTGAGAAAGATCTATAGAGTCCACCTATGAAAAGACTCAGGCCTTCCCACCACTCACCCCCTCAACACCCGATCAAAAGGCTTCAGGTCTGGGGAATTGATTTAAGTCATGGAACTGGGCAAAAGACTGTAAATCCACAATACAATTTGAATCAAATTTCTCCCTACCAGGACTAGACATTTTACACTTATATGAGTCAAGTAGCACATCAGTAAGTTGTCCGTCTATTTCATTCGGAGGAACACTATGATAAATTAACTGCTACCACAGATCCTCATGCTCAAATCAAAGCACAATGATTAACAGGTGTCCCTGCAGCTTGGGATTCCCAAGTGGCACTAGTGGTAAAGAATCTGCCTACAAATGCAGGATGATGCAAAAGACACTGGTTAGATCCCTGGGTCAGGAAGATCCCCTGGAGTAGGAAATGGCAAACCACTCCAGTATTCGTGCCTGGAAAATCCCATGGACAGAGGAGCCTGATGGGCTACAGTCTATGGGGTGGCAAAGAGTTGGACATGACTGAGCATTTGCATGCACACATGTGCACACACACATACATGCATGCATACACACACTTACACCTGCAGCTTATTTACTAATTTCATTCATCTTATTGCTCAGAACGTGAGCATCTGGACTCTACCACTCAAGGATTCCACCATTCTCCTCAAAATAAGACTGCCCAGTCCTAAGAAAATATCTTTCACCCTCATCTCCTGCCTACCAAGGAAACCACTACAGTGCTTTTCAAAGTTAGTGTTCCCATCACCAATACTTTTCTTATGGCCTTGAAGAACTAATTGTCTTCCTGGGCCCTTCAGAGTTAGTAGTTGCACACAAGAGCAGCCCTCCAGAAGCCAGAATTGAAAGAGACACAGGCACCCCAATGTTCACTGCAGCACTGTTTATAATAGCTAGGACATGGACGCAACTTAGATGTCCATTGGCAGACAAATGGATAAGGGAGTTACAGTACATATACACAATGGAATATTACTCAGCTATAAAAAGGAATGCATTTGAGTCAGTTCTAATGAGGTGGATGAAACTGGAGCCTATTATTATACAGAGTGAAGTAAGCCAGAAAGAAAAACACCAATACAGTATATTAACACATATATATGGAATTTAGAAAGATGCTAACAATGATCATATATATATACAAGGCAGCAAAAGAGACACAGATGTAAACAACAGACTTCTGGACTATATGGGAGAAGGCAAGGGTGGGGTGACTTGAGAGAATAGCATTGAAGCATGCATATTACCATGTGTAAAATAGTTGACCATCAAGGTCAATGCATGAAGCAGTGCACTCAAAGCCGGTGCTCTGGGACAACCAAGAGGGATGGGGTAGGGAGGGAGGTGGGAGGTGGGTTCAGGATGAGGGGAAACATGTGCACCCATGGCTGATTCATGTTGACACATGGCAAAAACCATCACAATATTGTAAAGGAATTATCCTCCAATTAAAATAAGTTAATTTTTAAAAAGAAGGGCCCTCCAACATTCCCATCTCTGTAATCTTTGCACCCCTTCCTCTCTTTTGCTATTCAAAGTATATTCTGAGTACCAGCAGTATCAGCATCACTTAGAAGCTTGTTAGAAACAGAGCATCATGGACTTCATCCAGAACTACTGAAGCAAAATCTTCAGTTTAATAAGATCCCCCAGTGGGTCATATGCACATCACAGTTTGAGGAAGACTATTCTACGATATGTCAGTGAGGTTCTAGCATCTCAACCTCATGATCACAGGCCACTGTTGAGTCCAAGCTTCCAGTAACCAACGCAATAGATTATTAACACCATTCCCAAGTGCTCGGCTAATACACTGATACCCAAATCCTGGATAAGGGCATCCATATCAATAAGTTTGTCCTCACGGTCCCCAGGATTCTCCCAATACAGTTGACAAGTTCTTACAGCTCCTTCAGTGAATATGCTTTTGTTCTTGGAGCTATTAGGTAGTTAGAATAGGAAAAAGGAGTACAAAATGGCAATGGCTAAAAGACAAAGAAAGGGAAAAGCCCATGAAAATGGAACAAAAGAAAATCCACTTTTTTCTGAGTAAAAAGTTCAGGTGAAACAAACACACTCCCTTCTTGGCTAGCCCAATTTGCATAGGGCAGGCTATAGGCGGGAGGAGACAAAACATATAAAAAGAGGAAGCCAAGCTGGATTGAGGCCTCTCCTTTCCGGTTGGCCTGCCCTCATGCCTCGAGGGTGTACTTTCCTTTGCTTGCTGAATAAAACTCTGAGCTGTAACTGAGCTGTAACACTGGTCTACCATTTCAAATCTTTGCTGCAGCAAGACAGAACCGAGGAAATTACACACTCCCTCGACATATCTGGTGCCGTGACTCAGATTTAACCTGGCCAAAACAACCTCAGCTCAGCCCCAGTTAGGCAGAGACCAAGCACAGCAGAACCCCAACTTGGCAAAACTCACATGGTGGAAACTGAACACAAAGGAAACCCAGAGCAGTGGAAGTAGCAAGAAGCCTAATGTGCTGGAAACCAAAACAACAGAAAAACAAACTTGGCAGAAAGCTTACACAGCTCAGTCTCAGATTCCGGAAGACCTCCAGTTAAGGTAGGAGGTCCTCGCCCCTATGGCTGGAAGGACATGTGGCTAACAAAATCTTAATTCTTTTGTGATCTCTCATTTCTTGTTTCCTCGAACCCCCAGCTAACAGGCTAGTGGCAGTGGGTGCAATTGAGGCACTCTGGCAGGAGCTACTCCCCAGTCTGTCCCAAAGGCTCCACTATTCTCTGCTCCCCAGTAGCTGTTGCCCAAGCGGGTGAGGGTTCTTCTGTCCTTAATCGCCTTTGTGCCAAGGATAAAGCCAATGAAAATTGTGGGCACAGGTCAGGAATTTAGCAGTTTCTCCAGCAAGTAATGAAATGGGTTCCTTAGTACATTTTTCCCACTGCTTTTTCCTCCCATCCTTCAGCTCCTCTCTCCATCTATGCCACTGTTAACAAAGTATTGGGCAGGCCATTATCTTTCCACTTCTGAAAACTGTCTTGAAACTGTTTAAAATTGGGGTTCAAATTCACGTGGCACGGACTCTGTGCTGTGCTTGGTCACTCAGTGGTGTCTGGCAGGGACTCACACCCAATCAAAACACATGGTGCCTGGTTTCAGGACCTGATGAAGCTCAGGTTCTTGATGTCTCATTGTAGAAAGAATTCAGTGAGAGATACAGTGATAGGTAAGAGGTAGATTTGTTTGAATTCAGAGAGAAGCACAGTCCACAAAGTGTGCTATCACAGAAGGTGTATGTGGTGACCATGAAACGTGTGGTTAGTTTTTGTAAGCTGGGTGATTTCATATGCTAATGAGTGGGAGGATCATTCCAGCAATTGGGGAACCACCCACTCCTTGGTCTTTTGACAGTGCCTCTGGGTGTGGCATTTAGCTTGCAGATTGAGGATCCAGGTTTAGTTGAATTTAACTTGACTGCCATCTTGGACCCATGTGACGTTAATGAGTTTATGTTATGCTCTTGGGCTATGTTGTTCTTTCAAAAGTTGTGCCCCGCCCCCCTTCTGTCCTGTTTTATGCTCTTTTCTTGAGCCCCGTCCAGGCCCATAATATTGCATCTACAATCTTCTGGCGGGACAACCAGAAAATAGCTGACCTTGGGAGGAAAATACTGTATAATATCCAATCCCTCTAGATATTCAGGCCTTCATCTTCCATGTTTCCTACAACATGTGCAACAACAGCACCTCTCAGTGGACCTGCCAGGGCAGGTGACAGGCACACAATGCTTGCTAGGAGTCCATCTGCTGGTGGCATCCCTTCCAGGGCAATTGGGCTTCCAAGGATAACGTTTGCCACTTTGGGAGTTAGGCCTGTAGGCCGTTTGGGCCCAAACCCTTACCACCCTTCTCCTAAAGTTACAAACATACCCCCGGATCAAATCTCCACTCCACTTTTATGGAACATCTGGTCTGTTGCCTCTTATCAATTTGTTCTTAAGCCACTTACTAACTCCTGAAACTTACTAACTCTGCCCCCTCTGTAGGCAACATTGCTCCACCCAGCTTATTATTAAAGCACTCTTAATGCCCCTAAGAGGACCAGATAACCCACTCCTTTGTCATTACTTCTATTATTACCTAGAGTGCCTATGACAATGAAATGTTTACCACTGGAGACACCCTAAACTGCTCTTATGGAGGACTAGGGGAGGAAATCAGTGACTTACAGTCCCTCAGAGCAAGAAGAGGATAAGACATGGCTATTTTTCCAGGTTCCCAGTCTCAGGGCACATGCTTGGATTGCCTTACATCATGGTATCTATTCCCATCCATGTAGACAAACTGGCAGTGAGTTAAGATTACAACGCCTTAATCCTACCCAGCACTAGTCACGCTGAAGACCTCGGAGATGCCCAACTCCAGCCTGGGGTCCCAGAAGGTCAACCTGCCTATGAAAGGTTGTTGTTGAATCACGCGAATACACCGGGATTCTTGGCCCCCGGAGGAGAAGAATTCAATCCAGGGCCAGAGACGAGGCTTGATCACTCAGAGCTTTTGTGTAATAAAGTTTTATTAAAGTATAAAGGAGATAGAGAAAGCTTCTGACATAGGCATCAGAAGGGGGCAGAAAGGGTACCTGCTTGCTAGTGTTAAAAATGAAGTTATATAATCCAAAGAATATCTGGAGGTTGTAAAGACCTCATCAGTCCTACTCCCATAATTTACATTTTAAGATAACACTGTCCTCAGGCAAGATACATCCTTGTAAAGACCAGGTCTACTCCCATAATTAACATTTTAAGATAACAGAAGGTTGAATCCAAAGACTGTCCTTAGGCAGGATACATTATTGTTGTATAATCCTAAGGAATGTGGAGAAAGAAAAAAAGTTTTTCCTTTCTTCCTCCTTGAGAATTCCAGACCCCTCTCTCCTTGGGGACCCCTAGACTCCTTATCAACCTGCCTAGGAAATGACTCTCTCATTCCCCCCTTTTCTTTTAGGAGAATTATGTTGCCTAGGGAAAAGGGGCATCGTTCTCGTTCCATAACTGCTTCCTAGCTGACCAGGGGCGTTGTCCCTAAATTGGTGAGGCAACATATTCTCCTAATCCTCATATTGAGGATATATGATCCAGGGGCCCCAAATAGTAGCTGTAGGAAGCTACAGCAGTAGCAGGAGTTTGAGCAACCACGTGTAACTTAAAAGCTTTCATGCGGCTAGAAACAAATCCAGTTATACAATTACAGATGCAGGGAGCAAACAGCAAGAACAAAACAACCAGAATTATTGTAATTAAGATAGTTG
This sequence comes from Bos indicus x Bos taurus, assembly GCF_003369695.1. Classification (NCBI taxonomy): domain Eukaryota; kingdom Metazoa; phylum Chordata; class Mammalia; order Artiodactyla; family Bovidae; genus Bos; species Bos indicus x Bos taurus. Next base: position 76,030,266 of record NC_040083.1, on the reverse strand, counting down.
TCCACCATGGGGAACTAGTTAACATCTCCCAAAGTGAGGCAATTGAGGCTTCAGGAGTATCCATGGCCCTAATCATCTTGTTCATGTGGCTGGTAAAATGAGTAACATTCATGCTCATATCAGGTATATATGTACAGCATTGGGTATGAACAATGGCACAAGTTCTTCCTTGTGTAGCTGTCAGAATATCTAGAGCAAATCTGTTTTGTAAAACCACCTTTCTAATTTGTGCTTGTTCAGCATTAAGAGCTGAAATAGCCTTTTGAGAATCTTGTAATGCCTGTTGAGTAAAATTAGTCAAAGCATCCACTCGTAACATAACATCTGTAGTTCCCAAAGAGGGAACAAACGCTGCAGCCAAATAATCATACCAATGAAATACAGACCTTGCCCACCGAGTTTTAAGGTGGGATAAATTAGCAGGCTTTTCTGGAAGCTCTGAAAATATAAAGCCGTGAGTAAAGGCTAGACCCAGGGTACATCTCCCTATCCAACCAGGGGGAAGCCATGACCATAGGTAAGAGCCACATATCCAATAAGTCCCGTTTGGAGCAAGCCAGTGCGACTGAGATATCCAGTCCCAATTCATGCCTGGCCAGACAAAGGGAGAACCTGAACTGGAATTGGAAAACACGGGAATGATTACATTGCATGTTTCCTGAGACAAATATCCCAATTGTTTCCAATCATTGTAAGTAAGTTGTTGGCTAACTTTTGGGGACAGCTCTGTTTGTTCACAGCATATAGAGGCAGTAGATATTAAACGTCCTTTTTCAGGAGTTAGCCATGTAACCTCATCCCATATTTGATAAACATCAGGTAAAAAACCATTAGATCTAGACCCGTTTACCTTATATGTAGCAAAATAGTCATTGAACCGAGACAATGTATAATCAAAATTAAAAGTCACATTATGTCCATAGTTAGAGTACAAAGTGTTGCACCAGTCCATTTTAGGGTTGGTAGATGTCATCAGATGAAGAAGAGGCATCACATGTGATTGTTGTCGAAGGTATTCACAGACTTGGAGAAAGTCTTTTCCTTGAAATGGGGATGTCCACCACGGGAAGCCTTCCACTGATGAAGAGGGGAGCGCTCCACAGATCCAGCAGTTAGATCGATTGTGGAATGCAGCATAGGAGTGAGCCCAGGACGGGAAGACATTGTCTTGAGGATCCAACGGCAGACTCAGGATATTTGGAGTCAGCAGAAGTAAGCTCACATAGGTTATCAGGTCCATCTAAAAGGTACAAAGTCAGAGCATAGAAAGTAAAGACATAAAATGAAGTCACTTAATTTTGGTCAGGGTGCCACCTCTTAACTCGAGTATGATGTACCCACGAATCAATTCCTGGCACTTTAACAGCTGTGGGAGAAGAAAGAATAACCTGGTAAGGACCTTCCCAAAGAGGCTCGAGGGATGGGCCCCCAGATCCCAATGTTTTTATGAGGACCTCGGTTCCTGGCTCAAATAGAGGTTTGCTTGTTTCAGAGGCTGGGTCAGGAGTCGTCTCCCGGAGTTCTGTTAATGCCTGTTGAAAAGCTGAGAGCTGAGTTACATAATTAGTTAATTCCAAGGCTTCAGGGTCTATAACAATGTCTGTGCGTAAGAAAGGCCTTCCATAAATACCTTCAAAGGGGGGCAGTCCCTCCTTTTGGGGGGTAGTTCGAGCCCTCATTAAAGCTATGGGTAGGACTTTAATCCATTTGTCCTGCGTCTCTTGAGTTAATTTGCACAGATGTCTTTTGATAATGTCATTAGCTTTTTCAATTTTTCCAGAGGATTGGGGTCTCCAGGAACAGTGTAAGTGATATTCTATTTCTAGAGCTTTAGATACCCCCTGAGTTACAGCAGCTTTAAAGGCGGAGCCATTGTCACTCTGAAGGCTCTGTGGCAGCCCAAACCTGGGGATAATTTCATGGATTAAAATCTTTAAAAACTACAATAAGACCGACGCGAACATAAAACTGAGATGTTCTTTCCAAGCATCACCACACCAGTATAACAGCCTCCTTTGATCTACTAAGAGCTGGCGTTACCAAAGAAAAAAACCCATCACAGTCCCAATCTGAGTAACCTTTAACCTCAGAGATGTTCTGGGAGCTAGAGCTCCATCTAGCTTCCGAACTTTCGATTCCTAGCGAGGCTAGGCGCTTTCTTGACTACCAGTCCAAGTTTGGGACCTAAGCCACAGTACACAATAACAGTATAGATCACAAGTCTCTTGAAAGTCTATGATCCGATAGATTAGGTTAGTACTTCTAATTCCCAAGGAGTTATGAAATGGTCAAAGAGACCGAAAAGCTTGACCAAGAAAGGAGAGTTCGGTCCACACGCTTTGCCCATTTCTGGTCGGTTCCCGAAGGAGACATTGGGTGCCTCCTGGCATTGGCAGGTCGGTGTAACGCCCCGACAGGTTTCTGCCATAAGCCGTATGAGATCACCGTGGAACCGCAGGGCAGGGCTCCTTACTTGCTTCACGCAGAGCATGCCATTCATTAACACAAGCACATGGTAGAGTTAGTAAAGCACAGCAGAAAACGTGTTCACTAAGAGAACAAAGAACTAAAGCTCCAAGCATCCTTACCTTGTCCTGAAGGATCCCGGACGAGCCCCCAAGAAGAAAGGTTGCTGTTGAATCACACGAATACACTGGGATTCTTGGCCCCCGGAGGAGAAGAATTCAATCCGGGACCAGAGACGAGGCTTGATCGCTCAGAGCTTTTGTGTAATAAAGTTTTATTAAAGTATAAAGGAGATAGAGAAAGCTTCTGACATAGGCATCAGAAGGGGGTAGAAAGAGTACCCGCTTGCTAGTGTTAACAATGAAGTTATATAATCCAAAGAATATCTGGAGGTTGTAAAGACCTCATCAGTCCTACTCCCATAATTTACATTTTAAGATAACACTGTCCTCAGGCAAGATACATCCTTGTAAAGACCAGGTCTACTCCCATAATTAACATTTTAAGATAAGAGAAGGTTGAATCCAAAGACTGTCCTTAGGCAGGAAACATTATTGTTATATAATCCTAAGGAATGTGGAGAAAGAAAAAAAGTTTTTCCTTTCTTCCTCCTTGAGATTTCCAGACCCCTCTCTCCTTGGGGACCCCTAGACTCCTTATCAACCTGCCTAGGAAATGACTCTCTCACCTAGGGTCCCCAGGAGGTTGTCATGCCTCACCCTGCTTGGGGATCCACCAGCCCAGGGTCCCAGGAGGTTGACATGCCCAGGGATTCAATCTCCAGGAGGCTGTCACACCTCAACCTGCCTGGGGATCTGCACCCAGACCCAGGGACACCCAGCTCTCAGGTTGCAACAATACTGGGTAGGATAGGCTTCAGAAAGACTCACCCCTAAGGAAGACCACCCAGGCAAATAGAAGGAAGCCATTAGTTGTGGAACTGTGGCCAGTCCACAGCAGTGGCCAGCAATAACTCAGGAGTCCAGTGAGAACCCCATTGCCTTTCTGGAAAGTCTCAAAGAAGCCCTCCAAAAGTATAACAATCCGGACTTAGACTCTTATGAGGGACAGGTGATTTTAAAGGACAAATTCCTGTCCCAATGTGCATCAGATATCAGGATATTAGGTAGGTAGAATAGGGAAAAGGAGTCCAAAATGGCAGTGGCTAAAAGACAAGGAAGGTCCGAGGACCAGAGTGAAGACTTCAGGCAGAACAAACAGAACAAACAGCAGTCCTGGCTAAGCCCAATTTGCATAGGGCAGGCCCAGGTGGAGGAAAAAAAAACATATAAAAGGAGGAGCCAAAGCGCTTTCTCACGGACTCTCTCTCTCCCGAGTGCACGTGCTCTTTTCTTTCTTTCTCTCTCTTTCTCTCTCTCTCTCTCTCTCCTGCTATCTTCTAAATAAAATAGAGCTGTAACACTGATTTGCCTAAGAGCTGTAGCATGGTTTGTCCAAGACCCAAGAGCTGTGACGCGCTGAGGGCTTTAATATCCGTTGCTCCAAATCTTTGTTGTGATGAGACAAAGAACCGGGGAACATACACTTGCGTGACAAGGATAAAGTTACAACAGCAACAGCAGCAGGACTCTGATGCCTCTTTAGATGAAATGGTCCAGAAAGCCACCAATACCTTTTATAACAGAACAGGAGAGGGAGGCCAAGGCCCAGGAAAGAGAGAGAAGGAAAAAGACAAGCCATGCCCAGATGCTGGCTGCCCTCCAGGGAAGCCCTATAGCAAACCCCAAGTCCTTGAAGGACAAGGCACGAGGCAAATGCCTAATCTGTAGACAGACAGGAAATTGGGCCAACGGATGTCCAAACCATGGCAAGTCTCCTAAAATGGCTTGCTACAAACTACATCATTTGGGACATTGGGCATCCCAGGAAACTATATTCAATACCTTGTAATAACCTATAGTGGAAAAGAATATGAAAATGATTCAGTTTTGTATACATGTGCATAGCTGAATCACTTTGCTGTACACCAGGAACTAACACAACATTGTAAATCAACTATAATTCAATTAAAAACAAAAGAATTTCACAGTAGTTGTCTGAATCTCTACCTATAACTTGAATTGGAATTTCATGTTCTTAAACGTTTCTTTTCCTTATGTAATTGTGCCAGCACAATTAGAAACAAGCAGACCATCCAACAATATATGTAATGACCATTTGAAATCACCATTTGCGGCCGTAGTAATTAAGTACTGAGGCATTTATCTCCTAATGTCTTTCCCTACATCAACATCCCACCCCACACCTCACTTAGGGATAGTCTTAAGTGATGGTGGTGCTCCATCATGCTCCAGATTACTCATGTCCTCTCTCGTCGTGCAAGGAGGTTTGTGCACTCAGCAAATATATAAGCAACCCAATCCCAGGATCCCATTTGGGGAATCTATTCCTGGGATCTCTTCTGGTACCATTTACTGTATCGGTCAGGATGCTGGCAGGAAACAGAAAGCACAGTCAAAAAAAAAAAAAAAGATCTAGCCAGAAAGATTTCAATTAAGGGGATTTTAAGAGATGGGAGTTAGGATTAAGGAACCAACACGGAATGGTGAGGCATTTAGGGTTTAGCAATAGCGAGAAACCATCACACCAAGGCCTGAGGGACCAAAGGAAGAAACATTATTTTGGGAGTCTTAGAGATAAACCCATGGAGACGAGCCAGTCAAAATAATCTGTAACTGTAAATCAGTGGTTCTCACACTCCCTCAAGTACCAGAGTCACCGAGGGTGCATTAAAATACCAATTACTCCAGTAGATCTGGAGTAGGACCTGAGACTCTGCATTTCTAACAAGCTCCCAGGTGACACTGATGCTGCTGGAAGACAGCTCTTTGAGAACAACTGCCAGAGAGTAAATCATTCACTCTGAGAACTATAGCAAGATGAAGGATTTGGAGAATTCACACCCCAACCTCTCTCTCCTACCACTGATCTCCCACTGCTGCCTGCCATGGACCAAACCCAAATAGAAGCTAAAGGATAAGGGATCCTGAGTGATACTGTCTGTAGAGGTCACCCTTCTAGAGAACAGAGCAGAGCAGAGTGGAGACTGGAGTGGGGTGAGACAACAGAGAATTATCAGAACTACCATAAGGATCCACGGAAAAATGGATAGATAGATGAATCAACAGATATATGAGTAAAAGGATAGAATAATAATAATGGTTAATATTGAGTGTTTCTTGTGTATCAGCCTCTAAACTAAGGGTTTTGCTCAGACTACCTCATTTAATCCTAAGAAGGATTCCTGTTTTACAGATGAGGATGCTAAGACACAGAAACTAGATACTGTTCACATGGTCACACAGCTGGCAAGTAATGGAATCTAAATCCCAACCTAGGCATGCAAGCTATAGAGCCTCACTCCCCTGTGCTGCTCTGTGATCAATGGTAGGCAGTGTGGGGTGGAAGGAAAAAGCGTAAATCTTAGGACTTCCCTGATGGTCCAGAGGCAAAGGCTCCATGCTCCCCAAGCAGAGGGCCCAAGTTCGATCCCTGGCCAGGGAACTAGATCCCATATGCCACGATCCCTCGAGCCATAGTGAAGACTGAAGATTCCTGGGTGCCACCACTAAAACCCCAGCACAGCCAAATAAATAATAAATTAATTTTAAAAAAAAGAGAGAGCACGTAGATCTGGGATTTCCCTGGTGGCACAGCAGATAAGAATCCACCTGCCAATGCAGGAGACACAGGCTCAATCCCTGATCCAGGAAGACTGCACATGCCGTGGAGCAACTAAGCCTGTGTGCCACAACTACTGAAGAACCTGTGCTCCGCAATGCAAGAAGCCGCTGCAAGGAGAAGCTCACACACTACAGCGAAGAGTAAACCCCCACGCGCCTCATTAGAGACAGGATGTGTGCAATGAAGACCCAGTGCAATGAAAAATAAACATAAATAATTTTTTAAGAGTGTAAATCTTAAAGATACCTGGTTCAAGACACTGACTTGCCTTGTGACCTTGTGTTCTGAGCCTCATTCTTTATGTGTTTTTAAAGGCGATAATAATATGATAATATAGCTACTTCCTAGTTTTGTTGGGAAAGTTAAGCAAGGTAATAGTGGTAAGCTCCTCGGTACGAAATCTAGCATACAGTAAACAATCAGAAATACTATTACTACTTTATTATTAATGGATAAAAAGAAAAATAAGATCCCTTTGCAGCCTTTTGGCTAAGATCAAGTGTAGGAAGAAAAATAAGTCAGAAACTTGTGAGGGAAACACTCCCCCATCCAAAAGAGAGTCCAGGACTTGGGTAAGGATGGTTGAACGGGTGTCCCACATATTAACTTCTCTTTTGAGGCCTTCTTTTCTGGTCTATCTCTGGTCTCTTTCCTAAGGATGGGAAATCACTTGTCCCGTTCCCTATCCGTCTATTCCTTGAAATTTGGGGATTTGTGTGAATATGAGCTGGCCACCCCCCTCTCCTTAAAAATCCCCTCTTGGTTCCCAGGAGCCAGAGGAAGGGAAAGCCGAAGGGGACTCTGCCAGGCCAGGCTCTGTCCAGCTGTTCTGTTGACCCAGGTGTTGAGCACATGAAATTGGTAACTAGAGCAAGGGGCAGTGCTTTCTGAGTCAGGAGGTCGAATCCCAGGGGCCTGAGATGTGGGAATGGGTGCTGGGCCTCCTTCCAAGGAACATTCCTTTGCAACTCTCTTGTCCCAAGGGAGAGACGGGTTCCTAGATGATGGATGGGCAGGCACTGTGATGACCTGGGGAGGCTCTCCCGGATCCATGGTTGTTTTGAAGGCACCAGGGGGGTTTCTGTACCACCATCAGCACCAGAGACAAGAACCACAGAGAAAAGAGTGGAAAAGGCATGAACCCAAGGAAGGGGGCACGCCTCCTCACTCTGGTCCCTTGAAACTAAGCATCACTTCTGGAGGCCAATCCAGTGGCTGATGATGCAAATGCCACCAAAGAGGTGACAATGTGAACTCTCTCTCTCTCTCTCTCTCACTCTTGAGCTGACAGCACAAGGTCCTCTGCTCCCAGCCAGACTACAGCCTGCTTACTGGGTTCTTAGAGCTGAAGCCAAGGAAAACAGAGAGAGGAAGGGGGGCAGGGTCAGGTTCCATTAGACAGAAGGGGCCAGAGGGGAATCCACAGACGGGACTTGGAGGGGATTTCTGAGTGGGGAAAGTGAAAGTTCCGGGCCATAAATAGAAGGAGGCCCCAGCTTCCTCTGGCTGCCACACTCACGTTCCCAGATCCCTTCACACCCTGCACTTGCCAGCTGAGCCTTGACTTCACGGGGACTCTGCTCAGTTCACTAGCTCACAGCTCGCCAGCAGTCAGCCTTCCGCTCACTCTCCATGGCATTCCAGACAGCCTCACTGCTGGCCGTCAGCCTGCTGATCCTCTGGGTCTCCCCTGGTAAGAGTGAGGGAAAGCATGGCAGGGGCGGGGGCGGGGTTGGTGGCGGAAAGGAGCAGGATGTCTAGAGCTCAGACTGCTTGCCACTGGATGTGAGGGACCGTGTGAGTCAGGGTTGCATGTTTCAGTGAACCTGGCGGCTCCCTGTGCCTGTGAGTGGGAGTGTACCTGAGCCCCCAAATTCCAGTGTGTGTCTGTCTCTTGGTGTATCCAGAGCCTACGATTCCCTCTCTCTCTGCAGGCTCTATTGCCTGCTGCCTCAGTTTCCCAGGCAGGAGAGAACAGTCTATATTTGCTTAAGGTGGGGAGAATGGGAGACACTGAGCCAGGGCTAAATGATCAAAAATTTTAACAATTCCTAAATTCTACTAATGTCAGCTTCCTGCTGCGACCCTACCCCCAGCCTGCTCCCCAATCCACATTCATCCCTCCACGGACACGGTGACGAGCATGAATTCTCCATCTTAACTTCCTGTGGGGAAGTTAAAAGGACTTGGGAGAGAAGAAGTTGGGGTGATCCAGGTAGCAGAAAGTCATCTGCGGGGCTCAGAACAGCAGTTGTTGGCAAATAGCGCTTCAATTTATTTAGCAACCACAGGTGGCGCTAGTGGTAAAGAACCTGCCTGCCAATGTAGGAGACATAAGAGACATGGTTTGATCCCTGGGTCAGGAAGATCCCCTGAAGAAGGGCATGGCAACCCACTCCAGTACTCTTGCCGGGAAAATTCTACTGACAGAGGAGCCTGGTGGGCTACAGTCCATGGGTTTTCAAAGAGTCGAACATGACTAAAGCAGCTTAACATGCAGGGCCATATTGGCTCATATTGGATGAGGATTAATCTGGCCTAGCTGCCGCCACACCCAGACAGATGTCCTTAACACCAGTGAGGGCTATGACCTCCCCTCCTCAGGATCCCTGTATCTTGACACTAATCCCACCCTAGCTCTGGGAGGTGCCAACGACGCTGAAGACTGCTGCCTGTCTGTGACCCAGCGCCCTATCCCTGTATTCCTGGTGCGAGCCTACCGCTACCTGCTCCTCAAGGATGGCTGCAGGCTGCCTGCCGTCGTGTGAGTTTTAGAAGGAGCCTGTCTGGCCTCACCTCCCCCATCTGCCCCTGGTGAAATCCACTCTCACCTCCTTATCTCTCTTCTCCTTGCCAAGCTAAACCCCTGCAAGGAAGTCCCTGAAATAGGTTCCCAGATGTGGTCCCCAGTCGTTGACCTTCCCACCTGGGCCTGCTGGGAAACTGGGTTCCAGGGCTGTTTTCTCTGATCTCTGACCTTTGTCTCCAGGTTCACCACGCAGAGAGGCCACGAGCTCTGTGCACCCCCAGACCAGCCATGGGTGGGTCGCATCATCCGGAGACTGAAGAAGAACTCTGCCAGGGCAAGCCTGACCCTTCCTAGCCCTGCCTCCTCCCTCCAAGCCCCTGCCCAAGACCTCAGTCCGTGACCTTGCCTCTCTTTCCTCCCCCAGAGAAGTGTTCCAGCAGTTACCCTATGACAGCCCAGAGAGAGCTCTGTGTTCTGAAGACAGAATGTGAATCACTGAAGCCCTGGGGAACCAAGGACTAGAAGGGAGAGACCAGGCCCCCTGCCCTCCTGCATCAGACCTGGCCTGGCTGCAGCAGGGCAGGAGTGTCATTGTGAGTGTGAGTGTGAGTGAGGATGTGTGGTAAAGATTGCAATGTTTCCAATAAAGCCCAGCTGGTACCCACGAGTCTGTCTGTCTGCCATGTGTTTGCTGCCTGTCAGGGAGGACAGTGATAGGAAAGGGGAGACAGAACGGCAGGATTAGTTTCCACTCTGCAGCCTGAGCAAGTTCTACCTAACACCCTGTGTTCTCAGGATAAGCTCCCAGGATCAGGCCCCACCTCTTCTCTCCTCACAGCCCTGTCACACTCCAAGGCTCAGCAACACTAAACCTGTGTCGGTTCCCTGAACGACCCAAAACTCTCTCAGGCCTCCGAGTCTTTGCTCTCCAGGACAAGTGCTCAAGCATCCAGGTCTCTCAGGGATCTGGTGTTGCTGGGGGCAGGGAAGGGAGTGGTTGGGAACCAGCTCTCATGGCTAGGGTAAGGGCAGGGGCCCAACTCTATTGTTGGAGGTGGGGGGGTTGGGGGTGAGGACCCATCCACCCACACCATTCCCACTCTCTGGAACACTCCTCTCTCTTCTGCCTGCCTGGCTTCCCATCTAGGTCTGGATGACTCCTCCTCCAGGAAGCCTTCCTTGACTCCTCCACACAGGGTTAGGAAGCCTTCCTTCCTCCCAAGCTCCCAGGGCCCTCTGCTCCTCTCCTCTTGCAGCACTCAAGATGCTGAGTTATAGTTGCTAGTTGTCGTGCTCGCTTCGGCAGCACATATACTAAAATTGGAACGATACAGAGAAGATTAGCATGGCCCCTGCGCAAGGATGACATGCAAATTCGTGAAGCGTTCCATATTTTTCAGTGGAGGTGTAGAGTCCTAACCACTGGGACTACCAGGGAAGTCCTAAAAGACTGGACTATAATGAAGAATAAATTAGAAACATCTCAACTTCTCTCGTACATAGACTGTACCTAAATAAACTTGATTATTCACCAAACAAAAAAAATAATAATAATAATTGCTAGTTGTCAGCCTTCCTGAACAGGGATCACATCTATTTTGGTTTCCATTGTCTCCCTGGTGTCCAGCACACTGCTTGGCACAAGGTAATCAGTCAATAAATATTTGTCTGGAGAACAGATAAATATGTAAGAAAAGGCTCAGCAGCCAGGGGTGAGGGCCCATCTGTCCAGATAGAATCTCACCTCCCAACCAGCCTCCTCCGTCACCCACTCAGTCTAACCCAGTTCCAGCCCCAACTGGGTCCATATGGCAATACTGGGGCCCTGCTTCTCAGGGATACTAACAGGCAGACCTAGGAGTCAGAGGTCAGAGTGGGAGAGGGAAGAAAATGGAGCAGCCACAGAGCTGGGAAGATTCAGCTTGAGGGCACCCACCACCACTTCATAGCCACATGGGCTCCAGGGACTGAGACCAGTGGAGTCGCAGGGAAGGAGTCTCAGCTCTGGGAGATGAAAGCCCTTGACTCGTGGAACATCCCACAAGGCTTCTCTGGGAGGAATGACCTCCTCGTGCTCAGGAAGTCCCCTGGGGAGGCTGGCTGGTCTCCCGACTTTGGCCCCTAAGGGCTTGTCTGGCAGGAAGCTGCAAGTCTGTGCTCTTGGGGTTGGGAATGACAGCTAGTACACCACACTGAGCATCCTCATCTAGGAACAGAGGCCACCACCATACCATATTCCTCATCTGGTCACACCTGGGCAGACCTGGGCAGATAGGGGAGGGAAGCAGAGGTGAAGGGGTTGTGCCAGCCCTCCTCACTGGACTGACAGCACAGAAGCTTCTTTCTCACCTCTGCTCCTAAGAGTGGGCGTTCAAAACCTGAAAAAACCTCGGAGACACAGGAGTGGGTGGGAAAGGAATAGTCTGCAAGAACAACTGGTATAGCCAGGAAACTTGGCTCTGCTACCTGTGGGAAACTACCCATCCATTCATGCATCCATGCAGCCATCCATCTAGCTGTCTCTGCACCCATTAGAACTCCACCCATCCACCCACTCATTCCCCGCCAACTCATCCGTCCATTAACCCATCCATTAAGTCAGCCAACCATGAAGCCCCAGAGATCCCTTTGGACCTGGGTCCTGCACCACAGCAGACAGAGGACAAACACAGGTGGGAGCCAGGCACATCCCCACACGTCCTCAGTTCCCAGTGAAGCAAAGCGGAGTTCAGTCTGCCACTGGGGCAGATACAAACTCTCCTTCTGGAGGCTTGAGAAAATAAACAGATGGAGTAGAGAAGGTGAGGGTAGGAGTCCTGAGGAGGTATTACCAGGACAGAGCGCCCCCAAACACACCACCTCCCTCATACTGCCACTGTCAGGGGAGGGGACACAGAAACAGGTCACAACTCCCCAGTCCTGTTTCTATCCCTCACTGTGCAAATCCAGGCAAGTCCTTTCCTGCACTGCCCCCTCCAAGGCCTTCCTCCCCACATCTGTCATGTGTGGGCAGCAGGAGAGGGTGCTGAATTTTTAAGAGTCACTCCAGAAAAGACTTAATTCCTGACTATTTGAGTCTTAGGCTAACCCACCCTCCCAACACTCACACAGGCTCCCCCAAAGTCATGCACATTCAGAAAGGTCCCCATTTCCCTGGGGACCCAGGGACCACCCTCTAGGAATGAAGCTGAGGTTCAGGAAGAGAGAAACCGATCCAGGAGCTGGTGAAGTGGCTTAAACAGCCCCCTGCTGGACCCTGGAGACCTGGAGGGAGAAGAATTTCCAGGAAGCCCAAGCCCTCCCAGCTCTCCTCCAGCCAGTGCCCTCCCTCCTGGCTTTCTCCCTCCCTCTTTTCCCCACTCCTAGCTACCAAGCCTCCTGGGCACTGGGGCTTCTTCCCTTATCTCCCTGCCAGACACAGGAGGGCTTAGCCCAGCAGTCTGTGACTTGTCCAGATCCACTTCAAAATTCTCAGCATCTGATTTCAATACCTGTCTTGTTTCGCTATGATTCACTGACAAATGCTGAGACTTTATTTCTCCCAAAGTTCTGAAGGGCCAGCTGCCGACCTACCTGCATGACAGCGAAGAAGCTGCCAGGTCTCTGTCTGAGGGATGGGGTGGACTTCTAGCTCCCTTACCAGGATATGGGAGCCTGCTGCCTGCTTCTAAGTGGATACCTTCCTCTCTTAGGCACACGATACTTGCTATGGGTTTAAGGCCGGCAACTGAGTGGCAGCTCCCTACCTGAAGGCCTGTGGTCCCAGCAGCTTACATCTCCCTAAAGGGACATGACATCCTTGCTCAAGGAGCTCCCAGCCTTTTTATCCACCTCCGTGGTGAATATGGAGGTGAACGGTATGGGAAAGAATCTGATGCCGGGAAAGACTGAGGGCAGGAGGAGAAGAGGGCAACAGAGGATGAGATGGTTGGATGGCATCACCTCAAAGGCCATGAGTTTGGGCAAACTCTAGGAGACAGTGAAGGACAAGGGAGCCTGGTGTGCTGCAGTCCATGGGCTCGCCAAGAGTCAGACACAACTGAGCGACCGAACAACACAAACAAATGGTGAATATGGTGGACAAAAAGCTTCCTGTCCACAGGGGAATTCCCTGGCAGTCCAGGGCTTAGGACTTGGCTCTTTCACTGCTGGAACCCCAGTTCAATCCCTGATCGGAGAACTCAGACCACACAAGCTGAGAACAGCCAAAAAAGAAAAACCTCCATGAAACAGTTGCCAGTGAAGAGGACTGGGCCTGTCCATCTCCATTGCCAACATTGTCCTGCCCAGAGCCTGGCACAGAACAAGGCCTAGCACACAAATGATTATCAAACAATGGAATTAAACTTGACCCTTTCCCACGATTACCCCACCACCACTCACACCTGGAGCACATCCAGTTCTCCAGACAGCAGGGCTGTCTCTGTTACATGGCTAAGTGTTTGCTCAGAGCCAGCTCCATACGGTTTTGATCAGATTTTCAACATCTCGTGTTCAATTTCTCGGCAAGCCCCTACCACATAACCCCTTCTCTGGCATCCGGGAAACTCAGAAACAGACAGAAAACCTTGGAAATAAGAACTTCATTGGAGAGCAAGACTCCCAAGTGGGGAGTTTCCTCCAAGAGCCTCTCTGCTGTAATAAACAGGCACTTTTCTGGTCAGAGAACTTTCTTGATGGTCCCTGAGACTTTCTTTGTCCATGTGGGAGGACTTGGCTTGGTAGTACTAGCTAAACCACTGGACACTGCTCTTCAAGTGCTGGTATCATTCTTAAGTTGTAGCTGAGGGAACTGAGTTGCAGAGGTTAAGTAACTTATCCACGCTGCACAGCCAGTAAAGTAGCAGAGCTGGGGGATCCCAGCTGGGCAGTTCAGCTCCAGAATCTGTACTCTTAGCTACCACACATAACACCTCGCTGAGGTGACCCACCTCCTAAGTAAAAAATGGGCAATAATACAGCAGGGGCAGGTCTGAGGAAGGGGCCCTCAGAGAACATGAGAGCCACGGCTTTGAGGGCTGGCTTTGGGCCAGACTCCATGCTGAGTCCTTTATGTACATTAACACTGCATCTTCAAACAACCCTATGAGGTGAGATCACTCATCCCGTTCTATATATGAGGAGACTGAGGCACAGAGAGATAGAATGAGCTCTCGAGTCCACTCGACTAGTGAGTAGTAAAGCTGAGACTGCAGTCCAAGTCTGCCTGGCGGGTAGCACTTGAGCTGAGGGCTGGCAGCTGGGATGGCCAGATTGGGTGGAAAGGCTTGGTTTCCTAAGAAAAGCTGGGAAAACATAAAAGAAGTAGCTGGTCCTGTGGCTAAGACTCCATGACTCCAATGCAGGGGGCCCAAGTTTGATCCCTGGTCAGGGAACTAGATTCCACATGCCGCAACTGAGTTTGCAGGTCACAACTAAAGATCCTGGGTGCTGCAACTAAGACTTGGCACAGCCAAATAAATAAATATTTTATTTTAAAAAGGACAGAAGAAGCTGGAGACCTTGGGCAAGATCCCAGTGCTAGAGCTCAGACACAGACATGCCCCTTGGAGGCCTCCTGGGCTGACCTCTCCAGCAGAAGGGGAGCCTCCCTCCCCTGAGCATCCAGGAGAAAGTGGGCACAGGTTCTCCAGGTCTGCTCAGGCCTCAGTTTTCCCAAGAGTGGAGAGTGGAGAAGGGGCTTAGGCTACAACTGTGCCTATCTTCTTACCTCCATTCCCAGGGGAGTAGCAGAGGCCAGGACCTGGTAACATTGAAATGAAAGGGGGAATGGAGGGCAGGGCTGGGACCCAGAGGGCAGGGATAGGAGCCTGTCTAGGGGTTTGGTGGGCAGGACTTCTGGAAGGAGTAGGCCTCTTGGGGGCCTCTGATCCAGTCTGGCTGGAACCCCTGCAGGGCAGAGCATCTAGGGGCTGCAAGGGTGGGATCAGACTCCTGAAGGAGCCACTCTGACAGCTACTTCCATCTCCTGAAGGGCCAGGCATGGGCAGGATGGGGAGGAGGACAAGGGTGAGGGTAGAGTCTGAGGATCAGAGTGGATGGGGAAGTCAGACCTCCCACCCTACTTCCATCCCTAGAACCGTTGAATCTTCCATGGCTCAAAGGGGAAGCAGGAGATATGGGCTGCCCTGCAAAGTAGTCCAGTCAAAGTAGGATGGCTATAACCCTAGAAGCTTCAACACTGCCCTGCCAGATAACAGGACCCACCCCACCCCACGTCCCCACAGTTCTGGATCTCAGAATCACACTCACTGGAAATCTGGACCCATCACCATCAAAACCTCTATCACCTTGCCAACCTCATACCTGTCAGACCATGATTTCAAGGATCCTCCCCCAAGAGGAAGGCACCCCTTCCTACCTGTAGGGGCCCAATACTGTAAAGCCCTTCATCAATTAAGGAATCCTGGCAGGACATCCCATACATATTGGTGTCCCCATTGCTGACAAGATCTCCATTCATGTCAAGGTCCCCTCATTACTATCAGGACACCATTCCTCTTGGGAAATACTATGCCTGTCAGAAATACCCCAGCCTGTCAGGCAGGACGGCAGCAATGTACTGCTACAAGGACACCATTTTTCCATGTAGCCCATGTAAATGGCACCTCCTGGCATGGCAGCCCTAAGGGGATCAATGAGTCCCCTTAGGGTCAGAGTATCTGTTAATGCAGGGTCCTCAGTGATTTAAAGGCTGCCATGACATAGAGCCCCAGCCCTGGTGAACCCTTGTGTCTAAAGTGATGCCACATCACTGTCTGGAACTCAGAATATTTATTCATACCAGGCACTGCTCTAGGTGCTAGTGGTACAACAGCCAGCAAGACATACTATCTTGGGCTTCAGGGAGCCTAATGTAATCTTTTGGGGATTCTACAATGAAAGATAAGCTCTATTGATAACTGAGACTAATATAATAGGAAATCCCTTAAACATACAAAGGGGTTAATATTGTGGGCAGTGGAAAAAAAAAAGATAAATATCTCGATAGGTCATCCTATGGCTTTCCAACAACAACATGCATCCTTCTTCCCAAACCCTAGACTTAACATTTTAAGGCTATCATCTAATGTAAGATCACTTTTGTCTATACAACCAAAAAGATTCACTGATTCCCAAAGATAGACTCTTCAGAGCCTTGGCAATTGCCACATTTGTCTTAGCTTGGGCTGCCATAATAAAATACCATGGATTGAATGGCTTAAACAACATTTATTCTCTCACCGTTTTGGAGGTTAGACATTCAATAACAAGGTGCCAGCATGGTAGGTTTCTCTTGGGAGCTCTCTTCCTGGCGTGCAATGCCCACCTTCTTACTATGTCATCACAGGGCAGAGATCTCTCTCTTTCCTCCTCTTCTTTGAAGACCACAGTCCTATAAGACTAGAGCCCTACCCTTATGATTCCATTTAACCTAAATTACTCCTTAAAAGACCCTCTCTCTAGACACCATCACATTGAGGCTTAGGGTTTCAACATATGAATTCTTGGGGTCACAGGACATAATTCATCCTACAGCAAAAGCCAAATCTAAATCCAAGAACTCAGAATGACATCCACCCCTCCTCTAGTCTTGTTGTAATCTCATCTCCCTATTCTACAACACGTGGTGATCATCAGCAGCACACCTGATTGGCCGGGATAGGCTGGGTGATGCTGCAATAACAAAAGACATCTAAATCTGAGTGACTGAACACAACAAAATTCTATTCCACCTACATACAAGGCCTGTGGTGAGTCCAGGCGATCTCTAGCACAGCTGTGCTCCATATGGTGGCTCGGCTCAACATTCCAGGCTGCTTCAATCCTTTGGCAGGTTCTTTCAGATCAACACATGTTTCCATGATGACTCCAGCCAGGCAAGACAGCAAGGGGAACCCTTCTTCAAATGCTCCTATCCACAAATGACACACACCATTTCTGCACACATTTCACCAGCTAAAGTGGGTCATACACCCATGCCCAACTTCAAGGGAGCAATTGCCAGGAGGGGAAGCAAACCAGAATCTTGGTGAGTGGTAGTAATATCACCACAAAAACCTGTATTCATGAATGGAATAGAACTTCCCTGGTGGTTCAGTGGTTAAGAGTCAACCTACTGGGAGGGAGGTTCAAGATGGGGAACATGTGTACACCCATGGAGGATTCATGTTGATATATGGCAAAACCAATACAATATTGTAAAATAATTAGCCTCCAATTAAAATAAATAAATTTATATTTAAAAAAAAAAGAGTCAACCTACCATCTAGAAGGGTGGGATGGGGAGGGAGATGGAAAGGAGGTTCAGGAGGGAGGGGACATGAGTGTACCTATGGCTGATTCTTGTTGATGTATGCCAGGAAACCACAAGATTCTGCAAAGCAAATATCCTTCAATTTAAAAAATAAAGTGGCAAAAATAAAAATAAAAGAATCTACCTGCCAATGAAGGGTACACCAGTTCAGTCCCTGCTCCAGGAAGATTCCCCATGCCATGGGGCAACTAAGCCCATACACCACAACTACTGAGCCCATGGTCCCTAGGGCCGGTGCGCCACAACAAGAAAAGCCACCCCCATGAGAAAACCACGCACGTCAACCACAGAGAAGCCCCCACTTGCCACAACTAGAGAAAGTCTACACACAGCAACAAAGACCCAGCACGGCAAAAAATAGAGCAAATAAATAAGGAAACAGATAAATACATTAAATAAACCTCTCATTTTAAAAAAAGAATGGAATAAAGGGGGATGAAAGAAAATAGGAGTCAATGGAGAAGCTCTATACAGTCAACAAAAACAAGACCAGGAGCTGACTGTGGCTCAGACCATGAACTCCTTATTACCAAATCCAGACTTAAATTGAAGAAAGTAGGGAAAACCACTAGACCATTCAGGTATGACCTAAATCAAATCCTTTATGATTATACAGTGGAAGTGAGAAATAGATTTAGGGGCCTAGATCTGATAGATAGAGTGCCTGATGAACTATGGACAGAGGTTCGTGACATTGTACAGGAGACAGGGATCAAGACCATCCCCATGGAAAAGAAATGCAAAAAAGCAAAATGGCTGTCTGGGGAGGCCTTACAAATAGCTGTGAAAAGAAGAGAAGCGAAAAGCAAAGGAGAAAAGGAAAGATATAAGCATCTGAATGCAGAATTCCAAAGAATAGCAAGAAGAGATAAGAAAGCCTTCCTCAGCAATCAATGCAAAGAAATAGAGGAAAACAACAGAATGGGAAAGACTAGAGATCTCTTCTGGAGAAGGCAATGGCACCCCACTCCAGTACTCTTGCCTGGAAAACCCCATGGACGGAGGAGCCTGGTAGGCTGCAGTCCATGGGGTTGCTAAGTCAGACACGACTGAGCAACTTCACTTTCACTTTTCACTTTCATGCATTGGAGAAGGAAATGGCAACCCACTCCAGTGTTCTTGCCTGGAGAATCCCAGGGATGGGGGAGCCTGGTGGGCTGCAGTCCATGGGGTCACACAGAGTCGGACACAACTGAAGCGACTTAGCAGCAGCAGCAGAGTTCTCTTCAAGAAAATTAGAGATACCAAGGGAACATTTCATGCAAAGATGGTCTCGATGAAGGACAGAAATAGTATGGACCTAACGGAAGCAAAAGATATTAAGAAGAGGTGGCAGGAATACACAGAAAAACTGTACAAAAAAGATCTTCATGACCCAGATAATCACAATAGTGTGATCACTCACCTAGAGCCAGACATCCTGGAATGTGAAGTCAAGTGGGCCTTAGAAAGCATCACTACGAACAAGGCTAGTGGAGGTGATGGAATTCCAGTTGAGCTATTTCAAATCCTGAAAGATGATGCTGTGAAAGTGCTGCACTCAATATGCCAGCAAATTTGGAAAACTCAGCAGTGGCCACAGGACTGGTAAAGGTCAGTTTTCATTCCAATCCCAAAGAAAGGCAATGCCAAAGAATGCTCAAACTACCGCACAATTGCACTCATCTCACACGTGAGTAAAGTAATGCTCAAAATTCTCCAAGCCAGGCTTCAGCAGTATGTGAACCGTGAACTTCCAGATGTTCAAGCTGGTTTTAGAAAAGGCAGAGGAACCAGAGATCAAATTGCCAACATCCGCTGGATCATGGAAAAAGCAAGAGAGTTCCAGAAAAACATCTATTTCTGCTTTATTGACTATGCCAAAGCCTTTGACTGTGTGGATCACAATCAACTGCTGAAAATTTTGGAAGAGATGGGAATACCAGACCACCTGACCTGCCTCTTGAGAAACCTATATGCAGGTCAGGAAGCAATGATTAGAACTGAACGTGGAACAACAGACTGGTTCCAAATAGGAAAAGGAGTACGTCAAGGCTGTATATTGTCACCCTGCTTATTTAACTTATATGCAGAGTACATCACGAGAAACGCTGGGCTGGTAGAAGCACAAGCTGGATTCAAGATTGCCGGGAGAAATATCAATAACCTCAGATACGCAGATGACACCACCCTTATGGCAGAAAGTGAAGAGGAACTAAAGAGCCTCTTGATGAAAGTGAAAGTGGGAGTAAAAAGTTGGCTTAAAGCGCAACACTCAGAAGATGAAGATCATGGCATCTGGCCCCATCACTTCATGGAAAATAGATGGGGAAACAGTGGAAAACAGTGTCAGACTTTATTTTTTTGGACTCCAAAATCACTGCAGATGGTGACTGCAGCCATGAAATTAAAAGATGCTTACTCCTTGGAAGAAAAGCAGAGACGTTACTTTGCCAACAAAGGTCCGTCTAGTCAAGGCTATGGTTTTTCCAATGGTCATGTATGGATGTGAGAGTTGGACTGTGAAGAAAGCTGAGCGCTGAAGAATTGATGCTTTTGAACTGTGGTGTTGGATAAGACTCTTGAGAGTCCCTTGGACTGCAAGGAGATCCAACCAGTCCATTCTGAAGGAGATCAGCCCTGGGATTTCTTTGGAAGGAATGATGCTGAAGCTGAAACTCCAGTACTTTGGCCACCTCATGCGAAGAGTTGACTCATTGGAAAAGACTCTGATGCTGGAAGGGATTGGGGGCAAGAGGAGAAGGGGACGACAGAGGATGAGATGGCTGGATGGCATCACCAACTCAATGGATGTGAGTCTGAGTGAACTCCGGGAGTTGGTGTTGGACAGGGAGGCCTGGCATACTGCAATTCATGGGGTCGCAAAGAGTCGGACACGACTGAGCAACTGAACTGAACTGAACAGACATAAAACATTGGAAAAGAGCCTGATGCTGGGAAAGATTGAAGGTGGGAGGAGAAAGGGACAACAGAGGATGAGATAGTTGGATGGCATCACCAACTCAATAGACATGAGTTTGAGTAAACTCTGGGAGTTGGTGATGGGACAGGGAGGCCTGGCATGCTGCAGTCCATCGGGTCAGAAAGGGTCGGAAAGGGTCAGGACTGAGCAAGTGAACTCAACTCTCAAAAACTAGCAAGAGGGCATTTTTTCTGCCCCCTTCTGATGTCTATTTCAGAAGCTTTCTCTATCTCTTTTATACTTTAATAGAACTCTGCTACACAAAAGCTCCAAGTGATCAAGTCTCGTCTCTGGCCCTGGATTGAAATCCTCTCCTCCAGAGGTCATGAAACCGGCGTAGTTCACAGCTCACAACAGCAACCTTTCAGGAAGTGGTGACCAAAATCATTCCCAAGAAAAAGAAATGCAAGAAGGCAAAGTGGTTGTCTGAGGAGGCCTTACAAATAGCTAAGAAAAGAAGAGAAGCAAAAGGCACAAAGGAGAAAGGGAAAGATATACCCAAGTGAATGCAGTTTCAGAGAATAGCAAAAAGAGATAAGGAAGCCTTCTTAAGTGAACAGTGCAACGAAACAGGAAAACAACAGATGGGAAAGACTAGGGATCTCTTCAAGAAAACTGGAGATACCAAGGGAACATTTCAAGCAAAGATGGGTTCAATAAAGGACAGAAATGGCAAGGACCTAACAGAAGCAGGAGATATTAAGAAGAGGTGTCAAGAATACACAGAACTGTACAAAAAAGGTCTTAATGACCTGGATAACCACAATGGTGTGGTCACTCACCTAGAGCCAGACATCCTGGAGTGTGAAGTCAGGTGGGCATTAGGAAGCATTTCTATGAACAAAGCTAGTGGAGGTGATGGAATTCCAGCTGAGCTATTTAATATCCTAAACAATGATGCTGTTAAAGTGTCGCATGTGATATGCCAGCAAATTTGGAAAACTCAGCAGTGGCCAGAGGACTGGAAAAGGTCAGTTTTCATCCCAATCCCAAAGAAACGCAATGCCAAGGAATGTTCAAACTAACATACAATTGTGCATGCTAGCAAGATTATGCTCAAAATCCTTCAAGAATGGCTTCACCAGTATGTGAACTGAGGAGTTCCAGTACAAGCTGGATTTGGAAAAGCCAAAGGAACCAGCAATCAAATTGCCAGCATTTTCTGGATCATAGAAAAAGGGAATTCTACAATTCTAAAATCTGCTTCACTGACTATGCTAAAGCCTTTGACTGTGTGATCACAACAAACTGGAAAATTCTTAAAGAAATGGGAATACCAGACCACCTTACCTGTCTCCTGAGAAACCTACATGCAGGACAAGAAGCAACAGTTAGAACTGGACATGGACCAATGGACTGGTTCAAAATTGAGAAAGGAGTACATCAAGGCTGTGTATTGTCACCTTGCTTATTTAACTTATATGTAGAGTATATCGTGTGAAATGCTGGATTGGAAGACTCACAAGCTGGCATCAAGATTGTTGGGAGAAATATCAACCTCAGATATGCGGGCCATACCACTTTAATGGCAGAAAGCAAAGAGGAACTAAAGAGTCTCTTGATGAAGGTGAAAGAGGAAAGTGAAAAGCTGTCTTAAAACCCAGCATTCAAAAAACGAAGATCATGGCATCTGGTCCCATCACTTCATGGTAAACAGATGGAGAAAATGTGGAAACAGTGACAGATCATTTTTTCTTGGGCTCCAAAATCACTGTGGATGGTGACTGCAGTCATGAAATTGAAAGACACTTGCTCCTTGGAAGAAAAGCTATGACAAACCTAGACAGTGTATTAAAAAGCAGAGACATCAGTTTGCTGACAAAGGTGTGTATAGTCAAATCTATGTTTTTTTTCAGTAGTCATGTATGGATGTGAGAGTTGGACCATAAAGGCTGAGCACTGAAGGATTGCTGATTTTGAACTGTGGTGTTGGAGAAGACTCTTGAGAGTCCCTTGGACTGCAAGGAGATCCAACCAGTCCATCCTAAACGAGGTCAGCCCTGGGTGTTCTTTGGAAGGAATGATGCTGAAGCTGAAACTCCAGTACTTTGGCCACCTCATGCGAAGAGTTGACTCATTGGAAAAGAAAGACTCTGATGCTGGGAGGGATTGGGGGCAGGAGGAGAAGGGGACGACAGAGGATGAGATGGCTGGATGGCATCACTGACTCGATGGACGTGAGTCTGAGTGAACTCCGGGAGTTGGTGATGGACAGGGAGGCCTGGCATACTGCAATTCATGGGGTCGCAAAGAGTCGGACACGACTGAGCGACTGAACTGAACTGAAAGAAATAGGGAATTTCACAGCCAGGAAGGAAGTATGAATAAAAGCTGTAGTCAGTAGTTCTGGAACTAGTCCTAGGGCTTAACTAGAATTTATTATTTCTTTTTTATATTAGCTTTCTACTGCTGTGTAACAAATCACCACATATTTAGCAGCTTCAAACAGTCCAAATGTATTGTCTCACAGTTTCTGTGGGCCAACGGTCAGGTACAGATCAACTGGGTCCTCTGCTCAGGTTTCATCAGGCTGATCTCAGGTATCAGCCAGGCTGCCATCTCATCTTGGACTCTGAGTCCTCTTCCAAATTCACCAGGTGTTGACAGCTGTGGTTTAGGACTGAAGCCCTGAGTTCCTAGAACTGCCTGCAATTCCCTGCTCCACGCCGTCTTCACAACATGGCAGTTTGCTTCTTCAAGGGCAATGTGAGAGCTTCTGCTGCTGCTGCTTATTTCTTGGCTCTGGACACTTTCCCTAAGGGCTCACCTAACTAGGTCAGGCCCATGCAGGGTAATCGTCCTTTTGACTAACTCAAAGGTAACTAATTTGGGGTCCTTAGTTATATCTGCAAAATCCGTTCACTGTTGCCATATAGTATAACCTAACCACATCATTGATATCCCACCGTATTCACAGATCAAGAAGCCAAGAGGATTAATCCCCTCAAAGCAAGGAGATCAGACAGGGCATGCACACCATTAAGGAGGAATCTTAAATTCTGTTTACCACACTCCCTCCATGATTTATTCCCTTTATCTCCAACTGCCACTTCAGCTGGTTGACATTCTACGCCTGCTCTGTGTGTGTGTGTGTGTGTGCATGTGTGTTCAGTTGCCCCGTCAAGTCTGAATCCTTGCGACCCTATGGACTACAGCCTGCCAGACTCCTCTGTCCATTTAATTTTCCAGGCAAGAATACTGGAGTGGGTTGCCATTTCCTACTCCAAGGGATCTTCCTGACCAAGGGATAGAACCCATGTCTCCTGCATTGGCAGGCAGATTCTTTAACTGAGCCAGCTAGGAAGTCCCTATACCTGCTAAGAGACCCAAACTTTCACACCCAAAGGATACTAACCCCTGATGGTCCTCCCTCATTAAGGCCACAGGATCCTCCATGAACTTTGACCACTGGGCATGGCACCACCAGTAAGTGCCCTAAGTACCCCAGGGATTATTCCCCACATACATAGCCTCTCACAGCACTCGCCCTCCCCTGCCATACCCACATCAGGATGGATCACAAACTCCATCCCTCCTCTTAGCCTTTGTGCTTGCTGTTCATCCTGCCTGGAATGTCCTCCCTCCTGCCTCACCCTTCCTCAAGGCTCTGTGGAGGTCCCTCCTCTGCATAACCTCTCCTGCCTTCCCTCTGTCCTCCCAATCCTGAGGCTCATCACCAGCCACACAGGCCACCTTCTGCTTGATTTCAGAGACCCTTGTCTCCTGCACTTCTCCTGAGAAAGCTAAGTTCAAGCTGAGAAACCCTAGGGCCCAGAGTGGCCCAAACTGCAGAAAATGAAAGAGAACGGGTGTTCAGGAAATCCTGGCAGGGGCTTTACATGAAGCTCCCGAGGGCAGGAGTCAAGGGAGGAGGGTGCACTATTGCTTAAGACTCCCTTCCCCTTCTGATGTACCGTCACCTCCAGAAGTCCTGTGCAACATCTACCCACACTTGAACTGAAGGGCCACTTCTGCCCTGTAGGCTGGGCCGGGACCCTCTGGACAGGGATAGAGGGATTGGAGAATAAGGGTGGGGTGGTGAAGCAGACCCCTTCCTGGGATCGGGGACTTCCAGAAGCTGAGTCATCTGATTTCTTGCTCATTTCCAGCTTCTTTCTGGCATAAAGAGGGCCCAGGCTCCTCAGGCTAGAGCCCCACTTCCACCAGCCACACATTCCCTTTTCTCTGTACACGAGACGCCCTCTGCAGGCTCAGGAGGTTGGCACTCAGGCCAGGAGCCTCACACCCCCTTTCCCTATGCACTGATGCCCTCTGCAGGCCATGTGAGGTCAATAGATGGATTAAACAGAACACACACATACACATGAACACACAGGTGGGGACACCTTTACCCACATGCGTATGTCCATACCCACACACATATACAGGCACATAATCAGTCACACAGCCAACCACTCACATCTATCAAGGACACACCACAGACACTTAAGTACATAATCACAATGTGGACACAAGGGCACATATAGACACACATACATTATTACACACACACACTGTCATGGGAGCAGGCACAGAAACACACATGAACATAATCTTTCCTCCTAGAGAAGGGTATTTGTTTGGAAGGAAAAAGTTAAAAAGCTACCGGGGGAACAGGGTAATAACCTGAATTGTGGACTTAATAAAAGAAGGTATTTCTATTTAATTAATTAATTTATTTAATTTTTGGCTATCACTGGGTCTTCCTTGCTGTCTGTGGGCTTTCTCTAGTTGTGGTGAGTGGGGGCTACTCTCTAGTCGTGGAGCTCAGGCTTCCTACTGCTGCAGCTTCTCTTGTTGCAGAGCACAGGTTCTAGATGTGCAGGCTCAGTAGCTGTAGCACATGGGCTTAGCTGCCCCACGGCATGTGGAATCTTCCCAGACCGGGGATTGAACCTGTGTCCCGTGCATTGGCAGGTGGATTCTTAACCACTAGACTACCAGGGAAGTCCTAATGGGGACTGTTGACTAGACAGCCTTCTATTTTGCTAGGCACTGGCAGGCTGGTTATAGTTTTGGAATAGTGCAGATAAGAGATGGGGTAGGGGCTTCCCTGGTGGCTCAGTGGTAAAGAGTCTGCCTGCCAATACAGGAAACACTGGTTTGATCCCTGATCTGGAAAGATCCCACAAGCCACGGGGCAACTAAGCCCACGAGGCACAACTACTAAGCCCACATGCCGCAATTACTGAAGCCCATGCACCTAGAGCCTACGCTCCACAAGGAGAGGAGCCATCGCAATGAGAAGCCAGTGCACCACAAGGAAGAGTAGCCTCTACTTGCCACAACTAGAAAAAAGCAAGTGCGGCAGGGAAGACCCATCACAGCCATACATAAATAAATAAATAAAATGAATTTTTTTAATAGTTGAGGTAGAGCTAGTAAAAAGAAATTTGGAGTATGCAAGAGCTTAATCTATATAACTTGCATGAAAGCTCATTCTTAGAAGTTGAAGCTCATTCTTAGAAGCTCCTGAGCTCAGCAAGCCAGACTAAACTAACCCTACCGCATTCCAGACACTCTCAAAACAGAGAAGCCTTCTGATATTGGTCATTCATGGGAGGTGATAAATGAGAAAGGGGGATGGACCTAAGCACCACTGAGCACCCACTCACTGTGAGTCAGGCACATGGACTACCTCACAAGATACAAATTATTCCCATTTTACAGATCCCATTTCCTTGACTGTCCAGGGTTCTAAAATTGGATTCAAATACAAGAGTTTGAGTAAAAAATTCTGTTGTTTCCACTACATGAGTAATGGCAAATGCAAGGGATACAGGTTTCCATTCCTTACTCATGTTCCCAACAATGACAGAATGTTTGCATCTTCCCCACTGATCCAGATCAGGGATTGGCAAGCTATGGCCCAGCCAGCCTGCTACCTGTTTTTGTAAATAAAGCTTTATTGGAATATAGTCATGTCTAATCACTTACATATTGTCTATGGCTACTTTGGGGCTACAGAGATAGTATGTCCTGCAAAACCTTATTTATTATCTAGACCTTTATCAAAAAGGTTTGCTAACCTCTGATCCAAACCCAGCCTCAAATGGGAGTTAACAAGTCTTATTGCCTTTGGTGTCTTAGCATTGAAGGATGACCAGATAAATAAATAAATGGGATAGATCAATAGATGGATGGATGAACAAACAGATGGACAGACATATATAGGTAGTATATCAGAGTTTGGCTCCAAATAGGTACCAGTTTTCTGCCATTTATAAGCAGTGAAACATTGGGCAAGTTAATCTTTCTGGGTCTTAGTTCCTCATCTGTAAAATGGGGATAATAATACAATGATCATTATCCAGGGCTTTTTCTGTTGAAAATGACAAAACCCAACTTAAATAGCTTAAGCAAAAAGTTAAATATGTCATATCACAGATTACGATTTAGTCTACTTCAGCCCTGGTTGGACCCAGGGATTCAAATGATGTTATCTCCATCTTTTAACCTGACTTCTCTCTAATCCTTTTTATGTGGGGGCCTTATTCCTATTATAAACAGGTTGTCTTCTAGCAGCAGAAAATATGGCCACTGAAAGCCTCAAGTCTAAATCTGCAATAGTAAGTGATCCAAAATACAGGCTCTCTTTCTCCTAACATCAAATCTCATGCAAAGCTTTGAACTGTGCTTGTGACATAAACTCAGTTCTTCAACATATTACAGTGGCCAGGCAATGAGGTACTCTGGGCAGGACACTATGACTGACAAAGCCACCAGGACCACATGAAGTGAGAGAGAAATTCTCTAAAGAAGCCAGAAAAAGGAGTATAGAAAAATGTCTGCATGAACAAAAATATCACTCACAGAATTCTACTTCAGAGATCTGCCATGAGAAAATTATTTTAAAGCATTTAGCATGGTGCATGGCACTTAAGTATCAACAAACATTAATTATTACCATAACTTGATAGATGAATGAATGTACTAATAGATGGCTAATGGTTAAACATTGTTGTTGTTGTTCAGCCACTAAGCTATGTCCAACTCTTTGCGATCCCATGGACTGCAGCACACCAGGCTTCTCTGTCCTTCACGACCTCCTAGAGTTTGCTCAAGCTCATGTCCATTGAATCAGTGATGCCATCCAACCATCTCATCCTGTGTCACCCTCTTCTCCTCCTGCCCTCAATCTTTACCAGCATCAGGGTCTTTTCCAATGAGTTGGCTCTTCACATCAGGTGGCCAAAGTATTGGAGCTTCAGTTTCAGCATCAGTCCTTCCAGTGTTTAAACATACAGATGAATAAATGAAGATGAAGATGTGAAAAGATAGATGAAAGGCAAGATGGGAGAATAAAGAGACAAAGATGGGGAGACATACAGACACATGGATGGATGGATGGATGATGGAAAGACAAAAATGGGCCCACAGTTAGGTTTGTCACATCACATGTTCTAGGGCTGGGAATGGGAAACAAACGGCACTCCACAATTGGTGTCTCCTGAGAGGTCTCCTCTTCTGGTCTGTCTCTTGGGGCCCTCTGATCAGGTTAGGGAAACACTTGCTCCCCATCCTCATCTCTAGTTTTCTTGCATCTCTGTGAATTGACCAGCCCTTCTCCTCAGAAATCCCCTCCCAATTCTGAGGATAGGGAAGTCACGGCGGAAGGGGGTGTTCTAAGTCAAGTCGCCCTTATGCTCCTTCCGCTGCCTAGGCTCAGCTTGGAGCTTAGG
Organism: Bos indicus x Bos taurus; assembly: GCF_003369695.1. Lineage (NCBI taxonomy): Eukaryota > Metazoa > Chordata > Mammalia > Artiodactyla > Bovidae > Bos > Bos indicus x Bos taurus. The sequence continues at coordinate 76,002,406 of NC_040083.1, read as the reverse complement.
AAAATAGCTGGGGAGAGGGACAGTACTGGCTGGGCCAGGAGGTAGAGTCCTAGGGCCCCGAGAGCTGGACCTGCTTCCAAAGAACCTTTGTTTTAGCCCTGCTCAGCCAAGAGAGGAACATGTCTCAGGCGATGGATGTGTAGGCACTGTGATGGGCTTAGGGACACCTGGGAGACCTTCTCCAAGTAGCTTAACCTGCTACTTGTGATTGTCCTCAGGGAATCCAGGGGACCAGCGGGGTGCCATCTTTCCCACTCCAGTAATCTTAGGACCACAGAGAAGAGGCAGGAGTGAGGAGAAACCTGAGAAAGAGGGAGGCACTCCCCTTGCTCTGATCTCTAATTCTGAACTAAGCTCTGACCCTTAGCCTTAAAACTGAAGTTCAAGAGACTTTTCTGGTGGTCCAGTGGTTAAGACTCTGAGCTTCCAAGGCAGGAACACAGGTTTGATTCCAGTCAGGAACTAAGGTCCCACATGCTGCACAACGCAGCCAAAATAAATAAATTAAAAGAAAAAACTGATGTTCAAATGCCTTCAAGAGGATGACACTGCAAACCTTCCCCTAATAGGGCAATTCAGTCCCCTTCCCTCGTCCAAAAAGTTGCATGCTGAGGTTCTCAGAGCTAAAGACAAACAGTGGGAAATGGGAACAGGGAAGCTATGGGAACAGCGAGTTATGAAAGGGAAAAAAGGTTCACCCAGACAGATGGAGAGAGTGGGGAGTGTATTCAGTGGAAAGGTATTCTGATAGCAATTCTTGTTGTTTCGTTGCTAAGTCCTGTCTGAGTTTTTGTGATCCCATGGACTGTAGCCCGCCAGGCTCCTCTGTCCATGGGATTTCCCAGGCAAGAATACTGGAGTGGGCTGCCTTTTCCTTCTCCAGGGGATCTTCCCAACCCAAGAATCAAACCTGTGTCTCCTGCATTGTCAGATGGATTATTTACCGCTGAGCCAGTAGGGAAGCCCAGGAGCTCTTTCAATTCAACTGCTATTCAATTTAGACACAAACCACCCAGATCTAGTGTTAGATTCCACAGGTTTAAGGGCACAATCCCAACAAGCTTGCTTGAGATGCCAGCAACAAGTGGGGTCCTCAGGCTGCCTGCATTTCTGACTAACTAGCTACAAGTCCAGGAAGTTCTTAAACTCAGATCTAAGAGTTCACTAGAATGACTCATAGAACTCAGAAGTTCTATACTCACAATTAGTTTTTAATAAAGTAGGACTCTCAAGAGTCTTCTCCAACACCACAGTTCAAAAGCATCAATTCTTCAGCGCTCAGCTTTCTTTATAGTCCAACTCTCACATCCATACATGACCACTGGAAAAACCATAGCCTTGACTAGACGGACCTTTGTTGACAAAGTAATGTCTCTGCTTTTTAATTTGCTGTCTAGGTTGGTCATAACTTTCCTTCCAAGGAGTAAGCATCTTTTAATTTCACAGCTGCAATCACCATCTGCAGTGATTTTGGAGCCGAGAAAAATAGTCAGCCACTGTTTCTGCTGTTTCCCCATCTATTTGCCATGAAGTGATGGGACCGGATGCCATGATCTTAGTTTTCTGAATGTTGAGCCGAAGAATTGATGGTTTTGAACTGTGGTGTTGGAGAAGACTCTTGAGAGTCCCTTGGACTGCAAGGAGATTCAACCAGTCCATCCTAAAGGAGATCAGTCCTGGGTGTTCATTGGAAGGACTGATGTTGAAGCTGAAACTCCAATACTTTGGCCACCTGATATGAAGAGCTGACTCATTGGAAAAGACCCTGATGCTGGGAAAGATTGTGGACAGGAGGAGAAGGGGACGACAGAGGATGAGATGGTTGGATAGCATCACCGACTCGATGGACATGAGTTTGGGTGGACTCTGGGAGTTGGTGGTGGGCAGGGAGGCCTGGCGTGCTGCGGTTCATGGGGTTGCAAACAGTGGGACACGACTGAGTGACTGAACTGAACTGAACTGAATATAAATCAGGAATATCCAAATGGAAAGACACACAAGGAGGATTTCAATGCAGAGCTCCCATGCTCTTTCCCCATGGAGACACAAAGGGCACATCACCCTCCTAGTACGTGTTAGCCAACAGTACATGTTCACCAAACAGGAAGGTCACGAACTTTGGTGTCCAGAATTTTTATTGAGACTTCAAACATAGGCAAGAATGAATTGTTGGTGACATAACTCTATCTCCCCAGCCAAGTTGGCTCAAAGCCTCAATTCTGCAATGATACGGTTGGTCTTTCTGCTGACCAGCCTCTATCCCAAGTCACCTCGTCTCTTAGCATAAATTCAGGTGTGACCCAAGGGGCTCACAAATAGCAAAGAACTTGTATTAGTTGGGATATTCCAAAGATGTAGTGTCTCCCTTTCAGGAATAGGGACAAAGGCCAAATTATTATACAATAGACAGAGCCCTGCATCTGAGTGAAGGGATGTGAATCACCAAAGCGGTGGGGACCAGGCCTCCTGCAGACATGACTTGGCTGCAGCAGGGCAGGACTGCCACTGTGGGTGTGAGAGCAAGTGTTAGTAAGGATGAGTGTGGTAGAGGCACAGCTTCTCCATGCCCAGACTGCAATGCTTCCAACTGGCATCAGTGGATTTGTCTGTCACCTGTCTGTATGTAGTTCAAGCAGGGGAAGATAGATACAAGAGGGAAAAAGAGTATGGGGTGGTGGGAAGAGGAGAGGTGAATTTATTCTCCACACTTCAGCTTAAGGGAACTTTTACTTCATTCATTTCTGGTCATTTTCTCCCATACTGTCCAGCCACAAGGCTCTCTCCCAGACTCCCCAGACCAACTAGGGCAGCTATTTCCAACCTCCCACACTAAGTTAACTGCTCTTTCCTGCCTTTAGTCGAATAGCCTCTACAGCCCCCAGCCAGTTAGCTTCCTCTATGTGATCTTATTGTCTCTTTTGACCCCCACCCCCACCCCACCCCGTGCAGGTCCAACCCAGATGATAAGCTCTCTGAGGGCAGAATCTGTGCCTGTCTTCTTTACTGCTGTTTCCTCATGCCCACACACATTACCCAGCACAGAGTAGTCACTAAATAAATATTGGTTATGACTGCAGGAACAAAAATCTCCGGAAACGAGGTCTCAGTTCAGAGAGGAAGGTCTGTTGACCCATGCCACTCAGCCAACAAGTATTCCTATAGCATGGCCTGTCTAGACTGGGCCCTCTCTGGAGACCTATTCCTCCTCTGCCCAGTATAATATACATAGAATGGGTCAGACAAGAAAGGCAACTGTCAGAGCAGAAGCCAAGATGGAGAGGAGAGGGGATTGGTAAAACAGTACAGGACAGCGTCGCAGAGCTCTTTTCTTGCTGCCTGATGCTGAGGTCTCCGTCTTCCCAGGGTGGAGCTCCAATATCTGGCTCCATCCTTATAAAAGAGGGCTCTGTGCCCTGCACCTTAGTAATAAATACCGACTCTCCCCACACCACCCCCTCCCCGCTTTAGACATAGACTCTGGCTCCACCTCCTAGTGTGACATCTGGTCTCCGCCTCCTCCGAAGAGATGCTAAGGCTCCGCCCCTTCCGGGTAATAGGTAAGCCCCACCCCTAGAGCGTGACGCCGTCACTGTGACATAACGTAAAGGTCTGCTTCCGGGGTGGAGCCAGGGAGGGTGGGCGTTTAGGCTGCGCCGACCCCTCAGCCCCCCTGCAGGTGACCCTATCCCCCGAAAATCCTCACCCGGGGCCCCAAATATCCCGGCCCTATGACCTCCAAGCCCTATCCACCTAAATGCCCCATGCCCCCGAGGTGACCGACCTCCCAATCCCTTAATGTCTAGTGCTTCCCAGATCTTCAGCCCTGTCCCGAGTCTTCCCAGGGCACCTGTCTCATATTACCCGAGAACAAGTCAGTCTTGTCCACAGAATGACAGAGAAGGGGACCTGGGGTTGGGGAATTCTTGATCCAATCATGCCGCTCCCCAGGAGACGTTCGGAACCCAGGACATGTCGGGATTGAGGAGATACGAGGTGGCGCTGGAGGCGGAGGAGGAGTGAGTGGAGGCGGGGTTCTGCGGAGGAGGAACCTAAGCCGCTCCGGGGTTGGGGGGTGGGGAGGGCGCGTGTTCTTTGGGGGCGGGAGAAGCGGGAGGGGTGGGGCCTCTTAGGGGCGTGGGCTATCGAGAACCGCCTCTAGGGGGCGGGGCGGAGCCTTCCAAGAGAAGGGCCAGGCGTCCAAGGGGCGGAGTCTGTGGGGTCAGCCCCGCTCCGCCCCGCCCGGCTCTGCCTTCTCTTTGCAGGATCTACTGGGGCTGCTTCTACTTTTTCCCCTGGCTGCGCATGTGGCGAAGGGAGCGGAGGTGAGGGGCCTGCGATACCGCGGACCCGCCCGGGGAATGGGCGAAGCTCAGTCCGGGAGAACCGATCGGGGGGAAGCTAGGAGCCCCCGCCCCATCTCATGCCAGTGTCGGGTCGCCCCACAGCTCGGCGCACCCTCGGGAGCAGAAGCTGGAGCCTCTGCGGGGCCTGATGAGCTGTCTGTCAAGTGGCCTGGGCACTGCTCCCCAGCGCTCCGGCCGCAGCCTCCCCCGCCGCACCCCCGCCGCCACTACTCAGCCAGCCGGTGCATTAAAGATTTAAACCAGAGCCACCGTGCTGCCCTCCTGACTCTGACGCCGCTGCCGCCATTCGGGCTGGGAGCCCCTCTCCACGCCGGCTGTTTTCCTTACTGACAGGGCCTCTCTCCCTGATAGAGTGCCCCTCCGTGTACAGGCTCCCATTATTCCTAACGGTCCCTCACCAGAATCAACCTCCCCTTACTATCAATGACTGCCTTCCACCACCTAATCCCTCACCCCGCCACACACACACTCATCACTCTGAGTGCCCTGTATGGAGGGAACTGAATAATCCTGACCTGGTCCTCCTCCCAACCTGATCCCCGCATCCCTAAATTCTCACAACCCCAGCTCTCTGCTGCCACCTTCCTCCTAGACAGGACTTTGCCAGGTGTCTGAAGAATCTTCTCCTGGGAGAGGATCTAAAATATTTTTCAAGTCCATAGTTGTAGGAAGTAGGCTGTGAGAGGAGGGAAGGATTCATAGAAGCTGTGCTGTCAGCCTGCCATAGGGGAATGACTTAGAACTGTTGAAGGTCTTTCCTACAGTTAACACCCCAGCTACTGGCTCCTCCACTCTGATCCCAAGTTTAAAGATAATTGACATCAGGGAATTCCCTGATGGTCCAGTGGTTAAGATTAGTGTGCTCCCACCATAGGGAGCACAGGTTCCATCCAAGGTTGGGAAACTAAGATCCTGCATGCCAGTGTGGCACAGCCAATAAATAAATAAATGAAGTACAAAGATTCTTGGCATCAGTCCCCCATGTTACCTCCCTAGGAGAACCTAGTGGCCCCTGCTCCCTACCTTCCTTGTCTGTCTTGTCATCTAGTTGGCCTGAAATCCACTAGTTCCTAAAGTGATGAAGGGTCAGGGACTCCTAGGGGACCTTCTTTCAATTAGGGACTTGCCCCAGCACCAGGGAGGGCACCAAGAATTAAGCTAAAGAGAGAGCTCAGTTTGTGAGTGGGGGCAGAGCTGGCTTTCAGCCTGGGCCAACCCTGCCATAGCAGGCTATAGCTGGCCCTGTCTTTGGAGAAGCCAGAAGGGAGAGATGGGTACATATCTGGAAGACTTGGTTTCTTCCTTCCAAGCCCTCTGGACTGACTGGTCTGGAAAAGACTACACGGTGTGTGACACCAGCTGATGAAGATTTGTGACAAGATGATGGTACCTTAGTGGCTGCACCAAGCTCTGGGGCACAAGTCCATACTGGAGGGTGGGTAAAAGACTGTAAGGCCTCTGGTATTAGAAATTCCAAGATGAGTGACCTCTGGGTTGTGGCCACCCTCAAGAATGGATGCAGGCTCTTGAGGCATTTCCTCACAATGTCTGCATCAAGAACCCTGACCAAAGTGGAGCACCCTGTCCAACCCTGGACCTAAACCTCAGAATCCTCAGGATACTCAAACTTCCTGAATATCCACAAAACAGACTCCAGGGAAGGACCTCTGAGCCTTAACTTGGACAGGAGCACGAGGAGAAGCTCGAGTTGTTCAGCCTGGGAGGGAATTAGTCCCTATTCTGGGAGCTGATGGTGCCTTCTGATTGGTGCAGCAGGAAGATGCCCAGGGAAGTGTGAGTCCCTGTCCCAAGAGTAGGCCGGCCCCACAGAGGGTAGGTAGCTGGTCACAGAGCACAAGGTTGCAGACGGCATCCCTGAAACAACCAGATAAGGGCTGGATTATTGGGTTATGACTCAGTTTACATTTCACATAGAGAGCAGGACAGGAGGGTTGAAATCTCCAGACCGAGAGTGGGAAATTCTTCAAGGTGCCAAGGGCACTAAACTTAGCAGCTTGCCCCCACCCTTTGCTGGTCCCAGCTTCCTGGAAAGGACAAGAGGAGGAAGAGGAGGCATAGTTTTGCATTGGGGTGGAGGGATTAAGGGGAAGAGGAGTTAAGGACCGGATACAGGATTAAAAGAGACGGGACAGGAAGGAGATGGAAGCTTGGGGTTTGAGCAAGAGTATGGGGTGCAGAGGGTGTAAGGGTTGGTTGTGTTGGGGTTGGGGGGCGTCTTCCAGGCCAACAATAGAGAGAAACAGGAATTTGAATAGAATAAAGGAGAGATAATTGAGCTCTGGAATCTGATGTCTCAAAAAGTCAAGCACTGGAAGCCCCAGGCCCCTGCTGGTAGGAGGCTGGCATTTCTGGAACAGGACTTGGCAAAAACAGGAAGGTAAGATTTCTTGGGTCTTTTATCTGTTTGACAGCAGCAACCTGGCACCAAAGAACTTTGATCTTCCCTCGGGTGCACTTATCTACCTCATCCTTCCTCTGTCTCATCTTCCTGGAAAAGCAACCCCCACCTCAGTTATCCCCAAGGCACCGCATTACCACCCAAAAGGGACTTCTCCCAGCTTCTCACTCTGAATGTGACTGGCCCAGGAGAGACGACGACTCAGTCTGCTTTTGGGACCCATTCCCATCAATGTCTGCTGATAAGACAAGCAGGCTAAGACAGGAAACAGGGAGGGGAAAACGAAAGCAAGCTGGTGCCAGCCTGCCCTGTGCTCGCACCCTACCAACAGTGCCCCCATCAGAATTTGGGTGTGCTAGTGTGATTGTGTGGTGGGATGACTGTGAAAAAACAACTGTGTGGGAGTGGGACTTTGAGTACAACTGGGGCTATATGATTCTGTCTGGGGTTGTCTGACCATGTGAGGTTGATCCAGTGACAGGTGTGACTGTGAATGTGTTAACTACAGGTATGAGTGTGAATGTCCTCACTGGATGCCACTGTGGATCCTCTGCCCCCTTTACTGTACCATCAGCCCCCATGTGCATAACCCATCTCCCCAGCTTCTCTGCCCAGGACTTAGGAGTCCATGGAAAACGGGAGTCCTAAAAAAGGAGGGGTCTGTGGTAATTAGAGCCCAGGAATGTCACAAGATGAGCAATACATCTTCACCTGCGGCTGACTCACCTGGTGCCCCAGGTATAAAAGGCACCCAGATTAAAGGTAGGGAAGGAGGAGGAGAGAGAAGGAAGTATCCAGGCTGAGCATCATGAAGGGGCCCTCACCCACCAGCAGCCTCCTGCTGCTCCTGTTGTTCCTGAGCCCAGGCCCTGGAGGAGGTGAGTGAGTGGGGGTCTAGAAGGCCTGGGTTTGGATGAATGGGATGGAGGGAAAGGGGCCCAGGAAGCCCAGCCTCCAGCCTTCTGATGGAGTTTGGGGTCAGAAGCCCTCTGAACACATGGTCCTGTTCCCCTAGCATTCCCACTGGCACTCAGCACTGCATGCTGTACTCAGCTCTACCGACAGCCACTCCCAAACAAGCTACTGAGGAGGGTCATCCGAGTGGAACTTCAGGAAGCTGACGGGGACTGTCACCTCCAAGCCTTCGTGTGAGCTTTGACTCTGCCCCTGATTTGTCCCTGACTCTGACCTCAGTCCCAACCCCGGATGCTGATCTCAACCCCATCCCGATTGCTAATTCTGATGCCAACTCAGGTTTTCGTCTGGCCTCTGCCTCTAACTCCTGGGTCTCACCCTCATTCCCCCAGTTATGACCGTAGCTTTGAACCTTTCCTTTCCCAGGCTTCACCTGTCTCAACGCAGGGTCTGCATCCACCCCCAGAACCGCAGCCTGATTCGGTGGTTTGAACGCCAAGGGAAGATGCTCCAGGGAACTCAGCCCAACCAGAGTTTGGAGCTCAAAGGGAAAATGGGCTGGGGCCCCCAGAAGCCAAAGTAATAAAGCAGTGATGCATAATAGTCTCTGACTGTGGTCTCCAAGTTTGATGCACTCTCCTGTGAGTCCTGAATCTGGAGCTGTGAGACATGTCAATAGACAGAACCTCCTCATTCTCTTTATTCACACCCTCACAACTCCCTCCAGGGGCAAAGCCAAGAGCATAAGACCCACACACACTCCCCAGGTACCTATATACATACATGCAGAGAACACATGTCCCCTGTCTCACATACACTTGGACACACACAGCCATACACATCTACACACATTCTTCGGGTAGACCTCCAGCTCTGGGATGAAGTCAGAGGTCCAGGCACCTTTCAACTGGCAAGTTGGGAACACAGAGTCTCATAGAAATGGGCTCCAAACAGAACTTCCAGCTGAGAACCCGCCTCCATGGGGATCTGCTGTCCTGCCTGGGTTCTATCTGTCCATCCATCCACACCAGCATTGGGTGGAATCAGCTGAAGGCCTCCAAGGTCCTCTACAGGTTTGGGACTCCTGCAAGAAAGAGGAAAATCAAGGGAGATGGTAGGACTAGATCTTGTCCCAGATCCCCTGAGAATGAGGGAGGGGACCCAGTTATGAGCCCAACACTCCAAGAATGAATAGGGCAGCCACTTTTGTGTAAGCCCCAACACCCTGGGGATGAGGGAGTAGATCTAGCTCTGGGCCCAGGCACATCAAGAAATAGGGGAGGGGATCCAGATACCCCAAGAATAAAGATGGACATCCAGCTCAGAGCATAATACCCTGAAAATGAAGGAGTCCCATCTAGGAGCCCCAGCATCCTGCAAGAGACAGAAGAGACCCAGCTCTAAGCCCAGGGACTCAAGAATGAAAGGCCCCTCTCTGAGTCCAGAAGTCATAAGAATGAGGAGACCCACCTTTGATTCCCAAAACCCTTATGAGGATTAAGGCATGTGGCTCTTAATCCATACAGTCAAAATGAGGTCACACATCTCCCAAGTCCAAACCTCCCAGATGTCACACTCACCTGGAAGCTTGTCCACTGAAATCATTGGGGCCAAGAGCCCAGATTTTTGGGGTCCATCCTTCTCATCTGGTCTCAACCTTAGCCTAGAGCACAAAAAAGAAGTTGTCTCCCTAACAATGTGGGGCATCTCAGACTCTTCCAAAAAGGTTTTATTAGTAAAGGATCAAGAGAGCAAAGAGTAGAATCATGAAGTTGGGAGTGGAAGAGGGAGGAAGAATGGTTCCAGAATCAGATATGCTGGGATTGGGGTCATGAGGGGTAGGAATGGGTGTGGTCTGTGAGTATCAGAGCATCTGTGTAGGATCAGAGGCTAAGGGGCCAGTCACTTACCAGAGCCCCAATGCCAGGGCCCCAGCCACCAGTCCCAGGAAAGAGAAGATTCCCAAAGATGCCAGCACGGCCACCTGCTCCAGGGGGTCTCTGTGGTCTGAGGCAGAGGGTCAGATGTCAGCTGCAAGAGCAAGCCTGCCTGACCAGACTCGGTGTCCCCTTTTCCCTGGGGCTGTGTCATTCTCTCCCACCTTTGCCCATCTGCTTAAGCTCACCAAGTGGCTGTGGGTCGGGTAGAAGGGACGGCTTTGGGGGAGCGGGGCTGTCTGCCTGAGGTTCTTCCTCTGTCTGTGTGTGTTGCTGGTCCCCAACTGGCATCTCCTTCGGTAGGGGCTCTGGAGGGAGATGAGACCTGAGAAGTGTCCACGAGGGGTGGGGACAGAGGCCAGAGCCTGCCAGGTGCCAGGAGAGGCCAGGGCCGGGGTTGGACCCTGCGGCGCCTAGGAGGCAGAGCTCGAAGGGGCAGAGCCAGCTTTCGGTAAGTAAGCAGGGGTAAAGGCTGAGAGACAGGGTTAAAGCTAGAGCGGGGCTTACGCTAGGGCAGGGCTGCAGGCAGTACAGCTGAAGCCTGGGGCCGCAATTGCAATGTGGCCAGCTAGTCCCTGCAGATAGATACTAGTTGGCTTGGCCTCTGCCCTTTCCTTAGGCTCTGTCTCTCACCAGTGCTTGGAGTCCCCCAGGCCTCGGGGCTCCAGGAGCTCCAGGTGCCAGCATCCAGAAAGTCCCGGGCGCTGACCCGCACTACATGGGGCAGCCCAGCCACAGCATCGGTGATCACCTCCTCCAATCCAGCTGGCTCCACCTGGGAGTGCAGATAGTTCCCTGGCAGGTTATCCAGTTATAAGCACTCAGCCTTCCTGCCCTCCCACCCGCCTCCAGCCCCAGTCTGCAAAAAGCACCCTTTCCTCCCAGTCCAGTCCCTGTCAGTCTGATGCAGCCTTCTGAGCTTCATATAGGGTGGCTGGTGGTGTTAGGTCTACACCTAGCGTTCACAAGACAAAAGTGCATAGTGGTTCTGTAGATAGGCTGTGATTTCAGACTGACTGCCTGGGTTCAGATCTTTGCTGTGCCACTTACTGAGTGACCTTGGGCCTCTCTCTGTGCCTCAGTTTCTCCATTTGTAAAACAGAGGTGAATAGACCTAAAGGAGATAGTACATGTGTACACCTAAAGTACACCTAAGGCTAAGTCACTTCAGTCGTGTCTGACTCTGTGCGACCCCAGAGACGACAGCCCACCAGGCTCCCCCGTCCCTGGGATTCTCCAGGCAAGAACACTGGGGTGGGTTGCCATTTCCTTCTCCAATGCATGAAAGTGAAAAGTGAAAGTGAAGTCGCTCAGTCATGTCCGACCCTCAGCGATCCCATGGACTGCAGCCTTCCAGGCTCCTCCGTCCATGGGATTTTCCAGTCAAGAGTACTGGAGTGGGGTGCCATTGCCTTCTCTGAAAGTACACCTGAAGGAGATAGTAAATGTGAAGCACAGTGCTTGGTAGACAGTGTTCAGTAAATATTGGTTATTATCTGAGGCAGCAGCTCCCTGGGCCTGATGCTAGCAATCTCTGCCACCTCCAGAGGCGGGAATTCACCTTTATTCACACATGAGTATATCAGTGTCTGTGCCTCTGGGTGAAAAGCCCTCCCTTTCCTAGAAAAGTTATTTTTAAAAAGTCACTGCTATCTACCCACAGATGGGCTGACATCAGTTATAGCCCTGGAGGGCGGAGGGAGGAGGCGCAGTCCCTGTGACAAGGCCTGGCCTAGGGAGAGTGCTCTGTAGGCGGAGAGCCCACGGGGTATCAGTGACCTCCCAGATCTGAGGAGATCTGGAGGATCTAGAGACAGGACACACAGCCCCAGACCAGGGTGCACTCCAAGGCCTCACCGTAGACCAGGCTGGATGCTGTGCTGGACGGTACTGCAGACGGAACTTGAGCAGGAAGTGGGGCTGGCGGGGCCAGGAGGCAGGGTATGTCCAGCTAGCACGCAGGCGGCGAGGATAGCCAGGCACTGACTCTACCCGCAGGCCCTGGGGCGGGTCAGGGCGCACTGAGGGCAGGTGAAGGGGGAGGGGGGACACAAAGTCAGAGCACAAGAGAGGGCTCATCCTTCTCCCATCGCCTCCAGAGGGAAGGCAGGTGTGTGCCTAAAAGTCCCAAAGGGGCAGCACTGCCAAGGAACTTGGGGAAATCTTAGGCTTGATCATCCCTTAGGCTCAGGATCTGTCATCCCTGTTATCTGAGGATGGATTTTTGAAATGTTTATTGAGTGAGTTAAAGAGTGATCTGTTTTCCCTCCAAGGAAGATGAGTTGGCCCAAATTCCAGCCAGAGCCTTCATGATCCCCTCCCACACACAAGTCAAGAGGAAGCCAGTGAGGGGTTTCCACTGGGCAGGGAAGATGTGAGATGGAGCTGCATTTAGCACTGGGCCTGGAAGCAGAGAGGCAGCACTGGGGTTGGGCAGCCAGGAAGGACTTGAAAGGGAAAGGGGTGGTGGCAGTAACCTCTAGAAGCTGAAGGAACCCTGCCTCCTAGGGTTCTGATCTCTTTGGATTCTGCTGAAGTCTCCCTGGGGGCCATCTGTGTGCTGAAATAGACCTGTGTTGGGAGGGAACTGTGTGGGAGCTCAGCAGAAGGAGGGTTATGAATTACGGGGCTATCTATACTCTGGGGTCCAGTCTGGGGTCTCTGTGGTAGGGATCTGGGGAGACCTCTAGGACTGGGTACTCACAGATGCTCTGCAAGCTCACATCCAGCAGGCGGGTGCTGGCCCCCAGGGGGTTCACTTCAGTCACATTGATCCGATACTGGCTCCAGAACTCTGCCCCATGGACTATACAGCGGGCCGCCCCAGGGGGGTCCTGTAAGCATGGCCAGGGCCCTGTGGATGGGCTCATCCTAGGAGAAAGGATGTGGTCTTGGACTCTGGAAATGCTCACTGTGGGATCCAGCTGGAGCCCCCAGCTTCCCCCTCACATCCTACCTTTGGCCATCAGCTCCCGGCACAGTCTTCTTCCTGGCAGGGAAGAGGTCATCTGAGGTCAGGAAGGAAAGGAGGGTCCTCCCTCTCTCTCAGGCCTCCTTCAATACCTCCCCACCTACTCCCACACCCACATTTTGCTATACACCCAAATATATAGGCATAGACAGCCGATGCTGGACACACCTGTAGGAGGTGAGGTAGCGGGTGGGTAAACCGCTAACCTGGCTGGGACTCCAAGTGCAGGAGAAGTTCTCATAGTCAGCAGCCCGGCAGGAAACAACGGGGCGGGCCGGGGGGTCTAGAGGCAGAGGGCGCAGCTGGAGAGTGAGACGCCCCCAGGCCCTCCCCATCCCAGAGGGCTTCCTCTGGGCCTGCAGTCCCTCAGGAGCCCCACTTCTCATCACTCCCCCACAACACTCCTCCCCAACTCACAGCCTAGCCGCAGGGTCACCATGCCCCTAAGTGCACCGTCCAGGGTCCGGCAGGTATAGGTGCCCTCGTCAGTGCTTTCTGCTCGGGCCAGGACCAGTTTGGGCCCTAGCCCAGAGGCAGGTCCCTGGAGCAGCCTTGTCTCCCCGTCCCGAAACCAGGACACCGGGGCCCTGAGGGTGAGAAGAGATGATGATAGATGGAAGGAAGAGTCAAAGTATGCGTCAGACCATGCCATAGCCCTCCCCTGGCTTCTTGGTATGCTTGTGGTAAAATTCAAACTCCGTTTGCTGGCATACAAAACCCCTGGTGATCTAGCCCTCACCTTACTTTTTTTCTTCATCACCTCCCTCTCTCCCCTTCCACCACTGCACTTCAGTTAGGTTGTGCTTCTTTCAGTTCAAGACTGTGGCGCTCAGGAATTCCCTAGTGGTCCAGTGGTTAGGACTCTGTGCTTCCATTGCTGAGGGCCCAGGTTCGATCCCTGGTCGGGAAACTAGGATTCTGCAAGCCAGGTCATGGCCAAAAATAAATAAAGTTTAAAAGTATAAAACTGTGATTTTTTTTTTAAAAGTATGGAACTCACTCCCACTTCAGGGCTTTGCACTAGCTGTTCCCTCTGTCAGGAATGCTTGCTTATACCATAACCTTGACTTCCCTGGTGGCTCAGACGGTAAAGTGTCTGTCTACAATGCAGGAGACCCGGGTTCGAGCCCTGGGTTGGGAAGATCCCCTGGAGAAGGTAATGGCAATCCACTCCAGTACTATTGCCTGGAAAATCTCATGGACAGAGGAGCCTGGTAGGCTACAGTCTATGGGGTCGCAAAGAGTCGGACACGACTGAGTGACTTCACTTTCACTTCACTTTCAGAAATCAGCTTCAATATCACCTCCTCATGGATTTCCCTAATGGTCCAGTGTCTAAGACTCCACATTCCCAATGCAGGGGGCCCAGGGGCCCCCAGGTTTGATCCCTCATCAGGGAATTAGACCCCACATGCCACAACTAAGACCCAGTGCAACCAAATAAAATATATATATATCACCTCCTCAGAGAGGCCTTCCCTGATGACCAATAAAAAGTGGTCATTCAGTTCTCCTCTTCCACATCACTCCCTTTTGATTTTCTGCCCTGCAGGTATTACTACCTGGCATCTTGCCTGGCTTGTGCACTGCTGTATCCCAGGTCTAGCTAGAAGAGACCAGGCAATTAGCAGGTGCTCAGTATATGTAGGTTGAAGGTTCAGTTGAATAAGGATGGTTTGAGGGTTAGGACAGAGAGATGAAGGTTACAGATACAAGGGGCAAGGATGGGAGGGGTCTGAGGACAGGGCAAGGTCAAGAAAGCGTCATGAGAGGGTTCCATCAACCCAACAGGCCAGTGGAACACTTACCCAGCAGTCACTCCAGGGCAACACAGCATCAGGGCCCTGCCAAGCTGCCCATACTGGACCCCTGTGGAAGGCACTTTTGAGCAGAGGCTCTTCCTTTCCCTCTCTCCCATCCTACCCCACACTTTGTGAGAATGACAGGATAAGGGATGGACTTTTAAGACCCGCGTGGGGTCATAGGGTCAAAGCATCATGTTATAGTCTGGAGAGAGCTCAAAGGGCAGGGTGGAGAGAGAATGTTGCCAGGTTGGATGTCAGTGGTTGCGAGGGTCACAGGGCAGGCCTGAGAAGGGGCTACAGTGCTGGTGGCATCACAAATCAGAGTTGGGGGGTCATAGAGCAGGATTCTTCTTACCTGGGGGGCCCCAGGCCTGGGGGCAGGGAGAGGAGGCAGACACCAGGGCTGCAGCCACGGCCACCAGGACCCTGCTCAGCCCTGAGCAGCTGCTGCTCATCTGCAGGAGAAAAGCAAGGTCAGCGATACCACATGCCCAAGACGGGAGGCTAAAGCCTGCCTCCTCCTCTTCCAAACTGGGGCTTTCTAGGAGGAAGAGGATCCATGTGGGGTAAGGCTATCAGACATCATTGGAGGATCTGATGTAAGGTCCCCTTTCCACCATACACCTAGTGCTGTGTGTGAGTACACACACACACACACACCCCATCACACACCATCACACCCTCCTTCTCAGCCATGGGCTTAGGGCCCAGAACAAAAGCCGGAGGCAACAGCCTCTGCCAGCACCGCCACCCCCCCACCGCCCCCCACACCACCCTTGGCGCCCACCCCTGGCACCAAGCGCTGGCTCAGGCTCCATCACTCCCATTAACTCCTCCAATCCAGCTGTTGGGAATTTCGTGTCCATCCCCAACTGGCCCAGGGACAGCCGCTGCCTCTGACTGACCTGTGGCCATCCTTGTCACCCTGGGGCGGGGACTGTCAAGAGTAGGTCTGAGCCCACCCTGCTCCCCTGCCATGAGGCCTAGCCCTGCGCTGGCTGCCAAGCCTGGCCCCTTGCTCTGGCTATTTGGGCCGCTCCTGTGAGCCTGACTCTGGAATCTTGTTGGTCTCAAGCCTGGGAGGCTGGACAGGGCTAGGGTGCAGGCTGAGGCTGCAGAGTTAAGCAGATCCAGATGCCCGAGCTGCTGCCAGAGGCTGGGGCGGGCGAGGAGCCAGCAGATGGAGACAGGGTGGCGGGAGGGGAGAGGAGGCTGAGGGGAGCTAGGAGCCCGGGGGAACAGGAGGCTGGGTGGGGGCCACGGGACCAGAGATGCCCAGAGATGAGGACCGGGAGGCGGTGGGGGCTGGGCTAGGGCAGCAGGATCTCACAAAGGCTGAAAACATAACCAACTGTGTATGTGTGGGGGATTGGGGTGCTACAAGAGAGGGACTCAGGCTGGGAGAAAACAGGAGGAGAAAGGCAGTGGGGAGGTGGGAACTGGGGCAGGAGAAGGGGCAGATGGGGAAAGGGCCCCAGGCAAGGGCTCTAGAAGAGGGAGAGCCCAAATCCCTCCACCCACAGAACTGAGCAGGGACCTCTATGGGTCTGTGTGTCTGTCCGAGTGTGTCCAGTGGCTTACCCCAGCCCCCCAGCCACATTTACCCTGCTCAGCCCTGCCCTACCTCGGTGATCCCAGTGGCTGACCGTCCATGGCCTCCAGGACTTCCTCCCACCAGCTACAGTACCGTCTCAGCTCCACTCAGTTCTGCGACCCCAGAATCGTCCCCTCCTTCCCCTTCCCTGCCCCCGCCCCTCTGCGCCCCCGCAGCTCTGCCGGCCCCTAGCCAGGCCCCCTCCCCCTCCTCCCTCTTCCCCTCCCACCCCCTCTCACCCAAGGCCCTGGGAAGGGAAGAGGCCTCCCCCAAGTCTGGAAAGGAAGCCACAGGCACAGGCAGGCACAGCCAGAGAGAAAGGAGGGCTGCTCTGTCTCTGTCAGTGAGAGGTTCCCTGTGTTCTCACACAGCCAAACACAGGCACACTCAAGGGGGCTTCCCTAGGCACCATCAACAAAGACACTCCCCTGAACACACATGGACACACTCAAATGAAAAAGCAGACACACACTTGTGCTTCCACTCTTTTCATACTAACTTCCCAGCAAATATTTCCTTAGGGTACAGCTGGCTGTGTTTTAAGGGGAAGAGAGGCCCCATGTTGAGGGATATAAAGAAAAGCCAGAGTCCAGCTTCCTCCTCCCCTGGATGTTCCAGCCATTTCTCACCTCCCTCCACCTCCCCGCTCTCCTCTTCAGGCCCCAGCACCAGGAAATGCCTTTGGTCCCTGGTGCCAGACTCACAAGACCCACACTTACCCTCAGACACACACTCTTAGGTACAGCCACTCAGTTACACCGATACACTGAGACATGTACATTTACACATACCCAGACACGCACAAAGGCACAGACATCGAAGTCTTCCTTGCACAGTCACACATACACTTAGCACTCCGCCCCTGGGATGGGGGTCACAGCACTCCCTGTGAGCAACTCCTCATCATGGTTTAAGCTTCTTCTTCCAAGGGGCTCTTAGCAGAGATCCCTGGAGAGACGAAACTGTGAAGAGACATAGAGTGTGAGCTCTAGGAAGAAAGTAATAGGGAGAGAAAAAGACATAGAAAACTGAGTCAGGCAGGGAAACAGAAAATACGAATCAAAGGGCCAGTGACAGGAGCACTGAAAGAAGGGCAAGTCAAGTGTGTTGGGATGGGTCCTTCCACGCAGGCCACTGAGTAGAAAGGTCAGTGTCATCAGCTACCTACCGAAGTGGGTCCCCAAGATGCAAACCCAGCTCCACCCCTCCCCGGTCTAACAGTCAGGACACAGGATACACGTGGAGTGCAAGTCCCATTCTTACTCTGCCACGGCTGAAGTCACACCTGAGCACACATAAACCCAGCCACGCACTCTCACGCTGGCAGACACGATCTCAGATCCTGCAGAGACCTTCCCAAAACACAGTTGCCCCGCTGTGCTCACGGGCCGTCTCACCCGCACAAACGCTTGACCCAATCTCTGCCCCCACACTGCACACTGACACACGCACACGGAATCGCACACCCGCACAGCCACATGCAGACTCAGCCACAAGCACAGCGACACCCGCAGGCATACTAGCTGACAGTTGCACCAAGCGACTCTGTTGTGAAGTCTCGCACACTGACATCGTCACACACAGCTTTGGCAGTCTCACAGGCGCGCGCGCGCGCACACACACAAACACACACACACACACACACGCACACGCACACTGACAGTCCGTCAGTCGCTCAATCCCACACCCCCCTGCCCCGCCCTCTCCTGGCGAGGCTCCCGCCAGTTCACCCGCGGCCCCATCAGGCCTCACCTTCCGCGGCCGCCGCCGCCAGCGCCCTCCGCCCTCGCCCTCGCCCTCACCCTCGCCCTCTGCCCCGGCCTCGACTCCCTCCCGCCCTGGGGCCCCGCCGTGGGGGCGGCTCCGCCCAGGCGCCAATGGAAGGAGCAGGGTGAAATAGGGGGGGTCTCGGCCCATTGGAGCCTCCAACTGCCAATCACCTCCACCCCCACCTCGGCCGGACACTTCCTGTCCCGTCCGGGACTGAGGAGGCTGCCGCCGGGGGACGGAGCGTGGAGCTGGGTTCCTGGGTCCAGGCCCCGAAAGCCCCTCCTCCTGGGACCGCGGGATCCGAAGCTCCCAGGCCCCTCCCCCTCCCAGCTGTCCGCAAACAAAGCCTCAGGTTTTGTGGCTTAGGAGCTACTGGGCAGGTGACCGGGGAAGCTGAAGGTGCCCCTGACTCCAGATAAGACAAGGAGGTGGACCGCTGTTAAGGCGGTGGGTCTCAAACGTCACTGGACATCGTGGTTTTATAACCGCCAAGCCACACTGCAATTAAATCAGTACTGTTTAAAACTCCCCAGATGACTCCAAAAGCAGGCCATTCAAAGGTAGTAGGAATGTATGTCTTAAGAAACTAGCCGCCCATCTAGGGTTCCATTCCCCAGTCAATGGGGGCTCAAGGAAAATGTGTGCCACGTTTGTCTGAGCGTCTTCAAAACAGGGCAACACTCCAAGTTGACCCTTCCCCTCCAGGGTCTCTTAGGAAGACAGGACCCCGGGCTGGAAGGCAGTGAAGGTTATCCTGGGTTAGGGTATTACGGTCCTGCCTGATGTGATTCCCCCCACCACAGTCTCAATTCCCTTGGAAAGAAAGGAGACAAAAAGTGTTCTGGCCATTCCTGCATCACTCACAAGCTCCTGACTTCACCTAAATGTTTGGAGGACCCTAGGTGCATCACATCTCCTGGGTTGTATGACTTGTTATTCCCGCAGTTACAGTCTTGCCAGGGAAACAGGTCCAGAGAAGTGTGGCTGGACCCAGGGTCAGTCTGCAAACCATGCCCTCCTTCCAGGCCTCAGGGCTCCTAACTCTGGCAGCCCCTCCCTGCCAGGGCTATCTTCTGTCCTCTGCAATGACTGGGGCACAGGGGCAACAGAGGTGTTCAGACACTATGCATACATGCTGCATGTGGGAGTCTGGAAAGGCCAAGGACAAAAAGCCACGTACACGTTCCCTGCCCGCCCATTCAGCCCCTGTGGGCTGGAGCAGAGCCAAGATGCAGCCACTCACAAAGCCAGGGTTCTGGCCAGCGGCCCAGGGCCTGGCCACTGACCACTGGGACTAGGATCCTCCTCGCCTGATGCCCACTAAACCCTCAGTCCCAGGCTTGGTGAGTTGACACCCTAGGGATGGTGCAAGGGAGGCTCTGGTTTTCCCTCAGCCAAAGATAAGAACAAAGGATTCTAAAACAATTTTAAACTGGGCTGCCTTTGTTACCCTAGGAGTAAAAGACTCTATAAGCCACACATGACATTGAGTATTAATTTTGTTCAGAGATTTGGGGCGAAGGAGAGGTGGGGAGGTCGCACTCTTAAATTTTTGCACATCTCTTGGAGTCACAGGTTCAATCCCTGGGTCGGGAAGTTCCACTTGGAGGAGGAAATGGCAACTCACTCCAGTATTCCTGCCTGGAAAATTCCATGGACAGAGGAACCTGGTGGGTTACAGTCCAAAGGGTCGCAAAGAGTCAGACACAACTGAGTGACTGAGTAAGCAAAAAAGTTGACAAAGAAGGTTGTAGCTGGAGCTATGCCTTCAGCCTTTAACCCCAGACCCCCAGGGGATCAGAGTTCACACTCATCTGGCATTAGAATATGTGATTAAAGTTTGAGAAGCATAGTTTTATTGATCCCACATCTGCCCAAATTCTAAGCCCTGGTTCCTCAGACAGAAGGCCCTGTGGTCAGCGTGGTCAGGCGATGGCTGCTGTCTCCCTGTCCTTCTGCCCCAGGCGGTAATGAACCTCAGGAAGTGCCCTTAGTCTTTCTGCAGCCTGGAAGGGGGAAAGGGGATAATTAGGGAGGGTAATGTTTGCCCAGAATGGGGTATGGAGTTCTGAATGTGAGAAGACACTAGACACTGGGGAGGGTGTGTGGGGCAGGGAGGTTGGTGAGAAGGACTGCTGGAATAGCCAGAGATGAAGGAGTTGAGCAGCTCTGGAGTCCCCAGGAATACCCAAGTTATGGGGGTTTTTAGGGTCATGATTGTTGGGATCCCTTGAGTAAACAGGAGAGAAAAGGGAATCCAAGGATCCAGGGTGTTCCAAATCCTGACCTGCTCTGGGGTGAGGTCCCTCTGGGCCTGGGCAAGCATTTCATAGCCAACCATGAACTTCCGGACTGTAGCAGAGCGCAGGAGTGGAGGGTAATAATGAGCATGTAGCTGCCAGTGGTCCCAGTTGGCTCCAGCCTCTGATCCTGTGGGAGCCCCTGACAAAAAGAAGGCAGAGATGGTTGGGAAGGGTCCTTTCTTAGTTCTTCAGCTTAGCTCCAGGCTCCTCCGTCCCTGGGACTTTCCAGGCAAGAGTACTGGAGTCGGGTGCCGTTGCCTTCTCCCCAAACCATAGCAGGTACCTGAAAACTACATCTTCCCGCATTCTCTGCCAGAGAGACAAGGCACCAGAAAGTGCACTGGGAGACATAGTTTCACTAAGTTTGCGTCTCCACTCTCAGTTCTGGCATATCTGCTCTGAATGCTTCCCCAGCAAGTGTTCCAAGGCCTACTGGGAGTTGCAGCCCACTAAGCTGGGACCCAGGAGCCCAGAAATGGCGTTGGGGATAGACATAGGTACTCTGGAAGCCTCACCGTGCCAGCCCATGGAGTAGGGGAAGGATGTTTCAAATAGGTTGTCATACTTGGTCAAGAGCTTCTTCATGATGGAGGATAGATCTGGAATCAGAGCCTAACTCTCAGTCTGGGGCACAGATGCTGTCCCCACCAGAGCCATCCCCAGCCAAAGCCTGGCCCCAGGGGCCCAGCTGGGAGACTCACCGTCACGCTCAGCAGGGGTCAGCTCAGGCAGCCGCCGCACATGCCGACGGGGCAGCAGTAATGTCTGAAAGGGCCACACTGCCCAGAAGGGGACCAGCACCAACCAGTGCTCACTAGTTAGGACCAGACGTTCCTAGGCCAACCCAATGGAAATGATGTCATCAAGGTGGGTGTGAGGAGGCCAGCAAATAGGTATGGGAAGACCAAAAAACCTATGTAGAAACTGATGGCTTCTCACCACCTCTGTCACTATCACCCTAGTCTAAGTCTTCATTATCTTTCTTTTAGCTTATTGCTGTGTCCCCTAGCAAGTCTCTCTGCTACTTCTGTTCTACCCTTCTTCACACACCTCTCCTTTTGGGGTGAGGTTAAGGGCTTCTTAGGGACACAAGATTTGGCTTTCTCCCACCTTCCTGAGCAGCTCCTGGCGGCTGTACTCCACAAGCAGGGGTTCTCCATGCTGACTCTGATAGGCCCGCTGACATCGCTCCTCACGCTGGGCAACATCTGGCAGGAAGCTGCTGGCCCACACCTGTCAAGGGGCAGTAGAAGAGCAGACAGATCCTTCACCCCCTGAGCCTCCTCATCAGTAGCATACTTCCTCTGGCCCTTCCCTTACTCCAGTTCCCCAACTCACAGTGCTGGGTTGGACTCAGCCCAGATAATCTATGGAAGCCCCTCACACTCTTACCTGGCAGTGGGGATGGGGGTTAGAACAGCCCATCATGGCTCCTTTGTTTTCAAAGATCTACGAAGTAGAAGCAGGGAGCTTTAAGCCAAAAAGACACCAAGTCAACCCCTCCCGACCACAGCCCATGGAAATAAAAGTGCCAATTCCCAGAACCAAATTTTACCACCCCTTCCCTGACCACCTAGTAGAGGGGGCAACCTCACAGACCTGCACCCAAGGGTACTGGGCACCCAGTTCCTCTGTGACTGAGGCCCAAGCATCAACGACAGCTCGGATTTCAGGGACCGACATGAGAGGCAGTGTCACATCCGACCAGGGGTGGAAGCACATGACCTTACTAGGTGGTGAAGGAAGGAGAGATGACATAGGTATAGGGCTTGCTGTGTTGGGGGTAGGGCCCAATCCTAGTATTCAGTCCAGGCCCCAGGTTGAAGGGTGTAAGAGTAGAAATTTATTGTTACCAAACTCCTTGAGCAGCCTCTGCTTGGAAAAGGGGGTGATCACTGGGTCCTAAGATAAAGGGGTATCACTCTATGCAGTAGAAGTCCCCCAACAAGGTACAACCTCTTTGCTCCCCAACAGCACCCAGAGCCAGGTTACCTGGACTAGGGGCATCAGGCTGCAGAGCTGGGAAGTCGTTGTCAAACAGGAAGGTGCCTTCATAGTCAGGATTCACCTACAGACAAGGATGGGCTAGAAGCCTTTGCTGGCCTATATCACCAGTCATCTGGTGGGTCCCAAGGTTATAAGTAGGTGGGGAAGGCCACTCTGAGGTCAGAAAGACTTGGTGGGATATGACCCAGAAGGAGGTCCACTCCCCCTGTGAGGTGAAGGGTTAGGGTCCATTCCTCTGTGGGGTGAAGGGGAGCCGTAAGGGAAAGGAGATGGAGCTACTCCCCCTACTCCCACCCACCCCGCCCCACCCCCCCGCCAAGCCTGCAGATGTAGGATTTAAAGACTGACCTCTCCATTGGCCCGTGTGGCCCCCGGACAGAGAGGGTTGTGGGGGTCATGGCGGGGTACTGTTGTCAGAGGCTGGTGCTCTACCTGCCCCTGCCAGGGACGCTTCATGCGGTGCGCTGACACCAGCACCCACTCATCTTGTAGCGGGTTGTAGCGGATATGCTGATGCTCTGGCGGCAGAGAGTCCAGATCAGTCACAAAGCTCTTCGCCCCCTTCTCCCCTGCAGAAGGCCCAAGCTCGGATGCAACCTCTTGGCCCCACCCTGCTCAAGAGCTAGAGGCCGGAGCTTGGGCGTTCCCAGCGCCAATTAGCCTGCAGCCCCAACACCGGCGTGTCCCTTCGCCGCGCGTGCCTGGACCGGTGGGCGCGCCGACCCGCGGGCAGGGACGACAACTTCCTAAGGAAGGGGAGGGTTCAGTTTCGCGTCCCAGCGAGTCCCGGCCGCCCTGCAGTTACCGCTTGCCCGGAAGGTTGTGGCCATGGCGTCCGCCTCTAACGCCTGCTGGCGCTGCTCAGGACACGCTCCGCGACGCGACTGGAGGCCACCGCGGGGTAGGTATCGTCTGGAACTTTGAGCCTGCTCACTTCGCCCCCATCGCCTCTCTGTCTCGCCCCGCCCCGGCCTCGATGATTGGACAGCCGCCAGCACGTGACATCCCGAGGGTCCGCCCTACCACCTGGGGGCGGGGCTCAGGACTGACTACCCCTACAGGGGGCGACTTTGATGATCCCAGTCTAGGGCCAAAGCCACTAACTATCCTGAAACAGCCTCTGTGAAACTGCTTACTACAGATCCCTCAGCTCTGGGATGCTTAAAAGACTTCTTTGCTGCATTAAGTCATTTGGTCATTCATTCAGCAAATATTTACCTACTGAGCATCTACCGCGTGCCAGGAACCTAGGCTCCATGTGGCGCAAAAGGATGTCCATGTGTGCACAAGTCATAGTCTCAGCCCTCCCAGAGCTTACATTCTAGGATAGGTAAGGGTATAACCCTGGATCCACAATCACCTCACTTACCTGTTCAGTGACTCTGGTGGAGGAAAAGCAAGGGGATGGGATAGGGGGCTGTGGGGTTTGAGCTGCTTCACCTAAACCCTGGCTTCAGGAACTATTTGAAGGAATGGGTACCTCACTGTAACCATATGCTAGCCCCACCAGGCAGCAGAAACAGGTTTGGGGAAAGGGGGCTAACTAACCATATTCTCTCTGTGTGTCATATATACAGACACACACAAAGCACAGGAAGTGGCCAGGGTAAGAAGGCTGTAAGAAATCTGAAATTGTGGGGAGGATAGGACTATCAGTAGCTCCAACAACCATCTGGGTGAGGTCAGGGGTGTTTCCTTTGCACAATCCTGTCCCTTCTCCAACTTTTCCTTGGATTAAACCAGTTGGCTAAAACTAGAATAAACTTCAAATTAATTCCTCCCCTGGCACTTTATAGAGTCATCTAAATATTGCCTGAACATCCTCCCCATTTGGCAGTGGAGAACAGAGACCTCAAGGTCATCCAGAGGATAAGTGGCCAAACTGAGATGTGGACCCAAGTTCACAGGCTCTTCCTGATGCTTAGAAATGTCTCTGAGACTTCAGTGAGCTTGCCTTTCTTCCTTCCTTTCTTTTTTTTTTTTTGGCACACCATGCACAGGATGGTCAGTTCCCTAACCAGGGATTGAACCTGAGTCATGGCAGTGAGAGCCCAGAATCCTAAATACTGGGCCACCAGGAAACTCCCTCCGTGAACCTTAAGATAGAAACCTAGTGAGCTAGGAGCTGGGCAGTAGCAGGAAGGCCCCTTCCCCCAAGCCACACCAGGTCAAGCCAGGTGTTTTGCTGAGCTCAGATGTAAAAACTGGGTCTTAGGTCATTTACCTTATCTCTGCCCCAGACTGAAATCTAAAGCCCACCACTAGAGGGCACGGAGCTGAGAAACCAGAGCTTTATATATCCCATTGGCTGCCCATGAAATAGGGAGGGAAAGGGATAAAAAAAATCTGCTTTTTGTGGAAAGGGGATGTTGTCGGCTAACAATAAATATTACCACTACAGCAGCCACTGTAGCTGACCCCACAACAGTGTGCCCAGAGGGGAGTTCAGGATGAAGAAAAACAGGAAGGGTTTTGCGCTTTTTTAAAAAAACTATTTGTTTATTTTACTTATTTATTTTTGGTCATACCACATGGCATATGGGATCTTAATCCTCTGACCAGGGATCAAACCCATTCCCCCTGCAGTGGAAGCACAGACCACTGGACTACCAGGCAATTTCCAAATATTCAGCCTTTTTTTTTTTTTTTTTGCCATAGCGTGTGGGATCTTAGTTCCAGGGCCACAGATCCAACCTGCGTTCCCTGCATTGGAAGCATGAAGTCTTAACTAATGGACTGCCACGGAAGTCCCAGCAATATATGCTTTGGTTACTGGTTTCTGTCTGACTTACTTCACTTAGTATGATAATCTCTAGGTCCATCTGTGTTGCTGTTATTTCATCCTTTTTTTATGGCTGAGTAATATTACATTGCGTATATGTACCACATCTCCTTTATCCATGTCAATGGACATTTAGGTTGATTCCATGTCTTGGCTATTATAAAGAGTGTTGCAATGAACATTAGGGTACTTGCATCTTTTCTCTTTTTAATAAAATTTTATTTATTTATTTTTGGCTGTGTTGGGTCTTCACTGCTTTTTGTTGTGTGGGCTTTCTCTAGTTGAAGTTAGCAGGGGATACTCTTTGTTGTGGTGCATGGGCTTCTCCTTGTGGTGGCTTCTCTTGTTGCAGGGCATAGGCTTTAGGCTCTCAGGCTTTGGTAGTTGCAGCAGGTGGGCTCAGTAGTTATGGCACCCAGGCTTAGTTGCTCTGCCACATGTAGAATCGTCCTGCACCAGAGGTCGAACCCGTGTCCCCTGCATTAGCAGGCAGATTCTTATCCAGTACACCACCAGAGAAGTCAGCAAGCATCTTTTCGAATTATGATTCTCTGGATATATGCCGAGGAGTGGGATTGCTGGATTATGTGGTAGCTCTACTTTTATTTTTTAGGGAACCTACATACTGTTCTCCATAGTGGCTGTACCAGTTTACATTCCTACCAATAGGATAGGAAGGTTCCCCTTTCTCCACATCCTGTCCTGAATTTATTGTTTATAGACGATTTGATCATGGCCATTCTGACCCGTGTGAGGTCATACCTCAGTGTGGTTTTGATTTGCATCTCTCTAATAATTAGCCTTTCTCTTTTTTTAAAACAGTGTGTGCTGGAGAAGATTTCTGAAAGACCAGGTAGGGGAGCTGAAGACCTAGACAGTCCCAGAGGACTCTTCCTAAAACAGCAGGGCAGAGACCAGAGTTTTGGGGTAGTCCCTGCTACTTGGGATACTAAAGAATGGTCAATTCAGGAGTGTCACAGAAGCCAGAGCCAATACAAAAACATGTTCCCTCAGTCTTGCAATAACCCCTTTCTAAATCTTTCCCGTCTTAGTTAAAAGTATCTCAAAAAAAAAAAAAAAAAATAGTCCATCTTCCCAGCCTCTACTCTATCTGCACAGTACACTGTAACAAGTCTTTTGCTCTTCAGTAATCAGGATAAATAATCTTAGTTGCTGTAACAAACAACCCGCAAACTCAGTGGCTTAGCACCAGAGTCCACTGTGGGAGAGAGGAAGCGCTCTGTCCCATGCAACATTCAGAATTTTCTACTAACTACTTAACTGTATGTAACTATGATAATAGATAAGGCAAGAAGAGTGTGTCAATAATTTCACAGATTTTAGGAGCCAGACCTTGAAGTGGCATACATCATTTCTGCCTATACTTCTCACCTAACTACTGAGTAGATTGGAATATAATCTGGCTGCCCAAGAGCAAAAGGAATGGATTTGTGAATGTAAATTCACCTCTCTGCTACATGTCCCTCCTGAGAAACTCAATGACCATTTCCCATCATTTAATAGGACCACTCAGTTATATTTATTATAACAATATCAGTTATATTGACTGTGTTGACCTCTCATTCCATCATTCTCATGTGTGAGGCTACAGTCTTCCAATTCTCTTCTCCTTTATGTTTTATTTATATAACTAGCACATGACACCACATGCCAGACTCTAATTGCTTTGTAAATATTAACTGGTTTAGTCTTCATCACAATAAACTATGTACTTTTATTCAACCCATTTTACAGATGAGAAAATTGAGTTACAAAGAGTTTAAACAACTTGTCCAAGATCACACAATTAGTAGGTGGCAGGGGCCAGGTTTTTAATCCAGTCAGTCTTATCACCGCACTATGCTGCCTTTTTTCTGTTTCTTCTGCTTCTCTTCCTTTATCACTCCCCCGCGGCTGATAACCTTCAGTTGGTTTACAAGCCCCTCCTCTCACATTTTGTGCTTCTGAATAAAGAAAGAATTGTCGGCCCCCGGAAGACCCCACGCTGTGTCTCTCCTCCGTGCTTTTGCTCTTGGAGAAGGTCTCACTGGCTCACTGCAATGCCCTTCCCATCGCTCTTGAAGACACTGCTCAAGTGTCACCGCCTCCAAAAGCCTTCCATACGTTCCCAAGTTGAAGAGCCTCCTTCCCACCTTCTGTGCTAACAAAGGCGGGCATTTACCATCACAAGTCCCGGAAGGCTCTGCTTCCGGGTTCACCTGCTTCACCAGTCAGTGAGCCCAGGAGGGGCCAGTCCATTCTGCGTTTCACCGCCATCCTCTCCTACCCCAAGTAGGACGGCAGTAGGAGAGACCCCTCCTAGAGGACCGAAGGCCGGCAGCTCCGAGGGCTTAGCCCCGCCCCCTCGCCTGACGCGCGCGGCGGCGCCCCTCCCCCTCGAAGCTCCCGGCTCCCCGCTCACGGAGAGATAATGGTTCAACCCGAGAGGCGGTGCCCCAGCGCCCTGGCAGTTCCGATTGGCCAGGGCGAGCCGTACCACGGCAGTGGCGGGGGAACGGGTAGTGGACCGCGCGCCGCAGACTCGGAGGCAGAAAGAGTCACAGCCTCCCGCCTCGGCAATCCCTAGCGCTGCACTGTGCCAGGCCACCCACTGGGATGTGTTGGGCCGTGGGCCGGCGGTGGGCGTGGGCCGCGCTGCTCCTGGCGGTCGCGGCAGTGCTGGCCCAGGTGGTCTGGCTCTGGCTGGGAACTCAGAGCTTCGTCTTCCAGCACGAAGAGATCGCGCAGCTGGCTCGGCAGTACGCGGGTGAGCCGGGGGTGAACGGGTGGAGGACCACGGGTTGGGGCGGGCCGGGCCGAGCTGGAGGTTCCAGGGGCACCGTTTCCCAGTTTCGGACTGGTGCTGGCCCTGACTGTGTTGTTCCTCTACCCCCGCCAGGGCTGGACCACGAGCTGGCCTTCTCTCGGCTGATCGTGGAGCTGCGGCGGCTGCACCCGGGCCACGTGCTGCCCGACGAGGACCTGCAGTGGGTGTTCGTGAACGCGGGAGGCTGGATGGGCGCCATGTGCCTTCTGCACGCCTCCCTGTCCGAGTACGTGCTGCTCTTCGGCACCGCTCTGGGCTCTAGCGGCCACTCGGGTCAGTGCTGGCGGCGGGCCGAACTGGGAGACTGGGGCTGTACAAAGGCCCATGCCCTCCTTTCTGCCGTTTGGCCAAGCCGTAGGATGCTACGGATACCCTGGTATTCAGTGTCCATTTGATTGTTCCTCAGGGCGCTACTGGGCTGAGATCTCGGATACCATCATCTCTGGCACCTTCCACCAGTGGAGAGAGGGTACTACTAAAAGTGAGGTCTTCTACCCAGGTGGGTTGGGTGACTTTGTCAGAGAGGTGGGTCTTTTCATTCTTGGGTGCCTGTAGTTGGGGGAAGGAGCCATGCCATGGAAAAGGGGGTGCATTGAGGGGCCCTCCACCTCGTTCCTTTGCCCTCCAGGTAAGCCACAGGTGGTTGGTGAGGCAGTGTTGAGGGTTTCTGTGACTTTTCCCCTGTCCAAGTGGAAACATAACTTCCTGTTAACCATGTCTGATTTTTAATCATCCAGTATTCCCAGCAGTTACTGGAGTCAGTTGGGTAATCAAAAATGCTGTCATGCCCCAAAGACGAGGCAGACAGTTTTTTTGTATAATGAAGCGTTTGGACTGCTAAGTAACTTTGGTGTTGAATGTTACAAGCATGCCAGGCATGGGATTTCCCTGACAGTCCAGTGGTTATGACTGCACTCCCAGTGTAGGGGGGCACGGGTCAGATCCCTAGTCGGGGAACTAAGATCCTGCATACTGCACAGCACAGCAAAAAAAAAAAAAAGTGTGGCAGACATTGTAATTGAATAGCTACATTTCTCAGAAAGCCTAGCAAGTTTCATATTCATCTCACCCTATCTAATAGGCCCAGCCCAAGTTTAGCTAAACTTCTTCTTGACATGAGTGAGGCTTGGGAATGCAGACTTCCATGGCTCCCAGACAGTGTTGCGGGGCCAAGTGAGACTTCCCCACTAGAGGACATGAGCCAGGTGATGCCACAAAGGAAAGTTCAGGAGTGGCCACCTTAGCCCCTTACCCAACCAAACCATTGAGGTAAAGCTTTTCCTTTCCTGAAGCTGCCTGTCCATTCCCTACCCCTAGAGAGCCTATAGGCCAGGGGTGGAGGTGGCCGTGGAAGGGAAGGGCAGGGCCCCGTTCCTCATGTGGTTGCTCCCTGTCCCACCAGGGGAGACAGTGGTGCACGGGCCTGGTGAGGCAACGGCTGTGGAGTGGGGGCCAAACACATGGATGGTGGAGTATGGCCGGGGTGTCATCCCCTCTACCCTGGGCTTCGCACTGGCTGACACTGTCTTCAGCACCCAGGACTTCCTCACCCTCTTCTACACTCTTCGAGCCTATGCCCGGGGCCTCCGGCTGGAACTCACCAC
Organism: Bos indicus x Bos taurus; assembly: GCF_003369695.1. Classification (NCBI taxonomy): domain Eukaryota; kingdom Metazoa; phylum Chordata; class Mammalia; order Artiodactyla; family Bovidae; genus Bos; species Bos indicus x Bos taurus. Next base: position 75,973,108 of record NC_040083.1, on the reverse strand, counting down.
CTACCTCTTCGGCCAGGATGCCTGACCAGCCAGGCCTGAAGGAGGACCTGTGGATGGACAGGAGCGGGCAGGCCCGCACACATCCACTTGCTGGAGCCCATGTGAACAGACAAGAACATACCACATGCAGATACTGAGTTCCTGATGTATGAGCAGGGACATACATGCTTATACAACCAAACATAGAGAGTCATGGGAACACATGAGACACACATTCAGATACTGAATCCTGTGTGTACGGCAGCATTCACACCCATCCAGAGAGGGAGCCCCACATGTACCAAGGGAGCCAGTCATGTTCCAACACACATCCCACAGATTAACTCAGGCCTCTCCAGAACCTCTCTGCCCCTAGTCAGAGCTCTGGAGTTAGGGATGGGGGTGGCTATTTCAAACTGCCTGGGTCTGACCCTTCAGCCCAGCAGCCATTGATTAGGGGGGATGGGGGAGAAGAGGGGCTGCCTTTGGAGGCTCCCTTCACCTGCAGCTATGATTCCCTTCCCCTTCATTTCCCATCCTCACCATATGCCTTACCCCTTTTTGTTCCCCTGCTATGCAAGTACCTTCATGGTCTGTCCCCTACCCTCTGGAGAACGGAAAATGCTGAGGTCACACCTCCCTCCAGGGTATGATGGGGAAGCTGGCCTCAGCCCAGGGCCCACTGCTGGGACTAGTACCTGGACAGGTGGGCCCAGGTTCAAGGGGCCGTCGATGGCCTAGAGAAAGCCTTTTCTGCGCACACACCCATCACAGCTTCTGGACACTGCCCTTGCTGCATTCTCTGTCCATCTGTCTATCTCTGTTAATAAAGACCTATTGAACAATTTCATTTCTTTTTGTGTCTGAGCAGCAGGAAAACCTCTAACTCCTGGAGGCCTCAAGAAGGTCTCTCCCTCACTGTGTGATTCAGTTTATGACAGCGGCTTTTTACTCAATACTTCAGTGTTCCCAGGAATCACCCGCAGGCTCATTGACTCTATAGATGATTATGCCCAATCCCCAGAGATCAGTTCTGGGTTGAGGCCTTGAGATCAGCATGTTTAATAAGTTTCTCTCCACCAAGGTTGAATGCCACAGTTCAAGAAATTCAAGGCTAACTGAGGTGTGTGTCTTCCTCTTGGTGTCTTGGTCTTCCCTCTGCTAGTGCTGTTCTGGGAACAGTCCTGGGATTCCTACTCTGAATGATCACTGGGTGGCAGTGTGCAGCCACTTTTGAGCTGTAAGGCAGCGTCATTCTCCATCTGCTTTGTACTAGGTTTCCAGGGTAGCATGTTCACCTCCACCCAGAGCAAGAGTTCTCCTCTCCAGTCTGCTTTTTCCAGGACCCCTTACTTCAGTGGAGGCTCCCAGGAGTGGGCAGCAGGCACACTGTCTGGTGATGTCTGAGGTAGTGAGGGCTGGGACTAGGGTGAGATCAGAGAGGTGCCTGAAGTGAACACTCCCACAGGCCCTGCACTTGCCTCACCCTCCTACCTTGCTCTGAGGTTAAGCAAGGCTCATGCCTCATTTCTTAGCACTCTAATATATTTAAAATGGAAGAAACATGGTTATAAAAAAAGTCTTATACTAAAAATTTGACATTCTAATGAACAAAAATACAAAAGACTACATATATAACCATTGAGAACATCAAAAGTCTAAATTGGTCACAGAGAATGCATGTGAGGCCCAGGCAAGGTGGCCTCCTGAGAGTCCACCACCACCGTGTCAGCCACACCAGGCCCTGGCTGCAGCCTCTCCGTTTGGTCACAGGTTGCAAAGTCAAGCCTCAGAATTTCTCTCACCCTGAAACCCACCTTTGCCTCTAGGCTTAGAGCCCACATCTATTAGGGACGCCCCAGCTCCCTGTGTCATTTCTTTCACATAGGACTAAGCTCCGAGGCTCCTCCCCATCTCTGCTGCTAAGTCCAGTGGTTATTTCTTCTCTTAACTTAACACAATCTTAAAATGTTCATGTCGCTTAGAGGACACTACTCTTCCTTCTTTGCCTCCTTTGCTAGATCTAGCTTATTTCCTCAACCTCTGACTTCCCAGGTCTATACTGCTCTGAGGTGATTGCAACCATTTCATGACTTTAAATACCATCTAAGGAATCCCCTAGCCATCCAGTGGTTAGGACTTGAGGCTTCCACTGCTGGGGTCTGGGTTCAATCCCAGGTCAGGAAACAGATCCCACAAGCCACACGGGACAACTATAAATAAGTACTACCTATATGTCTATATACCAGTTATACTGAGATACAATTGATATGCAAGGTTTTATTTTAAGGTATACAATGTAATAATTTGATATATGTCTATATTATGAAATGATTACCACAAGTTAACATTCATCACCACACAGTCATAATTTTTTTCTTTTGATGAGAGGTTTCAAGATCTACTCTCTTAGCAACTTTCAAATATGCCATATAATATTGTTGACTATAGTCAGTATGCTGTACATTACATCCCCAGGACTTATTGATCTTATAACTGGAAGTTTACCTTTTGACAACTCTCATTTCTCCCCTGCCCCCACATTACCCCTGACCTCTGGCAACCACCAATCTGTTCTCTGTTTCTATGAGTTCAGTTTTTTGGGTTTTTTAGAGTCCACATTTAAGTGAGAATGTATACCATTTGTCTTTATCTGATTATTTCATTTCACATAATACTCTCAAGAATGAATGGATAAAAAAAAAAAAGAATGAATGGATAAAGAAAATGTGGTATATATCTACAAGGAATATTATTCAGCCATGAAAAATAAGGAAACCCTGCCATTTGCAACAGTGGTTGGAACTTGAGGACCATCTATGTGTCTTGATGCGTCCTTTTTGGTCTCCTCTGAGCTCCAGATTCAGATAGTTGATTACTTTCATCTCCACTTGACCTCTTCACTTGGTCATCTAATTGGCATCTCAAAATGTTCAACACAAACTGATTTCTCTCCCAATCCTGCCCCTCCTGCAGTCTTTATGGCCTCAGTTAAGAGCAGCTCCACTTACCCAGGTGCTTTGGCCAAACACCTTGGAGTCATCTTGGATACCTTTCATTCTCTCACATTCTACATTCAAGACATCAACAGATCCTGTCAGATTTATCTTCAAAACATATTCAGCATCTTACCACTTCTTGCCATCTCCACTGCTACCACCCTGGTACAAGCCATCATCATCTCTCGCCTGGATGACTGCAATGGCCTCCTAACTGAGCCTCACGCTTACATCCATTGTGGAAGGTCAGAGCCAGACTCAACAACCAGAGTCAGACTTTCACTCTTTGCTCAGCCATTTCCCATGGCTTCCCATCTCATCCAGTCCTTTCACTGCCTCCAAGAACCTACTCCAAGATCCATGTTACCGCTGACCAAACATCCAACTGGTCACCTTGGCCACTGTGTTCTAGACCAGTGGCCTTGCTTTTCTTCCAACACATCAAACTTCCACTTCAGGATATTTACACCTGCTGTTCTGACTGTAAGGCTCTTCCCTACGTATCTGGATGGCCTTTCCTCCCCTCCTTCAATTCCTGCTCAGTGAGTCCTTCCCTTAACATTGGGTAATATCAGCCCTTCTGTGTTGGTTTTCAAATAGCAAATTTTTGATACTCTTCCTTTTAAGAAGTGAAGCCTAATTCCCTTCCCCTTAAGTGTAGGCTGGACTTAGTTATGTACTTTTAACAAATAATATATGGCAGAAGTGACAGTGTGTGACTTCTAAAACTAGGTTATAAAAAGCTCTCTTCCCTCTAGTTACTGTCTCTGGGGGAAACCAGCTGCCAGGTTGGGAGGACACTCGACATGAGGTCCTCTCCTATGGAGCAGCCCAGCTGGGGAGAACAGCCTCTTGCCAACAGCCATGTGAGCAAAGTGGATCCTCTAGTCCCAGCCAAACCTTCAAATCACTGCAGCCAACATCTTGACTACAACCTCATGAAAGACAGTCAGCACCCCTCAGCTAAGCCACTCTCGAATTCCTGATCCACAAATTGTGAAAAAATAAATGCTGTTTCAAGCTGCTAAGTTTGAATGTAATTTGTTGCACAGTAATAGGTAACTCCTAGAAAATCCCATGGACAGAGGAGCCTGGTAGGCTGCAGTCCATGGGGTCGAGAAGAGTCGGATACAACTGAGCAACTTCACTTTCACTTTTCACTTTCGTGCACTGGAGTAGGAAATGGCAACCCACTCCAGTGTTCTTGCCTGGAGACTCCGAGGGAGAGGGGAGCCTGGTGGGCTACTGTCCATTGGGTCGCACAGAGTCGGACACGACTGAAGCGACTTAGCAGCAGCAGCAGCAGCAATAGGTAACAAATACACTATTCCCTTTCTATTCCCTCAACCCAGATTTATTTTTCTCCATTTTGCTTATTATACACACTATATATTTCTCCCACTGGAATTATTCCATTATAATCGGGACTTTGCTATATTTACTCCTGTGTCCAACAGTGCCTCACATAAAGTAGGTGCTCCATAAGTATGTGTTGGATGAATGGAGATCTAGATCTGTCTGTCTGTGTGAGGTACAGGCTCAGAGGGGGCTATATATGGGTATAAGATGCCTTTCTTCTTCACAGACAGAGAGAGAGAAAGAGAAACCAGGTTCCAGTCAGCTTATTCCTTCTCCTCTGCCCTTCCCCGTTGTGCCTTCCTAACCTAGACCCAAAGGTGAATTTACTATGCTTCTTTTTTAAAAAAATAATTTTATTTATTTTTGGCTGTGTGTGGTCTTTGTTGGTGCACAGGCTTTTCTCTAGTGGCGGGCTGGGATTACTCTCTAGTTGTTGTGCGAGGGCGTCTCATTGCAGTGGCTTCTCTTGTTGCGTAGCACAAGCTTTGGGCACTCGGGCTTCAGTATTTGTGGCACACGGACTCATGAATTGTGGCTCCCAGGCTCTAGAGCACAGGCTCAATAGTTGTGGTGTGGCATGTGGGATCTTCCCGGATCAGTGATCGAACCGTGTCTCCTGCAACAGCAGACATATTCTTTACCACTGAGCCACAAGGGAAGCCCCACTATTCTTGAAGCCCCACTTGATTCTTTTCCTTGGGGAGTAGCGTCCCAGTCCCTTATCCCTCTCCATCGCCTCCAAAGCAATCTCCAAACCATCAGAACTGGAATTCTCTCAAGCCAGTTCCTACCTTTCCAATAGGAACCTTACCTTTATCCCTCTCCGGGCACCTCCTCTCCTCTGAACAGCCTGGGAAGTTAGAGGGTGGGGAGGGAGGCAGGCAAGCTGAGCACAGGAATTACCTTGGAGGTGGGGCAGCAGAGGGGCTTGACTCTGCCCTAGGAGAACTTACACCACACAAAGCCGTGGGGGAAGGGGGGCTTCGGATTTGAAAGTGGTGGGATCACCAAGGCTTCTTGGTGGAGGTGGTGTCTGACTGGCTGTCCGATCTGAAATCTGAGCATGTGGGCACTGGAGTGATCCAAGGGTATGAGCAGGACTGAGTCTTACTGTGACCAGGGGTGGGCTAAAAGAGAACAAGGACTTCGTGCCATAGCAGGAAATGAGCTGGGGACAGGGTGGAGGCTGGAGCCAGGGAGAGTACAGGGGTGTTACCCATCACAAGATCCTGGTAAGAAGAATTGGTGGTCCAGGCCAGGGCAACCTGAGAGGAACAGACTGATTGGGAGAGGGTGGAGGAAGAAGAAGAAGGTAAAACTCACCCCCGAATTTCTGCCTCCTAGAGGAATCTTGGCCCTGGCACCAGTGTACCTCAGTGAGTATGAATGACGTCAGGTGCCGAGTGCTGCGTTTGACGCAGCAGAGTTTCACAACCATGCCAGCTATCACTCCTACAGAGGCATGATGTTCACTCACGCACTTGGCATCACCTCTGGGTGACCCTCGGTGCTTTTAGTAGGTCGGATTTCCTTGGGCATAGGAAGAAACTGTGGAATGTATGAGGGTGCTTAAGAGTGGGGTCCAGGTTGCTAAGGAATGGCATCTCCTCATCTGGAGGATAACCGGGGGTTGAGGTGAGCCTGGAGCAGTTGGAGATAGTTATGCAAACATGGGTAGAGGGTGTCTGGAAAAATGGGCAAAATCTGATCACCACTGAAATTCGTGAGGAGTGCCAGAGGCTCATTATTCTAGTCACTTTTCTTGGGAATATGTTGACATTTTCCATAATAGAACGTCAAAAGACCTAAATGGGGTGTAGCTTTGTACCTGCAGGTGGTATGTGTGCCCTGATGTTGGTGTGCAATCAGCTCAGAGACCTCTGAGTGTGTGAGTGCAGAAGCGAGTTCACCATGTGCGAGTATGGTGCAAGCTGCAGCGTGCCTGCAGTTGGGGCCAGCACCTAAGCAGGGCAAGGGGAAGTTTCTGCTCTGTCCAGGCCCTGCACCGTCACCCCAGAACCCTGCAGCGATTCCCCTCCTGATCACAGCCAGTCTAGGCATTGGCGCCACAGCATCCTTGTAGTCAAGTGTGTGAGACACGGCGGCTGTGTGCCTTGAACTCGGGACAGGGTGCGTTGGTGTGTGAACACGAATGTTGGTGTTTGGATGCCGGGCACGGAGGACTGGTGTGGGGCCCCTACCCCGGACGTGTGCGGCCAGGGAAGGACCCCGGACCGGAGTTCAGTGATGGGGAACGCCTCACTCTCCTTTGCACGATCCCTAGCAGCTCTCCAGCGCCCTCTCCTCCCCGAATCTGGCTGTATGGAGGGTGGGAGACACCTGTTGGGGGGCTGGAAGCCGCAGAGCCCCCCCACCTCCCGGGGCCTCCCCCTGCCTCCCCGCCCGCCCTGCCCCGCTCGGGTCCCGCCCTCGCGGCCGCCGCCAGCAGAGCAGCGAGTGAGCGCACGGAGGCCGGAGGGGCGCGCGGCGGCAGGAGCGCACGGCAAGGGACCCTGCGCAGGGAACCGAGCCGCGACAGGGGCCGCCCGAGAGGCGGGCTGAACGGAGGGAGCGCCGTGGAGACTACGGGAGCAGCGGGCCGCGCCAGGCTGGTGAGTGTGGCAGCTGGGAGCCAGGGAGCGGGCGAGGAGACCCCGGCGTCCCCGGCCCCTTCCCGGGGTCTGTCTCGGGGATCCTCTGTTCCCGCTCCTCCTCGGTTCTAGTCCTCAGCCTCTCTGCCCCGTCTCCGTCTTCTCCCCTGTCTCTGCCCTCCTGCCTATTAACTGTTTTGCCCTATCTCTGTCTAATGTCTTTCTTCTGTCTCTGTCTCCTGCTGCGTCGGTCTTCTCTGGTCCCTCTCGACCCTGGTCTTACTATTTGTCTGCCTCTGTCTCTCTGTGACTCTCCCTGGACAGCCTGTCACTCAGGTCTTTGATTTTTTTCTCTTACTCCTCTATCTCCTACCTTCCCAGTCTCTCTCTCTGATGTCTCTATTAATCTCATCTCTCCCCATCTCTGTCTCTGCCTGCTATCTCTGCCTCTCTCCACCTTGGTCCCTCTCAGTCTCTTGTCTCTCCCCATCTCTCGGTCCCATCTCCATTTCTATCCTCACATCTCCCTGTCATTCTCTCTCTCCCCTCCATTTCTCTCCGTTTCTTGGTCCTTGTCACCCTCTTTGATCTGCTCAGTCTCTACCTGTGCTCTGTCAATGTCCGTTTCTGTCTCTCTGGGCCCGGTCCCTGCCTCTCCTGCTCTTTTTACCTCTCGGTGGATTTCTGAGAAAGCGATCTTTCTGACTTTTTCCTCATGCCCCCCCTGGTGCTTCCCTGAATCCATGACCACCTCCCCTTGGTTGGATCCAAAGCCCATCATTCCCTTCCCCACAGGCAGCCCTTTCCTCAGGGACCCGCCTGGTGCCAGCCCCTCCACCCGTGGGGGGACTGCGCCTGGAAGCTGTCATGGAAGCCCTGCAGAGACAGCAGGCAGCCAGGCTGGCCCAGGGGGTGGGGCCATTGGCCCCTCCACACCCACCACCACCACCACCACCAGCAGCACCACCAGGGCCTTCCTTTCCTGGATCCCACACCCTGGAGGCCCCTGAGAAGGGGTTGGGGGAGGTTGGAGCTGAGGAAGAAGAGGATGGCCAAGATGAGGAGGAAGAAGAAGCTGGGGCAGAAGATGAGGCAGCCAAGGAGAGCCGGCCAGGGACCCGGGGCAGCAGCTCACCTTCCAGCCAGCCCCCTGGACCTCATCCCCACGAGTGGACCTACGAGGAGCAGTTCAAGCAGGTAGGACCCTCTCAATGTCAGGCCCTCCCCCTCCCTACTCTTTGGGCAAAACAGAGCAAGGGGATTAATAGCACACCCACCCCCACTGTGCTCTGCAGGATGGAAGGACAGAGATAGAGACCTGGAGAGAGACAGTGGGGAGACAGGGAGAGACAGTGACAGGGAGGGAGAGACAGACATGCCGAGAGACAGAAAGAAGGTGCACACCACGAGGTGCAGGAGACACCCAGAAAAATGGAGGCCGACAGACTGAAGGCACTTGTTGTTGAGGCTGGAAGGGCAAGTGGGAGGGGTGTAGGAATCTTCAAAAATTCTGAGGGAGGGGAATCTGGGAACTGGGGATTCCAGTGCCAGCACTATGCCACCTTCTCCACATCAAGTCACAAGGTCAAAGTCCAGGGACCAGTTGGGGTGTCCTGGGATGCCTACCTCCATCTTTAAAAGTGGAGTGGAGGTTGCCACTCCTTTGGCAAGCTGATATCCACCTCGTCTCTTTCTTGTCCCCTTCTCCCCATCCAAATCCTCTTTCTGGCCTGAGTCCTATGGGGTGACAGTTGCCAGCCCATGATGACCACTACAGTCACATTGGGACTGAAGGGCCCCTGGGCAGCTGGGAATGACAGGGCCTTCCTCACAGGGCCTTAATTTGAGGCTCTTCATCCCCTGGGAACCCATCTGGATGTTATTCTAAGGCACTACTCTAGGCTGTCATTAGAAGGTGTTATGCAGGGCACTGATTCTAGGTGTGCTATTCTGGTGGTGTTACTCATAGGGTGTTGGTTTGGGGTATTTTGCCGAAGTGTTAATCTGTGGTTAGACTCTGTGGCTTTTGTGTAAAACTTGGACTGTTTCTCAGGGTTCTGTTACTCTGGAGATGTGGCTCTAGTGACTATTTCTCCTAGGTGTAATTCAGAGGCTTATTACTTGGAAAGCATGCGTGTTATCTGCAGGTATCCATTTAAGACTTAGGGCTCAGTTCTTGTGGGAGTGTAGAGCTAAAGGTGCATCTCTGGGGTTTGTTACTCATGGGTATTTTTTTACTCTGAGAGTTCCTATTGGGGGATGGAGTGTTACCTGTCGGTGTTTCTCAGGGATTGTTACTTGGGTAAAAGACACTGTTACCTTAGGGATTGTCCCTCCTTGGGGTATTTGAGAGCTGATACTGGAAGTAGGTGACTGAGAAGGGGTGGGAGGATCCCTGGCCTTTCAAGTCCTCACCCTACAGGTCTTGGGTGGTCCAGAGCCATTGGCTCTGTGGCAGCTTCTGAAGTAGAGGAAACTGGTCCTGGAAGGAGATCAGACCAGAATGTGGGCTGAGAGGCCCTAGGTTTCAATCCAGCTTTCCTGAGCATCCATCCTGCCAGAGGGATGGGTTAGAGGCCTCTCCGCCCCTCATCCCCAGTCCTGGCACACAGACGTGTGAGCGGCAAGAAACCCTAGCACAAATGAATGAGTGACTCAGCCATATCTGTCAATTTCTTCAATGTAGAACATAGCACCAGCCTGACTTCCTCCCTGGGGCTCTGGAAGGCAGGCAGAACCTCTGCAGCTTTCTCTTCCCTTACTCCCCAGGTGGGTGGTGTTAACTGCCCAGGGCACAGCACTACTAGCCAGTAGAGGGTGTCTGTATGTATGGGGGCGGGGGCGGAAAAAGTGTCCCTACCTGCCCCCAGGGCAAAGAGCTCAATGCTCTCTCAGAAAGTCTATGTTTCAGAACCACCTTGCCCCTTCAGCTGGGGTCCTTTATCCAGGGGTTCGAGTTGAAGGGGGTCCCAGTGCGGAGGGGGAGGGTGGTGGATACAGAGCTGGAAAGTGACCTCAGTTTTTCCCCAGCTGTACGAGCTCGATGCAGACCCCAAGAGGAAAGAATTTCTGGATGACCTGTTTAGCTTCATGCAGAAGAGGGGTGAGTGGGTTGATATAAGGGAGGGACCCTCACGAACCAGGTTCAAGAAGGGAAACCCCAGGGTTTAGTCCTCAGTTTGGGTCCTCTTTGCAGAGATCTGGGCTTGGAAGCACCTATCCTTTGGGTCCTCAATAGCGTCTTTAACCTCTGACCCGGCGCCCCTTCTCCACCCAGGGATTAATTAGCGGGCAGCCCGCTGGCAGGTTAATGAGTGTGGGATCAATTGGGAGGGTGGGAGGGTGAAGTGGTAGGGGGCTAGCCTGGGGTGTGGGGGTTTCCAGAATTGGGGGACTGGGAATGCCTTGGTTCTCTTCCCTGGCCCTTCCTCCAGCCTTGTCTCTCCTCAGTTTCCCCTTGCTTCAGGCAGGAAACATCCAATGTGTTTTGCAGCAGGAAGGACTGGAATTAGACCCAAGGAAGGACTTCTTGAGGGGTAGGAGGTGCTGTGGAGGAGAAGGAATTCCTTTCCAGAAATCTCAGAGCCAGAAGTGAATGCAACAAGGGTCCATGAAGGGATCAGGGTGGGCGGCAGTTCATCACTTCAGCTTCTCCCCAGATTCATGGGTCCAGAAGACTGACTCATTATCTCTCTCTACAAAGCTAATTAACTCACTCCTAGAGCGGCCTGATAAGCCGCTAATTAACTGGCTGCACTGGCCCCCACCCCCACCCCCTTAGTGCAGCTGGCGGCCAAAGTCCTTCAGGCCCCCACCCCAGGGCCAGGCCAGCACCCCGCGCAGGTCCCTTCCCAACCAGGGACCCTCAGTGGGGCTCCAGGGCCTTTTGCTCCCCAGGAAGTCTGGGTCATTCTGATCCCAATGTCCCCTCCCTGACCCTTCCTCCTGGTATCCCCTCCACTGGGTGGGGTAGTGTGGTCTGAGCAGATCCCAGCTCCCTCTTCCCCCCAGCTCTGCCTCCCTCAGGTCCCTGCCTTACTCTGCTCCCTGTGCGGGGGAGGGTGTCCCGCGGGGCCGATAATTTCCCCCCATTAATCAGACCGCAGCTAATTGTTCGGGTCCAAAGGCGGCAGCGGAAGGGGCCGAGATCGGTAAGGAATTAACTGGGGCCCATCGCTCAGCGCAGACAGGCCCCTTTGTCAGGACCGGCCGGCGGGGGCGGCGGGGACTGCGGAGTCGGCGAGCCGCGGCGGGGGCTGCTTCTTCCATTCACCATCCCCGGCCTCTGCAGCCACCCAGGGGCCGCTACTTAGAGGAGTCTGGCTCTTCAGCACTGTCAGGAAGTCCTTCCTATGGTCTACCCCAGGGGGCGGCAAACTAAAGCCAGGAGGCCAAAGCTAATCGCCCACGAGAAAAGAAGGGGGTTTCACATTTTTAAATAAGGGGAAAATTTAAAAGACGAATAACCTTTCTGGACGTGTGAAATTTGAATTTAAGAGTGTGAAAATAGTTTTATTGGATTAGAGCCGCGTTCATTCCTTTAAATATCCTCTGTATTCTATTCCTTTAAATATCCTTTCAGCCTGCAATGGCAGAGTGGAGTAGCTCTAAGAGACTGGCCTGGAACGTCTAAAACATTTACCATTTGGCCCTTTACAGAAGAAGTTTGCCACCCCCTAGTCTAGCCTCCCGTCCTTCCTGCTACAGTGGAGGCTCTGGAGGCTGTGGGCTCCGCCTGCAATCCCACCTCCTCATCGCCAGGGCCTCGCCAAGACAGGTCCAGGCTGCCGATTCCTCCACTCTCTGAGGATGCCGGCAGACAGGGTCTTAGTGTCCTGACTCTCTGCTCACCCCTTATCAGGGACACCCGTGAACCGTGTGCCCATTATGGCGAAGCAGGTGCTGGACCTGTACGCGCTGTTCCGCCTGGTGACGGCCAAGGGCGGTCTAGTGGAAGTCATCAATCGCAAGGTGTGGCGGGAGGTCACGCGCGGCCTCAGCCTGCCCACCACTATCACGTCGGCCGCCTTCACTCTACGCACCCAGTGAGGCTAGACGCGCGCGAGCGGTGGGAGAGAGGCGCGGGAGCTGGGGGCCGGGGGCTTGGGGGGCTCCCCCGAGGGTTCTTGTCCGGGTGTGAGGCTTGATCAGCTGGGCCCAGCCTCCCACCCCACCCCACCCCGTCCGCTCCTAGGTACATGAAGTATCTGTACCCGTACGAATGCGAGACGCGGGCGCTCAGCTCCCCTGGGGAGCTCCAGGCTGCCATCGACAGCAACCGGCGCGAGGGCCGTCGTCAGGCTTACACCGCAGCCCCGCTCTTCGGCCTGGCTGGGCAGCCACCTCGGGGCACTCCTGGTCCCGCCCCTGAGCCCGGGCCCGCCCCGCCTACGCCCGGCCCACGATCTGCTCAAGGCCCCGCCTCTGGCCTGCCGGCCCACGCCTGCGCTCAGCTAAGCCCGAGCCCCATTAAGAAAGGTGTGAGGGTAGAGCGGCTGAATTTTGAGGGTCTCTGAGACTCCAGTACTCTTGCCTAGAAAATCCCATGGACGGAGCAGCCTGGTAGGCTGCAGTCCATGGGGTCGCTAGAGTCGGACACGGCTGAGTGACTTCACTTTCACTTTTCACTTTCATGCATTGGAGGAGGAAATGGCAACTCACTCCAGTGTTCTTGCCTGGAGAATCCCAGGGACGGGGAAGCCTGGTGGGCTGCCGTCTATGGGGTCGCACAGAGTCGGACACGACTAAAGCGACGCAGCAGCAGCAGCAGAGACTTAGAAGGGTGCTGAGATAGAGGGAACATTAAAATATGGGAACTCTGAGGTCTGGGAGGCATCGAAGTATGGGGACAATAAGGACTGATGGGCACTGAGGTTTGGTGCATGCTAAGGTTTAGGTGTCGTGATGTTTGGGATCAGTGAAACTTTGGGAACTCTGGGGTATGGGTTACTGCGCGGTGTGGGGCTGAAGCTCAGAGAAAGGTCCTTTATCCAGAGCAGCTTCATTCCACACCTGTTCAGTGATGGCTTCTATCTGCATGTGGTTTATGCCTGCTATTTCCCCTGGATTATTTAACAATCAAAAGCAAGGGAGGGCAGGGAGGTGGGAGGGGTCAGGATGGGGAACACATGTACACCCGTGGTGGATTCATGTCAATGTATGGCAAAACCAATACAATATTGTAATTAGCCTCCAATTAAAATAAATAAATTTATATTAAAAAATAAATTTAAAAAAAAGCAAGGGAATTCCCCCAGATTGGACCAACCTAGTCAGGTATATTGGCCTTTTTGAGCTCTCCAGCTTCAGAGCCTCTATGCTGAGACTGGATGGGAGGGGAGATTGAATTTGGTGCTTGAACTTGGGTAACCTCCCTTGGTCCCAGGCTATGGGGACAACTAGATGCAGGGACAAAGTTGTTTGGGCCAGGGGAGCTAAATGATCTGTTTTTTTTTTCAGAGGAGAGCAGAATTCCCACCCCTCGACTGGCACTGCCTGTGGGCCTGGCCTTTGGACCTGCACGTGAGAAGGTGGCACCAGAGGAACCCCCAGAGAAGAGGGCTGTGCTGATGGGGCCCATGGACCTACCTCGACACAGCGCACCCCCCAGTTTCCTGCCCCGTGGCAAGGTTCCCCTTAGGGGTGAGGAGGGACTTGTTGCTGAGAGGGCTTAGCCTGTGCAATGAGGGAGGACAGACTCATCACCCAATAGGCATTGGAGGTGGGGCAGATAGATCCCTCAGTAGACACTTCTGTGATTACAGGTGTGGGGCTGAAGTGGGATGGGGGCTGTCTACAGGGATGGAGGGGGGAGCTTGTAGCTAAAATCTAATTCCCCAAAATGTGACTTCCCTGCTCCCTCCGGGACAGAAGAGCGGCTGGATGGGCCTCTCAGTCTGGCAGGCACTGGTATCAGCAGTATCAACATGGCCCTAGAGATCAACGGGGTGGTCTACACTGGTATGGGTCCTGTAGGCTGTTTCTGATCGCATGAGGTCAGGGGTATTTATGCCAGCATGGAGGTTTTAGACTTTCTCTACTAGCATGAGGTTCAGGGATATCCAAACCTGCATGGGTAACATAGGGTTTGGGGAATTGCTACACTGGCCTGGATTAAAGGGGATGTCTACATGGCATGGGGTCCAAGGCATGACCTCTCTGGCATGAATACCATGGGATGTCTCGTCATGGGCTGTGTATCAGTGTAAATGTTTCTTGTTTACATGTTGGAGGGTATCTATACGGGCACAAGAGTCTCTAACTGATTCAAGGGACTTGTGCTCGTTGGTTGTGACAGGGCTCTGTGTGTGATATTCTAGCAATCAGGACACTGACTTTTGTTTCCCTCTTCTATTTCTTTGCCTTACCTTTTCCTACTTGTCTTTGCCCTCTACAAATTCCTCATCTCTTTGCTAGGTGTCCTCTTTGCCCGTCGCCAGCCTGTACCAGCTTCCCAGGGCCCAACCAACCCTGCACCCCAACTCCCGACAGGGCCCCCTTCCAGCACCTCACCCTGAGAACTCTTACTTGAAATTGAGAGTCCCGACTCCATTGCTGAGGGGGAAGGAGACCCATTCTTCCAGCGTGCCCATTCTAGGACCCAGCCCTGGGAGGTGACCACTACCCACTCCCACCCCCCACTGCCATATGGACTTGAAGCCAAAGAGATTTCTTTTGATGTTACATCTACCTCATTGCAAAAGGGGGGCACTTCCTCCCTGGCCAACTCCAGCAGCATCTACCAAAGAGTTCTTTCCCCAATAATAATAAGAGTTCTTACCATCATCTCCTCATGTGCTCCCCTGTGCCAATGTCATCTTTAGAACGCCACCTCTTCAAGTTAGACCTGCTTCTCTTCAGGAGCCAGGTGAAGGGATGGGTTGGGTTGTTGTAAAGGAGATGTCCCTCAGTTCATATCTGGATAATAAAGCTGTGATCCCTCCCTCCCAAGTGCCTCCTCTCCTTCTTGTTTGGGTCTGTGGGTTGGGGAGGAACAGGAATTATGTGGCATACACAGGCTGTGTTGGGCCAGGGGTTTTCAAGGAGGAAGACAGAATAGCAAAGGCCATGAATAGGAGAACACAGTCTCATGAATCAGACTACCTGAGTTCAAATCTCGATCCTGCCACATCGGTACAGTGTTAAGTGTTCTTGGGCAAGGTGCTTAATCACGTGAACCTTCAGTTCAGTTCAGTTCAGTCGCTCAGTCGTGTATGACTCTTTGCGACCCCATGAATTGCAGCATGCCAGGCCTCCCTGTCCATCACCAACTCCCGGAGTTCACTCAACCTCATGTCCATCGAGTCAGCGATGCCATCCAGCCATCTCATCCTCTGTCGTCTCCTTCTCCTCCTGCCCCCAATCCCTCCCAGCATCAGAATCTTTTCCAATGAGTTAACTCTTGGTGGCCAAAGTACTGGAGTTTCAGCTTTAGCATCAGTCCTGCCAAAGAACACCCAGGACTGATCTTTAGAATGGACTGGTTGGATCTGCTTGCAGTCCAAAGGACTCTCAAGAGTCTTCTCCAACACCACAGTTCAAAAGCATCAATTCTTCGGCACTCAGCTTTCTTCACAGTCCAACTCTCACATCCATACATGACTACTGGAAAAACCAAAGCCTTGACTAGACGGACCTTTGTTGGCAAAGTAATGTCTCTGCTTTTGGATATGTTATCTAGGTTGGTCATAACTTTCCTTCCAAGGAGTAAGCGTCTTTTAATTTCATGGCTGTAATCACCATCTACAGTGATTTTGGAGCCTAAAAAAATAAAGTCTCTTAGAAGATTCCAAAAGTATCTCACGGAATTTCCTACTATTCTATGGGAATGGACCAATCTTACAATAAGGGGTATATTTATATGTGCAACCTCGGGGAAAGGGCAGGGGAAATCTCTCTGGTACCCTGGAATTGGAAGAAGAGAGGCAAAGTTCCTCTTGACAAGCAAGGGCTGGAAATTAGCGCCTGACAGGTAGCCGTTGCCTAGGATACCAGGCAGCTTTTCGTTGGCCCTGCCTGCCACTTCCGCATCGAAGGGCTGAATCGTTGCGTAACTTCCTGTATGCAAGGGCTCCCGTCCACTCGGATTGGCCCGCCTTCTCTATTTGGACGGATGTCCTGCCCTCTGGCTATTCCTGGCTGAGGCGGGGCAGCGGGAGCCATGGCGGCTGTGACCGATGTTCAGCGGCTACAGGCCCGGGTGGAGGAGCTGGAGCGCTGGGTGTACGGACCAGGCGGGTCTCGGGGCTCGCGGAAGGTGAGCGATCTTGGGTCCAGTGGTCCCTCTCTGGGGCAAAGAGGAGTGGCCTATTGGCCTGGTCCTGGAGATGGATGCTGCAGCTCCAGCCCTGTTGCTCGCAACTAGGCCATTGAAATAGGAAAGGTCCGAGACCTCCCAGAGCATATCGGACCCTCGGGATCCATTGCCATGGAGGGAACTGTGGGCTTGAGGTGGACTCAAAGAGGAGACTCCGTGTTTACCCTCGCGGGATAGTTGGGGAGACCTGACACACTCGAGAAACTGACTAATGAGTAAGAGCTTTCAGTAAGAGCCTAAGTCACAGTGAATGGGACGTGGTAGAGCCTTGCCTAATTGCTAAGTGAATTGTGCAAAGAGAGGTCCAAGGGACCCCAAAAGAGGCAGACCAGAGATGGATAAGGAAGCCTCCAGGGAGTTAGGGATGAGTCTGAGAGGGCCAGGATTAGGAGGGAAAAGGATTGAATACTGAGTGTTCAGATATGGACTGACAGTCTTTCCTCTAGTGGCTGAATTTTGATAGCTCACTTCCCGTCCATCCCCGTTTTTACCTGTGGAAAGACCTTTCACTGAAGGTGGCTGTATCGGGCATACCCTGGAGTTAAGTGCCTCAGAGGTAATGACGTCCATGCGTACACTGCTTGTGGTATTAGTTGTCACCAGACTGTGTCCCATTTGAGAACTGACTTCTCAAAACTTTTTTTTCCCTTTGACATCTATAATGCAAATCCTCCTGATTTTCCTCCTATCTCTCTGGCTGCTTTTACTCAGTAAGATTGCCAGGAGAAATATCAATAACCTCAGACATGCAGATGACACCACCCTTATGGCAGAAAGTGTAGAAGAACTAAAGAGCCTTTTGATGAAAGTGAAAGAGGAGAGTGAAAAAGTTGGCTTAAAGCTCAACATTCAGAAAACTAAGATCATGGCCTCCAGTCCTATCACTTCATGGCAAATAGGTGGGGAAACAGTGGAAACAGTGGCTGACTTTATTTTTCTGGGCTCCAAAATCACTGCAGATGGTGATTGCAGCCATGAAATTAAAAGACGCTTACTCCTTGGAAGGAAAGTTATGACCAACCTAGACAGCATATTAAAAAGCAGAGACATTACTTTGCCAACAAAGGTCCATCTAGTCAAGGCTATGGTTTTTCCAGTAGTCACATATGGATGTGAGAGTTGGACTATAAAGAAAGCTGAGCATCAAAGAATTGATGCTTTTGAACTGTGGAGTTGGAGAAGACTCTTGAGAGTCCCTTGGACTGTAAGGAGATCCAATCAGTCCATCCTAAAGGAGATCAGTCCTGCGTGTTCATTGGAAGGACTGATGTTGAAGCTGAAACTCCAATACTTTGGCCACCTAATGCAAAGAGCTGACTCATTGGAAAAGACTCTGATGCTGGGAAAGATTGAGGGCAGGAGGAGAAGGAGACGACAGAGGATGAGATAGTTGGATGGCATCACCAACTCAATGGACATGGGTTTGGGTGGACTCCAGGAGTTGGTGATGGACAGGGAGGCCTGGCGTGCTGCAGTTCATGGGGTCGAAAAGAGTCCGACACGACTAAACGACTGAACTGATTTACCTCCTCATGTATTTGATCCTTGAATATCAGCATTCCTTACCCTCTAACCTAAAACCTATGTGAGATCATTTACTTTCATAGTCTCTCCCTCTGTTCAACCCTTTAATACTGGAATTCCTCACCCTCTACCCTTAAAGCTTAGATCAATTCAGCCAAGAGGAAGGGATCAGCGAATATATAGTATGTGCTGCTGCTGCTAAGTCACTTCAGTCGTGTCCGACTCTGTGTGACCCCATAGACAGCAGCCCACCAGGCTCCCCCGTCCCTGGGATTCTCCAGGCAAGAACACTGGAGTGGGTTGCCATTTCCTTCTCCAATGCATGAAAGTGAAAAGTGAAAGTGAAGTCGCCCAGTCGTGTCCAACTCTTCGAGACCCCATGGACTGCAGCCCACCAGGCTCCTCTGTCCATGGGATTTTCCAGGCAGGAGTACTGGAGTGGGGTGCCATCGCCTTCTCCAGAGTGACTAACATTACTTCATACTATTAAGAGGGCATACAGACTGGTACGTAGGCCTGCATTTACTATATTAAGTGACCTATGATGGGGTTGGGAAACACTGGGTGGGGGCTGTAAAAGCACATGGTAGAGACGTATAGCCCAGAGGAAGAGAGGCTATACGATGAATGAATTAATAAATGGGGCATATCTGTAGAAAGAAATATTATTCATCCATAAAAAGAAATGAAGTACTGATACCCTGCTACAAGGTGGGTGAATCTTGAAAGCATTATGTTAAGTGAAAGAAGCCAGACACAAAAAACCACATATTGTATCATTCCATTCATATGAATGTACAGAAAAGGCAAATCCACAGAGACAGAAAATAATGTTTACTATGGGCTAGGATGAGGGGGAATGGGCTGTGATTGTTAATGACTATGGTGCATCTTTGGGGGTGATAAAAATGGATGGTATTAAATAATGCTTGAAGTGAAGTCACTCAGTCGTGTCTGACTCTTAGCGACCCCACGGACTGCAGCCTACCAGGCTCCTCCATCCATGGGATTTTCCAGGCAAGAGTACTGGAGTGGGATGCCATTGCCTTCTCCAATAGTATGTGCTGCTGCTGCTGATGCTGCTGCTAAGTCGCTTCAGTCATGTCTGATTCTGTACAACCCCATAGATGGCAGCCCACCAGGCTCCCCCGTCCCTGGGATTCTCCAGGCGAGAATACTGGAGTGGGTTGCCACTTCCTTTTCCAATGCATGAAAGTGAAAAGTGAAAGTGAAGTCCCTCAGTCGTGCCCGACTCTTAGCGACCTCATGGACTGAAGCCCACCAGGCTCCTCCGTCCATGGGATTTTCCAGGCAAGAGTACTGGAGTGGGGTGCCATTGCCTTCTCCGATAGTATGTGCTAGTGCCCCATAAACCCTAAAGTAGTTCATTACTTCCCCAATCACACATGAAACTCCCCGAGGAGTACATGATTATCTACCCGTTCATACTGAGGATTCCCAGAAAGTGGACTTGGGTCTCTTAATACAAGAGAAGTGGGTAATTGTAGGGACAAGGAAGTTTGGAGTCTGAGGAAATGAAGATTCTTTATCTCTTCCAAGCCTCGAGCCAAGTGGTAAATCTTGGAATTAACTTCCACTCCCCTGGTGGCTTAGAGGATAAAGCGTCCGCCCATAATGCGGGAGACCCAGGTTCGATCCCTGGGTAGGGAAGATCTCCTGGAGAAGGAAATGGCACCCCAGTCCAGTACTCTTGCCTGGAAAATCCCATGGACAGAGGAGCCTGATAGGCTATAGCCCATGGGGTCACAAAGAGTCAGACACGACTGAGCGACTTCACTTCCCCTTACAGGTGGCTGATGGCTTGGTCAAGGTGCAGGTGGCTTTGGGGAACATCGCCAGCAAGAGGGAGAGGGTGAAGGTTCTGTACAAAAAGAGTAAGTGTTTCCATGAGGTGCCTGCCTGCCCTCCTTCTCAAGCCTATGCTTCCTGGTTCCCTGCCCAGGCCCTTAAGCCCAATAGGTCACTGGAGTTTCACTTTGGGGATAGCAGGTGAAGACATTTTCCTGATGAAATGGTGAATTGGGGTATGCTTTCTACTTTGTGGTTAAACCCCAAGCCCATGGCAATGTCCTAAGTTATGAGATAAGAGCTCTGCCTGAAAGTCCCCTGAGGAAGGAGAGAGGCGGAGTATGGAATTTCCATAGGCAAGGTTCAGAGGCAGGAAAGAAATCAGGCACTGAGAGCCCCAGCCTTGGCTCAGCCAGGCCTTTTTGATCATGTCAGAGCTAGCAACCTGTTCAGTAACTAGAAATCAGATAAAGTTCTGGCATGTCTTAGTGGCACAGAGGGGCAAGGTACCTTCTACCCTTGAAGACAGATCAGTGAAAATGCTAAGGGCCCAGGGTATTGGAGGCAGTTGTGTTCCCAGCTGTAAAGTTTGACTCTGGCCAGCAGGATGGTTAGATAGCATCACTGACTCAATGGACATGAATCTGAGCAAACTCCCAGAGATAGTGAGGGGCAGGGAAGCCTGGCATGCTGCAGTTCATGGGGTCCAAACAGTCGGACACAATTTAGTGACTGAACAGCAGGTGATCAGAGGGAAGAGAAGGAAGTGGGGATGGGGGCCTGGTGGACCCTGTGGGTATCAGTTCCTCACTCAAGGCTCTCCCCAAGGCCGACCCTTCCCCTGATATCCTTCCTTAACAAGACTGATCCCCACTCCCCAGCCTTATTCCATTTTCCATCTTGTTACTTTTCTAGTTGAAGACTTGATCAAATACCTGGATCCTGAGTACATTGACCGCATTGCCTTACCTGATGCCTCCAAGCTGCAGTTCATCTTGGCAGGTAGTGCTGGGTAGGATGTGCACATGCATCTGGGGGAAGTTGGGCACAGAGATGGCCTCCCTCTCAGTCCTCTCCTGGATGCAGCCTGGGAAGCTGCTCTCTGGAATCTGGACTGTGGCTGGAGGTGGACTTGTGGTCGGCACTGGGTACAGTAGACCCTGGAGCCAGCTGCAGACCAGAGTGCCATCCACTGTGGAAGCAACTCCGGTGTTCTATCTATGGCATGCCTCTAGGATTTTCCTTTAGAACCTTCCTTACTTCTGCTCGGTAGACATAGAGTTTCTAGGAAAGGGTGGGGGCAGAGAGCATTGCCGTGGGAGAGATGAGGATATAAGCATGGGTTTCAGCATCTTGCAGGTGGGAAAGTGCTGGGATTTCGGAGTTCTAGGCAGGAACTATTGTCTTAGCAGTGTTTGCTTATCAGTTAGTTAGCTACTCCACGAGGTATGGTTTGCCACCCCCTGTGTTTGTTCATGCATTCAAGTGCTTATCTGCTGTGATCCGGACATCCAAGGTGTGAGGTATACAGCGGTGAACCGGAACATCCCTGAACCACTGCTGTGGCTCAGACACCAAGTTCAGGAGGTCTTCTCCTGCACCAATTCTTGAGTCCAGCCTCTCCACCCCTCCCTGTGACACTATCTCTGTGTTCATCCCCTGGCACTTGAACAGTTTCCTAAGTCCTCTTCTTTTTTATTTATTTTTTTCTTTCTTTTTTTTTCCCTTTGCTTATTCCTAAGTCCTCTTCTTGACCCCAGTTTCCCACTTCTTGCATGTGGCTCACTATCATCTTCCCAAAACACATTTCCAGCATGCCACCATGTTTACTTTGGAACCTCAGCGTGTCTGTATCTTTCTCTTCCTACTAGGATAAATTCCTAATTCCTTAGCCTACCATGCAAAGCTCCCTATAGACTGCCGGATCTCCCCTCCCATCTAGCTGTTTCCTGTGCTCTCCTTGCTCCAGTTCAGCCAATTGAATTCTTTTGCCTCTACTGATTGACATGCATTCTTGCCGTCAGATGACTGACGTAACAGTCCTCCCTTCTTGAATGCCCTTCCACTCTGCAGTCATTGAAACCCCCTGTGCACAGGGCCATCCCAGTCCTGCTGTGCTTGTCACTGGACTCTCCTGTTACTATCCCAGCTGTCCAGGAACTTGTAATTGTGCCTCTCTGACCCACTGAGCACTACCTGCCTGGTATCTTGCACAAGTCCCCTCTTTCAGACTTTCCCAGGAGCCCTTGGTTACTTCAGGTCTGAAGTACTTTGTCTCCTGTGGCCTAGGAGAGGCTCTCTGAATTTATGGATAGGAGGCTAGAGGGAGAGGCCTCAGAGTTAAAACTTGGAGAAAGGCTGGATTTGGAGGCACTTAGAGATAGGGCTCAAGATAGGTCAGACCAGCGGCATCCAGGAGAGGTGGAGGCAGACTTGGGGAGTGTGCACAGAAAGAAGGGGGCAGTGGGCAGAGTGGCTGCCCCGGCTCCAGGACTCAGTCCTCTCCCTGGCCTGGTCCCCAGCTCCTCGCCTGGGAGTGGCCGTGCTTGGGCCTGCCTCACTGCTACTCTCTGTCTGTTCATGCTGCAGAGGAGCAGTTCATTCTCTCGCAGGTTGCACTTCTGGAGCAGGTGGAGGCTCTGGTGCCCATGCTGGACAGCACTCACATCAAAGGTACCTTCTGGGGTTGCATCTCCTCTGCTCTACGTGGGGAGGTAGGATGGGCAGGACTTCCCTGGGCTCAGACTGGCTCTGCTCCTTGTCTTTACCCTCACCTGGGGGTACTGGCCACCTGCACTGGATTAAAATTGCCAAGGCAGAGAGCTCAGCTTCAGAACTCAGGCAGTTTGGCCCTAAGGACACTCAGGTAAGCCCAGTGGCCTCCCACTCTAGGATTCCTTCCGTTTTCTACCCCACCCCTCAGCATCTGTCCTTCAGGGTGTTGCAGAGGCCAGGTTTTTCTGTAAGAGTCCCTGCGGGGGCGGGGGTGGTTTATGTGAATGTGTGTGAATTCTTCCAGCCGCACTGCCTAGGGCAGTCCCTGGGCCCGGATTTTGACAAGCAGACAGTGACTTTAATTGAATCCAGATATCCATCTTGTCTGTCTCTGGAGGTATTTTTTCCAGCTCCCCCTCCCTACCCCTGATCAGTTTTCTGCTGAGCATCTGACAGCCTTAAGCTGTGGGCCCTGCATGGTGGCTGAGGCTCTGGGTATTGGGTTCCAAGTGACCAGCTTAGGGACCTTGCATTTGTCCTCAGCCCACCTGCAGGCTCCCTGTTCCCTGGGCCAGGCAGCTCTGGTCCTGCTGGGCTGAGAGCAAAGGAACAGATCCTATAATAATCAAAGCTTTCTTTACCTGCCCTGCTCACAGCACTGGGGTGGGTATATGGGGCAACTCTGGGAACCCCAAGGTTTTGTCTTCTAGGGGCCTGTATCTTCCCCTCCCCTTTGGGTCCTAGAGTAGGACTGGGGTGGACAGGGAGCCCCACCACCACCACCTCCGGCTGCAGCGGTCGATGAAGCTGGCGTTTGTTTAGCTTCTCCACTCAATACTCTAATCCTGCCGAAGACCTAATAGACTATTGAGCAGTCCCGGGGGAAGACACAAGCATCATTGGGCAGTGTGCGTTGTGTTTTACAGCCGTTCCTGAGCATGCTGCCCGCCTGCAGCGCTTGGCCCAGATCCACATCCAGCAGCAGGTACTGGAGGGGAGAGGCCAGGTGGGAAAGTAGAGGTGGTGAGGCTCCTTGTCCCCACCCCTGTCTCCTGGGAAAGTAGCCTCAGGAGCTGATGTCCGCTTCAGGGGAAACTTAGGGTTTCTCCTTTGTCTTGCATGCACCTTCCAGAGGGGAAGGGACTTGCCTCGGGTAAAATCTAGGCCTCCTGCCTCCAGATTAGGGCTATCCTGAGACACCAGAGGATTGATGTTGGGAGGTACCCAAGAATTCCTGGGGATGATGTGTCCTTGACCATAGGTGGAGGAACTGTTTTTTCACTATTTCCAGGCTCTAGTGTGAAGTTCAAAGAGGGTTCAGATATAGGGGACAGGGGAGAAGGAGGCATATACCAGTAGGAATAGGTCTTTAAATGTGTGGTTCGCTCCCTCTTCCATCAGCCTCAGGACTGCAGTTAGGCTACCCATAGCAGAGCCTGAAAGTGCCTCTTTAGAAATTTGCTCCTTTTAGCTCTGAGGTTAAACATTACCTTTTCTGAGGAGCAAGGGCCACTGATGAGGCAGGTAGTGGGGAGTGTGGGCTCTGTCTAACGCCTTTCTTTGCCCCACCTTGGCCCCACAGGACCAGTGTGTGGAGATCACTGAGGAGTCCAAGGCGCTCCTGGAGGAATACAACAAGACTGTATCCTTTCTGCTCAGCTGGACCCCTGAGGAGTGCTGTATGGAGCCTGGCCTTTTGTTCCATTTCTAGTTCTGTCTCTCATCCCATCCCAACCAGTCTGTCTGTTCCCCAGCTCCCCCTACCTTTAGGCAGAGGCAAACATCTCTCTTCTCCCTCTCTCAGATTCTCATTCTCACCTTGACCTGTGACCAGACAATGCTTCTCTCCAAGCAGTTTGTGCAATGGGATGAACTTCTCTGCCAGCTAGAAGCTGCCAAGCAAGTGAAGCCTGTGGAAGAGTGAATGGCACGTCCCATCCTTGGGTGGGCTGGGGCAGCCAGGCTCCAGGACCTGTGCCAGCCTGCCCTTGTAACAGAGCAGAAAAGAGGTGGCTCTGTATTTATTGGATCCAAGACCTACCTGGCTGCACTCAGGTGGGGCTCTGAGGTCAGAGGTCTGGTTACTTGAGATTTGCTCTTTGCACCTCCTCCCCTCATCAGTGTCCTGTTCCAGTGACAATAAAACTGTAGAGATCACTGCAGGAGTGTGTTAGCTTCCTGGTCTTGGATGGGTATGGTGGTGGGGATGAGGGTGGTAGAGGCCAGAGTTGTCCATCTTCCTAGGAGCTGGACCACCAGCTATACCCATTCTAGTCTAGCTTCCTGGGAGATATAGAGCTCTCAGGATGAATCAGAGAAGGCAATGGCACCCCACTCCAGTACTCTTGCCTGGAAAATCCCATGGACAGAGGAGCCTGGTGGGCTACAGTCCATGGGGTCGCTAAGAGTCTGACACGACTGAGCAACTTCACTTTCACTTTTCACTTTCATGCATTGGAGAAGGAAATGACAACCCACTCTGGTGTTCTTCCCTGGAGAATCCCAGGGACGGGGGAGCCTGGTGAGCTGCCGTCCATGGGGTCGCACAGAGTCGGACACGACTGAAGCGACTTAGCAGCAGCAGCAGGATGAATGCTCTCATTTGCTTGATCTGAGTGGAACATTTGGTTTTGTATCCATTTATCCCACATTTACCAAGTACACTCTAAATGTCAGATGCCATACCAGGTGGGGAGGTCACAGGTAGGGTCCACCTGATCCCTGCCCTGTACAGGATAGCTGGGGAAACAGTCATGGAAAAGGGGAGGGAACCATGTGGCACAAGGGTTCTTTGGGGGCACAGAAGAAAAAGGGATGTGGCTGGTAGCCCTGGAGAGTGATATGCGGGGTCTTTGAGAACCAAGGGAGCAGCATGTGCAAAGTAGAGGGGAGCCTCTATGTTGCTCTCCTGGTGCTATGAGAAGAGAAGAGGAGCCTAAAAGAGGATGCAGGGGGCTTTGGGGCGGGGACGGGGCGGGGCGGTGCTGTGGCTGGAAAGGAGGGAGAGTTGGCGTATTAAAGAGCAAAGAAACCGATGGCACCTCACTCCACCAAGTGTTTGCTGTCCCCTTGCGGTCTCCGGGACTGCTGCGGCTCCAGGCCCCTTTACGTCGGCCTGCCCGCCACCGTACCGAGGCGGTCTCATTGGCATTTCAAATCCAACACGTCTGAAACTGAGCCATCCTAGACTCTTGCCTCCTCCATCCAAACAGTCGCCAAACCCACCTCGTAGTATCTTCCAACTTAATTTACTTTTCCCCCTTCCCACTGCTGTTTCTCTGGCTCATTCTTTCAACAAATGCTTTAACAAATATTCGAGCACTTATTATAGGCGGGGCAATTTGCTAAGCACCGCGGACAGGCCCCTGGGACATGCGGCCAGGAGTCACCAGAGGGAGGCCCGAGAGCTGCGCACACGAACAGGTTTGACTTGCGCCTTGATGAAAGCCCCCTGTGGTTCGCCAGTGCCCACAGGGTGAGGTTAAAGTTCAGAACTCGATGATCAAGGCTCTCGCCCCCACAGTAGCCGCACCACCCGGCACCTCTAGCTCCGGTCCAAAGAGAAACCCGCCACTCTGCCTCTGCTACTGCGGTGTGCTCAGCAGATAACGCCCGCCGCGCATTGTCTAAGGGCCAACTCCTCCGCATCCTTCCGACGCGGACTTCGGACGCGGGACTCCTCTGCTGGCCGCTCCTCTCCCCCGCAGCGCTCTCTCCGCTTGCAAAGGAATGCTCCTTGCCCGGGGCATAACAGCGAAGACACCCCGCGTGCAGCGGATCCGCGTGTCCGGGGCTAGCTCACTCCCCGGCGTCCGGCACCTCTCAGTTTGCGAACCCGGACTCAGGCCCCGCCCCGTCCGGCGTGCGCGGCCCCGCGGCTTCGGCGCGCTCTCGGCCCGCGCCATCTTGGCTTCAGATCGAGCGTAGGGAGTGCGCGGCCGCGGCGGTGAGAGCCGGAGCCCTGCGGGGCGGGGGCGCCTGGAGGTGCGAGGAGGAGAGGGGAGGCCGGGTGCTGGGCCTCTGCGGTGGCCAGTGGCGGTGGGGACCGCGGAGCCCGGCCTCTCGCGGCCCCGACGCCAGGGGTGGCCCGAGCAGCCGTTGGCGTCAAGCCTCTGCTTCCCAGTGTCTGAGGGACCCTAGGTTGGGGGGGATCGACCCTAGAATCTCTGGATGAGAGAGCGGTGCCCGACCCTGTCTTCGGGGTCCAGGAGTTGGGGAGGGGATCGTTTCTGTCTTTGAGGAGCTTTTGGATGAGGGCTCTTGGCTCCGTTTGGTGGAGTATGGGGTGTGGGGGGCGGGGTGGGGGGTGCTTGGCCCTGATTTCTGGGAGCACGAAGTGAGGCGCCTTTGCCCTGTCGCCCCGTGGGGAGCCCAGGGTGAGGAGCACTCAGCCTTGTGCTTAGGGAGTCTTGGGTGAGGGCCTGGATCCAGTCCCCAGGAACCCCAGATGAGGAAGGTTCATTCCCAGTGCCAGGGAGCTAGAGATGGAGGGGCTTGGCCGGTGTTCAGGGTCGGTGGAGGGTTATGGCCCCGTCCAGAGGACTGGGGTACATCCCCCGCTAGGGGGAGGCAGGCATGACCCCTTGTCCTGGGGATCAGGGGTTTAAGGTCCCATTTCTGGGAAATCTGGGCGGAGCAGCGCCCTAGGGAGGCAGGGTGGGGTGGCCTGGGACACAGTGCCCACCATCCTCTGACTTCCCTGTAGCAGGGCAGCGAGGCGGACACGACAGCAGGCTGGATGGAGCACTATCGGAAAGCTGGCTCTGTGGAACTCCCCGCACCTTCCCCGATGCCCCAGCTGCCTCCTGATACCCTGGAGATGCGGGTTCGAGCCGGCAGCAAGATCCGCAACCTCTTGGGCCTGGCGCTGGAGCGGCTGGAGGGCGGCAGCGCTCGCCACGTGGTATTCTCAGGCTCTGGCCGCGCTGCAGGCAAGGCTGTCAGCTGTGCTGAGATTGTTAAACGGCGGGTACCAGGCTTGTACCAGCTTACCAAGCTGCGCTTCCTGCAGACCGAGGACAGCTGGGTGCCTACCTCACCTGACACGGGTCTGGATCCCCTCACGGTCCGCAGCCATGTGCCTGCAGTGTGGGTGCTGCTGAGCCGAGACCCCCTGGACCCCAATGAGTATGGCTACCAGCCCCCTGGGGCACCCCCTGACCTCGGGCCCACACCTGCCTCCAGCTGTGGCCCTCAGCCTAGAAGAAGGGCTCGAGATACCCGGTTCTGAGGACCTGTGGGCAAGCTGTTGTCTAGACTGAGTGTCTAGGATGGCTGTACTTTTGAGAAGCCTCTAACTGCTCAAGGTCTCCAACAAAACTTGAGTTTACGAAAGTGGGCCTCCTTATCCTGCTTCCCCTTCCCTCTGGCTCCTGGAAAGGGACTTTTGTGAAGAGTGACAGGTGTGGAGTCTCTGCCGGGTTCTAGATTGCTTAAGAAGCAACATCCTAAGTCAGTGTGTAGGTCAACTTGCCACAGCATAAATAAAATACAATATTATGTAGAGAAAGAAGAAGGGTTACTTTGCCTTCTACATACAGTGCCTCTCATCTGTCTTCTGACAGAGATCCAAGGAGTGAGTTAGGAAATAAAGGCTCTGTCTGTTTGTCTGATGAACCTCTGCTTGGCCTGCTGTTGGAAGTGGGATTAAGGGAGTGGGAGTTCCTGCCCTTGACCCCCAGGAGCTCCCAGTCTAGAGACAAGAAAAGTAGGTTCAGATGGGTGCTGGGACTGAAGATGCAGCCTCAAACAGTAACCTGACTGTCTAGATCCCTGGGTAGCTGTCTGCTTCCTGTTTGGGGCTGGTTGAAGGACTCTGCATTTTTCTCCACGTGCAGCATAGAGACATACCTCATTTTGTTGCACGCAGATATTACATTTCTTACATAAGAAGTGAAGTTTTGTGGCAAGCCTGCATTGAACAAGTCTGGCAATGCCATTTTTCCAACAGTGTTCATTTCGTGTCTCTGTCACATTTTGGTAATTCTCAAATATCTCAAACTTTAATTATTATTATATTTGTTATAGTGATCTATGATGTTACTACTGTAACTTAGTGAAAGCTCAAATGATGGTTAGCATTTTTTAGCAATAAAATATTTTAAAATTAAGGTATGTATGTAGATTGTTTTTTAGCCACAATTCTGTCACACTCATAATAGACTACAGTATAGGGCTTCCCTGGTGGCTCAGAGGTTAAAGCCTCTGCCTCCAATGCGGGAGACCCGGGTTCGATCCCTGGGTCGGGAAGATCCCCTGGAGAAGGAAATGGTAACCCACTCCAGAATTCTTGCCTGGAGAATCCCATGGACGGAGAAACCTGGTAGGCTACAGTCCACGGGGTCACAAAGAGTCGGACACGACTGAGTGACTTCACTTCACTTCATAGGGTAAACATAACTTTTTTAAGCACTTGGAAACCAGTAAACTTCTGTGGCTCGCACTATAGAGATCTTCCTTTTATTGAGGTGGTCTGGAACTGAACCCAAAATGTCTCTGAGGTATGCGTGTATTACAGTATAGTGGTTGAGATCATGGCCTTGGTCACCAGACTGTCTGGATTTGAATCCTGGTTCTGCCACTTACTAGGAAGTTACTGCTCTGTGCTTTAGTGTTCTCATCCATAGAACAAGATGTAATACTTGCCTGTAGGATTGTTATGAGGATTAAATGTAGAAATATACATATGATTCTTAAATATCACCTGGGTCTGTATACCCTCAGCTCTCCATATCTGTGGATGTAGAACTCGTGGATACAAACGGCTGATTGTACTCCACCTTTTTATTTAAGGGACTTGAGTATTTTGGTAAAAAAAATCCATGGGGGATCCTAGAGCCAGTTCCCTGAGGATACCGAGGGATGACTGTAAATGTTCATTGCCCGCATTATGAATGAGTCAGCTTACAAACATGTTTTTTCCTTAAAAACATAAGCTCAATTCCACATTCCCCCTTCAGTTCTCATCCTTGTACCCCTAGCGGTTCCTCTTCTGTCTCACCTTGGCTGTAGGCTCAGGTTCACCAGGGACAGGTCAGAAGCATAAGGAAAGGTGAAGATTGCAGTGGTAGCCAGGAGGCTGAGGGGACCAGAGCAGGATCGTGGCAGTGGTGGACTCAGTAAGGAGCTGAGCAAATCGGGTGTTCCACTGGAGTTTATGTTCTCCATTGTGTCCACAGCTTGGGTGTCCAATCACTAGGAAAGCACAAAGGGTGGACTCTTCTGGGACCATGTAGCAGGATGGGCACAGCAGTTGGAGGGTGTTGAAGTGATGTCTGGCTGAGTCCAGGCAGGTGGGGTTGAAATATTGGGAGAGATGGAGTTAAGGGACTGGAGGCCTCAATAAGGGCTTAGAGCAGGCATGAGGGGACCACAGGACCAGCAGGCTGTGGTCAAAACTTGGAACACTGCATCTTTTTCTTGCCCAGAGTGGAGGGGTGAGAGATTCAGGGCATACTAGATAAGACAGAAAAACCCTCTGCAGCTTCCCAGCTGGGCCTCTCAACTGCAGAAGGTCATGAAGCATCTAATACCGTCCTAATGGCTGTGGTCCTGACTCAGTGTCTGGCTACCAGCAACTGCCTGATTTACTCTCTATGTCTAATTCACGTTTTTTGCTCCTGCTCAGCTTCTGCATATCACCATTTCTCTGAACATCTCTACTTGCATGTCCTTTACCATCAACAGTCCCCTGTGTATCATTGGTCCCCAGAGATTTGGGACCAGGCTTCTTGCAGACTATTGATCTTTGGCTCAGCATCCCATCTTGATCCAGTGTGTGGCGGCCAGGGTGGAAAGAGAATGTGAACTAAGCGTGGTGACTATGTTGAGGGAGTGATCCAGTTAGGCAGCATCATAGGCTCTGGGACTCGAAGGATGAACTCCCCACCGGGCAGCTCCTCATTAAGGCACTACCTGGGGTCTTGATGATGGCAGGAGGAATGTGGAGAGAAACTGAGCTGCAGTCAAAATCCCTTGAGAAGAACAGGATCTGCCACTACTTGGAGAGTCAGAAGATAGGACACAGGCTTGGGGAGCAACGGCTAGTGAATCTGGGGCCTTTTCCCTCCTTGGCCACTGCGGGGGCCCAAGTGAGTCCTACCAGAGGAATGGCAGGGAGGGAGCCAGAGAGAGGCCTTCAGAATCAAGGAGTCTCATTCTGAGTTAGCCACAATCCTGCATCTCCATGCCTTTCCCTACTGGCTTCCCCCATCAGCCTACAAACTAGTCTCTGCTAATTTATTAAAAATAAACAAATAAAACTCTCTGTATCCCAGAATCATCTCTTTCCTCCCATCACAATAGTTTGATTGTGAAAAGAAAAAGATGCAGCGTTCCAAGTTTTGACCACAGCCTGCTGGTCCTGTGGTCCCCTCATGCCTGCTCTAAGCCCTTATTGAGGCCTCCAGTCCCCTAACTCCATTCTCTGACCAAGCTTAGGAGGGAGGGAGCATAAGTACTACGTACATTTGCCAATTCAATTTCTTCTCACTTTCTCCTTCAGTTCAGTCGCTCAGTGCTCAGTCGTGTCCAACTCTTTGCAACCCCATGAATTGCAGCACGCCAGGCCTCCCTGTCCATCACCAACTCTGAGCGTCTTCCTCCATAATCTCTTAGAAAAGGTAATGCTATGCTATGCTATGCTAAGTCACTTCAGGCGTGTCCGACTCTGTGCAACCCCATAGGCGGCAGCCCACCAGGCTCCCCTGTCCCTGGGGTTCTCCAGGCAAGAACACTGGAGTGGGGTGCCATTTCCTTCTCCAATGTATGAAAGTGAAAAGTGAAAGTGAAGTCGCTCAGTTGTGTCTGACGCTTAGCGACCCCATGGACTACAGCCTACCAGGCTCCTCCATCCATGGGATTTTCCAGGCAAGAGTACTGGAGTGGGGTGCCATTGCCTTCTCCGAGAAAAGGTAATACCTTGGCACAAAAGGTAGGGAAGTAGAGATAGCTTTTTCAACAAACTATTGTGATGGGAGGAGAGAGATGATTCTGGGATACAGAGAGTTTTACTTGTTTATTTTTAATAAATTAGCAGAGACTAGTTTGTAGGCTGATGGGGGAAGCCAGTAGGGAAAGGCATGGAGATGCAGGATTGTGGCTAACTCAGAATGAGACTCCTGGGGGCGATGAGAGGGAATGGGTCTTAGAGTGGGGAGGCACGGGCCTCGCAAAGGGCAGAGGAGAGATGTCTGCCTGTAGCAGGAGGGACAGAGTTGAGGATGGCTATGCATGCAGGTGGGTATAGAGGTAAAGGTGAGACACGGAGTTCAGAGTTCAGAGGCTTCTAATCTCAAAGCAGAAGTCCAGCTCTGCTGCTGAGAGTGGAGCAAGGAGGCTGGTAGAGAGTTGTTTCAACTGGGGAAGGCAGCTAATGAGGTATAGGAGGATGACCAGGCAGAGCCAGAAGCCCAGATGAGCTTGTACAAGCCCCATGAACTGGTAATATCATCAGTCAGAGTGCACTCCAGCAGCACCCACAGGCCAAGTGAAGACTCAGGGGAAGCAGGAATAGTGAGACTGGCAAGACAGTGTATGTGAAGAAGGTCCAAGGAATCCAACCTAGGTTGGGAAAGAAGTGAAGCTAGCAAGGGGCAGGGGTCAGTGGCCTAGAGGTCCTTATAAAAACGGGGTGGAGTGAGGTAGACTATGTGAGAGAAGTGGGACAGAGTATTGTATGCTTCCCTGGTGGCTCAGAGGGTAAAGCATCTGCCTGCAATGCAGGGAGACCCAGGTTTGATACCTGGGTCAGGAAGATCCCCTGGAGAAGGAAATGGCAACCCACGCCAGTATTCTTGCCTGGAGAATCCCATGGACGGAGGAGCCTGGTGGGCTACAGACCACAGGGTTGAAAACAGTTGGACACAACTGAGCGACTTCACTTTCAGTTTCATCATAGTGGTACCAGTTTCTAGGGCACCCATAACAAAGGGCCACCAACTGGGTGGCTTAGAACAACAGAACTGTTCTGTCTCACAGTTTTGGAGACTAGAAGCCCCAAATCAAGGTGTCAGAGTTGTTTCCCTCTGAAACCTGCCTGGGAATCCTTCCTTAATGCTTCCTAGCTTCCAGTGTGCCAGCAGTCTTTGGTCCTGGCTTTTGGCTGCTTTACTCCAGTCATCCGTCTTCACATCCGTCTTCACATTTACTCTAGACACATCCGTCTTCCCTTTGTGTCTGTTTCTGTCTCCAAATTTCTCCTTTTTATAAGGACACCAGTCATATTTGACTAGGGCCCATCCCAATGGCCTCATTTTAACTTACCTCTGTAAAGGTCCTATTTTCAAATAAGGTCACATTGTGAGGTACTAAGGGTTAGGACTCCAACATAATGGAGGGATGCAATTTATGGAGGGATGCAATTCAACACTTCATAGTAGCCAAAGGATGAAATGAAATCAGTGAGTTTGAGAGTTTTAGGAACTGGCAGGATTTGATAGTAGGCATGAGAGTAGATACCTGGTGGTCTAGAGGGAAAGTCACTGAAGATGAGGTTGAGGAATTGAAGAGGCTGGGGAGGGCGATCATGGGTATGTTGAGGAGGTGGGACCATCCAGGATAGAATGTGCTGAGCATTCTCACTACCTGCCTGAGAGATGGCATGCACAGTGAGTACCCTTGAAGTGGGGACTTCAGAACAATATGACTGGAGGAGCTATCAGTTCAGTTCAGTTCAGTTCAGTCACTCAGTCGCGTCCGACTCTTTGCAACCCCATGAATCACAGCACGCCAGCCTCCCTGTCCATCACCAGCTCCCGGAGTTCACTCAGACTCATGTCCATCGAGTCAGTGATGCCATCCAGCCATCTCATCCTCTGTTGTCCCCTTCTCCTCCTGCCCCCAATCCCTCCCAGCATCAGAGTCTTTTCCAATGAGTCAACTCTTCGCATGAGGTGGCCAAAGTACTGGAGTTTCAGCTTTAGCATCATTCCTTCCAAAGAAATCCCAGGGTTGATCTCCTTCAGAATGGACTGGTTGGATCTCCTTGCAGTCCAAGGGACTCTCAAGAGTCTTCAGGGCTTCTCCAGTGGCTCAGTGGAAAAGAATCTGCCTGCAATGCAAGAGACACAGGAAGCACAGGTTTGATCCCTGGGTCAAGAAGGTCCCCTGGAGGAGGGCATGGCAACCCACTCCAGTAGTCTTGCCTGGAGAATCCCACGGACAGAGGAGCCTGGCGGGCTACAGTCCATGGGGTTGCAAAGAGTTGAACACAACTGAATACAACATGACTTAGCTTGCAGATGTGTTTTAATCCCAAGATCCTAATTTAGCCCTCCATCCAGGAGTCTTGGAAGTAAGATGGACTTTGACTCAGTCCCCTTGGACCCTGGGCTCTGGCCACACTAACTCCCTACTCTTCCCACTTGTCATGAGATTTTTCTGCTTCTGAGCCTTTGGTCTTGATTCTGAGCCTTTGGTGTTGCCATTCTTTCTGCTTAGAGCTCATCAAGATTTTTCAAAGGACACCAGTGTCACTCCCTGTTCAGAGCCTAGCTCCTCACTCCCCACCATTTGCCTGGAGCTCCAGGATTAGCCCCGGTTTGACAGAACATAACCACTCCCAACCAGTCCATTCTAAAGGAGATCAGTCCTGGGTGTTCTTTGGAAGGAATGATGCTAAAGCTGAAACTCCAGTACTTTGGCCACCTCATGTGAAGAGTTGACTCATTGGAAAAGACCCTGATGCTGGGACGGATTGGGGGCAGGAGGAGAAGGGGACGACAGAGGATGAGATGGCTGGATGGCATCACCAACTCGATGGACGTGAGTTTGAGTGAACTCCAGGAGTTGGTGATGGACAGGGAGGCCTGGCGTGCTGTGATTCATGGGGTCGCAAAGAGTCGGACACGACTGAGCCACTGAACTGAACTGAACCACTCCCAGGTAATGTCTGGCTGCACTTTTGAGTGTGTCCACAAGATGGCATCATTTGCGAAGGAATAGTGCATTTCTTCCGTTTGCAGGATCTGTGCAGTTAGGACACAGAGAGGGTAGTCAAGGCCTGAAATTTGGCCTTCCATAGGATTAGTGACCTCTCAGGGCTTCCCAGGTGGCACTAGTGGTAAAGAATCCGCTTGCCAATGCAGAAGACATAAGAAACTTGGGTTTGATCCCTGAGTCAGAAAGATCTCCTGGAGGAGGGCATGGCAACTCACTCCAGTATTCTTGCCTGGAGAATCCCCATGGACATCCCCAGAGGAGTCTGGAGGGCTACAGTCCATAGGGACGCAAAGAGTCAGACACGACTGAAGCGACCTAGCACAGGCTTAGTGACTTCTCAGTTATTCAACAAATAGCTAATTATCACCCATAATGTGACAAATATAGTCACTGGGCTTGGAAGCTCCAGCCCCATAAGGGCTATAAGTCATATATATCAGTGATTTCATTATTGGTGTGATGAGTATAGAAATTAGGCAAGTTCATTAGACTTCAGGAGTTCAGAGTCCCTCATCCAGTCTTTAGGAATAGGCAAAGCTTCAAAGAGAAGGAGGTAGTGCATATGTAGGATCTCGAATAAGAGCTATGACTATCCTGAGAGTCCAGTGGTTAAGACTCCATGGTTCCAGTGCATGGGATGCAGGTTTGATCCCTGGTTGGGGAACTAAGATCCTATATGGCATGTAGCATGGCCCCCCAAAAAAGCTGGAAGAAGAGTGGAAAGGACGTTCTGTGTAAAGGGCAGGAATGAGCTAAGGCATAGAAGTGAGAAGAGCATAGAAATGATCACTGGACTGTGAAATTCAAAGCAGGGAGTATGAGGAATGAGGCTAGAGATGGGTGGGAGCCAGACTGGAAAGGCCCAAGTGCCTGGCTGAGGAGCTTGCACGCTTTCTTGAGAGTGATGGAGAGTCTCTGAAGGGTGAAGAGGAGGGAGTGGTGGGGGATACTTGACTGCTGTTTCAGAGAGACTTCTGGCTGCCGCAGGGTGGAAAGTGGACTCAGGGCACAGGGCAGAGTGAGCAGTGAGGAGGCTGCTGCAGGGATCCAGGGGAGATGGTGACACCAAAATTATGGCTGGAGAAGGCCCTGGAGAAGCCCTGCCCAGGTTGCAAGAACTTTCAAGGCTTGGCACTTTGAAAGGGTTCTTGTCCCTAGGCAGCCTCTCCCCCACCATTTGAGCCACCTCAGTCCTTCTGTTCTGGAGACTCCTTCAGGCTCTGTTCTAGCTCCTCGGGTTATTCTTGCCAGAACTGCAGGTCTCTGTCAGTTTCCACGTGGAGGCCACAATGTCCTCGGTCCCTCTTTGTTGGTGTATCTGTGGCCTTCAGCTCTGCTTAGACCTCAGCCTCTTGAAGGTGATCCCTTCATGCACTCTCTTCTCTGACTCCAGATGGGAGTGTGACTGAGGGGTCTCCTCCACCAGGGAACCAGGGTGAGCACTGCTCCCTTGCTGTCATGCCCCCTCCACCAGAGTTCATGTGTGCACACACAAGTGAGTGTGCGAAGTGCCTGTGTGCGTGTGTACTGTCGGCAGGACTGATGCTGAGAAAAGGACATCAGCGTCCCTGGAAAGCAGAGGGGCCTCACCTGAGGAAAGGTCGGGAAGTCGGGAAGTACAGGGGGAGTGTTTGGGGAGCAGGGTGAGAGGGAATGTTGTTAGCAGGGTCTGGCAGGGACAAGTCAGTGCCTGTGAGATTGGGCCCAGAGCCATTCCTGTGTACTGCAAGCCAGGGGGCGTCACAGCCAGGTTTTGAGCAGGGACTGGAAGAGTCACCTTCATTCATGGTCTCATGAATATGCACGGAAACCTGTTGAATTATGCAGATAGAAAGGATGTAGATGTATATGCAAATTCAGCGCTGCCCTCCCTGTTTCTATGGAAACCAGAGAATAGCAAGGGGATGGGGGGTCCAAACCCTGGAGAGACCAGGCTGGAGAGACTGGAGACCGGGAGACTCTCCTCTGTCACCTGCTTTCCACATGCCTGCTGCTGACCTCACTCTCTGCCTCATTCTCTCTTTGTCCCCCTTTGCGTTGCCCTCTCTCCATTGCTCTGCCTCTCTGGATCTTTCTGTCTGTCTCCCCATCATCTTCATTTCTACTTCTCCCTCCTGTTTTTCTTTTCCATCTCCCTAGTCTCTGAGTGTCTGTCTATGTCTGTATATTGTTGACACTGTGTCATGGTTCCTCTGAGACTCGAAGACAGTTTTTTCTGACTCTGTGTCTTGCCTAATCTT
The DNA here is from genome assembly GCF_003369695.1 of Bos indicus x Bos taurus. Lineage (NCBI taxonomy): Eukaryota > Metazoa > Chordata > Mammalia > Artiodactyla > Bovidae > Bos > Bos indicus x Bos taurus. The sequence continues at coordinate 75,936,636 of NC_040083.1, read as the reverse complement.
GGTCTCTGTGTCTTTAATTCCCTAGCTCTCCCTCCTTCTGCATCTCCCTATCTCTGTGTCTCTGACTCACATCTTATTTCTCCATATCTCTATTTTTGTGTCTGACTCTGATTGTGTCTATTTCTTGGTCTCTCTCCCAAGGTTCTCTCTCTCTTCTCTTGTGCTCTGCCTCTCAGAACCCCTTATCCCAGTGCTTGTCTCCATCTGATGGGAAAGACAGGAAACTGCACATCTGTCCTTGCCTGATGGGATGCTCTAGCCCTGGCCCAGCTGCCAACATGTTCAAGGATTCCTCGGCTCTCTCCCCACATAAATGCCTGTTTTTGGTCTGGCCCCTGTCACAGTGTTGGCACAGGATCCCCGTGACAGACCCAGGCTGGCTGCCAGGACATCAGGGCTCCCAGCCTCTGCCTGCTGTGTGACCCTGCCTGGTGTGTCTCCCTCTCTGGATCTGTAGCTCCAGCTCCCGCTCCACGAAGCTGGTGGGCACCTTGAGACAATGATGCACTGGGAATAGGGAATTGACCTCAACCCTGGCCCTCTTCCCAAGGGTTGACATGAGGAGCCTGGCGGGGACCCAGGTATGGGGGCATCTGGGACTAGTTGAGACCAATCCTGGCCCCCAGAGAAGATTCCTTGCTGAGCCACAGAATCAAACAGCAGCCTTTCCACAGCCTACTCATGGTTCTGCCTGCTGCAGCCTCAGCCATCCAGTTCCCTGTTTGGGGTCCTTTGTATCCCCCTCCTCCATTTGGTTTATGTTTCTAGAACACCTATTTCATGCATGCCTTCTGCCTTCACAGGTCCACAGTGATCAAAAGTGACATCTAGACTTTTTGTCTCCCCCAACCCTCCCAAGAAGGAACTCTTTGGTCCAAGTGAAGAACCTAGACTCTTCAACCCCCACAGTTTCCTATCCTTGGTAGCCTAAGTTTGGGGGTGCAGAAGTCACAGATCAAGGTTGAGACAGAGACATGCCTCTATACAGGATTCGGGATGGGCTATGGGAAGCTAAGAACAAGACTTGGGGGTGAGGGTGGACGAGAGTGTTTTGAGGGCAGGTAGACCAGTCCATGGGGAAGGAAGTGGCAACCCACTCCAGTATTCTTGTCTGGGAAATCTCATGGACAGAGGAGCCTGGCGGGCTACAGTCCATGGGGTTGCAAAGAGTCAGACACGACTTAGAGACTAAACCTGCACAAACCACCTCCACGTTGAAGTGGAGGGCTTCCCCTTTTGGTCCTGGGCTCTGGGGAGGTTGCCTTACCTCCACACAGGCCCTGAATACGGGGGATCTGGCTTGAGCCCAGGTGTGGGGGTGGCTAGCGCAGTCAGGGCAAGTCCCCTCTCCTCCAAGAGGCTGCCAGACTGAGCCCCCAGTCCTGCCCCTCCAGAAAGGATACAGACATAATCGCTCTTCCCACCAACTGTGATTCACCCATGTTCAGGCCCAGGCGTGATCCTGCTGCTGGGAATTCCGTGTTTGAATTAAAAACCTCCCGGACACCCCACCTCCGTCGGCCTGGGCTGGTTGTATCAACATGGGTTGGAGCAGAGTCAACCAGGGCTGTCTGGACAGAGCTGGTTGTGGGGAGAGGACAAGAGAGAGAAAGGTGGACAAAGACTGAGAGAAACAGAGTGATATAGATGGCCAGATGGAGAGAAAGACCAACAGACAGAGGAGGAGACATGGATGGGGAGAAAGCCCAAGCCAGACGGGGCTCTAGTACCCACTAGGTTGGTGCCGGATCACTAGACTGGATTATCTCATTTCACTGAATCTCCACAACAGTCCTAGGTGTTAGGCGCGATTCTGATTCCATTTCACTCCTCGGGTAATTGAGACACCAAGACAGTAAGTCACTTGCCTGAGGCCACAAGGCCAGTAAGTGATGGAGTAGGTATTTGACGGGGCTTTCCTGATGGCTCAGCAGTAAAGAATCTACCGGCCAATGCAAGAGACTCAGGTTCGATCCCTGGGTTGAAAGACACCCGTGGGGAAGGAAATGGCTACCCACTCCAGTGTTCTTGCCTGGAGAATCCCATGGACAGAGGAACCTGGTGGGCATCAGTCCATGGGGTCGCAAAAGAGTTGGACACAACTCAGCGACTAAAACAAAAACAAGGTGTTTGATCCCTTTGGTCTCCCTGAAGAGCCAAGGAGTGAGGCAGACCTAGAGACCGAGGGGGAGACAGATTCCCACGGCAGCACTCCCAGGGAATTTGGGAATCCTGAAATCGCCAGACAGCTGTGTAGGAGGAGGGCCCTTCCCATCAGACCAGCAAACATGTGGCTTCCTGACCTTGTTGTCAGAGACATGAGGGCAGGGAGAGGGGGGAAGGGGAACTCCATAGAACCGAGTGGACCTCCCTCCTTCCTGCCACCCTGGGGTGCAGCCTGTCCTGGCCCTGCTTCAGATTCGGCCCAGCCGACACCCGGCTTTGGTGGGGCCCAGGTTGGAAGACTCATTCTTTCTTTCCCACACCCTTGTGGAACACCTCTAGTTGAGAGGCACTTCTGCCCCACGTCTCCTCCTCTCTCCTTCCTTTCCCTATCAAGAAACCCTTCCCATGGTCTTCCTTCAGCACCCTAGGATAGCTTCTGCAATAAGGGACCCAGATTTGAAATGGGGGATGCTTTGATATGGGGATCAGCCTAGTATACACTGAGGTTGTCTGAGCACAGAAAGGAGGTCCCTGCAGGCTGGCTTTGGGGGCCTTCTGGTTAGAGGCCCCTGGTTTGTGGAGGAGGGTCATCAGCCCAGCTGGTGGGGGCCTAGAGAGCCGAGCTGTCAGCAGCAGAGAGGATCTGGCAAGAAGAAAACCAGGAGCCAGCCTGGGGGAGCCGGGGAGTCGGCGTTATGGTTTCTAATGTCTTAGCCCTGGTTTTAATTACCCTCGGGGTCCCCAAGGGTCCCAGACTGTTTCAGGCTCCCAAGCTCAAGGCGGGCTCAGGACCCTCCTGGGAAGTCCAGGGGCACAGGGATGGCAGTCTGGAGGTGGGGGAGCTTTTTCATCCTCTTCTTCCCCTGGCCCTGGCTGAGAGAGGTGCTGCCAGACCAAGCAGGGCTCTGGGGACAACGGGGAGGCTGGGGAAGGGGTCCCACCCTCTGCTCACAGGCCTCTGTATCAGCGAACTCCAGAGCACCAGCTTGGCCCCGCTGGCCTCCCCTGACTCCTGGCTGCTAAAGCCCAGGGCTCTTTCTTGGCTTCACCAGGCTCCTTTTTGGTCCTGTGACAACCCTGCCTCCTGGCTGTCCTTCTCCCTCTGGGGCTACCACCCTTTCTCTGCTCTCTCTGTCTTTTAATCATGCTTCCCAAGGTTTCAGCCTCAATTTTCTCCTCCCCTCCCCCTCATCACTGCCTTTCCCTGCTCCCTGGTCTACCCTGCCTGCTTCCAGCACCTTCATAGTGCCCAGGTCAGTCTGAGATGAATGTCCGTGCAGCCGACACGTGCTGGCATAGAGAGTAGGGGAGCTGTGGACAGGGACTGCACCCGCCAGCAATGCACCCTCTCTCAAGTTCTCTGCTCTCCCCATCCACACCCCTGCTGGCCACCATCCCACAGGCCCTTCCACGGGCCACATCAAGCCCCATCCCCTCTCCAGCCCTGTGGAAAGCACCATCATCTCCCAGCCACATACCAAAAACCTGGGAGTCCTCTGTGCTTCAGTAGACAAATGTTCCTCTGGGCTTAGCACACAATAGGTGCTAATAAATGACTGTTGAGGTGAATTTAATTCAGTTTTCTCTCTTGAACTCCCCTGCTGCCTCTGTCTGTTTCCCTGGGATTTGGTGTCTCTGGCATTCAGTCTCCAAATCTCTAATCCTGTTCTATCTTCTGAATCATCACAGTTGAGTTTCTGGGGGGAAAGTGGGGCCTCTTTTCTCCCCTTTCCCTCTGCCCCAGGGAATCACAGGCTGTCCAGGAATGGAGCTTCGGGAGATGAAGGGAGGGAGCTGGTCTTGGGGCCACATGGCCCTCTGGTTTGGAAATCCCAGCCCTCTTTCTTATCTTGGAGGCACCTCTACAGCAGCAGAGATCAAGGGCAGACTCTGGGCTGGCACTCCAGGGGGACAATCCTTAAAGACGTGTGCCTCCCCTGTGAAGAAGGGGAGGGGAGGGGGATCAGGGCCCATGGGGGTGGGTGTTTCTGAGCAGGGAATTAGTTTCATGCACATTTTTTGCAACACAAGAGGAAATCTGCATCTGTGATTGTGCAAGTCTGTTGCTCTTGCTCCCACCTTCCAACACACAGAGCGGCTAACCCCTAGTTGCCCTGTCCTCTTCTGTCCCTCTCTCCCCACCCGCTCTGGATCCTCTCCCCAATCCCTGACCATCTACTTCTCTTTCCAGATAGCCCAGAGCCTAGGATCACCTGGGCCTCGGGACCTCGGGAGAAGAGACCCTGGACACTAAGTGTCTGGGGATCCTGCTCTCTGTGTATAGGGCAACGGGTGGGGAGGGGGTGCGGTTCCCTCTAGTGGTAATGGGAGCAGCTGAAGAAGATGAATCTGAGTGCCCATGCTCCCTGCCTCCTCCAAAGCCCGGCATTCTCTCTTCTGCCCCATGGCCCTGCCCCTAATCAGGATGGAGGTTTCTCTCCCACTGGTCACTGCTAACACCTCCTCCCTAGCTGCCCCACCTCCAGTCTTAGACCTTCTTGCCATCCTCTTCCTGGCAGGCTCAACTTTCCCACTAGAAGGCAAATCTGGGTCTGTTCCTTACCTACTTTATGCCTTTTCAGGCCTGTGTGGCCTTGGCACCAGAGGTGCTTCAGGATGTGGTCTCTGAGCCACTCAGAAAACCTCATTCTGCCTTCGAGGTCTCTGCTCAACCCCCTACTGAATACCAAACCCTGTTTCCCATCCCTGGAGGTTGTGACCCATCCAGACAGGCTCTCTCTCCTGTGTCCTGGGACTCTACTTCCCCAGTTCCTGCTTGCATCAGTCATTCACTCACTCATTCGACATTTATTTAGCTCTGCTTCCCATGGTAGGAGCATCTGTTCTTCCCATGTAGGAGCTCTAGGTGCCTGGAGATGGCGGCCATAGGGCCACCCTCATGGAGCTCACAGGTGCCATCCAAGTAGATAGGTAGTGGAACATAGCGCTCACTACTCTAGGGGAAAAGAGTGTGGCCTTTTGGGGAAGGGCAGAGGGGCTTATCCAGGCTTCTTTTAGGTGACATGTAGGCTGTCGCTCCTTCCCCGAGGGGCCTATGGAGTCAGACTCAGCACTCTTACATGGACAGACTTAACACTTACCTATTTTATTTAGTATTCATCTTCCCCGACTAGAATGTGAATCTCATGAGGCCAGGAGATTTTTAAACATCTTTTTTATTTTTTAAAGGCAAAAAGTAAACAATAAAGTGCGCACATCTTAAGATCACAACTTAAATTCTGACATACGCATGTATGCTCTTGGAAACCTCCCTGCCCTCCCTAGCCCCCCTCAACTCCCAGCAAAGGTAACTGCAATTCTGGCTTCTCTCACTGTAAATCAGCTTTGCCTTGAGCTTTATAGAAGTGAAATCATTCAATACATACTCCTTCCTGTTTGGTTCTTGTTTCCCCGCCCCCTTGCTCAATGTTTTGGTTGTGAGCTTTATCCATTTTTGTTGTGTGTAGCTATAGTTGGTCCTTTTCCATTGTTGGAACTCTATCACAATCTATTCATTCACTTAGTGGTTTCCAGCTTGAGGCTATAATGAATAAACTGCAGAGAACATTCTTGGTAAATATGCACAATAATTTCCTTTGGCTATACATCTAGGAGTGGAATTGCTGGGTCATGGGATATACATATGTTTAGCTTAGAAGATCCCACCAAACAGTGTTCCAAAGTGGTTGAACCAACTTATATACCCACCAGCAGCGTGTGGAGTTTTAGTTGCTCCACAGCCTTGAGAGGGAAGAAATTTTCATCTGGTTGGTTCACTACTGTCTTCTCACTTAAGTCAATGCCTGGTATATACTAAGTGTTCAATACATATTTATTGACTGCCTTATGGATGGAGGAACCATCAGCACTGCTGGGGTCCTGTTCTGGCTCTGGTACTAACTTGCTGTGTGACTCTGGGCAGATGACTCTCCCTCTCTGAGCGGATTCCCTGTCTGTGCCATCAAGAGAGGGATACTGGGGGCTTTGCCTTCAGTACCAGCTGCATGTTGTGAAAGCTGGACACCTGTTCATTCGTTTACTCCGCTCGTATTGATTGACATCTTATTATCTCCTGGGGTGGCGGAGGTGTGATCTGTGACATGCTGCTGTCGACCTCTTTTAGGGCAGCCAAGACCAGGTCACTGCCCATCCTGTCCTAGAGACTGCTCCTCCTCCCTGTGTCCAGCCCTGACCCCAGGGGAGGGGGTCTGGACCGAGCTTGCGGATGGAAAATGTGATTAATAATCAAAAAAACATCCAAGAGGAAGAGACCAGGAAAACAACTCAGGGAAGGCTTCTCGCCCAGGGGAGGGGGGCCATGTCCTGGGCCTCGGGACAGCGCCGGCCACTCTCCCGCCGCCCTTTCTGGGAAGCTGCCATAGGAGTGGATGATTTTAGCCAAAAGTGAAAAAAAAAAGTCACCCTAATTATTCATGAAAAAAGATGCCCCCTTCAATGTGAATGACACTTCCTCTGGGGGCTTCCCTCTACTCTGTTACTCCTCTCTTAGTGGTCCCCCTGCTTGGTCAGGCTGGGGGGTCCTGGAGACACTGGGCTGGGGGCAGAGAAGGAATTTCAACATGAAATGTTTTGTTCATTAAGAGAGAACATAGGGGGAAATTCCCTTTCTGCCTGGGCCTGGGCAGCCCAGGCAGATACTCAAAAGCTATTGTGAAAAATTGAGTCTGAGCTGCAGAATGGGTGGTGGTGGGGGCGGGGGGGGGGGACACGGACAGTCTCTCCTCTCCTCTTAGACTCCTGACTGTCAGCAGTTTCCTAAGCCTTAATCCTTCCTCCTTTCGGGGATTTCATTCCCCAGTCCCAAGGTCTCAGGTTGCCCTCAAACTTCCTTCTTAGCAAAACAGGAGGAACTGGGGTTAGACTGGAGTTAGAACTTCCAACTAAGGAGGAAGGAAGGATACCAAAGGGGATGGGGGAGCCTTGGATCTATTTGAATAATTTAGAATTCTGATAGAATATGTTGGGAACTGTAGGCAGCGAATGTGAGGGGGCCTGGGGCAAGACCAAAAGCATCTCTTTCCCACAGCGGCTTTAGAGAACCCCAGTGAGGACGAAGAGGAGATGGCTCCAGAGAACTGGGGGCAATTCCCGGCTGAATACTTAAGTACTACCATTATGGCTTCAGCCCTAACCCCTTCTCTACCTTTAGGGAATTTGCTCTTTTTCGGTGCCAGAGAGTGAATGGATCAGGGTACACTCAGGTGGTGATCCAGATTCTAGAAGGGGGTGGTCTGCAGGGGGTGTTGTAAGTGGGCCCTAGGGGCTGTCCCAGGGTGTTGGGGAGTCATCTCTGGGGGGCTGAGCTGGACCCTGAGCATGCTGGGGGTGGTGCTCCAGGCCCCCCTCCCTGGCTCGGCCTGGGGCTATGTCGGATCGGGTTTCTCGGCGCCTGGAGCCTCCGCGAGGCCGAGCTGTTCCCGGGCCCCGGCCAAGCCGCCCCGGGCGCTGGCACTGTGTGAGGAAGCAGGAGGGGGGTGAGGGGGAGCAAGGGAGGGCTGCGAGGGCGTTTACGTAACTGCCTCTGGGAGCCCGCCCCGACCTGCCAAACCCCAGTGTGGGACTATGTGTGATTGAGAGCGTGTGTGACTCTGCGTGTGTGCCGCGTGGTGTGACTGAGTACATGGTTGTGTGGGTAACTGTGTCTGTGTGTGGTGCGGTGTGTAAGTGTGTGATTCCAGGAGTTCGGTCCTTAAGACCTCTAACTCCCAGCCCCAGGCAGGGGTCCCGGACTCCCAGTGTGCCATAGTGAGGTTCAATATACACATTTCACTCTTTGAGACTAGGTATGTAACACGATGGGCTTCCCAGGTGGCGCTAGCGGTAAAGAACCCATCAGCCAATGCAGGAGACATCAGAGACCTGGGTTCAATCCCTGGGTCAGGAAGATCTGCTGCAGAAGGGCATGCAACCCACTCCAGTATTCTTGTCTGGAGATCCAATGGACAGAGGATCCTAATGGGCTACAGTCCTCGAGGTTGCAAAGAGTTGGACACGACTGAGTGACTTAGCACGCATGCACATGTGATTTTAAATAAGGTGTGTCCAGCATTTGGAGGTAAGACAGTCTGGGTGTGTATTTGTGATTTTGGGTATCCAGGAATGTGCCTCAAGGTGGACCTTTCTGATGTTTTAACAGGTTAGAAATAAGCACTATTTCCTGAAGGAGCACTGGAAAAGGTAGATGGGGTGGGGGCTCTCTTTCCCTGAGGACAAAGGAATGGGAAAGGATCCTTGTCACCCAAAGGTTTGGCATGGCACAGCTATCTCCTGGGAAAGGGGGGTGGGTGGGAGGTGGTCCAAGTGTAGGTCAGGATGGAGGAGGGTGGAGCCAAAAGTCTTTCATGGTAGCTATAAAACTCTGAGGAGTTTTACAGAGTCAGGGAGAACCCCCACCTCCAATTTCCCAAGGCCTTCCAGAATGCTCAAATCTGTAATCCCTGTCTCTTGCAGAGCACTAGGGCTTTGAACTGGGGACGTTATTTCCTGCTGACCCATAGGAGAGGCAGATGGTGAAGATGGCGTGGGGTTGGGGGAGGGGGTCAGCAAAGTGGGAGGTGGCTTAAGGATAAGTGGGCATGAAAGAGAAGGGAACTGATGCAGAGCTGGGGCTACCGGGGATAGGGACGCCTATTAAGGCCGGAGAGGAGACAGGGCCAGCTCCTGCAAGGGATTTGAAGAGCCACCGACGAGGCTCGGCTTTGCCGCCAGGGAGATGGGGTAAAGGAGGGCTCAACACGGAGGCTTAGAAAGCTCAGAAGCTCGTTTGCAGACAGGACACTGGAGCCAGCACGAGCAGAAAAGCACGAGTAATCTGTTGCCCCAGCTGAGACGCAAGGAGAATCTCTTCTGGACCAGGCGGCAGGGGCAGGAGGGAGAGAGGGGCCGCACCCTCGTTGCTCGGTTAGGAGGACGCTGCTGCCTCTTTGCGGGAGCTGCGGCTTGAGCGAGAACGCGCCTCCCGCACCGCCCGCCAGGTGTCGCTGCGGCCCTGGGGAAGCGGGCGCGGCCGCTGGGTACTGCGCCGCGAGAAGCTGCAGATAGACCGACGGTGGAATCCGTTCCGACGTGCGCCTCTGGTCCTCGCTAATCCTCGGAAACAGCGATTTACCCCGCTGCCGGACACCGGTTACCCCGCCCGGACCCTGCCCCGGCACCCGCGGGCTTGGGCACGACCTATGGCACCCCCAGTGCCCCTAGGTGGGGAGGGCACGTTGGTCCGGGGCGGATCTCCCCTCTGATCTCAACCTGGCAGACAGCTGCTGAGTCCAGGACACGGGAAGATCTGGAGGTCAAGTCAGCCCACCAAGAACCCCGCAGATCTCGACTCCAGACTGCGCCTCGAGGGGAGGGGCGCCCCCCGCCTCAGCACCCAACCTCTCCCAGGCCTAGTTTCGGAGCAGAAGGAGAGGCAATTCCTGACACCCCCAACCGCCGCCCCCCTCACCCCCAGATTCTGCCGCACCGTCTCCACTCCTTCCCGGTGCCCACCACCCTGTCTCCGCCTGTGGCCTGGGTACTTGTAGGCTCCTGACCCAGAGAGGCCAGATAGAAGACACCTACTGTGGGTGGGCGTGAGCTGATTTCGGCTGGAAGCCACTATTTCTCCGTGTGTCCCTAAGCCCCAGCTGGCCCTCTCTGAGCCCCAGCCCCGGCTGACCCCTGCTGGTTGCACTGATGGGATCCTGCGGCCACGGAAATAAAAGTGAAAGGCCCGGGCAGTGGCGGGAAGGTTTTTTCCTCTGCAATGGGAGTCCCTGAGGCATTTGTTGGGAAAAGGGCCCGGGCGCTCTGGGCAGCCTACTAGGGAAGGGTGTGAGGAAGTAGCGAGATACTTCCTTCCCCCTCTCCCCGCCCGCAAACCTCGCGCAGCTCCCCGGAGGGGCCAGGCAGCTGGGATTATGGGTCAAAGGTCAGGTGAAAAATCCAAGGGGTGGGGATGGGGGTGGGCCACTCGTTCTCCGCCCCCTGGCATTCACCCTTTCTGTTGCGCTCTCCTGTGGCCTCAGAAGTAGTCGGGTTGTCTAACTTGAATTCCTCCCTGTAATAGCCAGACCCCAGGCCCCGGGGCGCGTGAAGTGAGCACACCAGCTCGCGAGAGGCCCAGGCTGCGAAAGGGAAGCTCGAGGGGTGAACCTCCAGCGCCCAACTCTGGCACTCGCGCTCTGGCACTGCCGACCCGGGCAAAAAGGGCGCATTCTCCCTACATCCTGCATCCCAGTGGCGGTCACTCCCCAGGCCGCGTGTCCGGGGATGGGTTAAGTGAGGGTGAAGAAGGAGAGGGGAGAGGGGTAGTTGTGGTGTATCACCGGAGACTTGATGGGAGGCGAGGGCCTGGGTTTTCAGCCTGGTCTGCTTCGGGTCATGCGAGCAAATAGCCCCATTCCTTCGGTGTGAGGGGTGTAAGTGTCTAACACTGGGAGAGGGGGTGTCGTTGCTGGGGGCGGTAGGAGATCTGGGAGGGGCGGAGGCGGCTGGCCTCTCCGGCCCAAAGTAGGGCCTGCTCCAGCTCTTCTCAAAGAGATGCTGGCGGGAGAACCCTGAGAGTTGGCCCCGGCTGTGCCAGGGTGTCCGTCCGAGGCACTAAGGGCTCGAAGGTGCGGGAGTGTGAGCCGCGGAGACCTGGCCAAGGCTGAGTGAGCGAGGGAGTGTGAATGAGCGACCCTGGGGAATTGGATGCGCGCCCAGCGGCCCTGGGGGATCCGGCGGAGTGGGTGTGGGTGTGGGTGCGCGCGCGTTTCTCAGACCCGCGGTCCGGGCTGCGCGTGAAGCACGGGGGCTACAGCCGTCTGGAGGGCGTTCCTGAGAGAGGGTGAAGGCGAGGGGGCCACGCGTGCCACTGCGGGCGAGTGTGCCCGCGGGGGGAGGGTGGGAGCCAGCCTGAGTGAGGGGGAGTGGGGGCTCACAGGCCTGCTGAGGATGACTGTGCCCGCGCGTGCCAGGAGAGGGAGCGTGCCACGGCGGGGGCGCGCGGGGGCCGTGGTCGGGAGGGGGTCGCGGCGCGCGGCCGCGGAGGCGCGGGGAGACAAGGAGGGAGGGGGAGGGGAGCGAGGGCGCGCGCGGCCGGGCGGGCGCCCGCGGTCACATGGGCGAGGGAAGGAGGGAGGGAGCGCGCGAGGGAGGGAGGAGGATGGGGGGGGTTAAAGCCGCCGAGCGCCGAGGAGCCGGTGCAGAGCGGGCGGCGGCGGCAGCGGAGGCAGCGGCTCCAGCCGGCGCAGCGCGGGGCTCGGCGGCGGGATCCGGCGGCGGTGCTAGCTCCGCGCTCCCTGCCTCTCTCCCTGCCGGGGGCGGTCGAAGAGCTAGGCGCGGAGCCCCGGCTGTCCGAGGGCGCGGTGAGTACCTCGCGCGGAGCGCGCGCGGCCGAACCCTCAAACATTCGGGTTGACCGACAGATCCGCGGCCCTCGTGCGCGCGGGAAGAGAGAGGGGACGTGCATGGGCCCGAGACTGGGGTGGGGGGGACAGGAAAGTTCACGGGAAACTTTGCCCGTAAACTCGGGGGCGGGGGCGCAGGAGAAACAGCCCCCCACGTCCGGGCGCGCCGGGGGTTGGGCGTGGTGGTGGGGCGGACAGTCGGCCGGCGGGAGGTGGCAGGGATCGATTGCCCTAGCACCGGGTTCTCCCTCACCTCTCAGCGTCGCGCGCAGGGTCTGGGAAAATTCCGGAGCTGGGGGGTCGTAGTGATCCCCGCGCGCCCAGAGGCGGCTTCCTTCTCCAGCAGAAATCTGGACTTGAAAGCGCCCAGGGGTGTGAACGGACGGTTGCGCGTCCGCCTGTATATGGGTGTCCATGTGAATCCGCTTGTGTGTGTGTGTGTGTGTGTGTGTGTGTGTCGGCGCGAGCCTGCCTGTGGTTTCCTCGTGAGTCCGCCTGGATGTATCTCCGTTTAGTGGGTCTCCTCCAGAATCTCTTTGTAAGTGCTCCCGTGTTGTGTGTCCGTGTGAGTCCGCCTGCGGTGTATCCCCGCCTCTTTGTGAGTCTGCCGGTGTGTGTCTTCCCCTAGTGTGGCTCTGCTGGAGCCGGCCTGGGTGTCCCTGTGCTGCTCGGAGTAGTGTAGCGCCCGGTGCGTGGGGGCTGGGCCGCGGGGAGGTCACCAGACGGACAGCTCTCCTCCTCGGCTCCGAGCCTCTCCTCTCCCGAGCCTCTCTTCCAGCGCTAGATCTCGCGCTCGTCCGCTCCCTTGGCCCCCTCCCCCCGTCAGTAGCTTCAGGCGGGCAGGACTATTTCACGCCTTGTTGAAAATTCAGGATTTTCTGTCTCTTTCCGTCTAGTCTCTCTCTTTTGAGAAGCGTCTGTGTGGCTGGCAGTGTTGTGTCTGCAACACTGGGTGTGTGTGTGCATGCCGCTGGAGAAGTGTGTCTGCAACACTATTTGCTTTGCCTGTAGTACTTGATGTAATTGTGTCCGTGTCACTGGGGGTATTCCTGTGGCTGTAATCACGGAGGAGGTGGGTGTATGAAATGCTGGGTGTGTTTGTGCATCTGTAAATGCTGTTTGTCGGGGGGTCTGAAACACTGAGTGCATTTTTGTGTGTCTAACTCTGGGTATGATTGTGTACCAATGCATATGTGGGGATGATGGAGCTTGAACAATTAGATGTTTCTATGGCTGTATAGCTAGCCAGAGCTTGGTGGGTGGAGGGGACTGTGTCTCCATAAATTCTGCATACCTGCTCCACTGCCAAAATCCACATAGATCCTCTGGGCTGGTTCTTAGGGCTCCTGGTCGGGATTGGTGACATGCAGCCCAGGTTCACAGTCCATCACGGTTAATACTCCGACTGGGACCCTGAGCCTTATGTGAAAAGTAGGAGTTTAGAGTTCACATGCAAGACTTCTAGAGGCTCTGGAATTTATAGTCAGCTTCATACTGGGACACTTAAACTCATATGGACTCACACTCAGAATTACCATTTGGACAATGGACTTCCACTCAGATTCACTTATATTCTGGTCATATCCAGTGATACATTTCAGTCCTGGAGTTTACACTCAGACTCACATTGGGACTCTAGGCTCACACTTAGATTCACATTTCTGTCCTGAGGCTCATAGGCTAATACTGAGACCTAGTGCCCATGCTGAGAACTCCCTGAGGTCCTAGGGCTCACACTGGGACTCACACTGACACCCTGGAGCTTTCTCAGATTCACACATTCTGGGGCTCACACCCAGACTTACCTGGGGAACCAGGAGTTCATTTGAGCTCAAGGACTCACATAAGACATTGGGGTTTATACATGCATGCTCACATCTTGGAGTTCACACTCAGATTCACACTAGGACACGCAAGATACTCACTTCCATCCTGGGATCACTTAGGGACCCATACTTATAAAGGGACCCCAGTGCTCATACTCAGACTCACGTGGGGAACCTTAGCTAACACTCAGAAAGCCCCGAAGACCAGGGGCTCACATGAACACTAGGACTCTTGCCTGTACTGACTTGTTTGGGAATCCTGGGGCTCACAGTTAGACTCCCATTTCAGCCCTGGGGCTTATAGTCACATGCACAGTGAGACCAGCATTCACACTCAAACCTAAACTTCCATCTTGGTGTTCACACTCAGACTGACATCCCTGGTAGTTAATTAAACTTGCTTCCATCCTGGGGCTTAGATTCAGAGTCACACTAGGGCCCCAGTGCTCACACTCAGACTGGTGCTTGCACCTTGAGGCTTTCATATTCACATGGAAACCCTGGGATTCACACTTAGAATCACACCAAGTTAGCTTTCCATTCTGGGACACTCAAACCCACATTAGGATTATGTTCACACTCCCAGGGGAACTTAGAACTCACGGTTCAACTCACTCATGCTTTCACTGGTTTATGGTATGTCTCAGGGCAGCTGGGGACGGGAACAGAGACTATTACAAGATCTGTGTTCTCCAGAGGTGGGGAGTGGAAGAGATATGTGTTTGGTCACGTCCATTACTTGGGTTGTGGGCTGGTGGAGAGTGGTGGGAAACACCCAGTTAAACCTTTCTGCCTGTTCTTCCAGAGGAGACTAGGCTCTCAATCACTCTCAGGACAGCCGAGTGGCTTTTTGGTTCAGGGGTGACATGTACCCTTAGGGTTCCCTATGAACCATGTACGTGCACATCTTTGTTCAATAGTTTTGGGTACCCCTCCTGTGATAGAAAGGGTCAGGTATGGGGAAGTAAGACTTACGTCTTCCCAAGACATCTCCCCCATCCCACTTATCCTTCAGATGGGAGCAGCATGAAGGTTGACTTGAGGGGGATAGACATCTGGCTTCTTTGACCTCTCCTAGATGGCGAATCTCTGATTCTGGAGATGGTAGCCCCAGATCTGTGGTGAGAAGGTGGCTGGAGGAGAAGACTGGAGTAGAACGCACCCTCTTCTCTCTCCTTTTCCCTGGCTGGAACGGGGTTGGGCCACATTTTGTTATATCTCCCAGTGTCTCCTGGAATGCCTGAGTCCTTATCCTGTCTCCAGCATCTGCCTGGGGTTCTCCCCTCTGTCTCCCAAAAGAGCAGTAGCTCTGCGGGGGTGGGATGGGGTGGCAATTGGGTCAGGTTGCAATCAGTCTTAGGACTCCACCTGCCTTGAAGACACTGCTCGGGGCTTTACACTCTTCTTTTTGTGGAGGCCAGTGCACCAGCACCCCACGAAGTAGGGATCTGGCTCTCAGGCTCAGATGGCTAGGCTGTAACTGCTCCTCGTCCCAGAGCAGGACACGTGCTCTCCAGCCCCCCTATGGGGGTGGAGGGCTTGAAGGCAAGGCGCCCTGCTCTGCCCCCCCATGGTGAGTTGAAGTGTAAATGAATCGGAAACAGATGGAGCCTATTTTCTTTGAAATGCAGATGGATTGGGGGGGGGGGACCATGTGTGCCCGGTTGGGAGGGGGGGTCCCAGAGAACTAGGAGGCTGAGAAGAGAGCTGACCCCTCCTCCAGACCCGCCAAGGGATTGGGGGTGTGTGTGGGGAATACCTCAGCTGTGTAAACTCCAGTGGCCCTGGGTGACCACACCCACCCCAGACCCTAGCTTCCTGTGGGGAGGGGCTGGGGAGGCTGTGGTCCCAGTGGGCTGAGGGCACTGAGGTCATCGCCCCTCTTTACCTCTGCAGAGGGCTAAGAGGGCCCCCAAAGCATAGAGCCATGCTGGGTTGGGGGTCACCAGAGCCAAGGAGGTGAGAGGAGGAGCTGGGCAAATGTGGGGAAGAGCTGGACCCTACAGCTGTGGGGAACCAGCTCCTCAAAGCTGGGGCTGGAACACCAGTCTATTAATAGACTAGGGTGGTGACTCCTGGGCGGTCCAAGGGCCCGTCCTGGGGTTCAGGAATGGACTGAAGCATCCTTAGTCCTGAGGGAGGTCAGAATGCCCCACTGTACACTGCCTCTACTTCTTTACAGTGCTCAGCAAGGCTGCAGAGTAACTAACTGCCTGTGAAATCTGGGACTTAGGGGCGGGGGGTCCACGAGTCTCAGCCCCCACCGACCCTGCCTCTGCTATAAACAAGGTACACAGTGGGAGGCCAGTGTTGAGTAAACAATCTTTCTCTCCAACCAGACTGAGTGGTGTTGGCGGGCAGGACCATGTCCCTAATTCCCTGGCCGGCAGGGATTAGATGCTCAAGAAATGTTGACGAATGAGCACTGAGTGGGACAGACTGTGGGGAGAGGGGACTCTCCGGGGTTTGTGGCTTGAGACTGAACAGCCTCTGTGGCATAACCCTGTTTTTTGGTTTGAACCACCCCTAAGTGATTTGCAGGCAAGATTAAAGGAAGGACTTCCCTGTATTCAAGGAAGGAGTGCAAAGGATGGGCAGCTTCTTCCTTGAAAAGGTCTGTGGCAGAGGTCAGAGCTCACTTCTGTCCTCTCCCCAGCTTCAAGATTTTTCAGAAGATGGGAAAATCCTTTTCTCCCCCGTGTGGTGGTGAACATGTCCCTTGCTTTCTCTAAGTCTGGGTTTCTTGGACTCTAGCTAAAGCAGTGGACCCCAGGTCTGAGCCTTTGAGGCTGGGCTTCCCTGGTGGCTCAGCTGGTAAAGAATCTGCCTGCAATGCAGGAGAAGTGGGTTTGATCCCTGAGTTGGGACGATCCCCTGGAGAAGGGAACGGCTACCCAACTCCAGTATTCTGGCCTGGAAAATTCCATGGACGTTATAGTCCTT
The DNA here is from genome assembly GCF_003369695.1 of Bos indicus x Bos taurus. NCBI lineage: Eukaryota > Metazoa > Chordata > Mammalia > Artiodactyla > Bovidae > Bos > Bos indicus x Bos taurus. The sequence continues at coordinate 75,920,309 of NC_040083.1, read as the reverse complement.
GGGGTCGCAAAGAGTCAGACACGACTGAGCAACTTTTACTTCACTTCTGAGGTTTAGCTGCTGTGGGCACCATAGACTGTCTGTATTGGTTATTAATGTCTGTCTGAGAACACAGAGTTCAGATCCTAAAAATACCCTGTGCAGCCAGAGCCTCAGAGGTGCTGGGGTAGCAGTGGCTGCATCTTGATGGGTTAGGCACAGAGGCAGGAGAGAGAGAGAGAATGCGGAGAAACTGAGGCAGGCAGCATGGGCCGGGAGTTGCACAGGAGACAGAGCCTTCCTTTGTAGGGAACAAAGGTTTCTAAAAGAGTGGTGCCAGTTAGTCACATGATGGCAACATTTAGGGTAATCTGTTATCTTGCACCACCAAGAATTTCCTTCTCAGAGAGCTTGGAGATACAACTGATAACAGACATAAAAATCAAGTAGTCAGTGGTAACCATTTCAAGTCCAGCTTCAGAATGTTCCAAAATGGTGTGTGACCAAGGAAAATGTCTTCCCCAGGTAGCCTTTTCTGAGCCGCTGCCTCTATCCCTTCTCCTAGAGCTCTTCCTTGCAGCCCAAGTGCCAGTGAGTTTCTTCCACACCCTGTGCTATACGTCCCCACCTCACTTCTGACCCCCAGGCCTCTGTGGAGCCCCTCTCCCCCAGGAGAAGGGGACTCACAGTGGTCCCCGAAAGGTAAGATGAGCCCAGCCTCTGAGGACAGATGTCATGTGACCTTGGCCCATGAGCTGACCTTTCTGGGCCCCTCCGTGAAATCGTGGGATGGGGGCTGGGCCCTGGCCCAGGCCCTGAGAGAACGCGGTTTTGGCACCCATCCAGGTCCCTGACGTCAATGACTCTCCAAATAATGGAATCAATATTGGGGGGGTGGGGTGGGCAAGCGTGAACCAGGCCCCAGCGATTAGAAACAGATCAGCACAAACCCGCAGCTGACTCTGATAGAGCTGCCTTGGAGAGCTAGGGTGGGGGGCCTGGGAGGAGGTGGACTTGAGGGGGCTCAGGAATGGAGGCAGGCACTGGGTGTCCAAAGCGTGGGAGTACACAAGTGGGCAGAGACTCTGGCGCTGCTGGGGTGGGAATGATGAGGTTGGGGGGGCTGTCCTGGTCCCTTCCTCCTTTGAGCCTGTGGGGTTCTGAGACTGAGGTAACTTGGTGAATGGAGACTTCTTTCAGCCAGTGAGTGATCGAGAGTTCATCTCTCTGCATCCCAGACCTGGGCCCCTCGGCCATATTAGGGCTCAGAGGTTATACCAGGGGAACAGAGGAGCTGGGGGAGGGTTCTGAGTGAGATCTAAACGGCATGACCTTTTTTTTAGAGGCATGGGGCATTAATCCAACATAGAGAAATGGGTATTCCCCTTCAGATTGGGAGTCTGGCCTCCTTGCCCAGCTCATGTCTCTCAGCCCTCTATAAGGCAGCAGGTGAGGATGGAGGGGGGCCCTGGGGTCTATAGGGGGCTGGCCTGGAGGCAGCTGACAAAAAAAACAGGAAGAAGGGCTGGGGGGAGTGGCTGTAATTATAGGGCATTTATTATTAATCAGATGAAACTGCTAGAAGCAGCTGGTGTAATGTGTGTAGTTATACAGACTCTGCATGCCCCCAACACAGGCACACTCGAATGCATACTCACCTACACATTCACTTATACATGAGTCCTGTTTTGCTTTCAGAGTTTTCTTTTCCTCAAGGTTGGATGACTCTCTATTAGTCTGCCTGTGTATGTCAGTGTGTACCTGTCTGCTTTTTCATGTCAGCCTGTATCCTCCTCTCCCTCTGTTGTCTCCTTTCCCCACCATCTCTGTCATCGCTCAGCCCCGTGTGTCTGTCTTCCTGTCTGTCTCCGTCTCTGTGGGCCTGTCGGTGTGTCTGTATCTCTTACCACCAGTCTGCTTGTCCCTAACACCTTGTTTGAGTTTCCAGCCATCTCTCCCTGGTTGGTGGTACCTCTGCCTCTCCAGGCAGAGTCAGATGACATGGAATTCCTTTCTCATGCGTATGTGTTTAGGCACCTTATCGTGCCTTTGGCAGACGCAGCTGGGACCTGTTGTGGTGGGAAATGGAGCAGTTGGACTCTGAGAATCTTCCAAGGTCTTGTAGAAGTCGAGGGCTCTGTTCAAGTAACTGGAGTCCTAGAAGCAACAATGACTTTCAGAATAGCTTTCTTCAGCACCAGTCATGTGACGTTGGGCAAGGAAAGGTGCTTTTGTTCTCTGAGCCTCAGTTTTCTCATCTGCAAAATGGGACCAGGATTGCCTTCAAAGGTTGTTTCGGTGATATGGTGCAAAACTGTATGTTAGGTCTTTATCATTGTGTTTGGCTTATCAAGGGCCCTGAGCAAGTGTTAGCTGCTCCCGTTATTATTGGGAAAGGCACTGTGCTGGCAGGGGAGAGATCTGCAGAGGCAAGTAGAAGGGCACTAGTAGAAGGGCTCCAGAATGAGATTTGCACTCAAATCTCTGCTTTGAGACTTGAGTTGATCGGCTGTGTGATCTTGGGCAAGTTAACCTCCCGGAATCTGTTTTTTCAGCTGTCAAATGGGAATAATAATAGAACCTACCTCATGGAGAAGTCATGAAGATTAAATGAGATCATGTATATAAAGTGCCTAACACAGTTCCTGGCACATAACAGATGCTCAATAAATCATAGTGGTGATGAGGAGAAGACAGTATGATGGTGTGTGTTTCTGCCTGCTGGGGGCCATGTGTCCCTGTGTGAGTGTGCATGGGAGGATGTGTGTGACATGGAGGTACTTGTGTCTGTGAACCGGTTGTGTGGGGATTTCAGATGGTCTGTGGGTCTGCATCTATGTGTGGTGTCAGGCCGCTGGTTTCTGGCCTCTCCTTGTCCCTGCGGTTCAGAACCTAAAGTCTGCAAAGGGTGCTTCAGGGAGCCTGGACCACTCCCAGCTCTTTCTCCTCTGGACACTGACCTGCTGCCTGCCTCAGTCTCCCCTTCTCACAGTGGGGCTGTGAGCGTGAAATGAGCTCTGAGTTTGACTAAGGTCTGAGGCTCCTCTGTGGCCTCTGATTTGTGCCCTTTGCCCTTCTAGAACCCAGCCTTGTCACATCATCCCGCCCCCTTGGTTTCAGAAGTCTCCGGAAGAGCCTGGTCTGGAGGAAGAGGAGGACATTGATGTGCTCGGTGTGCAGCGGTTGGTGAAGAGGTATGTGCTGGGGGCCTGGGGGAGGCAGGTCAGTTTCAGGGCATCTGGCAGGTGCCATGGGGGCCGTAGGTCTGGGGATGTGAGTGAAGGAGGGTCTGAGATCCCTTCCTGTTCTTCCCCCCTCCTTCCTCCTGAGGCTTTTCATGCCCCCATGACAGGCCTATAAAGGGGAGGAGACTTACCCACCATCACACAGGCAAGGGAAAGCCAGGTCAGAAAACTGAGTTCTGCACTGCTGGGACTGAATCCCGGATATGGGAGCATGTTTCTGTCTCATTGTCAGGCTTCTTCTCTGCCCAAAGCATCTTTCTGGTTTAATTGGTGGGGAGCCGCTGAGCTTGGAGGAGATGGGATGGAGGGTCAGAAAGTCCAAAATCTTCTGAGGCCAGCCTTGGGGGCTGGGCCTGACTCTCCCTGCCTTTCATTCAGGCCAGGCAAGGCCCCTGGATTGGCAGCCCCAGGGTGGGGGTGCTCAAGAAATCGAGGCACTGGAGCGGAACGGAAGGGCCTATTGTCGAAAACCCGCCAGAGGCCCACAAAGGCCGGCAGGGCTTTTCATCTCAGCTCCCAAACAGACTGGCCATTTTCCCGGCCTGGAAGTGGGGTGGGGGTGGGGGGGCTGACCCTTCAGAACTAGCAGTGGGGTGTTGTTGAGGGTGGGGTCCAAGCCGAGTGTATCCCAGGCTGACAACATCATGGCCATAAAAGGGACTTAAAATGGAGCTGGGGTTCTGAAGAGTAGAAAAGGGACTTTAGAAGGCTGGAGAGGGTTATGCTTCAGTCTCCCGGTTCCCAGAGGACCTGAAGACTTGGAGTGGGGTGTCTATCAGAAGTTCAGATTGGCACAACAGTGAGGGGAACATCTGGGAGGAGCTTGGTGGCCGGTTGGGAAACTGAGCTGTTGAGCTGTGCTAATCACCCCCGACACACTGGGGACACCTTAGGGAGCCGGAACTGGGGTCGGAGCACAGAAGGCTAGCGGTCAGGCAAGAGAATGGGCTCCATGGAGCAGGAGGGACTGAGGCCAGACAGCAGGAAGGACTTTCTGCCAATGAACAGTAGCTCAGATGCCCTGACCCTGTCCCTGGGGATCCCTGAGGAGCACAGAGAGCAGGGGAGCTGGAGAACACCCCCGGGGGGGAAAGGCTGAGGCGGCTTCTGTGGGGGCAGAGGAGGAGGCTGTGAGGGAGGACTTGGCAGTTCTGTCCACCCTCCTCCAGCAGCACCTTCAGCACCGCTTTAAAAACAGCTTTTTAATTTAACAAAGTGGATGAAAAACTGTTTTTGGAAATAAAAGATATCTGCTGTCTCCCAGGCTAGCACTCAGCCCTTGCAGAGAACCTCTCTCTCGGTTTCTCCTTGCTGTTGGTGGCTCCTTTCCTCTCTCTGCGTCTGTCTCTCTCTCTTTTTTGTTTGTTTCTGCTCTGCAGCCCCCCAGCTTCCCCTTGGCCTCCCATCACCGTCCCCCACCCTCCCATTCAGCCTCTGCGGGAGTGTCATCCTCAGCCTCTTATTTCCGTGTCTGCATCTCCTTCTGTCTCTCTGCTCCCAGTCTCTCTGTTCCGGGCTTGTCTCTCTCTCTTCTGATTCGTCTCTGTCTCCCAGCCTGTCTCAATCTCTGTCTCCCTTCCCCCGCTCCTTTCTCCCCCAACCCCTGCTCTAAATGGGTCTATTTAAAACACCCGACGCTGCCAAGTCAGAAAAGCGTCTCCTGATAAAGCGCATTAGGCGGAGGGAGGGAGGAGGGGGAGGGAGGCGGCGGGCGGATGGATTGATCCGAGCCCGTAACCCCATTAATCAGGCATCGTGGATCCCCCTCCCTCCCCCAGCTTCGGCCCCTTCAGAGCTAAAAGCCCCTTAAATATTTATCACCCCTCCCCCATGGGGGCGATGGGAGAGCTGTGTGGCCGTCGGTGTGAGCATCCCCAGCCTCCTGGTCTCCCCCCACCATCCCGTGGGTGTGTGTGTGTGTGTGTGTATACACACGTGTGCATGTGCTCCTGTGTGCATGCATGGGTGTGCACACACCTGACAAGCCCAGGGCCCAACTGCCATCTTGTTCTCCCCAAACCACTGGAGTGGGCTGTTCCCTGAGCAGCCTCTGGGGACCTTAGGTGTCTGGCCTGGCTTCTGCCCCTCCTGAAGGGTTGGGCATACAGAGTAGGGGGACCCTGGGGTCCACTGGGGGTCCTCGTGCCCCTCAAAGTGCAGGACTGGAGGACTGGCTGGCATTGAACTGTCATCCTCGGGAGGGAGGTGAGCTGTGGTTCAATGTCCAGATTCCCCCAAATTTCCAACGCAGGTCACTCGGAGAGTTGGGGACTCCAGCTTCTAAGAGTGCACAAGGTCCCTAGGAAGGCTAGTGGAAGTTCCCTCTTTCTCCTCAGAGGGCAGAAGTAGACCTGGGGTGGAATGGGGGCTTTCCCTGACCTCAGACAGGCAGGAAGGCACACTGGACCGGGAGGGGGCTCCCCGTCCCCCCTAGAGACTAGACTCTCTGGGGGTGATGTGGGACGGAGAGCCCTTCGCAGCAGAGGTCAGCCCTGAGTGAGACCGGCCGGGGCTGGTCCCAGTTGGCCTGAGAAGACTCGGCCCGGGCGGGGGAGGGGAGGCCGCGGCTGCCCCCAGGGGTGAGGAGGGGCGGGGGTGGCGGTGGGCCGGAGCCGGGAGGGTCCCTTCCCCCTCCCCTCCCCCTGCCTCGAGTGCCACATCTCCTCCTGACTCAGACAATTAGATTCAAAGGATGACCTCACTGCCTGCCGTCCCTCACTCGCTCCCTCCGCTCGCTCGGCTCGCTCGCCCGCCGCGCGCTCCTTCCTCCCCGCCTCCCGGCCCGCTAGCCGCCCAGCTCGCTCGCAACGGCTCGGCCCCCCGCCCGCCGGGACGCTCGGGGGTGGGGGGGACACGCCTGCTCCCCGGGCCGCCCGGGCCCCAGCCCCGAACCCCCGGGGGGCCCGATGCCCGCGGGCGGACGGGCGGACCCACGGAGCGCCGGAGGCACCGACGGGGCGCCTGCGCGGGGACCCAGGTCAGTGGCCGCGCGGCCGCGGGGCCGGAGAACTTGTCACCCCCGCCCGCGCCGCCCGCCAGCCCGCCCCGGCGCTTCCCGCTCCTTTCTCGGCCCCCGCCCCCCGCGGCTGCTCGGCGCTCCCCCTGCCAAGCTGTCTCTCTCTCCTCTTCTTTTTCTCTCCCCCCAGCAGCCCCCCTCTGCCTCTGCAGCCGGTGGGAGGGACTGGGACTTCCTGAGGTCCCAGGGATGGGGCCGGGGCCCACTGGCTGCAGCCGGACCAGGCCTCCAGCAAGAGGAGGGGGTCTGGCCGTGTCCATTGGCCTGGGGGAGGGGACCACCACCGGGGTGGGAAGGGGGCTACTGAGAGAGAGGCCCCGGTTGTGGGGGTGACGTCCAGGCAGAGGGATGAGCTCCCAATATCTTTCTTTTCCTGCATCCTGTGGGCCTCTTGCTTGGCTTCGTTGGTCCCCACCTCTGAGCTAAATAACTTCGGTCCCTGCGGCCAGGTCTCCTTTGGCCCCCACAGCCTGTGTTCTTTGGAGCCTTGTCACCTAGTTTCCCTTAACCCGGCTGCCTGAATTCTTTTGTCACTTTCCTTAAGTCCCTGTCACCTGGCTTCCTGGGCTTTGCCTTGCTTGGTTTCCTTAGGCTCTGCCACCCGGTGTTCCCTCCCAGGCCTGGTCCGTGGGGCCCAAGCAGGCTCTCTTTAGGATGGGGCATCAGGGCTCACACTACACCTGGAGCAGCAAGTGGTGAGGACGTCAACAACACTGACGATTGTTCCCGGGTTGGGGCCTGGCCAGCCCAGCCTGGATTCCTTTCTGCCTGGACAGCGACACAGCCTCTTCTCTTGTGATGGGGGGCGGGGCTGCAGGGTCCAAGGACGCTTTAGGATTCTTGTCCTGGTGGTTTGTTAAGGCAGCGCTGGCTTGGCCAGGGCTGTCCCCATTTCTCTTTGGGTCTGACAGTGATGACAGGGCCTTGGCAGGGGCTGGGGCTTGAGGTCAAGGTCTCATCTCCTTCCCCTTCCCCCACTTCCTGCAGCCAGGCCTGACATTCAGGTGCCCTGTAGACAGCTGTAGGCACAGAGAGGTTTCCGAGAGGCCTGGGCTCACACAGCAGGTAGCTAGGCTGGAGAAGAAGTGGTGAGGAGGAGAGGCGGGAGGGTCCTGGGGAGCAGGCTGGCTTCTGGGGCTTGCTGGCTCCTGCTGCTACCAGTGCCACCATCTCTTCGCCTGGGGGCTTCCTCACCACTCTACTCTGGCCAGGATCTCTCCTCATTCCTGAATGCTGGTGAAAGGGTGAGCAGAGAAAGGTGCCAAGTAGGGAATGGTTTTCTGCTTTCTCGATTTTTAGAAACTTTCCCTTTCTGTGTTAGGCCACCCTGAGCTTTATCTTCCCTTCCCCTAAGCACGGGCCTGGCAACCCAAGGTCCAAGCAGGGAGTGACTATTCTGGGTGTGTATGTGTGTGTTTCTCACTGCCGGGTGTAGAGGTGTGAGGGCTGAGGGTGAAGGGGGTGGGGTCTTTGGTCTCGGAGTTTCTGGAGGTGCTACGGTATCTGTGTGCAAGGGTGACTGTTCTGAGTGTGTGCTGGTATCCATATGTGAGGCCAGAACTGTTTTGATTGAGCATATGTGTGAGAGTCTGTGTGTGTGACTGTGACTGTGATTCTTGTGTGCAACGCACACCACTGTGTGCGAGGATGTGGTAGTGGGTGTCCACGTGGGAGGCCGTGATGAGTGGCGGTAATGGGAGAATACGATGCCAGTGTCTGCGAGAGGGGTGCCTGGGTGTGTCTGTGAAGTTCTAGCTGTGTGGTGGAGATGGGGGGCTTTGGGGAGCTCTACGATGGTAGCGAGAGCCTGAGTGTGCATTCTGTCTTGGGGTGAAGCGAGCACCGGGTGTGTCTGCCCCTGGATTGTGGGTGTGTGTGTGTGTGAGCGTGTGTGTGTGTGAGCATGTGTGCGCGCATACTCATGCCTGTGTTTACCCATCAGGAACAGATTGCTCTGGCTTCCCCACTGTGCGGAGGGGAGGAAGGGGGAGGAAGGATGGCTTGCTTTTGCCCAGCAGACCAGAAGCTTCCTCAGAAGTAGTGTGTGCAGTGTGCGTGCGTGGAGGGGGGTTGAGGAGAACAGCACACGTGGACAGTCGAAGTTTCTGTTCCCCCCACTCAACTCAGACTCTGTCCGAAAGACCATCTTCAGTTCTTTTTGTTACACATTGACGCTTCGCGCGCACTGCCCACCCCGCCTTGTGTGTGTGTGTGTGTGTGTGTGTGTGTGTGTGTGTGTGTGTGTGTGTGCACGCGCATGCACCCACATACACACAACGTTGCAAGCGTCAACCTCTGTGTATGTATTCGAGGTTGTGTCTGCACCGTAGTGGTGATGGGGCCCTGCGTGGGGGGTAGTGGGAGAGGCTGAGGCAAAGAGGTCTTTGTCCCAGCCCCCAAGCCTGGAGAGCGATTCTGTCCATCCTTCTGTCTCCACAGAGGGCTCTGCAGCCTCCTTCTGCCTCATCTGCTGTGAGTCTGCTGCAAGCCCCCTCCCCTGTCAGCTGAGGGAAGTCTTGGTCAGCCCCGTTGACCTGCCCATCCCCCGCCTTCCATGGAGGCCTTCCAGCTGTCTATAACCTCCTGCAGCGTCTGTTCCTCCATGAGGAGCCGCCTGGCTCCCCCTAGACCTAACCAGACTGGTGTGTGGCCCTCTTCTGCATGGAGAGATCCTCCTGATTCTCCTAGAAGCCAGGAGGGACTCTGGACTGGGGCTAGGGGGAGGGGGGTTAGCGCTTGCATCTTGGATGCTGTGAAGCTGTCCAGAGCCCATGTGCCCACGGGGAGGATATGAACTTCTCTGCCCCTTCCTGCTCCCCATTGGAGAGGCAGAGGGTTGGGTCAGATGACTTTTCAGGGAGCAAGCCTGGACCTTTCTAGAGGACTGCTCTTGTCCAGGCCTGCATACATGAGTGTGGACGAGCCAGCACCCAGGTCACCGGGCAGCACACAGGGCTCGCCTGGGGCTCCATGTGTGGGCCCGGCTGGTGTGATTTGGATGGGTATCTCTCTTGGACACCTCCCAGTGGCCCATCCAGACCCGGTACGGGAAGCGCGCAATACGCCAGCACACATGTGCAGCAGGGCACGCACATGCTGATCTCAGGGTCCCCACGGTGCAAGAGGTTGGGGGGTGGGGGGCGTGAGCACTCAAGAGTCCAAGCCGCTGCCAAAATCCATTGGAATCTTGTCCCCCCCCCCAGGCCCCCGTCTCCGGCTGTGGAGGTCACAATAGCAGGTGCGGATACCGCCCCCCCAATTCATTCATGTTGGGCTGCCTCCTTTTCCACAACCTCAGCCAGAGACTGGAGCTGGGGGACTGCTCCCACCCCCCGCCTCCCTCCTGGCCCCCTCCCACTGGTGCTTAGCTTCATCCTGCCCCCCTTCTATGAGGGAGGAGTGGCGCTACGTTTGGGCAGTGTCCTTCCCCCAGAGCATGGGGGGCTTGCCCCTGGAGTGTGTGGGGATGGGGTGGCATCGGAAGAGGAGATAAGGCTTGAACCCAGGCACAGCTTCTGGGTCCTGTGCCCCTTAAGGTGGGTGGGGGGCCGCTGAGAGGAGGGCTGGGTCTGGATTCAAAGAGAAAGAAAGAGACCAGAGACTCAGAGACAGAGAGAGACGCCATGGGGAGTGGGAGCCTGCCCCATGGCCAGCCAGCCCCAGCCCAGGAGCTGGCCCCTGACCTGGGCCCGCCCCCTCCCCCATGGGGGGCCTGCCGGGCCAGCTGCCAGGGGCCAGGCCTCCCTCCTTGGCCTCCCCCCCACCCCCGGCCTCTGGACTCCTCCGGCCTCTGCCCCCACCCTCACCGCCCACGCTGTCCAGGCTGCCTAGGCCTGGTGGGATCTGGGGGCCTTCTGGCCTCAGCCCCTCCTCCCGCTCCTGGAGCTTCCCGCCCGCCCAGACTGTCTCTCCTGGGCTCCCCCTCGGCCAGCCGGGGCCGAGCCTCCCTGCCCACCATGCCCTTGTCCCTATCTCTGCCCCTGCTCTGTCCCTCGTTTTCTCTCTCCGTCCCCAAGAGTAGGTGCCTCTCTTCCTCCCTTCACCCTAATTTCTCTGCAGGTCTGAGGCCTGTAGAGTTTCCCAGGCCTTTGAATCAGTGGGTTCTTTTGTCCCAGGTTCTTGCCTCATTCCCAGGATGTGTCCCCTAGGGCAACTGCAGGGCGAAGAGAAGGGGATGAGGCCCCAAGAGAGAGTGCCTTTCCCCTTTCCTGGAGGATTCCAGAGCCTGGGGTTGCTGAAGGGGACTGGAAGCCATGGAGATATCCCCATGGCCCCCGCTGTAGGCCAGATGCTCTCCATCAGAGAAACACTCCTGACCTCACCCCAGCCCCAGGCCAGTGACCTTCACTGGGTCTCAGTTTCTCAAAGGCACCACGTAGGCCCTCGCTGTTCATTCATTTTCCAGGCCAGACTGAGCCCACCTGACCCACACCAACCAACACCCTGAAGCCTAAAGCTCTGAACACACTATTGCACATCAGCACACACTCAGTCAGAGCTGGGCTCCAGGCATTGGTGCTCAGAACTCCCACCCTCACCCTGTATGTGGCAGGGATTCCTCAGGGTTGGGTTGATTAACTTAACCTGCCCTCTTTCTGCAGGATGAATAGGGGCTTTCTCAAATTCACACTTCCCTTTCTCAGGTTTTGCCTTCGGCTGGGCAGGGGGTGAGGGTCGGGGCTCAGGGTACCTGCGACCTTGCTGGGACCGGTGAGAGGGGTCTTGGGCCCTGGATCCTAAGCCAGAAACTTGGTAGTTGAGATCCCTGATCCGGAGCCTGTCACTCTGTCAGTGTAGTGGCTGGAGACTGTCAGCCTCCATGGTGTCAACATTTCTGCAGGCTGGTGTTAACTCTGCGTGACTGTCCATCTTACTGAGTCTGTCAGCCTCCCTGTATCACTGTGGATGTCACCGTCATTGTCAGCCTTGAGTGAGTGGCAGTCTCGTTGCATCTTTGATACCAAGGTTACTGTCACTGTGACTGTGTCAGTGTCAACAGGTGTCGTCCCCCTGTTTGTTGGCGTCACTGGATGTGACTGTCACTCAGTGCATCGTTATCACTGTAGTGACTGTCTGTACCCGTGGGCATTGTCAGCTGTGCACCTGTGTCATTTTAGTGAATGTTGTTATTACTGTGTAGTGGTGTCCTTGTGTCGTCGTGGGACATGATGGTAAGTTGGGGGCCAGGATGGTCTCTTGATGAGTCACCTGTGTGTGTGTATGTGGCGACACTGGGCTTCTGTGTTGGGAGAGGTGCTGGGCTTCTGCTCACAAGGGGTTTGGGCTGCTGGGCACTTGGTAGTGGGGTGCCTTCTGCTCTCTCCTCACTGCTGGGTCTGGGGCTGGAGGCCAGGCTGGCCCTCTGGAAGGGTCTATGGAGCCTGGGCCAGTTCACATAGCCCTCATCTCGGGCTTTACAGCATTTATGCTCTAGATCTATCCCAGAGCCGTGGGTGTGGACTTGGAAAATTCCTGGGAAAGATGCTCTTTGCCCTGGGATGGGTGACCTGAGGTGAGCTAGGGCAGGGCAGAGGTGTAGCCTGGATGTCTCTGGCCTCAGCTTCCCTACCTGGGAATGGGTCCAGCTGGGACTCGGAGGGAAGAGGGAAGTCAAAGTGGCCTGGGACTTCCTGGGCCTGTAGGTGGGGTGGGGTTTCCAGCCACTCTTATCCCCTAGGGGCTAGGCTCTTGGCTTTATGGGCAGAAGCCCCCCAGCCCCCTGGAAGCCCTGCTTTTGTCTCAGATCCGCCAGTATGGCCGCACTGACAGCATCCTCCCCTTACACTGCCGGAGCTGAGTCGGCTTAGAGAGATGCTGTCAGTGGGCACAGAGACCCTGCTTGTGTCTTGTTTCTGTCGCTCTCTCCAGGTCATGTCTCTCCCGCTGCCCTTGGATCTCTGTTAGTATCGTGTGCTCCCTGTGTTTTGCTGTGTCTCTTCTTCCATTTCTCCCTGTGTTGGTCTTTTCTTGTCCCTCAGGGATTCGGCTCACAGCTTTCCCTCTCTGTTCCCCTCTCCCTGGGTGTCTCCCTTTTCCGGGTGCCCCCAACCGTGCAGCATCTGCTTGGTACCCCATCCCCCTGTCTCTGCAGCTCTCTCAGCAGCACCCGGCTCCCATGGCTGCAGCCTCTTTGGCCCAGGGCCCGGCCCTTACAGTAACTCATCGGGCTGATGGAGGCGACTTTGATGAAGAAGCCACCCCTCCCCCTGTGGGGACCCGCATGTGTGTGTGTGTGTTTGCTTGTATGCATTACACTCGTGCCAGGCCTTCTCCTCACCCACCACGCCCCTCCCAGCTGGGACCAGGAAGGAGCTGGAAGAAGAGGACCACCCTGTCTCTCTACTCCCATCCTGTCATCTAACCTCTGTCCCCTGTCTGCCCATCTGCCTCCCAGGCCCTGGGTCCTCTCCCATGTGCTGGGCAGCAGGTTGGCCCTGAGGTAGAGTTTCTTGCTGGCTGTGAGGAGAAAAGTGGATGGTGGAGATGTTAGGGGAGGGTCTGAGGGCTCCCTGCAAGGGTTGAAGGCGGAGGGAAGTTGTGGGGAGCGGGGGGAACCAGGTGGGCTTCCAGCCTCTTATCTGATTCTCACACCAGCTCTGAATTTAGAGCTGGCTCATCCTGGGTTCCTTTCTTGGCCCCACCACTTGCTGACTGTGTCCTTGGCCATTGTCTTAACCTCCTAAGCCTGAGGAGTAGCTGGAGAGGGGGGAGTGGCTGAGGGTCAGGAGCCAGGCCAAGTGGTAGCAAAGGCCTCAGGAGTTGCAGATGTGGGAGGGGTTGCCGAGGCCAGTCGGGGCCTAGAGAGGCGAGCCATGCCAGGGAGGGGCAGCCGGGGCTCCAGCAGCCACGGCTAGAGGAGCACCAGGTGCAGCGGGGAAGACTGGCCTGGGCAGGGGCAAGGGCAGCCGTGGGCAGGCAGGAGCCCTTCCCCAAAGGAGCCCCCAGAAGTCAGATTCTCCCCACTCCCCCACCCCCACACCGCTCCAGGCTGACACCCGCACTGCTCTAGCCCTCTCTGCAGTGTCTCTGGCTGTTTCTCTGGCAGCGTTTCTGACGGTGTCTCTGGCAGTGTGTCCGACTGTGTGTCTGAGTGTCCCTGGCAGTGTTCTGAGTGCTGTGGATACTTCCTGACTGAGCATCTGGCTGCGTCTCTGGCCCTCTCTCCGGCTGTTTTTCTGGGTGTATGCCTGTTTGCGTCTATCAGTTTCTCTGGTATTTCTCTGCTTGTGTGTCAGGCAGTTTCTCTGGCAGGGTTTCTGACAGTGTCCCTGGCCTGTGTCGCTGATGGCTGCTTCTCTGACTGGGCTTCTTGCTCTTTCTCTGATATATCTGCCTGCATCTGGCTGAGTGTGGTACGGTGTTTCTGGTGGGTCCTTTGATTGTGTGTTGGCTGTTCTCTGGCCATGTCCCTGGCTGGTTATCTGGTTGATCTACCTGTTTCTCTGGCTTGTGCCCCACACAGTCTCTCCAGCCTGTGTGTAGGCTCGCTCTTTGGGGCTCTGTCTCTTGTTGGGGGCAGAGTCTTTGCTGTGTGTCTGACTGTACCTCTGGTAGTGGCCCTGGTTGAGTGTCTGGGAGTGGTCTGTCTCTGGATCTCTGCTTCTGTCTTGTTGACAGAACTTTGTCTCTCTTCAAGACTGGAGTGAGAGAGATTTGGAACCTCTTGGGCAGGAGATGGTTGTTTCCCTCTCCTTAGGTGTAGGTGTGTGCTGGGGTGGAGCAGTGTGAGGGCAGCTGGACCCATCCTAGAAGCAGGACAACACACTGAGGGGCCACTGGATCCATCCTGGCTTCCGGAAACACGTCCTAACTGTGCTGTGTGTACCCATGTGGGAGTGTGCAGACACATGTACATCTGCTGGACTGGGGCTCTCAGGCTCCTGGGCTGGAGGGCGATAGGCTGGGGTCCCTGACTGGGACGTATATCTGAAAATCCTTCATCCTTCTCATGGTCACTGGTGTCCACTAAAGCAGAAACCACATCTGACCGGCTCACAACGTACCACTGCCCTGATACCCTGCTGCTCTGAACTTCCCAGAGCCCTGCCGGGCAAGGCTCACCTGGGGGTGGAGGGGGGGCAGGTAGGCGTAACATGGTAGGGCAGATCCCAGAGTCTCCCCAGGAGCATGGCAGGGGCCTTCCGTTCAAGGCAGCTTGGAGATGTATAGACCTCCAATCAAGTTAAAGCATTACCCTTTCAGTTTGCAGTGTTTATAGCTAATTAGCTAACCTCACCAGTAAAGTTATTTTTTTTCTAGAAAAATGGCCCTAGCATTACCAGTGTTCTATAACTCATCTGCGGTTGACTACATCCTGCAGCCAGCTTCCTTATCGAACAACAAACCACTGTAGGTTGCCTTCTACCATCTCAGCAAACCTTTGCCTACAGATGCCAATAAGGTTATTTTCTGTTACTTGAAGAGGGTCCTGAGCTCCATTAAGAAGGGCGCTTGGGGTCAAGGTGCCCTGGCCCTAGGCCTGGGATTTCCCAGTCTTCCCTGAGAATGGGGTGGCGGTGGGGGGCTCCCCAGGCAGCTGCTGCCTGGGCTGATGCTACCCCTTTCCCCGCCGTCCACTTTTTTCCCAGCAGATGGCTGCTCCTGTCCCGTGGGCCTGCTGTGCCGTGCTCGCTGCTGCTGCTGCCGTGGTCTACGCCCAGAGACACAGTCCGCAGGGTGAGTGCTGGGCGGGTGGGGGGCGAGGGGCGCTCCAGAGCTGAGCAGGACCCTCTCTGGCATAACTGTATGCACCCACTCAAGAGCCACATACTGCCATGTGCTGGCATCATCACACATGAACATGAGTTGTGTGACCCACTGACATTGTCCCAAAAGCACAACCCCCCAGTCACTGCTGGGTGGTTTCATGCTGATGGCATCTCTGGCTGAAGATTGTCCGATCCTCTTCCCACTAGGATACAGGGTACAGGTGGCTTAGATGGTAAAGAATCTGCCTCCCATGCAGGAGACCCGGGTTTGATCCCTGGGTCAGGAAGAGCCCCTGGAGAAAGGCATGGAAACCCATTCTGGTATTCTTACTTGGAGAATTCCATGGACGAGAGGAGCCTGGTGGGCTACAGTTCGTAGGGTCGCAAAGAGCTGGACACAACTGAGGAACTACATTGAGGGCAGCCAGGGACAGGACCCTGTACAGTATCCGGTGAAGTGGGGTCCCTTCAGGTTTATGGGGGGTGCAGTGGGAGGCACTGGGAGAGACAGTGGGTAAGAATGCCCCTCGCTTATCCTAGAAGGAATACAGGGACAGGGATGGAGGCCCCAGAACACGCTGAGGGGATGGGCAGGATAAGTGGGAGAAGGCTCGCCCACCAGTGAGCTGGGATGGCTGGAGGGGCGGGGGGTGCCCAGGCGGGGCCATTGGTCGCCTCCTCCCCTTCCTGGACCACTTGTCCAGTGCAAGGTGTGTCTTCCTCACAGGAACACAAACACGCAGAGCAGAGACGGGGGCACCCCTGCTGGGAAGGGTGACCACGTGACCCCTAGCCCGTCTGCATTTGAGGCAGCACTTCAGGTGGCCACATTAGCCCAAGTTCTGACCTCAAAACTCCTCGAATGAGGCTCCAAGTGTAGGGAGCTCCCCCCTTAGTTGTGTCCTGCCCCCTACCTCAGCTGGCCCAGGTAGAAGCAGAGAAGGCGGGGCCCAGGCACATAGCAAGCCCGGATGACTGAGCTCCATGACCCTCAAGGCTGTGGGTTCACAGAGTTCAGTAGGTCAAGGCTCCCGTGGCCTCTTCCTTGTGAACCCAATGCTGAGGCCCAGAGAGATCCTGGCCTACCTCAGGGCTGCTCCCCAGTGGGTAGGGACTGAAGGGACCACCAGGCCAGCCCATCGAGCCCCACCTGCAGTCGGCATGCCAGGGGCTCCTGTATTGACCTGACCAGCCCAGGCCTGCTGGTGGCCTCTCCCAGTGGCCTGGCCCCTGCCCTGTGGGGGACGTAGGCTGCATCTTTGGGTGTGAGACTGTCCTTGTGCACTGGACTGTGTTCTTGTGTGGGTGAGGCTGTGTCCCTGTTTGAGTGCATTTCTCTGTGGTTATATCCTTGTGGGCTGTGCCCTGTGTCCTGTGTCCAACGTGGCCAGTATGTGACTGTGGCCTGTGAGCAGTTGTGTCCTCGTGGCTGAGACTTTCCACCATGCATGACTGTCTCTCTTTGTGTCTGCTTTCTGTGTTTGTGTCTCTGTGTGTGAGACCACGTGTCTGTGTGTAACTGTGCCTCTCGCTGACAGTGCCATTCCTCTACACGTATGTCATCATCACGTCCCTGCATGGGACGGTGTCCCAGTGTGGCCTTGACCTGTGGATGGTTGTCCTGTGTGTGTGTGCTCTTCTCATGGTGACGGTCCTCATCCTATATGTGTGGTGATGTGAAGTTGCTTAGGACACCCTGGGGGGGACCGTTTCCGGCATGTGGTCCCCATGTGAGCCTGTGTGCACAGGTGTGAGGGAGCCGTCGGCTCTGTCCCTGTGCGTTCCCCGTGTCCATGACCTCATCCTGTCTCTGTCTCTTATCCTGGCTTCTAACAACCTTTTCACAGCTGATTCCTTCGGAGCATTTGTCACTGCGTCAGGGCCAAGAACCCCATCCTCCCCCTGCGGCTTGATTTAATTTCTGAAATGGACAGCACATCAGTAGGGGCACCCATGGGGCGGGGGGTGGGGGGAGCTGTCCAGAGACAAAGGGTTGAATCACGGCCATCTTTGGAGCTGTGGCGTGGCCATGTGTATCGCTGCTGTTGTGTCATTGTAGCAGTTGTGACGCCGTGAGGGTCGCCTCACGTTTTCCCCTGCCTCTGCCCTGTGGCCTGTGGTGGTCACCTGTCATTGCGTTGTCGTGTCTTTCCTCCTGCCCTGCCCTTCCATGGTTGGTTTGTCATTGTTGTCAGCTTGTGTGTTTCCATTTCCTTTGTGAGGCAGACAGGGTTGCCGCGTTCTGTGTTACCCCGCTGCCATCACATCTGTTGTGCCGTCGGTGGGTGTCCTTCTCTTGCTGCTGTTCCTGCCTGCCCCAATATTAGTGAGCCATGCTGGGGCCACATGAGTTCTGAGCCTCTGTTGGTCAGTGTTGCTGTAGTGCCCCGGGGACTGTAATGACCACGCCCCTCTCCCCCTGCTCTTCCTGACCCCCCGACGGTCAGTTTTCAGCCTCCTCCTAAGGCAGCTGGATGCAGAATCTCTGCTGGGGTGGGGGGCGGTGTGCAGAGAGAGGGGCTTGGCCTGCTTCCTGGAAGCTCCAGGTTTTTGGAAGGGAGGCTGGAGGGGGGCTCGGGGGCTAGGGCTGGTGGACTGGGGGGGGCTCAATGGCTTGAGCCCTGGACCCTGGGCCTCTGGTCAGAGGGAGGCCCCCAGTCAATCTCTGCTCTAGCCTCACAGCTGCGGCCTCCAAGGTCCCCCCCAGCCGCCGCCCTTCCGCCTGTTCATCCTCTGTTCGGCTGGTCCCAGGCCCCACGGACGAGTGGTCAGGGCTGGCGGGGTTTCCTGCTTCCCTGTCCTTTGACAGGGACAGAGAGGCTCAGAGAGGGGCAGGACGGAGCCCTGCAGACACACAGGGATTGGCCTGGGGAGGGCCACAGAGGCAGCAACTGGGGACAGATGTTCCAGCCCAGAGAAAAGCAGGGCTGGGGAGGGGGTGTGAGGCAGGGGAAGGGGGCCTGGCAGCGTAGGGGGATCCCTACCTCCTGCGGCCCCAGTGGTGTTAACAAGTCTAATTAAGAGGCCACTGGCCCAACTTAATTGGCTCGTTAACAGGAATTGCCTCTGAAAATCCCCCAACTCAGCAGGGTGGCTCTCTAGAGGGGAGACCCAGGGAGTGTTAACGAGGGATCCGGCAGCCCCCTCTCCCTCCACGCCCCCTTGCTCTGCCCCTCCCACCCTTACTGCACAGAACTTCAGGTCTGGGGAAGCATCTATCCTTCCAGGCTGAGGGGCGGGATGAGGAGGGCAGGCCCGTGTCTCCCCGTGTCTCCCTGTGCCCTGCTGCTCGGTGTCCAGGACTTTCTCTGTCCCACTGCCTCCCCCACCTTGCTCTCCTCTCTATAGTTGCCCCCTCCGCCCTTCCACTCCAGTCTCCTGGGCTCTGTCCATCATGCCTGGGCGGCTGAGGCCAGGGCTGGGCTTTGCTTTGGGCTCTGACAGGCCCCTCCTGGGGGCAGGAGAGTCAGGGTCAGAGCTCCTGCAGTCCCTGCGCTCCCCCACCCCCACCCGCACCCTATGCAGTTCCTGCCTCACCACCACGTTGACAGCTGCCAGGCGCTCCCTAGGGCTCCTGTGCCCACTCTTCCTCCTTCTGCTGCCCTGGACTGCTGGGGCACAGGGCCTTGTCGGGGGTTCAGAGTTGTCGGGGAGAGGGAGAAAGGCAGGACACAAAGACAAGGATGGAGAGGATGAAGAGAAGGGAAGAGAAAGAGGAAGGAGTTCAGGAGGGGGCCCCTTGGCTCAGCTTGCCTGGCTAGCAGATGTCAGTGACTGGGGCTGGGCCTCTTGGTGGCAGGAGGCTGGGGTTATGGGGGTCAGGAAAGCTTTCAAAAGGACCTGGTGACTGGAGGTGACCTAGGTCTTCTGTCCCAGCACTCTACACAAACTCTCTCTCTCATACACGCACACAGGATCACCCAGTCACACACAGAGTCCCCAGACACGCATGCACACGTCCAAGTTTGGAGACACTCACATACTTGTGCCCTTGCACGCCATGAAGGAATTTTGCAGATCCCTTGTCTCCTCAAGACACTCGCGCCCTGAGCCTCAGGGGGCCTGCTCTCGCTATCATCTGGGAGTGCTGGGCCAGGCTGTGACCTCTGACTTCTGCCTGTGCCTTCCCCACCCGCCACAGAGACTCCCCACGTGCAGTACGAGCGCCTGGGCTCAGACGTGACTCTGCCGTGTGGGACTGCCAGCTGGGACGCAGCGGTGACGTGGCGGGTGAATGGCACAGACCTGGCCCCCGACCTGCTCAACGGCTCTCAGCTCGTGCTCCGGAGCCTGGAGCTGGGCCACGGCGGCCTGTACGCCTGCTTCCACCGGGACTCCTGGCACCTGCGCCACCAGGTGCTTCTCCATGTGGGCTGTAAGTGTGACTCCCAGCCCCTCGCGTGACCCCCGCTGCATTCAGTGGGGGAGCCAGTGAGGCCCAGGCCCTCGGCCCCAATCACATCCCCTTCCTGGTGGTGTGGAGGTCCTGACCCCTGTCCGCTGACCTTGTCTAAGCCTACTGTTCTGACCTCTGAGCCCAGTGTCGCCCCCTGAGTCCAGACCCCTGGCATTTTGCACTGGTATCCACCCTCCACTGGAGGTCTTTGAGACTCAGAAATCCTGTCCCCTATGACAAGATGGGCTCAGGAGGGCTGGCAGGGCACGGCCCATGTGCAGCCTGGTGGGAGGAATCCTAGGTCACAGCTCCTAGCTGGGTTGGCCTCGTTCCAGTGCATGCTCTCCCAGGGGCTGGCTGCGAGGGCCTTGGGGGAGAAAATGGGATATCTGGTGATGCTGGCAGAGGTGTGGGCAGTCTAGGAGGCCCCGGGGAAGAAGGAAGGCTTCCTGGAGGCTGAAAGGGCCTGGGAAGGTCACTTGGGTTGGTGTAAATGGCAGAAGGGAGCTGAAGGAGGGGAGGGACATGATCAGGGTCACGTTGTTAAAAGATCTTTCTCATTGTCCTGCAGGGCTGGCAGGTGGGTGGGCAAAGCAAGGGGCAGGAAGGAGGCTGTTGCTGGGATGCAAGAGAGTGGAGGAGGACCTGGGACTGGAACATGGGGTTGGGAAGCTGAGAAGAGTGATTTCGCCTCCAGGAGTCGCTGATGGATCGGAGATAGGGAGAGTGGGAGAGTGGACAGTGGGAAGAGTCAAGACAGCTGGTAGGACCGATCGCTGCAACGGAGACAAGGTGCAGGGGTCAGCTGGAGGAGGAGACAGTGTGTTCTGTTCATGCGGTGTCTCAGTTTGGCTTTCCCTGGAATCAGAACCCAAGATGATAGTTCGCAGGCAAGTAGTTTATTTGGCAGGTGACAGAAACATCATTGGGGCATGGGAGAATGATAGAGAAAAGGAAGTGAAGTTAGCCAATAAAGAGGGAGTTACCTAGCCATTGCTTCTGGGCACCCTGCTGAGGGAGCTCTGGGAGCTGAGGAGGCAGAGCAAGTGCCTTGGAGTTCTCCTGCCTGAGGGCTGAGGGAGCCCGGATGCTTACACACTGAGGAGTGGGGGCGGGGGAGGGGAGGCTTTCATTCCCCAGCACTTTTGGCCTGATGCCCCGGCAGGCAATGCAGGTTTTGGTGGCCAAAGAAAGCTCTTAGGCAAATAACTGCAGAGGCGGTCAGCGGGTACGGGTGAGGGATCTGCGGCACCATCTGCTATAGATGTTGGGTTTTGGTCCCTGGGGGACAACCAGGAGTAGATGGCTGGTAGCCAATGGATCTGAGGTTCTGGGACTCAGGGAGAGGCCTGTGCTGGAGATGGGAATTGAGAGGTGGGGGGGTTTGTCAGCATTAATTCTTTGGGAGACGATGAGATGGTCAAGGGTGAGGCTGTGGGATGAGGAGAGAAGAGGACCCAGGACCCGCTGTAAAAGGGGTTGATCGAAGGAAATGAGCCACAAAAAGAGATTGGAGATCAGAAGGAGCCCAGCAGGACGGGAGAAGGGGGAGCAAGTGAGTGCGATTCAGAAGAGGCGTTAGGAAGCTCAGGAGGAGGAGGTTATCAGTGTTGCTGAGGGTCAGCTGGGCAGGTCCTTGGTGGTCAGCCGGAGCCATCAACTGACAGAATAAATACTCTGAACATAGTTTTGTTTCTTCTCTTTTTGAGCCAAGGATTCAGGCTTCTCTGGCCTCATCCCATTTGGGCGATACACCCCACTCTACTTACTCCCTTGGAGTTGCTTTCTTTACTCCCTCTGAGCTGCCGAGGGGAAGAGATGCTTGAGGGGCCTGAGAGTGGGTCCTTGCCCCATTGTCAGGCGATAGGTGTGGACAGCCATGGGAAATGTTAGGCCGAAGGGTTGCTCAGCGTGCTCCACGAAAACACTGACCCATCAGTGGGGCCAGAGGAGAGGGGAAAGTATGTTTTGGTAGGGATGTTCCTTTCCCCACAGAAAAGCCTTTTTACATGTTTAAACTGGAGAGATGGCAGTCGTAACAAAACGTCTTAGTCGCAAGCCCAGGGTGGAGTGACTCCTGCCCACTGGAGTCTTCCTGGCCCACCACAGGGTACCCTAGAAGTGGACCACGCAGCCTAGCCCTGGGCCCTCACATGGGGAAAGAGGCCACATGCTGAGTGGCATGCAGGGAGGATGAGGCCAACTTGGCACCAGCCAGCCACACCCGTGTCTTATCAGCTTGAGCCCCAGAAGTCTTCTGATGGACAAAGCTGGCTGTGATGGCCAGGCCTGGGTGACTCCGGCCCTCGTTCCCAATTTCTTGAGTTTCTTTGAGAGGTCACTGAAGGGAGATTGGGTCTACAAGTAAGGCGGTAGCCACGCCCACAGGCCATGCCCACAGCTGCTGTTTGTGACCAGAGCCCAGACTTTTTCTGTATAGCGCTGACCACTCTTCAGGCCCTGCCTGTCAGAGGGGTGCTGGCCATGAATTGGCTGTAGCATTAGTAACAGGTACTTATCTCGCATTGCCTTGTTTCCTTCTAGGGTTGGTCAGAGGAACAGGGGACATTAATCATGATTGTTTCAGTCACTTTATATTAGTAACAAGAGACTGGGTTTGGCAACCTTCAATATCAAATTATCCTTCTCACCAGCGCTCAGAGAACAGGACAGAGTTACCCCTGATTTGTGGGCCATTCAGACTAAAAATTATTTAATATTTATCTTAAACATGTAAGATTTTCGTGTCTCTATTTCCAAGGGAACCTGATCATAAAAATATTCTGTTGTAAGTCCCCTTAACCAGGCTGATCCCTGAACTGCTTCCTTTTGACCCACCTTTCTGCCCTCAGGCAGATGTTCACACCCCCTTCTAAAGAGGCCCCTACCCAAGGTGATGAAAGGACACCCCCCGACACACACATCAGGAAGCAGGACCACAAGGTTCCTTTTAGTAGCATCCTTTTGTTTGCCTAGACAGTGCTAATTCCATGTCATTCTGATTTTGAGCTGAAATAAATCAGAGATTGACTAATTTTAAATAGACAGTTCCTTGTCCAGTTTTTAAATATTCGTATTTGATTGGTTAGGACAGGAACTCTAGTCCCCCTGGTTCAGCACTGCTTCCTCCTCAGCTCTGTTTGCTGGGAAGGAAAGAGAAGCCTGTGGTTGAGGAAGTTGGGGAGAGAAAAGATGGGTGGAAGGTGGGCATTTAGGAGTCCAGAAGAGATGTCACGAGATAAGGTTAGGACGGCCATGGGCCCTGAATGCCCAGGCAAGAGGAGGAGGAGTAGTGTGGGTGCGGCCTGGGAGGGCTGGAGCTGGAAGGGTCACCCCGCCCTGCCTGGCCTGATCTGGCCTGGCCAGGGGCGTGGGCAGCCTGCCCCTCCTCCTCTCTGAGCCGTTGGGCAGGCCTTATGCGTGCCGGGGGCTCCAGCCCAGGCAGGCTGGCGAGATGAGAGGAAAAACATGCGGTTTGGTGGGCTGGACATGGAAAAACAAGCCAATTAGGAGGAAAACAAACAAACCCTGGGCCAGCGAGGGTACATGCACGCAGGCACACGCACACACGGCCCCGCGTGGGGCGCTAGGATGCCCTGCTGCAGGCTGATGCTGTCATTTGGGCATCTCAGGAGCCCCCACAGGGGCGACTCAGCAAGTCTGGGCACCCCGGAGCGTGCATGTTTGTGATAACGTGACACGCATGTGCACGGGCTTTGGCTCACACACATGCTCTCACACGGCGTTCTGCTCATATGTGTGAACACACTGGGCACCTTCCCACACCCACGGTTTGAAAAACACCTTCAGGCTTAAGGTCTGTCTCACACACAGTATCGCAGGTCCGTGTCTTGCCATCACTGTCTCACACACAATAGCGCATTCACATGCCTCTGTACAGAGGACACCGCGGCCACGCGGCCTCAGACATGTGAACAGTCCCCACATCGTATGGCCTCACCCCGCATCCCACACAAACACAGTCATCTGGCCAATCCCAGTGACACAGCTGCCCGGACTCCCAGTCACACACAGGAAGCCCATCAGAGTTCCACACGCCGCCTCACAACTGCAGTCTCTCACAAACAGCTTCTCCCCTGACGTGCAGCACACTCACAACAGGCCTCCTAATTGCACACTGTCCCACAACCTCACACTTGGTCTCTCACAGCACCCCCACCTCCACCCACCCAGTCCCTCAGCTGGGCTCCAGCTGCAGCGAGTCACTCCTTTTCTTCCTTTTCTTTGTTTTTCTTTCCTCCTTTTCCCTCTGAGAAACCTGGTCCCTGTCAGGAAACCCAAGCCCTTCCCTACTCAGGGCCCAGGGCCAGGCAGGAGTAGCCAGATGACAGACAAAGCCCTGCCCCCCACCGCCCCCCATGACCTGCCCAGTCAGCCAGTCAGAGAGGGGAACTGGTTTGAGGGGAAGGTTTGAGGGGAGGCTCGTCTAAGGGGGGAGGATGGTCAGAGGGGAATGGAGGGAGCTGGTCAATGGGGAGGCGAGTCCGTCCCTCCTCTGCCCTCCAGAGTCCCAGGTGGCAGGGAGCTGACTCTGCAGGCTTCAGTCCTCACCCCCCCAGCGCCCTCTCCTTTGAAGCCTGGGCTAAGGGAGGGTGGGGCGGGGTGCGGGGGGAGTGGAGGCTTCTCAGCCGACCTCGGAATGTCCTTTCCTCCTGGGGTGACTGCCAGCTCTGGCCTGGCCCACAGGCCCCCACAAGGCACTTCCTGTGTCCTTGGCCGCCCCCCCCACCCCCATGCCTCTGTGCCCCTGGGCAGATAGGCAAGGGATATGTGAGGCTCACAGGATGAACACAGGACAGACACAAGATGAACTCAGCGCCAGGAAGGCTTCCCAGGGGAGGCAGACCGTGGCGGGCGGCAGGCAGGTTGCCCGTTGTGCAGGCTCCGCTGGCCCCCAACTCTCCCTGCAGGCCTGGGGCTGGAGACATCTCAGCCCACGCCGTCACCCACTCTGCCTGCTACACACAAGCTGCCCTCGTGCCCCTCTGACCCCCTCATCACTCCTATCTGCTCTCATGCCTATCTGTCCCCCTCATCACTCCTGAGCTGGCCTCGTGCCCCCTGACATCCCTAATTGCTCTTGAACTCCTCTAATGCCCTTCTGACCCCCTCACCACTCCTGAGCTCCCCTCATGCCCCTCTGGCCCCCTCATCACTCCTGAGCTCCCCTCACACCTCTCTGGCCCCCTCATCACTCCTGAGCTCCCCTCACACCTCTCTGGCCCCCTCATCACTCCTGAGCTCCCCTCATGCCCGTCTGACACCCTCATGACTCCTGCTGCAGAGCTGGATCGCTCCCTGGGGGTCTGAGCACATACATACCTCACACATACTGGGCATGAACACGAAATCACACAGAGTCACTCACAATCACGTGCACCCTGGATAAGAGCCCACAGTTCCCCGTGTATCACCACAGCCACTCAGCAGGCGTAGACATGCCCTCCCCTTCACCATCCCTGGCTTATTGAGCTGCCCCCTCCCACTTCCTGTCCACCTGTCAGGCAGGGGGCGGGGCGGGAGGGCACAGAAGGGAGGTGTCAGTATCCCCGGAGCTGTGGACGGACATTCCTTGCCTGGGTCAGATCACAGAAACTGCCTCCTTCCAGGAACCTGAGCCGGCTGTCCTCACGCCTTACCCAACACCCGAGGGTTGGGACAGCTGGGCTGAGTGCTCACAGCAGCAAAAAGTGGTTAGAACGCAGGGAGGACTTCCCAAGTACGTAGGTGTGGTCATGCCGGTGGGTATTCCCATCCTGGTGCTTGGCAGTGGCTCTGGCTTGCTGTGTGACCCCAGGCATGTCCCCAGCCCTCTCTGGCCCTCTGCGTTCCCCAGAGTAAGGCAGCTGCTGACTGTATAAAGGGCTTCTTAAAGGGTCTGATGGGGACTGGGGCTGGGGTGAGTACACGCCAACGGAACAACACACACACACACAGTCACACGCGTAGGCATGTGGTGTGAGCTGCATATACGGACCCTCCTACATACATTCCCACATTCCATCGCACGTCATTCACTCACGTCACACACACACACGTAACACATACATGAACGTGAACAGTGCTGTCGTTTGTGTGGAGCCCCCAGGGCTGTCTTGTGTTCCTTGTTCTCTCCTGAGGGGAAGCCTGGAATGTGTCTTCGGCTGGGAGTGCACCCTGATCACCCCAGCAACCAGAGGACCCGGTGGAGCCCCCCACCCTTGACCTCTGTTGCAGTCTCCCTCTGGAGATGGACGCAAGGTGGCAGGAGACGTGGGGCTGGGGCCAGTTCCCCCAGACATCACCTCCATCCCGTGATTGATGAGCTGAGGCCCGCAGCCCCCTGCTCCCCATGGTTCCCGCCTCCATTGAGCAGGTGGAGGGGGGGCTCCCTCTCCATACAGCCCTTGTTTTTCTTTAATTAAACATCTGGCTCTCTGTGGCCTGGGAAGCCTCAGACCCTCGCTGACAGCACTTCCCACCCCCACCTCTGGCATTGCTGTTGGGTTGAAGAGGGAGAGCTGGGGTTTTGGGGCCCACCTGTCCCCACACTTGCACCAGGGACTGGGGGCTCAGGAACGCCCTGACCGTGCTGTCCTCGACCCCCCCTCCCCAGTGCCGCCGCGGGAGCCCGTGCTCAGCTGCCGCTCCAACACTTATCCCAAGGGCTTCTACTGCAGCTGGCATCTGCCCACTCCCACCTACATCCCCAACACCTTCAATGTGACCGTGCTGTGAGTAGACACACCCAGGACCCGGTCCAACCCTGACCTCTCCCGGGCCCCCTCCGTGCCCTCCATCCATACCCTGTAGCCCAGCCTTGGGCTTGACCTTCTCCCAGCCTCCACCCTGCCCGATCCTTGAGGTTGGTGATGGTGCCTGGGCTTCACCCCTCCCCAGGCATGGCTCCAAAATGATGGTCTGTGAGAAGGACCCGGCCGTCAAGAACCGCTGCCACATCCGCTACATGCACCTGTTCTCCACCGTCAAGTACAAGGTCTCGATAAGTGTCAGCAACGCCCTGGGCCACAATGCCACAGCCATCACCTTTGATGAGTTCACCATCGGTGCGTGGGGATTGCGGGGAGGGAGGGGGGTCCCTGCTGCATCCTGCAGTGGGAGTGTGTAAGTGGATGTTTGCCAGAGGTGTGTATGAGCACGCGTGGGGATGTTCGCGAGTGTCTGCCCAGGTGTGTGTGGAATGTATAACATGTGCGTCCACGCATGGCATGTACACACCTGTGAACGTTTGAGTGGATGCCCTTTACCTGCTGGGGCCGAGAGGCCTCTCCAGCAGCTCTTCTCATCTCTCTGGCTCCCAGAGCATGCAGGAGGGGGAGGGGGGCAGGCCGGGCCAGAACCTTGTGCAGCTGCAGCCTCCAATCCACCCCCCCACAACCACGCTAATGGCTTCCTTACGGCCTGTGATGAATGAGGTGTCAGAATAGGAGACAGGACTGGGACAGAGACCGCCCTCCTCCCAGCCCCCATCCCAGCCAGACCCCCTGCCTGCCCCTGTCCCATCCCAGCCAGACCCTCTGCCTCCACCCACACCCCCGCCATGGCTGGGTCCTTGGCCAGACTCTACATGACCTCGGCCCTTAGCTGCTTCCATCAGATCCTCAGCCCACTTCCAACCCAGATCTGCAACACCTGTGAACTGTCTTTTAACCTTGACCCACAGAGCAGCTTCAAGCCCAGACTCTTCCAAGGGAGGCCGTGTCTCAGTAGGGAACTGGAAAAGTTGAGGTGGAAAGCCAGGCTTGGGGGGAGTATGTGATGCTGGTACAGGAGTGGGTGATCCAGGTGATGATGAGGGTCGTGATAGAGCATGACACAGGCTTAGTAATTGGGATGCTGGTCATCATGAGGATGGGGTTGGGGTGAAATTTATGATGTTGATATCATGAGCTGGTGACAATGACTGTGGTGACAGTCATTGGTGATGACAGGGATGTGAAAGGTGGAAGGAATGAAATGGTTGTTAACAGTAGTTGCCAAAGCTGACAACAGAGGAGACCAATGATTATCGATGTGTGCTGGTTGTCATGGTGGCTGGGGTTGTTCAAGAGATCAGTGTGGTACCAAAGCTGTGTTTCCTAAACAGTGAAGCCTGACCCTCCGGAAAATGTGGTAGCCCGGCCAGTGCCCAGCAACCCTCGCCGGCTAGAGGTGACGTGGCAGACCCCGTCGACCTGGCCCGACCCTGAGTCCTTTCCTCTCAAGTTCTTTCTGCGCTATCGACCCCTCATCCTGGACCAGTGGCAGCATGTGAGTGCCTTGCCCTGCCCTGCCTGGATCCTGAGAGCAGGAATCAGAGCCACCCAGCATGGGAGTCCTTGCTGCTGGCTGTTCCAGTGGGAACAGAGAGCAGTCGGAGAGGCTTTCTGTGGTGGAGGGTGGGCCTGGAAGGATGGATGGAGCTGAGGCGGGGCACCCTGATTGACCCCCATTAAGACAGGCAATGGCACCCCTCTCCAGTACCCCTGCCTGGAAAATCCCATGGATGGAGGAGCCTGGAAGGCTGCAGTCCATGGGGTCGCTGAGGGTCGGACACGACTGAGCAACTTCACTTTCACTTTTCACTTTCATGCATTGGAGAAGGAAATGGCAACCCAATCCAGTGTTCTTGCCTGGAGAATCCCAGGGACGGGGGAGCCTGGTGGGCTGCCATCTATGGGGTCGCGCTTCACGACTGAAGCGACTTAGTAGTAGTAGGACAGTCAAACACGCCTGTCTATGTGACTCCCCGGGATAGTGGAGAGAGATGCTGGGGGCAGATGGTGGCAGTGTTTCCCTTTTCCTGTCTCTGGCTTCAGCCCAGATCAGACATCTCTCTCCTACACTCTGGACCAGGCTCTGGGCCTGGACCCGAGGGACAGGATAGTCCCTGTCTTCACAGATGGGCTCCAGGGGTCAGAATCAGGCAATAGAGTCAAGCTCAACCCAAGGTGTGAGTTCAGGCCATGACTAGTGTCATGGCTCCAAAGTCAAGCCTCACTTAGGTGTCAGCTTAAAGTTATGGGTCAGAAGGTGATTTGGGCCAGGAAGCAAGCAGTGGACAGGGGCAGCACGGGGTCAGGCTGTTGTCTGGGATGCTGATCAAGCTATGAGAGAGAGCTCTGGGGATCTGCCAAGGGTTCGGGGCAGTCTGGAGTTTCTCTCTCCTTGAGAGCCTGGGGTTGTGGGTGCTGTCTGAGGGTGGGAGGTCTGAAGGCAAGGACTGGGGCTGGGAGGATGCTCCCCATGGCAACCCAGGCTGGCACTCAGGGTCACCCTGTACCCCCACCACATCTACCTGGTTCCAGCCCCATCTCCTCATGCCCCCGTCCCGGCTGGCCTTTAAAGTATGTAATTCAATTCCAGGGCGCCTGTCCTGGTTGCAGGCCTGGCCCCCACAAGGCTGCTCATATGCTCATATGTTCCCTGACAGAGTCCGGAGTCCCTCCTGCCTGGCCAGCTGCCCGCGACTAATGCATTGCTAATAACCAGGGTCTAGTTTCACAAGCCCCCCTCCCCTGCTAACGAGCTACAGGCAGCAGCCCTGCGCGTCGCGGTGCACACGCCTTGCCGTGGACCTGGCACACTGCCCACCACACACACACGGGAACGTGCACACACACATGTGGTCCCCAGCAGGAACCATGCTCCCACCATGCATGTGACTAACGTGCCAAGGGCACGCACTGGCCTGCACCGTGGGCAGAACTGACCCCCACGCTGACTTGGGCAGAGCAGAGTATGTGGGTTCCATGGCAAGGACACATGTGGCCTGTGGCCCACGTTAGCCCTGTTCCATGTCACGTCGGCTTGGTGGTTGGCTAGATGTATGGTTCTTTTGAACTTGAGTTTTGCTCTGAACAGCATTGACTGTCCCCGGTCCTTAGTCTTGGGGAGAGGCAGGTGTATGATGGGGAGGGGCAAGCAGAGAAAAATATCACTTGGCTTTTCAGGAGGATGTGAGAGATACAGGCCAGGAATCGCACAAGAATGGGTGCCTTGAGGTCTGGCTGCTGCTGCTGCTGCTAAGTCGCTTCAGTCGTGTCCGACTCTGTGCGACCCCATAGACGGCAGCCCACCAGGCTCCCCCGTCCCTGGGATTCTCCAGGCAAGAACACTGGAGTGGGTTGCCATTGCCTTCTCCAATGCATGAAAGTGAAAAGTGAAAGTGAACTCGTTCAGGTCTGGCAGGGGCTCTCAAAATGGACCGGGGAGGCGAGCGTGGGTTCCCTGCATCTTTTTGCCCTGGGCATCACTCAGCAGGAAGGGAGAAGGGCATACAGCCACAGACTGGAGGGAGGCCTCCTAGTCAAGGCAGATGCCAGCAACTCGGGAATTCCTGCCACTTGTGGAGCCATTCTCTGAAGGGGGTGGATTAAGGGATCAGTGACCACCTGACTAGAAGGGCCCAGGCCTAGGAGACGTGGCTTCCTGGAGAGCCATGGGCTCCTAGGCCACATCACTAGAGGTGTGGTGGGTTGCCCACCCTAGGCCTGCCAATGAGGTGGTCATTTGAACTGCTCCCCATGGTTCTCTCCCTTTGGGGAAAGATCTGGGGGACAGAATCAAAGGAGGGGGCCTGAGGGTGGAATCCTGGCAAGGGGGAGAAGGAGCTGAATGAGCTGGGTCTACTTAGCAGAGGGAGTCTTTGCAGAGCCAGAGGGGACCAGAGTTGGAACTGGGCTCCAGCTCCAGGAAGGGAGGGTCTCTGAGGCCCACCCATCTTCTAGAGCTAGAGTAGGACTCACTGAGCCCAGGTCTGGGTCCAAAATGTCTTCCATATTGACTCTGGCTCTACCCACACCTCCTACCTGAGGCCCATGGACCCTGGAGGGGTTGGGAGGCCTTCCCATCCCACTTGGACCCAGCTACACACACACATACACACACTTCTACTCACAGGCTCTCAGCCTTCCCCCCCCAACTTGGACCCAGCTACACACACACATACACACACTTCTACTCACAGGCTCTCAGCCTTCCCCCCCCAACTTGGACCCAGCTACACACACACATACACACACTTCTACTCACAGGCTCTCAGCCTTCCCCCCCCAACTTGGACCCAGCTACACACACACATACACACACTTCTACTCACAGGCTCTCAGCCTTCCCCCCCCAACTTGGACCCAGCTGCACACACGCGCGCGCGCGCGCGCGCGCGCGCGCACACACACACACACACACACACACACACACACATGCACACACACATGCACACACACACACACACACACACACGCACACTTGTACTCACAGGCTGTTAGGTCAGGTAGCCCAGACCCTGGTTTTCTGGGAGAAGACTGGAACGGGGACCAAAAAAGCCCTAAAGCCAGACGTGGCCCAGAGCGGCCCCTCCTCCGCCCCTGCCGGCTGCCCCTGTTTACGAGGCGGCTTAATGAGGCGGCGGGTGCCGCTGAGATGAACCAGAGCCCAGCCTGGGCCTGGGAGGGGCGCCGGACAGGCAGGCCAGCCTGGAGGGTGGGGGAGACCAGCACGATGGGGCTGGCCAGGCCGGGGGCGGGGTGGCGATGCCTCCAGGAGGAAATGGAGCAGCTGTCCTGCGGTCCCGCTGCCCCCGGAACTGCCCCCCATCCCTTTTCCGCCTCAGGCTGGAGGCCTCCCTGAGGGAGAGACCCAGCTGGGGCCAGGCTGGTGGGTGCGCTGGGCATCTGGGAACCCGGGCTCCGAGTTGGAACCCGTGATAATGACAGAGCTGGCTGAAGTCTGTTTGGCCCTCACCCTGTCCCTGCGTCCTTATTACAACCCTGTGAGGGAGATCGTTAACGCCATTTTACAGATGAGGACTGCAAGGCAAGTGGAAGTTAAGTCAGTCACCTAGCGAGGAGGGGATGGATGGAGCTGAAATCTGGACTCGGGCAGCCCAGCTCCAAGTCTGTGCGTGTGGCTTTCCCACAACAGCTTCTTCATGGGGGAGGAAGAGGGCAGCCCCGCACTAACCCTCTCTCACCCCAACCTCGTGTTGCCTCCAGCTAGGACCGAGGTCAGGGGCTTGTGAGAGCTGGGTGACAGCAGAGTGGAGATGTGAGCACAGTCCTGCTGACTCTCCCCTCAGGGTGCGGGGAGCTTTCTGTCTCCTTAAAGATCTCCCTCAGGACTGTCTTCGCTCCCTGGGGGCGGCGGGTCTCCTCCCTGAGGTGTCTTTACTCTCCCCTAGAGGTGTTCTCAGTAGCCCCTCCCTCCCCCAGGGAAGTCCTTGTGCCCTCCAGGGGTATGTTCACTCCTCTCCCCTCCCCGAAGTGTTCTCCTGTCTCCTGGGGGTGCCTCACTCTCCTGACCTCCAGGGTCCATCATCCCTCTCCCCCCTCCTACTCCATGGTGGTCTGGCTGCAGGTGGAGCTGTCAGACGGCACGGCACACACCATCACAGATGCCTACGCTGGCAAGGAGTACATCATCCAGGTGGCGGCCAAGGACAACGAGATTGGGACGTGGAGCGACTGGAGCGTGGCTGCCCACGCCACGCCCTGGACGGAGGAGCCACGACACCTGACCACTGAGGCCCAGGCCCCCGGTGAGCCTCCCCTCACCCCGTGCTGCCTCCTGTCCTCCTGGGACTTGGAGCGTGTGCCCCAGGGCTCTCTGAACCTTGTGTGGCTGCCACACTCCCCTTGGTCTGTCCAACCCCTGCTGTTCCTTGTCCTTGCTGTTTGGACATTCTCAGCAGGGGCCACTGGATGGAGAGGTCATCTGTGCGCCTGGGGGAAGCAGCAAGGACCTGCCTGATGGGTGAGGCTGAGGCTGTCTCACCGGGGAGGCAGCACTGGTCTAACACAGGAGGCAGGAGCCATGTCTCGTGGACCCCCAGATCTGGGGGGATCCCCAGCCCTGGCCCAGCCCTTCCCTGAGTTTCCCCCATGTTCCCCAGAGACCACGACCAGCACCACCAGCTCACTGGCACCCCCGCCCACCACGAAGATCTGTGACCCCGGGGAGCTGGGCAGCGGCGGGGCAGCCTCGGCGCCCTCCTTCGTCAGTGTCCCTGTTACTCTGGCCCTGGCTGCCGCTGCTGCCACTGCCAGCCGTCTCCTGATCTGGTGAGTTGGGTGAGGCTGGGCGGCAGAGAGGAGCCTGAGGGGACCCCCGGGCCAGCCGCTTCTCTTATGGCCTCCTGCCCTGTTCGCACCCCCAGAGCCCGGCATCCTGTAAGGACACGCCAGCGGACCTGCAGAGGAGCAGGAGGCCGGAGCTGAGCCCGAAGACCCCGGTTTCTATTTTGCACACGGGCAGGAGAGCCTTCTGCATTCTCTTCAGACACAATTTGTAGAGACCCCGGCAGGCCCGGGCCTGCCGTCCCTCCCCTGGCCCGCCACCCCATGCCGGCCCACCTCCCTCCCTTACGGGAGGGGGCCATGCAGCTAACCCGCCCACCAAAGACCCCACCACTCGCCCCTGTCCTGCCCCCCTGGGGCTGGACCCTCCAACGCCAGCGACTCCCAGGAGCCCTTGGGGGGGCCTGAGGGGAGCCCCTCACATCCAGTCTCTCCTCCTGTCCCCGCCTCCTGTCTGTCCCAGGGTCTCTGTTGCCACCATCAGATTATAAGCTCCTGACGCTGGGGGGGCCCAGCCATCCCCTTCCCCCCAGCGCCCACACTTTTCAGTCCCCCACCTCTGCCCCTGTTTTTGTACGACCCTCCCCCTTTCCTGCTCCCACCCCACAGTATTTAATGCCCTGTCAGTCCCTTCTAGTCTGACTCAATGGTAACTTGCTGTATTTGAATTTTTTATAGATGTATATACAGGGGTGGGGGCGGGGGGTTCTCATTAAACGTCACCATTTCATGAGTCCTTGGAACAGACCCGCTTTGGAAAGGTAACCCTCACCCCAGGACCCCTCCCCTTCCAGGCCTGGAGGAGGGAAGGGGTGGGGAGGGGCAGTTCAGCTCCCAGGAGGTGTTTGGGGTCGGGGCTTTCTGCTTCTGGTGGGGAGGGAGCACTCCCTGGAGGCCACGGGCAGAGTTGTGGGGAATGAAAGGTCCCAGCCAGCGAGGCAGCTCTCACCTGGGGATGTCCTGACAGCCCATGCTTGCTTGCTTGTTTAGTTGCTCAGTCGTGTCCGACTCTCTGGAACCCCATGGACTGTAACCCACCAGGCTCCTCTGTCCATGGGATTCCCCAGGCAAGAATACTGGAGTGGGTTCTAGTCAGCCCTGCAGGCTGCTAAATCCTGGCAGGGCCGTGGCCTGTTAAGGGCTGTCTTCAGAGCTTCTGCACCCACAAGTGCCCAGGCCTGGCTTTACCCACAGGGCAGAGGAGCATGAAGGGGAGGAGATCAGGCTCCATCCTCTGGATGGAGGGCTTGTCATCCCTGCCAGCCAGGAGACACAGGCCAAGGTTCAGCCTGAACTTGGGGCTCAGTGCACAGAGGGGCCTGGGCCTGGGCGGGCAGGGAGGTTGCCCGGAGGAGGCCACCTGGCATGTGACCAGGGACTTGACTCAGGACGGGGAGTGTGGACTGCGTGGTTTACCCCGGGGTTAGGTTACAGTGAGGATTCTGTGTGAGTGGGAAAGGAGCAGGCTTTGGCTTCATAGGGTACTCAGTCTTTGGTGCAGCCCCACACCCTGCTCACACCCACACCCTCCCAGTCCCCAGACTGGGCCTCCAGGTTCCCTTTGATTGCTCCTCAGAGGAGGAGCCTCTGGCTGCCCCAGGCCTGCTCAGGTCCAGTCCCACTCTTGTCAGAGCCACCCCCTGCAGCTCCTTGGCTGAGAAGGCCCAAGGCTGGGGCCAAGTTGGAAGGTACCTTTGGCCTGGGGGTAGGGGCACAGGGTTAGGCCAGAGCCCCAGCCAGAGAGCCAGGCCTGGCCGTGCTCTGGGCAGCTGGAGCAAGGAGAGAAGTGGAGTCAAAGCCATGAACATGCAGACCTGTGCACACTTCCCCCACCTCCACCCCCAGCATGCACCAAGCCATACCACCACTGAGCCACTGACCCCTGGGTCACACATGCAGCCCAGGTTCAAGCCCTCCTCCTCCAGCCAGGGTCAGGAAATGGGTATTCCATTACTGGTCTCCCTGCCCACCTGGGATGATGTCCTGGGAGGATGGGTTCATGGTTCCAGGAGCACTGATGAGTCAGGCCTGGACAGGACTCCAGGTAGGTAAAGGGCTGAGAACAAAGGTGCCCGGCCCTCCTCCAGTCTGGGCGCTGGAGGACAGGGGGCGTTCCAGGCTGGAGATGCTGTGGAAGGCAGAGGCCAATGTCAGGCTAGAGACGCCTGTGGTTTTTCAAGCCAGATATCCCCAGCTGTATGAGCACACTGCTCCTCATCCACAGGAAGGAGCTCCCAGGAAGAACCTCCTGAGAAGCTGCTGTGGACCCATCTCTGTGTCCTGGATCCCCAGTGTCTGTCCTGTATCCACTGTGTCTGTCTGGTCTCTGTGAGGTGAAGCTTGGGCCTGAAACCTGCATTCCAGGCCCAGCGGGGGTGGAGGGCGAAGGAGGGTCACCAACTCTTGAGAAGGACATTGTCTTCTCAAGACAATGACAGTTGGTCTGAGCCTCCCTCTTCCCTGTCCTTGTGGTAGAAGGGCTATAGTAGGGGGTCTCAGGCGCATGCTCTTTCCTGCCTTGAGAGCCCTGGTCAGCCCTGACCCACCCACCGCCCACCCAAGGCTTGGGCATCATCAATCTGGCCTCCATTAGCAACATGGGAAAGCAATTATGTGGGGCCTGGGGAGGAGAAGGAGGGGAGGGGGCTTGCAGGAACCTCAGAGGCCGATGGAGAGGAGGATCAAGGCATCTCCCTGACCCCATTCCCAAGGGAGAGCCCCAGCCCCATCTCAAGCCCTTAGGGGGCTTCAGGGACAGTGTCCTCACCTCTGACCAGACTGGACCCGGGCCCAGCGGTGGTCATCCCTCTGGGGGTCCTGATCCCCGACCTCACAGAGGCTGCTCGCCTGGGGAGGGTCTTGGCTGCTGTCTGTGGCTGCCTCCTCAGGCTGGCTCTTCCACATCCGTTATATCTCGTCATGGTTCTGGGGAGCTGAGGACAGCCTTGGCATCAGTTTTTGGAGCTCAGTCAGAACCCGGAGAATTAAAATCCCGCTGGTGGGGGTTGGGGGGGGGCACTGCTGGGGGAGATTTGGATCCCACCCCATGGAGCAAGCAGCCCAGCCTTTCAGCTCACTAGTTCTTGCTCTCTCTAGGGGCATGGGAACCTTCCTCTGTGCCATTCCTGTAGCACTAACTTGTCCGCCCATCATCTCTCTGAACCTATTCCATGCCTATGTCTCCGTCCCATGCCTATCTCTGAACCTTTGTTCTGGTCCCTATCCTTGTGTTCCTCTCTGTATGTCTCCTGTGTCTGCTGCCCGCTTTGTCTTTCTAGCCATCTTTTTCTCTGTCTCCATCCCTGTCTTTGCCTCTGTCCCTTGTCTCTATCTCTCAGTCTTGTCTTTTCCTGCTTCCCTCCCTCTGTCGCTGTGGGTCTGTCCCCATTGCTCAGAGTCTCCGTGTCTCTCCCTGTGTGTCTGTCTCTGTGTATATATATCTCCAGGCCCAGCTGTGTGTCTCTCTTCCTTCTTCCAGACTCTGGCATCCCTTCCCTCTGTCTGCCTCTCTCTCCGTGTTCCTGTCCTGGTCCAGACCCCAGCCCCTGGCTGCCATGCCTCCCTGGCCTGAGCCAGGGGCTGTCCTGGCTTCTGCTGCCCCCTCTCGGCTGCCTGCCTGCCCTTCATCTTCCCGGGCAGGCAGTGATCAGTGTAGGCATCCCACGCCTGCCTCCCAGCAGCCAGCCAAGAGAGGGAGGTGGTCAGGAGACTGCAGGCAGGAATACCTCCATGCAACCCCCGGCATTGAGAACTCCCTAGAGCCAGTGAGCTCACTAATTCCCTAGGCTGGTGCTCTGAGAAAGCTTATCCTCACATGTAAAGAATAGGATACTGGCTCCAAAGCCAGCCCTGGGGCCGGCACCTGTGTGTCTTTGTGTCTTGAGGTCCATGTGTTCACTATGCCCAGAGCTACTGAACGTGGACAGGTAGAGAGAGAACCTTCACGGGGTAGCACCTCCCTGGGGCTAAAGACTGGGGGGCAGGAAGGACTGGAGTGCAGTCCTCACCCCTTTTCTCAGAGGAGGGCAGAGAAGAGGGAGGTCTGAGCAGAGCAGTCTGATGGAGCTGGTCTGAGGAGGGAGGCTGGAAGGGACTTACCTGACAGTCACTCTGATGGGGAAGGCTAATCTGGAGGTGAGTGGGTCTGAGAGGGCCTGTGTGACAGGACTGGTCTGAGGGAGGCTGGCCCGGGACACTTGCTGCTGAAGAGATCTTGTTTGGAAGGGCCAGTGTGAGGGCCTAGGCCGATCCAGAGATCTCCAAAGGGACCAGTCTGAGGAGGGTCTACTCTGAAGACACAAGGGTCTGAGAACAGGACCAGCTAGCCCTAGTTTGCCTGGGACTTTCCCAGTTTTAGCACAGAATACCCCCTCGTTCCCAGGAAAATAGAATAGTTGGTCACTCTATTTGAGAAGGTCTTGGCCAACAGCACTGGTCTAATGGGAGAGGCCTGTCTATGAGCAAGCAGATCCAAGGGGGCCTGGTCTGACAGTGCCTGAGGTTTGAGGGGAGAGGTTGCTCAAGGCTAGAAGCTTCTTTGAGCAGGAGGAGAAGGGGAGGACAGAGAAAGAGATGGTTGGATGGTATCACCAACTCAATGGACATGAGTTTGAGCAAGCTCTGGGAGATGTTGATGGACAGGGAAGCCTGACGTGCTGCAGTCCATGGGGTCGCAAAGAGTCGGACACAACTGAGCGACTGAACGACAACAAAGGCCCTGAAGGGAGTGGACGGTTTGGGTCCTTCCAAAGGGCAATGGCTTGGGGAGTGGCCACCAGGGGGCAGGGCAAGCTCTTAAGAGAATCAGAGCCAAAGGCTCCAGAGGGAGCCAGACAGTGTGGGGCTGTGTGTGAAGGGTGCCTGCAACATCGAGGACACGTCTGTGTGATGCTGTGCAGCTGTGCAGTCATGTTTCAGTGTGGCTGGGTGAGCAGGGGCACGTCTGTGATGTGGCAGCATGTGCCCAGTGCGGCTGCAGCTGAGGCCTTGTGCGTGGCTATGGGGGAAGGAGCAGGAGTCTCTTGGGGCACCTGGACAGGGAGGCTGTGGGTGGGCCGTCAGAGAAGTTTCCCTGGGAGGAGCTGAGATGGGGAGGAGAGATGGACCCAGACCTCCCCATCTGTGCCCGCGCCTGCACACCAGAGGATCCTTGAGAGTGCAGACACTGAGTGCTTTGGTCACGCACAGGGGCAGTCCCCAGGCCAGTCTGCAAGCCTTGGCCCTGCCTGCCCCTCCTCTCCAGTGTCTCTCCTCCTGCTACCTTCACCTGGTGCTGCTCCAGCTGAACACCCCACGCCCACCCCACTGCACCCCATTCCTCCATCACTGTTTCTAGTGCTCCTATCTCCATGTCTTGGTTCCTGCTGTTCCTTACCCGATATCTCCTCTCATGCTGCCTCCGTGAAACACTCCCTGCTCATCCCTCTTCATGGTGGGCTGGGTACCCACTCTGTGCAGAGGCTTAGTCCTGTGGACCCCAATCTCACCACTGGGACCTGAGAGTCACCGGGATGGGGCTGGTAGGATCTTGTCCAGAGTCGGAGGGTCCCTGAGGGGAGAGGCATGGACCAAGCAAGGCTGGGAAGCTCCGAGTTAGGACAGCAAAGAGACGTCACCATTACAGAATCACTCCACTTGGTCCTACCCCCCACTAACAAACCGAACAAAAGCCAAAACAAACCAAAACAAAAATGCTGTTACAAGCTCAAGTCCAACCAAACAAGGAAGTTCTTTTTATAAACCTTCAAATGCGATAGCCAAGGAAAGGAACAGAAGATTCTGAAGCAGTGTATGAGTGGTATGTCTCCTAACCCCATGGCCAAAAGTAGCACTGAGAAAAGGCAAGTCAACAGAACACCAAGAATTCTCACTAATACACTGTAATCTGAGAGAAGTGGACTGTTGAGTGAGTAGATAGCCTCAGGGAAAATCTGGGGAGGGGTGGGGAGAAAAAAATGCTTTGTAAATGTGCATGCGTGCTAAGTCACTTCAGTCAGTCTGCAACCCTATGGACCCGTCAGGCTCCTTTGTCCATGGGATTCTCCAGGCAAAAATATTGGAGTGGGTTTCTCTGCCCTCCTCCAGGGGATCTTCCTGCTGTATTCATCCATGAGACCTCAGGAGAGGCAGGAAGAGGTGCTATGGCTTGGCATCTTCCAGGGTACTGGTCTGAGGCTGGGGGCTCCAAAGCTACAGGATGAGGAATGCCCCACCCTCTAGCTGCAGCAGAATCTCTTAACACAGCCTCAAAGAGGCAGCGTTTAGGCCCCATCAAGGTCAGCAGGCAGCCCCACCCAAGCCACCCTTAGGCCGTAGAGATGGGGTGGGTGGACTTGAAAGCAATAGCCAGCTTTTAAACCATAGCTCCCAGGGGAAGATAAAATGGTCCAGACAAGATGGGCAGGCATTTGACTCCAGAGCAAGGAGAGGTCTGCTAAATGTGAGTGTGGCAGATGTAAGAGGAAAGGAAAGAGCATGGCCTCTAGGCGCATGGATCATAGCTACGAAAAAGGTGGGAAGGAAGGGAGGGAGGCAGGGAAAGAACGGAACAGGAGGACAGAAGGCAAAAACAAGATAAACAGCCCAATCTAGAAGAAAACACAACCAAAGGAATAAAAGCAGATTTCTGGCAAGTTCTTCCTGTTACGGAAGGCTGTAATAATAGTATGAAATCAATAAAACAGGAACTCAAAGACAGAATGATAAAACAACAATGAGATGCAAGAGAGATCACAGAACTAAGGAAAAATAATAAAGGACCAAAACAGTACCGTTACAGACGTAACAAATAAACCAGAGACAGCAAAGCACAGAATGGATATGACTGGACACCAAAGTAATGTGTAGGAAAGACTTGAAATACCAAGAGTAAATGTGATTGGAAAGGTAAAGACATTCAAGCAATTAGAGTGAAGGACAAAGACAAGCTACCATAGCATAATTAGCAGCCCTAAAGCTGAGGTTCCAAAAATGGAACAGCAAGAGTTATTAAGGTATGAAACACAGGAAGGCTTCCCCTGAAATGAAATAAGAACTGAATATTCAGATTGAAAGTGCACACCATATGCTAGAAGAATTGATACGGAATAGCATTGACATTAAGACACACTGATTTAGTAACCAAACTTAGAGGATAAAATAAGAATACTTGAGGAATCTAGGCAGAAAAAGCAAGTCATGTCAGTGGAGGGGAAAGTCAGTCTGAACTCAGATCTCTCCAAGGTAACATTCATCAAACGAAGATAATGAAACAAAATCTACAAAATTCTGAGGGTAAAAAAATGTCACCCCCCAAAACATAACGAACCAAGGGGTTGATCTCAATCATGAATTTAGGGATACAGAACTCAGGAGTCCTTCTGGAAAAACTAGGCAAGGACAAAATCCAACCAGCCGAGACTTGAACCAAAATAAGGAGCTGAGAAGGGCAAATTCATGGTAAAAGGACTGGAGCGTGCTCAGGCACTCAGTCGTGCCTGCCTCTTTGCGACTCCATGCTCTGCCGGGGACCAGCCCCGGTGGATCCAGGGTATTCGAAGCGGGGACGGCGTCGGCGAGGATCAGGAAACAACTGCTTAATTAAACGTTAATTAAGGATATAAAGAGTAATAGAATGAGGATAGCTCAGTGAAGAAATTCAGTGGAGAAAAGAGGCTGAATAATTCAGCCAGAAGGTAAGAGAAAGAACGACCTGGTGAGACCAAGTTTCAGTGAACAAGGCCCCCACTTTATTTTCCAAAGTAGTTTTTATACCTTAAGTTATGCATAGAGGATAATGGGGGAAGGGGTAGAGTCAAGCAGCAAGCCAGGCTTTCTTCCTGCAAACTTATCATATGCAAAAGTTTAGGTGATTTGCATCATCTTCTGGCCCGGAGGCCTTTTCCTCTAAAGGTGATTATTCTAAAGTCAGGCGCCAGCCTCCAAAAAGCATTAGATAAAGTTGCATTCCTACAGAGCAAAGGTGTGGTGGGCTATAACAAGAAAAAGAATTAATTCAAGGGTCCCAGGTTACAAACATTAAAGCTACTACTTACACCAATTATATTAATCAATACACTGCCAGGGACACAGCAGGTAAGGGATATGGAGACTTAGCAGCAAACATTGGCCCAACAAGTGAGAATCCCTTCACCAATACAATTTCTAATCAATCTTTTAACTGCTCAAAGGAATCTGTATTTAGACAGTTTAGAACATCTCATGCCTCTCACAGTTTGGAGGCTCTGAGCAATCACATGTGGCCGGAAAAACCTATTCAGGCAGGCTAGAGGACTTCCAAGGGAGTTTGTAGGTTGAAACACTGTCACACCCAGGAATTATTAACTGGAGCTGTAAGCTAACTCTTTTTTCAGAGAGGTAGTGGGGGACAGCCCCCCGTAAAGTCAGAGGTGTAGGTGAAAGCACAAAGCAGAAAGTAGGCAGACTCTGGTTTTGGGGGTAGATTGCTCAAGAATTTCCAGGGAGACTCCTGAGGCTTGATCCCGCCTTTGCGTATGTCAAGCCGCCTTCCTCATGACCTTTGCCACGGGCGGAGCTCGCTCCCCGCAATGCTCCTCTTTGCATCCTGCCATGCTCCTCTTTGCATCCCGCCATGCTCCTCGTTGCAGCCTGCCAGGCTCCTCTGGTCATTATGTCTTCCTCCAGCGGGTTTTCCCAACCCAAGGATCGCATCCATGTCTCCTGTGTCTCCTGCATTGGCAGCTGGGTTCTTCACTACTGAGCTACCTGGGAAGCCCCAAGAGGACTGGTGGTGAAGATTAATTCCTTTAGATTAAGATTTAACTGTTGGGAATTTTAGTTGCAGAATGGAATGTAAATATTATAAATCCTGATAAAATAAAAACAACATTGGCAACACAGTCTTGAATGGAGGAAAGGGGCGGGAAGGAGGGCAGAAAATCACATTTTCTTTCATAGTTCAGAGCAACTAATATGCAGATAAATCCAAAACATAATTGTAAAAATCCTACTCTAATCTCTTAGCTGAAATTGTTTGTCTTAACTTGAGAGGGTGCTTTTAAGAATGAATAGCTTTTTGAGGTGAGGAAATATTTAGTTGAAGTTTGTTTATTTCTTCATTTTCACTTTAGTTTCTTTCCCCTCTTAAATACAACAATACACTTTGCCCTTTGGTTCTTAAAAAAAAAAAAAAACTTCTATAGTGTGTCTCATTCATTTTTGTGTCTGGCTCTATTTTTACCTCTCTCTCTCTCTCTCAATCTCCCTTAATGCTTTATGCATACAAATAATACTGACCATTTCTGTCTGGTGAGATCTTTGAATGACTGATTGAATTTTTCTCTGTATTCTTTTATATGACTTAAAAATCATTTAAAAAATAAATTTGCATCTTTTTTCTGTTTTTAAAAAACTATTATCTTTCCCTTTCTCTCTCCCTTTTGGTTTAAGGTAAATCACCTAATCTTGAGCCTAAGATTCCTCTTCAATCTGGGGATAAGATTTACATTAGAAGATGTTATGAAGATTGTGAGATAATCCACCACCCACCTGGTGGTAGGATGAATAATGGCCCCCAAATTAGTTTGCACCCTAATTCCCAGAAACTTTGAATGTACATGTACGTGGTAAAAGGATTTTACAGCTGTGATTAAATTAAGGGTCTTAAAATGGGAAGATTATCCTGGATTAACAGGTGGTGTGGATGCAATCACAGCTATCCTAATAGAAAAGATGCAGGAGTCTTCAGAGGAGAAGGTGATGGGATGATGGAAGCAGAGGCTGGAAAATGTAGGAAAGGCCCTCAAGCTAGGGAACACAGGCAGCTGCTAGAAGCTGAAATGGTGGGGAAATCGATTCCCCTCCCAGGTCCACACCTTGACCTCAGCCTGGTGAAACTGATTTCAGTCCTCTGACCTTCAGACTGTAAGAGAATAATCTGTTGTTGGAAGCCATTAAGTTTGTGGTAATTTATTAAAACAGCAACAGGAAACTAACACCAGACATTCCTATGTGCTGTTCCTTTGGTCCAAGTTGACCTCCATAGCCATCTGTTTCATCCTCCCAACTCCTACTTGTTCAATGTTCAAGTTTCCCTGACATCGCCCAGAGGGGAGTGTGTATCCCCCATCACAACACTAACCACTGTTAGAGCTGCTCACGGATAGGTGTCTCTCCCTCCCAAGCTGTGCATGTGAGGTCAGGGCTGGAGACCAGGCTCCCTGCTTCCCAAGCCCAGCAGAAGACCCAGCTCAGTAACTGCTAAATGAACAGATGGGTAGGTGAGGGCAAGGTGAGCAGTTGGTGCCATGTAAATAATCATTACTCTCATTCCTTGGTGTCAGTGCCTCTCCCTTCCCGATTTCCACCTGGCTGTCTCCCAGGATCCTCTCCTCCTCATTACTCGCATGCTTCTAATCTCTAGAAAACCGATCTGTGTCTTTATCTCTGAGTTCTTTTCCTTGGTCATTGGTCCAAAACACATTTGGTGATACCTGTTGAGTCTATGGATAGGTTTACCTTTGGGTGTGCACGTGTGTGTGTGTCATGGAGACCCGTGAACCCCTTTAAGTGTATTTTCCTGGATATGCAGGACATGTGTAGTGAGCGTTAGACATATGTGTACTGTACGGATGTGTGT
Organism: Bos indicus x Bos taurus; assembly: GCF_003369695.1. Taxonomy (NCBI): domain Eukaryota; kingdom Metazoa; phylum Chordata; class Mammalia; order Artiodactyla; family Bovidae; genus Bos; species Bos indicus x Bos taurus. Next base: position 75,877,292 of record NC_040083.1, on the reverse strand, counting down.
TTTCATGCGCATGCCTGTACCTGTGGGTAAGCTTGTTGTTTCTGCACACGTGTGCTTTTGCTTGTGTGCTGTGTGTCTCTGATTGTGGGTTATGTGTCTGTGTTAGTGTATGTCTGTACATGCAGGGAAAGACACCTTTTGATTTCTGCTCCCAAGCGATCTGGCTGCCTGAGGCAGACATTGGTGTGCCAGCTTAGCCATAGGGTTGCTGTCTTCCCTTTCCTGTCTCAGGCATACGGCTGGACCTTTTTCCTCCTTTTCTCCTGGGATGACAATCTCAGGTTCAAGGTTGGGCCAGCCACAGATATCTTCCCAACTCTGGCCTTCTGGAGGCCTAAGCTTCTTGAAGTGATTTTGCTAAGAAGAGAGGCAAAGTCACCCAGAGAGTCCCTCCAAATGAAGAGGGGGTTCTGCTTTTAAATGGGTAAGTGGGACCCACAAATACTCCCTAATGATGACCTAGGAGAGGGGTCAGGGCAGGCTTGGGAAGGAAGGATCCTGGACATTGAGCTCCAACCTAGGAATCTCAGTAGAGACCGTGTACACCACAGCATCAAATATCCAGTGTCTCTGCACAGTTGAAGAGGATGGAGTGGGGTGGTGCCCCCCATGACCTTCCTACTGCTTAGGACCTTGGAGAGGAGTTATATTTAATTTGGTTTGGTTTTACCACTTGAACCATTTTAGTGCATAAAGTGTAGAAGTGTTAGTCACTCAGTCGTGTTTGACTCTTTGTGACCCCATGGACTGTAGCCCGCCAGGCTTCTCTGTCCATGGGATTTGCCAGGCAAGAATACTGGAGTGGGTAGCCATTCCCTTCTCCAGGGGATCTTCCCAACCCAGGGATCAAACCCAGGTCTCCTGAATCACAGACAGATTCTTTACCATTTGAGCCACCAGGGAAGCATAGTTCTGTGCTTTTGAGTATATTCACACTGCTGTGCAACATATATTTAATTTATATAATATTGTTATATAGGGCTTCCCTGGTGGCTCAGTGGTAAAGAATCTGTCTGGCAATGCAGGAGACATGGGTTCCAAGCCTGATCTGGGAAGATCCCACATGCTGTGGAGCAACTAAGCCTGTGTTCTGAAACAATTGAGCCTGTGCTCTATAGCCCACAAACCAACTCCTGAGACTGCACGCTGCAGCTACTGAAGCCCATGCACCCTAGAGCCCATGCTTTGCAACAGTAGAAGCCACCGCGACGAGAAACCTGCATACCATCACCAGAGAGTAGCCCCCGCTTGCTGTAGCTAGAGAAAAGCCTGTGCAGCAACGAAGACCCAGCACAAACAAAAAATAAATAATTAATATATTGTTATATATCTGGCTTATATATTTATGTAAATATATATAAATTATGTATTTGTATATAAAACAGTTACTTGTGCTTCATTGACTACATGGAAACTTTTGACTCTGTGAGAGGGAAACTGTTAGTCATTCAGTCGTGTCCGACTCCATAGACTGAAGCCCGCCAGGCTCCTCTGTCCATGGAATTCTCCAGGCAAGAATATTGGAAGTGGGTTGCCATTCCTTTCTCCAAGGGATCTTCCCGATCCAGGGATCGAATGTGGGTCTCCCGCATTGCAGGCAGATTCTTTACCATCTGAGCTACCAGGGAAGACTGTGTGGATCAAAACAAACTGTGGAAAATTCTTAAAGCAATGGGAATACCAGACTACCCTACCTTTACTCTGAGAAACCTGTATGTGAGTCAAGAAGCAACAGTTAGAACTGGACTTGGAACAATGGAAAAGGAGTTCAACAAAGCTGTATGCTGTCACCCTGCTTGCTTAACTTCTATGCAAAGTACATCATGTGAAATGCCAGGCTGGATGAATCATAAGCTGGAATCAAGATTGCTGAGAGAAATACCAACAACCTCAGATATGCAAATGATACCACCCTAACGGCAGAACATTGTGTGTGTGTGTGTGTGTGTGTTAGTCGCTCAGTCGTATCCTACTCTTTGTGACCCCATGGACTGTAGCCCACCAGACTCCTTTGTCCATGGGATTCTCCAGGCAAGAATACTGGAGTGGGTTGCCATTTACCTTCTCGAAAAAGGTGAAAGAGAAGAGTCAACATTCAAAAAACTAAGATCATGGCATCCATTCCCATCATTTCATGGGAAATAGAAGGAGAAAAAGTAGAGGAAGTAACAGATTTTCTTTTCTTGAGCTCCAAAATCACTGTGGACGATGACTGCAACTGTGAAATTAAAAAACACTTGCTCCTTGGAAGGAAAGCTATGACAAACCTAGACAGCATATTAAAAAGCAGAGACATAACTTTGCCAACAAAGGTCCATATAGCCAAAGCTATGGTTTTTCCAATACTCACATATGGATGTGAGCGTTGGACCATAAAGAAGGCTGAGTGCTAAAGAATTGATGCTTTTGAATAGTGGTGCTGGAGAAGACTCTCGAGAGTCCCTTGGACAGCAAGGATATTAAACCAGTCAATCCTAAAGGAAATCAACCCTGAATATTCACTGAAGGACTGGAAAAGACCCTGATGCTGGGAAAGACTAAAGGCAAAAGGAGAAGGGGACGACAGATGACAAGTTGGTTAGATAGCAAGTCCAACTCAATGGACATGAGTTTGAGAAAACTCTGGGTGGTAGTGAAGGACACAGGAGTCTGGCTTACTGCACTGCACGGGATCTCAAAGAGTCAGACACAACTTAGGACTCAACAACAACAATATAATTTATATAAAATACATTTCATTTATATAATTATTTGGTTTATAAAATAGAGAAACATTACCAATTTTGCCAGCCTGAGCACACTCAATCTCTGGACTCAGTGTTACCAGAAAAGCAAGCACATACCAGTTGTAGGAGAGACTGTGGAGAGGCAGAGAATGCCACCCTGGGGGGAAGATGGGCACATGAGGCCCCTCCTGTGGGGAGGAACGGACTGGGTGCAGAGTTGGAGCAGCAGAGAAGGTGGGCGTGGGCAGGCTGGGCTCTGAAAGCCAGGCTGAGGTTCAGGAGCTTCTGCTGAGAGTCAGGGGGCCCTGGGAGCTGGGGAGGTTGTGTTGGGAAAGACTGCGCTGGGGCCCTGCAGAGGAGGCAAGGAGGAAGTGAATTCGGAACCCATGGTGGTGAGACTAGAAGCAGGACTGCGTGAGGTGCTTTGAGAGAATGGTGTGTGAGCACTAGGGCCGGGACAATGAGAACCGTGTCTTTTTTTTCACCTTTAAAAAAATTTTTTTTTAAAAACTGAAGTACAGTAGCTGTACAATATTATATAAGTTCCAGGTGTACAATAGAGTGACTCACAATTTGTAAAGGTTATGCTGCATTTATAATTTTTATAAAATATTGGCTAGAGTCCCTGTGTTGCACAGTACATCCTTGTAGCTTATTTTATAAACGGTAGTTTGTACTCTTACCCCACTACCCGTGTGTTGCCCCTCCACGCTTTCCTGTCCCCACTGGTAAAAACCAGTTTGGAGAACTGTGCTTTTAGAGCACAGAACCACCACGTCTTGAGCGTAGGGTGGAGGAGGAAGGGAGAAGAAAGAGACCTGAGCAAGCCCTGTTGACTGGAAGACTGGAGGGCTGTTTATTGAACTAGTGAGCGTAGGAGGAGGATAGGCTGTGGGGAAGTTGATAATAATTGTGGCTCAGACATTCAGTCACTTGCCTGTGGTTACATAGCATGTAAGAGGCAGCCGGGCTCAGATGCAGACACGTCAAGTGTAAGTACGGAAGCATCCAGTCGGTAGTTACTAGAATGTGCTCAGGGGTCAGGTAACCCGGGCTCCTGTTGACCTGTGACAAGGTGATTAATCTCTCTAAGGCTCGGTTTCCTTAAGTGGAAAATGGGGAGACAACACTTATCTCATTAGGGTTGTAAGGATTTAATGAGATGATGTATATAAAGAAGTTAGTACAGTGCCTACTATGTTGTAAACACTCCATAAATCTTAGCTTCTAATAACCACAGCAGCAGCAGCAACAAATACTAGTCTGGGACTTGGGAGTGAAGGTCTGGGTTGGTGTTAGAGCACTGTTGGCACAACAGTGGGTGCTGAACTCATGATGCCAGGGAGGAGCTCACTGGAGAGGAGAAGAGGAAAGGAGGGTGGGTGCAGAGAGGATAACCTACCACAGAGGCTGCAGAGGGGCCAGAGAAGCAAGACAGCCATGCTGCATGGCGGAGTTGAGGGTAAGGCAGCAAATTCATTTTTTAGAAAAGTTAATTAGCTTACTTATTTTGGGCTGTGCTGGGCCTTTGTCACTGCATGCGGGCTTTCTCTAGTTGCAGTGAGCAGAGGCAACTGTAGTTGTGATGCTCAGGCGTTTCATTGCAGTGGCTTCTCTTGTTGCAGAGCACTGGCTCTAGGGCATGTGGGCTTCAGTAAGTAGTTGTAGCTCCCAGGCTCAAGAGCACAGGCTCAGTAGCTGTGACGTGCAGGCTTAGTTTCCCTGTGGCATGTGGGATCCCAGGCCAGGGATTAAACTCGTGTTCCCTGCATTGGCAGGCAGATTCTTAACCACTGGGCCACCAGGGAAGTCCCTCAAATTTGGGTTTTAATCCAGGCTGTCACTGCTGCTATGGGGCTTTAGAAGAGCCCCCCAATTGCCTTGATCCCCCATTCCTTCATCTGCTCCATTGACCTGGTCTGTGTGCAGGTGATGGAAATCTGTGATACCTGTACAGCTCTGGGTGCTTCATAAACAATAGCTGTTGTTAGGAGAAGGAATAAATGTTCCCAGAGACAGTGGCTTCGTGGAAGACAAAGAATGCTAGTGTCTTAAGAAGGGATCAACAGCCTCACCACTGCCAAGAAGTCAACAAAGATAAAGGCAGAAGTATATTCATTAGATGTGACAAGGAGATGAAAATGACCTTGGTGAGCCAGCTTGAGGGATGCTGAGCACAGAAGGTGGGGGCAGTGGCTGAGGAGTGATGGGAGGTAGGGAGTGGAGCTGAGCAAGCAGGTGACTGCTCGGCAGGGAGGAGGGAAGATGATCAAATGGGGAGTGGGTCGCGGCAGGCATGGTTCTGAGATGGGGAACCAGAGCACATGGCACATTTGCCCATCCCAGAGTGTGACTGCTTTGTATCAACCCTGCCTCCACCTGAGGTGCTGGCTCCAGGCCTGGGACTCTCTGTTGTCTACACAAAGCCTCTCTGTCTGGGCACAGACCATGTTACGATCCCAGGGTGCTCTGGGCCCCAACCTGGGTCACCCAGCGTCAAGGCCAGGCACCTCCTCTCTCCACCCTACTTTCTGGTGTGGCCAAGGAAAAGTCAAAGTGGTTCACACCTTCTGCCAGGGCCTTGGCTTCCATTCCTCTCCCTTCATGACTGGATCTGTGCAGCCTGGGGAACACAGAGAGTAATAATAAAAATAGTTATCAATTATATCCTTTCTCCTGGTTCCTTCTCACCAGTATTTAAACAATCCTGTGTTAGAAACACGTAAGATGTTTTTATTTTATTTCTACTTATTTAAAGAACCATCTTGCCTGAGTTAGAATTCAGGGTTATTTTTTAAAATTTATTTTTATTATTTGTTTATTTGGCTGTGCTGGTCTCAGTTGCGGCATGTGGGATCTAGTTCCCTGACCAGGGATTCAGGCTTTCCAGATGGTGCTAGTGATAAAGAACCCACCTGCCGATGCAGATAGAAAGACATAAGAGTCTTGGGTTCGATCCCGGGATTGGGAAGATCCTCTGGAGGAGGGCACGGCAAACCCCTCCAGTATTCTTGCCTGGAGAATCCCATGGACAGAGGAACCTGGTAGGCTGCAGTCCATAGGGTCACACAGAGTTGGACACGATTGAAGCAACTGAGCACAGTATCACGACCAGTGATTGAACCCAGATCTCTTGCATTAGGAGTATGGAGTCTTAACCACTGTACCACCAGGGGAATCCAAAAACATTTCAGAAAAAAAATTCCTCTAATTCCACATCCTTCTGTATCTATTCTCCTTCCACCCAATTTTTCCAGTCAGTAATCTATATTGCATGAGCTTCTTATTCCTGAAGTAAGAAAAAGCAAAAGAGTTCCAGAAAAAGCAAGAGTTCCAGAAGTAAGAAAAAGCAAGAGAGTTCCAGAAAAATATCTACTTCTGCTTTATTGACTATGCCAAAGCCTTTGACTGTGTGGATCACAACAAACTCTTGAAAATTCTTAAAGAGATGGGAATACCAGACCACCTGACCTGCCTCTTAAGAAATCTGTATGCAGGTCAGGAAGCAACAGTTAGAACTGGACATGGAACAACAGACTGGTTCCAAATAGGGAAAGGAGTATGTCAAGGCTGTATATTGTCACCCTGCTTATTTAAATTATATGCAGAGTACATCATGAGAAACGCTGGGCTGTATGAAGCCCAAGCTGGAATCAAGATTGCCGGGAGAAATATCAATAACCTTATATATGCAGATGACACCACCCTTATGGCAGAAAGTGAAGAGGAGCTAAAAAGCCTCTTGATGAAAGTGAAAGAGGAGAGTGAAAAGGTTGGCTTAAAGCTCAACATTCAGAAAACTAAGATCATGGCATCTGGTCCCATCACTTAATAGGAAATAGATGGGGAAACAATGGAAACAGTGATAGACTTTATTTTAGGGGGCTCCAAAATCATTGCAGATGGTGACTGCAGCCATGAAATTAAAAGACACTTGCTCCTTGGAAGAAAAGTTATGACCAACCTAGACAGCATATTAAAAAGCAGAAACATTACTTTCCCAACAAAGGTCTGTCTAGGCAAAGCTATGGTTTTTCCAGTAGTCATGTATGGATGTGAGAGTTGGACTATAAAGAAAGCTGAGTGCCAAAGAATTGATGCTTTTGAACTGTGGTGTTGGAGAAAACTCTTGAGAGTCCCTTGGACTGCAAGGAGATTCAACCAGTCCATCATAAAGGAAATCAGTCCTGAATATTCATTGGAAGGACTGGTGTTGAAGCTGAAACTCCAGTACTTTGGCCACCTGATGCGAAGAACTGGCTTATTTGAAAAGACCCTGATGCTGGGAAAGATTGAGGCAGGAAGAGAAGGGGACAATAGAGGATGAGATGGTTGGATGGCATCACCGACTCAATGGACATGAGTTTGAGTAAACTCCGGGAGTTGGCGAGGGACAGGGATGCCTGGCGTGCTGCAGTCCATGGGGTCACAAAGAGTTGGGCATTGTTGAGCAACTGAACTGAACTGAACTTACTCCTGAAACCACAATACCCCATCTCCACTGCCCACTGCAAATATAGAGTGAGCTGCTTTTTGCCAAGATAATAACCTCCTTGTTCTGACGTCCAATGGTCCCTTCCTATGAACTACCTGGCCCTCTCTTTGGCATTATGGATTGCTGATCTCTCCCTCCTTCTTGAATCTCTGTCCTTTCTTGGCTTCCTTAAAACTATGTTCCTTCCTGTAAATATAGTAGAACATAAAACTATGTTCTACCTCTTTGAGAGCTTCTTCCTTATTTACTTTGAACATGTATCCATGAACATCAGTATGGTATCCTCCTTCATGTTTCTTTTCCCTTCTGGTGGAACAGCCTTTTACTCATATGGTTTCATGGGAGTCACATCCTATGACCCCACCTCCCTTCCCTCTCCACAGGTCATTGGTGTTGTGGTCCAAGCGTAGGTTGGAAAACAATTTCCAGACATGAAGCAGAATGAATGGAGAATAGAGTTTATTAGAGCAGAAGATGCTGTTAGAACAGTGGGTTCATCTCCTGACAGACCAGGGAGAGCCAACACCTTTCATGGGCTAGTAGCCAATTTTTATAGCCTCAAGACAAAGAAAATTCCTGCTGGAAGGGTGGCATTAGGTGATTGGTTAGAGTGCTATGACAAATCTAGACAATGTATTAAAAAGCAGAGACATCACTTCGCTGACAAAGGTCCATATAGTTGAAGTTATGGTTTTTCCAGTAGTTATATATGGATGTGAGAGTTGGACCATAAAGAAGGCTGAGCACTGAAGAATTGATGCTTTCAAATTGAGGTGCTGGAGAAGACTCTTGAGATGCCCTTGGACTGCAAGGAGATCAAACCAGTCAATCCTAAAGGAAATCAACCTTAAATATTCATTGAAAGGACTGATACTGAAGCTGAAGCTCCAATAACTTGGCCACCTGATGTGAAGAGCCGGCTCATTGGAAAAGATCCTGATGTGGAAAAAGACTGAAAGCAAAAGGAGAAGAGGGCAGCAGAGGCTGAGATGGTTAGATAGCATCACGGACTCAAAGACATGAATTTGAGCAAACTCCAGGAGATAGCAGAGGACAGAGGAGCCCGGAGTACGCAGTCTATGAGGCTGCAGATTTGGACATGACTTAGTGACTGAACAACAACAACAATAGGGTGTTCTAGGGTGGGTAATAGGGTGGCTATTTTTATCAAATACGGAGTCAGGGGGCTGGCTGGTTTAGATTGGGGGGCTCGTGGCAATGGTTGCTATGGGGTTCAGTCAGTTTCAGGGATGACCTTGGTGCAGGGCTCCACATCTGTGACCTTGGTGCAGGGCTCCATAATTGGGGCAAGGAATGGCACCTGACCAAAGCCAGGCTGATGAGAGCAAGTCCTTAGGAATTTTGGAGTTTGAACTGAGAAGCATAAACCTGAACTGGAACTGAAAGAGATGAATCAACATTTTGTTAGGTACCTGGATTTAAACTATCAATTTGAGCATTATCAGAAGCTGGGTTTGTTATTATTATTATTATTATTGTGGTGACTGAGGAAGTGTAAGATGCTTGTCTGGAAAGAAGAAAGGAGAGGGAGAAGGCAGGGTCGGGACAACAAGCAGGGCTTGTTCAGTTCCTCAGGCTCTTGCAATGTACTTCCATCTTGATTGCTGGGACCTGGGCCTCTCAGGTCCAGGGAATCAATATCAGAGAACAGCCGATAACTTAGCTTCTGCAGTTCAGCAAGGTGCATAAATGATCTAGCTCCTAGCAGTCTGAGGTCAAGACTGAAACATTCCCATATCTGAGTTAAATAAGTTAAAACTTGCTCTGTAGTCCTCTAATTGCTTTCAGACCACCATTTTGGATATCTCTACCCTGCCAGGTGTGGCTCCCCTGGTGACTTAGCAGTAAAAAAAAAAAAAAAAAAAATCCACCTATCAATGCAGGAGTCCCGGGTTCAATCCCTGGGTCGGGAAGATCCCCTGGAGAAAGAAATGGCAACCCACTCTAGTGTTCTTGCCTGGGAAACCCCATGGACAGACGAGCCTGGAAGGCTACAGTTTATGGGGTTGCAGTCAGACACGATTTAGCGACTAAACACCACCACCACCACCACCCCGCTGCCAGGCAAACGTGATGATGTCTCTCACCATAAAGTGACTTGAATAGGATGCAGGAAAGGCAAGGACATCATTCAAGGACAGGTTGAAGAAAGGTTTCCAGCCTTGTCACTCCAGCCTGTGATGCCCCAGGAAGCCAGAAACCATAGTCAGAGGGACTGAAAGTGCTCCCAGACAGAGTGCTAAAAAGGAGAAACTGCTCCAAGAGCTGGCACAAACCTTGCATCTTCTTGGCAAACCTGAAGATTCAGAAAGCGTGGTTCTACAAAATTCTAGCATTGATTATGGAAGTGGAAGTCTTGTGGTATTCATGGATGTTTTCAACTTTTAAATAGTGTTTCTATCTGGGCAAAGTTCTCATTTAAAAACCTAGCCTCCTCAATACAGAAGTCAGAACTAAAATTCCAGGCACCCCTTGCATTTTGTCTACAGGCATGCTACTTCCCCCACGTGAATCTTTGATTGGAAGTGAGCAATCTGAGCGAGGTAAATATCACTAAAGTTCAGCAGTATTTCTGGTTCTCCTCTCCTTCTAAGCACCAGGAGGACAGTGCTTGTGGTCATGAGATGTGTTCTGATCAGTGCAGTGTGAGCAGAAGCCAGTATACGCTTTCCAACCTCACTCTCTTCTGCCACAGCCAACTCTGAAGGTTCATATCAAGAAGGTAGCATCAGGACTTCCCTGGTGGTCCAGTGGCCAAGACTCTGTACTCCCAATCCAGAGGGCCCAGGTTCAGTCCCTGGTCAGAGAACTTGATTCCACATGCTGCAACGAAGAGGTCACATGCCACTACTGAAAGACCCTGTGTGCCTCAACTAAGATCCAGTGCAACCAAATAAATACTTAAAAAAAATTATTTTAAAAAGAAGAAGGTGTCATCGTAAGCTGGTGGAGCTTCCGATAGCTTAGATCCCTCAGTGACCACAGTGAGAAGACTCTTCCTCTCCCTTTCACCCATACTGGAACCGTAGCTGAACAACAAATACATCTTTGCTATTTTAAGCCAGTAAGATCTGGAGGTTGTTATCTAACGAATTCTGTGTTATCTAACAAATTCTGACCGATATAGAAAGGAGGCAGGTTGGACATAGGACTTGAATTTCCTATAGCACAAGTGTCTAGCTTTTGGGAGTGGTGGTGGCAACAGCAGTGGCTTCCTCGTGGTTACAATACTGAGTTCTTGATGCACATTGAGTACGGCAGAAACCATCACAATATTGTAATTATCCTCTAATTAAAAATAAAAAAAACAATACTGAGTTATTACCACCAAAGTGCCATAGGGCTTAGTGTTTGGAGCAGTGATGACTGCCACTTCCTCATCAGGTTGCACGGTGTGGTTTGGGTGTTGCTCCTAGAAACAGCCTCAGGCCCGTTCCCCTAACCCTCCTAACAACGCTGAGCTACACGATATCTTTGAACAAATCCCTTTTATGCTTCAACTATTCAGAAGTGGATTCCATTATTTGTGATCAAGAACTCTGACTGATAAAATTGCTATATTTAGTAAATCTCATGTTCTATCAATTATAAGAGGCAAGTTATTTGAATTACTAAATGAATAATATGAATCACTAAAAAAATAGAGGTTTGAAATAAAAAAATAGAGGCTGTTACATGCCATTAATGGTAAGATATATTCTGATTTTAGAGTTGTTTAAATTTGAAGAAAAATGGGCCTCAAGATCAATGAAATATGATATTAGCCAACGGAATTCTCCCTACCCCCACCCCAGATGTAATTGACAGATGGCTGATTTTCAAAGAATAGTTGTAAAAGAATAGTATCATCTGGGAGGAAAAATAAAACCATACCCAATCCTTATAAATGCAGAGATGTGTGATTGCTCAATTCCAGAAAAATCCCTAAGACACCACCAGAAAGTGGAGTGCTAATCAGTTCAGTGTCCCATAGAGAAACCCTCCCACAATGGTGCTCTCAGAGCACTGGGTAAGGAATCTCATTTTTGTGGGCAAAACCTGGGGCAACCAGATTGGCTGATGGAAGAACTCTGTATTCAAAGAAGTGAGTCAACCAATAGCTGCCAAGAGATTTTCTAGTCCCATCATTTTCATTGTTACTCATGGCCAAAATACATTCTATTATGGCCACTATATAATGGCCACTATATAATTAGTGGCTACCGTACAATGTTTTCTTTCTACTCCATTTTACTCTCTATATCTTCCATCTCTAAATATCAGGAGGCTTTTTTGTGGGCAGGTGGGGAGGAGTGGTTTAAAGGATACGAAGAATATTGGTCCTGTGATTTACCCTCCAGAAGCAGCAGCTGGATGTGTCATTGAGCTGTCCTCCATTGAAAAGGAAGTTAATTTATTGGCATATATACAATGGGATAGTTGGATTATATAGGTGAGGGCATTTTTGGAATCATACATATAGGGAAACAATGAACTATAGTGAACAAATGCCATTCTGCTTTTTCAGAATCTCTCTTCTTCTGTTCTACTCATCCCAAAGTCCATGCAGTTATGATGGTAGGGCCATGTTAAGCAATCTGATTCTCATCCATTCCTTGGACCCAGTTAATTGGTCCAAGCCTCTAACTAAGCTGAGTCAATCAAAGTGCTTCCTGAGAAACATGCAAACTGCAGCCAAGAAAATGAAGCCAGTGTCTTTTTGGACGCCTAGACAGTACGATTTTAAGCTTTGGGGTTGTCTGAAGTTTTGTTTTTCAGCACATGGACCAGAAGCACCTTGGAAGCCAGTCTTGGGGTGGGGATGACAATGTTGAGGCAAGGCAGAGGATGGAAATGAAGGAGACAGGCAGAAAATAAGAGAGATGAAAAGTGGAGAGATGCTAATGGCTTTTGTACCTATTAGTTTCGGTTGTTCTTGAGGCATCCTTGTCTTTAGGTTTCAGGTATCTGATGATAAATGTATCTTTTTGTTTAAACCAGTTCCTATTTTTCCTGGATGAGTTCTTTCACTCTCCTGGTTTGACTACTGCCCCTCTGCTAAAACTCACAAAATGTTATCTTCAACCTGGACCTCTCTCCTGCACCTCAGACCTGTTTATCCAACCATCTAGTGAACATCTCAACTTGGATGTCCAATTAGTACCTGAAATTCAACATACCTGAAACAGAACTCATCACCTCCCCACCTCAAACCCCTGCTGAAACTTACTCCTTTTCCTGTGTTCTCTATCTTAGCAAATAGCATCACGGTACTACTATCACCGGGCTTCCTTGGTGGCTCAGTGGTAAAGAATATGTCTGTAATGCAGGAAACCCGGGTTCCATCCCAGGGTGGGGAAGATCCCCTGGAGGAGAGCATGGCAACCCACTCTAGTACTCTTGCCTGGAGAATCCCATGGACTGAGGAGCCTGGGGGACTTCAGTCCATAGGTCGCAAAGAGTCAGACACAACTGAAGCATCTGAACACGCACACATGCATCCCTATCACCAGCCAGGTGGTTATCCCAGACTTTTCCTCCCTCTTACTCCCCATATCCTATAGGTCTAGGGCTCCAAGTCCTGACAATTGTAATTTAGAGAGTTATATTCTCAATGCTTTCTTGATCTCCCCATTCCTATTTCCCTACGTCATTTCAATCCCTCACCTACACTCTCAAATGCCTTCAATCCCTCCTTCTACCCAGCCGCCCAAATCATCCTTCTAATTTCTGAATATGATCACATTTACCCCTCTGTTCAAAATTTCTTCAGTGGCTCCCCACTGTCTTCTGGATAAAATCTAAACTCCTGCAGCTGGGTCACAAATTCACTCATATTACACTCAGATGTGCAATATTATTAGTCTTCTCTCTTTCCTAGAACTGATTTGATCTTGTTCACAGTGCCCCCACCCTGCTGGGTAACAGGAGCAGGGGAAACTAAAATTAATCCTCTCTGGTAAATTCAGTTGGGTCTGAAATTTTATTTTAGACATGTCTAAGTAACTCAATAGGTTTGGATGACTCAGACTTTCAGGTTGTTTTACCCTTCCTTGTCTCATTTTCAAGATAGCACTTAGATTTATAGAGATGTCATTGAAGGAAGGGGGTCCCTTACCCATGTGGTCCCTGGGGTTGTGTCATTTGGCATTTATTGAGATGCAGCATTTGCTGAGATGTGTCTGGTATAAATACCATCCTCAGAGGTAGCTATTACAGATGAGGAAGCTGAGGCTAAACTATTTTACACATGAGGAAGCCAAGGCTAAAAGAGGTTGAGTAACTTGCCCAAGATCACAAAGTTAGTTAAGTGGCAGAACCAGAAATCAACACCACCCTGATTCTGGCTGGGTTTGCATCTAGAAGTCCAGAGATAAGTTAACATTGGGTTTGGGAGCACTCAGAAGTCTTCACAGTATAGCTTCAGAGCTGTGCTTACCCATGGGAGAATATGTCTAGTGGAATGAGAAAAGGGTCCATTCAGAACACTGAGGAATCACTGGCATATGAAGTCGGGTGGGAAGCCCTACTTGATGGCTCCTGCCCAAGCAGACTTTTCTCTTAGGAGAGCTTCTAAATGGAGGAGTCAGGAGCTTCTAGGATGGACAGTCGTGCCTGATTATATTCCAGCCGGGGCTAAGCCATCCCTCAAAATACCCCATTCCCCTCTGGCCTAGGCTCCCCCATAGAAGGTCAGAGTACGAAGCCCTGACCGATACTGGGTAGAAACTCAACATGTGTCAAAACAACTTATGTTGTCAGAGCTGCTCACACGTCCTGAGGCCAGGGAATGTGGAACCAACCACAGACCCTCTGAAGTGGGGATGCAGGGTTCACATTCAGGTGAGAGTGGACGTGCGGTGGTATAGGGGACTTCAACACCAGGAGGTTCGGTCTCCTCCCGGATGTGGTATCCCAGTGCCTTCCTGCAGATGAAGGGGACAGAGACCTCTCCCAGATATGAAGAGGTGGTCCCCTCAAGTGGATACAGAGGCTTTGGCCTTTTTCAGCTTTTGGGTGTGCAGATCTTCCTGGTGAGGTAGGTGTAAGAAATCCCCGCAGGTAGGCGGGTCCCGCTCCTGTACCCTTCCCCGGGGGAAGTATCCAGACTGAATAGCCCCTTCAGCCCTCTTCCCACCCCCGCCCCCGCCCGCACAAGGGGTGAGCCTGTCTTCTCCCCAGGGCACAACCAATGGCAAGGGAGCCTGGCACGGGCAGCCAATTAAATAGCGGCAGCGGCGAGGGATGGCTCCTCCTCCGGCAAGCCACCGGCCGCAGCCTCCCAGGAGGCGGGGCTCCTTCGCTGTTTTTGCGGCCGGCGGAGCCTGGCCGAGCCTAGCCGAGAGACCCGTCGAGCCCAGCCGATCGTAGCCGAACGCAGCCGAGCCTAGCCGAACCCCGCGCCCAGACTGCCGCCGCCGCCCGAGCGCCGCCGTGCGAGCAGGCGAGCGGCCGCGGCCGCGGAGGAGGCGCCGCCCCAGGGGGAGGAGGTGGCCGCTCGCCGCAGACCGCCCGCGGCAGAGGCCGCCCCGGTCGCGCCGCGGCGGGAGCGGCCGGCGGAGGCTGCGCTGCCGAGGGGGAGGGCCGGGGGAGGGGAAGTCACCCGTGCCCACCTCCCGCTGCCCCCCGCCCGCAGACTCCCGAGCATCATTCGGCGCCCAGCATCCCGCTACCCCGGATTCTCCCGCGGGCGCGCACCGGGCTTAACTCAGGTAAGAGGGGCCCACCCACCACGGGCATGGGGGTTGAGAACCAGAGACGGAGATAAAGAAGCTTAAGACAGAAACACAGCCGGGGAGAAAGAGAGTCAGACAAAAAGACAGACACGCGAGAGACGCACAGAACTACAGAGCCCTTACAGAGAGGGGAGTGAGACACGTCCACGGGGACAGATGGACACACAGCGGGGAAGAAAGAGAGACGAGAGACACAAGAGACCTAGGCATACAGAGACTGATCCAGAGATACTCAAAAAAATAGACTAGGAGAGAAAGGAGACACAAGAGAGACACTCAGGACTCAGAGATGGGGACACATAAGAGAGACAGATATAAAGAGAGCTACAGATGGGTACACACCGGAGGTGGGTATACAGAGGCTGAGGTGCACATCCAGGCAAGAACCAAGGGACAGAGTAAGAGCCAGACACAGAGACACACGCACCTGACCTGGTGAAACAGTCTCTCTGAGAGGCGCACCTAGGTACACAGTTTTGGATACACAGACCCACACACGCCTGCCAGGCCTCCACAAAGTTCCCTCTGTGTGAGCTGGCACCTCTGGAGGTCTCTTGGGCTGGTTGGCTGAAGTCCTGAGAGCAGGGAAGTGTCCAGGCCACACCAAAGCTGGTCACAGTGCCCATCCTTCAAGGCCTTGGGCTTCCTCAATCCCACCCACTCTTACAGTTCTTCTGAGGGCTGGACGTTCAGTGGGTAGGGCCAGGCCATGCCCACTCCGGCTTCCCCACTGGTGCCACACCCCCATCCAGGTGCCCAGAGCCAGGTCCTGGCTCTGTGGGGTGTTTAGACCTGTTGGGAGGCCGGAGGTATGGGAGGGGGCTCTCTTCTCCACCCTCTCCTCCTCAGCCTCACCCTCCCCTTTCCTCCTCACCATGCTTTGCCTCTGCTCTGTACCCCCGACAGGCTCAGACATCTCCACTGCCCAGGGATCGCTGAGTGTGTGGAAGGCCGGCTATCCCAGCGCCCCGCTTCGGCATGGGTCCTGCCATTGAGGCAGCTTCTCAGCCTGTGCTCATCTGAGGGTGCACCCGTCATGGGGGCAGCCCTCTCCCAGGGGGCCCTCATCGCCATCATCTGCAACGGCCTCGTCGGCTTCTTGCTGCTGCTGCTGTGGGTCATTCTCTGCTGGGCCTGCCACTCGCGCTCTGCCAACATCGACTCCCTCTCTGAATCCAGTCCCAACTCCAGCCCTGGCCCCTGTCCTGAGAAGGCACCCCCGCCCCAGAAGCCCAGCCATGAAGGCAGCTACCTGCTGCAGCCCTGAAGGCCCCTGGCCTAGCCCGGAGTCTGGGACTTAAGTCCACCCCACCTGGCACCTGGAATCGGGATCCCAGGGTCCAGCAGGCCTGGGGTCCAGAACTCAGAGTCCAGCCTGTGTGGAACTGGACCTAGCCGCCCAGTGTCTGGTCGGCCTGGCTCCAAGAGGGGCCCTGCCCCTAGGTAGACAGTCTTGGGGCAGGGGTTCATGAGTTGGTGCTAGGGCAAGGGCCATCTGGACTCTGCTCCATCCCAGCGGACGGGGGTGGGGTCCACCCTCCCCCTAGGCCAAGCGCCTCTCGGCCCTCAAGGTTGGGGAAGCAAACTAGAATCCATGGCAATAATGGGAGGGTGTCCAGGCTGGGCCCCTCCTCTGGTCCTCCTACTGTTTGCTGGATAATAAATGGATCTAAGACTCTACCCTGAGATTCTCTCCTCTTCCTGGGTGCCCTGCTGTAGCAAAATTCAAGATGTGGGTGGACTTCCAGACACAGGTTTATTTGTGCAAAGTAGGAGAGGGTAACAGGGGTTGAGGACCAAGTCCTGGGGTGAGGTGATGGGACCAGGGCCAGAGCAGGGCGCTGGAACCTGATCAGGGGTAGTGTCAGACACATACTGGGTACAAGGCTGGACTGGGGTACCAGGGTCAGGGGCTACAAGTACTAGGTTCAAGACATGGGCCAGGTTCGGAGGCCAGGCCCTCAGGTCTTGGTTTTCACTTCCCTCACCAGGTTCAGCAGTTTGTCCAATTTTGCGATCTCCACAGCTGGCCCCTTCTGTACTTCCTGGCCCTTCTTCTCCTGGGGAGAAGAGAAGCACACACCAGGGAGGACTGGTGAGGGACGGGCAACCTCTCGTTGCCTCAGCCTAGCTTACCCCAGCGCTGCCGCGCCCTCTCCTGCCCAGTTAGCTTCTGGACCCTGATGGTGGGGGCGGGGAGGGGTGGGGCAATCCAGGAAGAGCTGTAGTCTCAGACCTCTACTACAGGAAGGTCTCTGGCTGAGTCCTAACAAGGAGCTAAGAGGTGTGTGTTTGTGGAGGGAAAGTGTGGACAAAGCCACAGGTGCCCTCACCTAGTACTCTTACCCAGTACTTCCAGCTCAGGCAGGGAGTGGGGTACCACCTGGGGCCAGGCCTGCTGTCTCAGTTATCCCCAGGTGGGGGAGGATGTCAGGAGGGCAGATGGCATGTCCCATGTGGTTCCAGATGTCCTCAGCTGGGACTGTCCCCGAGAACAGCGGGTCTTGAATTAATGACCCCACCCCCCACCCCTGGCCACGGGGTTTCGCATGTGGTGCAGTGGTAAAGAACCTGCCTGACGATGTAGGAGATGCAAGAGACATGGGTTCGACCCCTGGGTCAGGAAGATCCACTGGAGTAGAAAATGGCAACTTACTGCCTGGGAAATCCCATAGACAGAGGAGCCTGGCGCACTATTCCGTGGGGTCACAAAAGAGATGTGACTGAGCGTGCGCACGCACACACTCACACACACACTTGCCTATAGGGCACTCTAATCCTTTCGCTGGGAAGCTGGACCCTGTGAAAAAGTGTTGGGCCACTGGGTGTGTGCAACTCCCAGGCCTGTGAGCTCCTTGGCAGACCAGCACCAGTGCCACCCTCCCTTCTGTCCAGGCAGTGGGGTGCAGGCTGGGCTGGGGGAGCTGCCATTTCTCGCCTTCCCTCTGTACCCAAGCCCCCTGCCCTCTCAGCCACCTGTGCCCAGGGCTCACTGGCACCTGCCCCAGCCTTGCCTGCTGGAGACCCAGCCTGGATCTGGCCATGGCTGTGAGGTGGGGGGAGAGGCGGGGCCTGTAGGCCCTTTTCTGGCCCTTCTTGGCTGCTGACACCCAGTGGAGCTCAGATTTCCTCCTGGCATGAGTCCTGCACCTGTTCCCAAATCTGTCTCCCCCTCCCCTCGAGGCTCAGCGCCTTTGCCCCTGCCCCACTGACTCCGACACTCGTGAGGCAGAAGACAAAGATGTCTCTCTCCCTTCCCTCTCTCTCTCCCAGATTAACCTCATGTTCTCTTCTCACCCTCACCTCATCTGGGAGTCAGGAAGCCTGGCTTTTCGTTGCTAACTCCCTACGTGACTCTGGGCAAGTTCCTTGCCTTTCCGAGCTACAGTTGCCATCTAGACAGTAGCTGGGGAAAGTAGGCCTTGACTTTTGGTGGGCTCTGACACCAGTCATGGGACGATCCTCGGGCTGGGCAGTCAGGCCTCTGTGGCCCAGCCCTCTTGGGGAGATCAGGGAGACTGCCGCCTGCAGAGCGGGGCAGCCCATAGGACTTCCTCTGGCCTGAGTCAGTTGGCTGCTGATAGAGTCAGGTGGCAGTTTCACAGGAACTGCCAGTCCATGCAAGAACCAGCCCCCAGCTGTCACCTGCTCAGGTTCTCTGACTCCCAGGTACCCATGTCCTCAGGTCCTCAGAGATATTGATGCTGACCCTTGCTCTGAGGAGTTGAGACTGTGGGAGATCCTTGCCTCCCTGGGTCAGAGTGGGCAAGGCAGGCCTCCCACCACATCTACTGCCTTCAACGTGTGATGGCTGGCCCCCAGCCCCGAGGGTCACCACCATCCCACCCACGGGGCTATCCAACTCTACCAGCCTAAGCCTGGGTCATGCTCCTCACTAAATCAAGAACAGATTTTATCTGTTCCACAAATTGTACTGCCTTCCTCTGGCTGCTGAAGGCCAACTAGCAGGGCTTAGCAGAGTTTCAGACCACGCCCACCCCCAACCCCCACCCCACCCCACCCCCAGCCCACCACAGCCTCTGGGCCACAGCTGCAGGTACTCAGCAGCCTTCTGAGTATTTATAGCCAAGTCCACCCCTCCCCCAGCTGGCTACAATTACAGGCCCAGCCAAAATCCCAGCCCTTGCCTCCCTGGCCATGGTGGGGAATAGGCCAGGCTGGCATGAGAGGGTTAGTGCAGTGGCGCCTGCCTTGGTGGTGGCACATGGGGGCAGGTGTCAGCAGTTGAAAGAGGCCCCTGCTGTTTCCTCAAACTGCAAGTAAAGGCATCAAATGGCAACCCAGGGGGTACAGTCATAAGGGCAACGTGGCTCAGCCCCAGCTCAGCTCTGACCTTGGTCCAGAACCTAGCAGAGAGCAAATTTCCTCCTAGCACCCAAATGGACAGGACTGCGATCTAGGGTTTTGGATTTTTAAGTTGGACCCTTGGGCTCTGGATTCTAAAGTCTGGGTTCTTAAGTCTGAATCGGGACTCTGAGATCTAGACTTTGAGGTTATGGCTCTAGGCTCTGTGGCCTGTATTCAGAGCCCTTGGGCTCTGGTCAGGATCTCTGGATCATTCTAGATCCCAGAAAAGAACCAGAGCTCAAAAGGAGGACTGCCTAGCTACTGACCTAGTTACCCTTCTCATGGCTCATTTCCTGCTTTCTGTGAGGACCCACAGCTCCCAGTTCAGGGACCATTGGAGTTGAAGCTCTGTGCAAGCCCAGCGAATGACCGGAAACTAAGCCTTGAGCCCCTGCCTGGATAACACCAAGCAAGCCAATGATGCCCATGTACTACCCCCAGACTTGGGACTCCAGTCACCTGCTTACCGGTTGTCTCCACCTGGGGCTCAGATTCAGCATGTCAGAACCCATCTGTCCCCCTACAAACCTACTTCTATGCTTCTCACTTGGACAACAACATCACCCTGCTCTGGGCCTCCAAAGCCAGAAACCTGGGGCTATCCCCTGGCTCCTCCCCTTTCTCTCACCAACCACCCCCCTCCCCACCTGGAGACTTTCTTTCTTGGCAGCCCA
This sequence comes from Bos indicus x Bos taurus, assembly GCF_003369695.1. Taxonomy (NCBI): domain Eukaryota; kingdom Metazoa; phylum Chordata; class Mammalia; order Artiodactyla; family Bovidae; genus Bos; species Bos indicus x Bos taurus. The sequence goes on along the minus strand of NC_040083.1, from coordinate 75,857,293 downwards.
AATTCCCCAAGACTGTACCTTCGGCATCTTGCGCAAGTTGGGTGAGAGCTTAAGGCAGGTGACGTGCCCTCGGTCATCGCCCACAATGATGATGGGGTGGATGGGGTTGAACTGCACGTGGGTGAGCTTGTTCTTCTTTTTGGCCACCACGGGCTGGTTGCAGATGGCCTCGTACTTATTGATGGACAAGTCAAACACGTGGGTCTGTGAAGAGGTAGGTGTCAGCACAATCAGGGAAATGGGGTCCCTGTCCCCGCTGCCCCCAACCAGAGGAACTGCCCCTGGACTTTCTTGGGTAACACGACAGAAGCCTAGCACACTGGAGCTGGAGGCAATAGGAGAGGCGATTTGCGTCTCTTTGTTTTTCCTATGGTTGAGGGAATGACAATAAAATGTTTAGGAGAAAATTTAAGTCTCTACAGAATTAACAGTAATAGCAGCTGCCATTTATGGAGCACTTACAGCTTTCCTGGTGGCTCAGATGGTAAAGAATCTGCCTGCAGTGCAGGAGACCCGGGTTCAATCCCTAGGTTGGAAAGATCCCCTGGAGAAGGGAATGGCAACCCACTCCAGTATTCTTGGCTGTAGAATTCCATGGACAGAGGAGCCTGGTGGTCTACAGTCCATGGGGTTGCAAAGTGTCGGACACAACTGAGCAACTTCTACAGTATGATGTACTAGACTCTGGGCAAGCATGTTACCTGGTTGCATCATCTAATTACAGTAGTCACAGCCACTCTATCAGGTAGGTTCTGTTATTTTCCACATTTTATAAATGAGGAGATGGAGGCTCTTAAGCCTAACTTGTCAGTAAGTAGCAGAGCCAGGGTTTCTACCAAATGAATATATGTCAGGTGCTTGGGCAGTGCTTGTTATATAGGTGCTGAACAAATGTTGGATCTTATTTTTACGGCATTGTAAGTCCAAACCATTAGCAAGTTTTGCCTAGACTGTGCAGCATCCTAACTGGTCTTCCCGCTTCATCTCCCCTCCTTCTCTTATCCATCCTCTGTGTAGCAGCTAGATTTACCTTTAAAAAATCTGGAATCCTCCAATAGTCTCCCTGGGCATGCTACATAAAAATTCTGATTTCTTTCTCTCGATTCTGCACCATTTGCTCTCATCTCAGGCTCTCAGCCCTTTGCCTACAAGATCCTGGCCACCCTAACTTCCTGTTCCTTAAACCTTTCCAGCTTGTTCTCCCCTCAGGGCATTTGCACTAGCAGTTCCTTTGGAAGGCCTCACTCATCTTCACCTGACCCTTTTGTGTGACCCAGCTCTCTACTTGAATGTCACCTCTTTAAATAAGATTTCCCTGACCACTTTATCTAAAGGACCACCCAGTCCTTTCTTTTTGCATCACTCTATTTTTAAAGATAAAACAGCTTTGAAAATGAAAGTGTTAGTCACTTAGTCATGTCCGACTCTTTGCAACCCCATGGACTGTAGCCCGCCAGACTCTTCTGTCTATGGGATTTTCCTGGCACAAATGGGTAGCCATTCCCCTCTCCAGGGGATCTTTCTGACCCAGGGATGTAACCCAGGTCTCCTGCATTGCAGGTGGATTCTTTACCATCTGAGCTATCAGGGAAGCCCCATAACAGCTTTGTGGAGATATAATTCATATACTATAAAATTTACCCATTTAAAGTATACAATTCCCATTTTTTTGTATGTTCACAGTTATGTAACCATCACCACAACCAAGTATAGAACATTTTCATCACCCCAGAAAGAACCCTTATACGTATCTATTACCAGTCATACCCACTTTTTCCTAACCCCTGTCTCCCTAGGTAACCACAAATCTACTTTATTTCTATAAATTTGCCTATTCTAGACCAGCATAAATGGAATCAGAAAATGTTTGGTCTTTTGTGACTGGCTTCTTAATTTTTTTAAAGATTTTTTTGATGTGGACTATGTTTTTATTGAAGATGTTAACAATATTCCTTCTGTTTTCTGTTTTGTATTTTTTGGCCAGGAGGCATGTGGGATCTCAGCTCCCCAACCAGGGATCAAATCTATACCTCCTGCATTGGAAGGCGAAGTCTTAAACACTGGACAGCCAGGGAAGTCTCTGAGACTGGCTTCTTAAACTAAGCATGCTTTCAGTGTTCATCCATGATGTAGCATGTATCAGTAGTACATTCCTTGTTAGTGCTGAGTAACACTTCTTATGGACAGAGTACTTATTGTTTACTCATTCATCAATTACAGACATTTGGGTTGCTTCCACTTTTTTGGCTGTTATGAATAATGCGGCTGTGAACACTGGTGTACACATGTCATCCTCTTTTGATCTCTGCCTAGCACTTAACTCTATTGGAGTTTGGTTGTTGTTTTCTATTGCTTTCCCTTCACTGGAACATAAGCTCTGTGAATCAACTGAACCACCAGGCCCTGGCCTGGAGTTGGGAGCCATAGTTAGCCCTTGGTTAGACATTTGTTCAAGCAAATAAATGACTGACTTAAGGGTGATGCCTTAATACACTCTATTCTTTCCTGGTAGGTGCCTCTCAGCTTACATCAAAGTCCATAAGTAAATTATGTTGCACAAAAACTTTCCCACAAAAAAATTTCCCCACAAGCTGTTTTTGAGCTTTCACCAATTCTTATTGTTGCACAGACCCCTCCCATCTCCCCACTCAGACTCAGCTTGCACACTCCCAGGGATGGGGACCTCACTACCTTTTAGATGCTATTTCGACCGCAGGTTGACTCTGGTTTATAAGTTTCTCTTTACATCAAGCTGGCACCTGCCACCCTGTAGCTCCCTCCCCATGGCACTCAGAGAAGTTAGCTCCTCCTCATGGGATCTTATCTCCCATCTTGCTGTCTCCTTCAAGGTGAACAGCTCCACTCTCTCCTCCAGGCCTCATGGGATGACAGATCCCTCTTTTATTTATTTACTTTTGGCTGTGCTGGTCTTCTACCTGCACGCAGGTTTCCTCTAGTTGCAGCAAGATGGGGCTACTCTCTAGTGTGGTGTGTGGGCTTCTCATTGCAATGGCTTCTCTTGTTGAGGCTCACAGGCTCTAGGCATGTGGGCTTCGGTAGTTGCAGCAGGTGGGTTCAACAGTTGTGGCCCACGGACTTAGCTGCCTCATGGCATGTGGAATCTTCCAGGACCAGGGATCAAACCTGTATCCCCCTGTGTTGGATTTTTAACCACTGGACCACCAGGGAAGTCCCTGAATGACCCCTCTTTTGACAGGTCCCCGAGTGGCCTGGGCCCTTGAGGATACACAGAGTCCTATGTTCTGCCTTCCCCCAGCTGCCCTTGGCCTGGGGTGGGACTCCAGGAGGGACAGCTGAGATGGCTCATCTTGTCTTCAGTAGGGGATCAGCAGGGTCAGGAAAGGGGCACTTACCTTCCCGTTGGTGGTGACTGCTGCGAACACAGTGGATGAGTACGGTGCCCAGGCCACATCTCCCACAGCTGAATTGAGGTCATAGATGAACATCGGGGTCCTGCAGTGGGGATGGGCGGAAAGCTGAGAGAACAGAGGGCTCATGGTGCCAGACCCTACTGGTCCCCGCCCAGGGCGCAGCCTGAGGGAGGGCAGACCCCTCACTTGATGGTGTGGTCCCATATCTTCACTGTCCAGTCGGAGCTGCAGGACATGAAGACCTTGGTATGGTAGGGATTCCAGGACACGGCATCCACGGCCATGTTGTGGGCATCGTAGGTGTCGAGGAACTGGCTGGAGTAGGATTTGGAGCACTGGGGTGGGGGTAGGGAAGCATGAGTGAGTGCAGTCAGCCACCACTTCCCCAGGGGGCTCTGGAGGGTCAGACCCTGAGATTCCTCTTCTGTCCCCGCCCCGCCTCACTGTCCCAGCTGAGCTGGGGCCAAGCTCTTGGCTGTTCTTCTCACCCTCAAAGCAACCAGAGAGAAAGGAGGGGCTTAAGGAACTGGGGTTTGGTTGGGCAGGGGAGCCTTCCTAGAGGGTGAAGGAAGTCTGCCCAGAGGATCCCAGGCCAGGCAGAAACAGCCTTTCCTCCCTGAGGCTTCCCTGGTAGCTCAGCTGATAAAGAACCTGCCTGCAATGCAGGAAACCCTGGTTCAATTCCTGGATCCGGAAGATCCCCTGGAGAAGGGATAGGCCAACCACTCCAGTATTTTGGGGCTTCCCTGGTGTCTCACATGGTAAAGAAACCACTTGCAATGTGGGAGACCTGGGTTCAACCCTGTGTTGGGAAGATCCCCTGGAGAAAGGCATGGCAACCCACTCCAGTATTCTTGTCTGGAGAATCCCATGAACAGAGGAGCCTGGTGGGCTACAATCCATGGGGTTGGTCGCAAAGAGTCAGACATGACTGAGTGACTAACACTTTCACTTTCATTTGCTCCCAGAAAAGCAAGTGCAGAGCCAGGAACAAGTCCCAGTCTCCAGATTTCTCATTTGGTTTCCTGCCCTGGCCACTGTGCCCTTCACTTCCTCCCTCTAGGAGACTGAGTGACTGACTGGTCTCTTCCTGTCTCCAGCAGCCGCAAGCAGGGGTGGAGAAGGGGGGTGGGGACGTCTTTTGCATTCAGATCGCTCTGCCTGGGCCTCAGGGGCTCCCGGGAGGCTGCCTGTAATTAACATTCTGAGTTTCTGAGCCTAAGAAAAGCTTGCAGCGGAGTTATTTCTAGATGGATGAAGGTTCAGAAGGATGTTCACCTACTAACTCTGAGACCTGGCAGAAGCAGGCCACGAAGTTCCATCCCGCCACCAGCTGGGATGAACCCGGTGTTCAGAGATAGGTTTTCTTGTTACCCAGCCTTCAAAGCGCAGCTCAGCTTCAGATCTCCTCTAGGAAGTCTTTTCAGGATGTTCCAAGCCCCGCCTCTTCCCCTGCAACCCCCGTGCCCAGCTGTACCTCCTTCACCCCCAGGCAGGGAGCAGGACGCGAGGGAAAGATGCAAGGCTGGGCTAAAGTCACCCTCTAGGTTCTTCATCTCCTGTCCTGCAGTCAGCCCCTCTTCCTGACACCCAAGCAGGTCAACAAATGCATTCTGGGAGGGGACATATGTATGTATACCTATGGCTGATTCATGTTGATGTTTGGCAGAAACCAACACAATACTGTAAAGCAATTATCCTTCAATTAAAAATGAATACATTTTTTAAAAAAGAAAGCAATGCATTCTCTTTCCCCAGAAAGCCTTCTGGTACTGATGAGCCCCCAGATCCATCCGAATATGGTCTGTTGAGAATGACAGGTCTAGTGGCCCTGTAAGAAGCTGGCATCGGCACAGCGCTACCTCACCTTGTAGATTTTTCCCTCCTCTGTGCCCACCAGAAACAGGTAGTCGATCTCTCTGTGGAAGTCAAAGGCAGTGCCGCAGCCTTCGGGAGAAGAGGGAACCGCTTTAGGCCAGTTCTGGAAGGGAAGGAGGCCCCCAGCATCCACCTCTATCCAGTAGGCCCTCCCCTGGGACAGCCTGAGTCTGGGTACTATGAGGGCCGGAGCCAGCCAGGCGAACAGAAACTGGGTCCCTGGGCTGCTGCTAGAGCCCGGCAGTTGGGACTCTGCAAACGGGCCAGGGCTTCTGCAGACAGGAATGGGGCCTGGATAAACAAGGTGGGGATTGAGTTAAACAGGGTCGGGGTCAGGGTAAACAGGGAAAGGGTCTGCAAACAGGGATACAGTCTGCATAAACAGGGGAGGAATTGAGTAAACAGGGATGGGATCTGGGTAAACAGGGGCCTGATCTGCATAAACAGGGAGGGTCTGCAGACTGCTCAGGACCAGGCTTTCTCCTTACCTCCTCCTACCCGGCAGGAGGGGAAGTGGGGTGTGCAGAAAGAGGGAGGACCAGACCTCCTGGGTCCAGGGGGATGTGGCCGGGCTGGAGATGAGGTGTAGGGACTCTTACCCACTGTGTGTATCTGCAGGCCCTCGAGACCTTCTGTGGTGCTGCCCTCCACCTTCAGCTTGATGACGTCAGTGTGAACCAGCTCGCTCTGCGGTCACACAGGGAGGGGGAGGCGCACCGGTGGGGCTGGACAGGCAGGGTTGGAGTCCCCCTGCCATTTGGCTCCCACCACTCCCCATCTTCACCCCTGCATGACCCTTCCTGGGAAATACGCACCTTCACGAGCGTCCAAGACACGATCCTGCCGTCAGATGACACAGAGAAGAAGTTGAGGTTATGGTCCATGTCATCCTTCTGCCACCTGACCTGCAACATCCCACACTGTGAGCTCTGGGGCCCTGCGAGGGTGTCGGGTTAGGGCTGCGAGCTGAGCAGGGCTCACTCAAGGACCCTTCTGAGGCCCAGAAGCCAGTTCTGGGAGCCCATTTCCTAGGGTCCCATGATGGGCCTGCCCTCCCTCCTCACTCACCGCTCCCCCACCCCGAGCATCCTGAGGCAACGTGCCAGTGGGGCACTGCCCCGGTCCCCGGGCTCAGCAGTGGAGGTACCTGGTTCCTCTCTGCGTTGGCTGCTAGGAGCCCTGTTTTTTGTTTGTTTGTTTAGAGAAACTTGTTATTAAATTTTATTTTCTTTAAATATGTACCTTTTTCCCACCCTCACCCACATAGGGGGAGGAACAGAAAACCCCCATTTGTGGGATTCCATGTATAAAACCTGAGATGGTGAGAATGAAGTATAAAAATACTGTTTACAAAGGGAAAGAGGGTGTCCATTGTGACCTTAACTTTCAGACACCCCCATCTGCAGGCCCCTTTTTGCTCCTTTAGAAAAACTCCTGGGAATCTGTTTGGATGTAGAACAGCCCTTCTGGTGGGGTATGGGGGGTGGGGCGTATGTGGTGTGAGTTGATCAGTTGTGTCTGACTCTTTCAACCCCATGGTCTGTAGCCCACCAGGCTCCTCTGTCCATGTGGATTCTCCATGCAAGAATACTGGGGTGGGTTGCCATTCCCTTCTCCAGGGGATCTTCCCGATGCAGGGATCGAACCCAGGTCTCCTGCATTGCAGGCAGAATCTTTACTGTCTGAGCCACTGGTGGAGGGGAGTAAGGGGATGGGATGGGAAAGGGGGTGGGGAGCTCCCAAACCCCAACACAGAATAGGAAGCTATTTTCGTAACAAGTTGTTAGAAAGCAGTGGCTCTGCATTCGACCTCCTTACGTCGAGAGCCCATCAACCAGCTTCCTCATTTCTAAAACAGAAACCATAATAGCATGAGTTTGTTGTAAGAAATAAATGAAATAATGAATTTGAAGCTCTTAGGTCAGAACACTGCAGATATTAAGTGTTCAATACGTAATAGCCATCATCCTAGGAATCAAGGTCCCAAGGTTCTTGGGGGGCTTTTTCCTGCTTGCTTCCCTCCCCATCCAGGCTTGGTTTTTCTCCAGGTAGCCTTTCTTCTGCTCCAACCTTCACTTCACCACTAGCTCCTGCTTCTAAAATCTTGCTCCTAGCATCTCAGATATGAGCTGCATTTCTCCAGCTGCAAATTGGGGTTAATAATCCTTCCCCACCCATCTTCTCCGGGCTGGAAGCAAACATATGGGAAAGTGTTTTGGAGACAGAGCTGTTGTCTTATGAAGATGACACGCTTGAGGCTCAAGTTTCTGTTGCCAGATGTGGAGGCCCAGCAGAGCTGTGTCTGGGAGGGCTGGGGCGGGGCTGGGTGCCCAGAGCTTTCCAGCCTCCAGGCCTCCTGCACTGGGACCACCATCTTTCCCCTGTCACAAGGAGAGGCCCAGTGAGGGTGGACGGGAACCCAGGGGTGCTGTCTGGAACCACAGTTGTAACCTGGCTCTTGAGCAGTGTACGTGGGGTGGGGGTGTGGAGGGGATTTCTTCTCCGGGGGACCCCCCACCCCCCCACCAGGCCTGGCTGTCAGAGCTGCAGGAGGGCGGACCTTGTCCTGCCTGGGCCTGTCTGGGCAGGCTGCTCTTTTGTGTTTTTGCCAAGAGGCCTAGAACACCACACAGCCTGTGAGGCACAAGTCAGAGCAGTCCTGATGCCGAGACAGCTCCCTCTTCTGCGTAAAGGTAGTCCCTTTAAAGGGGGGAGCGGATGGGGGTGTCAAAGGCCAGACAATAAGAGGCACAGGGGAGCTGCAAAGGGAAGTGTTTAATGAGTGGCCGCTGGCGCACATGGAGATTGTATTTCACACCCCACTTAGCAGCCTGATGCCCAGTTGGGGGTGGTGCGTGTATTTGCAGGTGTGTGTGTATGTGTGTGTGTGTGCAAGTTGCACACATGCTCCTGGAGTGGAGGTGGGAGGGTAGGAATAAAGAGGGCATAGAGGGGGCAGGTGGAAGTGGGACTGAGAGAATGAACGAATGCCCAGGAAGCAGGAGGTAGGGAGGAAACAGAGGCCTGCATCACTGATTGCTTCTCTTCTGCGTTCTCTCATCAGGGCAGGCGTGTTTGACCCCAGGGTCTGCTCATATCCTTCCTGCCTCCTACCCCAGTGTAGCAGAGGATACACAGACACACACAGACACACACAGACACACACACACACACACACACACACACACACACACACACACATCCTGCAGAGTGCTGCTGGTTGGGGCTTCCCAGCCAGGCCTGAACAGGGCTACGCTACCCAGATGGGAGGCGGCCTGTGCCGTGGGACCAGAACCATGTCCCCTTTGGAGTCCCTGGCTCCAAAACTTTCCATGGCTCCCTGTTACCAACAGAACAAAGTCCTTTGGCCCCCAGCCTGGCTTTTGAGATTGAAAACAATCTCTCTGATTTCTCCCAGGACATAGTCCCTTGAAGAAGGACCTAAGACTTTGATGTCTCTGACACCTCCTTCACAAGCCCCAGCTCTTTTTCAAGCTCCCGGATATACAACCACTGCCTGTAAGACGCCTCTTCTGGCTTCTTGTAGTAACTTCTGGCCAGAATTCTGTGGCATCCTAAAGGTTGTCCCAAACCAGAGTTTCAGGTGCCATCACCAACTTTCCCTCCCCCCATAGCCAGCCAGTCACTTCCTTCTCTTGATTTTACTCCTCAACAGCCCTCAACCCTATTTTCTCACTTTCATCTCCACTGCCCTGTTGTGGCTCAGTCTTAAGTTCTCTCATGCTGCGGCTGGAAGATATCTCCAGGACATTGCATGACTGTGGGATTTCTTTGCTCCCAAATCCTCTGATGGTTGGACAGTGATTTTCAAATTATGCTGGGAGGAGCTCTTGGAGCCTTGGGAAAGTAGCTCAGGGGACATGGGGAGTGATGACAGGGGACCCTCAAGCAATCAGGACCCTGATCTTATCAGAGCAGCCCCACTCTCATCTTTCTAATACATTGAGCTTCTGTACTTCACTAACACTAGGCTTCCCAGATGGCACTAGTGGTAAAGAACTCTCCTGCCAATGCAGGAGATGTAGGGACGTGGGTTCGATCCCTGGGTCAAGGAGATCCCCTGGAGGGGGAAATGGCAACCCACTCTAGTATTCTTGCATGGAGAATCCCATGAACAGAGGGGCATGGCAGGCTTTACAGTCCATGGGGTTACGAAGAGTCGGACACGACTGAAGCAACTTAGCACACATGCACTAACACTTCATTTGAGACCACTGACATGTAGAATCCAAGCTTCCTCCTTGCTGGAGAAGCACACTCAGGACTGGGCAGTTAGGCTCTTCTCAGGTCCCGCTGCTCCTCCCTGTCCTGCATACTGTGCTCCCCGCGCTGCGTCATTTCCCAGCAGGCCCCTCTGCTTGGGCCCGTGTCTTTCTGGTGCATGTGACCCCTTTGCAGCCTTCTTCATCAGTGCATGCTTCCTCATGCTTCACAATTCTGCTCAGGTGCTTCTTCCTTTAGGAAGACCTCCTTGGCCTTCCGGTCCCTGCTTCTCATCCCCCAGCACTTTGGACAATCCTCAGCCCTCCTCGGCACTTAGTGCATGCCCTATCTGCTCAACCTTGGCTGCTGTGTGTCCCCACCAGGAACTCCAGAGACCAAATCCTTGAGCATCGTCAGCCTCCAGAGGAGTGAACAGGCAGGAGTTGCTGAATGAATGGATGAATGAAGAGACGAATGAGGAAGCGGGGAGGGAATGAGAGCAAGCAAAGGAAGAGAACAAAGGAAGTCGTTAAAAGAGACAGAGACAGGCAGGCCCCTCCCACGTCACAAGCCCTGATTGCAGCCAAGAACTCGGAGTCTTCGGTTTTGCAAAGGCAGCAGCCCTGTTCTCCTGAAAGGATGGTGGGAGAACAGAAGGCCACCCTATCCAGTCTCCCTGGCACCCGTCCAGGGAAGGGGGAACGGTCTCCTGTGAGCCCCACTTCTCTCTCCAACTTGCTATTTGATTCTGAGAACAGAGCAGAGAGGGAGTAGGCTGGTTGGCCTCGGCCTCTCGCCCTCTTCTGGGCTTGTGGAGAGTCATGCCACCCTGAGATGCTCTGCGCTTGGCCCTGGGCTGTGTGTTTGAGCTGGCAAAGCAAGGGCAGGTCTGATGCTGGTTTAGTTTGATCAAAGCAAGTCTTTTCTCTCCCTGGGCTTTAATGTCTCTGCAGACATCCTCCCCATGTCTGGAGCCCCGTGTGCCTGGACGCGATGACTCAGGAGGTAGGCTTTCCAGAGGAGAGAACCCCTGAAGCTGCAATTCTGACTCCGGCCTTAGTTGAGGGGAGGGTATTTGGTGGGAGGAGGTGCCTCCTTCCTGTGCCCCAGATCCGGGTAAAGGATGAAGCTGAGAGGCCCCCACTTCCCCTGTGCCTGGACAACCCTCCTTCTGCTCAGGCCTGTCTGGGGGCCAAAAGCCAGGGCCTGGGCATCCATGTGACTCAGGAATTTCAGGGCCAGACAGGCAGGGGTGCAGAGCCCGCCGGCAGACCCTGTCAGGGCAGGGGGCAGAGGACAATGAGAAGACAGACCCCAGCACTGTCTGAGCCCCCAGAGGCCTTGGATAACTTGAGACAGAAATGTGTGCTTAGATTCTCCCAGGCCAGACCACGGGGCGAGGGTGCCCAGGCTCAGAAGGAGGGACACCTTTGGAACACAGTGATGAAGGGCTGTGAAGCCAGAGCTAAGAGGCTCTGAGAACGAAACTGTGAAACCTACTTCCAGCGCAGTAAGGTGGAGACGCAAAGTCAGGGTGAAATCCAGCCCCAGCAACCACAATGGTCCCATTCCATGCCTATCTGGAGAAGCTGGGTACTCACAGGCCCCACCTGCCAGGTCTTACAGCCCCACCTGGAAGGCAGAGAACCAGCAGCACCTACCCTTCTCTAGGAGATCCCTCAAATCTAGCTGATGGCAGAACAGAGTCCCTGTGGGCAGTTGAGGAAGACCATAGACCCCTGGCTTCCTGGGTAGCTCAGAGGGTAAAGAATCTGCTTGCAATGCTGGAGAATTGGGTTTGATCCCTGGGTCAGGAAGATCCCCTGGAGAAGGGCATGGCCATTGCCTGGAGAATCCCATGAACAGAGTAGCCTGGCGGGCTATAGTCCATGGGGTCACAAAGAATCAGACATAACTGAGCGACTAACACTTTCACTTTTCGTAGACCCCTGGAGCCCTTAACATACTCAGCGGAGGGCCATCAGGCCCAGAGCCGTCCAGCCACCGAATCTGAGTCATTGAGCAGCACTCCTCAGAGATCCGAGGTCCTTAGCAGATGGATGGGCAGGAGACCACCACCTTTACAGCAGACCCTCTTGCCTCCTGATACTCGCCTCTGCTCTTCTCACACCCAGCTCCTTGGCCTCTAAGCCGGTAGCTGTCGTCCCCAACCCCTGGTCTGTGGCCCTCTCCTCCCCAAGGTCTCTTCCTCCCATGGCTCCCAGGCCCACCCGCTGCCGCTCAGCCACACCCACTCCTCCCACCCGGTCCCGAGGCTGACCTGCCACACGGGGTCCGTGTGCTTGCCAGACTTGGCTGAGCTGCGGAAGGAGGGCTGGGAGTGGGGCTTCTTGAGGTTGTAAATGGCCACGTTGCCATCGTAGTGGCCCACCACCACCAGGTAGGGGTGGTCCACGTGCATGTCCAGGCACATGATGCCGCTCTCGCTGCTGAAGATGTATTCGGGGAAGCTGGGGTTCTTCATGCTGTATAAGAGCAGCATGCCACGGCTCTGCTTCATGAAGTCATCTGTCCCGGGGAAGAGGTGGCGGTGGTTGGAGGGTCCAAGTCCCAGCCCCTCCCCTACAGGGCCAACAAGCCCTGCCCCCCTCTGTCTCCCACAGAGAGTGTGGGGAGGTGAGGGGGGGTCCTCTCTGGTCTTCATCTTCTCCGTCTGCGAAACGGAACCATGAGGCTTGGCCCACCCCCTCCTTGGGGTTCAGCACTGGGTGCAACAGACAAGGTGACCAGGTGTACTTGAGGGATGGACAGTCATTCTCCTTAGTCTCCCTGGGGGTATAGGAAAGGGGGTTGCCAGCTCAAAGAGTTGTTATGTGAAGGATGTGGGTGGGCTTGGGATGGAGCAGTATCCCTAGATGCCCAGCCCATCTGTTGTGCTTAGGTGCTGGGATAATGGCTGTGTACCCCTCATCCCCAGCCAAGGACAGGGGTTCCATCTGGACTAACATGGAATTGTCTGTGTGGTCCCACACTAGCCACCTATGGGCATCTTCCCATACCCTCCGGCCCCACAGTCCCCAGTTGCAGCCGAGCCCTAGCTCTAAAGTGAAAGTGTCAGTTGCTCAGTCGTGTCTGACTCTGTGCGACCTCATGGACTGTAGCCTTTAGCCCTGCCAGGGTCCTCTGTCCATAGGATTCTCCAGGCAAGAATACTGGAATGGGTTGCCATGCCCTTTTCCAGGGGATCTTCCTGACCGAGGTCTCCTGCATTGTGGGTGGTTTCTTTACTGTTTGAGCTACCCGGGAAGCCTAGCTCTACACTTACTCCCAGATTCGAGAAGTCCCAGGTCAGCCAGTGGGGCTTTGGTAGGCCACCATGTTATCTGTCCCTCTGGCCTGGGCACAGTGTTTGGTGGTCGACAGTGGGCCGCTCAGCAGACGTCCTTCTCCCTGCCCACCCCCGGCGAGGGGGTGATACCAGTCTTTCATTCTCTGCTGACCCAGTGCCCATCATGATCATGCAGTCATTGAACAGAACACAGCCCCTGCCCTCAGTTCTGGCTCTCCCGCCACCAGCCCAGGACCCTTCCCAAGCTCAGAGGAGCCAGAGCTGGCGAGGCGGATGTCTAGAACAACCCCCTGCCCCCGTCTTGGGGGCCCTACGCTAAGGCAGCCTTTTAGCTGACACAAAGGCTCTCCCTTGGGCCTCCAGGGCTAGCTCCTCTGACCCCTGCAACTACAGACCGGGCCCTCCCAACAAAACGGCCAGTCCTGAGGTGTGGAGCCCGTGGGTGAGAAAGAAAGGGAGGCAGCCCCAACTTGGTAAGTTTTGCTGAGTCATTCTTATTCCTAAGGCTGCCCCTTTTTGGGGGGAGCAAGTGACTGGGCTGGGCTCCCCAGGCTGTGGGCATGAGCTAACTACCACCGTCCCAGGTACCCTCACCCTGGGCCTGCTGCAGACAGAGCTGACGCTTCCTGGGAGCCAGGGTGGCCTGCAATGAGCAAGCTGGCACACCCACCAGCGCAGCTGCCTGCAGGGAAGCCCATCTTCCCTTGCTGAGGCTACTTGTCAACAGAAGCCCTCCCCGGTCACGGGCACGGGCGGCTTCCTATGTAAGGAGTGGCTGCCCTGGAGTGGAAGGTACCAGGGACCAGCCTGAACCACACCGTGGTTCAGGAAGGAAAAGGCTTCTGCTCCGGGGAAAGTGAGGAGGCCGGGCTGGTCACCCTGCACCTGGCATGTCGCCGAGCCAGTAGGGGATGGGAGCTGGCAGAACCTCACCTCGCAGGGTCCAGGGTAAGCCCCAAGAGCTGACTGTTCAATTTCAGGAGAGTTCTACAGCTGGCTGAGGGGAGTGTCTTTCCCAATCAGACCATGAAGGAAAGTGAGCTGAGCAGTGGAACAGTCCCTTGTAGCTCCTTTTGTTCATTTACCCAAATCCTGATCGGGGCCTGGCAGGGACAGACACAGCCCTCTGGAGACATGGGCCTGCCCTCGGCAGCTCCTGGTGTGGTGACAGGGAGCCAGACCCCTGAGGCTGAATGGGCAAGCCCTGACCAGGTAATCAAACTATTAACTGCCAGGCCGGAGGTGAGTTGTTGATGCCCTGGACGCCCTGTGGCCTGGATGCCAAGCAAGACTGATGGGAGGAGTGGGTGGGCAGGAGGGTGAATGAAAAGGTGGGCAGTTGGGTGACAGATGCTCAGGCTAAGGATTTGGATGCTCTCCTTGCTGCCCCAAGGGTCAAAGGTGGGCGTGATCCCCACACTTGCTCTCACTATGCCCCAGGGATCTGGTCTCTTGAGGGACAGCAGTGATGACTTGATTTTTCTAGACACACTTCCAGCAGCCCCTGCCCTGCCACAAATGTGCACAGAACCTTCATGACCAGTGGAACCAGGAAAGGAGGGTTGGAAACCCTAGGTTGGCTCAGTAACTCTGCAGTGTGAACATCTCTGACCTGCTCCCAGAACCACCAGATGCTGAACTATGGCCCCCAGATTATATAGGTGGATAAACTGAAGCCCTGGTGGCTCAGAGAGTAAAGAAGAATCTGCCTACAATGCAGGAGACCTGGGTTCCATCCCTGGGTCAGGAAGATCCCCTGGAGAAGGGAATGGCTACCCACTCCAGTATTCTTGTCTGGGAAATCCCATGGACAGAGGAGCCTGGCGGGTTACAGTCCATGGGTTTGCAGAGTCAGACACGACTGAGCAACTAACACTTTCACTTCAAACTGAGGCCCAGGGGGTAGAAATGATGTGCCCAAGTACATGAGACCTATCACTTGATGCTTGTCACACCCAATATCCTGTTTAGTTACCCTGCTCAGGGTAACAGCACGAATCCAAACTTTACATGAAGGTAGAGAAAGAAGGGCAAGGGGGCACCGGACATTTGGGGGCAATGGGGTGTCTGGCAAAGCAAATAATCCCTCCAGAATCTGGACAAGGGGATGCGTAAAGGCCAGGGCAGCCACTTGTGATGAGAGGAAAGTTCTGGCAGAGATAAGCATGGATTTCATAAGACAGGGACACAGAGAGCAAGCAACCGGCCACACTAAAGCCTTAGATCCTGCCAGCGCTCCCAGGCCACACACATCCTGACAGTAAGCCTCCCGTTCTTAACCTGGCTCAAGTGATCTCTGTTACCTTCAACCAAACAAGCTGTCCTGACATAAAGATCACAGCTTCTAATCATGGTTAGACCATGTGTTTCCTGAATTCCAATTCAGGGCTTTGTCTGCCAAACCACACCAGGAAAATAGAGAAAAACTCTAATTCAGCTAGGGCTTCCTCTCCATCTTATTCTATGATGTTCTCGTCCCTGACTCTGGACCCCTATGAACCCTCACTATTCTATCCTATAAGTGTACCCAGGGTGACGTCAGGGCCCCAACCTGCAACCGTGCTACAGGAGAGCATCATCCTGTCTTCCAAAAGTCCTAAAATGACATCACCACTCAGACCACCAGTGGTCTCCATGTGACATCATCGCTGAGGCTACCAGCAGTCCTGGTGACATCACTGCCCAGCCTGCCATCATTCCCAGAATGATGCCACCGACCAGGTCATCAGAAGTCCCAGTAAGACATTGACATCAACATCACACCCAGTGCCTCAGTTCCCAGTGAGTGGTAGAATCCCATCACGTTAAAGGCTCACAGAGCCCTGGGCCCTGGGGTACTTGATCCTGAATCCCACAAACTACCTGGCTCCCCAGCACAGGACGGAAGGTCCAGCCACACAGAAGTGTGGACCCAGTTCCACACTCCATTATATAAAGAGGCAGGAGCCATGATGTCTGGGGCCAGTGAAGGAATTTCAGGTTCCTCTGGGCCATGGGATTTCAGTGAATCTATGTTGGCTGGGTGGCAGGGAAAGAGGAACAGAGGAAGGGGGAAAGGGAGAGAGCGAGGAAGGGAGAAGGGAGAGGTGATAAACCATCTGGCCTGTGACTCCAAGACAGGGGGAGAGGGAGGGCCACTGGTCTGGCCTTAGCTTCACTTTGTAATTTTGCCTTCTCCAAGAAGCCTTCTAGACCATTCGGCTTCTCCACTATGAGTGCCCACCTACCCCCTGGAATTCCTCTACCTGTACTCTATTATTACAGGTGTATCACTATTGCGAGTAGATTTTTCCTTAGCCTGCCACCAAAGGATGGAGCATGGCATGGCATGGCCCAGAAGGCTTCCTCTCTCAGAAGGAGAGCTGCCTCCTGCTAACCCTGCCTTGCTGGATAATCTCTACGGCCTCTCTGACTCTGGCCTTCAGTGATTCAGGAGATTTGGGGGAGGAGAGTCAACTTCCTAATAGAGTGTGATCTGGCCATTCTCAGAAAGCCACTGTCTCAGGGGAAGGGTGGCTTCATTCCACAATCGACTGAAGCTCTCACTGCCCTCAGCACCCTCTCCTGGGGCCCAGGCAGCGCCACTACCCCACCCCTGCCCAGAGCTCTAGATGGTAAGGGGCCGCTCTGGAGAGTCCTGACTGTCAGGAGAAGCCTGGGATTCTGCTTAGGATTTAGGGAGTGCAGAGCAGGCAGAGGGCATGTTGGGGCATCCGGCTTAAGCCAGGCCAGCAGTCAGAGAGAAGTAGGTGCCAAGCTGCAGAGACAAGGGTGCCAAGCCAGCAACAGCCAGCAGGCCTCCTCCTCTCTTCCTGCAAGCTCCCTGATGAATCCGGCCCAGGGCTTGAGCCCAAGGCAGCAGCTGTTTGATGATTCCCTTATTAAGTCATGTAAGAGGCACTCAGAGGGGCTGTGGTGGGCAGAATAATGCCCTCCCCCCATGTCCGTGTCCTAATCCCCAGAGCCCATAAATATGTTACTTTGCACAGCAAAAGGGATTTTGTAGATGTGATTAAGTTAAGGCCTTGAGATGGGGAGATTATCCTGGATTATCTGGGTAGAACCAGTGTAATCACAGGGGTCCTTATAAGGGAAGGAGGGAGGCAGGCAGGTCAGAGCACTGACACCAGAAGCCGACGTCAGAATGAGACACTTGCTAGCTGGAAAGAGGCCACAAGCCATGGAAATCGGGCAGCCTTGAAGCTAAGAAAGACAAGGAAATGGATGGCCCTCCAAACCTCCAAAAGGAACAAAGCCCTGCTGACATCTGATTTTTGCTCAGCAAAACCCATTTTAGACGCTGACCTCCAGAACTGTAAGACAATAGATTTGTGTTGTTTTGAGCCGTTATGTTCAAATCAGTCAATCCTGAAGGAATTAACCCTGAATAGTCATGAAGCTCCAATACTTTGGTCACCTGATGCAAAGAGCTGACTCATAGGAACAGACCCTGATGCTGGGAAAGATTGATGACAGGAGGAGAATGAGACAACAGACGATGAGGTGGTTGGATGGCATCACTGGCTCAATGGACATGAGTTTGAGCAAACTCTGGGAGACAGTGAAGGACAGGGAAGCCTGGTGTGCTGCAGTCCACGGGGTCACAAAGAGTTGGGCGTGACATAGCAACTGAACAACAACAAAGTCAAAGTAACTGGGTCACAGCTAAGTGTGACCCAAATTCTACTTTTAGGAATCAGAGGAAGAGGTCACTCAAGATGGTTGCTCTCTTGCTCCCTGCACATCCCCCAGTCAACCAGCCTCTGCTTCACCTCCACCTGCTCACATGACTTTCCAATCCTCTTAATCACAGGGCTTACTCAACAGCTACCTAAGTGCTTGCCCCCCACCCAGCTGCTGGTTTCCCTGGAGACTGATGAGCCAACCCGATGTCAATTCCCCTATAAATGGTAGGCTCCTCCTCCCCCAGCAGTGAAGGTTTTTGCCATGTCCTATCTGCGACCTGACATATGTGGTAGGGACCTTTTGCTTCTGACTTACAAGACTCCCTATCCAGTTACGTTTAAGTTGTGGGTTTCTCTATCACTTTCTCCTTCTCTGGTCTCACAGTGGGGCGATGTGGGGCTAGCAGGTCTGTGGTGGGGGGCAGCCCAACAGGCCATAGGTGATACATTTTCTAGGGTGATTTGGAAGCAGTCCCTCTAGAAATCAGGGGGATGGAAGCTAATGACCCCCAGCTCTCCTGATGACCATAAGGAAACCCTTCTCAGTTTCCCACATCCCAGTCCTGCCCTCTTGGACTCTAGGCACAGACTGTCCCTTGGGTTAGGATTTTCAGTCTCCAAAGGCAGGGGATGAGCCCAGGGCTGCCCCCAAGAAGGGACATCAGTGTTACAGGGTTCCAAACTGCCAGTGTGACCCTGAGACTGTGCTGCCAGGCTGGATCCAGCCTTCCAGGCATCTGGGCTTTTCCTAGAGCTCTCACCCAATTAGAAGTTGGGATATTTAAATAGTGTGGGAAATAAGAGCAAGGCCTTGGAGACAGAATACATCAAGCGGGACATTTAATTTGATTTAGGGAAAATGAGGCAAACATTTGAGAACCTAAATAACTAACCAGTAATTAAACTAACAACAGGAATGCCCTTGCACTACAACCCGGCGAGCACAGTGGCCTTTATGGACTGTATTTACAAAGAGACCTGACAACATAATTAGTCCTGTAAATTTTACGCAGCCTGCAGCTGAGGAGTGATGGATTTTGTGTGTGGAGGATGAACGGGGAGAAATGAGGTGGATGAATTTCCATTTTCAGTAAATGAAATTAACACTGCTTAATTAGTGAAGCTGACAAATAAATGACCAGGGAAGATTTAAATCCCTTACAAGTGGATCCCTGACCTGGGCAGGCTGAGGGACCGACCAGGAGGCGGTGGGACAGAGTGGGAATGGGTGTAATATGGCCCTGGGGCTCAGGGCCTGACTTTGGCCACTTTTGAGGGTGCTGTCCCTCCGAGGCTGGGCAGAAGGTCAGCTGGCTCGTCCGCCCTTCTAAGACATGACCTGCTGGGAGGTTTCCTCCCTGTCTCCTGTGTGAGAGCCAGTCAGGACACACACAGGGTCTAGGATCTGATCCACCATCCCTGCCTGACAGATCACGAGGAGTCCCCACTTCCCTGCTGTGAATGGCCTAATGGGCTGGAAAGCACCCCCTCAGTTTAGCAGGCTGACACAACTGCACCCCAGCTTTGCCCCGTGGGTCATCTCTTCCTAGACCACCTTCCTCTGCCCTCCAGTGTTCCTCCATCTGCTCTTACCTGCTGACAGCCTTTCTCCACTCAGCTGAGACACGAAGCCTGGCCCCAGGGGGAACCCCAGTCTCAGCCCTGTATGCAGCCTGACATGCCCACCACCTGGTGCCCAGCAGCCACGAGGGAAGGCAGGTGTGACTGCTCTGTGTTGTTGCAGGCAATTGCCTAAGCTCTGTTCCCCACCTGCTTGCTCCCAGTCTGGCTCCAGCCAGCCGGCCTTGTGCCCAAACTTGCCTAAGCTCTGTTCCTCACCTGCTTGCTCCCAGTCTGGCTCCAGCCAGCCGGCCTTGTGCCCAAACGTGGGCTTGGCCCCAGTCCTTCCTAGGTGCCTGCCTTCCCCTGCCCGAGTCTTATTTGACCAGGTTAGAGAGTCAACATTGGGGTATCCCAGGCAAAAAGAGTCCTGGGCTGAACTCATCGGGGTCAAGCCCAACAACAAACCCAAACTCTCACTTCAGAGTTTGTCCACATGAGGCAAAATCTGATGATGGGAGGCGGGCATCTGGGAATTTTCAAAGATAGGGTGATGGAGGCTGGTGAGCAGCTGCTCCTCACGGCAACCCATCCGGACATTAGGGTGCCTTTTTCCCGGCCTTGGCTTTGCTCACTTTCTTCCAAGGAGACACCTGGGTATCTGCAGCATGGGGCTCCCTGGGGGAACCTCAGGAGTGAATGCAGGAGCCCTTTGAGTCCCAGTCCAGCCTGGCTCTGCTCAGGCCTCTGCAGGGTGGTACTGAGATGTGCAAGGCTCTGAGGAATAGATGCCCAGTGGAAAGCTGGTCAACAGCTCCCGTGCCAGTGAGAGTAATACCACCGCCTCTGCTGGGCCCAGCTGTCTAAGAGAAGAGGTGGGGCCTCGTCTGACTCCTCCCTGTCCCCAACAGGCCCCTCTTTCTGCAGCCCTGCTGGAAAGCTAGGAAACAGAAAGACAGACAAATCAGCAACATTCGTCCTTTCTGTGCATATGGTTCCTACAGCTCAAGGGGCACATTTGCTGCTTTTCTTCCACGTGTGTCTAATGACAGAGGGTACCAGGCATCAGCGTCTCCAGGTCACCAGGGGAAAAACCAAGGCTCAGAGCAGCTTTCAGCTCCAGGTCACGTCACTGGGAAGTGACCCTCCAGCCAGAAGGTCTGCAGCTGATAGTGGTGCTACCCAGACATGTGGGTGTGGCCAACAAAGGACAAAGAGACCCTTCGAGGGCGCACGCCTGCTCAAAAGAGGCCACTGGGCCCGTTGGAATTGGGGCCATCAATTCCTGGTGGGGGCGTCACTCTGCACCACTGCCTCTGGCTAACACTGCCCCCAAGGACAACCTCTATATGACCCCAGCCAGCTGACATTCCACTCTGGCCCTTGGTGAAAGGAGGAGACAGGAGAGCTGAAGCAGTTTCTCCTCCCACCTGCTGGGGAGCCTCCCCACTCTCCCCACCTCTGTCCTGGGCAAAGAGCCTGGGCTGAGAGCAGCCCCAGAGAGGGGTCCACACCCACTCCTAGGAGGCCCGCTCAGCACCCGGCCCACGTCCAGGCCCAGTAGCTGCAGCAGAGGGAGGAATGTGCTAGCTCCCTGCCAGAGGGGGTGGGTGCCTCCTGCTTGGCAGCAGCCCACCCTCAGGAGTGGGGACACAAAGCGGGCATTTAGGGCATCCTCGGAGGCGGCCCAGACCATGAGACTGGGAGCAGCTCCAAGGGTTTCCTCGCTGAGAGGAATGACAAACACCCACTCCTCTTGGCCCTCGCCTCCCTCCGCCACCCCGGGCAAAGAATGGGCTGGGCGGACAGGCGGTCTGAGGGGCAGAGACCGGGAGCTTGTACGCCTGCCAGCCAGCAGCAGCTTGGAGAATGGGAAGGTTTTTCTGTTTGCAGAAGCTCATTCTCTCAGCCAGAAAGCACGCTGTCAGCCTGGGGAGCTGCAGCTTGCACGAAGTCTGGGGCCCTCTCCTGTTAGGAAGGGGGAATGTCCAG
Organism: Bos indicus x Bos taurus; assembly: GCF_003369695.1. Classification (NCBI taxonomy): domain Eukaryota; kingdom Metazoa; phylum Chordata; class Mammalia; order Artiodactyla; family Bovidae; genus Bos; species Bos indicus x Bos taurus. Next base: position 75,836,252 of record NC_040083.1, on the reverse strand, counting down.
TCCAGAGGGGAGGCAGGGGCTTCTGCAGGGCCCAGGAATCACGAAGGAAAGCCACACAGTTCCCACAGTGCTGCCTCCCACTGAGGGGTCAGGGAAGCTGGCGGGGAGAGAACATCCCATAAGGCAGTGGTCTCCGAGGGGACAGGGGCCAGCGATGAACATCAAACCCTTGTCCTCCACCTGCTCCAGGGGCTGCTCTGGAAACTCTCTTCATGCAGACCCCACCATCCAGGCCCTCCCAGGTCTGGTCCAGTCCACCTTCTCATGCTTCTCAAGCCCACTTCTCCAGCTTCACTCCACGCTGGTGGTTCCGAGCCTGCCCTCTCTTTGGAATGCCTTCCCTAGTCTCCCAACTGTCTCTAGCCTCCAGTCTCCTGCCTGCAATTCCTCCCTGTAGTGGTTGTGTCCCTGCCTTTCTCAAATTCCTTCAGTGGTTTCCCTTTGAGAGAAGGTCCAAGCTTCCTGGGATGGCTTACCAAGCCCTTTGGGGCTACCCTGCCCCCTTCTACAGCCTCATTTCCTCCCGTATCTCTCCTGCCTCCCGACCTTTGCTGCTGCCTCAGACGGAAGTCCTCTGCCCCTCTTTCTTCACCGTAATAACTCCTTCGAGGCTCATTTTGGCATATTCCTTCACGCAGCACTAATTGCCAGTGTGACAGTGGGGCTTCTCCCCTAGACTGGGCAGTGTGACTAGATCTTAGTCATCTCTGTATCTTTCACACCTGGCAAAGAGTTCTGCACTGAGTAGGTACTTAGTGTTTGTTGGTTGAGTAAGCAGATGAACAAATAGCCAGATGACTTACAGGAGCCATGTCCCACTGCAAACAGATCGTTGTACTTTGGATTCCTGCAAAAGAAATAAGAACCCATCAGCCTAGGAAATGGACATGGTTTGCCCATGGACACAAGCCCTCCCATGTACCCTGGTGCCTTAACTGCACTGCAGACAGACACTGTTCACCTTAGAGACCTAGGGAGGTTCCATAAGAATCCCAGTCTCACTTTTTCCCATAATGCTACGGGTCACCTTCAAGGTGGTTGAGCTTGGGTAGGAGCTGCTTGCTTGTGGCTTGGTACCCAGCAGGTGCTCAGGCACTCCAGGTTTTCTGCAATGCCTCTACTCACCAGCAGAGGGCGGTGACGGCCAGGCGCTTCGCTTTGTCATTTTGGAACTTCCAAAGAGGCAGCAGGGTACCCTCCTGGTCCCGATACTCGTCAGCAGCATCCTCATAGTACTTAAAATCTTAAACACACACAGACTGAGTCAGCCCTGGACTACCGTTTTCTGTCTGTACCTCTTTGGCCAAAACAATTAACCTCTTTGTGTGTCCGAGTGGGAATAGTAAGAATACCTACATCAAAGGACTACTATGAGGATTCATTGCTAATACATGTAAAGTACTTAGAAAAATACCTGGCACAGAGTAAGCTCTCTGTAATGTTGTTGTTACTGTTATCGTTGTTTTTGGAGGTAAATGACACTAAAGTGGCTATGTCCCTGAGGATAAAATTCCAGGTTTCCCCATCTTCATATTCACTGCCAAGCTCACCACAGTGAAGCTGCCTGGCTCCCTCATGCGTGCTCTGAACTCAAGTTCATCTCCTGCCCTAAACTCTCTCTACCTCTTGTTTCCTTTAACTTAGGCAGAAGCCGCATCCATCTTTCTACTTGTCTATACCAGAAATTTTGGTAATCCTTCACTGATCTCTTTTCATCACCCCTCATATTTTCCTTCTGATAATCTTTTTAATCCATTCACTTCTCTCCAGCTCCATAGCCACAGTCTAGGCTCAGTCCCCAACAGCCAACACCCAGACTACTACACCAGCCTCCCAGCTGGTCTCCCTACCTCCAGACATTCCTCCTCCAGTCCACGTTCCACAGAGCCATGAGGGGGAGAACAAATAAACCAGCTCCCCACTGCCCTGAAAACCCCTTGGTGACTCCCCTGGCACAGGAGCTTCCTGATTGAACCAAGGCTCCAACCCACTACCACGTCACCTCCAGCCAGCTGTTCACATAGTCTCTACACCAAAGTGTCGAAAATGCTCTGCTCCTCCTGGAAACTCCCACTCACTCTAGATCCAGATCAAGCTCCTCTGTGAGGCCTTCACTTTGTTGCTGAGCAGACAGAGTTCACCTCCTCCTCCGCCCCACCCCTGCCTCTGGTCTGCTGAAACATGGGCCACACACTGTTGCCTCTCTGTGTCCTTTTGCCTGTCTCCCCCAGCCCACAGCTCTAGGGGAACAGGAAGCACAGTGTTATCATCTCTGGACCCACAGTGCCTAGCACAGGGCCAGCCACAGAGCGGGCACCCGGTGATTGTTCAAAGAAGGCAACAAAATATATCAACAAAAGGGAACTAGTTCTCAGTCTTCTTTCCAACCAAGGGTGCCCCAGTAGAAAATGACCCTCTCATCCACCACGGTCAAGGACAAGCCCGGGCACAGCCCCAGCCTCTCTCCCAATGTCCCACACTTTGATGTTTGGGGACTTACACCAAATCCTCAAAAATGGCTCAGAACAAAAAAGGATTAGAGTGGTCAGAGGCGTGAGCCTTGATCACATCAGAAATCCCTAAGCTCAGACTGTCTTTGAAAAGACTTCATTTCAGAGAGATTAATTGGTAACACTTCTGTTTTCACTTCTCCTTCACAAATACACTTTCCCAAAGGGAAAAGTGTATGCAATTAAAAAAAAATCAAAGTTCAATGCATTTTTATGTGCCTGTGTTCTTATAAATGAAAAAGGTTCACCAAGGCCAATTTCTCCATGGATATTAATCATGTTTGCAGCCCTTCAGTGGGCTGCTTGCAGAGGCTGGGTTTCAGGAAGCCAAGCTGTGTGAGTGACAAATTCATTCACAGCTGCCGTGTACTTTTGACAGCTCTGAAAAGCACTCAAGGTCGTTTTCCAGCCTGAATGATAACAAGGGGGCTTGTTTAGGCGGCTGGTCTTGGCAGCCCTGGTTTCTCTGTCCCATGGGTGAGCAATGAGCATCAAGTCACGGAGAAGAGCCCTGGGCTGTCAGCAGAGGAGATCAGCCAGCAGTGGGGAACTGCCAACTCCGGGGAGGCAGCCGCTCCAAATAAATGCACAACCTCTCAGGGAAATACAAGCCACTTGGGAATGTGCTGTTCATGCCATGGGAAGGATTCCGTTTCCCTGGCTCTGTCAAAGACGCCAGAATTTCCCAGGCCCCCAGGATTTAAGCATTTCTGAATCAATCCCTTGCTTCACCACATCACTAATTAATGACTCGCATAGACCTATTGAGTGTTTATTTGAAATGTCTCTTCCAGATCAGTTACTCTGTGGTCTCGCGCTGAAGTGCTTAGGCTCTGGGTCCGGGGGACCTGTCTTCGAGTCCCGACTGTGTCCCTCATACCTCAGGCTAGCTGTGGTTTGGAACAAGTGGCAACCTTTCAGCCTGAATGTCTCATCCTTAAAATGGAGGTCGTAGTGGTATTCACCTGACAGGGTGGCTGTCAGGATGAAATAAAATAATGCGTGTAAATGGCACAGCCCAACACCTGGTAGAGAGGCTATTCTCAGGGAGGGCTGCTGCTTGTTTTTCACTATTATAACTGCTCCTTTTTCTCCACTGCTGAAGATGCATTCTCAGTAAGGTGTAGAAAGGCCCACTCGACCCACACCTGAACCTCATCCTCGCCTCTGCCCCATCTTCCGCCTCGTCATACCCTCCCACCTCCTCAGCCCTGCTGTCCTCAGGCTCTGTTCCTGACTAGCGGAAGCTTTGAACTCTGCAGAGAAAGCTCTGGTTCCCTGTGCAATATTCAAGGCCCTTTCTTAACTGGCTCCAACCATCTCTCCAGCCTGAATTCTCCCCGCTTTCCAAGAGAGCCCCCGTCAGGGACAATGAGCCTGCTGTCCCTCGTCTCCAGAGTCCTTTCCATTCATTTTCACTACTGAGTGAGTCACTGCTTGTGCTGTCCCCTGCCCAAACATCTGCCCTCCGCTAATCTCCCACTCAGATGCCGCTTATCCCTTGGCATCCAGCTCAGCCCTCCCTAAAGCCTTCCATGACCGTGGCCACTGCTCACTTCCTCCTCCTCTGTTCTCGAGGAGACCAGAGCAGTCTCTGTCTGCAGTCTAGCACTTAGATTGTCCCTAAGCTGGGCAGAGCAGAGAACAGAACACGGAATTAGGAGGCTTAAGACCCAGGTTTGGGTGCCCTTGGCCTTGGCTTCCTCGTGTGTGGAGAAGGGATAAAATCTCTGCTCCACTGCCTCCCACGATTGCGGGGAAGATGACATTAAATAACTAGCGTGCTGGTGTCTTTATGCACCATTGTCAGATCACATCACCACACCCATTTTTTCTTATGCCATGGTTCCTGTTTGAACTGTGTAAGTCTTATTTCCCTTGTGACATACAGAGGAGGTCCTCTTGCCCCTGTAGGACCCAGCATGGGACACTCAAATACTCACTTTGTATGAGCGATTTTTAATAAAGTAATAATAGCAGTTGCTGGCACTTTAAATCTTACCCTGAGCAACATCATCATATGTGTTTTGGTTGACCATCCGCTCCACGATTTTAGCTGCTTGGGTCACTTTGGTGATGTCATCACTCTGTGGAGATACAGGGGCCACCGGTCCTCATAAGCCACCATTCTGGAAGGTCTCGCCCTGAGCTATAGCCCTGACTTGCAATCGGTTCAGCAAAGCCTCTCTGACCCCACCCACCCCAGATAGCTCTGTAAAGGTTTTCCTCACCACCCTCTTCCAGGAATGCCCAGCTCACAAGTGGCATGAGGAGTCTGCACTGCCATAGTTGGCCCCTAGGTAAAGCTTGCCTCCTGCTCTTTCATCCTGAGTTTATTCTGGAGATGGCTCATCTCTAAACACAAGACAGGGCCCTGAGGAGAGCCCAGAAGGGGTACTGGAGGGGAGAGCAGACAGGGCCGGGAGGAGGCTTCTCTGGTGGGGACAGAGGTTTCAGCAGCCTCAGCAACAACAAGGACTCCGTTAAAGGTCCCAGAAATCTTGTGGTCCAACTTATTCAGTCAAAAGTTGAGGGGTATATAAAATAGATAGCCAATGGAAATTTGCTGTATGACTCAGGGAATTGGAACTGGGGCTCTGTAACAATCTAGAGGGGTAGGAAAGGGTGGAAAGTGGGAGGGAGGTTCAAGAGGGAGGGGCGTGTATACACCTATGGCTAATTCATGTTGATGTATGGCAGAAATCAAACCAATATTGTAAAGTAATTATCCTTCAATTAAAAACAAATTTAAAAAAAAGTTGAGGGGAAGGTCCAGGGAGGGGAAAGAGACATGCCTCTACTATAAGGAGTATGAGACAGAACTGACTTCTAACTCAAGGCCCTGCCCATGGCCAAAGACAAAGCAGGAAGTTTCATATCAGGGAAAAATGACTCAATTTGAACAAAAAACACGTTCATTATCATGTGAAATTCCATAAATCCTCAATGGAACACCACTACAGCAGGCTGAGAGAGGAGCGAAGAGTTTGGGGCTGGCAAGACAGGCCCACCATGTCTAGGGCAGGTGGCTGGAATGAACCATGGAGTGGACAGCCCTCCAAGGGGGCCCAGAGGGCCACGGCTCTCTGGGACACGCTTTTCCAGGACTGCCAGCATTGCACAGAGGTTAAGAGAATGGGTTCTGGGGCCACCCAGGTCTGCATTCCCCACCCCACCCCCGCACAGATTAGGAGCCCAATGGCAACCTTAGGTACATGAAGGTCTCTGTGACTTAGAGTACTCCTGCCATAGAGGGATGGATGATGCCTTCTGAGTCATAGGGTCATTGTAGGACCCTAATACTTGTAGGACGTGTAATAATCGCCGTGGTGTTATTCACCCAGGACCCAGTGGTAACAGTGATGGTGGTGTCAGAGGGAACATGCAGCCTGGTGTGGTGGGGACTGACAAAGTCACACATGGGGGCTGCCCTTTGAGACTCTTTCATCAGTTTTCAAAACTGACTCCAGAACACTCACCAAGGACATTCACTGGAGTCTTATAAGCCTCAGAGCTCACCTGGAACCAGCTACTCCCCCTACCCTCTGACCCAAAGCAAGAATCTGTCCCCCTCAGCAGCTTCCTGGCAAGTGTTTCTCCCCATGCCAGGTGGTATTTTGTGTGGTCAGATAGCCTGTTAACTGAAACCTACTTCCCTGAGTTCTATGGTCCCCATGGTTATCCCCATGGTCCTAACTCTGTCCTCCAGCCACAGAAAGGTGTGTGTGCTGGGGGACAGCTCCTCTGGTGTGGGAGGACAGTACCTCTTTCCTCAAGTCAGTACTCCTTCAGGTGGCCCCGCCCAGCTCCATCAGCTTTGGTGGCCTCTTAACAATCAACACCTATCAACCAGGATCAAGCAAGGACTATCTTGGGGGCTGTGCATACATCATCTTGGGTTCTCAAGACAAGCTTGCAAATCAGGTATCATTAGGCTGTTTCCTTGGGTTGGTAAAGAATCCACCTGCCAATGCAGGAGATACAGGTTTGACCCCTGGGTCAAGAAGATGCCCTGGAGAAGGAAATCGCAATCCTCTCCAGTACTCTTGCCTGAAAAATCCCATGGACAGAGGAGCCTGGTGGGCTACAATCCATGGAGTTGCAAAGAGTCAGACACGACTTAGCAACTAAATCACCACCACAGATGAGAGAACAAGTTTTTAAAATTTTCAGCTCGGTGACAAAGTCAGGATGTAAACTCAAATCTATGGACTCCAGGGCCCATGCTCTGAGCCCCACACAAAGAGCCATCCCTCCCAGCCTGGTCCTGGGAGACTCAGGGCTCCAGATGTGCTCTGAGGAGAGAGTGTGGTTTGGAAAACTATGCTACTGGAGCAGATGTGGCTTTTTATTGGTTCTGACTGAACTTGTGGCCTCTGAGCCCTTTCCCCCATTCCTGTCCTAATTGTTCAGATCAGAAAAGCTTGCATTCATTTCTGTACATTCACCCAAATCATTAATGAGACAGAAACCTGAGATCTAAAACTGCAGACCCTATCATGAAGTTACTCTGCTTTCTCCTCTCCCATACTTTTGAGTTTTATACCAACCTAATCAGATCCAGGTCTCAGAGAAAGGGGTATGACTTTGTTCACATGCTGAGCCTCAGCAAAGGGGAAGGCAACTCTTACCTCCACTCTGGTCTACAGAGAGCCTGTCCTAGTACTTAGGATCCACAGTTAGAAATCAGTTCCCTTGGGGGAAGGCTGAATAGAATACTAAAGTATTATTTTTAATTTATTTATTTTTATTTGCAGGATAATTGCTTTATAATAATGTGTCGGTTTCTGCCATACATCAACATGAATCAGCCATAGGTGTATATATGTCCCCTCCTTGAACCTCCCTCCCACTCATGGAAGCATATACACTACATATATTAAATAGATAGCCAGTGGGAATTTGCTGTATGACTCAGGAAACTCAAACTTGTGCTCTGCGACAACCTGGAATACTAAAGTGTTAACTGGCTATGTTATACCCCCAGTATCCTGCTTTACTGCATTTCTTGGTCCAGAGGGCTGGAATCTGCCTACATCACAGCTTTTCGTGTTAACCAAGCTAGAAGAACCTGGTGTGGTCCTGCATCCCTGAGGGTGTTAGACACCAATTCTGGTAGGGTTGAGACCTAAGGACAATTTTCAGCCTTAGTCAAAGGGATCTTTCTTTTACTTCATGGGTCCTGGTGACTGCAGTTAAGGTTTCTTTAACCATGCTCCCAGTATAGAGCCAAACCCTGATGAATCTTCAAGTGAATCTTGATCCAGGCCAGTAGCCCCCCTGAAGCCCCTAAACTCTAGAGAACAGTGCAGGGCAAGTTAAGGGTCTGGACAAGACAAATGCAGGGCCAGGACTTAGCTTTCACCTCAGGGTTCCAATACCAGCACAGTCATGATCACCAAGTGCTTGCTCTGATTACATGAAACTCAACTGTACAGCTCCTATTTAGTCAGGGCCTGGAACCCTCAAACCTCCCCTAAAATGTGACTTTATCCTGGGCGTGGAATTGAGTGGAAGTGGGCATACTTCAGAGAAAGGGAGTATGATCTGGTTTAGATTCCAGGGTGGAGCAGAACTACTTCCCTGAGAGCTGTTGGGAGCTCTCCAAGGTGCTGAACATGACCTTAGCTTTCTGTGGAACTTGTCCTTCCTGCCCAATTGCAGATCAGACTCATCCTGATCTTCATACTGGGACCCTGGCTCCTGACCCAGCTCTCTCTCTATTGAAGGGATACACATGGCCCCTCAGCATCTCCCTGTGGTGACCATCCCTGCAGTGACTTTTCACTGTAACTTCCATGATGAACCCCAACCTATGCTGGCTACACACACAGTGAGCTCCCAACCATGACCTCTACTATGACTCCTGCATAGCTCTTCATTGCAAATTCAACCCAGGGTGGTCACTCATTGGCCTGGGCTCTCTGGTACCTGTGATTAGCTCTGACTTGCCTCCTGGACCTGAAGAATTGAGTGCAAGTAAACCCAAGGACTGAAGCCCAAAAAGCAAATCTCCCTCTCAAACCTCATGAGCTTTTGCCCAAGGAGGTGGAGCCTTATCCTCACATGCCACTCTGTCCTGGGAAGCCTCCCCAGCTCTCCCAAGGTGCATATCAGGCAATGGCACCCCACTCCAGTACTTTTGCCTGGAGAATCCCATGGATGGAGGAGCCTGGTAGGCTGCAGTCCATGGGGTCGCTAAGAGTTGGACACGACTGAGCAACTTCGCTTTCACTTTTCACTTTTCACTTTCATGCATTGGAGAAGGAAATGGCAACCCACTCCAGTGTTCTTGCCTGGGGAATCCCAGGGACGGGGGAGCCTGGTGGCTGCCGTCTATGGGGTCACACAGAGTCGGACATGACTGAAGTGACTTAGCATAGCATAGCATAGCATGTCTCCCGCTGTCCCCTAGCCCGACAATTCTGAATTCCTGCTAGCCTCCAGACCTATAAGAAATTGTTGGGGGGGGGAGGGGGAGGAATGTGTGGAATGCCAGAGGCAGTTATAGCTCTCCTCACACTTTCCTACAAGGAAAGGGCTGTTCATAAGTATCACTAGCATGCCCCCTGCCCTTAAGTGTCTGTGAAGTCCTACCAGACAGCCAGGCTTCTTTCTACCCAGGAGCCAAGAGCCCACTTAGTCATTCTCTGTGACAGAGCCATGGGAGCCCTCGCCAAACCTGGGACTCCATAGATGTCATCTTCCTCATGGCCATTTTCCCCATCTTTTTAGCCACTGGCGTCTTTGTCTTCTCCTTCTCTTTAGTCTTTTCCTGCTTCTCGAGCTCTTCCATGTAGGCATCATAGATCTCCCACTAGGCAAAGGCAAGATGAGAAGGATCATCTCAGGGCACAATCTTCACCTGGCCAGCTCTTCAGCCTTTAGGGCTTGAGGAGGTGATCCTAAACCCAGTCACGCTTCCCCCCCCGCCCCCGGAGCCATGCTGGTTCTGCAGCTCTGTGGCAAGCCGCGGAGTCTGGGTTCTGATCCGCAGGATGGGGTTTGTTAAAGTTGTCAAGAACAAGGCCTACTTCAAGAGATACCAAGTGAAATTCAGAAGAAGGCAAGAGGGGAAAACTGACTACTATGCTCGGAAACGATTGGTAATCCAAGATAAAAATAAGTACAACACACCTAAATACAGAATGATTATTTGTGTAACGAACAGAGGTATCATTTGTCAGATTGCTTAGGCCCGTATAGAAGGAGATATGATAGTTTGTGCAGCTTATGCTCACGAACTCCCAAAATATGGTGTGAAGGTTGGCCTGACAAATTATGCTGCGGCATATTGTACTGGCCTGCTGCTGGCCTGCAGGCTTCTTAATAGGTTTGGTATGGACAAAATTTATGAAGGGCAAGTCGAGGTGACTGGAGATGAATACAATGTGGAAAGCATCGATGGTCAACCTGGTGCCTTCACCTGTTACCTGGATGCAGGACTTGCCAGAACTACTACCGGGAATAAAGTTTTTGGGGCCCTAAAGGGAGCTGTCGATGGAGGCTTGTCTATCCCTCACAGTACCAAACGGTTCCCTGGTTATGATTCAGAAAGCAAAGAATTCAGTGCTGAGGTACACCGAAAGCACATCATGGGGCAAAATGTTGCAGATTACATGCGCTACCTGACTGAAGATGAAGATGCTTACAAGAAACAATTCTCTCAGTACATAAAGAACAACGTAACTCCAGACATGGAGGAGATGTATAAGAAAGCTCATGCTGCAATAAGAGAGAATCCAGTGTATGAGAAGAAGCCTAAGAAAGAAGTTAAAAAGAAGAGGTGGAACCGTCCCAAAATGTCACTTGCCCAGGAGAATGATCGGGTAGCTCAGAAGAAGGCAAGCTTCCTTAGAGCTCAGGAACGAGCTGCTGAGAGTTAAACCAAACCACAATTTTCTATCAAGATTTTTCAGATAAGACAATAATAAACTTATTGAACAAAAAAAATAAAATAAAAAATAAACCCAGTCACATGCCTTCATAGCAACCTCTACTTGGCCCACTGCAATTATGCATTTAGTGACACTCACTGCTAATGGTCAGCTCTAGGACAGGAATGAAGGGACTCTCAGGGCACCCCTGAAAGCTGGTCTTTCCACCCTGCAATCCAGGGGCTTGGTTATCAGCTGGAGATCAGTATCGTTCCAGCCTACCACCTCTGCCTGGCAGAACAAATGGGCAGTGATCAGTTAGATTACCTTTTTCTTAGTGATTTATGAGACTCTGAACTAGGTAATTTAAAAAATGACCCCCTACTATAGAGATGGGATAAACAGGCTGTCTACAGCCCTGATCATACCTTCTCAGCATAAAGAGATAAACAAAAGTAAGGGAATTCCTGCTAACTGGATCTGACAGCAAGAGAAGCCCAAGGATAGTAGCAGAGGAAGCCGCATGGATCAGGGGCTGGGCAAATGCCCCAGGTAGCTCTGTGCGCTCCCCAGAGCTGAGTAGTCACTGCCACCTGCAGGCCAGAGAGGCAATCCGCCCTTTAATAATTCCCCCAGGGGCCGGTCCTGCGCACTGCACTGTACTTCTGTTATCTCACTCAGAGCCCTCCAGCAACCCTGTGAAGCTGCTTGTCATCCTCATTTGATAAATAAAGAAACTGAGGCATGAAGAGTGACATGGTTTGCCTAGGATCTTACAGTGTGAGCAGCAGAGTTGGGGACTGAGCTCAGGTTATCTAGCACCATATCCTGCCCAAATCAGTGTGGTTATCCCATGGGACTTGAGGGGGAAGGAGGGTCTGCAGGAACACTGAAGGCTGCTGGAAGGGCAGGGTCAGACTGCTAACACTGCGGAGTCAGCTGTGAGGTGCCACGGGCTGCAGAGAGTCCTGGGGAATGTACATTCTCCCCAGTCTTGGAGGAACTTCTAGAAACCACACCTGTGCCCACCTTGAACAGTCTTATCCTGGGCTGTTTCTAAGCCCTCTGAGTAGAGACCTACTGTCTCATGCGCCTGGAGTTCAGAGACTGGACAAGGAGCCAGGAAGTGGGTGGACGAGGAGGGCAGACTTGCAGAGGAATCTATGACCACACCAGTCTCCCTTGTTGTTGAGGGAGCAAAACAAGGATATGGATGGGGGTGGGGTGGGGAGTGATGGCTTTTAGACTGGCCCAGGGTCTCACCTGGTTGGCTGTGGCTGAAAAGTTTGTCCTAGGAGGAGGCTCCATCTGACATTCTCGGTCCTAGAGAACAATGACAACAGGTGACCCACAGAAAGCCCTTAACTCCTCTTTCCCCAGTGGTATAGCCACGTGAGAAGCATTTGCTTGGAGCTGAGGGAGGGGTGGGACACAGCACTGGGGAAGTAAAGGGTGGCCTGGGCAAAGGACAAACTGATGCAGTGAAAGCCTAGACTTTTTATGCAAGCCTCCTTCAGAAGAAGCCTAAACTAGAAAGTAGGGCCACTGAAGCCCGACTGTGACAGTTTTAATCAAGAAGAACTCCAAGTGGGGGATGGACAGATCTACAAGAAGTCAGGCCTTGGCCAGCCTCCAGATGCTCCGGTCAACCTCTGGCAAGCCATTGGGCCAACCTTCCTCACCTCAAGACGATTTCTTCCATATGCTGGGGTCTCTAGCTTCACCAGGCGAGTGCACCTCCCCCCGCCCCCCGGCCCCATCATGTCTCACCCAGATTACTCAGTGTCAGCACAGGGACTACAGAGGGTGGTTAGGAGCTGCCAAAAACCCACCCTGCAAATATTTTCTCCCATCCAGTAGGTTGTCTTTTCGTTTCATCAATGGCTTTCTTTGCTGTGCAAAAACTTTTAAGTTTACCTAGGTCCCATTTGTTTCTTTTTGCTTTTATTTCTTTTGTAAATATCTGCCCTCCTCCCAAATTGACTTGTGTAGAACGCTGCCTTACATATGTGAGTCTCTCACCTGAAACCCTGACAGGTGCTTTCAGCCCATACTCAGGTTCCTCCATATTTATGAGCCAGGGAAATACCAGCCAGTCTATCAAAGAGACCATCAACTTCAGTCAAACTGGCTCCTAGTCTTATCTCCCCGGCACACTCTCATCTCCTCTACCTTCCCCAAACTCTGACCTCAGCTTTGAGGCCCAATTCATGTTTCAGTCTCTTGATAGAGGAATCCAGCTTCCTTGTTACTCCCTCTGAACTCCTGCCTGGATGACTCACAAGGACATGAACACATGCTCCCAGCTCTCCTTAGAGAGCGAAACGGTTCCATCTGCCCCATCACCTGCCAGGCTGAGGACTGCAGGGGTTGGGGTCAGGCCTGCTTCTTCCCGACTATGGACAGTGTGGAGCTTAGAGGCAAAGGGGCTGGGTGGGGGGTTGCTTTACCCGGAGAGGGTTATTGAAGGTTTGTGAGGCCCTCTCACTGAAGTTGAACTTGTTGGTGAGCTTTCGCTCCTTGGGCTGCTTAGGAGTCATCAGTTCTTCTTCAGCCATTTTCTCAGATGCCTGGGAGGAAAAGAACAGGCCCACAGGACCAGGACTGAGCTGTGAGAAGAAGGTGGTGTGGGGTGGGAAGTGGGGAGAAGTCATGTCCTGGGGTAGGATGGGAATGTGAGGGAAGGATGATGCCAGAGGTCTTGGCACTGTGGCCTCTTCACTTCTCACCTTCAGTCCCCACCCCCCGAGTGTCCTTAAAGCCTCCTGCTAAAGCTGGAGCCGTAAGGGGTGGGAGAGTGCATGCTCAGTCGTGTCTGACTCTTTGTGACCCCATGGACCGAAGCCTGCCAGGCTCCTCTGTCCATGGGATTTTCCAGGCAAAATACTGGAGTAGGTTGCCATTTCCTCCTCCAGGGAAGGGGTAGGATGGACAGCAATATTATACTGAACCTCAACTATAGGCACATCTGTTTGACTCCCAGCTTCAACTTCCTTGGGCTCTTCTTCTTCTTCCAGGATTTCTGTTTCTGAAATCACCACCTTGGCGGACTCCTGAGAACCTTGGTGGGATACTGCTGTTGAGCCCAAAGTCCCACACACTCCCCTATCCCCTGGCAGGGCAAGGCCTTCTTGGTTTCTGTCTTTCAGACCTCGCCTGCCCCAGGGTTCTCCCAGACCTCTCCAGGAGAGCCAGCTGTTCGACTTTATGAAAGGAGAGGCTCTGCAGTGTTCTGGCTTAGCCACCTCCTCCCTACAGTGACCAGAGAAAGGGGACTGGGCTTTGCAGCCTCAGGTTGACCCGGGGGCTTACTGGCTGCTAACTCATCACGGTAGTGCTGCCGCCGCCCTTCATCCGAGTCTTTGGGGATCAGGTTCCCGACCTGGGTGAAGTGAACTGCCAGCTGGTCCACAAAGCCAATGAGCTTGTATGTGCCTTCCTGGGAAGAAAGGGGCTGCATCAGACCAGGGATCCCCAAAGGGCTGGCATCTAAATACAGTCTGCCTTCACTTGAAAGGCCTGAGACGGTCCATCTGTTAACAGAATTATCACTTACTAAATCCTCAATTAACCTGAAGTTTTCACTGCATTCCAGTTTCAAGAAGAGAAAACAAATGAAGTTGTGGTTGTTTTTAAGTTCTCGTTAAGACTTTTTTTACTTTTCTTTTTAAATTTTATTGAAGTATAGCTGTTGTATTGGGTTGGCCAATAAGTTTGCTTGGATTTTTCATAACACCTCACAGAAAAATCCTAACAAACTTTTGGCCAACCCATACAATATTATATAAGTTGCTCCTGCTGCTGCTAAGTTGCTTCAGTCGTTTCTGACTCTGTGCGACCCCATAGATGGCAGCCCACCAGGCTCCCCTGTCTCTGGGATTCTCCAAGCAAGAACACTGGAGTGGATTGCCATTGCCTTCTCCAATGCGTGAAAGTGAAAAGTGAAAGTGAAGTCACTCAGTTGTGTCCGACTCTTCTCGACCCCATAGACTGCAGCCCACCAGGCTCCTCCGTCCATGGGATTTTCCAGGCAAGAGTACTACAGGTGTGCAATATAATGATTCACAATTTTAAAGGTTATATTCTAATTTTTGTTGTTGTCTGATAATAGTTATTATAAAATACTTGCTATATTCCTGTGTTGTACAGCATATCCTTGTAGCTTATTTTATATTTAGTACCTAATAGTTTGTACCTCTTGGAGAAGGCAATGGCAACCCACTCCAGTACTCTTGCCTGGAAAATCCCATGGACGGAGGAGCCTGGTGGGCTGCAGTCCATGGGGTCGCTAAGAGTTGGACACAACTGAGCGACTTCACTTTCACTTTTCACTTTCATGCATTGGAGAAGGAAATGGCAACCCACTCCAGTGTTCTTGCCTGGAGAATCCTAGGGATGGGGGAGCCTGGTGGGCTGCTGTCTATGGGGTTGCACAGAGTCAGACACGACTGAAACGACTTAGCAGCAGCAGCAGCAGTTTGTACCTCTTATACCCCTGCTCCTATACTACCCTCCCGCCTTCCCTCTCCCCACTAGACACTACTAGATTTGTTCTCTATATCTGTGAGTTCGCTTCTTTTTGTTAATTTGTTAGTTCATCGTGTTTTTTAGATTCCACATATAAGTGATATCATACAGTATTTGTCTTTCTCTGAGTTATTTCACTTAGCATAATACCCTCCAAATCCATCCATGTTGCTGCTAATGGCAAAATTTTACTTTTATGAGTAGTTCTCCATTGTGTATATATATACACCACATCTTTATCCATTCATCTGTTGATGGATGCATAGATTACTTTCATATCTTGGTAATTATAAATAGTGCTGCTATGAACATTGGGGCATATGTATCTTTTTGAAGTAGTGTTTTTGTTTTTCCCAGAGTGGAACTGCAGGGTCGCATAGTAGTTCTATTTTTAATTTTTTTCAGAAACCTCTGTGTTGTTTTCCACAGTGTCTGCATCAATTTACATTCCCATCAACCATGTACGCATCCTCACCGGCATTTGTTATCTGTGGTCTTTTGATGATAGCCTTTCTGACAGGTGTGAGGTGATACCTCACTGTGGTATAGATCTGCATTGCCCTGAAGATGAGTGATGGTGAGTACCCTTTCATGTGCATGCTGGCCATCTGTATGTCCTCTTTGGAAAGATGTCTAATCAGGTCTTCTGCCCATCAGTTTGGGTTTTTTTTTTTTTATGTTGAGTTATATGAACTGTTTGTATATTTTGAATGTTAACTCCTTATCATTTGCAAATATTTTCTCCCATTTAGTAGGTTGTCTTTTTGTTTTATCAACAGTTATCTTTGCTGTGCAAAGGTAATCATTTAATTAGGTAACCGTTTAATTAGGTCCCATTTGTTTCTTTTTGCTTTTATTTCCTTTGCTTTAAGAAATAGATCCAAAACATGTTGCTACAGTTTATGTCAGAGTGTTCTGCCTATGCTTTCCTCTAGGAGTTTTATAGTTTCCAATCTTACATTTAGGTCTTTAATCCGTTTTAAGTTTATTTTTGTATATGGTGTTTGAGAATGGTCTAATTTCATTATTTTACATGTGCTGTCAAAGACATATTTTAAAATACATTCTTCCAACTCTGAGTGGCTCTGAATTGACCTGTCACTGACTCCTTCATCCATGTCAAGAGATTCTATCTTGCCTGCCTTACCAGAACTCAGAGAGGTCACACATAGTCATCAAACACACCTGACCTGGCCTTTTCTCCACTCTATTTAGTGGATGCCAGGGCTGGATAGATCCTCAGAGATACCAAGTCCCCCATCCCTTAAGAGGATCACAAAAATCTAGAAAAGATTGGGGCTTGCTTGGCACTCGTCAAGTCACATGGCAAACGAGAAACATGGCTACTATTAAAGCACAAGAAACCTTGTTCATTCCTTCACCAACAAATAATTTTTGAATAGACACAATGTGCCAAGTATTTTCTAGGTTCTAGAGATACAAAGCTTAGCAAAAGCAGATATGATCCCTGCTTTTATAAAGCTTATAGTCTGGTTCCTCTAGGCTACCTCCTTAGTGATCAGCATCCTAGCCCTAAAGTTTGAGAGCAGGGGTTCATTCCTTTTTTTATTTTATTTTATTCATTTTTGGCTGTGCTGGGTCTTCGTTCCTGCGTGGGGGCTTTCTCTAGTTGTGGCAAGCAGGGGCTATTCTCTAGTTCATGGGTTTCTCATGTGGTGCATGGATGTCTTCTCTTACTGTGGAGCAGGGGCTGTAGGATCATGGGCTTCGGTAGTTGTGGCTCGTGGGCTCTAGAGCATGGGCTCAGTACTTATGTCACATGGGCTTAGTTACTCTGAGGTACATGCGATCGTCCCGGAATTGAATTTGTGTCTCCTGCATTGGCAGGCAGATTCTTAACCACTGGACCATGAGGGAAGTCCCCAGCCCTTTTCAAGTCATACAGAAAAGTATTACCTTTGTATGGCACACTGAGATAAACTCACCACAGAGGAAACCAGCCCATGGGCTAGTACCAGGCCCACCTGTCCCTGGAGAACAGAAAGAATCACTATTTCTGCACACAGAATGGGACACTCTGCCTTTAAAAGTCACCATAAAGCTCTTCCTCTCTCAGTAACACAGATGGATGGGGAGATGGGACAGTGTAGTACTTAAGAGCATGGTCTGTGGATGTGGGCAGAATTGGATCCAAATCTTGATTCTGCTCCCTATTACCTGCATGATCTTAGGCTTAGCCACTCTAAGCCTTAATTTCTTCATCTGTAAAATGAGAATGAGTAGTTTGCAGGCTAGTTAAGTACTGAAAATAATGAAAGCAATCTATCAGGCACTCAAAACAGAGAGCCTGACGCATAATAAGTGCTCAGTAAAAATACTAGCTATTATTTTGACAATGGAAATGTCCATGAGAATAAATTATCCATATAGTTGTCATTTGAGATGTCACCTTCATCCTGTCCCCAGTAGTGACTAGGACCTTCCTCTTCAATTAGGGATGGAATTCAGATTCCATTGCTTCTGTGCAAGGAGGAGAGGCATGCTTAGATCTGAACACTCTGCCTCTCCAGGCCAGCACTTCAAGGGAAAGTAATAGCTTTGGAGACCTAAAGCTCTTAGATCTCAGGGAAGGACTTGGAGGCCAGCTCTGTGGGAGGAATGCCAGGCAGGCCTGGGAGGCTGTTGAAGGTTGGAGGAGGTGAGCCTGCTTGGGAGCCCACGGCTACCCAGCTGGCAGCTGACTCACGGGAATCTTTTCTAATAACTGGGCTTCCAAGAGGGCAAGAGAGGTACATTGACACCAATCCTCTGCCTGTAGCATGCCTCCCACTGAGTCCCAAAGAGATCCTCTTTCAGAGGTCAAAAGAACAGGAGCTCATAGAGTGCGCTGCACTCCAGCATAAGCTCAGGGACGTGAGGCAGCTTCTCTCTGCCACCTACCCCCTGCCCCTTAACGGGCTGCCTGAGGGACAACATGAGCACAACTCACGAGTGGGACCTCTCAAGAAATACACCTGAATTTGTCCCAACCTCTTTGTGGAGGCAGTGCCTACTCAATCTTGAATAAAAAGCAGTGTGCTCACAAAAAGATTCACAAAAACTGGTACATGAATGTTCATAGCAGCATTGTTCATAATACCTAAGAAGCAGAAACAATCCAAATGTCCATCAGTTGATGAATATTATTTGGCAATAAAAAGAAATAAAGCACCGGGACATATTACAGCATGGATGAACCTTGAAAACAGTAAGCTAAGTAAAAGAAGTCAGTGGCAAAAGATGACATATTTATTTGATTTCTCTTGTATGAAATGCCCAGAAGAGGCAAATCTCTAAAGCTGAAAAAGGGATTAGTGGTTGCCTAAGGCTGGAAGAAATGGAAAACTAGGGAGTGGCAACTAAGAGGTATGGGGTTTCTTTGGGGGAAAATGAAAACGTTCTAGAATTGCTTGTGGTGATGGTTGCATAATCTGTAAATATACAAAAAGCCATTGTATTGTACACTTTTAAATAGGTTATTCTATAGTATGTAAAAATTATATCTCAATAAAACTGTTTTTAAAAAAGAGAAAGAAACTGCTCATAGTGTGCTGTCTCCAAGGAAAAGGACAGGAGAAGGAGGTTTAGTTTCCATTGTATATTCATTGCTCTTTCCAATCTTTTGAAGCAAACAACAACAACAACAAATCTTTGGAAGCTAGTACCATGGGTTTCTAGAATTCTTTTATATATTCAAAACTCTGTATCTGTGCGTGTGTATGTATACACACCATTTTTTTAAAGAAGCGGTGTGATGTTGCTTTAGAGCCAATCAAACGAGTTCAAATTTTGCCTTGAATCCTGGCTATGTAACTTTTGTAATTTGTTTTCTCTATTTACCCTTTGTTTCCATAAAATGAAGACAAAAATTGTTCCTATAGCCAAAAAACCCTGAGGATTAATGAGCTATCCTCTGTAAAAGTTCTAATATAGGACCTGACACTGCCGCACTGGCTTCTGGAGACCCGGTGATTGATGTTAGTGACTAACACATCACATACATTGGAAGAGCACTTTTCCTACCAAATTATTCACTTCAGGATTCTTGAAAAGAGTGGCTCTGCAGGGCACTTAAGACGATGTAATTAGTGAGACTGAAGGAAGATTTGTAAAGAAATTTCAAAAATCTCTAGAAAACTCCATGTAAAATCTCAGGGTTTCAGCCAGCGAACTCACTTTAAAGGTGATTTCTGCAAGAACTGAGAGCCAGGACTTCCCTGGTGGTCTAATGGTTAAGAATGTGCCTGCCAATGCAGGGGACATAGGTTTGACCCCTTGTCCAGGAAGATCCCACATGCCCCACATGCTGTGGAGCAACTAAGGCAGTGAGCCACAACTACTGAGCCCGTGCGCCATAATTACTGAAGCCTTTGCCCTAGATCCTGTGCTCTGCAACAAAAGAAGCCACTGCAATGAGAAGCCCGCACACCACAACTAAAGAGTAGTTCTCCTTTGCTGCAACTAGAGAAAGCTTGCACGCAGCAACAAAGACCCGGCACAGCCAAAAATAAATTAAATTTTTTTAAAAAGAGCTGAGGAGCTTTTGCAACATAGCAAGTTACCAAGCCCAGGAGCACCCAGAGGCCTCTACCCCAGAGAGGATGACTTACTTTGAAGCTGTACCTGACGATGTTCTGGGGTGCATGCGGGTTGTTGGCCGTCAGAATCCGGGTGAACTCCTCCTTCAGCTCCTGAGGGAGAGAAACACCAAGAGGGTCAAATGTAGAGGCCCCCACCCCCTCTGAAGATACCCTGCGATGTAAGCAGACATCTGGCAACGTAGGTTCTGCACAGAGTCCATCTCCAAGCCTGGAGGCGGTGGAAGGGGTGGGAGGAAGATGCTGCTCACTTACCGCATCAGTCAAGTCCAGTTGGTCAGGGGGTTTAACTGTGGCTTTGGACTGCACCCATTCATCTGTCCCTTCCCCTACTTCAGTCCCTGAGTCTTCATCCTGGACAAAAACCTCACATGAGAAACAAGAGCCTTACCTGCTTAGAGAAGCAAGCAGCCCTGTAAGAAGCCCTTTCATTCACCATCCTCCCAGAAGCCAAGCGCTGCCCCAAGACATAGAACACAAAGCACACAACAGAGCGCTCACGCGAGGGTCCAAAGGAACTGCTCAGACCGGAGTTCTCATTGCCTGGAAGATCATGGCCCCCTCAGAACTGGGGGGCTGGGTTTAGCTGGAATACTGTGCTGGGTCTTTGGCCCCAGGAGCGAGACCAGAACCGGCTCCTTCTTACTGCTTCCCATGCAGCCTGGAAGCTAATAGCCAGGACCAGCTGTGCAAAGGCCTCCAGCCATTCTTTAAGCTACTTCAACTCTCATTCACATTTTACCTTCTAGTTTGCCACCTTAAGGTTATTGTTACAGTAAAACTCCCTGTACTTTGTAACTTGAAGCCTCATAGTCCTATCACAGCCTTGAAGCAAAAAAAAAAAAATAATAATAATAATAACTAGAAGTTTTCCCTTTCCCTGATAGACAGTTAAATACCTTGCCACAGTGGCCCATGACATATTAAAAAATATTCACCCTCACTAGCAATCAAAGACATGGAAAATAAAACAATGCAATTTTTTCATTATTAAACTGGTGAAGGGTGGTGACCGCTTTCCCATGAGAAAACACAGAGGCTCTCCTTCATCCCTGTCCAGAAGAGGAGACACGAGAAGAAGCACCTGGTGCAGAGCACCAGTTCCTACTTCATGGATGTGAAATGCCCAGGAATCTATAAAATCACCTCTGTCTTTAGCTAACACTCACAAACAACAGTTCCGTGTGTTGCTCTACTGTCCTCAGCCAGCCTACAGGAGGAACTGCAAAGCTTACAGAAGGATGCTCCTTCAGACAGAGACAGCCCTAGAAGCACCCTGAATCCAGAGGGATGGGAAACCATCCTAACCAGTACATTTTGAACACAAAAAACAAGCAAGCAAGCAAAACAAAATGAAACCAAAAAAACTGTTTAAAACTGAAACCAAAGAAAACCAAACAGACAAAACCAATATCCAGTGTTGGTGAGGCTGTGGGAAAATGGGCACTTGTAAATTAGTACAACCTTTCTAAAGAGCAATTTGGAAATATTGATCAAAAGCCTAATAAGTATTGAGTTGGCCAAAATATTTGTTTGGGCTTTTCCATAAGATGTTAAGGAAAAACTTGAACTATCTTTTTGGCCAACATATTATTTGTACTCCTTGATCCAAATTTCTATGTATAGGAATTTATATTAAGAAAAAAAAATAAGGATAGGCCCAAAGATTTAAATGCATGAATGTTTGTTGGAGGGTTGATCATAATAGTGAAAAAGAGGAAATATTTAAATGTCAAACAAAGGGGCATGGTTGAACAAAATGATGGAGTGGCCTTAATGAACGTAAGGTAAAAGAGTGTGCGTTAATTGAAAATGATTCTGTGAAAGTATATTTACTGACAGTGGAAAGTACTCTAAATAGTACATAAAAAGCAGATTGTAAAAGAACATACAGTTGGACTCCATTTAAAAATAAATACATGTAATTTTTATATGTGCATAGAAATATCTGGGAAGATATAGCATCACATGTTAACTAAGCGGTTTCCCAGAGTGATAGGTTTAAGGGTGATTTTAACGTTCTTTTTGCTTTTCTTTAAAAAGTTACAACTAATATTTCAACAGCTTTTTGCTGAAAAACTGCATGGTCTCAGCACTTACTCTCTTCCTGGCTCCTCTGCCCATGCTGATGCTCTGAAAAAAGAACAGAAACAGAAGATTAGTCGTAAGTGACTCTCCATAGGAATATCAGAAAGAGAATTAGAGGGGGGCTTCTGCCCAAGGACCTCAAAGACAAGTGACAGTGAGCTTCCTCAAATCTCACAGACAGTCTTCTCACTGGCAACAGGTGCCCAGCCAAGGAGGCCCTATATCTGAGGCAACCTGATTCCAGCATCAGTGAGACTGATCCCTGAAGAGCAACTGGGTAACTTACTCCCTGGCATTTCTTATCTGCAATTAGCTCAACAAACATTTTAAAAAATCATATACTAAGTGCTCATCTGTGCCAAGCGTTAAGGGGATTCTGAGGGCATATTATATTTATAAACAGTTGTTTATGATGAAGGTTTGGGTACTCTGCTTTGTATACTGCTGTCTCAGAATATAGCAGGTGTTCAAAACACTTACTGAATATATGAATGAATGCCATCAAACCCCTTAGTAATCATGACCCCGGGAAAATGTTTCTCCTCTTGAAGCCTGTTTTCTCATCTACTGTGAGATGCGTAAGATTGGATATGATGACTTTCCAGTTCTAGCATGCTAAAATTTTATGTTCCCAAGAGTAGCATGCTTTTTTAAAAAGTTATCTATTTATTTATTTTTGGCTGTGCTGGGTCTTCGTTGCTGCATGTGGGCTTTTTCTAGTTGGAGAGCATGTGATTTGGTGCACACAGGCTTCAGTAGTTGTGGCACACAGGCTCAGTAATCGGGGCACACAGGTTTAGTTGCCATGTGGCATGTGGGATCTTCCCAGACCAGGAATCAAATTCGTGTCCTCTGCACTGGCAGGCAGATTCTTAACCACTGAACCACCAGGGAAGTCCCAAGAGTAGCGTGCTAGATTCAACTAGATAAACATTTATTGAGCATCTACTCATGTGTCAAGGACTAACCTAAGCAGTGAGACAAAGATGAAGAGAGATGAGGTCCCTATCCCTGTTTGCTCGGGGTCCATGGAAGACAGAAGCATGTGATTAGTGCTCATTATTTACTCACTGATTCACTCAGTATGTTCTCTTGAAAGTCTGCTCTATGCCAGCAGTAGAGACACGTGCCCAGGGTGCTCATGCATGGAAACACCTACCCAGCTTGGGTGCAAAAGAAAGCCTCACTGAGGTGGCTATTTCTCAGCTCAATATCAAAAGACAAGTATGGGTTATCCAAGTGGAGAAAATGTTTTTCAGAAAGGCTGTCCAGAAGAGGAAAACAGCATGTGAAATGGCAAGAGCAGAACAATAACAGAAACTATAAAATGCTCCACCAAAGAAATAAAACAAACCCTGCAGTATAGACACTGAACGAATAGTTGTTTCAGGTGATGGAGCAAGAAGGAGATCAGTGGAGACTGGAGATGTGTGTGGGGTGGGGGAGTGTTAAGCTTGGAAGAAGCAGGTCTAGGCCTTGAAGGAGGGGGCAAGGCAGTCGAGAAACCAAAGGGCACATGTTGGTGAAGGCCTGGCACACCAGGCAGAGACCTCGGCTCCCAGCTCTCACTGACCACCTGAGTGATCTTAGAGGAGGTCTCTGGGTCCTGGTTTCCCAAATGCAAAGTGAGGGGGTTAGACCAGAAGGACTCTCACAACTCTTCCATGGCAGGGGCTGTGGAGAGGCTTTGATGGTGGATGGGGAGGGGACTCCAGAGGGTGAGAAGGGCATGTCCTGGCTTAGGCAGGGATTGTTGCTAGGAGGGCAGCAGCCGGATTCAGATTTCTGCCAGGCCACCTAGGTTTCCAGGGATGGGAACCCTCCTCTGAGGCTAAGCCGCATGAGCCAGAAAGCGGCTTTCCTTTGAAGAGCCTCTGATCCCTAAGGTAATGAGATGGAAGCGCAACAGTGTCCAGCAGTTTTCTGGCCCACAACAGAGCACTGGAGGGCCAGCCCCACCCCAGGCTGCCAGCCCTAAATAGGAAACGAGATCCAGTTACCATTGCCCCCCGTAAATATGTCTGTAA
The DNA here is from genome assembly GCF_003369695.1 of Bos indicus x Bos taurus. Classification (NCBI taxonomy): domain Eukaryota; kingdom Metazoa; phylum Chordata; class Mammalia; order Artiodactyla; family Bovidae; genus Bos; species Bos indicus x Bos taurus. Next base: position 75,812,625 of record NC_040083.1, on the reverse strand, counting down.
AACATTTATCTGGCAATAAAAGAACTGACAAGGCAATTTGAGTGTAATTGTTTTTGGCAGTTGGAAATATTTCAATTAACACACTGTAAAAGCCACACTATAATAAATGCAAAACAGGCCAATGAAATCAGCTACAGCCCTGACTTCCCAACCATGACAAAAGAGATTGAATGTCAGGCTGCCACCTTGGGCTGTTGGTCTTCCAGAAGGAGAAGTCTGAGGCAGACAAGCCTGAATTCCTGAAAGGTTTCTGAGGGTTCCTCCCAGAAGCTGTCAAACCGCAGAAAAAGACAGCCCAAAGTCCCTCGTTTGGCCCTCGGAACTCTATCATGCAACCCCGCATCTCTGGTCCAGCCTGCTCTCCCACTACTCTGAGATGCAAACAGCAAGGTACTCACATTTCCTGAGCTTGGCCTCTGCTTTCCCACTTCTGCACCTTTGCTTTTACCATTCCTCCTGCCAAGAATGCCATCTTCTCCTTCTCCCTCCCTCCCACTCTGTGCATGCATGCTAAGTCGTGACAGACTCTGCAACGCCATGGACTGTAGCCTGCCAGGCTCCTTTGTCCACAGGATTTCCCAGGCAAGAATACTGGAATGGGTTGCCATTTCCTTCTTCAGGGGATCTTCCCAACCCAGGGATCAAACCTGCGTCCGTTACATCTCTGGCATTGACAGGCAGGTTCTTTACCACTAGCACCACCCAGGAAGCCCTATCTCAGCTCCCACTATCTTGGCCTAACAAAACCCTACCCAGCTAGCCTCTGCTAGTTCCATCATCTAATCCTGACCTTTCTCCTACCTCCCTCTATTCTTTCTGTCTGCACTCTGAGCAAGGATCTGCCCTGCCTCACATTACCATCATTAGCATTGGCTGTGGAGAGATGAAGGATGAACTGTAACTTCAAATAGATACTCCGTTGTCTCCAGGTTTTGTTCTGCAAAAGGGGACAGAATTACAGAAAGAAACATATAGTGCAGTGCACATCAGAGGCAGCTAAGAGATTCCAGCAAGGGAGATCCCCCATTCTAAAACACTGACCAAAGAAGACCCTCTACTCTTGGATGCAGCATTTCAGTCATTCTGTGAAGTCAAGGGAGGAGCCCAGGAAGGAGTGGTGCCCCCCAGGCCACCAGGGCAATCAGAGTAACCCTGAAGATCAATGGGATAACAGCTGTCCCAGCGAATTCCTTCATAGTAAAGCACTTTTCTATTTTCACTGTTAAGAGATTTTACTGTGAGCATCCTGAGGGCAGGAACTGGTAATGACTCCACTGCCTAGTTCTCACTTCTCTTACAGGACCTGACATTGCTGAGGGCTCCCTTGTTCCGTCTAGAAACTTCTCCACCTCCAATAGTTCTTTCTCAATATCCTTGACCCCTCCGGGAATGGGTGCTTGACCCCCTAGTCTTCTGTTTCTACACATTCTCCTGGGTGCTCTTATGCCCACCCACAGATTCATCTTCTTCTTTGTTCTGAAGCTCAAATGACAAAGCTTAGATTTTCAAATTTGTGACAGAGTACTCATACTCATTTTCTTAAAAAATCAACCTCATTGTGTTCTTTTTACACCCTAACCATCATCTTTTTTTTCCCACTCCAAACTTCCATCTCCTCTAGTATTTCCTATCTCACTCAAGTGTACAACCATTCAAGCACCTAGGTTGGAAACTGGGAGTCTTCAGTTACCTGTCTTTCCCTCATCCTTTTACTAGCGTCATATTTCTAAGTCTAACAATTCTATCAGTTTAATATCTTTTATAACTATCCTCTCCATTCATATCCCCCTTTAATTCAAGTCCTAACTCCCTCTAGCCAAACTGCATTTGATTACCCTAACTCCATTTTCTCTCCACTCTCATAATTATATCTATCACCATTTTCAGCTATTGAGCACTGACCCTGAGCCAATCATTTACTAAGCAATTTATGTACATGATCTCATTTAATCTTCATAACCATCCTATGGGGAAGGATTATAACATCATTAAAATCTGTAAAACAGGAGTTTTACAGATGAGGACCCTGAGGCATAGCAAGATGAAGCAGCTGACCCAGAGCTGAACATGAACATGTTCCCAAACTCTTATTCACTATAAGTAATCTTCTTAAAATGTAAGCTTGATCACTCTCCTACTTTAAAGCCTCTAAGGGCTCCCCGTCACCCACGAGTGGAATCCCCAAATCCCTAACGTGGCATCCACCACATTCCCAACTCTTTTCCTGCCACAGCCATGGAAGCGTGCTTTGAAAAAGAAAATTCAATGTAACAGGTGATTATTATTGCCACCTACTGGGCATTTGGGGCTTCCCAGGTGGCACTAGTGGTAACTTGCCTGCCAATGCAGGAGATGTAAGAGACGGGTTCTTCTCCTGGGTAGGGAAGATCTCCTGGAGGAGGGCATGGCAACCACTCCAGTATTCTTGCCTGGAGAATCCCATGGACAGAGGAGCATGGCAGGCTACAGTCCATGGTATTGCAAAGAGTCAGACATGACTGAAGCCACTTAGCACACACTGGGCATTTATCTGCACTTAGATTTGTTTTGGGGCTTCTCAGGTGGCACCAGTGGTAAAAAAAAAAAAAAAAAAAAAAACCCTGCCAATGCAGGAGGCATAAGAGGTGTTCTAGCTCTGGGTCAGGAAGATCCCCTGGAGAAGGGCATGGCAACCCACTCCAGTACTCTTGCCTGGAGAATCCTATGGACAGAGGTCACAAAGCATTGGACATTACTGAAGCAAGTTAGCATGCATGCAGACTTGTTTTGATACATGACATACTACACAATGTAAGCAATCCAGCTGTCCCTGAATATATTTTAGGGGTAAGTCAGGAGATCAAAACTTCTTAAATTGCTCCCTATTATGAAGATATTATTTTAAAAACAAGTATGTGATCAGATGTATCCATGGGGCTCAAATATGGGCTTTGAAGTCAACCATACCTGGTTCGAATCCCTTCTCTGCCATCTGCTAGGCAAGTTACTTGTCTTCGCAGTGTCCTTATCTCTTAAATGGGCATCATACCAATGCCCTCTGAAGGCAACTATAGCCCATAGTTATGAGGATTCAATGAGTCAATATACATAAAATGCAAACTGCAGTACCTGGCCAGAGTCTGTGCCCAATAAAGGACTGTTGGTAGTATTATTATTCCCACTTATACACCCTGCTCTGCCTAGCCATGCAGGATCTGTCTGTCCCTTTGCTTACTAGGAAGCACTTGCCCTAGGGATGACTACAAGTCTTCAGCAGCTCACATGTCCACCCAAGAGTTTCTTGGTGAAATGTGTTCTTTTCTGGAAAGAGTGGCTCTTTGAAGCGTGCAAACCCACAGACACTGCATCCTCCTTCCTGGGGCCCCAGGAGATTTTGTTCACCATTTCAGTTGTCTTGGTCCTTATTTTAAAACTCCCTAACAGGTTTCCATTAAGCTAAATTGAAACTAAATACCTCACCAGCTTGCAGTTTCCGTTTCTAAAAGGGTAAAAGCTCTTAGTCCCAAAGGAAGAGTAATTTACCAACAAATCTTCCTCCAGCTTCACTGACTGCATTTCAAATCCCTGAGCCTAGCGCAGTCTCTAAAGCACCCAGAAGGTGCTCAATAAGTATGGTTGAAGGAGATCTCAAAATTTTGAAACACTAGGTGAGAGTTCCTTGCATAGCAAGGAGATCAAATCAGTCAATCCTAAAAGAAATCGACCCTGAATATTCATCAGAAGTCCTGATGCTGAAGCTCCAACACTTTGACCACCTGATGCGGAAAGCTGACCCACTGGAAAAAGAGCCTGATGCTGGGAAAGATCGAGGGCAGGAGGAGAAGGAGGCAACAGAGGATGAGATGGTTGGATGGCATCACCGACTCAGTGGGCGAGTTTGAGCAAACTCCAGGAGATGGTGAAGGACAGGGAAGCCTGGTGTGCTTCCACTGGGGTCACAAAGAAAACGACATGACTTAGCAACTAAACAACGACAAAGATAAAGGCTAACAGGTGCTATCATACACTATTGTGGGCACGCCACCTCATGCAGGGTTAACTGGCAATACCTGCCAAAATTTCAAATGCGTATACCTCGCAACTCAGCAACTATGCTTTTTTGAATTTTTCCTATATAAATACTACAGTATTTATATATATACTGTATATATATGCATACTATATGCATAAGTATACTTATGCATACTATAATACATATGCAAAAGATGTATGTACAAAATTGCTCACTGCAGCCTTTTGGTAATATTTCAAAAATGGGGGAAAAAATCTAAATATTCATCCATAGGGGCCTAGTGAAATACGTTATGGTATAGCCATTCAATGGGATATTATGTATATTTTTAAAAGAATGAGGCAACTTTTATGTATTGTTATGTAAAGCCTCCAAGCTTTTTTTATTGTTAAATAAACAAGCAAGTTACATAAACAGATGACCCATCATTTTACTTTAAGAATGTGTGCACACACGAAATTTCTGGAAGAATAATGTAGATTCTGTTGAGAGTGGTTTGGTCTAGGGAATGTGACTGGGGAGTTGCAGGGAAGGGAAAAAACTGCGGTTTACCTTATACTCATCCTCATGGTTTTAATATTTTAAATGTAAATGTGCATTACTTTTATAATTTAAAATGCTAATTAAGAATTTTAAAAGTTAATACAGTTAAAGAAGGTAGTTTTTTTTTCCCCCTATTAATGCAGTGTTAGCATAATGCTCAGAATGCAGAAAAAGGAACATGAGACCAAACTCATGCTTCCCTGGAAGACCAAGAGGGAAGAAGCCAAAGCTATGGGCCTCTTCCCAAATAAGGGTAGAGACAGCAAGGCAGGGTAGGGTTTAAAACCTGAAGCTCTAGTGTAAGCCTGGCTTGATTCCTGATTCTGTCACCACCTACATGTGCGGCCTTGAGTAAGGTATTTATGTCCTAATCCTCATTCTCTCATTTATAAAGCAGAGAAAAATATTAGTACTTTCCTTAGATTTGCTGTGAGGATAAAATACAAAACATGATGAGAACCTTACTCAGAGCCCAGCACTCAGTAAGCCATCAAGTACCAGAGGCAGTGTTATTACTTTATTATTCTATCATGGTCTGCTGTGCATGCCGACTGACTCTCATTCTGAGGGCATTTATTGAATAGTTGAAAAGTGTGTTGTCCAGGTCCCATGAAATCCTTGTCAGAAAGGAAGCTATAAGTCTCAGGGTGTACAGCAGAGGGATGAAACTAAAAAAACTTTCCCTTTATACAGCATCTTTCAGTTTACTGAACACTTTGGAGTGCATCATCTTATTTGGCCCTTATTCTCATCTTTTGTGGGTGGATGTTGAATCTTGTCAAGAAAATTAGAGATACCAAGGGAACATTTCATGCAAAGATGGGCACAATTAAGAGCAGAAATGGTATGCACCTAACAGAAGCATAAGATATTAAGAGGTGGCAAGAATACACAGAAGAACTGTACAAAAAGGGTCTTCATGACTCAGATAATCACAATGGTGTGATCACTTACCTAGAGCCAGACATCCTGGAATGTGAAGTCAAGTGGGCCTTAGGAAGCATCACTACGAACAAAGCTAGTGGAGGTGATGGAATTCCAGTGGAGCTATTTCAAATCCTAAAAGATGATGCTGTTTAAGTGCTGCACTCAATATGTCAGCAAATTTGGAAAACTCAGCAGTAGCCACAGGACTGGAAAAGGTCAGTCTTCATTCCAATCCCAAAGAAAGGCAATGCCAAAGAATGCTCAAACTACCGCACAATTGCACTCATCTCACATGCTAGCAAAGTAATGTTCAAAATTCTCCAAGCTGAGCTTCAACAATACATGGACCGTGAACTTCCAGATGTTCAACCTGGTTTTAGAAAAGGCAGAGGAAACAGAGATCAAATTGCCAACATCCGCTGGATCATCAGAAAAGCAAGAGAGTTCCAGAAAAACATCTATTTCTGCTTTATTGACTATGCCAAGGCCTTTGACTGTGTGGATCACAATAAACTGTGGAAAATTCTGAAAGAGATGGGAATACCAGAACACCTGACCTGCCTCTTGAGAAACATGTATGCATGTCAGGAAGCAACAGTTAGAACTGGACATGGAACAACAGACTTGTTCCAAATAGGAAAAGGAATACTTCAAGGCTATATATTGTCACCCTGCTTATTTAACTTATATGCAGAGTACATCATGAGAAACGCGGGGCTGGAAGAAGCCCAAGCTGGACTCAAGATTGCCGGGAGAAATATCAATAACCTCAGATATGCAGATGACACCACCCTTATGGCAGAAAGTGAATAAGAACTAAAGAGCCTCTTGATGAAAGTTAAAGTGGAGAGTGAAAAAGTTGGCTTAAAGCTCAACATTCAGAAAACGAAGATCATGGCATCTGGTCCCATCACTTCATGGCATATAGATGGAGAAACAGTGGTAACAGTGACAGACTTTATTTTGGGGGCTCCGAAATCACTGTAGATGGTGACTGCAGCCATGAAATTAAAAGACACTTACTCCTTAGAAGGAAAGTTATGACCAACCTAGACAGCATTTTAAAAAGCAGAGACATTACTTTGCCAACAAAGGTCCATCTAGTCAAGGCTATGTTTTTTCCAGTAGTCAGGTATGGACGTGAGAGTTAGACTATAAAGAAAGCTGAACACCGAGTAATTGATGCTTTTGAACTGTGGTGCTGGAGAAGACTCTTGAGAGTCCCTTGGACTGCAAGGAGATCTAACCAGTCCATCCTAAAGGAAATCAGTCCTGGGTGTTCATTGGAAGGACTGATGTTGAAGCTGAAACTCTAATACTTTGGCCACCTGATGCGAAGAGAAGACCCAAAGAAAAATATGGACTCATTTGAAAAGACCCTGATGCTGGGAAAGATTGAGGGCAGGAGGAGAAGGGGACAGCAGAGGATGAGATGGTTGGATGGCATCACCGACTCAATGGACATGAGTTTGAGTAAACTCTGGGGCTTGGTAATGGACAGGGAGGCCTCGTGCGCTGCAGTCCATGGGGTCGCAAAGAGCTGGACATGACTGAGCGACAAAGAGAAGAGTTGAATCTTGTCAACTTCTTTTCTGAATCTATTATGATGTTGTCATATGGTTTTCCCCCTTTTTTCTGTTAATGTGAAAAAATATATTGATTGGGTTTTTAATGTTGAGCTAACTTTGTCTTATTGAAATAAACCTCACTTGGTCTGATATATTATTTTTTTAATATATTGCTGGAACAGATTTGCTAATATTTTGTCAGATTTTTTTTTTGCATTTATATTCATGAAGGATGTTGGCCTATCCTCTTTTCTTATAATAGTTTTGATTTTAATATCAGAATTATACTGATATCAAGTAAATTGGAACTTGTACCCTCCTGTTTGCTCTAAGACTTTGTATAAGATTGGTGTTATATTTATTCCTGACATATCTATTCATCAGTGAACCCATTTGGCCTAGAGGTTCTTTGTGGGAAGGTTTTAAATTATGAATTCAATTTCTTTAAGTAGATGTGGTCTTCATATTTTCCATTTCTTTTTGTGTTAAGGCAAACTGTTTTCTTCAATAAATTTGTCCATTCCCTTTACATTGTTGAATTTATTGCCATAAAGTTGTTGATAATATCCATTTATTACCCTTTTTAATGTCTGTACAATCTGTAGTGATATCACATTTTTCATTTCTGTTATTGGCTATTGTGTTTTCTTTTTTTCTTGATGAGCCAAGCTTGCTAAGTTTTATCAATTTTATCAATCTTTTCAATGAACCAACTTCTGACTTCGTTAATTTTCTCTATCGTTTTTCTCATTATTTCTATGAAACAATAAGATAAATGAATAAATTAATAAAAGAAAGGGAATTGATGAAATAGATTTTGCTTCTGTTATTCTGGATTTAATTTCCTCATCTTTTTCTATTTTCTTAAGGTAGAAACTTAGAACATTGATTTTAAATCTTTTTTCTTTTCTGAAATAGGCATTTAAAACTACACGTTTTTAGTAAGTCCAACTTCAGCATGACCCCACAATTTGTGATGTTTTATTTTCAGTGTTGTTGTTTAGTCGCTATGTCATGCGCAACGCTTTTGCAACCCCATGGTTGCAGCCTGCCAGGCTCCTCTGTCCATGGGATTTCCCAGGCAAGAATACTGGAGTGGGGTGCCATTTCCTTCTCCAGGGGATCTTCCCAACCCAGGGATCAAACCCACGTCTACTGCATTGGCAGGAGGATTCTTTACCAATGAGCCATCTGGGAAGCCCATCCAATTAAAAGGTTTTTTAAATTTCCTTTGTATATTTTTTTTAATTTAGAAGTGCATTCGTCAATACCTAAATATTTGGGGATTTGCTATTTATGATTAATTTAATTTCATTTTGGTCAAACTATTCCTAGTATCCTGAGATTTTTTTCTGTCATGGATTGATGTTGAGTTTGAATTGAATGAAAACCTGTAAGGTATTAATATTTTGAAATGTATTGAGACTCACTGCACGTCCCAGTGTATGGTCTATTTTTTTTTTTTTAACATTCTGCCATTCTTAGGTTCTATAAATGTTAATTAAGTCAAGTTGGTTAACAGATCTACATATTTCAGCTGAGCGAAAAGTGTTAAAATCTCCAGCTATCATTGTATCCTTTTATATTTCTCCGTTTAACTCTGATCAGTTTTTGGTTGATGTATTTTGAAGTGCTATTAGTAGGTACATACACATTTGAGATTTCATTTCACTTCTTGAATTGATCTTTTATCATTATGAAATGTCCATATTTTTCTTTGGGAATACTCTTTGTCTTGGAGCCTACTTAGCTCTGATAATACTATAGTTATGCAGCTTTTTTATGCTTGCTACTTGCATGGTATGTTTCACCACACTTTTATTTTTCAAACTTTCTATGTCTTTACACTTAAACTATACTTCTTACAAGGAGCATAAAGTTGGGTCTTGCTTATTCCTCCCCCCCTGCCCCCCCCAGCTTGATAATCTCTGCCTTTTAATTGAAAGTATTGGTGCGGTTGTCTTTACCATACTCTGCTTTGTTTTCTATTTTTCATCTACTTTTTCCTCTGTTCATCTTCTCCCGTCTTTTATGTTAGTTGAGGTTTTTAGTATTTCATTTTATTTTCTCTGTTGGATTTTTGGCTGTGCCTTTTTGTATTACTTTCTAGTGGTTGATCTAACGTTTATAGTATATACCTCAAATCGATCATAGTCTATTAAGAATAAATAACACACCACTTCATATTTAACAAAGTAATAACCTTCAGTTAGTTCAGTTCAGTCGCTCAGTCGTGTCCGACTCTTTGCGACCCCATGAATCGCAGCACGCCAGGCCTCCCTGTCTATCACCAACTCCCGGAGTTCACTCAGACTCACGTCCATCGAGTCAGTGATGCCATCCAGCCATCTCATCCTCTATCGTCCCCTTCTCCTCCTGCCCCCAATCCCTCCCAGCATCAGAGTCTTTTCCAATGAGTCAACTCTTCACATGAGGTGGCCAAAGTACTGGAGTTTCAGCTTTAGCATCATTCCTTCCAAAGAAATCCCAGGGCTGATCTCCTTCAGAATGGACTGGTTGGATCTCCTGGCAGTCCAAGGGACTCTCAAGAGTCTTCTCCAACACCACAGTTCAAAAGCATCAATTCTTCGGCGCTCAGCCTTCTTCACAGTCCAACTCTCACATCCATACGTGACCACAGTAAAAATCATAGCCTTGACTAGATGGACCTTTTTTGGCAAACTAACATCTCTGCTTTTGAATATGCTATCTAGGTTGGACATAACTTTCCTTCCAAGGAGTAAGCATCTTTTAATTTCATGGCTGCAGTCACCACCTGCAGTGATTTTGGAGCCCAAAAAAATAAAGTCGGACACCGTTTCCACTGTTTCCCCATCTATTTCCCATGAAGTGATGGGACCGGATGCCATGATCTTCGTTTTCTGAATGTTGAGCTTTAAGCCAACTTTTTCACTCTCCACTTTCACTCTCATCAAGAGGCTTTTTAGTTCCTCTTCACTTTCTGCCATAAGGGTGGTGTCATCTGCATATCTGAGGTTATTGATATTATCACACCTTAATTCCATTTACCACCACAACCTCATCTTTGAGGTTGTTGCCACGTATTTTATTTCTATATACATTATAAGCTTTAGCTTACAGCGGTGTTATTTTTGTTTTAAACAGTCATATGCCTCTTAAGAAAATTAATAGAAGCCAAAAATATCTAGTATTTTATCTTTAGGCCCGTATTTACTATTACTAGTACTTTGGGGCCTTCCCACAGGCAGAGCTTCCATCAGGAGTCATTTTCCCTATGCTGAAAGAGCTTCTTTTTTTTTTCTTGAAGATTTATTTGGTTGTGTCAGGTCTTAGTAGTTTCCATGCAGAGGTCGGAGAAGAGGGGATTCTTCCCCAACCAGAGATCAGACCCATGTCCCTTCCACTGCAAGGCAAAGTCTTAACCTCTGGACCACCAGGGAAGTCCTGCTTTCTGCACTTCTTGTAGTGAAGGTCTGCTGAAGACAAATTTTGTCAGTTTTAGTTTATCTGAAAATGTATTTATAGAAAACTCTTCCTTTTGAGGGATATTTCTGTTGGACATAGAATTCTGGCTTGATGGTAATTTTCTTTCAGTGCATTAGCTATGATATTCCATTGTCTTCTGATTGCTTTTGTTTACAGTGGGAAGTCAGTCATGATCCTACTATTCCATTCTGTGCATTGTGTCATTTGTCTCTGGTTGCTTTCAAGATTTTATTTTTATCCTTGGCATTCAGTTTTTTGATTGTGAGCGACCTACCTTTGGTTTTCCTTGATTTATCCTGCTTTGGGCTCATTGAACCTCTGCTAATAATATGTTTTCCACCAAATTTAAGAGATTTTTGACAATTATTTTTTTTTAACTACTTTCCTTCTCCTTGTCTTCCTTCTGGGATTCCAGCTACTTGCAAGTTACAGATACAAATATGACATATTCCCACAGGTCACTAAGGCTCTTTATAGTTTCTAATCTTGTTTTTCTCTGTGTTTTGGATTGGATAATTTCAATTTTCCATCTTCACATTTACTGTTAGGACTAGCCAATAAATTTTTCATTTCTGATATTTATTTTTCTATTGTTTCCATTTTGGAGGCTTAGATTCCCCATCCTTTAAGTCAATACTTTTTTTAGTTCATAAATGTATTTTAGCAACTGCTTTCAAGCCATTGCCTACTAATTCCAACATTGGATATCACTGGTATCACGGTACTCTCCTTTGGATCTCTCTCCCTGAGCCATGATCAAGAAATTGACCCAAGAACTTCCCTGGTAGTTCAGTGGCTAAGACTCCATGCTCCCAGTGCAGGAGGCCCAGGTTCCATCCCTGGTCAGGCACAAGGCAACTAAGAGTTCATGTGCCACAACTAAAGATCCTGCATGCCACAACCAAAAGAGGGCATATGCTGCAACTAAGGCCGAGTTCAGCCAAAAAACTGAATAAGTATTACTTAATTAATTATACATGTGAAAAAAGAGTTTAAAAAGAGAAGAAACTGACCCAAGGCAGAAAGCAAAGATAAACATGTAACTCATGTTTTGGTGTTCTCCTTCCCTTAGGATTGGGCGAGTACCGAAACCAGCTGCTTCACATATTGTGTCCAGGATTACGGGCTGTTCATAGTGGGATGGTGAGTCCAGTATGAAATGCTCCATCATGGCCACAATTTATTTCCTATGTCAAGGTCTTTAAAAGTTATGCATAGAGTGTGATGCATTTAAAAATTCATTGTAGAAATGTGCTATTAAAAAAAAAAAAACCTCTTAAAGTAAAAGGCTTTTGTAAAGGACAGAACCTTTTGTAATGTAAATATCGGCCCTGAATGGAAGCAACCAGTTGGAAAATATCTGAGGCCCTCTCCGATCAACGTTTGAGAAAGACTTACCAGAGCAATGTAGAAGTTACTTTCAATAAAGCAGATTATATCCTGCACAGGAGGAGCTAAGGAAAGACCATACCACCTTCTAAGGGAAATTGCCCTGCTTCACAGCTTTGGCTCCTTAGAAAGCCATAGGACCTTATCCTCCTTGATATAGCCTAGCATGAACAGGTAAGCTGGAGACAATCAGGTTTCTTCTCCAAGGGTTTGAATTGGGACCACAGAGAGAACTGGTGGAGGGATGTAGATACTGATGGAGACATTTTATGAGACAGAAGAGGCCAGAGTAGTCATGATGAGCTGAAAATACAGTAAGTAATGAGGGAGCTGAAACCGTAGAAAAGTTGACTGCTTGGGAAATGAAAATAGGGAATGAAATATAGTTGCTAAGAAAAGTAGAGAGGGGACTTCCCTGGTGGTCCAGTGGTTAAGAACCTGCTTTGCAATGCAGGGGATGCGGGTTCAATCCCTGGGCAGGGAACTAAGATCCCACATGTTTCACAGCAACTAAAGCCCATGTGCCCCAACTACGGAGACCTTGAGTGACAACGAAAGCTTCTGTGTGATACAACGAGGATTCCACATGCCTCAACTAAGACCCAGTGCAGGCAAATAAATAAATATTAAAAAGAAGAAGAAAAGTAGAGAAGCTATGAGAGACGTGGAGAAAGAAATTAGTACCAATATCTGTTTCAGAACAAAGAGGTTTCTGAGTCTAATTCTAGGCTATCTATGTATTTATAATATCTACCCACAAACCCCTAAATATACACCTTCCTCTTCACCCATCCCACCTTGTATTTGAGGTAACATAAGTGAGCCTCTATTCTTCGCCACTTACAGAGCTTAGCTAAAGGCACATGTATTGTGCCTTACAGTTTTCCAGGCTCATAAAGGGCAGAAGTTGGATAGGCTCAGGCTTTCCAGGCAGAGGGAACAGAATCGTTAACAAAGATGCAGGGACCTGGATCCAAGTGTCTGTCCAGGGGTTAGCAGATTTGTCTTATCCATTTGTATTCCAATTTGTTCCAAAGCAATATTTGAGGCTGAATGTATGACACAAGGAAAAAATAAGTAACTGAGAAAATGGATGTCTGATAGGAATTGGAATAGGAAAAGAAGGTTAATATCAGGAGTAGGGTCCCTAAAAAAATTAACAGAATTGGGTGCTTTGACTAAAACAAAGGAGTCATGAGTTGCTTCTTCTGCAGGCCTACAAGGAAAAGTTAGCGTTCAGAGTATTGCAGTACACACCTTTCCATCAGACTTCCAGGGTGGCGCTAGTGATAAAGAACCTCCCTGCCAATGCAGGAGAGGTAAGAGATGTGGGTTCAATCCCTGGGTTACGAAGATCCCCTGGAAGAGGGCTTGGCAACTCACTCCAGTATTCTTGCCTGGAGAATCCCACAAGAAACCTGGCAGGCTACAGTCCATAGGGTCACAAAGAGTTGGACATAACTGAAGCGACTTAGCATGTATGCACATACCTTTCCATCAGTCATTATTTACTCACCCACTAATTCATTCAGTCATTATTTATTCATCCAGTATTTATTAAGCATCTACTATGTACCAGATGCTAGGATGGCAGCTAAAGAAGAATGAAAGTTGAGTTGGTCCCACTCCAGGGGTTCTCAAATCTAGGAACTGAGCTAAATGGAAGACATAAACACACTACATAAACCAGAATCCAGAGACGCTTTAAACAGGACAAAGTATTGTGAGACACAAAGCAGTGAAACCAGTTTGATCAACAGCCGTGTTCTTTGCTCACTTCTTCCATACCACTCAGTCTCAGCAATTGGGAAAATTGAATACTCCACACCGATTTCTAGCTGGCAGAAAACAATTTCATATGGCTTGTTCACAGCTGGAGCCAGAGAACCAAAATTATTCTTCAGCATCTGCTTGCTGGCTGCAAAGCCTAGGGATAAGCACAAGACACCTCTGCTATTATTATTCGACTACCTGGCAAGTACTGAGTTCGGTAAATGAGGTGAGGGGTGGGGGATGGGGGTGGAGACCAAGCTCTGGCCTCAAATGCTCCCAGCTGTTCTGTAATCTGATAATTGTGCATGAAAAACCTCAGACCATAACTCCGAAAATGGCATGACTATAATCATAACAAAATGGAATAACCACTGGCAAAATTTATTTTCTAGTTATCACTTCCAGAAGGAATTCTGTAACACTACTAGGGAAAGCGAAGAGAAAATTCTTTCAACTTCCTGTCACTAAGCCTCTGAATTATCCTCATCTACATCCATCCCTTCCTCCTTTCTCCTTTTCTGTTACAAAGTGGTCCACCTCTTGGCCACAACTGACCCACTTCCATCTCCTCAGACACTTGGTTCTAGTCTTCATTTTATCTCTTTCATCTTCAACTTCTCTCTGTTTCTGCCAGGCAAATGCCTTACCTTAGCATTTAACATATTCAAGCCTTAACTTCATCTGAAAAAAAAAAATCCTGTCTACATGGTCTTTATGCCTTCTTCGCTCAATTCAGTCTGCTTTTTATCTCTAAAATTGTTTCCAAGATCTTCACTGACTTCCTAATTATCAAATCCAATGCTGTGTCTAGTTCTTCTCTTCATTAGCAGATGCATCATGACTGACCACATAACCAATAAACACTCTCCTCCCCAGAAGAACATTATTCTTCCTTATTCTCTGGTCAGTTCTTATCCTACATGTTGGACCTTTGTCCAAACCTTGAATCATGGTGTTCCTTCTAGAAATCTTCCCTGATTCTCCCAGAATCAGTGTTAGGATCGCCAACCACAGGCTTCCACTGTACCCAACGCTACTTCCTCAACTGTACCCCATAGTTCATTTAACAATCATTCGTCAAGAGCTTCTAATGCAATGGCCACTGTGTTAGGAGCTGAGAATACATCTGTGAGGAAAAACATCCACAGGCCTTGCTCTCAAGGCCTCACAGTCTAATGGGAGAGACATACACTAATAAAATAATTACACAAACAAGTGAATAATTACACCCTGGGATGCATGCTTTAGAACAGAAGATCACGGACAATGAAACTATAAACATAGAGAAAACTTCATTCTCTTCATTAACAAGGTACAGGCCGTTAAAGTGGTTGTGGGGGCTGCTGTTTGGACCGGAGTCTTGTGAGTGAGTGCAGCGGTGAGGGAGAGAGGGCACGGAGAATGTTCCACAGAGAAGGGACAACAAAGAACCGAAATACAGCAATGACTGGGACACAGTGGTACAAGTGAAGGCTTAGACACCCAAGCAGGCCTCAGCCCATATAGGCACCTGAGGGTTTTTGTTTGTTTGTTTGTTTTACCTGACGGGTTTTTAAAAAATTGGTCCCTCTTTGGGACTTCCCTCATGGTCCAGTGGCTAAGACTCCAAGCTCCCAATGCAGGGGGCCAGGGTTCAATCCCTGGTCAAGGAACTAGATCCCACATGCTGCAACTAAGACCCAGAGCAGCAAAATAAATAATAATAATAATAAATAAGATAAACAATTGGTTCCTCTCCTAAAAGAAGTAGGAAGTCACTGAAGGGTTTTGAGTGTGGGATGACAAAATCAGGTTGACAGTTCAAAAAGATCCCTTGGTATGGCACAGAGAATGGATTGGAAGGGACCTGGGTGGATGAGGGGAGTACCCGTGACAAAGCCTGACAAAGCTTTTACAGCTGTCGAGGTGAGAGATGACGGTAGACAGGGCTAACGGGGTGGCTGTGAAGAGGAACAAAGTGATCTGATTCAAGAGATTTAGGAAGTAAAGGGGCAAAATCTCAGATCGAGAGCTTGAAGAAGAGATGAGGATGAGAGTGTAAGGATGTGAGGAAGCAAGGATGACACTGAGAAGGGTCACAAGAGGGAGGAGCTTACTTAGGACAAAGAGAAGTGTATCAACTTGCCTTCGATTCTGCTCACCTCCTCCTGTCCTTTCTTCTGTGGATCCCAGGCCTAGTCATCAGACTCAAAATCTCTGAATCATCTAAGACTGTCTTCTGGCCTTGCAACTCTTGCCCACTTACCCCTACCCTCATTACACCTCATCAAGATCAGTATTTCTAAAAGTATTGTCCCAGAGGGGCTTTTGAAGAGATCACACGAAGTGATCCAAAACGGCAAGACTTTTCTTTGGTTGCTACAGGGAAATGATGCAAAATTCCAGACTTTTGATTTTTTTTTTTTTATGGTAACTGAGTTATAAAAGAGTACTAAAACTTGTTAGTCATAAACTAAAATTAGCCTTTAACTGGAGTTCACAGAAGACTCTAATTCAGTTCTCTGCTGAGGAGTCTGGCTGCCAGGCAATGTTTGGCAACGATGCAAAATTCCTCTTGCATATACACATGCAGCCAGTTGGAATTCTCGAAATTTTCAGGAAGGACACTCTGTTATTGGGGTATTACCAGTGATGTTTTGAGCTGGTCCTGGTTTATGGTGCCTGACGTTCATGAATTTTAATTACAAATTATGATTCATGGAGCTTCATCATGATCAATTTAATATGCCATGGTTATTTGATTAACCCTCTGGAATAGAGGGGAACATGTCTCTGACCGTATTTCCTGCCACTTTCCTCCTCCCTTCCTTGCTGATCCAGAACATGTGTGAGCAAGCTCCCATCTCAGGAACTTTACACTTACTATGCCCTCTGTCAGGAATGCCTTCCCCCCAGAATATCACACAGTTAATTCCTTCACTGCCTTCAGGTCTTTCTCAAATGTCACCTCTATAAGCCACTGCTTCCCCCTGTCTCCCTCGCCAAACCACTATGTTGAAACCATAATATCCTGGTTCCCTGAACTTCCTATTCCTTTCCCTGCCTTATTTTTCTTTAGGACACCCATCATCATCTGACAAACAATATACTTTACTTATTTGTTTATAGACAATTTATCTCCAACTAAAAGATAAGCTCCCTGAGAGCAGGGATTTGTGTTTGTTTTGTTTGTTGCTATATCACCAATGGGCTTCCCTGGTGGCTCAGTGGTAAAGAACCCGCCTGCCAATGCAGGAGACACAGGTTCAATCCCTGGGTCGGGAAGATCCCCTGAAAAAGGAACCCCCTGAAATGGCAACCCATTCCAGTATTCTTGCCTGGGAAATCCATGCACAGAGAAGCCTGATAGACTATAGTCCATGGGGTTCCAAAAGAACCCGACACAATTTAGTGACTAAACAACAACAAATATCATCAATACCTAGAACATTACCTGGCATAGAGTGGGTGCTCAATAAATAATTGTTGAATGAGAATATTTATATCATCAGCATTTTTGTCCTCAATTTCCAACACCCAGCTCTTAAAGAATGGGTATATATATTTCAAATCTGAACCATTCACAGCCTTACTACCAAAGCAGATATAAATATAAACCCAGAAAATTGTGCTTCTACAGTCACAGTTCCTTGTTATCACTCCCCACCAGTCTCCTCATCCAAGGCTCACCCTTTTCTATCCTTCAAACTCACCCAGATCAAAATTTCCAAACAACAATTGGAAGCATTCAGAATTCATATTCCACCCATTTTCAGGATTTAATATATGCCAGGGATTGTGCTAGGTTCAGGGGAATCAACAATGAATGAGACAGACATGATCCTTGACATCAGAGTTTACAGTATAGTGGGGATATCACTACATCCTGCCTCCAGAAAGGGACCTTAACCCTTGATAGGAGAATATGCTGGGCAAACTGAGATGTGATGTATGAACAGGAGATTAAGGAGAGATTTGGGGCAGGTTGGCTTGGGGCAGGTGGCAGAAGACAGAAAAGACTGTACCAAGCAATCAGAGGAAATAGCAGTGTCAAAGGCTTAGAGGAGAACAACAGCGTGGATGTCATTTTCCAGGAAGTAAGGGCAGTTCAGGTGTGGTGGAACTGAGGAATCTTCACAGAGCAACGATGAGATCTGAAGTCAGGTGGGTAGCAAAGGTTAGACCTGCCAAGGCCTTCTAGGCCATACAAAGACATTGGACTTTGGGGACTTTATTCTGAGAGCAAGAGGGAGTCAATAGAAGACTTGATCACTGACACAAACAAAGGAGTTTAAATTCTTCTCCGTCCCCTGACAAATCCAATCCTGACCTTCCCTCTCCACTGCAGGCCTCCAAGTCATAGCTACCTCCTTCCTGAAGCATCTCTGCTGCTCCAACCTGCATACCTCTCTTCCTTTCAACCCCAGGGATTGCGTCCTCCCTTATCTTTATATGCCTTTGTTCTGTCTCCCCCACAGGCCTGAGTTTCCAGAGGACAGGGACTTCTCAAGTTTCTCTAGGTTGTCCCACACCCAATTCACAACTGACCTAGGCTATAAGCCTCATGGGGACAAAAGAGTGATGAATATAACCTAGCACAACCCAGCTCTGCTCACATCCCACACAAGTATATTTATCCTGTTCTAAAACAACCCTTCCTTCCAAAGCAGCAGCACTGATGTGTGCAAGGCCGGTTGACCCACGTTTCTGTCTCCTGTTTGCTGTCACCTCTCTCCACTCTCAGTTTACCTAAAACCTCTAATATCTCCCCTAATGGACTGGAGAAACTGATTCCCAAGCTTGTTCAAACCCCTAGAAAAATCCAATCTGTAGTTGACAGAAGCAGATTAGTAATTACTTGGGGCTAGGAAGTTGGGGAGAATGGACTGGGATGAGGTACAAGGAAACTTTAGAGAGTAGAGGAAGTGTGTTATATCTTTATTGTGGTAGTGGTTCACAACTGTATAGCTTTGTAAAATCTGTCAACATATACAACTAAAATGGTCCATTTTGTTGTATGTGAACCAGTCCTCAGCAATGCCAAATTTAAAATAAACTGCATGTAAATTAAGAGTCAGTAGCCCCAAGGACAGTACGAGCTTCAAAACACAGTTCAACCCTGACATAAAACTAGGGCAAGGCCATACAGGAAAAGCAGCCTTTCCATGGTTGCAGAGATATAAGAATGGTGAGCACACCTGCTATGGAAGTCCAAGTGAAAGAAGCAAAGGAGACCAGGCAAGTAATATGGAAGGGTGCGTGCTCAGTCGCTTAGACATGTCTGACTCTTTGCCGCTCCATGGACTGTAGCCTGCCAGGCTCCTCCATCCATGGAATTATCTGGGCAAGAATACTGGAACAGGTTGCCATTTCCTACTCCAGGGGATATTCCCGACCCAGCAATCAAACCTGAGTTTCCTGCATCTCCTGCATTTGCAGGCAGATTCTTTACCACTATGCCACCTGGGAAACCCAATATAGAGGAAGCCAGACCCAAATATGTAAAGTCATAAACAGCATGCACACAGATACGGTCTCCAAATCTCAAAATACCTAGGCCTGAGATATTATTTAAGAATAAATAAATAGGAGCCCTGCCTCACAAAGCAAGAAACTGCATATTAATTGTAAGATGATAATTCGTAAAGTGAAAGTGAAGTGAAAGTCGCTCAGTCCTGTCTGACTCTTTGCAACTCCATGGACTATGTATAGAGTCCATTAAATTCTCCAGGCCAGAATACTGCAGTGAGTAGCCTTTCCCTTCTCCAGGGGATCTTCCCAACCTAGGGTCAAACCCAGGTCTCCTGCATTGCAGGTGGATTCTTTACTGACTGAGCTATCAGGAAAGCCCGATAATTCGTAAAGAGTTTGGAAAAGAGTGATCCTTGAAGAACTGAGTGGCTTTGTCACAGAGAGCTCCTCAAGAAGCTGGGCCTTACTTCTCCACCCAGGGTGAGCTGGGTGAGTTAAGAAGGGTGACTCTTAGGTTTCCTGTGAGAAGAGATGACATCTGTCCAGGTGGCAACAAGGGCAGTCTGGATGGGCCAGTTTGGAGTGTGCAGTGTGTGAAAGGAGATAGGAAAAGAGCTTCTTTCCTCTTTGTCTGAGTGCTCTCTCCTCACAAGTCTCCCAACACAGAAGACCTGAAGCATACCACCCCATATAATCTGTGTCTCCTGTACAGGTCTCCTGCACTTCTGTGAGCTCCCAAAGGCCGTGTCTCCACCTAGCCCAGCACTGGGCACTCAGCAAAGGATGGGAAAAACAAATTCTTTGGGACAAGACTGTGAGGACAATGAACATATTGGTAAGAGAGAGGGTGGGGGCTTAAGGAGGATGGGCTGGTCAGGATGGGTCATGGAGTGAGGGAATGGAATGGTGAAAGGAGGACAAGTGAAAGAGTGGTAGGAAACAGCAGTTCGGGGCAGTGTGGGAGAGGACGCTAGGATTAGAGGGAGAGAGCAGGACGGGGTCAGAGGTCACTGGGAACACAGGCCAGGAGTCAGGGAGAAAGTCAACAGGGAAAGGAAGATGAAGCGTCAGTAGCAGAGGTATGATCGGTGGTCACTGGCAGCGAAGGTCAGAGGTCATCAAGACAGAGCAGGTCGAGGTGTGTTACCTGCTTACGAGGAGGCGGCGGTTGTTTGTGGGGCATCTTTGAAGAAGCGGGAAGCATCTCAACACTTGGAACACCTACAAAACGCTCCTCTGCCTGAGGACAAGAAGTTTGTCCGTCCCCTCAATAATGCACAGAAAATCCAGATTCTCTTTCACTTCAATTCCCAGTCTCAGGGGTTCTTTGGGGACAGCCGACGTTGTGGGTCCTCCGCGCCCTTGCAGAAGGGAATCGTCTCCTCCCTCGACGCGGTTACCCAGCAACTAACCAGCAGCCAAGGCGCAGGCGCCTCTGATGCCCCCTCCCGGCTCGAGGGGAAGGCGGGGCTGGGCGCTCGGGGAACCACCGGCTCCATTAGGCCCCGCCCCCTCAGGCAAGACGACCAGCGGCCGCGCCACTAGAACTCCTGCATGCGGGAGGGGCTCGGTCTCCAGACACCGCCTCCTCATGAATAATGCAGGATTCAGGCGGTGTCCCGGACCCGGAAGTGGAGTTGCCGAGTCACCGCAGTGGCTGAGCTGCTGACAGGAGGCGGCGGCGGAGGAGGAGGCGAGGCAAGACCTGCGGCTTTGCCCGGCCACTGACGCTGTAGCGCTAGGCAAGCCGACCGAGCCACGCCGGCCTCAGCCCGCTTGCAGATCTCCTGCCCTGCGCCTAACCCTCCATCTGCCCGACTGGTCCGGGGAGGCCTAGTCTGCACCACCCACCCGGCACCTGGGGCCGCCGCCCCGCGCGGTCCCCGTCGGCGTCCCCGGCCGCGCCCGGCCCCCGGCCCGCTCGCCCGCCGGCACCATGATGGAGGAGATCGACCGGTTCCAGGTGCCCACCGCGCACTCGGAGATGCAGCCGCTGGTGAGGGGGCGGGCGGCGGGCTGGCCAGGGCCGGGAGGGGGCGCTGCCGGAGGGGGAGGGAGGGAGTCAAGCCTTGGGGACTGTGCGGACGCCTCGGATGGGGTAGAGAGCCAAGAAAACACATCGCTGGGGGAGGGGGACTTGTAGGACGAGAAAACCGTGGGAGAACATGTGGGATGACAGCAAAGGGGCCTGTAAGGGCGGAGAGCACTGTCAGCGGAGGCAGGCCGAGGGAGCTACGCGGAGCGCCGTCGGATGGAACCGAGCAGGGGCACAGTGGTGCACGTTAGTGGAGGCCCATAGCGGGGAAAGGAAGGGAACTGTCACGGGGCACCGCCGGCGGCAGGCTCAGGGGGCGACGATGGGAGGTAGGGAGGCGTTTAGACCTAGAGGCCTGTGATGCTCAGAGCGGGGGAGGGGGCCAGGAGCAGTCAGCCTGAGGGACGCGAATAGGTTTGTAGAGGAGGAGGGGCCTGCCCGACAGTTCACTGGCAATGGGTGGGAACGCGGGGCCCGGGCCAAGGACCGGTAGGGGGACGGTGTCCATGCAGGCCCCGGGAATTTGGTTCTTCTCCGGACGACAGTGCACGCAATCTAGGCTGGGGATGCAGGAGCCGGGAAGAAGAGAGCACGGCGGCGAGATGGAGAATCCGGGGCTCAGATGAGAGAGCTCGGAACCTGCGGGAGAGGGGGCGGGGCCGCACAGGAGCCGCCTGTGCCCACCGGTTCGGAAGAGCCCGGAGCATCCTAGGCCTACGTGCTGGGAGTCCTTGCTGGGCTCCGATCCTGCCCGCGGTCCGGGAGTCAGGGAAGAATGATGTCATCGCTGCCGGCGCGGAGGGGATGGAAGGGGGAGGGCCGTGCACGGAGGCTGGCCTGGGAGAGACCATTCCCACTGGCGTCGGCTCCCGGTGTATACCTGCCTGGCTTGTACATTTGCCCGGGGAGACACGCTGAGGCCTAGAGGCGGCGTCTCTCCCACTGGTATAGGGAGAGGGAGAAGGAGGGGAGTGCCTCGGCTCTGTTCGCTTTGCTTTTCCTTCTTTCCCACTTGGAGTCCGGGTGGGAGCTGGAAGGAGGCAAGGCAGGCCGATAATCTGAAGGTGTGGGTGCGGTATTCTCTGAGCTCAGCTGGAGCTGAACAGAGCTCTCCAAGTCTTGAAGCTCTGGGGTTCCTAACCCTCTCCCCTCTGTGTTAAGTGAAGGCGAGGAACAGATTCTGCCTTTGCCCCCCACCCCGACCCCCCTACCCCGGCCCTGGCTGACAGATGTGCTTTGTGGCATTCTGAGCAAGTAATGTGTCCATTACAGCAGCCAAGACAGACCTTGACAGGGACCCATGACCTACTCTAAGCCACACCTTTTGGAGATGGTAGAGAGAATCATTAGAGGCCACCTGGCAGGAGATGTGTCGTTTTGTCCTCCTTTCCTGATGACTTAGTTCTAGGAGCCCAAACAGAGAAGTTCTACAGAAGTGTACAATATTAAACAGGGGAAAGAGATGCTGATGGACTTTTTCCCTAGCCTGATGCCATTATTGGATTGTTTGAGGGCTAGAAAATCCTGGTAAGAAGTCTGTCCCATAAACCTGAAGAACTTCAGGCTGGGCTAAGAGAATGTTCCTTTCTGGATTATCCTTCCAGCCAACCTAGCTTGTCAAGCTAGACTGCCCTTCCAGTTCTTATCTAAGCAAAAATCAAAAGGAGGGCAGATGAAGGAGCAGAGGAAGAGATCTAAGGCATCAGAAGAGAGCAATGAATTGGTTCTTGCCTCCTATCTGGGGTTCCTAAGATGGGAGGCAATAGCTGTTATCCAGGAAGCGGGGAGAAGGAAGGGGTCCCCAGGCTCCCCAGTTGTCCCTGATGCCTCTGTTATTGAATGAACTTATCAACGATGGTTTGTTTGAGTGAGTAGTGGCCTCAAAAGACTTCTGAACTACTTCTGGTCTTTGTGGCTCCAGAGTAGAAGTGCTTCTGGCAAGGAGGCAGTTATCAGAAAAGCTCTGACTGACTTCAGACTCTTTTCTTTAAGGCTAAAGGAGCACTTCTCCGCAAGAGGATACTTTGTTGAGGCTGAATCTTATGGAAACAGCAATATAGTCATCCCCCATTTAGGGGTCATAGCCATTGCCCTGCATGTCTCTACCTCCCCATCTCTGTTCCCACGTCAAAGTTGAGGATTCCTAGAACTCCTTGAGCTTCCCAGGTGGCACTAGTGGTATAGAACCTGTCTGCCAATCCAGACGTGGGTTTGATCCCTGGAGAAGGGCATGGCAACCCACTTCAGTGTTCTTACCTGAAGAACCTCCATGAACAGAGGAGCCTGATGGGCTACAGTCCATGCGGTTGCAAAGAGTCAGACACAACTGAAGCGACTTAGTACGCATGCACACACTCACAGAACTCCTTAAGTGCTCTTTGTGCTATTGAGACCAATAGAATCTTGTGTGGAGTTTCCCCAAGAGTCTTCATTTCAGGGCGTAAGGAATAAAGGTGGCATACTGCAGAAGAGCAGAGCAGAGTAGCTCTTTAGGGGTGTTTGGGTAGACCATGAAAACCAGGGTCTAAGACTCAGCTGTGACCTAGTTCATTTTTTGCCATTATTTATTGAGACCTCTAGGAAATCTGTCTTCTCTGGACTCAGTTTTCCTATTTATGAAGTGAAGACAAACTATTTCTTTGAATAATACTTCCTTGTTCTTCCAAAGAATATCATAGTGTCCTGATGTCATTGTTCCAGCAAATTTATTCACCAAATACTTGGTGAGCACCAGCTCTATTCCAGGTACTGCGCTAAGTACTAGGGACACAGTGGTTAGCAATACAGAATATAGCCCTGACTTCTGGAGTTCACAGTTCCACAGAAGTTACTGTTCATGCTCACCCCCGTCAGGGTGAGGCCCTCTGAAGGCAGAGTGGGGGCTATCTCCTTAAATCCTGAGGGAAACAGGGCAATACTGGTGTCAGTATCATTGCCCCTTCAGGACCAAGCTGTATTTACTGATAGTAGCCTGTCACATAGGGTTGATCAACAAATAACCCTATCCCACCCTAGAGTGGCTGGAAGAATCCAGGGGCCATTCCTTACTTGGAAAGATGAACTCTAGATGGAAAACATCTTTTTTAGTTTACTTGAAAGAGAAAATTTCACTTGAATAGGAGACCTAGGGGAGTGGCAAGAGCTGGGAGAAAAAGCACAGCCCGCAGATCTGGATGTTTCCAAGGTGCTAATTTAAGCATTTGTTCTCTGTGGGAGGAAGAGGAAGAGGTCCCTGTTCTGTTGTTGGTGCTGCTGTTGCCACAGCTGCAGGAGCCTCCTGTCCCGGGTGGGAATTTGCCTGAAGGGAGTCCCCTCCCTCCTTTCCTCATCACACCAGTTGTTTAATTGGCATGGCTGGGTCTCTGCAGCTGAACCAGGGCTGGGCCCAGCCCTGAGAGCTCTGCAAGCTCTCTTTCTGTCTCTTTATGAAAGGAAGGAGAGCTCCTCTTGGAGACTTAGTCCCTGGGTTCCTCTCCTGCTATGTCTATCTCCTAGATACTCCTGAGTGTTTCTGAGTACAGTTTTTCCCCAAGAAACTGACAGGGACAGGCACACCCTGTATGTCAGTTCTGTGGCCAAGCCACACGCTGCAGTGATCTAGAGAGGCCCCAGCTATCCACAGTTCACTGTTGAGCAGGTGGGTTGAATTTTGGCTATTGTTTGTATCAGCAGCAGGGATAGGCTCTCTGGCCCTATTGTCTGTCTGCTGGGCTGGTTGGTACAACCTCACAGTTTATATGTCTTCTCTTTGACTGTAATTGGAAAGGAAGAGATTTAGTGCAAAAAAAAAAAAAAAAGGGGGGGGGTGGGTGGCATATGACACCAGGTGGGGTCTCTGTGCACTTGAGAGAAATATTAGTCTAGCCTCATTGAAACCCAGGTTATCCATGAACACATTTGTTTAGTTCATGAGCATATGCTCAGTTCCAGGTACTTTACAGATAAAGACAAGTAAGATCTCTCTAGCGGGTGCCCAGGAGAAGGCTGGGCTCAAATGGCTACAGGAAGGTTTTAGCTACTTGTTAGGAAAGGGTGGAGATCAATGGAGGGCATTCCTGGGAAAGAGGGATACCTCCCAGGGGGAATGCTGAGGTTCTGACCCTTTGACCACATGAGATTGGAAAAGAGTTTCAAACTCCTCCTGACTCCTGGCACTCAGGGGTGGGGATAGTCAGGACATTAATTTAATGGGTGGGCCACAGCAGCTCCTGAAAGTGGCAGAGGGAACATTGTAAAGCTAGCAAGAAGCCACTATGGAAAATCGACATACATATATTCTGTGGTTGGAGCACCTTAGGTCACCTCCTTATATCCATAGGAAGATGACTCTTCACTTTAAGGGTGGATTCTCCTGGTGGTCCATGTAGCTCATGACCCAGTACATTTCTCAGTCTCTGAAAGAGGCATACCCTTCTCTCTCTTCCTATATTGCTAAGTGAGGATCAGGTTTGCTCAGACCTCCAGCTCCTCCCTTATTGCTCATCTCCTCAGTCAACAAACACTGCTGCTGCTGCTGCTAAGTTGCTTCAGTCGTGTCTGACTCGGTGCAGCCCCATAGACGGAAGCCCACAAGGCTCCCCTATCCCTGGGATTCTCCAGGCAAGAACACTAGAGTGGGTTGCCATTTCCTTCTCCAATGCATGAAAATGAAAAGTGAAAGTGAAGACACTCAGTCGTGTCCCACTCTTAGCGACCCCATGAACTGCAGCCTACCAGGCTCCTCCATCCATGGGATTTTCCAGGCAAGAGTACTGGAGTGGGTTGCCATTGCCTTCTCTGCAACAAACACTAACAACCTGCTTTCTGCTAAATGTTGTGCTGGGCTCAGTAGCACACCCTTTTGCTCCAGAGATGGATATACACAGTCAAGACAGATCGAGGCACTCGGGGTAATGAGCCCTGTAAGAAGTAAGAACCAGGTCCACCAAGGCCTCTCGTCTAGTGGTCAGAGAAGGCTTCACAGAGGAGACACTGCTGAATGGGCTCTTAGAAGAGGACAAGAAACTTGTCAATGTTGGCATATTTGTCAATATGAGGAGGTAAGGACAAGAGTTCCAGGTAAAGAGCATAAAGGAAGGATCAAAAGGATGCATTTGAATAATTGAAGGCTTATAGTTAAGGAAATAACATGACCAAATTTGAATTTAGGACTGTCACTCCAGCAGTGGTTGAGAGACTGGAAAAGGTGATATTGGAGGTTGGGAAACTGATATTGAAGGTGGGTACAATAATAATCTGGGCTTCCCTGGTGGCTCAGACAGTAAAGAATCTACCTGCAATGCAGGAGATCGAGGTTCAATCCCTGGATTGGGAGGATCCCCTGGAGAAGGGAATGGCTACCCACTCCAGTATTCTCACCAGGATAATTCCATGGACAGAGGAGCCTGGTGGGCTGCAGTCCATAGGGTTGCAAAGAGTCAGATACAACTGAGTGACTAACACACACAATAATAATCTAGGCAAGAAATGATTAATGCCTGCACTAAAGCAGGAGAGGAAGGAACATATATACAGATACAGTACCTATTTGCAGGTAGCGTGGAGAGGTGGCGAGTCAAGGATGACTCCCAAGTTTCTGGCATGGATATCTGGATGGCAAAGAGGTACCATCACCGCCCAGGGAAATTTGAAGGGTCTGTGTACCTCTTGGCTTCAGGAACTGCTTGTATGGGGGAAGACTGCTTTGTTTTTCCCTCTGCTTTGCTGCTGAAGCTGCAGTCTTGGGGTGATGGGGGGACCCAGGAGTCCTGAAAAACTGAAGAGCAGAGTGACACTGGCCCCACAGCCTCAAAAGGATATGGAGAAATGCACTCATCTGCCAGTGAATGCTTTCCCTCTGTAACCTGCTTTGATAGATCCAAGTGAATTGGTGGCAGTGAGGAGCCATGGTAGATTTTTTTCTTCCCAGCAGCACTTTGATAAAGGAAAAATAAAATTCTCTGTTGGTTGTGAGAGTGTTTGATGTTGCAGTTTCTGGCCTTGCCTTGCCTTCTACCATCATTCTGGTCAAACCTCTGGTTTTCTGACTGATTGGTTCACTGATTTCTTCTAGAATAGTTGTATGAGTTATTGCTTCACTTGCAAGAGTCAAAATGGAAAGGAACATATATACAGATGTTCCTTGGCTGTCACAACCTTCCTTCTCTGAGACCAGCCTGGAAAGCTGTGCCTGGTTGTAGGAGCAGTGCCCAGGCTGCTGTCTTCCAGGCAGGGTAGCAGGCTTCTGGGTTCAGATCAGTCCAGGGTGAGCTGGCTTCTCAAAACATCCTACTGTAGCCTCTGCAGATGGGCATGTGGCACCAGGAGGTTACCTGGCTCCATGGTGGCTGGGAGACAAGCTGAGTCATTTCCAACCCCCAGCTGCCTGCTGCCATCAACTGACTGTGGCTCAGAGTGAGCAGAGCCTCACTTGAACATGATCAGCTTCAGGGACCCTCCACCCTCTTTGAGAGGCCAGATGGAGCCTTTTGTCTGGAAAGGGGACATGGGAGACTCAGCTGCCTCTTCTTTTTTAAAATATTTATTTTTTTAGGCTGTGCTGGGTCTTTAGATGCAGCACATGGGATCTTTAGTTATGGTGTGGGAACTCTTAGTTGTGGTATGTGGGATCTAGATCCCTGACCAAGGGTAGAACCTGGGATCCCTGCATTGGGAGCACAGAGTCTCAGCCACTGGACCACCAGGGAAGTCCTGAGACTCAGCATCTTGGCTTAGCTGCTTCCTGTCTTCCAGCAGAACCCAGAAGAACTGGTGCAGGAAGCCCCAGAGGAGGCAGGAAACAGAGAATCAGGCTTAGGGCTAATACCCAGAGGTGCTGGTTGAAGGAAGCAAGAGGCGTGGCTCAGCAGACTCTCAAGTCATTGTTTCCTAAGGAGACTCTGGTGGGAATCTGGCCATCTGGGCGGGAGAAAGGAAGGAAGGAAGGAGGCAGAGCTGGGAGCAGCTCTGGATCTGGCTTGGTTTTGCAGTTCAGAAACTGGCACATGACCCAGAGGCCTCACCCTGGAGCAGCAGAGTGAGCTCCTGGCTTTTGGGAGGGACTCTGGAGTGGGGAAGTTGTCTAGGAAGAAGGTCCAGAGGGTCTGGCCTGAGGAATGGGTAGGTGGGGGCCATAGAAGATCCCTCTACACTTTACATTCTTAGGAACCAGTTCAAGCAAATATATACTAGTGTTTGTTGTTATTCAGAAATGTCAAATTGAGGATCAGATGGCTGTGTCTCTTGAGGGTGAATTTTAAGTTTCTATAATGATAATAATGTATGTGAGTGTCTATACAAGTAAGAGGGGACTAATGGCCATAAAGGGGACTTCCCAGGTGGTTTAGTGGTAAAGAATCCTCTTGCCAATGAAGGAGACCTGGGTTCCAGCCCTGGGTCAGGAAGATCCCCTAGAGGAGGAAATGGCAACCCACTCCAGCATTCTTGCCTGGAAAATTCCATGGACAGAAGAGTCTGGTGGGCTGCAGTCCCTGGGGCCACAAAGAGTCAGACGCGACTGAGCGACTACACACACACACACACACAGTGGGTATAAAGAGTGCTCTCTGGATGACCTTTCTAGCCCTGAGAATATTAAGTATGACAAGAGGCTACACCCAGGCACAAATGAGCCCAGCTACTGTGGTTCCTGGCCTGGTTTTCCCTGTTTTCATCACCAGACTCTTGGCTGTCATAACCAGAGTCCACCCCATCTATCTATTTGGAACAGTACCTGAAGGGGTACTTTAACTAAGATTGATTGAATTAATTGCACCCAAACTGTGGTGTGAGAACCATATATATTTTATAATGTAGTTAACTTAAACATAATTATGTATAAACTATAAATGATTTATAGTTCCCATATTAATTTCCAGTTTTATCCTTACAAAGGAATTAGTGAAGCTCTCAGGCAAGCCTGGCTTAGACCAGCATTTCCTATAGTACATTCTTAGGAATATTGGTCCTTTGAGGTACTTTATGGGGGGATAAAAGAGTCTATAGACAAATTCCTTTGGGAACCTATACACTCTATCCTATCACAATGTTTGCTAGCATTTTAAAGACTCTGAGAAGCCCTGCAATAAAGAACCCTTTCCAGCTGTGTTTAACCCAGTGTTTCTCAAGCTTATGTAACTATGGAACTTTTTCCTTGTTATATCTATTAACATCTTACAGAACCGTTGTGTTTTGTGGAATATTCTTAGGGAAACTCTGACTTAGAAATTAGTCTTGTGACTTCCCTAGCAGTCCAGTGGCTAAGACTCTGTGCTCTCAACGCAGGGGACCCAGGTTCAATCCCTGCAGGGAACTAGATCCCACATACCACAGCTAAGACCTGGCACAGAACAAATAAATAAATTAAATAAATAATTTTTTAAAAAAGAAATTAGTTTCTGTTTTGATCGAGTCTAGGCTTCTATTCTTCCAGGCTCTTCTGAGCCTGTTTTATAAGCCACACCATTCTGCCTCCTGCTAGTTTCTAATAGGATGTTGCTGCTTTATGTGAGGATCTGAATTTGTTGCAATCGGTAGGAAGTTCTTAGTGAACTTTGGTCAGGTATGGAAGCAAATATCAAATGCCTAGTTTTTTCTTAAGATAATGCTAAGGCGAGGGGGTGGGTGGGTTGCTTTCCTTCAAGTCCCTCTACTAAATGCTGCTTTGGTGAAACCAGCAAATTTTCACCATTAACTTTTCTTTTTCTGACAGCTTCACTGAGATATAATTCATATACTGTACACTTTACCCATTTAATATTTTACTTTTAACTGTGGTGTGACTGCCACATGCCTCAGTTCTGTTCACCCCTTATTCCAGTGCCCGCTGATTAGTCCCAGCTGCCTGGAGCATGTGTTAAGGTGAATTCTGAGACTAAGTCCTGGTTCAAAGAGAAACAGTGACCTGGTTGAGCTTTCACGTCTGCCATAGTCTTCAGTGGGGGACATCAGTTCTAGTGCTCTGCTTGCCATAACTTTGCATCGTCATAGCCATCCTAGGCAAGCAATGCAGGAAAGGAATTCTCCTAGAGGTGGTAGCCGGCTTAGCAATCTGTTTCGCTGAGGGCTGGAGTCTTAGGATGTGGCTCCTTAAGAAATGAATGGAGAAAACTGATCTTTCCTACCCTGATCTTCAGCATGGGTTTTTGCAGTATGGACTTGATGTAAAGGTAACAATCCTTTGGAAATAGGCCATGTAAGATGGAATAACCTTGACTCTGCTGAGCAGATAAGAGGGAAAGAGAGGCAGATTCAGAGAGAGATCTCATAAATATCTCATAAGCGGTTGGCCACACTAAAGATGAAACTATAAGCCCACGGCCAAAGGAGCAAGAAGAAGAAGTAGGCTCCGAGAGGAAATCCTTAAGCCAGCAGTTATGGGTGGGGAGAGGCCCTACGGTGGGCTATACAGCCTTAGCATTCTTTTTCCCAAGCTAAACAGGCTTTGTTTCTTCTTTCTACCATTTTCCTGGACTCTAGTTTCCAAATCTCTAGTCATCCTAGCTGCTCCAGTGGGCACTTTTAAGTTTCCCACTCCTGGCCATAGACACAGACCTCTTCATGTGATCTGACCAGTATAGATAACTGTGGGGTGCCACCATTCAAAACACTGGTACTGTACTTCTCTTTATTGTCAATGGAAGTTTTATGATCATATTTAATGGCTGTACCTGTTTTTTTGTTTTGGCCCCACCACATGACATGTGGGATCTTATTTCCCTGACCAGGGATCGAACCTGCTCCCCTTGCAGTGGAAGTGCAGCATCTTAACCACTGGACTGCCAGGGAAGTCCCTGTACCTGTTGTTATATTGAACTTAGGACACATCTGAAATAGGGTAACCCTTTGCCTAGTAATGTAGAACCAAGGCAAGAACCTGCAATGAAGTCTTAGGCCAGGCTGGCTGCTAATATAGATAAAAGTCCACGGGGGCTAGTGAGGTAGTGGTTTCATACTTAGTAGAAACTATGCTGCCTGTGTGTAACATGACTCTTATGCTCAGAGATGGAGCTGGCTGAATTCAGCACCTTGGAATTTACGTGTGGAATTTAAATAGGAACCTAGGTGAGGGTGTGTGAGTGGGTAGACTAGGGTAGACCTTCAAAGAGAGCTAGTGACACAGCCACCAGACAAGCTAATGTGCTATTAGGCTATGTTTATAGAACTGTGGAGTTCAGGTCCTAGGAGACGAGAGTCCTACTCTGCACTGGTCAGCGCCGTCCAAATGCTGCATCTGCAGCTGATGTTATCCTTCAAAAGAAGAAAGGACTGGAAATGAAAGGAGTCAAAACCGTGTCCTGTGGGAATAGTTGGAAGAACTGAGGCTGTTCAGCCGGTAAAAACAAAGCAGGAAAAGCAACAGTCTCAGAAAAAGCATTAAAGCATTTTAAGGTTTTCAAATGCCTAAAGGACTAGAGTTAAGGAAGGAAAGATGGATAGACTTCATATTACCTGTGGGTTCACAGGGAGGAACCAGGGCCTTTGGGTGAGAGTGTGGACATTCTTCTGCCTCTGGACTCCATTGCCTCGTGTTTCCTATGGCAGCAGTTCCTAAATGGGGCCAGAAGCCAGGCACCTAGAAGACACATTGCTCTTTGCAAAATGCCACACTCTCTGTAGAGCAGGAGCTAGGAACAACCTTCCAGCATTAAACATGACTCTATTAAGTGTGTGTGATATAAACATGCCCCCCAAAATTCACGGTGGAGCTTAGTATGAGCAGCACTTTCCTAATTGTCATTATTACGTGTTTCTAATCTTTCCTGTCTTTCAAGTTCAATCAAAAACGTCATGTTTTTCATGTATTCTTTCCTCTCCTTCAATAAGATGTGAATTCTCCATTCTACCTATCCCGTGGCCTTAATCCATTGTCTTTGTGTGAAGTTTATGGATACAGTTATCTTATCCTTATCTTGGATTCCTTGTTAAGGTAGATGCAAAGATGTTTCCAAAACACCTGAAGCCCACCTTGTACAATAGATTGGGAAAATAATTTGTGCCTATGTTACAGATGTGCCAGCAGAATTCCACAAAGATAAATAGACTTGGCCATTGCCCAGCTGGAGGTTGGCATGGCCGAGACCAGAATTTAGGCATCCTGACTGTCAGGCCCATGTTATTTCCCTCACAATGTGGAGCTTAAGTTCTTCTGTATCAACTTAAATTTCTCTGCTGGTTTTTAAGGCATCTATACTATTTTTTCCTTCCAGCTGGCCATACTTTCTACCATTCATGCCAACTTTCTTCCCAGTAGGTCCAGCAAGGCCCTCCCTTTACCTCCTCTCATCTATTGGCATCTTAAGGCCTCCTCTCCTATTAAATATTCTCTCTCTTCTCCTTCTAGGCCTATTCCATTCTTTCCCATGCTTCAGAAATCCATATAAACTCTTCTTCCCCAGGAAGCCTTCCCTGACTGTTGTACTGAGCTTTCAACCAATCCCCAAAGCCTCTAGCATGTAACTTGATACATATGACATCCTGGTTTGCAGTGTCCACTTATGATGCATTGTTAGTCTCATCACCCAACCGCCCCCCCACCCACCATTTTTAACTCCTGGATGGATAGCTTCTGCTCCCAAAGCTCACAGTTTGGCAAAGAAGAAACTTGCTCTCATGAAACAAAACTATAGAAGACTATAGCTGCATCCTTTAAAAATGACTAAGAGTGGGGAGGCTGCGAGGTGATTCTAAAGAAGGGAGCAGGAGAGACCCAGAGGGGGATGACTAAGTGGGACTTCATTAGCAGAGTATATGGAACATGTAGGGAGTTATGAGAGATTCAAGGGGATACATGAATTGGGACACTCATTTGTGATTCAAAAAATAGCTTTTGAGCACCTCAAAACACTATACCAGACCCAAGGAATGATATGGTAAATAAAGCAAACATGGGCCCTGCCTTTATGAACTGGCAATCCAGTGGGAAAGAGAGATGTCAAACAGATAAGATGCACAAACAAAATTACAGTGACAAACTATGACGAGAGAGAACAGATAGGAACAAGGTAGCATGAGAGAGTAATAAAGCTTCCCACCTTAGATTGGGGGTGTCAGGAGAGGCTCCCGTGAGAAAGTGATGTTTGAGCTCAGACCGCAGGATGAGAAGGAGCTTGAGTGCTCTGACAGAAAGTGACTTACTAGGACTTCCCTGGTGGTCCAGTGGTTAAGAAACTGCCTTGCAGTACAGGAGCCGCAGGTTTGATTTGTGGTCCAGGAACTTAAGATCCCACATGCCACGGGGCTCTGCTACTCAGCTATTGAGCCCATTTGAGCCCATGCAGCTTCACAGCTAGAGAGAAGCCCACATGCCACGACTAAGACCCACCACAGCCAAATAAGTGAATTAATAAAAAAAAAAAAAAGATTTAGGGGCTTCCTTGGTGACTCAGTGGTAAAGAATCTGCCTGCCAATGAAGGGGACATGGGATGATCCCTGGTCCGAGAAGATCCCACATGCCATGGAGCAATTAGCCCATGCACCACAACTATTGAGTCCATGCTCTAGAACTCGTGAGCAATAGCTACTGAAGCTGGAGCACCTGGAGCCCATGCTGTGCAACAAGAGAAGCCACCACAGTGAGAAGCCCAAGCACTGCAACTGGAGAGTAGCCCCTGCTCACCTCAACTAGAGAAAAAATGCCCACACAGCGACAAAGACCCAGCACAGCCAAAGACAAATTAATTAAATCTTTAAAAAAAAAAAAAAAAGATTTAAAGGGCACTTATTTGAAAAAAGTGAAATGTGGAGGAGTCAATCCAGCCACTCCCATGTTGGTGGCACAGCTGATGATCATGCTGCCCACTTTGTTGTGAGGCTGGAAAAGCTATGAATAGAGTTGTGATGTGTAATATTTAGTGAGCACAAAAACGTAGTTCTGCTGATGAAGAACTCCTGCCTGGGTCTTCCACCATTGGATGACTTGCATGCATCCTCTTTGAGATGAAAAAGTATATATCAGGAGCTATCAGAGGAAGGGAAGAGTGTCAACCTCGATGTCCAGTTCTTTGTCTGTCAGGCATGGGGTTCACATTCTCCTTAGCACAAAAACCAAATCCTGCAAGCTGTTCTGTCCAGGGGCAGGCCTGCGTCTGGTGGGAAAGCCAGCAGTCACATTGACATGTTAATTGCAGCAGCTGGTGAGAAGGACCTGCACTGGGCCTCCTGCAAATCTCAAAGGAGTTCCCTGAGGATTTCAGCTTCCAGAAAGTCCTCTCTGCTCTCAGCAGGTCTGCTGCTTCCAGCCCTGGCTCAAAGGAGGTCATAAACTTAGAGGATAATGGGGATCATGATGTAGGAAGGTGGTGGTGGCTGGTAAGTAGTTTGGAGAAGAGGAGGGAACATTATTACATGGAGTCAGGGAGGGAGACCAGGCTGGGGGATGATATTCAAGATAGAAAACATTGGCACCAAAGAGAACCCGTCAGCAACCAAGATTTGCTCAGCTATCAGCCTCTCCATCAACTTCCTGATGGAACTTCATGTTTCAGAGCCTTCATTTGCCAGGGGCAGAGCTACAGCAACCTCCAGGAGAGGAATTGGTCTGAGTATCCTTGAGCAGTGTGTGTGTGTGTGTGTGTGTGTGTGTAGAGATCAGGGAGAGCTAGTGAGGGGCATGGGCCTCAGGGCAGGAGCTGTGCACAGCCCTGGTAGGTAGTTGTCTGGGCATATTCCAGCTCTAGCCCTTTTGTTATGACCTTTGGCCAAGCTCCTAATCTTTTAAACTATTTATAAAATAAACATAAGATCATGTATATGAAAATGAACTGCAAATTACTATATCATTTCTGATCTAAAGGTTGATGGTGATTAAAAGGCTGGTGATTTCCATTTTTTGCCAGTGCTTCCCAAGAGAATTTTTATAGGAGAGGGTGAGGAGATGGTTTATTATTCTTATCACCAAATGAGGAGAGTCCTTGGCCTCCTTGGTAGGGCCCTGATTAGACCAGGCTAGAGATGGAACACTCGATGGACATGAGTTTGAATAAGCTTCGGGAGTTGGTGATGGACAGGGAAGCCTGGCGTGCTGTAGTCCATGGGGTCACAAAGAGTTGGACACGAATGAGTGACTGAACTGAACTAAACTGAGAGATGGAAGTGCTCAGTGCTCCCATTGGTTCCCAGAGCAGGGTCTATTGAGTGGGCTTGGGCTGGAGGAGGCTCTGCCCCTGGCCTTCCAAGCCCTGGCTGTTTTATAGTCCTGTTGGTGGAGGGGGCCTTCCTGGAGAACCCCACTACTGACGCTAGTGGATGACGTCCTGCTTTCATTTCAGCTCTCAAAGGCCAACTCTCAGGGTTCAGGAAACGTTTGAAAAAGTCCACGTTGCAACTACTCTCTCCACAGGTCAGTGGGCTGGAGAAGGAGGCAGTTTCCAGTCTGCAGACTTTCTCAAAAATGTTAAAACATTTTGTCATGGAAAATTTAAAACACATATAAAGTGGAGAAAAGGTAAAGTGAAGCACTCAAGTTAAATTATTATCGACCTAGGGCTAGTCTTGTTTCATCTGTACCCACCCACTAGATTACCTTCAATAATTATTTCATCTGTAGTCCTCTGTCTCCGGTATTTCTGCAGAGTGGTAATTAAACCTCAAGGTCTGATCAGATTCTATTCAACTTTTCTGTGAAGGATACTTCCAAGGTGGTGTTCCATATTTCCCATTGCATCGGATCAGGAGGCACGGAACACATGGCTGTCCCACATTTTGTATTGTTCGGACTCATTAGTGGTGTAGTTAGCCTGATATCTCCATCACAAAGGTTCCTCTTCAGCCTTTCACCTAATGTTTTTAGCAGCCATTGATGGCTATCACCTCAGTCCATTCTTTCCTTTTTTTAAAAAATTTATTGTAATTCAAGAATAGTTGATTTCACCTGTGCCTCAGATGGTAAAGAATCTGCCTGCAATGCAGAGGACCCTGGTTCGATCCCTGGGTTGGGAAGATTCCCCTGGAGAAGGGCATGGCCACCCACTCCAATATTCTTGCCTGGAGAATCCCATGGACAGAGAGCTATAGTCCAAAGGGTCTCAATAAGCAGCTAAGCACAGATAGTTGATTTACAATGTTGTGTTAAGGTCTGCTGCACAGCTAAGTGATTCAGTCATATATATATATATATATTCTTTTTCATATTCCTTTCCATTATGGTTTATCATAGGATAACGAATGTAGTTTCCTGTGCTATGCAGTAGGAGCTTACTGTTTATCCATCCTATATATCATAGTTTGCATCTGCTAGTCCTGAACTCCCAATCCATCCCTCCCCCACCCTTCCCCCACCTTGGCCACCACAAATCTGTTGTCTGTGTGTGACTCAGTCCATTATTTCATCAGGTGCTTTCTTCACATTTGAACAACAGAGAACCCCTGTCAATTCTCTGCCTTTGTCCCAAGACATATCACAGCTTTTCCTAGCCCTTTCTTCTTTAGGTCCTTTTTCTACCACTGCCCTTATCCTGTACCATCATGTCTTTCCTTATCAACCCAAGATGGCCCCAGGATGTCTTTAGACCACATGTGCCTAGCCCACTTCATTGTGGGCTGGGGTCTGCGGGAGGGTCCTTCCTTGGAGTCTGTCCTCTCTGAGAGAGCACTGTCTCTCCTCACGAAGCCCCTAGGTGTGCCCTCTGTGAATCCTGTGAGGGCCACACTTGACCGTGCTGGTGAGTAGCAGCAGCTCCAGTCCCCTCCTCCTCTGGGAGACTGATCAGCAGGGGCTGGGTTTATTTTACCTTCCCAAGCATTTCTGAGCAGCCTTCTTTTATGCTAAAGAGGGTCTTTCTCACTGGTTTCCTGAGTTTCCTGCCCCAGCCTGGGCCCTGGCAGGGACCCAAGCCTGGTTTCCTGTTTAGCTGGACTGTGGGCCGGGAGAGTCCGTGAGAGGCAGGAGGAGGGGATGGATAGGCAGGCCCCTTTCTCTTTCCAACCAAGTTCAAAAGCCTCTGAGGGCTAGAACATAGCCACCACCTTCTGGGATTTTAGCATTCCTGCACAGCCCGGATCTTCACTCCCCGGTGCCCATCTTCACAGAGAGACTGTAAAGATATGCACTTCCAAGTGTGCATGTGCCCCAAACAAGCCGTGAAAGCACCATGGGTACTGCGAGCCGGCTAACCAGGAGGGCACACAGAGCTTGAGAGCCAATTCCTGCAGACTGAACCCACCCAGGGCCCTGCTCCCACCCACAGGACTGCTGCACTTCCACCACCCAAGCCTAACAGCTACTAGTCCCTTAGTCGTTTTGTCCAATGCAAAGGAACATCTGATAGGGACTTCCCTGGTGGTCCAGTGGTTAAGACTCTTCACTTCCAACACATGGGGCCTAGGCTGATCCCTGGTCTGGGAGCTAAGATCCCACATGCCACATGGTGTAGCCAAAAAAAAAAAATTAAACAAACAAAGGAGCATCGAATAGTGCAAGAAAGCTGAGAAGTGGAGGCTGGCTACACAGTAGCCAGAAAACATTAGCTTTGTAGTGACAGCTCATCTACCAAGTACAGAATTTCTGATGAGTCTCACAGCCTTGGATGCCCCTATTCACATTCTTCCTATGTCTAGTTTCTTCCCTGGGCAGTGAGGATCTAGGTGCAGTCACTCTCTTGACAAGAGACCTGTTGCAGATTACTTTGTCCCTTTCTCTTGGACAGCTGCAGCAAGAATTGTGGGGAGCCCTATCCTTTCCCCATGAAAGGAGGTATCAGAGGAAAGCATTGCCAGGTAGCAAGGATGCCCAGTACAGCACCTTACAGCTCAACGGCTTCCCCCTTGTGCTTGCTATAAATACCCAAACCCTTAACGTGGCCTACAGGCCCTCGTGTGGTCTGGTCTCTGTGGTGACCCAAAGGACAAAAGAGCAGATAAAACCAAGGAGGGTCTTGGAATGCAGGAACGGAAAAACCAGACCCTTATCATCCTTCCCTCCCCCATGTTGTAAGTACTTTTTCACTTTTTACGTTTGGATTTCAGGTCCTCCTGAGCAGTGTAACCTCTTTCCCCTCCTACTCCACACAGGGAGAAGGTATTTGCTGTACTCTTCCCCGGCTCAGTATACGTGCCTCATCCAATCAGCAAATGACCCACAAGACCCCTATCCCTCTCCTTGTACCCTGGGTATAAAGGTGGACTAAGGACCCCTGTTCAACACCGGTTCTCCCTTGAGCTGGCCTGCTGTTCTAACAGCGTCTCCCATTCTAGTAAACTTTATTCTCTTCTCATTCTGCCTCATGTCTGGAAATTCTTTTCCAAACCGCACACAGACTATGACAGTCTCCAGCTAATCTCATACCACATTAGCCCCATCACCACACCCAGCCTCACTGGCTTTTCCTCCATTTCCCTGGCGTCCGAGGCTCCCTTCTGCTGTCGGACCTTTGTTCCTGTTGTTCCTTCTGGCTGAAATGCCTTCTGTGTACCTTCTACCTTGTTTTAGTTACTCTGACACATCCTTCAGATCTCAGCTTGGCTATAATTTCATCATAGGGAGCTCCTCTTGAACTTCTAGAGTTGGTCAGTGGCCTTCTCCTTTCTTCACTTTAAAAATTTTATTTTTAAAAAATTTTATTTTTTAAAAAATTTATTTATTTTTAAAATCTTGGCTGCCCTGGGTCTTGCTGCGTGCAGGCTTTCTCTGGTTGCGAGGAGCGGAGGCTACTCTCTAGTTGCGGTACAGGGGCTTCTCGCTGTGGTGACTTCTCTTCTTGCAGAACACAGGCTCTAGAGTGCACAGGCTTCAGTGGTTGTGGCACATGGACTTAGTTGCCCCACGACATGTGGAATCTTCCGGACCAGGGATCAAACCCATGTCCCTTGCATTGGCAGGCAGATTCTTAACCACTGTACCATGAGGGAAGAACTTTTTCACTTTTTATATGTGTAATTTTACATATATTTGTATGATTATTGTATTCTCATGGATCCTTCTGAAAACCAGATTATGTGAAGGCAGAGACCATATCTGTTTTTATTTCCCATTTCGTCTCCTGTGCCTCACAAGTTTTCTTACACATAGTAAACACTCACTAGATACCTGTTGAATGAAAGAATGAACGAACGAATGAATAAATAAACTAAATGGATTCAATCTTCTTGTCTCTTTTACTTGGTAACCCCATGTCCTATCTATCATATTCAACCATACACCCTACAGATGTGTGTCCTGCTTTTTATGGCTACTGTGTGTCTGCCACCAGAGAGAACTTTAATTTCATCCTTTCAGCAGTATGAAGAAGGTACACCCTTACTCTTCAGAGGAGGCAAATGAGACCAAGGTCACACAGTAATGAGTGGCAAAGCCCTGTTTCAAGCCCAGGTGTGTAGTCAAAGCTCATGCTCCTAACCATAACACTACACTGCCCCCTCTTGGGAGTTTGGAGCGTTGTCACTGAGCACCTTCTGTCACAGGGTAACTAGTTAATTTCAACCCTAAACCCATACTTTTGGAACTTAAAACCCCCAAGAAACTATAATCCAGTTCCAGACCTGCTGCTTTGGGGTCAGACTATGGACGGACACAGGGAAGGGGATTCAAGCTGGACTCCCCAGTGTCCCAGAGTGCATGTGTCTTAAGGTCTGTCTCTTATCTGTTTTTCATGAGCCCTTTGTAGCCTCCAGGGCTTAATGTAGTGGCCTGTTTTGAAGAGCTGAGGGGCCAGCTGTGGAAATGGCCTGATCACAGTGTCCTAGGGAGCAAGCGTGACCTGATTAAGATCCTAGGAAAGATCATTGGGAGGTGGAGAGTTTGTCTCTTTGTGATTTAGTCACTAAAGATAGAGCTCTGCAAATTGGCTGCAAAGCTTTCCTGGGAAATTCAGACTCAGTGAGAGGGCAATATCTCTTGCTGTTGATTAGAAAAACTCAAGTTAGTTAATATCCCAAGCTCCTTTCTGTGGCCAAGGAAATTGGGACTGATGAATCCTTTAGACCAGATGGAAACAAAGTAAATGAAGACAGAGCAACAAAGAGCTACCATTTGCTATAGGTGTCAGGCATGCTGCAAAGCATTTTATATACATTATTTCATTTAATTCTAACACTGGCCCTGGAAGGTAAAGGGATATTAAGAAAGATAATTTGCCAAAGGTCACACAACCCGCTGGCCTTAGAACCATATAATCCAGGTCTTCTGATTTCAAAACCTGAGTATCCCCCCAAACCCCTTTTGATGAGGACATACATTATCACAGCCTCTCTGAAAAGAAACTGGCAATAGAACTGGCAAAAGAAACTGCCCATAAGAAACTGGGCAATGTGTGCAAGCCCACTGACCCCCTCAGCAGTCCTACTTCTAAGAATGTATTAAACTGAAGAAATAGACAAGTGTATAAAGATATTATAATAGTCATAAATACATATAATATTATGTAATATTATAACATTATAATAGTTATAAATAGCTGCAACATTATAATAGTAAGGGGGGAAAGAAAAGAAAGCAAACAACATAAATCTTTATCAGTGGGGGTTGATTAAATAAATCATGGTACATCATCCCACAGCATACATGCAGGCCAGCCTTTTAAAAGAAGGGAAGATCTAATCCATTTGAATGCAGAGTTCCAAAGAATAGCAAGGAGAGAAAAGAAAGCCTTCCTCAGCTATCAGTGCAAAGAAATAGAGGAAAACAACAGAATGGGAAAGACTAGAGATCTCTTCAAGAAAATTAGAGATACCAAGGGAACATTTCATGCAAAGATGGGCTTAATGAAAGACAGAAATGGTATGGACCTAACAGAAGCAGAAGATATTAAGAAGAGCTGGCAAGAATACACAGAACTATACAAAAAAGATCTTCACAACCCAGATAATCACAATGGTGTGATCACTCACCTAGAGCCAGACATCTTGGAATGTGAAGTCAAGTAAGTCTTAGGAAGCATCTCTATGAACACAGCTAGTGGAGGTGATGGAATTCCAGTTGAGTTATTTCAAATCCTAAAAGATGATGCTGTGAAAGTGCTGCACTCAATATGTCAGCAAGTTTGGAAAACTCAGCAGTGCCTACAGGACTGGAAAAGGTCAGTTTTCATTCCAATCCCAAAGAAACGCAATGCCAAAGAATGTTCAAACTACCACACAATTGTACTCATCTTACACGCTAGTAAAGTAATACTCAAAATTCTCCAAGCCAGGCTTCAGCAATATGTGAACCGTGAACTTCCGGATGTTCAAGCTGGTTTTAGAAAAGGCAGAGGAACCAGAGATCAAATTGCCAACATCCACTGGATCATAGAAAAAGCAAGAGAGTTCCAAAAAAACATCTATTTATACTTTATTGACTATACCAAAGCCTCTGACTGTGTGGATCACAATAAACTGTGGAAAAATATGCAGAGTACATCATGAGAAACAATGGGCTGGAGGAAGCCCAAGCTGGACTCAGAATTGCTGGGAGAAATATCAATAACCTCAGATATGCAGATGACACCACCCTTATGGCAGAAAGTGAAGAGGAACTAAAGAGCCTCTTGATGAAAGTGAAAGAGAAGAGTGAAAAAGTTGGCTTAAAGCTCAACATTCAGAACACTAAGATCACGGTATCTGGTCCCATCACTTCATGGGAAATAGATGGGGAAACAATGAAAACAGTGGCTGACTTTATTTTGGGGGCTCCACATCACTGCAGATGGTGACTGCAGCCATGAAATTAAAAGACGCTTACTCCTTGGAAGGAAAGTTATGACCAACCTAGATAGCATATTAAAAAGCAGAGACATTACTTTGTCAACAAAGGTCCATCTAGTCAAGGCTACGGTTTTTCCAGTAGTCACGTATGGATGTGAGAGTTGGACTGTGAAGAAAGCTGAGCGCTGAAGAATTGATGCTTTTGAACTGTGGTGTTGGAGAAGACTCTTGAGAGTCCCTTGGACTTCAAGGAGATCCAACCAGTACATCCTAAAGGAAATCACTCCTGAGTGTTCGTTGGAAGGACTGATGTTGAAGCTGAAACTCCAATATTTTGGCCACCTCATGCGAAGTGCTGACTCATTTGAAAAGACCTTGATGTTGGGAAATATTGAGGGCAGAAGGAGAAGGGGACGACAGAGGACGAGATGGTTGGATGGCATCACTGACTCAATGGACATGAGTTTGGGTAAACTCTAGGAGTTGGTGATGGACAGGGAGGCCTAGCGTGCTGTGGTTCATGGGGTTGCAAAGAGTTGGACACGACTGAATGACTAAACTGAAGATCTAATACAGATTAGCATGGGAAGATGTTCAAGATATATGTTTCTTATTTTGGTAAAATACATATAACATAAAAGTTAACATTCTCCCATACATTTGGAATATGGATGATCTGATTAATCTATGTTTAAATTTATATATACATTTTAAAAGTGTAAAAATATGTAACAAACTGGTAACAGTTCTGACTTACAAGGGAACTTTCACATTCTTCTATGTATTTGAATTTGTTGTAACCAATTGATGGAAAACCAGTGTTAGGTTTTCTCTAAATCATTTTACCCCATTTTAGGAAACAAGTAGCGAAAATAATTTTCTTTCTACTGTGTCATTGCCTACCCAGAGATTAGCTCTTGCCTCATAATTCCCACATTTTCCAAGCAGACATGCAACAAATCGGTGAGATGAA
This sequence comes from Bos indicus x Bos taurus, assembly GCF_003369695.1. NCBI lineage: Eukaryota > Metazoa > Chordata > Mammalia > Artiodactyla > Bovidae > Bos > Bos indicus x Bos taurus. Next base: position 75,769,890 of record NC_040083.1, on the reverse strand, counting down.
TTGGCTATGGAAATGCTGCCAGACACTTGTATGCCGCTTGTCTGGCCAATCTAGCCCCTGCTGGGCATGTCCAGCTTTCATTTGGCTACATTTGACCCAATTCTTCTTACTTCCTTCTCAAGTTTTGCAGAACCCTGAAGATTTCAGGAGGCAGAGCATTTCTTTGAGAATGGAAAGCATCCACATTGATCAGATACATTCCTCTTATCTCCTGCTTAGATGTGTGCATTCTCACTTCACCATAAAAGAAAAACATGGGGACAAAATTATTCTCACATTCCCCAAGGTAAAGATATGATCACTGATGTGTCAGTTTTCTGAGTGGTTTTCTTTGGCTCCTGGCCTTTCTCCCCTTAGTGCCACTGCTCATTGTGTTGTGGTTCTCAGTGTGGCCCTTTTACATGGTAAAGTAGGAAAGGGGTCAGGAGACTGAGGACCAAACCCTAGCTAGAGGACTTCAGGGAAGCTGCTTAGCTTTACAGGGTGTCAGCTTTTTTCTCTATCAAATTGGGATAAACAAAAGATGCTGGATTTTTAGGGCAGCGTAAATATTGTGTGTGATACCGTAGTGATGGATACATGTCATTTTACATTTGTTCAAACCCACAGAGTGTACAACACCAAGAATGAGCCCTAATGTGAACAGTGGATTTGGGGTGATTATGATAAGTCAGTATAGTCCATTAATTTTAACAAATGTACAGACATACCTCAGAGACATTGTGGGTTTGGTTCCAGACCACTGCAATAAAGCAGATGTTGTGATAAAGGGAGTTACACACATTTTTTTTTGATTCCCAGTGCATGTAAAAATTATATTTACCCTACTTCTGTAGTCTATTAGGGCTTCCTAGGTGGCTCAGTGGCAAAGAATCTGCCTGGCAATGCAGGAGACGCTGGTTCAATCCCTGGGTTGGGAAGATCCCCTGGAGAAGGAAATGGCAACCCACTCCAGTATTCTTGCCTGGAGAATCCCATGGACAGAGGAGCCTGACAGACTACAGTCCATGGGGTCGCAAAGAGTCAGATACAACTGAGCAACTGAGCACATGCATCTGGTCTATCAAGTGTGCAATAGCATTATGTCTAAAAAAAGACAATACATATACCTTAATTTAAAAATGTGTGCATTGAGGGGGGTGGTCGTGGAAGATTCTCAAAACAAGACAACAAAGAATTTGCCGCATTGTTTGGCTCTTCCTTTCGTGAACAGTTTTTCTGTAGCATTCAATGCTATTTGATAACATTTTACCCACAGTAGAACCTCTTTGAAAATTGGAGTCGGTCTTCTCAAGTCCTGCCACTGCTTTATCAACTAAGTTTATGCAGTATTCTAAGTCCTTTGTTATCATGTCAACAATCTTCACAGCATCTTCACCAGGAGTAGATTTCATCTCAAGAAACCACTTTTCTTTGCTCATCCATAAGACGCAACTCCTCATCCATTAAAGCTTTATGATGAGATTGCAGCAATTCAGTCCCATCTTCAAGTCCCACTTCTAATTTTATTTCTCTTATTTCCTCCACATCTACAGTTATTCTTCACTGAAATCTTGAACCCCTGAAAGCCATCTGTGAGAGCTGGAATCAGCTTCTTCCAAACTCCTGTTAATATTGATATTTTTACCACTTCCCTTGAATCACAAATGTTCTTAATGGTATCTAGAATGAAAATCCTTTCTAAAAGATTTTCAACTAATGTTGTCCAGATTCATCAGTGGAATCACTCTCTATGTCAGCAATAGCCTTACAAAATGTATTTAAGTAGTAAAACTTGAAAGTCAGAATTACTCCTTGATCCATAGACTGCAGAATGGATATTGTGTTAGCAGGCATGAAAACAACATTAATCTCATTGTACATCTCCATCAGAGCTATTGGGTGCCCAGGCACAATGTCAATGAACGTGAATATTTTGAAAGGAATCTTTTTTCCTAAGTAGTAGGTCTCAACAGTGGGCCGTAACAGTTGTGCTGTCATCCAGGCTTTGTTGTTCCGTTTATAGAGCACAGGCAGAGTAGATTTAGCATAATTCTTAAGGACCCTAGGATTTTTAGAATGGTAAGTGATCATTGGCTTCAACTTAAAGTCACTGGATGCAGTACCCCATAACAAGAGAGTCAGCCTGTCCTCTATCAAGTTTTGAAGCCAAGCATTGATTTCTCCTCTTTAGCTGTCCTAGATGGCATCTTCTTCCAATATAAGACTGTTACATCTACTCCATTGAACATCTGTTTTTTAGTGTAGCCACCTTCATTCATTGTCTTAGCTGTATCTTCTGGGTGACTTGCTGCAGCTTCTACGTTAGCACTTGCTGCTTCAGCTTGCACTTCTATGTTCTGGAGACAGCTTCTCTTAAACTTCATGAACCAAAAACTCTGCTAGCTTCAAACGTTTCTTCTGCAGCTTCCTTACCTTTCTCAGCCTTCATAGAATTGAAGAGTTAGGGCCTTGCTCTGGCCTAGGATTTGGCTTAAGGGAATGTTGTGGTTGGTTTAATCTTTTATCCACACCACTACCACTAAAGCTTTCTCTTTATTATCAATAAGGTTGTTTCATTTTCTTATCATTCCTGTGTTCACTAGTACTTTTGACTTCCTTCAACAACTTTGTCTTTGCATTCACTTGCCTCACTGTTTGGGGCAAGAGGCTGTTTTCAGCCTATCTCAGCTTTTGACAGCCTTCTTCACTAAGCTTAACCTTTTCCAGCTTTTCACTGAAACTGAGAGAGATCTGATCCCTCCTTCTACTTGAACCCTTAGAGGCTGTTGTAGGGCTATTAACTGGCCTAATTTAAATATCGTGTTTCAGAGAGTAGGGAGGCCCAAGGAAAGAGAGACAGGGGAATGGCCAGTTGGTAGAGCAGTCAGAGTACACACTACATTTATTAAGTTCATCATCTTACATGGGTATAGTTTTTGGTGCCCCCAAACAATCAGTGATCAAAGATCACTAATCACAGATCACCATAATAAATATAATAATAATGAAAATGTTTGAAATACTGCGAGAACTACTAAAATGTGACCCAGAGACATGAAGTGAGCAAATGCTGTTGGAAAAATGGTTCCAATAGTCTTGCTTGATGCAGGTTCACCACAAACCTTCAACTTGTAAAAAATGCAGTATCTGTGAAGCACAATAAAAGTGGTAAGCCTGTATCACCCTGGTGGGAGTGTTGACAATGGGGGAGGCTATACATATGCGGAAGTAGGAGGTATATAGAAAATCTCTGTGCCTTTCCCTCAATTTTACTGTGAACCTAAAAAAATTAATAATAACAATATAAAGATGCTGTTTCTATCTGTTAGGACTATCAGAGATTAAGTGAGATAATATTAAGCGGAAAGGCTTTGAAAGCATAAGTGCAATATACATATCAAGATATGTGTTTTTTTCTGAATTTAACCTTTTCTGATTTGTATTATAAACTCTGAAATCATAAGTATGTCTCTACATCTGTTTGCTGTGATAGAAAGATAAAGGAAAAAGAAGTGTGATAGGGAGATGTAGGAGAGATACTGAACAATCTCAAAAGGTCACTTCATTCTTAACCAGCCTGAGGAAGGGGGAGAGCAGAGGAGAGTAGAGGCTCATTTTCTATCTTAACCTCTTCTGTATTGTTTTAATTTCCCCCATCAACGTGTATTACTTTTGTAAGTTAAAGAAACCAATAAAGTTTTTTTTTAATGGCTTAAAATTATACACTAGTTAGGACCAGAAGCAGAAATAGGAGTCTTCTGCATATAAGGCTGACAGCTGGAACAAAGAGAACAAAGGATTTGGAAAGATGAGCAATTGGAGAAGCAGCCAGATTGGTAAAATGTTGTTACAGCTATTGAATATCAGGTCAAGGAGTTTTTAAGTGGTGGGAGCCATTGAAGGGTCTTGCACAAGGAAATGCTGTAATCAGAGCAGTGTTTAATTCCCAGAAGAGTAATTTAAGAGGAATGCACAGGGTAAGTTGGAAGAAGAAGAGACACATTGGGGTGATGAGTGGGTCACCAGTGTAGTGGGCCTGGAATAAGATGATAAGGACCTGAAGCAATATGTTGGCTGAGAGAATGCTTTAAAAAAAAAAAAAAAGATAAGTGTTAGATATTTTGAAGAAAGTGCTACCATAGGTTCATGATTAACTTGCCAGAAAGATAAAGGAAAAAGAAGTGGGTCAAAATGACCCCATAGACAGGTCAAAAAGACAGGAGCCAACTTGAAAGAGCTCCCAGTGGCCAAAACTGGAACAATTTGAGCAACAAAATAAATAACAACTTCATTGGATTATAACCAGCCCCAGGGATATTAATGTACATAAATCCATACTGAAAAAAATAAATGACTTAATACATAAATAAATAAACTGAAAAGGGACAAGTCTTCCTTTCAGAAGAATTCCAATTTTTTATGTTAAAAAAAAATGCTTATTTAAAATTTAAAGTTTACATTTATTTATAGAAAGAATGAGGGAAATTTTAAAATAGCTATTAGAACATCATAATACATATTGCTGCTGGCAAGATCCACTGATTGCTAAAAACTAGTGGGTGAAACTTTAAGGAGAAACAAGATATTTGCATAGTCTTATCAGAATCTCTCCCAAAATTTGTATTGTTTACTGTGGTAGTTTTAACATATGTTGATAAATTCTTTGGTCCTCCTTCCTCTAGAAAGTAAAACTTAATTCCCCTGCCCTTGAGTGTGGCCTGGAGTTAGTAACTTGTTTTTAACTAATAGAATATAGTCAGAATAAGAGAAAAACTGTAACTTGATAGGGGAGAAACCTGGCAAACACCACCCTAAGTGATTAGTTAACATCACCAGCTTTAAGTCATGTTCCCCTGATCACCTATATAGTATTCTTCCAAGAAACCCCATAGCCTCAGTCTAATCATGAGAGAATGACAGATAAATAGAAATTAAGAGAACATTCTAGAAAGTGCCTGACCTTTTCAGTCATTTCTACTCCTGAAAGTCAAGAAATGCCTGAGAAACTCAGGTGACCATGGAGACATGTCAATGAAATGGCAACATGGATCCTGGGACAGAAAAGGGAATATCAATGGAAAAACTGGAGAGATTGCACAGAGTCTGCAGTTTAGTGAAGAGTATTGATTTAATCAGTATGCCATGGTTCTGCAAGACATTAACATTAGGAAAACCTGGGTGAAAAGTATATGGACTTTCTTGGCACTGTCTTCATAACTTTCTGTAAACAAAATGATTTCAAAGCTAAAAGATTTTTTGAGCTTATTTAACTGGGAAAGTGGTTGTGCTATTAACAAAATAAGGGTAGTTAAAAGCAAGAACTAGCCTGGGGAGAGGGCCATGACATCACTGAATCTAGTAGGCAGTTGGAAATGTGGGTCTGGAGCTTAAGAGAGCAGTCAGAGATATAAATTTGAGAGTAAAACCCATAGAGAGATTGCTTGAAATAATAAGTTTATGTTACTATTGTATTTCTACAGGCCAGGAGAGGCCATGTGGAAAGAGAGACAGTGGCCTTACTGAGAAAGTCATCTATATCTGGAGCATGAGAGGAGGAGCCATGGGGAGGATGGTCAAAACAAATAGGGATAGAATGTTTTTATACAAGCCAAGAGAAAACAGAATGTCTAGAAAGATCTGGTCAGCACTGCCCAAGATCACCTGAGAAAAGATGATTGGATTTTAACTGGGAAGTCAGTATCAGAACAGGAGAGGTGGGGGGAACTCAGCCAGGACTCAGGCATCAAGGGAGCAGGCCCAACTGGGCAAATAGTCTTGTGTAGGTGCCAAGAGGAAGGGGCCCCTAGAGGAGAGTGGGACACTCCAGGGCAGAGAGGTAGAAAGTGCTGGCCAGAGCAAGTGGGCCAGCAAGCTGCGGCCTAAAGCTCAATAAGAGGAGAGGACCTTGACCTCTGATGGCAGGAAGCCCCTGCTATCTCCTGGCTGCCGGACTCAGGCTGAAAGCTAGATGGCCTGGATCAAGGACTGCTATTTACCTCCCTGAATCTGAAGGCCATTCTCTTTCCCAGGACCCAGCTTATCCCTACGGGGGCCTAGAAAGTTGGGCCAGACAGGAAACGAAGAAAACTGAACTTACTCATCTTCTCTTCAGCTTTTATCTGAGATGGAAAAGAATCTATGTTTTAAAACTGGGCATTAAATAGTATTACAGAATGATTTCTATGAGGGTGTATGTATGTATGATAAGAGCTACCCTTTATTGACTGCTTACCATATGTCAGGGCCTGTGCTAAGCACTTTATCCCATTTAATTCTTCCAACAACCCTGTGAGATGGGTACTATTACTTTCCCCATGTTGAAGATGAAAAACAGACCCAGAGATATAAGAAATTGGATTAAGACCACACAGATAAGTAAATGGCAGAGCTAGGGATTACTCATGCTTTTAACTACTGCACTCTACTGCCTCTTACTGACACTCACATGGGTATGCACACATACAGGCACATACACACACACACACACACAAGGATCCAGGCTGTGTTCACATTGGTTTACACTGGATATAGCTCCAGATGATTGGATTAAGGGTGATTTTTTTTCTTTTTCTTTTCTGCTTATCTGGACTTTGTACAATGCCTACAAATTCCTCTTGAATTCAGAAAAAGAAAGAAAGAGTTTATTTATTTAACTTTTGATGTTCTTTGCCAAATTTCTGTAACGTCCAGGATGGGAACAAAGCAGGTGCACTCTGCTCAAGCGCAGACAAAGGAGACTACCTTTGCTGCAGCATACAGGCTCTGCAGTGACAGTACAGAGAATCTGGCATTTGTGTATATGCGTGTGTATGTCAGCATGTGTGTGCAGCAGCCACTGAGGCGGAGGGAGGAGCCGCCAAGCTGTCTAGGGATGTGTCACGTGGAGAACTTTCTCCGTTCCCTCTGGCCACCTTGTCTCTGAGCCAGGCTCGTTTGGTCCTGAGCTTCCGCAGGGACTGGGAGGTATTTTCTCACACACACACCAGTATCCTCAAACTCACCCCTTGTTGCAAAGCTGGCCAGGGAGTCAGGCTGCTGGCGTGAAGCCCAGTCTGCAGCCATACAGAGTGATTAGAGTCATGCTGGAACTACTTCAGGCTGTGTGGGCCTTGGGTCTAAGCAGGCAGTTGGTATCAGGGATAAGCAGAGAGCAGCCAGAGGCATTTAAGGTTTGCATTAACTGACAGGCAGGGCTCTTGTTCAAAGTTACCAAGGTCTTCAGGCGAAGGCAGTTCAGCACCCTGGACAGCTCCTAAAAGAGCCTGGTCCCTGCCAGGTCTGAAAAGTCTAGGTGCCTGAGTCCTTCAGGCACTTACTTATTTGATGCTGAGCAGCTTTTCTGCACATATCTCTAGCTGTGAAAGGGGTCTGGCCTCTTCTCTTTCCAATATTAGTCCTATGGATCCAGGGACTCCCCCTTAATTCCTCCAGACCCTGCCCCACCCCACATCACCCCCATACACATCTAGCCAGACTGAGCTCTCTGTTGAGATCTCCATCACTGTGAAAGTGATGTCACATCACTTTCAAGACAAGCATGTCATATCCTGAGCTGTCCTTGATCAGGATATATTACCCTGTTACCTCTGGGCTGTAGGACACTGAGTGAGTGGGGGTGTGGGAGTGGTAAGAGTCTAGTAGAACAAGAAATGTTAAAAGAGCCTTTGTCTCTAATAGTCCTGTGCTCCCCTCTTCAGTCTGAGAGTAAGAGGGTATGCGGCGGGGGAAACGGGAAGCACTGAGCAGGTGAACCTTTCATGAGCTCTCACTGCATCTTCACCCTGGCAGTGGGAAGACACTGGATTTAAAGACATCTTTTTTAGGGGAAGGGCATTGACATAAGGTGGAGGGGGGCAGGTGTAGCAAGTAGAAGCAGAAACAAAACAGCCTGTCACCCCAACTCTAGTCACGCACATGGCTTCTAGGTAAAGGAGAGTTAAATCAGCCCTATAGGAAGGTCTCCTCCCTTATGCCTCAAGTCATTTAAAGGAGGGACGTGTGTGAGGTGTCTGGAAGGGCAGAGAAATCATAATCATCTACTAGGGGCTGGACTTCCTAGTTGAAATTCCTCCTCTACCTCCAGGCCTCTTCTATGGGTAAATGAATCAGATACCAGCAAATGAGGTTACTGTGCTCTTTAATTGCCTGGGCGGGTCAGGAGGGAAAGTCAGTCTGCCTGCACTGAGCCTGAGTGAAAACACTCGGGATCCAAACCCTTCCACCAGCCCTGCTCTGGGCCTCGTGCAAGGCTGTCCTCCATTGCTCCCTCTATATCTCATAGGCCCCCGGGTCCCTGACTGAAGGCAGTGTCTGAGACCAAAGACCATTACATGCCTTATCCTCAGAGAACTTGCTGGTCATGGAAGCAGGTACTATAGCAATAGTAAAACCACTAGAGAACTGCAGGGAGCTCCAGGCTCCCTCTCTTAGCACCAGGTAGTCATAATGGACCAGGGAGAGGCCAGGATGGGGAAGGAACATCCAGTGTTCGCTGAGGCCTGGGTGGACCCAGCAGAGTTTGGGCTGGTAGGACTAGGGCTAGTCCTCCTGGAGATGGGAACATTAACAATGAAGCAACTGATTTATGAATAAAAAGAGGATCCAGATCCAGACCGTCCCCGAGCCTGGCCCCTCTGTTGTTCTGGGAAACCGTGTATTCTGCTTCCAGGAGAGACCCTTACTATGGAGCTAAACACAGGCCTTTGACACACAAGGAAGCCTGGAGAAGAAATGAGAGCAGACGAGGACTCTGCCAGATCCCAAGAGAGTTGTTTGTGTTGGGTTTTGTTCAAGTAGAGCAGGCCTAACCTCAGCCAGGGCTTGCTTTTGGCTGTTCTCTCAGGGGCAAAGGCGCCCCATGTTTGCCTTCCTTACGTTTGATGCTCTGTAGTCCTTGTTTTCCTTAGGAGCAGCGATTATGTGACCACAAACCTTACTAAATTGAATACAATCCTGAGTATTCAGAAGAAGAAACAGTTCAGGACTCAGGGGAGGGAGCAGCTGGCTGGAAAGAAGGGCTCATGAATTCTGATCCCAGGGCTGCCATCTGGCATCGACCTGGGACAGCTCATTTACTCTCTGCCCTGGAGGCTCTTCCTAGAATCTCAGGGCCTGAATAAAAACAGACCTGTCTAGACTCTCAAAGTCAGTGCAATCCACAGGCCCCACTCTGCAGCCAGAGGCTGTGTTTATGTTCAGGGAGATTTCTCATGTTTTTCTTTGCTGTCTCCTTGCCCTTATGTCTGACTCCCAAGAGCTCCCCTGCCTTGGGTGGTTCATGCCTGGTACACATGACTGCAAGCCCCAGGTTGTCAGAAAGCACTCTGAACAGACGGAGGAGCAGAGCAGCACCCCCGACCTCCCTCCAAAGGGCTTTCTGGTGGTTGGGATGCCAGGCCAGCTCCCTCCCACTCCTCTGACACTTGACAGTAAGAGTTGGGCCTTACTCATATGGTGACAGGTGTGCTTGTCTGCAAGCAGAATCTGAGCCTGGCCTTTGAGTCATGTAGAAAGCTGTGTCTGTTCAGCTAGGAGTGATCAGTCTCCATGAGAAGGTGACTGAGAGTTGAGCTGCTGCTTCGACCATGAACCTTAAGTGAGTTTTTAACAAGGTCAAGCCTTCAAGTGAGCAAATGAGAGAAGGTTTGGGGGATTCCTACTTTGGCTGTTCTCCAAAATAACTTCCTGAAGGGCAGTCTTTCACCTACATAGATGAAGTGGTCCTACAAAAAGCATAGAATGCCTCCTCTGTCTGGGGCACTATTAGACAAGGCCCTGGCACCACCTGGCAGGCCACCAGCCTTTTGCCACCTTTCTGTTACAGAAATATCCTTGCTGCAGCTTCAAACCAAATAGAGGCAACCTGTTTGTCTGCTATCAGATAATGTCTGTTCCTTCTGCATGCTAGGCACTGGGAGGACGTGGTGGAGGCTGGCATGATCCCTGCTTTCCTGAATATTTGTTAAGCAAATAAATTATACAAATAATCATTAGAGTAAAATCTGACAACTGCATGAAAGAAATGTATGAGGGGAGGGACTAGGAGAGTATGTTGTAGAGGAACCTGGTGTTCATGGGAAGCTACTTTAAAAAAAATTATTTTTAGTTGCACTGGGTCTTCCTTGCTATGCATAAGCTATCTCTAGTTGCAGCAAGTGGAGGCTACTCTCTAGTTGCGGTGTCTGGGCTTCTCACTGCAGTGGCTTCTCTTGTTGTGGACGCAGGCTCTAGGGCATTCAGCCTTCAGTAACTGCAGGTCCCAGGCTCTAGAGCACAGCCTCGATAGTTGTTGCACACAGATTTAATTGCTCCATGGCTTGTGGGATCTTCCCAGACCAGGGATCAAACCTGTGTCCCCTGCATTGGCAGGGAGATTCTTAACCACTGGACCACCAAGGAAGTCCCAGGGAGCTATTTTTAAGGGGTGATGTGTCAGCTGAGCCATGAAGGACAAGATCTAGCCAGAAGGGGAGCAGGAGCAGGGTGGGATGGGGTTAGGGGAGGGGATCTTGGAGCTCTATTAGAAACCAAGAAGACCCGTGATGCAAAGCGTAGTAAGCCTGGGGAAAAGTGCCTGAGATGAGGTTGGGGAAACAGAAGGGAAGGCAAGTAACTGCTTCTTTGCCTTCATCCTGGTCTGAATAACTCCTTTCTGAAAAAGCAGGGAAGGGTAGTTGAGATCCACTCAAACTGCTATGGCATGCCCCCACGAGAGGCTGGTTCCATCTCCCTAGCTCAGGGCGCACTCACAAGAACACTCAGGAGAGGCTCTCGCCTGGGGTTCACACAAATAGAGTGATCCTCACAGCCCAGAGGAGGTGGGAGAGAGGAAGCAAGAACGACTCAACACCTACTTTCCGTACAAATCCTCTCTGTGTGTTTCTGCATGGCTTTGAACTATTTATTACTATATGACAGAAGCCATTTCCCTATTTAGATGGTTCTGCTGGGAATTCCACACCATCACCCCCACTCCTGAGGACGGAGATTTAAAAAAAAGTCATCTTCCAAGCTTTTATACTTGGATTTCAGAAACTAAATTACATTACTACGTCCGGTGAGACGGCGCCATTGCCTGTTCCTATCTGCGTGCTCCAGGCACTGTGAGGCCGATAACATCAGTGAGTCGAAGCAGCTCAATCCAGACAATTTGCAGCTGGCTGGAACTGGGCCAGAGGTGGGTGGGTGGCAAAATTATCTCAGAATCCAGAGCAGCCCAGGGTCGACTGTACTCTGCCACCCAGGAGTTTCCAATTCTTCCCACAGACCATCAGTTTTCCTACCTATACAGAAAGAACTTGTCCTAGTCCCAGCTACATGTAACAAGGAGTGGAGAATTACTCTCTTAAACATCGCAATAGGATAAAATCACCAGGGAGCCAATGCTTTGGTTTTCACTGGAGTGAAAGATAGAAGGGAGTAGGGAAAGAGTAGAGGCCATAATATGACAAGGCAGATTCCTACTGCCTGTGAAAGTATGTGTCCATATAGAAGCCCTGGTAGCTCAGTTGGTAAAGAATAGGCCTGCAATGCAGGAGACCCAGGTTTGATCCCTCTGTTGGGAAGATTCCCTGGAGAAGGAAATGACAACCCACTCCAGTATTCTTGCCTGGGAAATCCTATGGACAGAGAAGCCTGGCGGGCTACAGTCCATGGGGACACGACTTAGTCACTAAACCACCACCACCATAGAAGCCAAAGGGCTTCCCAGGTGGCACTAGTGGTAAAGAACCTGCCTGCCAGTGCAGGAGATGTAAGAGATATGGGTTCTATCCCTGGGTCAGGAAGATCCCCTGGAGGAGGGCATGGCAACCCCTCCAGTATTCTTGCCTGGATAATCCCATGGACACAGGAGCCTGGTGGGCTACAGTCAGGGGGTTGCAAATAGTCAGAGGAGACTGAAACAACTTAGCACACAGACATGGCACACACGGAAGCCAAAATGCTCCTGAAAAATGGTTATTCTGGGCTGCTTAGAAGCGGAGATGAGACTAACTTTGTAACTAACTTTCTGACTGCTATAAGGTTGTAGAGTGAAGAAAAAAGCATTATTCCCCTGACAGGGAATATAGGAACATTTGGAGCTTCCTTTATTATTGTAACCAAAATTTAGCCCTACAGAACAAATATTCCTTTCACAGCAAAAAATTTTCAGCTTGTTGGGTTGTTTCAAATGTATCAAATAGCATAAAACATTCCTTCAACTCTAGTAGCATTCACAGATCTATTTTTATAAATAGCCAAACACAGTCTCTTCATTTTCCAAACTTTTTTTTTTCTTTTTTCAAAATACAGTAGGCCTCCAAAGTCAAGGTTCAGGGAGAAGTCAGTCCAACTTCATTGGATTTGCCAGTCCTCTGCCCTAGCACAAGCATGGCTCTCCTATACTTCAGTGCCCTGGGCACTCTCACAGGTTCTGGCATTTGGTTGCAGAAGACACAGAAAGTAGGGTCTATTACATCCACTCTGTACTATGCCCTAACTTTTCTCACAGTTCAGTTCAGTGGCTCAGTTGTGTCCAACTCTTTGCAACCCCATGGATGGCAGCATGCCCGGCTTTCCTGTCCTTCACCATCTCCCGGAGCTTGCCCAAACTCCTGTCCATTGAGCTGGTGATGCCATCCAACTGTCTCATCCTCTGTCATCCCCTTCTCCTCCTGCCTTCAATCTTTCCTGGCATCAGGGTCTTTGCTAGAGTCAGCTGTTTGCATCAGGTGGTCAAAGTATTGGAGCTTTGGTTTCAGCTCCATCCTTCTAATAAATATTCAGGATTGATTTCCTTTAGGATTGACTGGTTTGATCTCCTTGCAGTCAAGGGACTCTCAAGAGTCTTCTCCAACACCACAGTTCAAAAGCATCAATTCTTCAGTGTTCAGCCTTGTTTATGGTCCAACTCTCACATCTATACATGACTACTGGAAAAATCATAACTGATTAGACGGACCTTTGTAGGCAAAGTAATGTTTCTGCTTTTTAATATACTGTCTAGGTTTGTCATAGCTTTTCTTCCAAGGAGCAAGTGTCTTTTAATTTCATGACTGCAGTCACCATCTGCAGTGATTCTGGAGCTCAAGAAAATAAAGTCTGTCACTGTTTCCATTGTTTCCCCATCTGTTTGTCATGAAGTGATGGGACTGGATGCCATTTTCTTAGTTTTCTGAATGTTGAGCTTTAAGCCAACTTTTTCACTCTCCTCTTTCACTTTCATCAAGAGGCTCTTTAGTTCTTCTTTGCTTTCTGCCATAAGGGTGATGTCATCTGCGTAAGAAGGGTGTCTGATTAGCAATTATTAATAAGTCAAGGAGTTCCCTGGTGGTCCAGTGGTTGGGACTGGGTGCTTTCACTGCCATGACCCGGATTCAATCCCTTGTTGGGGAACTAAAATCCTGCAAGCCACATAGTGTGGCAAAAAAAAAAAAAAAGAAAATTTTTTTAAGAAATAAAAAGAAGCTATAGTATGTTAGTGGAGAAGGCAAGGGCACCCCACTCCAGTACTCTTGCCTGGAAAATCCCATGGACGGAGGAGCCTGGTGGGCTGCTGTCTATGGAATCGCACAGAGTCGGACACGACTGAAGTGACTTAGCAGCAGCAGCAGCATCAGTTCAGTTCAGTTCAGTCGCTCAGTCGTGTCCGACTCCTTGTGACCCCATGTTAGAAATAAAACTATTAAAAAAATAAAGTCAAGCAGTTCTTTAGTTTTACCTTACTTTTGCCGAAACGTGTTATTGAAGGTATTCAGAATATGAAATCCTGATCACTAAATAATCATGGTCACTCAGAGTATAGGTTCTGAGACTGAGCTTCCGCTGGATGTTCATAGTTGATGGAGCAGGTATTCAGGTTCTAGAAAAATCTCAATGCAAGCTGTCCCCCTTGAATCCCTCTGCCCCAGATTCCTAGGCTGCTCTTATGAGGTCTGTGCAGGCTTCCTGCTGAAGGACTAGGAACCCAAGGATCTTTGCTGTTTTTGCCATCTCATGGGGGGGCATCCCAGGACTTGGGGCAACTACACACCCCTCTGCTTGCTGTTATTTTGAGGTTGGTCAGACCCCAGTCAGAACACCTTGCCTTCAGCTCACTCTTGCCCACACTTCCAAGAAACAGCAAATCTGCCCTGATCTCCGGACCATGGCTGGACTTCTCTACTGAAGGGTTTCTCTCTGTGGGGAGTCTCAAGCTTCCCAAAGATCAGACCCATAATTGTTGAGAACAAAGTTAAGTTTTTGCCAAAGTGTCAGCAAACCAAAGAACAAGCACTATGTCTTAAGTTCTTTTTCTGGATGTCCTTGAATAGCTCACCCTTCTCTGTTGGCTCTTTCCCCCAGTCTTAACCATCCCCTAGTCTCATTGTCCTTGTCAAGACCTCATCCTTCCCTGACACCCATGACATCAGCCTCCCCTTGGTCCCCTGTCTGTCTGACCACAGCTGTCAGTCTTCTACCCACCCCCTTTAGCTTTGGTGTTGGCCAAGTTCTTTCTTCCCACTTTCATATTTATAGTCACACATACACACACCCCTGCACAAAACAAAATCATTAAACTTACTCTTATTTCTGTTTCTCTGTTATCTGGTGGTATCACAATTCACTCAGGCACCTGAGTCAGGAAAAAACTTGGGAGTCATCCTAGCCAAGGTCTTTCCCTCAAACTCAGATGCAATCAGCCACTGAGTCCTGACAGTTTGACCTCGACGTGTTTTTCTTCTGCATCCCCTTTGCTCCAACCCCACTGACTGCCTTTTGCCACCTTTTATCACCTCTTGCAATGCCTCTGCCTCTGCCCTGCCTTTAGTTTGCGCATTCCTTCCTATTCTCCCACACCGCTCCCAGAGTGATCTACTTCTATAAATCTGACAATGGGCTTAAAGTCTTTCAATTGCTCCCCATTATTTCCAGTTAAAGTCCAAAGCCCTGAACAGGACGTACAAAGCCCTTCATGATTTTAAGCCTTCGTCCCATTCTAGTCCCATCATCTCCCACTTCACCCCTACTTGTAATATCCCAGCAAGATTGAGCCGTTCCTTCTGCCTGCCATATAGTCATGCGTGTCTTCTTCCCACTCCCTTTTCTTTTTTGTTATCTATTCCTTTCTTTTTTAAATTAATTTTTATTGGGATATTGTTGGTTTACAATATTGTATTAGTTTCTGCTATACAGCAAAGCAAATCAGTCATGTGTGTCCATATATCCCCTTTTTTGGATTTCCGTCCCATTTAGGTCACCACAGAGCACTGAATAGTTTCCTGTTCTCATTAGTGATCTATTAGTTATTTGTACATAGTAATGTATGTATGTCAATCCCAATCTCCTAATTCATCCCACTCCCCTCCTTTCCTGTTCCTTTCTTTGTCTGGTTCACATCTACCTCCTACTCATCCTTCATGCCTCAGCTTTCTTTGAAGAAGTCTTCCCTAATTCCCAAGAGTGGGATAGATACTTCTGTCTTATGTCCCTAAAACACTCACCACAAACTTCTTTCTGTTCTAGCCCTTCTCATATTATTAATATTAAAATTATCTGCGTATTCATTTACCTTACTTACTGGCCTATGAGCTCTTCATGGGCAAAGGCCATATCGTCTTTGTATCAGCAGCACCCAGAACAGTGCCTAGAATGTAATATAAAGTGCGGGACCTGAAATGAATGAGCAGCTGAGACCTTTTTGTCTCCCTTTCTTGTACTGCCCTCTGCATTCCTCTCATGGGTTCAGCACTCAGCTCTCAGGGATTTTTTCCTGCATGCTGCTTCCTGCCAGTCTCTCTCTCTCCATCTTGAGTTATTGACAGCTTCATGGCTCTAATACTTTCTTCTATGGAGAACTCATTGAGCAGGAGGCCGGTGATCAGAAAGCATGCATACCATTTTCTCAAGAGGAGCTCTGAAAGTGTGCAGAGCACTAGAGATGTGATTAAACTAGTGCCAGCCTTTGAAGTGCCTGCTTTACAAGACATCAGTCCTTCAGCTAAGTTCTAATGTATTGTTAATCTCATGACTTCATCTGATGTCTCTGAGGAGGAGCTGGGATATTTTAAAATGAGCAAATTAGATTCCAATCCTAGTGCTTCCACCTTCTAAGTGTGACTTTGAACATATTGCTTTATACAACCTGGTTCTTCATTTCTGAAACGGGAATATTTACCTTACTTGGTCTTTTCGGAGGATTAAATGAGACAACATACATAAAACACCTAGCACCATAACTATTCATAGAGCAGATGTTCAAGAGATAGTAGCTAAAAAATTTGATAAATTCCAGAAGAACCACACCTGGGCTAAGCTGTTCTGAGCAGCTCCCGGCCTGGCCCCAGCTAGAGGTCTTATCAGAGCTGCCTCCAACAGCAGCAGCTCTGCTGCTGTAGGTCCCTAATCTCCTCCCCCACCAAATCATCATCCTGTCTTCACACTAAGAATTAACCAGATTAAGGCTGGGGCAGAGAGCACTCTAAGGGGCTGCCCAGGCATGGTCTCAGTGTAGAGGGGCTGGCCTGCTCTTCAAAGTGTGGACCCTGGACTAAGAACACTGGTATCACCTTGGAGCTTCTGTGAAATGTGGATACTCATATTCATGTCCACTCCTGACCTACTGAGACCCTCCTGGGTAGCTCAAATGGTAAAGAATCCACCTGCAATGCTGGAGACCTGGGTTCAGTCCCTGGGTTGGGAAGATCCCCTGGAAGAGGGCACAGCAACCCACTCCAATATTCTTGCCTGGAGAATCCCATGGACAGAGGAACCTGGCGGGCCACAGTCCATAGGATTGCAAAGAGTTGGACACAACTGAGACTCTGACACTTTCACTTTCCAGACCTACTGAATCAGAATCTACATTTAAACAATATTCTCAGATGATTTATATGCACTTTACTGTTTAAAAAGTACCACTCTAAAGGTACATAGATATGCTCAGTGGTGTGGAAGGATATAAGCTGTACAGGTGTGTCAGAATGGTCTAGAAGAGATGAAGCCTGCTCAGATGTAATCAGAGCAAAGAAGGCATTCCTCAGAGAGATGGGCTGCAGAGCTCTAGGGAGCTCTTTGAGTAAGTGTTGATTATTTGTTGTTTCAGGGTCCCTACCTGTGGATGCCTCAGGATTGAGGTGGTAGCCTTGAGTTATCCATTCAGCATTACTGCACCAGCCAGGGAGTGACAGGTGGGCAGGGAAAGACTCCCTCCCACCGTGAGCCCGGGAAGTCCCTCTAGCAGGGACTCCACGATCATCTAGCTTTGCAGAGGAGTATTGTTTCCCTCTGCTAAGTCACTTCAGTCGTGTCTGACTATGTGTGACCCCATAGACGGCAACCCACCAGGCTCCCCCATCCCTGGGATTCTCCAGGCAAGAACACTGGAGTGGGTTGCCATTTCCTTCTCCAATGCATGAAAGTGAAAAGTGAAAGTGAAGTCGCTCAGTCGTGTCCGACTCTTAGCGACCCCATGGACTGCAGCCTACCAGGCTCCTCCACCCATGGGATTTTCCAGGCAAGAGTACTGGAGTGGGGTGCCATTGCCTTCTCCATGTTTCCCTCTAGAGATGCATAACCAGCAAATGGCTGTCTTCACAGCTGAGAACTTGCCTTGAGCTTGGGCTAGTGTAGAACCTCCCCTCTCCCTACTCTTCCACCACCATCTGACTTCTCTAGGGAGACTCAGATAGGGTTCACAAGTCTCTCCCTCCCTTCTCTGACCTCCTCCTCTCCTGGGCTAGGCCCTGAGCCCCCAAGTCACCTTAGCATCAACCTCCCTGCTGCACAAAACAGGCCTGGTGAAAGTGACTGCTGGGGCCAGTAAGGGTTTGTTTCACCAGAGCTACCGTATCCCTATCTTAGGACTGTGAATTCATGTTTGCCTTCCCAATGAAAACACTTTCCAGCCATCTACCTACAGCCTTTTACCCCTTCCTTATGGGAGAGTTGTCTGTGCATCTTGTGGTAAAGGAAAAGCCCCTGATGTACTGAGCCCCTTGCATCTCTGTACTTGACCCACAGAAACAGGGTGGACTGGGTGCCCTGTGACAGAGTAGGGGTTGTACTAGCAGCAGCATTAAAAAGTAGTGAGAATAGAGTCCTAGCCCTAGGGCTAAACCTCACCAATCATTGCTTTGAGTCCTCTTGCCAAAGTACCTGTTGACCTAAGAGCTGATCCTCTGCTTTGATCAAAGTAAAAGTGCAAATTGCTGTCATGTCTGACTCTTTGCCACCCCCTGGACTATACAGTCCATGGAATGCTCTAGGCCAAACTACTGGCATGGGTAGCCTTTCCCTTCCCCAGAGGATCTTACCAACCTAGGGATCGAACCCAGGTCCCCTGCATTTCAGGCAGATTCTTTACCAGCTGAGTCACAAGGGAAGCCCCCTGATCAGAGAAGAGCCTGACCCTCTTTGTCTGGGAGGATAAACAACCTCCACTGCCATCACCTTCTCTGTGCTCCCCCCGCCCTTCATGCATTCCTGCCTCTCATGCTCCTCTCTCTGCCTTGAACAGGCTAATTTGTGTGCCTGTCAATTCCCCACCTTTAGACTAAAGTCTTCTTGGCAAGAACCAGGTCTTGGTGTTTTTCTCTCCTCAAAATGCATTTTGTCCTGCCTGCCCCCTTGTTGGTCTTCAGTGAACATCAAATTGCTTTTTTTTTTTTTTTTGAACAAGTTGCAAGCATTAAGCTTCCCTGGTGGCTCAGACAGTAAAGAATCTGCCTACAATGTAAATTTGATCCCTAGGTCTGCAAGATCCCCTGGAGAAGGAAATGGCTACCCACTCCAGTATTCTTGCCTAGAGAATCCCAGGGACAGAAGAGCCTGGCGGGCTACAGTCCATGGGGTCTCAAAGAGTTGGACATTACAGAGTGACTAACACTTCACTTTCAAGCTCACCAGTGCTTAATTATTGGGATGACCAAAAAAAGGAAAGAACAGGGGACTGCTCTGGCCAGAGAGATGCAAGGCATCTTTATGAGCAAAAAGTGGTGCTTGCCAGGCATAATGGAGGCTGGAGAGTTAAGAGTCTGTAAGGCAGAGAAAAGGCAGAGGCAGGAAATGCCACAGAGGGGAGAAGCTACTTCATACCAGCCCTCCAAGTCCATTGTCTACCACACACATGAAGCTCTTTACTCTTCCAAGACCAGAGGAAAGGGGTCAGAGATGGCAGCCCTGGGAAGACATCCCAAAGACTTTCAGATGACTGCTTTCTTGGGAAATACAGGAGTCCAGAAGAGTTATGAGCCAGTGCAGGCTTGGCTCAGTCTCTTGAGTAATGGAAGCTTATCAAACATCCTCAAGTGAGATTTGGAGCCAAGATCCAGATGAAGATCCATCCACAAGTAGTCTGGCGCAGACCAAATGTCAATGTTTGTTGACATTTCTCTTGTTTCAGCTCCCTACCATGTGCAGGGATAAGGGACCAGTCTCAAGGACTCTCCAACCAAATGCCCTCTATCAATTCCTTGGCAGCATCTCTCCTTGGTGTTCCGTGCCTCCTTCCTTACATTGGGGAACTAGAATCCACATCCTGGAAAGAAACCAAAGGGTCCTCTGGACCACACTCCTTAAAGCCCTATTACCCCTGAATATCCATCCCCTTCTTTGCCTCCTTTGGACCCTGTCCAAGTAGAAGGCCCTTAGAACCGCAGATCCCTTGGCCCCTTTAACTCCCTTGATTTTGATCGATTTTGGAATCATTTCTATGCAAAGTCTCATCTCCAAAGTCTGTGTTGGCTGAAACTGAATTAAATAAGAGACGGGACTGCCTCCTTCTCCACTGCCTACCCTCATACCATCTTCTTCTGCCTCAGGCCCTACCAGTTAATCTCTTTTTTCCCTCATTTTTTCCTATTGTGGTAAAACAAATATAACATAAAATTTATCACTTCAACCATTGTTGATCTACTTTTTAAAAGAATTTTACACCTTCACCCCTTTCTCCATTAAGTGAGATGGCCTCTCCCTAAAGAGGTTGAAATAGGAGCGGTGACGGGGGAGCAGGAAGTGGGACTCAAAAACATTTTGGTTCACCAGACTGTAGAGGCTAAGACCTGTGTCTCTGCCCAGTCCAAGGTAAGACAGGAGCCTGCTTAATATCTGGCTCAGAGGATGAGCTTGGGGATAGGGATGAAGTTCAAGGACTAGGCCAAGTCAAGCCTCCCGGAGGAACCAAGGTTTCTCAATTTCTGGCCCTGCCCCTATCTCCTGGGTCAGGAGGCTCATCCCTTAGGCCTTTTTGCAGAGGCTTCCCCCAAGCCACTGTTTCTATCTAATTGTCCCTGAGTTAGGCATTTGCCCTATCTCCCAGACAAAGGCTTTTTGTTCATAGGATTTCCAGGTGCATAGGAACAACAGAGCATCAATCTAGGATGAGCAGCCCTAACCACAGAGAAGGCAAAGCAGGATTCTAAATCATTTTAAAAATTCACAGGTCCCTTGTCTCCCCCAAATGAATCTGGGGCTTCCCTGGTGGCTCAGTGGTAAAGAATCCACCTGCCAATTCAGGAGACACAGTTTAATCCCTGGTCCAGGGAGACCCTACCTGCCTCAGAGCAACTAAGCCCATGCACCACAACTACTGAGCCCTCTCGTGATTACTGAAGCCCAAATGCCATGGAACCATGTGCTCAGCAACAAGAGAAGTCATTGTAATAAGAAGCCTGCACACTGCAACTAGAGAGTAGCCCCTGCTCGCCATAACTAGAGAAAAGCCTACGCAGCAACAAAGACCCAGCATAGCCAAGATAAATAAATGTAATTTTCTTTTTATATGAATCCAATTCTTTGCCATCCCAGTGCTAGCTTTGTATCTTTCACCATGCTTTTCTCTCCTGTTTCTGAGTAGCTATTTTTGAAAACTAAATAATAGGTAAGGGAGTGGGAGCTGCCTATCTTTCTGAAATAACTCCAAAGCCATTTTGGTTCATTGTCTCACCCCAAATCTGAAAGCAAGAGAGACCTCCTCAGTGAGGTTTGCCTCCTGGACCTGCAGCTTCAGTCCCAGTGCCTGCAGCTGATGTGCACGGGCCAGGGACCAGCTGAAGCATGGCAGCCAGCTACCTGACAGTACAGTGCTCCATGTAGAGCCTTGGCCAAGCTGCAGTGTAATAGTCTTCTCTCCTTTTGTTCTTAATCAGTAGCTTCAAGTCAGGAATATTTTGTCTGGCAGGTGATGCCCAGAGGAAATTCTATTCTTTGAAAGAAGATTCCCCAGAGGGAACCAGGCAAATAGGACTAGAGAAGAGCTCTCTTGGAAAACAGTTAGATAGATGTGATGACCTGAAATACCCTGGTACACAGTGAAAAATAAAATACTAAAAAACCAGCTATAGCTATTGGTTGTGACTAGAAGCTTTGTAAATTGGAACAATCCTCTGGGAAAGCAGTTTGGCAGTATGTATCAAGAATCTTAAAATCATTCACACTTTTTGGTTTATAATAGTGCAATATTGCAAACCCTAAATGTCCAAAATAAGTGAAGGGTTAAAAAGTTATTGTATGTCCCCTTTATGGATATCATGTAGCCATTAAGCTGATGGTTAAGAAAACTATGTAAAAATATGGAGAGTTGAATATGCCCTAATACTAATTTTTTAAAATATAGAATATAAGATACAGTATGTTTTTCTTGAGAGTCCCTTGGACTGCAAGGAGATCCAACCAGTCCATTCTGAAGGAGATCAGCCCTGGGATTTCTTTGGAAGGAATGATGCTAAAGCTGAAACTCCAGTACTTTGGCCATCTCATGCGAAGAGTTGCCTCATTGGAAAGACTCTGATGCTGGGAGGGATTGGGGGCAAGAGGAGAAGGGGACGACAGAGGATGAGATGGCTGGATGGCATCACTGACTCGATGGACGTGAGTCTGAGTGAACTCCGGGAGTTGGTGATGGACAGGGAGGCCTGGTGTGCTGCGATTCATGGGGTCGCAAAGTGTCGGACATGACTGAGCGACTGAACTGAACTGAACTGATGTTTTTCTTTAAATGTTGTTCTATGAATAATTATTAGCAGATACTTTCTGATTATAGTAACAAAATCCAACTCAAGCTAGTTTAAGCTAAAAAGGTAACTAGACTGTAAGGACACTAGATTTTCTCCTAATACAAGAGGACAGGCATGTAATCAAACCTTAGAGGGACAGGACAAGTTCTAGAACCAGAACCTGAAACCTAGGGAAGACTTTCTAGCTCTTGTGTTTCTTCTTTCTGAACATCAGCTTTATTCTTGTCTCCCTGCCAGTGACCTTCTCTGCTACCTAATCTATAGTCTTAAGCTTCACGTCTCCTCATAGAAGCCCCACTTCCCAATTCTGGGGGATGCTCTGATGGGCTCCACCTGGTGTAAGCAAGGACGGGACCCCACAGACCCAACAATGTACCTACCTAGAGGCCCACACCTGTAACCATGAGGACAGGCAAAACACCAGCTCCTAGAGAGGGAAACCCCTTAGTGTTGCTACTGTAGTATACATAAAAGACTCAGATACACTAGAATGTTAACAAAGATTGCCTCAAAGTGGTAAAACTAAATGTGATTTTTTAATTTTAGCATGTGTCTCTTTATAATAGAAAAATCTATTAAACTCGCCATGGCTAAAGTTGTTTCTAGCCATGGGTCTCTGCATTTTGGTTCTCCCAATGACAGTCACCACAAAGCTACTAAAGCTTGGTGGGTGGTGCTTCTTTTGGGGAATGAATTCCATCCTAGGAGCTGTTTAAGGAAACAGAAAATCTTCAGCTATACACAAGACCCCCTTGAGTTATTGAACTCTAGCCCAGCCACAAGAATCCTTTCAGCTTCCTTCTAGGGAGCTTTGCTTCATCCCATAATGCTCTGCAGAAGTGTGGTGTATGTGGAGAAGGTGTGTTTTCTTCCCTACTACCAGCACCCAGTCCAGAGCTGGAAAGGAGTGGCCACTCAGTATTGACTTTGTTTGAATTGAGTCTTCTTATAGAGAAAAACCTTGAAGAGTGAAGAGATTTAGACTGATAAGAGAGGCCTCCTTGAACTAGGCAGGGTCCTCTGACCCCTTTCTCAAATTCAGGCTTCATAGACTTCCCTAGCTTTTCTGTTCTTCACCCCCGCCCTTGTAAGAGCTACAAACAATATTTGGAGAGACTGTCTCCGTTATGTTTCCCTGACCGCCTTCCAGATATCCCCCAAAAGACCTTACTCCTAACAGAGGTCTTTGTCCTTCCCTATAAATGGGGCCCCTAAGGGTCTTAATATGTCCTGAAAGGATAGGAGTCCTGGCCAGTTGCCTGGCAGAAATGCTAGCAAAGAGGGAGACAGGGGATAAAAGTGGGAGCTCCCCAACCATGGTACTCACAGGACCTCAGATCCTTCTCTGGAGTAGGAACTGTCATTGGCCAAATTATTCTCATGTTGAGCCAGAGAGGGATGGGAATGCCTTAGAGGCTGAATGGACAGCCATCTGCAGGGAAGCTGAGAGGTTTAACCAATGCCTAAACTGCTACTGAATATTCTTGGACTGGACGTTAGGTTTCTGCCAAGCCATGGGCATTGGACAGAAAGGCATAGAGTTGCATTCTTTTGGATCTCCCTCTATAATATTGAGACTAAACATGCTTATTACCACATACTGCCAAGGGATGTTTTGGGGGAATGGCATAACTCTTCAGGGAGCCACAGCCTCAGGAAGTTTCTGAGCTGAACCACTTGTGACAGAAACAGAGTTGGTCTTTGATACCCTATCTTGCAGTCTCTGCCCATCAGAGAGTGGCCTGAGCTCCAGATCACCCCATTTTCCTTTCCTTCTCAGTACTACCTGTCCTCCTGGCCCTGTTCCTTTTCCTGCTCTAAGTCTGTTCTACTTTCTCCCAGGGGAACTGAACAGAGTACAGACATGACTATTCCAGAGGTAGCCTTTCAGCATTTAATAACTCAGAACTGCTTCCACCAGCTCCCTCCTAAAACTAGAGAAAAATTCATGTGCGTTAGGCAAAGAGAGGTTAGATAATGTTGATACAAGCACTTTGCCTCTTCATACCTCATTCTAAATCCATTTCATTTTCCATCTTCCTGAAAATTAGTGCTTGAAGGTGAGGACAGAGGTTACCTTTCCTGTGGGAAAGTGAAAATTGAATCATGTTGTTACCTTGAATCATCTGTGTTCAGTCCATTAGACAAAGGCAAAATTGTTCAGCACCACGGAGAGTGCCTTTCATCCTGAAGGCAAGATCAAGAGCTGGTGAAAGTTGAGGATTTGTAGCTGAAACCCCTGCCAGTCTGGTCTGCTTCCACTCCTATCCAGCCACCAAGAGTCCCTCTTTTCCTAAACCCCTTAGCATTTTCCCCCTTCTTTTACTTAACTAGGCTTTTAGAAATGAACTCCCTTAACTTTCCCCCCACCTTTCTGTCTCCATGTTATCTGCATCCTCCACCTATTTTCACCTCCCTTCCATTTCAGCAAGGAGTGTTCCTCCTCTTATCTGATTCTGGTTCTATCTTCTCTTGACTCCTCAAAGACCATAGTCCATCAAACATCTCCCTTTCTACTCAATTTTCTTCCCCTCAATGTGAAACAGTGGTCATGTGTTCCCTCCCTTCAAAGAATCCTTCAACTCCAAAACTCTCTGACTGGCATTCATTCTCACTCTGTCTTCTCAGTTTAGCTCCTTGAGAGAACAGCCTGTGTTCACTGTTTCTACTTCCTCATCTCCTATTCCCTCCTACATCCCTTGTATTCTGGGCTCTGTTCTTACCATTCAACCAAAACTCTGTTTGCTGAGGTCACCTATGACTTCCTCACTTCTAAATATTATCTTTATCTTATGGAATCATGTATTAGTTTTGACACTGTTGATTTGTTTCACCTGAAAACTGCTTGAATATCTTCCTGGATCTTTTTCTACATCTTGTCTTTCTGCTCCTACTCAGTCTTCTTCTTCCACTCATTTCCTAAGGTTGGATGCTCTCCAGGACTCTATTCTTGGTTCCTGTCTGCTTCACTGTGCTTGTTCTCCCTGAGGTTATTCTCCTCTGTGGGCTTCAATTACCATCAGTCCACAGCTCTTCCTTGAGATCCTGAACCTCAATTCCTACTGACTAATGATGTCATCTAGTGTCCAAAAGACACTTCAAAGCTCAACCTGTCCCAAACTGAGCTCATCTGGTTTTCCCTGACCATAGTTATGCCTTCTCCTGCATTGTCTGTTTTAATAATTACTACAAGCATCCCTTTCCCAGTTACCCCACACAGAAAACTAGGAGTGTCTGGACTCCTTCTACATTTTATCTCTGAGATCTGCCACTCTACTCTCTTTAACATCCTCCTTTATGGCTTTTTATCTTCTGCTTAGTTCAGGTCTCTGTCATCTCTTGCTGGCACTGTTGCAATAGTTCCCTAAATCCCAGTCTCATTTCCTTCCCACAAATCTTGTACATGACTTTTAGAGTGTCCTTCTCCATCTCAAATCTCATCATGTTACTCCCCTACTCAAGGCTTCACTGGCTCCTCTGCCACCATCTTCTGAGTAAAGAACAAAATCAAGGCCCATCTTCCACCATCATCTGAGCCCTGCTGGCCCTGCAACTTTATTTCCTGTCACTGTTCATCATCATACCTTCTAGGTTTCCACTGTAGCAAAATATTGACTGTTTCTTGAATGTGCAATGCTAGTTTCAGGCTTCTGAGCCTTTGCAGATGTTCCCTGAACATCCTTCCTCTTAAGATAACTGGGAAACTGATGTTTGGAGATCTTTTCAAAAGTCCTCCTCTGGGAAGTTTTCTCTGACCACCCTCCCTTTGTCCCTTTCCCTCTACATTTATGGCTCTTGTTACATTTACTGATAATTACCGGGAGCTCCTTAAGAATGGGTCTATTTCTATATATCTTGATGAGCCCCAGGCTGACCGCTGATAACTGAGGGAAATGCAGCGTAAGGAAGTGAGGAGAGAGAGGAGACAGAATGCTCCCTGATCAGGCCCCTCCTCACCCTGTTGAGTGAGCATCTCTTCCACAGATATCTCCCCACATAAGCCAGGCCCCAACCTGGGTGGTGACAGGCCTGCTGCTGTGGATTGGTCACTGCCAGAGTACACTGTTCATGGCTGTGTGTCCCACAGAGCCTGTACTAATAAAAGCCTCATAGCTATACCACACATAGAGTGTGCTGGATGTAGTATATATACTAAAGTGGAAGTGAAGTCATTCAGTCATGTCCGACTCTTTGTGACCCCATGGGCGGTAGCCTGCACCAGGCTCCTCCGTCCATGGGATTTTCTAGGCAAGAGTACTGGAGTGGGTTGCTATTTCCTTCTCCAGGGAATCTTCCTGACCCAGGGATCGAACCCAGGTCTCCCGCATTGTAGACAGACGCTTTATCATCTGAGCCACCAGGGAAGTCCTATATATATACTAAATACTACTCTAAATGCTTGCATATTAAGCACTAGATTACATAGTCTCACTTTATCCTCACAGAAACCTTTGACATAGGTATTAGTATAAGCCCCACTTTACAGATGTAGAAACTAAAGCCCAGATCACATAGCTAGTGTTATAAATGGAGGAGCCAAGATTTTTTTTTTAAAGAGTAGTCTAAGTGGTAATTTGTTGAAGCTAGTAATTTGTTTGATAGGTACCCAGGATCTCACTATACTGTTTTCTCTGTTTTCATGTAAATTTAATAAGTTCTATAGTAAAGCATTTTTAAAAGATTGGGCTAAATCAATGTGTTTTAAACTCCCTCCCCCACCTTTCTTTTAAAGCAATAAAACCTTTTCTTCAACCAAAATCTTGCAGAAAGACTCCTATGTAAGTGAAATCAAAATGGATCTATTCTGGGGATTTCCCTGATGGTCCAGTGGTTGGGAATCACCTTGCAATGCAGGGGATGCGGGTTTGATACCTGGTCCGGGAACTAGGATCCCCTGTGTTGCAGAGTAGCTAAGCCCTGTGTGCCGCAACATGCCTATGCACCACAACCAGAGAGCCCACGCACCGCAATGCAAGATCCCACATGACACAGTGGAATCCCGTGTGCCACAGCTAAGACCTGATAAAGCCAAATAAATATGTAAAAATGGATCTATTCTAGTTTTAGGGAAGCCAGACCCCCTCCTGTTGCTCTCCTTTCGCACTCAGCCCTGCCCAAGGCCCAGGGTTCAGGAAACACAGTTGAATAAAAATCACTGGACCAGACTAACTCTGAAGATTCTTCTGGTACTTCTGCCTTCCTCTAGTTATATTGGTTTTGTGCTGGTCATTAGCTGATTTATTCCATCCCAGAAACAGTGAGATTGAGCTATTAATCATCTCCATAGTCTTTGGAGAATTTGCGTGCAGGGTTGTAGAAACATGCGCTGCTGTTAGAGATGCATTTCAATGTCTGTCTCTGCTGAGTGTTTATTAATAACCTTGCTAATCACCACTCTAGTTTCTGGATCTAGCTAACTCCTGTCAGATGTCCTTGGGGGGCATTTTAAATTTTCCCTGATTTCTTCGAGCCAGATGCTTCCTTCTGCCTGGATTCCTCTCTGATACTTGTATTCATGAATATTTCACATCTAATCTCCCTGATTATATTTCCATGTGGTGGTCATGGTGCATTGGCTGCACTTCCCAGGAAAGACATACAGGAAGCCCACAGTGAAGGCTTGAGTTTGCAGGCACAGTGCCAGAATCTTTGTTCCTGCCTCAAAGTTGGCCTTCCATCAAGGACAGTGATGGGGAAACGCTGAATGGGACCTCATAGTCTAGGGCTTTACATGCTGGCTCTTGACCTAAAGGGATTGGCAGTGTCACTCAGGAATCCCAGTGGCCTTAGGGAACACATGTGGGTCCCTGTGACCAGAGTCACTCAACAGCTTCCCACTCAGGCCCCATCCTTCCTGCACTGGCCCCCTCCAGTGTTGCCACCCAGGACCTCCAGCCTGAGAAAAGACACTCTGATGGACTCATCTGCATCAAGGAGAGAAAAGTTAGCCACAAACGCCCAAGCACTTGAGTTCTTGAAGTTAACTGTGGGAGAAAGCAGAGGTGATGGTCAAAGAGGCAAGATGAGCCAGGGGGCATAGTGTCCTGGAAGCCAGGGGAGGAACCCTTTCCAAATGGACATAGTGTGTGTGACATGTGACAAACACTACAGAAAGAGGAAAGGAAATTAGAAATCTGCCAGTGCATCCCTGGGAGGGCCCCACAGGCACGTTTGTGGGTTCTACCTTTGAGAAGCCCTCGCTCAGGCGGCCTTGGGAGTGAGCGTCCCTGCAGCCTAGTGCTCACCGGCTGGTCTCCATGTCCCCTGCAGGCAGCACTGTTTTGACCACAGAGAGACATGGATGGGTCACTAGAGGCCTCCTTCTCCAGGGCAGCAGGGGACAGGTGCTGCCAGAGATCAGTCTCCCAAGGAGGAGACGAGCCAGGGAGGCAGAGGATGAAGGACGTGGAAAGACCAGTGGCTTGGGAGGTTGCCTGGGATGCATGCACTGAGCCCCCAGTCCCCCAAACCTGTTCTACCCTTCTGTCCCATTCCCTGACAGCTAAGGCTGGGAATCAGAGAAGAGGACACAGGCCCGGGTTCTGCCCTCAGGAACTCACAAACCACTGTGGCAACACAGCCCACCCAGGCCTTGCACTCTGGATGGCCTAAAGAAACACAGACAAGGCCAGGATTTCCCTCTAAAACATTCTAGACTTTTCCCTTTTCCTTTAGTGGCAAGCATGTTTTCATCCCCCCTGCTTCATTCTAAAGGGAAACTAAACCACCATAATGGCTGCATAGCCTTCCTTTAACAGTCACCAGAAGCCACTCAGATCCCTGGGCCTGGCCCCACAGGGCCCATCCTCCAGCATTCTCCCTGCCTCTCTGTCTGCTCTCCGTGTCCCCAGAGGCAGAATAGGCACAGCCCTGGAGCCTCTCTGCAATCCTCTGACCTTAAGCTTACCACTCTGTGACCCTAGGTGGATGGTTAGGATGGCAGCATCCTATGTCCATGGCTGGTTATCAGTTCCTCAGGGAGAGGGTGAATGACTCCAGCACCTTCCAACTGACTGAGGCAGAGTAGGACAAGGCCCTGGATCTTGTAGCAGAGATTTAGGGGTGTTCTGGAGAGAATAGTGAGGCTAAAGTAGGACTTGGAGCAGCA
Organism: Bos indicus x Bos taurus; assembly: GCF_003369695.1. Taxonomy (NCBI): domain Eukaryota; kingdom Metazoa; phylum Chordata; class Mammalia; order Artiodactyla; family Bovidae; genus Bos; species Bos indicus x Bos taurus. The sequence continues at coordinate 75,740,826 of NC_040083.1, read as the reverse complement.
TAACACCCATAGCAATGGGAAGAAGTCGGTAAAGAGGGCAGTGAGGGAGACCAAAATGGTTCCAGACCCTGGACAATGCACAGAATGCATGCTGTCTTGTCATCTGTAGTGTCCAGCCCTGTCTGGGCAACACAGGATGAGCTGGCCACCGGCTGACTTGCCATTGTTTGTCTTCTCACCTGCCATTCCAAGCCAACCATTCAGGTTCTCTCGGGAGACACTCTTTAGGATCCATCTGTGAAATGGAGACGTTCTCACCAGAACTGCATGGCTACAGCCTGGAAGTCTAGCCTGGCTCAGCCAGTTAGTTCTCTGGATCCTGGGAAGGGATCAGCCAGAGCTGGGGAAACAGAGGAAGAAGGCCCGTCTCAGGGAGCACCTGCTCAGACCTTAATCCAGACTTAAACTCACAGGAACCTAGAAAGATCTTTCTAAACAAGGCAGGGCCCTAAGGAGCATGGCGACTAGTATGGGAGGCAAGAGAAGGTCCTGTGGGTTTAAAGAATCACAGTAGGCTTCCTGGGGGTGGCAGATGACATGGGACTTAAAGGACAGACACCCAGATGGGTGTAAATGGGGCCGAGATCCTGGGCTCTTCCACCCAGCTCCCGATCTTCCTTCCGTGGTAGACGGGTCTATCCCTCCCTTCCTGAACGCCACCTGCTGCCAGGGAGAAATACCCACAGAGGACAGGTGAGAACAGCCCCCTGTGTTCACCTCCTAACAGCTCCCTGTCCCCCTGCTTTCTCCCCCAGGACCCAGCCGCCGCCTCCATCTCAGACGGAGACTGTGACGCCCGGGAGGGTGAGTCAGTAGCCATGAATTACAAACCATCCCCGCTCCAAGTGAAGCTGGGTGAGTGTGTCTGGGGGGTGAGGGAGATGTTGGGCGTGGACAGGCAAGGTGCGCTGGGCTGGGTCTGCAAAGAGGTACAGCTCAGGCTAGATAATTCTAAGACTCTAGCCACGAAGTCACTGGCACCACCAGGTACCTTCTCTCCTGCAAGGCCAAGAGGGAGGTGATAATTCTCTACAGACGCCCAGAGCTCTAGAGGCATCTCTAGGGCCCAGAAGGTTCCAGGTGTTCTGGAGCATAGCTGCAGGAACCCCAGAGAGAGGGTCGGAAGCCCCATCAGACACTGGACCAGGTTGAGAGGAAGCTGCCTTAGAAGTGGGCATCAGTTCCTGTGTCTGAGGGCAGAAAGGAGTGAGGCTCCCGAAGCCTGGAACCTGGCTCCTCTCCCCTAGAAGCTGAGCCCCTCTCTCCCTTCCTAGTCAGCCTATCTGGATATCTCCGGATCTTGTTGGCTCCTGTTTGGAGGAACTTTCCCTTAGTTTCTTAATAAACCCAAAGCTCTCCTGGCTTCCCAGGGTCACCTTGGGGGTTTATCTCACGTCCACTCCAAAGTCAGTTTATGCTGCCGCCCGATCCTTTGAGCCACCTCTCTCCCAGTCACTGCCCAGAGCTCCTTCAGCTGCTGCACTTGCTTTACCTCCCCCCAAACACCACCTCTCTCCCTCAGGGACCATCTCACTCACCCAAGGCTGCCATACATAACAGACTTCTAATTTTTAAAAAATGGTTTCACTAATTTTGAGCGTATACAAATTTTCTTCTCTGATTTCTCTTCTCTTTCAAAAAAATGATTTGTTAAAAGCACTTTCTTCCTTCTAGACTTTTTGAATGGCTTTAAAATTTAATATACTTTTTAAAAAGTGCAATGGATTAGATTATGCTATTAGTATAAAAGCATGTTTCTGTTTCTTAGTTTTAAGGTCATTTAATGGAATAAAGATCACAGCACCGTGAAAAAACAAAAAACAAACAAAAAAAATGGTTTCAGGAATTCCTGGCAGTCCAGTGGTTAGGACACTTCATTTCCACTGCTGAGGGCCTGGATTCAGTCCCTGGTCAGGGTACTAAGATCCCACAGGCCATGAGATGCAGCCGTCAATAAATAAATAAACAATTTGTTTTCATGAGTGAAAATATAGCTCACACAGTACATCCAGGAAAGAGTTAACAATTAAATGCAGGCCATGACCATCCTTCAGAACTTCTCTGCCATCCCGGCTGCACTCCTGCTCATCTTTCTCCCCAGGCTCCAACTGCCCATCAAATACTGGGCCCTCTCCTTAGTCCTGAGAAATCTGTTTCAAACCTTGCTCTGCAGCTGCCAGGACACCTTTTCAGAGTCCTGTTATATTATTCAGCTTTTCTTTTTTCCTTTTAACTTGCTTTTCTCCTTCCAGACCAAATCCAGGGAGCCCCTCAGGCTGTTTTTCTAAACAAGAGAACAGTCCTCTCTGTGGAATTTATTCGTCTTCCCAGGACAGGACACCAGACTCAAACTGCAGCCAGTTTATTTGCTTATTATTGTTTAATTTAACAACACAAGTATTTAACAAGTATAACTTCTTTACTCTTTCCCGTCATTTTCTCCTCAGAGATCATCATTCCAAGCGTTTTGTTTTTGGTTTTTAGTTTTTTCTAGTTTTATTTTATATTTAAACACAAGTGGTATCATACTGTCCACATTTTCTGAAATTTTTTTCTTTTTTGTTTTCTGATTAACGTCTTAGAGCCCCTTCTAAAATATCAATATATAGAGAATGACTTCTTTTAATAGTTGCATTGTAGTCTGTAGTTTGCTTTTGCAGTTTATTAGCATTTTTTCACTGTTTCAAACAATTCCAGCATGCTTTTAAAAACAACGTTTTCCCCGCTGACCATTGTATTACCACCACAGCTCCTCTAGAAAAATTCACAGCCTTATCCCAGTTGCACTGAGGAGAGTCCCCACCAGGAACTTATAAGGCAAATTGCACCCCCTAGAGGCTTGGGGTGGTAATGGCAGCTGCCTGCGGGGAAAGGAGGTGGAGGTGGGTTTGAGGGCGTGAGACAGATGAGCAGGGCAAAGAAAGAGGGTTAGAGAGTGGGAGATGAGAGACATGGAGGTCGAGAAAATTCCAGAGTACAGTAGCTATAAATGCCCATCCCATCCTTCCTCTCTGGAACTTGTTGTTTTGTGAGAGCTTTCCCCTGGCAGTCCTTTTGCCGGTATCGGAGCTGCTGTGAGGAGGAGGAATGGGTAGACAGGCCTCCTGTAGGGCCCAGGCAGAAACTGACATCTGGTAGCAGAGCCACACACCAGGCACTGGGTCCCTTGGTTGCCAGTCCCATGAATCTGGTAGGTTCTAGAGCCTCGGAGAATCCACAGGCTGACCGAGGAGTCAGAAGTAGTCTCGGCAGAGGGCTCCCCCAGCCTGCTGCCCTTACCCTGCCTGCCCCATGCTGCCCCTCCCGCTCCACAACCTTCAGCGGCTTCTCTTCCTTTTCCATTGAGCCCAGACTCCTCTGCTTGGCATTCAGGCCTTCATGCTCCAAGTCTGTAATCAGAGGGGCCCCCAGTCCCTTGTGCACAGGATCTCATACGTGACTGGTGACACAGATGTCTGCTGAATAAATAAATGACTGAATAAATGTGTCCAACTTTTCTAACCTGACCTTCCTCCATCTTCATCCTTCCATCCGGTCCAGATCCACACTTATTACACTCACTTCTAAATGCACTTTTCTATACACTACCCTTCCTTCCTCAAATGCCCTCCTCTCTCTACCTCAAGTGGGCTTCCCTGGTGGTTCAGAAGGTAGAACATCTGCCTGCAGTGCAGGAGACCCAGGTTCAATCCCTAGGTTGGGAAGACCCCCTGGAGAAAGGAATGGCTACCCACTCCAGTGTTCTTGCCTAGCGGAAGCTAGCAGACAAAGAAGCCTGGTGGGCTACAGTCTATGGGGTCACACACAGTTGGACACAACTGAGCGACTAACATTTTCACACTCCACCTCAAGGTGTCACCTGCAGGAAGCCCTGCCACCCTTCTATTCCATCTCTCCCTCTCCAGCCTTTCTCTGGATCAAACACATGCTAGCTAGCCCACTTGGGAGTACAGTTCCTGGAAGATGGGGGTCAGCCTCCTCCTGTCGCCCTTCACTATCTTCCTCAGGTTGGGCAGAGCAAAGCACTGTCTCTTTCAAGATGCAGGGCCTAGAGTTGGATCCTTGCCTCAGTTCTTAGAGAAGCAAGGGGTTTCACCATGGAGGCCAGCCCAGGCTGTCCTGAGTGGTAAGGCAGGTTGGCCCTGGTGGCAGGACACAGCTTCTTTCCCATGTTCCCCTGCAGAGAAGCAGCGGGAGCTGGCCCGGAAGGGCTCCCTGAAGAATGGCAGCATGGGTAGCCCTGTCAACCAGCAACCCAAGAAGAACAATGTCATGGCCCGGACAAGGTAGGGCCCCGCCCCACCCCACCAGGACCCTGCCAGCCGGCTCCTGTCTCTGCTGGTTCTGAGCCTCCCCTCTTCCCTCCCTCCTCAGGCCCAGCTCCTCTCTGAGAGGAGAGAATCTCATCGGATCAAGGTGGTGGGGTGGGATGGGGTAGGGTGGGGTGGGGGTGGAGAGGGAGGTTGTAGGGTGTGGCCCAACCCAGTTCCTTGCCATGCTGGTGTGCTTCAGTTGCCAATCCAGTCCCTCAAATTCTCCACCCAGGCTGGTTGTCCCAAATAAAGGCTACTCCTCGCTTGACCAGAGCCCGGATGAGAAACCACTGGTAGCCCTTGACACGGACAGGTGTGTATGGAGACATCGGGGCAGCCAGGCAAGCCAGAGCAGTGTGGGAATGGGAATAAACAAGTGGGCTGAACAGGCCACACCTGCTTTACTGTCAGAATGAGGGTGTCCCTCAGCCAGGAGCTCTCCAAGGGTGAATCCCCAAAGAATGGAGATGGGGGGAGCAGAGACAGAAAAGGGGATCAGTGCAATCTGCTGCTGTTCCAGGACAGCTGACCTGGCAGCTGCCCCTAGAATGGGCCCTGATGCCGTGGTACCCTGCCCACTCTGAGGGAGGAGCCCTACTGCGGGGCACAGACCTACCTAGATCTAGACTTTGGGAAAACCCAACAAACCCAGGTGATTTGAACCTAGGAAAAAGAGGGGCAAGGCTGTGGGGTAGTAGCAGCTTGATTTAGAAAGAGGTTAAGGGTAGTAACTATTTAGAAGGGTGGGGCTAAGGAACCTGGCTTAAAACTGCATTCCCACAGCAAGCATGGTTTCTGCTAAGATTGTGCGTTTATTTGGAAGTGTGGGGGGAGGGGGCAGTATTGACTGATGTGGGGGAGGGTAAAGAGAGTTTTCTATTTAATGTCTGGAAATCACTTCCTCTTTGCCTTCTCTCTGCCGCCAGTGATGATGACTTTGACATGTCCAGATACTCCTCCTCTGGCTACTCCTCTGCTGAGGTGAGGCCCCACTGCTTCCTGCCCTAAACGCACCTTAGTAGGACCACCTATAGGGGAAGGGGTGGGGCTAACACCAAAACACCCTGAGCAGAGCAGTGGGCAATAGAATGGGAAAGACTAGAGATCTCTTCAAGAAAATTAGAGATACCAAGGGAACATTTCATGCAAAGATGGACACAATAAAGGACAAAAATGGTATGGACCTAACAGAGGCAGAAGATATTAAGAAGTGGTGGCAAGAATACACAGAAGAACTATACAAAAAAGATCTTTATGATCCAGATAACCACGATGATGTGATCACTCACCTTGAGTGCTGGAATGCAAAGTCAAGTGGGCCTTAGGAAGCATCACTATGAACAAAGCTAGTGGAGGTGATGGAATTCCAGTTGAGTTATTTCAAATCCTAAAAGATGACATTGTGAAAGGGCTGCACTCAATATGCCAGCAAGTTTGGAAAACTCAGTAGTGGCCATAGGACTGGAAAAGGTCAGTGTTCATTCCAATCTCAAAGAAAGGCAATGCCAAAGAATGTTCAAACAACTGCACAATTGCACTCATTTCACACACTAGTGAAGTAATGTTCAAAATTCTCCAAGCCAGGCTTCAGCAATACGTGAACCATGAACTTCCAGATGTTCAAGCTGGATTTAGAAAAGGTAGAGGAACCAGAGATCAAATTGCCAACATCTGCTGGATCGTAGAAAAAGCAAGAGAGTTCCAGAAAAACATGTACTTCTGCTTTATTGACTATGCCAAAGCCTTTTACTGTGTGGATCACAATAAACTGTGGAAAATTCTTCAAGAGATGGAAATACCAGACCACCTTTCCTGCCTCCAGAGAAATCTGTATGCAAGTTGAGAAGCAACAGTTAGAACTGGACATGGAACAACAGACTGGTACCAATCGGAAAGGAGTACGTCAAGGCTGTATATTGTCACCCTGCTTATTTAGCTTATATGCAGTGTACATCATGCAAAATGCCAGGCTGGATGAAGCACAAGCCGGAATCAAGATTGCTGGGAGAAATATCAATAACCTCAGATATGCAGATGACACCACCCTTATGGCAGAAAGTGAAGAAGAACTAAAGAGCCTCTTGATGAAAGTGAAAGAGGAGAGTGAAAAAGTTGGCTTAAAGCTCAACATTCAGAAAACTAAGATCACGGTATCTGGTCCCATCACTTCATGGCAAATAGATGGGGAAACAATGGAAATAGTGACAGACTTTATTTTGGGGGGCTCCAAAATCACTGCAGATGGTGATTGCAGCCATGAGATTAAAACACACTTGCTCCTTGGAAGAAAAGCAATGACCAACCTAGACAGCATATTAAAATGCAGAGACTTTACTTTGCCAACAAAGGTCTGTCTAGTCAAAGCTATGGTTTTTCCAGTAGTCATGTATGGATGTGAGAGTTGGACCATAAAGAAGGCTGAACACCAAAGAATTGATGCTTTTGAACTGTGGTGTTGGAGAAGACTCTTGAGAGTCCCTTGACTGCAAGGAGATCAAACCAGTCAATCCTGAAGGAAATCAGTCCTGAATGTTCATTGTAAGGATTGAAGCTGAAGCTGAAACTCCAATACTTTGGCCACCTGATGTGAAGAACTGACTCATTGGAAAAGACTCTGATGCTGGGAAAGGCTGAAGGCAGGAGGAGAAGGATGAGATGTTTGGATGGCATCACTGACTCGATGGACATGAGATTGAGCGAACTCAGGGAGTTGGTGATGGACAGAGAAGCCCAGTGTGTTGCAGTCCATGGGTCGCAAAGAGTCAGACGCGCCTGAACTGAGGTGGAGCCGGTGCTGGGTGGGGCTAAGATCTGACTCCACCTCCAGTGGCGGGCGCACAGGGTTAGGGGCAGGGTTCAGACCCAGGTTGGGACAGGGCCCTGAACTACAACGGGGTGTGATATAGAGGCGACAGCTTATGGGCGAGGGCCTGAAAGGGACGGGGCGAACAGAAGCAGGACCTGAGGTGGGAAGTTGCCCTTAGAAAGGGGTGGGGTGAGTAGCAGGGCCAGGTGGAGCCCCAGGAGGATGTGCCTGTAAGGGAAGCCAGAAATGAGGCTGGGCCTAAAAGGAGGTGCAAAGCCTGGGGTTTCTGGAGAGCCAGGGATGGGACAGGGCTGGGTGTGAACGGCTGGTGCCTGCGGATGGCCCCGAGCCTGACCTCCCTCCCCTTTGTCTACAGCAGATCAACCAAGATTTGAACATCCAGCTGCTGAAGGATGGCTACCGGTTAGATGAAATCCCCGACGACGAGGACCTGGACCTCATTCCCCCCAAGTCCGTGAACCCCACCTGCATGTGCTGCCAGGCCACGTCCTCCACCGCCTGCCACATCCAGTAGCGGGCGGGGCCGCTGCGGCCGCCGGGGTGGGGCCGCCAGGGGCGAGCTTGGACCCTGCAGGGGCCAACCCCTCCCCTGCTCGTCCACTTGCCCCCCGGGGCCCCGCGCCCCCTACAGCCGCCAACCTCGTAACAGTCATTGCTTCCTCCTATGGTAGGACGTGTACCTCTGTGTGTTCATGGAGCCGGAGAAACCAAAACCGGGTCTCTCTCCACCCAGGGGGGCTGAGGAGGGGAGGGCTGTTTGTTCAGTTACTTGGGGGACCTTGCCCAGCATCCTGCCCCCTCCCTGAAGCCTGTCTAGTGGAGGAAAGGGGTGACTGGACTTCGTGGAGGCTAACGGTAATGAGTAAGGGGCAGGATCACGAAGCCAGGGGTTTGGCTCCACTGCAGTGAAGCCAGGAACCCCCAGCACCAGCCAAGGAAAGGGGCTGGGAGGGAGAAAGGTCCAGGCCAACAGGGTCAGGGCCCAGCCCCACAGAGCCGCCTCCACATGCTCCCTTGCTGGCCCATGTACCATTTGCGTTTCTCCCCTCATCTCCAGATGGGAAGTCTGGCAAAGCTGCCCAGTGGGATATTGTCCCCCATCCATCGGATCACTGCCATCTTCCTCATCTTTGCCCCATTCACCTCCTTCCTTGCTGTCTGGATTGTGTGGCGGGTGAGGTGGGCCTTAGAGACAGCCAGAGTTTAGGTGGTGTGATCCGTCCTCAGCTGCCCCTAACTAACACATCTATCTCTCTGCACCCCTTCCCATGCCCCCCACATTTCTGTTCTGTTCATCTGTCCTGGGCTGGAAGCAGGAGGTAAGGCTGGCCTCAAAAGCCCCATTGTGGTCTTACTCTAGCACAAGATCCTAGAGGCTGTTCCCCAGGAAGAATCTTCAAGAAAGCAAGCCTGGGAGAATACAGTGGCAGCAGGTGTATGGTGGGGATGGCTTGGCAGAATGTGTGTGCACCTGGAGCTGTCAGAGCGTGTGTCTGCATCTCTGGGCTGGGCCTGTCTCTCTAGATGACTGTGGTGACCATGGTGGGGAAATGACTGTGTGACCTGTTAACAGTGTGAGAGGCTGCTCAGCAGTTCAGTGGACCAACAGCCCTGGGCTGGGGGGTCAGAAGTCTGAGTTCTGGTCCTCGCTCCAGCATGCTTCCTCTTACCTCCAACAAGTCAGTTATGTTCTGGGCCTTCTGTTTCCTCCATGGTATAGTGAGCAGCATCTGAAATTATTTTGAAGGTTATTTCAAACCTGAAGAAATTTCTTCACAGGAATTTCCTTGGAGGTGGATAGGGAGGTCTCTGGGTGTCTTCAGGTATACCTGGGGTCTTCCTGAGCTGCATGTCTGTGTGGAGAAAAGAGGGGCAAGTTCCTGTGGGACCTGTGTATGTCTGAATACATGTGGATCTTTGGGGGAATGTGAGTGTGTGTGTCTGTGAATGTATATGTATATGTGGGTATCTATTGTGTGTGTAGCTGTACCTGTGTGTGTAACTGTACCTACGTGTGTAGCTGCATACAGTGTATAGCTGTATCTATGGGGTGTGTGAGAGTCAGCATGTATGTACCTACTGCTGCTTCTGCCACTGTTACTCATTGGTGGAGGGGCGGAGGTGGTGGCCAGAAAAGCTGAGGATGAAAATCAAGAGGGAGGAGGGGACCAAGGCCCTGTCCTGGGCCTGGGCAATACAGACCTGCCCCAGGTGAAGAAAAACGAAAGCTCAGATGGCCTACACCCGCTCAGGTCTCTGCTCCTTGAACCTCATATCCCAGGGCCAGTCCTCAGGCTGACCCCATCCCGCACACGCTGGCCAGTCCACTCTAATACATACCACTCACATGCTGCAAGTGTGCGCAGGCCACACCCACAGCCCAGTCCCTGGCTGCCATCCTGGGAGGCTGGAAAGGGGAGAGGGCAGAGAGAAGAGAGAGCAAGGCTGCTGGCTTAGGAAGGGTATCACCTCTCCCTGCACCACACCCAGGGGCTGCCAGCTCCCTTCAACTTCTCCAACCCAACCCCACCCCCTCTTAGTTCAGGGACCCTGGTTAGATGATGAGGAAATGCCAAAGGGAGGCAAAGGACAGAGAAGTCAGCTGCAGGACTCACATGGCCCAGACTGGCCCCCATCTGAGCCCATTGCTCCCACCCTGATCAGCAGACCCACCCCCTGTCATCTGGGCACCAGAGCCATGCTTCCTACTACCACCACCCCAGGCTCCTTGACTCACCCTTCAAGAACACGGGTACCTCCTCTTTTCCAGGCAGGGCCCCCACCAGGGCTCATTTAGACTGCTGCCTTTGCTGCTGACATGCTGTGTGACTCTGGCCCACTGCTCAACCTCTCTGGCCCTGAGGAACAAGGGAAAGGCTCCCTCCCCACAAGATATACCTAATCCCCTGGCAGACAGGGGCTTCTCGCTGAGGCCATGTGGTGGAGAGAAGTAGGAAGCTGGTGGCTAGTACCCTCTGGGTGTAGGGAGAGTGCGCAGTTCCCACCTTCCTACCCAGGAGGTTGGAGGGGAGAACGGAGGCCTTGGTTTGCCCCTGTCGCCCTCCCCCTTGTAGATACTGCCTTAACACTCCCTGCCCTCAGCACTGGCTGCCACCCAGCCAGGTTTCTCCGTGCTCACTAATTTATTTCCAGGAAGGTGTGTGGAAGACATGAGCCGTGTATAATATTTTTTTTAACATTTCCATCGCAGTATTGACCATCATCCTTGGTTGTGTATCGTGTAACACAAATAATGATATTAAAAGCATCAAACAAAGCTAGCCTCAGCTCCCTACCTGGGGTCGGGGCCAGGGGCAGATGGGCCGGGAAGGGCAGAGAACTGACCCTCTGAGCTTCACCCCTCAGAATCTCCATTCCTCTTCACCACAGTGAGAAGCTTGGCCTAGAAGGTCTCTGGGGACCTTGTGAACTCTTGGAAATTGGGCCCTTTTGAGAGGCTGAAGGCAGGAAGAGACTGGGATGGGGAGTGAATCTTCACCTCCCCCGGAGATGGGGCTGAGCCAGATGATATCATAATGGGCAGTGCCCATCGTAGAGAGGGAATCAGGGTGGGGTAGGAGCAAGAAGGCTGAGAGGGAGGGAAGCTGAAAGACCCTCCACAGGAGGGGGTCACAGCAGCTAGGGGTACCTGCTGGGCTGTCTGGAAAAGAAGGGGTGGTCACTGATGTCTTGCAGGAGCCCTTGGTAGGTAGAGCCCACCACGGCGTCCCCCAGACCCCACTATGTTCCTCTTTTCCCGAAAGACCAAGACCCCCATCAGCACCTACAGTGACTCCTACAGGGCCCCTACCTCTATCAAGGAGGTCTACAAGGACCCACCTCTATGGGCCTGGGAAGCCAACAAGTTTGTGACCCCGGTAAGTGGCAAGCTGGTGTGGGAGGTTTGGGGGAGTGCAGTCCAGAATGTATGGCTGTGGGTGTCTGGATGACTGATGGTGTGGCTGTCATTGTGTGTTTGTAATTATTTGTAGTTTTGTGTGTATGTGATTCATTTGCTTAGGCATAGAACTTCTAATAATATATATAAAGTAGTACAAGATCCTGCCCTCATGGTACCTTACTACTCCACCAGGATAGGGGATGGAGAGATACAGATGATAAGAAATAAACAAGATTGTCCAAAATTCTGTAAAGGAAATAAACATGGCACTGGAAATGAAAAGTCAGAGAGAGCTACTTCTATTGAGAGTGATGGAAGAGCTCTCTCTCTCTTTCAAGGTGACATTGAGTTGAGCCTGGAAAAGTGAGCAACAACTAGCTCACCTTTGAGCTATGTGAGGAACTGAAAGAACAGGATTCCAGGCAGAGTGATCAAAAGTGCAAAGGCCCTGAGGCTGCCTGTGGGCTGTGCCTACAGGCATGTTTTTATGCATGCATGTCACAGTCTCCTGTAGTGGAAGACAGGTGGCCAAGTCGGGGTGTGCAGCTTCACAAAATGGAGAGGAGATGTGTGAGTCTAATTGTGACTCTGCCCAAGGAAGATTATCTGTGTGTACCATCCAACACAACTTTGCTGAGTACTTACGTATGCCAGGTACAGTACGGTTACAATCATGTAGGGCCAGGCCCTGCCTCTGGGGAGCTCTCAGCAAGAAATGAACAAAGTGCCCAATGTGAAACATGCAACAGCAGAGGCTTGTGGTGGTAGAAGAATCAGAAAGAAGAGCTCACTCCAGGGACCTGAAGGGTGGGTCTACTAAGAGATCCAGGAGGGACTTCCCTGGTGGGCTAGTCGTTAAGAACGAACCTGCCAATGCAGGAGACACAGGTTAAATCCCTGGTCCAGGAAGATTCCACATGCTACGGAGAAATTAAGCCCATGCTCTGCAACTACTGAGCCTGCAACTAGAGAAAGCTTATGCATAGCAACAAAGACAGTGCAGTCAAAAAATAAATTAATTGATTTTAAAAAGAGAGCCAGGAGGAGGACGCTTTGAGCAGAAGAGATATAAAAACGGGCAACACCGGGGCGGCGACCCACCAGCTACTAAGGACTAGAGCAGAGAGAGAAACCAGCCCTACGGTAAGAGAGGAGCCTGCAGACCATGAAGAGCCACAGGTTGTGTTGCGAAATGTGGTCATAATGCTCCAGGTTTTTGATCCTGGGAGTGTCATGCTTGAATTGTAAGCAACTCTGGCCACAGTGGCAGGAGATTGAAGGGACTGGGACTGAGGGCAGGAAGCCCCATGAGATGAAGGATAAGGGGAGAGGATGTAGGTGGGAGATAAGGAGAGTCTGTAGCAGTGAAAAGGGGAATTGTTGAATAGGAGGACATTTTAAAAATTATTTTTGTAATTACAAAATAAATATATGCCCAATGCAGAAAATTGGGATAACTAAGAGAAGCACAAAGAAAAAGGCCTATAATTCTCGTTACCCAGAATAACCACTGGTAATTTACTACCCTGTGCCCTTTTAGGAAGCAAAAAAATTTGATGAAGGTGGTGTCATGTTGTAGACCATGTTTTGAATCTTGCTTTTTCTGCGAAACCATCTATCAAGTACATTTTCCTGTGTCAAAAATATTCAATAATGTAATTTTAATAACTATGGTGTTTTACTTTATGAATGTACCAAAATATAGTTCAGGAATTTTATATTATTGGAAACTTAGATTGCTTATAAAAGTTTGCTAGTATAGTCATTCTTGTAGATTCTTTGTGTACATCAACTATTCTCTTAGGATAAATTCATAGATATGAAACTGTTGGGAGAAAGGCCACATCCAAAAAACTTTGGATATATTGTTCAGATTGCTGTGATGAGGTCATAATAATCTACATTCCCACCAGCAAGATATGAAAATGCCTGCCTGCTTTTCCAAACTCAATAGAAGAGAATTTTTAGGAAGTAGGTCAACACATCTTGGTCACCATCTGGATGTGAAGATGAGAGAGATTAGGATGATTCCTGGGTTTAGGGCTCTGGAAAACTAGAGGAATGGCAGTGCCACCAACTGAGATTTGGAATGCACAGTAGAGAGAGGTTTGGGGTTCTTCTGGGGGCAAAAATATTCAAGGACTTCCAGGTAAAGATGTCTGATAGGTAGCTGGATATACTTATCCGAAGCAAAGAAAAGAGGTCCGGGCTGCATAGATTTTGAAATCAACATATAGGTGGTAGCTGAAATCATAGGAGTAATTCAGATTGCCAAAAAAGAGTAAGAAAATGGCCAAAGACAGAACTTTGGAGAACATCAATATTCAGGGGGTAGGTAAAGGAAGAAGAGCCATGAAAGGAGACAGTGATAGGAGGAAAAATCCAAGAGAAACCAACAAAGGCAATATTATTAGACAAAGCTCAGTATCAAATGTTGTCAGCACAGAAAGGGATCTCTTGGCTGTAGTAACCCTTAGCCACCTGACTATACAGCTTCGTTGAGTGGAAAGGAATGAAAGTTAAATAGTAGTAGGATTAATAATGAAAGAAAAGGCTTCTGCTTCTGACAGTATGGTGGTCTAAAACCCTGAAGGACGCTCCTGCTTCCAAACAACTAGGTCTTGCATAAAAGTTAATTTTTATTTGGTTTTGGACTGTCAGTGGAGATGAGTGGTAAGTATACTAAGATGACAGGATTGCCCTGAGAACAAATGCCACTATTAGTACTACAAGCAGGAGTTTAAGCCTTAAACTAGCTGCAAGATGGAGCAACCTAAACCTGTAATTCCCAAACTGAACCAGAAAATCCAATGATCCCTGGCTCCCTGCCCCCTCCTCCAGCCCCCACACACACATGTATATATATTCTGTGTTGGAAAATATCTTCAATGTAGGTGTCCAGATACCCTTCAAAGTACAGTCATTCAAATCTGAGCTCATAATAAGAGATATAAGGAAACACACCACCATATGACAGAGGCAGTAGAAACAATAAACAACAGCCTTAAACCTCCGAGGACATAAGATATTGGAATTAACAAAGAATACAAAATAATTATGAGTCTTTAAAAATAAAGTGTGAAATCATCAAGAAGAGCAAGAAATAAGAGATTATGTTCTTAAAAGGACAGACAAATTTTTAAATGAATAGAAATTTTAGAAATAAAAGATACATTTGTTAAAACCAAAAACTCAATGGATAGGTTAAAGAGCTAATTAGACACAGCTTAAGAGTGTCAGTGAGGGTCTTCCCTGGTGGTTCAGTGGTTAAGAATCTGCCTTCCAATGCAGGGGACTCAGGTTCGATCCCTGGTCAGGGACCTAAGATCTCACATGCCAGTAGAGCAGCTAAGTCCACACACAGCAGCTAGAGAGGAGCCCACGTGCCACAACAAAGACCAGGCACAGCCAAAATTTAAAAAAAGAAAAAATTGAGTGTCAGTAAAGTGAAAGAATGAAATAAAATTTTCCAGAATGCAGTACAGAGAGACAGAGAGAAAATATGGAAGAAACATTAAGCAACATGAAAGAAGGGGAAGATCTCACACAACTACTCAGAGTCCTAGTATGAAAGAGCAGAAAGGAGAATAGGCATTATTTAGAAGAAAAGGCTCTGAATTTTCGACAACTAACGAGAAACGAATCCAAGGATTCTTAGGTAACTCGTTCAAAACTGCATACCACCAGCTTAAGAGATGACCTTAAAAACATGCAGAGAGAAATTATTTTCAATGTGTCTTCCTTTCAACACCAATAAACAAATAAGATAAAGACACAGGCAAATAAAAATTAAAACATTTACTACCATAAGATCTACTATAAAAGAATTTCTAAAGGATATACTTTGAGGAAAGGGATATACTAATCACAAAAGGAAAATGTGAGATACAAGAAGGAATGATGAGCTAAGAAATTGGTAAATGAGATCAATTTAAGCAAAACTGTCCACAGAAAATCATTATAATGATTTTAGCTTGTAAAATTTAAAGAAAGAACCAAAATATTGGAAAACAATACCGTGTAAATTGTATATTGGAAAACAATATCATGTAAGATACAAGGATAGGAAAGGAATTTTTATAAAAACTGTCATTATTCAATTATTCACAGATGATACAGTTGTACATATAGAATCTGAAAATTATTCAAATAAGAATTTAGAAAGTCAGATGAATATAAGATAAGTCAACCACATTTCTTTACATCAAAAACAAGTATTTAGGAAGCATAATCTTAAAGTATAAATCATCTGAGCATCAAAGAGTAAAAGTAGAAATAAATAACAGTCTATGCAAAACTGTATGGATAATATTATAAAACTTTGAATACTTTAAGAAAATATTTAAATGAAGAGTCATAGCATTCTCTTGGAGAGGAAAAGTCACTAACATAGAGATTCAATACAATTCTGATTAAAATCTGAATAAGATTCTTTGAAGAATTTGTCAACCTGTTTCTAAAATTTATAGAGAAGAGCCAAGGCCCAAGACTAGCTAAAACACACCTGAAGAAAACGAGGACTTGCTTTATCAGATAATAATATTTATTACCAATGTATAGAAATTCATAAAGCATGGTATTACTGAAGGGTTACACAAACTGATTAATGGAATAAAATAGACCAGAAATGGAGCCACACATAAATGGAAACAATATGCAACAGAGATGATTGAAAATAAAGCTATGGGAAAAGATGTATCAGGATGGGGTAGCTTTGCAAATATGTGGGAGGGACTTCCCTGGTTGCAGGGAATGCAGGTTCAATCCCTGGTTGAGGAGCTAAGATCCCACATGCTGCAGAGCAACTAAGCCTGCACACTGCAACTACCCAGCTGGTGCCATCTGGAGCCTACATGCTGCAACTAGAGAAGCCCCCACCCCACAACAAAAGGTCCCGTGTGCCGCAACTAAAACCCAACACACCCAAGTAAATAAATACTTTAAAAATTTGTGGGAGAAGGTAGATTACTCAATGAGACAACTCATTACCCATGTGGATTAAAAATAAAATTGATCCCTAATTCACCCCAAGCACAAGAAGCAGTTCCTGACAAATTAAGACTTAAATATAGCAAGTAAAACTGTATAGCTTTAGAAGAAATTATATATTATCTCCATTATTTTAGATTATGGGTAGATTTCCTAAGTCACAAAAGCACTACCTAAGAGATTAATAAATTCAATTATATTAAAATTAAGAACATACGTTCATCAAAAGACACCAAAAAGAAAATGAAGATATAAGCCATAAACTGAGAGATGATATTTGCAACCTGTAACTGACAAAAGAATATGTAGAATGTATAAAGGATTATAATTCTCTGGGTTAAGATTGAGCACATGTTTTGACTCCTTCCTAAAACTCCTCTAAAACTACAATAAGTGGACATTTAAGACATCAGTTCACAAAAATAGTGAAAAAGTGGGACAATGACAACAAAATTTCAGAAGCTGGAAAGTGTGATAGTTAAGTAACTGACAACAGTTCTGAGAAAGCTGAATCCAAATCTAACAGTGGGAAAACACAAGGCATAATTCAATTTAAAACTGCGGAATTTTCAAAAGGTTCAGAAATTAGTAATATTAGGCTTCCTGAAACTGAATATGGGACAGGACCAAGGCTGAAACAATGATTTGAACGCTGTTAAAAAGCAATTAAAGGGACTCCTCTGGTGGTCCAGTGGTTAAGACTCCATGCTGCAAATGCAGAGTGTACAGGTTTGATCCCTGGCTGGCGGAATTTGGGAACTAGAATCCTGCATAATGCTTGGCTTGAACAAAATAAAAAGAAACAATTAAAACCACTAACTCCCTCCTCTATTCCATGCCATAGGGTGACTACTTGCCCATCTCTGCAAAAGTCAGAAGGCTTATTTTCTGGCAAGGATCTCAGGACTGGGAATTCCAGGCCCAGCTAAGGTCAGGGTACCATACTGAAAACAGGTGAACCTCCATATGCTGAATGCTAAAACCCCCAGCAGCCCTATTTTCCACTAGGTTCTCAAAACACTTGCAGCCAGATACAACTCTCAAGCCAAAGATTGAAAGAGTTCAGAGAGATCTGATCAACCCAAAAGAAAAGACTTATAGATACTGACAGAGTTTGCAACAAATAGTCTAGCCAGACCAGCCTACAGTGATGCCCACCCACAGCTCAAAGCCTTCAGTAAGTCTTTATAGTCTCCTATTCATGAACAGACAATCAAAGATTATAAATATCTGAGGAAAGCCTCAAAGGGAAACACTGAAGATATCTGTGGGTTCTTTTAAATGACTACGTGTGTATGTGCGCGCGCACACGTCTGTGGGTTTGTGAGCATGTCTGAGTGTCTATGGATCCGTGAGGATGTCTGACTGTGTTTGCATAGATGTACATCTGTACGTGTGTCTACGAGTGTATCTGGGTGCACAGATCTATGTGTCTGGATGTGCATGTGTTTGTGTGTGTGTGTAAAACTCAGGGGAGTGCTAAATCTTGGGGCCCCTTCACCCATATGGAGTATGACTGTGCAGTATCTGCCCACAGAACAAAACCTCAGTTGGCATGCAGGATCCAAGAAGCCCTTCAGCTGAGGGATTTTCAGGGGCCTAGGAGCCCCTGCCTTCTTTCCCTAGGGGAGAAGGCAATGGCACCCCACTCCAGTACTCTTGCCTGGAAAATCCCATGGACGGAGGAGCCTGGTAGGCTACAGTCCATGGGGTCGTGAAGAGTCAGACATGATTGAGCGACTTCACTTTCACTTTTCACTTTCATGGATTGGAGAAGGAAATGGCAACCCACGCCAGTGTTCTTGCCTGGAGAATCCCAGGGACGGCAGGGCCTGGTGGGCTGCCATCTATGGGGTCACACAGAGTCAGACACGACTGAAGCAACAGCAGCAGCAGCAGCAGCAGGAGCGCTAGGAGCAGCAAGTTCTCACCCCTAGCCAAGAGAAGCCTCTGCTTTTTAGATCACACAGGGGAAGTGTGGTAGCATCACCACCCCAGCACCTTGCTGCCCGCCATGATGAGGAAGTCCTTTCCAGTATTTGACTTTGCTGGGTGTCCCACCTCTGTAACCCAGCTGCCTTTCATCCTGAATGCCTGCAGAGACATGGGCCCACAACTAACCTGGCAATCTACATTTAGCTGAGGAGAAGGGAGCCTCCAAAGGGAGACCTTGATCTGGAATTCGGGGTGAGAGGATAAGATGAGGTGAACCCCAAGATGCAGAGGGACCTAGAGTCTGAACCAAGATCAGGGGAAAAGTCAGGCTAGGAGGAAGAATAGCACAACGTGGATGTCAGGGTCAACCATAATACTGGTGTCAAGATGAGAGCCACAGCAGAATTCACCTCAGGCTGGAGTCAGAGAATGCGATTTTTTTTTTTTTTTTTTTTTTTGAGAATTCGATTTTTAAAGTAGGTGCCCCTCTGGCCCCATTCTTCTTCTCCTTTAGGGTGCCAGATTCTTCGAGAGTCCTCCCTATCCTAAACACCTGCCTAAGGCAGTCAGCTCCCAGGGCAGCCAACCTGTTCTGAGGCTCCAGGTTCTACCACAGGTCTACTGCTCTGTCGGGGGAGACCCAGATCCTGAGCCCAGGCAGCACACAGTCTGAAAGAAAGAAGACAGAACACCCAGCTCTGCCCTTTAGAAGTCCTAGTCAAGGAAAGGACAGGAATGAGAACATCAGGAAATCACTCTGACTGAGGGCAAATGTCAGGTTCTGAGTCCTTAGATGGAAGAAAGGGTGACTCAAGCAAAGCTGGCCTGGACATCCCTCCAGCATAGGGAAAGGGGTGGAACACCCACCTGGGCTGACCTCAAGAGCTAAATCTAGGTCCAGCAGGATACCAAGACTGGGGTCTCCATGCACCTAGCCATCTCTTCCCCTCTCCCCTTGCCCAGGGCCTGACTCACACTGCACAGCGCCATGTGGATCCTGACGCCCTGCAGAAGATGCTCAAGTGTGCTGTGCAGGACTACAGCTACAAGGGTTCCATACCAAGCCACCCCTACTTCCCTGAGAAATACTGGCTCTGTCCAGAGGAAGGTAGGGCCTCACCACTCATCCATTCAGTGACCCCAACAAAGACCCTACACCTGAACCCAACTTGAATCCTGACCTCCACCCTGGTCCTATCCCCATCCACAACCTGGCTTTCTATTCTTACCTCCCCCATTCTAACTTGAGTCCCAACCATCTGGCCTGACCCTGACCCTGACCCCTGATCCTGGAGGAGGAAATCCAGGCTCTACCTTTTGGGAGTTCCCAGTCTGTGCCAAAGAACTGGAAGAGGCCTTGGTCTTATCCCTAGAGCAAGGGAGGGAGCATTAACCTCCTCCAAACAAATTCCTCCATGTGTATTCTGGGTGCCATCTTTTCCCATCTTCTTGGTGGCCCTGTTCCATCAGTTTCCCCTTCTCTCCTGCATCCTCCTGCCCCCCCCACACCTCTCTCCCCTCAATCTGGAAGACTTTTCTAATTTTCCTCTGCCTAAAAATGATCTCTTGCTCCTCCCACTAACAGCCAAGATTCTTGAAAATAAGAGTCACTCCTTATGCCTTATGAGAAATCATCTTTCTCATTTGGTTAGGTGTTTATTATTTGTCTCCCTATACATTCCAAAAGAGCAGAAAGTCTTGTTTTATTTAGAACTGGGCCCCCTCCATCCAGAATAGCATCAGGCTTCCTAAGTATTTGTTGAATGAATTGATTAATGTTCAATTGAAATTGGGAATCTGCATCTCCGACACTTATATTTAATGTTATTAAAATTGATCTTGTATGGTTCCAGTTAGCTCATCCATGGGACTCTTCAGTGTTTTCCTTATGAGACCTACCCTGTGCATTTCACTCTGACAACTCTCTACTTTGTGAAACTCCTTCCCTCCATCTGTGAAAGGAAGATGTGAAACCCCACGAGCTTCTCTGATGCCTCAATTTCCTGGGTCTCTTGTCTAATCATTCTGGAAACATAGGGTTTCTCGGGGTGCTGATCTGAGCCTTCTTTCATTTCTCTCCTGAGACCATTTAATTTAACCCACAACTTTAATTACTGACAACTCCAAGTCTTTATTTCCAGCCTTGACCTCTCACCAGAATTCCACTCTCCTTTAGCTGATTATGATCAGATTTACCTAAATGGCCCCAAACACTTCAAACTCAGTGTGTCCAACCCTCCACCCGGACCCCTCAGTCCCAACACACTGCCCCACATGCACACACACCTGCTCTTCCTCTATGGCCCCTAGACCTGTGCTCCTAATCTCTCAGGTATGTTCTTTCACTGTTAGTGGGGTGGATCACAGAGGAACTTACAGGACAGACTTAGGTGACTGGGTGGGTGCAGCTTTGGAGGGTTTTTACATGGGGATTTTCATTTATGATAAGTGCCAAAATTTCTATGTAGAGATTGGATTGTAGGATTTCAAAATGAGGTAGGAAGATCAATAGACTAATAGCAATAATAATCACAATAATAATGATGATGATAGTATTCTGTGTGCCAGGCATTGTTCTGTGTTTTACATATAATAACTTATTTAAATCTCACAATAACCCTATGGGGTAGATAGTATTATTAGTCCCATATTAAAAGTAAGGAAACAGAGACAAGATGAAATTAACTAGATCAAGGTCACACATAGTTAATATCTGGCAGAGCTGAAATTAGAACCACAGGAGTCTTTCTGCAGAGTCCATTCTATTAACCATGACATTATTGTCTCCTGGCTTAGGCACTGTGGAAATACAGGAGTAAGATCATGGGGGATTGGAGGAAAGAATAGACTCAAGTGATTTTAAGGAGGCAGAGTAAGCAGACTTTGAGCCTGCATGTGGAAGATGAGAGGGAAGATTTGGAAGGAGGCCCATTTCCAGGGTTTCCACGTTTGCTGATTCAGAGAGGTTGGTGCTAGAATGAAAAGTAACCAGCTCAAAGGACACAGACCCCACTCAGAAGCTTGCTTTAGATGGGATTCAGGCTGCATCTCAGTATCTAAGACAAATGTGGGGCCAGGATGGGCTTTTCTGACCTAAGGGAGATTAGTGGGAGTCCAGCTTTGTGGTAGGGATCAGAGGAGAGACATTTAGGGGCTCCCCAGATCCTAGGATAGGATAAGGAGTAATCCTAGGGAAAAAAAAAAAGAATAAGGAGTAATCCTATCTTATATATCTCCACCCCTGTGATCAAGCAGACAGATGCAACCCAAACTACCTGTGTGGCAACCCAAACTACCTGTGCAGTAACCAGTATAACACATGGAGGATGGGACCTTACAACTGCTGGAACAAATGTACCACATACCTTCCCCGGCTGCCTAAGGTACCAACTGTGCCCAGCAAAGATGCCTGGGGTCTGGGATGGCACCCCCACCATCTGCCTCCCAAATCACAGGGTCTGACATTTCACCATTAGTTTCTCATCCCTTTCCCACCAAGGTTCCACGGCCTTTTCCCACTTGTGAGACTAGCTAGGTTTATATTCTCTAGGAAACAAGGGAGCTCAGGAGTGAAGCTGTGCCAGGCCCCTGCATCCCAATCTCTAGGAACTGGGTCTCCAGGGTCCCAATCTCTGGGTAGGCTGTGTGGAGACAGGGGCTGGTGCAAACTCCTTGATGTGCTACCTTCCTGAAGCTTGCCACCTGGCCCCTCTCTAGTGGTCTGGCCAAGGAGTCAGTGATAGGCTGAGTCTACTTGCTCCTCTCTCCCCTCCTTTGTGATGATAACAAGGACAAAAGGAGGCAAAATAAGGCTATCCAGAGACAGACCAGATAGATTCAGGACAGTCTTCCAAGGAGATAGGAAAGAGTCCGGACATGACCTCAGGCATCAAGAAAGAAGGAATATGAGAGGATTGCAGGCTAGAATAGGGGCTCTTAGCTATAGGTTGATGGTTGACCTCAGGTTAACTGAACCCTTCTGAATTAGAACTTCCTCAAGAATCAGAATTTTTCACAAGGTCCCCAAATGATTCTGATGGACAGGCAACAATGCAATATTTAAAAACTCCTTTTAGAGAGACACGGAGACACAGAGACGGCTAGATAAGGAGGGGTCAAATCAAAGGCAAACGCTGAGACAGGGATGGCAGGGACCCAGGTCCAGACCGGGTCCACCTACAGCTCCACTTCCCCCACCTTTCCCAGGGAGGCGGAGTGAACTGCGTTGCCTGGCGACAACCCCAAACACTCAGAGCTTTGGAGAGTAGAAGGCGCGGCCTGGGACTAGTCGGGGTGTTCTGGGAGAACCCACCAAGGGAGGAATTCTTCCGGGTCAGAACTTGAGGTAGCGTTTGTGCCACTTACAGGAGGCCGGGATGGAGACAGTGGTTCGAGGAATGCCCTTGGTGTATCCTCCTAAGCCGGAGCGACTCAATGCCTACGGTAACAGAGGGAGGGAAAGTGGAGGGAGAAGGGTAGACCAGAAGGCCGGAGGGATGGAGACTCGAGATATGGAACAAATGTTGAGGACCCTGAAGAGGTTGTAACCTTATCTCGGCTTGTGTCTCCATCTCTTCCTGTCTCTGACCTCCTCTCTGGCCGTTCCTGTGACTCTGTGTCTGGGTCTCCCGGGCTCGGGGCTCGCGGGCGCAGAGCGCGAGGTAGTGGTGAACATGCTGAACTCGCTGTCACGAAACCAGCCGCTGCCGCAGATCACGCCCCGCTGCGGGTGTGTGGACCCGCTGCCGGGCCGCCTGCCCTTTCAGGGATATGAGAGCGCTTGCTCGGGCCGCCACTATTGTCTGCGTGGGATGGACTACTGTGTCTCCGGGCCACCCTGCACTGAACGCCGCCTGCGGCCTTTATGCACAGAGCTACCTACTGTAAGGTTCGCAGGGCCGAGCTGTCGGCGGACCCCGCCCCCAAACAAGCCCCGCCCCCAGAGCCCAGCCCTACCACGCCACCTCCCCTGCGGGCTCAGCATCCCGCGCCACTTCTAGCTCTGCTCGGCCTCTGTGCCAGACCCCACTCCGCCTCCAACCCGCGCGGTCCCCTTACTGGGCGCCTCCCTGTCCCTTCCTCGGGCCTCATGGCCTGAGCAGACTGCTGAGGCGAGAGACCTGCACAAACTGGGCTCAAGGTCCACCTGACTCTTGTTTGTCTTCTGGAGGCTCCGCCGGAGAGCTTCTTGGAGGAACAAACCCCGCGCACCAATTTCATCCCGTTCCCTCGCTCGCAGGCCCTGCCCCCTACCTGGCCACCAGGCCGTGGAGACGCAGGTTCTAGCTTGCGGAGAGCCACGTGTCCTCAGAATAGTGTCCCCTATTCCTGGGCCTCGTGGTTGGTACATCGGCAGGGTTATCGTTGGGTTCTAAGAGGGCGAGGAAATGGTGACTGCGTGGGTAACAGAAGGGTCCTGGCCTCCTCGGAGCCCAGCACCACCTCCGGAGATAGACAGCCTCGCGTGTTATTGTGGAGGAAACTGAGGCTCGGGCACTCAGCAAAAGCTCAGATTGCCATCTATCTCCCTGCACTTGGCTTTAGATAAGGCGGGCTGAGCCTGGGAGAACTCCAACATCCGCGTCTGCCTAGAGAGCTGCGAAAGGGGGAGAGGGTCCTGAACTCTGTCCCTAACACTGTGGGGATACCCCGTCCCTCCCCAGGCTGGGAGAGCCTGATATATTGAGCGAAACTGGGTTTTATCACTCACAAGGGTGTGGAAGAAGGAGAAAGTGCTTAAGCCTTTCTCGACAAGCTTATCGCCTTGTCGATAAGCGAGGATCCAGGATCCTCAATGACTGGACCTCCAACCCTCCCCAGAGTACAGCCTTCTCCGTGGCCCAGCCTGGGCGGCAGAAACCAGGCCTTGTGGGGAGAGGGACTTCCAGGTGTCTTCCCGGAGGCAATACTTCGAGGAGATCTTGAAGGGCCAGGAGGCTGGAGGGGAGGATCTCCTAGCCGGAGGACAGACACCTGAAACGCGGCTCAGGGTCTTGGTCTGGGCTGGGGTGTGGAGAGAAATCAAAAGGCCTTCCTGCCCACCGTTTCTTCCTTCAGGAGTGTGTCTCCCTGCGAGCACCGATCCGGAATGCAATGTGCTGTTATAACTCCCCAGCCGTCGTACTACCCCTGTCCGAACCTTAGGTAAGTCTTGCGCACACACATGCAAATTCGCACCCACAAAAGAAGCTGTAACCTTGAGTGGCGGGGCACCCAGGGACTAGCTGGGATAAGAACTGTTCGCTGTAATGCACCGACGGGACGATGACACAAGGGGGCGCTAGTGCCATGGGGAAGTCAAACTGGCAACTAAACGAGAGCCCCAGGAGAGGGCATGGAGATTGGCATTGAAGAGTTACAGGTTGGCAGTGGGGCTTAGAGTCAAGAGATCAGGGTGTTAGGTTCAGGGCTTGAATTAAAGGGTTCAGTTCAGTCGCTCAGTTGTGTCCGACTCTTTGCGACCCCATGGACTGTAGCATGCCAGGCTTCCCTGTCCATCACCAACTTCCAGAGTTTGCTCAAACTCATGTCCATCAATCCAGTGATGCCAGCCAACCATCTCATCCTCTGTCATCCCCCTCTCCTGCCTTCAATCTCGCCCAGCATCAGGGTCTTTTCCAATGAGTCAGTTCTTCCCAAAGTATTGGAGTTTCAGCTTCAGCATCAGTCCTTCCAGTGAATATTCAGGACTGATTTCCTTTAGGATTGGCTGTTTGATCTCCTTGCAGTCAAGGGACTCTCAAGAGTCTTCTCCAACACCACAGTTCAAAAACATCAATTGATGTTTTTGAATTAAAGGGTAGGAAGTCAATGTTAGGGAGTGGGTATTGGGAATCAAAAATTTAACAGTAGTACCTGAGGTCAAGAGGTCAATGTTGGAGCCTAGGGTCAGTATTAGGGCAAAATGTTGGGATAAGATTAACATTGAGAATTGGAGTCAGATATATGAGGGTCCAAAAGGGCTGACCCATCTCTCCCCACAGATGGGACACAAGTCACTTCAAGAAGACCGGTGGTTCCCAGAGAAACAACTATGTTGTCCACCCTGAATTTGTGTCTGAGACCTATCCTGACTACCACTGCTGGTAGAAGCCGGGGCTGGCCAGGCCAAGGGGGCTGAACAATAAATAAATTCTTCACCCTAAAGGCTGCCTGCAGTGTCCTCACCCAGCAGGGCTGGCATGAGGAGTCAGTCACTCAGGCCTCTGCCACGCCTCGTCAGCGGAGATGCAGTTTCTCAAAGTCATCCTGCACTGAGCCCTCCCCACCCCATCATCTCAGTAGTTTCCATGGGTGGCACTGAGTGCCCTCCTGACACATAACAGTAGCTTATGAGGGGCATGTCCTCCTCCTTTCCATTCCAGAGCCCAAACTAATGGGCCCACCTAGCCACTCAGGAGGTCCCATTCACCTCCCATCCCAGGAGGGCACAACTGACATTTCCCCAATATCCTCCAACCTAGATGTCCCATCACCCCCATATCTCAGTGGACCAGAATCCTCCATCCTGCAGTCAGAGCCATGTCCCTTACTCAATCTCTTAATCTCTGTCCCCAGAGTCTCCATCACAGCCACCCTAAAGTCTATACAGAACCCCTTACTGCCCTCCCCGACCCAAGTCCAAGGGGTGGGTTCCAGAACAATTTTGGAAGATTTCGTGACCAAGAAATCTTGGCCCAACAAGGCCCTGTTTCTCTGTCCCTCAAGAAGCAAGGTTTGGGGTGTTCTGGAGTCTCTAGGGTCTTTGGTATTTTTTCACCCCATTCCTCCTGGGTGCAGGTGTATGCTGGGGCACACCCACCTCCTCACAGCACAGGCACTTATAATGGCTGTCACCAAGGGAAGTGATTGGGGGAAGACTTTGCAAAATACCGAGCAGAATCTGGTCTTCTCAGTCCCTAACCTCAGACATTGCTGGTCTGATCCGGTGGGAACTGATAGGTCAGGCCTCCCGGATGATGGAACAAGGCTACATTCCGTGGGGTCCTTGATTGGATCCAACCTGTATTGAACCGCTGGGATCTTCCCAGAATCCCCCTACCCTTTTTACACATGGGAAAAGAGCTGATGAGAGCGTTATACCAAGACGGCCTCAACCTGCCCAAACTGGAGGAAAAAGAATCCCGAGAGCCAGCTCTGCCCCATTACCCTGAGGCTCGCGCCTTCTCTTACACATCCCAAATTTAGCCTTGGAGGTGTGACAATCCTAACATTCGGCAGCTGCACTTTCCTCCAGAACTACACTTCCCAGCAGGCCCGGGGCAGAGCCCCCCCGCCCCAGCGTGTGGCTGAGCAACAGTTCACCAGGGGCGGGCCTGCAGGCGAGTGGGGCGGGGACTAGGGGGGGGCGGGGAAGGGGGTGGTGAGCCGGGAAGCACCAGGCAGGCTGGCCTGAGCTGCCCCGAGCTGCCCCGAGCTGGGCAAAGAGCAGAGAGGGGAAGGTAGGGTCTAAGGGGCGTGGCCTCTAGTCCGCGTGACAATGTGGGAGGATGGTCCGACGCCAGCGGTGGAGCTGGACTTCGAGACTAGGCGAGTCCGAATGACCGGGGCGTGGCCGAGCAGCCAGGGGGCGGGGCCTGAGGACGGCCTCAGCAGTCCCCAGCGAGGCAGCGCCCCGAGTCGCACCGTAGCAGCTCAACTTCTGCGAGCTTGGAGGGGATCTGCGGTAGCCTCCCTTCACCCCCACTTCTGGGGTCACTGCCGTGAGTGAGCCCCGCGGGAAGACCTTGGGTGGAGGGTGCTGGGGGAGAGTATTTCCTGCACTTTCTCTCCTACAGATGAGTAGGTGGGGTGAACCTGGACACCTGAGCTCCTTTTGGGGCCGCGGTCACCAGCTGGCGACCTCAGTCTGTCCCTTCGGACATTATAGCTGCAGCATTGGCAGTGGGTGTAGGGTATTCCAGGCTGTAGGCTCAGTCACTCGATACCCCCGGATCCCTTCGCTGCGCAGGACGGGTAGACGGGCCCGGATCGAGTTGCCTTTGACATTTCCACCCCCACCCTACCCCTGGGAATTGTGTTGGACAAACAACTCAACGTGGAATGGCCTCCCCTCAGTTGGGTTGGGCCTGGCCCTCCCCGTTAGAGCCAGCTAGAGGCCGGAAGCCAAGACTGAGGTTGACCATCAAGTGGGGAGAGGCTTGGCTAGGGCAAACCCCCACCTACCAGTCTTAGCCTGTGGTTGGCCAGATGGCGGAGGCGGCAGATTACAGGGGTCTCCAGAGCCACCGTTAACACCGGAACCACAGTCCCTGTACCAGATGCCGTTAAAATTGCCACTTCCCACCCCCAAGAAGCCTTTCTGGAGCCAGCAGCAGCACCAGCCCTTGGGAGGACAGGCCTCATCATGCCCACATCCACCCAATGGAAGCCTGTCCCACCCCTTTGGCCACAAAGCTCCTTTCCTCTACTGCATTCAGATAGCCAGTCGTTATCTCCCATTCCTAAAACTTACCCTGTAGGGGTTAAACTGGAATTTTGGACTCAGGAAATCTTGCTACCTGCGTGACTTCAAACAAGTTCCTTTTTCTGTTTGGGCCACTATTTCCTCATCTGTAAAGTGGCACTGCTGCTGTGCCCCCCTGTTCAGCATTATTGTTAGGGTTGGATGCCATGGTGGCATTAAGGAGACCAGCACAGGGCCTGTGGGTTTTTGTCCTTCACCAAAGAACCTCAGAACTGTAGTAAGTAAAGATTCTTAGAACCTAAGTGTTTGAAAAGGCTTTTGAGGACACCTTGGTGGCCTCTCCATGCCTCCAGGGGTCAGTAGATGGGTTGGCTTAATATGAACGTTTTGAGGATGAGCTATCTCTCTTATATTAGATACAGACTCTTTCTCCCTAAATGCCCAGAAGGCACCTTGGTTGTCTTGAATGAATTTTGGCAGCCTGGTCCCCCAAAGCCTGCTTTGGGTCTTGCTTAGCTTAAGGGCTTAAGGGTGTCCATGGTGGCTCAGATGGTAAAGAATCTGCCTGCAATGAACCCAGGGTTCGATCCCTGGGTTGGAAAGATCACCTGGAGGCGGGCATGGCAACCCACTCCAGTATTCTTGCCTGGAGAATTCTATGGACAGAGGAGCCTGGTGGGCTACAGTCCATGGGGTCACAAAGAGTCAGACATGACTGAGCGACTAACACTAGCTTAAGGGCATCAGCTAAAGGCTACTGCCTACACTTTCCAGGACTTTTCTAACCTATGCCTACAGGAAGGGAATCCATAGTCAGGTGGGGGAATTTTGAAGGCTTAATCGTGTAGGATGAGAGGAGGGGAGTAAGAGGCTGTTCTAGACCAGCTGGAACTAACCAATTTTGAGAGTTAGGGAAAGGAGCTCAGAGAATAAGGCCCCGAGATAGAACCTCACTGGTAGGGGGTGGGGGAGGATATTGTTGGGAGCTGTATATTGACATCTGGGATCAAACTTCTGATTTGCACTTGGCATTCTTGATAATGTCTTTGGGGGAGGGGGGGAGGTGAGAACCCTGAGCAGTTCTGGAAAGTCTTTGGAAGTCTCTGGGGACTTGGAAACAGACACTGGCATCTGGGAGGAGTCTAATTACTGTTTGTCAGTCTCCTCTTTCCTCCCCACCGCCCCCCTAACCTCCAGCTGGAGCAGGTGGGCAGCTGGCGGGCTGGCAGTGTATATATCTGTGTATGCACCTGGTTGGTGCCATTTCTTTGTTGGACTCTGCCCTGAGGGCTGGGACAAGGGTCAGTAGCCTTGAACAGCAGGTTGGGACACACCTCCACCCAAGTTTGTGTTTCTCTGCAGTCATATCTGAGTTTTTAGCATACAGTATGCATAAGTGTATGTGTGCAGTAGTGGGTGTTTGACTGCCAGAGAGCTGGGGGTGGGGAAAAGAAATTGACCCAAGATGGGTGGGTGAAATTTCCTAAAGCAGGTGGCCTGAAGGATTTAGGTTAAGGAAGGAATGAGATTGGTAGTCATAGGATAGACCTGGGTGGAAATGGAATCAGAAGGACAGGTGAGACCGTGTATGCCTTGAGCCTCAATTTGCAAAGCTTAGTCTTCTGAACATCATGGGGGTCTTGAGCAGCTCCCTGAACTAGGGAGAGATGTAATCTGATAAGTGCTTTAGAAAGATCAGGTTAGTATCTGGGAGCAGAAGGCCTTGGGGGAAAAAGAAGTTGAAATCAGGGAGGCCTATTGAGGAAGTGTTGCAATGGTACAGGAGAGAAATAACAGTGCTCTCACTAGGATAGGAGCAAACAGGACAGTGGGACAGTGCTGGAGACAAAGCCAGGAGGTAACCGGCCCACAGATGTGGGTGCTGGGAGCAAAGCAGGAAGGTGGGCAGGCACAGGGACTCGGTGGTCCTGATGGCTGAGAGCAGAGGGGAGTTTGAGAGCAAAGAGAGGGAGATGTGAGAAGCCACCAAGCCCTCATACTAGGCTCCTGACCCTTTCCTAATGTCCAAAACCCACCCTGCCCCCCGCCCCCAAACCAGGCCCTAGGACTGAGTCTGGCTTCAAGTATCTTGTCTAATCTCCAGATTTAACATGGCTTCTGACTCAAGATTAAATTCCATGTCTGAGCTGTTCCCCTTCCTTTGTCCTCTCCCCCTCCTGCATAGGGAAACCAGCCTACCACTGTGTTAAAGGTCTCAAGGACCTCACAGGCTGGGAAACTAGGCCTTCTCCAGATCCTTCCCCTTCTCATCATCCTGAGCAGCCCCCATGTGTGATCCAGGGAGGCCTGAGTAATTCTGTGATCCTGGACAGCTCCCTGACTCTGTCTGGGTTTGTTCCTCCACCAGGAAAATGGAGATGCATGTCATCTGCCCCTCCCCTTTCAGAAAGTGAAAGTGTTAGTCACTCAGTCATGTCCCACTCTTTGAGACCCCATGGACTGTAGCCAGCCAGGCTCTTCTGTCCATGGAATTTTCCAGGCAAGAATACTGGAGTGGGTTGCCATTCCCTTCTCCAGGGGACTTTCCCAACCTAGGGATCAAGCCCCAGTCTCCTGCGTTGCAGGCAGATTCTTTACCTTCTGAGCTACCTCCCCTTTCAGAGTCCTGACTAATTTTGGCAAGCAGGGTGCCCATGAGAAGGGGTAGGTAAGGTGCAGACAGAACATCCTGGTAAGAGTAAATCCTGACGTCCCAGTATACAACTGCCCAAAATACACACTTGTCTTACAGAACCAAATGTAAATACTATGGAATGAGAAGGCTCAGTTCCACCTCTCTCTTCCCCTTCCTGAATCAGGCCGGCCAGGTTCAGATTGGCTTTGTCGGGTGGCCCCCCTGCCCGCTCCTTCCTTAACTGGGGGCTGATGCCCCAGAATTCTCAGGAGAATTCCCAGGCCTACCCCCGCCGCCGCTCTGGGAGCCACACAGGTCGTAAGACTCCTGAGACCCTCGCAGCCGCAACCATGTACACCTTCTTGCCTGACAACTTTTCCCCTACCAAGCCCAAGCCGTCCAAAGAGCTGAAGCCGCTGCTGGGCTCCGCAGTGCTGGGGCTGCTGCTGGTGTTGGCCGCGGTGGTGGCCTGGTGCTACTACAGCGCCTCTCTACGAAAGGCGGAACGCCTGCGCGCGGAGCTGCTGGACCTCAACCGTGGTGGCTTCTCGATTCGCAACCAGAAGGGCGAGCAGGTGTTCCGCCTGGCCTTCCGCTCGGGCGTCCTGGACCTGGATTCCTGCAGCCGCGACGGCGCCCTGCTTGGCTGCTCTCGCACAGCGGATGGGCGCCCGCTGCACTTCTTCATCCAGACCGTGCGACCCAAGGACACAGTCATGTGCTACCGCGTGCGCTGGGAGGAGGCGGCTCCAGGGCGCGCGGTGGAGCACGCCATGTTCCTGGGCGATGCTGGGGCGCACTGGTACGGCGGCGCCGAGATGAAGACCCAGCACTGGCCCATCCGCCTGGACGGCCAGCAGGAGCCGCAGCCCTTCGTCACCAGCGACGTCTACTCCTCCGATGCCGCCTTTGGCGGCATCCTCGAGCGCTACTGGCTGTCGTCGCGCGCGGCAGCCATCAAGGTCAACGACTCGGTGCCCTTCCACCTGGGCTGGAACAGCACGGAGCGCTCTCTGCGACTGCAGGCGCGCTACCACGACACGCCCTACAAGCCGCCAGCCGGCCGAGCCGCTGCACCCGAGCTCAGTTACCGCGTGTGCGTCGGCTCGGACGTCACCTCCATCCACAAGTACATGGTGCGGCGCTATTTCAACAAGCCGTCGAGGGTCCCAGCACCCGAGGCCTTCCGGGATCCCATCTGGTCCACATGGGTGCTGTACGGGCGCGCGGTGGACCAGGACAAGGTGCAGCGTTTCGCCCAACAGATCCGCCAGCACCGCTTCAACAGCAGCCACCTGGAAATCGACGACATGTACACTCCTGCCTACGGCGACTTCGACTTCGACGAGGCCAAGTTTCCTAACGCTAGCGACATGTTCCGCCGCCTGCGCGACGCCGGCTTTCGCGTCACGCTTTGGGTGCACCCGTTTGTCAACTACAATTCTTCCCGCTTTGGCGAGGGCGTGGAGCGGGAGCTGTTTGTGCGCGAACCCACCGGCCGGCTGCCGGCTCTCGTGCGCTGGTGGAATGGCATCGGCGCAGTGCTCGACTTCACGCGCCCCGAGGCCCGCGACTGGTTCCAAGGACACCTAAGGCGACTGCGCTCACGCTACTCCGTGGCCTCCTTCAAGTTTGACGCTGGCGAAGTCAGCTATTTGCCCCGGGACTTCAGCACCTACAGGCCGCTGTCTGATCCCAACATCTGGAGCCGGCGCTACACGGAGATGGCGCTGCCCTTCTTCTCACTGGCCGAAGTCCGCGTGGGCTACCAGTCCCAGAACATATCGTGCTTTTTCCGCCTGGTGGACCGTGACTCGGTGTGGGGCTACGATCTGGGGCTGCGCTCGCTCATCCCCGCGGTGCTCACGGTCAGCATGCTGGGCTACCCCTTCATCCTGCCCGATATGGTGGGTGGCAACGCTGTATCTGAGCGCTCAACCAGCGGCGGCGACGTGCCCGAGCGCGAGCTGTACGTGCGCTGGCTGGAAGTGGCCGCCTTCATGCCAGCTATGCAGTTCTCCGTTCCGCCCTGGCGGTACGACGCTGAAGTGGTGGCCATTGCGCACAAGTTCACGGCGCTGAGGGCCTCGCTCGTGGCGCCACTGTTGTTGGAACTGGCGGGTGAGGTCACTGACACGGGCGACCCCATCGTGCGCCCCCTCTGGTGGATCGCGCCCGGCGATGAGACGGCGCACCGCATCGACTCACAGTTTCTTATCGGAGACACGCTGCTCGTGGCACCCGTACTGGAGCCGGGCAAGCAGGAGCGGGACGTCTACCTGCCTGCAGGCAAGTGGCGCAGCTATAAAGGTGAGCTTTTTGACAAGACACCAGTGCTGCTCACGGATTACCCCGTTGACCTGGACGAGATCGCTTACTTCATCTGGGTATCCTGACCCAGCCCAGGGCCCAGAAACCTGGCAGCCCTAACCCTAGTCTTCATGTAGGCCTTTAACCCTCAAAATCACAACCGCACCGTCTATCCCACAGGAAGTCCCCAACTTTATACCACCCACTAAGTGGGTAATTGACCTAAATGTGCTGGAACCGGCTCCTGTAGGGCGGGGGAGAAGACACTGAAGCACCACCCGCCCCCCAACTCCAGTGCACAATGGTTACAGCCCTCCTCTCCACAGGCACTCCAGTCTACAGAAACTCCTTCCCTTGGGTGGGGGCAAGAGAGCTCAGAGGAAAAAAATCAGTTTTCTTCCTGTAAAACACAGTTGGGTTTTAAACGCACAGAGAAGGGGACTTCCTGAGGTGGTCCGGTGGTTAGGACTCCATCTTTCCACTGCAGGGGGCTGGAGTTCAGTCCCTAATAGGGGAACTAAGATCCTGCATACCACAGTGGCATGGCCAAAACAAAAAGAGAAAAGCACAGAAAGAAGCCTCACCTTCCATCTTTGTCCTTCTGAAGTGGTGACTTGGTCCTCTTGTGGTGACTTGGTCCTCTTGAAGGTCCCAAAATAGCCTCCTGCCACACTTAGAAAGGGCACATTCTTGGTGTTGGAAAGTGCCAGGCCCTGAGTTCTCAGCACTTGCCTGACCTGTGGCTGACCTGGTCCCACCCAGCTGGCGACAAGGGATGGAGGTACTTGGCCAACTGACAAGGAGGCAAGTGGTCCCCTCCCAAAGGCCGGGAGGACAGAGCCATCGTCATTGTCCCTCATTTGTGAAGAGACTCCTGACCCCATCCTTAGGCATCTGTGTACACACGTGGTTCAGCCCTGGGCCAGGGCCACTCCCTGATGGGCAAAGACTCGCAAGGCCATGCAGGCCAGACTTGGTGCCTTAACTCAAGAACCTGTGTGTGTGTGTTCTGTGTGTATGTGTGTGTGTGTGTGTGTGAGAGAGAGGCACCACGGGTCCCTGGATCTATGGAATTAACACAATACCTCTGAGGCTGCATAAGCCTGGAGGGAGGGGGCAGGGAGCAAACTTGAGGTTTTGACTTTCAACCTGGTCCCTTCCTAGGTGATGTCCCTGGGACTCTAGTAGAAAATAAACAGCCCTGTCTAGATTTCTCAGCTGCCTCACTCCCTATACACATGGCAGAGGTGTGGCTTAAAAGGGAGGCACGTTAGGGAATTCCCTGGTGGTCCAGTGGTTAGGACTGCATGCTTCCACCACAGTGAGTGCAGGTTTGATCCCCAGGCCAGTAATCCCACAAGCTGAGTGGGAAAATAGGGGGGGAAAGACTCCCCCCCCAAAAAAAAACAAAACAAAAAACCAGGGAAGTGGGGAAAGGATGTTTTTATTTTGGTGGTGGTGTGCTTCAGCACACAAACTACCGCACACAGCGACACCCACAAATATACACACAGGGTAAGATTTTTCATTCTAGTTATTTTTCTTTGCTAAGAAGAGCAGCCAGAGAGTTTTTTCTGCTTTTGCAGCTGAGTCTGGGCAAGGAGTGGCTTGCCAGCAGTGGGGAGGTGGGAAATAGGGCAGGGTTCAGCTTCCCTTAACAACTCTGACAGCAGAATCAGCCCCTCACCCCCTAGAGAATGTATCTCTTTGCCCACTCCACTACCCCCTCAATTTTCTTTGTGAAGAATGCTAGTGAAACTTTAGGAGCATTCACCCCTGATTCCACCACTCATCTAGAAACTGCGTGGCCTTGAGTAAGCTGCTTAACCTCTCTGAGCCTCAGTTCTTCATCTATAAAATGGTGATAATAATGCCTACCTCCCAGGTTGTTGTGGGAATTATAAGCACAGATGTATGTAAAGTGCCTGGCACAAGTAGGTGCTCAATAAAAGCTATTATAATTTTTTTTTTTTCTTGCTTAAAAACAACATGGACTTTTTTCCAGGCTCAAGGTCCCAGCCCAGCTGGCTCGCTCTAAGCCTGCATGTGATACCCTCTTTCCAAACCCCTACACACAGCACTCAGCTGAGCTCTGAGTTTGTGACCTGGGGGACACTGTGGTCCAGGAGAAAGGCGAGAAAAGGGACATCTGAAGTGGAATGTCAGGAGCCAGGAGTCCCCAGGAGATGGGGAGTGCATGGAATTAGCTTCCCTCTCTTTTTGGTCAAGAGCATTTACCAGTCAGTATTCAGTGATGAGCCTTCCTAGGTCCTGGTGCCCAGCGATGGGATATGTGTGGAGTGACTGTAGAAGGAAGACAACTAAGCTGGGTCCTGGGAAGTTCCCTGAATGGCTGGAGAGCATGACTCACATTTAAATGGCCCTCCACTTCAGACTATGCAGTCTGAAGCAGTTGACCTAACCTCTCAAGCATCAGTCTTTTTATCTTTAAAATAGAATTTCTAGGACTCATTGAGATGTGTCTGTAAAGTACTTATGCAAAAATTGGCAAGAAGTAAGTGTTTAGTAAATGGTAACTCCTATTAATTCTTAATTGTAGACAAGGACTGAAGAAAACTGCCTAAAACTTGTGCTGTATCCTACTGGGTAGCCTTTAGTCACATATCACTTCTTAAATTTAATTTTTAAATAAATGTAATTAAAAATCCAGTTCTTCAGGCACGCTAGCCACATTTCAAGTATTCAAAAGCCATGTGTGACTAGTGGCTCACATGTTGGACAGTTCAGATTACAGAACATATTAGAATAAAGTTCTACAGCCCAGGACCAAGCAAGTGTGTGCTGAGGTGGCATGGGAAGGTGGGGGTGGGTAAAGTAATCTGGAGGGCCCAAGTCATCTGGCCTGGAGGAGGAGTATCCTTTAGAAGAGCACTGAGGGAGTTCCCTGACCGTCCAGCAGTTAGGACTCCACGCTTCCACTGCAGGGGGCCAGGGTTCAATCCCTGGTCATCAGGGAGCTAAGATCCCACAAGCCATGTGGTGTGGCCAATTGAAAAAAAAAAAAAATGAAGTCAAATGTTAAGAATTTTAAGAGGGCATTGAGGGCAGGCAGCTCAGCTGGAGGAGGGGACGCACCAGGCCCACTGAGCACTCACTGTGTGCTAAGGCAGGGCCAGAGGGCAGAGTGCCCTTGGCTGGCCACATCCCAGCCAAATGGGCCTTGACTTGTGGTCTGGTTTCTAGTCTGGCCTATGCCATTGACTTCATTAATCACAAAAGCACAGATGAACAAACTAAAACACTGCGAGAGGGAAGAGGGCATCGACTTGAGTCACACAGATTAGTCCCCAAGGCTGGACTGGAACCTGATGTTCTGTATTGAGTTACCTAGAATCTGCCACCCAGGCTTCACCCATCTTTCAACAGCTTGGCCCAGCTCCTGTCTGTACACATCCAAGGTTGTGAAATCACGGAAATGTATGTCTTTGAAGCAGCCACCCAATGGGTCCTATTCTAGACCAAGAAGTGTTTCCCTTTCCTCCACTGACAACAAAAAAGAGAGGTTCAAAAGTTTGGGGTGGTGGCTGGAATGGTAGGAACCATGAGAAAGAGCTGGTCTTGGGATGGGGGGAGGGGAGGGACCAGGACTAAAAGCTCCCTCTCCCATTTGCTAGGATGCCAGAAACTCTGTCCCCTTGGAACCTTGTCCCGCCCACCATCCCTGCCAGCACCTCTTGTACATTCCATGTTTATCTCTCTGCACATCTGGGTGGGAGGGAGGGCTAGCCCCCCTCCATGGAGCTTCCAGCAGCCTTGTCATGGCCAGTTCCCCACTGGTCTGTACCACTGAGGGTGGGGGTGGGGAGGCTGGCATGCAGGAATGGAGAGCTCTCTTCTCCAGGAGTAATGGCAGGGAGCTTGAGTGGACACCGCAAAATATCCGGGACTGGGGACTAACACCCCCATTCTGTGACCGTGTGCAGCCTTCGAGTCTGCCCCAGTTTCCTTTCTAGCACTGTATGAGTCGGCTGAACTCTGGCCAAGTCCTCTCTCAAGACCAAGATTTGAATTTTCTGGGAGGATCTTTGCTCTGTTCTCCCAGATTTGGGCAAAGGATCCCTCACCCTGGTTGATTACAGAGCAAGTAAGTCTTCTTTTGTTGGTTCCCCTCACCAGGACTTCTGGTCCCTTTTCTCAAATCCAAGGCAGTATTGACTTCTCCATCTCCTGGCCACTACCCCATGTCAGATCTTATCAGTTCTAGCCTGGACCACTGCAGTGGATTCCTAATTCTGTCCACTCAAATCCTTCAATTCAATCAGTATAGCAGGCAGCCAAGGAAATCTTTCTGAAATTCAATCAGGTCATTTAGGAAAAAATTCAAGCTCTGATGTTCAAGACCTCTAAGATCTAAATTCTTCTCACACTTCTGTTTTGCTCACACACACATGCTTATGAGCATATTTTGAAAATCATTTGAAGAGATACTCCCTTCTGTTCTGGGAACAGCTGCACAGCCCATCCCTATGAGAGGAGGCCTGCCCAGACCAGCCTTGAAGAAGACTGCAGCGGCAACTGGGTGATTTCCTTTCCTGCCATTGTGCGACTCAGTGGGACTTCTGCTGACGCCCTCCCCTCTTTGGTACA
Organism: Bos indicus x Bos taurus; assembly: GCF_003369695.1. Taxonomy (NCBI): domain Eukaryota; kingdom Metazoa; phylum Chordata; class Mammalia; order Artiodactyla; family Bovidae; genus Bos; species Bos indicus x Bos taurus. Next base: position 75,703,902 of record NC_040083.1, on the reverse strand, counting down.
CACCCCAGCTCCCAAGGAACAACGTGGTTTTTATCTTCAGACTAGCTATTTTATTTCATCATGCCCAAGGATCTTTCCAGCAGCTTGAGGGGAGGAGAGAATTTCTTTTTTTCAAAGTACTTTACCATTTTAATGGACTATAGGGGAAAAGAGAAACTGAAATTTTTGTTAAATTGAGGCATCAGTAACATTATATTAACATAAGGTATTCAGTGTAATGATTCGTTATTTGTATATATTGCTAAATGAGCACCACAGTAAGTCCAGTTAACAGCTGTCATCAGTTACAAAAAATTTTTTTTCTTGTAATGAGACCATTCAAGATCCACTCTCCTACCTACATTCAAATACACAATACAGTATTAACTATAGTCACGACCATGCTGTTCATTACAGCCCAATGACTGTATTTATTTATTTTATAACTGAAAAATTGTACCTTCTCGCCCCCTCACCCATTAGGAGAGGGAGAATTCTTGGCCTTATGAGGTTAAGCCCTGAGTCTGAGGGTGGGGTTGGGGGAGTGGGGAAATCTAAAGAGGAAGAGGCTCAGTCCCTGGGCGGGGAAGAGGGGGTCCCAGTCTGAAGAACAGGAAGAAATTGTGCCTCAGTACTCAATATCCAGTGCTGTCTTTCCCCTCCATAGCCCTTTTCCCCTCCTCAGGGGGTCCTGTTGAGAGCTTCCTATTACATAATCTGAGGTGGAGGCAGGGTAGGAGGGGAAGGAAGTGAAGGGGGAGGGTTAGAAGGAAGGTGGAGAGCAAGTTTCGCTGGACTCTGTAGCACAGCCTCTAGGGGGCAGCAGTGGGGTTGGCACCGCCCTCCTCTAGAGCTTAAGGGACCCACTGGATCGCTCAGGGAGCAGTCAGCCTCTGCTTCTCACGTCCCACACCAGCACCAGTATTTCAATTTAAATTCTACAATTAAAATCACCCCTATAGCTTCATGCCTTTAGGTCTTCAATTCAGCAAACAACTGCTTACTGTGGGGGTGTAAGATACTGCTTCTGAGAGTCAAGAGGGCATTTTGGTTTTCCCAGAGCCTCTATCAAAGGCCCCCAAGAGGGGGCAACTTAGGACCATCCTCGTGGGGATTAATTTACTAGACGCTTCTTCACCCCGGGATGGGCTTCCCTGGTGGCTCAGAGGGTAAAGAATCTGCCTTCGATGCAGGAGACCTGGGTTCAATCCCTGGGTCAGGAACCCCTGGAGAAGGGAATAGTAAACGACTCCAATATTCTTGCTTGGAGAATTCCATGGACAGAGAAGCCTAGTGGGCTATAACCCATGGGGTTGCAAAGAGTCAGACACGAATGAGGACTAACATTTCACCCTGGGGTGGCGCAGGTGGTAGTGGGGAAAACAAGTGCAACTCCAAGAAAAGCCTCTTTGGGTGTAGGTGGGGACAGAACCGTGTTTACAGAACGAGTGGTTGTCAGGGAAAGCTCCCAGGAGGAGATGCTCTGGAACCTGGTTGGAGGGCCTGAGATTGAAGGGGAAATTGCAGTCTTAGCCCCATGACCCTTGAACAAGCCCAGGCAGCCAAAAGCAAAGTGGTGATGACAACAAAGCCCACTCACCTGTTAGATCCCAATCTCAGCTCTGCTCTCACCCTCCCTCATCCACTGCCCATTAACATGCCCCAGTCACACCTGTCAATTCGTCCCACAAAGTGAGCAGCTGAATGCAATTTATTCACCCCCTTCTCCAAAGTACCTGTGTTTTAATGGAAAACACTGTAAGGCCTAGAAGAATGACTCCAAAGCTACACAAGATATTCTAAAATAAGAGTCCCCTAGGGCACCTAATTCTCGAAGGACCTCACATATAGACAATTGCCAGGGCCATCTACCTCCTTAAGCCTCAATATTCCCAGCTTAAAAAAAAAAAATGAGCAGCAGAATCAGGTCATTTTCCAGGTCCCTTCGAACTCTGGTGTACAAGTGCTGAGCATTTTGAGATTCCACAGACTCCCTCAGACTCCCATGCTGAGAGCACAGGGCTGGCCAGCCCTCATTAGGAGGCAGCCAGTCTGTGGTTTGGCACCACTGCCCAGCAGGCATTTATTAAATCAGTAGGATGTGGTCCCTGCTGGCCTGGAAAGAGAACACTAAGCTCAAAAAACTTCCTGCAGCAGGCCTCCTTCAGGGAGTGCCGCTCAGAGGGGTGAGGAACAAAACCGTTCAGGCCCCTGGCAGGGCTCCAAGATCCTGTTCACTAGTACTTCTGCCCTGTCTGCACGGAGAAACGGTGACTGAAAACATCTGGAAGCCTGTCAGAGACCCAGGCGACTTCTCTATTTCGTCTGGGGGTGCCTGTTCTTGACCCTGGTAATCCAGGTTGACCTTTGCCAATGCCCCTTCCCAGCCAATCTTCCGCACTTCATTGGGCAACAACTCCCTAATGAAATCCACATGAACCCAGCTGCTAACAGCTCCTGGAAGGGCTGTAGGATCTAACACCTTCCCTGCGTTCTGTGATCCCTAGTAGCAAGGGGAAAGAGGGCCAGGGCCTACCTCTTGCGCCTCTGGATCTTCCAGCAGAGTTGTGGAGAAAGGGAGTAGGTAGGAAGAGAGGAACGCCAACAAGCAAGGCCTGCTAAAGGTGAAGGCCACAGCAGGCGAGGATGGCACAGGGGAATGACAGGGCTGCAGGTGGCCCAGCAGAGGCCCCAGGCTCAGGCCTGCTCCTCGCCAGTGACCTCCGTCACACTGACACCACACTGACTGTGGGAGTCAGGACTGGGCTGGGAGGCTGGAGTGTGTGTGTCATTGACCTGGTGGCCCAGGGCTGCCTGACCCTCCTGTCCCTGTTGTGTCTGGGTCTCTATTTTAGGAAATACTGAGCACCTGCAACATGTGTCCCTGGTGCCAGGAAAAGATACATTAGTGAGTAGAATCGTACTCCGTTATCTGCGGAGGACTGGGGGACCCGCTGTGGATACCAAACTCCACAGATGATCGAGTCCCACTGTGGGTCCTCGGCATCTGTGGATATGGCGGGCAGACCCAATTCCTACGCTCCAGTCCCACTCACTTATTTGTCCGTTCTGATAAAAGCCACAACAAATCGGGCACGTTGGTGGGGTGGGGTGAGAGTGCTTGGAGGTCCAGGGACAGAAGAGCTGCCCTGGTCATGTTGGGTCTCCCTGATTCCTCAGCTTTTCTGGGGTACAGTGGTTGGTCCCAGGGTTCCCTCCAGCTAAGGCTGGAGCCCTGATCCACTCTAGTTTTTCTCCACCGCACCCCTATGCCCCGGGCAAGAGTCCATGAAATAAATACAGCAGGTTAGAGGGAGAGAGAAGCTGCTTGAAGTTTATTCATAAACTTTATTCATAAAGTATAAGGAGGTACTCACTGGACCTGGGCTTTTTTTTTTTTTTTTTAAAACTCCTCCTTTCCCTTCCTTTCCACCTAGCTCAGATTCTTGCTTGCTCTCCTCTGAGAGTCCTCAGCTGATTTTACTAGCCTCTCTGCTCTCTGCTATAATGAGCCAAAGACCAAGGAAGTGAAGTGAAGTGAAGTGAAGGCAGTTCATCTCAGAAGGCCCTGAAAGGATCCTACTGAGGCAAAAGGCCCGACTCTGGTCAGTTCAGGTCGCTGTGGAGCAGAGAAACTGGTGTCCTTCTTGGAGTGCAGCCTTCATCTCCTCAAACTGAGCCAACTGGCAGGCATCCTCCAGCTCCAGCCAGCGGTAGGCTTGGTGCTCGCGGGAGAGGCGGACCTCCACATCGCAGTCCTTTACCTCCGCCAGCCAGTAGATGACGATTTTAGGCTTCGCTCTGGCTACGTAACTGAGCTCCCTTCTGAAGCCCTCAATGATGGTCAGCTGGCCTGCTTCTATGCCTGCTTCCTCCTGGGTCTCCCGAAGGGCTGTTTCCAAGTCACTTTCTCCTGGTTCCACATGGCCTGGTGAGGAAAAAAGAAGAGGAAGCAAATATAATCGTCAACAAAGCTAGATTTTCCAGGTCAGATGATTTAAAGCTGGGTCTGTGGTGACTTTTCTAGGTGTTGCTAGGCTTTAGCAATATCCTAAACTGGCAGAGAATAGGGTACAGGACACGTAGGGTCTGGCTCTGTGGTGTCTGGGCAAGCCCCTTCCCCACCCCATCTTTGCTACAGAGAGTGAAACAAACCATATATTTGGCAAGTCTGGTCTAGAATGCTGCTCCTCGATGTGGAAGTTGGCCTCCCCCAGACCTCTGCTCTATTTTTCTCTGGAGCTCTCTTCATCCCATGTTCTCAGGGAAACCCTTCCCTGGGAGACCTTAACGTGACCTTCCCAAGGAAGGGTGGTCCTTTCTTGCCAGGTGGGAGCTGGCTGAAGAGGGAGTTCTTCGCTTATAGCCCACAGTGAGGACTTAACACCGTCTGCAGTTGGTGCCCGAAGTCCCAGGGCCAATGGTCAGGCTCTAAACCCTATACCAAGGCACCCGCAGCTGTTTCCAAGTAGCTATCAAGGCTCTTCCAAATTGTTTTCATCTTTCTGAGTAAGGCCAGATTCTAGTTTCATAGGGAAAGTCCTGATGGGAACTTAGACTAAGGACAAGCTGAGAGCCAGTTCTAAGAAAATTTGTTGGCAAGGCCCAAACCCAAGCAGACAACTGCCAAGAAACTGTTGTAAGAGAACTTGAAGCTCTGCAGACTGGGAGCAGCCCTCGGCTTTGCCTCAAGGCCCTCCCTGCAAATTCTCAGCTTGCCCAAGGGGGCCAAGAAGGCCTGAGAGGGGTCTGGCAGCTTCGATCAACACATGGCTTTAACAAGTTGCTGGGGGCCTCCTGGTTCGGGAGCTCCTGGGAAGCAGGAATTCTTAGCTGTTCTCTTCTTAGCTCAAAGACAGGGCTATATCCTACTCTCCTCCATCCCGGGGGTCCCCAGAGCAGCACCCCAGTCAGCTGCTGCTGCATAGCTCCCACAGAAAGCAACCAGGAGTCTGGACTTAAAATTCCATTTCTGTCCATGGCTGCTGGGGAATTTTCTCTGGAAGCACCTCATATAGCCGTGGACACAAAGCCAGGCAGGTACTGCATCGGGGAAGGCAGGTGGGAGGGATGCTGGTGGGCAGAGAGGTGACGCTGATTCGAGATGCCTGACCTTCCCTCAGAACTGTGTGTGAACCTCTGAGCACACCCCACCCAACAGCATCTATTCAGCATTCTGCCCATCAGTGCTAAGATGGTAACTTCTCCCTCGCCTAAGGCAGGGAAAATTCAGAGATTTCCTTTGAAATCTTTCATTGAGAGGCACCATGCAGTGTGACTCAGGTGATCAGGAGGCAAGTGTGAATATTCCTATTCATAGTATTGGTGACACCTCTTTTTTTTTTTTCACTTTGTTTCTCCTCAGTGGAACTCAAATGTGCCAACTGTTTTTCCTGTTCCTACTTCCTTGTTCTCCAACCCTAAGATGTTAGTCGCTCAGTCGCATCCGACTCTGATGACCCCATGGACTACAGCCCGCCAGGCTTCTCTGTCTATGGAATTCTCCAGGCAAGAATACTAGAGTGGGTAGTCATTCCCTTCTCCAGGGGATTTTCCCAACCCAGGGTTTGAACCCAGGTCTCTCAAACTGCAGGCAGATTCTTTACCATCTGAGCTACCAGAGAAGCCCTCCTCCAACCCTGGAGGAGCCTTGTTCACCTCTCCCCCACCTTACTTTCCCTTAAAGTCTCTGCTCCCTTCTGTCTGGGGGCTGTTCACTCTTAACCTGTAGCCCAGTAATGACCTGGCCCCAGGGTCCCCAGCTGCAGCCCAGTGCCTCTTCTCCTTCCCCACCATTCACTGGAGAGGCTGACGCTCTGGTGACTGATACAAGAAAACCTGGTATTCAGTCCGAGTTCTATTTCGGTTCTCCTGGCCTGGCATGTAGACCTCGTATGCAGGAAGGGCCAAGAGTTTCTGCCCACACACCCACCTCCTGCTACACAATCACTGGGAAGCAAGTGCTGTAGGGTGCCTGGCAGCGTGGATTTCTGAACAGCGCTTGGCATTTCCCCACAGCCCACCCCCTGGCCTCCCACCTTTGGGAGGAGTCCAGTGATGAATGCCATCTGATGCTTGTAGCAGTAGAAACTCAATGGCAGTGTTGTCCACCTTGGGGATGAGGCGTCTTCGGAAGATGATCAAGCCACATGCTCTCAGGGCCATGGTCTATCTGAAGGCATAACAAAGATGTGCCAAGTTACACAAAACAGGAAGATCCATGCTGAGGAGGCCGGAGCGGGGCAGCACTCTGGTGCCGGGGAGTCACACAGACCAGCTAACAGTGACCTCATCACCTACATGCTGAGGACCAATGCGGGGAAGCCAGGAGTCAGAGACAGGCCTTTGTGTCTAACTGCAGCCCCCGGCCTCTAGCTGGTAGTGTGGGTCTGTCCCAGCTCTTCCGGGTCTCCCTGCTGGAGCAGGGCCCATGTGTGTATGTAGAGATGGGAGATCCTCAGGTGCAAACTCAGCAAAACTGGAGAGATGCTGGGAATGGGAGAGATGCAGTACAATGTCATCATCAAATCCACAATCCCATTTCCCTCAGCCTCCAGCTTGAGACTCTGGAGCAAAGAGACCCCAAAGTATGGTTTCTTTGTATTTTTTAACTTCTATCATTTATTTATTTTGGGGTATAGTTGATTTACAATGTTGGTTAGTTTCTGCTGTACAGCAGAATGAATCATTATACCTATACCCACTCCATTTTAGATTCTTTCCCATATAGGCCATCACAGAGTATTGATTAGCGTTCTCTGGGAAACAATGTGGTTTCTGATGGCTTAGAAGAGTCACTTAGGAATGGTGGCTTAGTGTTCTAAAAATTTGTTACTGATTTTTTTCAGTCTTTTATGTTTTGGAATGTGATACATTCACATGGTCCAAAATTCAAAATATAAAGGGGCAGCCATGGTAGAAAGTCTCCTTCCCATCCCATCAGAGGCGAACTAGCAGAGTGGTCAAGAGTATGAACCTGGAGTCTGGGTTCAAGTTCAGGCTCTGCCACTCATTCACCATGTGATGAGCTCCTAAAGCTCAGTTTCCTCAGCTTAAGACAGGATAAAGATAGCTCTCCTATAAAGGGTTGCTGTGAGGATTACATGACTTAACTTTGTCAAATGGTTTAGAACAGTGCCTGCTGATTAATAAGCACTCAATAGACTTCAATATGCACAGAAAAATGACTGGAAGAGGATACACATCATTAATACTGTTTTCTGGAGGATGAGATTACGGGGAAACTTTCATTTTCTGCTCCATATATATCTATATTATTTGGAAATTTACAGAGAACATTAACTTTATAATCAGCCATACAATAACAACAGACTTTTTTAGTCTTTTCCATTTAGTCTTCTTTCCACTGCAGGAAAAAAATGTCAACAACAAAAGACAGGAGGGACTTCCCTGGTGGTCCAGCCTTTAAGACTCTGAGATTCCACTGCAGGGGGTGTGGAACTAAGATCCTGCATGCCATGCGTGCAGCCAAACACACACACACACAGACACACCAAAAAAACAAAAAACATGGAAGATCCTTTCAGTAAGGCTCTGCTAAAGAAAAACTTGTGGCATTTGTTCCTGCAGCAAATATTTATGGAGCACATACTATGCTTGGCCTTTGCCCTCGCATGAATATAGAATATAGTTTATAGTCTAGTAGGAGAGGAAGACTTTAAACAAATAGTTAAGCAAATTTTAAAGCATTTGTCAATAAGGTCTGTGTTCCAAAGGGAAAATGTATGATTGGAAACTTGACCTTGCCTGAGGGATCAAGGTATGCTTCCTACACTTGATCTTAGCCAAAAGGCCGAGAAGCAATAAGGAATGCTTCCTGAAAGAAACGTATTTGAGCAGAGAAGTAAAGGATGAGTAAAAGGTAAACCGGCAAGGGAAGGAGGAAAGTGTGTTCCAGGTGGAGGGAACGGCATGGACAAAGGTTCCCAGGTGAGATGGCAGAACTGAAAGAAAACCAGGGGCCTAAAGTGCAGTTGAGGTCTGAGAGACTGGCCCAGGCAGGGAGAGGCCTGAGCTGCAGGGCCTCATCTGCAGGATTCCAGTGCCAGAGAAGAAGCTGGTGCTCCTGGGTGCCACAACTGACACTGAGAGGAGTGGCTGGAATAGGAGCTGATGATCTCCATGGGCCCCTTGGTGCTGCTCAGTCAAGATGAGCTTCCCTGGTGGTCCAGTGGTTAAGAATCTGCCTTCCAAGGCAGGGTTCAATCCCTGGTTGGGAAACTAAGATCCCATGTGCTATGGGGCAACCAAGTCCATGTGCCATGACCACTAGGCCTGAGCTCTGTGGAGTCTGTGCTCCTTAACAAGAGAACCCCCGCACCACAATGAAGACCCAATGCAGCCAAAATAAATAAGAATTAAAATGTGTTTTTTAAAAAATGAGGTAGAGACAAATGTGCTGCTTGTAAAGATTTTCAGACACACTAAGTAGAAAAAGAGTGGCTCATAACAGTATGTAAAGTGTGGACCCTTCTGAGTTTAAAATTCATATATAAACCCGTATCAGGGCTTTTATTAAATGTGGTGTTCTGCTCCCTGGTCTCCAAGGGAATAAATACATGCTGAGGACTTTATTCTGGAAGCCAGAAGGAACCCTGTCACTAAAGAACTAGTGAAGAAAGATTTCAAATTACTGGTTACAGGTTTAGGTAAGAATGGGTACCTGATCCCAGGCCTTCCCATCGTGATGCTCAGAAAGCATCAGCAAGTTACAGGTGTAGGGTACCTTGCCCCTGCTTCAAGTAGAGTCCCATGAGATGGGTGCTGGGACAAGCTTAGGGATCCAAGGCTAGAGGGCACAGTGCCCTGCCTAGGACAGGAAGCCCCTGGGCATGATTCACACCACTGCTGTCACCAACACTGCGTGAGAAAACAAAGATGCCTCCATGGGGGCCAAGAGAGACAAGCCTGCGGTGGCCATGTGGCACCACTGGGGAGAGGGCAGCAGGCCAGTACTGTCCTATGGGGAGGAGGCTTAGGTTAGTGACAAGGGTGCACCCTAGCAAAACTGTATCTCAATAGATACCTGTATTCAGTGGTGACCACAGCTAACAGCCAGACCAGAAGAGCTAGGATCAAGAGCCAGGATCAGACAGATGTTCACTTTCTACCTGTGCTCTGTACCCAGAGAGGACAGAAAGGTACCCTGTTCACCCTCCAATCACTTGGCTTGAGCCAGCTGAACTCTACAATTTCTCCTTCCTTCCCCATCCATGCAACTATCTCCTTATCATTTCAGCAACAACTCAGATGTCACCTCTTCTGTGAAGCCTTCTGGCTTCTAATCCCTCCATCTTCTGGGCCTTTAACACGGCCTGAATAATCTACTACTGTCATGTTTGATAAGAGAAACAGAATACTATAAGAATTCAGGGTAGGGAATAGACCTTGTCCAATCAAGAAGTTGACGGAGAAACCCATGTACCTCTGTCACCTCCGCATCTGGTGTTAGGCCTGAAGTCTCTGTAAGCTGGTGATGCCAGCAGTTGGAAAGGAAAGCTGACTGTGAAGTGGAAGACAGCAAGGAAAACTGGAACCTGTGAGAACAAATCGACTTCTGTCCACTGTCTCCAAGCTCATTGACTCGGGTGACTTGCAGAAGCTGGAGCCCTTTGCCACAGAGCTGAGCGTACACCCAACCCGGGACTCAGAACGGCTGAAGGAGGTGATGCAGCAGGAGTTGGGGAGCTGCGGGCCTGGGTGCTGTCCTGCACCCTAAAGTGAGCCAGCAGATCAGAGTGTCCAGAGGTATGTCCTGCCACCATGCCCAGGATCCTGCTCTGTTCTTCACAGTGGACTGGCTGCTACTTCACTTCAGCCTTCCAAATCTTGCACAAAATTCTCCTGAGGTCAGCCCTAACCTGGAACTATCCAGGAAGGGACTCCTGGGAAACTCAGTTCCAGCTTAGCTACATGGACATGGTACAAAGCCATCACACGCACGTACACCTAGTGTGGTAAATCTCTGCACCTCTGGCAGGTAAGAGCCAGACTGTGAGCTGTCTCCTGGGACCCCGCACAGCAGCTCTCAACAGATGTTCATCGACTCCACAGAACTGTCTCCCCACCTCCCACTCAAACAAATGCTCAGGTTATATTCTGGGACTTTGGGAAATAGCCCAGTGTTTTCCTGAAGAGTGCCATTTACATAAAAGTCAATGGAGCTATTGTTGGAGGTTTTCTGTTTTTCTGGAGACCATGGAGCTGAAACTGTCCTGGGGTTTTAAAGTATCCAGATTTCTTTCTTCCTCTCTCTCTCTCTCACTCTCTTACAGATACACATACACACACTCACCAGGCACACAAACTCTGAGTGGATTCAAACCTCAGGGGGTTAAAGAACACACCATCTAATATGCAAATATGCCTGCAGCCAGATTGCGGAGGTGAGAACTCCAGGCTGACAGCAGGCAATTCACACTTCAGCAAAGTGGCAAAGTGCCTTAGGTGGTTTAAAAAACCCTGAACAAAACCCCCTCAATGTCATCAGAAGGTTCCAGAAGCTAAGGAAAAGCGCTCTTGGCTTTCTCTGTAGATGCAATTCCCTCACCGCCTAGGAGGTTGAGGACTTAGGTGCCAAAAAATAATTCACAGGTAAATGTCTATACTGATGTGTTGTGGTCCAATATTTTCATCAAATTAATCGGAGTGCTATTGCAAGCACAGCTCAACCACAGGAGCCGTCACAAATATACCTTTAGAAAGAGCTCTCCAAATCCTCCTGCAACCTGTTCCTCATAGTCTAAAATCCCTCTAGCAGAAACAGTATTTCATCCCACCATGTTATCAATTAAGAATCTACCCCATGCAAGGTTTTTTATCTTTTATAATGCTCAAGACAACTCTTCACAATAAGCATTGTTACCTCCAGTTTAAGATAAGGAAATTCAGATTCAAAATGTTTAAAATACTTCCCCAAATGCATAACTGGTCTGTGAATGCTGAGATTTGAATCTAAGTAAAAGTGAAAAGTGAAAGTATTAGTCACTCAGTGGTATCTGACTCTTTGCAACCTCATGGACTGTAGCCCTCCACGCTCCTCTGTCCACAGAATTCTCCAGGCAAGAATACTGGAGTGGGTACCCATTCCCTTCTCCAGGGGATCTTCCCAACTCAGGGATCTAACTTGGGTCTCTTGCATTGCAGGCAGAATCTTGACCATCAGAGATACCAGGGAATCAAGTCTAACTCCAAAGTTTGTATTTTTTTCCATTATACAACTTTGCTTACCGCGAAAGAGCAGGGCTTAGGGCACAAGTGGCCCTGAGAGAGGATACGAAAATGATTTATTAAATCGCTTCCAGTCCCAAAATTCCCACACTTTGATCTACATTCATATGGAGGATTTTAAAGATGTCTAACTGGAATCCTATTCACAGAAGTTTTAGTTGGAGGCTGACATAGATGAAGATCCTGTTGCCCAAAGACAACCCTGGAGGGGTAAAGTGTAGTCTGATGCCCCTAAACTTTGTCTCTCTGATAAAGGTTTTTTATGCCTCTGCTTTTTTTTTTTTCTGGGAAGCTGGAGCCTATAACCACACGTTCAAAACCATACCCAGTAGCCTGAGGGTTCTCAAGCACCAAGTATTGGGGACAAGCTTGATGCCAGCCTTGGACAAGCACACAAGTAACTAACTTGGGGCACTAGTGTCCAGGAAATTTGCCCAGGCTACTCCACTACGAGGAAGAAGGTCAACTCTGCCTGCCTACAAGCAGCTAGCTATGTGACTGCTCAGCTTCTCTTCACATCCCATATCATAATGGTCTCTTCTCCAATTCTCCTAGTCCCGTCTTCCCTTTAGAAGAAGTGAACAGAAATAAGGCTCCCCTCCTTGAATAAAGCAATAACATCAACAAAAAGATAAAACTAAAAAAGAAAGAAAAGAAAAACCCCCAACTACCAGAAACTGATGAGTTGAGACAAAGAAAATGTTCCCTCAACCTCACCTTTACCTGGACATCTGCCACTGTTTCAGAGACTAAGCTGCTGAGTCATCTTGCTATCTTTGCTGTTTGGCTGAGGGAGGAAATGGGAGATTTCACCTGTAATGACATGAATACTGGCTTCAAGGATGAAGTCAAAGTCAGACAAGGTTCGGACAAAAATCATTTCTGGTGAAGGAGAACTGTTAAGTGGCCTATTAGTGCCATCTGCTGTACAATTCTGGAAAGCAAACATGGGGAATTCTAACACTACAGCCTGAAAGGATTCATTCTCTCATCTAATGTCTGTTGAGTGTGTCCCATTCAACAAGCAGTGTGGCAGGACTGAAGAGTAGACAGGAAGCTGAATACAGTGAAAGTGGAAGATATTTAAACAGACAAGTCACCAGATGTGTTTTGTGCATCACAAAGGTATGTGTGAGATGTAAAGACAGCAAAGAATGATTATCTTTAGGTCAAGGGGTACTCCATAAGGTTTTTAAAGGATGACTAGGAGTTTGCTTGCTTGCTAAGTTGCTTCAGTCGTGTCTGACTCTTTGTGACCCTATGGACTGTAGCTCTCCAGGCTTCTCTGTCCATGGGATTCTGCAGGCAAGAATACTGGAGTGGATTGTTATTTCCTCCTCCAGGGGATCTTCCCAATCCTGGGATTGAACCCCCTTCTCTTATGTCTCCTGCATTGGCAGGAGAGTTCTTTACCATCAGCATCACCTGGAAGGCTTCCCTGGCAGCTCAGACAGTAAAGACTGCTTGTATTCCAAGTATTTTCATCCTTTCTCAATCAAAAACAGAACGCACAACACAGAAAAGTATGGCTGGCTTTGCAGTGAGACTTAGCTCCCTAATTCAACAGCATGTTATTTTGAGCAACACACTTCTCTACACCTCATTTTCCAAATAAGGAAATACCAACCTACTATTAACAGTTGTTGTAGATTAAAATAAATAATGTATATGTAGGGTCTGACATATCAAAAGTACTAAATATATGTCATACTTAACCCCTGTATAAAACATCATCAGAAAGCTTCTCTGTTATGTTTTAATGGCATGCTCTTAGCTTTCATTAACAGTTGAATAAAAAAATGACTTTTCATATTTTCTGCAAAACTGTCTGTGAACACACTGTTCATCACACCATGTACATCCCTGACAGCCCCACAAGATATTTTAATATAGCTACTAGGAAGAAATTTCACTTTTTTGAAGAATGGATTGTTTCCTTAACCATTATTTATTTAACTGACAAGTTTTGAACTAAATTGGGCACTCAATTACAGTACATCTACTGATTCCATTGGCTAATATATTTTCTTATTTCTAGTATGAAGATAATAGCTACCACTTTCGGAAGAGTTACTACTTGTCAGGCATTTTGCCAAGTGCTTTACCTTCATTATTTCACTTAATTTTCACAACAACCCCATGAGGCATTACTCCCCATTTTCAGAAGAGGAAAAAGAAAATTACAGCTCAGAGATGAGTCTGGGTAGAGACTCAAAAGCAGATCTGCCCGACCCCTAACATCAGTGCTCTCATCCTGGACTGTACACCAGCTACATTTGGCTATTTGATTGCATTCAACTTATTTAATGTCATTCATATATTTATTTATTTTCCCCCTTAAGAGATATAATAGATACATAAGGTCCAAACTAGGCCCCAAGAAAAAAAGTTTTTAGGTAGTAGGACTCTCCTGTGACTTTCTTTACTTCTGTTGTAACTGTCACGATAGTATCCATTCAATAAAGGAAGTAATTAGAAAATATAAAACCTCTCTTGGAAAGTAGGCAGGGTTTAAATAGTAATAACAAAGTTAAAACTGAGGCCCAAGGAAGGGAAGGTATGGCGCTCGGGTCGCTGGGCCCCACACCCGGTACTCTGGGTTTCCGACGACCTCCGCGATCACCACTCGTCTGGGGACAAACAAGGCTCGCGGGGTCCCCAGAGGGCCCCTGCCTTCTCTGCAGCGGCTGGAGTCTGGCCTGCCCGCGCCCCACAGCCAGCTGGAGAAGGGTAAGTCCACTCCTGACCCTACAGCGACCGGAGGTTAGTCAGCTGCAGACTCTCATTGCTCCGAGCCTCAGTTTCCCCGCGGAGAACTAAACCCACTAATCCCTCTGTAAGGCTACTCACCGCAAGTAGAAGGAGGCAAAAGGCGGACCTTCGGCGAAAACTGGCAGTCCGTAGACCAATCCCAAGAGCTGGGTTGCGCTTTGGGAGACCAACAGCTCGGGGCGGAAGGATCCTGGACCCGCCTCAAAGGTGCGTTTCTCTCACTTAGAACATCGCGAGATTTTCATTTCAGTGGACCGATTGGTTGAAGGACGGAAATTGAGAGTTACGCCCACTGTTTCATCGGGCTCCTGATTGGCCTTCTAGAAGAGAAGGCGGTTCATGTCCACGAGTTCCCTCGATGCTCATTGGTGAACGGTGTGGGACTGCCGGAGCGCGGGCGTCGGCGCGGGCGTTCGAACCGGCGCTTGGCGACGTTGTCATGGGGATGAGGCCTGGCCTCAGGCTCCAGCTTGTGACCAGAGAGGGCTCCGGTCGCCCGCCTTGGGGCTCTTTCCTCTCAGCGTTGTCTTCAGTCTTCAGACAAGGTTGACCGAGGAGGAGTTTGGAAGCCTCCGAGGTGAGAAATGCGGAAGAGAATCAAGGCGGGTTGGCCTGGTCGAGAGCTTTAGTGCCTGCCCCCGCCGGAGAGGGTGAGCCGGGCGCCCGCCTAGCGCGTGAAGAGGCGGGCAGTTGTAAAGGAAACCGGGAGTTGACGTCTCCCGGTCGGCCATTCACCCACTCGCCTACTCTACTTCCCCGCTTCTTCTGTGAAACCTTTTCTGAGTCTCATAGCCCTGACTGGAACCTCTCAGAGAGCTTCTGTTCTGCCTTGGGTTATTTGTGTACTTCCGTGAACCCGGTTCTTCTCCCTTCTCCCATGTAATTCTGAAGTCTCTGAGGCAAGGCAAGGCAAGGCAAGCATCTTGCATATTTCACACATAGTAGATTTTTAGGAAATATTTGTTGAGTTGAATTTAAGTCACCACAAATAGATTGAATTTCTCTCTATGCCCTGCCCCGTTTTTCCTCCCATACAGAGATTAATTTTTATAGAACTAGGAGGGCATTCTAATCTCAATGCACAAGGACCTGAAAGTTCACGGTTGATCTTTCCACTCTGTGTGAAATGGAGAACGTTTTGGTGGTTTACTGGAACTCTTCCTACCTTGTGGCTTTTAGTCTTGGTCTCCCAGTGTTTTTTATTGAACTTTCTGTTAGTGTTGCTTAAAACAAACCATTCTGTTGTTGCTATATGCCAAGAGACATAATCTCAGTTTCTTAGTGACCCACAGCTATTGTCACATTTTCAGTTTGTTTTGGAAAACGTTTTATTTAAATCCTTTTCTCTTTTGTATTTGTACTCTGCTTTTAGTCTCCTTCAGCACATGTAACAGCTGCTCTGGTAGCCTTTCCATTTATCAGGTGTCCCTGATAGAATTGCATTACCAAGACTGTTGTTTCGTTTTTAACTCATAAGACTATGTGTTGCCATTATGCTTTGCTGATTCTTATATCAAAATCATAGCTCAATGCTGACTTTAATAAAAAGATTGAAAAAAGTTAGGTATAGCAGCTCTGTTCTTAATTACTTTCCTATGACAGTTTGAATAAAACCTTATAGCTAAGTCACAGACCTGTGACATGTAATGGAAGCCCGACTGGGGATTCAGGGTTTGGTCTTGGCTCTAACTCACTCACTATGGTTGGCTTTGCGGGTCATTTAGCTCTTTTAGATTTCTCTTTTTCCATCTGGAAAATCAAAAGGTTAAATTAGATTAGAAGTCCTGTGGCTCTATTATCAATTTAGTCAAGCAGTTGTTGCCAGGTAGATATCACGCACTCAGCCTTCCAGAGACCATACAGCTGGAGGTAATAGCTGCCATTATTGAGCATTTACCATGTGAAAAGCACTGTATCAAGGGCTTTATATAAATATTATATTTTTCTTAGCATAGTACAGTAATGTACTACCCACATACCACTTCGTTAAAAACTTTTGGTTTCTGTTGTAAATGAAAATCTTTAACTATTCATAGTATGGCCTTGGGGCAAACTAGGGTATGGTTCTCTCATCTTCCAATTGAGGAGGAACAGCAGTTTTTTCAGCTGGGCTCCAGTTTTGTTGTTTGTAAAGTGAGTTGAAATATTCTTCTCAGATCTGTTTGCTTTAATTGATAAATTAATCCAGTTTCCTGCACTGGTTCAGCAAACCTATTTATAATTTGTTCAGAGTAGGTCATCAACAGATATTGTTAAATGAGTGATGGATTTCTACTTGTACTTTGAGTGTTGTAATCATTATATACTTCCCAAGATGATGTCTCAAGGACTTTGATGTTTATCATCCTATTAAACAAGAAGACTTTTCCGTAAGCATAAACTAATAGGTACCATTCATATTGGAAAAATTCAGTTTTCCACCAGTGTGTCTTTTTTCCCGTGTAGGGAAAAACCACACGTGTCAGGGTTCCCCCTCCCCGCCAAAACAATTCTCCGTGACACCAGCTGGGTGTTCTACAGTTTACCTCAATCCAGCACTGTTTACCTGGAGGTAGTGTCAGATCCTAGAGGTTAAGGGCTTAGTCCCCCAAGACTGCTCCCATACCACTTCAGATACCAGTTACAAGTAGTAAGTCCTCAGATACCCACAACTTCTGTCAGATTTGACTATGAATTGGAGGTTCCCAAGCCTCCTCCTCAGGTTCAATTAATTTGCTACAGCAGCTCCCAGAACTCAGAAAAATGCTGATGTTTACCAGTATATTAAAGGATATGGTAAAGATTCAGATAACAGTCAGATGAAGAGGTAGACAGGACGTGGTCTTGGGAAGGTTTCAAGTGCAGGAGCTTCTGTGCCTGTGGATTTGGGGTATGTCACCCTCTCAGTATGGGTGAAAACACCAACCCAAAAACTCTCTGAACCCTGTGCTTTGGGGATTTTCACGGAGGCTTCATCATACAGACATGATCAGTTATTAACTCCATTGCCAGCCCTTCCCCTGTCTCTGGAGACTAGGAGGTAGTGGCTGAAAATTCTAAGCTTCTCTTTGTGGTTTAGTCTTTCCATCTAGGAGCTGACCCAGAGTTGCCACTAAGAGATACTCCTAGTGCTGTTATCACTTGGGAAGTTACAAGGTTTTAGGAGCTCTGTGCCAGGATCTCAAGGCAGAGACCAATGTATATCTTCTATTCTTACTCTTTGTTTGTTTTTATTTTTTTGAGTGCTTATGTTATTTGATTGCTTATTTAGCACTTTATTACATTATCCCAGTTAATCCTCACAAAAGCAAAAATCTCTTCCAAGTCCCTGTCATTTTTTGCCTGTTTAGCTGCAGGTGACTAGATGAAAAGGTTTTTCTTACTGTAACCATAGCTTTGTCCATAGCAATTTGTTTGTGTGATAGGACCTTCTTTCATTTTCTTGCTCAGAAGCAGTGAGTCAAGGCACTGCCAACTCTGCTATAGTTTTCCTAAGTAATCAAACTATGCCTGATATAAAAGTTTCTATTACCTGTGACTGCAAATGGTATCAAATGCTTTTTTATAGTTTTAAAAATAGTGTAGGGATATTTATGCATTGAATAATTATTGAATGTTTATTATTCCCAGGACTCTTTAGGTTCTAGGGATAAAAAGATTAATAAGACACATTCCTTGACCACAAAATGATATTCTAGTGAAGGAAATAGGCATACTCATAGATAATTAGAACGTAGCTGCAATAATAGAAATATGCAAAAAGTATGATATGAACATAGAAGGGAAATCCAATCGCATCTGGGGAGACCAGAAAAAACTCATTTGTGTTTTAATCAGTGGGTAAGAGAAAGTTAAAGTGAGGTTCCGTGAGAGTCAGAGGAGGCCATTTAAGAGTACAGTGTGAACAAATGCAGGGATAACAGTCTAAGAAGTTGACGGAACTAAGGAGTGAGGTGGGAGAGGAACGGGCTAGACTGTAGAACTTTGTTGTTGTGTCTGACTCTGCGGTCCCCTGGACTGCTGCACACCAGGCTTCCCTGTCTTGTTCTATCAGCTTGCTCAAACTCATGTCCACTGAGTCAGTGATGCCATCGAACCATTTCATCCTCTGTTGCCCCCTTCTCCATCTGCCCTCAGTCTTTCCCAGCATGAGAAGCTTTGTAGGACATGCTAAGGAACTTGGATTTGGCCTTTAGATAGGTGACAGGATGCCACTGAAAGGTTTTAAATAAGGGAGCAGCATGGTCATAACTGTGCTTTCAAAATAATGATCTGGTTCTCTAGTGCAGTCAGTGGCTTGGAGGGGGCAAAACTGGAGGTGAGGAGAGCAATTAAGAGGCATGTGATGATCTAGGTGAACCACCATCTGAGGCCGAACCATTTCTGTGGTAATAGGAATGAGGATATCTAAGGGGAGATGTGACAGATACTTAGGAGATTAAATTGACTGGACCTTCTGATTAGGTTTGGGATTAAAGGGGAGGGAGTCTAAAGATGCTTCCCAGTTTAGTTCTGAGTGTCTAGATAGACCTTTTGTCACTCACCTCACCCCAGCCCCCACTTCTCCAAGGCACAGAGAAATGGAGGAACAGATGTCGTGGGGAGTTAATAGAGTTCGGTTATTGACGAATAGTTTAGATGTTCACTCTTGAGGACATTTTGATGGTGATACCTGCATATTTTTGCTGCAGGTTGGAGGAAAAGATATCTGTAAGATGGTTAGTTTTATTGTGAGGTGAGATAAAGTTACACTGAAATTCTGAAAGTAGCTGGTTAATAATATTGCACGATATCCAGGCCAAAACAACTAGTAGAGATTTCACAAACAATGAGGAGCAGTAGTGTGTCTATTGTAGTCTTTTAAATTACCTGCTTATGTTGAGATTTGATTGGTTAGAACTAGTGGTATAGAATTGTGTAGCCAACATACAGGTATCTGCTGACAAAACAAATTCATATAGCTGTTTTTAATAAATTATCTATGCGTTGGTTTCATTTATATAAAGCGAGGTGATGATAATTGCCATCTCTCACAAAAAGTCTTGGAAGATTAATCAGGTAGCATAATTAATTCAGTTCAGTACAATTGCTCAGTTGTGTCCGACTCTTTTGAGACCCCATGGACTGCAGCATGCCAGGCCTCCCTGTCCATCACCAACTCCCGGAGTTTACTCGGACTTATGTCCATTGAGTCAGTGATGCCATCCAGCCATCTCATACTGTCGTCCCCTTCTCCTCCTGCCTTAGTCTTTCCCAGCATCAGATCCCAGTGAATGGAATTGTTTTAGTTGTTCTTTGTTTTCTCAGCATCATTCCTTTAGAAATAATTTCTGGTGCCATTGTGGTAACAGTTCCCAAAAGAGTATAACCCTGAATAAAAGAATCTCTTATCATCTTCATAATTTATAAAAACTGTAATAGTTATTTTTTCTACAACAATATCATTATAGAAAACCATAACTATATATTATATAAAGTTATGTAACAATAAAAATGTAACTATATAGTAATAGCTATTAACCATGTGAGATGTATTTTATGATAAGTATTTTATAACTGCAAAATGGCAACAAATCTGAAAGTGACCAACATCTACAATTGGATTGTACACGTGTGCTGTTGCTTCAGTGGTGTCCGACTCTATGCAACCCCATTTGTAGCCCACCAGGCTTCTCTGTCCATGGGATTCTCCAGGCTTGAATACTGGAGTGGGTTGCCATGCCCTCCTCCAGGCATCTTCCCAACCCAAAGATCAAATCCATGTTCTTACATCTCCTGCATTGGCAGGTAAGCTTTTTACCACTAGCACCACCACAGTTGGATTAGACCAAGATTTAAAAAATAAAACACCAAGTTTAAACCCAATATTGGTTACCACCTGTTGTGGGGAATTCTTTCAAAATTAAACCTCTATATTTAGAGCAGTACTTGCACTGTTTTAAAATAACTGAGTCCAACAGTTTTGTTATGCTTATTTTTAGGTGATTGCTTCCATGCTTTGCACCAAACTTAGAAATTTTAAAGTGGCATAGTGGGGCTCTTGAATGAAATTGCAGTAATTGCAAAGCATTAGCTACTTAACCATAAACCTTGAAACTTTTTTTTTCAGTTGCAAAAATAATCTTTCACAAAGTACTTTTGGGTATAACTCATATGATTTGTATCCCAAAATTCACATCTAGCCTTAAGAATTACATTAGGAATCATATTCTTATCCCTTTGCAGCTGTTGTTTTAAGCAGGTGTCTAGTATCCCTTTCTTAAGACCAATGGTCTATAGATAGAACAATATCTGGAGCTTGAAATAACTTAATTCCCTTGTTGGAGGAAGAGTATATACTCTATTATCCACCTTTTAACCTCCCACTGGCAATATTGAATTCTTGTGTTCTTAATTAGGGATCTTATGCCTATTGTAGGGTACACAAATGTCTTAACGCAGTTTCATGGAGAATATTGGATTTGTATTGTACGCAGTTACTAACAGTACTGTGTGCCTTTGTTTTTTAAGTGAAGTGAAGTGAAGTCGCTCAGTCGTGGCCAACTCTGCGACCTCGTGGACTGTAGCCTACCAGGCTTCTCCATCCATGGGATTCTCCAGGCAAGAATACTGGAGTGGGTTACCATTTCCTTCTCCAGGGGATCTTCCTGACCCAGGGATCGAACCTGGGTCTCCCGCATTGGAGGCAGACGCTTTAACCTCTGAGCCACCAGGGAAAGAAGTGGTCATTATTACCTAGGGCCAGATGGATGGGTGGTTTAGTACTACACATACTAAAAAGACATATACTTAAAGGCTTTGAAACTTTAAATGGGTGAGCTGTATGGTATATGAATTATATCTCAATACAGTTGTTATATAGATATGTATTTTTTAAGTGGCTATTGTCACAATTTAGGGGAACTCAGATAAAGAAATACTTCTTGGCAGTCAGAAGCTATTTTAGTCCTTGTATAATATTTCACATCGCCTCTATATTAATGAGAGCATATAGTATGTTCTTATGCCTGCTGACCTGCCTATGTAGTCCCTTACTTTCAGAATCAGTATATTCATTTAAAACGTATATAACTCAGTAAGTAGAAAGTGGAAAATAGTAAGGTGTTTGAAAAGACCACTGAGGTTTAGCCTATCAAAGCTGTGTGACCTTAGGCAAGTCACTTAATCATTCAGAGCCTCAGATACCACGTAAAATGAAGGTGTTGAAGCAGATCCTAGTTCTCAAACTCTGATGTACACAGGGCTAACCAATTAATGGAAATGAATAAAGTTGGTAGGTATAAAGGAATGGGGAGCAGAGGGACTATGGTGTATAGGGTAGTATATGTCCTTCTAAAAGAGTACAGCCGTTACTTAATTTTAATTGTTCCTGCTTTTTACATATTGCAATTAAAAAAATTTTAAACATTCAAGCCAGACTACAAGGTGTGAGGAAATCCTTCATGGGCCTAGTATTATAGCCCAGTCATGTCCAGCTCTTTGCAACCCCATGGGCTGCAGCACACCAGGCCTCCCTGTCCTTCAACCATCTCCCAAAGTTTGCCCAAGTTCACATCCATTGCATTGGTGATACCGTCTAGCCATCTCATCCTCTGATGCCCTAGATCAGCTATAGACAGGATGATCGCTGTTGACGGGAAAGCTGTAGGATTCTTTTTTCCCCGTTTATCTTAATATAAATATTATGTGATACACTCCAAAGGGTATTATGAAGCATATATATGTAAGTTACAAAGCATAATACAAAATGAATAAATACCTAAGACCTAGCAGATAATATCCTGTATTCTCTTCCTGTTCACCATTTTCTTGCTCTTCCATCAGAAATAACCTTTATCCTACATTTTCTATTTTGATGCCTAAATAATGCAGTGGATTTGCTTGCTTTTGAAGCCTTAGGAAAAGGGACATTGTTTTTTGGGATTTGTTTTTTTCCTCATGATGTTTCTGAGATTTGGTAAGTTGTTCAGTATAGTTTGTTCTCTTACCACTACTGTATAATGTTCCATTGTTTGAATATACCCAAGTTTGTTTATCCTCCTGCCAGTGGGCGTTCAGGTTATTTTGTTTTTGGCTTTTGTGAACAGTGCTGCTCTGAACATTTTCTGTGTGTGCCTCGTGAAGCTCCCGTGCATGGGTTTTTCTAAGGATTATACCTAAGAGTTGAGTTGCTTGGTTGTAGGCTGTATAAACACTCAACTTTGTAAGATAACACCACACTGGTTTTCAGTGTTCTTTACCCCCATAATCCTTTGTTCTGAATGTTCTCCATAAATCTCCCTTCTTTAATTTGTTTTCTATTCTGCCACACATTTTTCCCCTTAGTGAAGATAACCTGCCTCACTGCCCCTTATTTTCTCTTTCTGGAAAGCCTTATGTTCTCTGCCGTTTCATTAAAAATGTTTCCTCTAACATAATTGAATCATATTTAGAAGTAAATATTACTCTTTTACAGTTACATTATAAATAACTTCCTAAAAGTGCCCTTAAAAGGCTTTTCCATTCAGACTATTTATTTTAAAATTTAATGGTCTTTTAAAGAGCTTTGTAAGTTGTGTTTGTCAGGTTTGATCTAGGATTAATTATATTTAAGTTCTGTTTACTGTGTGTGTGTTTTTAATTACCTCAAAAATGATCTGGTTATTTCTAGCATTTGTGAACTTTTAATTGTTTCTGGGGTTGCTCAGCATAAATAATTTGAAATTTTGTTGTTGAATGGAGTGAATTTTTTTAAACTTGAGAACATGAGTTATTTCTGAAATAACTTTGAATATTTCAAAGGCTGTGACACATAAATGTTACCAACTTTTGTTTTTTCTACCATAAAAGTTACCCCAAACCATATTTTACTTTCCTCTTCATTGTATTGTTTATAACAAAAATAAATACCCCTTTAAAGAATTATTTAGTTTAATATAAAAATAACAAAGATTATTTGATACTATGAAATACGTGGACAAATGAATCAGATTTTCTGTTTTAAACAGGGTGACTTATTTAAAATTAGTGAGGGTAGAGTTCCTAATATTCTTAATAAAATGAAACTGGCTTTAGTTTATGCATTATTAGGCTTATATTGAATTACTTCTTAAAAACTATGGACATAAACACCCACCTGGAACATGTTCAGTATGTTCTTCTAATTTATTCAACCAAAGCTCTTGAGATTTTCATTCTGGGCTACAAGAGTCTAAAAAATAACTCAGCCTGTACATTCTTAACAGCTCTTGACCACAGCCTAAATCTCCACAGAAACTTTCAATACATTTTCTTGATTTCTTCCGTGGTTAATTTTGTTTTTGTTAATTATAGACATAAATGTTTTAGGAGAAATGCTTTTCTCTTTTAGATGCTAGTGTAACATCTAAAATTTAATGATACCGGGTTTCTTTTTGGAGTGGTAAAAATGTTCTAAAATTAAATTGTGGTGATGGTTGCTACAACTCTGTGAACGTACTAAAAACTATTGAATCATACACTTTAAATGGGTGAGTTTTATGGTATGTGAATTATATCTCAATAAAGTTACTAAGGTGAACTCCGGGAGGCCTGGCGTGCTGCGATTCATGGGGTCACAAAGAGTCAGACACGACTGAGCGACTGAACTGACGGGGGTGTATTGACCCTTTTTTTTCCTTTTTCTCTTTGATAGTTTAAGTATTTGAAATGGCCATGAATTTGAGAAACTGAAAATAGCTTGGCTGTTTTAGAACTTGGGCAATTTTCCCCCAGTTTTTCTGATTGACCAGGAATATATAGACCGTAGATTTAGATTGTCTACTTTTATAGTGAGCAAAAACTTATTGGAAATATTGAATAGTCTTAAGGGACTTCCCTGGTGGTTCAGTGGCTAAGACTCTGGGCTCCCAGTGCAGGGGCCCTGGGTTTGATCCCTGCTCAGGGAACTAGATCCCACGTGGTACAGCGAAGATCCCATGTGCTGCAACTAAGACCTGGTGCAGCCAAATAAATAAATACTTTTTTCAAAAAAAGAAAATTGAGATTTTGAATTGACATTTATACAGTCAAGCAGCAGTAGAATATGATATTTTCTTCAAATTTGTTTCACTATTCATTTTTCTGTTAAATTAGACTGATTTAAGAAAATTTTTCCTTATTAGTAGATGTCATTTAGGTCAGTGAAAAAAGCTATGAAAAATAGTATAATCATTTTAACTTTTTCCCAAAGGCCTAAGAAAGGAAAAATCCTCCAAATTTCAATCTGTGTATATTAAATAGATTTAAACTAACAATGACACTATATGATTTTATTTTATGAAAAATTGCAGAAAATACACTCGCCGTAGTGACAGAAAACAAATCAAAGATTAGCTGGGACCATGGGTGGAGGAGAGGATCGACTCCCAAGGGGGCACTGGGAATTCTCTTGATGGAACTGTCTTGGTTGTATTGGTATTTTGATTGATATAGTGGTTACATGAGTATGTATTTGTCAGAACTTATGAAACTGTACTAAAATTGGTCTAGTTTGTTATACATAAATTATACCTTAGTATTTTGATATGTAGCATCATCTAATATGTCTATATAATATATAGTAACTAGGTGTTTGGACTTCCTTGCTGGCGCAGTGGTAAAGAATCCACCTGTCCATGAAGGAGAGGCAAGTATTTGTACAGTTGTTAGCAATGAAATAATACTAAGTTAGTAGAAGCCTACACATAGTACTACTATTAATTAGTGTATTTTGCAAGTGTAATTCCTCTACTTCCGTATCTCTAATCTCTTACCTTTTGATTCTCTTACGTATTCAACTTTTTATAAATCAAATAATAGAAACCATCTTTTAATAGTTCTAAAAATGTTCTAAAAATAGTTCTTTAATATGATGTCTTTGTTTCTGCTAAGTCAACACTTCTTACAAGCCAGGTACAGTGACCCAGTGCTGAGTAAGAGCATGGCTCCATTTTTATGGAGTACTTTAAAATTTTCAAGTTAGTTTTACATAAATATTTTATCACATCCTTTGAGAGGGGGAAATGAAACTCAGAGAAACTAAGTGATTTTGCCCAAGGTTACACAGCTAAATGACTGAGAGTTATCTGATTCCAAGTTCAGTTTCAGGCAGTTTAGGTGGGTAGAGTTACATAGTTTAGATAGATGAATGAAAAGTTTGAGGGGACATGTTAAATAGTTGGATCTTATCCACATCCTGGAAT
Organism: Bos indicus x Bos taurus; assembly: GCF_003369695.1. Taxonomy (NCBI): domain Eukaryota; kingdom Metazoa; phylum Chordata; class Mammalia; order Artiodactyla; family Bovidae; genus Bos; species Bos indicus x Bos taurus. The sequence goes on along the minus strand of NC_040083.1, from coordinate 75,678,742 downwards.
GTGAATCAGCTTCCTTAATTATGTATAAAGTTGCATGAATTCCCCTTCCAGTTTATTTTCTCTGCCACCAGGATAAGAAAATTTGAATTTCTGCCAACTGGATTTCTTCCAAGACTCTATTTCTGATTGTTACCCCAACAGCTGAGACCTAGCATTCTCTGGGTTTGTCACAAAGGAGCACTGCATACTTGTGGCATTGAACGTGAGTGGGCCCTCATGTAAAAATCTGCCCATCTGACCTCCACTGGGTTTTATTGATTTGCAGGACATTTTCCTGGTGGAGGCAGCTGTGAGAGATACTATGCTGCAGCACAGATCTGCAGGAGGCAGCCATTCTGCTGAGCAGGGTACATAGTGGGCCTCTTAGGGGAGCTGGCAGTGAGCTGTCTTTGCAGCTGCTTTTGATGGAGGCAGCATGGAATAGTGCAAAGAACCTGGGACTAGCCATGAGAAGACCTAAGTTTGAATCTGAGAACTGTTCCTTGAGAGCTATGTTAAAATTTGGGCAACTCACTGATTCATTCTAGTCTTTTTCCGCCTGAGTAAAATGAGGGTGTGACATGTGCATTATGGATGAGTCTCATAATCATTATGCTAAATAAAAGGACCCACATACAAAAGAGAATATATTGTATAATTCCATTTACATAAGCTTTCAGAAAAGCAAACTTATATGTAATGACAGAAACATCATACAGATCAGTTCAGTTCAGTCGCTCAGTCATGTCTGACTCTTTACGACCCCATGGACTCAGCACGCCAGGCGTTCCTGTCTATCACCAACTCCTGGAGCTTGCTCAAACTCATGCCATCGAGTCGGTAATGCCATCCAGCCATCTCATTATCTGTCATCCCCTTCTCCTCCTGCCTTCAGTCTTTCCCAACATCAGGGTCTTTTCCAAGGAATCAGATCAGTCGTTGGCTAGGGCCAAAGGCAGAGGGATGGAGTGCAAAGAGATGTGAGGAATCTTCTGAAGGTGATGGAAATATTCTGTATTTTAATTGTAGTGATGGTTTTACGGGTGTTTACAACTGTCAGAACTCATGGAATTGTACACTGTCGTGCACTCACACCCAAAAGGAGATTTTGAAGCTGTTTCGGAGCTTAATAAGAAAGAATTGAGGGAATTCCCTGGCAGTCCATGGTTAGGACGCCACACTCCCACTGCAGGGGACATAGGTTCTATCCCTGATAGGGAACTAAGATCCTTGTGCCTTGTGGTTCACCAAAAAAAAAAGACGAAGAATTGAAATAGATTTGGATTATTTACCATGGGTACAGGAGGAGAGAAAAGCAACCCAGTGAAGTCACAGCTAATGTAACAGGAAAGCTCAAACACTAAGCAAAATCAATAGTCATCCACCTTGACCTCTAACTCATCTTTTATCAGTTTGCTATTTTTGTCTGAATCTTTAGAAACTAGTAATAGTAGGGGACGTTTAAAATCAGACAGATTTCTTAAAATACCTAATTTACTAAAAATTTTTATCTATATTCCGTTGTCTGGTCATTCTACTTCTTAGTGATTATTATATCCTATCACTTTTATATTGAAGCACTACACTGACATCCTCATTGTCACAGTGCAACAAAGGTGTCAGTGGTACATTTTTAACTTCAGTATGTAAGAAGGGCTGTAAGAAATAAAATGATTTGCTCTTCCCAGCCCCCAAATTCTCATCTTGTTTTCTATTAATGATTGTAAATGCCTCAACATCCTTCTTAATAAAGCTTTTCAGAAGCCACAACTAATTTTTGGAGTTGACACTGAAGTCAGAAATTGACCTAGAGAGAATATTTAGTAACTCAAATATGCAGTAGTTCATATATGAGTAGTTGCTCAATTGTGTCTGACTCTTTGCACCCCCGTGAACCGCAGCATGACAGGCCTCCCTGTCCATCACCAACTCCTGGAGTTTACCCAAACTCATGTCCATTGAGTTCGTGATGCCATCCAACCATCTCATCCTCTCTCGTCCCCTTCTCCTCCTGCCCTCAATCTTTCCCAGCATCAGGGTCTTTTCCAATGAGTCAGCTCTTTGCATCAGGTGGCCAAAGTATTGGAGTTTCAGCTTCAGCATCAGTCCTTCCAATGAACACCCAGGACTGATCTCCTTTAGGATGGACTAGTTGGATCTCCTTGCAGCCCAAGGGACTCTCAAGAGCCTTCAACACCACAGCTCAAAAGCATCAATTCTTCTGCGCTCAGCTTTCTTTGGATGTCCAACTCTCACATCCATACATGACTACTGGAAAAACCATAGCCTTGACAAGACAGACCTTTGTTGACAAAGTAATGTCTCTGCTTTTTAATATGCTATCTAGGTTTATCATAACTTTCCTTCCAAGAAGTAAGTGTCTCAATTTCATGGCTGCAATCACCATCTGCACTGATTTTGGAGCCCCAAAAAATAAAGTCAGCCACTGTTTCCACTGTTTCCCCATCTATTTGCCATGAAGTAATGTGACCAGATGCCATGATCTTCGTTTTCTGAATGTTGAGCTTTAAGCCAGCGTTTTCATTCTCTTCTTTCGCTTTTATCAAGAAGCTCTTTAGTTCTTCTTCACTTTCTGCCATAAGGGTTGTGTCATCTGCATATCTGAGGTTATTGATATTTCTCCTGGCAATCTTGATTCCAGCTTGTGCTCGTCCAGCCCAGCATTTCTCATGATGTACTCTGTATATGAGTTAAATAAGCAGGGTGACCATATACAGCCTTGACGTACTCCTTTTCCTATTTGGAACCAGTCTGTTGTTCCATGTCCAGTTCTAACTGTTGCTTCCTGACCAGCATATAGGTTTCTCAAGAGGCAGGTCAGGTGGTCTGGTATTCCCATCTCTTTCAGATTTTTCCACAGTTGATTGTGATCCACACAGTCAAAGGCTTTGGCCTAGTCAATAAAGCAGAAATAGATGTTTTTCTGGAACTCTCTTGCTTTTTCCATGATGTTGGCAATTTGATCTCTGGTTCCTCTGCCTTTTCTAAAACCAGCTTGAACATCAGGAAGTTCACGGTTCACATATTGCTGAAGCCTGGCTTGGAGAATTTTGAGCATTAGTTAACTAGCATGTGAGATGAGTGCAATTGTGTGGTAGTTTGAGCATTCTTAGGGCTTCCCTTGTAGCTCAGTTGGTAAGGAATCTGCCTGCAGTGCAGGAGACCCGGGTTCAATTCCTGGGTTGGAAAGATCCCCTGGAGAAGGAAATGGCAACCCACTCCAGTATCCTTGCCTGGAAAATCTCATGGACAGAAGAGCCTGGTAGGCTGCAGTCCATGGGGTCAAAAAGAGTCGGACACGACTGAGGGACTAACACTTGAGCATTCTTTGGCATTGCCTTTCTTTGGGATTGGAATGAAAACCGACCTTTTCCAGTCCTGTGGCCACTGCTGATTTTTCCAAATTTGCTGACATACTGAATGCAACGCTTGCACAGCATCATCTTTTAGGATTTGAAATAACTCAACTGTAATTCCACCACCTCCACTAGCTTTGTTCATAGAGATGCTTCCTACAGCCCACTTGACTTCACATTCCAGGATGTCTGGCTCTAGGTGAGTGATATGCAGTAAGTAGTGTCTATTCTAGATTAGCTACTTGTGGCTGTATAGAATTCTTCCTATCTCCAAAGGGAAGATAAAGGCCATTGTCGTTGTGCTCATTCTTTTCCCTCTTTTGCTAATGCCCAGGCCCTCTCTGCTTAAGACAGGCATACATAACCTTTAGCTGGATGTGGGACAAAGGGCAGTTACTTCCAAAACAGAAATACATATTTCTTGAAAGAAAGATTATTTTAGATTTTGGCCAGGAAATATACAAGATGAAACTCTCAAAGACTAAGACAATTGATTGAAACACTTGAAATATATAAAAACCCATGAGTTAATAATGAATTTGAATTCTCCCCACCAAAAGAAACAAAAGCAAAACTCCAAAAGAACTCATTGGACACCATCCAAAATAACTAGCCATTACTTAAGTCTGAAAATTAGAAATTAGAAAGAACACTCTTATGCCTGCCTTCATGTGCAGACTCTACTTTGGATAATCAAATAGCCCTAGTTGTTGACAGAAAGTTTTTCTTTACAGGAAAATTCCAAAAAGAGTGACAGGTGCAGAAAACCACCGTTTTGCAATCCCAGTGAAATGATTGAGGCAGGTAACAGTCATCAGTGGATGAAACCATTGGATTATTTGGTTGATGAGAGTACTTTGCAATGAAGGAAATCAGTCTGCAATTTGCAGACATTGAATGTATTCTGGTGTGATATACTATGAAGCACATGGTAACACCTATGAAATATTTTTGCCCAAATTGTGGAACTTGATCCAAATATAGAGTTGCCAGATTAAGCCAGCATAAAAAATAGGACACTTAGATAAATGTGAATTTCAGATGAACAATGAGGAATTTTTTTAGTGTAGTATATCCCATACTTTGGAGAAGGCAATGGCACCCCACTCCAGTACTCTTGCCTGGAAAATCCCATGGACAGAGGAGCCTGGTAGGCTGCAGTCCATGAGGTCGCTAAGAGTCGGACACGACTGAGCAACTTCACTTTCACGCATTGGAGAAGGAAATGGCAACCCACTCCAGTGTTCTTGCCTGGAGAATCCCAGGGACGGCGGAGCCTAGTGGGCTGCCATCTATGGGGTCGCACAGAGTCAGACACGACTGAAGCGACTTAGCAGCAGCAGCAGCAGCATCCCATACTTAGGACATATTTGGTTTCTGTGTTGTCAGTGGAATATAAAGGAAAAAAGAAAGAATGGGGTACTGCCCAGTGAGAAAAAAGGAGACATAACAGTGAAATTCATGATCCTTGTTTTTATCCTGATTTGAACAAAAAAATACTTTTGTATTTTTATATAAATATATAAAATATTATATATTTTTTAAAGATACTTTAAAATATATATGCATTATATATTTAAATATAAATAGAGATTTTCTTTTAGATAATTGGGTAAATTATATTATGGGTGGAATATAAAATACCAAAGAATTAGTTTTAAATTTACTAGGTATAATAATGGCACTAGGATTACATTACAAAATATCTGTTTAGAAAATTTAGAAGTGAAATGACATATCTGCGGCCGCTGCTGCTGCTGCTGCTGCTGCTAAGTCGCTTCAGTCGTGTCTGATTCTGTGCGACCTCATAGATGGCAGCCCACTAGGCTCCGCCGTCCCTGGGATTCTCCAGGCAAGAACACTGGAGTGGGTTGCCATTTCCTTCTCCAATGGGTGAAAGTGAAGTCGCTCAGTCGTGTCCGACTCTTAGCGACCCCAATGACATAACTAGGATTTACTTTTAAAATATTCCAGCAAAGGAAAGAAAGAATAGGAGAAGCAAGTGTGGGAAATTTTGATAACTGAAGAATCTATGGGTAGATAACATGGGAGTTCATGGTACAATTCTGTTTACTTTTGTGATGTTTGAAATTTTTTATAAGGAAAGTATTTTAAAATGCTATAGGTAGATCACTATGCCTGCTATTTGCCGGGCACTTAGTAAATGCTTTACAGAATCTGTGTGCTGCATAATGAATACATTTATAGAATACTTTTTAAAAAATTTTTATTTTTTTGATTGCAGTGGGTCTTCATTGATGTGCACGGGCTTTCTCTCACTCTGGTGAGTGGAAGCTACTCTCAAGTTGTGGTGCACGGGCTTCTCATTGAGGTGGCTTCTCTTGTTGCAGAGCACAGACTCTAGAGCATGCAGGCTTCGGTAGTTGCAGATCTTGGGCTCCAGAGCACAGACTTAGTAGTTGTGGTACACAGGCTTAGTTGCTTCATGGTGTGTGGAATCTTCCTGAACCAGGGATCAAACCTGTGTCTCCTGCATTGGGAGGCAGACTGTTAACAACTGGACCACCAGGGAAGTCCCTGTTTTTTTGTTTTCTTATGGATCTGGGATGGGGCTCAGGTATCTATATTTCTTAAAGTTCCTGGAATGATTCTGATCATTATCCCAGAAGAAGGGAGGAGCTGGACTTTTTGTGACATGGAAAGAAATGTGATACAAAGCATATCTATTTAAAAAATTTTTTTTGGAGTATAGTTGATTTACAATGTTGTATTGATTTTTGATGTACAGCAAAGTGGATCACCTTGTTGTGGTGAAGGGGCTTTCATAACTCAATAAAGCTATGAGCCATGCTGTGCAGGACCACCCAAGACAGACAGGTCATAGTGAAGAGTTCTGACAGAGCATCCAGTGGAGGAGGAAATGGCAACCCAGTCCAGCATTCTTGCCGAGAGAACATGAACAGTATATAAAGGCAAAAAGACATGACACTGGAAGACCCCTCAGGTCAGAAGGTGTCCAGTATGCTACTGGGGAAGAATGGAGGTCAATTACTAATAGCTCCAGATAGAATGAAGCAGCTGGGCCAAGAGGAAACAACGCTCAGTTATGGACGTGTCTCGTGGTGAAAGTAAAGTCTAATGTTATAAAGAACAATATTGCATAGGAACCTGGAATGTTAGGTCCATGAATCAAGGTAAATTGGACATGGTCAAGAAGGAGACGGCAGTGTTGAACGTCAACATCTTTAGGAATCACTGAACTACAATGGATGAGAATGGGCAAATTTAATTCAGATGACCATTATATTTACTTCTGTGGGCAAGAATCCCTTATAAGAAATGGAGTAGCCCTCATAGTCAACAAAAGAATCTGAAATCCAGTACTTGGGTACAATTTCAAAAACAACAGAATCTCATTTCGTTTCCAAGGTAAAACATTCAGTATTACAGTAATTCAAGTCTACGCCTCAACTACTGATGTTGAGGAAGCTGATGTTGAATGGTTCCATGAAGACCTATAAAACCCTCTAGAAATAACACTAAAAAAAAGATGTCTGTGTAATCATAGGGGATTGGAATGCAAAAGTAGGAAATCAAGAGATAACCTGGAATAACAAGCAAGTTTGGCCTTGAAGTACAAAATGAAGCAGGGCAAAGGCTAACAGTCTTGTCAAGAGAACATGCTTGCCATACCAAATACCCTTTTCCAACAACACAAGAGACAGCCTACACATGGACATCACCAGATGGTCAGTACCAAAATCAGATTGATTATGTTCTTTGTAGTCAAAGATGGAGAAGTGCTATACAGTCAGCAGGAACAAGACCGGGAGCTGACTGTGGCTCAGATCATGAACTCCTTATTGAAAAATTCAGGCTTAAATTGAAGAAAGTGTGAAAAGAAGAGAAGCGAAAAGCAAAGGAGAAAAGGAAAGATACAAACATCTGAATGCAGAATTCCAAAGAATAGCAAGAAGAGATAAGAAAGCCTTCTTCAGCGATCAATGCAAAGAAATAGAGGAAAACAACAGAATGGGAAAGACTAGGGATCTCTTCAAGAAAATCAGAGATACCAAAGGAACATTTCATGCAAAGATGGGCTCGATAAAGGACAGAAATGGTATGGACCTAACAGAAGCAGAGGATATTAAGAAGAGATGGGAAGAATACACAGAAGAACTGTACAAAAAAGATCTTCACGACCCAGATAATCACGATGGTGTGATCACTCACCTAGAGCCAGACATCCTGGAATGTGAAGTCAAATGGGCCTTAGAAAACATCACTACGAACAAAGCTAGTGGAAGTGATGGAATTCCAGTTGAGCTATTCCAAATCCTGAAAGATGATGCTGTGAAAGTGCTGCACTCAATATGCCAGCAAATTTGGAAAACTCAGCAGTGGCCACAGGACTGGAAAAGGTCAGTTTTCATTCCAATCCCAAAGAAAGGCAATGCCAAAGAATGTTCAAACTACTGCACAATTGCACTCATCTCACATGCTAGTAAAGTAATGCTCAAAATTTTCCAAGCCAGGCTTCAGCAATATATGAACCGTGAACTTCCAGATGTTCAAGCTGGTTTTAGAAACGGCAGAGGGACCAGAGACCAAATTGCCAACATCTGCTGGATCATGGAAAAAGCAAGAGAGTTCCAGAAAAGCATCTATTTCTGCTTTATTGACTATGCCAAAGCCTTTGACTGTGTGGATAACAATCAACTTTGGAAAATTCTGAAAGAGATGGGAATACCAGACCACCTGATCTGCCTCTTGAGAAGTTTGTATGCAGGTCAGGAAGCAACAGTTAGAACTGGACATGGAACAACAGACTGGTTCCAAATAGGAAAAGGAGTTCGTCAAGGCTGTATATTGTCACCCTGTTTATTTAACTTCTATGCAGAGTACATCATGAGAAACGCTGGACTGGAAGAAACACAAGCGGGAATCAAGATTACCAGGAGAAATATCAATAACCTCAGATATGCAGATGACACCACCCTTATGGCAGAAAGTGAAGAGGAACTCAAAAGCCTCTTGATGAAAGTGAAAGTGGAGAGTGAAAAAGTTGGCTTAAAGCTCAACATTCATAAAACAAATATCATGGCATCCGGTCCCATCACTTCATGGGAAATAGATGGGGAAACAGTGGAAACGGTGTCAGACTTTATTTTTGGGGGGCTCCCAAATCACTGCAGATGGTGACCGCAGCCATGAAATTAAAAGACGCTTACTCCTTGGAAGGAAAGTTATGACCAACCTAGATAGCATATTCAAAAACAGACATTACTTTGCCAACAAAGGTCCATCTAGTCAAGGCTATGGTTTTTCCAGTGGTCATGTATGGATGTGAGAGTTGGACTGTGAAGAAGGCTGAGCGCCGAAGAATTGATGCTTTTGAACTGTGGTGTTGGAGAAGACTCTTGAGAGTCCCTTGGACTGCAAGGAGATGCAACCAGTCCATTCTGAAGGAGATCAGCCCTGGGATTTCTTTGGAAGGAATGATGCTAAAGCTGAAACTCCAGTACTTTGGCCACTTCATGCGAAGAGTTGACTCATTGGAAAAGACTCTGATGCTGGGAGGGATTGGGGGCAGGAGGAGAAGGGGATGACAGAGGATGAGATGGCTGGATGGCATCACCAACTCGATGGACGTGAGTCTGAGTGAACTCCGGGAGTTGGTGATGGACAGGGAGGCCTGGCGTGCTGCGATTCATGAGGTTGCAAAGAGTTGGACATGACTGAGCGACTGATCTATCTGATCTGAGGGAAAACCACTAGGCCATTAAGGTATGACCTAAATCAAATCCCTTATCATTATACAGTAGAGGTGACAGATAGATTTAAGGGATTAGATCTGGTAGACAGAGTGCCTGAACTATGGACAGAGATTCGTAACATTGTACAGGAGCCAGTGACCAAAAACATCCCCAAGAAAAAGAAATGCAAGTTGTCTGGGGAGGCTTTACAAATAGCTGAGGAAAGAATAGAAAGAAAAGGCAAAGGAGAAAGGGAAAGATTTACCCAACTGAATACAGAGTTTCAGAGAATAGCAAGGAGAGATAAGAAGGCCTTCTTCAATGAACAATGCAGAGAAATAGAGGAAAACAATAGAATGGGAAAGACTAGACATCTCTTTGAGAAAACTGGAGATATCAAGGGAACATTTCATGCAAGGATGAGCACAGTAAAGGACAGAAATGTTAAGGACCTAACAGAAGCAGAAGAGGTTAAGAAGAGGTGGCAAGAATACACAGAAGAACTATACAAAAATAATCTTAACAACTTGGATAACCATGATGGTGCAATCACTCTAGAGCCAGACATCCTGGAATGTGAAGTCAAGTGGGCCTTTGGAAGCATCACTACGAACAAAACTAGAGGAGATGATAAAATTCCAGCTGAGCTATTTCAAATCCTAAACGATGATGCTGTTTAAGTGCTGCACTCAATATGTTAGCAAATTTGGACACTTAGCAGCGGCCACAGGACTGGAAAAGGTCAGTTTTCATTCTATTCTTAAAGAAAGACAATGCCAAAGAATATTCAAGCTACTGTACAATTGTGCTCATTTCACATGCTAGCAAGATTATGCTCAAAATGCTTCAAGCTAGGTTTCAGCAGTATGTGAACCAAAAACTTACAAATCTACAAGCTGATTTTAAAAAAGGCAGAGGAACCAGAGATTAAATTGCCAACATTCGTTGGATCATGGAGGAAGCAAAGGAATTCCAGAAAAACATCTGCTTCACTGACTATACTATAGACTTTATGTGGATTACAACAAACTATGGAAAATTCTTAAAGAGATAGGAGTACCAGATAACTTTACCTGCCTCCTGATAAACCTGTATGAAGGCCAAGAAGGAATGGTTAGTACCAGACATGGAACAACAGATTGGTCCAAATTGGGAAAGAAGTATGTTAAGACTGTAAATTGTCACCCAGCTTATTTAACTTCTATGGAGAGTACATCATGTGAAATGTTGGGCTGGATGACTCAGAAGCTGGAATCAAGATTGCTGGGAGAAATATCAGTAACCTCAGATATGCAGATGAAACCACCCTTATGGTAGAAAGCAAAGAGGAACTAAAGAACCTCTTGATGAAGGTGAAACAGGAGAGTGAAAAAGCTGGCTTTGAAACTCAATATTCAAAAAACTAAGATAATGGCATCTAGTCCCATAACTTTATGGCAAACAGATAAGGAAACAATGCAAACAGTGACAAACTTTATTTTCTTGAGCTCCAGAATCACTGTGGATGGTGACTACAGCCATGAAATTTAAAAATGCTTGCTCCTTAGAAGAAAAGCTATGAAAAAACCTAGACAGTGGATTAAAAAGCAGAGACATCACTTTGCCAACAAAGGTCCGTATTGTCAAAGCTATGATTTATACAGTAATCATGGACGGATGTGTGAGTTGGACCGTAAAGAAGGCTGTCAGTTCAGTTCAGTCGCTCAGACATGTCCATCTCTCTGCGACCCCATGGACTGCAGCACGCCAGGCTTCCCTGTCCATCACTATCTCAAAGAATTGATGCTTTTAAACTGTGGTGTTGGAGAGGACTCTTGAGAGTCCCTTGGACTGCAAGGACATCAAGCCAGTCAATCCTAAAGGAAATCAGTTCTGAATATTCATTGGAAGAACTAATGCTGAAGCTCCAATATTTAAGCCACCTGATGCAAAGAGCTGACTCATTGGAAAATATCCTGATACTGGGAATGATTGAAGGCAGGAGAAGAAGGTGGCAGAGGATGAGATGGTTGGATGGTCACCGACTCAATGTACATGAGTTTGAGCAAACTCCAGGAGATAGTGTAGAACTGGGAAGCCTGGAGTGCTCAGTCCACAGGGTCGCAGAGTCAGACAGGAGTTAGTGACTGACAGCAGTACAAGGGCTCTTGACTAGGCCTATAAGTCACATCTGGAGAAGGCAATGGCAACCCACTCCAGTACTCTTGCCTGGAAAATCCCAGGGACAGAGGAGCCTGGTAGGCTGAAGTCCACGGGGTCTCGAAGAGTCGGACACGACTGAGCGACTTCACTTTCATTTTTCACTTTCATGCCTTGGAGAAGGAAATGGCAACCCACTCTAGTGTTCTTGCCTGGAGAATCCCAGGGACGGGGGAGCCTGGTGGGCTGCCGTCTCTGGGGTCGCACAGAGTCGGACACGACTGAATCGACTTAGCAGCAGCAGTAGCTGCATAAGTCACATAGTGTCATTTCCACCACTTTCTGTTGGCCAAAATGTCACAAGGCCAGCCTTAATGCAACAGAAGTAAATTTCATCTCTTGGTGGAGAGCCCTGCAAAGAATTTTTCTTTTTTCATCTACCACAAATGGAAAAGGGTGGGATGAGTTTAAAATGTGCTTTTTAGCCCCTTTGACCATTTCCTCCAAAGTTTGTTACTCAGGGTCTTTTAATTACCATTTTTACCTGGCCCTCACCTCTTTTTCTGTTTCTCCTAGAAGGAAGATAAAATATAAATTAAAATGAAAAACAGAAAAGCTTTACCAAGAACTAACAGAATTTTGAAAACTGAAGTATTTAAAAAATTTTTTTAAAGATAATGTAGTTTACTTTCAATATTCTTATGAACTTGAACTTGATTAACAGTGATACGAAGAACTCCCCAGGGTCCTGACTTTAATAATAGACTAGGATTACGTGTTATTACCACATCGTTTGTTAGTATTTAATTAAATATCTTATGTTAAATTTTTTAAACATTTTAGTGTATAGCCATTAAAATTTTTGACCATGGTATTAATTTCCTAGGTAAATTCTCTTATTCATGTTCTGTATATAGGTAGACATCTACGAACACCTGCGTTTTAAAATGATCTGAAAATCCTGAATTAGTAGATTCTAAATTAATAATGTTTTTACCTCTCTATTCAACTAACTTCTACCAGTACTCAGAATATACAAATGTGATTTTCTCTGAATTATATTCATGATCCTCTGTGAGTCACTAATTCTGCTTTCCATTTTGAAACAGTTCTTAGCCTTTGTTCGTTAATCATGGGAAACAGTTGTGCGACATGCCTTGATATTAACTTGAACATCTAAAATTAGTCCTGTAACAATCAGCAGTTGGGGACAAGGTTTCAGTAGTTTGTGGTATATGTTAAGTAGACATTGCAAGGTTGGAAGGAACTCCCTAGAATAAGTAAGTGATTTGTGTTATGCGTTCATGTACCTATGTGTATACATAATTGAAAGTCTCTTTTTATTAAACAAAGGACAAATTACTACAAATGCATTATAAGCATGTTTATACATTATGCTATGTAATCATTTTAAAAGAAAAATATATTTATTAAAAACCTGGAATGCTGGAATGGATTTTGCTGCATATTTCTTTTGTGGTTCTCTTTTTTTTAAAGGAATAATTGTATTATATATACTATATTTCAAGTGAATGAATTTTTTTTTCTCTTCAGAGTTTATAGAAACCCGTTCACAAAAATGACATCCTGGTTGTATGAATGTCTTTGTGAAGCTGAACTAGCACAGTATTATCCTCATTTTACTGCCCTTGGCCTTCAGAAAATAGATGAATTAGCCAATGTTACAATGAAGGACTACTCCAAATTGGGAGTCCATGACATGAACGACCGCAAACGTCTCTTCCAACTTATCAAAATCATTAAGATTATGCAGGAAGAAGATAAAGCAGTCAGTAGCCCAGACTCTCGTCTTCAGACAAGCAATCTGTGTGTCAAGCCTCAGAAATCCAGATGTGGCCCTCGAAGGCAACTGCATTTTGATTCTCCTGCTGACAACAAAGACAGAACTACCAGCAACAATCAGTTTGAACTGTGTGATTTATCAGATTTTTCTGCAAGTGAACAGAAGTCTAACTACATAAAAGTACTGGAGCACATGCTACCAGATGATTCCCAGTACCATATACAAACAGGAATTCTGAATGCCGCAGCCGCTGATTCCAACATACAAAAAGCAGCTAAGATTTCACCCTTTTCATCAAATCACTTTTCTCCAGTACAAGGGGATTGTGATAGTTCAGTTATTCAAAGAGTCTCTCATGTTTCAGGGTATAACTACGGAATCCCTCATTCCTATATCAGGTAATAACTTTTTATCTTTATCTTTTTTTTTTTTTTCTGGAGGGAAGGGAGCCTTAGGCAAGGGCAGGGTTCTCCATGACCAGAGGAGACCAACTACTCCATATTTACAGAAAATAATAGTGAACAACTTCTGTGGTGATAATGCAGATACCTTGACTGGGGGAAATTGATGAAGAATTTGGACTTTCCAGATGGGAGAAAGATGATATTGTTCATGTGCATCAAGCAGCTGCTACTTACCAGGGCCTGCTGCAGACCTGTTTTTATTATAGCATGACATGATATATCTAGTGCATCCATGAAGGTAAAATAGTTAACTTGCTTCTGCAGTAGAAAAAAAATTTACAAAATCCACAGGATTTTTTTTCTAAGACTATCAAATTAACTTCAACCAGGGGTCATGAAGCTTAGTTTTTAAAAAACACTGTTTAATTCAGCTAGTTGAATTAAATAGGTCTTTGGAGCAGTTGATTTACCTGCAAAATTTGAAATATGGTCTTGATTTTGAGTGCTTTTTACAATTCCAGCCCTGGAAGAACAGATGAGTTTGGTCATTGCAAAGAATAAGATACTTTTGATAGCATTTAGAGTTTGGGAGCCAGAGTGACAATAAGTTATTTTTCACTTAGTGCTTTGAGTTAGAATTTGAAAAAGGTCCCTAAGAGTTGAAATATCAAGTAATCCCTAATACTAACCTTGGTATAATAGAAAATACATTCTTTTAAAACTAATGTGTATTACCTGTTTTGTTATTTTAAAAATTACTGTTGGTGAGTTATGGAGAAACAAAATACGTTCTTAATCCACTTAAAAAAAAAATAAGGGCTATTATTCATACCTTAAAAGTATTTCCATATGGTCTTATATTGGCTAAGGTTTCAGAGAATTTCATAACCAACCAGTTCTTTTATTCTAAAAGAATAGAGGACCCAATTTTAAAGGTAAAAATGCCTTTAGTAATTTGAAATACACAAATGAATTCTATAGTGTTTCTGAAAATAAAATTTTTTTGGCTTGGTTTAGCAAAGCACAGAGCATATAGTATTTTTTTCTTCTTTGAAGTTGTGAAAGGACTAGATTGTTCTATGACCATCAATGCCATGATTGTTGCTGTCCTGTTGGTTAGCTCAGCGGTGAAAGAACAAATACTTTTTTGAATGTTAGTCTTTTATTGAACAACATATACAAATCTAAATTGGAATTATTTATAAACAGAATGAAGATACGACTTTCCATTATTTATTTAGATAGAATGGATATTTTAGTTTAAATATTTCTGCTTTATTTATTTCGCATATATAGAATACCCCCTCTGCCTGTCTTGATTCTAGATATAAAGATCATTAGAATATCTGGAGACTGAGACTCTTAGTGGGCAGGCTGAGGGGAAGTCAGACAACCAAAGAGTGAGCTAAGTGCTCTCACAGAGGTTTATACATGGCAGACCCAGGACGGAAGGTGTTCAATTGAGCTTTCTCACCTTTTGTATCATCTTACTCTTCCCATTCCTTATTATGTTAGAGAAATGGAGGTTAAGAAAGTTCATTGTCCCAATAATTTTCAATATTGTCTTCTCCCCTAAATTCTAAGTAGGAGCCAGAGTTTCAGAACCCTGAGAAACTCCCTCACCAACTTGAAGCTTCCTGTTAGTGAGTCATCCCTATCTGAAGAGCATTCTCTTTGGATACCTCAAATTAGGTAAGTTCAAAATAACTTATTGGACTCTGAATTCTAATAAAAGTCTGAGGCATTTAGAGGACTGGTTGCCCTGACTTATTTAAGATCATGAGCAGACCTAACTCTAGCTGTATTAACTTTGCATGTCAGACAGATACAGTTTATTTCTTCTAGGGAATATTGCACATTAAAACTAGAGCCTTAAAAAAAGAAAAAAGCTAGAACCTTTTAGGATGCATTAAAAATGTGTTTTATTCTGAGAAATTCCTGGTGGCCCAGTGTTTAAGACTCTGTACTTTCACTGCTGGGCCTGGGTTCAGTCCTGGTTGGGGAAATAAGATCCTGCAAACCCCACAGCATGGTCCAAAAAAACCCAGAGAAAGTTTGTTTTTTTTCTTATAAAAAATAAAACACATGCAAAATACAACAATGAACCCCACATGCCTGTCATTCACTTTTAATGATCATCAGGATTTTGCCACATTTCAAGTCAAAATGGTTCTTTTTTTAGATGTCTACTATACATTGGTTAAAAAAATAATAACATGCTTCAAAAGCCTTGAGTAGTTTTTTATGCAATATATTAGAAATTTTATTTCTTACTTGTTACTAATTTAGATCCTGGCGAAAAATAATTTTCCAGCCAGTTGGAGGTCTCAGAAAATTGAAGTTGATATGAAACAATTATATAGTGAAATATCCTGTGTAAAATCTATTCTAAAAGGCTGTTTAGGGGTTATTAATCAAATTCTAAAGTGTAAAGGAAGGAAATGATTTGTCTCTCTAAGACATTTTAAGTATGTGTGCCAAAGGCATTGGTCTTGGTAAAACATCTACTTTCAAGGATTCTCTTTTCATGTTACCTTGCTTAAGAGGCATTTCTGCATAGGTAAAGTGGTCAGTACTTCGATGTATCATATATGCTACTATTAGGCTCAGCTAGTAAACCTGATGAATTTTGTACTCTTAACCCAAGTAATATTGCCTCTCTTCTGGATGTTAAGGTAGATGAGTTCACTGAAGACAGCCAGAGAAGAAATGTGTCTGAATAGAAGGATGAATTAGTGGTGGACAGCACCAGTCATAGGAGAAGGGAATGGCACCCCACTCCAGTACTCTTGCCTGGAAAATCCCATGGACAGAGGAGGCTGGTAGGCTGCAGTCCATGGGGTCGCTGAGGGTCGGACACGACTGAGCGACTTCACTTTCACTTTTCACTTTCCTGCATTGGAGAAGGAAATGGCAACCCACTCCAGTGTTCTTGCCTGGAGAATCCCAGGGACGGGGGAGCCTGGTGGGCTGCCGTCTGTGGGGTCGCACAGAGTCAGACACAACTGAAGCAGCTTAGTAGCAGCAGCAGCAGCACCAGTCATAAAATTGTCCTGGAGTAGGATTGTGTTCTAACAAATAAATACATATCAAGGTAGGCAAAAAAAAAAGGAAGCAAGAAGGACAAAGGGAGGGTCAGAATATACCTGGAAGAAACATGGTGAAAATACATTGAAACCTACCACCAAATTCAAGGTATTTCATAAACCCAGGTAGGATTAAAAAAAATTAGATTAAATGGTCAAGAAAACAGTAAATGTACAATAGTAAGAATTGAAAGGAAGCAAGAAATCTGCATTTGAGTGGGATTGAGTAGAGATGGAGATAGAAGTAAATCAGGAGGATTTAGAGCTAATGAAAGAACTTTCTTAGTGTCAGCACTTTAGTATATAACAGATATTATGTGTATGTGTGTGTGTGTTTGTATTATACCTAATTTATAACAAAATATACTGATACTTTGACCTCTTAGATAGCTTTATTTTGTTAACTAAAAATTAAAGCCCACTTATAAACATATATCAGACAGAACACTTCAGAGAAAGAGAATCCTTGGACTGAGATGGAGAAAATCAGAGTTTGTGTTCGAAAACGCCCTCTGGGCATGAGGGAGGTACGTCGTGGAGAAATCAACATTATTACTGTGAAAGATAAAGAAACTCTACTTGTTCATGAGAAGAAAGAAGCAGTTGACCTCACACAGTATATTCTACAGGTATGATACTTTCCTTCGATGAAACTAACATTATCAAGTGTCAAGTTTTTTGTTTGAGTAGCAGTACAAATTCTTATATTCAGTTTTTAGGTTTGAGTGTTGGCATTCATTCTATGTGACACTGCATTAATCACTGATAACACTTAGCCTTCATTTTTAAAAAATGTAGTGCAGTAGGAAATAACGCAAGCATAATTCCTTCTCTCTCGTGCAATAGAGTTGCATTATACATTGTACATCCACTTGGGCTTCCCTGGTGGCTTAGACGGTAAAGGGTCTGCCTGCGATGCAGGAGACCCGGGTTCTATCCCTTGGAGAAGGAAATGGCAATCTACTCCAGCACTCTCGCCTGCAAAATCCCATGGATGGAGGAGCCTGATAGGCTACAGTCCATGGGGTCCCAAAGAGTCGGACATGACTGAGCGACTTCACTTTCACTTTCATACATTCACTTACCATGCTTTATGTGAATTTAATTATACATATTTAGTCATAAAAGAGCAAATGGGAGAATAAAAAGAGTTTAGATAATGAACTGCTGGTAGGAAGGACAGTCACTGAGTTGCCCCAGACCAACTGTGAGATGGTCACATAGTCTCATTTCTCTCCTGTCTCTCAGTGTGAACTTACTCTGCTGAGTGCAAGTCTGGAGTTTAAAGATGGAGAGCAACATGGCCCCAGGTTGCCAGCCAGCTGCTTATTTTGATTCTTAATTATGTTTAGGCATAGAGTTAAGTTGGTAGAAATTGGGTTCCTGAACAGGCCACTTTGTATAAGGTAGATTGCAGTGAGTAAAGATAATCCAGGAATGTGATTTCACATTGAACATGTATGTGGGTTTAAGTAAAACACTGGTAGCTCAAACACATTAAGAAATGTTCAAAAAAAAAAAAAAAAAAGAGAAATGTTCACTCCCTGCCAGGATGATTAAGTCTAAGAACAAAGAATTTGATATCAAAATGAATTTATTCCCAGCTCTTAGGTACCCTTTCAATAATTCCTTCAGTCTGTTATGAAAGAAGCAAACCCCATTGATGGAAGATATTATAATTTAGGCACTCTTAAAATCATGAAGCAATTATGAATAATCTATTAAGATCTGGGAATTCAGAGTTTCTTTTACTCTGAATCTGCCTCCCTGAATGTTCATATTATGTCCATTCTATTCTCTCTGTCTCTTACTTCAAAACTCAGTGACTAAGAGTTCCCTGGTGGTCTCATGGTTAGGATTTGGCATTTTCACTGCTATGGCCTGGGCTCATTCCCTAGTCAGGAAACTGAGATCCTGCAAGCCAAGTGGCGTAAGGAAAAAAAAGTACAAAACCCAGTGATTAGTAGGAAGAAGAAAAAAAAAAGGTGGTGAGTAATCTGGTGTGCAGACAATTCACCTTGGTCAGCTGAGATTTTACTCTACTGAAATAAATCCTTTAACACTGAAGTCAGGTTGTTAATACTCTCCCCTCTTTAACACTTGCATTGTTCTTTGTTTTCTTTGCTTACCAAAATTGGGTTTCTCAGTAACAGTCAAAGCAATGCACAGAGTCTTTCTATGGGCACTAAATTACTAGGCCACTGTCTAACCAACTCAATCACTTTAACAGCCTTATTGATTGCTGGTCAGTGCACAATCTATTAGCTCTAGGTGGGAGGTATTTATATTGAAGATGGTCCAAATGACCAATTAGGTGTAATGCTATCTAGTTCCATG
Organism: Bos indicus x Bos taurus; assembly: GCF_003369695.1. Classification (NCBI taxonomy): domain Eukaryota; kingdom Metazoa; phylum Chordata; class Mammalia; order Artiodactyla; family Bovidae; genus Bos; species Bos indicus x Bos taurus. The sequence goes on along the minus strand of NC_040083.1, from coordinate 75,659,899 downwards.
GCTACTTATAGCCATAGTAATAGCCCTCTCCAGTCACCATCTACCCAAGATTGCCTTAATGATGCTTCTGTCACAGTAATTCCCTCAAGGAGGCATCATTTTATCTTTTGTATTTTTCCATTATCCCAAAACACAATAACCTTACTTCTTTGTCATTACCATTGGTCAATACTTATTGAATATCCATAGTTTCCATAGCTCTTTCTCTGCTGTTTGAACTTTAGACCTTTGCTGTCATAGGTCAAACTCATTACTTGTCAATGCTTATAATCTGTGTTGAGAGGCCTTTTTTCCTCCCCTCTCCACCTTTCTTAAGTAGAAAGAAGAAAAGGGAGGTTCATAGCAAACATAGCAAGTAAATATTGATCCTAGATTCTTTGGGTTTTATTTTTAATCTTATTCAGGTATTCAAACACTAGGTTTATTTGTCCTTTAATTAAATATCTTATCTGTTCAGATCTTTTGTTACTTAATATGTGTGATCATATACATACATTGTGCTGTCATACTTAACCATTCAATTTTATGATAGCAACATAATGAGTGAAAAAAACAAGGAAACAGACCTGTTTCTTTCATCCCCAATTTCTTAAATAAAGGAAAATATATATAGATTAAAAAAAGATGGTACTGAAATATATCAAAGTCAGTAGTGGCCATCTCAGGGTAGTAAGATTTACAGATAATTTGATTTTCTTATCTGTTGTAATCCATGTTTAAATTTTTTTCTGTGATCATGATTATTACTCTTATATCAATAAAATCAGAACTTTTGAATAGGATATAGATCATGTTATGAAGAGTGTCTCTAATCTCATTTTGTCCTTGAGGACAACCGATATTCTAAGTGTATCTTTCCAGAGATATTTTAGAAATACATTTATAATCTGAAAAAAATTTTCTTTAAAAAATAAGCTATGCAACTCTTATCATATCAAGGCTAAAGTGATTTTTTATTTTTTTGGCTGCACCCAGAGCAGCTTGCAGGCTCTCAGTTCCCTGACCTGGGATTGAATCCAGGCCACAGCAGTGAAAGCCAGAATTCTAACCATTAAGCCACCAGGTAACTCCATGAAGTGAATGTTAACCAAACTTCATTAATAAAATATGGTCAAATGAAAGTGTATGTGATGCAGAGGACTTTATGAATTATAATAGTAATCTTGCATGCTCACACATCTTTCATGAGAGATTCTTAAAGAAGTATTGGAAAAATCAATACTTTAGTTCTATTGGAAGGAAAAATTGTGGTTGTTCAGTTGCTAAGTTGTGTCTGACTCTTCGCAACCCCATGGACTGCAGCAACACCAGTCTTCCCTGTTCTTCACTATCTCCCGGAGTTTACTCAAGCTCACTGAGTTTGATGGCATCACCAACTGGAATCAATGATGCCATCCAACCATCTCATCCTCTGTTGCTCTCTTCTCCTTCTGCCCTCAGTCTTTCCCAGCATCAGAATCTTTGGCAGTGAGTCGGCTCTTCTCATCAGGTGGCCAAAGTATTGGAGCTTCAGCTTCAGTATCAGTCCTTCCAACGAGTAGTCAAAGTTGATTTCCTTTAGGGTTGACTGCTTTGTTCTCCTTGCAGTCCAAGGGACTCTCAACATGCTTCACCAGCACCACAGTTCAAAAGCATCAATTCTTCGGCACTCAGCCTTCCTTATGGTCCAGTTCCCCCATTGGTATGTGACTACTGGAAAAACCATAGCTTTGACTATTATGGACCTTTGTCGGCAAAGTGTTGTCTCTGCTTTTTAATACTCTATCTAGGTTTGTCATAGCATTTCTAAGGAGGAAGCATCTTTTACTTCCATGGCTGCAGTTGCTGTCCACGGTGATTTTGGAACCCAGGAAAATAAAATCTGCAACTGTTTCCATTTTTTCCCCATCAATTTACCATGAAAAATCAATTTTTAGTTCTATTAGATGGAAAGATAAGTAATTCCTTTAATGAATAAGTGCTTTCAAAAGAGCACTTATAGAAAGAGGAGAATAGCCATATACTCAGTGAAATAAAGGAAAACCAAAACCAGTTTATTCCCACATTTATTTCTCTTCATTTTTAAAAATTTTCCTGAGAAATGCCAAAAATGCTTTAGATATAATCAGTTCAGTTCAGTCGCTCAGTCATGTCTGACTCTGCAACCCCATGAACCACAGCACGCCAGGCCTCCCTGTCCATCACCAACTCCCGGAGTTCACTCAAACTCATGTCCATCGAGTCGGTGATACCATCCAGCTATCTCATCCTCTGTCGTCCCCTTCTCCTCCTGCCCGCAATCCCTCCCAGCATCAGAGTCTTTTCCAGTGAGTCAACTCTTCACATGAGGTGGCCAAAGTACTGGAGTTTCAGCTTCAACGTCAGTCCTTCCAATGAACACCCAGGACTGATCTCCTTTAGAATGGACTGGTTGGATCTCCTTGCAGTCCAAGGGGCTGTCAAGAGCCTTCTCCAACACCACAGTACAAAAGCATCAATTCTTTGGTGCTCAGCTTTCTTCACAATCCAACTCTCACATCCATACATGACCACTGGAAAAACCATAGCCTTGACTAGATGGACCTTTGTTGGCAAAGTAATATCTCTGCTTTTCAATATGCTGTCTAGGTTGGTCATAACTTTCCTTCCAAGGAGTAAGCATCTTTTAATTTCATGCCTGCAATCACCATCTGCAGTGATTTTGGAGCCCCAAAAAATAAAGTCTGACACTGTTTCCCCATCTATTTCCCAAGAAGTGATGGGACCAGATGCCATGATCTTTGTTTTCTGAATGTTGAGCTTTAAGCCAACTTTTTCACTCTCCTCTTTCACTTTCATCAAGAGGCTTTTAAGTTCCTCTTCACTTTCTGCCATAAAGATGGTGTCATCTGCATACCTGAGGTTATTGATATTTCTCCCGGCAATCTTGATTCCAGCTTGTGCTTCCAGCCCAGTGTTTCTCATGATGTGCTCTGCATATAAGTTAAATAAGCAGGGTGACAATATACAGCCTTGACCAGTCTGTTGTTCCATGTCCAGTTCTAACTGTTGCTTCCTGACCTGCATATAGGTTTCTCAAGAGGCAGGTCAGGTGGTCTGGTATTCCCATTTCTTTCAGAATTTTCCACAATTTTTGTGATCCACACAGTCAAAGGCTTTGGCATAGTCAATAAAGCAGAAATAGATGCTTTTCTGGAACTCTCTTGCTTTTTCCATGATCCAGCAGATGTTGGCAATATGATCTCTGGTTCCTCTGCCTTTTCTAAAACCAGCTTGAACATCTGGAAGTTCACAATTCATGTATTGCTGAAGCCTGGCTTGGAGAATTTTGAGCATTACTTTACTAGCGTATGAGATGAGTGCAATTGTGTGGTAGTTTGAGCATTCTTTGGCATTGCCTTTCTTTGGGATTGGAATGAAAACTGACCTTTTCCAGTCCTGTGGCCACTGCTGAGTTTTCCAAATTTGCTGGCATATTGAGTGCAGCACTTTCACAGCATCATCTTTCAGAATTTGAAATAGCTCAACTGGAATTCCATCACCTCTACTAGCTTTGTTCTTAGTGATGCTTTCTAAGGCCCACTTGACTTCACATTCCAGGATGTCTGGCTCTAGGTGAGTGATCACACCATCGTGATTATCTGGGTCGTGAAGATCTTTTTTGTACAGTTCTTTTGTGTATTCTTGCCACCTCTTCTTAATATCATCTGCTTCTGTTAGGTCCATACCATTTCTGTCCTTTATCAAGCCCATCTTTCCATGAAATATTCCCTTGGTATCTCTAATTTTCTTGAAGAGATCTCTGAAGTGAAGTGAAGTCGCTCAGTCGTGTCCAACTCTTTGCAACTCCGTGGACTGTAGCCCACCAGGCTTCTCCATCCATGGGATTCTCCAGGCAAGAGTACTGGAGTGGGTTGCCATTTCCTTCTCCAGGGGATCTTCCCAACCCAGGGATTGAATCCCGGTCTCCCGCATTGGAGGCAGATGCTTTAACCTCTGAGCCACCAGGGAAGAGATCTCTAGTCTTTCCCATTCTGTTGTTTTCCTCTATTTCTTTGCATTGATCGCTGAGGAAGGCTTTCTTATCTCTCCTTGCTATTCTTTGGAATTCTGCATTCAGATGCTTATATCTTTCCTTTTCTCCTTTGCTTTTCACTTCTCTTCTTTTCACAGCTATTTGTAAGGCCTCCTCAGACAGCCATTTTGCTTTTTTGCATTTCTTTTCCATGGGGATGGTCTTGATTCCTGTCTCCTATACAATGTCACAAACCTCCATCCATAGTTCATCAGGCACTCTATCAGATCTAGTCCCTTAAGTCTATTTCTCACTTCCACTGTATAATCATAAGGGATTTGATTTAGGTTATACCTGAATGGTCTAGTGGTTTTCTCCACTTTCTTCAATTTAAGTCTGAATTTGGCAGTAAGATATCATACTTAATTTAGATATCATACTTAACTATAAAAACATACAGTGATTTCTGAGCAAAGAATGGATTTGTCTCCTTGCTTAAAGACCTGTTTATGAGTTAGGTATAAATCATATCCATTAAAATCAGATTTTAGAAATGTATTTTGCTCTTTATTATTGCCATTTTCAAGCCTCATCAAAAGTATAATGAACCGCCATCTACCTATGACCCAGCTTCAAAGTTACATTTTACTGTTCTTAAAATCAGTCACATTTTTCAGAACACTAAAAGTTCACAGATCTCTTTGTCCTGCTGCACAGGTTCATGTTTTTCTCACCTCCTAACTTTCGGAGACTTTTTTCTCTTCTTTTTTTTGGCCACACTGTGCAGCTTGCAGGACCTTAGTTCCCTACCCATGCAGTTGAAGCTGGAGTCCTAACCACTGGGCTGCCAAGGGATTCCTCTGAGAATTTTTTCTATTGATATATTTGACTTTGTGGCTCCAATTTCTTCTCAAATGACCTAACAAATTTCCATTCTAAAGTAATGTATATGAAACAGAATCATACTTGGGGTACAGTGACCCATAGTAAACTGGCTTAAACCCATTTCCACCAGAGAAGCAGCTCAAGACGCAGACAGACCTTGTTTTTTAATTAGGGAAAAACCAAAGCTAGAACATGGACCTTTGTAAAAGGAACCTTCTATGTTAGTGTTCCAATTTTGATGAAAGATCTCAAATCTAGGGGATTCAGTGCTCAATGGATGAATGTAGACACAAAACCGTAACACTTGTATGAAGATGTAAAGTGCTGAAAATATTTTTCCTGTTTCCTTTCCATTTTTTAAAAAAATCTGAATTGTGCCCTGTACTGCAGTTGTTTGAATAAAAGTTTTGTTTATTGCAAAAAAATAAAATAAATTTTGTCTTAACTGAATATTTAGAGTAGGCCCAAAAGGTAGTATAAAATATGACTTCATCTCTCATTCATCATGTGTGGACTGCCATTATGATACTACAGTCAGACTTGAAATCATTAGGATTTTTTACCCAGATATAGTTGGGCTGCCAACATGGTAAGATTCTAAATTATGCAAATAATTATGGTTGCTGAACTAACACTTTCCAGACACAACTTAATGGGGTCTCCTACCTCTCTTTCAGATTACCATGGTTTTTCATTTGGGAATAAGCTTGGATTCCTTTCTCTCCCCAGCTGTCACATCCAGTCAGCTGCCAAATTTCTCATGCGCTCATTTCTTTTTATTTCCATTGTCATTGTCTAATTTAGACTCTTTCTTAACCTAATCTAAAATTCCATGGATGGAGGAGCCTGGTAGGCTACAGCCAATGGGTTCGCAAAGAGTCGGACATGACTGAGCGAATTTCCTTTTCTTTCTTTAACCTAACCACTAGTGTTCATGTTTCCAATCCATGCACAATATAAGGCAGATTAGTCTTCCAATAAAATGGCTCAGCTCATCCCTCTCTTTTGCAAAGTTTTTTGCCTTCCCACTTTCACTAAATTAAAAAGCATTCCCTCCTCTCCCTTAATGCTGGTGTCCCAAGACCCCTACAATATAGTCCTAACTCCTTATTCTCACCTGCTATTTTCACTTTTCTACCTGCCAGTATCCTGTATTTTAAACACAGTAAATCCTCCCTGTCTTCTAAACATTCTTTGTGCTTTCCTGCTTTGCCTCTTTGCTCATGTTTCCCGCATGCTCAGGCTGGGCTATGAGAATAATCTCCATAGAATTCAGTTCCTCTCCTAGACTTAAGGAGGATTGGCTCACTGTTAACACTCATTAATTTACTTCCCTTAAGAGAGAACAAAAATCATGTGGCTTAGGTTTTACAGTATAAGAACATGTCTACTGAGATTTCAAGTAAAACTAGGCCTTGTCATTTGAAAGTTGATAATTGCTTATTATCTCTAACTTTGTCATGGACAGTTACTATTAGTTAAAAATGTATTTGCACCTTTATCCTGTGTCAACTAGAATAGTGATGAAGAAAATCCAGAACGTATCTCTTTCTCTAAAAATCAAATTTCTTTTTCAGCATGTTTTTTATTTTGATGAAATCTTTGACGAGGCATGCACTAATCAAGATATTTACATGAAGACTACTCACCCACTCATTCAGCATATTTTCAATGGGTATGATAGAAATTATTTGCTCCTCTTGCCTTTTATTTTCTATTTTCCATAAATCATATTTCTTTGTAAATAATACTTATGCTTTTCTATTATTTTGAATTAAATAGGAAATTGTGTTTTGACCTAATGAATTTAAATTAGACTCTTCTGGAAAATTCCATGTCTCTCCTTATAGGATTCACAAAACGTTTAGAAATATTCAAAATTTTCATTTACATTGATGATATTGATTCTCTGTGCTTAGTGGAAAAATATAAGCTGCCAACAATATTATTTTATCAAAGTCCTTAGAATAAAAAGATGTATGTGGTTGTAATTAGTTTGAACTTTTGCTAGTAGGAATTATGTATTCTAGCTATAGTTTCATTAATTTTTTTCCAAGTAGGATAGATAAGTGACTGTCACTTTTCATAGATGTATTTTTTAATTTAAAAATAATTATTCACACTTAGTAAACATTAAATGGGACAGAGTAGGTACTTGGTGGGGCTCTGTTATCTATTTAAAATATATAGTAGTCAGGTATGGGTAGAAAATGTTGGGTAGTTGATTTCAGGATATTTTTACTTTTATTTTTTTAAATTGAAGTATAATTTACATATATCAAGATGCACAGATCTTAAGAAGTACTTAGATTTGATGAGTTTTGATGTATCCAAGTAACCAATATCCAGAATAAGATACAGAACATTTCCATCACCCCAGAAAGTTCTCCTACCTTCACCTCCAGGTCTTATACAACCACTGACTTGCTTTCTGTCACAGTAGATTAGTTTTGTCTATTCTAAAATGTCATAGAAATAGGATCGTTATAATATATATCTTATGCCTGGCTTCTTTTGCTTAGCATAATGTTTTCTGAACTAGTTACATGCAACTAGTTCTATTGCTGAGTAATATTTCCTTCTATAAATATTCCAGTTTTTTTTTTAATCCATTCTTCTTTTGATGGACATTTGGGTTCTTTCCAATTTTGGAGTATTATGAATAAAACTGTATGAACATTTTTATCCAAGTCTTTTTATGGGCATCTCTTAATTTATCTTGAATAAAAATCTATAAATGGAATTACCAGGTCATTGGATAGGTCTATTAGAAAGTGTCAAACAGTTTTCCTTGCTCTATTTTATATTCCCAACAGCAATGTATGAGAATTGAAGTTCTGTACCCTCACCATATTTGATATGGTCAATCTTTTTTATTCTAGCCAGTTTAATGGGTATGGAACTGTATCTCATTGTGTTGTTGTTGTTGTTTTTGTTTATAAATTTGCATTCCCCAGAATCTAACACTGAGTACCGTTTCATGTGCTAATTTGGCCACTCAGATATCTTCATTTGCCTGTTTTTTGTTGTCTTTTTATTGTGGTTGTATGGAAGTTTGTATTTTTATGAACAGGTTAAAGTGAACTTTCTTTCTGGTTCAGTTTCTTATGCACCAAATTTGAGGAGTGCATTTTGAGAAAGCAGGTTTCTAAAATAAGTTAACATTTAAATGTTAAGACATTATCAATAAAAAATAAGAGAGTTGCAAGTTAGGTGAAATTATTAGGTTAACTTCTGTAAAGTGTAGTAAGAGCTTTCTTCATTTTTTTTTTTTAATTTAAAGTTCATCACAAAAATGTTCAGAAGATAAGGTAGATGTTGTTCTTTATTATTCTTATTCTGTTAGATCTACTTCAGTGTGTTTACATTTTTCTCCTGTAATACTTTTCCCAACTGTGACTCTGCCAGTGTATTCAAGTGCCCACACTGTTGGGAGCCATGATTTAAAAGACAAGGAGTAACCAACCAGTCTCTGCTTCTAAACAGCTTCCATTTAATTTGCTCCCATGTCTTGATTCTCACACTTCCATGATTGCTTTGCTCTTGTCAAATCACTGTTTCTTTGGTTTCTGTCTGGCTTCATATCCTTTCTGTGTATTCATCTCTTTGTCCACTTCCAGCCTCTCCTTCTCCTGTGTCCATACATATTAATAGAATATTTTTCTTGCTACTTTTATCATCAATCCATAGGATGCCTGTATAAGAATCTAGCTACTTACTGCATAACATTGTGTTCCCTCTCTGTTTAGTACTACGTAGTACTAGGACTGCATAGTACATAGGATCCCATAGTACTCAGGTAATCTTGGCCTCATCTCCTAAAATACACTGTGGCTGGCAGGTTGATCTCCCAGCTTTTCTGTCCACCTCTTATTTTACAGTTTTTCACACCCATCCAGCTCATGTACACACACATATCCACATGCAGGAACAGTGGCTTCCACTTAGAATCATAGGACATCAGGGCTATAAGGGGTCTTGAAAATCAAGTAGCCTAGTAATTTATTGATGAAAGTGAAAACTAAGGCCAAAAGAGGTCTTTCATGAGTCCTCCTTCAAATATTTTGCTTCTATTGATTTTGCCTCTGTTTAAACTTCCTTAATATTCTTATAAGTGATCACCACCATATTGTATGATCTTCTATTATTTATTTAGTTTTCTATTACTTCTTTCACTGAACTTATCTTTAAGGATTAACACATTTTTTTTTTTCCTCAAAGATCCTCTAAAGCACCTAACATCAGGTCTTTTTTTCCATATCTTCTAGAGTTGTCTTATGGTCGTACCAGTTCCATGAAAAATTTCTATAAAAAAAACTTATATACTGCTTTGAGAATTCTTTTCCTCCTCCTATATTTTTATAATGTAAAGCCCTCTTCTTAAAGGACTGTATATTTTATAGTTGAATTTTATGGAGGATTCTTTTTCCACCTGACTTTTGTCATTTAAAAATCTGTGTTAGCAGTTCTCTTAAAATTTAAAAGTAAATACAGATGATTCTTCCCCCAGAGGCAATGCCACTTGCTTCTCATATGGACAGACAGGTGCTGGAAAGACCTATACCATGATAGGAACTCATCAGAACCCAGGACTGTACGCTCTGGCTGCCAGAGACATCTTCAGACAACTGGAAGTGTCCCAGCCAAGAAGGCATCTTTTTGTGTGGATCAGCTTCTATGAAATCTACTGTGGACAGCTTTACGACCTTCTAAATAGAAGAAAAAGGTACTGGGTATGAGTGGGAAACTGTAAATCTGTTCTTTATTCTTTTAAGCCAGAGTCCCACTGAAGCTTCAATACTTTGGTCACCTGATGCAAAGAGCCAACTCATTGGAAAAGACCCTGATGCTGGGAAAGATTGAAGGCAAAAAGAGAAGGGGGTGGCAGAGGATGAGGTGGTTAGATAGCATCATCGACTCAATGGACATGAATTTGAGCAAACTTTGGGAGATAATCTATTTCTCACTTCCACTGTATAATCATAAGGGATTTGATTTAGGTCATACCTGAATGGTCTAGTGGTTTTCCCTACTTTCTTCAATTTAAGTCTGAATTTGGCAATGAGTTCATGGTCTGAGCCACAGTCAGCTCCTGGTCTTGTTTTTGTTGACTGTATAGAGCTTCTCCATCTTTGGCTGCAAAGAATGGGAGGGATTGGGGGCAGGAGAAGGGGACGACAGAGGATGAGATGGCTGGATGGCATCGCTGACTCGATGGACATGAGTCTCAGTGAACTCCGGGAGTTGGTGATGGATAAGGAGGCCTGGTGTGCTGCGATTCATGGGGTCGCAAAGAGTCGGACACGACTGAGCGACTGATCTGATATGATCTGATCTGGGAGATAATGGAGGACAGAGGAGCCTGGAGTGCTACAGTCCATGGAGTCACAAAGAATCTGACACGACTTAGTGACTGAAAAACAATAACAACCCACTGAATTGTGGGATTTAATAAGAGGCTTTGGTATACCAGTGCCCTTTTATGAATGAGAGTTTCCTGAATCAGAGGCATATTTTTTAAAACTGTTAATTCAGCTACAGGAAAATGTAAATTAGCCTTCCAGTAGTATTTTTTAAGTGATCAATATCCTAATGTTCATCAAAAGACTATGTCTCTTTTATTGTGGTCTTTGAAAAGGTCGTAATTTCAGAAAGTCAGGAAACCAACATATATTTAAATCCTTTCCTATTCTTTTGATCTATTATTATACTGGAAGAACTATGAATAATATAATATATTTCCCACTTCCTATATAATATATTCTATATTAAATATAATGTATAATATAATATATTTCCCACTTCCTCTTGTTTTTTCTCTCAGTAATCTTAGGGTAAACTTAATGATAGTTTTCTGATATCAATAAAATATTTTCTTCATATTAGACTTTAACTCTTATAAGGCTTGAACTATTCCCTTTACAACATAATACAGTACTTTAGAAATGTATTCTTTCAGTAACAGATTTTAAATCCCTCTTATATTATTCTGGCATAAAGTTTTGCTTAGGTTGAAACATGATTTTAACTGAGTAGGATGCAACAAAGTTGTGAAGGTATCAACTAACTGGGAGAACAGGGAGGAGAGAGGGGCTAGGGGAAGTGGAGGGATAGAAGGTTGTCATGATAGAATTAACCAGACCTGAGACCTGTTGGGAGCAGCCACACCAGGTGGAGAGGAGAGAGCTGAGGCTGAGTGTGGTGGAAGTCTGCGAAAACCAAATCAAATGAAAGACACTATCCTGCTGCAAAGGTATCCAAGCCCCATAGAGTTGTCTAAAAGGTGCAAGTTTCATGTGCTCCAGGCCAACACTGGAATGGGAAGTAGGGGTGAGGAGCCGCTCCAGTTCATGGAGAGCGTGATAGGTAGGCCCCCATCACAGAAGGGCACTGCTGCTTCTGCTAAGTCACTTCAGTCGTGTCCGACTCTATGCGACCCCATAGACGGCAGCCCACCAGGCTCCCCCATCCCTGGGATTCTCCAGGCAAGAACACTGGAGTGGGTTGCCATTTCCTTCTCCAATGTGTGAAAGTGAAAAGTGAGAGTGAAGTCGCTCAGTCATGTCCGACCCTCAGCAACTCCATGGACTGCAGCCCTCCAGGCTCCTCCATCCATGGGATTTTCCAGGCAAGAGTACTGGAGTGGGGTGTAGTATAACTGGAGAGGTCACAGAAGTGGGCTTAGGCAGGCCACCATTCTATGGACTGTTTCAACCAAAAAAAGGATCTTCAGTATGCCACAGTTCAGAGAACGTACTGGAGTTGAGGGTTCAGTCATGACACAACTGCCAGATAAGGAAGGGTTCTACTTTGGGGTTACTTTCAGGAAGAGATGCTTTTCTTTTCTGTTCTCTGTGTTGGTTTTGAAGCTTCAAGTTAGCTCCACCACAGCTTCTCTTTCTAGCTTAATACCCTTATTTGGAGCCTTTTCCAGTCTAAAGGGCCACTTCCTTTAAAGAACAGTTGGTATAAGAATAAAAGCCTCTGTTGTGCCGTGCTGTGTGTGTGTGTGGTTTGTTTCTTTGTGAGTACAGTTCTTTAATGAGTTACATCAATATATTGCCCTGTATTTCTGCTTTCTTTGATGATAGCTACAGGAATGGGGATATGCTGACTTCTGGGTAAAAGCGTCTCTGGGGCTCTCTAGAGAAAACTCACATTTACTCTGAAAATGTCTTCAGCTGGGAGATGTTAGGGTTTTTGTTTTTTTTTAATGTCTTTGGTTAATTGGCTCATATCTCTTTTTTCCTACTTTCTGAGACTTCTGAAATGTCCTGCTTCAATGATAGCACCCTTTCTTTTTGTTTAGAGCTGTTATAACTTATCCTGTTGTTTTTAAATAAAATATATTTTCTGTAAAAGGGGCTTTGACAAAGGTAGATAGAAGTATATGTGCTCAGTCTACGTCTTCAGCTAAAACCAAAGTTTATAGATCTTAAAATTAACTCTTTAAAGTAGAAGATAAGTTGTTTTTATACCTTTTCATTAAAAGTTGTACAAATATACTTCTTGCTTATATGATTTGAAAATACAGCAGTACACTTTAGGCTATTCATGAGGAACTTTCTGAGGTGAGCTCAGGGAATAGGGTCTGGGAAATACGTTCAGGAATGATGTGAGGGTGCTGAAAGCTTGATCCTTTTATTCCCAAAGCCCAACTGTTCCAATAGAGTTGTCTTCTGAGAGGTCATGAGCATCAATGAGGCTGTTTCCCTATCCTTCTGTAAAAATTTGGAAACTTGGGGTAAGGGATAGACAGAAAAACATTTTTTGAGAGAATCTTTTTATTTGGCTACGAAGTGAAATTCCAGTATTCATTTTAATCACTCTCTTACTGAGGGAGAAAATGATCTTAGTGTCTTTGATAGATGCAATACCTGCCCCTTGGCAGATCTGGTTTGATGGTGGTGGTAGATGTAACCATTCATTACACTGTGCTCAGGCCTGAGGCTTTAGTTGCAATACCAACTCTTCCTTGCTTCCTTCAAAAAAGTATCAGAACTCCTTATGTTGCAAGTAGTAAAATAAAACCATACTATAACTGGCTTAAGCATTTAGGGAAGTCGTTGACTCATATAACTAACTAGAAAGCCTAGAGAAGCCTTAGGGTCTTTTGACTCTAGAGGTTCGGAGATGTTATAAAGACTCAGTTTCTTTGCATTTCTGTTCTATCTCCCATGGTGTTAGCTTCATTCTAAAACTGTCTTTGTGGATGCAAAATGGCTACCACTGCTCCCAAGGCCACACGCTTTTCACTTTAGAACTTTATTTTGATTGGATTAGCAGAGATCCTGTATCAGCTCCTGAGCCAGTCACTGTATCCAGGAATCCACTGATTGGCGTAGGTCTGGGTTAACCACTCATTCTTTTCTTTGTAGCCAGAGGTGTTGATTTATTTATGTACAGCAATCAAAGACCACCCCTGAAGCCTAGCACTGGAGTCAGGAGGTGTGGGGGTGGGCAGGGAGAAGGCATATCAATCTTACTCAATAGCAAAATGGGGGAGTGGTGGAATGGGTTACGAGGAGTCTATTACTGGAGCTCTGCCAAACCAACCATGATCTTGTCTCTGCAGGCTCTTCGCAAGAGAAGATAGCAAGCACGTAGTACAAATAGTGGGACTGCGAGAGCTTCAGGTGGATAGCGTGGAGCTCCTCTTAGAGGTAATCTTCCTCTTTTACTACCCCACTGTAGCAGCCCAAGTACAAGGAAAGACTTCATTTTGCTGTCTCACAAGTATAATGGACTCGGATTTAGGCAAAGGGCGGACTTCCCTCATAGTTCAGTTGGTAAAGAATCTGCCTGCAGTGCAGGAGACTCCAGGTTGATTCCTGGGTCAGGAAGATCCCCTGGAGAAGGGAAAGGCTACCCACTCCAGTATTCTGGCCTGGAGAATTCCATGGATTGTACAGTCCATGGGTCTCAAAAGAGTCGGACACAACTGAGTGACTTTGACTTCACTTAGGCAAAGGGCAATGACAAACATGCCATTTCACATTTATAAAATACAAATCCTCCTCTGAGAGGATGGCTCCTTTCTCTACAAGGTCTCAGTCCCTTGATAGTGGAAAGTAAGGCATTTGGGAAAGCCTAATGCAGGAGAGGATACTTTGGGGCCAGTTTCAAAGGCTGCTAGTGTGCTTTTTTATGGTAATGGGTTCTGGTAAAGGCTGCTAGAGAGAGAGATTCATATTTTAAATAAAAATTTTAATGGATAATACCTTCACATGGATTCAAAATTCAAAAGTTACAGTGAAAATGTTCCTTTCATTCCCTTTTCTTGAGGCAACTAATTTATTTTTTAGTTTTTTTCTTTGTCTGTCCAAAGGTACTTTACAATCTGTTTTTTTACTTTCACCCTTTTAAAATACACAACCTAGTGATTTTTTTTTTAGTATCTTCAAAAAGTTGTGCAGCCGTCACCACTATTTAATTCCAGAACATTTTCATCACACCAAAATGAAATCCTGTACCATTAGCAGTTACTCTATTTCCCCTGCACTGTACCTGAAAACCACTAATTTCTATCTGTATGAGTTTACCTATTCTGGCCATATCTCACACAATATGTAACCTTTTGTCTCTGGCTTTTTTCACTTAGTGTAATGTTTTCAAGGTTCATCTATGTTGTTAAATGAAGTATTGATAAATGTACTTCATTCCTTTTTGTGGCTAAATAATATTCTATTGTATGGATATACCATATTTTATTCATCTATCAGTTGATGGGCATGTAGTTTCAACCTTTTGGCTATTATGAATAATGGAGCTACAAACATTCATGTACAGGTTTTGTGTGGACATATGTTTTCAGTTTTTTTGAGTATATGTATAAGAGTGGAACTGCTGAGTCATACTTTTTGAGGAACTGCCAAACTGTTTTCGAAAGTGGCTGCACCACTTTATATTCCTACCAGCAGTGTAGAAAGGGAGCTATTGTTTTAAAAGCTCCCACAGTGATTCTAACATGTAGCTATCATAGTCATTCTAGTATATCCAACAAGCCTGGCTAGAGTCAAAGGGAGAAGCCTGGAAGGACGAGTTGGGTACTTGACAATAACCACCTGTAGAACAGCTTCACAGTACATCCCTCTAGGGACTTTGGGTGTGTGAAATGGCAGGGTGGCCCACCATTGACACAAGTCTTTTTATAACAGTTTCTTTTTTTTTCGGACAAATAGGTAAATTTTATTTAAAGGCTGGGACCTTGTATTTGTGTGATCATCAGACTCCTGAGTCCTGGTATCCAAAATCCAAGGATGGCACCTTTTGTGGCTGTTTTTAATAGTCACCTGAGAGCCGAGACCTTCTTTCCAATGATCTCAGAGGCAGATGCAGAACAAAAGTGGGTGGGACATGTTGAAGGGCTCCCTTGAGACTGTTGACTATTCTTGACCGATCCAGAGCTCCCTCCACAGCAGAGTCCTAAGGAGAGTGTTTCTCATACGCCTGTTCCCTGTGGTCTTCATGCCCCCACTTCCCCTAGTCATTCCTTTATTTGGCTTGGAGTCTCAGGAGAGTTGGTCCTCATGATGCTGTTGTCCCTGGAAATTAGACCAATTGAATGGGAAAGGATCAAACACTAAAAGGAAGCCCCTTTTCCATGGCTATGGGTCATAACTGTGTTAGTGGGCAATCTAGTGTCAAATCACTCTCACCCTGGAAGAGTTTATAGCACTGCTCTGTCCTAAGGTGTATATTCTAAGACCAGCAGAGAGAAGTTTCTTGTTAGTGAACATATTGCCGTTATTGCCATATACCCTCAGTCTGTAATACATATGAGGTAGTACAAGAAGGAAGCCAGCTGAGATCAAGGTGGAAAGTTGATATAAATTATGGATCTCTGACATGGCTATCCTCATAAACATTTACTGAGTTGGAACAACAGCACTTGCTAACTCAGGTGTCACCGTTCCCCCTCACTCAGGTATCACCTATGCGTTTGCTCAGGTGTCACCCTCAGGTGTCACCATTACATATCACCCACAGGCTCACACAGGCATGGCCGCTTGTTGCCTGCCTGCACAACTAGCGGCTTCATTTTTCGCACAGGATTGTCCTTCCTCCAAGAGGTTTCTCCTTCCAGGTATATTTATTACCTGGTCTTAATCCGGGCACCAGGGTTTCCCTGCCTTTATAGAGGACTTGCTGATTCATCCAGATTTGGAATCAAGGTTTTGTCAGGCAAACGATGGGCATTTTTTCAGTTATATAGGTTTTCAGGTTTTTAAGTCTTTCTTACAGACATTTCATGTACTTATAGGTATCCATTCCCAAACTTCTAATAAATCTGCTTCATGTTTTAGTGCTGCCTTGGCTGTAATTGGTAGCAGAGGCCCGCAGAGCAGAGCTTCCCTAAGATAAGTGTCAGTCATATGCTGGTGATAGAGGCTTAGTCTATACACAGTGCCTCTCCTGCTCAAGTGCTCATAGCCCGTCTTTGGTATTTGTGCTGGAAGCTTGGTGATTAAAGCCTGGATGGAGCTGGGTCCGCACCCATGTGTCCTTGAGCACGTCTTTTACCTTTCTGAGCCTGAAACTTGTGGATATTATGTGATTGGGTTGGGTGATAGAGAAGGAAATGAGATAATGTACATATAATGCTTACTGGGATGCTAGTTGTCATGTCTGTTATTCTTTTTTTTTTTAATACATTTATTTATTTGGCTGTATCGGGGGTCTTAGTTGTGGCATGAGGATCTTTAGTTATAGCATGTGACCTCTTAGTTGCGACATGTGGGATCTAGTTCCCTCAACAGGAATCAAATCCAGGCCCACTGAATTGGGAGCATTAAGTCTTAGCCACTGGACCATCAGGGAAGTCCCCACATCTATTAATCTTATTAATAAGTCCCCAAATATTTTCCAGTGCCACAGAATTCAACAGTTGTCTCTCCTTTCTATTGTAGCAGGTCCCCATTTTACTATTCATATAACATGTTTGTCTAAAGTCTAGGTTAAGAAACTTGCCCAGTAGACTTTATTAGGAAGGAGGACTTTGAAAAGAAAGAGGTAGTGAGAGAAACGGGAGGCCTGTGATTTTTAAGGTGATGCATTAATTTTATTCTGTTTCTTGACTTGCATTTCTCTCAAATAGATTGTCTCTTTTTGTTCTTTATCCTCTTCTTTTCCTTTTCCTTCCTTCCTTCTTTTTTAAAACTTTTAATTGTACTTGGGAGCCATGGAATCTCATATTGATCCATAAAGCTCTATTTCTCCATAGATCTCTGATTATTTTACATTTTTTAAAAGAAATAGTTTATGTTTTGGAAGTTTACACAAATATGTTAGTTCTTTAGTATATATTTTTAATTAGTATTTATTGGAACTTATATGTGCTAATCGTAGTACTAAGTGCTTTACTATGTATTATCTTTTTGGTCTCAAAAATAACTTATGAAATTACCATTGTTTAGGTAAGAAACTGAGGCCCTGAAAAGTTAAGTGATTTTCAAGAGTTCAGACAACCATATTGTCAGAACTGGCACGTGAACCCAGACAGTTTAACTTCATATTTTGTTTTTAACTGCTACACTTGAGTTGTATGCCACTTACAAAAGCTTGTCTGATGATCTTTGCAGACTGCCTCATTTTTACTCCTCAGAGCCCAGCTGCTTTATTCCACAGTTTCTGAAAAACATGGTGATTGCAGACTGCTACTGAGGCTGAGGAAACTGGACCATAGACCAGAAATTCCCTCTTGTCTTCCTAAAAGGCATTTAGTCAGGAAAGGTCGTGCCAACATGTTAGATTTTCTGAGATGCACTCACAGATACCTAGTACATCGTGGTGAATGAGGTGTACTGAAAAGTCAAACATAAAACTCTATAACAGAACCTCGGAAGACAGTCTTTCTTAACTCCCCTGGGGATGCCACAAGGCCACCCCTTGAGCTTCCTGTCAGTTCCTGACTAGGTATGACCTTGAGGCCTCTCTGAGCTCTAGATTCCAGCAGAAGTAGCATCATTGCTGCCATCATGTGGCAGAGGGTACCTGGCTTCTATCCCTAGCCTGACCATATGCTGCCTGTGTGACCTTGGATAATTCATTTAACTTCTCCTTTATCTTTCAAGCATATCGCTTACACAAATCACAAATGTAGACATTTAAAAGATCTGTTTCTTCATGAAGTTTGTAAAAGGCTGTATGTGTGTGTGTGTATCAAAAGAGCTGTGAGAACCCTGAAACTCTGGGAGGAGGAAATGCACCCGAATCTTTTTAACTCTGAAGTTATAGAAGGTATATATTTTCATTTTTATATTTTTCCTGTATTTTCTAAGTTTTCCACAGTAAGCTTGTCTTTCTAATGAAAAAAGAGAAGTTTAATAAAAATAATACAGATTTAAAGTAATCCATCATCTGTGCATTATAATCTTTGAAAATGTGAAATCAGAATGATAGGAAAGGCCAGGATAAGGAAGTACATTTTAACTAGATGGTTCACAGGAATTCCCTGGCAGTCCAGTGGTGAGAACTTGACACTTTTCACTGCCGTGGCTCCAAGTTCAATCGCTGGTCAGGGAACAGAGATTCTGCAAGCTTCATGGCATAGATAGATAAGTAAACCAGATGGTTCAGTCATAGATCTGGTCTTAAGTGACCTAGCCAGCATCCAGCCTTATTTATCAGTATTTGGGGGGAAGATTTTTTGTTGTTGTTGTTTGGCACTTACCACAACCAGTATAAGGGATACTTTTCTAACTCTTCCCATTTCTGATTAGCAGCAACAAGCTGTCCATGCAGTTGATAATCCAGTTTTGTAAATTAACAAGTTCTGCTCTTTACAAAAGGATTCATAAGGTAGTCCCTTTAAGCTTTTAGCAAGCTATTTACAAAATGAGTGCATTTAAAATCTGGTTCTAAGATATAAATCTAAATCGCACAGGTAATCTTTAGAGACATAACTTATCACTTAGGCCATGAAGAAACTTAATATTAGTTAATTTTTTTTTAAGTACTTACCCCTGCTAGTATTTTATAAACTATTGTTGAAGTTTGACTCTGTCAACTTTTGAACTCTTAATTTGGAAGCGGTAGCCATGTTCAATATGATAAAAATTAAAATTCTGAGAGATTGAGGAAAAACGAGATAGGACTTCCTTTAGTCTAGTTCACACTGCAGATAGATGAATTTATCATAAGTGACCCCACAATGTAGTGGAAACCACATGGGCTTTGGAATCAGCCACACTAGGTGCTAGATGTAGAATTTGGTTCTGCCACAAAATAGCTATTTGTGAGCAAGTCAACCTTTGAATTTATTCCTCAGTTATAAACTGAGCATAATAATCATACTCACCTCATCTTAGGCTACTGTGAGGATTCTATCAAATATTTTTAAAGTCCATCACCTATTTGATTTTCAGTAATTAACACTTCCCCAAATCAGGGCAGCATATTCATATATGGCTGTGTTTTCAGTGGCGTGAGGCCATTCCTGAGGCTTCATCTCTGCTCCCCCATTCCTTTGTGGCCAAAGGGACCCACACTAGTCTTCACTCCCATTTGAAGGGGCAGTGGTCTCCAGGGTAATCATGGGCTCGTAGCAATTGCGATAACTCATCACTTCCGTGTTTCCACATGTCAGGCCTGGTCTCCTTTATGACTGCATTGTGGTGGAACAGGTGGATGTGATTATTCATTCTGGGATGCACATTTCTGTCCTTCGCTTCAGTTACTACGACAGATGGGTATTATGGGACTTTACTTTGGAGCCAAGTTATGCCCTGTGGAGTTGAGTCAGGATAAATCCATCAAAGATATTAAAAAGAGTGTATGAGATCAAGAAGTAAATTAGCTCTTGAGCTGTTGAATGTTCTCCCTCAAGATTAGTTTTCCACATTGTTGTCATTGCTCTTGGGTACTTACTCTTTGTGATTTAGTGTTTAGGCAGTTTTCCACATAGAGGGAAAAGACTGCAGTATACTGACAGATTTCTGTCTGGTCTCTGCTGCTCTCAGCCAACTCTTAGGAGCCAGAGGGCTTTGTTTACTCCTTGCAGAAGTCACCCTATGGATTTTATTTTCAGGTGATCCTCAAGGGCAGCAAGGAGCGCAGCACCAGGGCCACTGGAGTTAATGCAGACTCCTCTCGCTCTCACGCTATCATCCAAATTCAGATCAAAGATTCAGCCAAGAGGACATTTGGCAGGTGAGCTGGAAATATGCAGGGAACTGTATTGTCTGCCTTTCCTTAATGTGACTTTGAAATATGTGTTGTCAACAACAGGACATCCTGCCCCATAGAGTTCTTTATTTCAGGGATACACCATAGAGTTATTAACTCTGAAATAAATCATTGTACCAAAGTGCCACCAGTTGATTAACCATGAAGTAATGACCTATTGTTGGTCAACTCTAAGTTATTAAAAGGAACATTGATTGCTTCTAGTGTGAAACACAGTATCAGCAGAGGAATAGTAGGAAATGCATCTCAGAGAGCTTACAGGTCAAAAAAAAAGGAAAATTAATCCATCCTTCTTGAAAGAAGCCATACGACAGATGGGTACATTCATCGCCTCTCTGGTGCTATCTTAGCATCACTCTGCCACAGTGATGGATGAGCCTATCTCACCTCTGAGTAATGAGTCTTTTGCGGGGTGGGGAGCTGGAAAGCAGCCCACAAAAGTCTCTATTTAATTATCTAAGTGGTCACCTAAGTGATTTGCATTGTAGTCATTTAGCCTTATGGGAAGAATGTTTAATTAATTTCAATCATACTTTCTCACAAATGGTTAAAGCCAACAAGAGTGTAAGTGAACAGTGCCAGCTATAATTGACAGATTAAAATCTTGCGATACTTTTGGAAAACTGACAGTAATGTCTTTAACTTTCCTGAGGATGGGCCTTTGTTGATTTCTTCCTGCCATCACAAAATGCTGGCTGATATAAAAAGAAACTAAAGCCCCAAAGAAGTCTTGCCTGCTATGTCTGTTCTCTAGGATCTCTTTCATTGACTTGGCTGGCAGTGAAAGAGCAGCGGATGCCAGAGACTCAGATAGACAGACAAAGATGGAAGGCGCGGAAATAAACCAGAGTCTTCTGGCTGTAAGTTGTTTAAACCTTTCATCTAAAAGTCCTTCTTGAGAGATTATGCCCATCTTTACATGCGGCCAAAGTGGGTGAGGGTGGGTTGGAATAAGGCAGTGGAATTCCAGGGTTGGAGTTGGAGGCTGCCCAGTCAGATTCTCGACAGTTCTAGACAGCTCTTCCTCTCTCCCTGCCTTCTCTTCCTCTGGTCAGTCCTGCCAGTTAGAAACAAAGAAGTATTTCTGCAGTTGCATGAATGGTTCACTTAAGTACATTTTCTGCTCTCATCAAGTTTTAAAATTACCATCAGGAGGTACAGAATGTCTGATTATCTCTTGTGATTTTGAGAATTAAGGAAGAGTCAAGTGTTATCAGTCTAATTCCTCCATTATTATGTTTCCTATCAACTTTTATGCCTTGTGGTTTAGCAACCGTCAGTGAGCATTACTTTTATCCCATTGCTTTACTAGGGGTTCCAAAATGGTGATATTCTAATTCTAATATTCCTTCTGTATTTATTAGCTGGAAAGAACTTTCCCCCAACTATCTGATTATCCTGAAGTATAACTCATGCAATGGAGACAAGATAAATGCTTGATTCTTTGCCTTTACTCACCAATTTTCAGAATGAGTTGATGTCCTGGTAACCTGAACATGACCATGAGTTTGTTGTTCTTTAATTTTTTTGTTTGTTTTTGTATTATAAACTCATTGTCCTCTTTTTTTTTTTTACTTTTTAATTTATACATTTTTGGCCATTATATTCCTGTGTCTTTTTGACACAACCCTACTAGTCCCTGGCTTTCTAGTATGAAAAAATGTTGTAGGCTTGTACATTTTTTCCCCCAGAACTAAAATCAGCCATTTCTTCAACAAGTCTTGGTTTTAGAGGGAAATGGTAGTTAGGGAGCATTTAGGAGTGCTAGTGGTGCTTATCACCACTGGGTTAGTTCTTTTTTTTTTTTTTTTTTTTTTTAATTTTTAAACTTTACAATATTGTATTAGTTTTGCCAAATATCAAAATGAATCCGACACAGGTACACATGTGTTCCCCATCCTGAACCCTCCTCCCTCCTCCCTCCCCATACCGTCCCTCTGGGTCGTCCCAGTGCACCAGCCCCAAGCATCCAGTATCGTGCATTGAACCTGGACTGGCGACTCGTTTCATACATGATATTATACATGTTTCAATGCTATTCTCCCAAATCTTCCCACCCTCTCCCTCTCCCACAGAGTCCATAAGACTGATCTATACATCAGTGTCTCTTTTGCTGTCTTGTACACAGGGTTATTGTTACCATCTTTCTAAATTCCATATATATGCGTTAGTATACTGTATTGGTGTTTTTCTTTCTGGCTTACTTCACTCTGTATAATAGGCTCCAGTTTCATCTACCTCATTAGAACTGATTCAAATGAATTCTTTTTAATGGCTGAGTAATACTCCATTGTGTATATGTACCACAGCTTTCTTACCCATTCATCTGCTGATGGACGTCTAGGTTGCTTCCATGTCCTGGCTATTATAAACAGTGCTGCGATGAACATTGGGGTACCCGTGTCTCTTTCCCTTCTGGTTTCCTCAGTGTGTATGCCCAGCAGTGGGATTGCTGGATCATAAGGCAGTTCTATTTCCAGTTTTTTAAGGAATCTCCACACTGTTCTCCATAGTGGCTGTACTAGTTTGCATTCCCACCAACAGTGTAAGAGGGTTCCCTTTTCTCCACACCCTCTCCAGCGTTTATTGCTTGTAGACTTTTGGATCGAAGCTATTCTGACTGGCGTGAAATGGTACCTCATAGTGGTTTTGATTTGCATTTGTCTGATAATGAGTGATGTTGAGCATCTTTTCATGTGTTTGTTAGCCATCTGTTATGTCTTCTTTGGAGAAATGTCTATTTAGTTCTTTGGCCCATTTTTTGATTGGGTCATTTATTTTTCTGGAGTTGAGCTGTAGGAGTTGCTTGTATATTTTTGAGATTAGTTATTTGTCAGTTGCTTCATTTGCTATTATTTTCTCCCATTCTGAAGGCTGCCTTTTCACCTTGCTAATAGTTTCCTTTGTTGTGCAGAAGCTTTTAAGTTTAATTAGGTCCCATTTGTTTATTTTTGCTTTTATTTCCAATATTCTGGGAGGTGGGTCATAGAGGATCCTGCTGTGATGTACGTCGGAGAGTGTTTTGCCTATGTTCTCCTCTAGGAGTTTTATAGTTTCTGGTCTTATGTTGAGATCTTTAATCCATTTTGAGTTTATTTTTGTGTATGGTGTTAGAAAGTGTTCTAGTTTCATTCTTTTACAAGTGGTTGACCAGTTTTCCCAGCACCACTTGTTAAAGAGATTGTCTTTAATCCATTGTATATTCTTGCCTCCTTTGTCAAAGATAAGGTGTCCATAGGTGCGTGGATTTATCTCTGGGCTTTCTATTTTGTTCCATTGATCTATATTTCTGTCTTTGTGCCAGTACCATACTGTCTTGATAACTGTGGCTTTGTAGTAGAGCCTGAAGTCAGGTAGGTTGATTCCTCCAGTTCCATTCTTCTTTCTCAAGATAGCTTTGGCTATTCGAGGTTTTTTGTATTTCCATACAAATTGTGAAATTATTTGTTCTAGCTCTGTGAAGAATACCGTTGGTAGCTTGATAGGGATTGCATTGAATCTATAAATTGCTTTGGGTAGTATACTCATTTTCACTATATTGATTCTTCAATCCATGAACATGGTATATTTCTCCATCTATTAGTGTCCTCTTTGATTTCTTTCACCAGTGTTTTATAGTTTTCTATATATAGGTCTTTAGTTTCTTTAAGTAGGTATATTCCTAAGTATTTTATTCTTTCCGTTGCAATGGTGAATGGAATTGTTTCCTTAATTTCTCTTTTGGGTTAGTTCTTACTTCTAGGTCTTTTTGATGGACAGAGAAGGGAAAAGTGTATCATGGATTCATACTAATAAATTAATTAAAAATTAAGACTACAGGGTTTTTGCTTAGCTTTTTTGAATTTATATTTCTCTCCCTTTTCTCTTATGCTAAAATTCTTAGTTCTTAACAACATTAATATAATTTATTTGCTCTACCTCAATATGTATGTATACCAAAATAATAGTATATTACTTTTAATATGGTTACTGAATTCAGATTAAGATTTCTTTCCAGTTGTCCTTTCTACCCTTGATGTATAGTCATAATATTATATTGCAAAGTCTCTTTAAATAATTCTGTGTGTTTAAGCTCACCAATTTTGTATTCAGTTAAAGAAAAATTATAAAGTAAGCCACATTCAGAGAAGGCTAGTGTTCATCTCGGTCCCCTCCTGTCATCCCCCTCCCCTTAGGTAACCATTTTCTACCATGTTTGTTTGTACTCACCCCTTTCTCATGGGAAAAAAGAAAAGAAAAGGCGAGCATACTGTTAACACTGCTCTGCAGTTTGCTTTTTTCACTTAACAGCATCCTGGAGCTCATTCATGACTGTTAAGGACCCCCATTCCTTTTTAGTACTGCCCTGTTTCTATCCACGTTAAGTCTTTTTGATTAGAACTGAAATCTCCTACTGGACACATTACCCTCAGGTCTCATGAGGGGTAAATTGAGAGGCTTCGAGAGGTGAGAGAGTCAGCATCTTTTTATTATCATTTTAAAATTTTTGAATAATTTTAGATTTCAAAAAAAGCTTCAAAAATAAACATGTAGCATTCCTTCACCTAGCCTTCTCAGTGTTAACATTTTATATAACTATAGCAATTTAAATCAGGAAATGAACATTAAAACAATTCTCTTAACTGTCTACAGACCTTGTTTGAATTTCATCAATGTCCCACTCATGTCCTTTTTCGGGTCTAGGATTCTGTTACCTTTAGTTATCATGGCTCTGTATGTAGTCTCCTCAGTTTTTGTCAGTCTTGACCTTCACACCTTTGAAAAATGCTGACCAGTAATTTTGCAGACTGTGTCTGAATTTGGGTTTGTGTAATGTTTTCTCATTATTAGGTTGAGATAATGAATTTTTAGCAAGAATAGCACAGAAGTTGTACCCTTCTCAGTGTATTGTCGGAGAAGGCAATGGCACCCCACTCCAGTACTCTTGCCTGGAAACTCCCATGGAGGGAGGAGCCTGGTGGGCTGCAGTCCATGGGGTCGCTAGGAGTCGGACACGACTGAGCAACTTCACTTTCACTTTTCACTTTCATGCATTGGGGAAGGAAATGGCAACCCACTCCAGTGTTCTTGCCTGGAGAATCCCAGGAACGGCAGAACCTAGTAGGCTGCCGTCTATGGGGTCGCACAGAGTCGGACACGACTGAAGCGACTTAGCAGCAGCAGCAGTGTATTGTCGCAGTCAATATGTCATTACTGGTGATGTTAAACTTGATCACTGAGTTAAGGTGGTTTGTGCTAGGTTTCCCCATTGTGAAGTTATGATTGTTCGCTTTGTAATAAGTATCTTATGGACAGATACTTTTAAACTATGCAGTACCTATTTACATGTTAATTTTGCTGTCTAATTTTAATGTCCATTGATGATTCTTATGTGTAACAATTATTACTGTGGTGTTTACATGATGAGATTTTTCTGTGTCCATCATTCTACATTAGGGGATCCCCTTGTGGCTCAATGGTAAAGAATCTGCATGCCAATACAGGAAATGCAGGTTCGATCCCTGGGTCTGGAAGAGCCTTTGGAGAAGGAAATGGCTACCCCCTCCAATGTTCTTACCTGGAGAATCCCATGGACAGATGAGCCTGGCAGGCTACAGTCCATGGGGTTGCAAAAGAGACAAGGCTTAGTGACTGAGCACACAGTCTACGTTAATTAGTTGGAATTCTACTGCAGGAAAGAGCTGGTTTTTTTCTCTTTATTCATTTACTTACAACAGTAAATGATCTGAGCCACAGTCAGCTCCCGGTCTTATTTTTGCTGACTGTATAGAGCTTCTCTATCTTTGGCTGCAAAGAATATAATCAATCTGATTTCGGTGTTGACCATCTGGTGATGTCCATGTGGAGAGTCTTCTTTTATGTTGTTGGAAGAGGGGGTTTGCTATGACCAGTGCATTCTCTTGGAAAAACTCTATTAGCCTTTGCGCTGCTTCATTCCATACTCCAAGGCCAAATTTGCCTGTTAATCCAGGTGTTTCTTGACTTCCTACTTTTGCATTCCAGTCCCCTATAGAAAAGGACATCTTTTTTTGGTGTTAGTTCTAAAAGGTCTTGTAGGTCTTCATAGAACCATTCAACTTCAGCTTCTTCAGTGTTACTGGTTGGGGCATAGACTTGGATTACCGTGATATTGAATGGTTTGCCTTGGAAACGAACAGAGATCATTCTGTCGTTTTTGAGATTGCATCCAAGTACTGCATTTCAGACTCTTGTACTGCATTTCAGACTCTTGTTGACCATGATGGCTACTCCATTTCTTCTAAGGGATTCCTGCCCACAGTAGTAGATATAATGGTCATCTGAGTTAAATTCACCCATTCCAGTCCATTTTACTTCGCTCATTCCTAGAATGTTGACATTCACTCTTGCCATCTCCTGTTTGACCACTTCCAATTTGCCTTGATTCATGGACCTGACATTCCAGGTTCCTATGCAATATTGCTCTTTACAGCATCAGACCTTGCTTCTATCACCAGTCACGTCCACAACTGGGTATTGTTTTTGCTTTGGCTCCATCCCTTCATTCTTTCTGGAATTATTTCTCCACTGATTTCCAGTAGCATATTGGGCACCTACTGACCTGGGGAATTCCTCTTTCAGTATTGTATCATTTTGCCTTTTCATACTGTTCATGGGGTTCTCAAGGCAAGAATATTGAAGTGGTTTGCCGTTCCCTTCTCCAATGGACCACATTCTGTCAGACCTCTTCACCATGACCCGCCCATCCTGGGTGGCCCCACACGGCATGGCTTAGTTTCATTGAGTTAGACAAGGCTGTGGTCCGTGTGATCAGATTGGCTAGTTTTCTGTGATTATGGTTTCAGTGTGTCTGCCTTCTGATGCCCTCTCGCAACACCTGCTGTCTTACTTAGGTTTCTCTTACCTTGGACATGGCGTATCTCTTCACGGCTGCTCCAGCAAAGCGCAGCCACTGCTCCTTACCTTGGACGAGGGGTATCTCCTCAATTGCACTCATCTCACATGCTAGTAAAGTAATGCTCAAAATTTTCCAAGCCAGGCTTCAGCAATATGGGAACCGTGAACTTCCAGGTGTTCAAGCTAGTTTTAGAAAAGGCAGAGGAACCAGAGATCAAATTGCCAACATCTGCTGGATCATCAAAAAAGCAAGAGAGTTCCAGAAAAACATCTATTTCTGCTTTATTGACTATGCCAAAGCCTTTGACTGTGTGGATCACAATAAACTGGAAAATTCTGAAAGAGATGGGAATACCAGACCACCTGACCTGCCTCTTGAGAAACCTATATGCAGGTCAGGAAGCAACAGTTAGAACTGGACATGGAACAACAGACTGGTTCCAAATAGGAAAAGGAGTACGTCAAGGCTGTGTATTGTCACCCTGCTTATTTAACTTATATGCAGAGTACATCATGAGAAACGCTGGGCTGGAAGAAGCACAAGCTGGAATCAAGATTACCAGGAGAGATATCAACAGCCTCAGATACGCAGATGACACCACCTTTATGGCAGAAAGTGAAGAAGATCTAAAGAGCCTCTTGATGAAAATGAAAGAGGAGAGTGAAAAAGTTGGCTTAAAGCTCAGCATTCATAAAACAAAGATCATGGCATCTGGTCTCATCACTTTATGGGAAATAGATGGGGAAACAGTGGAAACAGTGTCAGACTTTATTTCTGGGGGGCTCCCAAATCACTGCAGATGGTGACTGCAGCCATGAAATTAAAAGACACTTACTCCTTGGAAGGAAAGTTATGACCAACCTAGATAGCGTATTCAAAAGCAGAGACATTACTTTGCCAACAAAGGTCCGTCTAGTCAAGGCTGTGGTTTTTCCAGTGGTCATGTATGGATGTGAGAGTTGGACTGAAGAAAGCTGAGCACTGAAGAATTGATGCTTTTGAACTGTGGTGTTGGAGAAGACTCTTGAGAGTCCCTTGGGCTGCAAGGAGATCCAACCAGTCCATCCTAAAGGAGATCAGTCCTGGGTGTTCATTGGAAAGACTGATACTAAAGCTGGAACTCCAGTACTTTGGCCACCTCATGTGAAGAGTTGACTCATTGGAAAAGACCCTGATGCTGGGAGGGATTGGGGGCAGGAGGAGAAGGGGACGAGAGAGGATGAGATGGCTGGACGGCATCACCGACTCGATGGACATGAGTTTGAGTGAACTCCGGGAGTTGGTGATGGACAGGGAGGCCTGGCGTGCTGCGATTCATGGGGTCGCAAAGAGTCGGACACAACTGAGCAACTGAACTGAACTGAACAGTAAATGGGTATTTCTTTCATTTGCTAAATTAGAATCCATTCTATCATTATTTTCTTGCTCACATTTTCCCAAATGGCTATTGGGAGTTCTTTCTGGGGTTCTGTCCATAAGTTCTTTCAGGTTGGTTTTGTAATCCTTTTGACATGCTCATTTTTTGAGCATCTTCTTGCCTTTTAGCACTACAAGGTGTCACACATTCTTCCTTGTCCTTGCCCTGAAATCAATCATTTCTCCAAGGAGCTAATACACTTTTGAATACGTACTATACACTAGTGAGTTTAATCTTCACAACAGATTCTCTCATTCCCACTTTATAGATCAGGATTCTGAAGCTCAAGTTAAGTGAATTTGCCAAGGGTCTACAGCCTCTGGCTAGAAATCTTTGATTCTCATGTTTAAATTTATGGTCCAGGAATTAATTAGGAAACCTAAGAGGTACCTGTGGAGAGGGCTTCCCAGGTGGCGCTAGAATCCGCCTGCCGATGCAGGAGTTATAGGTTGGATCCCTGGATCGGAAAGATCCCCTGAAGGAGGGCATGGCAACCCACCCCAGTATTCTTGCCTGGAGAATCCAATGGACAGAGGAGCCTGGAGGGCTATAGTCCATAGGGTTGCAAAGAGTCGGACACAACTGAAGCAACTTGGCATGGCATGGCATGGCACCTGTGGAGTATCCTTTGGGGCTTGACTGTCTATCTCACGTGGGAGACAATATGTAAAGGAGCCTGGAAACAAGCCTTAAAGAATAGGATCAAAATCTTGTGCTTTGTGAGGCGTACAGAGATGCCCCTTTTTTCCTTCCTGGATATTTCCGTTGCTTTTCCCTTAGAGCTTAGTAAAGTCTACTTTCCATTCTGATTCAGCAAGGCTAAAGGGACCCAAGGGCTCATAGAGACTGATGGCCACACTTCGATTTGAGTATGTAAGGGGCAGGTGCAACTCAGGGGCCAGGTTTGGTTACCTGTTCATCCCTTCTAGAGAATTTTCCCAGTGGGGATATTGGACTGACTTGTAATAAGAGTGGAAATTCCTTTATACCGTCTTATAACCTTGCAGCTTCTTGGATAGAGGAGGGTTAGCTGTGGACATCTATGGCTGCTGCCAAGAACAGTCACAGGAGACTCTCAAGGCTCATTACCTTTTCTTGGTGAACTCCCAGCACTGGCACTTCCAAGGGATCCCTTCCATTTTCTTCCCTCCCTTTCTTCTCATTTACTGTTGCTTACCCTAGATGCATGATTCAGAAATAGAAGGTCTCTCCTCCCTGGTCTTGTCCCCTCAACCCCTGCTCTTTCTGATGGGCATGTTGCCCTTGGAGATGTATGTATCCAGATTTCTGCTGGCACTAGTGATATCCAACGAGCACTTCTTTGAGAGGCTCTGCCCAGGAGCAAGTGACATGCCCTTCTTTGCCTTTGGGCCACCATCCCTACTTTTTTTCATGAGGGTGTAGACCTAGGTGATTTCTCAGTTGCTTCCTAGCTCTGCCTCTAGGATTTCTCCTGTTCCATTCAGACAACTTGTATCTGAATCTGCACTTGAAGCTGTACCTACCGGTGTGCATGTGTGAGCAGGGAGGCGGGGGAGTGGCATGGGTATTTTCTCTATTTATGTGCATCTTGTAGTTGGGAAGAGTGAGGAGAGATAGGGAGCTGGCAAGCCAGAACTGCCACCAAATAAGTTGGACTCTGGGACCGTAAGTGGGACTCTGGGACTCTGGGTTTGTCAATTCTGCTCTAATCCTAGGTTCACAGCCTTTAAGTTGAGAGGGGGCCGGGGGCAGGGTGTTTAACTAGGCGTAGCTAGCATAGGATGATGTTTTCCAGTCTACCTTGATTGTTCTTGTTGAGCAAGAAACTACCAGGGCATTTTGACTTCCTTTTGGAGGAGAGTTGCATGAGTGTGGTTTATTTAAAAAAAAAAAAAAATTATCTGTTAGTCTCACTTTGCATGTGATATTTGATGTGCTTGTTATTCTACCACTTTGCAGCTGAAGGAATGTATCCGTGCATTGGATCAGGAACACACCCACACTCCTTTCAGGCAAAGCAAATTAACTCAGGTAAAGTTCAATATGAGCTTTGAGTTCTGGTTTACGCATGTGTTCCTTCTTCCATTCATTGAATCATTCAGGAGAGCATCCACTGCCAGCAAGGCATGATGTGGCGGGGAGGAGGAGGGGAGGAGTCCCCTTCCTTCTAGGAGCTCTCAGTCTTGAAGAAGAAAGGGCATCCTCAGGCAGGGATCCCTGCAGTACACAGCAGCCAGGAAGCAGTGGTCACCACCCAACAGCTTTCCATTTATTTCTAACAGAAAGAAACCTTGTTGATTTAGTGACATCTCTGAGCCTTTGAAGGGGATGGCAGTGTAGCTGTCTTGGTACTCTTAGCTGTAGACTTAGATAGACCAGTGTTTCAAGACAAAAAATAATGGCAGCATTTAAAAAGAATGAGATTGATTTTTGACATGTCCTTCCAGAAAAGATGACCAAGA
Organism: Bos indicus x Bos taurus; assembly: GCF_003369695.1. NCBI lineage: Eukaryota > Metazoa > Chordata > Mammalia > Artiodactyla > Bovidae > Bos > Bos indicus x Bos taurus. The sequence continues at coordinate 75,629,096 of NC_040083.1, read as the reverse complement.
TCTATAGTTTAAAAATATGAAATGAGAAAAAAAAACTACACAGAAAAATTATCCATCTCTGTTAGCTGATTATTCTGAGTAGTAGGACCATAGCTTATTTTTTTTCTTCCATTTTTCTGTCATGAAAATGTGCTTTATTGATAGGAAGCACCAAGAAGAGTGGCCCATGGAGGGCTCAGCCTCGGTACAAATAGCTGTGAAGACAGTTACAGGGACCCCTGGTTCCCTTTTGCACCAAGACTGTGCACAGTAGAACACAGACTAGGTAGGAGGCAGTCTAGGTGAGGCGCTCTGTATTCTGGGAGAAGTTTTCACTCTGTGCAGCTAGACCAACAGCTTCATGGGAACTGGGGCAGAACCCATGATAACATAGCTCCTAACTTATTAGAATCAGTCATCTGTGGGTTAGATGGTTTCTTCTCAAACATGACTACAACTGGGGACTCAGGAAACCCTTCTTTTGGATGGTTAGTCCTGATTCTGACATTGGCTTTGTTATTTTTCAAAACATGTCCTCCACCCCCAGAAATTGTGTTCCTATTTAATTAAATCAGTAATTTCACACATAAATCCACTTACAGAATCATATGCCTTTTTCACGCAAACATAAGTTTTAGATCTTTCTGGGTACCTAAGTACGTATATCCATAATTAGTTTTTATGGTTTTATGCAGTTCATAATTTTTTAGTTACTTGTTTATAGACTTAGAGATTTTCCAGATTTTACTATTATAATATTGTAATGAATATCCCGTGTATACTTTTTTTTTAAATCAGTTGAGCCATTGTCTCTTTAGGATAAAGTCTTTGAAGTGTGATTGCCAAACCAAAAGTAGGAACATTTTTTTACCAGGTTTTTAACATATTACCAAACTGCCCTCCCAAAGGCATGTACCAATTCACACTACATAGTACATGGGCAGCATAGCAGTGTACAGGAGCACCCTTTCCCTAGACCCTCACCAGAGCAGGTTCATGTGAGTCTTTCTTAATCTTCAGTTCAGTTCAGTTCACTCACTCAGTCGTGTCCGACTCTTTGCGACCCCATGAATCGAAGCACGCCAGGCCTCCCTGTCCATCACCAACTCCCAGAGTTCACTCAGACTCACGTCCATCGAGTCAGTGATGCCATCCAGCCATCTCATCCTCTGTCGTCCCCTTCTCCTGCCCCCAATCCCTCCCAGCATCAGTCTTTTCCAATGAGTCAACTCTTCACATGAGGTGGCCAAAGTACTGGAGTTTCAGCTTTAGCATCATTCCTTCCAAAGAAATCCCAGGACTCATCTCCTTTAGGATGGACTGGTTGGATCTCCTCGAAGTCCAAGGGACTCTCAAGAGTCTTCTCCAACAGCAAGTTCAAAAGCATCAATTCTTCGGCGCTCAGCCTTCTTCACAGTCCAACTCTCATATCCATACATGACCACTGGAAAAACCATAGCCTTGACTAGCCGGACCTTTGTTGGCAAAGTAATGTCTCTGCTTTTGTTAATCTTACAGGCCCCCAAATTTTAATTTTTTAATTTATTTATTACTTGACTGCACTGGATCTTAGTTGAGGTAACAAACTGAGTTGCAGCATACAAACCCTTAGTTGCAGCATGTGGGATCCAGTGGACCACCAGGGAAGTCCCCACAAATTTTAATTTTGTAAAATGGTTTCTCTGCATTTCTTTGATTAGTGGTGCAGTGAGTACCTGTTTTGTTTGTTTATTGATCATTCGTGTTTCTTTTGTTAATTACCTTTTTGTAGAAGGTGGTAGGTATAAGTATGGCCCAGTGTCCTGAACACCGTAAGCAGTCAATATGCCCTTTGTTAGTTGATTTCACTGACCTGCCTTCTGTTTTGAACAGGTGCTGAAGGACTCTTTCATTGGCAATGCCAAAACCTGCATGATCGCCAACATCTCACCAAGCCATGTGGCCACTGAACACACTCTGAATACTTTGCGCTATGCTGACCGGTGAGTCCCCCTCAGGGTCAGAGTGGGGGGTGTGTGTGTGTGTGTGGAAGATGCACACACAAGGATCTGACCTTGAGCTCCCCAAACCTGTTCTTGGGATAATAATTCTACTGCCAGGGGAACGTGCAACTGGTCATGTGAAGAATGTGTTTTGGTAGGCCCTGTCATTTTACAAGTGTGAATGTGACAAGAGGAAGGTGACATGTTCCCTTGTTCAGGAGACAACTCCATCAGTGGCTCTTAAATAGCTAGCCAGAGATGAAATATTTCTCCAAGGTGGAAGGTTTCATGAGGTTTTCTTCCTGCCAGCCTCAGCCCTAATTGTTAGGGATTAGTTGCTCAGTCGTGTCCGACTCTTTCCGACCCTGTGGACTGTAGCCTACCAGGCTTCTCTGTCCATGGGATTCTTCAGGCAAGAATACTGGAGTGGGTTACCATTTCCTTCTCCAAGGGATCTTCCCGACCCAGGGATCGAACCCGGGTCTACCGCATTGGAGGCAGAGGCTTTAACCTCTGAGCCACCAGGGAAGCCTAATTGTTAGGGATAGAGTACCTATTATTTGTCAAGGCAGAAGTACTCAGAGCTATGTAGGTCCAGAAGAGATCAACCTTGTTTTATGGAAGGAGAAACTGAGTCCCAGAAAAGTGCAGGAGCCTTAAAAGGGCTCACTGGGAGTTGGTGGCAGAACTAGTGCCTCTGACTGCCAAGTCAGGGCTCTAGTGACTTTGTTATCTGCCAGGGCCCCTCCCACTCTTACCCTGGGGTCATGTGTCTCCTACTCGTTTGACAGTGCTCTCATTACCATCCTTTCCTCTGGCTGCTTTGCTGCCTGGTCCTACCATACAACACCTCCTCTCAGTCTCTCAGAAGCTGTCTCCAAAGTTAACAGACTATTTGAGGGGAACCTGGTTTTCTTAAAATTGCTGTTGAAGAATCTTTCGTATCTGTGGCATTTTATGAAACTCACTGGGAAGGAAAGATAAGCTATCATTTAAGTTCCATGAGAACAGGAACCTTATCTTTTTCTCCACTGCATCTGTCCTGCCTAGACAGTACTTGGTACCTAGTAGGTGTGTTATTAATATTTGTGAATGAAAGGAGGCGCTCCCCCTGGGCGTCAGGGCTTGAGTGATGTTCTCTGTGTACTTTATCTCATTCCGATTGGAGAGACCATTTACAAAGTGGCTACTAGAATGGACTCGAGAGTGAAGCTGTCTGGGCCAGTGCCCTGCCTCTGCCACTTAGCTAGCTGAGTGATCTTGGGCAGGTTTTCAACTTCTCTGGGCACATTAAGTTCCCTTAATGTGAACGCGGATAATGACGGCACCTACCTCATGTAACAGTTACATGGATTCAGTGAGGTGACATGTGAGAAGGGCTTAGGGCCACACCTGGCACAGAATGAACACTCATTATATGTTAACTTCGACAACAATAGTAATATTATAGGCATATGCTCAGTCGTGTCTGACTCTTTGTGGTCCCTGGACTGTACAAGTTCCTGTCCATGGAATTTCCCAGAGAAGAATACAGGTATACTGTGGAGATCCTGCAGCTTTGGTTCAGACCACTGTGATAAATCACACTGAAGTCTCAGATTGGTTTCCCAGTACATGTAAAAATTATATTTACACTATACTATGGAGTTTATCATGTGTGCAGTAGCCTTATGTTTTTAAAAAAACAATGTACATACCTTAATTTAAAAATAATCTTGTTGGAAAAATGGCACTGATAGACTTGCTCTATGCAGAGTTGCTATGAACCTTCGGTTTGTTAAAAAAAAAAAAAAAAGCAAATGCCCTCTCCACAAAGCAAAATGCAGTAAAATGAAGTACACCTGTAATAGGTTCCCTAAATAAGTTTCCTCAAGGAGGATTCCTTATTGCATGGCTTCCTTAATGCCAGCATCCTAGCCCTGCTAGAAGATAAGTGAAGACTGAGATCAGCTAGAAGACGTGGGATGTCCAAAATTGTATCCCCCAAACGAGTATGGCTTCAAGTTCCTTCCCCGCATGTATCCATTACCCTGCTTCAACAGTTACTAACCCTAGGTCAGTCTTGTTTCGTAAATCCCTCCCTGCATCACAGACATAAGAAGTGCTTGAAGTGAGAACATCATTAGGAACAGAGAACAAAACATGCCCCTCAGCGCTTCAGTAAAGGAAGATGAAAGCAACCCTTTCTCAGAGGGGTTGTATTGAGTACAGTTGAGAAATTATTTAAAATAATTTTTGTTAAAAACTAGAAAAAGTATAATAGAAATAATCTCTTTCATTCAAAGCAGTCTGAAAAATTACTGAAAGTAAGTATGAAAGTCATTTGTTTTATATACTTAAATTAATTGTAGGTAACAATCTGTACATACATAAGATGAGAATGATTTTATTGCTTATTTGAAAATTTCCTCTGATTTAAAATTTTTCTCTCTTCACGTACTAAAAGAGTGTTGGTAAATAGTACAAAAATAAAGTTCTAGCTGGACCCCTAACAGGTTTATCAAAAAAGAGCTCAGTAACAAGAGTGATTTTGGAAAAAGGTAGAGTATACAGGACATACTTAGCATCAGTGACCAAGTTACCTGTAAGATTTCTTCTGACACCCTCAGATTTCTAGAATTACTTCTATGACTCCTAGGAAGAAACTTTGGTGTTTCCCTTTTAACAAAACTAAAAGAGCTCAATTTTATAACAGGAGGTAATTTGGAACCAGGACAGGGGAGCCTGGTAGGCTGCAGTCCATGGGGTCGCTAGGAGTTGGATACAACTGAGCCATTTCACTTTCACTTTTCACTTCCATGCATTGGAGAAGGAAATGGCAACCCACTCCAGTGTTCTTGCTTGGAGAATCCCAGGGACGGGGGAGCCTGGTGGGCTGCCATCTACGGGGTCGCACAGAGTCTGACACGACTGAAGCAACTTAACAGCAGCAGCAGCAGACTTGCCATGGCAACTCTCAACTCTCCTTGTGTGTATGTCCTGCTGCAACACCTCAGCAAAGGCCCAAGAACACAATCAACATGACTTTCAGTTCAGTTCAATCGCTCAGTCATGTCCGACTCTTTGCAACCCTATGAACTGCAGCACGCCAGGCCTCCCTGTCTGTCACTAACTCCCGGAGTTTACCCAAACTCTTGTCCATTGAGTCGGTGATGCCGTCCAACCATCTCATCCTCTCTCGTCCCCTTCTCCCATCTTCAATCTTTCCCAGCATCAGAGTCTTTTCCAGTGAGTCAGCTCTTCACATCAGGTGGCCAAAGTATTGGAGTTTCAGCTTTAACATCAGTCCTTCCAATGAACACCCAGGACTGATCTCCTTTAGGATGGACTGGTTGGATCTCCTTGCAGCCCAAGGGACTCTTAAGAGTCTTCTCCAACACCACAGTTCAAAAGCATCAATTCTTCTGCGCTCAGTTTTCTTTGGAAGTTCAACTCTCACATCCATACATGACTACTGGAAAAAGCATAGCCTTGACAAGACGGACCTTTGTTGGCAAAGTAATGTCTCTGCTTTTTAATATGCTGTCTAGATTGGTCATAACTTTCCTTCCAAGGAGTCAGCATCTTTTAATTTCATGGCTGCAGTCACCATCTGCAGTGATTTTGGAGCCCAGAAAAATAAAGTCTGACACTGTTTCCACCATTTCCCCATCTATTTGCCGTGAAGTGATGGGACCAGATGCCATGATCTTAGTTTTCTGAATGTTGAGCTTTAAGCCAACTTTTTCACTCTCCTCTTTCATTTTCATCAAGAGGCTCTTTAGTTCTTCACTTTGTGCCATAAGGGTGGTGTCATCTGCATATCTGAGGTTATTGACTTAGTGACTTAGTCATGACTTTAGTCCTGTCCTTTGTCTCTTTGCTCACTGTTATCTGCTTCCCTGCCTCTCAGACCTGAAAGGAAGTCAAGTCTCAGTGTCAGGTTTACTATCTTGGTTTTCAGAAATGGCCAGAGGGGTCATTTGGCTACTACTAAGTGGATTAAAACCAAAACAATGGAAAAGACATTTTCTGAGAGCTCCCAGGCAGAAGTACAACTCCCTCCATAAGGGATTTCAACACAGAATCTACAAGCAAGCCACTGCAGAGTCACATTTTACTTGATGTCTCCTTGTAAATCCAAATTCTTCCACTGCTTTTATTTTGTTTTAGGTATGACAGAGTGAGAGACTCTGATCTTGGCAACTCAATCCTAGCAGACTTAATTCTGGATTTTTCCATGTTCTCTAAAATTCCCTTGTAGAATAGAGCATGGCTCTCTTATTTCTCTATCTAGGGGCCAATTTTTGCCTCCCAGAGGACGTTTGGCAATGTCTGGAGACAATTTTGATTGTTGTGACAGGAAAGAAAGGCTGCTATGATCAAGGTAGAAGCCAAGGAAGTTGCTAAACATCCCGCAGGCACAAGACAGCTCCCCACAACAAAGAATGGTCTGAGCCCAGACACCGCTTAGTGCTGAGGTGGAAACCCTGGGGACAGACAGGTCGTTCCACCTTCATGGAATTAGCATAAGCCTACTTATTTCTGAGAGCTTTTGCTGCTTGAAGTGCCCAGCAGGTTGGAGGGAACTCATTTTTTCAGAGATGCCTAAAAGGAGGTGGTTTGCAGGAAAAAAAGGCTCTGATTATGGAATAGTAGGTGAGGAGTAGACACATGGCTCCTGAATGGGCTGATCTTTAGGAAATGTAGTATGGGCCCTGCGTGGACATAAGTTCTGAAACCAGCTCCTCTGGCCTGTCTCTCACATGGATCTGTGGTATTTCAAACACTCTCCTGATCATGGAATATTGGATGCATGCTAACATCCTCAGAGAAGACACTGATCTTTGTTCAAGTAAAGCGACGTATTTCATGTTGAAATAGAATATCCACTTTATTCTTTCCTTTATTGTCTCCCAGATAAAAAAATAATTCCCAGTTCTTGTAATACTTTTTTTTGGTTTTTGTTTTCTCTGAAAGCTATAGGAAGGGAATTACAGGAATGTACATTAACATAAAATGGTCATTTACAGGGTCAAAGAACTAAAGAAAGGCATTAAAGGTTGCACTCCAGCTAACAGTCGAAATCGAACATCTGGAAATTCTTCTAACGCTTCTCCAAAACGAATTCAGAGCTCTCCTGTGGCCTTGCCAGGGGACAAATATTCTCCCAAAAAAGTCAAGCTGGGGCTTCAGCAGCCTCTCACAGTGCCATCTGGCTCCATGAGAGGGAAGGCCCATCCTCTGGCTAGTCACCCAGCCAATATCCCTTTTGCTTCTGTACCTAAGGTTCCTGGCAGAGAGGGTGGCTCTCAAGGGAGTCCTCCCCGAGAGTGGGTCATTCAGACTAGCTCTAGCAAAGGAACCATGCTGTCTGGACATGTAGCCATAAAAAGGGCAGAAGAATCAGCTGCATTATGCTCTGAGAAAAACCCAATTGGCAACAAAACCCCCCTAGGCTGGGGAAGCAGGGTGCCAGGCCCGGGAGGGGACCTGGTCCGTGGTAAGCCGCCCTCCCGGTGCAAGAGAGTGCAGACTGTGCAGCCCGTGCAGAAGCAGCTTGTGTCTCGAGGCGAGCTCTCCTTTGGCAGCGCCCAGCGCTTAGTGGAGTACGGTCAGGGCAGCAAGGTGGGTGCGCTGAGCTGGCCTGCCTCTGAAGCTTGGACCAACAACATCCCTGTGCAGCAGGAGGCAAGGGAGGAGCATTTGCGCTTTTACCACCAGCAGTTCCAGCAGCCACCTCTCCTCCAGCAGAAGTTACAGTACCAACCCCTGGAAAGGTTTTTATGCCAGTCCCGGCCCCCAGAGGGACAGCTCCAGAGTGACATCCTTCCTCCCTTCCACCCTCATCGTGCTGAGAGTCAGGATGGAGCCCAAGTCCCCCAAGCCGAGGACCCTGATGACAGCGACTTCAGTGAAGATTCTTTTTCACACGCCTCCTGTCAAAGGACCACAAAGCAGCGAAAGAGCCCGGAGAACAGCGAAGGCTCGTTCTTCCTTCATCAGAGGGAGCAAGGTCCTGAGGAGCAGGTGGCTGAAAGGCAGCAGAGTCTGTTTTTCAGCCCAGATGGTGACGAGGAGGGTGTAACTAGAAGCTGGGTGTACTCCAGGGACCCCGCAGGCCACAGAAGGATAGCGCTCGATCACGGCCACAGCCCAGGTCAGGTGCCCTTGGACTGGAGTGGAGAGGAGGACTTAGACTCCTCAGGGCCTTCTCCCAGAGAAGACCTGGCAGGGAAGTCTTACTGCGCACAGGTAGACTCTGTATATGATTGGGAAAGGGGTGGCGGCCCTGCTTTTGACCTCAGACAGGAAGCCTTCAGAAGTGAGGTTCCTGGACAGGCCGAGGGCAGCTTGCCATCCCTGGAGGACGATGGTTTCACTTGCTCACTATCCCACATCGCAGTTCCTGGATCCCCAGACCAGAGAGACACAGTGAGCACACCCCTGAGAGAAGTCAGTGAGGACAGCCCAATTCTGGAGACGAGAACAATGAAAAACAGTAACCCTTTCCAAGGAGACGACTCTAAAGGTGAATTAGGCACATGCTCCGAGTATGCTTCTGGACTGATGGCTCCACTCACCATGTCCCTCCTGGAGAGCCTGGATGATGGGGGGGCTCCTTCCTGGGAGCAGCCAGCCCAGGCTGGAACTGCACATGGTCTCGTGGCAGTGGACACAGAGGGGCCAGCAATGGGCCACACAGTGTCATCGGGTGATCCAGAGGCAGTCTTGCCAACGTCTTCGGCAACCGAGCACCTGTGGCTCTCCTCATCTCCCCCCGACGACAAGCCTGGGGGCAGTCTTCCAGCTCTGTCCCCATCACCCATCCGTCAGCGCCCACCTGACGAGCTGCCCAGCGGGGAGGCTGACCCGGGGGAGGCCTGCCAGAGCAGAGGGACCACACTCTTCTCCCGGGGGCACCGTGATGCCAATGCTGAGACAGAGCTGGACGGCTCCCAGGGTTTCCTGGGAAAGCCCTTCCTCACCTTACATCCTGGAGGACCCCATGCTGGGCCTACACTCACCCCCCGAGCTGGAAATAGTGATGTGGCTGACCAGCCCAGGGCCCAGGAGAGAAAGCAGCCGACTGGGCCCAGTTGGCCGGAACTGGGTTTCTCCACAGACCCCATCACACTGTCTTGCTACAAAGAGGACATTGCATGGCTCAAACATAGGCCAATCCCAAGGTCCTTAGCAAGGCCAGGCTCTCCCCTGGCGGCCAGCTGCTCTCCTGAGACCGCCGGGACACTCCGTCAGCCTGCCCTGGGACATGCACAGTAAGTTGGACTCTCCTACCTAGACTTGGGCCCTCTGGCATCCCTACTCCCATGCCAGCTTATTGTTCTGTCCTGGGAATAGCTATGGTTGGCTCAGAGACAGGCTGTTTGTCCACCTTTTCAAGGGAGCCTGCCTAGATGCATATGACATGAGCAGTAGGAGTAAAATGTATTGGAGCAGGCCTGCCAGGGAGGATGGGCCCTCAGCCTGGGAAAGCTAGATGTGAGGGAGAGAAGGGAAGATCTGATCCTGTGACCAAGCCTGAGACTCGAGATGAGACCAGAATCCTCTTCATTCTGGTGGGTATGTATTCCTGGAAGTGCTGTCCCAGGACACAGCAGCAGCAGCCTGTGCCCCCAGAGCCACAGCATTCTAGGCACCTTCCAGGATGGCAAAGGTGGGAAACCGGCTGCTGACTGTGCTGCTGTCCCCAGAGGAGGCTGGATGGTGCAGCAGAATGACACAGCCTTGGAGGAGGTGAAAGGAGCGAGGGTCGAGGGCTAGAGGCGCAGGAGGGCAGGGTGGTGACAGATGCTTCTCTGTGAGGCCGCAGCCCTCCACTCTGGCTCCTGATTCCCAGGGCCAGCTGTCTGCCTGCTCACTGGGGCTTGGCCTGGGCCTTGGGCAAAGAGAAGGGCATGCAGGGATGTCCAGGGCAGGAGCCCACCTAGAGCCAAAGGACAATCATGCTGTTGTGTGGTCTCTACCCATCAGGGGGGTGTGACAGAAGGCAGATCCTCCAGCCTCTAGCCCAGACCCCCTTGCTCTGGTCCCTGAACTCCCCACAGAGGAGAAATGCCCACAGGCTAGGTGGCAGGCTCTATCTTGTGCCACGTGCCAGCTGCAGTGGCACAGCCTTTAGCTTCTGTGCAGGGAAGCTGTGAGCAGCTCCTGCGGAGGAGAAGCAGCATCTAGCCCTGTCTCAGTGAACCCGGGAGGCCCTGGGGGGCAGCTCCCAAAGCCACTGTCTCTTCCCAGTACCTCATAACTACTCCCTAGTCCCTTGACAAGCCCTGAAAAGAACGGGTGAAGAGGCAGGAGATGGTGGGGAGCTCGTTCCCATCAAAGCCTCGACCTCTTTGGGAAGAAGCAGCTCCTGGCCTAGAAATGAGGCTCAGTTCCAGAAAGCTGCCCATGAGAGATGGGAGGCCCAAGGCTCACAGCATCCCCTCTGCTTCCCAGGCAGGTGGTCATCCAAGCACACCAGGAACAGCTGGATGAAATGGCTGAGTTGGGCTTCAAGGAGGAGACCCTGATGAGCCAGCTGGCTCCTACTGTAAGTGGTCTTGGCTGGAGCCTCCAGGGCTCTTGGGACTTAGCCTGCAGCTAGTTTGACATTATTTAGTCACTAAGTCATGTCTGACTCTTTGGCAGCCCCATGGACTGTTGCCTACCAGGCTCCTCTGTCCATGGAATTCTCCAGGTAAGAATACTGGAGTTAAGTTGCCATTTCCTTCTCCAGGGGATCGTCCCGACCCAGGGACTGAACCCACGTCTCCTGAATTGGCAGGCCTGTTCTTTACCACGGAGCCACCAGGGAAGTCCAGCTAGTTAGATAGTCATCCCTGTTTCCTGCAGTGTGTTCAGAAAGGCTCTGCTGCCACACTGTAGCTTTGTGGAGGCTTTGAGCCTTCTCTTGCCACTCCTCTGAGCTGGCTTGAGGGGCGCAAGGACAGGTGGGAGATGGTGTGACACTCCGCATTCCCAGGTCAGTGTTTCCAGCCTCTCTCCTTGCCATTCTGCCTTCCTAGTGGCTTGTTGGAGGCCCCTCCCTGTGATCGTAACAGTGACTTGCCTTATGCAGACCAGAGGTACTTCTACAAAAACACCCTTTTGCCCTGCAGATACCTCTCTCTGTAGAGAAGTGGGCCCACCCTATGCCATGGTGACTATCCTTCAGGTTTTCCAACTGGAGGAAGGGCCTGGGCTCTGAAATCCTCCTGCAAGAGAAGGGATTAGAAAAGCAGATATGACAGAGGGCCAGTAACAGCAGAAGCTCCGTTTGACCTTTGTTTCCTTTCTCAGGATTTTGAAGGTTTTGTGATCCAGCTAGATGAAATCATGGTTCTGAAGTCCAAGTGCATCCAGAGTCTGAGGAGCCAGCTACAGCTATACCTGGCCTGCCACAAGCCAGCTGCAGGCCCCGAGAGGACAGCGGTGTCCTAGAGTGGAGTTGGTACGGGGTGGCTGGGCTCTCAAGAGCTGGAGGGGCCTCCACCAGGTCCCCCTGCAGATCTCGGCACCCACTCCCTTGTCCCACCCATGCTGGTCTCTCCCTCACCGCTCATGGCCTGGGCTGGGTCCCAGCTCCTCTCTCAGAGCGAGCATCTGTCCAGTTCCAAGCACAGGGGCTTCTGCCGGGAAGGACAGATGAGCCTGAACAACTTCTAATAGGTCTCTCCCTTTTCTTTGGGGTTGAAGATTTGCATTACTGACCCTTTGTGGAAACACAGTTGGGGCTAATAACCCTGTAGATGTTTCTGAATTTGGGGGTCTGAGGATGGGGGGGCCGGGCTGGTCAGCGGTAACTTATAGATTGGAGGTCGCAAGCTAGGGGAGAGAACATGCTGAGCCTAGAGGTTTTACCAGCCGGATTCTGTGCCTTCCTCCAGGACTACTTGGTCAAAAACTATAAACGCTGGTGCTAGTGGGTGGGGGCTGGGTGAGATCTGCCCCACCAGCCCTCGGGAGGTTAGCTTCTGAAAATGTAAAATGAATAAACCGTAACTCAATGTCTTTAACAGGAGCAGATGTTGGACAGGTCTTTTGCTTCCAGTTCCCCTCCCTCCCTGCAACCCAGTATTTAGACGGAAGAGGGCGCTCGCACCACTGCATTCTTTTCCAATCTCTGCCTTTTGCTGAGACCATCTGCCTGCATCATATTCCTAAGTGCTGTGAGTCCTCACTCACCGCACTCCCCGACAGAATAGCTGAATGGCTGGAGTATCTCAGGCAAGTCCATCTCCTAGCCTCACCTTTATCCAGGGTCGCCCTGGCCATCTGCTCGCCCTTTCAGTGGCCTGTGTTCAGTGCCTTGGCAGTAAGTGCTCTGGCCAGTGAGACTCGAAAGCAGTTTTACACACATACATGCACCCCTTCATGTGAGTTGTTTGCTGTGTATCTTTTTAGCAGAAAGAAGCTTAAGAAATACCAGGTACCCATACAATTTGGAAGTGTCACACACAAAAAGACTGGCTTCCCTTCTTCCTGTGACCTTGACCTCTCCCTCAACTTCCTAACACTTATTAATTTATGAAACTGTTTTTCTCAGCGCAGTTTTGTTTTGTGTGTCCATTGGATTACAAACTTTATTAAAAAATACAAAACATGAAAAAAAAAAAGAAATACCAGGTAGTCAATCACTTACCAAGGCCACCTTGGATCCAGTTGAGATTCACATGTCAAAGCCTTGGCCCTGACACCCATTTTCATATGAAATTTTGACCTCTTGTAGAAGTTAAAGGATAACTTCTACAAATTTTAAAAGAAGGGTTTAATTAATTTTAAAGGCCAGAAGACAGGCTAACTGGCTTTCTGAGACAATGGCCATGCCTCATCTGACCACCAGAGGGCGGCCTCTTTCCAGCTTACTGCTTCCCAGCCCAAAGGTTCTGTATCCTCACATCATCACTACAAAAATTAGAGACCCATCCAAGCCAAGAGCACAGGGAGGACTGTGGGAGAGAGAGTATTACAACTAAGGACAAGAAGCTGGGATAAATCTAGTGCCATTGAATACAACAGCACCACTGAGAGCTAGTGAAGCAGTCTGAATCCCCGTCCTACCTGTGCAACACATAAATATGCCTGATGCTGCTCACAGGACAAGGGCCTTATTCCACACTTCTGAGTGTCTCCCCCAAAGGCCCAGCCTGTCTCACTTCCACAGTCAGTCTTGCAGGAAGGCACATGTCTATGTCCTTAACCCAGAGACCGAGCTAGGTCAGGTTTAAACAGACCCTTGTATCTAGGCCTGCCTTTGCAAACCAAAAACCTGGGTTCCACAGGCCTAAGAATTGGAAGAAAGGAGTGAAATGACACAAAATGGTTAGCTTCTGTTCCATCCCCAGCAAATCCGCTTACCACTCACTAACCTCCACCCTGCAGCGAAACATTCCTTGGCAATAAATCATCACAACAGGATATACCTTTTAGATTTTTATTAGTAGTTCTCTCTGAAGAATCAAAATAGTTAGCAAATTACTTTAGATTCATCAAGACTGTATATCCTTTGTATTTAGATCTTTAATGATGTACAACATAATACAAAACAAACCAAAGAGACTGATTTCTATGACTAGGTGTTATTCGTTGTGTCGTCCTAGAGCAGGGGCCGGAGGGAGAGGCTGTTCTCCAGGGAGAACTGAGGTGGAGTTAGTGCTGGGGGACTAAATCATGGCCTGCTTTTTCCCTGCTTGATGTGCTGGGAAGGGACAAATGATTCCTTAAACTGACGACTGCTTCCTAGAGTTGGGGGCTCTAAAATCCTGGGTAGCAGAAGATTGTAGTCCAAACCAGGCCAAAAGAAACAGGCTGGGGCAGGGAAGTGTGGTAACTGCCTGGCAGAAAAGGCAAACTCAGGGCCCCAAGGGGTAAAGGGCATTCTCTGCACCTCAGAGACACTGCAGAACCAGTGTCACACTAAGTGACATTGTTAAAAGGGGAAAAAACAAAACCCTGGAAGAACCTTTCAATTGCACTCAACTTGGATTAGAGGTCAGCCCACTCTTGCGGACGAGGGAACATCTAGCCCCGAAGCAGCACTGAGTCTGGCCCCACCACCTCCTCCTCCCCAGCTCCTTCTGGCAGCTGGGCCAGGTTTCGGCTGAAGCCATACAAATCCCAAAAAGACCAGAGAAGTCAATCTGGAGGGCCAAGGCGGGAAGGACACTTCTCAGGATACAAATACTTTTAATATGGAAGGAGCCAGGACAGTTCTGGGGGCATGTGCATGCCCAAATCTTACCCACTTTCTCCCCAGCTCAGGACCTAGGCTTGTAGAGACTTGGCAAGCACAGTCTCCACACCTGACCTTCCACCCCCAAAAGAAAATCCGGAAGTGTGCCCCTTCTCCTTCCCCACAGGTGGGCTCCTCAGGGCCTCCTGCAGGGGTGGTTCTGTGGCAGGGCGGTGGCAGGGCCTCATCTCAGCTGGCTCCCGCCCGAGCCATGAGGTCTTCCAGAGCACTGTCCTGGTCGTTGTTGTGTAATAGCAGAGCTTCCTTAATATCTTTCAGTTCAAAGCCCATTTCCTTAAATTTGCTCATTAACTGAAGAAATTCCATCATCTAAAGAGAAGTAAGAGAATACAGATTCAAGAAAGGGTTCTGGCCACATAGTACAGCTGAGCGGCAAAATACACGCCTAAGGGGCTGCTCGGGAGGGCATCCTTGCCGGAGCCTCTCAGGTCCCTGAGCAAGCAGAGGAGGGCCATGGAGGAAGACAGGTTGATGCCACAGCCAGGACCCAAATCTTACCGACCTTCATTCAGGTCCCACCATCCACATCCATGCTCCCACCTAGGAGCTCCAGCCTAGGCAAAATGACTAGCCATCTCCCCCATCATCCGAAAGTATGGCTTTTGCCCAAGTCATTTTTTTCCATCCCTTCCCTGGGATCTTTGACGGTCTTCAACCTGATACTTCCATGTGAGCCAAACATCCACATGCCTGTCTGGACACGGGAGATTCTTGCTCCAACTAGTTCTGCCTACAGTCAACGGGAGGGATGAAGGCTGTGGAACAGGAGTGCCCCCAAGACAGACTGCTTTGTCCCTTCTTTCCAGAGGGTTCCCATGAAGCATGGAGGCGCCTACCTTTTCCTCTGAACACTGCTGCATTTCCAGAGCCTCTTCCACCAAAAGAGGGTCGAAGCCCTTCTCACAGAGCTGTCCATGTGCAAAGAGATAGTCGAGAATCTAAGAAAACAAAGAGTTTAGCACCTACTACCACTGTTTTCTGTGCTTCCCAAAAGTCTTACACAGATCAACACGTCTGCTCCCCACCTTGACTGTTACATCCTGGATAGGACTTGACTTTGTACCTTGAACTGTGTCCAACACAGCAGGACCTCAGTGACTATTTGCTGACAGACACACCCTTCTAAATATGCATTGACAGTCTTCAAAAGAGTTCCTGTCACAGCTGACTCACATCTCCCAACTGACGTCAACCCCATAGCCTGGGCAGGATATTCTCCTAAGAAACCACCCAAGTCAGAAAGTGCCCCCAAGGCTTAGGGCTCCAGTACCCTAGATTAGAACTGCCTGGGTGCTTCTGACAGGATAGACATTTGTGGAAGAAGACATCTAACCATACCTCAAGCCTATTCTGCCACTGCCTCAGGAGAAGCAGAGAAGGGGGTAACTGGATAGGGTAGTCCTCAACTCCAGGACTCCCAAGTCTGTCCCTCAGCCCAGGTCCCAAAGCAGCCCCCAAAACACAAGCGCTGCTGGAAACCCCCAACAAAGCCCCCCCTGAGTCCTGCCCGCCCTCCCTAATCACAGGAAAAGACAATGGTGCTGTGAGTGAGGGACTCTAGGACAGAGGCAGGACACTTCCAGCTCCCGAGATCGGGGACCTCTCCCCTGCCCCTGGCCCTGTGGCTGGCTAACCACTCACCTGCTCGATATTCTCTCCTTTCTTCTTCATGGCTCTCAAGACACACTCATATGAGTAGCCCATGTTGACCACTGTCTCCACACAGTGCCGCTCACTGGGGGACAGCGCCTGCAGTTCAGAGTGAGCCTGGGGACAGCTGGGAGTGTTGGGCACTTGTGACACTGAGAAATTAGGAGGTGTGACCTAGTGGGAAAGAAACAAAGGATTAAGGCAAGAAGACAGACCCAGGCCCCAGAAGACAAGTCACCGAAGTGGCCCAATCCAGGGGTTTATCAATCCTGACCTAATCAAACCTCCAGTCAAGTAACCTGCCTGCAAGAAAGGGTCAGATTTCTGGCCAGACGTCCTGAGGAAGAACAAAGAGGGGTACGGGAGCTCCAGCTGAGGGACAGAAAAGTTGGGAAGACACCTGCAAGTGTGGCTGTCCTCTGACCTCATCCCGCCTTGCAGAGTGAGGAAGCTCCATGAAAGCACATGCCCTTTCCTGCCCAAATCCCCTGGGTTTGCAGTGGAGAACGAAGTTCTGAAAAGCGCCTTTGGTAGCACCTTGCTGGCTGCTATGACTTCTCTCCAGGGCTCCATTATCCCTTTCCTAAACTGCCGTAACTGAGTACTAGAGGGATCATTAATCTCAAACCCCCTCACTCCGGAATTGACTGTCCCAGTAACCATGTCCATCACGTCCCAGTGTCGTCGTCACATCTATCACTGGGCTGGGTAGACGGCCAGCTCAGGGCTCCCATGCTCTGAGGGCACTGCCCTTCTGCCCCACACCGTGTACTGTGCTTTGATTCCCTGCAACAGCTACTGTCCTTCAAAAGCAAGGCTGAGGACTACCACCCCTCCAGGCTGTACCCTCAAGGACTGGAACATGGTCCCAGGCCCAGCCTCTACTGCACTGGCTATAGGCGGCCTACTCCTACCACCGGCCCCCAGCCTGACTGGACAGACTCCCAGACTTAAACCCTACCACCACTTCTGATAATAATCAGCCCCAAGGCAAAAAGGCAGCTCACTCCCAGGCTGAAGGACAGAACCACCATGGGAAAAGCTCTCTGACAACTTGGCTCATCTCCCAAGAACCAGGAAAAATCATCCAAGAAAATTTTATTTAACCCTCTCCTTTTTTGGGGGGGTGGGGGAGAGAAAGAGAGGAGGAAAGAAGCCTGCTTATCCTAGAAGCATGTTCAAAATTCTATAGCTATAACCAGATACTCTCCTCCAAGTCAGCTGGGGGAAGCCAAGAAGCCTCAAAGCCTGCAGTGTCTGCTGAACCCTCTCACCAGAGCACACTCCAGGCAGTACAGTCCTGGGGCTCAGTCATCAGGTTACAAGAGTCACGACAGGGCATGGGAACTGGAGCACACCAGTCTGGCCACTTTGCAGGCCCCAAGACTCTGTCTTTTTAGGGGCAGGCTCTGCCTGGGCCTGAAAATACCAATAGCCAAACAGCATCTTGTTCGTATTGCTGGCACAGTACTTCTCACACAAGAAGGAGCTCTCAGACGTTAGGTACAATGTCACTTGCAGTTCTGAATGCTGGAAGCCTGGCTCTGAGCTTGAAACTTACACAGCCCTGATATGCGTGTCTGTGTGCTCAGTGGCTCAGTCATAATCAACTCTCTGTGACCCAAGGACTGTAGCTCGCCAGGCTTCTCTGTCCTCAGAATTTTCCACAACGGGTTGCCATTTTCTCCTCTAAGGGATCTTCTCAACCCAGGGATTGAACCTGCATCTCCTGCGTCTCCTGCACTGGCAGGCGAATTCTTTACCACTGAGCCAGCTAGAAAAGCCTGGGCCCTGATACATTGATTCTACCTTCCAAAATCTACTAAAATGATAATAAAACTGTATTAACCTTAGAAAAAGAAGGCATAACAGAGGACAATGTATTTCAATGAAATTTTAGAAGGTGGAGTGCTAACGGAGGCAGAATAACTGGCAGAAACAGTGAAGTTAAAGTGGGAGATGGAGAGTCAGTCCAGCAGGAGACCCCTGAGAAGGTTTCAGCGTGTGGAAGCACCAGGTACTGTTGGGGTAAGGCTAAGTACGAAGGCAGTGATAGCAGAAAACCCTCAGGCAGACCTTCCCCAACCCACCTTCTGCAGAGATCCAAGGTTTACTCTAGAAAATCGGAATCAATACCAAAAAGGACTGAGGACACCAGGCACAGCATATGGCAGAATGAGGTATAAGAACCAAAACGGGATTGAGTAAGCCTCTTTCAGTATCCTCACTTTCTTCAGCCTTCAAGCAGAATTCTTAGATAAACTTTAATAGCCCCCAAGATCTTCATATGTTGATGTTTTACAGAGCTCCCTTCAAAGCCCTGGTGGCTCAGACAGTAAAGCGTCTGCCTGAGGGACAGGCAGAGGGAGATTCGGGTTCGATCCCTGGGTCAGGAAGATCCCCTGGAGAAGGAAATGGCGGCCCACTCTAGTACTCTTGCCTGGAAAATCCCATGGATGGAGGAGGCTGGTAGGCTACAGTCCGTGGGGTCGCAAAGAGTCGGTAACAACTGAGCGACCTCACTTTGACTTTCTTCAAAGCCTTCTCTGGTGGCTCAGATGGTAAAATCTGCCTGCAATGCAGGAGACCCACGTTCAATCCCTGGATCGGGAAGATCCCCTGGAGAAGGGAATGGCAACCCAGTCCAGTATTCTTGCCTGGAGAATTCCATGGACCGAGGAGCCATGGAAGTCAGGCTACAGTCCATGGAGTCACAAAGAATCAGACACAACTGAGTAACTTTCACTTCAAAGCCAACTAACTAGTCAGTCTTAACAACCAGCAGGCGCACCCCAACATACATATTCCCCCCATTTTGACTGTTTTTCTTTTAGTGATTCACTCTTAAAAGTGAACAGAAAGCCAAAGCCAAGGACATAAGACCAAACCAGAAGAGAGAAAAGACAAAGCACTTGGAAATTTAAAATAAAGCTTTTATTTAAAAGATTATGAGATTTTTAAAAAATGGTATGATAGTCAAGGATACGTTTCAGATAGTAAAACATAAAGTCAAAGAGAGAGAAAAGAGATAGCAAATTAGAAAAACAGCCAAGGAGGTCCAACATCCAGCTTATAGGAAGAACAGAGAAAACAGAAAAGTATAACACCAAAAACAAACCACAACAACCAGATTTTGAAAACTGAGCTGAGCCTTTGCTTGAAAGGATCCAGGAGGGTCAAGCACAATAAGTGAAGATGAGCACAATAAGTGACATTTACACTGGTAAATGTCAAATCTCCAGAAATGAAAAAAGGATCCCTAAAGCTTTGGGAGTAGGGGAAGAAATCCGAATGGCACAGTACTGCTAGAAATCAGAGGTGCTTGTACTTCAATTTGAGAGCTTTCTGTTTTTAATTTTTATTTATTTATGGCTGCATGGGGTTTTCACTGCTGTGTGTGCACTTTTCTCTAGTTGCATCAAGCTGGGGCTACCCTCTAGCTGTGGTGCACAGGCTTCCATGACGGTGGCTTCTGGTGTTGCGGAGCACGGCTCTAGGTGCGCAGGCTTCAGGAGTTGCAGCTCCCGGGCTCCAGAGCACAGCTTTGGCACCCGGGCTTAGCTGCTCCAAGGCATGTGGAATCTTCCCAACCAGGGACTGAACTCATGTCCCCCTGTTGGCAGGCAAATTCTTAACCAGTGGACCACCAGGAAGTCCCTGGAAGTTTTTTTTTTGTTTTTAAGGGAGTAACGTCTTAAAAATTTTTTAAGAAAAATGATCTTCAACTAAGAAATCTAAATTGAGCCAAACTATTATTCACACACGAGGATAAAATTTAGACATTTTTGGATATTCAAGGATTCAAAAACAATAGGTTAACCAACAAAATTGAATGTATTTGAATGAGAAAATTATCACTAGGTCTTTTGACACTCTTGGAGCATTTGGACAGAACTAGCAACAGGCATAAAGAAATTATACAATTTTTAATGGGGCAGTTAAACTATAAGAAATAAAAGCTACCAAGAAAATCCTCATCACCACCACAGTATACCATCCCAATCATAATATTAACTAACATTAACTGAACCAAAACTTGTGATATAAATATGATGAAAGATACAAGAAGGTGGAGCAAAGCCTACTATAAGGGCTAAATCCTCAACTTACTGTAACAGGAAGTATAAACTTGTCTAAAATTAATAAATTTAGAAAATGCAATGTAAGCATCCAATTTAAAAAGAGAGATAAATCCCAGTATAAACAGTTTGAAGAGTTAAAAGTACCTGACTATGGGAAGCAAAACGAATCAGGGAGAAGTGAGGCAGGAAACTACTCTTTTTCAATACAAGCCTTTTAAATGCTACTTGGTTTCATTAAAATATTCTTGTATTACTTTGATAAAAATAAATTCATTTTTTATTTTTTAAAATGTTTCAGTTCTTCTTTGTGTCTTTTTTCAAAGCTTTCTATTTTTTTCCTATTTTGTTTTTTGGCTGTGCCATGTGACTTGTGGGATCTTAGTCCTGTCCAGGAATGGAACCCAGGGCCATGGCAATGGAAGTGCCAATTCCTAACCACTGGACCGCAAGGGAAGCCTCTCCTTTTTTTAATCTAGAGATGGAGAGTGACTCTCTAAGTATTAAAACAATGGCAACATGAGAAATGATCAACAGATTCAAGCACCAAAAAGCTAAGAGATTATATATTATCAGAAATCATTTGAAATACAATTTAAGAGTGCACTGGCACTTCTCGTATCCTTCCTGGCTACAGGAAGTAAACTGAGAACTCAAGTACAAGGAAGAAGGCAAATGTTTCACTGAAGTTTATCTGACAGAGTAGAGAATATACAGCCATACCTAGAGAAAGAGAACCCGATGGCAGATGAGCCTAACCTGTGAGCAGAGCAAGGCCTCTGGCGGGGCTGAGCCACAGCGGGGCAGAGACACTGATGAGGGCTAGAGCAGGCAGCTCTGTGCTGCACAGAGTAAGGGCGCATCACAGGACTGTTCCTCTCAAGATAACCCCTGGAGTTCTCAACTGCTAACATTAGTTTATACAAACAATGACACATGAAAATCTGAAAAATGAGACCCGAACCCTGGGCCTGAAATAGATGACAAGAACTAAATTCTGGAAATTCCCTGGGAGTTCCCATGTGAAGGATGTATACGGGCCAGCTGACGACCATCACCCCCTACCTCCAGTCACTGTCTTGAAGAGAAGTGCTTCTCTCACCAGGAAAGGTTCCAACTAGCGGCTTCAAAGACTCACTAAGATAGAAAGCCATCCTAGAGCAAAGCCTAGGATGGAACTAGGCTTTGCTCCCTAGGAGTAAGGACCTCGGCTTCCTTAAAAGATCACCACAACTCCAAGTCTGTTTAAAGCTGCCCCCATAGGGCAGCAAATCCCCAGACCGGGATGAAGCAGGGACCCTACTACCCTAAAATGGATGGGCCCAAAACAAACTGCACAATCAGATGTGTCAAAGAATGATGAGTGTTCTGGTTTGAGAAATACCTTCTGTAATTAGTTCACCGGCTTTGGTCTCTCAATGGTTCACTTTAACACTCTTAAGTTAGATGGGGGTGAGGGTGGGAGATGGTGGTGGCTAAGGATCCCTAACCTTCTGGAGTGTTTTTAATTTCTCTAAAGCATGCAATGAATTAGGGAGCAGAGAGGAGTATCCTGCTGACTAGAGCCCAACCACAAACCAGGGCGAATTAGGATAAGGCCCATGCTAAGAGATGTTACAGGCTTCACTGGGGACTTCAACAGTAAAGAATCCACCTGCCAATGCAGAAGATATCCCTGGGTCAGGAAGATCCCCTGGAGAAGGAAATAGCAATCCACTCCAGTATTCTTGCCTGGGAAATCCCATGGACTTGAGGAGCCTGGTGAGCTACAGTCCTTGGGGTCGCAAAGAGGTAGACATGACTGAGCGACTAAACAAAAACAAGAGATGTTTATGCACTCTACTGAGTTTTCTGGGCCAAGGTCCATGGACATTTACAGGCAGCAGTAAGCTCTCTGACAATGGAAGCACTCACACAGAAACAATCACTTATCAAGAACGTTACCGCTGGGAACCTGCACTCTTTCTAAGGCAGGCCAAAGCTCATCTTTTCTACCAGCTAAGAGCAGGCTGATTATGGTTTCAGAGATATCCGACCAATATAATCAGGCTCCTTTTTGACTCTAAATACCGCCTTGATATGCTGTTATTTAAAAATCTGAACTGGTATAACAAAATCTTGGACTTCTATGATTTCTATTCTATAATACAATAACGTATTATTCTGTGCTGCTGCAACAACCACATAAAGTAACCTCCCTGTATATGCAACTTCTCTGTGTGACCAAATCAGATTTCCTTCAAGATGATACAGTTCAGCTCAGTCGCTGAGTCGTGTCCAACTCTTTGCGACCCCATGGACTGTAGCACGCCAGGCCTCCCTGTCCATCAGCAACACCCAGAGCTTGCTCAAACTCATGTCCATTGAATCGGTGATGCCATCCAACCATCTCATCCTCTGTTGTTCCCCTCTCCTCCTGCCTTCAATCTTTCCCAGTATCAGGATCCTTTCCAATGAGTCAGTTCTTCGCATCAGGTGGCCAAACTCAAGATGACACAAGTTACAATTTTTCTATCAATCCACCCTTCAACACTAAATCTGTTCCAATCTTCCCCTCTCCCTCCCTTTGGAGAAAATTACATAATTCTTAGTAGTAAGCCAAAAAAGAAGGAAAAAAGTAATTGCAGTATTAAAATCCACAGGTTTAAAAATGGCAAACTTCAACCTTTGGCTCAAACTTTCCCAGTTACTAAAGTACCACCTAGTTTAAAGAAACATAACCCCAAATCAGTCAAACACATAGGAGCCAACTTTAGGGCAGAATGAGATGGGAGGAGGGAGGAGAGGGAAGTAGGGAGAAGATAAAATAAGGAGTACCAAGTAAGTGTTAAAAAAAAAAGTTAATAGGAAAAAGTAAAAAGGCACAAAGAGAGCAAACCTTTAAAAAATGCAAACACAAGACACGGCAGCATGGAAAACAGGCGGGAAAACATCATTCACATGCTACACATTATCTTTTTGAAGAAAAAGATTAAAAAGATACAGGGAGGAAAAAATCATTACCAGGTTAAGTGCAAAGCTAATAATCCTTGTCCTCAGAAAAATAACCAGAACTACATGTACTTAATGTAATCAAGGTCAATTTGGTCATGCCCCATCCGTCCCTAATCTTGAAAAGAAGAATGTGAGGGTGGCAACTGCTAGGCAGGATTTAGAAATTTGTGGAGTTTTAATACAGGGCGTTTAAAAGGCTTACCGTGGGACGTGTATTTGGAGGTGCTGATTCTTCTGTGCACACAGACAAGACAGACAGGGAAGGCGTCTGGGGAGGGGTCAGGGTTGGCACCTCTGTGCCACTGTCCAAGTTCAAAGCTGAAAGCCCAAGGGTAGGATGCCCATTGAGCTCACTGGCACTGCTTTGGGTGGAAGGCTTTAGGAAATTCCAGAACGTGCCACTGCGGAGGCAGGATGTGCTATGGAAAGTGCTTGCCATCTTGGGTGTCTTCTGACTGCTGTCATCAGAGTCAAGTTTGGGGAAGGACAAGGACTTGATATTGCTCACTGCAGGAATGGGGGGGAGGGACACTTTGGAAGACAGCGACATCTTTTCACAGTTGCCCAGCTGTGGTAAGGTTACAAAGCCATTGGGTTTGTGAAGAGGCTTGAAATCTAGGGTGGCCCGCTCCAGGGAGGCCAGGACCTCCTCCTCCTGTAGCACAGACCCAGAGCCGCCTCGAGGCAAGTTACTGTCCAATAACTGGGCCATGATGGGTCCACTGGTTCCCACCAGAATGTTTCTCAGCTCTTCCTTCTCATCAATAGTTTTTAACTCCAGATTATCAAACGGATCTTCTTCACACTCGAAGTCAGCAGGGTTGAAGTCTGCCTTTGTGTGGGGCGGGCTGAGAACTTTCTGTTTCGTGGCACTGCTGCTGACCCGAGTGGGGGTGAGGATGCTGTTGTGCTGTAAGCTGGCAAGGATGGGGTTAATAGGAGGTGGCATGGCGGCTGCACCGTGAGTCTTGGAGAAGCTCATCTTGCTGTCACCCTCTGGGCCACTCTTGGAATTCACTGTAGCTTCTGCTTCCTCAGCCTTCCGCTCTGCTTCCCACTGGGCTTCTTGGATCTTCTTAATATCCTCAGCCCACTCAATGGTTTTCTTTTCCAAGGAGAAGTCATACTGCAAAAATATATCAGAGAAAGGTGTGAACCCAGGTGGCCATCCCTCCCCCACTGAATTCATTTCTTTCTCACCCTGGCACGAAGGAACTGGACGAGGCAGCATTTAAGATGTATGGGAGGATCCCGCCTCAGGAAAACTAAGACTTTCTAAGCTTGTAAGATTTAATCCGACTTTGCTCCCTGGTTACATATAGAAATTAATGAGAAAGAGCTCCCACCATCTCTAATCATATACCCAGGTCATATGTACCTTGCTGCTTCCTTTGCTTCTCTCCCCTCAGGCCATTTCCCTTCCTAGACTTCTTCACTGGTGGCTCAGGCAGAACTCAACCACCTCCTCTTATGAGGCTTTCCCGATGGCCCATTCCTTCCTCTGAACTCTTACATAGTATCTGTCTCTACCATTTGATGCTGAGCACATGTGACCATATGAAATCTTTCTCTAAAACATCTGCCCAACACTATCACAAGCCTCTTGTGGGCAGCAACTGGGCTTTAGACCCTCTTAAGATCTCTGTTATCTAACACAATGTCCTTTGTGCTCAATATAACAACTGGCCCTAGTATTTAAGAAGCACTTACAAGGTGCCATGCATGATTCTAAACACTTTTTAGGTATTAGCTCTCTAGATTTTCTCAACATTACAACGGCTATGCTCAAGTTCATGACGCTGCTAAATGATAGAGCCTGGATCTGAACCCAGGCAGTATGACAATATATTCTATGCTCTAAAACACTACCAAATTACAATGAACAGATTGTACTCTAACTGTAGGAAAAGTGCTTATTAAGAAATCTAGACATATTCAAATTAAGATTTTTACAGTGCAAACTCAACAAAAACAAACCACCTCATAAAAATATGGCCAGAGGATCTGAGTAGAATCTTCCAAAGAAGCCATACAGATGGTCAGAGGCACATGAAAAGATGTTCAACATCACTAATTATTAGAGAAATGCAAATCAAAACCACAATAAGGTATCACCTCACGCCCATTAAAATGCCTGTTATCAAAAAGGCAAGAAATAACAAGTGTTGGAGAGAACGTGGAGTAAAGGGAATCTTCATACATATTGTTGGTGGGAGTAAATTGGCACAGCCACTGTGGAAAACAGTATGGAAACTTCTCAAAAGAATTACCAAATAATCCAGCAATTCCAAGAAGACACAAAGACCAATTCAAAAAGATAAAGGCACTCCTGTGTTCATCACTATTCACAGTACCAAGATACAGATACAATCTACATGCCCATCAGTGGATGAATGGATAAAGAAGATGTGGGGGAGGGGTGTGTGTTTATGTACGTACATATGTGTGTGCAATACACACACACACAACACACACAATATGAAATTTAAAAAAGAAAGATGAAATTTTGTCATCTGCAACATGGACAGACCTTGATGGCATTATACTAAGTGAAGTAAGTCAGAAGGTGAAAGATATATACTTCATGAGTCCACATGTATATACACACAAGCATACAAAACAAAAAAAGAACACAGAGAGAAAACAGATTAGTTATGAGCCGAGGGACAAAAATTGAGTACAGAAGGTCAACAGTGTAGTGAGAGATGGAAACTAAATTCTGGAGGTAAGGATGCTGCAGTGTATACCCAAGTCAAAACAAAATGCTGTATACATGAAACTTCCACAAAGTTATAAATCAATGTTACCTCAATTTTCTACAAAAAGATTTTACAGTGTAAACTGAACAAAAATTCACTTCAAGGTTCCTTAATAGCTTTAAGCATTGTTCAGTCACTAAGTCATGTCTGACTCTTTGCAATCCCATGGACTTCAGTACACCAGGTTTCCCTGTCCTTCACTATCTTCAGAATTTGGTCAAATTTATGTTTGTAGAGTCAGTGACACCATCAAACCATGTCCTCCTCCGTCACCCTCTTCTCCTCCTGCCTTCAATCTTTCTCTCCCAGCATGAGGGTCTTTTCCAAAGAGTCGGCTCTTTGCAGCAGGTGGCCAAAGTACTGGCGCTTCAGCTTCAGCCATCAGTTCTTCCAATGAACATTCAGGGTGGATTGCCTTTAGGATTGACTGGTTTGATCTCTCTGCTGTCCAGGGTACTCTCAAGAGTTTCAGTGCTACAATTCAAAAGCATCAATTCTTCAGCATCAGTTCTTCAGCACTCAGCCTTCTTTATGGTCCAACTCTCACATCCGTACCTGACTTGGAAAAACTATAGCTTTGACTGTATAGACCTTTGTCAGCAAAGTGATGTCTCTGCCTTTTCATATGCAGTCTACATGGGTCATAGCTTTTCTTCTAAGGAGCGTCTTTTAATTTCATGGCTGCAGTCACTGTCCACAGTGATTTTAGAGCCCAAGAAAATAAAATCATCACTGTTTCCACTTGCAGCTTCAAGTATCAAGTATAGATCAATTTATAAAATTTTCATTTGTATACTTGGAAAAAATTACCTATTATATTATACAAAATTCACCTAAACAGGAGTAAAAACCTCTGGTGTTCACCTAAGGCATCAAACAGTGTGTCTGGAGACACAATAAGAGTAAAGAGAGGAAAGAGGCCTACCACGACAAGAGTCTCAGAATAGAAAAAACACAGTGCAAGAAAGTAGGTTTCATCCCTAAACCTTTCAGCTGCAAACAACACAACAGAAGCCTGGAAATGCACATATCCAGAAGTTCACTTACACACTCCTGAGTCAGTTACTGGGCCTCCGAAAAAGACCTGGGGTATCACAGGGTTTCCTTTCTACCTCTAATGGAACAATGAGAAAACACTGGCCAAAGATTGCTGCTTCTAACTAGGGAGGAAATCCAATTTTGCAACTGGTTTCCCCCACCAAAAACAGGCGTGACCAACTTCCCACTGCCTGTAAACGCAGGTCTCTGAAGTTTTACTCCCGAAAGGAACTGGAAATTTCTTCCCTCTGTAATAAAACCTTGAGTTTTTTTTTAAGTTACCAAAGTAATGTAGAATACTTGGAACATAGTAAAAAAAAAACAAATAAAAAACAGAAAAAAATAGAATTATTATAGTGAAAAAAATGTGATTTTTGAGTGCACAATAATAACAACAGCATCTAATATTTATGGAGTACTAGGAATCAGAGTAAGCATTATAAATGCACTATTTTATTTAATCCTTTTAACAATCTTGTAAGATTACACAGCTATTACATGGCAATTCCAGCCCATGAAATCAGTGAACCAGAGTCTGCTCTAAGCTGTGACACTAAGGGCCACCCTCCACTACTGTGGCCGCCAGTACTGTTTCATTTTCAATGAAAACTTTTTGGGCCTGGGTGCAAGGTCTCCATATGATTTACTGACTCGCTTTGATGACTTTTAATCTGAAACCCAAGGGCAAATATGAAAAGTTACATGAAGCTTCAGACCTGTTTAGGGCTCTAGGTCTGATTCCTTTCTGGATGGAGAGGGAGCAGCACCAATACCACAGCCTAACTGCCTCCCGGAGACCCGAAGCAGCCCAAGTTTAAGGGAGCTAGCTGCACTTACAGAACAAAAACACTGCAGCTAGCCCACACAGGAATGGAGCTTGGAGCCTTGATCTCCTCTTTTGTCGTTAGTGGGCACTGTGAGTATGGCAGGCAAAGAACCAGGCACTCATTAGGGCTTCACGCAGCTCAAATAGAAAATTCCCAGCAAAGCCTACAACGGCAACAAACGTGGGATTCTAAACAAATTTTCTGAATGATTCCATGAGGCAGTGAATAATGAGAACTACTGAAATACACTGCAGGTGTTATTTAAATCATATTGCTAATAATGTCCTGCACACAGGGTACTATTTACTCAATATTTGTTGTTGCCAATAAAAAAGCCACCAGGCAAACAGAACAAGGTAAAACTTCATATGGGAAATTGCCATCTCTTCAGGCCCAATAAATTCTCCATACAAAAGGAGGATCAATTCAGTATACAAAAACATGTAAGATACTCAACATTACCTGAAACTAGGGAAATGTACATCAAAACCACCATGAAAGAGGGACTCCCCTAGCAGTCCGGTGGTTAAGACACACTGCTTCCACTGCAGGAGATGCAGGTTTGATCCCTGGTCAGGAAACTAGGCCCACATGCCACACCATGAGGCCAAAAAGAAAAAAAACCATGAAACCACTGCATACCCATAAGGATATATATAACCAAAAAGACAGATGATAACAAAAGTTGGCAAGGATATGCAGAAACTGGAAACTTCATGCAGTGTAGGCAAGGTTATAAACTGGTATGGCCACTTTGGAAAACAGTCTGGCAATTCCTCAAATGGTAAAACACAGTTAATATATGATCCAGCAATTCCACTCCTATGTACATACCCAAGAAAACTGAAAGCATATGTCTGTACAAAAACCTGTATACAAATATTCACAGCAGTATTGTTCCTAAAAGCCAAAAAACTGGAAACCATCAAAAATGTCTATCAACGGTGGACTTCGCTGGAGGTCCAATGGTTAAGACTCCTAGCTTCCACTGCAGGGAGCACAGGTTCAATGCCTGGTCAGGGAAGTAAGATCCCACATGCTGCTCAGTATGACCAAAAAAAAAAGTCTATCACCTGATGAATGGATAAACAAACTGTGGTATATCAACACAATGGAATTATTCAGCTATAAAAATGAATGGGTAAAACTTGA
Organism: Bos indicus x Bos taurus; assembly: GCF_003369695.1. Taxonomy (NCBI): domain Eukaryota; kingdom Metazoa; phylum Chordata; class Mammalia; order Artiodactyla; family Bovidae; genus Bos; species Bos indicus x Bos taurus. The sequence continues at coordinate 75,600,398 of NC_040083.1, read as the reverse complement.
AAACATCATGTTACATAAAATAAACCTATCACATATATATTTATATACTGTCATATATAAAAGACTAAATATTGTGTTATTCCATTTATATGATATTCCAGAATAGACAAATTCATGAAGACAGATTTAGCGGTTGCCAGGGTTTGATGGGAGGGGGAAAATAGGGAGTGACTACTAATGTACACTGGATTTCTTTTCGGGGTGATAAAAATGTTCTGGAATCAGATGGTGGTAATGGTTATACAACTCCAAATATAATAATAAAAAGACTCCACTTATTTGCATACCTTAAAAGGGAAAATTTTGTGGGTATGTGATTTATCAATAAAGCTATTATTTAAAAATTTAATAAGTTCTCCCACTATGATTATTCCCTACAAAGACTAGAACAAAAAACAAAGTTTTTATTATTATTTTTTTAGCTGTGCCATGCCACTTGTAGGATCTTAGTTCCCCAACCAGGGATCAAACCCAGGTGCTCAGCAGTGAAAACACAGAATAATCCTAACCTAACTGGACTGCCAGGGAATTCCCAAATCTTTTTTTTCTCCCAAATCCACTTTACAGTAACATGGTAATGCTTTAGTAAATTCCCCATCTTTGCCAAGAGGTTGTATTTTAAAAATCTAAAGCCACAGGAATAAGTATTTGGGTGAGTAGAGTACCCTTCTGTTTTTCCATATAACTTCTTCTCTAAACTATAAGCTCCTCGAGGACAGTGTAAGGCATTTGTCTCTATCCTCAGCCACAGCAGAGTGTCCCTCAAAAGCAGGCATTCAGTAAGTGTAGGAAGTCACATAGCATGGGGGCATTTGCTGCTTTCAAGATGTAATTTTATACACTTATATATAACTGAGCTTTAAAGATGCAAGGACTGAAAAAGAAGCTATTAAGGGAATGGCATTTAAGCACAGTCGAGAAGAATAAATAGATTTTTAACAGGCAGACCACTTTCAGTATGGTGAGAAGAGGAGACTGTTTCAAGCGGATATAACCACTCATGAGAAAAGCATGATACAGACAAATAGTACATATAGTACATTCGACAAACCACTAGTATCCTGGTTTGGAGGGACTACGGAGGAGATGATAAGCTAAGGTACTCGACCATTATCTTATGTCTAGACTTGATTCAGTAAGGGTTGGTCAATCATTGTAAGTTTTTATATTCAGGAATATTATTCTAGAAACAATATGAAAAATAGAAGGAAAATTCTGTAAGCTTCTCTGTAAGCAGAGGAGCCCATTGAAGAGACTACTGAAATAGCCCAGGTGAAAAACTAAGGTAAGGAATAAACTGAATGGCAAAGGGAAGACACAGCAGAGAGAAAATATTATATAACTTGAGTGACCAAGAAGGTAATGAGCACATTTATAGAAGGAAAGAGGAGAAGAAGCAAGTCAGACGAGCAATAGGAATTTGTTTTGGGCAAGGTACAGAACCTCAGGAACATACAACCTAACAGATTATACAAGATCTGTAAGAGATATATAAACATATACAAAGGTGTTGGGGGGTTGTGCACATGTGCATGCCTGTGTGTGAGAGACAACATGAACCAAGCAATAACAGGAGCTATCAGAAACATAAATAAGAGCTAGAAGATTGTTTTTTCTCTTGCACTATACATCAAATTCTTACTCCTTAAAATTTTAAATGTACTAAACTTTAACTAAAAATTACCACTTACCTGTACTTCTCTGACAACCTGCAAACAATCAGGCAAGGAGAAGCCAATAGGAAGACCAACTTTAGCTGGTGTTTTGAATTTGTCTCCTATCTTAAATGGGACATCATCAAGGTAACTGAAAGTCCCTACAATCAAAAATAAAGTAGAAAATATCAGCAAAGAACTTATTATTTGTTTTTGTATAATCTTATGTCTAGGATACAACATTAATTTATGCTATCCTAAGACTAGAAGTTACAGAGTTCCTTCTCTGACTGCTTACCTTCTCCTGACCCCTAGATCTCTAAGGAAAAACTCCCACTTGAGGCTATTTGATTTTACTTTGGTTGGGAAGATCCCCTGGAGGAGGGCATGGCAACCTACTCGTTTTCTTGCCTGGAGAATCGGCATGGACAGAGGAGCCTGACAGGCTACAGTCCATAGGGTCGCAAAGAGCAGGACAGGATTAAAGCGATTTAGCACACACGCATACTTGGCACAAAGGCAAAAGTGCTCACAGCAACCTAAAAGGCCTCCCCAAATGCCCATTTCCTCTCTAGCCCTCAACTCCTGGCTTACTGCACCAGGTCACAGTGATTCTCTATTCCTCAACCATGACGTGGTCAAAATTACCTCAAAAAATCTGCACTGGCTGCTCCCTCTATCTGGAATGCTCTTCCCTCAGATAGTCACAGGGCTTACTCCTTCACCTCCTTCAAGTCTTTGCTCAAATGTTGTCACTTTCTAAGTGAGGCTTACCCTGACCACCCTTTTAAAAATTACTCCCACACCCTATCCACAGTAATCTCACATTACTATCCATGTTTCTCCATAGCACTTATTACCTTCTAACATACTATGTAATTTTCATTTTAATTGTATTTATTGTCTATCTTGCCCAATGGAATACAAGTAACTTGCAAGTATTTAAGTTTTATTTACTGATGTAGTCTCAAAACCTACAGTACTGCCCAGCACATATAAGGCACTTATTAAATACTGCTGAACTGATGACAGAATCTTGATAGAATCTCCACAAAAGAACCTCTTTGGCTAGTATTTCTCTACTCCAGTAAGGATCATTTTTTAATTAATACAAAGAACTACTCTAAAAAAATTTTAAAGTGATATTTTGGAGATGTGGAAGGAAAACCAGACAAGACCAGAGGAATCAGACTAGGATTATCAGGAGACACAAACCATACACAACTGAACTACTTTTAACTCCCTAAATGTTCTCTGTCCATCACAGATGAGTAATACAGAAAGATGGGACATTATAACTACTGATAGGATCAGACAAAATGAAGTCGTTCCTGTCTATGAATCTTACGAGGTATATACTCCGAATCAGACCATCTTTTCTTTTCTGGATCAGGTTTGGGGCTAACATGCTGGCAGAAGTATCAGGGACAATGAAATACAGTTGATAAAATAAATTTTGCTTTTTTAATATTAGCAGCTAGTAGAATAAAGCTTGTTTCTGGGTCTCACACATGTACATCTTCTTGAGTATTCTCATGGACAGAGAATAAGACAATTACACATCTCCCATGAAGAGGCTTCTCTTAATAAAAACTCCGTAGATTTCAAGACTTATCAAGGTCAAGATATATTTGTAATCTTGTCATCATTCCCATTTCCCAAGAGCAGTAGACGCACCTGCTCTGATACACCTGAAACCTCCAACAGAAAGAAGGCTCCTGTTCCTACCCTTGGGGGAGAGGTTCTACCTCTTTCCCATATAACCTCTGGCTAGAATTAAAACATCTTAAGTGTCTCTCACTCAGATAGTAAATTAAATCCACAACTGTGTTCGATTTAATAATTTTTCTGAGGCACAACCATAATTGTTAACATTCTCGATAAGTTTTCATATTGGTAGTATTTGTATAAGTGTTTCCTCAGGTGCCAATGCCTGTCACATTCCCACCCTTATTTACTTGATTAATTATGTCTTGTTCTTTAAGAATGAGCTTAAGAAAAACTCCCTTCTCAATCTCAAAACAGGTCTTGCCACTCTGTATTGTTAACAGTTTGTTTCCTTATGCTCCCTGCCTGCCCCTGACCAAAGACTTTGGTCAAGACTTTGATCAAACTGAGCAAATCTCATTGAGCAGATCGTGAGATCTGCTCAATGAAAATAAAGACCACATAGTCTTACATTTCTCTTAATATTTATTAAAACTCAAAATGATTTACCTAAAATGGCAAAGCTTGTGATGAAAAGGTTTTAACAGATATTCATGCAAGATGTAAGCACATTTGTAAGGTTCTGCAGAAAGTCACAAAAATGTACCAGAGGTACCAAAAAAAACCAAAGTATCAGGTACCATCACAGCTTGCCAACAAAACCCTGATTATAACACTAAAACCTTCTGCCACTTAAAATGCTTTACAGTATAGAGATCAAAAGCAAGGCTCTTTTTATTTGTAAAGAAGTTTTACCTGTTTTCCATGAAAACAGGTGCTCAAAAGTTACTGAAAGTTAGAGTCTACCTTTAGCTACTGCCCTAATCAGGAAACAAAGCTGGAACTGGTATTTTCTAAGAAGCACTGGAAAGACTTACAGTCAAGTTAATAATCACAAAATTAAGTCTTCTGTTTAAGAAAATTTTAAGTACACAAAGTAGGTTAATTATATGACACATACACATTTTAAAAATCCTATGTATAATAATACTTATGTGCATATATGATAAACAAATATAAGAAAACCTATCCACGTTAATATAACAAAATTTTCTTAAATGAATAGTTCTTCCAGAGTTTGGTAATGGGGAGTTGAGGGGGGAAGACTATTTTAAAAAGTACTTAAGATATGTGAACCAAATGATAATATCTTTAAAGAAAGATAATAAAAAGATAATATCTTTAAAGAAAGGTGTTCAGTTTCCCTGCACACCTTCCAGTTAGAAAATTATGACAGTGCTGTATATGCACACGGACGACTTCTATTCTATAAACAGAAGTAGGTCTTGGCTTAAGGACAGACCAGATCATGTAGAACACCTTGAAACAACTGCGATTTCCCTTTATTAGCACCAATTGCAGGTAACTGGTTTAAAAAGCAGCTTCATTTCACCAACAAAGCCAATGCCCGGGTGATTTAACACATTCTCTAACCTGCCCCCTCCCCCAGGCTTTGTTAACAGGGAATGACTAAAGAAGTTTCATGATTATTGAGAGGAGGGGTTAGAGCTAAAAGGCAAAAGGGATTTAAGAGATGGCAACAAAAAGCAACTTTTTAAATAATGGACAGAGATTAGTACAACTAAATAAGGTTGCTTTGAGGATTACACAGAGTATTTTTACAAATATAACCAACTATACCTTAGGAACTATTCATTTTTAGCCAATATATCAGAATATCTATTTAAAAACATCAATTTCTCTTGTATCTCAATACATGTTATTATTAAATAGATTCAATAAAACCTCAACCACATGGCCAAGAGAATTAAGCACTGTGGCTAACAATTTTCTGGCTCAACCCAAGTACCTTTTAGTTTCAGTCTTTATTACTGAAGCTCCTTCTAAAACATCTGAGACCATCACCCTCGGTTTCATTTAAAAAAACAAAGTACGTCTGTGATGGAGGGGTTGTTCCTTAAGGTCAGTTTCTGCACACCACTTGCCATTATGCCATGGTAGAAGGAAACAGGCTGAATGTGTAAATGACTCAGGATAAATTCTGAGAAGTTTTCATTCTGTTTCCTTTCTTTCTAAATTGCTGATACATTTATGATCTTGTAACCTGCCTGATTTTCTGGAAAAAAAAAAAAAAAGTAATTCTACATGGGGATAGAAATTCCTAATAGAGGGTAGCAAACGGATTATGCTTAATGCAGATTTTACTGTGCATTCAATTGAGGTTTTTGAAAAAGAAGACTAGATCAAATTTAAAATTAGGTGAAAATGGCAATTCCATTAACTATCATTACCTTAAAGCTGTAAATCAGGTTAACAGTTGCAAAATCAGATCTACAGATAAATGGAGAGACAAACATACACACATATACACACATACAATTATGTAAGTATCACTATGAGACAAGAAGTCAAAAGAAAATGTTATTCATACCCTAACAAAAACCAAGATAACCTACAAAATCAGCTTTTTAATATGCAGGGTCTGGCATTAAATCAAAAATAAGACACAGAAAAGCAAGAGAAAGTGATTCACCATCAAAAGAAGAACCCAAATGCAGGGATAGCAAAGGTACTGGAATTCTCAGAGAACTTTAAAACTGTAATCAATGTGTTAAAGGATCTAATGGAATAGGTGAACATATGTGAGCAGATGGGGAATTTCAACAGAGAAATAGAAATAAAGAGAGACAAATGGAAACACTAAAAATTCAGTATGAGAGAATAAAATTTTTGATAGTTCATAAGCCAGGCTATGCTAATCAGAAGAAAATACTCAGAAGAGGAAAGAATTAAAGAATTTGAAATTAGGTCAAAAGAAATTAAAAGAATTAAAACACAAAGAGAAAAAAAAAATGGAACAGAGTCTTAAGAGATCTCTGGGACAATATCAAACAGCCTAATGTGCATGTGATTAGTCTCAAAAGGCTGAGAGAGAGATATGTAGCGAAAGAAATGAGAGAGGAGATCATCGCTGCAAATTTTCAAAAGTAGTAAAAGACATCAACCCATAGATCAAGAAGTTTAGCTAACTCCAGGCAGGGTAAATACATTGAAAATCACACCAGGGCACCTCATAGTCAAAATGTTGCAAACAAAAGCTAAAATCTTAAAAGAGGGGAGATGGGCATCATATTATGTACACAAGAAAACAATTAAAGGATGGTTGACTTCTCTATATTACATTGTTACTTAAAAAATAGCAGTAACACATCAACTTTTAAAACCATCTATGGACTTCCCTGGCAATTCAGCAGTTAAGACTCAGCTTCCACTGCAGGGGCACGGGTTCCCTCAATTAGGGAACTAAGATCCTACATGCCACACAGTGTGGCCAAAAAATAAATATATACATTTTTTTCTATCATTCAGCAGAAAAAGTAATTCAATATCTTAGTAAAAATTACACAAAGAGCAAAATAAACATTTCTAAAAGTTAGCTAAAAACAGTCATAAATATGACAGCTTGGCCTTTCAAAGGAGGGAGTTTAGTTTTATTAAGCCCAATTACAAAGGCATTTTTTTTTTTCAAATTAGAATCTCAAGGCATTTCTCCAGATACTAAAAAGTAATTTGTTTGTTCAGTTTTTAAAAAATCCTTTAAAATTCACTTCGGGAAAATAACTTTTTCTCAGATAAAACAAGTGGAAAATTAATTAAAACTTAAAGACCGACATTCAGAAAGGCCAGCTCTGAACTGAGCCAAAGGTTTTGCAATTTACATAATATAAGAAAAATATTTTTAAAGGTCTTTGAAAAGTTACTATATCTCTTATTCTATTATTTAGGTGTATATGGTTATTGATGTCAGTGAAAGAAGTTCAATCTCAGATGAAAACCATGAACTTGAAGAAAAAATATGTTATAAGACAGCATAGTATAAGATATAGTCAGCCCAAATATTTAAATTTAAAAACAAGTATTTTCACATCCAGTCATGAGAGGAGCTGTTACCTCCTTGTGCACACTCCAAATGACCTAGAATTACACACACACACACACACACACACACACACACATATATTATCTAATCCCCAATCAGATAATACCTAACTTAGGGGGGACCAACTCAGAGGCTCATAAACTAAATAGTGTCAAGTCAGATACTCGCTTGACCAGGAGATACAAAAACTTTAGCTATATGATGCCAGCCACTGAAGTTCAAAAATCAGGTATCAAGAAGCAAACAGAACTAGGGAGGCCGTTTTTGGCCCTGTGCACTCTACACAAGTAGGTCAAGAAAGCACGTCTATAAACAGAGTAAAAATGGAGCACGTCCGCAGAGAAGAGCACGAGAGGTGGACAGAGCTGTAGACTTCGTTTCCTGGGTTTCTAATTTCAGCCTTGTAAGGCCAGGAGGAATTTGATTTCCTGCATTCAGATGCCTACAAGATTGCCTATTAAATATTCTCCACTCATTTCCTTTAATTTCTATTCCCTAAACTACATGATATCTAAAAATAAGATTATTTATTTTAAAAACCGAACTAAAGCCACCAAAATTCAAGTAGGAGCTCAGCAAATTAAAGCAGAAGCCAAAGAGAGAAAATCTTCTCAAATTTTACTTGGATAGAATGTCTCATTTAAACAGTATTTTGAATATTTTGGTTAGGAATGTAAAGAGGAGGAGGAAGTCCTTAAAAATTAATCTTCACTGATCAGAATTATAATCTTCTCTCTAGACTGCTTAGCTGGAATACATAATAAACTAAGGTCCAACATATTTTCACTCCCATGAAAACGGAGTTTCCTTGTTCTTTTCTCTCCTCGGTCTTCCCTCTCTCCTTGGCTCTGTCCTCTTTCCCCTTGAAAAGGTGATCCAGAGGCAACTAAGATCAGCCTCTCTATATCATGTGAATACTTTGAAAAAGCGCTGTAATAATCCTTAACGGAGTTAGCTTACCTAGAAGATCTGATGCCTGACCCATTACATAGAATACAAATTCCAGAGTTTGAAAGACTGATCCAAAAGGATGTAACAAAACATGAAAGCAATGTATGTAAGCATATGCACAGTGTGGTTCAAAATATTAAAGCTGTTGCATAAAATATATAAACAAGTTAAAAACCACAGTAACTGTTGCACTACTCTGACTCAGCTAGTGATATTTTATAGATCAGAAGAGCATAATGATACATGTTGCCATTCAGTCTAATAAATCACTTTTACAATGACAATTTTTTAAATGGAAGATTAGTTTTAAAACCCCTTTTAAAATAATTGTGTTATCTGGATATTTCTGGTGTTTCTTATCTTTTACTATATGAAAAGATGGTCTAATTTTAACTTCCTAGGTACTTCCATTCCTATCAAATGCAGATAACAAAGTTTATTAATGTATTCATTTTGGAAGGTTGTATCTCAGAAAAAGATGATAAACTATTAGCTTTTAAATGCAAAGTTGTAATTCCTGTTGGTTAGTTGCTAAGTCCTGTCCAACTCTGCCACCGCATGGACTGTAGCCTGCCAGGCTCTCTGTCCACGGAATTTCCCAGGCAAGAATACTGGAGTGGGTTGCCATTTCCTTCTCCAGGGGATCCCAACCCAGGGATCAAACCTGTGTCTCCTGCATTGGCAGGAGGATACTTTACTGCTGAGCCACCACAGAAGCCCAAAATTGTCATTACAACTACCAATACTTCCGTAATATATTGACCTGCTAATCATGCCTCATTTGTTGTAAATTACTTCTTTTTATGGGGGGAAAATACCTAAATCAAAACATTATAAAATGTTAATCAAAGGCTTAGAATTGTTCACACCTGACTGGAGAAGAGATGGACCAGAGAATAAGAAAAGGGCATGGTAACTACTTCAAAATACTGCTAAAGAACAACAAAAACAGATAGGCTCCCTATCTATCTCCATTGGTTTTGAGTATAATAAACACAATGACACTCAAAAGTTTAACTATCTATTTGAAGAAATGCTTCAATATTAAAGTTATATGTGAAGTTCTATGGAATGCATATATGCTACACTGTTGTACAACTTTATTTTTCTCAATCGGCTCATTTAAATAACCAAAAAGGGACATTTACTCATGTGATTTCAAATTCTCTGATCAGATCAAAACTTAAACCATAATATCTAACAGTCCACTTACCATGAAAATCTGCACCCAACTTCTTAGAAGCCATTTAGAACCTGAAAAACAAAGAAATACGTCTTAGCCACATTACGCCTCAAGGGGATGTAAACAAATTATCATAAGAAAATTTAGATACAAAAATACCCCAGAAGACTAAAGGGTTCCAGGACTGATACAACCTCAAACTTCTCAGTCCCAAAGTCTTAAAAAAGAAAGCAGAAAGGAGGAGAAACCACTTTTCTATACAAAAATAATCCTGTAATCTACATGTTCTGAAAACAAACAAAATATTAGAACAGCAAACTGGCCAATGACCAATTTATATGCAAACTGTCAAAAAAAAAAAAAAAAACCTTACTAAACACTTATCTTCCTGATATAAACTATAAATGTCAATACTTGGCAGTTTTCTCAAGATTTTTAAACCATCCCATTTAATTCAGTTATGTAAATACAGACCTTTTATTGACAATGAACTGTAACTGTTAAGACTGACACTTCTGAATTAGGGAGTCCATGACGTACAACCTTACCTATCTGTTTGGCTGCGCTGGCCTTAGTCGCGGCACGCAGGATGTTTGTACTTCACTGTGGCATATAAACTCTTAGTTATGGCACGTGGGATCGAGTTCCCTGACCAGAGATTGAACCCGGGCCCCCTGCACGCACTGGGAGTACCAAATCTTAGCACCTGGACCACCTTTGTACTGTTTTAATTTTGTAGAAAATTCCAAAAACGGGAACCTTCCTGGCAATTCAGTGGTTAAGACTCCATGCTTCCACCGTGGGGGCCAGGGTTTGATCTCTGGTCAGGGAACTGAGATCCCACAAGCTATAATTCCACAGGCTGTGTGTGCGGTGCTGCCTCCCCCCTCCAAATTCAAAACACCAAAGAGGAAAATCCACAAAACCACACACCTAGCTTAATACTATCTTTGCACTTTGCCCCTACATAAGCAGTTACAAAGTTCTTCTCTTGCACAAACAACCTGAGTTCTTCAATTTAAAGTTTATTTACCTTGATGCAGTGTTTATACATTTAACTTAATACATAAGAATAATGAATTTATAGTATGGTCTCTACCAACTGCATTACATACAGTACAATGAAAAGCATCATACTCAAAATGATCTACAGGCATATCCTATTCTACTGCAATTTAATTTACTGCACAAATCAAAGGTATACTCAACCTTACATTGAGCAAGTCTAAGGAGTGAGGCGCCATTTTTTCAAAAGTATTTGTTCACCTCACATCTGGTCACATTTAGGTAATTCTCACACTATTTCAAACTTCCTCATTATATTTGTCATAGTGATTAATGACCTTTGATGTAGTAATTGTTATGGCATTTTTTAGCAATAAAGTATTTTTTAATTGAGGTATACATATTGTTTTCTTAAATGATGCTATTATTGCACACTTAACAGGTTACAGGGTAAACATAACTTCTCTATGCACTGGACAACCAAAAACCTGTGTGACTTGCCTTACTTTGATATTTGTCTTCTTTAGTGGTCTGGAACCAAACCCACAATATCTCCAACATATGCCTTTATTTTCCACTTAAAGTTTTTTTTTTAAAGAAGGCAAGAACATCACACCTATCATGTGAAAAATCTTCAGAATAATTAAATCTGTACAGGATTTAAAGAAACTGACAAGTTGATTTTAAAATTTACATGTAGAACTTCCCTGGTGGTACAGTGGGTAAGACTCTGCCCGCCAATGCAGGGACACAGGTTTGATCCCTGGTCTAGGAAGATTCCACACGCCAAGGAGCAACCAGGCCCCATGGACCACAACTACTGAAGTCCATGCTGCAACTATGGAAGCCCATGTGCCACAACCTGAGAGAAGCTCCCACCTGTCTCAACTAGAGAAAGCCCACACATAACATAATGAAAAGCCTGCATGCCACGAGGAAGTCCCAGCACAGCCAAAATTAAAAAAAAAAATTTTTTTTTACAATCAGAAGGATAATAAATTAACTCCCTTTAGTGAGGGGGGAAGAAAGCAGCTACCAAACAAACAGAACAAACCACTTCCAATAACCTATTCCTGATTCTAACTTAGCCAAGGCCATCTCACAGAGGTAGTTCTACAGCTTATTTCACACCCCAACTTATCTGTCCTACACTGATTAGAAAGTCATGCTATATACTGTCCTGATATTCAGTGACCCAGCACTGTAGGTAGCGTAGGTTTCCCCACGTTAACACCTACTACTAGCCAGCAAGTGTCATTCAACGGTAGTGTTAAATGTCAACAGCAAACAATTACCACGCCATTTCCATTACTCATAAAAAGTTACTGGTTAGTTAACTGCTATGGACTTAACCACAACACTGAGTAGAAGATAAAGGTTGTGCTCAACCCCATCAAGGATAAAAAGTATTATGGAAAAAGTACGCACTCGCAGATTTAAAAGAAGCTATATTTTAGAACATGTGAAAAGAAAAACATTGGAAGAAAATACATTAAAAATATTTAAAATGGTTGCCTCTAAGTGGCAGCACTGGGAATAATTAATAAAATTTCTCTACAGTTTCTGAACACTCTATGGCAAGCAAGTACTAATTTTATAGTGTCTTTAAAGCTCTACTTTAATAGTATCAATTTCCAGTATGATGTTGGGATGAAGCATTCTGGTTGCCATTTTTACTAGTTAACAGAATTAATAATTTTAAAGTATATGGATCATCAATTTTCAAAGAACCAACAAACCATACTGAAAATTATTTAACTTTTTTTGGATGAACCGAAGACTTCATAGAACCTTACAGGCTTCAATATCATCATAATGTACCTAAACCACAATAATACAGGGAGACTTTTAAACCTGGAAGCAAGATTCTTGGCAGCCTCAATCTTCCCACAGAGGCACAGACCAGAAATGCATTTTTTTCTAAATCTCTGTTGAAAGCAGGAGAATCTAAGTGTCTAGATACTCACAGAGAGGTGCAGGAAATTAGTGTTTTCATGTCTGTTCCTAATATTTATTGATATTGTGGGATATCAGCTATTTGAAGAAGCAGCTGTTTTTGAGCGGTAAATGGCTTAGCAGAGGCTCTGATTTTTTTTTTTTTTGAGGCGATGGTTTAATAAATTATTTTGTGAATAAGCTAACATCAGGAATGTCTTAAAGCAGTTCCACCAAATTTAAATGAATTTTTAATGACTTCTTTAAAAAGGTTCGACCAACAACAACGCACAGAATGGGAGACGATGATCTGCAAATTTGATCTGCAAATCATCTATCTGATAAGGGACTTTTATCAAGAATATATAGATAACTCTACACTTAAACAACAGAAACAAATAACCCAATTAGAAAGTAGGCAAAAGAATCTGTATAGTCAATTTCCCGGAGAAGATATACAAATGACTAAGAAACACAAGGGCTGCTGCTGCTAAGTCCCTTCAGTCGTGTCCGACTCTGTGCAACCCCACAGACGGCAGCCCACCAGGCTCCCCCGTCCCTGGGATTCTCCAGGCAAGAACACTGGAGTGGGTTGCCATTTCCTTCTCCAATGCATGAAAGTGAAAAGTGAAAGTGAAGTCACTCAGTCATGTCCGACTCTTAGTGACCCCATGGACTGCAGCCCACCAGGCTCCTCCGTCCATGGGATTTTCCAGGCAAGAGTACTGGAGTGGGGTGCCATTGCCTTCTCCGAAGAAACACATGAGAAGATGTTTAACACATCGTTATTCACCAGTCAGGGAAATGCAAATCAAATAACTATACCCCACCCCATTAAAGCACACATATTATCAACAACAAAGCAAAATTTCTCTTAAAGTAAGAAAAATAATTGAAAATTAAAACACCATACCCCTTTATTACTAGATAAACAATTAGAAAGTATTAAATAAACAATAAACAATTTAAAATTCTTTAAAGTTATGCCTTAATAAGGTGATAAAACATAGATTATCTAGGGGTCTTCTTTAAATATTAAAATAGCTCACTGAATGCAACTCCGATTATATTTTTCACAAACCTTAAGAATACGAGAAATTCATCCATATTTGGTCACTTGAAGAATTTTTCTAATGTCTGCTATGCAGTCAATCTCTGAAGTATCAGAAGTATTTTAGGGACTTTCCCAGCAGTCCAGTGACTGCAACTCTGGGTTTCCAGTGCAGGGGACACAGCTGGATTCCTGGTTGGGGAACTAAGATCTCACAGGCTGTACAGCATGACCAAAAATAATTTTTCTTTAAAAAAAGCATTTAATAGCTACTTGGGATCAACTTTCTTCTTCTGGAACATCTGAGCAAAATCAAGTGCTATGTGTGTGTGTATAGAAGCTTCCACATAAACTTCCTATATTTTAATCATAAGCACTTTTTTGTAACATTTTCCTATAATCTAAATGTTCAATCATGGAAATTATTAAATAATTGGAAATTAAAAAATATTTGTGATGGCATGAAGAGTATTCACTAAAAGCATATGAATGATGGGAAATAAATTTTAAATTGTTTTTACAAGTTGAACTGAATTACTTTTACTATGTAAAAAATGTACACAAAAAAAGACTGAAAAAAATAAAAGTTGCCCCAAATGCAAAATTATAAATGCTCCCAGGAGACAATAAATTCATAAGCAATCATAAATTTCCACTAAAATAAATATAAATGCTTCTATTAAAGGAAAAGTAGAAAGCAGAACAACACATTTTTAATTCATAAACTTTACAATAAAGTGCAGCACTCCCTCATATGGCCAAGAATTAAAAGCAATGTTCTACTTTACTAGTTGAGTGCCATTTCAGTTCAAATGCTACAGGAAGATAACCTAGTAATTTAAATTTTTGAATCACTGATGGAAGACATCTAAGAACAAAGAGAGATGGGGAAACAGGTAACAAGAAGAGAAATAACTGGAGAGAGACAAGGAGCTAGAGGGCAAGAGGCATAAGAGATAGAGTAAGGAATGGAAAAAGGGAAAGGCGAGGAGGGTAAGTGAAAGGAGGTAAGGGTAGGAGACCAGGAGAAGAAAAACATTTTAAACAAGCCCCAGTCAGCTGCATAAGGGGAAGAAAAAGCCCAAGAGCAATTTAATATTAATGTCCTAAATTTCTTTCTTTTCTTTCTTGTACCATCATCAAATTACTACTACAAGAAATTACACTCTACAAACAGCTTCATAATACACAGCAGCAATTTAATCACTCAGTAAGCTATCCCAGTCACACACAACAATATGAGCTATAATCATCAGGAGTTTCCCAAGATACAAATTAATCAGGAAATTCTCCAACTTACAGAAAAAGATGGCTTTGGGATCCAGCAAATTTCCAGTCTGAAAACAAAGTTAACACCTATACAACATATATAAGACAAAAATCACAAATGCAGGGGCCTTGGCAGTCTGGTGGTTGGGACTCAAGTGTTTGTGACTTCTCGTTTTCACGGCTGAGGGTAGAGACTCAATCCCTGATCAGGGAGCTAGGAACCAATATGCCATGCGGTATGGCCAAAAAGAAAAAAAAAAAAAAGCACACATGTAAATGCCATTTAAATGTCAATAACAGGCTACCCTATACTCATGACAAAAAGCTTTCTTCTCTCTCAGGTCTCAGAGATATTGTGGGGCCCTAGCTTTTCTCATGGGTAAAATAGGGTAGTAGACTGAATAATCAACCAAATCTAAATGTACTATAGATCTATAAAAGTAGAATTATGGGAAATTTTTCAAGATGTCCTTTCCATTATAGGGGACTGGAATGCAGAAGTAGGAAGTCAAGAAACACTTGGAGTAACAGGCAAATTTGACCTTGGAGTACAGAATGAAGCAGGGCAAAGGCTAATAGAGTTTTGCCAAGTGAACGCCCCGGTCATAGCAAACACCTTCTTCCAACAACACGAGAGAAGACTCTACACATGGACATGACCAGAGGGCCAACACAGAAATCAGACTGATTATATTTTTTGCAGCAAAAGATGGAAAAGCTCTATACAGTCGTTAAAAACAAGACCGGGAGCAGACTGTGGCTCAGATCATGAACTCCTTATTGCCAAATTCAGACTTAAATTGAAGAAAGTAGAGAAAACCACTAAACCATTCAGGTATGACCTAAATCAAATCCCTTATGATTATACAGTGGAAGTGAGAAATAGATTTAAGGGACTAGATCTGATAGATAGAGTGCCTGATGAACTATGGACAGAGGTTCGTGACACTGTACAGGAGACAGGGATCAAGACCATCCCCAAGAAAAAGAAATGCAAAAAAGCAAAATGGCTCTCTGAGGAGCCCTTACAAATAGCTGTGAAAAAAAGAGAAGCAAAAAGCAAAAGGAGAAAAGGAAAGATATAACCATTTGAATGCAGAGTTCCAAAGAATAGCAAGGAGATAAGAATGCCTTCCTCAGTGATCAATGTCTTCCTTCCTCAGAGATCAATGCAAAGAAATAAAGGAAAACAATAGAATGGGAAAGACTAGAGATCTCTTCAAGAAAATCAGAGATACCAAGGGAACGTTTCATGCAAAGATGGGCTCAATAAAGGACAGAAATGGTATAAACCTAACAGAAGCAGAAGATATTAAGAGGTGGTAAGAATACACAGAAGAACTGTACAAAAAAAATCTTCACAACCCAGATAATCACGATGGTGTGATCACTCACCTAGAGCCAGACATCCTGGAATGTGAAGTCAAGTGGGCCTTAGGAAGCATCACTATGAACAAAGCTAGTGGAGGTGATGGAATTCCAGTTGACCTATTTCAAATCCTGAAAGATGATGCTGTGAAAGTGCTACACTCAGTATGTCAGCAAATTTGGAAAATTCAGTAGTGGCCACAGGACTGGAAAAGGTCAGTTTTCATTCCAATCCCAAAGAAAGGCAATGCCAAAGAATGCTCAAACTACCGCACAATTGCACTCATCTCACATGCTAGTAAAGTGATGCTTAAAATTCTCGAAGCCAGGCTTCAGCAATACGTGAACCGTGAACTTCCAGATGTTCAAGCTGGATTTAGAAAAGGCAGAGGAACCAGAGATCAAATTGCCAACATCTGCTGGATCATGGAAAAAGCAAGAGAGTTCCAGAAAAACATCTATTTCTGCTTTATTGACTATGCCAAAGCCTTTGACTGTGTGGATCACAATCAACTGTGGAAAATTCTGAAAGAGATGGGAATACCAGACCACTTGACCTGCCTCTTGAGAAACCTGTATGCAGGTCAGGAAGCAACAGTTAGAACTGGACATGGAACAACAGACTGGTTCCAAATTGGGAAAGGAGTATGTGAAGGCCGTATATTGTCACCCTGTTTATTTAACTTATATGCAGAGTACATCATGAGAAACGCTGGGCTGGAAGAAGCACAAACTGGAATCAAGATTGCTGGAAGAAATATCAATAACCTCAGATATGCAGATGACACCACCCTTATGGCAGAAAGTGAAGAACTAAAGAGCCTCTTGATGAAAGTCAAACAGGAGAGTGAAAAAGTTGCCTTAAAGCTCAACATTCAGAAAACTAAGATCATGGCATCTGGTCCCATCACTTCATGGCAAACAGAAGGGGTAACAGTGGAAACAGTGTCAGACTTTATTTTTCTGGGGTCCAAAACACTGCAGATGGTGATTGCAGCCATGAAATTAAAAGACACTTACTCCTTGGAAGGAAAGTTATGACCAACCTAGACAGCATATTAAAAAGCAAAGACATTACTTTGTCAACAAAGGTCTGTAGTAGTCATGTATGGATGTAAGAGTTGGACATCCAAAGAAAGCTGAGTCCCTTGGACTGCAAGGAGATCCAACCAGTCCATCCTAAAGGAGATCAGTCCTGGGTGTTCATTGGAAGGACTGACGCTAAAGCTGAAACTCCAATACTTGGCCACCTGCTGCAAAGAGCTGACTCATTTGAAAAGACCCGGACGTTGGGAAAGACTAAAGGCAGGAGGAGAAGGGGACGACAGAGGATGAGATGGTTGGATGGCATCACTGACTCAATGGACATGAGTTTGGGTAAACTCTGGAAACTGGTGATGGACAGGGAGGCCTGGCGTGCTGCAGTACATGGGTTGCAAATAGTCAGACACAACTGAACTGAACTGTGACCTCAGAGAGAGAAAAAAAGAATAAATCAGAGGTTTCTAGACCAGTAAGAATACTTGAAAACACACAAATGGTTCTAGGTAACAGACTTCATAGAGGTGTAATATAGCTGTTTTACTTTACTGACAAATAAAGAATGGAATTCATGACAGATAGCAGAGGAGGCCTCAGTGAGGACAGACTGATTTAACAACCGAACTGGAAGTGGACAGCGAAGAGAGAGGACAGAAGTAGCCGTGTGGCCTGACCATGGCACTGGGGTGGGGGGGGGCGGGGGTAGGTGGGCAGCAGGGCAGCATTGGGGGAGTGGCGGAGTGAAGCAAAGGGAACTGCACCCTCATAGCTGAGGTCCTGGTCACAGGAAGCAGCTAGCTAGGCAAACCTGCCTCTGGCCCCTGACACAGGCCCTTCAATTCGGCTCCTTTTCCTTGGGGCTGCAGACACTGTGGCCTTCTCCCAACTTCTCTCCTGTCTGGCGGTCTGGCTCCTCTGCTGAGCTGTCAGCGGATTCCTAGAGGGCCCCAGCTACCAGCCTGAGCCATACCTGTCCAGATCTGCCTGGATCCTGAGAGCAGACAGCCTCGAGCTAAAACCAGACCCCTGCTGTATACACATTCTGTGAAGAATAGCCTGGGGTCTTCCAGAAGAAATAATTATTTAACATTTTTTTTTTTGAGGGGGAGGAGCCACCAAACACACACAGGTGGTCCAAATATGTCTTCATATTAATAGAAAGGCAAAGGAGAAACATTTTAAAGTACTCTCCCCTGAGGGCAACCTACAACCACCAAAGGGCCCAAGACTAAGAGACTCAAATTTTGCCTCTGTTTTGTGGTCAAGTTTCTGTCTAGCTGTAAACAAAGATGAAAACCAAAAAATTTTAAAAATGAAAAAAAAAAAAAAAAAGAATGCAATCCATGATGAGCTAACGTTACAAAATGCCTCAAATAACATAGCATCAGCACTCATAAAGCACAAACTATAAGAAGAAAATAGGTAGAAATACATAATTTGTTAGATAAGTCTAACATATTATGTCAAAAGTACCCTGAAAGCAGAATATACCTTTTTAAGCAGCCACAGAACACTATACAAAAAACTTGAGTAATTATTAGGCCACAAAGAAAAATCCAATGAATTTCAAAAGTCAACAGTAGTACAGCCCATAGTCAAAAGGCAAAAAGTTATAAATTACATCAGAAAATAAAAAAGCCCTACTGCCTGAATTTCTAAACTGTCTCTTAGAGAAATCATGGCTGAAAGAGGGAACCAGAAGGGAATTCCCTAGCAGTCCCATGGTTAGGACTCCGTGCTTCCACTGCTGGGGGCTCAGGTTCCGTCCCTGGTCAGGTAACTAGGATCTTACAAGCCATGTGGCACAGGCAAATAAAAGGCAATCAAAAATAAAACACAAAAGATAGCGACAATGAAAATACTACAGTTAAGAACCTACATACGATACGTGGCTAAAGTGGTACTCAGGAAAATCTATACCACATAGCAGTACTCAAAGAGGAAAACTCACAGCATGAGAACTTAGGGAAAACACAAGAGTGCAAACAGCAAAGATATGGGCAGAAAATAATCAATTAAAACTCAGAAAAACATATCAACTACATAAATCCAAGAGCTGATTCTTTGGAAATTAAAACCATCCACCTAACGTAATTTTAATGGGGGATGGGGGGAATATGTACACAAAACAGAGGAAATTAAAATAATCCCAAATCATTGCTTTGTTCACCTGCTTTCAAATACATTTGACAACCTGGATAAAATAGATGATTTTCTAGAAAAATATTAACTATCAAAACTGACCACAGAAGAGGCAGAAATCAACATAGAACCAAAGAAGAAATTGAAAAAATTATCAAAGCACTCTTGCCACCCAAAAGAAACCTTAGTCCAATGATTTTAATGGTTGGAAAACAGAAAAGTTTCTAATTTTTTTTAGAAGACTACTGGGACTTCCCTGGTGGTCCAGTGGCTAAGACTCCATGCTCACCAATGCAGGGGGCCTGGGTCAGAGAACTAGATCCCACACACCAAAAGTGAAGATCTCACATGCTGCAATGAAGATCAAAGATTCCACATGCCACAACTAAGAACCAGTGCAGTCAAATAAATAAATACATGTATATATTTTTTTAAAAAAACAGGACTATTGATTCCATAAAAGAAAAAACTACAGAATAATCTCATGTATAAATACAGATTTAAAAATCCTCAAAAAATGAGAATTTATAGGAAAACATCATGTCCAAGTGGGATTTATGCTATGAACACAGGACAGTTCAATGTTAGGAATCTGTTGATGTAATTCACCATATATTAAAACATCTAAAAAGAAAAATCACATAGCCATCTCCTTAATGTAACATTAAAAATAGTAACAAAAATCATCTCACTCAGTACCAAAGCCAGAGAATACTAACTAATGGAGAAACTATACAAAGATTCCACTAAGCAAAGGAACAAGACAAAGATGTCCATTATTACAACTGCTATTTAACATTAGATAGAAGGAATAAAAGGTATAAAAGTCAGAAGACAGACTTCCCCAACGAGGTCCAAAAACTGAAAAACTATTACAAACAAGAGAATACAAAAAGGTGTTACTTGGTACAAAATTAATATTCTGAAACAAAGAGCCTTCATACATACAATGATCAGATAAGAAGTACAATGGAAGCAGGATGTACCATAGGAGATAAGACAACAAACTGCGGAAATTTCTTAAAGAGATGGAAATACCAGTTCATCTTACCTGCCTCCTGAGAAACCTGTATGCAAGTCAAGAAGCAGCAGATAGAACCGAACATGGAAAACGGGCTGGTTCAAAATTGGAAAGAAGTATGTCAAAGTTGTATATTGTATCCTGCTTATTTATCTTATACGCAGAGTACATCATGTGAAATGCCAGGTTGGATGAATCACAAGCTGGAATCAAGACTAGAAGAAGAAATATCAACAACTTTAGATTGCAAATGATACCACTGAGATGGCAGAAAGGAAGACGAACAAGCCTCTTGATGCAAGTGAAAGAGGAGAGTGAAAAAGCTGGCTTAAAACTCAACATTAAATAAACTAAGATCATGGCATCTGGTCCCATTACTTCATGGCAAATAGATGAGGAAAAAATGGAAATGGTGGCAGATTTTATTTTCTTGGGCTCCCAAATCACTGTGGATGCTGACTGCAGCCATGAAATTAAAAGACGCTTGCTCCATGGAAGAAAGGCTATGACAAACACAGACAGCGTATTAAAAAGCAAAGACATCACTTTGCCAACAAACTCTGTGTAATCAAAGCCATGGTTTTTCCAACAGTCATGTTCAGATGTGAGAGCTGGACCATAAACAAGGCTGAGTGCTGAAGAACTGATGCTCTCAAACTGTGGTGCTAGAGAAGACTCCTGAGAATCCCTTGGACAGCAAGGATATCAAACATGTCAATCCTAAAGGAAATCAACACTGAATATTCATTGGAAGGACTGATGCTCAGGCTGAAGCAACAATACCTTGGCCACCTGATGTGAAGAGCTGATTCATTGGAAAAGACCCTGATGCTGGAAAAGATGGAGGGCAGGAGGAAAAGGGGATGAGAGAGGATGAGATGGTTGAATCGCATCACCAGATCAATGGACATGAGTCTGAGCAAACTCCAGGAGTTAGTGAAGGACACGGAAGCCTGCTGTGCTGCAGCCCATGGGGTCACAAAGAATCAGACATGACTTAGGCACTGAGCAACAACAACAAAAGGAAAAACACTAAAGCTATTAAGACACAAAAAGAGACTTAAACAATTGCAAAAAAAATACAATAATCGTGGCTAAAACATACAACATCATTAAGATCAATTCTTCCCTAAGTTGCTGTATTAATTTGGCATGATGCAAATTAAAACTGGAATCTTGTTTTTGTTTTTTTAAGAAGACAAGCTGATTTTAAAGTTCATATGAAAATATCAGTTAACAATAGCCAAGAAAATTTCAAAGAAAATAATAAATGGAGAACAGCCTATCAGATATTAAAATACTTATTACAAGAAACAACACTTAAAGCTGTCCTGTACTGGCACATAAACAGATCAATAGAAAAGAGTAGAAATCCCTAAAAATATCCATTTTTAAGGCATTTTTAAATATGCCATTTAAAATCTGTCAAGTGATGAGACAACCAATTAGCTACCTAGAAAAAAGTTGGATTCTCATCTCACACTTCCATACCAAATTCCAGACAAAAGTACAGTATTGGTATACAACTGCCCAAATACATAAATCCTATTTTCACTCTATACAGAAAGCTAACAGCCAAAAATAACTTTCTGAAGCTTAAAATCCAATGTAATGCTTGCTTCATGAAAAACTTCAAAAACAAAGGTTATTTTTAAAGGCAAGTTGTTGACTGTACAAGGTTTTTCACTAACTTCTCTTGCAATTGAGGTTTTCACCAAAGCTACTAATCACGTAGTATACTAAAGACTTTAAGAAAAGCAAATAGTGGAGTGGGAGGGAGGCTTAAGAGGGAGGGATATATGTATACTTATAGCTGATTCATGTTGTTTGAAGTATGGCAAAAACCAACACAACATTGTAAAGCAATTATCCTCCAATTAAAAATTAAAGAAGAAGAAAAGCAACTAGTGATTCAGTGCAAAGTTCATTTCACACAGTTTAATAAACACTGATTATAGTTAAACATGAGCTTGCTAAAATTTAAAAAGCAACAAGCAGAGACTTCTTTGGCAGTCCAGTGGTTAAGACTGTGCATCCAATGCAGGGATGCAGGTTGAATCCCTGGTTGGGCAAAGAAGATTCCATATGCCCTGCCATGCGGTTAAAAAACAAAAAGCAGTAACTAAAAAGATAATACAGTACTGTCAAGACAAATTACTGACCCAACCTGACGTTATCAGAACTGCAATTAAGAACTCTACCTAATTCCAAAATGGGTCAAAAAAAATCCAAACAAAGATTTTCCTGGACTCTGGATGCCTCTTAATCCTCCAAACATCTAGCACAGCATCTAATCTTTAGTAGAGGTGGCTTTTCATATCTTCTTGCCCTCTCAAACTTTCTGAAAATATGATAATTCTGTATCACTAACTAATACATAATCTGGTAATGTAACCAGACAAAACATTGCCCTTAAAATCAAAAAGTTAAACAATGATTTCCTATAGTTACCAATAAATAGTATGAAATTATTAGGTCTATGAGACTAACATATGTAAGAACAGAAATGTATTGACTAGCTAAAACTTATGTATTGGAAGTGATAACATAAATCATTAGTCAATTAAAAATTTCAAGTCAGTATCTTAGCCAATTCATTAAATTCACTTAAAATGGTTTCCTCTACGTAATTTAGAGTTGTGAGTAAGAGCTCAATATCCCAAGAGGAAATACAGCCACAAACCTATCCCATTAAATTTTTTAAACTATGAATAAAAATTAACTGGGAAAAAATAATTTCAAGAAATTGTTGAGCCAAAATATCATCTGGAACCTCGCTGGTGGTCCAATGGTTAAGATTCTGCCTGCCAACACAGGGCAATCATGGGTTCAATCCCTGGCCCGGGAAGATTCCACATGCCATGGAGCAACTGAGCACATGTTCTGCAACCACTGAGCCCGTGTGCCACAACTACTCAAGTCCATGCACCAAGAGCCCGTGCTTTGCAACAAGAGAAGCTGCCGCAGTGAGAAGCTCATGCACTGCACCTAGAGAGAAGCTTCCACATGCCATTGCTAGAAAAAGCCTGTGCACAGCAACAAAGACCCAGCACACCCAAGAATAAATAAATAAATAAAAAACACTTGGGTTCTAGTCTCACTTCTTTCATCAATTTGGGATGGTTTGGAATCAGTCAAAACTTCTGAAAGAAAGAAGGAAAAAAAAAATTCAGGGCTTCTTCTGTAAAAAGAGAAGCCTGGAGTAAATGATCTCTGATAATCTTTTCAAAACCTTTAAGGGTCCAGACACATACTTTTATAACTTTGTACTTCAATCATTTTTACAGTCATATATATATAAGGGGCTTTCCTGGTGGCTCAGATGGTAAAGAATTTGCCAGTAAAGGAAAATCTGACAGTAAAGAATCTGCAACACAGAAGACCCCAGTTCGATTCCTAGGTTGGGAAGATCCTCTGGAGAAAGGATAAACTACCCACTCCAGTCTTGGGCTTCCCTGGTGGCTCATTCAGTAAAGAATCTTCCTGCAATCCAGGAGACCTGTGTTTGATCCCTGGGGTGGGAAGAGCCCCTAGAGTAGGGCATGGCAACCCACTCCAGTATTCCTGCCTGGAGAATATCCATGGACAGAAGAGCCTGGCAGGTACAGTCCATGGGGTTGCAAAGAGCTGGACATGGCTGAGCGACTAAGCACAGCACAACATACATATATACATAATACATATACATATATATATATATGAAAGATATCAGAAGATTTCACATTCTTAGTTATGAGGGCACATAAAAACATGTAATCACTTGTTGAGTCTATGACTCAGTAAGTGTACACAGTCCACACCCATGTTTTTCTGAAGGAGAAAATGCTTACTATTTGACACTAATAATACTATTTCACTCTACAAAAAGCCAACACAAAATAACTGGCTAATATAAAATACAAAGCAGCTAATTATCATACCAGACGCTATTAATCTGACCTGAGAGAAGTAATCACAAACATAACTTTTCGTCCTTTCAGCAGTCTTCACACTCAGTGGATTACATCAGTCTGACTATCCCAGTCATGTGAAATCTGAATGATTTTTTTCCCATAGAAACAAAGAAATAACAGAGCCTTGTTCCCTAAACTTAAGAACTCATACCCTCAGGGGAACACTGTGCAATAACAGGGAACAAATAAAGATGGCGCAACATCATAGACTATCAAGGATCTGAGGTTAGAAGGTTAGGGTTGCTAAGTAATTTCACAGGCAAATAAAACACCTTTATGTAAATATAAGTACCAGAATAATTTTATTTAAAGTTCTATCAAGTCTTTAAGAAAATAATTATTCCAACACATAAATTATCCTAATGCATAAAATGGAAGCAGAAAAACACAGCTCTGCAGTTTAGTTTTATACAGGATTTATTTATTGCCTAGCTTTCTCCCCTAGGCTTTAAGCACTGCAAGTACAAGAACCACTTTGGTTTTGTTCACTATTTCACCAAACATACTGCCTGTGAGTAGTGCTCAATAAGTACCTATTGAATGAATGTTGCCAAATTTCCAAGTTATGATATGAGATTAGCATAATACTGACACCAAAACTTGACCAGGAAAGGAGAAAAACAAGAAAATAAGAAACTAACCTATGCGTGGGTGCTAAGTTGCTTCAGTTGTGTCCAACTCTTTGCGACCCCATGGACTGTAGCCTGCCAGGCTCCTCTGTCCATAGGATTCTCTAGGCAAGAATACTGCAGTGGGTGGCCATGCCCTCCTCCAGGGAATCTTCCCTACCCAAGGATCAAACCTGGGTCTCCTGCATTGCAGATTCTTTACGTCTGAGCCACCAGAGAAGCCCACATATACTTATCACTAATTTCTAATTAAAACAGTAGTAAACTGAATTAATAAACAGCAGACTCCTGGCTGAAGGATATTTTTCAGGAAAAATGAGTGTTGACTTCAACACAAAATTTCAAAGGAGGAAAAGAAAAAGGAAAAATAGAAAGGAGGAAATCTATAAGTTAAAAAAGAGAGGGTAAGAGATAAATCTAAAGCAGTCACAATATACAGATTTCTTTATTTGGATACCAGATCCCAACCCAAATAAACTGAGAAAAAAAGACAAAACAATTGAGAAAATATTAACACCCACTGGACATATGATAATATTAAATAATAAGTTAAATTTTAAGGTAGGATAATGGTATCAGTTTTTTTTTTTTAATTCCTATCTTTCAGAGCTACACCAAAATATATTTACAATTAGAAAGCTGCATCTGGGATTTGTTCCAAAATAACTCTGAAGAGGACATGTACATGAAACAAAATCATTAATCATTATAGTAACTATAAATGCAGTATAATCTCTAAAATTTGTGAATCACTATACTGCGCACCTGAAATTTATTTTTTAAAAAAGGAACAAAAAAGATTAACAGCTATTACAGTTAGATCTACATTTATAAGTTTAGAACATTATAAAATAAAGAACTAAAACAAAAAGATGTTACTGCCATAGTTTAAAATGACAGAGGCTGCCAATAATCACATTTTAATTTTCTAAATTTTCTAATTTTAATTTTCTAAAACTATGCATTAAACCTAACTCATAATTGGCAACCATCATTATCAATAACCTATAGTTTTAGCAAATGCTAAAACTAGTGGGTTCAAGTTCCACATGAGTAACACGGTATGTATATGGTCTCAAAGTATCTCCCCCCAATATATTTTTTATTAATTATAGTGGAGAAAACAGTAACTTTCTCTTGGCAGACACCACTATAACCAAGTGACCAAAACTGATTACCACCACCAGTAACAAGACAAACTGACACCTCCATATATGATATACTGAAAACACATCAGTTCTGCAGTATTCCTGCCAAAAATTAATCTATCATGAGAAGGTATCAAACAACCTGAATCTAATCATGAAGAAGTATCAAAACAAACTGATCTTGAGAAACATTCTATAAATGATCTGTACTGTAAAAATATTTCAGATTAAATAAAGTCAATTTAAATGTACTACATGATCCAAGATGCTTTTCTGTTGTTTCTTAGATTCTAATATTCTAATTTCTTAGAATATTGCTGGACAATGGGTGACTCAATAACAGTTAATTTCCTGATTTTGATCATTAATATGTGGCTATGTAAGAGAACATCCTTATTTTTAGAAAGCACACACTGTAAAGCAGTACAAGCAATTATGGAAAAGATAGTATGTATAATGTAAATACAAACAGGACAGATAGATGACACAGGAGGAGAATAAATGAAGATAAAAAATATGAAACAGTTAGGTATCTCAGCAGAAGGTATACAGGAACTCTTTGTACTATTATTGAGAGTACTCTGATGAATCAGAAATTGTATCAAAATAAAAAAAAAAATAAACTCAATAAGCACATATATTTGCATGGTTTTTTTTTTATCAGGAAGGATTCATACCAAACTGTTAACAGTGGTTAGTTCTGGAAGAAAGTAAAAAGAAAGCTTTGATGTTCTGTTTTCTATACTTCTGTAATTTTTATTCTGGAGCTGAAAAATTCAGTAACTGAAACAAAAAGTTTACCAGAGGAATACAAGAGCAGATGTGAACAGGCAAAAGGAAGAATGAGCAAACTTGAAGATAGAGCAATGTCTACAAAAAAAGGAAAAAGAATAAGGAAAAGCAAACAGAGTCTAAAGGACCTGTGGTATGCCTTTAAGCATAACAACATCCCTTTACAGGAGTCTCAGAAAAGAAAGGACAGAAAGACTATCTAAAAATATAAAGGCCAAAATCTTTCCAGACGTGATGAAAAACATCAATCTACAAATCCAAGCAGCTCAATGAACTCCAAGTAGGATAAACTCAAAGAGATTCAAACCCAAACACATTATAACCAAACTGCTGAATGACTTTTAAAACCAAGAGAAGGAACTCATCATTTACAAGACAGCCTCAATACGATTAACAGCCAATTTCTAATAAGAAACTATGAAGGACTGAAGACAGTAGGATGACATATTTAAACTGCAAAATAAAACACTGTCAACCAAGAATACTGTATCTGGCAAAGACTGTCCTTCAAAAATGAGAGAAAAATTGAAATATTCTCAGATATATTAATCTGAAGGAGTATCTTGCCAGTGGACCTGGCCTATAAGATATGTTAAAAATGCTTCAGGCTGAAATGGCAGAATACTACACTAACTCAAAGCCCTAAGAAGAAATAAAGATTTCTGCTAAGGATACACAGGCTAAATAGCTTTTTTGGGTTCCAACTCCTCTTTTTTCTTGTACAGAATTTTTTTTAATGCACAAGAATTATTATAAATCTATGTTATTGTCCTTCTATGTCTGGTTTATGTCACTTACCATAATGTCCTCTAGGTTCACTCATGTTGTATATAAAGTTGCAGTCTGTGATAACAACATTTAAAAGGGATAGAATGGAACCATATAGGAACAGTCTCTATATGATACTGAAGTGGGTTATCAGTTCAAACTAGACTGTTAGAAATATAAGATGTTAAATATAATCCTCAAGAGAAATGAAAACATACACCCACATAGACAAAGTGAAAACAACCCATCAACTGATGAAAGGATAAATAAAATATGATATACCCACGCAATGGAATATTATTTGTAAATAAAAAAAATACTATGGCATTGTCAAACACAGAAAACATGCTGAATGTAAGAAGTAAGTCACAGAAGACTACATATTATGTTTTCATTTATGTGAAATGTCTAGAATAGGCAAATCCACAAACAAAGTAAATTAGTGGCTGCAAGGGCTGTGGGAAGAGAGTAATAGTGAATGAATGTTAATAGGCATTAGGCTTCTTTTTAGGGTATTGAAAACTCTCTGGAACATTTTCAATAGACTGCAGTGGTGGTTTTACCACACTGTGAAAATACTAAAAACCACTGAACTGTACACTTTTAATGAATGAGTTTTGTGCTATATGAACTATATCCTAACAAAGCTATTTTTTAAAATGCAGCCCTAAATACAGAAGAGGACAGAAGGTAGAAAAAACTACCACAATTAAAGTGTTTCAAGCTCAGGATCAATGGTTTTAAGCAGTTCCCAAATCTAACAAGACTTGCTCAGGAGAGAACTGAAATAATGAAAAAGAGAAATAAAACCTATAAGAGCCGGTACTGACCTCTTCCAATTCAAGAGGTAAGTACCAAGCAAAATGCACTTGTAAAAACTGAAATCTAGACACATCATAAAAATTAGATCATCACCAGATTTTTAAAAATCTGAGTAACAAACAGCTTCCAGATAGATAGTGGTTATCTTCAAAAGAAAGAGTCAGACTAGCCTCAAGAACTTTCACTATCAACAGCTGAGGCTATAAAAGTATGGAGCTATTATCTTCAAAAAAATCTAATTAAGAATAGTTCTAAGGATTTCCCTGGTGGTTCAGTAGTTAAGAATCCACCTGCCAATGCAGGAGAGACAGGTTCAATCCCTGCTCCAGGAAGATTCCACATGCCACGGGGCAATCTTGTGGAACATGAACCTGTGTGCCACAACTACTGAGCTGGTGCTCTAGAGCACATGCTCTGCAACGAGAAGCCGCTGCAAGGAGAAGCCCACACACTGCAACGAGACAGTAGCTCCCCCTCGGCCCAACTAGAGAAAGCCCCACACAACAACAAAGACCCAGCACGGTCAAAAATAAATAAAATAAATAATAAATAAAATATAGTTCTAAAATTAGAATCCTAGTATCCAAATGAGTTGGCAATATGAAAATATTTCAACATCCAAAGACTGAAAATTCACCTTTCATTGATTTCTCCCTGAAAAAAGAAGTATCCAGATAAATAGTTCAGCAAAGCATAAAATTAATCTGAAGTAGGTGAAATGTAAAACATCAGAAAAGGCAGTGGGCAGGGACTTCCCTGGTGAAAAAATGGTTAAGAATTCACCATGCGATCCAGGAGACACAGGTTCGACCTCTGTTCAGGAACTAAGATCCCACATGCCAAAGAGCAATTAAGCCTCGAATTCTGAGACTGCAAACTCTGGAGCCCGCATACCACAACCAGAGAGTCCACGTACTGCAACGCAAGATCCCGAGTGCCACAACTAGGACCTATGCAGCCAACAAATATGTTTTAGAAAGAAAGAAAAAGCAGTGGGCAGATAAATCAGTAAAATATACTTAGTCTAAGGTAACTCCCAACATAAAAGTAATAGATCTGGAACTGAAACCTGAGATGACCTAAAATGGGAGAAATCTGAGAAAGGAAGAAGTAAAACAAACTTGCCTTACTGTAGAGATCACAAACGCAGCACACATAGATTCAACATATAAAAATTACACATAAAAATTTTAACAACAACCAACAGGAAAAAAGGAGTAAGATAAGCAAAGAATTCATCAAAAGGAAGAATGATTTTGAAAAACAAGAAAAAAAGGAAGGAAAACAGAAAACACAGAATAAGAATGAAACTAAATATATTTTTATTTATTTATTTCCATTTAAAAACAGCACTTCTTTATTTCAGAGGAAAAAAAAAAAAAGACCCTCCCAACCCTTTCCAAAAAAACCCAATAATAATAATAACAATAATAAAAAATCCTATTAGAAACCATAAGGAAGCACTGAGAGTTTGAGTATTACATTCTTCAAGTATGCTGTTCGGATTTTTTTGTTTGTTTGTTTTTTTAAGTTGGTGACTATACACATCTTTTTAAAAAAAACCTTAAAAGTGCGGCCATGGGATTTGTTTAAAATTAAGTAGTTAGAGGGCTACTTCAAAATACTGTAGTAGGACTGTGCAGTAATCCTTGGGGTGTGATGTCCTCTTTCGTATCCTAGCAAAGGTTATGGGACCAGGCTCCAAACTGATCATATTTCCAGGGTTAGCTTGAGTGGCCAACTTGGGTGAGAAAGCCAGGGAGATCCATGTGTTCTTCCACGGACAAGGAAAATCCACCCCGAGCGCAGAAACTCAGACATGGAATGTGGTAGGACTTCACAGTAAAGTTAGTCTGGGACGGGGAGAGGTGGTGAGCCCAGACAAGGCAGGGTGTTAGGTTCAACTGGTTTCCCTAGTCAGGTGTTGGCGCATCTTTTTAGTGGGTTTTAGTGCAGTCCTTCAAGCCACAATTTAGAATGCCCTTCAGTGTGCTCCAGAGGGTGGGTTCATGTGAAAGGATTGTTTTCAGATTTGCATCCCAAGGAAAATCATGCTACATAAAAGTTTTCTACAGCAACAAAAGAGTTGAGTGAATCTGTTTACATTTAGAATAATGTTTTTTTTTCTTCTTCTTCTTCCTCAAAAGATGCAATTGCAATAGTATTTTTTAGATTTTATCCAAGAAGTTTTTTGGGCAACAATCTTGGATCACTTTTATGAAACTAAATATACTTTTAATCACAATTAATATGAAAAAATTTACTCCCTCTGTTCAAAGACCAATTTTCAGCCTGGGTTCCAAAAAGTATAAAAGATAAGCTTTTTAGAAAATGGGAACACACAGGCGAGGAACTGTTATGGAAAAGATAACAGTGTGTTTCAAGTCTAGGAAACAAAATCAACAAAGGCTCCTCATCCTTTGAAAATTATCAACTAACATATTTTGCTTCAGATTACTGCATGCAGCAATTAAGATAACAAAATTATTGGCAACTGTGATAAGGTCGGGAGAAGGCAATGGCACCCCACTCCAGTACTCTTGCCTGGAAAATCCCATGGACGGAGGAGCCTGGTGGGCTGCAGTCCATGGGGTCACTAGAGGTCAGACACGACTGAGCGACTTCACTTTCACTTTTCACTTTCATGCACTGGAGAAGGAAATGGCAACCCACTCCAGTGTTCTTGCCTGGAGAATCCCAGGGATGGGGGAGCCTGTGGGTTGCTGTCTATGGGGTCGCACAGAGTTGGACATGACTGACGTGACTTAGCAGCAGCAGCAGTGACAAGGTCTCTACTTCTAAAGCTAAAGGTACATTCATGTCTATGTTGACTTGTGAGTCCCTGAAAATCAAATAGAAAACCCTCTAAAAGATGTTTTTTAAAAGTTATAGTTTCAGCATCAGTTCAGTTCAGTTCAGTTGCTCAGTCCTGTCCAACTCTCTGCGACCCCGTGAATCACAGCACACCAGGCCGCGACCCCGTGAATCACAGCACACCAGGCCTCCCTGTCCATCACAAACTCCCGGAGTTCACTCAGACTCACGTCCATCGAGTTGGTGATGCCATCCAGCCATCTCATTCTCTGTCGTCCCCTTCTCCTCCTGCCCCCAATCCCTCCCAGCATCAGAGTCTTTTCCAATGAGTCAACTC
Source organism: Bos indicus x Bos taurus (assembly GCF_003369695.1). Taxonomy (NCBI): domain Eukaryota; kingdom Metazoa; phylum Chordata; class Mammalia; order Artiodactyla; family Bovidae; genus Bos; species Bos indicus x Bos taurus. The sequence goes on along the minus strand of NC_040083.1, from coordinate 75,568,906 downwards.
TTCGCATGAGGTGGCCAAAGTACTGGAGTTTTCAGCTTTAGCATCATTCCTTCCAAAGAACACCCAGGACTGATCTCCTTTAGAATGGACTGGTTGGATCTCCTTGCAGTCCAAGGGACTCTCAAGAGTCTTCTCCAACACCACAGTTCAAAAGCATCAATTCTTCAGCGCTCAGCTTTCTTCACAGTCCAACTCTCACATCCATACATGACTACTGGAAAAACCATAGCCTTGACTAGATAGACCTTTGTTGGCAAAGTAATGTCTCTGCTTTTTAATATGCTATCCAGGTTGGTCATAACTTTCCTTCCAAGGAGTAAGCATCTTTTAATTTCATGGCTGCAATCACCATCTGCAGTGATTCTGGAGCCCAAAAAAATAAAGTCTGACACTGTTTCCACCGTTTCCCCATCTATTTCCCATGAAGTGATGGGACCAGATGCCGAGATCTTAGTTTTCTGAATGTTGAGCTTTAAGCCAACTTTTCACTCTCCTCTTTCACTTTCATCATGAGGCTTTTTAGTTCCTCTTCACTTTCTGCCATAAGGGTGGTGTCATCTGCATGTCTGAGGTTATCGATATTTCTCCTGGCAATCTTGATTCCAGCTTGTGCTTCATCCAGCCCAGCGGTTCTCATGATGTACTCTGCATAGAAGTTAAATAATCAAGGTGACAATATACAGCTTTGATGTATTCCTTTTCCTATTGGAACCAGTCTGTTGTTCCATGTCCAGTTCTAATTGTTCCATGTTCAGTTCTAACTGTTGCTTCCTGACCTGCATATATAGGTTTCTCAAGAGGCAGGTCAGGTGGTCTGGTATTCCCATCTCTTTCAGAATTTTCCACAGTTTATTGTGATCCAGTCAAAGGCTTTCAGCATACATATGTATTAAATCTTTTGAAACTCCTCTCAAAAATAACCAAAGCTCTACCACCCTCCAAAGAGTGTAAAAGTATTCCATTAAGTTTCTCCTCTCACCATCACATAAATTTTTTAAAAGTCATAAAAAGAATGAGAATACTAGCATATTTTATTTTAGGGTAAAAAATAAAACCACAGCAGATAAAAATGCCAACACAGTGAACTTTGTCCATTAGCAAAGTATTAATATTACCTTTTCATATCCATGTTGAATAGAAATACAAATCCTACCAGGTTATTGGACCCAAGTTGCTTAAATATAACATCCCAGTGTCTAACTTGAAATTTCCAACTACAGAGTCACAAATATGACATATTGGTTTGCTGTACTACAGAAATGGAAGCTTCTGTTAAAAGTATATTTAGGAAATTCCAAACATAAAGAATTTGCTTAATTTGCAGCATTTACATAATACAGAACTATTTCTAAGGCAAAGGTAAACGTAAGTTGTAAAAATCCTCATTCCCTAACACAATAATATTATGACTCTATCAACATGGTGTACAAATTATCCAACTATATACAAGCTAGTTAACTTACCTATAATGCAACTACTGTATATTATTTTCACAAAAATGAAAAACATTGACAACTGTAAGCAAGAACAGTGGTCTGGAAAACTACCTATATCACAATGAAACCATCAGTGCCTGGACCCATATTAAAAATCAGAATACCACTGATTTCAAATTTTAAACGTGTCAATTCTTTTCTAAGTCATAATCAAGAAAAAAACAGAAGAGAAAAAATAATAAAGACAAAAGTTGATCCTTTGCAAAGGTCAATAAAATTGATAAAACCCAGGCTAGGCTATTTAGAAGAAAACAGAACGACTGATTTCAGGAATGGAAGACTTCTGAACATCACTATAGATCTCATAAAGACTAAAAGAGAATATAATACAGAAACAATTTTATGTCAAAAGTTTGGCATTTTAGGTGAAATGAACTAATTTCACAAAAAACACAAACGACCAAAGCTCACCTGAAATGAAATAAATGGCCTCAATAGCCCTATACCTTTCAAAGAAACTGAATTTGAAGTTAAAAATCTTATAAAGAAAACCCAGGGCCCAGCTGGCTTTACTGGTGAAATCAGCTGTTCAACACAAACTCTTTCAAAATATTAAAGAGGAAGGAATAATTTCCAAATCAGTTTATAGGGCAAAAAATTATCTTGATACAAAAACAGCCAAGATATTACAAGAGAAAATGATAGGACAATATCCCTCCTAAACATGAATGCAAAAATTCTTAAAAGTTTAGTAACTCAAATCCAACAACATATAAAAGTATACTATATAGGGACAAAGTCGAGTTTTTCCCTGGAATGCAAAATTGGCTGCATATATTGGTTGAATATAATTTAAAATAATTGGTTGAATATCTATCTAAAAAATTAATCAGTGCACCGGCTTCCCTGGTAGTTCAAGGTAAAGGATCTGCCTGCCAAAACAGGAGACAGGTTCAATCCCTGACCTGGGAAGATCCCACATACCACCGAGCAACTAAGCTGGTGTACACAACTACTGAGCCCATGTGCCACACTACAGAAGCCCACATGCCCTAGAGACTGCGCTCTGCAGTGAGAAGCCACCGCAATGAGAAGCCCCTGCTCACCACAATTAGAGTAAAGCCTGAGCAGCAATGAAGACACAGCACAGCCAAAGATTATTAAATATAAATAAAACTAAAAAAACATTAATCAGTGAAATTCAACATACTGGCAAATTTAAAAAGAAAAAGCACACAATTATCTCAAGAGACACAAAGTTCATTTAACAAAATTCAACACCCATTCCTGAAAACCTGAGTAAACTAAGAATAGAAGGGGATTTCCTCAACTTGATAAAGGGCATCTATTAAAAAAAAAAAAAAAAGCCTACAGTCTACATCATACCTAACAGAAAAGACTTTCCTTTTAAGTTCAGGAATAAGGCAAAGATGTCCACATTCCATCACTTTTATTCAATCTTGTATGCGAGGTTCTAGCCAGTACAAAAAAAAAAGAAGAAGAAAATAAACAAGAGACATCCAGATTGGAAATAAAACTATGAAACCTTATTCTGGACAGCAAGGTCTGTAGAAAGTCTAGTGGAATCTACAAAAGAATAACAGAACTAGTAAACTATACACAAGTTTAGCAAGATTGGAGAACGTAAGATCAATACGTAATTATTACATTTTATATCCTAGCAATGAACAATCAGAAGCTGAAATGTTAAAAATCACCACGTACAGTTTCAGTTCAGTTGCTCAATTGTGTCCGACTCTTTGCAACCCCATGGACCGCAGCACGCCAGGCCTCCCTGTCAATCACCAACTCCCAGAGCTTGCTCAAACTCATATCCGTTGAGTCAGTGATGCCATCCAACCATCTCATCCTCTGTCATCCCCTTCTCTTCCCACCTTCAATCTTTCCCAGCATTAAGGTTCATTTCAAATGAGTCAGCTCTTCGTATCAGGTGGCCAAAGTATTGGAGTTTCAGCTTCAACATCAGTCCTTCCAGGACTGATATTCAGGACTGATTTCCTTTGGTATTGACGGGTTGGATCTCCTTGCAGTCCAAGGGACTCTCAAGAGTCTTCTCCAACACCACAGTTCAAAAGCATCGATATTCTGGCACTCAGCTTTCCTTATAGTTCAATTCCCATATCCATACATGACTACTGGAAAAACCACAGCCTTGACTAGACGGACCTTTGTTGCCAAAGTAATATATCTGCTTTTTAATATGCTGTCTAGATTGGTCATAGCTTTTCTTCCAAGGAACAAGCGTCTTTTAATTTCATGGCTGCAATCACCATCTGCGGTGATTTTGGAGCCCAAGAAAATAAAGTCAGCTACTGTTTCCACTATCTCTCCATCTATTTGCCATGGAGAGATGTAACCGGGTGCAAAGATCTTAGTTTTCTGAATGTTGAGCTTTAAGTTTTGGAGCCCAAGAAAATAAAGTCAGCTACTGTTTCCACTATCTCTCCATCTATTTGCCATGGAGAGATGTAACCGGGTGCAAAGATCTTAGTTTTCTGAATGTTGAGCTTTAAGCCATCTTTTTCACTGTCCTCTTTCACTTTCACCAAGAGGCTCTTTAGTTCTTCTTCACTTTCTGCCTTAAGGGCGGTGTCATATCTGAGGTTATTGATATTTCTCCAGGCAATCTTGATTCCAGCTTGTGCTTCATCCAGCCTGGCATTTCACATGATGTACTCTGCATATAAGTTAAATAAGCAGGGTGATAATATACAGGCCTTGACGTACTCCTTCCCTGATTTGGAACCAGTCTATTATTTCATGTTCAGTTCTAACTTGACCTGCATACAGATTTCTCAGGAAGCAGGTAAGGTGGTCTGGTATTCCCATCCGTTCAAGAATTTTGTACAGTTTGTTGTGATCTACACAGTCAAAGGCTTTGGCATAATCAATAAAGCAGAAGTAGATGTTTTTCTGGAACACTCTGACTTTTTCGATGATCCAACAGATGTTGGCAATTTGATCTGCCTTTTCTAATCCAGCTTGAACATCTGGAAGTTACAGTTCACATACTGTTGAAGCCTAGCTTGGAGAATTTTGAGCATTATTTTGTTGGTGTGTGATGTGAGTGCAACTGGGCAGTAGTTTGAACATTCTTTGGCATTGCCCTTCTTTGGGACTGGAATGAAAACTGACCTTTTCCAGGCCTGTGGCCACTGCTGAGTTTTCCAGATTTGCTGGCATATTGAGTGTAGCACTTTCACAGCACTGTCTTTTAGATTTGAAATAACTCAACTGGAATTCCATCGCCTCCTCTAGCTTTGTTCATAGTGATGCTTCCTAAAGCCCATTTGACTTCGCATTCCAGGAGGTCTGGCTCTAGGTGAGTGATCACACCATCGTGGTTATCTAGGTCATGCAGATCTTTTTTGTATAATTCTTCTGTGTATTCTTGCCACCTCTTGTTAATATCTTCTGCTCCTGTTAGGTCCACACTGTGTCTGTCCTTTACTGAGCCCATCTTTGCATGAAATGTTCCCTTGGTATCTCTAATTTTCTTGAAGAGATCTCTAGTCTTTCCCATTCTATTGTTTCCCTCTATTTCTTTGCATTGATCACTGAGGAAGGCTTTCTTATCTCTCCTTGCTATTCTTTGGAACTCTGCATTCAAATGGGTATATCTTTCCTTTTCTCCTTTGCCTTTAGCTTCTCTTCTTTTCTCAGCTATTTGTAAGGCCTCCTAAGACAACCATGTACAAGAGCACTCTAAGTTATGAAATACTGTGGAATATATCTGACCAAAAAAATGCGTAAAACCCGAACACTGAAAACTATAAAGCACTGCTGAGAGAAACTTAAGAAGACCATCTCAGTCTGTTCAAGTTACTGTAACAAAATACTTTAGACTGGGTGGCTTATAAAAACAGGAATGTATTTTTCACAGTTCTCAAACCTTTGGAAGTTCAAGATTTAGGCAAAAGCAGATTCAGTGTCTGGTTACAAACTGCTTTCTGATTCATTGATAGCTGTTTTTTTTGCTATAACCTCACATGGCCATGCAAGCGGTTAAGGGAACTCTTTTTGAGGGTTCCTCCTCAAGACCTAATTATCTTTCAAAAAAATCTCCAAATATCACCACATTGAGGATTAGGTTTCAACATACAAATATTGGCATACACAAATTTTCAATCTATAGCAAAGACCTAAATAAATGGAGAGACAGATATACCATGTTCACAGGTTCTAACTCAGTATTTTTAGGGCACTGACTCTCTCCAAATTGATCTGTAGATTCAATATAATGGCAAACAAAACACTAACATGTTTTTTGTAGATAGTCTAACAGGCTAATTCTAAAATTCACAGAAAAATGTGAAAGGCCTAAACAGCCAAAACAACACTGGGAAACTTCCTGATTTCAGAATTATACAGCTACAGTTATCAAGACAGTGTGATGGCATACAGACAGATAAGTAGATCAAAAGAACAGAACAGAATCCAAAATCAGATCCTCATACACACAGACAAAATATTTTTAAGGTGCAAGAGCAATTCAATAGAGAAAGGGTAATCTTTTCAACAAAAGGTGCTGGAACAGATATATATCTATACTGTAAAAAAAAAAAAAAAAAAAACACCTTCCATTCATACCTCACACCACATATAAAAAAATTAACTAAAAATGGATCACAGACTTTGTAAAATCTAAAACCATACAAAGTCTAGAGGAGAACATACAAAATCTTTCCAACCTGTGATTAGGTACACCTGGTAACATCTTAGATATAACACCACAGCACAAATTGTAAATGAAAAAATACACCATTAAAATTGAAAACTTCTCAAAAGACACTGCTAGGAGAATAACTCTCAAATGCATGAAATATAATCTTAAATGTTTATCAGCACAGAAAACTCAGCAGTGGCCACAGGACTGGAAAAGATCAGTTTTCATTCCAATCCCAAAGAAAGGCAATGCCAAAGTATGCTCAAACTACCGCACAATTGCACTCATCTCACACGCTAGTAAAGTAATGCTCAAAATTCTCCAAGCCAGGCTTCAGCAATATGTGAACCATGAACTTTCGGATATTCAAGCTGGTTTTAGAAAAGACAGAGGAACCAGAGATCAAATTGTCAACATCTGCTGGATCATGGAAAAAGCGAGAGAGTTCCAGAAAAACATCTATTTCTGCTTTATTGACTATGCCAAAGCCTTTGACTGTGTGGATCACGATAAACTAGAAAATTCTGAAAGAGATGGGAATACTAGACCACCTGACCTGCCTCTTGAGACCCGTATGCATGTCAGGAAGCAACAGTTAGAACTGGACATGGAACAACAGACTGGTTCCAAATAGGAAAAGGAATACGTCAAAGCTGTATATTGTCACCCTGCTTATTGAACTTATATGCAGAGTACATTATGAGAAACGCTGGGCTGGAAGAAGCACAAGCTGGAATCAAGATTGCCGGGAGAAATATCAATAACCTCAGATATGCATATGATACCACCCTTATGGCAGAAGTGAAGAAGAACTAAAGAGCCTCTTGATGAAAGTGAAAGAGGAGAGTGCAAAAGTTGGCTTAAAGCTCAATATTCAGAAAACGAAGATCATGGTATCCAGTCCTGTCACTTCATGGCAAATAGATGGAGAAACAGTGGAAACAGTGGCTGACTTTATTTTGGGGGGCTCCAAAATCACTGCAGATGGTTACTGCAGCCATGAAATTAAAAGACACTTGCTCCTTGGAAGGAAAGTTATGACCAACCTAGACAGCATATTAAAAAGCAGAGACATTACTTTGCCAACAAAGGTCCATCTTGTCAAGGCTATGGTTTTTCCAGTGGTCATGTATGGATGTGAGAGTTGGGCATCCAAAGAAAGCTGAGTGCTGAAGAATTGATGCTTTTGAACTGTGGTGTTGGAGAAGACTCTTGAGAGTCACTTGGACTGCTAGGAGATCCAACCAGTCCATCCTAAAGGAGATCAGTCCTGAGTGTTCATTTGAAGGACTGATGTTGATGGTGAAACTCCAATACTTTGGCCACCTGATGCAAAGACCTGACTCATTTGAGAAGACCCTGATGCTGGGAAAGATTGAGGGCAGGAGAAGGGGACGACAGAGGATGAGATGGTAGGACGGCATCATGGCATCACCAACTCAATGGACATGAGTTTGGGTAAACTCCAGGGGTTGGTGATGGACAGGGAGGCCTGGCGTGCTGCAGTCCATGGGGTCGCAGAGTCGAACACGACTGAGCGACTGAACTGAAGCACAGAAAACGAAGACTGACAACAGAATATACAGTGACTTTTAAAAAGGTAAGTTTTTTAGTAAAAAGATTAGGGTTCAAATTCCAGCTCTGCTACTTACTATCTACGTATCCCTTGAATAATTTAACATCTGTGAGCTTCAGGTAATCAACCTGTAAAATGGGGATAGTAATACCAACAACTTCATTGGTAACTGTAAAGATTAAAGAAGATAATGCATATAAAGTACTTAGAACAATCTTAATCCATGTTACGTTTTTAATACATGTTAGCTAAACAAATATCTTTAACAGTGGATATTTCCATTAGTGGAATTTTTCACATTTATACTTTTTCTTTTTACACATCTCTGTATACTAAGGTTTTCAAAGTAACTAGTTCATATTCCAAACAGTATGATTTTTAAATCCCTCAAATGAGTACAAACTAAAACAAATAAACCTAACAGTACATCAAGTTAGAAAAGTGACAACAAAACAAAAAATAATTTCATGTGACTGTGTGTGTGTGTTAGTCACTCAGTAATGCCTGACTCTTCGTGGCCCCACGGACTGTGGCCCATCAGGCTCCATTGTCCATGAAAATCTCCAGGCAAGAGTACTGCAGTGGGTTGCCATTCCCTTCTCCAGGGGATCTTCCTGACCCAGGGATTGAATCTGGGTCTCCCACACTGCAGGTGGATTCTTTACTGTCTGAGCCACCTTTAGAACTCAGGACTCTAACTGTGCATATTAGCAAAACATGTAGTAAGAACTTAAAGAACTGCAAAGATTTTAGGCCTTACTTTTTCTTATTAGCAGTAAAATCAGCATTGCTACTTTAAAGCTATTTGTATATGTGCAATACAGCATATAAGTAATTATATTTATTGTAAGGGACCAAGATTTTTCAGGTAAGAGGGAAAAAAAGATAGGTAAAACATTAAAGAAATACAAACTATTAAAGCTAAAAAAATCAATACAAACATATAATTTTTGTATAAGGACAGTACCAATGAGTATCTCTAGTACCCAAATTTTGAGCTCTCAAACTCATTTCTGCACTTCATTCTTTTTTCCTCCAGTTTTACTCAGATATAATTGACATTGCTATTATTCAGTCACCCAGTCGTGCCCGATTCTTTAAGACCCCATGGACTACAGCATTGGTCAGGCCAACCTGTGCTTCACCATTTCCTTAAGTTTGACCAAGTTCATGTCCATTGCACTGGTGATGCCATCCAGCCATCTCATCCTCTGATTCCGTCTTCTCCTGCCCTCAATCTTTATCACGGACTGTTCCAAAGAGTCAGCTATTTGCATCGGATGACCAAAATACTGGAGCTTCAGCATCAGTCCTTCCAACAAGTATTCACGGTTGATCTCCCATGAGACTGACTGGTTTGATCTCCGTGCCATCCAAGGGACTCTAAGGAGTCTTCTCCAGCACCACAGTTCCAAAGGCGTCAATTCTTCGGCACTCCACCTTCTTTACCGTCCAGCTCTCACAACCATACATGACCAGTGAGAAGACCACACCCTTGACTATACCGACCTTTGTCGTCAAGAGTAGTGTCTCTGCTTGTCAACATGTTGTCTAGGCTTGTCATAGCTTTCCGGTCAAGAAGCAAACGTCTGCTGATTTCATGGCTGCAGTCACCATCCACAGTGATTTTAGAGCCCAAGAAGAGGAAATCTGTCACTACTTCTACCTTTCCCCCCTCTATTTGCATGAAGTAATGGGGCTGGATGCCATGATCTTAGTTTTTTAATTATTCAGTTGACATACAGCACTGTATAAGTTTAAAGTATACAGCATAATGATTTGACTTACATGTATCATGAACTGATTATCACAAGTTTAGTGAACATCCATCATCTCATATAAATACAAATTAAAGAAACAGAAAAAATTCGTGTGTGTACATGATGAGAACCCAGGATTTACTTTCTAAACAACTTTCATATATAACATAGAGCAGTGTTCATTACATTATAGTGTACATTACATCCTACTACTTATTTATAACTGGAAGGTTGTACCTTCTGACTGCCTTCATTCAATTCCCACCCACCCCCCATTTCTGTAGTCACAAATCTAATCTCTTTTTTATGAGTCTGTTTGTTTTTGAAGTATATTTGACCTACAACACTATGTTAGTTCCTGTTACACACACAGTGATTGGTATTTCCATACATTTCAAAATGATCACTATGATAAATCTAGCTATATGTCATGTCACTATACTGCTACCGACTATGTACCCCACACTGTACCTTTCATCCTCATAACTCATTTACAACCACCATCTATTTGTTCTCTGTATCTATAGTTTCTGTTTTGTTATGTTTGATCATTCGTTCTGTGTTTTAGATTTCAGATAAGTGAAACCATAGATTATTTGTCATTGTCTGATTTATTTCACCTAGCATAATATCCTCTAGGTTCATCCATGTTGTTACAAATGGCAAGGTTTCACTCTTTTTTATGACTGAGTAGTATTTCATTTTGGAGAAGGCAATGGCAACCCACTCCAGTACTCTTGCCTGGAAAATCCCAGGACAGAGGAGCCTGGTAGGCTGCCGTCTATGGAGTTGCTAAGAGTCGGACATGACTGAGCGACTTCGCTTTCACTATTCACTTCATGCACTGGAGAAGGAAATGGCAACCCACTCCAGTGTTCTTGCCTGGAGAATCCCAGGGACGGGGGAGCCTGGTGGGCTGCCGTCTATGGGGTCGCGCAGAGTCGGACACGACTGAAGCGACTTAGCAGCAGCAGCAGTATTTCATTTTATATACATATTTATATGTATACATGTATGCTACATACCATTCATCTGTTGATGGACACCTGGGTTACTTCCATATCTCAGCTATTGTAAATAATGCAGCAATTAACACAGGGATGCATGTATCTTTTCTAATTACTGTTTTTGCTTTCTTTGGATAAATATTCAGGACTGGAATTGCTGAATCATATGGTAGTTCAACCAGTCCATTCTAAAGGAGATCAGTCCTGGGTGTTCTTTGGAAGGACTGATGTTGAAGCTGAAACTCCAATACTTTGGCCACCTCATGCAAAGAGTTGACTCACTGGAAAAGACTCTGATGCTGGGAGGGATTGGGGGCAGGAGGAGAAGGGGACAACAGAGGATGAGATGGCTGGATGGCATCAACTACTCGATGGATGTGAGTCTGAGTGAACTCCGGGAGTTTGTGATGGACAGGGAGGCCTGGTGTGCTGCGATTCATGGGGTCGCGAACAGTCGGACACGACTGAGTGACTGAACTGATGGTAGTTCTATTTTTAATTCTGGGGGGAATCTCTACACTGTTTTCCATAGTGGCTGCAACAATTTATTTTCCTACCAACAGTGCATGAGGGCTCCCTTTTCTCCACATCCTCGCCAACACTTGTTATTTGTTGACTTTTTGATAATTACCATTCTGAGAGGTGTGAGGTAATATTTCACTGTGATTTTGATTTGCATTTCCCTGATGATTAGTAATGTCGAGCATCTTTTCATGTGCCTGATGGCCATCTGTATGTCTACACTAAGAAATGGTTGCTTTCAAATATGGATAAAGAACTTATAAGATAAACCTGGGCCATCTGTTGTACATGAAAATAAGAAAACTTCCAAAGATGTACAGGTTGTATCAAAAGGCTACCAAATTTTTAAAAACTTGCACATCAAAAATAATGACTATAATTGGTTTAAACACACATTATAAAGCCACAAGTCTATGATGATATTCAAAGATCCATAGAAAACCATCAGAAAGAAAAACAAACCACAAATAACCTACTACTATTAAGATGACTATTATACCAACTTTGAAATTGGTAATTAAAAGAAAAGAATTAAGCATTCCTCATTCCTTTCCAGTAGGAACTACACTTCAGGATAACCCTGATTATGAGGGAAAGCTCTTCTTTAGAAGAATGGCACCTCATAAACATAAATGTGAAAAAAACAGCGTGATGATACAAGTTCATAACTTCTAATTATATAATTGATTCAAGTAAGTATCATCACTGGATGTTAAATTATTAGGTAAAGATTAACAGGGAGCTTTATAATAGGATGGGGCTGACACCATCTGAACATAACTAGAATCACAAAAAGTGGGACAACCATTCATTATGTACCTCCTGATGGGATGTAAAAAGAAGGACACAGCACCACTTCTATGATGGCTGCTACCACCAAACAACAGAAACATGAATTAAATCAAGCTTCGAACCCTTTCTTTACAAGAATTAGAGGAGCAAGCAAAAAAGACAACACAAGAACACACAGACAAATCCTAAATTTGGAATACCTTCAGGACAAATAGCCTGGTTTCTCCAATGAAAAGGTGATAATTACCATATCACAGAAGAGACTTAACAGACCTGAAAACCAAATAAGTGATAAGTATGGACCTGACCTGTGAATGGAACAAACTATCTGTAAAGTGACACTTCTAAGACAATAAGAGAAATTTTCATATAAGATGGTTATTGCATTATATTAAGGAATTACTAATAATTATTAGATAATAGCATGATAATTATATTTTTTAAAGAAAGTTAACTGTTTTATCAGTTAGAAACACATAATAATGTATTTATAGGAAAGTTTGAGATTTGCTTTAAAATATTTCAGGGACTTCCCAATCCCCAAAAAAGGGAGGAGAAAAGACTTGAAAAAGATTAGTCAAATGTTGATCTTTGTGCAAGCTGGGCATTGGGCACATGGGAGTTCATTACACTTTCTCCTTACTCTCTGATACACTTTAAAATTCCCATAATACTGAAAAAACAAAAAGGAAGCCTAAGATATTTTTAAAGTGGTTTTATTGGACCCAGGACTGACCAAACCATTTTGTACAATAAAGAATTTGGTTAGCCTTTGTCTCTGGTTCTGGGAAGTGAAAGTGAAAGTCGCTCAGTAGTGTCCAACTCTCGACGACCCCATGGACTATACAGTCTATGGAATTCTCCAGGCCAGAACACTGGAGTGGGTAGCCTTTCCCTTCTCTAGGGGATCCTCCCAATCCAGGGATCGAACCCAGGTCTCCAGCATTGCAGGCAGATTCTTTACCAGCTGAACCACAAGGGAAGCCCCTGGTTCTTGGAGGTATCCTCTAAATCCTTGGAATTTCCCAAGTGATACAAAAATCTTTGTTTTTCTTGGTGGGCCCCAGACCATACTTGATAGTTTATGCTAACAAGATGACTTAAGGGACAGAAGATGACCATACCAGAAAGACAAATCATGTGATTAGAAGGGAAAGATTTTTTTTTTTTTTTAGAAGGGAAAGATTTTAAGCCATGTAATATGTTCAACCTTGAGGGAGGGGAAGAGGAGGGCTGGAGATCAAATTCAACCTTGTGGCCAATGAATCATGCCTATGTAATAAGTCAATAAAATGAAATCTGGACACGAACTCTGCTGAGCTTCCTGGTTAACAATATTCTGTGGATCTGGTGACATGATGATGTGTCAGGAGGGTGACACATCGTGATTCCACCAGGAGAGTATTTGCATGTTTCTGACCTTCCCAGGTTTCACCCTATGGCATCTTCTGACTAGTTCTGATTTGTATACTTTTTGCTGTAACAAATCTGTAATCATAAATATAGCACTCTTCTGAGTTCTGTAAGGCATTGTAGCACATTATCTAACCTGAGGGCTGTGTGGGAACCTCTAAATTTGGAGCAAGTTGTTTCAAGATGTTCTGGGAACCCTTGAGCTTGTGGCTGGTATCTGTCTTCTGAATAACTATGCCTTTAACTTGTGTGCATGTGTGCACGCATGAGTGCTTAGTCCCTCAGTCATGTCCGACTCTGCAACCCTCTGGACTGTAGCCTGCCAAGCTCCTCTGTCCATGGAATTTTTCAGGCAAGAATACTAGAGCAGGTTGCCATTACCTCCACCAAGGGATCTTCCCAACCCAGGGATCAAACCCACATCTCCTGCATTGGCAGGTGGATTCTTTACCACTGTGCAACCAGGGAAGCCCATTAACCTAATTCTAGGTAGTGTCAGAATTGCACTGTGAACTCATAAAAGACATTTAGGGGACAAGTGAGGAAATGTGAGTAAGTACTGATATAATATGATAATATGAAATTATTGTTGGGAGTTCCCCGGGGGTCCAGTGGTTGGGACTCAGCACTTTCACTGCCATGGCCCAGGTTCAATCCCTGGTCAGGGAACTAAGATCCCACAAGCTGTGTGGCGTGGCCAAAGGAAAAAAAACAGAAACATTGTTTACCATAGATGGTTGGGCATGGTTAACAGTAGTGTATTTATGAAGAAAAATGTCCTCATTTTTTTTTTAAAGTTTTATAATATTCTAGTGTAAAATGACTATAATTTAACTTTAAAATATTTCTGAAAATAAATCACACGGCAAAAATGTTGTTAAATCTTGTTAAAAGGATACCCACAAGAAATTGTACACAATTAACTAAAACGAGTCAAAAGAGCACAGTAAGAAAACACAGGAATATGCAAATAGAATTCTAAAGTGAAGAGGTATGTTATCTGGCTTTCATTTTTCCCCTCTAATGGAAAAACTAGCTATATAATTACTTTTGTGTGTGTGTGTGTTAGTCAGTCATGTCTGACTTTGCAACCTCATGGACTGTAGCCTGCCAGACTCCTCTGTTCTTGGGATTCTCCAGGCAAAAACTGGAGTGGGGAATCATTTCCTTCTCCAGGGAATCTTCCCGACCCTTTGTTCCCCCCTTAAAGCTGGTTCCCAATCAACTTCTGTTGATTTAAAAAAATATCCCTGCATGGTCACAAGAAAAGGCAATTAATTTCTCAGACTTATATGTCTCATTCATTCAACATCTGTTTAAGGTGTACCTACTATTACTGCCAGATACTTCTCTAAGTACTTTGCCCACAAAGGTTCATACAGTCAAAGCTATGGTTCTTCCAGTAGTCATATACAGACGTGAGAGGTGGAACAACTGATGCTGAAGCTGAAGCTCCAATACTTGGCCACCTGATACAAAGAGCCGACTCACTGGAAAAGTCCCTGATGCTGGGAAAGATTGAGGGCAGGAGAAGAGGATGCCAGAGGATGAGATGGCTGGATGGCATCACCGATGCAATGGACATGAACTTGGTCAAACTTAAGGAAATGGTGAAGGACAGGGAGGCCTGTTGTGCTGCAGTCCATGAGGTCACAAAGAGTCAGATATGACTTAGTGACTGAACACACACACAAACACACACACACTTCTCTAAGTGGCAGCTATAACAGGACAGAACACCTCACTGAAATTAATTCTAATGGGGGACGTTCTCTGGTGGTCCAGGTTGGGAACCGCCTGCCAATGCAGGGGACGCAGATTCAATCCCTGGTCTGGGAAAATTCCACACGCCATGAGGCAACTAAGCCCATGTGCCACAACTACTGAAGCCCGTGCTCTACAACAGAAGTCACTGCAACAAAAAGCCCTCGCACCACAATTAAGGAGCAGCCCCCACTAGCCACAACCAGAGAAAAGTCCACGCACAACAACAAAGACCCAGCACAGCCAAAAATTAAACAAATAGATAGACTATTAAAAGAAAAATGCAAAAAGACAATGGCACACCACTCCAGTACTGTTGCCTGGAAAATCCCATAGATGGAGGAGCCTGGTAGGCTGCAGTCCATGGGGTCGCTAAGAGTCTGACACAACTGAGCAACTTCACTTTCACTTTCCACTTTCATGCATTGGAGAAGGGAATGGCAACCCACTCCGGTGTTCTTGCCTGGAGAGTCCCAGGGACGGAGAAGCCTGGTGGGCTGCCGTCTATGGGATCACACAGAGTCGGACACGACTGAAGCAACTTAGCAGCAACAAACATAAAAGAATAAATAAAACTTACTGAGAATCGCTGGATAAAATGTAGTACATTACCTTTAGAAAATAAGGATATTAGCTGACAGTGAAAAGGTATTATGCTTGTAATGAAGCACATGTTAAAAACTTTACGTAATTTTCAAAACTGTATGTTGAAGTCTTACTTAGTTTTGAAAATACCATCACATACATCATCTTATCCAAACCTTACATTCTATGAGATATAAGTAAGTATTCCTATTCTTGTTTCACAAACTAAAAAGTTCAAGTCTGAAAGAGATGATTAGTTTTTAAAAAGGAAACCTGAACTACAACTTTAGACCTTTAAACTCACTCTATTGTTCTGATCATTGCAATATAATCTCTCCAGGCAAAAGACACTAATTAAAAAGCTTATAATAAATTAAATTTTTTAAAAAAATCTCATAAAAAGTCCCAAATCAACCTCACATTATAGTAAATTCAAAAGTTTACTACTGAAAGTATGATCCTTGGGCCACAACATAACCTGAGAATTTCTTTAAAAATGTACAATCATAAACCTACCCAGAATCAGAATCTACATTTTACCACAATCTCCAGATGATCTACATGAACAATAAAATTTAACAAGGATCAAGAACAGTTTAAAAGAACTTTTCACAACGATAAAAATGTTTTACATATCCACTGTCTATGTGGCTATCATATTGGACAGATCAAGAACATTTCAAACTAGAATTCTGCCTAAATATAATTTCTTACCCACTAAATAAAATAAGCCTGTTACCGTAACATGTACTCTTTCACTAGACACTGTCAGCAATACATACAGACTAAACCATTTTTTTTTAAAACATAACTCAAAATGTATAGCTTCCTAGAGACATTTGGAGTAAGACTTATGTTGTTATAGAGTAAGTCATACATTATTACTGGCTGCATTATATAATTACATTTATAAAAGACTCATTTAATAATCTTCCAATAATTTTAATATGGGCTTTCAAAGAAGAAATGTTCCATTATCTTTAAATTCTGCTTATATAAAACGCTGAGATCTCTGAATAAGCCAGGTAAGTGAAATATTATTATAAAAACTACCTACTACAAGGATGAAGTTAGATTCCCTATTAAATTATAAGAACTAGGTGGAATTTCCTGTTTTAGAAAATGGATGGGACATTTGAATGAATGAATAACAATAAACAATAAACAATTCAAGACCTTCAGTGATTTTGAAGTATTTCAGAACAAAATTTGTGGTAGGTTGGTTGGTTTCCTATTGTTATTATCACTTGGAAATAGAATAACCTTTGATGGAAGAAAATTTTTTGAGATTTCACTAGCTACCCCTAAAACCCACTCCACATGAAAGTGAAGTGAAAGTGAAAGTCACTCAGTCATGTCCCATTCTTTGCTATACAGTCCATGGAATTTTCCAGGCCAGAATATTGGAGTGTTTCAGTTCAGTTCAGTCGCTCAGTTGTGTCCGACTCTTTGCGACCCCATGAATCGCAGCACGCCAGGCTAGTCTTTCCCTTCTCCAGTGGATCTTTCCAAACCAGGAATCAAACAGGGGTCTCCGACATGGCAGGCGGATTCTTTACCAACTGAGCTATCAGGGAAGCTCTAAAATCCACTCCACATAATAATTTGTAATCTAACATTGGACTTTGAATTCCACCCACAGAAAGGAATCATTTATCATACATGGCGTGGAATAAGGTATAATCTACCAGAAGGAGGAAAAAAGGAAGCTACTGCCCATATCCTTCCCCAATGAACTCTAAAAGGAAATATTAACACTCACAACTACAGGAAGATATTAGGATTAGGAAGATCTCATTCTTACCAATGAAGGAAGAAATGAGAAAGAGGATATGAACTCTGCCTGGGACTAATACCATGATGAGATGTAGCACAAAAGAAGCAAAGCCAGTCTGACCTTGAGTTTCCAAAGGGTTAATAAAGGTTAATTTATTAATAAATTAATAAAGGTTATTATTTAACAAAGGTTATTAATAAATTAATAAAGGTTAGGGATAGGCCATCCAGCCTATCCCAACGAACAGTAAAAGACTGAGAATTAAAGGTAGCCAAAGATGGAATTTAGCATCAAGATCTTTAAGTTTGTTTTTCTTATCTATTTACCCATCAAACCTGAAGGTAAGTAAAAATTTTCTATTATACTTTTCTATAAACTATGAGGGACATTCTAAAGTATGGTATTTATGCAAGGACTCTCAAAAATCTAGGGAAATAGCTTTCACAAATATCAAAGGTGTACTGTATATCACTATACAGTATTTGCAGTACAATTAAAGCCTAGTGGATGTTTTATATTTCCACGTGATCTTTGCCAGGATCAGGACATCCAACTCCCTAGAAGAACAGTTCCTTCTCATGAAAAGAAAAAAAGTTTTTAAGAGGTTTAAATACACAAAAGAGAAATTCAAATCCCTCAAGATTTTAATAAAAATAACCTAACAGGTAAGAGTTTAATGTGGATAAGAGACACAGCCTAAAGAACTGGGCAGAGTTTAAAAAACAAAATAGAAAAACTATATCCTCCATCACATACGTTCTAGCCGATTTGCGATTTTCATCGTAACTTTTTTTTTGGTCGTGCTGCACGGCTTGCAGGATCTTAGTTTCCTGACAGGGCTGAATCTGAGCCCTCAGCAGTGAAAGCACAGAGTCCTAACCACTGGACCACCAGGGAATTTCCCTGTCATAAATCATAACTTTAAATAGTTTCTCCAATACTAACAAGAGTTATTTCATTCTTTTAAAAGTATCTCATGAAATTTAAATACCATAAACATATGATACTAATCCCACCTCCCAAAAAAATACCCTCCACATAAACAACTTGTTAACTGTGAAAATGTACATATTTCTGTTTAACCATGTAATTACATTCCACCTAAATATATAATATTATATTACTTGAAAATAAAGACAAAAAAACTCTTCCAAAATGTTTCCAAATCAGCCCTTTAACAATTCACAATTATTCTTGATAAAACCCAACACTAGACAGACTAGACATCAAAAAATCTTTCTGAACATATCTTAGTAGAAATCCTTCTGCTCAGAATAAGTGACTCATTATGAACTGTTCACACAAGAAAACTCTCTCACTGTCAAACCACATGGTTAACATTTAGTAAAACGTATGTGTTCACTAAGTTGCTTCAGTCGTGTCTGACTCTCTGCGACCCTACAGACTGTAGCCAGCCAGGTTCCTCTGTCCAAGGGATTCTCCAGGCAAGAATACTGGAGTGGGTTGCTATGCTCTCCTCCAGGGGATCTTCCCAAGCCAGGAACTAAACCCGACTCTCTTACATCTACTGCAGGCAGGCAGTTCTTTACCACAAGTGCCACCTAGGAATCCCAATAAAATGTATACATCATTCACAAACCTGTTATGTTTCCCAGCTTGGGGAAATATACATAACCTGTGTGTACAATTCAGGTTGCTTTTAAAATCCTTTTAAAACCCTCTGGCCTGGGATTTCCCTTGCAGTCCAGCAGTTAGGATACAAAGCTTCCACTGGAGGGGGCATGGGTTCAATCCCTGATCAGAGAACTAATCCTCCATGCCACACAGCCAAATAAATAAATATTTTTTAAATAAAAAATAATTTTAAAAAAAACCCTCTGGTTCTTAAAACTCCAAATACAATATGAGCACAACTCCTGAGAAGTTGGCCTTTCTCATCAAGTAAATATTGGTATTAAATGTCAGATTAGATGCCACATGACACATAAACTTTAGTACTTATTAAAATAACATGCCTAGCAGAAGAGGACTTCCTAAATATGATACAAAAAGCATAAAAGTCTGAAAAGTTCATTCAGTTCATTAAAATCATGAACTTTTCTCATCAAAAGACTATGAAGAGATGGTAAGACAAGTTAAAAACTGGGAGAGAATATCTGCAAACCATAAATTAACAAATAATTAGTATACAAAATACATAAAGTATACAAAATACATAGTATACAAAATACAAAAATCGATCAGAAAAAAAAGAAGACTCAAAAACAGGCAGAGAACTTAACATACATATCAGAAAAATACAAATGGCTAATGAACATACAAAAAGATGCTCAACTTCAGGAAATGCTAATAAAACAAAGTAGATACCCAAATCTTCCAAACCCAAAAGATTAGAAAAAAATTTAAAAGTCTGACAATATCAAGTGCTGGGGAGGAAGTGAAGCAACCAAAACACACACTGCTGGCTCTCGACTCAGTAAACCACAAGATTCACAAATACCATAAACCAACTCAGTGAGTCAAACACTGGAAGTGTTTAGTAAGCGTTAAGCAACTGACAATGACCAATCCAAATTCTGAGAACACAAGTGGATTACTGCCAAATACAAATTTTGGCCCTTGATGAACCAGGTCTAACCTGACTCAGCAATTATAAAAACTTTTAGTCCTTTACCCAGTTTATACAGTTCATTTTGTTAAGTACAAAATATTCAGGTATTTATTTCCCCCTAGAACTGATGACATCTTAAGTGACTAAAACTGTAATGAACTATTTATCATTCCAATTACGCTATTTCAATGAGAACAAGTAGTTTAAAATGGCATTACTTTTAAAACTCATGCTTATAGTTTAAATTTACTTCATAGGAATTGGAGTGGCCCTGTGACCATGTTAGAGGGGCAAAATGATGTAACAGACAGAGTCAGTGAAGTTCAGTGAAGTTGCTCAGTCGTGTCCGACTCTTTGCAATCACATGAACTGTGGCCTACCAGGCTCCTCCATCCATGGAATTTTCCAGGCAAGAGTACTGGAGTGGATTGGCATTTCCTTCTCCAGGGAATCCTCCCGACCCAGGCACTGAACCCATGTCTCCCACATTGCAGGCAGACGCTTTACCATGTGAGCTAACAGGTAAGAGTAAGGGCACTGAAATTGGACTAAATGAATTTAGAGCAGTAACCTTAGTTTAAGTTACTCAACTTTTCTGATCCTCAGTTTCCTCAATACCTAAAAAGCAAGCCTATCTTTGTCTACCCAAACAAATCATAGGAATAAAAGTGAGATGATGTAAAGTGTTTAACAATGCCTAGCTCATTAATATAGACCCAGTGTTAGCATCTATCCCTCTGTAAATCTAGGTCTCATCTAAAATTTTTAAAATCTGAAATGTTAACTCTCAATTCACAGGAAAATAATATTCTTACATTCAAATTATTTTCAAATACTACAAGACATCATGTGCTATGAAAAGCAACACCCTGATTACATCTTTCTCTAACTGAAAGGCTCTTTTCCTATAAGAAACTAGATTCTGGAAAAGAGGACAGATTTTCAGTTATCTTCACGACACAGAAATAAGGATTCTCATGCTATGTGGGAAACTAAATCCAATTGATTTCAAGCTTCAATTCAAAGTTTTCTTGATTCTAAGAAGCTTATTTAATACTTAATGGTGGAGGTGGTTGTTTAGTCACTAAGCTGTGTCCGATCCTTTTGCAACCTCCTGGACTGCAGCTCTTTAGGCTCCTCTGTCCAATGGATTTCCCAGGCAAGAATACTGGAGTGGGTTGCCATTTTCTTCTCCAGGGAATCTACCCCACCCAGGGATCAAACCAGAGCCTCCTGCACTGGCAGGCAGATTCTTGACCAATGGGCCACCAGGGAAGTCCTAATACTTACAGTACTGCATGCTAACTTTTGCATTTCTTGAGAAAGGCTATCTGAAGAAAATTACCTGTAATGATGACCAGATAGTAGCTTGGTTTTGGTTTTGGTAAGTCTGTGGAAAATATGGTTATGCTTTAAACAATCTACATATGGAAAAACCTCACGTTCAACAATATAATTAAACAACAGGAAAAATGTATAATACTGACAACTACACTCCAGTAATGAAGATACATTTATAATGCTGAAAAAATTCAGAGAAATTTGAATTAAACTTCAGGAATCCTCATTTTAAATACCTTACCATTGTCGAGATATCAAAGAAAAGTCACACAAAGTGATATTTGCCAACCCAAGAAATGGGAACTAACAACTACTGATGAGAACTCGTCACAGACGTAATACAATCATATCAGGATACTGTCTTCTTCAGAAGAAAAAGAAAAGCTTTCAGATATACAAAAAATATGTCATGATGAAAAAAAAAGTATGTTATGATGAAATACTGAGTCAAATACTACACAATGGAAAAATTCAGGAAGTTCTTATATTTACATAATTTCCTTCCTTAGTCTTCATTTCCAAAAAAACATTTTTTCTTCCAATGAAGCTGTACAGTGATAGAGTCTCACTAGAGAAACATTAATTTTCCCATTTCCATAGTTATAATGACTTATTAATGCAACACAAAGTAGGCAGTAATAAACATTGAATAAGTCACAAATGAACAGGATGGATTAGAAAAAAACTTTAATTTTTAAAAACCTACTATAAAAACACACCAAAAAAATCCTACGTTATAAAGTAGGTTAATGTAGACAAAGGAATTCTTTTAGACCTCGGACATTTTACATTCTTTGCTACAAAATAATACAGAAACTTTAACTTTCCGTTTGGGACACTTACAAGAAAGAACTGGCTATCACTAAAGACTAAGTGCCCTGTTTTTCTTATCATCAAATCTGGCAAAATTCTAAAGAGAAATATCTATCAAATCTACTCAAATTCTAAAACACTGATAATTAGAACTGAGGAAAGAAGCCCCATTAAGTGGAATGAGAACAAAGGCTACTTAACAGATAACTACCAAATCTGTTTTTGCAACACTCCATGGAGTTTAAAAACTCTTCAAATTTTATCTCACTTTAATATAAAATGTATTTTTATGGCCAGCCACACTTTAAACGTGTGGAGACAACACAAAGGTCAGAGATCACTATTAGAGATCAAATAAATGAACTATAACTTCATATTTCACAAGAAAGATTAGGAACTGTTTCTGAAGTCCAGGTGGAGTGGACAGATAAGTCTCTACCCAAGAAACAAAAGCAGCAAGAAGACCAGGCAATGTCGAATATATCCCCAAAGATCACTCTCCCCGAGTCTGGTCTCCTCCCTTTCCCCCTAATCTCATCGCCTCAGAGAAAACTAAATCTGTATCTCAGGTCCGCAGCTCACCCTCAACTCCCCATCACTCACCTTTACTAAAACCTAGGTCCCTCGGTCTCCCCGACATCCTCTATTTCCCACAGAGCTCTCGTTCCAGACAGCTACGTACTGCGCCTATTTTCCAGCAGAACATTAGTCCCCTTAATCCGAACTCACTTATCTTTCCGCATCCCATCTGCCCTCCGCCCCTTCAATGCTGGTCCCCTCACCCCGTCCCTTCTCCCAGAATCCTTCCCAAGTCACCCATCCCTGGCTCTTGGCCTTCACACCCCCTGAGCTGCAGCTCCTTCATTCCACTCCGTCTCCAGCTTCCTCCCTGTCCCTCCCCCATCCGTCTCCCGGTACCGGCTCCCACTCCCAACTCCGCCCCTCTCCTACCTCCCCGAGCGAGAGGCCCCCTCACCTGAATGCCGCAGCCGCCGTGCCAGAAGCCGAAAGGTGCTGCCGCCGACCGGCCTCCCTGGCTCGGTCCCTGCTGAGCTCCTGACGGCCCCTAGGAAGAGCGAACACTACCACCTCCAACTCTGCCCGCCCCGGGCCAGACCGTCACCGTAGTCACCGCCAGTACCACAGCCGCCATGTTGAAGTCCCACTTCCCTCCTCCTTCCCCTCACCGCTCCTCCCTTTTGGGCGTCTGACGTCGTGGCGTCGTGCCCCACCCCTCGAGCCAATGGGAGGAGTCATGGTGACGTAGCTAATTTCCCCTAGGAGTCAACATCTGCTTGTATCTGGAGGGTTGCAATTTGAACAAGTGAACCCGACTCACTAGAGGGTTGGAGGAAAGCTGCGGGGGTCACCGAGAGGGTAATGCGTAGGGGTTGGAAGAGCCTCCCAGGAGGAAGCCCGCGATCCCTGAATCTCAAAGAGAAGCACAAAGGCTTTCCAAGGGGACCAACTTAGATCAGAATGTCTGGCTTCAGATCCTGAGTCATGGACTTGGTACAAAGTCCTACCCTTTCTGGGCCTCACTTTCCCAATTTATAAATTGTAAGGGATCAGGATCCTATAAGGCCTTTTCAGAACAGACCTCTACCCATGTCCTCCTCCTGCCTTTTGTCTGTAGAAAAATTTAGTCAAGGAATAAATTTAATCAGACAAGTGGAAAAAATACAGAAGGAAAGGAAAACAGTTAAGCATTACAAACTAATACTTTAGCCATTAAACGAAGTTGAGGACCTTTAGTTCTTCCTCAAGGACTATAGAAAATATTCTGAGCTGTCATTTAAGCTGTCTTGCAGATACTGAAGCCCCTACCCCCGCCCCTCACCCCACACCACCACCACCACCGAGTGGAAGAAGTTAATTATAGGCAAGCGAGAAGGAAATGGCAACCCACTCCAATATTCTTGCCTGGAGAATCCCATGGATAGAGGAGCCTGGCAGGCCATGGTCCATGGGGTCTCAGAGAGTCAGACACAACTGAAGCGTCTAAGCACACAGACAAGCTCATAGACCCCAAACAAGTTGGAACCAAAAGGTTTTGATTACCTCATCACCATCCAATCATAAGAATGCCCACAAACTGACCACGCCCCACTTCTTAGAAGGCAATAAAACTCCTTACTACCCCCACCAGGGTGGGACACATAATCTTGAGGACATAAGCCCACTGTGCCCCTTTTGCCTGACAAAACAATAAAGCTGTTATTTTCTACTTCACCCAGAACTCTGTCTCCCTGTTTCTGTTAGGCACTAGTGATCAGAGGCCAAATTTCAGCAACAAAATGAATGGGTTGAAAGGTGACCTCTAATAAATCTCCCCCCAATTCTGACATTCAGTGGGTTTAAACCAGGTAATCCAATCCCAAACCTTTACTTCCTCTGTCCTAGAATCAGGTGCCTGGATGTTCACAACTGAATGAGATCAATCTATGTTCCAAAAAGTTCCTAGCTGGTGGGAGAAATAGAAGCATAAACAGTAACTCCAGAAAAAGAATGACAGTGGCTTCAGTTGCTCTGGAAAAAAAATGAGTTTTAGCTAAAGGGTTAGGAAAGATTTACATCTCTACACTTTCTTGGTTCTACAGGTAAAGAATGTATACATTCTGGTATCTAATTCTCTAGCCCTATTTTCTCTCTAGAACTCCAGAGCATTTAATTGTATTTTGAAGAGTGCAGCAGTTTTATTGACAGAAGGTGGGTATTCCAGAAGGGGGGCAGTCAAAATGAACAGAGAATAGGAAATCATCAATTCTGGACAACTTACCTACTTAATTCAAACACAGCCACAGAAGGCTTGTGGAGAGAGCAGTGATCTGAGCAAATCTCCTCAATAGGAGAATTTAAATGGTTCAGTTCAGTTCAGTCGCTCAGTTGTGTCCGACTCTTTGCGACCCCATGAATCGCAGCACACCAGGCCTCCCTGTCCATCACCAACTCCCGGAGTTCACTCAGACTCACGTCCATCGAGTTGGTGATGCCATCCAGCCATCTCGTCCTCTGTCGTCCCCTTCTCCTCCTGCCCCCAATTCCTCCCAGCATCAGAGTCTTTTCCAGTGAGTCAACTCTTCACATGAGGTGGCCAAAGTACTGGAGTTTCAGCTTTAGCATCAGTCCTTCCAAAGAATACCCAGGACTGATCTCCTTCAGAATGGACTGGTTGGATCTCCTTGCAGTCCAAGGGACTCTCAAGAGTCTTCTCCAACACCACAGTTCAAAAGCATCAATTCTTCGGCGCTCAGCTTTCTTCACAGTCCAACTCTCACATCCGTACACGACTACTGGAAAAACCATAGCCTTGACTAGACGGACCTTTGTTGGCAAAGTAATGTCTCTGCTTTTGAATATGCTATCTAGGCTGGTCATAACTTTCCTTCCAAGGAGTAAGCATCTTTTAATTTCATGGCTGCAGTCACCATCTGCAGTGATTTTGGAGCCCAAAAAAGTAAAGTCTGACACTGTTTCCACTCTTTCCCCATCTATTTCCCATGAAGTGATGGGACCAGATGCCATGGTAGCAGTGAATAAAATGGATTGGAGACTACCAGGTAGACTTCTTTGTGTGCCTGCATGCTTAGTCGTGTCCAGCTCTTTTGCGATCCCATGGACTGTAGCCTCCAGGCTCCTCTGTCCATAGCATTTTCCAGGCAAAAATACTGGAGTGTGTTGCCATTTCCTCCTCTAGGCGATCTTCTCAACCCACGGATCAAACCCAAGTCTACTGTGTCTCCTGCATTAGCAGATGGATTCTTTACCCTTGAGCCACCTAGGAAGCCCAAATATTTATTTATTCATTTTAGTTGCTTCAGGTCTTAGTTACAGAATATAGGATCTTTCTTTGTGGCATGCGGACTCTGCAGTTGCCCAATCTTAGTTGCCATTTGCCTTGGGGGATCTTAGTTTCCTGACCAGTAATTGAACCTTTGTCCCCTGTGTTGGAAGGTAGATTCTTAACCACTAGACCACCAAGAAAGTCTGGTAGACTTCTACATTTAGTGAAATACTTACACCTGGACTAAAATAGAGACAGTGGGAATGAAGACTAGATCAACTGGAACAAGACTTGGGAAATAGACTCACAAGATTTAGAGACCTTCTATATGGGAGCAGCAATCATGAAGAGGAAAGAGCCAAGTTTTGGGGGTGTCTTATTAACAGAAGTAAGACCTAACTTTTATTGAAGTACCAAGGGAAATAACAATGAGTGTAGCTGGCCAAACTGAGATTAGGATGATGGCAGATTTTCTGGACAGACGCTCAGAAGGAAATGTGAGCTTGGAAATCAGGAAGGAGATAAGGAGCACATAGGTATAGAATAGTGGTACTCCTTAAACAAATGAATTTTTCATTCATTTATCCAGCAAGTATTTATTGAATGCCTGCAGTATGCCAGGCATTGTTCTATGCACTGGTGCTACAACATTATATAAAAAGACTTCCTGCTGCACCCCCCCCAAAAAAAAACCGCTGCTCTCACAAATCTTACATTTTAGAGGAAAATAATAATAATAATGGTTACAGTTGTTACAAAGAATAAAGCAGGGAAAGGGGATAGAAAATATCCAGGATTGAAATGTATAAAGGATGGCTAGGGAAAGATGGCATCTGAGAAAAGACCTGAAGGAAGTGAGGAAATGAGTTAGGCACATACCTAGGACGACAAAATGCCAGGCCAAGGTACAAAGTACTTTGTACATCTCAGTACAAAGGCCTGAGATGAAAGCTCACCTTCTATATTCTAGGAGCAATAAGCAACCCAGTGTGGCTGGCATGGAGTGACCAATGAAGAGAATAATGGGAGCCGAAAGCAGAGAGGTAACAGGAGGCTAAATCACATAGGGATTTGTAGATCATTTTATGGACTTTGGCTTTTTAAGTAAGCTGAAAGCCATTGGAGAGTTTTGAGCAGAAAAGGAAAATGATCAAAATTTTAATCAGGATACTCTAGTGACAAGACTGAGCATAAACCAAAGAAGGACAAGCACAGAAGAAGAAAGACCACTTAGAGGTTATTTCAGTAGCCCAGGCACGAAATGACAGTGCTGTAGACTGAGAGGCAATAGCAGTGAAAGTGATAAGAAATGGTCAGGTTATGGGTACATTTTGAAGGTAAAGCTGTAAGAATTTGCTCACAGATTAGATGCACAGTGTGAGAAAATCAGAAGACTCAAGGATGACTTTTAAAGTTTTTGACCTGAGTCAAATTTTTGCACGTATGGCTAGAAGAATGGAAAATGAGATTAATTAAAATTTCTGGAACTGGGACCCTTTGGAACATTGACAAATAGGGCATGGGGAGATAAAGAGAGATGCAAAGGTAGTAGCAAGAAGTAGAAAAGGAATGAGAAGACCATGGTGCCATGGAGGATTAGGAAGGAAAACCCTCTGGAGGACTGGGCGTGTGCCTCTCCTCTCAGAGTAGGACTCTCTGAGACCAGAGACAAACCTCCTCCATCAGACAGGGGCTTTCTGAGATTCCTCATCAGCCTTGGTCTCCTGATCTAGTAATTTTTCTTCTCTATCTTCTTGCTTTAAGTGGGGACCAAGTAGCTAACCAGGGCTTCCCAGGTGGTGCTAGTGGTAAAGAACCTGCCTGTCAATGCAGGAGACTTAAGAACTGTGGGTTCAATCCCTGGGTTGGGAAGATTCCCTGAAGGAGGGCATGACAACGTATTCCAATATTCTTGCCTGGAGAATCCTGTGGACAGAGGAGCCTGGAGGGTTACAGTCCATAGGGTCGCAAGGAGTAGGACACGACTGAAGCGACATAGCATGCACACAAGTCGGTGACCGCCTACTCCTGAGTAAGCCTGCCATGTCCCCACAGCCTCCATGGAGGCAACTCATCCTTAAGAAATGGAAAAATGGGATTTCTGTGGTGGTACAATGGTAAAGAATCCACCGGACAATGCAGGAAACACGAGTTTGATTCCTGGTCCAGGAAGATCCCACATGCCTTGGAACAACTAAGTTCGTGTGCTACAACTATTGAGTCTGTGCTCTAGAGCCCTGCAAGCTGCCACTACTGAGCCCACGTGCAGCACTACTGAAGCCTGCTCACCCTACAGCCTGTGCTCCACAACCAGAGAAGTCACCGCAGTGAAAAGCCCTCCCACTGCAACGAAGAATAGCCCCCACTTGCCTCAAGTAGAGAAAAGCCTGACAGCAACAAAGATCCAGCACAGTCAAAAATAAACAAATAAGTAAAAAGTATTTACAAGAAAAAAAGAATCCACCTGCCAATGCAGGGGCACAGGTTTGATCCCTAGTCCAGGAAGACCCCACATGCTGTGGGGCAGCTTAGGCCCTTACGCCACAACTACTGAAGCCCACACACCTAGAGCCTATGCTCTGCAGAGAGAAGCCACTTCGATGAGCAGCCTGCACATCACAGCTGGAGAGCAGCCCACTCGCCCAAACTAGAGAAAAACTTCACACACCAAAGAAGACCCAGTACAGCCAAAATCAACAAATAATAAATCTTTTAAAAAAAGAAATGGAAAGGCATAGAGAACTGTATTCAGTTTACCATGATAAACCATAGTGAAAAAGCATATTACCAAAAAAAGAATGTGTATATATATATGTATATATACACGTATATATACATATATATATATACACACACATATCAGTTCAGTTCAGCTCAGTTGCTCAGTCATGTCCGACTCTGCGACCCCATGAATTGCAGCACGCCAGGCCTCCCTGTCCATCACAAACTCCCGGAGTTCACCCAAACCCATGTCCATCGAGGCAGTGATGCCATCCAGCCATCTCATCCTCTGTCGTCCCCTTCTCCTCCTGCCCCCAGTCCTTCCCAGCATCAGGGTCTTTTCCAATGAGTCAACTCTTCGCATGAGGTGGCCAAAGTATTGGAGTTTCAGCTTCAACATTGGTCCTTCCAATGAACATCCAGGACTGATCTCCTTTAGGATGGACTGGTTGGATCTCCTTGCAGTCCAAGGGACTCTCAAGAGTCTCCTCCAACACCACAGGTCAAAAGCATCAATTCTTCAGCGCTCAGCTTTCTTCACCATCCAACTCTCACATCCATACATGACTACTGGAAAAACCATATATAAAAAACTGAATCACTTTCCCATACAGAAGAAATTAACAGAACATCATAAATCAACTACACTTTAATTTTTTAATTTAAAAGAATATTTAAAAAAAGAAATGGAAAGAAAGTGGGGAAGTTTTCTAGAAAAACAAATAGTTCTTAATCTTCCTAGGAGTGACTCATACTTGTCAGTTTCCAAGTGTGGATTCCGATGGTAATCCAATGAGTACCTGGGGTCAGAAGATGGTGAACAGGGTGCCAGTCCTCTACTTTTCCTCTCCTGTGTCTTTCCGTCACAGTGCCAGCATACCTGTTGGCTTAGCAGGAGCACTCCAGGCAAGCAGCACCAAGTTTGCATTCCTCCTGCTTTTCCTCTTCTTTCTCTCTCCCTTCATACACTAGGATTTGGGGCATTTAAGAGAAGAGACAGGAAAGACATACAAGCAGCTCTACACTCTTTCATTCATTTAGACATCCAACATTGACAAAGTCCTACTATGTGCCAGGCGCCATGAGTCTATAAAGATGCTCTAAAGACGGTTAAGTAAGGAAATTAGAGAGGTGTACAGATAATGATGTACATTGAGCGCCAAAGAATTGATGCTTTTGTTCTGTGGAGTTGGAAAAGACTCTTGAGAGTCTCTTGGACTGCATGGAGATCAAACCAGGCAATGCTAAAGGAAA
Organism: Bos indicus x Bos taurus; assembly: GCF_003369695.1. Taxonomy (NCBI): domain Eukaryota; kingdom Metazoa; phylum Chordata; class Mammalia; order Artiodactyla; family Bovidae; genus Bos; species Bos indicus x Bos taurus. The sequence continues at coordinate 75,539,102 of NC_040083.1, read as the reverse complement.
TTAGTCCTGAATATTCATTGGAAGAACTGATGTTGAAGCTGAAGCTCCAATACTTTGGCCACCTGATGCGAAGAGCCAACTCATTAGAAAAGACCCTCATGCTGGGAAAGATTGAAGGCAGGAGGAGAAGTATATACAATTTATATAATGACAATACAAATTGGTGAAAATTTTTTGTAGAGCTATTTGGCAGTGACTATCACAATACATTGTGGAATTAAAAAAGCAAATTGCAGAATAATGCATATTGTATTCATTTTTGTAAAATAAAACTACATATAGATAGATATTAAATGCCTAGATTAAAATCTGAAAGGAGAGAATTCCCTGGTTAAGGGTCCTTCTTCCAGTGCAAGGGACATAAGTTTGATTCCTTCTTCCAATGCAAGGAACTACGATCTCACATGCTTTGGGGTAACTAAGACCATGCACCACAACAAAAAACATGCCACGATGAAGATCCCACATGCCGCAACTAACACATGACTCAACACAGCCGGAACAAGTAAGTAAATATAAAAACTGAAAGTATACACACAGAGCTATCAACAGTGGCTCTGGGGTGGGGCAGGACTTAGCTGAAGGAAGATGGGCAGCAGGACATGGAACCAAGAAAGGATGGGAAGTAGAAATCATGTATTACAAAGGATGGCAGGCCCTGCTGGGAAATACTCCCAGTTACAAGAGAGAGGAAGAATCACCGGGACTTCTCCCTTCCCCCTTTTCTGCCAGTGCCTCACTGGCAGTGAATGAATCTAGCTAGTATTCACTTAGCAAAGGAGCTTGGAAATGCAGTTTTCATGAGAAAACAGAGACTTGGCTTGGAAATGACAATGTTATGATCAATTTCAAAAAGTTATTGTGTAGTTCACAAAATCAGTGAGAGAAATGGATATGAAAAATAGGAGAAAACAACAGAAGGCAAGGGAAGAGTCTTTCTGTGAAAGAATAAAAGTAAATAGTAGGGCTTTTCTGGGGCTTCCCAGGTATCTCCATGGTAAAGAACCTTCCTGCCAGTGCAAGAGGTGTGGGTTCGATCCCTGGGTGGGGAGACCCTAGAAAAGGAAATGGCAACCCACTCCAATATTTTCGCCTGGGAAATTCCAGGGACAGAGGAGCCTGGCAGACTACAGTCCATAGAGTCGCAAAGAGTTGGACATAACTCAGCAACTAAACAGCAACAACAAGGGCTTTCCTGGTGGTCCAGTGGTTAAGACTCTCCCTGCCAATGCGGGAGAGGAGATGTGGCTTCAATCCCTGGGCCAGTAAGATTCCACATGCCATGGGGCAACTGAACCTGTGTGCCACAACTGAGTCCAACCTCTAGAGCCTGTGCTCTGCGACAAGAGAAGGCACCTCAATGAGAAACTCACACACCAACTAGAGAGTAGCTCCCGCTCATCTCAACTAGAGAAAGTCCAAGCGCAGCAACGAAGACCCAGCATAGCCAAAGAAAAAAAAAAAGACCAGGTTGGTGGCCCAGTGGTGGGGACTTGGTGCTTACATTGCCAGGGCTCACGTTCAATCCCTGGTTGCGGAACTAAGCCATGTGGCAAAAAAAAAAAAAAAGAATTTTTGGAGGAAGACAAACATGTAAACAGACAACTACAGTAGAGTTAATTGCAGCAAGCTCAAGGGCAAGGCCGGCCACTAAACTGTGCCTTGTGTAAGATAGAAAAAGGCACCCTCTTTGAGTGGATGCAGTGCCAGGGTTTACAATTTGGCAGGCTGAATGCAGCTGGATTTTAGCTCTCTGGACCCTCAGCCAGGCACTTTCATACAGAGAATGAAGTGAATATCCATGCACAGCTGCGTGGCTTAAGGAGACGCCTATGAAGGAGAGTGGGGTTTCATAGGTGGCTCAGTGGTAAAGAATCCACCTGCATTGCAGGAGCCACAGGAGACGCGGGTTCAATTCTTATGTTGAGAAGATCCCCTGGAGGCAGATATGGTAACCCACTACAGTATTCTTGCCTGGGGAATCTCATGAACAGAGGAGCCTGATAGTCCATAGGGAGCTACATTCCATAGGATCACAAAGAATCTGACAATACCGAAGAGACTTAGCACACATGCACAGAGGTAGCCTATAAGGATATACACCTGTGGAGCAGGAAGCTCTGGGAGCCCAGCCTCCTGGCCCGGAACATTATTAGAAACCTCAGTGATTTCATTTGTTTCTGGTGCTAACTATGACAAGGAGTTGGCAAAGAGAACCCCTGGAAATTTGGAAAGGCTCCTTTGGAAGGCAAAATTGACAGATGGTGTTTACAGCTTTGCTTTGGTTCTCCCATCAGAGTGAATGCCAGATGTTTTCCTTGGTTTCCAAGACAGTGTGTGAGATCTAAAAGGCTCCTTTGCCCAAAAATAATGAAACATCAGTAAGAGTTAAGCATGAGTATCTCAGCAAGCGAATTAATTGTGTGCCCAAGGTCAGCAAAATTTGATTTGTTGCCATGTGAATCCAAGGTTTAGTGTCAGCATTCTAGTCATTAATGTAACAGAATCAGTGTCCCATAGTAAAGGGGTGGTTGGATATATCCATATGAGACCATGTCATGCAGCCATCAAAAAGGATGTTATAAAAGACAAAATTATCGACACAGTAAGATCAGTGGTTGCCAAGGTTTGAAGAAGGGGAATGAGTAGGTGAAATACATGGCATTTTAGGGCTGTATCTATATGATACTGTAATGGTGAACACATAACATGCATTTGTCAAAATCTGCAGAACTGCACAGAGTGAACCTTAATGTAAACTACAGACTTTAGCCAATTACAGTGCTTCAATACTGGTTCACTAATTGTAACAGATGTACCACACTAACGTAGTATGTTAATAGTAGGGGAAACTGCAGTGGAGCTGGGGGAATATGGGAACTCTGCACTATCTACTCAATTTGTTTCTGTAAACCTAAAACTGTTCTAAAAAAAGGATGTTCCAGAGAATGTAAAAATGAGAAGATTAGTCTAAAACATTACTAAGTTAAAAAAGAACTACTAACAATGTCTACAATATGGTCTCATTTTTGTAACATGATATATACATGCACAATATAATTTTGAATCTGAAATTCTGAAAGCACATATGCCAAAATATTTACAGTCGTTAAGTCAGAGGAAAGATTACGGGTAATTTCTAATTTCTTTTTGTTTGCTTATTTGAAAATGCTTCTGAACATTTTTTATTACACAAATGCATGAATACTTTCCTGTTGTAAATGGTTCAAACAATAGGAAGCATATTTTAGGACCGTTGTGTGCTTCCCCATATGTCCACCCTTCAAAAGTGAAGTGTTCATTCCCCCAGCTGCTAGGAGTGTTAATGACTGATCATTTGCAGTTAAGTTCCCCAGGTAACCTTACCTGAGGTTCATTTCAAATCATGCCTTTTTACCCAGGGCAGCCCACACTCAAAGACTAATCGACACAAGGACATAAAGGCCCAGTTACCTTGGCTCCAAATAGAGACAATTCTCCAGGTCCATCCTAACTGCAGTGCTCTGCCTGGAATAGCACGAAGCTCTTTTGTGAATGCCTTTCAGCCCATAACTTTTTCTGCCCAAACTTGCTTCCTTCACCGTCCCACAATGAACCTCAAAGTTCTCAACAATAAACTTTCAGGATTCAAATCTCTGCTACTTGGAGAACCTGACTGACAGGGATAGGGGCCAGGAGTGAGCCAAGAAAGCAAACTCTAAAATGGGATTTCATACATATGAATAGCCTGGTGAGCTACAGTCCATGGGGTTGCAAAGAGTCGGGCACAACTGAGCATGCACAGGCATGCTCACACACCATCAGTTTAGTTCAGTTCAGTCGCTCAGTCGTGTCTGACTCTTTGCAACCCCATGAATCACAGCACGCCAGGCCTCCCTGTCCAAACTCCTGGAGTTCACTCAAACCCACATCCATGGAGTCGGTGATGCCATCCAGCCATCTCATCCTCTGTCGTCCCCTTCTCCTCCTGCCCCCAATCCCTCCCAGCATCAGAGTCTTTTCCAATGAGTCAACTTTTCGCATGAGGAGGCCAAAGTACTGGAATTTCAGCTTTAGCATCATTCCTTCCAAAGAACACCCAGGACCAATCTCCTTTAGAATGGACTGGTTAGATCTCCTTGCAGTCCAAGGGACTCTAAAGAGTCTTCTCCAACACCACAGTTCAAAAGCATCAATTCTTCGGCGCTCAGCTTTCTTCATTGTCCAACTCTCACATCCATACATGACCACAGGAAAAACCGTAGCCTTGACTAGACGGACCTTTGTTGGCAAAGTAATGTCTCTGCTTTTCAATATGCTATCTAGGTTGGACAAAACTTTCCTTCCAAGGAGTAAGCATCTTTTAATTTCATGGCTGCAGTCACCATCTGCAGTGATTTTGGAGCCCCAAAAAATAGTCTGACATGATACAGCACACCATAAGTCTAGTTAAATATATTGTCAAAGATAAACAAAGCCAGACACTAGTTAAGGTGAAAAGGACAAATTTTTATCTTTAACATACTATTGCAACTGGGAAGGGAGTTCAGCATGAACCAAGCTCAGCTTTGACTGGTAGAGAAGTGACAAGGAGAGAATGAGGGAGAAGACAGGGGGAAAGGTAGAGAATTGAGTAAACTCAGGGAATTGAAAAATTACAAAGGGCTGGTCAGTGTAAATGCCAATTAAAGCAACTATGTCTGTTTCTGGCCATTATCTAAGTCAGGATTCTATCCTTACACAGAGTGTGGGAGAGCCTTATCTATTCTGATGATTACATTTCAAAGGAATGGCTTTCAGTCCTTGAGAAAGACACTATGGAGTTATAAGAGATAAAGATACATCTCAAAGGGACAGGAGAAAGACTCATAATTGTAAGCCCTTTTTAGTAAATGCTCTAAGAAAGGGTGGTCAGGGGCCTATTGTCAGGTGTGGGATAAAACAAAACAAATTTTTTTTTGGTAACTGAGTTTTCTCAGGCACTTTAAGGAGGATTATTCTAGGGCTGCTCCCTTGAGCTGTTAGAAACAATGTTAGTGTTTTGTAAGACTTTCAATGTGAGGGAAGGGGACTGAAAAAATAATTTGTGCTAAGAGTCTATAGTTTTTATAGGCTCAAATTGAGTCCTAAACAAGAAGAGGGCTCAGAGGAGCCTGGCTAGAATTTAATCAAAGACAGCCTTTGTCAGACTGTAAGAGAACTGTCAGCTGAACAAGTCCCAGAGCTCACACGGGGCTGGAGGAGTTCAGTTTTCAACCAGAAAGGAGAACCCATTGAAAATGTGGGGAATTTAGTAGAGATCCCCAGAGAATCTCACACTTAGTTATACTGAACCAGCCTTAGAGAAAAAGCTGCTCTAGACTTTCCATAATAAAGGTTAAAAATAAGCCTTGAAAGGATCAAGCTTATCTGAAAGTAATTTAACAGCAAGCCAAAACAAAAGTCAATGCTACTAAAAGGGGGGAAACCCAGACTCTCAACAATGTTATATTCACAATCTCTGGCATGAAAGTTTTTTAAATGCAAGACATACAAAGAAGCCAAAAAAAATGTGACCCAGAACCAGGAGGAAAAAAAAAATCATTATCCAATCAAAAAATGGGCAGAAGACCTAAACAGACATTTCCCCAAAGATGATATATAGATGGCCAACAGAAATATGAAAAGATGCTCAACATGGCTAATTGTAAGAGAAATGCAAATCAAAACTACAATGAGATACAACCTCACTCCAGTCAGAATGGCCACCATACCAAAAAGTCTACAAATAACAAATGCTGTAGAGTATGTGGAGAAAAGAGAACCCTCCTACCCAGTTGGTGTGAATGTAAGTTGGTGCAGCCAGTATGGAAAATAATACAGTGGTTTCTCAAAAAACTAAAATAGAAAAAAAAAAAAAAAACTAAAATAGAGTTGTCATATGATCCAGTAATCCCACACCAGGACATATATCTGGACAAAACTATAATTCAAAAAGATAAATGTACCCTATGTTTATATCAGCCTTATTCACAATAGCCAAGACATGGAAACAAAATGGCCATCAAAAGATGAATGGAGAAAGAAGACATGGTACCATATGTACAATGGAATACTACTCAGACACAAAAAAGAATGAAATAATGCCATTTGTAGCAACGTGGATGAACCCAGAGATTATTGCGTTAAATGAAATACATCAGAAAGAGAAGGACAAATATCACATGAGATCACTTGTATGTAGAATTTAAAATTTAACACAAATGAATTTATCTAAGAAACAGAAGCAGACTCACAGACATAGAGAACAGATTTGTAGTTGCCAAGGGGGAGGGGAGGGGAGGGAAAGATGGAGTGGGCATTTGGATGCAAATTAATATGCATAGAGTGGATGAACCACAAAGTCCTACTGTATAACACTGGTAACTATATTCAGTATCCTGGAGTAAACTACAATGGAAAAGAATACAAAAAAGAATGTGTGTATATATATATATATTTTTTTAACTGAATCACCTCTCTGTACATCAGAAATTAACACAACATTGTAAATCAACTATAAGAAAAAAATTAGTCATTAGAAAAATAGGTGGTAGAATTAACAGGCAAGGACTTTAAAAGATTTATTATAAATATGCTCAAAATGTTTAAAGAAAAGTGTGAACATAATGGAGTGAGATGGGAGATGTAAAAGAAGAACAAAGTCTTACTTCTAGGCATGGAAACTACAATAGGCCAAAAGAAAATTTTACTGGATGATAAAATAGCAGATTAGATAGTACTAAAAGGAGACGCCAATGAAACGGATGTCATTGCAATAGAAAGTATACAGTATAAAACACAAGGGAAAATAAGACTGGAAAAAAAATGAATAGAGTCTCACTCCTCTGTGAGACAATACATAGTGTTCTAATACATGTGTAATTGGAGTCCCAGGAGGAGTCAGGAAAATTTTTTTAATAATGTCTACATTTTCTTAATTTTTCTGAAAAACCATTTATCCAATTAGGATGAAGACAAACCATACCAAGGCACATTCCTGGAAAACAGTAAGATAAAAAATAGTCCTAAAGGCAATCAGAAAAAAAAAAAAAAAAAGAAATAAAAGAAAAAGAAAATACATAGGAATAGATATAAGAAAGATCAAAGATCTCTCAACTGAAATTATGCAAGCCAGGCAACAGAATGACATCAATGAAGTTTTTAGTTGCAACCCATAATTCTCTACTCACAAAAAATATCCATCAAAAATGAAGGGAAAAAAATGAAGGAAAAAATAGCACATTTAAAAAGTGGTTATACATCTAAAGGAATATTTTCAGCCATAAAAAAGGAAATTCTGGGAATTCCCCTGCAGTTCAGTAGTTAGGACTCAATACTTTCACTGCTGTAGGCTCAGGTTCAATCCCTAGTTGGGGAACTAAGATCCCACAAGCAGCACAGAGCAGGCAAAAAATAATTTTTTTTGACATGCTACAATATAGATGAATTTTGAAGACACTTTAAGTAAAATAAGCCAGTCACAAAAGGATAAACATTTTATGATTCCACTTACACGAAGTATCTAGAGTAGTCAAATTCATAGAGACAGGAAGTAGAATGATGGTTGCTCAGGGGCTGAGGGGAATGAGGGAATGAAGTTTCAGTTTTGCAAGATGAAAAAGTTTTGGAGATTGGTTATACAACATAAGTATATTTAACACTACTGAACTGTACAGTTAAAAATGATTAAGATGGCTAGGTTTTATGTTATGTGTATTTTACCACAATTAATAATTAAAAATTTTCAGGGACTTCCCTGGCAGTCCAGTGGTTAAGGATCTGCCTTCCAAAGCAGGGGATGCAGGTTCAATCCCTGGTCAGGAAACTAAGATCCCACAAGCCAAGGGGCAACTAAACCCAAGCACTGCAACCACTGAGCCCACTCACTCTAGAGCCCACACACCACAACTAGAGAGCCCACATGTTCTAGAGGCCATGCTCCACAACAAAGACCCGGCATAGCCACACACATACACAAAAAAAATTGTCAGCACAGCATTATAAATAACTATACTCCATTAAAAATTAATTTAAAAAATTAAAACATTTTAAATGATTAAGATGATCAATTATATGTATCTGTATTTTCCATACTTTCTTAAACTTAAAAATTAATTTTTAAAATGAAGGGAAAATAAGACTTTGAATTTCAAACAAACAGAAGCTGAGAAATTTCACCCTCATACACTTTTGGTGGGACTATAAATCGGTGCTGCTATTGTGGAATAGTATGGAGATTCCTCAAAATATTTACTACATGATACAACAATTCCACTTCTGGGTATTTACAGAGGAACACAAAAACACTAAGTTGAAAAGATATTGCATCCCTATGTTCATTACAGTATTATCTATAATAGCCAAGAAATGGAAACAATCAAAGTGTCTATTGATGGATGAATGGATAAAGAAGATGTAGAATATTACTCAGCCATAAAAAGGAATGAAATCCTACCACTTGCAACAACATGGATGGATATTGAAGGTATTATGCTAATTAAAATAAATCAGAAGGTAAAAGACAAATATTGTATGATAGAAGTTATATGTGGAATCTAAAACAAATAAAACAAAAACAAACTCATAGATACAGAGATCAGATTATTGGTTACCAGAGGGGATGGGATTTGGCAAGGTGGGCTAAGAGGATGAAGGGGGCCATGTGTGTGTGATGATGGATGGTAATAGGCTATGTGATACATACAGGTACTGAACTATAATTCTATACACCTGAAATGTATATATATATTTTTAAAAGCTGAAAAATTTTATCACCCTCAGATCTATAACATCAAAAATGTTAAAGAAATTTCTTTAGACAGAATATGATGATACCAGAGGGAAATTTAGATCTACATAAAGGAGAAAAGAAAGCCAGGAGTGGTATATACATAATCATAAACCAAAAAAAACTCATTAAAAATATATTTGAGATAATTGACTGTTTACAAATACAGGATTGTATTTTGTAGTTTATAACATATATAGAATAAAACATATTGCAGTAACAATACAAAGAACAAAAGGAGAAAAGGGAAGGAGGAGCAGGGTGGGGGCTGAAGAAGTAGAAGAGAAAAGGAAGGACAAAAACACATGGGACAAATAGAAGACAAATTGCAGTATGGTATGTTGAAACCATATCAGAAATTACATCAAATATAAATGATGTAGAAATTCCACTTTAAGCATGAGAGCATGAGATCTCAGAGGAAACCGGTGAAAATTATTTTTTTTAAAATTTAAATATTTGGAAATGGCCCTATGAGCATAAAGCAAATGAAGAAACATTTATCTTTTAAAAAATCTACTTAAACTCAGTAAGAACTGTTACAGACTGTGTTGTTTGAACCAAGAATCTCACTCTCTGTCTTCTTGCTCCCAATACAGTAAGACAGAGACTCTACTGGAGACTTGTACAGTCGAGAACCCAAGCCCCCTCATCCCCCAGGCTCTCAGTCAGAGGGCTCTCTCTTAGAAGGGACAATAAATACATCACCATTTCTCATTCTTCCCCCCAGCTACCTGTTGCTCAGGCTAAATTCAGGGTAAGGGCAGGGTAAGAGGTGTGGGGTTCCTTTCTTCTGCCCAGACCTCACTCATTGAGTCTGGTGCAGATGAAAAAAATTGTTTGTTCTTGAGGCTTATCAGCAGCGGTCTCAGGCAGAGACACAAGCCAAGGGGACCCATGCCTGCTTCCTCACCTCATATTCATAGAGCAGTCAGGTCTGAAAGTGGGATGTCACTTAGAAAGAGCAGCACCACTGTGTCCTCCTCCAGCACAAGAGATGTGGCTCACAGATTTTGACCAGAGGAGAAGCAGGCCGTAGAACAGTGAGTTCTAATCCCTTCCCAAAGGAATTGACTACATTTGTAACCAACCATCGAGAAATTCAATCCTAAGAGTACTCTCAAAACCAGTGGAAGTTGTGGCAAAAGACAACTAGGAGAAGATATTAATAGAGAAGTTCTTTGACAATAGGCTCAGATATAAACCAGCTACGATGCCAAAGAAAAACAGGAAAAGAGATGACTGCCGAGATCTTTCCTGGTCTTAGAACAAATCTCAGACACTGACCTCTGGAAGAATCCTTTCAGATCAGATCAGATCAGTCGCTCAGTCATGTCTGACTCTTTGCGACCCCATGAATCGCAGCACGCCAGGCCTCCCTGTCCATCACAAACTCCCGGAGTTCACTCAGACTCACGTCCATCGAGTCAGTGATGCCATCCAGCCATCTCATCCTCTGTCGTCTCCTTCTCCTCCTGCCCCCAATCCCTCCCAGCATCAGAGTCTTTTCCAATGAGTCAACTCTTCACATGAGGTGGCCAAAGTACTGGAGTTTCAGCTTTAGCATCATTCCTTCCAAAGAAATCCCAGGGCTGATCTCCTTCAGAATGGACTGGTTGGATCTCCTTGCAGTCCAAGGGACTCTCAAGAGTCTTCTCCAACACCAAGTTCAAAAGCATCAATTCTTCGGTGCTCAGCCTTCTTCACAGTCCAACTCTCACATCCATACATGACCACAGGAAAAACCGTAGCCTTGACTAGACGGACCTTTGTTGGCAAAGTAATGTCTCTGCTTTTGAATATGCTATCTAGGTTGGTCATAACTTTCCTTCCGAGGAGTAAGCATCTTTTAATTTCATGGCTGCAGTCACCATCTGTAGTGATTTTGGAGCCCAGAAAAATAAAGTCTGACTTTCAAAGGAGCCCAAATTTGATTGGATTACTCTGTGAAGCAATTGATGGCCTAACATTGTGGAAAATAGAGTAATCAGACAACTAGAGAAGCTTAATAGCTGAGGGTAGTCAGAGACAGAGAGAGCCAAAAAAGGAAAAACATGGGGAACAGAAACTGCCTATGAAAGTGACCAGATGTCCAATTCAACCAACAATGATTTCAAAGTAGTCACTAGGATGTTTAAAGAACATATTAACACAGAGAAAACTAGTGAATTACATTTCTTTGGCAGGGAAATTACAAGGTAAACTTAGGAGATGTTACATGGAAAAATCAAGGACGCTTTCAAATACCAATGGAGTTACATCAAAAGTTCACAGGAGTTGATCTTAAAGGAACTCCTATCGCCCAAAGCTAGGTAGATTTGAAAACTGAAAAAAGTAGTGAATGTTATTGAATGAAACACGATGAATCTCTAAAAATCCAAAATGAAATCTGAAAGGTAAAGTGAGAAAAAAAGTACTTTTACCAAATGAAGCACCTACAAACTGAACAGAAAGAATTAAACATTTATCCTACCTTTTCAGTAGAGATCATATTTCACTGAAACTACGTTGTCCAAGTAATGAGAAAATATCCTTCTATATCAAAGATAGTGCTAATAAGTGTATAAAAAAGTAGTTGAAAAATTATCATTTCCCAGTACATAATTGCATTATTAATTCAGGCAAAATGTATTAATTGATGCTAATCATTAATGAGTGGTTGATAGGGAGCTGTGCCTTTGTATCTCCAAAGCAACCCCACTCTGATGGTAAGGTGAAGAAAAATATAAATTTCAAGCTGTCACTTCCTCAGTCCAGCAATCAAACTAGGTCTTACTCTTATTAATGGTGGGACAAACCAGTGCTATGTATCTCCTTGGAAGGTGAGGGGCAATATACAATATCATCTGTGATGTATTTTTGTTGAAAGTGTTTAACTTGGACTAATGAAGCCTTTAAATCTAACTTTCACTTACAAGAAATAGAAGAACAAATTGAATGACAGCTTGAGGAAGCAATCAGAATAATTTATAAAGTCAAATATTTGGCAGGAAAACTGGTCTAGTTTCTTTAGTAAGCCAGTATTATTTTTTTAAAGGAAAAAAGAAGAGAAAATACATAAATAAAAGGAAAGTAGATTTTAAAATCGTTAAAATGGTAAATTTTATGTGATGAACTGTTTACCAAAATAAAAAAAACCTACTCTCCTGTGAGATGTTGATAGTGGGGGAGGCAGTACAGGGCCTATGGTGCAAGCTTCTGTACTTTCTGCCCAATTTTGTCATGAAGATAAAACTGCCTAAAAAATAAAGATTTGGTGGGTTTTTTATTTTTTTGGCTGCACTAGGTCTTTGCTGCTCTGGGGCTTTCTCTAGATGTGGTGAATAGCGGTCTGCCCTCTAGTCATGGTGTGCGGGCTTCTCATTGCGGTGGCTTCTCTTGTTGCAGAACACAGGCTCTAGGGCATGTGAACTTCAGGAGTTGTGACACTTGAGCTCAGTAGTTGTGGTGCACGGGCTTACTTGTCCCAAGACATGTGGAATCTTCCCAGATCAGGATTATAACCTGTGTCTCCTTCATTGGCAAGTGGATTCTTAACCACTTAACCACTAGACCAACTTTAAAGTCCTAAAGTTATTTTTGAAAAGTACTCTAATAAATTTAAAAAGGCTTAAAGGGATGTAACAACCAGATTCAAAGATTTGCAGTCTTGTCTGTGATTGGATCCTACCTTGGACAGACCACCATACTATAAGTCTTTTTTGGTACAATTGGAGAAATATGAATAGGAAGTGAGAATTAGATCATTTGAGAATGCAAGAGATTTAAGAATGGCTGCTTGCATATGTGCTAAGTTGCTTCAGTCTTATCCGACTCTTTGCAACTCCATGGACTGTAGTCCGCCAGGCTTCTCTGTCCATGGGATTTTCCAGACAAAAATACTGGAGTGGGTTGCCATGACCTCCTCTAGGGGATCTTTCCCACCCAGGGATCAAATCCAAGTCTCTTATGTCTTTTGCATTGGCAGGTGGATTCTTTGCGACTGAGCCACTTAGGAAGCCCTTAGGAATGGATAGATTGCTTTAAAATAATTCAGCATTGGGATTCCCTGGTAGTCCAGCAGTTAAGACTCTGCCCTTCCATGTCATTCCATCCCTGGTCCAAGAAATAAGATCCCACATGCTACTTGGTGCAGCCAAAAAATAAAGTAATAATAATAACAATAATTTTTAAAATAAAATACTTAAGGATAAAAAATTAAATTGAAAAGGGAAAAAATCATAGACTAAAATCTAAAGAAGTTTAAAGAGAAATATTTATCTGTTCCTAAGTAATTACTCCTTTCAAAAATCGTTATAGTTAAATTTAAAATTCATTAATTAAACAAAAAATTAAAATCCTATAAAAATGTGTTTCTGAAGAACTTTCCTGATTAAATTTATTTTAACCTAAGTTATCACTGTAGATTAATTTTTCACCATATATAAATTAAAAGTTATGAAAGAGGGACTTCTCTGGAGGTTTAGTAGTTAAGAATCCACCTACCAGTGCTAGGGACATAGGTTTGATCCCTGGTCCAGGAACTAGAATGCCGAAGGGCGACTAAGATCATGTGCCCTAGAGCTCTGCTCCACAGCTAGAGAGTAGCTCCCACTGGCTGCGACTAAAGAAAGACAGCACACAGCAAGGACAACAAGCCCTTGCACGTTATCAAAGACCCAGCACAGCCAAAAATAAATAAATAAGTTATGAAAGAAAAAAAGTTAAAAAGGAACACTCTAGGTCAGCACATTTTATTACAGTTAACACTACAAACTCAAGCAGACTTGAAAAAGCATTACAAAATTAAATGTTACCAAATTATAATAATTACTGTCCTTGGGCTTCCCAGGTGGCTCAGCAGTAAAAGAATCCACCTGCAATGCAGGAGATGCAGGTTTGAACCCTGGGTGGGGAAGATCCCCTGGAGGAGGGCGTGGCTCCTAGATTTTGGTTCAGTTCAGTTCAGTTGCTCAGTCGTGTTCGACTCTTTGCGACCCATGAACTGCAACATGCCAGGGCTCCCTGTCCATCACCAACTCCCAGAGTCCACCCAAACCCATGTCCATTGTGTTGGTGAGGCCATCCAACCATCTCATTCTCTGTCGTCCCGTTCTCCTCCTGCCATCAATCTTTCCTAGCATCAGGGTCTTTTTAAATGAGTCAGCCCTTCACATCAGGTGGCCAGAGTATTGGAGTTTGAGCTTCAACATCAGTCCTTCCAATGAACACCCAGGACTGATCTCCTTTAGGATGGACTGGTTGGATCTCCTTGCAGTCGGTTTATTAAATATTTATTTTCTCTTCTTTAGTTCTCTACTAATTTTTGCAATTAGTAATTTTTATTGAAGAAGCAATTTCATCATGAATATTATTTAAAAAATTAAGCAGGAGGAAACGATATACACAGACCCAGCACAGCCAAAAAAATTTTTTAAAGGGTGGGAGAGTGTCTGGCTAGCCTGAGTTTTTCGTTTGGGGCAGAAGGGCATCTTGACTGGCAGAGCCCCAGAGTGTACATTCTCCAAAGATAAATCAAACTACATTACTAGAATAAGGGAAATTAATTACTGGAACTGGCAAAAACATAGATTCCACCATTACTTAGCATGTGCTTGGCTTATACATACATCATCTCATTTATTCCTCACAATAACCCTGTGTGCTAGGTATTAATATCTCTCAGAGAGACTGCAAGAGGTTACGGATCATGAAGCAATTCAGCAACCTAATCAGCATTTGAAGTCAGGTCAAGTCCCTACTTTCTTTCTTTTTGGGGTTCACCATACTGCACGTGGGATCCTGGTTCCCCAACCTGGGATCAAACTCATGCCCCTTCAGTGCAAGTATGGAGTCCCAACCACTGGACCACCTGGGAAATCCCAAAACCCTACTTTCAAAACTCAAGTTCTTTCTATTACAGCACGCTATTCCACTGGGGAAAAGTTTTCCCTCAGTTTTCCCAACAGTAGAAAGAAGTAATTGCTTGCTCTGGGTGTTCTGAGTGACTTGGGTCTCTTAGCTAACAGGTTTGCAGAGCAACCAGGGCTCCCTTGAAAGTGAGGGGCCTCCTATTTCCTTCGTTTCTTCTGTCATTGATTAGAAGAGGAAGAAAGGAAAGAAAGGAAAAAAAAGCTTAGTGTAATGGCATGCATAGTATTCACTGTTTTCCAAATGCTTAGTTTTGGTTGACTTTGATTTCGGTCACCAATTCAGAGGCTCTGGATCTCTGGGGCCACCAGTGCTAACTGGAGTACAAAATCAAGAGCAGGAGTCCTTCCCATCACACAGGAGCTGGTCTGAGGTAGGGTGACCTGCTTCCTTCCCAGGAGTCTCAGTAGTTTATCACTTTATCACTCCAAGCCCAGCTCTGCCCACAGGCTCCCGCGGCCACAGTCATGCTGATAGATGAGGCCTGCCCACCCTCACCTGCCTGAACCCCATGGAGATCCTAAAGTCCCAAATGAGGGTCTCCTGATCAGATGACTGCATATGAGCCCAGACCAAAGCAGTGGCTAGAGAAGGAATATAAGTAGTAAGATTCCTTATAAATCAAGGGAAGGACAACAAAGGTGGTTTTTTGTTTGGTTGGTTTTTGTCTGTTTTGTTTGTTTCGTTTTGGCTGAACATTTGGAAGAGCTGAAATGGAGAAACTGATGTGGCAGCAGACTTCAGGGGAAAATGAGGAGCTGGATTTTGGCCTTGCTCTTTCTGAGACCCCAAGGTAGAGATGACATACAGGCAGCCGGAACTCTGGTCTGGAGTTGAAGGAGGGGTAACTAACACAGTGATGTCTATGTGGTGACAGCTTAAGTCTGAGACCAGGACCAAGGCTGAATCTCAAATGTAGGATGGAAAGGCTTGTCACTTTTCTGTGAGACAGGCTGAGAAAGGAAGGAAAAGAGGGCTGGGACTGTGGGTCGTAGGGGAGGGAGGCAGGGCAGGATGGGTGGGATTTTCTGAGGCCAGCTGCAGAAGGGAGGGTCCTGTAGCTCCCAGGCTTTCTGCATGAAGATGGAGATGGATGTGTGATGCAGTGTCTATTTACTGCTCTCAAGACTCAAAAGACTGCCCACCCCTGTATATCCAGAGAAAGTTCAGCCAGGCTGATGAAGCAGCTCAGGCTCTCAAGAGCCCAGGTGCCTCAGCTCTCCCAAAATCCTACAAGTTAAAGCTGTGTGGCTTTATATTAATGGACATCCCTGGTGGCTCAGATGGTTAAGCGTCTGCCTGCAATGCAGGAGACCGGGTTCTATCCCTGGGTCGGGAAGACCCCCTGGAGAAGGAAATGGCACCCCACTCCAGTACTCTTGCCTGGAAAATCCCTTGGACAGAGGAGCCTGGTAGGCTACAGTCCATGGGGTCACAAAGAGTTGGACATGACTGAGCAACTTCACTTTCACTTTTATATTAATATTTCTCAGCCATAAAAAAGAATGAATTTGATCAGTTCTAGTGAGGTGGATGAACCTTAAGCCTGTTATATAGAGTGAAGTAAATCAGAAAGGGAAAAACAAATATTGTGTATTAACCTGTATACATGGAATCTAGAAAAATGGTATCTATGAACATATTGGCTGGGAGGGAATGGAGACGCAGGTGTAGAGAACAGAGTTGTTAACACCGGGGGAAAGAGAGAGTGGGACAAATGGAGGAAGTAGCATAGACATATACACATGTGTAAATAGATAGCTGGTGAGAAGTTGCTATATAACACAGGGAGCCCAGCCAGGCACTCTATGATGATCTAGAGGGGTGGGATACGGGGAGGGGAGGGAGGCTCAAGAGGGAGGGGATATATGTATAATTATGGCTGATTTGTGTTGTATGGCAGAAACCATGACAACATTATAAAGCAATTTTCCTCCAATTACAAAAAAAAAGAAAACTATGACTTTAACAAGCTAAAGTTATACAAGCCAAACTTTTGATCTTTGTCACCAGTTCCTAGTCATAAAAATATTTGAAATTTTGGGAGTGTTAGGAATAGCTTTTGGTTTTCATAACCAGCCCCTGTCATCACATAGAAGTTTATACTAAGAAGGTGATTTAGGGTGGGGATCCTACATAGTCATAGGGCAGGGCTGGTCACCAAAAAGACCAATGAAAAGAAGTTTACACTCTCAGCTTGGGAATTCCCTGGTGGTCCAGTGGTTAGGGCTCGGCACTTTCCAGGCCCAGGTTCAATCCCTGGTGCACAGCATGGCCGAAAAAACAAAAACGAACAAAAGCGCTTTCAGCTCTACACTAGATCTCCCGAGGATGGGAAGGGAGCCAGGGAGGAGGTATAACAACTGTTTAATATAGAGATTCTCAGAGCCTCTTGGAGAAGGCAATGGCGCCCCACTCCAGTACTCTTGCCTGGAAAATCCCATGGACGGAGGAGCCTGGTAGGCTGCAGTCCATGAGGTCGCTAAGAGTTGGACAAGACTGAGCAACTTCACTTTCACTTTTCACTTTCATGCATTGGAGAAGGAAATGGCAACCCACTCCAGTGTTCTTGCCTGGAGAATCCCAGGGACAGAGGAACCTGGTAGAAGGCCATCTATGGGGTCGCAGAGTCGGACACAACTGAAGCGACTTAGCAGCAGCAGCAGCAGCAGAGCCTCTAGGCTGATCAACACATTTAAAAAGTGAAAGTGCTGGGAGATGGGTGCACCTACAGAGGGAACAGAGTCCCCACTGCTACCCTCACCCCCACTCTTTGCCCCAGACATCGCTTCCATTTGGATGTTTCTCCTGAGTTGTATCCTTTGTCACAAATGAGTAAAGGTAAAAAGAAAAAAAAAGTCCTAAGCATAGTGTTTTATATTCCTTTTTGCATTTAATTCTCTTAATAGTCCCAGAAAGTAGACAATATTATTAACCCCAATTTACAACAAAGGAAACAGGTTTAGAAAGTGGAAATTTTTGCTTAGCACTTTCAAACCCTAGTCCTCCTGACCCCAAACTGGTGCTCTGAACTGCTATACCTCCCTGCCCACCTGAGACTGTCCTGTCCTTTATATACTGAGGCCAGAGGACCATCTCTTTGCCAATTCTGAAGGTCCCCTAACTCTTGATTTCTGCTTCCACTGGCAAGGTGAAGAGCTGAATTCTGTGTTAAGCAAAGAGCTAAATTTTGTATTGTCCAAATCACTTTCTAAAACTATTCCTTAAAATTAGCATTGGTACACAACTTTATGGGTTTCCTAGATGGCGCTAGTGATAAAGAACCCGCCTGCCAATGCAGGAGACATAAGAGATTTGGGTTCGATCCCTGGGTAGGGAAGATCCCCTGGAGGAGGGCATTGCAACCCACTCCAGTATTCTTGCCTGGAGAATACCTATGGACAGAGGAGCCTGGCAGGCCACAGTCCATAGGGTCACAAAGAGTCGGACACATTGAAGGGACTTAGCACACACATAGCTTTACAGGTGCTTCAGACATTGATTCCTCAGGCCTCAGGGCTCCTCACTCCTGTACCTCTGGTTCCCAGGAGCAGCCTATTGGTCAGGTGATTGAAACTAGTGATTGTAACTCAGGCCAGAAGGTTTACCAGGAAAAAGAGAAGTGTTTCCAAATTGTGAGAGTGATTAGAAAACAAAACAAAAACTCTTTGAGCTCACTCTAACTCTCTGGGCTCATCACACTCAGAAACTGGATGAAGTTTCTGTAGAACCCAGAGAGAGAGAAGAGCAAAGTCTCATTTAATGGACTTTGTGCCAGAACCAGCCCTGAACCAAACTCTGAACCAAGAGGTGGGTGTGGCTTATTCCAGTAAAGAAGGACGTTTCTGGAAGATTGGAAGTGTGGAGATGGTCTGCAGATCAGTCAGAGAAATGGCTAGATAGGGTGAACAGTGAGATATAAGAAAGAGAAGTTGGAAATTCCCTGGCAGTCCAGTGTTTAGGATTCCCAAGGGTCTGGCATTCAATCCCTGGTCGGAAACTAAGATCCCATGAGCCATGTGGCATGGCCAAAAAAATAAATAAATAAAGAGAAGTTGATAAGAAACGTGAGCCACCCTCTGAAGCAACTTTCTTCATTTTTCTGCTACTCTTGCCCTCATCTTTAGCTCTATTTTCTTTCTTCCCCATATTCTTGGGAGAGTAGGAAGGAGTCAATGAAATTGATGGGGGTTTACTGCTCAATGGCAAAAAAAAGAAAAAAAAAGATGCAATAGTTTAAACCAACTTTGTCCTCTTCTTTGCTGCTGCTGCTGCTAAGTTGCTTCAGTAGTATCTGACTCTGTGCGACCCCAGAGACAGCAGCCCACCAGGCTCTGCCCTCCCTGGGATTCTCCAGGCAAGAACACTAGAGTGGGTTGCCATTTCCATCTCCAGTGCATGAAAGTGAAAAGTGAAAGTGAAGTCACTCAGTCGTGTCCAACTCCTAGAGACCCCATGGACTGCAGCCCTACCAGGCTCCTCTGTCCATGGGATTTTCCAGGCAAGAGTACTGGAGTGGGCTGCCATTGCCTTCTCCGGTCCTCTTCTTTATCAGCCCACAATTAATGTCATTGTAAATGGTAAATAGAAATATGAAAAAAATCCATTTTTGCTCAGGATTTTTCATTATAGAGGCTGATTTTAACTAGATCAGTATATGGTAATTACTAGAATTCTGCTATCATGTCATTAACCTGCATTTAAGCATAGAAAAGTTATTTCCTTTCTCACCCTGATGACTCAGCCTTGAACTTAAGTCAGGTCTGCAAAAGGGAGATAAAGAGTAGAAGTCTCCACAGAGGGAGGAGAAAAACACTCCTTCAGCCAGAATCGGTTTCTACCCAAAGGCAGCTCTTGGATATTGGTGGGTGGCCAAGAGTGGGCTGATGTCAAGTGGTCCCCTGATGTTTGCCAGTCCCCAAGCTACCAGGGACACAGCTGGGTGGAAAGGATCTCTGCCTAGAGTTTCATCCCCCAGTCCTACTCTCTAACAAACGTGGTTCCACAGCCAGATGGTAAGGAATGGGAAGTAGGGAAGACTGGAGAAGAGGAGGACTAGCCAGATTAGCAGGCAGTTCCTTCGCCAGAGCAAGGGTTTAAGTGTCAAAGAAGGGCACAGATGGTCTTCCGAGTAATTAGAGAAATTAAATCCCCAGCATTTTTTAATCCATGTACATCCAGACTATTAAAAAAAAGAAGAAGAAGAAAGGAAGGAAAGGGGGGAAGGAGGGGAAGAGAGGAAGGAAGGAAGAAAAGCAGAGGAGAAAAAGAGAAAGAAAGAAAGAAAAAGAGAGAGAAAGAAAGGGATGGAGGGAGGAGGGTGAAAAGTTCTTTGAGTCTTTGCTTGGGCAAAGTACTAGTCTTGACATTCCTTCCCAGAAGCACTAGAGTTTTCTCATTTCCCTCTTTTACAATTTCCTGAATCATGTTTTATCCTTTATCTCTTCTTCTGACCCCCACCCTCTCCCATCTGGCTCATACACTTAGGAGAATTGGCTGAAATACAGTCTCTTGGCTGTGGCCAGAAATCTCTCTCTTATGGGTTCTTGCTGATTGTTTCAGCTGAATTCCCATTAATAGTAGAAAAACTTCATTATCAACACACTCAGTAACGTTACAACTTGACCTGGAAGCTTAGGGTACTGCTTGATACTCCATCCTCAACTAATTGTGAAGGATGAGGGACCCTTTGTCACTAGCACATCAGTCTACACACTGATGATGACAGGTGTACAGGATCTAATGCAAGAGATACCTTGTGGTTCTGGCCAATGAGAAGGGGTTTTACAAAGAACCAGAGGGGCAGATGGCCTTACAGAGCTACCTGTGCCCAGAAGGAACTTCCTAGACTGTGATGGGCCTTTGTGAGTGTTTCACAGCTACAGAAGGTGAACAGCATCTGTAGCAGTGTGATAAAGGGGAAAGACTGTTGACATGGTTTTAGTCCTGCCTCTGCCATAATTCTGGAGAAGGAAATGGCAACCCACTCCAGTATTCTTGCCTGGAGAATTCCATGGACAGAGGAGCCTCGTGGGCTACAGTCCATGGGGTCGCAAAGAGTCAGATACGACTGAGCAACTAAGCATACACACACAGACATACGCTGTCATAATTCACTGTGTTGCTTCTGCAAGTTGCCTTACCTCTCTGAAACTCAATTTCCTCCTTTGTAGAATGGAGATGACATTGTCTTATTTCTCAGGGCTTTTGAAAGTTTCAAAAGAGTGCTGTGATAGTGTTTTAAAAAACATGAAGAGTTATAAAATAGAATAGAATATTATTTTCTTCATCTTTACCTCTAATCATTCTTTTATATTTTAAATGTATGAATAGATCCTTCATTCCAGATATCAACTCCTGGGAGAACAAATTTGACTTGAATGATGCAGTGATTTCAGAAGTTACCAAGCATGGACTGAAACGGATTTGAAGAGATGTAGACCACTGGGTCATGATTTAGCAGGTTCACTGAGGGTATGTGTTTGCTTATTCACACAACAAAGGAGGCAGAAATGAAGAGGTCCCCAACAGCTTGTAAGGGACTCTGGCCAGGGCTTCTCTGGTAGCTCAGTGGTGAAGAGTCTGCATGCCAATGCAAGAGACATGGGTTCAATCTCTGATCTGGGCAGATTCCCACATGCCAAAGAGCAACTAAGCCTGTGTGCTACAACAGTTGAGCCTGTGCTCTAAAGCCCATGCTCAGCAACAAAAGAAGCAACCGCGGTGAGAAGCCCAAGCACTGAAACTAGAGAGTAGCCCCCAGTCACTGCAACTAGATAAAAATCCTCGCAGCCATGAGGACTCAGCACAGCTATAAGTAAATAAAGAAAGATGTTTTTAAAATAGCTTCTGACCAACTATCTTATCTAACTACAAGGCTGAAAAGTCAGCTGGTACGAGGGAAGGAGAAAAGAAGTTCAGTTCAGTTCAGTTCAGTCGCTCAGTCGTGTCTGACTCTTTGCGACCCCATGAATCACAGCACGCCAGGCCTCCCTGTCCATCACCAACTCCCAGAGTTCACCCAGACTCACGTCCATCGAGTCAGTGATGCCATCCAGCCATCTCATCCTCTGTCGTCCCCTTCTCCTCCTGCCCCCAATCCTTCCCAGCATCAGAGTCTTTTCCAGTGAGTCAACTCTTCACATGAGGTGGCCAAAGTACTGGAGTTTCAGCTTTAGCATCATTCCTTCCAAAGAAATCCCAGGGCTCATCTCCTTCAGAATGGACTGGTTGGATCTCAGCCCAAGGGACTCTCAAGAGTCTTCTCCAACACCAAGTTCAAAAGCATCAATTCTTCAGTGCTCAGCCTTCTTCACAGTCCAACTCTCACATCCACACATGACCACAGGAAAAACCATAGCCTTGACTAGCCGGACCTTTGTTGGCAAAGTAATGTCTCTGCTTTTGAATATGCTATCTAGGTTGGTCATAACTTTCCTTCCAAGGAGTAAGCGTCTTTTAATTTCATGGCTGCAGTCACCATCTGCAGTGATTTTGGACCCCCAAAAATAAAGTCTAACACTGTTTCCACTGTTTCCCCATCTATTTCCCATGAAGTGATGGGACCGGATGCCATGATCTTCGTTTTCTGAATGTTGAGCTTTAAGCCAACTTTTTCACTCTCCTCTTTCACTTTCATCAAGAGGCTTTTGAGTTCCTCTTCACTTTCTGCCATAAGTGTGGTGTCATCTGCATATATTAGGTTATTGATATTTCTCCCAGCAATCTTGATTCCAGCTTGTGCTTCTTCCAGCCCAGCGTTTCTCATGATGTACTCTGCATATAAGTTAAATAAGTAGGGTGACAATATACAGCCTTGACGTACTTCTTTTCCTATTTGGAACTAGTCTGTTGTTCCATGTCCAGTTCTAACTGTTGCTTCCTGACCTGCATACAGATTTCTCAAGAGGCAAGTCAGGTGGTCTGGTATTCCCATCTCTTTCAGAATTTTCCACAGTTTATTGTGATCCACACAGTCAAAGGCTTTGGCATAGCTATTTGTGTAGACTTTAGGATTCTTGTTTGGAAGATTTTTTAAAATACCTTCAGCTGCTTTGAAAGCACCATTCACAAGGCTAAAATGTACTAATCAGGCTAAAATGTTTTTAGTTGGTTTTTTTCAGACTAGCAAATATTTTAAAAATTCATAATACTCAGTGTTGGCTAAGATGTGGTAAAATAGACACTCTCATAAGGAAAGTATAAATAGTAGAATCTTTGGAGGATGATGTGGCCTTTCTACTCAACTCCAAATTTTACAACACAATCAGGCTATAGAAAGGAAGAGGGATTCCCTAGGTCCTAAAAGTTCACTTTATAATAATTCTTAACATTTTAGAGCATTTTATAAGTCATATATGTGATCTTATGTGATCCTCAGTATAATTCAATAACACATTCATTTGAAAAATAAGGAAACCAAGGTTCAGATGTATTCCCTTGATTTGTTTAGAGTCTCACTGTTAGGAAGTGGTGGAGGCAGGATTAAGATCCCTAAAATCCAGCATCACTACAAACAAAGCTAGTGGATGTGATGGAATTCCAGTTGAGCTATTTCAAATCCTGAAAGATGATGCTGTGAAAGTGCTGCACTCAATATGCCAGCAAATTTGGAAAACTCAGCAGTGGCCATAGGACTGGAAAAGATCAGTTTTTATTCCAATCCCAAAGAAAGGCAATGCCAAAGAATGCTCAAACTACCGCACAATTGCACTCATCTCACACACTAGTAAAGTAACGCTCAGGGACTTGCCTGGTGGTCCAGTGGCTAAGACTCTGTGCTTCCAATGCAGGAAGCCCAGGTTCAGTCCCTGGACAGGGAACTAGATCCCACATGCCTCAACTAAGGGTTCACTTGCTGCAACTAAGATCCAGAGTAACCAAAATAATAAATAAATATTTAAAAAAAATAAAAATAAAGTAATGCTCAAAATTCTCCAAGCCAGGCTTCAGCAATACATGAACCGTAAACTTCCAGTTGTTCAAGCTGGTTTTAGAAAAGGCAGAGGAACCAGAGACCAAATTGCCAACATCCGCTGGATCATGGAAAAAGCAAGAGAGTTCCAGAAAAGCATCTATTTCTGCTTTATTGACTGTGCCAAAGCCTTTGACTGTGTGGATCACAATAAACTGTGGAAAATTCTGAAAGAGATGGGAATACCAGACCACCTGACCTGCCTCTCGAGAAACCTGTATAAAGGTCAGGAAGCAACAATTAGAACTGGACATGGAACAACAGACTGGTTCCAAATAGGAAAAGGAGTACGTCAAGGCTGTATATTGTCGCCCTGCTTATTTAACTTATATGCAGAGTACATCATGAGAAACGCTGGGCTGGATGAAGCACAAGCTGGAATCAAGATTGCCAGGAGAAATATCAAGAACCTCAGATATGCAGATGGTACCACCCTTAAGGCAGAAAGTGAAAAGAACTAGAGGGCCTCTTGATGAAAGTGAAAGAGGAAAGTGAAAAAGTTGGCTTAAAGCTCAACATTCAGAAAACTAAGATCATGGCATCTGGTCCCATCACTTGGTGGCAAATAGATGGAGAAAAAGTGGAAACAGTGTCAGACTTTATTTTTCTGGGCTCCAAAGAAAGTCACTGCAGATGGTGACTGCAGCCATGAAATTAAAAAACGCTTACTCCTTGGAAGGAAAGTTATGACCAACCTAGACAGCATATTCAAAAGCAGAGACATTACTTTGCCAACAAAGGTCCATCTAGTCAAGGCTATGGTTTTTCCAGTGGTCACGTATGGATATGAGAGTTGGACTATAAAGAAAGCTGAGCACTGAAGAACTGATGCTTTTGAACTGTGGTGTTGGAGAAGACTCTTGAGAGTCCCTTGGACTGCAAGGAGATCCAACCAGGCCATCCTAAAGGAGATCAGTCCTGGATGTTCATTGGAAGGACTGATGTTGAAGCTGAAACTTCAATATTTTGGCCACCTGATGCAAAGAGCTGACTCATTGGAAAAGGCCCTGATGCTGGGAAAGATTGAGGGCAGAGGAGAAGGGGACAACAGAGGATGAGATGGTTGGATGGCATCATCAACTCGATGGACATGGGTTTGAGTGGACTCCAGGAGTTGGTGATGGACAGGGAGGCTTGGCGTGCTGCAGTTCATGGGGTTGCAAAGAGTTGGACAGGACTGAGCGACTGAACTGAACTGAACTGAAAATCCAGCTGGTGTCCTTCTTCCTACAGAACAAAATGGACAGAACACAAAGGAACAGTCTTCTTACTAGATGGGACCAACAGTACTTTCCGGAATAAGATGGAATACAAGTCAGTTTTTAAAAAAAGAAATATCTGGGTAGGCATAACATCTGCCAAAGTGTCACTTAGGTATTTTTTTAATTTAAAAAATATTTTGTTTATTTAGTGGCTATGCTGGGTCTTTGTTGCTGCCCAGGCTTTTCTCTAGTTTCGGTGCATGGGCTTCCCTTTGCAGTGGCTTCTCTTGTGGCAAAGAACAGGATCTAGGGCACTCAGGCTTCAGTAGTTGTAGCACATGGGCTTGGTTCTTGCAGCTCCCGGACTCTAGAGCACAGGATTAACAGTTGTGGTGCATGAGCTTTGTTGCTCCACCCAGGTGGGATCTTCCCCAATTAAGGATTGAACTCATGTCTCTTGTATTGGCAGGCAGATTCTTTACCACTGAGCCATCATGGAAACCCCTAAACAGGTGTTTTTAATATACTCTATGGATTATCAAGTTTTGTTTCGTTCCAGTGATAGAAACTGTATTCACACTGCAGCAGGTTTCCCAGAGGTAATCAGGCTTGGTTTTTATCCCTGCTGCTGCTGCTGCTGCTGCTGCTAATAAGTCGCTTCAGTCGTGTCTGACTCTGTGTGACCCCATAGACAGCAGCCCACCAGGCTCCCCCGTCCCTGGGATTCTCCAGGCAAGAACACTGGAGTGGGTTGCCATTTCCTTCTCCAATGCATGAAAGTGAAAAGTGAAAGTGAAGTCACTCAGTCATGTCCAACTCTTAGCGACCCCATGGACTGCAGCCTACCAGGCTCCTCTGTCCACAGGACTTTCCCAGGCAAGAGTACTGGAGTGGGCTGCCATTGCCTTCTCCGGCTTTTATCCCTAGGTTCTGCTTTCCTCAGTGTTGACTTTATTTTAAGATAGGCTCCCTCCTGCTGGATCCCAGCAGCTCCAACATTATATACACACTTCTAGTGTCATGATCTTAGTGTTATGAAAGCATTTCCCCCACACCTCCAGCTTTGAGCAGAACTGGATTACGTATGCATTTCTAGGGTTAAAATGGTTGGGTCAGCCCCAGTCCAAAAGCACAGGAACCGAAATTAAAAGTAAAAGCGGATTCTGTTACCAAAAGCAAGGACACTGAAAAGACCAAAACAATACTTAAAATATCCTATATAGTAACATAAAGAAGTTAGATGTTTTGATTGGAAAAAGGAAAGTAAAGGCATTTGTGATTCTCACATTGAACACTTCCTCAAAAGACCCTTTTGTGGAAAGACAGAAAGCTTCCCAGGAAAATTACGATTCCTCTGTTCCCTACAAATTGATTTGTACAAAGAGAACAATACCCTCCATCCACAGTGACAAAGAAGATGAGCCTGTCCACGGCTCATCCACATGCCTACTGCCTCACTGTGCTGTGGTGGGGAACCTCTGAGGAATGAAATGGTTTCCATACTTACAGCTATTTCACTTGTAGCCAGGTTAAGCAGGAAAAACATAGAAGATATGAGTCTGTTGATATGTCTAGAGCTAAAAATCTGGAACCAGTGGGCTATGGAAGAGCAAATGTGTGTGTATACATGTATTTGTGTGTGTGTGTATGTGTGTGTATACATTTATGTATAACTATAGGAAGCAAGTGGCTTCCCAGATAGCTCAGTGGGAACGAACCTGCTTCCAATGCAGGAGATACCAGAGATATGGGTTCAATTCCTCCAGGGGAAGATCCCCTGGAGGAGGGCATGGCAACACACTCCAGTATTCTTGCCTGGAGAATCCCATGGACAGAGGAGCCTGGCTGGCTACAGTCCATAGGGTTGCAAAGAGCTGGACATGACTGAAGCGACTGAGCACAGCACAGCCCATAGGAAACGAAGGATAGATTAGAAGAGGGGAAGGAAGGAAAAAGAAAAAGAAAGGAAAAAGTGAGAGTTTGGCTTTCTTAGTAGGTTTCGTATCCTCATTGCCTTTCTTCTTCCTGCTTTTATTAGTTAGGATATTGACTAGATGGAGACAAAAATATCAGTGGCTTAATCAAAGTAGAAGTTCTGTTTCTCTCTCAGGGGAAGCTCTGAATTAGTAGACTGTGCAGGGCTGATCAGAAGCACTGTTCCCCAAGGTCACCCCAGGGTCACCCAGTTCTAGCCACTTCATTACTCCACCCATAGTAATATATTTGTCCACAGTGTCAGTGTTGAATCACCATTATTATTTCCCAAAGATAGAATGAGAAGTTATGCAGCTTCTTGTTAAACATGTGACCTGGGGGTTGCCAGCATCACTTTGCCTTACTTCCCTTTTGACCAGAATGTAGTCATATTGTCATTCCCAACTGTAAAAATGTATAATCAGGGTTAAAAAATGCATTATTATTTTTTTTAAAAAAGGGACTTCCTTGGTGGTCCAGTGGTTAAGGGCTTCCCAGGTGGTGCTAGAGGTAAAGAACCCACCTGTCAGTGCAAGAGACTCATGTTCAATCCCTGGGTCAGGAAGATCCCCTGGAGGAGGGCATGGCAACCCACTCCCGTATTCTTGCTTGGAGAATCCCATGGACAGGGCAGCTATGGTCCATAGGGTTGCAAGGAGTCAAACACGACTGAAGCAACTTAGCACACAGAGCACACGAGTGGTTAAGAATCCGCCTTTCAGTACAGGGGATGTGGATTCAATCCCTGGTTAGGGAACGAAGATTTCACATGCCATGGGGCAACTAAGCCCTCGTGCCTCAATTAGAGAGCATGACAGCTGCAGTGAAGAGGCAGCGCAGCCAAAAAATAAAAAGTGTTACAGCTGACTGCCAAGCACCCAGCTAAGGAGGATTCATTATTAACTGAAAGATGGGGTTATTGGAGAACAATTAGTGGTCATTCTCCTTCACTCCTCCAATCAAAGACAGATTCTACTCATCTGTCTCCCTTGAAACACTCAACATCCTTTAAGAATTAGTTTATACGAGCTCTTTTAAGAAGGCATTCCTGGTCCTCTCCCTTGATTGAGCTCCCATGTTCTTTTCACACATCTTATGTCCCTTAGGCTGTCTGGCATTTTAGGTAGATGGGTTCTCCTACCAGTCTATGAGTTCCTAGAGGACAGAGATGAGGTCCAAGTCAGATTTTTGCCATCCACCACACCCATCACACAGTAGAACCCAGAAATGATTACTAAATTAGCAAACATGCTTCTCTTTTCTGAACCTCTTGAGAGCAAGTTGGAAATATTATTAGAATGTTGAAAAGTTAGAAACTCATAAATAATTCAATGTTTACTTTCTAAAAGCAAGTAACTTCTCCAACATAACTGTATTTCTTAATTGTAGTTTGACAGAGAGATTTCCTTACATTCTTGGAGGAAAAGAAAGAAGAAGGAAAAAGGAGCAGAAAAGGGGCAAAAAAAATCTCCATGTCTTTGCAGTGATCTGTGTTGTTTCACTCCCATGCTTAGACAAGTTGTTGGTAACCCTGACTTAACCTCCACTTCCTGCTTTCCTTGAGCCTAATGGCCAGAAGTGAAAAAGTATGGTTTTCTCAGTTCTTCTCTAAGCATGTGTCCTTCCCTTTGCAAGTATATGGCTTTCTGGATTCCAGTATATACGGGAAAGTTTCAAAGTCCTTATTCCCTCCCCTCTTTGAATATCACTCCCTGCATTTTCCTCCCTAGAATTTTGGTGTGCCTGTCATTTGCTCCAACTATTATTTTTTTGATCAGGTAAGTGCTAATTTGTTCATTTGCCTTTCAGTGTTTTTAAGGAAAGTCCTCTGTATAGCTTCTCTGCCCCATAGAGTTCCAGGTTAAGTGAAACAAAAGAAAGCCCTTTACATCAGTCCTTTGGGGAAACCTCAGGCAGGTCAAAAAGACAAACTATTCTTTTGGAACAAGGTCCCGTCTGCTTCTTCCAGAAACAGGTACCCACACCAGGAATATGGGCTGCCAACTTTAAGAATGCTACTGCACCAGAGAGCAGTGGAGAGGGTGGGGTTAGCATAAGCATCACAAAGATCTCCTGCTGGCTTTCAGTGGCCTTTCTCTGTCTTAGCATTTAGTTGCTATAAACTTTTGGCCATCTCCCGGAGTTCTGTAAGACTGAGACAGTTTTTGCCAGATCTTTTCAGAGTTTCTGGAGACAGAACCCATACTTTGGCATTTTTTCACGAATGCCACTTCTATCCTCCATGTCTTTTTACTATATAGTATCTTTTTGTGACATCCTCTCAGTGAATTCCTCAGATCAACCTTACAATTCACTAGGTCTCTCTTTGTGTCTATTCAAATTATGTCTCTTTTTTACTGAGGGCCACCCGGCCCCCTCCCCCACCAATAACTGCACTTTTCCTTTCAAGGAAATCCTTTTAAGGATTTCTAATTGATTCATTTATTTATTTACATATGTTTCTTAAATTTTATTTATTTATTTATTATTGTTTTGGCTGCACTGGGTCTTCATTGCTGTGTGTGGGCTTTCTCTAGTTGTGGTGAGCAAGGGCTACTCTCTAGCTGCAATGTGAGGACTTCTCACTGTGGTGACGTCTCTTGCTGGAGACCATGAGGGCTTCAGTAGTTATGGCTCATGAGCTCAGTAGTCGTGGTGCACAGGCTTAGTTGCCCTGTGGCATGTGGAAGCTTCCCACACTAGGGAGCGAACTCATGTGCCCTGCATTGGCAGGCAGATTCTTAACCACTGGACCACCAAGGACATCCTCTTTATATTTGTTAAACTTCCGATTTTGAGATAACTTTATATTTACAGGAGAATTATAAGATCATACAGAGATTTCCTGTATATTTTTCACCCAATGATAACATCTAACTGTGATACATTTATCATATAACAATGTAAAAAAGTAGCTTTGATTCGATGCTATTAACTTTATTCAGATTTCCTCAGTTGTTTCACTAACGTCCTTTACATGTTCAGAATCTACTCCAAGATATTACGTTACCTCCTATAGTCGAGTCCCCTTAGTCTCCTCCAGTTTCTGAGTCTTTGCTTGTCTCTCATAACCTCAGCACTTTAGAAGAGTACTGGGCAGAATATGTTGTAGAATATCCTTTAATTTAGTTTTTTTTTTTTTCATGTTTTCTCATTGTTAAACTAGAGTTATAGAATTGGGGGAAAATACCATAAGCCTGAAGTGGCTTCTCATCTCATCACATCAGGGAGTATATAATATCAATCTGTCAATATTATTATATTTTATCAATTTATCTGCCAAGTCTCTCTACTGAAAAGTTATTATTTTTCCCTTTTCATACTCTGTCTTGGAAGTGAGTCACTTAAGTCTAGCCTATACTCAGGAAGAGGGAAATTAAGCTCCATTTACTGGAGGAAGAAGTATCAAGTAATTTGTGGACATTATTAAAACTACCATAGTATTTATTAATTAAATTGATTGATTTTTATGTATACCTGTTCACATTTTTTGCGTGTTTTAATTTCACAATATTTTATTCTCTTTATGCTTTATTCAATCTCTTATTCTTTCTTTGACAATTCAGAGCATACTTATGTTAAAGTCTTTTCAAGATTGTTCTTTTTACTTTTTCCAGAGAAAAAGATAAATTTAC
This sequence comes from Bos indicus x Bos taurus, assembly GCF_003369695.1. Taxonomy (NCBI): domain Eukaryota; kingdom Metazoa; phylum Chordata; class Mammalia; order Artiodactyla; family Bovidae; genus Bos; species Bos indicus x Bos taurus. The sequence goes on along the minus strand of NC_040083.1, from coordinate 75,508,619 downwards.
TTGTTCCAAATTACATGTCCTCCACATTGGATCAAATCTTATTGGGACATTTCAAGATAATGGTGCTACCATTTCAACCAGTTATTGTCATGATTGTGGGCTCTTGGATACCTCTAAGTGGTGAGAGGTGTTATGGAACAGCCAGAAAACAATAGCTTCTTCATTGTGTATGTGCTCTGTTTATGTAGGGCTCTTGTGTATTGTGAATATGTAGGTGGTGTGTGTTCTGTGTGTTGAATGATGTGCTATATGTCTTGTGTGTATTGTGTGTGGTATGTCTGTGTTTCTTGTGTATGTTGTAGGTACATCATGTGTGTCTTAAGTGCTGTGTATGTGTGTATTATTGTCTTGTGTGTGTCTTTTCTTTCTAATTTTTATTTATGTATTTACTTATTTTGGCTGCACTGGGTCTTCATTGCTGCATGTGGACTTTCTCTAGTTGTAGCCAACAGGGGCTACTCTATAGTTGTGGAAGGGGGCTTCTCATTGCAGTGGCTTCTCTTGTTGCAGAACACAGTCTCTAGGTGCTCGGCTCAGTAATTACAGCTGATCGAGTCTAGAGTACAGGTGCACTGGCTTAGTTGCCTTGCGGCGTGTGTGATCTTCCCAGACCAGGAATCGAACTGGTGTCCCATGCATTGGTAGGCGAATTCTTAACCACTGGACCACTGAAGATGCCCTGTGTGTGTCTTTTTAAAGTATAATTGGGCACTTCCCTGGTGGTCTTCACTTCCATTATAAGGGGCACAAGTTTAATTCCTGGTTAGGAAATGAAAATAGACACAGGGATCCTTGTTCCAGTTCCAAAGCCCTGTTTATTCATTAGGCTGTTCCACAATTTCATTGCATTCAGTTCTACAAGACACAACTGAGAGGCCTACTTCATTGCAAATAGTTGTTTTTACCTATAAGAGGGTCTTTCTAATCACAAGCTAGCTTTTGTATGATGATTTTTATTGGCCAACATCAAACAGAATGTGTGCTACCTGCTCTATTGTGGTTGGAGGTGATGATGTTAAGTAGAAGGTGAGGTTGCTTTGGAAATTTCTTTATCATAATTGCAGCAATTTTCCAAATAGAAAAGACCTCATTGGTCTTTCTCTATCAATGTACTATACCTAAAAAAGTCTGGTTTATGTTGGCTGTAAGATTTTTTATTTACCTCAACAGAAATCTCTTTTGAGAACAGTTTACTCAAAGTAGTTGATAATGACAACATGTAGTAGCAGAATTGATAACAATGTGTTGAAATAGACAATACTCATGTTTCTAAAGGGTATGAACTCTGACATGAACTTCCTGAAAGGCAGTGTGATTTAATCTATCAAGAACCTTAAAAATCCTTATACCCATTGACTTAGTAATCTTCCTTCTGGGAATTTATCCCATGAAATCAGAGATATGCACAAAGATTTCTCCAGGAGCCTGCATAATTCCTTGTGCTATTTTGTCATTATCCAATATTCATAGGTTGAGAAATCAAGGGGTAGAAACGGAAGTGGTGCCCTTACTATTATGCCTAGTAATATACTACTAAAATTTTTGCTTTCTGAGCCCATAACCTAATGCTCTGTTTGTTTTAGTTTCAAAGGCAGGAATGCTTCTGCTGGGAAGTACAACAATTCCATTTAAGCAAAGTTGAAACTGCCACCTGGCTAATTTGAGCTCTTGTTTTCAGTCAATAGGCAAAGAAGGGTTACTATACTGGCTGGGGTAATTGATCCTGATTACCAAGGGAAAATTGGATTGCTACTATACAATGGAAATGTGGAAGGGTACATCTGGAATACAGGTGATCTCTTAAGAGATTATTTTAGTATTACCATGCCCTGTAATTAAAGCCCACGGAAAACTATAACAACCCAATTTAAGCAGAACAACTTAGGACCCAGACTGTTTAGAAATAAAGGTTTAGCTCCTCCTACCACAAAAAACACAACCAGCTGAGGTGCTTGTTGAGGGCAAAAGAAGTATGGAATGGGTATTGGAAGAAGCTATTAGCTATGCCCACATGACAAGTTGCAGAAACAAGGAAAGGATTGTAATTTTATGTATATTTCTTCTTTTTTTGTTGTTCTGAATATGTTTGTTCATTTCAGTCGCTCAGTAGTGTCCGACTGTTTGTGACCCCATGGACTGCAGGACGCCAGGCTTCCCTGTCCATCACCAACTCCCGGAGCTTGCTCAGACTCATGTCCATCGAGTCAGTGATGCCATCCAACCATCTCATCCTCTCTCGTCCCCTTCTCCTCCCGCCTTCAGTCTTTTCCAGCATCAGGGTCTTTTCCAATGAGTCAGTTCTTCACATCAGGTGGCAAACGTATTGGAGTTCCAGCTTCAGCATCAGTCCTTCCAACGAATATTCAGGACTGATTTTCTCCAGGATTGACTGGTTGGATCTCCTTGCAGTCCAAGAGACTCTCAGAGTCTTCTCCAACACTACAGTTCAAAAGCATCAGTTCTTTGGCGCTCAGTTTTCTAGTCCCACTCTCACATCCGTACACGACTACTGGAAAAAACTTACCTTTAACTAGAATACGTTTGTGATGTGTATCAAATACCTTTGTTTCTTATCCTTTTATATAACATAAGACACATTAATGAAGTTAACTTTATGTTGAAGTGTTTCACTTACAAGATATCAAAGTGAAGCATGGACGTCACCCAAAGATTTTGTGTCCTCTTCTGGGGAAAGAGTTGGTGTATTTTTGGTTGTATGCAAGATAGTTGTATAGTGTAACACTATAGTGTAACATGCCCACTCCAGTGTTCTAGCCTGGAGAATCCCATGGATGGAGAAGCCTGGTAGGCTGCAGTCCATGGGGTCGCACAGAGTCGGACATGACTGAAGTGACGCAGCAGCAGCAGCAGCAGCAGCAGGTGAAAGTATGATTTTGTTATTATTCTTATCTGAAGATTAAGTCTAACTTGAGCTAAGTATAGATTTTAAGTTGACAAGGGGTAGACTGGGATTAGTTGTATGTGTCAAACTTTGCTAGGCTGTTGTTGTTGTTGTTTGTTGTTTAGTTACTGGGTCGTTTCTGAGTCTTTTGAGACCCTGAAGACTGTAGCCTGCCAGGCTCCTCTGTCCACGGGATTTCCCAGGCAGGAATGCTGGAGTGAGTTGCCATTTCCTTCTCCAATCTAGGTGTTGTTGTGAAGGTATTTTGTAGATTAGATATTGCTGGCCAATATTCTACATAGTTAACAATACCGTATTGTACAGTTGAAAGTTGCTAACCTGACCTGCCTCTTGAGAAACCTGTATGAAGGTCAGGAAGCAACAATTAGAACTGGACATGGAACAACAGACTGGTTCCAAATAGGAAAAGGAGTATGTCAAGGCTGTATATTGTCACCCTGCTTATTTAACTTATATGCAGAGTACATCATGAGAAATGCTGGGCTGGATGAAGCACAAGCTGGAATCAAGATTGCCAGGAGAAATATCAGTAACCTCAAATATGCAGATGACACCACCCTTAAGGCAGAAAGTGAAAAGAACTAAAGGGCCTCTTGATGAAAGTGAAAGAGGAGAGTGAAAAAGTTGGCTTAAAGCTCAACATTCAGAAAACTAAGATCATGGCATCTGGTCCCATCACTTCATGGCAAATAGATGGAGAAAAAGTGGAAACAGTGTCAGACTTTATTTTTCTGGGCTCCAAAGAAAGTCACTGCAGATGGTGACTGCAGCCATGAAATTAAAAAACGCTTACTCCTTGGAAGGAAAGTTATGACCAACCTAGACAGCATATTCAAAAGCAGAGACATTACTTTGCCAACAAAGGTCCATCTAGTCAAGGCTGTGGTTTTTCCAGTGGTCATGTATGGATGTGAGAGTTGGACTATAAAGAAAGCTGAGCACTGAAGAACTGATGCTTTTGAACTGTGGTGTTGGAGAAGACTCTTGAGAGTCCCTTGGACTGCAAGGAGATCCAACCAGTCCATCCTAAAGGAGATCAGTCCTGGATGTTCATTGGAAGGACTGATGTTGAAGCTGAAACTTCAATATTTTGGCCACCTGATGCAAAGAGCTGACTCATTGGAAAAGGCCCTGATGCTGGGAAAGATTGAGGGCAGAGGAGAAGGGGACAACAGAGGATGAGATGGTTGGATGGCATCATCAACTCGATGGACATGGGTTTGAGTGGACTCTGGGAGTTGGTGATGGACAGAGAGGCTTGGCGTGCTGCAGTTCATGGGGTTGCTAAGAGTCGGACACAACTGAGTGACTGAACTGAACCTAAAAGAGTAAATCTTAAAAGTTCTCACCACACGTAAAGAAAAGTAACTACATGAGGTGATGGATGTGTTAGTTAACCTTAACTTTAATGTAGTAATCTTTAAAAAACCTGTCTTCCTCCTTTTTTTCCCTAACAGTTAACTCAAATCTGACCCTACAGTGTCAGATCCCGCAAGTTAAGGGCTCAGTCCTACAAACTGCCCTCAACTTCAGGTTTGAATGGCAAGTAGTAGGTCCCCAGGTTACTGACAACTTCTGTTTCACTTGGATATAAGCAGGAGGTTCCCATGACCTCCTCCCCTTTGGATTTATTTGCTAAAACAGCTCACAGAACTCAGGGAAACTCTTACATTTACAGGTTTATTATATAACAAAGGATATGATAAAGAAGACAGACATACAGCCAAATGAAGAGCTACATCAAGGTGGTCTGAGAGAGTCCTGAACACAAGAGCTTCTGCCCCTGTGGAACTGGGGGTGCATCACCCTCCCAGTAGTACATGGATGTGTTCACAAACTTGGGAATTTCTTGAACACTATACAGTTGGGATCTGTATGGTTCAGTTCAGTTCAGTCGCTCAGTCGTGTCCGACTCTTTGCAACCCCATGAACCGCAACATGCCAGACCTCCTTGTCCATCACCAACTCCTGGAGTTTAACCAAACCATCACAAGTTCAACCAGGCCCAGAAGTAGTTGAAAAAATGGCAGAGGTCCTGGGTTCCATTTCTCACCCATGGGTTGTCTGCCTATGTGACTTGACTTTTTTGGCTTCAGTTTCCTACAAATGTATGAGTTCAATGAGATAAACTATCTTTATAATGGGCTTCCCAGGGACGCTAAATGGTAAAGAACCTACCTGCCAATGCAGGGGACATAAGAGACGTGGGTTTAATCCCTGGGTCGGGAAGATACCCTGGAGGAGGGCGTGGCAACTCATTCCAGTATTCTTGCCTGTTGAATCCTATGGACAGAGGAGCCTGGCAGGAGTCCATAGAGTCGCAGAACTGGACATGACTGAAGCAACTTAGCACACACATGTATCTTTATAGTATTTTCTGCCTTTAATAATCTATGACCCAGGATCAGAAAAATATTTCCACAGGGGTGAAATAATTACCATTCACATGCCTTGGGGACTTCTAACATTTTCACATCACCAGAGAGCAGTTGTTAAGCTACCATCTGTGCCAGTTCATGCTCCTAGGTCTTTTAGGTCTCTTTTCTTTCTATGTTTTATTTTGGTTTGTATGAATTAAAATTCCAAGTACTTTTGCTAACAGAAATGATTTCCTCCTGAGCCCCTTGCTAGCAAAGATAATTAATTAGCTCCAACACATTAAGGAAATGTGTTGTGACAACATCTGCTTTGTTTGTTCCAAAGAATCTCTGCAAGTAAACATGAGGAATTCTTGTTACTAAGCATGTATAACACAATTCAATTTGTCCAGAGTATTAAAGTATTTTACAGCATTTCTTGTTATGTATTCTTCCTGGCAAGACCAAAACAAAGAGAAAGTAAGAAACAAGCAGGTCCTTTGTCCCCCCGACCATTGACGGGCTTCCTGTAGCACAGTGCATTGTGACGGAATGGTTACCAGGGCTGACTTGAAGGTTTGGAAATGAAGATAATGGGAATTATTTAGGTTTTTATTTAAAAGTATAAAATAGTATAGTTTAGGGCTTCTCAGTGGCTCAGTGGTAGAGAATCCACCTGTCAATACAGGAGACACGGGTTTGACCCCTGACAGGGTAAGGTTCCACATGCTACGGAGCAGCTATGCCCGTGTGCCACAACTAATGAGCCTGTGCTCTAGAGCCTGCAAGCCACAGCTACTGAAGCCCTAGAGCCTGAAGCTCCACAAGAGAGGCCACTGCAATGAAAAGCCCATGCACAGCACCTGGAGAGTGGCCCCCACTTGCCGCAACTAGAGAAAAGCCTGTGCAGCAGTGAAGACCCAGCCCAGCCAAAAATAAATAATAAAAGTTTTTTAAAACAGTATAGTTTGAAATAATCTTTTAAAAGAACCATTTATGGATATAGAAATACAGATACATTAAAAAAAAGAATTAGAAAGTTACACATTCATATGTAAACAGTGGTTATCTGAAGGGTGGAATTATGGGAAATTTATTTTTTGTGTCTTTTAAAAACATTTATTTATTTGTTTGTTTCATTTTTAGCTGCATCGGGTCTTAGTTGCAGCACTCGGGACCTTGGCTGCATGATTTTGGATCTTCCCTTGTGGCGCACAGTTTTCTCTCTAGTTGAGGCTCCTGGGCTCGGGAGTTGCAGTGCTTGGGCTTAGCTGTCCTACAGCATGTGGATTCTTAACCACTGGACCACCAGGAAAGTCTCTTTTGTGTCCATCTTTCCAAGATTGCACTTTGAACACATTTTTTTTTTGATTAGAAAAAAAAGCTATTTTAAATAAGTAAATAGATTTACTCAAGATTCTGAAAGCAAGTTATTGCAGCATTACTCTCATCACAGTCTCTTCCCTGTACCTACTGTTGATGTCACTATGAACATACCTAGCAGACTTTGTGAAACATACATTTCACTTACTCTTCATTCAATCATTCAACGTCTAGGGAATATATCAAATGTGGTAGATGCCTTCCCAGGCACTAGGGATGTAGGGATAAATAAGGGTGTCATTTGTTTGAGTAGCTCTCAAGCTAGCGGGAGAAACAGTCATATTGGGAGAGAAAACAGACCATTACAATACAATGTGATAAATTAGCCATAAAAAGTTTCTATGGGCTCAAAGAGGAAAAGTATCTTAGCCAGACTGAGAGATGAGTAATGGTAGGAGGAGACTAGTCACAGAAAAGATGATGCTCAGGTCCAAGAAATTATTTACTAAGAATGAATGATTCTGGGATTTCCCTAGTGGTCCAGTGGCTAAGACTTCACCCTCTCAATGTAGGGGGCTTGGGTTTGATCCCTGGGGAACTAGACCCCACATGCCACAACTAAAGATCCTGCATGGCACAACTAAGACCCAGCACACTCAAATAAATAAATATTTAAAAAGAAAAAAGTGAATGATTCTTATTAGATACTAGAATGAGTAGACAAACAAGGGACACATTAATCTTGGAAGTTTCAAATTATGCTCATTCATTAATGTATCCATTTAGTCAACAATTATTTGTAGAGAGCTAGTATGTGCTAGGCACTAGAGATATAATGGTAGCAAAAATAACTATAGTTCTTGTTCTTGAGGAGCTTATCTTCTAGTAGGGGAGACAGCCATTAATCAAATAATCATATAAATAAACGTAAAATTCTAATTGTGTTAAGTGCTACAAAGGAGAAGCATATGGTGCTATGACACTGAATAATTCAGAGGGGAAGGATTATAACTAGTCAAAGAGGCCAGGGAACAGTTTTCTGAGGAAGTAATGCTTTAACTGAGATCCAAAGAATGACTAAGTATTACAATAGAAAATAGTCAAACAGATGAACTCAGTTCAGTTCAGTCACTCAGTCGTCTCTTTCCGACCCCAGGGACTGCAGCAGGCCAGGCTTCCCTGTCCATCACCAACTCCCGGAGCTTGCTCAAACTCATGTCCATCGAGTCAGTGATGCCATCCAATAATCTCATCCTCTGTCATCCCCTTCTTCTCCTGCCTTCAATCTTTCCATGAACTAAATAGAGGTAAAGCTGTGCCCAGATCCTGGAGCAGGAGGGAGCATTTGGTTAGGAAGAATTGAAAGAGGGCTAGTATGGCTGGACCTGAGAAAGGAAGAAGAGTATGGTGTGAGATGTAGCTGGAGTCAAGTTAGGAACCAGATCATGCAAGGTCTTATAGGCCAGATTAAGGATTTTATCTTTATCCAAAGAACAAGAGAAAGATATTGAAGAAAGTTAACCTGGAGGTGAGAATGGGGATGACTTATTCAAATTTGCATTCAAAAAAGCTGCAGAACACAGAACAGAATAATAAAAGAGGTAAGAGTGGATATTGGTAGTTCTTCTAGGAGACCTTCACAAATGGTGGGATCAATAAGTGACAGAGTTGGACTAGGGTAATGGAGAGATGTGAATTGACTCAAGATACTGATAAAATAATTAGGGCTAGGTGATGGAATAGATGTGTGAGTAATTGAGAGGGTATGAGAACTGGGAGAGGCAAAGGTGATTCCCAGTTTTTCACATATCTGGAGAGAATTTTTGTTTTGTTTGTAAAGCTGAAGGCAATGTGGTAAATTCAATGTCCTCTCGGGTTCATCTCAGCCTATGGCTATGGTTTTAAAAATTTTCCCCTTCCTGGCCTGATTGTCTCTTATAAATTACAGAAGAATCCAGGTGAAAGAATTTAGAATGTTTCTTTTCTCCTGGCTGTTCCACACAGCTTGCAGGATCTTAGTTCCCTGACCAGGGATCAAACCTGTGCCCCCTACAATGGAAGCACAGAGGCCTAACCACTGAAACGCCAGGGAATTCCCATAGAAAGTTTATTTCCTTATATTGAGGTATACTTACTTAAACTGCACAATCATTAAATCTACAGCTTGATGAAATTTTATATATGTGTACACTAGTACAATCATCACCAAGATTAAGATATAGGTATTTCCAGCACACCAGAAATCTCCTTGGGTTCTCTTCCCAGCTAGTAACCACCAAGAATAATGACTATTTTGATTTCTCTTACTGTAATGTAGGCTTCCAAGGTGGCGGTAGTCATAAAGAACCTGCCTGCCAGTGCAGGAGACACAGGAGACTCGGGTTCAATCCCTGGGTCAGAAAGTTCCGCTGGAGGAGGGCATGGCAACACACTCCAGTATTCTTGCAAAGAATCAGGCACTACTAAAGCCACTTAGCACACATCCATTACTGTAATATGGTGATATAATAAGAAATACATATATCTGGTTTCATCTCTGGTTCAGCAAGAGCTCCTAAAACTCTTGTAATTTACCAAGTGATAATGTTAGAGTACTCTTGCCTGGAAACTCCCATGGACGGAGGAGCCTGGTAGGTTGCAGTCCATGGGGTCGCTAAGAGTCGGACACGACTGAGCGACTCCACTTTCGCTTTTCACTTTCATGCATTGGAGAAGGCAATGGCAACCCACTCCAGTGTTCTTGCCTGGAGAATCCCAGGGACGGTGGAGCCTGATGGGCTGCCGTCTATGGGGTCGCACAGAGTCGGACACGACTGACGCGACTTAGCAAAGCAACAGCAATGTTTAGAGGAGAAGCTTCTGTTATTCATAATAAGTCCCTTTCAACCACACTTGAGTTTATGTTAGTAAGGTGACTCAAGATGGGCCCCTAGGGCTTCCCTGGCAGCTCTGAGGTAAAGAATCCACCTGGAGATTCAAACAGGAGACACGGTTTGCTCCCTGTTCTGGAAGGATCTCACAGGCCTCAGAGCAACGATAGCAACTAAGCCCACGAGCCTGTGCTCCAGAGCCCAGGAGCCACAAGTACTGAGTCCATGTGCCTCAAATACGAAGTTTGCTTGCCCTCGAGCCCGTGCTCTGTGACAAAAGAAGCCACAGCAATGAGAAGCCTGTGTACCACAGCTAAAGAGTAGCCCCTGCTCTCCACAATGAGAGAAAAGTCTGCACAGCAACGAAGACCCAGCACAGCCAGAAACAAATAAAATTATTTTTTAAAAAAATTAAAGAAGGGCCCCTGGAGAACTTTAGGATGGGGGCTGTTTGCCAGAGGAATCAACTTTGTAATTAGAATGTTGAAACTTTCAATCCCACTCTCCTAATTGTCAGGAAGGAGGGAGGGAATGGGGACTGGGGACTGAATTAATTACCAAGGGCTAACAATTTAATCAATCATGCCTACATAATGGGACCTCCATATAAACCATAAACCATAGGGTCTGGAGAGCTTCCAAGTTGGTCAACATATCCATATGCCATGAGGTGGAACACCCCAAACTCCATGGGGACATAAGTTCCCATGCCTCAGGACCCTTCCAGATCTCATGTACCTCCTCATCTGTTTATTTGTATCCTTTTTAATATTCCTTGTGTGTGCATGCTCAGTCATGTCCAAGCCTTTGTGATCCCATGGATTGTAGCTCACCAGGCTCCTCTGTCAACAGAATTTTCCAGGCAAGGATACTGGAGACTAGGTTGCCATTTCCTCCTCCACGGGATCTTCCCGACCCAGGGATCAAACCCACAGCTCCTGCATTGGCAGGAAGATTTTTTTACCACTGAGCCTCCTGGAGGTCCCTAATATCCCTTATATTAAACCAGTAATAGTATTTATGTTCAGTGAACCATTATGGCAAACTATCGAACCTCAAGAAGTCATGGGAACCCTGTTAATCTATTTTACTATTGATTGACATTTGAACTACATTCAACTTTATGAATTATTTATGACTACTATGAATAGAGTTATTACAAATATTCTTGTAAATGACTTTTGGTGGACAAAAACACTCATTTCTATTTGGGTTTACAGCCAGAAGTAAACTGCTCCTACATGTGTTTAGCTTTGGTAGGTACGGTAGGTAGGTAGATTTTTTTTCCAAATTGTACCAATTTACCACACCCACTAGCAATGTATGAGAGTTCCAGTCGTTTCTCACCATTACTTTGTATTATCAGTCTTTTAAAAACAACTGTAAACTTTAAGACTTCTGAATGAAGTTTGGGAAGACCAAGGCAAAAGAAGAGGGCAGCAGAGAATGAGTTGGTTGGATAGCAATACCTATTCAATGAACACGAACTTGGGCAAACTCCAGGAGATAGTGAGAGACAGGGAGGTCTGGCATGCTGCAGTCCATGGGATCGCAAAGAGTCGGACACGACTTAGCAACTGAATAACAACAACCCATTTTCAAATAACTCTTCATTCTATTTTATTTCCACAGAAATGGTGAGCTCTGCTGGAAGGTACATTCAGGGATAGTTCCTGAGATGTCAAGATGAACTGCACCAACCTGGAGGATGAGGCTATAGCCTATGACAGCCACAGAGGAGACCAAGATCTAAGTGCAGCCCAATATGAGCCTAGAGATTCTCAAAGAATTCCAGACTCTTGCCCAATGAGCTCCTGAGTCATCCAGGGCATTGTGAGGCAAGACAGAACTGGAACAACAGGCTCAAGAAAAGGAAGCTGACCCACTTCTGATCCATTTACTGTGTGTATGTCTCTGAAGAGCTAGACCTGACCAAGTAAGATGGAGCTGCCTTTCCCAAGGTGGAATTAGGGGTTAGTGGCAGTGCTGACTTGGGATGGCGGAGGACACTGTCTCAATCTGGTCTTTGGTTCGGCTTGGAAAACAAACCCAGATCTCCTCCTAGGCAGAACTTCAGATGGGCCAACAGAGCTCCCTGGAGGTATGAGGCCTGAGGCCTGAAGCCTGAAGGGATCAGCAGGTAACTGGGCACTAACAGCCTGAGGCCCATCAGGAAGCTTTCTGCTTCCTCAAAGGATTTCTTTGCCTGAAGAAAGGTGGGGGCTGGCACTCACACCCCTACGGAATCTTCTGAAAATGGAGGCAAAGGTGATCCTGAAGAAGCCCCCTTGCCTGGTGACCAATGTCAGCCCTCATTGAACTGAGAAGTCAAAAGCTCCTCTCTTCTCTGTGATTCAGATTTTCATCCTATCCGCCCTGATGGAGACACAACCTGGGCCCTGGGGGACAGGCAGCCAGTGGCAGTCCCCTGTTCGTTCCAGTCCTCAGGACTGCGTGGGAGACCTAAGAAAAAAATTACGGGGGCACGCCTATTTCACACAGCACAAAAGACAGGGTGGCCGGCAGGTCACGGGACTCTAAAGGGAGGCGAGGTCCCACGCAGCAGCTAAAGGAGACGTTACGGGGCGGTTGCGACTTGGGCAGCAGAGTCAGGCGGAGGAGGAGGCCAGTGGAGGGAGAAGACTGTGGGAAATGAAGCCTGAGAGCTCCCCAGGGGTAGTGTTGAGGGGTACCTGGGCTGATTGTGGCAAGCAGGGTAGGTTCTCTACAGTGTGAAAGTCCGGATATGCTGACAATGATTTCGAGTCAGATTCTACCTTGTGGGGTGGGGTGCAGTGTTAGTCTGACTCTTTGTGACCCTATGGACTGTAGCCCACCAAGCTCCTCTGTTCATGGAATTCTCCAGGCAAGAATACTGGAGTGGGTAGACATTCCCTTCTCCAAGGGATCTTCCCGACCAAGGGATTGACCTGCGGCTCCTGTATTGCAGTTAGATTCTTTATTGTCTGAGCTACCGAGGGTGGGGAGAGGAAGTTAAACGCCTCCTCTCACAGAGTCCAGCCCTTGGTGCCAGGGTTTGGTTTCATAGGTTCCGGAAAATGCACAGGGCTCAAGAGATATAACCAGTGGCGACTGCGGGGTAAAGGCGTGTTGGGAGGGAGTCCTTTCGCGAGCGAGGTTAAACGTCCTCACTTCCGGGTACGTCCGGATGGGCGGGTGCGGCTCGGGTGTCGGCGGCCAAAACCCAGATTCCTTTGCCCCGACGTCGCGAACCTCCAGCGGCCGTCGGACGTCAGTTGAAAAAGAGCGGGCGGCCGTAAGCAACAGCCGCGAACTCTACGGCCAGCCCTAAACCCCGCCTTTCTCTCCGGGCTGCGTCTCCGTGGCGACGCGAAACGAACTGCGGCTGCGCGAGGGTGACGGAGCGCGGGCGAAAGGGAGGGGGTGTTTTGGTTCCAGCCGCTCGCCGTCCTTTCTAGACTTGGTCGTCTACAAGCTTCGGGTTCCTGTCTCCCCTTCCCTTTCCCTTCCCTTTCCCTGCCCCGGTCCTCCCTCCCTCCTTCCCTTCTGCCTGCCTGCCTTTTTTTTTTTTTTGTATTGCCGCCCGGGGTCCGGGCCATTTTCCGGGCCGGGCGCACTAAGGTGCGCGGCCCCGGGGCCCAGTATATGACCCGCAGTCTCGCTCCCCCGCGATTCCCCCGCCCCATGTGGCTGCGGGGCCGCGGCGGCGCTGCCCACTATGGCCAGGAAAGCAGTTAGCAGGAAGCGGAAAGCACCCGCCTTGCCGGGAGCTGGGAGCGACGCTCAGGACCCACAGGTGAGGGCCGAGACGCCTGGCCCCGGGTGATAAGGCCGAGGCACCCGGAGAATAGGGTTCGCACATTGGGAACCGGAACGAGGTCCAAGGTCTTGGCGGGGGGCGGGGGGAGGGGTGATGTACGGAGGTGCGTAGAGCGGTGTTCTAGCCTATAGGATCAGGCCTGGGTCCTTAGGAGTTCTTTAGGCGCGCAGGGGTCAGAAACTAAAGGGAACTTGAAAATGAGGCATATTCCGGGGATATCTACAGGCGGGAATGGGGCTTGAGGAGAAAACAATCTGGGCTTCGGAGAAAGGGAAACCGAAGTCGAGGAGAATCGGGGACAAAACCTCGCCTAAGATATTGGGAGGGAGAGTGAAGTCCGTCTTTCGGTGGCCGGGGAACGGAGATGGTTGCATCTCTCAGGAATGAGCCTCCCTATGGGTACCCAAGCCCCCTAGATAAACAATTTCCAGATATCACCCTGTCCCGCTTTCTGAGTCTTGAGTCTCTTCAGGCTCATATTTCCCGTTCCTCCCACCCCGCTGGTGTTTGATTTTTCGAATTCTACAACTGCCTGGAGCGCGGACCTGGTGACAGGCAGACGGCCATTGCTAGGGCATCCCTGAAAGACCTGGGACCCTAGCTGGGCTTCTTGGGCCGCACCTACCATGCTCCGCGTAGAGTACAGGCTGAGAGGGAGAAGGGGGGCCATTAGAGATGCAGCCCAGGTCTGTATGGTAATCTCTGGTCCCTTCATTCCCTTCCCTATTAAGGATAGTTTTAAGGTTAAGGAATCCATCTGGAATGTGGGAGACCCTGGTTCGATTCCTGGGTCGGAAAGATTCCCCTGGAGAAGAGATAGGCTACCCACTCCGGTATTCTTGGGCTTCCCTTGTGGTTCAGCTGGTAAAGAATCTGCCTTCAATGCGGGAGACCTGGGTTCGATCCCTGGGTTGGGAAGCTCCCCTGGAGAAGGGAAAGGCTACCCACTCCAGTATTCTGGCCTGGAGAATTCCATGGACTGTATATTCCATGGCATCGCAAAGAGTCCAACAGTACTGAGTCGAGTTTTACTTTCACTTTAAGGTACCTGAATCCTTCACTTTAAAAGGCCTTAAAAAACCTATTGTCCTCTTTTATGCTTTCATTACTTTGTCTTCCAAGTTCTTTTTTCCCATGGATATGACTCTGAGCAGCATCTTTTCTGTGGCCTTCAAGATTGACTTTCCTGTTGCATTGTAACTCTGTTCTATGTAAATCCTGCGAGATGAGTTCTGTAATATGCGAGGATCCCCAATTCTGACAAAAGTCGGCAAAGCTTTGATTTCTGCTTTTGCTCTCCACAGTTTGGCTGGGATCACTCACTTCACAAAAGGAAGCGACTCCCCCCAGTGAAGAGATCCTTAGTGTACTACCTGAAGAACCGAGAAGTCAGGCTACAGAATGAAACCAGCTACTCCCGAGTGTTGCATGGGTATGCAGCACAGCAACTTCCCAGTCTCCTGAAGGAGAGAGAGTTTCACCTTGGGACCCTTAATAAAGTGTTTGCATCTCAGTGGCTGAACCATAGGCAAGTGGTGTGTGGCACAAAATGCAACACGGTAAGTGTCTGGGTGGATATGAACTTTTTCCTGGCTCTGGATATATGGCTCCACATGCCATAGTATCTCTCACTGCTGGTTTTCCCCATCAGTTCATTGGGGAGGAGACTGCCTTATTCTCTGTTACATCCCCTCTTATCTGTCCATGACTTCTCTATTCCTTTTTCCACTTCCACATTTCTTTTCTGATAAATCTTAAGAGGAGTCTAGTTCTGCAGGCCTCTTGTATTATGGATATGCCACTGCTTCTAGATTTTTTTTTTCCTTCTTTTTATCTTGTTTTCAAGTCAGAGACCTCAGAGGAGAGGAAAGAATGATGGTCAGGGCATCATTCAGGATACAGGATAGTGAAAACCTTGGTGTTGTCTGCTAGCCTAAGGGCGTATATAGAAGTATTTAAACTCACACTTGGCTGAAGATAGTTCGGTTCAGTCGCTTAGTGGTGTCCGACTCTGCAACCCCATGAACCGCAGCACACCAGGCCTCCCTGTCCATCACCAACTGCTGGAGTCTACCCAAATCCGTGTCCATTGAGTCGGTGATGCCATCCAACCATCTCATCCTCTGTCGTCCCCTTCTCCTCCTGCCCTCAATCTTTCCCAGCTTCAGGGTCTTTTCAAATGAATCAGCTCTTCACAGCAGGTGGCCAAAGTATTGGAGTTTCAGCTTCAACATCAGTCCTTCCAATGAACACCCAGGACTGATCTGCTTTAGGATAGAGCAGTTGGATGTCCTTGCAGTCCAAGGGACTCTCAAGAGTTTTCTCCAACACCACAGTTGAAAAGCATCAATTCTTTGGCGCTCAGCTTTCTTTATAGTCCAACTCTCCCATCCATAGATGACTACTGGAAAAACCATAGCCTTGACTAGACGGACCTTTGTGGACAAAGTAATGTCTCTGCTCTTTAATATGCTGTCTAGGTTGGTCATAACTTTCCTTCCAAGGAGTAAGCGTCTTTTAATTTCATGGCTGCAGTCACCATCTGCAGTGATTTTAGAGCCCAGGAAAATAAAGTCAGCCACTGTTTCCCCATCTATTTGCCATGAAGTGATGGGACTGGATGCCATGACCTTAATGGCATGGGACTTAACTGCCATGGACTGATGCCAGTTTTCTGAATGTTGAGCTTTAAGCCAACTTCTTCACTCCTTTTTCACTTTCATCAAGAGGCTCTTTAGTTCTTCACTTTCTGCCATAAGGGTGGTATCATCTGCATATCTGAGGTTATTGATATTTGTCCCAGCAATCTTGATTCCAGCTTGTGCTTCCTCAGCCCAGCGTTTCTCATGATGTACTCTGCATATAAGTTCAATAAGCAGGGTGACAATAGACAGCCTTGATGTACTCCTTTTCCTATTTGGAACCAGTCTGTTGTTCCATGTCCAGTTCTAACTGTTGCTTCCTGACCTGCATAGGAATAAGGCAAATACTTTATTTTAGGGGATAGAATCTAAAGATGTATTTTTTATTAGAAAGGGTAGAGAAGTGTGTTTGGTGGTATATGTCAGGAAATAAATGCTTGGTTTTTGCAAAGTAGCCTTCTGAAAAGGTTTCAGAAGCAAGAAAATTGAATATGACATGAGTAGGAGAGTATTTTTTACATAGCATGACTTAGATAATTATTAGTGAATGAAGGGAAAATTTTGTCAGTAAATTTAGCCAGAACAATTAAAAGCTGGATAAAATAAGTCAATCCGTGATTGGATATTGTGGATATTGATTGGGATAGAAGAGTACAAATAGTATGATGTCAGGTAAATAAAGACCCTGGTTCGGATACCAATTTTCACACCAAAATGTTCAGGCTTAGCTTTAAGAAGTTGGTTTATCTTGTTTACCTTGAAGGTGTCAGGGTGAGGGGGGCCTGGGTGGGCTGCAGCTTCCTCTTGTTTACAGCTCGGACAGTGGCCTGGACTAAAGCCAACATCCTCAGAGCCTTATGCTAGAGCTCAGCCACCTCAGCCTCTTTCCATAGACATGGCGAGCACATTCGCAGGTGGATTCTTATGCACTGTAGGACCAAGGTCTCCATAGACAAAGATTTACATATTAGTTTTAAGGAAGAGTACAATACCATGGTGGTTGAGGCCAAGCTTTCATTTCCTCTTCTGTTGAAGGCTGCTTATTATAAAGAAGTCTTTCAAAACCAAATAGTGGTGGCAAGCTCCTGCAAAACTTCCTTTTCTCAGTCACTCAGGCTACCACTCTTGTTTTAAGCAAACTGTCGTCATTGTCACTTGATGCAGAGGAATTTAGAGGAATTCATTGCACACCCTACACAAACCATCGTAGTGTTTTGCCCAGCAAATGTTGCTAATTGTAAACTGAATCATTATAGTCTTCTGTTTCTTGAATTTATTGATGACCTTTTGAAGGTGAGAATAACATTCAGTAGTAATTTAACCTACTCTTGATACGTTCCTCTTTCTGTCTTCCTATTTCCTCATGACTTAAAGTGTATTTCCTTCCTAGGTCCTTATGACTCAAAATGGAAGCTTGTGTTCTTTTTGTAGTGTTTTTCTTTGCTTAGCTTTCAGAACCAAAATTGGGAATCAGAAACAGTGCTCTTCTCTGCATTTTGTAATATTTGGTAAATGGTTCCTTTATCTGTGCCTTTGTTTTCCAATCTGTAAAATGGGAATGGTAACATCCAGTGCTGAGAATGTAGCTGTATACATCTTCAGAAATATTTCAAGTTAGCAATATCTTATTCTTCAAAAGGAATAGTAGTGATAATGAATCCAAAGCCTTTTCCCATGCTCTTAGCACTCCCTGGGACTTCCCTCAGTTTAAAAGGAAAATTACTTAAATAGTTAGAACTCTCTTTGGCTAACAGTTGAACATTTTGGGGAGGGAGGAGTTCATGTCTGATTCTTGGTAGTAAAGTTTTGATGTATTGAAATTTTACTGTCAATGAAATGATTTAAATATAGGAAAAATATACCACAACTATTTATATTCTAAAATAATTTTTTAATATGTATCTGTGGGTTAGAAGCTCTTTTTCTCTTGGCTGCTGTTGGTATTTATGAGCTATGTGTACATAGGTCATTTGACACAGATCATTTCCAGACTAACTGACTTGGGGCTGTAGTATAGAAACATTTGCTGAGGCAGTGGGTCTTCCTCTGTGAAAAAATTAGCAGAAGTATTGTAAATTATTCTGTAGCTTGATTCCTACAGTGGAAATTTCCCTGTGCTATAGGCTTACACTCAAACTGGAGGCAGTCCTTCAACCTCTCTGAATTCTCTGGGCCTAGTAATTACAGGAATTAGTTGGCCAGCTTATGTTGTTGTGGTGGTTGTTTATTTTTTCCCACACTACACAGCTTGTGGGATCTTAGTTCCTTGACCAGGGATCAAACATGTGCCCCCTACATTGGCAGTTTGGAGTCCTAACCACTGGACCACCGGAGAATTCCCAAGTCAATGTCATAATCATTAATGACATTGTTCATTCACTAAGTTCTCTCTGACTCTGCGACCCCATGGACTGCAACACGCCAGGCTTCCCTGTCCTTCATCGTCTCCTGGAGTTTGCTCAAAGTCATGCCTGTTGATTTAGTAATGTCATCCAACCATCTCATCCTCTGTTGCACCTTCTCCTCCTGCCCTCAATCTTTCCCAGTATCAGGATCCTTTCCAATGAGTCAGCTCTTCACATCAGGTGGCCAAAGTCCTTCCAATGAATATTCAGGGTTGATTTACTTTAGGATTGAAACATTAGTACATTCGTATTTTTACTAAATTATTTAAAGAAGAGGAGGTAGTCTAACCTTAATGGGAATATGGGTTGGGGAACCAGGATGGATAGGTATATTTTGCTGGTATAGTGTTACAGACTCAGGTTATGTGCAGAACCATACAGAAAAGCTAAATAAGAGTAGCTTGCCAGGCACAAAAAAACATTTGAAGAGAAAATATTTAGTTTTGTGCTTTTAATTAGTTGAAGTTTGAGAGGGGGTAAAGATTGAAGTTGGTGGTTTAGGAGTCACCTGTGTATAAAGGATTATTAAAACTGTTCTGTTCTGTTACCATGGAGAGAGGGTAGCGAGGTCACTCTTGCATTTTATAAACCTTCCCTAAAATTGCAAAAATGTCATTTTACGTATATTTTCTGGGCATAATGTGGGGAGAGTGGTGTAGGAGAGCAGTCTGTAGATTTTATTACATTTTCTTTATTTATTTGGCTGCACTGGGTCTTTGTTGCAGCACTTGGGATCTTTCGTTGTGGCATTTGGGATCTAGTTCTCTGACAGGGATCAAACCCAGGCCCCCTGCATTGGGAGCCCAGAGTCTTAGCTAATGGACTACCAGGGAAGTCCCTCACTACATTTTGAAGGGGTGTTAGGAGCCAGAAATGGGTAAGAACCATTGATATTGACAGAGAAGTTCAAACAGAGCCTTGAAGAACACCTGCATTTATGGGCCAGGAAGAACTGCTATAGGGGGAGCAGGGAGGTCAGGGGAAAACCCAGAGTATACCAAAAACAAATCAAGAAAGTGGATATTTTGAGAGGGGTCAATTTGGGAAGGATGGTGATAGGCAGAGTGATAAGGTATCCAGAGTTTGGGGTATTTAATTTTAGACATGAACTCTTATTTCCCATTTTTTGACTTTTGAAGACTACTCACCTATAGTAGATAAAATTGCTCCTTGCAGCTAGGGCGAGCTCCACCATAGGGAACTATGGAGCCTCAGTAGAGGATGTTAGAAAGGATTTACAAGGGTGACTTGGGGAAAGACTTAAGTATTAATAAACTGGATTTTCACAGGAAAATCTCTTTTGAAATTATTTTCACCAAGACCCCAAAGCCTAACTGATAGTACCAGGCCAACTCCTGGTTGCCAGAGCTGCTTTTATCTTTCTCACCATCTCCCAAGTCATGGTCAGAGATATACTGCTGACTTCACTGTTAGGCTTGGTGAATCATTATGATGCAGACAAGACAAACTTGGGCTGCAGTTTGCTGCCAGATAAGACAAAGAAGGACCTTGCAGAAGCCTAATTTGGGGGTGGAGTGGAATGCTAGTTACCAGAGTTAAGAAAACAGCTAAACTTTTATGTCTTTGAGTTGACATATTCAGATTCCTAAAATCATAAAAGCAGAATATGAAACTCAATTTGAGATACACGGAAACAAAGAAAAAATGTGGGAGTTTTGTTCTGACTGGATTTTTAAATTCATTCCTCCTTGTCTCACTATTTTATTTTCCCAAAGGGATTACCTTTAAAAAATGCTTTAAAATGCTTGCAGAATTCCTTGGGTTCAGCCAGATGTACATCTCAGGTTAACAGCATTCTTATCTGTATGATCTGCCTGTATTTTGTAGTTAAGATATTAACCTGCTAACTAGGTTTTAGTTTTTTAAATGGCATATGGTTATTCTTTGTCTAGTAAAACATGTTCACAGTTATCCCAGAACTAGTCTTCATCTTATTTTAGAATATTTGACTCTTGTGAAAGGAAGAGTTTAGATGTGAAAGCCGTAGAATTGCTGTCTTGGCAAGTTCATTCTGCTGGCGCACATGTGCAGAAGTGTATCTAGATTGAAAATCATCAATCATCATGGAAATGCTTCCAAAAGTCTGAAGTTCTGTGTCAAGTTATTTGATGTTATAAGGCTTTAGGAAGAGGAGCAGTAGAAATAAGTTTATGCCTATTATATGTGATGGTGCTAGAGTTGGCAGCTCCTTTCTGACTAGGCTTCATCTTGAGAAGACCTTGCTTGGCTTAACACAGGTATGGGCTCCAGAAACCCCATTTAGTGTATTGCAGGCTTTGGTCATCCTCTGTATGTGAGAGAATTAATGGTCAGGAGTGGTAGGGGCTGACCCATGTACTGGAGAGGCAAGAATATACAATGGACAAAAGACAGTCCTCAATGAAAATTGATGCTGGGAAAACTGGGCAGCTACATGTAAAAGAATGAAATTAGAATATTTTCTTATATACAGAAATAAACTCAAAATGGATTAAAGGCCTATGTTTAAGACTGGAAACTATAATAAAACACCTAGAAGAAAACATAGGCAGAAAACTGACATAAGGACTTCCCTGGTGGTCCAGTGGCTGAGACTACACTCTTAATGCAGGGGCTGGGTTCAATCCCTTGTCAGGGAACTAGATCCCGCATGCCACAACTAAGAGTTTGCATGCTGTAACTAAAGATCCCGCATGCCACAGCAAAGATCGAAGATCCTGTGTTCTACAACTAAGACCCAGCACAGCCAAAAAATACATACTAAAAAGAAGACTGACATAAATCACAGTAGTATTTTTTGAATATATCACCTAAGGGAAAAGAAAAAGAGCATAATAAGCAAATGGGATCTAAGTAAACTTTAAAGCTTTTGTACAGCAAAGGAAACCAGCCACAAAATGAGAAGACAACCTACTAAATGCAAGAAAATGTTTGCAAATGATATGAACAATAAAGGGTTAATACCCAAAATGTGTAAACAGCTCGTACAACTCAATATCAAAAGAACAAACAACCAATTAAACATTGGGCAGATAGACGTTTTTCCAAGAAGAAATACAGGGACTTCCCTGGTGGTCCAATGGTTAAGAATCCACCTCACGGTGCAAGGGACACTGGTTTGATCCCTTGATCTGGGAAGATCCTACATGCCTCAGAGCAGCTAAGCCAGTGTGTCACAATTACTGAAGCCCATGTGCTTAGAGCCTGTGCTCTGCAGCAAGAGAAGCCACCATGATGAGAAGTCCTGAGCACGGCAACAAAGAGTAGCCCCCATTCTCCACAAGAGAAAGCCAGCCAGGGGCAACAAAGGCCCACCACAGGCGAAAACTGAAAATAAATCTTTAAAAAACAAGATATACCAGATGGCCAGGAAACACGTGAAAACGTGCCCAGCGTTTTTAGTTACCAGAAATATGCAAATCAAAATCATGAGATATCACTCACACCTGTCAGAATGGCTATTATCAAAAGACCACAAATAACAAGTGTTGGTGAGGATGTAGAAAAAAGGGAACCCTGTATGCTGTGCATAGGAATGTAAATTAGTACAGCTACTATGGAAAACAATATGGAGGTTCCATGCAAACTGAGGATAGATCTGCTGTAAGATCAGCAGTTCTGTCTATGACCAAAAAAAAGTAAAAGTGAAAACCCTAATTCAAAAAGAAACAAGCACCAGTGTTCATAGCAGCATTATTTACAGTTGCCAAGATATGGAAGCAACTTAAGTTTCTTAACAACTGATAAATAAAGAAGATGTGAGGGACTTCCCTGGTAGTCCAGGGGCTAATGACACCACATGCCCAGTCCAGGGGGCCCGGGTTCAACCCCTGGTTGGGGAACTATATTCTACATGCCGCAACTAAGATCAAAGATCCTAAGTGCTGCAACTAAGACCCACCACAGCCAAATAAAAAGAAAAAGGATGTGAGATACAAGCACACACCCATACATATATACATGTGTGTGTATTCTCAGTCACTAAGTCATGTCCAACTCTTTGAGACCTCATGAACTGTAGCCTTCCAGACTCCTCTGTCCAGGGGATTTTCCAGGCAAGAGTACTGGAGTGGGTTGCCATTTCCTCCAGGGAATCTTCCCAACCCAGGGATCAAACCCATGTCTCCTGCGTCTCCTGTTTTGGCAGGGGGATTCTTTACCACTGAGCCACCTGGGAAGCCCATATACACATACATACACACACACACAATGATGGAATACTACTCAGTCATAAAAAATGAAAACGTGCCATTTGCAACAACATGGGTGGACCTGGAGGGTATTATGCTGAGTGTAATAAGTCAGAGACAGATACACTATGTGTTATCACTTTCATGTGAAGTCTAAAAAATTAAAAATTATGTACAGAACAGAAACAGATTCTCAGATATCAAGAATAAACTAGTAGTTACCAATGGGGAGAGGGAAGAGAGGGGAAGGGCAAGATAGAAGTAGGGGATTAAAAAGTACAAACAAACAGAAGTACAAACTACTATGTGTAAAACAAACTACAACACAGGGTATTATAGCCAATATTTTATAATAACTTTAAATGGGAGTATAAGCCATAAAAATTTTGAATCACAGTGTTGTATACCTGAAACAAATATAAGTAAATTAGCTATGCTGCTGCTGCTGCTGCTAAGTCGCTTCCGACTTAGCAGTCGTGTCCGACTCTGTGCGACCCCATAGACAGCAGCATACCAGGCTCCGCTGTCCCTGGGATTCTCCAGGAAAGAACACTGGAGGGGGTTGCCATTGCCTTCTCCA
The DNA here is from genome assembly GCF_003369695.1 of Bos indicus x Bos taurus. Lineage (NCBI taxonomy): Eukaryota > Metazoa > Chordata > Mammalia > Artiodactyla > Bovidae > Bos > Bos indicus x Bos taurus. The sequence continues at coordinate 75,485,527 of NC_040083.1, read as the reverse complement.
TGAAATACTTAAGTAAAAATTTTTAGAAAAAAGATTAGGGCCTGAACAGCAATCCTATGGAAGGATTCAAGAATTTTAGGGCAGCTTTTCGTAACCAGAATATTGATAAGTGTTTTGGTGGTTTCTTCCTTCTCTGGGACTTTACCTCCTATTGCTGGGTGTTTCACATTCTTGGCTTCTGCTCCATAGATGACAGCAGCCCTGGACCTTGGACCCTCAGTTATTGTGACAGTCAGGCCACATGCACATGTGTACACAGGCAGACATGCATTTTTAGGCATTGTGCCCTCAGTTGACAACCACCTCCGAGCTTGAGGTATGCTCTTTATTTCATAAATAGTCTGTTGGAAGCTTGGGATGTTGGAAAATGAACATAGGGGGAACATGTTGACTCTTGCCCTCCAGGCTTTGTTTTCTGATTTGATCCTTGATAGGCATTATAATCAGAGAAAACTGTCTTTACTTCTTGTCAAGCTGACATATGGGCATTTTTTTTCTGTTGGATTGTGAGTGGTGCCTGGATCTGGTTCAAGATGAGAATCAGAGGAATGAGTTTTTCCTGGTAATATCTAGGAATGTTGGTCTCCAGCTTGACCTTAAGCAAGATTCTTCATGTGTTTCCTGGTCTAGGAGATAAATGGAAGAAACTAACCAAAAGTGGCAACTGGGTTCAACCCAGAATTATGGTTGGACTGCAGCTTCTGGTTTCTTAAACTGATTCCACTTGAATAGCCTTACAGGCCTTCAGATCCTCAGAGGCCACCAGTCCCTCTCATATGTTAAGCAGGGATGTTTTCATCAGGACAGTTTTTGAATGTAAGAATAAATAGGATAATGTTTCTCCATTTCATTGGCTAGAATATAGTAGGACAATTTTGTGGTTTGTGTCTACTTTTACTAAATTTATAAACATTTATTGATTTTCTCCCAAAAATAGCAGAATGCTACTTTGTGTGGGATTAGAGTGTATCTATAAACAATATCTGTAACAGTATCTATAAACAATATTTATAGAAACAAATCTGACAGAGCTGGAAGGGACTGTAAAGATAACAGTTCTAACCACTGACCTCCCCTTTTTCTTTTAGAGTTGGAGAAACAGACCTAAAGGGAGAAAAGTTACCTGCCTGAGATATTCCATATTGAGTTAGGTGTGGATCCGTTTTCCTTATTCCTTCTCAGAATTGTTTGTTATACCAGGTACTCGTCAGCCTTTCACTGCAGTACCCCCAGTGGCAGAGGACTGCCTGACCTCTGCTCAGTTTGGTTGAGATGTGATACATAGCTGTGGACAAAGGGAATGACAACATAGATGCCTCACTAGAAGTGTCAGCCAGGACTGCTCCAAGAAGGAAGTCATTCCTAGCTAGGATATTCAGAGGGGATTTCCTGGAGGGGGAAGAGGCTTCTGCAGTGGAAAGGAAGCAGGGATGTCCATTTTATAGCAGAGTCCGGAACACACAAGGAGTGTGGAGGGACTCTGCTGCTGCTGCTGCTGCTAAATCGCTTCAGTCATGTCCGACTCTGTGCAACCCCATAGACGGCAGCCCACCAGGCTCCCCTGTCCCTGTTTAGACTCATTTGGCTGATGCTGGGCAGAAACAAGAGAAAGTAGTTCAAGTCACTGGGGGTTTGGTTGACGAGACTAACTGAATCTCCTTTGGATAACACTTTTTCCTAGACTCATGTCTAGTCTTTAATAATGAATAATCCTGTTAATCACCTTTTTTACCTGGAGAATTGAGTCACATGCTTCGCAGCATGGCCCTGGTGAATTTATGGCCTGTTCTGGCAGTCCTGGAGGTGTGGAAGACGGGAATGAAGGTTTGCTAACTTCCTGAGGAATGTTAATAAGACAGTCTGCTGCTGCTACTGCTGCTGCTGCTCGCTTCAGTCGTGTCGGACCCTGTGTGACCCCATAGACAGCAAGTCTATGTTACTAAGTCTAATAAGACAGTCTAGTTACTTCATCTGGTTCCTGTTTTCCTTGGACTTGCCCTTCAGTCTTCCTTTGCAAGTCCATATTCTTCTAAATTGATGTGTATTTGATTTCTTTCTGATTTGTTTCCTAAGTATCACCCAGGAGCTATCTGTATCATAGTCACTTGAGGTATGTGTTTAAAATGCAGGTTTCCTGGTCCAGACTAATTCAGGATTTTTCCTTTATTGAAACCTAGAAATTGGAATTTTAAACAAACTTACAGGCAGTTTTTATATGAATCGCTGGGTTAGACTTGATGCTATATAGCAGTAATATATATATATTGTCATCTTTGTAAATCTAGACCATTTGTTTGAATCTTCTTGTATTTTCTAAACCACACTCAGGGCACAGATGGGACATCATGTTTAATGGATCTGAAAGAATTTTCTTGTAGGCATCTTGGTTAATATCTGTTTAGTAGGACTTGCCTGGTCCAGTGTTTGAGAATCCGTCTGCCAGTGCAGAAGACATGGGTTCTATCCCTGGTCTAGAAAGATCCCACATGCCACGGGGCAACTAAGCCCATACACCAAAACTACTGAACCTGAGAGCCACAATAAAGAGAAGCCTCAGCAATGAGAAGTCCATGCACTGCAGTGAAGAGCAGCCACCACTTGCTGCAACTAGAGAAACCCTGCTTGCAGCAACAGAGACCCAGCGCAGCCAAAAAAAATCTGTTCAGCAGCCAGTTAGATGTAATCACTTTGAGGAAGCCCTTGATAAATCATTATTTTCTTTATATGCCTGTTACTGGTCTCAACAGACAAAGCAAGAAATTCTTTTGTATTTTTATATTTTGACCTCACCATGAAGCTTGACCGGGGATTGAACCTGCATCCCACTGCATTGAAAGTGCAAAGTCTTAACTACTGCACCACCAAGGGAAGTCCCTACCTGTTGTTTTTTTAGGTCAAATCTTAACTTAGGTCATTAGTTTCCAATTTCTTAGTCTGTTTACTAGGAGAGTTAGAGTAAACTTTAGTCAGAAGCATGAATAAGGTTCAGTCATTCTGTATTTGGATTCAGAGATTCATGGGTTGAATCTAGGCTTCATTTCTTATTGTATTTATTTGACTGCACCAGGTCTTAGCTGCAGCAGTCAGGATCTTGGATCTTCCTTCCGGGATTTTAGTTGCAGCATGTGGAATCTAGTTCTCTGACCAGGGATCAGACTTGGGCGCCCTGAATTGAGAGCATGGATACTTAGCCACTGGACCACCAGGGAAGTCCTGGGCTCCACTTCTTATTAGCTTTGTACCCTTGAACAAATATCTTCTCCTAAACCTTTCTTTTACCTTTAAAATAAATGGAGCAAGTAAAATGACACCCCACTCCAGTACTCTTGCTTGGAAAATCCCATGGACGGAGGAGCCTGTTAGGCTGCAATCCATGGGGTTGCTAAGAGTCGGACACAACTGAGCGACTTCACTTTCATGCATTGGAGAAGGAAATGGCAACCCACTCCAGTGTTCTTGCCTGGAGAATCCCAGGGAGGGCGGAGCCTGGTGGGCTGCCCTCTATGGGGTCGCACAGAGTTGGACACGACTGAAGTGACTTAGCATAGCATAGCATAGTATCTGCCTACCAGAGTCATGAAGAAAATTAAATAAGAGGTTGGCTAGCAAAGTGCCTAGAATATGTGCTTAGTAAATTGTTGTGATTAATGGCGGTGGTGGAGGAGGAAGTGGTAGCAGTAGTTTGATGGTTCTAGTCTTTAGGTGTATTTCTGGCCAGATTCATGTACACCAAAGATAAGAAGTTGGTATTTTTCTACCCTGTGAATGACCTGTTTTTTGTATGTCAGTCTTATCCCAAATAGCTTAAGCATTTAAAAATTACTCATGTAGATATTATTTATATAAGATAAAATATAATTAGGAAATTATATTTAATTTCATCATGAAAAGGATTCAGATAAAAGATGTTTTCTGTATACAAATTAAAGTGTTACCTAGTTCTGATAAGAATGCAACGGAGTAGATAATACATGTATAATGCCACTAAAACCCTTTTTTGAAAGTAATTTAACATTATGTTTCAAAGACCTGGGATATATTATTTGTTGAATGAAGAGCCTAAAATATTATGCCCTTTGACCTAATCATTTTTAACAGAATAATTATTGGAAGCTATTTTTATCAAAATGCTAATGATAGAATACTTAAGTAATTTATGGTAAATCAAATCTGTGTGATATTATGGAGACATTGACATAATTGTGAAGACTATAATAACATACAGAGCTTTTGGTACGTTAAATGTAATGAGGTACAGAATTCTCTCTCTGCTGATTATAGCTATGCACCATTATACATGCATGTGGTTAAGGCCTGAATAGGCACTTGACAAATGAAAAACAAAACAGACTTGACAAGAGATATGAGTCTGAACATTTTTTAATTTTAATTTTTTAATTCTGCATTTTTTAATTTCTAGTATTGTAGGTAAAGTATTGTCAGTAAACTCTATAATTTAAAAAAAAAATTGTTACCTTCAGCTAGATGAATCTTGTATTTTCTTATCCTAAAGCAGTGGAGAAAGTGGCCTTGCCCAGTTTCATTCATTGCTTGTCTTGTTTGCTGACGAAGATGGAGCAGTTATGTAATATACCTCCTCTCTGGGAAAAGGGTGTAAAGAAGGAACTTGGAAATAAGGTGGTGTAGGATATATGGCAAAAGAGTTTCCCCTCTCAGTCACACAGGTGTTTTGAGCTCCAAATAACACCTGGAGAGGGGTCTTGCCTTTCAATGGGCAGTACATAACCATAATAGGCTTCAGCAATATGTGAACCGTGAACTTCCGTATGTTCAAGTTGGTTTTAGAAAAGGCAGTAGAACCAGAGACCAAATTGCCAACATCCGCTGGATCATGTAAAAAGCAAGAGAGTTCCAGAAAAGCATCTATTTCTGCTTTATTGACTATGCCAAAGCCTTTGACTGTGTGGATCACAATAAACTGTGGAAAATTCTGAAAGACATGGGAAAACCAGACCACCTGACCTGCCTCTTGAGAAATTTGTATGCAGGTCAGGAAGCAACAGTTAGAACTGAACATGGAACAACAGACTGGTTCCAAATAGGAAAAGGAGTACGTCAAGGCTGTATATTGTCACCCTGTTTATTTAACTTATATGCAGAGTACATCATGAGAAACACTGGACTGGAAGAAACACAAGCTGGAATCAAGATTGCTGGGAGAAATATCAATAACCTCAGATATGCAGATGACACCACCCTTATGGCAGAAAGTGAAGAGGAACTAAAAGCCTCTTGATGAAAGTGAAAGTGGAGAGTGAAAAAGTTGGCTTAAAGCTCAACATTCAGAAAATGAAGATCATGGCATCCAGTCCCATCACTTCATGGGAAATAGATGGGGAAACAGTGGAAACAGTGTCAGACTTTATTTTTCTGGGCTCCAAAATCACTGCAGATGGTGACTGCAGCCATGAAATTAAAAAACGCTTACTCCTTGGAAGGAAAGTTATGACCAACCTAGATAGCATATTCAAAAGCAGAGACATTACTTTGCCAACAAAGGTCCGTCTAGTCAAGGCTATGGTTTTTCCTGTGGTCATATATGGATGTGAGAGTTGGACTGTGAAGAAGGCTAAGCACCAAAGAATTGATGCTTTTGAACTGTAGTGTTGGAGAAGACTCTTGAGAGTCCCTTGGACTGCAAGGAGATCCAACCAGTCCATTCTGAAGGAGATCAGCCCTGGGATTTCTTTGTAAGGAATGATGCTAAAGCTGAAACTCCAGTACTTTGGCCACCTCATGCAAAGAGTTGACTCATTGGAAAAGACTCTGATGCTGGGAGGGATTGGGGGCAGGAGGAGAAGGGGACGACAGAGGATGAGATGGCTGGATGGCATCACTGACTCGATGGACGTGAGTCTGAGTGAACTCCGGGAGTTGGTGATGGAGAGGGAGGCCTGGCGTGCTGTGATTCATGGGGTCACAAAGAGTCGGACACAACTGAGCGACTGATCTGATCTGATCTGATCTGTGCTATAATGCTCAGTAAATAAGAATGAGGGAAAAGGATTATATTATTGTTTTAATACTGTTATTATCAAAAGCTTATGATCTCTCAATATACCAGATAATTAGTGTATAATGACAATCTGCTCTTTAGTAGTTTGCAGTTTAGAGATAAGGCTTCCTGTTAATTCTGAGTAAAATAGCTTATGCCTTAAGATGCTCTAGGGAACAAAAAGCTGAGAGTATCTTGTTTCCCTCTGAATAATCTATACACTAAGTATTAGTATCCTTTAATACTATGGAATTTATTTTTCATTATTCATGGCAAGAAATGAAGATTTGTGTAAAATGAGGCTAGTTGGTCAGTTCTTTTGCTTATCCTATCTTCTTTTTAAAGTTTTTTTTTTTTTTCCAAAAATTAATTAAAATTATTTATGTATTTTTCGGCTATGCTGGATCTTCCTTGCTGCCTGCAGGCCCTCTCTAGTTGTGGAGAGGCGGGGCTGCTCTTTGTTGTGGTGCAGTCGCTTCAGTAGTTGCAGCACGTGGGCTGGCTCCCAGGGTCTAGAGCATAGGCTTTACCTTTGTGGTGCCCGGGCTTAACTGCTCCGGGGCCTCTGGGATCTTCCTGGACCCAGGGATCAGACCCGTGTCCCTTGTATTGGCTGGTGGATTGTTAACCACCAGAAAAGAAGTCCTCCTTTTCTTTTAAAATAATGCGTATCATATGTGTTTATTAAGGGAAAAAATTAACATTCTAGGACTTAGGTCTTTAAAAGGGTATTCATTTAATAACAGCATGAGAAACTTTCCATGTTAGTAAGTGTCCTCTACTCCATCATTCTTAAAGGCTGTATCATAATCCACTGAGTGGTTGTTCCTAATCGCCTGTGGTGTTTCACTAGTTTAAAAGTCACTGTAACTTGGGACTTCCTTGATGGTCCAGTGGTTAAGACGCCATGCTTCCATTGCAGGAGGCATGAGTTTGAGCCCTGATTGGTGAATTAAGATCCTGCATGCCACAGTGCAGTAAAAAAAAAAAAAATATTTTTAATAAATAAGTAAATAGAATTCTTTGTAATTAAAGCTATTGTCATTATTTCCTTAGCGTAATTTCAGGATTTACACATTTTTCATCTTTGATGCGTATTGGCTAACCATTTTTTGCAGTGTTTCTTGGTCTTGGCTCTCTCCTGTGCCCCTCCACGTCTCTGTTGGGGATAGAGAATGTATTCCTCTGCTAGGTTTCAGTCCTCTTGCCTTTCCCAGACTTAAGCTGCCCTCTGGCCTTTAATTATCTGACTCTGTATAGTTCATCCTGGTATCTGTGCCTCCTGTTTGGATTTACTTTCCTTTCTCCACTAGCTTCTGCCTAACACACTCTTAACACACTCTGAGTTTTAGAGACTTTGTGAATCTCCCCTCCCCCCATTTTATTAAGCCATCCTGGCTTTCTGTACAGGCACAGTTACACATGTCTATTTGCAGATACATGCAGGCAGAAGTGTCCTCGCTAGTCTTAGAATCTTCCTGATTGTAAGGCCTTTGCTTTCTTTTTTTCCCTCTGCCCTGACTTATAAGCTGCAGGGAGCCATTAGGCCTCAAGCTTACCCTGCCATGCTGCTGGTTGCTGGCAGGTATCCCAGTTGGTGAGTGGGGAGCAGTCCCATTCTGGGAAGTGTTAGAGGAGCTGTATGAAGCCTTGGCTCCTTGTCACACAGCTTGGGGAGACAGTATGTGGCACCCCATCCACATCTCTTAAACTTCCTTTGAAAAAGCAAGGGGGCTCCCTCCTTCACATGCTGCTTTGTCATTCCTTGGTGAGGGTGAGGTTGTGGGTCAACTCTTGGTTTCCTCTACAGAGCCAGCCGTTTGCATCTCCCTTGTATGAAATTTTGTTCATCTATTCTGTCTTATAACCTGTGAAATCAAACAGAACATTAGAATAGACTATCTCTGAACTAGTACTTGTAAGGCACCTGTTCTGTCCTGAGCCCTGTACTAGAAACTTCACATTTTATTAAATCTCTTAGCAGCCCTATTAGATAAATAATATTATTTAAGTTTTCTAGATAAGCAAGATTCAGAAAGGTTAAATGACTGATGAAGTTCACAAAGCTGCTAAGTCAACATTCTTAAACCTAGACCTCTCCCAAGTCCAAAACTGGAGAGGTTGGACTTAAGACTTTCTTGGACGCAAATAAATAAAGCCTTTTCTCTTTTCCTTTTCTGGGAGGCAGAAATGGAGACTTGTTTAAGGCAAAGGGTTGTTTCTTATCAAATACATTGTCCTTAGTGTACAGAGCAGATTGTCTCAGACACTTCCGTGTGCTTGGAGATGTTGAGAAACTCCAGATTCTGGTTTAGTAGGTCTAGGGTGAGGCCTGAGATTCTTGGTTTCCAGCAAGCTTCCAGATGTTCCTTTGACTAGCACGGCTCTAGATCAGTGGTTTTTAAACCTGAGCAGTCAGAAGATTCACCTGGAGATTCTTGACAAAAATTCAGGTTTACTGGCCCAAAACTCAGAACTTTCTAGTTTGAAGGAGTTTTATGGTAGGCTATGGGAATTGTTTTTGTTTTGTAGTTTTTTTAAAAAAGAAACTTCCCTAGGTTATTGTGATAAACAGTTTAAGAATCACTGGTCTAGAAGCTGACATATTACTGGTACGTTGTCCCGTACAACACAAAGGTGTGAGTGGCAATAAATTTTGCTGTATTAAACATTTGCGGGGCTGTGTTGGTTAGGTTAGGGCTTCCCTGATGGCTCAGATGGTAAAGAATCTGCCTGCAACACAGGAGACCCAGATTCAACCCCTGGGTCAGGAAGATCCCCTGGAGAAGGGAATAGCTACCCACTTGAGTATCCTTGCTTGGAGAATTCATGGACAGAGAAATCTGACAGGCTATAAAAGAGTAAGAAACCCAGTCATATTTCTTGGAAGGGCTAGCTCACAAACCCCAAGAGCAGAAAGTATTCTTGGATCTCAGAAGGAAACAGCTAGGAATTGGAAAGCCACTAGGAACCGGGGGTGTCCATGCTTCCTAAATTTACTGTTTCCTTTTCTCTGGGAATGGCTTTGGTAGAAAATGGCCACCCAGTTTGGTTTAGCGCCACCAGCCAGTTCCATACTGCTGAGAGAATTTGAATGACCTAGTCTAATCTAGCCTCTGGACTGGTTCTCCCTGAGCCAGGAGGCCACCCCAGGACAGTGCTGTGATCTGGACATCTGGGCTTATATCAGATGAACTCAGCTCCAGGGCCCCACTCTGAGTGCAGGGACATAGGGGTCCCCCTAACATCTTTGGGCAGGCCTCAGTAAGGTGGTTACTCTTAAGTGCTTACTGTGTAGCTCTGTGTTGTTGGGGCAGGAGAACAGAACCAGATAAGATAAAGCCCCTGCTCTTGGAATTGAGAGGGCATTATTAGCTTAATGGAGAAGAGAGACAAGTGAATATTTTAAAACTGTGATAAGATCTAAGTATTGTGAGTAGAGGGCTATCTTGGAAGCCTACAAGAGAGGAACTTAATCAGCCTGGACATTAAGAAATATTAGGAGAGGACATGTCTGAACTGAATCATGAAACGTAAGGACATAATGGCCAGGTAAAGAGAAGAGTAGGCGAAAGCATTTCTGGCATTGGAACAGCCTAACCATGAGATAAAATCATTATATATCATTGAAGATTTTGTGTGAGTAATAATTTATAAGCAGCTCTTTCTATAGTATAACGTCCATGGAAGGATGTGAAGCTGGAGAGATAGATAGGGGCCACGTTGAGGAGAATCTTGATGCCATGCTGAAGGGCTTGAATTTAGGGGAAAGTGAAAGTGAAGTCACTCAGTTGTCTCCAACTCTTTGCAACCCCATGGACTGAAGCCTACCAGGCTCTTCCATCCATGGGATTTTCCAAGCAAGAGTGGGTTACCATTTCCTTCTCCAGGGGATCTTCCCGACCCAGGGATCGAACCCAGGTCTCCCACATTGTAGGCAGATGCTTTACCGTCTAAGCCACCAGGGAAGTCGAATTTAGGGGTAGGGGAACTATTAGATATTTTTTAATGGACATGGGAGGATTTCCATTCTTTAAGAAGATGAATGATTATAGTGTGGAGTATAGTTTTGTTGATGGCCTTGCCTGAAGGCAAGTCGTGTAGAGGAGAGAGGATGAAGAAGAAGGAGCCAACTGTAGGAATATTTAGGAGGAAGTTAGGAGTATAGGGTGAATCCCAGGCTTGAGTGAGCAGGGAGATTTTGGTGGCATCAGATGAAATGAACAGTTTGGGGAAGAAGATAATTTGTTTTAGATACATTGAGTTTGAAAATTTGAAAATGCCTGTCAAGACACATCGGTGATGGTGCCAGTTAGGTGGGGTCTCGGCCTTAAATAGTTATCAGGGTTTACAGGTTTGGGAGTGGTTCCCCTCACTCTTCCTTTCTTTTTAAAACCCGCACCCTCCCCCCACCAGTCTCTGCTTGACACTCTTATTCCAGCTACTCTTCCTTTTCTTTTTCTATTTTAAATTTAAGACTTACCTACTTCCTCCTTTCATCTTTCTATGCAAGCAGTAGATTGTTTAAAGATTTGACATGTTTTGGCTTCACTCTGAGATTTGCTGGTAGAATTTTAAATGAACTTCCTAGACTATAAGGTATATGAGGACAGAAATCATTCCTAGTAGTTAGGTTTCTCACACCTAGAACAGTTCTTGGCATTGAATTGGTGCTGACTCAGTGAGCAAATAAAGGAATGAATCATTGAATCACATAAAGAGTTTAATAGACTCTATTGGGAATGCCCTTTCTCTAAGACTGATCTTTTCTATCAAGCATTTCTCTGAGTTGAATTTTGGAGAACGAAAGAGGGTTGGTTTGTTACAGAAGTGGATAAGGGCATTTCAGGCGGGAGGAGTAGCATAAGCAGAGACATGGAGGCACAGGACAGATAAGTAATTGAGATGTGAATATCTCTTTCTCTCCTATCTCAGGTCACTCTAGCAAACCTGGTATGGTTTATACTTATGTCTAATAGTGGTTGTGATGTGTTTTGTTTATAATTTTCTACACATGTGTTGGTAAGAATTAGTGATACATAATACGGTTGCACTGGTAGAAAACCTTTCATCAGGTTCATTAGGTCCAAAGTCTAATACAAGTCTTCTTTGAAGCCATCTTTGACTATCAGACAGAATTTACTTCTTCCTCTTCCGTGTTTATATAACATATTATACCTATCTCTGTTTTGTTTTCTTATTTACATGTTTCATTTGACTAGTATAGCCCTGACTTTGTAGTTAGTAGACATTAATTAAATGTTTGATGGATAACTGAGTGAATGAATGGATATTTATACCCAAGGTCAGCCACACTGAAGAGAAACTTCACCTTCTTTCTCTCTTTTCTCTTGTAGCTATTTGTAGTGGATGTCCAGACAAGCCAGATCACCAAGATTCCCATTCTGAAGGACCGGGAGCCTGGATGTGTGACTCAGCAGGGCTGCGGTATCCATGCTATCGAGCTGAATCCCTCTAGAACACTGTTAGCCACTGGAGGAGACAACCCTAATAGTCTTGCCATCTATAGGCTGCCTACACTAGATCCTGTGTGTGTGGGAGATGTAAGTTTTTAAACAGAGTCCAGCAGGTAACATGGACCTTCCTCCCTTAAGCCCTTCAGGAAGGAATGGTTTGCTTACTGCTGACTCGGGGGCTGGGTTGGGGTGAGGAGTTGTAACCATGAGATGTGGGTGTAGAGATTTCAGAGTGGGTACTGTGCTCCCCACAGAGAGCTTCAGATGTTGACAGAAGGTATGTTTGATAGAGGTGCGTGCAGCACACCTCAGATGCCAGCAGCAGTGGGTTGGTGTTCACACATCTCCTACTGCCCATGGTCAGAAAAGTTTGTTAAATTATTCATTCAGCAACTATTTTTTGACCCTTCTGTGCCAGCCATTGTCTTAGACTCTGGGGATGTAGCAGTGAATAAAAGAGACAAAGCCCCCATATCCTCTTGAAGCCTGTGCTCAAGTCAAGGGAGGCATATAAACCAACAAAAATGTACCAGCAGTAAGTCAGAGCGGTGAGTGCCATGGAGAAGAGTAAAGGCAGGCTAAAGAGAGAGAGTGTGGTGGAGGATGCTGTCGTCAGGGAAGGCCTCTTTGATAAGAATAACACTTGAACAGGGAGGCTTAAAGGAAATGTGGATACACGCCATCCTGATGTCTGAGGAAGAGAGTTCAAAAGATGGAAGAACATAGAGGTCGGTTCTAGCTGTTGTCCCAGAAAGCAAAGGGGAGAGTGCCAGGATGAAGTTGGAGGGATGAGAGGTGGGTAATGGTGTGGAAGGAGCCACAGGTAAGACATCAAGAGATAAAGTGCTGGAGCAGTGTGTCCACCGGCCGTGTTTATAGCCCGTAGGCAAGCCAATTTCATTCCAGCTTTGAGCTTCTCAAGACAGAAAGTTAAAGATTTTAGGCTCATGCCAATTGGGTTGCCATCACCAGAGATCAGAATTGTAATTTTTACAAAGATACTTTCATCCAGCCTTTTAAGCTTTTCAGGGGCGTGCGTTGCGATCCTCATTTCACTCGTTTCTTTCCCCCCTCCTCCCGCACCCATCTCGCCCTCCTCTTGAAGGATGGACACAAGGACTGGATCTTTTCCATCGCATGGATCAGTGACACTATGGCCGTGTCTGGTAAAGTGCCCTTTTGCAAGGAATTCTGGTGTGGCAGGGAGGGAGGGAGGCTCAAAGTTACAAATGGGATAGTAGCGGGACTAGAAATAGCCCAATAACCGACCATCAGCCAGGGGCCAGAAAACCTTGTATTGTCTCTTTATCTGACTTAGCATGTGACCTTGGATAAGTCATGTCCCTTGTATATTCCTAGTCTGGAAAGTACTGGAAGTACTGGTACACTTATTACTCATACTCTGCCTTTTTTAATAGATCCTGTGTGATGGCCCCTTAGCTTCAACATTTTGTTGGGATTCACTGAGACAATAGTTGGGAAAGTGCTTTTGGAAAAGTTGTACTCTGGAAAATATTAGGAGCAATGATCATTTTCTGTACAACTTTATAGTGTTAATAAAGCTGTACAGGATTGGGGGAATTCCCCTCCCAATGGTAGAACAGTCAGGAAAAATACATGGAAATGAGTGAAGAGATACTCAAAATGCTTTCTGAATACCCACAGCAGCCTAGAACACAGGCTCAGAGTGCCAGCCAGCTTTTCTGGGTACCTGGCTTCCCAGGTGGCACAGCAATAAAGAAGCCACCTACCAATGCAGGAGACACAGGAGATGAGGGTCAGGAAGATCCCCTGGAGGAGGAAATTGCAACCACTCCAGTATCCTTGCCTGGATAATTCCATAGACAGAGGAGTCTCAGGAGCTACGGTCCACGGGGTTGCAGAGAGTCAGACATGACTGAGCGATGGAGCATGCCTGCATATATATGTAAAAATATAATCGCCCATTCCAAATTCCCAAATTTTTAAAAATCACAAGAGTTGCTAAATTAAGTACTTCATATGTTATTTCATAGAATTATCATAACAATCCTAGAAGGTTTGCATTGTTAGCCTCATTTCACAATTGAGAAGATTTAGATTCTGAGAAGTTATAATTTGCCAGAGGCTACAGAGACAGTGAGAGATGGAGTCAGGATCTGAAGCCAGCTCTCAGTTCAAAGCCCATGTTTAGAACTGCTACAAACAAAGCTAAGGGAACATAAATGTTTCTTTCTTTGGATTTTTTGCAAGGCAATAGAAAACAGCAAGGAAGGAAGAGAAGTCTAATGGACAAGCATAGTCACAGTTGAGAATTTTTCACTAGTGGTTCAGAAGCTTTTGGATTCCCTGTCATTTGTCTTCCCAAGAAATGAGAGCTTCTGGAGGGCAAAGACTGAATCCTGTCCCCTCGATAGGGACTATATGTATGACAGTAACCTGAATTAAATGGGGTTGTTGGGAGCCAGGACATGGCTTTTTTGGAGAGCTTTCCTTCTCTTTTTAATATATCCTGGGAGCATTCTATGTTTTCAGGCTGATAGCTTCCAAGGCTACATTTTGTGAACAGTAAGCAAGTTTTAGGAATATTGGCTCTGAAACAGGAACAAACTCACAAATGTAGAATACAAACTTATGGTTACCAAAACAGAGAGGGAGAGAGTTGGGACAGATTAAGGGTATGAGATTAACTGATACAAACTACTGTATATAAAATTAAAAAGTATAAAGGATATACTGTATAGCACAGGGTATTATGCTCAGTATCTTATAATAACCTATAATGGAATATAATCTGCAAAAAATACTGAGTCATTTTGTTATGTACCTAAATCAGTTATATTTCAATTTAAAAAGAAGAAAGAATATTGACTCTGAGAGAAAGATATCCTATGGTCTTGGATTAGAGGAATTAATGCTGTTAAAATACCTGTATTTCCCTAAGCAATCTGCAGATTTAATGCAATCCTTACCAAATACCCATGACATTTTTCATCAAACTAGAGCAGTCCTAAAATTAAAAAAATTTTGGAACCACAAAAGACCCCAAATTGCTAGAGCAATTTTTTTTTTAATTCTGTTTGTTTGCTCGCTTGCTTTTGGCTGCTTTGGGTCTTCGTTGCTATACACAGGCTTTTCTGGTTGCAGTGTGCAGGCTTCCCGCTGTGGTGGCTTTTCTTTTGTGGAGCATGGGCTCTAGGCACTTGGGCTCAGTAGTTGTGGCTCTTGGGCTCCAGGGGACAGGCTCAGTAGTTGTAGCACATGGGTGTAGTTGCTCCACAACATGTGAAATCTTCCTGGACCAGGGATCAATGCAGGTGGATTCTCATCCACTGTACCACCAGGGCAGTCCTGCCAGAGCAATCTTGAGATGAAAAAGAACAAAGCTAGAGATAGCATGCCCCCTGACTTCAGACTAAACTACAAAGCTGTGGTCACTGAAACAGTATGGTACTGGCACAAAAAGACACTCAGATCAATGGGACAGAACGAAGAAGTAAACTGGTCAGTAAATCTGTGGCAAAGCATATACAATGGAGACAAATCAGTCTTTTTAATGAGAAGTGCTGGGAAAAATGGACAGCTATATGTAAAAGAATGAAATTATTGATAGAACATTTTTCACACCAATATAATAAACTAAACTCAAAATGGATTAAAGACCTAAATGTAAGACTGGAAACCATGAAACTCCTAGAAAACATAGGCAGAACAATCTTTAATATAAATCATAGCAATGTCTTATTTGATCTCCTGAGGCAAAGGAAACAGCAAAAAAAGACAGCCTATGGAATGGGAGAAAATGTTTGCAAATGATATCACCAATAAAGATTAATATCTAAAACATATAAACAGCTCGTACAACTCTATGAAAAAATAAACACCCCAGTTAAAAATTGGTCAGGGGATGTCCCTGGTGGTGCAGTGGGTAAGAATCCACCTGCCAATGCAGGGAATACAGGTTCAATCCCCGGTCGGGGAACTAAGATCCCACAGGCTGAGGAGCAACTAAGCCCACGTGCTCCAGAGCCCCACAACTGGAAATGCCTGCACCACGATGAACAGGGCCACACGAGGCAGTGAAAATCCCATGTGCCACAACCAAGACCCAAAGCAGCCAAAATAAAATTAATAAAATAGGTAGCTGTGGAATTCCCTGGCAGTCCAGTGGTTAAGACTCTGCACTTTCACTGCCAAGAGTGCAAGTTCAGTTCCTGGGCAGGGAACTAAAATCCCACAGGCTACATCTAAAAAGCTAAAACAGGTAGCAACAAGGACCTATTATATAGCACAGGGAACTCTGCTCAATATATTGTAATAACCTAAATGGGAAAAGAATTTGAAAAAGAATAGATATGTATATATATAACTGAATCACTTTGCTGTACACTTGAAAGTAACACAATACTGTTAATCAACTATATTCCAATGTAAAGTAAAAATAAAAAAAGCAGAAGATGTGGTATATATACACAATGGACTATTAGTCAGCTATTAAAAAAGAATGAAATTCTACCATTTTCAACAACATGGATGGACCTGAAGGGTATTATGCTTAGTGAAATAAGTCAGTGAAGGACAAAAACTCATCACTGGAATGTGGACTCCAAAAATAAAATGAATGTATAAAAACAAAACAAACAGTTTCACAGAAAAAGAGAATAAACTAGTGGCTACCAGTGGGGGTAGGGGGGCAAGATAGAAGTATGGAATTAAGTACGAACTACTATGTATAAAATAAGCAACAGGGATATATTTACAGCCGAGGAAATATGGCTATTATTTTATAATGACCTTAAATGGAGTATAATCTATAAAAATATTGAATCACTGTGCTGTACACCTGAAACATAGAATATTGTAAGTCAACTAATACTAATAGTAAAAAATTAAAATCTAGGGACTTCCCTGGTGGTCTGGTGGTTAAGACTTCCAATGTAGGGGGCACTGGTTTAATCCTTAACTGGGGAAGAGCCCATATGCTTCATGGAGCGGCCAGAAAAAAAAGAAAGATTAAAATCTAAATGCACTATTCACATCTTCTATTGAGACTTTAATTATGATAATATAGACCATACCTTCCTTATAAACTGTAGAATAAATAAAAACTCTACATACACAACAGAAACCCATCAATGTTCCTAATACATAATTTTGCCATCTAAATTGAGGAAATACAGCTTTGTACAAATAATAATCTTCAAATGCTGTGTTCTCCAAATTGTTGCATATTGAAAGAAGCTTGTGTTTCAGTTTCCTGATCATCCAACTAAGTTGGTACACCTCCCTACCCTAATGATGGAGATGCCCTGTGACAGCTGTGTGCAGGATACACAACACCACATACAGTTGTGGAAGCTAAAGAGTAAAATCACAGTATACATTTTAAAACTATAATACGTGCAGAGACAATAAGCCTAATTTGGAGGAGTGATATATATAAAGATTGAGAAACTGCCTCAAATTTTTGCAGTAAGCAGCTCAGTTGCAAATATTAATAGCTCCAACATTCAGCTGTGCAGGAGAGCAGGGGCTAGATTTTTGGGGAGGAACTTCCCTGGCGGTTCAGTGGTTGAGACTCCATGTTTCGGCTGCAGAGGGCTTGGGTTTGATCCTTGGTTGGCATCCTAAGATCCCATAATCTGCACAGTGCAGTAAAAAAAAAAAAAAAGCTGTTGAATTTTCAGTTATGCTTCCTTTACATCCAAATCAGGAATTTCATACTCTGAGAGGTCACATCAGCAAGAAAGTTCAGATAGTTTTAGGATAGTGTAGATGTCTTATTTAATTGGGTATAAACAAGGTTCTATTATTTACCAAAAAAAATGTTTGATGTACCATTAGCATTAAAATAGGTTTTGCTGCATTAAAAAAAAGAATATTGGCTCTGATAATAAAGACGTGAATTTGAATCCTGGTCCTACCGCTTATTAGCATAGAGGACAAGTTACTTAAGCCTTTTTAAGACTTGGGTTTAAACATGGATGATGATTGTACATACTTTAAAGGGTCATTGGGAAGATCAAATATTATAGTGTTTAGTGGCTGCCATAGTGAAAATGCTCCATACTTGTTAACCAGTGTTAATGTTCACATTTGATGAACATCAACCCCTTGATGATGAACATTCCCCTCAGATTCAGGGTATTCAAACTCATCATCTCCCTCCCAGGACCACACTTCTCCCTACCATTGACATATTGGTAAATGTTCCTGCCTTCTACCTAGGCACACAGCCAGGGAACTAATTCTGTTCATTCTCCATAGATTACCAAGCCCTGTTGATATGATTTTCTAAAATATCTTTTACACCCATCAATTTATTTTCTGTCTTCCCTGGGTGCTCGTCATCTATCTTTTGAATTATCCCAATGTCCTTCTGTATTTTCTCTCTGATTCTAGTCTTATCTCCTCTAATCTCATCTTCATGTTGCTGCCAGATTAGTTCTTTAAATAAATTTTTCCTTACTGCAAAAGTAACATATGTTTGTTATAAGAATTTTAAAAATTCAAATAAAAAAGGAAAGCATTACCCACACAATCTCTGCCTAGAGATAGCCACTGTTAACATTTTTAAATACATCTTGCTAGTCTTTTTTCAGTACATACTCCAGTTGTTAAAATGGGATCATTACTAGGTTAAAATAGGATCATTTAGAGGGATAGACAGATGTATGATATACCAAGCATAAGAAAACGTTGATGGTAGACTCTAGATGTAAGTATATAATTCATTGTAAAATTCTTTCAGCATTTCAGCGTGCTTGACATTTTTCATAATAAAGCTTGTGGTGTTTTATTTTTTTAACTTGCATTATAACTCTTACGTAGTTCTCTAGATATGCCCTTCTCTTGGTGTCCTTTTCTGGATTTCACACACATTGAACCCTCTGTTTTGAACCTGTCCACAGACCTTACGGTGCAAACAAATTGAGTGATATTTCTCCCATGTTAGATAGTTTTTACTGTGAAGTATTCAGGAGATTTAAAGTGTGGGAGGGGCACCTTCTGGTCTGAAAGGAATGTTGGCAAATACTGATACTGAAAGGAATTTGAAAATTTTTTTAATGGTTCTTGATATACTGTTTTATATCTATCCAATAGACCTGTTTTAAGTGCTTCATTATTATTTCCTAAGGAAAACAATTTATGTTATTAAGCATTCATCTTACGTAGAACAGTCATTCTTAATTCAGGGGTTGTGGTCCCTTTAAGGGGCCTAGGAACCTCCCCGAAGTTGAGTGTGCAATGTAGATCTTTGGTGTATTTTTCCAGAGAAAGAAGTCTTTAACATTCCTAAGTCTGAACAAGGGGTACTGGGACTCAGAAAATGTTAAGCACCACTGATCTAGAGTGGAAGTTGCCAGATCTTGTTGCCTAGTAGAAATCACCTGTGCATTCATGCCCTAGTAACCTGAGCATTTGGCTTGGAACATTACTGAGCTTTGTCTAATGTATTATGTTCTCTTTTGAAAAGTCTCACCAACCACATTACACTTAAAGGTTACATTTTGATATAACCACTTCCCTGGCAGCGCAGTGGTTAAGACTCTGCGCTTCCAATGCAGGGGGTGCAGATTCGATCCCTGGTTGGGGAACTAAGATCCCACAGGTTGTGGGACAGGCATGGTCAAAAAAATATACATATATATAATTATATATCAACTCCTGCACTTCAGTTGAGTCATCCTCTCAGTGTAGCTGTTAAAATGCATACTGCTGTCCGTTTTGGTTTGGGCCGCTGGCCACACTTCCACACGTGTGAACATGGTGCACAGAGAACTAGGCTAAGAAAGTCCTTTTAAAAAAAAAAAGTCCTTTTGGCTTCTGTGGGACTGTCTCGTGGTGAGTTGGTATGTCTGATACCCATGGTTTCCTTGCCCGGCAGGCTCGCGTGATGGTTCTATGGGACTCTGGGAGGTGACAGATGATGTGTTGACCAAAAGTGATGCAAGGCACAATGTGTCGCGAGTCCCTGTGTATTCTCACATCACTCACAAGGCCTTAAAGGACATCCCCAAGGAGGACACAAACCCTGACAACTGCAAGGTCCGGGCTCTGGCCTTCAACAACAAGAACAAGGTATGAACTTGCCAGAGGTCCCTGAAGCCTATTCCCCTTGCTTCAGTTTCTTGGCTTATGTCTTGGAAGATGCGCTTCCCTTCTCTCTTCCCAAGTCAGAACTGCATAACTTGGTTCTGAGCCCAAGCGGCATCTCTTGAAGACTGAGGGATGCTCAGTAACAATCTCTGTCTGAGAAAGATTATAACTAAAATTACGAAACCTTCCCCTTGCAGTGAATATTCTCTGCATGGTTCACGTCTGTTAACCTCTCAGAGTTTCGCCAGGGGCATTCTGATCTGTCTCTCATCTGCACATGACCTTGCAGGTGCTCTGTTTTGGGTATGATTTTCCTACATGCAGTCACTTTCTTCTCTCTTGTATTCAGTTTCTTTTCATTCTTCACAGCCTCTTCTCAATGCTTCCATCAAGTCTAATCATCTGAGTCAGATCTCCTGAAACTGAACTATTAAGTAGACTGCTGGTTTGAAGACCCAGACCCATAAGAGAAGAAAGGCTTTTCCCAAAATTTGAGTCAGACCACAATTTGAGGGCTAGTTCCCTTAGCCTCCCATCTCTCATCCATATTTAGAAGTTAGGGGTAGACTTATCTCCTACCTTAGACCCTGTACTTACAGAAGCTCTCACACTGAGACTTACAAAACTGGCTTTCACGTGTGTGCTCTGTTCTAACAAACAGGATGTCATGTGTATGATTGTATGCTACTGGCTTTTTGAACCTTGAGTGTCTCCGTGCAAGCCTGGACTAGCTTCTTGGGTTCTCTCAAGAAGCAGCCTTGTTTTACTATGTTGTCCAGCTGCATTTCATAGGGTGAGATGAGGGGCTGATAATCCCTGGCACCATCATGGGATCCAAGTGAGGGAATGGAGGACCGCATCCTGCAGGTATTCTCCTGCTTACTGTTGTATGTTAGTTGCTGTGTATATGACCTGTTTTCATTGCTTTTGCAGGAATTGGGAGCAGTATCGCTGGATGGCTACTTTCATCTCTGGAAGACTGAAAATACCCTATCTAAGGTGTGCTGAACAGGACTTAGTAGTTTCACCTTCAAGTTAAAATACTGTCATCTCTGAATTTTTCATTCTTATCTAAAACATGAATTCTTGAAGTGTCTGGACATGTGACCACATGGTACATGAACTTCTGAGTCTAGCCTGCCTCTCTCGAAAATCTTTTAGAGGAGTCAGTGGGGTGATGCTTTCACACTGTTCACACTGCAAGGGCCTGCTGAGACTCCTTTAGCTCGCAGTCCTCCATTCCACAATGCCTTTCAGTATTTGCTTATGGATTATGGACTATTTGCAGCATTGTCAGGGCAGGCAAACCTAAATGTTAGGAGTTGTTGACAAAAGTCAATTAAGAGAAGTCATCTCCAAAATAATCATGTAAGGTATGTGTATTGGTTGCTTAGTCGTTTCCCAACTCTTTGCAACCCCATGGGCTGTAGCCTGCCAGGCTTCTCTGTCCATGGAATTCTCCAGACAAGAACACTGGAGTAGGTTACCATTTCTTTCTCTAATGCAAGGTATGAATTTACAATATTTGCAAGCAGCTTTTGCCTAAAGCTAAACGTACCTGTGAATCCTTTGCTCTATTCTTGTCCCAGAGGCCTTTGAGACTTATTCCTTCTTTGATGGAATCTCTTTCAAGAGGAAGCAGAGCTCTAGGAATTACTGATTCCTTCATGTCGCAGGAGGCTTTATGCTCCACCACCCTTGCTGGGTGCCTCAACTTCAGTGGGCTCTGAAGATTGGCTAAATGATAAGGATCCAGGGTCAGCGCTGATTGGGCTGCCTGGGTTGAGCAGAGCCACGAGTGTGCTTTCTGTAGTGTAAGCTACCACACAGTGGGGTATTTAGGCTGCAGGTAGCCAAAAACAAGGTCTCCTACCTGAAGATCAGTGAGAAGGTTGAGCTCTTCCTGGCAGAGAAAACAGATGGGCCCGTGGCTTTAGTGCCCTGGAGTTATCCCTGGAAACAGCCTGTGGTTTTTGGCCTTTCTCTCTGCTTCTCATTATTTAATTCCAGCTTGACCTTTTCCTCTAACCAGTCCTCTTCAGTACCTAGATCTCGTTTATTATCACCACTCTTTGTTTCTCTAACATGCCTCGGGATGGAGCAATACGTGTCTTTTGATCTCTGACTTTGCGTATCTTGTGTATGAGGAAAGCCCACAGAGGTGGGCAGCAAAGAACAGCGCCCTTCTGTATACTCTCTAGTATTATCGTGGTTACCTTTCTCCTCTCTCTGTTTTCAGCTCCTCTCCACCAAACTGCCATATTGCCGTGAAAATGTGTGCCTGGCCTATGGTAATGAATGGTCAGTCTATGCAGTGGGCTCCCAAGCTCACGTCTCTTTCTTGGATCCGCGGCAGCCATCATACAACGTCAAGTCTGTCTGCTCCAGGGAGCGAGGCAGTGGTAAGAGCCCTGTGTGCCCCTCAGGCTTACAGCTGCATTGCCATTGGTTTTTGACCTTCTGTTTCTATATTGGTTTCCAGACAAGTACAGAGATTTTTATGAAGGTGTTTGGTGACACAGAGGGGAGCTGGAATGCCTGCGTGGCAGCCAAGCTTCAAACACTTTAGACAAATGTGTGGTCACAGAAGGCTTTGATGGAAACCAACCATCAGGATATTGGTGGTTTCCGTACTCCCTCACATCACCCTACTCTCTTTCCTGTGTTAGTTTTTTTGTTGGAACTCTGCCTGAACTAGAAAATTCATTTTATGCTAAGGGATGATGCAGTAGACTGAGGGGGATTTTACAGAGGGCTATGAGGAAACTTTTGGGGGTAATAATGATTATTTTCATTGTGGTGATGGTGTTGTGGATATATACATATGTTAAAACTTCACATTGTGTACTTTGAATATTTGCAGTGCATTGTATATAGATTGTAAATCAGTAAAGATAAAGAAGATATTTAGTTCTGACCACTGGATGAACTAGACTTCAAAACCGCACCATCACCACCACCACCAATCTTTAATAGCATATTCTGTCAGAGGGCACCCTCATCCTTTATTGAGGAATAAAAAGGCATGTTTGTACTGTACTTAAAGATTTCAGAATACTTTTGTCAGCCATCTCATTTCATCTTACCAAGAACCCTGTGAGAGGCAGTTTATACCCCATTTTATAGAGGAGGAGACTAGGACCCAGACTGGTTAAATAACTTGCCCAGCATCACACTGGTTGGTGGGGGAACAGCCCAGGGACCAGAATCCAGAGGATCCAATCTAACAAAGTGTGTTTTCTTCTTATCTCTCCTTTGTTCCCCTTCACTGCAGTTAAAAGGCACTGTGTGGATTACACTTTAGCTTCTTTCAAGTATTTATTTTCATGCAAATGTTGCAGATACGCCTTTGTTTTGGACTTGTTTGTTTTCAGTTATCTTTGAAATACTTAGATTTCAGAACTGAGAGAGTAACTGTGTGTAAGTAAGGGAAAGAGTAAATTGCCTTAGCAGGAATGATGTCTGCAGTGAAGAGATTTTGGTTACTGTTACAGGGGTGGCACTCAAACCTAATAAGATATTGATTTCACAAATACTAGTGAAACCTCTTCGCATCGCATGCTCTTATTTAATCCACAGATGCAGCAGATGTGTTTTCCCTGTGACCCAAAGGGATTAGGTGACTTGTCTTAAATTCACAAGTGAGAGACTGTGCACCATTGGGTCTTGAGTTCTAGGCTATTTACCACTCTCCTAACACACTTAATACCAGATAAAGACCTCTTGCCGTGCCATGGTAGTGGTTTTAGGTCAAATACAAGAAAGTCCTTGTTAATGTAATGATTTATAAATACCCACATTACCCTCAGTTTCAGTGCGGGTTAGAAACATATAATGGAAAAGAGCTCAGAGTGATGAAGGATGCCTTGAGTGAGCCAAGGAGAGGCAAGAAGGTTCAGGGCAGATTTGCGGTCCTAGGCCACAAGCATCTCAGGCATCATCAGGCACTTCTCTGAGGCTTATGGGAAGGTTCCTGTTAATGTGCGGATGGCCAGTGTGGCATCACGGTGCCCTGGCTTGTGCATGAGCTGGGTCTGCCACAGGAAAGGTGATGTGGTATGTCGGGGTGGCACGTGAACTCAGTGCCAGAGAAATTCAGGCTCGCAGATCCGATCACCCTTTTACTTTTCTCTGTCTCAGGGATCCGGTCAGTGAGCTTCTATGAGCACATCATCACTGTGGGCACAGGGCAGGGCTCCCTGCTGTTCTATGACATCCGAGCTCAAAGGTTCCTGGAAGAGAAGCTCTCAGCTTGTTACGGGTCCAAGCCCAAACTCGCAGGAGAGAACCTGAAACTAACAACTGGCAAAGGCTGGCTGGTGAGTAAGCCCGGCCTCACATGGTTACTGGCCAGTGACAGAAAAGTTGTCTTTACATTCCCACCCCTACTAACACATCATAGTTTTTCACTAGTAAGAGGCAGGTAAAGACACTGTCCCGTGATTTTTGTTTTTGTGTCTGCACATCCATGGGAAAACTGAGGCCCAGAAGACACACCAGTTGACCCAGGATAACCCACAGGTGATAACAGCCAGAAGGAGAAGGAGCCTCCCCCCTGAGACTGCCAGTGAATTATTAAAGCATTGGTTCCAGCAGTCCTGAGAAGACCTTAGGCTTGTGTAGCATTTCTTCATCCTACTTGGCTCCTCCCTAATGTCATTTGGAAAAATAGGGCCCCAAGTCAATGAGCACCAGTCTCCTGGGATCCAGTGATAGATAACAGGACCTTCTCCTTTCAAGGGGCCCAGAAAGCATCCTTGTCCCTTCTTTCGCCTTTTCTGCGCCCCTGGCAAGTGCTAACAGAGTCTCTTTTTTTTCCCCCATAGAATCATGATGAAACCTGGAGGAATTACTTTTCGGACATTGATTTCTTCCCCAATGCTGTTTACACCCACTGCTACGACTCGTCCGGAACGAAACTCTTCGTGGCAGGAGGTCCCCTCCCTTCAGGGCTCCATGGAAACTATGCTGGGCTCTGGAGTTAATGACAACCAACTCTCTCCCAAAATGCAGAGATTTACACTAACTTCCATCCTCAGTTTCCATTTCTTCTTTTGATTTTTTTCCAGTTGTGTGAGGCCCTCATATTTTAGTGGGAACACCGGAGTTTGCCTATGCTTTAAGCACTTGATAGGAAGAACCTCTGTTCAGAAATCTAAAGGACTTTTTGTTTTTTTGTTTCGTTTTTTGTTTGGTAAACAGAATTTAACTTTACTGTCTTTTTTCTTTCTGGCTTCTCAACCAGACATTGTTAATTCCTGTTTGTATTTTTTCTTTAAGTGACACACACTCTCCCCACTCTGGGTTCCTTAGATTGACATAATTCATTCTCACCCTTACTTCACTCTTGAGAGGTAGGGCTCCTTTATAATTATATAGTTGCTGTCCTAGACTTTCTGTGAAAGTTTGGGGGCTGTGTGTGTGTTGTATGTGTGGTGTGTGTGTGTGAGAGAGAACTTGTGTGCCTGCACGTACCGTGTGTCATTGAAATTACCTGGAGTGAGGATTACTGTAATTAAAATATTTATAAAAGAAACAACTTTATTCACAGAGTCCAGCTTTGGGACTGGTCTTTATCTTGTTTTGTAAAGTCTAACAACACTGATTATAGGAAGTAAAAATAGAAAGGAAAACAAATCACCAGTAGGAAACCCTCTGAGTTTGATTGAAAGCTTTCTGGGACTCTGATGCCAGGACTCCAAAGTAATCCATCTCCCACCTGCCTCTCCCCTTCTGTGTGTCCCCTGGGGGAGGACATTTCTGTGTATGTGTCACTTCCACTTCAGTTTCCCATCTGGTCAAATCCATGGCCACTACCCCCAAAACATCAGAGTCTCAGTTCAAAATGCAGCTCTGGCAGTTGCAGAAGGTCTGGTGGGACTTGGTAAAAAGAATTTCCATCCCAACCTCCCTCCCCCTCCTCTCAGACAAGACCTGATATGGTTTCTCAGGGACCTGGAATGGGAGGCCTCAGGTCTGCTAAAATTCACATGCTTTGGTCCCTTTGGCTTTGAGGAGAAATGTCTTTGCCTTTCTTCTAATCTCCCCAGTAGGTTTTGCTTGTGTTTTCTAAAATGGGTTCAGTTCAGGAGGGTGGGGATGAGCAGGGGATTTATCTGTGTGTAGTGAGTGCCTCATGTGTGGAATGTGTGTTTTCTGAAGACAGTGGAGCCGCTCTGTTGGCTCAGCCCTGGGATGGCGATGGGGTGGCCTACAGCCAGCAGCGTTGTGCATGTAAAAGCAGCAATGTGATCAGTGATTTGTTCCGCCCTTGAACTGTTTAGTCTGAGGTTTTTGAACTTGCAGGCAACTGACTGACCAGTTACTCCTTGTTTTTTTATGCATCATATTGCAGATAAGAGCTGTTCCCACCCCCGTATTCCTCCACCACTCTAAGCACATACTCTGTTTCTGGTAGCAGCCCATTCTGGGGGAAAGAAGTCATATTCCTGCACTGTAGTGTCCAAGTCACTTTCCCAGTTGTCCCCCCTGCTCTGGGTGTAACTAAGGAGATTGAAAAAAAAAAAGAGTGTCTTCTTTTTGGTGATGGGCGCTGATAGGGAGGGGAGACAGCAAGTCCACCCTGGATAGTGTTGCAAGGCATACACCATAGGTTCTAGAATTCTCATCTTCTAACCTAGAGACATAGGTGCTATAAACAGGGAATTAAGCAAAATGCTGGATGCTACAGATCTTTTAATTGTCTTAATTTTTTTCTATTATTAAACTACAAGCTGTAGATTTCTTAGTTCTCACAGAACTCATTTTAAACCTACTTGTATAAAAAAATAATTTTAGAATGTTTTGTACTGTTGGCAGACCCTCTTCTGTGATGGGTAATGCATTTGGTTGTTTGAGGTTTTGTTTTTCAAAATGTAGCACTTGACTTTTTGCCAAGTAAAAATAAATAAATATTCCAGTGCAAAGTGGTTTGAGTATGTGTAACCAAGAGGCAGCAGGAAAAAGGTCCCAAGTGACTGGTTGGAAGGTCAGTTTGGGGTTCTCAGATTGCCTGAAGTAGAACACAGGAGTTCCCTCAAGGGTAAAGGTGGGTCAAGGGCAAACACAGAAACACTGATACCTGCTTGCTCCTGGTCCCCAACCCCGGCCCAGGAGCATTTGCTCTGGAGTCCAGTTGAGAGTAGGTATGCCTAGAGGAAGTGGTGTGGTGCTTGGAGAAAAGCACAGACTGACAGGGAGGGAGCATGCTAGTCCTTGCTCTGAGTGGCTGGATGAGCAAAGTGACCAGCTCCTCTTACATAAACCAGGGGTGGTGATGGGCCCCGTCTGCTTCAGTGGAGGGGCCCTGAGAATGACTGAAAGTGCCCCAGGAAACAGGCTTTCATTTTGTTGAAGCTGGAACCATAGATGCTCACTGTAAGAGGAGAAACCAGTGTCTTTAGTGAGTGATGTTCTTCCCAGCGGGCTGTCGCTGAGAGAAAGGTGGACTGCTGAACCCTACTACTCTCCTCACAGTCATCTCTGGAGGACCCATCAGGACTGGGCCACAGAGTCAGACAAGCTGGATACAGCTGCTGTTAGAGACTGCTTCAGAAGATGATTGGTACAAGCAACCACCTATTGATACATGATCAAAGGCTGCAAAGCAGGAAAGGGGAAGTGAAGGAGTTGAAGCAGTTGAAAGGGCTTCCCAGAGGAGAAGAGTTAAAGCATTTGGAAAGGGACTGACATTAGCCTTTCCCAGAATGAGATTTTTCAGAATCCCCAATCCTTGGAACAGTAATGGTTGTTTGCAAAATGTCCCATGTTCAGATTACTCGGGGGAAATGCACATGAAAGCAAACACATGTTTCTTCACAACCTGAGGTTTGGGGTTACCATGGGACTCGTGCATGAGACATGCTCAGAAAAAGGTGACGGAGTGTGGGGAGGGCCTGGCCTAGACCTCTGGCCTCTGTGGAATCTTGGCCCTGCTCCCACTTTCCAGCCAGACTTTGCAGCAAGCTATGTATCACAGAAGGGCTTTGTGGACTTACGTGGGCCCTCCCATTCCTGCCAGCAGGCCTTACTCCCAGGCCATGAAAGAAAGTCCTTGTTCTTAGGCACATGCCTCATTCGAAATGGTCTACTGGCCCCTCCCATAATACTTTAGGTCCTTTTGCAGACGGCTTTGGAGTCTCATTTATGCTCCAGGTTCCCCCATCCCTGCCACTCCAAAAGTGGATTAGTATTAGTCTGGTGCATTAAGATAACAATGTTAAATTTATTAGTGTTCCTAATAAAGCTAAAGATTGCCAACCCAGGGCTCTCTGATCCCAAACATTTCCTAGACCAGGTACCCTGGAAAAGAAGTCAGGGTGTCAAGATCCTTGGTTTAGGATTGGGGGGTCAATCTAAGATCCTACAATCCAAGTGTTTTTTTCCTTTCTTTTCAGTTGGCTAGTGTCTCACAGACAACAATGTTGTGGCACGGGGTATGAAGGGAAGAAAACAAATACTCCATGTTTCTTGCTTTTAGCCACATCTCATTTCATACTATTGTGCTAAAATGGCTGGAAGCTTTGGAAGTGTAGAAACATGGGCTCCTAATTCTGTAGTTACTGAAGAAGACAAAAAAAAGTTCAGGTTTGTTAACTTGATTCTCCTGCCTTCATTTCAGTTCCTCCAAAGAATTATCTAGAGAAACAAATGTTAGAAATTTGTTTCTTACCTACCTCTAGAGAGAGAGGTGTGAACTGAACTCAAGATGGAATTGTGTAAACTTATGATTCAGCTCTCCAGACAGGTGTGAGTTGTCCTTTTAAATTCCCCCTGGGTTGAGCCTCACGTCTGAACACTCCTCTTTATTAGTGTGTAATTGCTGAAGTCAGAACTTTTAAACGATAATAATATTCATTAGCTGAGCTCAGTGTCACATGTTTACTGCCTTTGTTGTTAGGCAGTATTCAGAATTGTAATTAACATCCCTAGTGCTGTGAACAGGAAGAAAACAAATGATCAACTCCCATCTTAAACTTCCCTTGCTCATAGTTACTTTTTCCTTAGCTGATGACAGCTTGGATAGAGGACTGGAAATAATAATCTGGCTTCTTTGTTCCCCAGGGTTAAGGCCATTGGTCAATGCAGAGAACACTGCTGGGTACCTTGTAGCAGTTTGGGCCTTACAATGTGTTGCTTACCTAAGAAGCATCCTTCACCACCGCCACCACTACTCTGCTTCCCCTGGCCCTTCTGCTAAAAACACAAAATTATTGCTCTAATCACCATGCTTAAGTTTCCAGTGTTAGATCTTTTCTTTTCTTGAGGGAAGAGGATGTTATATTACCTGATTAAAGATACTGGAGGGAAAAAAAAAGAAAAGATACTATTGCTCTTCCCTGGAGGAGGCAAAGTGCCAATTGCCGAAGGTGAGTGTGGCCTGCAAGGGGAGGATATGGGTTCAGTTACAGTTCTACCACTGATGCTCATGGACATGAATTTAAACAAGTCTTTACTCCTCTCTGGACATAAGTTTTTTTGTTTTGTTTTGTTTTAATCTTATACAATGAAGATAGGAGTTCAAATTAGACATTAGATTTCTGTCATCCACAACAACTATTGTACTGGTACAGGGAAGCCTAAGAAGAATTGGAAGTGATCCTCTACTACTGACCTCAAAGCAAGTAAATAGAGTAGGGTTTATTAAATGAGTCTTATTTTCCTAATAGTTTCCAATAAAACACTGGAAATTGTAGGTTGAATGGTGTACCCCCAAAATTCAAGTCTACCAGAACTTGAGAACAATGATCGGGTTAGTCACTCAGTTGTGTCTGACTCTGTGATCCCATGGACTGTAGCCCGCCAGGCTCCTCTGTCCATGGCATTCTCCAGGCAAGAATTGTGGAGTGGGTAGCCATTCCCCCTTTCAGGGGATCTTCCCAACCCAGTGATTGAACCTGGGTCTCCTGCATTGCAGGTGTATTCTTTATGGTCTGAGCCACCAGGGAAGCCACCAGATCATCAGTGTGACCTTTAAGGTCTTTGTAGATGTAATTAGGAAGGATTGAGATGGGCTTATACTGAGTTAGGGAGTCCCTATCTCCAATGAGAGGGCTTCCTTGGTGGTTTAGACAGTAAAGAATCTGCTTGTAATGCAGGAGACCTGGGTTTGATCTCTGGGTTAGGACAATCCCCAGGAGAAAAGAGTAGCTACCAGTCTTCTTGCCTGGAGAATTCATGGACAGAGGAGCCTGGTGATCTACAGTCTATGGGGTCACAAAGAGTCGGACATGACTGAGTGACTAACACACACATACACACACCAATGAGAGTGACTTTATGAGACAGAAAAGGACATATGGGATCAACCAGAGAAGATGATGTGAAGACAGAAAGAGATTGGAGTGATGCATTTGTAAGCCAAAGAATGCCAGGAGCCACCAGAAGCTGGAAGAGGCAAGGAATGAGTCTCTTTAGAGCCCTAGAAAGGATTGTGGCCCTGCTGACATCTTGATTTTGGATTTCTGGCCTCCAAAGCCATGAGAGAATGAATTTCTGTTGCTTTAAAGCCACCAAATTTGTGGTAATTTATTTCAGCAAACCTAGCAAATTAATACAGAAGTATTCTGAGGAATTTCCAGATGCCAATTTTTATAAAATCACTTTTGAGATTTAAGAAAAATGTTTTCCTTTTCTGATAATACAAAGAGGAACTGTACTTACGTAGTAGTGCTAAGACTTATAAAAGCAAACATTAAAGCTCAAGGATTTTCCTGGAAGTCCATGGCTAAGACTCCATGTTCCCAATGCAGGGAGCCCAGGTTCAATCCCTGATCAGGGAACTAGATCCTGCCTGCTGCAACTAAGACCCGGTACAGCCAAATAGATAAAGAAAAATATTTGCTTCTGGCTGAAAATCCTGTTCCTTCCAGAACTGAGGCAGTAATCCCCAAATCTGCCTACCCCTGGTTGTTTTTTCCTATCTCAAACTGCTTCAACATTTTAAACTTTTACTCTAGGTCACCTTTTCACAGTATACACAGTAGAGACTCAGGGTGCTTTCTCATCTAGGATTTATTAGCCAGTAAATATGGACAGCTCTCTGCAGTCCCCCTTGAAAATGGGAGAAAATAGAAGATCTAGTTAAGGCCTAACACACCTAAACCTGCTTTATGATAGGATCTGCCCCGTGCCTGCCTCTGTGGACCTGGAGCTGCTAGCCAGAGTAAGAAGGATGCCCAAGTCAGCAGAAAAGTCAGCCCTGACGTTATTGCTCCTATTGGTTTATTTTATTTACTATGATCTTAATTGGGAAGACAGCCTAGCAAAATGGTATTTATTGCATTGAAAAATTCTTATCTCAGGACTTCCTTGGGAGTCCAGTGGTTAAAACTCCACACTCCTAATGTAGGGAGTGAGGGTTTGATCCCTGGTCTGGGAAATAAGATCTCACATGCCGCACAGTGCAGCCAAAAAAACCCACAACAAAAATTGATTGTCTCCATTGACCCAGACTTCTGGAAATTTTAGGAAATATTCTAGACAAGTATGCGAAGACAGATGTATAAGAATGGTTGTTGAGCATTATTTCTTTTTAATATGTTTTCTCTACTTATCAGAGTATTTTCTATCCATTATTTTTGGCTGCACTGGGTCTTTGTTGCTGCACACAGGCTTTCTCTTGTTGCTGAGAGCAGGGGCTACTCTCTGGTTGCGGTGCGTGGGCTTCTCATTGCAGTGGCATCTCGTTACAGAGCACGTGTTCTAGGGCATACAGGCTTTGGTAGTTGTGGCCCATGCTTAGTTGCTCTGAGGCATGTAGGATCTTCCTGAACCAGGGATCGAACCCATGTCCTCTGCATTAGCAGGCGGATTTCTAATCACTGGACCACTAGGGAAGTCCTGTCATAGCATTAATTAGCAAAAAAAAAGACAGAACAAACAACTGGAAGTTCATGCTCGGGTTCAAGTCAAGGACTGTAGCCTTGCCAGGCTCCTCGGCCCATGGGATTTCCCAGACAAGAATAGTGGCAGGAGGAGTGTGCTTCCAGATGATGGAGTAGAAGAACATTTGCTCACCTTCTCCTGCCAGAGCACCAAAATTGCAACTAGCTGTTGAACAACCATTGACAGGGAGATCCTGGAACCCACCAAGAAAAGATACCCCACATCCAAGGACAAAGAAGAAGCTGCAGCGGAACAGTAGGAAGAGCACAATCATGATAAAATCAAATCCTATGCCTGTCAGGTGGGCAACCCACAAACTGGAGAATAATAATACCAAGGAAGTTTTCCCACTGTTGTGACAGTTCTAGGCCCTACATCAGGCTCCTCAGCCTGGGGATCTGGACAAGGGACTGGGAATCCCTGGGGAATCTGACTTTGAAGGCCAGTGGGATTTAATTACAGGACCTCCACAGGACTGGGGGAAACAGAGAGTCCACTCTTAGTGGGCACAGACCAAATCTTGTACACACCAAGGCCAAGGGGGAAGGAAAAGTGACCCCACAGGGAACTGAGCCAGACCTACCTATGAGTGTTTGAGGGTCTTCCTGCAGAGGCGTGGGTTGGCAGTGGCCCACCACAGGGACGGGGGCACTGGCAGCAGCAGTCCTGGGAGCTACATCTCTGGTAAGTCCTTTTGGGGGTCACCAATAGCCCTCCCATAGAGCCAGTATGGGCTTCCCTTGTGGCTCAGCTGGTGAAGAATTTGCCTTCAATGTGGGGGACCTGGGTTCATTTCCTGGGTTGGGAAGATCCCCTGGAGAAGGGAAAGGCCACCCACTGCAGTATTCTGGCCTGGAGAATTCCGTGGACTGTGTAGTCCATGGGATCGCAAAGAGTCTGACACAACTGAGCAACCTTCACTTCACTCACTCTAGAGGCAGTAGACTCCAGGACTGGGTCGCCTCAGGCCAAACAGCTAACAGGGTGGGAGGACAGCCCCCACGCCCCCATCAGTAGACAATTGGATTAAAGTTTTACTGAGCACAGCCCTGCCCACCAGAGCAAGACCCAGTTTTCTCCACAGTCAGTCCCTCCCATCAGGAAGCTTTCATAAGCCTCTTAGCCTCATCCACCAGAGGGCACACAGAGGAAACAGGGCAAGAATACTGGAGTGGGTTGCCATTTCCTTTTCCAGGGGATCTTCCCAGCCCAGGGATCTAACCAGTGACTCTTACATCTCCTGCATTGGCAGGTGGATTCTTTATCACTGCGTCATCTGGGAAGCCTGTTAATAAGGAAACAGTTAAATTTTAAAATTAAAAAAAATTATATATTTATTTGGCTGCTCTGGGTTTAGGTTGCAGCACCCAGGGCCCCTGCATTGGGAGCACAGAGTGTTCACTGCTGGACCACCAGGGAAGTTCTAAATAAAAATGTTACATATTCTTGGTTAATCTTACTACAGAGAGAGACCACCACATACTATGTTCCTCCTGATGGGTTGCAATAGGAATTGAACAGGATTGCTTAAGAACTACTCTTGCCAGAAAAATCAAACTTGATCTGAGCAAGCTTTTAGATCTTTAAGTTTTCAGAAAATATAGTGGCTAGAAGAACATATTAATGGTATAGCAGGGATGCAAACAACCAAATGCAGAACCCAAGGAAAATGTTCTACTTTTTTCAGTAAACAAATAGCATGAAAAAAGAGAACTATTATATATTAAGGGAGACTTGAGACAGGCATAGGAAGCAATGTAATGCATAAGGGTGTTTATATCCTAATTCAAAACAATGCAACTGAGAAAGATCATCAGGGAGAGAATTCTCTGGCAATCCAGTGGTTAGGGGCTTCCCAGGTGGCACTAATGGTAAAGAACCTACCTGCCAATGCAGCGAGCTCAATCCCTGGGTCGGAAAGATCCCCTGGAGGAGGGCATGGCAACCCACTCCAGTATTCTTGCCTGGAGAATCCCATGGACAGAAGAGCCTGGCGGTCTACAGTCCATAGAGTTGCAAAGAGTCAGACATGACTGAAGTGACTTAGCATGCATGCACCAGTGATTATGTCTCAGCACTTTCATTGCCGACAGGGTTCAGTCCCCACAAGCTACGGGACACAGCCAAGAAAAAAAAAAATGCCACTGAAAAAAACAACAACAACAATACAGATAATTAGGGAAAACTTAAAACACTGACTGGATATTAAATAATAGTAAAGAATTACTATTACTTTTTCTAGGTATAATGATATCGTGAGTATGGACTTTTTAAAATAATTACATTTTCTTTTAATCTTACCTCTTAGAGATATTTTATTTGTAGATGAAGTAACATGATGTCAAGCATTTGTTTTAAAATAATCCTAAGAGAAACTTCCCCACTGGTCTAGTGATTAAGAATCTGCACTTCCACAGCAGAGGGCACAGGTTACATCAATGGCTGGGGAACAGAGATCTTCTATCCTCGAGGTGTGGCCAAAATTAATTAATTAATAATAATTCAGAGGGTTAGATTATTTTAAAGAGTTATATTGATAATCGTTGAAGCTGTCAGATGGGTTTATGGGGGCTTATTATGCTAGTCTTTCTAATTATGTAATATTAGGGATTTTTTTTATAATACAAAGTTTTTTAAATGGTACATAACAGGTAAACCTATATGCAATGACATAGAATAATCAAAACATAGGCTATATTATTAAGAAAGTTATAAGCCAGCTTCCATCTCTTGTAAAATTCATACATATCTAGATTTAAGTATAGGGAAAACCTAAAATGTTATCACTAGACTATCACTAGTGGATCTCTTGGTGTGTGTGCTCAGTTGCTCAGTCATGTCTGACTCTCGGTGGCCCCATGGACCGTAGCCTGCTAGGCTCCTCTGTTCACAGAATTTTCCAGGCAAGAATACTGGAGTGGGTTGCTGTTCCCTACTCCAGGGGATCTTCCTAACCCAAGGGTAGAACTCGTGTCTCTTTTGTCTCCTGCATTGGCAGGCGAATTGTTGATCGCTAAAGCCACCTGGGAAGACCATGGGTCTTTTTATTACCCCCTTCAGAATTTTGGCAGCAGAGTTTTAATGATTTTTTTTTATTCCCTTGCTCATCTGTATTTTCTGGTAGTATCATTTAAGATACACCTCTCCCAGGCTTCGCTGGTGGCTCAGTGGGAAAGAATCTACCTGCCAGTGCAGGAGACATGGATTCAATCCCTGATATGGGAGGATCCCACACGCTACTGGAGCAACTAGTGAGCCTGTGCTCTAGGGTCTGGGAGCCCCAACTCCTGAGCCTGCATGCCCTTGAGCCCCAGTTCCACAATAATAGAAACCTCTGCAATGAGAAGCCCTCGACCATAACAGAGAGTAGCTTCGGAGACAGTAGCTTCTGATTTCTGAAACTGGAGAAAAAGCCCAAAGCCCCAGATCAGCCAAAAATAAATAAATAAAAAGTTTTTAATAAAATAGAAATAAAACACACCTCAGTTTTTTTCCCAACATGTGCTGGTTGTGAATAAGTAGTTAGTAATAAAGGAGGAGAGAGATTTTTTAAAATGTTTATTTATTTATTTGGCTGCACTGGGTCTTAGGTGTAGCACACGGGCTCTTCAGTCTTTGTTGTAGCATGTGAGACCTTTTAGTTGCGTTATGTGAATTCTTAGTTGCAGCAGGGATCAAACCCAGGCCCCCTGCATTGGGAATATGGAGTCTTAGCCACTGGACCACCAGGGAAGTCCTGAGGAAAGAGAATATTGATTGCTCCTTTGCTCAAAAAAACCTAGAACAAAAATTCCTCACTTCCTTTTTCTGGGGCATGAACCTTCTGCTTAGGCCAGCCAACTCATCCAACCCTCTCAGTTCACACAGCACTTCCCTTGTCAAAACTGCTCACAACCAGACTTCCCTGGCCATCTAGTGGTTACGACTTTGAGCTTCCAATGCAAAGGGTACAGGTTCGATCCCTAATGTGGAAATTAAGATCCCATAAGCCATGCAGCAAGGCAAAAAAAAAAATTGCTCACAACCAAAATCTTTCAAGGTGTGGTTCAGAGCCTAACTCTTAGGAAGTCTTCTGTGATCACACCCCTCTCAGGGAGCCCTGCTCCCTTTCCAAGCTCATGCAGGTACGTCATCATTCCCAAAGCCCCAGAATCTTCTGGAGAGGCTGCGTAATTCCTTTGGGCCAATGAATTCATCATACACCCGGTAGGGGGAGCCAGAACTTACTTCCCAACCTCTGGAGGCACCATCCCTGTATAAGCAAACTCCATATGGAGTGTGATCAGAGATAGGTACAAAACATGTTTTTTAAGAGGGGAGGAAGGAGTAGGCTGGCTGTAATGTAAAGTCTTAAAGAAGGTTTTCTTGTTTCATTTTCTATAATGGACTTTTCAGAGTGACCATCCTTGAACCAAACTCCTCTATGCATTTATGTATAGATTTAACTTACAAAAATATGTGCACACAATTTCTCAAAAGTATGTGTGTGTGTGTGGTTTAAAGCCACATAGACCTCACCATGCCAAGAACGAATAGGATGTTGCCATTGAATCTCCAAATTCAATAAACTGAGCGTTGGAGGAATGAGGTAGGAGGCAGTCTGGATTCTCCAGTGCTCTTAGAGCACTGGGTCTAAGATTGATGTTCCTAGTGGCATCCTGTCTCCAATCATAAACCAGTTATTTGACTGTAGGCTGTCTGAATCTCTCTGGTCTGATGGGGAACTTCTGCGATAAGAGATGTGAAGGGGCTTTAAAATAGGGCACAAGTGTGAAGCATTCTTAGGGTTCCCAATAGGCTGAGCCATCTGTTGAGATTTCGCAGTCTCAGGAAGATGGCCAGCCTCCCTCACTCAAACTCAAGTCCAGATAATTATGACTATGGGGCAGCTAGGGGCATGTGAACTAGCTGGAGTCAACTTGGACAAAAAGCTCCAAGCCTTCAAACATCTAGCCAGGCCTTTACCACAGCAGGAACCAGGAGCCCCTTTACCCTTCCTGGGCTCAGCCTCCTGTCTAACCATGGAGAGAAGGGAGGCTTAGCCACGTTGCCTATGCCAAAGGAAGCCATTATTTGGCCTTTCCCTAGGACGCTGGGGACCTGAACAACCCTGGAGAAAGAAGCTGAAAGCTGGGCTCCTAGAGTCATTGATGGGATGTAACTTCTCTAAGAACTCTACTAGGAGCTGAGCTGGTAGAATTGGAGCAAGGTCTCAAGGAAAGAGATGTTTTTTAACTAATCAGGGTTAGGGCTTGATGAACGTTAGCTTGCCCTCTACAGATCCAGTTTGGGTTCATCTATGTTTGGCCACCTGATGTGAACAGCAGGCTCATTGGAAAAGACCCTGATGCTGGGAAAGATTGAAGGAAGAAGGCAAAAAGGGCGACAGAGGATGATATGGTTGGATGGGATCACTGATTCAATGTACATAAACCTGGGCAAACTCCAGGAAATGGTGAGGGACAGGGAAGCCTGGCATGCTGCAGTCCACGGGGTCGCAGAGTCGGACACGACAGAGCAAGTGAACAACAGTCATAATGTTTGGAGTCAGATTCTGATTTGTGTTTTCTCTGAGGTCTTTCCCTTCTTTCTGCACGGTTTGTCGCTGACCGTGGCTACAGTTGAGGCCAGTCGTTTTCTGCAGGGGCTATTCCTCAACAGGACATGTTCAGGCCTGCAGGAACTGGCTTGACTTGCTTCTGAGAGTCTTAACTCCACCCCAGACTCCTCTGGCTTCAGGGAAAGGAGGAATCAGGGTGGAGGAGGAGGAGACAGGATACAATCAAAGGTAACTGTGAAATCAGGACAGGTAACTTTACTCTGAGGAAGGAGAAGTTTCCCTAGGTCTCCCTGAGCTTTCACCAAACTTTTCTTGCACAGCCCAGGACAGTCTCCAGCCCTCTCTGTCTCTTATCTAGTGGGCATCTCTGTTGATTCTCCAGGAAGTCTTTCCTGCCCGACACTATCACACAGGTCTCCAGGAGGAGTCATCTATGGTCAGGCCTCACCCTTTGTAGACTAGACTCAGATTCCTTGAGGGCAGGGCCTGGGCTGTTGTAAGGTTTTCCCCCAGGTCTATGTGGAGTCAGCACTGGGCTGAGGAGCAGAGCAGTGCCTGGATACTTCCATCCACCCATCTAGTCTCTGCTTCCCTCAGCATATGACAGCAAAGTGCTCTCACTTGGAGCTTTCTTGCATCCTGTTGTATCTTATGTTCCTGGCAGCTTGCTGTGTTGCACACTTTAAGGCAAATTTATGGGGCATAAATAGCATTGTTTGAAATGTCAGTAAATAAAATGATGACAGGTTGGGGTTCCCTGCTGGCTCAGTGGTAAAGTATCCACCAGCCAATGCAGGAGACATGGGTTCCATTGCTCCCGAACATGGGAAGATCCCATATACCTCAGATCAACTAAGCCTGTGCACCACAGCTATTGGGCCTGTGCTCCAGAGCCCGGGAGCCACAACATGTACTGAGCTTACATGCCACAACTACTGAAGCCCATGTACTCTAAATTTAGTCTGTGCTCTGCAACAGGAGAAGCCACCACAATGAGAAGGCTGCTCAACGCAACTGGAGAGTAGCCCCTGCTTGCCGCAACTAAAGAAAAGCCCCATGCAGCAACAAAGACTTGGCACAGCCAAAAATAAATAAACAAAATAATTTTTTAAAAAAAGAAGCCAGACACAAAAGAAAATATCGATTAAAAGAAAAAAATGATGACAGTTGCTTTCTTTTAGCTCCAGATCTGCTTTCCACCCTCCCTGTTCAGGGCCCCAGTTTGGTCTGTTACCAACACACTTCCTTATCCTCTGGCTTCTGGTTAGTTTCAGCCAATGAAGGCTAAAGGAAGGGGAAAGAAGGATGTGAGATTGTTTATTCCACATCACAATCACACACCCCACGTTTCTAAAAGCAGGGTCTGAAGACACCTTTCCATACACTCTCTTCTCCATCCCATTGTCTCCTCAGTTCAGTTCAGTCGCTCAGTCGAGTTCGACTCTTTGCAGCCCCATGGACTGCAGCACGCCAGGCTTCCCTGTCCATCACCAACTCCCGGAGCTTGCTCAAACTCATGTCTATCAAGTCAGTGATGCCATCCAACTATCTCATCTTCTGTTGTCCCCTTCTCTTCCTGCCTTCAATCTTGCCCAGCATCAGGGTCTTTTCCAGTGAGTCAGTTCTTCACATCAGGTGACCAAAGTATTGGAGCTTCAGCTTCAGCATCAGTCCTTCCAATGAATATTTAGGACTGATTTCCTTTTGGATTGACTGGTTGGATCTCCTTGCAATCCAAGGAACTCTCAAGAGTCTTCTCCAACACCACAGTTCAAAAGCATAAATTCTTCGGTGTTCAGCCTTCTTCATAGTCCAACTTTCAGTCCATACATGACTACTGGAAAAACCATAGCTTTGACTAGACAGACCTTTGTGGGCAAAGCAATGTCTCTGCTTTTTAATATGCTGTCTAGGTTGGTCATAACTTTTCTTCCAAGGAGCAAGTATCTTTTAATTTCATGGCTGCAATCACCATCTGCAGTGATTTTGGAGCCCAAGAAAATAAAGTCTCTCACTGTTTCCATTGTTTCCCCATATATTTGCCATGAAGTGATGGGACTAGATGCCATGATCTTAGTTTTTTGAATGTTGAGTTTTAAGCCAGCTTTTTCACTCTCTTCTTTCACTTTCAAGAGGCTTCTCAGTTCCTCTTCACTTTCTGCCATAAGGGTGGTGTCATCTGCATATCTGAGGTTATTGATATTTCTCCCGGCAATGTTGATTCCAGCTTGTGCTTCATCCAGCCCAGCATCTCACATGATGTACTCTGCATAGAAGTTAAATAAGCAGGGTGACAATATACAGCCTTGACATATTCCTTTCCCAATTTGGAACCAGTCTGTTGTTCCATGTCCAGTTCTAACTGTTGCTTCTTGACCAGCATACAGATTTCACAGGAAGCAGGTAAAGTGGTCTAGTATTCCCATCTCTTTAAGAATTTTAAGAATTGTCTCCTCAGGTCCCATAATGACAAAATTTACCTCTGTCACTGGCCTGGGGATTATCCTTTGTCTCATGCTGGGACCCTGATAGACAGGGCAAGTGCCGCTGAGAAATATGAATTACCATCTAGCCTGGCTCTGTCACTTATCTCTGGGACCTTAAGTTACTCAGCCTTCCTGAGCCTCGGTTTCCTCCTTTGTAAAGCACTGCAGGGAGGGAAAGGGTGTGCTGAGATCATTTTCAGCTTTTAGACTCTTCAGTTCCAAGGTGATAAGTGTAGCTCCTACAGAATTTAACCAGGAGACTCATGGGCCTGAATGGAAAAATATGTAGAATTATTCCATTGGGCATCTGGATGTAGGAGTTACAGAGGTTACCTCCGAGTTAAGAATTGGTGGGAAAAGGCAAAGAATACCTCCAGGGATTTCCCTGATGGTCCAAAAGTTGACTCTGCCTGCCAATGCAGGGGACATGGGTTTGATTCCTGGTCAGGGAACTGAGCCCCGACATGACTCAGGGCAACTAAGCCCCATGATTGGCAACTACTGAACCCATGCACCACAGCAGGAGAGTCTGCGTGCTGCAACTAAGACCCAAGGCAGCAAAATAATTTTTTTTTTTAATTTTGGAAAGGAAAGGAATATTTTAAAAGGAAAGGAAGAAATACCTCTATCTGTGCTGCATGTGTGTTTATTTTAAACATGGTCCTTTCCAAGAAATTCTCTAGCGCGTGGTCAGAGTCTGCTCCTAGTTCATCTTCAGCCCTGTTTGTATTTGTTTTCTCTTGTTAAAAAAT
This sequence comes from Bos indicus x Bos taurus, assembly GCF_003369695.1. NCBI lineage: Eukaryota > Metazoa > Chordata > Mammalia > Artiodactyla > Bovidae > Bos > Bos indicus x Bos taurus. The sequence continues at coordinate 75,445,271 of NC_040083.1, read as the reverse complement.
GTAGGAAAAATCTTTTTCTCTTGATGTTTTTTTCTTTTCCTCAATCTCTGTTTCTATTAATCTAGTCTCTCTCTCTGTATTTGTTTTCTTCTTTTTATTTCTCTTTCTCTCCAATAAAACAAAGAAAAGGAAAGGAAAAAAAGGTATTCTCCTCAGCACCTACTTAGCTGGGGAGAATTGAAAGTTCGTGAAGGAAGGCTTCTGGCAGGCATCCAAATGAAGCGGTTGAAACTGACCGGCACCTGGAGCTGCCAGTCACAGGGAGCGTCCCAGTGCTGGAAACTTTGGGCTCTGGAGAAGTTTTCCCAGACTGAGACCCAGACTGACAATTTTAACTTTATACTTTGGACTGAGTCCACTGTGGAATCTACCTGGCTGTCTTTTGTACCCCTTGGATGGCTTGTACCTGTGATTTCAGGAAAAGTACTTGAAAACCAGAGAGGAAGGCTGAAATTTCTCTTTAACTGGAGTCATAGAAAGTCCTAAGATTTCTAGAGCTGGAAGGGCTTCAAAGATTATTTATACTAAAACCTCTATGTTTTACAAATACAGGAACTAAGATCCTGGAAGAGGAAGGGTCTTGCCCAAGGACACACAGTAAATTTGCAGCAGCATTGAGTTAGTCACTCGGTTATGTCCAATTCTTTGCGACCCCGTGGACCGGAGCCCATTAGGCTCCTTTGTCCATGGGTATTCTTCAGGCAAGAATACTGGAATGGGTTGCCGTTTCCTCCTCCAGGGGATCTTCCCAACCCAGTGATCAAATCCCTGTCTCCTGCATTGCAGGCAGATTCTTTACCATCTGAGCCACCGGGGAAGCCAGCAGAGATAATACCAATTAAAAGGTACAAAATGCTGCATATTAACTTTTTTAATCCTCATCACAACTCTATGGAGGCAGTATTAGTATCATCACCTTCTCATTTTACAGATGAGAAAACAGGCCCAGAGAGGCAAAGGACTTGCTTGCACTGAAGTCTATGTTCTCTGCTACTTCAGGCTACCACCCCCAGGATGATGACATAGCTTGCTGTAGCCTGACAAACTCTGAGGCTTGAATGATGGGGGTAATATTCCTGTCGCAGAAATCGGCAAATGTTACAATCAGCTTGTTTTGTTAATTGTTATGGCTTAAGAAAGTGATGTAGGGACTTCCGTAGTGGTCCAGTGGTTAGGAGTTCACTGGCTAAAGCAGAGGACATGGGTTTGGTCCCCAGTCAGGGAAGATTCCATATGCTGTGGGGCAACTAAGCCCGTGTGCCACAACTACTGAGCCCATGCTCTAGAGCCTGCAAGCCACAACTACTCAGTCTGCATGCGGCAACTACTGAAGCTCACACACCACACAGCCTGTGCTCCACAGCGAGAGAACCTACTGCAATGAGAAGCCCACATACCACAAGTGGAGAGTAGCTCCAAGAAAGTGATGAAGATCCAGAGGCACAGGGAGATGCAGAGTCTCCCCCACCCCCGCCCCCGATGAGAAAGACGGAAGGATCACCCCCCAAACAGCCTTGGATGTAAACTAGTTTCCAGATGGATCCTATTCTCTCTCATGTGTAACCTTTAAAGTAAACTCCTTTGTTCTTAAGTCTTCCCCATATCAATAAAGATCATTTCTGGGGTGTGTGTGTGTGTGTGTGTGTGTGTATTTAGGAATAATTTCTATAAATAAAATGCAGAGATACTAACAGTTAAGTTTTTACAGTATATATCCCCAGGCAACCACAACTCAAAATGAGACATAGATCATTCTCATCATTCCAGAAAGTTCACTCAAGCCTCTAACCAATAAAATATCCACCACAGCTTCCAACCTGCCCTTCCCCAACCACTTTCTGATTTCTTTCAAGTACATAGGATTTCAGTCTTTCAGCTGCTCAGGCCGAAAACCTTATAGTCATCCTTCACTCATCTCCTTCTCTCACACCCCACATCCATAGTGTTTCTTGTCAGGTAGGTTTTCAAAATATATCCAACATTGAATCGCGTCTCATCAACTCCACTGCTGCCTTCTTAGTCCAAGCCACATCATCTCTTGCATTCTGACTGGTCTCTGTTTCCTTATCTTGCCAAGCTCCTCTGTTCTCTCTACAGGCTGTTCACGCAGCTACCTGAGCCATCCTTAGTCATGTAAATTCAGATCATGACACAACTCTGTAAAACTCTCCAATACTTACCATCTCTCAGGATAGACTCAGCCTCAGTCCCTACCACTGGCCTTTTTGGATCTCAATCTACTGTTCCCCACTGATTTACTGGGCTCCAGCCAAACCAGCCTCTTTACTGTTCCCTGATGACACAAGCATATTCCCTTCTCACAGCCTGGTCCTTGCTGGTTTCTCTACTTGAGATGCTCTTCAAATGGCTCATTTCCTCAGTTCATTCAGGTCTCTGCTCAGCTGTTATCTAATTATAGAGAACTTCCCTGACTGCCCATTCAAAATAGCATATTCCCTGACATTCTGACTCCAGACTCTGTTTATTATTTCTTCCTAGTCCTTAAGAACTTACATTATATTACGTCTGCTTATTTGTCTTTTTTCCCCTGATGAGTGAGCTGGCAAAATGTTTAACAACTAGCTCTCTGTAAAATGTGAATGTGTTATAGAACAGTTCATGTGCCGGACGCACAGTGAGAACAAACAAACCGGAACATCGGCCTTTTGAGCAGAAAAAGGCTTATTGCAGGACCAAGAAGAGAGAACAGATGGCTCATGCTCTAAAACTCTAAACTCTCCCATAGTATTTGCAGAAAGGTTTTTTTTTTTTTTTTTAAAGGCAAAATTTGGAGTGAGGGCTGCAGGATGTGTGACTTTCTTCTGATTAGTTGGTGGTGAGGTAAGAGGGCAGTGCTCCAAGGATCTTGGGCTCAGCCTGAAGTTACCATCCTCTACCTGGGTGGGGATCCTAGTTCCCACAGAATAACTCCAAGATATTATTTTGTTTGCTGTTAAAGTGCTGCACTCAATATGTCAGCAAATATGCAAAACTAAGCAATTTCCACAAGACTGGAAAAGGTCAATTTTCATTCCAGTCCCAAAGAAGGGCACTGCCAAAGAATGTTCAAACAATACTGTACAATTGCGCCCATTTCATATGCTAGCAAGGTCATGCTCAAAATCCTTTAAACCAGGCTTCAGTAGTATGTTAACCGGGAACTTCCAGATCTACAAGCTGGGCTTCAAAAAGAGGAATCAGAGATCAAATTGCCAACATGTTGGATCCTGGAGAAAGCAAAGGAGTTTCAGAAAAACATCTACTTATTTTTCATTGACTATGCTAAGGCCTTTGACCGTGTGGAACACAACTGTGGAAAATTCTTAAAGAGATGGGAGTTCCAGACCACCTTACTTGTCTCTGGAGAAACCTGTATGTGGGTCAAGAAGCAGAGTTAGAACTGGGTGTGGAACAACTGACTGGTTCAAAATCAGGAAAGGGGTATGTCAAGGCTGTATATTATCACTGTGCTTATTTAATGTCGACTACAAATTGGCTCTTGCCAAAGGCATTTGCCAGTGACTGAACAACAACTACAAGGGCATTTGCCATCTGCTTCTGCGGAGATTGAACCCTGTGCTGCTGCAGCTGTTGACCTTTGACATGTCCTGAAAGGAGTTCAGGGTGAAGAATGAGGCACTCTGTGCCCCAGGGAAACTGGTGGAACAGGTCTTCAGATAAATATTTTCAGGAGCTGATTTTCATGATCCGAATCCTTGCACCTCCTCATATCTAGAAAAGCACACTAAATCCCTTCATGGTGGCATCAGTTCCTCATGACCAACCAGCAGAAAACCTTTTGTAAAATAAGTGCTTGGCTGCATTAAACCCCTGCTTCATCAAAATCATATGTACTGACCTTCCCCTTTTTGGAACAGTTTCCCAGAGCTATCTGAGAGGTGTTAGCTAGGACTGTCTCCCAGACTGCAGTCCTCATTTTGCCTCAGGTAAAACCTAACTAGCAACTCTCATCTTGTGCATCCTTTTTTAGTTGATATTAACTTATATGCAGAGATTTTTGTTGTTGTTGTTTAGTCCCTAAGTTGTGTCCAACTCATTTTCAACCCCATGTGTTATTGAGTCCAAGGACTGTCTGCTCACTGCACAACAGGCCAACTAATCAAGAGAGATGAGGTATTGGGGCAAGGAATATGAGTTTATTCAGAAAACTGGCTGACTGAGAAGAAGGCAGACTAATATCTCTTTGTCTTGTCAAGGTCTGGATTTGTTGTTCAGTTGCTCAGTTATATTCGACTCTTTGCGACCCCATGGATTGAAGCATGCTAGGCTTCCCTGTCCACTGTCTCCAGGAGTTAGCTTAAACTTGTGTCTGTTGAGTTGGTGATGCCATCCAACCATCTCATTTTCTTCTTCATTTGTTAAAACAGGTCACAGGAGTCAGGGAAATATTTATTTATGTTTCTCAGTTTATTGTAAAGGATATTATAAAGAATACAGATGAGCAGCCAGATGAAGAGGTACACAGGGCAAGGTCTGGAAGGATCCTGAGTGTAGGAATAGAACTATGGTATGCCGCCTTCCGGACCAGAAGCTCATAAATCTTCCCTGAGGTCAGTGGGCAGGACTGAAACCCTCTAATCACTGGGACTTGCTGATCAGCAGTCCAGTACTGAGCCTGTGTAGGAAGCCTCCCCAGGTTAACCAGCAGCACAACTAAGGTGGGAGACAGTAGTAGTCATCGTCGTCGTCGTCGTCGTCGTCGTCGTTGCTCAGTCGTGTCCGACTCTTTGTAATCCCTTGGCCTGTAGCTTGCCAGGCTTCTCTGTCCATGGGATTCTCCAGGCAAGAATACTGGAGTGGATTGCCATTCTCTTCTCCAGGGGATTTTCCCAACCCGGGGATCGAATCCGGGTCTCCTGCTTTGCAGGCAGATTCTTTACCATCTGAGCTACAGGGAAGCCCTAAGGTAGGAGAGAAAGGGCTTATTGTGAATAACAAAAGACAGACAATCCTACCACTGAGATAAATACAGAGATTTTATTAGCTTTCTTCCAGGAACCAGGGCTCAAGTACAGATGGTCTTCTAGCCCTCTGTATCTGTGCATTCCCATCTGCAGATTCAACCAAGGGAGGATGGAAAACACTCAGGAAAAAAAAAAAAAATTCCACCAACTTCCAAAAACCAAAACTTGAATTTTCTGGACACCAGCAACTGTTTACATAGCTTTAAATTGTATTAGGTATTATAAATAATCTGGAGGTAAGTTAAAGTATACAGGAGTGGGAATTCTCTGGTTGTCCAGTAGTTAGGACTCTGAGTTTTCATTGGAGAGAGTGTGTATTCAATCCCTGTTCCGGGAAATAAGATCTGACAAGCTGCTAGTGCAGCCGAACAGAAAATATAAGGGAGAATGTTAAATGCAAATACCATGCCATTTTATATAATGTACTTGAGTATCTGTGGATGAATCCTCTGGGTGGGTGGGGTGGGGTGGGATCCTGGAGCCAATCCCCTCTGGATACTGATGAAATGAAATTCATATTTAATGGCAAGACAAGAAAATTTAAACAAAAATTTTCTTTGCCTGTTTGGGCCTCCTCCCTCCCCTTTACTGTGTACTATGCATCTACATAGGAATTCCCTGGTGGCTCAGATGGTAAAGAGTTTGCCTGCAATGCGGAGAACCACGTTCGATCCCTGGGTTGGGAAGATTACTTGGAGAAGGGAAAGGCCACCCACTCCAGTGTTCTGGCCTGGAGAATTCCATGGACTGTATAGTCCACAGGGTTGCAAAGAGTCGGACACCACTGAGCAACTTTCACTTTTACTTTCTTTCAAGAGTCACTATTCCTTAGGAGATAGCTCAGTTCAGTCACTCAGTGGTATCTGACTCTTTGCGACCCCATGGACTGCAGAACACCAGGCCTCCCTGTCCATCACCAACTCCCAGAGTTTACTCAAACTCATGTCCATTGAGTCGGTGATACCATCCAACCATCTCATCCTCTGTCGTCCCCTTCTCCTCCCACCTTCAATCTTTCCCAGCATCAGGGTCTTTTCCAGTGAGTCAGTTGTTCGCAGGTAGCCAAAGTATTGGAGTTTCAGCTTCAGCATCAGTCCTTCCAATAAATACTCAGGACTGGTTTCCTTTAGAATGGACTGGTTGGATCTCCTTGCAGTCCAAGGGACTCAAGAGTCTTCTCCAACACCACAGTTCAAAAGCATCAATTCTTCAGAGAATTCTTAGGAGATAACCTTCCTTCTTAATCTTGCAAGGGGTCAACACCACCCAGGACCTACTACTTTGTACCTGTAGGTCTGGATTGTGTAAACAGTCCATGATATGTCATTTGTCTCAAGAACTTCTACAACTGTGCTTTGACTTCCAAGGGGAGAATAGTACTCACAGCTTTCTAAAAGACTGTCTCCCAGACTATAATCCTCAGGTTGGCTCTAGTAAAATTTTCCATTTCTTTCTTAGACTGACTTTTTTTTTAAACTGGAGGATAATTGCTTTACAATGTTGTGTTTACAATGTCTTTACAATGGGCTTCTCTGGTGGCTTAGCTAGTAAAGAATCCACCTGCAATTCAGGAAACCTGGGTTCGATCCCTGGTTTGGAAAGATCCCCTGGAGAAGGGACTGGCTACCCACTCCAGTATTCTGGCCTGGAGAATTCCATGTACTGTATAGTCCATGGGGTAGCAAAGAATCGGACATAACTGAGTGAAAGAAAGTGAAAGTGAAAGTGAAAGTGAGGTCGATCAGTCGTGTCCGACTCTTTGCGACCCCATGGACTGTAGCCTACCAGGCTCCTGCCTCCATGGGATTCTCCAGGCAAGAATACTGGAGTGGGTTGCCATTTCTTTCTCCAGGGGATCTTCCCCACCCAGGGATCGAACCCAGGTCTCCCACATTCCAGGCAGACACTTTAACCTCTGAGACAACTGAGTGACTTTCACTTAATTCACAATGTTGTGTTGGTTTGCTGTACAACAACATGAATCAGCTATAAGTACACACATGTCCCCTCCCTCTTGAGCCTCCCTTTCCACTCCTGCCTCATCCCACCCCTCTAGGTCATCACAGAGCACAAAGGTGACTCCCTGTGGTGCCTGTAGATTGAATTTTTTTTTTAAGTCGTTTATTTATTTGGCTGCATCAGGACTTAGCTGCAGCATGAGGACTCTCTGTGGTGTGTGGGCTGCTTGTTGCAGGGCGCTGGCTTCTCTAGTTGCAGCACATGGGCATAGTTGCCCAGCACCATATGGGACTTTAGTTTCTCAACCAGGGATTGAACCTGTGTCCCCTGCACTGCAAGGTAGATTCTTAACCTCTGGACCACCAGGAAAGTCCATTTTCCTTAGATTGACTATTGGTTAACTTTTTCATCAACAGTACTGAGGGACAACTATATATTTGGCTTTAAGTTTTTAAAAAATTTCATTGGAGTATAGTTGATGGGGAGCCTGGTGGGCTACAGCCCATAGGGTTGCAAGGAGTCAGACATGACTGAAGCGACTTAGCATGCATGCACATGCATAGTTGATGTATAATATTATGTGAGTTACCGTTGAGTAATAAAGTGATTCACACTTTTTAAAGGTTATACTCCATTATAATTATTATAAAATATTGGCTATATTTCCTGTGTTGTACAATATATCCTTCTAATTTTTTTTTCCCACACTCTATGGCTTGTGGGATCTTAGTTCCCTGAAAACGGATTGAACCTGGGCCCATAGCAGTGAAAACACCAAGTCATTGGCCAGAGAACTCCCTGTAATTTATTTTATACATAATAGTTTGTACTTCTTCATCCTTTATCCTTATATTATCCTTGCCCCCTTCCCCTTCTCCACTGGTAACCACTAGTTTGTTCTCTGTATCTGTGAATCTGCTTCCTTTATGTTATATTCACTAGTTTGTTGTATTTTTTTTTTAGATCCAATATATTACTGTCATCATACAGGGTTTGTCTTTCTCCATCTGACTTATTTAACTTAATATGATACCCTCCACGTCCATCCTTGCTGTTGCAAATGGCAAAATTTCATTCTTTTTTATGGCTGTGTAGTATTCTATTGTATATACATACTGCATCTTCTTTATCCATTCATCTGTTAATGGATATTTAGGTTGCTTCTATATTTGGCAACTGTAAATAGTGCTGCTGTGAACATTACTGTGCATATATCTTTTTGAATTAGTGATTTTGTTTTTTTCTATCATATAGTCAGAAGCATAATTACTGGGTTACATGTGTATACTTTTTTCCTTGGTTGGAGGAGGTACACCACCCAGCTTGCCAGATCACAATTCCTCAAGCAGGGATCAATCTGTGCTCCCTGCAGTAGAAGTGTAGAGTCATAACCACTGGACTTCCAGGGAATCCCCAACATGTGTATACTTCTTATCACACAATAAACAGGAGAAAAGTGTAGGAACTTCATCAGTGAAGTGAGTAACTTACTAGCTGAATAATACCTTTTGAGTACTGGAAAAATATTTCTTTAACTTTTGTGGTATCCACAATGCAACAGCTACAGACATGAAACACTTCTAATTTGCATTGTTCATATTTTCTCCATCACTTTCTTAAGTCTAGACAATGAATAAAACTAGCTCTGATTTGTAGCATTTGCTGATTTCTGTGGGTAAATACTCCCACTATAGCCTATTTCAAGCTGCCAACAATGATGTCACTGACCATGAGTTAGGAAGAAATGCACTGTAGCACACCATTATATGGTTTCTCCTCCGTACAAATAGAATAGTGTAGATAATAGTGACATTGGAGAAAGGAATGGCAACCGACTCCAGTATTCTTTCCTGGAGAATCCCATGGACAGAGGAGCCTGGCAGGCTAGTCCAAGGCTTCACAAAGAGTCGTACGTGACTGAAGCCACTTAGCAATAGTATCACTAGAAGGCAATGAATTGGAGTATTTATTATCTTTATTTTTATATAACTTTTTAAAGTTTATGTAATTCAATTTTTGAGGACTTCTCAAATTTCTGAAAATTTAGCAAGTGGCTCTCGTGAGCCCACAGGAGCCAGCTCTAGCATATCCTGGTTTCTTACGAGACTGTAAGATCCATGAAAATGAGGCCTGGCACATAATATATAGTCAATAAATGCTTCTTGCATAAATAAATGAAAGTAATTTTAGTGTTATTCAGTTTCTTACCACCTAAATAACTTGATTAAATTAATTTGACAGGGACGTAAGAGATGGGTACTGCTTGAGCTGTTGTCAGATCCTCATGCCATTTCTAAAGAAATCTGGGAGCAGGTTAGATAAAGGAGTAAATTGGTCAGGGAGGCCTGAAAACTCCAGATTGAGAATGAGGGGAGAGTGAGAATATCCATAACACTATCACTCAGTCATCCTCCACAATGTTGCCAACATTTATTTTTTGTTGCTGTTTTTTTTTTAATACTGCTGTATTTATTTTTATTTTGACATGTATACACTGGTATATTTATTTATTATTTTTGGCTCTGCTGGGTCTTCATTGCTGCACTCAGGCTTTCTCTAGTTGAGAAGAGTGGGGGCTGCTCTCTACTTGTGGTACACAAGCTTTATTGCAATGCCTTCTCCTTTATGCAGAACACGGGCTCTAGGCACTCAGGCTTTAGTAGCTGCAGCACAGTGTTTCTGTCAGTTTTGGCTCTTGAGCCCTAGGTGGTGCAGGCTTCAGCAGTTGTGGCTCTCAGGTTCTAGAGCACAGGCTCAGTAGTTATGGCGCATCGGCTTGCTCAAGGCATGTGGAATCTTCCCAGACCAGGGATCAAACTGTGTACTCTGCATTGGCAGGTGGATTCTGTGTATAGTTTCTAGTCTCTGAGGTCTTAGCTGCTGCCCCATCCTCTCTGGCATAATTAATTCTCTAGTATTTTCATACACTGGATTGGGGAGATGTTGGTCAAGGATACAAACTTTCAGTGATAAGAAGAATAAGTTCTGGGACTTCCCTGGTGGTCTACTGGTTAAGAATTTGCCTGCCAATGTGGAGGACACCAGTTTGATCCCTGATCAAGGAATATCCCACATGCCTCAGCGCAACTAAGATCCTGAATCACAATTACTGAAGCCCAAGCGCCTAGAGCCTGTGCTCCTCAACAAGGGGAGCCACTGCAATAAGAAGCCCTAGCACTGCAACTAGAGACTAGCCTCTACTCACTGCAACTAGAGAAAGCCCATGTGCCACAACAAAATCAGTGCAGGCAAAAATTTAAAATAAAAAAATTAAATTTTAAAAATAAATAAATTTTAGAAAAAGAGTAAATTCTGAGGATCTAGTGTACAGTATGGTGACTACAGTTAACAATACTGTCTTGTATAGTTAAAGTTGCTATGAAACTAGAGCTTTCACATTCTCACCATAACAACAATACAAAAAAGGGAATTTCCTGGTGGTCCAATGTGCTCCCACTGCAGGGTGCCTGGGTTCCCTCCTTGGGTGGGGAACTAAGATCCTGCATGCTGTAGAGTGGCCAACAAAATAAAACAAAAGCAAAAAGCAAACCAAAAAACAAACAAACACAAAATGGTGCTAATGTGAGGTGAAGGATTTGTTAGCTAAACTTATTGTGGTAAACATTTGGCAACATCCGTATGTATCAAATCATCACATTGTATATCTTAAATTTACACAGTGTTGTATGTGGGAGAAGGCAATGGCACCCCACTCCAGTACTCTTGCCTGAAAAATCCCATGGACGGAGGAGCCTGGAAGGCTGCATTTCATGGGATCGCCAAGAGTCAGACACGATTGAGCGACTTCACTTTCACTTTTCACTTTCATGCATTGGAGAAGGAAATGGCAACCCACCCCAGTGTTCTTGCCTGGAGAATCCCAGGGACGGGGGAGCCTGGTGGGCTGCCGTCTATGGGGTTGCACAGTCGGACACGACTGAAGCAACTTAGCAGCAGTATGTCAATTATATCTCGACAAAACTGGAGAAAAAAAGAATTGACATATCTGTTTCCCTGCTAGACTGTGAAAGCCTTGAGGACAGAATCTGATTCATCATCTCCCATGGCCCAGTTTAGTCTCAGGATTCACTTAGTAGGCAACAACAATTGTTTATCAAAGGGATAGTCTAGGGAGAGGAAAGTATAACAGCTAATCTCTTTAGGCCTCAGATCTTCCTCTTTAAAGATAATGTTTCCTTGCCTGCCGGGAAGCTGAAGGAGATGAGCTTACAGGTCATTTCTCAGATCCATGAGATGCTTCAGAGTTTCCCCTAGAGCGGAGCCCAGTTTCAGACATGTTGAGAAGCACTGTGGTTTTATCCTTCACCCCAAAGGTATTTGATCTTACTTTAAGAAGCCAACAGGTGTAGCCATTCTGTTGCTGCCACAGGCCAAACTGAACTATCTTTGGCCCGGAAGAGGGCCCAAACTGCTGGGAGATTTGTGTTTGGCTGGGGGAATGTCAGGGAAGATCTGGGCTCAACAGGTTGTCAAGTCCCCTCCACAGCCAGGCTGGGAATTTTCCTCGTCTTTCATCGGAGCAGATTTCTCCTGGCAACTACCATGTGCTTGTTCTTGGAAGCGCGATAGGAAAGTTTTGCTCAGGTTTACTCAGGAACTGAAAATTGACATGCAAGTGAGTGTTGAGTGGAAGTATTCTTTCTTTAGTCACCACAGCTGGCCCACTCTCAAGATGGCAGAACTGGCGCCGTATCAGCAGAGGATCTGAGGGGGTGGCCTCCTCATGTAGAATATCCACCCTTCCACCTGTCATTCCACCCTTCAATCTGAATTCCTCAGTGTCTCTAAGGAGGCTTTTCTGCTTCTAGAAACCCAAGTGACATTCCACTTCCTCTGGAGAGAGCATTTTAGCCAGAATAACAGGAGGAAATAAAATTCCTTAGCTTAGCGTCAAGATACTACACAATCAGACACTACCGAACTCTACAATTTTATCTGCCACTGCATTGATCCCCAAAGAAGTCTCCTTTAGCCAAACTGGTCTCTAAACCTACCTTGCTTTTATTGCCCACTCTGTTTGCTGTCCATGCAATTTCCTCTGCCTGGAATATTTGGCCACCCATCTTCCCCTAGTCTGTCTCTCTTTCTTTTCTCAGTAGACATTTTAAAAAAAATTATTATTTTTATTTGGCTTCTCCAGGTCTTAGTCGGAGCATGTGGGATCTAGTTCACCAACCAGGGATCAAACCCAGGCCCCCTGCATTAGGAGCTCAGAGTCTTAGCCACTGGATCACCAGGGAAATCCCCTCAGTAGATATTTATTTATCATCTACTCCATGGGAACGCAAAGACATGTTCCTTTCAGACATGACTGAAGCAACTGAGTGCGCACACACAGACACACACAGTGAAGCACTGTGTAAGGTAAGGGTTGGGTTTTTGTTTGTTTTTTTTTTTTTCAATTGTTTACAGCCCCCAGAACAAAGCTAGACACGTCCAGGCATACAACAAACCCAATGTGAAACATGTCTTATATTCCTTCCATCTCTAGAATTTACTGGGCTTCCCAAGAGGCACTGGTGGTAAAGAACTTGCCTGCTAATACAGGAGACAGTAAGAGCTGGGGGTTCAATCCCTGAGTCAGGAAGATCCCCTGGAAGAGGGGGGCAGGGCAACCCACTCCAGTATTCTTGCCTGGAGAATCCCATAGACAGAGAAGCCTGGTGGGCTACAGTTCATATGGTTTGAAGTGACTTAGTACCCATGCTAGAATTTGCTAAGTTATAATTTGGACATGCAGGTGGGTATGTATTGGTTTCTGCATTTCCCTTGTAAGCAAAACATAGAAAGTAAAAAATAGAATTTTGTGAGACTGAAAGCATCACTCTTCATTTTAAAAATACTGAGTATGCTTGCTATGAGCTAGAAATAAAGACATGAAAGGACATGCTCTCTCGTCTCTAGAAGCTTATAGTCCCATGGAAAGAGGCAAGCAAAAACACTAATGATGTTGGAGAAAATTAAGTACTATGTTTGGAATTAGGGAGATCTGAGTGTTAATCTTGACTCTGCAACTTGTTAGCAGTATGTTTTGAATTAACTCTTTCTGAGAGGTGATGATGCTGATGATACTTCAGAGTTGCTGTGGGAAAATAATTTCTATTAAACATCTTGCACTGGGCCTGGCACTTCACATGGGCTCAATAAATATTAGTTTTCCTTCATTTTTCCTTAAACCACAAGCATTCATTGAGTCTCTCTGAGTCTCATGAGGAATATAGGCCAAGAATGAATTTAGAACAAGTACCAGGTGTGATTTTCTGCTAATTTATAGTCTGTTAAAATAGCGAGACCCACACACATGAAGAGTTAATAATACTATGAGATGGGATCAAGGAGGGCTGGGATTTCCTGGAGAGGTGGGCCTGGAGAGGAAATGAGACCTGTGTTGTGGAAAGGTAGGTATTGGGGAGGGACAGTAAGGGTATGTAGTCATGAAGGTCTTGGGATGAAGGAATGAAGATGCTCTGATGGATAGAAGTGAAAAATAAAGTGGAGCAGGGAGTATGATTGCTGAAATATCAATAACCTCAGATATACAGATGACACAACCCTTACGGCTGAAAGTGAAGAATTAAAGAGCCTATTGGTGAAAGTGAAAGAGGAAAGTGAAAAAGTTGGCTTAAAATTCAACATTCAGAAAACGAAGATCATGGCATCCGGTCCCATCACTTCATGGCAAATAGATGGGGAAACAATGGTAACAGTGAGAGACTTTATTTTCTTGGGTTCCAAAATCACTGCAGATGGTGACTGCAGCCATGAAATTAAAAGACACTTGCTCCTTGGAAGAAAAGTTATGACCAACCTAGACAGCATATTAAAAATCAGAGACATTACTTTGCCCATAAAGGTCCATCTAGTCAAAGCTATGGTTTTTCCAGTGGTCATGTACAGATGTGAGAGTTGGACTATAAAGAAAGCTGAATCCAAAGAATTGATGCTTTTAAACTGTGGTGTTGGAGCAGACTCTTTAGAATCCCTTGGATTGCAAGGAGATCTAACCAGTCAATCCTAAAGGAAAACAGTCCTGAATATTCATTGGAAGGACTGATGTTGAAGCTCAAACTCCAATACTTTGGCCACATGATGCGAAGAAATGACTCACTGGAAAAGACCCTGATGCTGTGCAAGATTGAAGGCAGGAGGAGAAGGGGACAACAGAAGATGAGATGGTTGGATGGTATCACCAACTTGATGGACATGAGTTTGAGCAAGCTCCGGAAGTTGGTGATGGACAGGGAAGCCTGGCGTGCTGCAGTCCATGGGGCCGCAGAGTTGAACACGAATGAGTGACTGAACTGAATTGAACTGAACTGAGGGAGTATGAACTAGATTATGGAGGGTTTTGAGAAGTGGTCAGAGTTATTTTATGTTGTTTTTAAAGCACTGTGTTGATTTTTGAACAGAGGAGTGGTGTGTTTTAAAACTATAATTTCTCTATACATTTAAAATGTACTTACTCTATAAAGGACAAATATACAGTTACTTTTCTTTTTGGCTGTGCAGCACGCGGGATCTTAGATCCCAGACCAGAGATCAAACCTATGCTCCCAGCAGTGGATGCACAGTCTTAACCACTGGACTGCCAGGGTTTAACCACTGAACTGTCCCCTGTTTAAAATTTTTTTTAAATCATAAAAGACCTGAGTATTAAAGGCAGTTTGAAAATATAGAGGTGAAAAGTGAGAAAATGTTATCCATAATCCCATTGTCTAAACACTTGTCTGTGCCAGGTCACTTTGGTCCTGCAGACACTCTGTGACCCTGTGGGCCATAGCCTGCCAGGCTGCTCTGTCTGGGGGATTCTCAAGGCAAGAATACTGGAATGGGTTGCCATGCCCTCTTCCAGGGGATCTTCCTGACCCAGGGATCAAACGCATGTCTCTTAGGTCTCTTGCATTAGCAGGCAGATTCTTTAACACTAGCGCCACCTGGAAAGCCATTGCCACCCCCGACCCCAGCCAAATAAATAAACACGGCCCATATTTATATTCTTTGGATGTACTTTTATAGCCTTTCCTATCTGTAGTGTTCTTACATAGTTACATTCTCTTAGCAGGTTTTGGCTTTTTATACCTAGCTCTACACAGCCAGCATTTCCCCATGTTCTGGCACGTTCTTCATAAATGTTATTTATAAAGGTTTCATTGTGTGGGATCTCATAGAATGCCATAATTTACTTACCCATTTCTCTACAGTCAGACATGTATTAATAAGATGTTTCCAATTTTTTGCTTTTATAAATAAAGCTGTGAGAAATTTTTTTTGGCATAACAATTTTTTCCATATTTAAAATTATTTCCTTAAGGCAGGGTAGCAGAGTTGCTTTGGATGAAGGAATTTGTAATGGCTTATGCCAGCATATATTTCTATTAGCCACATAAGAGAGTGCCTCTTTTTCAAAACACCAATTAGCATTGGGTAACATCATTATTTTCACTATTATTAATTCGGTAGGCAAAATACATGTTATTGCTATGACTTTCGACTTAAAAACTTATAGCGAGGCAAACATTTCCCTTTGTTTTTTGATTGGCTCTATTCTGTCTTTTAGAAATTGACAACTTATGTACAGAAATTTCAGGGTTCTCCATTTATATGAGCTTTTTATGGTAAGTATTATACATTCAAAAATTTGTTTCCCACCATCTATTGTTTATCTTTTAATTTTTTTAAAATGTTACATAAAGAAGTTTTCTATTTAAGAGTAGTTTAATCTCTTAATTACTTCCTTTCTGCCTCTCCATGGCTTAAATATTTATTTGTTTCCTTTAAGCTTTTCTATTTTTAAAAAATGACAATTTTTGTTCACTGCACCAGACTGGTTTTTCAACTAAACCAAGTCGAGCACAGCCTGGTTTAGTGGAAAGAGCACAAGTCCTTTCCTCTTTGTTCTGTGCTAGAATATTTGTAATTGGGATAAAAATAAGATGGACATATATAGCACTGTGCCTGACATACATTAAAAGCTTACCCTTTTATCTTTAAACCATTTTGTCACAGAGAGTGCAGTGTGGCTCTCAGTCTTTCCCCCAGATTGGTAATAGATTGTATCACTACTTTTAAATTATTATTATTTTTTTTTTCTTTTTGGCAGCTCTGGGTCTTCGTTATTTTGTGTAGGCTTTCTCTGGTTGTGGTGTGTGGACTTTTCTTTGTGGCTTTTGGCTTCTCTTAGTGAATGATGCTAAAGCTGAAACTCCAGTACTTTGGCCACCTTATGCGAAGAGTTGACTCATTGGAAAAGACTCTGATGCTGGGAGGGATTGGGGGCAGGAGAAAAAGGGGGCGACAGGGGATGAGATGGCTGGATGGCATCACTGACTTGATGGATGTGAGTTTGAGTGAATTCCGGGAGTTGGTGATGGACAGAGAGGCCTGGCGGGCTGTGATTCATGGGGTTGCAAAGAGTCAGACATGACTGAGCGACTGAACTGAACTGAACTGAACTGAACTGTGGTTCATGAGCTCTAGGGCACTTGGGCTTCAGTAGTTGTGGAGCAAGGGCTTAGTTGCTCCCCACAAACACATGGAATCTTCCCAGACCAGGGCTCGAACCCATGTTTCCTACACTGGCAGGTAGATTCTTAACCACTGGGACACTGGGGAAGCCCTCTCACTACTTACTTTAACTACTGTCTGCAAAGGTAGAATTTGTTTCATTAGCAGACAGCAAGCACGCTCCTTTCACAGTTGTGGATGTTTGTGAAGTCTAACTTAGACTGTTAAGTTAAATTTTTTTGTTTCCCTGGGTCTTTTTCTGAAATATTTCCCTGCTACCTTAATGCTAAGAAGAATATATATACTGAAACTGGGATTTCTCAGTTTGCTTGAATATTTTAGGCATAACAACTTTGAGAGTATGGAAGTAGAGTTATGATGAACTATTTTATTTTTGGCTGCACCATACAGCATAGCATATGGGATCCTAGTTCCCTGACCAGGAATCAAACACAGGGAGAGCATGGAGTCTTAACCACTGGACCGCCAGGGAATTTCCTGAACTATTTTATTACACCAAATTAGTGTCTGTCTCTTCTACTTTAGCCTGAACTGTGATTGGCACAGAGGATACATGCCATTCTATATTGAGGTCCATGCATTTTCAGCCACTAAAGGCAAATCTGTCTTGAACAAAAGAAAAAATTAACCTGGCAGAAAATAAACTATTTTTGGGTCTTAGTACTAATATTTGCTCAGCACTTACAATATGCCAGACAATGTTCTAAGTATTTGTATTAATTTGGATAATAATTACTATGAATATTATAAAGGTGATTTTTTCTCTCATTCCTTCCATGTATATTAATTGGAATTCTTCTGTATGGAAGAGTTTTCTCTTCTCCCTATCTACTCTTCCATTTATTTATATCAGCATTTACTCCTGGATATTTATTTTATTCCTTGAGGTATAATCAAATACCATCATTATTTATTTTGCTGCTCAAATTGTTCCATTTTTGGTCACTGAATGCACTTTCTACTTTTAAAAAACAGAAATAGAATAGAATATCAGAGTTTAATGTGCTGTGATTTTGTAAAATGTTAACATTAAGTGATACTAGATAAAGGGGATCAGAGGTGATGGCACCCCACTCCAGTACTCTTGCCTGGAAAATCCCATGGACGGAGGAGCCTGGTAGGCTGCAATCCATGGGGTCGCTGAGGGTCGGACACGACTGAGAGACTTCACTTTCACTTTTCACTTTCATGCATTGGAGAAGGAAATGGCAACCCACTCCAGTGTTCTTGCCTGGAGAGTCCCAGGGACGGGGGAGCCTGGTGGGCTGCCGTCTATGGGGTTGCACAGAGTCAGACACGACTGAAGTGACTTAGCAGCAGCAGCAGCAGCAGATAAAGGGGATGAAACTCAGAGTACATAAGGATAGGTACTGTTTTATAAAACTTATTTCAGTTTTATGAGTATGTATTTCTTCTGATGATTCAGTGGTAAAGAATCTGCCTGCATTGCAGGAGGTGAAGGACACTCGGGTTCAATACCTGGGTCAGGAAGATCCCCTGGAGAAGGAAATGGCAACCCACTCCAGTATCCCTGCCTAAGAAATCTCATGGACAGAGGAGCCTGGCAGGCTACAGTCCGTGGGTTCACAAGAGTCAGACCTGACTGAGCAGCACGCACATTTCTTCTAATGGGTTGCAGTCAAAAAGTATTGAACCCTGCCCTCTTCCCAGTTCCTTCTTTGCAGTCCAAGGAACTCTCGAGAGTCTTCTCCAACACCACAGTTCAAAAGCATAAATTCTTTGGCGCTCAGCTTTCTTTAGTCCAACTCTCACATCCATACACGACTACTGGAAAAACCATAGCTTTGACTAGACAGAACTTTGTTGGCTAAGTAATGTTGCTGCTTTTGAATATGCTGTCTAGGGAGGTCATAACTTTCCTTTCAAGGAGTAAGTGTCTTTTAATTTCATGGCTGCAATCACCATCTGCAGTGATTTTGGAGTCCCTCAAAATAAAGTCAGCCACTGTTTCCACTGTTTCTCCATCTATTTGCCATCAAGTATGGCATTTGACCAGATGCCATGATCTTCATTTTCTGAATGTTGAGCTTTAAGCCAATTTTTTCATTCTCCTCTTTCACTTTCATCAAGAGGTTCTTTAGTTCTTCTTCACTTTCTGCCATAAAGGTGGTGTCATCTGCATATCTGAGGTTATTGATATTTCTCCCGGCAATCTTGATTCCAGCTTGTGCTTCATCCAGCCCGGCATTTTGCATGATGTACTCTGAATATAAGTTAAATAAGCAGCCGTAGACAGTACATAAATGGTTAAGCATGGTTGAGCTTCATTAGAACTTAATGAACACTGAAATTTGAATTTAAGTTCTGTGTGTTGTGAAATACTTCTAATCCATTAAAAAATGTAAAAACAATTCTTAGCTAGTAAATTATAGAAAACAGGAGGTGGGCTGGACTTGGCACACAAGCTGTAGTTTGCTGACCCTTGTTCTGAAATCCAGGCCTTCTTGGATTCCTCTAGAACTCATGCCTTTACCACTGACTAGAGCTATATAGGTACTGGTGTAACCAAAGTTCTTCCTGATATTAATAGTGCCTTACAATTTTTATGGTCCAATTATTTTGGGGACTTTCATAGGCAGTATCTGATATGAACCTGACAATGCCTTATAAAGTTAGCATAATTTAGCTCCTTTATATAGATGAAAGAATAAGTTTAGAAAGGACAAGTTATCAATTAGTAGAGTTAGGAAGCAACTGGACTGTTAGAGAAATGAGACACAACAGTGTTACCAAGGAGTTGTTTTTTTCCCTAAATAAATCATTTTATTTATTTACGGCTTTGCTGGGTCTTCATTGCTGTATATCACCTTTTCTCTAGTTGCAGTGAGTGGAGGCTACTCTCTAGTTGTGGTGTGTGGGCTTCTCATTGCAGTGGCTTCTCTTGTGGAGCACAGTCTCTAGACCTTGTGGGCTTCAGTAGCTGCTGTTCCCAGGCTCTAGAGCAAGGCTCAGTAGTTGGCACTTGGGCTTAGTTACTTCATGATGTGGGATATTCCTGGACCAGAGATCGAACCCATATCTCCTGCATTGGCAGGTGGAAACTTTACCACTGAGCCTCCAAGGAAGCCCCACCAAGGAGTCTTTTTGGCTATTCCACACAGGTCTCACACAGACTCATTCACACATTAACTGTTTGTTTACTATTTTCAAAGGTCAGCGTGCCCACAGCTGGCTCTGGGCATAAACATACTTCAGAAACTGATGGTATATTCCAAATTGTCATTGTCACTGTACTAATTTTCAGCCAAACAAAACAACATATGGTCTTCCAGTTAATAACACATTCACACCTCTGG
Organism: Bos indicus x Bos taurus; assembly: GCF_003369695.1. NCBI lineage: Eukaryota > Metazoa > Chordata > Mammalia > Artiodactyla > Bovidae > Bos > Bos indicus x Bos taurus. The sequence continues at coordinate 75,425,464 of NC_040083.1, read as the reverse complement.
AAGAAAAATCATGAGAAGCCAAATTTTAATTCTAGCTTGTTGGTGAGTTGGGAATTTCAGGGTATCTTTATGAATAGTAAGGCATGGAGCACTCATCTCTATCTGACAAATGCAGATCTGCCAAAGGGACCAGAATGTCCTACATATGGGTCTGGTCACCGTCTTCCCTGCATGATGTATATTTTTGCTTAAGATTCTTTTTAAGATTCTATACAGACCATTCTGAGTTATCACATTCTTCATCCAGGGTATAATACATTTGATTATGATCATTTATTTTACTGTAAGTGAATAATTAGATTTGAAGTGTGATTAGCTTTATCTATGTGAAAATCCTTTATGAGCCTATACTTTACCATAAATGAGTAGATTAGACTTGAAAAGTGATTCATTTTTGTCTAGATTATTAAAATCCTTTGAAATTTATACACATTGATTCGACCTTCCTAAATGTGAGCTACCAGTTACTGATTTTATTCTGAGATGGGCCTTATTTCAGAATGACTAATTTCACTCACCTACCTTAGCTACACACTTAAAAACCCAGGCTTCTGAGAATTTCTCCAGTGTATTTTCTATCACATTAAAATGCTCTCACTTCAGTCCAGCCAAGAGCACTTAAACAAAAGCTAGTGAAAGGGATGGTGGTGTGAAATTAGTTTCAATTTCTCAGTCAGGCTGGGTAGAAAAAGGTGGTGGTGATATCCCTCAGGAGAGATTATTTTCAGAGGATAGTTCTATTGCATTCAGGTGGTAGGAACTATACTCAGAGGGGATTTAGGACTTTGATGCCCTTAGTTTTCGGAGAAGGCCATGGCACCCCACTCCAGTACTCTTGCCTGGAAAATCCCATGGACGGAGGAGCCTGGTAGGCTGCGGTCCATAGGGTTGCTAGGAGTCGGACACGACTGAGCGACTTCACTTTCACTTTTCACTTTCATGCATTGGAGAAGGAAATGGCAACCCACTCCAGTGTTCTTGCCTGGAGAATCCCAGGGACGGGGAAGCCTGCTGCGCTGCCATCTCTGGGGTCGCACAGAGTCGGACATGACTGAAGTGACTTAGCAGCAGCAGCAGCAGCCTTTAGTTTTCCCCCTTATTTTAAGTCTTAGGTAGGACTTCTTCCTTGATAATTTAGTGAAAGCACCCAGTGCAGTATGCCTGGAATAGAAAAACAGACATTTAAAATAAAGTAACAAGAGATAATTGAGGCCTGGAGAGGTAACATAGCTTGTACAAGCTAACACATGGTCTCTGGTTTTTCTTTTCTTAAAAGTTAATCTTCAATTAAAACCAGTACTTTCTCCATGTAGAAATGAAAACATTACAGATTAGATTATAGTCTCTTTCAACTAGCACTCTCAATCACAAACCTCTTCCCACTTCTCAGAGACAGCTGTTATCAGGTTTGTCCACATCCTTTTGGAAGAGCTTTCTTGGGCTCTTTCCATTGTCTTTGCCTCTCAAGGGTGGTTTTCGTCTTTGACTCTCCCACACATTTCTATACAGCAGAAATACAAAAAAGAGGAAGACTGAATTGCCCAGACACAACCCTAGCTCAGTGTCAAAAGAGAGATAAGACACATCTACACATGAATGGTCATGATAATAAGTTCTGTTTGTTAAAGGGACAGGCTGAGTATTCTTTGATCAATTCAAATGAATAACAAAGGCTTCCCTGGAACTGAGTGGGACAAGGTTTCAAGTGTTTTTCAAGTAATTTAATCTACAGCTAAGAAAGGCAATGTCAAAGAATGCTCAAATTACCATACAATTGCACTCATCTCACACGCTAGCAAAGTAATGTTCAAAATTCTCCAAGCCAGGCTTCAACAGTACATGAACCGTGAACTTCCAGATGTTCAAGCTGGATTTAGAAAAGGCAGAGGAATCAGAGATCAAATTGCCAACATCCGCTGGATCATCGAAAAAGCAAGAGTTCCAGAAAAACATCTGCTTTACTGTCTATGCCAAAGTCTTTGACTGTGTGGACCACAACAAACTGCGGAAAATTTTTCAAGAGATCGGAATACCAGACCACCTTACCTGCCTCCTGAGAAATCTGTATGCATATCAAGAAGCAACAGTTAGAACTGGACATGGAACAACAGACTGGTTCCAAATCGTGAAAGGAGTATGTCAAAGCTGTATATTGTCACCCTGCTTATTTAATTTATATGCAGAATATATCATGAGAAATGCTGGACTGGATGAAGCATAAACTGGAATCAAGATTGCCAGGAGAAATACCAATAACCTCAGATATACAGATGACACAGCCCTTATGGCAGAAAGTGAAGAACTAAAGAGCATCTTGATGAAAGAGGGGAGTGAAAAAGTTGGCTTAAAACTCAACATTCAAAAAACTAAGATCATGGTCCCATCACTTCATGGCAAATAGATGGGGAAACAATGGAAACAGCGACAGATTTTATTTTGGGGGGGGGCCTCCAGAATCACTGCAGGTGGTGACTGCAGCCATGAAATTAAAATATGCTTGCTCCTTGGAAGAAAAACTATAACCAACCTAGACAGCATATTAAAAAGCAGAGATATTACTTTGCCAACAAAGGTCCATCTAGTCAAAGCAATGGTTTTTCCAATAGTCATGTATGGATGTGAGAGATGGACTAAAGAAAGCTGAGCGCCGAAGAATTGATGCTTTTGAATGGTGGTGTGTTGGAGAAGACTGGAGAGCCCCTTGGACTGCAAGGAGATCCGACCAGTCAATCCTAAAGAAAATCAGTCCCGAATATTCACTGGAAGGACTGATGCTGAAGCTGAAACTCCAGTACTTTGGCCACATGATTCGAAGAAATGACTCACTGGAAAAGACCCTGATGCTGGTCAAGATTGAAGGCAGAAGGAGAAGGGAAGAACAGAGGATGAGATGGTTGGATGGCATCACTGACTCAATGGACATCAGTTTGAGTAAGCTCCGGAAGTTGGTGATGGACAGGGAAGCCTGGCGTGCTGCAGTCCATGGGGTCGCAAAGAGTCGGAGACGACTGAGCGACTGATCTGATCTGTCTTCTTTACGCGTAATTCGTGGAGTTAAAACAGGTGAGGTCATTTTGAGAGGCAGGTTATCCACTGTTTGGAGATAGAAAACTTGGATTTGGGTCAGTGCAGCTGGGAAACGGAATTCTTTCTCTACGCTTAAAACCCGGACAATTCCTGCCTCAAAGGGTTGATTCTATGACTTAATAAATGAAGTTGTATGACGACCGACAACGAGTAGGCTTTTCAACAGATGCTAGTCTTTTCAGGCCTTAGAGGCTTGGGAATGCAGAATTCAAGCCCGCATTGAACAGGGCACAACCTGCGAGGTCCGTCCGCCCCGTGGAGGTGCTTCTGAATCCCGCCGTGCGCAGCGGCTACCTTTTCCAGCCGTTGGCGTTTTCCCGCGCAGGGGGCGGGGCGGAGCGCGAGCCCGGGAACGTGTTCGCCGAACCCGACGCCTCGCCAGAACTACATCTCCCAGGAGGAGGGTCGCTCAGCCACCTGGCAGGCGGCGCCCACTGTTATTAGTCTCAGGTGGTAGCCCTGTCAACTTTCCGCCTTGGCCTTCCCTCGTACCGAAGTCACAGGCGCACCATCTAACGAACTCAGGAGGGAAAGGATGTGGTGGTGGGTGCCTTTGCTGTACAGCAGTTTGGGAGTCGTAGTCCCCTCGCACAAGGTTTGGGAGGCTGGGTTTGTCTTGAGTGGTCGGACCACATCACGTGATGACGGAAAGGCGGCCGTAGGCAGGGGAGCGACCTGTGGTGCCTTGTGAGGTCATCACACGGTGACGACGAGCTGTTCTTGGGCATCCTGGACGCGGTGGGTAGTACGTCTCTGAGAACTCCCGAGTTCGAGAAACTCCATAAAATATCCCTCGTTGACTCCATCTGCGTGCCTTCCCTTGACCCGCAGCTGTTGGCCTCTCGGGGCGGGAGTTGGGTGGCTAAAGGAAACAACGCGCTCCGTAGGCGGGCTGATGAGCCGCGCGGCGAGCTACGTGTGTTGGCTCCTCCTTCGGCCGTGACGCGGGGTCACGTGACGGGCCGGGCCGCCTCTGCCGCCGCCGCCGCTTTGTAAGAGGCACATTGGCAGGTAACGAGCGGCGGCGGCGGCGGCGGCGGCGGCGGGTCCCGAGTCCAGCGAGAGCAGCAGCGGTAATTGGCACCTTCTCTCTCTCCTTCCCCGTTCCAGCTCCTTGACCGCTACAGCTTGCGCTCAGTAGACCAGGGTTCAGCTCTTCTTTCCTCCAGAGCCCTTCCTACTGCCCCAGCGTCCACCCTGAGGTTGGGCCGAGCTTCCTTCGCCGGTTTCGTGCGTCCTCAGTTTGCCCAGGCCTGGGTGCTGTCCTTCCTCTCCACCGCTGGTTGTCCTGCGCTCCTTTCTGCCAACCCCTTCCTCGTCAGCCCAGCCCCACCCAGCCCCAGGGGGCGCCTACCCCTCCCCCCTTCGGGTTTCTGTCCTGGAGGGTGTGGTTTTTCTCTCCCACCGTTGTCCCTTCCTGCCTGTCCGCTCGAGCTCCCGCGCCACGCTGTCAATGACCACCTTTCCGCGTTCACGCCTGTCGCTAGTCCTGGAACTGGACATCTCAGAGCCCAACTTCTGTACTCTCTAGGCTTTCCTGGCAGCCCGGAGGCGTAGTTCAGTTCTACTTCTCCTCCTCATTCTGGAAAGCTTTGGTGCCAGACTCTTGGGATTCAGTTTTCCTCTTCGGTCCTAGTTCCTGTGGGCTGGCTGTGTCACGGTTGTTCTTTAGTGTGTAGGTTTGAGAAGGGTTTTGTAAACTAAAACGCTCTCTTATTCCAAATCTTATTCTTTTTATTGGTGCATTGCCTCTCAGTTTTCTTTGCCGCTGAATCACTTTTCCCACTCGGCATTCCCACCTTTTCCCCTGGGTTTTCAATCTGATTAGTTGTCCAGGTATCTCAGGTACCATCACTGTTCTCACCACTCTGATCTCTTCCTTGTTATCTCTAGGAGTTAGTTGATTCCATCATCATTCCTGTTATTTCCTGTTTGACCTAATCCTGCAGTTTACTTCCACCTCTGTTGGATATTGTTTCTGCGTGTATTCAAGGTGTCTCCGCCAGTATTTGGGCTTGCTGTGTTCTGCCCTTGTGTGCCGTAACAATTGAGAACTTTTAAAGGTCTTCACAGGGTACCTAAAGATCATCTTTTATTTGAAGGGCATATAATTCACTTTTTGAGTGAGCCCAATTACTGCGTATTTTCTCTTTGATTATGATAGTACTTTTAAAATCAAAAGTGTCAGTAATTAGTGTGTTCCTCACTTTTCCGTTATGAGTTGTACATTCATAATTTTTAGTTGTAGTTTGTCTAATAAAAGTGGAAGGAAAGTGAATGTAATCCTAAGGATTGGGTGACTCTTGGGGTGGGATCTGTCTGTCTCAGGAAAGGGAATAAATTCACTCGCTGGAGATGAAGGGTCTTCCCGTACCCCAGCATCTCTTATTTGCAGAGACCTTGGCTAGGACTGCCCTCTCATTGTTGCTTATCCAGGCAAAAGTGATTAGTTTCTCCTACACTACTTTTCTGCTTGCTTCCAGTGTGTTCCTCCTGAGTTTGTCTCCTTAAGGATAGTTCACATGTGTGGTGAGTTTTTTTTCCTCCACTCCTGTCCTCCTTGTTTCCCACAGCTCTGATTTCCTCTGTCTGCTTCATTGTTTCTGACCTTCAGTAATTAAGAAAATGATTGAAAGAACGGAGGTTTTTGTTATGATTGAAATATGACTGGAAGTGGTGGCATGGGAATGAGGCCATGGGAAAGGTTTGTGGTAATTGCCCCTCCTGCCTGTTTCCTGCTGCTCTGGTTTCCTCTGGCCTCTCTCTTTATATGTGGGCTGGACCAGCTCTCAGAGAGCTGCCTTTAGAACTGGGCTAGAACAGCGGTAACACCTCTGCTTCCCTTTCCTGGTAACTGGTCAGCCTGTGCACTGCTCATCAGTGTGTCTCTTGGTATTGTTTGGTGAGAAATGGTAGGAGAACCAGGAGGAGGATGGGTTTATTTCAGGATTTGTGTTTTGACAGAAACTGGTTGCTAACTCTGTTCCCATGAGTATAAACTGCATATAGAGAGTATAAACCAGTCTTGAAGGTTTGAACTGGTCTGAAGTTTAGCCTGTACTTTTGAAGTGTTGATTCCCCAGTCCTCTTTAAAAATGAAAACTTACTGTTAAGATTTTGTTGTTGTCATAAGAAACTTTTTGTGGGGTGTGTGTGTAAGTGCATTATAAAGGATTAATGCCTGCTCAGAAGAAGTGGTCTGCATGAATTCACAGGTTGTGACGTTCCTTTGGTTTTATTTTTAAAAAATTATTTTATTTATTTGGTTTTGATGGGTCTTTATTGCTGCGTGAGAGCTTTCTCTTGTTGGGGTGAGCGGTGGCTTCTCTTGTTGTGGAGCACAGGCTCTAGGGTGCACAGGCTTCGATAGTACTGGCACACAGGCTTAGTTGCCCTGTGGCATGCAGGATCAAACCTGATCCAGGGATCACACTTGTGTCCCCTGCATTGACAGTCAGATTCTTAACCACTGACCAATAGGGAAAAAAGTCCTCCTTTGATTTTAACAAACCTATCTTTTATTTCTTCTTGTGAGGCAGCTATAAGTCAGCAATGATCAGTTAGCTCTTAGTTGTTAACTTGAGTATATGCAGTGTCCTTTAAAAGCTAAGTAGTATGGCACTAGTGCTGTTTGACTAGTGAGAAGGTGGATCTCTGATAGAGCTTAGAAACCATTGTTTTCTCTTTTTTCTTTTCCCCAAAAGGAGAGAGGGAATATAACTTGAAGTAAGGTAAAGAGAGGGAATATCACCTTATAAACCTGTGGTAGGTTTTGAAATATTTTTGACCAATTATTGAGAGTCCCTTGGGCTGCAGGAAGATCCAGCCCATCCATTTTAAAGGAAATCAGTCCTGAATATTTATTGGAAGGACCGATGCTGAAGTCAAGCTCCAATACTCTGGCCATCTGATGCAAAGGACTGACTCATTGGCAAAGACCCTGATGCTGGGAAAGATTGAAGGAGGGAAGAGAAGGGGACGACAGAAGATGAGATGGTTGGATGGCATCACCGAGTCAACGGACATGAGTTTGAGCAAGCTCTGGGAGCTGGTGATGGACAGGGAAGCCTGGCGTGCTGCAGTCCGTGGGGTCTCAAAGAGTCAGACACGACTGAGCGACTAAACTGAACTGATCAAGTGGACTCCTTTTTTTAAGTCCAAGAATCAAATTAGTTGGTTTTGTTTTGACAATTATAACGTCAACTATGTATGCTGAAATTTCCTACTTTTAAAAATTTTATTTTTTTGGCCACGTTGAGTGGTGCGTGGGATCTTAAGTTTCTCCACCAGGGATTGAACCCATGCCCCCTACAGTGGAAGTGCAGAGTCTTAATCATTGGACTGTCAGGGAAGTCCCTCTCCTACTCTGTATATTTTCCTGACAGTGTTTTTCTCAAAGATGCTTGTTCTGTACTTTTTAAAGTTATTTTAGTTTTGAAATTTCTTGGCCTAGGTTTTGAAGAACAGGCTTGTGAAATTCTGGCTGACATAGCATGTGTATTATAGTGTGTTTCAGTTTTCAGAAAACTCATTTTCATACTGGAGTTTTGAGCTCAATTAAATTGAAACCCAGTTCACTGTTTGGAATTAATTTATGAAATGAGGCTTGGACCAAGGGGTAGGTGTTTCATTTAAGACTAGGCAATGCTCTACTTTTAAAGGGTGTTAGCAATGCGTTGATTGTTTTTTTTTTTCATTTGGAACTCTAAAAATAATAGAACATATGTTTGATTAGATTGAACTTTGATTATTTTCAAGGATTTATAGAGGAGAGAATTTTATTTGGATTTAGACTTGTTGCTATACCTTCATTTCTTTTGTTATTAACTTTTTACGTAAGTTGTCACATAGGAGCTTACTCATTTTAAGTTATGATATACATACATAATCCACTAATACTTTATTTGTATTTCCACGTCATGATATCTGGGGTGTTAGTTCCCTGACCAGGGACCAAACCCATGCCTTCTGCAGTGGAATTGTGGAGTCCTAACCACTGGACTGCCAGGGAGTTCCCCCAATACTTTAATGCTTTGTTCTTTACTCAAAAATTTTTACACGTCGCAAAAGAAAGAAGGAAAAGAAAGAAAGAGAAGTTGTCCAGTTGTATCCGACTCTTTGCAAACCCATGGACTGTAGCTGACCAGGCCCCTCCGGTCATGGGATTTTCCAGACAAGAGTACTGGAGTGGGTTGCCATGTCTCAATCTTCTCATCAAATCAGCTCTAGGTATACCTGTGGAGACTTTGAGAAGCTCAGTGTTCCTTCTTGCTATTAATGTCTTTCTCCCTCTTTGTCTTCTTGAATTCTTTCCATTCCTGTCCTCCTGTTTTCCTCTTCTTTCTCTTTCCCTTGTTTTCTCTCTCTTTTTTGCCTTCTGTTCCTTCAGCCACATACAAAAACACTCAACACGCAAGTCTCAGCTGAGGAGGTTGTATTCCTTCTGACTCTGCCACCATAACATTGCTGCTTCCTAAGCAAGCAGATGAAAACTTGAAATGTCTTTGCAGTCTCACCGGCTTGGGGAAGGTGTATAGTGCTGTCTGTATTGTACATGTCTACTCAGCTGGAATGTGTGTGGTTTGGAAGGTGGGATTTTTCATTTGATAATAATGTTTGTTGTCAGATCATAAACAAGAGAATGCTGCTGCTGCTGCTACGTCGATTTAGTCGTATCCAACTCTGTGCGACCCCATAGACGGCAGCCCACGAGGCTTCCCGTCCCTGGGATTCTCCAGGCAAGAACACTGGAGTGGGTTGCCATTTCCTTCTCCAATGCATGAAAGTGAAAAGTGAAAGTGAAGTCGCTCAGTCTTGTCCGAATCTTGGTGACCTCATGGACTGCAGCCTACCAGGCTTCTCCGTCCATGGGATTTTCCAGGCAAGAGTACTGGAGTGGGGTGCCATTGCCTTCTCCGAAACAAGAGAATAAGTGGGCTTAAAAAATACAAATTTAACTGAAATAAGGTCTAGGGAAAAAGTAACTGTCTTTAGGATTTATCGACAAGCCTAACTTGTTTCCTAGACCAAACCAGTTCTTCCCCTCTCTTTTTTCAAGTTAATTTACAAATTTCCATTTTAAGATTGGTTTTTGGGTCAGGTTGGCTGGGACTGTTTTACATAAGAAAATGCATTTTAGAAAATTTGGGGAAAAAAAGTGACTTACCATTGTTTAACATTTTAGTATAAATCTTTTTTTTTTTCCCTAAAGTGTACACTTTGAAAAGAATGAGATCATACCTTGCATACTTTTTTTTAAATTGAAGAATATAAGCTACATGCCAAAGGAGGTATATGAAGTAGAAAAAAACGTGGAGTTTTCAAAGCCAAAAATAAAATGACCAAGAAATGGAACATTAATGCCACCTTAAACTCCCTTGTGTGTTCTGTCTCCTAAGTTACTTTTTCCTTGGGGGGGGGGGGGGGTGGAGGTTACCATTACCCGATTATTTTGGTCTTACTATTTTTAAGAATAAATTTTACTCGCTATGTATCCATAAATAATATATAGTTTAGTATTGCCCGTTTTCAGTCTTGATCTAAATGGGATTGTGTGATTCTCTGGATACTTCACATGTTTTAGATTCATCCATATTGATTCTTCTCCATCATTTTCAGTAGTATGTTACTCTATTGTAAGGATATGGTGCATCTTATTTATTGTGGTGAATGTTTGTCTCATTTCCAGTTTTTTTTTTTTTTTTCCTGATTACAAATTATACTTATTCTCCATGTCTCCATTTGCACCCCACCTCAAAATGAGTAAACTAGTTTGCTGAGATTGTATGACTGAGAGTGGAATTTTGGGGTTGTGTGTAGGGTATGTGTAATTTTAACAGGTAATCCCAGATTATTAGCGTCGTTTTGGTCGCTAAGTCTGACCCTTTGCGACCCCATGGACTGTGGCCCCCCAGGCTCCTCTGTCCTTGGGATTTCCTAGGCAGGAATACAGGAGTGAGTTGCCATTTCGTTATCCAGGGGTCTCTCTAACCCGGGGATCGAATCTCCTGCATTGCAGGTGGATTTTTTTTTTTAAGGGGAAATTAAGAAAAAAGTTTTTATTTATTCATTTTTGACTGTGCTTGGTCTTTGTTGCTGTGCATGAGCTTTCCTTAGTTGTGGTGCATGGGCTTTTCATTGCAATGGCTTCTCTTGTGGAGCATAGGCTCTAGGGCTTTTGGGTTTTAGTAGTTGTGGCACTTGGGCTAAGTAGTTGCAGTTACTGGGCTCTGGAACACAGGCTCCAGTAGTTGTGGCACATGGGCCTAGTTGCTCCACGGCATGAGGGATCTTCCTGGATCACGGATCAGACCTGTGTCTCCTGCATCTCTTTACCACTGAGCCACCTGGGAAGCCCAGTGTTATATAGTCATTCTTAACTAGGCTCATTTGAACCACTGTGTGCTGGGCTTAGTCATTCAGTCCAGCTCTTTGCGACTCCATGGACTGTAGCCACCAGAGTGGGACTGTAGCCCACCTATCCTCTGTCCATGGGATTCTCCAGACAGGAATACTGGAGTGGGTTGCCATACCCTCTTCCAGGGGATCTTCCCAACCCAGGGATCGAACCCAGGTCTCCTGCTGCATTCCAGGTGGATTCTTTACCATCTGAGCCACCATTTGAACCACAGAATATAGAAAGTGACTATTTTCTCAGTTCTCTTGAGGATGTTACATAGCTAGTCTCATTCTAGATACCTATAGGAAAATATAATTCGTGCATACAACGGGTATGTTTGACATTGGAGCTTAATTCTTAAAGACTGAATTGGTGAGAGTGCCACATTCTTGCTAACATTTGGTATTGCTTTAATTTTTTGTTTTAGCCAATTCTAGTGGGATGTTTTAGATAGATCTTTTATGAACAACACACAGCTGGATTTTGCTTCCTTATTGCAACCTGCCAACTTCTCTTTTATTAAAAACTGGAGCATGGAGACCATTCATGTTTTTGGTAATTATGGATGTTTCAGGTACATTTCTGCCATATTGTCCTGTACTTGTCTTTATTGTTTTTCTGTCCTTTTTGCAGTTTTAATTCTTTTTTGTTGTTGGGCTTCCTCAAATTTAAAGACATTTTTCAAATTTGTAAAAGCTGAAGGAGTATACTGTATACCTTTGAACAAGAGTTATTACTTAATATTCACATTGAGTTTTTTCTGTATATACTCCATGTGTTATCTTTTGAGTCTAAGTGATTTGAAAGTAAAATGCAAATATCTTGACATTTATGCCTAAATGTTTCCTTAGCAAGTGTTTCTTCACAATAAAAACTTCTCATAAATAGCCACAATAACAGCTTTACACCTAGGAAAGGGAATGCTTATTTAAAATATAATGTATAATGTCAATAAAATTTGACATCCACATTCAGATTTTCCCAACTGTTCACAAAATAACCTCCCTATTCAATCAGGGTTTCTGTTTCTTTTTACCCTATTTAGTTATTGTCACTGAAGTACATTACTGAATAATAATCCATTTCTTCAGTGATTATTTTCTCAATTATTTATCAGATGTAACTGCCAGTCAGAAAATCATCTGATAAGCAAGAGTTAACTATTGCTGTTACTTGTTTAGTAGCTAAGTCCTGTCTCTTTGTGACCCTATGGACTGCAGCACGCCAGGATTCTCTGTCCTTCACTGTGTTCCTGAGTTTGCTCAAACTCGTGTCCATTGAGTCAGTGATAACTTAATCCAACCATCTTATCCTCTGGTGTCCCCTTCTCCTTTTGTTGTCAGTTTTTCCCAGCATGAGGGTCTTTTCTAGTGAGTCAGCTCTTTGCATCAGGTGGGTAAAGTATTGGAGCTACAGCATCAGTCCTTTCAGTGAATATTCATTCACGGTTGATTTCCTTTAGGACTGACTGGTTTGATGTTGCAGCCCAAGGGACTCTCAAGAGTCTTCTCCAGCACCACAGTTCGAAAGCATCGATTCTTCAGTGCTCAGCCTTCTTTATGGTTTAACTTTCATGTCCGTACATGACTACAGGAAAAACCATATCTTTGACACTGTTACTTAGTTAATTCTTGTAAATGTTAAGTAAATTTCATTTTATTGTAGGATAAGTGTAACTTTTTTGACTCTTAGAAGGCTCAAAGTGTATCCTGTTAGTCCTTTGCCCACCCCAAGTTTTGAAACACTGATTAAAGTTCCCTTTTTAATGTGTGAGAATGAAGCCAAAATATTATATTTATAAAAACTTTTAGATAGTATATTCTCATGACAATTCTCTGGAATGCTCAGAATGTAGGTTAATCCAGATTAGGTCTGAATAACAGTTTTTTGATGTTACTGGTATATGCTACTGTACAGCTGTTCAGTTGAACAAACGTTTACTGCTACTTGTTGGCAGTTGTTAGGTGCTAGGGATATAGGTGAATAATGCACTGTCCCTGTTCTTTTGGTGCTTAATTCCAGTGGGAAGACAGTGCAGTTAGGTATCAGGATGCTGTTGAGAGTGACAGAGGAACACACTGTCAGCTGATTCCAGGTATTGGCCAAGGCTTCCTTGAAGTATTAGGAGTTTGAGCCTTACTTATCCTGGGTTCTTCCCAAATTCCTGAAGTTAAAATTGTTTCTTTTGTTAAAACATTTTGAATTTCATCATAATGAAGTTTTATTGGAATTTGGTGTTATTTGGGTTACTATCTTATTGTATCTTTTGTTTGGCTTTGACTTGGTAGTTTATTTGTAGCCAGCAGCAGCAGTAAAAAAGAAAGTTATTCTTAATGTAAGTTAGTAGCTTTCAACATTTTTTTGGGTAAGTGTTTTACTGGAACTTACTGGATGTTTCAACATTTCTCCTCCAATCAAGATCTCATTTTATTTTGATGAGAAATTTCCTGTAATATCAGTTACTTGGTGAATGCTTCTTTGAATTGTTGAAGATCAGATGACCTCTTAAAAAAATTCTTAGTTTAGGTACTTCACCTTATTTAGTATCCTTTTAATTCCTTGTGATTGGGAGTACTAAGTTAATGGTGGAAAAAATACCCCTGTACAGAACATTCCAGGTAGTGGTGACAGGAATAAAATTCTTGTTAGCTAGGGGAGGCCATTTACTATTTTAATCAAAGAACTTTCAACTTTCATTTTTTTAAAGGCAGTTTGAGCTGTTTAATTGTTCTAGTGCTTATCTCACTTTACCAAAAGATCCCAGCTGTAATGGGATGTAGCTGGCATACCCTGAACCAATTTATATACTTTGGTCTAGACATCTGTGGGACAAAGAAATGACCAGGGTCACAAAGGATTTTGTTGCAGTGACTTCAGGCCTGTAGTGATAGTTGTACAGCTTCATAAATACTAAAAATCACTGAATTGTACACTTAAGAGTGGACTATACAATACTCATTATACCTCAGTAAAGTTATGTAAATTGTTTGAATAAATCGACAATATTTTGAAACACTTAACAAAGAAAGTGGTCAGTGTCCTTTAATCCTATAGTTGCTACCAGTTATGATCTAGTTTAACCATTTGAGTGAGGTACATTATCTTGTGTGGTGCTCCTTACAGACTTGCGAAAGAGTAAAATGCTCAAGGTTACTTAATCTAGTAATTTGTGCGACTTCCAAGCCTGTACTCCTAATCATAATACTGTACTACTTTATCTGTCTCAAATACTTCTGTCAGGAGTACAGCCAAGTGCTAGCTGATAAGTCAAACAATGTCCACATTTGTGGTACGTAAGGCTGGGATTTTGTAATGGACGGGGAATGAGGAATGGATATATGCAGGTGGGGCCCTTGAACTCCTGTCTCTAGTTCCTCTAGACCCATTTCACTTTATCTGCTTTATGTGTTAGGATTTAGTCACTGGTTTGGTTGGACTTGGTTTCTGTGGTTTAAAAGCAAAGCAACACACTTGCTTTTGCTTGGGTTTTCCATTCTGATTTTAGTAGCTGTTCTCATCAGCATGGTGAGCTGGTCTGTAAGCTGGTCTGGTCTCTGCCAGTTTAGGTGCGTCCTTTGAGGAAGGTGAGGCACACAGCACTGAGAAGCGGCCATTGATAGCACACTGGCACATCCTAAGAACGATAGGAAGGGTGTAAAAATTACGCTTAAGAACTCAAGCTGCTGTTAAGTAGGGCTGTTTAGTATATTGTTGCTGCTGCTGCTGCTGCTGCGTCGCTTCAGTCATGTCCAACTCTGTGCAACCCCATAAACGGCAGCCCACCAGGCTCCCCTATCCCTGGGATTCTCCAGGCAAGAACACTGGAGTGGGTTGCCATTTCCTTCTCCAATGCATGAAAGTGAAAAGTGAAAGTGAAGTCACTCAGTCGTGTCAGACTCTTAGTGACCCCATGGACTGCAGCCTACCAGGCTCCTCCATCCATGGGATTTTCCAGGCAAGAGTACTGGAGTGGGGTGCCATCGCCTTCTCCGAGTATATTGTTAAGAAACAGTAAAATAATCATAGTTATTATGGACATCAAGTAAAGACTAATTGCTGTTTACATTGAAGGACAGAAAATGAGAAAATGGAGATATGTTCAGTATGCTGTTGAGAAAATATGTCTTATGAAGGGTTGATGCAAAAAGCAAAATAGGAACTTTCGTAGTGGTCCAGTGGCTAAGACTCCATGCTCCCAATTCAGGGGGCCTGGGTTCGATCCCTGGTCAGGGAGCTAGATCCCACATGCTGCAACTAAGATCCAGTGCAGCCAAAACAAAACCAAAACCAGGTGCAGTTTGGAAGAATGACAAGGCCGATTTGATCAAAGTGTAGGGATCAGAGTGGAATAAAGACCTTGTATTTGTGATAATTGATGGTCTGTGAACAGAAGTTAATGAAGTTTGTTGTCGTTTAGTTGCTCAGTTGTGTCCTGCTCTTTGTGACCCCATGCACTGTAACTGGCCATGCTCCTCTGTCCATGGGATTTCCCTGGCAAGAATAGTGGAGTGCTTTGCCATTTCCTTCTCTAGGGCTTCTTCCTATGGGCAGGTGGATTCTTTACTGTTGAGCCACCAGGGAAACCAAAGTGATATTGTTGTTTGATAGAGTTTAGCAGTATTCTGAAAGATTAAACATTTTGATCCACTTTGGCATTAGTTTCATAATTAAGATAGTTCAGACAGGTAAATAGGGGTATGTCATTTCAGTGAAGTAGAGAAGAGGCAATTACTGATACTCTAGTTGATAAAGATGCCTTAGAACTGCTTAGAACGTTAGAGACTTTAAGTACAAACAGTAACCCTTAATCAGGTACCTGTTGTAAGTTGATGGCAGAGAATGTAAAGGAAGGCATAGATTTAAGGCCTTAAATCCTTAAATGGGTATAGGAAGGAGTTCATTAAAAGAATGGCTTAAAGGTTTTGAGCTCTGGAACACCTGGAAAATGCTGTTGGCTACTTGGAAAATTTTGGAAATCTTCAAGTAAGATCGTTTTGGATGAACTCCATTATATGTGTAACTGTCTAATAGGCAGTTACTTGGAGGCTGAATCTCTGGAGAGACATAGTCTTTAGCTTTTGCTTTGAAGTTAAAGGTAATAATTGATGCTAGTAGGGCATAACATTTCTGTGGGAAGGGAGAACGTGCTTAAGAATTGAACAATATTCTTTCAGAGGTGGGAGAAAGATGTGATGCCGCTGAGGATTTGAAGACAAGAGAGAACTAAGATGGTGTAGTATCTGAGAAACCAAGAGAAAAAGTTATACAGTGTGTCACATGCCAGAGATAGGTGAAAGACTGATGAGAACGAGAGAAGTTTGACAATTACTAGGAGTCAGTGATGACTTGGTGGAATAGTAGCTTTCCTTTTGTTGGAGTGTTAAGGTGGTGGAAACCAGACTGAAAGTTAAGATGTTTGGTGAGGAAATGGAGGCAGTGAGTGTATTCTTTTTTAGAAAAACAGCCTATGTAGTCACTGCTTGCGAGATAGAACATGTAGTTTCTGAGGACTGAGAAGGTAATTTTTCTAAGCCATTGTTTTTGAAAATCTGGATGTAGAGAATAGTTGAACAGGTTTTTGTGCACATTCTTGTGAGAACTAAAAGAATATGGAATATTTTCTCAGTGTAGCTGTTGGAAATTTCCTCACTAAGGCATTTTCTCTTTGGTTTGAATGAAAACTGAGCCTGGTACGTAAGTGACAGGTGTGTTAAGATTTACATGAATTGCATGACTCTGTTTTGGTAGGTACATTCTTCAGGTAACTGACATTTTTTAAAAAGTTGCTTTTGGCATGAGCGAAACAGTAATAAACATGCTGTTAGAATAAATATACAAATATGCTTTAAAGAAAGGAAAAAAAGTCAAGCAATTCAGGACTGTGTATCCTGAGGTATATGAGGAAAGTTGAAAAACTGTAAGGAAAAGCTGTGGGTATGAAGTACTTAAAAAATTAGTGTTTATATTTTTGGCTTATGATAGAGCTGTTTTTAAATAGCTTAACAATGAATATACTGAACCTTTAAATCAATTGTAAAATGTTTATGTATTTGTAACAATTGAGTGCCAAATGTTTAAATGATTTGTGAAAAATGAGAGTAACTTGAAATATTTTGTTATCTGTTTTCAGTAAGTATTGAAGATTTGTAATTAATAGAGATTTGTAATGTAATATAGTAAATCAACTAAAATTCAATTAAAAAGTAAAAAGAACTGAAGATTTGTAAAGTTTTATCTATTGAAGTATAGTAGGGATTTAATCACTTTGAACACTAATATCCAGTTTACTGTATGAGAGTGGTTAGCAGAGATGCCGCTTTGCCCAAAAACCGAAACAATAAATTAATGTGAGATAATGGGTTAAAGTTCATCCTAAAGGAGATCAGTCCTGGGTGTTCATTGGAAGGTGATGCTGCAGCTGAAACTCCAATACTTTGGCCACCTCATGCAAAGAGTTGCCTCATTGGAAAAGACTCTGAAGCTGGGAGGGATTGGGGGCAGGAGGAGAAGGGGACGACAGAGGATGAGATGGCTGGATGGCATCACCGACTCGATGGACATGAGTTTGGGTGAACTCCAGGAGTTGGTTGATGGACAGGGAGGCCTGGCGTGCTGCAGCTCATGGGGTTGCAAAGAGTCAGACTGACTGAGCGACTGAACTGAACTGAATGGATTAAAACTTTTTAAGTGATTATGGGTTAAACTGGGTAATATTTTGAGTGCGGTTGAATAGGTATATTTCCTGAAGTTCTTTTCACATCTTGAGGAGTTCGGAGATTTTCCTGTGTTGGGTATTGTTATGACTTTTCTGTTCTTGAAAATAAGAGGCAAGAATTAAACTGGCATTACAGTTTAAGATAATGTTTTGGCCTAGCGTTATCTTTGTAACTGGTTCTGGTCAATATGACTTGACTAAAACAAAGATTTGGCGTATCGAACTTGTATCCCCAAGAATAGGGAGGTAGGTTAGCCTACCCTTTCTCAGTGGGTCTCAGGAAGAGAAAATAACCCAAAGGAAGAAGGTGGCTTTTCCTTGCTTATCCTCTTCGCTATAAAGGCCTTGGGAATGAGCAACTAGTGAGAAGTTCATCTTTCTCCAATGGAGGGTGGTGGCAAAATGGGAGTGAGGGTGTGAAGGCAAAAAATTTACAAAAATATGTCTCAGTCTTCATCACAGACTAAGACTACTGTTGGCATTATGTCTGTTGTGTTCCAATGGCTCTGAGACTTCACTAGATTCTCTTGAGAGGGTAGGTGGGGATAAATGCAGCTGAATGTGGTTGGGGAAGAGCCAAGTCAAACTAGGATGTGGATAGGCGAATTTGAGATGGGACCATCCAGCTGGCAATTTATTATGACTTTTTAATACCCAGGAAATAGGCCTCGTGTTTTTTTTTGGTGCCTGATGTAATGTACGTTGACATCAACGGCTCAGTGGATGCTTACAGGTAGGTAAGGTTGTCTCTTAATCTTTCAGGCTACCATAGAACAACCTGCACAAAGTGAGGAAACATTTGAGGGCTTCTCACAAGAATGTTTAAAGGTGGAATGTGGTTGTCTCGCCTCCTCTCCCCCTCAAGACAGTGAAACAATGCAGATGATTTTAAAACAAACAAGGAAACAGCCTGAAAGATCCTGTTGTCCTTGGGTTCAGAAATATTTTTGGAACGTGGCCATACCATGCTGCCCAGAAGTCATGCAGATGTGTAAATGCTGCCAATTTGAGAAAGAGGCCAAGACAGGAAAGATAATGATATGATGAATTTATTTAGGAAAGCAAGTTCCTGGGCATGCCCTGGATTTAGAATAGATTCAAACTAATTCCTCACATTTACCCATCACATGGTTAGAATAACTGATGTAGAATCAGTAAAAGTTAAATCATGTTTATTGTACTGTATTTGCCAATGAAGAGAAATACTGCATTTTAGGAGGCAATTATATCAAAAAGGCTTGGAGCCAAAAACATTTTGGCACCTAAAGAATTTTCTTTCATATTCTTGTAATATACCTGATTTCTCAACTGACTAGGGTAATCGAGGTGCTATAATTATATTGCTACCTTGCTTTTACATAATAGTTTATATGTTAATGTTCTGTGATAAAAGCGTGATATAGTAATTTCTCGTGAATTACAATGATGTAAGACAAATAAAAACAGTGGAAGGCTATTCACTAAACTGTTAACAGTAGTTATTTTGGGGTGATGGAAGTGTAGGTGGTGGTTTTATTTTTTTCCACTTTTCATTGTTTTTTTTTGGAACTTTGTATGACTGAATGACTATTATGGGTAAAATAATAAAGTGAAATTATGTTTTTTGTCGTTTTCTCACCTTTCAATTGGAACCAACAGGAACGTTTTCATCTAAGGTTCTTTTGAGGGCAGCAATTCTCAAACTTTATTGTGGATCAAGTCTTGTTTAAACATTTCTGATGCACCAGATCTGGGGTGACCTTTGGCATGTGCATTTGTGACAGGTTCTTAGTGCTGATGCTGCCGGTCTGGATAACACACTTTTGAGAACCACTGCTGCTAAGTAGTTGGTGTGACATCCTGGCTGCACATTAGAAATCTGCAGAGCTTGTTTTTTTAAAAAAATGATATATGATTTATATATCATAAAATTCATCATTTTAAAGTATGCAGTTCAGTATTTTTAGCATATTCACAAAGTTGTGTATCAGTATTTCTAGTACATTTTCATCACCCCAAAAAGAAGGCGCCCCCCATTCTCACGACCAGTTTGCCCATTCTTTCCTGATCCCATCCACTAATATACTTTCTGTCTGTGTGGATTTGCCTTTTCTGGACATTACATGTAAATGGAGTAATACAGTATACATATCTGGTCTTTTGTGACTGGCTTCTTTCACTTAACGGTTTCAATGTTCATCCATGTTGTAGTTTTTATCAGAAGTTTGTTCCTTTCAGTACTTGACTAATCATTGTATGGTTATATCACATTTTATTTATCCATTCATCACTGGATTGTTTCTACTTTTTGGCTATTATGACCGATGCTCCTTATGGACATTCCATGTGTGAATTTCTGAGTAAATATTTGTTCTCAGTTCTCCTGAGTATGTACCTAGGATTGGAATTGCTTGGTCATATGGTAACTCTTTGTTTAATTTTTTAAGAACTGCTTGGAGAACTTTTAAAAAACAGTATTGCTGTCTGGGTCTTAACTATTTTGAGCCTGATGTAATAGGACCTGGTTTCATTTTTTAGAAATTGCTCAAGTGATTGTACTACGCAACTAGGGGTGGTGATGGATGGTGATCCACTCACTATTCCAGAGTCTTAAACTTTGTTTATTTGATGATGGGAAATTCCTGATGCTTCTGGAAGTATCACCACTTAAGAGTGGAGATTTAGACATGGTTGGAAAGCCACATTAGGTCATGAGTAAGTTGACAAACCTGGGTTGACTTTCTAGCATTTTTGCAGAGTAGAGTTTTTCTGGGCTCCTGCTTTACTTGTTTCACTGTTCTGTTGGTTCCTTAGGCCCATTGTGCAACGACAGGATCAGAACAGGGCAGGAGATAATGGCATAGTTATCTAGTACTTGTTTTTAAATTTTGAAGTATAGTAGCTTTACAATGTTGTGTTAATTTCAACATAGTGATTCAGTATCTTTTCAGATTATATTTCATTATAGGTCATTAGAAGATAATGGGTATAGAATAATTCCTTGTAGCCACAGCCTGTGGAGGTAGATAGGTTTAGAATGGAGGTTGAAAGCAGACTCTAGATGTGTCACTGTTTATGTGGGTGAGTTCTAATTCTGGGAGAGCAAGACCAGAGTATATAATGTAGGAAGAGGAACAGAATCTGCTATAAGTAGAGCAAGAAAAAAAAAGCGAGTGTCTGTTTAGCAAGAATTATTATGGATTTATGATAAAGCTGTTAATATTATATTCTGGTAAGTGGATGATTTATAGAAATTCTATTTTAATCTAGTTCCAGTGTAAGTTTTTTTTTTTTTTTTTTAATTAAAAAAGAAAACTGAACTCTTTACTAGTCTTTGTCTGTGGTGTAGTAACCCTCTACTGAAGGTAACATCCTGGTATTATTTGGGGAGTGCTTGTTTGAATGCAATGTAAATAAAAAGTACAGTACTATAACTTGTAGATCTTTTAAAATGCTGTATAGTATAGGGACCCCCTCCAACATCTCCTCTTTTTTAAAAAGATTTTTATTTTTAAGAACTTTTTTTTTTTTTTTTCCCCATGCTGTGAGGTGTATGGGATTTTAGTTCCCCGACCAGGGATGGAAATGCAGAGTCTCAACCACTGGACCGTCAGCAAAGTCTGAAACCCTCTCTCCTGCCCTTTTTTTTTTTTTTTTTTTTTAAGAGAAAAGACCTGAAAGGATTAAGACTGCTCATGAATACCTAGGGGCTTTTCAAGGGATAGGAGGGCAAATCATCATGAGGTGGCTGCTGAACTAAGATCTTAGTTAAAAGCCAGGGTTTAGAGCCAAGAAATTAGCAGTGGAGGAGTGGGACAGATGTATGGAAGCAGCTATTAGGCAATTAAATACTTTTTCTTGACTGACCTTAGATAATTGCAAAGAGAAATATGACTATGCCAAATACTTTTTGATGTCCCATAATATTCAGGGGTTCACCAGCACTCATCTTTTCTGTGGGCAGATTATATGTACAGAATAGCAGGTAACATTGTGTGTGACGCCTTGGTGTAGGGGAGTTAACCTTGTCTACCAACTGCTTGAGGCCTGACCCTGCCCTCAGCAGCTGCGGAGAATAAAAAAGTACCAGCTTGGTCAGCTCCTGGCACGCATGGCACAAGCAGTTTAGCTGTGTGGAATTGGGTCTCACACTGGAGTTCCTTGGCACTGTAGCTGCCTTACTCTCCCCTGAGTTGGGGTTGTAGACTTCCCCTTGCTGGCTGCTTTGGGCCTTCCAAATTTGTTGAGGTCCTTAATGTAAATCAGTGTTGTTTTCTGCAGGAATGAAAAGATGAATTTCCTCTGCAGAAAAAGGTTGAGAATAATGGATATTTTCTTGATAGAAAAAGCAGGAACACATATTGGAAGTTAAGTAAAAATAATAAAACAGATCCGATTAGCATATCATTACAATAGAGAGCTAAGGGAGCCCCTCTGGGTATCTGAAAGGCTGGGAAGTTAGGTGAGATTTGGACCCAGAACCAACCCAGATCTTTTTGCATCAGAGGTGAGTTATTAAGGTGGCACTAACAGTAGTAATGCTGTCTTCAAGACAGGGAAGCTGACTTGGAATGTGTGTTTATCTATAATTGATACATATGCTTGCTGCATAAAATAGTGGGGAAGAGCACAGACTGTGGAGCCAGATGGCCTGGTTTTGAATCTTGGCTTTACCACTTGAATCTTTGTCTTAGTTTCTTCTTGTCTGTAAAATGGGAGTAGTGTTAGTATGTATTTCAGAGTGTTGTTGGGAAGGTAATGACAATTCTGTATGTATAAAGTACTTCAGCGGTATCTGGTACATGATAAACAGTTTGCATTTGCTGCTGTTGTTATTGTCATAGCTTAATGGTTTCAGGATATTGGGAATGAGTGAATGAGTCTGATACAGATGAAGGACCCCTGACCGACCCAGCCTTGCCAGTCTAAGATAGCTCTGGCACTGCTGGCCTCAGGACTGAGTGAACAGCATGTCTGTGAGCTTTCTTTTTTTTATTTTGGCCTTAATGCATGGCCTGTGGGATCTTAGTTCCCTGACCAGGGATCAAACCTGCACTTACGCCCCCCCCCGCCCCGCCATCGCAGTGGAAGCACAGTCTTAACTACTCGACTGCCAGGGAAGTTCGTTTGTGAGCATTCTTGATGGAGGCTTGCTTCTGTTCTTAGTAGTTGAGCCCTTAGCTGATTACATAATTCATGTTGTGTGGGTGTATTATCTTCTGTTTGAGGGGAAAAAAAGACATTGATTTTGCTGTTTCTGGAATATAATTTTTTCTTGATGCAGTCAGTAGATGAAATACTCTGTGAACCTCCTGGTTTCAGAGGTATCTTCCAGTGCTGACACTTTGTAATACTGTCTTCAAGCCCTTGGTGCTTTCACCAACATCTTCACAGTTATCGGCATGTTATCAGCAAGTGTTCTGTAACTCCTCAGAATGACCAACTGTACCCTTGTTTTTCTTTTAGGGTTTATATGGTTTTTGATAAATTTTTACCTATTTTTTTTAATGTCTTTTTTATGTCTAATTTTAGTTACCATCTTCTTATGGTGAATTTGTGGTATTGCTCATGTAAACTTTAATAGAAGTACAGGTGGCTGTTAACCATTTTGAGTTCATTCTGAAATTCTGGAACACTTGAAAATGCAGCTGAGATATCTTATCTACAAAAGGTCCTTGAAAAAAAATAACAGTTAATAAACCGTTTTCTAAAAATGACCCACTACAGAGAAAATCTTTGTACTTTAATCAAGTTGGTTTATTCTGTTTTACTTTCTTTATATTGCAAGTAATTTTAGACTATTCTTGGACTTTAAGATAATCTAGGAGCTTTATGTGGTATTTGCTGATTTTGTTTTTGTTTTACAGATGTAGTAGCATTTTTTATCCCTGTTAAAATCTATCACATCTTTAATTTACTTTGAGGTGAAGTAAATATGGTTTTTAAAATTTGGTTGTATGGATTGAAATAACTTAGTGCTTCCTGCCACTTGAGAACCTGAGATATGTATGTTTGAGTTTCTACTGCATTATTTTTAGAATCTCTTGCTCTTGGCTGTTTCTATTCTAAGAATTCTCTTGGAACCTGTTCCATGGTAGTAGTTCTTGGGGGTGGAGAGTGATAGAGGGGATGGAACACAAGTGTAAACTGAATTCCTGTGTTCTGGCAACTGGGTGCTTATTGGAGAAGTACTGTCATTTACTACACAGAGCTCTTTTTCCAGAAAAGGAAACAGAATTTCCCCATGTGAGAGTATGCTGAAGGTGTTGATTTTTACATCTAATTTCCATGCCTTACTCATTTTCATAATTCATTGGTGGTAATTTTTAAGGATATTGGTAGTAATTTTGGTAACTTAGGCTTTTTACTTTGCTTTAAGAATACACTGACTCCAGAACCTTTATGTAAAAGATAAGAAAATTTGTCTGTTGAATCATACATTCTGTTAACTTTGCATTTTCTGAGCTCTGTTTTCTTTTCCCAGAGGATTCCATTATATTTAAATATTGTGGTTTAGAAATAACCATTTTTCTCTTTTAATTAAGATTTACTGCTCCAGGTTATTCATAAACTATTGCTACGAAAGACCTTTGGCATAAATATTGCAAACGGTTATTTCCAAACAACAGTATTTAAACATAAACTAAGCAATGTACTTTTCATGTTTTACAAAGCAGTTATTTTGGTTTAGCTATGGAGCAGAAGCCTAATCACCTATTCATTGTTGAATGTGGATTAAGAATTGATGATTGGAATGGAGATAGAAGATGGCGCTAGCGGTGAAGAACTCTTCTGCCTATGAAGCAGATATAAGAGACTGCGGATTTGATTGCTGTGTAGGGAAGATCCCCTGGAGGAGGGCATGGCAACCCACTTCAGTATTCTTGCCTGGAGAATCCCCTGGTCAGAGGAGCCAGCAAGCTACAGTCCATAGGGTCACAAAGAGTCGGACACGATTGAAGCAACTTAGCACACACACATGGAGATAGAAAGTCTTAATGTTTATATATTGAGACAGTGAATTAGTAAATTTTTTATAGTTTGAAACATAAGGAGCTTATGGTTAATCTGATTGACAACTGAGAATTTGGATATACTCCATCAAAATGTTTGGTTTAATAGCAAGGTTATTATAAAAGTCTTTTGTAAATAAAAAAAACTCAGTCTTAATCCATTCAGTTTAGCCTATTTCTGTACTTGCAGATTTTCATCACCAGATGGCACTGCTGTAAGAAGAAAGTTTCATTTTGTTATTTTTAATGTACCTAGTTTATTTTCATAAGTAGAGGCACTGAGGGATAAATAAAGTGAGAAAAGAATCACATTATTCAATTTAAAAAATAACTGTTCTGAACTCTGTGGATAAACAAAAGATTTTTTTAAAAGGTTTTACCCTTGGAATACCCACTCAGCCAGGCAGATTTTGGTTGGATGCTTAACTTTAGATATTTAGCATAGAATTATGGAGTGAAGAATTACAGGGTATTAATGCTGAAAGTGATTTTAGAAATAAGTAATCTCTTTATTTCAGAAATACTAGTATGTTTCACATTTGTATGATGCCTGATAGTTCAAGTATTTGTATGTATGTTTTCATAGCTGAGAATACTAAACTCAAAGAAAGCTTTTAAGATAATTTTGACATAACAACCTTGTTTATATAATACAACCAAAAGAATAAACCCAAACCAACAAAATCTTCAAATTGTTTATCTCAAAAAAGGATGCAAAGTGTGTTATTCGTACTGACAGTGAGAGATTCAAATAGAGGAAAAAGTTTTAAACCATAATAGACACATAGATGTTCTCATTAATTGGTTATTTGCTATTATAGTGTATGCAAAAGAGTGCAGTAACATGCCTGTAGCCTTAAGCATTCCAGTTGACAGAGGACCTATTAAGAAAATCAATAAATGATGTTAGGACACCTAGTTCAGTACAAAGCTTGTGAAACCTTTTTTAGCTAAAATCGTTTTCAGGGACATAATTTTCCTTGTGATGCCTGAAATGGTATCCTGAGTTATGATGTCTCCTCTCTTTAAATTTAAGATCAGATCAGATCAGTCGCTTAGTCGTGTCCGACTCTTTGCAACCCTGTGAATTGCATCACGCCAGGCCTTCCTGTCCATCACCAACTCCTGGAGTTCACTCAGACTCACGTCCATCGAGTCAGTGATGCCATCCAGCCATCTCATCCTCTGTCGTCCCCTTCTCCTCCTGCCCCCAATCCCTCCCAGCATCAGAGTCTTTTCCAGTGAGTCAACTCTTTGCATGAGGTGGCCAAAGTACTGGAGTTTCAGATACACAGGTCCTAAAGATAACTAGAAATACTTGTTTAATGTCATTTCATTAACCTGAGATGTGTAAGATTTATAAATAGAGGTACATTGTTTCACATCATGGGAGTGCTTGCTTTGGGGTCTCCATAACTGATTGTTTTAGAAAACAATTCAATTTATGTATTGTTCTTTTTTGGAATCATTGACTCTTATGATTTGGTCTTTCTTAGGTAATTCTTAATTTTTACAGTTGGGATATACATGTACATACTCACTTTGTTGTACAGCATAAACGAATACAACATTGGAAAGCAATTATACACCAATAAAAAAAGATACCAGCTTCTATCACATGTCATTTCAACACATTTGTAAAAATGTCTCTTCTGTTGACACCTACAGAGTAGTAAAGGGAGCAAAACAAAATGAGTTTCTGGTCTTGTTTATGATTTAAGTCTGGGAAGGCAAGTTAAATATAGAAGAAATAGAGAATTTATAAGCTGAAATATGAATTGCATGTATATACTTTAGAATTCAGAGGAAAGTCAGTAGATAAAAGGCATTAGGAAATAAAATCCTAGAAATCTGTAGGCTGTTTTGGAATATTTTAAATGGACTTTGATAGAAACTTAAGGGTGGTTTAGGTTATCTGCTGTAAACTTCTGGTCAACTCTTGCTGGTTTTCCTATTGGATAGTTTTCTATTGCTTCTTGTTTCATAGTATTTCTTTCTTTTTTCTTGGCTGTACTCAGTGGTTTGTGGGATCTTAGTTCCCCTACCAGGGATTGAACCTAGGCCCTCAGCAGTGAAAGCTCAGAGTCCTAACCATGGGACTGCTAGGGCATTTCTCTTAGTGTTTCTTCCTTCTCTCCTTTCTCTTTAATTGAAATATAGTTGATTTATAATGTTAGTTTCTGGTGTACAGTAAAGTGATTCAGTTTTATTTATATATATATATTAATATTTCTTCCATTATGGTTTATTACAGGATATTGAATATAGTTCCCTGTGCTATACAGTAGGACCTTGTTGTTTATCCATCTTAGTATTTAATAAAATCCAAATACTACTACTTATCAGATGTATGTTGATAAAAAAATTTCCTAGTTTATGGCTTGTATTTTCACAGGGCCAGCTGCCTTTTTGTGAACAGAAGTTTTAATTTTTAGTTATTAATCTTTGGGACTTCCCTGGTGGTTCAGTGGTTAGCACTCCACATTTCCACTGCACAGGGCATGGGTTTGATCCCTGGCTGGGGAACTGAGAACCTGTATGCCATATGGTGAGGCCAAAAAAAAAGTTATTAATCTTTGCAATTTTAACACCTTTTGACTCTTAAGAAAACAATTACTTTCATGCGATAAAAATTCCTTTTATGGGGTTAAAAAAATTAGCCTTATTTTCTTCTGAAATCAGTAGTTTTGCTCTTTGTGTAAGAGTCAGACACGACTGAGCGACTTCACTTTCACTTTTCACTTTCATGCATTGGAGAAGGAAATGGCAACCCACTCCAGTGTTCTTGCCTGGAGAATCCCAGGGACAGGGGAGCCTGGTGGGCTGCCGTCTATGGGGTCACACAGAGTCGGACACGACTGAAGCGACTTAGCAGCAGCAGCAGAGTACCTGTAAAGTAACTTTTATAATGTATGGTTTAGGAAAAGACATTTTAAAAACTATACTCAACCAGTTCTTTTAGCCTCTTTGAAAGTCCATCGTTTCCTGACCACATGCATCCTGTTGGAAATCATTTTCTGGGCTTTCTCTTCTGATCTGTTGCATGGATTGTCTGCCCTGTCCCAGTTGTGTACTGTGGTAAATACTGTAGCTTATAATCCTTGATACCTGGATGGTCAGTCTTGTGCCTTGCTGTTTTAAGAAGCATCTTCTGTTGACTATTTGTTCCCTGTGTCATTTTAGAATCACCTTGTCAGGTTTGAGAACAAAACCCTTGTTAGACTTTTGTTGGAAAATCTAGTTGAGGAAGAATGATCACTTTTACTGAGTGAACCTTTTAAAATAGGAGTTAGAGCACTTTTTTTCAAGGACCAGATAGTAAATCTTTTCTGCTTTGCCTGTGTTGTAACTTAACTATTCAGTACTGCCATTGTAGTGCAAAAGCAGCCATAGACAACTTATGTAGAATTTTTTTTTGGTTAGCTGGTACTTAGGTGTAATCTTTGTACATTTATTTTTATTTTGTATGTAAAATTTTGCTGAACTTATTATAACAATGTATCTGAAGATTCTTTATATTTTTTATTAAAGTATAGTTGGTTTACAGTGTTTCAGGTGTTTACACTTTTTTTCGGGAACTGTGATTTTTTTTTATTTTTTGAATTTATTTTTGGCTGTGCTGAGTCATCATTGCTGCACGTGGGTTTTTTCTAGTTCTGGCGAGTGGGGGCTACTTTCTAGTTGCTCTGCACGGGTTTCTCTCTTGTGGGACAAGGGCTCTAGGGTGAGTGTACTCAGCAGTTGTGGCTCACGGGCTCCAGAGCACTGGACTCAGTAGTTGTGGCACACAGGCCTGGTTGCTGCATGGCACGTGGGATGGAACTGGACTGGTGATTGGACTCGTGTTCACTATTGGATCTCCGGGGAAGTTCTTGACGAAAAGAATACTAAGAAAATTATTTCCAACTGGATATTCTTGTTTTACTGCCACCTTTTTGTAGAAATGCTTTGTCACTAAAATAGATTCTTACAGACTTTTAACATGTTCCCTAAACATGAAATAATATGACCATTCTACATTATTTTGCCATATATATTTCCACTCTCCATTTCCAGCTTTTTATTTAATTTGATAAAGCTTTTTATGTGTAGTTATTGGAATTGGATTTGTTTTGCTGTTTTCTCTCTTTTTAATATTTATTTACTTATTTGACTGGGTTGGGTCTTACTTGTGGTCCATGGGATCTTTCTTTGTGGTGCACAGACTCTAATTGCAGTGCAAGGGCTTAGTTGCCCTGCAGCAAGTGGAATCTTCCCGGACCAGGGATCAAACCGTGGCAGCAGAGAGAGAACTCTGGCTTTTTAAAAAGGGGACCTTGAGAAGGCTGATAATGAGTTTCTAGGCTTCCCTGAGCGGACGGATATGATTCAGTCTAAACGAGATAGGTTGGATCAGGAGATAGGTTGGATCAGTTAGGGCATTGTAGTATTCTTTTGCTTGGACATCTCATTCATTGAATCATCTTTTAAGTGGCAGAAACAGTTAAATCTCAGTTTAAATTTTCAACTGAGTAGGCTTAACATTAAAATTTAATATCAAGTACATTATTATTATTATTTTATACTTTTCCAGGGAGTATTTTATTTTTATTTTTTTTAAATTGAAGACTAGTTGATTTAAAATCCTGTGTTTGTTTCAGGTGTACGGCACAGTGATTCAGTTATATATGTTTTTCCTGGTGATATTCCATTACAGGTTACTATAAGATATTGACTATAGTTTCCTGCTATACAGTAAATCCTTGTTGCTTAGCTATTTTAATTACAGTGATGAGTATCTGTTAATTCCAGATTCCTAGTTTATCTTCCCCCAGCTTCCCACTTGGTAACCGTAAGTTTCTGTGTCCGTGTGTCTGTAAAGAAGTTCATTTTTTTTTTTTTTTTTTAGATTCTACATATAGATGATGTTGTCTTTGTCTTTGGCCTGCTTCATTCACTATGATCTCTGTGTTACTACAAGTGGCAATATTTTATTCTTTTTCATGGCTCAGTAATGTTCCATTGAAGTACATAATTTTCTATGTGCCGCATTTAGGCCAGCTGAGTCAAGCAGATATTTGTAGGCCATAGATGATTAGTCTATTTCCAGTTCATGCTCCTTAAGTGGTGTGGTTCAGAGGGGAAGATGCATGTGTTTTCCAGTTAATTATATTCACCTGAAACAGCAGACTTGTAAAAAATATTGTAATTTTAATATAGAATCTTTATTTATTTTTGGCCATGCTGAGTCTTCATTGCTATGCTTGGGCTTTCTCTAGTTGCAGCAAGCAGGGTCTCCCCTCCAGTTGCAGAGCATGGGCTTCTCGTTGCAGTAGCTTCTCTTGTAGATCATGAGCTCTGGGAGCGTGGGCCTCAGTAGTTGAGGCTTGGCAGGCACAATTGGTTGTGGCGCTTAGTTGCCTTAAAGCATGTGGGATCCTCCCGGACCAGGGATCCAACCAACAATTGGACCATCAGGGAAGTCCTACAGCAGACTATTTTAACACTACAATTAGTTGATTGGGTTTATACCATCTCAGCAGATCTTGAAAACAATAAGTTTGTTCAGAAAGAACATAGGTAGTATGCTGATTAAATACCACGTGTAAGTTTATTGAGGGTCAGCATTTTCTCCTAATAGTTTCTTTGGGAACAAGCAGGTACCTTTTGTTCTTAAGGAAGCATAGAGCCTATTAAAACAGTGTGTGAATTAAAACAGTTATAGTCTGCATTTTTCCTGGAAAGGAATACCCTTAAGCTGTAAATACATTTTAGAGTTCTGCTAAATTCTTAGAGCAGGTTTTTAGCCTGGACATCCATCATCATTGAGCAGGTGGAGTGGGTTGTTCCTGAATGGGTTTTGACGGGAGAAGGAGTGAAGATGAGATGTAATTCTCTTGAAATTTCAGGCAGAAATTTCTGTGGATGTGCCTTTTTCTGAGGGGAGGGGCCATAGTTTTTATCAGTTTGTCTAAGTGCTTAATGGCCCAAAAGCTTGAGTCACCGTATTATATTAGAGTGAAACACATGTTTAATGACAGACATGAAAGTGTTATTTTTACCTTTAATGAGGTTGCAAATCTGGCATCTGAGACTGTAATAAACTGGAGAGAGAACATTCTTTAGGAAGGTATGTTTTCACATATGTATTGAAGCTTAAAGTATATGAGAAAGGCACCAGAGTTAGCAGCTCTTTACCTAGTGACATCATGTATGACTTAAGTGGACTCTTGTTTAAAATCCAAGTTCTTTTTATTTTGTGGGATGTTTCAGCAAAGGATCTATTCATCTTAACTCACGTCTACACGTCTACTTTAATTACTGAGTTGAGTTGTGACATTCTAATTACTTTCATGGTAACATGTGGATCATCAGTATCATTTTTAAATTCTTTTTTATGACTTCTTTCGGCTTCCTCTCATATTCATAGCAGTTAAAAACTTTGCCGTTCTTTTGTTCCTCCACCCCCCACTCATCTAGTATGTCTCTTTTACTAAAAAAGTAAAGATTGATAAAACCAACTCTGTTGACTATCTCTCCTAATTTTTGAAAAATTTGGCTGATGTTGCACCCGCCCTTTTATTCATTCTGTTGGCCTGAGAGAGGGCTCCCTCTTCTTGTCCAAGGGAGACTTTTTATTGCTATTTCAGTTTAATGCCTCTCAGTTATCTCCTCTTTGGCTTATGGATAGGCCTCTTTTATTCAGTAAATATGTATTTGGAAGAACAAAGTGACAGGATGGATGTAATCACTGTCCTCATGGTGCTTACAGTATATTAGAATTGCTCAGTGTACCTCATCCTTACAAAATTCTACTTTGTTCTGTATCTCCTTCTGGTTACTACTTGCAAGTATGATTAGTTAATTTACTGTCCCTCTCCCTCATTCATCTTGGCTTTTTCCACTCCAGGGTTCTAAGCTCTGTTGGCAGTGGTCACCAGTGACCTCCTAGTTTCAGAGTTCCAGTGGACCTTCGATTCACACAGTGATTTTTTAAATTCTTGAAAATATTAAAGGGTTTACTTTTTTATTTTAAATGTTCATGTTGTTTGCTATTTTTTAGCAAATAACTTTGCTATTTTTCTGAGCGTATATGACTGTCAGGAAAAGTTAGGGAGATGGTGCTAAGGTGGGCTGCAAGTTATGGTGGGTGTTGTGTAGCTTGTTTACATAAATGAGAGTTCTGTCTCCTCCATCCTTGACATTGGGCTACTGTTTTGCTAGTATAGGATATGAAGGCAAGAGTTACTCACTGGTTTGATTTGTAGGCTCTGTACCCTAGGAAATAAGCAACTGGGGCTCACTGTGTTGGATCTCATTGGTCTGTAAAACCTTTTCAAGTTTTATTTCTGATTCTTAAAATGGGGATTATGCCGAACTCTATAGAGTGTTGAGTATTACAGTGAGTAATTTAAATAAAACATTTAGCTTGTTGTTCAGCATGTAATTTAAATAAAAAGTTGCTGTCACTATATAAACATTACAGTTGAGCCATATTACCTTTTATGGGGAATAGTAATTGGTTTTTTTCCCCCTCACTGTTGTTTATGTTTCTGTGGACCCACCACTGATTATACTTTATCATATATACAAATTCACTTCTTAAGATGGTCAAAAACATTTTCTTGGAGGCTTCTCTTTGGTGTCTCTCTGTTTTCCTGCTCTGATTAGATTTGATTGCTCTGTAGGCGTCCTGTAGTCAAGATGTCATCTTGATAATTTTTCAGTCATCTGAGGGAGCCACCTCTCCTGTCTCCTGTGTTAGACCTCCTTCTTATCCCCTAGTCTTTGGCAATCACTGATCTACTTTCTCTAGTTTTGTCTTTTCTAAAATGTCATAAAAATGGAATCATACAGTATGTAGCTTTTTAAATCTGGCTGCTTTTGTTTAGTATAATGTATTTGAGATTCATTCATGTTCAACAGTTGGTTTCTTTTTATTGCTAATTAATAGCTGTATAGATATGCTACATGTGCTCACTCTTTGAACACATTTGGCATATTTCCAGTTTGGGGGACCGTGAATAAAGGTGCTGTGACTTTTCAGATTATTTTTGAGAAAAGTGGCCTGTGGCCATCCCGAACTACAAGGGAGGCTGAGAAATTGAATATTTAGCTTTCACCCTCTTTGCAAGAGGACTGCGAGAGAAAAAATATGTTGTAAAGGGATTTTGGTAG
Organism: Bos indicus x Bos taurus; assembly: GCF_003369695.1. NCBI lineage: Eukaryota > Metazoa > Chordata > Mammalia > Artiodactyla > Bovidae > Bos > Bos indicus x Bos taurus. Next base: position 75,393,114 of record NC_040083.1, on the reverse strand, counting down.
GTAATTCATGGTGTCAGTTGCAAATGGCCTTTTCTTGGTATGCTGTTTCAGAGGTTTTGTTTGTTCCAGGAGCTTCCTGAGTATGAGGTCCGCAACCTGTTTCTGTCTTCACATTGATTGGAATCTTTGCTGAATATAGGATTCTAGGTTGGAAATTATGCTCTTAAGGCATTGTTGCACTGTTTTTTAAATTGAGGTAAAGTATACAGAATTTACCATTTTAACCATTTTTTAAGTGTACTTTTTGTATACTTTATGTTAAGTACATTCACATGGTATTGTGGCCATCCATCTTCAGAACTTTTTACATTCTTCCTCAACAAAAATTCCATACCCATTAAACAATAGCTCCCCATTTCCCCAAGCTCCCAACCTCTGGTAACTATTATTCAACTTTGAGTATGAATTGGACTACTCCAAGTAACTCATATAAGTAGTCATAGGATATTTGTCCTTTTGTGGCTGGCTAATTTTGCATAGCATAATGTCCTCAAGGTTCATTCATGTTTGTTGCATGTGTCAGAAATTCCTTTTTAAGGCCGAATAATATTCCATTTTATATTTATACTCCTTATGTGCTTAACTTTTTATCTGTAGATAGAAACCTGGGTTGCTTCCACTTCTGAGCTGTTGTTAACTGTTTCTAGCTATGAACATGGGTGTACAGTTATCTCTTTGAGACCCTGCTTTTAATTTCTTTGGTTTCTACCCAGAAGTGGAATTATTGAATGGGATGGTAGTTGTACTTTATAGGAACACAATACTGTTTTCCATAGTGGCTGCACCATTTTATATTCTTACCAGTGGTATTCAGGATTCCAGTTTTTCTGCATCTTCTCTAAACTTATATTCTGTTAAATTTTTTTTTGTAAATCATAGTAGCCATGCTATTCAGTGTGAAGTGGTGTTTTGTTGTTGTAATTGTGTTTTGATGGCATATTGAATTATGTGCCTGGCACTTAGTTGCTATTGAGTAAGTGTTGAGTAAATAAAGGAAAATTACAGTTGTTTTTGTCTCATTGGAAGATTTGTTATATTTATAAGTGGTTTTTGCCTTAAGGTATAGCTTGCTCCTAGACATCACATTTTGAATTAGATTATTGGCAGTAAAGTCTCTGCTGGACATAATATTGCCTTTGGGTTCAGATACCGACTGCAAAGGGAAACAGGCAGCTAAAACTACATATATAAATAGTAGTAACTATATACACTTGTCCCTTGGCATCTTGCACCTCCCTCAGATACCAGAATTTTGTGCATGCTTATCTCCCTTATAGAAATTGCATAATTGGGACTTCTCTGGTGGTTTAGTGTTTGACTGTATGCTTTCACTGCAGAGGACATGGGTTTGATCCCTGGTCAGGGAACTAAGATCCCCCATGCCAAAAAAAAATATGGCAAATAATATTTCTTGAATATAACCTACACGCGTCATGCTGTATACTTTAAGTCATCTCTGGGTTACTTATAATACCTAATACAATGTAAATGCTATGTAAATAGTTGCCATAGTGTGGCAAACTTGAAGTTTTGCTTTTTGGAACTTCCTGAAAAAAATGTTTTTCTAATATTTTCTATTTGTGGTTGGTTGAATCTGTGGATGCAGAGGGCCAACTATATAGTGGTAAACTAATTGCTGGTTAAAATTGAGATATTTTATATTTTTGTTTAGAATTGCTATAATCATCATTGAGAGTAGTATTTGTTGTACATGGCCTTTACTATGTTGAGGTATGTTCCTTCGTCTACTTTCTAGGGAGTTTTTATCTTTAACAAATGTTGCATTTTGTAAAAAGCTTTCTCTGAATCTATTGAGATGATCATATAGCTTTTATCTTTCAATTTGTTAATATGGGGTATCACATTGATTTGTTATGTTGAAGAATCCTTGCATCCCTGGGATAAAGCCCACTTGATCATGATCTATGACCTTTTTAATGTGTTATATTCTCTTTGCTAAAATTTTGTTGAGGATTTTTGCATCTATGTTCATCAGTGATATTGGCCTGTAATTTTCTTTTTTGTGGCATCTTTGTCTGGGTTTTAGTATCAGAGTGATGGTTGCTTCAGAGAATGAATTTGGGAGTTTTCCTCCTGCAATTTTCTGGAACAATTGAGCAGGATAGGTGTTAGCTGTTCTCTAAATTTTTGATAGAATTCGCCTGTGAAGCCATTGGCCCTGGGCTTTTGTTTGTTGGAAGACTTTTGATTACAGTTTTGATTTCCGTGCTTGTGATTGGTTTATTCATAAGTTCTGTTTCTTCCTGGTTCAGTTTTGAAAGATTATACTTTTCTAAGAATTTGTCTAAAGAGATGAACCTGGAGCCTATTACATAGAGTGAAGTAAGTCAGAAAGAAAAACATATATGTATATTAATGCATATATATGGAATCTAGAAAGGTGATACTGGTGCTCCTACTTGCAGGGCAGCAGTGGAGATGCAGACATAGAGAACAGACTTACAGATATGGAGGTGGGGGAGGGGAGGAGAGAAAGGAGAGGATGGGATGAATGGAGAGAGTAGCATGGAAACATATACACTATCATGTAAAACAGATAGCCAGTAGGAATTTGCTGTATGACTCAGGGAGCTCAAACCAGTATTTTATAACAACCCAGAGGGGTGCGATTGGATAGGAGGTGGGAGGGAGTTTCAAGAGGGAGGGCACATATGTATACCTTTGGCCGATTGATGTTGATGTATGGCAGAACCAACGCAATACTGTAAATCAGTTATCTCCCAATTAAAAATAAGTTAATTTTTTAAATTGCTATAATCGTAAACCCTAGACATTTAGACTGCCTTAGTAAAATTGGCTTAAAAGCTACCAGGGGAATCTAAAATCCTTAGTGGGTAGTTTCTTGAGAATTTCCTTTCTAGAGAATCTTTGTTTTATCTCATATTTCTTCCATATCCCTGAATTTTATCCTTGCTGTTTTTTTGTAATCTGGAAGTTTTGCTTACCATGTCTGATTTCTTGCAGATTTTCTATTTTGTGCATACGTTATTTTGTATATACTGTATATGATGACTTCGGTGAGCAGTGACCGGTCTAGAGGTGCTCGGGAAAAACCACAGATTTCAGCGACACAGGCAACACAACTACAGAAACAAGTGGTACAGGTAAGTTTTTGTGGAACTCTTGTTTTCTTTGTTTAAAATTACAGAAATTAAGGGGCGTATATGCGTTCATGTTCTCCTTTGTAGGAAACCCAGGATTTTGAAACTTGTTTTTAAAAAGATAGTTTAGGGATTTCTCTGGTGGTCCAGTGGTTAAGAATCCACTGCCAAAGCAGGGAACACAGGTTCAATCCCTGGTCTGGGAAGGTTCTACATGCCATGGAGCAACTAACCCTGTATGCCACGAGTACTGAGGCCCCAACCTTAGAGGCTCCACAGTAAGAGAAGTTACCACAATGAGAGAAGTCACCACAATGAGAGAAGTCACCACAATGAGAGAAGTCACCACAATGAAAGCCTACCCACCACAACTAGGCAGTAGCCCCACTCGCCACAGTTAGAGAAAACCTTCACCAACAACCGAGACTGAGTGCAGCCAAAAGTAAAATAATTTTTTTTTTTTAAAGAAAAAGATAGATTGAATTTTTTAAATAAGTAAATAGTCTGTAATAGGAAAGAGGAAGTACAGATTCAGGTAAAGTTGTTCCTTAACCGTTTAATCCTGAACTTTTTCCTGCTACTTTATTAGCACCTAGGCCATCTCCTTTTTGTTATTAATCTAGGTGTGTCCCTGGAATGTAATATGAAAATCTCAAGTGGAAAACAATACTCTGAAGTAGAGAGAAATCTGATTACAAGAGATTTTTTAAACTGCTGTCTTTTCTGGGACTTCCCCGGGTGGTTTAGGAGTTGGGACTCCATGCTTCCACTGCACAGGCATGAGTATGATACCTGGTTGGGGAGCTGAGATCCCACATAATGTGCAGTGTGGCCAAAAAAAAAAAGTGAGTTGTTGGGAATGGAAACTGTCTCCATCTCCCACCCAAATAAAATTTTTGGAAAGCCGCCCATTGAGCTTTGAAAAGGATTTCTAGACCCTTAGATTTCTGATTTCCAGAGAATCAAAGTCTACAGAATGGAGGAAGGTGGACTGCCAAGTATTGTCTCTACTAGCTTTTCCATTGGCCCTTTAAGTGTGGCTCATTTTATAGAAGAAAAAAGCTGCCCACTGAACTTTGAGAAGGATTCCTAGACACTTAGATTTCTGACTTTCCTTATAAAAAGGCATTCGGTGAGAATTTCTCAAAACAGTAAAATCCTTAACCCTATTCTGGAAAGTGTTTCTTAAGGGAGCAACCTGAAATTGGGGGTAGAACGTGTGTCCCTCATTCCAGAAGATACTTCCTGCCCAATCTAAATGTCTAATGGTAGAGGCGCACTGAGACACCCTATCGAGGCGGCAGGGTGTAAGAACATGAACTCTTTTGAATCTGAGTAAACCTGGGTTTGGGACCTAAGTTTGCTGCTTTACCATTGAGATGTTATTACTTAAGTCTTTTTGAAGCTCAGTTTAAAAGAAAAATTGCGAACTCTGTGTGACCCCATAGACGGCAGCCCATCAGGCTCCCCTGTCCCTGGGATTCTCCAGGTAATTTTTAGATGGTGGAAGATCTCTCTGAGGAGTGAGTATCGATCAACAAAACCTGGAGAAACAAAAGAAACTCATGAAGACTTCCTAGAGAAGTCACATCTTCAGGTTCAAATTGCCTTAATATTTGGTTCAAGAATATTAGACTGTGTCTTCAATTTATGTGAAGGTAAATTTGACTTCCTTGAACGGCTCTCAGACAGTTTGCTGCTGAATATCATTTCTTACCTGGATCTTGAAGACATTGCCAGGCTTTCTCAAACATCACGCAGATTTGCAAAGGGGAGGAGCCAAGATGGCGGAGGAGTAGGACGGGGAGAACACTTTCTCCCCCACAAATTCATCAAAAGAGCATTTAAACATCGAGTAAATTACACAAAACAACTTCTGAATGCCGGCAGAGGACATCAGGCACCCAGAAAAGCAATCCAACTCTTCGAAAGGAGCGCGACTGAACAAAGAGAAGAAATACAGCTCCACCCATCAGAACACCGACACAAGCTTCCCTAACCAGGAAACCTTGACAAGCCACCTGTACAAACCCACACACAGCGAGGAAAAGCCACAATAAAGAGAACTCCACAAACTGCCAGAATACAGAAAGGACACCCCAAACTCAGCAATTTAAACAAGATGAAGAGACAGAGGAATAGCCAGCAGATAAAGGAACAGGATAAATGCCCACCAAACCAAACAAAAGAGGAAGAGATAGGGAATCTACCTGATAAAGAATTCTGAATAATGATAGTGAAATTGATCCAAAAGCTTGAAATTAAAATGGAATCACAGATAAATAGCCTGGAGACAAGGATTGAGAAGATGCAAGAAAGGTTTAACAAGGACCTAGAAGAAATAAAAAAGAGTCAATATATAATGAATAATGCAATAAATGAAATTAAAAACACTCTGGAGGCAACAAATAGTAGAATAACAGAGGCAGAAGATAGGATTAGTGAATTAGAAGATAGAATGGTAGAAATAAATGAATCAGAGAGAATAAAAGAAAAACGAATTAAAAGAAATGAGGACAATCTCAGAGACCTCCAGGACAATATTAAACGCTACAACATTCGAATCATAGGGGTTCCAGAAGAAGAAGACAAAAAGAAAGACCATGAGAAAATACTTGAGGAGATAATAGTTGAAAACTTCCCTAAACTGGGGAAGGAAATAATCACCCAAGTCCAAGAAACCCAGAGAATCCCAAACAGGATAAACCCAAGGCGAAATACCCCAAGACACATATTAATCAAATTAACAAAGATCAAACACAAAGAACAAATATTAAAAGCAGCAAGGGAAAAACAACAAATAACACACAAGGGAATTCCCGTAAGGATAACAGCTGATCTTTTAATAGAAACTCTTCAAGCCAGGAGGGAATGGCAAGACATACTTAAAATGATGAAAGAAAATAATCTACAGCCCAGATTATTGTACCCAGCAAGGATTTCATTCAAGTATGAAGGAGAAATCAAAAGCTTCTCAGACAAGCAAAAGCTGAGAGAATTCTGCACCACCAAACCAGCTCTCCAACAAATACTAAAGGATATTCTCTAGACAGGAAACACAAAAATGGTGTATAAATTCGAACCCCAAACAATAAATGGCAACGGGATCATACTTATCAGTAATTACCTTAAACGTAAAGGGGTTGAATGCCCCAACCAAAAGACAAAGACTGGCTGAATGGATACAAAAACAAGACCCTTACATATGTTGTCTACAGGAGACCCACCTCAAAACAGGGGACACATACAGACTAAAAGTGAAGGGCTGGAAAAAGATTTTCCATGCAAATAGGGACCAAAAGAAAGCAGGAGTAGCAATACTCATATCAGATAAAATAGACTTTAAAACAAAGGCTGTGAAAAGAGACAAAGAAGGTCACTACATAATGATCAAAGGATCAATCCAAGAAGAAGATATAACAATTATAAATATATATGCACCCAACACGGGAGCACCGCAGTATGTAAGACAAATGCTAACAAGTATGAAAGGAGAAATTAACAATAACACAATAATAGTGGGAGACTTTAATACCCCACTCACACCTATGGATAGATCAACTAAACAGAAAATTAACAAGGAAACACAAACTTTAAATGATACAATAGACCAGTTAGACCTAATTGATATCTATAGGACATTTCATCCCAAAACAATGAATTTCACCTTTTTTTCAAGTGCACATGGAACCTTCTCCAGGATAGATCACATCCTGGGCCATAAAGCTAGCCTTGGTAAATTCAAAAAAATAGAAATCATTCCAAGCATCTTTTCTGACCACAATGCAGTAAGATTAGATCTCAATTACAGGAGAAAAACTATTAAAAATTCCAACATATGGAGGATGAACAACACCCTGCTGAATAACCAACAAATCACAGAAGAAATCAAAAAAGAAATCAAAATTTGCATAGAAACGAATGAAAATGAAAACACAACAACCCAAAACCTGTGGGACACAGTAAAAGCAGTCCTAAGGGGAAAGTTCATAGCAATACAGGCACACCTCAAGAAACAAGAAAAAAGTCAAATAAATAACCTAACTCTACACCTAAAGCAACTAGAAAAGGAAGAAATGAAGAACCCCAGGGTTAGTAGAAGGAAAGAAATCTTAAAAATTAGAGCAGAAATAAATGCAAAAGAAACAAAAGAGACCATAGCAAAAATCAACAAAGCCAAAAGCTGGTTCTTTGAAAGGATAAATAAAATTGATAAACCATTAGCCAGACTCATCAAGAAACAAAGGGAGAAAAATCAAATCAATAAAATTAGAAACGAAAATGGAGAGATCACAACAGACAACACAGAAATACAAAGGATCATAAGAGACTATTATCAACAATTATATGCCAATAAAATGGACAACGAGGAAGAAATGGACAAATTCTTAGAAAAGTACAACTTTCCAAAACTCGACCAGGAAGAAATAGAAAACCTTAACAGACCCATCACAAACACGGAAATTGAAACTGTAATCAAAAATCTTCCAGCAAACAAAAGCCCAGGTCCAGATGGCTTCACAGCTGAATTCTACCAAAAATTTAGAGAAGAGCTAACACCTATCCTGCTCAAACTCTTCCAGAAAATTGCAGAGGAAGGTAAACTTCCAAACTCATTCTATGAGGCCACCATCACCCTAATACCAAAACCTGACAAAGATCCCACAAAAAAAGAAAACTACAGGCCAATATCACTGATGAATATAGATGCAAAAATCCTAAACAAAATTCTAGCAATCAGAATCCAACAACACATTAAAAAGATCATACACCATGACCAAGTGGGCTTTATCCCAGGGATGCAAGGATTCTTCAATATCCGCAAATCAATCAATGTAATACACCACATTAACAAATTGAAAAACAAAAACCATATGATTATCTCAATAGATGCAGAGAAAGCCTTTGACAAAATTCAACACCCATTTATGATAAAAACTCTCCAGAAAGCAGGAATAGAAGGAACATACCTCAACATAATAAAAGCTATATATGATAAACCCACAGCAAACATTATTCTCAATGGTGAAAAATTGAAAGCATTTCCTCTAAAGTCAGGAACAAGACAAGGGTGCCCACTTTCACCATTACTATTCAATATAGTTTTGGAAGTTTTGGCCACAGCAATCAGAGCAGAAAAAGAAATAAAAGGAATCCAAATTGGAAAAGAAGAAGTAAAACTCTCACTATTTGCAGATGACTGATCCTCTACATAGAAAACCCTAAAGACTCTACCAGAAAATTACTAGAACTAATCAATGATTATAGTAAAGTTGCAGGATATAAAATCAACACACAGAAATCCCTTGCATTCCTATACACTAATAATGAGAAAACAGAAAGAGAAATTAAGGAAACAATTCCATTCACCATTGCAACGAAAAGAATAAAATACTTAGGAATATATCTACCTAAAGAAACTAAAGAACTATATATAGAAAACTATAAAACACTGGTGAAAGAAATCAAAGAGGACACTAATAGATGGAGAAATATACCATGTTCATGGATTGGAAGAATCAATATAGTGAAAATGAGTATACTACCCAAAGCAATTTATAGATTCAATGCAATCCCTATCAAGCTACCAACAGTATTCTTCACAGAGCTAGAACAAATAATTTCACAATTTGTATGGAAATACAAAAAACCTCGAATAGCCAAAGCGATCTTGAGAAGGAAAAATGGAACTGGAGGAATCAACCTACCTGACTTCAGGCTCTACTACAAAGCCACAGTTATCAAGACAGTATGGTACTGGCACAAAGACAGAAATATAGATCAATGGAACAAAATAGAAAGCCCAGAGATAAATCCACGCACCTATGGACACCTTATCTTTGACAAAGGAGGCAAGAATATACAATGGATTAAAGACAATCTCTTTAACAAGTGGTGCTGGGAAATCTGGTCAACCACTTGTAAAAGAATGGAACTAGAACACTTTCTAACACCATATACAAAAATAAACTCAAAATGGATTAAAGATCTCAACGTAAGACCAGAAACTATAAAACTCCTAGAGGAGAACATAGGCAAAACACTCTCTGACATACATCACAGCAGGATCCTCTATGACCCACCTCCCAGAATATTGGAAATAAAAGCAAAAATAAACAAATGGGACCTAATTAAACTTAAAAGCTTCTGCACATCAAAGGAAACTATTAGCAAGGTGAAAAGACAGCCTTCAGAATGGGAGAAAATAATAGCAAATGAAGCAACCGACAAACAACTAATCTCAAAAACATACAAGCAACTCCTACAGCTCAACTCCAGAAAAATAAATGACCCAATCAAAAAATGGGCCAAAGATCTAAATAGACATTTCTCCAAAGAAGACATACAGATGGCTAACAAACACATGAAAAGATGCTCAACATCACTCATTATCAGAGAAATGCAAATCAAAACCACTATGAGATACCATTTCACACCAGTCAGAATGGCTGCGATCCAAAAGTCTACAAATAATAAATGCTGGAGAGGGTGTGGAGAAAAGGGAACCCTCTTACACTGTTGGTGGGAATGCAAACTAGTACAGCCACTATGGAGAACAGTGTGGAGATTCCTTAAAAAACTGGAAATAGAACTGCCTTATGATCCAGCAATCCCACTGCTGGGCATACACACTGAGGAAACCAGAAGGGAAAGAGACACGTGTACCCCAGTGTTCATCGCAGCACTGTTTATAATAGCCAGGACATGGAAGCAACCTAGATGTCCATCAGCAGATGAATGGATAAGAAAGCTGTGGTACATATACACAATGGAGTATTACTCAGCCATTAAAAAGAATACATTTGAATCAGTTCTAATGAGGTGGATGAAACTGGAGCCTATTATACAGAGTGAAGTAAGCCAGAAGGAAAAACACCAATACAGTATACTAATGCATATATATGGAATTTAGAAAGATGGTAACGATAACCCTGTATATGAGACAGCAAAAGAGACACTGATGTATAGAACAGTCTTATGGACTCTGTGGGAGAGGGAGAGGGTGGGAAGATTTGGGAGAATGGCATTGAAACATGTGAAATGTCATGTATGAAACGAGATGCCAGTCCAGGTTCAATGCACGATGCTGGATGCTTGGGGCTCGTGCAGTGGGACGACCCAGAGGGATGGTATGGGGAGGGAGGAGGGAGGAGGGTTCAGGATGGAAAAAATAAAAAATAAAAAAATAAATAAAAGAAAAATTGCTTGGAGAGTTAGAGAAACATTTTGAGAGTGGTACATATAATTTCTGAATATCCTTCTTCTGGATTTCTCCCAGATTTTAACATTTTTGCCATGTTTGCTAATTTATCCTGTTCTCTCTCCTTCTACAAAGGAGAACCTACACACAACTTTTCCTTCAAACTTTTTGAGAATAAATTGCAGATATGGTGCGTCTCTACCCCTAAATATTGCAGTATGTAATTTTTAAAAAAGTGAAGTGAAGTCATTCAGTCTTGTCCGACTCTTTACGACCCCATGGACTGTAGCCCACGAGGCTCCTCCGTCCATGGAATTTTCCAGGCAAGAGCACTGGAGTGGGTTGCCATTTCCTTCTCCAGGGGATCTTCCTGACCCAGGGATCAAACCTGGGTCTCCTGCATTGCAGGCAGACACTTTACCATCTGAGCCACCAGGGAAGCCCTCGTTTTTTTTTTTTTTTTTTTTTAAAAACAAGGATCTTATTTTATGTAGACACAAAACAATTATCAAAAATCAGAAAATCAGCTCATCTAATGTAACCTGTACATTGTATTCATATTTCCCCAATTGTCCCAATAGTGTCCTTTTTAGCTAATTAAGTCCTTGATCATACATTGTATTTAGGTGTCAGTTCTCTTTAGTCTTTCTTTTTTGAAATATCATTTATTTATTTGGCTGCTATGGGTCTTAGTTGTGGTACATGAGATCTAGTTCCCCGACCAGGGCGTAGACCCAGCCGCCTGCATTGGGAGCACGGAGTCTTAGCCACTGGACCACCAGGGAAGTCCCTCTTTAGTCTCTTTTAATGTAGGACTTCCTCTGTTTCATGACACTGATGTATTTGAAGAATACGTGCCATTTATTTTATAGAATGTCTTCCAGTTTTAGTTTGTCTGATACTTTTTCATGATTAAAGGGAGTTTATGCATTTTTGGTAGAAGTACCACAGAAATGATGATCTGTACTTAATGTATCATATATGATGTATAGAACATAGGTTTGTCTTATAAACTGGTAATTTTGTCACTTGATTATCTACTATCATGTGAGGAGATAGAAAAACACTCTAGTTTTAAAAAATGTAAAATGGAGTGTGATAATGTTAAACTTAAAAAATTTATTTTATGAGGAAAAATGGGCTTATTTGGGAATAGTAGAGAATTGCAATTCAGAATAAGCAAGCCATTGCAGAAACCATAGTCAAGTCTCAGAAACAGAGGAACCTTATTTTATAGAGAAAAATGAGGAAGTTGGAAGGGGTTGTTGTGAACAAAAGTCCATTAGAGAAAAGTGAGGTATAGGGTAATAAAAGTTTCTCATTAACTGAGTTGCTGAAATAGTTGATTTCTTATAGGGATGCAATGTACATCTTTTCCCATTGGGGCCTACCTGCCATGTTAGTTTTTCCTGTAATTGACCTTTAGTGGTACAGCTGAGAGTTTCCCCTTCTGGTCTCCTGATTACATTTTAGTGAATTTTCCCTTTATTAATTTCACAATATTTACTTTACAGAATGCTTGGAAGGAATTAGAAATTATTTAAGTTCTATTCAGGAAATGGTAGCTTTTACTATTATTGTGTATTCTGCATATGTTATGAAGTGATTATAATAATAATTGAAATTTTAATGAAAAAGGCCTGGTTACTGAAGGAACCCAGTATTTTGCTTATAACGCAACTGTTAAAACATTTAAGCAAAAAGAATAGTTCTTAATTGTTGTTCAGTCGCTAAGTCATGCCCGACCGTTTACCACCCCATGGACTGCAGCACACCAGGCCTCCTTGTCCCTCACTATCTCACAGAGTTTGCTCAAGTTCATGTCCATTGAATCGGTGATGCCATCCAACCTTCTCATCCTCTGTTGCCCTCTTCTCCTTTTGCCTTCAGTCTTTCCCAGTATCAGAGTCTTTTCCAGTGGCCAAAGTATTGGAGCTTCAGCATCAGTCCTTCCAGTGAATATTCAGGGTTGATTTCCTTTAGGATTGACTGGTTTTATCTTGCTGTCCAAGGGATTCTCAAGAGTCTTCTCTAGCACCACAGTTTGAAAGTGTTAATTCTTTGGTGTTCAGCCTTCTTTATGGTCCAACTCTCACATCTGTACGTGACTACTGGAAAGACCATAGTTTTGAATATACAGACCTTGTTGGTAAAGTGATATCTTTGCTTTACATTGTCTAGGTTAGTCATAGCTTTCCTTCCAAGAAGCAAACATCTTCTAAGTAATTAATTATAACTAACAATACTTATCTTTAGATGGTAGGCATAAGGCTGTTTTATAAAACAAAATCTGACTTCATTGTATTTTCCAAATCAACTAGGTGACAGATCCAGCCCAAAACTTTTGGCTGCACTAGGAAAGCTGTGAACACATTGTTCATTGTGAAAGTAGCTTTAGCTCATTATGAGCCAAGTGAATGGAAGAGAAATCCAGAGGTAGAGAGTTAGTAATGCTGTTTTTCTTGGCAAGACTTTTATTTTTCCACTCAACAGTTGTGTGGTGGATTTCACTAATGTTTGTTGTAGGGGAGGGTGTGTAACCTTGTTAACTTACCCCTTGATTCTGCTTTTGCCCTCTGATTTCAGAAGCTGAACAGATCTCTTGACACATTCTAGAGCTCAGCCTGGCAACTTGCCTATCATACTCTTAATTTGGTGCTTTGGTTATTGAATATTTAAAGTAATTTTCTCTTGACTAGGGTAGTCAGCAAAGGAAAAGAATATTTAAGGTTCTGATTTAAAATGCTTTATGTTTCATCAATATGCTGTGCTAGTGTTGCAATACTGGACTCCTGTTAAGTGCATCAGCTGTGTTGTGTCTAGATGGTCCATAATCTTAGGGATAAAATGATGATACCACTGAAGAGAAGTACAAAGAATATTTTAGTCATAGTATTTAAGCTGAAAAAGCTGAGTCTGAATAAATTAGTGATTAGTATTTACCTTACATATGGTACTGAAGAATGATTTTATGGTTAGAAATGTATGGATGCAAAAATATCAAAATGAAAATAAGGAAATATATAGAAGCCCTAGACTATTGCCTGCAGCAAAATGCTATTGGCAGTAACTTTTCTGCTTATAGTCTTTAGTGAAAGTTCATCAACTTGAGTTTTTCTTACTAATATTTTATAAGATATTTTAATAGAGGAGCGTTCTTTGTAACTTGTGTATATTAAGGAAGCACAGACAATTCTCTAGCAATTTTTAAGTTTAAATATTGCTGCCTTTAGAGGTATTATTGTGGCTATTTCCCTCCCTGCCCTATTTTAATTGATCCCACATCCCTTTTCAGAAAGATACTATAGCCAGAGTCCCTGTCCTTGGTGTATCATATACTCTGTAAAATTGTTGTATGCCGTATTTTCTCTGTGAAATGTCTTGAACTAGGCATATTCTGCTAATGAACATCATACAGTGAGTGAATTTTTCCAACTGGTCTGTGGTTCACTTTCTTGGATATTTCCCCCCATTTATTGTGTGTGTGTGTGTTTATTTTTTAATTGAAGTCTAGTTGATGTACAACATTGTTTCAAGTATACAGCGGAGTGACTCAGTTATATGTATGTATTTCAGATTATTTACCATTATAGTTATTAAAAGATACTGAATACAGATCCCTTTGTTATTTAGTAATTCCTTGTACCTTAACTATATTTTGTATAGTAGTTTGTATCATTAATCCCATAGTCCTAATCTATCCTGCCTCCACGTCCTTTCCCCTTTTTAACGGTCACTTTTGTTTTCTATGTCTGTGGGTCTTGTTTCTGTTTTGTATATACGTTCATTGGTATTATTTATTAGATTTCATATATAAGTGATATTGAATAGTACTTGTCTTTCTCTGTCTGATTTCATTTATATTTTTAATTTTAGCTCCTGTTTAACATCTGTTTTTCCCCCTTCTTTTCCTTGGTCTTTTATTTTTTACCTTCTTCCAGGCCTTCTTTTCTGGTCTGCTGAAATTCCCCCCTGCTAATATTTTATTATGAAAATGTTCAAATATAAAGAGAAGGTGAAAGACTTGTACAGCCAACACCCATAAGTTCACAATTACCTTTAAAAAAATCGTTTATGTATTTATTTGTCTACCCTGGGTCTTCGTTGGTGTTCTGGGCTTTCTCTAGTTAGAGAGAGCTGGGAGCTACTCTCTAGTCGTGGTGTGCAGGCTTCTCATTGTGGTGGCTTCTCACTGTTGCAGAGCACAGGCTCTAGGGAGTGCAGGCTCCATAGTTGTGGTGCATGGGTTTAGTTGCCTTGCGACATGTGGAATCTTCCTGGATCAGGAATCAAACCGGTGTTGCCTGCATTGGCAGGTGGATCTAACCACACACCACCCAGACAGCCCCCTCACAATTACCTTTTTGCTCTATTTGTTTTTATCACATTAGACTAGCTATCCATCATGTTATCTTATTTTTTTATGCATTTCAAATACATTTATATGATATACCCCTGGACACACTTGCTTATGTGTCATAAACTAGAGCTTAATATTTGTCTAGGTTTCTCTTTTTTTTTTTTTTTTAGGTGAAATTTACATACAGGTGCATTTAAATGTATCAGATCACTTAAATATATTTTAAAATATATTTTTTGTATACATTTTGAGTAACCCAGTCTCCTATCAAGATACAGAACATCACCTTCATCCCAGAAAGTTGTGCTCATTTTATTTTCTTGGTATAGACACCTGCTTTAGGGTTCTGGTGATTTTATGTACTATTGACTGCTTTCCACTTTGCCCTCCATTCTCGTTTCTCTCATTCTGTGTGCCTCTTTTCATTGGATTCTCACAGGTTTCTTAGGACGAACGTAGGCAGAGTTCTCCCAGATCTTGCACTTGTTGTGGTCACTTTTCTCAGACTGCAAGTACAAAGTGATAAAAGAAACGTCTTTTACATCCCTTCCTTCTCTTGGCCACACTAGCCTGGACTCTCATGACTGCTTTCTTAGACTGTTCAAATAGCTTCTTCCCTAGTTGGGAGGCAGCATGATTTTTAACACTGGATACCCCACACCTCTGGTAGTTAGGAGGCCTGTGCCAGTAACACCCAGCATAAAGCATGAGTAAATTACATAGGGGTGCAGTATGGAGTTGAACTGGATTACTACCTCTGAGATCTTCCTAGCCATAAAACAGAAGATGTACTTTGTGATTTATTAATTTTTATAATAGAAACTTTTGGATCTTATAGGAAGATAATTCTTCATTGATGAACAGTTTCATGATGGTTATTTACCAAACTACTGTAGGCCCTATACTGTATAATACTTGTACTATGTTTTTCTCAAGTTTGGGCATTTTCCTGAGAGAGAGAGATTGAGTGAGTGTATGTGTGTGCGTGTGTGTGTTGGCATTTTAGCCATAAGAATTTAGTTCATGCATATATTCTACTTTCCTCACTTAATTGTTGAAAGACTTTGTCTGTTTAGACCCTCCAGTACAAATGGCTGGAACAAACATCCTTATTTTGTTCTTGATGTTAGGAGGAAAGCTTTCAGTTGTCTTTCACCAGTAAGTAGATTGTTAAAGTTGTTGGTTTAAGTTAAAGTTGTTATTAAGTTGAGGAAGTTCCCTTCTATTTCTGATTTGTTGGAGTTTGTTTATCTTAAAGGGGTTCAGTTCAGTTCAGTTCATTTCAGTCACTCAGTCGTGTTTGACTCTTTGCGACCCCATGAACCACAGCATGCCAGGCTTCCCTGTCCATCACCAACTCCTGGAGCCTACCCAAACTGGTGTCCATTGAGTCGGTGTTGCCGTCGAACCATGTCATCCTCTGTTATCCCCTTCTCCTCCTGCCCTCAATCTTTCCCAGCATCAGGGTCTTTTCAAATGAATCAGCTCTTCACAGCAGGTGGCCAAAGTATTGGAGTTTCAGCTTCAACATCAGTCCTTCCAATGAACACCCAGGACTGATCTCCTTTAGGATGGACTGGTTGGATGTCCTTGCAGTCCAAGGGACTCTCAAGAGTATTCTCCAACACCACAGTTCAAAAGCATCAGTTCTTCTGCGCTCAGCTTTCTTTATAATCCAGCTCTCACATCCATACATGACTACTGGAAAAACCATAGCTTTGACTAGATGGACCTTTGTTTGCAAAGTAATGTCTCTGCTTTTTAATGTGCTGTCTTGGTTGGTCATAACTTTCCTTCCAAGGAGTAAGTGTCTTTTAATTTCATGGCTGCAGTCACCATCTGCAGTGATCTTTGGAGCCCATAAAAATAAAGTCAGCCACTGTTTCCCCATTTATCTGCCATGAAGTGACGGGACTGGATGCCATGATCTTAGTTTTCTGAGTGTTGAGCTTTAAGCCTGAAGGGGTGCTGGATCTTATTAAATTCTTTTTCTGTGTCTACTGAAATAATCATGTTTTGTCTGTTATTCTCTTAATATGATATATTACGTTAAGATGTTAAACAACCTTGCATTCTTGAGGTAAACTTAACTTGGTCACAGTATATATTCTTTTTTGTGTGTTGCTGGTATGCTAGGGTTTGCTATGATTTTGTGGGGGGATATTTTTCTGTAGTTTTGTTTTCTTGTGATGTCTTTGCTTTTGATATCAGGGTAATACTGGCCTTATAGAATGCATTAGGATGGTTCCCTTCTCTGTGTTTTGGAAAAGTTTGTGAAAATTGATGATTGGTGTTCATTCATTGTTTGATAGGATTTACCAGTGAAGTCATCTGGGCCTGAGTTTCTCTGTGGGAGCTTCTTTTTGACTAATTCAATCACTGTTACAGATTTTCAGTCTTTCTTAAGTCAGTTTCAGGAGTTTGTGTCTTTTTAGGAATTTGCCTTTTAGACAGAATTGTTGACTTCTGTCTAGGTTATTCAGCTAGATGGCATAAACTTGGACATGGTTATTTTCTTATAATCCTTTTAATTCTTCTGAAGTTTGTAGTGATGTTTCTCATTTCATTCCTAATTTTAATATTTGAGACTTCTGTCTTTTTTCTTGGTTGTTCTAGCTAAGAGGTTTATAATTTTAAGATTTGAAAAAAAAAAGTTGGAAAATGATAGAGGTCTCTACATTTACCCAGCTTCCCTTAATCCTAGCATTTTATATTAAGTATTGGCAAAGTTTTTCCAGAAAGGCCAGATGACAAATACTTTCTGGTCTACAGGCCACACACAGTCTCTGTTGCATGTTCTTTCTTTGGTTTTGTTGTATTACAACATTTTTAAAATGCTAAAAACCTTTCTTAGCTGGCACACCATACAAAATCAGATCTTAGACTATAGTTTACTGATTTCTGTCCTATGTAATTATTTGTCAAGAGGAAGATAACATTGGCACAATATTATTAAATAAATACAGACTTTATTTGGACTTCTCTATAGTTTTTCCACTAAGGTCTCTTTTCTGTTCCAGGATCCGATCCAATTTGTTGTCATGTCTCCTTAGTCTCTTCTGATCTGCAGCAGTTTTTCATGACCGTTTACGCATTTGAAGAGTATATTGATACATTTTTAAAATAATTACTTGGTTACCTATCCTCCAAAAGTGAATACTTAATATTAAAAATATTATGAACTTATGAGTTTTACCATTTAAAGGGTTTTAGTTATTCCTAGTTGTTTTTTTCCCTTAAAGTTGAAATTATCCCATCTTTATCCAGGTCTCTTGAAATTGGATCCTGAGGACTTTTTGACTTGGTTTTAGTAATCTTTGATAGTTTCTTCATAAACTGGCATACAAATTACTCCAGACTTCTCTTGTATAATTTCTGCTGCATACCTTGATCAGACATTGCACTAGGGTATCCTGGCGTCTTTTAGTGGAAATCGCACTTAGAGACCTCCATCCGGTAACGGATTTGGGTTTGTCATTGTTTATAGGTCTCTCCAGTGGACAGATTGAAAAGTGAAAATGCCTCATGAGTTAATAATGCTGATAGCTCAAATTCAGGACTACAGAATTTTCATTTTCATTTTTTATATAGCATTTTCATTACTTCTACACTGAGAATCCTGGTTTCTTCAGAACCCAGGGGTTGGCATAATTTGAATATCCCCAAATTACTCGTTTGCTTTATCTCACATTATGTGTATGCTGCTGCTGCTGCTAAGTTGCCTCAGTCGTGTCCAACTCTGTGCGACCCCATAGACGTCAGCCCACCAGGCTCCCCTGTCCCTGGGATTCTCCAGGCAAGAACACTGGAGTGGGTTGCCATTTCCTTCTCCAATGCATGAAAGTGAAAAGTGAAAGTGAAGTCGCTCAGTCAGGTCCGACTCTTAGCCACCCCATGGACTGCAGCCCACCAGGCTCCTCCATCCATGGGATTTTCCAGGCAAGAGTACTGGAGTGGGGTGCCATTGCCTTCTCCGATTATGTGTATATACAGCCTTTAAAACAGCCTTTAAAATAACAGTGCTAAAACTACTACCATGTCTTCCCCATTTTACACCATCTCTCCTGTGCCCAGTGCTATTTTTATTTATACACAGTTTTCAACTTAGGGAACTTGTCCTTTTTCATTCCAGGGGCCTCCATAAACATTACCTTGTTTTTATGTAATATCTTGGTCATTGGCATCAGATTTCAACATACTGAATATAAATGTTTACATTCTTTGCTGGAGCAACAATGTGTGTATCAGTTCTGATTCTGTAAAAAAATTTTTTTGAATTTAGAATTTTCAGCTTTACCTTGAAGTCAGTTGATAGAAGAAATGTCTAATTGAATAGTTTCTTCAGATGTGAAATTTCAGTGAAACTGCTTAGCTTATTTGCTTCAGCTCCTTCTGTTGTAGCAGCTTTTAAATTAACAGCATTAATTTGCAGGATAATCACACTTGTACATCTGAGTGCCTTGGTTTTTATTAGTATTGGTGAAAACTATTCAACAACTAAGAGGCACTCTGTGTATAGACCTGGGAAATAAGTGTCTCCAGTTCTTGAACACAACAGGGGTCTCATAGCCACACTTGTTTTTGCCATTTGCTGTCTCATAATGTGACTCCTAATGCGGAGCCATTGTCAGCTGTCATTCTGTTATTTCTTGACACGGCCAACGTTTATGGTTATCTTGAATAGTCACTCTGCTAGACTTCAGTAATTTGTCATCTGCTCTCTTTTACGAGGGTCACTACATGGTTTTTCGCTATGACAGCCTTATTAACAGCCTTGAAAGCATATTTTACTTGATAGAGGTAGCCCTCAAGTGAAAAAATTGATGTGACTGCTAACGCCAGCACAAAGGACAGATTGGTGCACTCACTGTTTCAGGGTACAGCCTTTGGTATTCATGGCACCTGAATCAGCCGATAAGCTCCATCTGGAACTTGTGGGAGTCCCCTTCTATCCCTCTTCAAATAGTATCCTATACCTACATGCCCTGTTCATGTGCCAGTTAGTTGTATACTGTACTTTCTCCATTTGAGACATCATTTAGTTTTACTTCTACAATAAATATTGTGACTGTTAAGCATGTACTTAGGTCAGTATCTCTAGTCATTTATATTATTTATCTGAAGCCAATGCTGTTGTTGATTCCCCAGGAAAGGCTCATGGGAATAATCATTCCAGTGTTCTATGGTGCTGGTAATTATTTATGCCCTTTAAAGTCATTTTTTTTGGCTATACATGTTTGGCTCTTACT
Organism: Bos indicus x Bos taurus; assembly: GCF_003369695.1. NCBI lineage: Eukaryota > Metazoa > Chordata > Mammalia > Artiodactyla > Bovidae > Bos > Bos indicus x Bos taurus. The sequence continues at coordinate 75,373,182 of NC_040083.1, read as the reverse complement.
TCCTCTACTTGAGTATCTTAAAATGTTTATTTTCTTTTTGCATTAAAGCATTGCTTTTGACAAGTTTATTGATAACTCTGATTTCTTTCCCTTAGAAGTCTTATTATTTCTGCCTACATACACATGGATATTTTTGTTTTAAAGTCCAGCTATTTTACTAGAAAATATCCTAGTGTGGATTGTTATGCATTGATATTCTTAAGTATGGTGTGTTTTTCTTCAAAAATTTAAACATTATTCTATTTGCTTTCCACACATTTTTCTTGAATTTTAGTTTTAAATCTTTGTACTGTTCCTTTTCTGTCCTTGTCATCTTCAGAGACTTGTATTCTCCACAGATTGAGGTTGGGTTGTCTTTTGCCTACATTCAACATTTGACACTTTCTTTTCTCCCATTCCTTTATCTTTTTCCTTTTTTAAATTTAGTTTTTACTTTTAAGTATTTTTCCTCTTTTGTCTTTTATTTCTCTTATAGCATTAGTTGTTAAGTTTATTTTGTGTTCTTTTCAGTTTAGTTTTTACTTTCATTTCTAAATTAGAAAAATGTAGACATAAAATGTTATTCTTTTATGTTTTTATCTTTTTCTTCATGCTCAGTCTTTTAGTACATACTGAAACAGAAGATAGCTGTTTTACTTTTTTCCCTAGGCACCTTTTTGGTGTACTGTCATTGGTTATGGGGGATATTACCTTGCTTATTCTTTTTCTCTTATACTAACTTTGTATTGGGTTTGACCTTTATTTTTAGATAGCTCATTTTTATGTGAACTGAGTCTTGAACTTCTACATGGCATCATGATTCAGAGTGGCTTTTCTCATGTCAGTGTTTCCTCTTTACCTATGTAGTTATGTTGGCTTGCTTTCTGAGATTTCCTGGCTTTGTTCTGTTCCCCCAGTGTGGACTTTTTTTTGAATTTTCTGTATATGTGGCCCAATTTTGACTCTACTTCCAGTATTTTCTCTCAATGGAACTTTAGCTGGTCAGTTCAGTTCAATTCAGTTGCTCAGTCGTGTTGCTCTTTGCGACCCCATGAACTGCAGCACTCCAGGCCTCCCTGTCCATCACTAACTCCTGGAGCCTACCCAAACTCATGTCCATTGAGTTGGTGATGCCATCCAACCATCTCATCCTCTGTCGTCCCCTTCTCCTCCTGCCTTCAATCTTTCCCAGCCCCAGGGTCTTTTCAAATGAGTCAGCTCTTCGCATCAGGTGGCCAAAGTATTGGAGTTTCAGCTTCAACATCAGTCCTTCCAATGAACACCCAGGACTGATCTCCTTTAGGATGGACTGGTTGGATGTCCTTGCAGTCCAAGGGACTCTCAAGAGTATTCTCCAACACCACAGTTCAAAAGCATCAATTCTTCGGCGCTCAGCCTTCTTCACAGTCCAACTCTCACATCCATACATGACCACTGGAAAAACCATAGCTTTGACTAGATGGACCTTTGTTTGCAAAGTAATGTCTCTGCTTTTTAATATGCTGTCTAGGTTGGTCATAACTTTCCTTCCAAGGAGTAAGCGTCTTTTAATTTCATGGCTGCTGGTCAGTTTCAGTAGTTTATGATGGTACTACTCCTGCCTATTTCAACCTTTCTGCAATTCTGTAACTTAGTTTGCTATTGGAGTTGTCAAAACCCTATAGTACCAGGTGCTGTGCACAAATTGGCCAACCTTACTTTCAAGTAAATGCCACTTGGCTACATGGGGTTTCCTGTTCTTCGACTAGTCAGACACCCCAGTGCTGGCCTCTGCCACAGTTAATTCCATGCAGATGTTGTAACTGTTGTTTTTTTTCTTGTCATGTTTGTATTTTGAGGTTTGTAAGAGATACCTTGCCACCTAGTTTTATGTTGTTGTTATCCCTGGGATTTAAAAAAAATATATATTTATTTATTTGGCTGTACTGGGGCTTAATTGAGACACAAGGGATCTTTTAGTTGTGGCATACAAATTATTAGTTGTTGCATTTGAGATCTTGTTCCCTGACCAGGGATCAAGCCTGGGCGCCCTGCATTGAGAGCACAGAGTCTTAGCCACTGGACCACCAGAGAAGTCCTGTCCCTGGGATTTTAGTTTTGCTGTAAAGTTAGACCAAAGATGTTTCTTTGTGCAGACACAGTTTCACTATCAAATTTCATAAATTTATCATTGCTGCAGTGTTCTCTACAGTTAATATTCCAATTTTGTCAATGTGGAACTTTCATTTATTCCAATAAAGTCATTTACTCCAATAATGTCTTTTATATCATGTTTCTTTCCAGTACAAAATCATTATATCCTATTTGCTTGACAAGTCATTAATTTGGAACCGTTCTCAGCCTTTCTTGGTCTTCTGAAATAATAGCAATTTTGAAGAATGCCAGTTATTATAAAAAATGTTCAGTTTGAATTTGTTTGGTGTTTCCTTATGAGTAGATTTAGGTTATAGATGTCTATTTGGAATGCTGTTTAACTCACATGGAGTATTTCTGAGTCCCATGTGTAGCACCACATGATGTTTCTGCCCTCACTGGGGATGTTAATTTTGATCACTCAGTCAAGGTTTTGCCCATTTCCCTTATTGTTATGATGTCTTTGCCAACAACTAAGAAATAATCTTTCTGGAGACACTTTGAGACCCTGTGTAAATAACCTCTTCCTCATTGAACTTTCCCCTTTAGAATGAGCATTCGTTGATGATTCTTATTTGAATTAATTTTTCCTGTGGTGGTTGCAAAATGAAGATGTTTCAGCTCTCCTACACTCTTGTTTCATAGTCTTTTTTATCATATTAGTAAGTTTATTTTTTTAAAGATTACTCTTACTAATGATCTACAAAGTAAAATGAAACCAAATAGAGATCATCTTTATTTTCAATTGGTTAAATTTGCATTTTTTAAAAACTGAATTTTGAGAAAGCAGACCCTTTACACTGTTAATTATAAATTTTTGCAGCCTTTGTGAGGAGCATTTTTGAGCAGATGTATGAAACTTCTTTTAACGTTTTTCTAGATAGTAGTTTGACCCATCTTTGTATGTATTCTAAGGAAGCTATCCTGGATATATATATATAGAAGATTAAGTGTAATAATGACTCCTGTAGTGTTTAGATTGTAATGAAAGTTTATAGAGTAAAATGCAAGACCTATCTAGTAGATTTTTATGCAGCCAATAAACATAATACAGGTGTTTACAGTCGATAATGTGACCCTACAAAGTAGTAATGGTTAATATTTTGCTTTTGATATCAGAGAAAATTATGTAAGTGCCAAGTAAGTAGTTTTTGGTATTAGGTAGTTACCTTATGAGTCACTGTGATTTTCTTGTGGGCTGTGTGTAAGTTTTGTTATTTAAGGAAATTTATGTTAAGAAGCGATGAGCATTCATATGCTTGGATTGGAGCAAGGCTGAGTGAATATGAGTGAAGCATGATTTTTAGACTTGAAGTTCAGAGACTAGGAGGGCTTGGTATTAGGGAAAATGGACAGAAATTAATCATGTGGGATTTTAGCACCAAGAGCCCCAAATGTATTTTTAATTTTATTATTTATTTTTATAGAAGTATAGTTGATTTATAATGTGTTAATTGCTGCTCTACAGCAAAATGATTCATATATTTATATAGTATATATATATTTTTTATCCTAGTGGGTTTTTAAAAATTGTTTATTTTTATTTTTGACTGCACTGGGTCTTTGTTGCTGTGCTCAGGCTTTGCTCTAGTTGTAGTGAGTAGGGGCTACTCTCTGGTTGTGGTGTGTGGGCTTCTTGTTGCAGAAGCTTCTCTTGTTGAGCATGGGTTCTAGCTACATGTCACATGGGCTTAGTAGTTGTGGCTTAAGGGCTCTAGAGTGGAGGCTCAGTAGTTGTGGTGCATGGGCTTAGTTGCTCCGTGGCATGTGAGATCTTCCCATACCAAGGATTGAACCTGTGTCCTCTGCATTGTGAGGCATATTCTTAACTATTGGACCACCAGGGAACCCTGTCCCAGTGGTTTACTTTGACTCATAAGTGGTTGCCACTACCCAAAACTCAGATATATAATGTGGAAGTGCCATCTTTCCAGAACTCATTTTCCCCTTTGGTTTTCCCTTTTACCTCATTTACTTATTTCATACCTTGGTTCTTTAGGCTGCAGCACTGGGACTTCTCCTTTGAGGGTGTATGTAAAGAAGGCCCTTATGTATACTGATGAGGATTGAGGTAAAATTGGCCATATGTGTAGACAGTGTTTCTGTAATGTAAACATCTTTGTGTAATGTACTAGCACTTCAGCTGAGATCACAGCAGGCATAGGTTGGGATCAAAGGATTGGCCATTTGGTTGGAGGGAACTGGCCAAAGCTATCTGGAGCTTGAATAATCAGCCACACACATGAACTGGAAAGGTCTTATGAAAAGTGTTTTTACATTGTAAAAAATACTAACATCCCCCTCATCCCCGCTTGTCAAGATTATTATGAATCTATATTTAAAGCGGGCTTCCCTGGTGGCTCAGAGGTTAAAGCATCTGCCTGCAATGTGGAGAATCCCATGGACGGAGGAGCCTGGTGGGCTACAGTCCACGGGGTCGCAAAGAATTGGACACAACTGAGCAACTTCACTTTCTTTTCTTTTCATATTAAAAGCAAAGATGAAAAGCTGTTTATTATTAGCATTTAGTGAAGCCCCCACCCCAAGCTCATTCAATAATTTAAATGATTTAACTTTAAAAATGTTTATGTTAGGAGTTAGTAGAGATTTTAGCTGGCAGTAGTAACTTTACTTAAATAAAATTACTCCAAAATAGTTTATTATTTATTTTGTCTGTGCTGGGTCTTCATTGCTGCATGGGTTTTTTCTTAGCTGTGGGGGCTACTCTCTAGTTGAGGATCACGGGCTCTAGGGTCTGTGGACTCAGTAGTTGTGGCTCCCAGGCTCTAGAGCACAGGCTCAATAGTTGTGGTTGCTCTGCTGCATGTGGAATCTTCCTGGACCAGGGATCAAACCTGTGTCTCCTGCATTGGCTGGCAGATTCTTCACAACTGAGCCACCAAGGAAGCCCTGGAATAATTTCAGATTTATTAGAATGTTGCCGAGACACCAGAGATTTCCTGTATATCCCTCATCTGGTTTTATTGTCACAATTATGGTACCTTTGCCAGAGCCAAGGAACCAGATTGGTATGTTGCTGTTAACTCACTGCACAAGAGTTACCTTTTCAGATTTTCTTTCAAGTTTTTAAAAAAATCTTTTAATTTTTGTTTATTTATTTATTTTTGTTGTATCATGAAGCTTGTGGGATCTTAGTTTCTTGACCAGGGATTGAATCCATGCCCTCGGTAGTAAAGTGCAGTGTTAACTATTGGACTGCCAGGGAATTCCCAAGAATTACTTTTTTTTTTTTTTTCTTAATGCCTTTCTAAATTTCTAATTGGCAGAAATACTACAAAAGTAAACCTCAAAAATTCAGTAACTTGGGTTTTTTTTTTTTTTTTTTTTTTTTAGAAAAATGGTTTTGAGTGAAAAAAGCAGCTGGAAAAGAATTTTCTCTGTAGCTGACTAATTTTAGTGTTTGAAAGTTGGTTCTTTTAAAATTCTGTTAAATGAAATCGTTAAAAAAACTGTGGCTAAAAATGTAACTTAAAAGTTTTCATTTAGGTAAGTACAGAGTTCTCTTCAGAACTGGTTTTTTTGGAGTTGATAGCAAAGCTCTTTTGCTTTTTGACCGCAAGGCTGTGTTTAAGCCTGTATTCTGGAAGTTTGCACTGCTTCCTGTTCTTCCAGTTTCTGTTATGCTGTAACTTCATCTCCTCAAGGGAAAAAAAATTCAAAAAAGAAAATTTAAATGAGTCACATGGCTAATGAAAATGAACAGGACTTTATTTAGGTCATTTGGCCAAAGGAATGGGACCTTTATGCTATTTAATTTGGTACTTATTTACTTTATGGGAACACATTATATACACTTAAGAGGTCTAAATGCAGAGTCCTTTTGTTTTTTTAGTTAATCAGTATTTCTGTAACCATAGTGATTGAGAACTTTTATCTGTTTGCACCAGGTTTTGGCATTAAATCTATAACAATTGTATTTGCTTTTCCAGGCGACAGCTGAACAGATGCGTCTTGCTCAAGTGATCTTTGATAAAAATGATTCAGAGTTTGAAGCTAAAGTTAAACAGGTATGTTTCTGGCAAAGGATACTGTTATTTTTGTAATCTATTTTACTGTGCTTTAAAAGGTAATTTCACTAGAGATTCGTATTTTAAATTACGTTTTTTGCTTAGTTGCAAATAATTGGATTTTGAACCAGTGATTAAATACCTGTGTTGGTGGCTGCTGCTGCTACAGCTGCTAAGTCACTTCAGTCGTGTCCGACTCTGTGTGACCCCATAGACGGCAGCCCACCAGGCTCCCCCGTCCCTGGGATTCTCCAGGCAAGAACACTGGAGTGGGTTGCCATTTCCTTCTCCAGTGCGTGCAAGTGAAAAGTGAAAGTGAAGTGGCTCAGTCAGGTCCCACTCTTAGCGACCCCATGGACTGCAGCCTACCAGGCTCCTCTCCTCTAAACCATGAGATTTTCCAGGCAAGAGTATTGGAGTGGGGTGCCTAGAATGAAGCAATTTTAGCAGGAGAACCTTTCTGAGTAAGTGTTACGTGTGAACAATGAGCATTTGTGAAAGCAGGCGGACATTGTATATACTTGTGCATAGAGAGTACATTTAGTATTTGACAAATTTTCAGAAAATTTTGTTTGATGTTAAGGAAGAGCTGAATTGCCTTTTCACATATTGTGATGATTGCAACCATAGATTGGAAAAGTTATTAAATTTTAGGGTGATGTCTTCATTTAGAATTTCAGTGAGATAACATTAATTTCATGCTATTCTTTTTTGATAAGAGTTTCTTTCCATCCAAGATTCTAGAAACCAAGCTATAACCCTTACCTTACCTTGGTAGACGTCTCCCAATAATCCTGTAATTCCTTTCAATAATTCCTTATAAGTCCCTTGGTGAACCTTTTACTCTGTTCTTACCTAAGTTGCTGTCATCAGACTTAAAGTGATATTTTTGGAAAGCCATAGAAAGGATTTCTTAAAAAGTCATAGAACCCATTCACTGGAGTGAGGTTTATGAATTACTTGAGACATGCTTCTACATATTTATCTGAAGAGCATGGCAGAGACACAAACAAGAGCACTGGTACAGTTCAGAGCTTTAAGTTTTAACGATGGTTCTCTCTTTTACTAATCCAGTCACTGGGGGAATTTCAACAGTAACTGTGCGTCTTAATAACTGCATGTGATGGGTGTTGGGCCACTATAGATTCTTGATAAAACTCTAACCTCATTAGTAGACATCCAAAGACTGAAGCAATGGAAAGCTATAGAGTGTATACAGCCTTGCTGGGTAACACAGGAAGGAAATCAGGTGGAATGGGGTGGTGTAAAGAGCTGTATTTAGATCAGGAGACCTACCTTTTTGATAGGCTAATTGTTTTATGACCACAGAGAAATCATTTCAGATATTGGGGTCAAAGTATTTTGAAATGCAGCTGATATTGGTGCATATTGAAATAGTTAAATGTAGTTAAACAAACAGATATTTAGATCGTACATTTGCTCACTAATAATTGAGAAACCTATATTGTGCCTAATCTGTGGTTGTTCCTTGTGTTAAACATATTAAATAGCTTAATATCTCTTGTAGGGAGTCCATCAAGGAGATTTATTTAATTTCAAACAATAGTACCCTAGATAGCTGCCAAATTCTAATTGTGAGACCTTAGAGTATTATAGGGCTTCTCTGGTGGCTCAGGCAGTAAAGAATCCATCTGCAATGCAGGAGAATTGGGTTCGATCTCTGGGTTGGGAAGATCCCCTGGAGAAGGGCATGGCAACACTCCAGTATTCTTGCCTGGAGAATGCTATGGACAGAGGAGCCTGGTAGGCTCAGTCCAGGGGGTTGCAAAGAGTCGGACACGACTGAGTGACTTTCACTAAAGTGTTATAAATTATTTTGTATGTGGAATGTTCTAAACCAAGCAGTGATAGCCCATGTAGGGAATGTTGTCAGAGACTGCTAGACTATTGTACAATGCAAGCAGTTGGACTGGATGTTTGGCAGTTGTGGCCATATACTCATACTTGGTCTTTGGGAGGGCTTCTCTGATGGCTTATACTGCAAAGATTCTGCCAGCAGTGTGGGAAACCCAGGTTCGATCCCTGGGTCAGGAAGATCCCCTGGAGAAGGAAACAGCGACCCACTCCAGTATTTTTTGAAGTATATATAGTCCCGCTTAACATTTGAGCAGTTTAGAAACTTGGGAATCCCAGGCCTGTGAACTAGTTTGAGCAGTCATAAAACTGATCCTGAATGTTCTGAGAATGTTGGTATGTATGTATGTATATGCTGCTGATTAAGAATCTGATGCTTGGTCAGCTTGGAGGAAGGTTGATTTGTAGCTTGACTTTGCCAGTTTTGGTGGAAAGACATGGAGTCACCAAAAAAGCAGGTAAACCTGATATTAGATTGTACACTCGGAGTCTGGAAGAGGCCATCTTCATATGGAAGGATTGCATAATCTTTGTCTTTATATAGTAGAATCTTAAAATTAATATCAAGTGCCAATTTTGGGTTCCCCTAATCATTTTCTTATAATTTCAACAGCTTATGGAGGTGACAGGAAAAAATCAGGATGAATGCATAGTGGCTCTCCATGACTGTAATGGAGATGTCAACAAAGCTATCAACGTATTGCTGGAGGGGAATTCAGACACTGTAAGTATTATTAATTGATTTGCATTGCTAAACTTTGTCTCTAGTTTCATATTGCATTTTCAGCTTTACCTTACTTGGTGGAGGTAGAGGGAATTATGGGTGCCATTCCATATATATTTTAGAACCAGAAAGAACACTAACGAGAAATGTCTGTTTGTTATATACGTATGGTTTCTTCATGACGTTGTAGAATCTGAAGACTCTAAAGAGAACTTGGTCATCTAGTCCGGCCTTACACAGTTGCCAAAATTCTCTGAGCCTGTGGACATTTCACTACCTGAAAAACTTCTGGCTCCACTGCTTATGTTCCTTCATCTCAATCATCACCTCTCTCTACTCCTTATATCTCTAGGTTAACAGAAAATCAGGATTTGCTGTTATATCTATTTGCTTATGTGTCGACACTTTTTCATGACAGCCTGACAGCTATATAAAATAAGAAAAAAAAATTTTTTTAAGCTTTGTAAAGTTTGAGGAATGCACATGGCACACTAAAGCTCCTCCCTTTGTATTTTAGAAAGGGTGCTGCTAAAGCCACACCAGAAGCAGGTGTCAGTTCTGATCTTTTGATTTCTAAATAGAAATTACAAGCTGTGGTACATATACACAATGGAGTATTACTCAGCCATTAAAAAGAATACATTTGAATCAGTTCTAATGAGGTGGATGAAACTGGAGCCTATTATACAGAGTGAAGTAAGCCAGAAGGAAAAACAGAAATACAGTATACTAACGCATATATATGGAATTTAGAAAGATGGTAACAATAACCTGGTGTACGAGACAGCAAAAGAGACACTGATGTATAGAACAGTCTTATGGACTCTGTGGGAGAGGGAGAGGGTGGGAAGATTTGGGAGAGTGACATTGAAACATGTAAAATATCATGCAAGAAACGAGTTGCCAGTCCAGGTTCGATGCGCGATACTGGATGCTTGGGGCTGGAGCACTGGGACGACCCAGAGGGATGGTGTGGGGAGGGAGGAGGGAGGAGGGTTCAGGATGGGGAACACATGTATGCCTGTGGTGGATTCATTTTGTGCCTTCCTTATTGTTTAGGTTTAATCAGGTTCTCATTTTTACAGGTAGACTTTGTTAGGCATAGGCTGTATTAAAATGAACTACTGTGACAAGCTCAAAACTGAAATGAGTATCTTTTTATTTAATAGGAAAGCAGGTGGAATGAAATTTATAATTATAAACATCAGATAATTGGGAAAATACTTCATTATTTGAGTATAGCAGTATCTGGCTAAAATTCTGTGCAAGATAACACTGGTCCAACATGATAAAACTACCAAATACGTCAGTTTGTCAGGAAAATGCATGATGTTAAGTGAGGAAATCAAATTTTGAAGAGTTCTTATTTGCTAACACTTAGGCATGTATTTGGAGAAGGCAATGGCACCCCACTCCAGTACTCTTGCCTGGAGAATCCCATGGACGGAGGAGCCTGGTAGGCTGCAGTCCATGGGGTCGCTAAGAGTTGGACCTGACTGAGCGACTTCACTTTCACTTTTCACTTTCATGCATTGGAGAAGGAAATGGCAACCCACTCCAGTGTTCTTGCCTGGAGAATCCCAGGGAGGGCGGAGCCTGGTGGGCTGCTGTCTATGGGGTCGCACAGAGTCGGACACGACTGAAGCAACTTAGCAGCAGCAGCAACAGCAGTAGCAGGCATGTATTTCGGGATTTTATAACATATGGGGAATGGTCGGCCCATTGCTAATGAATGCAGTGTAGAATTGGTCTCATTTTTTAAAATGACCTGAAGGACTGAATTGCTCTTATTTATTTATTTTTTTCAAAAAAAAAGCACTGAATAAATGAAATATTTCCAGATTGTTAATTTGAGGGGCCTGTTTTCTTTTATATGGTAGAGATAGGCCTGGATGCTGTTTTCTCTTGCCTTTCCTTTAGCTCCCACAGATTCATCATTCATTTTCTGTGGTGGCTGGGTTAATCTTTTAAGTCTTAAATGAACATCCAGTTCTATCTCAATAAAGAGTTTCAACTTTCCTTTTCTCATTTGGAACTGAACTCAAAGGAGGTGGTTCTGGGCTGAAAGTTATAAAAGTCTCTTTGATTACCTCTAGAACTTAGAAATCACACAGTTGGGGGGTAGATCTGCCATGTTGTTTTCTTAAAAGATTGGAAGCTTGCGAATTAGGGCCTGAACACAGACACGACAAAAGACCTTTGCCTGTTTGGAGGTGAGAGGGCTATAGGGGAAATGGAGAGGCAGAGGGAAAGTCCTTTTGAAACCCTGGTTTGTTTAGGATCATTCTGTGGTCCATCCTTCATCCTGTTTGCCTTGTTCTTACTTTGTTGTCTGCAGCAGCCATGGGTAACCAGCTGTAAGGAGTATCTTCCCCTGCCTGTGGTAGATTATTTGGAGTGGGCAGTTAGAGAATGTGAACATAGTAGGCTTGATTGGTAGGAGCAGGAACTGTTCAAAATAAACTGTGAAAGCAAACAAATCTTATCCTATTGGCTAATCTTGTTCTGTAACAAGGCCTTCTGAAAGAAAATGGTTACTTTGAAAAAATAGTGGAATTGTCTTCACTATTTGTAGGGGTGCATTTGTCTATCTAATAGAGTAGTTGTCAAAGGAAACCACTGAACAGAATCTTAAGTACTGAACTTTTCCTTTCATTAAAGTGCTGTTTTGTTTGTGTGACAAAATAGTTTTGAAGTTTAAGTCACTTGCATTAGTGTGCTTAAAAAAAAAAAAAATATATATATATATATATATATATGTTTGTATTTCTTATATGTATGTATGTATGGTGCGTGCTCAGTTGTGTCCAACACTTTGTGATCCTACGGGCTGTAGCCTGCCAGGCTTTTCTGTCCATGGGATTTTCCAGGCAAGAATACTGGATTGGGTTGCCATTTCCCTCTCCAGGGGAAGTTTCCGACCCAGGGATTGAACCTGCCTCTCCTGTGTTGCCTGCATTGGCAGGGGGATTCTTTCCACTGAGCCACTTGGGAAACCTGTTTGTATTGTTTAGTTCTTGGCAAATATAAAGGGGTAGGAGAGTGATTTTGAATGAACTGGTCTAGACAGCTGCTTTTCTGATTGCTAAATATGGTATTTTGGAAGACAGTTTCTGTTAACATTTCTTCAAATCTATTATACAGGTAGCAAAATATAGATGACAAAGGTTGCCAGAAGTTCTGTTGAAAATCTTTTGTAATTATTTGGTTTTCTTTGAAAGCCTGTGTGCATGCATGTAGACTGTTTTGCAAAATGTGCAGTTGTATTCCCTTTAGGATTCACTGTGGTGTTAGTCCATTTGCCCCTTAAAAGTTCCTTGCCCTGCTTTCCTCCCCATGTAAGTTCTCGTTAGTTTTTGATCACAAGCCAAGACTTGCTTAGGGGTATCCTTTGCTGAATGAAAATAGGGTAAGATGTTACTGTCTCTCAAATGTATTATATAGAAATCTTACATATTTGTCATGTTTATTCATATCAGCGAACATAATAGATGGAGTTTATATGTTGTGGAATTTCTTTTCTGGAATAAATAAGCTTTATTGTTTTTGTCAATTAAAAAACAATGCAGAACAATAAAAAGGTAAATCATCTTAAAAGGCCCTCACTTGGATAACTACTACTTTTTCCAGCGATACACAAGCTCCTATTTGAGCTTAAAAATGTAATCCTATTTTATACAGTTTGCTGATAGCTTGTGTCGCTTATATATTATGGCTCTCTTTCTATGAACACGTGGATTACTCGTTAACTAGCTATGTATTTCTCACTTTATGAATGTTCTAGAGCAGGTAGTCTGTTAAGCTAAATATTTGGGAAATTTTCCATCCTTCTGTTCTGTGGTTCATTGTCTGCATATAAATGTTTGTACAATTATCAGATTATTTTCTCTGAATAAAAACCAAAAAATAGAATTACTGGGCCAGAAGTTTTGAACCAATATAAAATTTGGACACTATTGCCAGGTAGGCTTTCTGGAAGGTTAGAATGGATGGATGTTCATCAGAACTGAGAATACCTGATTATTCTACCATAACTATTGGCTGTTGATTTTTTAAAAAATTTATCAAAGCTTAGAGGTGGAAAATGACTCGTTTTAATTTGTATTTTTTTCCACATCCAATCATTTTATGCACTTAGGTTTTTTGGATAACAATTTTTTTTTTAAGTTTAAAATAGTTATTGCTTAGTTTGAAATTGAATCACTTCAAATCCCTTGTGAGTAAATTATGGAAAAATAAATAGAAACGAATGGGTCAGTTTTGGGATCTCCCAGCAACATCCTGATGGATATCCTAATACTCATATCTGTAGGAACATAGTGTTTCGTTCTTTTCACCACGATTTTTCTGCAAATGATTTGATTTGTGGGAGAAAGGAGGTTACATAAATCATTTAACTTCTCATTAGAACAGGTCTTTGGGGGCTGAAATTTTCCGTATTTAAAAACTAACCTCAAATTTGTCAACCACTAAATTCTTTAAGATGGTTATCTTAGACAATGAATAGGGAAAATTGTATTCCTGAGATTTTAGGGTAAAATCTTACAGTCTTTGAACTAGTTCTGTATATTAATAGGTGTTTGGCCAACTACTGAGGTAGGTGGGGATGGTATAGAGTGGGAGCTTGGGGAAATAACATTTGCTTTATTCTTATCAGTATAGGAAAAGGCTCTGTCGTGGGACAACATACAGTATGTTGTCAGTTAAGCTAGTGATGTAATCTTTTGTGCTCTCCAAGCAGTAGGAACCTAGCAAGAGATTTGCTGTCTTTGTCATCAGAAAGTACAGTATGTTTATGGAGAAGAATTAGAATGGTAGGCATGCAAGGTGTGAGATAGGGGTAATTAGGTTCAAAAGATAAATGCACATACCCTTGATGATTGTACACAGTTTAAGTGACAGCTCTGAATAAATGCTCTTATTTTCGGTAGACTTCATGGGAGACTGTAGGAGGGAAGAAGAAGAATTTTGGAAAAGAAAGTTCAGAAAACAAAGAGAATAGAGAGAAGAGAAGTGAGAGAGAAGTGAGCCGTGGACGTGGAAACAACAACCGGAAAGTAAGAGGTGGCAATCGTGGGAGAGAGTGTAAGTACAGACCTTTTAGCCTCAGCTTTGCTTTATGAAAATTTTCATGCATACTAAAAAGCTGTGAGAATGATTCAATGAATGCCCATAAATCCATTTCCTTAATGCAATATTTGTTAATATAAGTAACACTTAGCTACAACTGAGTAGTTTGTTAGAAACCCAGCTAATGCAGTTTCATATTAGCACTGACCTGGGCTGTAGGTAGTTCTGTTGTGTCTTAAGACTGCCTCCTCTAATCTAGTGCATCTCCTAATTTTAAAGAAGGGTTTTTTTGTTGGCTGATAGATAAAACTATTTATTCTTCCCTACTTATGGATATTCATGGTATTTGCAGAGTTTAAGAGGAAAGTTGTTGAATAGGAAGATTTTTCTCAATACCTTCCATTCAACTCAGGTTTTGGCATCATTCACCCAGAACAACACTACCTTCTGTGCAGGCATACCAAAGTAGCTAAATTATGGATGAATAGAATATAAATATTTAACATGTCCGCTTACAAACTTTCGCTAGTTTATTTATTCCACAGATGTTTATCGAGTGTCTACAATGTAGAAGATATTCTTAAAGGTGTACAGCAATGAAGAATACAGAAATCTTTGCCCTTCTAAGACTTTTTAAAAATATATATACTTTTATTTATGTATTTATTAGGCTGTGCTGGGTCCTAGTTGTGGCATTCCAGATCTTTAGTTGCAGGCATGTGGGATCTAGTTCCCTGACCAGGGATTGAATCTGAGGCCCCTGCATTGGGAGCACAGAATCTTAGCCACTGGACCACAGGAAAGCCCCTGCCCTTCTAAGACTTTGCAGGGAGGTAGTGTGAGATGTGGAGAAGGTGATGGCACCCCACTCTGGTACTCTTGCCTGGAAAATCCCATTGACAGAGGGGCCTGTTGGGCTGCAGTCCATGGGGTCGCTCAGAGTCGGACACGACCGGGCGACTTCACTTTATTTTTTCACTTTCATGCATTGGAGAAGGAAATGGCAACCCACTCCAGTGTTCTTGCCTGGAGAATCCCAGGGACGGGGGAGCCTGGTGGGCTGTCGTCTATGGGGTAGCACAGAGTTGGACACGACTGAAGCGACTTAGCAGCAGCAGTGTGAGATGTAATAATAAAAAAGAAGAGTAACATTTTATGTTAATATGACAGTATTTTAATGGCGTTATGTAGAAATTATGTTCTGGGGAAAAACAAAGGGAGAGAGATGGGAATTACAAATAGGGGTTTGACAAATTTAGAGAGTAGCCATGGAAAGCCTCACTAACAGCTTGCAGAGTTAAGCCCTGAAAGAGGGGAGCAAGCTGTGCCAGTATTGTTCATAAAGATTCTATGTTATATAGAGTCACTAATGCCAATATAGGAACGAGGAGAAGAAAAGACTGTGTTAACAGTTAATTTCCCCAAGAACTCAGTATTCCCTTGGTATTGCAGTTGGCTAGTCTTTGCCTTTCCAGGCTTTGAACTTGACCAGTGAGCAAATTTTCTTGCATATCGTTGCATAACAAAGGTAATTTTTTGGAAGTAAACTTAACCTTATGTGATGGAAAGTCCAAACAAAAAAAAAAGTAGTATGTCATTTTGATTTCTTTTTGAATTTTCACCTACAAATTAAGCAAGTTCTGCTGTCAGTTTTTTGAGCCACTCTGGCTTGGTTTTGTTTATCATATTTTCCAAACCCTTTGGTTAAATTTTAACCTTTTTTAAAACACCTTTTTGTTGTTGTTGTTGAGGGGCAGGAGGAGTCTTTTTGTCCTTGTCTTTAGTAGCTGTTTGCTCTTTTTCACTTTAGTTAGAGGTGAAGAGAACGGAATTGATTGCAATCAAGGGGACAAGCCTTCAGATCGAGGCAAGCGAGCTCGTGGTAGAGGTAAGAGAATGAGGAGGAAGGAGACACTTGTGATAGGGAGAAGGAGGCAGGCTGTTCATATGCTCAGTTCACTGAGGGCAGTGTACTGTGAAAGAACGGTTGATGTGAAATCTTTTGATTCATTTACTGATGCCTATAAGTGAAATGTTTGAATTATATAATTTTGAGGAACCCTATTGGTTGTTTTCAGATGAGCTGAGAAAGGCCCTTTGTGTGAATAATTTAAAATTTGAACCTCTGACCAAAAAGTTATTAAGTTCTCCTGTGTTGGACTTTAACAGATGTGTTTTACCCATATGGTAATAGTTTTAAAATCATTTGCCCATTGATTACCCCCATCCAGTGTTTTCTGTTAGTGATCATTTCTTTGCATTTATTAATTTGGGATGTCATTAAGCCACTTCAAGAATGTAGTTCCACATATTTAGAGTTGTAACTGAATTTTCTTAGGGCTCTAAAAATCAAGATACATAATGTAATAGGAATATCTTGTTTTGGTTCAGTAAAGCTACCTGAATTGACCGATATTTTGTTTGATCCATTGTTCCACTCAGTTGTGACTGTTCTCCAAATGTGCATTTTACAGTGGCAGAATTTCTTTTAATCAGAAATATTAGGGATAGAAATTAATGTAGGTATACTGCATATGCTATGAATTCCCTTGGCTATTCATCCAGTTATCATTTACTAAATTTCTACTATCTGGGCCAAAAGTAAATAATTTTCAGAGATCAGAAAAGGGCAGAATTATACTAATTTGTTGGGCACAGTGAAAAGAAGGTTGTGCTTTAAAAACAGATTTCAATTGTAATTCCCTTTTCTAGATTTTTTCTTATTTCAAGCACAGAGAAAAATGGAGAGAGTAAATGAACCCCGAGGCCCTTCATGTTTAGTCAGTAATGTTTAAGGATTTTAGCCATATATGCTCTATATATCTCTACCTTTCTTGTCTGTAGAAATATTTAAAGTAGATTTTTGTGGATATTTTATCATATATTATTGTGGTAAGCACCTCTAAAAAATGTATGTGATTTTATATGTAACCATGATGCTGTTTTCACACTTAAAAATATTATCTAATAATCTGTACACAAAGTTTCCTGATTATTTTAAAAATGACTTTGTAATTGATTTATTTTTCTTAAAAAAGTTTTTTTATTTGGCAGTATCAGGTCTTATTTGAGAGCAAGGGGGATCTTTCTTTGCAGTGTGTGGGCTTCCCTCTCTAATTGTGGTGCTCTGACTCCAGAGTGCTCAGCCTCAGTAGTTAACGTGATGCGAGTTTAGCTGCCTTATCACATGTTGCACAACCAGTGCTTCAAAAGTTGAACAAATTGGGCTCTGAAGTTTTGCCTCATGCTCCATACTCACTGACCTCTCGCCAATCGACTACCACTTCTTCAAGCACCTCGACAACTTTTTGCAGGGAAAATGCTTCCACAATCAACACGAGGCAGAAAATGATTCCCAAGAGTTCATCAAATTCTGAAACACGGATTTTTACGCTACAGTAATAAATTTATTTCTCATGGCAAAAACATGTTGACTGTAATAGTTCCTATTGTGATTAATAAAGATGTGTTTGAGCCTAGTTACAGTGATTTAAAATTCATGGTCTAAAACCACAATTACTTTTCTACCAACCTAATAGTTACTGGATTACACAATATACACAGAAGTGCTCAGGGTATGGTTTTGACATTTTATTTTAAAACAAAAAAACAGCAGAATTTTGTAGAGTGTTTACCCAGAGTCCCCAAACTTTTTAATATTTTGCTGCATTTGCATTGTCATTTTCTCTCTATGTACATACTATTTTTTTTCCTGAAACCATTGTGTGTGCATTTCAAACATAATGCCATTTTACCCCTAAATATTTCAGTGTGTAAACTCCTAAGAAAAAAGATACTGCTTATAGAACTACCTTAAAATTATAAAATCAGGAAATTACTGTTGTTACAATCTATTTGGCCTTATTCAAAACTTTCCAGTTATCCTGCTAGTGTCCTTAGTAGCAAGCAAATATTCTGGTCCAGTATCCAGCCAAGATCACACACAGCTTTTATTTCCCATGTCTGTTTACTGTTCAATCTAGAACAGTTTATCTGTCTGGAATAGTCTTCCTTTGTCTTTCATGGCCTTGATGACACTTTGGAGCATCTCTTTTGTAAAAAGACCTTCATTAACAATCTGAGAAGTTTCCTTATGATTAGATTCATGTTACTGGTTTTTGGTAGGAATGCCACAGAATGATATAGCTATCTTTCTCAGTACATCATATTAGAGGGTACACGATACAGATTTATCTCATTACTAGTGATGTTAGCTTTGATTACTTAAGGAAAGTGGTTTCTGCCAAGTTTCTCCTTTGTAAAGTTACTCCTTCCTTCCTTGTAATTAATACATATTTTTTTCAGGGGAGTGCTCTGAGACTGTAAATGACCATTTTCCCATCAGACTTTTCTTCACTGGTATTAGAATCCATTAATTTTTTCCTGAAATAATTATTGTGGCACATTTATAATCAGACTTTTTTGCTAAAGAAAAGCTAATATATGAGACATGATGATAGACTCTGTGATTTCTTCCTCTTTGAATTCCTGGGGCATTTGCTGTTGTCATTTGACTCATTTATGCTACTTTACAGTTGGGGAAGATTATTCCTATCTTTCTGTAGATGAAGCCTGAACCAGGGACAACTTGCCTGAGTCCTAAGTCTCTGAGTGAAATAATCCCCAGAGATGCCCTGTTGGGCTGAACTGGTCTCTGGGCAGGTGGCCAGCTCATCGTCAACACAGCAGCCATCTTTATCATTGAACCAGCTCTGAAAATCTGGGAACTTTTGCCAGTACAAAAAACTTTAGAACTAACTTTAAACTTTAAAATCTTTAACATCTTAAAGATCATGACCTGGAGTGTGCAGTGATAAATTCAAGTCCACACAGTTTCTGGCAGATTTGGCTGTTATCAAAGCCCTGCTTACAGTCTCCTGGGGATGAGAGAGGGATTGCTTTCTACTTATTTTTCTTTAGGTTGCACATGTTTGGTCCTGGGGGAATATCTGTTATTTGGATTTGCCTCTTCTAGTAAAGATGATTAGGTGTCCTCTGTGTTTTGGCTTTTTTCAAGGAAAGTGAGCAACTTTTTTACTCTGGTTCTCAGTGTAATACATAATATTAAACAATTAAAAATTTGAGCAGTTATTCAACATAGATGTAGTATAGAGTCCCTAGAGAGACCTATATGAGTAAAGTTTTAGCATTTATCATAACGTTGATTTATTCTTTATGATTATCTACTTTAATCTTGTTTTTCTCTATTTTATGAACCCAGGTCTGTCTTCTGAGCTGTTAGATGAAAACAGGTATTTGTACCAGGTCACGATAAAGGGAAATGTATACATATCAAAAACAATATTGCTAGTAGCATTACTAGCCAGGTGAAAAGGAGAGAACAGTTTTGTTAGCTTGTTAAAATGTACGTGAATATGGATTTTATTTGTATTTTTTAAATGTGTTTCTATTTAATTTGGCTGCACTAGGTCTTCGCAGCATGTGGGACCTTACATCTTCATTGTGGCGTGCGGGTTCTTTTAGTTGCAGCATGCACATCTTTAGCTGCAGCACGTGGGCTCTAGTTCCCTGACCAGGGATGGAACCCAGGCCCCTGAATTGCAAGTATGGTGTCTTAGCCTCTGAACCACTGGGGAAGTCCTGGATTTGATTTTTGAAAATCTGCTGAAGATATTTGGGTTGTACCTGTTTTGTAGTTGGGTACGGCTGCTGCTGTCTGGGGACATGGAGATATGTAGTTGGTATTGACTTTTTCCAGGGAACTCGCAGGATTTCTTGAGTTTTGGTCCTTAGATTATGTTTTTCTTTTATAAATTTCTTTCTTTTCTTTCATGTACATATTGCTTTCTGGCTCAAAGATTAGATATTATTTAATGATGTCTTAGCAGAATCATTTTTTTAAAATTTACCACTATTAATATTTAACCACTTGTTGGTACCTTTTGTCACACAGTATGCCATTGAATGGGTGCACTTATCAAGAGCAGTTGTATTGTTTAGATTTCTTCACTGGTAACAGTGTTTATTGTAGCCTAAAATGTTTTACATACTCTACAACTCACCCATTTAAATTACATATTTCAGTGGGTTTTAGTATATTTATAGAATTATGCTAGAGGCAGGTTTTATTTTCTTGGGCTCCAAAGTCACTGTGGACAGTGACTGCAGCCATGAAATAAAAAGACGCTCCTTGGAAGAAAAGCTATACAAATCTAGACAGTGTATTAAAAAGCAGAGACATCACTTTGCTGACAAAGGTCAACTATAGTGAAAGCTGTGGTTTTTCCACATTTCTGTACGGATGTGAGAGTTGGAGCAAAAGAAGGCTGAGCGCCAAAGAACTGATGGTTTCAAATTGTGCTGGAGAACACTCTTGAGAGTCCCTTGGACAGCAAGGAAACCAAATCAGTCAATCCTAAAGGAAATCACCCTGATTATTCATTGGAATGACTGATGATGAAGCTCCAGTACTTTGGCCACCTGATGCAAAGAGGCTGCTCATTGGAAAAGACCCTGATGTTGGGAAAGATTGAGGGCAGGAGGAGCAGGGGCGACAGAGAATGGAATGATTGGATTGCTTCAGCAACTCAACAGACATGAGTCTGTGCAAACTCCTGGAGATAGTGAAGGACAGGAAGGAAGCCTGGCATGCTGCAGTTCACGGGGTCGCAAAGAGTTGGACAGGACTTAGTGACTGAACAACAACAACAATACAATTATGCAGCCATCACCATAATCAAAACTATTGATTCCCAATTCCTTCCTCTTCCTCACCACTCCAATCCCAGCAATAAACAACTGGTAATCTGCTTTCTGTGTTTATAGATTTGTCTGTTCTGGACATACAATGTAAATGGAATCTCGTAATATGTGCCCTTTCTGACTGGCTTCTTTGACCTAATGTAATGTTTTAAAGGTTCATTGATGTTCTACTTCATATCAGCACAATTTTGTAGCATGTGTAAGCACTTCATTTCTTTTTATAGCCAAATAATATTCCATTTTATTATATACTAAGATTTGCCTTTTTTTTTTTTTTTAAAGCTTATATGGTGACTCTCCTCTTCCCATCTTATCGTCCTTAACTTTAAGGATAAATTATCTTATTCCTAAATTTTGGGTTGTAATCTTGCCCAAACTTGTACATTGAAAGCTTTCTTTTTTTTAACTCCAGTTTCTGACCTTCTTTTAGACTGTGGTATGCTGTGTAAAGTCTTAACTTTGCCTTTTGATGATATTAAAATAGACATTTCTAATAATAGGCATTATTAGAATTCTACTTTTTAGGACATTTCCCTCTGTTCCCCTGACTCTTGTAGATTTTTGTCAAGACCATATTTTTTAATAGTTTACCTTGGACTACTGGATAAGTTAACTGTACATGATTAAATATACATTTAATTGTATTAGTATGGTGAATATATCCCTTGACAACAACTTTTCTCTGAATTTGAGTACTCTTAAGTACTAAATGAGAAGGCAGTGGCAGCCTACTCCAGTACTCTTGCCTGGAAAATCCCATGGACGGAGGAGCCTGGAGGGCTGCAGTCCATGGGGTCGCTGAGGGTCGGACACGACTGATCGACTTCACTTTCACTTTTCACTTTCACGCATTCATTGGAGAAGGAAATGGCAACCCATTCCAGTGTTCTTGCCTGGAGAATCCCAGGGACGGGGGAGCCTGGTGGGCTGCCGTCTATGGGGTCGCACAGAGTCGGACACGCCCCCATCACAGAGGGGCACTGCTGCTTCTGCTAAGTCACTTCAGTCGTGTCCGACTCTATTTGACCCCATAGACGGCAGCCCACCAGGCTCCCCCGTCCATGGGATTTTCCAGGCAAGAGAACTGGAGTGGGTTACCATTGCCTTCTCCAAAGTGACTTAGCAGTAAGTACTAAATGGAATCATGAAATATTTGTCCTTTTGTGACTGGCCTGTTTTCACATAGCAAAATATCCACAAGTTTCAGTCATATTGTAGCATTTATCAAGATTTCTTTCCTTTTTTGAAAAAGAATTACTTATTTTGGCTAGGCTAGGTCTTTGTTGCTGTGAGGGCTTTCTCTAGTTGGGGCAAGCTGGGGGTACTCTGTAGTTGTGGTGCATGGGCTTCTGGGTTCTAAGTTGTAGGCTTCAGTAGTTGCAGCTCCCGGCTCTAGAGCACAGGCTCAATAGTTGTGGTGCACGAACTTAGTTGCTCCACAGTATGTGGGATTTCCCTGGACCAGGGATGGAACCTGTGTTTCCTGCAATGTGAACATGGGTGTACAGATCTCTCTTCAACACTCTGCTTTCAATTCTCTTGGAGAGATATATATACATACACACACACACACACACACACACACAGATATATACACACACACACACACAGAGATATACACACACATACACACACACACACCCCCCCAGAAGCAGAATTACAGAATCATACACTTTTTTTTTCCCTTAAATTTTTTTTTATTCTACATCGGACCACAGTTGATTTGGGCTTTCCTGGTGGCTCAGTGGTAAAGAACCTGCCTGCAGGGGAAACAGGTTCCATCCCTGGGTCAGGATAATCCCCTGGAGAAGAAAATGGTAACTCACTCCAGTCTTCTTGCCTGGAAAATCCCATGGACAGAGAAGCCTGGTGATCTATAGTCCATGAGGTCATAAAGAGTCTGATACCACTTAGCAACTAAACAACAACAGTTGATTTACAATGCTGTGTTATTTCAGGCATACAGCAGAGTGATTCAGTTATACATATATCTATTCTTTTTCCAATTTTCCTCCCGTTTAGGTTATTACAGAATATTGAGAGTTCCCTATGCTATAAGGATCATATAATTCTATTTTTAATTTTGAGGGGAGTTGCCAAACGTACTGTTTTCCACAGTGGCTACACTATTGTACATTCCCATCAAACATACAGAGGCTTCAATTTCTCTGTGTTCTTGCCAACACTTGCTATTTTCTGTCTCCTCCACACCCCCACCTCAGCCATTGTAATTGGTGCTGCGTTTACATAATGATTAGTGATGGTGACAATATTTTCATGTGCTTATTGACCATTTTTACATCATCTCTGAAGAAATATCTATTCAAGTCCATTCCCCACCCACCACGCCTTTTTTTTTTTTTTTTTTTTAAGAATTTTGTTTATTTTTGACTGTTCTGGATCTTCATTGCTGAGAGTGCTTTTCTCTGGGTGGGGCTACACCTCTGGTTGCCATGCATGGGCTTCTTATTGCGATGGCTTCTCTTGTTGCAGAGCACAGGCTCTAGGGCATGTAAGCTTGAGTAGTTGCGGCCCTTGGGCTCAAAAGTTGTGGCACACAGGCTTAGTTGCTCCATGACATTCGGGATCCTCCCAGATCAGGTATCAAATGTTTGTCTCCTGCATTGGCAGGCAGATTCTTTACCACTGAACCACCAGGGAAGAGCCCCCTTATGCATTTTTTAATCTGGTTATTTGTTAGTAGTAGAATTTTGTTATGTATTCGTGATGTTACTTCCTTATCAAATGTATAATATGCAGATATTCTTTGGGTTGCCTGTTTACTCTGTTCATGTCTTTTGATTCACCTGTTTAAAATCTAATTTTTTCCTCTCGCCTTTGATTCTGGGGGTCATATCTAAGAAATTATTACAAAATTCACTGTAATAAGCTTTTGCTGTATATTTTCTTCTAAGGGTTGTATAGTTTTAACTCTTGGGTTTAGTTCATTAATACACAATTTAGGATTCAATTAAGAAAAACCAAAGAGTCACTGAATAAAACTATTTCTTTTGCTTGCTTGCTGTCTTGTTTGCTGCCCTCTTGGTCATTTATCAAAAATCTTACTATTAAAAATGGTATTTAATATACCTTCAGCTTCCTTAGTAGATCCTCTTTTTGTTTTTCCTTTCATTTTATAGTAGAGGCTTATGATGCCATGGTGTTTACACTAGATGTGTTCAAAAAGATCCAGAATTTTTAAAAGTATAACCTGCCTATGTTAAGCTGAAGTATATGACAAATGTTGTACAAGCAGAATTAAATTCTTTTCTCTCCTTTGAGCTCAATAGGCATTTGTGTCATCAGGGACCTGCAGATTGCGTGTACTGGTTGGGAATGTTGGTGCTGTTAGGAGCAACGTCAGTAATGTTTGGGCAAGTGTGTAAGGGATGAAGTTAGTAGAGTTATAGTTGTGTGGAACGTAAATATTATTTTTATACTTTTTTGTTTTTAAAGGATTTGGGCGTGGCAGAGGGAGAGGGGCAGGAAGATTCTCAACCCAAGGCATGGGGTAAGTCTTAGCTATCCTGTTTTTGAATTTGCTACCTTCTCTTTTTGTTATCTCTAAGGCTTTCCTTCCCCTATCCTGTACCCGATTAACCGTCCTGGTGAGTCAGATGTTTTCTATATTTAAAAAGAGAAAATACTAAAAAAATGAAATAGAACAAATGAGATTGTATTGCAGTAAGCCTTAGAGTGATTTTTTAGTCCTGGGTTTATTGACATTTTGGATTGGATAATAGTTTATTGAGGTGGTGGGGTTCCCTTTACATTGTAGGATGTTTAGCAACGTCCCTGGCCTCTCCCTACTAGATCCCAGTAGCACCCCTCCTCAAGTTGTGACAGTCAAAAATTTCTCCAGACATCGCCAAATGTTCCCTGGGAGGGAGGTGCACAACCACCCCAGTTGAAAACCATTGCTTAAGAATTATGTTGGTAAATCCAGCAGTTGTCTTTGAATGGTAAGTAAATGCAATGTTTCTTTTTTTTTAATGAAGAACAATCATTTTTATCTTGAATTGTAATACTGAAAGATGAATATATTATTTTTAAATAGATGGTATAGTCAGTTATTTATTCATTGTTTCTGGTTATTCTTTCACTTTTTCCTGTTATCTAAAGCATTAGCTGCCACCCCCCATTATAAAAAGTATTTAAGCATCTTATAGACGCCATAGGTAGATGATAGTCAAGAAACGAAAAGTCCTTTGTTTGTCCATAGCTTCCCGGCAGTACTGTTTTGGGTCACTGCCTAGAGATGGTGACTCTTGCCATCTCTTTTCTGCCTGAGCTCCCTGTGGACAAAAGAAGGATGAAAATGCAGGAAGCAAATTGGCTGGAACATTTGGACATATATGCCCAGCCTCGTAGCTTTGAAGGATTTTGTAGATTTTGTCCTCCACTTCAGAAAAAGTGCTGTTGTGATTCTTTTTGTCAGTGACACCCCAATAATGCTAAAATATTTTTTTATAAGTTGTGAAAATTTTGGCGATGTTATTTAATTTGATTGTAGTTAGGCATCTCATGCAGGAGACCGTGGTTCAATTCCTGGCTTGGAAAGATCCCCTAGAGAAGGGATAGGCTACCCACTCCAGTTTTCTTGGGCTTCCTTGGTGGCTCAGATGGTAAAGAATCTGCAGTGTGGGAGACTTGGGTTCGATCCCTGGGTTGGGAAGATTCCCTGGAGGAGTGCGTGGCAACCCACTCCAGTATGCTTGCCTGGAGAATCCCCATGGACAGAGGAGCCTGGCAGGCTACAGTCCATGAAGTCGCGTAGAGTTGGACATGAGCAACTAAACACAGCACAGGCATCTGAATCATGGGTATTTAGGGTTTTTATTTAAAAAGAAGCACTGAGCAAAATGTTTTCTTTTTATTTGTATCCATCTAAACAAAATGAGTCATTTATTGTAAAAGGTTCAAAGCCAATTTGGATTTTGACTTGGGAAGAAAAGACCTGTTGCCTATTTAGGTCTAGGCTTAGTTGGCATGGGGTGGGTGGGTTTTTCGTTAGAGCCTTTACCCTGCCTAGAACTATTATAGGTCTCCACGCCTGCTTTAGGATGCAGAGGACAACAATTTAGGCGAGTAGAAGCATCATATAAGAGTGTATGGAAGTCCCTAGTCAGCCTCTGCTTTTTAAAGCTCTAGATTCCAATGGCCAGAAGAATTGGCTTATGGTTAAATAGGAGAAGGAAGATGAAGTCTCTTACAGTGGTCAGGGAAGATGATATACAGTTAATTTTGTGATTATTTCATTTGCCTTTATTTTTTATTTCAAACCCAAGGACATTTAATCCTGCGGACTATTCAGATTCTCCATCTATAGATGGGTGTGGGACAAAACCAGTAGTTTGGGAAGCTGCTCAGAATGGTGCAGATGAGGGAACTGGTAAGTGTCTGTCCTCACCAGAGATGTATTTTAATTATTTGAGCTCTTAATAACCAAAGATGACATCCAAGTGTGCTGGTGGAGAAAAATGAAAAACAGGCAGCTATTCTTCCTCTGAGGCTACTCTTAGCTGGTCCTTAGCTCCAAAGTTTCTCATTTACAAAGCTTCTTGATGATAAGGTATGTGGTTTTTTTCCTCTTTTGCACTCTGAAGAAGATGCTGTAACAAACCTGTGTAAGGCAGTACAAACCCACACTCAGATCTTGGTGTCAGAGATACAGAGAATAATTTCTTAGTGGCAGACTTCAAACAAAGTATTCACTCTTCATAGCGGTGAACACAAGTATGGCCGGATTAAGAGGTTGATGGTGGTAGGTGAGTTCAGGGTAATAGTTGCTTTTGCAGGTTTTTTTGTATCCTAAAACTTTAGGGTTATTTGTTTACTGAAGTTCATAGATAAATACTTGTTAATTGGCTTATTTATTTAATAGAACTCTTTTGAATATTCCTGATAATATATGTTGATAATATATATTAATTGCTGTGATTATATTTGTAAAAACATACTTTGATACTTCATGAATTATAATCCCATATATAAAATCATAGCTCAGTAATTACCTGAAAAAGACAGTGGCACCATCACAGGAGCACGGAAAACTAGGAATCAAATATACCATGGAGAGGACCAACAAAAGTTATAAAAATGGGAGTGAAAGGTTGTTGTTGAGCTGTGAAAGACGCTGGGATTCTTGGCCTCCGGAGGAGAGGAATTCAATCTGGGGCCAATGACGAGGCTTGATCGCTCAGAGCTTTTGTGTAATAAAGTTTTATTAAAGTATAAAAGAGATACAGAAAGCTTCTGACATAGACATCAGAAGGGGGCAGAAAGAGTGCCCCCTGCTAAGTCTTTAGCCAGGTGTTTTATGTCTGTTAGAAAGTTACTAATCAGATAATAGAGACACCTCAAGGCTGATGGAGTTTCACCAGCCCCTCTCCTACAACATGCATTTTTGAGATAGGATGGCACGAGGTGTGTCATCCCCCAGCCATAAAACAATTGATATGAATACTGGTTTGTTGATCTGTATCAGCCAAAACTTAGTCTTAGGTGGAACCATTTTGAAGAAAGGCAAATTCCAGAGCAAATACATAGTTTCATTAACATAGCTTAAGAAAAACATTTCCATAAAAAATTGCATTGGTTAGCTCAACGTTTGAGAAAAGTTAAGTTCAGGTGGAACCAGGTGTCGTCATGGCAACACAGAATTTTAAGAGAAAAAAAAGTCTTAGACTTGTTTGTTGCCTCCTGTCGCTTAAGGGAGAGAAAAACGTCTGACACTTGCAGTCTATTTCCTCTTTTTGGAGACCCTCTGGCCTTCCTGCCTGTTACCCTCTCAGTAGTTTGAAAATACTAGTAAAATTGATAAGTTTATCATGAGACTGATCAAGGAAAGCAGAAGAAACATAATTGGTTGTAGGAATGAGAAAAGGAATATTGATATTATTATAATCTATTATAATTAATATCATAGCTATTAAAATTGTCAAGATATTTTGTTGATAAGTTTCTTTCCAACATTTGAAATTATAGATTAATCATATTCTTCAGCACAAATGTAAAAATTTTAAATCACAATATTGGAAAACAATTCAGTAAACTAGAAAAAGGATATATCATGGCCATGTTAAGTTTAAACTTGATATTTTAACATTTAAAAAATAAAACTACTCCTAGATACATACCGGAGAGAATGGAAGATACAGGTTCACATAAAAGCCACATGTTCTTCAATGGATGAATGAGAAAGAAAAATTATCCAGATTAGTCAGATAGAAGCAGAAGTAGATCGGTAGTTGCTGATGGCTGGGAATGTTGGGAGAAATGGGGGTGGCTGCGAATGGGTTCTAGAGTTTTTTTGGAGTGATGAAAGTATTCTGGAATAGGTAGTTGTGATTGTTGTACACCTTGTGAATAGACTGAAAACTAATCAGTCCTGTGCCTTAAAAGGGTGGATTCAAAAGTCACAGCAAACTTCACAATAATTAGTGAAGTATAGAATATCCTTTTGTAACAAGATAAAGGACCTTAACTTTTTAAAAAATATTTATTTTTAATTGAAGGATAATTGTTTTATAGTATTGTGTTGGTTTCTGCCAAACATCAACATGAATCAGCCATCGGTATGCATATATTCCCTCCCTTCAACCTCTCTCCCCATCCCAGCCCTTTAGGTTGTTACAGGGTCCCAATTTGAGTTCCCTGAGTCATTGAGCAAATTCAAGGGGCTTACTTTTTTTTTTCTTTTAAATAAAGGCAAAAGATTTAGTCAAAACTGAAGAGAAACAGGAGGATTGCCCTCATTATTTCTGAACCATTGAAATAAAGAATGAAAAAGAAAAGGATTGGAAAGGAAGGGAAAAACCTGTCATCTCTGGCACTGATACAAATAATCTATAGAAAAATTAATGAAATTAGTTAGAAAGCTTTAAATGATGTAGCTAGTTCACTTAACAGGTAATATTTCTATAATCAACAGAGAAAATGGGGGGGGGAAGTAGCTTCAAAAAACGTCAAATGCCTGTGAAGTCTAATGATATGCAAAATAAGACTTCTATCTATGCAAATGCAAAATATAAAATCTTACAGTAAAATGTAAAAATTGAGTGTCTGAAGAAACATTAATGAGCAGAAGAACTACCATTTATAGTAATACAAAAGCATGAAGCTCCTTGGTCTAAATCTGACAAAGTATGTGTAAGATTTGTATGTCAAAAATTATGCAACATGAAGATAAATATCAAAGATGATCTATAAAGGAGGTGAGATAACTCAGAGGTGTTTTTGAGTTGGAAGACTCATAAATGTTATTGATATGTTACTGATACATCATTGATATTGTTATTGATACGGCATTTCTCCCCATATTGATACATAGGTTTGAACATACACGTTTGTTCAAAATCGTAGTAGGATTTTTTTGTGTCAGTTGATTCTAAACTTGATTCTGAAATTTTTATAGTAAAGTATAGGTGTGAACATAGTCCAAACAGTTTTGAAAACTAACAGCATTCAAAGACTCACACTCCATGATTTCAAGAAATTACCCTAAAGTTACAGTAATCAAGACTGTGGAATTGGAAAAAGCATAGAGATAGATCAATTACATAATAGCAAATCTAGAAATAAACCCACAGATACAATTGGTTTTGGACAGATGTTCCAAGACAATTCAATACAGCATACATTATACTGTATATTAAAAAAATAATCAAAAGTGGATAATAGCTATAGATGTGAAAGCTGAAACCACAACTTCAAAAGAAAATACTGGGGCAAATCTTAGCCACCTTGGATTAAGGAAAAATTTCTTATATAGGACATAATAAGCATGAGTCTAAAAGAAAAACATGGTTATTCAGAAGAAAGCAGAATGGAAGACCAAGGCATAGTTTAGGAGGAAATATTTATTTAAAACCTCTACTTGAAAAGGGACTTGTATTACAGAATGTATAAAGAATTCTCAGAAGTCATTAAGAAGAAAACAAGTAACCCAATGAAAATAGCAATTAAAACAACAGCAGATGAAAAAGTTGTGAAAATGGATGGTGATGATGGCTATACCACATTGTGATTACTCAATAGCAGTGAATTGTACACTTGGGAAAGGTTTGTTGTTCAGTTGCTCAGTTGTGTTCGACTTTTTGTGACCCCATGGATTATAGCACACCAGGCTTCCCTGTCCTTCAGGGTTAGTTAGCATGGTAACCCTAAAAAAGATTAGCATTAGGTAAATAGTAAATACTATTTACCACATGCACACTATTTTACCACAGTAAAAAACTGACATAGAATAGTATACACATTTTGTATCTATGGCAGTTGTTTTGCTATTAAATTTTACTGGAATTATTTGAGGTGTAATCATCGGGAAAACTGAAGCGAGGATAACGTCTTATGAATCTGTAATTATTTCAAAATAATAAAAAATGAGCAAAAGATTGGAACAGATGCTTCATAAAGGAAGACACATGGATTGCAATAAGCAAACAAAAATGTGCTCATCATCATTGGGGATGTCATTGGGGAAATACAAATTTACAGTGAGTGTGCATGCTAAGTAGGCTACCTCCATTCATCCACTAAAATAGCTTTGAAACTGACAGTACCAAGTGTTAGTGAAGGTGACGGTGTAATTCGAACTTATTCCTGGTGTGAAAGCATACATAGAGATGCTATACAGTCTTAAAATCTCAACCCTGGGTTTTTACTGAAAAGAAATGAAAACACATCCATACTAAGACCTGCCTGTGATGTTTATAGTGGCTTTACTTAGAACCTCCACTGAGTTTTAAATTGGATGTTTGAAACAATATTGAATTAATCCATTAACTGCTACTTTTCTGTTTTCTTATTCCTCCTCCTCTTCTTCCTTTTCCTTTTGTCTTTATTTCTTCCCTCTCATCCCTCTGGTTTTCATTTAGAGTAGCAGATTCCTTCCTGGAAAACATTTAGATAAGCAAAATATGTTTGATGCAAAATACAATGAAAGATGTTGTCATCTGATGGGATTCTGGCTGTTTCGCTAGAAGCCTCACAGACTGGTATTGTCTTGTTGATAACACAATGTTCTGAGTCTAGCCCATAGCTTCATAGAATCAGAAGCCTGACTTGACAGGATGATAATCAAATCCATCCTTAGGGTCAGACTCGAGATTGACCAAAAAAGAAAGACTGAAGGGTAGTCAAAATGCAAATTTATAAATATACTAAAAACATACCATTTAAACAGATTGTAATGTTTTCTTTGACAAGTGGGAAGGGAACTTGGTGAACATGGGAATGAGAACAAGCATAATTGATGCAAATTGAATATTTGAGATCTGTCTGGCTGCTAAGATTCATAGTTGGGCCATAGCAGTCTGTCATAGCATGGCTAACAGAAGTTTCTTTTTCTCTGGACACACAGCATATACTTAGCTGTGAGGCTGTCCCCTCATTGTTTAATTTACTTACTAATTTCTCTTCTGATGAATTCCTTCTGTCATCTGATGATAGTTAAAAACTTACATTTTACATTGATCCACAGAACTGGCATCAGATGCTCAAAATGTAGCTCAGAATCTATCAAACAAAAATTCTTTTGGAATCAAAGGTATGGATTTTTTAAAAAATTCCTTAGTTAATATTCTTATACAATTCTTTTCAATAATTTCCATTTTTATCAAGGCTAGCTAATAATTCATCAGGTGAGTGTTTGTAAACTATTTCTACAATTTCTTGATAAAATAATCAGCTTTTGATAATGAAAGTGTTTTTCACACTGGCCTTTAGGGCAGTGCGGAGTTTGGATCATTGTTGCTCCTTTTCCTTTAAGTCTGCCTTATATGTGTTTTTGGTAGAGGACTAACATCAAGTTAAACTGAACACAAAGCATACATTTCAGATTATTGTCTTAAGCTGAAAATAAATGAATGTCATTGAATTTTTCTCATAGTTTGAGGTGAAGCTTTATAGGTCTACAATGCGGAATAAGGTCTTCCTGTAAAAATTTTAATATTCCATAGTAAGATTAGGACCTGATTCTATGGTCTTCTCTATCTAATGTCATGTAGTTTTTACAGTCTGTGTATTTAGGGTGGATCACTGCAACAGTTTCGCCCTGGCTGCTGATATGGGCATTCCTCTCTGTTGCCGGACATAACACCTTACCATGTAGGATGTCTGCCTACAACTTCATTCATTGTCTTCTGCCTGCTTTTGAATATACTCAGCTTCTCATCCTCTTCTGGATGGCTTAGTTTGTGTTTTAATTATTTTCATAATACTTCTAAAGTGGTAGGCCAGTCTCTTTACATATCATATATAAGAATGTGTGTTTTAAATTATTAATTACTGAATTGTACACTTAAAACATCTTGCCACAACTTATATTGTTTTTTTGGGGAAAAAAGACATATTCTGAACTTAAGGTTAACTTTAATATATTTTAGTTCTTTGTAATTTCTCATCACTGTTTCTCTCTTCTGGAATATCCTTTCATTATATATCTGGCTATTCAGCCTTCAGGATTTTTGCTGTGATTCATCTTCCCCATAAACTTTCCGTTAGCATTCTAGCTTTCCTTAACTTCTGTGTCCTGCAAATTTCCAGTGTATTAATCAAATTCATGTAATTTATCATTCACATCACTCACTAAATTTTTAATGGTCTTTTCAGTGAGATATTCGATATCTAGCATCAATGCTTTATGTGTAGGCTTTTAACCCAGTATTATTTGGTTGATGACTGATGATGAAGGAGATCCTAAGAACAATTCCATCATACATTGTTTCCTATTATAAAATCTTAGTTGCTTTGAAGGTGAAAGTTTTAGGAATGATTTTTGAGGCAAAGTGTTCCTAAATCTGCTTAGATTGAGCCTCAGTTTTTTGTAGAGTTTGCAGTTTTTGGAGTGTTGTCTCCTGTGATGAATGTGACAGCATGAATTTGGGGTAGGTGGGATGGAGGTGGCACCGAGAACACTATGTACTGACCTGCTTCAAAACTAGCCCACTTTATGAACTTTTTTAAAAATATAAATTTATTTATTTTAATTGGAGGCTAATTACTTTACAATATTGTATTGGTTTTGCCATACATTGATATGAATCTGCCACGAGTGAACATGTGTTCCCCATCCTGAACCCCCTTCCCACCTCCCTCCCCATACCATCCCTCTAGGTCATCCCAGTGAACTTTTAAAATATACATGTACTGAGACAAAAGTCTGGCAGGAAATACATTAGAAGGTTGGAGATTTATGTGTTAGTACTTAAGAAAGGCACTAGTTAGTACTTAAGAAACCATGATGATAGTGAAGTGTAGGTGGATGGCTTGCCTTGGATCCCTTTAACTTCATGTAAAGCATGCTCTAGAGATCTAAGTTCTGGTACTGATTTCCACTTAGGACTAATTGTACCTTGTGTTTTTTAGCTTAAGCTATTATATCTTTCTGCTTTTGTTTATAAAATATTTTAATTCAAAGAGATGTTTTGGGGACACAGAAGTTGATACTTGCTTTGTGACATTTCTGGAGAAATTATGGAAACCATTTAAAGATAAGTTAGCCAAAGCAGTAGATCAGATTATCATTTCAAATATTAAAACATTCCTCTATCAAGTTTTACTATTATTACAAGGGTGCATGCAATAGAGAGGGACAGAAGAGTAGGGAGTGCTTTCCTGTAATGCACGTGCCCCATGATCCACAGTGTTGGTGAGATGTGTGTGGATTTCTCTCACACCAGGGAATGTGTTCACGTTTGAAACATCTCCCTTTTTATAGACACAAAATAGCATTTTGGGGGTAATATTTTATAAGAAGTCATGTTCCATAAATCCATAGATTCTACTTTTGTTTGCAATAATCAGTCTTAAATTAGGGACATCTGTTGAAAGCCTTCCACAGAGAAGCCCTCTTAGGTTTACAGCATCAGTTTAGTTAATAGGTTACTGACATGATAAGGTAGTTAGATCTGTTCAACTGCCTTTTTTCCAGAGGTGTGCCCTTCCTCTTCCCACACACAAACCTCATTGCAGGTCAGATGCTCAATTATTTCCTCCTATTGAAGGAACTGAAAACATTCACACTCCTGCTTCCTGATGGTGGTTACAGTCAGTTTCTTGGTGTGTTTCCTTTTAAAACTGTTTTATCTGGGTATGTGTTTGTACATATGTTTTAAAACAATGGGAATGGACACAGGATCACTAAGCACTAATATCAGCATATCTGAATTCATATACTTTCCTTCTTCAAAGTTTTCTATATAGATGTTTTCTATATAGATGATTATTCTGTAAGAACTGTGTGAACACATTTTCTGTTCCTACTTATCAGGGGTATAGCAACAGACTTTATGTGAACAGGACTAATGCTCAGCTTTGCTGGAGACCTGTTAGGAAATGATACAGTGGAGCTAATATAAAAAACACTTCTCTAAATCTGATAATCTGCCTGAAATGAGGGTCCAAAGCAGAGCTGCCTTATATTGAATTGTGTTCTTTTTTAAATAATGTATCATAAGGATCTCCTTGTTAAATATATTTATTTTGCTGTGCCATAGTTTCTTAAGGCAGTGGATATTAACCAAAAGCAATTTGAGACATGGCTTGTGTGTGTGTGTTTAGTACTTAGCCAAGCTGCATTTGAAAACATGACTGCTTTTCTTGAGATAGGTTAAGAGCCTCATATTTCTTGGATTATAAACTATATTGCTAATGAGATACATGATATATCTTGTGCTGTACACAATGGAGAATCATTTGGAATCAGACCTTATTTGACTTTATGGTGTAAACTGTGATTGTCAACAGGGGCCTGGAAGAATTCTGTGGAAGAGTGGACAGCGGAAGACTGGACTGAAGACGTAAGTGTTTAGCATCAGATGTGACTATCTTTCTTTTGGATTCTGGTGGGAACACATGTACTTTTGAGGAAACCTCGAGATATCTCAATTTTTTTTTTTAAGCAGATGATTTTCAGAAAGATGTTGGTGTTTCCAGATTTTTGAGAAACTTGGTTTTAAAGCATCTGTTTAAAGATGACCAGGCATTAAATAGGAGTGATGTCATTTTTTCACTATCTTTGTTTTATTTGGCCCAATAACCAGCTGATGCTTTTACCCTGGCCTGTGAATGATTATTTACTCTTTATAACCTTTTTACTGAAGGAGAGAGTCTATGTTTTAGGTCTACAGTTGAAATTAACCTCAATAAATCATTCTGGTTCTAGGGCCAAGCAATTCCCCTTTCAACTAGACTGGATCTTTTTGTATTCATTTATTCCACAGACATTTTCGAGTATACTGTACTAGCTTCTTGGTATTAGTAGTATTGATCTTTAAGTTCTGTGTTCAGCATAAGATACTCTTAACTATTTTTCTGTTTCACTCTTAAGGTCCAGAACAGAAGTATGTACATGTTAGAGTTACAGCTGACACTGGGTGGGAGAGAATAAAAGGTTACAAGTACTGACCTTCAAAATTGCATAATATGACCCAGAGTTTTGGATTTTATTTTTCTTTTTGAGATTATCCTCCCTCCCCCATTTGTACTTACATTTTTTTAAAAAAAGAAACAAAACTGCACTTGAGCTTTCTTTTATCACTATTTTATCTGACTTATTAGGGGAGTAAGCTGGATAGGGTGTAAGAAAGGAGAAGGATATACTGCTTTGGAACTTCAGAGACTTAGGGTTTTTTATTTACTTATCCCACATACTAACCATAAGACCTTGGGGTATGATGTCATCAGGTTTTCTGTTACCTGTAATCTGAGGAGAGTGGACGAGATGGGTGGATAATAGAGTCAGTGGAGGGATGGT
Organism: Bos indicus x Bos taurus; assembly: GCF_003369695.1. Taxonomy (NCBI): domain Eukaryota; kingdom Metazoa; phylum Chordata; class Mammalia; order Artiodactyla; family Bovidae; genus Bos; species Bos indicus x Bos taurus. The sequence goes on along the minus strand of NC_040083.1, from coordinate 75,337,892 downwards.
ACCAGTGATAAGAGGAAGTCAGAGTGAGGAACCTGTGGGTACCATACCTTATTTCAAATAGATCTGTCCTAGTTTTACATGCTTTGTGTTACTAGAATTTTTGCTAAGAGTTTGTTGGGAGGAAAAAAAGACTTCCAGAGCTAAAAGCTTTGTCTGGGGCAGCAGGCAGGATAGAAAGCCAACCAGCTATCAGAGGGTGGATGACTTGTATTCATATTCTAGCTGGGTTGACCTATTGACCTTAGATGAGGCATCTTACTTACCTTTCTGAGCCTCCTATTTTTCATCCCTGAAATGATTATCATAATAACCATCCTGCCTAACTGATGGGGTTTTTCTGTGCTTCAGGTGAGGTCGTAAGATGTAAGTCGTCTAATAAGCAGTTCAAATGCACTCACATATAGGTAGTAATACTCTGCTGTGTAGGCTGTATTGTATCACAATAGAATTACTGAAAAGAATTACAGTAGGGAATTTAGACATCTTTTTAAAAATTTTTCCCCCAAACTTTAAACTTTTTATTTTCTATTGGGGTATATAGCCAATTAACAGTATTGTGGTGGTTTCAGGTGAACAGTGAAGAGACTCAGCCATACATATACATATATCCATTCTCTCCCAAACCCCCTTCCCATCCAGGCTAGGATGTATCACTGAGTAGAGTTCCATGTGCTATAAAATAGTGGACATCTTCTTTTCCAGAAAATACCAAAATTACTTAAAAGTTTCTGACATTTACAAAGTAATAGTGATTGAATGGTGAGTAATCTAAAACGCAGACCCCGAGTTCCTTCTAGAGCTTAGGAGGAGAAAACAGTGCAAATTTTCTGTTCTCTAGCGGATTAGATAGGATTTCAGTGATAAATGTATAATAGTTCTTATTTACCTTGAACTTAATATTGTATATTTTAAGGCTTTAGATCATCTGTTACTACTTTTAATGAATTACTCCTTAATTGCTTCTCTCTGTCTTAATTTAGTTCATAAGATTCTTTGAGGCAAAAATAGATTCCTTGGAATTCTTAAGATACTATCTTGAAAGAGAGTGCAGTGCATAGTATAAGCCTTTCTTGTTGAAACAGGATAATGAATTCAGCACTTTTTGTTTTTATGGAAAGTGAACACCTAACTGTTTACTCTGCCCCTACCTTAATATTAATGTCTGAGGAAGTCTGATTTTAAGTCTGAGACACTTAGCATTGTTAAGAATAGCATTTTCATTAGTTTTCAACATTGTCATTACATCAACAGTATTAACCTTTACAAGACCGTGCCCCATTTTGAAAATATAAGTCTGCCTTTCAGCAGTGTCAGTTGAGGTTTCAAGAAATTGTATTCTGTGTGCCTTAAAACAACATGCATGAATCTCAAAATGATTATGTTCAGTGGAAAAAAAAAATCACAAAAAAGATTGTATGTTTAAAAATTCCACTTAAAATTCCTGAAAATACAGCTTAAGCTATAATGACAGAAAACACACCCTGGTTGCCTGGGGACAAAAGTGAGTACTCAAAGAATTGATTACACAGGGACAGGAGCAAACTTTTGGGGTAATAGATATTGATTTTGTGATGGAGTATATATATGACACACCTTATTCAGTTATTCGGTTTGAATATTCAGTTTATTATTTGTGTTATACCTCAATAATATTTTGATAAAAGCAGTAAGGAAATCTATGACTAGTAAATCTATTACTAATAAAATACTAAAGCCACCTGTCTTTGGGAAAAGAGAATGTCAGTAATTTACCTTTTCAAACTTTTCCTACTCCTTTTTGGTGTTTATAGTAACATTAGTGGTAGTTTTTATAGGGGTTCTCATTTAGTATAATGTGAAGTAGAATAGTGAGACTGGGACTTACACTATGATCTGACTTTACTTCACTTTCTTGTCCCTGACGTGGAATCCTTATTGTGGAATTATCCATCTAAAATTATCTTCACCTTAAGAAAATTACATGCCATGATCACTTGTTTCTTTCTTTTCCTTTAGACTGCCTTTTGGGTGAACTAGAAGAAGAATACTGATGACTAGAAATTATCAGGAATTTGTTACATTTTTTGGTTTTATATAAAATAAGATTAAAATATTTTTAATCCTTTTGTTACAGCTTTCTGAAACAAAGGTCTTCACTTCCTCATCTGTTCCAGCAGAGAATCATGTCACACCTGGGCAAAGGTAAACGGTTTTCCCCACCTTTTTTAATTCAGAGCAGAATTAAAATTTCTTGCTGTAGGAGAGTGGTTTTCTTCCTCATATCTCTTTATTTTTTACCCTTTTCTTGAATCTCTTTCTGTTTTTCTCTTTTCTGTCTAAGACTTGTTTTATCCCTTATCTGGTAAGCTGACAGAGCCTCCATAATCTAATTTGTTGTGTCTGCTGTTGAATTAAAATAGCAGTTACGGGTTTCCCAGGTGGCTCAGACGATAAAGAATTGCCTGCCACTGCAGGAGACGTGAGTTCGACCCCTGGGTTGGGAAGATCCCCTGAATTAGGAAGTGGCAACCCACTCCAGTATTCTTGCCTGGAGAATTCCATGGACAGAGGAGCCTGGCGGGCTACAATCCAGGAGGGTTGCAGAGAGTCAACGTGACTGAGAACGTGGTCACACGCATGGCAGCGATAATGTTAAATCTAACAATTTGGTTTTTTTACTTTCGTAACTATTTTTTTGACAGATAAATGTAACAGAAATCTCTTTTGGTTTCTTCATATAATGCCGTTTATTTAGATCTTAGGATAGTACAAAGTTCTCATTTTATATGGGTTCTAATAGTTTTAATCTACTAATTTCATAGATTACAGACAAGGAGGAGCTTTTGGGATGATAGAAACATTGTTAGAGTGTGTGCAGAATTGAATTATTGAAAAGTATTTATTTACATTCTCAGTTTAACAATAACTCTAAAAATCTTTGATTATGGTTTCAAAAAGTAGTGATCTAGAAGGATGAGAGCCTTGATATATATAATACCTAAGCATTGAAGGCAGTTTTGAACCTAACATGCTCAATCTCTTGCTAAATGAGGTGGTGATAAGACTTCATTACAGGGAAATAAAAATCAAAGGTTATGTCTTATAATATATTATTTTGTGACTTGCTCAGAATTTTTCCTTAAATGGATGTATCTTCTTCATTGTATTTAGTATTTGATGAATTGCATAGCATCATTTTCATTTAAAAAATAAGTGGACCTTTTAAGGATTATTTTTCAGACAGTAGTGCTGCAGTGTTCTTCATATATATATTTCATTAATCGTTTGGAATAGAACTTCTGGTTTTTGTAGTTATGGAACTTTTGAGATGGGTCATATGTAATATAATTACCATGAATTTGTATCCCTGGAATTAGGTTATCATAAGCTAGAACATTCCTTGGGGTCCATAATACTAGATCCCATAACTGTTTCTCAGTTACGGGGACATGAGAGTGGGTAGTGCGTAAGGAGAGGAACTCAAGCCTAGGAACTTGGCTGTATATCATGAGTGAGGTTTGAATTATTTGACCTTCCAGAATCTGCCTCATTGGCATGGTGAGTTTCCGTTAGGAGAACTGCTTGGGAACTGCCCTTTAAAAGGATTTAATGGAGCAGATTACCACGTTAGGTCATTCTGTGGAGAAATTAGTAGCTCATTCTCATGTCAAGAAATATATTATCTGAAAGATCATTTCTTCCTCATGCTTTCAGGTTTTAAGGCCATGATTCTGAACTTGGAATCTCAGTCTTCCTAGGGACATTATAAGAAGTCTGATTAACAGAGTATTTGTTAATATGTTGTGCATTTTTTCCCCTAAATATTTGAGAGAAATTATGAGATTTATATAAACCTAAATATATCATGGGTTAGAACACAAAACTTATAGGAATATTTATGGTAAATGTCAAAACTGCTTGAATGGTCTAGCACGGCTTTGGTCCTCATTTCTCAAAAATATGGGTTTACTTTGCTTTGGGAAAGTTTAAGAGAGACTGGTTTTAAGTAATGAAGAGGGCTAAATATTCTAAAGGAAACAAGCCAAGAAAACTGTTGAGGTGTACTCAGTGGCTCCAGGTTTTCGAATCAGTTGTCATTGTGCCATTTCCGTGGAAACATCTCAATGCACCTTTCTTTTCTCTTCTCTGCAAAGCCCTATTTGGGTCTCGGTGGCTTGGTGTGCTTTCTTGGTAGGGTAGGCATGTTGGGGGATGATTGATAATCTCCCTTTGCTGCTCTTAAACTCCAGTTTCCAAAGATTTTCCTCCCTGGGATTATTTTTAGCATGAACTTATTTATAGTGGTTCATTTCTCAAGTTTATTTTTTGGTAAGATTTGCCTCTGACTCATTCTTTCATTTGCTTTTTGTCTGCTTAGTGTTGATCTGGTAGCCTTGCTCCAGAAGCCTGTTCCTCCCAGTCAAGCCCCAGAAGTCAACTCCTTTGAAACTTCTCAACAGCAGAGCTTTGGCCAAGCCCTTGTCTTCACGAACTCTCAGCACAACAATCAGATGGCACCAGGGACTGGCAGCTCTGATGCTGTCAACTCCTATCCACCTCAGAGTTTGGTAACTCACTTTTCTCTCAGTATGGGATTTTAAGGAATGGTCCCATGAATAAATGTATTATTGAATGGCACTTGCCTTATCATTATTTTTTTGCATATAAAAATCTCTACACTAGATCTCAGTCCAGAAAACAATGATGTCATAATTTCCAAGCACATATCTGACAGTTCTGTGCAGAATTCAACCACTGAGTTTTCTGGATGAAGATAAAAAGTACTTCTTTATGATTAGAATTATGAATTAGTTCAGTCATAATCAACTTAGGGATCCTTCTAGTAAGAAGGATGATTTTTTTCCTTGGGTTTGTTTCAGAGTCTGTCTTTATACTTAAGATGTTAAATTTTCATTTGTTTTCCAGTTTACTTAAATGCTAATGTTTGTCAGCATTGGTTTGCTAATCTGCAAACAGTTATTTCTAGATCTGCCTAGGTTCTTAAATTTTTAGCATTTTGGTTTTGTTATTCCAAACAGTTGTATAGTAGAGGCCCTTAAAAATTGAATATGTTTTTATTGGAACAGCATCATCTGCTGCTGCGTATATGACTTTGGCTTCTGTAACAGTTCAGCTCCCGGGTCTTCACTAGTGATCCAGTGGTTAAGGCTCTGTGCTTCCACTGCAGAGGTGAGGGTTCAGGGAACTAAGATACCTCATACTTTGCAGCATAGACAAAAAAGAGAACTAACTTCTGTGAGAGAAAAGCTCAGGAATTGTTAGTGAAGCAAATGAAGATAGGTGATGGGAGTAAAAGAATGTAGCTGTAGAATGGTAAACTCAGGTCTCTGTCCAAGTGTGGGCTGTTCTGAGTTGCAAAACTAGAGGTTGAAAGGACTATAGACACAAATCCACAGCTTTCACTAGTGATGATACTTTGGTTCATTCTTTGTTGTGTTTAATCTGAAATCTACAGTTGAAAATGGAATTTCTTATGAATATGATCTATGATAATCACACCCCCCCCCCACCTTGATTCAGAATTCTTTGCTGTTCCCTAAAAATTGGAGGCTTGAATATGAGAACTTCCATTGTCATCTTCTCCTCTGCATGGTCATGTCATGGCAAGTATAACTAGCTTGGGAACTTGGCATTTTTAGCGTCATTGTTGATAGCATTTGAGAGGGTGTCACTGCTTGAAGACAGACGGACCCAAGGCAGACTCTGTTTGGAGAGGGCCCATTGATACCCCTGAGTTTGATTGAACCATCCAGTTCCTTTCCTCCATCTGCCAGTGGTACATTGATGTGATGTCCTTGCTTACTTGCTGGAATCATAGTCAGGCTACTTGAGAATGTAGATAGGACATTAGGGTTTTTATTTTAACAACATCCTTCAGGCATGTTGCTTTTTGTTGTGGACAACATCTTGAGAAACCAGAGTACAGATTGTTTGTTTTGCATCTGAGAGCAGTGATTCTGAGCCCTACTATGCTTTTACTATCATTGGGAAACTTCAGTTATAATAACTAAATATGCCAGATAGTAATTAGATTAAGCCAGATTCTACACAAGACTGGTCAGGATCTTTGGCATTGGAAGTTGAGCATTTGTATGTATGTATGTGAATGCATGTGCACAAGTGTACCCGTAGGCACGTTTGTAAACTGTCCCCATTGATTGAAATGTGTAGGTGGAATTGAAGCCTTTAGGTAATAGGTATTACCTAAAGCAAGGTTTTAAGTCATTGATGCAGTGAGGTCATTGTGTTGTGAAACACACAGAAAGTGCGTTACAATTAAATTAGCTGATGCAGGATAGAGATTAGGTAAGAAAAGAAGAAGATGCCTTTTTTTGAGCAAGTAGGCTTGAGCTGGGTTTTGATGCATTTATAAGCGACTTAGGAGTGGTGTAGTGGGTGGCATGAGCACAGAGTCAGGAGCAGTGGTGAGTAATGTTATCACAGCTGTTTTAATAGAAGCAGATTCTGTGTTGGAAGTGCAGTAATTGCCCACAGCCTGAAGTTTTTTGCTCACATTGGAGAATTTGAATATCTTTAAAAACAACTGGGACAGATAGCCCATGGCTTTGGAAATTGATACCAGAAATAATTGATTCAGCTTTCTAGATCAGGCCTCTTGATGGAATGTAGATCATTTCTATTTTTAACCTTTATGGTGGTTGTGGAGTTACGTTTTGACTTAATCTTTTCAGTAATTGAATGATATTGATAAGTAAAAATGCACTTGATCCGCCACTCTTAGGTGGCTGGTCATTTGCTCTTGAAGTGTATTTGGTGTACTTAGTCATCAGAACACCTTGAAATAAACACAGCAGTGTCCAGGGCATCTGCTCAGTACACACATATATCCTTGTAATTCAGTGTCTGATTCTGGAATACAACTGTTAAGTACTGTGATGTGCCTTTAACCTTGCAGGATGATCTGATGGCTGATCTCTCTGTGACTAACCCTAGTAAAAACTTGGCAAAGTTAAAGGTGATTACCATTCCACACATTAAGAAAATACTGTATTTTGTTTTCAACCTTGTCTTTGTCATTTGATTAATGGTATTTCTCTCTACTTTTAAAAAAGTATTTGTTTCTAAGCTTAAATGATACCACTTTTTGAATAAAAATAAATTTATTAAAATCTAGGGAAACTATTCCTCTTCCCTCGAAGCTCTTGTATCAGAAGCAGGAAGGATTGTTAGATTTATTTAGTCAGATCTTGTTACTTGGTAATATTTTTGTGTAGTGTTTATTCAGATGAGTCATACTAATTCAGAATGTTCTAGGCTATAATTTTAAAAATCCTTGTGAAAATACAATGGCATGTAGAAATTCTGTATTGCTGAGGATTTTTGTTTTTCTTTCCCTTTAAAGTCATCCGTCCTTGGTTCAGGATTTGGAGAGCTTGCCCCTTCAAAAATGGCGAACATCACCAGCTCCCAGATTTTGGACCAGTTGAAAGCTCCGAGTTTGGGCCAGTTTACCACCACCTCAAGTTCACAGCAAAGTAGTACGAGTTCTCCTACAACCACTTCTTCTTGGGACCTCAAGCCTCCAGCCTCCCAGTCCTCAGTCCTTAGTCATTTTGGTAAGTGTGCATTTTCTATGGTGGTTTGCCCCTAGTGAGGACATGCCAAACACTGGCAGAGAAGGTTGACTTTTGGATACTAATGTGGGTTTGACCAGGCATATTTCTTTCATTTTTTTTAATTAATTTTTTTGTTGAAGGATAATTGCTTTACAGAATTTTGTTGTTTTCTGTCAAACCTCAACATGAATCAGCCATAGGTATACAAATATCTCCTCCCTCTTGAACCTCCCTCCAATCTCCTACCCCATCCCACCCCTCTAGATTGATACAGAGCCCCTGTTTGAGTTTCCTGAGCCATATAGCAAATTCCCATTGGCTATCTATTGTACATATGGTAATGTAAGTTTCCACGTTACTCTTTCCATACATCTCACCCTCTCCCTATGTCCATAAGTCTATTCTCTATGTCTGTTTCTCCATTGCTGCCCTGAAAATAAATTCTTCAGTACCATTTTTCCAGATTCTGTATATATGTGTTAGAATATGATATTGTATCTTTCACTTTCTGACTCAACTTCACTCTGTATAATAGATTCTAGGTTCATCCATCTCAACAGAACTGACTCATGTGTTCCTTTTTATGGCTGAGTAATATTCCATTGTGTATATGTACCACAACTACTTTATCCATTCATCTGTTGATGGACATCTAGGTTGCTTCCATTTCCTAGCTATTGTAAATAGTGCTGCAGTGAACAGTGGGATACATGTGTCTTTTTCAGTTTTGGTTTCCTTAGGGTATATGCCTAGGAGTGGGATTGCTGGGTCATATGGTATTTTTATTCCTAGTTTTTTAAGGAATCTCTGTAAGTCTTCCATAGTGGCTGTATCCATTTATGTTCCCCCCAACAGTGCAAGAGCGTTCCCTTTTCTCCATATCCTCTTCAGCATTTATTGTTTGTAGACATTTTGATGATGGCCATTCTGAACGGTGTGAGGTGATATCTCATTGTGGTTTTGATTTGCATTTCTCTCATAATGAGCGATGTTTCATGTGTCTGTTAACCATCTGTATGTCTTCTTTGGAGAAATGTCTGTTTAAGTCTTTTTTCCCCCTTTTTGATTGGGTTGTTTGTTTCTCTGGCATTGAGTTATATGAACTGCTTGTATATTTTAGAAATTAATCCTTTGTCTGTTGTTTCATTTGCTATTATTTTCTCCCATTCTGAGGGTTGTCTTTTCACCTTGCTTATAGTTTCCTTTGCTGTGCAAAAGCTTTTAAGTTTGATCAGGTCCCACTTGTTTACTTTTGTTTTTATTTCCGTTACTCTAGAAGATGGGTCATAGAGGATCTTGCTTTGATTTATATCAAGTGGTCTGCGTTTGTTTTCCTCTAAGAGTTTTATAGTTCTGATCTTACATTTAGGTGTTTAATCCATTTTGAGTTTATCTTTGTGTATGGTGTAGGAGATATTCTAATTTCATTCTTTTACATGTAGCTGTCCAGTTTTCCCAGCGCCATTTATTGAAGAGGCTGTCTTTGCCCCATTGTATATTCTTGCATCCTTTGTCAAAAATAAGGTACCCATATTTGCATGGGTTTATTTCTGGGCTTTCTATCTTGTTTCCTTGGTCTGCATTTCTGTTTTTGTGCCAGTACCATACTGTCTTGATGACTGTAGCTTTGTAGTATAACCTGAAGTCAGGAAGGTTGATTCCTCCAGCTCCATTCTTTGTCAAGACTGCTTTGGCTATTTGGGGGCTTTTGTGTTTCCATATGAATTGTGAAATATTTTGTTCTAGTTCTGTGAAAAATGCCATTGGTAATTAGATAGGGGTTGCATTGAATCTGTAGATTACATTTGATAGTATAGTCATACTATCAATTTTCATAATATTGACCTTTCTACCCAGGAACATGGAATATCTATCTATCTGTTTATGTCATATTTGATTTCTTTCATTAGTGTCTTACGATTTTCTGTGTACAGTTCTTTTGTCTCCTTAGGTAAGTTTATTTCTAGATATTTATTTTTGTTGCAGTGGTGAATGGGATTGACTCTTTAATTTCTCTTTCTGATTTTTCACTGTTAATATATAGAAATGCAAGTGATTTCTGTGTATTTTGTGTCCTGCAACTTTGCTAAATTCACTAATTAGTAATTTTCTGATCTTTAGGGTTTTCTATGTACAGTATCCTGTCATCTGCAAACAGTGAGTGTTCTGCCTATGTTTTCCTCAAAGAGTTTTATAGTTTCTGGCCTTACATTTAGGTCTTTAATCCATTTTACTTCTTTTCTGATCTGGATTCCTTTTATTTCTTTTTCTTCTCTGATTGCTGTAGCTAGGACTTCCAGAACTGTTTAATAATAGTGGTGAAAGTGAACAACCTTGTCTTCTTCCTTGTTCTTGATCTTAGGGGGAATGCTTTCAGCTTTTCTTCATTGAGAATAATGTTTGCTGTAGGTTTATCATATATGGCCTTTACTTGTTGAAGTAGGTTCCTTCTATGTCCATTTTTTTTGAGAGTTTTAATCATAAATGGGGTGCTGGATTTTGTCAAAGGCGTTTTCTGCATCTGTAGAGGTTAGCATATAGTTTTTATCTTTCAGTTTGTTGATACAGTGTATCACATTGTTTGATGTGCATATATTGAAGAATCCTTGCATTCTTGGAATAAACCCAACTTGATCATGGTGTATGAGCTTTTTGATGTGATATGATGAAAAGAAACTATCCTCAGTTCTTTTCATTCTTTTTACTTTATTCTGCGCTTCAGAAGTTATTTCCACCATTTTATTTTCCACCTCACTGATTCATTCTTCTGCTTCAGATATTCTGCTATTGATTCCTTCTAGAGTATTTTTAATTTCAGTAATTGTGTTGTTTGTTTGTATGTTTATTCTTTAATTCTTCTAGATCTTTGTTAATTGGTTCTTGCATTTTTCTCCATTTTGTTTTCTAGGGTTTTGATCATTTTTACTATCATTATTCTGAATTCTTTTTGAGGTAGTTTGCCTATTTCCTCTTCATTTATTTGGACTTCTATGTTTCTAGTTTGTTCCTTCATTTGTGTAGTATTTCTCTGCCTTTTCATTATTATTTTTTTTAACTTATGTATTTGAGGTCTCCTTTTCCCAGGCTTCAATGTTGAATTCTTTCTTCCTTTTGGTTTCTGCCCTTCTAAGTTTGATCCAGTGGTTTATGTAAGCTTTATATAGGGTGAGATTTGTGCCGAGTTTTTGTTTGTGTGTTTTTCCTCTGATGGGCAAGGCTGAGTGTTGGGTTAGTATTTTTCTTTATTTGTTGTTTAGATGAGGCATCCTGCACAGGGTGCTTCTGGTGGTTGGGTGATGCCAAGTCTTGTATTCAAGTGGTTTCCTTTGTGTGAGTTTTCACTATTTGATATAAACTCTGGAAAATTCTGAAAGAGATGGGAATACCAGACCACCTGACCTGCCTCTTGAGAAACCTGTATGCAGGTCAGGAAGCAACAGTTAAAACTGGACATGGAACAACAGACTGGTTCCAAATAGGAAAAGGAGTACGTCAAGGCTGTATACTGTCACCCTGCTTATTTAACTTATATGCAGAGTACATCATGAGAAACGCTGGGCTGGAAGAAGCACAAGCTGGAATCAAGATTGCGGGGAGAAATATCAATAACCTCATATATGCAGATGACACCACCCTTATGGCAGAAAGTGAAGAGGAGCTAAAGAGCCTCTTGATGAAAATGAAAGAGGAGAGTGAAAAAGTTGGCTTAAAGCTGAACATTCAGAAAACTAAGATCATGGCATCTGGTCCCATCACTTCATGGGAAATAGATGGGGAAACAGTGGAAAGAGTGGCAGACTTTATTTCTCTGGACTCCAAAATCACTGCAGATGGTGACTGCAGCCATGAAATTAAAAGATGCTTACTCCTTGGAAGGAAAGTTATGACCAACCTAGATGGCATATTGAAAAGCAGAGACATTACTTTGCCAACAAAGGTTCGTCTAGTCAAGGCTATGGTTTTTCCAGTGGTCATGTATGGATATGAGAGTTGGACTGTGAAGAAAGCTGAGTGCCAAAGAATTGATGCTGTGGTGTTGGAGAAGACTCTTGAGAGTCCCTTGGACTGCAAGGAGATCCAACCAGTCCATTCTGAAGGAGATCAGTCCTGGGTGTTCTTTGGAAGGACCGATGCAAAGCTGAAACTCCAATACTTTGGCCACCTCATGCGAAGAGTTGACTCATTGGAAAAGACTCTGATGCTGGGAGGGATTGGGGGCAGGAGGAGAAGGGGACGACAGAGGATGAGATGGCTGGATGGCATCACCAACTCGATGCACATGAGTTTGAGTGAACTCTGGGAGTTGGTGATGGACAGGGAGGCCTGGCGTGCTGCAGTTCATGGGGTCGCAAAGAGTCGGACACGACTGAGCAACTAAACTGAACTGAGGGTTAGTTCTCTGATTGTCTGGGCTCTTGGAGTCAGTCCTCCCACTCCAAACGCTCAGGGCTTGCTCTGTCTCCAAAGACCAGGCTAGGTCCAATCTACCAAGAGGAATTTCACCTGAAACGAAAGGGCCTTTACTTGAGTTCCAAAAGCCAGAGCACAAGAACACAACGTAGGTCTCTGACTCAGCAGAAACTGGGAAGCAGTTATTACCACCAACAAATGCCAAGATAAAGTCACTCCACCTTTGGTCCACCCTGATAAGTCAGCCAGAGACTACCCCTCTGGTCCTGACCACCACTGCTCCAAACCACAGCCACCCAGCACTCTTAGCCACTACACCCCACCAACCAATTCAGAAGCAGGAGACTGTGGAAATGAAAGTGAAGTCGCCCAGTCCTGACTCTTTGCAACCCCATGGACTGAAGCCTACCACGCTCCTCTGTCCATGGGATTTTCCAGGCAAGAGTACTGGAGTGGATTGCCATTTCCTTCTCCAGAGGATTTTCTCGACCCAGGGATCGAACCTGGGTCTCCCACATTGTAGGTAGACGCTTTACCATCTGAGTCACCAGGGGTGACTTTGAGGTGAATGTCAATTGTTAGTGTTTACGGGTTCTGTCTTGACCAGGCATATTTCTTTTTAGTAGAACTTCTGCAGTTTCTGAATTAAATCCTTCAGGTTGGCATTGTATAAATACCTATATTTGTTTGTTAATATTAATAGTAGTAGTAGTACATACCTTGAACAGATGTGCAAAAGCATGATAGTAGTCAAGCAGATATAAGGAAACAACACTTTGAATAAATACCTAGACAGTTTTTTTTTTTTTTTTGAGCTTTATTAGAATAAGAAGGTGAAATGTGGACAATACTTTAAATCATATTCTCTCTTGTTTTCTGATTCTAACATGTGTGTATCTGCCATAATTTTGTCTAGCCTTAATGTCTGTGGTTTGTATGATAAATATTTTCTAAGTTAGATGTTTTCCAAGCTGTACACCCATAGACTTTGTGACATTAACTCTCCATTTCCCACCAATACACATGCCATAATAGCAGAGGTTTACTTTAATCATAGGGTTGGCTGTCTGGTTTATGTTTAGGGTATACTGAGAGACACGGAAACACGTTTTTCTGCTGAATGAAATGGTTTACTGTTACAGAAGTACCTGAGACTACTCTAGGTTTGAAGTCTTTTTACCAAAGCATTCATTAAAGACACAATGTCCAAGGTTTTTATTGGGGGACTGGTCACATGGGCACTGTCTACCTAGTATAAACCCAAACTGTAGAATCCCAGAAAGAGAGAGAACATTCAACATAAACCAAATTGTATAAATAATCAAGGTAAAGAGAGTCCCTTTTATCAGTTAGAGCATTGGCGTCCTTTGGAACATACCAAAAATTTCATGTTCCTTGACAGAAGCTGATGTTTCTAATATAGGCCTCCTGTGTATGTTAACTTTTTTCTGCACATTTAACTACTGAGTGGTATGAGTTTTTAGATCTGAGCATGCTATTCCCATTCTTTAAAAGTCTGTCCTCTTTGTACTTTCCTCTAATGTCAAGACGAAAATAGATTCAACTATGATGGAAAGAGACTAAGACATGGGATGGCAAACCTTTGACTGGATTTGCTACCTATTTGTGGAAGTACAGTTTTATTGGAACACAGCCATTTATTTATGTTTTTATCTGTAACTACTTTCAGTCTGCAAAGGCAGAGTTGAATAGTTGCTAAGAGATGACCTTCAGGGCCTAAAATATTTACTGTCTGGTTCTTTGCAGAAAAAGATTCTCTTTATGATAGAGGTAGCACTGCAAATCCACAGTGGAGAGATGGTTTGTTTCTTTTGGGTATCTAGCTGGAAAATGAAGTTGGATCCCTAACTCCTACTGTTCAGCAAAGTGCCAAATGGGTGAAATACCTAAACGTAGATAATGAATAACAATAACAGAAAAACATAGGAAGATTTTTATGTACTCTGTGTGAGGTAGACCTACCTGTCTGGATGTGATAGGAAGTATCATAACCAAATGAAAAAGGAGACAAACTATGAAAAAAAAAATCAGTTTATAGGCAAAGGGTGAACTTCCTTAATATAAAAAGTATCAAGTCACTCTTTGAACCAGCAACTCTGTTCTAGCAGTTGATCCTGCAGGTGTACTTACACTTGACCAAAATGTCTTACATAAAAATATATTTATTGCAGCATTGCTTTTTGTAGCAAGAAATTGGAAAACTTCAAAGTTTATTAATATAATACTGGTTTGTGTACCATATCTGACTTTGTAATCATAAAAATGAAGTAGTTCTTCATACATTAATGGGGCACAGTCTCTGAAAACTAAATATCTTTGATATTTTTATTTAAGAAACTGAGTACAAATGTCTGCTTCTGGGAACAGGGTGGAGGGTGATTTTTATTCATCATATATATTTTTGTATATTTTGGATTTTGCAGTATCACGTATGTTATTGAAATAATAATTTTCAAAAGTTAATATAAAATATGAATACCCATTCTCCACCCCATATGCTTTAGCATAAACTGAATCTCCTCTCTGCATAAGACATTAGCTACAAACTCATTCAGGTATCCTTTTCCATTTCCCACAGACCAGTTGTTAAAATATTATAGACACACGCACACACCATGTTTGGGATTGAAGTAGAAGGTGGTTGGGAGAAAGCAGTGGTGTCAGCAGCCCTCCACCGTCAGGGGCTGCGGAATAGGGAGCTGTGAGCTCATGTGCCTAAATGATTGATTGTTGCCTCCCCCCACCCCCACCCCGCTTCTTAGACTTCAAATCTCAGCCTGAACCATCCCCTGTTCTTAGCCAGTTGAGCCAACGACAGCAGCACCAGACTCAGGCCGTCACTGTTCCTCCTCCTGGGTTGGAGTCCTTTCCTTCCCAGGTGAAGCTCCGAGAGGCAGCACCCAGAGACAGCAGTACCTCCACTGTGAACAAACTTTTGCAACTTCCCAGCATGACTGTCGAAAACATCGCTGTGTCTGCTCACCAACCACAGCCCAAACACATCAAACTCCCTAAGTCTCGGCGAATACCTCCAGCTTCTAAGGTGAGTCTTTTATCAGGAAGTCATAGTGCCAAAGGTGGATGCATTTTAACACTTAGTTCATGGGGTATATTCAAGTACATAGTCTCTTGATTTATGAGCATCGGTCACTTCTGAGTGACTAATGGGTTTGTGCTAAGAGACAGGACTGTCCATTCAAATTACAGATCTTGCTCAGGAAACCTGATGATCTTGTGCGTTTAGGGAAGAGAATCTGGTGTTCTTCTGCACTTACTTAGCTCTGTTCTGTAGAGGTAGGAGTGGTTCCTTGACCAGGCAATGCTTTCATTAGAGGCCCCTCTTCCTCACTCATCCATCACCACAATCCCGTGTCACACACCCCCCTCCCCTTCCCCCCAACTCCCATCCCCAATCCTAAGAAGCATTTGGTGGAACTGACCATTCCGTTAACTTTTTAATTTTTCTTGGCTCTGTTCCTTTCTCTTTAAAAAAAAAAAAAAATCCTATTTCTTTTTCCTGCCTTTCACTCCTTGTTCCTCAGGACTCCCCAAAGGGCCCAGGGAACCCAGTGCTTGTTAGCTCTGCAGACCTTTGGGGCTGGGAATCTCTCACTTCCGTTGCTAACATCATGGTTTTGCTTTTACAGATCCCAGCTTCTGCAGTGGAAATGCCTGGATCAGCAGATGTCACAGGATTAAATGTCCAGTTTGGCGCCTTGGAATTTGGATCAGAACCTTCTCTCTCTGAATTTGGATCATCTGCAAGCAGTGAAAATAGTAGCCAGATTCCCATTAGCTTGTATTCAAAATCTTTAAGGTATACAGTTTCCCACTTCTCTTTCTAGTTTTGATTAACTCCTTTGCAAAGTAAAACACAGTAGAGTCTAAGAAATCACCTAGTGGAGAAAATAAACCCTATAGTGATGGGTTTGTATCACCATCACCAGTGGCTAACTCTAGAATGTGTCTTCCATCCCCCGAAAAAGAAATCCTGTGCCTGTTAGCAGTCATGCCCAGCTTTCCCCCTCACTCCATCCCTTGAAAACCATTAATTTGTCTCCTGATTTGCCTGTTGTGGGATTGCATATAACTAGGAAAATGCAATAAGTGGCCTTTTGTTTCTGACTTCTTTTATTTAGCATAGTGTTTTCAAGGTTCATCCATTTTACAGTGTGTGTGCATTTTCTTTTCCAAATAGTATTTCATTGTGCAGGTACATCACATTTTGTTTATGCAGTCATTAGATATTTGGCTTACATCCACTTTTTGGCTGTTATGAATCATACTGATGTGAAAATTCAGTTAAGTTTTGTGTGCTTTCATTTGCTTTGGAGCTGTACCTGGGAATTGCTGGATCCTTTGATAACTCTTGTATTTAACCATTTGAGGATCTATCAGACTTTCGCCCTAGTGGCTGAAATACATTCCTACCAGTAATCTATGAGGGATTCAGTGTGTATACATCTTTGCTAACACTTATTTTCTTTCAATGGAATATTTTATAAATAGAGGAATCAAGATTCAAGAGGAATCTTGAAATTCTAAAATCTCAAATTTTAGAATTTATTTTACTACATTTTTTACCTTCTAGAGCCAAAATCTGATATTTGCTTGAGTTCCCTTTCTAAGGACAGACTCAGGACATTTAGATTCCTTAAAGTTTCTTAAGAATTCTTAATAATGTCACGCTGCCTATTAGTTAAATTTGTTGTTCAGTTGCTAAGTCGTGTCCAACTCTGCAACCCATGGGCTGCAGTATGCCAGACTTCTTTGTCCTTCACTGTCTCCCAGAGTTTGCTCACATTCATGTCCATTGAATCAGTGATGCTATCTAACCATCTCATCCTCTGCTGCTTCCTTCTTTTGCCTTCAGTCTTTCCCAGCATCAGGGTCTTTTCCAGTGAGTCAGCTTTTTGCATTGGGTGGCCAAAGTATTGGAGCTTCAGCATTAGTCCATGCAATAGAATATTCAGAGTTGATTTCCTTTAGGATTGAATGAATGGTTTGATCTCCTTGCAGTCCAAGGGACTCACAATAGTCTTCAACACCACAGTTCACAAGTATCAATTCTTTGGTGCTCAGTCTTCTTTATGGTCCAACTCTCACATCCATACATGACTACTGGAAAAACCATAGCTTTGACTATATGGATCTTTGTTGGCAGTGATATCTCTGCTTTTAATATGCTGTCTAGGTTTTTCATAGCTTTTCTTCCAAGAAGCACGTATCTTTTAATTTCATGGCTGAAGTCATGGTCTGCAGTGATTTTTAGAACCCAGGAAAAGAAAATCTGCCACTGTTTCCACTTTTCCCCTTTCTGTTTGCCACAAAGTGATGGGACCGGATGCTGTGTCTCTTTGAACGTTCAAAGTTTTTTGAATGTTGAGTTTTGTGCCAGGTTTTTCACTCTCCTTTTTCACTCAAGAGGGTCTTAAGTTCCTCTTCATGTTCTGCCCTTAGGGTGATGTTATCTGCATATCTGAGGTTGTTGATATCTCTCCCAGCAATCTTGATTCCAGCTTGAGCTTTGTCTGACCCGTTGTTTCTCGTGATGTCTTCTGTATATAAGTTAAATTAGCAGGGTGACAGTATATAGTCTTTTGCGTACTCTTCCCAGTTTTGAACTGTCAGTTAAATTAGGTTGCTCTAATTTGGGAGGAGGGATTAATTGTTCTTTTAATCTTCATTTGCATGATATAAATGATGCAGCAGTATAAATTTTATAGTTAGATACGTTTATTTAATTTAAAATATGACGAGATGAAATTGTTCTGCCTCATGAAAACAGTGAAGTGACACAGATTTATGTCTCATGTCTTTTATTCTCTGTAGTGATTCTTTGAATACCTCCCTACCAATGACCAGTGCAGTACAGAACTCCACCTACACAACTTCCGTCATTACCTCGTCCAGTCTGACCAGCTCCTCTTTGAGCTCAACTAGTCCAGTAACAACGTCTTCCTCCTACGACCAGAGTTCTGTGCATAACAGGATCGCATACCAAAGCTCTGTGAGTCCGTCGGAGTCAGCTCCAGGAACCGTCACGGCAAGTGGTCTTTCAGGTTTATTCTTACAGGAGATTCCAGTTGGAGCTCGAGATGTAGTTTGGGAAATTTCCTTTTAGAAAATTTCATTTTAGAAATCGGCTAACCTTTTGAGAGGAATCCATATAGTTTGTGGCCATCTCGTTTGAAACCTGTGTTTCACGCACCTGTACACAGGGATTGTGTGAATGGACCCAGACGCCTGGTATACGGATAGTGTCAGGATACACCCTGAGTTGTGCAGTGGCTTCGGTGGGGTGAGTGGGGACTCTAGTCTAATGTTTCACTGTCTTGTAAGGCAGACATTCAAGCATTACTAGTGAGAGCTACTTTAGAGTGGCGAGAACATGAACATAATAGAAACAGTTGAATTGGCATAGCAGACATTTGGATACATTTTTTTCCCTTAAGTTTCCTTCTAAGATTGTGAGGAAATATTTGCATGTATTGACTTAAGAGTTTTTTCCTCCCTTTCTTTTCCATCTTTCATGTTGGATGTTTTCCTCAAATGTCTGATGAATCCATTGTGCCCACTTAACACTAAAACTGTCTATAGGGGTAGGTTGTTGGACATGGGCTTCAGTGAGGGACAGTGTGGTTGGCCATTTCTGTAGGGGTGGGAGCTCCTTCATCAGCCCTATGGGCCTTTCCTGTTGGGTTTGTTTGGATTCTTCAGGGGCTCTTCTTCCAGTCTCTTCCCTGTAGGACCTATACCTGTCTGTCAGTGTCTTAAAAACCTAGTGTGAAGAGAAGGCTGCCGTTAAATATTCATTGATGAAGTTTAGAGCTTGAGGGAGAAGGTGGAAGGGGGCATTCACCCTGCTGTGCAGAGTTTAAAAAATTCTCTTAACATTTAGCCCTGCCTTGACACCCAGTTCCAAAGTTATGTGATATATATTAGTACTGAGTTGCTTGGTATGGTTCTTGGATATAAGTTGAGCGGTTTTCTGGTTTTCTCAACTACTTGCTTAGGCTTTGGCTTTACCAGGTCAGCTAAGTCAATTACTATCTGGCATCTGCTTTCTACTGTATAAAGTCTTGTTGCTCTCATTTTCCACCTGTATTTCTCTTTCTGGGTTGACACCTTTTTAAAAAGCCATGTATTTTCAATATATATTCTGTAAGAAGTTTATTTTTGTGATTTCCAGCATGGTAACCACTAGCCACATGTGGTAGTTTAAATTAAATATACAATTAAAAGTTCAGCTTCTCCGACACACCACGATTTAAATGTTGTCTGTCTAGATATGGTTGGTCAGTCACTATAGTACACGACCAAGTACAGACAGACAGTATTTCCACTATTGCAAAATATTCTGTTCCCTTGGAAATTGCTGGTCTTTAGTGTGTAAGATATAAATCAGACCATTTCTTTAAATCTCTGTCATCTGCACAACATCTCAGTTCCAGCTCTAACTTGACGTCTTGTTCTTGTCCATATCACTGTTCAACTCATTTCTTGCTCAGCTAATCGAACCAGATTTCTGATCTCTTTTGACCATTTGATGGTATTTTTGTCCCCAGCATGCTTCTGCCTAGAATTTCCTTCATCCCGAATAACGTGGCTTCTTTATTGTGTCAGTTTGTCCATTGCTTGTGAAATTTTTGTTTCTGTTTTTAATAGTTTTAAATTCGAAGTTATTTAATTAATTTAATTTAAATTAATTGTAGTTAATTTACAATGTGTTACTTTCACATGTGCAGCAAAGTGATTCAGTTATATGTATATATTCTTTTTCAGATTCCTTTCCACTGTAGGTTATAAGATATGGAACATAGTTCACTGTGATATATAGTAGGACCTTACTGTTCGAATATTTGTATTTTTTTAAGGTTTATTTATTTATAATTCAAGTATATTGCTTTATAATTTTGTGTTGGTTTCTGCCATATATCAACATGAGTCAGCCTGGGGCTTCCCTGGTGGCTCAGATGGAAAGAATCTGCCTGCAATGCAGGAGACCCACATTCAGTGTCTGGGTCGGGAAGATCCTCTGGAGAAGGGAATGGCAACCCACTCTAGTATTCTTGCCTGGAGAATTCCATGGACAGAGGAGCCTGGAGGGCTACAGTCCATGGGGTTGCAAAGAGTTGGACAGGACTGAACCACTAACACTTTCACTTTTACATACACATGTATCCCCTCCCACTTGAACCTCCCTCCCACCTCCCACCCCATCCCACCCCTCTAGGTTGTCACAGAGCAGCAGTTTGAGCTTCCTGCATCATACAACAAATTCCCAATGGCTGTCTATTTTTACATGTAGTCCAGGGTTTGTATTTTTAAAATGATTTTCTAGGTGAAATGAAGTGTCCCCAAGATGTGATGGCAGCTATTTGATTCATCTTTTCCTCTCTTTTTGTCTAGTGAGTTTTTTTGGCTCTCCGGGTCTTCCTTCCTGCAAGGACTGTATCTGGTTGTGGTGTACCATTTTCTCATGGTAGCTTGTCCTGTTGCAGGGCCTAGGCTCTAAGGCACAGGGACTTCAGTAGTTGTGGCTCTCAGGCTCTAGAGCACAGGCTTAATTAATAGTTGTAGGGTATGGGGTTAGTTGCTCCAAGGCATGTGGGATCTTCCTGGATCAGGGATTGAACCCATGTTTCCTGCATTGATAGGTGGATACTTTACCACTGAGCCACTAGGGAAGCCCTGATACAGTTTTGAGAAGACTTTGTATGTTGGTTTTGTGCTGTCTTGGAGGAATATGCTTGATGTCATGTGTGTATATTTACCGAACAGTGAACCATCGTTGAGAGGGAGGCAGAGCAACAGAACTTTGATTGCTCTCCATGTGCCCTTTATACTGATTTTCCCTTCTCTGAGTCTTTTAGCTCTTGTTTTGCTTTGTTTTTCCCTAGCAGTTCTGTTTTATTGTCTACATTTCTTGTAAATAATCTCAAATTGTTTTAAGAATAAAATGTATGTAGGATTTTATGAAAAGAAAGTGAATTTCTGTTCTGAGATCATCTCCTCAGCTTCCTTGTCCCATCCAGAGCCTGTCTGAGCCCTGCAGGCTCCACTGTCAGTCACTTTTTTTTTTTTTTTCCAATAGTAAGTTTATTTTTTTACTTATTGGCTGTGCTGGGTCTTCCCTGCTGCAGAGGCTTTTCTCTAGTTGTGGCGAGCAGGGGCTATTCTCTAGTTGGGATGCATGGGCTTCTCACTGCAGGCTTCTCTTGTTTCTGAGCACGGGCTTCTGGGCACACAAACTTTAGTAGTTGCCTCCCAGGCTCTAGAGCACTAGCTCAGTAAATGTGGCACACGGGCTTAGTTGCTCTACTGTGTGTGGGGTCTTCCTGGATCGACTCAAACCTGCATCTCCTGCCTTGGCAGGAGTGGCTCTTTACCAGTGAGCCACCAGCGAAGCCCTCAATCTCTCTACCAGGTCTCTACACCCCATCTATGGAAGTAAAGTTTTCTTTGTGAGGATGCCTCCTTCTGTTTGAAAGTTCTGGGAAAGTGCTTCATGGTTAACTCAGACCAACTGAATCATATAAAATACGATAATTCCTTGCATGAAAGTTATCTTCGTTATAGTTTGGAAACACTTACTTTCTACTATGTGGGGTATTCAGGAGACAGAATGTCCATGAGATAGAAAGGCTTGTGGTGATTTCAATATAGTGAGAGTTCCCAAGTCCTGCCTATGGCTTAATAATTTTTAGGACTGTTTCATTGCTTCCTGTGCTTTTGGTCTTATTTTTTACTCTTATTACTTCCTTAAATAACCAGTTTGGTGTAAATAAGGTCAGCTTGCTGGGATTTATTAAGAATTTGTTGTATTGCCTCTCCTTTTCTTAAGAAACAAAATAAAACAGGTCATAGTTCTTTGCTTAATTCATAATCTTCATATGTTTGTGGTTAAATCCCAACCTAGGTTGTCATTCAATGGAGGGTTTACTTACTTTATTTTCTCTTTCTTATAGAATGGACATGGTGGTAGTCGAAGTCAGCAGACAGTAGACAGTAAGTATATGAGCTAACTATCCTTGTTGTGGCTGGTGGAAACCACAGACAGAAAAAGAGCATAGCTGATGTGGTGGGGTAAATGATTGGCCAATGGCTAATTCTGCACAAGTAGTCCTTTTCCATCTTTTCTGATAGCTGTCTCTGACTCATCATTGGCAACATTTCTTTCAGTTTAGAGCTGAGCTAGAGAGGCCCTGTGACCAGACTGTAGGTGACAGTATTACTAGAAATACATCTACAGCGTGAAGGGGGTCTTGCATCATTCTGCTGTCTTAAGACCGCATCTCAAGTGTGGAGTGTAGGTTGGATTTAAAATATGCTTTTCTCAGAGGCCCAGATTCCAGGAAGTTTAAGAGGGCTTTCACTTCAGTAATGTGAAAGATGTTTAAAGCAGAAATTGGCATGCTGGTTTAGGAGAGAGAGAAAATGTTGCTCACTACAAATACTTGGGAGAAATGGAGGGAAAGCCCACCAAATCTAGTACAGCTCAGTGATCACTGGAGTTAGTGTACAAAGGGAACACATTAGTTGTTCCCTTTGTTCTTGGCTTGTTTATCAATGATTATGGTCATAATCTAAAATGAAACCGATTTTCATTGATCATTCAGTGAAGCAACTGGATATCTATTGGGTATGGAAGCCAGAAAGACCCTCTTTTTATTTAGAAATTTTTGGGAGTGTGGCTGTGGAAATTTGCCAGACCAGGAATAGGTCTCAGTTGGAATTGAAATGACACATTGATTTACCCAGAGTTGGATTTGGTGTTGAGGGACTGCCAGAGCAACAAATAACGTTGGTACATCTGAGAACACTAGATGTCACAGGAAGTGTGAATTACTCAATCTGTGGTGGAAAGTTTCTTTGGCCCACGTGTGGGGTCGAGAACACACACAGGTTTACTTAGAGATTTTATTTGGAGATTTCAAGTGAGATAATGAGATGTGAGATGTCCATAAAACAGTGTGCATTTTAGATAGGTTTTTATCTCCCATGTGCTCTTCTCCAACCATCTCTCTCTCTCTCTCTCACACACACACACACACACACCGTCACACTCACATTCACCACACACTTTCTGTGAACCTGTCATTGATGTGATCCAACACCCAGGGAGGTGAGTTTTGGGCCAGGGACATCTGTGGTGTCTTTATCTGATTTCTGGAAGAACAGGCGCCATTTGGGAAGGCCTGTCAGTGAAAAGCCTCAGGGGTGTGAGGACCACTCTAAGAACTGACCATGCCCAGTGTTGCCCTGTCACTGCTGGTGCTGGCTGTCGAGCTGTCCTCCCTTTCGGAGACTAGCTCACGTCGCCTGGACTCTCAGGGCCTCCCGAAGCAAGGTGCTGCCCCCTCTTAACTGCAAGCACATATCTGAGTTGTATATGTGGATGGCACTAAAACTGAGTCTTCTCTGCAGCTGATTGATCGCATTCTTATTCTTCTGAAAGCCTAATGCATGCATTTATGTGCTCTGAGGTCTGTTCTGTTGAAGTGTGTGCAAAGAAAATGCTCACTTTTGGGAGTAGCTGTGGAGGGCAGGAGTGTCTTCCTCAGGTTTTAGGTGTGTGTGATTCTCCATTGTATGTACCCTGGAGAACTGTGTGTATGAGTATGTATTGTATGTACTGTTCCTCCCCTCTACTGGCAGTGAACTTTCCTGAGGTCAGCCTGCTGTGATACTCATTTGATAGAAGCAGACCTAACCCCTGGGTGGTTCCCCCACCACATGCTCACTGTCCCTTGTGTTCACGCTGTGACCGTATTTGTCAGTCTCTGAGCCTCTTTCCGTGTCTGGGTGTAGCTCAGGGTCAGATTCCTTTAGTCGGGAGGATTTGACCCCCACATCGGGGCTGTGTGTGATGGTAAAGATGTATCCCCCTCCTCGCCTGGGGCCTGTGTTCCAACCATCCTTCGCACCATCACCGCAGCCCGGGCAGGGCCCGCCTGCAGCCTGCTCACGCACTGTCCCCCGGGGCGTCACTGTGTATGTCACAGCCCAGCCAACCTGTCACAAAACATTGAGCATTTCTCCGATACTCACGGTTGGTTCTGGAGCTAAACTGATCTGTTTCTTACAGCTACTTCATCCGTTCCAGCTCCAAAGACAACAGACCCTCCTTCTGCCCTCCCATCTGTGGCCTCCTTGCCCAGCACCACCTCCTGCGCTCCGCTTCTGCCCCCTGCATCCCAGCACACTGCCACTCTGCCTTCCCTGTCCCAGCCTGGGGACCTGTCCAGCAGTCCCCTCTCTCAGCTCAGCAGGTACGGGGACAACAGGGACCCAGAGTCCGAGGCACCAAGGCCAAGTCCTGAAGCTTCTGGACGGCTGTGTCCAGGGACATAGCCCACACTTGCCCCTGCCTGTCGTCCTGGCCTTTCGCAGTAATGCTGTGTGGCGGGGGTGGGGTCTCAGGCGCCCGGTGTGAAAGTCTTGCCGCCTGTAACGCCTCTGCTGTCACACAGCCCTGGGTCTTTGGGAATGGGGTGGGGCCAGAGGGTCGCTTCTGCTCCTCTTTAGCCCTCAGGAGGGGACCCCGTGCCTCAGCCCTGCCCCACATTCTGGGCCCCATCACTGTGATGTGGGGTGAAAGTGCCGGGGGATTTCTGAGCAGGTCTCTTGTGTGGCACTTGCTGTGGGTTCAAAGATGAGTGGTCAACACAGGCATGGGAGGACCGGACTGGTGGGTCCTCACCTACCTTCTGAGCAGAATTCTCCTCTTGCCTCATGCAGCCTGGAGCAGAAGCCAGGCTTCTTGAATTCTACGTTTGATGGGCATTCAAGCTCCAGCGTGTGGGGCCGACGTAGGAACTTTCTTCCCACACACACAGATTTAAGGGGGTCTCCAAGGCTGGCTGTTCTTAGTACAATCCTGTTCTTACCATTTACAGTCTCAGAGCAGATGGTTAGAGCTGCCTGAAGCGGGCTCTGTAGGTTCCCAGGGAAGGATGTCCTGGATCCTCATGGCGAGTGAGCAAGCCTTTAGGTCATTTCTAACCACAGAACACCTGTCCGAGGTGATGCAGAATGAAGGGTGTCCAGCCAGGCCTTCCCATGGGGGGATAAGGCGAGCTCGTGGATAGCCTGCCTGGCCAAGTGGCCCCTGGTACAGAGGGCCGTGGTGGACACGTGGTGCCGTCTTGTCTTCCAGCTCCCTCTCCAGCCACCAGAGCAGCCTCGCCTCCACGCACATGCCGCTCTCCGCCAGCACATCCCACACAGTAAGTGTTCCTGCTCCCCCACCCACTCCCTCCTTAGCTGGCTTGGGGCCTAGGCTTGGGCAGGGTGGGGGGAGGCTGTGGTTTGTGAATCCGAATATCCGGATACTCTAATCATTTGGCTGTGATGTCTCATCTAGGTTCATGGTTTGAACGGATAATTTCCTAGGCCCCACGGAGGACATGTGGTTCATGCCTCTGTGGTGAAATCAGTTCTCCAGACCTGATACGATGGGCAGGGCTGTTGGGTGGTGAATTTGTTTCCCAGAATTCACTATTCATTCTAGGAGACCTTTCTGCCTGGCAGGGTTGGTTTTATTTTCTGGGACTTCTTTGCAAGCTTTTTAGAGGAAAGTTGACTTGTTGCTAACTTCTGCTTGGCACCTATTGCATGTCATGTCCGACTCTCTGTGACCCCGTGGACTGGGCTGTGCTAAAGTCCAGTTTTATCAAGAGCAATGCTTCTGGAGAACACTCTGGTACTTTGTGAAGTCCATTGTAGAGAGAGTGTGTGAAGGGAAAGGAAGAGTCTTTGAGACGGACAGATGGTCCAGCCAGTGTTACCGCATCCAGTGTGTGTGGTCATGGGGCCTTCACTCCCGCCAGCTCAGGCCGTCTTCTCCAGCTCAGGGGTGGGGGCTTTGGGAAGGTCCTGTTGCAGAAGCATGTGTGGAGCGTAGAGAGGCAAGAATAGAAGTGCGGGCAGGGTGCCAGCTGGGGAGGTCCCGATGTGTTGAAGGGTGACCCTAGATCGTGGTTACGGAAGTCTCGGCATCTAAGCTTGAAGCTGGGAGCATGGTCTCGGGGCTCAGTCTACACTGTGGGATGAGGCAGCGTAGGGGGTGGAGACAGTTCCAAAAGCTGGGAGAGATTGGAACATGGAAGGAAAGGCTCCAGGAAAGAACCAAGTGCCCCCTCCCAGGAGACAGCAGGCTTCCACAAGGTGGGAGTAGGTGGTCTTCAAGCAGGGAGGGAAGTTTTGGGCCCAGGTGAATGGGGGAGTTGGGAAATTGGCAAATTAGTTTCTTCTGAAGAAGACGTCAAATCTTTTGCCATAGAATGAAGTGGTGGAAAAGGTTCAGTCCTGTCTTTCATCAGTATCTGGCCAACATTGTGGCATCCCTATTCTAGCTTAAGTGAAATCGGTTTATACGTAATTCTTTGCTTGAAACACACAGATCACTGTCTTCCTAGCAGAGATTGGTGTGACTGTCTCTGTCCTTGGAGTAAGCTGCCTGCCCACCACCTATGCCTTGTGTTTGGCCAGTGGGTGCCCTGCGATGTCCCCTTTGTGAGCCCTGGAGCGCTGGCCTCCCATCCTGGGCGCTGTTGCTCTCGTGGTCCGCTGCACCCTGTCTTGGCAGGAACTGTGTCATACGGTCCCAGTGGCCGCCACCAGAACTGCCTCGTGCAGTTGCTAAGGTGGTCACTGAGTCACAGGACTCAGTAACAAAAGACGTAAAAGACACACACTGAAAAGCTTTTGTCTCTTTTCTGCTTGGCTTTGCCCCTTTTCCTATTATTTTCTTGATCTTCTAGACTTTGTTTTCTTAACCTGTCAAATGCGTACACGGTCATTTTCCTTTCTGCTCTTTTCCTTGTCCTGTAATGTAAATAGGAACATTCTATACAGTTCCCTATATCTTTCCCCCTCACTCAACAGTGTATCTTTAGGAGGTTTCTGTGTTGGATCAGAGTTCTTTGTTCTTTTTTCACAGCTCTGCTGCATTGGATTATTTAGTAGTCCTCCTCTGATGGAACTTGAGGGCCATTTTCAGTTTTGATATCCCAGAAATATTGCGGGTTTGGTTCTAGACCACTGCTATAAAGTGAATAATGTGGGAGAGTCGGTCGCAGAAATCTTTTGATTTTTTTAGTGCATAGAAGTTTTGTTCACACTCTAGTCTATTATGTGTGCAATAACATTATGTCCAAAAAATACAACATATTCATCTTTTTTTCCTTCTGCCTTGCTGCAGTAACATTACGTCTAAAAAATACAACATATTTTTCTTTTTCACTCACTGATCCTGTGGCATGCAAGATCTTAATTCCCCAACCAGAAATCCAACCCATGACCCCTGCAGTGGAAGCATGGGGGTTTTCACCAGCAGACTGCCAGGGAAGTCCCCCAATATAAGTATCTTAGTTAGTAAATACATTAGCTAAAAATGCCGGCTATCACCTGAGCCTTCGAGCAGGTTGTAATCTTTTTGCATTTGTAACGTCAGAGGTCACTGATCATCATAACAAATATTATGAAAAGTTTTGAAATATTGTGAGAATTACTAAAATGTGACACAGAGACGAAAAGTAAGCCAGCGCTGTTGGAAAATTGGCACCAATAGACCTGCTTGACCCCCCAGTTGCCTTGGACCTTCACTTTGTAGGAAACGCAGTATCTGCAAAGCACAAGAACGAGAGACGGAGCTGTGCAGACAGTGGTGTACAGCCTTCTGCACACGCTGTGTCTGCAGGATAGACTCCGGGGTGGAATTGCAGGCATCTGTCATGTTACACACATGGCTCTGCGTAGTGATTTCAGCCCACGTACCTCTCATTGGCAAACAGTGACGTGTCTTCTTTCTCTACTGCCTCCTAAAATGATGTTACCAAATATTTGTATTTTTCTAATGTGTTAATAGAAGAATGACCTGTCAGTATAGTGTTTAACTGAAAGAGCTTGAACATCTATTTTATACATTGGTAAACCATTACATTTCCTTTTGGCTGAGATGTTTACATTTTTCTGTCCAGTCTGTGGTATTTATTTCTATAGTTGGGAGACTAGTAAGTAGCCCTTTGTGATGGGAAGTGCAAATATTTTTCCTAGGTTTGTTGTTTTAGAAATCGTTCTGACTTTTAAATAGTCAGGTATATCATAATCTGTTAGAGCCAGGTCTCTCCCACTTTGTAAAGGATCTCGTCTTTTCTCCTGCCCCTCGTGATCTGTGGAAGGTGTGGTCAGCTGTGCTCTCCTGGGCCCATCTGGAGAGCTGAGTGACGGCCCCATTACATGGACTAAGCGGGCCAGCAGCTTGTCTTCTTCACGGATTCGAGAGGTGGAAGGGCAGATTCAGGGACCCTTTCAGGGCCCACTCAAGGCAGGAGAGGCTCTCTGGATGACTCCTGAGTGCCTATGGATTCCCCCCACTCCCCACACTGCCAGTGTTTTTTTTTTAATCCTGTGGTTGAAAGGTTGGGTGGCCAGTGACATCACAGTGCAGTGGTCAGACCTGTTTCTGACTCTGGCTGGTGTCCTTGGGTGGATGCTGGGCTCTGTGCAGGGGATCGTGAAGTGTGGGTAGTGGGCAGCCTCAGCCCCACTCTGGGCCCTTCTCTGGCTGGTCTGTCTCTCCATCTCGGTAGAAGGGGCAGAAGTCCTGGGGAGCCCCAGGAGACCAGAATTTTCGGAGTCTGCACTTGCTGAACCGGATCTGGTTGCTAGTGCCTGGGCGGGCAGGGCAGCCTGTGGGGCTGGGGCCTGCACAGTCGTCTGGGCCCTGGAAGACAGTGCATGGTGTCCCTTCTCCTGGTCTTTCCTGTTCTTCAGCTTGGCGTCAGTTTCCCGGCTTCTTTGTGGTGCACACGTTCAGTCTTACAGAACCTTTTCTTCTGTCTTCGGCCCTCACTTTGCCCAACCAGGTGTATCTCGTCTAGCCTCCTCTCAACCCTCGAAACCCTTTTTGCCACCTTGGTACTGGCAGCTGGGTGGGGCCCTTGGCTCTCAGGCTCTTCAAAGCTTTCGCTGGGCTTTGCCCTTCTTTCCTTGGTGGCTCTTCTCGGGCAGGCCTAGGGCCGGGCCATGCCCTTCCTGGTGTAGACCCTGAGGACCTACAGAATATCCTCACATGCTGGAGCAAAGGCCACCTGCGGCTTCAGGTCAGAGGTGCCCAGGAGGCCTTGCCTTGGGCTGGGCTGCCGTGGCCCGGGCTCCACCCTCCTGTTTTATGAGGTGGGTTTTCACCTCCTATTGAGATTCTCTGTGTTCATCTATAAACTAAGGTTTACTTGAGGTTTCTGTGCCTGTTTCAGTTACCAGAGCATGAGCAACTTGAGCGATTTTTAGGAGGATTTTTGGTCATAAATCTCAGTTGTGGTGGTCAGATACTCAGCTGACCAGTTGTGTCCCCATGGCTTCAGTGAGGGGCCAGGGCGAGCACACAGGTCAGCCTGAGGCCGTGGGCGCACAGCCCAGGCCAGTCCTCGTGCATTCTCTGCTCTGCCCCTAGATCCATGTGCCCTGGCTTTTCTGTTTTGCCAGCACGCCAGCGTGGACAGCGCCCCTTCCCTACAGCCCTCGGCCACCTTCTCAACGGCAGCAACTTCAGCCTCGAGCGCCGTGTCCTCAGGGCTCAGCTTGCCGAGCGGCATGAACACGGTCAGCAGCCTGTGCCTGGGCAATGCCCCCGGGAGTGCCCCCAGCAGCAGCGCCAGGGCTGCGCCTTTGATGACCTCAGGTGTGTTCCCGTGGCCTGGCCAGCCCTCCTCCCCCCGTCAAGAGTATAGCCTGGCTTCCTGGGAGCAGGCCCCGGTGGGCAGCCATGGGGGTTCACGGGCATTGAAAGCGCACAGCTGTGTCCGGCTCTGCCCCTACGGGCTTCTCTGTCCCACTGACCTCCTGAGGCCTGGTTCTTCCAGAGCTGGGATTGGGGTGGGGGCCAGATCCTGGCTGATGGTGAAATCGGTTTTGCGGGGGAGGATGCTCCCTGGACAGGATTCCCGGCAGCCTTTCTGCTTGGAGCGCTCCGTTCTTTTCTGTCCTTGCTCATCCCTGCAGCTGAGGTGACGGGGCAGCTCTCATGGGCTGCTCCTGGTCACTTTGTGTGACTGCCCATCAGCCAGACCTGGGCAGGCTGTGTGGGCCCAGCCAACTGTGGTTTGCTAGCAGCTCACCCCCTGTGGCCCAGCCTGTCCCTGTCCTGGGGCTACCCGGTCTGCTGCGTTCTGCTGTGCCCCAGTAGCTGAGGAATTGTACTCGTGTGGGGGCCACGTCACTCCATTTGATTTTTGCCCTCCAGGCAAAGCGCCCCCTAACCTGCCCCAGGGGGTGCCTCCCCTGCTGCACAACCAGTACCTCGTGGGCCCCGGAGGACTGCTTCCTGCCTACCCGGTGAGCACACCTGGCTCCCCTCAGCCCAGCTGGCCTTGGGCGGTCTTGAGTTGCCTCCGCTCCCCCTGAGGGCAGCTCTGCCCTTACACCCTGGGCCCTTCTCTAGCTGGACTCAGTCAAGGCAGGGCGTCTGCCCACAGCAGCTCATCCCCGTCTCCTTCCTGCACGTGTCCTCCGCCTCCAGCCTTGTTTTTGGCCCCATGTGGGCCGGGGTCCCCAGGGGTGGCGTGTGGTCTCTCACAGCTTTTGTGTCCTCACACAGATTTACGGCTATGACGAGCTCCAGATGCTGCAGTCACGGCTGCCAATGGTGAGTGGGGTTTGGGTGAGGCTGGGAGGCTTCAGGCTCTGAGTCTCACGCATCCCACCTGCTGTCTGGCCTTCAGGACACATCCCACCTGAGGACGCCCTCAGCACGCAGCCGGGAAAGCTGCTGTGATGGTGCTGCTGGTGCAGCTGTAGCCTGAGGACCTTGAAGTTCTTTGGCACCTGGGGCCCCAGTAGGCAGTTTCTCTAGCAAATGTGGGTCCTTCTCTTCCCTTAAGCCTCCCCCCATTAAAAAATAAAACAACCGACCAGGACATGGGGTTACTTGTCTGCCCCTAGGCTTTTAATAAAGTCCTGTCCTTCAAAGTGCCATCCATCTAGTGTCTGGCTTCTGCAGTGGCCATCAGTGATGGCAGCGTTGTTCTTTGGAGTGAGTGGCTGGAGCAGACAGTCTTGAAGGGCCCTTCCAGGTTTAGCCTGCCATCTGTTTGTAAGATTGCTGGCCCTGGGATCTCTCTGATTGCTGAGGTCAGTGTTGCCTGTTTTGGCCCTTGCTCCCAGGACGAGGCACTGGGCCTTCTCTGGGATGTGGCCGCATGAACAGGACGCAGTGCAGGAGTGGGACGTTAAGGAGGCATGCACCCTGCCTCGACAGCCTGCAGGCTCCTATCCTGCCGCTTCCTTCTTGGTCTGCTGTTTAGCAGACTCCTGATCATTTTCAGCAGTCTGGGGCATCTGTCACATTGTCAGAGAGTAATAGCTATTTGGACACTGATACCAGCTCTGTTGGGCACAGGCTTTCCTTTTCCCCAAGTGAAGGTGAGGTGTCCTTTGTCAGACTGAAGACTGGAGTGGAGGGCCCCCCGCCCCGGCCCCTCTTCGTGCAGGGCAGCGAGGTGGCCTCCACAAGTAGTGTTGCCCGCTCTGGGCTGACCGCAGAGAGCTCAGGGAGCTGTGGGCACCGGGCCCAGTGGCTGAAGCTTGTTTCTCTTGGGAGACTCTTTCATCTGCTGGAGTATTTCCAGAGGCTTGTAGCTGGGCTGCTCTTCCCCAGGGTGCAAACCAGCAGCCACTGCAAACCCATACTACTGCCCGAGGGCCTGTGGGGCTTTCTGCCCACATCCCTGGAGGGCCCAGGAAGGTATTGAGGATGTACTGGCAGATTTCTATGGTGTAAAACAGAACTCAGGGTCTCTGGGGATGCCTTAAGCCCTAGGCTTTGCAGGGAAACAAGGAAGCGCGACCCAGGTCCTCCTGACACTCAGGAAACCTCGCAGCCCCAGGGCCTCAGAGGTGGAATGTGGGAGCTGGTTCTGAAAGACGAGTCTGTGGTGGTGCCTGGTTGGGCCCCTCAGAGTGACTTGGTGGGATTCCAGGCCCGGGGGTCGTCCTGCTTCATACTCTGTTCATCTTTTTGTGCCTTAGAAGAAATCACTTGTGAGCCTGTCTTTGGAGACAGGGGTCGTTTCCTAGCCTCTGGTGCGTCTGCTCGTTTCCACCTTGGGGTTTTCCTCCGTGAAGGAGTAGCCCCCTTGGGCTTCCTGCAGGCCGGTCCCCACTTGAACCCTGCCAGCTGTGCTTCCCTAGCAGCCCTCCTCTCAGGCATTTTATGTCACAGGTGGATGCTGGTGAGGGTCATGGGCCAAATGAATTCCAGTGCCTTCTCCAGTGAGAGGGACTCTAAGGGACAGCTAGGAAAGTTACCTGGACAAGTAGAAACCTGAGGAGGAGGAGGAGCCTCAAGGGTTTAACAGGTCAGGGCAGCAATTACCAGTAGGCACACGTCAGTCCTGAGCTAGGAGACCAGCCCTCTACCCAAACAGCCCTGACGCTGCACAAGAGCTGGGAGAAGTGTGTGTGCAGAGGTGAGACACAGTGAAGCCCCGTGGAGAAGGGGAGGCCTGCCCTGCCCCTTACTACCCAGGGCTTGCCAGGCCTCGACATACTGCACCTGGGGCCTCTGAGCCGAGGGGAAGCCCTCCTGCTTTCCTCGTGGGCAGCAGTCTCCCATAAAAGCACCCACACCCTCTGGATCCACTTTGGCTTCATTGCCAGGAAATCTCCCAAGAAATCCATAGCATCGTCAGCCCAGGAAGATGTGTGTGATTGGGATCCAGTGGCTCTGCCCCTGAAGGCTGAGGGACTGGTCAGTGTGTCTACATGCTATGTGGCTGCCACAACTCTGAAGGGCACCGTTTGTTTTGAATTTTCCGAGTGCTGCCCTCTGGTGGTCCAGTCAGGAACGTGGCCTTCCCTGGAGTACCCAGCTGCCTGCAAGGCCCTCTGTCCTAGGAGTGGGTGAAGCCATTCTGCTGACCGAGTCTCTGGTCTCTCCTAGGATTACTATGGGATCCCTTTCGCTACACCCCCAGCCCTCGCCAATCGAGATGGGAGCCTCACTAATAACCCGTATTCAGGTTAGTCGTCTTCAGGGGGTTAGGAGTAGGGGCTGCTCAAAGGACTGGCCTGTGACCCATCCCAGGAGCCTGGAAACAAACGGAAGGGCTGCAGAGACCTGCCAGCTTCCTGTTGTTGAGCCAGCCCTGTTCCTATTTGCAGGGGCCTGTCTGACTTTTTCCTCCTGCTGGGATGAAGGGTGGGGACTGCATCAGTGCCCCTGTTCCCCTAGGTGATGTCACCAAGTTTGGCCGAGGTGACTCTGCGTCCCCTGCACCCCCCACCACCCTGGCTCAGCCACAGCAGAGCCAGTCCCAGGCCCACCACACGGCTCAGCAGCCCTTTCTGAGTCCCGCCCTGCCGCCTGGCTACAGCTACACTGGCCTCCCCTACTACACAGGCGTGCCCAGTGCCTTCCAGTATGGGCCCACCATGTTTGTGAGTATCGGTGGGGGTGTTCCTCCAGCTCCAGGGAGCAGAAGCAGGGAGGGGGGGACAGGTCCCCACTCGGGCTCACCTGGCCTTGAAGAATGGGTCAAGGCTGGGGGCGATGTTCCTGTTTCATCTGCTTGGAGACCTAGCAGGCATGGCACTAGTAAAGACACATCCCTGCTGCCCGAGGCTGAGCTGGGGCGACCTGCTCCCCTCACTCTGTTCTCCACTAATGCCTCCTGCTTGTCCCTCCCCCAGGTCCCTCCGGCCTCAGCCAAGCAGCATGGTGTGAGCCTCAGCACCCCCAGCACCCCTTTCCAGCAGGCCAGCGGTTACGGCCAGCACAGCTACGGCACAGGTGAGGGTGCTCCCAGCCCAGAGAGGCACGGGCAGGACTGGCTCACCGAGCTCACACACGCCTCTTGTCCCCGCCATGCTAGGTTATGACGACCTGACCCCGGGCACCGCAGCCGGAGACTACAGCAAGGGTGGCTATGGTGGATCATCACAGACACAGAACAAGGCTGCAGGCTCTGGGCCTGGCAAAGGTAGCATCACCCCCTTACGTCCAGGATTGAGGCCCAAAGCAGTTGTCTGCCACCCTGACTCCTTCTCAGGCGAGGCCGTCCCAGAGGGCCCCTGGAGGTTGGGGAGACTGGAGCTGGGCCCTGCTGCTATGGGAACCACCCACCGCTTTCCCTTCCAGGAGTGTCGGCGACTTCGAGCACCTCTGGCCTCCCTGATATGACCGGGTCTGTCTACAACAAGACTCAGGTGAGGGGGGCCTGGCGCTGAGGGGCCAGGCTGGGGCAGCTGCCGCCCGGCTGGCCCTCACTGTTGTCTCTCTGCCCTGCAGACGTTTGACAAGCAGGGATTTCATGCAGGGACTCCACCCCCGTTCGGCCTGCCCTCGGCCTTGGGCTCCACCGGGCCCCTGGCCCCTGGAGCAGCGCCCGGGTACGCGCCCCCGCCGTTCCTGCACATCCTGCCGGCCCACCAGCAGGCTCCCTCGCAGCTGCTGCACCACCATCTTCCGCAGGATGCTCAGGTGAGCTGTCGGAGGCAGAGGCCACCTGGCCCTGTACACCCAGGTGGGGGTTGATGGTGGTCCGCTTCAGCCTTGACCGCCTTCTCTCCTCCTCAGAGCGGCTCCGGTCAGCGCAACCAGCCCAGCTCACTGCAGCCCAAGTCGCAAGCCTCCAAACCTGCCTACGGCAACTCTCCATACTGGACAAACTGAACCCTGAGCGGGGCAAGCGGGGCAAGCGGGGCGGGCTGGGCGGGCTTTCCCTGGGGAGGAGAAAACACATGGAGCCCATTTCTCTGGGAGCCCGGCGCCCTTTCCTAGAATTCCTGAGACATGTAACTGTGTCAGCCGAGCCTCTGTGGGGGAGCCTGCCTCCCAGACTCGCTATTGTATGTAATGTATTTATGTATGTATTTGTAAATGTGATACAAGTCTTAGGGGAGTGGGGAGCAGCTGCTACTCTCCCCACTGAAGCCCCTTCTTGCTGTAGCAAAAGAAGCCCCCCTCCCCTCTGCCTCAGGCCTTCTCCCTAGCCCCCTGCACGGGCAGTGTCTGGAGGGGCTGGCTTAGGGCAGTTTGGATACTAGGGTCTGGTACCAATGAAGAATCACGATTTATCTCCCTTGTAAACCATCATTTGAGTTTTTGTCCCTGTGTAATTACTTTCTCCCTCACTTTTTGAGAAACTGGTCCTTCTGTCATTTGTCATGTTCCCCTCCCTCCAAATCTTGATCTGGGAATAGCAGAGATATATCCCCCACCCAACATGAAAGTGGCACCTATTTGTCTCCATAGAGAGCAGGGGCGTCTGGTTTTGTCCCCAGACTTGCCTTCCTCTGGCTGACCATTCTTAATTCTGAATTTGCGCTCAGTCAGCCAGTCAGCTCCCCCCTTAAAAAAAAAAAATCAGAAATGTTTTCATTTTGGTGAGAGCACATCTTCAGCAAAGGCTCCTCTATTCCAGTTGTCCTGAACCAGGAGGGTGACTATTTCGGAGGTTTTCTCTTTTGCCCAAACTCCACCTAATAAAGTTCTGAGAGCATGCTTGGTCTCTTGTATGGTGTGACTGAAGGGAGGGCTCAGGGCAGAGGTGTCTTCATTACAGTGCCGGGTACCCTGGACTTCACAGGGTTGAAGCAGAACTCAATGTCTTATAGTAAGAGGTCATCAGGGCTTCAGTAGGTATTTGGGTATTACAGGGAGATGGCAAAGGTAAAGGATACAGCTGACAAGGTAGCTAACCCCCCTGACATCGCAGACATTGCCCATTACCTTTGCTTTGCTTGCAACTCTGTAACAGACCTAGGGGACAAGCAGGGTAATTTGTTTTCCAACCAAAGTTAAGAGCTGAGTTCTTAAGTTCTTTAGTTCTTAGTTCTAGGCCTGTGAGAGAGTTTGAATAATTAAGCTGTCTGTCCTTTGCTTTTCATCAGCCAAATGCCATCTTGACTGATAGCTGTAACAAGTCAGTCAAAGTGCTGTGAAGTTGGTAAGTGGGTCCTGAGCTAAATTGCTCTACAAGGTCCCAAGGATTGCTCTACAAGGTCCCAAGGAACTATTCACCTGAGGCCAGGAGTCTGACTTCCCTTAAGCTCCTCCCTCTTGATTCCAGGCCACCAGTGCAGAAGGAACCGGGGCCATAAAACTATCCATGTGTCTTGCCAGGAGGCAAATCTCCATGCTTGTCGAGGCATAGATGTAGTTCAACCTGGCAGCTAGTTCAGGGCCCTGAGCTGTTTCCCAGAGCATTACATTATAGCGTCTGGTTTCAGGTCAGCAGGCTGGATGGGAACCAGCCCGGGGGCACAGTCCTCATTTCCGCTGCTTTTGACCTCTAAAATCAACGGTCATTCGTCAGATATGTTGAGCACTGCTGGCTGGCTTAAAAGGTTAAGTGTCCACAACTGAAACTTATCACTATCATGGCACCTATTGCCTCCTAATCACTTGATTTTAACAGCAGGAAGTTAAGATGACAAGCGACAAGAAAAACAAAAAACTTGCCTAAGGAGGGCAGTGGAGCACCCGTCCGTCAGTCATCGACCTACTTGTACCAGCAGATTGTGCCCTATTTCAGAATTAAGGTTAACATGTCTTTAGTAACCTTTCTTAAACTAGTAAGGATTTGTTTTTTTTTTTTTTTTTTTTAAATTTTTCAGCTGAGTCCTGTGTATAATCTGGAACACAGGAAGTATTAAGATCACCTTTTAACACACAAAAAAGAAAAGGGTCATTCCATGGGGAAGTAGCAATACAGGTATATTTTATTTCACATTTTATTAGTAGACAGATGGGCAGAAAAAGACAAAAATAAACCACTAAAGGGGAAGTTGAACACAAAATGCATCAGATAATCTTTTCTCATAAGTTAAACTGAAGAAAAACATCTACAATTTCAGCTAAGAAAACTATTAAAGTCAGGTGTGTCCTGCTGGTTTCAGAAGAGTTGAAAATTGCATCTGAATCTTTGTAAATGTAAACCTTTTTTTAAAAATCAGGATGGGGGTGGGGTGGGGTGGAGGGTTAATTTTCAATGGAGAACTACACATTTTCCCCTTCAATCACTTACTATGTATTTTCCAAACGTAAGGAAACCAGCAAATAAAGAAGCAAATAATTACCAGGAAAGAAGAAGGGACTACAAAAAAGTTTGGCTAACAGAAAAGAACTCTGGAATGATGTGAAATGAAAGTGGGGAAGACTGTGAGAAGCAACAACAAAATCACGATGATACACTTTGTCCACCCAGCCTCAAAATACACAGACCTGAAGAGCATCCAGAGGCCTCCGCTAGAATCTGAAGGAACCTCAAATTGCAGGGTGGTTTCTGAATTCATGTTACACCAAACAGCACAACTGTACTCCCAAGTTTGCGGCCTGAGCCCGAGATCTCCACTCCCAAAGGCAACCACATGCTCAAGGTCTCCTGTGTCTGGTGTTCTCAGGACAGAGCTCTGGAACCAGCACCTGGGTTTACAAGTCAGAGCTATCCGAACGTCCACCTTCTAGCAATTCTGGCAAATCAACACACACCCGTCTTTTCTGGAATTGATTGTACTCTCATCAGTGGCAAACCTAGCCCTCAAAAGTAAACCCCAAAGGGCTAAGAGGTACAACCTCCACCTGGCTCTCTGGCTCCCTGAGTCAATGTGCAACAGAGGCCACAGGGCCTAATGGGACAGCACCTCCCACAATGCCAAAGTGTCTGGCCTGCCCTGGGAGAGAAATGCTTCAGCAGGAAGGGGAAAGGCTTAGTTTTAAGGTTCCAAGAGTAAGACCAAGCTACTGGCTGTAAACGTGGGGGGCGGGGGTGGGGTGTGTGTGTGTGTAGTAGTGGAGGGTGAGAGTACACGTGGGGCGTAAAAAGCTACTTTCAGCGTCACTATTCATCACAAGAGAGCTGCTTTGTTTTCTGAATCTGACCACAGTTGTTGATTCAGAGGTGCAGGTAGCCCCATGGAGTTTGGACAGATTCTGGGACCAGGCTCAACATTGTCCCACATGAACCTTAGCATGTTTAACGTTCCCGATTTAATACTAGACCAAACCTAAGATTCCAAAGAGGGCTGCTGGGAATTAGTCAGCAAATGTTTGGAGAGTCTGAAGAGCGAATGAAAACCCTGAGATCAGAAAGGAAGGAGGAACTAAGGACCTAAGCATCACTTACTCTGTCCTAGGATCCATCCTACCCCTGTCCCTCATCAACCCTTTCATTCTTTCTGAGCTGTACGATCTGAAGAAAAGGAGTTGATGCTAGCGCACAGGGATCTGAAGTAAGTTCATAGCGGTATTTTTCCCACTGAAAAGAACACTGCCCTCTTACGCACTGGCCCGCCCCCACAAGAAACAAAAATCATCGCCACGTACAGAAGTCCCTGGTTGGTGAAGGCTGATGGAACTTGATATTGATTGAAGTAACACACGATCGGCACAAGGGAAATCAAAGCTTGCAGTAATTGTGCGGCAGGAAGATGTAGTGTTGCCTGGACACTGCCTGCAGCCAACTCCCCTGGCCCTGCCAGAAGAGACAAAGCAGCTCAGGGGAAAGCTCCATGCACAACTTCTGCTTGTACTCCGCAGCCCGAGTACATCAAAAGGAGACAAAAGTCGGGGTCACATCCAATGAGGAAAGCGGGAACCAGTCACTCAGGTCTCACATATATCCACAGTTACCACTATCAGTATAAGCAGCTCAATGAAAACCAAAATCTTAAACACATGCACCTAGTATTAATACTGAGTAATTAAAACCTCGCTACTTAAAAAAAAATGCTCGTGAGAGTGTATCTTTCAGGGAAAGGCCGTGTTACATATATGAAACAGATGTTTTCTCTCCCAACAGTGGTCACCAGCAGTTTGACTTTCCCCCAGCAGCATCAACCAAAACTGGCATAGTGATTTTAAATCTCTGTTCCCATCACTAAGTCTCCACACACTCACGCTAATCCCCCCTCTCTCCCCCCACTCCCTGCGGGGCAAAAATAACTCTGCCTTCAAAATAAATAGCAATCAATTCTATGTAAAGTATGAATATTTATTTCAGGGTTTAGATCCCAATTTCAAAAAACAAAATCTGATTCCTCTCTTCTGTGTGAGGAGGATTTCCTGGAGGCTGACGGTTCTGTGCCCTTAGGAACATGTCTCATCAGGTTCAGAACAAAGTCCCTGACGCCCACTGTACCCCAGCCTTAAGAAACAAAACTCACCATCATGGGGCTGAACAAATGCACACACACGTAAATGAGCAGCTAAACCTTGGCAAATCTGCTTAAAAAAAAAAAAGTTTGTTTTCTGGGGGTTTTGTGGTTGTTTTCTTTTGCTACCCAGCATATGCAGCACTTGTGAACTCCCAATGGGTTCCCAGCTTTAAACACATTAAACGTCTTGGTGAAAGACTAATTCTTCAAGAATCTAAAAATGGACCAAACGTGTTTTGCTGTGAACGCTTTGTAGAGACGAAGTGAGGCGAGTTTGGATTTAAAGAAAGGGGAAAAAAAAGAATCAATACAGTGATGGAAGGGTAAAGAATGCAAGAATTCAGACATTCTGTGGAGGACTACTTTCTCTCCATTAAGAGGTCCGTAAAAAGGAGCAAACTGAGATCCATAAGGGGATCAGCAGGAGCCGTGTTTGTTTTCCCCACCCCCGTGATAGCTTTTTGCTGAGGGGCCACTGCTAGGTCCCCACTTGCTCCCCTCCCTTTGGCCTGAGACGGCAGGGCAGTACAGGGGCCTTGAAGGAGCACGTCACGACTCCTCATTTCCAGAATCGTCATCATCGTAACAGTCGGCATCTTCCTCCTCCTCATCTTCATCATCAATGTCATCGTCGTACAAGTCGTCATAAAGCAAATCTGAGCTGTTGTCATTGGAAGGCACTTTAGTTTTGATGCAGTATTCCGCCAGGGTCGTAGGGACCTTCACTCCATCCTTTTCTGCTTCGGCTTTAGTGGCTGACACCTGTTTCCTGAAGACAGGATAGTTTATGTAAGTCTCTGGAACATGGATTTATAATTGGCCAAAATAATCCAAACGTCTTTGTGACTTGGGGTTTTGAACTTTAGAACCTGTCTACTTAAAAGCATCTTTGACAAATACCCTCTACTACACCAGAAGTTCCAGCCCATCAGGTACCCGTCTGAAGGATAATGACCCTTCTGAAGGGTGTTTGAAGCCATGGATCTCAAATACTGGTTAGCTGGAAATCACCTCACATTTTTTTTCCAGTTGGTCTCACACTAAACCTAGAATGCAGGCCCCAACAACTCAATAATCCTCCTACTTGGAGTAAAATCCAAATATCTCATGTTAAATTCAAAGTCCTGCATGATCCACCTGCCTACCATTTCACTGCTTTCTCCAATTCCAAAACATTCAGACCACTCTGGGGTATTTTTTAGTACCTTCAAACACACCTAGTTTTTCTGTGTGGATCAGCTGTTCTGCCCTACACATATGAACTTTTGAACATATGTCATCTGAGAGGAGGCTTGTTCTGACAGAAAAGGAGCCATCTTGTCATTCCTTCATATTATCCTACTTCCTCACTTGTTCACCTTTCTGTCATTTTCTCCCCTGAATGTGAGCAAAGACCTTGTCTATCTTAGTTAATTCTGTTCCCTTGCTGCTTAGAGTGCAGTCTGTCATACACAGCTGTGTGACAAATACTGATTGTATGAATGCATGAAGGTTGTTTCCTTCAATAAGTATGAAAATTTGATCCCTCAACGGGTTAGAGAAACTGAACTTAAAACATCAAACACTATTCTCCCCGTCTTCCTTTTAATTAGACTCCTCTCGGTTGATCTTGCTGCCTTGCATGCTGGTGTTGAGGCTTTCAGGCTTGAATCTGTCTTCTCACA
The DNA here is from genome assembly GCF_003369695.1 of Bos indicus x Bos taurus. Taxonomy (NCBI): domain Eukaryota; kingdom Metazoa; phylum Chordata; class Mammalia; order Artiodactyla; family Bovidae; genus Bos; species Bos indicus x Bos taurus. The sequence continues at coordinate 75,297,058 of NC_040083.1, read as the reverse complement.
ATCTCCTCCTGGGACCACCTTATCCATTCCCATGGTTCTAACCCTTCATACTGACAGCACTCAAATCATCAGGGTCCAGCCTAGACTTCTCTCTCTTCTGAACCCTATTCCCTTCTCCGTGCTGATGGAATCCTAACGCGCAAGTCTTCATCTGTCTGGTCTGTCACTGTCCACCTCTGTGGCCAGTTTCTCCCATCTTTCTTCTCTCACCTCCTTATTTCAAAGTCCTAAATATTTTCAAATCTGTTTTCTCATTCTTGTTTGTCACTTTGTCAGTTTCGTCTTCATCTCTGCCTCCTCAGATCTCAGCTGGTCTCCTGGTCAATCACTTTCCTTTGGAACTCAAATAGGATTATCCTTTCACACACAGTCTTTAAGTGACACTCTGTCACCTCCTTCTGACTTCACTGTCTTTTAAGACCTGATGCTTTTCTTAATTTCCCATCAATTCTCAAATTAGAATTCACCATTCTCTTGACATGTCATGCTGTCATACACCTGTGTTTCAGTAAACATGTTTCTCCCTCTCTCTGAAAAATTCTTGGTTAAGACTCTCTCCTAGAAACATATTATACATTCCTTCCACTGTATCTTGTTTGTGTTTCTGTAGTTGCACTTATCCTATTACACAGTCATTTGTTTGTTTACAAACAGAAGTATGAATTCCCTTAAGGAAAAAGACTATGCCTGACATCCAACCTTCCCATGAACATCAGACTTCCATCTGACAATTTTATGAAGAATTCCCATTTTCCAATCCTCAGTCCACTTCCACACTCAACTTCTTACTACTTACACTAGTTATCTTCAATCTTTGGTATAAACCAGTCACCTAAGTGGCTGGTAAAAACAAAATACAGATGCCCAGATTCTATCCTTGCAATTTCATTAAATGACTGTGGATTAGAGAGAGGGTCTGGAGGTGATTTACAGATAACTTATTCAACTGTCAGATGACATGCATTAAAAAAAAAATCACATGGTATTGTGCCAACTAGATTTATAGAGAGGGACTTTTTAAATAAATTCTAGTGCTTACTAAAATTCATATACACAGAATGGGCTGGAATTGTCCCTGGGGCTCTACCAATCCTTAAGTACTGTTAGGAAAACCTTTTATTCTATGCAGGATATAACTAGAAATGAATGGCTGAGCCTAATACCATCTACCTTTTTATTTCCTTCTACAGATGGGAAAATTAAAGACCCTCAAAAGTTAACTGATAGGGGCTTCCCTGGTGGTCTAGCAGCTAAGACTTCACACTTTCAGTGCAGGGGACATGGGTTTGATCCCTGGTTTGGGAACTAAGATCCCACAGGCTGCAACTAAAGATCCCGCACGCCATAACTAAGACCCGGGGCAGCTACATAAATAAATAAATAACTATATATATAAAGTTAACTTATAAAAGGTCATGTGAGGCATGGCAGAGCTAGGAGTATACTCCAAGTCTCCTGATTCTTATTCCATTCTGTTAAATCATGTACTACAGTTGCTGATAACGATTGTAGGGTAAGGGAGTTAGGCGAGGATGATTCTTGGAAGACGCTGCTGTGGTTAAAAACGTCAATAATTTATAGGATTTCATTAATAAAAATTTGAAAACAAAAATATCTGGAATAGACATCTGGAATACCTTGGGTGTTTGCTACACTTAAAGGGCATGTTGAAAGCCTAGAACAGTGTCCCTAAACTGATCAGGAGGAAGAGTTTGCAAACTCGACTAGCCAGAACATGGAAGTTCTCACATGTACACCCATGGCAGATTCAAGTCAATGTATGGCAAAACCAATACGATATTGTACAGTAAAAAAAAAAAAAAAAAAGAACATGGAAGTTCTGGAAATCAGATCTGCTGTTCTCTCAAAAGCCAGTATCATTAGGCTCAGGCACAAATCTCTTCCCAAACAATAAATCTAATTGGCAAACACAGAGTCGACATTTAAGTTCAATTTAAGCCCTTGGTTCCAGGATATACTTTGATTTTGTATGAAGACTTGAAGCAAACAGAAGACAAAACAGAACACCTTACCTAATGATTTCAGCATATTCTTTGTCTTTTCCTTTACTGTCCCTCCATTTCCTGAACATAACCGAAGCATCCACATTGGCTGGGGAGAAGGTGTTGGGCTCATTAAGCAATGAGATTACACTTAACAGGATAGTCCTAGAAACAGGAAAAAAGGGTCAGCTATGAATATTCACATTCACAGTATTCAAAAGTTTTTGTTTTAAATCTAAGACTATAATATTTAAGGCTTTAGGGGAGTATCAAAATTTTGTTTCCAGTATTGGTTAGACTAGGAATAAGTTGCTATCTAGAAGACAATGCAGAGGGAATCTGAGTTTAGCATGAAGGTTGGTTTGCAGGCCAAAACATGAATTCTGTAGAAGGTACTGTCTTAGCTGGCAACATGTTCCAATCTACAAAAATTGGACGTCTGGAAGCTTTTCAAATAACATTTTAAAAATGAAAAGTTTTCTTTTTTAAGGTTTAAATTTTTTTTTATTGCAGTGTCTTATTTTTTAAATGCCATACAGTTTTTATATGAGTATGTGTATATATATATATATATATTTTTAACTTTTACAATGATGTGCTGGTTTCTGCCATACAACAACGCAAATCAGCCATAATTATACTTACATTCCCTCCCTCCCTAGCTCCCTCTCCTCCCCCCATCTCCCCTTCTAGGTCATCTCAGAGGGCCACACTGGGCTTCCTGTGCTACACAGTAACTTCTCACCTTACGCCTGATAGTATATATATGTTGATGCTAATTTCTCCATTAGTCTCACTCTCTCCCTCCCCTACTGTGTCTACAAGTCCACTCTCTACATCTGCGTCTCCATTCCTTCCCTGCAAATAGGTTCATCATTGTTTTTCTATATTCCATATATGTGTTAATGCTGTATTTGTTTTTTTTCTTTCTGACTTACTTCATTCTGTATAACAGGCTCTAGGTTATACCTCACTAGAACTGACTCAAATTCATTCTGTTATGACTGAATAATATTCCTTTGTATAGCTGTACCACAGTTTTGTTATCCATTCATCTGTCGATGGACATCTGTTGCTTCCGTGTCCTGGCTACTGTAAACAGAGCTGCTATCAACATTCGGGTACATGTGTCTTTTTCAGTTATGGTTTTCTCGGGATGGGGGGTGGGTATATACCCAGCAGGGGGGTTGCTGGGTCATATGGTAGATCTATTCCTAGTTTTTTAAGGAATCTCCAAACTGTTCTCCATAATGGCTGTATCATTTTATATTCCCACCAACAGTATAGGAGGTTCCCTCTTCTCTACATTCTCTCCAACATTTATTGTTTGTAAATTTTTGGATGATGGCCATTCTGACCGGTCTGAGGTGAGACCTCATTGTAGTTTTGATTTGCATTTCTCTAATAATTAGTGATGTTGAACATCTTTTCATATGTTTATTGGCCATCTACATATCTTCTTTGGAGAAATGTTTGGGTCTGCCCATTTTTTGATTGGGCTGTTTTCCTAATGTTGAGCTGTATGAGCTGCTTATATATTCTGGAGATTAATCCTTTGTTAGTTATTTCATCTGCAATATGTTCTCCCATTCTTTTAATCTTGTTTACTGTTTCCTTTACTGTGCAAAAGCTTTTAAGTTTAATCAGGCCCCATTTGTTTATTTTTGTTTTTATTTCCATTACTCTAGTTAAGAGCAAAAGGAAAAAGCAGAAGCAAAAAATACTTAGCTTGAAGGCAATCTTTTCACAGTAAAGGGTAAAAATGATGCTAGACTCCATATATCTAATTTGTATCATGGCTGCTTAGAAGATCTGAAAACCAGTATTACATACAATTGTATTTCTTTCCCATACTTGTAAGGGAAGCAAGTAAGAATTAAGCAGGAGAATGGAGAAAAAGCAACAGCCTTAACATGGAAGAACTAATTTCTTAATAATAGAAATCTTATTCAAAAATACTTACTAAGCACTTACTATTGTACCAGAGGCACTAAGTGAGATGCTGAATGTACAACTGTGAGAGAGTTAGATGCCATCCCTGATCTCTTAGGGCTCAGAAATTCTGTGAAAATTTTTCATCCACAGATAAAACTAGATACCTTTAATTACAGGGAATGAAGTTTCTGTTAGATAAAATAAACTCAGTAAGATCCAAAAATGTCTGAAATAGTTCTCATGCTTTTTTCTCCCCTAAAAGCTATGTGCATGAAGTTAAGAAACATGGGATGAAAAATTAAATTTCTCTACCTTTTCTCACTGGTGCGAGGTTACAGATTGTGTTGTTGCAAAATAGCCTTTTGCTCCTGACTCCAAGCAAAAAATAAAGGGAGGGAACCGGGCAATTAGATGTTTGATTTGATGAAACCTTCTCCTTAAAAGGGTAAAGAGTTTCTGTTACGTGATTATACAAGATTACCACAAAGGCACTTTCAAAGAAAACTTTCCCATCTAGTTAAAGTCAATTTATCACATATATTAATATGTCCCCCTTTCTATTAGGTTAACTCCTTGTTGTAACTCCCAAACCCATCCTTCCGGATTTCTTCAGTAGTTACAGTAAGAAGATTCAAAGAAACTCATCATTGCCAAAAATGGGAAATGGACTGACAATATCCTAGAAGCAAAAGAAAAATACGGGTAGAAAATTCTGTAAGGATTGTTTCAGAAGAAAACATATACAAAATCTGTTTAAAAAATAAGCAGAATAAGGACAAACTTTGGTATAGATTAATGGTCCTGATCAGTACTGTATCTTCACAACTTTCTGTGATGATGGAAACATATAATCTGTGTTATCCAATACAACAGTGGCTACTGGACAACACAGGTCCAGATGAATTATATTAACAGAATTAATATAGAATTAAAAAGGAGACTTTTCCCAGGAGTGTTCACCAAGTAGATTTTGTATATGTTGCAATGTAAATACCATATTGAAACACCAAATTGGAAAGTACAATTTAAAAAATGGTAAATCATCCATCTCTATGAAAAGAAAATCACTTCCAGTACCATAGACTCCCTAAATTGAAATCCATGATGCTTTCAGAAGCACCAGGCGCTAACTACAGTACACTGTGATAATATTTGTTAGTAACAGTTATTAATCCAGCATGTTTTCACTTCCTCCCTTTGTCTGGAGAGCAGAAATCATCTTTTTATTTTGGGTACATGGAATCCATGCCACTGGTTCAGATGGGGTTAATCTTCTTCATCTAGTACACCTTCAAACAACAACGCCACACCTTCATAAAAACAACCCACCCACAGCAGAAGACATACAACCAAGTGCTAGCAAAGGACTCAACACTAAGGAAGAATTCTGATGCAATTCCATTTGCAATATCCTATTCAAAGTTTCCCAACCAGTATGTTGTGACTGGGTTACAGAAAAGTTGTATGTGATTCCCCTTAGGCAGATGGGTGGGGAGGACCTGGGACAACCTGAGCCTCTGGAATGGTAACTTCTGGCCAAAGGAGCATCTTCAGTTTAATACACTGTGATCTACAAATAATAGAATTTCATTTTTCCTATGTACTGTGACTCAAAAAGGTTGGCAAGTATATTATACACACAGTTTAAGCTGTCCAGCACTTGTGCCACTAGCTCCCTTCCCTTTCAGTGGGTTGTAGAGAAGACGAGACCGGAGAACATCCTAGCCTACTCCTGAGAGACCCTTGTACGTGACGTGTGTCCTCTGGAGTGGATCCATAAATCTGGTCCCATGGCAAAGAAAACACTTTTCTATCCTTCGGAGGAAAGCAAATCCTTAACAAAGACCACTTTCCTATCCAAGAGCCTGCAGTAGATATGGCAGGTAGTTCTGAGGGTGGTTCCTCAGAGAAAGCACTTGTGAATCCTACTGCAAAGTCTAAGAGAAACCCCACCCACCCACAGAAAGCTCTCATTTGGTTCTTGAGAGAATACAAATTAAGCCACACTTTGTTTCTTCCACTGAGAAGAGGAGGCATGGTGCTGTGGGCCCCTAATCACAAACATGTGGCAGCATCAGGGGTCCCAACCCTCCCAACTTCATTTTTTGTTGACTAATGCCTACTTCTCCAAAACTTCCCAATTCTGTAAGGAACTCCCGTCCTCTAAACATCTGAGGACAGGGCTGTGGATCTCTTCTTCCAGAAAGTATGCCGGCTTCCTCTAAGAGGAGGAGACTGCTGAGCTCTTAGTGGAAACTAGTTGGCTGATGCTCTGGATCCCTACAACTGTAGCACAGCACATTTTCCTTGCTTTCTCCTTTAGCCACTCTCACTACTCAACAGGTCTTGTTATATAAATCGACTTAGGCTTGCAAAGGTAACTGGAATTCCTTCTTCTTCCTCAGGTTACAAAAGCCTGCAAAACTTTTATCTTCTGAGTATGTTCACTGAGGTGCTAAATCAAAGACTAGTGCACGTGGTCATGAAGAAGTCCAAACACATGTGAACATGGAACCACTTTCAGATAACAGAGCCATTCAGCAGTCAAGACCCTACAACAGGCTGAAATGAACCTTTTGCTGCCTCCACTGCTGTCTTGCTACAGCCATAAACTCGATATGGAGCTTAGAATCCTGAGGCAGACAAGTGCTGACTTTAGATAATTTAGCAACAAGCAGATATCAACAATAACCTTTGGTACCTCATATCTTGCCTCTTGATATTTCAGTGCCATAAATAACCTATGAGAAATACATACAATTTACTACCTTAAGGAACTCCTTTGTCTTAAAACAAATAACACACTGACAAATGTGACGTGTTTCACATCAGGTAGTGCTTTTCTGACTTTTTGGAGTTCTGGGCATCACCAGGAGTTCCAGATGAGGTTCTACAAGTCATACAAAACACCATGACCTCTCTAGAAATACACAAACACCAAAACTCCCATTACTTGCCCACTCCAAGACCACTACATTGAACAATCATCCAATAATGGAATGAAGAAACAAAAAGGTCCGAGAAGTTGACTAATGACTTCCAATGCAAATACCTTTTGGAGCAGTGGGTAACGATCAAGGGGACAATCTGAAGATAACTAAGTTTTGCCTGTAAAGCCTCTAAATAAGAAAGCATAAAGGCAAGGAAAGCAATCTCTGATGTGAAGTCCCAGTTCTAAACTGGGGCTCAGGTTATCTCAGGGTTCAGAGAGAAAAAATACTGATGCTGGTACCCAAAGTAGTTAAGGTAGTTTGAGTGCAGAGTAATACACAAGGAGTTGTTGCCCCCAAAGGATTGAATTAAATGAGAGACAGGCCCTTCTCTTCTTTCTTTTGGCCACGCTGCGTGGTTTGCAGGATCTTAGTTCCCTGACCAGGGATTAAACCCTGCTAAGGCATTGAAGTGCTGAGTCCTAACCAGTGGACCAACAGGGAACTCCCCAAACAGGCCTTCTTTTGGGTGAAAAAAAAAAAGTTTATAATATTTTAAGCTGAGACAAGGCAAATACAGTCTTTGTATATTTGCACAGTAGTAGAGGCAAAAAATTTGAATTGCTGTGGGCAATGGTAATAGGTTTTCCATCTAGGCAGCACAATGAGAAAAATCTTGTTTTGGGCTTTGAATCTGAAGAATGGGAAGGCTTCAGATTCTATGCTGTAGTTTTAATCCCCAGTACTTCAAACTATATGTGGAGCAGAGTCTCTAGAGAAGTAATCAAGTTAAAATAAGGTCCTCAGAACAGGTCTTAATTCAATATGACTAATGCCCTTAAAGAAGGGGCAATTAGGACACAGATATGAACAGAGGGAAGACCATGTGGAGATAAACTGAGGACAGAAGCCTCGGAAGAAACCAACCTTGCCAACACCTTCAGTTCAGTTCAGTGGCTCAGTCGTGTCCGACTCTTCGCGACCCCATGAATCGCAGCACGCCAGGCCTCCCTGTCCATCACCGACTCCCAGAGTTCACTAAGACTCACGTCCATCGAGTCAGTGATGTCATCCAGCCATCTCATCCTCTGTCGTCCCCTTCTCCTCCTGCCCCCAATCCCTCCCAGCATCAGAGTCTTTTTTTTTGCTTAATTTTCTTTCTTTTTTTTTTAAATTTATTTTATTTTTTAACTTTACAATATTGTATTGGTTTTGCCATATATCAACATGAATCCGCCACAGGTATACACGTGTTCCCCATCCTGAACCCTCATTCCCTCCCTGTACCATCCCTCTGGGTCGTCCCAGTGTACCAGCCCCAAGCATCCAGTATCGTGCATCAAACCTGGACTGGCGAATTGTTTCAAATATGATATTATACATGTTTCAATGCCATTCTCCCAAATCATCCCACCCTCTTCCTCTCCCACAGAGTCCAAAAGACTGTTCTATACATCTGTGTCTCTTTTGCTGTCTTGTATACAGGGTTATTGTTACCATCTTTCTAAATTCCATATATATGCGTTTGTATACTGTATTGGTGTTTTTCTTTCTGGCTTACTTCACTCTGTATTTCATCCACCTCATTAGAACTGACTCAAATGCATTCTTTTTAATGGCTGAGTAATACTCCATTGTATATATGTACGACAGCTTTCTTATCCATTCATCTGCTGATGGACATCTAGTTTGCTTCCATGTCCTGGCTGTTATAAACAGTGCTGCGATGAACATTGGGGTACACGTGTCTCTTTCAATTCTGGGTTCCTCAGTGTGTATACCCAGCAGTGGGACTGCTGGGTCATAAGGCAGTTCTATTTCCAGTTTTTTAAGGAATCTCCACACTGTTCTCCATAGTGGCTGTACTGGTTTGCATTCCCACCAACAGTGTAAGAGGGTTCCCTTTTCTCTACACCCTCTCCAGCATTTATTGCTTGTAGACTTTTGGATCGCAGCCATTCTGACTGGCGTGAAATGGTACCTCATAGTGGTTCAGAGTCTTTTTCAATGAGTCAACTCTTCGCATGAGGTGGCCAAAGTATTGGAGTTTCAGCTTTCGCATCATTCCTTCCAAAAAACACCCAGGACCGATCTCTCCTTTAGAATGGACTGGTTGGATCTCCTTGCAGTCCAAGAGACTCTCCAGAGTCTTCTCCAACACCACAGTTCAAAAGCATCGATTCTTTGGCACTCAGCTTTCTTCACAGTCCAACTCTCACATCCATACATGACCACTGGAAAAACCATAGCCTTGACTAGAAGGACCTTTGTTGGCAGAGTAATGTCTCTGCTTTTGAATATGCTATCTAGGTTGGTCCTAACTTTCCTTCCAAGGAGTAAGTGTCTTTTAATTTCATGGCTGCAGTCACCATCTGCAGTGATTTTTGGAGCCCCCAAAAATAAAGTCTGTCACTGTTTCCCCATCTATTTCCCATGTAGTGATGGGACCAGATGCCATGATCTTAGTTTTCTGAATGTTGAGCTTTAAGCCAACTTTTTCACTCTCCTCTTTCATCAAGAGACTTTTTAGTTCCTCTTCACTTTCTGCCATAAGGGTGGTGCGTATCCAAAAGTGTGAAAAAATAAATTTCTACTGTTTAAGCCACAAAAAAAAAAAAAAAAGAGAGAGAGAGAGAAAGAAGGCTTGCTTTCTCAAAGGGTGGGTGGGGTGGTATGGGAAGCATCCAATTCAACATTCAGCCTCCAAAAGCAAGAATCACTAACACCTCAGAACTCCTTCTTCTAGTCTAGGGTTAAAGCTAGTCCTGAAAAACAAGCACCAAAATCACTTAAAGAACAACTCTGCAGTTTTGGTCCAATTTTTCAACAAATCTTCCCAAATATTTGAATCCTTTTCTCGAAAAAGATGAGAAACAGGGTAGCCAAACTTTTCCACAGCAACCATAGAGTAATGCCAATAATATCCTCAAGGAAAGAAAGCATGATCCTGAAATCTTACATCTAGTCAAAATCTGTCATTTGAAATATAATGGCAAATACACTAGTACGCTCTAATATACACATATACACATGCACATAGTATTTTGCATGTGTGAGAATTCAGGGAATGAAATAAGGCTCCTAGGAGCAATCCCTTGAGAAATTACTAATGAACAAATTTCAGCCAATTAATAGAAGTAAAATAATGAGCAGCAAATAGTGACCTGATCTAACAACAGGAATAAGAAATTTTAAAAACTGGGATTATGTCACATTATAGTACAGACTGTAAGTTTTATAACCCTGACAATACAGAAACAATAATACTTAAAAGCTATAAGGGGGAAGCAGAAGATTTCCTTTTCTTTTACATCCAAGTGTCAGTGTATTATTTGATGCTGAAAATTCAAGTAATAAAGTATGTATGAGCTAACGGTACAAAAACTCAGCTAACAGTGGTATGATGCTTAGGTACGAGGGGATGAGGCAGAAATATACTAATTTTCCTAATGATCCTAAAAGATCCTGTGTAAAGCAATGGTCTTGAAACTAATATACATGCGACCCTGGAGATAATATAAAATATCACGTCAGTTCTTTCCAGCTTCCCTTTTCAGGATTGCCCTTCACAAGAAATGCATATTTCCCAAACATCCCAAGTATTTCTATGGTGCTTTGTCTAGTGGGGATGAAACATCAGAAGTGCAAAACAAAGAGAAATTTACAAATAGAGATGTTTTTCCTTCCTCATAAATAATTTTGTTAAAAGCACAGAGTGATTTTTTTTAAGAGTATTTTGCTATTGGTGGAGTATAATAAACTCAGTTATGTATAGATTGGGGCTGCTGGAATTACATCTTCACTAAAACAAACTCAGTAATTCCATCTCTGAATACTGTTGAGAAATGCTTCAACCCCAAGGGAGAATCCCATTAAAGCAAAGCAGAAAGTATAGGAAATGTGTAATGATTCTTTATTTCGTAGACATTATAAACTTATGGCAAGTCTTAATGCCTGATCTGAGAATTATTCATAGGCATGATGCTTGTCAAGGTGAGGTGTATCAACACATTTAGTTGAATTAAAAAGGGAAGCCATTTTTTTCTGATTAAGAAAATATACTTGCAAGATGTGGTGAAATCCAAAATATACCCATTTTTCCCAATCCTGTATATGGGATAGAACAAAGTACCTAAAAAGAAGTGAGTAACTAGCATAATCAAAAGTATCTCATATGTCTTGAACAGTCTTTTAGGTACACTCATTACAGAGAGTGGGAAGCAAATACATAACTTGAAGAAACAGGTAAGAGAGTCTTGCATATATCAGGAAGCTTCCAATTCTTTGCTTTTGACAAAAATGGAGATTCTAATTGAATTACTAGCTTCCAGATCATTGAAAAAGATTAACAAGTGGGAGAGCAGATTAATTTCTTATACAGAAGAACCTGAAATAACTTAAACAGATATCCCAGCCTCCTGGGGATATAATTCCCCACTCCTTAGTGTGGGCTGCACCTTTAACTTCCTTTATACAGAACAGAAAGTAGAAAATGAGGAATTTTACAGTGGAGAAATCCTAAAAACAAGTCTCAGCCAGGTGATGAATGTTACCATCAAGAGTGATAAGTCATGCTGATAGTATGTACCCTTGATATGACATGATGAAAATGTACTTTACCTTAATTTCTCCCAACACTCATAACTCCAGTATAATAAGCAGAAAAAAGCATCAAACAAATCCCAGTTGGGGGACATTCTATAAAACACCCTTCAAAATTGCCAAGGTCATCAAAACCAAGGAAAAGTTGAAGAAACTGTTGCAGTTGTCTAAGAAGAAACATCTATTAAATGTAATGTGCTATCTATAATATGTAGGATCTTAGAGCAGAAAAAATGACATTAGGTAAAAATTAAGGAAACATGAAAGAATATGGACTTTGATCAATCATAATGTACTAATACAAGTTCACTAATTGTAATACATGAGCCATACTAATGTTAGATGTTAGTAACAAAGAAAACTGGCAGGTGTGGGAAACATGGGTACTATCTGTACTTCATAATTTTTCTGATAGTCTAAAATCATTATAAGTTTTTTAAAGTTATTTTAAAAGAAACACACTGATGATAAAACTAAAATAAGAATACCCAGTCAACCTTCTGGGATAGTTATAATAAGAAACATGGAAAATAACAAGTGCTAGCAAAGATCTGGAGAAATTTGAATTCTCACACACTGCTGGTGGGAATGCACTAAAAATTTAGTGCAGGCATGTTGGAAAACATGGCAGTTCCTTGAAAAGCTAAACACTGAGTTATGACCCCACAATTCCATTTCCAGGAATAACTCCAAAGAAATGAAAACATATGTGCACATAAAAACTTGCACATAATGTTCACAGTAGCATTATTTATAATAGCCAATGAGTGGAAACAACTGAAATGTCCTATCAACTGATGAATGGATAAAAAAAAAAGTGTAAAGACTAAGACTTTTCAGCAAAAAGTAGTAAGTGTCCTAGAATACAGAAGCAACCAATTCAAACACGGAAGTCATGAAATCTAAAGCAGCAGGGTGGAACTCAGATAATGCAAGAGGAAGAAGAACTAAGAGTAGAATAATTCTTCCAAAGTGAACAGAGATGAGCAACATATGGATTATTAGTCCATAAATACAACTCTTCAAAATGATGCATGCATGCTACATAAAGCTCTAGCATAAAACAAAGCAATCATATATAAAAAGGATTCTTTTGTACTTGTTAAAAGATTATATCCAATGTTAAGAGCCACCTAGAAACCAGATTATTCCTTATGTAATTCCTTACCTGACATTTTGAGTAGGATTCCACCTTTCAGAGGGCAGTTCTCCACTCTGTGGGTCATCTACAGGTGGATGAAGAATTGAAATGCATACATCTCCATTCTACAAGACACAAATAACACATTCAGTAAATACTCAAAAGTATGATATAAAAAAACAATTCTGCTGAAATTTCTTTTATTCCTAGAAAACATGTTTTCTTACTGCTGGGGAGTAAACTCCTTTTTCTTCATGTTTAGATCCAATGATAAAGAAGAATTAAGCATTTTTATATTACAAATATTCATTTTGACCAATCTCCAAAATACTTTTCTTACTTTTGCCTAAAATCTGCCTGGAGACAGCATATGTGACAAACCTACAGCAAACACCATTCTCACTGGTGAAGAACTAAGAGCATTTCTTCTAAGATCAGGAACAAGACAAGAATGTTCACTCTTGCCACTATTATTCAACACAGTTTTGGAAGCCCGAGCCACAGCAATTAGAAAGAAAAATAAATAAAAGGAGTCCAAATTGGAAAAGAAGTAAAATTGTCACTGTTTGCAAATGACATGATACTATACATAGAAAATCCTAAAGATGCCACGAGAAAACTACTAGAGCTAATCAATGAATTTGGTAAAGTTGCAGGATATAAAATTAATGCACAGAAATCTCTTGCATTCCTATAATACTAACAATGAAAGATCAGAAAGAGAAATTAAGAAAACAATTCCATTTACCATCGCAACAAAAAAGAATAAAATAACTAGAAATAAACCTACCTAAGGAGGCAAAAGACCTGTACTCAGAAAACAAGAAGACAATGATGAAAGAAATCAAAGATAACACAAACAGATGGAAAGATATACCATGTTCGTGGATAGGAAGAATCAATACTGTGAAAATGATTATACTACCCTAAAACAATTTACAAATTCAATGTAATCCCTATCAAATATACCAATGGCATTTTTCACAGAATTAGAACACAAACTTTATAATTTGTATGGAAACAAAATAGATCCCAAATAGTCAAAGCAATTTTGAGAAAAAGCGAAGTTGGAGGAATCAGGCTCCCTGATTTCAGACTATACTACAAGGTTACAGTAATCAAGACGGTATGGAACTAGCACAAAAATAGACCTATAGATCAATGAACAGGAGAGAAAGCCCAGAGATAAACCCATGTACCTATGGTCAGGGTCACGTAATCTGTGACAAAGGGGCTAAGAATATACAACAGAGAAAAGACAGTCTTTTTGGTAAATGCTCCTGGAAAAACCGGATAGCTACATGTAAAAGAATGTAATTAGAACACTAACACCATTCACAAAAATAAACTCAAAACGGATTATAGACCTAAATGTAAGATGGTACACTATAAAACTCTTAAAGGAAAACATAGGAAGAACACTCTTGGATACAAATCACAGAAGATTTTTTTGTATCCACTCCCTAGAATAATGAAACAAAAACTAAACAAATCTAATTAAACTTAAAAGCTTTCACAGAGCAAAGGAAACCATAAACAAGATGAAAAGACAACCTTGAGAATGGTAAAAAATATTTGCAAACAAAGCAACTGACAAGGGATTACTCCAGAATATACAAACAGCTCATGTAGCTCAATATCAAAAGAAAAACAAACCCTAAACAACCCAATCAAAAAATGGGCAGAAGACCTAAATAGACATTTCTCTCAAAAAGACATACAAATGGCCAAGAGGCACATGAAAAGATGCTCAACATCACTAATTATTAGAGAAATTCAGATCAAAACTGCAATGAGGTATCACTTCACACCAGTCAGAACAACCATCATCAAAAAATCTACAAATAATAAATGCTAAAAAGGGTGTGGAGAAAAAGGGAACACTTTTGCACTATTGGTGGGAATGTAAATTGATACAGCCGCTATAGAGAACAGTATGGAGGTTCCTTAAAAAAACTGAAAATAGAACTACCATACGACCCAGCAACCCCACTACTGGGCAAATACCCTGAGAACACCATAATTCAAAAAGACACAGGCAACCCCATGTTCACTGCAGCACACTATTTACAATAGTCACAACATGCAAGCAAACTAGATGTCCATCAACAGATAAATGGATTTAAAAAGATGTGGTGTATATATATATATATATATATATACGTGGCTCAGTGGTAAAGAATCCACTTGTCAATGTAGGAAACACAGGTTTGATCCCTGGGTTGGGAAAGGGAAATGGCAACCCACTCCAGTATTCTTGCCTTAAAAACCCCATGGACAGAGGAGTCTGGTGGGTCCAAGAGGTCGCAAGAGTTAGACACAACTTAGTGACTAAACACCACCACCACATATATATATTTTATATATATATATATACACACACACACACACACACACACATACCTACACACACACACAATAGAATATTATTTGGTCATAAAAAAAGAATGAAATTGGGTCATTTGTAGAGATGTGGATGGATTTAGAGACTGTCACAAAGAATGAAGTCAGAGAAAAATACCATATATTAATGCATATATGTGGAATGTAGAAAAATTGTACATATTTGCAGGGCAGGAACAGAGACAGATGAAGAAAATGGATGTGTGAACATGGGTGGGGGAAGGGAGGAATGAATTGAGAGATTGGAACTGACATAGATACCCTACCATGTGTAAAATAGATCACTAGTGGGAACCTGCTGTAATAGTGCAGGAAGCTTAGCTGGGTGCTCTATGGTGACCTGGATGGGTGGAATGGGGGTAGAGGGTGTGGAAAAAGGAAGGGAGGTCCAAGAGGGAGGGAATATATGTTTATATATAGCTGATTCACTTCATTGTGCAGCAGAAATTAACACAATGTTGTGAAGCAAATATACCCCAATTTTTTTAAAAAAGAAAATCTGCCTATAACCTGTCTACAGAGAAGCTATAATCATCACCTTTAATATCAATGACTGGCTTCAATAAGTATGGTTTATATAAATTGATACATGCCTCCTAACAATTATATATAACTCCCTTGGTATATGGATAGAAGAACTCACCACTATGTATAATATTCTGGTTCATAAATTTAAATTATAGGATCTAATTCACAAGTGCTAAGTTAAAACACACATGGACTC
Organism: Bos indicus x Bos taurus; assembly: GCF_003369695.1. NCBI lineage: Eukaryota > Metazoa > Chordata > Mammalia > Artiodactyla > Bovidae > Bos > Bos indicus x Bos taurus. The sequence goes on along the minus strand of NC_040083.1, from coordinate 75,281,320 downwards.
TCTCATATGCAATAGAGACTGTTAACAGAAAACACTGAGAAAGATGTAGTAGCCTATTGGTTTAAAATAAAAGATTCAAATGTTTAAAAAGAGAGGTATAATCATATAAAGTAGAATAAATCTTATATATAAACCAAATTTACATACATGCACACACACACACCAAGATAACAGAACATTTTAAAAAGGAGAATAAAATTTCAATAACATCAATGTCAAGTACTATATTCCAAAACTTTGTATTAATGTTAGTAACATGAAAAAGTTAAAAAAAAAAAAAACACTATAGAAACGAGGAGAGAGAAACTAGACATATTTGGAGAGGACACCTAGGAGGTGCTTTGGAAGAAAAATGAAAGGCTTAAAGGTTGTAAGAAGCTTTCAATAATGATTTCAATTTTAATAACCTAAAGGAAATTTAGACATGAGATTGCCTGAAAAAATAAACCAACATCAGAAATATGTTTGGGTAGTTATATTTATTTTGTACTATTACACCAATTACCACAAAATTAGCTGAAAACAACACAAATTTATTATTTTACAGTCTTGTAGGTCTAAGCTTGACACTGCTCTCCACAGGGTTAAAGTCAACTGTGTGGGTAGCAACACATTCCTTACTGGGGGCTCCAGGAAAGAATCCCTTTCCTTGCCCTTTCTGGCTTCTAAAGGCCACCCACATTCTTTTGTTCTTGGCCCTCTTCCTCTAATCCTCAAAAGGAAGCAATGCTGCATTTTTGGAGCCTTTCTTCTAAAGTCACATGTCCTTCTCACTGATTTTCTTTCTACCCTACCTCTTCCACTTTAAGGCTGCTGCTGCTGCTAAGTCACTTCAGTCGTGTCCGACTCTGCGATCCCAGAGATGGCAGCCCACCAGGCTCCCCCCCGTCCCTGGGATTCTCTAGGCAAGAACATTGGAGTGGGTTGCCATTTCCTTCTCCAATGCATGAAAGTGAAAAGTGAAAGTGAAGTCTCTCAGTCGTATCCGACTCCTAGCGACCCCATGGACTGCAGCCTACCAGACTCCTCCGTCCATGAGATTTGCCAGGCAAGAGTACTGGAGTGGGGTGCCATTGTCTTCTCCGCCACTTTAAGGCAGTGTTCCCCAACTTTTTTGACACCTGGAACTGGTTTGGCGGAAGACAATTTTCCATGACCAGGGGTGGGGAAACTTCCCTGGTGGTTCCAACGGTAAGGCATCTGCCTACAATGCGGGAGACCCGGGTTCAATCCCTGGGTGGGGAAGATCACTCCAGTATTCTTGCTGCCACCCTCCCCTCCAAAAAAAGGGGTTCAAAGAAATATTTAGACTTCCCTGGTGGGTCAGATGGTAAAGTGTCTCCCTACAATGCAAGAGACCTGGGTTCAATCCCTGGGTTGGAAAGATCTCCTGGAGAACGAAATGGCAACCCACTCCAGTATTCTTGCCTGGAAAATCCCATGGACAGAGGATCCTGGCAGGCTAAAGTGGGTTGCAAAGAGTCGGACATGACTGAATGACTTCAATTTCAAAGGGGTGGGGGTGACGGGTGATTTTGGAATGACTCAAGCACAGTAGGCTCTGCACTCCTATGAGAATCGAATGCTCGAGCAATAATGTGAGCAATGGGGAGCAGCTGTAAATACAGATGAAGCTTGGCTTGCTTGCCCATCACGTGGGGGCTTGCTCACCCACCTCCTGCTCTGTGGCCTGGTTCCTAAAAGGCCCAGGGATTGGGGACCCCTTCTTTAATGGAACTTGTGATTACACTGGGACCACCTAGATTATCCAGAATAATCTCAGTTCAAGGTCACCTGATAAGCAAGCCTAAGTCTTCTTAACATGTGAAGGTGCATATCACAGATTCCAGGGATTACAATGCAGACATCTCTGTGGGAGCATTGTTCTACCTACCACAGGAGTGAAGAACACAGTTTGAATGAAAAATAGAACAGAGGAGTATGTTACTTTGTTCACAGTTTAGTGTGTGTGTTAAGTAAAATTTCTGAGTAGTGAAATGATATAAACAGTCATGTACGTAGAAATGACATATCAAAAGATGAGCATCTCTGGAGGAGGACATGGTAACCCACTCCATTATTCTTGCCTGAAAAATCTCATGGACAAAGGAGCCTGGAGGGCTACAGTCCATGGGGTCGCAAGAGTCGGACACAACTCAGTGACTAAACAATAGCACCAATTTTACAACAACCCTAAAAGAGCAACAGCAGGATGGACAGTTCCAGTAAAGTCTCATCATCAGTGAACTCAATGAAGACGTGAGCAGTTGTGTTTGTCTTTTGAGCCCAGATCACTGGAAGAGAGCAATCAGTTTCACCTGCTGGATTTAACTTGGAATAAAAATATGGTTAAGAATAAACAAAATGCCCTTGTTTCCATTAAAAAAAAAAAAAGATGGGTATCTCAACTGATTCAGGCAAAGCACTTGACAAGACCCAACACTCACTCACAATAAACACACTCAGAAAACCATACTTCCCAGCTATCTTAAAACTGTAAAAGGGAGTTATATTAAGATGATAAATTTAAGAAAACAAAAAACCAACCCACAGCTAACATCCTCAATGGTGAAAACTTTCCTAAGATCAGAAATAAGACAAAGGGCACCCACTTTTACCACTGCTATTTACAATGTACTGGAAGTAGTAGCCAGAGCCAAGTAAGAAAAATTCTGCAAGTATACAAATTGAAAAGGAAGAAGTAAATCCATTTCTATTGTAAAAGTCAAATAAAATTCCAAAGAACTCACAAGAAAATTACTAGAGATAATCAATTCAACAAAGTTGTAGGATACAAGATCAACACTCAAATCAGTTCATTTTGGGATTTTTGAAATTTCAGTGGAGGCATCTCTGGAGGAGGGCATGGGAACCCACTCCAGTACTCTTGCCTGAAAAATCCCACGGACAAAGGTTAGGACTCTGCACTTTCACTGCCTAGGACCTGGGTTCAATCCCTGGTAAGGGAACTAAGATTTCACAAGCCTTGTAGCATGGCAAAAATAAATAAAACAAAAATTTTTTAATCAGTTTCATTTTTACACACTGGTGATGAACAATCTAAAAAACAAGTTAAGCAAAAAATTCCATTTACAATGGCCTCTAAAAGAATAAAACATCTTAGCAATAAATCTAACCAGGGAGGTGAAAGTCCTGTACAAAGAAAATTACAAAACACTGCTCAAAGAAATTAAAGACGACCTTAAAAAAAAAAGAAAAACAGTCTATATTCATGGGTAGGAAGACTTAATGTTGGCAATATTCCCCAGTATGATCTACAGATTCAATCCAATCCCAATCAAAACCCTAGCTTCCCTTTTTGTAGAAACTGACAAACTGCCCATAAAATTTATAAGGAAATTTAAGGGACTCACAAAAGCCAAAACAATCTTGGAAAATAATAATAAAGTTGAAGGATTCATACTTCCTGATTTCAAAACTTACTATAGAGCTACAGAGAATAAGACAGTTTAGGACTGGCATGACAGATATATAGATCAAGGCAACAGAAATGAGAGTCAAGGCAACAGAAATGAGAGTCTACACAGATTCATACAACATGACCAACTGATTTCTGATAAGATGGTAAGCTCATCCAATGGGGAAAGAACAGTCTCTTTAGCAAATGATGCTGGGACTGGATTTCAAAAAGAATGAAGTTGAACTCCTACCTCATACCATATACAAAATTAACTCAAAATGGAACAAAGATCCAAGAGCCTAAATCATAAAGTCTTTTTATAAAAGTGTGTCTGTTTCTGTCTATGTGTGTGTTTAAAATCTTCATGACCTTGGATTTAGCAATGGACTTTTAGGTATGACACCAAAAGCATACATAAACAAGATAAACTAGATCTCTCCATCAAAATTAAGCACTTTTGTGCAAAGGACATTATCAAAGAAAATGGAAAAAAAACAATCGATACATATGAGAGGAAATATTTGCAGGTTATGAGGAGGTGACAAGGGTTTGATCCCCGGGCCGGGAAAATTCCACATTCTGTGAAGCAACTAAGCCCATAAGCCACAACTACTGAGCCAGTGCACTAGAGCCTGCAAGCCACAACTACTGAAGCTGGAGAAGCCACCCCAGTGAGGAGCCTGCGCATCACAACAAAAAGTAGCCACTGCCTGTTGCAACTAGAGAAAGTCTAGGTGCCAACAACAAAGACCCACCACAGCCAAAAATAAATAAATCTTTAAAAAAAAAAAAAAAAAAGGAGGGGGGAGGGAGAAGTTCTAAGCTTTGAGAAAGGCAGTTCTGAGAAGTAAAATGAATAATAAATACTAAGAGCAGTGAGATTTTGAGTTGCCATAGCTGTGAAGTTCATACTGAAGAGTTTGTGTACAAAAACTTCATTTGAATACATGATTTGTGAAGCAAATGGGCTTCACTGGTTATCTACTTCTGAACACACACAACACATGTAACCAGGCAAACTGTTACTGAGATCACTCAACATATTATATAAAGTAAAAAGGAGTCAACTGTGCAGCATGGTCATTGCTGACAAGTTCATATTAAATTTCTTTTGTTCTCCAAGTTTCCCCTTGGTATTTATAAATTTCACAAATGTGGCAATGATAAAAGAAATGTTGCAATTGATAACACAGCAGTTTATTTATAAATTTGGGGGCTACAGTAATATCTGTGAATGTATTTAACAAAACTGTACCAAAGCTCTAGTTTTTAAAAACCTGATAAACTATTTTCTACTAAAAATAGTCCTTACGATATTTTTAATGCTCACAAAGTTAATACATAAAAAACTCATCAATTCATATATTTTAGCATTTGAGTAGGCTTTTGCTTTAGTATTGTTTTGTTGCTGTTGATATTGTTGTCACTATTCCCCCATTTCAACCCCAGTTCTATTAAAAATAATTCTGTAGTAAACAATTTGGTGACTAGAATAATTTGACAATGAGGTCTGTTGTGTTTCTAGGTGACAACATAGATGGATGAGTAGAGAGCAATCTCCAAGAATATCCCATCCCTTTGGCTAAGAACCATGAGCTCTAATGTCTAAAATCACAAATACATACTTGGGCCCCCAAGTTCAATTCTGATACCTTTCCAGAATGTAGCAAAGTAAATTAACAAATGTGAGCAAAAGTCTCTTGTGACTCATTTGATTACATCAAATTTAATGCTTAACTATCCTAACACTTGTTTACAAACAACTTATACAGCATGGTAAACAACTGCATATTCATAAGATATGCATACATTATTTTACTGCTAAAATTTTTATGAATATGAAAAATATTTCTAAAAATAATGATCCAATGCTAAATCTTAAGAGACAGAACTAGACTGCCTACCTGCTGCTGCTGCTGCTGCTAAGTCGCTTCAGTTGTGTCCGACTCTATGAGACCCCATAGACGGAAGCCCACCAGGCTCCCCCATCCCTGGGATTCTCCAGGCAAGAACACTGGAGTGGGTTGCCATTTCCTTCTCCAATGCATGAAAGTGAAAAGTGAAAGTGAAGTCGCTCAGTCAGGTCCGACTCTTAGCGACCCCATGGACTGCAGCTTACCAAGCTCTTCCATCCATGGGCTTTTCTAGCCAAGAGTACTGGAGTGGGGTGCTATTGCCTTCTCCAGATTGCCTACCTAAGTGGTGAAAAAGCAATGGAAAGGGGACTATATCTACCTACACTTTCTTCTGAAAAAGCTTTGGTTCCTTTATCATGCTTTTTTTTCTTTTTTGACAAAAGTTTGAGAATTAGATAAATGAGATGGAAACAGGCAAGTGTGTGGCTCTAACATGAATGCATTCTCAGTGGCAAGACAAGGTATATATTTGTTGCATAAACAGTATGACACATTCAATGTTGTTTTCATTTCTCTTTTATTATCTAAAGCCTATATATACCACCTAGTTTTGAAGGCAAGAATTTCTGATTATTAAATGGAGACAGATACAAAAATATTTCGGTATTAACTGAACTCAGTTTTAACTTATGAAACAGTGAGTGAAATGTTTCTATAGTCTCTCTCCTGCAACAGGATAACTTTGTCATACAGAATGGTATAACACATTCAATGTTGTTTGTATTATGGTTATGTCGAATACTAAAGATACTAAAGAAAACAATATTCTGAGAGCTTATTTCTGGAAATGCTACAATCTATCACCTTTTGAGCACTCTCTGTCCTGTTTTAAGAAAAGAAAAATGAAGATAATGACTTACAGAAAAAAGCAGATTGTGAAAAACAATAATGCTGCTCCAAGGTGTTCTTTATATAGATTGAGATCCAAAATTCAGCACTATAGAATAAGTAAAGGCCTTATAGCTCTATTTCTGGAGCACAGGAGCTTGCCAATATACACGTGACCAAACCACCCCCCCCAAAACTATATTACTAAAGTTGCAAATTTTAAAAAACAAATTTAATGCTTGGGCCTCAGCTACAACTTCAGAGCCCTACTGTAATGAAACAGACTACAGAATGGTAAAGGAGTAAACTCAAAGGATTTATCAGTGGGCCTTGACATATACCCCAAGAAACATAAGGAATCATTTCAGGATCCTTAAAACTTAGCACAAAGCTAAGTACATTTCATCAAAAAAGCTAGAAATTGTTTTCCCAGGCATGTGCACTTGTCCAACAGAAGACCCTAACCTTGAATTTATTTCAGAAGAGACTCAACTGGTATGCAGCAACTCCTTAAAGGAGACCAGTACAAATGATTCCCACTCCCTTCACCCAAAAGCTGAATCTCTGATCAAAGTGACAAATTGTGAAGCTAGAGTCTGTGAAGCTAGGGAACAGGTACACAAATAAATTTGTATAACTTTACTAAATTTTAAAAAATGTAAATGTTAACACATAGGAATTATAATCTTAGCAATGAGCAGCAAAGCTGGTTAAAGTCTCAATCTTAAATTAACCGTAATATGGAACAGTGTGTGCTCAGTCATGTCCAGCTCTTTGCAACCCCATGGACAGTAGACTGGCAGGTTCCTCTGTCCATGGAATTCTCCAGGCAGGAATACTGGAGTGGATTGCCATTTCCTACTGCAGGGGAACTTCCCAACCCAGAGATTGAACTTGTGGCTCCTGAGTCCCCTGTCCTGGCAGGAGGATTCTTTACCACTGAGACACCTGGAAAGCCCTAACCATAATATACACTGGTATAATAAAAGCCACGAATAGTTCTTTGTCACCACAGTATACTGAGCTATGGAGGTATTTTAAAGGACAGTATCAAAAAGTCAAATCTTCAAAGAAATTCATGATAGACATCTCTTACCTCATAAATGTTGGGGTGCCACATTTTGGTCAAGAATCTGAAGGTAGGTGGTGAATATGGGTAGTCAATAGGAAATTTAATATGCGCCTAAAAAGAAAAAAAATGAAATGCTAATAAGTAAGACTACAGGTTACTTATCTGCCTAACAATTCACCCTAATATACTCCAATGAAACTGAACATCTTTCTACACCATAAATTCTGGAGATTAAAATAGTTCATATATATTTTGTTAGCCCCAATGCTAGGGTTATTAGCATGTTTTTACAACTATCTCTTTAAATATTTATAAAAATTTATGTTAAATTGCCAATGCTCAACAGTTATATAATTTTTAATTGAATAAACATGAATAAGTTTAATATGTGTCACATTAATGGCTGCATTTTATATTAGTAACAATTAATATGACCTATGGTATAATATAGAACAAAGATAATTTGTTTTACTTAACACCATTTACCTACCACCAAGGAGTAACAAATGCTATCATTTTGATACGGCTCTTCCAGGAGTTTTTCATGCTCAAGTATGCTTATCTTTTTACAAAGCTTATTTTCAATTATTGTATTTATACTGTTTCTTTCCATCTGTATTATATCATAAACATTTTCCTTTGTATGTATGATTGTTAGTATTTGCAAGATGTTTCCATCATATGGATATATAGACGAACCATTTTAAAAAACCTATTTCCTTATTTTGGAACATATTGGTTTTGCACTCTTTTGCTATTGTAAATACAGTTACAGTGAATGTCCTCAGTAGAATCCCACATTTCAAATATGAATAAATTCAAACAAAGTCTCATCTAAATGTACCAGTAAAAGGGAATGAGGACGGGAATGAAAGGACAAGCTGAGAGTACAGCTGAGGATAAGCAGTGAAAATGGCAGTAAGGATCCTCAAAACTTCTGTCTTCAATAAAAGCAATGAGAAAAATAGCAAAAATTTTAAGAATCAACTTCTTCAAAATCTACAAAATCATGTGAGGCTTGTAGCAATTCAGGGAGGATCTATTCAAGGAAAATAGCTGAACTGGTTTTTATAGTAAACTTTGTGGTATTTTAACTTGCTCTAGTTAAAAGATCTCCAGAAGATTGTCCCAACCCAGGGATCAAACCCAAGTCTCCTACATTGCAGGTGGATTCTTTACCATCTGAGCCACCAGGGACTCAGCAGGTCAAACAGATTCAACAACTATTTTAATAGGAAAGGGTGGGATATGAAATGCCTGTATGGCTTTGAAAATCTCTGACCAATTTCTAACTAGAAGATCAGGCCAATGTATAGGGCCATGAATATGCCTCAGCTATGCATACACTCAGAAAAGTCACGAGAGGTCCTTAGATGGCCTTCAACTAGCATCTCTGGTGAACCTGAGATCTGCACGAGCAGGAAGTGAGGGCTAGACTGAATTTGCAACTACCTAGCTGAGTGTTAAAGGCATGCCCCCAAATGCACACAGAGCTCCTCTAAAATGCCAAGGAGGTTTGTTGATTCCAGGAATATAATTGCATTTCACTTAATAAGGGAAACTTCTGCCCAATCACTGGGTGACCACTAAGCTAACCAAGTGAAGACTTTACTGGCCACACACAACCAAAAACACAGATGTTTCAGAATTAGGTCAGAAAAGTCATTACATAAGGAAGCAACTACAACAAACAACAACAACCAAAATCTTGTTGCCACAATATATTATTTTAAGCATCCAGTTTTCAACAAAATATTACAAAACATGAAAAGAAAGTATGGCACATACAAAGGGTAAAAACAGCAACCAACAGAAACTGGAAGGTCAAAATATTTATTAGAAAAAAGACTTTAAATCAGCTGTATTAAATATATTTCAAAGACTAAAAGAAACCGTGGCTAAAGAAATAAGGAAATGTATATGGAAAATCTTTCAGCATATCAGCATGAAGAAACTGTAAAAAACAAGCGAAAAAAAAAGCATTGGAGGAAAAGAACCAAATATAAACCACAAAGCTGCAAAATACAATAACTGAAATTTTAAAAATCTGCTAGATAGGCTGAACAGCAGATTTGATGAAACAGAAAAAAGAATCAGTGAAACTGAAGCAAGCTCTGTTTAGATTAACCAGTCTGAGTTAAGAGAAATAAAAAGCAACTAACAGAGACCTATGGGACACCAGGTTATCAATATATACATATTAAGAGTCTCAGAAGAGGAAACAAAAGAGGCAAAAAGAGCATTTAATGAAATAATGGCCAAAAATTTGCCAAATTTGATTAAAACAATGACTCTAACAATCAAAAGCTCAACAAACTCCCAAGAGAAAAAACTCAGAGAGATACACATCTATCTATCTATCTATCTATATATCATAATCAAACTGTTCAAAACTAAAGAATGAATCTTAAAAGCAGCAAGAAAGAAACGATCCATCAAACAGAATCCTTTGACAAACAGACGCTGTCTCACCAGAAACTAGGAAGCCAGAAGGCAGTGGAATAACATTCAAAGTACAAAGAACAAAATCTGTCAATTGAGAATTCTATATCCAGCAAAACTGTTCCTCAAAACTCAAACAGGCAAATTAAAACATTCCTAGGTAAACAAAAACTGAGAACTAGCAGATGATGACTAGCAGACGTCACCTGCAAGAAATACTAAAGGGAGTCCTTTAGGCTGAAAGGAAAGGACACTGACTACCATGTGAAACAAGATGAAGAAAGGGCACAAATAAATATATAGTACAGGATAGATACAGAAGATACAATAAACGTTCCTTTTGTTTATAACTTTTTCCTCCCAATTTAAAAAAGAGCTTCCCTGGTGGCTCAGTGGTAAAGAATCTGCCTGCCAATGCAGGAGACATAAGTTTGATCCCTGATCTGAGAAGATCCCACACAGCATGAAGAAATTAAGTCTATATGCCACAACTATTGAGCCTGTGCTCTAGAGCCTGGGAGCTACAACTACTTAGCCCACTGGCCACAACTATTGAAGGCAACATGCCCTAGAGCCTGTGCTCCACAACAAGATAAGATACTGCAATGCACATAGCAACTAGAGAGTAGCCCCCACTCCCCACAACTAGAGAAAATCCCAATGTGATTTGGATGTGAAGAGCCATCACAGTCAAAAATAAATAAATTAAATTCAAAAAATACACAGCATAATAATTATAAATCTACTAAAGAACACAAAGAAGTAATTTCTATACCAATAAATAATTGAACTGTATAGTTATATGATGTTGATTATAGAAAATAACTCCAAAAATTCAACACCCCTTCATGACTGAAAATACCCAACAAACTAGAAATACAAGGGAAATTCCTTGCTTTAACAAAGGACATCTAGTAAACAAAACTGCAACTAATATTATACTTAATGGTTAAGGAATTTCAGAAATTATACAGGAATGTCCACTCTGATCACGTGTATTCAACACTGTATAGGAGATGCTAGCCAGGGCAACTGGCAAGCAAATGAAATAAAAGGCATCTTGGTTAGAAAGTAAGAAGCAAAGTTATTTCTATTTGTAAACTACACAATCCTGTATACAAAAAAATCAAAAGAATATAAATATATTAGAATAGCAAATCAGTAAAGTTGCAAGATAAAATTTATAATATCAGCATCAATTATATTTCTATACAGCATCCCTGAACAAAATCAAATTAAGAAAATTCTATTTATAATAGCAACAAAAATAATAAATACTTAGGAATGAATTTAATAACAAGAAGTATAAAACTTGGGACTTCCCTGGCAGTCCAGTGGTTAAGACTTCACCCTCCAATGCAGGGGGTGTGGGTTCAATCCCTGATGGAGGAGGTAAGATCCCATGTGCCTCATGGCCAAAAAACCCAAAATACTTAAAAAATAAACAAAAAACCCAGAATAAAGACTTTAAAAATGGTTCACATAAAAACAAAAAAATCTTTAACAAAAATGTGTGCAAAACTCACACTCTAAAAAGTACAAAACATTTTTAAAAGAAATTAAAGACTTAAGTAAATATTAAATATCCATGTTCATGTAGTTTCCCAGATGGCACAGTGATAAAGAATCTGCCTGCCAATGTAGGCGACCCAGGAGACATGAATTTGATGCCTGGGTCGGGAAGTTCCCTTAGAGAAGAAAATAGCAACCCACTCCAGTATTCTTGCCTGGAAAATTCCATGGACAGAGGAGCTTGGCGGGCTACAGTCCACGGGGTCACAAAGGGCTGGAGACGCCTGAGCAAATACACACACACACATGTTCATGGATTGCAAGCTTTAATATTCTTAAGATGGTAATCCTGCCCAAGTTGATCTACACATTCAACATGACTGTATGGAAATCTCTGCTACCTTCTTTTCAGTTCAGTTGCTCAATTGTGTCTGACTATTTGCAACCCCATGGACTGCAGCACACTAGGCTTCCCGTCCATCACCAACTCCCGGAGCTTGCTCAAACTCATGTCCAATGAGTCAGTGATGGCATCCAACCATCTCATCCTCTGTCATCCCTTCTTCTCTAGTCTTCAATCTTTCCCAGCATCAGAGTCTTTTCTAGTGGATCAGTTAGTCACATCAGGTGGCCAAAGTATTGGAGTTTCAGCTTCAAAATCAGTCCTTCCAATGAATATTCAGGGTTAATTTCCTTTAGGGATTGACTGGTTTCATCTCTTGGAGTCCAAGGGACTCTGAAGAGTCTTCTCCAGCACCACAGTTCAAAAGCATCGAGTCTTCAGCACTCAGCTTTCTCTGTAGTCCAACTCTCACATCCATTCGTGACTACTGGAAAAACCAAAGCTTTGACTAGGTGGACCTTTGTCAGCAAAGTAATGTCTCTGCTTTTTATATGCTATCTAGGTTGGTCATAGCCTCTCTTCCAAGGAGCAAGCACATCTTTTAATTTCATGGCTGCAGTCACCATCTGCAGTGATGCTGGAGCCCAAGAAAATAAAGTCTGTCACTGTTTCCATTGTTTCCCCATCTATTATCTATTTGCCATGAAGTGATGGGACTGGATGCCATGATCTTAGTTTTCAATGTTGAATTTTAAGTCAACTTTTTCACTACCTCCTTTACAGAAATGGCAAAATTGGCACTTGGGGGATCCAGAATAGCTAACACAATCTTGAAAAAGAAAAACAAAGTGAGACAACTCATACTTCCCAACCCCAGTATACTACACACCTATAGTGATCAAGACAGTTTGGTAATAACATAAGGACAATTCAATGCGGAAAAGGCCTTGTCAACAAATTATGCTAAGACAACTAGATATCCACACGCAAAGGAGTGAAGTTAAATCCTTTTACATACACCAGAGGATTCTGCTTTTAACCAGGCCTGCCCTCAGGAGAAACTACTTAGAACCTAACTTGGAAGGATTATTGTCAAAGCATAACTAACCTAGGGGAAGAAAAACACAGAACTCCAACCCTAATATCCCACCTCATGGGCAAAGAAAAATTGAGAAACTCTTGAAAGTTCATAGTCCAGAGGCAAAGCCTCGTTAAAAGGCTGAAACCTAATCACAGAAGTACACAACTCTTTCCCCTCGCCTCACATCCCACCACTATATTACTGAGATACTTACAGAATATTCCTTTACAGAGTATATCACAGCTAAGTTACAAGAAAAAATTACAAGGCATAACAAAAGGATATATCACACAAGAAGAAACAGAGCAAATTATCACAACCAGATATGACAGGGATGTAGGCATTATCAGAATTTAAAACAACTATGATTAATATTCTAAGGATTCCAATGGACAAAGTAGACAGTATGCAAAAACAGATAGGCAACATAAGCAGAGAGATGGAAATCCTAAGAAAGAACCAAAGTCAAATGCTAGAGATAAAAACACTGAAGAATGCCTTAATGGGCTGCTTTCTAACACTGGACATGGTTGAGGGAAAAACCCTCTGAACTATAGGATATTACGCATGGAATCCCTGAAAACAGAAAAGCAAAGAGAACAAAGAATTGGGGTGGGATGGACCAGAACAGACTATCCAAGGACTGTGGGAAATGCAAAAAGTATGAGATACATGTAATAGGAACACCAGAAGGAATGAAAACCATCATTAGGAAAATGAAAAGACAACCAACCTACAGAATGGAGGTAAATACTTGCAAATCTGATAAAGGACACATACCTAGAAAACATAAAGAATGCTTGTAACTCAGTAATAAAGAGAAAGAACTCAATTTAAAAATGGGCACAGTATCTGAACAGACATTTCTCCAAAGAATATAAACAAACGGCTAATATGCATATGAAGAGATACTCATCATCATCAGCCATCAGGGAAGTGCATTCTTAAAGTAGAATGAGATATCATTTGATTACTGGCTATAGTTAAAGAGAGAGATAATAAAAAAAAAAATGTTGGCCAGGATGTCATGAAATTAGAATGCTTTATACATTGCTGAAGGGGATACTAAATGGTAGTCACTTTGAAAAACAATCTAGCAGTTCCTAGAAAGAATAAACTTGTGCCAGAGCAAATCCGCTACCAGGTATATGACCAAGAGAAATGAACTACATAAGAACTTGTACAGAAATGTACATAGCAGCATAACAGACAAAATGTAGAACAACCCCAAGTGTCCATTACCTGAGGAATGAATGTACAAAAGGCATTATATATCCATACACTAGCATATTATATGACAATTAAAAGGAATGACATACAGAAGTTCCCTGGTGGTCCAGTTGTTAGGACTCAGCTTCACTGCAGAGGAAAAGAGGAATGAAGTACTGACACATACTACAATGTAGATGAACCACAAAAACATTAGCTATGTGAAGTAAGACAGTCACAAAAGACCACATATTTATGAAACGAGAGATTAGTGGTTGCCTAGGGTAAATTGGGAGGAAACAGACGCATGAACTTTTGGGATGAGGAAAATGTTCTAAAATTGTTTACGGTTATGGTTGCAAAATTTTATGAATATATTAGAAACAGCTGAATTGTGTACTTTAAATGGGTGAACAGTATATGTACATTAAAATCACAAAAAAAGCTGCTTATTTTTAAAAAGGGGGCAGGTTTCCTGGGGGGGGGTGTTCCTGGTGGTCCACTGGTTTAAGAATCTGCCATTATTTGTAACGCAGGGGACACCAGTTCAATCCCCGGTCCAGGGAGATCCCACATGCTGCAGGGCAAGTAAGCCTGTGCTGTACTGTGCTGTGCTCAGTTGTATCCAACTCTTTGTGACTCCATGGACTGCAGCCCGCCAGGATCCTCTGTCCGTGGGATTCTCCTAGCAAGAATACTGAAGTGGGTTGCCATTTCCTTCTCCAGGCCATCTTCCTGACCCAGGGATTGAACCCATGACTCCTGCACTGGCAGGCAGATTCTTTACCATTAGTGCCACCTGGGAAGCCCCAAATAAGACCATGCGCCACAACTACTAGAGCCCGTGCTCTGCAATGAGAGAAGCCACTGCCACAAGAAGTCTGTGCACCTCAATTAGAGAATAGTCCCTGCTCGCCGCAAGGTGAGAAAGCCCAGCACAGCCAAAAATAAACCTGGAGCCCAAATGCAGTCACATCCTAATAGCAACAAGAATACGCAGTTCCTAAAATACCATTTTCTAATAAAAAGAATCAAGGCTATTTGGAGGAATACTTGATACTGGATCTGGGAGAGTGAAATACAGCATGAGCATGGAGCATCTTACAGTGCCTGAAAGAAAAAGCAAAAACAAACACCATAGAAGCCAACCTGAAAGAGCCCCTACTGGCCAAATGTAAAGCAATTTATAGTACTGGGTGATAAACCAAGGTAAAAAATAAATTTAAATGAGTGCATGTTGGTATAAATTATTGAGTGAAAAAATATTAGGGAAGGGACAAATCTTCCTTACAGCAGCACTCCAGATAATATATATAGGTATATCCCATTAAGGAGGTGGAGTTTAGTTCCCCTCCCCCTGGAGTGTGGGCTGGACTGAATGACTCACTTCCTAGGAATACAGTAGGGCAAGGAAGAAATACTAACTTTACAGTAGAGAAACCTGGCAGAAAACACCTTAATCAAGTGAATAAGATTAACATCACTGGTGTCAAATCATTGAAATCATGACCTCCTGATAAGATGTGATGAGAAATGCAGCCCATCTTGGTGATGCTCTTACCCCAAAACCCATAACCCTTCTAATCATGAGAAAAACATTAAACAAACCCAAATGGAGGGACATCCTACAAAATATCTGACCAGTTCTTTTCAAAACTGTCATGAAAAACAAAGAAAGATGGAGAAATCATCAAATACTGGAGGAAACTATAAAGAAGACATGACAACTAAATGCAATACAGTATTCTGAAGTGTATCCAGGAATAATAAAAGGCAGTTACGGGTGGTAGAGTAGAATTGAGCCTGACTGCTAATGGATATGAGATTTCTTTTGGAGTTGATGAAATAAACTGGAGTTAGATGGTGATGATGGCTGTATGACCTTGTGAATTTTTAAAAATCCAATAAACTGTATACTTTGAAAGCCTACAACATACTGGTACTATGGCTAGGTGTTGTCTTAAGGAATTCCCTGAGTAGATTAGAGCAGAGGAAACAGCAAGAAGGCACCAATGCACAGAATAAGGAGCTGCAGGTGCAGCAGTGAGATGCTGGTGGATTGACTACAGGAGACTGGATGAAGGCAGGCTGAGGCCATGTTTAGGGGTTTCAGGGGAAAGCTGTACACGCATGCTCAGTAACTCAATCATCTCCGACTCTATGCGATCCTATGGGCATAGTCTGCCAGGCTCCTCTGTCCATCGAATTTTCTAGGCAAGAATACTGCAGTTGGTTTCCATACATACAGAGAGAAAAGGCCAGATGTGCATTCTAGAAAAATGACTCTAGGACAGCACTGTAAAAGATGAATTGAATGGGATAAAAAAACAGACATAAGTTAGAAGTGGTTTCTTTTCTTTTTCATTTTATCTGTTTCATCTCCCAGATCTGTATATACTTTAGAAAGCTTTAGTATTTATTACATAGTAATATGGGGTTCCCTGGTGACTCAGACAGTAAAGAAACCACCTGCAATGTGGGAGATCTGGGTTCAATCCCCGGGTTGGAAAGATCTCCTGGAGGAAGGCATGTCAACCCACTCCAGTATTCCTGCCTGGAGAATTCCCAAGGACAAAAGAGCCTGGAAGGGTATAGTCCATGGGGTCACAAGGAGTCAGACACGACTAAGCAACTAAGCACACACAGCACACACTCAGTTATATAATGCATGTTTGAATAAAACAGGATTATAAAAATTTTCATAAAAGACTGGAACTCTGGTGCTTGAAAATGTAGCCTCCTTATCATATTTCTATGAGAAATTAGATTATCCTTTCTAAAAATTATAAAATTTAGTACTGTTAGTCAAAATCTTGAGGTCCCCCAAAATGTTTTCCTAGACTACTACTATATTAAAAGAAATTCTTCCAGAGTAACTAAGTATGGCAGTATGAAAATTCATAAAGAATGTATGAAATTCACCAATGCAACAGCATGAAAGAATAGTAAAGAACATCCGCTCAAGAAGCTAGACCACCTGGGTTTGAATCCTGGCTCTCCCACTTACTAGGTGTTTTTCGAAGTAAGTTATTTGTGTCTCTAATTTCCTCATCAATAAAATAAAGTTTATCAGTTCAGTTCAGTCACTCAGTCGTGTCCGACTTTTTGCAACCCCATGAATCACAGAACGCCAGGCCTCCCTGTCCATCACCAACTCCCGGAGTTCACTCAGACTCACGTCCATCGAGTCAGTGATGCCATCCAGCCATCTCATCCTCTGTCGTCCCCTTCTCCTCCTGCCCCCAATCCCTCCCAGCATCAGAGTCTTTTCCAATGAGTCAGCTCTTCGCATGAGGTGGCCAAAGTATTGGAGTTTCAGCTTTAGCATCATTCCTTCCACAGAAATCCCAGGGCTGATCTCCTTCAGAATGGACTGGTTGGATCTCCTTGCAGTCCAAGGGACTCTCAAGAGTCTTCTCCAACACCACAGTTCAACAGCATCAATTCTTTGGTGCTCAGCCTTCTTCACAGTCCAACTCTCACATCCATACACGACCACTGGAAAAACCATAGCCTTGACTAGAGGGACCTTTGTTGGCAACGTAATGTCTCTGCTTTTCAATTTTCAAGGCAAATTGGAAGTGGTCAAACAAGAGATGGCAAGAGTGAACGTCCACATTCTAGGAATCAGCAAACTAAAATGGACTGGAATGGGTGAATTTAACTCAGATGACCACTATATATACTACTGCGGGCAGGAATCCCTCAGAAGAAATGGAGCAGCCATCGTGGTCAACAAGAGTCCGAAATGCAGTACTTGGATGCAATCTCAAAAACAAACGATCTCTGTTCGTTTCCAAGGCAAACCATTCAATACCACAGTAATCCAAGCCTATGCCCCAACCAGTAACGCTGAAGAAGCTGAAGTTGAACGGTTCTATGAAGACCTACAAGACCTTTTAAAACTAACACACAAAAAAGATGTTCTTTTCATTATAGGGGACTGGAATGCAAAAGTAGGAAGTTAAGAAACACCTGGAGTAACAGGCAAATTTGGCCTTGGAATAAGAAATGAAGCAGGGCAAAGGCTAATATAGAGTTTTACCAAGAAAACGCACTGGTCTAGCAAACACCCTCTTCCAACACAAGAGAAGACTCTACTCATGGACATCACCAGATGGTCAACACCGAAATCAGACTGATTATATTCTTTGCAGCCAAAGATGGAGAAGCTCTATATGGTCAGCAAAAACAAGACCAGGAGCTGACTGTGGCTCAGATCATGAACTCCTTGTTGCCAAATTCAGACTTAAATTGAAGAAATTAGGGAAAACCACTAGACCATTCAGGTATGACCTAAATCAAATCCCTTATGATTATACAGTGGAAGTGAGAAATAGATTTAAGGGACTAGATCTGATAGAGTGCCTGATGAACTATGGACGGAGGTTTGTGACACTGTACAGGAGACAGGGATCAAGACCATCCCCATGGAAAAGAAATGCAAATAAAATAAAATAAAGATTACAGTACTTATTAAATGGCTTGGTATGAGGAGTGAGTAAATGCTTGTAAAATGCATTAGAACAGTGCTTAACATATAATAGGGCTTCCCTTTGTGGCTCAGCTGGTAAAGAATCCGCCTGCAATGCGGGAGACCTGGGTTCGAACCCTGGGTTGGGAAGATTCCCTGGAGAAGGGAAAGGCTACCCACTCCAGTATTCTGGCCTGGAAAATTCCATGGACTATATAGTCCTTTCCACAGCTATTTGTAAGCCTCCTCAAACAGCCATTCTGCTTTTTTGCATTTCTTTTCCATGAGGATGGTCTTGATCCCTGTCCCCCCGTACAATGTCATGAACCTCCGTCCATAGTTCATCAGGCACTCTATCAGATCTAGTCCCTTAAATCTACTTCTCACTTCCACTGTGTAGTCATAAGGGATTTGATTTAGGTCATACCTCAAATAGGAAAAGGAGTACGTCAAGGCTGTATATTGTCACCCTGCTTATTTAACTTATATGCAGAGTACATCATGAGAAACACTGGGTTGGAAGAAGCACAAGCTGGAATCAAGACTGCCAGGAGAAATATCAATAACCTCCGATATGCAGATGACACCACCCTTATGGCAGAATATGAAGAGGAGCTAAAGAGCCTCTTGATGAAAGTGAAAGAGGAGAGTGAAAAAGTTGGCTTAAAGCTCAACATTCAGAAAACGAAGATCATGGCATCTTGTCCCATCACTACATGGGAAATAGATGGTGAAACCGTGGAAACAGTGTCAGACTTTATTTTGGGGGGCTCCAAAATCACTGCAGATGGTGACTGCAGCCATGAAATTAAAAGACTCTTACTCCTTGGAAGCAAAGTTATGACCAACCTAGATAGCATATTCAAAAGCAGAGACATTACTTTGCCAACAAAGGTCCATCTAGTCAAGGCTATGGTTTTTCCAGTAGTCATGTATGAATGTGAGAGTTGGACTGTGAAGAAAGCTGAGTGCCAAAGAATTGATGCTTTTGAACTGTGGTGTTGGAAAAGACTCTTGAGGAGTCCCTCGGACTGCAAGGAGGTCCAACCAGACCATTCTAAAGAAGATCAGTCCTGGGTGTTCTTTGGAAAGAACGATGCTAAAGCTGAAACTCCAGTACTTTGGCCACCTCATGCGAAGAGTTGACTCACTGGAAAAGACTCTGATGCTGGGAGGGATTGGGGGCAGGAGGAGAAGGGGACGACAGAGGATAAGATGGCTGGATGGTATCACTGACTCAATGGACATGAGTTTGGGTAAACTCCAGGAATTGGTGATGGACAGGGAGGCCTGGCGTTCTGCGGTTGATGGAGTCGCAAAGAGTCGGACACGACTGAGCAACTGAAATGAATTGAACTGATATAGTCCTTGCGGTCATAATGAATCTGACACGACTAAGTGACTGTCACTTTCACTAACATATAATAAGAGGTATGTAAGGGTTTGTTTGCAAATTAAACTGTGAAGGGTTATGTCATGAAATCTCTTTTTTATAAAAAGTGTCTTTAACAGACTACTCATTTTCACTTTGTTTTATCTCTTTTACTTACCTGCCTTTTGATTCTAACACTACCAGCTTTAGAAAAGTCAACTGGAGAGATGCTTCCCAACCTGAATTTTATGGAACCAGTTTCTTAGAGCTTCACCAATCCTAATTACTTTTTACTTAAATATAATTAACAAATGTCAATTACTTAATATTTTAATTGGGTTTCTCTATTTCCTCTACACATCAACTAATATTTTGAATTATTTCTTTTGAACTTTCACCTGTAAGCAATCTCTACCTTGAACACTAGTTTTCTCTGCAAAAATTTTAAAAGTAACATCTCCAGGCTAAAGTCAAGTTTAAACTACTGTTGACTGATTTTTAAAAGTATCATGCTGGAGCATTCACTGGCAGTCCAGTGGTTAGGACTTGGTGTTTTCACTGCTGTGGCCTGGGTTCAATCCCTGGTCAGGCAGTTAAGATCACGGAAGCTGAGTGGTGCAGCCAAAAGGAAGTATTATGCCTAAATTATGCTTACATTACAACTGAAAAAGGTTAACATTGGATGGTGTACCCCCGCATGGCTATCTAAAGTTCTTATAAGAACTCTTTCAATGAAATTTACAATGCTAAAGAGTTTAACTGAAGTTAAAAATCAAGGGGGGAGATTCCTTAAAAAACTGGAAATAGAACTGCCTTATGATCCAGCAATCCCACTGCTGGGCATACACACTGAGGAAACCAGAAGGGAAAGAGACACATGTACCCCAATGTTCATCACAGCACTGTTTATAATAGCCAGGACATGGAAGCAACCTAGATGCCCATCAGCAGATGAATGGATAAGAAAGCTGTGGTACATATACACAATGGAGTATTACTCAACCATTAAAAAGAATACATTTGAATCAGTTCTAATGCGATGGATGAAACTGGAACCTATTATACAGAGTGAAGTAAGCCAGAGAGAAAAACACCAATACAGTATACTAACGCATATATATGGAATTTAGAAAGATGGTAACAATAACCCTGTGTATGAGACAGCAAAAGAGACACTGATGTATAGATCAGTCTTATGGACTCTGTGGGAGAGGGAGAGGGTGGGGAGATTTGGGAGAATGGCATTGAAACATGTATAATATCATGTATGAAACAAGTCACCAGTCCAGGTTCGATGCATGATACTGGATGCTTGGGGCTGGTGCACTGGGACGACCCAGAGGGATGGTATGGGGACGGAGGAGGGAGGAGGGTTCAGGATGAGGAACACAGGTATACCTGTGGTGGATTCATTTCGATATTTGGCAAAACTAATACAATATTGTAAAGTTTAAAAATAAAATTAAATTAAAAAAAAATCAAGGGGACTAGTCTGCTATAGTGCTTCCCTGAGATTACACACATTTTTATATTTTTTTCCATTATGGTTTGTCACAGGATACTGAATATAGTTCCTTGTACTTTATACAGTAGGACTCTGTTTTATCCATTCTATGTATAATTAGAATCGGATTTAAATTGCTAAGTAATACCTGACAGTTCTACAGGCATGCAGTAAGAACCAACTTTAAGCCCTTTTAAATAACTTTCATCAGTGAGTATATTTTTGCAAGCCAACCTATCAGTAACAGTCCCTTGCTTCTGAAAGCCAGCCAACTGGCAACACACTCCTGTCAACAAACACACTTCTGAATACCAATCAGTAATGGTCTCAGCCAAGTACCCATGCTTCCACAGCTAATGCCAACCACACAACTGTGAAAAATCCACTAATCTCTAAACTTCACACTTTTCAAATGCCCTATAATAAGGTCAGCCATCTGTTCTACATGGAGAGATTATGACTGACCAGCGAAGCTCTCTTTACTTAAATAAGCAATAAACTGAGCTTGTGGTTTGGGGTTTAAATACTAAGGTCTGTTATACCTTTAACAAATTAATTCATAAAGTACAGTTTTAAATTTCATATATAACTATATCAAGAGATACAGGAAATAAACGTGAAAAATCACACCTACAATTGTTTTACAAGTAATTTAAACTCTCTCTTTGTAGGCAACTCCTCATATTTTTCTTGGCTAACTTGCAAACTCATAAAGTCAAGTATCTCTAAAATATTTTCTGTACCATTACAATATATGTCTTCTCTAAAATGCTCAAGCTACTCCTAACTCTATCCTTAATGAAATCACTGAACTCACTAATCTATGATTAGTTATTCACACATTGAGCATTTATGTTAATATTTTCGTTTAGGCAATCATTCAATACATCACTGTTGAAAATCAATCATGCTGCCAGATGCATAATAACTTATTTAGGGGCTTCCCTGATGGTCCAGGGGTTAAGACTCCTGCAGGGGGCATGAGCTCCACCCCTGATTGGGGACCTAAGATCCTGCATGCCACGGGGCCACACATGCCACACAACATAGCCAATAATAACAACAATTTGCTTATATCCCTACCCCAGAATGGCTGTGAACTAACTGAAAACACAGATAGGCAAATAAATGATCACAAATTAAGTGCCTTAAGAGAGATATCTATAGGTGCTAAAAGAGCACTGTGAACAAATCTCTGCCTCTGCCTGAGAAAGTAAAGAAAGATTTCCTAAAGGATGAAACGTGAGCTAAATTGAGGCCAAAGCAAAAAAGAACCTTAAAGGCAGAGGGAAAAGAATGCAGAAAGGTTTATGCATGAGAGGAAAGGCAGAGACAGTAGGAGTGAAAATAACAAGACTGAATTTTTTGAGTTTTTTTTGGCTGCGGTTCCCCAACCAGGGATCAAATTCACACTCCTGCATTGGAAGCAGAGTTTTACCCTGGGGACCACCATGAAAGTTCTATTTTTTTTTAAATACTATTTATTTATTTTTGGTTGCACTGGGTCTTTGTTGCTGGATGCCAGCTTTCTCTAATTGCTGCGAGCAAGGGCTACTCCCTGATTGTGGTGCGTGGGCTTCTCATTGTGGTGGACTCTCTTGCTGCAGAGCACAGGCTCAGTACTTGTGGTGCACGGGCTTAGCTGCTCTGCAGTACGTGGAATCGTCCCAGACCAGGGATCAAACACGAGTCCCCCGCATTGGCCAGCAGATTTTAAACCACTGGTCCACAAGGGAAGTCCTCAAGGACTTTCAAGACATCTAGAAATATAATCAATGAGATCTAGTAATTGATTTGATTCTGGGATTGAAAGAAAGGTAAAAACAGGATAAGGATGACTCTTTTGATGTTTTCTGGATTGAGGAAATGGGTGACACTAGCTGGAACTGCTAATAAATAATCATTACAAAGTATGTACTAAATGGCAGTCACTGAACTAAATGTTTCATATGTATCATTTCATTACTCAGTTGTAAAATCAAAAGGTGAGATGTACATACACCCACAAACGCAGATGACTTTTAACTGAGGAATATATTATTTCCAGTCCATATTTCTGACTACCAAAAAGCATCTCTCCATGTTTATCATTTTGTTTCACGATCTATTTTCTGTTGTTGTTATTCAGCCACTAAGTTGTGTCCGACTCTCTGTGACCGCATGGACTGTGACATGCCAGGCTTCCCTGTCCTTCACTACCTCCCAGAGTTTGCTCAAACTCAGGTCCACTGAGTCAATGATGCCATCCAACCATCTTATCCCGTTGCCCCGTTCTTCTGCCCTCAATCTTTCCCAGTATTAGGACTTATCCAATGAGTAGGCTCTTCACATCTATTTCCTGGGCTTCACCAATTCCATTGTCTCCTCATGCTCTCTCTTTTATGTCCATTCTTTATCACACTCCTTAGCTCCTCTTGTCTGCTTTTTAATTTGATGTGCTCTCATTATAACTTTTCCCGGGTTCTTTATTCACCCCAAATGTGACACATTACAAAAACCAAAAACTTCTGGGCAAAGAAAAAGAAACCCTACAATGCACAACACCAAAAAACAATTTAGATAACATTACTATATGAAGTATACATCTGCTTGGGACAAAATTTTGCTAACCCCAATGTGCAACATTAATTTTGTTACCCCCTATTCCAACCAGTCCATTCTGAAGGAGATCAGCCCTGGGATTTCTTTGGAAGGAATGATGCTAAAGCTGAAACTCCAATACTTTGGCCACCTCATGCGAAGAGCTGACTCATTGGAAAAGACTCTGATGCTGGGAGGGATTGGGGGCAGGAGGAGAAGGGGACGACAGAGGATGAGATGGCTGGATGGCATCACTGACTCAATGTACGTGAGTCTGAGTGAACTCCGGGAGTTGGTGATGGACAGGGAGGCCTAGTGTGCTGCGATTCATGGGGTCGCAAAGAGTCGGACATGACTGAGCGACTGATCTGATCTGATCTGATTTCTATACAGAGGGAATTTCAGCTATAACATAACAAAAAACAAATATGAAGAGTGATACATATTCTAATTATTCCTGTTACCTTGTTATTAACATACTATTAAATAAGTGAGGAAAAAGTTTCCAGTTCTAAACCTAACTATATTTGGTAGTAAGTCAGTTGACTGCAAATGCAGAGTTGCTGCTGCTTTTGGATTAGTGCCTGAAGATAGTGTGAAATGAGGACACTCCCACTACTGAGTTTTTCTGCTATGTCATCAGCTCACATCTGCTATAAGATATGTTTCCAACATGACAGCAAAAGCAATCTAAACATATTTTCTTATTAACTTGTTGAAAGTTTCAAAAATCTGTCAATTATCAGAACAAACTTAAATTGTCCATTAATAGTATGTGAAAAACATATACCCAGTGATGCTATTAATATATGCCACAGACTTTCAAAATCAAGAAATTATGTCTTTATTTGTTGTTGTTTAGTTGCTAAGTCATGTCCAATTCTTTGTGACCCCATGGACTGCAGCCCACCAGGCTCCTTGTCCATTGGATTTCCCAGACAAGAAAACTAGAGCGGGTTGCCATTTCCTCTCCAGAGGACATCCTCAATTCAGGGATTGAACTGAATCCACACCTCCTGCATTGGCAGGCAGATTCTTTACCACTGAGCCACAATGGAAGCCCCTTTACTGATTATAAATCTCAATATAAAAAGTGAATTTACAATTACTATAATACTTAATGTAATTATTCTAAAGATGAAATAATAAATAGCAGTAAACCCATGGTGCTCTTACTGGACTCTTTTTTGGGGGTTGCACTGTGTGGCATGTGGGACCCTAGTTCCTGGACCAGGGATCAAACCTGTGCCCTGCAGTGGAAGCATACAGTCCTAACTTCTGGACTGCCAGGAAGTTTCCTGGACTCTTAAAAGTAAACCACTGACAGTTAAGGAGAAGTAACTCTCAGTATTAATGCTGATAGTCTTATTTTTTTTAAGAGAGTAATATAAAAATGTTCCTCTCTGCTTAGAAAGTAAAGCCTTATTATTCCCAAAATACACTACTAGATTATAAGACTGGGAGCTCCCTAGCAATCCAGTGGTTAAGACTCTGCACTTTCAATGCAGAGGACTCAAGTTCGATCCCTGGTCAGAGAACCAAGATCCCATGCCTTGTGGCAAGGCCAAAAAACTTAAAAAAAAAAAAAAAAAGGGCAACGGATTCAAAGAGGAAAGTTAAGAAAATAATTCTGTTTACAACCATATCAGTAAGAATAAAATATTTAGGCATATGGAATTCTCTGGTGGTCCAGTGGTTAGGACTTGACACTTCCACTGCAAGAGGCACTATTTGACTCCTGGTCAGGGAACTAAGATCTCATGTGCCGCATGGCGCAGCCAAAACAAAAAGAAAGGAAGAAATAAAATAAATACTCTTTTTATTTATTTACTGCTGAGCCACCATGGAAGCCCCCTTGTTGACAGAGGATGCTCCATCATTACAGGTATTTCTATAATAAAGTATTTACATATATTATACACACAAATACACACACACACACACATATATAAAGAATAAAATACTTAGGCATAAACTTAACTAAAGGTGAAAGATTTTCACACTAATAACTACAAATCATGACTCAAAGAAATTAAAGATGACACAAACAAATGGCCCGACAACCCATGTTCATGGGTTTGAAGACTTAATGCTGTTAATATATTCAATACTACCCAAAGTGATCTACAGATTCAATGCAATCCTTAGCAAAATCCCAATTATAACTTTTGGGGAAACAGAAAAATTCATTCTAAAAGTCAAACGGGATCTCAATGGACTCCGAATAGCCAAAATCATCTTTTCCAAGAACAAAGTTTGGAGGTCTGACACTTCCTGATATCAAAACTTAATAAAAAGCTACAGTAATCAAACAACATGACAAAGGCATAAAGCAAAGACACTAATGGAATATACACTTCCTGATATCAAAACTTAATAAAAAGCTACAGTAATCAAACAACGTGACAAAGGCATAAAGCAAAGACACTAATGGACTATAATTCTAGAAAGCCCAGAAATAAACCCTCACACATGTGATCAAATAATTTTTGACAAGGCTGCTGAGACAGTCAATGGGGAAGGTACAGTCTTTTCAACAAATGATAGAAAAAATGGACATACACATAGAAGAGAATGAAACTGACCCTTACCTTACACCATATACAAATATTAACTCAAAATGGATCAAAGACCTAAATATAACACCTAAATTTATAAAAGAAGAAAACAGGAAAAGCTTCATGACACTGGCTTTGGTAATGATTTCTACATGGTGACATGTAGGTGACAACAGAAGTATAGTAACAGAAGGAAAAAAATATAAACTGGGCTACATCAAAATTTAAAATATTTATCCATCAAATGACACTATCAACAGAGTGAAAAGGCAATCCACAGAATAGGAGAAATTATCTTCAAATCATATATCTGATAAGGAACTAATATCCAGAATATATAGTGAACTATATACAACTCAACAATAGGATTAAAAATCAGACAAAAGACAAGTAGATAAAATGTGGTATACACATAGAATGAAATATTTATTTAGTTTCTAAAAGGAAGAAAATTCTAACACATGCTATGAACATGGAGAACCCTTAAAGATATTATGCTCAGTTAAAGTGAAGTCGCTCAGTCGTGTCTAACTCTTTGCAACCCCATGGACTATAGCCTGCCAGGCTCCTCCATCCATGGGATTTTCCAGGCAAGAATACTGGAATGGGTTGCCATTTCCTTCTCCAAGGGATCTTCCCGACCCAGGGATCAAACCCGGGTCTCCGGCATTGCAGGCAGACTCTTTACTGTCTGAGCCAGCAGGGAATCCCAAGTTAGACCAGTCATAGGACACATACTATATGACTCTACTTATATAAGTTCCCTAGAATAGTTAATAATTCAGGGACAAAAAGCAGAATGGTGGTTGCCAGGAGCTAGAAAGAGGGGTGGGGGTGAAGAGTTATTATTTTATTTCATGGTTCAGTTTAAGATGGTCACAGTCTGGAGATAGATGTTGGTGATGATTACTCAACAACATGAATGCACTTACAATGCCACTTAACTGTAAATTTAAATATATGTTATCACACACACACAGAATATCTTCATGATACTGGAGAAGATAAAAGTTCTCAAATAAGACACAAAAAGCACGAACCACAAAAGAAAATACTGTTAAATTTGACTCCATTAAAACTAAGAACTTCTGGTTCATCAAAAGACATCAAGACTGAACAAGCACAAGCAGAAGAAAATTCACAATACATATATCCAACAAATTATCTGTATCCAAACTATATAAATAACTCCTAAAAATTAATAAGAAAAAGGAAAATGAATAAAAATGGGCAAAAGACTTAAACAGGTATACCATAAAAGAGAATATCCAAATCCCAAGGATAAAATAAAAAAAGATATTCAACCCCATTAGTCATTAGAGAAATGCAAGCTTAAAACACAATACCTCAAATGAAAGAGACTGGCAAGGCAATGATACAGAAGTACAGTAACTCTAACACAGTGCTTGTACAAATATATACCAATTTAGAAAACTGTTGGTAAATAAATAGCAATAAAAGCACATTTAGAAATATGGGGGCAAATGCCAGAAGATAAGGTTGAGAAGATTCAAAGTAGCTTTCTTGGGGGAGAAGTATTCAGGGGTAGGAAATGGACAGTGCAGCTCTTGTAGGATTATCAGACTCTTCACACTACCTACATGTATTAATTTGACAACAACTTAAAAAAAAAATAGATTTAACTGTTGTTACCAATCATGTAGCATTTTGGCATCTCACAGAGTTCCTACTATATAACTATGTGTTACACGTTATCCATGAATGATTTGTTATGGCTAACTTAAGAATGATGAAACTCTTGGCAGCCAGGATAAGACATCCTGGGTTCCTGATCTGAACACAAGCTCAAAGCTAAAAACAAAACAACAACAACAACAAAATGCTTTCAGTCACAAGATACGGCAATCTACTGCTAAGGGATTTTTCCTCTCAGCTCTCTCTGCCTTTATTAACAAGGTATCTTTTAGCACCTCATATATTTACATATGTGAACAAATGGCAGATAAAATTACTAACCAGTTTTGATGCTGAACTAGGAGAGCATACCTAAGACAAGTAAAAAATGATTATACGTAAACAATCCTAAAATGGTACTGTAAGATAAAAAATAAAGATCAGTTATAGGGAATTCCCTGGCGGTGCAGTGGTTGGGATTCAGCATTCTCACTGGCAAGGCCAGGGTTCAATCCTTGGTTGGAGGAATGAAGATTCCAAGCTACACGGCCAAAAAGATTGATTATATTCTTTCTAAATTTTTCATGAAAAACTTTAATTCCATCATGACACCAAAAGTTAAAAACCCTGATGAATTTTATAACATGAAAATTAATTCCATATAATACAGCAAATATACCATAAATATGGATAAAAGCAAAAGCACAAACTGGGGCAGATATATAACTTCTGACAAAAATATACAGACTTATGCATAAAGCATAAAGATAAAACTATCTATAGTAAAACAGGTAAAGGACATGAACAAGCCAAAACAGAGAAATACATTCTTAGCAGCCTTTTCATGAACTCTCCAAGACTGAGAAATTGAGATAGAAAGCCACTCCTATATGCAAAATGAGTCAGCAACTTTTACAAATATAGGATATTTTTTAAGTATACCAGTGGGAAATGAAAGTACACAATACAACATATAAGTCAGCCAAGCAGAGAAATACATGCCAAGAATCAACTTTATCAAAATAAGAAAAGGAATCTAACAATATTCTGCCTATATACTGTCTTCTGCATTCCTACCTAACTAAATACAAGTTTCCTGAGTAGGAGGCTAACAGAAGGAGCGAGGAGGTATTTGATAAGGGTATGCATGACAGCTGAAGGGGGTTAAATTAACTTACCAGAAAGGAGGGGGGAAAAATCTAAATTTTAATAGTGGCAATGACAAAAGAGAAAAAGGAACAAATTGCTAATTCTTGGCTCTGCTTCTCTTATCAAATGACAAGCATAGCATTCTATTACCAAAGATAAAAGCATATCAACAAAGGATACCTCCTTTGAAACAAAAGAATGAAAAGATTTAAAACCCTTTCTTCACTAATTCATATTTTACTGTCAAATAATATATGTCACCTTTTTTCTAAATCAGTAATTTCTCAGGTACAGAAAAATAGATCTTCTGGGAGAGGGGTTCTGGATGGGGAACACATGTGCACCCATGGCTGATTCATGTCAATGTTTGGCAAAAACCACTACAATATTATCAAGTAATTAGCCTCCAACTAAAATAAATTAATTAATTTAAATTAAAAAAAAAGGAAAGAAAATAGATCCTCACTAAAACTGCAGAGGAGGAAACCTAGATCTTATCTTAAATTATTTAATTACTGAAGAATACTTTGTAACACTGAGTTAACTCATATTCTTTACCAGACCACCCCAAGGAAAAAAAAGTAGGTGTCAGACATGATAAACAAGTAAAAAATGGGTATCTGATGTTATACAATCATGGATCCGTGAAACTCTGATTTCAAACACACATGATTTCTCAACAGTGAACAAATGACGAAGGAGGAACTCATTTATTCGAAAAGATACCAGCAGCAAAGGTTTTACTTTGACAAAAAGTGACTGGAACAGTGCTATGGAATATTATGCCATGCCAACATAACAAGGTGTTGCATCCTCACGCTCTCAAAATGGTACTTATTGTTTGCAAGCTAATTAATCATAGAAAAAGGTTAGAGCGAAGCCACTAAGACTGATGCTGAAGCTCTACTATTTGGTCACCTGACGTGAAGAGACAACTCACTCTGTAAAAGACCCTGATGCTGGGTAAGATTGAGGGCAAAAAGAGAAGGGAGCAACAGAGGATGAGATGGTTGGATATCGTCACCGACTCAATGGACATGAGTTTGCTCCAGTGACAGTGAAGGACAGGGAAGCCTGGAGTGCTGCAGTCCATGCGGTCGCAAAAAGTTGGACACAACTGAGCAACTGAACTAGGAATCAGAAGGCAATAAAATACAAACTTATACCAAAGGCTAAGATGGCAGGAGAAAAAGAGACTTATGTACCAATATCTGACATGTCAGGAAGTGTTATGCCCAATTAAGAGAATTTCCTTTCAAAACATTACTTGGAAAATGTGTGTTCCTAAAATGCAATATTAAAATAAAATAGCTTAAACTCCCATCACAAGGATTATATGCTAAACACTAAATTTACTTCTGAATAATCAAATTGTGTTTTCTTGAC
Source organism: Bos indicus x Bos taurus (assembly GCF_003369695.1). Taxonomy (NCBI): domain Eukaryota; kingdom Metazoa; phylum Chordata; class Mammalia; order Artiodactyla; family Bovidae; genus Bos; species Bos indicus x Bos taurus. The sequence continues at coordinate 75,250,838 of NC_040083.1, read as the reverse complement.
TACAAAAATCATCCTGTGAAACAAAACAAAAAAACAAGGTCTCCTGTGTCACACACAAGCACAGGGGAAAAAATCCTAGTTCTAAGAAAAACAGTATCTACAAATCTATCCCAGTCTTACGATTTTATGAGTCTGTTTTAATAATTTACACAAGTCATTCTGTGGGCACTCTGAAAATGATGACCTTCCATGTTAAAACAAGGATATTCTAAAGGGTGTAAAACTATCAGGTAGGGCAGGAATTCTAAATTAAACTTAGGCAATGAGCCTAAACAAATTTAAACATAAATTGTCATTGCTGGTTCTGCTGTTTTCATGAGGATCCCAGTGTGTCAACTTAGGGCAGATATTAATCTACCAAGAGATAAGACACACAAAAATACATTACAGTAGCAATAACATATACCGATGGATAATGAACATTTTCGAAGAATTTACAAAGGCTACATGGTTTTCAAAGTATTTGCATTTCTGCTCCCAAATACAGAAACCGTAACTTACAGTGTGTTTTTAAAAGACAATAAAATGAACTCTTCCATAAACTGAAATGTAAAGAAAACAGACTATTACATGGCATAGTCCAGAGTGGAATGCAATCATTTAGTAATGATTATAATTAGAAACTTAACATTTATACTGTTATTATCATAGATCATCAATTTCCAAAAACCTAAGCTTAACAAAATATAATTATTGCCTTCACCTGTTCCCCTGGTAACAGAACAGTAAGAAGGCATTTTATAGAATAAAGAGAACTATCTCATGATAATGCTAAGCCATCTTTCTAAATCTAATTTAGCCTTCCTGAGAGGGTTCTGAAACTTCAGGAAACTACATCAAAACTATTATTTATATTACTCAATAATGTACTTAGGTAGGTATGTGAAAGTGCCTATTTTACGTGCAAGAAAAATGCAAGAAAAGTTCAAGAAAAAATAGGTTAGCTTTTATTACATGCAATTATTCCATGAGTTCAAAAAAAAAATTCAAATGAGCATAATTAGTGCCTTACAAAGTGTCTTAGCCTTATAGTAGTAGAAAACAGAATACAACCCAAGGCTTCCTAACTTACATGTAAAAAATGAAAATAGCTACTCCCAACAATTCCTTAAGTCACTGTATATTACAAGCAAAATAGCTTGCCTGACTTTCAACAATTAGTCAATCTTTTGCATAAAGCATAAAAGGCTAACAATCTTATCAGTCTAATCAGCTAGCTGAGTTGTTTCTCAAAGCTAAATATTATTACCTTATAAATTAAAAAATGCCAAAATAAATAAATAAATAAATAAATAAAGCCTAATGTGACTTTCAAGTATATTATCATAGGAAACAATACTTTGTAACCTAAAATAATTTAAGTCAATACTAATTGTGGTTTGAACACAAAAGAAAGAACTTAAAATTCTAAAACCCTAACAAAAAGTTCGTAAGAAGAATAAAAATACATATAACCTCAAAAGGATAAAGAAAATGGAAGAGGACAGTAGACCAGATATTGAGAGAATTTTGCAATATGAAAAAGATGAAGTTAGCAGACTGGTAGAAGGCTGAAACCTAACAGGGGGCGGCGGGGGGGGGGGGCGGTGCAGAATGAGGGGCTGAAGCAAACTCTTGTGTACAGGTAAACCTGTAAAGGCTTAGGATCCAAACAGTTTGAAAGTCAAGGTGTGAGATGGGGCTGGAAAAAAAGGATGAAAGGTTTAAAAAAAAGACAGTTATATCTCTTCCTCTAGCTCTTCAGTCAGGTGACTACCCTTATAAGGCAGAAGGTTTGTACTATGGGAAGGTTAAACAAGAGAACCTCTAGCTGACAACAGAATTAAGATTTATTGAAAAACAAGGAGATTAAATAAAATACTATAACTGAACACTAAAACCACAGGCTTGTTTCATTCATCTACCCAATCCAAACACTAGTCTTCTCTCTCTCAGGTGGAAGATTAGAGGATTCTTCTCCAGAGAAACTACTAAGAGAAAAGGCCTACAGATACTGATGCTTGTGGGTTCCCCATAAAAAGGCTAATGCTCTAATCTAAATTTGTTGAGCCTCACAAATCAACAAGGTACATTCAGTTTCCCACTTGCAGCTTCTTAGTGACTCACTTGTAAATACAAACCAAGAGCAAAAGAAAACTAGAAATTTGAAGAAAAACTCCAGATGAGAGGCAAAATAAAAAGAAAAAGTAAAAAGCAACTAAGATAGAGAAATGAAAAGAAAAACAACACTGTAATTAATATCTTCAGATAATTTTTATTTCCCAAAACAGTAACATGAATGGGAAAACTCAGAAAAACAAAGTCCCCCAGTTAATAAGACAATCATAGTTAGAGAAGCATATTCAGTTATTTATGGGTAACATGGCATGATATCTAAATCTGCTCTCAGAAACTACAGAGAAATGAAATATTGGTAAAAAGTTAATCACTAAACTGAATGATAGGTGCATCACAGTTTTAAGATTCTATCTCCACCTTTTTGTTTACAGTTTCAGTAATAAAGTTTTTTAAATGATAAAATTTTAAAAAAACAATTCATAAAACTGTGAAGATTAAAGCTGAGAAAATCATTGAGCAGACAAAAATGTAGAAAATAAGAGTATAAAAATTAAAGAATTACTCTAACTCATCAGGCAAGTAATACAGGAGTTTCAGAAAGAGAGCAAAGAAAATGTTAAAAAGAGAATTAAAGAAGTTAATAAAATTTCCCAGAACTAAAGGACTAGAGTTTCCAGACAGAAAGAAGCCTCTAAGGTAAACATCTTAGAGGTGTGCATTCGTGCAGCTAACTCACTTCAGTCCTGTCCAACTCTGTGCAACCCTATGGACTGCCACCCACCAGGCTCCTCTGTCCATGGGATTCTCCAGGCAAGAATACTGGAATGGTTTGCAGTGCCTTCCTCCAAGGGATCTTCCCCAAGATAAGTATAATACATTATAAAAGATTTAAAATGAAACCAAGAATAATTTATTTGACCATGTAGAAAATAGTATTCAAGGGGGTTTTACAATAATACAATATTAGAGAATTTGGAATCATAAATGAAGAGTGCCAAAGGAAACCAAATAAAATGGAAAAGCAAGACAACTATTAAGTCCAGGAAAAATTACAGAATTTCTAAGAAAGGAAATGTAATCATACTACACACTGGGGACACAGTTAACATAATACTTACATGTAGAGCCGTCCCTCGATATCCATGGCGGGGGACTGGTTTCAGAACCCCCATGAATTCCAAAATCTGAGAATCCTCAAGTCCCTTATATAAAATGACATAGTATTTGCATTAACCCACACACATCCTCCCATATACTTTAAATCATCTCTAGACTACTTAAAATGCCTAATACAATGTAAACCATTGCCAGCACATGGCAAACTCAAGTTTTGCTTTTTAGAACTTTCTGGAATTTTTTTTTCCCTGAATATTTTCAATCTTTGGTTGGATCAATCTGCTGATGTGGAGCCCACAGATGCAGAGGGTCAGCTGTATTAAAAATAAGAAATATGTACGCATCAAATGAAAAGTAAACTAGACATTGCTATAACCATATTAGGAAAGACAAAGGAAGGGGAAATGGTGATAAGGGGCAGTGGTATAAGATGACTAACAGATTCTATAACAACAATTCAAAAGAAAATATTAAAAGTTCACAGTCATTTATAGTATTAGCACACCATTTAGAAATCTGGAGGAAAAAACCATATAAGAAAACAAGACTGAAGAAAGAAAATGTGGGAGAGATAGGTAACACAGTGTACTGCTATTTAACAATATCATATTTAACTGCTATTTAACCTCTATCATGGGGCTTCCCTGGTGGCTCAGAGGTTAAAGCGTCTGCCTGCAATGCGGGAGACCTGGGTTCGATCCCTGGGTCGGGAAGATACCCTGGAGAAGGAAATGGCAATCCACTCCAGTATTCTTGCCTGGAAAATCTGATGGATGGAGGAGCCTGGTGGGCTACAGTCCATGGGGTCACAAAGAGTCAGACACGACTGAGCGACTTAACTTTCACTTTCTTTAACTGCTATCATAAATCTAGGAGCATTTTTTTTTAACTATGTACATAATTGTTCACGACAGACAAAATATCCCAATAACTCAAATATCCATCAACAGACTAATGGACAAAAGAAAATGTGGTATATACATACAACAGAATATTATTCATCCTTAAAAAAGAAGGAAATCCCACCATTTGTGACAACATGGATGGCACTGAACTAAGTGAAGTCAGTCAGTCACAGAAGGACAAATACTGCATGATTCTACTATATGAGGTATCTAAAACAGTCAAACCCCCAGAAGCAGAGAATAGAATGGTGGCTGCCAGGGAATGGCGGGGAGGGGAAATAGGGAAGTTGATGTTCAATGTGTATACAGTTACCACACACACACACACACAAAAAAAACACCCACAACTATATATACACATCACTTTGATAAGAGTGGGGGGTAAAACCCCAAAACTATAGAAAATAGTGCTTTGCTGAGTGCTACCTGGGAGAAAAAGACTGCCTAATGGAAGCAGTGATGAAACAAGAGGATAGTGAGAGGTTTTATGTTTTCATTCTTAGTTCTCCCCTATTTATGCTTTGGGATAATGACCACCTGTCCCTTTCTCCAAATAAATCTACAGTTTAATCTCACTTTGCAAGTGTCTTCAGTGTAAAGTCAGGACAGTGCAAAAGCCTTGCTACTGTAAGGCACTGACAAAAATGCAAAGAAGGTGATTACCTTCCCCTCAGCATTCATCTTCCAAGCCTTTCTCCCATTCCTCCCCCAGATCCCCAGGAAAGATAGACTATAATCTAAGGCTTCCTTCCACTTTTCCCTGTAAGTCTCAAAGTAAAACCCTGCCCAATGTTGTTGTGTAGCAGCAAACAGGAATGACTAACACTGATTTTATGGTGCCTAGGGCTCATTCTTTCTCTAGAAATGTACACAGACTTGGACCTGGACTTTCATTATTTCCATTCCCCAAAATAGTTTTAATAGCTGAGAACTAACAAACACAGTAGCTAAAAACCTCAGAAAAAAGATGCTCATGAAACAAAACAATCACCTGAAAAATACATACAACTATAACAGACAGATAGAACCAGGCAACAATACTACTTCAATCCTTTATTTCCTTAAAAATATTACGATCGTCCACACAGTTTCCATCCCAGATTCCATCCCAGACGCCCTGAGGAAGGGAAGGGGCTTAGGGAGCCCTACCTTCTTGAGTGCCATCAATAAAGTACTCTATACCCCCCCAAAATTATCATGCTTATTTTAAATTCTCGATCTATTTCAAAATCCAACAATTTGTTAACTATAAGATTAAAAAATACTGGAAAAAACAAAAGGATAGAATAATGTACTAAGAAAACACATGCTAAAAGTTGAGAAGCAATCTGATAAAATGCAATTTAAGACCAAAAAATGCCTTTAAAAGACTAAAAGTATATATGTTTATAGATTGGCCAAAACAAGAAAGCTGCATATTGTTAAGTGTTGGCAAAGATAAAAGAAACATTATGTACTGCTACTTAAGAGTGCAGATTCATTTTTTCCCTATTCTATTTGCTAGAGAAAAATCCTACACTCTTCAGTAAAGTTAAGTTGGCATCCCTTATAATCCAGCAATTCTGCTCCTTGTTCTATATTCCAAAGAAATTCTCAAAAAGGTAGGCAACAAGACCCATATTTGGATGTTCACTACAGCAGTATCGATCACAAAGTAAAAAGTCAATCTGGATGATTATCACTGAAAATGAACAGCCAAATTATGATGGACTCATACTATAATGGGGACGTCCCTGATGGTCCAGTGGCTAAGACTCTATGCTCCCGATGCAGGGAACCTGTTTGATCTCTGGTCAGAGAACTAGATCCCACATGCTGCAACTAAGAGTCCCACATGCCACAGCTAAGAACTGGCCCAGCCAGATAAATAAATATATATTTGGGCTTCTCAGATGGCTCACTGGTAAAGAATCTGCCTGCCAATGCAAGAAACACAAGTCCAATCCCTGGATCAGGAAGATCCCCTAGAGGAGGAAATGGCAACCCACTTCCGTATTCTTGCCTGGAAAAAGTTCATGTACAGAGGAGCCTGGTGGGCTGCAGTCCCTGGGGAACCAAAGAGTCTGACACAACTGAGAAGCATGAAGCTGAAGCATACTACAATATTAACTGAGCAATTAGGTGTACACATAGCATGCAGCATGGATGGATCATTAAAACAAACTACTTAGGAGGGAAAAAATTAACATAAAGAATACATAAAGTACATATACATGAAGAAAACACATTTTATAGGAACAAGAACTTTAAGCAAAGTAGCACAGCTGCCAAATGAAAGTGGAGTTTGGAGATAAAAGGAAAGATATGGCAAGAGAAGTAAAATTTGCACAAACCAGTGACAACAATGGCTATAAACTAAGGATTGTGATTCATTCTCCATTAATCTGCATCGAAGATACAAAAAGAAAATTGTTTGTGGTGAATAATCAACAGAAATTTGAAAATAATTCAAGAGTGGCAATAATACATAATAGAATTCAAATAGAAAAGTCGAAGACACCATGACTTGCTTTGGAAGAGAGAATTCTTTTACATAGCCAGAACAAGTCCTGAGAGTAGGCCTTAAATAAATACTACTTGAAAGAATCTTTTGCAGTGCTGGAAAAGTTTCTACATAAATTACCTACTCACTTGCCTCATTTCATACATGTCAACTTATCACAAAGTATAGATATTAAAAGAGAAAATTAAAACCACTAATACTACAGTAAATATATTCACCTACCATTCACCTCTGCCCTAAAAAAGACAACAGTGAGGCCTGGAAGAGAAAACCAGGCCATCTGTCTCAGAAAGCAAGGAGGGAGAAAACAGTCTTCTCATTCTCAGTATTTGCCTGGCCCAGTCTTCTAAGATTTTGTCAAAGAACCTGGCAACAGCTATCCACACCTAAAACTGGGGCCGACACCAGAAGTCCTAGCCAGCCAAATTGTCTCTGTTTATATTTAGCTTGAAGTGGACAAATGCCACCACGTGGCACCAAACTGCAGTCATGATCGGATCAGATCAGCATCAAGCAGCTGGATTTTTTTAACTCCAGGCCAGCTAGAGGCATCTCTCTTGGCTCAGCTAGTAAAGAATCCACATGCAATGTGGGAGACCTGGGTTTGATCCCTGGGCTGGGAAGATCCTCTGGAGAAGGGAAAGGTTACCCACTCCGGTATTCTGGCCTGGACAATTTCATGGACTGTATAGTCCATGGGGTCACAGAGTTGGACACAACTGAGCGACTTTCACAGGCCAGAGAGAAATAACACTAGGCTCATATCTTGTATGATGAAATTTTTGGAACTCCATCTATCTAACTATGGTGGAGTTCTACTCACTACCAACCAGATATTCGGATTCTGAATATTCTAGAATATGACCTTCTGGATTCACATCCCATTTTAATACTTTAATATGCTGCTATATACTAAAATAAAATTAAATAGTATCATTTATATCATTTTAATATGCATGCATATAAATGCATATTTTATCTGAATGCATACCATTACCCCCTGAATAAAACACAAAACTATGAATCCATACAGACATAAATATTAATAAATTCAAAGTTGAGTAGGAATTGAGACTGGTTCAAAATTGGGGAAGGAATAAATCAAGGCTGTATATTGTCACCCTGCTTATTATTTAACTTACATGAAAAGTACATCATGTGAAATGTCAGGCTGGATGAATCACAAGCTAGAATCAAGATTGGTGGGAAAAATATCAACAACATCCCATATGCAGATGATACCACTCTAATGGCAGAAAGCGAAGAGGAACTAAAGAGCCTCTTGATGAGGGTGAAAGAGGAGAGTGAAAAAGCTGGCTTAAAACTCAACATTCTAAAAACTAAGATCATGACTTCTGGGGTCCCATTACTTCATGGAGAATAGGGGAAAAGTGGAAACAGTGGCAGATTTTATTTTCTTGGGTCCAAATTCACTGCAGACAGTGACTGCAACTATGAAATTAAAAGATGCTTGCTCCTTGGAAGAAAAGCTATGACCAACCTAGACAGCATAGTAAAAACCAGAGACACTCCTTTGTCGACAAAGGCCTGTATAGTCAAAGCTATGGTTTTTTCCAGTAGTCATGGATGGATGTGAGAGTTGGACCCTAAGAAGGGCTGAGTGCCAAAGAACTGATGCTTTTGAACTGTGTTGCTGGATAAGACTCTTGAGAGTTCCTTGGAAAGCAAGGAGATCAAACCCATCAATCCTAAAGGAAATCAACCCTGACTATTCATTCGAAGGACTGATGATGAAACTCTAATACTTTGGCCACCTGCTGTGAAGAGCCATCTCTTTGGAAAAGACCCGGATGGGAAAGATTGAGGGCAACAGCAGAATGGGGAGACAGAAGATGAGGGGGTTGATGACATCACTGACTCAATGACCATGAGTCTGAGCAAACCCCGGGAGATACAAGGAAGCCTGGTGTGTTCTAGGGTTGCAAAGAGTTGGACACGACTTAGCAACTGAATAACAACAGGAAGTGAGAATGTATGCACTTTCATAATAGCTTCCAACAAAATACTTATTAATTAAAAGGGGAAGGGTAAAACTTTATAGAACCCTTCTAAGTTACCAGATCTCTCGTAAGTAACCAAAGTGGACATCATCAGTAATGAGACAAATCAAAACCATGTGCCACCTTAAATAAACATGAGGAAATTTTCCTAACTCAAACTGAAGGATATTCTAGGATATTCTACAAATAGAATACTGTCAAACCTATAAAGGGCATGCAAGTCCAGAAAAGACTAAGGAATGATTACAGTCTGCAAGAGATTATAAGAGACGGGCAACTACTAAAAGCAACACATGATTATGAACTGGATCCTTCCGCTACAAAGAATAACATCAAGATAATTCACAAAATAGAATGGAGCTTGAGGATTAGATGCCAGTAATGTCCCAATCTTAATTTTGTTACTGTTGACAATTATGATTATGTAGAAGGATCCAGTCTATAGGAAATAAATTCTAAAATATTCCGAGGAATGGTGGGACATCAGAGATTGGCAACTTACTCTCAAATGGTTCAGAAAGAAAGCTGTAAGTCTGTAACTATTGAAAAAAAAATTTGTATCATTGAAAAAAAAAGTACCTACCAAAGGATATTCATAAAGTTGCTAGAATGGTTGCCCGAGGGAGAAAAATGGGAATGAGAATAAAAAGAAATGGATACATATAGACATATCAATCATCAAAAGAAAAGGTCTAGTATAGGCAAAATAATATAAAGAGCTTTGAATTGAGGAGTATGATTACTTCAATCCTAGGAACAGTAACAAAAAAAATGGTTTAAATAAATATGTGATTCAGTCTGGGGGTAGGGCTCACCTAATGTGTGGCTTTATGCTAGAAACAGCACAGGAAGTAACCTAAGACTCACTTTCGCTCCATTTCTAAAACAGCTGCAAGACATTACTTTTGAGTAGCGGGGGACTAGTAGTAAGGAACTAATGTTTCTTTATAAATTTTATAGCATGTTTGACTTTTAAACCTATATATGTGAGTTATTTTTATAAATGAGAAATTTAAAAAAAAAGGAGCAAGCATCATATCAGTAATGAGAAGGTAGTAAAGAATCTAAATTAGGATTTGAAGGATCAAGAGTAAGCCAGAAGTCAGGAATCCAGATTAGGCAGGTCAGTTAAGTTGCCAGCCATCAGGACACAGGTTAAACTTGTTATTGCAAAGGGCATCTATACCATGAGTTCAGCAGCTCACGAATCCAGCTGATATCAGGGCACAGCCAATCTGGTATCATGAGAAGAAAGTAAATACTGGTAACTTAGAAATGAAGTAACTAATGATGGCCTTGTTCCCAGTTTCCCCTTTAATGGTACTTATAGCTGGCCACCGCCACTTTCAACACCCAGAGAATCAGGGAATCCTTAACTCCCAGGGACAACTCTGACTTGATTACTATTTAAAGCCCTCAATCCTCAGACTCAGTTGAATCCTGAATGGTCTAGACTCCAACCTATTTCATTCAGCTCAAATGCCAAAGTATGCCAACTCTAATGCTGAAGTTCTTGTTCTAAAAGTATATTCAGTTTCTGTTATGGCCAGTATCTTACTAAAGGCTGTATCTGTCCAAACTCCAGTAGCAGGAATCTATCTGGTCCTCTAACCAAACAATTTCCTGGAAAACCTCTTTCTGAACATCCAAGTATCCTGCTTTGGGAGCCAGGGCAAAATTAAGGCAGACAGACTTGATAAGCTAAAGAACCAGGAATCTGTGTAACCCTAGACTCAAACTCTCTGCAAGCCTTAGTTTACACACACACACACAGAGGCATACAACAGAATTCAACATCCATTCTTGACTATTTTTTTTAACAAGACAGATACTTCAATAGCATAGTAAAAAAAAAAAATGTATATATATACATGGAATCAAGATTGCCAGGAGAAATATTAATAACCTCCGATATGCAGATGACACCACCCTTATGGCAGAAAGCAAAGAAGAACTAAAGAGCCTCTTGAAAGTGAAAGAGGGGTGCGAAAAAGTTGGCTTAAAACTCAACATTCAAAAAACTAGATCATGGCATCCAGTCCCATCACTTTATGGCAAACAGATGGGGAAACAATGGCAACAGTGACAGACTGTTTTCTTGGGCTCCAACATCACTGCAGATGGTGACTGCAGCCATGAAATTAAAAGACACTTGCTCCTTGGAAGAAAAACTACAATAAACCTACACAGCATATTAAAAAGCAGAGACATCACTTTGCCAACAAAGTTCTGTCTAGTCAAAGCTATGGTTTTTCCAGCAGTCATGTATGGATGTGAGAGATGGACTATAAACAAAGCTGAGGGTCGAAGAATTGATGTTTTTGAACTGTGGTGTTGAAGAAGACTCTTTGAGAGTCCCTTGGACTGCAAGGAGATCCAACTAGTCAATCCTAAAGGAAGTCAGTCCTCAATATTCATTGGAAGGAGGGACGCTAAAGCTGAAACTCCAATACTCTGGCCACCTGATGCAAAGAACTGACTCATCTGAAAAGACCCTGATGCTGGGAAAGACTGAAGGCAAAAGAGGATGACAGAGGATGAGATGGTTGGATGGCATCACCGACTCGATGGACATGAGTTTGAACAAGTTATGGGAGTTGGTGATGGACAGGGAAGCCTGGTGTGGGGCAGTCCATGGGGTTGCAAAGAGACGACTAAACGACTAACTGAACTGATACATACATACATACATACGTACGTACATAAAATGAGAGACAGAGAAACTGGCTCAGTAAAACTAACCTCATGGGGGTGCTGTAAGGAATAAAGACAGGAGCAGCAGCTCTCACTTACCGACTGCTTACTATGTTCCAGGCACTGTTTCTACATTTTCTACATCTATTAACTCATTTAATTTTGTTTATTTATTGGCCACACCGTGCAACTTTGCAGGATCTTAGTTGCCCAACTAGGAATTCCACCTGGGGCCTCAAGACAGTGAAAGCATGGAGTCCTAATCACTGGACTGCCAGGGAATCCCCTTAACTCATTTAATTATTAAAACCACCTATGAGGTAGGTATTATTATCAAACCTCTATTAAAAAGAGGAAGATAAATAAAAAGAATTTTAGAAATTTCCATCAGGTCACATATCTAGTAACTAGTGGAGTGGAGATACTAATATATATTAATATATTGTACTGTATATAATTTTTACTTGCACTTAGCACAGAGCAGGGCACATGTCAATCACTCAATAAACACTGCCTAGTATTAACTTTGTAATTCTCTGTTAAGATAATATACTCATCTCAGATTAGACTCATCTTGGCCTGAAAATTGCCCAGTCCATCAGATTGGACTATTTTTCTACATGTGTGAGGTTGGTTCAATTCCAGGCAGTCTTAGTTCAAACAAGTGGGCAAGTCTAGACCCTTCTCCACCTTTCTTATCTGGTTCTAAATAATAACCATCCACCACCAGGTTTATTTATTTATCAAATCATTTAATGATTAATAGGACTGGGAGTAAAAAATCAGATGATCATCCTCAAAGATCCTAAAAAAGGCATGCAACAGAATTCAACATTCATTCTTGACTATTTTTTTTTTAAAACAAGATACTTCAATAGTATAGTAAAGCATACTATGTCTAACCCAAAACCCAACAATCTTTGCTAAGTGCTCACAAGCATTCTCAGCAAAAGTCAGAAAAAAGGATATTCTTTACTATTAAAAGTTTTTACATTATTCTGCATGTACCAGTCAATATAATTAAAATAGGAGAAATAAAAGTGCAAAAATCAGAAAACTATCAGGATTTTCAGTGATATGATTTACTTGGAAATCTATAAAGAATCAGCTGGAAGATTATTTCAATGGTAACAGAATCCAGTTAGGTGCTGGTACAAATTAACAGCAATAAATTAAACAGTACCCCCACATACATATATCTATTTAGAAAATAAAAGCAAGTACACCTGTGTTTGAAATAACAATAAAAATTAATTACTTAGCAATAAAACTGAAATGTGCAAAAATTAATAACTAAAGAAAAAGAATGAGGATACTCTTTAACAATATGGAAAGTATGCATTAAGTGAAAAAAAAGGGTGCTGCAAATTAACTGTGCAGAAAAAGGAATCTAGACACAGGCCTTACACCCTTCACAAAAATTAACTCAAAATGTATCACAGATCTAAAATAAAACATAAACCCACAAAACCCCTAGAATGTAACATAGGAAAACTTTCAAATGACCTTGGATTTGCTGATAACTTTTCAGATACAATGCCAAAAGCACAAAAGAATTGATCAGGTGGACTTTGTTAAAATTAAATACATCCTCTATGGAAGACACTACCAAGAAAATGAAAAGACAAGCCACAGAGTAGAGAAAATATTTGTGCAAGATACATCTGATAAAAGACTTATCAAAAATATACAAAAACCTCTTAAAGCTCAACAGTAAGAAAATAACCTTAATTTTAAAATGGGCAAAATATCTGAACAGACATCTCACTAAGAAACAGATATCTCACTAAGGAACATATACAGATGGCAAATAAGCATATGAAAATATTTTCAACATTACACATCATAGAAATTTCAAATTAAAACAATGAAATTTCACTACATATCTATTAGATAAAAAACAAGGACAAACACCAAATGCTGATGAGGATAAAGTGCAAACAGAACTCTTATTTATTGCTGGAGGGAATGCAAAATGATACAGCCACTCTGAAAGACAGTTGGCAGTCTCTTACAAAATTAAACATACTCTTCCCATATAATCCAGCAATTGTGTTCCTTGGTATTTAAAACCCAATCAGTTCAAAACTTATGTCCACATAAAAACCCATACATGAATATTTATATAACAACCTTATTCATAACTGCCAAAACTTGGAAGCAGCCAAGATGTATTTCAATAGGTGATGGATGAGCAAATTTTGATACATCTAAGCAATGGAGTATTATCAAGTGATAAGTAGACACAAGATATCAAGACACTAAAAGACATGAACATTGGTTATCCATTTTAAATACAGCAGTGTATACATGACATTCCCAAAGTCCCTAACTATCATCAAGGAGCTCAAACTAGTCAATCCTAAAGAAAACCAACCCTCAACATTCATTGGAAGGACTGATGCTGAAGCCCAAGCTCCAACATCCTGGCCATCTGATGTGAAGAGTCGATTCACTAGAAAAGACTCTGATGCTGGGAAAGATCAAGGGTAAGAGAAGGGGATGAAAGAGGATTAGATGATTGGATAGAATCACCGACTCAATGTACGTAAGTTTGAGCAAACTCTGGGAGATGGTGAAGGACAGGGAAGCCTAGTAATGCTACAGTCCATGGGGTCACAAAGAACAGGACACAAATTAGCAACCGAACAATAAGCAGTAACAGTACTGATGGCTGACTGGTCAAAAGAAAATAAGGAAGAGAGTGTGTGTGTGTCTAAGTACACACAGTGGAATATAACTCAGCCATTTAAGAACAGGGGGAGGGGGGAATCCTGCCGCTTGGGACAGTATGGATGAACCCTAAGACCATAATGCTAAGTGAAATAAGTTAGAGAAACAGAAATACTGTATGATCTCACTTATCCATATGGAATCTAAAAGTCACAGAAACTAGAGCGTAGACTGGTGGTTGTCCCGGAGGTAGGATGGGAGAAATGAAGAGATGTGGTCAAAGGGTACGAACTTCCAGTTACAAGAGGAATACGAATGGGAACCTAATGTACAGCACAGTGATTACAGTTAACAACAATGTATTGTAATACTCAAAAATTACTAAGTAAATGTTAAATGTTACCACAATATGGTAATTATGTGAGATGAAGGATGAGTTAAAAAACTTTATTATGATAATCAGTTTGCAATACATATATCAAAATTATCATACTTAAATTTACACAAGGTTACACGTCCATTACAACTCAATAATGCTAGAAAAAAGAAATTAAGGAAGTCAGAAGACAGTTGAATGACAACTTGGAAGTGCAGAAAGGAAAGACAATGAAAAAAAAAAGCCAATTTAGAAATCTACATCTAGCCAAAAAAACTTTCAAAAAATAGATGCTTTCAGGCAAACAAAATCTGAAAGAGGGTGCTGCACAAAAAGGTTCTGTAGACTGAAGGAAAATATCTTAGACAAAAGTACCACTGCAGGAAGGAATGAAAAATTAAAAACTGGCAAGGGAAATACATAAATACGAAAGAACATGTGTGACACATGAAAAGATATATAAAATTCAGGAACTTCCCTGGTGGTCCAGTGGTTAAAAATCTGCCCTACAATGCAGGGGACAAGGGTCTGAGCCCTGGTTGGGGAACTAAGATCCCACATGCTGCCGAGCAACCAAGACCTGAAACTAAGACCTGACACAGCCAAATAAATAAATAAACTATAGATATATATGAAATTCAAATCTCAGTATCTGTAAGATAAAATTTTATTGGAACACAGTCATGTTTATTTATGACTTGTCTGTGGCTGCTTTAATGCTAATGGTAACATGAGTAGTTGCAACAGAGACTATGTGCAGTGCCCTTACTGCTTCGTACTGCTGCATCATGGTACACTAGAAACTGCAGTGATACAGATACAGCCAACAGCATTTTGATTGTCACAAATGCTGCTGCACCGACAATTTTATTTATGAGTACATAACCCATCATGTCAAAACAAGAAAAGTGCACTTCAAATGCCACACATTAAGGCACAGTGGAGTGTGTTTTGTCATCAAATTAAATGGCATAGCCTTGTCTTTACTATGCAATAACGCTACACTATGCTGCTGCTGCTAAGTCGCTTCAGTCGTGTCTGACTCTGTGCGACCCCACAGACGGCAGCCCACCAGGCTCCGCTGTCCCTGGGAGTCTCCAGGCAAGAACACTGGAGTGGGTTGCCATTTCCTTCTCAAACGCATGAGAGTGAAAAGTGAAAGTGAAGTCGCTCAGTCATGCCTGACCCTCAGCGACCCCACGGACTGCAGCCTTCCAGGCTCCTCCATCCATGGGATTTTCCAGGCAAGAGTACAGGAGTGGGTTGCCATTGCCTTCTCCGACACTATGCTGAAGAATACAATATACATAGATGTTACCAGACAGCGCTCACCACAACCCCCAAACTGACAGGAAAGCTACAGTCAGAAAAATTAGAAAATTTATACTGTAGTGGAATTTTTTCATAAAACAAAAAATGCAACTGCAAATAAAGTAGGTGAGTGAGTGGCTCATTGGTCAGCCTAGCAAGAAAACCCATTTACTATTCATAAGTTAATTAAATTGTGCTTGATTACACAGAAAGTAGTCAAAGTGTTGGATTACACACTAGTCAAAGAAATGAATCCAGAGAAAATAAACTTGTTCAAGATTATTAGCTTTGGGACTTCCCTGGTGGTTCCACTGTCTAGGACCCGGTGCTCCCAATGGAGGGTGCAGGGATTCAATCCCTGGTCAGGAACTAGATCCTGCATGCCACAACTAAGACCTGGTATAGCCAAATAAATGAATACTAAAAAAAAAAAAAAAAAAAAAGAACGAGCTTTTTGGTGAGAATGGTCATTCAACCAAGTTGAGATTATTGGCAACAACATCAACAATCAACAAAGGGAATGTTCCTGGTGATCCAGTGGTTAAGCCTCCCCACTTCCAATGCAAGGGGTGCAGATTTGATCCCTGGTGCAAGTATGATCCCATATGCTGCTTGGTACGGCCAAAAAATTTTTTTTAATTAAAAAACAAGACAAATGGTTTTCACTGGGTTTCCTTGACTCTAGAGGAGACAAAGATGTTACTGATCACTGCCCAGTTGTTTGAGCAGTCTACAGTTTGAAGCAACTACAGAATTAGCCTCTAAGAAGGTCTATGTGAAACCACAACAGGAAACAGTATTTTCAAACTTGAGAAAATACCAAGTCAGTATAACCTGAAGTAGAATCTGCTGAAGAATATTACAAGTGATGGTGGCAAAAAATATGTGTAGAACAGAAAAGGGCTTATTGGACAAATTAACAAAACCTGTGAAAATGTAAAATATGTAAGGTCTTGCAAGCTTATAGTTATTCATCAGCAGGTACTTTGTGGAAAATATTTGAATTAATCATGTCTTATTTACCGATAGTGCCAAAAGATATATATTTCATTTGCTTTCATGGATTTAGCCATCTTCTGTTCCAAAACAGAAGCCAAATATCCTGACTTGCCACTACAGAGCAGATTATGTTGATAATGTTTTATTTTCATCTTCTGAGCTCAGGTATGAGCACAAATTTTTTCTAAAGGAAAAGAGCTAGCCTCAATCATTATTACAAAATACTAAAATGGCTTTGGAACTTTTGCTTACAAACATGATAATGTATCTTAATAAAATTATAAGGTAAAATACAGCTTATATGCAAAACTTACACAGTACTAAAGCTTAAAATATTCTGATGACAACTAAAGCCGGTTGGAAACACCTGTAATGTTGAACGTTTTTAATGTTAAGTGAATAATGCTTTATTCACTTCCTAAACAGTCAAAGTTTAAAACAAGTGAGGTCACCATTCCCATAAAAATTTGCAACAGATACATTTTCTGAGCTCAAAGGATAGTTTCAGTAGTGTTTCTAAACTCTGAGCAAAGTATAAGAGAAATTTACATATTCTTAAATTCATTCAACTGTGCAATCTGAAGTGATTGGACCTTCAATTGAAGGTGAAACCCTTCGATTGAAAGTGATTAATCTGCATTGTAACAACATGCTAAAAGACAAATGTCAAGAGGAGAAATCTAGCAGAATTTTACAAAGGACTTCCTAGTAATCAATATCCCAATTAAAATCATATTCTGGTGGACTGATACCTGTTATTGGTAGCACCAATCTGTGAAAAGACATTTCAAAGAGGAAACCTCATTAGAGATCAACAAAGATGAACATTTACAATCAAGTTTAATGATAATGAGTAACAACTGAACCCAAATTAAGTGAAGCATTATCTAACCCTCCCAAATTAATTCCATTCTTCTCATTAGCAAACCTGTATTAAAGAAAACTATATTCAATTACTTGTACTTTAAAACTTTTCAATAAAGATTTATAGAAATTTCTCATTATATAACTAAACAGTATCTTTGAGTTTGCATTTTGGCCCACGAAGCCCAAAATATCTGCTCTAACTTTTACAGAAAAAGTATGTCAATCTCTGAACTAGCTAGTTCCCCTATACTATATATTAATTACTTGCTAAAAATAAATGAAGGTTAAAAGAGTACAGCAGTGCCCCCTTATCCACAGATTTACTTTCCTGAGGGCAAGGAGTCCAAACACATTGCAAGGAAAATTCCAGAAATAAGCAATTCAATTGTAGCATGATGAAATCTCACACCATCCTCTCCATCTTGCCTTAGATATGGATCATCTCTTTGTCCAGTGTATCCATGCTGTACATGCTGCTAAGTCACTTCAGTCATGTCTGACTGTGTGACCCCATAGACGGAAGCCCACCAGGCTCCCCTGTCCCTGGGATTCTCTAGGCAAGAACACTGGAGCGGGTTGCCATTTCCTTCTCCAATGCATCAAAGTGAAAAGTCAAAGTGAAGTCGCTCAGTTGTATCCAACTCTTAGCGACCCCATGGACTGCAGCCTATCAGGCTTCTCTGTCCATGGGATTTTCCAGGCAAGAGTACTGGAGTGGGGTGCCATCGCCTTCTCTGGCTGTACATGCTACCCACCTGTTAGTCACTTAGTAGTTGTCTGGGTTATGAGGATCAACTGTCACCGTACCACAGTGCTTGTATTCAAGTAATCCTTACTTTACTAAACAATGGCCCCAAAGCACAAGAGTAGTGATGCTAGCAATTCAGATGTTCTCTCACTGTGCCTAATTTATAAATTAAACTTTATTTTATGTATATGATGAGGCAACTCACTGGAGAAGACCCTGATGCTAGCAAAGACTGAGAGCAAGAGAAGGGGACAACAGAGGCTGAGATGGTTGGATGGCATCACCAATTCAATGGACAAGAGTTTGAGCAAACTCTGGCAGATGGTGAAGGACAGGGAAGCCTGGTGTGCTGCAGTCCACAGGGTCGCAAAGAGCTGGACATGACTCAACAACCACCATACATAGGGTTCAGTACTATCCACATTTTCAGGCATCCACTAAAGATCTTAGAACATATTCCTCACAGAAAAGGAGTGACTACTATATAGTGGTGGTGGTGGTGGTGGTGGTGGTGGTGTAGTTGCTAAGTCATGTCCGACTGTTGTGACCTCATGGACTGTAGCCCGCCAGGCTCCTCTGTCCACAGATTCTCCAGGCAAGAACACTAGAGCGGGTAGCCTCTCCTTCTCCAGGGGATCTTCCCAACCCAGCAATCAAACCCAGGTCTCCTGCCTTGTAGCCAGATTCTTTACCAACTGAGCTACAAGGGAAGCCCACCATATACTATGTAATGGCAATATAATCTGATAATACAGATATAGTACGGATATAAAGTGAGAAGGAAATGAGGATAACGTGCAAAATGTTTTTTGTAACTGCTTTCAGTGATCATATTGGAAATGGTAACATTAGTATTGCTATTCTGAGACTATTGTATAAAGTAGAATAAAACAAGTGACTAATTAATAATGATTATTAAGTCTAATTCATTATCCCCTATATCCTTGAGAACCAGAATTTTTGTTATGGAAAAAAAGAGCTATAGATGTAGCATAGAAGAGAGTAAAATTTTTAAATCTTTTATGAGTGGAGGTATGTATATATAGATATACAGATGTACCTGTATCACCCTTAACTCTGTCCAAGACACAGTAACCCACAGCAATGAGCACACTCAATGCCCAGATTACATCCTCAAACACCATTTCCCACTTAAACCAGGACTTCTTGGAGAAACTAGCTGGATACAACTTTGGAGCTGTAAATATAAAAGATAAGCCTAGAACACTTGGTCATAACAGATAACAAGGATGCTACAAAGACTACCTGGAGTGGATCAAGTTATTTAGAAACGAACTTGAGGCTCCAACTGACCAAAGATATAACAATTTTAGCATAAATAATAATAACTGACTTTGATTAAAAACCATCTGCTGCTGCTAAGTCGCGTCAGTCGTGTCTGACTCTGTGCGACCCCATAGACGGCAGCCCACCAGGCTCCCCCGTCCCTGGGATTCTCCAGGCAAGAACACTGGAGTGGGTTGCCATTTCCTTCTCCAATGCATGAAAGTGAAAAGTGAAAGTGAAGTCATTCAGCCGTGTCCGACTCCTAGCGACGCCAAGGACTGCAGCCTACCAGGCTCCTCCGTCCATGGGATCAAATATGTCTAAATCCCTGAATTCACATTGATATTTTAAAAAATAGCTGTTTTTCAAGAATTCCCTAGTTGTCCAGTGGTTAAGGACTCCACACTTTCACTGGCAAGGGCCCGGATTCAATCCTTGGTCAAGGAACTAAGATTCCACAAACTGCAGCACAGCAAAAAAAAAAAACAAACACAACTTTCTCTTAGAGGAGAACTAGTAAGAACTAATTGCTATCCTGAAAAGTAATAAAACCAAAGAATCAAGCATCTATCCTACCTTTCCTATATAACCTCTACTTCAGAGTAACTACAGTTGAACAACATTCGGGTTACGGTACTGACTCTACATGCGGCTGAAATCTGCATACAACTTTATAGTTAGCTCTCCACATATATCATTTTGCATCCATGAATTCAAACAACAGTGGACTGGGTAATACTCTAGTACATATTTATTGGAAAAAATCCACAAATGAGTGACCCACAGAGTTCAAATCCATGTTGTATAAGGATCAACTGTAGTAGATAAGTAGTCAGTAAAATTCAAATTTTGGCAAGGGTTCTTCAACAAAAAAACTAAGGAAAAGAAAGGGACAGAGAGGTAAATTGTACACTAAAAGGTATTTATAAGAAATCAAATTTTAAAAACTGAGTAACATTACAGTGTCTAGGAATGCACACTTGTGATAAAACTTAAAAAAAAAAAGGAAATGAATTACTGTAAGAGTTAGAACAGTAACTATGGGAGCAGGGAGGGAGGGGGTTATAACTGAAAGGGGTTAACTTTTTTATTTTGTATTAAAGTATAGCTGATTACAAATAGCTGAGAAAAGAAGTTAAACGCAAAGGAGAAAAGGAAAGAGATACCCATCTGAATGAAGAGTTCCAAAGCCTTCCTCAGTGATCAGTGCAAAGAAATAGAGGAAAACAACAGAATGGGAAAGACTAGAGATCTCTTCAAGAAAATTAGAGATACCAAGGGAACATTTCATGCAAAGATGGGCTCAATAAAGGACAGAAATGGTATGCACCTAACAGTAGCAGAAGATATTAATAAGAGGCAGCAAGAATACACAGAAGAACTATAGAAAAAAGATCTTCGTGACCCAGATAACCACGATGGTGTCATCACCCACGTAGAGCCAGACATCCTGGAATGCGAAGTGGACCTTCAGAAGCATCACTACGAACAAAGCTCCAATCGAGCTATTTCAAATCCTAAAAGATGATGCTCTTACAGTGCTGCACTCAATATGCTAGCAAATTTGGAAAACTCAGGAATGGCCACAGGACTAGAAAAGGTCAGTTTTCATCCTAATCCCAAAGAAGGGCAATACCAAAGAATGCTTAAACTACCGCACAATTGTACTCATCTCACATGCTAGCAAAATAATGCTCAAAATTCTCCAAGCCAAGCTTCAACAGTGTGTGAACCACGAACTTCCAGATGTTCAAGCTGAATATGGAATAGGCAGAAGAACCAGAGATCAAATTGCCAACATCTGTTGGATCATTGAAAAAGCAAGAGAGTTCCAGAAAAACATCTGCTTTATTGACTATGCCAAAGCCTTTGACTGTGTGGATCACAACAAACTGTGGAAAATTCTTCAAGAGATGTGAATGCCAGACCACCTTACCTGCCTCTTGAGAAATCTGTATGCAGGTCAGGAGGCAACAGTTAGAACCGGACAAGGCCAAATCGGGAAAGGAGTATACACCAAGGCTGTATATCGTGACCCTGCTTATTTAACTTCTATGCAGAGTACATCATGTGAAATGCTGGGCTAGATGAAGCATAAGCTGGAATCAAGATTGCCAGGAGAAGTATCAATAACCTCAGATACACAGATGACACCACCCTTACGGCAGAAAGCAAAGAAGAACTAAAGAGCCTCTTGATGAAAGTGAAAGAGGAGCATGAAAAAGTTGGCTTAAAACTCAACAATAAGAAAACTAAGATCATGGCATCCAGTCCCATCACTTCATGGCAAATAGACAGGGAAACAATGCCAACAGTGACAGACTTTATTTTGGGGGGCTCCAAAATTACTGCAGATGATGACTGAAGCCATGAAATTAAAAGACACTTGCTCCTTGGAAGAAAAGGTATGACAAATCTAGACAGCATATTAAAAAGCAGAGACATGACTGTTGACAAAGGTCCAATTAGTCAAAGCTATGGTTTTTCCAGGAGTCATGTATGGATATGAGAGGTGGACTATAAGTAAAGCTGAGTGCTGAAGAATTGATGATTTTGAACTATGGTGTTAAAGAAGACTCTTGAGAGTCCCTTGGACTACAAGGAGATCCAAACAATCAATCCCAAAGGAAAGCAACCCTGAATATTCACTGGAAGGACTGATGCTAAAGCTGAAGCTCCAATACTTTGGTCACCCGATGTAAAGAACTGACTCATTGTCAAAGACCCTGATGCTGGCAAAGACTGCGAGGAGGAGGAGAAGGGGACGACAGAAGATGAGATGGTTGGATGGCATCACCAACTCAATAGACATGAGTTTGAGCAATCTCCAGGAGTTAGTGATGGACAGGGAAGCTTGGCATGCTGCAGTCCAGGGAGACAGCAAAAGGATTCAGCCATAACATACAGCTATTCATTCTTCCCCAAACTCCCCTACCATCCAGGCCACCACATAACATTGAGTAGTGTTCTCTGTGCTATTACAATAGGTTCCTGTTGGTTATCCATTTAAATACAGCAGTGTATATATGTCAATCCCAAACTCCCTAACTATCTCTTCCTCCCGTCCTTTCCTGGCAACCTTTCTTTTTTTTTTTCATAAGTTCTTTCTCTAAGTTTGTGAGTCTTTTTCTGTTTTGTAAATAAATTCATTTATATCATTTCTATCTTATTAATTATTTTTGCCTGTGCTGGGTCTTTGTTGCTGCATGAGGGCTTTTTCTGGTCGCAAGCAAGTGAGGGCTACTCTCTAGTTCTGGTGTACAGGCTTCTCATCAAGGTGGCTTCTCTTGTTGTAGAGCACAGGCTCTAAACACACCAGCTCAGTAACTGTAGGGCAGGAGCTTAACTGCCCCTCAGCATGTGGAAATTGTTCCAGGTCAAGGATCAAACCGGTGTCTCCCTGCATCAGCAGGCAGATTCTTAACCACTGGAGAAGTCCTGTATCATTTCTTTTTAGATTCCACTTATAAGGGATGTCATACGATTCTCAACTGTCTGACTTACTTCACTCAGTATGACAATTTCTATTCCCATCTACAAAAAGTTCTATTTCTTGATCTAGCAGTATGGTTACAAGGATGTCTGCTTTATATTAAAATAAGTTTGTGTGTGAGTGAGATTTTCTGCTTACAACACAAAGGTTAAAATTATAAACTATGTAAAACAACAACACTATTGCCTTAGAGGTTTATACAATATGTGAAACTAAAATATACAACAGCATTGATAGCACAAAGGGCCAGAGGTGGGGGTGGGATAGAGTTAAATTGTTACACGATTTCTTGCATTCTTTGAAAAGCGTTAACTTAAACTGTAATAAATTAACACTGCAGACTGAAATATGTAGGCCCATGGTTCTTAACCAGGGGGTATTTTTGCCGCCAGGAGGACATTTGGTATTATCTGAAAACATTTTTGGTCATCAAAACTGGTAAATTGGGGGATGCTACTAGTATCTAGTGGATTGTGACCAGGGATGCTGCTAAACATCCTATAATACACAGCACAGCCCTCTCCATCCCAAAACAAAAAATCATCTGGCCCCAAATGTCAATAGTGCTAAGACTGAAAAATTCTGATCCAAGGTAACCACTGAAAATGAAAACTGGGGCAGGCTGCTAAATCGCTTCAGTCGTGTCCGACTCTGTGCGACCCGAGACAGCAGCCCACCAGGCTCCGCCGTCCCTGGGATTCTCCAGGCAAGAACACTGGAGTGGGTTGATATTTTCTTCTCCAATGCATGAAAGTGAAAAGTGAAAGTGAAGTCGCTCAGTCGTGTCCGACTCGTATCGACCCCGTGGACTGCAGCCCACCAGGCTCCTCCGTCCATGGGGTTTTCCAGGCAAGAGTACTGGAGTGGGGTGCCATTGCCTTCTCCGGTAATAATGGCTACACAAGTCTAAATATGTTAAAACCAGTAAATTATACAAATTGGTGAATTATATGATAATGTGAGGTGGTACTGAGTACCACTCCAGTACTCTTGCCTGGAAAATCCCATGGATGGAGGAGCCTGGTGGCTGCCATCTATGGGGTCGCACAGAGTCAGACACAACTGAAGTGACTTAGCATAGCATAGCATAGCATGATAATGTGAATTATATTGCAACGAAGCTGTTATTAAAAGTTCTTAGTAGTAAGCAGCAGAGAAGGCAATGGCACCCCACTCCAGTACTCTTGCCTGGAAAATCCCATGGACGGAGGAGCCTGGTAGGCTGCAGTCCATAGGGTCACTAAGAGTCGGACACGACTGAGCGACTTCACTTTGACTTTTCACTTTCATACACTGGAGGAGGAAACGGCAACCCACTCCAGTGTTCTTGCCTGGAGAATCCCATGGACAGAGGAGCCTGGTGGGCTGCCGTCTATGGGGTCGCACAGAGTCGGACACGACTGAAGCGACTTAGCAGCAGCAGCAGTAGTAAGCAAATAGAAAACTAAGGGGAAAAAAATTAACTACACGGAAAACAAAGTATTACATGAGAAATGAAAAACATATAATTACACCTTAAGATTGTATGCACTGAAAATCATATAATTATGACATAACTTTACTGGGAGACTGGAGAAATCTATGTGCATGTATGTGTGAAAGTATGTACATGTATGCTGGAGGGAGAAAGGAAGACATGGAGGGAAAATAATGAAATCCTTATCTTCCATAGGGAGCTATCATATATAATGAATAAAATTTTAAAAGCAAAAACTAGTGGGAATTCCCTGGTGGTACAATAGTTAAGACTACATATTCACTGCCAAGGGCCCAAGTCGATCCCTGGTCGATGAATTAAGATCCTACAAATCATGTGATGCAGCCAAAAAATAGCGTTTATAAATAAAACACAAAAATCAATGGTATTAAGCAATGAACTACACACTTTTGTTAAATGGTCAAAACTAAAAAAATTTATGTTACGTATACTTTACCACAACTTTTAAAATAAATTAAAAAGAAAGAAAAACCTCTAGAAGATTATATTTTTACCTTGCACATATATTAATTTATAAAGTGAAAAGTAACATTCAAAACAGTGTAGCTAACACTAGCAGCAGCTAACACTGGGTGCTTTTTATATAGCAGGCACATTCTAGGTACTTCTACATGTACTAACATACAGTATTTAATTCTCACATGATCCTTAACAGAGTAGATGCCATACTTTCCTCCATTTTACAGATGAAACAAAGACAAACAGGATAAATAATCTGCCCAATATCATAGTCATAGACCCTGAACTGGAACCTAGCTCTCCAACTCCAGAGTTCACATTTAAACCACTATCCTATACTGCCTCTCTGTTCTTTAACATTAAGAATGAGATTTAGGACTTTCCTGGTGGTATAGTGGATAAGAATCCATCTGCCAGGGGAATGGGTTCAATCCCTGGTCTGGGAAGATCCCATATGCCATGGACCAACTAAGCCTGTGGACCACAACTGTTGAAGCCCATATGCCTAGAGCCTGCGCTCCCCAACAAGAGAAGCCACCGTGATGAGAAGCCGATGCACCACAACGAAGAGCAGCCCCTGCCTGCTGCAACTAGAGAAAGCCTTCCCACAGCAACAAAGACCCAGGGGAACCAAACCTAAATAAACAAAAGAATGAGATTTAGCACAAAACTCAAAGGATCACTAAAATACATAATGCCTACTCTTTTACTCCACTGAGAAATAATATTAGTTTTTTCCCAGTGGCAACCTTGAAGCTATAATCTCTAAAGTTGCTTGCAGACTCTAAAATCATAACCCATAAAAAAAAAAACCAATAAATTAGCTACAATAAACAGCACTTTAAAAAATCTTACCACAAACCTTTGCAACAGAAAAAAAAAAAAAATTCAACTTTTACTCACTGCCTTCTACTTGATTAACCCCAGGATCACATACACTGAAGAATAACACTCTTTAGCTCTCCAGTAAGATGCTCTTTCATGGATCCTCATGGTTAGCCCCATCCCTTCCTTATGATTTTACTCCAAGTCACCTTCACTTTTCTTCAGAGAGGTCTAAAATGCGACAAAGATTTTTTATAACCTCTTCCCAACTTCAGACTCTACCTCGCCACTTCACCCGTTTTTTCACTAGAGAACTTACCACTTCTAAGATGTCACATACTTTTTTTGTTCATTGCCTGTCTCTCCCATTCAATGCTCCATGAAGTAGAAAATTTTTGGTTTTGAGTCACTGTATCCTCAGCATCAACAAAAGTGCCTGACACAGAGTAAGTGCTCAATAAATCTTTGATGATGAAACTACCAATAAAAATAACAAACTTTAAAATAAATGTTCTCCATATTTCTAATACTAACAGTTTTAATTATATATGAGAAAGAACATATTGATGGTTTACTTAGACCCCAAATTCTTCCATAAGAGGTAAAGAATTACCTAAGAAGCTAAAATATTCAGTTTAGCAATAGTTTCTACCCATGTTCCCATTTACTAAGGAGATGTGTTCAGTTCAGTTCAGTCGCTCAGTCGAGTCCAACTCTTTGCAACCTCATGAACTACAGCATGCCAGGCCTCCCTGTCCATCACCAACTCCCGGAGTTCACTCAGACTCACGTCCATCGAGTCAGTGATGCCATCCAGCCATCTCATCCTCTGTCGTCCCCTTCTCCTCCTGCCCCCAATCCCTCCCAGCATCAGAGTCTTTTCCAATGAGTCAACTCTTTGCATGAGGTGGCCAAAGTACTGGAGTTTCAGCTTTAGCATCATTCCTTCCAAAGAACACCCAGGACTGATCTCCTTAGAATGGACTGGGTTGGATCTCCTTGCAGTCTAAGGGACTCTCAAGAGTCTTTTCCAACACCACAGTTCAAAAGCATCAATTCTTTGGTGCTCAGCTTTCTTCACAGTCCAACTCTCACATCCACACATGACTACTGGAAAAACCATAGCCTTGACTAGACAGACCTTTGTTGGCAAAGTAATGTCTCTGCTTTTGAATATGCTATCTAGGTTAGTCATAACTTTCCTTCCAAGGAGTAAGTGTCTTTTAATTTCATGGCTGCAATCATCATCTGCAGTGAATTTGGAGCCCCCCAAAATAAAATCTGACACTGTTTCCACTGTTTCCCCATCTATTTCCCATGAAGTGATAGGACCAGATGTCATGATCTTAGTTTTCTGAATGTTGAGCTTTAAGCCAAATAGATGTATTACTGACTCAAAAATATATTAGATATGCTATGAAACAACTTCTACATCTGAACAAAAATCAAAACTGTCAACTACTCATTAAAAATATACACAACGCTGTAAATTAACTGTACTTCTATTTTTTAAAATCATACACAAAAATCACTGGAATAAAATTATGCAAGCTATTAACAAAAATTCCAAAGCTTAAGAAAACTACAATTTCACAGTTGTGTCTTTCACAGTAGGAGGGGAAGATAGTATTTGGCAATTAGAGAGAAGCCACATAATAATGAATTTTAAGTATTCTCTTTTTTTTTGGCTAATAAAGAGCTTATAGTACCTTTGGAACATAAATGCATTCTAGCCACAAACTAAAGCAAAACATAGCATCATACTGAATCTCAGGAACAGGACAGGAATCTTGCTTTACATTAGAATCACCTGGAGATGCCCATCAGCGTCCCTAGTTCCACCTCAAAAGACTCTGATTCTAGGGACTTTCCTGAAGGTCCAATGGTTAATATTCCACGGTTCCACTGCAGGGGATGGGTTCAATTCTGGTGGAGATTCTTCATGCCGGAAGACAGAGCCAAATAAAAGATTCTGATTCTACCAAACAGTGTGAGAATAGAGACAGGCATCTTTATTTCTAAAAGTTTCTAACATGATTCTAAAGCAGCTTAATCATTCATCCAGATAATTAACATCCTCTTAGAACACTGTCCTTCAGAGTCATCCAATATGCATTTGACTACCCCCAGAGACAAAAAATTCACCACCTTCTCAAATACTGACTTCTAATGGAAAGCACTAAATTTGGGGAATCTTATGGTGAAATATCATCTGCCTCCCTTTATTTGTTTTCCTCCTCCAGTTTCTATGTAACTGGTTATTAAACTGAAAGTTGTTAGTATTCACTACCAATACTGCTCAGGCATTGGCTATCACTCAGAAAAGAAAATTAAAATCTAAATACACTTCAGCAACTTGCATCAAACTAATTTTTGTGAATATTAAATTTGTAACAGATATCTTTAGATGTGAACATATTTGATCCATAAAATCTATTCTTAGGAATTTATCCTAAAGATACAACTAAACTGTATTTACAGTATTTTGTGCCGAAACTGAATGTTGGTTGCAATGGACTGAGTTTATGTTGCCCACAAAACCGATGTTGAAATCCTAACCCCAAATGTGATGATATAGGAAGCAAGGTCTTTGAGCACAGAATCCTCGTGAATGGGATCAGCACCCTTAAAATAAGGAAACCCAGAGCGCTCTCTAGCCCTTTTCTTACCATACTTATTATACCATATACAGTAAATCTAACCTGACCATGATGGCAACCTGATCTCAGAGTTCAAGGCTTCAGAAGTGAGAGAAATATATTTCTGCTGTTTATAAGCTACTCAGATATGGCACTCTTATTTGTAACAAAGTAATTTTTGCATCCTTTTTAAACAAAGGTACTTTTGTTTCTTTAAAATTTTTACTGTATCTTATTTTTTCAGCCTTATTGAGGTATAATAGGCAAATAAAATTATGATTAAATTTATAATTTTTTTACATTTTAAATTACATCTAGCAGTATTCATTTTCTCAGCACACACTATTATAAGTTTTAGCATGTACACAGATTCCTGTAAAAACCACCATAAACAGAATACAAAACACTTCCAATATTCACGAAGAATTCCGTCTACCTCTCTGTAGTTAAACCTCTTACCTCCAACCCTAAACCCTGGTAACCAATGATCTGTTCTCTATGCCTATAGCTTTGTTTTTTTTAAGAATATCATGTAAACAGGCCCATTTAGAATATAATTTTATGGAACTGCTATTATGCCATTGATACTTATCTGTATTACTGGTATGTCAACAGTTGATCCCTTTTAATTGCTAAATAGTATTCCATAATATAGATTTATAAGTTTATCCATTATCCATTTACCCACTGAAGGACACTTATGTTGTTTCCAGTTTGGGGTAATTAGGAATAGTGCTGCTACAAACATACATACACATATTTTAGTGTAAAGAGTAAGTTTATATTGCCCTAAGACATATCCCTAGAAGTGGGCTTGTTGAATGAAACCCATGTTAACTGTATACTTTGTAACAAACTGACAGATTTACCCAGAGTTTGCATTCTCACCAGAGTTTCAGTTAATCCTCATCCTCAGCAATACTCAGTAGTGTCAGTATAATATTTTCTATTATTTTAGCCATTCTAAAAGGTATGTATGATTCCCAGAGATCAAATTGCCAACAAGTGTTGGATCACTGAAAAACAAGAGAGTTTCAAAAAAAACATCTACTTCTGCTTTATTGACAAGGCCAAAGCCTTTGACTGTGTGGATCACAACTGTGGAAAATTCTTCAAGAGATGGTAATACCAGACCACCTTACCTGCCTTCTGAGAAATCTGTATGCAGGTCAAGAAGCAACAGTTAGAACTGAATATGGAACAAGAGACTGGTTCCAAACTGGGAAAGGAGTACATCAAAGCTGTATATTGTCACCTTGCTTATTTAACTTCTATGCAGAGTACATCATGCGAAATGCCAGTCTGGATCAAGCACAAGCTGGAATCAAGACTGCCGAGAGAAATATCAATAACCTCAGATATGCAGATGACACCACTCCTATGGCAGAAAGCAAAGAGCCTGTTGATGAAAATGAAAGAGGAGAGAGAAGTTGGCTTTAAAACTCAACAATAAGAAAACCAAGATCATGGCATCCGGTCCCATCACTTCACGGCAAATAGATGGGGAAACAATGGCAACAGTGACAGACTTTATTTTGGGGGGCTCCAAAATTACTGCAGATGGTGATTGCAACCATGAAATTAAAAGACACTTGCTCCTTGGAAGAAAAGGTATGACAAATCTAGACAGCATATTAAAAAACAGAGACATGACTGTTGACGAAGGTCCAACTAGGCAAAGCTATGGTTTTTCCAGTAGGCATGTATGGATGTGTGAGCTGGACTATAAAAGAAAGCTGAGTGCTGAAGAATTGATGCTTTTGAACTGTGGTGTTGAAGAAGACTCTTGAGAGTCCCTTGGACTGCAAGGAGATCCAACCAATCAATCCTAAAGGAAAGCAACCCTGAATATTCATGGGAAGGACTGATGCTAAAGCTGAAGCTCCAATACTTTGGCCACCTGATGCAAAGAACTGACTCATTGGAAAAGACCCTGATGCTGGGAAAGATTGAAGGCAGGAGGAGAAGAGGACGACAGAGGGTCATCACTGACTCGATGGACATGAGTTTGAGCAAGCTCCAGCAGCTGGTGAAGGATAGAGAAGTCTGGCGTGCTGCAGTCTATGAGGTCTCAAAAGAGTCGGACACGACTGAGCAACTGAACTCAACTGATGGCTCCCCTGGTGGCTCAGTAGTAAAGAATCATCTGCCAATGTGGGAGACAGAGGTTTAATCCCTGATCTGGGAAGATCCTATGTGCCTCAGGCAAGTAACTCCATGCACCACAACTACTGAAGCCCATGCTCCACAATAAGAGGGGCCACCACAATGAGAAGCCTGTGTACTGCAACTGAAGAGGAGGCCCCACTTGCCGCAACTAGAGAAAAGCCTGCATAGCACCAGAGACCCAGTGCTGTCAATTAAAAAATAAATAAATAAAAGGTATGTAAATGGTACCTCACTGTGGTATAATGACTAAAGATGAACATCTTTATGTGCTTATAAGCCATCCAAACATCTCTGAACTATCTGTTCAAATCTTTCACCCATTTTTAAAATTGGGATGCTGGTTCTTTAGGGTTTCTCCCCCACTATGTTGAGTTTTGAAAGCTCTTCATAAATTATGGTTAAGTCCTTTCTCAGATACGTGGTTTGTAAATATATTCTCCCAGTTCATAGTGTCCTTCACAGGAAAGTTTTAAATTTTGATGAATTTCACTTCATCAATTTCTTCTTTCATGGATCATGCTTTTGGTACCGTATCCAAGAGCTCCTTGCCAACCCAAGGTCAAGAAGACTTTCCAATGCTCTCTTCTAAGAGTTTTACTACTTTATGTTTTACGTTTAGGTTTATGATCCATCTTGAGTTAATTTTTGTATAAGATATGTTGGATGGGTTGAGGCTCACTATACATCCATGGATACCCAGTTTTCCAACATCATATATTTGAAAAGACTATCCTTTCTCCATGGAAGTATGTTTGCACCTCTGTCAAAAAACCACTTGACTATATCCAAGAAGTCTATTTCTGGGCTCTCTATTCTGTGCCTTTGGTCAATACACCACACTGTCTTGATAAGTGTAGCTTTACAGAACATCTTAAAATTGGACACTGAGTCTTCTAGTTCCTTTAACTTTTCTATACATAATTGTTTAAAACTAAAGCCATAATAGCTACCTCTTAAATGGTTTCTTTGCCCCCTAGAAAACTGGCAATTTTTACTGTTGCCTTTTATCTAGGTTCAAAATATAACATGTAGGCACCCAGAACTTTCGACCCAACATATCCAGTACTAGGAAACTTATGTGGAAAACCCAAATATAGATATAAAAATGTGTTCAACATAGTCTTGTTTAGAAACCAAATCTCCTGGTCCAACAAAAGGGGAAAGGTTAAATAAAAACTAGCTGAGGAAATGGTCAAAACATGTTGCTTTTAAAAAAATGAATACACAGTATTCAACTTTTTAGATGAAATATGGTATTTCAGAAAAAATATATATTAAAGTATTTTTGATAGCATCATTATAAGTGACTTTTTTCTTCACAGTTTAAAGAACTTTAAAAACTTTCTACCGTGAACACATGTTGATTTATAACTGGAGATAATACTGAGTTAAAAAAATGGTTATTGCCACTCACACAGAAAAATCCAAGCACCTCTGTATCACCCTGTACATTATCAGTATCGAGCTTGTTCATAATGTATGAATAACCCACATGACAAGTTAAGAGAGTTTAAACTGTAAATTCTTCTCTGCTGTCACAACAGTTACAACACAATTTTCTCTATGCTTGACTCCATGTTTAACTTTGGACAGAATTCTAAATATGTTATTTTAATTACATTATTAATAAATGACACACAGGTATTTGCAACATGCAATACATCTAACCAATGACTAACTTCCTTTATACAAACAGCTTTTATCTATTAAAAAAAGAAAAATAGGCAAAGGACAAATATAGATAACTTGCATAAATATTACAAATGGCCAGTGATGTGAAAGTAAGTTAGATTTCATTCATGATTAAAAGAAACAACCATCATAAAGACCGATTTATCATGACTGTAAACTTCATATTTGACAATCCCTATGTTATACTACAGAATATAAATTAATATTTTTGAAGGGTAATTTGACTATCTAGTAAAATTTAAATACACAAACACTTTAATTCAGCAAATGCACTCAAAAAAGTAGACGTATGAAAAACTGCCCCATTCAGCTTCACTTATCAGAGTAAAAAGCTGAAAATAATTGATTTTTCATCAATAGGGGAATAAAAAAAGTACTTCCTTAACAACTGGAATATTGTACAGCAGTTACAAATTATAACATAATTCATAAATATTAATAATGGAAAGATCTCCAAGATAAAGTTTTTTTAAAAAGATGCAGAAAAATACTTGTAGTCTAACTACACTCATAGTTTTAAAATGCTTAGATGTGCCTGTAGGTAAATGGAATATTTCTGGAGGATTACATTCAAACAATTGAGTGATTTTCAGGGGCAAGACTTTCTTACTGCTTGAATTGTTTATCTAGACTGATTTTAAGAAAAGTTATTAAATCAACAACCTTAATAATATCCCTCATTACATCTTTTGGGCTTCCCTGATAGTTCAGCTGGTAAACAATCCGCCTGCAATGCAGAAGAGCCTGGTTCGATTCCTGGGTTGGGAAGATCCCCTGGAGAAGGCAATGGCAACCCAGTCCAGTATCCTTACCAGGAAAATCCCATGGACAGAGGAACCTGGTGTGCTACAGTCCCTGAGGTCACAAAGAGTCAGATACAACTGAATGACTAACTCGAACATATTACATCTTTTAATGTTAGGAAATATATATTCCTATATAACACCCACATGATAAATTAATCCATCATGAACTTAGTATTTTCCCCCAGCAAACCTACTATACTAAATTTAAGTGGCTCCATGTTGAAGCTGAGATATGACAAGGTCCTACATGAGGTGGTTTATGAATTAAACTGGGTTAAGAAATAATGTGGAAAAATTAGGTAGCTAACTAGATTTGGTGCTAGAGAAGACTCTTGAAAGTCCCTTGGACAGCAGGAGATGAAATCAGTCAATCCTAAAGGAAATCAATCCTGAATATCCATTGGAAGGACTGATGCTCAAGCTGAAGCTCCAATACTTTGGCCACCTGATGCCAAGAGCTGATTCATTGGAAAAGACCCTGATGCTAAGACTGAGAGCAGGAGAAGCGGGCAACAGAGGATTAGTTGTTCGGATGGTATGATGAATCTACAGTCGTGAGTTTGAGCAAACTCCAGGAGATAGTGAAGGACACAGAAGCCTGGCCTGCTGCAGTTCACATGGTCACAAAGAGTCCAACAGGACTTAGCAACTAAACAACAACTAGATTTGGGGCCAGAGCTTACCATAATTACTTTATAACAAATGTATGGTGACCTCCAGAGTTAGAAACATAATAACTTTCCTTTACTTTTAGTACTATAAAAGTATCTTTAGTTTGGAATAAAATATAATCAGTCCAATTTCAAAGTCTTAAAACTGAAGACAGGAGTTCAGCAGTTAAATATATTCAATTGCCAACAAATAATTTTTGGAGAGAGAACAAGTGTTCGTGCAGATATAGAGAAACTAGAACCCTCTTTCTACTATTGGGAATGTATTTTGGAAAACAGTCTAGCAGTTCCTCAAATAGTTACACGCAGAGTTATCAGATGACCTAGTAATTCTATTCCTAGGTAAGTACTCAAGAGAAATGAAAACATATGTCCACAGTGAAACTTGTACACAAATGTTCATATCAGCATTGTTTATAATTGCCAAATAGTGGAAAACAACCCAAATGCTCAACTGATGAATAGATAAATAAAAGGTCCATTAAATGGAAGATTATTTAATAATGAAAAAGAATGAACTATTGATACATGCCACAACATATATGAACTTTGAAAACAACATGCTAAGTGAAAGGCCATATATTAAATGATTACATTTATATGAAATACAAATCTACACATTTACAGAAGAGGCAAATTTATAGTCCCAGGAAGCAGACAAGTTGCCTAGAGTGTGGGAGAAATGGGAAGTGACTACTGATGGGTATGGGGTTTAATTTTGGAGTGAAAATGTTCTAAAACTGTGGTAATGGTTTTGTACATTTAAATGGATAAATTGTATTGTATATGTAATATCTCAATAAAGTTGTTTTTTTTTTAAAGGAAGAAGAGAAATCAATTACAGTCTTAAGAGGCACATCACCAAAAGCAACTGGGGATCTTGATTCAAATGAACTTACAAGTGTATCTATGACACAACTGGGAGAATATGAACACTGGATATCAGATAATATTAAGGAATTATTATTCAGTAAGTATAAGAACAATATTTTTTAAAAAAGATTCCTTATCTTTTAGGGACTCCAGTAATTAGGGGTGAAAGGACATGTCTGGAATTTACTTTAAAATAATCTAATTGGAAAGAGTAGGAATTAACGGGAGAGAACCTAAGAGGTCATTCACAAGTGAATTGGGTCTTAAAGATATAAATTAGAGTTCAAGGACTAAAGAGGGCATGAGAAGAAATGAAAAAGACAGGTAACAGCTTAAGAAATGGCACTATCAAAGACCACCTATGGGACAAGAACAAAAAACACAGAAAAGTAAGGAACAACCAGATCATGAAGAGTCTTACATGCCATACAAGGAATTTTTATTTAATTTTATGGAAGACGGACTGCTAACTTTCTTTTTTTTTCTTGGTGGGGACAGGTCAGATTAGAGCTTTAGACAGGTTACTCTGATGGCATTACAGATTAAAGGGGCACAAAACAGAGTAGAGAGGCTACTGTCACAGTCCAGGGGAGTGACAACTGAATGGGAACTCATATGGTGGGAGCAGAAATAAAGATTAGAGGCTAAAACCTGAGATATGAGATACTAAAAATAATTGAATATACGGAAAGAGGGAGCAGAGACCATCTGACCTGATTTCTAGCATGTAGGCTTGTGCAACTAGGTAGACAATGTTCAATATACAGGAAAGTGAACATAGAAGAGGATTAAGGAAAAAGGTAGAGTTCAGCTTAGTGTTCAGTGTAAAAGGACATACTGGTGGAAATGTGTTAATATGCAAAAACTCAAGAGAGGGCTAATTAGAAAATATAGACGTAAAAATCTTTAGAACATATTTGGTAGCTGGAACAATAACCAAGGAGAGTTTGTTACAACTGACACAACACAGAAATTTAACCTGAATTTGGGCAAACTCCAGGAGATCGTGAGGGACAGGAGGCCTGGCGTGCTGCAGCTCACGAGGTTGCAAAGAGTCGGACACAGCTTGGCAACTGAACAACAAAAGCTCCTTCCCTACTCCACCTTGTTAAAAATTAATTATTTTAAAGTGTTTATGTAAACAGAATGATCAAGATGTGTTAATTTTATATTTAGACTATATATTGAAAGCAGGAGGAGAAGAGGACGACAGAGGATGAGATGGTTGGATGGCATCACTGACTTGATGGACATGAGTTTGAGCAAGCTCCAGGAGTTGGTGAGAGACAGGGAAGCCTGGCGTGCTGCAGTCCATGGGGTCACAGAGTCAGACGTGACTGAGTGACTGAACTGAACTATATAGGTACAGATACAGGAGAAAGAAGAACATAAACACATTTGGCTAAAAGCCATCAAAATTATTCTTTAACAAATTGCACACATGCAGCGTATTTTCAAAGAACAGCTATAAAAATGTACTTTTCTAATTATTCTGATTCCTTTAATGTATCAAGGACATTTAAAATATTCATAACATTTACAATCAATATTTAAAAATCTTCCACTGTATAAAAAATTCTGCACTTCTAAAATGCCCTTCTAGTCTGCTTTTAAAAGATCTTATGTCGAACTTCCCTGGTGGCGACTAGATTCTTCCCTGGTGGAGAATCTATCTGCCTGCCAATACAGGGGACGTGGGTTCAATCCCTGGTCTGGGAAAATTCCACATGCCATGGGGCAACTAAGCCCATGTGCCACAGCTACCGAGCCCGTGTGCTGCAACTAATGAAGCCCGAGTGCCTAGAGCCTGAGCTCCACAAGAGAAGCCACCGCAATGAGAAGCCCAAGCACCACAAGGAAGAGTAGTCCCCGATCACACTGCCATTACAGAAAGCCCATGCAAAGCAACAAAGACCCAGTGCAGCCAAATTTAGAAAATAATAATAAATAAAATTTTTTTAATGATTCAAAAAAATAATAAAATATCTTATGTCTTCAGATATTCTTTAAAAGGCTAAAACAACTTGATTTAATTATTTTGCTTTATTCAGTAGATTTCCAAATGAAGTTAAGCAATCTTTATCTTCATGGGACTACAAAAGTCAAAGTTGCTATTTCTAGCCGGTTTTCCCAGTGCCTCTCGTTATCACTGCTCCAAAATTCTTAACCTCTCTCAAGTAAGTTTTCTAATACTTAAAATTATAAGAGGAGCCCTTTACAAAGATCCTAATTTCCTATATTACTATAACCAAGGTTTCAATCTTAATTAATTTTTAGCTAACCTCAGTCACTAAGAAAATTAGATTTAACTGAGGCAACCCAGCAACTACAGAAAAAGGTCATTGATGGAAAAATCCAAATAAAATCAAAGTTCTCCAAAAAGGGAAAGCACAACTAGAGGAACTAAGCAGTCCAAATACTGAGCCACTAGTCTTACCACTATATTCAAGACAAGGGACTAATCACCTAAGATCTATGAAGAAACTCAGGTATCAGTTATTTCTTGAAACTGCCCAGAGAACTGGGCAGGGGGTCATTCATAAAAGATGTGACCTCTGCCAAAAGATTAAGTATTACTCTTTTAAGTCCTATGCCAAATGCTAAGGAATTTCAGACTGAAGTAAGATCTAGTCATTTCTTAAGAAGCCCATAATCTAAGAATTTAGACAGACTCTCACACTACTAGGTTTGGACACAATAGGGAAAAAAAAAATTTAAGCTAAAAATATCTTATTTTCTTAGTATAATACATGACCTCAAGTAACTTTTTCAGTTTTACCACTTACACTTTCAGTTTTACATCATTTTTATTTAAGGAAACTCTCTGTACATTACTTATTCAACAA
Organism: Bos indicus x Bos taurus; assembly: GCF_003369695.1. NCBI lineage: Eukaryota > Metazoa > Chordata > Mammalia > Artiodactyla > Bovidae > Bos > Bos indicus x Bos taurus. The sequence goes on along the minus strand of NC_040083.1, from coordinate 75,213,309 downwards.
TTTATCAATTAAAAAAAAAACTTTTAAAAAATGGTTATATAAAAAACATAGTAATTCATCAAATCCAAACTCAGAAGTGCACTCCCCTTAAAACCCTTTTAACATAAGATTCCTTAGATACAATCTAAATTCAACAGAATTTCCATATCTTCAGTTTAAGACGTCTCTTTTTTTGTCTAGCTATTTTTCCTTCATTCTTAGAGTAAATGTTGAAACATGATTAACAAAGCAAAAGAACTCAGGGTAAAAACCCTGAGGACAGTTACTATATATTTTTTCCCTTTAAGTTTTATTGAAGTACAGTTGATTTACAATGTTGTGTTAATTTCTGCTGTACAGCAAAGTGACTCAGTTATATGCATATTCTTTTTCATATTCTTTTCCATTATGGCTTATTACAGTACATTCAATGGTTCCCTATATTATCCAGTAGGACCTTGTTGGTGTTTTTTCCCTTCTTTTTTTTAATTTTAGGGAAGTTGTGGAAGTTTTCCACAAGGATTAGCTTATATTGTTCCTTTCCCTATTTAGCCAATGGGAGAAAGAGCAGTTATGTGACAAGACCAAGATGAGCCTTAAGTAATAAGGTTTTTGTTTGTTTTAAACTCAACTACCACAGAACTCAAATGAGCTTTGTCCCCTTCAAAGCAAACACCTCAGAAGGTTGGCTATATACCACTCCAACAGTGCTAGACTGCCACTGTTCAAAACTCTTCTTTGAGAACTGCCCTCAGAATCCATTGTACAACTTCTTAATGTCCTTATTAGCGGCAAACCTTTGCTTCTTGTGGACCTTATTTTTAATATCCAAAGGTGATTCAGATTCAACTTGGTAAAGGAGGAAAATAATCTGAGTAATACTATATTTTAGTCAAAAACAAATGTGCGGCTTCCCTCGTTGCTCAGTAGTAAAAAAATCTGCATGCCAATGCAGGACATGGGGTCGATAGCCAATCCAGGAAGATCCTGCATGCCACAGGGCAACTAAGCCTGTGTACCACAACTGCTGAGTGTTATGCTCTAGGGTCTGGAATCCACAACTACTGGGCCTATGTGCCACAAATCCTTTAGACAGAGCGCCCTAGAGCATGTGCTCAACAAGAGACACCACCACAGTGAGAAGTTTGTGCACCACAACTAGAGAAAAGCCCACATAGCTATGAAGAGCCAGCACAGTCAAAACTAAATAAATTTTTTAAAAAATCAAATATGAATATGAAGTATTACAGAAATTTTACCTGTGCCTCTACCAACAATTTCAAAAGTTTCAAATCATATGAAGGATATTTTTTTGAATAATGACATTTTTTTGTTTCGCCATATATAGTATGAAGTATGATTTCCAGTAAACTTAAAAATCTGTATTCTAAGCTTTAAATTACTCTTCTATAAAGAATCACTAAATATTGTCCAACTTTTTGTGACTTTGCCAATATTATCTTATAAATGGTTATTTTCAATGAGATAATAAACATTCAATGTTTACAATCTGAATTACTATGTATGCTACTAAGTAAGTCACATAATCCAAATTATTTCAAGGGATTTATCCCTCAAACTAAGCATCAGCTGTCCGTGCAGCAAATACAGCAAAGCAGATAACTAAATAACTGTGAAATCTGACTTCCCTGGTGGCTTAGACGGTAAAGCGTCTGCCTACAATGCAGGAGACCCAGGTTCGATCCCCAGATCAAGAAGATCCTCTGGAGAAGGAAATGGCAACCCACTCCAGTATTCTGGCCTGGAGAATCCCCTGGACGGAGGAGACTGGTTGGCTACAGTCCACGGGGTCTCAAAGAGTCGGACAGGACTGAGGGACTTCACCTTCACTTTGTTTGTGAAATCTGAAAATCCAAATACACATAGACTGAAACTATGGCAATGATCTCAAGATGCTACAAAATGCATGAATATATGGCTTCCTCTGATGATTAATTTTTTAACATCTTATTTTGGAATACTTACAGATTCACAACATATATTTGCAAAGATAGTACACAGAAATCTATTTTTCACTAAATTTCCCCCAATGGTTGCGTCTTACATAATTAATGTCCCATATTAGAACTAGGAATTTGACACTGGTACAATATATGAGTGCAGTTCTGCATCATTTTATGGCCTGTGTAGATCTGTGTAACTACCAACACAATTAAGATATAGAACTATTCCATCCACAAAGATCTCATGCTCCTCCTTCATAGTCACATCCACCTTGTTCCCATAACCCAAACATCTCTAACCCCTCCTCCCTTCCCCCACTCCCCGCCCCACACTCAATGGTTTGTTTTAATCTTTATACTTTTGACATTTTAAGAATGTTAAACAAGTGGGACCATGTAACCTTTGAGATTGACTTTTTCACTCAGTGTAATCTTCATTCAAATTATTTATATCAATAATTTAAAAAAAAAAAAAGATGCTGTAATAGAGATAAGGAATACCAGTTAAAACTCAACTGAAAAAACAATAAAATCTCAACTTTACACTGCTCAAGTTTCTTATGACGTTTAAATATACTTGGAAAAGTACTGACATTATTTTAAAGCATAATGCAACACTGTACTAATAAATTTAACTTCCTCTATGATCCAGTATGACTTCAAAGATGTTTACCATCATCTCTAATCCCAAAAGTAGCTTTTTAAGATTTATATTTCTGAACTCTAGTACCATCCCACTCTTCCCATAATGAAAAAGTTGCTATCAAAGGAGTCAATTTGCTAACTAAAAAAAAGAAATCCTTCTGTAATATGACTTGTCACTCTCTAATCCAAGTGGTCCAAGAACAACATCAAAATCCAATTCTTCAGTCAATTTAAGACTTATAAGCAGAAGTTGCAATAATCTCCCTGAAATTTGAAGGAACAAATTACCCTTGTGACCTTTAAACTTGTACAATTTAAAAAGTTTACAATTTAAAAAGTTCCTTTTCAAATGTTCCCAAAGTTTATTTATTTACGTTTTTGACTACACCATGCAACATGTGGAATCTTAGATCCCCAACCTGGGATCAAATCCGCAACCTTCTGCAGACAAAGTAGAGTCTGAACCACTGGACCACTAGGGAAGTCCCGTCCATAAATTTTATTTTCTTAAAGCTCCATTTCTGTACCTTCAAACATCATCCAAAATGATAAAAGATCTCACCAAGAGAATACACAGGCTTTAGAACCAAGCAGTCTGAAAATCCATCTTGATATTACAACTTCCTAGCTGAGGACCCCGCAGAGCAAGTTAAATAAGCTCTGTGATTGTTTCTCTATATACATGAGAGTAATAGCAGCACACCTCACAGGAGAATTGTATGAAATAATCTATATAAAGTACATGGCACATAGTAAGTACTCAATACACGTTAGCTACTAACATCTACATTACTGTAATAAGGATAGTAGCATGTATCTGCAATTAGACATGACAGAGTTTTGCATATTTTAAATTACCCTGCCAACAAGTTTACAACAGTAATTTACTGTGTTGTAACAAAAACATATTTAATTTGTTATTAAAACAAATCAACTAAAGGTGCTTAAAGTGGATATTCACTTTCTATGTTAAATACATATCCCCAAATCTGAATATTCCAATTCTTTTTTTTCCCCTGAATATTTCAATTCTTATATGGAGGAAAATTTATGTAAAATCAAACCTTAGCAATCCAAACTAAAATTTTCTCTTCAGTTAAGTATTTATCATCCCAAAATTTCAGAATCAATTCGTTTAAAGATACTTAAGCATAAACTCAATAATAATTTCTCACTGAACCAAGCTGAAATGAATTAATTCTGTGCTGACAAAACACTTTCAAAGAGGTTCAGCTTAGTCTTATTCAGATAGCTGTATATGACGTAGCTGTATATGACGAAACATCCAAAAGAATTTCAGGAACATGAAAGAATTAAAATGTTTAAATATGACCTTTCAGCAAGATAGGAGTTCTGTTGTCTTAATCCTGAATTTATAACTGTTATTTTCCCAAACTATATTAGCGGAGGTGGGCCAATTTCCTAGATAACCTCTTTTATTTCACCTGTCTCCAACAGACAGATTCTTTTGGAACCTTACTTAGCCTAGGACCACGAAGTTTTAAAAATGGAGCAGAATATTTAATCATGACAGACTGTGGTTATGTTGACCAATGCACTAATTGGCCTTAAAACTTTGATTTTAATTACCATTACAATTCTGTCAGTAACACCTATCCCTCACATTTCTGCACAAAGACTTTTATGAGGATTATTCATAAAAGTTCTAAGGTTATCAATGTCCTAATACTTTTCCTTACTATCTGAAAAGTAGTGACACTTCCTATAGTGCTTTGCCTTTGGTGTGTGTTCAATAATTATTGTTTACTAACACAAATCTCTGAAAAAGAGGAATCAACATGCAGCAAAAAAGTACTAAGGAAACAAATCCTTTATTCAAAAAGAAATAATTCTTATTGATCAAATTTAAGACACTGATGCTGGCATTTAAAAAAATTTTATCAGATGATTTCAATGCAAGGGTCTCTCATAGCTAGGTCACAAGTGCCACCTAGCTGATGGCAATTCTAAGAAGTCCTGGACTCATTCCAAATTTGAGATGTGAAACTAGAAAAATATGCATCTTGGAATCAACTTAATATGGTAAAAGTATAATCTATGAAATACTGGAATGCTGCATTTGCCAGGGATGCAGGCTGGGGACTAAAATTGCACTCAGTGTCCCAAATCAATGTACATTATCCATGTTTCCACTTAAAATGTTCCCTTACTTCACCCAGCACTCAAGACAAGTTCAGCTTCCAGAAAAGGGTACAGCTAAGAGTCATAAGAGGTGTTCTTAAACTGACTGAGAAAGAATTTTAAACTAAGAAAATTTTAACTGACTGAAAGATTTTTCATAAATTTTTTTTAAAAAAGCAGCATTTTTTTTTACAACGTTAAAGGAGTTTAATTTTGTTTTTAAGGCTGATGATCCAAATCCCTTAAAACAAGGATTCAGTTAACCCTCCTACATACAAGCTAGTTCGTGTTCTCACTGTCTTCTGAAGAAAATTTATAAAGTTCTCAAAAGGATCCCTACACCAAAAAGACAAAGCTACTTAGAAAAATTGTTTCAACTATATATGAAAAATTTCAGAGTCATAAAATAGTTTTTATGGGGCAGGGAGGGGTGGTACCGGAAGAACAGATTCCAGAACAAATGAAAATAATGTATGTCCTTTATCTTAAACAATTACTATTGAAGAGTTTCTTTAATATAAAATGAAGCGTTACATTTGATAAAGCATATCCTATTAAGGAAAACTCTGAAAATGTAACAAATACTTCCTAAATTTTATCTGCTGGGAGTTATCCAAAAATGGAACACACCTGTATTTCATTCCCATACATTACTGAATAAAATCAAAACTACAAAATCTGCAATACTTTAAAGATTCTGTAACACTTAAATGTTATGCCTATCATGAAAGAGTCACTCTTTCTGATCTCCAGACTCATTGCTATCTTGTATTTACATAAATAATGCAGGAGTTACAAGGAGGTTCTATACAAAAGCAGCCACACTAAGTTATGATCATTACCAGTTATTTGAAAAAATAATTGTTTCAAAAAGAATAGGGGTAAACTTGTTAAAAGTCATTACTACTGCTCACGTGATCAACAAGTTCCTCTTCCAGTAACAGAATAGAATTCCAACTCGCTCCACATTAGCAAAATTAAGATCAGAAGTGTTCTGGGTATTCTAAGTCATCTCCTACTTTGTGTTCTACAATGACTGACCCAAGAGAGAAAATTTGAAGCAGCAAAGAAATTCACCCTGTGAATCAATGAGATCAAGAAACTGGACAAAGGACTCCCCTGGAGGTCCAGCGGTTAAAGCTCCTGGATTCCAAAGCAGGGTTACCAGGGTTTGATCCCTGGTGGGAGAACTAAGATCCTACATGCCACTCAGGGCAGCCAAAAAAATAAAATAAAAATAAAAAAATTTTAGGGGATTTCCCTGGTGGTCCAGTGGCTAAGGCTCCATGCTCCCAAAGCAGGGGCCCAGGGGTTGGATCTCTGGTCAGGGAAGTAGATCCCACATGCTGCAACTAAGACCTAGCATGGTCAAAGAAATAAATAAAAACAAATATTATATTAAAAAAAAAAAAATTTTTAAATTAAAGAAACTGGACAAAAAAGATAATGAGGCCAAAGAAGAGTTTATAACATGTAGAAAATCAGACACAAGAAACTACTTTTGCCCACCATACATCTATATTCCTCTCGATCCCCAACCCAAGCTAAGAATCATACAGATTCAAGATATTTTAAAAATAAGTTGAAAAAACAAATTTTGAAATACAGGTTTCACAAGTCTCTACTACAACAGATGCCACAGTTAAAACAGACTAGGGTCAACTATTTCATGGTGAATAAGATCAGTTAGAAGTATATTAATATGTAAAAGGTAAAGGAGTTAAATTATGAAAAATATAAAATGACTGGAAGCCCACTGCCTTTGGAAACTATAACACACCATAAAGAAAATAGTTTCACTTGAAAATAAATTATATTAAATGTTCAAGAACCACCATTTGATCAGGGAGAATAATAGTACAGAAAGATCTGTGCCAACTTTTAACTGCAGCTGTAGTGGACACACTAAAAGCCTTGTTTCACAAAAGCAGTGAAATAAAAAACAATAGTTTTAAACCTGTCACCAGTGTTAACTGCTCACGACCATAAATTTGCCTTTTCCAATGAAGGACTTTGGAATAAAAAGCCATTTAATAAAGAAAAAAAAAAAAAAAGCAGAAGAGAACAAAATTGAACAAAATTCTCACGTAAGACTAAAACACTAAATCTGTTTAAGAATTTTCATATTTTTACGTCACAAAAGTTAAAAAAACTATATCTAAAACATACAACAAAACGAGATTCTTTTTAAATAAGACTGAATTTAAAAAGCAGTTAATTTAAATCAGTGCATGCTTCAAAAAATCCTCCTTCCATATTACCTATGCCAAACTGAGAGGGTTCACCACACTCCATTCTCAATTACCTAAGCAAAATTATTACCATTTTAAACCCATTATTTCCTTTGTTTGTTGTTTGTTTTTAATGCACTGCACAGGAGTAAGATAATTCTAGCTAGTAAACATTTATCCTGACAAGTGATTGTCCCAAATAATAATACTTTTTAGAAATTAAACTTCATTTCACTAAAGTTAGCCAGTAGATTTTGCAAGTATTTTCCTCTGAAGAGTACAGTGTATGGTTGGTATATACAGTACTCTAAATACTAAACGCATGCTTTTAAACAGGCATTAAGTGACTATCACAGACATGAATAGTAAACATTCCCCAATCAATCCTTCACGTTTTCTACAAAATAGACCCAATCTCAAGCCTGAAACTGAGGCTTCTACCTTTAGAAGAGTAGAAACTAAAGTAATTGGGCAGTCCTTAAAAATACACGTAATTGCATGACTAAGATACTCATTTAAAACTTATGCCAAGATAGCCCCTCCCTTCAAAACAAACTAAGACTGACTCACAGACCTATTTTACTTAATTCTGGAAATTAAAAAAAATTAACTTAAAAGAATTCCTAAGCACTCATTTCCTCCTGTCCCCCACCATTTAAAACGTCGACCTTCAATCTGTGATTTTCCCCTTAAAAAATGGTTAAATAAAAACAAAAACTAAAGACCCTCAATATTTCCAACTATCTATTTGGGAACTGAAAAAACTACTGGATTCAGGAATGATAATAACCACTGTTCTAACATCCTGGAAAACAATAGAAAGTATATCTACGGTCGCTAAGGAGCGGTCCTACTTTGTGAAACCATCCCACCGCAGATGTTACTCTTCACCTGTGAGACCACCCCCCTCCCCGTTTGCTACAGTTAGCCATCTGAGCAAAAGGTTTCAATTTTGTCTCCCTGAAGTGGGAAATTATCAATCTCCCTATATAACATGTTCCGCCCTCAGTGGATATTTCTACACGGGAGGCCAGGGAAGGCAGGGGTGAGTGCAGTAAAGTTGGTGGCAGGGTGAGGACAAAGGGCATTTTGAAACAGCACTGAAGTAAACAGAAAATGAGGACAGAAAGAGGGCTAAATTCGAGTTCCCTCAAGTGGCTGATGGCAAGAAAACGCAGGCGCCCTTGTTTACCACCCCTAGGGTCCTATTCTCCATTACCACCCACTGGAATGCGAAGTTGGAACCACCACTATATGCAAGAAGCCCTCAAATCCCCAAAATGTCAGGTCAGTAGGCAGCCTCTGGAATGACAGCCCGATACCCCTCCCCCACCCTTCTACCCCCACCCCCACCCCCAAAAAAGGTCCAATCCCATAAGTGCAGGTCACTCTGCCCTCTGGGGTAGTTCCAGCCGGCGCAGAGATGGTTCTGATGGGAGGCCGTGGGGGGACAGACCACCTTTCTCTCCGTAAACCCTCGGCGGGGGAAACAAAACAAAGACCTCCCCCCTCCTCCTCCGGTAGCCACTACCCTAGCCACAGAGGCTTTCCTATTTCCCGGTGCAGGCTGGCCTCCCGCCCCCGCCCCCATGACAAAGAAAAGGCACCGGGTGAGCAAGCGAGGCCTTCCTGCCTCCACGGATGGGGGGAGGGGGCTGCCGAGGTGAGGAGCCCCCTCCGCTCCCCCGCGCTCCCACTCTCGGCCGGGAAAACAGCCCAAAACCGCGGCCTCCGCCGGGGGAAGCCTGAGAGGGGGTGAGGGTACCTTGAAGTAGCCGCCTTCGTAGAGCGTGTTAGGGGGTCCGAAGATGGCAACCTCCCAGTTGTAGAGGTCGGATTCATCCACCAGGGTGATCCGGAAGCCCTCCACCGGTTCCTCCTGCAGGGATTTCAGCTCGAGCATCAGGGCCTTCTGCGAACTGGTCATCTGCTGCTGGGCCATCGCGGCGGCGGCGGCGCCGGGCCGGGGCCCCAGTCCTCACGCACCAGCCGGGCCGGACCAGGCCCCTCCCCTCCGCTCGCCCTCTGCCGGGCCGCTCCGGGCCCCTGTCTTCACACACCCGGCGGCCCGGACCAGGCCCCACACGGCCCGTGGGCCGGCCCGGTTCCTCCTCACACACGACGCGGGCCGGACCGGGCCCTTCTCCTCACACTCGGGCCGGGGTGGGGGGAGGGGTGGAGAGAGTTAAAGAAATTCGCTCCGGGTCTCGGGCCTCCCCCCCCCGGAGGGGGCCTCAACTTGGTTGGCGCGGGGGGGGGAGAAGAGGTGGAAGCGGAGGAAGGCGGCGAAAGGCCGGCGACGGTGAAGAGACCGGGCCGTGATGGCCCGGGAGCGCCGCGCTCGCTCGCTCTCTTGTTCTCCTCGGGGGCCGCCGGGGCCGAAGGGCGCGCGGGGCCGAAGGGCGGGGGAAGCGCGACACGCGGGGGTCTCGCGGCTGCGGCGGCGGCGGCGGCGGCTGCGCGGGGGGAGGGGTGACGGCGGAGGAGGAGGAGGAGAAGAGCGAGAGCGCCTCGCGCCGCGGGAGCGACGAAGCTGAGAAGAAGAAGGGAGGGAGGAGGGGCGCGCGTCGGGAGGGAGGGCGGCTCTTGGCGGAGAGCGGCTCTAGGCGGCAAGCGGCCCGACGCGACGCGCGTGCGCGCGCCCCGCCCGCCTATCCCTCCTCTCCCTCCCCCCGCCCTCCTCGCCCTCCTCCCGCCCTTCCCCCCGCCCTTCTCGCCCTCCTCCCCCCCGCCCTTCTCGCCCTCCTCCCCCCCCTGCCCTCCTCTCCCTCCTCCCCACCCCCCCGCCCTCCTCTCCCTCCTTCCCCTCCTCCTCCTCCCACTTCCCCGCCTCCTCTCCGCCGCCCCGCCAGGTGGCGGCGCTTTGTGACGCCGGCGCGCGTCCCCCGCCCTTAAAGGGCCAAGCGGCAGTGGGGGGTGACGGTGGGGGCCGGGGTTTGAGGGTGGCCCCTGGGGATGCCCTTGTCCCCAAAATGACGGTTGTGCGGCTTGACGCTACGTTTCCAAAGGCGCGCCCGGGAAGGGACCTCTGTCCTAGAGCTGTCATCGCCCTCCTCCCCCTACTTGTATCCTCAGGCCTCCCGCAGTTGTCCTCCTAAGAGCCCTGATCCTCTGCAGGCCTAACGTCCCCTCCCCACCCCTCCATGACACACGGTCTGTCCTCCCAGCACTCAGTAGGTGCTTGACAAGGATGTGCTGACAATGCGGGTTTTGTCGGTGGGAACAAGCGTCCTGACATTTCTGCAGGTCCAGTCCTCATGCGATTGTGTCCTTGGAGAGCAGCGTGTTACCAACTTAGGGGGTTGAAGTGCAGTTTCCCATCCGAGAAATGGGAAAGCAGATAGGTCAGTTTCTACTTCCCTTCTTAACTACAAAGAGGAAGTTGTGGGAAATAAAAAGAGAAATAATCATACAGACTGAACCTGGGTTCTTGGCCCTTTTCTGTGTGATTTGGGACAAATGCTGTGGCTATCCTCCATTTACCCATTTGTAAAATGAGGTACTTGGTTGAACTTTGACCCCCTGCAGATCTTAGAACTGGGGTTCTTTTAAAATCATGAGTGGAGTGAGATGTGGAAATGGTCTGCAATCCCCATAATTTAGGCCCCGTTTCTCTGTGGAAGGCCTGTCCTATGAAAATGAGTTCCACACACTTAGAATTCTGGGATCAGAAACATCCCTGGTTCCAATCCTGGCTCCACCATTTATATTATATTACCTCTTCCTTTTTCATCAGCGTCTGTAAAAGAGGTTAATTATGCCTAATATATAAACAATTATAAAAATTAAATGAAATCATCCATGTACAGAGTTTAGCACAATGACCTGCATATGGTAAATGCTCCATAAATAGGAACTTTAAAATAAGAAAAAAAATTTTTTTCAAGGCATAGTTATATTCTGGATACCACCCCCTCCATTTTTTAATAGACGTAAAAAAAAAAAAAAACACCAGAGAAAATAGTACAGATAGTTTCCATATACCTGGCATCCAATTTCCCCTTATTAACATCTTACATTAGTGTAGTACATTTATTACAATTAATGAACCAATGTTGATATATTATTAACTAAAATCTTGGTTACTCACATTTCCTTAGATTTTACCTAATGTCCCTATTCTGTTCCAGGATCCCATCCTAGATACTATATTTAGTTTTCATTAAGGCTCCTCTTAACTATGAAAGTTTCTCAGACTTTCCTTGTTTTTGATGACTTCGGAAGTTTTGAACAGTACTGGTCAAGTATACTTTAGAATATCCCTCAGCTAGAATTTGTGATGTTTTTCTCATGATTAAACTGGAGTTTGGGGAGAGATCCTGGGGCTTCCCAGGTGGCTCAGTGGTAAAGAATCCTAATCTGCCTCCGAATGCAGGAGATGCTGGTTCAATCCCCAGGTCAGGAATATCCCCTGGAGGAGGAAAGGGCAGCCTACCCCAGTATTCTTGCCTGGAAAATTCCATAGACAAAGGAGCCTGGCTGGCTACAGTCTGTGGGGTGGCAAAGAGTCTGACATGACTGAGCAACTGAGCATGCCCACAGGGGAAGAGATCCCAGGAGAAAAATATTTTCATTGATGTGATGAAAATGATGTATATCAAGAGCACATAATATCAACAATGCTGTGTTGATATGCTGATATTGACCTCAGTCACCTGGCTGACCTAGTGTGTCAGGTTTCTCCACTGTAAAGTTACTCTTTTTACCTCGTTTCTGTCCTCTTAAGAAGGAAGTTACTATGCACTATCCACAAGGAAAGAGCCCCTTCATTTTGTTGTTGGTGTTATTTTTTTTCTCAGACACAAAGCCTCAATATTTTAAATAATCATTCCTTAGCTCCCAACTCTATTCTCTTGGTCTTGAGACCAAACTTCACTGGCATTAGAGCGCATCTTAGTCAGTGTAGCCCCTCCTTCCCAAAGGATGGAGTATGACTGATTCTGACTTCTCCTCCTCCCCACTACTCAGTTTAAGGACAAGAAGATTGCTGACCTAGAAACAGGTGGTGATGTTGACACTTTTAATAGCAAGGCTATGAGTAGACAAACAGGCAGAAAGTTCATCTTCAAAGCATTTTACCCACATAAACTCATCATAGCCCCACCCTTACCCAAAAGATGGCAGATCCCTAGTCTTACATCACTGGAACATACACCTGGCACCCAGACCAAATGCCGCTCCCTGGACTCAAATCAACTCACAAACTCATACTAAGTATTCACAATGCCATGACCCTAAGATGGGTGACTAATAAACATATACCTATCAAGGAAGCTCACAGCCTAGTGTCTTAATGAGCTGTCTAAAGACTCCATCCTCAGGTCAGAGGAAGTCAAATTCCACAGGACTTCTATCATGCCTTTTTATCTTAGAAGGTGAGACATCATTTATTAGTAGGTTGCAACTGTGTCTTATTCATCTCTGGATCCTCAGCAACTAGGACATTCTCTGACACAAAATAGATACTAAGTAGTTGTTCTCAAGGGCCCACAGCCAAAGGCAGGAATATAATCAGTAACAACAACAATAACAACAATGAATCACAAATTAAGCCTCACCCTCCACCTCTGCAGTCTAATAGGGTCTCTCAGACATGTAGTAGCTGCCCTGTTCTGTAAGGACAGCAGGTCTTGCTCATATCCATATCAGTTCAGTCCCTCAGTTGTGTCTGACTCTTTGCAACCCCATGGACTGCAGCATGCCAGGCTTCTCTGTCTCTTGCTAACTCCCGGAGCTTGCTCAAACTCATGTTCATCGAGTCAGTGATGCCATCCAACCATCTCATCCTCTGTCATCCCCTTCTCTTCCCACCCTCAATCTTTCCCAGCATCATGGTCTTTTCCAATGAGTGAGTTCTCATCAGGTGGCCAAAGTATTGGAGTTTCAGCTTCAGTATCAGTCCTTCCCAAATTTAAGTACTGATTTCCTTTAGGATTGACTGTTTTGATGTCCTTGCAGTCCAAGTGACTCTCAAGAGTCTTTTCAACACCACAGTTCAAAAATATCAATTTTTTTGGCACTCAGCCTTCTGTATTGTCGAACTCTCACATCCATACATGACTACTAGAAAAACCATGGCTTTGACTAGACGGACCTTTGTTGGCAAAGTAATGTCTCTGCTTTTTAATATGCTATTCAGGTTTGCCATCGTTTTTCTTCCAAGGAGCAAGCATCTTTTAATTTCATGACTTCAGTCAGCATCTGCAGTGATTTTGGAGCCCAAGAAAATAAAGTGTGTCACTGTTCCCATTGTTTACCCATCTATTTACCATGAAGTGATGGGACCAGATGCCATGATCTTAGTTTTCTGAATGTTGAGTTTTAAGCCAGCTTTTTCATGCTCCTCTTTCACTTTCATCAAGAGGTTCTTTAGTTTTTCTTTGCTTTCTGCCATAAGAGTGGTGTCATCTGCGTATCTGAGGTTATTGATATTTCTCCCGGCAACCTTGATTCCACCTTGTGCTTCATCCAGCCCAGCATTTCACATGATGTACTCTGCATAGAAGTCAAATAAGCAGGGTGACAGTACACAGCCTTGATGTACTCCTTTCCCGATTTGGAACCAGTCTGTTGTGCCTTGTCCGGTTCTAACTGTTGCTTCTTGACCTGCATACAGATTTCTCAGGAGACAGGTAAGGTAGTCTGGTATTCCCACCTCTTGAAGAATTTTCCACAGTTTGTTGTGATCCACACGGTCAAAGGCTTTGGCCTAGTCAAAAAGCAGATGTTTCTCTTGCTTTTTCGATGATCCAGCGGATGTTGGCAATTTGATCTCTGGTTCCTCTGCCTTTTCCAAATCCAGCTTGAACATCTGGAAGTTCATGATTCACATACTGTTGAAGCCTAGCTTGGAGAATTTTGAGCATTATTTTGCTAGTGTATGAGATGAGTGCAATTGTGTGGTAGTTTGGACATTCTTTGTCATTGCCTTTCTTTGGGATTGGAATGAAAACTGACTTTTTCCAGTACTGTGGCCACTGCTGAGTTTTCCAAGTTTGCTAGAATATTAAGGGCAGCACTTTAACAGCATCATCTTTTAGGATTTGAAATAGCTCAACTGGAATTCCATCACCTCCACTAGCTTTCTTCACAGTGATGCTTCCTAAGGCCCACTTGACTTCATATTCCAGGATGTCTGGCTCTACATGAATGATCACACCATCATGGTTATCTGGGTCATGAAGATCTTCTTTTGTATAGTTCTTCTGTGCATTCTTCCCACCTCTTAATATCTTCTGTTTCTGTTAGGTTTATAGCATTTCTGTCCTTTATTGTGCCCATCTTTGCATGAAATGTTCCCTTTTTTCATAATGTTCCCTTTGCATAAAATGTTCTAATTTTCTTGAAGAGATCTCTAGTCTTTCCCATTCTATTGTTTTCCTCTATTTCTTTGCATTGATCACTGAGGAAGGCTTTCTTATCTCTCCTTGCTATTCTTTGGAACTCTGCATTCAGATGGGTATATCTTTCCTTTTCTCCTTTGTCTTTAAATTCTCTTCTTTTGTCAGCTATACATAACCGTATTCAAGCTACTATAATGTTTGGCTACTTTACAGCACAAATAATGAATGGCAGAAACAGCTTCTTAGAGCTTTCCTAGTTTCATGACAGGTAGAGATTGACTTGACTGACTGGTGCCCTCTGGTGGCAAAGAAAACAGGATGTTTATCCCTAGTGTCTATGGCATCACCTAGTAGGGTCACAGAGTCCGACACGACTGAAGTGACTTAGCATAGCATAGCATAGAACTCTTTAGCCAGGGCTCCTCTAAAAAAATCTATTACCTTTCTTACAAAGAGAAAAGATGTGGAAATAAATGAGAGGGAGGGTCTTTGCTTTAGAAAAGTTAATTATGACTTTACAGAATAACTTCTTTTTTTGCCACACTGCATGGCACTGCAGCCATGAAATTAAAAGATGCTTGCTCCTTGGAAGAAAAGCTATGACCAACCTAGGTAGAATATTTAAAATCAGAGACATTACTTTGCCAACAAAGGTCCATCTAGTCAAGGCTGTGGTTTTTCCAGTAGTCATGTATGGATGTGAGCGTTGGACTATAAAGATGCTGAGTGCCGAAGAATTGATGCTTTTGAACTGTGGTGTTGGAGAAGACTCTTGAGAGTCCCTTGGACTGCAAGGAGATCAAAGCAGTCAATCCTAAAGGAAATCAGTCCTGAATATTCATTAGAAGGACTGATGCTGAAGCTGGTGCTGCTCCAATACTTTGGCCACCTGATGCAAAGACCTGACTCATTGGAAAAGACCATGATGGTAGGAAAGATTGAAGGTGGGAGGAGAAGGGGATGACAGAGGATGAGATGGTTGGATAGCATCACTGACTCAAAGTCAGCATCACTGACTTTCATGGCTGCAGTGCCATGCAGTGCGGCAAAAAAAAAAAAGTTTTTCTGTAAAGTCAGAATTAACTTTTCTAAAGCAAAGACCCTCCCTCTCATTTATTTCCACATCTTTTCTCTTTGTAAGAAAGGTAATAGATTCTTTAGAGGAGCCCTGGCTAGAGAGTACTAGGTGATGCCATAGACACATGAGTTTGAGTAAGCTCTGGGAGTTGGTGGTGATGGACAGGGAAGCCTGGCCTGCTGCAGTTCATGGGGTTGCCAAGTCAGACATGACTGAGTGACTGAACTGAACTGCATGGCTTTGGGGAAATTGTTTCCTTGGTCAGGGATTGAACCTGGACCATTCAGTGAAAGCGCAGAATCTTAATCATTAGGCCACCAAGGAACTCCCTAGAATGACTTTTTTAAAGAGGCCACTATTTTGTTTCATTTTGCATATGTTAATACATGTAAGTCTTAAATGGTGCTTCTAAGGAGGCACAATCTTCCTTTAAAAACAACAGCTAAGATTTGCTGTGCATCAGTATATGACAGGCTCTCCACATGTGGTCAGATCAGATCAGTCCCTCAGTCATGTCTGACTCTTTGTGACCCCATGAATTGCAGCATGCCAGGCCTCCCTGTCCATCACCAATTCCCGGAGTTCACTCAGACTCACGTCCATCAAGTCAGTGATGCCATCCAGCCATTTCATCCTCTGTTGTCCCCTTCTCCTCCTGCCCCCAATCCCTCCCAGCATCAGAGTCTTTTCCAATGAGTCAACTCTTCGCATGAGGTGGCCAAAGTACTGGAGTTTCAGCTTTAGCATCATTCCTTCCAAAGAAATCCCGGGGCTGATCTCCTTCAGAATGGACTGGTTGGATCTCCTTGCAGTACAAGGGACTCTCAAGAGTCTTCTCCAACACCACAGTTCAAAAGCATCAATTCTTCGGCGCTCAGCCTTCTTCACAGTCCAACTCTCACATCCATACATGACCACAGGAAAAACCATAGCCTTGACTAGACGAACCTTTGTTGGCAAAGTAATGTCTCTGCTTTTGAATATGCTATCTAGGTTGGTCATAACTTTCCTTCCAAGGAGTAAGCGTCTTTTAATTTCATGGCTGCAGTCACCATCTGCAGTGATTTTGGAGCCCAGAAAAATAAAGTCTGACACTGTTTCCACTGTTTCCCCATCTATTTCCCAGGAAGTGGTGGGACCAGATGCCTTGATCTTCGTTTTCTGAATGTTGAGCTTTAAGCCAACTTTTTCACTCTCCACTTTCACTTTCATCAAGAGGCTTTTGAGTTCCTCTTCACTTTCTGCCATAAGGGTGGTGTCATCTGCATATCTGAGGTTATTGATATTTCTCCCGGCAATCTTGATTCCAATTTATGTTTCTTCCAGTCCAGCATTTCTCATGATGTACTCTGCATATAAGTTAAATAAACAGGGTGACAATATACAGCCTTGATGAACTCCTTTTCCTATTTGGAACCAGTCTGTTGTTCCATGTCCAGTTCTAACTGTTGCTTCCTGACCTGCATACAAATTTCTCAAGAGGCAGGTCAGGTGGTCTGGTATTCCCATCTATTGAAGAATTTTCCGCAGTTTATTGTGATCGACACAGTCAAAGGCTTTGGCATAGTCAATAAAGCAGAAATAGATGTTTTTCTGGAACTCTCTTGCTTTTTTCTGTGATCCAGCGGATGTTGGCAATTTGATCTCTGGTTCCTCTGTCTTTTCTAAAACCAGCTTGAACATCAGTAAATTCACGGTTCACATATTGCTGAAGCCTGGCTTGGAGAATTTTGAGCATTACTTTACTAGCGTGTGAGATGAGTGCAATTGTGCAGTAGTTTGAGCATTCTTTGGCATTGCCTTTCTTTGGGATTGGAATGAAAACTGACCTTTTCCAGTCTTGTGGCCACTGCTGAGTTTTCCAAATTTGCTGGCATATCGAGTGCAGCACTTTCACAGCATCATCTTTCAGGATTTGGAATAGCTCAACTGGAATTCCATCACCTCCACTAGCTTTGTTCATAGTGATGCTTTCTAAGGCCCACTTGACTTCACATTCCAGGATGTCTGGCTCTAGGTCAGTGATCACACCATCGTGATTATCTGGGTCGTGAAGATCTTTTTTGTACAGTTCTTCTGTGTATTCTTGCCATCTCTTCTTAATATCTTCTGCTTCTGTTAGGTCCATACCATTTCTGTCCTTTATCGAGCTCATCTTTGCATGAAATGTTCCTTTGGTATCTCTGATTTTCTTGAAGAGATCCCTAGTCTTTCCCATTCTGTTGTTTTCCTCTATTTCTTTGCATTGATCGCTGAAGGAGGCTTTCTTATCTCTTCTTGCTATTCTTTGGAACTCTGCATTCAGATGTTTATATCTTTCCTTTTCTCCTTTGCTTTTCACTTCTCTTCTTTTCACAGCTATTTGTAAGGCCTCCCCAGACAGCCATTTTGCTTTTTTACATTTCTTTTCTATGGGAATGGTCTTGATCCCTGTCTCCTGTACAACGTCACGAACCTCATTCCATAGTTCATCAGGCACTCTATCTATCAGATCTAGGCCCTTAAATCTATTTCTCACTTCCACTGTATAATCATAAGGGATTTGATTTAGGTCATACCTGAATGGTCTAGTGGTTTTCCCTACTTTCTTCAATTTAAGTCTGAATTTGGCAATAAGGAGTTCATGGTCTGAGCCACAGTCAGCTCCTGGTCTTGTTTTTGCTGACTGTATAGAGCTTCTCCATCTTTGGCTGCAAAGAATATAATCAATCTGATTTTGGTGTTGACCATCCGGTGATGTCCATGTATAGAGTCTTCTCTTGTGTTGTTGGAAGAGGGTGTTTGTTATGACCAGTGCATTTTCTTGTCAAAACTCTATTAGTCTTTGCCCTGCTTCATTCTGTATTGGTTAATCTCACTTAATTCTGACAAGAATCCATGACATGATCATTACTAGAAATATCTAGGGTTTCCCTGGTGGCTCAGACAGTAAAGAATCTTCCTGCAATGCGGGAGACCTGGGTTCAGTTCCTGGGTTGGGAAGATCCTCTGGAGAAGGGAATGGCAACCCATTCCAGTATTATTGCCTGGAGAATCCCATGGACAGAGGAGCCTGGCAGGCTACCATCTGTGGGGTCACGGTGAGTCAGATCTGACTGAGGGAGCAACTAATGCACAGAGAAATATCCAAGGCTTAGGGATGTTAAGAAAATTACTCAAGGTGAAACAGGAGAGAGGTGGGCAAGGCACAAACTTTAAAAGAATGATGTAGCCCAAGGACATGATATAAACTGACTAGAACCAAATGGGCCCAACATAGTGGATGAGTCAAGTTCCACTAGACGTTGAGCCTCAGTATATACTCATTGTAACATATCTGCAAGCTAAATGACACTCCCATGGGTGCCATGAAACTTAGGCTGACCATTAAAGACCAAAAAGTGTATGGTTGACCAATTCCTGGAAATCTTTGCCCCTTCCCTAAAATAGTTGGGATAATCCTCCTGTTCATTAGCCTATGAAATTACCCAGATTATAAAAGCTAACCACATCATATTTTGAGGCCAGTCTCACATTTTGAAATGGTCTACCCTCTGTCTGTAGAGTGTGTTTCTCTCTCTAAGTAAATCCACTTCTTACCTATCACTTTTTCACTCATAATTCTTTCTGCGATGAGCTTCATTAAGTCCTGAAATCAGGTGTGTGATATCAGTAGGAAGACTGTGGGGTCTGGCCATGTTTGAGCCCTGGTACATGGGTTCAAGTCCTAATGTGAGGTGAACAGTTTTAAAGATTACCCAGTGAGTGACTGGTAGAACCTGAAGTTGAACCTTGACCATCCCACTTTGGTGTGACTGCTTGTAACCACCGTGCTGTTCCTAGTCTAATGTGCCCACAACAATCTGTACATATATGCTCTACTGCAGCTGTTTGTTTATGTCTTTCTCTCAGCCTCTAAGGTGCTCCTAAGAAAGAGACATTCATAGAGGAGGAAATGGCAATCCACTCCAGTATTCTTGCGTGGGAAATCTCATGGACAGGGGAGCCTGGTGGGATATAGGCCATGGGGTTGCAAAAGAGTCAGATATGACTTAGCAACTAAACAAGACCATGCTAACAATATTTTCAAGAGTATAGGATATTTTCTTACCTCTGTCATTTCTTTAAAAATAGCATTAAAAAAGATAAAATTATTTTGCCAAAACACTGTTAATAAAAGAAAAGGTAGCTAAAAATTATTATATATCCAGGGCTTCTCTGAAAGACAAACATTATACATTGGCTTCTAATTTAAAATTGCTCATTTTATGAACATGACTTTGGTTGATCTTTGACAAAGATTTGTAAAACAAATTTGATTTTCCTCAATTCTGTGATTTAGATACTTCCCACATTGAGGAAATAATAAAATTTGTATTTATATTTTTAAAAAGTCATTCACTCATTCAACAAATATTTATTGAATACCTGCTATATGGCAGGCCCTGTGCTTAATGCCAAGGATACAGTAGTGAATGAGACAGAAATGACTGGGTTCTGCCCTCAAGGAGTTTATATTCTAATGGTTGAGACAGAAACTGACAAAAGCAAGTAATTAGTAGACAAATAAGATTATTGCAAGTTTTGGTGAGTACTAATGAAGGTGATTAAAGTGGACATCCAAGACTGAAACCACCGGGGTGGATGCAATTTTAAATGGAGACAGGGTCAGAAGAAACCTCTCTGAGGTTATGTTTAAATTAATACAGGGATCATCAGCCTGTGAAATGTAAAGGCAAGAGCATTATTCCAGATTTCTGGCTTGTGATCATTATGTCTTATTTATTTTTATCCTTGACATAGCACAGGCCTTGATGTTGTGGAATGAAAAGTTGACTAATCTCTGGCCCTTTTGGTCTTCCTCAGACTGCCAGGATGGCATATCCTCCCTTGATCAGTTCAAACTCAAATCATACTTCTGGACTCAGCACCAGTCCCATATCCTCCAGGAAACCTTACTTAACAATCAAAATACTCTTCAACTATAAAGAAGGAAATTTTGCCATTTGGGACAACATGGATGAACACTGAGGGAATTATGCTGAGTGAAATAAATCAGAGAAAGACAAATACTGTAGTGTCTGGGAGTCCCTGATGGCTTAGCGGTTAGGATCCAAACTTTCACTGCCATGGCCTGGGTTCAATCTCTTATCAGGGAACTGAGATCCTGTAAGCTGCGTGGCCTGGTCAAAAAGAAACAAACACTGTAGTATCTCACTGATATGCAGAATCCAGAAAAGTCAGACTCAGAAACAGAAAGTAGATTGGTGTTTGCCAGGCCCTGGTGGGTAGGGGAAATGAGATATTGGTTAAAGGGTACCAGCTTCCAGTTATAGAGGAATAAGTTCTAGGGATCTAGTGTACAGCATGATGACTATAGTTTAAAATATTGTATTGTAGACAGCATATTAAAAAGCAGAGATATTACTTTGCCAACAAAGGTCCATCTAGTCAAAGCTGTGGTTTTTCTAGTAGTCATGTATGGATATGAGAGTTGGACTATAAAGAAAGCACAGCACCGAAGCACTGATGCTTTTGAACTGTGGTGTTAGAGAAGACCCTTGGACAGCAAGGAGATCCAACCAGTCCATCCTAAAGGAAATCAGTCCTGAATATTCATTGGAAGGACTGATGCTGAGGCTGAAACTCCAATACTTTGGCCACCTGATGCAAAGAACTAACTCATTTGAAAAGACCCTGATGCTGGGAAAGATTGAGGGTGGCAGGAGAAGGGGACAACAGAGGATGAGATGGTTGGATGGCATCACTGACTCAATGGACATGAATTTGAGTAAACCTTGAGAGTTGGTGATGGACAGGAAGGCCTGGTGTGCTGCAGTCCATGGGGTTGCAAAGAGTTGGACATGACTGAACAACTGAACTGAACTGAATATTTGAAAATAGCTATAAGAGTAGATCTTAAATGTTCTCATCAAAACAACCAATGGTAATTAGGTGAGGTGAGGATATGTTAAATGTGTTAACTAATCTTACTGAGGTAACCATTTTGCAATATGTGTGCAACATGTCATCACATTGTACAACTTAAACAGTTATATGTCAATTTTATCTCAATAAGGCTGTGAAAAAAAATATCAAAACATTGGTAGCAAAGAAGGTGGTAAGCTCAAAAGCCCAGGACAAGAAAGCAAGATAGAGTAGGGAAACTCCCAAGTATGTTAGTATAGCTGGGCCTTAATGTTTGAAGGAGACAATGATGACAGACAAGCTTGGAAGGTTGACAGTGGTCATATCATACAGTCAGTAAACACTTACTGAGGATGTACAGTGTACTGGGTATTGGACATGTACACCTGATCCTTGTTTTCACAGACTTACAGTCAAGGATGGAGAGATAGACAATTGATAAACAACAAAAAATCATTTTTTAAAGTGCTAAAAAAGGGAATCAATGGGGTGAAGAGATAAGGGAAAACATATTTCAGGTTGGGTGATCAGTGAAGGCCTAACTATAGACATGTTATTTACACTTAAAGCTGGGGGATGAAAGGGGAAATTTTTCAGAGAGGCATTCCAGGCAGAGCAAACAGCTTGGCTCAAGTCTCTGAGATAAGAGAGAACTTGATACAACCAAGGAATTGAAAGAAGGTGGATATTGCTGGAGCTCAGTGATGAAGGGGTAGAATATTGAGAAAAAAGATGGGCTAGCAAGTGAGGCGGAGAAGGCAATGGCACCCCACTCCAGTACTCTTGCTTGGAGAATCCCATGGACGGAGAAGCCTGGTAGGCTGCAGTCCATGGGGTTGCTAAGAGTCGGACACGACTGAGCGACTTCACTTTCACCTTTCACTTTCATGCACTGGAGAAGGAAATGGCAACCCACTCCGGTGTTCTTGCCTGGAGAATCCCAGGGATGGCGGAGCCTGGCAGGCTGCCATCTATGGGGTCGCACAGAGTCGGACACAACTGAAACGACTTAGCAGCAGCAGCAGCGAGGGAATATATTGATCATGGCCTTGTAGAAGTCTGTATTTCATTCTAAGTGCAAGGTAGCCAGCCACTGATGAGTTTTTAAAAGGAGCGACATGATAGGGTTTCAGTTGCAGAATACTCATTCTGGCAAGCATGTGAAAATATATTGAAGAAGGACAAGGCCATTTTTGTGAAAATTCCTTTAAAAGCATTGCATAAGTTAACCTATGCTATTAGAAGTCAGGACAGTGGTTATTTTTCCGGGGCAGTGACTAAAAGGAAGCATGAGGGGAGATTGGAAAGGTGCAGAAAATGTTTTTTTAAATTAAAACTTATTTTTGTGTTTATTTTTGGCCTCACTGGGTCTTCATTACTGCTTCTGGGCTTTCTCTTGTTGCAGTGAGTAGGGTCTATTCTTCATTGTGGTGCGTGGACTTCTCATTTTGGTGGCTTCTTTGGTTGTGGAGTACTGGCTCTAGGACATGTGGGCTTCATATAGTTGTGGCTCGCGAGTTCCAGAGTTCGAGCTCAGTAGTTAGGGTGCACATGCTTAGTGGCTCCGTGGCGTGTGGGATCTTCCTGGACCAGGAATTGAACCTGTGTCCCCTGAATTGGCAAGCAGATTCTTAACCACTGGACCACGAGGGAAGTCCCTGCTTTTTTTTTTTTTCCTGTGAGTACATATGTATGTTTAGTTTGTGACTATCCAAGGTGTATCCTTGAGATATGTGAGTTTTTCCATACATGTGCTGTGCATGGGTGCTCAGTGGTGTCTGACTCTGCGACCACATGGATTGTAGCCCGCCAGGCACCTCTGTCCATGGAATTTTCCAGGCAAGAATACTGAAGGGGGTTGTCCTTTTCCTACTCCAGGAGATCTTCCTGACACAGGGATTGAACCCAGATCTCTTATGTCTTTTGCCTTGGCAGGCAGAGTCTTTACCATTGCATACTTCAATAAAAAAAGATTTAAAGAAAAATCTATCGAATGAAACTATGCTATATTCTTCAAAACTGATATTAGGGGGGGAAAATGGACTTCCCTGGCAGTCCAGCAGTTAAGATTCTGCACTTCCAATGCACAGGGCAAGGGTACCATCCCTGATCAGAGAACTAAGATCCCACATGCTGCACAGCGTGGCAAAACCAAAAATCAACACATACACACACACAACGAAAAACAAAAAAGGGAGAGAATATGTTCCAGATTAATTCAGACTGAGAGGGAAAAGAAAGATGCCTAAACAGATGCCTGATCTTGAACCAGGAAATAAAACGCTACTATGTAAAGGGTATTATTGAGATAACTGGCAAAATTTGAATATGGACTTTATATGATAGTATTGAATGATTGAATGCAAGTTACATTTCTTGAATTTTATAATTGAATTATGACCACATAAAGGACAGGGAACCCTTGCGTGCTCCAATCCATGGTCGCAGAGTCGGACACGACTGAGCGACTGAACTGAACTGAACTGAAGAGATAGTCCTGGGGCTTCCCGGGTGGTGCTAGTGGTCAAGAACCAGGCTACCAACGGGCAGGAGACCTAAGAGAGGCAGGTTTGATCCCTGAGACAGGAAGATCCCCTGGAGGTGGGCATGGCAACCCACTCCAGTATTCTTGCCCAGAGAATCCCAGTAACACAGGAGTCTGGCAGGCTACAGTCAGTACGGTCGCAAAGAATGGGACAAGACTGAAGTGACTTAACACACATACACACACACACAAAATGAATAAACTCAAGACATATTTTGTAAGTAGAACTGACGAGATTGGTTCATTGATAAAGCCACAAGAGGAATCACTTACGTAAACAAACCCTCCCCAGAAGGCCCAAGCTAGCCCCGCCCTTTCCCTGGCGTTTTAAGAGGAGGAAGTGAGGAAACGGAAGCAACCGCCAAGTTGCCGGCAAGCTTCCGGTCTGGCGTCGCAAAGAGGCCGTAAATCGGAGAACTCTGTTTGGCCCCTCCCCCGTGATGGGCGGTCCTGGAGAGTGACAGAAACCAATGGCGAGCGACTCGTCGGGCACTTACCCAATGGCTCTGGAACTGGGCGGGGTTCTTTGCCATGAGGCTTGTTAACGCCGGTACCCGCATTTCTGCCGTGGTTTGGGCATTTCTGCCAACGTGGGTAGAATCTCTTCAGAGCAAGTGGACTTTAAACCCAAAGTGCGAGAGCAATACGTGAGGGATGGGCCCCGCACCTGCGAGAGCGGAGCATCGCGGAACTGCTGGGGAGCCGGAGGTGGGCGAGCGGCCTGGGAGGAAGGGATGCGCAGCGTGCCGGAGACAGCAGAACCTAACAGCTTGCTAGCGAGGGGCACGAGAGTGGCCCTTTAGGGAAGATCCTCATTTCCCCCGATGCTTCCAGCTTAGGATACCGAGACAGGGCTTGCTAAGGGAGATAGAACTTGGCTTTACCTGCAAAGTAGTAAAGCCTATGGACCGTCTCTGTTCGTTAGCTCTACACCTTGAAATTGAGGAGACCCGCCCCATTCCCTTCTGCGGCTTGGGTCTTTTCCCTAAGTCCTTCTGGACCTTGTGCAGGATTTTCTCCCCTCCTGTGTCTAGTTTTGTGCTCCCCACGTGGTGGCAGTCCTGGTGCGCTACAGTAAGGCTCTTCCGGCTGTGGAACCATGGAGGGGGGCGGAGCCCAGGGCTGCAGGGTAGAGGTTTCGGATCCCGCAGACCAGGGTTTGAAGCCTGCTCATAGTTTAATCATACCAACTGGAACCATAAGCTCAACGGAGCTCCGTTCAGGTGTTTGTTTTCTGTTAGGATTATTATAAGGATTGAATGATTTATTGAGTATATCCTTCAGAGCCAGTAGGCTCCATCACTGAGCACTTAATGTATACTGATATAGCCTATAGTCAGGGCTTGCTGGGGCAAGGGGTGCGTGTGTGTGACCTGGTAGGATTTGGATAGAACAAGAGTGGAGTTGGCATTTGCGACGTTCCAGAACTAACTCAGCAGAAGAGAAGGTCTTGTTACTTGGAAGTACAAGGAGCTCAGGCATTGCTTCCAGGGCCCATTCTGCTGCTACCCCTACTGACTCCAAGCAGAGCTACATGCTTGTGCTGTTAGATAGATGGGAACCCTCAATTCAAGGAGTTTTCAGTCTAGAGCTCAGTAAGTTCTTTTAACTAAAAATTGTTCTGAGTTTTACACAATCTGATTCCTGTTCAAGAGAGACCAGGAGCAGGTGAAGCCTTTACTTGCATCTGGTCCTGGTGGCACGTCAGGCAGTGGATGCTGGATGTCTGTGATGTCACCCTGGCTTCTCCCTCTCATTGGCCACAGGTGATGGAGTCAGCTCTGGAAGGCACAGGCAAAGAGGGGAAGAAGGAATCCTTAAAGAAACGTAAGATGGCTGGGTCTCCGGGGGAGGGCCTCCTGCAGCCCGTGAAGCTCAGCCGGGCAGAACTGTACAAAGAACCTACCAATGAGGAGCTCAGTCGCCTTCGGGAGACTGAGAGTCTGTTCCATTCCAGCTTGCTTCGTTTACAGGTACTGTTGGGTGACTGGGGCTTGGGTTAGAGGGATGGGCTGAGACTCTGAGGCTGAAGTACTACTCTCTCCTGCACCATCTTACAGGTAGAGGAGTTACTAAAGGAAGTGAGGCTGTCAGAGAAGAAGAAAGAGCGGATTGACGCTTTCCTACGGGAGGTCAACCAGCGGATCATGAGGGTGCCCTCAACCCCTGAGACAGAGGTAAGTCAAGTAGTGGAGGGAACTGGAAAGCCCAGAAAAGGTCCTCAGGGACCTTGCTATTCTTTGAAGGGGATGGGGTGCTAGGGAGCTCATTCTCACTGCCAGGAGGCTCAGCTGGGAGCACACTTATTTGTTCATTCAGCAAACACTTATGTGCCCTGCAGTAGTTGTGTTTTTCGGATGTGTTGTGCTTAGGCGCTCAGTCGTGTCCAATTCTTTGTGACCCCATGGACTGTAGCCTACCAAGCTCCTCTGTCCATGGGGATTCTCCAGGCTAGAATACTGGAGTGGGTTGCCATGCCCCACTCCAGGGGTTCTTAGGATATATCAGTGAACAAAGCAGCCTGTGTTCTGGTGTTGGAATATGGACAGTATTATAATGAACATGACAAGTAAACTGTATGGCAGTGTTAGAAAGTGGTGGTAAGCACTATGGAAAAAGGAAGGACACATTAAGGGGATCATGGGAATATCAGAGGATGAGAGTGGTTGGCAACTTTAAATAGGGTGGTTGAGGTAGGCCTTACTAAAGTGACATTTGTGTCAAGAAAGTGAGTCAGCCATGTAGATATTTAAGGGAAGAAGAACATTCCAGGAAGGGGAAACAGCCAACACAGAGGCTCAAAGGCAAGAATAGGTCTAGTACTTCTTTGGAATGAGTGAAGGGAGATAGAAGGAGGTCAGTTTAGAAAGGTAATGGAGGAAGTAGGTATATCATGCAGGGCCTTGTGCACCAGAACGAGGACTTTGAGCTGTTGCTTTGGGGCTTCCCTGGTGGTTCAAACAGTAAAAAATCTGCCTGCAATGCAGGATACCTGAGTTTGATCCCTGCGTCAGGAAGGTCGCCTGGAGAAGGGAATGGCAACCCACTTCAGTATTCTTGCCTGGAGGATTCCATGGACAAAGGGGCCTGGCAGGGCTACGGTCCACTGGTTGCAAAGAGTTGGATACAACTGAGGGATTAACACTTTGGGTGAGATGGGGATAACTACAGCATTTTTGTTTTGTTTTGTTGTTGTTCTGTAAAGTGATTCTGTGATCTAACTTCAGTTTTAAGAAGTTCACCCAGACTATTAAAAGTAGAATGGAGGGAAACAAAGATGAAATCAGGGAGACTAGTTAGAAACCTGTTGTGCAGTGATCCACTGAAAAATGGCTCAGATTAGGATAGAGTAGAGAAGTGATCAGTGTCTGGATACCTTTTGAAAGTGGAATGGGTGTTTGTTCCCTCTTAACCTGTATTTATTTATTTGGCTGCACTGGGTCTTAGTTGTGGCATGCTCACTCTTAGTCGCAGCATGTGAGATCTAGTTCCCTGACCAGGGATTGAACCCACACCCCCTGCATTGGGAGTGCAGAATCTTAGCCACTGGACCATCAGGGAAGTCCCAAAATGGGAGTTCTTAACAGAGATGAGTCAAGGTGATTTAAACATTTTTAGCCTGAGCAGCTAGTATGGAGTTGCCTTAATGGGGAAGACATATTTATAGAAAGATCAGGAGCTTGGTTTCAGACGTTTTGACGTGTTGAATTTGAGATGTCTACTAGACATTAAGGGGACATGTTAGGAAGGTAATCAAATATGTGTCACTGTCTCTGTCCCCGCAGCTGACCAACCAGGCATGGCTCCCAGATGGGGTTCAAGTCCCTATCCACCAAGTACCCTATACTGTGAAGGGCCGTTTCCATTTCCTGCCCCCAGCCCAGGTCACTGTTGTGGGAAGTTACCTTCTGGGCACCTGCATCCGGCCGGACATCAATGTGGATGTGGCACTGACCATACCCAGGGTAAGATCCAGAGTTTGGGATGGAGAGGTCTGCCATTTCACCACCTACAAATCCTGGATCCTTTTCTTTTTCCCACCTCCCACTTGCCAGAGGATTGAAATCTGAATTTTGAATCCAAAGAACAGACCACTGCAGTTGTCCTGAAGGAGCAGCACTTTGCCTTCCTCATCCAAGATATGGTGTTGCTGGCCTTGACTTTGGCATCCTCGCCAGCAGATGGGGTTGCCAAGCTTTGCTCTCACTTTGGCTTCATCTTGGCCCCCAAGTCCTCCATCAACAATTAAGCAACTTGGCTGTCTCTCTCTCTTCTCCTGACCGCCTCCAGGAGATCCTACAGGACAAGGATGGGCTGAACCAGCGCTACTTCCGCAAGCGTGCCCTCTACCTGGCCCACGTAGCTCACCACCTGGCCAAGGACCCACTCTTCGGCAGTGTTCGCTTTTCCTACACCAACGGCTGCCACCTGAAACCCTCGCTGCTGCTGCGGCCTCACGGTGAGAGGCACACACTGGGTGGAAGGCACAGTGTGGGGTGATGGACAGATCTGGTAGGGGAGGCACAGGGGCCTTAAGTCCATGGCGAGAGAAGACCTGGGCCTCAAGTCTCAGGGGAAGGGTATTGGGACCTCCAATTCTGAGGTGGACAGGCATGGGGCCTTTATGTGGGAGGGTAGTGCAGGGGCTTCTCTGACTCCAGGGTGGCTGCAGGGTCTCAGCATCACCTGTCTCCCCCCAGGGAAGGATGAGCGTTTGGTCACCGTTCGTCTGCATCCCTGCCCTCCACCTGACTTCTTCCGCCCGTGCCGCCTGCTGCCGTCCAAGAGCAATGTGCGCTCTGCCTGGTACCAAGGGCAAAGTCCTTCTGGGGATGGTGAGTAGATGGTGATGTCAAGGCTGGGTTGGAAGAAAGGGTATTATGGGGCCCTCTCCTCTCACGGCTTCCCCTTTCCTCCTGCAGGTAGCCCAGAACCCCCCACCCCCCACTATAACACATGGCTCCTGCAGGACACAGCCCTTGAATCCCACGTGCAGCTGCTGTCAGCTGTGCTGGGCTCAGCCTCAGGACTGAAGGATGGGGTGGCACTTCTGAAGGTCTGGCTGCGGCAGCGGGAACTGGACAAGGTGAGCTGGAAGTGGCCCGGTTTCCCTGGGTCTCGCTGAGTGGTGGGCTGGTTCTGAGCATCGGCCTCTCCATCTGTTTCTCCCTCAGGGCCTGGGAGGATTCAGCGGGTTCCTTGTCTCCATGGTGGTGGCCTTCCTCGTGTCCACACGCAAGATCCACACCACCATGAGCGGCTACCAGGTGCTGAGAAGCACCCTGCAGTTTCTGGGTGAGGCAGCTGGACTCGGAAAGGCCAAGGGTCCTGATCATCCCCATCAGGGATCATTTGCTTTATTGTCCTCAGACAGAGGAGTAAAGCGAACCTCAGAGGCAGACAGTTGCAGTCACCTGTCTGGAGGGTGGGTGTCACGGGGACTGGGTCCTTAGAAAGGGGGATTCCTTCTGACACAACCACCTTCTCTGGTTCATTTCAGCCAGTACAGATCTGACCGTCAATGGGATCAGTTTATGCTTCAGCTCAGATCCCTCCCTGGTGAGTAGGGTGGTGCTGAGTCTGGTCTTCCAAGGTGGCACTAGTGGTAAAGAACCCACCTGCCAATACAGGAAACATGAGACGAGGGTTCGATCCCTGGGTCTAGAAGATCCCCTGGAGGAGGCCATGGCAACCCACTCCAGTATTCTTGCCTGGAGAATCCCATGGACAGAGGAGCCTGGTGGGCTAGTCCACAGGTCACGAAGAGTCGGACGTGACTGAAGCGACTTAGCACGCACACATGTCTGTGCCCGGAGCCCTGAAGTTAAGGCCCAGCCCTGACTGGCTTCTCTCTCCCTCTCCCAGCCGGCCCTGGCTGACTTCCACCAGGCCTTCCCTGTTGTCTTCCTGGACTCCTCGGGCCGTCTCAACCTCTGTGCTGACATCACTACCTCCACTTACCACCAGGTACCAGTTGTCTCCCACTGTCCTGAGTTCCCCCAGTGTCCCAGCCCAGCCCCTGTCCCTTCTGCCAGCACCAGGACACCAGCAACTCCTCTCTAGAGCATGTCTCTGCGTCTGGGCCCTGGGTCCAGTAGGGGAGAGAGCAGTGCTGGTGGTCTCACATGGCGGGTTCCTTGCTTGCTCCATGACCCCAGGTGCAGCACGAGGCTCGGCTGTCTATGGCACTGCTGGACAGCAAAGCTGACGATGGGTTCCAGCTGCTCCTGATGACTCCCAAACCCATGATCCGGGCTTTTGACCACATTGTGCAGTGAGTTTCAGGGTGATACGTCAGTGAATCCTGTTGCCTCAGGGCTAGTGAGGGGGCCGAGATCTTCAGACTGGTACTCTGATCGATCTCCCTAGTGATGGCGGGGGTAATACCTGGGGCCAGCAGTACCTAATGCCCCCCACCTTTGTCCTTCCCTGCCCCCCCACCCCCCAGCCTCCGTCCACTGAGTCGCCTGCAGGCAGCGTGTCACCGGCTGAAGCTGTGGCCAGAGCTACAGGATCTCGGTGGGGACTATGTCTCAGCGGCTTTGGGCCCACTCACCACCCTCCTGGAGCAGGGCCTGGGGTCCCGGGTACAGCTGCTGGCCCACTCTCGGCCCCCAGTCTCAGAGGTGAGGTGGGGTGGGTTGGGGAGTTTGTGGGACTGAGAGAGGAGGACCCTGGGGCCCAGGGGATACACAAGGCACCCCATCCCTCTAACTAGAAAGGGGATTTCCTGACCTAGCTGGGGGGCACTTGGACTGAGCTCAGCCTCTCTACACCCTGCAGTGGGACATCAGCCAGGAGCCACCGAAGCACAGAGATCCAGGCGTCCTGACCCTGGGATTGCTCCTCCGGCCTGAGGGGCTGACCAGTGTTCTTGAGCTGGGTCCTGAGGCTGACCAGCCTGAGGTGAGCAGCTGGGGGTCTCAGGGGTGATTTTTCCCTGTCTTGGGAAGCTCAGCGTGTGTACTGGCAGGAGTGGGGTGGACTATCCTCTTGCCACCTGACTCGAGGCCTGTCGTGAGATTTCTGACAGAACCCCTTCCTTGTTGATCTCTCCCACCATCGTCTTCTCCCTAGGCTGCCGACTTCCGCCAGTTCTGGGGCTCTCGCTCCGAGCTTCGGCGTTTCCAGGATGGAGCCATCCGGGAAGCTGTAGTCTGGGAGGCTGCCTCTATGGCTCAGAAGCGTCTCATTCCCCACCAAGTGGTCACTCATCTCTTGGCACTGTGAGTGTTAGCATCTGAATGCCAGGAGGTGGGCATGGGCTGTGGAGCCTTTTAGGAGGCTCTGGCCCAAGCTTTTGGTGTGAGCTGCTCACATCTAGCAGCTCTCTCCCTGGCCCCCAGTGCCCACGCTCTCTGTGCCCCTTTTCCAGCCACGCTGACATTCCAGATACCTGTGTCCACTATACGGGGGGCCTCCTGGACGCATTGATCCAAGGCCTGAAAGAGGTGAGGGCCCTGGTTCAGGGCTGGGGTCAAGGCTAGGGACGGTTGGGCGAGTAGCCTGTGTGGCTGGATTTGGGGAGGGCTGGAATGGGGCTGGACAGGCCCCACCACCTTAGCCAGGCTGCACTTCCCTGAGTGTCCAGCAGGGGGCCCTCTGGCTCTGCAGCAGCAGCCTGAGCCAAGGCTGTATCCCAGTTGGTCCGGCTCTCCTGTAAGGTCCTGCCCTCCTGATTGTCTTTTCTCCCCTCAGACCTCCAGCACCGGTGAGGAGGCCCTGGCAGCTGCAGTGCGTTGCTACGATGACCTCAGCCGCCTGCTGTGGGGCCTGGATGGTCTTCCGCTGACCGTGTCTGCTGTGCAGGGAGCTCACCCTGTGCTGCGCTATACTGAGGTCAGGAGCAGGGAGCCCTTTCCACTGGGTGACACCCCACTCTGCCTCACTCACCCAGTACTCTCTCTTCCAGCTCCCCGTCCTCTTCCTTAGCCTCCCTTCTCCCACAGGTGTTCCCGCCAACCCCAGTCCGTCCAGCCCACTCCTTCTATGAGCAGCTGCGAGAGCGGGCCTCACTGTTGCCCCGGCCTGACAAGCCCTGCCCAGCCTATGTGGAGCCCATGACTGGTGAGGGAACTCTTGCAAGGGGCTGAAAGGGACTGCTCTCTATCCCCAGCCGTAGACTGAGGCCTCTCCCTCTTCTTCGCAGTGGTGTGTCACCTGGAGGGCAGTGGGCAGTGGCCCCAGGATGCCGAGGCCATTCGCAGGGTCCGTGCTGCCTTCCAGCTGCGCCTGGCAGAGCTGCTGACTCAGCAGCATGGGCTGCCATGCCGCGCCACAGCCACACACACCGACGTCCTCAAGGTTAGGCGGGCACTGGGCAGGGATACGGGGGGAGGAAGGGACAGGGGTGTCAGGGTGCCCCATCTCCCATCCCCTCCCCTCTTCCAACAGGATGGGTTTGTGTTCCGGATCCGTGTGGCCTACCAGCGGGAGCCGCAGATCCTGAAAGAGACGCGGAGCCCCGCGGGGATGATCTCGCTGAGGGACACCCCCGCCTCCCTCCGCCTCGAGAGGGACACGAGGCAGTTGCCCCTGCTCACCAGCGCCTTGCATGGGTAGGCCCACCTGTACAGGCTCTCCTAGACCCTCTCCCAGTCCCATCCTGCTCTCCTGGCCATCTGTCTGGAGAGTTAGGCCAATTAGGGATATGAGTGCCAGGCTGGAGTCAGGCAAGCACTAGAAGTGCTAGGATTCTGGCCCTGCCACTTACCTGGCTTTGTCCCTTGAGCCCAAATCCCCCCCCCACACACACACCTGATTTTTCTCATCTGTAAAATGGTAATCATGCTAGGAACAACCTCTTGGGGTATTAGTTAGGAAGACATGAGATCATACGTGTATCATTATTTAGCACATTAACACAGAGGCCAGTGTTGGGTGAAAGTTGAGTGAACAGTTGCAGTCAGGCTGAAAGTCTGTCCTTGGGCCCAGGTGCCTGCGCCTCACTGCCTCTACCCTCTTCTTCCCACAGGCTCCAGCAGCAGCACCCAGCCTTTTCAGGTGTGGCTCGGCTGGCCAAGCGCTGGGTGCGTGCCCAGCTCCTGGGTGGGGAGCTCACTGATGAGAGCCTGGACCTGGTGGCTGCTGCCCTTTTCCTGCACCCTGAGCCCTTCAGCCCTCCCAGGTGATGGCCTCCACGTTTCCCCTAGCCAGGAAGTTCCCCTGGGGTCAGCTGTATTCCTTCCTGCTTCAGTCCACATGGGAGAGGTGGCCGAAACTAGGGGCAGAAGGGGTTCTAAGACACCCCCATCCCCCGCAGTCCAGACTAAGGGCTCTAGGCTCCCCAGACTGTGGGGGGCTGGGCACATGTGGCTGGGCCCCTGACACTTTGCTCACTCCTCCCTCTCAGCTCCCCCCAGGTGGGCTTCCTTCGGTTCCTTTTCCTGATATCAACCTTCGATTGGAAGAACAACCCCCTAATTGTCAATCTCAACAATGAGCTCACTGGTAAGTGGTACGATGAAAGTCAGACTACCGAAAGAACTACCCCTTGTGGGTTGCAGAGGCGGGCAGGCAAGGGTTTCTCTCTGCTTACCCAACCTGGAATGTCTACTCCTGATTCTGGCTGCCTAGGGGTGGGGAAATGTTAAGGAGGAAGAGGACCAGATCCAGCCTTCAGGGAGCTCTGAGACTGTAGAGATGTGGTTTGCCCACGTGACGATCAGAAACAGAACCCACTGGGGGCAGTGAGCAGGCTACCTAGGGGACTGTGGAGGGAAGAGGAGAGAAGAGGGACTCTGCAGCCCAGGTCGGAAGTCTTAAGGTGGGGGAGCAGGGAACTGTGCAGGTGGGGGTAGGCGCCCAGGCCTCAGAGTGTGAGTGATGACTTCTGTTTGTAACGTGAGGAGCTCCTGGTCCCAGCAGAGAGGAGGGTGTCCGCTTTCTAATTCCCCAGGTGTGTGGGAGCCCAGGGGAGGAGGGGGACCAGGGGCAGGCCTCAGCTTGTGCAGGCCCGGAAACCAGACCAGGATTCCAGGCAGTGGAAAATTCTGCTTCTGAGCCCAGGCTGGGAGTTTACCACCCTGCCCGATTGAGGCAGATGCGGTGTCCCTTTCATCACTTACGCCATGTGGGGGATGTTGGAGACTCCCTGTGGTGGGCATAGTGCGAGGACTTGGAGCAGTAGGGGGTGTCTGGGGAGAGGGGTCAGCTGACCCAGGACCCCCTCTAATTCACAGTGGAAGAGCAGGTGGAGATCCGCAGTGTCTTCCTGGCAACCCGGGCAAAGCTCCCCGTCATGGTCATCGTTACCCCCCAAGATCGCAAAAGCTCTGTGTGGACACAAGACGGACCCTCGCCCCAGGTTTCATTGCATTCCTGCTCCCAAATGTGTAGTTTTCTCCCTCAAGGAAAAAGTAGGCCCAGCCTGAGCTAAGAGAGGCCCATGGTCAGGTCTGACCTGCATGACCTGTGTGTGCCTCCCCAGATCCTCCACCAGCTGGTGATCCTGGCAGCTGAGGCCTTGCCTGTCCTAGAGAAGCAGCTTATGGATCCCCGGGGGCCTGGAGACATCAGGGTAAGCCCCTGACCCAGACTGACTCTGGGGGCTCATGGGGCTCTGCCTTTGAGCCATGGAAGCCCAGAGTTCTCGGGCCCTTGTTCGGTGAGACTGAATTCAGAGAAGGCACCATAGCTTCCATGGTGCCTGGCTATGGAGGCTGGAGAACTGTGGCCCCAGCTTTGCTCTTGTAGCGCGCAATCCTTGTGTGGAACCCAAGCTGCCACCATCTAGGCCCTGGTGTTCCCACCTTGAAATGAGCATTTGGGCCCTAATGGGGGGTCAGACCTAAGGGAAAGAAGGAAGCAGAGTGGGCCTGTGGAGGGGTTTGTGGTCCCGTTTCCAGCTCCCCAGTGGGCACTGCTGAGCCCTCCCTGCCCTTCTTCAGACCGTGTTCCGGCCACCATTGGACATGTACGACGTGCTGATCCGCCTGGCTCCCCGCCACATCCCCCGGCACCGCCAGGCCGTGGACTCACCAGCTGCCTCCTTCTGCCGGGGCCTGCTCAGTGAGCCAGGGCCCTCCTCCCTTATGCCCGTGCTGGGCTATGATCCGCCTCAGCTCTACCTGGCACAGCTCAGGGTAGGTCCTTGAGGGCTGGCTGGCCCTTGGGAGGAGGCTTCCAGGTGAGTTGGGGCCGTGGCGTTGGCTATCAGGTTCCCACCTGTAGTTTTTTTCCTGTCCTGCCCTTTCCTAGGAGGCCTTCGGACACCTGGCTCTTTTCTTCTATGACCAGCATGGCGGAGAGGTGATCGGTGTCCTCTGGAAGCCCACCAGCTTCCAGCCCCAGCCCTTCAAGGTGAGCTGGCTGGTGACAGTTGTCTGTTCGTGAGTGTGCACGTGTGTTCCGTGTGGGCGTGTGTGCCTGCGTGTGGCTCCACAAGTGACCCTGTGTCAGGTGTGAAGTGTGTCTGTCTTGGTGTCTCTGCGTATGCCTCTCATGACACTTTAATCCATATGTCTCTGGCTCTCCCAGGTCTCCAACACAAAGGGACGCATAGTGGTGTCTCAAGGCGGGGAGCCAGTGATGGTGCCCAATGTCGAAGCCATCCTGGAGGACTTTGCCATCCTGGGCGAAGGCCTGGTCCAGGCTGTGGAGGCCCGAAGTGAGAGGTGGACCGTGTGACCTCCAGCCTAGGAGCAAGCTAGATGGACAGACCTTTGGAGCAAGATGTCAGTGGCATGACCACCCTCACTGTGGATAGACCCTCCAAAGAGGGCTTGCTGGCCCGAGCATGCTGACTGTCCCCAACAAATCCCCGTCCTGATTTCCTATCTGATGCCCCAGCACTGGGACAGGGGCCATGGTGGCCCGTGCAGTCCCCTGGACCTGACCAGAGGAGAACTGGGGGTCAGCTCAGAGGGGACACCGAATGAACCCAGGAAATCCAGCTACTTGTCAGCTTGGCCTGGGCCTTTTGTTCCTTCTCAGGTTGCTCCTAGAAGTCCAGAGAAGAGACTGTGTGCCCAGGGCTGAGGCTCTGTCCCCACCCCTGTGCCAGGATGTGGGCCTTGACCTCAGTATGCTCTTTGCTGCAGCGTCAGGCTTTTAAATGGGGCCCAGAGAAGGTGTGGCACTGCCTGAGGGTCATAGGGCGGCAGCACTGAGCAGAGGAGAGGGGGCTTCACGGGATGAAGAGACTGCACTGAAGGGGCACAGTGCCCTCTTGTGTTGGTTCCGCTGCTTCCCAGGGTGGGGACGTGGAAAAGCACAGAAAACAGGAAGGGGCTGGGTGGGCGAAGTGGCAAGAGGGACTGGTAGTCCCCCATCCAGGAGAGATGCAAAAAGCACTGAATGCTGCCTTGGCCTCTGGTGTTAGAGGCTCTATGCTCCCACCTTGGGGGTGCAGAGGCGAGTGGGACCAAGACCTGCTCTCCAGAAGCTCCAGTGCCCTGAGGGAGGGGGTGCTGCTTCCTTTCAGCCTGGTCCACACCCCCCTCCCAGCAGCTTCTCCCTAATCCTGGCTGTTTTTCCAGATTCAGCTCAAACAGTGACTCCTCCTTAAACCCTTCCCTTGCCCTCAGCCTAAGGTGCTCTTCCTCTGAAACATCAGAGCAATTACTGTCCATTCACTTCTCTTCACAGTCACGTACAGTGGCATAAACTCTTCTCGTCTTAAATTCTGATTTAAAATTAAATCGTTTTAAGTTCCCCATGGCTTCAGCTTTTTTGCCTTTTCCACGTGGTTTCGACCTTGTCTCCTGCAGGTCAGCTCTTTGGGGGCAGGAAACGTATTTGAACAGATTTCATGACAGCTAGTACAGTGCTCTGCCCACGCAGGACGCAGGTGTGGGCAGAAGGGGCCCCTGGCTCAGGCAGATGGAGGGCAGGGCAGGCCTCCAGAAGACTTCAAGGAAAAAGAGAATCCTGATTTGTGATCTCTGCCTAGAATGGGTAAGGTTTTGATGGTGAAAGGCCTGAGAAGTAATAAAAAGTTGATGTTGGGACTTCCCTGATTGGTCCAGTGCTTAGGACTCCACAGGTCTCACAGCCAAGGGCCCAGGTTCAATCCCTGGTCAGGCAGGGAACTAAAATCTCAAGAGTTGCGCAGTGCGGCCAAGAAAAAAAAAGTTGATGTTTATTGAGTGTCTACCTAATAAGGGCTGGGTGTGCTTTGTTATTTTCCATATCTTACATAAGGAAATTGATTATACAATCATACCAGCCCTATGAAGTACTGCTTTTCCTCATTATCCTCATATTCTGAGTGAGGGAACAGGTTCAGCAACAGGCAGGGGCCTGTTTGTAGAGGGACTTTGATGCTTGGCTAGCTGGCTTTATCCTCAAGGTGCTTAACCACATACGGGAACTCTGATTTCCAATTTTGTCCCAATTCTGTCAGTCTTTGTGAATCTGTGTCGATCCCTGCCTGTCACTGTCGTGGGACAGCTTGGTCGGGGGTTGAAACTAGCATAGGGAATACACTGATGGGCTGTATGAACTGAGGTCTGTGTCCATCTCCCTCCCTGTGCCATTCATGAACTCCAGACCTCAGTGCACCAGGCTGGATTTTCAGGGAGATGCCAGAGACGCAGTCCTAGCCCTCACAGAGCCCCGCAGTCTGTGGTTGTCCCTGGCTTTTCAGCTTCCCTTTCCTTTGGTCCTTCATGTGCTTTCTCCATAGCCTCTCCATGGGCTCTGGGGAGGGGCATGGGATGCCGGCTGTTTCAAACAATCCTACATCATTCCAGGGGCGGCTTCAGGCCTATGGCTTCTTTCACAAACCCAGTGCGGGGAGGGGGTGGAATCTGCTCCCAGGAAGCCCATGGCTCCAGGAAGTGCAGACACCGTTCCTCCATCAGGGGGACGAGCTTGGGCCTGCTACCTTGCCACGTGGTCCTAGGCAAGTCACCCTTGCTGGGCTCAGCCTCCCCATCCTTAAATTGGGCACAATAGGGACTTCCCCTGGCGGTCCAGTGGTTAGGATTCACCCTTCCTCTGCAGGGGACACGGGTTTGATTCCCAGTTAGGGAACTAAAACAGAAAAAGCCTCAATGATGGTTTTCTCAAGTGCCCAGTGTGACAAGAGAAGAGGGTAGGTCACTCAGAAAGCCAAGGAGGTACGTACACCATGCTTTCTGCACTCTCTGCTTCAGCTTGGTGTAGCGGGTGAGGGAGCTCGAGCCCTGGGCTCTAATTTCAAGGCCTGCTCCAACCTGTTTCCTCAGGATTTTCTCTCCCGGAAGTAGGTAAGGAGGCTGGTGTGTACTAATGTGACCTTGGGGGAGGGGAGGGACACAAGAAGCTGGAACTGGAATGTCAGGGAAAGAGAAGGAGAAGCGTCTAGGAGGACCTCTGATAGCGAGGGTGTGTAGGGTGGGGTGGGGGGAATGTGTGTTATGGTGCAACCCATGGGTACATCTGCCCCCTGTGGGCCTCTGGGCTTGCAGGTAGACATGGATGGGGTAGGAGGCTGTGTCTCACGTATGGTGTGATGCTCTCTATGTGTTGGTTGGGGTGGTGGAGTGGGGCTTGTGCACATCTCTATACACTAGTCTGTGAGAGCAGGTTTTTGCCTCCGGCTCCAAGGTGGTGTTAAAGGCAAGATCTGTTCTATTTTTAAAGAGGAGGAAAAGCTCCCAGGAGGCAGGAACTCTGGATCCTTTCCTGCAAATGTGTGTGTGTGTATGTGCTAAATTGCTTCAGTCATCTCCAAGTCTGTGTGACCCTATGGACTGTAGCTCAGCAGGCTCCTCTGTCCATAGGATTCTCTAGGCAAGAATACTGGAGTGGGTTGTCATGCCCTCCTCCAGGGGATCGTCCCAACCCAGGGATCAAACCCAAGTCTCCTGTGGCTTCTGCATTGTAGACAGATTCTTTACTGCTGAGACACTGGAGAAGCCCCCGATAAATGTTAAGTGGCTTTAAATAAAGCCTTCCCCTTTTGGGGGCTTCAGTTTCCCTGGTTCTGTCAGACCTCCTAAGCCTCTCTTTGTTGTCACATTTAGTGAATTCTCAAAGGGTCATCCCTTCAGGTGGTGCTGACAACCTCCTTTAAACCAAAACCCTTTTAACTGAAGACCCTGTTTTCCTCTGCCCAGCTCCTAACTTTGGAGGAAAAGAGACAGATCCCAAAGCCTAGGGCTCCTTACAGCAGGTTACATTTCAGCAAAATCCTGAGGCTGCTCAGTCCCTGACCTGGTAAGTCAGACTGGGCTGGTCTGAGCCCCTCCACTTCCACCCCAATAAATATGTACCTCATGTTGAGGGGGTTCCTCAACTTCCGGTCCTTGCTTTGTGAGTCACAAATTAAAATCTAAGTGAGCGATAAAGGGGAGGGGAAGCCTGGGGCACGTGAGTCACCCCCATCTTGCTCAGGGAAGGTCAGCCTGCCCGTCCCTCTGTTGCAGACAGAAGGCAGCATCTTGGACTGCCCCAGGGAACTAAGGGGGACCATGGTGTTCCAAACCCGAAGGGAGATTCACTTCCCTCTCCCACTTCAGTTTCTGGAAGAGGGATGGAGAGGATCATTTTTCTGGTTTGCAAGAAGCCCAGAGAGGTGTAGGAACTTGACCAGTGTCACACAGGGAGCTACAGAGAATCTATGTATCCTGGCACCAGGCCTTGCTTCTGAGCTGGGCTTTCCTGGGGCCCAAGACTTCCCTGGTGGCTCAGACGGTAAAGCGGCTGTCTACAATGCGGGAGACCCGGGTTCGAGCCCTGGGTTGGGAAGATTCCCTGGAGAAGGAAATGGCAATCCACTCCAGTACTATTGCCTGGAAAATCCCATGGACAGAGGAGCCTGGTAGGCTACAGTCTATGGGGTCGAAAAGAGTCGGACAGGACTGAGCGACTTCACTTTCACTTTTAAGAGTCAGGTGATGAGGAATAAAAGAGTAGAAAGGCCAGAGCTCTGGATGTCTCCAGTAAGGTGGAGAGGAGTGAAAAGCCAAGCCCCCTCCCCTTTCCTGGGCTGCCTGCCAGCCTTGCCCCTTCCATTCTGCCCAAGGAAGCAGAATGAAGCTGTTATTAGACCCAGGGAAGCAGGGTCAAGGATAAGTGTAGCGGGTGGGAGCACGTACACTCTGGTCTACCTCAGTTCAAGCCTACATCTCTGTTCCCCTGGCTGGGAGTCTCCTCTGTTCTCCCAGGCTAGAGACTTGCACAGGACAGAGCTGGGGTCTCCTAGAGACTGACAAGGCCAAGCTTGGACACTGACCAAGGGATCACTGAGGGGCACTGAGATGCAGCCCCTGTTCCACCTGATGACCAAATACAGCACCCTGGCCTTCTCCAGTCTCCCTCTACCACACCCACATCCCTGTCTCCCAACGAATGGGGTCTCCTTGGAGCCCAGCTCCGACTGCCCCAAGGTCTGGAGACCCTCAGGAAGTCCTTTTTGAAGTCTGACTGCAGAATCTCTTGCCACAGCTTGTCCCCTCCTCTGGCTCCTTCTCCTGTGACTCCGCCCATATGGCCGGCACTGGTGGCTGCCCTGTACTTAGCACTCAGACTGGGCTGGGATGAGGGGAAAGTATACTGGAGCTCACACACCCATCACCTTTCTGGAACACCGGATGCAGAGCCTTCCACCACCTGTCCCCCGCCCCCACCCCTTTCACACCACAGACCTCTCAGAGAGCAGTTGTCCTGGGCCCCACCCAGGGTCACGTTCCTGTGTCCCCTTTTCTGCCTGCCTTCAGCTTCTTGCCTACCGCCCTGCCCCCCTCTTCCTTCTAAATCCCAAACCCTACTCTCATCATGTTGGACCAGGTCACTTCATCTCCAGACTCCTCTACAGATCCCCACCTCCTATCCCTGACTTTCCTAAACACCGAACCCAGGTCCACAGCCAAGCCCAGATGGGGACACACAGAGATACACACGCAGACTCCCAGGGTTGCTCACATGTACACACAGACCTCCACAGGTACACACATACACAGAGCCCAGAACACACATGGATGGACATGATATGCATACAGGAAGAAACCTGACTCTGATTAAGGAGGGAGCTTCTGGAATCGAACCTTTCCTTCTACGTTGACTGAATTACAGTTTTCAAATCCTTACAGAGGCTCTGAGTGTGTGTGTGTGTGTGTGTGTGTGTGTGTGTGTGTGTGTGTGTGTCGGGGGACTCCACCTGAAACCTGCATGTGACTGATGAGGAAACTGAAACTGAGAGGTGGGGGAAGGGAGCTGGCTCGGCCGCCTGACTGATCAGTGGTCAAGTGAGGCTTGGAGCTGAGCTTCTGGGTCGGCAAGAGGGCTTGCCCCATCAGCCCTGCCCCTGGGACTCTGGGCTCTTCCTCAGAGCAGGCTCTAGCGCCTATCGCATTCTTCCACCTCCTCTCTGTGACCGTCTGCTGTCCTCAAAGGGTGCTGAAGGCAGCCCAGGGACAACAGAAGGGAAACTATGGGTCAAAATCTATCTTGAGATAGATTTTCTCAAGTTCCAGCTGGACACCTGACCAGTACCCTGGGGGGAGTGGAAGGAAGGTTTATGTTCATGGATTCTCCACCATCTCATCCGTCTGGAGACAGGGGGTGATTGTTGACACAGGAGGAAGAACTGCCTGCCCGGGCCCCAGTCTGGGGATGCTCATAATCGGGTGATTCATCTCTGCTGTCCACTCCCCATTCCTGTCCAGAGCCAGCCCCCAACTCTCAAGACTCAGAAGCAGGGAGAGCATCCAGCGGTGGCCTAAGAGAGGGGCGCAAGGCTGAAGCATGGGGAGACCTGTGGCTCCCTGGCCTCCCTGCCCTCTTCCTGGCTCCTACCCATCCCCGCGGGATGTATCCAGCTCAACACTTAACGGCTGAGTGAGGTCTTAGCAGGTGTTTGCATGCGTGCTAAGTTGCTTCAGTAGTGTCTGACTCTTTGTGACCCCAATGGACTATAGCCTGCCGATTCGTCTGTCCATGGGGTTCTCCAGGCAAGAATACTGGAGTGGGTTGCCAGTCCCTTCTCCAGGGGATCTTCCCAATTCAGGGATTGAACCTGGGTCTCCCACACTGCAGGTGGATTCTTTACCATCTGAGTCACCAGGCGACTTCTCTCCAAACGTCAGTTTTGTCATTTGTGGAAGGGGAGATTGTACACTCACCTCTGAGGGTTTTTCGCAAACTGGAGGAAGTACTTTCTATACTTGAAAAATGTCTGTATGTCTGTTTTGGTCTGCGCCCCCCTCACCACACTCCAATGCAGGGGAAGAGGTTAGGGGGTTTAGGGAGGCTGTGAGGGAAGGTAGCGTGATTTATTTTCTATGTTTACACTCTTCTCTGCTTGCTGACAGCAAGGCCCATGTCTCCTCTGTTGGTTCAAGCTACTCCCTTTCAGGCAAAAAGAGTTTGGGGGGTAGGAAATGAAGGGCGTGCTGGCCCTCCCCCTTACAGGGCCCTAGCTCGCCCCTCTGGTCCAACAGGCTGGGACTTGAGTCTTCAGCCCTTCCCTTGCCTGGGAACCCACTCCCCCAGCTCTGACCTCAAGGAGTCACAGCCTCCCACAGGGTGAATCGGAGGCCCCTTCCTGGGCTCAGCCCTCCCGCCCAGGTGAGACACAGACCTTGCTCAAGAT
The DNA here is from genome assembly GCF_003369695.1 of Bos indicus x Bos taurus. NCBI lineage: Eukaryota > Metazoa > Chordata > Mammalia > Artiodactyla > Bovidae > Bos > Bos indicus x Bos taurus. The sequence goes on along the minus strand of NC_040083.1, from coordinate 75,170,955 downwards.
GCCTTGAGGGTAGGTGGGGCCTCCTCATGTGCCTTGTCCTGGAGCTCCCAAGCAGGTGGGCTGGCTCACAGCCTGTACTCAGCCTGGCTTTCCTTCCAGAAGAGCAGGAGGGAGCCCAGAGGGCCTGGATAAGCTGCATGACTCAGGGTCAGGGCCTGTCTCACCAAGCTCAGGCTCTTCCTGAAGAGCTCCAAGAGCCAAGCTCCAGGGGCTCTTTGCCTCCAGGGGGCGCCATTCATAGCCTACAGTGAGAATGAGCCCCCCACGACCCCCATTGCCTGCATCCAGCTGTGCAATGAGGTCTGCTTCTGCCCCTCAAACTCGAGGCCAGACAGTCCGGGCCTTCTGTAGAAGCATTCTCAGGCCCTGACCCGTCTTATCCCCAGATGACCCAAGGAGGGCTGACAGGAATTAGGGGCCCTTGGAAGGCATTGCATCCTTCTCCCTCTTCCAGACAGGGTCCTCTCAGGAAGAAGACGTCTTCCACTAAGAACCATGAAGCCCTGACCATACCTTCTCAGCTCCAACTCTAACCCATCCCCGTGTGCATGCTGCATACACGTGTGTGGACCCGTGTGTAAAAACCAGTTATAGACAGCAACAAGTTTGGTGGGAGTATATGGGGTCATAATTCTGAAGGATGGGCTTTTTAAAGATTTTTTGTTTATTTATTTATGGCTATTCTGGGTCATTGTTGCTGCCTATGGGCTTTCTCTAGTTGCGGTAAGCAGGGGCTACTCTTTGTTGCTGTGCACAGGCTTCTCATAGCGGTGGCTTCTCTTGTTGCCAAGCACAGTCTATAAAGCACAGGCTCAGTAGTTGTGGTGCACGGGCTCAGTTGCTCCAGGGCATGTGGGATCTTCCTGGACCAGGAATCGAACCCTTGTCCCCTATACTGGCAGTCGGATTCTTAACCACTAGACCACCAGAGACTCTGATTTGTGACCAGGGGGCACTGGGATCCAGGTCCTGTTCCACATGCCCAGCCGTGTGCCTCGACACGGGGCTGCACCCACTAGGGGAGAAGGGGTCACAAACGTGCTCTACAATGAGCTGCAGGCCCAGAGTTACAGGTGAGCACAAACACACATGTGTGAGTACACACAGGTGCACACGTGTAAACAGATACTACTTACAAGATACACAATTCTACAGTTATATATGCAACCTGCTCCCTCAAGGTGGAGCACCGTGAACACCTATGTGAACTGACAGCAAACACATGTAAGCATGGGGGGGCAGTGCTCTACCTGCAAACAGTTGTGTGTATGGGGGGAGGGTACTTTATCTGCAAACACATGTTTGTGAATGAGGGGAGGGCAGTGCTCTACCTGCAAACACATGTGTATATGGGGAGGGGAGGGTGCTCTGCCCACTGAGAGCAGAGCTGTCCCCTGTTTCACTCCCCTGCTTTGGTTTCTGGGCTGGGCTTGGCTGCTGGCAGGCCTGGGATCAGGCAGGGGTGGGGACAGGGTGCTGTGAGCTGGGGTTCCCTACTTTCTCTCAGCGTTGAGGAGCCCCTTTGCCAGTTCTGCCCTGTGCAGCTCCACCTGGGGCAGCGAGGGGCTGAGAAACATACCAAGGAGTGGGGAGAAGAGAGGACTGCCCGGTGGGGGGGTGTTCCCCTCTTCCCACACTCTGGGTTCTGGCACCAGGACTCTGGGGTTTTGTCTTGAGTCACGGATAGGCAGTGGGGCCACAGGCAGGCACTGGGTGATGGCTCCCTGATTCACCATGGGGCCTCCCAGCCCTTGAGGTTCAGGGGGCGGGGTGCTTCTTTCTGGGCCACGGGCCCTGGGAGACCTCCCATGTGGGGGTTACATATCTGTGTGAGCCTATGGCCAGGCTTTCATGGGAATGCCATCTCAGGAGTGCATGAACAAACCTCAGGGTCTATAGGTGAATATGGCTGCCAGCCCCAGGGTATAGTGAGTGTGCACGCCTGCACGACACGTGTGACTCTATGTGTGTTGCTAAACCCCATCTCTTTGGGCATGAGTCACCTCTGGAGCCCTCATTTCTGACAGCCGCTGCTCAAAGGACAAGTCCCCAGGGTCTCCAGCCTACCTGGATTAAGTCCCTTCTGGAAATGAGGTCTCCCTGGCAAAGCTGCCTTAGAGACCAGGGTGAGGGCATATTTGCTGCCAGTCCTGTGGGAGTCAGGTCCAGGTGACCAGACCTCAGCTCACCAGTTATTAGATGCAGCACAGGGAGCAAGATTGCCCCATGACCCCCCACCTCTGATGGGTCTGACACCCCCACAACTCAGACAGCTTCACCTCTCAAAGGAATAGACTTGCCCCTGGCTAGGGATCAGCCAGGGTGGGAGAGGAGAGGATTAAAAACAGCTGGAACTCAACCTGCCGGCAAGTATATGGCCGGTGGCATGTCTGGACAACTGCAGCTGGGCTCCTGGAGCCGTGTGCAATACTACGCACGTGTGACAAGCTCTGTTAACCCAGACATGTTCCACTGCCAAGAGCACAGCCATGATGCCCCAAAAGTATGATCAAGCACATGGGAGATGTCATGTGTGGACACAACTGAGAACAGAGCTGTCAGGACAGGCAACATGTGACATGTACTAACCAGACAAGAAGCAAGGCCCCTGAGCTCTGGCTGGAACTCAGCCCATGTGTTCTGTGAGTCCACCTAGGTCTGGACTGTGTCCACCTGGGTCTCTTCTCCCTTGCCCCCTCCCCACTGCAGTCTCCTCCCTCCAGGCCCCTAACTGAAGACAGGAGACGTCTAGCCATGGTTTAGTGCTTAGTTGCTCAGTCCTGTTGGACTCTTTGCAACCCCATGGACTGTAGCCCGCCAGGCTCCTCTGTCTATGGGATTCTCCAGGCAACAATACTGGAGTGGGTTGTCATGCCCTCCTCCAGGGAATCGTCCCACCCCATGAATCGAACCCAGGTCTCCCGCATTGCAGGAGAATTCTTTATGGTCTGAGCCATGGGAGGCCCATGAGCTGGGGCCAGTTCCTTTCCTAACTCGGTGGGAGTCTGCTCTCACTCCCACCGTGGTGGGGATGGCAGGGAGGCTCGCTGTGAGTGGGCCAGGGAGGTCTCTTCCGCAGTTCCTTTCTCCCCAGTGGCCCTGGTCCTGTATGTGCCTTCATCCCCGCATCGGCTCTCTGCCTCCATCATCCCGCAGTTCTCCCGGGGGCAATCCTAGCCCTAAGGGCTCCTCACCCCACCCTGTACCTCTACCTTCCTCACCAGCCTCCCCCGCAACCCAGCGGCCCCTTCAGCGGTGGGGGCGGCCGCCCACCTTGAGGCCGGCGCGGACGGGGCGGGCGGGGTTGCTTGCGGGCGGGCGGGGCACGTGCCTTCGGCTCTATAAAAGGGCGCCACCCGGCGCTGGCGGCCACTCTGCTGCCGCCGCCGTCCTTTCGCCTGCCCGCCCGAAGCGCCGTCGCCTGCCACCGCCATGGGTCGACAGAAGGAGCTGGTGAACCGCTGCGGGGAGATGCTGCACATCCGCTACCGGCTGCTCCGCCAGGCGCTGGCTGAGTGCCTGGGGACCCTCATCCTCGTGGTGAGTGGCGGGACCCGCAGAAGCCTCTTGCCAGCCCCACCTCCCCAGTACCTCTGTTCACTGAGGGGCTGTGTTTAAGACAGCCTCGACCCCTCTCTCAGCTCTGACACTCTCCCCCAGCCCCCCACCTTGACCCCCTCCAGGGTCCTCTTTGCTTATAGCTCTAACCCCCTCTGTGACAGCTCTGACTCTTGCCAGAATGACAGCTGTTACACCCCAATGACAGCTCTGAGCTTCACCCTGTCACCAGTGGGCCAGCCCACAGGCTGCGGGAGTTGGTCACCCCTGCAGTCTGGGACCTCCAGCCCTGTCTGGGTGCAACAGGTTCCTGGAGTCCCAGCCCCGGCAGGGGAGGCTGGTGGGGGGCAGTGGCAAATGGGCCCCTATTGAGTTATTTGGGTCCTGAGTGCCTGGCCCCTAATGAATAATTAACCCTCAGAAAGTCTAAAAGTTCCCCTGATGTGAAGACAGTTTGCTTCAGGTGGGGGCAGAGGGCAGAGGCCATGAAGCACACAGCAAGCAAGGAAGGAAGGAAGATCCTGAAGATAAGAGGCTGTGGAAGGCAGCTTTGCCCCAGGCACAAGGGACGTGAAGTCACTAACGTCTATCCTTGAGTGCTGGGCAACTCCCGGACAGTTACCCAGACAGATGCGGTCAGCTTCCGTGCACAAGCACACCGGTGTGCATGGGTCTCCAGGATCTGAGTTACTCTACGGGTTACTCCCCAGTCCCAGTGACTCCCTGGTCATGCGAGTTTCAGTCTGGGTTGTTTCTGGGTGACTGTTTGTACTTCTTGGACCTGGCAGACAGATCAGTTATGGGCTCCGTTTCCTGTCCCAGTTAGTCTCAGATTTTCGGCCATGTTTGTGGTTACACCTGTTTCCCTTTTGGTTACTTCTGGGTTCAGTTGCTTCATTGCAGGGGATGGGATACTCCGTTTATGCCCCAGTTCCAACCCTAGGTAGCCCCCTGTGGACTAGTGAGATTAACTAGGGGGAAGGAGAGCTGGGTGGCTCCCTACCATGGGTGGTGGTGGTGGAGCAGGTTCTATAGAGAGAGGAAAGCTGGGACTCACCTTTGGCTTCCAGAAACAGGAAGGGAGGAAGCTAGGTAGGGCTGTTTATCCACAGCCCCCACCCCCCAGACTAGTGGTCCTTCCAGTCATCCGTATCTCTTCTCTCCCAGGAGGGAATAGGACAGGTGCTTATCATCACCCTGCCCAGAGCCTTGTGTCCCCCGTCCCCATCTGACTGACAGTCCAGTCCCCTGTTGGAGAGCAGCCAGGACAGGGGACATTGTCTTCCTTTCACAGAGGGACCTCCCTAACTTCTCCCTAAGTCTCAGTTTGCCTTCCCCTAAAGGAGCAGTCGGGCCTCCAGCTGAGCCTCAGGATCACTTGGCTTATCCCTGACCACAGAAGGAGGGTGTTATGTTTGTGAAGGCTTTCAGGCTCAGGTGGTTGAGAGGCATTGGGTATCAGTGCCTGAAGAGGAGGGGCCAGGCCGGGAAGACCCCTGAGTGGTGGGTGAGGGCTTGCCTGCACCCCTCTGGGGGTTGGGGACCTAGGGCGTGCAGTGTCAGAATCAGGGCTGGCTTTAAGGCTGGGGAAGCCCCTTTCTCTGGGGCACCTAGTAAGGTGAGGAGAGGGAGAAGGAGGCAGGAGGAAGAGGAAGATTAGTCTCAAGGTGGTGGAACTGGCTCTGACAGCTTCTCCCTCCAAGGCTTCTTGGGATGGAGCCAGGTTTGTGCCCCGGGTAGGCAAGGAGCTGAGGCCAAGGCCTGCCAAGCTGGGCAGGGTGCCCCAGACCCTCACATGCCTGTTTCAGCACACACACAGATACTTACAATCTCGGACCTTTGCTCTCACCTGCCTGCCCACCTTTGCCCTGCATTGCTGCCTCAGGTTTCCTATCTCTTCGTCCTCCTGAAGGGTGATAACCAAAATTCATAACCACCCAGTGCAGCAGAACACGGAGCCATCAGAATGAACAAGGGCCCTGAGCACAGATCTTGTAAAATTTCTGCTAAATAGGCCTCAGAATTTAGTTATGCAGAGATGGGAAAGGAGAGCTGGGGCAGGGCTGGAGCAGCTTTGGGGGGCCCCCGGGGGCTCAGAGTAATAGCTCTTTACAGCTAGTGCAGGAGCATTCTGGGGGCTTCCTGGTGGTTTAGCCATAAAGAATCTGCCTGCCAATGCAGGAGTGGCTGGAGACACAGGTTTGATCCCTGGATTGGGAAGATGCCCTGGAGGAGGGCATGGCAACCCACTCCAGTATTCTTACCTGAAGAATCCCATGGACAGAGGAACCTGGCGGGCTATGGTCCATGGGGTCGCAAAGAGTTGGACGCGACTGAGTGACTTAGCAAACATACACAGGAGCATTTTTATATCTGAACAAGGGGAACTGACATACAGCATGCTCTGTACTTGCAGGACATCAGGGACTTTAGCCTCTTGAATCCCCCCATTTCTGGCAGAAAGCTTAGAACCAATCTCCCCACTTGCACTGGCCTGAGGGTCCATGACTGGCTAATGCGAGGAGACAGAGACCTCTGTCTTTAGGACCTCCAAATCTGGGTGGGGAACCTAGGCCTCTGAGGGTAGGGAGGTCAAGGTGAGGGGAGAGAGGAGGCTCTGGGTCACGGACGTGTCAGGGAAGCTGAGGGTTCTGAGAGGGAGGCCAGGGGCTCTGACACCCCAGATTAAGGAGAAGTGGATTCAGCCTAACTTCCGGCCTCTGCCCTTTCTCTGTGCCCTCTCCTTGCCAGCTCTTCTTTGGGGCAGAGAGAAAGGCAGCTGCAGGTGGGGGCTGAGTGAGAACCGTCCCACCCCTAGGGACCAGGCCTGAAGGGCTGGGGGAGGAACTGCTCAGGTGGGAGTGTCCCCTTCCCCTGGCTCTTATTGAGAATCGAGACAAATCAATGGAGATGGTTCCGCTACCTTCTGGGCTCACAGTTGCAAACTCTGTTTCCAGTCCCTTCCACAGGACCCTGTTAGAGTGGAGCTGGGACCCTGGGGCTGGGAGGGCCTGTCTGCTTATGACTGCAGCAGGAGGGGAGGGGTTTGATTCCAGGAAAGGGCTTCTGTTTCCGCACGAAGGCAGCGGGAGGTGGCTGGCTTCATCCCTTTCCTCTGGAGTGAGAGTCATTGGTCCTCACTCTCCCTGTTTTGTTCTGTTTCCTGACACAGATGTTTGGCTGTGGCTCTGTGGCCCAGGTCGTGCTCAGCCGGGGCACCCACGGTGGTTTCCTCACCATCAACCTGGCCTTTGGCTTCGCCGTGACCCTAGGCATCCTTATTGCTGGCCAGGTCTCTGGTAAGGCCTTGTCCCCACCCTCAGCCATCAGCCCTCCAGCTACCCAACATGGTGTCCCACTGGGGAATGGGGTGGGGGCGGGAGTGTTCTTCACAGGGCAGGGCACAGCCATGCCCTAGCTGTGGGCCCTTGAAAGAGAAGAGTGACGAAGGGACTTGATACGTAAGAAACTTCGACTCTCACCTCAGAATCAGAGACTAGCAGAGTGGGTCTACTACATAGTCCAACCCACCATTCTGTGCAATAAACCCTTCTCTGCATCCTTGTTCACCAGAGTCAAAGAGGGGGAGTGTGGGTGGGGGAGATCCTGGCCTCCCCACTGTGGCAGGCGGGGACTAATAGGCCCCATCTGCCTCTGCCCAGGGGCCCACCTGAACCCTGCCGTGACATTTGCTATGTGCTTCCTGGCGCGCGAGCCCTGGATCAAGCTGCCTGTGTACACCTTGGCTCAGACTCTGGGAGCCTTCCTGGGCGCTGGAATTATCTTCGGGTTGTATTACGGTGAGTATTCCCACCCTGCTGTCCTCCACGACCCCCTCCCTCGGCTTAGGACTGACCTACTGGCACCAGGCCTTTCCATGACGAATACCAGGGACCTGCCCAGGCCCCGGGCTTATGACTCATTCATGCACAGGCCCCAGGTTGGGGCCGTGAGAGGAAAGAAATGAGCTGGGCAACCGTGGAGTCAAGCCCTCCACCCTCCATCTTCCCACCCCATCTCCAGAGTGATAAAGCAGTGATTACGCTCACCTGAGACCCCTGGGAGGGTGGGCACAGCTTGATGGGGAAGACAGGGCTCAGGCCTCTCTCTCACACATGCGGTATCTAAACTGTCACCAGATGCGATCTGGGCCTTCGCCAACAACCAGCTTATTGTTTCGGGCCCCAATGGCACAGCTGGCATCTTTGCCACCTACCCCTCTGGACACTTGGACATGGTCAATGGCTTCTTCGACCAGGTATGGGCTGGGGTTGGGTGAGGGGCTTGGGTTGCTCATGGGCTGGCTGGGGGACAGGACTCTCTGTCTAGAGCAGACTCCTAGGACTCTGCTAGTTAACCAGCAAAAATCTTAGCACCACTGCCCTGAGGAGCAGGACACTGGAGATGCCAAGACTCTTAGAGGGAAGCCAGAGGGTGGAAGGTGGGGTCTCTCCTCATGGTGTTCTCCCCACTCCCCAGTTCATTGGCACAGCCTCCCTCATCGTGTGTGTGCTGGCCATTGTGGACCCCTACAACAACCCCGTCCCCCGAGGCCTAGAGGCCTTCACCGTGGGCCTGGTGGTCTTGGTCATCGGTACCTCAATGGGCTTCAACTCTGGCTACGCCGTCAACCCCGCCCGGGACTTCGGCCCCCGCCTTTTCACCGCCATTGCCGGCTGGGGCTCGGAAGTCTTCACGTGAGTGCAGTCCCCACCTGCGTGCCCCAGCCCATTCTCTGCTTTGGTCTGCCCCACCCACCCCTGACCACATCTCTCTGCCCCCAGGACGGGCCGCCACTGGTGGTGGGTGCCCATTGTCTCTCCGCTCCTGGGTTCCATCGCCGGTGTCTTCGTGTACCAGCTCATGATCGGCTGCCACCTGGAGCCGCCCCCACCCTCCACCGACGAGGAGAATGTGAAGTTGTCCCACGTGAAGCACAAGGAGCAGATGTGAATGGGCGGGGGCACCCCCCACGCCCTCCCATGAGCGTCCATTGACTGTGCAGGGGCTGCTCCCCAGAAGCCCTCTTCATGACTCCCCTCCTGGACTAGGAAGCTTCTTGTCCACCACCTCCCACTAGACAGCCCCCTCCAGGCTTTTCCATCCTGAAGGAAATAGGACCCAGCAGGACCTTCAGCCTGTAAGCGGTGGTGGCACAGGGAGCCTGACCGATCTAGCCCCTCATCTCCCAGAGGGAGACAGTAGGCAGCAGGTGTGTGAGTGTGTGTGCAGGTACGTGTGCGTGGTTTTCCAGATATTCAGGGCAAAAGACCGAGTGGAAAAGATTCTGTCGGTGGAGTTGGGTGGGGGTCCAGAGGAAGAGAGGGGAAGTGTGGTGTCTATCTGTGAATGAGAAAAGAACGTTTCAGGGGCTCCATGTGGAGGAGGGTCCAGGTACAGGCATTTCTCAGTATGTGTGTGTCTGCCCTTTCTTCTATTCAGGGGGCTCTTATAGGCTTCAGTAGGGTGGGAATATAAGTAGGGCTAGGAGGAGGGGGCCGTAGCCCAGTTGTGGAGCTCTGTCTATTCATAAATAAGGAGCAGCAGAGTGATGTGTTCATGTCACAGTGGAGGCATGAGGGGAGTGGGGGTGAAGTCCAGGTCACAATTTCATGTTTGCTCTTAAAAATATATGTTAATATATGTGTATTAATACATATATGTAGTAGATGTTACAGTTTCAGGGATGGGGATTGGGAGACTCCATGGTCTGCCCTCCTTTAATCCTCCACTCAACACATGTATTTTTGCCTTTTATAAAAAAACAATAAAATGTATGCCAATTGTGTAAATAGCTCTCTGCCTGCTCTGCTGTTTTTCTGGTGCCGAAGAGCTTCAGTGAGTCTGGCCACAGGGCACCCTGAGGGTTGTACTTGAACCTGTCCTGGAGGCAGAGGTCAGTCGCATGGGTCGGAGAGTCCTTCATCTCAGCTTGAACTCGGTGGTCCCACACCTTCCTCCAAGCTTCCATCCTCCCAGGAACCCCCAGTTGGTGAATCATATCTCCTTCCCGAGCCCTGCACCCACCCACTACCCCCGGAAGGCAGACAGAAGCCTGGCCCGGGGGGAGGAACTTCCTCTTAAAGGAGAAGACTGCTCTCCAGGGAGTAGTGAGCTCCCTGTTTCTGGAAGAGACCAGTCATACTGGGAACCTACTGTTGCCTTCGACACCTCGCAATTGTTTGGGCTTCATCACCTACAACCAGACCTTGGCCCCACCCCTTTAGCAGCAGTTTCCCTGACTCCAGTCTGGATCGGTCAGTCCATACAGCAGCCAGAGGGATCTTTCTGAAAGCCCTGATGGAAGTGGCCTCATTCCATGGCTCTCCCCACGCCATCTGGAGACAATTCAAATCCCTCCATCCTGCATTCAGGCCCCCCCAGGACCTGGCCCTGGTCCCCACCCCTCCCCTCACAATGCTCCATCCACTCAGGACTATTCTGTGCACCCCTGTGTCTTCCTACCTCACTGACCAGTCACTAAAACCCTCCTGATCTGCTCCAACACTTCCTCCAGGAAGTCATCCCTGCCCTTACCCACTCCTCCATTTCTACAGTCAGCTGTCTGAACCCAGAGACCACAGCTGCACTCATTCCTCTTGCTGGCTTCAGTTCTTCAGTTTGAGGCACCCCCATCTCCTGTAAGGCAGGGGTTGGACTGACTCTGACACCCTGACTTTGCCTAGAGAGGCAAAGGACTCCCAACATTTGGGCCTGGGCGGTTCTGTTGGGAGATCACGTGCCCCTTCTCTCCTCCTTTTCCTCCCTTACTGTGTGCGTGCATGCTAAGTCGCTTCAGTCTTGTCCAACTCTTTGAGACCCTCTGGGCTGTAACCGGCCAGGCTCCTCTGTCCATGGGATTCTCCAGGCAAGAATACTGGAGTGGGTTGCCATTCCTTCCCCAGAGGATCTTCCTGACCCAGGGGATGAACCCTGGTCTCCTGCATTGCCAGCAGATTCTTTACCAGCTGAGCCACAAGGGAAGCCCTTGAGCTACAGGGAAGTCCTCAAATTTCACTGGGAATAAAAAGGAAAGGCAGCCCCAACTCAAGCTCTCCTGCCAAGTTAACTGCGCTGAGAGCCAGAGGATCCCTTGGTCTGGAGGAGAACTGTGGATTTTAAATAAGCCATCTCTTGCTTGCCAGCTCCTTCACAGAAGAGGAGAACGTGACTCAGAGAGAGTGAGTGGCAAATGCATGGTCACACAGCCTGGACCCTGGGCTGGTAGGGGTGGGAGAAGGCAGTTCCATCTTAAGTCTGCACCTAATCATTGTCCCCAACTCCCAAGAGGCGTGTCTGGAATGTTGAAGGGATCTGAGCCAGAGGGAGTGTCCCTTCTCAAGCCCTGGGGGAGGAAGGGCAAACCTCAGGAGGAGAATGAGGGCTAAAGAGATTTATTCCAGCCACACAGGTACCCCCCACCCTGCTATCCTCCCCTGCCTGCCCCATGTCCTTTGTCATTGCTTCCTCTCAAAATCTGTAGTTGACCCTTACCAGTCAGCCCGGGGGGGAGGGTGGGAGGCCTTCTGGCCCAGTGGTGAACAAGTGGTCAGACCTGGCTTCCAGGCCCAGCCTGGCCTGTCTCTAGCTATGTGGTACTGGCGTGGTCATCTTCTTTCCCTGAATCTCAGTTTCTTCATCTGTAAATTGGGAGACATTGAAAGGAGGAAGTATGGAAGATATTAGCCAATAAATGTCACTTGGTGATTTTTTTTTCTGCTGAACCGAGGGAGGAAGGTTGGTTGTGGAGAGATACTGAAGGCTGTTTTTTAAAGGTCATTTGAATTTAATATCCTCTTCTGCCTCAGATTCCATCCATGATTCTGAAGTTCTTGAGTGGTGGAGGGTGGTGAAAAAGAGCGGGGTTATGGCTTGCTGTGCCCTAATTTGAGGAAGCTTTGGGAGGAATTGAAGGGAGACACAAGAGGGAGATCACCGCAGGCATAGAGGACAGAGGATCATGCAGCCCAGGGAGCAAGCTGGATGGAAGTTTACATTGAGTGAGAAAGGGGAAGGCCTGGCCGACCAGTGACAGGAGCCAATAGCAGCTTGACCCCCGGGGGCAGGAGCGAGGTGGCCCGTCTCCCCCACTCCCTTCTAAGTTATGCCTCTCACAAGGAGTTCTGTCTGGTTCTAAAATGAAATCTCTTTATCTCCTTCAGGAAAGTATCCCAATCCTTTTTCCAGGGTGGACTTAGAGAATCAAGACCCTAGAACTCTTCTCCTGTGCCTTCATCCTGAGCTAGTCCTCCCCACAGTACACTCTGGAGGAGCTCTCGGTTCCTTAAAGCTCTGACCTGTTTGCATTGAAATCAGCCTCCCTGAAACCTGAGCTTGGTTTCTGTTTTCTTGTGTGCCTGTCTCTGTGTGCTCACATGCAAGTGTGCACCTCTCAGTGTTGCTAGGTGTGCCTGTCCTTCTCTCAGTCTGTCTGGTTATGGCTCTGGGTCTGTGCCCCTGGCTGGCCATGTCTCTGTCTCTTTCTGTGTTTCTGTCCTTGTCTCCTGCTTTTGTCTGGGTCATTCTATGTGTACTTCTAAGTGAACATCTCATGTACTCAAGTACTTAAGAGAGTCTAAGTGTCTCTCCTGCCAACCTAGTTCCCAGGGCATTCCTCCTCCTTAATTCCTGGTAATGAGCTCCCTCCTCCTTGCTAACTCTTTCCCCTTGATTTTGTTTGTCTAAAGATCTGGGTGGGGCCTCCCCAAGGCTTGGGGAAGCATGGGTGAGGTAGAGTTGGGTGGAGTGGGAAGGGGCGAGGAGGGACTACTCCACCCTGTGGAAAGACCCCAGAGGCTAGAGACACCCTTGATCCCCCAAGGGAGGATCTGTGAAAGTACTGGCTTCCTCACTGGGAGAAGGGAGCCTGTCCTGAGGTGGTGACCCTGAGTTGTGGGCCTGGGAATGCTGTCAGTGCAAAGGAAGGAGAGGAGGAACTGGGGAGCTTATCGATGAATTCTCTAAAGTTGTGGGATACAAAATTTACATACAGAAATCTATTCCTTTTCTATACATTAACAATGAACTATCAGAAAGAGAAATCTCATTTATCATCACATCAGAAAGAATAAGATATCTAGGGATAAATCTACCTAAGGAGGGAAAAGACCTGTACTTGGAAAACTACAAGACACTGATAAAAGAAATCAAAGATGACACAGATAGAAAGATATACTGTGTTCTTGGACTAGAAGAATTAATATTGTTACAATGGCCATACTACCTACAGGAATCTACAGATCAATGAAATCCCTATAAAATGCCAATGATATTCTTCACAGAATAAATAATCTTTAGCAAACAATCTTAAAATTTGCATGGGAACACAAAAGACGCTGAGTAGCTAAAATAATCTTAAGAAAGAAGAGCAAATCTGAAGGAATCATGCCTCTCCTGACTTCAGACTAAACTACAAAGCTACAGTAATCAAAAGAGTATGGTAATGGTACAAAAACAGACACATACATCAATGGAATAGAATAGAGAGCCCAGAAATAAACTTAGGCACTTTTTGTCAATTAATCTATGACAAGGGAGACAAGAATATACAATGGAGAAAGATAGTCTCTTGAATAAGCGGTGCTGGGAAAGCTGGAGAGCTACAAGTGAACCAATGAAATTAGAACATTCTCCAACACTATATACAAAAATAAATTAAAAATGTATTAAAGACCTAAATGTAAGACCAGAGACCATAAAACTCCTAGAGGAAAACAGGCAGACCACTCTTTGATGAATTTGGAGGGTATTGTGCTAAGTGAAATGTCAGACAGAGAAAAATACTGTATATCACTTATACGTGAAATCTAATAACTGTAACAAACTAGTGAATATAACAAAAAAGAAACAGACTCACAGATATAGAGAACAAATGTGTTTACCAGAGGGGAGAGGGAATGGGGGAAGGGTAATGTAGAGGCAGGGGATTAAGAGGGACAAACTATTATGTATAAAATAAGCTATAAGGATATGTTGTACAATAAAACATGGACTCCACTGGCAGTCCAGTGGTTAAGATTCTGTGCTTACATTTCAGGGGGCACAGGTTCAATTCCTAGTTGGGGAACTAAGATCCCACATGACACACAGTGTGGCCAAAAACAAACAAACAAAAAGCACCCCCCCAACACACATACACATACACAAAACACAGGGAATATATACAATATTTTATAATAACTATAAATGGAGTATAACCTTTAAAAATTGGGAATTGAGTCTTCCCTGGTGGTCCAGTGGTTGAGAATCTGTCTGCCAATGCCGGGGAGGTGTGTTCGATCCCTGCTCCGGGAAGATGCTGTAAGCTGAGGAGCAACTAAGCCTGTGAGCCACAACTACTGAGCCCATGTACTGCAACTGAAGCCCATGCGTCCAGAGCCCATGCTTCACAATAAGAGAAGCCACCGAAATGAGAAGCCTGCTCACCACAGCTTGAGAAAGCCTGCAAAGCAACAAAGACCCAGCACAGCCAAAAATAAGTCAATAAATCTTTTCTAAAAATTGTGAATTATGTTTACTCAGGGAACTCAAACAGGGGCTCTGTGACCATCTAGAAGGGTGGGATGGGGAGGGAGATGGAAGGGAGGGGACATGGGTGCAGCTATGGCTGATTCTTGTTGATGTTTGACAGAAAACCATAAAATTCTGTAAAGCAATTATCCATCAATTAAAAAAAATAAATAACATTGTAAAAAAATTGTGAAAATTTTTTTCTATATACCTGTAGCATAATATTTTTTTCTTAAAAATAGTTTTTATTTTTACATAAAATAAAGCAGTAAAAAATGAGGCAGTTCTTCAAAGGGTGACTTGGAGCTAGAAAATCCATCCTGAGCATGAAAATGTTAGTGTTAGTCACTCCTCAGTCATGTTTGACTCTTTGCAACTCCATGGACTGTAGCCTGCCAGGTTCCTTGGTCCATGGGATTTCCCAGGCAAGAATACTAGAGTGGGCCATCATTTCCTCCTCCATGCAACATATAAAATTGTGCATCAACTATACTTCAATTAAAAATACAGACTAAACTAAAAAAAAAAATTTTTTTTTAATAAGAAAAGATACTGGGGCTCTCAGACGGCTCACCTTGGAACACTGAGTAGAACGTCTGAGTCCTAAGCAGGCAGAGGAGTGGGTGCTGTGGCCCAGCAGCTGGGGTGGCCCCCTCAGGCACTCAGTGTCTCTTTGCTTGGGGCCTCGGCTTTTGGTGCCAGGCTTATTTGAGATAAGAAGGAGGATGGCAGGGGAGACAGAGACTCCACCCGGTCTAGGAACTGTGGCTGTCCCAGAGTGGCACCCACCTTGCACAAAGGGGAAACTGAGGCCTGGAGTCTCTTTCAGGGTCACAGAGCAGTGCAGCAAAGCCTGGACTAGAACTCGGCTTACTGCCCCCAACCTGGCTCCCCTCAACCGCTTTCCCAGGCAGCACTTTGCAACATCTCGGGGAGCAGGACTCCCAGTCCAGATCACCTAAGTTCCACAAACCAGCCCTTCCCAGACCTGGGCCCTTGGGCATGTGGTCTCCATTTCCTCCAGATCCCATCTCTACCTGCTCTGTGCCTCTAGGAGGCTAAAGTGTGTAGGCGGCCTCCCCTGGGCCCTCTTGCCCTCTGGTGTTCAGGTGGATTTGGTCAGTTGGGGGGCATGACTAGGAAATTGGAAGGCAGTGTGTGGTGAGGGTGAGGGAGAAAGGTATTCCTGCTTTTTCCAGGGGAGGAAAGCTTTCACTGCACCCAGTAACCCTGCTCTCACCTCTTGTCTCCTCTGACTGAGGGGGGAGTGGCTGCTTACTCCTCATGCCCAGGCCACCCCCTGTCCCTGCCCCGCCTCTGTAAATAATCCTTTCACAAGTTCTCTTCAGTGAAGCCCTCCTGGATATACCATTTCTGCTGGTTTCCTGACAGATTCCACATCTCTGCTCTTTAGTTTCTTCATCTGTAAAGTGCGGATAGTAATAGACATACCTTATTAAGTTGTACAAGGTGAGGATTGAGTGAGTTAACACATGTATGGAACAGTGCCAAGGCAGCAGTAAGTGCTGTAGAATATAGAATAGTAATAATACTATTACTGTCATGCTTCTTGGCAGGAAAACTATGACAAACCTAGACAGTGTATTAAAAAGTGAAGACATTACTTTGCTGACAAAAGTCCATAGAGTCAAAGCTATGGTTTTTCCAGTAGTCATGCTTGGATGTGAGAGTTGGACAATAAGGAAGGCAGAGTGCCGAAGAATCGATGCTTTTGAACTGTGGTGCTGGAGAAGACTCTTGAGAGTCCCTTGGACAGCAAAGAGATCAAACCAATCAATCTTAAGGGAAATCAACCCTGAATACTCATGGGAAGGACTGATGCTGAAGCTCAGGCTCCAATACTTTGGCTACCTGATGCGAAGAGCTGAGTCATTGGAAAAGACCCTGTTGCTGGGAAAGATTGAGGACAGGAGGAGAAGGGTACGACAGAGGATGAGATGGCTGGATGGCTTCACCAACTCAAAGGACATGAACTTGGGCAAACACCGGGAGATGGTGAAGGACAGGGAAGCCTGGCCTGCTGCAGTCCATGGGGTCCCAAAGAGTCGGACACGATTTGGTGATTGAATAATAATAACTGTCATGCCTCCTTCCTTGCGAGCTCCAGTGCACTGTGGGGAGGGAAAGTGTGAAGCCAGACTTGGAGAGAGATGCCTGACTGTCCAAGACTGTCTCCTCCAGCTCCAGGCTGCTTGGTGCTTTCATGGGGCCTTGGTTAGCCTGGTTGTTTAGCCTCAATCTCTCCAATTCGAGTGGAGCCAACTTTCCCTAGGAAGACTGGGGCCAGGGGAGATGAAACCAGAGACCCTTTGCCATACTGGCTCTTCTCCAGAAAGCTCAGGCTCCTGAGAAAAGGCAAAGTAGATACCCCACATTTTGTGGGACTCTGGGGATCCAGTAGAGGTTGAGAATGGTGTGGTGATGCATTAGGGGTTTAGAAGGAGAGAGTTAATTCCAGGGAGGTTGAAAACAGAAGCAAAAAGCCTAGTCTGTGTGTTTCCAAATCTGGTCTCTTTGCTAACCAGGAAGCCCTTACTCAGGGCTCACTGCCTTCCTGCTTCAGATCCCAGGACAATTACCATGACACTGTGGGGTCTTCTCTAGCTCTCACCAACACACTGGGAGTTCCAGCAGCTTTGGGAGGAAGAAAAGAGTCTGTGTGCCCCCTGCCAACTCTGCATATGGCCAAAGAAGAGGAGGCCTGAGGGTCACTGATGTCTTATGGATCAGCTTGAGTTTGCCAGTGAGGTGAGCTTCTGAAGGGACTGAAAACTGGCAAACCTGACACCTGCCTGGACCCTTGGTCACACCTTCAGGTCAGACACGATGTGGTGTAGAGAAGGGGTGTGAGTCACTCATCTCTGTCTCCAGAGGTCTCTGGGGATGAAGGCTTAAACCAGATGCAGTCATCTCAACCAGCTTCTCTGATCCTTGCTCTGGGAAGCCTTTTTGGCCCACTATCCTCTGTGCTGTGCTGTGCTTAGTCGCTCAGTCGTATCCTACTCTTTGCAACCCCATGGACTGTAGCCCACCAGGCTTCTCTGTCCATGGGATTTTTTTCAGGCAAGAATACTGGAGTGGGTTGCCATTCCCTTCACCAGGGGATCTTCCCAACCCAGGGTTCAAATCCAGGTCTCCCACATTGCAAGCAGATTCTTTACCATCTGAGCCACCAGAGAAGCCCCTACCTTTTTTCTGGATGCCCCCGTGGGGAGTGACGGGCTTATTTCGGCAGTCTTCCTCACTGCACTCAGAGTCAAGCAGGCCTGACTGGGCGAGGGGAGGGAGGACTCTGGGAATCCCGATAATCATCTGGACATGGTCCACCACTCATCTCCATGGAGATGTCCTCCCATAGCCAAGGAGGTACCAGGAATATCCTGCCTACCACCCTCATCCTTTGCCTTTCTGCTCAGGGTCACTGCCAGGGCCTGGACAGAAGCGGATGAAGGCGGAGAAGTGGGGTGGGGACTGGTTTAAGCAGGGGGGCAGGCTGCGGTCCTCATCTGAGGAAGCTGTTTCCCAGGAAAGGTAGCCTTTAGCAGGGGAATCCCCAGTTCCACATCAAGGATGGAGAAGGGAAATTGACCCCGGCCTGTGGACAAAGTCTCCCCTTGATTGGACTAAAGGTTGATAGCTTGAGCTCCCTTTGGCTCTAAGAGATGCGAGTGTGACCACATACACATGAGGGTGTGTCTGTCATAGTTGGTGACAGACTGGAGGGACATGTTCATTTTTTTTAGTTCCCTGACCGAGGATTGAACCTGCACTCTCAGTAGTGAAAGCTCAGCATGCCACAAAGGCAGTGGACTGGCAGGGAATTCCAGGGGGGTGGGGGGTGGGGGTGGGCATATTCACACATGCACATTTACATGCTCACTCGCTCACTGACTAACACACTGAGGCACACTCACTTCACGTTCAATCCACCTATACTCATACATGCACTCTCAAACTCTGACGGTGACTCATCCACACTCAGGTGCTCAAACACGCCTAGATACACTCCTGTGCACCCAGCACATCCACATGCAAGCTCTGACACACACCTTCACCCCATGACCTCACACACACATACACTTTCAGCCATGCATGCTTAAGCACACATCAACACACTCACTCACACTTGAATACACATTTACCCAGCTTGAATACCCTCCTGTTTGCAGGCTGCCAGAAGCTACACTGTGCACTGAGTCTGATGTGGGTGGTGCTGAGTGTAGAGATAAGGGGTAAAGAGGTGGACATCATGGAGGTCAGAGTGTGGGCTTGGGGGAGCCTTTAGGTGTTGAGGTCACAACCCAGACATTCAGGGCAAGGGGTTAGGAAGCAGGAGCTTTAGAGCATGTGAATGAGAGTCTCAGTGGCTGGGCAGGGCACCCAGTAACTCCTGGCAAATACTTGCTGAAAGAGAGAACAGCAGGACAGACTAAAACTCCCCATTTCCAGCTGGTAGAGCTGCCTGTCTGTTTCACAGAGGTTTAGAATCTTGGGCAACCAGAGAGTCAGGGCCATCTCCGTCTGAACTCAGTGGCTCCACATTCTCACTGCCATCCTGCAGAGCCAGAGGCTGAGTCTCAAATGCAGGTGGCTGCAGACATAGAGAACGGACTTGCGGTTTCCCAGGGGGACAGGGGAGAGGAAGGGATGGAGTGGGAGTTTGGGGTTGGCAGATGCAAACTATTATATATATAGGATGATAAACAAAAAAGTCCTACTGCATCAGACAGGGAACTATATTCAATATCCTAAGATAAACCATTATGGAAAATAATTTTTTAAAAGCATTTGTATTTTCCTGGGGACTTCCCTGGTGGTCCAGCGGTTAAGAATCTGCCTTGCAATGTAGGGGATGTGGTTGGATCCCTGATCAGGGAGTTAAGATCCCACATGCCTCAGAGAATCCAAGCACATGTGCAGCAACTACTGAGTCTATGAGCTCCAGAGCCTGTGGGCCACAACCAGGGAGCCTGTGTGCTACAACCAGAGAGTCTGTGCGCCTCAAGGGAGGATCCTGCCTGACGTAAAGAAGATCGCATGTGCCACAGCAGAGACCTGGTGCAAATAAAGAAATATTTTTAAAAGTTTTGTATTTCCCAGCTTTCAGACTGTGAGAAATAAATATTTATTGTTGAAGTAAGAAAATAAATGAATAAATAAACACAGGTGACTTGCATGAAACTCCTGGGTCAGATAGTGCCAGTATAGACCTAGATCCCAGCCTCAGGGGATAAATTCTAAGCCCAGGGATACCTGACAGCAGAGAAGCCAACAATAAACTGCCTGGGAATGAATGGGAAGTGAGTAAATTCTGGCCTGTCCCGGGGATTTGGGCTCTAACCAGGAAACAGGGGGACCTGCTGAGGTCCTTTAAGGTATAGAAGGTCAAGGAGATATATAGAAACTCTGCAGAAAAGCTCCTAGAAAGGTCTCATGTGTAATGTAGTACCTCTGGTTTTTCTGCCAGAGGGGTTACATTTAATTTATTTATTTGTTTGCATATTATTTCATCAAATATCTATTGAAGATTTTTTTCATGCCAGGTTGTGATAGGTACCAGGATTACTATAATGAATAAGATACATATGCAAGATCAGATAGGAAGTCTCGATGCACAAAAGAGGAAATCTAACTCGATCTGGTTTGAGCAACTGTGGTGATTCATTGGCTCTGAAAAATCAGGGGGAAACTTCAGGTGAGGCTTCATCAAGTACTCACATTCACTCTGCTTTTCCTCTCCTCTTTCCATGGTGTCAGCCTCATCCTAGGCCTGGGTTCTCCTATGGTTTCAAAATACCTGGCAGGAGCAGGCTAGAGGGAGCATCTCTTTCATGGCAGTTGCAGCAAATATCCAGAGGCACACTCTGATTGGACCTGCTTGGTGTCATACCCAACCCTGAGTCACAAGCATGGCTCAGCTGATTAGATCAGTTTAACTCATATATTCCATCTCTGGCCTCAAAAGAGATGTTGGCTCCATCTGAACAAAATGGATTCCCAAATGGAAACGAAGACTCTTAGGAAAAGGGAAACCAGGGCCTACTAAATAGTTCCTATCCTCATGGAACGTAAAGACTAATTAATGGAGGAGACTACACATATAATTGAACAGATGAAATTGGGATTTGGGACATTTTACCAGAACAAAGGGCTTCCCAGGTGGCGCTAGTGGTAAAGAACTCACCTGCCAATGCAGGAGACACAAGTTCAATCTCTGGTTCAGGAAGATCTCCTAAAGAAGGGCATGGCAACCCACTCCACTATTCTTGCCGGGAGAATCCCATGGACAGAGAGTCTGGTAGGCTACAGTGCATAGGGTTGCAAAGAGTTGGACATGATTGAAGTGACTTAGCATGCACATATACCAGAACAAAACACTTCTATAGGACTGGATACATAATTTGTGGGGCCTATTCTAAAAGGAAAATGCAGGGCCCCTTATTAAAGAATTATTTAGAATTTCAAGACAGCAGCAGTATTAAATCAAATACAGGGACCTTCTAAGGCCTGAGTCACCTGTCCTTAAAGACAGCCCAATTCCTCTCTATTGAAACCTGAAGGAGAGAAGGAATCAGCCAGATGGGGTATTCTGGGTAGAGGTAACAGCTTGTGCAAAACCCTGGAGGCAGGAGGTCAAGCTCCCTGGAAAAGTTGGAAGGAATTCAGTTGTGGCTGGAGCTTAGAGTGCCAGATGAGATTGGAAAGTGGGTGGAGCTGGGGTCGGGTAGGAGCCTGGTCATGACGTATCTGGGAAACTGAAGCTTCCTAAGGCTATTGCTTAGTGGTCTCTGTAAGCCTATTCATCACCAAGTTAGGGGACAAGGAGGAGCCAGGTGGGTGCCAGACCCTGCCTTGGATGGAGTTCAGATGCACAGCAAACAGATCAGGAAAGTAAGGGAAGCATGATGAGAGGCCTGGGTGTCAAGAGGATCAGGCTGCTCAGAGATCCAAAGCAAGTTCCACCACCACCCTGCCTCAGTTACCCCTCAAGACCACAGAAGGTGTTGCATGAGATTATTTGGGTCTTAAATTCCTCTCTAGCTCTAGGATTCTGTGATTCTCTTCTGGGGTTCTTAACAGTCTTAGATGATGGAAGGAAGGCAGAAAGGAAGGGAGGGAGGGAAGGAGACAGGAAGGGAGGGAGGAAGGAAGGGGAGAAAGAAAGAGAAAGAAATCCCCTTTTTGTAGCAGGTCTTTATGTTAGTAAAACACTGCTGAAGGCTTGGGGAGATGAAGGGAGTTTACTTTGCACAAATGCATGCAAGTTGGGTATCAGACATTCTTGTTCTTGGAAACCACATTGGCTCCTCCCCAATGGTGATTTCTCACTGGCCCTTTATCCTACTTGGCAGCCTAGCCTCTGGCCACATCATGGGTTTCTTTCCCTTCTTACCTTCCCTCCTCACGTTCTCCCTCTAGATTGCTCACTGTACTCTAAACATTTTTGGCATTCAGCTGAGCAAAAAATCACTAGCATAGATTCTGCACTTTGCTTTAATGGAACTCACTCTCCTCAGGTTTTAAAAAGTAGTCTGCCCTCCTCCATTAAGGGTGTTCCCAGGTGGCACTAGTTAGTGGTAAAAGAACAAGTCTGCCAGTGCAGGAGACATAAGAGACACAGGTTCAATCCCTGGGTTGGGAAAATCCCCTAGAGGAGGGCATGGCAACCCACTCCAGTATTCTTGCCTGGAGAATCCCATGGACAGAGGAGCCTGTCGGGCTACAGTCTTTGGGGTCGCAAAGAGTCAGACACCACTGAAGTGACTTAGCACACATGCTCCTTCATTAAAAGGGAACAGAGCTCTCTCTCCATTGTGACTGCCATTTACTTGTCTGTCCTTGAGACTCAGCATCATGGAGACAGGAAACACAGGTTTTGTTGTAAAAGCTAGCCCCTCATTTGTTGCAAGAGGCTCCATAAATATTTGCAGGATGAATGAATGGGATTATCTAGACCGCGCCTTGCAGGCCATGTTCTTTTCTTTCTCCTTCCAGGGAACGGTTATGTCAAAGTATTAGAAGAGTTAGCTGTGGAAAAAACCAGTGGAAGCAACAAATCCTTGGCTATGACAGTTGTGGCAAAAGTTGCATTCTCCAAGGAAAGGGAGGCTGGGGATTCTTGGTGGGTCTCAGATGGGGCTGGATGTGTACCCAGGAAGGAGGAGGCCGCAATGACACAGAGGTTACTTGATGAGTCTGGGCATAGCCAAGAAGGGCACCCAGCCAGCCCCAGGAGCTTTGGCTGTGCCCAGAGATCTTATCTGAGTCTGACTGATGGGTCGGTACTGACTCATGGGACCTGAAGCCTAGGAAAGAGTTCTGATGTTGAAACAGGCCCAGAGAAGGGGGCAAGGTGGATATCTGTAGTTTGCCATCAGCACAGACATCACCACCCACACTTCCTGTTATGCCCCGGTCACCTTTATGGTTATCACTCATTTCCCACCCTGTCATTTATTTGCCACCCTCCTCACATCCCTGCATCCCAACTACTACTGCTCTTTCTTAACCATGCTGTCACTTGACCCAGTTCCTGTCACCTCTGAGTCCTCGGGACTGTCACCTCCTTTCCCCAGCCCCTGTTAGTTCACCGGCACTATCCATTTCTGTCTGCCCCCATCACGAACATCACCATCCTCCTGTCTCCCACCCCTCATCTAAGTCTCAAAATGGGCTTTCCCCTCTGCTGTAGACCTTCTCATCATACGCCCACTCTGAGCCTTTGCCCCTGCCTTTCTGGCCTCTGGTCTCCTCTGGGCTTCTGTATCTGGAATTGCCAAGCTCCTTACCTTTGCTCCCTGCTTTAGCCATGGGAGCTTCATTTCACTGTGTGTCTGGACCCTGGGGCCAGGTGCTTATTCCCAGAGTACTAGGTAGAGGCCGTGCCAGGAAGCCATGAGTCTTCTCTGTCTGCACCTATGTCACTTGGCAGTTCCTTCCACTCAGCCTACGCCTAAAATTTCCATGTATTAAATTGACTATTGGGAATTCCCTGGCAGTCAAATGGTTAGGACTTGGTGCTTTCACTGCCATGGGCCTGAGTTGAATCCCTGGTTGGGGAGCTAAGATCTCACAAGCCACATGGAGTGTCCAAAAATAAAAAAACTAACTAGACTATTTCCCTTTTTAAATTCATTGATGTTCTATACCTCAGACTATTACCTAACCCCCATGATACACTATATGCCCCAGTACTTTGATATGTAATACTTGTGATCAACTACTTCTTCGTATAATCATTTGTGTATCAGATAGTCTTGCCCACCAGACAGGACGCCCTGGCAGGGTGGTAGCTGTGTTTGTCTTGGTCATTGCCAGGTCCCCAAAGTCCAGTACAACGACTGGCTTCTTGTAGGGACACAATGAATGTCTGCTGACTGAATAAATACTGTTTATTGAGCACTTAGCTACAGGCACTGTGCTAAGTATGTACATATCCATGAACTTGTTCATTCCCTGTTGTATGTTCAGTGTCCCTTTTAATTTTGTTTACTTTTGAGCACTTCAAGAGCTTTTTAGCTGATTTGGCACAAGTGCTTCTGACAAAGTTCAAGCAGAGAAGCACATTTCCTGTTACTCATCAGAAAGTGAGGACACAGAGAAAGTCCGTTACTCCCAGAGCAGGGCAAAGAAAACTGCTGCTTGTAATGTCACCTCTTGATTTCATCTTTCTGCTCTCCAAAGGAGGTGGAAGAAGCAAGGGACTGATGGGAGGAGGGTACCACAAGAAGATCACTTCTGATCTCTGGAGAGCAAAAATTAGATCCTCTCCTCACATCAGAAACTAATGGTTTTTGAGGGAATTCCCTGGTGGTCCAGTGGTTACAATGCAAGAGCTTCGCTGGTAGCTCAGTCAGTAAAGAATCTGCCTGCAGTGCAGGAGACCTGGATTTGATCCCTGGGTTGGGGAGATCCCTGGAGAAGGAAATGGCCAGTACTCTTGCCTAGAAAATCCCATGGACAGAGAAGCTTGACCGGCTACAGTCCATGGGGTTGAAAGAGTTGGACACGACTTAGCAACTAAACCACCACGGGGAACTAAGATCCTGCAGGCTGTGTGACCTGGCCAATAAAACAAAATAAAAACAAAATTTAAAAAAAAATGATGGTTTTTAGAGGTAAATATACAAAGAGTTAAAGTAAACTTGGATGTTTTTCATATTATTTGTCCCTGTTAGTTCATTTTTGGGAATTTATCCTTGGGAAAATAATTGAAGATGTAGACAAAGCCTTTGCCCCCAAATCTTCACTGCAATGTTATTTTTACTATTGAAACATTGAAATACAAATATATATGTACCAATGGAAAAAAAATATAAAATTTAAAAAGCTGAAAACAAGCTGAATACCTAATGATAGAGAATAGATTAAATAAAGTATGGTTTGCCTCTTTGTTATTAAAATCATGGTTCTGAAGAGTTGAAAATTATTCTATAATCATGGCATTAGGTGAAAAAGGCTTTATACAAACAGACGTGTCCAGAATTGTTTTCAGTTTATGTCAACAGATTACTTAGAACAATTAAAGAATCAATAGGTATTTGTTGATTCTGAATTGTGAGAATTAATTTTTATGATGGAAATTATTACTACTTTTATAATAAAAGCTCTATGTTTGTAAAAGAAAACAACAACAGAAAGGCAAAAATAATGTTTTATGTGAATGTGTATTTTACAATCTTAGATTTTTATTATTTTTTAATATTTATTTATTTGGCTGTACCAGGTCTTAGTTGCAGCATGTAGGATCTTCCGTCTTCATTGTAGCATGCAGGCTCTTTAGTTGAGGCATGCGGGATCTAGTTCCCTGACCAGGGATTGAATTCAGGTCCCTTGTATTGGGAGTACAGAGTCTTAGCCACTGGACCACCAGAGAAGTCCCTAGATTACTTTTCTTTTTCCTTAAATTTTCTTTATTTTTTCCTTACATTATTTTTTCATTCACTAGATTGTAAATTCTATGAGGCCAGGCTCTTCTTCTTCTTGTCTATCTCTCAGCATCAGGCCTGAATGAAAGAATGATTAATAAAGTGTGAGTTAATGAGTTTCTTTTGCATCATCTCTCAATGTAATGGAGTCAATCAATATGGAGTCAGATTTGTTCTTCCCTATTACAATTCCCCACTGTCAATGTCCATTCCTCATCCTTGTGGTAAAGGGGTGGCAACTGCTCTATTTCCTGCTGAACAGGGGCACTGATGGGATGATTGTGGAACGGAATTGATCAGCTTGGGACTGGAAGTATTCCTGAATCTCTAGTTGGGCATACATGGCTTTTCTTTTTGTGGTTCCCAACACTTAGATAAGCACTCGAATACCCACATAAACTCTAGGATGTTCTGCCTTATGCTAGCTTTATACCCTGCCAAAATTTTATAGAAAGTGGGGGGCTATTTTCTTCTTTGGTTCTTTTCAAAAAGTGGCTGTCACCAGTATAGTGAAACTAAAGAGAAGAGCAAAAGTCATCATTACTTATTTGGTAAGAGGCTTGGCCAAAACAGCAATTTATGATCACAAAATCAAGTCTATTTTTCTTTGCTCCATCCAGTTTCTAGAGGAGTGAGTTTTACTTGGGTGTGGTGAATCCCTGGTCTTATCCCAGCTAATTTAATAGAGGAGTGAATGTTCATCAGGGCCTCATATCGTTCTGTCCACTTAGCAGCAAGCTGATGTTTGTGCTAAGTCACTTCAGTAGTGTCCAACTCTTTGTGACCTCATGGACTGTAGCCCACTAAGTTCCTCTGTCCAAGGGATGCTCCAGGCAAGAATATTGGAGTGGGTTGCCATGCCCTCCCCCAGGATGTTCAGGTCCTTGTTTTCTCCAGGTTTTGAGGAGACTATCCCTGGGTTGGAAGGGTTGTAGCACCACCTTAGTTGGGCAGGCAAATCTATAGGAAACAAAATCACAGGCAGAAGTTAGTATAGTCCCTAATGTTTTAACATAGTTGGCTACTGCTGAGTCCTTTAAAAGACATTCAGACTCCCCTGCCTGAGTAGACATTCCAGAATGGCCTACCATACAATATTTCAAGAGGGATTAATTTAAGTTTGCTTCTTGGAGCCACTCTAATCCATAACAGGGCAACTGGCAAGGGCTTATCCAAGTTAAATTAGTCTCCTGACATATTTCAGCAATGCTCTCTTTAGTGTAAACATAGACGAAACACATGATCCAGCAACCCTGCTCTTCACTGTTAACCAAGTGAAATGAAAGCTTCTGTGCACACAAAATTTGTAACTTGTGGTTTTATTCCCAAACCTAGGAAACAATTCAGATCAACTAGGGAACAGATAAATATACCATGAAATTTAACTCAGCAATAAATCACTGATAGGCACAAAAACATGGATAAATCTATTACTATGCCAAGTGAGAAAGGCTACACATTGTTTAATTCCATTTATAAGACATTTTGGAAAAGGCAAAACTATAGAGAAAGAAAACAGATTAGTAGTTACCTGGGGCTAGAGGTAGTTACGGAGAAGGCAATGGCAACCCACTCCAGTACTCTTGCCTGGAAAATCCCGTGGGTGGAGGAGCCTGGTGGGCTGCAGTCCATGGGGTTGCCAAGAGTTGGACACGACTTCACTTTCACTTTCACTTTTCACTTTCATGCATTGGAGAAGGAAATGGCAACCCACTCCAGTGTTCTTGCCTGGAGAATCCCAGGGACAGGGGAGCCTGGTGGGCTGCCGTCTGTGGGGTCGCACAGAGTCGGACACGGCTGAAGCGACTTAGCGTAGCAGAAGTAGTTAAAATTTGATAAAGGAAATAACACAAATCAACAGGAAAGGGAAAATGATGTCAATAAATGATGTTGGCAAAACAAGCTTTTCTTCTTTTTTTCCCACACCGCGCATCTTGTGGGATCTTTGTTTCCCAATCAGGGATTGAACACAAGCCCTTGGCAGTGAAAGCACAGAGTCCTAACCACTGGACAGCCAGGGAATTACCAGAGTGAGCTATTTGAGGAGATTAAAACAGTCCATTTTGTTTCTGTCTATGCCTCTACATCAGATGGTCAAAGAGGTAAGCAAACCACAAAGAAACAATGCGAGTTTGGTCATCTACCAAGCCCCAGTGCTGGGAATTGAGTATAGGAACCAGAGGCAGTAGAAGGGGTGGATATCTGGGCTTAGTGGCTGGAGTGGCTAGGATAGTAACAAATCCTCACTCTCATCTCATTCCTTTTTTAATTTTAATAATAGAATAGTTTTTTGGGGGGAGGTATCATTTTGCACAGTTTGTGGGATCTTAGTTCCCTGACCAGGGTTTAAACCTGGGCCCCTACCCCGGAATTCTCTTAACCACAGAATAGTTCTATTTGCAAGATTGTATGGAGCCATTCAAATGCCACCATTCCTCCGTGTTTTATTGTAAAATGATTGATCCTCTCTAACCATTAAAAGAATGCCTTTTTTGCCTTGGTATCAACCAACCAGGCTGAATTCTGGGCTGGACATTTTGGTGATTTTGGGAACCAAGCATAACCTTTCTTTTCTCCCTGGGAATGTCCCACTTTTGGACAAGAGCACAGATGGTTGTTTTTGCTGTTGTTCTTTTCCGTTCCTTTCCTCCATTTGATATCGTGAAAGTTTTCAACATCATTAAACTGATTTGGCTATAAATGGAGAAACAGTACCAAAACAGAATGAAATTAAAAACCCAAAGGACAAAAGAAAACCCTAAATAAACTCTCAAGTTTGCACTTGTGGTTTTACCTATCAACCCAACCCCTTGCAATGTGACTCCTTAGAGAGCTGTTGGATCCAGATCAGTGACACGGGAGACTGCAAAGAACATAATTAACACAGCAAGGGTGACAGTACATGGTACGCAGGGGCCCAGGATAATCCTACATAAACGCGGAGCTCCTAATATGGACTGTGACCACGCGTTATTCATCTTCCTCTGAGTCATGGATTGGGTTCATAGCTGAAACCAAACCACTTATCCACAATGCACCCCAGAGGACTTTCTTTAGGGATAGATGAAACATTCCCCATCTTGTAAAGATGGAAATGCAAGACGAAACACAAATGGTGCACACAAACGCTAGCATCTAAAGAAACAAAAGATGTGCGTGCTGAGTCGCTTCAGTCACATCTGACTCTGTGCAACCCTATGGACTATAGCCTGCTGGGCTCCTCTGTTCATCAAATTCTCCAGGCAAGAATACTGGAGTGGGTTGCCATGCCATCCATCAGGGATCTTCCCGACTCAGGGATTGAACCCATGTCTTTTATGTCTCCTGCATTGGCAGGTGGGTTCTTTACTACTAGCAACACCTGGGAAGCCCCAAAAAGAAAAATAGGAACTGGTCCACAAATATGGTGAATGTCCAGCAATTATTTCCTCTCTCCGACAGAGTACTCCACTCAAATACAAACAGGCTGGCTAATTTCTGAGGAAAAAGCCCCAAACAGAGAGGAATAAAGTTTCTAGCTGTAAACAGCAAAGTAGTTTACCCTACCGTCCGGAGCCCTTCCTTGTTCCAACTGTCAGGCACTGGGGCAGTTACAGCTGCTTCAGAGAATTCTGAAGGGAAAATCCTCAGGGCAAGTGATCCCAGTAGCTGTTGAGCCTTACTTGAAAATTCCCCACTGGGGCTGGCTGGCCGAGAGCCGCAAGGTTCCTGTTCGACTTTGCCAAAATTTGTTACTGATTCCAAGGCTGTACTATTCGCCACATGACAGGCCGATCAATCGAGAGACAAGCAGCAACTTTATTTGGAAAGCCAGCAGACAGAGAAGATGGTGGACTAGTGTCCCAAAGAACCACCTTGCCTGGGATTGGATGCTAGTTTCTTTCATGGGGCAAAAAGGAGGAGGTGAGGAGGTAAAATTTAAAAAAGGTGATGAGTTATTATAAATATTTCCTCGTTCCAGCCAGACTCTAGAGGCGATGTGTTAATTTCTTCTTTCCTGCAGCTATTCACAGGTAGGCCTGGTCAGGATGGGATGCTTCCTGTGAGCTAAACAAAGATATTTTAGCTTAAACTCAGGCAGAAAGGCAATGTTCTCAGAGATGGATCATTATATATACTTTAAGCTATAGGTGCCATCATTTTAGCGATTGTTGTCGCTTAGTCACTAAGTCGTGACTCTTTGTGACCCCAAGGACCACCAGGCTCCTCTGTCCGTGGGATTTTTTCAGGCAAGAATACTGGAGCGGGTTGTCATATCCTTCACCAGAGGATCTTCCGGACCCAGGAATCAAACTCGCATCTCCTGCATTGGCAGGTGGATTCTTCACCCCTGAGCCACCAGGGAAGCCCATCCGGTCCCACCACTTCATGGGAAATAGATGAGGAAACAGTGGAAACAGTGTCAGACTTTATTTTTCTGGGCTCCAAAATCACTACAGATGGTGACTGCAGCCATGAAATTAAAAGACGCTTACTCCTTGGAAGGAAAGTTATGACCAACCTAGATAGCATATTCAAAAGCAGAGACATTACTTTGCCAACAAAGGTTCGTCTAGTCAAGGCTATGGTTTTTCTTGTGGTCATGTATGGATGTGAGAGTTGGACCGTGAAGAAGGCTGAGCACCGAAGAATTGATGCTTTTGAACTGTGGTGTTGGAGAAGACTCTTGAGAGTCCCTTGGACTGCAAGGAGAACCAACCAGTCCATTCTGAAGGAGATCAGCCCTGGGATTTCTTTGGAAGGAATGATGCTAAAGCTGAAACTCCAGTACTTTGGCCACCTCATGCGAAGAGTTGACTCATTGGAAAAGACTCTGATGCTGGGAGGGATTGGGGGCAGGAGGAGAAGGGGACGCCAGAGGATGAGATGGCTGGATGGCATCACTGACTCGATGGACGTGAGTCTGAGTGAACTCCGGGAGCTGGTGATGGACAGGGAGGCCTGGCGTGCTGCGATTCATGGGGTCACAAAGAGTTGGACATGACTGAGCGACTGATCTGACCTGATCTGATTCAGAATACAAATGTAATAAATGTAATAAAATGTAAATAAAATAAAATGTAATAAAATTATATTTTATTTAATGTAAAATAAACATATCCCGTATGGAGTCAGATTTGTTCTTCCCTGCTACATCACTAATTTTCACTTTAATTCTTCAGAGTAACCCCTCCTTACACAAAAAGAGTGTTTGGGGCGGGGGTTGCCTTGATCAACAAAACCAAAAAACCTTCATACGTGTGATGGCACTTTTAAGAAGACATGTGATGCTACAGGGCAACTAAGCCCACATGTCTCAACTACTGAAGTCCTCACGCCCTAGATTCTGTGCTCCACAACAAGAGAAGCCATTGCAACGAGAAGTCTGCACAACGCAACTAGAGATTAGCCCCAACTTGCCACAATTAGAGAAGGACTGAGCATAGCAAAGACCTAGTACAGCCAAAAAAAGAAAAAAAGCAATGTGAATTTGAGAAACTCTTATCAGAAACATGAAAATAAGGCTTGATGATACACTGAGCCTATGCCTCCTCTTTTGTTCCCATCTCAGAGAGGCACACCACCCCCACCAGAAACATGAAAGTCATTGCAGGCTTCAGGCTCCTACACCCTCAGAGTCAGTCTTTCACAAGCTGGATCACTTTTTCTGTCCCTAATGCTACTCCCTTTGTTCCAACCACCACCATCTCCTGCCTTCAGTACTGTGTGGTTGCTCAGTGGCTCAGTTCACTACTGCAGCTGCCTCCTAACCTGTTTCTCTGCTTCCCACCTCAAATTCATGCCTTCTGAGCTCTAGTCACGCTCAACTTTCTAATACACTACGCTAAGCATGCCACTCTCCTGTTTACGGCCCTTCAGTGGCTCCCATCACTCTCAGGAACAAGTAGAAAGCAGTTCACAGTCTGGCTCAGACTCACCTCTCTCCCACCATCATACTCCCGTCTACTCCAGTTGCATAGAGTTTTGCTCTTAGCATTTCCCCATGCTCCCTCTGGTTCTTGGCATGAGTTGTCTCTTCTCCAGGGGAAATAATGCTTTTTCTGGTCCACACTCCTTTGCCTGGCTAACTAACTCTTTCTCATGTCTCAGTTGTTAAAGTGAATGTCCCTTCCTCCAGGAAGGCTTTCCTGGTGCTATCCTCCCCCCAGCTTGATTAGGTGCCCCTTTCAACCCCAATGGGCTTTCGTACTTATTACCTCTGATACCTGCATTGTCACTTCTTGTTTGTCCATCAGCTACCCTACAAGTCTTGTAAGCTCTCTGGCGCCGGGCCATGACTTGTTTTCCATGGCAGGTCCAATACCCAACAACTGGTAGGCCTTCCATGGCTGTTGAACAAATGAGTAATGAATAATGAATGAATCAAGTACCCTTGAAGGAACGGATTTTTAAAAAAATTTATTAATTACTTGGCTGCATCAGGCTTCTCTTGTGGCTCAGCTGGTACAGAATCTGCCTGCAATGGCAGAGACCTGGGTTTTACCCCTGGGTTGGGAAGATCCCCTGGAGAAGGGAATGGTTACCCACTCCAGTATTTGGCCTGGAGAATACCACAGACTGTATAGTCCATGGGGTTGCAAAGAGTTGGACACGACTAACTCACATGCGAATGACTTTCACTTCACATCAGATCTTAGTTGCAGTACTTATGGTCTTCATTAGTCATGTGGGATTTTTCGTAGCGGCCCACGGACTTGCTAGTTGTGGCGTCGGTGCTTGGTAGCAGTGGCCTGCTGGCTCCAGAGCACTTGGGTTTTAATGGTTGCGGCCCTCGGGCTTAGTTGCTCTGTGGCATGTGGAATCTTAGTTCCCTGACCAGGGATTGAACCCGTGTCCCCTGCATTGCAAGACCAATTCTTAACCACTGGACCACTGGGAAAGTCCCAGGAACTGATTAATACTTTTTAAGATGCTTAGAAGTTGACATTCAGAAAAAAAAGATGCCCTTGAAGGATCCATAAATTTTCCAAAGGGGATGAAATTGTCTTATGATTTAAGAAATAATGTGAATTTCATAGGCAAGAATTTGGGAGTGAATGTGTAGTTAGAAAGAGTGGTGTACTGGGTGGAGGGGCAGGCGGGGATTGGGAGCAATCTATCCCTTCTGTGGTGTTGGGAAGACTCTTGAGAGTCTCTTGGACTGCAAGGAGATCCAACTAGTCTATTCTAAAGGAGATCAGCCCTGGGTGTTCTTTGGAAGGAATGATGCTAAAGCTGAAACTCCAGTACTTTGGCCACTCATGCAAAGAGTTGACTCATTGGAAAAGACTCTGATGCTGGGAGGGATTCAGGGCAGGAGGAAAAGGGGATGACAGAGGATGAGATGGCTGGATGGCATCACCAACTTGATGGACGTGAGTTTGAGTGAACTCCGGGAGATGGTGATGGACAGGGAGGTCTGGCGTGCTGTGATTCATGGGGCTGCAAAGAGTCAGACTCGACTGAGCGACTGAACTGAACTGAACCGATCCCTTCTGTTGTTTAGTTGCTAAGTCATGTCCAGCTCTTTGCGATCCCAAGGACTGCAGCACATCAGGCTTCCCTGTCCTTCACTCTCTCCTGGAGTTTGCTCAAACTCATGTCCATTGAGTCTGTGATGCCATCCAACCACCTCATCCTCTGTCACTGCCTTCTTCTCCTGCCTTCAGTCTTTACCAGCATCAGGGTCTTTTCCAATGAGTTGGCTCTTTGCATCAAGTGGCCAAAGTATTGGAGCTTCAACTTCAGCATCAGCAGTATTTTATTACTGACATTGTTCAGAATTGTTGCTACTGCTCATAATAAGAAGCATACTGACTTTTAGTCAGTTTGATTGCTTTTCAGTTCCCAGTGGGTCATGCGTCCCCCTATTGTTTGTCCCCAGGGAGGGCTGCTCCCACCCCACCCCCAAGTAGTATGCCACTGGTAAGAACCCTGATTACTGGGTAAACTGGTTTATTTTCCTCCCCTCCACAGTGAACTGGGAGTGATGTCAAAGGTATCCAACTTATCAAAACTCTACAGGGCAAGGTGGTCCTCTGCCAGGGTTCACTCTGGCCTGTGACTCCTCTGTCACCCCCAGCTTCTTCGGGGAAGCCCTCTGAGTCTCCTGGCTAGTGGCTGTCCATGGCAGGGAGGCCCTTCCTGCCTCCTTTCTGCATAGGATCCAGCCCTGAATCTTGTCTTGTCCCTGCCACTAGCCAGCCTACCCTGAGGCCTTGTGCTGGCTCTCAAGGTCCACACTCTCAAGACCCTCTGGGGGGCCTCACTTTGCTCACTCATAAAACTGGGGCATTTGATGACCTGTTCCTCTCACTGACCTGAGTGAAGTATTCTACCACAGGGAACTGGCTACGTTGGGTGTATTGGCCAACAGGATAGAAGACAAGTCTGGACAGGTGGACAGTGGAGCCTGGGCCCCAGGATGGGGTGTGTGTGCAGGTGTCACAGAGCGGGGTGGGAAGGGGTGGATCCCAGGCAAAGGTCGAAGATGGGAGAGGTGGCTCCAGCAGGTCAGCTGACCCTGCTTGGTGACAGCCTTCAGGAACTGCAGAGACACTAGCTGGGCTGGGCTAGATCCTGGCTCTGCCCTGGAGTTGGGGAGGGGCTGGGGATGGAGAACAGCCCCTTGGGTGAGGTCAATTCTAGGGTGGGAGCCAAGGTCCCTTTCTGGGAAGCATAGGTGGTGTCATGAAAGCAAAAGGGATTTAGGTGCAACTATAGGAGGGGCAGGTGATGGTGGATCAAGGAGGATGAAATGTCTCTACTTGGGCTGCTTCCCAGGAGGGTGGGGAAAATTCCTCCCGCCCAGCCCTGCCGGGAGAGCACTGTCTTGTTAGAAGGCAGGGGAGCTAGACAGGATGACCTGGGAGACAAGGTAGCTTGCAGCTCAGAGCCAGGGCTTGGGGGACTCGAAGTTGAAGAGGAAGCCCTGGGACACCTCAGGCTTGGTTCAGATGCCTGCGAGGCCTGGACCTTGGCTGTTCCTCTGAGAAATGGGAACAATCTCCTTGGTACTTGCCTACCAAAGACAAAGCATCCACTGACTTGGTCATCAAAGACCAGGGAGTCTCTCTTATAAATTCCTTCTCAAGTTTTGGGGAGCTGAGAGAAAACTCAGTTGAAATTTGGGCTGAGTGAGATGGAGAATGGGGAGACTGGACCCACTGGGGCAGCCGAATGCTTTAGAATACAAGTAGCCTGATGAGATATCCCAACCCAAAAGCCTCCACAACAACTAGGCAGCATTCTAATCCTGCCTTCCCAGACATTCTGATCAGATCAGTCGCTCAGTCATGTCTGACTCTTTGCGACCCCATGAATTGCAGCACGCCAGGCCTCCCTGTCCATCACCAACTCCCAGAGTTCACTCAGACTCACGTCCATCGAGTCAGTGATGCCATCCAGCCATTTCATCCTCTGTAGTCCCCTTCTCTTGCCCCCAATCCTTCCCAGCATCAGAGTCTTTTCCAATGAGTCAACTCTTCACATGAGGTGGCCAAAGTACTGGAGTTTCAGCTTTAGCATCATTCCTTCCAAAGAAATCCCAGGGCTGATCTCCTTCAGAATGGACTGGTTGGATCTCCTTGCAGTCCAAGGGACTCTCAGGAGTCTTCTCCAACACCACAGTTCAAAAGCATCAATTCTTCGGCGTTCAGCCTTCTTCACAGTCCAACTCTCACATCCATACATGACCACAGGAAAAACCATAGCCTTGACTAGACGAACCTTTGTTGGCAAAGTAATGTCTCTGCTTTTGAATATGCTATCTAGGTTGGTCATAACTTTCCTTCCAAGGAGTAAGCATCTTTTAATTTCATGGCTGCAGTCACCATCTGTAGTGATTTTGGAGCCCAGAAAAATAAAGTCTGACACTGTTTCCACTGTTTCCCCATCTATTTCCCATGAAGTGATGGGACCGGATGCCATGATCTTCGTTTTCTGAATGTTGAGCTTTAAGCCAACTTTTTCACTCTCCACTTTCACTTTCATCAAGAGGCTTTTTAGTTCCTCTTCACTTTCTGCCATAAGACATTCTGAACCCAGGGCTTAAGCCTCTCTCATCAATCCTCTTTCCTAATCCTGTTTCTTTGCTCCAGGGTTCTTCCCCAAGGCTCCCCAGCCCCTCACTGCTCCCTTCCATGAATATTTATCCAGCATCTGTTATTTGCCAGGTATTTTCTAAGCCCTTGGAATTTGGAGGTGAATGAGATTGTTGGTCCTTGGGTAAAACAGCAGGAAAGTGAGGTAGTTTAGGATTTACTGGCTATGGGAGAGAGCCCAGATGGCTGTGGGAACTCAGAGAAGGCACATATCCAGCCCGGGGGCAGTTATGGCCAAGGTATCAGGGACCCTGAGTCTGGAAGGGTCAGTGGGCGTTTGCCAGGGAGGCTGTGGTGTGGGGGACAGCAGAGGTGGAGGCGAGGGTTCTGGAGCCACTTCAGCAGGCTCACAAGAGCCAATTGTTACATCGTCAGGAATTTGGCAAACCCCTTGTTAAACACAGCTATTATTAAAAATTAAATTATATAAATGTGTAATCACAGAAATTATTTTTAAAACAAAAGTAATAACTAATCAAACTCATTACTTCCTAATCGTTAGGTAGGTAGAATAGGGAAAAGGAGTCCAAAATGGCGGTGGCTAAAAGACAAGGAAGGGAAAAGCCTGCGAAAATAGAACAAAAGAAGATCCGAGGACCGGAGTGAGGACCTCAGGTAAAACAAACAACACTCCTGGCTGGCCCAATTTACATAGGACAGGCCCAGGGAGAGATAAACATATAAACAGAGGAGCCAAATCTAGCTCTCTCTCTCTCTCCCGCACTGGGGCGCTCTTCTCCTCGTGTCTTTGGATCGACATGCCCTCACGCCTCGAAGATGGATTTTCCTGCTATCTTCTAAATAAAATAGAGCTGTAACACTGAGCTGTAACACCGATTTGTCTAAGAGCTATAACATGGTCCTTTTGAGACCTGAGAGCTATAACACGGTCTATCCAAGACCCGAGAGCTGTGACACGCCGAGGGGGCTTTAATGTCCGTCACTCCAAATCTTTGTTGTGACGAGACAAAGAGCCGAGGAACATAACACTTGCATGACACTAATCATTATTACATCTTACTTTTTTCTTCTTCCTTTTTTTTAACCTGCGCTGGGTCTCCATTGCCATGCAAGGGCTTCTCTCAGGTTGCGGGGAGTGGGGTCTACTCTCCAGTTGCAGTGCTCAGGTTTTTCATTGCAGTGGCTTCTCAAGTTGCAGAACATCGGCTCCAGGGTGCATGGACTTCAGTAGTTGTGGTACATGGGCTCTAGAGCACAGGCTCAGTAGTTTAGTTGCCCTGTGGCATGTGGGATTTTCCAGGACCAGGGATTGAATCTCTGTTCCTGCTTTGGTAGGTGGATTCTTAACCACTGCACCATCAAAGAAGTCCACATTTTATGCTCTTGAGGTTATTTATATCTGTTGAATATTTAAAGTGGAGGAGCTACATAATGGTGTACTGCTGCTCATCTCTACATTAGTAGTTTGATAACAGCCATGGTCGTAGTATTTGCATCATTGAAAAAATATTTTACTTTTATTCTTTGGCTACACCATGCAGCCTATGGGATCTTAGTTCCCCAACCAGGGATTGAACCTGGGTCCTTGGCAATGAGAACAAGGAGCCCTAACCACTGGACCAACAGGTGATTCCTTGCATCATTGAAACTGAATGACACTATACAGCAGGGCTTAATCTGCGATTTTGTTGATTATATGGACCAGAGGTTAACACACTGCAGCTTGCAGGTCAAATCCATCCTGTGAGCTAATAATGGTTTTTATATTGTTTGATGGTTAAGAATATTTTGAAACATGAGAAAATTCAAATTGCAGTGGTCACAAACGAAGTTGTGTTGGAACACAGCCTCGTGCATTTGTTTGCATACGTGGCTGTTTTCACACTGTCATGGCAGAGCTGAGTAGTAGAACAGGGATTGTACGACCCAGAAAACCTAAAATATTCATCATTTGACCCTTAACAAAAATGTTTATTGATCCCTTGTCTAGACTTAAGAAAGTGATAGAAAAAACATTAATGCAGATGAAACATGAAAGTTTGTCATGTCCTAAGCCATTATGTTGTGAATAGCACAAAATCCTAGGGATATATTCTTCCAGTATCTGAAAACCACCATCCAATTCAGCAAAAAAGATCATATGTCACTGGTGAATGACTGATGCTTCAATACATCTTTATTCTTTTACTTTTGTCCTTCTCTTTAATGTAAATGAAAATTATCAACCAACACTTATGATGAAACTGTGCTCCTTAGTCAATGATGTGAATGACTTTTTGCAGAATTGAATTGTAATCAAGCCTTTGTTCCTGATCTGATTTTGTCAGATCCTGAATGAATTGCAACCACAGGTTAGCTACAGATAGAGGGTTGGTAAAAATCAAAGAGAGCATTCTATCGAGCAATTGATGCTGTAGAATTTTCAATAAAGAACACTGCATACTTTAATAGTATGTAAGTCTTGTACTATTTTATAACTTTGTACCAATAAAATTTGTAATAGATTTGTGTACATATATAGACATACACATTATTTTTAGAAAGCCAGGTGTTAGGCATTTACCAGCACACGGTGGGACAGAGAGTTCAGGCAGAAAAGGTCCAAGGGAGACCAGGTGCTCAGGGCAGAATGAGAGGGGAGATGGTGAGGCTCGAGCACTGGGATAGATGTGCGGGACTTTGTGAGCAGGGCTCGGGAGCCAGACACCATCCTGAGGCATTTGAGGAGCCACAGAAAGAGTTTGAGTGCAAGAGAGATCCCACTGGATTTGTGTTTAGATCATGTTGATCAGCTGTGTGAAGACTGGAATGTTAGGGACAGCTTTCAAGGCATTGGATTCGTGGAGGGAGGGCGAACAGTAGCAGCAAAGTCTCAGCACTTACTATACACCAGGCCCTCTCTCGAGCACTTCGTATGTGTTATTACCTCCCTTTCCCAGATGAGGAAACTGAGGCCCAGAGAGATTAAATAACTAGTAAGTGGCAGAGTTGAGATTTGAACCAGGAGTCTGATTTCAGAGCCCGCAATCTTAGTCACTACATATGTTCAGACAAGAAAGACAGCAAGACTCGGAGTGATGTTTCTTAATGCATGTACAAAGTTGATAAATATTTACAGATATGCTTGGCAGATAGGAGGAACTTGAGGAAATTCTTCAGACCCAGCAAGACTTGACTTGCTGATAATGGGGTATGAGGAGCCAGAGTCAGTGGACCTTATCAGCTCCCTTCATCCCATGGACAGTACACTGACTGGGGCTGCTCTGACCTCCTGTTCCTCCCTCTGTCCTCAGGGAGCCCCCAGTCTCAGGGACAGATTTCTGGACAGGCACACACATGTGGGACAGAGCCTGAATGGGCCTAGAGTGGGGTTCTTGGCTCCAGTGTACTCAAGCTCAGAGGAGTAAGAGGTGTGAATTATCATCAGCAGGAAGGGCTTCCATGGAGGTGGCTTGGGATTTGGATGGAGAGGGGAGATGGGTCCTGTTGCCATTGTGGTTTTTCTCCTTGGACATCTGTATTTAACAGCAGGAGTTTGATGGAGCCCTTGATACACAGCCAATTCAGCTGCAGATACACACATTTCAAAGGCCTAGAGGTGTCTTCCTGGCAAGAGTTCTGGCTCAGGGTGTGGGCAGGAGGTAAAAAGGGTGGCAGTGGAGTGTTGGGGGGGTACTATAGGTTGGTGTCAGGGCGGGCCCCACATGGGGTGTTGCTTCCTTGAGGCCACAATTGTCAGCTAGGGGCTCCCCATCATGCTGGCTCAGCAGGTCCCACAGGGTGACAGGTGACTCACCCTCACCTTAACATGACCCTGGTAGAGGTGGGTGGGGGGGGTATGTGAAATGGAACTGTGTATTTATCCACATGGGGGTACATGAGTCTGAGGTGTGTGGTCCTGGCCGATGGTGCACCCAGGCCATGTGGGCTGTCCAAAGATGTGGGCCACAGGGGCAGAGGATGTGCCTTGAAGGTTGGGGGGTGGTGGTGGTGAACACACAGCTCTTCCAAGAGTACATGAGCATGGGTGCAGGTGGTGGTGCATCTTTGGAGGCTGGTGAGCCATTGGAGGAGGTGGCCTGGGTGGTGGCAGGCGAGGAAGCTCCCAGGCAATGGCTCATCACCCATGAGGATGGCCTGGCTGGGCTAGATGATGACACCAGGCACTCTAAGTCTGTGATGATGGTGGTGGCTTCCCTGAGCTTATCCATTAAGCTCCTCACTGCAGGCCAGGGTGGTTCCCCCATCCTAACCCCAAGAGGGCACACACCCCTCCTCCACAGACGACAGGCAGGCAAGAGGCAGGTAGTGTGAGCATCCAGCTGGGGCTTCCTCTCCCCCCTGATGTGGGAGGGAGACATGAAGATCCCAGTGATGTCTGGTCTGCTGGGGTGTGGGGAAAGCACAGCGACCCCAGGTTGCCCGTGCCCCACGTGTGTGTGGTTCTGTGTGCACTGGCACGCAGCGTGCGTGTGTATCCACGTCTGGGTGTGCTGGCCCTGTCCTGGCACCTGGAGCCTAGTGCCACCTTCCCATTGAGTTCCACGATCTGAGAGATGCTTGAAGTGAGGCAAGGAGCCTGGGCTGGGAGCCAGGAAGCCTGCGTTCTACCCCAAGTGCTCTTAGTGACTGGAGAGGTCCCTTTATTCTCTCTGGGGCTCAAGTTGTCCTTTGTAAAAGGTGGAGGGGCCATAATCCCTATGGTGCCCCCTCACAGGCTGTAGAGTGAAAGATTCTCAGGGAGGTGTTTGGGAGGTCAGGAAGGTTTGGTTCTAGGGGCTTCACAAGGGGAATACTCAATTGATTGACCAGAGGTGGAAGGCAGGGAGCAATTTCCAGAGAAATTGCCTTCCTCCTTTAAAGGGGGTATTCAAACCTCTTAAAGAAGTGAGATGTTTAGAGTTCTGGGGCTGAACTTCAAAACAAATTAACTGTTACAGGCCAAGACCTGCCTGTGGTGAGGCTGGGAATGTCTGTCTACTCATCCTTGCCCCTCCCAGCCCTGCTTGCCAGCTGGGGTAGGGGGTGGGGGGATGAACAGCAGATTCCCCCAGACTGAGGCTGGGAACAGGCTCACAGCCCTCCCCTCTCCCCTCCATCCCCCCACCCCACCCCACCCCACCCACTCCCAGCTTGGTGTCTTTCAGGCTCAAACTCGGGACCTTTTCATCCTGGGGCTTAGCCACAGCAAACAGCATAAAGTCAACAAAACAAGAAAGGAAGCATCACAGGTGAGGTGGAAAAGAAAACTTGGAAGCCACAATAAAGGTGTGTGGGCTGAGCTGGAGTGAGCCGTGTGTCTCTCCTAAGAGCAAGACCCTGGGGCTAAGGCTGGCCCAGCCAGTCTCTCTTGGGTGTGGAAGGAGGGGGCTCCAGGGTGGCACCCCGAGTGGACTCAGGCCCAAGGAATTAGCTTAGGCCGCCAGCAAGGGCCGCTAGTGCCATGTCTCATGAATCCCGTTAAAAGCGTGTGATTGGGAGGGGGACAGAGTTAGATACCGCCCCCCCCTCCACCCAACCCCACTGAAGCCTAGGCTAGGCTGCTGCAGCTGCTGTGGAAAGCAGCTTAGAGGCTAACTGGGGGCCAGGGCTGTGGGTGGAGCAGGAGTGGAATAGGCTGGCACTGGAGCCGGAGTGAGAAGCTCCTGGCTGTTTGCCTTGCCTGGCTGTTTGGCCCGGGGCTCGGGTCTTGGAGCCATGAATTCCTGGGGATGCCCAAGACATCCCCTCATCCCACTCCACCCATAGGCATAGTCACCTTCCCTGACAGCCTAATTTCTCTTCCACTCGGGGCAGGGGGAGCTCTGTTCCCTCGATGTACATTTATTGTGCACCTGTTCTGCGGGGCACGCTATGCAGGCTGGGGCATCCCCAGAAGGCTGCCTGCCCAAGACCTCTCACCCCTGCATCCCCCTCTTCTCAGAGAGATGGCTGTCTGTAGATCCAGCCAGCGATTGCCGATTGCCGAGTGCCTGGGGCAAGTCCCGATCCCTCCCCTGGGTTGAGAAATGGGGGCTGGCAACCAGGAAGTCAAGTCCTGGTTGAGAGCTGAGAGGCCGAGATTTAATGGGAAGAGCTGGATGGAGCAACTTGAGATCTGGGTGGAAGTCTGTGGGCTTTGGTCTTATTGTCTGCCTGCAGAATGAGCATAGTATCCTTCTCCATCCCATCCCCATGCCCATAGCTCTGCAGGCTTTGGCCCTGGAGTCAGACAAGAGTCAATAAGGGCAGAAGGGGTGGGGTGTAGGGTCCCTTTCCTCAAAGAGACATCCTCTCCACCACCCACAGAGTGTTTACTCCCCAGCAGGGACTCACCACCAACTCAGTCTATTCTCCCAGCCACCCTTCTAGGTAAGGACGGGTAACTTCATCATACAGAGGAAGACACCCAATTAAATATCTTGCTCAGAAGCACCCAGTACCAATTAAGAAGTCAAACTGGATACAAGCTCAGGACTGCTGGCTATAAAGTCTGAGTTATGAATCACAACTCACCAGGTGGATAGGGGGAGCCACCCCTGAACAGCCAAAGCCCACACCAGCCCCATGCTCAGACTCTTGGCCAGGAGGTCCCTGGGTTTTTCACTGCCTTGTTCTGCCACCACCTCACTCTTTCATCTTC
Organism: Bos indicus x Bos taurus; assembly: GCF_003369695.1. Classification (NCBI taxonomy): domain Eukaryota; kingdom Metazoa; phylum Chordata; class Mammalia; order Artiodactyla; family Bovidae; genus Bos; species Bos indicus x Bos taurus. The sequence continues at coordinate 75,129,274 of NC_040083.1, read as the reverse complement.
TCATGAAGTGTCCCTCTTTCTGACTCCCCTCTTTGCTCTGATTAACTCAGTAACTGAGCCACCAACATTAATTAAGACTCTTGTTTTCTGTGGATTAAGAATTTGCTGCTCCGAGCTTTTCCTTTTAAATGCTTTAGTGTAAAAGGATTTTGATATTGACTCAAGTAGAAATTAAAGGATGGAACCAGAAGGCAAATGGGGAACTTAACAGTGGTGGGACCAAGCTGCCACCCTCTAAACCCACTGACTGGTCAGCATCAGTGAACTTGGGACAACTAGACATTACATGCCTCTGGATGAGGTACAGTGGGTAGCCACATGGCACTGTCCACAAAGGAGTCAATCCCTGCTAAATTGATCCTAAATAAAATCACACAATATGGAGCTTCCTATATATTCTTAAAAAAAAAAAAATACAGAGAAGAGAAAGAGCTAAATGACACCACAAGGAAGCAAACACAAACCCTCAACTGTGACTTCCTATTGAACCATATTAACTCAACAGGGACAGCGATGGGAACAGAGTGTGAACAAAACAAAGGGGAACTGCTCATGTTTAGGATGACATTTACCCCAGTGCCACATGATCTTGTTTGGAGCCTGACTCAAACAAACCAACAAATTAAGACATTTGGAAACAACGTGGGTACTTGATAATTCCATGGAATTGTTCATTTTGTTAGGCATGGAATTGTGATTATGTAAGAAAACGTTTATAGGTTTTAGAGATGAATACTGAAGAATGCAGACGTGAAATGACATACCAGCTGGAATATGTTTTAAAAGACTTCATAAAAAAGAAAAAAAAAAAGTCTGTGACACCAGAGTGCCAAAAGGTTGATGATTTTATGGCATGATGGTTATATGGAGGGTCATATACTACTTTGGTAATGTTTGAAATTTTCATTTAAAATGCTTTAAAGGGGTATGGAGCCTGTCTCCAAATGTTGAGGTTGGGTATCTGAGCTGGTCTGACAGCTGGAAATTCATCTCTGTCCAGTCTAGTGCCTCCATCTCAGCTTCTCTGACATCCGAGTAGCTGGTGGGAAGCCTTGTTTCGAACTGAAATACAGTGTGTTGTCCTCGAAATGGCCCTCTGGGTCAGCCTCACCGGGCATAGGTGGCCCCTCTTTCAGCTCTACTCTCTGTAATCAGTGAAGCCTTTCTGACCTCCATCCTCGTCTCTCCTGCCATGGAAACCTTGTCCAATGATGTCCAGTCTTGGGACTGAGGGATATCAAGAGGAGAGCTCAGAGTTGTGGGCATAAGGGGGGGGTAGGCCCTGGTCCTGTTGCATTGGGGTGGGAAGGTGAAGGCGGAGCTCCTGCCCCCAGCCAGATGAGATGAGAAGGGGCACAGAAGGTGAGGCCAGCTCTCTGGGTTCCCTCCTTGGTGTGGGATAGGGCAACAGAGATACCTAGACAATCAACAGAGCTGAGCAAGCTGTAGTTTGTCTCGGGAAGGTCTCTCCCCAACCTCTGCTGACTCTTCTAAATTTACTCACCTGCTGCTGCTGCTAAGTAACTTCAGTTGTGTCTGACGCTATGCGACCCCATAGACATGTCCTCATTTCCTTCCTGCAGTTCCATCCGATGGCAAAGTCAGCCATCATCTTATCAAACAACCCCTCCTGCAGTGAGCACTGCTAATTCTGCATCGAGGGGAATAACACTGCTGGGGGTGGTCTTCCATCCTTGTCTCCCCATCCTTGTCTCTCCCATGCAGAGATGCGTTAGGGCATCCTCAGGCTGGGCAAGGAGCCAGGACATCTGGACTTGACTCACTCTGAACCCTGGGCTATGCCAACAGCAGAAGAGACTGTGTCTGCCTGCTCAGTCCAGTCTGGCTCAGCCTGCCCCCCAGGGGGCCAGCATGGGCATGGGCAGACCCTTCTTTGATTCTGGGAGAGGCCCAGGAACTAAGGATGACCCATCCCACCAGGGGAACCCCTGTGTTCCATCAAGCCTTCCCGGGCTCAATGCCTATGGCTGCCTGGACCCAAGTCCCTGCCCACGGAGACCTCTGCACTGGCCCCGTGGGCTAAAACTGTGTACCTGGAAGGCTGTAAATCAGACCCCACCTTCCCGCAGGCTAGCACGGTCATTTCAAAGCTGCTTTCCTGCTGAAGAGGGGTGCTTTGTGAGCATTTCCTCAGGGCCTCTATTCCGTTTCTCCTCAGTGAAAGGTATATGTGTTGGGGCACTCAGGATTTGGGCAGCGATGTTGGAAGTGAGGAGATACCTCTGGGAGCAACTGACCTTGCCCATCTGGAGGGAGGCGGGGAGCCTTCGCCATTTGGGAAGCCTCTAGAGTGAGTGGGGAGACGAGTAGTCACATCACATGGGGTTGCCAGGGCCTCTGGGTGTGCCTCCCTTTTCAGGTTGAGCAAGAGAGTGGAGAGAGAGTAGCTTGCCCTAGGATTGCTGAGATGGGCTCTTTGCCCACCCTGAGCCCCTGTTCCAGATCAGATAAAGCACGTATCTTCAGTGAGCTGCCTGCCGACAGGCATCATGCTGACGCAGGCAGGAAAATATTAACCCAGAGGAATGGGCACATGCTCATGTGTGCAGTGATTCTGTGCGTGTGTATGTGTGTGTGAAAGAGACAGAGAAAGTGTCCACAGAGAGATTTTTACATTCAAGACGAGACACAGACGTGAGCACACACATCAGCTCATTCACATGTACATTCACATACATACACACATTCATGTACACAAATCTGTATACATACACACAATATACAAACACATATACACACATACATATACATAAATGATTCTCACACAAGCAGATTTCTTCAGCGTCATCTCCCAACTTCTTTCTGTCAATGAGACACCATCCTCCAGGACCTGATAGATCCAGCTCATACTACAAAGTGACAGGTCTGAGCTCCATGCCTGATTTCTGATGCCAAGTTAGGCAGCCTGATGAAGGTTTTAGAGTGGAGTAGACCTGGGTTTGAATTCTGGTTCCATGACTTACAGGATGTTTGCCCTTGGGCTAACGTCAGTGCCTCTGGACCCTGTCTGCTTCAGGCTCTGTTCACTCTTTTCTGGAGGTCCACCTATGACTCTGGGAAGGAAGGATGAAAGCTTGGGCTGCTGGGAGATCTGGTCACTACAGAGTGTCAGGGTTAAAGACCATCCTGGCTCCTGCATGTGTCCCCAGCCCTCCCCAGCCCAGCCACTTGCTAGGTTCTAGCCACCTACTAGAACCCCAGTTCTCCTAGCTTGGGTCCCTGGTCTCCTGGGAAGATCCAGATGTTCTAGGCCTGGGTGATCTTAAGCAAGTTGCTTCCTAGCTCTGAATCTCAGTTTCCCTACTTAAAAAATGAGTTTGAAAAGGGACACTCACCTGGGTGAGTCTTAAGGGTCTTTTTTTGGGAGGAAGGTCTTTTCTTTTTTGAGCAGTCTGAGATTTCAGAGACCAGGGTTCATCGAGGTACCTATACTGTTCTCCAACTCCCCTCTTTACTCTCTCAACCAAAGCTGCTCATTTCTTACTGATTGATACCATGGCACACCTGAGTTTATACAAAGGATTCTGTGGCTCAAGAGAGTTTGGATTCCATGCTTCCAGTGCAAGGGGGCACAGGTTTGATCCCTGGTTGGAGAACTAAGTTCCCACATGCTGCTTGGCACCATTAAAAAAAAGTCTGGAAAACAATTTGATTGAAAGCAGTTTACATGATACATTAATCAAATAACATGTCAGTGGAAATAAATAGTTGATTCATTTTTTTACACATCAGTACTTTGAGGGCACTTGGAAGTTCAGATTAGTTTTAGTATATTCGGGCATTTTTCTTTCTTCATTTTGATTTTAAAAAGTTTCTATTTGTGTTTTTATTCCTAACTAGGTTTCAGCCAGTTGTGCCTGCCCCGTGCTATTCATAATAGGGAATAGTTGGATACATTTAAAATTGGAGACAATTCTCTGCTGTCCAGCCACATATGTGACATGGATATCGACTTACTAGCATGGAAAAGATAATTCTTAATATTTGAGTGAAGAAAGTACTTTACAAAATTTTATACAAGTTTCATTCTACTTATTATTGACAAATTGGGGTGGATGTGTATATGTGTGCACATTAAAAAAAAAAAAAGGATTAGAAAGAACCCTACCAAAATGTTTGCAGTAGTTGTCATGGAGGGAAAAAATGTTCTTTTGACTTATTTGTATTTTAGGTAATAAAAAACTTAAAAGGAGCTGAGATTTTTTTATTTGCTTTCTATTTTTTAAAAATTTCCACTCCAACGTTGGACAATTATATTTGCTTGACTTGCTTGGCTATGTGTTCATAAATATTTAAATTTCCAGTTAGGTTGAACATTAATGTCCCCACTTACTAGTTTACACTGAAAGCTTTTTAGTGTAATGAGTGAGAAATGGGAGGCTGATGAGCACTGGGTTATTTCCAACCTTAACATTAATTGTTGTTCAGTCACTAAGTCATGTCTGACTCTTTGTGACTCCATAAACTGCAGCACACCAGGCCTCCCTGTCCTTCACTATCTCCTGGAGTTTGCTCAAACTATGTCCATTGAGTCAGTGATACCATCCAACCATCTCATCCTCTGTCGCCCCCTTGTCCTCTTGCCCTCAACCTTTCCCAGCTAATAGTGATATATAATTCACTGATTCATAATTCTGCAAAAGTACTGTACTGCAGGCAAAATTAGAATATCAGAACAATTTCTGAAAGAGGGACTAAATGCTCAAAGATACATCAGAGTTTGCAAAAAGAGTTTGCTCAGCCTCAGAGCCCCCGTTCCTGCCTCTGTTCCCTCCACAGTTGAACTTTCTGCCACCTCAGCCCATCTCTTCAGCTGTGGCCATCCTCCATCCACCAGTTCATCGAGGCTGGCTTCTCCTCCACCTGCCTCTGGGGCCATAGCCTCCTCAAGCTTTGTGCGTTCTCTTGGTAGGCTGGTGTCTGGGCTTCTATCTCCTCCCTCCTCCTCCCACCTGCTCCTTCTCAGTCACCCTCCTGTCCCCGGCATCCTGCCCTGGGCCTTACCCCAACCCTCGTGCTTCCCGACAATCTCATGGACCCCAAAGTAGATGCCCAGGGGCTGATGTCGGTTCTCTCTCTCCAGCCTGAGCCCGGGCCCAATCATGCCCCTGCCTGCTGGTGGCCCCGAGGCCTCAGGGACCCCAGACTGACTACTTCATGCTTCTTTTTGCTTAGAAGCCTTGGAGGGGCTTCCCAGAGGGCTCAGCAGGTAAGAATCCACCTGCAACACAGGAGATACAGGAAACCCTGGTTCGATACCTGGGTTGGGAAGATCCCCTGGAGAAGGAAATGGCAACCCATTTCAGTATTCTTGCCTGAAAGATCCCATGGACGGAGGAACCTGGTGGGCTACAGTCCAAAGGATTTCAAAGAGTCGGACATGACTAAGTACACAAGGAAAAGAACCCACTGAGGGCCTCAGGCCCTTGGAATAAAGTCTGACTGCATGCCCTGGCAGACAGAACTCATGGTCTGTCCCTGCTCACTTCTCCAGCCCTCTGTAAACCACTGACAATTTCCAGAATGTGTTAGGTTTTCTCACGGTCCCACTGGGCTTCAAATGACTTAATAGGACCACGACTGCCCCATCCTTCCTCAGAGGACTCAGTGTCCATCTTATGTCTTCTGGAAGATTCTTGCCCACCTCCAGTCTGGCTTAGTGGTTCCTGTATTCCCTCCACTTTACACGGTGTATCCTAAGTCACCTGCCATTTATCTGTCTCAGCAAACAGCCCAGTAAATGAGCCCAGGGCTTGATCCCTGACTCCAGGATGGATCCTGGTCTCCCTCCCTCACCAGCCCTACCCCAGCCCACTCCAACTCTGCCCATGTTCCCGATCTCATCCAAGACCCCAGAGCTCCACTTTTGACTCTTAACCTCACCCTGGCCTCAATAGCACACACAAGAATAAAGGCAGGTGTCAGACTTCCCTGGTGGTACAGTGGATAGGAATATGCCTGCCCATACAGGGGACAAGGGTTCAATCCCTGGTCAGGGAAGATCCCACATGCTTTGTGGAACAACTAAGCCCGTGCGCCACAGCGACTGAAGCTCATGTGCCTAGAGCCTGTGCTTCGCAGCAAGAGAAGCCACCACAATGAGAAGCCCGCACGCAGCAATGAAGACTAGTCCCTGCTAGCTGCAACTAGAGAAAGCCTGCTCTCAGCAACGAAGACCCAGTGCAACCAAAAAATGAAATAAATAAACTCTATTAAAAAAAAAAAGGCAGATATCCGCCACTATCTCGGTCCTATCGCCACTATCTCGGAGGTAGAGGGGTGCATCTCTACCTCCCTGAAGGAAGGATTCAAGTCTGCAGAGGCGGTGAGGGGCAGAGCCTCAGCCACAGGGCTGCTGTGGTAGAGTTCACTCCTTAACGATGGTCTCTGACTGGGCAGCCTACCTCTGTCGCTCCTTACAGAGTGAGTGACCTGCTGGTCTAGGAGAGGTGGTGTGTGGGCAAGTGCATGCTAAGTCGACTCAGTCATGTTTGACTCTGTGACCCCATGGACTGTAGACTGTCAGGCTCTTCTGTCCATGGGATTCTCTAGGAATACTTGAGTGAGTAGCCATGCCCTCCTCCAGGGGATCTTGCCTACCCAGGGTTTGAACCTGCATTTTCTGCATTTCCTGCATTGCAGGCAGATTTTTAACCCACTGAACCAAAGTGGCAGAAGCAGGGTGGGGTGGGGGTGAGGGGCCAGGGAGCAGGGGGTGGGGGGTGGGGGTAGTTGTGGCTTGGCTGGGCAAGGCAAGTTCCAGACCAGACTCGTTCTATTGGCACCCTCTAGAGGACAGTTCTATTACCTGAGTTGGCTTTGCAACCGAACCCTACACTCCCTCTCCACAAGAGGCTGCCAGCCTCAGAACCTTCTGGACCCACTGCCCACCCTCCATGACTCCACCTGGCAGGTCTCTTTACAGTCTGCAGACCAGCAACCCCTCCCTTGTTTCTCAGCACCAAGTCATCTGCTCAGATCCCAGACTGCCTGTCTTTGGAGGCTCCCATGCTCCGGCTCCAGTACTCTTGCCTGGAAAATCCCATGGACAGAGGAGCCTGGTAGGCTGCAGTCCATGGGGTCGTGAAGAGTCGGACACGACTGAGAGACTTCACTTTCACTTTTCACTTTCATGCATTGGAGAAGGAAATGGCAACTCACTCGTGTTCTTGCCTGGAGAATCCCAGGGACGGGGGAGCCTGGTGGGCTGCCGTCTATGGGGTTGCACAGAGTCGGACATGACTGAAGAGACTTAGCAGCATGCCCCGGCTCCGGAGGTCCTCTCATAGACGGTGGCTGGTCCCCTGGCTGGCTCCTGACCTACCTTGGCCACCCACCCTCGGGCATGCCCTCTGGTCCAGCCTGGCTCCTTCCCAGAGGCCTTGCTTACTGTTCCCATGGGAGGTGTTTTCCTGAGGGCTGGGCCTAGCTTTCCGCTTTCCCCTCTAAAATAAAATGGGGGCTCCCAGAGGACGAGGCCCAGGCTTTTTCTCCTCCCTACCAGACTAAGAGCCTCCAGAGAACCAGGCTGGCTTCCACCTCCCCTCTTGGACTGAGGTTTTCCTGCAAATATGGCTTTAGTCTCTTCCCCTCAGAGTCCAGGGCCTGAGTCTCCTCTTCCTCCTTTGGGATGGAGGCTTCCTTAGGACTGACTCAGGGTCTTCTTCCCAGCCCTTCCACCTGGCTGTTGATCTTCAGAATCTTCCACCTCAAATCCCCATTCTGTGCAGTTCTGCCCACAGAGGGGGATTCAGGGGCCTCCGGAGTCTCCCCCAGCTCCACGACCCAGGGGGGTACTTCCTCTGGCTCTGTGCTGGACACTTGGCTTGGTACAACAGGCCCTTCTTCTGAAACCGAGAGGCCCAGAGTGCCCACCGGGAGCTCCGCCTCTGACCTCACAAGGGCTGCCTCAGAACCCCGTCTCCACGGCACTGTTGGCAGGAGAAGGGGTGCTATTTTGGGCAGTGTGTCTGCACTTGGCTCGAGTGACAAGGGCCAAACCCCTGCTCCACTGACCTCTTCCCTGGAGGAGCAGAGCAGAGCAGCACTCGGGTCGCCCTGAGGAGGGCTGAGAGGCGGGCTCTGGCTGGGGACATAGGGACCACAGAGCCCTGGCAGGGGCTGCAGCCAGAGCCTGAGACGGTCATGGAGGAAGCTGTCCAGGGGCTGCTGTGACTGAGAGGCCCCAAGGCAGGCAACTGGGAGCATAAGGCCTTTCAGCAGAGTGAGTTGGGCCCCAGGTAGGGCTGGGACAGGGGGCCTCCCCTGGGACTCAGGCTTCGGGGATGCCATTCCTGGGGACCATATGGGCACGGGACGACCTTGGGAGTGGCTGGGGAAGGAACCCAGCTAGGAGTTGAAGGCCTGGATATTTGTTCTGGTTTAGTCCTGAGTTGCTGCCTCATACAGGCACGTCACACTTTCTTTCTGGGCTTCCTTACCTGTAAATTGACTGTTGGGATGACCAGTGGTGGAGCAGAGATTGGGAGCATGCGTGGGGCTAGGCTGCCAGGAGGGCCTGGGGTGGGGTGGGGGTGGGGAGCGAATAGAGACTGGCGGCAAGGGACCAAAGCGGGAGGAATGTGGATCAGAGTAGGGGTGGATTCCTGGCTTTGCTGGGGTGGTTTCTCCCTCTGGAGCCCCTCCTGGGCCAGGGCTGAGGGTTTCTGCAGTTAGGGTGAGGTGCGGGAGCTTGCACGGCAGTTGGAAGAAATGGGGCTGGAGAATAGGGAGCATGCAAGATAGGGAGGTCCAGGTTCACCTTCGTGCTGACATTTTCAAGGAAAATGGGAATAAAAGGGGTGGGTGTCTTCAGGAAAGGTGAGAGGGTAGACTTTGTTCTGAGGTGGGGATATGGACTAAGTGAATTTTCAGGACCTCATACTATGTGGGGTGTATGTGCGCGTGCGTGTGTGTGTATGCCCGTGTGTGTGTGTGTGTCCCCGTGTGTGTGTGTGTGTGTGTGTGCAAGGAGGAGGCAGATAAGGCCCTGGAAAGTCAGTAACAGGAGGGTTTGAGGTTCAACTGAAGGCAGTAATACCTGCCTGTGCGAGGGTGGAAAGGCTGCAGGGAGCCTGGGGGCATCTCCATTGTCCAGAGCTAGGCTGCAGGCTTGGGAAGGTCAGGAGGACCTTGGCAGGGCCCTGGCCTAGGGGGCCAGGGGTCCTGAGGCCAGCAGGGGTGGGGGTGGGGCTCCAGGGCCTCTCCCTATTGGCTGAAGCACACACACCCCTCATTCTCCCTTCTTGCCAGCTTGGCTGGGTTGAGGTGTTGGCACTGGCAGGAGCTGTCCCTGTGGCTTCTCCCCTGGGGGACTGAGGTCTGATGGGAATGAGGGGCCAAGTTCTGTGGCCCCCAGCCCCAGTGACCTCTCTTTGGCTTTACAGCATCTAAAAATCTCAAAGACAGTATGACTCAGTCAGACAGGAAGAGGCGGTAAGCATCCCACATGTTCCCCTACCTCAGCCCTCCTGGTCCGGCACCCAACACACCCCCAGGGCCCTCCCTGACCCATCCTAGCTCCTCCCTCATGGCAGCTGATGCACCAAGACTCCCTCCTTCCCACCCTGCTCCAGCCATGGGGCCCTGAAGAAGAGCTTCTCCCACCTGCACCCATAGCCAAGCATGGGCTGGGCCCTGGGGTGAGGGGAGGCTCAGAAAGACCCAGATGAGGGTCAAGGGGCTGGGCAGGGGGTTCCAGCTGCCCCTACGCAGGTTGTGCTCAACTGAACTGAATTCACTACTTCCCACCTGCTCAGGCTCAGGTCTCTTCGAGGTGAAATGAAACCCAAAGTCCTTGCAATGGCTAAGGCCCTGCCTATTCAGTGCTTATTTCCTCTCTGACCTTCCCTCATCCTACCCACCCACTCTCCCCTCCTTTCCTTCCCTTCAAACATGCTCAGAGTCCTTCAGTGACCGTCCCCTCTACGTGAACATTCTCCCCGCAGTTTCCCGTGTGGCTTGCTCCCTCACCTCCTTCCTGTCTTGGCTCAAATGCCTCTTTCTCAATGAAGGGACCTGGCTGCCCGTTCCAAGACCTTCCTCTCCCTTTTCCCTGCTCTAGCTCCCGGTATGTAGGTAGGACAGTAGGTAGAACATCTCAATACCACACTAATGTATGTGCTACTTGCTTCCTTTCCTTGCTGCCTGCCGGCTCCACATGAGCATGGGTGTTGGTCTGCTTGTGTGCTCCAGGATAGACAGAATGCATGGGTCGCCTCTGTGCTGTCAACGTCACTGTGCCCACTCAAGACTCTCCCAGGGCTTTGGACCCTGTTTGCCAAGACCCTCTAGTGGCCCAGACAGCTTATCCCCAGTTGAGGACAGGCTTCTTCCTGCCAACCCCCTGCCTCCTGTGGTCTCAGCTCAGTCAAGGATCCCCGTCTCCCCCAGCGCTCCAGCCAGAAGTCACAGCCTTGTCCTTACAAGTCTGTCCCCCATGCCTCACATCTAACCACCATTCTCCTAAAAAGTATAAGAGGTGCTCACTTCCACCTCCCTATTCCCTCACAGCCACCATGTGCCCATTCTCCCAAAGTCTCTGCTGACCTGCCCTCCTCCCACCCCCAGGGGCTGCTTGCTCTGAGGGAGTTACCCATCTCCTTATGGAAGAACCCATCCGAGGGCAGGGTTTATTTGTACCCCTTGTGCCTGACTCCTAAGTAGATGCTCAACAAATGTTTGTTAAATGGATGAATACAAGTTAGCAGCTTGAATGGTTGGCTTGAGGTTAATTGAGTAGTTTGCAGCTGGTTGGTTGCTTAGATAATTAAATGAGTTGGCTAATAGGAGAACCAGTTAGTTGGTTAAGTTGCTAGGTTGATTAGTCAAAGAGTTGGTTGCTAAGTGGTCAGATATTTAGTTCCTTAATTAGCAAGGAACTAGGTAATTGGGGCTTCCCAGAGTGATAAAGAACCCGCCTGCCAATGCAAGAGACATAAAAGATGCGGTTCAATCCCTGGGTTGGGAAAATCCTCTGGAGGAGGGCATGGCAACCCACTCCAGTATTCTTGCTTGGAGAATCCCATGGACAGAGGAGTCTGGTGGGCTACAGTCCATAGGATCCCAAGAGTTGGACATGACTGAAGCAACTGAGCATGCATGTATTTAGGTAGTTACCTGGTTGATGGTTGGTTTCTTGGTTTGTAGGATAAGTGTTCTTTGACTCCCCTTCTGTGAGCTCTCTCATTTTTGCCCCTGGATGATATGACCATCTCTGATTGGGTGACCTCCAAATGGGTATCTCTAAACCAGACCACGTTACCAGCAGGCTCCTTTCTGGTCACCTCCACTTAGCTGTCTAGTGGGCTCCTCAAACTCAGCACACCCAGAGGTGACTCCATCCTCTGCCTAGGCCTGCCGCTTCTCTCATGCGCCTCACACACCATTGTGCTGCTCCATCCAGAGCCGGGGCATCCCGGACTCTCCCCTTTCCATCCTCCTCTCTAATGAGACACACATCTGTTCGTAGGACTGCCTTCCTCTGGCCACCTCCACGCACCTTCTTGGCTCTGGCTGCCATTATCGTTCAGCCTGTCTGGGCTGAACGTGTGATTGCTCACACATCCTCCACTCCTGCTCCCACATTTCTGCCTCCAAGCAGGAGGCAGTGCTCCTGCCTAACTCCTCCACCTGTGGGATCAGACCCCTTAGCGTGGGCTATGAGGCCATCTGCCCTCTCTTCCCCTCTCATGCCGCTTTGCCTCCTCTCTCTGCAGCCTGTCCTTGCAGAATTCCTCTACACTTCACACATTGTCGTCACTGTAAGCCTTTGTCCAAACCATTCCAATGCCCAGGACTTTCCCTGACCTCCCTGATGCTCCTTCATCTGACCATCCATCTATTCTCGACCTAAATCTCCCTTCCTCTGGGAGAGCCTCCTCCTCCCTCTGCTGGGTCATTTGCTTCCTCCCTGCAGCCCCATAGCATCCAGCATTCACTTGGGGCAGCACTCCTTGTTGTTGTTCAGCTGCTAAGTCATGTCCAGCTCTTTGTGACCACATGGACTGTAGCCCACCAGGCTCCTCTGTCCTCCTTGCATTGCAACACTCCTTACACTGTAAGTAATTGCTTAGTAAATTGTTCATCTTTCTAAGAGCAGGGATCATGCCAATGTTCTTTACTACAGTCCCCAAACACATTGGAGGAGGAAATGGCAACCCAATCCCATGTTCCTGCCTGGAAAATCCCATGGATAGAAGAGTCTGATGGGTAACAGTCCATGGGGTTGCAGAGTTGGACAAGAGTGAGCGACTGAGCACGCATGCACTGAACACAGTTGGCAGTCTAGGCATTCAATACATCTTTGGTTCATTGGTTTGTTGGTGGTTGTCACTTACTGAATCCTGCTTGCTGTGTGGTGAGGAGGAAGGGGCCAGGGTTCCAGGGCTCCCTTGGTGTCATTGACTTCCTGCTTTGTCTGCCTCTCCTCTGCCTCTGTGTAACCTTCTGGGACTGTTCTTCTATCTTTTAAAAATAGTATTTGTTTATTTACTCACTTTTGGTTGTGCTGGGTCTTTGTGGCTGCACAGGCTCTTCTCCAGTTGCAGCGAGTGGGGGGCTACTCTCTAGTTGCAGTCTGTGGGCTTCTCGTGGTGGTGCCTTCTCTTGCTGCAGAGCACGGGCTCTACGATACAAAGCCTTCAGCAGTTGCGGCTCCTGGGCTCTAGAGCACAGGTTCAGTAGCTGTGACACATGGGCTTAGTTGCTCAGCAGCACATGGGATCTTCTGGACCAGGGATCAAACCTGTGCCTTCTGCATTGGCAGGTGGATTCTTTACCTCTGAGCCATCAGGGAAGCCCCCAGGACTGTTCTTGAATTCCTGCTGCCTCAGGCTCTTCCTCAGCGCCAAGGAGGCCAGTCACAGGGGCATGGGAACACCTATGGGATGCTGCATGGCAGCGGCAGTTGGGTGGGCGCTACTGGACTGACTGTCCAGGCAGCGCTACATCCCCCTCTATATGCTCAGTCCTGGGTTTGTTTCCCTGAAGTAAGGACAGAACAAGGACTAGGGTGGGTGAGAAATGAACTTGGGTTCTCAGCCAGAAACGTAGATTGTGCTTTATCCATGCCCGGCTTACATTTCTCACTCTCAGGGCTCACTCTTTGCTGCTGTGAGGCTGGGGAAAGTCAGGAATCTGTGGCGGGGTGGGGGTGCTGTGGCAGTCCCCAGCAGGGTGAGGAAGTCGAGGGATAGGCAGCATGGGAGAGGGGAGGGTCACCAGTCTGAATAAGCACTAAGGCTGCAAGCAGGTATCTCCTCCTCCTCCTCCAGAACCTCCGGCTGTCTCCTTCCCCAAACTCAAGTCTTGTCCCCCCAGCCCCAACAGAAGATAGAGCCTCTAACTCACTCTTTCATTTGTCCATCCAATCATCCATTTACCAGACAAATGTTTATCAATGTTCTACCGTGTGTCAGGCACTGTGGGAGTGCTGGGGATCTAGGGGAGAGTTACAGGCCTCCTGCGGTTCATGGGGTCACAAAGAGTCGGACGTGACTAAGCAGCTGAACTGAACTGAACTGAACTGAACAGATGACGTCTCAGTTTTTTCATTTGAGTGTACTCTGCACATCTACTACGTGCCCGGCACTATGCTGGACACTGAGAATACACTGGGGAGTAAGACACAGTCCATCTTCTCCTCCCTCCTTCCCTGTCATTGGTTCATTCATTCACTCACTCATTCACTCACTCATTCACATACAAGCATCTGTTCATGCGGACCTTGCTGCAAAGACAGAACCTGGTGTGTGCTTTGGGCCTCAGTGCTGTTCACAGAGCCCGGGAGCTAACTCTGCCACACCCTGTGCTGTTTGCAGAGCCTCGCAGTTGCCAGATCTTGCCTGATGCCTTACCTGTGTCCCCAGAACTCTGACCCCAGCAAACAGGCAGACAGACAGGCAGACAGACAGGCAGGCAGGCAGACAGCTGAGCTCTACTCTCCCCCTGCTCTCTCCCACCTGCTTCTCCCGCAAGGCTCTTTGGCACCACAGACGGCACTTACAGGCTCCCCAACTGCCCCCTCTGCACCCTGACCTCATGGGTGCACCTTCCCAGTGGTCTAGTCTCTGGCACAGGAGGAAGAAGGGACGTGACCTGGATGTCCAACCCCAGTCCCTCTCCACGTCCCTGGGCTCTCATGTGCCTCTGACCCCCGAGGTACCAGCTGCCCTGGGCAAGAGCAGGCATGTGTGGAGAGGCCACTGGGTTACCCATTAACTCAGCCATGACAGTAAGTTCACCTGATCTCATTTCTGCCCATGGGGCCCTCCGGCTGCTGCTTCAGGTCCACCCGCGTGTCCAAGGTGGTCTCGACACCTACAGCAACAAAGATGCAAGTCATATGGCAGAACGAGAATGTTCGAGAGTTCCTGGCGGAGTTCATCAGCACGTATGTCATGATGGTGAGTGGGCGGGGGGTACAGGGTGAGCAGACTCTGAGGAAGGGGTCTCAGGAAAGGGGCCTCAGAAAGGCGGGGCTCCGTAAGGGCAACCCATGACCTGCTCCCCACCTCTGGGCCCTGGATCACACTGTCCCTTCCCCAGCCTCTGAGGGAGAAGCATAGGAAAACAAGGACTTGTCTTTCTCACCAAGTCTTTTTGGGAGAGAAAGGGCTCACGATATGTGGGTGAAATGAAATCCTGAGTTACAGGTGGGTGGGTGCATTGTGGGCATGACTGGGAGTGAGGAGAAGGGAAACAAAGAGTAAAGAGATTGGAGAGGATGTGGAGGCTTTGAGAATTAATCCTGAGGGTGATGCAGAGACACTGAAGGTTTTCCAGGAGGGGAGTGATATGGCCAGATGTGGGTTTTAGGAAGAAATTCTGGGCTCCGTGTGGTGCCTAAGCAGAGTGGGCAATGCTGATGGGAGGGGAGCCCAAGAAGAAGCTGTTGGGATGGCCTAGGACAGAGAGAGAGTGTGGGGAGGTCCAGGGTCAGTCTGGTCCAGGGATGGAGAAGAAAGCACACATCCGGGGGAATTAGAGAAGACAGAACAAAGGAGACTGCAAGCAACAGATGTGGGGTAAATGCTGAGGGGGCCATTTCAGCGTGAGGTCAGCTTTCCTGTGTTCAGGTGAGCTGCTGAGGGTGGGGGGAATCTCAGGGGTGGGGATGGCTGGGTATAGAGGCCTGGAACTCTGCAACGTGGTCTGGGCTGACACAAACACTTAGACTTCATCAGAACATGAATAGTGGTTATGGAATTTGTACAATAAGAACGTATAGAAAGAAAAATGAACTGAGTTGAGGACAGAGCCTGAAGAATGAAGAGAGCACACAGAAGGGACTGGGTGACTGGGGTAGGGGGAAGGTGGGGGGACACCAGGTTACAGAAGAAAGGGGAGCAGTCAGCAGTGTGGGGGGCTGTGGACAGCCCGGAGTAGTAGGGTATGGCAACCTGGGAGGTCCTGGGGGACCTGGGGAGGGCTCTTTAAGGGGATCACAGGGGAGAATCCAGATGCAAGTGGGATGTGGGGTTTCTTGGGGACTCCCTGTCCTGCCTCAGCCCAGTCACTCACCCATCTAGCCTCTGCCTTAAGCTGTGGCCACTCTTGCTTGTACCTTATGAAGGCCCGGGTCCGTGACAAGAAGGGTTAGCCTCTGGGGAGGGGAACAATGGCTTCAGGGGCACAACAGAGGTGGTGGTGGGGGGAGGGGAGAGGATGAGTGTGTGTGCGCGCGTGTGAGTGTCTGTGCACTGAGTCACAGTGTAGGAGAGATAGTGGGACCCAAATTGCCCCGGGGACTCTGGACACCTGGGTTCTTATCCTGATCATTCTGCCACTGAGTCATCAGCTGGCCTTGGGCAGGTCTCTCTGTGCTCAGAGCCTGTCTTCTCAGACATTATTATTGTTGTTGTTTGGTCTCTCAGTTGTGTCTGACTCTTTGCGACGCATGGACTGCAGCACGCCAGGCTTCCCTGGCCTTCACCATCTCCCAGAGTTTGCTCAAATTCATGTCCATTGCTTCGGTGATACCATCCAACCATCTCATCCTCTGTCGCCCTCTTCTCCTGCCTTCCACACACTCATTCCCAGCATCAGGGTCATTTCCAGTGAGTCAGCTCTTCGCATCAGGTGGCCAAAATACTGGAGCTTCAGCTTCAGCATCAGTCCTTCCCATGAATATTCAGGGTTGATTTCCTTTAGGATTGACTGGATTGATGTCCAGTCTGGCCCCAGACATTATTAACAGTGTGAAACTGGGCCTCCATGAGCTTTGGAGCTGGGTGAATGCTGGCTCTGCTCTCTTCTAGCTGTATGATCTTACATAAATATCTTAACTGTTAAGAACTTGAGCTTTCTCAGTGGTGAGTGCGATGCTAATATTGAGCTGGCTGACTTGTGTGAAGAAGGTTTGGAGCTGGACACCCAGCATACACGTGGCTCATATGTGTTGGTTGATTCTCAAGCTGACAAACTCTCTCAGCTGCTCTCCCCTCCCTGCCTCTCACCGTCTCCCTCTCCTCCATTACCTGCCCTCCTGAGCCATGAAGACAGCATCTGGACCCTCTCTTGCCTTAATCCAGGGCAAAGTAATTAATTGCTGACAAGACATTCCAGCCCCATGAGGGTTGTTAGACCTTGGCACTGTGGAGGTGGGAGGGTGCCTCCTGGGAGATCCTAGGGAAAGCAGGCACCACCCACATGCATTCCTGCCTGCCCACTACCCATGTTGGCGGTTCTCCTCCCTTTATTGAGGTTGTTATTGAACACTACTGCATATCAGGCACTATAATGCTAAGCCCTCCTGTGCACCTTCTTCCCAAATCCTCATAACAGCCCTATAAGGGAGATGCTATTATTATCCCCATTTCACAGATGGGGAAACCAAGGCTTTGTGAGACAAAGTCACATTTTAAGTTAAGGATTAAATCCAGTCTAGCCTAATATCCTAATCTTGACCCTTGATCTCCATGCTCTGTCCCTTACCTTAGCTGGATTTCTAACTCTCTCCCAGCCGAGGGAAGGCCCTCAGGTCCAGGCTTTGGAAAGTTCAAGACCCCTCTCCAGGCCTTGGTTTTCCCTGGGAGCAGAAACATTTGCCACTCAGTTGCCGTGAGGATTGAAGGGAAGTAACGTGTAAAAGAACTTTGTGAGATGTAAGCTCACAGGGGACATTGTGTTGTTATTTTTAGGTGTCAGACCTGTGCCAAGAAGTGGGGGCTTTCTCAGGTGATAGGAAACTCAATGAGTCATCAGCGTGAAGGTTTCGCCAGAAAAGCTAGAGTGACCTTGGGCCCCATTTATTGCAGCAACTTGAAGGAAGCAGACTGTTCTACTCAGTTCCACTCTAGCCTCCGGGGGTGTTGTCCTCCAGGCTGGGCCTGTGGCTATTGGAAGCACCTGGACAGGCTGGGCCATGTTCACTGGCCAGGGAGGGGAGGAGCTGGGCTATCAGTGCCCTGGAAACCCAGCTGGGGTTGTGAGCAACAGGGCAGGGGCTGCAAAACTCACCTTGTCGGGCCCTGAGAGAATCACCGAGGGAGGTGGGGACTGTGGCTAACGGCGGAGTGCTGACCTGTGAGGACATGGCTGCCACCACTCTGGCTGACTGTCGCCACATCACCTGGAATGCAGGCTGCTTTCTGCATCAGAATCAGAGATTCTGATTTTGCAAGAGAAGCTGAAACTTCTGTGCATCAAAACCAAATGAATCAAACAAAACGTGTGCTGAACAGATGAGGTCCAGGGACTGCCAGCTGGCAACCCTGACACACAGGGGCGCAGAGGGGGTTTACTCACTCATTCATTGTTTTTAGTAAATGGTTTTGAGCTCCTACTTGGAAATGGGAACCTTGCTCTTCAAACCCTCCATGCCTGCTCCAGTCCCTGCATCTCTTTACTCCGAATCTGTCAGCCTGGCCTGGCTTCACTCCCCACTCCCATGCCCCCTCTGCCCCTGTCCTCTCATCCTCACCCCACCCTTGGCCCCAAGCCAGCCTGTGTCTGGGCTCCTCTGCACCTGTCCTGGGCTCCTGCGGGACCCAGCAGGCCCTGCTCAGCGGCCTCTCCCCTCCGCTCTCCAGGCTAATGCACTGGTTCTCAGACTGTCCCAAATCTAGTGTACTCACCGGCCATTTTTCATCAGCAAATGGCTTGGTCTCCAGTCTGACAGAGAACTGTCAGGTGTGTCTGGCTCCTCACCCATCACACTCCCCTCCCTGTGAGTCCACAAATGCCCCCTCCCCTAGGCAGGAGCCTCCACTCCTTTTCATCCACCCCCTGCCCCAGGCTCCTCTGGCACTTTGCTTCTTCTTTTCTCTCTTCTGTATCTCCAGCCCCTCCCTCTCTCAACCTTAGCACACTCAAGACTCCCTAAAACAGCAGAACATAGAACACGCCTCCCTTCTCTCTGTGAGCCGCTTCATTTATCACACTTAGTCCCCCTCCCTTCTCAGGCAAGTTCCCAAAGAGATGTCTCCACTGGTCTCTTCAATTGTTCCTTACCACCTCCTCCCCTCCCGCTCTCTGGACCTGACTTCTGACCCCATGCCCTGATAAGACAGTGTTCCCCACCTACTCAAGAACCCTGGGTTGTCACATCCAATGGGATGCTTTCCAGGCCTTCTCACGCTTGACCCAGAGGCAGCTCGTGACCATGTGGGCCACACCCTCCTTGGGAAACTGCTTCTTTCTGGGGTATAGGGCACATTCTCTCTTTGTTCTTCCATTTCTTAATTTTTTTTAAATTTATTAATTTTTTATTGTGCTGGGTCTTTGTTGCTGTATGTGGGCTTTCTCTAGTTGTGGTGAACAGGCTTCTCATTGCAGAGACTTCTCTTGTTGCAGAACATGGGCTCTAGGCGCTTGGACTCAGTAATTGCAGCAAACGGGCTCCGTAGTTGTGGGGCATGGGCTTAGTTGCCCCAAGGCATGTAGAATCTTCCTGGACCAGGGTCGAACTCCTGTCCCCTGCATTGGCAGGCGGATTCCTATCCGCTGTGCCAGCAGGGAAGTCTTGTTCTTCCATTTCAACGGTGGCTCTGGCTGGGGTTTCTAACGCCCACCCCTGAGGGCTGACGTTCAGCCCTAGGTTCATCCTCTCCCAGGGGTCTTCATATCCTCCCTGATGGCTTCAACTCACGTCCACAATTCTTCAGATATTTCTTTTTTCAAAACCTCCAGAACTCTTCAAGGGAAATACAATATGAGTCACAAATGTAATGTAAAATTTTTCTAGTAGCCACATTAAAAAGGTAAAAAGTGACAGGTGAAATTAGTTTTAATAGATAGATAGTGAAGTTGCTCAGTTGTGTCCTACTCTTTGCGACCCCATGAACAGTAGCCAACCAGGCTCCTCTGTCCATGGGATTTTCCAGGCAAGAATACTGGAGTGGGTTGCCATTTCCTTCTCCAGGGGA
Organism: Bos indicus x Bos taurus; assembly: GCF_003369695.1. Lineage (NCBI taxonomy): Eukaryota > Metazoa > Chordata > Mammalia > Artiodactyla > Bovidae > Bos > Bos indicus x Bos taurus. Next base: position 75,109,886 of record NC_040083.1, on the reverse strand, counting down.
TTTTCCCGACCCAGGGATGGAACCCGGGTCCCCTGTATTGTAGGCAGACACTTTACCATCTGAGCCACCAGGGAAGTCATTTAACCCACATGTCCATAATGTTACCAGCTCAACATGTAATCAATGTATAATTACTTAAGATTTACATTTTCTTTTTCCTCCTAAGCCTTTGAAATCTGCTGTGTACCTTACACTTACAGATCTCAGTTCAAGTTCATAATAGCCATGTGTGGCTCACGGCCATCATATTGGATGGTAGATCTAGACTCTGATTTCCAGCAGTCTGGACACCTAGAGGTCTCTCAGAGGCAATACATCCAAAACAGAGAGTATTCAGAGGAGGTGCCATCTGAACGTGGCCTTAAAGTAGAGTATTCGTTTTTCAGGACCTAGGATCAGGTACTCCAGAGGGAGGGAGAGGCATATGCAAAACACCGAGGCATGAGAAAGCAAGGCATGAAGGGAGCGATCCGGTCGTTTTCTCTGAGACTGCCTTACGCAACTGCCTAGATTAAAAAACTGGCTTACCATGTGCAAGATGTGTTTGTTTCTTTAGGTTTTGTTTTGTTTCTAAAAGATTTATTTATTTATTTATTATTTTTGGTGCACTGAGTCCTCATTGCTCTCTCTGGTGAAGGCAAAGGTGTTCTCATTGTGGAGCAGACTCTAAGGCACATGGGCTTTGGTAGTTGCTGCGTGTGGGCTCAGTAGTTGTAGCCCATGGGCTTAGTTGCTCTGCAGCATGTGGGATATTCCCAACCCAGGGATCGAATCCCTGTCCCCTGCATTGACAGGTGGATTCCTAACCACTAGACCACCAGGGAAGCCCCAAGATGTGTACTTGAGACAAGCCACTCAACTTCTCTAAACCTCTGGTTGCCCATCTGTCAAATGGGGAGAATAATAATACCTAATGCATAAACAGGTTTAAGGGTTAAAGAAGGTAAGAGGTAGAACTTGCTTACCAGTGCCTGGCACATAGTAAGTGCTCAATAAATGGTTATTATTCTTTTTTACCTTAAGTTTGTTTGTTTTTGGCCCACCATGTGACATGTGGGACCTTAGTTCTCTGACCAAGGATGGAACCCACACCCCCTGCCATGGAAGTGTGGAGTCTTAACCACTGGACCAAGGAAGCCAAAATGGTTATTATCTTTAATAGTAGTAATGTTATTTGACTTCCCAGGTGGCACAGTGGTAAAGAATCTGCCTGCCAATGCAAGAGGCTCAAGAGATGCAGATTCAATCCCTGGATAGGGAAGATCCCCTGGAGTAGGAAATGGCAACTTGCTCCAGTATTTTTGTCTGAAAAATTCCATGGACAGAGGAGCCTGGCAGGCTGTGGTCCATGGGGTCGCAAAGAATCGGACATCACTGAGTGACTGAGAACACATATAATGCTATTATTGGTAATATTAGTGTTCAACATAGAGAATACTAGACCCAATATGAAACTGAGAGGCAGAAGGCATGAAAATCAAGGATCTTAAATGGTGACTTACTGAGTTTGGACTTTATCCTAGAAATGGAAGGGAGCCAGGAATGTTTGGACCAAAGGCAGACAGACAGGGTCAGATTTTTGTGTTAGGTCACTCTGGCTGCAAGGAGACTGGGTAGGATCTGGGGAGACTATAACCAGAGTTGACCATGTGCGGTGGAGAACATACAAGTTTCTGACTTGGCTGGGATGGGGGAACATGGAATGAAGATCACATTTTCTGAGAGATGGTGAGCTTTAGAGCTGGAGATGCCTGTGGAACACCCTGGAGACTTCTCGGAGGTATTTGGAAAAAGAGATCTGGCTCTCAAGTGCAGGTTTTGGGAATTAATCCATCAGGCTTATCTGAAGCTGGTAAGAAAACCCAGGAGTGACTGAGGTGGGTTATGAAAAAGGCCAGGGATAGAACACAGGGATCATCTGTATTTATGAGGCAGATGAATGAAGAAGAATGTGGGAAGGAGCTGTGTAGAGGGAAAGGCTACAGAGCAAAGAGGGAAACCAGGAGAGAGACATGTCACGGAAGCCAACGAGGAGGTCCTTTCTGGAAGCAGAGTGGTGAGGAGAGAGAAAGTCAGCACACTCACGTGAGATCATGTCTGAAGGGACCACTGGGAAATCCAGAGGCTGGAGCCCTTGGACAAGGGAACTGGTGTCTGTGACGGGGGAAGCAGAAGCCGGGCTGGGAGGGAGGACAGGGAAGGGGAAAAGGGCCTGAGACTGTGGGATGGCATCACCAAGTCAACGGACATGAGTATGAGTCAACTCCGGGATATGGTGAAGGCCAGGGAAGCCTGGTGGCTGCAGTCTGTGGGGTTGCAAAGAGTCGGACACGATTTAGCAACTAAGCTGAAACTGAATGGGTCCTTCCTAGAGCCTGACTCACATGGGAGGAGGCATCCAGGAGTCCACAGCTGGTCAGGGAGGCCGGGATGAGGTGGAAGCTCTACTTTAAAGAAGGAAGAGACCCAAGTCTGTGGGAGCCAGTCAAGGGGAGGGTAGAAGACACAGACAAGAGGGGAAGGCAGTACAGACGCAAGTGGGAGGGGTGTTAGTGGCCAGGGGGAGGTTGAGTAAGGGCCTTCATTTAGGTCTCTAACCTCCCTGTGAACGGGCTCAGTGGGGAGAGTCATCTGATGAGATCTGGTTGTTAGGGATGGGTGAGAAGTTAAGAGGTGATGCCTGAGGGTGGGCTTCCAGGGCTGATGCGTGTGGAGATGATGAGGGTTGGTGGTGCGTCCTGGCAGAGTCCAGAAGGAAGTTTGCAGAGTCCCTGAAGAAATTTCCTTTGGACTATGCTGACGAGTGAGAAGCTCTGAGGGGTCCAATCCACACCAGCCCTGTCCTTCTGGAAGCCCTTCGGGTGGACTTGGAGTCTAGGCACCTGGCTAGGTCCATGGGAGCCTGACTCTCCCTCCTCACCCGACTCCTTCTTTAGCACGCACCCAGCTTCCACTGGTCAGTTGTGACAGGCCTTGGCAGAGGCAACGGGATGAGGTCACGAGGAGGCATGTCTCTGGAGGAGGAGGGTACGGCAGAAGGGGGTACCCAAGGGCAATGCAGGGAGACCTAGCGTGTGGAGGCACGGAGCCCCAGCTGAGCTCCAAGCCCTCCTCTGAGGCTGGGCTGTCTGGGTGGGCAGTCCCCTCAGAGGCCCTCTCCTACAGGTGTTCGGTCTCGGCGCCGTGGCCCACATGGTTCTAGGAGGTAAAATGGGGAGCTACCTCGCTGTCAATTTGGGTTTTGGCTTCGGAGTCACCATAGGTGTGCACATGGCGGGGAACATCTCTGGTGAGTAGGCCGGGCCCCAGCCGACAAGCCCGGCCGGGTGTCCCCCATGGGCTCCTCCAGCCCCCTTCCAGCCAGCCCCTTCTCCAAGTCAGCTGGTGTCTTGCCCTCACGGGCCACTTTCCTCTGCCCAGACACTTCACAAGCCCCCTTGACCCACCGTTTTTACAAGCTGGGTTCTCTCAGGCAAGCGACTGAACTCTCCACCCATTGCTTTGCTTCATGGGGAGATGGAGACAGTGGTTTCTGCCTCGCAGGGTCCCTGTGAGGACTGCCCCTTCACAGATGCTCGCTATTATCATCGCTGCTGTCATTGCTCTTGGTATTACTGATTGTTTGTTTGCCGACACCCTTGACCCTCCCTGCAGGGGCCCATATGAATGCGGCCTTGACCTTCACCAGCTGTGCGCTAGGCCGCATGTCCTGGAAGAAGTTTCCCGTGTACGTTCTGGGTCAGTTCCTGGGCTCCTTCGTGGCGGCGGCCACCATCTACGGCCTCTTCTACAGTGAGTGTCCTGCCCCTGGCGGCCCACCTCCAGCCTCCGCCTCCTCCCCTGAAATGTGGGCAGATCTGAGTGTGTCCTCGCCTGTGAACACGCTGGGATAGAAGAGTCTTGGAGGCGCTCCCTGCCCTCCATCCTACCGCCTCATCTCTGGGATAGCGGTGGGGTTCAGTCAGGGGGCAGGTTCACACTCAGTCTGTATTCCCACAGACGCTATTATCGACTTCTCGGGGGGAAAGCTGATGACGACCGGCCCCACAGCCACTGCTAACATTTTTGCCACCTACCTTCCTGACCACATGACACTGTGGAGGGGCTTCCTGGATGAGGTCAGTGGTCCAGGCACGGGTGGCCCTCCTTAGGCCCTCCCCCACTCAAGAAGGGGCCAGCAGGCAGCCCCCTGTGGTGGAGTGGACAAGAACCCTGGATGGGACAGTACAGAGTCATGGCTCTGCCACGGGTAGGGGTGGGGGGCGCTACTGAGGCCCTTGGGCTCGAACGGGGGCCCCAGGTGCTGCCACGGTGTCTCTCCCCAGGTGGTGGTGACTGGGATGCTTCAGCTGTGTCTCTTAGCCATCGCAGACAAGGGGAACAACCCAACACTGTTGGGGACGCAGGCCATTGTGACTGGCATCCTTGTTGTCATCATCGGAATATCCCTGGGCATGAACTCAGGATATGCCATCAACCCATCCCGGGACCTGCCTCCCCGCTTCTTCACCTTCCTCGCTGGCTGGGGCTCACAAGTCTTCAGGTACTGCGTGGTCCAGCCCACTCCTGGGAGTTTCCTGTGGGTTCCCTGCATGTGGAGGGTGGAAAAGCTGCGGGAGCACCCCGCAGATCCGCCCCCTCCACTGCCCTGCCACCCCTTGCAGTGGCCTGGGAGGCAGGAATGGGTCCTGACCTTTCTCCAGACCCTGCTCCTAGATTGAATGTCAGCCCTGCCCCAGACCCGCTGCTGTCCCTGAATCAGGCTGAAGCTGATCAGTGTCCCAGGCTCAGGGCCAGCTCCCGGGCTAGGATGGGGGTTCCCCCTCTACTCTCCACTCCCTGCCACCCCTCCTCCCATCTTGGCCTGGGGTAGACGCAGGTGCCATGCTGGGTGCTGGCCCCCTAAGCAGGTCTCTGCCTTTTGCCTGCAGAACCAAGGACTGGTGGTGGGTGCCGGTGGTGGCACCACCCCTGGGTGCCTACTGTGGTGCCATCATCTACTTGTTCTTCATTGGCTCCAACAAACGACAGGAGCCCCAGGTCCTGGAGAATCCCTTGGCGTTTGAAGACCACAAAATATCTGTGTTGCCCAAGACCACGTCTCACCAGCATGGGGTCGCTTCCCTCACCCCTGTTTCCGTGTACCCCGAAGATAGACCCTCAGCCTTGTACCACCCTTAAGTGACTCCATCTGCCTAGAGCCCCTCTAAGACTATTTGTGACCCTACATCCACCCCAATAAAGAAAGCCTTGTCCCACAGTGGCAACCCCGCTTCTTGGGGGCCTCCTGTGGTGGGGCTTACCTCCTGGGTTCTCTCAGAAGCTCCCAGGTTATGCTGTAGCCCAAGGCTGGGCAGGAGCTGCGGGGCCTCCAACTCCTGCCGGCCCTGGGAGCTGGGTGGCCCCCAGGGGAGCAAGTGGAAGGGCCGATCAGTGGCCTCATTAAGACAGGACTAGATTAGAAGAGCCCGGACATGGAAGGGCGGGCTGCCAGGCACAGGGCAGGGAGGGGATGGCATGGGGGAGGGATTCCAGCTGGCAGGTGGGGGCTCAGCCCTGGAGGAACCTTGAGCTGCCTTGGGAGAAGACTCTGGACTCTCCTTCAATCCTGGCCAGTCCTTGGACCAGGCAAGGCAAGACCCCAGTGTGTGGATCAGAGTTTCTCAACATTTTTGTTTTCTTAGTCTCCCCTCCTCAGGAGCCTTTTAGGCACTTTTCCCCTTAATTGCATGATATTTTAATACCACAGATATACCGTATATCTGTTTGTGTACTGTACATATATCTTTGCTTTATACAAAAAAAGTAAGATTTTAAAAAATCTCTCCCTTTCAAGGATCCAATTTTTTCACCCATGGGAGCATAATCACCCCATCCTTGAAAATGCCTGAAGTAGAATGAGAGGAGGTAAGAGGCAGGCTCTGCCTTCTTCGTGGGGGCAGAGCTCTCCCACCGTGGGGAATTCCAGAGTTGGAAAGGAAGAAGCAGAGAGGAAAATCCTGTCAAAAGGCAGGGGGCAGGAAATGGTCTCATGAGGTTTTGGGGAACAGGTGCAGAGCCGGGGCAGCCAGGGTCCACCGATCCCAGGCTGGGAGGATCATCCTGCTTCTGGGACTCAGAAGGCAGCATCACCCATGGCTTCTGTCCCTGCTTCTGCTTTTAGCCTTTCAGCAGCCATTGAGCACCTCCGGTGTACAGGCTCTGCGGGTAAGGTTGGGTCTCTGTCTTCAAGGAGCACAGTCCCTACTCAGGACAGGTGATCACAAGGAAAGAGCTGAGGAGTGAAGAAGGAGCTGCGTGTGGGGCTCAGAGGGGGCTCACAGCTCAGTCTTGAGCTGAGGCCACAGATGGCTTCCTAGAGGATGAGACAGAGCAAAGGGTGGTGGGGTGGTCCTTTCTGGGGCTGGATGCCGAACTTCATGGTTTGAGGAGACAGGGCAGGGTGGGGGGTGGGTAGAGGACGCTGGTTTTCCTTCTGGAGGTGGGGACCTGGTGAGATGAGGTTTAGAAAGCCCACATGAGCTGCAGTTTGCAGGATGCTGGAAAAGGGGGAGACTGGGGCCTGTAAGGAAGTGTGGGGCAAGGCTGTTCCAGGTGGGGCAGCAGGACAGCTCACAGGTCAGTGCTGGAGGGTGGACAGAAGAGAAAGGATTCGCCTGACACCAAGGAGGTAAAAGCCTCAGGCTAGGTTCAGACTGGAGGGAGGAGTGGGTGAGGATGGGCCAGGGGCCAAGGCTGCCTTCCAGTTGCTGGCTTGGGCCTGGAGTATTGGAGATGTCCCCACTGAACATGAAGAATGGGAAAGGCACTGGTTTGAAGAGGAAGATGATAATTTATACTGAAGACACATCGACTTTGAGTTGCCTATGGGACTTGGGCAATAGGTGTGTAGAGTCCTGGGCAAGTTACTCTGACTTGCTGGGCCTCGGTTTTCTCATTTGTAAAGTATCAAAATACCTACCTTTTGTGTTGATGTGATTAGATGAAACAAAACATGTACAATGCTGAGGATGGTGCTTGGCACAGAGTCAGTGCTCAATAAATGATTATGCCTTTCGTGTGGTCTAGAGCTCAGAAGAGTTGAAATAGAGACTGGGGAGACTGCAGTTGTGTGGACAGAGCTGGGGCAGAGGAAGAGGGAAGGAAGGGCCAACGAGCAGGGTCCTGATGAGGTGGAATGGGCCTCTCAAGAGGTTTGGCTGATGAGGGGCACAAGGTCAGGGGACACAGGAAACACCCCAGATGTCCCTCAACAGGGGACATACTTACATTTCAGTCCAGTCACATAGGGCAGAATACAATACATCAGTGAAAAGTGAGGTACAAGAGCTACCTGTAATGACACGGAGAAAGTGTGCAGGCATAAAGAGTGATGTCGTACATTATACCATTAAAAACAAGCAAACAGCAATATATTCTTTGGGTGTACATATGTGATAAAACTCCCAGGTTTGATCCCTGGGTTGGGAAGATCCACCGGAGAAGGGAATGGCAACCTACTCCAGTGTTCTTGCCTGGAGAATCCCATGAACAGAGGAGCCTGGTGGGCTACAGTTAATGGGGTCTCAAAGAGTCAGACACAACTGAGTGACTGAGCATGCACGCATGTGATGAAACTACTTAAAAAAAAAAGGGGGGGGGGACTTTCCTGATGGGCCAATGGTTGAGGATCCACCTGCCAATGCAGAGAACATGGGTTCAATCCCTGGTTCAAGAAGATTCCGAATGCTGCAGGGTAACTAAGCCCTTCGGCAGGCAACTACTGAAACCCGAGCGCCCTAGAGCCCAAGCTCTAGAAGCCGTCGCAAAGAGAAGCCCGCACGCTGCAACTAGAGAGTGGTCCTGCTCGCCGCAACTACAGAACGCCTACATGCAGCAACGAAGACCCAGCACAGCCAAAAATTTGAAAAAAGATAGTAAACTCCTTGAGAGAAGGGACCAACTTTTCACTAAAAAAAAAAAAGGCATACTTCCTTCATGGAGACAGAGACAGTGCTAAGATGGGGAGGAGCATGGGCATAGGGTAAGCTAGTAATGATTTTCCAGTTTTGGGGTTGGGGAAAATTTGGGGGTTCATTATGTGATTGTGCTTATACAACTGTGATACATATTCATTCAAAGGTATCATTTATTTTAAAAGATGAAGAAGAAATAGCAATAGCATGAGAACAGGTGATGGGAAGAGTGCCAGGGATGCGGCTCACTGAGATTAGTGGGCTGGGGGCACAGGGGGGAGGAGAGACGTGAGTGAGTCTGACATCCCACGTGGGAGGAACCTAGCCAGGGCCTGGGTCTGGGCGCGTCTAGGGAGCCGCCCACAGCTGTAAGTGTCAGTCAGCTGCCTCCCTCTGTGACCCTGGACCCATCCCTTCCCCTCTCAGCCTCGGCGACCCTGTGAACACAAGGAGGGTGGCCACTTTCTTCCCTGGTGTTCCTTGCAGAGCAGTGTGACCCTAAGACCTCAGTCATTGATGAGAGGGGCATATACAGACCCTCCTCTGCCCCACTGACCACTGCAGGCTTCTGGCATCCTCAGGTGCCAGGGAGGTGGCTTTGGAGGCAGGCCAGCCACGGGGTCCACCCAGAACCCCTCCAGCTGTCTGGAGCTATGCCTCAGACCTATAGTCGTCCCACTGCCTGGAACCTCCTGCTGAGGCTGAGCCCAGTGTCAGGCTCAGGTGACCTGGTCACAGCACTTCTGGGCTCACGGCGCAGACCCCTTCATTCTCTTGGCAGAGAACCAGACACCATCCTAGAGCTAAGGATATAAGCATTTAAAAAGTCTTTGTTCTCCTGGAGCCGATATTCTGTGCAAAACATGTGTTTGTGATACATGCTAAGCAGGAAAAGCGGAAGAGGAGGATAGGAAGTGTGTGTGGGTGTGAAGACTGGAGGTAAATGAGTAAAGACTTGAAGATGGTGAAGGAGTGAGCCATGCGGACATGGGGAAGAGCGTGCCAGGCTGAGGGAATGGCCAGTGCAAAGGCCTTTGCTGGGATGGCAAGAGTGGGGGAGCAGCAGAAGACAAGGTCAGAGAAGTGAGTGGAGGGTGAATTGCCCCTGCCTGGAGAGAGGTGAGGCCAAGGCTTGTGCCAGAGGTGAGGAAGGTCTCTGGAGGAGAGAGGCAGGTGACACGGCAGGAGGGAAAGAAGGGAGGGAGGCAGGAAGGGAAGCAGGAAGATGAGGTGGGGCAGGTGTCATGGTGCCTTATCCCTGCTCTTGGCTTTGCTCACACACACAGCCCCTCCTGTAAGTATTCCCTGGCTGGACTCCTGAGGGACATCTGTTCAGCTCTGGGAGCCAGGCTGGGATGTGAGCTATAGGAGTCCTAGCTCCTCTCCCATTCTTCTAGTCCTAGGCTGGCATGGACTGGCTGTGTGACCCACACATGACCCTTCCCTGCTCTGGGCCTCAGCTTCCCTATCTGTAGAGTGAGGCTGGGACCTCTTGGCATCTGAGGAGCCTACCTGCTCTGACTTCTTGCAGCACTTCAAAGCTTCATATCACAACCTCATTACTGCCCCCTGCCTCAGGCTGGCTGAGGCTCTGTTTGAGATGGGGACACGGATGGGACAAGAAGGAACCCCCCCAACACCGTCAGCTCCAGGCCAAGCTTCTCCAGGGCTTTGCCAATGAAGGCCTGGTCCTCAGTTTGGTGGTCCTGGCTTTGGGAAGGGCTCTTCTTACTCCTTGCCTGGCCTGCCGCTCTCCCACTTGCACTCAGGTGGCACCTCGGTCTGCCTGGTCTCACTGTCTCCTCCTCAGATGAGGTTCTGCAGATCTGGGAGAGGTGGGAGGAGCCATCTTGGGCTGAACCTTGATGCTGGCAACTGCAGAGGGAGAAGGCTGTGGCCACACAGCCTGCTCTGGCTCTGTACCCACCCTTGTGCTGAACCCAGAGCAGGTCTAGAGCTCTGTACCCACCCTCCCATGTGCAGGACTCATAACCATGGCATCTACGAACACAGACAATGAGGCCAGCCCTCCTGGTTCAAACAGCTGCTCTGCCACTCACGGGCTGTATGAGCTTAGGTAGGTCAGGACGTAACAGCACTCACCTCCCAGGCTGCTGGGATGACGGAATGAGCTCAGCCTGGCACGTGGGGAGGGAGCATCCTGTCACCACTCCACACTGTCTCGTGGTCCTCATGTCATCACACCCATCTGACACCCAAGGAATCTGGGGCCTGGGGAGGCTGGCTCAGCAAGGGGTACAGAGTAGGGATTCTAGTTCTTTGCTGATATGATCTCTACTGGGTTTTATTTGGTCTTTAAACTGTGAAATATATTCTGTATATATTCTGATATATTCTGTATATATATTCTGTGTGAATAGAACATACAGTTAAGGGCTTCCCTGGTGGCTCAGTGGTCAAGAATCTGCCTGCCAACGCAAGAAACATGGGTTAGATGCCTGATCTGGGAAGATCCCACATGCTGCAGGGGAGCTAAGCCTGTGAGCCCCAACTATTGAGTTCCTGTGCTCTGGAGCCCGGGAGCCACAAGAGAAGCCACCACGATGAGAAGCATGCCATCACAACTCGAGAGTAGTCCCCGCTCACCGCGACTAGAGAAAAGCCCGAGCAGCAATGAAGACCCAGACAGCCAAAAATGAAATTATTTTTAAAACACAGTTAAAATAACAGTGAAACACCAAAAAACAAATAAGTACACTCTATATAAGTGAAAAGCCCAAACATTCAAGTACCCTGACCCAGCTCTGGCAGGTTATTGAAACTCTCTGGGTCTCAGTTTCCTTATCTGCAGAATGGGGGTCATGTGGCCCAGAGGAGTGAGGTGCTTTAGGTTTCAGGTTTGCCACTGGCATTGATGGAGCAAGGCTGGGCAGAGTTTACCAGAGTTCATGGTCTCCCCTTGTGTATGTGTTCAGAAGCCAGGGTGGCAGTGGGCGGATACCAGAGGGTGTGTGAGGGGATGCTCAGAGGCTGAGACATACAGTTTAGAGGCAGGTACACCCAGGCACACAGCTGAGGTCATATGTCCAAGGCTGAGCCTTTGAGTCCTCCAAAGTGAAAGTGAAAGTGAAAGTGAAGTCGTGTCCGACTCTTTGCGACCCCGTGGACTATAGCCCACCAGGCTCCTCCGTCCATGGGATTCTCCAGGCAAGAATACTGGAGTGGGTTGCCATTTCCTTCTCCAGGGGATCTTCCCAAGCGGGGGATCGAACCCAGGTCTCCCGCATTGCGGGCAGACGCTTTAACCGCTGAGCTGAGTACTCCAGGGACCAAGCAAAACCCTTGCTGGCTGATAAAGAGTATTCCTCAGACGGGGGTTCCTGTTGCAAGGACGTGTTCTTGCCCTTGCTGCCCCCCACATTCCTCCACGTATGCCCTGGTTCCTCTGGTCCCAGGTCAGGGGACATTAACAGGAAGATGAACTCCTAATGGAGGCCCAGCCCCAGGGCAGGGGAGACTGGCTCGGGTAGACTGGCTGGTGGAGACACCAGGGGGCAGTCTGGAGGTTGGGTGTGTTGAATTAGAGGTACTTGAGGGCTATCTAGGGAAAGGCCTGGTCCCAGGCTAGAGAAGGAGCTTTTAAGCCGAGGGAGGCAGTTAAGAGCTTGCAGGTGGACGAGGTGGCCCAGGGAGAGACGGTGGAGCCCCTCTGAAAACGGTGTTTCAGGGATGGCTGAAGGGGAGCAGGCAGCCAAGGTCTGTGATCTCCCCTGACTCCAGGAACCTGAACTCTATGGGGCCTTACCTAACTTGTGCTTTGGGGCCAGTCCCTTCCCTCAGGCGGTTCAAACAAGTAAGGGCAAATGAGGGAAGCCCATACCTTCCTCGGCAATGTGTAAAAATGCCCCAGAGACGCTCGCCTTACAGGACTGCCCTGTAGCACTGAGTCACACAGCTCGGGCCCAGCTCTGGCTCTGGCAGTCTCTGCTACTCGCCCTGTCCTCATTTCCCTGTCCTCCAGATGACAGAGTGCCCATGGCAAAATCCTTGGACTTTTCTCTTTCACCTTCCCTCCCAATATGACTTCACCGGCTTTTTAAATACCACTGGATGCCAACAGCTCCCCAAATTAGATCTCCAGCTCAATCCTGTCTCCAGATTTCAGAGTCTCATGGACAACTGCCTGCCGGTCAGATTTTCCTCTCACAAGCTTGCTCCTCCTAGATTTTCCTATCCCAGTAAAAGGCACATTCAATCTTCCCATTTCTCAGGCCCCAAACTTTGAAGTCATCTCGGCTCCTCCTCTCACACTCCACATCCCATCTGTCCACAGACCCTTTAGGTATGATTTGCAAATTGTGTCTAGAATCCAACGACTTCTCAGAGTCCTTGGTTTGAGTCACTGTCACCTTGCTCTTGGATTACAGCAGTGGCCTTCTGACTTTTCCCAGCCTCTTCTTTGGTTCTGACTCAGCCCTACAGTCTAGTCCCAGGTGCTGCTGCTGCTGCTAAGTCGCTTCAGTCGTGTCCGACTCTGTGTGACCCCATAGATGGCAGCCCACCAGGCTCCCCCGTCCCTGGGATTCTCCAGGCAAGAACACTGGAGTGGGTTGCCATATCCTTCTCCAATGCAGGAAAGTGAAAAGTGAGAGTGAAGTCACTCAGTCACGTCTGACTCTTAGCAACCCCATGGACTGCAGCCTACCAGGCTCCTCCGTCCGTGGGATTTTCCAGGCAAGAGTACTGGAGTGGGTTGCCGTTGCCTTCTCCAAGTCCCAGGTGGCGCAGTGGTCAGATCAGATCATATCAGATCAGTTGCTCAGTTGTGTCAGACTCTTTGCGACCCCATGAATCGCAGCACGCCAGGCCTCCCTGTCCATCACCAACTCCCGGAGTTCACCCAGACTCACGTCCATCGAGTCAGTGATGCCATCCAGCCATCTCATCCTCTGTCGTCCCCTTCTCCTCCTGCCCCCAATCCCTCCCAGCATCAGAGTCTTTTCCAATGAGTCAACTCTTCACATGAGGTGGCCAAAGTACTGGAGTTTCAGCTTTAGCATCATTCCTTCCAAAGTAATCCCAGGGCTGATCTCCTTCAGAATGGACTGGTTGGATCTCCTTGCAGTCCAAGGGATTCTCAAGAGTCTTCTCCAACACCACAGTTCAAAAGCATCAATTCTTCGGCACTCAGCCTTCTTCACAGTCCAACTCTCACATTCATACATGACCACAGGAAAAACCATAGCCTTGACTAGACGAACCTTTGTTGGCAAAGTAATGTCTCTGCTTTTGAATATGCTATCTAGGTTGGTCATAACTTTCCTTCCAAGGAGTAAGCGTCTTTTAATTTCATGGCTGCAGTCACCATCTGTAGTGATTTTGGAGCCCAGAAAAATAAAGTCTGACACTGTTTCCACTGTTTCCCCATCTATTTCCCATGAAGTGATGGGACCGGATGCCATAATCTTCATTTTCTGAAATGTTGAGCTTTAAGCCAACTTTTTCACTCTCCACTTTCACCCTCATCAAGAGGCTTTTTAGTTCCTCTTCACTTTCTGCCATAAGGGTGGTGTCATCTGCATATCTGAGGTTATTGATATTTCTCCCGGCAATCTTGATTCCAGCTTGTGTGTGGAGCAGTGGTAAAGAATCCCAAGGCCAATGCAGGAGATGCAGGAGACATGGGTTCAATCCCTGTGTCAGGAAGATTCTCCTGGAGTAGGAAATGGCAACCCACTCCAGTACTCTTGCCTGGAAAATTCTATGGACTGAGGAGCCTGACGGGGTACAGTCCATGGGGTTGGAAAGAGTCGGACACGACTGAGCGACTATGAACATTCATACAGTATAGTCTTAAAACAGCAGCTGGTATGACATTTTCCAGAAACGAAACAGATCTTATCATTCACTCCTCAGCCCTGTTTCCAGTGACTTAAAGGCCCCTGCTACTCTCTCCTTTACTCATCCCGCTACTACCTGGTGGCTCTGCTGTTCCCTTCAAGGTACATGGCATATTTCTACCACTGAGCATTTGCCTTGGCTGTTCTGTGTGGGAGGGTCTCCCTTCAGGTGTTTGAAACTTTAGATGTTTTTTCTCCTGTGCTTATATTATGTATACCAATAAGCAGAGAGAAACAGCATTAAAAAAAAAAAAGGAAACGAAAAGGTGATTAACTTAAAAGATACCGGTTATAAACTCATCTAAAAAGTTTTAGTGTTTTCCTAAGGCAAAGTGTAAGTAATCCCCTGGCCCTGGTTTGGGGATACACACTGCCCCCTCATGGCCAGTGCACAAAAAGGCCTCACCGGGACGTGGTCTAAGCTTCCCTCCCACTTGTCCTGACCTGCTGGGCTGTGCAGGCTCAGGGACTTCAGAATGAGCTGTGTGAACAGCTGCTGCTCTGTCTGTGGAGCTGGCAGACACAGGTTTTGGAGTCAGAGCTAGTAGGGATTTCAGATCTCCAATTCACTGAGTGATCTTGGGCAAGTGACCTAACTTCTCCAACCTTCAGTTTCCTCATAGGTAAAACAGAAAATAACGATACACACTTCATGGGGCTTTGGGGAGTAAAAGATACGAGCACAGTGCCTGGTGTATCAAAAGTGCTTGAAAGCTATTAGAAGTGCTCAATAGCTACTAGCAGCTTTCACTTAGAAGCTTCCGCTATTAGAAGCTAATAGTTCTTCACTATTAGAAGAGAGTCTTGGGAAAGTGTGGGTAGGTAAAGACTCCTGATTCCCTCACCCATGTGGCAAGTGGTGGTAGTGGTGTAAGGGGGCAGGTGACTGAAAACCCCAGCCCTTGCCAGAGCAGCCTCACGACGGCTGTCCCTTCCCTCCCTATGCCCGAGAGACAGTCCCAGGACAGGCTCCAGAGGCTTGACCATGTTGAGCTGCCACATGACACTGGGAGACCCTCCTGACCCCTCAGACCCTGCCAACCCACTCTTCTTCCAAAGGCCCAGGGCAGTACACAGGCAGGAACTACTACTACTCAGCTGACAGGTGGGAAAGTCAGTGCCTGGACACTGGAAGCAAACTGCCCAGGAACAGAGTGAGCGGAGGGAGACAATCGGGCCCGGCTGTCCAGCCGAGTTCTCTGCAGTGGGTGTCCCGGGAGGCTGTGCGCGTGAAGCTGGGGCTGAGGGCAGGACTCCACAGGAACTCTGTTCCGGGAAAACAGATCCTCTTTTTCTGAGAACCAGCCCCCTCTGCTGGCCTAGCTTGGGGAACCCCAGGCCTGTCTTGGTCTGGCACACAGCCCTTGGAGCCCTGTCCCTTCTGGCTGGGTCTTTTCAGACTGGGGTGGGTCTGGCTTGGAGAACACCCTGGGATATGTGAGTGCTAAAAGGCCACGGGAGATACTATGGGACATCTGTGGAACTTTCCCAATGGGTGTGGCAGGGCGCGTGAGGGACTGAGGAAGGAAGGCAGGTCTGTGACAGTGAAGCAGTTCTGGCCTGTCCCTCCTTGCCCCACCAGTTCTGGAAGAGGGCAAACTGGCAGGTTTTCCTTAGAGAACACGGTCTCCAGGCATGAAGCAACACTGGTACCACTTGGGAAGGACCCCCCAAACCTAAACCTCAGGGCCACTGTTTGAGCCTCCCCCATGCATTGGAAAAAGAAATGGCAATCCACTTGTGTTCTTGCCTGGAGAATCCCAGGGACGGGGGTGCCTGGTGGGTTGCTGTCTATGGGGTCGCACAGAGTCGGACACGACTGAGGCGACTTAGCAGCAGCAGCAGCATCCCTAGGACTGACATTCCTTCTTCCCCTGGCCTGTCCACCACTGGCATGGCCAGGAGCAACCCCAGACCCCGCAATCAGGAGGACGGCTTTCATCTCCATTCTGCACACAGCCTCTCACAGCACACCAGAGTGGTACCACTGCTGAGTGGAACTAGCCCTGCCAGACAAGCCAGAGGGAATTCCAGAGTTCAGAACGTGGCCTCTGGAAAGCTCTGGTCCCAAGAGTAAACTCCCATTGGAGACTGGAGCTGGAGGGGCAGGAAGATACCACTGGATTCTCAGGGAGCAAAAGTGGGGTCCTGATACCCACAGGCCCCCTCCATGTAAGAGGTAGAGGTGTTTTTCCTTTTAGCCCACACACAGTGTAATGTACTTAGATTTGCAAGGTTTGGTCTAAGGGCACTGTTTAGTGGGGAATCCACCAAACCCATGAGAACCAGCCCCCCTTTGCTGAGGGGGTCTGGCTCCCTTCTGACCAGCAGCCTGTGCTCCCTCCTAGATCTCCTGACCTCTCCCCTTTGCAGCACCAGCTCCCACCACCTCCTCCTCTCATCTGCATCACTCTGGCAGCTTTGGGCTGCTTTCTTGCCTCAGTTAGCCCTCTCAACCCTTTGACACCCTCTGAGTGGCTACTCCAGAACAGGGTGGGCAAACTAAGGTCCTGGCCAAAACCAGCCTGCTGCCTACTTCTATACCGAATACAACCCACGAGTTAATAGTTCTCTCATTTCTAAATGGTTGGAAAAATATAAAAATATTTTCTGACACATTGGAATTCTATCAAGTTCTGATTTAGGGTCTATGAAGTGTCAAGACGAGAGCCACACTCATGCCCGTATTTATTGTCTGGGGCTAGTCCACACAAAAGGGGTAGACCTGGGGTAGCCACACCAGAAACTCACAAAGCCTACAGTATCCGGGCCTCTACAAAGACCTCTGCCGCCTCCTGCCCTGTTTTAAGTCCAGCTGTGATGCTCTGCTGAGAAACCCTCTATGGCTCCCGACAAAGTGATTCCTGTCTACCTCTCCAGCTTCATCACCTGTCCCTCCAGTTGTCTGCCCACTCCGGACAACCAATCCTTCCTCAAAACTCCCACAGACCATAGCCCTGGGCTTGTCTCAGGCCGTTCACTTGGAATGCCTCGCTCCTCCAAATGGCAGTCTGCCATCTCAAGACTCAGCTCAAATGCTTGTTTTCCTTCCCCATCCAGGGGTAGCTCCCCCAGGCATGAGGGCTGACTCCCTCCCAGCATGCCACAAAAAACTCCTTGTATGGCTCCTCAGCTTTTAATAAACAGACTGATGACCTATCTGTGCCAGACCAAACACTCTCACTCTATTTGTTCTGGTATGTTCCCCGCTCTGGATTACTAACTGCAAAAGAGCAGGCCATGTCTGTTCCCCACAGCCAAGCACAGCCCAGCACGGGCAGGGACACACGTGTTCACCATAAGTGGCTGGTTAGCATTCTAATCCTTTACTTGGCGGGAATGACGGAGAGAGAGGCCTACATATTTTCCGAATGCTGTCAAGTTTCAGCACGTGTAACAGTTCAGGCACCTCCATGTACATTATCTCATTTAATCCTCAGGACTCTGGTGAGGAAGGTGGTAGCTCCACTCCATCAGGCAGCTGCAGAGTGTCCCATGGCAGAGCTGGAAGCTAAGATCAGGTCTCCACCTCCTGCTGGTGTGGAGAGGCTCTCGCAGTACAGCTCACCCACTCAACCCACTGCTTCAAAGATGAAACAGATGCTTGAGGCCCCTATCGGGTGTGGGGCCACTGACCCTCTGCTAAACGGGCTCGGGAGAGGTGGCTCTGTCTCCTCCCTCCAGTCACCTGTCCCCACCCTCCCACCCGTCCTGCTGGACCTGATGTCTTTCGAGGCAGAGTGCCTGGGTCAGGACCAAAGGGCAGCCCTGCTTTTCCTGGTAAAACTAAGTGCCAGTTTTGTGACATCACTTCTCATTTCTCCTTCTGTTGCTCTGGGGTTTGTGGCTTTTCTGGAGCAGAACGAAGTTGCTGAAGTCTGGCCTCCATGTTGAAGAGGTACCAACGCAGAGGGCTGAACTAATGTGACTGCAGCCGCACCTGCCTTACAGGAGCCTGAAGAATACCTCGGGGGCGTGCTGGCGTAAGCCCTGGACCGTTCACATGGTTTTCTGAATATGCAAACAGAAGTCCAGAGCTCAGAGATAGGGAAAGCCCAATACGGTTGCTGCAGGCCTGGAAGAAAGTGACATGGGAAAGGCAGGCGCCCAGGAGACTCCTTCTCAACCAGACAGGAGGGGTTATGCCTGCACATGTCAGTGCACAGAGGCCGCAGTGTGAACCAGTGGGAGGAGGAGCTCATGCTATGTCCTCCATCATCATGGTGGAGAGGGAACCTGTCACCACACAGGATCAATGCTAAGAGGCCCTCTGTGGATTCTGGAAGACAGGTCCCCCAAACCCTCTCCTAGGTCTGCACTGATGCTACTGAAGACCACTCAGATAAGTTTAGCTAGGTAGACCAGGCAGAGCTTTTGGCAAAAGACTCAGCAAAGACAGCTGGGTTTAACCGCACACCTGACTTCAGATACGGTGTACCAAGCCGTTGTTTGGGACTTTGGACTGCGAAGTTTTAGCCTTTGTCTTTCCGAAGATAGTGATCACTTTGGATTAAGAATGCAAGGCATTGTCAGGAGGAGGATGGGTAACTGGATGGACATCTGAGGCCATGCCTAAGTGACATTTTCAGGTTAAAATTCCGGTTTGACTAAAATCAAGTCCTACGTTCCCCCAACCCTCAAAGCAATCATGGTGATGGTGTGAGGAGTCTGTGCAAATTCAACTGAATCACTAGTGATCATTCAGTCAGAGACATGGCAATAGTGAGACACAGTGAGACACTTTACACACAGCAGAGCGGACAAGGGGATTTCTGACACAATCGTGGTTTGCAAGTATCAAGGTCAAGACAGTAGGTGAGCTGTGAGTCCACCAGGCAGTCGGGAACAAGCATGATTTATCTGCGGGGAAAAAATCTCCATCACACCCAATGATTTTTTTTCCTAAGTGTGTCATGATCTCCTCAGTCCTGGACATCAAAGTAGTCAATTACGGGCTCCTTCGCTATCTTCTGTAAATTGCTGCTCCCAGGATTCCTGAAAAGCAAACACAGAATGAGCAATCTTTTCTTGCTTGGGGGAAACCGATTCAGGCAGGTTTCAGAAAGTGAAGGGTCAGCTTCTTTACTGTGTGTGAGATTCTGCTAAGACAGTGCAGTCCACACGAGCAAGTAACTGCTGGAATTTGGTGAAGGGCACACAGGAGTCTATATTAACACTATTCTATTCTAAAATTTTTCCAAAATAAAGACCTTCCCCAGGGCAGGACTGGGGCTGGTCCTGAGAGCTACTTGGCCCCAGGAGCTCCTGGCTGACGCTGTGCCCAGTGGGCAACACTGATCTGTCCCGTCCAGTTCCAAGGGAACAGAGATGGCTAGGACCCTCCTGGTGACCTTGTACACTTCCCTACCCACCCTCCCAGAGGTGTAGGAGGCTCTGGAGAGCTTCTGTGTGGAAGGCCAGAGCAGGAGGAGAGACCCCACTGGGTTCCCAACAGCTTCCAGCTAGGTGGCCTTGCTCTGTAGGGCAGCTGGTCCCCTCCTGGGAAGGGAAGGCAGGATGACGACCCCTCTCTGCTCCTGGCTGAGAAAACACCTGCCAGACCTGCTGCTTGCTTGTGCTATTTTCTTTCCTCTTTAATCACTAGCATATGGAAAAATGATTCAAACCATATGTAAGCAGAGCAAAACACGCAAGTTTCCCCCTTCACTGCCAATGCCCGCCTAGAATCCCACTTCTGTCTCCAGAGTAACTGCTGTGAACTGTGAGATGTTCCCACATCACCTGGTGTGGCAGACTGAATCCATTTCCCAGTGTCACCATCTATACCATGGAAATTACGGCTAGTGACTTTGCTCCCTGGAGGGCAAGTAGGCATTACAAACAGCAAACCTGGGACCCCTCTGGCATGAACAAATGTGTGTCCAGCATCTCAGTCAAACATCATATATCTGAATGCAACACCCCAAGGCCAGACCCAATGAGGTGCCAATGACTAGTGCAGCCCAGGGCAATTTACTCCTCGGTGGCATCTCCGAACAGACATGGCCCTTTGGGAAGCAGCTAAAGAATCCTTACTTGTCTGTCTGTCTGTGATGAGCAATCGGTGGCGGAGGCCGTGACTGATTCTCCTTTTCGAGTACACCTGTCAGTGTGGTAGAAGGACAAATGGACTTCCCTCTGTGAAGTCAGAACACAAAGTATTGAAAAGTGAGAACTGTTTGTGGAGACAGGCAGACAGCTGGAAATCCAGTCCATGACTCTTAACGTGATGCTGCAGGGCACTCTCTGATATGACCTGTCACCTTTGATTAATCCTCATCCCTTTCATCTACCTCTGCTGAGCCCACTACCTTCTTCCTCTAAACTCACTTGAGTCTTCTTTGTTGGGAGGTTCTTCCAATTCCCCCAGATTCGGATAGTGATCCTAGGTCTTGCAGTCCCCTCCTCGCTCATACTCCTGCTTCAGTCTCCTCTAATGGCAAACACTCTTCACAGAGGATGCCCTGAGTCCCAGGCCAGCACTGTTTCCATGATGCCAGGAGGACACAAGGGGACAAGGGATGGATCTGATGTGAAATATGCTTTAGGTGTGTCTGCTCTGAGGTCTGAGGCATGGGCTTTACTTTCTGGTTCAGAGCCTTAGATCAGTCAGAATGGCTGGCCCAGAGGCAGACTCTTCACCTAATCTTCCAAAGAAGGAAGTAAGAAAAACAACAGCCCAAGGCCAGGCCCAAGGAAGCACCAACGACTAGTGCAGCGCTCCTGCACTAGCCACTGGCCAGCCCAGCTTCTCAGGTCCAGTGTGCCTCACCGAGCAGTTTCCCCTCTGACAGCAAGATGCACCCACCTGACCGCAGTGACCACGACGTTGCGCTTTGGCTCACTGTCATAGCTCACGCTCTCCAGGCCGTACACCTGGGCCAGATCGTGGATGATCCGGCGGTGGTCTCTGTTCATGGGAGGGAAGCAGTGGCTCTTCTTACTACTTTTCCCCTGTATGGAAGGAAAAGAAGACTGACTGGTAAACATCATTTTGAAAAAAGGCTATGCCTATAGAGGTCCTTCCCACTCTCCTGGAACAGCCTGGGTCAATAAAGAGGTGACGGAGTTTGGGAGGCCCATGGTGCATGGCAACTCTCTGCCTGCGGGGCAAGGGTCGGGGCGTGGGGGGGCGTGGGGAAGGGCATGGGATGTACTTCCTGCATCTCCTCTGTGAGCCATGTGGCAGCAGCTGGCTGGGGCCAGGGGGACCGTGGGCAAGTGAACTGAGCCTGACGTGGATACTGCAATGGTCGCTCCCACAGGGCCTCTAACTGGGGAGTGAGTGATGTTTTTAAGAAATGACTAAATAAACTGAAGAGTTACAAAACAAGAAAATCTCACTTGTACACTCCACACTAAAAATTGTGAATTTATAGAGACAGGCTAGCAGAGAACTACATCTGCTCAGGTTTCCTAATTAGGAGGGGAACAATGATTCCATTTTCTTCTTTGTGCTAGTATCCTGCTGGGAAGCAGGAACAGAAGGGAGGCAGGGCAGAGGGTGAGTAGACAGCAGGAAGGAAACCTATTTTCATTAGATGTGGAGCCAAAGGAGCCATCTCTCCCTCACTCACATGCCCTCTGAATGAAGAGGGAGTCGCCGCAGGGCTGGCTATTGCTGACTACATGAGAGGCTTTTTTGATTAAAGCCACCTCCTCGACATCTCCGCTGCCTCCAGGACAGGCTTCCCTCTCTTGAAGGAACTGATACCATTACTGTTCAACTCTACTCATTCAACTTTATATCTTTGCCCAACATATTCTTTCCTGCCTTTGGGGTAATAAGAACCAGTGAGTCCAATCATACAACAGTCCTTCAGAGATCTCTGTATGTGCGTACTCAGTCACTCAGTCATGTCTGACTCTTTTGTAACCCCATGGACTGTAGCCCACCAGGCTCCTCAGTCCCTAGGATTTCCCAGGCAAGAATAAAATGGGTTGCCATTTCCTCCTCCAGGGGTTCTGCCTGACCCAGGGAGAACCTCCATCTCCTGCATTGGCAGGCGGGTTCTTTACCACTGAGCCACCAGGGAAGCTCATCAGAGATCTGAGGAGTTGGCATGTCTTCCTAAGTATCCCTACTGAATCCCCTTCATCGAGAGTGTTTCCTCCCATTCTTGGGCACAGGGCTAGGATGTGTATTTACATTTAATATTACTGCAGATATCTTTCTTGAGCCAGGCTAGAGCTTCCATGAAGCTATAATGGCTGGGCTCTGGAGAAAGGTAAGGATCCTCAAGGCAGCTCTGACTTTTTCCTACAACTACTTTACACTGATAGTGTTTCTGGGACTTGATTTTTTTTTTTTTTAATCAAGTTGGCCTTAGAAACATGTAGAGTTGGATATTTTGATTTCAACCTTATTCACAGCCTCCACAAGGGCTTCCATTTCCTTCTCAATGTCGCTGACAAACCTTAAGTCCTTCCTGAAATGAGAAATAGCCACAGTTAATTGCGTTTGTTTCTGCTCTTTTGAGATCCTTTCCATCCACCCTCTGCCTATACAGTGCAGAGAATGGACAATGTGGGCAGGAAAATTGCAGAGGCCAGGCAGGAACTGTCAGATAACAGAAGGCTGAATGTGACAGAACAAAGGAAGAGAAAGTAATAAGAAAACAATTATGAGAAGAGAGAAGACAGAAAGAGAAACAGTCATCAGAGGGCCAGGAGACAAGAGGAAAATAAGACCTGTTACCACCCAAGTGAGGACCACCCATGTGACAGAGACCTGGATGGGCAGAGGTGGAACATGGCCAGAGACCCTTCACTGCAAGCCAGTCCAACCCTTGAAGGGCCCCAGCTCCTATCACAGGGACTAAACACACACACACACACACACACACACACACACACACACACTCACACTTCCAAAGTTCAACTCTTCAATGGGACAGTTTTGAGAAACCAAGAGAATGACTTATTAAATACCATATAATTTCTTATAATAGATATAGATATAGATATATAGATATATAGATAGATATAGATATATATAAAAACTGACTCAACCACAGAGGACTGCATATCTTAAAAGAGCAAATATCTGGTAAGCCACACTTAAGAAAGTAGGTATCAAGTCACATACCTAGCATCTTCTTTCAAACTGTCACTGAATTTTGACCCTGAAGAACGTACGTTGAAAGGATCAGAATCATCACTGATATGAAATGCCTCTGCTAACCTCCTGAAAGAGAGTAAAGTATGTAAATGAAAGGAAAGAAGGGGGAGGAAAATTATCTCATAGTAACAGAGTGCCCACCAGGTTCTACGTTTTTTATACATTAATCATCTCATTTCAGTAAACCTGATTATTCAGGAGAATAAGAACAACTTGGGACAAGATATTGAATTGTCTTCACAGAACAAAATAAGTAAGATACATCTAGATGGTTCTGAGCAAGCTGTAGGCTGACACTGGAGACTCAGATTGTCTGAAGAGAAGGCTGAGGAGGGCGTGCACTGGGGATGGTCAGTGGGAAGGATTTCCTCTGAGGTTTCACCCAAACATCAGATGAATAAAGTAGAAGGATAATACTAAAATTAACGTCACTCTACAGAAAGTCTACAAAATGAAGAACTCCATTAACAACATAAGCGCTGTGTTAATTTTAATGCACTTCCTTTCATACTTTTCTTCTGTAATTTTAAGTAGTACATGAAACTCTGAATCTTTTTTTTAGCATTTCTCATACTACTGTTTGATTTTCACACTCCCTGTATTAACAGTTGCATAATCTTCTAATTTTATATGTCCCACAACTTACATAAGCATGCCCCATTTAGGTTCCTGTAACAGTCTCCCAGTTTTTCAATATGATAAGTAACACAATATCTCTGAGCAAAAACCTTTTAAGATTATTTCTCTGGAAAATGTCTCCAGGTGTGGCAATAACTGCATTAAATAGTATGGACCTGAGACCCAGATCATCATGGTCTAAGGGTTCCACAATGCTGTTTATGCTTTGACCGGCAGCTGTATGAGTCTCGTGGCATCTCACCAACACCTGGTTATGTCTTTTTTTTTTAAAGATAGTTAAAATTCAGTTTAGCATTTATAGTTTTCCTTTACAAGGAGACAGGGATCTCTTACAAGCTTAATGCCCATAAGAATTTGGTTTATTGTTGCTAGGTTTTCTAATTTTTTACCAGCAGTTTAGTTTTCAAATTTTCAAGAGAATTCCTAGAGGGGGAGATCTTTTGATGTTTTGATTAGCTGGCCACTAATTCAAACGTACACATCAATAAAACATAACTGTGGGATGCATTTGGTCTGTCAGTTTTCCATTTCTGCAATGGAGCATGTATTTGCAACTTTAGATGGCATTTTCCTTTTCAAATTCACATGTCTTTTTTTTTTTTTTTCAGGTCTGTGAGTAAGAAAGAATCCTTATATAGTGAGGGTCATTATGTCATTGTTCAAATATTGAGGAGAAATTCAAAAGGCTTTCAGAAATAGCTAGTTCTAATCAATAACTTTAATTTACTGAGCATCTACTATGTGTTAGGCTTGTGCCAAGAGTTTTACGTATAGTATGGTTAGTTTTAATGTATTAACCCTATAACAACTCAGGGAGGTAGATACTATTATTATCACTCACTATTCACAGATACGTGGGAAAATTAAAGCTTAGAGGGATAATGTGTATTGTCCAAGGTCACACAGCTATGTGAGTGAAGCTAAGATTCAATTCCGAGCAATCTAACTCTAGAGCTATGGCTGGCTCTAACTGCTGTACAGTACTGTCTCAACTACACAAAGGTGCACTTCCACGTTCTGGAGGCCTTCTACGCATTCACTACAGCATTTCTAGAATCTCTGGACTGCGGCAGAGAACAACGTGACAACAGTTCTTAAAGGACAAGAGTTTTGAATAGCAATTATTACAAAGTTACCATAAGAGTCAAACCAAAGGAAATTTGGGCAGTGCTATTAATCATATTACCATCTACACATTTAGTCACCTAAAAAGGTATTGTTAACAATTGTTCAAAGTTGCACTTCTAGGTAAAACAAAACTGCACTTGTCTGCATGTATCTGTTTCTGTTTAACTCTATCTTGAAAAAATTTCAAAGAACGGTTAAGTTACAAGAATATTACAATGGGACTTCCTTAGTGGTCCAGAGCAGCTTCGAAGCTGGTCCGGGAAGATGCCATTGCGGGCAGCTAAGCTTGTGGCCCACAACTACTGAAGCCTGCACACTCTAGAGTCCGTGCTCCGCAACAAGAGAGGCCACTGCTTGCCACAACTGGAGAAAGGCCACAGACAGAACGAAGACCCAGTGCAGCCGAAAAACAAATTACAATAAGCTCCTACACACTCTTCACCCAAATTCTCCAAATATAAACATTTTCACACAACTATACCTTTAATCTCTGTTGGAACTAGAAAGTCTGTCAGGCACTGAATAAATGCCCCTTAATCTGATAAAGAATATACTCAAATAACTTACAACAAACGTCACAGACAGTAGTGAAATATCCATTATCACTACCTTCTATTCAATACTGTACTGGAGGCCTAGCCAGTGCGATTTGCCAAGAAAAAGAAAAAAGTTAAGAATTAGAAATAAATTAGAAGGGGACATGATTGTGTACATGCAAAATCCAAAAGAAGCTACAGATAAACTATTAGAAATAAGTAATTTAGCAAGGTTGTAAATACTGGTCAACAAATATCAATTGTATTCCTACATGCCAGCAACAAGCAATTAGAGAATTAAAATTTTAAAGTGATAACAAGAAAAAAATACCATTTATAATAGCATCAAAAAACATCAAACAGCAAAGAACAAATTTACTTAAAGATGTACAAAATCTATATACAGAAAACTATAAAAAATATCATTAAAAGAAAACATGACTAAATATAAGGATATACTTTGCTCAAGGAGGAGAAGCCTCAATATTACAAAGTATCAAATCTTCCCAGACTGATCTATAAATACTAGCTCAATCAAAATCCCAGTTTGTTTTTTTTTTTGCAGATATTGATAACCTATTTCTAAAATTTAAATGGAAATGCAAATGGCCAAGAATAGCCAAGACAGTCTTAAAGAAGGACCATGTTTGAAGAGATATGCTACCACTTTTTAAGACTTGTTATAAAGGTACAGTAATTCAGATAATGTGATATTAACACGATGGAACAGAATGAACTCAGAAATAACCCATACGCAACATGACTACTTGCTTTAAGACAAAGGTGGCACTGCAGCGAACTGAGAAAAGGATTTCTTGATAAATGATACTGGTCGAGTGAACATTTGTTTGGAAAAAAAAAAATAATGGAATCATGAACCCTCCTTATATTATGATTTAAAAAAAAAAATCGGTCCAAGTCAACTATAGTTCTAAATGTGAAATGTAAAATAAGGTTCCTAGACAATAACACAGAATACCATTATGACCTCAGGATAGACAAATACTTCTTAAACAAGCTATAAAATGTACTATTAACTAAGGAAAAGACTGATAAACTGAACTACATTAAAATTAGAAATTTTTGTTTATTAAGACACCGTTTGGAGAGTGAAAAGTGAATGCACAGAATG
Organism: Bos indicus x Bos taurus; assembly: GCF_003369695.1. Taxonomy (NCBI): domain Eukaryota; kingdom Metazoa; phylum Chordata; class Mammalia; order Artiodactyla; family Bovidae; genus Bos; species Bos indicus x Bos taurus. The sequence continues at coordinate 75,083,514 of NC_040083.1, read as the reverse complement.
TGAGCAACAACAGTCCACACAGCAGGACTTCCCTGGTGGTACAGTAGATAGGAATCTGCCTGCCAATGCAGGGGACATGGGTTCAATCCTTGGTCTGGAAAGATTCCACATGCCTCAGAGCAGATAAGCCCTTGAGCCACAATTACCAAGCCTGTGCTCTAGAGCCTGTGAGCTGCAACTACTGAAACCATGTGCCTAGAGCCTGTGATCCACAACAAGAGAAGCTAGTGCAATGAGAAATACATGCACTGCAACAAACTTATTCTTATTCAATGTAGAGTAGCCCCTCCTGGCCACAGCTCAACGCTCACAAGCAACAATGAAGACCCAGCACAACCAAAAATAAATAAATCTTTTTAAAGGAGAATAAATGTATTAAAAAAAAAATATATATATATATATATAAAGGTGGTGGTTTAGTTGCTAAGTCATGACTGACTCTTGCGACCCCATGGACTGTAGCCCACCAGGATCCTCTGTCCATGGGATTTCCCAAGCAAGAATACTGGAGAGGGTTGCCATTTCCTTCTCAAATAAAACAAAGGACTCATATCCAAGGACTCCCAAAATATATAAAGAATTCCTAGTAATCAATATGAAAAAGACAGATGATACAATGAAAAAATAAGCAAAGACTTGAACTGGTACTTCACAAAAGAGGATATCCAAATGGCCAATAAACATACGAAAAGGTGTTCAACCTCACCAGTCATCAGAGAAACATAAATTAAAAGCTCAGTGATATCCAGTTATACATCTACAAAAATGGATTAAAGTTTAAAGAGTATAACTTGGTACAACCATTTTGAACACTGGCAGAATCAACAGAAGCTGAAAATACGCATACCTTATTAATCAGCAATTCTACTCCTGAGTTTATTATCCAATAGGAATGAGTACATATATATAGCAAAGCTAGTACAAGGATGTTCTTTACAGAGCATTATTTGTAACAGCCCAATACCAATAACAACACATGTAATCTATTAACTATAGAATAGATAAGTAATGATACATTAAAATAAAATAAGTATTGTTCAGGAATGAAAATAAACAAAATACTGCCACATGCACCAAAAGGAGTATCACAAATATAATGAAAGAAACCAGACAAAAATACCACCCACATGATTTCATTAAAGTCCAAAAACAGACAAAATAATCTAAACTGTCAGAAGTCAGGATACAGGTTATCTCAGTGGAGTGTAAGAACAGCTTCTGGAAACTTTCTGTATCTTGACCTCATTGCTGATTACACCAATGTATTCAATTTGTGATGACTCACTGATCTATAGTTTTGATCTATATGTATGTTATACTTCAACATAAAAGTTCATTAAAAGAATTTTAAGCCTCTTATCTCCATTGGAATTAGGAAGTCTGCCAGTCCCCGAATTAGTATGCTGTGGGGCATGTAATGTTTATACTTGCCCCAAACCACTTAAGCTCATGTTTCAGAAACATGCTGAGATCACCTAACTGGTTTATCCTTAGGCACTTCAATTCTTGATGACTGAATTTCTTCTGCTCTCCAATAGCAGCAGAAGACTCAGAGCAGGTGCTGAATGAATGCTTGAAGGGTTGCCCCCTCCCACTAACTTCACAGAGCTCAAAGACAATCACATAAATCGTAGTTCAAACTACTTACTTTTTCCTTTCCAAGGCTGAACATTCCTCATCACACTCCAGCCTTGAGAAACAAAGAAAAAATTAAGTGAGAATGCAGGTTTCACAGCTCCTACTCTGAGCAGCTCAGTTGGTAAAGAATCTGCCTGCAATGCAGGAGACCGGGGTTCGATTCCTGGGTCAGAAAGATCCCCTGGAGAAGGAAATGGCAACCCACTCCAGTATTCTTGCCTGGTGACTCCCAAGGACAGAGGAGCCTGGCAGGCTACAGTCCATGGGGTCACAAGAGTCAGACACGACTTAGTGACTAAACCACCATCACCACTCAGCAATAAGTTCTTGGATGGTCACCCTAGAGATTGAGCATACTCTTGCCAGACAATGGCTGGATGAGGTCCCTCTCAAGGACAGGTGGGCAGGCCTTCGAAGGACTTCAGAGTGTCCCAAGGCTGCTCAGCCCCCCAAATGCTCCCAGCAGCCCTCTGACAGCCCCATCTCCCTCTCTTGACACAGCCACCTCTCTGTTCTCTTGCAGGTTAAAAGTACATACCCAGGTCTCTGCTTTCTCTGGCTACTATCTGGAGTGAGGCCCAGAAATGCTTCCTCTGGTCTTAGCTGTGTCCTGAGTAGGATTCACTGCACTGGAGTGGGTGTGGCCTCTTAATGTCAGAGGTCTGTTGAATACTGTGTGTGTAAGGCTTTACTATTGGGGACTGACACAAGTGAATGGTTCCTGCCCTCTGGAAATTAAGTCTAATGCGGGAAAGAAGGCACAGCTACACATTTTTTAAATTACCTGGCTTGGTGAATTTCCTTCTTGGTAATCAACTTGCTGATCTCCACTGAATCTCCAAGCTGCATGTCTGTTATTTTGGAGGCCATGGAAATAGCAGCTATTCTGAAGTACAAAAAAGAAAGGGAAGAAAGGCACTGCAGTTTCACAAGAATCTCCTCGCACCAGGCACACAAAATATGTCTTTCAAGAAAAATCTACCTCTTGACAATCTGTGTAGCCTTGGAAGCCCATTTACTGTAACTATCACACATTTACGAGGTATCTCAATTAGTCTAAACAGCTCCATAGGAAATGAGGTAATCAATTCCTTAGCACTCCCTTGAACATCTGGGCTAATGCCTGGCACTCAGTGGGTATTCACAGTCAATCTGATGTTGCATACTCCTGAAGTCCCACCTCTATGACACATCTAAGCATCTCTGCATCTCCAAGATGTTATCTCTGAATCTATTCGTCCATCCATCCTAACATCTCCACTCCTGTACTCAGATCCCCATGTAACCACACAGGTCCCAAGATTTCAGGAGTCTGTAAAGACAACCCACAGAACAGCCAGAAACCCCCACACTCCAGTAGGAGCACAGGGCCTGGCTGTGCCACCACAAATGGTGGGACATGAAAGCAATTCATGCAACCTCAGGACATCTTCCCTTCTGATCTCATGGTGAAATAAGACCAGAGGTAGAGAGAGAGAAAGGAGGAGAAATAAAATGGTTTACAAATTAAGGTTAGGGAAAGTAATAAGGTACATAAAGCAGTGCTTTTTCTTTGAACCTGAAAAACTAGACTCAAAATTTATTTTAAAAACTTTCCTTAAAAGTTGAAAAGATCCTATAATAAACTTCTGTATATCCTTTACCTAGACCTACCAATTGTTAACATTTAAGTAGCACTAACCTTTGATAAGTACTGGATGCTTCTGAGCAAACCATGATTTCTTTTCTTCGTCCACATTCACACTGCAGCTCTATCTGAAATAAGATGAACACGGAGCAGCGTTCAGCCCAGGGAAAACATGTGAATGGGCAGGTTTCATTTTTAAAGCCTCTCTCAAATCAAACCTTGGCAGAGAACAGAGAGACAGGGAAAGGCTCCTCTCCAAGATGGGGGAGCTAACCACACATGCAAACTGACAACGTGGTGGCTGACATGCTAGGATGGAAGTGCCAGGTTTACAGTGCCCCTTATTGGGAATTATTCCTGTCCTTAATCCTGCCTGAAGGGGCAGGCCTAGAATGAAGTTTCTACCACCAAACCAGAGGTAGACACTTGACCCAGAACCAGCCAAAGTCTAATCGACTCCACTTCATCCCTCCACTTTCACCTCCTTGGGGGAGACCTTGCTTCATCCCTCAGAACAGTTAAGTCCCCCACTCACATGTTCCCGTGGAACCCCTGCAAGGGTGTAACTACTTCACAATCCTTAGCAGAGTCACGGGTAATTACCTGAGTAACCAGTTAGTATCTGTCCATCTGATTAATGGAACCATGTGTCTCCTGTCCACTGGTAGAGCTCCAGCATCAATACAGCATAACATCTTATACAAAACAGACACTTAAATACTTGTTGGATGAATGGAGTGGGCAATCAGAGTCTCTTGAGAATTCGATCAAAGGGAGACAGAGACTGGTCAGGTGGCAGTGGGTACTTTCTGAACTAAAAGACCATCTCAAGCTTGGCAGACAGAAGTCCACCTTTCTCTCTGTTAACCTGAAGTTCCTTGTAACCAACGACCCCCAACTAGGATGTGTGCCAAGGTGCCACTGCAGACAGTTCTAGACTCATTAGCAGCACCAGGACCACAGCCAACACCCCACCCGGAGCCAGGACTACGTACCTTGGCCTTGCAGGTGGTCACTGGGCAGGGCAAGCTGAGGTGGCAGGGTGCCATACACGGGTGGCCACAGTTGGCTCTGGAGGTGGTGCAGGGCTGCTTGCAGATCTCGTCCCCCAGACATTCTCCTTTGTGACAGAGCCTCTGACACTTGTGCATCCCACATGGTAGCGTGGCACCACAGGGTAATCCACAAGAGATATCAACCAGGTGACAGGGAATGTTGCTTCGTAACTAGGAGAGAAGTAGCCGGGTTCTCATCTCCATTCAGGATCTGGGGTGGGTTTTAACTTCCTACTTAAACATTTCTGAACGTTCACAATCAGTATATTAAAAAAAAATTTTTTTTTTAAATCAGGCTGATTTTCGAAGTCTGAAAGGTTAGTTTGAAAAGAAAACAAACCTGAGCTTTATTTAACAATGCTTGTTACAGTTTGAAAGGATTTGTTTTAGTAGCCGAGTGTGACTTGCAACAAACAAGGTGAGTAACAGGCATGTGAAACCAGATAACTAGGGAGTATCTGAAAATGCTATGACTAACTGGGAGGGTCAGGGGATCTTCTACGTCTGCAAACAGCTAGGGCACTGAATTGACAGAAACCCCGGGGGTGGGGGCACCCTTGGCTCATGGTTTCCGGACTGCTGGCAGGGCAGTTTTATGTAATTACTCAGCTCTCCTCACATCTCCCAACCTCTGGTCTCCATATTTTAGATAGCTCTGTCATTAAAAAAAATTTAGAAGCAACAGTCCATGGAACCGCCATTTTTTCTTGAGAAATTGCCTTCATCCAGGATTCCTCACTCTAGGAAAAAGATGCTGGGATTTTACTTTTGTGGGACCAAAGATTACTCTCATGTACCCACTCAAAGTCTTTTAAGAACCCTCAAAGAGAGGAGTATACTTGGACTCTGATGAGGCATAACCTGTAATCTTGAAGAGGGCCCCAGAGTCTAGTACATACCTGCTTTGGATTTGGTACTTTAGTGGAAGGTATCCCCAGTCACTAAACACTCCATTACCACCGGGATAATTCGTGCACACGCTGTGCCCTGTGCTGCTCCCGCCCACATTATCTGCCTGCTATCTTCTCATCGTCCTTCAGGAGGTTACTTATGTTACTTCCTTTAAGAACACCTTCCCTGGGCAGGGGTCCCTTCAGTACTCTGTACTTCCCACACGGTTGTACCTATAATCGACTGCTCATTCATCTGCTTTCTGCCCCAGTGAAGGCTCCACCAGGGCAGGGCCAGCCCCTGTGGTTCATTTCTCAATCACTTGAACCCAGCCAGTTACCTGGTACAGAGCAGGCATGCAGTAAATATTTGCTGACTGAAGTCCAACATATGGATAACACATGGATCTCTCAGAATGGTTACTCTCAAAGGAAGTAAGAGTTTTCAGAGGAAGAATAAATACTAAGGATTATGACTTGAGAACCTCTGACAGGAAATAATGTCCATCAAGATAAGAATGCTGAAAGCATGTTGTCACAGTTGTCAAGAGTTTCAAGAAATGTTGGCCAACATGTTATGAAGTAAAAAAAGCAGGTTACAAAACAGTATAATCTTCATAGAGTAGAGGAGAATATGTAATACACATGCCTGAAGTCTACACACCAGAATGTTTAAGAGTATTTCTTTTTGGGTAGCAAAACTACATTAATAGTCTACAATGAATATGCCTTTTTAAAATTAAAGAAACTTTAAAATTGTTTCAAAGGGTCTATAATCAGCAGTGCCAAATACAGCTTAGATGCTAAGAATAAGGATGAAAATCCTTCATGGTAGTGGCAGTGGGGAGGGGCAGGTTAGTGGGGAGGAAGGCGTTTGGCCCATCAGCAGGATGGAAATCTGTGAAGGGAGTAGAGAGAAGGATTGGTGGTAACTGGCAGGGAGCCCGCCTGCACTCTTGGGATGTTCTCACTGTAACACTTTTCCCAGACTGGCAAGCCCTCCCCATGCTAGCTAACCTGGACGCTGTCTCTGAACACAGCTCATGTTCTCAGGGGCTACTGGCTGAGTCTCACCTCATTGTAACCAGATTAAAAATGAGAGCAGAACAGTCTAAGAATGCTACTGACTGAATGGTTCCGTTTATGTGACCTCAGGAAAAGGCAACAGACTTTGTTAGGACAGGCAACAGATAACTGGTTACCGGCGCTGGAGGAAAGTGGAGAGTAATTCTGAAGGGACATGAAGGAGTATGTGGGGATGAATGACCTGTTCCACATCTTGACTGTGGTGGTGGTGACATGACTGTATGACTGCTTGTGTCAAAACTCATAGATTTGCATGCTAAAAAGAGTAAATTTTATTTTATGCAAACTATACCTCAATGATTAAAAAAAGGAAAAAAAAGTGGCAATAGCAAATCTCTGCTTCTTTGGAGCATATTTACTTTGAGAAACAATGAGGCTAATCCTCTTAACGAAATCCAACCATAAATCTCTGGTTGGAACGATGAACCACTTGAGAGAAAGCTTACCTCGTGTTTGCCCATGCACCACTTCTGAGTGAGGAAAGTACAAGGAGGGCACTTGTCCTCACTATGACATGAATGATACACTGGAGGAAGAGAAAGGCAAAATCTGGAATTATGTTCAAATAATACCACACAAACTATTATACATATTATAATAGCATTTGACATGGAACTTCTAAATTTAGGAGCTAAAAGTACTTTTTAAAATGGTCACTGGAAAGTAAAAGTAGTTGGCTTTATATTAAAGGGCTGAAAGATGAGCATGAGAAAAAGAAACCCAGCTGAGGGGGGAGAGACACAGAAGCAGAGAAGGGGGCAGCTGGTCCACCCCATCTCCTGAGGCATGGCCACATGGTCTGTGCACGTTACTCAGTCATGCTTGTGGTCCTACCGTACACAGCTCCCCTCTGTTCAGACATCTTGGTTACTTACCTCATCTAACATGCTTCCTCTGCCTCCTTTCAATTTCTTTACTCGCAGTTCATTCAAACTCATCCCCTAAACGAAGCCTTCCTTGGCTGACCCCTCCCTGCCCTGAGCTCTCTTGCTCTCCCTGACCTCTTGGTTCTGAGGCAGAAGGCTTGTTGCCATGCTATCTGCCCCATCTTCAGGCAATCGCTGGTTTTGGCAAATGTACTCAACTCCCATCTTCTTCCTCCCAGAAACAACAGAGCCCCCTCCAGGTCCTGGGTTATTGTTTTCTTCCTCTGAACCTCCCTCTATGTCTGATACCATGCTGGATATACAACAATTGCTCAAGAAAAGTTAATGCTGAATGAAAGCAGGCTAAAATAAATCACAAATGGCTAAGTTCTCACTATGGACATTCATCAGCAGGATCTGGACTTCATCTTAACATCTGCAGGTGAAAGAAGTGAGTGCGAGCGAGTGTGCTGAGTGTCTGCTTGAATATTAACTTCACAGTGGCATGGACATCACTCACAGGCTAAGCTGGGAGGGTCATCTTAAGGTCTCCAGGGAAGGAGGGACTTCTCACTTCATAAGGAATTTACTTAATTCTTCTTCACTCTTAAAAAAATTAAGAACTGGTTGTTTCGTCAGTCTCAATCATATGGCCAGATTTACTGTAAGTATCAAATCTGATGACTTAAGTTATGTCAGGTTTGCCTCTGGGACATGACAAAAAAGGAAATGATGGGCTAGATACAGTCTGAGGGGAAAGCCAGTGACTAGACTGGATGGCAAGTGGGTGATGTCAAGTAGCTACTGGTCTGGTGTCTACAGCAGTCTATCACAGGAAAACTGGAAACCAACGTCCAGCAATATGAGACTGACTGAATCACTTATGGCCTATCCATGTAACAGGACACCCCACTATCATCTAAAAAAATATTTATTGATAAGGAGACAGATTAAAATTATAGTAATTAGAGAAAAAAATCTATTACTTAAAATAAGTTCAATAAAATTCCACTTTTATTTTAGGGAAAAAAAGGAAATATATATTTTTACCCATGGAAAAAGGCCCTGAAAAATCACCAGGCAAGAACACTAGAGTGGATTGCTATGCCTTTTCTCCAGGGGATCTTCCCTGGAGAAGATCCCGACCCAGAGACTGAACCCAGGTCTCCCGCACTGCAGGTGGATTTACCGCACTGCAGATTCTTCACCACCTGAGCCACCAGGAAGTCCGAAAAATACACAGGAAGGCATAATTCTTAAAAGGTTACATAAGATTTAATTTCAATCTTTTGATTTTACTTTTCTTTCTTTTTATATATGTTGCATCTACAACAAAACTGAAGTTACTTTTAATTTTATAAAAAGATGCTTAACTTTGAAATATGCACCAAAAGTGGAGGCCACAAAAAGGAAGACAAGACCAGCTGGGGCTTCTCCCGACATTCTGGGTGTGTTTGACACCCACAGGGTAAAGCAATGAAAAGCACTGTCATTCCCAGCTGTGGCCCAGATCACAGACCCATCTTCACAGAAGCAGTCCTGAGCACAGGGAACAAGGAGCAGCCATGACAGTGTGACCTGAAAGCAGTGAAAACTATCACGTGCTGTGCTAAGTCGCTCAGTCATGTCTGACTCTTTGCGACCCCAGGGACTGTAGCCCGCCAGGCTCTTCTATGGGATTCTCCAGGCAAGAATACTGGAGTGGGTTGCCATGCTCTCCTCCAGGGAATCTTCCCCACCCAGGGATCGAACCCATGGCTCCTGCATTGCAGATAGACTCTTTACTGCTGAGCCACCAGGGAAGCCCTGAAGACCATCATGCAACATCCTAAATGATACAGTGTGAGCAGGCTGTGAGGTGTGCAGGCAAGCAGATGGGACCCACCTGGATGGTCACATTCATGGACTCTGGCACAGGTCTGGGTACACTCAGGGGGCCTGGTGCCACAGGGAACTGGAGGGTAGATCACTGATGCACCACAGTGGCAGGTTAATTCATCAAAACCTGGTGAAGCAGCAGGTAAAACAAACCTTCATGAGTTTGAGATTCGCACACAGATAACTACAAACACACTTTTTTTTTTGGGTGGGGGGACTTCTATTTTTAGAGGCTAATTTTTAGGGGCCACCTTTTCTGGAGAAAAAAAAAAAAGGTTTTTATTTTATTAAAGTTGTCTGGTAGTGAAGCATTCGATTTTTACTTGCAACAATCTTTTAAGTCCATGAGTAATCCCAGACAGTTTTACATGTATTTTATAAACAAATGACCTACAGAACAGAAGACTTCCACCAGAGATACAGATCCTTTTGGTTAGGAAAATGGATACAGATTATGAAAGCCACAGATAGTTAAGTTCAGCAAACTCACAGGGGACTGACAACAAGCAGCTGACTGTGTCATGAGCTCTCCCAACCCTCAGACCCATAGGGAAGTTAGTTCAACTCTGGTCCAAGTTGGAGGCTGGGTCTTTGGCCATGGTTCTCAATTAGGAACCAAGAGTCAGAAGCCCAGGCCCTCCAGGACTCCTCCATTCAATGCTTTTCTCCAGTCAGTACTTCCAACAAACAGAGGCTATATAATGTGATGGAAAGGGTCCTGTAAATACAGTGGGAAATTGAGGCTTTTAGACCTGAACCTACTTCTCACTTACACAAGGACTGTAGGTAGGTAACTTAACACCTCTGAGATTTCTTCCTTTTGGTCAAAAGGGGATACCAAACTTTGACCTACCTACTTGGAAAGCATATTGTGGGCAAGGGCTAAAATATGTGAAACAGCTAGGTAAAGAGTAAGAGGCTACATATCTTTATGGAACTCCATGTGTGGGATTTATAACAAAGCACTGACTCAACTCCTTTTTAAAATATGGTAGATCTAGTATTTTCCTGAGAAAGTATGTTGGGGAACCGTGATCCAGGCTGATCTTTTAATGGAGCAGTTCTCTAAGTGTGTTCTGTTGACCCCTACGACTCCCTGAGATCCTTTCAGGGAGTCCAGGAGGTCAGCTGTTTTCATAATACTTAGATACTATTTGCTTTTTTCACTGTGCTGACATTTGCACTGATGGTACAAAAGCAACTGTTGGAAATACTGCCAAAGGCATTCATGCAAATCAAGGCAGTAGCACCAAACTGTAACCACTTTATAGTAGACAAAAAATGCAAGGTTCACTTAAGTCCTTGAAGAAGTAAAAAAATCTTAACCCTTAAATACATGTCTTTCTAATATTCTGTGTAACAAAGGAGGATATCTGCTTAAAGCACTTTTGTTGCACACAAAAATGCAGTCATCCCTCAGTGTCCTGGGTGGGGAAGGGGGCTGGTTCCAGGACTCCCATGGATACCAAAACCTAAGAATGCTCAAGTCCCTTATATAATATGGCATAGTATTTGCATATGACCTATGCACATCCTCCTGTGTACTTTTTTTGGGTGGCTATAATTTTGGATTTATTTCAGAAAAGCTGTTGACATTATCTTGTAAAGTTAGATGCCTACATGCCCTGAAAAGCAAAAATTCTACCCTTATGAACAAATTTTAGAAAAATTATTACATAAGTGTACAAGAAGACACATGTAAAAGGTTCATAACAGCAACACCAACAGTAAAAAAATGCTGGAAACTATACAAATGTCCTTTGACAAAGGAACAGATCAATAAATGATATTATATTTACTGAATCAAATATTACAATGCAGTGAAGATGTATGAAACCCAGCTATTTACAAAAATATGGATGCATCTTAAAATATAATGTTGAATAGAAATGTCCTATAAGACTAGATAAACAGAATTATTTTTATGGATTTCAACATAAGCACAATTGGATCATATACTGCTTTTGACTTACACACACATGTCAGAATAATGACATATATGGTTTTCTACAGTAGTGTAGAAACTACTACTATCAAGCTATTTAAATGTTCAACCAGTTTTCTCCAGGAGAAAGCACAGGATAGCCAAGTGTAAACAGGCAGATGAAATTCATATTAACACTTACGTTTTTAGGTTGCATAATGGCTCCCCTGTATATTTTAAATCATCTCTAGGTTACTTATAATATCCAATACAATATAAATGCTATGTAAACAGCTGCCAGAAGAAAACACATTCAAGTTTTATTTTTGGAACATTCTAGAATTTTTTCCCCTTGAATGTTTTCAACCCATGGTTGGTTGAGTCTATGGATGTGGAGCCCACAGATAGACAGCTGTCTGACCACTGTTTGTTTTAAAGAATTGCACTTTTTTGAGTTCTGAGCTGAATTAACTTTTTTTCATAACACACCATTTTTCCTGAAAAAGTAACAAACAAACTATGATTATTTAGACTTGGTTATTTTGGCAGATACTTCATCAAAAATTAACAGTGAGCCTGTCATTTCAAGAAAACCAACTCTGTTGCCAATGATAACATTCAAGCTTTCAAGTGGAAACAGAATTTTGGAAAATATGCACTACCACTAAGAGCTTGACAACTTCCTAATACTTTTCCTAAGACTTTTCTGATGGGATTGGTAGTATATTAAGGGATGTGAATTTTTAATATAACACAAACAGACCCATCTTAGAATCACTGCCTACAACCCAAGACTAAGGGACAACTGAGCAATTACTTGTTTTGAAGTCTCAACAGCTTTTCTGCCCATAGATTCCACGAGTAAGCACTGTTGAAGTCTCCTCTTTCTACTGCCATCATGTCTCAGAGTCTCCCAAAGAGCCTGAACAGCTGTGGAAGCTCTTCATTGGAGGTTTGAGCACTAAAACAACCAATGACTGAGGAGCCATTCTGAGCAACAGGGAATGCTCACAGACTGTGTGGTAATGAGGGATCCAAATACCAAGTGCTCCAGAGGCTTTGGTTTGTCACATATGCCTGCGGAGGGGGTGGATGCAGCCATGAGTGCAAGGCCGCACAAGGTGGATGGATGAGCTGTGGAACCCAAGAGGGCCGTCTCGAGAGAAGATTCTCAAAGACCTGGTGCCCACTCAACTGTGAAAAAGATTTTTGTTGGTGGCATTAAAGAAGACATTGAAGAACATTACCTGAGAGATTATTTTGAACAGTATGGGAAAACTGAAGTGACTGAAATCATGACTGACCGAGGCAGTGGCAAAAAGAGAGGCTTTGCGTTCATAACCTTTGATAACCAGGACTCTGTAGACAAGACAGTCATTCAGAAATACTACACTGTGAATGGTCACATCTGTGAAGTATGGAAAGCCCTATCTAAGCAAGAGATGGCTAGTGTTTCATCCAGTCAAAGGTTGATGTGGTTCTGGAGCCTTTGGTGGTGGTTTTGGAGACAGTTTTGGTAGGAACAACTCTGGTCATGGAGGAAACTTTAGTGCTGGAGGTGGCTTTGGTGGCAGCCATGTTGGTGGTGGATATGGTGGCAGTGGGGATGGCTATAATAGATTTGATAATGATGGAAGCAATTCTGGAGGTGGCAGAGGCTACAGTGATTTTGGCAATTACAAGAATCAATCTTCAAAGTTTGGACCCATGAAAGAAGGAAACTTTGGAGGCAGAAGTTCTGGCCCCTGTGGTGGTGGCAGCCAATACCTAGCCAAACCATGAAACCAAGGTGGCTATGGTGGTTTCAACAGCAGCAGGAGCTATAACAGTGGCTGCTGCTGCTGCTAAGGCGCTTCAGTCGTGTCCGACTCTGTGCGACCCCATAGACGGCAGCCCATGAGGCTCCCCCATCCCTGGGATTCTCCAGGCAAGAACACTGGAGTGGGTTGCCATTTCCTTCTCCAATGCAGGAAAGTGAAAAGTGAAAGTGAAGTCGCTGAGTCTTGTCCGACTCTTAAGGACCCCATGGACTGCGGACCACCAGGCTCCTCCATCCATGGGATTTTCCAGGCAAGAGTACTGGAGTGGGGTGCCATTGCAGTGGCAGGAGGTTTTAATTACTGCCAGGAAACAAACCTTAGCAGGGGAGGAGAGCCAGAGCCAGAGAAGTGACAGGAAAGCTACAAGTTACAACAGATTTGTGAGCTCAGCCAAGCACAGTGGTGACAGGGCCTAGCTGCAACAAAGAAAACATATTTTAGATACTACTCATGTATATGGGCAAAAACCTCCAAGGACTGTATTTGTGACTAATTGTATAACAGGTTATTTTAGTTTCTGTTCTGTGGAAACTGTAAAGCATCCCAACAAAGGATATTTTTTTCCCCAACAAAGGATTTTAATGCAGATTTTTTTTTTTTGCACCCATGCTGTTGATTGCTAAATTTAACAGTCTGATTGTGATGCTGAATAAATGTCTTTTTAAAAAATATGGTGTGTGTAAAGTTAGTCTATTCTGAAGCCATTTTGGTAAACTACCCAAACAGCGTGAAGTTAGAATTCCTTTAGGGTGATGCCAGGTTCCATTAGAAATTTATTTATAACTGGCTTGGGTGGAGAAGCCACTATCTTCAGAAACCTTGGTATAGGTGAACTGACAGTTACTGTTTTGTGACCTGGAGTTAGTAATGGAGTTTTTTTGTTATTAATATGATTGTTGGCACATCCAATGTAGTATGTCTAAACTGAATTATGGCACCAGATAGTTCTAGATGGGAATGAACTTGTGTATCATCCATTATCATGTGTAATCAATAAAAGATTTAATACTCTTTTTTAAAAAAAGCCAAGGTCTCAGTATACCTGAAATACTAAGGCTTATTAATTCAGAATCTAAGAAAGTCGACTGCCCAGGATCTATTATGCCTGACTTTCTAGAAAACTCTTATGATAAAGTATACAGTGAAGACACTCACTAGCTTGCCAGCACGTCTGGCAGTTTCCACGATGACAAGGTTCTTCACATCTATGAAGGCCACAGCGGAGTTTCCTCCCACAAATCAAAGGACACTTGTGCTCCTTATCCTAGGAAAAGAGGTTTATACATACATATTTTTTTGCAAGCTGGAATCTTAGTTCCTAGACCAGGGATAGAACCTGTGCCCCCTGCAGTGGAGTCCTAACCACTAGACTGCCAGGGAATTCCTAAGAGATTTATTTATACTTGCTTACAAAATTATCTCCATTTTATATTTTCCATAAACAAGATTAACAAAGAAGCTCTCCACAATTAAAGATTGCATGAGGTCTGCAATTAGCTTCAAAATAATCAGGGGAGGGGCAGTAGGTGGGGATGTGGATGAAACAAGATTAGTCATAAGCTGATCACTACTGAAGACAGATGTTGGGCATATATGACACATACTTCTCTCAGCTTTTATATATGTCTGGAGTATTCAATAAGAAGTCTTTAAACTTTCAAACACTGGCTTATAAATAGGTCTTTATCACGCTTCACACTGTCAATATAAACGCCAAAAATAACAATTGTGTATTACATATATATACATATGCGTATATATATATGTACTTTACTATTAGTAAACTGTGTTACCTTGTTCATACACCCACAATAACACAGCACCCACTGCCAGGTAATGCTTCCTCTATTTAGTTTCACAGACGTGAATATTTCAGATAACTGAAACTTGTTCCTTTAAAAACTGCCACTCTCACTGTGCCCACTGATCTGACCCAAGGAACATACAAAACTTGAATCCTGAGTTACTAAGACCAGGTGAGTCTGTGTGCGGCGACAGTACTCAGTCTCTTGCAGATGACTACACACTCATCCAGCGGTCTTGGGCTCTGGGGCCTGAGGCCCTCTTTCTTCTTCCTTCATGGTGCCATAGGCCGACTTCCTGACCGGGCTGAGGACTAAAAAGGCCCAGCCTGTGCCTCTGGCAGCATTCTGACTGTTGCTCAGGGGCCTCTCCCAGTGATTTCCAAATCTGGGCTGCATTCTTAGATGGCTAAGGCTTCCAGAAGCCCAGTCCCTAGATGAATGCAATCTGACTGTACCTAATGATCGATCCACTTACCACACAGCATATCTCATTACATTTATGCCGTCCACATAACCGCTTCTTGTTACACCTCTTGTCGCACATAAATGTAGCATCTGCTATGAACAATTAAGAAGAAAAAAAGTCAAAGGATATGAACATTCATTCAACAAGTATCTGTGTGACTACAAGCTGAAGAAATACAAATGTAACAAGGTAAACAAATTAGTTATGGTGAAAGTGCATATTTAAATAAGATCATTTTTCACTTGTCAGTCAAAAAAACAGAAAACAGGAAGACTATTCAAGTGTCCATTGATAGATGAATGGATAAAGAAGATGTGGAATATATGCAGTGGAATATTACTCAGTCATTAAAAAAATCTTGCCATTTTTGACAACATGGATGATTCTAGAACACAGTTATACTAGGTGAAATAAGACAAATACTGTATGATTTCACTTATATGTGGAAACTAATGAACAAACATAACAAAACAGAAATAATATAGATACAGAGAGAAAACAGATGGTTGCAAGAGAAGGGTAGAGGGAAGAAAGAAAATAGGCGAGTGAGATTAAGAGAAACTTCCAGTTACAAAACCAATGATTCATGGGTATTAAATGTATAGTGTAGGGAATATGGTCAATAACTAAGTGATATCTTTGTATGGGGGCACACTGAAACTAATCTTATTGTGGCAATCCTTTTGAAATGTATAGAAAAAACACTACATTGTGTGTAATGGGCACTAATACAGTGTTGTAGGTAAATTATATTTCAAAAACAAACTCATAAAAGAGATCCTATTTGTGGTTATCAGAGGCAGGAGGTGAGGGAGGTGGAACTGGATGAAGGGAGTCAAAAGGTACAAACTGCCAGTTACAAGATACATTAAGTATTAGGGATGTGATGTACAACATGATAAACAGAATTAACACCACTGTATATTATATACGAAAGTTGTTAAAGGGTAAACCCTAAGAGTTCTCATCATAGACAAAAAATGTTTTCTATTTCTTTCATTTTGCAACTATATGAGATGATGAATATTCATTAAACTTATTATAATCATTTCATGAGGTATGTAAGTCAAATTATTATGCTGTATACTTAAAATTTATACAGTGCTATACATCAATTGTATCTTAATAAAACTGGAAGAAAAAAAGGAATTAGGAAGACTGGGTGAAGATGTAGAGAAAAGGTACACTCAGTGGATGGGAGAATAAACTTTTGGACTACATATGTATCTATTAAAAATTTAAGTGGTGGGACTTCCCTGGTGGTCCAGTGGTTAAGACTCTGGCTTCCACTGCAGGGGGCACAGGTTCAATTCCTGGTCAGATCCCACAGGCCGCTGGGTTCAGCCAAAAAAAATTTAAAGTGGTAATTCCATTTTAAGGAGTCCTCCCTACAGACACACTTCTGAAAGCAGCTAGGACACCAAAAGCACAAGCAACAAAAGAAAAATAAATTAAACTTGACCAAAATTAAAAGCTATTGTGCATCAGAAGACACCATCAAGGAAAGACAACAACAATAATGGGAAAAAATATTTGCAAATCAGTTATCTCATAAGGGTCTAGGGTCCAAAATGTATCAAGAACTCTTTCAACTCAATAACAAAAAGACAACTCAATAAAAAAGGGAATAAAGGAACAGACTTTTCCAAAGAAGACATATCAATGGCCAAATACATGAAATGATGTCCAACATCATTAGTTATTAGGGAATGTAAATCAGAACCACAATGGTTTATCATTTCATACCCACTTAGGATGACAGTAACAGTAATAACAATAATAGTAAAAAAAAACCCAGAAAATACCAAGTGTTGGAGAGGATGTGGAGAAACAAACCCTCAAACATTACTGGTGGGAATGTGAAATAGTGTGATGGCAGTTCTTTTAAAAATTCTACCTCTAATCAACACATAACCCAGCAATTCCACTCCTAGGTACATACCCAAAAGAATTTACAACAGGTACTCAAGTAAAGGAGGTAGCAGAGAAAGAGATGGTTAGATAGCATCACCGACTCAATGAACATGAATTTGAGCAAACTCTGGGAGAGAGTGGAGGACAGAGCAGCCTGGCGTGCTGTAGTCCGTGAGGTCGCAAAGACTTAGTGACTGAACAACAATAACAACTCAAATAAAAGTTTATGTACCAATGTTCATAGTGGTACTAGTCGCAATAGTCAAAAGAAGGAAAACAGTTAAAAAATAAAATAAAAAAAAGAAGGAAACAAAATTAAACATCCATTAACAGATGAATGGATAAACAAACTATGGTATATACATACAACAGAATATTATTCAGTCATAAAGAGGAATGAAGCATTGATATGTGCTACAAGGCAGATGAACCTAAAAAACACGCTAAGTGAAAGAAGCTAGAGACAATATGTAAAGGTTACATATTGTATCAAAAATTCAGAATTAAATCCAGAGATAGGAAGCAGATTAGCAGTTGCCTGGGGCTGGAGTTGGGGTAAGGGGGAGTGAAATAAACAAAGGGTTTCCTTTCAGGATGCTGAACATACTTTAGAATTGATAGAGATGACGGTTTTACAACACTGTGAAGGCACTAAATGCCACTGAATTGTATAATACACTTTAAAATGTTTCATTGTATGCTTTGTGAAGGTGTTGAAGGCGCTCAAGTGTTTAAATGGCTTATCCTCATAGAGAATGCCCTCAAGAGGGAGAGCTGTACATACTGACATGGAAGAATATCTTTGAAACATTGTGCAGGGGGAAAAGAGCAAGTTCCAGACAGTATGTTTACTAAGAACTTAAGTTTAGGGAAAAAATAAAACCATACCAACACATGTATACATTGGTATGAATACAGAAAAGATCTGAACTCATCCTTGACAAATTAATGAGGTAGTTTTATCAGGGGAGTAGAACTAGGAGGGGAAAATGGGGGTGAGGGTGTATTTTTACTTCATATATTTAACATCTTATTAAATTTTTTAAATTACTAAAAAGTGTACTAATATAGTAAGTTTTCAAATTATGCCTTTTAATCACCAAAATTTTGACTGTGGTTTTGAGGAAGTTACTTTTAGTTACTTCAAGTATTCAGATATTTGAAGCAGATATTCAGCCCTTGTCCACCTTCCCCAGGCTAACAGATACTTCATTTTGTTCAGAAACTAGGCACCCATGTGTTCCCCCATTATACTGAATAGTCTAGCCTATCATGGTAATTCCATTCCCTTTGTGACCTAAGGGTTTAGGCAGAAACATATGATAAAGTGCACTGAGGGTCTTTCAGGGCTGTCTTCTTTGCTCTCAAGAAGGAAAAGAAGGTTAAGAATCTCTCTTCTTTCCTTTAGATGCATTGGGAGAGGACATAATGTATGAAATTGCTGTAGCTCACTTATACCTATGAGGGCAAAACCGAGAAAATCATAGGAAGCTGAACTGGAGACCTAGAATCATTGCGTTTGGATTTAACCAACCTTGGACTTGTTCTGCCTGTACACTTCCTATTACGGGGAACAGTAAAACCTCCTTAGAGCTAAAGTCATTTTTCCTTGGGTTTTATGATACCTATAGCCAGGAGCACCCTAACCAGTACAGCTTTCTTCTTGACCAGAAAAATAGCTTTTATTCTGTGTAAGTTTATCTTCTATCACTTTTCCAGAACAGTTCTAAGGTGGTTTAAACAAAAATTACATGATGGTTAGTAAAACAAGGGTAGAACCATAATAAAGTGGAATATCAGGATCAAAGACAAAGGGAGAAACAATATTCTAGGTCTGAAGGCTGAGAAGGCTGTTGGCTGAGTCACCCTGTTCTAAGTATCCAACAGGCCTATCAAACCACAAGGAGATCAAGCATCGGAGTCAGTTTTTACAAAGCTTGCTTCATTAGATGCTATTTACCTTCTCTTCCTATACCAACAATTTATTATGAAAACTTTCAAACATATAAGAAAGTTGAAACAAATTTATAGTGAACACCTATACATATGCCTATTACCTAGATTCTACCAGTAGTTACACGTAGTTTTCCACATTCATTCTTCAACTATTAGTTTATCTTAATTTTGGATGTTTTTCAAAGCAAGCTACATACATGAATATATTTCCCTTATATTTTATAGCATTTCTTTAACTAGAATTCATGTTTGTTTGTTGTTGGTTTTTTTTGAGATAAAAGTTACATGGCTTCCCTGGTGGCTCAGTGGTAAGGATATGTGCCTGCCAAGCAGGAGACGCAGGTTCAATCCCTGGGTTGGGAAGATCTCTTAGAGAAAGAAATGGCAACTCAACCCAGTATTCTTGCTTGGGAAATCCCATGGACAGATAAGCCTGGCGGGCTATAGTCCATGGAGTTGCAAAGAGTCCCACAAGATTTAGTGACTAAACAACAACAAGTTACACACATGTACAAAGTACCTTCACTGAATTCTAACAAACACATAACCCATCTCCCTGTCAAGATGCAAAAATTACCTTCACCCCAAGAAGTTCCATCACACCCCTTCCCAGTCATACCTTCACTTTTGAGACTGGTACAGGGAAGCTCCTACAAAAAAAAAGAAAAGGGAATAGTAACTATTTTAGGAATAAATGAAACAACACAACTGCAGTACAATGCTGAATGTAACATGCATATCCCCAAATACCCAGGACCCCTCTGGCAGTCACTATCTGGAGCTGGGTCAGCCCAGTCCCTGTATTCTTTACTCACAATAGGTCCCCAGGTCTAACAACTTTTCATGCAAATATAATTATAACATTCTTTGTGGTCTGACCTCCAAACTCACAGTAGATTACATATTATAAAATCTGAATGCAAACAAAAACTACTAAGGGTATGCAAAGCAAAGAGAAATAACTGTCTGGCAAGGGTATAGACAGAAAAAGAAGATATAAGAATTGAAAATATGTAACAATTAGTACCATATGATGCAGGGGCAACCAGCTCTACACACTCAGGAGTACCACAGCAATGCTGCTGAACTCTAACAAAGTGGAATGCAGAACTCCTTGGCCATTCAAAATTTTATTACCCTGGTTTGAATTATGTGTGAACAGCCTCAAAAGTCTATCACATGTAATTTTACTGATGCATGTTCCTGAATAACATGCATGGTGAGGCTGCTGTGTGAAGAGCGAGTCAGTCACTTGGGAGACAGGGTGTCTGGCCGGCTGCCCAGCATCTCTGTCCAAATTTGGCTTCAATGTCATGGACAGGCTGCTATATACTCAGAAATAAGTTACATGATAAAAACATTTCTTCTTTGTGAAAATGACCCCGAAAAAAAGGAGCAGCTGCTAGAGTTGATAACAGACATGAAGCTGTCTAAGAAACTGAAGCTTCTTGGCTAGAAAAACGTTTTCAATAAATTAGTGAGTTGGCTGGGTTCTAAGATAGGAAGAAACTCCTCATACGCTCTCTAGAGATATAAAGCAAAGATGACTCAGGAAACTGCTTGAGCGAGTGCTTTAGTTAACATGAACACTGAAAAACGTAAGAAATGACATGGTAGGAGTCTGGGGTTTTTGAGCACAGGCCATCCTTCTTGCTTGACCCTACAATAAACCTCCCTCTGCTCCAAAGTGCTTAGTTTCATTGTTTGGTCTCACTGTGCCTCAGGGACGTGACTTTGTGTTTGGTAACAATTTTGGTGAAGCTGGCCTAGGAGTCTGTGCTGGTGTGCGATGACCCTGGCCAGAGGTAGCCCCCACCCTGAGACTCCAGCAGCTGCCAGAGCTGAGTCATTCCAAGGAATGGGAAGGGATTCTCCCTGACAGGTGCCAGCCGCCCCAAGACATGAGGCTCTTTAGAGCTGAGAGAAAAAAAAGAAATGATATGCTGGAGTGGTATCTACACCTGTAGGGAAAAGCAGAGCTCCCACAATTCCCTACAATATGTATGAATTTCAATAAAAACTTAAATACAGCATTCTTTGTTAAGAGGTAATAAGATACAGCATACATTTCTTAAAGACTCCTACCAAAGGGGTTAAAAGAGAACCACCTTTGAAGCTTTAAGAAATTAAGTTTTTATTTACCTAGAAAACTCACTTCCATGGAAAAGCCCATTCCATTACAAAAGACATTTCATAGTTTTCTATATATAGGTCTTTAGTTTCTTTAGGTAGATATATTCCTAAGTATTTTATTCTTTCCGTTGCAATGGTGAATGGAATTGTTTCCTTAATTTCTCTTTCTGTTTTCTCATTATTAGTGTATAGGAATGCAAGGGATTTCTGTGTGTTGATTTTATATCCTGCAACTTTAACCACTATGAAGTACCATTTCACACCAGTCAGAATGGCTGCGATCCAAAAGTCTACAAATAATAAATGCTGGAGAGGGTGTGGAGAAAAGGGAACCCTCTTACACTGTTGGTGGGAATGCAAACTAGTACAGCCACTATGGAGAACAGTGTGGAGATTCCTTAAAAAACTGGAAATAGAACTGCCTTATGATCCAGCAATCCCACTGCTGGGCATACACACTGAGGAAACCAGAAGGGAAAGAGACACGTGTACCCCAATGTTCATCGCAGCACTGTTTATAATAGCCAGGACATGGAAGCAACCTAGATGTCCATCAGCAGATGAATGGATAAGAAAGCTGTGGTACATATACACAATGGAGTATTACTCAGCCATTAAAAAGAATACATTTGAATCAGTTCTAATGAGGTGGATGAAACTGGAGCTTATTATACAGAGTGAAGTAAGCCAGAAGGAAAAACATAAATACAGTATACTAACGCATATATATGGAATTTAGAAAGATGGTAACAATAACCCAGTGTACGAGACAGCAAAAGAGACACTGATGTATAGAACAGTCTTATGGACTCTGTGGGAGAGGGAGAGGGTGGGAAGATTTGGGAGAATGACATTGAAACATGTAAAATATCATGTAAGAAACGAGTTGCCAGTCCAGGTTCGATACACGATACTGGACGATACACGATACTGGATGCTTGGGGCTGGTGCACTGGGACGACCCAGAGGGATGGTATGGGGAGGGAGGAGGGAGGAGGGTTCAGGATGGGGAACACATGTATACCTGTGGCAGATTCATTTTGATATTTGGCAAAACTAATACAATTATGTAAAGTTTAAAAAAAAAAAAAAAAGACATTTCAGGAAAAATCTGGCTGAACAATGAGGTGATTATTCAAGAGATCTTTCACTTTGTTAAATAAACTGTTTAACAGATGAGCTCCTCCAGCAATTTTAGAATAAGACTTTTATTTGCAAAAATTTAATTTACACAAAACTTTCAAAAGTACACTCACTGCCATGGGGTCCACTATTCGAGGGAGTGAGGTCACAGAGTGAATGAGAAGCTAAAAAGCACAGAGAGAAAGAGATTGCTGGGAGAAAAGCAAACTGACAGGAGTCATGTCTAGTTCGTGTATCCCCATCCTGTTTGTAACTCTTGGTCACAAAGAGCATCTCCAAGGCATTACTAAATTTATGATTCCTAAATCAAAGTATCTCACAGCCTTCAAGCTGGTATCTACAAAGCATAAAGTGGTCCTGTACCTGACATTCAACATATCTTTACTATCCTATGTATTATATGATTTCATTCAGAAGAAAACCCCATGCATCTTCACACAACTTTAGTCTCATATAAACTACACTAATTACTCTGACATTCTTTCCTTTAATTCTGAAGCTTACCTATTAAGCTAGCTCCTAATTTATGGCCAATATCCTCAGAATCAATTTGCAGGTCAGCTGCTATCCAGACCGTGGGCTGTATTTAACAAATAGTATCAATGACTCAGAATTCTGTCTCTACTCCAGCCTGTGCTCTGCTGGGACAGGTGCTAATTATGCACTGAAATGACCAGAAGTATGTCAGAGATCCGGGCAGATCAACACTCAGTATGTTCCATGAGTAAAAGTACCCAAAGATTTCCACAGAAAGTTTCCTGCCTCTTCTGGTTACACAAACAGAAACACGCATCAATTCCAAAACGGTAAGATGACTTTTTTATAACACATGATCCAATCAAGGTTGCCCCAGGCAGAAAGCAGAAATTGACAAAACAGTTGTATGGTGAAGAATTAACATTACCTGAAGAGAGGTTTGGCTTTTGTTACTGGCTTCTGGGAGATAATCTTGGAATATCATGCTTGATAGGAGTCTCACTGTTTGCCTGGGGCCTTGGGTCCCCACAAAGTCTGATAAGAGTTAGGGTGCAGGCTGGCCATACAGTGTTAGCAGACTTCTGGAGGGACTGGAGGCTGAAACTAGCTACATGGACAGTCAACCATACCTACATGATGGAGCCCCAGTAAAAACTGAACACCCATGCTTGGGTGGGTGAGCTTCCTTGGTTGGCAATACTCCACACATACAGTCACACACTGGTGGTGACAAAGTAACACTGTTCCAACTCCATGGGGAGAGGACAACTGGAAGCTTCATATTTGGTGCTGTCTTGCATTCAGCCCTACATACTTCTTCCTTTGATTGATGTTAATCTGTAATCTTTCCCTGCAGTAAACTGTAATCAAGCATATAGCAGTTTTCAATGAGTTCTGTGAGTTCTTGCAGCAAATAAACCTTGAGGGTAGCCTTGGGGACCACTGGACTGCAGCCGGTATCAGAGGTGAAGGTGGTCATGTGGACTAATTCAGCAGTTGTCTAAACTCCTACAACGTGTCAGAAGTGAGGGAGACCTTGTGGACTGTGTCCCCTTTAACTTCTTAGTGAGCTAAGTGCTTTCAGTGGTGCTAATGTTCTTCTCTTCTGGCATCTAGCACTGTCACACTTGTATTTAGTCGAGCTACTTGTATATGGGCCCTGAGCCTGTCAGTGGCCTCTGAGTCTTGCACGCTGGACCCCTTCATACCGATTCTAAAACTGATCCACAGTAGGTGTCGGTATATACTGGTTGGATTGAATGAATCATACACAATAGAACAGGAATAAGCCTGAGGTTATTTTGATTCCTTCCCTCCCATCATCACCAACTGATCAACAAAAAGCACTGGTGGCAACAACTCTAGCATCGTGAAGGATTTACCTTTGTTCTGAAAGAGCATCTGCAGGAAATAACTGATGTGCGAGAGCATGGTCCACAGTCTCCTTCATGACAGAGCTTTTCACAGGTATGAATGAAATCTTTAATAAAAATGAAAAGAGCTGGGGATGAAAATTGCAACTACTCATTTTCAGATTCCCAAATTCACTAGCCACAATGGTTCTCCACCTCTGTGTCCTGTAACTCCGTCACCAGAGCTGAGGGAAGACGGATGCTGTTAATGTCTCTTGCTTTATCTTCCCCTCATCTGGCCAGCTGGGCCTTTTCCAGCAAGGAAAGGCCCCAGCATTAGTCACAGGAATATGCTTTGGGGCACAAGGTACTCAAAGAAAAGATCTTCTGACTCTTTATTAGACCTCAAGTCTCCAAATTAGACTTGGATCTCCTTAAAATTGTAGCCATGGGTGACTTACTAAAGTACTCGTGACTCCAGGGAGTCAAAATCATCTAGGGATCATCAATAACCAGAAACCACGATCCATAATCTCACTAAGTTCGATGAATGTCTGGTGATAGGTGGCCTGCCACTTGTTCTGTTAAGCTAGGTTTTAGAACAAGTCCTGTTTCGTGGACTCCCCAGGGATCATCCATAGTCTCTCTCCATGGCTGCTGTTTACATGATGCTTTTTTTCCATCCCTTTACCTTCAGCCTAACTGAAGATGGCATTATAGTTGCTTCTTTTTAAATTCATTTTGATAATCTCTGCTTTTTGTCTAATTGTTTAATCCATTCACATAAATGTTGTTATTGATATAGTTGGATATATATCTGCCATTTTACTTTTAGTTTTATGTCTCATGGCTTTTTTGTTAATATAATCTTCCTTCATTGTTTTCTTTTACATTAAGTGAATATTCTCCACGGTTAACATTTTCCCCCAATAGTACCATTTTCCACTATATTTTGAGTTATCTTCTTAATGGTTGCTCTAGAGCTTATCAGTGGTACACATCTGAGTGGACTTCAGATATGTACAAACAATTCCTGTGATATATAGAAGCCTTATACCCATACAGCTCTATTTTCTCTTCTCTTTTGTGCTATTACTGTTATATATATTACATCTAAATGTGCTACGAATTTAACACTACAATGTTAAAATTATTGCTTTATATAATGTTATGCCTATTAAAGAAGCTGAAAAAAGAAAGGAGAGCAAGTATACAACATAATTTGTTATATTTATCTTATTTACTGTTACTGGTTTTCTTCATTTGTTCCTGAAGATCTGAGTTACCATCTGATATCACTTCTTTAACTGCAATACAACCTTAATTCCACCTACTCCCTTTGTGCTGTTACTGTCAGATATATTTCTATATATTATAGGCCTAACGACACAATTATATTATTTTATACTATCACTTTTTAAATCAGTTGAGAATGAAGAAATATGCACTTATACTTTCTTTTATGATTATGTAATTAACTTTCCTCTTTGTTTTTTCTTGTGGATTTACATGTATCAGCCAGAAGACCTCTCTTTAGTATTTACTGTCAAGTAGATCTGCTAGCAGAGAACTCTTGATTTTTTCATTTTTGAAAGCCTTGCTGCATGTAAGATTCCTGGTTGGTAATTTTTTCTTTCAGCACTTTGGATAGGGCATCTCACTGTCTCCCTCTTGTGATCGTGTTCTCCACTGTTTCTGATGAGCAGTCACCTGGGAGTCTTATAGGGGTTCCCTAGTATGTAATGTGTCATTTTTCTCTTGCTGCTTTCAAATTTTGTCCTTGTCTTTGGCCTTCAGCACTTTTACTATGTGCCTTGGAATTTATCGTATGGAGTTTCTGAGTTTCTTGGATGTGCAAATTAATGTCTTTCAATAAATGTGAAATGTTTCCCACCAGTATTTGAATATTTGTCTGCTCCTTTCTCCTCTCCTGGTGCTCCACCATTCTCCTGATGTGTTTAAAGGTGTCCCATGTTTCTCTGAGGCACTATTCATTTTTTTTCACTTCATTTTCTCTATGTTTTGGGGATTATATTATCTCTATAACACAGATCTATCTTCACATTTATTGATCCTTTCTTCTGCCAGCTCAAATTTACTGTTGAGTACCTTTGATGAATCTTTAATTTTAATTACTGGACTTTTCAACTCCATATTTTCCTTTGGGTTCTATTTTTATAATTTCTATCTCTTTACTGATACTCTATTTGATGAAACACTGCCTTTGTACCTTCCTTTAACTCTTCAAGCATGGTTTCCTTTAGTTCTTTGAATCTATTCATAACAGCTTCCTTGACAGCTTTAAATCTGACACTGATCACTGTCACAGAAAACTGAAAGTTTCTGTTACCCATGGGTTTTTTTTTCTGTTTGCATACTTTGTAATTTTTTTGTTGGAAACTGAACATTTTTGGCAATCTGCTGTTGGCAGTAACTGGATACTGCTTCCTCCTCTCACAGCCTGTCTGGTTGCTCACTAGGCTATTTTAGTGAAGTCTATTTCTGTCACAGTACAAAGACACTGGTGCCATTCTTTTGATGGCACAACCCTAAGCATGTGCACTGTCACCTTGGGAAGACAAAGGTGTCAGCAGGACTCTTTGTCTTTCCCTGATCCTTCTGATAAGTCGTCTGCCTCTCTTAGTATTACATTCAGTCCTGAGGCTTCACTAATTGCTGGTTGACTGCAGCGTCCTGGGGCATAAATTGCTCAGCAGTCTGATCTAATAAAATTTGGGCAGAGGTCTTTGAGGCAACTCTATGAAGTTTGTTCTGATCCCAGGATGGTTCCTCTTGGTATTTCCTTCCCTGGTTCTCTCTGGTGAACCAGGTGGCCTATAGTTTAGCTTGTTGCTCTTAATTAAGAGGAACTATTGTTTTCTAAAGGGCCCTTAGGTCTGACTTCTCCACACTCTCTTTCAAATTAAACTCAGTTCCTTTAGGGAATATTTTGGAGCTCTCTTTCCTTATGGACTGTCTCTCCCCACTGGAAAAGGTCACTCAGTCACTGGGTGCTAGGTGGGACCACAGCCTCTAGTTTTCTTGGCTCATGTCTCACATTGTGAAACCTCTGCCCTACAAGTGAACTGGGGTGAGGGTGACTGAGGCCCCAGCACTCCTGCCTGCTGTGACTGGAACAGGGCCTCCAATCCATGTGTGACCAGTATGGAGGAAGGGAACCCCAAACCCGGCAGTAGTGCTTACCAGAAATTTAGCCTTTTCAACTTGGAACTGGGGGGATAAGAAATGCTGATGGTCTGCTCCTCCTAGCAAGTAACCCTTGACTGGGAACTGAGGGTGGATGAAGCCCCGATTTCTTGGGCACATCCATCCTTTAGTTGAGCTGATTTGGGAAGGGGCAGGGAAGGAGGGAGTAGGTTGTGACTCAAACAACACAGACTCTTGCTGTTCTTAACTCAGTTTTAGTAGGTTTTTCAATATAAATTTCTGCATTGGAGTTATGTGTGTAGGACACTTTCCAGAGACTTTAAATGGTTGCTTGCTTTTTTTTTTTTATAGATTTCCCTAGCTTTGCTTGTTTTGCTCCTCAGGCTACCATCCCGAAAGCAGAATACCACCTAGTCTTTTGTACTAAAGCTATGTGACTAGGATGGAAATTTCTTACTGGGTAAGATACTAATGGACCTAAACAAGATTTCTATAGATAAGCCAGGTCTGAATAAACATGAGATCCACTGTTACTGCTAGTTATGGGCTTTTCTTTGAGCTTCTCAATCCAACTCACCTTAGCTCCTTAAAAGCTTTCCATGATTAAAACTCTGCTGAAGTATAGCAGTTACTCTTTAAACTCCTGAGCAGGTCTTGTCCCATCCCGAGGTCTGTTCATACTGACAGCTACTGTCCTTCTCTTGCTCAAGGCCCTCTGCAGTAACCCATTTCACATTTCCTCTTTCTCTCCATGCCAATGAGCTACGTGAGCATCAGAGCAGTATATCTAGTCATATACGAAGCTCTTACGAAACTGACCCATGTGCTTTCTGAAATGGGAAGATCTTTACTGTCTCTCTGGATTTGCAAGTCATTTGATCTCTGTTTCACAGGGCTTATCTGAAGATACATTTTCCTGGTAGGCACAGAGAAGCAACAGACAACCGATTTTCCTGACGAGGTTGAAATGTATTAAAATAAGAGAAAAGGGCATTTCTTCTCTCTACATAATTTTAAAGTCAGACTGAGAAAAGGAATTAGGTAGGGTGCTCCTACTGGTACTTGGAAGAAATGTGAAATCTTTCTGCTTGAAAAAATGGAAACCAAACTTAAAAGAGTCTATCTTTACCACAGATAGTTATAGGAACACCTCTTTTATACAGACCCAATTGCTCAGTTTCATTTTTCTAAATATGCAGCTTTCTGCCAACTCACTGTAAAACTGTACATGCACATATCCCAAGGACTGCCTCAGAAAGTATCAGTCAGAAGCTCAGACTATTGCTTTACAGCTAATCTCAACAAAACTTTTCTGGTTTCTATATCCAAGTAATCAGAAGCCCACAAGTCAGAAGAAAAGGAGAGTCACTAAAGGTAGGCAGATGGGCATACTGAAAGCATTCACAAGAAAATTAAACAACCAAAATGTTTAACAAATAAGTAAAATAGTCAAACTGCACCTTGCTATGGGGAAATACCTGAGAAAACTCAGCAAGCCCAGAGGGAATCAGTGTATTCAGTAGAATACAATAACTGAGGTTCAGGGAAATGATGACTCTCAGTCAAATAAGGGGTAAGAAATTATCTTCGGTAACCTCTATTCAAAGAAAGAAGGTAATGTAAATTTTGAAAAATGTCTCTTCAAAATGATTTTCAGGAGGTGTTATTCTCAGTTAGATGGGAAACCTATCTGAAGAGAAAGATGTTTCTTGAGTGGTTCAAATGAATAAAGTTTAAGTGCACTTAAAATTTCAGTTCTTAGAGGGAGAGGGTGGGGACATTTGGGAGAATGGCACTGAAACATGTATAATATCATGTATGAAACGAGTCGCCAGTCCAGGTTCGATGTACGATACTGGATGCTTGGGGCTGGTGCACTGGGACGACCCAGAGGGAGGGTATGGGGAGGGAGGAGGGAGGAGGGTTCAGGATGGGGGAACACAGGTATACCTGTGGCGGATTCATTTTGATATTTGGCAAAACTAATACAGTATTGTAAAGTTTAAAAATAAAATAAAATTAAAAAAAAAAAATTTCAGTTCTTAAAATGCCTCACCCAGTTAAAATGTTTCTATTATACGAAAATGCTTCTAAACACTTGCCGAACCCTAAATTACTAAAAGGATACCTGGCATTCATACTAGTATAGGCTGCTAAGAGAAATCATAAACACCACAACCTCTCCCCTCCGCCCCGCCCCAACAAAACAGTATCTAACCACAACTGACTTGGCAATACCTGAATTACTAATAGAAAGATCATTCGGGCAAATGTGAGCTTTCACAGGTATATTTTAAGAAGAAAGAAAAAGTAACCACACAAATCTGATCATATTATTTAGAAAAACCTCTGATACTGTAACTGGAATTAAATACTATTTTGTTTAAGTAGTCATTGCTGCCAAATATTTACGTTTACTTTTTTAAAGACAACTTTCCGCCCACTAGTTACCTAGGGAACCACATGGCAGAGGCTTGCCACACACTTTTCCACATGAAGGCACAGGATCCATGCATGTCTTCCGACCACTACTTCCAAGTTCCAGCAACTGGCTGAGAGGAGTTTGCCCACAAGGGCAATAGCGCACCAGCTGGGGAAGCCGTGGGCACGGCTGGCAGGGCTGAGGGTGACACACTTGAGAACACGTATGGTTCCCACATTTCAAGTCCCTGTTAAGAAAAACAACACACTATTACATAATTGTTGCATTAAATACAGCTTTATTCTAACTGAGAAAAACATAAAACCTTACTTGCCACATATCTTTAAACAGCCAAAGTCCCCAAATCCATCAGACTTTCCTATGTCTGTTCCACATAACACATCTCGGGAGGTGCTGCCACAGTAGCATACTTGAAGACACAATTTCAAAAATGAAAGATTAGTAATCTGCACAAGTGCTTAAAATACTCTAGGCAATCTATAAGAAGACACAAAATCCTATTCACCACTGTTGATCAGACCCAGCACAGAAATAAATGTGGCATATACAGCAGCTCTAAGCCCCACCTAAGAGCTCTACCATAGGAAAAAAATTTAGAAGGTTTTGTTAATTTTAACACATCTCATGGTACCCCTGCAGCACACCTCAACGTGAGCATTAAAGTGAAACAGACTAGTCTCTGGTCCATAAGGCCATGGTTGGAAACCATGGATCATGAGGCTCCCTGGGGTCCTATGGAGATGCCACACAAGACGGAAGCTAAACGGGGTAATTATGGAGGCACTGATGATTGGATTCCACCCTCATTTCAACCAAGCAGCATAGATGTAATACTTCGTATCTTGGGGTTCACATAAAGTGCTTAGGAAAAGTGTCTGCTGCTAAAAGAAAATTTAAGATAGATACAATATAAAATCCTTATTAATTTGTATTCTACTATTGTTAAATTTGAAGTAATCATGTCTGAGTCTTGACACTGAGTAAAAAGTGTTTCAAAGAACTTGAGACTTTTATTGACTATACAGAGAATTCAGTCTAATATCTATAGATTTTTCTGTGGGTTGAAGAAATAATGGGTTGCTTTATGTGCTGCACTTAAGGAGTTATTTTCAAAGCAAACAAGAAAAGAGTTGGTTTCTGACTAATATGTAACAAAGTCTGGTAAGGACTAAATTTCATCAATTTAGGTAATTTTTCTGATAAGGGCCACTTTACATTTTTAGTTTATAATGAAAACTTTTTGTCAATTAAGATATTAACCAAGATGCTTGATTTTTTTAAAATATACATTTACTCTCCCAATAAATACATGGGCAGTTTCATTCCCTATTCTAAAACTCATTAAATAAAGATTTACTTATTAGATGAATGATAGGTGCAGGATATGCAATCAAGATTGGCAGAATCAACAAATTGGTAAACAAAATCCTAGCAACAGGCAGACTGTGCAAGCAGGCTTTTTTTTTTTTTTACTGTCTGCTCAAATAGAACAGACTTCTTTTTTTTCCAGAGGTATAAGATAGCTATGAACCAAAGAATCAAGGGTCAGAAAATTGACAATTCTTTTCAAGTACACACGAACATTCTCTAGGACTGATGACAATACTAGGGAACAAAACAAACCTCAACAAAACAGAAACTAAAAAACACCTTGAGACAAAAAGTCTACAAACAAATGCTGGAGAGGGTGTGGAGAAAATGGAACCCATCTACACTGTTGGTGGGAATATAAGTTGATACAGCCTAATTGATACTCAGTTGATACTGATGGCCTAAATACTTTGCTAGATATGTAATATGGACAAACAAAAAGTCTTTAATTGGGTTTGAAAAAATCAGCTACATACCCAAAAATAGAAAGGAAGAGACTGGGATCCATACAAATCTGACAAAAAAGTGTCATTTAGTCCAATATAAATCAAGAGCTAAAAATGGTCCAGATCAAAGACAATCTATACTGCTAAGACCAAACTGCCAGTAGAGATTTACTCCTGCCTTATCTCAAAATAGGTTTAATGCAGCATATAAGGATATATGAGACAAATGAAGAGAACATAAAAGATGTGAAAATAAAAAGGAAAATAATGGTAAGGATACAGAATGAATCATAGCTAAAAAGTACACACTATAAAGATGGACATTATATCAGGTCAGTTATATCAGCTTCCTAAGATATTATCTTTGAGGAAAAACAACTATTCTTGGAACTAAGAACAAACAGGACCTTCTTGTCAGAGGACCCATTAACAAAACACTAAATAATATACAGCACAATTCCCTATGTAACATCCTTATAGTGCACACCACAAAACATTTCATAGGGCTATTTCTTATTTTAAGTGACAACATAGATCAACAGTATCACATCAAAGTAAAATTTAATAAACTAAAACTATAGGACCAATGCATTGCAGCCCAGGATCTCTGCAGATTAAAGACAGCCATAAAAACAGAGAAAGCATACAGTAAGTGGTCTTTTGAGACTCACTTCTTTCACTTAGTATAATATTTTGGAGGTTCATCCACTTCATAGCATGTATCAATATTGCATTCCTTTTCACGGCTGAATAATACACCTTTTTATGGATATATCACGTTATTCCCTTTATCAGTTGATAGGTATTTGCGTTATTGCCACATTTTGACTATTACGAATAATGCTGCTATGAACATCCATTTAGAAGCTTCTGTTGGGTATATGCCGAAGAGTAGAACCACAGTCACATGGCAACTCTATGTTTAACCTTAGAAGGAACTACTACACTATCTTCTTTTTCCTTTTGGCTGCACCACACAGCTTGTGAGACCTAGGTTCCCTGACCAGGGACTAAACCTGGGCCACGGCAGTGAAAGCGCAGAATCCTAACCACCAGGCCACCAGCAAGAGTCCTTAGACTGTTACACTATTCTATTCTTACTGTGCCTTTAATTTACAGTTTTCTAGTGTTTAAAGGTGTCAAGCATCTTCTATGTGTTTATTGACCATTTATAATGATTTTCTTTTGTGAAGTACCTCTTCAAGTTGATTTGTAGGAGACTATCTTTCTGTTTTTCTTTAGAAGGAGTATTTTAAATATTCTGCATACAATCTGTGATTTATCTATTCATTTTCTTAATGTTGTCTTTTGTTGAACAGAAATTTCTTAATGTGATAAAGTTCAATTTAACATTTTTTGTTGCTCTATGAAATCTTTGCCTGATCCCAAAGTCATGAAAATATTCTTTTATAGTTTCTTCTGGAAACTGTTCCTGGGTTTTACATTTAAGTCCAAGATCCATATAGAACTAATGTTTGTGTAAAGAGTGAGACAGGGGTTGAGGGTCACTTTTTTCCCATATAAACATCCAGTTGTTCTAGGACTATTTGTAAAAAGACTCCTTTCCCCACTGAATTAACTTAATATCTTGGCTGAAATAAACTGACTGCAATATACCAAGGTCCATTTCTGGACTCTGTTGTTAGAATCTACTAGTCTACCTTTATACCGATAACCACATGTCATGATTACTATTACTTTATAAGCCTTAAAATCAGGTCTTTCAAATTTGTTCTCCTTCAAGATTGCTTTGGCCTTTTCTGCGCCCTTTTCAAGTAGTCACTGCAAAAAGATTTCCCAAGCAGTTACTTTTAAACAGCATTAAAAAAACCCCTACTGTCCAAATTCTATAGGACAATGACCTATATTGGTATTATGTGACCAAAATAATGAAAACCATCCAATCATTCATATATCTCCAGCTCTTCTACCCAAGATAACAGACCTAATAGAGTCTTTGTGAATACAGGCTTGAGAAAAATCCATGTCATCAATACAACTGTAAATAAGGTTCCAAAAAAGTCCCTAAGTAGGGCTGGCTGGTGTGCTCACCACTTACCCTGGTTCAGTATGACCCGACAAGGTTGGCATGGACCCCCATGGCACAGCTCAGCACAGTGGTGCTGACCACAATTCAAAATATTGTCACAAGGGTTCGAACAGTGAACTGAGACAGCCTGACCGCAGCGAACTGTGTGCCTATAAAAAGAGAAAACATAAAGACGGCATTAGCCTAATGTTGGACATTGAGGTCCTGTTTGACAGCTAAACTAACCCTTCCCCAAAACCTACTAAACCTCTCTAGGCCCCATTTCTCCTACTTCTTCTCTGTTTCCCTCCTCCAATCACTCCCTCAATTACTCTTCCTTTCTCCACTCTTCTTTTTCCTCCTTTGCTTCTCTGTCCCCCATTTTCTGGCCAGAAAGGAACTGAGGGCCTAAGTATTTGTTACACTGTGATTTCTCCCCTGAGCTGAAGCAGCATGCAGGAGGGTAAAGAGCCTGGAGCTCCCACAGTATCTTACAGATCTGGGTGGAGAAGTTGGAAGATGTAGTTCTAATGAATATTCCTGCAATGAAAGCACAATGGCATTCTCCTGGGACCCTGCACTCTGGCATTTTCGGTAGCTATAATATTGTACTTAAGAACATACTGTATGTGACTTTGATTCAGGAAGGGAAATAATTCTGGCTTTGTTCTAATAAACATCCTGATTTCGCTGACCTATTAGCCAGAGAAGGATATGAGGCCACTGCTCTTACATAATTGTCTTCAGGTTTCTTTCCAGGGTAATGGTTTAGAGCTTGCAGTCTACTCTCCCACAAAAAATTCTGCTCTATTCCACTACTCTCACTTCAGCTGTGTATTTTGTTTTAAAAAGTCACTGTTACATACATAGATGATCAGTTTCCAGTGCTAAGCATCACAGCTAATATCAACCCCTTGAGGAAGACATTATTATTTCTACCATAAGAAGATAAGAAAAATGAGGCTCAGCAGGAGAAAGCAACTTGCCCAGGTCAACAACTAGTTAGTGGCAGAGCCCAAATGTGACCTGGGCTTTCTGACCAGAAGGCCTTGCATGTGATTCTCAGGCTACACTGCTACTCTTGTAAGTTCAGTAAACACTTAAAAAATGTTTATCATTGAAAAATCTGCACTATTCATCTTGTCTTGTGGTTCAGGAATCACTGTATGGTTTTCACTGGACCTCAGAAGCACTCCACAGCTTTGCAGCTACCAATGGTCCCTGCACTGATAAAGCATAACTTGCACTGTTATGAAAAGAGGGCGGGCTCTGGGGGCCACTTATTCTTTCTTTCAACAATATTCACTGAAAACCTCCTAGACACCAGATACTACGCTAGGCACAGATAAATGATCCTTGCTTCCCGAACCTTAGCAGGCTGGGGTTCAACTCCTGGTTCTTTCATCCACTGGACATGTTAAGAAAAAAGTCCCATAGTATTTCACCTAACACAATAATCTCACTTTTTATAACGTTTTAATCACTTAAAAGATTGCAAAACAGGATTAAGGCAGCACAGGATTTACTATTTACAGAAAAGTACTATTTATACCTACCATGTATTAATGACAGTAAATAAATACTATTTGCACCTACCTACTAATCTTTCATTTTAGAAATTCATACATAAACCATCAATGTGGAAACTGAAGCCTCTTTTGGAGTACAAGTCTAACTTTACCTGGTCCGTCCACATTCACATGTTTTAGTCATAAAGGCAGGGCAGGGTGGGCAAGGTCCTGGATGGCACAGACTAAAAAAGAAAAGTTTTGATGAATAAAACATATTTATGTATCCAAACCTGAACAAAGCTGTCCCAACTGACCCCGACTGTGAATATGGCAGCAAATAAACTTACTATGACATGTTTTAGTATTTATCTAAAGTTGATTAACTATTTAAACAAAGATACCAATAATGTTTTTATATAGAAAGGATTGATAGCAGTACCATTTTAGAATATTTAACTAGAAAAGAAAAGCCCAAGTCAAAATACTGGTCTTATTTGGGTCTGACCAGTCAAAGAAAGCATTTCTAAATATGGTCTTGGCCCACTTAGTGCAGTGCGTAGGGATAAAGAGGTTGCCACTCAGGATGGTCAATAGAGTCCTTTAGCAGATCAGAGGAGAAGGCAATAGCAACCCACTCCAGTACTCTTGCCTGGAAAATCCCATGGATGGAGAAGCCTAGTAGGCTGCAGTCCATGGGGTTGCTAAGAGTCGGGCACGACTGAGCGACTTCACTTTCACTTTTCACTTTCATGCATTGGAGAAGGAAATGGCAACCCATTCCAGTACTCTTACCTGGAGAATCCCAGGGATGGGGGAGCCTGGTGGGTTGCCGTCTATGGGGTCACACAGAGTCGGACACGACTGAAGCAACTTAGCAGCAGCAGCAGCAGCAGCAGCAGATCAGAACTCAATCAATGTTCAGTTCAGTTCAGTCACTCAGTCGTGTCCAACTCTTTGTGGCCCCACGGACTGCAGCATGCCAGGCTTCCCTGTTCAGTGTAACAGACCTCAAATCTGCTAGGTCCATGAGAAGTACAGACATGTTCTCATCTGCTAATGAAGTGCTAACAGGTGATGGGCTAACAACTCGAACAGTGAAAAGAAGGCGGGGGTGAGGGGAGGCATGCTGGTGAGTAACAAAGGGAAGAGGAACTCATGGAAAGGACTGGGCTCAATGATACGCTGTAGGTCAGAATCAGGCCTCTGAACAGAACTTTTTTTATAGGAGCTATGATAAAAAGAGACCAAAGGAAAAAAATAACAAAATGGATATATTTAAACAAATACTACCCTCTTCAAAGCAGACACCCCTGGTAATTACACAGAAATATCACTATTTAAAACATTTTGGGAACTTGGTGGGGGAGGCGGGGGGAGGTAGCATCTGCGTGATGGCAAATCACAATCCTTTGGGAGTTACAAGCCAATCAGGGATGAGTTGAATTCATCAAATAGGTATCAGAATTTGCTATAAACATCAGGTGTGCCTGTGTGGATTTTTTTATGTAACTCCTAAATTAGTAATAATAATTACTAAATCAGTTTTAAACACTGAAAACAATCTAGAAACATGTGTCCAATCTCCTAAGGTGACCCATGTGACAGACTGACCCACAGAAGACTAAGATTAAGCGTGCTTCTTTAAGGATGAGTATCATTATTCAATAGCTACATTCCATATGACACGCCTCAACACTTTCAGAAGAAATTATTTTCATGGCTGGACAGTTAAATAACTTTAGACTGAGAGACAAACTGTTGGTCAGGTGTGGATGATTCCAGGTTATTTCAAACATCCCTGAGACCTGGACTTAATGAGTAATGATTCACAACACTGCTATGTATCAGAATCACTTGGAAAGCTTTTACAATTACAATGCTTAGAATGCATTTGAGTTAGTTCCAGTGAGATGGATGACCCTAGAGCCTATTACACAGAGTGAAGTAAGTTAGAGAGAGATAAACAAATACTGTATATTAATGCATATATGGAATCTAGAAAGATGGTACTGACGAATCTATTTCAAGGGCAGCAATGGAGATGCAGAGACCAGACTTGTGGACAGAGCAGGAAGGGGAGGGTGGAACAAATGGATAGGGTAACATGGAAATATATACGCTACCACAAGTGAAACAGACAGCCAGCGGGAATCTGCTGTATGACCCAGGGAGCTCACACCAGTGCTCTCCGACAATCTAGAGGGGTCAGATGGGTTGGGAGGAGGAAGGGAGGTTCAAGGGGGAGGGGACATATGTACACCTATGACTGAGTCATGGTGATGTATGGCAGAAACCAACACAATACTGTAAAGCAACGATCCTTCAATTAAAAATAAATAAAAATTTTAAAAAACAAACAAAAAAAAACACTACAAAGCTTAGACCCAACCGCAGGAAATTCTGATTTAACTGCTCTGAGGCAGTGACTGGGCGCTTGTGTTTTAAAATGCTCCTTCAGTGACTGACCATCTGGTCTGCATCACTGCTGGTGTCCTCTGATAGTCACAACAGGGGCCCATTTCTATTGAAGGCTTCGGAAAGATAACTCATGCAAGGGTTAATTTCTTATTACTGAATTTACTCAAAATGCCAATTGAGGGAAGGAATAGATGAGTTTCTGGATTCTGATCTATGAAAGCAGTCAAAGGAAGAGGAGGGGCTGACTGCCCAGCAGATGGCAGACCATGCTGTTTAGCCCAGTCTGAACAGCTCTCCCACTGACGGTCCCCAGCACCACCCCCACATGCTGATCACAAGACCTCTGATCCGACTCCTGCTCCTGCAACAGAAACTAGATAACAGCAGAAGCAACTATAACATTCTGGTGTCTGTATTACTCTTAGATTTGGGTAATAAAAGCAAGTATTACCATTTTTTGACCACTTACCATGTGCCAGGCTCTGGGCCAAGTCTCTTAAGTGTGTTAATTTAATATTCGTAGAATTCTGCAACTAGTTTTGATCATATCATTATTACCTTGCAGGTTCAGACACTGAGGCTCAGAGAAGTAATTTGTCCAACATCACATAACTGTTAAGTGATGAACACAGGAATTAAACCTATGTCTGAAGTCAGTCTGTAGAAATTTATTTGTAACTGATCAACTGTTTATTATGGTTCATTTCTTTCCTCATCTGTAAAATGGAGATGATAAATACCTATACATCACCGGACTGTGGTTGGGATTCAGCGAGTCAACTTTTGTAGAGTACCTGGCACACAGCAAGTGCTCAGTGAATGATACCACGCTGTCCTTCTCCCAGGCCTGTTACACACTAACCAAATATGCGCACTGAGAGCCACAAGCAAAGCATGTTCACCAGGAATCCCCCGGAGTCCAGGGTTCCAACTTACAGGTTACAGGAATGTGGGCAGTCCTGGCCAGGCTGTTTCCTTCTACAGACCTCACCACAACTATGTGGAATTTCATTTCTGCTCCATTCAGGATTCTTTACCTTGCCTAAAACATATTAGATCAGAGATGTTATTAATTTATTAATTAAATAATTTCAACTGTTATCCCGTAGACTTCAGTGAAATCATACAATATAACCAGACAGTATGAAACACAAGTGAGGTTTTCATTAGTTCAATAAACACATTATCCTCAAATAAAAAGTTGAATGTAATGCTACTTGTCAAAAGCTTTACCGAGTATGATAAAGTTGGGATTACCTGGAAAAGACAAACTAGTCATTTTTACTTACAAAAATGTCACTTTCACTAATTTAATCTAAGATTTTAAAAATAATCCTTTAAAATAAGTCCTTCTATAAATGGGTCTTTGAATTGACAGGGGAATATCTAAGAACCAGATAGAGGAAATAAGCGAAGACAGCACTGGCGGGGAGGCAGCAGTGATGGAAAGAACAGAGGCTCCCCAGCATAGTAGGAACTTGCCTACTCTAAAGTTGTAATATAGGCATAAAAGGGTTACAGTTTTATAATCAAGTCACTCAAAAAATCTTTAGTAAGCCTCCTTCATGAACTCAGTGCATGGGCAGGAAGAGTAAAACTGAGAGCATGGGACTGCCCCTCAACCTTGAGGAATTCATTCTCACTCGGGCAATTTACACCCTAAATGAAGCCAATTCCTGATCCTTGGCCTCTGCTTTTCTCTCTTGCCTGTCTCTTTCAGAAATCTTGTTCATTTCTGTGAGGTTCCATACACCTAAAGGCCAATGAGTCCTAAATCTTTATTTTCTACATTGCCCTGAACCCTCAGTTTCAGTCCCACATGTCTAACTGTCTGCTGAACATCTGTGCTTGAGGTTTCAGCCACTTCAAATTGCCTATGTATCTATTAAGTTAGCATCTTTTTTCTTAGGCCCCAGCTTCTTCAGGGTTCCCTGTTTCTGTTAGTGATACCATCACTGTCGAGTCTCACAAACTCAAAAACTAGAGTCATCCTCCTTTTTCTTCTATATTCTGTTTAATCACCAAATCTTGTCAATTTTCCTACATAGTGTACCTCACACCTTGTCTCCCTCCACCTCAGCTCCTGCTCTTCCTCTACTGGCCAGAACCTCATCTCCACACTATCAGAAAAACCTCCCTGACTCTGCTCTCTTGCTTCAACATGGTGCCCAGGTTTTCTCCTACCATCTTTCAGTGGCCCCACCTCCTTCCCTGACTCTAAAAGGTGGTTCTTTCCCCTTCACCTGCCAGGGTTCTGCAGTATCGACTTCTTTTCCCTCATTACCCTTTCACCTACTAGCGTCTCTCATCTATTGCTCTCAACTGCGACTATCATCTCTAAATCCTGATCTTTCTTCAAATATTCCTCACTTCCTGTAGAACATCTTTCACTGGTTGTCTTACTCCTCCAACTCAACATTTCTAAACTGAATTCACTTGTTTCCATCAAACCTGGTTCTCTTGACCTGCCCATTTCTGTTCTTGGTATCACCATTTCCAAAAGCGTGGAACTCTGGAGCCACGTTTGGGTTCCTTCCTTTCCCACTGTTGTTAATTCCTGTTTACCTTTGAAATTTTACACTCTTACCTTTCTGTCCTACTCTAAAACCCATTCCAGACTTTCAGTATTCTTCACCTGAGTTACTCTAAGTCCCCAAACTCTTTAGGTCCCAAAATACTTTACTCATTGCTGCCAGACTGATCTTCATAAAGAATCACTTTGATGTCCTCAGTGGCTTCCCACAGCCTGACAAATGAAGTCCCAACATCTAGGCCTGGCATGAAGAAGTCACCCCTATCTTTCCAGTCATCTCTTACTCCTCCACCTTCATAGGCCCTGGGCTCCATAACCGGATGACTCCTCACAACAGACTCTAAGCCTTATTGGTTTTAAACCTAGTTTCCAAGTCCATTTCAATTTCACCTCCTTCATGAAGGCCCCTTTTATCATCCAGCCAGAAGTCACAGGCTCTGTACTTCAAGTAGAACAGCAACTTAATTGTGTCTTAAATCTTAGCCTCTAACCTCTGGGAAGTCAATTAATAGTCTCATTCCTCTGTTTCTTCATGGTGCCTGGTACATTAATAAGTTCTCAATAAAGTACATTAAACCTATGGTCTCCCTGAAGAGCAGAGTAGGGCAAAGTCCTCAGGTACAACAAGGCCATTATTCGCACTGCCACATCACTCTACCTCACTCAAGCATCTTGACCTTCACCCCCAGATTCTTTTACCTTCTTAGGTTCTCACATACAGTTTGTCAGTGAAGGCT
Organism: Bos indicus x Bos taurus; assembly: GCF_003369695.1. Taxonomy (NCBI): domain Eukaryota; kingdom Metazoa; phylum Chordata; class Mammalia; order Artiodactyla; family Bovidae; genus Bos; species Bos indicus x Bos taurus. Next base: position 75,042,828 of record NC_040083.1, on the reverse strand, counting down.
TTAACAAGATTTTAAATTTCATTATGGTGCTTCATGTTTAAAAATCCTTTAAAATAATTAAGCCTTGGTATTGGTCTTATTGTCCAATTTACAATTGATATCTTGCTGCCTTTTCAGTAGTACATTCAAGAATATTCATTCCTTCAACTAATACTAATTCAGTATCTACTAAGCCTCAGACTTCTGCAATGAAACATATGAGACCAGCAGAGTTTGGATAAGAGTGGCCAAAGTGGGAGTGGAGATAAGAAAGGGAAGTTTTCTTTGGAAGAGGACGGTTGGGGTAAGATCTTGAATGAAACAATGGATGAGGATTTAAAGAAAAGAAGATAGTTGAGTTCACAAAGAGGTTGAGTCTAGAAGTTAAAAACTGTTGATGGTCAGTGACCAACTCTTGGTGGAAGCTGGCAGTTAAATAACAAGAAAGGAGAAATGTGAGCAAATTAGTTAGAAAAAGGACAGCAAGCAGAAAAGAAACAGAGCTAGTCATTTCAAGAAGCGAATGGTCAAAAGTAATAAGGGCTGCTGAGTGGCCAAAAAATTTAAGAATTTATAAAATCAGCCCTGAATTTGGTTAGGAAGGGAGTCATCGATGACTTCTGAATACAGTTTCAGAGAGGTAATGAGGACAGAGTAAAAATGAAGTAATTTAAGGAGGGAGAAAAATGGTTAAGAAATATAATCTGAGAAATCAACAGCCAGATGGTAAGTTCAGTTCAGTCGTTCAGTTGTGTATGACTCTTTGCGACCCCATGGACTGCAGCACACCAGGCTTCCCTATCCATCAGGTGGTAAAGTCTAGCCATTAAAGACAGGCAGGAAACAGAGAGAGAGAAAAGACATGTAGGAAATATGTTAGCAACAGATACAAGCATCTGGATCACAAAAAGCGTTTTTCCTAACACATGGAAGAACCAAGCTATTTCTAAACAGGAAGCAGTATTCCATAAAGAGGAAGAGCACAAGGATACAGTTTGTAATGCTGGTTTACAGAAAATCTCTCTTTATTATAAAGGCCAATGACTGATTTCTTGAATTAAATAAAGTACACTTCACACTACCCTTCACTCACGTTATCCAAATCTGGAATTTCAAAGTGAGTTACAGTTAGAGGTGAGAAGCAGCCTGTGCCCACTTCTGCCATCTGATTAGCTCTGCTCTAAAGAGAAGACCAAGGCCTGTGACTCTAGCTGTGTACACACCACATGCATGTGATGTCTCAGACACCGTAGCTCTGAAGTCTCGTTAGTAACTTCTAAAGCACGCCCAGCACACCGCCTCTCCTGTGCTGGGAAACAAGGCACAATGCACAGAGCGAAAGCAGCACACACCAGTGTATGTAAAACAAACTCACCACAGAAACAAGTATAGGTATTAGGAACATGTGCAGAAACATTCTGACATGCGGGGCACCTCCAACCACTCTGGCCATCTGTCAAGAAAAATGAGAGGAAATCAAAATACTTTCCTTACAAAAGCACGTGTAATTTAAAACATTTTAAATCTATAGGAAGCCATTAATACCTAAGCAGTGGCAGTAGTTTCCATGTTAAGGATCAGACTTAAAAGAAACGAGTTCACAATACTGAATGCTTTGCTTAAATACTGGATTTAGGCTTATATTTATAAGGACTTCAGATACTGTGAATAAAGTAGGTATGCATTTCATCCTACTTTTTAAAATTGAGATCAAATCAGCACATAACATTGTGTGAGTTTAAGGTGCACAGCACGTTGATGTGACACATTTAAATATTACAGTATGATTATCGCCACAGTCTTAGTTAACATTTCCACCATTTCATAAAATTAACTTTTTATTTTGTGGGAGAATGTTCTATTACTTTTAATATCAAAGTAATCATCTGAACCTTGGTTTGAAAAAAAAGGTAGGATAAAATACTTGAGTACATGCAGGAAAACCCAAATGTTTTCAATTAGAAGTGCCCAAGTTCAGAAAGCATATATTATTAATAATACTTGCATTATCCTGCCCAAGAATACTAGAGTGGGTAGCCTATCCCTTCTCCAGGGGATCTTCCTGACCCAGGAAATCAAACTGGGATCTCCTGCATTTTAGATGATTCTTTACCAGCTGAGCTACCAGGGAAGCCCCCAAACACTTGAGTACATGCAAGAAAACCCAAATATTTTAAATTAGGAGAGCCAAAGTTCAGAAAGCATATATAATTAATAATATTTGCATTATCCCTAAATATTACTATAACTTCAGGAAAAGCCCACAAAATACTATGGAGAAGATCTGTTAAAGCTATAGCAAACTCAAAATCCTAAAAGTAAATTAAATATTTCTTTCTATAAATTTTCTAAAGCAAACTATACAAGAAATCGTTTCTAATGAATAAGCTACAAGGATCTATAGTACAAAACAAGAATCTACAGTACAACACAAGAAATATACTAATATTTCATAGTAACTATAAACAGAATATAACCTTTGAAAATTCTGAATAGCTATGCTGTACACCTGAAAGTTACGTTACATTGTACATAAACTGTACCTCAATTTTTAAAAAGCTGTTCTCTATAGTTGCTATTTGGATAAAACAACCATTTTCAGTAAAAGTCACTGATTATGTTGTACCTTAAGTATATTTTATTATTTTTTAATTTTATTTTATTTTTAAACTTTACAATATTGTATTAGTTTTGCCAAATATCGAAATGAATCTGCCACAGGTATACCTGTGTTCCCCATCCTGAACCCTCCTCCCTCCTCCCTCCCCATACCCTCCCTCTGGGTCGTCCCAGTGCACCAGCCCCAAGCATCCAGTATCATGCATCGAACCTGGACTGGTGACTCGTTTCATACATGATATTATACATGTTTCGATGCCATTCTCCCAAATCTCCCCACCCTCTCCCTCTCCCACAGAGTCCATAAGACTGATCTATACATCAGTGTCTCTTTTGCTGTCTCGTACACAGGGTTATTGTTTAATGTGTTATGTTTAGCTGGTTTAAGATTTATAGCTTAATAATGGTCATCCAAAATATGTGGTCAAGACAACATACTCTCCCTGCAGATAAAATACTCAAGGAGAATTAAACCTGAACATACCAAATGGATGAGAAAAACTACTCAGAAGACAGAAATGACTGACCTGCTTGAGATGCTGGAGACCTGGCCCATTTCTTTATGCAGTTCAAATGAAACACATGGTAACAGCTCTGACAACTCCACACTGGGGCTGTGACACGAACCAATTCACAGCACACCATGCACTCGTATTTTTCTGTGGTGAGCTGTTCAATCAGAGAGCCTGTTTAAAACACAAAACAGATAAACTCAAACACAGAAAAACATTCCTTAGTCAACCAAGGATCAGAAAGGCATCTGAGAGAAGAATGCAAACACAGACTTTAAGGGAGGTCTGGCTCTGAGCAAGGTGGTTGTTCAGAGTGTCAGGCTGGGAAGGGGCAGGGGTATGCTGAGATGGAGGACTCAGGAAGCAGGTCTGGGACTCAGGAAGGGATTCACACATCTGAGGAAACATTCCCCAGAAACTGCCCAGGATCCCACCAGTATCTCCTCCTAACACACGGCTAGAGAGTTCATAGGACAGACTCCTGGCACCATGCCTTGCCCTCTTTGAATTTACCATATCCATGAATTTACGTTAGGGAGGGGCTCACGAAGCTGCAGTGGTCGGGTGCAAGAAAACTAAACCTAGACAGGTTTCAACAACCCATGGTCGTGAGACAGTTCTAGTAGATACCCTGGAAGTCTTTCGTTGTTCACTCAACAAAGACAGGCTTGGTGCCTACCACAAGCGCCACGGTAGGGTTACTAGACTGAAGGAGACACAGTCTCTGGTTCCAGAAGCTCAGCATCTATGAGAGAAACCAGGGTCTGATGTCATAAGAATCCTCCCACTTCCAGACTTTTGCCTCGAACACGATTTCAGTGAAATCTTTCTAAACACAGAACACAACGCTGTCAGCTCCGGAGGCAGGACCAGGGCCCTGATGACTGTAGTACTCCCAGGCCCATGCCAGGTGCTCAGGGATACTTCTCAATGAACGACTCAAAGAATAAATGAGTATCATCCAGTCTGTTTCATAACTTCTCTCCTTGCAAAGTTTTAGGCTTTAGTAAAGTTTAGTAAAGTTTCTGAGATAGCGCTTTTCCTCTGGAGAAAGCCGGAATGAAGATACTGCGATTGACTGATGAAAGGGAAATTGATCTGCTCTAGACACAGATGGATACATTATAAAACTGAATTCTATTATAAAAACCAAGGAATCAGATTCTTTCTTAAAAGTAGGGATACCCTACCTTGCATAGGTTAACATTTCTGAATAACAAAGTTAATTATATTTCCTACCAGTTACCATGCTACATTTGGAAGATTCTGGAGGTAAGAGGAAGCCCATAAGAGAGCGAGATTTAAGTTTGAGACATTTATATATGAAGCTGATTGGGGCAGAGGAATGGTCAGTGAGACTTACACTTAGGGTGAATTTTATAGAAAATGCCTACTGACCATTCCAGAACAGCGCTGAGTTAGAATTAAAGCACACAGAAAGGTTAAGTGAAGTATGGAGCATACCTGAGAACACTACAGTTTTCACCCTGAAGACTGTCTTTTTATTTTACTGTTTCTCTTATTCATTAAATTTATTGCTTGTTAAGAAATCACTACTGTGATGCTTCTAAGTCCAGTCACAGTGAAATCTGACCACTAGGATGCACAAACATTTAGTTACGTGGTGACGGTTGTCGACTTTGAATATCCTACATATCCCAGCCTTTCCCATGTCTGTTTCATTCCATGTTCAGTATGTTCACAAATCCTGCTGGTTCTACCTTCAAAACGGATCCAGAATCCAATCTCTGCTGCTAACACTCTGGTCTAAGCCACTATCCATTCACCTGGATTATCACAATGGCCTCCCACTTCAGGCTATTCTGCCCTTGCCCACTTCAGGCTATTCTCACCACAGCCACCAGAGGGAGCCCATCAAATGAAAAATTAGAAGATACACTCTTCTGTTCAGAACTTGTCAAAGGTTCCTCCATCACGTGCCTCTGGAAGCCAAAATCTTTACAATGCCCTTCACCATCTTCCAGTCCTCACCTGTGACTCCTCTTTCCTCAGGCCACTACTCTGAGACAACATCAGCCTCCTTCCTAGCCCAAAACTGGCAGGCAGATTCCTGCAGGGAGATTTTTACAATTTGTCCTTCCCTCTGCCTAGAGAACACTTTCCCCCGACATTTGCACAACTCAGTTCCTCAGCCCCTGCAGGTGTCTACTCAAACTATGATCTTCTCAACAGGGCAGTCTCTGGCCACACTTTCATAACTGGAGCCCGCTCCCCTAAGCATTCCATATCTCTCTCAGCTTCCTTCATATCACTTAGGTCTAATATCATATATTTTACTTATTTTACCTTATTTCCTAACTCTATGCATAGAAGGCACTCAATAATACTTGCTGTATGAATAAAAGTAATAAATGACAGTAAAAGGTTCTAGAAAGACACTAGAAAGGGAGACAGTACAATTCTTTCATCAACATTTCAGTTTTATCAAAATGTGTAACATATGTAAAACAAGGCACTAACCAAGAATAGCTCTGTGCCAGTGAACTGTCACATTTCAGGTGTAAGACTCTTGTCCAGGCTGGGTGCAGCCCTATCCTGACCACTGGATCTTCTTCACTCCTAAACCCTCTCCCACTAGGGCTTCTCCACCATTCCTCAGTCATGACTGTGTCTACTTTATACTTATTCTTTGACAGCAAGTCAGTAAAGAGAGTGACAGCCCAGTGAAATAATCAGAAGAACAGAGACCTCTCTGTAGAAGTGACTACAAACTTTTCAGATACACCAATAAATTATTAAAAACAAAATACCTAAAACAATCCTAACCTGAAAAATCCAATTGTAAAAAGGCATTTTTTTGAGGCAAACAGGGAAATTCAGTTGTAGACTGGGTATTATATGATTTCAAGGAATTATCACTAACTTTGTTAAGCACAATAATGGCACTGTGATTAAGTAAGAAAATGGCTATATTATTAAAACAGATGTAACCTAAAATACATGAAGGTGAAATAATCTGATATCTGGAATTTAGTTTAAAATATATCAGAAAAAAGGAGGGAGACTGTTTAAATATTAATGCATACCTATTTATGGCATATATACGTTAAAGTTTACCAAAATTTCTTAATGAGTGGGAAATACTACATTATAATAAGCAAAAAAGGATAAAACTTACGTTATATGGTTTCAACTATGTACAACTGAGCACTGAAAAATTCTTTAAGGAAACAGATTAAAAGATCAGAGCTGATTACATCTGGATGGTGGAAAGAAAGGTAAAATTACTTACCTATCAACTTTAGTAAGCCATCTTATTTAAAGCAGCTGTTTTTAAAAAGCTGATACAATGTTAAGCATGATCAATGTGTTTATGATGGTCTTGCTGAGTCTGAAGCATATGTCAGAAATCACGTTTATCTGTGTCAGTCTAAGGCTTGTGGCAGAGTTTAGGGGCTGCAGGTAAAGGTTTTTAAGTCAGTACAGCACAGAGGCGGGCTTCCCAGGTGGCTCAGTGATAAAGAATCTGCGCACTAATGCAGGAGATGTGGGTTCGATCGCTGGGTCGGGAAGATTCCCTTGGAATCTCCCCAGACTCGGGAAGAGCTTCAGGCAGAGAACTTGGAGGAGCAGATGTACAAAGGTTGATGAAAGGAAATAAGGAGATCTCAGAATGAAAGAAAAAGAAGAACAGGCACAGATGTCTCTGAAGTTGCAAAACGTTGAGAAAAGTATGCCTTTTCTAAAGTGATGACCTCCCCTTCCTCAGCGAAGTAAAAGAGGCAAGGAGGTCCGCTGAGGTCGGGAGATCAGTGAATGTCAGGGAGGTCTGAATAAGTGTGGGAAGGGTTTGTAGTAGTCTTAAATGAAAACGGAAAGGACAGCTGCCCAAGGTCACTTAAGGGGAAGTGGGCAATGAAAGCCAACTGAGCTGGATGGAGTGAGCGAGCGTACATGCGTGCTCCTTCACTTCACTGGTGTCTGACTCTTTGCAACCAAATGGACTGTAGCCCGCAAGGCTCCTCTGTCTATGGGATTCTCGAGGCAAGAGTACTGCAGTGGATTGCTGTGCCCTCCTACAGGGGATCTTCCCGACCCAGGGATGGAACCCACATCTCCTGTGGCTGCCACACTGCAGATGAATTCTTTACCACCAAGCCACCAGGGGAAGCCCAAGCTGGAGACCACTATTTAAAAATATTCACTGAGAACCAACGATGTACTGGGGTGGCCAAAAAGTTTGTTTGGGTTTTTCTGTAACATCTTATGAAAAACCCAAATGAACTTTTTGGCCAACCCAATACTAGACACTAAGGATATACAGTGCACAAAACAGAAAAGAGTCTTCTCCCCTCGTGAAGTTTACCATCTTGTGGTGGAAGGCAGCCAATAAACAAATAAATATTGAAAATGAGCAGTATCATCAAATAGTGACAAGTGCTACGGAGAAAAATAAGCCAGGAAAAGAGATTAGCGAGAGGCGGGTGGGGGCAGTATCAAGAGTTTGAAATAAAGGCTTCACTCAGAGGGTGACTGAACACCAAGTCTGTGCTGTTACACGATTTCCTGGAATAGCGTTCTGTCATCCAAACAGGGTAGAAAAGCTGGATGCAGCAACCAGCCAGGGTCGGGATTCCTCAAAATGTCTTGGCCGAAGGGTTAGCACTTCAAATGGCATACAGTAAGGTCCAGCCTGAAGAGGGGAATGAAGGAGGAGAGGAAACTGGCAGAACTGGTAGTGGGTGGAAGAGACTGGGAGAGCCAAAAGCACAGGAGGCTGTGGTCAGAAGGCAGCACACAGGACTTTGGGATTGCAGAGACGGGGCATCCCCAGGGTCACTTCCCTGGTGGTGGATGTGGAGGAGGAACGGATGTGCAGGTCACTTCAGCTGACAAGATCAGAAAACCCACATGACCACTGAAGCCACTCAGAACAACAGCAGGATTTATGGTACATCAGTAGTTCTCAAACTCGAAAGTGCATGAGAATCTCCTGGAGGCTTCTCAAAAGAAGAGATTATTGGGCCCCACACCCACAATTTCTGTTTACTAAGTCTGAGGTCTAAAAATGTGCATTTCTAACAAGTTCCCAGGTGTTGCTGATGGCTGCTGATCTGGAGTATACCTTGAAAACCACTGGGGCAGAGAAAAGATAGAGGCTGGATGCATTAATAAATGAGGGTTGGGAGGTTTAGAGGCTAATAGATGACAAAGATGAGACATGGAAGGTGATGGAGAGAAAAGGTTCTGTAGCATTAGCTTCAAATGATACAAAGGTAGAACAAAAATAGTGTAGAAATGACCCTGGGGAAGGAGTGTGCTCTTCCTATCTTCCAGAAACTAAGGCGAGTGGGATAAGTGAAAAGAGCAGGCTCTAAAGTTGTAAGGAAAGGCGTCACCAGAGAGGAGGCCACGGGTCATTTAAGAGGGGGCACAGCTAAAACAATTTAAGGACACAGGGGATTTCGTTACCGCAATGAGGGATCCAGACAGCTGGGAGGACTAGGCAGTGCTGGGCTCTCTCAGCAGAGTGAGAGTGAACAAAGGCGGCTCTCAAAGAGCCGTGGAGGCATATCTGGGGTGAGCCTCTCTTTCCATTCCAATCAAGCTTTCATCTCTACTACTCCACTAAAACTGCTCTTAGCAAGACCAACACCCTTCAGATTGCCAAATACAACGGTCAGTATGCAGTCTTCCTTCTGTGCTGATCAACAGCATTCCGCACAACTGATCACTCCCTCCTCTTTGAGTTTATTTGGTGTTTAGAACGTTTCACCTCCTAGTTCAGTTTACTCTTTTACAACTTCCTTTACTGGATGCTCATTTTACAGCCAGGATGAAGTAGGCTCCATCCTCACTCTTTTTCTAACTGCACTCACACCTTAGGTGACCTCCTCTAGTCCATTAAACACCATCTGTACACTGACAATGCCCAAATTTAAGTCTCTAGTCCATATCTCTTCCCTGAATTTTATATCTGACTCTCTAACAGATCTATTGTCCAGTAGACAATTTAATTCTAACAAATTTAACCAAATTCTTTATCTTTCCTGAAAAAGGAGGAGACAAAACAAGAGATATACAAAAACACCTTTTCCAACAAGAAATTGTCATAGATTGGAGGAGGCAAAGGACACATCCTGATTAAGTGCAATGTGGTATCCTGGATTGGATCCTGGAGCAGAAAAAGGATATTAAAGGAAAAACTGGTGAATCCAAATAAAGTCTGGGGGAATCCTTGGCAGTCCAGTGGTTAAGACTCTCTGCCTTCACTGCCTAAGGGTTGGGTCCAATCCCTGGTTGGAGAACTAAGCTCCTGCAAGCCTTGCAAAGAAAAAAAAACAACCCACCAAGTGTGAAGTTTAGTTAACACCATGGTACTAGTGTTAATTTCTTAGTTTCGACAAAGATGTTAACATTAGAGGAAGCTAGGTGAAGGATATATGGGAATTCTCTCTACTACCTTTGCAATCTTTCTATAGGTCTATAATTATTCCAAACTAAAAACTTTAAAAAAAACACCGCTTTCTCTCCCCAAGCATTACCACCGCAGTGAGTGGTATCTCGCCTTCTGTGCTGCTCAGACACAACATCCTGGACTCCTCTCGTTTTTCTCAATCCAACAACCAATCTATCTATAAATTCTGTCCACTTCATCTTCCAAACACACCCAGAAACTAAGCAATTCTGACCTCTTCTACCACTATTACCTTAATTCACATCTCCATCAAGTACCTGAATTGCTGCAAAAGCCTCGTAACTCGCCAGTTTGCATCCTTAGAGCCTACTCCCTATACAGCAGGCTGGGTGATCATTTTAGATCATCTCTTCCCCAAAAAGCCTCCCAGCCTCCTAGCTGCTTCTCATCTTCTGACTCAGAACCAAATCTAAGAGCCTCACACAACCCTGCCTCTGCAGTTTCTCTGACCTCCTCTCCTACCCACCTCTTCACTGCTCACAACGCTGTCCCTCCCACCCCAATCTACACTTGCTTCTCTCTCTGCTTGAAATGTTCTTCTCCAGAAAGCCATGTGGCGCACTTCTGCACTTCCTTCCGGTCTCTGTTCAAATGCCTCCTCATCAAAGAGACCGACCTATGTAAACTGGCACCCCTGTTATTCTGTCCTCTTTATCTGCCTTGTATTTTATTTCTTATCATCACCTGACTGACTGAATATTTAAGTGCTTTCTGCCTGTCTTCCCTGCCAGGAATGTAAATGCCATTAGTGCTGTATTCCTAGTACCTAGAACAGTGCTTAGCACAAAGCATTTACTCAATAAAAATGAATAAAGAGGTCTCAAGAAAATGACGGTATGTGACGCCACGAGAGATTCATTAGGCAGAACTGAGATGGCCTCCAAGACTCCCAGCCCTGGTTTGCATGCCCTGGATAATCACCCCTTGAGTACGGGAGGAACTGATCTAATCAACTGAGTGCTTTTTAAAGAGTCTGGTGATCAAAGACAGAAGTCATGTAAAGAATCTGGAACAGATGGCTTCCTGCAGGCCCTGAAGAAATAAACTACCATGTGAAAAGAACCACATGGTAAGGAACTGCAGGTCGGCCCTCAGAGCTCAGAGTGACCCCCAGCCAACAGCCAGCAAGAAAATGGGGACCTTGGGACTTCCCTGGCAGTCCAGCATTAAGACTCTGTACTTCCACTGAAGGGGGCACAGATTTGATCCCTGGTTAGGGAACTAAGATCCTGCATGCCACGTGGTGCTGCCAAAAAAAAAAAAAGAAATGGGGACCTCAACCCTGCACCCATGAAGAACTAAATCCTACCAGGACTTCCCTTGTGGTCCAGGGGCTAAGATACCACACTCCCAGTGCAGGGGGCTGGGGTTTGATCCCTGTTTAGGGAACTAGATCCCATGTGCTGCAACTGAGACATATGCAGTCAAATAAAAAAAAAATATATATATATATAAAAAAGAACTAAATCCTATCAACAACCAGTGAGCATCAAAGAAGACCCCATCCCTCAGGTAACACTGTCCCTAGCCAAACTGCAGTCCTCTAAGACCCTGAGTAGAAACTCAGCTAACCCGTATCCAGACTTCTGACCCATGGAAACTGTGACACAGTAAAGTTGTGTTACCTTAGGCCATTACATTTGTGGCAATTCGTTATGAAGCAATAGGAAACTATTAACCAGCCTTGAGAATTCAAAAACAAATCTGGTATAATACTGCCTTGGTTCACACTCAAAGTCCCAAGGAGTGCCTGATGAAGCAGACAAGAACTACATCACTAGGCTTGTGTAAAAACAGGCCTGGGCAGGTGGTGGCTTCGTGTGTTAGGCTGTATGTTACATTAAACTGGAGGGAGACCAGGATGGTCCATGAGGAAGAGCTGGAGGAATGAACCTACTGATCCTGGATAAAAATATATACTCCGGGCAAATGAGAAGTATCTTCAATACTGCAAAGAGCTGACTTGCCATAAGTGGGAGGGAAGCGGAGAGGAGAGAGACTAGTTGCTGTGTAGCTCCAGAGGACAGAACCTAAACGAGGGGATAGGAAGCATTTACCAGAAAGAAGTTTTCAGTTTAATGCAAAGAAGAACTCTCTAACAGTCAGAGCTGAGCAACTACTGTGTTCTAAGACCTGTGTTAGGCAAGAGAGATATAAAAATGAAAGGAAAGGTACATTCTTTGCCTTCAAGGAACATGTCAACTGGTGGAGGGCACTGACACGTGAACAAATGATGGTTTCCAGTGGTGAAGCTAAGTGCTACAAGAGAAGCATGTATGTGGATGGGGAAGACATATCACAGGGCGAGCAAAGATCAGTGCTATCTGTGGGGGTGAGAAAAGGTTTTCTGGACATGTAACTAAACTATAGCTTTTGAAAAATGAGTATGGGGCTTCCCTGATGGCTCAGTGGTAAAGAATCCACCTGTCAATGCAGGAGACATGGGTTCAATCCCTGGTCTGGGAAGATATCACATGCCTTGGAGCATCTAAGCCCAGGTGCCACAACTGTTGAGCCTGTGCTCTAGAGCTCAGAAGCTGCAATTAGTGAAGCCTGCACACCTTAGGGCCTGCGCTCTGCAACAAGAGAAGCCACCGCAACGAGAAGCCCGAGCACTGCGACTAGGCAGTAGCCCAGCTCTCCACAACTAGAGAAAAGCCTGAGCAGCAGCGAAGACCCAGGACAGCCATAAATCAATAGAGCAACAATGAGTAAGAATTCACCAGTGAGCTGAGTAGTTAGTAGCTAGTGTAGACAGAAGGGACCACATATGTGACCATGTGGAAAGATGACAGTACCAGAGTCCAGGGAGTAAAATGTGGTGGGGGCTGAAGCAGCAGCAGATGAGGCTGTTGTGTAAGGCAGAATCTGTAGGTGATGAGAAAAAGTGAACAGAATCAAGCAAGGGAGTGACACAGGTCCATAAGTGTTTTAGAAATATCACTTTTGGCGGGGACTGTGTAGCATGGCATCCAGGATCTTAGTTCCCTAACCAGGGAGCAAACCCATGCCCCCTGCAGTGGAAACTCAAAGTCTTAACCACTGGACCAACAGGGAAGTCCCAGAAATACCACCTTCTGATGCTAATGTAAGAAGTGAACTAAAAGAGAGAAACTGGAGATGGCAAGATTAGTCAGGAACTGTTGCGACCAAGGAGACAAGAGATGATGCACAGGCTGGAACTAGAAGTAGTAGAGATGTTACCATCCCTACTTGTGTTTTTTGACAACTCAAAAAAATCTTGTAGCCAAACATCTGTATCACCCGTATCTGTGCTTTTTAAAACCCTTACTAATTTCCTTATTTGTTAAGAAAAACTTTCCTTATTTGTATTTGCTTATAATATATAATGGAGAAAGAAATGGTAATCCACTCCAGTATTCTTGCCTGGGTGATCCCATGGACAGAGGAGCCTGGCAGGCTACAATCCATGGGGTCACAAAGAGTTGGACACAATGGAGTAACTAACACTTTCACTTTTATGATAGATAAAAACTAAGTCAGTGGACATCTCCTGGGAAGAGGAGCAGGTGGTGGCAGGACCCAAGCAGAGGATGAACAAGAACAGAAAGACTTTCTACTGGTACCTTTTTATATTTTCTGATTTCTAAATTGTGTGAGTGTATTACCAATTCAGAAATTAAAATTTTTAAAAAAAAAAAGGAAGAAAGAAAACATTTCCAACCATTTAGGTAGGCTTACCTGTGTGTGTTTCCACATTCTTTAGCATGTGGTTCTGTTTGCCTCGGGGAAAAGATGCTACCTGGGGATCCTGCCTCCTTACAGCACATTTCTCCGGGTCAGCCCTTCTAGAAGACCTGCTGACGACTGCCAAGTTCCCACTGTCACAGGTGGATTTTGCTGGCCTCTCATTAAGATCATCCTTTGGAATGGAGGCCATGTTGTCTCTGGACCCTGCGTTTGTATGCCGTTGGCCCTCCTGTTTTGGTGGGTTCCTGCCTGGTCGTGGCCTGGCTCCCTCCACTTCCCAGGGAGACCTTTTCTGTGGGTGTCTTCTCTGCTCGCCGCGTCTGGCCCCATCTGCTACCACTTTTCTAGAGGAAGCATCTGAAGAGTCAGGGTGGATAACCCCTGCTGGTTTGGTGTTTTCAGGTCCTGCCTCCTCAGGTTTGGGAGTCATTCTGTGACCCCACTCACTTTTGAGTTTCCCCTTGACTTTTGGTCCTCTCCCATAGCTGTATATAAATTGGGTTGCTTTCTTGGGTTTTGCTCCCCTTGGATCTGCACCGACAATTTCCTTCTCACTCTCGGAAGGACTGTGCTCTCTGAGGTTTGTCCCACTCTCTGACTTGGCCACGTTTTCTAGGCCAGGTGCATCTGAGGTCTGGTCAATGAGGCCCTGTGCTCTCTTGACTCTGATATGCTGCTTTTCACTCCTCAATTTCTGCCAAGGTTGATTCTGAAGGCCATGGTTCTTGAGAGATTTGTTAGTAACAGAGGACTGGAAAGAAGTCTGCTGACTCTTAGGTTTGCTTCCTGAAGGATAAAAACTGTGCTGATGAACAGCAGAGATGTCATCATAAGAGATTTGCCTGGAAAGGTGACACGGAGGTGGTGAACTGTAATTTCTTCTACCAATTCTATTAGAATCTAGTCTCCTTTGACTCCCACAGTACAGACCAGAATTTTTTCTCTCCTGAGGAATGAACTCAGCAGCATCCGTATTGAACTTAAAAGCACCTAGGACATAAGAAATAGACACGTAAGTAAAGAAATTAATTGGTCACTCATGAAGCCCCAAAGACTGTACGCCAGACCTAAGAGTTATCTTCCTAAGGACTTTGTATAAAATAGTCTCCGCACAAGGCCTGTTTTCTGTGAAGGTGGTGGGTTCAAGTTGCTTGTGGAAGACTGATTGGCAGCCTTACCAACAGCCACTGCTGAACTGCCAAGTAAAACCGTTCACCTGGGCTATCAGGCATTAGTTATAAATGTGTTTATTTCTATTGAGAAATGTAAGGTCAGCGAACAGTTCAGGGATGAGACATCAATCGGCAGGTTCCGTGTGGTCTTTCAAAACTCTACGGTAGCATTGTGTAATATTAAGTTAACAGGCTTTGGAGTCAGCCCAAATCAGTTTAAAGCCTGACCCTCCAGTTTATAGTATTAGCTCAGGAAAATCATTTGATTGCTTTTAGCCTGAGTTTCCACATACATGACAAAAGCTGATAATACTATTTCAAAGGGTCATTGTGGAATTTAAGTGAAGACTTCACATAGACGTACTTAGCAGGAAGAATACATCCCATCTCATCCCCCCTGGAATGTATTTTAGGTTTTCCATACATAACCTCTGTTAATACAGTCAGAATCCCAGAGTCTCAAAAATTAGGCCTATGCCCCTTCAACCTACTCATCCATCCCCCACCTCCATCAGCCACATGCTTCTTTGTAGTCAACTTTGTCCCTGAAGTCCAAAGATAAAACAATTCGCCTAAGGACACAAAACCAGATAGTAGCAAAGTCAGACTATGCGCAGTGTATAGAATATTCTCTGAATCAGCAGGGCCTGGGAGATGGATTTAAGTCCCTGTCCATCACTTGTGTCTTTATGCAAGTTATTTAATCCCAGTAATGGAATAGTAAGAATCCCTACATCAAAGAGTTGCTATGAAGATTAAAGCAAGGTTAGTAACAAGTATAAAGTGGTTAAAATAGTGCTTTATTGTTGCCGTTAAGATTACAGACTATCTGAAACAGACCTGACCGCAAAAGGCTGCAGTGCACAGCCTGCGAGTTTCAGGTTTAATAATAAGCCCTAACATTTATTAGGTACTTAACACATGCCAGGCACTATTCTAAACACTCTGCATACGTTAATTTATTTAATCCTTACATTCCTGATGAGAAAACTGAGACTCGGTAAAGAGTAACTTCCCCAAGGCCACAGGGGTATTCCAGAGCAGATTCAGGATTCAGGCCATGTGACCCTAGAGACCATGCTCTTAAATTACACTCCATTGACAGAAGTTGAGTAGCAGGTACCATAGAAACATATACTTAAGAACTGAGCGAGATCATAAAGGTAACCTCTCACTCAATCCAGGATTCGTCCTGAAAGCTTTCACACAGGCAGGATTCTAAGGATGGGGTTGGAGGGCCTTACAAAACGGCAAGAGGATTAGACAAATTCAGAAGGTGGCAGAGAAGGTGTTCCAGATACATAAGAGAGAACTTAAGGGGGAATGGGTAAATTAGACCAAGTAGGTATTGTGTAGTTTTCTCCTGCTTTAAGAAGCAAGGTTGTAAGAGGGGCAGAAAAAAGGTCAGTAAAGTAGTCCAGAATAGCCAGGTTAAAGGATACAAAGGGTGTTTCATGTTAACCAGCAAAGGGTTGACTCAACTTGAGAATCTAGACAGAGCAGCATCTATTCATATAAAGTATGTGTTCCACCAAATGTGAAGTAGTGGACAAAGCCCTCAGATCATTCACGGATACGAGGAAGGGGAAAAGGGCACAGGAAACTGGACTCAAAAATCTGAGACACCTTTATTTTTTCACTATTTTGAGCAGCTGAAGTTACTAAATAGGATATCTCATCCCCAAGGCTTGGCTATAGTGCAAGTGGTACTAGAGATCCAAGACAACACCATGGTGGGTGACCTACAGGTGGGTGGAGCAGAGTAAGGGGAAAATCCAACTGCAGATTATAAAGTCCAGAGACAAAATTGGCACTGGAGAGTCTATCCGTGGGTAGAAAGACACCCCTTGGTGTTTCAGGAAAACAGCAGGTAAGAGAATTACACTGGAGTGAGGATGGAGGTGTGGGCTAGAGATAATGCTGAAATAAGAACATGGAATAGGAACTAAGGCCAAAGCGAACTAAGGCAGAGGAGACAAAGTGGGGAGGTCTTTGGATTACCCGACTTTGCCTCAATAGATGAGACAGAGGTTGTAACCTGGAGAGCAACACCAGAGGCCAAAAATAAGATTCACAACTAGCCCCACTCATTCGTTTCTGCTTCAAACACTGAATGGTGCAGAAATGGGCCAGATATGAGCCTAAGGATAGGAAGACCAAGGGATCCAATTCAGGGGATCTGGGAAAAGAATGAGTGGGAGAAATACAAAACACCAGGCTAAACGTGGTCCCCACTCTCCAAGATGAATTAATACCTAAATCAGGACTAGGGTAAACAAACAAAAAATGGACTAGGGTATGCAGCGTGTTAGCCAACGTTTTTGACCAAGATCCATGGTAACAAATATATTTTACCTGCCACCAAGTACACAAATACATATATAGGTTTCTCGGTGCCCCAACAGGCTGGTAGGTAGCAGAACTGAGACTCAAATTAATGACTGTTCACGAACCTCATGCTGCAAATTGCTGCCCTGTTTTTCCGAAAGAGTGGATCATGAAATCAAATTATGTAGTGGGTTGTGACAAGAATTTTTTCAAACGAAATATGTAGTATAGAGTGTATTGGAGATAATAAGGAAAACCACTGCTTCCTGAAATTTTTGGTTCGTTTTTATATTTGTGTGCGCTGAGATCACTATGTAAAATGCTCCTTTTCCGTCACTGTCCAAAGAGTTGGGAAAACAAAGATCTAAGGTACCCTGAAGTAACTGGAAATCGTGTTACATTAACAGCCATATGAGGCTGTCTCTACACATTGAGACAACTCTGGGAGGAGAAGTAAGCTAACAATTGTGTAACACGTACAGTAGCGGCGGGAACCTTCAGACTAATTGACTTATTTACTCCCAAATCACAGATGAAGAAAACGAGACTTCACATTGCGAGCTCATGGCAAGCTGAGACTGGAAACCACGAGTGTTCGGCTCGCGCCCGCGCTGCTGCCCCAGGACGCACGAATGCATATCAAGCACAGCGAGCAATCCCGCCGCGCGTCGAGAGCTAGCCGCCGTCACGGGCCGACGCCCGCCTGTGGGATATCACTGCCCCAGGAAGGCCGGGAAAAGCCCTGGAGAGGGCGGGACACCCGCATCGACTCAGCGGGACAAACCGACTCTCCTAGGAAACCCAGCTGCCGGGCTTCATCACCAACCAAGGATGGTTAAGACCTCGGACGCACGACGCGCGTGGCTTGGCCCTTCCGAGCCACTATCCCCAACCCCTGTACGTGCCACTCTCGCGATACGAATGGCCGGTGCCCTAGGACTCGTCACTGACTCAATTTCCGTTCCCCGAAAGGGGCCCAGTCCTGCGAGGGCCGGTACAGTACCTGAGACAGGAGGCGCCTCCGCCATCCCGTGCCGCAACACCTAAAGCGAGCCCTGCAGCCCAGCGAGCGCTGTCACCCGGTCATGTGCTCTGGACTTCCGGCGCCGCGAGAAAACTCGCTTCTGCGCGCGCGGTAGACGGCCACGGAGTTTGCGCGGCCTGAGTCAACTATGCGGAGCGTCGGTGACGTCAAACAGACGCGCCCGGCGCCGGGCTGAAGCAGGGTACTAGTAGCTGTAGGTAGCCAAGATCCCGGGAGGGTAAGCATGCCCGGTCTTGCACAATCAATAGTTGTTTTCCTTTTGAGAGTCACTGTTCTCTACTGCTACCGTGTCCTTTAACCCTCCCACCCAACCAGCCTCGCCTGATTTTCTGGAGTCAGGACAGACCGCACCTATTTACTAGCGTGGATCAGATTTAGGATTAAAACAAAGACGAAGTAGTCAAAAGGCAGAAAGGGGAAAAAATGTCTGCAAAACAAACGATAAAAGGCTCTTACAAATCAGTTTAGAAACAAAAACCCATTTATTAGAAATGATAAAGGACTTGAAAGGGCAGATGACAATACTAAAGTAGTTACAGAGGGACTCAATGTGAGAGGGGGTAGGTTTGGGGGTACTGATTATTTTTTAAGTACAAAATGTTTTCAGTGTGTGGAATTTTTTCATTTGTGTGTTTTGCTGTTGCTCTACTAAAGAGAACACAGTACTTAAGTGTTAAGCATCTGCATTTGTAAAGTAATTCACTGCTCCAGACTTCCCCAAGAACACAAAATAAGAGTCATTCATTCACAGTCTAATGTATACTTTTAGGCATTGCTTTAACTGCTGGAGGTTAATGTGAAAAAGACAAACAAGTCCCTGCCTTCAATGAAGTGCATTGACTAGTAGGGAACGTTAAATCTAAGTAATGTGGGACTTCCCTGGTGGTTCAGTGGTTAAGTATCCACCTGCCAACACAGGGGACATGGGTTTGATCCCTGGTCTAGGAAGATCCCACATGCTTCTGGGCTACTAAGCTGATGCACCACAACTACTGAACCAGAGTTCTGCACCCACTGAAGCTGGTGTGCCCTAGTCGCCTGTGCTCTGCAACTAGAGAAGCCACTGCAATGAGAAGCCCAAGCAAATGAAGTAAGAGAGCAGCCCCACCCTCCCCCAAACAGAAAGCCCAGGTGTAGCAATGGAAGGTGCAGGAAGGAAAGACGGCCCTGTGGCCAAAAATAATTATAAAAAATATTTTGAAACTAAGTTTATTTACAAACTGGTGATTTGGGTTGTCAAAGAAATAAGCAGGGTAACAGTGACTTACTAGGTTCCGCTCCAGAAAAGGTGGCCAGCCTTCTTTGAGTAGAAGGATAGATGAGAATGATCAACTATGTGAAGATTCAGAGGGAATAGCAGAAGGAAGCAGGTGCAGAAGCTATGGAGGAAGGAAAGGGCTCGAAGTGTTAAAGTTATTGAAATATTTGCTGGAGAGCAATGAGCAAGGAGAGTGGCACAATATGAAACTGGAGGAAGGTAATTAGATCACGTGATAATGGATTTTATTCCAAGAGCAACAGGAAGTTAAAAGGTTCTAAGCAAAGAATGGTACTGTTAACAAACTGAACACAGGTCTGCTCATGCAATGCAATGCAAAGCAAAGTTGGTCCACTGACACCAGGCTTTGGTGAAGTACAGTGCTTACTTCAGGGCGCCAAGCAAGAGTGTGAGAGACAAGCCTTAGATCCACTCCAACTTGGTCTTTGAGTTAGTTTTTGTTTTTTAAAGGGAAAGATAAAAGAAGCTGGAATTAATCATCATCTTGTGACATTTCCTAATCATAGTTTCCAGAGTCAAAACATTTCTGGTTTACAAGTGTCTGGCTCGGTGGCCCACGGCTTGGGGAGCTAAGCTTGTCCTGAGTTTGTATTTAATGATATATAATAGTAATTTTAGTACATTAACAATGTTATTGACAACAGCAATTTTAGTCCTCTGATTCTGGTTGATTAGTGTTCAGTTAGCACAGGATTGAGGTCAGAGGGGACACAAGAAATTGAATAAAGTTTTGGATAGAGAGATTAATCATAAACTGGGTAAGGGAACTTGGTTTTAGGGGCACTCAGTTTCAGTATCTGAATTACCCTTAAAGATTTCTCATACTCCCAGGGGAAGAGTGAATTGTAGGGGAGCAAAAATAGAAGTGGGGAGAAAATTTACATTTTTCTATTATGCTAATATGGAAGATGATGGTGGCTTTGAACTAGAGCGACAGCAAATGTGATTGAGAGGAGAGAGCAGATCTAAGATATATTTGAGACAACCTTCATCCAGCTTCCAAATGTTTTCTAAACCAAAAGTCATGATGTGCTATCTTATTGTTAATTTGAGTTTATCTGATTACTGAGTCCGAACATTTCTTAGTGACTTTTTGAGTTTCTCTTTTTAGATTGCTTAGTCACATCCTTTGCCGTTTCTCTGTTGGGGTTGCTGTATTTTTCTTGCTGATGGTTTTCTGTACTTTGTAGATATACAAGACTTGTATGTTTTGTCGGTTTTAGACATTTCAATTGCCTTCTCTTACATCCATTAATTTATTCCTTTATTGAACATAAATCCTTAATTTTGACAGTTCATCAAAAACCTTACTGTCCCCTACAGAAATTACCAGTTGTATTAGTCCAAGTCAGGTAGAAGGAAGGAATCATACAGTAATTTGATCAGGGAAGGTTTCATTTAATTTTTTTTGAAGACTTTGTCCAGTGAAAATCATCCCAGAGCTGAGGTGCAGACTTGGTTAGAAGGGATGTGCCTGTGATGCCTAGATAGGGAAGCTGCTGTGGTGCTGCATGGAAGTGGTCAGAAATCTACCTTATATGGTGCTGGGGAAAGCCATTCATGGGGAGGTGTTTCACAAGAGGCACTCTCCTAGAAACCACTTGAGGAGGGTGCCAGGAGAAGTTGCTGGCTTTTGACCACTATACACTGAAGAACCAGGTACAGGAACCAGACGCTGGGGAAGCTGCCCACAGCACCTTAGCCTGTCCAACCCTCTCTCTCTATTTCCCTCTACTGACAAAGCTTAATACCTGCCAGCTGGTAAAGGATAAATATTTAAAGTGCCAAAATCCATTCCACAGAGCAGGCAAAAAAGATAAATTTGGAACTGAAGGTCAATAGTTCATAACTGGCATACTAGAGAACCCACTCATTATTCCCCAAACTCGTAAACAAATGGAAGTAAGCAAGCATTTATCTTGCCTTTCCTATACAGACACTGCTTCGCACAACATACAAAGTTAGGACAAGCAACGAAAGCAATACTCAGATGGAAATTTATAGCTATAAATACTTACATTAAAAAAGATATCCAAACAATGGGAAATTACTCTGCACTAAATAGAAACGAGTAATCATGCCATGAAAAACACATAGAGGAAACTTAAATGCAAATAATAAGTGAAAGAAGGCAATGTGAAAAAGCACATACTGTATGTTTTCCACGATTACATATGACATTCTGGAAAAGGCAAAACTATGGAGACAGTGGGAAAAAAAAAAAGCAGTGGTTTCCAGGTATTAGAGGGCAGGAAAGGATGAAGAGACAGAGCACAGAGAATGTTTAGGGAAGAGAAATAATTCTGCATGGTACTATAATAGTGGATACATTGTCAAAACCAATAGAGGGTACAACACCAAAAGTAAACTAATGTAAACCATGGACTGAGGGTGATGAGTCAATGTAGGTTCATGGGTGGTAACAAATGTACCACTCTGGTGCAGGATGTCTATAGTAGGGGGGTTGTGCGTGTGTGGGGACAGGGGCATATACTGGAACTGTCCATACTCCCTGCTCAATTCTGTTGTGAACCTAAACTGCTCTGAAAAAATTTATTAATAAATTAGATCTCAAATCAGAAGCCTAATCTTCTACCTTAAGGATCTAGAAAAAGAAGAGCAAACCAAACCAAAACAAGTACAAGGAAAGAAATAATAAAAGAGCAGGAATTAATGAAATAAATAAAAAAAAACAACAGCAAAAAATCAACAAAGTTGACTCATTAACCAAAACCATAAAAATTGATCAACTTTTAGCTAGACTGACCAAGAAAAACAAAAAAAGAGAAAATTCAAATTACTAAAATTAGGAATAAAAGAAGGGACATTATTCCCCAGCTTATGAAAGTAAAAAGAAGCATAGGTAATACTATGAACAAGTGTATGCTAGCTAATGGGCTTCCCTTGTGGCTCAGATGGTCAAGAATCCACCTGTAATGCAGGAGACCCAGGTTTGATCCCTGGGTGGGGAAGAACCCTGGGAGAAGGGAATGGCTACCCACTCCAGTAGTCTTGCCTGGGAACCCCACTGACAGAAACACAATTGTGTCACACACACACACACACACACACACACACACATGCTAGCTAATCAGATCACCTAGATGAAACAGAAAAATTCCTAGAAATACACAAACTATCAAAACAGACTCAAAATAAATAAAAAATCTAAAGATACCTATAACAAGTAGAGACTGAGTTGGTAATAATTTTAAAAATGTCCCACAAAAGCTATCCCCAGATAGCTTCTGGGGTAAATTCTATCAAATGTTAAAAAAATTGACACCAATCCTTCAAAAACTCTTCCAAAGAACAGAGGAGAACATAATACTTCCCAACTCATCCTCTGGATGAAAACTCTGCCTTAGGGCAATCATTTACTGCCTATCTCTTTGTTGCAGAAATTTATGGCATCAGACTGCTGAAAACAGGTTCTGCCTAATCAGGCACCCTTGGGCAGTGGTTCACTGACTACACACAAGAACACCTGGGGAGCTTTTAAAACTTCAGGTGCCTACACTGTATCTAGATGTATTACATGATACATGTCCTGTGGGATAGGACTCAGGCAGCAATAAAACAAACATACAGACAAGCTCCCTAGGTTGGATCCCCGGTCACCACTAGTCCATGGCCTGTCAGGAACCAGGCCACACAGCAGGAAGTAGCAGCAGGTTAAAACCAAAACTATTCCACCTCCCCCTACCCCCCTCCCTGGAAAAACTGTCTCCCATAAAACCAGTCCCTGGTGCCAAAAAGGTTGGGGACCGCTGCCATAGGTGATATGCTGCTGCTGCTGTTTACTCGCTGTTATGTCTGATTCTTTGCAACCCTACAGACTATAGTCTGCCAGGATCCTCTGTCCATGGAATTCTCCAGGCAAGAATACTGGAGCGGGTTGCCATTTCCTTCTCCAGGGGATCTTCCCAACCCAGGGCCTGAACCCGAGTCTCCTGCTTGCCAAGCGGACCCTTTACCACTGAGCCACCATGGAAGCCTGCCTTAAGTGATAAGAGAATGTATAAAAAGAAAACTAAGGGATATGGATAATAAGGGTAGAAGTGCCAAACTTCTCTCTATTGGATCTTCCAATCTCCTCCACCATTGTTAAACTCCCAGAGCTACTAGATTACAATGTAAGGAGACCATCTGCCCTCAATTCTGCTTGTAATGGTTAACAGGTAAGATACTGACAGTGATGCTAATTGGTGGGAACTACAGCAGTGACCACCAGAGGGCCCTCTACCACAGCATTCATCCTCTCCACTTAGATAAATTCACTGGGATTGACAAAGACCAGGGCCTTGCTTTTGGTCTTTTCCAGTACTGCAAGAATTAGGAGAATGACAAAGGTGTTAAGGAACCTCTGAAACCGACTCCAGTTCCCCTACTGAGTTTATGATTAACCTCTCTATCCAAAACCTTGTTTCTGTATTGTTCCCTTTGACCTCAATCCTGTGCTAACTGAACACTATTCAACCAGAGTCAGATGACTAAAATTGATGTTGTCGATAACATCATTAACATACAGACTCAGGTTGTTTTTCCAGGGCAAAATGAGCCAATAGACCCCACCGCCCCCACCCCACCAGGTCATGGACCACCAGACCAGAGACTCATAAACCATAGGTATCCTGACTTTTGAAACTACAGTTAAGACCTGTCACAAGGGACTTCCCTGGTGGTCCAGTGCTTAAGATCATGCTTCCTAGATCCCACATGCTATGCAGCACAGCCAAAAAAATGTCACAAAATGATGACTAACCCCAGCTTCTTTGTTCTTCTCCCTTAAAAAGGAACTCAAAGATCAAGCTGGAATGGATCTGAGGCTTGTCTCCCACTCCCTTGCTTGGCCCTGCAATAAACCCTGATTTTGCTGCCAATACCTGCTGTCAGTTTGACTTTCTGTGCCAAGGGCACATGAGCCCATTGCTCACATACAGCTCCAGGGAGGGGAAACTATATCAGCAGAGGTAGGGAATCATGACTGTATGGCCGATTCAGGGGAACTAGAAACAGTTATTAAGAGCATAACAAGCAGATGCTACAGAGAAAATTTTCAGGACTCTTACTAGCAAGTGACAGGAACCCATGTCCAATCAGTTTAAACAGAAAAGGGGGTTTGTTGGCAGAATTCTCAGCTCACAGAACTAAAGGAAGAGCTGCAGAGACTTGAAGCCATCTGAGAATCTCAAGGATCAGAAGTCAGGGCTCAGTGGCATGAGGATTCTTTCATTCTGCCTCTTGGCTACTCTCTAGACTCAATATCTCAAACTTATCAGATTGATATATATATATAGGTAGGTAGGTAGGTAGGTAGGTAGGTAGACAGATAGATTTAAAAGTAAGCATTTCCCCTAGTTTCCATTTATAAAATTTGGGAGATGAACTTCAATAGGCAGAGCCTGGTTACAAGACCACTCCTACCAGGGTCCAGCCCTGGTGGATCCAGGGAATTCGAAGGGGGCATGGCGTCGGCAATCAGGAATTAATAGCTTGATTAAGTATTAATTAGAAATATAAAGAGTGATTAAATAGGGATAGCTCAGTGAGAAAATTCAGTGGAGAAAAGAGGCTGAATAACTTGGTTTACGTGGAAAACCAATAAAATCCCAAGACAAGGAATTTGTGCCACCTATGTAGGCTGCAGGCGTCCTCCCGTTCTCCTGAAGGAGAGGAGACACTAAAGCCTCCCCGGTCAGATCTTAGAAGCCCAGGCAAAATTAGTAGGTTTGGCGAGCCTCCACGCTCCAGATGGGAATTCAGCCAGAAGGTGAGAAAAAGAACGACATGGGGAGACCAAGCTTCGGTGAGCAAGGCCCATAGCTTTATTTTCAACAGGGGCTTTTATACCCTAAGTTGCACATAGAGGATAATAGGGGGTGTGAAATCTTGCAGAGTCAGCAGTCTTTGATTCTTATCGAAACCAGGCTTTCTTTTCTGCAAATTTATCATATACAAATGGTTTAGGTGATTTACATCATCTTCGGGCCAGAAAGCCTGTTAACATTTTATGACTCTGACAAAGGTTTGTCAACCATAAGACTTATTTTCTCTAAGAGTAATTATTTAAAGTTTGGCGCCATCCTCCGAAGGTGTTAGACAAAGTTGCATTCTTATAGGGCAAAGGTGCAGTGGGATTACAACAAAGGAAAGAATTTATTATCTTAAGGGTCTAAAGTTGTTAACACCAAGGCCACTACTTATTTTTTCTACATACCAACTATATTAATTAATACACTTCCAAGGATACAATACAGGGGATGTGGAAACTTGGCAGCAAGCATTGGCTCAACCATGAAATCTTCTATTAGTTATATTCTGACAATTTCTAACTCTCCCAGAGGCTCTATACTATTTGAATATCTTAAGCTTCCTGTGCCTCTTGCGGTTGGGAGACTGTAAACAATCATATGCATAGCTGTAGGAGTCTGGGTAAGCCTGTCAGGCAAGTTAGAGAGCCATCTGAGGGGTTTGGATTGAAACACTCCTATTATGCCCAGGAGGCTAATTAGCTAGAGATCTAAGTTGATTTCCTTCAGAGAAAAGGTGGTTGGGGATAGCCCCCCGCTGCCCCCAGACCCCCTCCCCGTGACTGTCAGAGGAGTAGGTAAGAGCACAAAGCAGTAAAGTAGGCAGACTCTGGTTTTGGGGGTAGATGCTCGAGAATTTCCAGGGGGACTCCTGAGGCTTGATCCCGCCTTTGCATATGCCAAGCCTCCTTCCTCATGACCTTTGCCATGGGTGGAGTTCCTCATGCTGGCTCCCGGCACACTCCCATAGGAGAGAAATAAAAGTAGGGCTACTCTAATTGGTATTTTCACAATAATCACTCATTTGTAATCAGGGAGGCAGTTCTTTAAATCAGGGGTCCCCAACCTTTGGGATATAATGCCTGATGATCTGAGGTGGAGCTGATGTAATAATAATAGGAATAAAGTGAAAAATAAATGTAATGGACTTGAATCATCCCCCCTACCCCATGCTGTCCATGGGGAAAAAAAAAAATTGTCTTCCATCAAACTGGTTTCTGGTGCCAAAAAGGTTGGGGACTGCTACTCTATATGAAAGAGAATTCTGTTCTGAAGAGACTACGCAATAAACCATTACTGAGAGACAGGGGCCAACTCATAGGCAGCTTTTTATGTCTTGTTGGAGGTGTCAGGAACCATGACTTTAAGTAAGAGAATGATATGGTCAGATTTGTATTTTAGAAAGATCAGTACAGCTATGTGTGATGAATGGACTCAGGAAGTGAAATTATGCAAGAGGAGAAAGCAGGTCATTTATTTGGAAAGACTACGTGAGGGGTGTCCAAGCCAAAGACAGCTGCGAGAGGAAAGGAGGGATTGGATTTGAGAAACATAGGCTTCCCTGGTGGCTCAGACAGTAAAGCGTCTGCCTGCAATGTGGGAGACCCAGGTTCGATTCCTGGGTCGGGAAAATCCCCTGGAGAAGGAAATGGCAATCCACTCCAGTACTCTTGCCTGGAAAATCCCATGGACGGAGGACCCTGATAGGCCCCAGTCCATGGGGTGGCAAAGAGTCGGACACGACTGAGCGACTTCACTTTCACTTAAGGGGTTAAAAGCAGGGTTTAATAATTATAATCGAATATGTAGGATGAGGCAAAATGTAGGCATCAAGGACAACTCAAGAGCTTTCTGTTTTGAATGATGGAGGATAATGGTTCCATTAGTTGAGGCACACAAAACGGGAGAGTCAGGTCTCGGGGGAGAGACCATGGGTGTCTTGGCCATTTGAATGTAAAGTGTCTGTGGGCTTCTAGAACATCCAAATAACTGTCAGGCGATAGCTGGATATAAATAGGATTCTGAAACTCCGGGGCAAGACCAGGGATACAAGTATAGATTTGTATAGCCTTCTAAGTCCACAGTTAAAGCCATGAGAATAGTTGAGATTATTATTAAATATAAGTGAGCAGACAAGTATGGTGGATAAAGGCTAGACTCCTGAGGAACACTAACATTACAGGGCTGGAAAGCTGAGGATTTCAGACAGCAGTCTTGGAAGGAATAGTGGAATAGTCAGAACAGGAGAACCAGAGAGAGTACCATCACAAAAGCCAAGGGAAGAGTGATTTTGATAGAATGATTGTTCACTGGTATCCAATGTACTAAAGAAGTCTAGCTGGAGGACTAAATATCACTCATTAAAACTGGCAATATATGGGTCAGAGATTGAACAGTGGCAAGATAAGCAATACAGCAGGAATGCGGACTGAGTGTGAGCTCAAAGTAATGAGCTTAACTTGGATGTTAGGTTCTAGGTAGTGGTAGAACATTTAATTAGGAATACCCAGAATTGAAAATAAGAATAAGTAAAGGGGTTGAAGTTAGTGAGTTATTTTCAGTCATTAGTTCATAGGTAATAGTTAAAATCATGGGCATGAGGTATCTCAGGGAAACTATGAAGACTAAGAAGCCCAAGACAGGAACGACAATGGAAGAAATATTTAAAGGGCTGAGTGAGAACTTCTCAGTCAGGAAGCCAAGGAAGGTTTCAAGAAGGTAATGATGAATAGTGTAATGTCTGTGCCACTGGAAGGTTTCTGCAAGTGTGAGGTTGGTGGGGGTGGGAAAGGGTAACATCCGTGTTCCATTCTCACCTATAACAAGACAGTGAAGTTGTGAGAAAGGAGCTGTGACTGTTCTTGGCATCCCTTGGGTCGGTATACTCTGCTGAGCTGGTGTTCAAAAAATGTTTATTGATTTGCTGACACACGAAAGGCTGGTGCAAGTGACATTGTGAAGCCCCCAGCGAGGCTGGCAGAAGGGAGGATGGGTCATTTAAGACCCTGAAATCTGGCGAGAATTTGGACTTGCTGCAGCACTCCAGGCACCTCCCAAAAAAGGAATAAAGCCCCTGGGTTTTTTTTTTTTTTGGCTGCACAGGATCTTAGTTCCCTGACCAGGGACTGTATCAAGGGCTATGGTAGTGAAAGCTCCGAGTGCTAACCACTGGAGTACCAAGGAACTCCCAACCCCTGTTTTTTTAGTGTTAATAATTATTAATTTATTATTAATAATTCCTCATACTGTTAGTAATACCTTTGGCAGTTAACAAAGTACTCAAGACAATTAACTCAATTATTACTCACAAAAGCCTCATGAAGTAAGCATGATTTTACTAGTAAGGAAATAGAAGTTGAGAGGTGTGACAAGGCTACTTAAGAGTTATTAGATGCAGACCCAGGGCCCAAGCCTGGATTGCTCCTTGCTCTTTCCTCTACACCAGGGCCTCATCCTCTGGGATCCAACACTTGATGATCTGAAGTGGAGTTGCTTTACTAATAATAAAAATAAAGGGCACAATAAATAGTGATGCACTGGTAAAGAATCCACCTGCCAATGCAGGAGATGCTAGAAACTCGGGTTCAAATCCTGGGTGTGGAAGATCCCCTGGAGTAGGAGGAAATGGCAACCCATTCCAGTATTCTTTGCCTGGAAAATTCCATAGACAGAGGAGCCTGTTAGGCTACAGTTCATGGGGTTGCAAAGAGTCAGACACGACTGAGTACACATGCATAATAAATATAATGCGCTTGCATCATCCTGAAACCACCCATCCCAGCACCCCAGCCCCCATGGGAAAACTGTCTTCCACCAAACCAATTCCTGGTGTCAAAAAGGCTAGGGATCAACCACAGCACCACAATGCTGCCAGTTAAATTTGATTTCTGTAGTTTTTAAGCTGAATTGACATTAAGATTATATTAAATTTGGTTTCTGTAGTGGAGGTTTCAAGCGGAGGTAGTATTATTAAAATAATATCCTTTTGAAAAATATTTATTGAGTATAAATAAATGTCCTATACATTAAATATCAAGAAATATTCATTACTGATTACAAGTCAGCTGTAATACTGCAGGAACCACAGAATCAAAATATCCACCCATGATACAGTAGTGATAATTCCATTCCAATACTGGACACAGTAATGATTTACTCACAAGACACAAGAAAACTCACCCAGAAAGGCCATCACTTTAACCAACCTATAACACCACAAGAGAAAATGGTTTTGAATCATAATATGGATAGTGCCACCATTCTCATCTTTGCCATCAATTTATCAGGTCAATCTGAAATTGTGGAGATATGCTGTCACAGAACTTAAAAGATTTCCATTTCCTTGGTTTTATTTCAAAATTATTATTAAGGAATTAAGACGGACATATCCAATGATAATTTTAAGTAAGTTAGTCTTTCATAAGAGAAAAGGAATAAAAATTTAGTATAAAGAAAGCCTCCTCCAAGCAACGAGTCTCTTATCGGGAAAAAAAAAAAGTAAAATAATTAACTTTTCCTCCAAGGAAAGGAAAGAAACCTAAATCTGTTATGGCAAACTTGGAAAGATAAATATTCCCCAGTCCTAGAATATGCATTTATTTTACACGATGTACTTGAATGATGCAAGTCTACGAAGCAGGGATCTGTGGCAATCCAAATTCATCCACCAGGACTCCATCCTATGAAAAGAAAGAATTGTTCAGTGTCACTATTCTCCAACTGACTTTAAAAAAAAAACTGATTTCAAACATTTAGTGGTCAAAATTCATTTCCAAGTGGTTAATCAATGAAAACAAAAATCTCACTGAGAAGATGAGAACAACCTTTTTTTCAAGAGAGGTAATGTAGCAAGTGATAAACCAGGAAAAGAAATGCAAGGGATCAAAAGGGATGACTCTGAAGAGTAAGGGAAGAGTGAGAGAAATTTAAGAGTAAACCTTGAAAGGGGAGAGGGGGCTGCGAGTATCCAGGAGTTAAGGAGTGTCCAGAGTAAAGGCTGCGGAGTGAGCACTTGCCTCCAGATTCCCACTTTCACTCTGGTCCCTAAAGTGAACCAATATCTTTTGTAGCCTCACCAATCCTCAAAGGAGTGGTGCCCCAGGACAGGAGTCACTGCCATATCATACTTTACTACAGACTTCTAGGAGTGACTGGGCATCCCTGGTAGCTCAGACAGAATCGGCCTGCAATGCAGGAGGACCCAGCTTTGACCCCTGGATCAGGAAGATCCTCTGGAGAAGGGAATGGCAACCCATTCCAGTATTCTTGCCTGGAGAATCCCATGGACAGAGGAGCCTGGTGGGCCATAGTCCATGGGGTCGCAAAGAGTCAAACATGACTGAGCGAGCGACTAAGCATGCACCCACAGGCAGACTATCAATTCAGAAACCATAGCTCAATAGCGCATTTAAATCAGGAATCTGTGATCTTCTAAACATGGAAATAACATACATGCTTCAGGAACCTGTTACCAGGGATTTAAAAAGATGTGCTATGGTAGTGTTAATAAAAACTATTTCAGGAATGCTGAGAAAAAACAACATATGCACCTGGCACCTTGAAGTCAGAGTGGTGTGGATGGCATGGGCAGTAGAAAAAGATTAAGACAACTCCAGGCTCAAGGAGGAACGGGGGGTAAAGTAGGGGAAGACTAACCCCAGTCCATTGTAGGAAAACTGGGCTTTAAAGGGTTCCCAAAATAATGAGAGTCTTTCCTTGTTCTTACTTAGTACCTTTTAGATTCCCAGGCTGATGATTAGGCATAAAGTCTTTACCATTTTGCACAGAAAATATGAACAGAAAAAGCTTTCACCTTGTTCTTCGTGTCAGTGGGAACACCTTCTGGAATTGCGGGTGCAGCTGCTGCTTCATCCAAATAAGAACTGTCTTCATCGGCCAGAAGCTCATCGCCCAGTGCATCCAACTCTAAGTTGAAACAGTCAACATTTCAAAAAAATGTAAGCAAAAAAATTGGAGGCTAGGGATGACTTCCCTGGTGGCCCAGTGGTTAAGAAATTCGTCTGCCAATGCAGAGGACATGGGTTTGATCCCTGGTCTCAGAACTAAGATTCCACATGCCACAGGGCAACTAAGCCAATGTGCCACAACTACTGAGCCCACGTGACTGGCAGTGAGAAGCCACCACAATGAGAAGCCCGTGCGCCACAACTAGAGTAGCTCCTGTTCAGTACAATGAGAAAGCCCGCACTCAGCAATGAAGAGCCTGTGCGCTGCAATGAAGACCCAGTGCAGCCAAAAAAAATTTCTTTCATTAAAAAAATAAATAAATAATTTAAGAAAAAGAAAATTGGCAGTTAATGTTAAGAAAGTCAGCCAAATTATTTGAAATAAGATGAAAATTTAAAAACAGAGAAGGGATTATTAATTTCTATTTTCAAAATAAAAGATGGCTATTTCAAGGAAACTGGGGTGGTAAAAGTCCATGAAAAACAAAAATTAAAACAACTATTTCCCACAGGTTTATAAAGCCCTAGTATTCATGAGAAGACTGTATAGTTATTAGTACGCCAATTCAAATTAGAAAATCCTGACAATACAAATGTAAAAAATTATTTTCCATTTACTGATGAAAACAGCCAGTGAGAGAAGGCATGAGATTGTTGTAAAAGGAATGACCATGACATGAGATCAGGCTTTAAAAGTAAGTCTATGGCAAAGTTGGAAGTGACCAGGGGGAATAGCAATAGCAGGCAGAAACTCATCAGAGGAAACTCAAGATGAGAAATAAGAAAACAGAAATAAACGGGGTAGGGAGGAGAGAAGGGGCAGGGGAGGTTATAGTTAAAACAAGAACATGGAGATAAAGTAGTAGTAATGGGACAGGACAATCATCCAACAGAAAACCCAGTTACTCATGCTAGAAACTGACAAACATCTTTGACATCTCCCTCTATTTCTGCTGCTGCTGCTGCTAAGTTGCTTCAGTCGTGTCCGACTCTGTGTGACCCCATAGATGGCAGGCCACCAGGCTCCCCCGTCCCTGGGATTCTCCAGGCAAGAACACTGGAATGGGTTGCCATTTCCTTCTCCAATGCATGAAAGTGAAAAGTGAAAGTGAAGTCACTCAGTCATGTCCGACCCCTAGCGACCCCATGGACTGCAGCCCACCAGGCCCCTCCGTCCATGGGATTTTCCAGGTAAGAGTACTGGAGTGGGTTGCCATTGCCTTCTCCGCCCTCTCTCTCTACATCCAATCAATCAATCAATCAATCAATCATTAGGTCCTGTCCATTCAACCTTCTAAAATTTCTTCAGTATGTCCATTTCTCCCTGTCTCTGCTGCCACCGCCTTAGTTTCAGGCACCATTATGTCTTAAATGGACTACAGCAACAGTTTCTAAACAACTCTCCGTGAGGCCACTTCTTAACAACCCCTTCCACTTCATCTTGCTGCTGCTGCTGCTGCTGTAAGTCGCTTCAGTCGTGTCCGACTCTGTGCGACCCCATAGACGGCAGCCCACCAGGCTCCCCCGTCCCTGGGATTCTCCAGGCAAGAACACTGGAGTGGGCTGCCATTTCCTTCTCCAGTGCATGAAAGGGAAAAGTGAAAGGGAAGTCGCTCAGCGGTATCTGACTTTGAGACTTCATGGACTGCAGCCTACCAGGCTCCTCTGTCCATGGGATTTTCCAGGCATGAGTACTGGAGTGGGGTGCCATCGCCTTCTCCTAACCTCTGCTAATCCTTCAGGTCGTATGCCATCCCTGACTCCCAAATAGGTTGGATTCCTCTATGTTCCTATGGTACCCCATACTACTTCTTCCCATCAGTCTGTGCTCTTATAACTCATGCAGTTTCTTACTAGAAACTAGAGGAGAAGGTTCAGGAGTGCAGGGATGATGTTTGTTTTCTTCAATGCTGAATCCCCAGCATCTAACACAGGGCCTGGCATATAGTAACTGATGCACACCAAGTATCAGTATCTGCCAACTACTGTTTCTTGATCGGCTTTACTGTTCTGAGGAAGAGGACTCACGCAGGAAAATGACAAGAAAAAAATCAAAAGGAAAATGGCAGGGAATGACAGTGTTTGGTTACCAAGCATCAGGTCAGCAGAGGCCTTTGCCCGGATGTTCCTTCAGAGCTTGTCCACCTCAGAGTTGGTGAGGTATGCCAGTCTGATTGGCTGCCACCCAAGCTCTGTGCCCAGAGCCTGTACCATAGACAAACTTTCAGGGGACCCTCATAGAAATTTTCTCTATTGCTTAGGAGAAAAGATCCCTAACAGTTGTTCCTTTCAGAAGCTAGGCTACATATACTTTGCTTTTCCTATAACTTACCTGCTTCGAGGTCATCTTCATCTAATTCTGGGGTGCCGTAACTACGACTCAGTGCTTCTTGGATTTCATTTGCATCTTCCATCATATCCTCTAGCTGGTCTTGTAGATCCTACAAAAATATATATGACAGGATTTTTATTCAATTCTTACCATTTTTCTTTAACTACCCCCTTTCTATTCTCTCCCCTGAATCTTAGAAATAAGCCATGGACCACATAACCGTCCCCTATTTTTGGTGGTAAAAACGTAAACTTGAAAAATAAAGAACAGAACTACTAACCTCGCATTTGAATTTAAGATGCTTCGTGGAAAATCAAACTGCTATTGCAAGAAGAGATGCCCATCTCTCTCTTTAGAGAAAGTTTGCTTGAAACAGGAAATCAAGCAACATTTATACTATCAAAAATCTTCAAGTTAAGAGGAAAGAGGGTAACTGATACAAGCAAATCATGCTTCTAGAGTCAGTCAAAAACTGACTGCACTGTGGAGGGCAAGGAAGCAGTAGCAGAAACAACTGGATAGTACAAAAAGTTGTACTGGGCCCACCCTATATGGCGAAACAGAAGTGGATTCAGGATAGGCTGGATATCTGAGACAAGGCTGGTGAAAAAAATTGACTGAGGGCATAAATTATCTGGGAATAATCTGTCTGTACTTAACTAGGAAACTACTAAAGGGCCACAAAGAATGTAAAACCCATTTGAGAAGTGGTCCAGCATAATAAAGGGCAGTTAGTACAATGCTAAGAAGAGCAGACTGTGGTTAAACATAACCAAGCTAAAGTTTTATTCAACATTCAAAAGTTTTATTTCATATTCAATAAAAGTAATGTCTCTTAGGCTTAATTTGCTCATCTATAAAATGAGGTTATTAATAGCCATTCTTCATAGGTAATGATGTATTGTAATAACATATGTCATAATATGTGTCAAACACTAAACACTTAATATTATATATTGTCTGTTAAGGATGTGCAGAACAATGTTTTTCATATGCTGAAAATTCCACACAGAGGGGAATGGACTCTTGCTGATAATGCAGAGGTTCTAAATCAACACTGCTTATTCTTCAGAATTTCCAGAGCAATGCAAAACATTTAAAAAACTCCTTCTTCACCCCCAAATTAGAGGTTAGTTTTTCCATATAAAGGTTAGAAAATAAAATGGAAGAAAATACTTTTTTAAAAAGAAAATGCTTTCTGTTTCCAAGTACCAAACTACCACATTGCATATACTTTAACAGTCTGCTACACAGAGCAGCACTGGCTGAAACAGTAATTAAGAGGGTGAAAATAACATAACTAATCAAGTTGAACTTATTTTAGACTTTTACATATCAAGGTAAGTCACCCAAAATTTCAGAGTGATCTGAAATTTTTTATATCTAATAGGATCTTATAATCCTATTAGAAAGAGTAGGATTTCTAGCAAGAGATTCCAGGATAGGCACAGGAAAAAAATCATCACAAAGAATTAGCAGGTTCAATTCTGCAAAAACAAAAGCAATGCAAAACAAATACAAGCACTAGACTGGACCACAGAAACTGGGAAATAAAAAAGAAATAGGAGAACACACATGTAGAGGCAAAGTTTTAAAATGAGCACTGCTGCTGCTGTTGCTAAGTCGCATTAGTCATGTCCGACTCTGTGCAACCCCATAGACGGCAGCCCATCAGGCTCCTCCATCCCTGGGATTCTCCAGGCAAGAATGCTGGAGTGGGTTGCCATTTCCTTCTCCAAAATGAGCGCTAGAAAACAATAAAAATGCTTTTCAAGTAAAATATTTTAGGAAAACAAATGGGATTCAAACTATCCAGCCCAGTCAAAGACACACACCCAAACACATCAAAAAAGTTAAGAAAGAACCGGGCTCTCCACCTATTATGCAAGCAAGTCTATTAGGGCAGGGGTCCCCAACCCTCAGGCTACAGACTAGTACTGGTCCATGGCCTGTTAGGAACTGGGCCTCACAGTAGGTGAGCTGTGAGTAAGCGACGTTTCATCTGTATTTTCAGTTGTTCCCCATCACTCACTTTACTGCCTGAGCTCTACCTCCTGTCAGATCAGTGGCAGCAGCATTAGATTCTCATAGGAGCATGAACCCTACTGTGAACGGTGCATGCAAGGGATCTAGGTTGCACACTCCTTATAAGAATCTAATGCCTGATGATCTGAGGTAGAGCTAAGGTGGTGACACTAGGGCTGGCGAGTGGCTTCAAATACAGAGTATCATTAGCAGAGAAGTTTGACTGCACAAAGACCATAATAAATCAATTGCTTGCAGACTCATATCAAAACCCCCAGATGAGCCATCTAAAAGTTGCAGGAAACAAGCTCAGGGCTCCCATGGATTCTGCATTATGGTGAGCTGTATAATTATTTCATCATAGATTGCAATGTAATAATAATAGGAATCAAGTGCACAATAAATGTAATGTGCTTGTATCATCCTGAACCCACTGCCCACCCCACAGTCTGTGGAAAAACTGTCTTCCACAAAACTGGTCCCTAGTGCCAAAAAGGTTGGGGACCACTGTATTAGGGGACAGGAGAAGGAAAACCAGGTGGGGAGACAGCCAGACAACCACAAGTGAAAGATGAAGAAACATAGAGAAAACCAAAAATACCAAAATTTCTATTTTGTTCATTAAACAGCACTAATTAAAACACAAGGAACCCTGAAAGTAGAAAATAAAATTCAGTTCACTGTGTTTGATTATCAAATAATATGATACAAATAAGGCAAGCATACTCAGAACATTTTTCTCAGTGAATCTCTGTCACTAAGCCTAAATTCTTGGAAGCAGAAACTGGTGGAGGATTAGAGAGGGTCCCAGCATTAGTATAAGGAGGGGTGCTGGAAAACAGCAAGATAGGAAGAACACCTTCACTTAAGACTGGAACTATCAGGGAACACTGTGCAGAAGCAGTAAGATGCTGGAGACACAATAAGAACTCAACTAACAAACCCTGATTAAATGGGGCAAAACTGCTTTATGGCACTGAATAGCCTCTCCTTCATTTGTTCACCAACCATTAAGTAAACTGAAGGCCAGGCACTGTTTGGGGCACTTGGGAATACACTTCGGAATAGTGAACAAAACTGAGTCCCTGCCCTCTTAGAAAGAGACATTCTACTTAGTGTTTAGGGGGAAAGACCACTATCATTATGTGCAGAAACGCCTTCTCCTCTGACCATCACCACTCCCTCTGCTAATCCTGTCTGCCATCTGGGCTGCTCAACTGACAGAGTTAAGAGATGCCAAGCTCCTAGGGCTCGCCACCCCAGCTAAAACAGGATCTCCAAAAAGAAATGCTAATTTTAGGGACATTATTATTAAAAACCTAAAGAGATGGGGGGAGGTGATTAAGAGGCACAAATTACTATGTATAAAATAAATAAGCTATAAGGATATATTGCACAACACAGGGAACAGTCAATATTTTACAATAACTATAAATGAAATATAACCTTAAAAAAAGAAGATGACTAAGTTCTGGGGATCTAAAGTACAGTATGGTGGCTATATTTAACAATACTTGAAAGTTGCTAGGAAAGTAAGCCTTAAATATTCTCATCACAAAAGCAATAGTAATTATGTGAGGTGATCTTACAGTGGTAACCATTTCACTATGTATTTCAAATCACCCCCACGGTACACCTTCAACTTACACTATATTCTATAGCAAGTGTATCTCAATAAATCTGGGGGTGGGGGTGGGCAGGGAATCTAGAGAGAATTACTAGAAAAGGGAACCAATTCTATACCAAGAACCATGCTAAGCATTTTATATATATTGTCAATATACATATTGTCCCAAGTGTTACTTGGGGACAATCCTGGGAGATGAACAGCAACATCACTACTTTATAATTGAGGCAACAAGACTAAAAATCATTAAATGAGTTAGTAGTAAAAGGAAACTGGGCGTTTATTCACTGGGTGTTTATTATGTGCCAGGCATTGTGCACTTAGATACACCAGATCATTTATTTCACCCTCATAATAACTAGAGAATCCTGTGGACAGAGGAGCCTGGTGGGCTGCTGTCCATAGGGTCGCATAGAGTCGGACACGACTGAAACGACAGAATGCATGCATACATTGGAGAAGGAAATGGCAACCCACTCCAGTATTCTTGCCTGGAGAATCCCAGGGACGCAGGAGCCTGGTGGGCTGCCGTCTATGGGGTCGCACAGAGTTGGACATGACTGAAGTGATTTAGCACCAGCAGCAGCAGCATAATAACTGCATGTGGTATTAGGATCCTTAGGTTAACAGTGAGGACCTTTGACGCTTTCCCAAAGTTACTCCATTAGTAAACGGGAGGCCCAAGATTCCATCCCTCTCCTGGGCTCTTCCCATCACATACACATTCATTTGGGTGCTTTGAGAAACCAGTGTACATTCTTACAGAAACCAGCACACATCTCACCTCAATCTGGTCAATTTTCACTTGCTTGTATGCTTTCTTCATTTCCTTTACTCCCAATTTCATAGCATCAACCTAAAAAAAGCAAAGAGAACATACCATTTCTTGGCCATGATGGTTAACTGTCTTTTAGAAACTACAGGAAAAAGAGCACAGGAGTACAAAAATAAAATGACACCGTGGGAAAAAGTGCTTTGGGAGTACCGTGGTCTTGGTGTCCTTCAAGGACTGGATGGTGTAGTTGGCTTGCTCCATATTAAATGACTGTTGGGCGAGATTGTCCCGCTGTTGCTCGTACCTTTTCAGAGTCAAATGAAAACGGTAATGTGAGGCAGATAGAACTCTTCAGGAAAAAAGTATCTTTAATGCTAGATAAAAGAATCTTCTTAAAGACAACAACAAACCTTAACAAACACACAGAAAAAATGAGAAAAACAATTCAATCCATCTTAAACAAACATCATTTGACGTTCCTCCAATTTTCTTCCTTGGAATGTTCTGTAACTATAACACTATTTTCCACTTAACATTATTACTGCTGTTTTCTACATTGCTAAGAATATATGTTTTAATATATGTTTTTATGTTTTAGATTATTTCCAATGCTAAATTCTCAGAAGTGGAATTCTTAGGGGGAAGGAGCAAGACTATATTTAAGATTCTTCGTATATACAGTGAAACTTTTTCCAGTAGACTGAACTGCTTGAGGACTGGTATTGTATTTTATTAATCTTGTATCCATAAATAGGTAATCTATCTAACCTAATATATTGCCTGGCACTCCAACTATTTTTTTTAATGAAGTTTTATATCAACTGATAATACTATCTCAAAGACTTACATCACTATACTCTTTATACAGTATTTGAAAACCATCTAACCATTCAAGCAGAAGAAAAATGATCAATGATGCAGGCAAATGGTGGTGGAATATTATCACACCATTAAAAAAATATGTTTCCAAAAAATATTTAGAGGGACAAAAATACTTGTGATACAACATTAAGTAAAAAGGATAACTGATATAATACATGCCATTTGTTTTCTTCTAAAAGATTATATGCACATATGCCATGTATGCACAAGCAGAGAAAGAAATTAACATTTTAAAGGTGGTTATTTCTGGCAATAGGAATCTTGGTGAATTTTCTTTTCTTCTACTCATGTTTAAGTACTTGCCAAGTTTCCACAATGAACATGTATTCTTTTATCAAAAAAAAAAAAAAAAGCTACTTAAACATTGCAGTGCTGGACTTCCCTGGTGGCCCAGTGGATAAGAATCCACCTGCCAATGCAGGGGACTTAGGTTTAAAATCTGATCCGGGAAGATCCCACATGTTGTGAAGCAACTAAGCCCATGCACCACAAGTACTGAGTCACTGCTCTAGAACCTGCGAGCTGAAACTACTGAGTCTTCATGCCTCAAGCCTGCGCTCCACAAACCAAGAGAAGCCCACCTGCACTGCAGTGAGAAGCCCACACGCTGCACGGAAGAGCAGCCCCCACTCTCCGCAACTAGAGAAAGCCCACACAAAGTAACAAAGACCTTTTTGGTGTTTGTTTTATTATTTATTTTTGGTGCAGCCAAAAATAAATTTTATTTTTTTTTATAAAAATTTTTAAATTAAAAAATTGCGATGCTACCAATTTAGGAGGTAACAGTTTTACTACACACTTTCATTGCTCTAGGCATCATAATTTTCTTTTTATAACTCTGTCTAATCTAAAAGGAGTAAGATGGTATCTGATGTTTTATAAGAAGTCATTTTGTAAACAAGAATAGAGATACCAATATCTTTCTGCTCTTTATCAGCTGATTCCACCTGACCTCTGCACTCCTGCAGAAGGTCTCATCAGCTGGAGAGCCCACAAGGTTAAGAACCAAAGATAATGTTGGGTTTCTGCTCAAACACTGGGACATAGTCACCTAAAACAAATTAAGGACTGCTAAATCTTCTGAAAGGAGGGAACAAATATTTAGGTTTCCCAATTTTACAGGCAAACAAATGAAATTTTAAAAGGCACATTCTAATTACATAAATGGGAGAATTAAACTCTACAGATCTGGGAAGTCTATACAGAAGCCACTAGACATACATGGCTACTTAAATTGTTAAAATTAAATAAAACTGGACCTTGAGTTCCTTAGTCATACTAGCCATGTTTCAAGTGCTCAATAAGCACACATAGCTAACAGCTA
Source organism: Bos indicus x Bos taurus (assembly GCF_003369695.1). Taxonomy (NCBI): domain Eukaryota; kingdom Metazoa; phylum Chordata; class Mammalia; order Artiodactyla; family Bovidae; genus Bos; species Bos indicus x Bos taurus. Next base: position 75,003,000 of record NC_040083.1, on the reverse strand, counting down.
TTGTACTGACGAGCACAGATAGAAAACATCTCCCACCACAGCAAAAAGTTCTATTTAAATGGACAGTGGTGCAACAGATGTTGCTGAACATGCAGGGGGAGAAATTCTAGTTAAGTGTATGTGTAAATGAAATTTGCAGTTAACTGAAGAATGCTTATAAAGCGGTGCATACATGCTAAGTCGCTTCAGCTGTGTCCAACTCTTTGCGACCTTATGGACTGCAGCCTGCCAGGCTCCTCTGTACCTGGGATTCTCCAGACAAGGATACTGCAGTGAGTTGCTGTGCCCTCCTCCAGGGGATCTTCCCAACCCAGGAATTGAACCCCCATTTCTTATGTCTACCTCTCTGGCAGGTGGGTCCTTTACTACCGTGCCACTTGGGAAGCCCTTATAAAATGGTATGAAAATTTAAAGGAATGGAAGACCATTTCCCTTTTGGTTAAACCTGTTAGAGGAAAGGAGATTATACTTATAGAACTTACATCCGCTTTTGCTTTAAAACCCGCAAGGCTTTCTGCTTGACCATATTCTAGGAAGAAAAATAGATTTTAATGAATGGAAGTAGAAAATATACAAATAGTCAAAGAAACCTCCCATATCCTCAAACTCACATACCTACTTCCTCTCATCTTCAAAGCAGTAGACATGTGGCTCCCAGACTGTTTACCCCCCCAAGCAGGCTCTAAGCTCCAGCCCACCTCAGTCTTTTCACCCAACAACTCAGTACATTCCCTTTTCTAGGGCATATTATTTCTACTCCAAGAGGGCCAATTTTGTATATTCAGGTGCCTTAGAGAGATTCCAAATTTGGACAGTCTGCTATCCACTCAAACTCACCATGCCCAATCTCTTCAACCTGCTATCATCTTGGAAATGACTAACAACGGCCTCACCAGTCTCTCATTTCTCTAGGCTGAAAACTGTTACACCGACCTTACCTTTCCTCTCCTGTTATCTCCTCATGCACTGTCATTGTGTTAGATTTCCGAACTCACTTTCAAATTGATTCCTCTCATGTCATTCTCATGACTACCACCACGGTTTAGGCTTTCATCTCCTCAAGCCTAGGTGGGCTGTCCTGCCTCTGGTTACTCTTCACTTCATGCCATCCAACTACAATGGCAGAGAAAATCCTCTGATCACTTCGCTTTCTATACTGTTTCATACATCACTTTGTCTCCTCCAATGAAGACGGAAAAGCAGGTATTATTACTTCACAGATGATAATAATACCTAACATTTACTGACTGTTTCTATGTACTAGACATAGTGCTATGGATTACCTTGACATAGGTTGCATGAATTACCTTGTTCAATCTCACACTATAAAGTAGATATTATCCTCTTTTTACAGATTGGAAAACTGAGGTTGAGTGATGCTAAGTAACTTGCTCTCACTTAAATGCTTAATAAGTTACAGAGATGGGGTGGGGGGAAAAAAGCAGCTCAAATCCATGCACTTACATACACCACTCTATGTTTCTTCCTAACAGAAGAAGAAAGGAAGAAATTAAGTGACTTTATAAAGGTCACAGCTAGTAGGTAGTGATGGTATTAATAGAATACTAGTACTTTTCCCCAACATGCTATTCCTTAACCATCTATTATAGTTACCTAACCTGACCAGCCAAGCAACTCATTAGTCTGAGCAGGCCCAGCCTGTCCAGATTGCCACCTTCTCAGTAGAATATGCTAATTCCCACATACATGTTTCTGGGTGTGATCAACATCTCTCCACCAGGTCAAGCCCCAGTTTTCCTCTCATGTCTCCTCCCTGAAGGACACACCATCACATATGTTTTCCCTTTACCAGACTGTGAGCATCTCTTCTATATTTCTCACCAGCCCTTACCACCAGGCTCTACTTCCACAGGTACTCAAATCAAGGTGTCACAACTTCTGCAGGAGCTGTCTACCTTACCTTTGCAGGTCCCTCCCTCATCTTCTTGATCTGATCCTTATACTTCACTAGTTCAGCATCCAGCCGAGAAATCTTCTTGTCAATGGATTCTGCTCTGCTGTCCACCTTCAGCGGAAAAACATAAAAGGCAGTAGTAGTTACTGCAATACACTGACATGAAAAGTGGTAGGAGAGGAAAGAATATAGAGGAAGAAAGGAAAAACAAGAGCATATGGTGATGGTTGAAAACAGCAATTCCTAATTGTGGGGAGGCGGGATTCTCAGAAATCCTGGGGGGCGGGGTTTAAACTATTCCACCCCGCTAGATTCTAATATTCCAGGGGCGTATTCAAGTATTTGAGCAGAAAAAGAATTTGAGAATCACTCGACTGAGTCGAAATTTCCCAAGAATTGGAGACTAGGCCAGCAGAGTGCTCAATCAGAAAGTGTGTGAAATGAGTTACTGCCCAATGGACCTCGGCTAGGGCTGTAGAGCTAACGCTATTCACTTGGATAAAAGGTGGTGGCCTAATGACAGGGGCTAGAGTTCTGAATTTTGTGTAACAGATCCAGGATTGGGTTACAGATATACTGAGCTAGGATATCAAGCCGAGATTCCTGACGTCGGAGAAGGATGAGGGACGGAAGAGGAGGGAGGAGTAGGGCTGGATGAGGTGGGAAGGGTGTCTGGGCCTATGGCTGGTCGGGGTGACCAGGTAAGTTAACAGCGAGTGGACGCGGCGCTGAGCACCAGAGGGGGTGGGGCGCAAGTAGGGTTAAGCAATGATGGGTTAGGGGTCCCTGGTTTGTGGCGTCAGCAATGACTTGGTAACAGGAACGAAAGTGGGGTGGAGAGAGCTAAGGTGTAATAGGCCTGGGAGCCAGGAATCGACGCCGAAGTCGGGGGTGGACAGGTTAAGGGGTGTCAGGGTTCCTGAGCCTAATTAGCAAGTCTAAGTGCCCACCGTGCCAATGCAGTCAGTCAAGCTGGGCGGCGGAGCCTTGGGTTTCGCTTTCCCGAAGAATCGGTTCATCTTGGGCGGCCGCTAAGAAAACCTAAACACTGGAGCAAAACCAGAAACGGAAGCAGAGTCACCTCCCTCTCCGACTTGACTTCCGGCCCCCCATGCGCAAGCGCAATGTGCCTATTGGCGTTTCCCGATCCTTTTACCGGATTTTCAGCCTGATCTTCCGGGGAAGGGGAGCTCCGGGAAGTTGGAGGTGAGGGACCGAGAGTCAGCAGGGGGCGTGGCCCCGGTGGCGGGTGTGGGCGTGGCCCCAGATAAGCCAGGCGGGGCCTCGGCTGAGTGGGTGGGGTAGGGGGCGGCTTCAGAGGAATAGAGCCCGGCTGCAGCCGGGCTGCTCCGAGGGGCGGGGCCGGTAGGCCCGGGAGGGGCGGGGAAGTAGCCGAACTGGGGTGGAGGGCCCCTAGCTAGCTACTATAGCTGGGCGGGCGACAAGCGCGGGTCTGGCGGAGCGCGGAGGCGCGCGAAGACCGCGAGGCGACCGGGAGCGGCTGGGTCCCCGGCGGCGCGCGCCTCGGCCGGGCCGGGAGCCGCGCCAGTCGGTGCCCCCAGCCGAGCGCGGTCCGCCTCCCTCCCAGAAATCTGCCGTCCGGAGCGTGACCAGAGGGCATGCCGGATCCACCAGAGGCGCCGCCGCCTGCGCTCGCAGGCCGCGGGTGAAAAAGAAAGCACAGCCTCGCTCGGCCCGGAGCGAAGAGGTGTGCCGGAGCGAAGAGATGTCCCGGAGCGAAGAGGTGGCCCCGAGCGAAGAGGTGGTCCCGAGCGAAGAGGTGGCCCTGAGCGAAGAGGTGGCCCAGAGCGACGAAATGGCGGCAGCCGGGCTCAGCGTGACCGTCACCCACAGTGAGCGCGGGCTGCCGGGTGGGCTCCGTGCTGGGCCACGAAAGTCCGGTGGGGTCTCTGGGTTTGGTCGCCTGCCCTCCCGAAGTGTGTGCTCTTGTATTTGGAGTCCAGAAGCGTGGGATCTTGTTTGTGTTCGTGGGACCGGCTTTTTCTTTTTTTTTACTGGTCTCCTGTCAGCACACCTTTCCACGTGGCAGGTGTATTTTGTCTCAGGCCATTTGTTAGGTCCTTGATGCTTCACGTCGTGGTTTGGTTGTATGTCTTAGGGTGTGCCTGCACAGTTGTGGGACGTTGTGCCTGGCTTGTATTTGGCCATGTTGTCTATGACTGCTGTGTATCTGGACACCTACTTGTGTGCAGGAGTCAAAACTCATGTGTGCTGTTTGAGTGAGGCGTGGGTTCAAGTGTACACTGTGGGCACCCTTGGGGTCTGTCTACTGTTGGAGTTGACACAGAACTAGGCAAAGACTGTTCTCCAGGGAGCTGAGTCCATAAGGTTTCCTCAGGACCAACTAGGGGAGACCCCAGGGCCTCAATAATCTGGAGACCAGGATTCTGCAGGTTTGGGTGACCTTGGGATGTCTCCTTTCTAGGCAGCTGGTTTCTTCTATGCGAAATAGAGTTGGTAACACCTGTCCCGCTGACTTCATGGCTGTTGAGTAGGCTTAAGGCTTGGCGTGATGCACTGGACACAGGCTATGCCCTTGCTGTCCACATATCCAGAAAAGAATTGGCACCTCTGCTCCAAAAAGAAATTTCTGCTGTTTGAGTTTTTTCACTCATTTGTTTATTTATTGGCCACACTGGGTCTTCGTTGCTTTGCTCGGGCTTTTTCTAGTTGCAGCGTGTAGGGGCTACTCTTCTTGAGATGTTGGGGCTTCTCACTGGGGTGGCTCTAGGCATGTGGGCCTCAGTAGTTGCAGCATACAGGCTCAGTAGTTGTGGCACATGGGCTTAGTTGCTCCACGGCATGTGGAATCATCCAGGACCCAGGGATTGAACCTGTGTCCCCTGCCTTGCAGGCAGATTCTTATTCACAGCACCATGAGGGAAGTCCCTCATTTATTTTCTGGGCACCAACCATATGCGTCCAGGTGTGCCCAGTGGGAGAGACCTGGAAGAAAAGCAGTTGCTTGCCCATTATAGCAAAGGAGATAGAAACAGTTCCTCGCTCAGTACAACACAGAGGAGAGGACAGTCAGGCTAGAGGAGGCAGATGGCTTGTAAAGAAAAGCACAGAATTTGAAATAGATCTGAGGTTAAGTTCTGATTGTAGAGATGGGTCTCACTAGGCAAGTCTTGACTGATCTCACGTTTTGCTTATCTGTGAAATGGGGAATAATAGGTAATACCGGCTTCATGGGTACTTCATGGGGTTGTTCTGAGGATTAATTAAGATTATGCATAAAATAAGCCTGCTGCTGCTGCTGCTAAATCCTTTCAGTCATGTCTGACTCTGTGTGACCCCATAGACAGCAGCTCACCAGGCTCCTCTGTCTCTGCGAGTCTCCAGGCAAGAATACCGGAGTGGGTTGCCATTCCCTTCTCCAGTGCATACATGCGCGCTAAGTTGCTTCAGTTGTGTCCGACTCTGTGCGACCCTGTGGACAGCAGCCCACTAGGCTCCTCCGTCCATAAGATTCTCTAGGCAAGAATACTGGAGTGGGTTGCCATTTCCTTCTCCAAAATAAGTCTAGTCAGCCCCTTACACATGTTAAATGCTTAAAATGTTAGCTGATATCACTGATATTGTTAGTTCCTGTAACAATTCCCAAGGAAACAAAAATCCTTGAGCAGGTCTTAAAGGCTGGGAAAATGAAGTGTCAGCCTCTGTTTATTGGTTTGTGTTTTATTCAACACTTTTCTCTATCCCCAGGCAATGAAAAGCACGATCTTCAAGTTACCCCACAAGAAGGCAATAGTGAGCCAATTGTCCAAGACCTGGCCCAAGTTGTTGAAGAGGCTACAGGGGTTCCGCTGCCTTTTCAGAAACTCATATTTAAGGGTAAGGCTTTCTCTTCCAGCTCTGAGCCTATTTAAAACTATTTAACCTTTAAGAGTTGACTCATCTGAAAAGACTCTGATGCTGGGAGGGATTGGGGGCAGGAGGAGAAGGGGACGACAGAGGATGAGATGGCTGGATGGCATCATCGACTTGATGGACGTGATTTTGAATGAACTCCGGGAGATGGTGATGGACAGGGAGGCCTGGTGTGCTGCGATTCATGGGGTCGCAAAGAGTCGGACACGACTGAGCGACTGAACTGAACTGAAATGAACAGTAAGGTTAGGTTTTCAATCTAGGACAGTTCTTATTTGCTTGTTAATTCCGTCATTCCTTCAACAAATATTTGTTGAGTACCTACTATGTAGTGGACACTTGCAAACACAGGCACAGGTATTAGAGTTGAAGTCACATGAGGGTGGCAGAAACCTTACCATTTTTGATGAGGCACATGGGCAGTCTTCCCTGGCTAAGTTAGATCCTCTTCCCAGTGTATATTCTTGTAGCACTCCCTCCACCTCTGCATAGCTTGTATTGAAACTACTATTAAATAATTGTTTCCATAGTCACCAAACATCTGTTTTCTCTGGTACAATACAGACTCCATGAGGACAGAGATACTTCTATGTTTTCAGGGCTTGGCCTAGTTCTGACACAGGGAAGGTACTGAACAGACTAAAGGACCTGGATGTAGCAGGCCCAGTGGAATATGGTGATTTCTGCCAGGACACACCTTCTCCCATCCCCATTCTCTGGTTTTCTCATTCCCATGGGAACCCATTATTTTGTATCTGATGAAGCTAAGTTCACCCCATTTGGTGCCAATCATAAAGAATTTAGTGATGGGAAGCATTTACTTTTACACTTCATATTGTAACTCCTTGTCTTTTCTTTTTAAAAACATTTCATTTTACAATTATAAAGGCAATAGAAATTCATGTTTCTAAATAGAGAAAAACACAAAAAAGAAAATGTTCTCCTGGATAAAACCCCTCATAACAATTCAGTATATTTCTGTCCAGCCTTTGTTTGTTTGTCCTGACATCCTGAAGTGTGGGTTCTCATTTGTGGCTTTTTTTTTGTTTCTGTAGTGGATAAAACTAGGATCATTTCTTGTGATCTTCTTATAACACTTGGTCATCAACACATATTGTGGCATTGAAGTTTCCTGAAAAATGAGCTTTAGTGCCTACAAAGTCTTCTGTTGTTATGATGTATAGTAATCAGTCCCCTATTCCTGAGTTTTTGACTTTCCAGTTTCTCACTGTTATGAATAATAATAATTTTGTAACAGTTATTTAGGCACATGTCCAGTTATTTGTTAGGATCAATATCTGAAGTGAAGTTATTGGGTCAAGAAACCTTCTAAAAATGTTATACCAACTCATCCTCTTCTCAATAGTGAACACACTATTTCCTATACCCTTGCTGAAATCTATTTTCACTGTTGTACAAGTTACCTTTGACATAACTGTCTTCTTTTTTCAGGAAAATCTCTGAAGGAAATGGAGATGCCATTGTCAGCACTTGGAATACAAAATGGTTGCCGGGTTATGTTAATTGGGAAAAAGGTAGATTGCTTTTTCTATCAGAAATACCTCAGAGCCAAATGACTAAGGTGTTATACATGAGTGTCCATTTAGAAGGCCAAATTGGGGGCTCGGGTTTGGCACTGGTGAAGTAGGGCTTGCCACACAAATGTCGTTACTATTTGTTTAGTGAAGTTACCAGTTTTATTGTTCTCATATCCTTCATCTTCTGTTCTTTAGGGTTTTCACCCTGGGAATTAGGAGTGGTTGTATTGCCTCAATTATGTGGGTTTTGTGCTGGTGGTGGGATTTCAGTCTGGATAAAATGGTGTCTGAAGCAGTCGCTACTCACTTGGAGAGGAATTTGCAAGAGACTGTCAAACCTGTAAATTTTAAAAATAAGTAACTCTACAAATTTCAGGAACCTCTCTTCCTTTAACCATTCTTTTTGCTAAAATCTCCCGTGAGGTTAAACACTCTGGCTGGAAAGAAAGGTTCAGACTAGAAGTGAGGGAGAAAAAGAGTCAGTTGGTGACAAAAAGGGTTGAGGACAGTAGACCCTAGGGCCAGCCATGCATTGTGACACAGTGGAGTTGTTGGTCAAATGAAGTTCCCTTACTTTAAGCTGGGTGTGGCTGATTTAAGAGTGGAAAGAGGGCAGAGGTTAGCAAGGTGGAGGTAAGGAAAGTCTAGTGCAGACTTGGAACTGCCAGGAGACTGGCACTTAGGATCTGGCCACCAAGGGAGATGGTGGGAACAATGGGAGACAGTGTAAAAGCAGAAAGCTGCTAGCTACCAATGAAGTTGAGAGAAGGGGAAATAGTCTAGATTTCTTGCTCAAGGGTCAGGAAGAACGGTGATGGAATAATGAGCACAACCCAAGGGTTGAGTTTGAAGAAACTTTAGGACCCTCAGCTGGAGTTGTCCTGGGGTGTGAGAAGCCAAATCACATTCAGGTCTCAGCTTTACCTCTTTGGGCTGTGTGACCTTAGGTTACTTTACAGTTACCTCAATTTCATCATTGGATTGTGGTAAGGCTTAAATAATAATACAGGTAGAATGCTTAGGATGGTGCCTGGCACAGAGGGGATGCTCAGTGAAAGTATGCATCATTACATGGTCATACTGAATGAGAGAGCTCAGGAATTCCATTAAGGAAAGGATAAAATTCTACCTGTCTCACCTTTCTGGACTCCTCACATGCTAGGCGTTCACTATAATTAGTTAACACTCTGGGCTTCAGTCTGGAGTCAGTTGGTGGTCAGCCCCAGGCTAAGGTCAGATCTGGCTCATGGATCAGCTTTGTTCTCTGAACCCAAGCCGTCGGGCTATCTCACCAGAACTTGTACCTGGTACCTTCTCTCTATCTTGTCTAGTGTCTTTGTAGATAGAAAACCTTAGTGTATAACCCTCCAGCTTGCTTTCCAAGAAGCAGCAAGTTTAAGATGATGTTTTCCTAGGGGAGTAGTTTGACCGCTTGTGGTCAGACTTTTTTATCTGACAGAAGCTACTATTTTTGGTGATTATTGACTTCCTTTTATTCTTAACATTTTAGAACAGTCCGGAGGAAGAAGCTGAACTAAAGAAGCTGAAAGATTTGGAGAAATCTGTGGAGAAGATAGCTGACCAGCTGGAAGAACTGAATAAAGACCTTGCTGGAATCCAGCAGGTAACTCTCCTGGTAGACTTGACTTTCTGCCTTCTCTAAGAATTCTCTAGAGACACAAATGTGTGGTTATGAGGGCAAACTTTGTTTTCAGCCCCTGCTGGGTTCAGACCCTGACTCTTCCCATTCTGTAACTGGGCAAGTTTGCCTTTGTCTCAAGTTCTGTAAAAAAGGGAGTGATGATGGTAACTCCCTCTTGGGCTGTTGTGAGGATTCAATTACATAGTTTGAGGTTGACACATTCTAAGTGCTTTGTAAGCCCATCATTGTTATTTACAAACCCCAGCCAGCATCCATTTGTGTTCCTGTGAGAATACCTGTCATGCTAGGATCATGTGTTGTCTTAAATAGAATAAATAGTTTCTCTCAGTCTAGTCAGTTATAATGTATTTGGCAAGGCAAAGAACACTGATTCATAGAATGTCCAAGTTGAGCATGATATTGGCGAGGGGTCATCCTATTCAATTCCTTGTAGTACTAGAGGTGGAGGACCGAAACCAAATTAGAATTAGTTATGGCCTCAAACCACGTATTTATTTTTGATCTCTTCATTTTATAACATTAATGGATGTATGATTGTGTTTTAATTACTAAAGTACTGCATACTGATTGTACACAATTTTTAAGAAGATGTGTGGGCACCAATATGAAAAATAATAATTACCTTTAAGACCCCCAGCTCAAAAGATAACCATTACTAAAACCTGGAATCTGTTTTTTTATCTTAAAAAATCGGTATAATGTTAGGTATACTTTGTAAATAGTTCTTTCTTTGGTTTAAGGAATTGAACACTTTCCCATGTCATTTAAAATGATCATACTTAGTATACCTGAAACTTACACAGTATTGTAAATCAACTATACTTCAATAAAGAAAAAATGTCTGGGGAGGGAGGAGGGAGGAGGGTTCAGGATGGGGAACACATGTATACCTGCGGTGGATTCATTTTGATATTTGGCAAAACTAATACAATTATGTAAAGTTTAAAAATAAAATAAAATTAAAAAATAAAAATAAAAAAATAAATTAAAAAAAAAGAAAAAATGTCTTGATTGAAAAAAAAAAAAGATCATCCTTTTCAAATCTCGTATAATATTGCATCACATGAGTGTATCATGGTTTACCTAACCAATTCTTTATTATTTATCACCTTATGTTATTTAACATTATGCATAATGCTTCTTTGAATGTCCTTGGGCTTAAATCTTTTTTGGCCATTTCTCATTTTTTGGTCGAGTAAATTCTTTCAGTTGGAATCGGTAGCTTATTTCATTACTTGTGAAATCTGCATCTGTAGCTTTTGACTTTGATAAAAACATCCTCAGAGATCCCTGCTATCCATCTGCTGTCACCAGCTAACTGATCATTAGGCCAAGTAACGTGAATAAACAGATAATTTAATAAAAACAATTAAGTAAGTGCTGCCATTTGTTAGCAATATGTCTGTGTCAGGACTCGTATTAAAGGTCTTGTATTTCCCTTTATCCTCATGGTAACCCTCTGGGATGTGTGTGTCATGGTCTCCATTTTATTTTATTTTTTTTGTTTTTTTCTTTTTGCCTTTGTTTATTTAGCTGCTTGTTTATTTGGGTCTTAGTTGCCTATGCAGGATCCTCATTATATCATGTGGGGTCTATCACTGGGGCGCATGGACTCTCTAATTGGAGTGCAAAGGCTCAGTAGTTACAGCACATGGGCTTCGTTGCCCAGCGGCATGTGGGATCTTAGTTCCCTGACCAGGAATTGAATCCTCTTCCCCTGCATTGCAAGGCGGATTCTTTTTTATATATATATACATTTTTATTTATTTACTTATTTTTTTCTGTGCTGGGTCTTCATTGCTGTGTGGGCTTTTCCCTTGTTGGGTGAGTGGAGGCGGCTCTCTGGTTGCAGTACTCGGGCTTCTCATTGCAATGGCTTCTCTTGTTGCAGAGCACAGACTCTAGGGAGCGCAGGCTTCAGTAGTGTGGCACGTGGGCTCAGTAGTTGTGGTTCCCGAGCTCTGGAACACAGTCTCAATAGTTGTGGCATGTGGGCTTCGTTGCTGCCTGGCATGTGGGATCTTCTGGGATCAGGGATCAAACCTGTGTCTGCTGCATTGGCAGGTGGATTCTTTACCACTGAGCCAGTAGGGAAGCCCAAGGTGGATTCTTTTTTTTTTTTTTTCCCTCCGCAAGGCAGATTCTTAACCATTGGACTGCCAGGGAAGTCTTCCATTGTATTATTTCATTTATTTAATTTGGCCAGCCTGCTCAGCATGTGGGATCTTATTCCCCAATGGGGAATGGAACCCGTGCCCCCTGCACAGAAGCACAGAATCTTAACTACTGGACTGCCAAGGAAATGCCTTGATCTCCATTTTAAAAATGAGGACAGCAAGGTACAGATAGGTTAAGGAACTTGCTTAAGCTCACCAGCCAGTACACAGCAGTCAGAATTGAAGCCCAGGCCTATCAAACTCTAAACCCTGTGCTGTTAATATCTGCCTCTTATATGCAGGTATTCACTGGTGACTGAGGGCTTCAGCAGAGCCAGGCCTCTGGAAGCATTTGTGGCCTCAGTAGGCCACATGAGATAGAGGGGCCTGCAGCCTATTACAGTGCTTGAGGAGGCCCAGGGCTGGCTTTTCTGTTTTTCCAGGAGGTGGAGTTGTGGGCCTGCGATTTGGCCCAGCCTATTGGGGAACGTGGACTCAGGGTGTGGCTGCTTCATCAGTGCCTGGCTTGGAGTTTTTGTCAGCCTCAAAGAAACACTTGGAATAATGCATCATTCCTCCACAGGGTTTTCTGGCCAAGGATTTGCAAGCTGAAGCTCTCTGCAAACTCGATAGGAGAGTAAAAGCTACAATTGAGCAGTTTATGAAGATCTTGGAGGAGATTGACACACTAGTAAGTAAATACTCAGCTGAGAAGGACTAGTTTCCTTTGATGGCTTTTCAGTCAGTTTCACTTTCTCAGTATCACACTCATTGCCTGAGGATACTGGGCACCTATTGAGCAGTGTACCAGACACTGCTAGGTCTTTGGTGAATATGCAGAAAGATAAGACAGTTCCTGACTTCCCCTATCTCACCAACATGGGGTTTTTGTCATTTTTATATGTACTAGTGGCATCTAAGGGGGCTTCTCAGGTGGCGCAGAGGTAAAGAATCTGCCTGCCAATGCAGGAGACAAGTTTTCTATTCCTGGGTTGGGAAGATACCCTGGAATAGGAAATGCCAAGCCATGCCAGTATTCTTACCTGGAAAATCCCATGGACTGAGGAGCCTGGGGTTGCACACAAAGAGTCGGGCATGACTGAGCACACACATACAGTAGCATCTAATCCTCACAAAGCAGGGACCTAAGTGATACATGGTCTCGTGGTCAGAGACATACAGGGTGTCACTTTCCTGACACTCTTGTATCTGACATTCCACTGGGCCCATTACCCGTACAGAAGGCAGTCAGACCCAGCTCTTGGGAGGCTGTTAGGAATCACTGATGCCATGTTCCCTTTGAGAGATAATATCTCTCCCCTGATACCTCATTCTTAGGGTGAACTATTCTGCTTGGGATTCTTGAGGGGAGGTGGTATGCTGCTGCTGCTGCTACTAAGTCACTTCAGTCGTGTCCGACTCCGTGTGATCCCACAGACGGCAGCCACCAGGCTCCCCCATCCCTGGGATTCTCCAGGCAACAACACTGGAGTGGGTTGCCATTTCCTTCTCCAATGCATGAAAGTGAAAAGTGAAAGGGAAGTCGCTCAGTCATGTCTGACTCTTAGCGACCCCATGGACTGCAGCCTACCAGGCTCCTCCATCCATGGGATTTTCCAGGCAAAGTACTGGAGTCGGGTGCCATTGCCTTCCCCGGGGAGGTGGTATAGGGGGTGGTAAAGAAGGGCAGAAAGGCACTATGCTTTTCATGTCACAGTGAGTGTGTGGCCCAGCCAGGACACTATCCGTGCACAGAAAATGATGAAAGGACAAAGCCCATGCTATAGGTCTACAGTCCAGGCCTCGAGAGCTAAGGAGTGCTTATGGAGCTAGAGCCATGGAAGGGGATGTGTAGGTCAGAGATCCAGGGAAGTGACTCCTGAAAATGCCTGTCATCCACATTGGTGACCTGTGGCCAGCTTGGTGTGCTATGGGTGTTTCTGACGTGTTCCTATGTCATTTTCACTTACTCGGATTATTTATATGTCAACTTATTCTTCCATAGATTCTGCCAGAAAATTTCAAAGACAGTAGAATGAAAAGGAAGGGTTTGGTGAAAAGGATTCAGGTGAGTTGTGTGGTAGGGCATCACAAAGTGTCATGCATCAGTGCATGTATCTCCTCAAAGTAGCGTAGAGTACATGTGTGGTGGGGGCTCTCTTTAGCTGTTACTTCTCAGTATGAACCCAGAACGCAAGAGCTCCTTTCATGTCCCTGTAATTGAATTTGGATTAAACTGATCGGGAAAGAAGTTTGCTGGGGAGCAGACAGGGCTGACACGTTATGCAGTTCTAGGAGGTGCCATTCCTATGGACAGGGCCCCCATTCCTGTGGACAGGGCCCCCTGAAATCACGCCATTTCAGTGGCAGGGCTTCCTCTCCTCAGCGCTCTTTGGAGGTTGTTAACTGAGAGCACTGTCACTTCCCTCTCCTGAGTCTGGGGCCTGGACTATCTCCATCCCCACACACCCATTTAGCCTGAGTCAGTCACCCAGGGGTTCCCTAGAGTGGCTTGGCAAAGAACCTCTTGTGGCTAAGGTTGGCATGGGTTGGCTGGCCTCCAGTGGCCCTCACTACTCTGCATTTATCTTTTAGGCCTTCCTAGCCGAGTGTGACACAGTGGAACAGAACATCTGCCAGGAGACAGAGCGACTGCAGTCCACAAACTTGGCCCTTGCTGACTGAGGTGAGGCGGAGAAGGCCGTGCTGCACTGAAGAACAGCCCCACCAGCCCTGCCATCTCTGGAACAGAAGTTACCTGCCTTCCCCAGCGCTGCTGGGAGCAACTGGCCCGTTGCCTTTTCCTTCTCTTACAACCCGCTCTCAATGAACAAGTGTCATCCATACAATCTTTAGCCTCCTATCAGCTTCTCGTTCTGTCTCTGTGGATCTGTGCTGTCCAGCAGCCCACCTTGTCTGGAGAGTGCCCCCATGACCAAGTCTTCCCAGCTGCTTGGACCTTTGGGTGCTTTCTTTGGGCTGGTGAGAGCTCTTATGTATCCTGAGGTAGTTCTGAGTTTATTGGCCATTTTGGTCTTCAGATCCAAGAGGCCTTTTTGTTCTTATGATCCCATAAACCTGTCTGTGTAAACCAGAATCACCAGGAGCCCGTGTCTGGTGAGGAAAATCAGGAATGGGTCAAAACAGTAGCCCGAGTGTCTCTCATGTGATCTCTGAAACAGCTGGCTGGTTGTGGGTTCATGACCCTGTCCTCAGCTCCCAATGACCCTGATCAGCCATAGGTCGTGAGATCTCTGGTTCATTCCTGGAGTGGGGCCTGTGGTTGATATATGGACTGCCTTGCTCCCAAGCAAATCTCTAGAAGGTTAGAACCCAGAGTTGACTAAGTCTCTGCTTGCAACCAGGTCAGAACCCTGGCTTACGAGGGGCAGTGAGGGGGCCAGAGTGAATTCAGCAGGCAGGTAGCGAGGGCAACCATAAACCTCTCAGGAGTTCCTTCAAAGGCATTGTTAGGAGCCATCCCCTTCTGAGATCTACATTTTCTTCAAGTTACTTTGAGGTTGTTTCTGTCTGTTTTGTGGTCCTTTCCCCCTTCATTTGTTATTTAAAAAATAAAGCAGTTTATATACACATCAGCAAGCAAAAGAGTGTTAAAACTTTTTTTTTATTTGAACTTGCCATACAGCATGTGGGATCTTAGTTCCTGACCAGGGATCTAAGCCATGCTCCTGCATGGACTTGTAACCACTGGTCCACCAGGGAAATCCCAGAAGAGTGTTTAAACTTTTTTTTGTTGATGAAGTATGAGAAACAGAAGCCTTCTGAGGTTCTAGTCTAGAAGTTTAGAGGTGGTCTGTGTACTTCAGTGGCCTCTTAAATGGGTCAGCTGATGTTACCCCCATTTTTTTCACACAGTGCCCAGGGGAAAAACTCCTAAAGGCCACTCTGAGGCCAGTCTTAGTCTGGCAGAGAGGGAGTCGGTGAAACCCTAGGAATTTAGGGCTGTGTGGGTGGGGCCTAGGACAAAGTGGTGGCAAGTGGACGAGGCTCAGGGGGTCCCATTGGCCCACCCCCAACTTTAATCAGAGTCATTCAGTATTTACCTGTTTATATGTAGTAGCTGTGTGGTCTTGGGCCACAGCAAGTTCCTATGTGCCAGATACCATTCTGAGTTCTTCAGGTGTGTTAGTCATTTAATCCTCACACAGTCCAGGAGGTAGACAGATACTCTGTTTTAGAGATGAACTTAGGTGATTTGCTCAGGATCATAGAGTAAGTGAAAAGCCAGGACACAAACTAGGTGGCTCGATTCCAAGCCAGTGTTCCTAATCTCTACTGATTTTTGTCCCAGCTGACATGGGGTTGCTCACACCTTCTCATTTTCTCTTCTCGTTCTATTTATCTCCTGTGTTGGTCTGTGTACTTCCTCTCTGGCCCTCTCCATTCTCCGTAGAGCAGTTGAGTGATCATGATCATGATCTCGTCATGTCAGTCCTGTGCCTAAAAATCTCAGTGACCCCCATTCTCTTAGGATAAAGGCCAAGGTCCTTGCCCTTTTCATCTTGCTCCACTCTCCTGTTTATTCTGTGCCATCAGCCACTCTGGGCCAGTTCAGGTCCTCAGGTGCTCTGAGCCCTCTCGCCCTGGGGTCTTCGCATGCGCTCTTCTTCTGCTTGGACATTTCCCCACCATCCTTACCCTACCCCTGCCGCCATCCTAGGCGACTGCTGTTCATCCTTCAGAATGTAAATCTCTTCCATAGAAAAACCTCACCTACTGATGTCCCTGATAGTCAGTCTGAGAATGTCAATCCCCCAGGTGATGTCCTCTCACAGCTTGTGACTATTTTTATGATAAACAGCATTTATCATGGTCTATGATGATTTATTTGTGGGATTATTTGATTAATATTTGCCTTTTAACGCTAGTTCTTTGGATTAAGGAACTTCTTTGCTTTGTTAACAGTGTATTTCAGGCACTTTGTTAGGCTTATATTAGGTGCTCAATAAATATTTGGAGACTGAATGAATGTTGACCACACATATTAATAGTGAAATTTTCACTGCTGCACTCGCCCACTGAGGCTCCGTCAGCATAGGGATTTACAGCATCCGATAGCCCTTGTGTTCTTTGAGGATGAGCTGCCCAGCAGACATGCAGGGTAGTGACATGGCCCGCTCACATAGAGCTGCACATCTGCAGGGCATCTCTGCCCAGGGAGAGTACTTGTCAGTTGCCCATTTCCGCAGGACATGATCAGTCCTGCTGTAGGGAAACAGATGGTGCTCTGTGATCCCACGGACATTGTTCAGCCTCACAGAGTTGGAAGGATTTTCCCATACATTGTTCCGTCAGTTATTTCTTCTTATCCTTTAAGGCACAGCTTAAAGACTACTCCCTGTGAGAAGCCCTTTATCTGGTAGTCAGGACTCTTTTAGTTGAAAACTGTTGTTTAGTCACTCAGTCATGTCCAACTCTTTGTGACCCCATGGACTATACAGTCCATGGAATTCTCAAGGCCAGAATACTAGAGTGAGTAGTCTTTCCCTTCTCCAGCAGATCTTCCCAACTCAGGAATCGAACCAGGGTCTCCTGCATTGCAGGCGGGTTCTTTACCAACTGAGCTATCAGGGAATACTGAAGTGGATTGCCATTTCCTTCTCCAGGGGAACTTCCCGACCCAGGGATCGAACCTGGGTCTCTGGCATTGTCAGGTGGATTCTTGACTGAGCCCATAGGGAAGCCGTAGTGGAAAATACCAGAAACCTATTCCAAAGAGATTGTCGAAATAGAAAATTTGTTGGTAGGATGTTATCTCATGTAACTTTGGAAAATTCAAGGGCAGTTGGACTTCAGGAATACAAATGCTGCCTGAAATCCCTGTCTGTCTCTCTCTGCACGTCAGCATCATTCACTCAGTCCTGCTTTTCCCACAAAGTAGGAAACGTGGCTGCCAGCAGTCCCCACTTGGCGTATTTTACAACTTCGCTACCAGAGAGGAACTGCCTCTGTTCCCTGATTTCTGACTTAAAAAATCTGGAGAAGAATCTTCTGGCCAGTGAGCAGTGGCCAGGGCAGCAGGGTCACATGCTGCAAACAGGCCTTTAGGAGTCCACACTTAGGTTGCAGGGTTGTTCCCAGAGACAGGCCCACAGTTTCCACACCTGTAAAGCGGGGAAGTTAGGTCTTTCTGTGTGGTGTCCTGGCACATTGCTTAACCTTTGTGATTCCTCATCCTGTGAGTGGAAACCTGAGGGAGGAGAGGGTCACTAGGGAGAAGCTTGGCTGAGATCCATCACCTGGGTGTAAGAGGGGCTTCCCACTTAGGGTAGAGACTTACAGTATCTACTGTCTTCCTACACTGAGGGAACTAATTTTCAGCTTAGCACATGGCCAACCAGAGAAAATAGTATTTCCCAGTCTTTTTTGCACTAGTATGGCCAAGAGGGTACATTTTACCCAGTGGGTTGTAGACAGTGTGTGCATCTTTTTCTTTTCTTAATAATCTTTTGGCTGCACCACTTGACACAAGGGATCTTGTTTTGCCAACCAGGGGTCAAACCCGCTCTGTCTGCTTTGGAAATGTGGAGTCTTAACCACTGGACCACCAGGGAAGTCCCCGGCATGCATTTTATGGGAAGCATTGTCAGAGGCATAGAGTGCCTTTCCCCACCTCTCCGGCCTGTGTGTAGACATGACTACTGGAATTGGAGCAGCTATTTGGACATTGGGGTGAAAAACTGATATGGATGGCAGAGTAACAGTATACAAGCAACATGAAATCAGCATACTACCTAGGTCTGTGTGTGAGAGAAAACTTCTATCTGTTGAAACCACTGCTATTTTGGCTTTTTGGTCTGTCACAGCCAAACTTCATCCTATACCATCCCTATGCAGGTAGGAAACGAGTTGATGTTACCAGCAGTAGAAGGACCTTACAGATGGCCTCTTGGGGCCCCGGCCCCTGCAGACCTGTCAACAATTCCTGCCTAGGTTTCCGTTTTAGTGGTCCAGGAATTGATGGGTCCCATCTTCCCTGCCCCCACTCTCCTAGCAGTGTGGATTTTCCCACCGAACGTTTCCTGCTCTTGCTGCCTACCCTAGAGCAGGAATCAGGATCTGTGTGATGCTACTCCCGCCTGACCAAGCCCCTTTCGACCCTTCCTCCACCACCCCCACCTCTACCAGAGGCGGCTCCTATAAGTTTTGGCCAATAGAGTGGGGGTACCTGACATGTCCCACAGGCTGGGATCTGTCTATGGTGGATTCCTGAAAGCTGTGTGTCCCTGTGAGCTCTGTGTGCAGTGTGGCCAGTGTCAACACATTTAACAACCAGTCAGAGTGTGTGTTGACCAAGAGAGCAGAGCAGAGTCTAGAAGTCCTCTTGCTGCGGGTGGTCAGGGAGCAGGGGGACACTCCAGAGCTTGGGGAGCATCTGTTGTCATCAGTTATAGAGCTAGATCAATACTGTAATAAGCAGTCAGATGTATGGTGAACACCACCTGAATATCAGCCATGGCAGTGTTGACGTGTGTGTGGGTCTGTATGTATGTGTGTGAGTGAGATTCAGGGTGCTGGTATAGCCCAGGGAGAAAGCTGTGAGGCGTGTGGGAGCCTCTCAAAGGCTGAGGCTGGGCCTTGCAGTGGCAGAGAGTACAGACTTCAGTTAGGTTCTTGACCTAAGTGACAGGCCAGGTTGGGCTCACAGGAGCACTGTACATAGCCCTGACCCCCTCAAGAAGGCAGAAGATACCTGGGACTTCTAGGGGAACATGTGGTAAGGTTGAGGAGCATCAGAGTGATGGAGAAGACATCAGATTCAGAGTAGGGAAGACAGGGCCAAATTCCCCCATCCTCCAGAATCTGCCTTCCCCAAATGCCCAGAATTCCGCCTCCCCAGAATCCCCCAAAACACTGAGCCATTGGCTGGGTTGAGCTGAATCTTTATTTCATGTCTCATCCTGCACGCCCACCACGGTTCTCTAGCCAGAAGCTTCACGGCTTAAGAGGCTCTGGCCGGGTCAGCATTTCCCATCCTTCAGGATCTGGATGTCCTGTCTGTTTTTTCTAGGGTCACAGCAGACGAGAATGAGGTCAGCTCCTCAGGAAGTGTAACATACCCTTCAGGAACCCCAGCCCAGTCTGTCCCGACTCCCTGCTAAGCTCAGCCCACTCAGTGTACAGTGCGGGGGAGATCCCAGGACTCCCTGGGCATCTCCTTCTACTGTTTCTCACTTTGTATACCCTCCCCCTGGGAGGTTTCAGCTGTCTGGGCTTTCAACCACCTCTACGTGCTGCTGGCTGCATATCTGTCTGGCCTGGACCTCTGTCTTCAACTTCAGGCCTGTTTGTGCAATTGTTGACTGTGTATTGCCTCTGGGATGTCCCAGAGGCTCCACTGTCCACAAACATCATTGCCCCACAAGCCTGCTGCACACCTCCAGCCCCCCACCAACATGGCATCCCCAGCCTCCCCAGCCCACAAGTTAGAAACCAGCATGTTGCTCTTGCTTCCTTCCTGCCCACCACCCACCCTGAGCCCTCACATCCAATCTCACAGCTTGTGGATTCTACTCCCAATGGAAGCATGAGTCTTTAATTATCATGATCTTTTTCTAAGTTAGGACAGTGTCCTTGCTGCTCTCCTGCCCATCTCTCTAGGGTGTTGCAACTGTCAGCAACTTCTCTTCTGTGATCTCGCTTAGTGCTGGACGGCACAAGATCTTATGAGTGAAGTGCATTAGTCGCTCTGTTGTGTCTTTGTGACCCCACGGACTGTAGCTGGCCAGGCTCCTCTGTCCATGGGGTTTTCCAGGCAAGAATACTGGAGTAGTTTGCTGTTGCCTTCTCCAATGAAAGAAGAAATGAAACCAAGTAGGAGATCTAATGTACCAAGGTCATGTTCTGGCCTTCTCACTCTAGACTCATCTCTTGTCTCTCCCCCATTCTCCTTTACACTTTAGCATATCCAACTTCTTATTTTCCTCAAATATAAACTTTCTTCTAGATCTTTCCAAACTCATTTTTCTACTTGGAATTACCTTTCCTTGTTTATTCTTTCTCCAACCTAGTTCCTACTTATCCCTCAGGGCCGAGCTGAGATGTCCCTTGTCCTAGGAAGTCTGCCCTGCCCTGGCCTGGTACCCACAGTACCCTGTGCACCCCCATCTGAGCCTTTAGCATTCTGTGCTGCAATGGGCTGACTGTCAGCTTGGCTTCTGCCTTAGACTGACCATCGCCCCCAGGAGCTGGTAATGCTGTCTAGCTTTTTATATCCTATTGTATCCCCAGTGCCTAGAGCAGAGCAAGTGTTCAATAAATAGTTGTTGGCTGGAGGAATAAATGAACAAGTAAGGTCACCTAGTCAGGGGGCAGAACAAGGAAAAGAACCCAGGGTTTCCGCCCTCACCCCCAATGCCCCGCTAGTGGGCTTTCTGCTTGGAACCACATGCCTTCTTTTGATTGTACTTGGACTCATTCTGTTATGAGCAAATGGAGGACTTGTCCCAGGCCAAGTATGAGTAAAGGAAGAGACAGGTCAAGTCCTGCTCCTTTCATACTCGCATGCACCACAGATGGAGCCCACCCAAGATGGCCTGGGGGAATGCAGGGGTGGACTTACATCCGAGCCAAGCAGAGCTTGCATTCACTCTCATACGTGACCCCGTCAGTGCCACAGACAGGGTCGTATGTCTGGGGGCAGGCTGGAGACTCTGCCATGTGTTCACAGATGGGCTGTGGGAGAGAGAAAGGGGGACACTCTGGGATCCAGAGACAGGAGGTACCAAGGGGCTCTGCTTAGAACAGGGCTGAGGGGGTTCCAGGGAGGAGTCAGATTCAAGAAGGCCCCAGTGTGGGTCCAAAGAGCATGAAACCAAGCATGCAGGGCCCCATGGCACGTTTGCTTGTCTGTGTGTGTGTGCGTGTGTGTGTGTGCGCGCATACCTGGCCATGTGTGGCTATCACTGTGTGCATAAGGATGTACCTGTATCTGCTGTGTGTGTGTGTGTGTGTGTGTGTGTGCGCACGCGTGTGTGTGTGTGCACACGTGCCTGGCCATGTGTGGCTATCACTGTGTGCATAAGGATATACCTGTATCTGCTGAGCCCAAGTATGCAGGCTGCCAGGTAAATACCTGTCTTCATGGGATCACATACTCTTCACAGGGTCTAACAGAAATTCTGGTCTTACTGAAGACCCAAGAAGAGAAACAGCCATCATTCCTAGGAGGCCTGCCTCTCTAGAGGCTTCTGAACTCACCCTAGCCTGCATGACTATCAGGCCCCTGGTATGAGGAGGCTGAAGCCCTAATTGAGGCTCTGTCTAAAAGGGTTTCAGGCCAGCCCTGAGGGTCAGGACTAGGATGGGGGCCTGGGGTAGGGGTGGGGAGTGAGGGGGGCAGTGCTGTGCAGCAGTGAAGGCCCCAGGCCCGAGAGACCTGCATTCTGCACTGATTAGCTGTGTAGACTTTGGCAAAGGGGCTGGGCCTGCTCAGCCTGGAAGAGCTAACCTAGGGAGCATGCAGCCTCAGGAGGCCGCCCTGGCCACTGTGGCACCATTGAAGGTGTCTAAGAAGGAGCATAAAGAAGAAAATCCCTTGTCTCCCAGTATGGATGAGAGGGCTCCCCTTTGAGAAGGAAGGCCGGGACAGCAGCCCTGAGGCCGGAAAGAGCAGCTGCCTTACCATTCTCCAGAAAACCAACTTTTCTGCCGACACGGACACCTCTGAAAGGCAAAGAAGCAAGAATTAGGGGATGTTGGCTCTAGGCCCCAGGTACCAGAGTCTGAGGACACTTTCTTCAGGGACCTATCCCAGCCACCACCCAATCTGGAATTCCTCAGGGAAAGGTAGTGAGTGAGTCACAGACAGGGCTCCCAGAAAGCTCATATGACATTGTCAGAACTGGGACAGAAAGCCTAGAATTAGGGAGATTAAAGTCTAGTCTGTTTCTCATTAGTAAGATCCCACTGGGCTTGTCCAAGGACCATAAACCCTGAAGCCCGTGCACCCTAGAGCCTGCAAGCTGACGCTACCGAGCCCCGTGCCTAGAGCCTGTGCTCTGCAACAAGAAGCCTGCCCACCACAACAAAGAGTGGCCTCCCTAGAGAAAACCCACGCACAGCAATGAAAACCCAGTACAGCCAAAAATAAATTAACCAAAGGAAAAATATTGAAAAGAAAAAGAAAATAATTCAGTTACTATGTACCAGACCTTGATAATACATGATCTTGACTACTGTTCAGAGCTTTCTCACTGCTGTGTAACAGGGAGGAGAGGAGGCAGAGGTCTGTGACCCGGATCCCACCACAGGACTGAGGCACACATTTCCTCAGCTGCCAGGAGCACAGGCTGCTCACAGTGAGTGCTTTCCCAGGAATTACCCTCGGAGAATGGAGCTGCCTTGCCCAAGGTGGCATTCCTACCCAGGAACAACCCACATCCAATGTCAGGGTGATGTGGGTACAATGGTCTGAAGGCCTCATCTCAGAGCAGTGCTCCAGGGCCACCCAGCTCCTCTGCATGGCAGTCACTGTCCCTCTCCCCTCCCAGGTGTTTCCCCCGAGCACTCTCCAGCAAACTACACACAGGTCCCAGAGTCTGCTTCCCAAAACTCAGCCAATCTGTGAAAAAGGTTCATAGGTAAGGCAACACAGTTTGTTAAAGGCAGAGCTGGGATTTTCCCATGGCTCTGTCACTCCACACATGCAGTTGCGCCCCACAGCCCTTTGAGGTCTGGATGAACTGTTTACAGGACCTCAGCAAATTGTGATGTGACTGGTGAGTGTGATGGGTAGAGGAGGGAATGGAATGGAGCTGGATCTAAGGCCACAGGTGTAAGGAAAGGGTCTATAAAAACTGAAGAAGGGTAGGCTGCTTCCTGAAGTCTCTGAAGGGCTGTCCTGAAGCCCAAGGAGAGAGGAACTCTTCTTAACTTCACAAGGCAGAGCCCATCTGCATGAAGAGGCTGCAAAGAGGCAGGTGTGGATTCCAGAATGTTCTCTCAATGGGAGCTGTGCATTAACGAAAGAAGCTGTCTCCAGAAGTGGAGAGTTCTCCATCCCTGGAGGTGGGTGACCATCCCTTGGTTTAGGTTTTTCTGGAGATGCTATTACAAGAGATTTCCAAGGTGGAGAGGAAGAAGGGAACCAAGATTGACCACTGGTGCACAGTTTAAGCATCAACATGCAAATCCAGTCTTGTCATCACACTGCTCAAAACCCTCCAGGTCATAATTACCCAATCTGGAAATTGTCCAAGTGTCCTCCAACAGGCGAGTGAATAAACCCTGACACACACATACAGTGTGACTCAACTCAACAGCAAAAACAAAGCAATAACTGATAACATGCAACAACATGGCTGAATCTCAAAAACTTGCTGAGCCAAAGAAGCCAGACACAAAAGACAGCATCCTGTATGGTTTCATCTGTGGGACATTCTAGAGGAGGCAAACTAATCTATGGTGGAAAAATATCAGAGCCAGGGTTGCCTCTGGGGTGGGAGTGGGGTGGGGCAGGGATGAACTGGCATGAGGGAAATTTCTGGAGTGATGGAAACGTTCTGTTTGTTGATAGGGGTCTGGGTTACACAGGTATACGCCTCATCAAAACTCATTGAATAGAATTCGCTGAGTGATAAGATGTGTGCATTTCATGGTACATAATTGTTGGTGGGGGAAAGCATTTATAAAAATGAATAAAGCCCTTCCAGGGCTCCGTGTCATGACCGCTAAGACTCTTCATCTTATGTTGAGGGCATTGTGTGAGATGATCCCAAACTTCCCTGGGCCACTTCCTCGTCCACCTCCTTGCTGTGCCCCTCTGCCTCCGCCCTTCCTCTCTGCTCACTCTTCCGGAACAGGCTCTCTCCACTTATGCTGGTCCCTCTGTGGTGTCAGTTTCGTTCTGGATGATGTGGGAAGTTGCATTTACCCCCAACTGCCCTTGACCTTGGCCCAAGTTTCCTGCCCCCTTCCTCATACAGCCCAGGCAGGAATCTGAAATGGGCAAAAGGACTCCCTTTAGGGAAGCTTCTTCCGTGTTCCCAACAAGAGAACTGCTCAGGGAATTGATGCCAGGCTGGGAGTAACCTGGCTGTGCTGGGCCAGAGTCTCCGGATCCATTCTCTATTGCTTCAGCCTCTAGTCTATGTCCCCAGCCAGGGAAATGGCCGTGAGACTGACTGTGAGGTCGGTGTCCCTGATGTCCTGCTCAGACCCACCCTGTAACATCATGATTTTGTCTGGGTATGTCCTAAGGAGTCTCCCTGCTTCTCCTTTGACTCTGTTCTCAACCTGTAGCGATCCTTTTAACATGTGACTCTGCTCATCACCCTTTAGTACCTCCCATTTCACTCACAGGAAAATCCAAGTTCTTACATTGACTTTCAAGGCTTTATCCATTATAGTTCACAGTTGCCTGTATCATCTCATCTCCTGTCTCTCTGCACCTTACCCCTCACTTCTTTCGAGTCCCACTGGCTTCCTTGCCATACTCCACATATTCCACGCTTGCTTCTACCTCAGGGCCTTTGCACTGCCTGTTACCTCTGCCTGGAAACCACTTCTCTCAGATATACCCATGGCTCACTCCTCCACCTCCTTCAAATATTGCTCAGACATCAGCATCTCAGAGAGAAGTCCCCTGCATTACCATTGCAACCCCCTCTCAATCCCCATCACCCTGCCCAATATTTTTTTTCTTAGCCTTTATCACCATCTAAACACTGTTTAATATATATTGCACCTATCTTATTGATTGTTGATTCTCCTCATCCTACCCCATTAAACTTAATATCTATCAGGGCAGCTCTTTTTCTGTTTTGCTTGCTGATAAGTTTTAAGGGCCCAGAACAAGGCCTGATACCGAGCAGAAGTGAGACTGCAGAGGTACCCAACCTCTGAGCAGGCCCTACTCCAGCAGCATGTGTTCAGCCCAGAGCGAGGGCTCCCTTGTGCTCACATGACTGCCTCAGCCCCACAGCCACAGCCTATCAGAGCAGATGGGAGCCCAGAGGACCCGGCCAGGCTTCCTTCAGCAACCAGCACCCTGTAGCCAGTAGACTTGTCAATCTCCCTGGAGACAGGCTGTCTCCCTCTGCCTCCCCAATCTCTAGCCCAGTAGCTGCTCAGGGTCGCTTTGAAATAGAACAACCTCCTATGTCACAACTGGAGAAACAGAAGCCCCAAGAGGGGAGGTGTGTGTGTGTGTGTGTGTGTGTGCTTAGTTGCTCAGTTATGTCCAACTCTTTGCAATCTTATGGGCTGTAGCCCTCCAGGCTCCTCTGTCCATGGGATTCTCCCAGCAAGAATACTGGAGTGGGTTGCCATGCCCTCCTCCAGGAGATCTTCCCAATCCAGGGATGGAACCCAGGTTTCCCACATTGCAAGTGGATTCTTTACCATCTGAGCCATGAGGGGAGAGGACTTTTGCAATTCTAAGCCAGAGGTAGGATTGGAACTCGGGTTTCTTTTTTCCTAGCCCAGGGTGCAGAAAGAAGGTTTATGCAGAAAGCCAAGGTCTCACAGGGTGCCCCAGGGCCTGCCTCTGCCCTACTCCAAGCTCACCTACCAACACCAAGCCACAGAGAATCCAGGCTCTGTCTACTCACCCCTGTCCACAAGGAAGAGAACAGCCAAGGCCAGGGCAACTATCCACAGGCGGGCAGCCATGCTGATCCCGGGCTATGTGGCCTCAGGGAGCTGGGGCCTGGGCCAGGGATTGATGGGGGCCTGTATATAGTGCCGATCCCCACCCTTATCTTATCTGAAGCCAGGTGGAGAGCTGGAGGTGTCACCCGGAGGTAATATTTGCACCCTGGCATCAAGAAAGGGTTTGTTTTCTGCAGAGACGCTGAGCTCCAAGTGGCCTGGGGTGGGGGTTGCCCTGGGGATGGTGGATTTTGGAAGTGAGAAAAAGTTTGGACTTGCAAAGCTGACTCCAGTCTGAGGCAAGAGGGAGAGGAAAATTGAAATAGAGGAAAACAGAGAGAGACTAATTCAGAAATACTGAAAGAGAGAGATCAAAATGAAAACAAAAAGCTGCAACAAAGTGATCCAGTGGTTAAGACTCTGAGTGCCCAATGCAGTGGGCCTGGGTTCCATCCCTGGTCTTGGAATTAAGACCCCACATGCCACAGGGCAGCTAAGTCTATGTGTCACAACGAGAGAAGCGCTGCAGTGAAGACCCAGAACAGCCAAAAAAAAAATAAATTTCATTTGTTTAAAAAACAAAAAAAAGAGAATGAAAAATCCTCAGGACTTCCTTGGAGGTCCAGTGGCTAAATGTCTGCATTCCCAGTGCAGGGGGTCCAGGTTCAATCCCTGGTCAAGGAACTAGGTCCCACATGCCTAAACTAAAGATCCTGTATGTCCCAGCGAAGACTGAAGATCCCGATGGCTGCAACTAAGACGTGTTGCAGCCAAATAAATAAGTTGTGAAAGTCGCTAAGTCGTGTGTGATTCTTTGTGACCCCATGGACTATACAGTTCATGGCATTCTCCAGGCCAGAATACTGGACTGTGTAGCCTTTCCTTTCTCCAGGAGATCCTCCCAACCCAGGGACTGAACCCACGTCTCCTGCATTGCAGGTGGATTCTTTACCAGCTGAGCCACAAGGGAAGCCCAAGAATACTGGAGTGGGTAGCCTATCCCTTCTCCAGCAAATCTTCCCGACACAGGGATCGAACCAAGATCTCCTTCATTGCAGGCGGATTCTTTACCAACTGAGCTATCAGGAAGCTAAATAAATAAGTTAATTAATGAAGGAAAAAAAAAAGCAGCAACTGGAAGTTAGTCAGAGGCAGAGAAAAGGGGCTGGAGTCAGGGGTTCCTTTGCCAGTACCAACGCCAACCAACTTTGTGAGCTCAGAAAGACACTTTCCTTAAACTGGTTCTCAGTTTACCCACCACAAAATGGGGATGATCAGTCTGGCTCTGTCTCCCTCCCCAGGCTGCTGAGAAGATGAGACTGGTGATAGCAGATGGGAAAACATTTTGTAGAGTATGAAATGAGGAATAAATGTAAATAGAAATTATTCTTTTTATTTATTTATTTTGCACCATAAAGAGGGCACAACTGACAGAGGAAAAAGGCAAAATAAAACATAAGGAAGATGACCTCATGCTTTGCATGTATTCTACATACATTTACATTTAAATGGGTTAAATACAGATAAGATTCTGTTAAAAAAAGTCAATATCTAAAAGTTCCCCATA
The DNA here is from genome assembly GCF_003369695.1 of Bos indicus x Bos taurus. NCBI lineage: Eukaryota > Metazoa > Chordata > Mammalia > Artiodactyla > Bovidae > Bos > Bos indicus x Bos taurus. The sequence continues at coordinate 74,975,654 of NC_040083.1, read as the reverse complement.
CTTTTCCCCTTTGGCCGTGTGACCCATGGAATGTTAGTTCCCCAACCTGGGATGGAACCCAGACCCCTGGCAGTGAAAGCGCAGAGTCCTAACCACTGGTGGTTGTTGTCCATGTTGCTAAGGCTTTTGTGACCCCGTGGACTGTAGCCTGCCAGTCTCCTCTGTCCATGGGATTTCCCAAGCAAGAATACCGGAGTGGGTTGGCATTTCCTTCCCCAGGGGATCTTCCCAGACCAGGAATCAAACCCAAGCCTTCTGCATTGGCAGGCAGATTCTTTACCACTGAGCCACCTGGGAAGCCTATTTCTAACCACTGGACCACTAGGGAATTCCCCTATAAGTTCTCCATATTTATATTGGGTTGGCCAAAACATTCGTTCCAGTTTTCTCTTAAGCTGGTTTTCATTCACTTCATTGCTAATCGCTCAGTCATGTCCAGCTCTCTGCGACCCATGCATGGATTGTAACCTGCCAGGCTTTTCTGTCCATTGAATTCTCCAGGCAAGAATACTGGAGTGGGTTGCCATTTCCTTCTCCAAGAGATCTTCCCAACCCAGGGATTGAACCTAGGTCTTCTGCATTGCAGGCAGATTCTTTACCATCTTGAGTCACCAGCCAGCTTTAGTACTGCCTAGTTGTCTTTAATTTCATTCAAAACAATTTTGTTAGATTGTATTGTGACAGCTGTCATATCAACCTGCATTAAAAAAGTAACATCAAATAGGTGAGTTTTTGTGCAGCCATTTTAATACTGAAGATGGAAGAAAAACAGGAACATTTTTGGCATATTATTTGCTTTATTATTTCAAGAAAGATAAAAATGCAACTGAAATGCAAAAAAGATTTGTATGGAGAAGGTGTTGTGACTTATCAAACAAAAGTGGTTTGGGAAGTTCCATGCTGGAGATTTCTCACTGGAAATTTACCCCTCCACAGTAGGGGTAGAAGTTGATAGCAATTAAATCGAGACATTAATTGAAGTCATCTTGTGCCACAAGGGAGGTAGCTAATATACTCAAAATATCCAAATCAAGTGATGAAAGTAATTTGCACCAGCTTGGTTATGTTAACTGCTTTGATGTTTGGGTTCCACATACGCTAGTTAAGAGTAAAAACCTCCTTGACGGTATTTCTCCATGCAGCTCTCTCTACTTAAACATCAGGAAAACGTTCTGTTTTTAAAACAAATTGTGACAGGCAATGAAAAGTGGATACTGTACAATAATGTGGAATGGAAGAGATCATTCAGCAAGCGAAATGAACCACCACCAACCACACCCAAGGCCTGTCTTCATTCAAAGCAGGTGATGTTGTATATATGGTGGGATTGGAAGGGAGTCCTCTATAATGAGCTTCTTCCGGAAAACCAAATGATTAATTCCAACAACTGCAGAAGACACAAGAGACTCAGGTTTGATCCCTGGGTCAAGGAGATCCCCTGGAGTAGGAAGTGGCACCCCACTCCAGTATTCTTGCCTGGAAAATTCCATGGACAGAGGAGCCTGGTGGGCTACAGTCCATAGGGGCACAAAGAGTTGGACACGACTGAGAGACTGAGCACATACACTGCTCCCAATTAGACCGACTAAAAGCAGCACTGGATGAAAAGCATCCAGAATTCTTCAGGAGAAAAAGCATAATCTTCCATCAGGGTACCGCAAGACTGCATATCTATTTGATGACCAGGAAAAAACTGTTACAGCTTGCTGGGGAAGTTCTGGTTCATCTGCCATATTCACCAGACATTGCAATTTTGAATTTCTATTTATTTTGGTCTTTACAAAATTCTCTTAATGGAAAAAAAGGTCCATTTCCTGAAAGATTGTAAAAGGTACCTGGAACAGTTCTTTGATCAAAAAAATAAAATTTTGGGAAGATGAAATTATGAAGTTGTCTAAAAAATGACAGAAGCTAGTGGAACAAAATGGTGAATATGTTGTTCAATAAAGTTCTTGGTGAAATGAACAATGTGTCTTTTATTTTTACTTAGAAACCAAAGGGACTTGTTGGCCAGCCCAATACAGGATATATGAATAAGATATTTGATTATCTGTTTTCAAGGAATTTCTGATTTATAAAAAAAATTTCTGATTTATATAATTTATAAAAATTATAACTAAATTTTATTTACATGCACATTCCTCTAATTCATTTAGATCAGTGATTTTCAGCTCCATCTGCCAGATAAATTTCCCTGGGGAGAATTTTAACCTGTGCATGCAGAGCCCCAACCTGAAATATATGAATCAAAGTTTTAGGTTTTTTTTTTTTTTTTTGAAAAGACCTTTTTATTTTGAATGGTTTCAATCCTACAGATAGGTTGCAAAAAGTTAAATGATTAAGAAATAGAACTATTTTATCTACTAAATTAAGCTAGAGCTTGCCATCATCATCCTACCACACAAAAGTCTATAAAAACTTCAGTCATTTTCATCTCAGCATGATGATACCCACTATGTGATCTTATAATTCTCAATTAAAGAGAGTAACCCCAATGAAAGAACAAGTCCTGTGAGAGAAGATACCAAGAAGGAATCCTAATGTTAAAGAAATATTTCCCCATAGTAAGCCTGATATGGCAGGGATGCTTCAAACATATTTATCATGCCCATAATTTATTTATTTCTATTTTTTAAAATATAAATTTATTTATTTTAATTGGAGGCTAATTACTTTACAATATTGTATTGGTTTTGCCATACATAAATATGAATCTGCCACGGGTGCACACGTGTTCTCCACCCTGAACCCCTCTCCCTCCTCCCTCCCCATACCATCCCTCTGGGTCATCCCAGTGCACCAGCCCCGAGCATCCTGTATCATGCATCGAACCTGGACTGGAGATTCATTTCACATATGATATTATACATGTTTCAATGCCATTCTCCCAAATCATCCCACCCTTGCCCTCTCCCACAGAGTCCAAAAGACTGTTCTATACATCTGTGTCTCTTTTGCTGTCTTGCATACAGGGTTATCGTTACCATCTTTCTAAATTCCATATATATGCATTAGTATACTGTATTGGTGTTTTTCTTTCTGGCTTACTTTACTCTGTATAATAGGCTCCAGTTTCATCCACCTCATTAGAACTGATTAAAATGTATTCTTTTTAATGTATCATGCCCATAGTCCTTAATTTTCATCTTAACATAGTAGTACTATAAATAAACTCAGAAACAAATTTAAAATGGCTACCCTTGTATTATTAATTGTATTTCTATTAAAATTAACCCAATCTGATGAAAAAAATAGTTAAGTGAACCAATGGGAAGGACTTTTGTTCAAGAATAGCCGCTTTGGGGGTCACAGGCAGCCAGACAGTCACCTCTACAGACTGATGGAAGCCTCTATCTGCAACTAAGCCCACCTGAGGTCCATAACTGAGCTTTGAGCTCCTACTGCCCCTTCTCAGGTATGCCTCAGAGATGGAGGGACAGGTGGCAGCTGTCCTTCCATCACTAGCTGGGCAGAGCAAATATTTAACCACGATTTCCTGTCCTAATGTAAGAACGTCATCTCATAAAAATAGGGAAACTTTAAAGGTCATCTGGGTCCTCTCCCCTTTTCCACTCAGGCCTTCCTACAGCAGCCCTACAAAGAAGTCATTCATCCTCCAGTGATGGGGAGAAGTTTCACTGTTGGATTTTTTTAAGGTTTGATTTTTTTAATTTATTTTTTATTGAGGGATAGATGATGTAGAATGTTATATAAGTTGCAGGTGTACAACATAGTGATTCATTAGTTTTAGTCTATACTTCACTTACAGTTATTATAAAATGTTGGCTGTCTTCCCTGTGCTATGCAATGTATCCTCACAGCCTATTTATTTTATCCAAGTAGTTTGTACCCCCTAATCCCCTACGTGCATCATGTCCCCACCCCCACTTTCCCTGTCTCCACTGATAACCATTAGTTTGTTCTCTATATCTGTGAGTCTGTTTCTGTTTTGTTATATTCATTAGTTTGTTTTACTTTTTAGATTCCACATATAAATGAAATCATACAGTATTTGTCTTCATTTGGTTTTGAACAGAGCCCTTTGTCACACAGAAGGAGTGTTTCCCTGTCTCCAGCCTCCTGCACCTGCCTGAACCCCAAATGAACCTCCAGGCTGAGCAGGGCCAGTTCCTTGCCTGCCCCCGACCCTTGCATATGATGAAGCTCCTGGGCCTCTCTGCATTTCTCACCTGGTCCCCAGGTCTGTCTGCCAGTGTCCCAGGTTAGAATTAAAAGGGGACAGAATGGAGCAAAGGAGTTTCTCACCTCCCTTGTTTTGGACCTTAGACTTTTATGAATGTGGCAGGAATGGCTGCAAGCAGCTTGTGATTGAATGAGTGATTGGTACTAACTGAGCAATAGAACTGTATTATCACCATTGGCGTGAGTCCTATGAATGAAACATGCTCAGTGTTTTAGGGGGATCCAAGACTAACCTATCCTGGGAAGTCAGAGGAGGTCATGTGCCGGAGTCCAGCTCCAGCAGCCAGGGGATCAGCCTGAAGGGAAGAGCGGTGTCGGCGGGAAATGATGTAGCCTCTGACCTGAAGTACAGGACTACATGTTTATTTCAAGCATCAGGTTCTGTTTTATACTTTTTCAAAAGCGTTAGGTCAGAGGATTGACATTTTCAGTTCCCCCTCACCCAGATTATTGTCTCACTGTTGCCCTTCAAACAGAGTTCCTGCCTCAGCAATTCTCTCAGAATTGTGTTTACTTGTGATTGCATTGTAACTCATGCTTATGTCTGGGCTGCATACCACATTTCTCAGTTTATTTCTTATCTTTCTAAATCCTGCTTGTCTCTAGTATCCTAAGCTCACTATCTCCTAAAAAGGCTTCTAACTATTCTTAATTATTCCTAAACCCTAAACTCAGCAAACTTTTTCTGCCATAAACATTTCCCTCACAAACAGGTCTCAGATAACAATCTTTCCCATGGCCTCAAGCTGTGGCCTAGGTGCTCATCCTGGGACATTCTTTGCAAAAATCCTTGAACAAATGTCAATGGTTACTTTATAGATTATTTTCTGGGCACAACTGCAGAAGGCTTTGTGCTTTCTCACGCTTCTCTCAAGAACAATAAGCACCTTAACATTCTTCCCAGCCAACTCAACCAAAGAAGAAACAAGTCTAACTCCTTCATCCTGGGTCCGTGCCTGCAGAATGAGGAGAGGGGGCTGGGGCCGTGCCTCCATTTTGCCAGTAATGCCTAACCAGATCCCGACAGTCATGGGTGAGTGGGTGGGGCAGGATGTAACAGACTGGAGCAGTGTTGGAGGCAGAGGAAACAGAATGTAAAAGAGCCCTGAGGCAGGAAGAAGCTTGGCACTAACAGGGAACATAGAGGCTAGTGCAATCACAGTGGGGTCAGTGAGTAGAGAGGGGCCTGAAATCAGCCCAGAATGAACCAGGGGGTGAATGACTGACCCCCACCCCACACCTGAGACTGCCCCCCATCCCACATCCCACAGCCTCCCAGCTGTGGAGTCTGGGAGCCAAGCCTGTGGCTTTCTTTGCCTTCCCACTGAGTATATAGATTCAGCTTCCCAAACAGCTCTAATTTTTTTAATTAAAAATTTTTTGGAGGCAGGGCTGTGCTGGGTCTTCATCGTAGTGCACAGGTTTCTCTAGTTGTGACTCACAGGCTTAGTTCTGAGGCATGTGGGATCTTAGTTCCCTCACCAGGGATTGAACCCGCATCCCCTGCACTAAAAAGTGTTAGTGCAGGGGATCACCAGGGAAGTCCCCTCCCAAACAGCTCTTGACTCTGTCCCTCTCTGCCCCTGCCACACTCTGACCACCCTCATCTCTCACCTAGACTATCTCTGGCCACCTCAAGCATTCTCCCAGCTCACACCCCTGGCTCCTCATCTGTCTCCAGACCACTGCACATGGCAGCAGGACAAGCTTCCTAAAAGGCAAACTGGACTAAGTCAGTTCAGTTCAGTTGCTCATTTGTGTCCGACTCTTTGCGACCCCATGGGCTGCAGCACACCAGGCTGCCATCACCAACACCTGGAGCTTGCTCAGACTCATGTCCATTGAGTTGGTGATACCATCCAACCATCTCATCTTCTGTCATCCCCTTCTCCTCCTGCCTTTAATCTTTCCCAGCATCAGGGTCTTTTCCAGTGAGTCAGTTCTTCGCATCAGGTGTCCAAAGTATTGGAGTTTCAGCTTCAACATCAGTCCTTCCAATGAATATTCAGGACTGATTTCCTTTAGGATGGACTGGTTGGATCTCCTTGTAGTCCAAGGGACTCTCAACAGTCTTCTCCAATACCACAGTTCAAAAGCATCAGTTCTTCAGCACTCAGCTTTCTTTATAGTCCAACTCTCACATCCATACATGACTAATGGAAAAACCATAGCTTTGACTATACGGACCTTTGTTGGCAAAGTAATGTCTCTGCTTTTTAATATACTGTCTAGGTTGGTCATAGCTTTTCTTCCAAGGAGCAAGCATCATTTAATTTCATGGTTGCAGTCACCATCTGCAGTGATTTTGGAGCCCAACAAAATAAAGTCTGTCACTGTTTCCATTGTTTCCCTATTTATTTGCCATGAAGTGATGGGACCGGATGCCATGATGTTAGTTTTTTGAATGTTGAGTTTTAAGCCAGATTTTTCATAAATAAGCAGGGTGACAGCCTGCTTATGTACTTAGCCTTGATGTACTTCTTTCCTGGTTTGGAATCAGTCCATTGTTCCATGTCCGGTTCTAACTGTTGCTTCTTGGCCTGCATACAGAATACTCAGGTCTGGTATTCCCATCTGTTTAAGAATTTTCCACAGTTTGTTGTGATCTATAGTCAAAGGCTTTGGTGTAATCAATAAAGCAGATGTAGATGTTTCTCTGGAACTCTCTTGCTTTTTCTGTGATCCAACGGATGTTGGCAATTTGATCTCTGGTTCCTCTACCTTTTCTAAATCCAGCTTGAACATCTGGAAGTCTCTTGGTTCAAGTACTGTTGAAGCCTGGCTTTGAGAATGTTGAGCATTACTTTGCTAGCATGTGAAACTCAACCCAGGGATCGAACCCAGGTCTCCCACACTGCACTCATCTCACACACTAAGTCACTCCTGCCCAAAATGCTGTAATGGTGCCCACTGCCAGCAGGATGAAGCTGTCTCCTCCACCTGCTGTTCAAGGCCCTTCAACATGTGATTCCAGCCCACATTTTCAGCCTCACCATTGCCCAGCCCCACTCTGGACCTACACTTCTTCAGATCTTCTGAACCCTTTGCACAGGTTATTCTCTCTACCAGCAATGCCGGGTCTCCTGTCTCTATCCCTGTCACCCCCATCCTATAAAAACCAGCTCAAATACCCTCTCTTCTGAAACTTTCCTGCTGCCCTCCACCAGCCTAGGCAAGGTCATTGCCATCCTCCCTGAACACCCTACTCTCACCGCTCCTCCCAACTCCATCAGTCTCCTCTTGGTGCTCTGGTGGCATTTGCTTGTCTATTTTACTCATAAAGCTCTCTGAATGCCCAATCCTGAGCCCAACACACAGTAGGTGCCCAGTAAATACTGAATGGCACTTCCAAGAGGGGCAGAGAACAGCGGGTCCAAGGACTAAGATGGTCCAAGTTTTGAGAAAGAGGGGGCAGTTTTCAATGAAGGCAGTTGCTATCCCCACTGGTCCCTCCATGCTTCTGGGAGGTCGTGAGGACCCTAGAAAGCCTGCTGACACACATCAGACCCCAGGGGCACAGCCTGGGTGGGTCAGAGTGCCTTGTGTGTCTCTGGCAATGGGGCAATACTGCCTCCCTCCAGCCTGAGCCAACCCCTCCTTCACTGTCCACTGTTCTGGCTTCTCTGGGGTGCAGAGATGTACAAGGAGAAAGTTCTGGACCAGAAAGGAGGTGATCTGAGAATATTCATTCCTTCAACAAATATGTATTAGTTCAGTTAGTGCCTAGTATATTTTATGTACTATTCTCGCCACCAGGGATTCAGCTGTGAATAAGGTGGAGAAAGTCCCTGTCTTCCAGGTGCTTACATTAATGGAGTGACAGAAAACAAATAAATACACAATAAGCACATGATATGTTATATAGAAGATAAATTATGGTGTGAGGGGAGAAAGTGACAGAAGGAAAGGAGGCAGCTCTTTGAGATAATGACACGTGAGCAAGAAGGAATGGGTCCTGTAGAGATCTGGGGGGAGAACCTGCCAAGAGGAGCGGCAGCAAGTGCAAGTCCTGGGGCAGGAATAAGCTTGGCACACTCAGGAAGTCCAAGGAGCACACTGTGGCAGAAGAGGAGTGAACAAGGAAGTGAGTGCCCAGAGGGAGCGCCAGCTTGTACTTGGGGCTCAGCCCAGACGCTAACTTTTTGGGTGAACTTGGGTGCCTCACTTCTTCTCTTTGGGTTTGCACGTGTTCCCATCTGAGAAATGGGCCTGCTGATATGTACTGCCACCAGCCTGACTCCCAGTGCAGCCGTGAGGCCCCAAGGAGGAAAGTGTGAGTTGAGATGTGTATGGCCGCTGTGATGCCATGGAAGCACCTTGAGTGGGGATTCCTGGGAGCAGAGCAGAGCCCAAATCCTCAAACCTGGGCTCCTACACAAGCGCTGGGAATAACATGGTAAGGACAGAACTGGGCTCAGGTCAGGGAGCTGGTGACTCCTCCATCACCTGCTCCAGGGCGGCGTGAAGGCCTGGGATGTGTGCACAGGCTGAGCCAACAGACACTCCCCAGCCTCACCCAGCAGACTTCACCCCAATCATGAGACATGGACTGGCGCCCAGCTCTTCTAGAAAAACAGCCTGTCCTTGATGATGGCAACACAGGATCCATTAGGTCTGAGTTATGAGCCCTGATCATGGGTGGAGGGGACAGATGCCTTGTTTGGCTTCAGGTGAATAAACTGAACTCAGTCAGGCCTTGAGCCTGCCAGATGGCATGGCTAATCCACCCAGCTTTCCCTGGACCATCTTACCTGGCCCCTCAGCCCACATCCTGCTCCACCCTTCACCAGCCTCAAGTGCCCCTACCAGCCCATCTAGCTGTTGTGAGCAGCAGGAATGGGTGTGGGTATGTATTCCAGGGAGGCCCAGTGAGCACACAGCTAGCTCCACAGCCTGCCTTACCATGGGCTCCTCAGCCACCCAACTTGTCCCATGCCTGGCCACTTCCCATTCTGCCTGGTCTAAAGTTGCAGGGCCTTCACGACGGCAGTGGGAGGAAAGCAAACCCCTCTGAAAGTGTTAGTCTCTTTGTGACCCCATGGACTGTAGCCCGCGAGGCTCCTCTGCCCATGGGGGTTCTTCAGGCAAGAATACTGGGGTGGGTTGCCATGTCCTCCTCCAGGGGATCTTCCCAACCCAGGGATAGAACCAATGTCTCCCACATTGCAGGCCGATTCTTTACCTTTATTTATTTCAAAACAATTTTTGGCCATATCATGTGACATGTAGGATGTTGCCCAACCAGGAATCAAACCCATGCCCTCTGCATTGGGAGTGCAGAGTCTTAACCACTGGACTGCCAGGAAAGTCCGACCCCTCTACTTCTTTAAGGAGATATTTCATCTACTTGTTTGGGATCTGACTCCAAGGAGGACTCAGTGACGGGAAATGGCTGAACTCATCTCTCCATGGGAACACCCAATCTGCCATTCAATGGATACTTATTGAGCACCTGTGTTTGGGTACCAGTTGTTGTGCCTGGTTCTGGAGCCACAGAGATGAGTGGGACTTGGCTGGCTATGCTCAGAAGGCTTGCAATTCAAAAGTGGGGATAAGTGGAATGGACCTGTAGACACTAGAGCATGTATTTATAAAATTCTGTGGTTGGGGCATTGATAGAAATAGTGAGAGAGATATTTCATGGACCTCTCACTCAATCTGTCCAAAAGTCCACTTACCATCTCCTCTCTGTCCAGAGATGTCCTACCTCCAGTTTCCAATCTAGGTAGAGGGCACCAACAACATCCAGGTGCCCCAGGCAGACCTGGGCATCACCCTGAACTTTTTCCTTGCCTCTGAATTCAGGGAATCAGGTCTTACCAATTTTATCTCATCATCACTCATATCCATTTCCTCCTCTACATTTTGCCTTCATGACTCATATTGTCTCCCTGCTTCCATTCTTACCTCCTTCAGCTCACCCTCTAGTCTGCTTCCTGAGCAATCTTTCTGAAATGCAAAAATGAGCACATGATCTCTTTCTTGATATTATTCAATTATTATTGTTAATTCAATTAAAATGATTCAATCTCTATTGACTTGAGGATGGAAACCAGACCCTTTGGCATAGCATGTATGTTCCTCCATGACTGACCTTTACTGGCCTCTGCAACTTCATCTCTGGCCACTTAATCCTTTATGCATCAGACAGAACCACCCACCAAGTTTTTATGCTCCAAGCCTTTGCTCATGCGGCACCCTCTGCCCAGATGCCCCTCTATCACCTCCCTTGTGATAGCCCTCCCAAGCTTGGGCCCCTCACACCCAGGCTCACACCCCTCCCCAGCTTGGGCCCCTCATCTATACATTTGTCCCAGTCGCACTTGTAATGTCCCCTGGCCCTTTCTTGCTTATGTGACTGTCTCCATCACCTTCTAAGATACTAGGAGTAGAGGATATCCAATTTGCCTCCTATCCTCGATGGCCTGTACGGGGCCTGACATATGAATATGTCATATGTGACTATATGAATACATCCGGGACTGAATACAACTTCAGGACAACAAGGATCCCAAATCCAGATTCTCAATCAGCTGGACTTGAGGGCTTCAGAGAGCTCTGAGGACCAGGCTGAACACTAGTTGGCCCAGTGGGTCCAGCCACTGATCACCCTATGCTATGTCCATATGGGAACTGAAGTGGCACTCTATTCCAAGGGCCACATTTTTCTCCTTCTTGGCTCAGGTAGTTGGGCCCCTAAGAACTCAGAATCTCCTCCATTCTGAGATGTGGTGATTCATTTCAAAACCTTCCTAAGTTCATCTTCAGGGCCTACAGACAGCAGCTTCAGTATGTGCCTTCTCTCCTGGTATGTGGAGTCCTGGCTTGATCATAACCTGGAATAAATTTTAGGCCAGGCCTCACCCTAAGATGACCTGGGGTCACAAGAGACTGATGTTCTGAGATCATGTGTCACTTCGAGCAGTTCCATTCATAGGCATAGCTCAAGTCCTGTGAGCTTACATATAGAAGAACTTAGAACAATGGTTCAGGAGACCATCCTCCCCTTCCAGAGCTCTGATTATCTTTAGAAAGAAGACCACAGGTTATTATGACCAGATGCAATGTGACCACTCCAGATCACTATTAATTCTGACAGCGTCCATGGGTTGCAAGCCACAGAAACAGACCGGAAAATAAGGATTTTCCAGACAGCATGAGTCTTAGGTTGGACTCAGAACTATATCACCCTGATATTCTAGATTCCAAGTTGTTAGCTGGGAGGTGATCTTAGAAAGCACTGTTAGGGGTGTGAGCACATGCAAGGTATGATAAGGAAGGGAATCAGCAATATGCACTGGTGAGGTTCCATCGTGGGAAACCAGGCCTCAGTCCTCCCAGGATGGCTGGGACAGTGTAAGGCCCACATCTCAGTTATTCTCACTGAAGGGGGAGTGAGCTCCAGGACCCTGGCGCGTGCTGGGGCGCTCCAGAGCTTCATTTACAGCCTCCTACTACCGTGTTTCTCTTTGGGGGCTGCAATCGTGCTCTCCTGAGGTTACATTCACCTCCAGATATAAATTCATATACTCTCCTGCTATAGACAGGCTTACTCTACATAGTCAGACTTCAGTGAATTTACATCATCCAACTTTGTGGACTAAAAATATTGAGAGGGCCTCTCTGCACAGTCTTCTTTGATCTATAAAAATCCAAGAGAAGACTGACTGGACTGGACAAGTCATGAGCTTTTTTCTTGGACCAATCAATGCAGCCAGGGGGTTGGGCTTCTTAGATTGTCCAGGCTGGGGTCACATGCACTGGGTTTTTGCCAAAGGAGCAGGATAATGTCATTAGCAATTGATCTTTTGGCCAGGCAAAACACCAGGAGCTGAGTCCAAATGGCTAAAGTCCTCAATGTGGGTCCTGGGAGCCTTGGGAGTCCTTTCCTTTGAGACACCTTATCTTCCATGTCCAGTGTCCCCCTGGTGATGGCGCACACCCTCTGGAGGCAGTGTGCTCGCTTCTAGTCAGGAGCTGTGTGGGGCTGTACCCCACAGGCCTGCAAGCCCTGTACTTACCCAGCCTTGATGAGACAGGAAGGAAGCGGGCAGGGCACAACCATTAAAAAAATGACATAGCCGTTAAGAAAAATGGGATATGACAAACTAGTTACTTTGTTCTTGGACAGGAAGAATAAATATTGTGAAAATGACTATACTATCCAAAGCAATCTATAGATTCAATGCAATCCTTATGAAATTACCAATTGCATTTTTCACAGAATTAGGACAAAAATTCTACACTCTGTATGGGAACACAAAAGATCCCAAATAGCCAAAGTAATCTTGAAAAAGAAAAATGGAGCTGGAGGAATTAGGCTAACTGACTTCAGACTATACTATGAGGCTACGATAGTCAAGACAAACACAGAAATATAGATCAATGGAACAGCACAAAAACTCCAGAGACAAACCTATGGTTACCTAAACTATGACAAAGGAGGCAAGAATATAACAACGGAGAAAAGATAGTCTCTTCAATAAGTGGTGCTGGGAAAACTGGACAGCTACATGTAAAAGAATGAAATTAGAATATTCCCTAACACTGTACACAAAAATAAACTCAGATTGAAGACCTAAGTGTAAGACCAGAAACTAAAAATCTCTTAGAGGAAAACACAGGCAGAACACTCTTTGACACCAACCACAACAAGCTCTTTTTCAATCTGTCTCCTAGAGTAATGAAAATAAAACACAAAAATAAACAAATGGGATCTGATTAAACTGAAAAGTTTTTGCACAGCAAAGGAAATCATAAACAGAATGAAAAGACAACTCTTAGAGTGGGAGAACATATTGGCAAATAAAGCAACTGACAAAGGATTAATCTCCAAAATATTACAAACAGTTCGTGCAGCTTACAGAGAAGGCAATGGCAACCCACTCCAGTACTCTTGCCTGGAAAATTCCATGGACGGAGGAGCCTGGTGGGCTACCGTCTATGGGGTTGCACAGAATTGGACGCAACTGAAGCAACTTAGCAGCAGCAGCATGCAGCTTAATATAAAAAAAAACTCAATCAAAAAAAATGGGTGGGCTTGATCTAAATAGACTTTTCTCCAAAGAAGACATACAGATAGCTAAAAAGCACATGAAAAGACGCTTAGTGACAGAAATGCAATTCAAAACTATAGTGAAATATCATCACCTCACATGGGCTTAAATGGCATCATCAAAAAAAATCTACAAACAATAAATGCTAGAGAGGGTGTAGAGAAAAGGAATCCTCTCATACTGTTGGTGGTAATGTAAGTTGGTGCAGCCACCATGGAGAACAGTATGGAAGTCCTTTAAAAGGCTAAAAATAGAGCTACTATATGATCCAGCAATCCCACTCCTGGGCATACAGCCATAGATAACCATAATTCAAAAAGATACTTGTACCCTAATATTCACTGCAGTACCATTTACAATAGCCAAGACACAGAAGCAACCTGAATGTCCATCAACAGAGGAGTGGATTAAAAAGATGTGGTATATATACACAATGGAGTATTACTCAGCCATAAAAAGGAATGAAGTACTTCCATTTGCAGCAACAGAGATGGACCCAGAGATCGTCATACTGAGTGAAGTCAGACAGAGGACAAATATTATATGCTATTGCTTATATATGGAATCTAAAAAAATGGTACCAATGAACTTATCTATAATAAGATACAAACACAAAACAGACATAGACTTCCAGATGTAGAAAACAAACTTCTTGTTACCAGGGGGTAAGTCTCAGTTCAGTTCAGTTCAGTCGCTCAGTCGTGTCCGACTCTTTGCGACCCCATGAATCGCAGCACGCCAGGCCTCCCTGTCCATCACCAACTCCCGGAGTTCACTCAGACTCACGTCCATCGAATCAGTGATGCCATTCAGCTATCTCATCCTCTGTCGTGCCCTTCTCCTCCTGCCCGCAATCCCTCCCAGCATCAGAGTCTTTTCCAATGAGTCAACTCTTCACATGAGGTGGCCAAAGTACTGGAGTTTCAGCTTTAGCATCATTCCTTCCAAAGAAATCCCAGGGCTGATCTCCTTCAGAATGGACTGATTGGATCTCCTTGCAGTCCAAGGGACTCTCAAGAGTCTTCTCCAACACCACAGTTCAAAAGCATCAATTTTTCGGTGCTTAGCCTTCTTCACAGTCCAACTCTCACATCCATACATGACCACAGGAAAAACCATAGCCTTGACTGGACGGACCTTTGTTGGCAAAGTAATGTGTCTGCTTTTGAATATGCTATCTAGATAAACTGGAAGATTGGAATTGACATATACACATTACTATACATAAAATAGATAATCAGGGTCTTCCCTGGCAGTCCAGTGGTTAAGATTTCATTTTTCCAGTGCAGGGGGTAAGGGTTCAATTCTTGGTCAGGGAGCTAAGATGCCACATGCTTCAGGGCCAAAACAAAACAAAACCAAAACATAAAATGGAAGCAATATTGTAACAAATTCAATAAAGACAAAAAGACAGTCTACATAAGAAAAAAGCAGATAACTAATAAGGAGCTATTGTATAGCACAGAGAACTCTATTCGATACTCTGTAATGCCCTTTATGGGTAAAGAATCTAAAAAAGAGTAGGTATATGTATATGTATATGTATATGTATAACTGATTCACTTTGTTCTACACCTGAAACTAACACAACATTGCAAATCAACTATACTCCAATTAAAAAAAAAAAAAAAAAAACTGGCTAAAACCTACTAGGCCCAAGGTGGCAGAAGATTTGAGTTCCAGTAACCTTGAGTCTCATTATATGCTCATTGTAGTACGTTAGCATCTGCCAAATGATACATCCACGGGCACCATGACAGTTCTGAGGCTGACCACAAAGGACAAAAAGTTGGTGGTGCTCAAACTCCTGGAAATCCCCACCCTCCTCTAAGATAGTTTGAATATTCCTTCCTCTTATTAGCATGTGAAATTACCCAGCCCATTAAAAACTAACCACCCCATATTTTGGGGCTGCTCTCACTTTCCAAGCTGACCCCATGACCCAGGGCTGCCTCTCGTCTTCTGAGAAGGCCCACACTCCATCTATGGATTGAGTGTCTTCCTAAATAAACCTGCTTTCACTTTACTATGGCTCACTCTTGAAATTTTTCCTGTGTGAAGCCAACGACCCTTCCTTGGCGGACTCACCCAAGATCTGGGATGTGACCATCCTCTCACATCCCGTCTTCCTACAGCATCAAGACTGAAGAAAGAGTTTGGAGTCAGTGACAGAGATGTCAATGGTTTAAGGGACAGGGAGAACTTATATGTCTGAAGCCAAGTCCTGGAGCAACACCCCAAGTGTGAGTGTGGCAGACAGTGGGCAAGACATGTCACCAAGCAGTCTTCGCTCCAGAAAAGAGAGGGAGATTACCAGTTAGAGGGGGAATTGAAGACAGATTGGCTCATTGGTTACTAGGGAAACAAGCCTAAGAGGATGCACCTCATCATCCTTTTGATAAACTATTGTGATGGAGATGCTTTGAGCTAAAGACAAGAACAGGGAGCTGGGGAAAGGATGGATTGGAGTCTGGGATTAGCAAATGCTAACTATTATGTATCACTTTGCTGTTCACCAGAAGGTAAAACAACATTCTATATGACTATACTTTAATAAAACAAACTTAAGGAAAGTTTAGAACAATCACTAGTGGGGGCCTGGAGGCAAGTACATAGGAAGGTCAGTCATGTGAGCAGGTGTAGGTGAAACAGACACTGGTTGAGCAGGGGATGTGCAGAAAGCAAGAGAACAGCTATATTTTTTATGATGTATTTATTTTTAATTAGAGGATAATTGCTTTACAATGTTGTGTTGGTTTCTGTCATACATCAACATAAGTCAGTCATAGGTATATATATGTCCCCTCCCTCTTGAGACTTCCTCCCACCTCCCACCCCTCCCACCCCTCTATGTTGTCACAGAGCACCAGGCTGAGCTCCCTGTGCTATTCAGCAAATTCCCATTGGTTATCTATTTTACATACGGTAATGCATGCATTTCAAAAGTTCCAAAGAATAGCAAGGAGAGATAAGAAAGCCTTCCTCAGTGACCAGTGCAAAGAAAAAGAGGAAAACAATAGAATGATAGGGATCTCTTCAAGAAAATTAGAGATACTAAGGGAACTTTTCATACAAAGATGGGCACGATAAAGGACAGAAATTGTAGGGACCCAACAGAAGCAGAAGATATTAAGAAGAGGTAGCAAGAATACACAGAAGAACTGGACAAAAAAGATCTTCATGACCCAGATAACCGTGATGGTGTGATCACTCACCTACAGCCGGACATCCTGGAATACAAAGTCAACTGGGCCTTAGGAAACATCACTAAAAACAGCTAGTGGAGGTGATGGAATTCCAGTTGAGCTATTTCAAATTCTGAAAGATGATGCTGTGAAAGTGCTGCACTCAATATGCCAGCAAATTTGGAAAACTCAGCAGTGGCCACAGGACTGGAAAAGATCAGTTTGCATTCCAATCCCAAAGAAAGGCAGTGCCAAAGAATGTTCAAACTACCGCACGATTGCACTGATCTCACACACTAGCAAAGTAATGCTCAAAATTCTCCAAGGCAGGCTTCAGCAATATGTGAACCGTGAACTTCCAGATGTTCAAGCTGGTTTTAGAAAAGGCAGAGGAACCAGACATCAAATTGCCAACATCTGCTGGATCATGGAAAAAGCAAGAGAGTTCCAGAAAAACATCTGTTTCTGCTTTATTGACTATGCCAAAGCCTTTGACTGTGTGGATCACAATAAACTGTGGGAAATTCTGAAAGAGATGGGAATACCAGACCACCTGAGCTGCCTCTTGAGAAATCTGTACGCAGGTCAAGAAGCAACAGTTAGAACTGCATGTGGAACAACAGACTGTTTCTGAATCGGGAAAGGAGTCTGTCAAGACTGTATATTGTCACTGTGCTTATTTAACTTATATGTAGAGTACATCATGAGAAACACTGGGCTAGATGAAGCACAAGCTGGAATCAAGATTGCTGGGAGAAATATCAATAACCTCAGATATGCAGATGACATCACTCTTATGGCAGAAAGTGAAGAAGAACTAAAAAGCCTCTTGATGAAAGTGAAAGAGGAGAGTGAAAAAGTAGGCTTGGGACTCAACATTCAGAAAACCAAGATCATGGCATCCAATCCCATCAATTCATGGCAAATAGATGGGGAAACAATGGAAACAGTGACAGACTTTATTTTCTTGGGCTCTAAAATCACTGTGGATGGTAACTGAGCTATGAAATTAAAAGACACTTGCTCCTTGGAAGAAAAACTATGACCAACCTAGACAGCATATTAAAAAGCAGAGACATTACTTTGCCAACAAAGGTCCATGTAGTCAAGGCTATGGTTTTTCCAGTAGTCATGAATGGATGTAAGAGTTGGACTATAAAGAAAGCTGAGCACCGAAGAACTGATGCTTTTGAACTGTGGTATTGGAGAAGACTCTTGAGAGTCCCTTGGACTGCAAGGAGATCCAACCAGTCCATCCTAAAGGAAATCAGTCCTGAATGTTCATTGGAAGGACTGATGCTGAAGCTGAAACTCCAATACTTTGGCCACCTGATGGGAAGAACTGACTCATTGGAAAAGACCCTGATGCTGGAAAAGATTGAAGACAGGAGGAGAAGGGGATGACAGAGAATGAGATGGTTGGATGGCATCACCAACTCAATAGACATGAGTTTGATCAAGCTCCAGGAGTTGGTGATGGGCAGGGAAGCCTGGCATGATGCAGTTCACAGGGTTGAAAATAGTCGGACATGACTGAGTGACTGAACTGAAATGAACTGACTGTGAGCAATGTTGCCTCAGGCCTTTTCTGCCCTTCCCTAGGGATTGTCTCCTCCCCAGCTCTGCCAGCACCCAAAGATTCCCACTGCCCTCCCTCCATGGGGGGTGTGGTCCAGTCTCCTGCGCATAGCCTCTTGACTACCTCTTCCTCCCCAGCCTGAGGAGGGAAGGTCTTGGACCCTCACTGGGACATCCTCTTCTTGATACTGTCCAGCCAATTCTGTCCCTGATTCTCTGGGATTCTGAGCCCCTGCAAGAGGCTGAGCACAGACACTGGCAAGATGGAAATAGCAGGGCTCTGGAGCAAGCCCACCTTTGATTGATTAAGTAAGTGTTAGTCGCTCAGTCGTGCCCAACTCTTTGCGATCCCTTGGACTGCAGCCCACCAGGTTCCTCTGTCCATGAGATTTTCCAGACAAGGATACTGGAGTGGGTTGCCATTTCCTTCTCCAGGGGATCTTTCCAATCCAGGGATCAAACCTGGGTCTCCTGCACTGCAGGCAGATTCTTTACTGACTGAGCTATAAGGGAAGCCTTGTTTGATTAAGGTACTAACATTTAGCTGCTGTGTGACCTTGACCAAATTCCTAAACCTCTCTGAGGGCTACTTTCCTCTTTTTTTTTTTTTAATAATTGCTATTGTTTCTCTTTTTAAAAATGTATTTCTTTATTTAAAAAATTTACATACTTATTTTTGGCTGCACAGGGTCTTCGCTGCTGCGCACAGGCTTTCTGTAGTTGTGGTGAGCAGGGGCTACTCACTGTGGTGGCTTCTTTTGTTGCAGATCACAGGCTCTACGTGCAAGAGCTTCAGTAGTTATGCTCTTGGGCTCTAGAGCACAGGCTCAATAGCTGTCGCACATGGGCTTAGCTGCCCAGTGGCATGTGGGATCTTCCTGGATCAGGGATCAAACCCATGTCCCCCGCACTGGCAGGCAAATTCTTAACCACTAGACCACCAAGGAAGTCCTATTTTCCTCTTTTTTCATGAAACAAAACAATGGGCCTTTGTGCCCACAGCACCAAAAGCCAAACTCTGACAGTGGGTATTTGCAGCTAAGTCAGGGTATCCGTTATCAATGCAGATTCAAGAGACGAGGGATCAATCCTTGGGTCAGGAAGATCCCCTGGAGAAGGGAATGGCAACCCACTCCAGTATTTTTGCCTGGAAAATCCCATGGTCAGTTGAGTCTGGCAGGTTATAGTCTATGGAGTCACATAGTCAGAACAACTGAGCATGCTGACACCCATGGAATACACGGCTTTGTTGCAGGGCCAAGCAAGCTACATTGCTCAGCTGGCTAAAAAAAACTCAACCAAACAAATGAAACTGATCATATATCAATTGCCACTAGTGAGGATACACAGTGACAGATGCAAAATGGCACAGCCGACCGGTTTAGCAGTTTATTCATTTCTTATATAGGTAAACATAGTCTTATACAATGTCTTAAAAACTTATGTCCACAGAAAAACCTTCACATGAATGTTTACAGCAGTTTCATTTGTAAATGTGGAAACTTGGACACAATCGTCTTGCCGTTCAGTAGGTGAATGGGTAAACTGTGATACGTCCACACAATGAACTTTTATCAGGAATAAAAAGAAAGGGCTATCAAGCCATGAAAACACATTAATGAATTTTCAAGTACATTTTGCTAATGAAATAAACTGTCTGAAAAGGCTATATCCTATATGTTTCCGATGATACAATATTTTGGAAAAGTCAAGGCTACTAATAAAACAATTTAACTGTCTTACATACATATAAAACAACCTCACTGAAGGTAGTGGGGAAAAATGCTGACCTAAGTAACTTTGGAAATAAATAGAGCCTGAAAGATTAAAGGCAAAAGGATTTGTACTGTAGTTTATAAAGTTGTTTCAGATGGGGCTATGAGTGAACAATTAGGATATGCAGATGCCATTATACATTTTTTTAATTTATTTTTTTACTCTAATAAAAGGTTTTTAAATTTCCAAACATACTCAAAAGTAGAAATAATCATTTTATAAATTCCCAAAGTAGTATCTGTTCTCCACAATTATCCAGATTTTGCCACAGCTCAACCAACAACCTTTTTTTCTTTCCTGAAACATTTTAAAGCAAACCTCAGAAATTACCCTTAGATAATTGTTTGGGAGGGGGCAGCTTTTTTTTTTTTTTTAGCTTTTTATTTTATGTTGCAGTATAGCCACTATTAGACTTCCCTGGTGGCTCAGTGGTAAAGAATCTACCTGCTAATGCAGGGGATGCAGGTTTGATCCCTGATCAGTCAACTAAGCCCTCATGTTGCAGCTACTGAGCTTTCACACCACAACTAGGGAGAAGCCGGCGTGCCTCAATGAAGGATCCCACATGCCACAATAAAGATCCTCTGTGCAGAAACTAAGACCAGATGCAGCCAAAT
Organism: Bos indicus x Bos taurus; assembly: GCF_003369695.1. Classification (NCBI taxonomy): domain Eukaryota; kingdom Metazoa; phylum Chordata; class Mammalia; order Artiodactyla; family Bovidae; genus Bos; species Bos indicus x Bos taurus. The sequence goes on along the minus strand of NC_040083.1, from coordinate 74,955,239 downwards.
AAAATTAATAAATATTAAAAGTGGCTAAAGAATGAATATTCAAAGCAGCTTTATTTGTAATAGCCACAAAGTGGAAACAATCCAAATGTCCATCAACTGGTAAAGCGATAGACAAAATGTGAAACATACATTGATAGACAAAATGTGAAACAAATGTCAAACATTCATACAATGGAATACTACTCAGCAATAAAAATGAACTAACTCAATATATGCTATAACATGAATGAATCAAAAACATGATATAATTCTCAAGAGAAGGCAAACACAAAAGAGGGCAGACTATATAATTCCATGGGTATGAAGTTCTACAATAAGCAAAACTTATTTATAATAACAGAAAGGATCAGCGTTTGCTTTGAGGGAAGGGTGTGGGCAGGATTTCCTGGGGAGGGCAAAAGGGAATTTTCTGGGGTCATGGGGCAATGTTCTATCTATTGTTTAGAGTAATTATGCTGAATACAGTGGTCAAAATTAATCAAATTAAACGTTTAAGATCTGTGATTTTGGACTTTCCTGGGGGTTCATTGGTTGAGAATCTGCCTGCCAATGCAGGGGACATGGGTTCTATCCCTGCTCCAGGAAGATTCCACATACAACTAAACCCATGCAACACAACTAGTGAGCCCATGCTCTAGAGCCCGTTCTCCAAAGAGTAGCCCCTGTTCTCCACAACTGGAGAAAGCCCATGCACAACAATAAAGATCCAGTGCAGACAAAAATAAATAATTTTTTAATGTGCATTTCATAGTATATAAATTATATCTCTTAAAAAATGGATTTATGTCTCAATTTTGGATTGCTATCATCTCTTGATAAAAATGAAAGAGGAGAGTGAAAAAATTGGCTTAAAGCTCAACATTCAGAAAACTAAGATCATGGCATCTGGTCCCATCACTTCATGGCAAATAGATGGGGAAACAGTGGAAACAGTGATAGACTTTATTTTGGGGGCCTCCAAAATTACTATGGATGGTAACTGCAGCCATGAAATTAAAAGACACTCGCTACTTGGAAGAAAGTTATGACCAACCTAGACAGTATATTTAAAAGCAGAGATATTACTCTGCCAACAACTAGTCAAAGCTATGGTTTTTCCAGTAGTCATGTATGGATGTGAGAGTTGGACTATAAAGAAAGCTGAGCGCCAAAGAACTGATGCTTTTGAACTGTGGTGTTGGAGAAGACTGTTGAGAGTCCCTTGGACTGCAAGGAGATCCAACCAGCCCATCCTAAAGGAAATCAGTCCTGAATGTTCATTGGAAGGACTGATGCTGAAGCTGAAACTCCAATACTTTGGCCACCTGATGGGAAGAACTGACTCATTGTAAAAGACCCTGATGCTGGGAAAGATTGAAGGTAGGAGGAGAAGGGGACAATAGAGGATGAGATTGTTGGATGGCATTACCGGCTCAATGGACATGAGTTTGAGTAAACCCCGGGAGTTGGTGATGGACAGGGAGTTCTGGCATGCTGCACTCCATGGGGTCACAAAGAGTCGGACACGACTGAGCGAATGAACTGAACTGAACTGGTCACCAGGTGGCAGTGGAAACTAATTTCTTTGACTGTAAAGCGTGTGCAGTGCCTAACATTTGTAAATCATGCTATTTGTGTGTGTTCTTAAGAGTATGAGGCACGATTTTATAAGCATGAATTTTTCATTTCAATCAATAGTATTGTGCTGAGGTCTCTTCCTGTTCCTTACTCTTCCCTGCCCCCACCCACTCAGCACCTTGTTTTAAAGATCTGTTTACATTATTGTGTGTATATATACTTCATTGCTCTTTATTCTGATATAACACTCCAATGATGGATGCCTCACTGTGTCCATCCCTTCAATCATCACAAATAATTTTGTGATAAAATATCCTCTTATGTGATTTTTATGCACCGGTGTGAGAATTTCTCTAATGACGTAGCCAGGAGTGGGGTCCTTCCCAACCCCACTCATAATACTTATTTATTTTACCTCCTTATCCCTTTTGCTTCATAAATTTTCCCCAAGTTCTTTGTGCTAAAACAGCTGAATCCAGGCATCATCCAAAACTTTTATTATTTATTTATTTATATTTTGCTGCGCTGGGTCTTGGATGTAAGTGGACTTTCTCTAGTTGCGGCAAGAGGGGGCTACACTTTGTTGCAGAGCGCTGGCTCTAGGTGCAAGGGTTTCAGTAGTTGAGGCTCTCAGGCTCTAGAGCACAGGTTCAGTAGTTGTGGCACACAGGCTTAGTTGCTCCACAGCATGTGGAATCTTCCTGGAGCAGGCATTGAACCAGGGAAGTCCATAAACTTTTTTTTGGAACTTACTGACCTGTATTGAAAAGGAACTGTGGACAAAGATTCACCACAAATAATCTGAACAAGTGAGAAAATATAGTTAATATTACTGAAACTTACTAAAAAAAGTTCCAGGACATACAGCCATAAGCTTTAATTAAAGGAACTACTTTACAACTCACAACTCTGTGAGTTGTTTTATTTGTACATCTCCTTGCAAAGTGTGTAGTGCTCTTTGTGATGTTGTTTAAATTTACAAAATAGTACTGTTACTAAGATTTGGATGTCCAAATTGATAATCTTGGATTTTCTTCTACTGAATAAATGTCTCCTGATTCTTTGTGGTAAGAGAGCTGAATTTATGTAACATCCTAAAGGTTTATTACAGGTGATGTCCTAGGAAAACTCTGAAGGTTTCTCAACTGTGTCTCTGTTGACATTTTGGGCCTGATAATTCTTTGTTGTAGGGAGCTGTCCTGTGCATTATAGAATGTTCGACAGTGTCCCTGGCCACTGCCCACTAGATGCCAGTAACATCCCTTCTCCCTGGTTGTGACAACCAAAAATGCTTCCAAATGTTGTCACATGTCCAATGACGGGGGCAAAAACACCTCCAGTAGAGAACCACTGATTTGTGGTAAACAAACTCTGGAATTCACTTGGGACCCTTTTACTAGACTCTCCCTTCCTTTTTGTCAGTTTATTTCAACCCTAACCTCAACTATGGGCTTCCAAGTGGCTGGGTGGTAAAGAATCTGCCTGCCAAGCAAGAGAGGCAGTTTCGATCCCTGGGCCAGGAAGATCCCCTGAAGAAGAAAATGTCAACCCACTTCAGTATTCTTGCCTGGAAAATCCCATGGACAGAGGATTCTGGCGGGTTGCAGTCCATGGGATCACAAAAAGAGTCGGACACGACTTAGCAACAAAGAACAACAATCATCTCAGCTACAGACATGTATTACACGGTCCTTTTAAAAATGTCCACCTCTACTTTCCAACTGGAATAAAGCTCTGCCTGGAGAAATGTACCAGAACTTTTAGTCTCTTAGTGGACTGAACACCAGGCAGTCTTCTCTAGGTTTCCTGGCCTCCCTCTCTCAGACACTACAGTGCACCAGAGGAGGAGGAAGGAGTCAGAATTCTCCTGTGTTCCCTTCCCTGAGGAATTCAGAGGAGCAGGAAGAACCCCACAGTGGCTGACAAGATCTTGAGTCTGGTGACACCAGTCTGCAAAGGGAACAGAAAAGTGGTGTCTGTTTTTTCAATTCTCACCTCCACTCCCCACATCTCTCTAGATCTCCTTTGAAACTTAATTTTTATTTACAGTCCTTGGATGAGCACCCGGAGTGATGACTGTCACCTATATTTCTCAGCACTATAAAATAAGTCTCTGGAAAGTTCTCTGTGGTCAAATAAGTGAGGGCAACACTGCCTATTGAAGCTCTCTCTCGGACACTAGCAATGACCGTCAGTTTATTAAAGGTTTTGAAAAGCTCTTCAGAAGTGTGTGTATGTATGCTCCTCTGTCCATTACTGTTTGAGAAGCACTGCCTTGAAATGAGTGCACTCTCTGACAGGCATGTAAACAAAACCAAATGCAGTTCTGTGTGTGTCTCAGCCAAAGAGCTGACCCAGCCGCCTCCAGGCCAGGCCAGTCAGACAGAACAGGAAGGGAAGGCTGGCGGAGGAAGCAAGTGGCTTCTCTCCTCTCCTCACCCAGCAAGGGCTGACTCAGCAGGTCAGGCTGCAGGCATGTCATCCAGGAGTGAGGACAGGTAATGAGGCCGTACCTGGGGGTCCTTCCTGCCTGGATATCTGCCATGACTGGGAGGCATAATGGGTCTGACTGGGAGGAAGGGAAAGAGCAAGGTTTGGAGGGGAAGCAGATACTTCCCATTGCCCTCCCAGAGACACCGTCTCTGCTCTGGACCAGACAAATGGCCAGCCAGAGAGCCCAGGATTCAGGGCTCTGTATGGAGAACTTTCAGCTTCTTCCTCTTGATCCTCAACATTGCTTAATGGAGGAGATACAGGGAGGGTTCACGGCAGCCTGACCCATAAACAAGCAAAGAAGTTTCAGGGCGAGTGCACCTAGATGCTGAGCAGGTGGCCTAGTTTTGAAATCTCTTTCCTACTGCAGGTCGTGCGCATGTCTGGGTGTCGCCCTGGGCCCTGGTGAGGTGAGCTCTGTGGGCTACAGTGAGACTGCGGGCAGGCCGGGTGAGGGCCTGGGGGAGCTCCTCCCACAGACCAGGCTTGTGATGGGTGGAGGGTTAACTAGACCAGATGGCGGTTAACTAAGGCAGAGGAAACTGAAAATCACAACACTGACAACCACAATGAAGGGTAGCAGAATATGCTACCCCAAAATGAACGCTTTGATAAATTGAGTATTTTGAATTGTAAGCACTTGAGAAATAGCAAAACAAGGAGAGGCTTTCTCTGAACTCTCCTTATTGCCTAAAGATAGATCTTCCAGGAACTTCTTTGGCAGTCCCGTGGTTAAGACACTGCCTTCTAATGCGGGGGTATGGCTTTGATCCCCGGTCAGGGAGCTAAGATCCCACATGCCTTGGGGCCAAAAAGCCAAAACATAAAAAACAAAAACAAAACCAGACGTAATATTGTAACAAAGTCAATAAAGACTTTTAAGAACGGTTCTCAGGGTTCTCTAGTTGTGGTGTGATGCCCTCTCTTGTTTTGGAGTCTGGGCTCTAGGCATGAGGGATCCTCTTGGACCAGGGATCGAACCCATGTCTCCTGCATTGACAGGTAGAATTTTTACCACTTAGATCACCAGAGAAACCCTAAGACTACTTGCTATTCTACCTAAATACTCCAAAGGTGAGTCAGGCAGCAATAGACCAAGATTGGACATGGAGGTAGCATTTGAAGCAGAGGGAAGGGCCCACACAAAGCCCCAAAGGCCCAAAAGGTCCTGGGTGGGAAGAGGGGTCAACTTACATGTCTTCATTCAGTCCTGATGAAGCTGGCCCTATTGTGTTTTCCACTCTCCAGGACACCATTGGGCTTCCCTGGTGGCTCAGATGGTAAAGAATCTGACTGCAATGCAGGAATCCTGGGTTTGATCCCTGGGTTGGGAAAATCCCCTAGAGGAGGGCATGGCAACCCACTCCAGTATTCTTGCCTGGAGAATCCCATGGACAGAGGACCCTGGCAGGCTACAGTCCATGGGGTCACGAAGAGTCAGACACAACTGAACACACACACACATACACGTGCATATATGTACATGTTTCACATAGCTGAGATCATACTGGCTATGAGTTTCTTGCCTTCCTTTTTCACTTGGCAGTACATTATAAGCTCTTACTCGCTTGCTGTGATCATCATTAATATTCCATCCTACCCTTTTATAATTTAGTTAGCCACATCCCTGTAGTGGTTACAGATTTATATCACACTTCAATTGGGAATATATAGAAAATTTGATTATAGAAATGCGATTTCTATACTTTTTGTCTGGAGAATCCCAGGGACGGGGAAGCCTGGTGGGCTGCCGTCTATGGGGTCGCACAGAGCCAGACACGACTGAAGCGACTTAGCAGCAGCAGCAGATCTCGTCTCCTGCACTACTTCCTACATGCTTAATAGGCAAAATTAGCAATGATTCTAACTAAAGAATAATCTGAAGAAATAATTTGAATAGCCTGCCTTTAAGGCTTTCATCCTTCTATGTGATCCCATTTTGCATGTCAGAAACCTCAGTCTTTCTCTTTGCGTCCTTCTTTCTCTCTCTCTTTTTTTGGCCATATCATATAGCTTGTGGGATTTTAGTTCCCCAACCAGGGATTGAACCCAGGCCCCTGGCTGTGAAAGTGCAGCGTCCTAACCACTGGGGAATCCCCACTCTGCATCTTTTCTATAACAAATTCTAACTCCTGCTTCTTTTGTCTTCTCGTGGATATAGAATCAGCCAGGGTCTCAGCAGAAAACTGATAGCTTACTCAAGGCAGACACTAGAGAGTTTCATGGAGGGACTATCTAGAAAGTGCCAGCAAGGCTAGTTTAACACATAAGAAATGGTGAAGCACCCAGACCAGAGATGTGCGAGGGTATTAACACCCTTAGTCCTGAAGGAGCAACAGCAAAATCTGAAGCTTGGAGAGGTGGAAGGATACTGCCATAGCCTCCCTATGGTCTGGCTGAGAGGGACTTAGGGGAGTAAAGACTCTGACATCTCTCTCCAGCTGCCTTCTACCTGTTTCCAGTGCCTCCCATTAACCTGACTGAATGGGAAGACAGGGAACAGGTATTCTGCAGAGGTCAACCTCCCAGTGCACAGAGGGTGTGGCATACAGCGAACAATGGATTTGAAGGGGCAAATGAACGATAACTATCCTGCATGATTTGCGCCAAAGAGGAAAACACAAAAGTGTAAACAAGCACATTAATACTTTCCAAATCATATCTATTATTGGACTTCCAAGTTGCTTCTTATTTTCACTTTTATAAATAATGTTGTCTCAAACAGGGACATCTCTCAAACTCTAAATCTTCTACTGAAGTTAATATATGATGAGAAGAGGTGCAGTCTCTCTCAGAGTCAGACTCTATTGTTAAGTCTTTCTTGCTCAATATATATATATATATGTTTTTTTTTTTTTGTGGGAGATGGGGGGTGCCCACAAGGCTTATGGAATCTTAGTTTCCTAACCAGTGATTGAACCTGGGGTCCTCAGCAGTGAGAACAGAGTCCTCGTTAAGAATTCCCAAGTTAAGTCTCTTTTGTTTATAAGCTACAGAAACACACTAGAGCTAGATTACAGTGAAAAAATAAAAGAGTTGCTTCCCTAATGGTCCAGTAGTTGAGAATCTGCCTTGCAATGCAAGGGACACCAGCTTGATCCCTGGTCTGGAAAGATCTCACATGCCTCAGAGCGATCAAGCCCGGGGGCTACAACTACTGAGTCAGTACTCTAGAGCCTGCAAGCTCCAACCAGAGAAAGCCAGCATAGCAACGGAAACCCACTCCAGACAACAGATAAATCTTTTGAAAAAAAAAAGTGGAAAAAAAGGGCAACCTTAATTATCAGGACTATTAGGATACTAGGGAGTCTTCGGAGGTCCAGTGGACTTCAGGAGTAAAGGAACAGCGGCTCCAAAGAGCAGCCGCTCTGCCTAGGGCTGAGGGATTGCATCTGAGGCAGCCCCCACTCCCATCCCACGCTCAAAGCTGAGATCCAGACTTTGTAGGTCCAGACTATGTGCAGCTGGGTTCATGGGATGGTAGAGATGTCACTATGGTGCTGTAATGGCAGAATGTGCTGGAAATCCACCCTCTAGAGTGCTTGGATTGCATTCACGGGGGTCCCACCTCTACAAAACCGCCTGCAGCAGTAGCGCCAGAGGAAGCTGGGGCGTTTGGATGATGCTGGCCACTAGGTGCTGTAGGAGCTGGATGCCAAAGAAACCATCTGTCCTGCAGGAAGCTGATATAGGAGAAGTTGCTTGCATTGCAGGCGCTGGATACCAGAGAAACAGTCTAGGTTGTAGGAACCAGGCGCTGCTTGCCACAGGGGCGTGCTGAGCAGAGCACACCGCAATCAGGAAGGAAAATTCCCTCCCACAGTGTCTCTCCAGTGCCCTCTACTGGACAAAGACAAAGTTGAACACCCATCAGCTGGCAGGGGAAAATAATTGAGATGATCCACTACATTTTTGCAGCACAGACAATGAAGATTCAATTTGAAGTTGAGAGACAATAGATTGAGAAGTAGCACGATCCCAGGTCCATATACCCAGAGGAGGAACGATGACTGATCTAGCCAGTGCTATCCCTGGGTGGGTCAGTCACCTGTGCTGAAAATGGAACTGCATTCATAAAAAGAGAAGCAATAAGCATGGACAGGCAGGTGCAAGAAAGCTAACTGATCACCAAGCAGCCTTGGCTCTCCAGGGAAGAGAAACACCCATCTCAGTTGCTAGAGAAATTGCCTGTCCAACACATCAGGGACATTCCATCAAGCCTCACCATGGTTTGAAAAGATACTCCTCAAGACTACCCGTTTTATTTTATTCAAACATGCAGCTCACCAAGAAACCTGATGTCTCTTCCTGCCTAACCAAAACCAGATGAGAGATAGACTTGAGTGGTGGCTACATATTCTGCTGTTTGAAAAGGGATATCATCCACCATAATCTAATAAATCAGTGTTTGATGTTAACAGCGTGGGTGTCATTAGAGAAAGTTGACAGACCAAGATTCTGCTTTCATGTGGTACAGTAAGAAGTCAGATTCTCACCCTGAGGAGCTAAGAACCAGGTTTTGGACTCAAGGGACTCAAACAGGGTGTTCTTCTGAAGGACCTGCAGCCTACACCCTAGACGACATCGCTGCTAGCACATTCCCCAAAGAGAAACCCTGCAGAACATATAATTGTGTATGGATAAGTCGTATTCTATTAATATAAATACCCAACCAACAATCATTCTTTAGTTCCTGGACTTTTGGGCTGTTTCCAGTCTTTCACTAATATGTGTAACCCAGGGATAAATATCCTTATATTCAGTGTTCTTTTTGCTATTGTTTTGTTTATTATTATTTATTTTTGTATTTCAAGTGATTCCTTTAGGATAGATAGTCAGAATTGGAAATAAATTTGTATCAGATCACATCCTCCTCTTTTGGGAGGGATAGCATGAATGTTTTACAGACACTTGAGACTTACATACTGCCCAATGATTTCAGAAATGTACCAAATACAGTCCTACCAGAGGCCATTTCAGGACATCCTGACTTGGACGATTACATTTTGAAATGTGTGTATCTGTGTGCACGCATACGTAAGAAATCTTGCTTTCTTCACGCTTCTTTAGTTATTATTGGGGTTGGATATTCATCCCACATTTGTCCTCTTTTGAGAGCATTCTGTTCAAGTCATTCACAATTGAAAAGTATTTTATTTTATCTTGGGGGAATTTCATGTCCCAGATTCTCCATCCTGTCCTCTTTTCCCACCTGTAAATCCTTTGGAAATTTCCCTCTGAATTCAAGTTCCTTTGGCATAGGAGGATGTGCTTGGGTGGATAAGAGCTTCTTTGGGGCTGGAAACAAGTGTATGGAAGTCTGAAGTCTGCAAAGCCTGCTGAACTTTCATCCCCAGTTGGAGAGTTTTCAAAGGGAAGGAACTGGTCTCTATGTAATCTTCTTTTCACTTTCCATTTTTAAGCACTCCAGAGGGGCCCTGGGTGATTTTTCTTCTTCCTGCAAATTGAATCTCTAAATAAACTATATCCCTCTTAGGAGCCTAAGACATATTTAGAGGAAATGTGTCATTTGGAGTGCTTTTTTGTGAAGTCATGTGAGGAATTATCAGAGCGAGAATGTCCTCACCACCTTCTGAGCTCTGCACCTTCTTTGGCGCAGAGGCAGGAGGAAAACTTTCTCTTCTTCCTCCTCCTGCTCCTTTTCCTCTCTGAGCCTGACACAGAGAACATGGCCTGCCCTGAGTGCACACAGGTGGGGAGTAAGTGGCAAGCCTAAGATAGTCGTGTTGAAGTAAGAGTGGCCTGTGTGGGAGTGTGAGAGGTGATGTAATTCATTCACATGGGGAGTGAGGCTGAGCAATGATATTTAAGAGAGCTTTGGAGAGGAGGGGTCATTTGTGGTCACCTTAAATGATAAATAGGGTTTGGAAATATGGTAAAAGAGTCAACTAAGTTTCTATCAGTTTCTACTGTGGCTTCACTGGTACCACCAGGAAGCTGGTTCTCTGGGTTGGTGCCAGAGACAGTTATCCATTCATCCACCCACCATCCATCCATTATTCGTCCAGCCATGCACGCATGCATACATCATCTTACATTTTATTCATTCATTTATTCTTTCTTCCAATGCTCCTTCCGTCCTTCCATCCATTCTTTTTTTTTTTTTTAATGTGGCTCATTTTGAAAGTCTTTATTGAATTTGTTACAATATTGCTTGTTTTGTTTTTGGCCATGAGGCATGTGGTGTCTTAGCTCCCTGACCAGAGATTGAACCCACACTCCCTGCATTGGAAGGTGAAGTCTTAACCACTGGACCACCAGGGAAGTCCCTTTCTGTTCCTTCTTACATTATCTATCAAGGCCCTACTCTCTGCAGCATGCTGAAGGCACAAATATTAAGAAAGATGTTAGCTTTCAAGGAGAACATAGTCTAGTATTTAGCTGGACAACTTAAAAATAGATCATAATATTGTACTATAAGTCCATGCTATAGGAGTTTGTTTAAAATACGCCTGTATACATCCCTTTTTCCTGTAAAGCCTTACCAGACCATTCAGTCTAAAATAGGTTCTTGTATACATACCAGCCCAGGGGAACTACCAGGAAGGTGGTATTTCTCAGGACGAGGTTCATCCATTGCACTCTGGGTATGTTGATTGTTGAGATTTCCACAAACGTGATGTTACCAAATCCAAGCTTGGTTTACTTGCCCCTTGACAGGCCAATTAACCGAGAGCCTGGCTGACTGAGAAGATGGCAAACTGATGTCTCAAAATAACCATCTTGTTGGATCTGGATACCAGGTTCTTTTATAGGACAGAGAGGAGGAGGAATTGAGGAAGTAAAAATCATTATCTTGTAGATATCTCCTGGAATGGCCACTCTTACTTCAACACAACTGTGTTAGGCTTGCCACTTACTCACCACCTGTTTGCACTCAGGGCAGGCCATGTTCTTTGTGTCAGACTCAGAGAGGAAAAGGAGGGGATGTGGAGCAGGGTTTCCTGAGGCAGGTCACTATGTATGATTACAATAAAAAAAGCGTTGAAAAACAAAGGTTAAAGTCAAACAAACAGGGACTTCCCTGGTAGTTCAGTGGCTAAAATTGCACACTCCTGATGCAGGGGGCCAGAGTTCGATCCCTGGTCAGGGAACTAGAGCCCACACATCACAACTAAAGATTCTACATGCCATAATAAAGATTGAAGATCTCAAGTGCCCCAATGAAGACTCAGCACAGCCAAATAAATAAATAAAAATATTTTTTTTTAAAGTCAAAGAAACAGATCCATTATGGAGTCAGAATTGGTTCTTCTCTGCAACACTGGGAAACCCAGTTGCATAATTTGTGATAGTGATCTCAGGTGGCCTTGGCCTGCAGAGGCTTGAAGCAGGGTGTTCCGGCCAGAGATTAAGGATGAGTCTCAGCAGTGAGAGCGCCACATTCTAGGCACTAGACCCGTGGTCATTGACAAGGCCTTGGTTCCTCGGTTTTGCAGAAAAGAATTCCCACAAAGATGAAAAGTAGTGAGGCAAGCAAAGTGTTTATCAGGAGGAAAAGAGTACAGTACATGTGGATAGACACACGGGGTAAGGGGGGACTCAGAGAGAAAGTCGTGGCCTCGTTGTAGTTTGAATCACGTTTATGGGGCATGTGTTTCAGGTTTCCTTTGCCCAATCATTCTGATTTGCCTGGTTCTGAGTCCATATTTGGTACTTCTCAGGATGCAACCCACTCCAGTGTTCTTGCCTGGAGAATCCCAGGGACAGGGGAGCCTGGTGGGCTGCCATCTATGGGGTCGCACAAAGTCGGACACGACTGAAGGGACTTAGCAGCAGCAGGATTCTCTCATGTGTGTGTGTGTGTGTGTGTGTACTTCTCTCAGCCAAGATGGATTCCACCCAACAGGCCTTTGGGTAGATTAGGTGTCACTCCCCTTTTGATAGGAGAAGGCAATGGCAACCCACTCCAGTACTCTTGCCTGAAAAATCCCATGGACTGAGGAGCCTGGTAGGCTATTGTCCATTGGATCGTGAAGAGTTGGACACGACTGAACGACTTCACTTTCACTTTTCACTTTCATGCATTGGAGAAGGAAATGGCAACCCACTCCAGTGTTCTTGCCTGGAGAATCCCAGGGACGGGGGAGCCTGGTGGGCTGCTGTCTATGGGGTCGCACAGAGTTGGACACGACTGAAGCGACTTAGCAGCAGTAGCCCCTTTTGATGTTCAAGGAGCTTTCTAGCGGTGAAGGTTTCCTTGACTTCAAGAATGAGAAATATGTGGTCTCTTATCTTCTATCTGGGCAGGGCCCAGCCTCCCTTCTGGATTGTCCTGCTACTGATATTTTGGAATTTCTGTCCACAGGGAATGAACTCAAATTGCTTTCCCTGGGGAGGGTGGTGGTGGTGGGGGGGGATCTACCTCCTGTCTCAGTAGTGGGGCAGCTGCAAGAAGAGTAGATCCCTACACCAAAGCTCCAAAACCTTCAAGTTAAAGGGACTATAACTGGATTCATTCCTATATTCAGCACAAAAGTCTCAACAACACCTTTCTCTCTCAAGGCTGTGACCTTGAAACAGCTCCCACTGTGGGAAAGTAGGCCCAGCGAACATGCCAAAGATAGAGGGTGGGGGAGAAGCCTGCCACTGCTTTGGGTCCAGCTGGAAGGTCAATCAGGGGTCATGCCCTCTCCATTCCTCCTCCAACACCACTCCAGACCAGTATAGAGGCAGAAACTCTGGAATCAGCAGTCTGTGCTTTAACAGGCCTTCTGGGTGATTCTGATGCATGCTGAAGTTTTCAAATACTGTACCAAAGTGATAAATGGACATTCTCATCTATCTTGGACATCTATGCACAGAGACAAGAGAAATTATGTCTGGACTGGGAAATTCGTCATGGAGACAGTGACAGTTTATAGGAAGCCCCAGGCTAGATAAGCGAAAAGCAATTCAGGCAAAGTACTGTGTACCCAAAGGCACACAGGCATGGATTAGCCTGGCCTTTGGAGGGATCTACCAGTCATTCTGTGGGATGGTCCCTGGCAAGGCAGGGAGATGAGCATGCAGAGGCAGGCAGGGGCCTTGAATATCATGTTTCAAGCGGCGAGGTAACACGGTACCCATTTCCCCTCTCCACGGCTGTCCAGACTGGCCTGAGTCAGACTTTGGTGGACCCATTTCCCGTCCCTGCCTGCCTTTCTCCTCGCTCTTCTCCCAATTCTCTCACCTCCTCCCTTCCCCTGGGGGTGGGACGACGGTCGGGTTTCCAGGCCAACCCCACCTCCCTCTCCTCCCCCATCCGGCCAACTCGCTGATGTCAGCCAGGCCGGGCGTGTCTGGCTTGCGGCTTTGGAGGCTGGCCTGGCTGGGCCTCCCGGCTTTGGGGGAAAATCCAGGGTGAGGGTCTGTGGGCAGGGTGCTGGGCAGGGTGCCGCGCAGGCGCACCTGCTGAAGGACGCAGCGGGGCTTTCAGAGCTGAAGAGAAAGAGTGCCTACCTCTGGAGACACCTTGTTTCCGAGGGAGGGGTCTATGATGTCAGTGTCGGTTGCTCAAGACCCAGGCTGGCGTCACTCAGCACCACAGCCTGGGGAATTGGCTCCCAGACTGCGCCCTCTTCTCCCTGACCTACCGAGCTAGTGACTCACAGCGGGTCTGGTCTCCTAAGCCCTCAACACAAGATACCTGAAGGTGATGAAGGGTGATAACAGCTTCCTAACAATCGGTACTGTTTACCGAGCACTTAGATTGCTGGCAATGAGTCACCTACTCCTTGTAGTTCTCAACTTTATGCCAACCAGTGCCAGTTTCTTATAATACTTTTAAGTGTCACTCAGCGTTCATAGATAATGTAACCAACCTACCTGGCAGTTTCCTAATATTAAACCATAAAATGCCACAATTACTGTAAGTGAAAGTGTGAAAGTGTAAGTGTTAAGTTACTTATTTGTGTCCAACCCTTTGCAACCCCATGGACTATAGCCCATCAGCCCCTATGTGTGCCATGGAATTCTCCAGGCAAAAATACTGGAGTGGGTAGCCATTATCTTCTCCAGGGGCTCTTCCTGACCCAGAGATTGAACCCAGGTCTCCTGCATTGTAGGCAGATTCTTTACCATCTGAGCCACCGGTGAAAGTCGCACAGTCATGTCCAACTCTTTACGACCCCGTGGACTATACATGGGAGAAGGCAATGGCGCCCGGCTCCAGTACTCTTGCCTGGAAAATCCCATGGACGAAGGAGCCTGGTAGGCTGCAGTCCATGGGGTTGCTAAGAGTCGGACACAACTGAGCGACTTCACTTTCACTTTTCACTTTCATGCATTGGAGGAGGAAATGGCAACCCACTCCAGTGTTCTTGCCTGGAGAATCCCAGGGATGGCGGGGCCTGGTGGGCTGCCGTCTATGGGGTCACACAGAGTCGGACACAACTGAAGTGACTTAGCAGCAGCAGTAGCAGCAGCAGGACTATACATACAGTCCATGGAATTCTCTAGGCCAGAACAGAGTGGGTAGCCTTTCCCTTCTCCAGGAGATCTTCCCAAACCAGGGATCAAACCTAGATCTCCTGCATTGCAGGCAGATTCTTTACCAGCTGAGCCACAAGGAAGCCCTTATGAGAACTGCCAAGAAGGAAAAAAAGTTTTTCTTCTACCCTTCTCAGCTCTTCTGACTAGTCTGAAAGTTAAATTTACATGAGACAGACTAACAGGAAAAAATCAAATGTAATCACTTAGGTTCAAGAAATCCACATTAACATGAGAGATTCCAAAGACACACAAAAATAGCATATATAAGTCATTCTGGGCTAAAGAGAAGGGGGCGCTGCCCAGGACTTCAAAGGGAAGGAAGGCAATTTATAGAAGATGAAAAAAGAGCAAATGTTTAGTAAACAAATGTTTGCTGGGCCATGTAGAAACAATACTCACAGAAAACTAGTCAATCTAATCACACTAGGACCACAGCCTTATCTAACTCAATGAAACTAAGCCATGCCCGTGGGGCAACCCAAGATGGGCGGGTCATGGTGGAGAGATCTGACAGAATGTGGTCCACTGGAGAAGGGAATGGCAAACCACTTCAGTATTCTTGCCTTGAGAACCCCATGAACAGTATGAAAAGGCAAAATGATAGGATACTGAAAGAAAAACTCCCCAGGTCAGTAGGTACCCAATATGCTACTGGAGATCAGTGGAGAAATAACTCCAGAAAGAATGAAGGGATGGAGCCAAAGCAAAAACAATACCCAGCTGTGGATGTGACTGGTGATAGAAGCAAGGTCTGATGCTGTAAAGAGCAATATTGCATAGGAACCTGGAATGTCAGGTCCATGAATCAAGGCAAATTGGAAGTGGGCAAACAGGAGATGGCAAGAGTGAATGTTGACATTCTAGGAATCAGCAAACAGAAATGGACGGAAATGGGTGAATTTAACTCAAATGACCATTACATCTACTACTGCGGGCAGGAATCCCTCAGAGAAATGGAGTGGCCATCATGGTCAACAAAAGAGTCCGAAATGCAGTACTTGGATGCAATCTCAAAAATGACAGAATGATCTCTGTTCATTTCCAAGGCAAACCATTCAATATTACAGTAATCCAAGTCTATGCCCCAACCAGTAATGCTGAAGAAGCTGAAGTTGAACGGTTCTATGAAGACCTACAAGACCTTTTAGAACTAACACCCAAAAAAGATGTCCTTTTCATTATAGGGGACTGGAATGCAAAAGTAGGAAGTCAAGAAACACCTGAAGTAACAGGCAAATTTGGCCTTGGAATACGGAATGAAGCAGGGCAAAGACTAATAGAGTTTTGCCAAGAAAATGCACTGGTCATAGCAAACACCCTCTTCCAACAACACAAGAGAAGACTCTACACATGGACATCACCAGATGGTCAACACCGAAATCAGATTGATTATATTCTTTGCAGCCAAAGATGGAGAAGCTCTATACAGTCAGCAAAAACAAGACCAGGAGCTGACTGTGGCTCAGACCATGAACTCCTTATTACCAAATTCAGACTTAAATTGAAGAAAGTAGGGAAAACCACTAGACCATTCAGGTATGACCTAAATCAAATCCCTTATGATTATACAGTGGAAGTGAGAAATAGATTTAAGGGCCTAGATCTGATAGATAGAGTGCCTGATGAGCTATGGAATGAGGTTTGTGACATTGTACAGGAGACAGGGATCAAGACCATCCCCATGGAAAAGAAATGCAAAAAAGCAAAATGGCTGTCTGGGGAGGCCTTACAAATAGCTGTGAAAAGAAGAGAAGCGAAAAGCAAAGGAGAAAAGGAAAGATATAAACATCTGAATGCAGAGTTCCAAAGAATAGCAAGAAGAGATAAGAAAGCCTTCTTCAGTGATCAATGCAAAGAAATAGAGGAAAACAACAGAATGGGAAAGATGAGAGATCTCTTCAAGAAAATCAGAGATACCAAGGGAACATTTCATGCAAAGATGGGCTCGATAAAGGACAGAAATGGTATGGACCTAACAGAAGCAGAAGATATTAAGAAGAGGTGGCAAGAATACACAGAAGAACTGTACAAAAAAGATCTTTCATGTCCCAGATAATCACGATGGTGTGATCACTGACCTAGAGCCAGACATCCTGGAATGTGAAGTCAAGTGGGCCTTAGAAAGCATCACTACGAGCAAAGCTAGTGGAGGTGATGGAATTCCAGTGGAGCTATTCCAAATCCTGAAAGATGATGCTGTGCAAGTGCTGCACTCAATATGCCAGCAAATTTGGAAAACTCAGCAGTGGCCACAGGACTGGAAAAGATCAGTTTGCATTCCAATCCCAAAGAAAGGCAATGCCAAAGAATGCTCAAACTACTGCACAATTGCACTCATCTCACACGCTAGTAAAGTAATGCTCAAAATTCTCCAAGGCAGGCTTCAGCAATATGTGAACCGTGAACTTCCTGACGTTCAAGCTGGTTTTAGAAAAGGCAGAGGAACCAGAGATCAAATTGCCAACATTTGCTGGATCATGGAAAAAGCAAGAGAGTTCCAGAAAAACATCTATTTCTGCTTTATTGACTATGCCAAAGCCTTTGACTGTGTGGATCACAATACACTGTGGAAAATTCTGAAAGAGATGGGAATACCAGACCACCTGGTCTGCCTCTTGAGAAATCTGTATGCAGGTCAGGAAGCAACAGTTAGAACTAGGACTTCTCATTAGCCATTCCCATTTGCAAGGAAGGTTGGGAAAGTGTTTTTATTACCCAGATACATGCTGCCCCCAACATGGGAGTAAGGAAGGTGGCATAAAGGCTATTAGGATAAAAGTTACATTCCTTGCCAAAAGGGGCATGAATGAAAGGGAAGAATGCATATACAGATCATATTCAGTGTCAAGCCTTCTTGGAACTGTTTTGTGTTTCTCCCCATGCAATAGTTCAGTAAGGAGTAGAAGAGTCTGGACAGGAAGGAATGGTCCCTGGTAGGCTGCTTTCAGGGAAAGGAAAGAGCTTCTTTCTAATGTAATAGCTAGGGCCCAAAATGTGGGGAGGTTAGATACTAGGCTCCTCAGCTGGTCTAACTCAGCTGGAGCTTTGCTTTAGGAAAGGAGCTTTCCTTTGTTCCAGAGGATGCTGCTTCATGATGGTGTTGTCATCACTCAACACTCTTCTTCCTGCCTGGGACGCTTTCCCTCCTCGACATGCTAATTCCCCTGTTCTTCTACCCAACTCCTGCCCCATCCTTCAGTTCTCAGCTTATATGTTCTCACAACCCTGTGATATGTTCTGTAGGGGAGCAAAATTTGCCACCCCAGAATATGTCTCTTTGGCAAGAGGAAGGAACAAAAGACTTGAGAAGTGTTTTCTTTTCACCTCCCTGCTAACTGTCTAAAAAGAATTCAGAGAGAGAGCCTTCTCCAGGAAGGGAACTACCACCAGAGATATATCTACATTATAATACAAACTAGGTGTGGTACTCGGGGTGGAAACTGGCAAAATCTGTTAAAATTCTTCTTCTCTGTGTCCCATTGTTTCTACAGATCAGATCAGATCAGTCGCTCAGTCATGTCCGACTCTTTACCACCCCATGAATCGCAGAACACCAGGCCTCCCTGTCCATCACCAACTCCCGGAGTTCACTGAGACTCACGTCCATCAAGTCAGTGATGCCATCCAGCCATCTCATCCTCTGTCGTCCCCTACTCCTCCTGCCCCCAATCCCTCCCAGCATTAGAGTCTTTCGAATGAGTCAACACTTCGCATGAGGTGGCCAAAGTACTGGAGTTTCAGCTTTAGCATCATTCCTTCCAAAGAAATCCCAGGGCTGATCTCCTTTAGAATGGACTGGTTGAATCTCCTTGCAGTCCAGGGGACTCTCAAGAGTCTTCTCCAACACCACAGTTCAAAAGCATCAATTCTTTGGCACTCAGCCTTCTTCACAGTCCAACTCTCACATAGCCTTGACTAGACGAACCTTTGTTGGCAAAGTAATGTCTCTGCTTTTGAATATGCTATCTAGGTTGGTCATAACTGTCCTTCCAAGGAGTAAGCGTCTTAATTTCATGGCTGCAGTCACCATCTGTAGTGATTTTGGAGCCCAGAAAAATAAAGTCTGACACTGTTTCCACTGTTTCCCCATCTATTTCCCATGACGTGATGGGATGCCATGATCTTCGTTTTCTGAATGTTGAGCTTTAAGCCAACTTTTTCACTCTCCACTTTCACCTTCATCAGGAGGCTTTTTGGTTCCTCTTCACTTTCTGCCATAAGGGTGGTGTCATCTGCATATCTGAGGTTATTGATAATTTCTCCCGGCAATCTTGATTCCAGCTTGTGTTTCTTCCAGCCCAGCGTTTCTCATGATGTACTCTGCATAGAAGTTAAATAAACAGGGTGACAATATACAGCCTTGATGAACTCCTTTTCCTATTTGGAACCAGTCTGTTGTTCCATGTCCAGTTCTAACTGTTGCTTCCTGACCTGCATACAAATTTCTCAAGAGGCAGATCAGGTGGTCTGGTATTCCCACCTCTTTCAGAATTTTCCACAGTGTATTGTGATCCACACAGTCAAAGGCTTTGGCATAGTCAATAAAGCAGAAATAGATGTTTTTCTGGAACTCTCTTGCTTTTTCCATGATCCAGCAAATGTTGGCAATTTGATCTCTGGTTCCTCTGCCTTTTCTAAAACCAGCTTGAACGTCAGGAAGTTCACGGTTCACATATTGCTGAAGCCTGCCTTGGAGAATTTTGAGCATTACTTTACTAGCGTGTGAGATGAGTGCAATTGTGCAGTAGTTTGAGCATTCTTTGGCATTGCCTTTCTTTGGGATTGGAATGCAAACTGATCTTTTCCAGTCCTGTGGCCACTGCTGAGTTTTCCAAATTTGCTGGCATATTGAGTGCAGCACTTGCACAGCATCATCTTTCAGGATTTGGAATAGCTCCACTGGAATTCTATCACCTCCACTAGCTTTGCTCGTAGTGATGCTTTCTAAGGCCCACTTGACTTCACATTCCAGGATGTCTGGCTCTAGGTCAGTGATCACACCATCGTGATTATCTGGGACATGAAAGATCTTTTTTGTACAGTTCTTCTGTGTATTCTTGCCACCTCTTCTTAATATCTTCTGCTTCTGTTAGGTCCATACCATTTCTGTCCTTTATCGAGCCCATCTTTGCATGAAATGTTCCCTTGGTATCTCTGATTTTCTTGAAGAGATCTCTCATCTTTCCCATTCTGTTGTTTTCCTCTATTTCTTTGCATTGATCACTGAAGAAGGCTTTCTTATCTCTTCTTGCTATTCTTTGGAACTCTGCATTCAGATGTTTATATCTTTCCTTTTCTCCTTTGCTTTTCGCTTCTCTTCTTTTCACAGCTATTTGTAAGGCCTCCCCAGACAGCCATTTTGCTTTTTTGCATTTCTTTTCCATGGGGATGGTCTTGATCCCTGTCTCCTGTACAATGTCACAAACCTCATTCCATAGCTCATCAGGCACTCTATCTATCAGATCTAGGCCCTTAAATCTATTTCTCACTTCCACTGTATAATCATAAGGGATTTGATTTAGGTCATACCTGAATGGTCTAGTGGTTTTCCCTACTTTCTTCAATTTAAGTCTGAATTTGGTAATAAGGAGTTCATGGTCTGAGCCACAGTCAGCTCCTGGTCTTGTTTTTGCTGACTGTATAGAGCTTCTCCATCTTTGGCTGCAAAGAATATAATCAATCTGATTTCGGTGTTGACCATCTGGTGATGTCCATGTGTAGAGTCTTCTCTTGTGTTGTTGGAAGAGGGTGTTTGCTATGACCAGTGCATTTTCTTGGCAAAACTCTATTAGTCTTTGCCCTGCTTCATTCCGTATTCCAAGGCCAAATTTGCCTGTTACTCCAGGTGTTTCTATCCCATGGACGAAGGAGCCTGGTAGGCTGCAGTCCATGGGGTCGCTGGGAGTTGGACACGACTGAACGACTTCACTTTCACTTTTCACTTTCATGCATTGGAGAAGGAAATGGCAACCCACTCCAGTGTTCTTGCCTGGAGAATCCCAGGGATGGGGGAGCCTGGTGGGCTGCCGTCTACGGGGTCGCACAGATTCCGGCACGACTGAAGTGACTAGCAGTAGCCAGGTGTTTCTTGACTTCCTACTTTTGCATTCCAGTCTACTTTTTGCATACATGTCAAGGCTGTATATCGTCACCCTGCTTATTTAACTTCTATGCAGAGTACATCATGAGAAACGCTGGACTGGAAGAAACACAAGCTGGAATCAAGATTGCTGCAAGAAATTATCAATAACTTCAGATATGCAGATGACACCATCTTTATGGCAGAAAGTGAAGAGGAACTAAAAAGCCTCTTGATGAAAGTGAAAGAGGAGAGTGAAAAAGTTGGTTTAAAACTCAACATTCAGAAAACGAAGATCATGGCATCCGGTCCCATCCCTTCATGGGAAATAGATGGGGAAACAGTGGAAACAGTGTCAGACTTTAATTTTTTTGGCTCCAAAATCACTGCAGATTGTGACTGCAGCCATGAAATTAAAAGACGCTTACTCCTTGGAAGGACAGTTATGACCAACCTAGATAGCATATTCAAAAGCAGAGACATTACTTTGCCAACAAAGGTCTGGCTAGTCAAGGCTATCGTTTTTCCTGTGGTCATGTATGGATGTGAAAGTTGGACTGTGAAGAAGGCTGAGCACCAAAGAATTGATGCTTTTGAACTGTGGTGTTGGAGAAGACTCTTGAGAGTCCCTTGGACTGCAAGGAGATCCAACCAGTCCATTCTGAAGGAGATCAGCCCTGGGATTTCTTTGGAAGGAATGATGCTAAAGCTGAAACTCCAGTACTTTGGCCACCTCATGGGAAGAGTTGACTCATTGGAAAAGACTCTGATGCTGGGAGGGATTGGGGGCAGAAGGAGAAGGGGACAACAGAGGATGAGATGGCTGGATGGCATCACTGACTTGATGGACGTGAGTCTGAGTGAACTCCGGGAATTGGTGTTGGATAGGGAGGCCTGGTGTGCTGTGATTCACGGGGTCGTAAAGAGTTGGACACGACTGAGCGACTGAACTGAACTGAATGAGAAGTCAGTGGAAGTGACTGGGTGGGGTTTTGAGAAAGCTATTCAAAGGAGTAAACTTAGCAAGGTCTCCTTTTCAGTTTCTCCCTATTCTTCTTCTTTGTCCCTTGGACATGAATTTGATGGGTGGAGCTCTGCCTGGAGTCATTTCTCGTGCATGAAGTGATCTTGAAGATTGATGTCATGTACCAAGGATGGCAGAGCAGATGACCAATTTCAGCTTCTGAGACCTTCTATAGTCCCCATACCAGCTTGACCTGCCTGAAGACAGTTTATCATGTAAGAGGAAAATAAGTCCCTATCTTATATGCGTGCCTGCATGCTCAATTGTGTTCTACTTTTTGCAACCCTATGGATTGTAGCCAGCCAAGCTCCTATGTCTATAGGATTTTCCAGAAAGAATACTGGGAGTATATTGCCATTCCCTCCTCCAGGGGATCTTCCTGACCCAGGGATTGAACACAAGTCTCCTGTGTCTCCTGCACTGGCAAGCAGACTCTTTACCACTGAGCCACCTGGGAATACATCTTACATAGGCCATTGCTGTTTTGAATCTCTTACCAGGGACTGGACAAAACTCTTCATTGGTATAACTCTGAAAGCACTCTCATAATTCAATTTTTCTCCACTAAATAGTTCTCAAGTCATCCATTCATTTATTCACTCAAGCACTCTCTGATTGAAAATAACCCCATATTCTAGAATCAGATGAGATTTATGTAGGTATAAATGTGAGCATATGTGTGCTCAGTTGTGTCCACTCTTAGCGACCCTATGGACTTTAGCCCATCAGGCTTCTATGTCCATGGGATTCTCCAGGCAAGAATACTGCAGTGGATTGCCATTTTTCTCCTTCAGGGGATCTTCCTGACCCAGGGATCGAATTTGCATCTCCTGCATCTTCCGAATTGCAGGCGGATTCTTTACCACTGAACCAACTGGGAATACACCATGTGGATATAAAAGGGCATTGTAAATACCAAAGCATTAAACATACATTAGATTGTGTTGTTAAATATTTTATTTAATATTGTGATTTGTTGTTGCTCAATTAAGGAGATTCTAGTGTATAGCAATTTGGAGACTGCTGCACACTAATTCTAGTGTGTAGCAATTTGCTAGAGGGAAATTCCCATTGTTAAGTGATGGGAAACGCCCATTAAGTGGTGTGAAATTTAGTGCTATTTCATGTTGTAAAAAGAAGCAATTCAGTAGCTCGGTCGTGTCCAACTCTTTGTAACCCCATGAACTGCAGCACGCCAGGCTTCCCTGTCCATCACCAACTCCCAGAACTTGCTCAAACTCATGTCCGTCAATTCACTGATGCCATCCAACCATTTCATCTTCTGCCGTCCCCTTCTCTTCCTGCCTTTAATCTTTCCCAGCATCAGGGTCTTTTCCAATGAGTCAGTTCTTCCCATCAGGTGGCCAAAGTATCAGAGCTTCAGCTTCAGCATCAGTCCTTCCAATAAATATTCAGGACTGATTTCCTTTAGGATTACTGGTTTGATCTCCTTGCAGTCCAAGAGACTCTCAAGAATCTTCTCCAACACCACAGTTCACAAGCATCAATTCTTCAGTGCTCAGCTTTTTTTATGGTCCAGTTCTCACATCCATATATGACTACTGGAAAAACCATAGCTTTGACTAGATGGACTTCTGTTGGCAAAGTAATGTCTCTGCTTTTTAATATGCTGTCTAGGTTGGTCATAGCTTTGCTTCCAAGGAGCAAGCGTCTTTTAATTTCATGGCTGCAGTCACCATCTGGAGTGATTTTGGAGCCCAAGAAAATAAAGTCTGTCACTGTTTCCGTTGTTTCCCCATCTATTTGCCATGAAGTGATGGGACCAGATGCCATGATTTTCATTTTTTGAATGTTCAGTTTTAAGCCAACTCTTTCA
The DNA here is from genome assembly GCF_003369695.1 of Bos indicus x Bos taurus. Taxonomy (NCBI): domain Eukaryota; kingdom Metazoa; phylum Chordata; class Mammalia; order Artiodactyla; family Bovidae; genus Bos; species Bos indicus x Bos taurus. The sequence goes on along the minus strand of NC_040083.1, from coordinate 74,931,755 downwards.
CGCTCCTCTTTCACTTTCATCAAGAGGCTCTTAAGTTCCTCTTCGCTTTCTTCTATAAGAGTGGTGTCACCTGCATATCTGAGGTTATTGATATTTCTCCTGGAAATCTTGATTCCAGCTTGTGGTTCATCCAGCCCAGCATTTTGCATGATGTACTCTGCATGTAAGTTAAATATACAGCCTTGACATATTCTTTTCCTATTTGGAACCAGTCTGTTGTTCCATGCCAGTTATAAGTGTTGCTTCTTGACCTGCATACAGATTTCTCAGGAGGCAGGTAAGGTAGTCTAGTATTCCCACCTCTTAAATAATTTTCCAGTTTGTTGCGATCCACACAGTCAAAGGATTTGGCATAGTCAATAAAACAGAAGTAGATGTTTTTCTGGAATTCTCTTGCTTTTTCTATGATCCAATGGATGTTGGCAATTTGATCTCTTACAGTCCATGGAATTCTCCAGGCCAGAATACTGGAGCGGGTAGCCTTTCCCTTCTCCAGGGGATTTTCCCAACCCAGGAATCAAACCCAGGACTCCTGCATTGCAGGCAGATTCTTTACCAACTGAGCCACCAGGGAAGCCCATAAAAAAAGCAAGGGGAAACTTAATGCAAGTGCTTCTCCCACCTTAAATTGCACAAGAAATACTTGAGAATCTTATTAAAATGCTGATTTAGACTCCGAAGGGCTTGGGGTGAGGCATGAGATTCTGCATTTCTCATAAGCTCCTGATGAGGCCACTTACTGCCCTGGACCTTTGAATAGCAGCGACCTGGGAGATCTTTCGGAGAAGGCAATGGCACCCCACTCCAGTACTCTTGCCTGGAAAATCCCATGGATGGAGGAGCCTGGTGGGCTGCAGTCTATGGGGTCGCTAGAGTCAGACACGACTGAGCAACTTCACATTCACTTTTCACTTTCACGCTTTGGAGAAGAAAATGGCAACCCACTCCAGGTTCTTGCCTGGAGAATCCCAGGACGGGAGGCCTGGTGGCCTGCCGTCTATGGGGTCGCACAGAGTTGGACACGACTGAAGCGACTTAGCAGCAGCAGCAGGGAGATCGTTGGGCTTCCCAGGTGGCACTAATGGTAAAAAAAAAAAAAAAAAACCTGGGTGCCAATGCGGGAGATGCAAGAAACATGGGTTTGATTCCTGGGTTGGGAAGATACCCTGGAGGAGGGCGTGGTAACCCACTCCAGTGTTCTTGCCTGGAGAATCCCATGGACATAGTCTCACAAAGAGTCGGACACGACAGAAGCAACTTAGCACACACGCAGATCTTTCTCTGTGCTAGGGAAAGAAATGATGAGAGAGGAGAAAGGAAAGATGAGAGCAGAGAGGAGAGCATTTCAGAAAATGGGGAACAGGTTCTTTCAGAGGCTTTATTTTCAAGCAGATTGGTAACTTAATAAAAGATAGAAACTATGCAGACCTTATTTCACTGAAGTCTTAAAACCATGTATAAAAGGAATTCTAATTCTTAATTTGCAGTTAAGAAAGCAGGAAGCTCAGAGAAGTTAAGGGATGTGATCAAAGCCACACAGCAGGTAGTGGCAGGGATGGGATTGCCAGAGAGGTTTTTCAGAGGCCAGAGCCCAGGTTTCTTTCCAGGCCCTGTGCTAAAATTCCAGGGTGGGGGAGCGGGTTTCTTCCTTTTGCTAAATTCTTTCTCCTCACCCAGAGAAGAGGAGAGGAGGACACTGCTGCCCTAGGGAACCAGTCCCCCAGTATTTGTACATTTGGCTTGGCTCTAATCTATCTGAAAGGTTTTTTTGGCAGCTAAGCTGTGTATTTTTTGAATACTGGGGTCTTGGTAGTGGGAAGAGGGGTGGGGTGAGGGTCCGGTAGGATGTTTGTAAGTTTCCACTTCATAAGCCTGGTCTCCTTTCTGGAGGCTGCCATGGTCCAGAGCAGCAGGAATAAGTCCTGGGAGGAGGAGGAGGAGGCCACAGAGGTGAGAGCAAACCCTCCTCTGGTTCTGACCCGTGGGACCCTTGATTTCTTCCTGGGTACCTTTGAGGGATGAATAAACCTGACAACTTAGCCGAGCAATCAGCAAGCCAGCAAATGCCAGGCCCCAGTGAGGAGCTTTGTGTCCTCCCAAGAGAGGAGATAAATGGGCAGTTTGTGTCCCCATAAAGGTCCCACCATGCAGTGTGGAACTCCTGTCATAGGCTCCCCCTCACACTGCTGTCCCCCAGGACTTGGGTATAAATCCCAGCCACTTCCTTCTTCAGTTTCCCACAGCGACTAGCCTTTGTCTACTTTCACCACCGTGGGGGGCTGGGGAGGGTTTCCTGCACAATAAATCTTTCACCAGCACAGTGGTTTTATCATTAGAGAGGACAATGCTAAAAGAAGAGTGGGACTTCCCTGGTGGTGCAGTGGATAAGAATCTGTGTGCCAGTGCTGGAGATGCAGGTTCAATCCCCGGTCGGGAAAGATTTCCACATGCCAAGAAGCAACTAAGCCCATGTGCAGAAACTACTGAAGCCCAATGCCCTAGCCTGTGCTCCGCAACAAGAGAAGCCACCACAGAGAGAAGCCCAAGCACCACAATGAAGCATAATAGCCCTTGCTTGCTGTAACTAGAGAAAGCCTGCACAAAGCAATGAAGACCCAACACAGCCAAATAAATGAATAAAATTGAAAAAAAAAAAAAAAAAAAGAAGAGCGGATGTAAGTGGCTAATGTATGATGAAAAGGAAGGCCTCAAGGTGACAAGAAAAGGATAAGCCTGGGATGACAGAGCAGAGTTGAGGAGGGGTGGATGGAGAGTCATGGAGGCATGCCAGGAACGTCCACCTAAGGTCTGATTGCAGAAGAGTGTGGAAGAGCTTCCAGTGAGAAGAAAAACCAGGACATATAGTGTGGGTTCCTCTCCTCTTGAAGACAAGCAGTTGTCTGCCTGGACATTAGCTCCACAGATGTGCCAAGGACATTGGATGCACTGCTGTCAGGTCTGGAATCCAGCCTTCTGGATGCAGAGGGGACAGTCTTCTCATTGAAGGACACCCAGAGGCACCCTAGTGCGGAGTGTCTGAAGGGGAAGCATCTACTCTTGCTGAGCTCAAACCATCCTCCATTATTCCTTTAGGGATGTTTCCTCCTTCCAGGCTCCCTGTCAATGCTCATTTCTGAGACAGCATCAGCATCTCCAGAGCAGTGAAGGTCTGTTAGGCTGCAACACTGAGCGGCAGTGGAGACCCAGATTACCCTCACTCTGGCTGGTCTAGTCCTAGAAACAGAGGAAGGCCAGGAAAACCCTCCCCGGAGCCCCTGGCCTCTGCTGTCTCCTGGTCACCACCACCTTTGGGGCCAGGCTACTCAACATGGTTGACAATGCTTGCTGCCTCCACTTTCTTGGTTCTCATTCTTCCAGCACTCTACAGTGTAGCTTCTGTCCCACCCTACCCCACCCCACTGCAACTGCTCCTACCAATGGCATCAGCAATCTGGGGCCAAATCCAGGGGCCACTTCCCAGTTCTTAGTTTTTCTTTGACTTCTCATTTACTTGATTACAATCATTTCTGCTTGAGAAATCTCAGCTCTAGGGCTTCCTAATTAGGGATCCATGAGTCCCTAGATTGTCTTTAGGAAGAAACAATGTGCAGTCCATACAATTTTTACACAAAGTTTGTACACAACTGCATTTTTCTAGGGAGGATGGCCCAGGGCATTCATTGAATTCTCAAAAATGATCAACGATCTGCCAAAATGTTAAGAACCAGTGGCCTTGAAATCTGTAGTGGTTAGAACTAGGTTCTGCCGGGAGTGATCCAAGATAGCAAAGATCAATTTGATCTTCTTGCAAACAGAGTCAGTCATCAGAGTTGGAGGAGTGACTCTTCCTAGCTCTGCCAACACCAGGTGTAATAGTCCAAGGTGGTGCTCCAAACAGCATGTTGGAGGGAGGGACAAAGAACATCATAAAGGACATGCATCTGCTATCTCTCAAAGAGTCCCAGGAGCTACTGTATGATCCTTTCACTTTTGTATTATTGGCCCAAACTTAATTACATGAGTCATATTTATCTGTAGAGAGGCTGGGAAATGTTATTCTGAGCAGTCTCTTGCCATGGATGAAGGGGATAAAAGATATTGAGGGGCAGATATCAGCCCCTGTCAGAGCTTCTGTGACATCACCAGTGGTTGATACTGTGGACTGATTCACACATCAAAGCTGGGAAGCCACACTGCCTAGACTCCCTTAAAGCTGGCATTCCAAATGTGATTTAGGAATTGCCAATTAAATGGACTTGCACAAGACTTGAATCTGGAACCAAGCTAAGGGGGGAGAAGGAGCCAGTGAGGTATCAATTTTGCAGAAGTGGATGATGCAAACTTGTTTCATGATCACCATCTTCCTGGGTCAGCAGCTTCCTGTCATGGCTTATTTCTTGATCTTGAAGACAGAGGCATGGTGATCCTGAGGGCTTACAGTCATCTCTGGAAGCTCCATTTAAGTCTACTCTTCCAGGCCCTCCACCAGCAATATTGTGAGCTGAAGCATCTCAAATTTCAATGTTCATATTGGCCTGAGGGTCCAGCTAAAGGGTAGAGTCTGATTCAGTAGATTTGGAGTGAGATCTCAGATTCTGCATTCCTAACAAGCTCCTACGTAATGTCTTATGGTTAGGATGAATTTTTTTTTTTTTTGGCTGCAGGATTTTTAACTCCTGACTAGGGACTGAAACCAGGCCCTCAGCAGTGAAAGCGAGGAATCCTAACCACTGGACTGCCAGGGAACTAGGATGGACTTTTAGTAGCTCAGTCCGAACGTGTCTTCTGATAACCTACATCTAATCATAAATTCCTTTCTTCTTTGTCTGCTGAATGATGGTTTCTGATTCTCCTAATTCTGTGGCTGATTCTTCCTTGTCTCTTTTAGGGGGTTTACTTGCTGTGTTATTGATATTTCTCCCGGCAATCTTGATTCCAGTTTGTGTTTCTTGCAGTCCAGCGTTTCTCATGAGGTACTCTGCATAGAAGTTAAACAAACAGGGTGACAATATACAGCCTTGACGAACTCCTTTTCCTATTTGGAACCAGTCTGTTGTTCCATGTCCAGTTCTAACTGTTGCTTCCTGACCTGCATACAAATTTCTCAAGAGGCAGCTCAGGTGGTCTGGTATTCCCATCTCTTTCAGAATTTCCCACAGTTTATTGTGATCCACACAGTCAAAGGCTTTGGCATAGTCAATAAAGCAGAAATAGATGTTTTTCTGGAACTCTCTTGCCAACAAAGGTTCGTCTAGTCAAGGCTATGGTTTTTCCTGTGGTCATGTATGGATGTGAGAGTTGGACTGTGAAGAAGGCTGAGCACTGAAGAATTGATGCTTTTGAACTGTGGTGTTGGAGAAGACTCTTGAGAGTCCCTTGGACTGCAAGGAGATCCAACCAGTCCATTCTGAAGGAGATCAGCCCTGGATTTCTTTGGAAGGAATGATGCTAAAGCTGAAACTCCAGTACTTTGGCCACCTCATGCGAAGAGTTGACTCATTGGAAAAGACTCTGATGCTGGGAGGGATTGGGGGCAGGAGGAGAAGGGGACAACAGAGGATGAGATGGCTGGATGGCATCACTGACTCGATGGATGTGAGTCTGAGTGAACTCCAGGAGTTGGTGATGGACAGGGAGGCCTGGCATGCTGCGATTCATGGGGTCGCAAAGAGTTGGACACGACTGAGCGACTGATCTGATCTGATCTGATCTTGCTGTGTTTGTCCCTTTATATTGGTGTTTCCCAAGACTCTGGCTTAGAGGGCATCCTACAAACTCCTCCTGCATGATCCCCTTCATTCTCCAGACTTCAATGAATATCTGTATATTTCTCAAATCTTTATTTCCAATTTGTACTCTCCCCTGAGTCCAGATTCCAGTACCCACAGCTTACCAAAATTGAGTTCTACAGACAAATAGGACACAAAAGAAAGCCTTTATGCTCAAATAAGTTTGGGAAATACTGGGTTAAATAAAATGAAATTGACTATTTTGCTGAGGTGCTCCTAGAACAGTTAATGTGCTAAAAGGCATTGCAAACATATAAGAGGAGGTATGGCAACCCACTCCAGTGTTCTTGCCTGGAGAATCCCAGGGACGGGGGAGCCTGGTAGGCTGCCGTCTATGGGGTCACACAGAGTCAGACACGACTGAAGCAACTTAGCAGCAGCAGCATGTAATACTCTGTATTTCTTAAACTTATTTGATGTCTGTATAGGACATAACCAGTACATTTCCTCAGATTCTCCCAGTCCTGCCTGAGCCCTGAACACCTGACTTTTGCTTTTCCCTAACTATTTTACTGTAGCCAATAGTGTAGTTCTGTGGCCAACCAACCGCTCCTCCTTGCGTCTTGCATTATTTTCCATCCCACCCCTCTTCCCTTTTATATCATTCTTGAGGCTTTGGGTTTGCGCCTTCATAAAAAAGCCTGAGCATATAATCTTTGCCTCAAGTTCTGTTTTCTAGGGAACTTGGGCCAGTACAACCTGCAACAGAGCCCCACCCTTTTCCTTAGAATATTAATATCTCCCAGAACTTGGGTTCCTAGAACATACTTTGGAAATTCAAGTTGGTTATCTTTCCCTGTATATCTGCAGGCCCCTGAGATTCAGCATGTCCTAGTCTGAATCAGTCTGTTTTCCTTTATATCTGTTTCTCGTCTGGTCTTTTCTGTCTTAGTGACTGCACCACATTTGCCCACCATGCGAGTAACCTGGGTGTTGTTCTTGAGTTCTTTTCCTCTTCCATCCAATCTGTTCACCCTCTCTTGCTTCCTCCTTTCTTCTTCTCATCTGGCTAATGAATGATTATTTGTCCTTTTAAAAAATTATTCATTTATTTATTTTTGGCTGTGCTGGGTCTTCATTTCTGTGTACAGGCTTTCTCTAGTTGCAGAGATCGGGGGCTACTCTTCAATTGCAGTGTGCCAGCTCCTCATTGCAGTGGCTTCTCTTGTTGTAGAGCACAAACCATAGAGGGTGAGGGCTTCAGTAGTTGTAGAGCTTAGTTTCCCCAAGGCATGTGGAATCTTCCGAAACCAGGGATGGAAACCTTGCATAACCATTGGACCACCAGGAAGTCCAACAATTACTCCTTGTTCTTAAAGAGACAGTGTAGGTACCATCTTCTTACCCTGTCTCCTCAGACTGGTGGGGTCTGGGTGTTCTCAGAAGTTCTCAGAAGCCTCTGAAATTGTCTCTCTTACAGCACTTATCACACTGTATGGTAATTGATCTTTAAAAAATGAATCTGTCTCCGCCCACCACCATCTTTGGTATCTTATTCAATTCTTAATCCTTAGCACCTAGGATAGAGAATTTACTGACTTACTGATAGACGGGAGTGGGTGAGGACTTCCCCGGTGGCTCAGCAGTAAAGAATCTGCCTGCAATGCAGGATTTGTGGGTTTGATCCCTGAGCTGGGAAGATCCCCTGGAGGGCACAGCAACCCACTCCAGTATTCTTGCTTGGAGAATCCCAAGGACAGAGGAGTCTGGCAGGCCACAGTTCATAGGGTTGCAAAGAGTTGGACACAACTGAAGCAACTTAGCACACACACACATGCGTGGGAGTGGATGAGGCAGGAGGGAGAAAGAGAACTCCAATTTGTAAGCCTTCCAAAGGAAGAAAAATAATTTCCCCTCTACCTTTCTGAGTTCTTTGCTTAGATCTCTGCAGTAAAACACAGATTAACAAGAGAAAAGCAAAGAGAAGTCTACTAACATGTATACCTTGTGCATATATGGGCGATGTCCAAGGGAAAATTAGTAACTCTCTGAGTTGGCTTAGAATTCAGGATTAAATACCATCTTAGTAGAGAAAGAAGAGTGAGGATGTTAGGACTCTCTGCTGCTGCTGCTGCTGCTAAGTGGCTCAGTCGTGTCAGACTCTTAGTGACCCCATGGACTGCAGCCTACCAGGCTCCTCCATCCATGGGATTTTCCAAGCAAGAGTACTGGAATGGGGTGCCATTGTCTTCTCCATTTAGGACTCTCAGGGAAGAGAAAATGATTTTTAGGAAAGATGAATGGGTTCTTCAAAGACTAGATGGAAGATATGATAGTTTGTGACCAAGTTTGTCTGCGTGTTGTGTCAACTTCTAGCCTCTTCTCCTGTGATAAGTCAATCTCCCTGGGTTAATGATGCCTCTAGGGAGGATATTTATGATAAATGAGTTCCTTTTGGAGGATCTATCTTTAGGCAGATAAGTGGGATTCAGAGAAAGCTCTACCTGCATTTGCCACTTTTCAAGTGCCTACAGCTCCAAACAGTTAGTACACCAAAGCAGCATATTTTGGAATGGCATGTCTTGAACTCCTGGAGAAGGCAATGGCACCCCACTCCGGTACTGTTGCCCAGAAAATCCCATGGACGGAGGAGCCTGGTAGGCTGCAGTCCATGGGGTCGTTAAAAGTTAGACACGACTGAGTGATTTCACTTTCACTTTCCACTTTCATGCATTGGAGAAGGAAATGGCAACCCACTCCAGTGTTCTTGCCTGGAGAATCCCATGGACGGAGAAGCCTGGTAGGCTGCAGTCCATGGGGTCGCACAGAGTCGGACACGACTGAAGTGGCTTGGCAGCAGTCTTGAACTCCTGCAGTCATCTATTGAGGTGGCATATTCTGCTACCCTCATGACCCACCTTTGAAAATTCCCCAAGTTTCATGGTCTAGAAGCTGAGTTGGTAGATCTCACTGAACCAGTCTCTTAATCTTGAGAATAGGTCAGTGAAACAATTGTGTCTCATTCCAGGAAGTGATATTGCAGGTGGGATCCTACCAAAGTTAGAATGTATATGGTACAAGTAAGCAGGCATTTGATAAGAGGCATTTCTTTGGAACCAAAACAAATAATGGTTGGAACACACTGTAAGTCAGTTTCTGAGTCCAGAGGGCAGTCTTGAGAAGATTTCTATATATTGGGCTGGAAGCACCTTTTGAAGTTTAATATTAATATTTTTGATGATGTCATTGGGTGTTCTGGTGAACTTTCTGAGCGACCTAGACAGCAACAGACATGAAGGTTGTCCATACATGATCTGTTGTGATGATTTCTCTGAGGTTTATATCAAGTCATCCAGCTTCAGCTTCCAGGGCTTTGGGAAAAGGGCAGGTTTGTTTTTAGGACTTTCAGAGGGGTGAAAGAAAATTGCAAGCATTAGTTTGGAGAATTTTAGTCAGATATTAGAGAAAACTAGAATTTAAGATCCAGTCCAGTTTGCTAGAACCTCATATCCACAAAGATGTGTTATAATTTTCTACTGAAATAATCTTTTGCTGTACAATCACTCCCATTTCTAGAAAATATAATCACAGAAAAGCAAATTTGTTCACAAAACAAGTTTGGGCTCACAAAACTTGACCTGATTATTTACATAAGAGCAGCAAGAATAACAATTGACCACGTAGATGCTTTTAAAATCTGCTTTGTTGGAACTTTCATAAGGAATCTCAGATTGGACTTTTAAAAGACTTTCAAGGCTAGGAAGCCAAACCAAGAACTCATTGTCAGAGTTCACATGCATATCTATACATTTGGGTTAATTCCTCTCTGCTCAAAGTCCCCCAAAAAATCCTGGGACTGGTAGGAAGTGATCTTCCTTACTCACTTGGTAAGGCTGGAAAACCTCAAGTCAAGGAACCAGGAAGTTTCTTAGAAGGGGCTTAATAAGCATTGGCTCTGTAAAGTCAAGCTTACTTCCTTAAAGCTGTCTGGTCATATCTCATTCTACATACATCATTCTCCAATTTGATATCCTAATCAAGCCTTAGTAATATAACTGTTTCCAACTCTGTCCTGTCACAAGAAGAACAGATTCTTCTCCAACTTAGGCAAATAGCTATGTTGCTGTGAAAATAAGAATACACATTAAGAGTATGAATTCTGGAGGGATCAGATAGGGAGAAAAGATAAATGCTTCAATTCTGTTTATGAAGGTATACTATACCAAACTGCAGTAAGTCATAGATAGCTTAAGAGAAAAAAGCTTTCTTTTTTTTTTTTAATTTAATTTTATTTTTTAACTTTACAATATTGTATTGGTTTTGCCATATAGAAAAACGAATCCGCCACAAGTATACATGTGTTCCCCATCCTGAACCCTCCTCCCACCTCCCTCCCCATACCATCCCTCTGGGTCGTCCCAGTGCACCAGCCCCAAGCATCCAGTATCATGCATCGAACCTGGACTGGCGACTCATTTCATGTATGATATTATACATGTTTCAATGCCATTCTCCCAAATCATCCCACCCTCTCCCTCTCCCACAAAGTCCAAAAGACTGTTCTATACATCAGTGTCTCTTTTGCTGTCTCGTATAAGGGTTATTGTTACCATCTTTCTAAATTCCATATATATGCGTTAGTATACTGTATTGGTGTTTTTCTTTCTGGCTTACTTCACTCTGTATAATAGGCTCCAGTTTCATCCACCTCATTAGAACTGACTCAAATGCATTCTTTTTAATGGCTGAGTAATACTCCATTGTGTATATGTACCACAGCTTTCTTATCCGTTCATCTGCTGATGGACATCTAGGTTGCTTCCATGTCCTGGCTATTATAAACAGTGCTGTGATGAACATTGGGGTACACATGTCTCTTTCAATTCTGGTTTCCTCGGTGTGTATGCTCAGCAGTGGGATTGCTGGGTCATAAGGCAGTTCTATTCCCAGTTTTTTAAGGAATCTCCACACTGTTCTCCATAGTGGCTGTACTAGTTTGCATTCCCACCAACAGTGTAAGAGGGTTCCCTTTTCTCCACAGCCTCTCCAGCATTTATTGCTTGTAGACTTTTGGATCGTAGCCATTCTGACTGGCGTGAAATGGTACCTCATAGTGGTTTTGATTTGCATTTCTCTGATAATGAGTGATGTTGAGCATCTTTTCATGTGTTTGTTAGCCATCTGTATGCCTTCTTTGGAGAAATGTCTATTTAGTTCTTTGGCCCATTTTTTGATTGGGTCATTTATTTTTCTGGAATTGAGCTGTAGGAGTTGCTTGTATATTTTTGAGATTAGTTGTTTGTCAGTTGCTTCATTTGCTATTATTTTTCTCCCATTCTGAAGTCTGTCTTTTCACCTTGCTTATAGTTTCCTTTGTTGTGCAGAAGCTTTTAAGTTTAATTAGGTCCATTTGTTTATTTTTGCTTTTATTTCCAATATTCTGGGAGGTGGGTCATAGAGGCTCCTGCTGTGATGTATGTCGGAGAGTGTTTTACCTAAGTTCTCCTCTAGGAGTTTTATAGTTTCTGGTCTTACGTTTAGATCTTTAATCCATTTTGAGTTTATTTTTGTGTATGGTGTTAGAAAGTGTTCTAGTTTCATTCTTTTGCAAGTGGTTGACCAGTTTTCCCAGCACCACTTGTTAAAGAGATTGTCTTTAATCCATTGTATACTCCTGCCTCCTTCAAAGATAAGGCGTCCATATGTGCGTGGATTAAAAGCTTTCTTAAATCTAGAAAACAAAGCATGAAAGAACTAGCAAAATTTCAAACAAAAAGTAATACAAACTGTAGGTGTGCTCATCAGTTTATTCAGTTCCGTATGATTAAATCTTATTTTGCTTGATCTTGAGCTACCAGTTTTATGAATCATTCTGTTTTTCCATTACAGCTTTGGAAATTCTTACCCAGTTTAATGATATGATCTTAAAGTTATTGGAAACTGATATCTTATCAGATATCAGAGTCCTTTCCATGAATCTGAAGACAAAGAGTTTTTGCATCATAGGTACTTGCAAAAGCCTTCAGGAAACAGCAGAGTAAAACAATAACTGTCTGTGACTGACAAAACGACCATGGTTAAAAACTTGATGAAAGTTCATTTAAGCACAACTGACAAGGAAATTTGGTTATTTCTGTGTTGTACAACAGTTTAGGATAATAACTAGAATTATGACTGATAACATTGTATGAGGATGTATCAGATTCTAGGAATTTCATATACTTTCTGGAACACACACTAATAATATACATCCTTACAAATATAACAGGAAGGTTAAACGTTACTTCCTTAAAAAAAGAGAAGAACTCTATTTTTTATTGGCATATAGCCAATTAACAATGTTGTGAGTTTCAGATGAACAGTAAAAGGATACATATACACGTATCCTGCTGCTGCTGCTAAGTCACTTCAGTCATGTCCGACTCTGTGCAACCCCATAGACGGCAGCCCACCAGGCTCCCCCGTCCCTGGGATTCTCCAGGCAAGAACACTGGAGTGGGTTGCCATTTCCTTCTCCAATGCATGTGTTCATTCTAAGTCGTTTCAGTTGTGTCTGACTGTATGACCTTATGGACAGCACCCCACTAGGCTCTTCTGACCATGGGATTCTCCAGGCAAGAATACTAGAGTGGGTTGCCATTTCCTTCTCTATTCTCCCCCAAATTCCCCTCCCATCTAGACTGCCACATAACGCTGAGCAGAGAGCTTCTAGGTGCTATACTATACAATAGGTCCTTGTTGGTTATCTATTTTAAATATAGCAGTGTGTACATGTCCATCCCAGACTCCCTAGCTATCCCTTCACCCCATCTTCCCCCCCAGCCATCATAAGTTCATTATCTAAGACTGTGAGTCTCTTTCAGAGTTAAACATTACTTTTTACTTGACAATATTTCCCATGTAAATTAACATAGGGCATAAGCCTAATTAGCTTAACATCTCCTTTTTATAAGGAGAGAGAACAATCTTTTGAAAAGTTCCAGCCCCAGCCCTTTAGTTGTTAAGTCACTCAGTCGTGCCTGACTCTTTGTAACCCCACAGACTGCAGAACGCCAGGCTTCTCTGTCCTTCACTATCTCTCAGAGTTTGCTTAAACTCATGTTCATTGAGTTGGTGATGCCATCCTACCAGCTCACCCTCTGTTGTCCCCTTCTCCTCCTGCCTTTAATCTTTCCCAGCATCAGGGTCTTTTCTAATGACTTGGCTCTTCACACCTGGTGGACAAAGTATTGGAGCTTCAGCTTCACCACCTGTCCTTCCAATGAATATTCAGGGCTGATTTCCTTTAGGATTGATTGGTTTGATTTCCTTGCAGTCCAAGGAACTCTCAAGAGTCTTCTCTAGCATCACAGTTCAAAGGCATTGATTCTTTGGCACTCAGCCTTTTTTATTGTCCTGCTCTCACATCTGTACATGTACTACAGGAAAAACCATAGCTTTGACTATATGGACCTTTGTTGGCAAAGTAATGTCTGTGCTTTTCAATACATTGACTAGGTCTGTCATAGCTTTTCTTCTAAGGAGTAAGCATCTTTTAATTTCATAGTAGCAGTTACTGTCCGTAGTGATTTTGGAGCCCAAGAAAATTAAGTCACTGTTTCCATCGTTTCTCCATCTACTTGCAATGGAGTGATGGAACCCGATGCCATGATCTTAGTTTTTTGAATGTTGAGTTTTAAGCCAGCTTTTTTACTTTCTTCTTTCACCTTCATCAAGAGGCTCTTTAATTCCTCTTCACTTTCTGCCATTAGGGTGGTGTCATTTGTGTATCTGAAGTTACTGCTATTTCTCCCTGCAATCTTGATTCTAGATTGTGCTTCACCCAGTCCAGCATTTCACATGATGTACTCTGCATATAAGTTAAATAATCAGGGGCCCTCTGGGAAATCCCAAAGTTAGTTCAAGGTCAAAAAGACTTCATTTAGAATTTGATTTTTGGTAAGTTTTCCAAACTTTTTAAGAGATTAAAAAGAGGCAGCAAGAATACACAGAGAAACTGTACAAAAATGACCCAGATAATCATGATGGTGTGGTCACTCACCTAGAGCCAGACATCCTGTAATCTGAAGTCAAGTGGGTCTTAGAAAGCATTACTACAAACAAGGCTAGTGCACTGGAAAAGGTCAGTTTTCATTCCAATCCCAAAGAAGGGCAGTGCCAAAGAACGTACAAGCTACTATACAGTTGCACTCATTTCACTGGCTAGTAATATTATGCTCAAAATCCTTCAAGCTAGACTTCAGCAGCATGTGAACCGAGAACTTCCAGATGTGCAGGCTGAGTTTAGAAAAGGGAGAGGAACCAGAGATCAAATTGCCAACATCTGTTGGATCATAGAGAAAGCAAGGGAATTTCTGAAAAACATCTAATTACGCATCATTGACTAACTAAAGCATTTGATTGTGTGGATCACAACAAACTGTGGGAAATTCTTAACGAGATGGGACTACCAGGCCACCTTACCTGCCTCTGAGAAACCTGTATGTAGGTCAAGAAGCAACAGTTAGATGGAACAACAGACTGGTTCCAAATTGGAAAAGGAGTATTTCCCAATACAAGGCTGCATTTTAACTTATATGCAGAGTACATCATGCAAAATGCTGGGCTGGATGAATCACAAGCTAGAATCAATATTGCTGGGAGAAATATCAACAACCTCAGATATGCAGATGATACCATTCTAATGGCAGAAAACGAAGAAGAACTAAAGAGCCTCTTGATGAAGGTGAAAGAGGAGAGTGAAAAAGCTAACTTAAAACTCAAAATTTAAAAAACTAAGATCATGGCATCCAGTTTCATCACTTCATGGCAAATAGATGGGGAAAAAGTCAAAACAGTGACATATTTTATTTCCTTGGGCTTCAAAATCACTGCATATGGTGACAGCAGCCATGAAATTAAAAGACACTTGCTCCTTGGAAGGAGAGCTATGACCAACCTGGACAGCATATTAAAAAGCAAAGACCTCACTTTAATGACGAAAGTCTGTATAGTCAAAGCTATGGTTTTTCCAGGAGTCATATATAGATGTGAGAGTTGGACCATAAAGAAGGCTGAGCACTGAAGAACTGATAACTTTGAATTGTGGAGAAGACTCTTGGGTCCCCTGGACTGCAAGGAGATCAAAGCAGTCAATCCTAAAGGAAATCTACACTAAATATTCATTGAAAGGATTGGTGCTGAAGTTGAAGTTCCAATACTTTGGGTTTGAAGAGCTGACTCATTGGAAAAGACCCTGATGGTGGGAAAGATTGAAGGCAAAAGAAGAATTGGGCAGCAGAAAATGAGATGGTTAGATAGCATTACCAACTTAGTGGACATGAATTTGAGCCAACTCTGGGAGACAGTGAAGGACAGGGAAGCCTGATGTGCTGAAGTTCAAGGGTTGCAAAAAGTCAGACACAACTTAGTGACTGAATTACAAAAATAAGTTTTTCAAATATATCAAAAGATTTCAGAACACTTGGTTAAACAGTAGCATAGGTCACTGTGAAATAACACTTAGTTATCCATTTAACCAAAATGACAAAGCTCTCAAAGGCAAATATGGAAATTACATAGTAGTAAAAAGAAATTTAGCTCTTTCAACATAGAAGATTTGCTTTTCTTTTCCTTTTACTTGTGTTGAGGCATAGCTGATTTACAATATTATGTAAATTTCATGTGTAAAACATAGTAATTCACAAATTTTAAAGGTTATACTCCATTTACAATTATTTTAAAATATTGGCCATATTTCCTATGCTATACGATGTATCGTTGTAACATTTTACATATAGTAGTTTGTACCTCTTAACCCTCTACCCCTATCATGTTCTGTCCCCCTTTCCCTAACCCCACTGGTTTGGTCTCTAATGTGTGAGCCTGTTTCTTTTTTTGTTGTATTCAGTAGTTTATTTTTTAGATTCCACAAATAAGTGATAACACAGTAACTGGAGAAGACTTATTTCCTTAAGTAATCAAAGATCTGATAAAACAACATGAATCATAAGAAATTATTTCCTTAACAATGTTCACACATAATTACAGCAGTGTTAATTATATTGATTATGTTGTGCATTACATCTCTAGTATTTGTTTCTCTTATAATTGGAAGTTTATACCTTCTGATTGAAAGTGAAGTAGCTCAGTTGTGTCCGACTCTTTGCAATCCCGTGGACTGTAGCCTACCAGGCTCCTCCCTCCATGGGATTCTCCAGGCAAGAATACTGGAGTGGGTTGCCATTTCCATCTCCAGGGGATCTTCCCAAACCAGGGATCGAAACTGGGTCTCCCGCATTGCAGGCAGACACTTTAACCTCTGAGCCACCAGGGAAGCATACCTTCTGATTACTTTCCTCCAATTCCACCTCTCCCCTTTGTCCTTTATTCTTGTCTTTCTCATTCTGGAACAACCAGCTATTCTATTTTAGGACAAAATCACTCTCATTTTTTTCTTAACAAAAATATGTCTCCATACCTCATACTTTTTATTACTTAAAATCATACCCTACATGCCTTGTATACTTGGCATAGTTTTTTTCCTACTGCTTTTAATAATATGCATTAGAATTTTTAACTCTTAGAGACCTTAATTTCTAGTAAAAACTAAGAAAAGCAATTGGAACTGTCACACCAACACTCTAGAGGTGGCGAACTTGTGACTATGTCATTTCATAATATCCAGAATCATAGGCTTCCACGTTGTACACTTTTTAATGGAGCAAAAGGATGCTTACTACTAGAACCAATTTTTTTTCTCTCTATAATTAGAGACCAAAAGTGAGCCAAATTAGACTTTCTTGTTTTCTATCTGTAAAATCAAGCATTTTATTTATATAGCAAGAAAGCACTCATTTATTCTCTATTTCAATAGCATACTTGAGATTTAAAATCATGTTTGGCAGTGTACTGCAGGATGCTATAAAAGACTTCATCCATATTGCTTTGGATTTCTTGACATCTTGTTGTATGTTTTCCATCATCCATTGCAACAGTTAGTTCAGCTTCCTTAACCTGAACCGGACACTTTAAGGATGTAAAAGCTACACTTATGTTTAGCAAAGTTTCAGAATATTATTTAGAAATTATCTAGATATTCAGTGGACATTTCAAGGGACCAAAAAGATTTTGGAAACTATTATAAACTACTTTATATTTTATAAAACATAATTGTTGAAAAGTTCATTTATAATTTATTTTTAAAAATTTATTTATTTAAAAAATTTTTGGCTGTGCTGGGTCTTTGTTGCTGCATGATGGCTTTCTCTAGTTTCAATGAGCAGGGTCTACTCTTCGGTGTGTTGTGCCAGGCTTCTCATTGCGGTAACTTCTGTTGTTGCGGAGCACGGGCGCTAGGTGCCTGGGCTTCAGAAGTTACAGCACATGGGCTTAGTAGCTGGGGCTTCTGGGCTGTAGAGCGTGGGCTCAGTGGTTGTGGTGCATGGTCTTAGTTGCTCCGAGGCATGTGGAATCTTTCCAGGCCAGGGATCAAACCTGTGTCCCCTGCACTGGCAAGCAGATTCTTATCTACTGTACCAAGGAAGTCTGAAAAGTTCATTTATAAACTTTATTTCATCTACATTTAGTTAATTCCTTTGTTCTTAACAATTATGTTTGGATAAGTGGTGACAATTTCATGAGATATTATACAAGTTAAATTATTTTAAATTATGTTTCTTCCTGACTAGTAAACCCAGGTAGAACTAAAGTTGTATATATGTATAATATCTGATACTAACAACCCTAAAGACATGCCTATTTTTGTTTCACTAAACCAGTGATATTCTTATTTGCCAAAGATTACCTGTCACGTGAGCTTGAAAAACATTGGGGTTAGTTTCTATATTTCTCTGAGAGAATACTTAATTTATATAAGTATTTATTTTCCTTTAAGCCAATTAAATACAGTTCTTTTACAAATTGGGGCTGCCCTGGTGGCTCAGTGGTAAAGAATCTGCCTGCCAATGCAGGAGATGTGGGTTTGATCCCTGGGTTGGGAAGATACCCTGCAGGAGGACATGGCGATTCACTCCAGTATTCTTGCCTGGGAAATCCCAGGGACAGAGAAGCCTCATGGGCTATAGTCCATAGGGTTGCAAAGAGTGGGATGCAACTTACTGACTAAGCAGTATAGGCATACATAAACACACAGATCAGATCAGATCAGATCAGTCGCTCAGTCATGTCCGACTCTTTGCGACCCCATGAATCGCAGCACGCCAGGCCTCTCTGTCCATCACCAACTCCTGGAGTTCACTCAGACTCACATCCATCGAGTCAGTGATGCCATCCAGCCATCTCATCCTCTGTCGTCCCTTTCTCCTCCTGCCCCCAATCCCTCCCAGCATCAGAGTCTTTTCCAATGAGTCAACTCTTCACATGAGGTGGCCAAAGTACTGGAGTTTCAGCTTTAGCATCATTCCTTCCAAAGAAATCCCAGGGCTGATCTCCTTCAGAATGGACTGGTTGGATCTCCTTGCAGTCCAAGGGACTCTCAAGAGTCTTCTCCAACACCACAGTTCAAAAGCATCAATTCTTCAGTGCTCAGCCTTCTTCACAGTCCAACTCTCACATCCATACATGACCACAGGAAAAACCATAGCCTTGACTAGCCAGACCTTTGTTGGCAAAGTAACATCTCTGCTTTTGAATATGCTATCTACTACTACTACTAAGACACTTCAGTCGTGTCCGACTCTGTGCGACCCCATAGACAGCAGCCTACCAGGCTCCCCCATTCCTGGGATTCTCCAGGCAAGAACACTGGAGTGGGTTGCCATTTCCTTCACCAATGCATGAAAGTGAAGAGTGAAAGTGAAGTCGCTCAGTCGTGTCCGACTCTTAGCGACCCCATGGACTGCAGCCTACCAGGCTCCTCCATCCATGGGATTCTCCAGGCAAAAGTACTGGAGTGGGGTGCCATTGCCTTCTCCATGCTATCTAGGTTGGTCATAACTTTCCTTCCAAGGAGTAAGCGTCTTTTAATTTCATGGCTGCAGTCACCATCTGCAGTGATTTTGGAGCCCAGAATAATAAAGTCTGACACTGTTTCCACTGTTTCCCCATCTATTTCCCATGAAGTGATGGGATGCCATGATCTTCGTTTTCTGAATGTTGAGCTTTAAGCCAACTTTTCACTCTCCACTTTCACCTTCATCAAGAGGCTTTTTAGTTTCTCTTCACTTTCTGCCATAAGGGTGGTGTCATCTGCATATCTGAGGTTATCGATATTTCTCCCGGCAATCTTGATTCCAGCTTGTGTTTCTTCCAGTCCAGCGTTTCTCATGATGTATTCTGCATAGAAGTTAAATAAACAGGGTGACAATATACAGCCTTGACGTACTCCTTTTCCTATTTGGAACCAGTCTGTTGTTCCATGTCCAGTTCTAACTGTTGCTTCCTGACCTGCATACAAATTTCTCAAGAGGCAGCTCAGGTGGTCTGGTATTCCCATCTCTTTCAGAATTTCCCACAGTTTATTGTGATCCGCACAGTCAAAGGCTTTGGTATAGTCAATAAAGCAGAAATAGATGTTTTTCTGGAACTCTCTTGCTTTTTCCATGATCCAGCGGATGTTGGCAATTTGATCTCTGGTTCCTCTGTCTTTTCTAAAACGAGCTTGAACATCAGGAAGTTCACGGTTCACATATTGCTGAAGCCTGCCTTGGAGAATTTTGAGCATTACTTTACTAGCATGTGAGATGAGTGCAATTGTGCAGTAGTTTGAGCATTCTTTGGCATTGCCTTTCTTTGGGATTGGAATGCAAACTGATCTTTTCCAGTCCTGTGGCCACTGCTGAGTTTTCCAAATTTGCTGGCATATTGAGTGCAGCACTTGCACAGCATCATCTTTCAGGATTTGGAATAGCTCCACTGGAATTCTATCACCTCCACTAGCTTTGCTCGTAGTGATGCTTTCTAAGGCCCACTTGACTTCACATTCCAGGATGTCTGGCTCTAGGTCAGTGATCACACCATCGTGATTATCTGGGTCGTGAAGATCTTTTTTGTACAGTTCTTCTGTGTATTCTTGCCATCTCTTCTTAATATCTTCTGCTTCTGTTAGGTCCATACCATTTCTGTCCTTTATTGAGCCCATCTTTGCATGAAATATTCCCTTGGTATCTCTGATTTTCTTGAAGAGATCTCTAGTCTTCCCATTCTGTTGTCTTCCTCTATTTCTTTGCCTTGATCACTGAAGAAGGCTGTCTTATCTCTTCTTGCTATTCTTTGGAACTCTGCATTCAGATGTTTATATCTTTCCTTTTCTCCTTTGCTTTTCGCTTCTCTTCTTTTCACAGCTATTTGTAAGGCCTCCCCAGACAGCCATTTTGCTTTTTTGCATTTCTTTTCCATGGGGATGGTCTTGATCCCTGTCTCCTGGACAATGTTACAAACCTCATTCCATAGTTCATCAGGCACTCTATCTATCAGATCTAGGCCCTTAAATCTATTTCTCACATCCACTGTATAATCATAAGGGATTTGATTTAGGTCATACCTGAATGGTATAGTGGTTTTCCCTACTTTCTTCAATTTAAGTCTGAATTTGGCAATAAGGAGTTCATGGTCTGAGCCACAGTCAGCTCCTGGTCTTGTTTTTGCTGACTGTATAGAGCTTCTCCATCTTTGGCTGAAAAGAATATAATCAATCTGATTTCGGTGTTGACCATCTGGTGATGTCCATGTATAGAGTCTTCTCTTGTGTTGTTGGAAGAGGGTGTTTGTTATGACCAGTGCATTTTCTTGGCAAAACTCTATTAGTCTTTGCCCTGCTTCATTCCGTATTCCAAGGCCAAATTTGCCTGTTACTCCAGGTGTTTCTTGACTTCCTCCTTTTGCATTCCAGTCCCCTACACAAGACAAATACAAACTGAAATCTTACAGCTTTTATTTAAAAATTTTAGCCATATGTTAGGTATATTAATTCACAAAAGAATAGTTGGATCCAAATTGTGTTTCTGGCAGATTAATAAGTTGATTACCCACTACTTGGCTAAGGTTTTCACTTGTATTCAAGGAGAAGACTTTTAAGAGATTTCACTTTCTCAGATTCCAAAAGCTCCTAGTTCCTTTTCCGTAGTTGCTTTGAGGGGTGTTTGAACCCCTTGAAAGCCCCTGATGTGGGGTAAGGGACCTTAAGTTCAAGGGTCTGTAGGGAGTTGAGGGGCCAAAGTGGGAAGAAAAAGGTCTGGTAGGGTGGACAGAAGGCTGGAGGAGGTAGGAGTTGATGGGGCTTTGTATAGGATTCAAGGGAGCTGAACGGAAGATGCAAGGTGGCAAAAGGAGGAAGGAGGAGCAGAGAACATGGAAAGGAAAGGGTCTTAGAGGAGTCAGTTTGGTGAGATGCTAAGTTTTCCCAATGAAGTTTCAAATTATCTGCAGTAAAATCATGCTGACAAAAAGGAAGTGGAGGGATTTCCCTGGTGGCCCACTGGCTCAGAATCTGCTACCAGTGCAGGAGACACAGGTTCAACCCCTGGTACGGGTACTAAGATCCCAAGTGCTGCAAGTCAACTAAGTCCACATGTCACAACTACTGAGCCCGTGTACCGCAACTACTGAGCCCATGTACCACAACTACCGAAGCCTGTGCACCTAGAGCCTGTGCTCTGCAACCAGAGGAGCCACTGAAATGAGAAGCCTGCGCACTGCAACTAGAGAGTAGCCCCTGCTCTTTGAAACTAGAGAAAGCTGGCACACAGCAATGAAGAGCCAGTGCAGCCAAAAATAAATAAAGAAATAAATAAAAATTTAATTAAAAAAAAAGGAAGTGGACAAAATTGGTGGAGAATGTAATCAGCACAGCTTTGAGAAGAGGGTTTCAGTTGACTGGAAAGTCCCGGGAGGAACACTGTCAAATAGAGAGGACAGAGAAGTCTTAAAACAAACAAACAAACAAACTTCTTTAAAGTCTGAATATCAGCTTCCAATTAGGAAGGGCATCTTCTGACCATTGTTTAGTTGCTAAGGCGTGTCTGACTCTTTGTGACCCCATGGACTGTAGCCCACCAGGCTCTTCTGTCCATGGGATTGATTTCCCAGGCAAGAGTTGCCATTTCCTTCTCTAGGGGATCTTCCCTACCCAGGGACTGAACCCACATCTCATGCCTTGGCAGGTGGATTCCTTTACCACTGAGCCACCTGGGAAGCACCTTCTAACCATAGAGTTCTTTTTTAAAAAATTCTTTCAATATCTTATTTTATCATATTTCAGCAAGTACAAACAGTAAATATTTCTGGCAATATTGAGTTGCTTTTTAAAAATTATCTCTTTGCCTTTTCTTTCAAACCAAGGTATAACTACCAAGTGACTTGAAACCAGACCTTTCATGACTTCACTATGGACACAGAGCTGTCCTGAAAAAGGGTACAAAAGGTGCAACTCTCCTAAGACCCAGAAATACAAAGATCACGGAAAGAAAAAAAGGCCTAACTCCCCTGCAAGCGGCAACAGTCAGCAGGAGAGCTGCACATGGGGTGCGGCCCACATTCCCGTCTGGCTACATTCTTGGGGCCCCCCAACCTGATGGTTGAGCCACCTGTACACACAAGAACCAATAGCCTGCCTTCAAGCTGAGGTGTCAGGACACAACATGAGACAAATAAAAAAGTAATAGCTGTTTCTGGGAGGGAAAGGATAGATAACCAAAGTGTTGTGTTAGTTGTTCAGTCATGTCCGACTTTTTGCAACCCCATGGACTGTAGCCTGCCAGGCTCCTCTATCATGGAATTTTCCAGGCAAGAAAATACTGGAATAGGTTGCCATGCCCTCCTCCAGGGGATCTTTCTGATCAAAGTGTACCCCAAAAATAAAATTCGTAAGAGTCACAATTCAGAGAATGAATTCTTTTTTGGGGGGGCTACGCTGGATCTTAGTTGAGGAACACAGGATCTTTAGCTGTGGTATGTGAGCTCTAGTTCCCTTACTAGGGTTCAAACCTGAGTCCCCTGTGTTGCAAAGAGGAGTCTTAACCACTGGGCAACCAGGGAAGGCCCAAAGAACTTCAGTAGTGTTTTTCTCCTGCTAATTTGAAATTAGAAAGGAAGGGCTCGCATAAAATTTTGCCTTTCTCTCTTAACTGAGCCATACAGAGAGTTCCAGGAGCACCGACTTTGGGATGAAGTCTTACCCTTCTGCCAATTTTCCTAGGATTCCATCTGAGGAGGGTGGCTCAGTGGTCCCTTCTCATCCTCAGAAACTGTAGAAGAGGGAAAATAATTTTCTCTGTACCCTTCTGAATTCCTGTCTGAGACTCGTAATAGAACACAGATTAACAAGAGCAAAGCAAACAGAAGTTTGTTAATCTGTCTCTCTCATACATACATGGGAGATACCCAGGGAAAAAATAAATAAAATTTCCTAAGGTGGCTTAAGAATTCAGGATTAAATGCCATCTTAATAGGGAGAGGTGAAGGGTTGGGGGTTGGGGGGGCGGATATGTAGGCCTTAGAGGAGTGCAAGTGTGCTAAGTCACTTCATTCATGTCCGACTCTTTGTGACCCCAGGGACTATAGCCCGATAGGCGCCTCTGTCCATGGGATTCTCCAGGCAAGAATACTGAAGTGGGCTGCCATGCCCTCCTCCAGAAGATCTTCCCGACCCAGGGATTTAACCTGTGACCTGGGGATCAAATCGGAGTCTCTTACATCTTCTGTATATCGTCAGGCAGGTTCTTTACTACTAATGCCACCTGGGAAGCCAGCTTCACAGCACCATTCAAAGACTTTAGATCAAGGATTCCAGCAGGACTACTGTCACACAGTCTGGCATAGCCAGAGGTGCCCACCTCTTAAGCAGGCACCTGCCGTTAGGATCAGCCCTTGCAGGAACTGGAGACTGATTGCCCCCGGAAGCGGGGGGCCCTGCCACACCTGCCACACCTCACCCTAGGCCTTGACCCTGTGAGCGCTTAAGCTGGGAGAGTCACTGACTCGCGACGAAAATCAGAAATTTAGACCTCTTATAAAATATAGTTCCGTCTAGGGGAGTGTATTTGTTTCCTCAGGTTGCCATAACAACGTCTCACAAACCAGGTGAGTTAGAACAGAAGAAATCTATTTTCTCACAGTTCTGGAGGCTAGAAGTGTGGAATCAAGGTGAGGGTGAGATTAGCTCCCTTTGAGGTTCTGAGTGAGAATTTATTCCCTTGTTTCCCCCACTGGCCTGCAATCCTGGCACTCCTTGGCTCATAGTTGGGTGCATCGCTACCCTCTCTGCCTGCATCTTAAAGTGGGCTTCTCCCTGAGTCTTTCTGTCTTCACGTGACTGCCTCCTTCTAAGGACACCAGTCAGATTAGTGGCCAATCTTACTCCAGTATGAACTCATCTTAAGTAATTACATCTGCAATGACCCTATTTCCAAATAAGGTCACATTCTTGGGGTTAGGAATTCCACTTACTTAAAAAAAAATTATTTACTTCTTTATTTGGCTGCATCGGGTCTTAGTTTCAGCATACGGGCTTTTTCACTGTGGTGCACAGACTCTCTAGTTGTGATGTGTGGGCTTAATTGCTCTGAGGCATGTGGGATCTTAGTTCCCTGACCAGGGATCAAACTTGTGTCCTTTGCACTACAAGGCAGATTCTTAACTACTGGACCACCAGGAAAGTCCCAGGACTTCCACTTACTATTAATTAATTTATTTATTGAGAGAAGATGACACAAATGAACCCATAATAGGGCAAAGAAAATAAATAAATAAATAAGAATTTTATTTTACATCAGTTTTGAGAGCTGCTTTGTTCTAAGTATCCTTATTTCTGTTTGGAGCAAGATCACAACCTGGTGATTCAGGGCCAAATTTGGCTTCCAGGAGTGTTTGTTAGGTCAGTGTCTCCACCATTCCCTAGTATGTTAAGCTGGCCACTTCACAAATTCGCTTACCTGAGTGTCCTTGAAGGCATCTGCACATGTGACCCTTGGTTTAGAGCTTGCTGAATCAGTGCGCCTTCATATTTTACCATCTTAGCATCAGAATTACCCTGGGAAGCAGAACAAATGTGTTCCCACTTCGATGAACAGGACACAGAGGCTCAGAAAGTAAAGGGGATCTGCCTGGATCACACAGTTGGAAGTAGTGGAGCTGAGTCTCCCACCCAAGTCTCCAGCCACCCCGATGGGGCTTGTACCTGATCAGGACATCTCCACGTTTCCAAAGCTGTAAGGCTGCAGTGGGCTCTCAGGACCCGCCCTCTGCCGCATTTCTTCAGCTAGATTTTCAGAGTAGCAAATGCCACAGAGACTTTTTAAACTCAGGCACATTCCTGGAGGAAAACCTTTGCAGATGTTCCTCTGAGAGAGAAGAAAGTATAATAATATGCTGTCTGAGTTAAGGGCAGGCTGGTTTTGAGCTTGGTTAAAATTTTCCTTCTCCAAATATGCAAGAAAATGGAGTGAAAGGGACTACTCCTTCTTTTCTCTTATTCTGGAATTCCTATTAAATAGGATGGCAAAAATTTTGGACCCACCCTCCAGGCTTCCTAACCTTTCTTTTTCTTTTTTCCCCCATATGCCAACGTGGTATTTTAAAATTAAAGATCCAGATGTGGAACAACCTTTGAGGGAAGGTCTTGCTTAGGGGTCAAGCCCCTCCAACCAGCCCCCCTACCCCTTTGAAGGCATTGCCTTCTTGGAGAGAGTGGTTCTTCAACTTGCTTTTTGGTTGCTCTTTTGAGAACTGGATATTTGTTCTGGGTCCTCCTAGAAATATGCACTTACAGATGTAAGGAAATGGAATGAAATTGCTTGGCATTTCCTTTATGCTTGGTATTTTGAAATTTCATCATAATTAATCCAGGTGTTGCTGCTGTTGTTCGGTTGCTAAGTCATGTCTGACTGTTTGCAACCCAGTGGACTGCAGCACGCCAGGCTTCCCTGTCCTTCACTATCTGCTGGAGCTAGCTCAAACTCATATCCATTGAGTCAGTGATGCCATCCAGCCACCTCATTCTCTGTCGCCCTCTTCTCCTCCTGCCCTCAATCTTTCCCAGCATCAGGGTCTTTTCCAATGAGTAGGCTCTTTGCAACAGTTGGTCAAATATTGGAGCTTCAGCTTCAGCATCATCAGTCTTTCCAATGAATATCCAGGGTTGATTTCCTTTAGGATTGATTGGTTTGATCTCTTTGCTGTCCAAGGGACTCTTAAGAGTCTTCTCCAGCACCACAGTTAGAAAGCATCAATTTTTTAGCACTCAGCATTCCTTACGGTCCAACTCTAACATCCATACATGACTGCTGGAAAACCATAGCTTTGACTATATGAAACTTTGTTTGTAAGGTAATGTCTCTGCTTTTTAATACATCATCTAGGTCTGTCATAGCTTTCCATCCAAGGAGTAAGCATTTTTTAATTTCATTGCTGCAGTCATCGTCCACAGTGACTTTGGAGTCCAAGAAAACAAAATCTGTCACTGTTTCAACTTTTCCCCCATCTATTTGTCATAAAGTGATGGGACCAGATATCATGATCTTAGTTTCCTGAATGTTGAGTTGACTGAATCCAGGTGTAGGTCTTTTTTTAAAAAAGTTATTCTTCGTGCTCAGTGGGCTATTTCACTGTGAAAGCTTATTCCTTATTCCTTATTCACTTCTAGGAAACAATATGTCATTGCTTTATTTTTTAATTATTCCCCTTCCATTCCCTCTGTTCTCCCTTTCTGAAATTCCTATAAAATAGGATGGTAGAATTTCTGGATCCATCTTCCATGGATTCCCCACTTTTTTTCTATGCCAACATGAGGTGTTTTTTATTAAGTAATAAAAATAACTAAATGAAATCCTCCAAGTCCCGTTAAGACTCAGCCTTGTTGTGTGCACAGTAGGTGCTGAATAAACATGACCTCCTTCTTCATTCTCAGCACCTACATCAACAACCACATTATTATCAACAGTAACATTTATTGGCTCCTTATTGTGTGAAGGCAGTGAGAAAAGTACTTGACACAGAACCCTATTTAATTCCCAGAAACCTATGAAGTAGGTATAATTATTGTTTCCATCTTACAAATGAGAACACTGAAAGCCATAAAGCAGAGAGGTTTGGAACAAGACCTTACCTCTGGCCAAAGAGCCTGGTTTGAGGTGAATCTCCCCCATAGCTGGGTGATCAGTGTAGGTGTGAGGATAAGGAAGGGGGAAATTTCATTAGATACTTCAAATGCAGTTTCCAAATCAACAATCCCAAGGAATGGCCCAGGTTCCAGTAACGCTGAAATTTTGAAATTCAAGTTCTTTCTTAACATTTCTACTTTTGTGCCAGACTTCTTTGCATGATTTTTTTAAAAACAGTGTCAATTTGTTCTTTATTATCTGCCTTTGATGTTGAAGTTAGAATGGTCTTCTCTACTCCCTTCCACTCCAAAATGATATTAATAAATATTCATCTATCTTCTTCTTTTACTATTTTGATGATTTTACGTTTTACATTCAAAGGTTTCAGCCATCTGGAATTTATTCTAATCTCAGCCATGACTCGGAGCTCTAACTTAATTTTTTTCCCTAATGGTGAGTAAGTTGTACCCACCATGCCTTTGGCCTTTTAAAAGGCAGCTCAACTCCCAGAGCTCCATAAAAGCCTAAGAGTTAAGAATAGAAAAGCTAGGACTGTAACTCAGTTAGATCGTAATCTCTGCTGCATCACCACTCACTCTGGGACTCTGGCAGCACTCTGTTCTCCTTAGGGAAAAAGCTCTGGCCAATGATGAAAGGCCAAGAGGGCTGAGGCAGTGAGAGGAGGATTTGCAAAGAACCCTCTGGAGGAGGTTAATAAAGGCTGTGTCCCTGCCACCAGGCATGGCCTTAGGAAAAAGAGTTGGTCAACCTTGCAACTGTTGCAAGTGGCCCCAAGCTCTCCTCCTTAACTGTATTCTTTTTCTTAACCCCTTTGTCCTTTCTTGACTCCAAGCCCAGTTCATGCTGCTTCTCTGTGAAGCCTAGGTGCTCCTTTGTCCTGGACCTCACTGCATTTGGCACTAATGCAAACTTTGCCATTGTTAACTCATTGACGTGTCAACAAAACTTTGCCATTGTTTGTTGACATGTCAATGAGTTAACAAATAAACTAAGTTTCCAAGTTCAAAGGATGCTGCCTGCCATGTACAGGAGACAAAACCCCAAACACCAGAAGATAGAAGATGTGGCCACCCCTGTAATGTTCGCTGGGGCTCCAACCATTCGTGGCACCGTGGTTGGCACCATGGAGTGGCTGTGACTCGGATCAGACCACCAGAAGCTAAGGAGGCCATTCTATTTGGCGAGTGTCAGGTCCCGGAGAGAGCAGGAAGAGTCAACTTTCTCTCTTTCCTTGGGGAGCTGATAACTTATGTGTAAGTGTGTAGAGGGAATCTTGGAAGAAACTTCAGGAAAGAAAGAATTGAGCCCAACAAAGCCTCCTAAGAGAATAAGGGATACAGGTGAGTTGGAGAATGCTCCTTCATCTTAAAAAATGTGCACTAATGGTTCTTGTGGCTGAATGTGTGTGAGGCTCCAAACTCTTAACATACTGTGTCTCATTTGATCCCCATGAACCCAGGTGGCATTTTGTTGATGAGGAAGCTGCATTTTGTTGATGAGAGGTGAGATGACTTAACTATGATCACCTCGAGGGGGCCACAACCAGAAATCCAGGTGAGCAGGGGGTTAACTTCAGAGAGGAGAAGGACCCACCCTTGGCTGTTCATACTTCTTTTTCTCCTTCTCCATCTGCTTGGAAGTACCTGGTGGGGCTGAACGGAATTTTTAGTCTTGTTCTCTGGGCCTTTGTACTGCAGTTTCCTCCGCCTACATTGCCCTTCACAGCACTTTTCCTCTGGTGAAATTTCAGCCTTCTTTGAGAGGCCAGCTCCCACGTCCTGGCCCTGGTAGGGCCTCCTGCTCCTCCTCCTCCCCTTCCTGGAGCCCCTTCCTGGAGCCCTCAGGCACGGTCCAGCCTGACTGTAGTTCATGAAGTACATGTCTCCCCTAGGCCTGCCTCCCTGCAGGCCGCCCTCACTGAGGACAGACGAACTCTTTTTGGTCTTTCCAGGGCCTAATATAGGGCCTGGCGCGAATGCTTGTTGAATAAGTGCAGGCAGAAAACCAACGTTTTTTTGAGCCATGTCAATGCGTCAGTTTCAGAGCTTGTTCCTGTTTATCCCTCTAAATCCTCCCCTGAAGATTATGTGAAACTTAGCTGAGAACCACAAAAATGCTCATTCCTTTGAATTGTCTTTTGCACTATTTCCTTGGGAATTATTCTTTTTTTTTTTTTCCCTCTAAAAGATATTTTATACTTTGAGAATTAACAAAGAGAAAATTTCTTAAAATATACATGTATTACAAAATTTATCATCGCACCCCTTTTCAAATGCACAGTTCAGTAGTGTTTAGTATGTTCACAATGTTTTGCAATATATAAGATAAACTTTTGCATTTTGCAAAATTGAAACTCTATACCCATTAAACAACTCCCCATTCCCTACTCCTCTCAGCCCCTGGAAACAACCATTACACATGTCTCTATTAATTTGACTATTTTGGATACCTCATGTAAGTGAAATCATTCCGTATTTGTGTTTTTGTGACTGGCTTATTTCAGCACAGTGTCTTCGAGGTTCATCATGTCATATCACAGCATATGTCAGAGTTTCCTTCATTTTAAAGACTGAATAATATTCCATTCAGACGTAACTTTTAGTTTGTTTCTTTTTATTTAACTTTCAACTTTTCTATTGCTTTTCAGTCTCAGATTTTGCTATTACTTTCTAGTTTTACTGCATTGTGATTAGAGAATGTTATCTATATTCATCCTACTTTGAAATGTACTGAGATTTCGTTCGTTTGTTTTTCTCAGCCTGTCATGTGGTCATTTGTTAATGATCAACAGGCACTAACAAGAGTATATTCTAGGTTTTCAAGGTATGGAGCTTGATATCTTTTAATTTGATTTGTCTTACTAAGTTAACAAATCAAGTCCTCCATATCCTTCCTTATTGTGTGATTTATTGATCATGGACTAAGAGAGGTAAGTGAGAATTTTCTACTCTTACTATATTTCTGTCCATGTCTCCAGGTACTTCTTCTTTTTTTGCATTATAAATTCTGATACTTTATTTTGGTGCATAAATATTTATGACACATCTTCACTGTGGCTCTCAGCCTTTATCATTACAACATTTTCTCCTGTGGCTTGTTTTCTGATTTTCTGTGAATTCAGCTGTGTCTGATATTAAAATCATAACTCTTTTTTGTTGTTGTTGTTACCTGTATTTGCATGTGTGATATTTGTTCTGTTTTCTATTTTTTCCTTCTCTTCTCCTTTCAATCTGTCTGAGGAGCACTATTTTAGATATGTCTCTTACACATGGCACTACCTAGGTTTTATTTTGTGATTTCATGAGCTGTTTCTAAAGAGTGGGGTGATCAGGTCAAAGTTAAAGAAAGCTTTTAAAGCTCTTGACCCTCATGGCCAAATAATTTTTTCACTGGTTGGATTTGTCCTGTTACCAGCATTTAGAAGCAAGCCATCTCCCCACCATTATCAGCATGACTATTACACTGCTGCTTAAATATTTAATAGGTGAAAATGGGACCTCATTGTTCTTTCATGCTTTTCTTGGCTTCATCTAATTCTACTTTAAGTAAATAAAGATGGAAGAAAAAAAGAAGTTAAAATGGAACATTCCTTTTCAGATATCTTCAGTGAGATTTAAATGGGTGGTGGTATTTCTTATTCCAGATTTCCATGACATTGGACCAATCTTTCCACGGGCTCCTCAGCCCAGGCCTTGGATCTTTGCAGGAGAAACTGTCCAGGTTTCTTTCTCATAGCCCTACACCATGCTTTCTTCCCTCTGAAGTGAATAGGCAAAATAACAGAATAGGAAGATATTGGGTCTGAAGCTAGATTGAATAGCTTCATTGCTATTTTATTGCAAATAGCAATGCTATTGCAATAGCCAGATTGCAAAAGCTAGATTGAAGCTAGAGTGAATAAATCTCAGCTCCATCTCTGCTGTTTACTAGCTGTGTGTTCTATGGCAGTTACTCAACCTCTCTGTACCTTGGTTTCCTGAGGTAATAATTCTTAACGGTAACAATGACTATAATAGTAAATATAGTAACACCTGTTGGGGTTGTTGTGCAGAATAGTTAATTTATGCAAAACACCCAGACAGGATTGCTGTTGGCTCTTCCTCTGGGAAACACATGGTTTCCACTTCAACTACGGTGGTTTTGGTGGAAGCATTTCCTTCTTCCAAGACCCTGCTCTCTTAGCCATTGCATTTAGTCTTAGGCCAGGGGCAGGCTCCTCACAAGAACAGAGCCAATCACAGTCCTTTCCTGGGGACTAAACCTGGGACAGGAGAAAAGAAGCCTTTAGTGCCTTTCTGATAGGGAAACTCCCACGGTGTGAGACCCAGGCTCCTGGCAGCCATGTTTCCAGCCAGTGAGGGGAGCCCGGCTTTGAGAGTGAGGCTAACTGACCAGTGGAGAAAAGTTGACATTGGAAATGAAAAGAGATGGACATTACTGGAACCCTTAGTTTTGGCTGTCTCCTCGCAAAGAGTCGGACATGACTGAGCGACTGAACTGAACTGAAAGGCACCTTATGAGCCAATAAATACCCATTTTCTCTAAGATTGCCCTCATTGAGTTTCTGTCACTTGCAATCGAAAGAGTCTGAGTACATTTCCTAAGGCACCTTAGTACAGTATAGATCATGGGGTCTCCTGTCTGTCCACCTCTCTGAAAAGCCCTAAGACACACACACACATATTCGCGCGCACACATTCACAGCAATTCCCAGCCTCTAGATATGAACTGGCGGAGAAGGCAATGGCACCCCACTCCCTCTTGCTTGGAAAATCTCATGGACGGAGGAGCCTGGTAGGCTGCAGTCCATGGGGTCTCTAAGAGTCGGACATGACTGAGCGACTTCACTTTCACTTTTCACTTTCATGCATTGGAGGAGGAAATGGCAACCCACTCCAGTATTCTTGCCTGGAGAATCCCAGGGACAGGGGAGCCTGGTGGGCTGCCATCTGTGGGGTCGCACAGAGTCAGACACGACTGAAGAGACTTAGCAGCAGCAGCAGCAGATATGAACTGGTGTTCTTTCCCCTCCTGCGCTGCCCACACAGACCTTAGCTTCTCTGCTTCTCTACACACACCAGAGACTGCTGTGCTCATGCCTGGCCTAAGGAACTGCACTTGCTAAACAGGATGTTATCCCGGAAATCTGTGCCCTTCTCTGTAGGCCCCTTGTTCTTTTTTTCACTGCCCTATTCAGTAACTTCGCAAATATCTAATGAGCACCTGCCAAGAACCATGTCAGGCCTGGGGCCCCAGAAAGGCAGCAGACAGTTCCTGCTGTCAAGGAGCTGCAGGCCATGGGGGCCATCAGGCTGTCAGAAGACAGCTCCAAGAGAGACGGCAGGGCGAGTGTGGAGCAGATGTCTCTGCCAAGTGCTGCAAGAGCTCAGAGGGGGCTCTGTCACTGGCTGCCGAGGATTGTCTGCTGTGACTCTGTTCTATCTGCCTCCAGCTTTTCCCTACCCCAGCCCACCCTGCCCACTGCCACCAAAATGTCTTCCCCAACAGCTCAGTTCAGACTGCCTCTGCCCCCTTCCCAGCCTTGAGCCCACAAGCCTTAGCCTGGCAAGACCCTAATCCAGATATTACCTCAACCTACTTTCTCAGCCATGTTGTTCCCTGGTCCTCAGGAAACTTACCCACGCCAGGTCACTCACCTTCATCACATATGTCTGTGTTTCCCCACCTTGGTGTCTCCGCTTGCCCTGTTCCCTCTGTCTCGCATCCCTGCAAGTCCCAGTTGTACATACCTTCCAGGGTAAGGGATGGCAAATGTGAGCCACATGCCTGCTCCGATCATCTGGCTGTGTTGCCGTGTTGAGAAGGATTCTGTGGACATACCTGTTTTCAGTGAAAGAGTAAGGGATCAGGGACTTCCCTGGTGGTCCAGTGGCTAAGACTCCAAACTCCCAGTGCAGGGGGTCTGGGTTCGATCCCTGGTCAGGGAACTAGATCCCACATGCCACAGCTAAGACCTGGTACAGTCAAATAAATTTTTTTTTAAAAAGAAAGAGTAAGGGATCAGTCAGCAAAATCAGCCATGGGCACCAAATCGGGTGTGTGCTGGGGCTGGGGATCAGGGAGAGGTGGAGGGTTGGAGGGAGTAGGTGGTGATGAACAGCACTCTTGGGGTGCGAGGGTACTTTGGTC
This sequence comes from Bos indicus x Bos taurus, assembly GCF_003369695.1. Lineage (NCBI taxonomy): Eukaryota > Metazoa > Chordata > Mammalia > Artiodactyla > Bovidae > Bos > Bos indicus x Bos taurus. The sequence goes on along the minus strand of NC_040083.1, from coordinate 74,898,820 downwards.
CAGGTTGAGGTTCTTATGGATTGCCCCATCCCCATGAAGACTTCCTTGCTCCTTCAAGTGAAATTAACCTCTTTCTCTTCTGAATTTTTATCGCCTTCTCTCTGTGCCTTAGTGACAGCATTAGATTGCTATCTTTTTATGATACCTCTGCTTTTTTTTTTTTCTATTTGAGGAGACAGATGGTACCCTATGGAGTATAAGTACAAGGGAGAGATTCAAAACACATTAACCAAACGGATGGAAACCCAGTCAGTTCCATGTGATGGAACTGTGTGGAACGCTAATATAGATATACAAAGAGCCGCAAGGGGCCCGTCCTGAGCGGCCGGCCTTCCCCATAGCCTTGGGCAGAGATGAGGATTGTTACAGCTCCATTCTGACTCCTGAACCAATGTCCTGCCCTGCTGCTTCTGCCTGACTTGTCACCTGCTATCTTCCTGGGCACCTGTGACCACCGAGGTCTGAGCTCCCAGCTTCTCTAATTCATCCCTTGACTCAGTAAACCAGGGTTGATGCTTCCTCGGCATCCTTCTCCTCTTGTGCTCGCCATTAGGAGCCCAGGGACGGTGTCCTGCCTTCAGTCTGATCACAGGCTGGGAGAGAGTAGGGCAGAGGTGGTGGAAGGATGGAGACCTGAGTCACAGGATTCAAGAAGTGATGTGGGCCTTAAGATAGGAGCAGAGAGGGTGCTGAGGAGGGATAATAGCGGTTTCTGGGGTGGGGTGGAGTCGGGGTGGAAGTTCTTGACACACCCACACCCACCAAATTTCCTCTTCCTCCACGCTCTGCAGCACATCATGGCTGGGTTGCCTGACTGTCACTGCAAGCTCTGTGCCCCCCAGTTCCCAGGCAGCCTGTAAAGATGGAGCGAGGAAACATTTAAGCAGCCTCAGAGCCTCCTACCTCTCCCTGTCCCACACAAACACTCAGACCTCAGCAGCCCAGCCCTAATGACCACTCCAGGCCTGAGAGCTTCCAGCCACTCCTGGACTCTCTTGAATCTCCTTAGCTGCTGTTCACACCTGGGATTCTGGGCCCACGTAACCATCTGGGCTCCCGAGCCACATGGAGGCCTGTCCCCAAATTATTCTCGGGGCTCCAGGATGACTAGCAGATTCACTCAGGCTGCCCTATCCCTCTGTTGCTCGGGGACTCTGGTGCCACCCCAGGCACCTCCCTCACCCTTTTACCCACTCCCCCTCCCTGCTTCCCACTCCACACACATGTTTCGGCTGGAGACCCAGCTGCAGAGCCGTGCAGCCCTGTTGGCAGGAGATGTGCTGGCTTGAGAGCTGCCTGGAGGGGAACGTGGCAGATCACATTTCTTCAGCTCGTGCCAAATATTATCAGACACAGCTTTTCAGACAGACACAAATTGCTCATCCAATAAACACAGAAGGGCTAATCCCAAGACATTTATCAGAGTGGGGAAAGATGAGAGAAAAGGGAGACACACAAGAGGCCTTTGAGAGCTGGCCTGGTGTGGCTGGCCTGAGGGGAGGTGGGGAGACCCGCAGGCACTCCCAGGGTTTTCTCCTTAGAGGACCTGAAATCCAGCACCAGGGCACCGGGGTTTGCTTTCACTGTGACACACAAAGCCAGGGTTGGTGTGTACACTTCCCAGAACAGAGTGGAGGAAATGAACGCAGGCCAGGGTGACTCTGTGGGCAGTCACCCCCACCTCCAGTTGTCAGTGGTCGTGGGGATTAGCCGTCTGCAGCAACTCTGTCACTTCTCAACCATGCACACGTAGTAAGCCCTCAAGGCGTGCTGTGATTGTCGGCAAAGTTGTCAGGAGACAACACTCCTGGACTGGAATTTCTTATTTCTGGCTGACAGGTGTGAGAGCACAGCTGCTGAGAAACAGGTTGATGGACTAGGCCGACCACGATGGCAGTGGACTGGAGACACAGGGGGCCTCTGTCAGTACCAGAGGGCTGGCCAAGCCTTTGAGGTCCTGTGCTCATCCCTTTCTGCTGTGCCTTCCAAAGGGCGCCTTGAGTGTTCCTCTTTAGGGATTCTGCCCAGAAATGAAAGAAAGCAGGCCCTCCTCTGACACCCCATCTTGAAACTCAGGGAGAGGAGGCCCAGGTGAAGTCTCTAGAGACAGCCTGGGTCCTCCCACGGTCTGTGCCATGCCACTGGGACTCTGGTGTGTGCCCAGGAAGAGGTGGGCATGTGCCCACTGGAGGGAGGAGGCACTAACTAGATCAGAGTGAGGGCACGGAAGTAATTGCCAGCATTTATATAGTTGGGCACTGTTCTTACTTTTCTCACAACACCATGGCACAGTAGATGTACTATTATTGATACCATTTTTCCAGTGAGGCACTGAGAGGTTAGCTAGCTTGTCTAAGTTCACCCAGTTCATGAATGAGAGGCTTTAGCATCTGTGCTCTTAACTCGCCATACGGCCTACAGTGATTTTCAGAAATCAGCTTCAGAAATGCCAGTTGTGTGGGAGTACTTAGGAGAGTAGGAGGCTGGAGTCCCCAGACCTGGGATGGTGCCTCTGAGGCCCAGTGTTAATGCAGGTTTCCACTGAGGACCTGGGGGCGTCTATAATTAGGCTGATTAACCCTCCTAGTTTTCCAAGAACTGAGAGGGGTCTTGGGATGCTGATTTTCACTTTTAAAACTGGAATAGTGGTTCAGTGCTAAAGAATCCACCCGCCAAAGCAGGAGACCTGGGTTCAGTCCCTGGGTCGGAAAGATCCCCTGGAGGAGAAAATGGCAACCCACTCCAGTATTCTTGCCAGGAGAATCCCATAGACAGAGGAGCCTGGCGGGCTATAATCCATGGGGTCACAGAGAGTCAGACATGACTTAGCAACAGACTTTCATGTTCATGGGCAAGTAGGGGTAAGTTGACCATCCTGCCTGTAACATAAGGTCTGGTCTTGGATTGCTGTCAACAACTGCAGGTCCAACCAGCAGGCCACCTTCCCCCTCACATTCCCAGGCTAGGGAATAACAGAGTGGTGTGCTGACTGGGAAGAGGAGCAGAATAACAACCAGCTGGCAGCAGCTCTTCCCAGATACTTAGGAGGTGCTGTGCTGTGCTCAGTAGTGTCCTACTCTTTGAGACCCCATGGACTATAACCCACCAGGCTCCTCTGTCCATGTGGATTCTCCAAGCAAGAATTCTGGAGTGGGTTGCCATGCCCTCCTCCAGGGGATCTTCCCAACCCAGGAATCAACCCTAGGTCTCTTGAATTGCAAGCAGTTTCTTTACCATCTGAGCTACCAGGTAAGCCCAAACTTAGGAAGTTCAGACTGTAATGACAGGCAGTAATAAAACAGGGACACCTCAGCCCTCAGAGCTTAGTGGGAACAGGTGTCTTCTGGCAAGGCCAGTCTTACACAATTAGGAAGACTGGGAAATTCCCAGGGGAGGACTGGCAGGCAGCCCAGGTGGCTCCCAAGGAAGCCGGGGGAAGCCCCCACCCACCCGGCCTGCCAGGAGCAAGTTTCTATTCTGGATCCTGAAACTTCATTCCTGCCAGGAATGGCCTCTCCTCTACCTACCTGCCCAGTGATCCACATTGACCTGTGTGCCTAGGCTAAGCATCCCTTACCCTTCTCCTTCTCTTATTTTGTCCCTGCTTGGTACATGACCTATTTGTCAGTCTCTTTGACTGTAAAGTCTGAACTTCACTCATGCAATACCTGGAAGATTCCAAGAGAAGGAGAATGGTACAGAATCCATGGGTAGAAATGCTGTTGGGTCTCGGGAGGGACAATGGGGCAAGAAGCTTCAGGAATGTAGGCAGTGCTCGCTCTTCAATTCTGGGCTCACTTGTCTTTGTGGTCTGTAAAATAGAAGACATTGCAAGAGTTCATCCAGCTGCTCGAAATAAATTTGTTTCCTGTCCAAATGAAGTCAATCCAAGACACTGAGAAAACTTTCAAGTGAGATTGCGCAATCCCTGTCAGAGGGTTTTGGAGGACGAGTGCAATAGGAAGAAGTTTGGAACACTGGTCATGTGCAAATGATTTTCCAGTTTTGAAAAAGGAGGGGTGGTGATCGGTTTCTGTTACTTCAAACAGATCTAAGGGGGAAAAGGGAGGGGGGATTTGCCAGTTCACATTACTGATGAGTCCAGAGCAGTCTGATATGGCCATGGCAGGGCACACTCCCACCTCCTTTTCGGCTTCTCGGGCAAGCTCTTTCCACGTGGTAGTTCTAGGGGGTTGAATAGTGTACCCCCCAAATTCATGTCTACCCAAAACCTCACAAAAGATCTTTTTTTAATAAATAATTTATTTATTCATTTATTCTTGGCTGTGCTGGGTCTTTAACAAAGAGTGGCTGTGTGGGCTTTTCTCTAGTTTTGAGTCAGGGCTACACTCTAGTTGCAGTGTGCAGACTTTTCATGGCAATGGATTCTCCTATGGAGAATAAGCTTTAGGCGTGTGGGCTTCAGTAATTGTGGCACATGGGCTTGGTTGCTCTAAGGCATGTGGAACCTTCCCAGATCAGGGATCGAACCTGTGTCTCCTGCATTGGCAGGCGAATTCTTTATCACTGAGCCACCCGGGAAGCCCTCAGAAAAGATCTTTTTTGGAAATAGGGTCTTTACATATGCAATTGGTTAAGGCAAGATGATGTCATACTGGATTAAGGTTGGGCCCCTTTTTCTAGTGATTGGTGCCCTAGTCAGAAGAGAATACATCGGCAGAAGAGAGAGATACACACAGAGAAGGCCATATGGTAACAGAGGCAGAGTGGAGGGATGCAACTAGAAGCCAAGGAAGGTCAAGGTTGCTGGAAGCCACTGAAGGTAAATGAGCCAAGGAAGGATATTCCCTAGAGCTTCTAAAAATGCTAGGGAAACATCCTGTCTTTGGACTGCTAGCTTTCAGAACTGTGAGAGAGGATATTTCTATTGTTTTCAGTTGCCAAGTGTGTGGCAATTTGTCACAGGAGTCCTAGAAAACTAATACAATACCCTTGTCAACTCCGGGTTGGCCATCCTAGAGGAAGGGAAGAGGCTTTTTCTCAACACTTACCAAAATTCTGGAGAGGAGGGGACCTTTGCTTCCTGAACGAATCACTGTGACTGGAGGGAAACAGCACTCTGTTTGGACTGATATGAATTCCACATTCACTGAGGGGACTGTGGTGAGGTTAGACTATCCCAACCACGTGGGGAAGAGTGGACATCTTTTACCAGAATGAGGAATGAACACAGGGGAGACAAAATTAACACCTGTCCATTACAGGGAGGAAAACTGATTCTGCAAATTATGCTCTCATCTAAGAATAGATTTTTAAAAAATAATTTTACACATTTGAGTATGCTGGGTCTTTGTTGATGCATGGGCTTTTTCTCTAATTGTGGTGAGTGGGGGCTACTCTCCAGTTGTGGAGCTTGGGCTTCTCATTTTGGTGGTTTCCCTTGTTGCAGAGAACTGGCTCCAGGGCACAAGGGCTTCAGAAGTTGAATTGTGGCATGTGAGGTCAGTAGTTGCAGCTCCCAGGCTTTAGGGAAGCAGGCTCAGTAGTTGTGGTTAGTTGCTTAGTTGCTCCACACATGTGGGATCTTCCTGGACCAGGGATTGAACTTGTGTCTCCTGCATTGGCAGGCAGATTCTTTACCACTGAGCCACCAGAGAAGCCTAGATGATAGTACAATTAAGAGGAAAAGTAATCTGCTAAATCACTGGGGTGAACCTATGTCACTACATTTGTTCATTCAGCATGCAAACCCCTTTCTTATTTTGGAGAAAATTTCCAACAATACCATTATTGTATTGTGCTTAGTCGCTCAGTCATGTCTGACTCTTTGCAACCCCACGGACTGTAGCCCGACAGACTCCTCCATCCATGGGATTCTCCAGGCAACAATACTGGAGTGGGTTGCCATGTCCTCCTCCAGGGGATCTTCCCAACCCAGGGATGGAAGCCGGGTCTCCCACATTGCACGCAGATTCTTTACTGTCTGAGCCACCAAGGAAGCTGTCCTGGCTTCCATAGAGGCAGAAAGGGAAAGACTTTCCTTTTCACTTCCTTGCAGCCAGGGGTCAATCATGTGAATTAGGCTCAGCCATTCCCACCAGGGACTTTTAATTTTTAGGAGGTGAATTTAAGAGGTGGATGTAGTGTAGGAAGTAGTCATGACAACCGCAGCAGCAGCTTGAGCCGTCCTGAAGTGGTGATGCTCAGTGTTTATCGGCAGTAATGGCTATGGCAGAGCAGTGGTGTAATTGACTGTCTATGTATTCAAAAACACTGATTGGTACAAAGACTGTATTTAAAAAGTTCCAAGTCAACTTGTAGGGGGCGTTTCCACTGTTCCAGGGTTCTGTCTTCAGCTCTGTCTCTAACATGAACATCAAAAAGTGAAAGTTGTATTAGAAAGCACTGGTGAAAGTGTGGTATATGGGACTATGGGGGTGAGTGATAGTCCTGCTCTCTTTTGTTCCTGAGACCCCATCTGGGATGTTGAATTCAGACCCAGGTGCTGCTCTCTTATGGAGGAAAATGACAGGCTAGAGTCTGGTTAAAGAAGAATGATCATGATGGGGAAGGAACTCAACCATGAAGCATGAAGAATAGTAGAAATGACAGATATGAGTCAGCCTAGAGAGGAACTGCCTTTATGTTGGAAGAAGGCATAGGTCTGACCTTTTAAATCTTTTTTCACTTTCTATTAAGTGAAAGAAGATTCAGTTTATTCTCTGTGGCTCCATGGAACATCGCTGCTACTAGTGAGTTTCAGCTTAACATGAGAAGGGTTTAGTAGTTGGGTCTGTGATATCCACAGTGGAACAGGCTGGCTCATAATATGATGGGCTCCCTGACACTGGAGGTGTGCACACAAAACTGGATGAACTCTCAAGAGTGTATTGTGTGAGAAAATCCTATTGTGTGTGGATGAAAGAACAGCTGGTGTCCTTCCAGTTTCTCTCCAGTTCTGAAATCTGACCAAATCCATAGGCCAGGTTGAGAAGGGCAGGAAGCTGGAGGTAGGAAGATCAGGGGAGATGCAAATTGTGAGTTGTTATTAAAAAAAAAAAAAAAAAAACGGAATGGAGGATTGCATTATTCTCCGTTCCTCACCACTCCCTGTATTTCTCTAGAGATAGAATACATTTTCCTATCCTGCTAATGTTGGGTTGGCCAAGTGATTTGCTTTGCCTCACAGTGTGAGTAGAAGTGACCATTCCAAGCATGGTCTCAAAGGGGCACTGGATTTTTTTACTCACTCATCTTGTGCTTTTGCCATTACCATGTGAAAATACATGCCCTTGGTAGGTAACACAGAATAGAGACTCATGGAGTAGACTCACCTAGCCAACCAACAGATCTCCAGCCTTAAGCAGAGCTGCCCTAACCAACCTATGGATACGTGAGAGAGAAATATATGCTTTATTGTTGTGAAAAGTGAAAGTGAAAGCTGTTCAGTCGTGTCCAACTCTTTGCAATCCCATGGACTATACAGTTCATGGAATGCTTCAGGCCAGAATACTGGAGTGGGTAGCCGTTCCCTTCTCCAGGGGATCTTCCCAACCCAGGGATCGAACCCAGGTCTCCTACATTGCATATGGATTCTTAACCAGCTGAGCCACATACAGCACTTAGATTTGTTGGTTATTTGCTATGTAGCATTATTATGGCATTTAGACAGATAGGATATTCCAACAGACCTTCAGATACATCATTGAGAGCAGTTCCCAGGCTTCTGCTGGCCTTTCCAGGGTATGAGAAAGTAGCACTTGAGGAAAGAATTCATTCCAACAGACTGTGGGCACGTTCTTTTCTGGGTATAGATACTTCTGGGAATGGATGGCTAAGATCACTTCATGGGGCACAAATCCAGCATTAGGGGCACTTTGTGGGTTTGGGGGAAAGAATGTGAGGAGGAAGCCAACCTCGCTTCAGGTCATGGGAAGAGGCCCACCTGGGCACTCAAAACAAGTGTGGATGGGAGTACCATCCTGAGAAACAGTTTATTTATGTTATAATGACACAAATTCTTTACCACATCTCTCATCAAGAGATGAAGTCTACTTCCCCTCCTCTTGAAGCTGGGCTGGCTCTGTGACCTGTTCTTACCAACAGAATGTAGTGTCACTGAATAACTTCCAATACTTGGTCTTAAGAGATCTTCCACTCCCTCCTATGTATTTGGGATACTCCTTCTTAGAGTCTAGCTGCCATGCTGTAAGGAAGCCCAAGCAGGCATGTGGAAAAGTCCCATGAAGGAAAACTGAAACTTTTGGCTAACAGTTCCAACTAAACTCCCAGACAGCAACCAGCACCAACTTTTAGCCATGTGAATGAGGCCATACGCCAGCCAACACTATATGAAGCAGAAAACCACCTAGGTGTTCTAAGAAATCTTAATCCCAAACTGCAAAAACAGTTTACTCAACGTAAACTAAAACCCAGAGGCAGGATTAATTCTAGGACACTCCCAGTAATGTTTGGTTTCAAGGTCAAGGACATGACTGTATAACTCTTGACATAAAATCTCATAAAGGTTTCAAGCAGTGCCTTATGGACTTCTTATCTAGATGAAAGTGCTTCTAAGAATCTTAAGGATTTGTCCGATGGTACCCTGACTCACAAAAGAAGGGAGGAACTTGTGTTGAGACTTAGGGATGTAGTTTTTGTCGAATGGAGTGAAACTCAATTTCATGGGAAATACACAAAATTTTTTATTATTTTCTCCTCACCTAACAGAATTGTACCAGTATAAGTACCACTAGCTTGAACTAAAATAGACAAAGACAGTTCAAAATGAAATGAGGGCACTGGGCACCCACTGAAGCAGCCTGAACAAACCACTCTGCTGCAAACCAAGGGAAAGGAGGAACGACCCAGAGGATGGAGCCAAGAACCCAGAGGGTGAAGAACCACAGAGAATCACATTTCTGGACTCTGGAGCAGGGGGAAACTGTGACATTTGCACCATGGAATCCTAGATTTCCTAAAGACTTAAGGACTGCTATGTTTATTACCCCCTTTTAAGTGGGAGTTTCTATTATGATTTTCCTGTCCCTGTCTTCCTGTTATATGTTGGATATGAGGGGAAAAGACAACTTACAGAAAAGTTGCAAGTTTAGTACAAATGCTGTTTTTAACAATTTGAGAGTAAATTTTTGACACGATGCCACATTACCCTGAAATCTTAGGTGCATATTTCCAACATAAGTTACTGTTGGTGTTCAGTTGCTCTTTGCGGCCCCATGGACTGCAGCACACCAGGCTTCCCTGTCCTTCATTATCTCTAACATAACTGCTGCTGCTGCTGCTGCTAAGTCGCTTCAGTAGTGTCCGACTCTGTGTGACCCCATAGATGGCAGCCTACCAGGCTCCTCTGTCCCTGGGATTCTCCAGGCAAGAATACTGGAGTGGGTTGCCATTTCCTTCTCCAACACATGGATGCATGCTAAGTCGCTTCAGTCATGTCCAACTCTGTGCGACCCTATGGACAGCAGCCCATCAGGCTCCTCTGTCCACGGGATTCTCTAGGCAAGAATACTGGAGTGGGTTGCCATTTCCTCCTCCATTGTTAAGCTCAGGTGTCTGGAACCCCCATCTCTCTCCAAAACCCCGTCCCAAACCACATTTTATTTTAGATTAGGTTGGGACTAGATGAAGCAGTAAAGACATAACTACAATCATCAAAATCAAGAAATTAATATTATTTATTACCATTATCTTACCTTTAGTCCTAAGTCAAGTTTCACTGGTTGTCCCCAAAATATTCTTTATGGCAGAAGGAGCCACTTCAGAATCATGGTAATGCATTTGGTTTCCATTTCTCTTTAGTTTCCTTCAATGGGGAACAGTTCTGCATCTTTTCTTGATGATCATGACCTTGACAATTTTTTTAGGATTTCAGCATGGTTATTTTGTAGAATGTTTCATAATTTGGATTTCTCTAATGTTTCCCATCGAAATTACAAGTGTTTTGTAGGAGAGGTACTTTGAAGTTATGTAAATATATCATTAAAGTTTCTTTATCCTAATTAAGCTTAAAAGCTTATGCACAGCAAAGGAAACTATAAACAAGATGAACAGACAACTCACAGAATGGGAGAAAATATTTGCAAGCGAAGCAACTGACAAGGGATTAATCTCAAAAAATATGTAAGCAGCTCATGTAACTCTATGTCAGAAAAACAAACAACCCAATTAAAAAATGAGCAGAAGATCTAAATAGACTTTTCTCCAAAGAAGACATACATATGGCCAAAAAGCACATGAAAAGATGCTCAATATCACTAATTGTCAGAGAAATGCAAATCAAAACTACAATAAGGTATCACCCCATACCAGTTAGAATGGTCATCATTTAAAAGTCTACAAATAGGAAATGCTGGAGAAGATATGCAGAGAGGGGAATCCTCCTATACTGCTGGTGGGGATGTAAACTTGTAAAACCACTATGGAGAACAGTATGGAGGTTCCTTAAAAAACTAAAAGTAGAATCGCCATATGATTCAACAACCCTACTCCTGGGCATATACTCAGAAAAACATAAGCTGAAAAGATTCATGCACCCCAATGTTCACTGCAGCACTATTTACAACAGCCAAGAGCTGGAAGCAATCTAAATGTCCATCAACAGAGAAATGGATAAAGAAGATGTGGTTCATATATACATTGTAATACTACTCAGCAATAAAAAAGAACAAAATAATGCCATTTGCAACAACATGGATGGACCTAGCGATTATCATATTAAGTGAAGTAAGTCAGACAGAAAAAGACAAATATATCATTCATATATGAAATCTAATTAAAAATGATATAAATGAACTTATTCACAAAATAGAAACAGAGTTCCAGATGTTGAAAACAAACTTATGGTTAACCAAAAGGAAACATTGCAGGGAGGTGGGGGTTTTAAATCAGGAGCTTGGGTTCTTTTTTACCTTCTGGCATAAGATTTTCCAGGCTCATCTTGTAATGTCCCTGAAATCAGCCTTTCCTTCTAGGATACCTAGTTCCTTTTATTGGAAAATCGTATTTAGAAACTAAGATTTGGGTGCTAGGTTGCTTCCCTCGTGGCTCAGACAGTAAAGAATCTGCCTGCAATGTGGGAGACCCAGGTTTGATCCCTGGGTCAGGAAGATCCCCTGGAGAAGGAAAAAGCAACCAACTCCAGTATTCTTGCCTGGGAAATCCCATGGACAGAGGAGCCTGGCGGGCTACAGTTCATGGGGTCACAGAGTTGGACACAACTGAGGGACTAACACTTTTGGGAAGCTTCTGCCCTCAAGAATTCTCCCAGGTATTCACTCATATTTACATATAAACACACAGCTATATTTATTTTATTATCTATGTATTGAAACTATGCATTCACAGCGATTTCTCCAATTTCAGTAAAGTATCAGAGTTCCTTTCAGTTTTCTACTTGTCTATACTTGTAACTCCCTTCTCTGGCAGTCAGAAACTTGGGTGACTCTCATTACCTATATACAGTTACTTTTAATCAGTCTCCCTGTATTTGAGGATCTCCTCACCCCAGTGGGACTCCAACTCCTTGCAGTGGGCTGACTTACTTCACAGAAATCCCCCAATAATCCATGGGTGCCCTCTTTACTCTGCTCAGACTTTGATATCCTGTGCTGGGCTGCCACTCCCCTCCCCTTATTCCTTCCCCTTGTTCACTTGGGCTCTGACACACACTCAGAGAAGGCAATGGCACCCCACTCCAGTACTCTTGCCTGGAAAATCCCGTGGATGGAGGAGCCTGGTAGGCTGCAGTCCATGGGGTCACTAAGAGTCGGACATGACTGAGCGACTCACTTTCACTTTTCACTGTTATGCATTGGAGAAGGAAATGGCAACCCACTCCAGTGTTCTTGCCTGGAGAATCCCAGGGACAGGGGAGCCTGGTGGCCTGCCGTCTTTGGGGTCGCACAGAGTTGGATACGACTGAAGCGACTTAGCAGCAGCAGCAGCAGCAGCTGACACATTATCCACACCTATGACATGTGGACTCCTACCTCGTTCATCCCTGCCTAATGGCCTTTGGACTCAACTATTCAGCAACAGGAAGAGGAAGAAGACAATTTGTTTTATAGTTCATATGTTCTTGAACCTGATGAATCATACTTAATATAAATGATACAATTCTGGACTTGAACCTGAAGTTATAATGGGATGAACCTTTGGAAAATTTGGAGTGGGGAAGATTAATGTATTTTACATGGGGGAGGAATTGAAATAATTTGTGGTCTCTGGGCAAACTGCAGTCAATTAAAAAGGATGGCTGCCAATTCTTTACCCCTCCTCTTATCAAGTGGTAGAGTCTATTTTTACTCCCCTTGAATCTGAATTCTTCTGTAATTTATCTAAAATGCTCACACGGACTTCACTGGTGGCACAGTGGATAAAAACCCACCTGCCAGGTCAGGGGACACAGGTTTGATCCCTGGCTGCAGAAGATCCCACATGCTGCAGAGCAACAAAGCCCAGTGAGCCACAACTACTGAGCCTGCACTCTTGGGCCCAAGAGCCAGAAATACTGAGCCTGTGTGTCACAACTAAGGAAACTCGTGTGTCCTAGAGCTGCAGCTACTAAAGCCTGCATGCCTGGAGCCTGTGCTTCACAAGAGAAGCCACCATAGTGAGAAGCCTGCGCAGCTCAAACAGTAGCCCCTGCTCACTGCAACAAGAGAAAGCATGCGTGAAGCAACGAAGACCCAGCTAGGCAAAAATAAATACATAACATGAGAATAAAGAAAGAAAATGCCCACAGACCTGACGCTTAAGGCTAGGCCCTCTGGGATGTGCATCTTCTCCCCTTGTTCTTGAAATGCTCATTCCAGGAACACACAGTCAAGTTTGTGAGAAAACCCAAGTAGCCACATGAGAGGCCCTTGTGGAGAGGCTCACGTGAAGAACCGAGACTCCTGATCCATGACCCATTCTGACCCAACCCCAAACCAGTGCCAGCTGCCAGCCATTGTGAATGACACCATTTTGGAACTTCCAACTGTGCTACTGCCTCAGCTGACACCATGTGAAGCAGAACTGCTAGTTTACCCACAAAACTGTGATAAAGAAATGGTTAATTTTAAGATACTAACCTTTGAGATGGTGTGTTATACAGAAATAAATAACTGAAATAACTATCCACCATGTGCCAGGCACTACTCTATGCTCTTCTCACCTACTAGGGTGAAAAAAAATGTAAAATGACAGGTGCAATGAGGGTACTATAAGAGGGCAGAGGAAATCACTAACCAGTTGAAGGCAACCTGCAGGGAGAAGCAGTCAGCTGGGTGGTTCTGGGAAGATCAGCATTGGATGGGTAAACATCAAACCCAGATTCCAGCTTTTGTCCAATCAGCACTGCAGCTTCCTCCTTCTGGTATCTCTTCATGGTATTAATTTTTCATCTGACAAAGTCAAGAGTGAAAAGAACTGAAGAAGGTTATCTTGGGTCTGTTTCTGTCTCTAACTCTATTTCAGGTTTAGACAGCTGGGCAATGTTGTCCTGGGTGGCTTTTGACTTTCTGGACCTTTCTGAAGCAAGAAACTGACCAATTCTAGGTACCTTGGGATGGGGGAGCTGTTGAGGCTGTGTCAAGCCTCAGTGGACTCTGTGTGTTCCCAAGAGATGGACAGTAAGCAAGTGTTGTTCCTTTTTCTGCTTTCTGGCCACAGAGAGGGTCTTTGGGTAGGTTTGTGACCCTTAACCTCCGCTCGATTCTGTCTCTTGGTCATTTTCTGGACATATAAAAGAGACACCTCCATTTTCCCCTCCTCACCTTTTTCAGAAAGGGGACTATTCTGACCCATCCTCACTCAGTAGCCAGGCATTTTTCTCTAGGCATAGACAGCTGGTGCCAGCTTTACCCTTACCAGTTCCCTGGTGAACAACTCTTGACTTCTGTGTTTGAAATGCAATAGTTCCTCCCCTCTCCCGTTCCCACATTATCAAGATGATCATAAGCATTCATTAGCAATATTTGTAAAATATGCAAAATATTTAATATACTTAGTAGTAGTTTTAGTCACCCAGTTGTGTCTGACTCTTTGCGACCGAATGCACTATAGGCTGCTAGGGTCCTCTGTCCATGGGATTCTTCCCGCAAGAATACTGGAGTTGGTTGTTGTTACATTCTCCAGGGGATCTTCCCAACCCAGGGGTTGAACCTGGGTCTCCTGCGCTGCAGACAGATTCTTTATCGTTTGAGCTACAGGGAAGTATACTTACACATATGTAAAATAATATATTTAACAAATATTCTAGGTATTTTAACAAATGTCTATTCAGTGCCAATTATGTCTGTGGTTCAGTTCTAGAAGCTGAGGATATAGTAGTAAACAAGAGAGAAAGTTCCTACACTCATGCATCTGATCTCCTAATGAGAGAGAGAGAGACAACAATAAATTAAATGTTTAATTTGGGGTAGTGATAACTACTCCGAAAAAAAATCAAGCAGGTTAAGCAGATTTGGGTGGGCGGAACTATTCTACATAGGTTAGTCTGAGAAGCCCTCTCTCATAAGGTGACATTTGAGAGATCTGAATGTAAAATAGGGCTAAGTAGTGGGCTTCCCAGGTGGCTCAGTGGTAAAGAATCCACCTGCCAATGCAGGAGATGTAGGAGATGCAGGTTCGATCCCTCAGTTGGGAAGATCCCCTGGAGAAGGAAATGGCAACCCACTCCAGTATCCTTGCCTGGAAAATCCCATGGATAGAGGAGCCTGGCAGGCAGCAGTCCAAGGAGTTGAAAAAAGGCAGACATGACTGATTGGGCACAGGAGGCATTTCCTAGGTGTTTCAGGTTAACTGAACAGCAAATACAAACATCCCGAGGCAGGAAGAAACAAGGTAAGTTCAAGGAATAGCAGCAATTAGGTTAGTGTGTTAGTGTGGTTAAGCAGGTAGAGCATGGTACAGGATGATAGCAGAAGAAAGTGATAGGGGAATAGAGATAGAAATCAGATAAGACAGGGCTTCTACAGATGTGGAGTTTTTTCTAAATACATATTTTTTTTCTAAATACGTGTCTGACTCTTTGCGACCCTATGGACTGCAGCCCACCAGGCTCCTCTGTCCATGGGATTCTCCAGGCAAGCATACTGGAGTGGGTTGCCATTTCCTCTTACAGGGAATCTTCCTGACCCAAGGACTGCACCCACGTCTCCTGCCTCTTCTGGATTAACAGGCAGATTTTTTACCACTGAGCCACCTGGGAAGCCCTTTTTCTAAATAAAGTGACATGAATTGATTTATGATTACAATGATCTCCCTACATGCTTAGAAAATAGATTGGGGAGGGGGCATGGTGAAGGTAGAAGCAGGGTGACCAGTTTGGAGTCTACTTTATAATCCAGGCCACCACGATGGTGGCTCGGTCTAGGATGGTTATAGCAGAGTTACGAAGTGGTTGATTCTGATAATTTGAAGGTAGCACTGACAAGACTTGCTGAGGGGCTGGAAATGGCCTTTAAGAATAAGAAAAGCACACCAAGGACACCTTTTAGGTTTGGGGCTTGGGGAAATGGATGAACAACAGAGAGATGAACAGTGGAGAACGCCATTCTCTGAGGCGAGTAAGAATGGAATGGAGTGTAGGGAGTAGGTTGTTGGGGGCAGAATGTGTTGAGTTTGAGATGCCAGTAGGAGAGGCAATTGAATATGAGTTGGTTGGTCAGGGCTTGGGATAGAAAATTTTGCAGTCATCAGCCTGCAGATATTATAAATCACCCCTAGGGAGTGTACACAGAAAAGAACATTCGTGGACTATTATGGGCTGGGGCCTTCAACAACCAGGAAAGAGGAGAAGCCCATGAAACAGAGTGGCGGCCAGTGAAGTGAGGAAAGCGTGCTGTCCAGGAAGCCAAGTGAAGAAAGGAGATTCTGTGTGATCACAACCACGTGTCAACTCCTGAGCCTCAATTTTCTCATCTGTGAAGTGGTGAGAGTAACAACTGCCTACTTCTGGCATTAAGACTGAGGCAACATACGTAAAGCAGTTACACTTGTGTCTGACTGGCTGTAGGAAACTCTTTCAGTGTATGGTAGCACTTTAGAGTAGGCTGCCACAGCCCCTCAGCTGCCCCATCCACCAAAGTGATAGCACCTCCATGAGTCCTCAGGAATGAGGTGCCTGCCCACTGAGGCAATCAGGTGGGCCCGGGTCAAATCTGAAGCAAGCGACTTCAGCGCCTAAACCTCTCACCTAGACAGCTTCCCAGAGAAGGCAATGGCACCCCACTCCAGCACTTTTGCCTGGAAAATCCCATGGATGGAGGAGCCTGGTAGGCTGCAATCCATGGGGTCACTGAGTCGGACACGACTGAGCAACTTTGCTTTCACTTTTCACTTTCATGCATTGGAGAAGGAAATGGCAACCCACTCCAGTGTTCTTGCCTGGAGAATCCCAGGGACGGGGGAGCCTGGTGGCTGCCGTCTATGGGGCCACACAGAGTCGGACACGACTTAAGTGACTTAGCATAGCATAGCATAGACAGCTTCCAGCCCTTATCTGCAAATCAACAAGTGGGAAATAATGGTTTCAGAGCCAGATTTCTGCCTCTGCCACACACCAGCTGAGCAAGTCTTAAATTTCTTGAGCCTTGAACTCTATCTGTAAAATGGGAACAATCCCCTACTTCATGGCATTGAGTCCAGGTCCGTTCATACTGTAAATAAAGCCAGCTGCTCTTCCTGTGCATGGCAGCGTAGGAGTTACTTGGGCTCCAGGACATCCTCCCATGCAATGCATGGTGTGGGATGCGCTAGAACAGGCACCCACACACTCCCAATCCGAGCTGGGTGGGTCTCCGATATCCCCTAGCCTGGGCTGTCGGACAGTGAGTCCAGAGAAGCTTTGTCCAGAGAAGCTTCGTCCACTTTCTTTTCCGCAGGATGCCAGGTGAGCCACGCCTCCTTGCTGGGCCCCCCACCTTCCCAGCTTGGTAGAGGGACCTAGCTCCGCCTAGGGAGGGGGTTCGAACCTCCCTAAGAATCCTTCCGCTGTCCTACCTCCCGCTGGGCATCGAATCCGTTTCCAGAGCAACCTTTCTCCGCCCTCTTCGTGGACCGCCCCACCCCCCCACCCCCCAGATCTACCGAGGTCCACCGTTCGGGAAAGCTGCCTCGGCCCCAACCCCTCCAGACAACCACCAGCCTGCCCTCTTCTCCTCCCTCTTCTCTGACGCCGCGCCGCAGGCCCAGGCGCGTACCCCTGCTCTTTAGCCCCGCAGGAAGTGGCGGCGCCTCTCGGGGGCAGCTCGGAGGAAGAGGAGGAGGAAGCGAGGCTTAGTAGGCACCGAATCCTCACGGTGCGGGCTTGAGAGGAGGGCAGCGTGGGAACCCGAGAGCTCAACGCGGAGCCTGCGTGCTGCCAACCGCCTGCCCGAACGGCTCCGCCCCGGTAGCCCGGGTAGCCCACCCTCCACAGGCCCCGCCCCTCAGCTCGACCACGCCCACCCACTCGGCCCCGTCCCAGGAGGCCCCGCCCTCCAGCTACAGTCCCGAAAACTCTGCTTCTACCGGGGCCCTGCCCCCGCCCCGCTGGCGGCCCCGCCCCAGCCCGCGCCCGCGCCTTGGGCGCACTTCTGCTGGCTGGGCTGCTGAGCCGGCCAGAGTCGCCGAGATCCGCCGCCTGCCCGCCGGTGCCGCTCCTTCGCCTCCCCCCGCCTCCCGTCCCTCCCCCAGTTGCTGCGGTCTGGCAGTGCCTGGCTGGCGGCCCGCGGGCGGGCCGCCTTCCTCGCGGTAGCCCACCCCCCTCTTAAAGCGGCGGCGGGAAGATGAAGTTTCGGGAGCCGCTCCTGGGCGGCAGTGCCGCGATGCCGGGCGCGTCCCTGCAGCGGGCCTGCCGCCTCCTCGTGGCTGTCTGCGCCCTGCATCTTGGCGTCACCCTCGTCTATTACCTGGCCGGCCGAGACCTAAGACGCCTGCCTCAGCTGGTCGGAGTCCACCCACCGCTTCAGGGAAGCTCTCACGGCGCCGCCGCTATCGGGCAGCCCTCCGGGGAGCTCCGGCTGCGAGGGGTCGCACCGCCGCCGCCTTTGCAGAACTCTTCCAAGCCGCGCTCGCGGGCCCCCTCCAACCTAGACGCGTACTCTCACCCCGGCCCTGGCCCGGGCCCGGGGAGCAACTTGACTTCGGCCCCAGTGCCCTCCACCACAACACGCTCGCTGACCGCATGCCCTGAGGAGTCCCCGCTGCTCGGTAAGATCCCCATGGAGGTTCGCCCATGCCCTCTTCCACGACAGACAGCCCCCCCTATTCCGGATCAGAGCCCCTAATCCGCAGACAGAGGTTCCGGGCTGGACTGGGGTGAGAGGTTGGGAGGTGAGTCCCTTCGGATTCATGGAGGCTGAGTCGGGCACGGTTTTGGAAAACCTTTAGGCCCCTCCGACCCCAGAACCGGAGAAGGCCTTGGAGACTTCCCAGCTGTGGCCCAAACCTCAAAAAGTTTCGGGAGTTTGAGTCCTACTAATTCGGAGCAGCCTTCGCCCTGCTAACTCTGCTTAGGGACTACCAGGCAGCTTAGAGTAACCCTCTTTAGCTTAGAAAATTGATGATGAGGCCTCCAGCAGGGAAGGGAGCAGACCTCCCAGGTCACATCTCTGTCTTCGGTAGACCCATCGTCTCCTGAGTGTGGATTAACTTTATTCCTAAGCGTTTGGGAACGTGACTTGTCCCTAAACCTCTGGTTTTTCATCTGTTAAATGGGAATAAGAAGGGTTACCTGTTTCAGGGGACTCTTGGAAGATTAGACGAAGCAGTGTAAACAAGAGTTTAGTTTACTGTGGGTAAGCCCTCGGTAGATTGTCACTATTGTGTTCAGTTCCTCCTCTGTATAGATGCCTGCCCTGGGGCCCTCCTCCCCAGCTTCCTGCCCATGTAGGTTCCCAAAATGTCTGTGAGCGGGGCCCTCCCAGGGGCGGAGTGTATTTGTACCAGTGTAGTGTGTGTATCCTGGGAGCTGGAGGGCTACAATGTAACCAGTTAGTACCATGTTGTCCCTTCCTTGGTAGCAGCCTGGAGTCTCAGGTATCTTGCCCAGATGATCTGAACTGGCTCCTACAGCCTGTGTTTCAGTGGGAGCAGAGAGCTTGGGTTGGTGGGTTTGCGTTCCTTATGTCAGGAAGAGGCTGAGCCTGTGCCCATCGGAACCTCCCCTAGACCTGTAATCCACTGGCAGTGAAGCTTAAGGCAGCCACAGGTTGCTCCCAAGATTACCAGACAGGTGGCTGCTCAGTTTCAATGCCAGGATGTCGAGAATGTCATTCTGAATGAGGGACCCAGCAGAAGGGCAGGCATCTTGCCAGTAGGAACTGTCACTTTTTCGAAGAGCCCTGGCAGAGCAAGCCTCCTACATGCTCTTGCTCAATTTTTCCAATAATTACTTCAGTATTTTCATATCAAGTTTGGGAGGATGTTCTTGGAATTGGTCGGACATGAATTGAGGTTTTGTTTTGTTTTTTGTTTTTTTTTAAACCAGAAGCTTGAATTCCTTTGGACTTGATGGTTAGTCTGGGTGACTAAAACTGGTCCTGGAAATGAAATGAAATCTTGGCCATGCTGCTGTGTGTCTGACCTCAGACATGTTATGGGGTCCTCAGAATCCCTTTCTCATGTGTAAAATGGGCTTGTCCATGCCTAACTCACAGGGTTATTTTTAGGACTATATGAGATTGTGTTTGTTAAGTACATGCAAATAGGACCCAGGATTTGAAGTTCCATTTTGTCAGCCTCTGGAGATGGCCCTGAACAGCATAGAAAGGGGAAGAGAGCTGGTGAGTCTTCACACCCCAGAGGGACTTCCCTAGTGGCTCAGACGGTAAAGAGTCTCCGTGCAATGCGGTAAAAAAAATCTGCCTGCAATGCAGGAGACCCGGGTTTGATCCCTGGGTCGGGAAGATCTGCAGAAAAGCGAATGGCTACCCATTCCAGTATTCTTACCTGGAGAATTCCATGGACAGAGGAGCCTGGCAGGTTACAGTCCATGGGGTCGCAAAGAGTCGGATACAACTGAGCGATTAACCTGCCAACAGAGGCCAGATTTTGACCTTTTGTTTTTAATTGTTGCCCAGATATTATGTAGAAAGGAAGAGAAATCCTCTAGCAAATTAAAGGACCGGAGCCCAGAGTCCATTAGAATGGTGTTTGAAGTGTGGGACCGTCTCAGTGAAGCGTGGGGGGCTGCGGTGGCCTGTGCTCTCTTGGTTTTGTTTCGTAATGGTGTTGCTGGTGATGGGTGGCCAGTCACTTGTTTCTGAGTTGACTCTGACGGCACAAACAGACTTCCTGAGAGACAAAGTTTTGGAGAGCACAGGTTTGGGGTGGGGAGAGGCCCTGGGCCTTCTCTAGCTCGTCCACCTTAATGTAACATGCATGGGACCCTGACGTTTTGGCTTCTGCCGAGGCAGCTCTGGAAGGTGAGGGCAGAGGGTTTCTCTTCACTGTTATTGAGCCCTTAGGTTCGAGGACTGGATGCTCGCAATGTGGAGGTTCCTGGTTAGGAGAGGGCCTTGAGAAAGCTGAAAGTCTCCAGGGACGTGTTTGTGTGGGTTGGGGGAGTCAAGCCCATCTGTTCAGCTGGGCAGGTGTCAGCTAAACGCCTAACATGGTGGTTTTGAGGTCGTTGGGAGAAAGCACCCTCGGGGTTTGAAGCTGTGGCCTTTTCACTACTTGCAGTTCCTGTGCACAACTGGGCTCTGCTCTCTGGCATCCAAGGGTCTATGCTGGCTATGCTTGCCTATGCTTGGCTCTCTCCTGGCTGGTGGGTGATGGGTGACGGGCATGTCCTTCCTGCTGGAGCCAGGCACCAGGCTGGGCTGCTCACAGGTCCCTGTTCAGTCTGTCCTGGGTTGTCAGAGCCTCAGCCAGACTTTGCACCCCACTCCAGTACTCTTGCCTGGGAAATCCCATGGATGGAGGAGCCTGGTAGGCTACAGTCCATGGGGTCATGAAGAGTCGGACACGACTGAGCGACTTCACTTTCACTTTTCACTTTCATGCATTGGAGAAGGAAATGGCAACCCACTCCAGTGTTCTTGCCTGGAGAATCTCAGGGACAGAGGAGCCTGGTGGGCTGCCATCTCTGGGGTCGCACAGAGTCGGACACGACTGATGCGACTTAGCAGCAGCAGCAGCCAGACTTCAGTACACTTCAGAGTTGGAGTCCTGCGTCTGTCTACCCTGTATATCAGGGCAGGTTGCAGTGTTTGGAGCCAGAGTAGGCCCTGTCCCCAGATCCCTGCTGGGTTGAGGTGAGGCTTTTAGGAATGAGAGCTATAGGGGAGAGATGGGTCTTTGCTAAGGATTCCTGCAAGTTCCCAGGGAGTCCTCCCAGGGAGTCCAGGCTTGTAGGTGCTGTCATCTCAGCCCTTGGCCTGGCTGTGCAGCATCTCACTGAGCATGGCATTAAGGCTCTCTTTTCTGGCTGCCTGGGTGTTTGCCTGAGATATAGTCAGCCTGGGAAGAGTAGCGGCCGTGTGCTGAGTTACTTTTCCGGGAATGTTTATCTCTGCTTGGATTTGGCGGCAGCACAACATACTTGACTGGCACTGCCCGCTCAGAGAGGGGCTGGCTGAGGGGTGGGCAGTGGCTCAGGTAGGACTGGTTAGGGGAGGCCAGCCTGACCTGGACAGTTGGTTTCAGCCCTTGGGGTAGTGGCGGGAGGGTATGAGTATAGGACTGCCCAAACCTGAGGCCCCGCTTGCCCAGCTCCCCTTTGGCAAGATCCTCTTCATATGTTTAGATGAAGACTCTGATCTAGAGGTGGGCACCAAAGAGGCGTGGGCGTCTGGGCCAGCCAATAGCTGCAGGTTGCCAGGGCCCTGAGAGAACACTTGTCCATGAGCCCTTTTCCCCAGGTTTCATGGGGGCTGTCAGCCAAACCTTTGACATGGTCTGTGCCCTTGGCAGAACAGAGCACTTGCTGGGCTTCTCCCTGGCTTTTAGCTCCCAGGTGTTTCTTCAGCAGCACACAATTCCCACTCCCCCCACTCTCCCATCATCACACATGGGACATAGTGTATCTAGAGGACATGTGGCCTCAGCTCGGGAAAGGGCTGTCTCTCTCCTTTGGGGATGAGTCCTGGAGCCTCGTAACCTTCTGGCTTGGGGTGGAGCCTCATCCTGGGGCTTGGGGAGGCACCAGGAACTTCCCCTGTGTCCAGACCTTTAAGCTTTGGGAGGTTCGGTAACAGTCTTTTAAACCAGTTTTATCCTGTTGCTTTTCCTGGGGAAAATAATTTCCTAACATACACATAGACTTGCTTTCTTGTCTGACAGTCTGAGAAGGAGAAATGCCCTCCATGACTTTTTGGCTCACTATTTTCCATGCAGCCTGATGGTCGCAGAAGTGTATCCTGTCTGTTATAATTTGACCCAGATTCTGTGAAAGCACATGGGTGCCTCCACCTGATGAACCAGGTGAAAGTTCCATGGATTACAGGGTGCCTGAGCCACGCATAAGATGGGACTCAAACTGTGGCATCCTGGAACCACAACATCCCAGGATGGGTCTCCAGTTTCCTGACCCCTGTCATGCACTGTGCTAAAGGGGAAGGATCTTGCCTCAGGCCACTCAGTCAGGCAGTAGCCAGCTGGGGCTAGAAAAACTGATATCCTGCTTCCCAGTCTAATGCTTTTGCTTAAAAGTTATTGCCCAGTAGACCCTTAGTGCAGAGGCTCAGGGCAGCCTAATGTGGCCTTGAGTTTGGGAAGATCCCTGCTAGGTTTACAGGTGGGTCCATCTGAGAGGTCTGATATGGTAACAGTTTGTCTGGATTTGACGGTGTGCCTGTTCCTAGGCCGAGTGCTAGAGCTATGGAGAGGGAGACAACAAAATGCCTCCTCCTTTGGAACTCACAATTTAGGCAGAGGTACATGTGCTAAATCACTTTAGTTGTGTCCAACACTTTGTGACCCTTTGGGTCGTAGCCCTCCAGGCTCTTCTGTCCTTGGGATTCTCCAGGCAGCAAAACTGGAGTGGGTTGCCTTGCCCTCCTCCCGGGGATCTTACCAACCTAGGGATTGAACCCGCATCTCTTACATCTCGTGCATTGCAGGCAGAGTCTTTATCATGGAGCCACCTGAAAAGCCCCTTTAGGCAGAGGAGACATAATTAAATCATACTGATGTCACTTAGGGAAGCCACAGTGTGTCCAAACACGTTTAGTCTTTCTGCCTCCCTGTCCATCCCCTTTCCTTCCTTCCTTCCTTCTTTTTTCTCTTATTCAGAAACCCAGAGCTGGGACCAAGTTTTCCAGTCCTGGTTTTATCTGATTGTGTGAAAATGTTCCTCTGATTTCTGAAGCCTTGCATTAGCTCTGCTGGGTAATTTTTAACTTGTTGCTTTATAATGACTATAATGATACATCAGTGGCCGTATGGTTGGATATTATGGTCTTTGGTTAGCAGCAGAGTAGGGGTTTCCAGGCTGGGACTAGACAAATGTATGGTTTGGGGAAGACAAAACAGTTAATCCTGGATCTTCCATGGATTCCAGCCTGGGGACCCTCTAGATCCTGGGGGCAGGGCCAGGAGTCTCATCCCCTTCAGGCTCAGCTAGGCTCTGGCCAGTGTGTGAAAGGGGCCCAGGCATCCTGTGGTCAAGTCAGACCGGGTGATTTCTTCACTGACCCCCTTCCACCTTGCCTCCCATGCCTGACTTCCTGATCAGTGTTCATGAAGTGGAGATGGAAATTCTGCTTGAAGCCACGTCCACCTGGAAATTCCAGTTCTTATCTGGTTAAGCAGCATTCCAGTTGTTTTAGGATGGTGGTCCTCCCTAAGCTAACTCCCTCGAGGATCTTTTTACCTTTGCCTCTAGCACTGCCCATGTGGGCCAGGTGATGAGATCACTGTAAGCCAGACCCTGACATCTGAGGAGCTAACAGGGCCTACAGTTGGATTCGGTGACATCCACAGGGTTCCACCTGACTCTTAACTTGGTGAGGGACCGTGGCTGTGATTGCAAAAGCCTCCGTTGTGGGGCCTCTCTGTTTACCTGGGCCTGCGAGGTCGCTGGCCTAGGAGAGAGATCTTCGATCGTGTTCTAAAGGCCAGACCTTCAAGTTGGAAGGTCGTGGTGGCCTGAAGGATAGGGGACAGGGCCTGGCAAGAAGCTGGTTCTGGGTGAACGTGGCCTGAAGGGATTCGTCCTTAGGAAGCAGAAGGGCTGAGTCACACGCTCAGTGTTTCAGGTTCCACTTTTCAGCCTGGCCCTGCCCGCCCCTTCCCTGTACAAATGCAGGCCAGGGCCTGTATTATTGGCTGTTGCTGAATTCTTTGGCAGGGATTTTAATGTCTGGTCTGGGTGTGTAACATAGCGGCTTCTCTTTCCCCCTGCCGCCTCTCCAAGCCCCTCACAAAGCTCAGAGAGAGAGAGGTGGAGAATTTGTCTCACTAGGATACCAGAGGCCAGGGCCGTGGGTCTTGGCTTTGCCTGTTTTTTTTCTTTGAGGAGAGAGTAATCTTTTTTCCTCCTTTTTGTAGAAGGTAATGTGGGCTCATTGAAAAATATTTGAGAAGTTAAAAGAGGTTGAAAAGCACATGTATATTCCTATACCTACACCAGGCATATTGGCAAAGTTTGTCTTATACATGTTTAAGAATTTAGCTGATAAATTTTTACAAATGGACAGATAGATTGGTACAGATAGATCTAGATAGCCTGATGGCCAGGATTTTTTCACTTAAAATTCTATCACGGGCTTGGTCCTATACCTTTAAAAACAACAAAGGGTATAACTTGTATTTTTCAACTGTTGCTGAACACACATACAGTTTTTGGGTTTTCTTAGTGGTTTGCTGAGGCTCATGCATAAAACTTTACATACTTTTTGGATTGTTTCCAAAGTGGAGTTTTTTGAAAAGGAAGAAAAGGGGATGAACACTTTTTGAAAAGGGCTTGGTTTAAAAAAAGAAAGAAAGAAAAGGGCTTGGTTTTTAAACTGTTTTTACTAAAGGATAGACTCATTGAGAATTTCAGGTTTTCTTAGTGGTGGCAGATGAGTACCACTTACTGCTGAATAAAGGCTGTGTCTAGAACTCTGATTAAGAACTAGGCGCAGGAAGTAAGTGCCTGGGGTGGGGGCAAGGGGCCAGGCTGCAGGATGACTCTGTGGTGGGCGTGATGTCCTAGGAGTCCGCTTCCTTAGTAATATCTCCATCTGTCTCCTTAGCAGCCAAGTCCCTGGACTGGGCCTCGTGGCCCTGGGGCGATGGTGCTGGGTGAGCACCAGTTAGCTAACCCAGTTCTGGTGACATGACTGAGATAGAACTGTGTCCGCAAGAGGTGTGGGAACAAACTAGTGAACCAGCACAGCTCTCCCACCTCCCCTCTCCAGAGGGTCCTGAGATCTGAGAGGGACCAGGAAGTGAGAATCTATAGGTTCCCACAAAGTCCTGTCAGGAGAAGCCTCGGAGACCAGCAGAGCGTGACACTCAGGCTCTTTGCAAGGTGTCTGCTTTGAAGTCAGTTGACTTTGAATGTCCTCTCTGGAGCTAAATTCTCTTCTGAGGCACACTTTGGATTTGGGACTTTGCCCAGGGTCATTTGGCACAGAGCCCGGCTATCGAAGGAGAGGCTGCACTGAGGGAAGGGCAGGGTTATGTCAGACCAGTGTGACCACCAGGGTGTGAGGTCAGGCTCCTTCCTGCCCCACCACATGGGTCTCCAGGTCACGAGGTGGCACCCTGGCAGAAGTTTCAGTGACTGCCTGACCTCATGACAGGTTGCGTTCTGAAAATGCCTTTAAACATTTCTTTAAAAATGTCCTCCTGTTTTGCATACCGTCCTTTTGCCTTTGACATCCTGAAATGGCACCTCTGCCCTTGTGTTTCAGGATACTGTCAGCTTGAAAAAACAGGAAAGGACTCCCAGTTAGGGCGGACCCAGGGTAACTGGTATTTGCATTATAGAAGGCTCGGACACTGGCGAGGAGGTGTTGGGTAGCTCTTGGCATTCAAATGAGCACCTTAGGTGGCGTGGCAAGGTCCCTGCCTGGTTCAGAATGGGCAGCCTTGAGTACTTACCCCAAAGGCAGGAGGCCCCCTGCCCAGGAAGAGGATGAGTGGGGACTCCTTTGCTCATTCAGCAAACTCGTACTGGTAACTACGCTCTGTGAAGCACAGTACACGGACATGAACAAAGGCTGGGCCCCACCCCGGGGGCATTCCTCAGCGGTGGACAGACCCTGACAAAGATAAGAGGAGGCAGGGGTGCTCCCAGGGCACTGAGAAGGTGCAGGGACCCGGATGGGTGGTCTGGGCCAGAGCTAGAGTCAAAATGAAGATCTCTCAGCATGTTGAACGGTCTCCCTGGTTGGGAAGGGCAGGAGTCTGCTGCCTGTTGTCATCGCTAGTTGCTTTCACATGGGGAGAGTGCCATAACAAAGTCCCAGCTGTGGCAGGCTGTCCCCAGCAGGGCAGGAGAGGACAGGAAGTTGAGGCATGGTGCAGGGAAAATGATAAAAGAGAGAGAAGGCCGTGCAGCTGGAGTGTGTGGACAAGGGCAGGCCCAGGAAGCTAGACTGAGGGCCCAAAGGGAGGAAGGAGAAGGGGAGAAGTGCAGAAAAAGGTGCTTGGAGTGTGGGGAATTCAAGGGCCTCTGGAGCAAGGATTCTGAATTCTGGTTCTTCTAGCTCATATCATTGCGAACAAATCCTGACTGCCTTGGTCCCTTCTCCTCTCTCTGAAGTGTGTGTGCTAAGTTGCTTCACTCATGTCCAACTCTGTGACCCTATGGATTGTAACCTGCCAGGCTCTTCTGTCCATGGGGATTCTGCAGGCAAGAATACTGGAGTGGGTTGCCATGCCCTCCTCCAGGGGATCTTCCCCCCCCAGGGATCGAACCCGAGTCTCTCACATCTCCTGCGTTGGCAGGTGGGTTCTTTACCACTAGCACCACCTGGGAAGCCCACCTGTTGGTGCTTAGTGAGCTTCTTCCTCTTCCTCCTGGAGTCTGGATTTTTAGCGGGGAACCCTGGTTCTATGTGCCATGCGACCCCTCTATGGGAGCTCCTGAGGGGCTGAGGGGTCTTGTGATGAGGCCTCTGTTGAGGACTCTGTCATCTCTGTCTAAGCAGGCATAAAGCTTTTAGGTGGGTGACCTTTGAAATGGCACGGGAAGTGTTTCTTTCCATCATGCTGGTTAGCTGTGTGCTTTGGGAAAGTTGTCATTCTCTCTGTACCTCACTGCTCTCACCTGTAAAATGGGGATAATAAAAGAATCTACCTCATGGATGCTGTGAAGTTAGTAGGCACAAAAGGGCTTGAAGCAGTGCCTAACACAGAGTAAGCTCCAAATATATGTTCTCTCTTACTGGTAGTACTGTTAGTGGCTCAATTGTGTCTGACTCTCTGTGACCCCATGGACTATAGCCCCTCCAGGCTCCTCCTCCCATGGAATTTTCCAGGCAGAAGTACTGGAGTGGGTAGCCATCTCCTTCTCCAGGAGATCTTCCCAACCCAGGGATCGAACCTGGGTCTCCCGCATTGTAGGTGGATTCTTTACTATCTGAGCCACCAGATAGATATAGATATGTTATCTCTTATTGGTAGTACTAATAGTTTTTATTTGTGAAGATTTTGGCTTTTACTTTGTAATATTTCTCCTTCTCTTCTTCCTTCTCTGAGTCATCTACTTCCTCTTCCTCTCTTTCCCCTCCTCTTCCTTCTCCTGCTTCTTTTCCTTCTTCTTCAGTTGAAAGTGCAGTGTCACCACATTCAGTGTTTAAATATGCATAATTCTACTCCTTCCCATTGTAGTAAAACCATACATCTACTGGCATACTTTGCAGGTGCATACATACTTTTTACTCTGTTGCAACCATAGTGGGAACTGTTTTGCCTTCTACTATATTTGTTCAGCATTATCTTATAAACTATTGCTTATGTTACCTGAACTATCTTTTGTGGCTCCTTTCTGAAATCCTTAGGGCTTATTCCCTTAAGGTTAAATATCCTGTGTTTCCCCATCATAGATCATCTTTGCTGCATGTTGCTTCTTGTTTCAGTTGAATTATTTCCTGGGGATAAATTCCTAGAGGGCAATTTCTAGGCCAGAGGATATGGCCATCTTTACGACACTGGTTCACACTGTCACTGTGCTTTCCAATAGGGTTGGAATAATCCACAGGCCCTAAATTCTATTGGGTTGGCCAAAAAGTTGGGGTAAGATGGTATGGAAAAACCCAAATGAACTTTTTGGCTGGCTCAATAAATTCCTGGGCTGGGGCTTCCCTGGTGGCTCAGATGGTAAAGAATCTGCCTGCAATGTGGGAGACCCAGGTTTGATCCCTGGGTCAGGAAGACCCCCTGGAGAAGGGAATGGCAACCCACTCTGGTATTCTTGCCTGGAGAATCCCATGGACAGAGGAGCCTGATGGGCTGCAGTCCAGGGAGCCACAAAGAGTTGGACATGACTGGGCCACTAACACTAGGGATTTTAACTTCTAAAGAGTGTGGGTTCCCAGGGAAAGTCAGATTTATCTGGAGTCTCACACATAATGCTCTCAGCTGTGTGTGTGTGTGTGTGTGTGTGCAGTTTCCTGTGTAGGACCCTGCAGGTGCTCTGGATGTGAGGCTTTTCCTAGAAGCCGTTTCCTGTGGGCAGTTCCTACTGAGGTTACTGGGTATCCACAGAGGAACCTTACACGTGGCTCTTTCTACACTTCACACACCTTTGCCAAAGAGTTGATTTACACAACATAAGGACCTTTTCTTTATTTGTGGAGCCATACCTGTAGATTGGGGGCAGATCCCAGCTTTAAAAGCCTGGCTTTACAATGCTGTTGATCTCACACATTGCAGGTCGGTTGCTGGAAATACCACACGCAGAACCCATGTTAGGCTCTAATGGCCTGGGCACCTGACCATTAGCCCATCTGCACGAACTCTGCTCTGACAGCCCTGGTTTATGGGATCCAGACACGGGGCCCAAATGAAGAAAGACTTCAAATTAGATTGGATATAAATAAGTTGATCAGAAGCCCGAGGTCTGCAAACAGGAATTGCTGTTTCTGACCCTGTAGCCACAGCCCTACCCCATACACATGTCTTTTCTGTAGACAAACAGGAGCCTGCCAGCCTACCACTTGCACAAATGTTCGAATGACTTTAGTGATGTCACTGACCAGAGATTTACACCAAGTAGACCGAGGTGGCTTCAGCCTGTGACAGCTGCTTCCTTAGCCTTGCAGCCCCTCCGCATGTCCTCTCTTCTACTACATTCCTCAGCAATCAGCTGTGTCTCAATGGGGTGCTCCCAGGATCCGTTTGGAACTGGGCTGGAGCTGCTGTGAACATCTTGTTCCTGTGGGACCCAGGGCAAGACCTCCTTCCTGTGTAAAGAGGAAAGATCATCCTTACCTCAGAGGGTTGATAAGAGGATAGGATGATCTGAGGTACTTGGTAATGGAATTCTGATCAACGCACAACACATCCCCTAGGCAGCAAAGGTGTACGTTCCACACAGTAGGCTGCCAAGTAAAATATTTTTCAAATGCAGTTTTTTCTCTCTGCTCTGGAGCAGTCAGGAGAAGGAGACTGAGGCTGTATCCACAGTTTAGGAACAGAGTTTAGCCATTTTGGTAGAG
The DNA here is from genome assembly GCF_003369695.1 of Bos indicus x Bos taurus. NCBI lineage: Eukaryota > Metazoa > Chordata > Mammalia > Artiodactyla > Bovidae > Bos > Bos indicus x Bos taurus. The sequence continues at coordinate 74,869,268 of NC_040083.1, read as the reverse complement.
ACGGTGGCCTGCTTATCTGAACAGACCTACCCCAGGCCCCAAGGAGAAACTTCCACCTTGTTGCATCCGCAACACTGGGAACCTGGAGCGTGGGCTGCCATGTGTCAGGTGTGCCAGGCTTCTATGGTCATTCACAGTGTTCCCTTCTCCAGGTGATCATTGTTTGTCAGTGTCCTGGGTCGAGGCCATCACAGACTACACCGTAGCTGGGTGGTCAGGGTAGAAGCTGGAGGGAGCTTTGGATATTTGGTGGAGTCTCAGGAGTTAAGGCTTTTGAGCTGTGGTGTTGGAGAAGACTCTTGAGAGTCCCTTGGACTGCAAGGAGATCCAACCAGTCCATCCTAAAGGAGATCAGTCCTGGGTGTTCATTGGAAGGACTGATGTTGAAGCTGAAACTCCAATATTTTGGCCACCTGATGCGAAGAGCTGACTCATTTGAAAAGACCCTGATGGTGGGAAAGATTGAGGGCAGGAGGAGAAGGGGATGACAGAGGATGAGATGGTTAGATGGCATCACCGACTTGATGGACATGGATTTGGGTGGACTCTGGGAGTTGGTGATGGACAGGGAGGCCTGGCGTGCTGCGGTTCTTGGGGTCGCAAAGAGTAGGACACGACTGAGCGACTGAACTGAACTGAACAGGAGTTAAGAATGGCTGTGTTAAAAAAAAAAAACAAACAAAAAAACAGGCGCTGGGCTGGACATAGGTGGGCTCAGGCTGGGCCACCTAGTGGCCTGTACCACTGTCCTGTTAGAAAACTAAGACACAGGCCTAGACAGCCTGTGTCTGCTGGAAGCCAGGATACCACACCCTGAAGTTCCGTTTTGGCACCAGCCTACTGAGTGATCCGAGAGAAGTCACGTTCTCTTCCCCAGGCCTCACTTTACCCATCTGTTAAATGAGATAAGGGGTTGGCCTGGATATTCTCTGGTGTCTCCTCCTGCCTGGGGATTCTGATGTAGCCTTGAACTCTTGCGTAATACAGTTGAATGTCTGGGCTGCAGGACAGCTAGCCATGTAGACCTGGGTGACTGTCAGTGCACCCTGAGCCAGGATTGAGTCAGTTACTGGCCAAATCCACACCCAGCTGACCCTCCCAGCAATTCCCATAGCTAGGCCCCAAATCACAAGTAAATTGGTTAGCTTGAAAACACAATCAGTGGGAGTCGCTATGAATCTAGGGTTCTAGGTTCCAGCAAAAAACACATCAACCACACCCACAACAGATAATCTTACTTAGCATCTTACTTACATGCCAAGCATGGGAAAAGTACTACATCTGCATTATTTTCAGTGATTCTCACAGCAACTCTTTTTTTTTTGCCTATTTGTCCTGGTTTGAACTTCCAGCACATCGTCGAATAGATGAGTAAGAGAGGACATCCTTGTCTTGTTTCTGATCTTAGGGGAAAAACATTCAGTCTTTAAGTATGATCTTAGCAGTGGGATTTTTGCAGATGCTTTTTATCAGATGAGGAAGTTCCCTTCTGTTCCTAGTTTATTGAATGTTTTTATCGTGAATAGGTGGTGTGTTTTGTCAAGTGCTTTTCTGTGTCTGTTGAGATGATCATGTGGTTTTTGTCATTGGTCATTCTATTGATGTGGTATATGATACACCGATTGCTTTTCCAGGTATTAATCAAACTTGAATCCCTGGGATAAATCCCACTTGGTTGTGGTATGTCATCCTTTTCATATACCTCTTGCTAATATTTTTGTTGAGAATTCTTGTTCATAAGAGTCATTGATCTATAGAGTTTTTCCCTCAGCTTTATTGAAGTATAATTGGCAAATAATCTGTAGTTTCCCTTTTCATCCTTCTCCTGATGTCTTTGTCTGAACTTGGAATCAAAGTAACACAGCCTCACAGAGTAAATAGGGATGAGTTCCTTCCTCTTCAATTTTCAGAAGTTTGTGAAGGGTTTGTATTAATTCTTCTTTAAATATCTGGTGAAATTGACTAGTGAGACTGTCTGGGCCTGGACTTTTACTTGTAAGAAGCTTTTTGATTACTGGGTCAATTCCTTTACTTGTTGCAGGTCTATTTGGATTTTCTTTTTATTCTTCAGTCAGTTTTGATAGTTATGTCCTCCTAGGAATTTGTCTACTTCATCTAATTCATCTAATTTGTTGGCATGGTTGTTCATAGTATTCTCTTATAATCCTTTTTTTTTTTTTCATTCCAAAGTTGTTAGGAGTATTTCTGTTTTCATTCCCAAGTTTGGTAATTTTGTCTCTCTCTATCTCTCTTTTTTCCCACCTTGATCAGTCTAGCCAAAAGTATGGCATTTTGTTGATCTTTTCGAAGAACCAACTTTGGCTTCATCAATTTTCTCTGTTATTTTTCTGTTCTCTATTTCATTAATTTCTGCTCTAATCTTTATTATTTTCTTCCTTCTGTTTTGCTTTAGCTTTATGTTTAGTTTGTTTTTCTATTTCTTAAAAATCTTTTTAAGGTAGAAGGTTAGGTTATTGATTTGGGTCTAAAGATCATGTACTTTCAACATTTTAATAAATACTGTTAAATCGTCCTCTAGTTTACATTCATCAGCAGTGTATGGAAATTGCCTGTTTCCCACACTGGATATTTATCATCACTCTTTCTACATTTATCAATATGATGGTCAAATGGGGTATCTTGTTTTAGTTAGTTTCTCTGATTACTGATGGTGTTGAGCAAATGTTAATGTATTAGTTGGCCGTTTGTATTTCTTTTGTAAATTACTTGTTAATATTTTTATCCATTTTTCTAACAGTTTTAAAATATGTTTACAGGAGTTTTTAAGACTATGGATATTACTCCTTTATAATATATCATTTGCAAATATGATCTCTCCATTTGTCATGTGTCTTTTAACTTTATCTCTGGTATCTTTGATCATATAAAAGTTTCATATATTTAAGTCTGTCTTTTCCTTTATGACTTCAGGTTGTTTTGGCACTTAGGAAGTTCTTCATGTTTCCAAGATTGTAAAAATTTTTTTTGGTATTCTTTTCTAAGCTGATTCTTAAGCATTTTAGTACTTGTCCCTGACAGTAAAAACCAAATAGAATCATATGTTGTAAGAACCCTTATATCATACCCACAGAACCCTTTGAGCTCTTAATCTATCATCGATGCTGGTGGATTAGAGTAGAAATGTGAAATTTCAGCCACTTGTGATTACAGAGTTGTAATAATCTGTATGCTTTGAAGTTCTAGGGAGTCAGGGGAGAAGACGAAGTAATATTTATTGAACATCTGTTAGTACGAAGTAATATTTATTGAACATGTATTAGTGCTAAGCACTGTGGTAAGACTGTATATGTGTTATCTCATTTACCATGTGGAGAGAACACATTATTATCTCCACTCCTTAGAGGAAGAAATTGGAACAGGCTGCACTCAAAGAGGTCCTGATGCCAAAGAGGTATTGTCAGGAGTGCATGGCTGGCTGACTGCCCAGGTGGCCTGTAGGGCAGCAAGCTTTCCATAGTCCAAGGTCTGGTTCTAGTTGGAGAGGGAAGGATATACTGGTAACTAGCACTGCAGATCCAGAAATGCAGTCAAGGCTCCAAAACTGATCAGAGGGTCAGCTGACTCAGAAATAAAACCCCCATGAGACTTATTTACATGCTGGAATGCTAAGCTGTGCTGTGCTACTGGAAGATTGAAACTGTTGTCAACTGGCTTAGCATTCTCTGGCTGCTGGCAGCACTATAAGGGAAGCCATAGTGTAATCAGGCAGCTGTGAAGTCAGAAGTCGGAGCAGAGCAGTGAGTTGTTCTCAAGTGTTGGTTGGAGTCAGGTGGTCAGGCTGATGAACCCGTCCCCGCAGAACTGCGGAAGCCCTTCAGGGACCTTGGTCTGGTCCAGAGGTCAGAACTCCACTCTGTGCAGCCCTGGAAGGCCTCATCCTGCGCCATCCTCCACCACTCGCCTATGTATTTCCTTGTGTACTTTTTTTTCCTTTTCTTCCCTTCCATCCAGCCATCCAACTTTTTATTTCATAGCCTGTTATTATCAAGGACTCTCTTGCCTTATTTGTTCTCTTTGATCCTCATTCCCACTTCCATTTTCCAACTCCACCATGGGCATTAAAGTGTTTAATGTGTATCTGTTTTTTGCTCTTACCAGATGGGAGCCACTGCTTCATATATGTGCAATTTTTAATTTAAATTTAATTTTTAAATTAACATACATAAAATTGGCCTTTTTGGTTTATAGGTCTATGAATTTTTATATGTATATATACACATATATATAAAACTACCACAATCCAGATGTAAAATATTTTTTCACCCCTCCCCCCAAAATCCCCCTGTGGTCATATTTTCGTCTCACCCTTCACCCCTGTTAATCACTGATCATTACTGTTGTTTTATTTTTTTGAGAATGCCGTGTAAGTGGATCATATAGTGTATGTATGTATATATATATATTTTAACTTATAAACCATTTTATTTTTTGCCATGCCATGTGGCATATGGGATCTTAGTTCCCCAACCAGGGATCAAATCTGTGTGCCCTCCTGCATTGGAAGCTTGTAGTCTTAACCACTGGACTACCAGGGAAGTCCCAATGATATTTTTTATAGCTCATTTTGATTCTAATTTTTTTTTTTACCCACTTCTGCTTTTTCTTTCTTCTTTTTTTTTTCTTCAATTTTTAAAACGTTTGACATAACTTCAAACTCATAGAAAAGTTGTTAAAATTATGCAAAGAATTTCTGGATAGCCTTTGAACGTGAGAGTGGCTCAGTCGTGTCTGACTCTTTGTGACCCCATGGACTGTCCATGGAATTCTCTAGGCCAGAATACTGGAGTGGGTAGCTTTTCCCTTCTCCAGGGGATCTTCCTGACCCAGGAATCGAACCGGGGTCTCCTGCATCGCAGGCAGATTCTTTACCAACTGTCAGGGATAGCCTTTGGATCCCCCTGAATTCCCCAAATGTTTACATTTGCTGTATTTGCTTTTTTCTTCTTTCTCTCCATGTATGTGCATGTGTGATATTCCAAATCATGCCCTGTTATCCCTAAATATTCAGTGTGTATTTCCTAAAAATAAGAATTTTAAAAATATAACCAGTTAGTACAATGACCAAATCAAGAAATCAACATTGAAAATTTTCTATTATCCCATCTATTGACCTTATGAAGATCTTATTGCTTGTCCCAAGATTGTCCTTGTACTAAAAGGAAATTGAAGAGTAGGCATTTTATTCCATGATCATGTCTCTTTAGTCTCTTAATCTGGAAAAATGCCTGACATTTCTTTGTGTTACATAACACTGACGTTGTTGAAGAGCACAGACCAGTTGTTTTATAAAGGCCCCTCAATTTGAGTCTGATGTTTCCTTGTGGTGAGGTTCAAGTTATGCATTTACAGCAAGAATATTGGGTGAATGTTGCCGAGTTCTTCTTAATACGTATTATGTAGAAACACATGCTGTTAATTTGTTCCTTATTGGCCAAGTGAACTTTGATCTTTTCATTATGGTGGCATCTGCCGTTTCTCCATTTTCAAGTTTGTTATTTTACCCATTTTAATTAAAATGTGTCTTACGGGCATTTACTTTGAGATTATGTGAATATCTTGTTATTCGTCAAACTTTCATCCATTGGCTTTTAGCACCTATCAGTGATTCTTACTGGAATCGATTACTTTTACGGTGTTTGGCGATCTAATTCTATCATTGCTTCTACATTTATTAGTGGGCATTTTCTTATAAGGAAGAGCTTTCCCTTCTTCCCACTCATATATTAGTACAGAGTTACAGATCCTTCTTTGTTCAGTAGTTCATAATTCTTCACTAACATTATTTATTTTAATGTTCAGACTCTCTCGGGTCACAAAGAATCAGACACGGCTGAGCAACTAAGCACGTACGTCCCAGATTTGGCCGACGAGATCCCCGTCAGGCTAGCTCCTGTGTCATTTGGGCACATCCCTCTGTTCTTTGAGCATTTCCTTCACTTTTAGACAAATCAAGATGTTCCAGCCCCCTCTTGTTCGTTTTGACTCAGCCCCGGAATCAGCCACTTCTCCGATGAGCTCTCGTTCTTGTTAGTAGAGGATGGCGTTTAGAAACCAGGAGCTGGGCTCCAGGCACTCACCCTTGATTTTAAGGTCCATCCGCTTTGCCATGTGTAATCTAGTGTCTGTGGTGTTCATCCCAGTTTTCTCTCTCCATTAATGACAGACTCCCACACTACCTTCACACATCGTGATGTAAGGAACAGCCTTCTCCATAGACCTGTGTGTGGATTTATGCTGCTCCCTGAGTGCCAGATAGGGCTGCAGACCGGCTGCCCCCGTTTACATCTCCACCAGCGGAGCGCAGAGCGTCTCTGTACCTCTCCACAAATACTTAGCCTTAACGAACTTCCTCATTTTTGCCAAACGATTAGATATGCTGGGTGAGCTCTTGTTTTAACTTGATTTTCTCTGATGACAAATGAGCTGGCGCATCTTTTCGTATGCTTGATGGCCTTTGGGAGTCTTCTTTGGTAAATTGCTTATTCATAATTCTTCTTTGGCTGGGGCTCTTGTGGTTTCGTGATGATATGTAAGATTTCCTTATACATCCTGGATACTAATCTCTTGCTGGTCTCAGACATTGCAGGTCTCTTCTCTCAGTCTGTCCTTTATCTATTCACTCTGGCCATGCTATCTTTTGTTTGAAGGGAAGACTTTCCCCTCCTTGGTTTTATGCTTTCTCTCACCAGTAGCCTTTTTCTATAACTATGTGAATACCCTTAGTCCCTCCACATTTTAAATGTGCTGGTATGACTAAGCTCTGGTGATTCTCCACAGCAGTCTGTCTTATGACTTCTTAGCCTCTATTGAATTCTGTTAAGAATGACTTTGCCTCTTAGAATGTAAGGTCCGCATGCAGGTATTATTCATATATTTATTCAGTAAATCCGTGTTGTAAACCCACTATCTATTAGGCACTGTGCTGTATCACAGATAAGGTTCAAAGAGGGTGAAACATGCCTGTGGCTTTTCAGAGGTAGAGTAGGGATTTTTTGCTTTTTTATTAAATTTTATTATTAGAGTATAATTGCTTTACAATGTTGTGTTGGTTTCTGCTGTACAGCGAAGTGAATTGACTATAAGTATACCCCCTCCCTCTCAGATCTCCCTCCCAGTCACCCCCATCCCTCCCCTCTGGTCATCACAGAGCACCGGGCTGAGCTCCCTGTGTTATCCAGTAGCTTCCCATAGCTATCTGTTTTACACTTGGTAGTGTATGTTTGTGAATGCCATTCTTCCGATCTGTGCCATCCTTCCCGTTGCCCTCATGCCCACATGTCCGTTCTCTACTTCTGGAGTAGGGATTTAAACCTGGTCTTTCCCCCTGTGCTGCTTCCCTCAGAAATTGCATTTGATTCCTATAGAACCGTGTGTCAAATTTCCACACCTTTTGTAACAAATGGCCTAAGAAGGCAGAAAGCAAAGTGCTCTCCCCCGGCATCCAGGGAGGGGAAAGTCATCAGGAGAGGAGTGGAGGGAAGTGTGGCTCCCGCCTTCCTGGGCCTGGCAGACCCTGGGCTACCCGCTGGTGACTGGCTCCAGGCTGATAGTGTCAGACCCAGAGGAGACTGGGAGGTTGCCTCTGCCTGCAGGGGAAGGTCTTAAAATAACACCCAGACCTGTATCATCTAATCCTTTCTGAGAAGCTCAAATCATCCCTTCCAGAAGTGCCCTGATTCTAAGAGGAGAGAGATACAGCTGGATCATCCTGGGGGCTAACATAGAATTTCCAGGCCCCCCAAGCCTTTCCTGGTAGTAATAACGGTGAGCAGGCGCAGTTTCCACAAATTCCAGCCCGGCAGGAGAAGGGCTGGGTGAGGAGGAAGTGTGCGTTTGGGCTGGAACCAAACAAAGCAGAAATTCCTCCTGGGACAGTTTTTTCCCAGAGGACAAATGGGGGAAGCCTGTTTACTGGGCTGTAAAAGCCTTGATTCCTGGGTACTGCTTCCTGATCTCAGGCCTTGCATCTCTGTGCCTGTAGAAACCTCTTTGGGTTACCCCAGGACAGATGTATACTGTTAGGCGCCTGGTCCTGGGGTCTCCCAGGGCTTCCTAGTTCTCTATCCTTGTTTCTACTGCCCACTCTGAATTCTGAACCATGACCATGTATGTGTGGAAATACACTTGAGAAGGGTTTAGATCAGCGATGTTACATTGGGTTCACTTTTAGGCTCCTTGAGTCAGAATCCCCATGGATTCTGAACCCTGGAGTTCTGAGATGGACTATCCCCCTGCAGTGGAAGGAAAGCAAAGGGCCACGTGAGCTATGATCTGCTGCCCACTGTGTAGATGTAGCCATGATCATCAGAACCTTAAAGGATTAATAAGGAGATGATAAAGATGACTTTTTTTGCAAATCTTAAGTGTCCTTGCAGAAATCCGTCAGGCTCTCTGTCCTTTGTTTAACACTGGGGTTAAAATATAATTCTCAAGGTCCCTCCAGCTCTGGTCTGCTAGGATTATCCAAGGGGCCTGTTTCAAGGTGGATCCTGACCCTTCAAGGTGATGGAATCTGACCTTGACTTCACTCCCTTAGGTTTAAGCCTTGGTGTCCTTGGTAATAGGATCCTGGACCAGATGAACATCCAAGGCTTTTCTGATGATTTTACGACCCATGTTACACTTTGAGCTTTGGAGTTATTTTCTCAAGGAACAAGTAGTATTTGGGGAAGCACCTGTTTGATGTGGCAGTGTGAGGTTTAGATGAGGAAATAGCAATATATTTTTTGGAAGATGAGGCTATACACTACCACTGTGTCTAAAATTATAGGGCTAGAATCTGGAGGAAACTCATTTTAAAATGTAGGGTGGGGGATATGCCCGTAGGTCATGAATTAGGTGCTATACCTGGAAACCAAAGGCATCTTTAGAGCTCAGAAGGGAGAGTTTTCTTGCCCTTGGTCACCTTGGGTGTAGGTGTGTAATTAGGACAACAGTCTAGATTCTTAAGCATCATATAGGCAAGATGGCTCCCAATTCTGCTAACTCAGCTTCTTAGTTCATAGCTGAATGGGTTGTGGGGGTCACCAACATTTGTACAGCCTGTTCTTTCAGAAACTGTTCCTAGTTCAAAAGGAATGGTATACAGCCCCTACCCTCAAGGAGACAAGGGTCTACTAGAGGAAGCAGGTAGATAGACTAGCACCCTCCTCCCAGGAGGCTTGGATGTGGGCTTGTAAAGGTTGAAACATTGGTAGGTGAAGAGTGTTCGTAAGGCATCTGGAGCACGGACCAGTTGGCCTGAAGGATCCTGGAAAAGCTTTGAAATTCAAAGTTTGATCTTTGAAGGATTGTTCCCTTGCCTACTTCACAAAGGTTTTTGAGATAGCATAAGAATGCTGCTGCTGCTGCTGCTAAGTCGATTCAGTCGTGTCTGACTCTGTGCGACCCCATAGATGGCAGCCCACCAGGCTCCCCCGTCCCCGGGATTCTCCAGGCAAGAACACTGGAGTGGGTTGCCATTTCCTTCTCCAATGCATGAAAATGAAAAGTGAAAGTGAAGTCGCTCAGTCATGTCCGACTCTTAACAACCCCATGGACTGCAGCCTACCAGGCTCCTCCGTCCATGGGATTCTCTAGGCAAGAGTACACACTGTAAAAAAGGATCAACATAAATAAAACAAGAGAAAGAGAAAATGTGGCTTAAAAGTTAAGATTCAGGCAGAGTTAAAATGTAGATATTCAGATGCGGCAACCCAGCACAGCCATTTCATCTGTCGCTTTGCAAAAGCCACAAGTGAAACGTCAGAGAACAACGATATGTAGTAGTTCCTGAGCCTGAGTTGTTTTTCTTGGTGCTTCACTCTTCAAGATCTTCATGGGGGTGGGAGGGAGGTGGTGGTTAGCAGGTGAGCCTGCAAACCAGCATTCCTCAAAACATACTCTAGGGACCTATGTTAATGCTACCTAGAGTGCTTGTAAAAGGCAGAGTCCTGGGCCCCAACCCCAGACCTACCAGATCAGAAGCTCTGGGCAGGAAGATCCAGGAATCTGCAATTTTACTTGCTTCCCCAGATGACTTTCTATGTACTCCACAACTTGAGAACCTCTGCAGTAGATGGAAACCTGAACAATATCTTGAAAGCACATGCAGTAAAGCAAACGTGAAGGCTTGGCCTTTGTGTGAAGGCTGGGTGGGAATTTAGTGGGAGAGAGAGCAGGGCATAAGAATAGGCAGTTCCACTGAGGTTCATTCCTGGCCAGGTCACTTTCAGGTCATATTTTAGAAGAGGTACTCAATGTGGTAATTCAGGCGCGTGGCAGGGACACTCCTCAGCACAGAGATGGATGGCAAGCAGCTGGCCCCACTGTGTTGTCCGGCTTGTCCAGCTTCCCCTCGCCCTCTTGGGCTCTCTTCTGTAGACCTGCTCTGGCAGGCTCTTTTATTTTTTTGAGCAAATACTTTGTTTTTCTCTGTGCCCCCAAATGCAGGGTTCTGAGACCACAAATGTGCTCAGCTTCCTGTTGAAAAAGTGTTTTTCCCCTCAGGGTCTAATAGCGACTTGGATGATGAGTTGGCAGAAAACAAGTGGGTGTTGAAATAGCGTCCTGCGTTTAGTGTGTCTGAGACTCAGCAGGCCAGCCTTTAGAGTAAATGATTCCTGTTTTCTGGTCACGGAGTTGTATGTTGTGAAGTCTTTATTTTGGAAGACACTTCTTTATTGGGAAAAGGATGAAGAAGGGGGGGTGGTCACACTTCTTGTCCTCGGGTTATATTTTTAGATAGTTATTGTTCGATTTTAAAGATATACCCAAAAGTATAAAGAAAAGGAGCATGAACATCTGATTTAAGAAATGATTTCCAGTACTTTGGGAGCCTTTGTGGTTTGGATTTTAAAACCCAGTGAGACATAGTTACCATGAACCATGAGCAGTCCCATCTGGTGGCTTTCTGTCCTGTCCTCCTCCATCACGTTCTCTCGTGTTTTCTTGTACATTAAACCTTCATCACATTTTCTCAAGGTTTATTGAAATCCTCTTCGTTTCTTGTATTGGTGGCAGGGAGAAGAACTGCGCACCATCCATTCAGCTCAGGTTTGTTGGCATACTCCATGCCCACGGCAGCCAAGTGGACACTCATGACTCTTCTCCCGGGGTGGAGCTGAGGGAGCCAGTAGAGCTCTCTGCAGAGCTTTCCTTGACTCTGTTCCCTGGCCTCAGAGTTGACTCCCCTTCCTTTGTGCCATTTCTGCTATTCTCACCACTATCACCCTCAGCATTGTGTTTGCATTGCTAGTCTCCCTCCTGGCCAAGGGCAAAGACTTCTTAACCCATCCCCCACTGCTTGCATGCCTGGCACCAACTGGCAAGTGGTGTGTGCTAACTAGGTGCATGCTTAAATGGACATGGTGCTACGAGTCCTTAACGAAAGAAGAGGAAGAGTAAGAACCAACCTTGAGTGGTGAGAAGGCTTCCGAGGAGAGGTGATGTTTGAGCTGTGGCCAGGCAGCTGTTGGATTGGTGATAATGAAGTTGTTGGAGAGATGGTTTAGTGTAAGCCCCTTGCAGGAAACGTTGGTTCTCACTTCTAGTCTGTAGTCACAAGGGGCACCGTGGGTTGATAAGACCACTGCAGACAGCTGTCATTCCTGTGCCTGGGGATTTGATAGTGCCTAGTTCGGCTTCCAGCCTACATCAGGTCTTTGGAAGGTTGGTACAGAGGAAAATGGCTCACCCTCAACAAGAGTCTGAGGAGCAACACCTCAGGGGAGCTGAGGGGTGGGCTGCGGGAGGGATGGTTTGAAGAGGGGCTGTGCCATGTTGTTAGGTCTGAGGCTTGGCCAAGGAAGAGATTCCAACATCTCAGCTGGTTGAGTCACAAAGTTGTGGGCATTGGCTAGTTCCCGAAAATGTGAATTTCGTCACTCAAGAAAATTTTTTTTAAAACTGGGGAGTCCTGACCCCTGGTTTCCAAGTAAGGGTTTGTTTGTTTGTTTAAATTTTATTTTATTTTTAAACTTTACAATATTGTATTGGTTTTGCCAAATATTGAAATGAATCCGCCACAGGTATACATTTAAATTAAAAAACAATCAATCCAACATTAAAATCCACTGTGATCATTTCCTAAAAGAAAGGAGATCTTAACATTTAATGAGTAAGAAGCACTTCCTCTTGGAAGAACGGGCATTCTGATATATTGATTGCTTTGAGCTTAATGAAGGACCACCTACATTATCTTTTGTTGTTGTTCAGTTGCTCTGTCGTGTTGTGACATGGACTGTAGCCCCCCCAGGTTCCTCTGTCCATGGGATTTTTCAGGCAAGAATGCTGGAGTAGGCTGCTGTTTCCTTCTCCAGGGTATCTTCCCTACCCAAGAACCTGCGTCTCCTGTGGCTCCTGCATTGCAGGCAGAGTCTTACCACTGAGCCACCTGGGAAGCCCCACATAGTCCTTACATTAACCATTTTGTCTTGGGCTGGTGAACTGTTGTCATCACCCCACTTCAGGCGGAGGACTGTCTTGACCAATCGGTTGGTCAGTTGGGAAGCCGTGACTGGATGTTCCAGCCTCTTTGGCTGAGGCCAGAGGAATGAACCAGTGGCTTGGCTGGCAGGGTGGCAGGGCGTCCATGCTGGGCTGGCTCTTGATCTGTAGGGCTTCTGACGAGGGGCGCGTGTGTGTTTGGGTTTGCTGTGCTGGGCTAGGGAGCAGTGGAATTTGTCTGAGTTGAGCTCACACATTGAAGTTATTGAGCGACTTACACGCTAGGCCGTGACCTGGACTCCCAGCTGAGAGGCCCACGTGGCAGAGCTTTAGCAGGAGGAGCTGAGGACAGGCTCACATCTGCTCATCTGCTTACGTAACCCTGCCTCCCGGCTCTCAGAGCCAAGAAAACACACAAGCCGACCCAGCGGGGCCAAGGGTTTGTGGTAGCACCGCCATGCGCCACCCAGCAAGGGGGCCTTGGCTCGGCCTTCTGCCTCCTCCTCACGCCTCTCCCTGAGGCCCCCACGGTGTCTCTGAGACTGGCTGGCAAGTCCCTGAGGTTCCGGGCAGAGCTGGTCACTGCCCTCCTGGAGTCTGAGCGCTTAGACTTTGTCATTAGGACAGAGCCAGGTGTGCTGCCCAGGACAGCCCCTGCCGCGTAGCAGGAGGTGTGCAGGGCACATGGGGAGGCTTCCCACCTGGCGCCAGACCCAGGAAGGCATTTGGCTCCAGATCGGGAGCCTCCACGGCTGCCAAGCCCTGACCCATCTCAGGGTTGTGAGCTGGAGGGTTCTCAGAGCAGTGGCAGCTTCAAGGAGAGAAAGGGGGGGAAAGAATTGTCAGATTGGGCAGGAAGGGCCAGGATTCACTCTTCCCATCCATGTGGGAGACACGGCAGGGCTGTAAGACGGGCATAGGGAGGAGCAGCGAGCGGGAAGAGGCTGTTTGGTGATCAGGCTCTGCGTGGAGCCGCTGGGACAGCCAGTCCCTTAGACAGCCTTGAGCCAGGGTAGTTTTCACATGGGTCCTGCCCTTTTCAGCAGGGAGTGCCTCGAGGTCAGGAACTGTCGTGTCTATCCCATCATCACCTCCCACCTCCCCGACCTGGTTCACAGTGGATGTCCAGAAAGTATTGATTGAAACGAATTGAAAGTGGCCTTGACACACCACAGGAAATGTTTACATTAAACAAACACTTCAGAAAAGACTCTGGCTTGATGCTTGAGTAGGTTCCCATGAATGGGTGGTCACATGCTATTAATACCACACTCTGGGATTAAAGGAAGGGGAGGAAGGTTATCAGCTGCCATAACTGGGTGGACAGTGTTATCAGTTGCTGAAGGAACTCTGGAGCAGAAGCTGGTTGGCCCTAGGTAGTGGTGGTGGTGGTGGTGGTTGGTGGAAGTAATGAGGTTAAGTGTTCATTTGAGTTCCAACCCCTGGAATTTACAACTGGAAACCAGTATCCTGAGAGTGGATGGTCGTCACCCAAAGATCATCCAGCAAGTCACCTGCAGAGCTGAGCTAGGGCCCAGGCAGCCTTTTCCTGACCAGGAAACTCTGCCTCACCGCTGTCTTCCTAGAGCTGCCGAAGGGACGAGATTAAGATGCTTTAAGCCTGCAGGTGTCTGCTCCAGGGAGGCCAGGCAGCCCAAGTGTAAAATACCTCTTTCCTGGGTTGGTTTCAGAAGTTGTGAGAAAGTTGGTAGAGTGACAGTCCAGATGCCCTTTGGGTTCCCGAAAATGAAGATATGTTTAGCTGCATCTTCCGAACCAAAAGTGGGGCAGGCCGTGGATGGAGTGCAGATGTCATGGGGCCTTCTGAAGTGAGAAGAACCTGAGCACCGATCTTTTCTTCGTGTTTTTCACAAGTGCCCTGTGCAGCAGGGCCTCCCAGAAGGCTGTGCCCACGGCTGGGGAGTCGAGTAACCCGGGCCTATGGGACCCCGTGGGAAAGGGCTACTACCTCCCCGAAGGCCCCAAGCTTGTAAAGATGCACAGGCTGGCCCTGTCCGCTCCCCACCTCCCAATTTGTCCAGAAAGAGTTGCTTGGGCTGCTTGTTATTTACGTGGGTCCTTCCTGAGATCTGACGAGTCAGACTCCCTAGGGCAGAGGCCTGAGATTCCATGTTTTTACTGATTGCCTCACTTGATTTTGATGATCAGTGTGGATAAAATGGTCACACCAACCCCTGACTTAGCTCTGGGGCATAGGACCTACTCACTGGAGGGCACCATGGGAGTTTGGGGCTGGGGCAACAGGCAGTCGTGGGAGGGACTGGTCTGTGAGGCCTCTGTTCCTCCAGAGACCATGTGCATGGCCAGGGAGAGACCAGGGCTTTTTGGTTTGGTTTTTGTTGCGCAGGGTCTTTGATGCTGCGTGAGAGCTTTCTCTAGTTGTGGCGAGCAGGGGCTTCTCACTGCAGTGGTTTCTCTTGTTCCAGAGCACAGGCTCAGTAGTTGTGTGCGTGGGCTTAGTTGCTCCACTGCATGTGGAATCTTCCTGGACCAGGGATCAAACCCATGTCTCCTGCATTGGCAGGTGGATCCATATCCAGTGTGCCACAAGGGAAGTCCATGACCAGGGCTTTTGATCCCTAAAGATCCCCTTCTGCCCAGGAGGTCTGCCATCTGAGCTCTGTGGGAAGGAGTAGAGATAAAGGACAAGGCCAGATTGGGGCTTCAGTTTGAAGATTCTGGTCTCTCAATGCCATTAGAGGAAAGAGGGAAGGGCATTTCTGGCAGAGAGGAAAGTGTGGGCACAGACACAGTTTATAGGGGCGGGAAAGGAAGGGGAGCTAAGAGGCTTAACCCTACATGGTCCAAGATCATGGCCTTAGAGCCATTGGAGGGTTTTAGCAGGAAAATGACAGGATCAGAGCTGTGTCTTGGAAGAAAATGGACTATTGGGAGCAGGTCCTGTGAGGATGGAACTGGATCAGTGTCAGAGGGAGGGAAGGGGTGAGGAGTCCCAGGGATCCAGGAAAGGCGAGAGGAAGAAGAGACGGCAGGTTCACACCTGCTGACAGGCCAGAGGAGCGAGAGTCATGGCTTCCTTTCCTTGGGCTGCCGCATCTCGGGAGAGTGAGTGATCCATGAAGACGAGAGGTGCTCAGACAAAGTCACATGCTACTGACAAGCCAGCAGAGGCCCCACTGGCCCTCGGGTGGTCCTCACCAGCATGTTTCAGGTGAACTCGCTCTGAGCTTGAGATCAGGGTCTGGCCTCTGTTGTGTTGTGTGTAGTTTCCTTCCTGTGGATGGTTTGCTCCACAGGTAAAGTTGGTTAGGCTAGAGTAATGGTTCCCAAAGCATGTTCACTGATAAAATGGTTCTGTGGCTAAGTAAGTTTAGGAAGTGGTGGGTTAGATAAAGTGAATGGGGTTTCTTTCTCTTTTTAAAAATATTTATTTGTTTATTTGGCTGCTCTAGGTCTTAGTTCTAGCACCCAGAGTCTTTGATCTTCATTGCAGCACATGGGATCTTTAGTCGCATCCTGGGAACCCTTAGTTGTGGCATATGGGAGCTAGTTTCCAGACCAGGGATCGAACCAGGTCCCCCTGCATTGGAAGCATGGAGTCTTAGCCACTGGACCACCAGGGAAGTCCCTGAATGGGGTTTCTTGACTGCACAGCTCCTCAGAGCTTTTGGTGTGCCTTATGACCTTCCAGAAGCAAGATTTAGTTTGTGGGGTTCCCAGACTTCTTTGACCAGGGGAACCTGTTTTTCCATTGAGCATCTTACTGGGACTAGTGCTTCCTGGAATCCACTTTGAGAAAGTCTGGCCTACCGGGAATACTGGGGACCTGGTTTGAAATGTTGACTCTGTCCACCATCCCCTGTCTGTCCCTGGGCCTCTTTCTCCTGCCCTCCCCTTGTGTACTGTGGCAGAGGCAGTCCTCACACTTGGAGTCTTCTCTCGGCTCCACCTGTTTCTATTTAGGAGGCGGGGACGTTCATTCCTGTATCTGGATCTTGACTTTGACCTTTTCCTCTGCTCCTAACCTGCCACTACCTCAGAATCCACCATCTGGATCTCATCAGTTTTTCCTCTAAGCCCCAAGCTCTCTTACTTTAATGTGCTGTACTTAGTTGCTCAGTCGTGTCTGACTCTTGGCGACCCCATGGACTGTAGCCTGCCAGGCTCTTCTGTCCTTGGGGATTCTCTAGGCTAAGAATACTGGAGTGAGTTGCCATGCCCTCCTCCAGGGGATCTTCCCAATCCAGGGATCATACCCAGGTCTCCCTCATTGCAGTAGGATTCTTTGCCATCTGAGGCACCAGGGAACTTAATTCTCTCATTTGGAGCCGTGTTCTTCCAGGACAGAATCTTTGTGGAGTCTCCCCCAACTTCTTCTCCCTTCTTCATCCGCTACTTATTCTAAGCATTCTTCTTTGGTGTTCTTTCTGGCTGTTCCTTCTGTTTCCCCAGTTCCTCCAGCCCCTCCCCATCAAATTTGTTTCATTCATGCATCACATCCCTTCCCCAGACATGGGTAACCCATGCCACTCGCTGCTGCCTTCTGACTTCAGGCCGATTTCCTCAACACTGAGCTCCTCAACACATATGCACGCTTCCCTTCCAACTAGGTTAGGTTCAGAGAGATGATGTAAGTTGTTTGTCCAAGGCCACACAGCTGGGAGATAGCAGAGTTAAGTTTCAACGTCCGGATTTCTGAGAAAGTGCTTTCTCAACCGTGCTCTCTGATCCTTATAACAGCTTGTCCGGAAATCTGAGCAAGAATTACTCTATTTCCATTTTTTCAGTTGAGCAACATAAGAGTCTGAGTGGGTCCTGGGGATAGGAGAGTGCTTCAAAGGGTGACCAGCTGTCTGGGTTTGCTGGGGACTGAAAGGTTTTCCAAGATGGTTGGTCACACTGGTGCTGGACATGGTACCTAGTGCTCGGCCTGAGAGCCTTTTCCATGGCCACACTACTTCCCCAGGGATGGCTTCCTGAGGCAGTCCTGGAGCCTGATGTCTTCTCCTTTCTCCCACCTCTCTAGTCGGCCCCATGCTGATTGAGTTTAACATACCTGTGGACCTGAAGCTTGTGGAGCAGCAGAACCCGAAGGTGAAGTTGGGTGGTCGCTACACCCCCATGGACTGCATCTCTCCTCACAAGGTGGCCATCATCATTCCATTCCGCAACCGGCAGGAACACCTCAAGTACTGGCTGTATTACTTGCACCCAATCCTACAGCGTCAGCAGTTAGACTATGGCATCTATGTTATCAACCAGGTGAGGTCTGGGGGGGTGGAGGGAGGGAGGGAAGGCATGCATGTCATGTGTGTGCATGTGCACACTTATGTACTTAAATATGTGAGTGATGAGGGGTGAAGGAATAGAAGTAATCTTTTAGACATCTGGCATTTTGAAATTCTACCATTACCACCCTCAGGTGCAAATGAGCTAAATGCTGTATAGTTACCCCTACCCCCACCCAAGAATTTAACTTTGGTATTTCAAGTTTAGCCTGAATACTTAAATTCCCATCTTTAGACTATAATCTCCCAGGTGGAATAACACATCGAACTTATCTGTCTACTAAATTCCATTGAAATTCCTTTGAAGAGACAGAGTATATACATTTCCATTTCTAAAAAGCCCAGTGTCCATTTCACTTCAAGATAAACTATGGATCTTTTTGTAGTAAGTTAGTTTGAATAGAAAGATTGTTAGCAGCTGACAGCTTCCATCAAAACTGAGGGACTCTGTGAGCGTTCCTTGGACCAGAAGAAAAGCTAGAAACAACAATGTGTCCATCAAGCATTTCTGAGCACTGCCAGGACAAAGCAGAGAGATACTAAAGAAACGACGAAGTTTCCTGGTTCTACCTGTCCTGAAGCTTCCATCCTCATTTATGGCAAGTGGGACCCTTCCAAGGAACAATTTGCTAATAATCTCAAGAACTGAATCTCAGAGTGGGAGAACAGGTGGTAGGCAAAACCCCTCAGGGCTGTTGGAGGGCCTTGGCCAAGTGAGGCACAGACCAAGGCCCCAAGAAAATCTGCTTGTAAGATAGCCAGGCAGTTGGGCTTTATCATGGAAGAATATTTGTATTATGTAAGAGAGAATAGGTATATGCCCTGCAAAATCCAAGCCACTTCAGTCCAACGAGTATTTGTTTAAAAAAAGCCCTGTCATCAAGGAACACTTGTCTGATGCCAGTGTGCACATGTCGATCATGGTAGGATTCAGGAGCCCGTTATTAAAGCAGTGGCTCTGAGCGCCTGGAAGAGGAAGCCACGGTTACCAGGCCATCAGGGATTACTAAGCACAAGCCACACCAGCTGCCTCTCCTTTCCCTCATTGATAATTGTTATACCAGTAGATGAGTGATAACACGGTAGACACCATGGCAGATTGTTTCATCAGGGTGTCTGATAGCCTCCTACAAATCTGACTAAACAGAAGTTAGACAGCTGTGGTCTGGGTGGCATATAAACTGTATAGATTAAAATGCATAACTTGGGTAAAGAGTGTTAAAGAGAGTGAGTGATGATGCCAAGTGTTTGAATTTAGGTGACTGATCGAGGAAGACTTGGGGGCAGGAGTGGAGAATGCTAATGTATAGAAAGGTTGTATTTTAGGTAAATGTGAGATTGCCTCGTTCAATTATGAAGTCAAACATACATTGGACCGGTAAAATTTAGCTGCTGTGCTAAGTTCCTATGGCAGGATTTATACAGATATTACCCAAGTTTCAAACAACAGATTTCCACATGTCTTACACCAGCTATTTCCTCCTGCCTGCCCCAGTCCAGGCTGGCAGAACAATAAACAGGCAAGCCAGCTTGGACCAGCGGTACTGCTGTGCCAGCTCACCCCGGTCACTGCCCAAGACGGGACTTCTCCCCAAGTGTGCTCTCCGAAATGGAGACCTGAGGTCACGTGCATTTGAGGGATGCTGGGGACAACGTGAAGCAGGTTTTGTTCCTGCAGAGCCTTCAGTGTCCTGGTGTACATGACAGCCTCCAGAGGGAACTCGGCACGTTTCCTGAGCTCATCTGACTGGAGGAACCGCCTTCCAAGAACCATCTCAAGTGACAACTATTCTGTGAATTGAAGGCTGGGGGAAAGCAGGCCTCCTCTTCTCCCACCTCCTCACTTTCCCTAGGATGCTGAGAAACACCCCCAACTCCTGTCTTCTCCCACATGTATCTCAGCATCGGAAGGATTTTATTTTTCATTTTTCAAACCTTTACATCTCTTTTTTTTTTTTCCTCTAGTCTGGTCAGTATAATCATCTCCCCCTCAACACCCCACCACCACCCCTACCCTCTGCTCTAGTCCGGGTCTTGTGGTTTCTTCATCTTTTTCTGCTCTCCCAAGGGTTAACTTTCCGCCTTGAGAAAATCATTTCCTTTATCTCCCTCTCCCCCAGCTAATCTTATTTCTTCTGCTCCAGCTCCACCCTGATTATTTCTTTGGGAAAATATGATCTGACTTCCAGGTAACCAAGTCAAAAGGAAACCTGAAATTGCCCCTACCTTTCCAGCAAAGAACATCTTGTAGGGTATCTATAAGAAACCCATAATAAAGCAATGATAGGAAAACCCAAGCCTTGAAAGAGGTGGGAGGGGAAACATTTGGAGCGTGCCCTCTCTACAACTTAGAACTCCCGTGTTCCCTGTGTTACAATTAGATGCTCCGGTTCAGAGCATCTGGCTTGGGTTTTGTGTACCATTTGTTGAGCAGCTAGGCCTCTTCCTGTCTCAGACACCCTGCTGTCATCTTGACATTCATTCACTGCCCCGCCCCAACACACACACCCGATTTAAGAAGAGAAAGTGCCTAAAATAGGAGGGGCCCCTGAGACATCTAGCCCTCAGGTTCTCGGGCAGGTTTTTAAGAACAAAACCTCCCCCTGCCACGTTGAAATGCTGCCTAGCCCTGCATCCACAGTGGGTCACATTGGGTCACAGCATGTTCTGCCTGAAGTGGGGGCTGTGTTCCCACCTCTATCCCTGACTTCCCCTTCATTCTTTGCCGGGATTCACCTGTACCCCTGAGGTACAGAACAGAGAGTTCTGTTCTCATTTGTTTTGCCGATGAGGAAACTGAGGCTCAGGGATCGGGGGAAGGGACTGGTAGGAAGGCACGTAAGCCACAGTAGGGCTGCAGCTCCGAGCCCAGCCCCGTGCCCTAGTGCCCTCTCAGCACATTAGCACCAGTTCCCTTCTCAAGGGCACTTAGTCCCTCCTCCTCAGAGCTGGGCGTCCAGGACTGGCAGTGAGCTCCAGGCTCAGACTGCCTGGGTGCTGGCTCTGCCCCTTCCCAGCTCAGTGACCTTGGATTCAAGTCCTTCACAGCTCGGTTTCCTCATTCATGGGAGGGGAAGCCTTCAGTCCTTTGCACGCACGGGACGGGGCTGTGACGCACACACCTGGCACACGGGAACCCTCTGTAAACATTAGCTGCTTTGAGTTCCTTCTCCCCCCGCCCCCCACCGTCCCCCATCTTCCTGCCTGTTTTCTCTGCCCAGGACTATGGTGATAAACTCTGTACTATTCTCCCTGCCTCCTGTTTCACCCCCTGTCAGTACCAGTATCGAGACCCTCCCTCCCATTCTTGGGTTCTCTGTTTGAGCAGAAGGTCGTGGACTTAGGGACCATGGCCCACCTGCCAGCTTCTTCAGAGAAGGGTTGTGTCTCTGGCTCCACCCACAGGGGTGAGCTTGCATGGGCTTCTATGGCTCCTGCTATGGATCCTCAGCTGTTGACCACTTTCTTTTGGTTCAGTCCCCTCCAATCCCCATCATAACTTGCATCTCACAAGAAGAGGGGTAGAGGGTTGAGTGAGTCCTGAGAAGCAGCAGCATTGCTGTCTGTCCTCAGCGTCCAGCCCTCCTCCTGCCTTCTTCCACCGGTGTCTGAATATCCTATTAGGGTTCTGGCGGGTCCGGCCTTTCAGAGCCAAGGGTGCTACTCTGAGGCTCAGATATCTTACCTGAGGTCCAGCGCAGGTACAGAGGAGGACAGTAAGATATTTTAGCAGATGGGAGGTGGGGTGCACACCTCACTTCCTTATACTTTCATTAAGAAAGGAAACTATAAAACCATCAAGGGCAGAGGGAAGGCAGATCACCACCTGGCAGCCCTAACTCTAATAAGAAATACAGGATGTTTGTGAGATAAGTCACCAGGGGAATTACCAAATGGATGACAAATGCAAGTGGGTTCATAGTAGCTGTGACAGCACCCTGCCCCAGAAAGAGGGCCCAGGATCCGTCTCTGATTCAGTTTGTAGGTCTTCTGGTGCCTCTGCGCTCATTAAGTTTTTCTAGCTCCGACCATGGCATGCCCTCTCTAAACTCCATTATGTCCTCGCCCACAGGCGAGGGTCTGAAGGGCATGGAAGCCTGAGCTTGGCACCCGGACTGAGACCTGCCGCCACTTCCCCTCAGGTCTCCTTCACACGCCGCACTGGACTCACCACCATCCCTGAGACACGCTCCCTCCTGGACCTCTGCTCATGCTGCATCGAATACCTCTATCCTGTGTGCCTCCCTTCCCTCCCCTGGTTGCTTTCTTTCTGGCCACCATGGAAGGCCCTCCCCTTAGCTCTGCAAAGGCTTGGAGTGGAGCTGTGCTGCCTTCTCCATCTGGGCTGCTTCCAGGCCGCATAGTGCTTTCTAGTGAGGGGAGAGGAGTGCTTGCCTGTGTGCGGGCTCTCCCCGCCCCTGCGGCCCCAAGACCCACATCCCTCAGGCTTGACTCCCTTGTCTGCCTGACCACCAGGCTCCATGCTTCATCCACTGCACGGTTAGGGTGTGGAGCCAGAGCTGCTTCCTGTGGATCCATCAGCTCTCGGGACAGGACCCTTTGCTCCTGGCTTTCTGGCAAGTGAGAACCTGAGACGTGAAGCCTCCTTTCCCCTCCAGGCCAGGTCATGACCCCTGGGAACCTGCATGGCCTTCTCCCCTCTGCCCCCTCAAAGCTTCCTGCCCAGCAGAGACCCTACTTTAGCCCTGTGGTGGTTGATGGTCATAATACATGACGGTCTTTTGGACTGAGCCTCTTTCATGGTCTCAAAGTTTGAGTTTTGACCGTGACAGCCCCTACTGAGGCAATCGGTACCCCTCCTGCACACCGTTCCTGCTGAGGGAAGACTCCCAGAAGGGAGCAGCTTGCTGGGGGTTTCGCGATGGCCGGGCAGCAGAGCCAGGACAGAAATCACCTGCGGCCCCTGGAATGCCTCACCTTGCCATGTGTCTGTTCCTCACTGAGGAGCAGCTCCATTTCCACTTGGCAGTGTCCCCCGTGAGTCCCACTGGGTCACAAGAAGAGGACAGTGGCTTGGGAGTAGCAGCCTCAGAACCCCCAGGAGGCTGGCCCAGTTGTCATGGTTATGGGTAAAACCTGGCCTGAATGGAGGCCCCAGCTCCCATCAGAAGAGTCTCCGTCCAGCTTTGGAGTTTTTTCCCTCTTCCTTCTCATCTGTGCACAGTCGTGAGGTGGTTCTAAGCTGCTTGTCTGAGACCAAGAGTGGGCAGGTTTGGAGACAGCCCCTGGCACCCTCAGTGAGCGAGAGCCTCTGTTACCCTCCTTGGCTGCTTACCTGTGTCCCTGGACCAGGCAGCTGATTCCTAAATGAGGCCAAGACTGTTAGAGTGAAGCAGGCTCCTGCATCTGCCCTGCTCCGGTGGACAGCTGCCTGGGCCTGAGGCATCCCCCTGGGTTGGTTTCCATCTTGATTGTCTGTTTGCCACCTGCCTCCCTGCCTTGCATTTCCTGCCTGAGCTGTCAGCACCCAGATTGAGGTATGCAGGAGTAGGGCTGCAGAGGGGTGGGACCGGCCCCATTCTGCAGCAGCCCCTTTCTCTGGGCACTGGGACCTTTGGTGGGACGGCTGTAGATATCCGCATCCCACCGCTGCTCATGTGCTGCCCCCGTGACTGGTCGTTTCCTTTGCCGTGTGTTTCCCCTTGCTCTGTCTGTGGCTCGCTCCAGCCTGCAGGGATCATGTTGAAGCAGCACTTACATGTACTTGCCTGAGCTGGTGAATTGCCTCCCTGGGCATTGTCCTGGGAAATGTCATTCCCTCGTGACTTTGTGATGGGGACTGACCACTTATTAGGAATGTGCCTTTGCCTTGGAAACCAGGGTGGCCACAGCCCAGACCCTTGCCTGTCTTCCTCACGTCTCTCCCTTGCAGCCATCCTTGTCTCTCTTTTCTTTTTTTCCTTCTAGTGGGGGCCCTTTGCTTTTCCTTGTTAATCCTGTTTGTAGCAAAGCAAGCTGAAGGAGGACCTCCTCTCTGTGATCTGCTTCTTGCTCTCCACCTGCTCCTCTTCTGTGCCCTTCACCTCCTAGAGAGAGAGAGGAATGCCGACCTTACTACCGCTGCGACTGCTGCCGCCGCTGCCACCACTGCCGCCACCCTGGTAATGTCCACATGCCCCCAAATCCAGTCCAGAGCCCAGGCGCTGCTGGACAGGGGGAAGCTGTGTAAATGATCCTGAGCATGTGCCATCCAGGGCCCTGGGGTTTCCCAGGCAGGGCCCTGGCCCCTGTGGGCTCACTGAGAAATGCTGAGGTTGGTGCGAGCCTGCCTGTTGTGCAAAGGTCAAAGAGACTGCATTAAAATCAAGCCGGAGTTGAGCTCATACTGTATGTATGTATACTTTTGTACCTTGCTTTTTTCCCTTAAATTGTATATCATCAGCATCTTCCCATGTTATTTCATAGTCTTCATAATCATCACTTTCCATGCCTTCATAATAGTTGAGCATGTAGTTCTACCATAATTAGTGTAGACATTCCTCTGTTAGAAGGCCTTTAGGTAATTTTCACTTTCTCAGTAGTGTAAATAAGACTGTAATGAACATCTTTCAGTTTATGGCTTATTCTGTGCTGTTTCTTCCATATTTAGATTTATTTCTCTAGGCTAGATTTTCAGATACAAGACTATGGGTTCAGAAATGGTGTAAACATTTCTATGGTTTGTAATATAAGTGGCCAAATTGCTTTCTTGAAAATGAAGCCTTTATTTTCTGAGTGTTTTTCTGCAGAAAATCTCATCTCAGTGCCTTAGGCCCTGGGAGAGAGGCAGACATCCTGCTGTAGAACTGAAGTTTTAAAATTATTTTCTGTTTACCTTACCCAGAGTCCTTGCTTGGCTGTTCTATTAGCTCTGTTCTCTCTGAAGGGACCTTATGGCTCTGACCTGTGTTCTGGTCTGTCAGGGGCCAAGGATATGCCCTCTCTTGTGAGTAATTACTGGGGCAAACAAGAGGACTACCGCCCACCCCCAACGAACCCTGGAGGGCACATTTCCTTCACTCACTGGGAGAAGAGCTTAAGTCTCTGATCCAGGTTTTATTGAGGGCCTTGTCTGAACTCAGGGCTCCTGTGTTATTAAGGTTCAAAGCCAGAGACCCAACTGCTGTGAAATAATGGGTCAGTGGATATTAGCCTGCCACAGACTCAGCGTTTGTGTAATCCCAGCAATTCTCTGGAGATCCCCTCACAGCCAGCCTGTCTACCCTCCAGAGGCTTGCCGGTCAGTCCTGCTACATGGCTGCCTGGCCAGAGCTTCCTCTGCTTGTCTGCCACCCATTTGTCCTGGGTCTTTCCTCTTGGAGTCTGAGGGGGCACAGAGAAGCATGCAAAAGGATATATCTGTAGAGATTTCCACTGCCTGCAGACCTGCCTCTGGAGCTGTGGGCTCGAGAGCCTGTGGGTTACTGTAGCTATTGTGAAGGGGAGGAGTGGTGTGATGGGCAGGGGGTGTGTATAGGAGCAAAATTGTTTCTCCCGTCCCATAGAAATTCTGATTATTTGAGACTCTGGGCTTAGGGTTGGTGTTTCCAACCTCTTTGCTGCTGTGTTTTTGGTGGCGGAGGGGCCAGGTAGTCAGCCCCCATGCCGTCATGATCAGGGGATATGTGTGCTGTGTACACACGAGGGCCTGACATCCAGGGAAGCCAGGGTGGTTTGGTGGGTCTTCTAGAAACTGTGAGAACTTGGGCAGTTGGCGCTGTGGCTTTCGATAGTTGGTCATCTGTCTCCTCTTACCATCAGGGAAAGGCTGCACTTGCCTTAACCACAGGATTTGCCTGGTGATTAGACCAGATTCTGGTACCTCTCCTGGAAACCCCACGAAGGCTGCTTGCAGGTGCAGCGCACAGGCCTGGGAACAAGTGAGGTGTGAAATGGGGAAGTGGAGTCCCCACCTTAGCCCTTCCGGAGAGGCATTCTCTGCTTGCCCCGTGTCATTGCCTAGTCTCCAGTAATCATGCCATAGCTTGCAGACTGGTCTTGCTGCCCTCAGTTGGCAAGTAGGGCACAAATTCCTCCTGGGCTTGCAAAACATAATTCTCATTTAAAACCTCAAGAGCTTCCTATGGCCTGAATAAAAAAGAGAAAGTCTTGATTATTTTAGCAAAGTTCCTAGCCTCCCTTTCCTGCCTCATGTTTTGGTCCACATCTACCTTCTTGTCTTAGTCTGGCTTCCCCAGTCTGTGTTTCTGTAGTTCCTTGAATGCTATCTTTTCTCACAGGCTTTACAAATGCTGCTTGCTCATCTCGGAATATTCTTCTCATGCCTCCCAACTAAACTTGGCTAGCTTCTTTGAGGCCTTCTCTAATTTTCTATGATTGGGTTCGTGTTTCCACCTCTACTTCTCTGTATGTGCTGGGCTAGGGAGCTCCTTTCTCCTCCTTCCCCTTTAGCTAGCTGTCCACCCTAAAGAGCTCATCACTCCATAAAAATACAATTGCCTGTTTAACTTGGAACTTCTCAAAAGCAGAGCTTGTGTCTTTTCTTTTTCTGTATCCCTACTGCTAAGCAAAAAGTAGATACCCAATAAATGAGCAGAATCAATACAGAAAAAGAGGGAGAAACAGGGCCCTCTGGTCCTCTCCCATCTCCGGAGCAGGCTTTTCTTTTTTTATATAATTTAATTGAGATATAATTACATATCATACAATATACCTATTTAAAGTATATAATTCAGTAGCTTTTAGTATATTCAGAATTGGGCATCCATCAACCATGATCAATTTTAGAACATCTTTATTAAGCCAAAAAAACTCCCCTACACTTCTTAGCTATCAGTTAACTCCTCCATTCTCTCCCGCCCTAGTAGCTACAATTCTATATTCTGTCTCTGTGGATTTGCCTGTTCTGGACATTTCATATAAGTGCAACCTTATCTGTGATCCTTTGTGACTGATTTCTTTCACTTAGCATGATGTTTTCAAGGTTCATCCAATTTACAGCATGTAGCAGTACTTCATTCTTTTTATTGCAGAATAATGTTGAATTGTATGCATATACCATATTTTATTTGTCCATTTATCAGTTAATGGCCATTTGGGTTGTTTCCACTTTTTAGCTATCTAAAAAGTGCTGGACAGTGCTGCTGTGAACTTTATTTGAAAGTTTTTGTGTGGACATGTTTCCATTTCTCTTGAGTATATATGTGGGAGTAGAATTTCTGGATCACATGGTGACTCTTTGTTTATCCATGTGAGGAACTCCAGACTGTCTTCCAAGATGGCAGCACGATTTTGTATTCCCACCAGCAGTGTATGAGGATTCTGAGTGGACATATTACTTGCTCTTATGTTTAGGGTACATGTTTAGGGCTCTCAGAAAAAGGTTTTAATGCCTTGGAGAGCCATCTGACACTGCTTGAGACATTTGTCCCTGCCACCCAGATCTGCCCAAAGGGCATCGGGTTTGCTGCATGAAGCGTCTGGAGAGCGTAGACTCTGCCAGGCCTCCCACCTCACGTGTCCTCACTCTTCCCCAGGCCAGCACACTGACCAGGCCCAGACTCCTGTCCCCTCTGGACTGATGGATGTTGGCCTCTCTTGACTGATACACCCACTTGTCAGTCACCCCACACATGGGGAAAGGGGTAGAACAGGTCTGCTCTTTGGGTTTCTCCTCCAGACTGCCATTGGTCCTGGGGTTGGCACCAGCGGTGCCCATTCATGGTTCCATATTTCTAGTTCCTGTGGGAGGAAAATGCTTAGGGTAGTCTCATTCAGGTATCTGCTTAGGTCAATCAGTCATGGCCAACAGGCCAGGTCCTGTGCTTCAGACAAGGCCACCAACACCCTGCTCCTGTCACTGGGGAACAGACCAACAGAAGGGAGCACTGGGCAGTGACTTGGGTGGGAGTCTGCTCCACAACTGGGAAAAGGCTTTGTTGGAACATTGCCTGTTCACTTGTTGGAAACATGTTCAATGGGGCTGAATTTTATCTCACAATATTCAGAGAAAGCTAACTCTCTGAGAATCTTAATGGGGCTGGAGGAGGAAGATGGAAACCACTAGATGCAGGCCTCTATTTCCAGGAGGTCGAAGGGTGTGGGAGAAGGAAGCAAATCAGATTTGGGGGTGAAAGTTGTTAACAAGATTGTTGAGATGATTAAAGGACACACCATGCTTGTAAAATACTTCCTGTGCCTGGTGTATCAGATCCCCCCGAGAATATTAGCGGTGTGTTATTATAATAATAATAATGACAACAACTTCATATGCAGTTCCTAAACTTTGGTCTTTTTTTTTTCTTGGTCTCAGGACTTACACAGAATTAGCTGAAGGCAGAATTCTAAATGGTTCTTAACTGGCGTGTGTGCCTGCATGCGTGCTCAGTTGTGTCCAACTCTTTGCGACGCCATGGTGCCTCTCTTTAACTGACAGAGCAGCCCAAGTACACCCCGAGTACCACAGGGCACAGCCTTCTCCCTTTACCATGCATGGTTAGAATGCTTTGTCACAGGCTGAAGAAAGGAGCTCTCATGTAAAATGTTTCATTTACTCTTTTGGGCTGCTCTTTCTGACTTCCTGGTACTTGTCTTTCTCAAGTGGTCTGTTGCCCTGAGTCACCCTCCTGACACTGGGGGCTGTGGCACCATCCGGGCACTCTGTCCTCACTCAGGCAGCCTGGTGGAGAGCCAGTGTCCAGGCCCTATCTTAGAGTCCTGGAGAGAAGATGTGCAGCACCCCACCTTAGAGACCGTACAGATACTGTAGGCCCTCGTGAGGCACATTTTCCCCTAAAGTAGAGGTCCTTGATCTTCTTGATCCTGAGAAAGACTGAAAAGTGAGGATTCTAGAGGGTTGGGCTCCAGCACCAGCTGTGTCATTTATGTGGCCTTAGTTTCTTCATGACAATGATGGGAGAATTCCAGCCAGGATGAGAGTATGGGTATTGAAGTGCTTGTGAATTAAGTGTAAGCATGATTGTGTCAATGATGTTACTGTCCTTACTAACCTGGGGCCTTGGTAACTGGTAAGAGCAGAGACCCATGAGAGGCCCCTTAGGTTGGAGTCTCCCCAAAGGGTTGCCATCTGCCATTGTATGTTGAAGTCCATCCATTTGTCTACTCATCCAGCCATCCATCCATCCATCCATCCAGTGGTTATATACTGAGCTCTTACTGTATGCCAGGCTATGTTCCAGGCCTGTTTCCAATGGGTGAAGAAACAGCAAAAAAAAAAAAATTCCAGCGTTCATTGAGCTTAGGTTCTAATTGGGAAGACTGAAAATAAACGAGAAGTAAATAAAATATGAAGTACCTTTGCACCAACACACTTAATTCTTGTAGACCCCGTGGTTGGCATCCTGAAGGGGGTGTCCTCCTCTCTCATACACACTATCTCTACTGTGCCCTGTAGCTCACTGGTTCCACCCTACACTGTGAGCACTGGGAGGGCAGAGACTGACTTGAATTTGCCATATTTCCTGGTGCCTGGTTTAGTGACAAATACCTGGACCCAATGTGATGATCAAACCCTAGTCAACCACACAAAAGCAGGTAGAAGTGAAAAAGTCCCATTGTCGGCAGTTTCCTGATATCCTTCCTGCAATTAGCCTATATGTACTATAAGAATAAATAACACATCTGTTTAAACACCTTTCACCTAACAATACTATCTCAATGATCATTTCCTTTTAGAGCTTCCTTGTTTTTTTTTTTTAAACAGCTCTATTCCATTATATGGATGCATCATGGTTTGTTGAAGCCGTTTCCTGATCATGCTTACGTCATTGTTTGCAGCCTTTTGCGTTGGTGAACATGTGGTGAAAAGAGTGAACACGTTGTTCACCTGTCATTTGCACACTTGCAAGTCCTACAGAATAACTCCTAGAAGAGGGATTGCTGGTTCAGGGAATGCTATTCAGGATTGAGTTGTAAAGTGAGGGTAGAAAATGAGGCCCAGGAATGGTCTAAGGGCTACGTGAAGCAGACAGGTCACCAGTCCCCATGAGTGTTTGGCTGAAAGGCCTCATGGCATCTGATGGCACTTTTTTTTTGTTTCTGCACCAGGCTGGAGAGTCCATGTTCAACCGCGCAAAGCTCCTCAATGTTGGCTTTAAAGAGGCCTTGAAGGACTATGACTACAACTGCTTTGTGTTTAGCGATGTGGACCTCATCCCAATGAACGACCATAACACCTACAGGTGCTTTTCACAGCCACGGCACATTTCTGTAGCAATGGATAAGTTTGGATTTAGGTAAGAGATGTTTACTGGAATCTGCAGAAAACATTTTTGTGTCTTCCATGACAACCAGGGAACACAGTTCCTCTAGCCCAGGAGTAGTGCCTCTTAGGCTTTGGAGGAGAATGGCTTTTGGGAGAACTGGGTGCTTTTGAAGCACATGTGTGTGAATGCTGTGTTAAGTCTCTTCAGAGTGCACGTGTGCTGAATGCTGTGCTAAGTCACTTCAGTCGTGTCTGACTCCTTGCACCCCTATGGACCGTAGCCCACCAGGCCCCTCTGTCTGTGGGATTCTCTAGGCAAGAATCCTGGAGTGGCTTGTTATGCCCCACCTCCAGGGGATCTTCCTGGCCCAGTGATCGAACCCATGTCTCTTCCGTCTCCTGCATTGGTAGGAGTTCTAGACCACTGGAGCCACCTGGGAAGTCCTTTGAAGCTCATCAGTTCAGTTGAGTCGCTCGGTTGTGTCTGACTCTTTGCGACCCCATGGACCACAGCACGCCAGGCCTCCCTGTCCACCATCAACTCCTAGAGTTTACTTAAACTCATCTCCATTGAGTTGGTGATGCCATCCAACCATCTCATCCTCTGTCATCCCCTTTTCCCCCTGCCCTCAATCTTTCCCAGCATCAGGATCTTTTCAAATGAATCAGCTCTTTGCATCAGGTGACCCAAGTATTCAAGTTTCAGCTTCAACATCAGTCCTTCCAATGAACACTCAGGACTGATCTCCTTTAGGATGGACTGGTTGGATCTCCTTGCAGTCCAGGGGACTCTCAAGAGTCTTCTCCAACACCACAGTTCAAAAGCATCAACGCTTCAGCACTCAGCTTTCTTTAGAGTCCAGCTTTCACATCCATACATGAGTACTGGAAAAACCATAGCCTTGACTAGACGGACCTTTGTTGGCAAAGTAATGTCTCTGCTTTAGTATGCTGTCTAGGTTGGTCATGACTTTCCTTCCAAGCAGTAAGCATCTTTTAATTTCATGGCTGCAGTCACCATCTGCAGTGATTTTGGAGCCCAGAAAAATAAAGTCTGACACTGTTTCCACTGTTTCCCCATCTATTTCCCATGAAGTGATGGGACCGGATGCAATGATCTTAGTTTTCTGAATGTTGAGCTTTAAAAGCCAACTTTTTCACTCTCCACTTTCACTTTCATCAAGAGGCTCTTTAGTTCTTCTTCACTTTCTGCCGTAAGGGTGGTGTCATCTACATATCTGAGGTTATTGATATTTCTCCCGGCAATCTCGATTCCATGCTTGTGCTTCATCCAGCCCAGCATTTCTCATGATGTACTCTGCATACAAGTTAAATAAGCAGGGTGACAATATACAGCCTTGACGTACTCCTTTTCCTATTTGGAACCAGTCTGTTGTTCCATGTCCAGTACAGATTTCTGAAGAGGCAGGTTGGGTGGTCTGGTATTCCCATCCCAGTTCTTTCAGAATTTTTCACAGTTTATTGTGATCCACACAGTCAAAGGCTTTGGCATAGTCAATAAAGCAGAAATAGATGTTTTTCTGAAACTCTCTTGCTTTTACAATGATCCAGCGGATGTTGGCAATTTGATCTCTGGTTCCTCTGCCTTTTCAAAAACCAGCTTGATAATCTGGAAGTTTGTGGTCCACGTATTGCTGAAGCCTGGCTTGGAGAATTTTAAGCATTACTTTAGTAGTGTGTGAGATGAGTGCAGTTGTGCGGTAGTTTGAGCATTCTTTGACATCGCCTTTCTTTGGGATTAGAATGAAAACTGACCTTTTCCAGTCCTGTGGCCACTGCTGAGTTCTCCAAATTTGCTGGCATATTGAGTGCAGCACTTTCACAGCATCATCTTTCAGGATTCGAAATAGCTTCACTGCAATTCCATCACCTCCACTAACTTTGTTCATAGTGATGCTTTCTAAGGCCCACTTGACTTCCCATTCCAGGATGTCTGGCTCTAGGTCAGTAATCACACCATCATGATTATCTGGGTCGTGAAGCTCTTTTTTGTACAGTTCTTCTGTGTATTCTTGCCACCTCTTAATATCTTCTGCTTCTGTTAGGGCCATACCATTTCTGTCCTTTATTGAGCCCATCTTTGCATGAAATGTTCCCTTGGTATCTCTAATTTTTCTTGAAGAGATCTCTAGCCTTTCCCATTCTATTGTTTTCCTCTGTTTCTTTGCACTGCTCACTGAGGAAGGCTTTCTTCTCTCTCCTT
The DNA here is from genome assembly GCF_003369695.1 of Bos indicus x Bos taurus. Taxonomy (NCBI): domain Eukaryota; kingdom Metazoa; phylum Chordata; class Mammalia; order Artiodactyla; family Bovidae; genus Bos; species Bos indicus x Bos taurus. Next base: position 74,837,143 of record NC_040083.1, on the reverse strand, counting down.
GCTATTCTTTGGAACTCTGCATTCAGATGGAGAATAGTTATAGTTGGTTATTATTTAAGGAGGGAAGTGGAGTCCAGAAGCACCTATACCTCTGCACCTCCAGGTGAGAAGTGTTTATATTTGGGATGGTACTTATCTTCAGGCTCCAGGTGATTGTATTACTTGATTTTCTTCTCCCCTTCCCCTCACAATTTGGGAAGCAAATTGGAGTCATCTTCCCTCAGTAATTTCTTAGACTTGGGTAATTGAGCAGATCTTCCTTGGCACTTTAAGAAGGAACACGGTTCTCTTTCCCTGCAAAGCACAGGCTTCTGCTTAAACACTGGGGCTCAGACTTTCCCACCAAAATGCCCCTTTGCGAGGAAGCTAGCTGATGCCTGTCCCCAGGAGCAGCAGTGTAATTAAAGCCTATTGTCATAGGTGGAAAATAGTCTTGTGGTCCATTTTTTTAATCTTAAAAAGTAAATTTGTATTTAATTCCATAATTTGTCCACGTTTGTATCAACATAAACTTAAGGCACCTGTCAGTTGGGTAACCTGACCTCTTCCTCCATGTTCTAAGTCAACCTGGAAGCTCCAAGAAGGTGTGCTGTGGGTACCTCGTGTGCTGAGCATCCCTGGCTCAGGCTTGACTACCGCAGTACTGCAGGCCTGTGTGCCAACTGTCAGTCCCTCGGTATAGATACAGCAGCTTTCTTTCAGATTCATTTTATTTATTTTTTAAAGTTTACTTAATTTTTTGGCCGTGCTGGGTCTTTGTTACTGCACATGGGCTTTCTCTAGTTGCAGGAAGCAGGGGTTACTTGTGGTGCACAGGCTTCTCATTGCAGTGGCTTCTCTTGTTGTGAGCACAGGCTCTAGGCACGAGGGCTTCAGTAGTTGTGGCTCACGGACTTAGTTGCTCTGCAACACATGGGATCTTCCTGGACCAGGAATCAAACCAGTGTCCCTTGGATTGCAAGGCAGATCCTTAATCAGTGGACCACCAGGGAAGTCCCAAACTCATCTTGCTCTCATCATTTCTTTCTGTCCTCCCTTGCTGGGGGCATGAGGGTTGTGAGATGAACAGAGGATGCTCTGAAGTCCTTCCCCAAGATTAAAGCGTTCAGACCATAAACATCCTGTCTTAAAGGATGTAAACAGAACTTTGTACCCTCCTATCTTCCCCATCTCCCTCCCTGTTTGTGCATCTTCTCCTCTTTGAGACACACCGGTTCCTCTGAACTCTGCCCTTGAAGTGTGGTGGTGCTTACCTAATTCTTTACCACAGTATCATGTATATTTCACCCAGAACTAGTTAGGCTTGGGAGACGAGGCAGGAAGGTAAGAGAAACCAGCAGAGACAGCAAAACCAAATCTGGTCAGAATAGCATATACTTCCCCTGTGCAGTGGCTGAGAGTCCACTTCTATAAAAACACTGATTATGAAAAAGCCTTAATGGCCTGGTCACCTCTGGTTTTCAAACCCTCACATTATAAGTGCAGACTATAGTGTGCAGAATCAAAGGGGGATGACTCGATGCTTAAATGATGATACCTAATTACAAGTGGATTATAGCTGTGAAAAGAAGAGAAGCGAAAAGCAAAGGAGAAAAGGAAAGATATAAACATCTGAATGCAGAGTTCCAAAGAATAGCAAGAAGAGATGAGAAAGCCTTCTTCAGCGATCAATGCAAAGAAATAGAGGAAAACAACAGAATGGGAAAGACGAGAGATCTCTTCAAGAAAATCAGAGATACCAAGGGAACATTTCATGCAAAGATGGGCTCGATAAAGGACAGAAATGGTATGGACCTAACAGAAGCAGAAGATATTAAGAAGAGATGGCAAGAATACACAGAAGAACTGTACAAAAAAGATCTTTCATGTCCCAGATAATCACGATGGTGTGATCACTGACCTAGAGCCAGACATCCTGGAATGTGAAGTCAAGTGAGCCTTAGAAAGCATCGCTACAAACAAAGCTAGTGGGGGTGATGGAATTCCAGTTGAGCTATTCCAAATCCTGAAAGATGATGCTGTGCAAGTGCTGCACTCAATATGCCAGCAAATTTGGAGAACTCAGCAGTGGCCACAGGACTGGAAAAGGTCAGTTTTCATTCCAATCCCAAAGAAAGGCAATGCCAAAGAATGCTCAAACTACCGCACAATTGCACTCATCTCACACGCTAGTAAAGTAATGCTTAAAATTCTCCAAGGCAGGCTTCAGCAATATGTGAACCGTGAACTTCCTGACGTTCAAGCTGGTTTTAGAAAAGGCAGAGGAACCAGAGATCAAATTGCCAACATTTGCTGGATCATGGAAAAAGCAAGAGTTCCAGAAAAACATCTATTTCTGCTTTATTGACTATGCCAAAGCCTTTGACTGTGCAGATCACAATAAACTATGGAAAATTCTGAAAGAGATGGGAATACCAGACCACCTGAGCTGCCTCTTGAGAAATTTGTATGCAGGTCAGGAAGCAACAGTTAGAACTGGACATGGAACAACAGACTGGTTCCAAATAGGAAAAGGAGTACGTTAAGGCTGTATATTGTCACCCTGTTTATTTAACTTCTATGCAGAGTACATCATGAGAAACGCTGGGCTGAAAGAAACACAAGCTGGAATCAAGATTGCTGGGAGAAATATCGATAACCTTAGATATGCAGATGACACCACCCTTATGGCAGAAAGTGAAGAGGAACTTAAAAAGCCTCTTGATGAAGGTGGAAGTGGAGAGTGAAAAAGTTGGCTTTTAAAGCTCAACATTCAGAAAACAAAGATCATGGCATCCGGTCCCATCACTTCATGGGAAATAGATGGGGAAACAGTGGAAACAGTGTCAGACTTTATTTTTCTGGGCTCCAAAATCACTGCAGATGGTGACTGCAGCCATGAAATTAAAAGACGCTTACTCCTTGGAAGGACAGTTATGACCAACCTAGATAGCATATTCAAAAGCAGAGACATTACTTTGCCAACAAAGGTCCGTCCAGTCAAGGCTATTTCCAGTGGTCATGTATGGATGTGAGAGTTGGACTGTGAAGAAAGCTGAGCACCGAAGAATTGATGCTTTTGAACTGTGATGTTGGAGAAGACTCCTGAGAGTCCCTTGGACTGCAAGGAGATCCAACCAGTCCATTCTGAAGGAGATCAGCCCTGGGATTTCTTTGGAAGGAATGATGCTAAAGCTGAAACTCCAGTACTTTGGCCACCTCATGCGAAGAGTTGACTCATTGGAAAAGACTGATGCTGGAAGGGATTGGGGGCCAGAGGAGAAAGGGACGACAGAGGATGAGATGGCTGGATGGCATCACTGACTCGATGGACATGAGTCTGAGTGAACTCCGGGAGTTGGTGATGGACAGGGAGGCCTGACGTGCTGCGATTCATAGGGTCCCAAAGAGTCGGACACGACTGAGCGACTGATCTGATCTTTGATTCATTAAAGCAGGCCCCCAGGGATCTTTGCTTGTGTATGCTTGCATTCAGAATTCTGGAACGTATTTGAAAATAATAACTGCATCTTTTTTTTCATACATTTTGTATGGTTTGGCTGACTTCCCCCTCAAAGTCTGAGTTAGAGTTTTCCTTAATTTGTGTGATGGGTTTTGGTCTCTTTGGATTCCAGTAAAAGCCCAGTTGTGGTTTGGAGGTACACACAGGGCTGTCACAGAATCGCAGCCTTTATAAAGCCCACAGGAAAGCCTTTGCTTGCCCTCTGGGCACATCCAGATTCTTAACATTTCTCGTCAGTTCTTCCTCTGTGTCCCTCAGGAGTCCATGATTCATAACCACTGAAATATTGAAATGCAGAATGGTTTGGAAGGATGAAAGCCCAGATGCCCTGCTGCTTGAAAATGGGTCAAAATAGATTCATCATCATACATTTTGCCAAGTCAGGATGTGGTAGAATTTTCCAAGAAAATTTTTATTTTAGCAAATTTTGTCTTGACTGTTGGGGTCAGTGTTCAAGTCAGTATACCTTTGGAAGAATGAAAGAAGACTGTTGATGGGCCAGGGGTGGGAAGGGGGGCATGACAAGGTGGGCACAGGAGATTCTAAAGCAGTCTCAGTTTCTGGGACCTTCTGGAGAAGAATTTCTGACCCATGGAAAGCAGGTTCTCAAGCAGTGCAGAACTGGGCCTCTGTATTTGTCACTGACTGATTGTCTAGATTACCAGTGTTCTTGGAAAGTGCAAGATTCTGCTTTTTGATATCTGTGTCTTCTCTGAGATAATCTGAGTCTGATATGAAAACAAAACAAAGGAAACCCTCATAAATCCCTAACTTAAAAGTTCCAGGGAATAAAAATAACTTTAGAAGTGTTTATATATCTTTAAAAAATAATAAGACCCTGATGCTGGGAAAGATTGAAGGCAGGAGCAGAAGGGGCGACAGAGGATAAGATAGTTGGCTGGCATCAGCGACTTGACGGACATGAGTTTGAGAAAGCTCCAGGAGTTGGTGATGGACAGGGAAGCCTGGCATGCTGCAGCCCATGGGGTCACAAAGAGTTGGAGACGGCTGAGTGACTGAACTGATTGATTTTTGGCAGTGCTGGGTCTTCGTTGCTGCACGTGGGCTTTTCTCTAGTGGCGGCGAATGGGGCTAACTCTTCACCGCAGTGCGTGGGTCTCTCATTGTGGTGGCTTCTCTTGTTGCAGAGCATGGGCTCGAGGCACACGAGCTCCAATAGTTGCGGTTCTTGGGCTTGAGAGCACAGGCTCAATAGTTGTGGCGCAGAGCTTAGTTGTTCCGAGACATGTGAGGTCTTCCTGGACCAGAGATTGAACCCATGTCTCCTGCATTGGGGGAATCCCAGAAGTATTTATATTTTGAGTGAACTTTATTAAAGAATAAATACTAACTACTGGTCCTCTGTGTGTGCATGTGTATGGTTTTTTTCCCCAGCCTACCTTACGTGCAGTATTTTGGAGGTGTCTCTGCTCTAAGTAAACAACAGTTTCTCAGCATCAATGGATTTCCTAATAACTACTGGGGCTGGGGAGGTGAAGATGATGACATTTATAACAGGTAAGAGTCACAACTTAGATCTCGTGCTTCCCTGTCTCCCTTCACTTCTAGTTTTTCTATCCATGCTTGGTTATTTTGCAAGGATTGACCCTGAGGAGAGATGCAATCCCCACTGAGCCTGAATTCTTAGGTGAGCCCTGCTGTAGATGCTCCAGGTGATAAAGAGTGTCTTAAGAGACACACCATGAGAACCCTTAACGAAACTGGAAAGCATCTGAAAATAAGCATGTGTGTAACTCTGATGTGCACTTGAAGGTTTTAACCTACCTGCATTAGGAACAAAAACAACAAAAAACGCAACCTGTACTCACTGCTGTATTTAAATGGATAACCAGTAAGATCCTATTGTATAGCACATGGGACTCTGCTCAATGTTATGTGACAGCCTAGATGGGAGGGAAGTTTGGGGAAGAATGGATACATGTATATGATGTATAGCTGAGTCCCTTCTTTGTCCACCTGAAACTATGGTAACATTTTTAATTGGCTATACACCAATACAAAAAAAATTTTAAAACATTAAAAAGTATCTTTAGGAAAACTAGCTTCTGTGATTTTTGCCTTAGCCTTCTGGAAAATGTAAAATGAGAAACATGTGAAGGGGTGAATCACACGACATGGCCATCCACACCCTGGGGCTCTTCATGAGTTGGTAAAACTTTATTATGTGAGTTGTCATCACAGATGGTAAAAAAAACCATCTGTCAGTGGCATTTGAAAGCACATTCTGCTTGGTTTTTCCTGGCAGTGGAATCTTCACCCCTGCTGGATGTAGGCAAAAAGCACCTTCTCCCTCTGGGAGCCAACCTGAACTTGCCACTGAGTTTGAAACCAGAATACCCCCTGGTGCCTTCCTGAACTGGAGTACTTTAATTTCATCATTAACAGAAGATGTCTTTCAGAGCTGCATCCAAGTCACTTAAGATTAGCTTTGCAGCATAGACCCAAGTCTTTAACACAGTCCTTGAAGAAAATTTGAATTTTAGAGATTGATTATCAATATGCAGAACACTGGGCCAGGCAGGACCGGTGGGGAGGAAGACACTGAAGCCCTGAAGAGGGATTCCAGACAGAAACAGACCTCCTTTCACAGCACCGCACCCATGCGGGGCCCCTGTGACGGTGTACAAGACTGACGTGCTGCACAGACCTGAGTGATCAGAAAAGTCTCCAGGAGGGAGCCCTGAGGACGAACTCCTGAGGGTGGGGGAACAGAAGCATCAGTGGTTATGGAGGAGCTTTCTGTCCTTTCTTTAAAAAAAAGTTTTTAAAATTTTTAAATTGAGGTATAGTTGATGTACAATGTATGTTTCAGATGTACAACATAGTAATTCACAATTTTTAAAGGTTATATTCCATGTATGGTCATTATAAAACTTTGGCTATAGTCCCAGTGCTGTGTAATATATCCTTGTGGCTTATTTGTCGTACGGGAAGTGGACATGTTAGTCACTCAGTCATGTCTGACTCTTTGCAACCCCATGGACTGTAGCCTGCCAGGCTCCTCTGTCCATGGAATTCTCCAGACAAGAATACTGGAGTGGGTAGCCATTCACTTCTGCAGGGGATCTTCCCAACCCAGGGATCAAACCTAGGTCTCCTGCATTGCAGGCAGATTCTTTACCATTTGAGCCACCAGGGAAGCTATATTTATCTTATACGTAGTGGTTTTTACCTCTTAAACCCTTATGCCTATCTTGCTTCTCCTCCTGGAGCAGTTTTCCTGAAAGGTAAAGAACCTAACTCTTACTCTGTACCAGCTTGCTTTTGCTAGGCCCTAGCTCAGCACTGAGGGAGGCCGGGCTGGGAACCTTTAAGTCACCTCAGACCAGCCATTTCTGCCTCTCGGCTTAGTGTTGTATTCTTCCTGTCAAGACTTTGGTTGGTATTCCTCATTCCTTTCTCCTTCAGAACCCACACAGAATCTTCCACTGTGATCTGGCTGCCTCTAGTCTTGTTCCCCGCTTTCCATTATTATACTGCCTAACAGAGAGACTTCCCGTTGGCCAACTCTGTGTATGGTGTTGGGAAACACAGCATATAGTGAGCTCTCCATATCTGCAGATTACACATCCCCACAGATTCAACGCACCTTCAATCAAAAATATTCAGGGGGGGAGAAGAATTCCAGAAAATTCCAGAAAACAAAACTTGAAATCGCTGTGCACCTGAAACTATTTCCATAACATTTACATTGTATTTATAACTCTCTACATATCATTCACACTATATTAGGTATTATAAGTTATCTAGAGGTGATGTAAAGTATATGGGAGGATGAGGACGTGCATAGGTTATATGGAAATGCTACACATTTTACATAAGGGACTTGAGCAACCACGGGGAAGGAGGTTGTCCAGGAACCGATCCCCTGGGGATACCAAGGGATGACTGTGTTATATCCCTTTCAGACATTGGCCCTGTTCTGGGAGATGCTCTGGAAGGCTTCCATGATACAGTCTCTGCCCTTCTTTCCTGCTTCACCTCTGGCCACTTCCTACCCCAAACTTTGATGATCCCAGAGGGCACTACGCTTGCTCTCACCTCCCTGCCTTTGCCTGTGCTGTCCTGACTGCCCAAAATGTTCTGGCAAACACCCACTCATCTTCAGGGCTTGGCTCTGCCCAGTCTAGATCAGGTGGAGTTGGTTGCTTCTCCCTCTGTGCTGAGCATCCCCACGCCCACCTCCTCCCCTTCGTCCTGGCCCCTATGGCCCTACGTTCTAAGCATCCACATCATAAATTCCACGAGGGCAGACACCCCCAGTGCCTGGCACAAGATAGTCCCCCCACAAGATCTAGAACCAAGGGTAAAAGGTTATGAGGAAGGGGTGTGAGTTTTAACTGCTGCCTGTACACTGGGCTGGGGTGTGGGTTGGTGAGACCAGCTGGCAGGATAGGATGGTAGACGGGACCAAAGTCTTGCAGCTGGGGCTGTGGGACCTGGGTCTTGTGGCAGCTCTGTGATGACCACTTGTCCCTTTGCTCCTTACAGATTAGCTTTTAGAGGCATGTCTGTGTCTCGCCCAAATGCTGTGATCGGGAAGTGTCGGATGATCCGCCACTCGAGAGACAAGAAAAATGAACCTAATCCTCAGAGGTGTGTTCTCTTTTATTCTCTCCCCTGTGTGTGTTTCCTTCCGCCTTCAGGTGGGGCTGGCTGCAGGAATGGGGCTCTGGAGTGGGCTCTGTGCCTCAAGGGAAAACAGGTTCTATCCACAGGGCAGGGTTGGAGTAGGAGGGAGGTGGTGGTGGTGGTGGTGATTTAGTCACTCAGTTGTGTGTGACTCTGCGACCCCACGGACTGTAGCCCACCAGGCCCCTCTGTCCATGGGATTTCCCAGGCAAGAATACTGGAGTGGGTTGCCACTTCCTTCTCCAGAGGATCTTCCCGACCCTGGGATTGAACCTGCATCTCCTATATTGGCAGGTAGATTCCTTACTGATGAGCCACCGGAGAAGCCTAGTAGGAGGGAAAAGGGGCCATTAAAGTACACACATTTAAAGTTTTGAGTAAAGATTTTTGTTTTGGCTTCAAACCCTTTGTCTGTTTGTTCCTTATAGGTTTGACCGAATTGCACATACAAAGGAGACAATGCTCTCTGATGGTTTGAACTCACTCACCTACATGGTGTTAGAGGTCCAGAGGTACCCGTTGTATACCAAAATCACAGTGGACATCGGGACGCCGAGCTAGCATTTTGGTGCATTGATCAGAGACCTGAAAATGGCCAGGGACCTCTGCTGTGTCTCTGCCTGTGTGCTGGGCTGGTCCCTCTCATTCTCACAATCAGTGATAGGCCCTCTCTGCTCATCATTCAGACGCCTTTCCGGACGACCAGGACAAGTGGGATATATTGCCCCCAACTTGGCTCAGCATGTGACTTGTCAGCCCCACGAGGTGTATGTAAGCATAGAAACCATCAGCCTTTGGAGGCTCTCGGCATGTTCATGGTTCACCCCAAAGAATCAAAGCTGTGCACAGCTCCAAATCTGGTGACTGTGGGACTCATCCCCAGCAAAAAAAAAAAAAACAAAACTGCTAATTTGTTGTGATATAGGTAAGAGTTTTGCTTTAAATCATGGTATTCTTACTTTGTGAAAAATTGGAGAGTGCTGCTGAAATCGGATTGGTGTGGTGTTTTTCCATTGTCGTGTTTTAACAGAAAAACACCCAGTTTCAACCATTCTCATGTTATCACCCCCAACCCTCGACCCTCTCTCCATGATATGCAACTATTACAATCACTGTGTGTGTGTATCTTTTCTTAGCAAAAGAATTTTAAAACTTGAGGCTTGAATTCCAAGGCCACTTTAGCCACCAGAGCAAAAGCCTTGGGTGTTCTCACAGTCAGTGGCCTTTCTCCAAATGTCTGATTTCTGAATGTAAATCCTTTTTTTAAATAGCATTTGTAGTATTTTAAAGAAAGAACAAATCAGATCCTCCTTATGGTCTAGCTTGATTTTTGTGTTGATCCAGAATGGCATAGTCTTTAGTCATGGCAATTTATTTTTCTGAGCATGCTATATAAACTTGAATTTCCTATGTATTTTTATTGTGTTTTACATGTGGGGATGGGGATTGAGCATTTTTTAGGGGGAAAAATAACGTATGCTGTAGTGGCCCCACATGGGCTTCGGATGGAGCTGGCAGGCCAGGTTTTCTGAAGAACATAGACATCTTTGGGTCCTTCGGTGAGAGCTAAGGCGCCCCATGAGCGCTGTCAAGCTGGACTCTGCGGGGGAGGCAGACATCTTGGCCTGCCTGGCAGAGTTCCCCACCTCGCCACCTCCCTGCCCTCCCCAGGTGGGCAGGGCCAGGGAACAACCCCCACCTCAGACTGATCCCAGCAACCCTCTTAGGCCCCAGGCTGTGGAGCTGGAAATGACAGCCATCAGATTGTTTACTGGCCTTCCATCTGCCCCCGGGGGCTGCCTTCCAGGCACCGTTGGCTGAGCTGCCTGGCCCACCTTGCAGGACCGGTTTTCTGTCCTCCTCCTCTTCCTGCCTCCCTTGTGCTGCCTTTCTCTTCCCTCCCTCCCCCTTTTTGTTCCATTGCCTCTTGCCTGTTTCCTAAAACTGGCCTGTGGCACTCAGGGTCAAACAGACTGTCCATTCTCCAGCATGAATGTGCCTTTTAATTAGAGATCTAGAGAGCAGTTCAGCTGAACACACCCACATTCCTCCCACGGCCACTCTGGTGCCGAAAGCGTCCCATCCCCCCTCAGGTTTTAGCAGGTGCTCCTACCCCAGAGAGGCCGACTCACAGTGGATGTCTTCCCCAAGCCCACCTCTGCTGCTGGAGGTTTTATTTAGCCTGCCTGGGTGAGATGCACAAGGCAGTTCCTGCCACTGGGCACGAGTGCTGGGTCCAGGCTGGGCTGAGGGCTTAAAATTCAGCTTTCTAATCCCAGGGTTAACCTTTCAGCTGGGGGCAGCCTAGAAACCAGCCCTCAGTGTGGACGCTGAACTGGTGCCTGGCCCCAATCATACCTGTGCCTTTATTGCTTTGAGCATCTCATGCTATTACCTGGTTCTTTTTCCAGAAACCTTTGTGTTGGTTACAAATTATTTTCCACTGTAGCTGGGCTATGCAAAGAGTATTCTGTCTGTCAATTCCCCACTCCTTAATAACGATGTTGTTCAAGCCAGGAATAGCCCTGACAGGAAGCTTTGGGAAACGCAAAGAATGAAGACCTCACTTTCTGTTCCCAGATCCTGACTTTTCCAAAGTGCCTTAAAAGAAAGGAGACAAGTATCCTGGGTGGTAACCTTTTTGTTACTTTACTTTTAAAAATTAAATTCTGACTTTTTTTTTCTTTTTTGTTTTCCTATTACATTTTCTTTCATGTTCCATTGTAATAGTCAAATCTGTGGTTCATTCTCAGGACCACCGGAGACGCTGCTTCATCACCCATTCCCCGTTTGCTCATCTCCTGGTGCGCTCATGGGGTCCACCTGGGCCCAAGGTTAAGCCTAGCCCTGGTCTGGTTCATCAGATGCTGCAGTGCTTACTTCCTCCCTGGGGAGTTGAGTACTGAGGGTTCAGGAGCATTTCCTTCACCTGGAAGTTGTCACCATGATATTGTCACGTGCCCTTCTCTGTTTCTGTCCATTCTGTTGCTGGTGACCCTCTAAGGTGGCCTTTGGGAAAGGTCAGAGGGCAGAGGTGGCGCAAGAGGGTAAAGGAAATGCTGGTGCTGCCCCCTCAGGGCCTCTGCTGACCAGTGGTGGGGGGGTGGGCTGGAGGGAGGGGAGCCTTCCTGTCCTAGAGACCTGTGTGCTGTGTATTTTGATTTCCCATGTACACAAATGTATGTATTTACCATTGTAAGTGGGTGAATGTCTGACGTTGGTGTTCAAAACAGAACTGTATTTTTGCCTTTAAAATCCAGTAATATAACGTGAATAAATGACCCTATCTTTGTAACGGCAGGTGGTCTCTCTTCTGATGTAAGGGGTTAGGTTCCTCCAAAGCTGGAGGGCAGTGATGGGGGCTGCCTGCTGGGAGGGTCTGAGGAAAGCGGGGCTGTACCTCCTCTGCCTGCCTCACTGTGTTGGGGGCAGAGCTGGGGGCTTGGGTGAGGGGAGGAGATATTATCTCACCTGCCTAGGATCACACGCACCTTACTGGAATCAGCCGTTTCCCCATTTGAGTCTCATACGGATATCCGTAAAATGGGAATAGTAACACACACACTTTCTGAGGCTTAAAAGAGATGTGTCAAATACAGCGATAGGCACGTCACAGGTACTTACACATAGCTGCTGGGGACCCTTCAGAGAAAAAGTTTTCCCAGCAGTTTTCTGGCTCTGTTCTGTTTTCCACACAAGCCAGCGTGTTCTCAGAGCCGTTTACACAAGGTGTTCGCAGCTTAGCTTAGGTCAATACGCTTTCTTCTCAGCCCTAGGAAATCTAACCTGGCACTACAAAAGGCCTTAGCTGTGCCCCAAGGACTTGAGACAGTAAGCACCTTGGACACCTCCTCCAGTGCTCCAGATCAGGCACTGCGGCCTCTGACATGTGGCTTTGATTGAATTGGCTTCTGGAAGAAATGGGCCAGAGAAAACCAGTATGCAGGAGAGGTCACCCCCACGCTGTCCAGGCTGAGGGGCCACAGGCCCTGCTGGATGGAGTTGTGATTGTGGGACCAGCTGGGAAACAGAGCCAGAAGGACAGCCGTCTGAAGCCCCACCAGGGCCATCTGGCCGTCTCCACCCATCCCTGTGACTCCTGGAAGGAGCCCTCGTAGCCTCAGGCTTGAGCAGTGGCTGGCACTCAGATCTGGCTTTCTGACCAGACTCCTTTGGACAGAGTGCTGCCTTTACAGGGCTTTGCAAGCTATAAGGTCTGGGTTAAGTGGGGCACCCTTCCCTCTCCCAAAATACATGGACACCACCGAGTACTTAGGAGAGGCCAGAATGTCTGTCTTTGAATCCTGTTGCTGCTGCTTCCCAGTTTCACGACCTTGAGTGAGTGACTTAGCCTCTCTATGCCTCAGTTTGTTCATCTCTTTAATAGGATAATAGTACTTCTTTCATAGGATTGTCAGAAAGATCAAGTGAATTAATTTTATAAAGCACTCAGACCACATCTAGCTCATAATAAGCATTATGCCCTTTACAAATATTTGTTAAATTTTAAAAGTGCAGGTACACATGCATACCAACATGTACATAGACTGCTGTGTACATGGTACCCACATATACACATGAACACACCAGGTGTGCTGGGGATCTTTTTCCTCTTCTAGGGCGCATGTCTGGGACTTAACTGTGTGGCAGTTGGGTGAATGGATCTCAGGGTAAGTGACCACTTCTCTTCTGGAGACACCCGAGACCTCAGCAATGCTATTTCCCCACCCCATCCTGCCTGCCCTGACAGAAGGTGTTTGGAATGGTGGCCTTGGCAAGGGAGCGGGGCTCAAATCCTGTGTTGGTGTGCTCTAAGGCGCCAGGAAGATGGGAGGAAGAGGGCCAGGGCCAGGCTCCTGGGGTAGCCATTTCCTTGAGAAGTGCCCTTAGTCTGCTGCTTCACCTGGGACCCAAACCAAGTCTGAGCCAGGGCAGAGCCCAGTAGCCGTGGGTGTGGATTTGGTGGGTACCAGTCTTGCCCCCCATAGAGTACCTCTTTTCCATGAGAGAATGTGACCTGGATGCCTAATCACTGACCCACAGATGTCCTTTAGAGGCAGGGCTGTGGTGCCCGTGGAAGTATATGAGTGAAACCTCCCTGGCAGGAGTTTTTGCTACTGGTGATAGAGGGAAGCTGTGTGTGGGGAAGATTGGGGGAAGGTGGAGGAAATGAGAAGATGAGCGAGTGCTAGGTGTTGCCAAGTCTCCACCACTCTCCTGAGCTCGCCTCCTCCTGTTTATTCCAGGAGGTGGGAGTTTGGACATTCCTAGGGGCTGATTTCTTCTTAAGAACTGGAACTTCTTACCCCATCAGAAAGGAAATGAGCTTTGCTAGCTGAGCCGGTTGTGCCAGATGAACCTTATTTCCTCCCCTGGCACGGTCCCCAGGTAGAGAACGTGGCCGCTGCCTTCATTTAGGCTCCAGGACCTGTCCCCAGGCTGGGCGGCAGAGGAGCCGGCAGGGTCTGAATGGCATGTGAAATGATAGGGTCAATGGACCAGAAAGCAGAGGACTGTGACATTCTCAAGATACTGGCACTTGAGCAAGTTATGTGCCAGGACACCAGGCAGGGGCCAGGAGGAGGGCTGGAGGAGGCCATACAAAGAGTGGTCACTATGTCTGGCCCTCTGATTTCCCACTCACTGGCTCACTCAGTTAAAGTCCGTTCCCCTCCCCGAGCCTCAGTTTGCTCTCCTGTTTTATGAATCTACCCCTGGTCTCCCCATAGTTTTTCCCTCCCCGCAGAAGGAAGTGCTGTGGTCTCGGGTTTCCCCTTGCTTCTGAGACTCACCCTTCATGCTGCCTTGGAGGAAGTTATTTTATCTGAGACTTTATTTGTAAAAATAGCAGGATCACCCCTGCCTTTCCCCTCTTCTCCCAGCATTGAGCATCACAGGATATACTTCTTTTTTTTTTAAGATTTTTTGATGTGGACCATTTTTAAAGTCCTTATTGAATTTGTTACTTCTGTGCTGCTTCTATTTCATGTTTCAGTTTTCTGGCCAAGAGTAATGAAAGAGGAGAGTGAAAAAGTTGGCTTAAAGCTCAACATCAGAAAACTAAGATCATGGCATCTGGTCCCATCACTTCATGGGAAATGGATGGGGAAACAGTGGAAACAGTATCAGACTTTATTTTGGGGGGCTCCAAAATCACTGCAGATGGTTACTGCAGCCATGAAATTAAAAGATGCTTACTCCTTGGAAGAAAAGTTATGACCAACCTAGATAGCATATTGAAGAGCAGAGACGTTACTTTGCCAACAAAGGTCCGTCTAGTCAAGGCTATGGTTTCTCCAGTGGTCATGTATGGATGTGAGAGTTGGACTGTGAAGAAAGCTGAGCACTGAAGAATTGATGCTTTTGAACTGTGATGTTGGAGAAGACTCCTGAGAGTCCCTTGGACTGCAAGGAGATCCAACCAGTCCATTCTAAAGGAGATTAGCCCTGGGATTTCTTTGGAAGGGATGATGCTAAAGCTGAAACTCCAGTACTTTGGCCACCTCATGCAAAGAGTTGACTCATTGGAAAAGACTCTGATGCTGGGAGGGATTGGGGGCCAGAGAAGAAGGGAACGACAGAGGATGAGATGGCTGGATGGCAGTCACCAACTTGATGGACGTGGGTTTGAGTGAACTCCAGGAGTTGGTGATGGACAGGGAGGCCTGGCATGCTGCGATTCATGGGATCACAAAGAGTCGGACATGACTGAGCGACTGAAAAAAAAAAAAAAAAATGTAGGCTCTTAACTCCCTGAACAGGGATTGAACCCTCACCCCCTGCACTGGAAGGTAAAGTCTGAACCACTGACCACTAGGGAAGTCCCACAAGATACACTTTTAAAACTCTACCCAGAAAAAGAAAAAAAAAATTCTACCTGGGATTTCCCAGGCAGTCCAGTGGTTAAGAATCCACCATTCAATGCAGGAGACAAGAGTTTGATCCCTGGTTAGGGAACTAAGATTCTACACACTGCAGGGCAACTAAGCCCACACACCACAACTACCGAGCCCTTGTACTGCAACTAAGACTTGACTCAGCCAAATAAATAAATATTTTTCTGAAACTTTTAAAAACAAAACAAAAATTTCTACCTGGAGGAGCAGGCTGGAATACTATTGCTTTTCTGTCTCCGTCTTCTGCCTGTGGCCCCTCCAACTTTGGACAGACTCCTGTCACCTGCTTCCCCTTGGGTTTTCCAGATTCAAGCTTCCTGATTATCCCATCGGCCCTGAGGGAGAAGCACAGGAGCCTCTGTAGTAGCCGTGTTTACCCTGCCATTACTCATAACACTGAAAACCTAAGAGCCACCATCAGTGGGGGCTGTGCTCAGTGAAATGAGGTGTGTCCAAACAAGGCGACCACTGAGCATGATGGAGTGGATCTGTACTTACTGATTGGAAAGAGGTCTGAAGGGAGAAGGCAAGCTACAGAATGGGATCTCCATATAAGACAGGAAATGCCTGAATAATTTAGTGCAAAAATTATTCTGTGATTGTTGGTGGGAGCAGATACACAAGCAATAAAATGGAAAGATGATCTCCTCTCTCTGCACCGCTTTTGCGGCCAGGCTCCAAGCCTAGGGTAACAGCCTTTAGTGTTTGGGGGCTGCCTGAGGGCCGAGGCCTTTAACAGGACCAGCCTCATTGAGAGAATGAGCTGGGTTGTCCCCAGGGGAGTTGTTCAGTTGTTCAGTCGTGTTTAGGGGCTTTACAGCCCCGTGGACTGCAGCATGCCAGGCTTCCCTGTCCTTCACCATCTCCCAGAGTTTGTCCCGGAGTTTGCTCCAACTCATGTCCATTGAGTGAGTCGGTGATGCCTTCCAGCCATCTCATCCTTTGCCACCCCCTTCTCCTCCTGCACTCCCAGCATCAGCATCTTTTCCAGGGGAGTTGCATTCCCTCAAAGTGCCCAGGTGTGGAAGGGAGACAGGTCCTCTTCCTCTGAGGAGGTGATGGAGGCCTGTGCCCTGTTCACCTTGGGCAGGGTAGGGGACGTGGCACGCTGTGGGGTTGTCCATGGAGGCTGGACAGGATCAACTCAGACTCAGAAGTTTCTATCAGTTCTCGGGTTTAGAAACATAAAAATTAGAACAGTTTGCTACTCTTTTCTGAGTGCCATTGAACATTCACACCTGTTACACTTGGTAATGTTAACCAACCAAAAAAAGTGGCGAGGGCGGGGAGCACTGTGCCCTTTGGCTCTGGAGGGGCAAGATTGGCCTGAGACACCTCATCAGGACCCTGGGAGGAGCAGGAAGTGAGGGGGATCTGGCTGCCTTTGGATCTCTGGCCCCAGAATCCAGGAGTCCTGTTGCTGGCACGAGAAGGCCCTGCCATCTGGATTTTCATGCAGACCCAAGCCTAGAGCTCTCAGAGATTCATTTCCGGGCCAGATGTGAGTGCTGGACGATTGGCATGTCCTCTGGGACCTCATCCTGCCTGGGAGGCATGTGCCAGGGAAGGGTGGGCACCAGGCTGTGACCAGTAAGAGTGCACTCCACTGCCTTGGAATCTCTGTCTGGTGGGGTGCCAAGAGCTGCATGCCCAGTCTTGCCCCCACTGCTGCTCAGCTCCATGGGAGCTCAGCCAGCTTGAGCTTCCTGCACTGAGAGACTGGACAGGGTGGGCCAGCAGCCATCATCTAGCTGGGGACTAGGGCCATCGGGGGGCTTTCAGAGTGCTCCCTCTCTGCGAAATGTCCTGTTGCTGTGGCTTTAGGGACTTTGCTTTTCCCTGACAACAGCAGCACAGGGACAGGCCAGCTCCCAGGCCCCAGCTCTGTGGTCTCCCACTTCACCGAGGGTCTGTAGTGATGGACAGAAGAGGAGGACCTGGCGAACTGCTGCTCCACTGTGACCCTTCACCCAGCTTCTCCCCTTTTGAGCACATCTGGCCCTTTGCCACCTCCTGTGCTGCACTGCTCATTACAATCATCCCCGTCATGAGAAACATAGGCTCGAGGCAGTCACGTAAGGACACAAGATCACACAGAGTTACTCTCTGATGCAGGAGTGCTGAGTCCCAGCCTGGGCTCTGTCCATGGAACCATGATCCAGCCACTCATCAGCTTCAGGGGCTTGTCCTCCACAAAACAGATGGAAGCCCGAGGCTGGGGAAGGAGGGTGTCCCGCCTCAGCAAGAAGACAGGAGCCTCGCCTTGAGCCTCACTGCTAGTGTCACTAAGAGAAGTGCAGTATAGACCACGGGCTGGACCCAAGACCTGGTTTCTGTTTTGTGTGGTTTGGGTTCTGTTTCATTTTCCTTTTACAGTTCAAGAGGACTTGGGAAGCCAGTATACTCGGTGGCAACAGCTCCCTATGCCAGGGATATCATTGCAGCCTCCGTCTGGGAGACACACTGGAGTGGTTAACACTGAAATCATCCATGACGATTCAGGGGGCCTGGGTCATGGGTACAGAGAGGAGGGGAGACCCTTGAGAGCTGAGGGTCCACACGGACCTGAAGAAGTTGGGACTGCTTTTTGCCTCTGGAAGCATCGCTCTGGACGGCAAGAAACAGTCCCTTGTTCACAGACAGTACAGCTCCTTCTGAAATTAAAAGACGCTTGCTTCTTGGAAGAAAAGCAATGACAAACCTAGATGGTGTATTTAAAAGTAGAGACATTACTTTGCCTACAAAGGTCGTATAGTCAAAGCTATTGACTATTTTTCCAGTAGTCATGTATGGTTGTGAGAGCTGGACAGTAAAAAAGGCTGAGTGCCAAAAACTTGATGCCTTTGAACTGTGTTGGAGAAGACTCTTGCGAGTCCCCTGGACTGTAAAGAGATCAAACCAGTCAATCCTAAAGGAAATCAATCCTGAATATTCATCGGAAGGACTTATGCTGAAACAGAAGCTCCAATACTTTGGCCACCTGATATGAAGAGCCAACTCATTGGAAAAGACCCTGATGCTGGGAAAGATTGAAGGCAGGAGGAGAAGTGGACAACAGAGGATGAAATGGTTGGATGATCACTGGCTCAATGGACGTGAGTTTGAGCAAACTCCAGGAAATAGTGAAGGACAGGGAGGCCTGGTGTACTGCAGTCCATGAGGTCGCAAAGAGTCGGATATGGCTGAGTGACTGAACAACAACAGCTCCTTCATCCCAGTGCTCAGTCCTGCTCTTCCCCTGGGCTAACACCTGGCATCCAGGGGGCTCAGGACAGTGTTGTCCCAAGGCTCCTGGGGAAGTGCCGGAGGGCCGAGAGGCGGGCGGCTCTGCTGAGGCCTGGACTCCTACTCATCTCTCCCTTTTCCTTCTTGTCACCCCTTCTCCTCACTGTACACCCTCTGTCCAAAGGAGAGCAGCTGTCACCCCATTCCCAATCCTCCCAAACTTTCTTATCCAATGGCATTTTCCTAAATGAAGCCAGGGGCTGTATCCTGATGATTCATGATTTTTAGACTGTCTCAATCAAGAGTTCTAAAAAGCTCTGCTGGGTTTAACTTCATCAGACTCAGTTATTTCTGTTTCATGCGGTTTGCTCTGGATGGAAGCTGACCTGGCCACAATGAGACGTGGAATGGGGAGAGCTAACCTGCTGCTGAGGACGGAGGAAACCTCTGCCACAACCAATTTGTTGGGCAATGTCTCTCAGATGCCAGGCTGGGCCCTGCTGCCAGCTCGGAACACTCTGCCTCTGATTCAGGTGCTGGGGCTCAACTCCGTCTCTCACAGGCCCTGGACTTGGTGACTGGTGGGCCTGGCTGCTGAGCTTGGCTGTGCTGGCTCCATGGGGCCTGTGGGCACTCTCTACCTGGGACTTGCCCTGTCTTGCACGTTCACTGTCCACACCTTCCAGAAGATCTTTTCAGGGCTTTTCTTCATGGGAAACAGGGCCTGCCAGGCCTTTCCCTGGCTCGCTACCAATACTGAGTGAGCACATGTCTTACCACACTGCTGGAGTGACTGGCTTCAGGAGGATGAGACAGGAGAGGAAATTGAGGAAGGCCAGTGTTGACTGGAAGCCCAGTGTTGACTTGCTGGGTGACCAAGGCCATATCCTCTCTGGTCCCCATCCAGAAACCGGCTGAGAAGGATGTGAGAGCCCACTGGGGCTGCTGGCTGTGGTTCTAGGAAAACTCTTTGGGGTGGTTTATTCTTCCAGCCCTCTCTGCCTGTTTGAGGTTGCTGCTGGAGCACTTAAGCCAGAATTCAAGGCCAGAAACAAAAGTCCTCTTTGTTAGTCCAGGAACCAGGAAGGGGGAAGGTAAAAGGAAGGGTAGATCCAAGGCACCCTCAGGGTCAGGGTCCAGAGTCCAAAGGGAACTGGACTGCAAGCCTTCCCGGAGGGAACTTATGCTTTTCCTTCTTCCTTGTCTTGTCACCTGGACTGAAGCTGCAATAAATCCGAATTCAACTCACAAGGTGAAACACAAGACTTGTGCCCAGGGCATCTGGTGGCCAGGCTTCTGCTTTCTCACGAAAGTTCCACCAGAAAACCACCGCCACCATCACCACACTTGTTGAGATCCTGACTGAAATTATGATGAGTCTATGAAACCACTCAGGCTTCCTGGGTGACTCAGGTGGTTAAGCATCTGCCCACAGTGCAGGAGACTTGGGTTCAATCCCTGGGTCAGGAAGATCTCCTGGAGAAAGGCATGGCAACCCACTCCAGTATTCTTGCCTGGAGAATCCCATGGACAGAGGAGCCTGGTGGGCTACAGTCCTTGGGGTCACAGAGAGTTGGACACGACTGAGCCACTAACACTTTCACTTTTCTTTCTATGCACCACTATAAGGAGACTTAATCTCTTTTATCTAAAAAAGATAAATGTATTATAATCCTCTTTTGGTTAGGTCTTCTTTTTATTATTTTTATTTTTTGGCCATACCATGCAGTTTGCAGGATCTTAGTTCCCTGACCAAGGATTGAACCTGGGCCCAGGCAGTGAAAGTGCCAAGTCTTAACCACTGGACTGCCAGAGAACTCTGGTTTAGGTCTTCTTTATGCTTAGGGTTCTTACGCTTTTTTCCCCTAGGTATTTGGTATATTTATATTGTAATAAATAATGTTGTTGTTCTTTAGTCGCTAAGCTGTGTCTGACTCTTTGCAACCCATAGACTGCAGTGTGTCAGGCTTCCCTGTCCTTTACTATCTCCCGGAGTTTGCTCAGATTCGTGTCCATCGAGTTGGTGATGCCATCTAACCATCTTGTTCTCTGCCACCTCCTCCTTTTGCCTTCCATCTTTCCCAGCATCAGGGTCTTTTCCAATAAGTCGGCTCCTTGCATCAGATAGATAAAGTATTGGAGTTTCAGCTTTAGCATCAGTGAATATTCAGGGTTAATCTTCTTTAGGATTGACTGGTTTGGGCTTCCCTGGTGGCTCAGACAGTAAAGAATCTGCCTGCAATGCAGGATACCCAGCTTCGACCCCTGGGTCGGAAAGATACCTAGAGAAGGAAGTGGCTACCCGCTCCAGTATTCTTGCCTGGAGAATACCACGGACAGAAGAGCATGATGGTCTACAGTCCATGGGGTTGCAAAAGAGTTGGACACAACTTGACGACTAAACCACAACTTAAATAATTATCAGTACCTACTTAACTTGTTTCACTCCTATCCCTACGCTGTCTCAGAGTATTTTGAATCAGATACCTGACAATATGATATTTCATTGTCTATCACTAAAAGGTCAGTATTCTTTCTAAAACCCAAATATAATAATTAATAATAACTCCTTAATATCAAATATTCAGTCAGTGTTCAAATTCCTCCAGTTGTTTTATGCATGATCAGTCTGACTCTTTGCGACCCTAAGGACTGTAGCTTGCCAGGCTCCTCTCTCCATGGGATTCTCCAGAAAAGAATACTGGAGTGAGTTGCCATTTCCTCCAGTGGATCTTCCCAACCCAGGGATCGAACCCACATCTGTGGCTCCTGCATTGGCAGGCAGATTCTTTACCACTGAGCCACCTGGGAAGCCCCTCCAATTGTTTGGTATGTTTTTATATATATATTTTTTCAGAATCCTACCTTTTCTATTGAAGGGTATTTTCACTGGATATAGAATTGAACCTAGAAATTATTATTTTCTTTCAGTCCTTTCAAATAAAATTCCATTGATTATTGCTTTCCATTGTTTCTTATAAAAAGTTATTTATTAGTTTAATTGTTGCTTCTTTCTTTTTAATGGACTTCCCTTGTAGCTCAGCTGGTAAAGAATCTGCCTGCAATGTGGGAGACCTGGGTTCGATCCCTGGGTTGGGAAGATCCCCTGGAGAAGGGAAAGGCTACCCACTCCAGTATTCTGGGCTGGAGAATTCCATGGACTGTATGTATAGTCCATGGGGTCGCAGAGAGTCTGACATGACTGAGCGACTTTCACTTTCTTTCTTTTTAAGGTAACATGCCTTTATTCCTCTGGCTGCTTTTAAGATTTTCTTTACTCACTGGATTTGAGTAGCTTTGCTGTGATTTGGCTAGGTGTGGATTTGTACTTATTCTATTTGTATTTCCAGGACTTCTTGAATCTCTGGCTTAATGTCTTTTTTCCGCTTTGAAAAGTTTTCAGCCATTAAGCCTTCACGATTTGCTTTTATCCTGTTCTCTGTCTCTACTTCCTGGAATTTGAACTACTCACGTGTTAGATCTTTTTATCACACCTTTTATGAATTGTTCCTCTCCTGCATTTTTTATTCTTTTGTCTCTCAGCACTTATTTCTGGTTATTTTTAAATGACATTTTCCAATTCATGAATTCTTTCTTTAGCTGTCAGGTTGTCTGGTAATCCTGTCTGTGATTTCTTATTATTGATTATTAAATTTTAGTGCTAGAATTTCTGTATAGTTTTGCTGTTTTCTCCAGTCCTCTGTTGATACTCTCAGTCTTGACTTTCAACATGGTGAAAGTGTTGTCACTCAGTCGTGTCCGACTCTTTAGGACCCCAGTGACTATAGTCTGCCAGGCTCCTCTATCCATAAAATTCTATAGGCAAGAATACTGGAGTGGGTAACCATTCCCTTCTCCAGGGGATCTTCCCAACCCAGGGATCAAACCCAGGCCTCCTGAATTGCAGGCAGATTCTTTACTGTCTGAGCCACCAGGGAAGCCCTTCAACATGTAAACATAGTTAATTTAAAGTCTGTGTCTAATAATTCTAATATTTGGAGCCCTTGTGGAGTTGTTTCTATTGTTTATTGTTTTTGTTGGTTTTCACTTAATCTTTATCCAGAGTACACAGGCTATTGTACTTGAAAAACACAAGCAAAAAATTGTTTATAGCAACACTTTGAGGCCTAAGATGTCTTTATTCAGAAAGGATTTAAGTTTGCTTCTGGCAGGCTCTTGGCACTCCAGAATTACTTTATTTCAATTTCAACTATTGAGATGATTTAAAGCTGATCCCTATGAGAGCCCATGCACTTAAAATTCGTCCTTACTTCTAAGGTTCAACCTTTCGGTATCTTAACCCAAAGGAGATTCATCAGGGATTCTCACTTTGGCCATTCCTAGCCTTCTCTTCAAAAAAAGCCATCTGTCTCTTGGTTATCTATTCTGGAACTAAAACATATCCCCCACCCCTACGCAGGGAAAAAGTGGTCCCAAACCCCAATTTATTATCTCTTCTGTGCCTTATAGCAGATTCATTTTATGTTTTCCATTGTAGGTGGGCTGGGCCAAACTGCAAGAAGTTTGGAAACTCTATTTAACCTTCTGAACCCCAGTTTTCTCAAGATGAGGACTTATATGTGCTCACTGGATTTGGCAGCATGAAGGCATTGACAGTCTTGACGTGAGCAGGTTATGTGGAATGAAAGTCAGATTGAAATAGCTTAGGAGTGAATGAGGTGAGGGGTAGAAATAGTATTTGGGGAGCAACTTATTCTAGAAATCTGGCTATGAGGGAAAGCAGAGAAGTGATGTGGGAGATGAACAGGGATGATGTGGGTCAAAGAAGAACTTTGAGAGTGAGTGATACCAGAGCATGTTTGTATGTTGATGGGTATGCTTGCACTGATATATGAGTACATATTTACCACCATCATGACAGGTATATTTCATACCCATATGACAGGTAAATTCTTAACTTGGCTTTCCATATCTGCCTGATGTGTTTTTTTTTTTTTTTTTTTTTAATTTTACTTTATTTTTTTGGCCACATTGTGCAGCTTGTGGGATCTTAGTTCCCTGATCAAGGATCAAATCTGGGCCCCAGCAGTGAAAGCACCGTGTCCTAACCACTGGACTGCCAGGGAATTCCCTACCTCATGTGTTTTAATCAGTATGAGTCAAAGTGCATGGGTCCTACCACTTTAGGAGTCCCAGCTCTGGCCCAGCCTTTCTTTTCACATCCATAGTTGCTTTCATTTCTTCTTCTAGTCACTCCTACATCATCCTTGGCCCTGGACTAAGTCCCCAGCCCCTTTAACTAATCTGATGCTTCTAACTAGGGTTCCTGCCATGAGAATCAGCAGTTTTCAGCCCCTTCTAAAAACAGGAAGCCACCAGAGCCCTTCATATTTATTATGTGACATAATAAATTCTTCGTGTTGGGAGCTCTGCAGTGGAAATTTAAACATGTCACTTCTCACTTAGTAACACTCCTCGGCTCCCTATTTTCTTCTGGCTGAAGCCTACCTGTCTCTCCAGCTTCACCCCTCTCACTCTCGCTCCCACATAGCAGATTGCTGTGTGGGCTAAGGCTGACCTGTCTGGAAAAAGGATGCTTGGTTTGGGGAAGGCAGGGGCTCTGGGTGTCAGAGCTTGTTTGGCCAGCCTGGGCTGCTATCCCAGGGCTACCCTGTTCCCCAGGGAGGCTCTGCTTCTCTCGGTGGGGAGCCCCTGGGGTGGCACTTGAGCCAGAACTCCAGTGCCAGGGAGAAGAAGGTAGAAACAGACATCCTGGCCCGGTGAGCCAGGGCTGGGCCATGCCAAGCCCTTTGTTTCTAACTTGGGAGAGGTTTCAAGTTTCTTTTTTTTTTTCCCTAAGAACTGGGGATGTGCCACATGGGCACCACAGAGGCCCGAATCAACAAAGAAAACAATACCCTGGGGAAAAACCTATTCCCTTAAGTCACAGGATTGTTGGGTGTGTGTCAAAGGTTTCATGTCTGTCATATGACTTTATGTCTCTCTATATGTATTTCATACTTGAGTATTGATACCATGAAGGGCCCTGTGGGGCTCCCGGGCACAAGGTCTTTCTGTGTCCCCCATTTCTTCGATTATAGGAAACAGCCTCTATTCAGCCTCATGACCTTCCCTGAGTTACAATTGGCAGATTCAAGCAGCTGTTAATTAGGGAAGGGTGGGGATGGGAAGTGGCTTCCCAGGAGGCATTGTGGTTAAGAATTCGCCTGTCAGTGCACGGGGTGCAGGATGTGGGTTCTATACCTGGGTCAGGAAGATCCCCAGGAGGAGGAAATGGCAACCCATTCCAGTATTCTTACCTCAAAAATTCCATGGACAGAGGAGCCGTGGGCTATAGTCCATGGGGTCGCAAACAACTGAACAGGACTGAGCAACTGAGCATGTACACACGCATGCCCAGGAGTGGGATTGCTGGATATGGTAGGTAACTAGGGACGTGAAATCAGAGAAAAACAGTCAAGAGCAGCCTTGGGGCAAGATCTCCATCAAAGGATACACACAACAATATCTTTGAGCTGTTTTGCAGATACTGAAACCCCCCTCCAGGTGGGAGAAGTTAATGATTAATGATGGTATGCTGCCCACAAGCCTGGAGACCCCAGACCAGTTAAACCTGAAGGTTGATGATGTTGACTCCTGCTTACCTCACCAACCAACCCCTCTTAGAAGAATATCCATGAGCTGATCATGCCTTCTTTGAACAATTACTATAAAACTCCTCACCATCTTCCCCAAGTGGGAACACATGGTTTGAGGGCATTAGCCCTCTGTGTCCCCGTTTGCCTGGCAAAATAATGAATCTACCTTCTTCTACTTCACCCGAAGCTCTGTCTCCGAGATTGGATTGAGCACTGGTGTCCAGAGAAGCTGAGCTTTCAGCATCAGTATGTGCCCATCCCTGTGGCCTCGTGTGTGTCCGTGTGTGTGTTGTATGCTGGGGGGGAGAGGAGGTGAGGTCTGCGTTGTGTCCTGTGTCCGTGCGTCTGTGATGCCTGTGTTTATCTGCACGTATGTCTGTATTCTGTGTCTGGGGTGTATCTGCCCTAAGTTTGCTTGAGTTTCTCAGCCTTCATATGTTCATATGTACCTAGCCCCCAAATTCTAGGCTCCGCGCCAGCACTTCTTCACTCTGCTTCAGCCACTCCCTCTTGTGGTCATGTCCCGAGTCTCCTCAGCAGTGGAAAGGGTGCCACCTCAGAAGTCTCAACAATCCAGTATTTCAGGCTCTGATGTGCCCTTCTCTGTCTCCAGTTCTCTCACACCACACTTGTCTTCTACTTTGGCAGGGTCTCTGGCAAAATGTTCCTGGCTCCCCTTCTCTTCCAGCCTTGACCTCCAGGTGTATTCTTCAGTGGCTCCCTCCTCAGCACCGTCACTGTTCCCGGCCGCGTGCTCAGTTATGTCTGACTCTTCGCAACCCTATGGGTTGTAGCCCACAGGCTCCTCTGTCCATGGAATTTTCCCAGCAAAAGAATACTAGAGTGGGTAGCCGTGCCCTCCTCCAGGGGGTCTTCCTGACCCAGGGATTGAACCCACAGGTCCCATGTTTCCTGCATTGCAGGGAGACTTTTTACCCACTGAGCCGTTGGGGAATGCCTCCCACTTCTACCCCACCCGGCTAATCCTCAACTCTGTAGTGGAGCCTCACTGGAGAAACAGTCAGAAGGAGGGGGGAGGAGGCGGGGAGGGGTGGATGAATCCACCCACAGTGCGTCACCTGTAACTGCTGCTGGGGATTTCTCTACCTGATACAAACTGCCTTCCCTCTCCCACTTACAGATATGGCTTTTTCCCTACTGCACCCCTTTCCCCCACCCCAAAGGCTTCCGTTGATCTCAGCGCAAATGCCTTGCCTCCCAGCACCTCTCTGAACACCCCTCTGCCTGAGGTCAGTGGGTGTGAATCTCTTCCATTTCCTGCCCCCTCCCACCTCCATACTTGCCTGCAACTGCCCCCATTCTCCCCTCCTTTTCCTGTATTATCGTGTCCTTCCTCACATTCAAGGCTGTGCTGTGTGTGCTAAGTCATTTCAGTTGTGTCTGACTCTGTGACGCTATGGACTATGTAACTCACCAAGCTCCTCTGACTGTGGGATTCTCCAAGCAAGAATACTGGAATGGGTTGCCATGCCCTCTTCCAGGGGATTGTTCCGACCCAGGGATCGAACCCTCGTCTCTTAAGTCTCCTGCATTAGCAGGTGCGTTCTTTACACCTAGTGCCACCTGGGAAGCCCCCATTCAAGGCTAGATCCAGCCAAAAGAATCCAGCTCAGTTCTGTTTTGTCAGTACTCTTTTAGTCAAGTGACAGAATCCCAACCCAAAGCTGCTGAAGGAGACAAAAAGGGACCCTTTATCAGCTCACACAACTAGGATGCCCAAAGTTGTATCTTATTTAGGAACAGCTAGATCCAGGAGCTCATGTGATATCGCCTGGACAATGTCACAATGCTGTGCCTCAGTTTCCTCATCTGTAAAATGGGATATTAGTGGTCCTGACCACTCACAGTTTTTGTGAGAAATAGAAGCCATCATAAACTCAGATAGTGGGGCTTCTCTGGTGGCCCAGTGGTTAAGAATTTACCTCCCAATGCAGGGGACATGGATTCAATCCCTTGTCAGGGAACTAAGATACCACATGCCGTGGGGCAACAAAGCCCACACGCTGCAAATAAAGAAGCCCGTGCATAGCAATGAAGACCCAGCACCCAGCCAAAAAAAAGGAGAGCTCAGACAGCTCCTTGGTAGCTCTCAACTCTTTTTTTCTCTGTGCAGCTGGTTTCATTCTTTTCTCTGCAATCTGACTTTCTTTCTTCTTCAGTCAAGTAAAGAAAGTGCCCACCCACAATTCCTCAGCATATCAGGTCAGTTAGAACTAGAATATTTGATCCCAATTCTTAATACTTGGAAGAGAGAATTCTATCAGCATAGTATGGGTCAGAGTCCACAACTGGGCCATTCAGGAAGGGAAACATCTGGTAAAACGTAGCTGTAGGCGGCTCACCCCTGAGTGAGGGTAGTTGGAAGGGGAAAGGAAAAAAAACTGTGAATTGACCAGACAACCCAAAAGGTGTGTGGGGAACAAAGAAAGTTAGATTGCAGAGAAAAGAAAAGAAACCAGCTGCACAGAGAAAGAGTTGAGAGCTACCAAGGATGTTGTTTGGTCAACTCAAAATTCCCCACACACATCCAGGGAATGAACCTGGATCCTTTCCCTCAAAGTAGATAAAAGCCAAGCATTCCAGGTGTCTAGATTTGATCCTTATTCTATGCCTTAGAGTCCCTGGAGGTTGATGGAAATTAGTCTGATAAGGAGATCAGAGACGCTTTATTTAAGAAAAGGACTACAGTGGAAACTCCCTGTGGGAAAGTACAGGAAGCTGCTGGGGCTTGTCCTGGCCTGGACCTGTGGATTCTATGTGCATAGATTCCAGATCAAAAACGTGTTAAGAGAAGCCTCTGGAAGCTACAAGTGCTGACAAGTCATGGTGTGGGGAGACAGGAACTCCAGCTCTGGCCTCCCATCTGAGCCTCAGGCTTGTGAGAAGATCACTTTCTTTGTAAATAAAGGCAGTGCTGGCCATACACCTCCATTGTGGCTTAGAGTCCCAGGAGTAGAATTAGCCAGCAGGGACCAGACAATGATTCCTGGGCTCAAGACAAAGTGGAGGATTACAGGGGACCATCCGTTCACCCCCTGATGGCACAGGAGAAGGATACAAACCCATCTGTGAGAGACATCAAAGAGGGGAGGAGTACTTCCCTGCAAAACTAACCAGTATTTCAGCTTGACTTTTAGTATGAATTTTCTTATTGTGTTAAGAAACATAAAGGAATTGGGCTTTTACAATTCTTAATATATATATCAACAATAACAATAATAATATTATAACAATAAATTCATATAGTGAAAGGCAAAAGATTCACACAATCTGAAGAGAAACAAGAGTATAACAAACTCTTAATCAGTGCTTACTACATGCCAGGCAGTGCTTTAAGTGGTTTATACAGATTAGCTCATTAATCCTCATGACTTTTGAGGTAGTACTATTATTATCCTTATTTTACAGCTACCTCACACTTTACCTTGCTTACCTCATGGCTTCCTCCACCTGAAAACATTTTCAGCTGCTTCTATTTCTAAGTACCTGATTGCTCTACATTTTCAAGGTCATATAACTGACTTATTTTTGAGCCAGTTCAGGCTGTAGGATGCCCGTCAGCCTATGGTTTGTTTGCTCTTGGGTCTGGTATGGGAAGCGGATAGAAGTTACATGGTATAAAACATGAGTGCCTATGGTTGCCTTTTAGGTGGCACTGTTGGTGCGGCTGTTTTCTTAACAAGTGTCTCCAAGATAGGCTTGTGTAGCTGAGGTCCGGGCCAAGCCTTGTGTCCTCAAGCTAGAACTATTGTTTGTGCCCCGTCAGCCCCATGTCATCGCTCTCCTTGGAAGGCGTCTTTCCTTTCCTTTTCCCTTCAGTCCTATTCGCCTGGTCTCGGCTAGTCCACTGAGGACAGCATCCTCAGCCATGGTCAAAGAAAGAAGGGAAGCGACCAGCATAGTTGAATTTTCACGAGCCTGGGACTCCCTCACTGTGAGGTCTTGGTGGGGCTCTTCGTGTGATAGGATTTCTGTGCCTCCTACCAGCCTCATTGAGACAGGGTTGGCTGTCCACCCAAGGGTCATTCTACTAGCACCACCTACTCTTCCTCGCTGGATGATATGCGATTGTGTTTGGATGGTCAGAAAAGTGGTCCCTTTACGGCTCCAGGGGGCACATGTACATGCTTAGGCCATGCATGGTAATTCCAGTCCTTGCCAGTGATGGCTTTCACTTGACAATGGACATAGGATGATGCCTTGGCCAAGAGACCAGCTGAAGAAGGCATTTCTGGGAAAGGCTTTTGTCCCTGGTAAAAAAGTATCCATGTGGGGAGTTCCCTGGTGGCTCAGTGGTTAGGACTTGGTACTTTCACTGCCATGGCCTTGGTTCAATACCTGGTTGGGGAACTAAAATCCTGCAAGCCATGCAGCATGGCCAAAAAAAAAAGAAAAAGAAAACAAGCTATCCATGTGAAGACACTCTCCTTTTGACTCTAGAGTGAGAGCCCCATTGCAGTCTCTGAAGAGAACAGGCTTTCTCTTTGGGATTTATAGGAAAGCATGTTTTGTTCCAAGTTGGGACGGGTGGCCTTTATTCAAGTAGGTATACAGAAAAGGTCCTTCATCACGAATGATGCAGGAATTCCTGTAGGAGTTGGGAATTTAAAAAGAGGAGGTTGAGTTAGAAGATCTTTAAACCATGTCCTGCCACGAACAGGTAGAATTGTGTAATAATCTTTCTCTAGTCTTTGCCATGTTATCTTGATGAAATTGTGTAGTTTAATAGGAAGGGCCAAACTGTTGCCCCATTTTAGCACTCAAATATTGACCCTACCTTCTGCTTTCACTGGACATAGGATCTCTCTCCCATAAACCTCTCTCTCCTGCTTAATAGCAAACAACGGCAGCTTTTCTGTGGTTGGCCTGCCCTCTGCTGGATTGAGAAGATGGGTTGCAGAGACGTGGACTTCTGGGATGGGCCAACTCTCCAGAAAGGATGTGATCAGGAGACTGGATTTCCTTTGGGTTCACTCTAGGCTATTGGTTCACCAGAAGTTAGGTCTGGGAGGCTGTGACCCAACTCTGAGTGGGGCTTGGAATCTTCCTAATGAACACAACTGCCTGGTTTAGAGGTTAGAAAATGAGTGTGTTGTGTGCCTGAGTTTCTTTATTCACGTACAGATGAAGAGATGTAAGAGACTTCATTAATTGTCTAGTGTTAAAAACAAAACTTCCTAGACAAATTGATGGTTAGCAATTGTCAAAGCTTATCAACTTGCTAATAAGGGATTAGCAAGATAATAAAGCTTATGCTTTGGGTATAGAAAGGCTGTGGAAACTGATGGATTATGTAGCTTGGATACAGAAGACTTACATAAGCAGTTAGTTTAGAGGGGAAACTCCCTAACTACATAAAGCTTGCAGTTTGGTTACAAATAGTAACAAATGTTATAGTTAAGTCCCTTACAGAAGAAATGTGGAGGAGGAGGATTTGTGTTGCCAGGGACATTGGCTGTCAATCAGAGATTAAAAATCCAATATATCAAAGAAGCGAAGAGTGAGCATCCATCTGCGGCTGCTACCTGTAATCATAAAGTTTCATTTCTCAAGAATGGCGTCTGAGGATCTGATTGCCATGGGTGCATAAACCACAGACTCCATAACAAATAATAAGTTCTGACTTGAAACAGGCTACTTTGCACCAGGAGTTTTTCTCAAGCAGCAAAAGCAGTGCAGCTAGAATATAGTTTGTGTGTGAGTGCTCAGTCACTCAGTCGTGTCCGACTCTGTGTGACCCTATGGACTGTGGCCTGCCAGGTTCCTCTGTTCGTAGTTTACAACCTCCCGAACACCAAACACCTTCCCACACACCTTTTTTTTTTAGTTTGGAGGACTTTTTTTTTTATGAAATTAGAATGATCAGAGGTTGAATTTTTCCACACGTTAATTTTTCAGATAAGTGACATTTGTGTCTTTAAGTACTGTAACTTTTCTTGAAAACTAAAAAAAAAGATCAAATGTTTACATGCTTATGAAAAAGGAATTTTAATGATGTATAATAATGAAAAGAATATACTATTTGTCCAAATACGGAAAGAACCTTTGCGTACACGTATAATAGCAGACCGGGTAGATAGGTAGGTAGAATAGGCTAATGAAACTCTTTTTGAAAATCTTGAGTCTAGATATGTTTTGGAGTTTGGAATTTTTATATTTTGGTAAGATAATATGGTATATATATTGTATCTTATATATCCCAGCAGGATCTAAGTGATACATAATTTAGTATATTAACACTTCTCCATAAGAATGTTCACACTAAAAGATTTTTAAAAGACTGCAAATAGCCTCACTTAAATTCAGGACAGATTTTGCTGCTAAATAACTTATAAAGTATATAAAACATATTCAATTTTCACAGTTTTTTAAATTTCAGAATTACAGATAAGGAATTGTGGACCTGTATTTTCATAAAATGGGATGATACAACATATGCTATTTTTTAGAGAAAAAGTAATCAATTTAATTATACCTATAATTGACTGAACAAATAGAAACTGAAGTGAAACCAAAGGAATTGCCATACTTCACATAAATGTTTCTTTATTACAAAAGATTTTATTTTCTAAAATATCTTTCCAAGGTTAAAAGATGAGAGTAAGGACAATAGTAAGACATTGGAGTCATTCTCTTGGTTGGAATAATTTCTGCAGGGATCTTCTCAACATGTGTGAGTACTATTAGACTCAAGGCCATCCAAATATTCTGTAACTTTTTATTTAGTATCCTAAAATTCAAATAACACAATCTACTCATATAGATATTTAAAATATTAATATAAAGCCTAATATGTAGGAAAATAAAAATAAATTAATTTGTTATAAAATATAGTGATATGGATTTCAATATTTAAATCCTTGGGCATTACTACTAAAGACATAATGAAGCAATGAGATGCTTGCTGTATGTATAATTAACAAGTTTAGATTTAATATAAATTATAAGAAGAGAAGCCATTCCATTCAAAATGATAGCAGAGGTGTGATGGACACTAGAATAAAACTTAGTATTAAGTAATTATATTGCTGTACACCTGAAACTAACAAAACATTGTAAATCAATAAAAATTTTTTTAAGTAATTATAGAGAAGACTTACTTGTATAAGCAAAATAGAGAAGTAGACTTAATGCAAGTAAGAATAACCTGTTAAGTACTAGGTAGAGAAAATGAAGGCATATGTTAATTGTTGAAAATGAGTACTGTCTTCTTTTCAAGGAAGCTGTTATAATAATTTTCTATGTTGCATCACGAGATGGGATAGTGAAAAAATATGTCAGAAATCATACCCCTATCTAGATATCTGACTACATGTTGGAGCAAATATTTAGACTCTTAAGACCTTTGAGATCTTGGAGACCATGTCTTTCACAAGTTGATGGGAAACTGAGAAGATTTGAAAGAAGGAGAAGTATTTAAGAGTCTACAGAGAAGTTGTGTGGCAGACCTTTGGGGAAAATATCAGATAAGACTGAAAACCAGTAGAAAATCTCCAAATAAATCATTTCAATATGTAATTTTCACAACATATATTTCTTATCATTGTGCTGCAAATTAAAAAAAATTGTACAGGATGGCAATAAAATATTTTTAAAAGTAATTTATATGAAATTCATTGATATATCTACATTTCATTTGACTCTACTAATTTAATGATGTATGGTTTCAAGTCTATTAAAAGAAGTCTCAAATCTCCCTTTACACATTTGCATCTGGTTTCATTCTTTTTCCAGTAATTGTACCACTGCTGTGAAACCATTTTCAACTAAATACTTGGTTGGAAAAAAAAGGCTACAAATAATTTAGATCTTTCCAAGAAGTGAGTATGCAAATCCTGAGTCTCAGTTTTCCTAATTAGATTAATTAAACTGTGTTTTGGCTTCAAAATCTTTCATTTATTTAAACTCAATAAACTTTTCCTGCAAATATTGCCTGGTTTGCAATGTACTAATCAGCCCTATCTTTTATTAATTTATTTAGTTTTAATTGGAGGATAATTACTTTACAACATTGTGTTGGTTTCTGTCATACATGAACATGAGTCAGCCATAGGTACACATATGAATTTCATAGGTATACATAGGAATTCCAGTTGAGCTATTTCAAATCCTAAAAGTTGATGCTGTGAAAGTGTTGCACTCAATATGCCAGCAAATTTGGAAAACTCAGCAGTGGCTATAGGACAGGAAAAGGTCAGTTTTCATTCCAACCCCAAAGAAGGGCAATGCTAAAGAATGTTCAAACTACTGCACAATAGCACTCATCTCACACACTAGCAAAGTAATGCTTAAAATCCTCCAAGCTAGGCTTCAGCAGTACATGAATCTAGAACTTCCAGATGTTCAAGCTGGATTTAGAAAAGGCAGAGGAACCAGAGATCAAATTGCCAACATCTGTTGGATCATCGAAAAGCAAGAGAGTTCCAGAAAAACATCTACTTCTGCTTTATTGACTATGCCAAAGCCTTTGACTATGTGGATCACAATAAACTGTGGAAAATTCTGAAAGAGATGGGAATACCAGACCACCTGACCTGCCTCTTGAGAAATCTGTA
The DNA here is from genome assembly GCF_003369695.1 of Bos indicus x Bos taurus. NCBI lineage: Eukaryota > Metazoa > Chordata > Mammalia > Artiodactyla > Bovidae > Bos > Bos indicus x Bos taurus. Next base: position 74,803,671 of record NC_040083.1, on the reverse strand, counting down.
TGCAGGTCAGGAAGCAACAGTTAGAACTGGACATGGAACAACAGACTGGTTCCAAATAGGAAAAGGAGTATGTCAAGGCTGTATATTGTCACCCTGCTTATTTTAACTTCTACGCAGAGTACATCATGAGAAACGCTGGGCTGAATGAAGCACAAGCTGGAATCAAGATTGCCGGGAGAAATATCTATAACCTCAGATATGTAGATGACACCACCCTTATGGCAGAAAGTGCAGAAGAACTAAAGAGCCTCTCGATGAAAGTGAAAGAGGAGAGTGAAAAAGCTGGCTTAAAACTCAACATTCAGAAAACTAAGATCATGGCATCCGTCCCATCACTTCAAGGCAAATATATGGGGAAACAATAGAAACAGTGACAGACTTTATTTTTCTGGGCTCCAAAATCACTGCAGATGTTGACTGCAGCCATGAAATTAAAAGACACTTGCTCCTTGGAAGAAAAGCTATCACAAATCTAGACAGCATATTAAAAAGCAGAGGCATTACTTTGCTGACAAAGGTCTGTCTAGTCAAGGCTATGGCTTTTCCAGTAGTCATGTACAGATGTGACAGTTGTACCATAAAGGAAGCTGAGCGCTGAAGAATTGATGCTTTTTTTTATAGTTTAATGTATTTTAATAGCAAAGTTATAGGAACAGCACAGAAGACAGACAACATAAAAAACATGTACTTGCATGTAGGACAACTCAGTTAGAGAAGTATAGTGAATGGATGGAATCTACTGTATGATAAAAATGCTACAAACACCATATAGTTGCAGCAATAAGACATTTACTTGTTTTAAAAAAATCCAAATGCTGGCATTGTCCAGAAAAATTTAACAGGTTTATTTATAATTGTTATAAAGTTGAACTGCTGAAACTTGTTCACTGAAACATTTTGACTTTCATTAATGCTTTATATCCCCGCATTTATGTTAAAAATTCACACACAAATGAAAATGGAAAAACTGCCAATACCTGATTTCTGTCCCTTATTTTCCACTTGCAATCATGTACTTAGGTACCTTTTGACCCCATGGGAAAAAATATCTAACGTTCAGAACCACCAATAACAGGAAGAAGAGAATTTTTTTTTTTTAAAGAATGAAATGTTTCCCATCATAGTGGATTCTTAAGCACATTCTTCACGTATGCGGCGTGCTAGCTGGATGTCTTTTGGCATAATTGTTACACGTTTGGCATGGATAGCCCACAGGTTGGTGTCTTCAAAAAGGCCAACCAGATAGGCCTCACTTGCCTCCTGCAAAGCACCAATAGCTGCACTCTGGTAGCGCAGATGTTTTGAGGTCCTGAGCAATGTCCCGCACCAGACGCTGGAAGGGAAGTTTGCGAATCAGAAGTTCAGTGGACTTCTGATAACTTCTAATTTCACGGAGTGTCACAGTACCAGGCCTGTAACGATGTGGTTTCTTCATCCCTCCAGTAGAGGGCGCACTCCTGCGAGCGGCTTTTGTAGCGAGCGAGTTGCTTCCTCGGTGTTTTACCACCGGTCATTTGTGGGCAGTCTGCTTTGTACAAGCCATGGTATAGACACGTCCTTACTTACCCACCTTCTCCTTCGGCTGGAGCTCGGCGAGCTAGAGGCGGCGCTGGCGTTGGAGAGCCACGGCGGCGCGGTGGCGGCTGCGAACACAATTCAGAATTGATGCTTTTGAACTGTGGTGTTGGAGAAGACTCTTGAGAGAGTGAGTCCCTTGGACTGCAAGGAGATCAAACCAGTCAATCCTAGAGGAAATCAGTCCTTAATATTCATTGGAAGGACTGAGGCTGAAGCTCCAATACTTTGGCCACCTGTTGTGAAGAACTGACTCACTGGAGAAGACCTTGAGGCTGGTCTTGAGATTGAAGGCAGAGAAGGGGATAACAGAGGATGAGATGGTTGGATGGCATCACCGACTCGATGGACATGAGTTTGAGCAAGCTCTGGGACTTGGTGATGGACAAGGAAGCCTGGCGTGCAGCAGTCCATGGGGTTGCAAAGAGATACGACTGAGCAACTGAACTGAACTGATACATTCGTCCCCTCCCTCTTGAATCTCCCTCCGACTTCCTACCCCATCCCACCCATCTAGGTTGTTACAGAGCACTAGGTTGAGCTCCCTGAAGCATACAGCAAATTCCCACTAGCTATCTATTTTGTTTATGGTAATATATATGATGCTCCTGAACTCTCAATTCATCCCACCCTCTCCTTCCCCCACTCTGTCCACAAGTCTGTTCTCTATGTCTGCCAGCCCTATCTTTAAATCTAAACTAACTAAAAATTTAAAAGGCAGTCCTTTAAGAACAACCCTTTCTTTAGGGAGAATGGAGAATTCTCTGGACCAGGCGCTTAGATTCAGACTTCTGAAAGGCCCTCGAAGCTCCGCCCCGCACAGCCCTGCGTGCAAGCCCCGCCCCGCACTGCCCCGCCCCACACTTAGTCCTCACTCCTCTTCCGTACACACCGCCTCCAGAGCGGGCGTCGTTGTCGAGCGGAAGTGACGTACGTGAGTCGCCGGAGGTGGCGTTGGTGCGTTGCGCGACTGGGCCTGAGAGTGGAGTGGGGCCTGCGCCCGGAAAGACAACGCTATGTCGATCGAAATCGAGTCCTCCGAGTGAGTCTCATGGTGTCGAATGTTCGCGAAGTGGCCGGGCCGGGAGTCGATGAGTTGAGGGGTGGAAGCTGCTCGAGGGAGGCGTCCGAGAGGTTGGGGAGTGGAGGGGTATTTACTTCCCCACAAAGAAGCTTCTGGGATCTGACTGCTTCAGGGGCGGGCCCACAAGAAAGTAGCGAACGGAAAGCCCAAAGCCCGGTGGAAGGCGGCACGGGGCTAGGGGTAGGACGTGCCTGCGAAATCTGAGTTCTAGCCCTCGCCGACTCCTGATGCGCCCTGAGACTGAGCAGATGAGCCATCCAGTTAGGACTCCGGTCTCATCTGCACAAGGGGGCTGCACGCTTAGCCTTCCCTCTCTTCCTGCCCCCATTGAGCACGGTGGTTTGTTTCCTCCCCTGTGCTTACACGGCCCTCTGGTTTCTTCTGCCTAGCTCTTAATCTGGTATTGTCACCGTTTGCCCACCCTTCTAGCGTATGTCGGCGCCTAGGGGGCTGCTTTTCATCACAGTCTCAGTTCCTAGTACATCGTAGATGCTCAATAATTGTCTTTGAAATGAAAGAACTACTTGTTTTATCAGGTTCCGTGTGGCGCTGAATTTTGGTTGGCCCGTGAGCTTTGTGTAGCCACAAGGGAGGGACAGAATGTGAAATTGGGCCAGGAGAATGATAGATTTGCGGGAGAGGGGTACTAATGAGTGACTGAAGAAAGTCTCCAGTGAACTTCTCCAGGACTCCATCCTCTACTTGCTCTTGCCAACGCTTAATAATTAAATCGGCAGATTTAACATTTGCGTCATGAGTGTAAGGGAGAGGACTTGTCCTCAAGATCTGCCATAGGAGGAAGGGAGGTTTATTCATTCAGGAAATACTGAAGTCTGCTGTGTACCTGCTCTAGACCCTGGAAATATGGTAGTGAATGAAGCAGACCAAAGTCCTTGCCCTTATAGAAAGAGGAAGGAAAACAGCAGACAAAAGCAGTAAGTAAAATAGGCTTACAGATGGTGGTAAGTGTTGTGGAGAAAAGTAAAACAAAGAAGGGTGATGGAGAGTGCTGGCGATGAAGACAGCTAGGAGTTGGAAAGGATTCCATACTTCAGACCCTGAATCAAAAGTGAGAACAGGTCATTCTCCCAGCCCTGAGCTGCTGCATGTTTTTTATTATCAATATCAATTCAAATCCCAATCTATCTCCAAAACTTTTAACTCTTATGTATTACACAAAGAAGAAGGTGAATTTGATTTTGGCTCTAGCAAATACGAGTTCTTTGCAAGCATCGTGTCTCATTTGGGGAGTGTAAATGGAAGTGTGCTGTGGGGAACAGTGTGGTGCTGGAACAGCAGGGGTCCAAGGTGGGGTCTCTTAAAGGCCCATGAAAGAAAAGACTACTGTGAGTAGCAGTATTTAGTTCCCTTATGCAAGAACTATTTTTAAGAAGAGGGGGTTTGCTCTCCTATCCGGGCTATTGGAAGGACTGATGCTGCAGCTCCAATACTTTGGCCACCTGTTGCGAAGAGCCGACTCATTAGAAAAGACCGTGGTGCTGAGAAGGATTGAAGGCAGGAGGTGAAAGGGATGAGAGAGGGCAAGGTGGTTGGATGGCATCACTGACTCAATGAATGGGCATGAGTTTGAGCAAGCTCCAGGAGAAGGTGAAAGACAGGGAAGCCTGGCGTGCTGTGGTCCACGGGTTCGCAAAGAGTCAGACACGACCGAGTGACTGAACAATAACAAGATATGCTCACTTCCCACACTGCCACTTTGAATCTTCCTTTTTCCATTTAGCTCTGTTTCCTGGCCAAATCCTTATCTGTAAAATGGACATAAGAGTAAATGCCATCCTCATGGGGTTGTTTTGAGGAGTAACTGAATCCAAAATGCTTAGAACAGTACCTGATATATTGTGAACACTGGTCAAGTAAACATTGGTCATTGTTTTTTGATTATTTCTCTCCCAGGCAAGAGAATAGACTAAATTCCAATTTGAAATCTCTTCCAATCTGGACAGTGTGACCCCTGATACTCGTGCTGTCCAGTAGAAATTTGCATGAGCCATATGTGTACTTCTAAGGCAAGAGAAGAACAGTGTAGTACAGCAATGTACATGAACTTTTACTGTCTGTATGGAAAATTATTCACCAGACTCCTTAATACTAAGCCAAAGATTAAGAAGTTTTAATTGTATATATATTTAACTTGTAAGTTTTCTGTCACATGCTGAAAATGTTGCTTGTTCTCTCAATATTTGGAGATTGTCTGGGTTCTCTTTCCCGTGGGAAAGTGTATTCACATGTTTTTATTTCACTTGTCCTGAAATTTTGGTAATAATGGCAGTGGGTAGGTGTTATTTTTGTGAGGACACATAACTTTGTTTTGAATTTACATCTAATATAGCTCTACTTATTTGTGTTCAACAAATCCCTGTTAAAAAGGTCTCAATTCATATTTTTTTGCTGTCATTTAAAAATGGACCAAACCATCCAGTCATTTAGAGTATTCTGTGTCAGTGACTAGACTAGGTTTAAAATATTTTCCTAAAGTGTGCAACAGTGGACTCATATGAATTAACAAGAAACTTGGCATAGTAAAAAGATCTCTGACCTTGCAAGTATGAGAGTCTTCTTGGTACTATCTTGTTTTCTAACTGACTTTGAGACACGGGACAAGTTATTTCCCCTCACTGAACCCCAGTTCTACTTACGAGTTCGAAGTAGGAACTGGATGATCCCCAGGGTCTTCTGTAACTCAGATTCTATGGTGTGGGGGGTGAGGGAGGGAAGGTTTTACTCATGTGATAAATGGAAAGCAGGTAATGAAGGGAGGATGGCTGCAGAGAAAAATAAACTGGGCCTAGTTTTGTGGCACCTTTGGTGAGTGAGGATCCGTGAGCTGAATGACATGCTTGCTTCTTTCAGTGTGATCCGGCTCATTATGCAGTACCTCAAGGAGAACAGTCTACATCGGGCGCTAGCCACCTTGCAGGAAGAGACGACTGTGTCTCTGAATACAGTGGACAGCATTGAGAGTTTTGTGGCTGACATTAATAGTGGCCATTGGGATACTGTTTTACAGGCTATACAGTCTCTGAAATTGCCAGACAAAACCCTCATTGACCTCTATGAACAGGTAAGAGTGGGGATGATGCTGATTCCTGGACCTGGGTTTATTGTGGGCCTCCCTGACCAGAGAGCATCCGTAAGGATTTCTGCAAGTCTTTTGGGCTGTCACAGCCCTTAAAATTTACTTTCAAAGCTTGAGTGTTACTCTCTATTTTTTTTTAATGTTTATTTATTATTATTTATTTATTTGGCTGCACTGAGTCTTAGTTGTGGCATGCGGGATCTAGTTCATTGATCAGGGATTGAACCAGGGCCCCCTGCATTGGGAGCGTGGAATCTCAGCCACTGGGCCAACAGGGAAGTCCCAATATTCCGTATTTTTATCTCTCTTCTTGGAAAAGCCAAGATTTCCCCCAAATTGATATTATTTCTCAAGTAACCATTAAATGATCTATTCTAACATCAACCATTCGTACACCAAATAGTGTACTGAAGTTTAGTTCTGACACTAACCTCCACTAACCAACCACTAACTTGTTGGTGTAGACCCCACAAGTTAAGGGCTCAGTCCTCTATAGGACTGTCTTTATTTCACACACCAGGAGTACATTGATGTCTTGGGCCACCCACGCTTCTGACCAACTGGCCACAAATTTAAGGGTCCTCATGACCCACTCAGAATTGATATTTCAGTAGAATGACGCAGAACTCAGAAAATGATACAGTGATGATGGCAGTTTTATTATCAAGGCAAGAGATCAGTACCAGCCAAATAGACATATAGGGTAAGGTTTGGGAGGGTACTGAACCAGAGTTTCCAGTGCCTTCTCCCCATGGAGTTAGAGTTAGTCTGTCGCCTGGCATTGAAGTATTCATCAACCAGGAAGCTCCAGAGTTTTTCATTCAACCCCCAGTTCTTTGACTTTCTTTGGGGTTGGGCTGGTTCAAAGTATCAACAACCCTCAAATCATGTCGTTGGTCCTAGTGGTAACCAGCTCCTATTCTGAGCCATCTTCGTAGTGCTTAACTAGGTGTGATGCAGAGGGCTCATGAATAGCAAGGGTATTCATCAGTGGGGAGATTCCAAGGTTTTTAGAAGCTCTATGCCAGGAAACCAGCACATAGATCATAAAATTGCTTATCTGTACAAGAGAACCAAGTAGACTTTCTGGAAATAAGAATGTTGTGTGGTTTGAAGTAAAAATAGGGAAATGGGTTTGTTTCTTTAAAATCCATGTGGGTTTAGTAATTCTAAAGAAAGTTTTGGTAACAGAAGGACAGTTTCTCTGGAGCCCATGGATGTAGTTCCATCTTTAGTTTTCTTTAGCATCTTACATTTGGAATAAGAGACCTGAGAGGAGGGGAGATTGGTAGATAAAAGGGAAGGATGGAAGTTATTATTGTATAACTACTTTAGTTGTCTGTGTGAAATTGCCTATAGAAAGGGAAAGGGGCATTTCCTGGTTTGTGATTTGGAAATCACTTTGGCAGACCATTTCTGTGTCAGAAATTGTACTGAAAAAGAAAACAAGCTAAGAGAATGCATTGAAACTGCCACTTTCTTTCAATTTTACAGGTTGTTTTGGAATTGATAGAGCTCCGAGAATTGGGTGCTGCCAGATCTCTTCTGAGACAGACTGACCCCATGATCATGTTAAAACAAACACAGCCAGAGCGGTATATTCACCTGGAAAACCTCTTGGCCAGGTCTTATTTCGATCCTCGAGAGGTAAGACTGATAATGAAAAGAAACTGCTGTTAACTTTGAAAATGTGCAATACTGTGATCTTTTTTTAAACTATGTTATTGGATACTTTTTGTAATTTTGATATAATTTTTACAATGATACTTTTTTGTTTATTTACATTGGTTGAAATTTGCATATGTTAAAGAGGGTAGTCTTGTTCAATTTTCTGAGTATTTGAGGCCTTCTCTACTGCACACACCCTATCATATAGGATTATGTGTTCAGCAGAAAGTTTATTCTGGTGTTGTTTCCATTATTGGCCTAAGTACCTGCCCAGAAGCCCTGCTCTACTGTTGGTGTGTTCACTGTGCATTTGTGTCCTTAGCTCTTAACCACTGCAGTTTCCTTGCAGTTCTTTTATTTCTTAAAAGCTTATGTTTCTGCTTCTCAGCTGCTTATGCTCCTGGTAGAGCATTATGATTGATACTCTTTTATTCTTCAAAACCCTTAGATATAGTTTCATCCTTTCTCAGCCAGCCTTTTAGCAGAAGCTTGTCTAACTAGGAGGAAGAAGAATTTAATAGGCCCTGAGTAACAGGAAGTTAGAGTAAACTCAAGAAAACCATGAGGATAAAGGAAGGAGTTTATATTGCCAGGATAGAATTTAAGTTAGAGTTGTTAAAGAACTTCTGGGCTGGGAGTCATTTGATTGAAAGAAATTACTAAAGAATGTGAAAGAATCCTTGGCTTTGCAGATTTTTAAAAAACTGAAAAAACAACTCTGGCTTTTACATAGTTTATTATTATTGACATATATTTATTATTATGAGACTCTGACATATATTTATTATTTATTATTATGAGACTCTTCAGAAATAACAGTGTGGATTGGCTGACCTCAGTTCTGTCTCAGCTCATACTTTCGAAATGCAAGTGGGTAGAATTGAGATGTCATTTTAAAAAACTAATTGATTAATCCCCTGTTTAACTGGGTAGTTTCTTTTTATCTTTTGTTTTTTGAATGTTTCTGCTTCATTACTGTTGTTAATTTTAAAAAATAAGCACATTTATATCTTTTTCCATTTCTTGGAAATGATGCTATGCCCCTTTCCTTTTTCAGGCATACCCGGATGGCAGTAGCAAAGAGAAGAGAAGAGCAGCCATCGCCCAGGCCTTAGCTGGGGAAGTCAGCGTGGTGCCTCCATCTCGTCTCATGGCATTGCTGGGTCAGGTAATTAAAGTCTTTGGAACTGAAATTCCTGTGAACTCCTGGTAATGTTTCGTGTGTATAAACTCTATGTATGAGCTAAAGAAATTAACCTAAGAACTGGGAACTATCTATAGAACTGCTTGTACAGATAGCTGTGCCATGCCACATTCATCTTTCCTGGGAGTGGTAGTGCAGATTAGTGGTTAAGGGCATACACTCTGGAGACAGATTTAGAGTAACAATAAAATTTATTGTCCTGTCTTGACATTGTTGATCATCGTGTCAGAACACTGGAACAAATATTTGCCATGGTTAGAATCTGAGCTCTCTCACTTACCAGCTATGCAGTATTGGACACATTACCTAACTTTTTTGATCCCATTTACTCATCATGGTGTTGTACTAAGGATTAAATGAGATAAAATGTACTTAAAGCAATTGTATATTGACTGGCACCTTGTTAAATACGCAGTAAATGGTAGCTGCCAGTGGTGTTTCTTTTTTATTTTTTTAAGCAGTAGTAGTAGTAGTAGCATTGTCATTATTATTTCTAAAGCTATCTAGAGTGATGGATGTTACATAAATAGCAGAGTTACAAGTCATTAATAGAGATGTAAATATCCTGTTTACACTCAATTTGCATTTTGAAAGGGGCCAAAAAGCTACTGTTAGAGGCTTACAGTGTGTCTGAAATTCAAAAATAAGCTGCTTTATTTCTTAATTTACTTTTTATCGAAGTGATAGATGGGTATAATTGAAGTAGTACCTCAGGGTTTTTAGAGCTTCCTTGGTGGCTCAAATGGTAAAGAATATGGCAGGCCACAGTTCATGGGGCCGCAGAGTCAGATACGACTGAGTGACTAACACTTTGACTTCTCGGGGCTTTTAGTGAGAAAATAGTTCCATCTGCCGTTTTCCACCTTCTTACTTCCCACAACCATTTTTAACTCTGGCATTTACCTTTGTAGCTGAATATCATGCTTATAATGTCATAGTTTGATTTTTTTTTAGAAAAAGTTTTAAACATTAACTGTTGACTTTAGTGGAAGTTGATTTCTCACTTACCTGTTCCCCACAACATGCACACATTCTTCTTTCTCTGGGTTTTCAGTACAGTTATATGACAACTTTTGGTTAAATCATTTCAATGTTTACATTATCTTTACATCAATATTGCTCATAGACAAAAAAATAACTAATTTCTTACGTAATTTTGATGATTCTTTGCAGCAATTGCTTAATTTCTTTCTTTTGCCTAGTTTTCTGTGTAACTTTTGCTTCTTCATCCTGTATCATTCCAATAAGTGTAAGAATTCTCTCTTTCCCCCTGCTTGCTGATATTTTCCCTGAGGCCCTTCTCTATCTTGTTCTCATGGTTTTCTGCATAGTGATTGTACTGGGAGTTCTTTCATCTTCATATTGAGAGTTTTGGGTCATATTTTTCAGAAATATGTTTTCCTTCTCATAGTTTAGAACCTTGTTTTAATGGAGTACTTCTGGTAACTTCCTAAGAAAGGGTACACAGGGGTAAATTTTTGAGAGTTTGCTTGTGTAAGCAATGTCTCTTACCTCTTTTTTTTTTTTTGAAGGTTTTAATTGTTTATTCTGAAATACAAGAAAAGTCATAAGAATCCTACCACCCAGAGTTTACATATGCATGTTAACAAATTGTTTTGTTTCATAGAATTTGTGCATCTTTTTTAATGTATATATGAAATATTTTTAATGTTAAGGTCTAATAAAAAAACTTTTTTTTACTATAGTTAAGAGGTAGTCACATTCAGAATTTCTACAGAAGATAATATCAGGAGAGGCCATGTGTACATTCATTCTACAAGTATTAAGCACCCGATATGTGCCAGGCATTGTTTAGATACTTGTGATATATCCATGAAATAAAGATGTTTTTCTTGGAGGAGTTTATATTCTTGTAGCAAAGACGGACACTAAATAGTAAACAGCATTTAGTAAATTATGGTATGATAGAAAGTAATGACTGTTGTGCTTAGTCGCTCAGTTGTGTCCAACTCTCTGTGGCCCCATGGACTAGCCCGCCAGGCTCCTCTGTCCATGAGATTATCCAGGCAAGAACACTGGAGTGGCTTTCCATGCTGTCCTCCAAGGTATCTTCCCAACCCAGGGATCGAACCCAGGTCTCCTGCATTACAGCCAGATTCTTCACTGTCTGAGTCACAAGGGAAGCCCAACAATTATTAGGATAAATTAAGAAACTTACAGGAGATTAGGAGAAGTGAGGCATGGTAAGTACATAGGCAGGTTGCAGATGTTTGCCAGGGGAGAGTGTTCAGTTCAGTTCAGTCGTTCCGTCGTGTCCAACTCTTTGCAACCCGATGGTCTGCAGCACGCCAGGCCTTCCTGTCCATCACCGACTCCTGGAGTTTACTCAAACTCATATCTGTTGAGTCGGTGATGTCATCCAACCATCTCGTCCTCTGTCATCCCCTTCTCCTCCCGCCCTCAATCTTTCTCAGCATCAGGGTCTTTTCAAATGTCAGTTCTTCGCATCAGGTGGCCAAAGTACTGGCGTTTCAGCTTCAGCATCAGTCCTTCAATGAATATTCAGGACTGATTTCCTTTAGGATGGACTGATTGGATCTCCTTGCAGTCCAAGGGACTCGCAAGTGTCTTCTCCAGCACCATAGTTCAAAAGTATCAATTTTTCGGCATTCAGTTTCTTTATAGTCCAACCCTCACATCCATACATGACTACTAGAAAAACCATATCTTTGACTAGACGTACCTTTGTTGGCAGAGTAATGACTCTGCTTGTTAATATGCTGTCTAGGTTGGTCATAACTTTTTTCCCAAGGCTCAAGTGTCTTTTAATTTCATGGCTGCAGTCAACATCTGCAGTGATTTTGGAGCCCCCCAAAATAAAATCTGTCGCTGTTTCCATTGTTTCCTTATATATTTGCCATGAAGTAATGGGACCAGATGCCATGATCTTAGTTTTCTGAATGTTGAATTTTAAGCCAACTTTTTCACGCTTCTCTTTCACTTTTCATCAAGAGGCTCTTTAGTTCTTCTTCATTTTCTGCCGTAAGGGTGGTGTCATCTACATATCTGAGGTTATCGATATTTCTCCTGGCAATTTTGATTCCAGCTTGTGCTTCATCCAGCCCAGCGTTTCTCATGATGTACTCTGCATAGAAGTTAAAATAAGCAGGGTGACAATATACAGCCTTGACATACTCCTTTTCCTATTTGGAACCAGTCTGTTGTTCCATGTCCAGTTCTAACTGTTGCTTCCTGACCTGCATACAGATTTCTCAAGAGGCAGGTCAGATGGTCTGGTATTCCCATCTCTTTCAGAATTTTCCACAGTTTATTGTGATTCACACAGTCAAAGGCTTTGGCATAGTCAATAAAGCAGAAGTAGATGTTTTTCTGACATCTCTTGCTTTTCGATGACCCAACGGATGTTGGCAATTTGATCTCTGGTTCCTCTGCCTTCTCTAAAACCAGCCTGAACATCTGGAAGTTCATGGTTCACGTATTGCTGAAGCCTGGCTTGGTGAATTTTGATGATTGCTTTACTAGTGTGTGAGATGAGTGCAATTATGCAGTAGTTTGATCATTCTTTGGCATTGCCTTTCTTAGGGATTGGAATTAAAACTGACCTTTTCCAGTCCTGTGGCCACTGCTGAGTTTTCCAAATTTGCTGGCATATTGAGTGTAGCACTTTCACAGCATCATCTTTTAGGATTTGAAATAGCTCCACTGGAATTCCATCACCTCCACTAGCTTTGTTCGTAGTGATGCTTTCTAAGGCCCACTTGACTTGACATTCCAGGATGTCTGGCTCTAGGTCAGTAATCACACCATCGTGATTATCTGGGTCGTGAAGATCTTTTTTGTACAGTTCTTCTGTGTATTCTTGCCACCTCTTCTTAATATCTTCTGCTTCTGTTAAGTGCATACTATTTCTGTCCTTAGTTGTGCCCATCTTTGCATGAAGTTTTCCCTTGGTATCTCTAATTTTCTTGAAGAGATCTCTAGTCTTTCCCATTCTGTTGTTTTCCTCTATTTCTTTGCACTGATCACTGAAGAAGGATTTCTTATCTCTCCTTGCTATTCTTTGGAACTCTGCATTCAAATGGGTGTATTTTTCCTTTTCTCCTTTGCCTTTCATTTCTCTTCTTTTCACAGGTATTTGTAAGGCCTCCTCAGACAACCATTTTGCCTTTTTGCATTTCTTTTTCTTGGGGGTGGTCTTGATCCCTGCATCCTGTATAATGTCATGAAGCTCTGTCCATAGTTCTTCAGGCACTCTGTCTATCAGATCTAATCCCTTGAGTCTATTTGTCACTTCCAGTGTATAATCCTAAGGGATTTGATTTAGGTCATACCTGAATGGTCTGGTGGTTTTCCTTATTTTCTTCAATTGAAGTCTGAATTTGGCAATAAGGAGTTCATGAACTGAGCCACAGTCAGCTCCCAGTCTTGTTTTTGCTGACTGTATAGAGCTTCTCTATCTTTGGCTGCAAAGGATATACTCAGTCTGATTTTGGTATTGACCAGCTGGTGATGTCTGTATGTAGAATCTTCTTTTGTGTTGTTGGAAGAGGGTGTTTGCTATGACTAGTGCCTTCTCTTGGCAAAACTGTATCAGCCTTTGCCCTGCTTCATTCTGTACTCCAAGGCCAAAGTTGCCTGTTACTCCAGATATTTCTTAACTTCCTACTTTTGCATTCCAGCCCCCTGTAATGAAAAGGACATGTTTTTTGGGTGTTAGTTCTACAAAGTCTTAATAGGTCTTCATAGAACCATTCAACTTCAGCTTCTTCAGCGTTACTGGTTGGAGCATAGACTTGGATTACTGTAATATTGAATGGTTTGCGTTGGAAATGAACAGAAATCGTTCTGTCATTTTTGAGATTGCATCCAAGTGCTGCATTTCGGACTCTCTTGTTGACTATGATGGCTGCTCCATTTCTTCTAAAGGAGTCTTGCCCACAGTAGTAGATATAAAAGTCATCTGAGTTAAATTCACCCATTGCAGTCCATTTTAGTTCACTGATTCCTAAAATGTCGATGTTTACTCTTCCCGTCTCCTGTTTGACCACTTCCAATTTGCCTTGATTCATGGACCTAACATTCCAGGTTCCTATGCAATATTGCTCTTTACAGCATCGAACTTTACTTCCATTATCAGTCACATCCACAATTGGGTGTTGTTTTTGCTTTAGTTCCATCTCTTCATTCTTTCTGGAGTTATTTCTCCACTGATCTCCAGTAGCACATTGGGCACCTGCCAACCTGGAGAGTTCATCTTTCAGTGTCCTATCTTTTTGCCTTTTCATACTGTTCATGGGTTCTCAAGACGAGAATTCTGAAGTGGTTTGCCATTCATTGCCTTCTCAGTTCTTGTTAGAACTCTACACCATACCTGTCCATCTTGGGTGGCCCTACACGGCATGGCTCATAGTTTAATTGAGTTAGACAAGCCTGTGGTCCATGTGATCAGATTGGTTAGTTTTCTGTGATTGTGGTTTTCAGTCTGTCTGCCCTCTGATGGAGAAGGATAAGAGGTTTATGGAAGCTTCCTGATGGGAGAGACTGACTGAGGGGGAAACTGGGTCTTGTTCTGATGGGCAGGGCCATGCTCAGTAAATCTTTAATCCAATTTTCTGTTGATGGGTGGGGATGTGTTAAGAACACAACAGGAACAGAGCCTTGCTGCTATGTCGCTTCAGTCTCTGTGCGACCCCATAGATGGCAGCCCACCAGGCTCCCCTGTCCCTGGGATTCTCCAGGAAGAACACTGGAGTGGGTTGCCATTTCCTTCTCCAATGCATGAAAATGAAAAGTGAAAGTGAAGTTGCTCAGTCGTGTCCAGCCCTCAGCGACCCCATGGACTGCAACCTTCCAGGCTCCTCCGTCCGTGGGATTTTCCAGGCGAGAGTACTGGAGCGGGGTGCCATTGCCTTCTCCGAACAGAGGCTTAGGGTAATGTTTTAAAGAAAGTTATCACTGGTGGGAATGGCATAATTTGATCTGGTGCCCCATACTCTTCCACCATTAATATGGCTAAATTTCATGCCTAGCTCCCAAACTGTGTAGGCAGCGAGAGCATGCTCCATTTGTTGAGAAATTATGCAGAAACTAAAGGAGGGGGTGGGGATGGGATAATGGGTAAGGTAGTTGGTTCATTATTCAGTCAGTCTGTAGTTCTTACACATAGAAATTGAGTCCCCCAAAATAGGAAAACTAGGATGATAGTGCAAGTTACTTTTTTCCTGAATTGTTTTTATTGTTGTTGGTGTGTTAAATCGAAGCATAGTTGATTTTACATTGATGTGTTATTTTCAGGTTGTGGCAAAGTGATGCTGTTTTCTTTTTCTCTCCTTCCCTCCCGCCCTCCCTGTTTCCCCCTCTCTCTCGTTCTCTCTCTATATATTTATATATATGTGTATATACATATATAACTGAATATGTATAATTTTTAGATTTTTTTTCTATTATGGGTCATTATAAGATGAAGATATTAAATACAGTTCTCTGTGCTATACAGTGGGTCTCTATTCAAGTTTTAAAACTGTTTTCCTCCCTATTGTGTCCCTACTTTCTTTGAGTTCCTTTTTTTCTACCTGTTTGTTTTAGTGCCAGTGTTAAAAAAAAAAAAACTTTCCTCAGATTTCAGAGTGAAGCACCGAAAAGCTGGGAACTGTGTGGGAAGGGATGGAAGGTGGAGTTTGAGAATTGATAAGACTGAGTGAAGCTTCTCTTGGACTGATCAACTTTTCCAGAGTATTCCTCTAGTTTCCTGCCTGGGGGTGGAGGTTAAGAGAAATCTCCCTGTTTAGCATGCAAGCCTGCTCTTAATCCCCCTGTTTTCGTGTAGCTTTTTACTTACACTCTGCCCCTCAGCTCTGCCTTTTTCCGTAGCCCAGGATCTCAGCTTTTCCAGAAAATCGACCATGCAGTTTCTCTTGAGGCTTGGGCAAGGCAGTCGCCTGTTGCATAGGGTTGAGATCGGTTCTGGATGCTAACTGCTCTTTATTCAGATTTTATCATTGCCACATGCCCTGCCTTGTCCTTGAGGGGATGTGTGGTGCCTTCAATTCCTAAGCTTTTTTGGAATTTGCAGGGTAGTTTGGCTTACTGCTTATGGCTTCTTCATTCCCACCTTGCGTAATTAGGTTTCATTTTTATCTGTTCTTCTTGGTTTCCAAGCTGGTCCATTCTCTTTGCGGCTTCTTAAATTTAACGTTTTTCTTCTGCTGTTACTTTTTTCATTCTCTGTGTCTTTTGGGGTTATGTACCTTTTTTATTCCTTTATTATTGTCACTTCAAGTGGGGTTTCTAGAAAGAGTGGAAATAAACTCATGTTGTCCTCCACATTTAATTGGTTAGATACGAGGAGTGAGTGAGGCTTTCATTCTGGGTGCTCTTTTAGGATTCTGGCTTCACTGACTTGGTAGAGAATATAAAAAGAAGGGCAAGTTTGTTAGGATGGAATAAGAGACTGGATGAAGCAGACCATCAGTTTGGGATGTACTAATTTTGAAGTTCCTATCAGACATACAAGTGGAGATGTCCAGTGTATGTGCTGGGATTTGTGACTCTGAACTTCAACTTTGAGGTTTTGGCTATGGCTATAGATTTGGAAATTGCAGTGGTAATTGAAGCCATATATGAAAATATGACTACCTAGGAAAAGCAGGTAGACTAAGAAGAGTAAAAATTTGAGAAGAAAGCCATAGAGAACACTTAAAGTCCATAGGATAAACAGACGGGAACAACCAGAGAGATGAAAAGGGAAACCAAGAAGAATAGGGTTAGAAAAAGCAATAGGAGTTTCAAGCAGATGAGAGGTTATTGTAGTTGAGAGCAGCCAAGAGCATGGAGAAGATTAGGGTCACAAAGGGAGTCTGGTTTTGGTCACAGGGATATCTGAGGTGCGCTTCCAGTGGAAAGATGGGGACAGAAGCTATGTTATAGCAAGTTAGAAGCAAATTAACTGAGGTGTGAAGACAGCAAGTATAGGTGACTTATGAAGGTTGGTAGTTAAAAGAAGGAGATGAGGGTAATGTAGAAGGAAGAGGGCCATAGTAGCTGAAAAGCAGAGGGTAAGAGAGGGGTTTTTGTTTTTTCCTTTAAAAGATGGGAGTGATTTGAAACTGCTGTAGACTAAAGGTAAAGAGTGCAGAGAGTACCCATTGATTGGAGATAAGTCAAGTCTTCTGGTCATTACAGTAAAATATGAAAAATAAGCAAAATATGGACTTTGAAAAGAAAAAAACTGTAGAAACATTAAATATTTCAACTATAGTGGTTAAAGAATTAAATTGAAAATTTAGTAAATTTGTGAGATATAAAATATTCAGAAGTTGATTGCGTTTCTGTATATCAGCACTAGCCAGTTCAAATATTCAGTGAAAACAGAGTTCTTGTTTATACAATATAAAAATTCTAGCCCTAACTTTGTGGGAAAAAAATGATTTCCTTTTTTTAAAAAAGGAGAATCCTTTCAAAGCTTCCAGGAGAAATAAATTTGAGAAGATGATAAAACATTGATTTTCTTGGATAGGACTGACGGTTGATACCAGTTCACAATAGGTTTAGAAATGTATCACAAAGATTCTAGTATTCATCTGGAAATATAAACTTAGAGAAGTATATTCATCGAAGAAATTTTGGGAAGAAGAATGTTGAACATATTAGCCCTAGAAATAGTGAAGCGTTTAACAGAGGTTCGTAGTTTAAATCATTTTGATAGTTAGCATCCAGTGCAACAGCACAAGAAATTGACCCTATTATTTATCAGAATTCAGTAGATGGTAATGAGACTGTCAGAGAATCTACGGACAGGAAGAATTATTTAGCGTATGGTATTGGGGCCCCTACTTTAGAATAGGGGAGAAATGTCAGATCAGAGTCCTCTCTCATATTTTATAATCATAATTTCAGATATATATTTTAAGAATATAGATCAAGTTAGGTAGTGATGTATCAGACCTCCTATTACAGGACTTCCTGTTATTAGGGAGTAGACACCAAGGTTAATGTCAACAAATTTCATTACTTGAGAGTTTAACTTAGATGAAACCTTTAAAAGCTATAATAAATAAATAGGTAGATTGGGAAAAAAAATTCTTTTTGGGAAATACGAAGATACAATATCTTGATCACATTAAAAAGCTTACAAATTGATAAAAAAAAATGTGAGCCAACAGTAGATAAGTGAACAAAGAGCATGAGTAAACAGTTAACAGAAGAAGTATATGTCATTAACAAACATGTATTAATAGAAAAGGTCAGACTAATCAGAGAATTTACTAAAGTAGGGCATAATTTCCCACTCGTTAGAGTTTTTAAATGACATCCAAAATTATTGAGTTTTGTTGATATAACAGGGAAAAGAGAATAAACACTGATCATGTCCCTGTGTTATGTAACATATATTGTTTCATCCTTTCATCAACTCTAGGAATTAGGCTTTTTTCTGGACTTTTAGTTGGCAAATTAGGGATTCAGAATAGCTTAGTTGACAAACTAGGGCCGTCTGTCTCCAAAGTCCATGGTTTTTCCATTCCCTATAATGCAGTTGTGATTGCTATTGTAGTTGTGGTTTTTTGGGAAAACATTTTGGTAGTGTGTCTAAAGAGCCTTAGCCATTTGTGTTCTTTTTTCAATTCAGTAATTTCTGTTCTAGGAATCTATTCTGGGGGGGGGGAATATCCTGATAATAGAAAAAGCCTTACATCCAGGGCTATTCATTGCAGCATTATTTAGATGAGTGCAAAAATTAGAAGCAATGTAAATGTCCATTAATATATTAAATAAGCTATGAAACATCCACTAGTAGAGAATATAATGTTAGAATAGAAAAAGTTTGTTTGTTATGTCATAGCATGATATAATGATAGGTGAAAACAGGGTATAAAATTTTACGTAAGGTATAATTACAGCTATATAAATTAAACATGTTGGGGGGAAATACTAAAAGGTAACATATGCAGTGCTAATTGTAGCTGTGTTTGGATGTTGGGAACTATGGGAAATTTTTGTTTTTCAAATTTTATTTATAATAGGAGTCACATCTATTAAGAAAATGGCTGTAGAAACTTGGACCCATTGGCTCTGAGAATCCCCTTCCACCTTGAGATCAACCTCTGGTCCTAGAACACACAGAATAGCCCAGGCTGTGTTGTGTTTGGATGGCCAGAGATGGTGGGTCTGGATAACTCATATTTCCTGTGAACCTCACCCTTTCAGGCTTTGAGTAATCAGGACTAGGTTTTAAAAGCACCCAAGTGGATTTCTTTTCTCATAGGCATTGAAGTGGCAGCAGCACCAAGGATTGCTTCCTCCTGGCATGACCATAGATTTGTTCAGAGGCAAAGCAGCTGTCAAAGATGTAGAAGAAGAAAAGTTTCCTACACAGCTGAGCAGGCATATTAAGGTAGGATCCTTCGACCGCCCAGTTGGTAATCACTTGTTGGGAACTCAGTGTACGCTTGCTCAGCCTGGCCCTGTGCCAGTAGCTTGGGTTGGGGAGTGGAAGTCATTCTTCAGCTCTGACAACATTCATGGTTACTGCTAGTGACCACTGAGGTCCCCCTGTGGCCTGGCAGTGGCACACCTCAGCTGCATTACCAAGTGGACATTCATTGGATGTTGACCCATCATCTGCCCTTGGACTTTCTCCCAGGAATCCTGCATTTGGAAAAATGCTTTAGCTCTCAGGTTAAGCCTGGGACTAAAAACCATGAACTCTGTTACATAATTTTCCTGTTCAACATTTGTGTTTTTGCCTGCTATATGTTTGGCAAAGGACCAGGCCTGGATTGGAAAGTGGGCTTCAGTGGTGTTTGAGGAAAATAATTTTATCATCTTAATGGCTGGTACTTGGTGTTTTTTTGCGTTTTTTTTTTTTTTTTTTCTTTCTGAGACTTTTCTAGTAAAAAGCATAATGAAGTAATTGTTGCAGTTCCCAGAATTATAACTGTATTTACTACTTCGCCATCTCCTTTTTATTCCTTTTTATTACAATTTCTTTTTGGATTTGTGCTCTGATTGAGTTTATAGATTTAAAAGTATTTCATAACATCTTTGGCTTAGTATTTTGAATTTGTCTTTTCTGGATTATATGTTATGACTTGCATATAAAGATAGTTTTGAGCAGCACTTTTATTTACCTTGGCAAAACCCTGCGACAAATAGAAATCCATTAAATTATGCTGCTGGACGAAGATTTTCTGTTTTAAACACTTCCTTTTGGGGCATTTAAAATGAGACTCATAATAGAGCTTTTCTCTGTTCTCATCTGTCTAATGTACTGTAGTTTCCATCTGTTAATGGCAAAATCAATGCTGATAAATGCTCCAGATACATTTCCCAAGCATTTCTATCGGCTCTAATTAGTTCTCTTAGAGTTAGTCACACGTTATCTCTTGTTTAGATGAAGGTCATGAAAAGAAACAGTGATAAAAAATTTGTTTAAAAAATAGTGTAGAAAAACAACCATTTATTTTGAAAAAATGAATTTTTCCCCCAGATTAAAAAAAAAATAGGAACATATGGCATACTAAGTGTGAAAATCATGTTAACAGTGACTGATTCTGGTAAAAACTTACTGTTTGAGTTAACAGGATTATTTGTTTTAAGTCCCTTGCTAAAATAGTTTTTTTTTGTTTTTCTTTGGAAATACCAATGTCATTAAAAAAAAAATCAAATTAGTTTCAGTGGTGAACCTCAGTGTTAAACTGGTTGGAGAGAATATATCAAGCATTTCTTTGTGTCTGGGTACAGAAACACCCTTCCAAACTCCATAATATAGGCTGGCTATGACTCTGTGCTAGGGCCGAGCTCTCAAAAGATTAAAATGGGAACTGTTTTAAGGCCACTAGATAAAAATGCATCTGTTTCATTGTTTCATTTGAAACAGTTTGGTCAGAAATCACATGTGGAGTGTGCTCGATTTTCTCCAGATGGTCAATATCTGGTTACTGGGTCTGTTGACGGATTCATTGAAGTATGGAACTTTACGACTGGAAAAATCAGAAAGGTAAATATTTTAAATATATTAATTTTTCTAGTAGGAGAATTATCTGTTATTGTTTTTAAGTTATCTGTTATAGTTACAATTTAAATTTACTTTTTGAATGGGTAAGATGTACATCTGATAAAACATTTTCTAAAACAGAACAGTTATTCAGTAAAGGCTCTTGTTCCCCACTTTTGTCCCTCAGCCAGTCAGTTCCCTTCTTTGGTGCACCCAGAGTTACCACTTTCTTGTGTAATCTTTATGGAATATTCTATGTGTATATGTAAGCAGTTGCTTATTGTTTGTAGTCTAACCTTTTAGTAGTACTAATTGCATTCCTCTCATCATGAATGAAGTGGAATATCTTTATATGTGAAAAGCCACCAGTATTTCCTAGTCTGTGAAGTCTGTACATATCCTTTGCCCATTTCTCTTTTGGACTACTTCTTACTGATTTGTAAGAGCTCTTTGTAGTTTGAGGAAATCAACTTTGGTAATATGCATTGCAAATATTTTTCAGCTTTGACTTTTGTCTTTTGACTTAATGTATGGTTTTGCTTTATACAGGTAACAGTTTTTTGTATCATCATATTTTATCCATCTTTTTTCCCATGATTTATTCAAATACTTCTGTGTTTCTTTTTGTGTTTAATTTTTGATCCATCTGGCATTTGATTAGGGTGATAAAATTGGCATAGATCCAGCTTAACTTTCCCAAATAGCTACTTAGTGACTAACCACTGATTTAAAATGTAATCTTTATGATAGAGTACTAAATTCCACTCCATGTGTAGTGGATTTATGAGTGGTTTTCACTTTCTACATTGTATAATTCTTTACAGTTTGCCTTTTTTTTTTTTAAACCATGAAACAGCCTCACTTTATAATTAGAAAAAATAAAGATATTTCATTATGAACAGTAATGGATGATAAAAGAAAAATATCAAATACAATAATCAATACATGATTTTAGGAAAGGTAGGTGACTACAGAAAAATGTTTCTCATGTCATACCGTTAAATAAATTCAGATTTATTAAAGATGTACAGTATGAAACTGTAGGGGAATTTTGCTGAGAAAGGATTAGTAAGCAAAAGATGTAAGCTGTTACATTTGTATTTTTTATAATACTTATTTGAATTGTGTAAAAAAGGTACTCCCAGTGTTATCAGTTGTTCATCAGGATAATGTGCATGACACTGCTATTTGCTTTGGAGATTTAATCAGCAGTCTACCGTCCTGCTTCCAGTAAGTTTGTAGAGACCTGGGATAACTGGTGTTTTTGTGATATTTTGATAATTGCTTATCATTGTTTCCTTTAGGATCTTAAGTACCAGGCACAGGATAACTTTATGATGATGGATGATGCTGTTCTCTGTATGTGCTTCAGCAGAGATACAGAAATGTTAGCAACTGGTGCCCAAGATGGAAAAATCAAGGTATGAATTAGAGGCATGAACTCTTATATGTAGACATTTTGAGAGTTCTGTGACAAGTTAGTCCCTAATAGGGTTTTTTTTACCTACTCTTTATTGAGCATCAACTTTATGCTAGTCACTTTAGTTTTTCTTATTTAATCCCAATAATAACTCTGCTTACAGAGGCCCAGTAATTTAAAGTCACACAGTTGGTAATAGATTTGGGACTTCAGATCTGCTCGTGCCCTTTCTGCTGTGCCACCATAGCTTACCTTATTTGGTGTGTTTTGCTTTGGGGTGGTGGTCTGCAAATGCTTAGCAGTGATCAGCTGTGGCTTGTATTTAATTGCTGGTCAAATACCCTGGGCTAGATAAAATACAGAAATGGTCTCTGCTAAGTGAACTTAGAGTCTAAATTTTTGCTTTAATAATTTAAAAGGAAAGAGGTTTAAGTTTCAGAGGATTCAAGTTGTCATTGTACTTTGAGAACCTGACATATCATATTCAGCCATTGGCATGCATTTTTAATGCTGTTTTTAGTACCTTAGTGAGCCTTGTATTTTGCCTGGCTCTGCAGGGTAGGAGTGGGACATGGGACACTGTATTTATAAGTTTTTACTATTCTTCTTTTTAAAAAAATAAAGGTATGGAAGATTCAGAGTGGACAGTGTTTAAGGAGATTTGAAAGGGCACACAGCAAAGGTGTCACCTGTCTAAGCTTCTCTAAGGATAGCAGTCAGATCCTTAGTGCCTCTTTTGACCAGACAATTAGGTAAGTAAGAATCTCCAAATTGCCCTCACTTTTGTTTGATATGATGAAACTTCAGAGGGAGGTAGTAGTTAGTGATTTCTGTGTTTTCACCAGGATTCCTTTATATGGACAGTGAGGGAATAAATGAGTAATAAATACATGTGAGACCTTATTTCCCCAAAATACAGCTGACACAGTGCTATTGTGTCGTCCATTTGGGTCTCTACCCAGAAGAGAGATCAGAAGGGGATTTTAGCACCGCTTCGTGTTTCTCAAAGTGTGGTCTATGGACCCACCTGCATCAGAGTCACCTTAGAGAGCATGTGACAAATACAGATTCCTCGGACCCAGTAGAGACCTAGAAGTCTGTCACTGAACAGAAGCTTGTGGTATCAATAGCATATTTTTTTCCAGTCTCTCTGCAAAGCTTTGTTTTTGTTTTTGTTTGATTGTTAGACATAAGGAAAATACTACTCCATACATAATTGTGTAGTCCCTGTTCTTAATACTTTAACATGAGCTTCTGTAATTCATCTAAAATGCTTTCAACACTTGGTTCCAACCACAGTATATAGGATATTAATTGCTCTTTTCATTTGCTTTTATTTGTGATAGAATTCATGGTTTAAAATCTGGAAAAACCCTGAAGGAATTCCGTGGCCATTCCTCCTTTGTTAATGAAGCCACGTTTACACAGGATGGACATTATATTATCAGTGCATCCTCTGATGGCACTGTAAAGGTTAAGTATTTGCTACTGATGTTATTTGGGGTGTCTATTCCATTTTTTCTGTTTTGCCCTTTGAGGAGTTTTCAGTGGTGATAAGGTGAAAGTTATGGTGGCTAAACCTCTTTACACTGTATTTTAGCCATAATTGAGATCTGTGACAATAATCATAGTCTGCGGGTAATTCCTGTTGGCCTAGGACCTCAAATCTCAAACCTACAGGCTATATGATATGTAGGAAAAGGTGTAGAGTTCTAAACTTAAGTCAACTCCTGTTTACAGGACTTTGTGACTTTGCCACAAAGTCAAATGGCCTTGCCTGCAACAGTCAAATTCACGAAGGGCTCAGTGGCAGAATAAATAGGTCTCTTTTATTGCACAGCTTCACCCCACACCCAGCCCCCCACGTTAGGACCTTTCTGATAGCATTAATGAGGAATAAGATGGGTGTAGAGTAGAACTAAGTCCTCTTAGTTACTTGCTATCTTCATCTCTCAGCTGAAAGTAATAGATCTTCAGTTTTAAGAGATTTAGTTATTTCAAGAGAGGGCATCATTTCCTAGAAAAGATGGGCAATCCAAATTGAAAATTGCTAGAGATCTTTGAGACACTCCATTTACATTGTACATCTGCTTTTGAATTGCCTTTTGTAAGTGAATGTTCTCTGGCAGAAGACCTAAACATCCTAACACAGATCCCTAACAGTCAGACCCCTTTCTGTGATGGCTTGGGAATTGAACCAGAAATTTGAAGGTAGGAGATGTACCCTTCCTCAGGATGGAACAGAAATACAGAGTTCTTGGTGCTTTAGTCATGGGGTTTGCCCTATCTGTGCTGTGAATATGGGCCTTACAGCCTATAGGACTGTGAGGTGGCTTGTACAGGTCTCTTTGTTTTGTAGTCTTTACCTTTAGTTTTTTGCAGTAGGTGGGGTAAAATATCTCACTGACTTTTTGGACAGAAAACTCTAGAAGTCCCTTGATCACCGAAATGTTCATTTCTCCCCTAGGTCGCTGGGCTTTAGAGAGGCAATTGGGGGAGATGATAACAGTATTTATTAAGGAAATAAATATTGAGACAACTAGTGGGGCAGCTATTTCCTCCTTTTTCTAGGTATTTATTCAACATCCATTTTGTGCTAGGCTTCATTGAAGGCACAGGAGAAACACAGCATAGTCATGCCTTTGAGGTTTTTATATCATCACTACTCATGATGTGAGTAGTGTCCAGACACAGGCAACAGTTGGTTCATCCCTTCTCTAAGCATGTCTCAGATTTCAGTAACTATGATGTCTGATTATCTGCGTCAGTTCATAATAGTTCAGAAGGGCAAGGTAAAAAGCATTAGGGTGGAGAACTATTAGAAGAGGTATTGGACTGGGAGAGGTCATACAGGTGGCCAAGAGTAGCCTCCGCTTCATGGATCCTCGCTTGTGGCTGTTGACATTGTGACTTCTGTGGAGTGGTTCTCAGTACAAACTGAATCATTTGTGGAGCTTTTAAAAAAATAAAGCTACATACATCCCACCCTAGACCCACCAAATTTGAATCTCAGCATCCTGAGTATACAAATCTAAAAAACCCTCATTTCATTTTGATGTCCAGAGACCGGGTAGCTTTCTGGTTGTTTATGACAGTAGCATTGTTGACACATAGCTAATTTCAAAGTTAGGAAGCTTGTTAGCCAAGGGAAATTTTGTAGGAAAAGAGCATAAATTTTAAGAGTTTTATTATTTAGCTTTCTAATTTTTTGTTATTTTTATCAGTTAATCAGCAAATAGAGGAGTTCTTTTGTATATGGCAATGCTAGGTATTTGGACTGTAAGCAGCTTTTTTTTTTTTTTAAGTCCTTTTTTTTCTTTTAAAGTAACTTAATTTTCAACCCCCAGACTTTAGAAATTGCTGCACTTCCCCCCCCTTAAATGTTTATGCCTTATGTTTCGGTGTTGTAGATCTGGAACATGAAGACCACAGAATGTTCAAATACCTTTAAATCCTTGGGCAGCACTGCTGGGACAGACATCACTGTCAACAGTGTGATCCTGCTTCCTAAAAACCCAGAGCACTTTGTGGTTTGCAACAGATCCAACACAGTGGTCATCATGAACATGCAGGGACAGGTGAGTGCTCAGACTGTGCCTTTCCTTGGGCCCTGTGGGCAGTTCCCTAGTCAGAGACACTTGGTCCTACACTTTCAGTGAAGTATCAGCTATCAGTTCACCACTCAGAAAACCAGATACACTGTTTTTTAGACACTTATTTAAATTTTAAATTCTACTGTCTACAAAGCATCTTTCTGGCATCTCAAAAGTTAGCTCCTTTCCCTGGAATGTTTGTATACTATGGTCTTTCTTTTGCATCCTTTGGATAAATTAAATTCTCTCTTTTTTTTAGTTTGTTTTTTTGGCTGCTCTGGGTCTTCGTTGCTGCATGTAGGCTTTTTCTAGTTGTGGCGAGCAGGGGCTACTCTCCAGTTGAAGTGCATAGGATTCTCATTGTGGTGGCTTCTTGCTGTGGAGCGCAGGCTCGAGCAGCCGAGCTTTAGTTGTTGCCGCTCACAGGCTATGCAGCAAGGTCTCAGTAGTTGTGGCACACAGGCGTAGTTGCCCCTTGGCATGTGGGATTGAACCTGTGTCCCCTGCAGGTGGCAGGGGATTCTTAACCACTGGATCACCAGGGAAGTCCCCTGGTTTGTCTTTAAACCTTCTTCAGAACCTCACTGAAGATTTTAAGGTATAACAGTCCCTCTGAGGGAAGGAGACATAGTACGTGGATTAAGAGTTTGGGATATCTGTTAGCTACCACATGATCTAAGGTGGAACTCCAGTAGAAGAGCAACAGTGTCTTCATGATGTGTGTTCGTAATCAGAACACCTGCTGGTTCCCAAAGAACCTCACTTTTGTAGCCCCAGGGACATGAGGAGTATCAAAGTTGAGGTCTCAAGCCCTTGGATGTGTTGTGATGCTACTGAAATGTTGACCTGGGCACTTGGGGATCTTGCTGAGCATGGAGAAGACCCAGGGGCTGGTGTATGGAACTGTCTTTCCATTGCTTAAGTCCCTATAAAAGATAAATCGGTGGTGACGAACCCATGGTTGAGATGGCTGATCCTCAGTACTGCTGGGACACTGCATAATAGCCACAGCTGCCCACTTCTTAGTTTTCTGCTTGACCTTTTGTGTGTGTGTGTGTGTGTGTGTGTGTGTGTGTGTAGCAGAGTTTTATTAAGTATAAAGAAGACAGAGAAAGCTTCTGACATAGACATCAGAAGGGGGATGGAGAGTGTAGTCTTATCAAGACCTTATATACTTTTATCAGACCCACTCCCCACAACATACATCTTAAGATAACAAGATTAGTCAGAAGGTTCTTGTTAAGGAGATACATTGTTCTTATATAATCATTAGTACAGAGCTTAAGGAAAAACATAACCCTTGAGCCATTAGCTCTGGGATTAAAAAAAAAAAAATGTTTTATGGGACTAAGATGAAGGAATGTAGGAAAAAAAAAAAAAGTTTGTCCTTTTCTCCTCCTTGAGAGCCCTGGACCCCTTCCTTCCTTGAGGGCCCCAGACTCCTTATCAGTCTACCTAAGAATTAGTTTTGTCATTCACCCCTTTTTCTTTTAGGAGAATTATGTTGCCAAGGGAAAAAGGTGGCATTTTCATTCCATAACTACTTCCTGCTGGGATGGGGGTATTGCCCCTAAATTGTTGAGGCAACATATTCTCCTAACCCGCATATTGAGGGTTTCTAATCCGGGGACCCAAAGTTGGAGGAGGTTGTAGAAGCTGTATCGGCATGAACAATCATTTGTAACCTAAAAGCTTTTAGATGGCTAGAAACAAACCCCATTATACAGTTACAAAACTGATGTAAGGCGAAATAGTCATTAAACCAAGTTAAAACGTAATCACAATTAAAAGTCACATTATTTCCATAGTTAAGGTACAGTGAGTTATACCAATCCATTTTAGGATTGTTAGATGTCTTCAGATTAAGAAGAAGAGGTGCCACATATATTGTTGTTGGTGAAGAGGTGAAGAAAGTCCTTTTCTTGAATTGGAAAAACCCACCATGTGAAGTCTTCCAGTGATGAAGAAGGGAGAATTTTGCAGACCTAGCAATTAGACCAATTTTGGAGACGATCAGGGGTCACCTGCCAGGGTTCTTGTAATATCTGTTGAAAGATTGAAAGCTGAGTCACATAGTAAATTCTAAGGCTTCAGGATCTATGACAATATTGGTGCACAAAAATGGTCTGCCATAGACACAGTCCCTTCTAGGGGCAGTGCGAGCCCTCGTTAAAGCTATGGGTAAAACTTTAAACCAGTTGTCTTGTGTTTCCTGAGTTAGCTTATGCAGACTCTTAATAATGTCATTTTCTTCCTTTTCAAAGGAAGTAGCCCTGTACTTTCAATCTGGGATTCCTGACTTAGGTTCTTAGAAACCTCATGCTCACCAGCAGCGCTTCAATCCATAGAGTTTGGAGGCACAGCTATGAAAAGGACTCGCTTTTAGGACTCTGGCCCCATATGGAAGCAGCCAAGAGAGATGCTGCTGAAGCTAGAGTTCCACCTCATTCCCGACTGCACTCCTAGCAAGTCTGGGTTCTCATGACTATTCCAAGCTTGGGGTCTGAGTAAAAGTACACAGCAACAACATGGATCACAAGTCCCTTGAAAGTCTATGATCCAACAGTTTAGGTTAGGGGTTCTAATTCCCCAGGCAGTTACGGAATGGTCAAAGACCAGGAAAAGGTGACTGAGAAAGGGAAGTTTGGTCCACATGCTTCGCCCATTTCTGGCCGCTCCTCTCGCAGGGACATTGGGTGCCTTTTGGCATTGGCAAGTCGGTATAAACCCCTGCCTGACAAAGCTCCCAATTTGGGGGCAGCCTTCAGTCATTTTGAGGCACCTTGAAACTGCAGAGTAAGGCTCTGCTTTGTACACTTGCTTCATACTTAATTCTGTACGTCTCAGGCTCTCAGTCAGTCACACACACAGGCACATCGTAGAGTTAGTAAAGTAAAAGTATACTAAAAGAAGAGGCAAGCTAGAGCTCTGAATGTCCTTACCTTGTTTTGAAGATCCCAGACAAGCCCCAAAGATGATAGCTTGTGGTGAATGATTCGAATTCGTGATCTCTGAAGATTTAGCTTCGGGACTGGGGACCAGGCTTGATCACTCAAGAACTTTTGTGTAGCAGAGTTTTATTAAAAGTATAAAAAGGAGAGAGAAAGCTTCTGACATAGACATCAGAAGAGGGATAGAGGGTGCCCTCTGCTTGACTTAATTAAAAAGTTAAAAAAAATTTTTTTTTGATTCATAAAGTTACAAAAACAGGGCAGAGTTCCTATACACCCTTCCCCTGCATCTGTCAATGATAACATCTTACATAGCCATTGTATAATTATCAAAACCAGGACATTGACATCAAAACCAGGTACAAGACTATTAAATATGAGCCTTATTTAGATTGTCTTTACATGCATTCATCTTGAGGTGGGACATGAACAGCTCTGTGAAATTTCATCTTGTTTTATGTAACCACCACAGTTAAGGTATAGAACTGTTTCACCACCCTCAAAGAAACTCCCTTGTGCTGTACTTTTTATAGTTAAATCCTCTCCTCACAACCCTAGCCCCTGGCAGCCACTGATCTGTTTGACACTATTCTTTCGAGTATAGTAAATAAGAGTCACACAGTATGTAACCTTTAAACCTTTTGAGATTGGTTTCTCTCCACTTGATTTGTGATGATTTAAGTGGTATGTAAAATAGATCAAGCAAGGTCTTAAAGAGATAGAGTTCCATTATGAATGGGAAGGGCATCTCATTCTGTTAGAAAGAGGAAACTAGGGGGCATGGGTCACAGAGCATTGAGAACCAGTAGCATGATTTAGGAAATTGTGTATGGTAATGAATTTGCTTCAGGATAAAATGACTCAATAGATTAAAGAGTAGGATTGGTGACCTGGGACATGGAAATTGTAAATTTCTATCTGCCACTGACTTACAATAGCTTATCTTTTGTATATTTCCCAGTCAAGAGGATTTAGCACAAGGTGAATGGAATTGGTAATCTAATTATAAATGACAGTAAACCAGAGTACAAAATAACATAAAGATGTCCGTTTCCCCTGCTGCAGTGGAACTACTGCTAATCCAGATGTTTTATCTTTACCTTGGACTGTGTTGTACTCTTAGATTGTCAGAAGCTTCAGCTCTGGTAAGAGAGAAGGTGGTGACTTTGTTTGCTGTGCCCTCTCTCCCCGTGGCGAATGGATATACTGTGTAGGGGAGGACTTTGTGCTTTACTGCTTCAGCACAGTCACTGGCAAACTGGAGAGAACTTTGACAGTAAGTATTACTGACTTAAGGCCATCTACAGAAATTGTTAATGCTTACATCTTTCTGAACTCAGAAGTAAACCTTTTTCAGACTGCTGTCCTTGTGAATCTTGATGTAAAAATATGTAAAAGTGTCATCAAGTAAAATAAAGGGTCCATAAGTAATTGTATGGAATTACCTCCTGTATCTGGAAAAGTCATCTTTCAGTGAGCCCTCAGCTTCTAGTGGATAGGATGAGTGTACATAAAGCAAAGGAGGAGGAAAAGGAATGTGCCTGTCTAGCCAGAGTAGTTAAACCTCTTCAGGGTAGTTGGAGTGACAGATACAGCTAGTCTGCATGTGTTTTCAAAGGCTAGTTACTTGTATATTACCCTATCAAATTGGTTTTTTAAGCGTTTAGTAACAAGGAATAATTAATGCAGCTGCTGTAACAATCTTCAAATTTCAGTGGCCTAACACAATGAATATTATGTCACAATGTGATATAAATTGCATCCTCCTCCTCCCTCTTTTAGCTGTGCCATTTGGGAAATGTGGCCTCTAAAGTCTTAGGAGAAAAGATAATTGAAGGGGTTATACTGGATGTTTTAAAGACTCACATCTGGAAGTGGTTTATATTATTTTGTCCATCGTTCTTTTTTGATTAGAATTAGTGCTGCCAGCAGCCCAAATGCAAAGGAGGAGTGGACAGGGAAAATGCAGTCTACAGTTGGGAAGAAGAGATGGTGTGAATGTATAAAAAAATCATAAACATACCTGTTAGAGAATAATCTCCTCTCAAACTATTCTTGAGTGAACTTTTGGTACACCAGCCTTGTGAAGCCGCCTCCAGTAGAAAGCAAAGATGTGAACAAAACAGAATGAGGTGGCAAGTGTCCTCTAGCTGAGGAAAATACTGAGTTCACTGAGTTGAAGGAATTGTTCAGTCTCAGCCACTGTCTTGGCCTAATATTTGCAAAATGGATGATGACTGGGACCAGCTATAGCACCAAAAGTGGTTTGGCATAAAGTATAATTCACACATTATGAAGAACAGTACAGAAAATGTGATCAGCCATCTGATAGCCTCGTTCGAGTTTTTGGTTTGTATGTTAACCCTCTTTGAGGTTCCCTTAGGTTTGATTCCTTTGGTGAGAAGTAGAAGCTTCTCTTCTTACCCGCCACTCAGCTCTGGTAGCTTCTTCAGTGATTTGTTAGTGACCTCTGTACCCTGATTCTGTGCTTCCCTATTCCAGGTTCACGAGAAGGATGTGATTGGTATTGCACATCACCCTCATCAGAACCTGATTGCTACTTACAGTGAAGATGGACTGCTAAAGCTCTGGAAACCCTAATTCAGCTTCTCTTTTTAAACTAACTTGAGAGCACGTACTTAAAATGAAGATATTACTCATGTGTTGCTTTTTTTTAAGGCCAGCTTTTCTAAGCAAATCATCTGAATTAGGCACAAGAATAATTTTGTGAAAATTCATGTTTAAGTAGCGGTTACCACTTTTTATATATTTTCAAGGTATTCACTGGGGCAGTCACTTAATGCTGTCAATCATCTTTTACCTGAAGAGCAAAATACTGGTATTCCTAGGGAGAAACTGTACTCCTTTGATTATTT
Source organism: Bos indicus x Bos taurus (assembly GCF_003369695.1). Classification (NCBI taxonomy): domain Eukaryota; kingdom Metazoa; phylum Chordata; class Mammalia; order Artiodactyla; family Bovidae; genus Bos; species Bos indicus x Bos taurus. The sequence goes on along the minus strand of NC_040083.1, from coordinate 74,772,229 downwards.
GAAATGCTTTGATTGAAATGGGCTTCCTGCAGTAAAACTTGTAAATTAGGAACATCCTAAATTCATTAGCTGTTTACTATCCCACCTTTTTTTTTTTTTTTTAAAGATGTTAATAAATTTTACACCTTTCTGGAGGCTTTGTTTTTAAATGTAAATAAATGCCTATCTAGTTAAGGCATTTACTTAGAATCAGATGAAGAGTGCAGGACACTACATTATCATCCCTGAAGTCAGTTTCCCATAGGATCTCATTTCACTGCCCTCCCCCGGGGCGTTCATTTTTTCTTAATTGCAGGATCCACTATGAGAATTCAGTTTTGGCATATCTCCTTTGTATGCAGAGGAAGGTTTTTGCATTGAAAATGTGCTGTTCAAGAAAAAATAACTAGAAGAGATTTAGGAAACAAACTCTCAGCAGTATTTTGCATATGGGTCTTTTCTGTTTCAACCAATATATGTGGAATGCCTGTTGATGTGTTAAGATAATGTGGGTACCATTTCAAGAAAGTGAGCTTATTTATGGAGGCCTTTTATGCCCCATTTCCCCAGTTATTAGATACAGGTGAATGAGAATTTTGCAGTCTTAAAACCCTTTGTCACTTGAAATACAGTCTGATCTGTATTAAAGATGAGCAATGCCTAGCATGTAAAAATGCTTAATGCTGGCCGAATAATTCTTTAACAGCACTATGAAATCATCTTTCCCAGTTACACTCCCCAAATTTGGTCTTTTTGCCACAAAACCTTAACTTTCTCACAGAATGTCATTTGTGTCATTTTGAGAGTTGAACGATAGCTACATGACTGTAGCCTGCCATACCTCTCAATGAAGAGCAGCTTTCATTTAAGTAAAAGAAGTTTAATGTGGAAAGAAAAGAGCTCATGCAAAAATTCCTTACAAAAATCAAGAAACCAGTTTGATTTAGCCCACAACCTCATGAACTGGCAGTTCAGAGGCTTTCTTTGTGCCAAGGCTCATGGAGAACAAGAATATCAGCATGGGTGCACTTAGTTCTACGAATTTTTAGCAAACATCTCTTCTGTTCTTGCATCTAATGCTCAGGATGGTTAGACCAATTTCTGTCACAGGATAGGGGAAAAGAAGCAAGTTAACAGGATTAGTGGTTGATAAGAGGAAATCTGGAGTTTTGATGACTGGGAAGCATTATGCAGATCTAAAGGGTTAGGAAAAGGTTTTCTGGAGTTGACTGTGAAAAGGACCATCAAGAACTCAAGGTAAAGGGCTTTGGTGATCTTAGGGGGAGCCTTTCCAGGCCCTGCAGTGTGCTACAGGTGCAAGGCACGTGCTGCACAAATGGTAAGGTCCGGGGAGACAGGCAGAGAGGAGAGGACTAGTCTACAGGCCTTAAAGTATATTTTCTTAAGGGAGTTAATGCTCATAACTGGGGAGGAAAAATCTGCCTTTCCCAAGTTTTTTCTTCCAGTCCCTTGTTCCTGGTCATCTCCTGCAGTAGAGAAGGCAGGGGGAGCCCTGGGGAGAGGCAGAAGTGGTGGAGAGCTTGGGTCGGGCATGACTGAGCAGTGTGGGAACCAGGAAGGGCTCCTGGACCCTTGCTTGCACCCTACCCCAACCCGGGTTCCTAGAGAGCCACTACAGCCCATGTATTTGACACTCCTCTCTAGCACTGGAAACTCAAAATGCACGTGTGCTTGCTCAGTCGTGCCCAACTTTTAGGGACCCCATGAACCAGGGCCCTAAAGACTCCACGGCATTTTCCAGGCAAGAATATTGGAGCATGTTGCAATTTCCTGTTCCTGAGGATCTTCCTGTCCCAGGGATTGAACCTCCATCACTTGGGTCTCCTGCATTGGTTGGCAGATTCCTCATCACTGCACTACCTGGGAAGCCAGAATTCAAAATATATGGCATTCAAGTTAAACCCAGCCCCCCAAAACTCCATGAGTTGTTCCATCTCCCACTCAGTTGTTGCATTAATGACTCTGGAAAACATTTAATGACCTAGTACTTCACAGCAGTTATTTTTTTCTGAGTCTTAGGTATAGTTAGGTCTAATTCAGTGTTGTGTTAACCAGTTATTTTTCAGCTTGTATTTCTACCATTAACAGTATTTACTGAGTCCTTCCTATGTGAACAGTGTTGTTTCTCAGAACTGCTTTATGAGCTCCAGCCTATTGAGTCCCATGATACAAGTGAAGAAACAGGTTGACCGTGGTTTTATACTTACTCCTAGGGCTCACACACTTTAAAAAGTGTCATTTTCTTCCATCTTATGGTTTGGATAGAGGCAAAGAGTCCATGGGTGTTTCTCCACATTTGGTTAAGACTTATCTAAACTGAACACAGGCGGTGAGAGGAGTAGAAAGAGACCAAGTACAGCAGTGGGGTTTAGCAAGCACGTACAAACTTGAGAACCAGTAAGTAGACCAGGGGTCCTTTTCATCATCAAGGTATTTCAATCCTTGTTCTGTTGGTCTTTGAAGGTGGCTGAGATAATCAAGTGAAGTGATACTGTTGCTCAAGCATTTTTTACTCACTGTGCCTTTAGAACCTATGCTTCCTATTCCCACATTATTTCAAAACAGGAAACTACCAGTATGTCAAAGACGGGAAGCTCCCTTAGTCTGGAACAGACTTGGTATAGCAAGGGCTGCCATTCTTTGACCCTCCACACAGCAATTCTACCAATGGTATTACTGTTCTGGTGATTTAATATAACTATATCCCCATGGTGGTGGTGTACGGCCTTGGCTGTATATATGACCATCCTGGTTGCTGAGGCTACACACAGCTCAACTACACCAAAATACCTTAGACACATCATGTTTTGGCCAAGGTTGGGAGCCAGTATTATACACACAAAAAAATCTGATGCTAATTTCACAAGATTTGTCACCACGTTCTAAGACCCTCATGGGACGTAAAATTAGCTTTTTATTCCCTGCAAGTATGAATGGACAGGGCGAGCATCATTAAGGAGGCATTAGGGCTAGGTCCAGGGAGCTACACTTCTGTGAATGCACTATTTCTTTGTTGACCTTGGCTAGAGTTAAAAAAGAACTAACTTTTGGTGTTTTGTTTTTACAGATTACAAACCTGTCAGTTTCTGCCTCTCTAGGTTACTACTAGTTTCTTCTAGTGATGTCTAAAGATATTTTACTGTGGTCAAACAAAAGTAAAAGCTTACTCAACCGTTTTTGAGTATATATATCTCAGTAGCACTAACCTTATTAACTGTTGTGCAACCATTATTGTTTTTAAACTAAGTTTCCATTCCTCCCAGCCCTTGGTAATCTGTGTGCTATGAATTTGCCTAGGTAGTTCATATAAATACGTAAGGCCTTTCTGTTACAAATACATGTATGACACATTTTGTTCATTCACCTGTTAAAACACCAGCATACGGGTCTTTTCCAGTGAGTCGGTTCTTTGCATCAGGTGGCCCAAGTATTGGAGCTTCAGCATCAGTACCTCTAACAATGTTCAGGACTGATGCTGAAGCACCAACAAGGTACAGGGTTCTCATTTCTTCATATTCTCACTTGTTTCCATTTTGGATTACTAGCTACAAAGTGGTATATCTCACCGAATTTTCATGTTATTTCCCTCATGACTAATAAATATTAAAGCCTCATGTAAGGATTTTTGTAATTTTTACAATGTATTTATAAGACAGGTTTATCGCCGAGTTTTTTAGACCAATATTTTCCTTTCTGAACACTTGCCTGGCCAGATTAAAAAGAGATAATGCAAGAATGATAGGATGGGGAGAAGCTATCAATTAAGACTGTCAGTATGAGAAGAAACCTGAATGTTTGGGGAATATGCACTTCACCCCAAGTTTTAGTCTCCTCTTTTTAACTCGTGTTGTAAGGGGAAGTTAGGTTGTGGAGTACATGTCCATGTTAGAACTGTTTAAGGCTCCTGATTACGAGAGAGACAGAATCAGTAGAACAAGCAAAAACCCACATTCCACTTCAGTGTGCAAAAATTCTTAAGCCCCCCATCCCATTTGTTGCTCATTACTCATCCCTCCACTTTCACTCTGCACCCTTATTTAGTATTAAACGTCAGAACTATGGTTAAGTAGTACTTTTCTGGTGTTACTCACTTTAGTTAAATGAAACTAGTAATCTTAACTAGTGAAAAGCCAATGCTTTAACCTGGGAAAAAAAAACCTGTGGTGACACACTGGACATGCTTTGTAATCAGTATATTAAAGAGACATTCATACATTTCAAGAATTGCTTAAATTCTGATACCAGATTTAAGCTTGTGAACATATGATTTTAAACATACAATTAAAGCTATTCATCATAATCTGCTATACTACCAACATTAAATTACAGTTACTCTGGAGCATAAGTTAAATGGTTTAAAGTAAGCCTATAACATACCTACAAAAACACCTTCCTATCTCATACATGCAAATTACTTCTCCATGTAAAGGTCTCATCACTCTAACCTCTAAGTTTCCCTGCTCCAGAAGTCACTACTCTAAGGCTTACTGTGGTCCAAAGGTGGGGGGGCGGGGGGCAAAAAAAGTAACCAGGACCAATAGCTATATTAATAAAAGATGGCACAGCAAAAGAAGGGAATGCAATTCTACAAGTGCAAGCCCTCAATAAGCAGCATATTATGATAAACCCCTTCTTTACAAAGGTATCATTTCTATCACTGATACCACAGGCTAAATTAAATTATACAGCATGCCATCTTCAAGTACAGTTGAGGCAATAGAATAAATGCAGAAGCATCACAATGAATCCCACTTACTACATACAGACCAACACTTCTCTACATTAATTTCTTTGTCTGACTGCCAGTTAAACACAGTTTTAATTTCATAGCTTAACAATTAAGGGTCATACACTGAAGTCAATACATATACCTGGCATTTCAATCTAAGCTATTCCATGTACACAGCTGAAATCAATTACAAAGTATGGCCTAACAAATGCTAGGGGAAATTTTTTAAAGTCATTTTTACAAGTACTAAACTTATCTTGCACACTGAAGTCATCATACATACAGGGCAAAGTCAGAGCTTTTATATTTGAGTTTATTCTTCATTTAACTTTTAAACACTACTATAGTTGAATATTAAAACAAAAGCAAGTAGTGAGCATATGATTATAGTCCTTCACTCAATCACTACTGCAAATAAAACACCAGCAGTGAGTGTTGTTCACAGGCCCTACTAAGAGGTCTGACACTGAACACCACCCCGAGGATGATGTTCATCATCCTCGTATGCTTCTCCATTGTAATGGCGCCGTCTTTCCTGATTTGGATCAAAGTCCACTAATTCTACCTGGTCCATTTCATCAGTCTCTTCTACTTCCTTCCTCTCAGGCAGAAGTTTTTCCAGCAAAGAGAGTTTATCAGGAGAGAGAAAGCCATTCTCAGGAAAGTTTACCTATAAAATGAGATTTTTACCGTTTGAATGAAAATTTAAATGATTTATTTATCCCTCCTTAGACAAATTACCATTCACCCATTTTCCCCAGAAAACACACTTGTAACCTGTAACCACAGAATTATTTGGTAAATCAGCCAATCCCAGGTTAGTTAGAACAAATGGTCTGAGACGACATATATCATCTAGTATTCTGAACCAGAATTCAAGGTCAAGTCTTTAAAAAAATCCTACTAAATAGTAACTGCACTGTAACGATCACTTCTATTCAGCAAATACATTTCTACAGAACCCAGCCTAAAACACATCCTTTTTAATGGATATTTAAAGAAAGCTATTGATCAGAAAGCAATTTTTAAAATGTTAAGTTTGTGGGTCTGAGGTGACTCAATTTAAGGTAAGGGAAATGGTTGGATGCTTTAAGAACCAGAGCACTACAGTATTTTGTCAGAAATCCACACTAGCTAACATACTTCTGTTGTACTTAAAAGATACTAGTAATAGCCTTTCATTAGTAAAATACCCACTTGCCATGCATCCCCTTCCCTACCACAGTGATGCAAACCAACCAACTTGATACAAAGAATGTTCAACATGACAGGAGTAATATTAGATCTAGACAAGGGAGAATATAAAATTGGCACTTCTGGCAATTCAGAAACTTATAAAATTTTAATAAGCTAATCATTCTCAAATATTTCTGAAGTACTTTCTAAGCTTACCTTAAATTCAATGATTAGGCGACCCTTTTCGTATGGCCTACGATAAATTGGCATGCCTTCATTTAGCACACACTTGATATCTCCATGCTTGACAATTTGACCTAAAAACATTAAAGCCAAACTCCTTAAATACAATCACATTTTTATGAGGCAGGGAAAATAAAGAGAGGGACATCCTAGCTCACTGATAGGAATACATTAATGTGAAAACAATCCTGGTTTCTATAAATTTGATTTATAGATTTTCTAGGGGCTCACAAGAGAGTCAAGAATGCACAATCTCAGCTCAGCTCAAGGATGGTTCTGTTCTGATCAATACTGAATTGCCACTTTCCTCTATGCCCATACTAGCTACTAGCAATGAACACCAAAATAGAAACACTTTCTAGTTACCATACCTGGATGAGAAGTGATGACTATGGTTCGGTTGTCAAGAGTAGATATTGGCTTTTGGAAGCCACACAATGCCTCAACCAGCTGTATGTCCATACACATGAAAAGGTCTTCTCCTCGTCTGTACAATGGAAATATGGCATATGCTTAGGGCTTTCAAACCACCAATGATTCCAAGTACCAAAATAGGCAATTTTAGAAACAAATGGTATATTTCAAAAGATGCCCTTTCTTCCTTTTTTTTCTTCCTGATTTTTAAAATGAGCTGAGAACAGGGAACAGCAAATACATGTAACCTGCCAGCAGAGTTTCCTGGACAAGCTTCAGAATCCCTCCACACATTCTAGGCAGTAAAACACATCTCAGACTGGGTCCTGGATAAGTCAGGGTCTATTAAAAGGGGACATGGCCAATTTCAAGGGAACAGTAAGATCTTTACTGATGTACATGAATTATAGTGCCTGGCACATTGTGAACTCAACCTTTTATACCAGTACACTTCCTCCTCCTTGTGCTTGCTTTCTTTTCCAATTCATACTAGTAATATCTTTTCATCACACAGATCACTCTCCAGAAATACTGAGGATTCACCTCAAAATGACAGCATCAAAATTATAAGCTTGACAGCATTTCCCATTACTGTTGAGACACTATAATTCAAAACTTGTTCTTTTAAGATGTCACTCCCAACAGCTGCTGCAGTCCTATTCCAGTCAAATGTTGCAACCAAGCTTATCACAAACTCAGGAAATGAAACTGGTAAGAGCTTTAAGGCACATACTTCAAAATTAGTTTTGAAAAAAATTTATTAAAAAAAACTGGGAGCTAAATTTTGTCATGGGATGCATTCCCTAATCCACCTGCTTATACAACACATCTTCTAATTGAAGCATATCCTTCAAAAACCAGATCAGGCAACAATTTATGTAAATTTAGACACAAAAACAATCTGATTCTTTGAAACATTAATGATTTAAAATCATTTACAAAAGACATACATAGCCTCATTCTTCTGCTATACTTTTCTAGGTTATTTCCAAAAACTGTTCTAAACCTAATGAAAAGCTCATTCAAATTAGAGGAAACAAAAATAATCCCAAATAGGCAAGATGTCAGTTTGAATATTTTATAAATTTTTACCGAGTAAAAACAGCATGGTCCTTCTGATCTAAAACAATGATAATATCTCCTGGCTCCAGTCCTGGTTCTTGGTCTCCTTCACCATGGAATGTTATCTTCTGGCCATCTTTCATGCCTAAAAACAAAAGGCTAATTTTACACTCTTAACATCTAACTAAGGTCAGGGTCTCTACTAAGAAACACAAATGCATGTTTGTGTGTAAGTCTGTGGATGCTCAAGTTGTAGAGAATTTACCAGAAATGCACATATGCTTAGATCAATCCAACTTCTTACTGAAGAAAGTGATCATAATGGAGAACACAAATCTAGAGGCAAACAAATCAAGCCTCAAATCTCAGAGCTGCTATTTATTACTAGGCAGGATTACCCTGGGGAAGCAAGTTGCATCACCTTCCTAAGCATCAGCTTTCCCAGAGAGACCTACCTCTCCATCACAGCTCTTGTGAGGACTAAAGAAAAAGGTCTATGCTGGCGCCAATCAGTGATTGGCAAACATAACCATAAATGCTTTACTATTTCAATTTCATTAATTTTAAAAAAGTCTACTAAATGTAACAAGCGTAAGTCAGACTTTCTTCCCTTTATTGTATTAGAAGTAATATGAAACAAAAATTTTTTAAATCTATACTATTTTCATTGAATGATTTTTAATCTTTTAAAAAAGGATAATTTTTAAAATCCTTTTTAGATACTTTCAGACCATGTGGTTAGTGTCTATAATAGAGTCAAGAATAGAAAAGTTTTTCCAATAAGCAAACATTTCTTAAAGGTCAACATATTTACTGAGATTTCTTCCCTCTGGCTCAGTTAAGTTCAGTAAGAGCTTACTTAGCTAACCTTTACAAAGAACTCGTGTGTTTGCAGATCATTTACACTGCAGTAATGGCTCTGGATTTCCTGAATGAAAGATCACTGACATCACCCAACAAGAGCAACTTTGTTTTAGTTTCTATCATGTAAAGTATTAAATGTATACAATAGCCAACAGTAGAACAAATCCCTATTTAACATCAATCTAGATCCATAATTACCAGTTCATGACTATTTCATGTATTACACACTTTTCCACCCACATTTCCTACATATACTTCAAGCAAAATCCAGACATACCAATTAACCCAAATACTTTAGTATGTACCTCTACGAAAAGATGGACTTACACTAAAACATCAATATTATACACTGACAAAAATAAACATGTCATTCATGAGGCAAATGGAGAAGGAAATGGCAACCCACTCCAGTGTTCTTGCCTGGAGAATCCCATGGACAGAGACTGGCGGGCTGCCGTCTGTGGGGTCACACAGAGCGGACATGACTGAAGTGACTTAGCGGCAGCATGAGGTAAAGTAACTGTCTTGCTACACTAGTGAAGCAATTAAACTCAGATCTAAGTTTTACCGGTTGTTTCAACAAGGTTAAGATTACCGGCAGGGGCTTTCCTGGCAGTTCAGTGGTTAAGACTCCGCTCTTTCACGGCAGGGGGTGCAAAGGAGGAACTCAGATCCCACATATAGTGTGGCATGAGGTGGGGGCTGGGGGGGTATAGGCAAGTGTAACATTCATAAATGGTTTCACTTAGTACTAAATGCCCTCCTGAGTACATATAGTTGGTATCAAGAAGGGGATTTTACCAGATAGGGAGACATTCAAACCCTACCAAACATGGACCAGTTAAGGAGAAACAAAATTGAGGAAGGAGTACTGAGTCACATGGGAGACTACTATTGCAGGGGCCTAAATTAATGTATGTATTACATGTAATAATAGTTTCATTTAAAAATAGCCAAGTCTGAAGGATCCATTCATGTTGATTATTTCATACTAAGTACAGCACAATTTACTCTGGGGCTGTATACACGTTTCCAAATTTCTACAATGACTATGTACTGCTATAATACATTTTAAAGGATTTTAAAATAAACTGACAAAATTAAGGAATAGGCAAAATAAAAAAAGTATATCCTAATAGTATTTAAAGAAAGTTTTAGGTTATAATCCAAGAGGCAGAAACAGGTATGTTTACCTAATCTGTAGAAATCATTATAAATATTTATAGTCTGCTGCTGCTAAGTTGCTTCAGTCGTGTCCGACTCTGTGCGACCCCAGAGATGGCAGCCCACGAGGATCCCCTGTCCCTGAGATTCTCCAGGCAAGAACACTGGAGTGGGTTGCCATTGCCTTCTCCAATGCATGAAAATGAAAAGTGAAAGTCTAAGTTCTTACAAATTAGTAAATCAAATACACATCCATTCTTTACCCCAACAGTTCAAAACTATCCTCAATTATGACAGTTTTAAGCAATTACAAAATGTAGAATATAATTAATCAAAATAGAAAAGTGGCTCAGAACTCACCTTTGTCAATATGAACTTCTAGAATTTTCTTTTCTCGAACTATCTTCCTTCCATTGCAGCTTTTACATCTATCTTTAGGACTGATCCGCTCCCCATGGCCCTGGCACTCCATGCAGACAGACTGAATTTGCTGAACCATTCCAGGTCCTATCTGATGAATTCTTATTTGCATTCCAGTACCTCGGCAATTGGGACAGCATTCTACTGCTCCTTTTTTACCACCTCGGCCTAAACAGTTTAAAAACAATGTTTGAATTTAGTGTTGGACATAGTGATTAATGTTCTAGTGAGACAGTCCCCTGAACATGCCACTTCATTAATATTTTCAAGGTCTGATGGAATGCTGCTTTAAAAAACTACTATTCAGGCTTTTTGATAAAATATTGCCACATCAGCTTCAGTTATCATTATAAACATCTTGACTGCTATTTTTCTCAATAAACTATTTCAGTATTTTAGATTTTAAACATATGTCCCCAAAGCACAATTCTTAAGAGTACTTCAACTGTGAAACGAGAACATTTCAGTTCCCTCTCATTAGGAAACACTGCATTTTCAACAAATAACATTTATTAAAAAAAAAAAAAAACTTAAAAGATTCATATCACAGCCAGTAATTTCAGTTGACTACCCCAAAAGAGAACATTGCTAAGTATTAAGATTATGAAGCCACTGGAGTGCCTCAAGTTCTAGAGGGGATAGGAAGTACTCATCTCTGAACAATGCTGAGTAGAAAGACACCAAATTACATCAATTCCACCCTGCATTCAAAACACACACATGAAAATGCTGATAATTTGCTGTTATTTCTGAAAGAGGTTCAGGTGGTTTTCACATTTGCACAGCACAGTATCTGCCAGTTTTATATACCCAGAAAGGTTTCAGTTCCATTTTGAAACATGAATGTTAAGACATACCTTCACATTTGTCACAAATCACATTCTTTTGCAGAGCTAGTTTTCTTGTTGCACCATTATATAAATCTTCTAAAGTTACTGTAAGTTGATGGACAACGTTTTTACCTATAACAAAACAGTCCTCATTTAGAATACTGCTTGCAAACAGCCCTTGCAGCAAGACCCAGCACAGCCAAAAATAAGTAAAATTTTAGAAAGCTGCATCCTGTGTTCAAGGCACTGTAAAAACGGTAAAGGAAAATGAAAGATGAGCCTTACAGATTCACACATAATCTAACTGTGGTGTAACTTCAAATAAGGAAAATCAGGTGAGATTAAGTAACACATATGGATGCAGTTGTGGCCCTCCTATATTTATGGCAACCAAAAACATTAACTGCAAAAATCATCTGAAAAAACTCATGTTACTTGAATAGACACATTTCACAATAGTTTAACCCAAACTGCTTTTCTGTTCTAGTATATTCCTTGACTCATGTATTATACTGAGCGACATGACCAATTACAACATCCAAAAACTCTTTAGCACACTAAAGTTCCAAAAACTAATCAAGTTTGGCCAGGGAAGCTGATCTATTTATTCAGTCTCCAAAGAATATCAATTCCTACTTCTTCCTGAAGTAGGAACAGCACATACTGCTGAGCTGACTGTTTAAAGGCTAGATTTCTCATTCTTTACCACAGTGCTTTCCAACAGAACTTTCTGCAGTAAGGGAGAAGGTTTATACCCTCTGCTAGCCAATACAATAGCCAGTAGTCACACATGGTTACTGAGCATGTAAATATGGCTATTACAAACTAAGAAACTGAATTTTTATTTTTCTTTGAAGAAATCTAAATTTTATATTGCCAGGAGCTACAAAGGAATGGCATATCTCATCTAGAAATGGGAAGTGGAAGGTGGAGATTATATAAGAACAGAGGCTACAGAAATATAGTGACCTGTCAATAGTTAATAAGTTCCTAGCTAGTGATTCTTTCACAATGACTTTATCCACCAGGAAATACTTTCGCTTAAGAAGATCTTGAACTATCTCCACAATATGTATAATGAACATTTTTAGTTTCCAATCAAAAGTGAAGTACCATTAACTATAACCTTCTGCTCCTGGACCCACCTTTTGTTTCTGTATCAAATACCACATAACTGGTTCTGCCATGCTAAAAGCTGCCCTGCTTACTTCAGTGCTTTATAGACTTCAGAGTACAGGGAAGGAATAAAACTTCTGAAATTTAAGCAAATTTTTTTCAATATCATACTACAGAAAATGACCTTTCATCAATTTAAGACATGTAGTAGTTCGCCAATCGATTTTGATTAGAAATTGTTTAAATTTCTTAAAAAAAAAAAAAAAAAGTAAAACATACCCCTTTCAAGAAAATCTGAATAAAAATGTCCAGTTGTGAGACATCTCTGGTAGTGCAGAAGCCAAGATTCAGTGCTCCCAATGCAGGGGACCTGGGTTTGATCACTGATCAGCAAAACTAGATCCTACAAGCCACAACTAAAAAGATCCTGCATGCTGCAACTAACACCCTGTGCAGCATTAAACACACACACACAATTCCCAGTCTTTCGGAATCCAAGAACACTCAAAGAGGAAATTTAAGAGCCTGCCCATTCCTTCTACCCATTAGTTTGTATAAACCACAATGGGAACAGAGTAACATGAACTCTAACCAGAACACTGTACTCCTATGAGCAGTATTTCTACAGTCCAGAAATCACACGTTAAAGGCACATATTTTGATGTAATAAAACTTAAGAAAGATTAAACAGACAGCAGGCCATTTGGAGGCAATGAACCTGTGTTCCAGTGAAGACTGATGGCACGGCTATATATGACCTTGATAAAAATTTAGAATTCTGATACGTAATTTACTTTCGACAGGATAAAACCACTGCACTTCCCACTGGGGTTGAGGATCAAATAAAATCTGTGAAAAAGGTTTTGAAAATTATGTTCTTATACTTCATGAAGCCGTGTATACTCCCAACAACTTTAGACACACTTTTTAGTACTTGACTGGCTTAGCTATTTTTAGTTTCATCAAAACTATTACCATAGGTTAGTGTACATTATACTAACAAATAAACAAGCATTTAATAGTTGAATTCTCAAGAATCTGCTTTGACTAAAAGGGCTAACTTTAGTTTGGTACATGTAGATTAGGTTATTCTTACCTCTCCTCTCTCTCTGCATCCTGCCTCCTCCTCCGAAAAACATATCAAAGATGTCCATGGGGGAGCCAAAACCACCACCTGCTCCACCTTCTTTAATTGCCTGTTCTCCTCCTTTGTCATATAACTCCCTTTTCTTTGCATCAGAGAGCACTTCGTAAGCTTGAGAAATCTGTTTAAACTGTTTTGAGAAAAAGGGGATAAATTTCACTCAAAAAGGACAGCTACTATATTAAACATAATTTCACGTTGTAATTGAAATACTATACACCTGACAAGAAGAATTCAACTATGTTATGGGTGTACTACTTGCCTTCTCGCCTTCATTTGGATTCTTATCAGGGTGGTACTTCAAGGCCAGTTTCCTGTAAGCCTTTTTCAATTCTTCTTGGGTGGCATTGGGTTTGACCCCCAAAACATCATAGTAAGTGGTTTCTTTCACCATTTTCTACAGCCTAAAACAAGAAAGCTCAATTTTAACCGACTTTCAACTGATAATTTTAATTAATAAAATCAAGAGTTCAGGCAGAGAAATCTGTTCTTTGACAAATCTGATAAGACCACCACTTTCCTTAAGTTTCACAGAGAAAGTAACAATTCCTCTGGTAACTCACCCGTAAATCCTAAAAGACTAAATATAACCTAACAATCACCAGGGAATAATTCAAAAACCTCCTGTAGCGCTGGTTTCCACCTGGAAGGGTCCATACTAACGCGACTACTATCTGGATTCTGTTTCCCTTCCCAAGTAGCGACAGAGGGCAGCAAAGAAAAGGGGTATTAACAGGTTCAGTCCACTATTATTCTCTTTGGTAAACCTGGTAAACCACACATTTCCAAGAAAAAACACTTTGGCATAGGGCGGGGGAGAGGTAGTGTTTTATGAAACTGATAAAGAAAACTAGCTCCCCTCCCCGCTCAGTCTCTTTCTCAATCACAGAAGAGAGTAGCTCCTCTGTTTTGACCGAACCCCTATCGCCCCCACAAGCCAGCATAGTTTACATGTTGTTAGGTTCTCCCTTGCATTCAGGGCCGACCGTTACGGTTTCCTTCCCTTCCCCTTCCCGGATGGAAGGGGTGGGAGAAACCCAGCACTCAACAAAGAGGAGGAGGAGAGACCAGAGAAACGAAAGCCGCAGCCTCCGCCCGGCTCCTCCCGCAGCCCCTCGCCCCAAGGGTCCTTTCGCGCGTGCGCGCAGGGTCGCCCCCCCCCCCACTCTCCCCCCCCCCTCAGCGAGCGCCCGCAGAGGAAAAGCCGGAGGCAGCAGATCCTTGGAGACCTCAAGGAGGGATGGAAAAAGCTTCAGGAAAGGTCTTGGGTCCACTCGCTGCGCGCCGGCAAGGGTTGCCAGGGCACCCCCCCCCCCACCGCCCGGCCTTCCAGAAGGGGACTCGAGGATACAGGAACCGACAACCCTCCCGCCCACGCGGAGCCAACCGCCTCCCGACCGCGGCTCTATCCAGCTTCCCAGCGCCGCCTGTGGCGCCAGACTTAGGAAGAGGGGACGCGGGAGAGCTGAAACTCACCGGTGAGCGGGCCGATGCCGGTGTGGGGGAGCGGGAAGGAGCGCGTTGCTGTGCGCAGCTCGGGCAGCCGCCGCTCCTCCGCCTTTCACCGAGCGTTCTGGAAAGTTCCGGCCGGCGCGCCGCAGCAGTCTCCTTTTGTAGCCGAGCCCAGGCGCGTCACCCGCCGGAAGTCCCGCCCCTCCCACCGCTGCCACCGCCCGCGGTTACCTGGGCAACGGCGCGGGGGGGAGCTCGGGCGGGGAGGAGTTGTGCGGAAGGGCTTTATGGGGATGGGCGCAAGCCTGGGTTCTCAACGTTCGTGGAACTTTCTGGATCCCCTTCTTCCAGCTAGTGGGCCCGCAGGAGCCGGGATTGCCCGGGAGCGCTGCAGTTCTGGGTCAGCTCCGGATTCCCAGATCAGTGGGGCCCTCGCCGCTGGCTAGAGCGCGCGACACTTGGGAACTGGGCCCCGGGCAGGGGCCGTGTGCTGCAATGGAACCTCTCAGAACAAAGCCCTGCTGCTCCGCCTCCCCGCCGGCGCCTCTTTCGTCTCTTTCCTCGCCTCAAACCGGCTTAGATTCTTAGCCTTGAGGTTCTGGGAAACCGCCGGCACGAAATGCTAAGCAGGACGGGCTTGCGGCCCCCGAGCAATCAGACGCGCAGTCCATGGCCTCGTAATTCGCGAAACTGCGAAGTTGGAAGAGCTCTTAGTGCGAGTCTAGACCCCTATATACACTTTATTTTCATACATAGGGGTATATTTTCAACATACGTTGGGCTCAGGCAGCACTAAACGAGGAAACGTTTGCAATGCTATGGTACAAACCTTAGGCCTTGGAGTTTCTGGCCTGTCGTTCCTCCGGTTTGGTTAGTCCTGACACAGTAACACAAAAGAATGACTAGCAAATAGCATTAATTATTTGATGTAATTTTCAGTGCTACCAGTCTGTGAATTTGGAACTGGAGCCTGAAATGAGTCCCTGGGGCTTTCTAGTCTTGAGCTTGGGACACAGTGGAAATTGGGCTCTGTGTGCTTCAACAGCAAACACGGGATGACCTGGCACCGAGGAAGACGGAGATGCAAAGTTGAAAAATCCCGCTTCACGTCGTTTTAGATGTTAGTAGGAAGACACCCAAGTCAACGAACTGTAGGGGAACCCCAAGGTAGAGGTCAGCATGGGAGAGTTCTGATGGGACAGAGGAAGCCGTGGGGAAGTCGCAGTTGTGAAGAAAGGAGTGTTCCCAGCAAGGACGCAGTGCAAGGGAAGGCTGAGGTTAAGGTGTGAAAGAATATGATATTTTTAGGAAATTGCAGACACTTGAATATAGACAAGAGTTGAGAGCTGGAGTGACGGGAGGTGAGGCTTCAGAAAGTGAAAGGGAAGTCACTCAGTCGTGTCCGACTCTTTGCGACCCCATGGACTGTAGCCTACCAGGCTCCTCCAGCCATGGAATTTTCCAGTCAAGTGTACTGGAGTGGGTTCTCTAGGGTATCTTCCCGACCCAGGGATGGAACCCAGGTCTCCCGCATTGCACGCAGATGCTTTACCAGTAGACAAACACCCGCAGGTGTATGTTTCTGAACTAAAGATGGCGAGGCGGACCGTGGTGGGTGTGCCCCTTACCAACAGCCGAGAACTCTGGTGCGCGAGCACCACCCCACATCTTCAGCAAGAGGATTTGCTGCTGGTGTTAATTTTATTTTGTTGAGGCTGTTCAGTTTGACTTCTCTGTATCTATTGATTGCTCTTTTTGAGAAAAATGAAGGTGTTTTTATAAAGGAAAAAAAAAAAAAAAACTATCCTGGAGGCATTCCTCCACACAACACTTTAAATTGTAGCTTTCTGCATTTTCCGAAATGCACTTTTCCACGTGTCTGTGCTTGTGTTAAGGCTGACAAACACCTAACGTTTCTATTTTTAGATGTTACCTTCTTTATCACCTTATGTATAAAGGGTTTTGTTTCTTTAAACATCCATTACTAAAAGTCTAGTATTGCCAGGAAGTGAGCTGCTGCTGCTGCTGCTAAGTCGTGTCAGTCGTGTCCGACTGTGTGCGACCCCGTAGACGGCAGCCCACCAGCCTCCGCCGTCCCTGGGATTCTCCTGGAAAGAACACGAGTGGGTTTCCATTTCCTTCTCAAATTCGTGAAATTGAAGTCGCTCAGTCATGTCCGACTCTTCTCGATCCCATGGACTGCAGCCTACCAGGCTCCTCCGTCCATGGGATTTTCCAAGCAGGAGTACTGGAGTGGGTTGCCAATGCCTTCTCCGAGGAAGTGAGCTACAACTTGATAATATAAAAATCACTTAAGTCATTTACCCACCCCTCAAAGATAAATGTCAAAAAAAGAAGAGTATTGAGGTGCTAAGTAGGGGGAATCTTGCCTTGTCCAGATAAGTATTCCCTGCAGAGACGCCAACAATTGTGAAAACATGAACAATTAATAGAAAGCAGTAAACAGTAAATATCGTTCATGTGTTATGTGGGCCTTGAAGTCCTCCAGTTCAGATTTAGTGTAATCTGTGTGTTTGTGAATCCAACACTGGTTAACCACATGAAATACCATCAGATGGTATATAGCATATCACTTCAAGTTTCCATGATCAGTGTTGCCATGGCTAGTGTTTATTAAATGTTACCATGTTTAGTGTTTCTTTTTGCCTGAGAAAACCAATTGAAACTCCCACAAGTTTTAGAAAGATGCCTGTGTGTTCAGTCCGTTCATCTCTACTTCCTTGTGACCCTATGAACTGTAGCTGACCAGGCTCCTCTGTCCAAGGGATTCTCCAGGCAAGAATACTGGTGTGGGTCGCCATGCCTTACTTCAGGAGATCTTCCTGACCCAGACTTGCAACCTGAGTCTCTTATGTCTCTTGCATTGGCAGGCGGGTTCTTTACCACTAGCACCACCTGGGAAGCCCCTTTAGAAAGATGAAAATTTGATAACTACAAACTTGAAGGTACCTTCTTGGGACTGAAACAGTAAGACTGAAATATGACATTGAAAATATTTTTAAAATCTGGTATGCTTAACTCCTTTTCTTTCTGGTTGCTATGCTGTGCTTAGTCAGTCATGTCCAACTCTTTGGGATCCCATGGACTATAGGCCACTGGATTCCTCTGTCTATGGGGATTCTCCAGGCAAGAATACTGGCATGGGTTGCCATGACCTCCTCCAGGGGATCTTTCCAATCCAGGGATGTAACCCAGGTGTCCTGCATTGCAGGCAGATTCTTTACCGTCTGAGCCACCAAGGAAGTCCAAAAGTACTGGAGTAAGTAACTTATCCCTTCTCTAGGAGATCTTCCCAACCCAGGAATCGAACCAGGGTCTCCTGCATTGCAGGCGGATTCTTTACAGCTGAGCTACCAGAGAAGGCCCAGAGAATATTATGTTAATTCTTTATTAAGAATAAAATAGAACTTTTTGGTTAAAAAAGGAAAACTATTTGCCTGTATGTGTAGAGATTATTTCAGAAAGATACCCCCAAACTAATAATATGGTTTCCTGTGGAGAGAGCTAGGTGCTGGAGAGAGGTGAATGAGAGAGGAAGACATTTCACAGTATACCTGTTTATACTTTTGAAGTATTTAACCCATTTGACTATAGTACTTAATTAAAAAATTAAACTTAAAAAAGTATAAAATTTCTTCCTCCCAATTCAAGCTTTGAACTAGTATCTTGTCACTCCAGAAGCAGTTAGGTGATTCTTATTTGCCTTAAAAAACATCATTACAAGGAATTTCCTAGAAATAGGATCATACACGCTGCTTGCAATTTGCCCCTTTCATTTAATTTATTGTCATTTATTGTGGCAGGACAAATAAGTCTAGCTTGTTATTTTTGACGAGTGTGTAATGTCTAGTATGCAAGCACTTTAACCATTCTGCTATTGATGAGCATGTTGACAGTTTACACTGTTCTGTGAACAGTGTTGCAGAGAGATTCTCAAATACAGCTTTGGGCACTTCTGCAAGTATATCTGTAAGACATCTGAAATTGCTGTGTGAACATGAATGCAGATTTAAATCGAATAAATAACTTTCCACATCAGTTTGTGCCTGTCAGGCCAGTGTGGGGAGTTCTATCTTTTTTTGTCTCACCTAAGTTTAAAGATTAAAAAGTGATATCTATTGTTTTAATTTGAGTTTCTTGAATAGAGTAATTAGCATTGTTCAAATGTTTACTGACTCTTCTTCTGCCATGTGTCCATTCTTGTCATTTGACTGTTTTTCTGTGGTGTCCCTCCACTGTTTTAATGATATATGATAGCACTTTTATATTAAGGATAGTAGTGTTAATGTGTCATATGTGGCAGTTATTTTCTCTAGTGTTTTGTAGCTTTCAACTTAGTACCTATATATACTTTGACCATGTAAAGTTTTTAATTTATTTTTGCCATGCCATGCAGCTTGCAGGATCATAGTTCCCCAACCAGGGATTGAACCTAGGCCCTGTGCAGTGAAAGAGTGAAGTCCTAACCACTAGACTGCCAGGAAATTTCTTGAAGCTTTTAATTTTTATGTAGGTAAGTTTCAATTCTTTCTTTTTGCCTTCTCATTTCTTTTCTTCTCTCTGCTTTCCCCCCTCATACTTCTCCTTTATTTGCTATGTTTAAAAGCCTTCACCAATCCAACCTTGTAAATATGTTCTCCCAGGTTTTCTTCTGGTACTTTCATGGTTTCATTTTTCATAGTTAAATCTTTATTCCATCTGGAAGTTCTTTTGTTATAAGGACTGAGGATTGTTTGTAATTAGCTGAACTTTGTTTTTCTCCAAATGGTGAACTGGTTTGTCTATTTTAATATTCAGTTTCTCTTAATTCATGTCAAATGCCATTTTTATCATGTACTAAATTTCCTTAAAATACGTTTTAGTGTCTGGTAAGCCTCTTTCCCCTCATTGCTCCTTCTTTTTACAATTTTCCTGGCATTTTTTAGTATTTTTCTTCTTCTGCATGAGCTTAGGAATATTTCTGGCAGATTCCCCTAACATCCCAGTGTGATTTTGATTGTGATTACAGTGCTTTTATATATCAGTTTGGGAAGAAGTAACTTGTTCATAATGTTGAATCTTCCTCTCTGTAAACAAGTTATCTTGCTGTGTCTTCTGCATTGGTAGGTGGATTCTTTACCACTGAGCCACCAGGGAAGCCCATGTTATAGTTTGATTTGCATTTATTAATAATTAGTGATGTTGAACATCTTTTCATGTGCCTCCTGGGCATTTATATGTCTTCTTTGGAGAAATGTCTAGTAACGTCTTCTGCCCATTTTTCTATTGGGTTGTTTGTTTTGTTGTTGTTGTTGAGTTGTTTGAGCTGTTAATTTATTTTGAGATTAAGCTCTCATCAGTCACATCATTCACAAATATTTTTTCCCATTCTGTAGGTCTTTTTTTGTTTTTTTATGGTTTTCTTTTCTGTGTAAAAGTTTGGAAGTTTGATTAGGTCCCATTTGTTTTTATTTCTATAGCTTTGGGAGACTGCCCTAAGAAAATATTTGTGTGATTTATGTCAGAAAATGTTATGCTCTTTTCTAGGAGTTTTATGGTACCACGTCTTGTGTTTAAGTCTTTAAATCATTTTTGAATTTATTTTTGTGCATGGTGTGAAAGTGTTGTAACTTCATTGATTTGCACGCGGCTGTCTAACTTTCCCAGCACCACTTGCTTAAGAGACTCTCTTTTTCCCCTTTTATATTTTTGCCTCCTTTGTCGAAGATTAATTGACCGTAGGTGTGTGGACTTATTTCTGGGCTCTTTATTCTGTTCCAGTGATCCGTATGTCTGTTTTTATACCAATACCACACTGTTTTGATTGCTGTATACTTAAAAAAACCAGGTCCTGATCATTTCTTCTTAAAGGTGCTTTTTGTTGCTATCACCAATGAGTTGTATGAGCTTTTGGTCTCCTTTCTTACCATTATAATTTATTTCAGTAGTGTGCTCTGTAACTCTCACCAGATCACAGGTATCCATGGAGATAGCTGGAAATAACTGGAGACGTGGTAGGAGCCAGTTTCATAAGGGCTTGAGAATTATGCTAGAATTTTTTCTTGAAAGCTCTTGAGAGATACTGGAAGAGTTTAGGGATAGGGTGCTATAACATCTAACAGCTGATTTTTCAGGGGGAGTACCTGTGAGGCACTGTGCTAAACTCTATAAATGGTGTCATATTTTAGTCACAGCAACTTTGTTTTACAGATGATTTGATCATATTTATATTTTAGAACAACCATTTAGATGTTAATTTGGAGGATGGATTCATAGGAAGCTTTTATGATGAGAGATTAGATTAAAATTGGTAAGGCTGGAACTTCCCTGGTGGTCTAGTGGTTAGGACTCCGTGCTTCTAACGCTGGGGGCACAGGTTCGATCCCTGGTTGGGAAACTAGGATCCTACAAGCTGTGCAATGTGGCAAAAAAAAAAAAAAAAGTAAGGCCTAAGGCCTATATAGTGAAATGGAGAGCGAGGGAAATATAAATATAAAGGTAGAATCTGCAGGGCATGGTGACAGGATGCCAAGTTGATGAAGAAAGAGTCATGACTGACTTCCAGCTTTCTGTCCTGAGCAAGAGGATGGTTGGGGACGCCCTTTCTGAGATGGGGAGACCTAAAAGACGAGAAAGAGGAGACTGTGATGGGGTCAGAGTTGGAGGGGAGGAAAGATGAGGGGAGTTTTGGGTGTGTTGAATTACTGCTATACTTTTTTTCTTTAAAAAGGAAAGAAAAATTTTATTAGAAAGCACAAAATGGAAAGTGAATTCTAGCTAAAATGCAATTTTAAATGCTTGTATGAATTAAATTTCTTACAATGCTTAGGTTTCAACTGACTGTGAGGTCTAGTGGGATTGGAAATTTTTTTTTTGTTTGAGTGTCACTGATTTGTTCTGGTTTTCCTCTTTATCTCTAGGACTACACATGGTCTCAGTCTTCTTTATGAACTATTCTCCCTTCCAACCTCCAGGTCTCCAGTTGTTAGTTTGTAAATAAACTTTTAATTTTGAAACAGTTTTACATTTATAGAAATGTTGCAAGAATAGTACAGAGAGTTCCTGTATACCTAATACCCTGCTGCTGCTAAGTCACTTCAGTCATGTCTGACTCTGTGCGACCCCATAGATGGCAGCCCACCAGGCTCCCCCATCCCTGGGATTCTCCAGGCAAGAACACTGGAGTGGGTTGCCATTTCCTTCTCCAATGCATGAAAATGGAAAGTGAAAGCGAAGTCGCTCAGTCGTGTCTGACTCTTAGCAACCCCATGGACTGCAGCCTACCAGGCTCTTCCATCCATGGGATTTTCCAGGCAAGAGTACTGGAGTGGGCTGCCAGTGCCTTCTCCTGGTACAGATGTCACAACTAATGATCTAAAATTGTTACTGATACATTATTAATTAACCAGAGCCCATTCTTTTTTTAAATTGAGACCTAGTTGACAAATAGTTTCAGGGGTATAACAGAATGTTTTGATAATTGTATACACTGAAAAGTGATCACCATAGCATCACCATACAAAGTTACAATTTTTCTTTTTTTAAAAAAAATTTATTTATTTGTCTGCATCTAGTTATGGTACTCAAGACCTTTAATTTTGGCATGTGGGATCTAGTTCCCTGCGTGTGTGCAGTGCTAAGTTGCCTCAGTTCAGTTCAGTTGCTCAGTTGTGTCCGACTCTTTTCGACCCCATGAATCGCAGCACGCTAGGCCTCCCTGTCCATCACCAACTCCCGGAGTTCACTCAGACTCACGTCCATCGAGTCAGTGATGCCATCCAACCATCTCATCCTCTGTCGTCCCCTTCTCCTCCTGCCCCCAATCCCTCCCAGCATCAGAGTCATTTCCAGTGAGTCAACTCTTTGCATGAGGGGCCAAAGTATTGGAGTTTCAGCCTCAGCATCAGTCCTTACAATGAACACCCAGGACTGGTCTCCTTTAGGATGGACTGGTTGGATCTCCTTGCAGTCCAAGGGACTCTCAAGAGTCTTCTCCAACACCACAGTTCAAAAGCATCAATTCTTCGGCACTCAGCTTTCCAATTCTCACATCCATACATGACCACTGGAAAAACCATAGCCTTGACTAGACAGACCTTTGTTGGCAAAGTAATGTCTCTGCTTTTGAATATGCTATCTAGGTTGGTCATAACTTTCCTTCCAAGGAGTAAGCGTCTTTTAATTTCATGGCTGCAGTCACCATCTGCAGTGATTTTGGAGCCCCCTAAAATAAAGTCTGTCACTGTTTCCACTGTTTCCCCATCTATTTCCCATGAAGTGATGGGACCAGATACCATGATCTTAGTTTTCTGAATGTTGAGCTTTAAGCCAACTTTTCACTCTCCTCTTCACTTTCATCAAGAGGCTTTTTAGTTCCTCTTCACTTTCTGCCATAAGGGTGGTGTCATCTGCATATCTGAGGTTATTGATATTTCTCCTGGCAATCTTGATTCCAGCTTGTGTTTCTTCCAGCCCAGTGTTTCTCATGATGTACTCTGCATATAAGTTAAATAAGCAGGGTGACAATATACAGCCCTGACGTACTCCTTTTCCTATTTGGAACCAGTCTGTTGTTCCATGTCCAGTTCTGACTGTTGCTTCCTGACCTGCATATAGGTTTCTCAAGAGGCAGGTCAGGTGGTCTGGTATTCCCATGTCTTTCAGAATTTTCCACAGTTTATTGTGATCCACATAGTCAAAAGCTTTGGCATAGTCAGTAAAGCAGAAATAGATGTTTTTCTGGAACTCTTGCTTTTTTGATGATTCAGTGGATTTTGGCAATTTGATCTCTAGTTCCTCTGCCTTTCCTAAAACCAGTTTGAACATCTGGAAGTAAGTTGCCTCAGTCATGGCCAATTCTGTGATCCTACATACTGTAACCAGCCAGGCTCCTCTGTCCATGAGATTCTCCAGGCAAGAATACTGGAGTGGGTTGCCATTCCCTCCTATAGAGGATCTTTGCGACCCAGGGATGGAACTCAAATCTCTTATGTCTCTTGTGTTGGCAGTTGGGTTCTTTACCACTAAAGTCAACTGGGAAGCCCCCTAGTTCCCTGACCAGGAATAAAACCTGGGCCCCCAGGTTCACTCCCTGATTGGAGAACTAAAATACTGCAAGCCGCAATGCATGGTTGGTAAAAAATAATTGAGAATTTCAGGATAGTGACAGCAGAGCATTAAACCAAGCATGAGGCCCTTCTGAGCATGAGACCCTGTGTGATAGCATATCACACAGCATGTAACTGGCCCTGAGTAGACATAGTAAGTAAAGAGGGCCAATATTAAAGCAGAGGAAGTGAGATTGGAGACTACAGAGCTGTAATGCAAGATACTAAAGAGGTAAGCCTAAGGAATTGATTGATTAGATGTGGCAGGTGAGTGGGTGGATAAAATATGGAATGTTAAGTTTCAGATGGGATAATGCTATTCACTGACAAGGAAATCAGAGAACCAGGTTAGCTTTGAGGGGAAAATAATGAGTTTGGTTTTAAACATAGTAACATTTAATATACAAGTATCTATAGAAAAAGAACAGGAGAATACAATTGGAACTGATAGTACTTACTTATCTCTGATGTTGAGGACCAGGTAGGAGGTGGTCGTTGGCTGGGGATGTTAGCCTTTTAACGAAAGAATCCATACGTTTCTTGTATAATTAAGAAATAATATTTTTATTCATGAAAATCAAGTCACAAAGTATTATTGTGTTTGTAAGAGAAATGGGTTGAATCTGAAAGCAAAAATTTATTAAAGTTTGTAGTAAAAGAAAGGCATTTATGATAGAAATAGATTTGTAACCACATGTTTTCTGTTTCCAGTAATACACAAAATTCAAAATAGGGTCTTAGTGTCCTGTTCTGTAATTTATTTACTGAGCACCTACAGTCTATGGGTTGCTCTACAGGGTGTATAATTTTAAAAGTTTACATTAAATTTTACTCTAATGTTGTATCTCTGTGTGATGTTGGGAAAATTACCAAGTTTCTCTTAGTGTAGTTTCCTCTAAGTCGCTTTAGTCGTGTCCGACTCTGTGTGACCCCATAGACGGCAGCCCACCAGGCTCCGCTGTCCCTGGGATTCTCCAGGCAAGAACACTGGAGTGGGTTGCCATTTCCTTCTCCAATGCATGAAAGTGAAAAGTGAAAGTGAAGTCGCTCAGTCGTGTCCGACTCTTAGTGACCCCATGGACTGCAGCCCACCAGGCTCCTCTGTCCATGGGATTCTCCAGGCAAGAGTACTGGAATGGGGTGCCATCGCTTTGGTAAAATGGAGATGAAACTAACTTTACTGGGAATGTGAGAATTAAATAGGACTATAAGCAAAAGTTCTTTGTAAACACTAAATTTTGTAAATTCATACTATGTAGCTCTGCACCCTTCTTAGTGAGCCTCCTATCTCCTTCCCAGTTTCATCTCCCACAGCCTTCCTTCTCAAACTAGTTTTCTTACCACTTCCTGAACATGCCTTGGCACCTCACCCCCCTCAAGGCTTTGTTTAAATATCACCTTCTCAATGAGGTCTACAGTGTGTACCCTATTCAAAACCGCAGTCTGCTCTTCTTCTTTAGCTCTTCATCCCCACTCCCACTTAACTTTTACTCACCTTCACACTCATAACAGAACAGATTCCTTACCTATTGTCTCTTCCTCCTGTACCCCCTTCCCAATAGCAATGAGATTTCATTTGGGTAGAGATCTTTGTCTGTTTGTTTTATGATGTATCCCAGGCTTCCCTGGTGGCTCAGATGGTAAAGAATCTGCCTCCAGTGTGGGAGACCCAGGTTCGATTCCTGGGTTGGGAAGATCCCATGGAGAAGAGAATGGCTACCCACTCCAGTATTCTTGCCGGAGAATTCCATGGATGGAGGCGGCTGGCAGTCTATTGGCCATGGGGTCGAGAAGAGTCATGATGTGACTGAGTGACTAAGCGCAGCCCAGCAGCAATCGACCATCATCTTACTTTTTTTCAGGCATATAGAACACTGCCTGGTACAGATTAGGTACTTGATACATATTTATTGAGTGAATGAATGCATGAATATACATTGTGCCAGATTTTAAGCCAGGCACCAGGTAGATGTGAAAAAGCAAAGATGGTTCCTGCCCTCATGGAATATCTAGCCTAGAACTATAGTGGTTTTTCCGCCTGGGCTGCCCTCCTACAGGAAATGTCAGAGTGACTAATTGCTAAGTTCAGAGCAGGCTTTCCTCTCAGCAGTAAGCATTTTTCAGATAATTTTGCCTTTATGTTTTTTTTTTTTTTTCTTTTTTCAAAATTCTAATAGGAAGAGGAGGGAAAAATAGAAATGTCTTCTCTTTGTGTTAGTTGCTCAGTCATGTCTGACTCTTTGTGATCCAATGGACTATAGCCCACCAGGCTTCTCTGTTCATGGGATTTCCCAGGCAAGAATGCTGGAGTGAGTGGCCATTTCCTTCTCCAGGGTATAGTCCCAACCTGGGGATCAAACCTGAGTTTCCTGCATTGCAGGCAGATTATTTACCATTAGTCATTCTAAATTAAAAGTGAATAATTTTCCCCAATGCAAGTCAGAATAGTATCCCCTTTAAACCAGGCCTTATAGATAGTTGAAAGAGGTCATGGAGTAGAGCTGGGTTACTTTTTTGTTCTTTTTTTTTTCAACCTGGATAAAAAAGGTGGTTGCAATTTTTCATGCTATTGAAGAATGAATAGATATGCAGTAAACATGTTTATTGGGGCTCCCCAAATTGCTAAGTGGTAAAGAATCTGCCTGCTAATACAGGAGCTGCAGGAGACCCAGGTTTGATTCCTGGGTCAGGAAGATTCCCTGGAGGAGGAAATGGCAACCCACTGCTGTATTCTTGCCTGGTAAATCTCATGAACAGAGGAGGCTGGTAGGCTACAGTCTGTGGGGTTGCAAAGAGTCGAACAAGACTGAGCATGTGTGCACAACATGTTTATTGCTGTCTTTTTTAAAATTATGAAATGCTTCATCTATGAGATCCTGACCTATTTCCTAAGGTCCCTTATATGCAGTTGGTCAATATGAGTTTTTATATTGCTAAAAATCTTTTTTTTTTTTTAAGAAAAGAGGGAAAAAAGGAGCTCAAATTGAGTGTATTTAAAAATAATCTGCTGATCCAGCACACTTAAAACAATATGCCTGCAACTATTCTTTCTCACCCTTTTCTCATTCAGGTAACCACAATCCAGGGAAAGTCCAATGCTGGGTGTCTGCCTACAAGATAGAATAAAGAATTAAGGAAGAACAGTGCTGCACAGGTATGCACCTGAAATAAATGATTTTTAATATCCCTTCCAGATGGAGACTATTGACTTTGATAATTTAAATTCTTAAATCCTGTCTGTCCTCATTTATTTGAATAATCCAGTTGATAACATTTTGTATATATATGTCTTCTAGATAACTATTTTAATTCTTCACCTTACTTTGCTATAAAATATCTTCTAACTTGAGTTTGATATTCCATCTTAATTTCTTTGTCTGCAAGTAAATTTTGATATAAGCATTATAAGCATGAATTATTTTTCCCATGATCTTTTTGTTAGAAAAAAAATTGATTAGAGGAAACTCTTGTGAAAGTAGCCTTGATCTCTTGTGAACAATTTCTATGGTGCCCCATAAATCGATGATATGATATGATGTAGAAATTTACTGTGCAAGATTTTTAGTGTTATCTTGTACTAGGTAAAAACTTAATTTTGTTTAACAATTGTTGCATTGTGAATAAATTCTACAATATCCTCAACAAACCAAAGAGCAATACAAAAAAGAAACTCCAGAAATGACCCCTCTGCAAAGTCTTCTTTAATGCTCTTGATGATTTATAAGCTCTCCTGTTTGTCAGCATCACGCTGTAGACACAATTCTATCAGAGCATTTACATAACTGTGTATAATGTATTATAAATACCGATGCCAATGTCTTCTTTTAGAAAGGGTTCATAGCCAATTCCAAGGATACGAGAAAAGCCTCCAGAACAAAAGATTGCGCACACACACACACATACACACAATACATGATGCCATAAATTAAAAGTGCAAAAAAAAAGTGCAGAGAATGAATAAATAAAAACATCGTTTTCAGGAAGAGTGAAGAAATAAAAATAAGACAAAATAGAGCCAGGGACAAAGCTAAAAGTACAGATAGGAATGACCGTCACATTTGCTACAACTGGGCCATGAATTTGTCTCTAAGCTAACAGCCTCCTTGGTCCCACAATTCATGGTGTCCATAGATAAAAAAACAAACCCGTTACTCTGGAGAAGTAAAACTTCCCAGAATTGAGGTCAGATTGGGCTGTCTCCCAGGGATGCTCAAGAAGAGAACATTGTGTTGGATGAGGAGCAGTGTCCTTGACAGCATCCCTGAGAGGGTGTCTAGTTCACAAGGGTGTCTCTTACAGCCTGATGGCAGCACACCAAAAAGTGATTCAGTGAGTTAAAGCGCTGTTTCTGAGGTGGAACATTCTTAGTGATCATCTACCTAGTACAGTTACTGGCATATAGCAGATGTCAAAAAGTATTTGTTGAGTGAATGTCAAGTACAGAAGATGAAGCTCAAAGATTCCCTCTAAAAGGCCCCACTAATTACCAAGACTTAAAATCTTGCTCCCCAACTCTGCACTCCTTTTGTAGCTATCAAGCACTGTAGTCATGAAATATTTCTTCTACTGTTGGGGTAAATTGCCATTTCAGTTTGGCTGGAGCATTTATGTGTGGGTATACACACTTACTGGTGGTGATAGTGATAGTTTTGGGTTAAGAAAGTACTGTACTCATCAAACTGGGAGGTCAGATTGCTGGTGACCGTCACATCGTTCCTGGCTTAGATCCAGATTCCCACATCTAGGCTGTTCTTCAGAGAAGAGGCAGGGCTGGCGATGGTACTGCAGCGGGCCTTTGTCATTGGTCTCTGAGCTGAGCATGGGGAAGACCCAGTAACAAGTCACAGACGCACTGGAATTAAAAGGGACTCAGTGGTGAGCTAGCAGCTCCTGAATCAGGGTTTCCTATAGTCCTATAGGGTGGCTGGAATTGAATTGAGCTCCCAGGTTGGGGTTCAGTCTTTTAGCTGGTAGAGTTAGAGGCTTAGGGTAGGGCCTTGTATAAGTGTCTTTCTTCCTGGTGTATGTCACCATCTCTCGTTCCTGAATGTCATCTTCTTGTCATTGATGTTGTAAAGGTGTTTTAGGGCAGAAATGTGGTCCCTGTGTGCAACTTTCCACCTGTATAATCACAATGGTGTCTTCATCAGGGTGAAGATATTCTTCATCTTCTCGTGTGTAACCTTACCTTATTCTTGCTTCAATAGCAATGGCACTGCCAGACCTAGAACAGGAAACTTGGAGAGAGAGTGAAGTGGCAAAGAATATGGATTCTGGAAACTGACTCCCTGGGTTTGAATCCTGGCCCTGCAACAAGCAGGTTATTCTTCTTGTTCCTCAGTTTCCTAATCTGTAAAAAGGGATAGTAATAGTACCTAGCTCATAGGGTTATTGTGAGGACTAAATTAGTTAATACCTGTAAATTGCTTAGAACAGTGTCTGTATGTAAATATTACATAATAATGTTTGCTAATAATAAAATAAGTAATCCTGTCATATTTGAGCAGAAGAACTAATATAGCTAGTACATCAGCATAATATTGATTTATTAAAATATTGATTGAGTGCCTACTATGTGCTAGGGTCTTTTCTAGGTCCTTGAAACAATGTTGACCATGACAGACATAATCCCTTTCCTCACAGAACTTACAGATGAATGCACCGGCATCTCTATTATTAGGGAAGTCGACCCTTGACCCAAGGTTCAGGCATTTTAGTCTTAAGAATTCCAGTATACATTAGGAACAGTGCCTCTTTTGTTTTTATTTTTATAAAATAGATGTTCTAGTTTTCTAATGCTATATGACTCTTGAGAGTCCCTTGGACTGCAAGGAGATCCAACCAGTCCATTCTGAAGGATATCAGCCCTGGGATTTCTTTGGAAGGAATTGGAAGGAATGCTAAAGCTGAAAATCCAGTACTTTGGCCACCTCATGTGAAGAGTTGACTCATTGGAAAAGACTGATGCTGGGAGGGATTGGGGGCAAGAGGAGAAGGGGACGACAGAGGATGAGATGGCTGGATGGCATCACTGACTCCATGGATGTGAGTCTGAGTGAACTCTGGGAGTTGGTGATGGACAGGGAGGCCTGGCGTGCTGCGATTCATGGGGTCACAAAGAGTCAGACACGACTGAGCGACTGATCTGATCTGATCTGATATGACAAAATGTCCTCCACTCCCCACCAAACTGGTGGCTTAAAATAGAAACAGTAAAAAAAAAAAAAAAAAAAGAAAAAAGAAACAGTCACTTATTTGCTCAAAACTCTGCATTTAAAGCAAGGTTTATCAGAGATAGCTCATGTTTGTTCTGTGTGGTGACTACTGAGATTGCTCAACTAGGGCTGGAGGGTTCATACAAGCTAGATCACTCACATGCTGTCTGCTGGCTGGGAGCTTAGCTGGGGCTGTTCATCAGGACCCCTGTGCTCCTTCATGTGATCTCTCCACATAGCTAAGTTGGGCTTCTCACAGCGTGGCAGCTGAGTTCTGAAGAGGAGCACCCTGAAAGGATAAGCCACAATGTGTAAACACTTATTAAGGCTCTGCTCACATTCTACTTCTTATCTACTACTTATCTACTCTACTTCCCATCAGCTAAAGCTAGTCCCACGTCCAAGTCCAAAGTCAGCGTGGGAGGGAACTATACAAGGGCAAGGATTCTGAGACATAAGAATCAATAGGGCCTAGAAGTGTAATAGACTGCCATAGAGTTCAGTTCAGTTCAGTTCAGTCGCTCAGTCGTGTCCGACTCTTTGTGACTCCATGAACTGCAGCATGCCAGGCCTCCCTGCCCATCACCAACTCCTGGATTCCACCCAAACGAATGTCCATCAAGTCCATGAACTGCCATAGAGAGAAAGGCTAAATCTCTATTTTCTAAAAGAATTATTTGTCCCTTTTTTCCTCCTCAATCACATATGCTATACCCTCTATCTGTGAGATCTCCCCTATTTGGAAAGTGGTTAAAAACTTCTATTACAGGCCATATAATTTAGGCCAATGTTATCCTATGATAACAACAGACTGGTTCCAAATAGGAAAAGGAGTTTGTCAAGCCTGTATATTGTCACCCTGTTTATTTAACTTATATGCAGAGTACATCATGAGAAAGGCTGGACTGGAAGAAACACAAGCTGGAATCAAGATTGCCGGGAGAAATATCAATAACCTCAGATATGCAGATGACACCACCCTTATGGCAGAAAGTGAAGAGGAACTAAAAAGCCTCTTGATGAAAGTGAAAGTGGAGAGTGAAAAAGTTGGCTTAAAGCTCAACATTCAGAAAACGAAGATCATGGTATCTGGTCCCATCACTTCATGGGAAATAGATGGGGAAACAGTGGAAACAGTGTCAGACTTTATTTTTCTGGGCTCCAAAATCACTACAGATGGTGACTGCAGCCATGAAATTAAAAGACGCTTACTCCTTGGAAGGAAAGTTATGACCAACCTAGATAGCATATTCAAAAGCAGAGACATTACTTTGCCAACAAAGGTCTGTCTAGTCAAGGCTATGGTTTTTCCAGTGGTCATGTATGGACGTGAGAGTTGGACTGTGAAGAAGGCTGAGTGCCAAAGAATTGATGCTTTTGAACTGTGGTGTTGGAGAAGACTCTTGAGAGTCCCTTGGACTGCAAGGAGATCCAACCAGTCCATCCTAAAGGAGACCAGTCCTGGGATTTCTTTGGAAGGAATGATGCTAAAGCTGAAACTCCAGTACTTTGGCCGCCTCATGTGAAGAGTTGACTCATTGGAAAAGAGTCTGATGCTGGGAGGGATTGGGGGCAGAGGAGAAGGGGACAACAGAGGATGAGATGGCTGGATGGCATCACTGACTCTATGGACGTGAGTCTCAGTGAACTCCGGGAGTTGGTGATGGACAGGGAGGCCTGGTGTGCTGCGATTCATGGGGTTGCAAAGAGTTGGACACGACTGAGCGACTGATCTGATCTGATCTATCCTATGATAAGTAGATTTTTTACTCTCATTGAAAATATGGTGAAGGAAGAAAGAGTAAATTTAACTAAACTGTGTTATTTTGATATGCAGAGCTGGATCTTTATTAGTGAGGAGTGATAAGGGAGGAGGGTCCCAGGGTTGTCTGAATAGTATAAACTGTAGACATACAAATTTGTTGTGTATGCATGCATGCTAAGTTGCTTCAGTGGTGTCTGACTCTTTGTGACTCCATGGACTGTAGCCTGCCAGGCTCCTCTGTCTATGGGATTCTCCAGGGAAGAATACTGGAGTGGGTTTCCATGCTGTCATCCATGGGATCTTTCTGACCCAGGGGTCAAACCCACATCTCTTATGTCTCCTGCATTGGCAAATGGGTTCTTTACCACTAGCACTATCTGGGAATCCCAAATTTGTTGTCAAGAGGAGCGAAAAAATCATGGTCAGGAAAATGCCACTGGGTATCCAGTCTGAATTATAGTGAGAAAGACAAAATGGGAGAAATTGCAGCTAGGTCAGTCTCACTGATTTACCTTTGAGAGTAGAAGAGCTCAAAGGTAAGTCAGTGAAAGGTGAATGTGGGCTGGAGCTGAGCTCTCCATACTGACAGTCCCTTAAAGGGAGCGGCTGGGTCTGGTTTGTTGCCTTGTCTGTCTGTAACACCTAACTCACTGCCTAATACAGAGGAGGCACTCCAAGTGGTTGTTGAATGGATGCAGACATTGAGGTTTGAAGAACTTTCAGGTTGTAAACCATTCCCTCTCTTTAATATCCTGGTGTCACAAAATAATCAGAATGACCTTTTAAAAATACATACCATTAAAAAAAAAATTTGTCACTCTGGAAATCATTGGTGGTACCAGGGCTCAAAAAGCACTCCTCTGATTAAAATCCCTTGATGGCTTCCCATCCCATCTAAATATCCACATGGCTTCCTTCTTTTAAGTCTGCGCTAAAAAAAAAGGGGGGGGGGAGCCTTCCACAATATACAAAATGTCCTCACCACTTTCTATCCTGCTTTTTCTTAAAAAAAAAATTTTTATTTGGGCTTGCCTGGTGTCTCAGCCATAAAGAATTCCCCTGAAGTGCAGGAGACACAGGAGATGTGGGTTCAATCCCTGGGTTGGGAAGATCCCCTGGAGGAGGACATGGCAACCCACTCTAGCATTCTTGCCTTGAGAATCCCATGGACAGGAGCCTGGTGGGCTGCAGTCCATAGTGTTGCTAAGAGTTGGACATAACTGAAGCAACTCAGCAGGAGCATGAGGGGGCTAGTTGTGGCATGCAGGATCTTTCATTGTGGCATGCAAGGACTCTCTAGTTTCATCACACAGGCTTAGTTTCTCTGTGGCATCTGGTATCTTTGTTCCCTGAACAGGGATTGAACCCATGTTCCCTGCAGTGGAAGGTAGATCTTAACCACTGAACAAACAGGGAAGTCCCTATCCTGCTTTTCTTTATAACGTTTATCCCTACATGACCTGTATTTCTTTTAATGGTCTGCCTTTCCCTACTAGATTGTAAGCTCCTTGAAAGCAGAAGCTTTGTTTTGTTCACTGTGGTATAGGCCCCAACACCTAAAACAATGCCTGACATGTCAAAAGTGCTAAAAAATACTTGTTGAATGAATGAATAATGTACCAAGCCATGGAAGGCTAGGCCTCACTGATTTCCTCCGGCTAGAGGCCAAGACCCTGGAGACTGTGGAATGCAGGTATCTATGTGGGCTTCTACAGCCACGTCCCTCCTACTTGACCAGTGGGAAGAACTCATCTTGACTGTGTCAGGAGCCCAGGCCCTCCTGTTTGGAGTTACTGTTAACTGTCTGTAATTGTGAGGTTGAGGGCCTAGGTAGTGCAGGATTCATATGGCTTGGGAATGGTACCAAGGGCAGGCCTATCAGTCTTTAGGTTAGTTTTTCAGCTTCCAATCAGAGAACCTTGACTGAGTGCGTTCAAAAAATGGAAAGAAAGCCCTTGTGTTGGGTATATGGCTAGGTAAGGAAAAAGTGGTAGATAGGATTATGAGAGAGAGATAATATCTCATTTAAAAGTAGACACATACTGAGTTTAGTCAGGTCTGTGTTTTGAAATATTTTCTATAGTTACATGCAAATGGATTGGAGGAGGCTGAAGTGAATTAGGGAGAAAATAAAGAACATTCCAGAGAAAATAACATGAGCATCTGGGAACACAATGGTGTATTGCAATTAGGCCAGGGCTTCATAGGGAATCGCATCCATCTCTCTATAGAGTGCTGGGGAGGAGCGGTGGAAGGGTAGGAAGTTCAGGATTGTTGGTACAAGGCTGGCAATGAAGAGATAGTAGAAGGTAAGCAGGATAAGTTAGAAAGGCTTCCTGTGACTTTCTTCTTAGTGTGAGACATTCACAAGAGACCACCAGGACATCTGCAATTTACACAAAAGAATTTCTGAATTGATATAAAAGTTCTAACCAGGAACCATATGAATGCTAGTACTTGGGATTACAATGATGATGCTATAAAGTCTTGGAAAGTTAGATTCTTGATAGAGTTAAGCTATGAAATCAACACAGAGTGGGAGAGGTTAACCAGTACAGAAAGTAGGAGTTGAAAACAATAAAGTATAAATTATAGGTGGAAGGTTTTAAAGTAAATTGCAGGGTATAGTTTACAGATACATTAGCATGTTTATACTTTGATGAATAGAACAGAACTTCTCTATTGGTGTGCCAATTATAGGTGTGACTCTACGAATTTAAAAATATTATCATTATAAACAATCAGAAATTACATCGCTATTTCACCATGAAACCTAATGTCAGGTAATATGTCAGAAACACGGTCAAGTTTCTCATAAAAGTAAAAACAAATTTTATTTGGATATTTAGCCAAAATCAATACTATTTTCTCAAGTAGTCTATTTAAAATTATTACTGCATGTAATTACAAAGAAAATATTTTTTTCCACCAAGTTCCTCGTAGAACTTAAGATGACCCCAATATGCTCTGCATACATAATTTTATCTTTATGCCATGACATCAATAAATTGGAAAGCAGTGGAGTTATTAACTTACCTAAAAAGAGAATACAAAATATCATTAGAAGTATTCATTACTTATTTCTAATAAAATATCATTAGAAAATATTCAGGAAGTGTTTAGGTTGGATTCCCTCAGAGGCAGACACTGAGGCAAGGATTTTCGTGCAGTTTGTTTTGGAGATGATCCCAGGAAGCGCCAGTAGGGGAGTGGAGCCCTGAGACAGGGCTGGGAGGGCAGCAGGACAGGTTAAGGTGCAGCTCACCCCTCTAGACAACTAGGGCGGGAGAGCCTCCTGGAGTCAAGTAGTATATGCTTCAGAGTTGTTTCACCCCACAGGTGTGGAAACAAGTTACACTTCCACCTCTTTACATCATTCTTACTACTATTCCCAGGGGTGTAAATTCCCTCCCTTCTGGCCTGTGTGCAGTTCAGAGAAGGCTCTCAGGCCAGAGGAAGCCAGCAGGCAGTCACAGGTATGCACAGTGACAAAATTTTAGATATGTTAAAGATGCAACTACATTTATGGCTCACTAGGTTTTGATGCTTAGAGAAGAATATGTCTTGTCCAGTTGATGCTGCTTCCAAAATAACTCTTAAATCATCCCACTTCTATATTCTTGTCCAGGCTGCCATCCTCCTTTGTGCTACATCAGTAAACTAACTGCTCTCAGCTATTCTCTTCTCATCCTCCCCTCAAATCCATTCTTCCTCACAGCAGCCACAGTGATCTTCATAAAACGAAAATCAAATAATGTCACTCCTAGGGTTTTTTCATTGACTATAGGATGAGCCCACATACAGTTCCTAAATGGTTTACTATCTGACCCCTGCTCAGATCTCACCATTTTCCTTTTACTATCTAGGCTTCAGCTCCACTGGACTTCTGTCATGCCTAAAAGAATGCTAAAGGCCCTTCGGTAGGGCTTTTGTACATGCTCTTTCCTTAGGCTGCTGCTACTGCTGCTGCTAAGTCGCTTCAGTCGTGTCCGGCTCTGTGCAACCCCAGAGACGGCAGCCCACCAGGCTCCCCCGTCCCTGGGATTCTAGCTTATAGTATTCTTCTACCACGTCTTCTCTTGTCTGTTTCATTTTCATCCTTCTGGACTCGATTTAATTGTCCTTTCCTTAGATAGGTCTTTCCTGTGTGTGAGTTCAGTCACTCAGTTGTGTCCAACTTTTTGTGACCCTTTGGATTGTAACAGCCCGCCAGGCTCTTATGTCCATGGAATTTTTCAGGCAAGATTACATTCCTGACACTCCTCTATAGTCCCTCCTACCATACCTTCTCTCCTGCATCGAACAAACATACTTTCATAGCTATATTTCCTCTAAGAACTCTGTATTTTTCCTTTTGAGAAAATCTCTGAATTAGATCACTGCAGCCTCCGCAGTTAAGTCCTCTGGCTACAACTGCCTTTCCCTTAGGCCAGGAGTCTCAAAGTCTGAAAGAAAGAGGGGCCTTCAGGGGGTCAGACAGGTTACAGAAATGAGTGGGTGGAGACAATGGTAACTTGAGAGCACTTTGCAGCTACTCACAATTCCAGTTATTTGTTGCCCAAATTTGCTGCATTTCTTGATTTTTTTTTCCTAAGAGACCAAGAATCCTGATTTTCATTCAAGGTCTTCTAATGTCTAACTGTTGGAATTAAAAAAAGTTACCTCCGCCAAGCGAAATAGCTAAAACAACCTTGGGATTGGGGGAAAGAAAGTTGAAAGTCTTACACCCCCTGATTTAAAAAGTTATTACAAAGCTACAGTAATCAAGACAGGGTGGTACTGGATCAATGGAATACAATAGAAAACCCAGAAATAAACCATTACATGCATGGTCAAACGATTTTTAACAGATATTCCAAAACCATTTAGTGGAGAAAAGACAGTGTTTTCAATAAATGGTGCTGGGAAAACTGGATATCCAAATGCAAAAGGGTGACATTAGATGCTTACTTTACACCATATAAAAAATGAATGCAACCCCACTGCTGAGTGTATACCCTGAGAAAATCATTCTAATAGACACATGTACTCCAGTGTTCATTGTAGCACTATTTACAATAGCCAGGACATGGAAACAACCTAGATCTCCAACCACAGATGAATGGATAAAGAAGAAGTGGCACACGTATGCAATGGAATATTAATCATAAAAGGAACAAAGTTGAGTCAGTTCTAGTGAGGTGGATGAACCTAGAGCTTGTTATACAGTGAAGTAAGTCAGAAAAACAAATATTATATATTACTGAATATATATGGAATCTATAAAAATGGTACTGATGAACCTGTTTGCAGGGCAGAAAGAGAGATGCAGACATAGAGAACAGACTTGTGGACACACGTCCACAAGATTTGTGGACGGAGAGGGTAGGGCGAATTGAGAGAGTAGCATTGAAACATACATCCAGGACCATGTGTAAAATGGATAGCCAGTGGGAATTTGCTGTATGACACAGGGGGCTCAACCTTGTGCCCTGTGACAACCTAGAAGGGTGGGATGGGATGGGAGGTGGGAGAGAGGTTCAGAAGAGAGGGGACATGTGTATACCCAGAGTTGATGCATTTTGATGTATGGCAGAAACCAACCCAACATTGTAAAGCAATTATCCCCCAATTAAAAATAAATTAATTTAAAAAATGAACTCAAAGCGGATCAAAGACCTAAATGTAAGACCTAAAACTGTAATACACAGGGGGAAAGTTTCCAATAATTTCTTTGCTATAATTCCAAAAGCACAGATGGCAAGAGTAAAAATAGATACATTGGACTACATCAAAATGAAAAACTTCTGTGCAGGGCACAGTTGATAAGAGTGAAAAGGCAACCTATGAAATGGGAAAATATCTCTCTAAGTCATATATCTGATAAGGGGTTAACATCCAGAAGATTAAAAGAACTTCTACAGTGCAACAACAACAAAATAACATGATTAAAAATTGGGCAAAAGACTTCAACAGACATTTCTCCAAAGAAGATATACAAATGGCCAAGAAACATATGGAAAGTTGCTCAACATCACTGATCATTAGAGAAATGCAAAATGAAAGCCACAGTGAGTTATTACCTCCCCTCACATCCAAAAAACCCAAATCAGAAAATACAAGCATTGGCAAGAATGTGGAGAAATTGGAAACCTTGTGCTCTGTTGGTGGGAATGTAAAATGGTGCAGCCACTATGGAAAACAGGTGGTTCCTTAAAATATTAAAAACAGAATTATGAGTCTGAATCCCACTTTTGGGTATATAGCCAAAAGATCTAAAGGCAAGATCTCAAAGAGATATTTGTATAACGATGTTCATAGCAGCGTTATTCCTAATAGCCAAAAGGTGGAAGCAGAGGAATAGTGTAGTGTATGCATGCAACGGAATAGTTTTTAGCCTTGAAATGAAGTTTTGACACAAGTGAATTAACTTTGAGAACATTGTGCTAAGAAGTAAGCCAGTCACAAAAAGACAAATACTGTATGATTTCACTTACATGAGGTCTGTGGAGTAGTCAGACTCATGGAAACTGAAAGCATAATGGTGGCTTCCAGGGGCGGGAGTAGGAGTAACTAGGGAGTTGTTTGAATTCCGGTTTTGCAAGATTAAAAAGTTCTAGAAATAGATTTCATTACAATGTGAATGTTCTTTAAAAAAATTTTTTTTGGCTGCACCATGCAACTCGTGGAATCTTAGTTTCCCAACTCGAGTTCCCTGCATTGCAAGCTCAGAGTCTTATTCACTGGACCACGAGGGTCAGATTAAGAATATTCTTAACACTACTGAACTGTACACTACTTAAAAGTGGTTAATGGTGAGTTTTATGTTATTTGTATTTTGCCACAAGTAAAAATCGAAAAAAATTTTATAAAAGAAAAAACCCCAAAGCCCTGAGCATACTAACAAAACATTTATTGTGGGTTATGGCATGCTGCAGTCCACAGGGTCTCAAAGAATTGGACACAACTGAGCCACTGAACTGATGGTTTGATGCTTTCGCCATCCATCAGTGAATTTCAAATTTAAGCACCTATTAGGAAAACCTGCTGGATTTGTTAAACATATTGCTGGGCCCTGCCAGCAGTTTCTAAGTCAGTAACCCTAGTGTGAGAACTGAATTTGCATTTCTAATAAGTTCCTAAGTGTTTTGAGGCTACTGCTCTTGATCCAATTATTACACTTTTAGGGCTACTGTATTAGATAATCTGGAGTGGGTTGCCATGCCCTTCTCCAGGGGATCTTCCCTACCCAGGGATCCAACCGTCTCCTGCCTTGGCAGGCGGGTTCTTTATCACTAGCGCCACCTGGGAAGCCCAGCACACACGCAGCACACACATTAGATAATACCACGGGCTTATTTGCTATTATTTTTCTATATATGTGTTTGTGATAAATCTTTGGTTCTGGAGTCCTTGAAAATACCCTTAAGCCGTGCATTTCTTGGGCCAGTAATATGCTATAGAGAAAGGGCTAGACCTAATAGGCTGGACATTTTTGCACAATATATGTTGAATGATCAATTAGAGTAATTCAATCCAATTTTGAATGCAAGACACACATAGGCAGGTCAGGTATTTATAGAAGCAGAGGCTAAGAGAAGCTTAATTCTTTGTGTGAGTGTGGTGCTCAGTCATGCCCAACTCTTTTCTACCCCAAGGACTATAGCCCACCAGGCTCCTCTGTCCATGGGATTTTCCAAGCAAGAATACTGGAGTGGGTTGCACTTTCCTTCTCTAGGGGATCTTCCCAACCAGGGATCAAAGTTGCGTCTTCTGCATTGGCGGGTGGATTCTTTACCACTGTGATGCTTGGAAAGTGCTTAATTCTGAGGGAACAACAAAACTGGTCAGGTCACCAGAACAGCCTCTCTTTACCTGGGACAATGTGAACCACATTCCACTGCCATGAGGCCTGTGCAGTCGCTGAGCTGTTCCCTGTGCTCCCGCACTTCCTGGTGTGACCTTAATATAAACCTGCATCTTTTCTGCTAACAAGGGCAGCTCTCCCTTGTTTCCTGGAAGATCCTCCTATTCTGTTTTGATAGCTGATATCTTCATCCTACCACTAAATCTCTATGTAAGGAAACGATATTCGAAAAGAGACACAGTTTTTCCATTTGCCAGAATGCCTTTGAATTCTTGCAGTTCATGACTCTTAGGGAACATCCTGGAACTGTCATAAAAATCAGTAAACATCTCATCCCAACATCCTGCTTTTCTCCTCCCTGACAGCCCCTCAGCCAGTTCATTCAGTGAAGACAGCATTAAAAAAAAATCTTAGCAGGTTTCTCCACTTCTGGCCCGTTCAGAACTTTCTCACTCAGAAAAGGGGAAAGCCGATTGTAGCTTCAAAAGGGTGCGGGAAAACAATGCCACAAGCAGGTACTGTCTACAGCGGAAACGGTGGCTTTAAAAGTAGTGAGCTTTCCTTATGAAGGGAAAATCAAAATGCTGCATGGCTGCCTAGAAGCGGCCACCGAGAGGATAGCTGCCTGAAGTGTCTCCCAATTCAGAGATTAAGAGGTAATGGCTGGGGAGCGGCTTTCGGATAGAGGGGAACTGGGAGAACTCATCGTTTTTTGGTTAACTGCCAGGAACCAAACTTGGACTGTGGCCCAGTTCGGGAACAAATGGGGCGGGCACTTCCCTATCCGGGCATCTGGCGAGATCCTCAGTCAGTCTTCCGACAGGCACTGGAAACGTCACAGGTTGCGCTCCAGTTTGTCTTGCAACGTCATCCTTCAGCGCCGGAAGTGGAGGAGTAACGTGAGCTTGTCGGCCTCAGCCGTCTCGAGGTAAGGCAGTTGTCGGCCTACCTCGTCTGCCTGCCGTGTTGAGAGCCGTGAGTGTGGGCCTCAATCGAGTCCGCTGCTACCCCTGAGTAATGTTCCCTGAATAACGCTCTCACGGCTCTTTCCCGGCAGGCCAGCAGGCGTTGCTCCATCCTCGGGCTCTAAGGTCCAGGGCTGGCCATTTCCCTCCTGCCGTGTTTCGGCGGCTGGCGGCGCTCGTGTTGGTCTCCACTGCACTTTGCGTTGGTTCTTCTGTGCGCCTGACACCTGAACCTAGCTTAGTCAGAACACAAGCAGAAGAAAGATTAGAGAGTGGGCACTGTCTGACCCAAGGAGGCTTCGCAGCCTGGGGACTTTGTTTTCTCCAGAAACGCTCCTTGAGAGGAACTTGAGGGCCTTCACAGCATCCACAGCTGGCCTTGTAGGAAGACCAGAAGAGTCAAGCCTTTTCTCACGCAGACCAGTGATAGCGGTTCAACAAATCAAGGCGATAATTTCCATGTGGAATTAATGTGGTCCAGGTTTGGAGCCTTTTGAGAATTTGATATATATCGGGAGCCATTAGAACACTGAGGACAGGACTACTCTCTTCAGGGAGACAGAACATTTGTGCCCTGTCACCTTCGTTGCAAGCAGTGTTGTCGGGTGATCTTTTAACATTTCCTTATAGCGCCTGTTTTCATCCTACCTTCACTATTAACGAGAGTGGTAATGGTGTTAAATGCTGGTTTTTTGCCAGATGCTGAACTTTTTATATCTTAATTTAGCCCTTGTGACAACAGTGTGGTGTAGAGCCATAATTAATATCGTTTTCCAGCTGAAGAAATGAAGACTTAGCTTAAATAACTGGCCTCAAATTATGCAGTGAGTAGTGGTGGAGGGAAGATTTGAACTCGAGCAGTTGGATTTCAGAGGTCTGGATGTTGTCCACTAATTTATATTGATTGTCTTCAGCTGTTTCTCAAGTGCCCAGACACCCTACTCTGTTGTTATCTGCTATTTTAGGGAGAAAATTGAGTTCATCCGATGTGCTTTCCCTCAAATTTCTACCCTTGCTTTCTCTTCATACACTCGTCAAGGTTGATACCACCTATCTATACCTTTCCTTCAGTATCAGATGATGAGCTGTCTCTTGATCAAAACAAATTTCTTTACCTTTGCTTCTGACCTTTCTTTTATATTTTCACCTATGAAACCTGGCTTTCATTTGTCTTTTCTTCCCTTATGTCCCAGTCATGTATAAACAAGGTCAGGTTACTCAGATCCCTGCTCCTTATCCCCCAAGCCAGAAAAAAGTTCCTGGTGATCCATCTTCCTTTAGCTCGAATACAGTAACTCTTCTCCTTATCCAGACTTTTTAAAGAGTATTCGAAATTCTGTATCCAATTCCTCACCTCTCATTCCCTTCTGCGGTCTAGCTTTCAGATCTATTATTCCCCTAAAGTTTTATACAGTAGTCACTAGTGATTTATTATCAAACCAAATATACATTCTTTAATCATTACACTTCCCTGGTGGCTCAGACACGAAAGAATCTGCCTGCAGTGCAGGAGACCAGGGTTCGATTACTAG
This sequence comes from Bos indicus x Bos taurus, assembly GCF_003369695.1. Lineage (NCBI taxonomy): Eukaryota > Metazoa > Chordata > Mammalia > Artiodactyla > Bovidae > Bos > Bos indicus x Bos taurus. Next base: position 74,730,185 of record NC_040083.1, on the reverse strand, counting down.
GTTGGGAAGATCCCCTGGAAAAGGGAATGGCCACCCATTTCAGTATTCTTGCTTGGAGAATTCCATGAACAGAGGAGGCTGCTTGGTCACAATAGGGTCACAAGGAGTCGGACATGACTGAGAGACTAACACTTTCGATCATTACTGGATCCTTTTGCTGAAAACATGGTGATATTTTTACTCTTTATTCCTTTGCTTTTCAAGACAGTACACTAAGCTGATTTATTCAACAAACATTTATTGTGATATTGTGATACAGATGAACACATCAAAGTGCCTCCTTCCCTTGAAGAGCTTACATTTTAGCTTTTTTCCCCCCGAGTGCTTCCCTCACCAGTAATTTCTCCTGTGGATAGTCTTCCCTCCTTATCTAAAATGTTGGGTGCTTCCAAGGCTTGTGACTTTGGCCCACTGTTCTTTTTATGCTGTACGCACTGCTTGAATGAGCACATCAACTAGCATGGCTTTAACTCCTTCATGTATGCTCCCAAATTAAAGTGTCAGCTTAGACCTCTGCTGAGTTTCATTCTCACCTCTGGCTACCCTGCTCGATACCTTTGCCTGCTAGTCCCACAGACTGTTCAAATATTGTCTTCTCTGTACTTACTCTTAGCACATTCATCACTGTCTTGTTGATTTTACCCTCTAAGTATTTCTCAAATCTGTGTTCTTTTTTTCATCTGTATTAATGTCTTACTTTGAACCTTCTTTCACCTGAAGTATGATGGCCTTCTAACTGGTTTCCCTGCCTCTAGATCAATTCCCTGCATAACTATTCTTTACACTACCTACCATCCTCCCCCAAATGATCCTTGAAAACAAATCTGAGTCAAAGTCCTGCTTAGTAATATTTAAGATCATTTAAGATCTTAGTAATATTTAAAGATCTGTGCTTTCGTTCATCCTATCTTTTCTTTCATTAAGCAAATATTTATTGTTTACTAAATTGCAAAATCCATTAGAGCTTCTAAAGTTTGAGCTTCTCAACCCATCACCCAGGGCTCTGCTTCATCTGGACCTGCCTGCATCTCCAGCCTCGTATTGACCTCATACTTTAGGTTGTGGCAGCCCTGAACTGCTTCTTCACGTGTGTGCACTGTCCTGTTCCTTTTGAGTGGAATCTTCTCTTTGATTCCTTCCTCCACTTCCTGCTCCTCAGCTGATTAGGCTGCCCACTTTCACCTAATTAACCAGTTCATACATAAGCCTCATTTTAGGCCCATCTCTTATAGGAAACCTTCCTTGACACCTTTCTCCAAGGCTAGGTTGGGTATTCCAGCTTTGTGCTCCCATAACACCCTTTGCATGCTGTTGCTGCTGCTAAGTCGCTTCAGTCGTGTCCGACTCTGTGTGACCCCAAAGATGGCAGCCCACCAGGCTCCCCCATCCCTGGAATTCTCCAGGCAAGAACAGTGGAGTGGGTTGCCATTTCCTTCTCCAATGCGTGAAAGTGAAGATGCTCAGTCGTATCCGACTGTTAGCGACCCCATGGACTGCAGCTACCAGGCTCTTCCGTCCATGGGATTTTCCAGGCAAGAGTACTGGGTTGCCATTGTCTTCTCCGACCCTTTGCATAGACCAGTCATTATACTTTTCACATTTGTTGCATTTGTTTTTGAATCTCTGTCCTCCACAAGACTCTGAGCATCTCGAAGGCAGGTATGATGTATTATACCTGCATCATATACAGTGAGGCTTTTGCTGTCTTAGAGCTTGCAGTTTATGGTGTTTTACTGGATGGTTTATATTGACAGTTCAGGAACAGCCGTCTTTCTGTGCTCCCCATTTTCTAAAATACTTCGTTCCTACAAGTTGGAACTGTAGGCTGAAATGGATCAAGATACTGCTTAAGGTTAGTTATATAAGCATTGTGTCGTCACTGCTTCAGCCTCTCAAGGAATAGTAAATGGGAGCATTATAACGTCAGAACTTTAGGGAGACTGAAGCATCTGAGTGTGTGTCTGTAGGGCAGGAGGGGGAGTTCCTCTTATCCTGCAAAAGTCAGCTGTGCTCTCAGCTGCCCATTGGATTCCCTCCTGTCCTTGCTCTTCAGCTATTCTCTCTCCAGGGTCCTTTTATTATTCCTGTGAGTCGTCAGTCACCACATGACTTATTTCCCAATGTTTAATGAAAACATGCTTCACTGCTCATTCATCAGTTTCCATCAAGTGCAAACAAAGATCCCTCTGAGCACATAGCATTTAAAAGTGGGGTTTGCCTGTAGCACCATCATCACTTGACACTCTGGGTCAAGGATTTTAGATTTACAGCTGACTCTTCATGCTCTTGCATCAGCTTCTTCACAGAGGAGCTGCCTCTTAGACCTAACACTGGCCCACGTTATGTTAACAGCCTCCTGATGATCGCTGACTAGATTTCTCCACTCCAGCCTGCCTACACACAGCGTCATTTCACCTTGCTGTGCAACTCAGACCCTGGCAGTGGTCTCCTATGGATTGTTAAATCTCATGGCCTAGTTCCTGTTCTTTCAACACCTTTGCCTTTTTTTGGTGACTCTCTGGGGCACTTCCTCCGGGCTGGCCAACTAAGGTCTGCTTGCCCCTTACCCATGGCTTGTCACTGTTGAAATCTGTACTGTCACTTGTGCTTTTTGAAATGGAATGTCCACTCCCACTCGTTTTCTTCCTTATGGTCCCCTTGGCTCTTGACCTTTTCAACTGCACAGTTTCCGAAGCCTTCCCTGACTGATCCAGTTTCTGTGACTGCAAGTTCTCAGCACTCATTTGCTCACTCTGACTAGCATTATCCTATCTTTGTAAATGGTAATGAAACTCTGATGTTTAAAAATGTGGTTTCTTTTCCCTTCCCTCTGGATACAAAGCTTGTGCAGAGGGGCTGATTAAGTGCTGCCTTGCCTGCGAGAGGCATTTCTCGGAGAGAGGACATTAGAGGCTTGAGCATCGGTAAGCTTCTGGAACTGAGGGAAGCATCCCAAAGATCTAGTCCTGTCCCTCTCTGTTCCATGCTCTGCCTCCCTGGGTGATCTCATCCTCTTCTTTCACCCTAAATTCTATGACATATTGATGCCTCGCAAATATATACATTCAATTAAAGGCAAATATTTCCTTTTTGTGTCAGAGCTGGTCATAATTACAGCTTTAACAACCTTTGCTTTTATAAGCCTCTGATTCTTTCTCTTCCTTGAAACACTTTCAGGTTTACTTGAAACTGTGTCTCCCGAATTGCAATTCCTAAGACTCCAAATAAAACACTTTGTAGTCTCAAAAAAAAATTACCTCCCCAGTCCTGTCCCTTCTTTGAGCTTTGTACTGTATATCCCAGCGTGACTCTAGCATCTTCCACAGACAACTTAATCTAATTGTGTTTCAATCTGAAATCATCATATCTTCACTTGTCTTTTATCCCCATATTATGTCTTCTATGTATTCCTCATTTTGGTTAATGAGTATTTCCAAATTAAACATCTTGGTTGGTGTCTCCCTTGTTATTCCCCCAGTGCAGTCAGGAGTAAGTCCCCTTCACAGTTTTTCCTGGCTTTTTCCTCTTCATCCTCTTTCTTCAGGCCTCTTCCCTCTCCCAAATTTCTTCTCTTGCTCTTCTACTGATAACTCTATGTGACCATGAAAGTTGTTTTACAAAAGTATCAGCACCTGTAGTAGTGTCACTGCAAGTTGTGTATTGAATAAGGGTGCTATAATCACACTTTAGAAATAGTAGGTTTGTATGTTTATTATGACAATCTTCTGGCAGATGGCAGTACAATGTATTGTTCCAACATCAGTATGTTATGACAGTTAAGGACTAGAAACCTTGATTCCTGTGGAGAACATCCTCTGTTCTTGTGTCCTCAGTTCTCGGTCAGGCAAACTTCTTGTCCTTTAAAACCAAGTGTAAATATACCTTCCCCATGAAGCCTTTTTTTGATACTCCCTACAGGAGTCAGTCGTTCCTTTCCAAGGGCTAAGGCCATATGGCTACTCCCTTCTTATAGTAGACATTGCATTATGTTGTAATAATTGGTATATGAGTCTGCCCTGTTGTACTCTAGGCCCCTGAAGGATAGGGATAGTGTTTCATCATTCTTTAATCCTCAGCAGGTAGCTTAGTGTCCAGCATGTAGAGTATGTCAATAAACATAACAAATATTTGATTGCATAACATGATTCAGGCACAGAAGTAAATATTTTACCCACTTTGCCTTCTTTAATCCTCATGACACCTTCATGAGTCCTGTTATTATCACATTTTATAAGTGAGGCAATTCAGACTAGTGAGGTGAAGCCACTTGCCTCGAGAATGAGCAGCTGGTAAATGGCATATGTGATGGTGCTGGGGTGTGGCCCTGGAGGACATGTACTAGTTTTTCCAGTGCTTCTCTCGTGTTTTGTCACTCAGAGTAATGATGCGGGTGTGCTGGTTGGTGAGACAGGACAACCGGCACCAGCGAATCAAACTTCCACATTTGGAAACAGTCATGGTTGGGCGCAGCCCAGAGACCAAGATCGCCGACAAGAAGTGTTCTCGACAGCAAGGTAATTGGTCACAGGATTGTGGAGATTACTGTGTTTGGTTCCTTCAGATAGTGATAATCAAAGATGCACTTTTCCTGAATGCTACTGATGAAAACCTTTTCTGCCCCAAATCAAAACTCAGCAACTGAGCTCTTTTGGCTGATGACAGGGCTCTGTGCACTCCTGATTCCACCCTCTGAAAGTGGGTTCATATTCAGTGTTGGGAGCAGGCAGGTTCCATCCTGTTCTATGCGGTGGTGGAGCTGAGTCCTTGCTCCGCTTTGCCCAGGGAGGTTCCTCGTTGGGCAGGGAGACAGCTGAATTCTGGGATTTCTAGGTTGAAACCATGTCTGAGAAGTGATGGTTTCATCCTTTACACTTTGCCATACACAGAGGGAACTATCATTAAAAGATGATGGCGCCTGGCTCTTGGAATGTCTTTTCTGGAATTTAATGAAATGAAAGTCCTTAGGAAGAATCTTTACTGTGTGCCTCATTTTTTTTTTTTAACCTGTAAACTCCAGACGTGCTCACTGCTACCAGGTCTCCCCCTGCAGTGTGTTCCCCATGACAGGGATTCTTGAGACTTGGAGTCTGCAGCAGTGATTCTAGTTTTCCCCACATGTTAATATAAATGGGCAAAAGATACCGCTTCTTGCTCTCTGTCCCCCTTGTCATGAGAGCAGCTGTAGGGGTGTGTATGTCAGCCCATCCACTGCCTGTTCTCCTTGGAGAGAAGCTAGGATGTCTTTCCTTTGCTCCCTGTCTCTTGCCAGAATTTTTTTTGTTCACATATCTGAACCCAAATGTTTGGTGTTAACTTCTTCCCACACATGCTCAGACTGTTCTGTCCCAGCAGTCCTCTTTCTAGAATAGTTTCTGCACTCCTCCTACCCAAGGCCAGCTGAACTTCAGTTTCCCAGGAATGTATCTTTTATCTCTTTCTCTGTTGAAGGTTTCTGATCATGTCATGTAATAGGATAAGTCTGATTTGATCCTGAGCTATAAGAGCTTGTGAGGGAATTGGGTTCCATTCCCTGATTTCAGAGCCTATGATCCCGAGTGGGTCAAGGGCTCTGAATTAGGGAGACTTGTGAGGATTCAGTGACTCTGCCTTATAGAGATACTAGCAGTGGTTGAGGGAGCATGTACACTGTTGGGTACTGTATGGAAGGACCTGGAGCCCTAGTCCCCTGAATAATGAATGATTTTGCTCATGGGTCTTTGAGGAAAACCCTTGTCACATTGCTTCCTAGAGGGAGGCTTCATTGTCTTGTAGGGATAATAGGATCAAGTTGCTAGTTCTTCATGGCATTTGGGTTTACCTTTTTTCAATCTCTTTCAGTACAGTTGAAAGCAGAGTGTAACAAAGGATATGTCAAGGTAAAGCAGGTATGTCTATTTGTATCTTGGACTTCCATGTTCTACTTGATGATTGTCTTACACTGTTGACTTTAGAGTGTCTGTGCCAGCCAGTAAAGGCTCCTTGGTCATGTGTGGAAATGACAGAATAACAGAAGTGAATATTAAGCATAGTACTGGGCATGTAGTAAGTGGTGAACATAGGAGTAGCTATATTACTAATGATGTTACTGCTATTATAATTATTTTCTGGTTATTCCATAGGTAGGGGTCAATCCCACCAGCATTGACTCAGTCATAATTGGGAAGGACCAGGAGGTGAAGCTGCAGCCTGGCCAGGTCCTCTACCTGGTGAATGAACTTTATCCGTATATTATAGAGTTTGAGGAAGAGACAAAGAGCCCTGGCCTGGAGTCACACAGGAAGAGAAAGAGGTCAGGCAGTAGCGATCCTACAGAAAGGGGTGCTGACCCGGAAGCTGAGCCCAGCACAGGACTGGAACCTGGGAGCAACCCTCACCAGCTCTCTGTGCCTCCAAAGAAGGAGAAAGATGCATCCATCAAAAAGGTGAGGGAAGAGTGCTGGCTGGATAGGTGGCATGGAGAGTACATAAAATGTAATGTTGCTTAATTGTTTTGTACGCAGTCAAGCCCAGACACGTGTGAGGGATTATTATGATGAGAGAGTCACTTGTTTATGTCACCAGTCATTGGGATGAATATCCCTTTGTGTACTTTTCTCTTGAATTCCTGAGGTAAGCCAACTTGAAGGTAGGGTGAAATGGCACAGTGCTTCACATTGAGCTACTAAAATAGGACAGTCATCTGTCTCTCTATACAAGGTTAACATTGCAACACACTTCATAGATCCTGTGATTCACATCCTGATGTCAAAGTGGAAACTGAGGCTATAGGTGAAGTGGGAGAGGGGAAAGAAGATGCAATTCACATTCTGGTGTGTCCAGCTTCTGTCTAGACATGCAGCTCTGAATATGGGAAGAGAGTGGGAATAGCTTATGGTTTATAAAGGAAAAGATTGAGGTAAAGGGATTAATTTAATTCTTAAAGACTGACCTTATTTCCAAGTTTGGTTGGACGTTGCTGACATCCAGTGTTAACTAATGCCAAATTTAGCCATCTTGTTTGCAGTGTACACTGTCTTTTTTTGTTTGTTTTAGGAATCCTTGGGCCACTGGAGTCAAGGCTTGAAGATTTCTATGGAGGACCCCAAAATGCAGGTCAGAATAAATTTTGGCATCAAAATACTTTTCACATTGTAAATGATCACTCCACAGAGCTACAAATGAAATCCAAGGAGATCAGTCTTTCTGAATGAGATTTGTTTTATTAGGCTGTTTTGTGAGATCAAGTGGCTTGTCTCATTGTCAGTAAGTTAGAACTGGAATTCTTTAGAGAGAAAGCTAAGTTTTTCAAATGAGTATCTTCTCTGCATTGTCCCTCCTAAACTTCTGGGTACTATTATGGGATGTTGTGTTAAACTTAGTGTAGTCCTTTTCGACAAAGTGTCAGTTACTGTATGGTGACTATAGACCATATGTCTACTGTATGGTGACTATATACACTAGTGACAGTGTATAGTCACTGTATGGTGACTATACTGTATGGTGTTATGGCTGCCCTGGGATTAATAGACATCATCCTGGGAGGGGTCTGAGTTCTTAAATGACATCCTGGGATCACAGGGGGCAAGATCTGATAGGGCTTCTTGGAACACATGTGTGTGAGTCGTGTGGTCTGCTGGGCTAGAGTGGAGAAGAGTGCATTTGAATTCAGACCTGGGGGCTTTGCATCAGTTCCTCAGCAACTGTTTTGCAGTGTGCCTCTTTTCTGTGCTCTGTGTGTTGTGGTGACTGAAAACACAGACAGGAGTCAGCTAGGTCTGTGTTGGGATTCTAGACTTCCCACTTGGTAACTATGTGACCTGGCATATGACACAGCTTATCTGAGTCTCTGTGCGCTCATCTGTCAACATTGGGATAAGACCCTCTTCACAGGATTGTGGCAGGAGTTAAGTATGTTAGTGAACCTGACCATACCTGGCACACACAAGATGTCCAGCTGACGTCTGTTTCCTTCTCTTGTGCCCCTCTGCTAGGTTTACAAAGATGAGCAGGTGGTGGTGATAAAGGATAAATACCCCAAGGCTCGTTTCCACTGGCTGGTCTTACCTTGGGCCTCCATTTCCAGTCTGAAGGCAGTGACCAGAGAACATCTTGAGCTCCTCAGACACATGCACGCTGTTGGAGAGAAAGTGATTGCTGACTTCGCTGGGTCCAGCAAACTCCGCTTCCGATTGGGCTACCATGCCATTCCCAGCATGAGGTAAACCTTGTGGGGAGTGCTGGTGTGTTCTGGTTCCATCTCGGCAGACAGATGAATTCAGCCTGGGTCTGCTGAGTGTGCTGGTCACCCTGAGGTTCAGGGGATTGGGTGGGGTGTTTCCAAGGCAGGTGGGCTGAAACTTGCATGCTTTTGCCTGACTTGTTTGCAAGCCTTAAGTTCCTACTTCTGCTTATAATTTGATAACATACAGTTCTTTGTTCTTCTCAAATGTAAACTCTGAGAGCCTAACTTACAAACCAGATGAAGCAGCTTTATTACCTTCAGTGAAGAACTGTCACTTGACGGTAATAAAGTGACTTTTATCAGATTTTTCAGAAGTATCAATACCCTCTAAATGATTAGGGACCATTGCTTTGAAGGAGACAAGCATCACTGACTTCTTTCATGACAGCTTAGATCTCAGATTTAAGATAAAATGAGAAAAAAAGTGTAGAGACGGTTATCCTTTGGCTCATACCTGGAAGGATTCAGAAAGGAATGATTGATGCTTTTCAAAGAATGCAAGCAAGGCAGATCTTCAATTCTTTTGAGTTAAGCAACAAGATAAGAGGACTAATGGGATTTCTGAGTTTTTATTTTGGGGTGTTTTTCTTGGGGGGGTGTAAAATATACATAATATAAAATTTACTATTTTAACAGTTCAGTTGCATTAAGTAAATTCACATTGTTGTGCAACCATCACCACCATGTATTTCTAGAACCTTTTTTCATCTTCCTCATCTACCCCTCAGATCCCTTTCCCCCAGCCCCTTGCAACCACCATCCTACTTTCTGTTTTCATGAACTTGACTACCCTTCACTTTCACTTCAGGTACCTCATGTAAATGGAATTATATAGTATCCATTGTTTTGTGGCTGGCTTGTTTCACTTAGGATAGTGTCATCAAGGTTCATCCATACTGTAACATGTGTCAATTTCTTTTGTTTTATTTAACCACCCAACATTCTTTACATTTTATTAGGTGGATAATTGTGACTTAGGTTACTGGACACTTTAACACATGAAATTTTTGTGCTACATTTTTTCCCCATCCATACTCTTTGTTTTAAATCGAGGCATAATTTACATCCAATAAAATGTACAGTAAGATCTTTAGTTTAATCAGTCTTGACAAATGTGTATGCCATGTAACTATGACTGTGATCAAGATAAAGAACACAGAACTTTTCTATCATCTCCCAGGAAGTTCTTTTGTGCTTCTTTTTCTTTAATCCTCCCCTTAACCTCCAAGTGCTGTTCTCGTTTTTTTCAGCCTAGATTAGTTTTGTCTGTTCCAGAGCATCATATAAATGAAATCATACAATGTCTACTCTTTTTCTGTCTGGCTTTTTTTGGTCAGCGTAATAGATTTTGAGACTCATGCATGATGTTGTGTGTATCATGGATATACTTCATTTTTTTGTTCTTGTGTAAATACCTAGAAGTGGAATTGCTAGGTCTCAGGGTGGAAGTATGTTGTATCTCATTTAAAAAATATTTTTAAATTGTTAAAACCTTATTCACAACTATAGGGCAGAAAGTCACGCATGATCCTATTCCCCTTATGCTGCATACCTCATGATGACAGCCCTTGACCACAGAACCTTTTTCACATAGCAGTCGTGGTGTCCACACCTTTTTCATATAATGGATGCTGTTGTGCTAAGGAGAATGCTAAAGGCAAGAGCTGCGACTGGTGTGAGTGGGAAGCAAAATGAGCAGTAAGTTGTCAGGCACATATCCTTTTATGATCACTCTTTAGAAGTTTGAATAAGTTAAACCTAGGAAGGAAAAAGTAACAAATATTTTTTCTATTGTAAAAGTAATATATTTTCAGTTTAGAAAATATAAAGTATGAAGCAGAACAAAGATCTTCCATAATATCACCACTAATTAAACTCTAGACCTTATTCAAATTTCAGCCATTATTCTTTCCTTTTTTTTTTTCGCTCCAGGATCCCACATTGCGTTTATTTGTTGTCTCGCCTTAGTCTCCCTGATCTGTGACAATTCCTCCTCCTTTTCTGGTTTTCATGACCTGGACACTTTTGATGAGGACTGGCTAGTTGTTTTATGGGATGGCTCTCAATTACAGTTTGTTTGATGTTTTTTCATGATTAGATTGAGGTTGGTTTGTTTTTTTTTTTTTTGCCAAAATACCCCAGAAATGATACTGTGTCTTCTCAGTGCATCATATCAAGGAGTGCATGATGTCGATCAAGACAGTTTGTTGCTCCTGATGTTCACCTTGATCACTTTATTAAGGTGGTGTCTGCCAGGTTTTTCTACTCAAAGTTGCTATTTTTCCCTTGTAATTGATCAGTATCTTGGGGGGAGATGTTCTAAGATTATGCTACTAAATTTCTTTCTCCTCAGACTTTGGCCCAGTGACTTTAGCATCTACTGGTGGATCTTTTCTGCAACAGTTATTATGGTAGTGTTTACTTCATGGTAACTTTATGTTTCCCTCCTTCCTTCTAATTTATTAATCAGAATTTTTCTGTGTGGAAGAGTTGTTCTTTCTCCTCCATTATGTATTCTATACATGTATGGACTCAATGGATATTTATTTTATTATATAGGTTTTAATTTAATCTGTCTCTGTTTAGTTTCTTGCTCATATTGTTCCAGCGTTGATCATTGGAAATTCCTTTAGGTTGGTTCCTGTATCACTCTGACAGGCCCCAAACATTTTTTGAGCACATCCTTTTTTTCTGGCCCCTTACTTTTTGTAACAAGGTATTCTGCGCTTACATTTTTCCTGTTCTAGCTCTGGAATGAACCACTTCTCCAAAGAGCCATAGTTCCTTTTATTGGAGAATGACATAAACCAAGACTAGATCACGAGGTTTCTATAGAGAGAAATGGTTGGTTCCAGAGTGTCTTTGCTTCTAGGTTCTCTCAGCAGATGGAACTAGGAAATAGAAGCATGAATCCAACCCACACAGATACATACATGTCTCTATTTATTTCTCTGTTTACCTACCTGTGCATGTGTATGAAAAACGTGAGTTCATGCTGATACTTCTGATCCAGTCCTGTTCCACAGGTTCATTCTTGTCTTCCCCTTTCCTTTTTTGTGATTTCTTTCTCCAGTAGTGAGAAATTTGGCTCTCATTAGCTACAGTTAATTCACTTATGTATTCATTCCCAGTATAAACATAAAATAGTTGCAGAATTGCTTATCCACACTCACGTGAGAAAGACATTTATTCACTAGAGTACAGTATTTGTATAGCGTTCTTTTTATCTTTACAGAATCAAATCAAAATACTGTTTTCCAAACTTAATTAGGTTAATTATTTTCTTCCTGACCTCCTTCAGTGTAGTTCCCTTTTTATTTGTAATACAGTTAGTTTATTTGTTACTGCTTGTATTCCATTTTAAATTCCCACAAGGTACTGGTTTTGATGATTTATTGGAGGAATGTGAAATATTACTGATTCTGAGTCAAAGCTTTACAGAAAGTCATCCTTCTTGGTTTAACAAATCCTAAAGAGAACTGTTGGTTTTCTACCTCAAACCTGTTTTTCCCTTAAGCTTCTTCATCCCAGCAAGTGGCACCTCCCCAAACCCATATCTAATCCATTAATTGTTCCTGTTGGTTCTGTTCCAAAATATATTTAAAATTGGACTGCTTCTTGTCATCTCCACCTGTATAGCTCCTGTCTGAAACATGATTATTTTTGGTTTGGACTGCTGTGGCAGCCTCCTAACTTCTCTCTATATCCATCTTTCCCCTTCCTACAGTCCTTTTCCACACAGTAGCCAGAGTAATCTTTTAAAGTAACAAGCAGATAATAGCACATGTGTGTGTGCCAAGTCACTTCAGTTGTGTCTGACTCTATGCAACCTCATGGACTATAGCCCACCAGGCTCCTCTGTCCATGGGATTCTCCAGGCAAGAATACTGGAGTGGGTTGCCATGCCCTCCTCCAGGGGATCTTTCTGACCCAGGGGTCGAACCCACATCTCTTATGTCTCCTGCCATTGGCAGGTGGCTTCTTTACTACTAGCACCACCTAGGAAGCCCAGATAATAGCACTCCCCTGGTTAAAATCCTTCAGTGGTTCCTCAGTATGATTGGAATAAAATTCAAACCCTCTGTCAACCTATAAGACCCGTTATGATCCAGCTCCTCCCTAGTGCCTGCTCCTTGTTTCCAGCCACTCTGGCCGTTATTTTCTTTCTGCCACTCAGTTGCACCAAGCTCTTTTTCATACCAGGGCCTTCACACGTGGTCTCTCCACTCCCTGAAACTCTTTCAGATCTTTGCTTTCTCAGTTCAAATCTCTGCCTGGGAGAGGTTTTTTGTGAACATCCTAGCTACTTAAGGAGACAGCTTCTACCCCCTAGGCACACTATCCCATCTCCCTGTTTTGTTTTTTCTTAGCATTGTTGCAGTAACATTTTGAATCTTCCTTGTTTATTTGTTTACTTATTATTTATCTCCCTTCATTACAGTATAATTTCTATAAGGAATAGGCCTTTCCCATTTTGTTCACTGCTAAATTCCCAGTGCTAGAACAGTGCTTGGCCCTAGTAGGTACTTCATGAGCAGTAAATATTCTTCAGTGACTAGATGAATGAATGGAGTTAAGTGGAAACACTGTCAATATTTTGCATATTCATACTCTTACTTTTTGGCATTTTGATTATGCTAGCTTTAATTGTAAATATTTGTTTCCTCTCAACTAGCCATGTACACCTCCATGTGATCAGCCAGGATTTTGATTCTCCTTGCCTTAAAAACAAAAAACACTGGAATTCTTTCAATACTGAGTACTTCCTTGAATCACAAGGTAAACAGTATTGTTTAATTTTTACATTTGTTTTAGTTTCTCAGCTGTTCTTATACTTGATTCAGTTGTTTCCCTAAATAATAACTTGGCTTTGAAAACTCATGTACAAGTTTGTGTTACCTATACAGAGAACCCCATTAACAGAAACTGGATTGTTTTGGATTTTAGTAGGATTGCCACTTTGCTGTGAGCAGCCTTCTTGGGGGATGTAGAATGCTGTTATATCAGAGTCAGAAAAAATCAATGGGGGGCTTAAAAGGTTGTCCAGAGAATTATTGGAGTTCATGGATCTGAAAGCTCTGAATAGTTTTTTCTTTCTTTTGCCAGCAACTGGGAGGAGCTTGGTGGCTGCCTTCTGTCAAGAGTGGCTACTTAATAGGGGAAGCCTGTCTATATGTAGAAAGGAAGAATTTTCCATTGTGTATACTGTGGAACTTAAGTATGCTGGAATGTTAATGATGACATAGGCTAACTAGTGGTAAAGCCCTGTGATAATAAGCCTTTGACATAGTAACATGGATTGCTTAGAATGTATCCTAAAGGAATGTAATTATCTCAGAAATAGATTGCTCAGGGAACTCCCTGATGGTGTAGTGGTTAGAACTCCATGCTTTCACTGCTGAGGGCCCGGGTTCAGTCCCTCATTGGGGAACTAAGATCTCACAAGCTGTGTGGTGCTGCCAAAAAATCAAACAAACGAAACCCATTGCTCAGATTTAGAATCTGACCAAGCATATTTTCCCAACAGTTAATGTAACCTCAAGTTTACTCTATTTAAGGATAATTTTTGTATCTTGACTTTCCAGAGTAGCTGGACTCTGAACATTTTTCCCTTGCAGCTGTGATTGAGATGGTGCAAGAGGCTGGCAGGGTGACCGTCCGAGACGGGATGCCCGAGCTCCTGAAGCTGCCCCTCCGTTGTCACGAGTGCCAGCAGCTGCTGCCTTCCATCCCTCAGCTGAAGGAGCACCTCAGGAAGCACTGGTCCAAGTGATTCTGCGGAGCCTGACCTTCTGCAGCACGTGTACCTTATTGTTTAGAGCAAATTCCTGGCACCTGTTCTGGATTGCATGTGAATTTTCATTTCTTGAATTAAAACATGCATTTTTTCTTTTTTTACAAAGCTTGTTGTATTTCTGAGTGGCCACAATATGACGTGACCTGAAATAGTTCAGGAATTAGGAATTAGAGTTTGTCATGGGTGTGTTTTCTGCTGAGGGTGGCAGGGATAGTCCTGGCCCACCATCTCCAGGAGTCACGTCAGGTCTGACTAATGGGGGACAAAGCCTTGTTCAAACTGACCAAACACAGGATACGGAAGCAGAGAGCTGCTTATAAAGTCCTGTTCTTTACATTTATTCTCTCTCCTCAGAGGTAGGTGGTGCCATTTTATCAGAGCAGACATAATGATTTCTTGTTTACCCCGAAGGCACTGATTGTTCTCTGATCCTAATCTGGTCTGTAATATTCTCCCTCTTTCCCTCTTTCATAGGGGAGACTTCGTTTCTTCTGTCCCCTTCATTCCTTTCCATCATCCAAATGCTTCTTTCTCAGGAAGCCTGTCTTATCAGTTCTCCTTCACTCTGAGCAAACAGCTGGTGACAAGGTACAGGGATGGAATTTTCTTCTAATGTTAGGAGTACTTGGATGGTAAAGAAATACTCAGCAATATGTTTGTTCCATTTCAGGGGTCAAGTCTTCTTGGTTGGCCTGCTTGGATCTGTTGTCTGATTAGGTAATTGAAAACTATCGGGAATTCAGCTAATAGTCACAGAGTCAGTTCTGATGCACAAAAAGGTAGTTGTTGAATGAAAAAGTTGCATAGAACCTCATGGTTTCACTTTTCCCTCAGAACAGATTTGGGTAGAATAGTTGGATTAAGTTGATTTTTGGTTAACATCAGAACTAAAGGTGAAGGGAAATCTAAAACATTTTTGAACAATTGTTGATCTATTTGGTGATGTGATTTTTTTGCTCTTGTTTGTAAACCATCCCCCCCCAAAAAAAATCTTCTTAACAATAACTTCTCTCTGAAGAGAGGAAAACCTCAATCCATGGAGACCACATTTGACCTTGTTTTCTTTCACAAATAAACAAGATGCCATAGTGGTTTTTTGGTGAGTATGAGTACAGTTATACTTAATAGTAATTAATGATTACAGCAGCTAACACTTGTCCAATTTCTTTGTTTCTGGTATTATGCTTAGTACCTTTATCCAAATCTTCTCACGGAGTGTAACTCTCGGGTAGGACCTATTGTTATGCCCCTCTAAAGGATGAAGATCTAAGTATCTATAAAAGGTCCTGGACTCCATGGTTGGTCTTGATTCTAGTGCACAGAACTCATTACATTCCCGCTCAACTGAACAGTAAAATGTAGTACTAACCAGCAGGTGTCATAGGCCTGCAGGGGCCTTGGGCCTGTGTTGATCATAACTTTCCATGACTTTTGTTGATTTCTCTGAGGCCGGTCAGTTCCTTTGAAGCCCTGTTTGTCCAACATTCTTCATCTATGTCCTCTGTTCCTCTTGCGCTCCAGGAGTGTAGTCCTTACCTTGTCAGCCCAACTTATCCTTAGTTCCTTCTGTCTGGCTCAGCTATGGACCTTTGAGCCTGTGCAGTTGTCCTCTGCTGCACTGATGCTTCCTTACTTTGTGGCCCATGGCCTTCTCCCCTGACTCAGCTGTGGAAGGGATGTGGCTTCATAGCTTTTCCTTCAGAGTCATCAGGTTATTAGGCACTGTAATGCTTGTTGGATAAGAACAGACTCTGGATTCAGATCTGGGTCCCAAACCTGGCTCAGGTACTCAGAGCTGAGGGATCTTAGGCAAGTGACTGACTTTCCCTGAACTTCAGGGTGACGAGGATTAAATAAAATAATCCATGTAGAAGACTTAGCATAATATCTGGCACAGAGAAGATAACTGGAAGCCTCTGCTTTTATTTTGTTGAGGGGAGTGGTGGGGATGGGGAAGGGGTTCGCTTGATCTAGCCCCGTCTCTACATCTGAAGCCTTTAAGCCCAGAGAAACTGTTTGTAAAGGTATAGAGTATGCCTTCTATGGACTCCTGAGATCACAATTACTAGTTTATTTTTTTTTAATGTAAATATTTGGGTTTTACCCCAGAAGTATTGGATCACAGTCCCCTGAGCCTATGGATCTGCACTACGTAACAAACATTTAAACTCATAATAAAGTTTGAGAACCATAGTATAAAGAGCCCTTGGCTTCAAAGTATATTCCATGTCTGAAGCTTCCAGATTAGGCTGTGCCCAGCCAGGACACAAACTGCATTTTCCAGTGGGCTTTCTAGGCCAGTCGTGGGCCTTGCTTCCTTCTGCAGGGTCAGTATTATTTCAGGATCCGGGAAGTCCTTGGGCGTTAGATGAGGGAGAGTGACTGGCTGTAGCGACCAGCCCTCCCTTTCTGCAGGAGCTGGAGGGAGCCCCTCTGGCCCTGGGTCTTAGGGCCAGGTTGAGATGATGACTACTCCTCTTCAGTGGCTCTCACTCCCCTCTTTGTGCCCAGAGGTCAGTCCTGGAGGCTTGGCTTGGAACCTTGATGAATGTAGCTAGCTGGAGACTCAGAGCATTTATATTTTTCCTCTTCTGAGTTTGTCTCTTTGATATCCAGGGGCAAATAGTCCCTTCAAGGACCAGACCATACTTGGGATGATCATTAAGAGTCTCTACAAGTTCAGGGACATCTCATAGCTTGGCATCTGGATGCCCATCACATACATTGGGTATGGCTAGGTTTCAGAGATTCAGGGCTCATCTGTGACAGAACTGGCCTAACTGTGTCTCTCTGTTCCAGTAATACCTACTTGGAGACTTCCACAGAGCTCTTCCATAGATGAGATTTAAAAAAATATATATATGACAGGGAGTTCCCTGGTGGTCCAGTGGTTAGGACTCTGCACTTTCACTGTGGCGGCCCTCCCCAGGATAATGTATATATACACATTTTATATAAATTGAGAGTTTATAAAATTCCTGAAGCCCTTCCATAGACTCCCTGCTGCTGCTGCTGCTAAGTCGCTTCAGTTGTGTCCGACTCTGGGCGACCCCATAGACGGCAGCCCACCAGGCTCCCCCGTCCCTGGGATTCTCCAGGCAAGAACACTGGAGTGGGTTGCCATTTCCTTCTCCAATGCATGAAAGTGAAAAGTGAAAGTGAAGTCACTCAGTCGTGTCCGACTCTTATCGACCCCATGGACTGCAGCCTACCAGGCTCCTCCATCCATGGGATTTTCCAGGCAAGAGTACTGGAGTGGGGTGCCATTGCCTTCTCCCATAGACGCCCTAGGGGTGGTGAAAAGGGTCATCACCGTGTGTCTGTGATTTCAGGAGGTATCTGGGATCGCTGTGGAGGACCAGGGGCCAGACCCCATCTCGAGGTTTCTGGGATACTCCCTTGGGTGTCAGTGCTCCTCCCTCAGCCCTTTGGTACATGCACATCCTGGGGGCCTCTGGCCAGAGATGGAATTGGGGCCCAGGAGCTGCTGGCTCAGTTTAGCCACCACACTCCTGCAGGAGTCCTGGGAAACAAGGAAATTCTCAGTGGGTCTGAGGGGTTTGGAAACCTCAGCTGCCAGGCTCATCATAAACTGTCTAAAAGGCATTGAATGTACTTTACCACAATCACTGTCCAAGGGAAAACTGTACTGATCATCTGCACAAATAGATCCGCTGCATCGTGACTGTATCTGAAGACAGTGGGAGTGGCAGTATTTACATACAGCCTGTTAATAGTACAAACTGTACTGAAGACCCAGTACAGCTTGTAGCAGCTCGTACTGTTGAAACCAAGGCAGAGGTTCTACTGGGGTCCCAGCTAGTGCACTTAGAATTAAGGGAACATTTAACTAAACTTCAGACAAAGTGCCCAGTGAACTTTAAAAAATAAAGATATTGCAGAAGCATACAATTTAATTTTCTACCTAATCAATAATGTTAGCATATCAGTATTAAAATCAAGATGAGAACATCTGGTAAATTGCAACCAAGGAGAGACACTGTCTCAGACAGTATAACGTGAGGTATGATGAAGGAAAATTGGAAGTGAGGTGACCACCTCTAAATTCTCTTTTCAGCTAGGCTACTTGGTGAGCTTGAATAATAGCTCTTTTAGAAGAACAAATATAAATAATGACTTCTAAGGGCCAGAAAGAGGATGCAAAATATTGAGGTGTATAAGTCCCATGTCACTCCCTCCCCTAGGTGGGCTATTGTTGATAATATCACTAGAAAAAAATTACCTTTCTTTGCCTATTTAACACAGATTTATCATTGCATTGCAATTGGGTGGAGTCTTCTCAAGGTACAGGGCATACTGACATGAAAAAAATAGACCACAGGCATGTAAGTCACATTTGTGATGCCAAATCTTAGTAATTTCTCCCTTAGGAATGTTCTCTTTTATCTTGATCCTATTATAGCCAGACAAGGCAGAAGTTTTGTTAAAGCAATTGAATATGGATGGATCCTTACTAGTCAAGAAGTCACATTTATAATAAGTTCTTCTGTTGCTGTAGGAGAAGGTAGGTAAGATATGATAGAGCCTAACTGGAACCTGAAACTGAGCAAGTGAATGTCTTACATGAGAGTGTGAAGAACAGGCCTTAAACCAATTTAAGTTGCAACCTGAGGAAAGGGCTCTCAAAGTCCTTTAGCCTCTATGAAATGGAGTAATCTATTATTCATATCTTAATCTGTTTTTTTTTTTTTTTTTTTAAGCAAACAAGCTATCACCAAGGAATGAGCTTTGGGTCGTAGAGTCTCCTAATGATTAGGGTTCTGATGCTTTCAATTCAAGAGGGGCTGGTAAGTGAGCATTATGTAAGCAATTATCAAATGACTCATCAAATCAGTGACATCCTCAAATGCCTGCCAATTCCTATGTTGGCAGCTGCTTTCCACCCAGACCTCAGGGAAGGAAACAGCCTGGGCCCCAGGCAGTGGCAAAGGAGTTCTAGGATTCTGGGCCACTCACTACTCAATTCCTTTTCCCTGTTCCATTTTGCAAATTTATTTTGAGACCATCTATTTCAACTTTGTCATTTTTTAGAAGGCTGCTGGGACCTGGAGGTTTAAAGGGCTCATTTAGCAGTTTAAACCAGATCTTGGCCTGTATTGGAAGTCTTCCTGACTTTTCCCAGATGCTCTCAAGTTACTGACATCTCATTTAAGAATAAGGAATGGCATCAGTGCTAAATGCCACTTGCTTCTTGTCTTACCTCATAATATTTTCTTTATCTAAAGGTAGAATAGGAATAAAGGGATTTAGGCTTGTATTGGAAGCTCAGCTCTGTTCCACGTTAGCTGTGTGACGCTGGGGTAGTTATTTGACTTCTCTGGTCGGAATTTTATCATCTATGAAACTGAGCTAGAAAGTATAATCCCAGGTTGACTGTGAGGATTAAACAAGTATCATTGTGAAAGGCTCAGGTACTCCGATGGTCTAGCACTCATCAATCCTAGTTTTCTCTACTAAACTATGACCCCCACCTGACCTGCGAGGCTTTAACAGGTATTCTCTTGAGTAACTTCTTTTTCCCTTCTGGTTTGGTTTCTCATATTTAAAACAAGAGCCTTGGGCTGGATAATACCTAAAGTCCCTCTTAGCTGTAAGAGGGACTTACAACTTTTTAATTTAATTTTCATTTTTTTAAGGTTTTAAAAATAACATTTATTTGTGAAAGCTGACATGTACATAATAAGAAAACAAACAAACAAAAAAAAACAGGAAGCAAAAAAAGTCATCCATAATCACAAGCAATTTAGCATTTGCTGTGTGAGGGCCTTACAGCTTGCTTTAGGCCCTGGCTACTTAGCTCCTGTTGCTGTGTCCCCACGGTTTCCTTTTTTTCCAAGACCAAAATTGGCAGATGAATTTTCTACAGCACAGAGATTCTTTACATCCCTGCCTTGACCCTAAAGGAAATTTTAAAAGAAGTCTACATCTGCCTCACCTTATGCTGATTCTGGACCCATGGTGGGGAGCATGGGGAATAGCCGAATCTAGGGGTTTAAATGACATCATTGGAACTTTGCTTTGTTTGGTTCTGCTTTCCTGTGATGACTCTCTCCAGAAGGCAACAAAAGTAGCCATGGGCCTCAGAGAGAGAGCACAGTCCTTCTCCCTGACATTTCTGCCAAAGTAGAGAAAGGACCCTGACTCTTCTTCTTAGGTCACATACTTGTCTCTGGACTAACCACTGTATCTCTTAGGAGGATGACGCTCTCTGGCCATCTTGAGGAACAGGGCCATCTTGAGGCGTGAGAGGCGGAGGGCTGTAGGACTGATGGGCCCACTAGACTTAAAAGGAACAGGGAAGAGCAGTTTACAAAACTGTATGTATTTACCACTCACATGGGCTGCACACATCATCCCAGCACACTCATAGCTCCCTTCACCACATGCCATCATCCTGGCATCTGAGACTAAAGGAGGTACAGTCCTGGCTTCTGGCAGCCACAAATTGAAAGTTGACACAACCCCCTGCTCCCAACCCTGGCCAGTACTGTTTGCCTTGATTGGAGGAAAAACTATCACATTCAAGTTGAATAGTTACTAGCCAAGGACCTTTTGCAGAAACTTTTCTGGAAGCTGTAGGGTGTACTCTAAACACTGGCTATCGTTGCCAGGGTCCTGAGTCACTTCTATGTCCTGGCTCCCCAGTAGACCACTGGCTTCTGCTGCTGTTTCATTGGTTGTATTCTGGGGTAGGAGGCCAGGGTCAGGGCAGAGGAAGGGGCTTTGGGAGTTGCCTAAAAAGTCAGTAGAGCAGCTGGATTTTTATCTGCTACTTTTTATCTGCATTTCCATTCTTGTTAACAACTTCTCTACGTTAGCATATACCCAGAGGATTGCTTAGCGACTAGAGACTGGAAAAACCTTAACTTTTGCTTTTAAGAAACCGTGAAGGGGAAAATATTCGTGACAGAACAAGGGGAGGAAATAGGTCACATACTCAAGAGTGATCCCTCCAGCTTGTCAGGCATAAGACATACCCAAGATTTTGAAGAGAGGTCCCTCCCAATAGGCACCACTATCTGAATACCCCACCTGAGAATCTATTAGCGTATGTCTCACATGAATGAAAAAAGGTGCCTCTGCAAATGCAAGTTTTTAGCTCACAGCCACCCCTGACTCTGGGGCTCATGTAGGTCACAGATGTGCAGCCTAACAGGGTGGGGACCTTGTTTCTCATCAGAACATGAGGTTCTCTAGAACAGATGCTATTTCTTTAGTTCTCTGTTATGTACCCAATAAAATTCAGCGTACCTGCAACTTAATAGGATCCCAATAAAATTGGGATGAAGGAATGAAACCATGTGATACTCTGAAAAACACAGAGGAAACAACCGCTGCTGCAGCTGGGTTTAATGGTCAAGTGTGTGGTCTGTTGTGCGTCTGGCTTTTGGAAATGTTCTGATAGATATCCTGCTGCCAGTCTGTGAGCATAGTATATCACATGGATCATAATTAGCGGAACATAAACATGTTAATGTTTTCTCATATAATGTTACAGATTATCGTTCTTGAGGTCTTCCATATCTTTTCTATGAAGGGTTGTTTTTTTAGAGGGTTTATTATCTTTGGCCACCAGAGGGCAGTCTTTGAACAGTAAAATTTTAATTTGTCCTTTATTCCAAATCTTTTTGGGAAAGAAGTTTTATGTAAGTCTTTTATACTTTATGTTTGCTTTTCTCTCTGTTTTTATTTTATTAAAAAATTATTTTTATTCTGTTTTTTTCTGTAATTCTTTTATATTTTAGAATCAGTGTTTTAAAATAAAATATAGAGGGGTTTTTAAAATAGGCTTGTGTGTGTTTAACTGATCTCCTATTTAAGATAGAAGTTTGACAGAAAACCACGGTACAGGTAAGAATATAAAATGCACATGATTGATAAGGGGAGGCCATTTGGTTTGGGGTTAACTAGTCTAAAATTAGCTAGAGTCAGGGTAGAGGTCTGATTCTGGCACTTATCAGATGGGGATCTTGGACATGTCAAGTGCATGGTAGACACTGAAAAATATGCTAGTTCATTTCCTCCCATTTCTTACGTTGATCCCAAGGTTAGTAACTCTTGTTCCTATCACATATATAGCAGGAAGCAGCACTGGAAATAGACGCTTCTCCTGGGCGTATCTTTGAAAAATGTCTTTATTTTTATTTATTTATTTCTAATTGAAGGATAATTGCTTTACACTATTGTGTAAATTTCTACCATACATCAAAATGAGTTCTTGAACCTCCTTCCCACCTCCTACTCTATCCCACCCCTCTAGATTGTCACAGAGCCCTGGTTTGAGTTCCTTAAGTCATACAGCAAATTCCTGAAGAAGTGAAGTGAAGTTGCTCAGTCATGTCTGACTCTTTGTGACCCCGTGGACTGTAGCCCGCCAGGCTCTTCTGTCCATGGGATTCTCCAGGCAAGAATATTGGAGTGGGTTACCATTTCCTTCTCCAGGGGATCTTCCTGACCAGGGATCGAACCCGGGTATCCCGCATTGGAGGCAGACGCTTTAACCTCTGAGCCACCAGGGAAGTCCAGCGAATTCCTACTGGCTATCTATTTTACATATGGTAGTGTATAGGTTTCCATGCTGCTCTCTCCACTCATCCCATGCTCTCCTCCCTGTCTCTCCTATGTCGATAAGTCTGTTCTTTATGTCTCCATCTCCTCTGCTGCCCTGCAGGTAGGTTCATCAGTACCATCTTTCTGGATTCCGTATATATGCATTAATGTATTTGTTTTTCTGTTTATGACTTACTTCATTCTGTATAATAGGTTCTGGTTTCATCTACCTCATTAGCATAGACTCAAATGTGTTCCTTTTTATGGCTGAGTAATATTCCATTGGAAAAGACCATAATGCTGGGAAAGATTGAGGGCAAGGGGAGAAGGGGATTATGTGGGGTAAGATGGTTGGATGACATCACTGACTCAATGGGCATGAGTTTGCACAAACTCAGGGACCTAATGAAGGACAGGGAAGCCTGGTGTTTTGCAGTTCATGGGGTCACAAAGAGTCAGACATGACTTAGCGACTGACAACAATATTCTATTGTATATATGTACCACAGCTTCTTTATCCATTCATTTGTTGATGGACATCGAGATTGCTTCCATGTCCTAGCTATTGTAAATAGTGTTGCAGTGAACATTGGAGTACAGGTGTCTTTTTCAATTATGGTTTTCTTAGGGTATATGCCCAGTAGTGGGGTTGTTGGGTCGTATGGTAGTTTTGGGCTTCCCTGGTGTCTCAAATGATAAAGAATCCACATGCAATGGAGGAGACCTCGGTTCAATCCCTGAGTTGGAAAGATCCCCTGGAGGAGGGCATGGCAACACACTCTAATGTTCTAGCCTGGAGAATCTCCATGGACAGAGGAGCCTAGCAGGCTACAGTCCATGGTGTTGCAAAGAATCAGGCACAACTGAGCAACTAAGCACACACACACAGTAGTTTTACTCCTAGTTTTTTAAGCAATCTCCGTAAAGTAGCATCATGTTTACAGTGATGTTAATTCTCTGATGGTTCAGTATTAGAGGAAGCATTGTCAAAGTGAGATGAATGATCCAGAGAAGATGAAGGGCTATCTGTGCATTTTTCACAGGCTGCTGCTGCTGCTGCTGCTAAGTCGCTTCAGTCCTGGGATTCTCCAGGCAAGAACACTGGAGTGGGTTGCCATTTCCTTCTCCAATGCATGAAGGTGAAAAGTGAAAGTGAAGTCGCTCAGTCATGTCCGACTCTTCGTGACCCCATGGACTGTAGCTAGTTTCCCTCAAAGCCTTTTTCTGATAAATTAACCTAGCTTCCTCTCTGTCCTCCAGCTCTTCCATTACTTCTGTCTTTTAAGCAGGCAAAATAGGTGCCCCAACCTCAAATAATATCAAAATATTAGAGCTGGAAAGAACTTGAGAAACCAGGGCTCCTGAAACTTTGATGGAGTCACAAATTCTGAGAATTTGGTGAAAGCTATGGATCCTCTCCACGTACATACTTTTTATACAAATCAAAAATATTTGGATTTCCTAGGGTAGAGGTTCTCAGCTGGGGTGTGTGTGTGTGTGTATGTGTGTGTGTGTGTGTATCCTTTAGACCCCCAGCTAGGGTATGTGTGTGTATGTGTGTGTGTGTGTGTGTGTGTGTATCCCTTAGATTGCTTTGAACCATCTGGTAGGGCCTTTTTCCAAACCACATACAGAAATTCATTCTGTTACTAATGGGAAAACATCTAATACTCCTGTATTTTGGAGGCAGACAAATGTTTAATCTCTTTCCTTAAGAAGTTATTAAAATTCTTTAGTCTAGTAGCCTCTAATATCCCATTGAGTTGTTTGGGACACAGAAGTAATTGTTTTAACACCAGTGACAAACTTAAGTCTTTATACATACCAAGAATGCTGTTTTTGTTTTCTTTTTGAGGCCACTCAGCTTGTGGGATTTTAATTCCCCAACAAGGGATTGAACCTGGGCCCTCAGCAGTTGTGAGCACAGAGCCCCAACCACTGGACCTCCAGGGAATTCTCTAAACACCAAGAATGTTTATATTCCTAAACTCATATTGAGACAATAAAATATTAATTGGTAATCTTCTCTGGATGATGAGGATGTGAGTAACTTAAATTTCATTATGTTGTGCATATTTCTAATTAGCTATTGTGAATATGTATTTGAGGATGTGAGAAAAACCAACTTTTATTAAGAGTCATAGGTCACGAGGGAATGCAATCAACAGTTATTTATATTAATAGCTGGCAAAGCCAAACATGGCCAATAATTTTAACAAGTCATATCAGTTCTTCAGGCCTCTACAGACTGAAAAACATCCTGCAGGGCCACATTCCAAGCCTTTAACAGGTTCACTTGGGCCTTAGAATGACACAAATGAAGGTAATTCACGTTCTGGATCTGATTTCTCTATCACTAGGTTTAGAAAAGTAGATCTTCTCTGTTTGCCCACAACCACAATCGCTTTTTGCAGAGATGTCAACTACATTTTGTTCAGAATTGTTGTACACAGCAACTTCCTTTTTGTATTTACAAATGTTTTTCGGCAGCCATTGAAGTCCCACGATCTCTCTTGTGTGTTATGTTGATGTGGCACATTATTAATATATTAAGTTTCCAAGTATTGAACCATCCTTGAGTTTTGGGAATGAATCCTCTTGGTTCCTAAGGGCTACTTTTAGTGTTGACTTGGACTCAAGGAGACATTTTTGATGGTGTGGGAATGGGTGATAAAGTTTATAGATTAGTTCATGTGTGAGTGCTTTGTGGCCTGGAAACCAGACTTCAGACATAAAGTATCATGAGAAGTGGAGGAGCAAATTAGACCTGAACATCAGGAGGAGAAGGGTCAAGATTTTGGTTTTAGATATCCTTTGTGGCAAAGAGTTCAAGTAATGAGAGAAGTGGAGAGGTCACAAAAAGAAGTCAGAGAAGCTAAACCAATCTATTTAATGAGAAGGTGAACATTTGGGGAAGACCAACTCAGATGATAAATAATCTACCTTCAGTGCCGCAGCCAGCCAGTATACATGTTATTGGCTCTTACACAGTTACTCTTCCGGATGAACCTTCCCTCCAACTTGTCAGATTTTATTTAAAAAATATCATTAGGCTTTTGACTTTGATGGTTTTTAATTTATCATTTAAAGGGAAGCATATTAACCATATTGGATTGTCAGAATGGATTCTGATGACAGGAGCTAGGTCTCTAGTGGACATTATGGGTATGTGTGTGTGTGTATGTATAGAATGATGGTGGTGGTGGGAGATAAAACATGGAAGGCTTTCCTTTATAGTGTCATTTCAATAGGCATTTTAGAGGAAAAAGCAAATTTAATTGGTGAGTCAGTTCTGATGAATTTTATGAGACAAAACAATCTATATTTAAAAAGGAGTCAAGGCCAAATCAGCCAATATAGTTTGATTTACATTAAAGTGTTAATATATTATAAAATCACTGAATGCAGATTGAAGAGTTGCCATAGTAACAGTGATGTTCATGAAATGATTTTAGATACTAGATTCTTGAATAATGGCATGCCTTTTTATTTACTTCAAGGCATCTTTAGTGCTCTCTCCTTTTCTCCCTTGTCTCTGAGGAGGGATGTAAAAGGTATTGTATCCCTTTGTTCAAGGCTCCAATTCTAGGAAGTTTCTGATCTGCCTGGTTTACAAAAAACGTGTACATCACCCTCTCCCTCCACAGGCATTTGTTTTTCTTGTAGAAAGGATTCTTATGGAGAGATTCTCATAGTGGTTTACAACCTCTTTCAGATTATGAATCATGAGCCACAGGTAATAGACCAAAGATGGCCATATAAGAAATGCCAGTTTCGAATGGAGAAGCACCTTGTGCTTGAACAGGTTTACTTCTATGTGCAGGTTTCTCAAAACTTGTCTTTCTGTGGGATTTCCTTTTACACTCATGTATCTATGTTTTCTTGCTGTCTTGTCTTGTTTTTCTTCACTCCTGAATTTTCACTAGTGAATTTCATTCATGAGGGTGTTCTGTTTTCTTCCAGAGACCTCCACTGTGGCACCTCCCCCAGCCCATCCTCCCTCATGGACAGTGTCCAAAATGTTATATATTTTTGGACCCCACTTTCCCCCTTTCCTTCTGTGCTGTTTCCTTAGTGTATTCTTTTTAAGTCTGGCTAAATATGAAAACTCTTCCCAGAAGAGTGATGGCATGTGGAGCATAGTTGCTCCCCCATAGCACATACCCACAGCATGAGACTGAGCTCTCCCATCACACCTGCAGACTTATGAATGTGAGAATAAATGCTTCTTGTTGCATGCCTCTCTGTTTTGGGTCAATCTGTTAAGCAGCATTTATGGGCAATATTTAACTGTTACATTACTTTCTAGCAAATGTATTTTCATTTAAACTGGAGTATTCTGGAGTTCATGCCTTAATCTTTGTGCATATTTCATAGAGTCTCTTGCAGGGTAGGGGCTTCCCTGGTGGCTCAGATGGTAAAGAATCTGCCTGCAGATTCTGCGGGAGACCTGGGTTCTATCCCTGGGTTGAGAACATCCCTTGGAAAAAGGAACAGCTGCCCACTCCAGTATTCTGGCCTGGAGAATCCCATGGACAGGGGAGCCTGGCAGGCTACAGTCCATGGGGTCGTAAAGAGTTGGACACGACTGAGTGACTTTCACTTTTGGGCTTCTCTGGTGACTCAGCTGGTAAACAATCCACCCGCAATGCAGGAGACCTGGGTTCGATTCCTAGATTGGGAAGATCCCCTGGAGAAGGGAACAGCTACCCACTCCAGTATTCTGGCCTGGAGAATTCAATGGACTATATAGGCCATGGGGTTGCAAACAGTCGGACATGACTGAGCAACTTTCACTTTCACTTTGCAGGGTAGGCAAAAAATGCTGAGCAGAAAGTATTTTCTGGGGTTCTCTCAGTATATACCAAGGGGCAAAAACCTACTATGTGCATGCTGGTTTCACACACTAAATAATCAGTATTTTTGTTAGAGAAGTGAAGCAGATTGTGGAAAGCCTTTATACACCATGTAATTATCCAGAGTTTTCCCCTGCTGAGTACATTGTCGTCATGATTCTAGTGTAGGTTGAACTCCTTTGATGGGCTCTTGAAACTCTGCTTAATATACTTTCCAGCAGATTTCCAGGCAGAAGTATTCCAAGGGGAAAGTATCAGCACTTTCCTGGAATTGTCCTGTCTATGAGGTCAACTCTGAGTTCAAAACTCTAGTTTGTTTGTGTTTTATGTCTATAAAAAAGTTAGTGTTTATTAAGAATCCCCTTATTTGTGGCAGCAGATAGTATATAGAGGAGTGCTTATCTATCATTCATGTCTTCCAGGAGCTCATTCTTTGAGAAGACAGCATGAATTTTATTTTAACATTGTTATTGTTTTTTATGCTTATGAAAAATCTGCTTCTTGTAAAATAGTCAAACACATAAGTAAATGACATTGAAAGTAAAAGTCTCAGCAGTCCTACACCTTAGGAAAATGATTCCTGATTCCTTAAGATATTTTTTCTAGACATATGCAAAAATATGCTTATTTCTTTTCTTTTTACAAAAATGGGGTTACACTATAAATGCCATTTTGCAGCTGTTTTTTTCTACCTAACAATATATTTCAGATGTCTTTCTTGTTAGCTATTATTCTAGTTTTGTTATTTTTTAATTTTTAAATTTTTAAAATGTTTATTTAATTTTCTTCACAGAACTATTTGTAAAGTGATTCTCTTTGAGGCATAATTTTGTTTTCTTTTCAAGGATTGTATTCTAAAGCAACATAATTGGTTTTTTGCAACTGCTGAAAGCAGTAAAAACTTGAAAGAAAAAAAAAAATGTTGGATAACCAAAGTCGGTGCTAGCATGTCCAGGTGATAGAAATTCACAATCTTTACTCAGGAATGGACCTTAGTCTGAGCCAATTTTTTGCTTTTACTTTATACTCAGTTTTTTTTTACCTTAGTATAAGCTCTTAGTTGAAGTTAGAGGGGAGATGAATTGCTAGAATCCTGTGTGATGAGGGCAGCAAGAAGTGACAGGTGCCATTCTGTTTGGAGGAAGAATTCAGAAAGAGACATTTCAAAAGATCCAACAGTTTGAAAAAAAAGTCATCTAGAGCATTTTATTGATAGTATAGAGAGAAAGTATCAGTTGTTTTTTAGAGTTCCTGATGGCAGTCCTAGGAAGAGAGCTTATATTCATCCAACTCCTGAGCCATAGGAAATGTTTCATTATTGATCTTTCTGTTGAAACAGGAAAATTATTATGCATAAATATGTGTAAAATTAAAAACTTAAGTGTTTAAAGGGCAAGCTCCCATTATAAGAAGAAGTAAATAGGGAAATTCTTTCTTTGCCTATTGAATAAACGCAATCGTCTGTTCTTTTTATCAACCCAGTCGGCTGTTCTTTTGGTCAGGGTGGGGAAGCAACGTGAGCCCCCTTCCCAGGCTTCCTTGCAATTCGGTTGGCCTTGAGACTGAGTTGAGTCAAGGGAATGTGAGCAGAAGTAAAGGGCATCTTGATCAGATCTGGCTCATAAACAACATCCTTCTTCATTTTCTCTCGTCTGCTGGTGGGACTCTGATGTTCAGGGCAACCCGAAAAGCCAAGTGGTGTAAATAGCAAGGGCCTCCATCAACCTGGCTTCTCTTCTTTCTCCTTATCCCAGGCTGATTGGACTTCTAAATAAACAAGAAAGTAGTTTTCATTTTGTTCAGCTATTGAGAAAATAGATTTCTCTTTCTTTACAAATGTATTACTTCCACTAATATAGAGGAACATAGTCCTACCCCAGGGAGTCTGGAAATCTGTGGAGATAGTCCAGCTGTACTTGATTATGTTTGTGTGAAATCTGATTACTACTAAAATGTGTTGACAGACAGACCTGATGATACTTTTGACACAGTGTCTTCCCTATTGTCCAATCCAGTGACTGATGACTAGAATCCTGCAGGAAGCCCAGTTTTCTAGGTTTGGGCATCACTAAGTCACTTGTTTTGGTCTTGAATGGGGTCTCAGATGTCCTGGCAAACTTCAGCCTTACAACTCTTGCAATTCCTGGAAATAGTCTGATTCACATCTTCCTTGATGACTTCCAATACAGTTTTGTAACTTTCAATCTATATCCTCCACATTTCTTCTTAACTTTATTCCTAGTGGTTATTCTTTATATGTAAAGATATTCTGTTGGTAATAAGAGTGTGATTTATATTTTTCATCTGTTGCTAATACAAAGTTAGTAACTTGTTTCATAACTAGCTCCTTAGTGAACAGTCTGATTAATTCTAATTAGTTCTGATTGATTTTCCAAAGTTTTTAGACAGACTGTCATGTGTTAATTCTCTCCTCTCTGATAGTAATACTTTTGTTTTTCATTGCCTTCTTCTCGATGCCATTTGTCAAAATATTCAAGGCAGTGTTAAATGATAGTTGTAATATTGGCTATCCCGGTCTTCACCCTAAAACATATCTATATAAGAAGTTTGATTTCTCATTTTCTGTTTTTCTATTCAGGGATATATGAGTTTTTGGTAAATGAAGGGAAATTGTTCTCTAAGTTTAATGCTCTATAATGGATTACAGAACATGGAAATTATCTGTACCTTGAAAATGTGTTATTTTCAAATTATGTTTTCTGGGGTGTTAGAAAATCACATAGATCTTCATTAGGAAAAAGGAAAATTGTAAGAACAGAAATAGGATTTTCCCCTTTAAGAACGGAAGTCAGCTTAACAGTAAAGTGCTCATTAGCTAGATTTTAAAGGTTCAAGAAAACTCTCCAAGACAAGTGCATTTGCTTTGAAGTATTCTCCAGCTTCTGCCCCAAGGAGAAGATAAGAACTTTTCTAGTCCTAAAAAAATCCTGTTAGTTCTTTTCCTGTAGCTCACAATAAAGCCTTTGTTTCATCATTATCTCTGGCACCTATGAACTATTGTTTAGAAAATTATATTGTTATTATTTTAAACTCATATTTCTTTTTTTAAAGATTTTTTTTGATGTGGACTTTTTTATTAAAAAAATAACAGTCTTTGTTGAATTTGTTACAGTATTGCTTCTGTTTCATAATTAGCCCCTTAGTGAAAAGTCTGATTAGTTCTAACTAGTGGTTTTTGGGTTTTTGGCCATGAGACATGTCAGGGAGGCCTGTGGGATCTTAGCTCCCCAACCAGGGATCGAACCCCCACTCCCAGCATTGTAAGGCAAAGTCTTAACCACTGGACTGGCAAGGAAGTCCCAGAAAATTTTATTATTTATTAGTGGTTTTTATGAAGAGAAATAATGAATGGCTCAAACATTGTTCAGTGTTGTTATGATTCACAGTAAATTTCCAAGAGCTTCCTTAAAGGTGAATTGTAACCAACATTTATATAAAAACACATTCCTGATTTCTTCTTCAACAGTAGATTAAAAAAAAACTCTTTGCCCTCTGAAACTTAAACACAATGCAATAAATAATAGAGTGAATAATTACATGCTCATAGACAACACCAAATTGCGATGTAAACTGAACTCGTTAAGTCCGTGTACAAAATGGATTTAGTATAAGCTTATTTGGCTCACGTTGAGAACTAGGTGCACACTTCTTAGTTATGGGCATCCCCCACTTTCCTCAGTCCTGTGCTCTGCCCGCCCCCTTCACTCCACTCCTCCTCTATGAGAAACTCAATTGCAGAGATACCCACTCGGCCTCATCTCGCATTAATTAACTTCCTTGACTTTCTTTTCCCTCTTCATCATTTGCCCTCCCCAGGGCTAAGCTTGAAGGCAGGTGAGGTCACTTGTGTTTAGCCTTAGGTTTTTAATTAGGAGAATAAAAGAAATAGAGGATAGTCTGTTAGGTTTAAGAGAGTGTTCAGTGGACAAAGGGAGTGTAGCTCAGGGCAAGTTGAAAAATCTTTTTTCCCACTGGTGTGTTCTGAAGTTCTTCTTGACTCTGTGAGAATACTTTTTTTTAGCCTGATGTGGGCACTTGAAGGAGCCACAAGTCATTGAAGGGTGGGAAAGGCTTGTTTCACCCCAACAGCCTCTCTCCCATCATTGAAATTCTCCTCACATATTAGTCTGGTTATTTTCTTTTGCATTTTCACAAGGCATCTATGGCATGAGTCTCATTACAGTAAGAGGCTCATTATAAGAATGTGCCAGATTGCAAAGTATTTTCCCCCTCTAATGGCAGATTCAAAAAGTTAAAATTGTAGTGATTCAATAAACTTTAGAGCATGATTTTTGAAGCCCTGTACCTATTTTTTGTTAGTATAAACTGGAGTTTATACCATAAAATTAATTAAAATTGTTATTTAATTCAAGCGTTCTCAAATTTAAAGCAATTGTCCCTACAGAGTTGTACTCTTCAAACTGAAATGAAAGGTACCATCAGTTCAGTTCAGTTGCTCAGTTGTGTCCGACTCTTTGCGACCCCATGAATCAGCACGCCAGGCCTCCCTGTCCATCACCACTCCTGGAGTTCACTCAGACTCACGTCTATTGAGTCGGTGATGCCATCCAGCCATCTCATCCTCTGTCATCCCCTTTTCCTCCTGCCCCCAATCCCTCCCAGCATCAGACACTTTTCCAATGAGTCAACTCTTTGCATGAAGTGGCCAAAGTACTGGAGTTTCAGCTTTAGCATCAATCCTTCCAAAGAACATCCAGGGCTTATCTCCTTCAGAATGGACTGATTGGATCTCCTTGCAGTCCAAGGGACTCTCAAGAGTCTTCTCCAACACCACAGTTCAAAAGCATCAATTCTTCGGCACTCAGCCTTCTTCACAGTCCAACTCTCACATCCATACATGACCACTGGAAAAACCATAGCCTTGACTAGATGGACCTTTGTTGGGAAAGTAATATCTCTGTTTTTCAATATGCTATCTAGGTTGGTTATAACTTTTCTTCCAAGGAGTAAGCATCTTTTAATTTCATGGCTGCAATCACCATCTGCAGTGATTTTGGAGCCCCAAAAAATGAAGTCTGACACTGTTTTCACTGTTTCCCCATCTATTTGCCATGAAGTGATGGGACCAGATGCCATGGTATTTGTTTTCTGAGTGTTGATGAGATTTAAGCCAACTTTTTCACTCTGAAAGAGATGGGAATACCAGACCACCTGACTTGCCTCTTGAGAAACCTATATGCAGGTCAGGAAGCAACAGTTAGAACTGGACATGGAACAACAGACCGGTTCCAAATAGGAAAAGGAGTACATCAAGGCTGTATATTGTCATCCTGCTTATTTAACTTCTATGCAGAGTACATCATGAGAAACGCTGGGCTGGAAGAAGCACAAGCTGGAATCAAGATTGCCAGGAGAAATACCAATAACCTCAGATATGCAGCTGACACCACCCTTATGGCAGAAAGGTACCATAAATGGATGCAAAAAGGGAATCGCAAACACAGGTGCTGCCTTACTACTAGTATGTGAAGTATGTGGGATGTGTATGCATGTGTGTGTGTGATTTGTGTGGCAAGGGTGTCTTGTAGTATATGTGTATTTATGTGGTGGGTGTGTGGTTTGCGTGTTGGGTATATATGTGTTATGTATATGTGGATTGTACATGTGTGTGTGTATTTATGTTGTATTTTTGATGATGAGTGTGTATCGTTTGGTGTAAGTGCATGGTTTGTGTAGTATGTGTATGTGATGAATATAGTATGTGTGTGTGTGTGGTGGTTTGCAGGGAGCTGAGACCCTGAGCTTAGAGTTTTTATTTTAAAAGTATCTCTGCATTGAGATCAATTGATAAAGTCTTTTCAAATGTTTCATTTCCCCAGAAATTATTTGGAACATGTTTTCTTAAGAACAAATGTTTGTTTTTCAGGAAGAAACTTCAAATGTTATAGACTGCTTTAAGTGAAAATGATTGCTGCAGTACTTGAGTCTCAGCAGACCCTGTAGTTTAATTTAGCAATCAAAGGCACTTGCACTGAGTTGTTATGCTCAGAGCTTCCAGAGGTCCCATTTCCTCTGCTTCTGACATGAAACTCCATTTCCCCTGTTCTGTTGCAACCATTTCTTTCTCTCCAGAGGAAGTTGTGGGGGATGAGGTGCTTATTTTGGCATCTGTCCTCACTGACCCTGTGCCATATCCTGGGAGACAGTGTAGGTTAGAGGCTAAGCACGAAAGCTCTTGAGTAAGAATGCATGGGTCCAAATGCTGGCTCCACCAACTTGGTGAGAGCTTAATCTTGATGAGTTTCCTCATCTGTGAGATGGGGTAGCAGTGGTTACTTACCCTGCAGGGTTGTAGGAAGGCTTTCATGAGATAATGATGTAAACATAGTGCTTGGGAGATACTAAGTGTTCAGTGAACACAAACTTTGGTGACGAAGTGGGTCTTGTATGGATCTGGCCGTGCCTCTATAGGTAAAGGAGAAGTAGAAGCTGTTAGTGGACCATTTCTTCCAAGATTTATGGTGAATTTATTCCATTTGGCCTGCATATACCAACTATATACCAAGATTTATTATGAATGACCTCTCAGCTCTTGCATCTGATTTGTTGGTGGGGTAATGAATGCTTAGAAGGGATTTTTGAAGATGCCAGTGGTTCCAGGTCTGGTCCAATGTTAGGGCAACAAGTCTTCCAAGCAAAATTGCTCTCCCTCACATGTTGCAGCTAGCCTACCATCGGTCTCTTGCTCTGGAATAGGTAAGTGTCTCAGCACTGTGAACTGTACTTTGACAGCATTAAAACCTCCCAAAATTCTGGCATGTTATATAAGTTACTCTGACTAACATGCAGCTATTTGGCACAGTTTTCAGATGAAACTTCACATTTTGTCCTTGCCATTTCGGGACCCCTCTGTAGACATTAAAGTCTGAGCAGTGTATCCAGTAGAAGGTTCTGGGTGCAGAAACAGAGGGTGTGGATGTGGGGCATCTGCTTTTCATTTTTGCTTTTTTCATACAATTTAGTGGGAGGGTCTTGGCCCTTCTCTTGGTGGAGGAATGCAAATTGTAGATTCTGGAGACATGTCAGGTGGTTGGGTGGGGATACCTACATAGAAATACCTGGAAACTTAAGACCTTGTACTTGTCTAGCACTGCAGCTGCTCCCAAAGAGTTTTGTGAAGACATGGAGTGTCCAAGAGCTAGAAAGAGGCCAGTGGGGACCATTGCTGTGTCCACCATAGCAAGATCCACTCATCAGAGAGGAGGCAGCCCTGCCAGGTGTCTATCAGAACTTACATCTCCCTCTCTCTCTCTTTTTCCTCTCTTGTCTTCCTGACTGTAGGCTAGGGCCCACAGGACCATCTCTAGGATTCCCTCTTCCAGGCAGTTCTCAAGCAGTACTAATGAGAAAGCCTTTGGCTTTAATCCCAAATTTATCCCACCTCCCCTCAACCCCATTCACTTGGCCAAAGGGTTTTCATTGTTTCGCCAGTAAGATTTGGATTTACATTGGTAGAAAAATGGGTGCACTGTAGACCAACTACACTTCAATTTAAAAAAGGATGCCTAACTCAACAGAATGAGCAATAATATGAATAAGCAAGTCACAGAAAAGGAAACTTTATTTTAAAATGAGTAGCTGAAAACAATAAACAAAGACAGTAAGAGAGTAAAGTGTCAGTTTTACCTGCCACAGTGGCAAACATTCAAAAGGACAACTACATCCAGACTGATGGTCTCGTGGGAACTGGGTTTTCTCGGAGACAGTGAGAGTTGCTGCTACCATCAGCCTGTATATATTAACACTGACATGACATATTCTCTTTTACCTTACAATCCCAATTTCAGAATCTCTTATACCAATAAAAGGTTAACAGTGAAGGTAGTTTAAGTAATATTTGTCTAGTTGTAGGTCCATGAAAAGCAACTCAAGAGAGACTAGCATCAGATCTTTTCTCAAAGAGATCCTATTTGGGAAAATAAGGGAAACACAGTGGATGGAGTGAATGTTTCTGGACTTAGGGAAGCCCTGAAACAGCAGTCAGGATGCCTCTGCATCAGCTCTAGGCTAATTTTATCACTTCTAATTTTATTATCCATTATTTTTTTATGACTGAATATACCCAAATTATAATTAGAGCCTGGAGAGTGATTCTTAATTATAGGCCATGGAGTATTTACTGCTCTCATCCATTTCTAGCTTGTTCCACTTCCATCAGCAGTAGCTAAACTGCCACGCTGCTGGCACAGAGCTGGACCATGGTGGTGGTGGTGTGCAGAAAAAAGACACCACCTAGCCAGGGAGAGATGGTGGGCAAAGCAGAAAGAGATGAGCTGCTGCTGCTGCTGCTGCTAAGTCGCTTCAGTCGTGTCCGACTCTGTGCGACCCCATAGATGGAAGCCCACTAGGCTCCTCTGTCCCTGGGATTCTCCAGGCAAGAACACTGGAGTGGGTTGCCATTTCCTTCTCCAATGCATGAAAGTGAAAGAGATGAGCAAATAAACGTAAAGTTCTTTACTTTCTCCTTGCCCCCTCCCTGATGGTTCCCCCACTCCAAGAAAAAAAATCAAGCCCCAAACCCCAAACCTGACTGCCTAAGTCCATGATAGAAGAAAAATGTCTTAACAGCAGTGTCTGCCAAAAAGATGATGAATTCTATATGAATCAACCAAGTGACTCAGCAGCTAAATAAAAGCTTATCTCGAGTGTGCCGGCAAGGGAGCAGGTGGTCCTGCTCTGGCCTGTGGTCAGTCCTCACCGGTATTGGCAAGCCCAGGGCTCAAGAGTGGTAACATGCAGGAGGCCAAAGGGTTGGGGAAGAATTTACAAACAATGACAGAGCAGGCAGCGACAAACCTGGGGAAATGCTGGGAGAAATGACCAAATGCCTTCAAAGAGCTGAAGGGCTAGCAGTGGGGAGATGGATTGGGTTTTCTCTGTGTGATTTCAGAGGACAGAGCTGGGTTTGAGACTGTCTCTTGCAGGAGCCAGGCTCTGACTTCACCAAGTTCTATGGACAGTTTTCTAGATGATTTTGTGCATGTAGGTAGTGAGCTCCCAGTTATTGGGAGCATCCAAACAAAGGCAGGATGACTACCTGGTGGGAATGTGGCAGTGGTGGTGGTGGTGGTTGGTGGGGAGTTGAGAATCAAGTGGTGGAATCTAAAAAAAAAAAAGGTACAAGAGGACTTCCCTGGTGGTCCAATGGTTAAGACTTTGCCTTCCAAAGCGGGGAGTAGAAGTTCGATCCCTGGTTAGGGAACTAAGATCTTATATGACCTGTGGCCAAAACATAAAACAGAAGCAACATGGTAACAAATTCAATAAAGACTTAAAAACAAATTTAAAAAGGGTACAAATAAATGCATCTACAAAACAGAAATTGAATTATAGATCTAGAAAACAAACTTATGGTTGCCAGGGTTTAAGGGGAGGTGGGATCAATTGGGAGACTGGGATTTACATATGCACACCACTATATATAAACTAGGTAACAAATAAGGACCTACTGTATAGCACACGGAACTGTTCAGTACTCTGTAATGACCTGTCTGGGTAAAGAATGTAAAAGAGTGGATATAAGAATATGTATAACTGAGTCACTTTGCTGCACACCTGAAACTAACACAACATTGGAAATCAACTACAGGTCAATAAAAGTTAAAAAGAAAGAATCAACTCTTGGGTGAGGGCTGCACCAACTGGCCTCCGTGATCTATTTAGACTATTGAAAATCCAGTGATGCATTTACGGTGCACTCTTTTCCTTCAAGTTTTATCTTCTGAGCCTTGTACGCTTAAGAGCTGGAGTCATCAAGTAATTCCTCCCAGAGGACCACAGCTGAAGCTGTGAATCACGTTCTTTTCTCCCAATCCTGTCTTCTCCTCCCTTCCCCTACTTCAGCTGACTAAGGCAGATCTCCTTGCCTTGTCCTCCAAAGTCTGATTTTTTAAAATATAATTATTACAGATTTGTGCCTCCTGTATCGGATGCTGGGGGAGTCGCAGAACAGAAAAGTTACAAGGAGCATGCTCAAAGAGAATCCTTTTGGCCTTGGGCATTGACAGGATGCTAAACAGGAGGCAGTTTCCATAGAAAATGTAGCTGTTACTGATAATTAGACTTTTCCTGGAAGATAAAGTGAAGCCTTAAAGGAGAAATACTGTTGCAAATTCTGGCTGGATTTTTTTTCTTTTCCTTCTGGGCTGATGATCTTCTCACACTTGGCATTGCTCCTGGTGAGGTTGAAGAAGACCTCAGAGATGATACATTCCAGATTCCTTACTGTCCAGAAGGAAGAAACTGACAACTGAGGAGCGGGGGTGGAATGTGAGGGTTAAATCTTTGGTCTGGCCACGGTCACCCAGAGCCTCAGGACAGAGCTGAGACTGCGTCAGAATTTCTTGCAATGCCCCACCCCCACTTGCCCCCTGTTTTTCACATCCCTAGAAGCTCCCTCCGTGCTCCTTCCTGAAAAGGTGGGAGGGGGGTTTCTAGTTGTGCCTGGACCTTGAGCAACCAGAGACTGGATCTGAAGCTGTATGTTGAAAATTATGAGCAGGAAAACTCAGCCCCTGGCCATACAACTCTCTTCTGAGCCCCTCAACTTGCTGGTTTTCAGTTGGCGAGTGAACCATACTGCCCACACCTGCCCTGTGCCCCCATCTCCCCCCAGCCAGCACGAGAACCACACTCAAGCCCGTAGACCTTTCTCATAGGGCTCAAACATCCTGGGTCGGAGTGCCTGACTGTTTCTTCCCCAGGAAGTATTAATGGCTATGCCTGTGAAGCTTCTGGGTTGGTCCTCTCCCTGCTATGGGGTGGCATGACTGCTCTCACCCCTCTGCCCCCATCAAAGCCCCCTGCCACAGGGAGTCTGTTGGCAAGCTTCCTCCTGCTAGCAGAGGGAACTTGGGGCTGGTGATCAGTGAGTCCCTTTGCAAATAGGATCAGCAGCATAATTTGTGAGGCTCCATGCATGATGAAAACGCAGGGCCCCTTGTTCAAAAACTACTGAGAATTTCAAGACTTGGACAGTAGCTCATTAAACAATAAATGGGCCAGCAGGGTCCTGTGTTCATGAAGCCCACCTGGTTTGGCTGGGTCTCAAGTGGATGGGGACAATATTTACTTCAAGTCTGGCACTCAAAGAGCCAGGGAGGCCTTCTAAGTTTCCAAATGAATGTTCTGTACATCCCTAAGAACATGTTTCTGTTTCCTGCAGTCTAGCAGGTCTGCCAAAGGACCACCAGGTCACTGTAGTGGTTTGGGAAGCCATCATTTTATACTTTCTGTGTTGCATCACAACATCCCTCTCCGTCACACCCCTGATATTTCTGATGCTGTTAAATGGAGCCGGAGGAGTGGCACATATGAAAAATTAACGTTCAACCGGGCAGCGGAACTGTGAGGTTTTATTTGGGAGTAGGGACCAGGCAAAATCACTACAGATGGTGACTGCAGCCATGAAATTAAAAGACGCTTACTCCTTGGAAGGAAAGTTATGACCAACCTAGATAGCATATTCAAAAGCAGAGACATTACTTTGCCAACAAAAGTTCGTCTAGTCAAGGCTATGGTTTTTCCTGTGGTCATGTACGGATGTGAGAGTTGGACTGTGAAGAAGGCTGAGCGCCGAAGAATTGATGCTTTTGAACTGTGGTGTTGGAGAAGACTCTTGAGAGTCCCTTGGACTGCAAGGAGATCCAACCAGTCCATTCTGAAGGAGATCAGCCCTGGGATTTCTTTGGAAGGAATGATGCTAAAGCTGAAACTCTAGTACGTTGGCCACCTCATGTGAAGAGTTGACTCATTGGAAAAGACTCTGATGCTGGGAGGGATTGGGGGCAGGAGGAGAAGGGGACGACAGAGGATGAGATGGCTGGATGGCATCACTGACTCGATGGACGTGAGTCTGAGTGAACTCTGGAAGTTGGTGATGGACAGGGAGGCCTGGTGTGCTGCGATTCATGGGGTCGCAAAGAGTCGGACACGAATGAGCGACTGATCTGATCTGATCTGAGGGACCAGGCAGGGGCGCGGAGCATCCCTCCACTCCTGCGGAGCTGGGCGCTCGCCGTGCATGTTAACTCAGGCTCTCCCCTTCTAGGGCGCCGTGCCCCGGCTCTGAGCCCCTTGGGTGCGACCCCGTGCCCCAGCGTCTGTCTCCGCCCGAGCCTTTCGCGGTGCCAAAGCGCCCCCCTATGCCCCGCGCCGGGTGCTGCACCTCACCCACCTCCCCAAATGCCCACCCCCTGCATCTCGGCCCGCTTCCCGCGCCGGCTTCCGGAAAGCTCTCGGTGCTTTCTACGGCATTCTTTGGGCGTCCTGCAGGTTTGGAGCCATTCCCAAAGTGGGTGTATACGCAGCGCAGCGCTATAAACACGGGAGCCTCACCGTGCAGTGCACTCGGCGTCGCCAGAAGCTTGTGGGCGGCGCTGACGGGTGAGACGTCCCCACTCTTCCAGTCCCCTGCGCAGCCCCGCCGCCGGGAAGACGAGCGTAGGGCTGGGGGTCGGGGGCCGCCAGGCGAGGAGAGGATGGTCGCTGGTAGTCCCCGGGCTGTCAGAGGGGGCCCTTAGGGTGGAGTCGGAAGATCCAGGGAAGGGAAGTGGCTGGAGCCCCATCGCCAGGGAACCGAGTTGGGGACCGAAAATTGTGGGGTCGGCGTACAGGCAGGGACTCGGGACCCTCTTTGTTTATGAACTCCAATCACAATTCTGTGGGGTAAACAGGATAGATGTTAGTGAACCTCCTTTTGTGAAGATGGGGAAACTGACATCTGGAGAACTGACGCTGCTGCTGGAGTGGCAGAGCTGCTTCCTAATGCACCAGAGTACATCAGAGAAACGTCACACAACCTCCATCAGGTTTTAGACATCTGATTCAAACTGTCACATCTTATAAATGAAAATCTGGAAGGATAAACAGAAAGAAAAATCTCCAAAGATAAACAGAAAACAGGTATCAGAATTGCGATTAGAACCCAAGTCTTGACCTTTCAGAATTTCTGGACCTATCGAAAAAAGAAGCTGATTATTACTATTTAAGAGTGGGGTTAGGAATTTAAGAGTAAGTACTGGTATTGTAACAGGATGCTTTTGAGACTTCGTTATAATAATAGTTGGAAATTACAGACAATTTAAAAGATCAGCCATGTGGGATGGCAAAATAAGGTACACCAGATAAGAGACTATTACACAGCTGCAAAACTGTGCTTTTAGAGTGTATTTGAAGATAGTGGATGTAAAGGATCCAATTGTATGCAAATGCACAGAAAAGAGGAGAGATACCACAGTGCTAATGGTTGCCTCTGGAAGGTGTGAATTACTGGCAATTGTTTTGTTTTTCTTTTTGATTGAGTTTGCTATATTTTGGGATGGAGTAGGAGAGGAGCTTGGGCTTTTTACCCTGCAGCTTACTCCGCGTGACAGTGTCTTCCCCATGGCTTCCTCTGGGGAAAGGAGAGCCTTTGAGAGGCTTGTTTAATCAGAGCAGTTGGCAACCAGGTGCCCTAGTCTGAAGATGGGAGGGGAGGGGAGGGGAGTCGGTGCAAAGGGAGGGCAATTTGGCTGCACAGCCACTGTCCCCGTACTGCCCTTGGGCTAGTGTCAATATCATCTGCATGTGTGTTAGCACAGTAGTCTCGGAATCAGAATCTAGTGTGATAACAAGACTCCCGGCTACTTCCCAGGTACTTTAAAGGAGTCAGCAGCAGGGAGGGACCACAGGTGGCCTCTGTGTGCCTGCTTCCTTTCCTCTGTCCCTCTCTACGTGCCACCTCCTCCCACTTCCCCAAAGGATACTGTGCCAGTGCCCACAACTGGTCCTACGTCTATTTTTGAAGGAGTCAGAATTTGCAAAGATGACATAAGACCCTTGTGTTTACAGAACACATTCACATCTCTGAGATCTGTATTACGTCCATTTTACAGACGGAGAAACTGAGGCTCAGATATCAGTGAATTGGTGTCAAGGAAAGAACACTGGGCTGGGGGATTGGGAGGGCTGGGTTCTCATCCTGGGGTTGCCACCAGCTTGTTGCAGGCCTTGGGGAGCCCCAGCCTGTTTCTGGGTTCTGCCTTACCTCTGAGGTGATTGGGTGGGAGACAGGTCCCTGTCCCAGCTCTCAGCTCCACGACTCCCATGGTCCCCAGGCTCCTGATGGGAGATCCTGTACTGACCCCTGGGTTTCCGGACTCCTCATCCAGCGCTCCTGCCTTTGGCTTCCCTGAGTCTCTTTTCTTCAGGACCCAATGCCCTGTCTTCCAGTCACAGCCTATTTCAAAGGCTGGGGTATGATTTCTACAAAGCCTTCACTTATGGGGGAGGAGTGCTCTGCTGGAGGGGTGTTTCTCTCTGGCTTTCTCTCTCTGGCATGACAAAGCCTCTGTCTGTGCTCCAGGCGTTTCAGGCCTCAGTGAGCAGCAGGGGCAGTGTCTGGCAGACCTGAACTAGCACCTTGGCTTAGCTGCCCACCCACCATCTCTGCAGAGGGCAGTGACCCGCTCTCCTCTCCCACGCTACTCTACTCAGGGACCACAGCCCAGCTGCCTTTCTAATTGTGTCTCAGGAGAGACTTGCCTTATTCATTTTCTCCCAAGGGTCCCAGCGGACCTGTGGAGGAGCTGAGAACGGCTTCAGGGTGTGCATCGTTTCAGGAAGGGGAGAGCCCCTTCCCGTTCTTGTTAGGGTGAAGTGGGTAAGTTCAGATGAGCAGTTGTGAGGAGGAGGGGTGCGGGATGGGAGAGGGATGCAGGGAGAGGGATTTTTGTTTTGCAACAACTTCAGCTTTGGGGAAAGGATCCATTGTGTAAGACCAGCTGGTCCAGGGCTCAGGGCAGCTAGCCAAGTGATGGTGGGAGGACCTTGGGAGGTGCCCTGCTGTGGGCTTAGAGGGACCAGCCAAGTGAAAGGGACCTGGTGGAGCAGAGAAGCGCTGCTCCCAGCAGGACTTCTTCTGGGGAGGCTCCTTTCCCCCCACAGTGCCACACCCCACCAATCCCTTTGGCCTTGCCCCTCCCTCTCTATACTCCCTGAAGACCACTGTCCTCCTCGCCTCACTCTACTCCCATCCATGCCTCCTGCCTCGAGTCTCACACTGGGGATGATAAATGGATTTATTTCCCTGTGCCGACCCAGAGGGTCTGAGGCTATCACTGCTTCAGGCCGTTGAAAAGCACTTTTGGGAGGTGTTGAGGCTTGGTTGGGGAATGGTGCTGTGGTTGATTGGTGATGCCGACAGCAGGGGACTGGATGTGTTCAGGGCTGCAGTCCCCACTTTAGGGGGATGGGAGAGGCTGGATGAGTGACCCAAGAGAGGTGTTTTCAGAGTTGAGTTTGTTGAGATAGACGCCTTCTCTGGATGCAGAAATCTCATGTGTCTTTTGCAGGCATAGTCAGCTATGATGGGAAGAGAAGAAGGAAGGGGAGGGGAGGGGAGGAAGAGGAGGAAGAGGGGAGGAGGAGGAGCAGGAGGAGGGTGGCTTGGACCCGAGTCCAGTGGTTCCAACTCCAGATCCTTATTTCTTCTGTATTAGGCTGCTTTCCTGGGGTTCTTCCCGGTACCCCGCTGCCTCCACTTTCTTTTGAAAGTGCCCAGTGGCAAGAGTGATCCTTTCTTGTCAAGTCCCTGGGATGTGAGCTGAGGGCATAGTGGAGGGCCAGGCCTCAGCAGGGCTCCAGGAAAGCAGGCAGCAGGCTGGGCTGGACGCAGCGGGCTGTCCAGCTATTACCATGACAGTCCCCTGTTCTCTCCAAACAGAGGCTTGCTGGGATTCCAGAGTTGGAGAAGGAGGCAAGCTGAAGACTCTCCTGCTATTGATGGGGCTGCTGCTCAGCTGGGAGAGTGGCCGGGCAATCTCGGGCAAAGAGCTCCGGGATAAGTGACCCGTCATGCCCTTCTGTCAGGACCCCAAGGGTCAGAGCCCATCTCTGACCTGTGCATGAGGTCTGGTTTGCTCTGCCTGGGTCCTTCTCTGAGCTCCCTGTTGCTAGTCAAGGCTCTTTGTGGTCAGGTTGGCTTCCAGGCACTTTCAAGTGGACCCCAAGCCCTTTCTGGATCTTGTATCTCATCTGGCTGTTCTCTTCCCATTCAGCTTGGCCCAGTACCCACACAGCTCCCCCTGAAGCTCCATGAAGCCTGGACCATTGGGGCCTCTGTGGACTTCCCCCTTGAGTTTCCATAACGCTTACCACCTGTGTCTGCCACCTTTCCACCTACAAAACCAATGCTCTGGGTTCAGGAAAGAGAAAATATAATTCATTAGGAGGGCTTATCATCCTTCAGAGCCCAGCTTTTAGTTCCCCTCTTCTGCTAGGTCCTTCCTGACACCCATCTTCCCTCTGCTCCACTCTTGTCCTGCGAGCTGACCAACTCTCTGGGGTAGTAGTTAGAAAACCAAATGTTGAGATCAGAGGTGGGTGGGAGTCTATCTCCACCCTCCCAGCTGTATAACTGTGGGTGAGTATCTTGATCTCATTATGATTCTTCATCCTCATTTATGCAATGAGGTGAAGGCAGTGTTGAGAGTCTTAGATAAAATGCATATGAAGCATCTAGCACGGTGCCTGGCCCAGGATAAGCACCAGAGAAGCGTGGGCTATTACTTTTAGTACTTTAGTAACATTGTCTCATTGTATTTGTCAAACGATGTGGTATGTCTGATCAGTCTCCTTGTGGGATGGTGTAATTAAGTCACCTCGGTGTCCCTGTCACCTGACACCATGCATTGGAACAAAGACGAAGTTCAGATGTTTGCTTAAACTGCTTTCCAGAAAGGACTGTATCCAAAAGGATACTATTTTATATTTTGATGCTTAAACATCAAATTATGCTTC
Organism: Bos indicus x Bos taurus; assembly: GCF_003369695.1. Lineage (NCBI taxonomy): Eukaryota > Metazoa > Chordata > Mammalia > Artiodactyla > Bovidae > Bos > Bos indicus x Bos taurus. The sequence continues at coordinate 74,685,919 of NC_040083.1, read as the reverse complement.
CAGGATTTTTTTTTTTTCCTTGAACATTTTCTTCTGCAGTTAGTTAGGCTGCTCCTCCAGAGCCCCAGGGGCAGACTGGGTTATTTCTCTGGGTGTGTCTGCTCCAATGTTTGCATTTCTGAGCAGCTGGGTAATTGATTCTCAGGCCCTGGGTCTTTAGTGCGCCCTGGAGATGGAACCTGGAATGGAACCTGTGTCAGAGTGAAGCTGGGACCCTGAAGGCTGCTTGCCAGGGGGACCCCAGCCATGGCAGCCCCTAGATCCACTGGCCTTTCTGACCCTTTCAAATGGTTCCAGGATTGTATTCCCAGCACCACCCACTCACATCATCCACCTCTCTGCCCTTTTCCTGCAGAAATGTCCACCGAGGGGAGTAAGTATGTGAATAAAGAAATTTAAAATGCCCTCAAGGAGGTGAAACAGATAAGGACCCAAATAGAACAAACCAACGAAGAGCGCAAATTACTGCACAGCTCCCTAGAGGAAGCCAAGAAGAAGAAAGAGGTAAGGAAGAGCTCCGTGGCCCCAACCTTGATCCTCTGTGCTGGAGGGAGAGAGTGGCCCTTGCTCCTCCAGGTGCCCTGCCAGGTTGCCGTGGTGACCTGCCCTCCTTCCTTCCCCGCTGTGTCATCTGATACCAGGGGCTGTGGTTAACAAATAGGGAAGGTTTATTTGCTTTTGAAAGCTTTAAGAGATGAGATTTTGGATCTGGTTTCGTTACAAGCCTGCTGCCAGATTCATTTCAATAGATTTTTCTAAACCCCGATTGTGTGCAAGCTCCAACGTCGGCTTTGGGTAGGGTCTGTCACTGTCACGGGTTAGAAGGGGGATGGCACCCTACCTTCAGGAAGCTTATCTAGTGTGGGTAATACCTTTGGGGGTATAGCAGGCACACACTGTATTGCCCACGTCTGAGTTCTGGACTACTTTGTAAAGAGACACCTAAGTCCAACAGTGAGCATACACAACTAAGCCACTGTCATTCGACAAACAGCTTATTTGTGCTGTGCTCAGTCCCTCAGTTGTGTCCAACTCTTTGAGACCCCATGGACTGTAGCCCGCCAGGCTCCTCTGTCCGTGGGATTCTCCAGGCAAGAATACTGGAGCATGTGGCCATTTCCTCTTCCAGGGGATCTTTCTGATTCAGGGATCAAACCCACGTCTCTTAAATGTCTCTTGCACTGGCAGGCGTGTTCTTACCATTACCGCCACCTGGGAAGCCCAGCTTATTTAAAAAATCAATAGTCTTTGTCAGGGTATCCTCAAATTCTACCCTGATTGCTACCCTACCCCTAATGACAGAGATACTGAGATGCAGCCTATGGTCCCTGATGTGTGGGGTGAAATCATTATAAAGACTCAGAGAAGTTCTGTGGTGAAGAAACACATGTAACTTCATTTAACCCAAGTGCTTTCCAAATCCAATTGACCAGGGAATCCATTTATTTTTTTCCTGATAGCTTGGAGCACAATTTCATGGTAGCCACTTGCAGAAATGTTGGCCTGGGTGCAGCTCTAACTTTCTCTGAAACTTAATGCCCTTTCTTGGTATGAGTAGAAATTCCCGCCATGCTATGAGAAACCTCCTAGACTCCACGGAGAAGTGGCAAGTCTTGTTCTTGAATGTTTGTTTCTCACTGGAATATCTTGTTTCTCACTGGAATTTAATATTTGACAATCCAGGTTCTATAAAGCACATCATGTTTGGAGAAAGACTTCATGACTTCTCAGATGAGAAATATGAGAACTGGAAAGAAAGGAACTGCCTGTGACTTGGCCTCATAGAAGGTGTGGTGGCCTTCCCCATTTGGGAGCAAGAGGCAGTGGACACAGACCAGGGGACAGGGGACATGGAGCAGGAGAAGATTTCACATGGCTCCTCCTGCTCAGACATTCCTAGTGCAGCTTCATCTGGGGGTATAGATGGTCTACTTCATTCTTTGAAGAGTAAAACACTTATTTTTCAAGATTTTAATATAGAAAAGCAGAAGAAAAGTTTTTCCATAATCCTTTTACTTTAGGACAATTCCTTAGGTATCTAAGGATACCTACATTTGATCTATTTCTTACTATTTTTTCTCCTCTGTACTTTTTGGACAGTGGCTGTACTCAAACTCATTAATTTTTTAACATGAGAAATGCTTATTATAATATTTAACACTTATTACAAACATCCTTGGTAATGCTGTCCTAGCTACCATTTGTAGGTAGTACTATTTCCTTAACTTGTCCCCTAGTTTTGAACATCTGAGTTAACTCCAGTTTTTGTTTTTTTTTTTTGCCATTTATGAATATTTAAAAAATATCTTCAGGCATACAGATTTTTCCTTGATTGCAGGAATTCCTTGGGATAGATGCCTGCAGAATTACTGGATCAAATGTCATGGTCATGTTAGAGACTTTTGGTAGCAGGTGTGATTTTGATTTTAGAAACTTACCTATTCCCATGGCATGCTGCAGACTGTGGTTGCCATAGAAAAATAAGATTCAAGGAAGCTTTGGAAGATGATATTTAAATTCCTGAAGTTGAGAGTATAAAGTGGGGTATTTAGTGAGAAGGGGGAAGTCTTGGGGTAAAGACATTAGGTGCAGCATCAGAGAAAGATGTCTAGATGGGCTCTAGTGGCCAGAAAGGACTAACGAGCAGGATGAAGATGGGAGGATGTTTAAAACCAGATGAGAAGGGACATCCTGGTGGCAAATGTGGGAACTTGTGAGCCAGAGCAGGATGGAAATAAGCACCCATGTGCCAGGTTGGGCAGAGTTGGGGGTGGGCACCCATGCCTGCTTCAGGAAGGGGAAGTCCGTGGTTTCTGTGGCTAAGCCAGCCTGTGTCATCCCCCAGAACCCCCTGAATGACACCAGGGATTCCGAAACCAAGCTGAAGGCATCCCAGGGGGTGTGCAAGAAGACCACGACCGCCCTCTGGGACGAGTGTAAGCCCTGCCTGAAGCAGATCTGCATGAAGTTCTATGCTCCTGTGTGCAGAAGCGGCTCAGGACTGGTTGGCCACCAGGTGACAAGGCGCCCTGCCCCTTCAGCACAGCATGTCTCGGGCAGGGGAATGAGAACTGAATATGCTTCTTTGATTCTGCACCGAGTTCCAAGTGTGGGGATTTCCCTACCAAGGGGTTCTCCCACACCAGCCGGGTGCCCTGCAGTTCAACTCAAGTCGGACCCCATCTACCTAGAGACAGCATCAGACCCCACAGCTTCAGGGCTCAGTCCCACAAGTCTGCCCCACCACGCCCACCCCCGATTTCAACCGCCAATCATGAATCCAGGTGGTCACCTGTGCTTCTGACTGGCTGGCTGTAGATTAGAGTGTTCCATGACCGCTTCCTTTTATTGTTGTTGAGTCATTAAGTCATGTCCAACTCTTTCCAACCCCATGGACTGTAGCCTGACAGGCTCCTCTGTCCATGGAATTTCCCAGGCAAGAATACTGGAGTGAGTTGCCATTTCTTTCTCCCAGGGATCTTCCTGACCCAGGCATCAAACCCATATCTCTTACACTGCAAGTGGAACCCAGCATCCCCTTGGGTTCAATTAATTTGTTCAAGAAGCCCACAGAACCCGGAAAAACATTTTACATACTAGATAATCAATTTATTTTTAAAGGATATATCTTGGGTTATATCTGGACCACTGGGGAAGAGGTTAAGTATCTACCTTGCAGTGCAGGGAACATGAGTTCGAACCCTGCTTGGGGAACTAGAATCCCAATGCCACAGGGCAGTTAAGCCTGTGTACCGCAATGAAAGATCCCGCATGATACAACTAAGGCCTGACACAACCAGAGATAAATTTTAAAAATCAAAAATAAGTAAAATCATTTTTAAAAAAGCCACCAATGGGTGACTAGCCCATTGGTCATCCATTAAAAAAAGTAATAAAAATAAAAGGGTATAAGTCAAGAACAGCCAGATGGAAGAGATGCCCAGAAAAAGGGATGGGGAGGGCTGGAGAGCCTTCATTTCCTCTCTGAGTCAGCAGGCTCTTGTGTCTCATTGGTGCATGTGTTCATCAACCCAGAAGCTTCCCAACCCATCCTTTTAGATTTCATAGAGTCTTCGTTACAGAGGCACAGTTGATTAAATCATTGACCATTGGTCATTGATTTAATCTCCAGCCTCTCTCTCCCCTCCCTAGAAATCAGGGGCTGGGGCTAAAAGTTCTAACCTTTTAATCATGTAGTTGGCTCTCCCATCAATCAGCCCCCATCCTTCAGATCAGATCAGTCGCTCAGTCGTGTCTGACTCTTTGCAACCCCATGAATCGCAGCACGCCAGGCCTCCCTGTCCATCATCAACTCCCGGAGTTCACTCAGACTCATGTCCATCGAGTCAGTGATGCCATCCAGCCATCTCATCCTCTGTCATCCCCTTCTCCTCTTGCCCCCAATCCCTCCCAGCATCAGAGTCTTTTCCAATGAGTCAACTCTTCGCATGAGGTGGCCAAAGTACTGGAGTTTCAGCTTTAGCATCATTCCTTCCAAAGAAATCCCAGGGCTGATCTCCTTCAGCATGGACTGGTTGGATCTCCTTGCAGTCCAAGGGACTCTCAAGAGTCTTCTCCAACACCACAGTTCAAAAGCATCAATTCTTCGGCACTCAGCCTTCTTCATAGTCCAACTCTCACATCCATACATGACCACAGGAAAAACCATAGCCTTGACTAGACGAACCTTTGTTGGCAAAGTAATGTCTCTGCTTTTGAATATGCTATCTAGGTTGGTCATAACTTTCCTTCCAAGGAGTAAGCGTCTTTTAATTTCATGGCTGCAGGCACCATCTGTAGTGATTTTGGAGCCCAGAAAAATAAAGTCTTGACACTGTTTCCACTGTTTCCCCATCTATTTCCCATGAAGTGATGGGACCGGATGCCATGATCTTCGTTTTCTGAATGTTGAGCTTTAAGCCAACTTTTTCACTCTCCATTTTCATCTTCATCAAGAGGCTTTTTAGTTTCTCTTCACTTTCTGCCATAAGGGTGGTGTCATCTGCATATCTGAGGTTATTGATATTTCTCCCGGCAATCTTGATTCCAGCTTGTGTTTCTTTCAGTCCAGCGTTTCTCATGATGTACTCTGCATAGAAGTTAAATAAACAGGGTGACAATATACAGCCTTGACGTACTCCTTTTCCTATTTGGAACCAGTCTATTGTTCCATGTCCAGTTCTAACTGTTGCTTCCTGACCTGCATACAGATTTCTCAAGAGGCAGATCAGGTGGTCTGGTATTCCCATCTCTTTCAGAATTTTCCACAGTTTATTGTGATCCACACAGTCAAAGGCTTTGGCATAGTCAATAAAGCAGAAATAGATGTTTTTCTGGAACTCTCTTGCTTTTTCCATGATCCAGCGGATGTTGGCAATTTGATCTCTAGTTCCTCTGCCTTTTCTAAAACCAGCTTGAACATCAGGAAGTTCAGAAACTTTCAAAAAGTTACTTCCCTAACAAAGCAAAGACAGCTTGATTGCTCTTATCACGGGAAATTCCAAGAGATTTAGGACCTCCTTGTCAGGAACCAGACCATATATATGTTTCTTACGATAAATCACAGTATCACAGCTTCATTTCACATGCCATTTGCAACTGATTAGTTCTGGCTGCATTGGAGCCCAGAGTGTCGTGATCTATTGGTAATGTCTGCTATGAGTGAGAACAGCTCAGCTGTTCGTGGCTATAACCTTAGGGTCTGGTAGAGAATGGGCACACAGTGAGTATCTTTTGAATGAATGAACTCTAACATGGACATGAAAAGCCAAAACTTTTAGAAGTGTCTTCTTTCAGTGAATCAGTAGACCCTGGTTGGCCAACCCCATCTCCTAAATGCTACAGTTTGACTGGCACTGGGGCTTGGCTTGTAATGGATTGGAAATACAGGAGGGTATTGGCTTGAATGGGCCTCCCTGGCGGCTCAGTGGTGAAGAACCCACCTTCCAGTGCAGGAGACATGGGTTCAATCCCTGGGTCAGGAAGCTCCCCTGGATAAGGAAATGGCAACCCACTCCAGTATTCTTGCCTGGAGAATCCCATGGACAGCAGGAACCTGGCGGGCTACAGTCCATGGGGTCACAAAAGAGTCAGACATGACTTAGCGGCTAAATGACAAATTGACTTGAATAAGCATTTACTGCATATCTTAAGGTCGGGGGTGGGGCACCCTGTGTTATAAGGAGGTTCCAAGGTGAATCTTACTCCTGCCTTCAAGGGGGAGAGAAATGAGCCAGACAGAATGCAGAGCAAAGCAGGTTATAATGCCAAAGAGAAGTATGGACGGATCAGAAAATGTGGAGGTGGGAGAGGTGTCAGCAGGTGGCAATGGTGAGAGGGAGGCCATACCCAGCTCAGGGGGCCCTGGGAACCACCTCCTGGTCCTGCTGCAGGGAGTCCCACTGCTGACCCAAGCCTGTGTCTTTCTGCAGGCAGACAGCCAGATGCCAACCTGCTCTGCCTGCAGAACCATCTCAAAGGGCCAGGCAGTGGTGTGGAAGGGCTCAGAGAGATGGGGCGGCCCATGTTGCTCCGTGTGACTTCCCTTGTGTGTCCCCAGAAAACAGTGACCGCACTGTGTGCAAGGAGATCCGCCACAACTCCACGGGATGCCTGTGGATGGAGGAGCAGTGCGAGAAGTGCCAGGAGATCTTGGGAGTGGGTGAGTCGGAGACCCCTGGTCTCCTGTGTCCTCAGGTTCCCAGCACCTCCCTGGGGCTGCCTTTAGGGCGTCAAGCGGATAGGAGTTCAAACGCCAACTCTGCTACCTTCCAGCTGTGGCTCTTGGTGGGAGAGGGGTCCTTTGCTTGGTTCTGCCTGGATCCCCATCTGGGGTCGAGGGTTAGGATGCAGAGTCGTCCCCAAAGTTGGGAGACAGAATACAAAGTATTGGGTTGGCCAAAAAGTTTATTCAGGCTTTTCCATAACATCTTGTAGAAAAACCTGAAGAACTTTATGGCCAACCCAATACTTACCGCATCAGTTCAGGGTTAACAGGCTGACTGTAGGAGGGGCAGCTGTGCTTTCTAAAAAGCTGTCAACTGTGACTTCCTCCAGTTAGTCTGTCCCCAAGGGCCAAACCCAGTAGACATCCTCATTTTGGGCTGCAGACGATGAAAATTTAGATAGCATGTTGTTGTTACTGTTGTTTTGTCACTAAGTCGTGTCCAACTCTTTGCAACCCTGCGGAATATATAGCCCGCCAGGCTCCTCTGTCTGTGGGATTTCCAAGACGAGAATACTGCAGTGGGTTGCCATTTCCTACTCCAAAGGATCTTCCCAACCCAGGAATCGAATTCGAGTCTCCTGCATTGGCAGGCGGATTCTTTACCACTGAGCCATCGAGGAAACCCTTCGACAGTGTGAACTCTGTTAAACTCTTTCCAAGTGTTTGTTACTGAACACTCGTCTTCTACACACTTCATATTTACTCTGCTCCCTTGGATAACTGGGGTGGCTACTTATCTTACAGAGGAGACTGAGTTAGAGAAGGTTCAGTGACCTGCTCAGGATTACAGGACACCCCTCCTGTGGGGTGTTTGGAGTGTGTTCCCCACCAGTGCTGCTGTGTTCTCTGCCCTGAACATACAGGACTCTCCTTGTGGTACCTGCACTTCCTGACCACCTTCCTTGTGGTTGGTTGGTCCCTGAGGCAAAGGAAATAGCTCTCTTCTGCTGTAAAAGCAGAGACACACTTCCTGGCTCACAGAAGTTTATGCTCGGAAGGAAAGAGTTAATTATCCCCACCCCCACCCCAAGTGGATCGATCCTGTGGCTTTGATCTTAATTCTTTTGGGTGCCTGGGCAGGCCTTCAGAGTCTGGTTAAATATTCCTAATCTCAGTGCTGTGATTTTAGAAGCCACTGCAAAAGTACAAGTGCTATATGAGGCTGATCTATGAAGAAGTGAGGTGAGTCCACAAGCACGCCTCTTGGGTTTAGCCCATAAAATATCATAGGTAGGAAACCGTAAATCACACAGTACCTCGCAGTGAGAAAGTCACCTTAGGGCCAGAAGAAGAGACCTACCGATGCCCAAGCTCAGATTGGTGCCCCTGGTACTGATCTTAACCGTCACTGATCACAACTTCCTGAAACACTGGTTTTCTTTTCTACACTGAGGAAGATTTATGACTTCTTATCTAAAGTGCTTGCAACCTTTGGAGCGTGTGCTGCCTGGGACCTCCAGACTGAACTTTTGCAATTTCCATTCTCCTGGCATTTTGGACCAGATCATTCTTTTTTTTTTTTTTTTATGATAGGTTTCATCATTTTTTAATATTTATTTTTAAAAAATATTTATTTATGTATTTGGCTGCTTAGGGTCTTAGCTGTGGCCTGCGTGACCCTCACTGTGTCATGTATTGCAGTGGGTGGGTTCAGTTGTTGCCACGTGCAATGTGGGATCCTAGTTCCCCAACCAGAGATCAAACCCATGACCCTGCATTGCAAGGCAGATTCTCAACCACTGGACCCCCAGGGAAGTCCCTAGACCAGATCATTCTCTGTGATGGGGGCTTCCCTGTGCACTCTAAGGTGTTTCATAGCATCTCTGGCCTCCAGTAACCTCCCATCCCCTACCCTGCCAGTTGTGACAACCAAAAGTGTTTTCAGACCTTGTCAAATATCCATGGGGACAGCACTGTCCCAGGTGAGAGCCACTGCTCTAGACTTCATCCCGGTTCTCAATGACTGTCCTTATTTTCAATGACTCTCTGGCACAAAGAGTTAAGGTTAGTCATTGTACATATTTCTCAACCCAGGTTATTGTTCATAATCCTATGTCTTGCTCCACCTGATGTTTTATTTTAATTTAATAGAAATGATTAAAGGGCTTCCGTCATAGCTCAGTCGGTAAAGAATCTGCCTGCAACTCAGGAGACCCTGGTTCTATTCCTGGGTCAGGAAGATTCCCTGGAGAAGGGCATGGCAATTCACTCCACTATTCTTGCCTGGAGAATCCCATGGACAGAGGAACCTGGTGGGCTACATACAGTCCATAAGGTTGAAAAGAGTTTCACATGACTTAGTGACTAAACCGAAACCAATAGAAATGATTACAACCAGCATGATGAAGCGTGCAAAGAACTCCTCCTTTTCCCTGACTTGCTTGAGTTTCATGTGCTCTTTTGGGGATATTTTTCAACAATTAAGGGAGAGAAAAACAGTAGTTTTTAAAGAGAGAGCGCGTTGTTTCCAACCCCTGTCTACCTGACCACCTGCAGTGGGTGGGGTGGGGGGGAGTTGGGGGGAGCAAAAGCAGTGAACTTCCCTACTCTCTGGTGAGCTTGGCAGCCAGCCACACTGGGCAGATGGGCAAACCTGGACCCCCTCACTTCCTGTGTGCTCGTGGTCCGAGGATCCTGGCTGGCTCTTCTGCTAGCCAGGTTCTTGGGGCCAGAATTTCCAAGTCTGTATATATAGGCAAACTTGGAGAACTTTGGAGAGCCACAGACTCAATAGGAAGAGCCCAAGTTTAGGAGTTAAAGCCTTGAGTTCACCATCCTGACCTCCCAAATAATTCATCCTATGACTTCAGGCAAATGATTTAGCTCTGTGCTCCTCAGTTTCATTGTTGGACGTCAGAATACATCAGACTATTAGAGATCACCACTACCCAGAGCGTTCGGTGATGCCTGGGGCATAGCAGTACCACACAAATGGCAGCTACAGGTAATGTCCACCATTTCCGGAAATGACTCCTGGGGGGACGGGGGCAGCAAGAGGAGGTCCTGGTCTTTGCACACGGAGCCCTGAAGTCCATGCTTCTTGAGGTGTGGACAATGCCCCTCCTTGCCAATCTCCAGGGAGGCAGGATCTTGCACCCAAAGAGAAATCAGTGATGTTACTGAAACAATTTAGTTCAACTGACACTGTCTCCCAGAGCAAGACTTCTTTGATGAAGATAGTATGTGCTGATTCACACTCAGGGCAAGCTCTCTGCTTTGTCTTGGGCTGACAGCAAACACACGGTGGAAAGACGGTGCTCAGAGTAGCTCTGCCTTAGGTACTGGCTGTGTGACCCGATTGCCATTTGTTTTCATCCCTGTTGAGCTCTCCCTTCACATTCCTGTCATTTGTTTGTGTTCTTTCCATCTCTGGGCAGACTGTTCTGCCAGCAACCCGACTCAGACGCTGCTGCGTCAGCAGCTGAACGAGTCCCTGCAGCTGGCGGAGAAGTTCAGCAGGCTGTACAACCAGCTGCTCCAGTCCTACCAGCAGAAGCTGCTCAACACGTCAGCCCTGCTCAAGCAGCTGAACGAGCAGTTCACCTGGGTGTCCCAACTGGCCAACCTCACGCAGAACGATGACCAGTACCATCTGCAGGTCTCCATGGTTAGTCTGTGCTGGCCACACATGGCAGCTGCACTCATGGTGCAGTCTGGAGGTCGCATGGTCCTCCCCCAGGGGTGAAACGGGATCAAGATGTTCACGGGGGCATGTCTGCTTTGATGGAGCACTTGTCCTACTGCAGGAAGCAAACACTCAGGCACAGCGGTACACGGAGACCTCATTGCCTGATGAGGCGGAGTGTCACGATCCTATTTTATTGGCTAGGTTCAACAGCTTACCCAGCATCTCCTACCTGAGGGGTGATCACCCAGGTGTTTGAACCTGTCTGCCTGGCCGCAGAGCTCTTTCCAGAGAGCTGCCCTGTCCCACGTAGGATGCCTCATGAACTGGCCCATTGTTCTCCTCCAGTGATAAGCAGCATCACTCTAGTACCAGGAAACGTTTCTTTTTCTCTCCCTGATTCCTTTTCTACCACTGTCTGGCTGGCTGCTGCCCAAAGGAAGCATGGCAGCTGGGAAACCATGTTTTACTTGGTGGGGCTCCCCCTGGGATGGTCCTTCATGGAAGGCATTTACCCCCCAAAAGTAGTGTCTCTGAGGGCATTTCCGTTCACCAAGTTGTCTAGTTGTGGAGGTTAGGGAAAAGCAAAGGGGTCCACAGATCCGAATGAAGCCTTACTTTAGTTGCCAGCTGAGTCTGGGTTGACCGTCTTCCCCACCCCCTTGTTACCTTTTCTCCTTCCAAGTGAATGCTCCGACCCCAGCATTCCATCTGGCCTCACCAAGGTGGCTGTGAAGCTCTTCAACTCCTTTCCCATCACCGTGACAGTCCCGCAGGAAGTCTCCAGTCCTGACTTTATGGAGAACGCGGTGGAGAAAGCGCTGCAGCGCTACCGCCAGAGGAGCCCATGAGTGTGCGCCCCCCAGCCCCACCTGGGGCCCTCTGGGGCGAACAGTTCCCTGGGGGTCCAAAACACAGGGCAGAGGCATCACTGGAGCTACAGCCAGAGCCCACGCGGGAAGTTGGAAAGCTGCTCGGAATTTTTTTCTTTCTTTGGAGGATGTTCTTTCTGGGTTGATGAGGATCAAAGTGTTGGTTGCTGCTTCTCAGTGATTATCAGCCCTCACCTCCCCCTCCCCTGTTTCTTTTTCAGGGAGGAGTGAGGCGTGAAAGTTGCTTTTCTAAGTATGGGGGCATCTGCACCCACTTGCCCCTGAGATGAGCTTCAGGCCCCTCTAGAGAGTTCTGCACATCACCAGGTGACCAGGCCTGGGCTCGAGGCCCTCCTGACCCCACCAGCCTCTCTTTCCTCTGAACTCCTCTGAAACGCACTGATGCCTGCGTTTGCTGATCACCGGAGGAGCTTGCTCACATGCCACTAACTCAATAAATCGCCTTGTAATCTGAATGCTTTGCTGTGTCTTTTTTTGTTTGTTTGTTTTTTTGGCTGCACCCTGAGGCATGTGGGATCAACACTGTTGTTGTTGATTAGTCGCTCAGTCTCTATTGATCCCTATTACGACCTATGTACTGTAGCCCACCAGGCTCCTCTGTCCATGGAATTCTCCAGGCAAGAATATTGGAGTGACTAACCATTCCCTTCTCCTGGGGATCTTCCTGACCCAGGGATCAAACCCACATCTCCTGCACTGGCAGGCGGGTTCTTTACCGCTGAGCCACCAGGGAAGCCCCTTTTAGTTCACTGACTAAGGATCCAACCCGCACTCCCAGCATTGCAAGTGTGGCGTCTTAACCACTGGACCACCAGGGAAGTCCTGGTGTGTCCACCTTAGGCTGGTTGTTTTGTTTGTTTTAACCCCGGAAGGTCTTCATTTGAATGTGGGAAAAAAAGAGAAGAGAAAAACCAATGGCCAATATGGTATAGTCTCATATAGTTGAGAATAAAAGGAGTGGGATGATGAAGTTGGTCCAGTTCAAGGATTTCCTGCTTTTAGGAAGAGATGTGCTCAGCAGCCAGCTAAAGCATGTTTCTGAAAAACGAACCTTTTCCATTTTCTTATAAAGTGGATACTTACTATGATTGGGGTGAGGATGATCTCCCGAAGGAATACATTGAAAATTAGGGTGCGTAAGGGGTAAAAATAAGGCATACTGGTTATTTTGATATATAATTGATATTTTCCTTCTGGAAAATGTACTCCTCCCCAAAAAACAAAAGGAAGTAATCTTCTTTTAGTTGTGAGAGCTTAGCATCCCTGTGAAACCTTGACTGTGGTATTGCTTGTTTACTGTCTGTTCTATACCACCTTTATATCTTTCCCCCAACCTTAAGAATTTCTCCTCTGCCTGGGTTTTTCCTGATAACTATTCATCCCTCCTGGCTTCTCAGGTGCCTCAGTGGTAGAGAATCCACCTGCAATGCAGGAGACACTAGTTCAATCCCTGGGTTGGGATAAACAGGAGAGGGTGAGATGTATGGGAAGAGTACCATGGAAGCTTACATTACCATATGTAAAATAGATAGCAACGGGAATTTGCTGTATGGCTCAGGAAACTCAAACAGGGGCTCTGTGTCAACCTTAGAGGGTGGGATGGGGCGGGAGATGGAGGGAGTTTCAAACGAGGGGGGATATATGTATACCCATGGCTGATTCATGTTGAGGTTTGACAGAAAAATAACAAAATTTAAAAATTTTAAAAATTTCGCCCCTCTGAAATATAGCTGGTCTGCAGTACCTCCAGATTGCCAGCAGGTGGCACTGACTAACTGCGACACTTCTCTCCACATTAAGAAGCCTTTCCATTTATAAATCTTCTCTAAAGAATCCTGTTCATCAAACATACATCAAAGGGAAATGAAAACCATCTGGATGCACCCCAGGTCTGTAACAAGATCCACATGTAAATTAAAAGCTTAAAATATTCTTAGTTTACTATTCCTTTTCTCTCTTAAGTTATAAGCACACTTGCCACACACGACAATGTCTATTAGCTTATGTCCATAGAAGCTAGTACTTTAGTATTGCTACCAAGGAAATTCAGAGGAAGGTAAGTGTGTGTGATTCACTTAAAGATATACATTAATTAGGGTTATGGTTCAGAAGACATTTGCTAAAATGACCATATTGTAAATTATATATTACATTAATGTCACTTACTACATTTCACAAGTTATTTTCTGTCTTCCACTATGCTGCTGGATGTTGGAAGTCACTATACCCAGTTGTTGCTTCTTTTTATGCAACTCCCTTTAAATTCTAGACTTGCCCCTTAAAAGACAGAGACTAGGACTTCCCTGGTGGTCCAGTGGTTAAGAATTTTTTCTGCCAATGTGGGGAACATGGGTTTGATCCCTGGTCCAGGAAGATCCTGCATGCCATGGGGCAGCTAAGCCTATACACCACAACTACTGAGCCCACGCGCCTAGAACCTGTGCTCTGCAACAAGAGAAGCCACCACAATTAAAAACTCATGCACCACAACTGCTTGCCCTAACTAGAGAAAGCCCACATGCAGCAATGAAGACCCTGCGCAGCCCAAAATACTACCTGATGCAAAGAGCCGACTCATTGGAAAAGACCCTGATGCTGGGAAAGACTGAGGGCAGGAGGAGAGGGGGGCGACAAAGGATGAGATGGTTGGATGGTATGACCGACTCAATGGACATGAATTTGAGCAAAATCTGGGAGATAGTGAAGGATGGGGAAGCCTGGCATGCTGCAGTCCATGGGATTCGAAAGTAGACACAACTGAGCAACTGAACAACAACAAAAGCACCCCCAAAAAGAGAGAGAGCCTGAAGCTGACTCTGAGTTTCATCGGATGCCCCTTTCCCCTTCCTGTTTCCCTCTTTGCACAGTGACCTGGTTTGAGGGTCCTTGGATGTCCCTCCATCCCTGATAGAAATCCCAGCCCGAGGCCCCAGAAAGCCCTGAGGCAGGAGATGAAGTCACCAAGGTACTAGATGAGACAGGGTGGGGATCTTCCAGCTGGGGGTCTGTGGATAATGGGCCCTTGGTTTCTAGCTTCTAGGATCCTTGTGGCAGAGAGGGAGCAGGGCTTGATGTTCTGAGAAGAGAGGGCTTGACCTCTGCTTAGTGGAGGTGGGGACGGGGTGCGGAATCACGAAGCCTGCTGTCAGACTCTGCATGCCACTTGACTGTCTTCTGCCAGAAACCTATGATTGGATATCGTCTCTGATGACCATGATGTGAAATGACACCAGAGTTGTGCAGTGTGCAGCCTGGGCAACTGTTACCAGGAACCCTGGACCAACCACAATTCTCTAATCCCTGGGCCAATTATTTTGTGTGATCCCATCAGTTCCCCACAGTTACCCTCAGGGCAGTGGTTATTTCCTCCACAGCATAAAAGCTGCTGGGAGTGGTGGGGGGAGCTTTCACTTGAGAAGTGCCTCGAGGGAAGAAGACCCCGCCCCAGTTCCTTGTGGCCCACAGAGGCTATAGGAGACCCGGGGTTGCGGCCCTACCCTGTGAAGTAGCAGGGAATAGGGGAGTGGTGGGAGCCAAGAAGCCCTCCAAAAGGATGCAGAGAGCGAGAGCGCGCCACCAAGTGGTGGAGGTGGGGATGACAGTCACTCAGCTCAGGACTCCCCAGCCTCCTGGCATCGTCTCTCCTGGGGTTACACGGTCACGGAGTCACAGTGACAGGATTAGAAGAAAGTGGTCAACACGTAACAGAGCCTTTGGTCGCCCTGAGGGGGCTGGAGACTCGGACTGCTGGCAGGGGCCTATGGAGGACACAGGTGCCAAGTTTAAGGCCTACCCAGGGACACTGTTCACTTGTCTGTGATGAGAAGAGACCAACAGTAGCAGCCCAGGTCAACAGACCAAGCAAGACCCCACCCTGCCTCAGAGGAGCTTGACCAGGAGCGAGGAGGACGAGGGAGGGGTGTCCAGCGTGGGACACGCCCCCCTCCCTTCTCTGCTCCGGTTCTCAGAACGTGAGGAGGGCAGCCTGGTGCCCCCACCTCCTGCACCCCTCCTCCTCTGATGGGGGAGAGAAAGAGCCTGGCTTTGCACGGGAGAGTGACGTTCCAAAGTAAATGGATCCTTTTATTACCTGTGAGATGTTCAGGAAGTAAACAATCTGCTCTAGCTGTTATCAAGTGACGAGAACAGTGGTCAGAATGAATAAAATTGCTTCTTGTGTGTGCCTCTGAAGGAATGGAAACTCCACAATAAACAGATTCCCAGAGTCGCAACCACAGTTGAGCAAGAGCTTCAGACAGGAAGTGGACCGAGGAGAGGTAATTGCAAGTGTGGGTGTAAACACAATGTGTGTGCTCAGTTGCTCGGTCATGTCCTACCCTTTGTAGCCCCATGGACTGTAGCCTGCCAGGCTCCCGTTCATGGGATTCTTCAGGCAAGAATACTGGAGTGGGTTGCTGTGCCCTCCTTCTCCAGGGGATCTTCCCAACTCAGGGACTAAACGTGTGTCTCTTATGTCTCCTGCGTTGGCAGGTGAGTTCTTTACCACTATTGCCACCCGGGAAGCATAGAGATAATAAGAACCATTTATTTTCAGAAATGCAGAGTTGGGATCAAACCCAAGTCTGACTCTGGGGTCCGAGGTCCCTGCCCCAGGGTCCTCTCACGACCGAGCATTTGCCTGGTGTTCTCTCACTGTGACAGAATGGCTTGGCAAACCCAGGAAGTATCAGTATTGAATAGATCTAAAGACAATTCGAGGACTCAGCTCTGCAGAATTTATTCATAGAACTGACAACTGCCAAATCAGTCAATAAGAAAGCAAGGAAATGCTGGGCAACAGGGAACAAATTTACCAGGTTAATAATGGACTCTGTTTGCCTCTGAGATATCTCAGCCCCTCGGGCACAGTCCTCCCAGATGGTGACATTGATCTCGGTGAGGTGGGGGTGGGCAATAACAGTGACTCCTGCCCCACCCCACCACTCTTACACACTAATGGTCAACACTTGCCTTCAGCCAGGTCAAGTCCGCTGCAAGGTTGGGGAGGGGGAGTCAGGCTACATATAGGAGAGGGAGACAAGTCAGCACATTTCTTGCCCTCACTTCTTGCCTCGGGGCTTCCCAGGTGGCACGAGTGGTAAAGAACCCATCTGCCAAGGCAGGAGGCTTAAAAGATGAGGTTCGGTCCCTGAGTCAGGAAGATCTCCTGGAGGAGGGCACAGCAACCCACTCCAGTATTCTTGCCTGGAGACTCCCATGGACAGAGGAGCCTGGCGGGCTAGGTCCATGGAGTCGCAAAGAGTCAAACATGACTGAAGTGACTTAGCATGCACGTTGCCTCCAATATCAAAGGAATAAAGACAGTGATCTTCAACTGGTACCAGATGTTCTACAATCTCCTCTTGATCTCCAGACACTTTGGTGCCCAATTCAATAAAAAAAAGCACTTGACCTAGGTTGACTGCCAAGCAGGCCTGTCACTCAGCAGTGGAGGTGACAGGTGAACCACATACTCCAGCCTCATGTCCATGAAGAGACTTTTGCCTTCTTTGTGAAGGACTTTGTGTACGTGGACAACATCACAGAGATGCCCTGACAGCATTAAAGGAAGATATTCGTCCTCCAAATTCAAGCCTGCACCCCTACTACCAGCCTGGAATGAACAAGCCGTCATTCTTTAAAACAATGTCCTGCGATTATCCACAGCCCAACAAAACATTCTCTTACTCTGTGTATGTAAAAGTATCCATTTGTGTGTGTCAAAAATTAAAACTAACCAAAAGTTTGATAATTTTCTTTGGGAACTTTCTGGAAATGCCTGGGTCTCTCTTGACCCTGTCACATGGAGAAGAAACCAGGGTGGAGATGAAGATAAATCAAGCTTGGGTATTTCGTGCAGCTTTACTCAGGCACTGCCTTGTATTCATCCCCTTTAGTTCATGGGTTCCTCAAGGAACTATTTTTCATAGCTATTTATCCACTTTCCACTGCCCCATTCTTGTAGCTCCTGCTTTTGGCCTCATTTTTGTGTGTGGCGCTAGTGGTAAAGAACCTGCCTGCCAATGCAGAAGATATAAGAGACACAGGTTCAATCCCTGGGTCAGAAAGATCCCCTGAAGTAGGAAATGGCAATCCACTCCAGTATTCTTTTTTTTTTTTTTTTTCACTCCAGTATTCTTGCTTGGAGAACCCCATGAACAGAGGACCCTGGCGAGCTACAGTCCATGCGGTCGCAAAGAGTCAGACATGACTGAACACACATAGAGATCTATGGGTAAGATCTTCCTGGTAGGGGACCCAGCGCCACCCCTTCTAAATTTGTTTCCTTTTTTTTTTTGTTTTAAAGACTCATCTGTTCTTTAATTTTTGGCCAGTTCAGTTCAGTCGCTCAGTCGTGTCCGACTCTTTGTGATCCCATGAACCGCAGCACACCAGGCCTCTCTGTCCATCACCAACTCCTGGAGTTCACCCAAACCCATGTCCATTGAGTTGGTGATGCCATCCAACCATCTCATTCTCTGGCGTCCCTTTCTCCTCCTGCCCTCAATCTCCAAATGCCCAAAGCTCCCAAATCAGGAAACCTGTAACCTTGCTCACAGATGAGAATGGACAACAGCAGAAGCTACTGTGTAGAGGCTGGGCTTCGTGCTTACCTGTTTGTATCTGTCATCTCCAACACTCCTGTGTGGTGTCATTATCCCTGCTTTGTAGTAAACCAAGAGAGCTTATAGAACTGAGTCCAAAGATGTATATAAGCCCTCCCCCAGTGACAGGAAAACCATCTGAAGGGACAGTGACACTGAAGGGTCAAAAAATCACCGTCTTGCTATAAACAGTAATGAATTATAATAAATTCTGACTCAGAAATTGCTGGAGAACAGGATCTAAGAATATTTACTGGTAAAAGATAGGTGTTTAAAGAGGACCTATCTTCCATCATTGCCTTTAATAATTAAATGCTTGCTACTTATAAATTCAGTGACTTTAACAAATTCTTATTCTACACAGATATAGACAGGTTTGTGTTATCTAACTGCAAATCTAATTAGGTTTGAAATCCTAAAAGTAGAACATTTAAGCTAAATGATAACTTTCCTAACACTTTTCAGAGTTGTTTTTTTTTTTTTTCCCTTCTACAATGGCACCTCGTGGGAGACTGGTTAACAATGTGCAACCTTAGAATCACCACTGATTTCCTCTGTGTGTGTGTGTGTGTGTATGTGTGCACGCATGTGTGCTGTGCCACATGGCTTGTGGGTCTCAGCTTGTGGGATCGTAGTTCCCTGACTAGGGATTGGATCCATTGGGTTGGCCCTGGCAGTGAAAGCCTGGAGTCCTAACCACTGCACCGCCAGGGAATTGCCTGTTTTTTTCAGTTTTGAAAACCTAGATAGGTGATGAATATACTTAATCCTGAGTGAAGCATAAGTGGACACTGGAACAACTCTTCACCTGCTCCCCTCCCCCAGTATAGGTCTGTGAGCCCGTCCTTGGGAAGAACAGCAATCCCTGTTTTCCCCAGAGGCTTTCAATACTAAAAACACTGATGGCTGAACTTGCATCTTTAAAGACATAGTTCAGGATTTGGGCGTTTCTGGAACCATAACTTTAACCCAGCCTTCCATAACAGTCTTTTTACTTTCTAGTACAGAACATGACACTGCAACAATGGCAATGAACCGCTTCAGCTTTTTCACTTCTGCAGAAGCTAAAACAACTTCCCCAACATACAAAGGGGCTGGAAAGTTAATTTTCTGGGAAAGAAATACACAGCCTGGCCCCGGCATTTTAGTACCGAGGAAAGCTGAAGTCAGTCCATTGATCAAAACTTCATGGACAATTGTCTTCCTAAATCTAGTGTGTTTTGCAAATCTTTGTCTAAGTGCAAAGGGTTGACATCCCCTGTTAATTCTGAGAAGGTGGCTACGTCCCTGTGTGTGAAGGCCCTATTGAGTTCAGCCCAGTCTCCGACTCTGAGGTGTGTGTGCTCTAAGGGCTGCCTGTTCGGTACTGATTGGCTCAGGCAGATTCTCCTGTGAAGCCAACCCCACCAAAGGCGATGGCTGGACATTACTGGGAGCATCTTCAGCACTCTTAAATTCCATCGACAGGAGATTCTGGGCTGCTTCAGTCTCCAAACATTACGCTGGCACCAAAAAGTACTTTTGAGAGTGAGGAATATTTTCTCAAATTGAAGACTACTCAATTCTAGTTCCCTACTATTGCCAGATAATGCAAGGAGAAGTGGAGAAACCTGAATCACTCTGAAAGCACAGTTCTTGCCTTTATAGGATCCTAACAGGGTCAGAGAGCTCCACAATTTGACAAGACCACTGCTGCATATCCTTAGGATGGCTGACAGGGTCTTCTCTTCATAGGTCAGAACGTCCAAGGGTAACGCAGCATCAACCTCACCAAACAGGTCCTTCAGGGCTGAAATAAGCAGCTGTTTGAATTGTGCAGCATTCAGTCCAATCCCACAGTCTTGAAATTCTAGGCGGACTTTCATGTAGTGGTACTCAGAGGGATGTTTGTAAACTGTTCTTTTCTATGTGGCAGCTGAGGCTGGCATCTTTTTCCAGTGCTGATCACATCTATATTGAGTCAAGAGGGTTTTGGGCACTTGAAGTCATTTTCAACTTTTTTTTGACTAACTTCTGCCACTGATTTCTCCCCTACCTGGGGCCAGGCGCATGCGCTCTGCATACGTGGTCTCAGTCCTCTCGGCCACCCTGTGTGACTGAGACTGTGTTGTAGAGAGAGGCCTGGGATGGTTCATGGCCCAGCCTCACCTTAGTCAGTGGCATCCGAGGCCAGAGCGGGAGGTACCCAAGGCCGCTCCTTGCTGCCCGCCACCCTTCTGCCTTCTGTTTTCATTTTTTACTTTTTTATTATTTTATTTATTTGACTGGACCAGATTTCACTGTGGCAGGCAGGATCTATTTCCTTGATCAGGGATAGAACCCAGGGCCTCTGCTTTAGGAGCAGGGAGTCTTAACCACTGGACCACCAGGGATGTCCTCCACCCCTTCTCAATTTGAAACCTACTTTTGCAGGGAGGAATCTGTTCCCTCTTGCCCACCCCCATCCTCCAGGGTTTTCTCCCTTTTCTGAGGCCCTTCTGGTGGCTTCAGAGTTTGAGACTAGCCAGCTTCACGCCTTTAGGGTCAGCCTTGCTTGCCTTCTTGTGTGCTCAGCTGTGTCCGACTCTTTACGACCCCATGGATTGTAGCCCACCAGGCTTCTCTGTCCTTGGGATTCTCCAGGCAAGAATACTGGGATGTGTTGTCATTTCCTTCACCAGGGCATCTCCCCAACCCAGGGGTCGAACCTGAGTCTCCTGCATTGGCAGGCAGATTCTTTACCACTGAGCCACTTGGAAAGCCTTTTAGGTTCAGAGAGGGAGGCTTTGTTCCTCTTGAGCCTGCACCTCGCAGGATCCCGACAGCTGCCATCAGGGGGCGCCATGAGCCCCTGTTCCAGGGCTGACGGTGGATGCTGACCTTGAGAAGGACCAGAGCTGTGCTGTGGCTCCGCAGACGCTGGGCTTTGCTGCACTGCCGGCTCCCATCACCTGACCCACACATTCCCTTGTCTATCTTCCAGTCTGAGCCCCTGCAGGTGGCCAGGTTGACTTGGCCGGTTTGGGGTTATCCGCATGCAGAAACACCTGCAAGTGAAGTGAGGGGGCATCCGTCTTGGTTTTTAAATGTCCCACATCTTTGCATTTGGGGAGGCTTTCTGATCAGTGGTGCATCCTTCTGGGACCCTCAGAGGTCACCTGGAACCCTCCTTTTCTCTGCTATGCACCTGTAGGGTGCGGGGGCCAGGCGGCCACTCGAGGGGAGAAGCTGCCCACAGTCCACTCACTCCACTTGGTGAAATTTGCATGTTACTTTTCGGCTGGTGACTGCTCACCCCAAATTCAACTTTGAGAGCCGCCCACAACCCAACAGCTCTGATGCTGTACTATGACTGAGCTTCACACTGGCCCAGGAGGAATTTTCCTCATCCTTCCAGCCTACTTCAAAGATGCTGCCGACGATCACTGTTTACTGTTAGAAGCACAGGTTCTGACTCTCAGCACCCACGATTTTCCAAGTCCCCCGAGGTGAGGACAGTGTTTGCCACTGGGGCACAATATGACCCGAGGCTTGGGCCTGAGGACAGCACTGGGAGAGAGGGGAAGCCAGCCAGTGGGAATCTGGACCAGCAATGGCCAGCAGGAGGTGAAGGAGGAGAGAAAAAGTGGATCTGCAACAGTGGTGGCTCAGGAGCACAATTTATGGCCTCAGTATACACTCAATCTCAAAAGGACTCTGCAATGA
This sequence comes from Bos indicus x Bos taurus, assembly GCF_003369695.1. NCBI lineage: Eukaryota > Metazoa > Chordata > Mammalia > Artiodactyla > Bovidae > Bos > Bos indicus x Bos taurus. The sequence goes on along the minus strand of NC_040083.1, from coordinate 74,664,385 downwards.
AAATTTGGGGGGTGGGGAATGACCTTCAGGCTTTAAAAGGTCTCAAATCAAAGGAAGACTAAATTATAATTCATCAAAAGCCTGATCTAGGAAGGGGCCTTGGGTTCTCTGGTAGTCAGAAAGTCTGTTTCCAAAATATTCTTTGACCTCAGCATTCCAGGAGTTGAAGTTTAACTGAATCTCAAGGTTTTGGACTTAAGCCATTGCAGTGGGTATTCCTTAAAGCCTGCACTTGTCCCCTTGGGGTTCATGAAAGGGGCCATAAAACACACAGCAAACGTGGCACTCCTGCCTAGGGTGGAAATGCCATCTAAAAATTTGGAAAATAAAACACTGCTCAAAAGTTTAAAACACAATTACATAATGGAATAGAAGACAAAATTCACAGATTTTAAACATTTAATTCGAGCTATTGAAAATATGGGTTTTGAGATGTACCTTGATTGAAATATTTAGGGGCACTGTATTTCCTAAATTGCTGTGTGACATTGAACAAGTTTCCTCCACTCTATGAGACTTGGTTTTCTCATCTGTACAACAGGGAGTGACTTGGACTCCACCTTTTCCCGAGCCTCAGAGTTTAGTCCACCACGCTTTTCTTTGTATTAACGTCACCAGTCTATCTCTTTCCTTATATATCAGACAGCTCCTCCAGAGAAATAGAACCAGTGTACATGTTTATGTTAGACTGATGTCAAGGAGCTGGCTCAAGTCTGACAGTTGTAGGGCAGCCCCACGGGCTGGAAACTCAGCCAGCAGCTCTTGAAATAGAATTTATTCTTCTCTTAGAGATGTCAACTTGTGTTTTGAAGCCCTTTCTAATGTTGCATGAAGCCCATGTGCATTGTTATTGTTCGGTTGCTAAGTCGTGTCTGACTCTTTGCGACCCCATGGACTGCAGCACGCCAGGCTCCCCTGTCCCCCACTATCTCACTGGAGCTCGCTCAGATTCATGTCCATTGAGTTGGTGATGCTATCTAACCATCTCATCCTCTGCCACCCCCTTCTCCTTTTGCCTTCAATCTTTAGCATCTGGGTCTTTTCCAATGAGTCGGCTCTTTGCATCAGGTAGACAAGTATTGGAGCTTCAGCATCAGTACATTATTGAGAGTAATTCCCTTTAAATTAACTCACTGCAGATGCTCAGTGCTTCCACAAAATACCTTCAGAACAACCCCTAGGTTAGTGTTTGATGAAATGATTCAGACTGTTGTCCAGTAAGGTGACATGTGCCTACCAGCTATGCCTGGTGGTGGGGAGCAGGGCTGGTTTCATGGGTTAGCTCAGCCAGTGCTGTGCTTAGAAGGTCCCTGTACTTTTTAATTGTATATTTTAGTTTTGGGTTGTGCCGTGCAGCATGTGGGATCTTAGTTCCTTACCCAGGGATCCAACCCATGGCGCCTGCACTGGAGTATGGAGCCTTAACCACTGGGCCAGCAGGAATGTCCCAGAAGGCCCTTGTGCTTGGTTGAGTGCTCTGTTGTCACCCTCTTGAAATTTGTGTTTTAATTGAAGTATAACTGTCTTCTTGAAATTCTTTATCGTCTTGCGCTGGGCCCTGTGATTCACATAGCCTGTCCTACTGAAGGTGTAGTTTTTGCCCTTGAAACCATGGCCTTGGATCTTGAACCAGTCTCTCTGGGGAAGCTGAGTCCATGGGGACTGACCAGGTCTCTATGGCTGTGCCATTTCCCTGACACTTCATCACACACTTCCTGGCTTGGCTGTTTAATGTCCTATGAATGTTAGTCTTGCTTCCCTGAATTAGAATATACATTGCTTTACTTTTATTGGTGTAGAAATATATATAATATAGAATGTACCATGTTAACCATTTTGCAGTGTGCAGTTCAGTGGCATTAAGTGCATTCACTGTATTTTATTTTTTCATATTTATTTATTTATATGGCTGTACCGGGTCTTCATTGCAGCATGTGGTATGGATTGAACCTGGGCACCCTGCGCTGAGACTGGACACCAGGGACGTCCCAAAGACATTCACTTTATTGTGAAGCCATCACCAGTCTCCAGAATTCTTCATCTTCCCCAACTGGAAACTGTACCAGTTAAACACTGTCTCCTAGCCTCCCTTTCTCCCAGCCCCCAGCACCCACTATTCTATTTTCTGTTTCTGAGTCTGAATTCTAGGTACCTCATATAAGTGGAATCGTGCAGGATTTGTCTCTTTGTGATTGGCTTATTTCAGTTAGCAGAAAGCTTTCAAGGCTCATTAATTGTAGGATATATCAAAATTTCCTTCCTTTTTAAGTCTGAGTACTATTCTACTGTATGTGGAATATGAGTCCGCATTTTATTTACCCAGCCGTCCATCAGTGGGCATGTGGGTTGCTTCTACTCTTTGGCAATGGTGAACAATGCTGCTATGAGTATAGGTGTGCAAATATCTGTTTGAGTCCCTGCTTTCAGTTGTTTTGGGTGTATGCCCAGAAGTGGAATTGCTGGATCGTGTTTTATGTTTTTTGAGGAACCCTGTACTATTTTCCTTGGCAGCTGCACCATATTATTACAGTTTCACCAGCAATATACACAGATTCCAATTTCTCCATGTCCTTGACAACACTTGTTATTTTCTGTTGTTGTTTTGGAAAATAGTAATCCTAATGCATGTAAAGGGACATCTCATTGTGATTTTATTTTCATTTCCCTAATGATTAGTGTATGGATGTGAGAGTTGAATTGTGAAGAAAGCTGAGCGCCGAAGAATTGATGCTTTTGAACTGTGGTGTTGGAGAAGACTCCTGAGAGTCCCTTGGACTGCAAGGAGATCCAACCAGTCCATTCTGAAGGATATCAGCCCTGGGTGTTCTTTGGAAGGAATGATGCTAAAGCTGAAACTCCAGTACTTTGGCCACCTCATGCAAAGAGTTGACTCATTGGAAAAGACTCTGATGCTGGGAGGGCTTGGGGGCAGGAGGAGAAGGCGACGACAGAGGATGAGATGGCTGGATGGCATCACTGACTTGATGGATGTGAGTTTGAGTGAACTCCGGGAGTTGGTGATGGACAGGGAGGCCTGGCGTGCTGCGATTCATGGGGTCGCAAAGAGTCGGACACGACTGAGTGACTGAACTGAACTGAACTGAATGATGAGTGATATGGAGCATCTTTTCATGTGCTTATTGACCATTTGTATATTTTCTTTGGAGAAATGTGTATTCAAGTCCTTTGCCCATTTTTGATTAGTTTGTTTTTGTGTTGATAAATTGTAGGGGTTCTTTGTATCTTCTGCATATTAACCTCTTATGAGACATATGATTAGAATACACATTTCTTGATCCAGGAGCCTGTCTTAAGGTTCTTTTAATTTCCCCCAAAGCACTTGGCACCTTGTAGATATTCAACAAAAGCTTTGTGAAATACTAGCCACAACATGTGGGAGGTCAGAGGCCACTTGAAACTGCAAAAGGAATATGAAGAGCATTTTCCAGGCAAGTCCAAGACTCTGGAGGGAAGCTGGGGAATCAAGGAGCCTTCTGTTCCCAAAGGATTACCTTGGAGATGGAGAGGAAGGAGCAGAGACTAGACTAAATGAACTCTTGGCCTTTATTAAAAAGAAGGCAAGGAAAGTCCCCCTTTCCAAACATCCCTGGAATAGACATGCTGCAGGTTGGGCTATGGGAGGTCAGGTGGACAAGTGGACCCCCTGAAGAGAACAGTCCCAGGGCAGGGCACATGCCTCTGAGCATCTGAAAGACCCTGGAGGGTGAAAGGAAGCAGGGCACAGCACACACGACCTCTATGTCTAAACGTATGCTGGTGGGACTCCTCCTTATGAGGGTAGGCAGGGTGATCCCTGGAGCTCCAGACATCCAGCTAGCAGGTGGAACCTGTGAATGGCCGAATCCTTACCTCCTAGATACACAGAATGTTTGGGGGCTTCTCTGTGTCCTGGGAACAGGATGTGGTGACTGCAGGCTTGGGCCAAGAGGATGCTGCTGGAGAGGTAAAGGGATTTGGTGCTCTTCCTTAGCCAGGGTGTTGTGAGGATGAAGGAGGTAGGGGATGCCCAGACCCAGGTTCCTTGCTGTGGGTCAGAGAAGCTGTGGGTGTCCTGGCAGAGGGCCCCAGGGGAGATGTCTGTTCCCCATCAGGACAGCGGGACACTGAGCCTTCAGCCCTGTGGGAGGTGGGCCTGGAGGTGGGATGAGGTGGGCTAGACTTGTTTTCTGTTTGTGCTTCAGTAGAACACTTTCTCCAGATAGGCGTTCAGAAACATCCCTGTGGGGTCCAGCTTTTCTCGGATGGCACAGAACCTCTGGAAGGCCGGGTACATTTTCTCAAAGTCCTTCCGGGTGCAGTTGTGGGCCTGAGGAAGCAACCGGAGACAACAGGCCTTGTTTCCTGGAGCCGGCATTTCAGCGGGGCTGCAAACCTGTGTCTGTGTGCCTGCATGTGTGATCCCCCATCCCTTGGCACACACAGAGCACATGCGTGCAGGTATATGCATGCACACACTCATAAACCCACATGCGTGTACCACACCCATGTCTGCATGTATGCACATGTATACATGCATATAGGCTCATGCACAAACACATGTGTTATGTGTGTGCACATACGCACACACATACATGCATGCACATACATATAATGTGAAGAACCCAAACAGGAGGGAGGAAGTTCTTGGAAAGCAGAGAAGGAAGCGGTTAAAATGCAGTATTAAAGTTCCCGTTCCATTTGCCGTCGGGCAGTGGAGGGGGCTCTGGCCCCAGTTCTACTGCTAATTAGTAAGTCCCATCATCTCTGAGAGACCCCTAGTTTCCTGTCTGCTGAATGGACTCATTGCCTTAGCCTGCTTATAGGGTTTCTATGAGAATTAAATAAAATGAAAAGTGAGCACTAAAAACTCGAAGGGAACTACAGTCACTGGGCTGCTGGAACATGAATGCAGAGAAGCTGGTTTAGTTGAGGTGGTGGAGGTCCTCCTTCCTCTGACTTGCTCAGCTCACAGTTTCCCCAGGAGGTTGGAGCCCTGGGCAGGCAGGACAATAGGGAAGAGAGGCGCCCTCTGGTGGAAGCCCTGGCTCACAGTAGCTGCCCAGCTCCCACCCATGGTGAGGCTCCAACAGACGCGTCTTACCTTGGCCCAGTGGGGCCTGCCTCCCACCTTCTTCATGATGGTCTCATAGGCCAGCCAGTAGTCCAGCCGCGGTACGTCCTTGCCATAGGGCCTGAGGAGGGGGCAGAAGGAGGTGAGGCTATGCTCTTGTCTTGTGTGGTCTCACCCATGGTTATCAGGCATCTTGCCCAGCACTTGTCCACACAGCACGGATGGCAGTGACTCAGCATCCTGCAGCTTTTGCTCAGACGGATTTGGAAAAAGTTTACAACCTCTTACATATATTTTAACTGTCAACTGAAAGTTGCTGTATTTTTGTTGTTGTTCAGTCATTCAGTCATGTCCGACTCCTTGCAACCCCATGTGTATGAGTGTGAATAATTTTAAATTAATACATTTTTTTCCTCTGTGTGTGTGTATCTATACACACACACTTATTTGGGCTTCCCTGGTGACTTAGTGGTAAAGAATCCACCTGCCAATGCAGGAGATGCGGGAGACATGGGTTGGGAGGATTCCCTGGAGGAGGAAATGGCAACCCACTCTAGTATTCTTGCCTGGAAAATCCCATGAACAGAGGGAAAATCCTATGAACAGAGGAGCCTGGTGGGCTACAGTCCATAGGGTTATAAGAGTTGGACATGACTGAGTGACTAAGCATAGCACATACAGTTATTTAAAGATTTGAATTTTAAATCTAAATAGTTTAAAATGTAAATTTTAAAAATTTAATGTAAAGATTATTTAAAAGATATATACAAAAAATCTTAATAATAAATAAATAGATATATAAATATTTCTATCAGAATCACCTCATTTGATGTATGGAAATCACAGCCAATATAACCTAGTTGGTCAGTCCTTGCTGCAAAGTCAGACTTACCGACAGAGAAGAATCAGAACTCACAAAAACTCAAATGTTATGATGCAGCCCCCAGGCGAATTTTCTTGCTTCTGAATTTGCATTCACAGGCAGGGACAAAATGGACAGACATCTTGAGGACTGAGCCAGGCCCTAAGTTTGTCCCTGCGTGAAATAAGCTGCCTTCTGTTCAGTGTGGGTTTCTGAAATTCTCTTTTCTGGCTTCCGGACCCCCCTCCAGGGCAGCGCCCTCTTAAATTGTCCCTTGGGATCCCCTGAGTTTGGGGGTATTTTACAGATGGGAGAAATAAAGCATAGTAAGATTCAGGCTGGGTGAGAGGTGGTCTGTTTGTCTTTTACAAAGTCAGGGAAGGACTAGTATCAGTGGTGGATGGGAAGGAAGATAGATGTGTCTTAAGCAAGGAGTTTTAGAAAAGATGAGTTTCTTAAACTGTGTGTGTCCTTAAGCCTCACATGGGAGGTCATTGCCCAACCAACTTAGGAAACAGTAACACAGTATGAGCGTAAGGTGTCTGCCTATGGCCCGGCGGAGCTGGCTAGATGGGCGCCGTGTCCAGGCATAACTCTGTTTTCTGCTGAACTGAAACCTGGCCTCACAGTCCTTCTCAACCCAATGTTCCGGGCTCTCAGAATCATTGCCTAGGGCAGCACATGAGACAGCATAAACTTGTCATTCCTTAATATCAGTTTTGCAAAGGGTAGCTTTGCATATTAACATTAATATTAACATTTGCCTGTATTCTCTTTTTTTTTCTTTTTTTTAATTTTTTATTCTTTTCATTTTTTAAAAATTTTATTCATTATTTTTTTCTTAATTTTTAAAAGAAAATCCATCCTGAACCCTCCTCCCTCCTCCCTCCCCATACCATCCCTCTGGGTCATCCCAGTGCACCAGTCCCAAGCATCCAGCATCGTGCATTGAACCTGGACTGGCATCTCGTTTCATACATGACATTTCACATGTTTCAATGCCATTCTCCCAAATCTTGCCACCCTCTCCCTCTCCCACAGAGTCCATAAGCCTGTTCTATACATCAGTGTCTCTTTTGCTGTCTCGTATACAGGGTTATCGTTACCATCTTTCTAAATTCCATATATATGCGTTAGTATACTGTATTGGTGTTTGTCCTTCTGGCTTACTTCACTCTGTATAATAGGCTCCAGTTTCATCCACCTCATTAGAACTGATTCAAATGTATTCTTTTTAATGGCTGAGTAATACTCCATTGTGTATATGTACCACAGCTTTCTTATCCATTCATCTGCTGATGGACATCTAGGTTGCTTCCATGTCCTGGCTATTATAAACAGTGCTGCGATGAACATTGGGGTACACGTGTCTCTTTCCCTTCTGGTTTCCTCAGTGTGTATGCCCAGCAGTGGGATTGCTGGATCATAAGGCAGTTCTATTTCCAGTTTTTTAAGGAATCTCCACACTGTTCTCCATAGTGGCTGTACTAGTTTGCATTCCCACCAACAGTGTAAGAGGGTTCCCTTTTCTCCACACCCTCTCCAGCATTTATTATTTGCCTGTATTCTCAGTCACTCAGTTGTGTCTGACTCTTTGTGATCCCATAGGCTATAGCCCACCAGGCTCCTGGGATTTTCCAGGCAAGAATACTGGAATGGGTTACCATGCCTTCCTCCAGGGGAATCTTCTGGACCCAGGGAATTGAACCTGTGATTCCTGCATTGGCAGGTGGATTCTTTACCACCAGAGGAGCCCATTACGTATTACATATTAATTAATAGTACATATTAATAATATCTCCAATAATAACTAACAATTATAATTATTATGTATAAATAAAACAATTCTAATTAACAATAATATTATATATTAATTAACATTAATGAACACATTAACACAGTACAGCTAGAAAGGGTAGTTGTTGGAACGGGAAGGAGAGAGACTATTTTCTGCTGCTAGGACCAGGGAAGTCTCCCTGGAGAAGGTGGCATTTGAACTGGCCTTGAAAGCTGGGGAAGGAGGGAGGGGCCCTTCGAAGCGCAGGGACCTGCTTCCGCAGCCCCGCCCCTTCACTACCGCCTTCCCCAGCCCCGCCCCGCCCCGAGCGAACCACTCACCTGTACATGATGATGTTCATGTAGCAGCTGTCGCGCTGGAAGCAGGGGCTCAGCAGGATGTCGTCCCCGCGAGTGAAGCGTACCTCCACGGGGTAGTGGGCCACTACCTTGGGGTTCGCCTCCAGCATGGCCTTCAGCTCCAGCAGGGCCTCTTTGGTCTTCTCTCTGCCCTCGGCCCAGGGTGGGAGAGGGGATGGAACCCAGACCTGAGGAAGGGGCCTCCGGAGATGTCCCATGAGGCTCAGCATGGCCCCCAGGAAGCCCCTTCCTCATGGCTTCTGCTCTTAAAGTCCTTCTCACAGAAGCAGAGAGCTACCTCCTGCTCCTGCTCCAGCCCCCAGGACCCCCACCCAATTGGAGGCTCTCCTCAGGTCTCTTTTCTGGCCACAGCTGTCCCAGGCCGTGGCCTCCTCTTCTTCAGATAGGATCAAGCCACTCTGATGCCAAGATTCCTACGTTTTCTAATAGTCCAGCCCTGAGAGTCTGGTGGCCCCAGCCCCTGAACACTGTGACAGAGGGATCTCCTGAGCCCTGAGCACTGATCCCCCTTTTCCTGGAGAAAGACAAAGAGGGGCAATTCAGAGAGGAAGCTGCAGTGAGTCGGGTACAGACCTAGCTTCCGTCTCAAGAGGGTCCCTCCCCATGAAGAGGCCCCCAGCCTGCCAGGTGGGCTCTGCTAACGGAGGGACTGAACACAGGGTACAGTCTTTCAGAAGAACCAGATGCTGGCCACAAAGCCCTATGTTTCAAGTCTAAACCTGCTCTCCCAGCCTCATGGCTGGAGAGGGGCCAATGGGGAGAGTGGAGTGGATCCCCTGGCTGGTTTCCCGAGAGGCACAATGGTGCAAGGACACTGAACGGGGATTTGGAACTTTCCGTTTCCCCCAGAAATAACAGGTAGGATGGGGAGCCTGGTTGGCAGTGCATAGGCTATGAGCAGGACCCAAAGGGAGCTATATGTTGCTGACCCACCCGCAGGGTGGCCCACTCGGCCCTTACCTGGGGATGGCCCAGTCCTGGACATGCTGCTTGAAGCGGCACTCGTAGGTGAAGATCTTATGGCTGAGGTTGCAGTTTTCCTTCTTCCCGTTGAACAGGAGCCAGAAGAAAAAGCGATTGATCCAGCCCACAAGGCCTGGCAGGAAGGTGCTGGGGGGCAGGCCAGAGGGGTCATGATCATCAAATTATCCAGCGGTTAAGTACTGGCTGTGTTGTGGGCAGTGGACCGAGTCCTTTACAAACCGGGGCTTCGTTCTCTACATCCTGTGCCACATGTGCTAATCTGCAGCCTGGAAATCCCTCCAGGGAACCTGAAGATCCCCCTGCAACACTCTCTCTGTGGCTGCCCAGGGCTCCAGTTATGGATTTTAGCCTACGTTTTATTCTTCTCTCCCTCTTTAATGACTAGGTTGTTTTTAGTGTTAGAGTGTTTCATCTTAATCGTGATTTAAAAGAAAAAAACACATAAAATTTAGCCTCTTAACCATTGTTTAAGTGTGCAGTTCCGTAGTGTTAAGTATATTCACATCACTGAGCAGTGGATCTCCAGAATCTTGCAAAACCGAAACTCTTGTCTCCATTAAAAATTAACTCCCCATTTTTCCCTCCAGCCTCCGGCAACCTCCATTCTTCTCCCACAACCTTCCATACTTCCCGTCTCTGTGAATTTGACTGCTCTGGCTGCCTCGTATAAGTGGAATCCTCAATATTTGTCCTCTTACGTGTCTGGCTTATTTCAGTTTTCATCATGTCTTCAAGATTCGCTCACATTGTAGCCTGTGTCAGAATTTCCTTCCTTTTTAAAGGCTGTCTGGTTTTCCATTGCATAGCTATATGTCCCATTTTGTTTAGTCATCAGTTGGATAGTTATGTTCACTTTTTGGTTGTGAACACAGATGTGCAAATGTCTCTTTGAAATTGTGCTTTCAGTTCTTTCTGACATATAGTCAGAGGTGGAATTGCTGGGTCATAAGGGAAATTCTGTTTTTAACTGTTTGAGAAACCTCATACTGTTTTCCATAGTGGCTACACCAGTTTATATTCTCACCAACAGTGCATGCGTCCTAAGTCGCTTCCAACTCTCTGTGACCCTGTGGACTGTAGCCCGTCAGGCTCCTCTGTCCATGGGATTTCTCAGGCAAGAATACTGGAGGGGGTTGCCATTTCCTCCTCCAGGGGATCTTCCTGACCCAGGAATCGAACCTGTGTCTACTGCATTGGCAGGCGAGTTCTTTACCACCGAGCCACCGGGGAAGCCAAATCACCAAGACCCAATCCATCATTTAGCTTTCACCACTGCATCCTTGGGCACATGGCTCAGCAAGTGGCCCAGAGCTGCAAGGGTGAGGCCAAGTGGACATGGTTTTCAGAAGCTACTAAATGAGAGCCACATGGGCGGGGCTCACAGGCCATGGAGCTCCCTCAGAGCATGTGTCCCGGCCCGGGATGTGGCCACTGTGATTTAGAGCTCAATTTATTTGGATGCTTCCTGGCTTGGACTCCACAGACACAGGCACATAAAGCTGCCAGGCTGCTGTGATGGAAGGGGAGAGAAGTCTGGCTGGGCATTTTCCACTCTCACCCCCAATCCATCATCTGATGGAGCAATGGCCTCCAGGCTGGACTCACTGTCTTTAATAAGACACCAAAGTCTCCAAGATAAAAGACTAGATGGATACACTTTACAATAAGTTTAAATATGTCTATACACCATAAGGGCTTCCCAGGTGGTAAAGAATCTGCCTGTCAATGCAGGAGACACAAGAGAAGTGGGTTTGATCCCTGGGTCAAGAAGATCTCCTGGAGCAGGAAATGGCAACCCACTCCTGTATTCTTGCCTAGGAAATCCCATGGACAGAGGAGCCTGCTGGCCTACAGTCCAGGGGGTCTCAAAGAGTCTGACACTTAGTGGCTGAACAACAACAATAGCAGCAACATACTTTAAATATGTGTTGCCTATATTATTTATGTGTATGAAACATTTCAAAAGTTTTTATCAGATGCCATTCCACGTCTTGGCTGAATATAGCATCACTGCTCAAGGACCCATAGGCCTTCCTCATCACTCATAGTTATGTGTCTGGTGCTTGAGCCTGAACACAGACTTCAGGCTGGGAAGGAGGTAAGAAACTGGACAATAGGAAGGTTCACATCACCCATGAGTCAGGGTGTGCAGCCTGGGCATGGGTATTTTTAAAAAAAGCTCCACAGCGTTGGAATTCACTGCTCTGGACCATGCAGACAGACCCAGTTTGCATGTCTGAAGGTGGGATGTTGTTCTCCTGATGAACCACATCCCCAGAAGTAGATGGCAGGTGCTGGGGAAAGATACAGTAGCATTCCTACCTGATCCAGAGTAGGAACTCCAGTAAGTAGAATCCAATAGCGTAGTCCCAGAACCAGTTGGCTGAAGAGGAGGGCGGCTGGGAAGCAGAGTCTGTGGTCAGTTCCGAGCTGGAGCTGAGTGTCCCAGGAGAGTGTGTGTGCTGGGGGAGGGGGAACCCACTTGCCAGGATGATTGAAAGCCTCATTCTTGGTGGCACTGCCGATCCCCATGTCCTGTCCCCTTCTGTTTCGTGCTTATGTGATCGTTTTGCTCAAGACCAAGAAATGCCTATGTCTCTTCTCTGCAGAGCTGATGAGCCTGGTGTTCAGCAGTCACCCTTTATGAACCCCATGCCAGCCCCATACACATAGTAGGTGTTCTGGCCTTTGCCTGACTTGTCTGGTCAACATTTTCCTGCTGCTGCTGCTGCTAAGTCGCTTCATTCGTGTCCGACTCTGTGCGACCCCATAGATGGCAGCCCACCAGGCTCCCCCATCCCTGGGATTCTCCAGGCAAGAACACTGGAGTGGGTTGCCATTTCCTTCTCCAATGCATGAAAATGAAAAGTGAGAGTGAAGTCTCTCAGTCGTGTCCGACTGTTAGCGACCTCATGGACTGCAGCCTACCAGGCTCCTCCATCCATGGGATTTTCCAGGCAAGAGTACTGGAGTGGGTTGCCATTGCCTTCTCCAACATCTTCCTAAGTGATGGCTTTATTTTATTCTGCTGAGAAGCAGCCTGTTTGCCAAGGACATGGTGGTGAGGAGACAGAACCATGGGTTTCTTCCCCTGGGGGGTGGGAAGGATGGGGTGCTGGAGTGAAGGTGGGATGCGCTAGCTGGCTTCTGAGGTCTATCCTGACTGCTTAGGACTCATTAGCCAGTCCTGCCAACACCTCTGTCTCTGCTTCCCACATCTGGATTGTCCCTTGACCTCCTACTCCTGTATCCCTGCTCACAGACTCATGGACCCTTACTGGGACCACCTTCCCTCTCCTTCCACCCTCTGGCATTTAGTGCTTCTCTCCTCATGCTCAGGGATGTTCACCCTTTGCTTTTCCTCTCATCTCTCACCGATCATCAGGATGATAATAAGTGTTAGGCGCCCTGGGAGCTGGGCAGTGTGGGGGAATGGGGGAGATGCCCACAGCTACCTTGTTGGTGTGGTCCTGGTAGATTACACTGACATTCTCGCTGTGTGGGAACCAGAGAAAGCGGAAGTATTCGGATTTCTTCAGGTGACTGTCCAGGTTGTCAAGAACCTGAGAAAGGAGCAGAGATTGTGTTGGTCACATTTGATGGTGGGGATGCTGGAAGTTGGGCCCCCCCATCAAAAGAAAATATCCTAAATTGTCCTAACGTTGCCAAATAACAAGGGGTGTGTCCTATAAGATGCTGGACGTCAAGTAGTAAGGAATCTATCGCCAATGCAGGAGATGCAAGAGACACAGTTTCGATCCCTGGGTTGGGAAGATCCCCTAGAGAAAGGAATGGCAACCCACTCCAGTATTCTTGCCTGGATAATCCCATGGACAGAGGAGCCTGGTGGGCTACCGTCCATGGAATCACAAAGAGTTGGACACGACTGAGCACACGCATGCCACGGGCATTAAAATGGTCCACTTTATAGGCTGACTTCATTGAATTATGCAGAGGATAAAAATGAGTTCTCGGTTATCCTGACTTGAACAAAGACTAGCTGTATAAGTTTGGGCAAGTGCCTCAATTTCCTCATCTGCAAAATAGGATTAACAACAGTATCTATGTCAGGATTGTTATGAAGATTAAACACACTAATGCCTAGAAAGCCCTTAATGTGGTGTCATGAGCACGGTAAGCTCCATACAGGAGTAAGCTGCTGCTGCTACTATCATTCTTCCATTGTCGTTGGCAGCATCACTGTCATCCTCTCTTATTCCCACAACCCCTGACACTGCAGTGGGCTTTAATAAAATGAACAGGAGTGTCTGACTCTGAATGGCTCATCCGTATACGTCGAGATATCACAGAGCAAGTCATCTCTCCCTGACACCCATCAGGCTGACACATGACAGATTCTGAGCCAAAGGAGATGCAGATTTGGGGTTTGACAGGCAGCTGGGAGGGAGGGGGAGAGTGCTGGTTTTGGAGTAAGTTCTGGATTCAAGGCCTGGCCTGGTGACTTGGCAGCTGCACAACCTTGCCGGATCCATATCCCTGGAGCCTTGGTTTCCCACCCTCCCCAAAAACACATGGGCAGTTGTACAAATGAAATGAGATAATCTATGCTGAAGCTCCTGAGTAGAGTGCCTGCCTGTGGCATGTACCCAGTGGAGAGTTTAGGTTCTGAATGTGAGCAATCCTGGCACACATCTGGGGATCTAGCCCTATTCCCCACCAGGTTCCCAGCTGCGAGTTTCAGGAAGCAGCATCTCTTCATCTGTAGAACCAAGACAGAAATAGCCTTCTGTCCTTTTCTTCCTTCCTTCCTTCTTTCCTTCCAGGACTCTTGTGAGAACCAAGGGAGGTCATGGATGTGAAAGTAGTTTACAAGCTGTAAACACAGCAAGGAGATCAAACCAGTCAATCTGAAAGGGAATCAACCCTGAATTCTCATTGGGAAGACTGACCCTGAGGCTGAAGTTCCAATACTTTGGCCACTTGCTGCCAAGAATCAACTCATTGGAAAAGACTCTGTTGCTGGGAAAAATTGAAGGCAAAAGGAGAAGGGGACAGCAGAGGATGAAATGGTTGGATGGCATCACTGACTCAATGAACATGAAGTTGAGCAAACTCTGGGAGATAGTGAAAGACAGGGAAGCCTGGTGCACTGCAGTCCATGGGGTCACAAAGAACTGGACACAACTCAGCAACTGAACAACAACAAAAACCACCTGTGATTTCCATATCTGGCCAGAAAGGAAGGAAAAACCAAGGTGAAACACCAAGGAATGAGTCCATCTAAAACTTCAATTTGGAGCACCTGGGAGCAGTGGAATTTTAGGATTCTGGGTCCTGGTCATCACTTCAGGGAGGACCCCTGACTTGTTAACTGATGCTTGATGGGGCCCAGGAGATACAGGAATGGGCGGACCATTGTCACCTTCCAGTGACCTGGCTGCCATCCCGAACCTCCCCTGCCACACGTCAGCCCAGGCTGTGGGTCACCCGATTGCATCTCTGTTCATATCTCTCCAGCCTTCCCCTAAAATCGGCTCTTGCTAACGTGGCTTAGTCCAGGCCCTTCTTAGCTCTCACTGGCTCTTCTGCACTAGCCTCATAATTTTCCCCATTTTTCATCTTTCCAGACAACATCTACAGGGAAGCATTCCAAGACACAGCTCAAAAATCTCCAGCAGGGCTCCATTTCCAATGGAATCGAGCCCGAATAGTTCAGCACTAAGAGGACTTCTTCCACACACTCTGTCTAGTTCTGTTGCCACTGCCCACAAGTGACCACGTGAAAAGGGTCAGATCTGAATTCAGATGTGCTGTAACTCAGATGCTCAACTCAACCCCACCCCTACCCCCACCAATGCTGTCTCTTTCCATTCTAAGTGGTGTTTATTTATTATATTACATCCATCCCAGAAGTATATTACAGGTACTGAAGCATACATCTGTCCTGAAAGTCATCAAGCCTCTCATTCACATTTGGTTTCTTCTCGAGGGCAGACATCAGCACATTTTTTTCTGTTAAGGGCTAGATAGTAAATATATTAGGCTTTGCTCTCTCTGTTTCCTCACCTCTGCTGTGGTAGCATGAAAGCAGCCACCGACAATACGTTAATGAGGATCGTTGTGGTGTGTCAAGAAAACTTTATTTATAAAAGCAGGTAGTGACCCAGATCTTGCCTGTGGGCCAGTTTCCCAAACCCTCATCCTATCCGCTGCCACAGGGACTTGGACACAGTAAATGCGGCAGGGTTCTTTGCTGCTGTTGTTCAGCCGCTCAGTAATACCCGACTCTTTGTGACCCCGTGGATTGCAGCACACCCGGGTTCCCTGTCCGTCACCATCTCCTGGAGTTTGCTCAAACTCATGTCTATTGAGTCGGTGATGCCATCCAACCATCTCATCCTCTGTCATCCCTTTTTCTTCCTGCCTTCAATCTTTCCCAGCATCATAGCCTTTTCTAATGAGTTGGCTTCGCATCAGGTGGCCAAAATATTGCAACTTCAGCTTCAGCATTAGTTCTTCCAATGCATATTCAGGGTTAATTTGTTTAGGATGGGCTGGTTGGATCTCCTTGCAGTCCAGGGGACTCTGAAGAGTCTTCTCCAACACCACAGTCTGACAGTATCAATTCTTTGGCGCTCAGCCTTAATGGTTCAACCCTCACATCGTACATGACTCCTGGAAAACACTATATGGACCTTTGTCCACAAAGTGACGTCTCTGCTTTTTAATATGCTGTCTAGGTTTGTTGTAGATTTTCTTCTAAGGAGCAAGTGTCTTTTCATTTCATGGCTGCAGTCATTGTCCACAGTGATTTTGGAGTCCAAGAAAAGAAAGCGCCCTATGATTCCTTATTGGAAGAGGAGGCCCTCTTCTGCTGGGCTGTAGATCCGTGAAAAGTTCAGGAAGAAACACCAGGTCCCTGTCACTATCACTTCCATCCTGACTGGGTGATGGACCCATGGCCCATCTCCTCTGGGCAGAACTATTTCTCCTGGGAGGATAGGAACATGGTCTGGAGCTCTGCCTGGAGGATGGGACTGAGAGAGCGGAAAATCCCCCTTCCCTCCTGTCCCAGCCTCCGGGGCCTTCCCAGGTTGCCCAGAATCTCAGCAGTAAAAGTAACGGTGGCACCCCTTTCAGGGCGCCCAGGTTCCCACCAGAATGGAGTAATGGAGCCACTTTCACAGCACACTTTGTGCCTCTCTCCTGGCATCTGTCATTTCTTTTCCTCCCTGCTTTAGAGGGACAAGGCATATCTTTCCTCCCATGCTAAACTCCAAGCTCCTCCAGGCAGGCAGCATGTACCCCCCAGCTCTGTGTCCCTGTGGTCTCTAACTGAGCATTGTGTGGTCACTGAAGGATGGAGCCCCCTGCCCTGGACCCATCCCACTGTGACTCTCTTCAGGGCCTACAAACAATCCTATCTGGGGGAGGAGGGCCCCAGGATCATGTTTCCTCAAGTCTAATTGGTGGTTCCTGGGAGCACCATCAAATCGGGTGGGCCCCAGAGGAACGTCTTCCTTGGAATGTCATTGGCAGGAAGGGTTCTAGAGGGTTCCATCCCCTCCAAAATTAGCACCCTACTGAACTGACTCACGAGAACTGATTACCAGGCCTGTGAGCAGAAGCTGAGGGCTACCTGTCCCCTGGTTGGGGGTTACCTAGTCGTCACTGGCCAGCCACTCAAGAGAGTGGCGGGCATTGGGATGCTGCTGACAAGGTTGGTGTGTCCCAGGGACCAACCCTGCTTCCTACGGCACGGGGGGAGGCGGTGACGCAGGCAGCCGGCTGTACTTCTCACATCTCATTATGATTTGCATGGCATAAAGGGCAAAGGTTGACAGCCATTTCCAAAATCCTCCAGTCTTCTCTCTGACTGTGATTTCATACAAGTTGGACTGCAGGAAGTTGGGAATGCTGAGACCTTGTCATAAGAAGCCAGGGAGGCCACCCCTTTCTTGGCCCCTCTGCCCAGAAGCACTGATTCCAACTCTCCCTTCCCCTCATATGGCTTTGAGCGGCCTTCAGAAGCTGTGTTGAGGTGCAGATAAGAGAATCAGACCTGGGAAGCAGGGAGCTGCGTCTGAGATGGACCACACACAGCACAGGGGTGGGCAGGAGAGGGTAACCTCAGAGAGGGGTGGATGTTAATAAATTCTTCCTTGTGGCTCAGACAGTAAATCTGCTGTCAATGTGGGAGACTCGGGTTCGATCCCTGGGTAGGGAAGATCCCCTGGAGAAGCGAATGGCAACCCACTCCAATATTCTTGCCTGGGGAATCCCATGGACAGAGGAGCCTGGTGAGCTACAGTCCATGGGGTTGCAAAGACTCTGACACGACTAAGTGATTAAGCACACATTGGTTCTCAGGCACCTGCCTGCTCCTGGAAATGAGGTCTCATCATTTTTCTTTTCGGAAGGAAAACATTCAGGGGGAGCAAGAGTGAGGAGAAGCTGCTCCAGTGACAGTTTTCTGATCAGTCACTGAGCAGACTGGGAGCAGGGAGCAGCCTGGGACTCGGCTTCCCACCTGCATATTACTCTTCCTCCCAAGCGTTCCCAGCCCCTTGAAGGGGCCCTTTAAAGGCTGCTCTGAGCGGAGAGGGTAAAAGAGAGTTGAATGCAGGGCCATGGACAGCACACGCCCCTGGGAGGAAATCATAGGGTTGTAAATGCCACCCACCCTCTGCACAGTCCTTGTTTGTGGCCAAAACTGGGCGGGGAAGGCTTGTCCATGGGCGTGATGGACACTGATGATGGGCCTGGTGGAGACCCATGCAGCTCCGGGTGGAAGAGCAGCCAGAGTTGTGCAGAGGAGAGAGAGAGAATCCACAGAGGACCTGCTGACTCACAGAAGAGGAGGAGGAGCAGCATCTAGCCTTGTGAGCCCTCGAGGGATGGGCCGGGGTCGCAGGGGAACGGTGGGGGAATCCACACCAGGATTCATGCCCCTCCCCAGGGATAAGACCCAAGAACATCCCCAGATGCTCCAGGGGAGAGAAGGACCCTCTGTCTCCAGGGTGGGGCACAGTTTTGTATCCAAGTGCTGCACTGGTTTATGTAATGTCAGGGCTGGAAAAGACCTCAGGTTCATCTAATCTGACCCTACTTTTAAAATGGCAAAGAAGGGACTTCCCTGGTGGTCCAGTGGCTAAGGCTCCATGCCCCCAATGCAGGGGACTTGGTTTCGATCCCTGGTCAGGGAACTAGATCCCACATGCTGCAACTGAGACCTGACCAGACAAATAATTTAAAAAATAAAGGCTCCAAAAGTTTGAAGGGCTTGGTCCAGGTTCCACAGAGGGAGCTGCACAATCAGGCTTGGGGCTGCCTGCCTCCCCAGAGCCCCTCTAAATACTCACCGAGCATTCATTGCTGTGTAATTGTGTATGTGTGTTGGGGTTGGGGGACAGCCTGAGATAAGACTGCAAGAACCAGGCCTTAGGTGTGGTCAGTCTTAATACATCTCTGCTAGGTCAAAGGAGGAGCAGGAAGAGGGTGGAGTCTGTCTGTCCACTTGGTTCTAATGCCCTGGTAGGAGCCCCGGGGCCAATCCTACTGGCAAAAGAAGAAGCAATCTCTTTATCTCTGGGTCAAATTATTCAGCTTAAAAATGAACAAGTTCTGACCTAAGTGAGAGGCCGGAAGGTGGTCCCTTTCTTATTGAAGGTGATCTCTGCCCATCTCCCTTCTCTGCCTGAGATGCCGACCCCTTAACCTGCCCACCTCTCCATTGACACCATGCTCACTGAAGTCAGCAGTGATCTCCTGATGACCAGACCCTGCTGTTGCTCCCCAACTCCTAACAGCGTTGGACTCGTCTGGCTGCTCTGCTCTGGACTGAGCACTAAGGCTCCCTTCTCTCCTCAGCCAAGCCCTCTCTCTGTGGGTGACCACATCTACTCTCACGGCCTGAGGGGAGTGTCGACCTCTGCTTTGCGCTGAATTGCATCGACCTAAAATGCAGCATGTAGAAGCCCTCATCCTCGGCATGTGACTGTATTTGAAGCTAGGGCCTGCTTGGAGTGAACAAGAAGCTTAGATCAGCCCCTTAACACTGGTCTGGGGATGTGACTAGTTGAAGCAGGCTCTTGAGGTGGCTCAGAGTCTGGGGTGCCTCCAGGTGGACTGGTTCTACCCTCTTGGAGCTCCCTGGCTTAGCCACACAGTATCACTGCCAAACAATTCCACGAAATGTCCTTGTAATCCTTTCTTGGGCCAAAGCATCAGGCAACTCATTTGCCAAGACTGGCCCACACATGCTCAGCATTGATGCTCTAGGAATCAATGCCGCATCCCCTCGACCAGCATCCCCAACCTTTTTGGCACCAGGGATTGGTCTCATGGAAGACAAGTTTTCCAAGGACCAGGACAGGGGTAATGGTTTCTGGATGATTCAAGTGCACTTTATTTCTGTCATTACTACATCAGCTCCACCTCAGATCATCAGGCATTAGATCTCAGGGAATGGGGACCCCTGCCCAAGAGCATCCCTGGAATCACTTTGTCAGCCACCAGTGGAGAGTTCTGGGGCTAAAGTTCCACAAACATCATGTGTGCTCAGCTGCTTCAGTTGGGTCCGACTCTTTGCAGCCCCACCCACTGTAGCCCACCAGGCTCCTCTGTCCATGGAATTCTCCAGGCAAGAATACTGGAGTGGGTTGCCATACCCTCTTCCAGGGGATCTTTCCAACCCAAGGATTGAATCCGCATCTCCTGCGTCTCCTGCATCTCCTGCAGGCAGACACTTTACCGCTGAGCCACCAGGGAGGCCCCACCAAACACCATGCCTCTGCATAAAGGACCTTCTGCATTTAAATCCTTTGCTGTAAGGTTTATAATGTATTAGAAATTCCAATGGTAAGGATTTTTTCGACCAGATGCTAGATAACAGAATTTTCCATTTTTCACTGACTAGGTACCCTGGGGAGCGTGTTTTGGTACTGAACTAGATACTTTACAAGTGTTATCTGAGTTAATTCTCAGGTTCAATCCTTTCAGGTAAACATGATTTACTCTGTTTTTGCATGAGGAAACGGGCTCAGCAAGGTTAAATGGCTGACTCAAGGTCACTGCTTGGGGGTGGTACTGCCAGCATTCAGTTTGACCCCAAATTCCACCATAACTATGTGGGGCCAGTAGTGTTCACATCACTACCAACTCCATCTGTGCAGAGGGTCTACTCATATTGAATAGTGAGTTGACTATGGAGGAGCTCAGATGCTGAGGGACTTGGAACCATAGATTTGAGTCCTGTAGCTTAGCAATTACCAGGGATAGATCCATGTTTATCAGGCATTTCTGGTCTATTGCATGCTATCCATCCATCCATGCATCAATCCATCATCCATTCATCCATCCATCTGATCATCTGTCCATCTAGTCATCCATCCATGTATCCATTCATCCATCCATCCAATCATCCATTTTCCCAGCTAACCAACATGGGTTTTCATTCATTCAAAAAACAATCCTATCATTCAGAAGCCATCCTTTCTGCCCCTCATCATCCAGCTCCTCTGAGCTCCACTGACCTGCTCACAAAGGGATACTGCCACAGTATTCTGGGGTCAAGGAAGGGCTGGTGAGGTCAGCTCACTGCCCCATTCTGGGGACCTGCAGAGGAGCTCAGAGAAGCATGACTTATTAATGTCCTCCATTTCTTTTCTGAGGCTGAGCAGTGGCATAGGAGAGACAGTACCTCTTTCAAGGTTGAGGGGAAGGTGGTCTCCTGCAAGTGGAACTGGGGCACACACTGCAGTGTGACTGTGAGGATGACTCCGAGGCAGCCCAAGTGCACGCGCGCAGCCTGGAACACCTCTGCGTTGCTGGACTCTGAACACTCGAGAATGGTCCCATTGGCTGTCAGCAGGGTCAGTGCCACCACCTGGCGGTGGGAGAAGAACCACACTTCAGCATCCCCAGGCTTCTGGCAAACCCCTCACTTCCCTGTTTGTCCTTGCAAATGAGGCCAAGTGTCTCCGATTCCCAGATGTATCTGGCCATGATTCCCACCATGTTTCTGGCCCCAGAGACTTTCCCAGCTAGGTCTCCAATCACAGCCCGAGGGAGCCTCAGTCTTGGGGGAGGGTAGGAGGAGAAATGGAGTGAGGGGGGCTGTTTCTGGGTGGCATCAGCCCTCAGCAGGGAGGGGGCCCATCCATCACAGGCATTTCCATGGCACCCCAGTGGCTTGCCCTCCCCCAGCTGCCTTGCTCATCCTGTGGATTTCAAAGTCAGGATTCAGCAAGCTTGTCCTTTGCCCGGAAGAGAGCTAAGATGAAATCAACTCCAAAGAGCACGAGGCCCTGGGTGGAAATGGCTCATAAAGGCAAAGGGTGTGCATGCATCTGGGGGTCCGGAGCTGGCTCTGCTGTCCCAACACACAGCCCTGGGGACCAGAGTCCCTTGCAGGCTGTCTGCTCATTGCCCACCTGAGCACCATCTCAGCCAAGTCTAGTCCATTTTCTCATTTGGGGACCTCTCCCTTGCCTTAGGAACTAGATTCCCCTACCTGGCTCTACCAAACGCAGAATCTCTGGGCTCTGCAGAGTGGGCCGCCCAGTTGGAGACAGGTGATGAACATCACTCTCCTTGCCCTGGGCTCCTGTTTCCAGAGGAACCCTCTTTCATTGCCTGCTGAAATTCCTCTCCACACTCTGCTATCTGCTTACTGGGATGGAAATTGCTTTTGACATGTGCGGTTGGTGGCAGGGTGCCCAGGGTGAGAGAACAGATAAAGCTGAACTAATTCTGGTTAACAGCGACCTAAACCAGAGAAGAGAAACTGGCAGAAGTGGGGCACAGTGGCCTGCTGTGGGACTGAGGGCGTTAGGATGGTTTTTATTAAAAACAGAAACAAACAGATTTTGTTGGAGATTTGGGGATGAGCTGAGCACTGGCCAGTGAAACACAGCAGCGGGGTCCAGCAATAATAAAGGTGGGCACTGACTCACCAGCTGTGTGATCTTGGATGTGTGACTTAACCTCTCTGTTTCCTCATCTGTGAAATGAGGGTCATAACCAACTCAGAGAGACTGGGTGAAGCACCCAGTTAAGTGCCTGGGGGACAGTAGATATTAAAGATGCCAGTGTCTTCCCCTTGCTCCCTGCCATCAGCATAAGTGTAGAATTAAACAGAGGAGCTCTCACCCCCATGTGCCAGGGCCTGTCTTACTCACCTGGGCTTCCTAAGGGAAAGAAAGTAAAAGTGAAAGTCCCTTGTGAAAGTGAAAGACTCTTTGTGACCCCATGGACTGTAGCCCACCAGGCTCCTCTGTCCATGGAATTCTCCAGGTAAGAATACTAGGGTGGGTTGCTATGCCCTCCTCCAGGGGATCTTCCTAACCCAGGGATTGAACCCAGGTCTCCTGCATTGCAGGCAGGTTCTTTACTGTCTGAGCCACCAGGGAGGCCCAAGAATACTGGAGTTGATAGCTTATCCCTTCTCAAGGGAATCTTCCTGACCCAGGAATCGAACGAAGGACTCCTGCATCGCAGGTGGAAGGGGTGGGGAGTTGATAGCTTATCCCTTCTCAAGAGGATCTTCCTGACCCAGGAGTCGAACCAGGGACTCCTGCATTGCAGGTGGAAGGGGTGGCTCCCGACGCAAGTGTCGTGAACTGTCATTGGGCCCCCAGGCTCTCATACACACTGTCTCATTAACCCCCAACCTCCTACAGGTTGAGGAAGATTCTCTTGAGGTAACAGCTGAAAACAGGGATGCCCAGATGAGTTAAACAACCTGCACACATGTGCACACCCAATGCATGTGGGAGGCAGGTTTTGGCCCCACATCTGAGTCCCAAATCTGTGCCCCATACTGGATTCCCATGAAGTTTAAGAAATACTTTTGGGTGGGAACTTCCATGGCAGTCCAGTGGTTAAGACTCTGCCTTCCAGTGCAGAGGGCAGGGGGTTTGATCCTTGGTTGAGGAGCTAAGATCTCACATGCCCAAAACCAAAACATAAAAAGGAAGCAATATTGTAACAAATTCAATAAAGATTGTAAAAAGTGAAAGAAAAGAAAGTGAAGTCGTTCAGTCGTGTCTGACTGTTTGCGACCGCATGGACTGTAGCCTGCCAGGCTCCTCCACCCAATGGGATTTTCCAGGCAAGAATATTGGAGTGGGTTGCCATTTCCTTCTCCAGGGGATCTTCCCAACCCAGGGATTTAACACTGGTCCCCCGCACTGCAGGTAGACTCTTTACCATCTGAGCCACCAGGGAAGCAAAGCGGTCCACATCAAAAAATCTTAAAAGCTTTTGGGTGAAGGTCAGATGTGATCCCAGGCCCATGTGCTCAGCTCCTTCTTGGCTCCTCCCCAACTTGCTAACCTGAAAAGGCCCTTCGCCCTGCCTGGCTTCCAGTTCAGAGCTTTCCCTGGGGATGGAACCCTTTGCTCTGCTTGCCCTTTTCCCCAGGGTGGCCAGGAAGCTCCCTAGAGATGGGGCTGTGTCAACACACATGGGGGTGCCTTCGTCACTTGTGTCTGCTGGGGACTCATGAGGTTCAGAGAGACAATGTTTCTGGAGGGCCTTGCAGAGTCTCCATCAGAAGAGAGACCCAGATGTGTTCAAGGCCCCCACAGAGCCCTGCCGACACCATGCTGGAATGCCTGCTTGTCAGGAGCATCGATGACAAGGGTGAAGGGGCCCTGACCCATCCTCCCCTCTCCCTGGTGGTCAGCATCGAAGCAAGTGAACTCACTTGTGTGGCCAGGATGCCGTGCTTGATCCCTGTGTTGTGGGTTCCAGACCCGATGACGCCACCTGCGGTCACGTCTGACACAGCTCCCAGGCTGGGGAGAGGAGGAGGGACACGGTTAGTCTTCCTGGGACAATATCTCCCAGGATTGTGGTGCGAGGCCCCTCAAAGCAGAACAGCTGATTCATCTCCTGCCTGGGAATCTTGTCCCCAGTTTAGCTTGCAGAGTCAGACATGACTTAGCAACTAAACAACAATTTCTTTCTATTTACATATAATAGCCCCTGGACACCCGGGGATGGGGAGATGGGTACCCTGTACAGGGATCCAGAGAAACAAGTTTATCCTAAAATGTGCTCCTCTCTGGCCCCTGTCAGATCCTTGAGTGTCTGGCTGAGGTCAGGGTTGGGAGTGATGGTCATCACTGGCACCCGCCCTGGGAATGGGCGAGGTGGCTCTTACTTGGACAAAGCCAGGCCGTGCTTGTCCAGCTGGGGGTGCAGGTCAGCTAGGAGGATGCCAGCCTCCACGGTCACCTGCTTCTTCTCTGTGTCCACCTGCAAGAGACCGGCACAGGCTAGGGTGAGCTAGGCTGTCACCCAGCCCTCGTCCTGCAGCCACGCAAGGCTGTGAGTACAAGCATATCTGTCCCAGCCCACAGTCAGCCCAAGCTGCCTCCCGCTGCAGGCAGCCAAAAGGGCGTGCAGGCAGAGCCCTAGAGTGCTGGGGCTCAGGGACCGTCCTGTGCAACCCTTCTAGTCACAGGGGAGAGAAATAAGGGGCAGGGAAGAGAAGAGGTTTACTCAAGGTCACCTTAGGGCTGGGACTGGTGCTCAGGTCCCCTCAGCCATGTGGGAGAGTGGCTCTATGCCCTGAGACCCCCATGGCTGTCCAGGAGTGGTGGGGGAGGGAGGGGAGGAGTAGTCTCTCCATTTCACAGCATGGAGACTGAAGTTCAGGGACTCTAAGTCACTTGCCCAAGGTCACACAAACATCCGCAGTGGAACCGAGATAAGGATTCACATCTGTGGACTCCGGAACACACATTTCACTGACCCTGAGCACACAGCCTGGGCAAAATCAATTACCAGAGCCCGGTCCTCACTAATTAGTGATCAGAGTTAATTCCTGCCATGACTGATGTTTTGACCAGAGCATTTTCTACGGGGTGGAGATGGTTGGCCTGAGCAAATCAGGAAATACATAGTACAGAGAAATCTAGAATCTCTGCTAGCAGAGCTGGAGGGGTGGGTACCAGGCAAAAAAGACAGCTCAGAGGAGCTGGCCCTGGCAGGTGAGAACAAGAGCCCTGCACATGCCTGCACTCTCACTCCCTGGCAGGCTCCTGGTTGTGGGCGGGGCAGGGGAGGGTGTGAGACGCCTGGATTAATGTATCCCAGCACAGGGCTGGTGTCAGACTCCTGAGTCTGTGGCCAGCTCTGCCACTGGTCAGCTGTGTGACCTTAGGCAAGTCACTCCCCTTCTCTGATCTCCAGTTTCCCTATATGCAGAACAAGTTAGGTGCAAATCTTGGATTTGTCATGAATCCACCTTTGGGGGCCTGACTTGTGGACATCCTCTCTGTGGCCACAAGGATACACACAGACCAGATGTGAGGCTTGAAGGAGTCCAGGGCAGGCCTGTGTGAGGTGAGGGTGACCACAAGTGGACCAGGAATGGGGGGGGGTCACTTTGGGACTCAGAGGCCAGGAGGGGATGATGCATGAGGGAAAAGAAGGCTCCGCGTCCACCCTGGAGTCTGGGATGGAGTGGCATGGGGTGGGGCAGAGGCAGGGAGCCCAGCACTCTGAGTACCTTGAGGACGCGGTTCATCTTGCCCATGTGGATCATGAAGCCGTCAGTGCAGGCGATGTCTGAGGGCGAGTGGCCACCGCCCACCACCTTCACCCGCTTGTTCTGCTGCCTGGCCAGGGCCAGCACCTGTGGAGGCAGCATCTGTATCAGCCTCAGCCCAGGCCTTTCTCTGTGAGGCAGCCGGGAAACCCAGGTGTTGCACCCCCAGTCCCCCAGGTGCTGCCTGGCTGGAAGCCGCTGTGCAGGCCACTCCAAGAAAGAGCTAGAGAGAAGGACCAGAAAGTGAGCGGGGTGCAGGCCAGCACGGCTTGGAACAAACTTCGCATGCAGGACATCAGCCCTCAGCTCAGTATGAAGCCTGTTTTCTCCGCATTCAAGGACTTCAGATCCATTCAAAGCCACTCCACCTCCTAGCCTTCCTCTTTTGCCCTCTCTGCTCCACAAACATCCCCCACCAGCCATTGAAGACTCTGATCATTCTCCACCTGTCCTCCCCTCATCTCCCACTGCCCTACCCCAGCTCCCTTTTGAGCTCCTATTCATTTTCCGGGCTGACACAGTGATCATTTTTCTTCATTTTTCTGCTTAAGAAATTGGGGGCTTCGAATCCGGGTTTAAAATCTGGCTCTGATATTTAGTATTTAATAACAAGGGGAAATTCCAAAGCCTTTCTGAGCCTGTTTGCCCATCTGTTAAATGGGCTAATAATCACTACCTCACAGGTATGGATGGGGACAGGTGAGACCACAGATATGAAGCAGGTGGTGCTGATCACCAGTGGTGACCATGTCATTCCCACCACTCTCCTCTGAGTGCCCTCACACACACGTATGAACAGGCTCACAAACACGTGAATCTCTCCCCTCTTTGTGGTCTGCTAATACTAGTGAAACATCTGCATCCTCTGGGTTAGTCCTATGCAACCTGTCTTAGGGGTAAGGCTTTCAAGAGCAGAGGTTGGGTCTTGTCCATTTGTTCATTCATTCACTCATTTATTCAACAATATTCATTAAGTGCTTCCTGTGTGCCCGATAAAGGGCTAGGTGTGCTAAGGATCCAATGGAAAACAGGAAAAATGTGGCCTTACATCCTTATGAGGGAGAGAGAAAAAAGCATGAAAAAGTTCATGTCAATGAAATAACTGCAGGTTTTGAATGCAGTGAAAGAAATAAGCAAGGAGCTGAGATGCAGAAGATGGGGACATCCTCAGATGAAGTGGTCTGGAAGTCTCTGAGGAGGTGATTTACCCTGAGTGCTAAAGGATGCAAAGGAGTTGGTCCCGCGAAAAGTGAAGGGACAGGCATCCCAGGCAGTGGGAACAGCAAGGGCTAAGATACAGAGGTAGGAAAAAGCTTGGTTTTTCCTGTGATCAAAAGTAAAGAATCCGCCTGCCAGAGCAGGAGATGTGCGTTTGATCCCTGGGTCAGGAAGATCCCCTGGAGAAGGACATGGCAACCCACCCCAGTATTCTTGCCTGGAAAATCCCCTGGACAGAGAAGCCTAGTGGGCTACAGTCCACGGGGTCACAAAGCTTCGGACAGAGATCAGTAGTGAGGCCATTTCAGGCCATGGCAGGTGGGGAAGGGGCGGTGGCCTGGGCTTAGTGACAACAGTGCTGGAGAGAAGGAGGTGGGTTCTAGAAACTTCCAAGCCAGGACTTGCTGAAGTCAGATAAGGGTAAAGAAAGGACAGTGACCTACTTCCTGGCTTCTAGTTTGAGCAACCAGGTGGTTGGTACAGAGTTAGGAAGACCGCAATAGAATAGGCTGAAAGCAAAGAAACATCAAAAACATCCTTCGGGGCATCAAAGTTTGTTATGTCTCTGATGAAAGAAGTCATATGCCAATTTGCAGCTCAGGGAAGAGGCCTGAGCCAGAAATAACAACCGGACAGTCACTGGTGGACACCCCAGGTGGTCACGTGACAGCAGAGTTCAGTTGGAGCCAACCCCATGGTGCTGTTGCCCGGCTAGCAATTCTGGGGTGGGGATGTGGGTCTTAGCCGGGAAGTCCTCCTCTCAGCCTCCTCTCTGGGGGCATTTCTGATCTACATCTCTGGATGGAACTGGAGATCTGGTGGCTGGACCATCGGGCACTGTTCTGAGACAAGATACTCACCTCTCTGACCTCCTCCACGGACGTGGGCTGAAAGTACATCTCCGGGCAACAGCCATAGGTCCTTGCCCAGTTTTGGAATTTGACCCCCTTGTACCCGTGGACCTATGTGATAGGACAAAAGCTGGGTCACCTCCAGTGAGTGGTCTCAGGCTGCCTGACCCCCACCCATCCACTGCCCTGACATTGTAGAGACGGAGGCTGAGGCCACGGCACTGAGCCAGCCTCCGGTTTGCCCTTGTCACCCCTCTGCACCCCTGGGAAGCCTAAACACATGTCAGAAGTTCTGAAGCCAAGTGGCCATGTGGGGGCTTCCTGCTACTATTTTCCTCTATCAGCTCATGGCCGAGCGGGACGGTTGGGGGGTTGGGCAGATCATGCAGAAAACTCAGCGCTCTTAGGAGAAGCAGGGAGATGAGATCAGGGGTGCAGCTGGAGAAAGCAGTGTTTGGGTTCCGGCTCCAGTGTGGTGAGCCCTCTGAAAGACCCAGTAGTATAAGGTGCCCTGGGCTGAGTAGGACAGTGGGGGAGGGGCTGCATGAACTGGCCCGGTGGCCCAAGAAGGAAGGAAACTGGCCTTCAGCTTTCCCACCAGTCTTCTCCTGCAGGAAGGGGCGCGTCTGGGAGACTCCATGGTAGCCTTTCCTGGCCTGGAAGCCAAGCAGGGAGCCCTGGGAAAGGGATTCCCATTTGAGGGACCTCTGCTGTGTGCCTGGATTCTTCCACATGTCATACCTTTTTAGGCCTTACAGCGATACCACTGGATGGATGATATCAACGGTCATTTTCAGGACCAGAAACTGAGGCCCAGAGAGGTGCAGTAACTCCCCCAAACTCACACAGCAACCGAGTAAAGACACAGGAGCCCAACCCAGGCCTTCCTCTTCTATCCCTTCCCCAGCACCCCAACGGCTCCTCAGAGCCTCGAGTCCAATTTGAAGGCTTCCCTGTGGCCACCCCTCAGCCCCACGCCTGCCCAGTTTTGCCCCCTGCCCCAAGCCAGGTTCACGGGCTCAGTCTGGATGTAGCCGGTGGGGCTGACCGGCTGAACTGACCCGACCAGCAGTACCATTTGGCCCTACCATGGCTCCAGTGGTGGGTCAGTGGCCTCGGCTGACTCCGGCTTCCTCTGGGAAGAGAGCACAGGGCAGCAGGGCCCTGGGGCAAAGCAGAGGGGCTGGAACCAGCAGTGTGGTGACAGTGAGCACAGAAGCTCAGGGAGGCACAGAGGGGCCTGCCGGAGGCGGATCAGCAGTGTGACGACAGGCTCCACCCAGACAAACAGCCGCTGGGCCGGCCCTCCGCCCCTCAGCCCCTCTCAGGCAGCAGGGTGAAGAGGCAGCCTTCGCAGGGTGGCCGGTTTTTCCCCAAAAGCTGTGGAGCTCTGATCCCAACAGGGTCTTTGGGGGCTTTCTGGAGCTGAAGGACCCCTGGCCTTGAAACTGAGTCCTTAATGCCACAGATCAGGGGAGGTTGTGACATGGGGCCCATGTGTCAGTTCATTTGTCAGAGTTGGGGGAGGAATTCACCAGGCTGCCCACTGCTACAGGGAGAAAGGACAGGATGTTGGTGGCTGTAGCAGGGGGTGGTGTGCGGGGGAGGAGAGGGACCAGTGACCGCCCAGGCAGCCTTCTAGCTGAAGTCTTCCTTCTCCAGGCCTCAGGGCAGACAGACCCGGGTTCCTCTTTCGTGCTTTGCTGGTTAACCTCCATGAACCTCAGTTTTCTCTTCAGTAAAGCGGGGGCATGTGCCTGTGTGCTGAGCTGCTTCAGTCATGTCCAACTCTGTGTGACCCCGTGGACTGTGGCCCACCAGGATCCTCTGTCTATGGGATTCTCCAGGCAAGAATACGGGAGTGGGTTGCCATGCCCTCTTCCAGGCGATCTTCCTGACCGAGGGATCAAATCCACATTTCTTAGGTCTCCTGCATTGGCAGGCGGGTTCTTTACTACTAGTGACACCTGGGAAGCCCTGAAGTGGGCTTTTTTTGCATACTTCTCTGGGCAGACATCAAGGTTAGAGCAGACGTCTGAGAAGCACTGGGACACAATCAGAGCCTGACATGGTATCAAGCTCTTGCATTTGCTCCTGGCTCTGAGCTTCCAGTGGCAGATTCCTTGGGACATTCCTGTCCCCGTCACTGCCCCTTGGCTCCATGCCTGGCACCGCACTGGCCTCTGAGGCACGTTTGTCCAACAGAACAGATTAATCATCGCTGAGTACCTTGGCATCACATCTGTCCAAGCCAAGAGCTGGGGTCTAGTGGGAAGTGAGAGCAACAACTCTGGGGTTTGAGAGGTGAGGCTGGGCTGGAGGAGCAAAGCTTGAGGTCAGACACATACATAAGTTCTGGGATGGAGGTGGTCAGAGTCGCACATGTGTTCTCAAAACCAGGGTCTCATACAGCTGCCAGGTGCTTGTGTGTATCCATGTTCATGTGTGTGTGTGTGTGTGTGTGTGAACATGATCACACTCCCCGTCTGCAAATGTATGTGCTGGGGGAGGGGAGGGGTGGCAGCTACATGCTCCCCACAGGGAGATCCCAGCTAGTGGAGATGCTGCTGTTTATGATCGCTTAGAGGCAGCTCAACAGCAGAGAGGAAAGAATGGGATGGGTAAGGAATCTGCAGAGCTCAGGGCCACAGAACAGAGCTGACTGGGAACAAGAGATGGAGCCCCTGTTATGGGCTGAATCGTGTCCCCTCCCCCACCCTTAAGTTTCTAAGTTGAAGGCTTAATCCCCAGGACCTCAACAGGTGACTGTGTTTAGATAAGGTTTTTAGAAATAATGAGGTTAAAATGAGGTCATTAGAATGGGACTTGATCCAATACAACTGTGCATAAGAGGAGATTAGGACACACACACAGAGGCTTCCCAGGTGTTGCTGGTGTAAAGGACCTGCTTGCCAATGCAGGATGTAAGAGTTTGTTTCCCACACTTCAGGCAAAATGTGTCCTGCCCCCATCCACAAATGCCTCCTACAGCTACAGCTGAAGCCAGGTTTTCTCCTTTGGGCATATGCATTCCGAGGCAGAACATTCCAGAAGCTGGGTGCCATGGGTGTGGGTGCACCTGGATTGTGCCCCCAAACTGCCTGGGGGCCTTCTTCTGTGCTCCGCTGAGACCCCCTGGAGCCTAGAGTCACCCATCAGGCTTGCTCTGTTCACTCCACGCTGCGGCCCTTGCATGGAACTCGTCCTCCTCACCTCCCTTAAACCAGGAACATCACTCCTACAAATGGCCCTTATTGAAGGAAATAAAATGACATGAAAAGAAATAAGATCAGCAGAAATGGTGTCTATCAGTTAATTCAATCTGCGTCGCTGCCATCTCATGGTTGAGGTCGATGGTTTATTGCTTACTCCTTATCTGAAGGACTCAGCTTGTTCTATACTTGCTGAGTCTTAACTTTTTCAAACATTTGCTGGCAAGGGAAATTAATGTTACTGTCCTGATGGCCACTGAAGCTCGTTTTTATCTTTTCCCCTCCTATGCTTATTAATCAGTGAAAATGAGTCCTTAATACACAATAAATTAAGGGCAGGAGGAGAAAGGGGCGACAGAAGATGACGGTTGGATGGCATCACCAACTCAATGGACACTAGTTTGAAAAAACTCTGAGAGATAGTGAAGGACAGGGAAGCCTGGTGTGCTGCAGTCCATGGGGTTGCAAAGAGTTGGACACGACTTAGTGACTGCACAACTTAACACTTTTCTTTGAAACACCGTGAACATCTGGAAGAGTGTTTAATGATTTCTGATTGGCAGATACTACTTCCTTGACCTGCTCAGCCAGCTCATTCTCTTTTAATAAATTTTATCTAAATGGCACCATCTACACAGCACTGAAAGTGAAAAGAGAAATGTTAGTCGCTCAGTCATATCTGACTCTTTGCGATCCCATGGACTGTAGCCCACCAGACTCCTCTGTCCATGGGATTCTCTGGGGAAGAATACTGGTGTGGGTAACCATTTCCTTCTCTAGGGGACCTTCCCAACCCAGGGATAGAACCTGAGTCTCCCACATCGCAGTTGGAGTTTTTACTCTTCTGACAGCGGGCAAACGCCTATGCACCCAACATCTGAAATATGGAAATATGGATGGAAATTAGACAAAATGTATTTAGCTAACATCGGGGAGAAACTTCCCAATTGCTAAGAAAGTATTTTATCATTTGTGGCCCGCTGTGTTCCTTTGAATAGCGAGTTAGGATGTTTTCACGCAACTCTTGTTTCTTTTCTTTTTCTTTCTTCCTTTTTTTTTTTTTTTTGGTGTGGATCATCTTTAAAGTCTTTATTGAATGTGTTGCAATATTGCTTCTGTTTTACGTTTTGGTTTTTGGCCCCGAGGCATGTGGGATCTTAGTCCTGGATCAGGGATCAAACTACCAGCCCCTGCATTGGAAGACGAAATCTCAACCATTGGACCACCAGGGAAATCTCCAATTCTTGTTTCTAAAATCTTTGAGCTTCTGATCTATATATTTTCTTCTCTGACCTACATATTTTAACCATTGTTTGGTTTTAATTTGTGGTCATGTTAACATCAGTGTGAACAGTGGGCCTTAGAATCACTGCCAGGCCTAAAACCACGGCTTCATTATGCTCCAAGAGAGACAAAAATAGCTTTTTGTTGCATATTCTAAACAGACCCACTTTTAGAAGACATTTCTCCTGGAAACCTTGGACACTGCTAGTTGACAGTCACTGGGTGTGAGGACAGTGCCTGTGAGTGAGCGTGGCATTCCTGCCCCCAGTGGGATGTGGGTGTCATAGAGAACGTGGGGTCTGCCATGCTTCTTTTAAAAGGCTCACTAGGTGGCTCAGTGGTAAAGAACCCTCCTGCCAACGCAGGAGATGCAGGTTTGATCCCTCGATCGGGAAAGTCTCCTGGAGAAGGAAATGGCAACACACTATAGTATTCTTGCCTGGGAAATCCCATGGACAGAGGAGCTTGGCAGGCCACAGTCCATGGGGTCCCAAAAGAGTTGGACATGAGTGAGCACTAGCTCCCTCTGCAGAGGTAAAGACACTTTGTTATTTATGCCTTCGTAGTCTGAAATAAGGGAGAAGGCAATGGCACCCCACTCCAGTACTGTTGCCCAGAAAATCCCATGGATGGAGGAACCTGGTAGGCTGCAGTCCATGGGGTCGCTAAGTCAGACACGACTGAGCGACTTCACTTTCACTTTCCACTTTCATGCATTGGAGAAGGAAATGGCAACCCACTCCAGTGTTCTTGCCTGGAGAATCCCATGGACGGAGTAGCCTGGTAGGCTTCAGTCCTTGGGGTCGCACAGAGTCGGACACGACTGAAGCGACTTAGCAGCAGCAGCAGTCCGAAATAAAAATAACATTAAAAAAAATCAAAGCAGTTTGAACATACATCAAACAAGTTGCACTTAACATGGCCTCTGAAAAGTATTTTTGGGAATGACCTAAAAACTTTTTCCCGATGAAGCAATTTTTTTTTTTAATGACCTGCAGTCTTGTACGACTGGTGATATTTGTGTTGCAGTGCTATGGACTTGATTCATCTGGCCCTTATTTGCCAAAAGAGAATTTCTGAACATTTTGAATAGTTTACGGAGATTTCTGCGTAGAATTCTGGAAACGCAAACCGGTTGAAGAGGTTTGCCTACTTGTGTTTTTTCTGATGAAAGATGTTTTAAGATTTTTCTTTCCAGTGACTGGGCTTCCCTGGTGTCTCAGACAGTGAAGCGTCTGCCTGCAATGCTGGAGACCTGGGTTCGATCCCTGGGTTGGGAAGATCCCCTGGAGAAGGAAATGGCAATCTACTCCAGTATTCTTGCCTGGAAAATTCCATGGATGGAGGAGCCTGGTGGGCTATGGGGTGGCAAAGAGTCGGACACGACTGAGCGACTTCACTTTCACTTTCTTCTAGCAACTGCTCCCTGACAAATAAGCCTGGACACAGTGAAATAATGTTATCTGGATTTTGTAGTCATCCCCCTGGGGCACACATTTGCATTTGAAATGAGTCCTTTAATTCTCAGATCCAAAAGAGAGGAGCTGGTGGTGGAGTGGTTGGGAGTTTAAAGTCCTCAGAAACCTTGTCCTGGGATAAACTGGAAAGTTCAGTCCAGTGGCTCAGTTGTGTCAGACTCTCTGCGACCCCATGGACTGCAGCACCCCAGGCTGCCCTGTCCTTCACGAACTCCCAGAGCTTGCTCACGTTCATGTCTGTTGAGTTGGTGATGCCATCCAACCATTTCATCCTCTGTTGTCCCCTTCTCCTCCTGCCTTCAATCTTTTTCAGCATCAGCGTCTTTTCTAATGAGTCAGCTCTTCGTATCAGGTGGCCAAAGTACTGGAGCTTCAGCTACAGCATCAGTCCTTCCAATGAATATTAAGGATTGCTTTCCTTTAGGATGGACTGGTTGGATCTCCTTGCTGTCCAAGGGACTCTTAAGAGTCTTCTCCAACACCACAGTTCAAAAGCATCAATTCTTGAGGGCTCAGCTTTCTTTACAGTCCAACTCTCACATCCATACATGACTACTGGAAAAACCATAGCTTTGACTATATGGACCTTTGTCAGCAAAGTATTGCCTCTGTTTTTTAATATGCTCTCCAGGTTTGTCATGGCTTTTCTTCCAAGGAGCAAGTGTCTTTTAATTTCATGGCTGCAGTCACCATCTGCAGTGATTTTGGAGCCCAAGAAAATAAAGTCTGTCACTGTTTCCATTGTTTCCCCATCTATATGCCATAGAGTGATGGGACCAGATGCCATGATCTTAGTTTTCTGAATGCTGAGTTTTAAGCCAGACTTTCCACTCTCCTTTTTAACTTTCATCAAGAGGCTCTTTAGTTCCTGTTCACTTTCTGCCATAAGGCTGGTGTTATCTGCATACCTGAGGTTATTGATATCTCTCCCGGCAATCTTGATTCCAGCTTGTGTTTCATCCAACCCAGCATGATGTACTCTGCACATAAGTTAAACAAGCAAGGTGACAATATACAGCCTTGATGTACTCCTTTCCCAATTTTGAACGAGTCCATTGTTCCATGTCTGGTTCTAATTGTTGCTTCTTGACCTGCATACAGATTTCTCAGGAGGCAGGTAAGGTAGTAAGGTATTCCCATCTCTTTAAGAATTAAAAACGGAAAACTTACAGTTAATGCTTGGAACACTTTCTCTGTGCCAGGCACTGCTCCAGGGGTCCTGCATGTATTCAGTCATTTAATACAACTGTTGGGGTCACTATGAAGAAAGCAGGAGAGACTCCATCTTAAAGCCTGTCATACATCTTAAAGAAAGGATGTGAACTGGGCCTGAATTCTGCTCAAGAATGAGGAAACCATTGCTAACAAAAAACAGGTTTCCTTCCCTCCCTATAGATGGCAAATGGAGATTGTAGTTGAAGTCTGATTGCCCTTGGACCCGTTGGAGTAACAAACTGTACTCTGCTGTCTTGAGTGTCCTCCAAGATGTGTTTTGTGACCCCACATTCCACAACACAACCACTAAGAGTTTAGTGCTATTAATGTCCTTTTTTTTTAACAGAGGAAGCTGAGGCAGAGGAAACCCTTTCTTGAGGTCACACTGTGATCGGTGGCCCAGCAGAGTTTGATCTGGGTAGTCTGACTCCAGATTTACAAAAGAGAAGAGCTTTTGCTGGAAGGAGCTCTGCTTGAAGAACCAGATACCATGTGTCTGAATCTAGGCTCTGTCCCACAGTAGCCCAGTGACCTTGGGCAAGTTATCCGACCCTCAGTTTTCCTAATCTGCTAAATGGGAAGAATAAGAGATGGTCTGTATGGGGCTCCAGGCACACAGAAGTACTTAAAAATGAGCTTCTGGGACTTCCCTGGGGGTCCAGT
Source organism: Bos indicus x Bos taurus (assembly GCF_003369695.1). Classification (NCBI taxonomy): domain Eukaryota; kingdom Metazoa; phylum Chordata; class Mammalia; order Artiodactyla; family Bovidae; genus Bos; species Bos indicus x Bos taurus. The sequence continues at coordinate 74,628,868 of NC_040083.1, read as the reverse complement.
GGCTAAGACTTCATGCTCCCAATGCAGGGGGCCTGGGTTTAACCTATGGTCAGGAAGCTAGATCCCATATGCTGCAACAAAGAGTTCATACGCTGCAACTAAAGATCCTGTGCGCCACAACTAAGATCAGCCATAGCCAAATAAATAAAAATAAATATTTTTTTTTAAAAGAAGCATGATAGCTGCTAACATTTCTAACCTATCCCTTGCTTTCTACATATACCTAGATACACATGCCATTTTTTTTCCTAGTTAATTTATATTCATCAGAATTCAGCCTGGTGACACCACCTTGTCCACAAGACTGCCCTGCAGGAAGAGCAGCGAGGGAGGTGAGCATAAGTTACTGAGGACACCGTGCCAGGGGAGCAGGGAGACAGGGTGAAAGGCTAAGTGTGGCTGGCTGGTGGCCCCTCTATCCGACAGCACAGATTATTTTTATAACATCAGAAAGTTCTACCCGACAGCGTTGTTCTAGGCCATGCAGAGTCTTGCAGACACAAGTGCAGAGGGAACTGGATTCACAGTTACCCTGCCTTCCTCCCAAGAATGAAAACAGCAGTATCATCATTGCCTTTGCTTTATTGAATAAAGGAGCTCTCATCTCTGCTGAAAAGCGTCTCAATTGCTGATTCTGCATAATCAAAATAGTGAATTGATCCGTTAAAGAGAAATCACCCCCTGATCATCTCATTCTGTCCTCCACAGAACACTAACCACCCTTAGAGACAAATTGATGCCTTTGTACCCAGAGAATTAATCACATGTGATTTTTCCCATATCTAAAATTAGGTCAGACTTGACTCATTTCATTGAAAGAAAAGCATTCTTGGCTGCAAACCCCTTCTGAATGATGCTGCTGGTTTTGAAAGACACATGTAAAGCTTCATGTGGGTACCAGAGCAGTTCCCCAGCAGATGAAGAGGTCAGAATGCCTGCTGGCAGCTGACACATCACACCCTAAAGCTTTGAGACCACCGGCAGGTCCCGGGCATCAGTCTCCAGCCACTCAATGAGGATCCGATTCAACTCAGTGGGCCTGGAAAGGGAACAGAAGGCAATTCCCATTTGTCTCCACCCACTCACCTGGCTCGCGGGAAGGTAGGGGTGACGAAGCGAGCAGCTCATTGGAGGTGAACAGGAAGCCCTGCTGTCCCCCACCCAGGGACCCCCATCTCCTTACTTCTCCATCTGTGTCCAGTGTCCACAATCCTTAATGTGTCCCCTTTTCAGGTGGGGAATCTGGAAGAAAATCCCACCCAGAAAAGTAAATGGCAGAAGGCAAGTTTTCTGCTCTCCACAGGCCACCCTGCTGAAAACCCCACATTATTTACAAAAGGAATGACCACTGCTCAAGTTCCTACTATGTATTAGGTGCTCTAAACACACTGCACCATTTAACCTTGACCATGATCCTCTGGGTAACTTGAAGGCTCAGAAAAGAAGCTAGGTGACTGGCCCAAAGCCACACAGAAAGTGGCTGAGCTAAGACTCAAATTCAGGCTGACCCATACTCATCACAACAGACTGCCTCCCTTCCGAACCATTAGGACTTGGTCCATTCGCTACCTGGAAAAGGCCAAGTCAAGCTTGGTTGACTCTTGCCCTGCAGCCATGATCTTGTCCCCTCCCCAGGCTGCCTCCCTCCTCCCTGGTGGTCTCCGTGCAGGGCTGTTCCGCCTCTCTTTGGCACCTGAACCCCCAAAGTAGGTCACAGCCCTTTCTTGACTGGTTCCACAGTCCACAAAGGGTGTCCTTTGCAGCAGCCCTTGAAACACAGTCTCTCTGTCGCACGAGATGATGCTAACAAAGCCACGGCCAAGTGCAGGCGAATGCTCTCAGTATCCAGCCCCAATACTTGAGCAGTCATGGTGACCCCACTCAAGACCTCCCAGTTCCCACCAACCTCCAAGCTTTTGTCAGAGAACACTTCCAAATCACAGCTTTGACTCTTGAGAGTCTCTTGGACAGCAAAGAGATCAAACCAGTCAATCCCCAGAAATCAACCCTGAATATTCATTGAAAGGACTGGTGCTTAAGCTGAAGCTCCAATACCTTGGCCACCTGATGTGAAAAACTAGATGCTGGGAAAGATTGGAAAAGACCCTGATGCTGGGAAAGATTGAAGGCAGGAGAAGGGGATGACAGAGGATGAGATGGTTGGATGGCATCACTGACTCAATGGACATAAGTTTGAACAAACTCCTGGAGGTGGTGATAGGTAAGCCTGACATGTGGCAATCCATGAGGTCACAAAGAGTCGGACGCCACTTAGCGACTGAACAACAACAACAATTCCACTTCAGTGGGCTCCATGCGCTTAGGTCCATGCAGCTCAGCAGCTCCTAGCAGGCTCAGGGAGACCCTGATGCCTATCGGGTTCCTACCATGCTCTGAGCTCTTTCATCTACCCTCACCTCTCAACACCCCATCTCGTCTCCCATTCTCTCTCTGCCAGGCAAGCCTTAAGAGTTCCTCAAGCCCAGAAGTGGTGGTCAGCATTTCTGTGAAGCCCCTGCTCCCAGCTGTGCCCCTATCCTCCCAAGCCTCTTGGGTACCGCATTAACGGCTGGCCATGAGCTCCTGCATGGCGGGCTCCGTACCTTCTTCATCTTTACCTCCCTGGTACCTAGCACTGTCCCAATGCGTCTCAGTGCACTGTAAAAGCCCATGAGATGAAAGAGTGAGTGATGAGAGACTGCAGCAGGGTGGTGGAAAGGAGGTCTTAATTGCTACTCCCCAAAGGTGACTATCTCACTGTGGAGGAAGGCCTTATTAAGCAAGTGGTTTCCCTGAACATCCCACTCTGCATCCTCTGGGACACCTGAGACCTCTGCCAGGAAGCCCCGATGACCCCTAGCAGGACTGTTCCCTTACCCAGTCCTCCATATGCTTGGACATCTCAGGAGTGAGCACCAAGTCCTTCTCCGCGGTGACCATCAGGGCTGGAATCAGGATCTGGGGAGAAATTAACAGGAAGTAGAAGCGATTTTCACGCTTGGGCTCCCCCATCACCTGGGAAAGGAAATGTTATTTTCACGCCCTGTAGCTTCCTCCACTTGTTTAGTCACCAAGTTGTGTCTGATTATTTTGTGACCCCATGGACTGTAGCCAGCCAGGCTCCTCTGTCCATGGGATTCTCCAGGCAAAAAAACTGGAGTGGGGTGTCATGCCCTCCTCCCAGGGATCTTCCTGACCCAGGGATAGAACCTGAGTCTCCTGCATTGGCAGGCGGGTTCTTTACTACCGAGCCTCTCTTAACTCCCCCCAAAAGACCCCTCAGAGCACTACTGTGGTCTGGCTTTGTTTTCACCACATGCTTTGTGCGAAGGAGGCACCACTATTATTGAAGATCTACAATGACTGTGTAAGAGATTAGAAAATGTATTAATATATCTCGGCCTCTGCCCCTGGTGCCTGACACAGAGCTCCTGAAGCCCTTGTAAATTCCTAAGTAGTAAGCATTCTCAGAGCATCTTTTGTTCTAATGAGGTGACTCTGGGTGGGTTCCTGGGTGGGAGCTCATCACCAGAAAGACAAAGCCAGGATTAGAAGCTTGGGATTTTCAGCCACTTCCCCCTTCCCCACAATGTCTGGAAGGGGAGGGAGGAAGGAAGGGCTGGAAGTGAAGTTAATAATTGATCGTGCCTACATGAGGAAGTCTCCATGAACATCCACCCAACTCCAGGAGCATGGAGTTCAGAGACCTTCTAGGCTGGTGAAATCCACACTGAAAGGGTAACATGCCACAACTCCAGGGAGACAGAGGCTCCTGTGCTCGGGACCCTCCCAGATCTTGCCCTGTGCCTCCCTTCATCTGGCTGTTCATCTGTGTCCTTTATTAAATTCTTTTATAAACTGGTTAGGGTTAGGGTTCTCCAGGGGATCTTCCCAACCCAGGGATCGAACCTGGGCCTCCTGCATTGCAGGCAGATTCTTTCCCGACTGAGCCACCAGGAAAGCCCGAATAACACTTTATAAACAGGTAAACAAAAGTGCTTCCCTGAGTTCTGTGAGCCACTGTAACAAGTTAATAGATTCGGGGGGTGGGGTTCTGAGACGCTCCAATTTATAGCCAATCAGTTGGAAGCACAGGTGACGACTTCAATGTGGGGCTGGCATCTGAAGTCGAGGGGTCAGTCTTGTCAGACTGAGCCCTTAACCTGTGAGCTCTGATACCCTCTCCAGGTAGATAGTGTCAGAATAAGTTAAATTGTAGGCCACCTAGCTCGTGTGGCAGAGAACTGCTTGGTGTGGGGAAAAACCTCCACACATTTGGTGGTAGTAAGTGTCAGAAAGAAAGTGTTTTGGGGACTTCCCAGGCAGTCCAGTGGATAAAACTCTCTGCTTCCAATACAGAGGGCTTGGGTTCGATCCCTGATTGGGGAACTAGACCCCACATGTCGCAGCTAAGACCTGGTCCAGTCAAATAAATAAATAAATAATTAAGTTTGTTTTGAAAAAGAAGACAGTGTTTTGTGTGAAAGTAAAAGAGACACAGAGAAGGAAAAGACTGTGTTTTTCTCAATTGGATGGATTTGGGCATGTAGTGACCACTCAGGTTCCGTGTATGTGTGTGTAATACATGCATGTGGTCTGCTCCAGGGACTGATATTTCTGGAACCAATCAAATGGCACCAGGAAGGAGGAAGATGCCCTCGGATGGGTGGAGATCAATATTTCTTTTCTTTGAATTGAACGGATGCTTTAGAAGGGCAGCCAACATGGTGACCAGCATGACATTCGAGGCAGCAAAATGACTCCACTTTTGTCCTCTGATAAATGGGGCACTGCCAGATCGAGAGAGCCCCTCTTTATTCTTGTTCTCACGCCACCATTACAACTTCCAGACAGTGTTCATTGTCTCTGGTTAAGGAATTTGCACTATTTTTTTTTTACCTACAATGCAGAGCTGTGTGCTTCTCACTGCTCCCCCTCCTCTGAGGAGTGAAGACCCAGGGGTGGCTTTGTGGCTGAAATGAATCCTGAGGCTGCTGTGGGGGGCTGTGGAGGGACGCCCTCCACAGTGTTCCAAGGGAAAATGTGAAGGCATAGTAGAGGTGTAGAAGGAGGTGGGAGAGAAGAGCTGGAAGGAAACCTCAGAAGAAGGGGTCCCCAACCTCAGATCCCTGGGCTTCACCTCCCTAAAGACCTCATCTCCATCCCTCACGCTATGAGAGAATCTACCGATCACACTGGGGTTTTGTCCATCACAGAGTAGAGTGATGATTGGCTCAAGAGCATTAATTAAGCCACTACTATGTATCAAGCATTGTTCTAGCTCAGCATTTCATATGCATCAACCCACTGTATCCTTACACAGATCCTGAGGAAGGCACCACTCTTGCCATTTCCATCTTAAGCAGCCACAGAGAACAGAGTGGGTAAGTGCCTTGCCCAAGGTCACACAGGGATTACAAGGCAGTTTCTGCCCATCCTGTTCTTTTTTCTTTTTTTAAATTTTATTTATTTGGCTGTCAGGTCTTAGTTGCAGTACATGGGATCTTTAGTTACATGTGCTCAGTCGAGTCTGACTTTCTGCAGCCCCATGAACAGCAAACTGGTAAGCTCCTCTGTTCATGGGATTCTCCAGGCAAGCATGGCAGGTTGCCATGCTCCTCCAGGGGATCTTCCAGACCCAGGGATAGAACCCAGGTCTCCTGCATTGCAGGCAGATTCTTTACCATCTGAGAAACCAGGGAAGCCCAGATATTTAGTTGTGACATGTGAACTTGTAGCTGCAGCATGTGGGATCTAGTTCCCTAGCCAGGGATCAAACCTGGGTGCCTGCATTGGGAGCATGGAGTCAGCCGCTGGAACACCAGGCAAATCCCTGCCCCACCTGCTCTTTACTATGTTTCATGTTCTCCTGACTGAATACCTGATCCCGAGAGGTTGGGACCGCCCTTGTTTTATTCGTCTGGTGCCCCAAAGTCTAGTACAGTTCCTGGCACATGGAGGATGTTCATTTTCACCTGAATCAAGGAGATGGCTGGGGTTACCGAATGAGCGGGGGAAGGTGAAAATGCAATTTCCCTTAGATTTTTAATGCTCTGAGTGTAAACCTGGGACCCCATTACTCCGTTTGCTGACCTGGAGATTGGAAACCTGTCTTCTGCTTGACAAATGAGGAAACTGAGACTCAGGCTGACTTGGTCAAGGTGACACACCCAGGGGTTAAAGCCCTACCTCTCTTGTCTCTCAGAAAGCACATGATGCTCCTTCTGTGAGCTGGGGGCTTCAACCTTGTGATCTCTGGGGGTTGCCCTGGACCACCTGCACCCTGAGCCGGGACACCACTGGGAGACCTGGGTGAAGTCACCTGGCAGACCCCTGTCCCCCCGCCCCACCCTCTGCCATTCCAAGAGAAGCAGCCACACAGAGGTCCCAAGAGGAAACCCTGCAGTGGAGGTGCTTCCCAGAGCAGCTGGCAGTCTGTCCACCCCTAACTCTGACCAGCTAAGTGGGGTCCATGGATGCCCCGAGGGTGACTTGGGAGAGAACAGCGTGGGACTCACCTTCCTCCCTGAGCCTTTGAAGCCCCACTCCCAGTTCTTGTCCATGTTTCGGTACCAGTTTAGAGGCCCCCTGGGAGGGGCAGATTGGGAAATAACAAGAGGAAAGCTTTTAGTAGATGTTTGTGTTACAGACCCCACCAGCAACCAGCTTGGCGTAGAGCCAGTCTTCCCAGGAAGAGCCAAGATTCTGGCAGGGGGTCGAGAACACAGCCTAGGAGTCACGCCCTGGTGCCTTATATGCCTGCCAGGCTTTGTGGAGCACAGCCTGGTGCAGGCATGGCCCTGGACTGGGAGCTGGCACTCTCTGAAACCAGCATTAGGGGACACAGAGAAGCCAGCCCCACAGGACTCTCCGCTTCCTCCCAGGGCTGTCTCAGAAGAGGGTGGGGAACTTGGTTTAGTGGCCTCACCAGCCAGAGCCACTCCCCCTACCCCAGGAAACCCACAGAAAAGGGATACGAGGAGATGCTTCCTCCTAATGGGACACCAGTGAGTGTTGCTGAGGCGTCTCCACTGGACTAGCAGGGTGGCCCCAGGGCTGTGCCTGGAACATTCTCCCAGTCCTCAGGCACAGTAGGGGTTGGTGCTGTTGGGCCCTTGAGACTTCTCCAGTGTAAACGAGGCCTGGAAAGACCCTAGACAAGCCACATGTCCTTTCAGCATGCACGTTTCAGTTGTCTCCATGGACGGTAGCCAGGCTCCTCTGTCCACGGGATTCTCCCAGCAAGAAGACTGGAGTAGGTTGCCATGCCCTCCTCCAGGGTATTTTCCTGACCCAGGGATCAAACCCATGTCTCCTGAGTCTCCTGCATTGCAGGCAGATTCCTTACCACTAAGCCACCAGGGAAGCCCCAAGTGTGTGTGGGTGGTGTGCTCAATTGTGTCCGGCTCTTTGAGACCCCATGGACCATAGGCTGCCAGGCTCCTCTGTCCAGAGGATTTTCTGGGCAAGAGTCCTGGAGTGGGCTTCTAATACTTCGGGGCTTCTAAGTTTCCCTCCTGTGAGAGGAGGGGCTGGAGCAGATAGCCTTCTACGCTCCTTTCTATAGCACATCTATGCCCCAGTCTGAGGCTCCTAAATTGCTACCCACTTCAGAAATATGTATGCAGTTTTGAGTTTACGTGGGTTTTTGTGTTCTTTTGAAGTAAGAACTCAGAACTGTCTTCTGATCCTCACTGAGATCACGACTGAAAAAAAGCTAAAAACGTGTGCTCTGAAGGGACTCCTAAGCATAAGGGAGAACAAACTAAACTCTCCAAACTAGAGCAGACTGAGCGTCGTCAGTAAAGAGCCTCCTGACACTGGAAGCATTCAAGCAGAGGCTAGCCAGACATTCAAGAGGGCTGATGAGCTGGAGGATCTCCGGGCTTCGCCCTGCACCGTGTGAGTAGAAGCTGTCTGCCCACCTTCTCTCTCCTGCGTTCGGGGTGCTGTCCTCTTTACCTGAAACCAGACTTCTTGAACTCCTGCACATAGAACTGGATGTCCTCCTCAGTGACCATCTTGCTGAGGGTGGGCTCCTCTGGGGTGTTCACAAGGAGTCCTCCTGCAAAAAGCCACTTGTTTCTTCACCATCCCCTTTCCATTGTTCTTCACCGCCAGCCCCTCCCCGGGGTCAGATGTCTGAGTTACAACACCTTGGTGTCTCTTGAGACCCTCCACCACCTCTCCTTGTCTTATTAGGGTGCTCTTTGCCTCCTTAAGAGACTATATGGCAGAAGTCAGCACAATATTGTAAAGCAATCATCCTCCAGTTAAAAATAAATAAATTTTAAAAAACAGACTGGGACTCCCTGAGGGCAAAGACGCTTTCCCATGGGTTTGGATACCTGCTCCTGCTTTTACACCAAGTGTACACTTTAAATGTTTGAGGAATGAATGAATGAATCAGTGACCATGTGAATGAGTAAAGGGGTGAAGGGAGGGAAGGGAGAGGTGTTCTTGACCAGTGACCGGAGTTTAACCCCAGCCTGGCCACTTTGGACAAACTCTGGCACTCTTGTAAGACTCATTTTTCTCATCTGTAGAACAGAGATAATAGTGAGAGTTTTCAGGGATGTCGTGAGGATGATAAACAATATATCTAAAAAGGGCTAGCCCAGTGTCTGATGCACAGAGTAGGTGCTCAAACAAGTGGTAGCCATCATCATCATTAATACAAAATACAAGGGAATCATGGCAAAGTCACAGGCTTGGGGTCAAGCAAGGTTCTCTGGAAACAGTGCTGGATCCAGAAGCTGAGGGGATGAGCACTTGGTCTGCTTCTGGCTCTGGCTCCTTGCTTATTTCCAAACTGGGAGAGAGAACAGGGGCTGTTGGAACAGAGCTTGATGGAGGGGAGGCCAGGGAATTGTGACAGAAGTGACCTGGCTGGGGTGTGGCCTGATTTCCTCCTTACCTGGACCAGGTGACCATACAGAGGTCAGGTTCTATCTTGGGTCTCTGTCCTAATCAGTAGAGGATGCTTTGACAAGCTCTGAGAGTTCTCCAAGCTCTTGGCTCTAAAACTCTGTGGGTAAACGGAAGCTGGGGCCTCATGGTCACCCTGGGTCAGGGTAAATGTGATTCACCAGCAGAGGTTCTATGTTAAGCATGTCAGAGATCAGGCTGGCAGGTGACTGCTTCTGCCCGCAGCCGGCAGATGGAGAAACAATCATTAAACGTTCATCTGGTTCCTGCCATGGCCCCTCCTGTTTCCCTTCCCTCCTGAGAATGTCTCTTACCCATTTCACAGGTTCTGCTCACTGTGATGAAAGTCTGGAGGGAGAAAAGTTAGAAACAACGTCATTGGTCAAGCAAAGGAAATACGTATGAACAGGGCATCTAAAAGCCCTGTGAGTGCCAGCAGACCACACAAATATTCTAAATGCCCAGGATTGCTAGGCGGGTCCTGAGTGGTCAGAGTAGAGACAGCTCCCAGCAAGCTCCAGGTTACAGCTGCTCCTGGGTGCTTGCAGGTCTTGGTAACGTAAAAACCTGGGTGTACCAACCAATAGGAACAAGAGATTAGGCCTTAGGTCTATGGCAGATGGGAAGTTAAAAATGAGATTGTCCCCACCATCCACAGAGTTAATCTGGGGTCATCAGTTAAAGGGTGGACTAGGAAAAACCTGGAGAAGGAAATGGCAACCCACTCCAGTATTCTTGCCTAGAGAATCCTGTGGTCAGAGGAGCCTGGGGTCCCACAGAGTTGGATACAACTGAAGTGACTTAGCAGCAGCAGCAGGAAAAACCCACCCATCATGATAGAGAGAAATCAAGGGAGCTGTCTATTCAGTTTGATACTAAGAAGATGCTAAAAACACTTCCCTAGGAATTCACAGCTACAAGTCTGCCTTTGCATGTATTTGAGTTTGAATCCACACTGTGAGATCTGGAAAGCCCCAGTAAGTGATGTAAAACACTACAGTAGCGAAAGGGAGCCTGGGCTGGTAAATTCTACCAGGAGGCCTGGCAGGAGCAATAAATGCTGGACCACCCAGGAAGGGCATTTCCTCCATGTCATCTGAAGCAGGTTGGAGCAGATTAAGTGCTACTGAAGATGAGCTCGCAAACCAAAATTATGGAACTCTCTCCACTACCCCCACATACACAATAAGGCCCCACTGCAAGAGACAGCAAGCAAAGCAGACAGTAAACAAGACTCTTCAAGAATACTAATAGAACCTGAACAGAGAGAGAAGAAAAAATGAGTATGCTTAAGATGATTAATGTGGCTTCCCTGGTGGCTCAGATAGTAAAGAATTTGCCTGTAGTGCAGGAGACCCAGATTCAATACCCAGGTGGGGAAGATCCCCTGGAGAAGGCAATGGCAACCCTCTCCAGTATTCTTGCCTGGAGAATTCCATGGACAGACCATGGGGTCACGTGGAGTCAGACTAAGATAGAAGAAGGAACAGAACAACAAGACTAGAACCAAGACTCTATGGACAGAGATCTGAATGCTTTGAAAAATAATCAAATACAACTTTCAAAAATTAAAAAAAAAAAAAACTGTTCACTGAAATTAAAACCTCAAAGATGGGTTAAACTGTGGATCAGACATGACTAAAAGACAAATAATACACAGAAGGTAGACTTGAGACCGATTTCTTACAATCAGTGATAGAAGTTTCTAGAAGAAAATAATTGTCAACCTAGAATGCTCTGATAAACTGTTCCTCGGGCCTAAGAGCAAAATAAAGATATTTTCTAGGCCAAAATATGATGAGTTTATTCCTAACAAACTTATTGAAAAAACTACAAAAGAAGGTACTTCAGGAAGAAAGAAACTGAACTGAATATCAAAGAGTGAGGTGCCAGAAGTACTCAGCAAAGAAACTGGCAAAAATCGGGACATCTGAGCAGGCACTGACCAGGCAAAGCAACAGTGACTCCTAACACATAAGACGGGACAGTGGGATTACCACGATAAAGCAGTCTGGGCTCTTGCGTTGCTCCAGAAAAGAGTTAGAAGCATCAACTCATTCTGTACCTTCATAAGCAATCATGCATATGAAAATGATAATGGTAATAATTTCTTAACTGTCACCATTATGATCAGTTCAGTTCAGTTACTCAGTCGTGTCCGACTCTTTGAGACCCTGTGGACTGTAGCACACTAGGCTTCCCTGTCTGACCAACCCTGTTTGACCAGCTCCTAGAGCTTGCTCAAACTCATGTCCATCAAGTCGGTGATGCCATCCAACCATCTCATCTATATATACATATGTTTCAAAGCCTTCCTGGTGTGTTTCAGTCAGGACCAGACCTTTCCCCATTATAATGAAGGGACCAGTGGGAGTGAGGACCCCAATCACCCTGACCACAGAAGTCAAAGAAAAGAAGGCCAGTTGCTAACTGCCAGACCCTGACACCCCCATCCTCCCATCCCCGCATCCTCCCGCGGGAGGCATCTGGGGACCTGCACCCCTGCAGCTCCCACTTTCTGCTGAAAACCCACCCCACGCCCCGCATTCCTCACCTCATCATTTGATCTGAAGAAGCTTTTGAAAGTCCGACTCAGGTTCTTTTCCAGTTCAGCCTCAGCCACTCCCTAAAACAATCAAGAAACAAAATGAAAGATGCGGCAGAGATCTCGGAAACCTATCTGACCCAAAGCAAGAAGCCCATGACCTCTGTCCCATTCAGCCCAAGATTCGTCAGAAGTGCATGATTTTGAATTTTCATATTGAAAACATTTTTTTTTAAAGCTTCAAATAAAATATGAGATTCTGACAGAGGTCCCCTCCACCCCACCCTGAACCTGGGAGATAGGTTTATGGCTATCACTTTTTTTCTCTTATTCTAAATTTTTACAACGAGAATGTAGTTCTTATAATAATCACTTTATTATTATAGACTGGGGCAGGAATGAAGTGTTGGGGGCTGAAGGGTGGTGAGGGGAAGAGGAGGGTTTGGAGGAGGCCTAGAAGCCAAGGGCGGTTCCATCCACGGGTCTCGAATTGCCATGGTAACGTCAAAACCAACTCCTTTGATTTGGACCCAGGTTGTCTCCCCAAGAACAGGACAGTAAGGTGTCTTTGGCTAAGGAGCTGGGATGCATATCATTTGTGCTCCCAGTTCTTCCCGCCACATGGGAGGTCAAGTTGTACCTTGGACTCTTTCATCCATATCTGATTCTTTGGTCATTTCCAGGCCAAATCAAACCCTGTACCAAACCCTGCCTTCTCCTTGAAGCCCCACATCCCTCATCACAATAAAACAGCTCTGCTCTTCCTGGATCCTACAGGGTCTTTCATGTGCTCTCCGTGGTCCACCCTGAGAAAGCAGGAAAACATCCACTCCGGGGGCATCTGTGACTGGTCCTGGATGGACCAGAAGCTGGATGTGGTGAAAGGTTTATTCGTCTCCTGCTAGTAACATTCCCAGAGAGTGTTGCCGAAAGGAGGGTGTGGGGTCTGGCTGCTTGCTGCTCAAAAGCCAATAAACAGGCCAGATTGGTGGAAAGGAAAGTTTGCTTCATTTCAGATGTTGACAACTGGAGAGGGAGGGTGGCAGATGTCTGTCCAAAGGCTGACTCCCCCACCCCCACTGGCAACCAGTGGGCAAGAGCTTTTATAGACAGAAGGTGGGGGAACTATATGCAGAAACAGCACAGTCAGCTCTGACAGTCACCTTTCAAATTGGTCATCGGTGGTCCAACCAGCATCATCTTGATTGTTTTAGGTACAGTCAGTTCCAGGGTCCATTTGTTTCCATTTCTTTGAGCTCAGTTCTTGGAATTGTGGCAGCTTATGTCATGGCTATAGTTTGGTCATCATGTAGTTAACATCTTCAACCTGGGATTTCAGTATCTACAAGACAACTTAACAGGAGATGACTCAGAATATTATCTATAGCCCTTGAGAAAGAACTAAAGGTCCTCAACTATGCTTAATGAGTACATTACTGTTATTTGGTTTCTTTTGACTCTTTTCCTTTGTTTTAACTGTTTCTTACTTGTCTGATTAAACTTATTCTCTGACTACAGTTTTCCACAGACAAAAGGCTGGCAGATGATATGGGTGGGCTTGGGGCAAGGACCCTAATAGGGTCCTGCTCTGTTTTAAGAAGGGGGTCCTGTAAGCCAAGCTGGCAAAGGGTGCTGGTGGCCCTCAGACCCTGCACACTTAAAGAGGTCCTGCTACCCTGCACTTGTTTATTCTGTAGGTTGCATATCATGAGAGCTCTGGATTTACAAGAGAGCGGCACTACAGGCAAGGAAACATTTATCATCAAGCAGCGCTGCGTCAGCAGTTTGAGGTTTTCTGATGAAAGCAATGTTGGCATGTTAATCACAATCCTTTGACAAGCATAGGATTCCATCACGATGGAGAATCAATCGTGGCCTTCAGTGATGTGATGAATGTTGGGGCCAGAAATAGCCATGGAAGGCAGTGCATTTTATGTGCTCAATAAAGGCCCCACATGTTACCACAGGTCATCATTCTTCTTCTTCTTTTTTCTTTTTATTGGTTTCTTTGCTCTCTTATTTATTTATTTTATTTTTGACTGTGCTGGGTCTTCATTGCTGCTCAGGCTTTTCTCTAGTTGCGACAAGCCCCCAGAGGCTACTCTCCTGTGGCAGTGTATAGGCTTCTCATCGTGGTGGCTTCTCTTGTGTGGAGCACAGGCTCTAGGGCGCCCAAGCTTCCACGCTTGCAGCATGTGGGTTCAGCGGTTGCGGCTCCCAGGCTCTAAAGTGCTGGGTCAGTAGTTGTGGCCCATGCGCTTAGCTGCTCTGCAGCATGTGGGATCTTCCTGGATCAGGGTCGAACCTGTGTCTCCTGCATTGGCAAGTGGATTCTTTACCACTGAGCCAGTAGGGAAGCCCCATCATTCTTATTTATTGTGAACAGCCCCCATCTGGGAAACAGCTTGGTGTTCATGAGCTTGGGATATGTCTCAGCATGTGGAGGAATCTCCACGGGGTCAGAGGTCTGGACAGGCTGCAGAGCTCAAACAGTCCGTAAAAGAGCAAATGAATATCAAAAGGGTCAACCAGAAAATCAAAGAGAACACAAAGGTAAATAAGTCTGTCCACCCACATGAAAGCATATCAGATCAACAGGGGTGATGAGGACAAAGGTGAGGGCCAGAAGGGGAGATAAGAGCATTTGTACTCTGGTGGTGTGGTCTGTTGATATTCTCGGGCTCTCTGTAATTTACAAAAGGTGTTACTCTATTTTTAAGTCCCACAGACCAATGACAAGCCTCCTGTTAGTCCACTGTATGGGGCTCCTCCCTTTGTGCTCCTGATCAGAAGAATTAAAGGATGAACTTTGGAATCTAACAAACAAGGTTTCAAGCCCCACTGCAAGTGCTAATCACTTAGTTGGGTCCAACTGTTTGCAACCCCATGGACTGTAGCCCTCCAGGCTCCTCTGTCTGTGCAGTTCTCCAGGCAAGAACACTGGAGTGGGTTGCCATTCCCCTCTCCAGTGGATCTTCCCAATCCAGGGATAGAATTTGGGTCTCCTGTATTGCAGGCAGATTCTTATCTGTCTGAGCCACCAGGGCAGCCCCACTACTTCTCCTTATTAACTGGGCAACTTAATCTTCCAGAGCCTCAGTTTCCTCATCTGTAAAATGGGAGTTTTATAAGGATAACAGGAGATAATGCCTGTTTCTGATCATGCCTGGAAGAGTATACGTAGGAGAGATGCCAATAAATGGTGATTATTATTGTTGTTATTATTACCTCCATAGTTAAAAGTGACTTGGATTTTCTTTTGTTCCATTTTCAAGGGCTTTTCCCTTTCTTTGTCTTTTAGCCACCACCATTTTGGACTCCTTTTTCCTATTCTAACTACCTAACAGTTAAAAGTTATTTGATTGCATAAGAATTGTCTTTGGTGGGAATGTCTTCTAAATGACCACATGGATTGTGGCTTTTATTTCTTTGCCCTCTACTGTAAGCTCCTATTCACCAAAGAAAGTGAAAGAAAATGCAGATTTTATGGCAGGAAGTGAAGAAGAACTAAAGAGCTTCTTGATAAAAGTGAAAGAGGAGAGTGAAAAAGTTGGCTTAAAACTCAACATTCAGAAAACTAAGATTATGGCATCCGACCCCATCACTTCATGGCAAATAGATGGGGAAACAGTGGCTGATTTTATTTTTCTGGGCTCCAAAATCACTGCAGATGGTGATTGCAGCTATGAAATTAAAAGACGCTTACTCCTTGGAAGAAAAGTTATGACCAACCTGGACAGCATATTGAAAAGCAGAGACATTACTTTGCCAACAAAGGTCTGTCTGGTCAAGGCTATGGTTTTTCCAGTGGTCATGTATGGATGTGAGAGTTGGACTATAAAGAGAGCTGAGTGCCGAAGAATGGATGCTTTTGAACTGTGGTGTTGGAGAAGACTCTTGAGAGTCCCTTGGACTGCAAGGAGATCCACCCAGTCCATCCTAAAGGAGGTCAGTCCTGGGTGTTCATTGGAAGGACTGATGTTGAAGCTGAAACTCCAATACTTTGGCCACCTGATGCGAAGAGCTGACTCATTTGAAAGACTCTGATGCTGGGAAAGATTGAGAGCAGGAGAAGGGGACGACAGAGGATGAGATGGTTGGATGGCATCACCGACTCGATGGACATGGGTTTGGGTGGACTCCTGGAGTTGGCGATGGACAGGGAGGCCTGGAGTGCTGCAGTTCATGGGGTCGCAAAGAGTCGGACACGACTGAGCGACTGAACTGAACTGAACTGATGGCAGGACAAGAATAATTTAGACATAAAATTTTTTTCTGTGACTTTCAGCCTCCTCTCCCCCAACACTGTGCACTGTGTATCTGCATTAGACATGGAACAAACCCCCATCAGCAGAAATACCTGCTCAACCATAAAGAACAACATTCTTCTCACATCAACAAGACAACTCCTTAAAAGAAAACCTTGACCTTGTAAGGGGCCATGATGAACCATGATGACTCACTAGATTGTGTAAACTGTTGATAAGACATCATTTAATATACAGCCCTCTGTCTCAAAAAGTGTAACTGTGTCTAGACCTCTAATCAGTAGGACAGTTCTCAGAATTTTCTGAGAGACTGTTTCTGGATTACAGTCCTCACTTTGACTCGAATAAGATTTTGCATTTCTGGGACTTCCATGGTGGACAAACCCAGACAATGTACTGAAAACCAGAGGCATTACTTTGCCAACAAAGGTCTGTATAGTTTTTCTACTAGTCAAGTACAGATGTGAGAGTTGGACCATAAAGTAGGCTGAGCGCCAAAGAATTGATGCTTTCGAACTGTGGTGATGGAAAAGACTCTTGAGAGTCCCTCAGACAGCGAGGAGATCAAACCAGTCAATCCTAAAGGAAATCAACCCTGAATATTCACTGGAAGGATTGACACTGAAGCTCCAATACTTTGGTCACCTGATGGGAAGAGATGACTCACTGGAAAAGACCCTGATGCTGGGAAAGATTCAGGACAGGAGGAGAAGGGAGCAAGAGAGAACGAGATGGTTGGATGGCATCACTGGCATCACTGACTCAATGGACGTGAGTTTGAGCAAACTTCGGGAGATAGTGAAGGACAGTGGAGCCTGGAGTGTTGCAGTCCATGGGGTCACAAAGAGTCGTACATGACTGAGAGAGGGAACAACAATATGCTTAAGTACACTTAAAAGCATAGTTTTAAAACATCTGGGAAATACTCATCAAGCTATTCATAGTAGCTAGTTCTACAGAAGTGAAGCGGGATCTGACTTTTTATTTTAGACAACTCGGTACTTTTTTTTCAGATAGCAAGCATGAAATACCTAAAGAATAAATGATGTAACAAACCACAAGCAGTCTCTGTAGCTCAAGGAATTACTGTGTTCTAGAGATTAAGACGGAGAAGGCGATAGCACCCCACTCCAGTACTCTTGCCTGGAAAATCCCATGGACGGAGGAGCCTGGTAGGCTGCAGTCCATGGGGTCGAGAAGAGTTGGACACGACTGAGCGACTTCACTTTCCCTTTTCACTTTCATGCATTGGAGAAGGAAATGGCAACCCACTCCAGTGTTCTTGCCTGGAGAATCCCAGGGATGGGGGAGCCTGGGGGGCTGCCATCTATGGGGTCACAGAGTCGGACATGACTGAAGCGACTTAGCAGCAGCAGCAGCATCAGGGATTAAGAAAGATTCTAAACATCAAGGGTAATGTGGATGTAGATAGTAATGTGGATGTGGATGTCAAGGTTCCTTCCTTCTATCTCAAAACCATCTCTCTTAATTACCTATAATTTTCCCCCACATTTTATCTTTATTCCCTAGTTTCTCAGCTGGTTAAACACCTGAAAGTGTGTTTGGTGCTTGAAATTTGCCCATAGCTATGGTTTTACACACACACACATGGACACCCCTGGGCACCATGAAATCTTCTCCAAAGAAATAAAATATAAATACATTGCTAAGGAGAAATAAAGAGGAAGCAGTGTTGGGGTTGGGAGAGGGCAGGGTTAACAGGACACACTGGACGTGCTGAGATGTCCCCAGGGTCAGAATCTTAAGATTAAAAACAAATGGAACAGGTCGTACTGAAGTCACCTAGATTCTATTTGTCTTTGCTGTCCTGAGCTGCCACTGCCTTCTCCTCCTCCTCCTTTTCCTCCTACAAAAAGGTGAAGGTCATAATCCCTTCCCTGAGAAGAAAAACACAGCTTTTGATTTGAGTTTCCACCAGACTTGGCGAGTTCCCAGGACAGAACAGTACATGTTGGCTAACGGTTCAAAGAGCTGGATCTCAACGTGGCGTTTGTCTAAGCTACATTTCGAGGTGCTCCGAAGAACTTGAGGTGGGAGGGCTGGGGACAGGAGTCTGGACACCTGAGAGCTCACAGACGCCACCTGCAGGCTGGAGAGAGGTGGCAGCTGTGGTAGGGAGACAGGAGGGTGGTGGTGGTGGTGCAGGGTAGGTAAAGGGTGGGAAAGAGGGGCTCCCAGTGCCTGCATGCATGCTGAGTCACTCAGTCGTGTCCAACTCTTTGCAACCCTATGATGGTAGCCCGCCAGGCTCCTCTGTCCATGGGATTCTCCAGGCAAGAATACTGGAGTGCGTTGCCTTGCCCTCCTCCAGGGGATCTTCCTGACCCAGGGTTCAAACCTGAGTCTCTTACATCTCCTGCACTGGCAGGCAGGTTCTTTACCTCTAGTGCCACATGGGAAGCCCAGGGCTCCCAGTGCCCACCCCTGAATCAAAGACTTGCTTTATGTTGTGTTTTATTTATTGGCCTGAATTCAGCTTATCTTTAAAGCTATCACCTGGATGAAAACTATCCAACCAGACCCACCTTTTTCAAATAAGAAAACTGAGTGTAGAGACAGAAGCATACAGGGCTTGTCCATTTCCTCACTGAGCAGGGAGTATACAGGCTGGAGGGACTCATCAGCCACCATGGTTTCTCCTTAAGACCCAGCTTGGGGCGCATCCTACCAGGCCCAGATACGAATTCACTCAGTCTGGTCTTCTAGTAGTCAGATCACTAATTTGAATATAGAACACTTCCCTGCCAAGAAGCTTTGTCCTTAAGAACAAAGCCAGCCCCAAACAGTGACCACAGAACAATAAAGGTACTGATTTTTTCCACAATGACTGTAATAACCTTTGAAACAAAAATCATTGCTCTACAATGGCTGCTATTAGTAAGCATCGTTCCCCCTCCCCTGAGGTCACTCTGACCTTGAGCTTATCCTGGGTTGCCCCTCCCCTCCCTGCTTGGATGCACAGGATGCACAGATAAAGTCCAAATTCCCTCTGAGTGTGGCTGAAGAGGAGGTGTGAGGGCTTTGAAGACAAACAAGGCAAGGTCAGCATCCTGACCCAGTCGAGGATCTGGTCTCTGGCCACTGAGAAAGACTCCTCGAGCCAGCTCAGCTGAAGAGATGGGAGAGAAGGCCACGTGATGATGCAAACAGAACTACCTGGCCCAATAGGCACCCAAACAGCAGGAGTTGCAACCCAAGCGTCCATCAAGGGAAGAATGCATGAGCCAAATACACAATGGGATACTGCATGCGTGTGCGCATGTTCAGTTGTGTCTCCCTCTGGAACCCCACGGACTGTAGTCTGCCAGGCTCCTCTGTCCACGGAATTTCCCAGGCAAGGATACTGGAGTGGGTTGCCATTTCTAACTCCAGGGGATCTTCCTGATCCAGGAGACGTGGGTTAGATCCTTGGGTCAGGAAGATCCTCTGGAGAAGGGAATGGCAACCCACTCCAGTTTCCTTGCCTGGGAAATCTGATGGACAGAGGAGCCTGACAGGCTATAGTCCATAGGGTTGCAAACAGTCGGATACAACTTAGTGACTGAGCACACACATGCACACGCGCGCACACAAACACACACACATGAGTAGCAGACAGGCAAAGGCTGGATGATAGATGTGGTGAGATGCTGTCATGATCTTTATCAATAGACTCGATCCATCCTTCTCTCTTTGGAGTGTTAGGGAGCATTTTTATCCTTTCTGGAATTACCCAGACATAGCTGGGCATCAGAGTGCAGAGCCCACAAACGGAGAAGGATCAGATGAGGGCAGCTTCAGGGGGACAGGCCGGCTGGACGATGTTGCTTTCAGGGAATCCAGGGACAGGTAGAAAGCAGCCACATGGATCACACAGCACCCAAACCCTGGGAGGCAACTCTGAAAGGCATCCTAGGCTTTGAGGCACACAGGTGATACCTAGAAGCCTCCCACATCTCTCAAAGGACATCTGCAGGGGCTCCATCTTTTAGGCTCCAGTGCTGTCTGTAACTACAAACATCACTCCTCAGTACACAGAAATATCAGGTCCCAGGCAGGAAGCCAGGAGGTGTTCACAACTAGAGGTGAGTTTCACCAGCTGCTTAGCCAGAGAACTAAGAAGAGGTGGCTCCAAACGAATGCTCAAGCCCCCTGCTTCCCCATTTCAGAGAAGCAGGAGAACCCCATCCACCACACTGCTGTTCCATCAACACCCCAAATACACACACACACACACACACACATGCAGAATTGCCATCACTCAGGAAGGACCAGCTGAGCTCAGCTTCACCTAAGCCTTCTTGTGAAACACCTTTCTCACTGAAGCCACAGAAAACTCAAGAGGGCAGACACAGATCAGACCATCAGGGAGAAGGAGGGAGGAAGGAGAAAGAACAAAACCCTCGGTGGGCTGGCAGGGCCCTGAACTTACTGGTTCCTGGAAGTAGAGCTGGTAATTGAAGGTGGGGGTGGCCTTGATGATCTCCATGGTGGACACTTTGGGATTTGACGGCATGAAGGGAGTATTCAAACTGGCCACTGCCCTGTGGGAAGAAGAGGTGTCAAGACACAGACCCCATAAGAAGACAGTCTGCAAGGACCAGAAAGGATCTTATGTATCAAAATGTAGATCGGAGTGGGGGAGTGCCACATACATGATCTCACTTCAGCAGTGCATAGACAACAGGACCTAAAACTAAACCACCCTTCTTGACTTTCCAGTCCAATGTTTTTTTTTTTAATTTAATTTTTATTTATTTTATATACCCCAATACAAAACCAAAGACATTTTTTATTGAGGTATGACCAATTAACAATGTTGCGGTAGTGTCAGGTGGACAGCAAAGGGGCTCAGCCTTACATATACAGGCATCCGTTTTCCCCCAAATTCCCCTCCCATCCAGGCTGCTGCATAACATTGAGCAGAGTTCCCTGTGCTGTACAGTAGGTTCTTGTTGGTTATACATTTTAAATATAGCAGTGTGTACACGACCTTCCCAAAGTTCCTAACTATCCCTTCTCCCCAGCAACCATAACTGCAGTATTTCTCACCTACTTGCCTTCGACAAAGACATGCACACAAGCATGCCCTCATGTATGTTACATGCAGTATATCTATCTTGATTAGAATAAGTGCATAGCATAATCTTTCTCTAGATTTTAAAAACACAGTCATATTTCCTTCCTTCCTTCACTCACTGTTTCCTCTGTGTTGAGTGCAATTCCATGCCACATACTAGGGGAGAGAAAACATAAAACCAATACTCCAGGAGATTACTATGGTCTAATAGGAAGCCTAGACAGATACATGCATGTGTGCTCAGTCATGTCTGACTCTTTGCAATCCCATGGACTGTAGCCAGCCAGGCTCCTCTGTCCATGGGAGTTCCCAGGGAGGAATATTGGAGTGGGTTGCCATTTTCTTCTTCAGGGAATCTTCCTCACCCAGGGATCAAACCTGGGTCTCCTGCATTGCAGGCAGATTCTTTACCAACTGAATTACTAGGCTTCCCATAGGAATAAAAGAGAGCGTGAATTTGAAAGACCCCATGAATGCAGAACTAACAGAAGTTGGCCAGGAATACAGTTAGCTTGACTGGTTGTCAAGAATTCCATATCCCACTCTTACCTTGGGGAAACTTCCTATGAAAGAAACAGATATATAGGGGATTCTCTTGGTGGTCCACTGGTTAAAGCTCTGTGCTTCCAATGCAAGGGGTGTGGGTGTGACCCCTGGTCAGGGAGCTAACAACCCACATGCCACTAGACATGACCCACGCCCGCCAAATAAACAGTTAAAAAAAATCCCATTAAAAAAACCAGATATATGAAATTATTAAAAAACAGATATATAAAAAATATACATATTTTATATATAAAATAGGAGCAATGGGATAATCAGGGCAAAAGAAATAATCAGAGGAAAGACTGGTAAGGCTTACTCCATACCAGCCAATAGAAATATAATTCAAACCATACATGATTAAAATTTTCTAGTAGCCTGCAGTGCAGGAGACCTGGGTTCAATTCCTGGGTTGGGAAGATTCCCCTGGAGGAGGGGATGGCAACCCACTCCAATATTCTTGCCTGGAGAATCCCCATGGATATAGGAGCCTGGCAGGCTACAGTCCACAGGGTCACAAAGAATTGGACATGAATGACTAACTAAGCACAGCACAGTAGCCAAATTAAAACCAGTAAAGAGGAATATGTGAGGTTAATTTTAAACATTATTTAATATTAATTAATTTGATATTAATTTTAATTTAATGTTAACTGAAACGTTAATATTTAACCTAATATATCAAAATATTAATAATTTTAATATGTAATCAATATTAAGAATTATTAAGAAGCTATTTTACATTCTTTTTTTCATACTAAATCTTTGGAATCTGGAAGGCATTTTCTACTTATAGTAATCTCAATTCAAACTGGCCACATTTCAAAGGTTCAATAGCCATGATTAGTGCAAGTTATGGTACAAATCTCATTGGAAAAGACTCTGATGCTGGGAGGGATTGGGGGCAGGAGGAGAAGGGGACGACAGAGGATGAGATGGCTGGATGGCATCTCTGACTCGATGGACGTGAGTCTCGGTGAACTCTGGGAGTTGGTGATGGACAGGGAGGCCTGGCGTGCTGCAATTCATGGGGTCGCAAAGAGTCGGACATGACTGAGCAACTGATCTGATATGATGGTACAAATAAGTTATATTTATGCCTATAGGTTTCTAATGATACCATAGTGAACCCATTTTAAGTGCTATTTAAGTCACAAGTCAAGAAACTATAACTTTTACTAAATACTTTGGACAGAATGGGGTTTTCTTTTTAATCACCTTGACACACTATTTATTCCATATTAAAAAACCATCACTAAATGAGATGATAGCACGTAAATACTTAAAGACTACTTAGTACATATAAACTGCATTAAGATTAGGAAAAGCTGAACCATAGCCTCCTGGCAGCAGCATCTTTAGAAAGGATATAAAACAAACAAGGGAGTACATCCTTATTTTAAATAGGTCCTCAAAGCTTATTTGAGTAGAATGGCAAAACCATGATTCAAAGAAATATTCCACATCAAATGTTACCTTTTCTTTTTCCTTCACTCATTGTCTGAATAGAAAGGCAGAGATCAGTGCTATCAACAATATTTTTTAATAAAAGATGCTCCCAGACCCAGAGATGCGCAGTCCTATTCTCTGGAGACCCAGAGATGTGAGACCCTGAGAGGGTCTCAGCTCCCTTACAACCTCCCAGGAATAAGGTAACAGGGCTGATTTGATGAGAGCAGATGGAGGAGAAGCTACTACCCCAGAACCAACAGCAGACACGGTGGAAACAGCACAGGGAGAAAAGAAACAGGAAACCAGAGCACGCCTGCGTGTCTCAGATCTGATGTTATTATGCACAAAATTTCACTTGGCTCATGTTAAATCTTTTAAAATTCTCACAGGAGAGAAAGAGACAAAGAGAGAGAGACTAAGTTTAATAGAACAGCAATGTGGAGACCATATGTTGTTGCTCTATTTCTTTTTGTTCCCTTCAAGAAGCATCCAGGGACTTCCCTGGTGACCCAGTGGTTAAGAGTCTGCTTTCCAATGCAGGGTCTGTGGGTTCAATCCCTGGTCGGGGAACTAGGACCCCACGTGCTGAGGGCAACTAAGTCACAACTAAGGCCCGGTGCAGTCCAATAAATAAAAAAAGAAGAAGAAGAAGCCCCTAACACGGTCTGCAGAGTAACTTTTTGGTGAAACTGATTCTTGAGAGCTGATTTCTTACCTTGCTTTTGAATGAGAGAGAGAAAACAGAGAGAGAAGCTAAAGAGATCAGAAGAACAGAGCACAAAAACTTAAAAACTATTTTAGGAAATGTTTGATTTTTTTCTGGTCTTTGAGATCACCCAACCGTTTGAACTGGGGTTGAACTGAGCATAAACATTTTTAAAATTTCTCAAGTGTTTCCATTTGTATAAAGTCTGCCAAACAAAAAGTAATTGGGTTAGTTAGGGAAACACAGAGGACTCCTAAGGATAATGTTTTAGTTAATTTGCTAAGATAGAAGGCTGAAATGGGAGGTCAGACAGGCTTTAACTGCAGTTACCAACTCAAGTGGTGTGTGGCCACAAAGACCATCTGACCCTCCAGGTTCAAAACAGGTCATCTGAAAGCTCCCATGGGTGCCCTGAAATGCCATTCTCAAAACGATTATGAGTGATGTGATCATGATCATGAAATATCACTCCAACCTGACTTCTGTACAGCATTTTGCAGGGGAAGTAGCCATGTGTGTGTGTATGTGTTCAGTCATTTAGTTGTGCCAGCTCTTTGCAACCCCCTGGACTATAGCCCTCCAGGCTCCTCTGTCCATGGGATTCTCCAGACAAGAATACTGGGGTGGGTTGCCATTTCTTCCCCCAGGGGATCTTGCCAGCCCAGGGACTGAACCTGTGTCTCCTGCAGCTCCTATATTATCAGGCAGATTCTCTACCACAGAGCCACCTGGGAAGCCCTGGAAGAGTTGGGCAGGAGTGGCAATCACCACTTTGTGGTTGAAGAAACCAGGGCCTAATGTGTGAAGTGAGTTGTCACACAGCCAGTTTAGGGCAAAATCGAAAGCTGCATTTTCTGACTCCAACCAGGGCTAAAGTCTTTCCTGGTCCTCAATTCTATGAAGCTGACATCCCTGCTACCTCACCCACTCCCCTCAAAGCCCACCCTCATTGTCCTGCATTCTGGCTACTAGGGTGCTGCATTATTCCCTGCATTACTGGTGACTGGGACAGGCCTGGTGCCTAAGACATTAGCTCATTAAACTGTCCCTATTAAGAAATGGAATATTTTCTGCCATATCAGTAAACAAAGGATGTCGCAGTCATCAGCAACTGCAGCCCTCCAAAGTGAGCAGGTAAGCCCTGACGGAACTCAGGAAAGAAAGAATACCTACCATCTAGGAGCCATCAGACTGAAGCCACTCCCTAAGTTGAGCCCTGAGAAAACTCAGGATGTAAAAACATAGCATGCTGGCCTCAGACAGCTGAAGTGCACGTCAAAGGAATGGTTTCAGTGAGCCCAGACTCTTGCATCTTCCCATACATGGGAAGCATCTTTCCTTACATGGGAAAGTGCTCAATTCCCTTAACTTGAGATATCTCGTTTTCTTTAATTAACAATCAACTTAAAAAAAATTATTGGAAGATACTTGCTTGACAATATGATGCTGGTTTCTGCCATACATCTGCCATCTGCTGCAAAACTGCTATACAACCTGGCCCCCGCTCACCTCCTCAGAGCAGTTTCTCAGAGCTATCTGAGACACTGTCTCCAGGCTGCAGTCCTCACTTTGCTGCAAATAAAACTTACAACACTCAAGTTATGAAAAATTTTTTCAATTCTACTCACACACCAGTGAGCTAAGGGAATAAGGTTTTACCTTCTCAGATAACAACCTACCATTTTCAAGATGTTTTCTGGAACTCAAGACCTGAGAAAGGATTTTAGGGAATTCAAGTCCGGTCTGACCCAAACTCTTGATGCCCATTGCCTAATTACCTCACTCTCTCGGGGTGGAAGAGAGCGATGGTCCACACCAGCATGCCGCCCCAGTCGTGGCCAATGAACACAGCCTGAGAGATGCCCTAGGAGGACAAAGAAAGGGGAAGAGTGTGAGCAGGTTCCTGGGATGGGGGATAGGTGCTGAGAGCTGAAGGCCTGGTTCTCCCTTGAGGTCCAACCATAGCAACTACTTCCAATGTCCACTGTCTTGAAACCTCTGTCCCCACGTGTGGGCCCCACAGACCTGCCACACAAACAATTGGCCTTTTAAATCTTCTTGGAAGACTGAGGCCACTGGCCATGAATTCCCTCTCTACCTTCTCTCCAATCAAAATTTTTTTCACCTTCTTTCCTCCTATTTGTCTTAAAGTTAAAATGACTCCCCTCCCCTCCTGTGCTCATCTCACACTGAGTGGTTATTATTCTGTTCCCCATTCTTTTGGGATCTTCTCTCCCCTAAGTAGCCAGGAGAGCCTCAAAAGCATCTTATATCTCCTGATTTCTCCCTGGAACTTCCTCTTCTCTGCTGCTGTAACCACGAATGACCACACTCCCTTCCATGGAAGACCTACTGTGTCACAGGCTCTTTGTCTTCTAACGCACATTTTGCAAATGAAAGATGGTTCACAGTGGTCAAGAGACTTGCCCATGCTGCACGGATGATAAGTGGTGGAGGTCCCAGGTGGAGGTCAGACCCAGGTCCCCCAGCCTAAGGACTTCCCAGGTGGTGCTAGTGGTAAAGAATCCACCTGACAATGCAGGAGACATAAGAGATGCTTCCCTGGGTCAGGAAGATCCCCTGAAGGAGGGCATGGCAACCCACTCCAGTATTCTTGCCTGGAAAATCCCATGGACAGAGGACCCTGGTGGGCTAGTCCATAGTGTTGCAAAGAGTTGGACACTACCAAAGTGACTTAGCATGCACACAGCCCCCAACCTAAAATTGGGCTCCCTCCTCTATCCTACCTACTGATCACATTTAGGGCCTTCAGATCCTTCCCAGCCTCACTGGAAGGAAGTGGGCAGGACACAATCATTAAAAGAATGATACAACCATTAAGATCAGGATATCACAAAAATCTGTTAGAATGTACTAGGCCCAAGATGGCAAAGGTTCGACCTCCAATAGACCTTGAGCCTCATTATACACTCAAACATTCTAAACCACGTTAAATGAAGGCATTAGATTTTAAATATTTCAAAAGGGGTGTAACTTTTAAAAAGTTGTGTAATATTGTTGTTCAGTTGCTAAGTCATGTCCAACTCTTTTGTGACCCCATGGGCTGTAGCCTGCCAGACTCCTCTGTCCATGGGATTTCCCAGGCAAGAATACTGGAGTAGACTGTCATTTTCCTTCTCCAGGGGATCTTTCTGACTCAGGGGTCAAACCCACATCCCCTGCATTGGCAGGCGGATCCCTTACCACGGAGCCACCTGGGAAGCACTGTGGGAATATTAGGATATTTTCCAAACTTCTTAACTTGGCACTAAGCCTCTCCACCTGGCTTAAAGCCAACAAAGATATCCTATCCTTCGGAAGATGCTTTTCATAAAACAAGAAGCAAAACAAATTCATCTGTGTATTCTCCAAACCTGTCTTTGTGGTCCCTTCCCACCCACCACCCCCACTTCCCTGGCCTGTGCCACTCCCTTGAGAGCTCTGACAGATGACATCTTCTAGGATTATATCTTTTCTTTAACTGCCCAGCCCCAAACAGAATTCTCCAAAGAGATCAGTTCAAGATAATTAACTTACCAACTTATCCAGGAAGGTGATCATGTCCTAAGAAAGAAAGCACACAGCAAAATCAGAACTGTAGCCATCCAACTCAGCAGTTTGAAGATAGAATTACTGTGTTTGCCTTTTTTACAGTCTGAATTGTGTCCTCCCCAACCACAATCCCATCCCCAAATTCCCCTAACCCAGAATATGGCTGTATTAAATATCTGAAAGTAGAGTCATTTAAAAAGTGATGAAGTTAAATGGGATCATTAGGATGAGCCTTAATCCAATATAAAAGGGAAAACAACTATGGCTTCCTGTTTCTCAGCCCCGCTCCTCCAAAAAGACTCCCAGGTAACTTGTCACACCATCTCTGCCTGAGCCAACACAAAGGGCCTCTGCTCAGTACAGTAAGTCTACAGAGCTGCATATACGGAGCCCATAAGGGTGGGGCCCTGGGCCAGTAAGATTAGTGTTCTTATAAGAATAGCCCCAGAGTTGTTCTCTCTCCCTGCCATGTGAAGACACAGCAAGACGGCAGTCACCTGCAGGCCAGGGGGTCCCTCACGAGAACTTGAGCCTACTGGAACCAGATCCCAGACTTTCAGCCTCAAGAAAGAGGAGAAATACATTTCTGTGGTTTAAGCCCTCTGGTCTGTGGTGTCTTGTCATGTAAGCTCGAGCCGACTAATGCATACACTAATGGGGAATTTAGCTGAGAGATTCCCAGAAACTCCATGACGTGCAAAGTGGCAGCACCCATGAGGTTCCCGATGAGGAACCAACAGACTGTCTGATGTAAGAGCATCTCCAAGGGGTGAAGGGTGCAGAACTGTGGTCCAGCTACAGTGACTGGGGTGAACTGAGTCCCCCATCAGCAAGAAAAGTGATTAAGGAGGAATG
Organism: Bos indicus x Bos taurus; assembly: GCF_003369695.1. NCBI lineage: Eukaryota > Metazoa > Chordata > Mammalia > Artiodactyla > Bovidae > Bos > Bos indicus x Bos taurus. Next base: position 74,600,939 of record NC_040083.1, on the reverse strand, counting down.
TGGGAAATGAAATAAACACAGGAACCCCTTTACCTTCTCCTCCTAGCTGATACTGTCCATACCACTCCCTCAGCACTAAAGTTTTATTCATAGCATCTCTCCACTTCCTTCTTTCTTTATCATTCCCTTAATTTATGGGTTCTCAGACTGGTTCCTCAGACTTGCCTGAGCACGGGCACTGTTTGCCGAGTCCACAACTCTGCTTTGGAAGCAACTCAGAGCATGGGCTTTGCTTTTTGGCAACTTACAGAGGCTGTTCACAGGCTAGAGTGAAGTCAGGGTCACTAATTCCAGGGCAGCCAGAATCCTGTGCTGTTCCTGGGACCACTTCATTTCTAACAAGAAACAGCATCATTCTCACAGTTCCCTGAAGGATCTCTGGTCCTGGGGAAATCATTTCCAGAAGGAAGGTCCTGGATCCATACATATTCTCAGGGGTCTACCCAGATAACTATCCACTGGAAAACTCACTAAGTGTACTTTTTCTGTATGACAGGTAGGCTTATACCTGGGCAGGCCACAGTCCCCTCATCCTGCCAGTAATAAGCATTTGTAATTTTAGCATAATCAGTGGCATCACCAGTTTCCAGGCCACACAGGAGGCTGTTTCTTCCTCCCGGTCCCTCCAGCCTTTGCTTTTGCTCTAGGGCTGATGGAGGTTTGGGAGCAAGCTCTGAGATGAGGGTCCCCCTCCTAATGGTGCTTATGCCTTAGAATAGGAAGACCACTGCAGTCTCCAGTCCACACACCCACTCCCAGGGTCTGACCAAAAATGTCTTTACCAAAATAAAGTGATTTTTTAAAATTCTCAGGATAGAAAGTTGATATGGTGGAGTAGTTAAGAGCAGGAGCAGGGGAGCTACTATAGAATTCAAACCTGGCTCTAAAACTGTTGACCTCAGGCAAATTATATGACTCCTTGTACTCAATTTCCTTTTCCATCAAACACTTAGAAAAATACTTGATATACAGGGTGTGCGTGCATGCTGAGTTGCTTCAGTCATGACTCTTTGCAACCCTATGGACTATAGCCTGCCAGGCTCCTCTGTCCATGGGATTCTCCAGGCAAGAATACTGGAGTGGGTTGCTATGTCCTTCTCCAGGGAAACTTCCCAACCCTGAATTCCAACCAGCATCTCTTACGTCGCCAGCTTTGGCAGGCAGGTTCTTTGCCACTAGCACCACCTGGGAAAACCTACTTGATATACAGTAAATGTTGGCTATTATTTCAAAATATTTCAACCTTCAGAAAGAACTTATACCCAAATGTTGTGAAATGCTGCATTCTTAGGACTTAAATCACACTTCTGTCTTTTATCAATGAAAACACAGGATGGAAAATAAGTTACAGATGTTACCCAAAGACCCTTCTTACCTTGCTTAACACTTCCAAGGAATATTCTTCTATTTCTGCAATTATAAATAAAAGAAACATTTAATTTAATTTAATTTGTGTGATTAAAAATTCAGTTCAGTTCAGTCTCTCAGTCATGTCCGACTCTTTGCAACCCCATGAATCGCAGCACGCCAGACCTCCCTGTCCATCACCCACTCCTGGAGTTTACCCAAACTCATGTCCATTGAGTTGGTGATGCCATCCAGCCACCTCATCCTCTGTCATCCCCTTCTCCTCCTGCCCCCAATCCCTCCCAGTTACCAACAAACTAAAAAGGCCCCTTAGCAAGAAAAAACGTATCTTATTACATGATTAGATTGATACAGTCCGTACAAGGGATTCAGGGAAGATTACAATAGAGATGAATGAAAATAAACACTTAAATAATTAAAGAAAATACCCTTAGACATCTTTCCTGAATATCTGGACTGAGTCCTTCCTTTTTTTTTTTTTAGTTCATCCAACAAGAAGCCATAACTTTATTAATGATAGAAACAGTACAAATTTCAAACCCAGCTGCAGTTACTCTTTTGAAACACCAAAAAAAGGTCCTCTTTTCAGATGGTTACATTGTTAATTCCATAATAGCATTTACAATATCATTACTGTTGTTCTTCAGGGCTCTGACTGCCTTTGCTCTGGACACATTTGCTTGTGACATGACCAATTCTATGTTCTTAACTTCCACACCTGTTTCATCAACCTCTTCCTCTTCACTCTCCTCTTGTACAGTTGGAGTCTGTGTGTTTTCTTGGATGTTTGAGACAGCTTCACCTTGAACTTTGAATTTCTCAGCAGCTGCTAACTGTGCTTGCTGAGATAAATCCTCAGTCTTGGCTTCCCCCAAAACAATGTAGGTATCTGAACCTGGGCTCTTGTACACATCTGGTTTTGTGATGACAAAAAGGATATTCTTAGATTTCCGGATAGTGACTCTAGTAACCCCTGTAACCTGTCGAAGACCCAGTTTGGACATAGCCTTCCGTGCCTTCTTTTCACTCCGGCTCTGTTTTGCTTTACTGACTGGTTCTTCATCGATTTCAGCTGCTGCTGCCAGCTGAGCTTGTTGTGTGGTTGCCTGTGTAGAATCCTGTTCCTCAAGTTCTGGGACTGATTCATCACTATCAGATTCTGTTCCAGACCCTGTCTCAGCCTGGGGCTGTGGCCAACTCCTGCTCTGTAGCAGGGACGGTGTCTGTGGCTTCACCAGGCATTTTGTGCGGGGAACGCGGAACCAAGATGGCGGCAGAAAGAGCTGAATCCTTCCTTTTATCTAAAATGCTTCTGTGTCATTCAAGAGGTAGTAAGCTGAGGCTGAGTTGACATGATGACATTTAGGGAACAATCATAGAGGCACACTCTTGCCATGATAGGCTGAGTGGCCTGGAGGTGGCCCCTGAGTGCCTAAGAGCCCCAGCCCATGTCAGCGGGTTTCCAACTCAGCATAGCAGGGCTGATGTGAATGTGGCTGCAGCAGCTCAGGAAAGGGGTGGTGAGCCACTGCCTGGGCTCACTAAGCTGCTAAGAGCATCCTTGACGACAGAGGGACCAGCAACTCTGCTGCACACCTGACTGCTTCTCATTCCCTCCTCCACATGGCATTCTTAAAGGTTGGGGGCTGAGGAACCCTCTGACACTGATAAAGACAATGCACTCTTGGGCAATCCAGTGCTTAAGACTTTGCCTTTCAATGCAGGGGGTGCAGGTTAGATATCTGGTCAGGGAGCCAAGATCCCACATGCCTTGTGGCCAAAAAACCAAAAACATAAAACAGAAGCAGTGTTGTAACAAATTCAACAAAGACTTTAAAAATTGCCCTAATTAAAAAAATATCTTAAAAATATAATGGATTCCTCCCTTCCCAGGGGAAATGCTCATAAACCCACATGTGGTCTCAAGGGTTCACAGGCCCTGACATCCTCGGATGGGCTCCCACTAGGGCCCATAGATGCCGGGTTAAGTAAGAATCTGGCCTGCAAATTACGGTATGATTCAGCAATTCCACTTCTGGGTATATATGCCAAAGAACTGACAGGAGGGATGCAAAGAGATATTTGTACACCCGTGTTAATTGCAGCATTATTCACAATAGCCAAAAGGTGAAGCCATCCCAGTGTCCATCAATGGATGCATGTATAAACAAACTGTGGTCTATTCATACAACAAAATATTGTGTGTGTGTGTGTTCAGTCCCTCAGTGGTGTCCGACTCTTTGTAACCCTATGAACTGTAGCCCGCCAGGCTCCTCTGTCCATGGGATTATTCTGGAAAGAATACTAGAGTGGGCTGCCATGCCCTCATCTAGGAGATCTCCCCCACCCAAGAATCAAACCTGCATCTCCTGAGGCTCCTGCATTGTCAGGCATATTCTTTTATCACTGATCTACTGAGCCTCCCACAATGCAATATTATTCACCCTTAAAAAGGAAGGAAATTGTGATACAGGGTATAACATGGATGAACCCTGATGACATTATGCTAAGTGAAATAAGTCAATTACAAAAGGATAGATACTGTATGATCCACTTAGATGAGGTACCTGGTGAAGTTTATAGAATCAGAGAGCAGAAGGGAGCTTGATGGAAACTGAGGGGAGGGAGAACGGGGAGTCACTGGTTAATGGTCCAGAGATTCAGTTCTGCAAACTGAAAAAAGAAGCTGCTGCTGCTAAGTCGCTTCAGTCATGTCCGACTCTGTGCGACCCCAGAGACAGCACCAGGCTCCCCCGTCCCTGGGATTCTCCAGGCAAGAACACTGGAGTGGGTTGCCATTTCCTTCTCCAATGCATGAAAGTGGAAAGTGAAAGGGAAGTCGCTCAGTCATGTCCGACTCTTTGCGACCCCATGGACTTCGGCCTACCAGGCTCCTTCGTCCATGGGATTTTCCAGGCAAGAGTACTAGAGTGGGGTGCCATTGCCTTCTCTGAAAAAGAAGCTGCTGCTGCTGCTGCCAAGTCGCTTCAGTCGTGTCCGACTCTGTGCGACCCCATAGACGGCAGCCCACGAAGCTCCCTCGTTCCTGGGATTCTCCAGGCAAGAACACTGGAGTGGGTTGCCATTTCCTTCTCCAATGTAGGAAAGTGAAAAGTGAAAGTGAAGTTGCTGAGTCTTGTCGGACTCTTAGCGACCCCATGGACTGCGGGGTCCACCAGGCTCCTCCATCCATGGGATTTTCCAGGCAAGAGTACTGGAGTGGGGTGCCATTGCCTTCTCTGGAAAAAGCTAGATGGTACCAATTACACTTTATACCCTCACTGACTCACAGGAGACTCCCTTGGGGGCACAGACGGCTGAGTTTCTTATATTCATTCAGAGTATGAGGACCAGAGTCATCTGGGGCCCAAAGTGCACAGACATGGACACTGCAGGAACTGGGAGGGGATGGGGTAAGTCAGACCTCCTGGAAGGGCTGCCTGCTCTGACATGAGACCAGGGGAAGACAGTACAGTTGGAGAGCTCAGACAGTCAGAGGGCATGACTCACACAGAAACAGCTGTAAAACAGCTAACTCACCAGGAGGAGCAGATGACTCTCCGTAGCCTTTCATGTCCACAGCTAGGACCCGGAAACCTGCCTGGGCCAGAGCAGGGATCTAGAGCACAAACATTTCAGAACCCCTCTGGTGTGGTCTCATTAGTATTTTTTGGACACTCCCTCTTTGCTTCTTATAAATGGCTTGATTCTAAGTGCCACATGATACTACCTGGAATCCTTGCCATGGGGTTGGAATCTCACTGGGATGGGGCTGCCATGGATGGTGGTAGGGTTTGTACACTGCACCTACTGCGACACGAGAGAGAGTAGCTTTCCTAGTAAAGACCTTGCAGATTTTTATAATCACTACAGACACTTCCCAGCAGGTGGCATAAAGCATCTTGAGGAAGTCGACCTTTATGTAATCTGCAAAGAGATTATAGGAACTAGCAGAGCTCTGAGCTCTGAAGCCATCTCCAACCCCAATATTTCAGAGATATCACGGTCATCCTTGGGAGACGACGCTCCACAGCAAGGTGTCAGCTTCTTAACGATAGCCAAGGCTGGGTCACACTGTCTAGATGCTTCCCTCCCCTCACCTGACCGTGGTGTTTCTCCCAGTTTCCCTTACCTGATACCTCCAAGAGAACCAACTCTCAGGAAATCCATGGCAGAGGCACACGACAGGGCCAGAGCCCAGCTCCACAAAATGCAGACGCACCCCTGGCTGTAGAAGAGAGAGGGGAACAGGGAGTGATCACAGCCTGCAGGCCAGAGGGAACCAACACCTCTTCCCCAGACCACACGGCCATTTCAGTATGCTGCCAGATCACTTGCGCCTGGCCTGGCTTTCTCAGCGAAAACCCCCAATGTTAGAAGAAAATGTCTGAGAAGAGACAAATGGTCAAACTGTGCAACAGAAATAGGCAGCTTCACTGGAACAAGAAAAGCATGAAAAGAAGATCATAATGTCAATCCCAAAGAAAGGAAATGCCAAAGAATGCTCAAACTACCGCACAATTACACTCATCCACACGCTAGTAAAGTAATGTTCAAACCTCTCCAACCCAGGCTTCAGCAATACGTGAACCGTGAACTTCCAGATGTTCAAGCTGGTTTTAGAAAAGGCAGAGGAACCAGAGATCAAATTGCCAACATCCACTGGATCATCGAAAAAGCAAGAGAGTTCCAGAAAAACATCTATTTCTGCTTTATTGACTATGCCAAAGCCTTTGACTATGAGGATCACAAAAAACTGTGGAAAATTCTGAAAGAGATGGGAATACTAGAGTACCTGACCTGCCTCTTGAGAAACCTGTCAGGAAGCAACAGTTAGAACTGGACGTGGAACAACAGACTGGTTCCAAATAGGAAAAGAAGTACGTCAAGGCTGTATATTGTTACCATGCTTATTTAACTTATATGCAGAGTACATCATGAGAAACGCTGGGCTGGATGAAGCACAAGCTGGAATCAAGATTGCAGGGAGAAAAATCAATAACCTCAGATATGCAGATAACACCACCTTTATGGCAGAAAATGAAGAAGAACTAAAGAGCCTCTTGATGAAAGTGAGACAGGAGAGTGAAAAATTTGGCTTAAAGCTCAACATTCAGAAAACTAAGATCATGGCATCTGGTCCCATCACTTCATGGCAAATAGATGGGGAAACAGTGGCTGATTTTATTTTTCTAGGCTCCAAAATCACTGCAGATGGTGATTGCAGCCATGAAATTAAAAGACACTTACTCCTTGGAAGAAAAGTTATGACCAACCTAGACAGCATATTCAAAAGCAGAGACATTACTTTGCCAACAAAGGTCCGTCTAGTCAAGGCTAAGATTTTTCCAGTAGTCATGTATGGATGTGAGAGTTGGAATATAAGGAAAGCTGAGGGCCGAAGAATTGATGCTTTTGAACTGTGGTGTTGGAGAAGACTCTTGAGAGTCCCTTGGACTGCAAGGAGATCCACCCAGTCCATCCTAAAGGAGGTCAGTCCTGGGTGTTCATTGGAGGGACTGATGTTGAAGTTGAAACTCCAATACTTTGGCCACCTGATGTGAAGAGCTAACTCATTTGAAAAGACCCTGATGCTGGGAAAGATGGACGGCAGGAGGAAAAGGGCACAACAGAGGATGAGATGGTTGGATGGCGTCACTGACTCAATGGACATGAGTTTGGGTAGGCTCCAGGAGTTGGTGATGGACAGGGAGGCCTGGCCTGCGGTGGCTAATGGGGTCGCAAAGAGTTGGACATGACTGAGTGACTGAACTGAACTGAATTGAAGTGAACGTTGGAAAACAAACTGATTTTGCTTTCCTCCCTAAAAGGCCCTCATATCCTGTCAGGGTTTCTGGTACCATATGTATTGCATATTTTAAACTAGGGGCTGGGGCTTTCCTGGTGGTCTAGTGCTTAACAATCCTACTTGCAATGCAAGGGACACCAGCTCCATCCGAGGTTGGGAGGATCCCACATGCCACGGGGCAACTAAACCCGTGCACCACAACTAATGAGCCTGCACTCTGGAGCCCAAGAGCTGCAGCTACTGAAGGCCGTGCACCCTAGAGCCCATGCTCTGCAATAAGAGAAGCCATGGCAACAAGAAGCCTGAGCACCACAACTACAGAGTAGCCCCCTGCTTGCTGCAACTAAAGAAAGCCCTCGAACCGCAACAAAGACCCAGCATAAACAAAAATGAAATCAATTAATTAATTAAAAATAAAGTAAACTGGGGGCTGCTCTCGTGCAGGGCATAATATTCAGATGAAGGTGCAGAACACCGTGATTGTTACGTTAAAAGCCGTTTGTCTCTTGAATATGAATTTTTTTCCCCAGCTCTGTTATACTTCTGGTCTTTGGTGGACTACACAGGTGTGCCTAAGACTGCTCGGGCTGAAAATCCACCTTCTTCTCTACTCCTTGGCTTCTGCTGACATTTTCCAGGCCTCTCCCAACCTCGCTGCAGTGGGTTTGGCCGTGTGACTTAGCCAGTGCTGCCTGAGTGCAAGAGCCCTGAGTTCCATCTGGGCCATAAACCTCTCTCGCACCTGGTTCCCCCTCGCTTTTTCTATCTGTACCCGAATGGACTGGACTGTGAGGAAGGAAGAACCTGCAAAAAGAAGAAGCCTGGGTGCTTGAATGACTGTGAGGAGAGAGCCCATTCCCAAACCACAACGGATTTCGCTGCCAGACAGAAACAAACTTGGGAGTCAAGCCACTGGAAGTGTGGGGCTACTTATTACAGCATCGAGCCTACCCTGACCATTACAGCAGGGTCTAAGCAAAAGAGCTAAAGCAATATATAGTCAAAGCACCCTATTTTCTCCTCAAAATACATATCTTTAAATTTCTAATGGAAATAAATGAAAAAAAAAAAAAGCTCCATCTTATGGAAATCTACTTGGAATGACTCTATTTCACTGCAGGTCATACAACTCCAGGGTGGGCATTCCAAACTGGAAGTTTCACTCATAATTCCCAATGAGCTATTTTGCTCAAGAAAATATCAGGCTAAAAAAAAAAAAAGAAATATCAGGCTGATGTTTCACAAACTATTTCATGGACAATAGTTGTTGTTGTTGTTGTTTTTTAAATCAGAATATGTTCTATAGTCTTTCCTTCAGTACTTGGCAAAGAAAGGGAATTGAACTTTTTTGTTTAGGCAACAGTTAATATGCATGGGGTCGCTAAGAGTCGGACACGACTGAGCGACTTCACTTTCACTTTTCACTTTCATGCATTGGAGAAGGAAATGGCAACCCACTCCAGTGTTCTTGCCTGGAGAATCCCAGGGATGGGGGAGCCTGGTGGGCTGCCATCTATGGGGTCGCACAGAGTCGGACACGACTGAAGTGACTTAGCAGCAGCAATATACTTTAATTTGTAAAACTTGACTTTTGCATGTAAAATTGTTATTTAGTCGCTAAGTCATTGGACTCTTTGGCGACCCCATGGACTATAGCACACCAGGCTCCTCTGTCTATGCGATTTTCCCGGGCAAGAATACTGGAGTGGGTTGCCATTTCCTTTTCCAGGAATTGAACTTTAAATTCTATACTCCTTTATATTGAAAAATATTACAGTGCTTTTGTTCAGTCAAATGATCCTAACCGCCCTCTGTTCTTAATGGATCTTAACTAAAAGGTTTGTTCTTTCAGCTGAGTAGCTCAGCAAACACCTGCACTTTCCCATCCTTTGAAGAACTTGTTAACACAACTGTCATTAAGCCAGAAATCGGAGATCTATTATTAGCCCACTTTGAGTTTCACTGGCATCAAGGCAACAGTACCCTCAGAGCCTAGGATCCCCAGAGGCCACTACCCCAGTCCTTAAGTTTGGGGTGAGGCCAGAGGAGGTGGTTAGGCAGCTCTGAATCACACTCCTTCAAGGTCAAATAGGAATCTATTGAAACTGGCTGGATATGCAAACATCAGGAGGATTGTGAGAACAAACACTGTCCACTGGGTTGGAGACGCAGGGTCACAGCCCAGACCCCAGCCCCAGGCAAGGAGGCCCTCATGCTGATTCAGTATTAGAGATGAGGTCTGGAGGGAGCTTATGAAACCTTCACCACTCCAGGAGTACCCAGGACCGCACTCACTGATGCTCACCAGAAACGCCCTTTCTCACTGTTCAAATCCCACTCATTCTCTGATGCCTGCTTCGCCACTGAGCCTTATCCCCAGCAATTACATTATAGTCACTTTCTCCATCCCCATAGCACCCATTCTGAGTACCTGAGTCACTGCCAGTAGGGCCATATCCTGTGATGTCACCATGGGAAATATTTTCCTGGCAGACTGCAGACCGCACAAGTCCCGAGGTCATGGAAGACCTCCATTCATCTAGGTTGTTTCTTGAGGTGCCGAGCAAACAGCAATGCTCCCTGAATATCCCTGTGGCTCTCCTCCAAGACATCAGGCACCCCCCCCCCCCCCCACACACACCCAGGTCCCAGACCCGCACAGCTCAGGACACCTGCTCTCTTTGTCCTCAGCTCTCTTCTTTGTGGAGCATGAGGCACAACACCCCATGATCAACACAGGATATTTCAGTTAATCCTTACAAGAACACCAAGACCAGGTATTAGCACCGTCACATCACATAGCTGTGTATACTGAGGTTCAGGACATTAAGAAATGTACACATATGTGTAGACTTAGTAAGTGCCAATGCAGGATTCTAACTGGTTCTTTCCGGCTCCAAAGCAACTGTTGGGGTTTTTTTTGTTGTGTGTCAGCTAACCCATAGCTATACTTGCTTTTTTAGTTTAAGTGGTAACAGTGCCAAATGAAGAAAGATCCCAAAATGAACCTGAGTAGATGTCCCAAAGCCCTGTCCTGTATGCCAACTGGGTCGGAAGTCAGGGCCCCTCTGCACATGGCCTTGGTCTTGCCGTAGCTCTGATCCCTGGGCTTAAAACTGGCCATCTCCCTCTTTTTCTTTTCCCTGCATTTTCCCCAGGACAGGTCTGGTGCCTCCCTGCACCCTTCATATCTGGCTCATGCCTGACACAAAGGAAGGCCCCAATCACACCCTGCCAGATGAAATAATGAAATTAAGTGCCAGACACACAGGATGTGCAGGCCAAGCAAGGCCCCCACATGGCCTGTTGTTTGGTGGGAGTCTGATCACACTGGCCCACATCTGTTGTCAAGTTTTGAGGAATGATGCTTTTGTTGTGTTGTTGTTTAGTTGCTAAGTCATGTCCAATCTTTTTTGACCCCATGGACTCTATAGCCCACCATGCTCCCCTGTCCTTGGGATTTCCCAAGCAAAAATACTGGAGTGCGTTGCCATTTCCTTCTCCAGGGGATCTTCCTGATCCAGGGATCGAATCCATATCTCTTGTATTGGCAGGTGGATTCTTTACCACTGAGCCACCAGGGAAGGTGGATGCTTGTGGGAAAGGCCTTTTCCCTATAAATGGTGGGTGTGCAGCTCCCCAGGAGATTTCACAAATGTACATGGGCTGGTTGGAGAGGACTCGGCTGACAGCGAGAGCGCATGGACTCACCTTTATGGGCACGTATCCATGGGTCATGGTGCTTGGATCACATGAGATGGGCTGGGGGGCTGAGGTTTGGAGAAGCTGAAAGTAAGAGACACACAGTAAGGGAGATGGCTCTGCTTCTGTCCACAAGACCTCTGAGTTCACAAAGTATTGCAAGACAGCCCCAAGTTGTGCCATGGACTCCTGAGCTGATGAGGTGACTGACCTACTGGCCCCCTCTCCCCTCGGGTCATAGCCAGGCTTCACTCCCTCCATTTCCCCTTGGGTCAGTGGAGTCTGATAACTGAGTTCTGGCCAATGGGTAGCAGACAAAAGAGTATGGCCCATGCAACTAGAGGTGATCATACTGAGAGAAGCAACTCAGAAAGAGAAAAGACAAATACCATATTGTCACTTATAGGTAGACTCTAAAATACACACAAATGAACCTATCTGTGAAAGAGAAACAGACTCAGACAATAAACAATAAGGCCCTACTATAGAGCACAGGGAACTATATTCAATGCTGTTGTGTAGTCGCTAAGTTGTGTCTGACTCTTTTGCGATCCCATGGACTGTAACCCACTAGGCTCCTCTGTCCATGGGATTTCCCAGGCAAGGCTACTGGAGTGGGTTGCCATTTCCTTCTCTAGGGGATCTTCCCAGACCAGGAATCGAACCTGCATCACCTGGATTGCAAGAGGATTCTTTACCGCTGAGCCACCAGGGAAAAGATTTTTAAAATGCATGAAAAATAAAAGAAGAAGAGCGTGGTCTGACCACCAGACCTGTGAAAATCCACATGCAAATAATGGAGGAAGTAGACTGTGAAACTGACCTCCTTTTAAAAATGGAAGAGTCTGCCTGGGAATCTGTAGAGGGTGAGACTGGTGGGTCTCCACCTATGCAGTGTTCAGAAAGGACCCAGGGTGAGGTGACAGGGATGGGCAGCTGGGTGCCTCTGACAGTGATGAGGGAGTCAAGACAGCCCCCAGGGCCAGTGTACCCTGGAGTCCTTTTTCTAATGTGTCCCCAACTTCCCAGATCACACACTAGGGGCTGTCTCCCTGATTCCATGGGTGGGGAAGGTGGGGATTTCCTCCACACACATGGTTCTCCCATGTTTTTGTCCAGCTTATAAAGCCCACTCATGACTGATTCCCATAGCCTTTCTGACAGATAAGAGGCACTTCCCTCTTTAAAAAGGAGTGATTAGCATTTTTCCTTACACCTTCCCCATGCCTCTTAGGAGGACAAGTGGGACATAGCTTACTTTCCCTATTATAATAAGGCCGGTGTGTGTGGCTCAGATGTGATGAGGGGATAAATCTCGTAAGTGGGAGCAGCAAGTGGCCACTCTAATCCCAGGTTTGGCGCTTCCTTCTCTGCTGCACAAGGCTTCTGGGCTTTCGGAAAGACAAATCAAGCTTGGGAGAGATGCTCTAACGTTGTGAAGTCATTGTGCTGTGTGTGCTATGCTAAGTTGCTTCAATCGTCTCTGACTCTGCGATACTATGGACTGTAGCCCACCAGCCTCCTCCGAGTCCATGGGATTCTCCAGGCAAGAAAACTGGAGTGGGTTGCCATTTCCTTCTCCAGGGGATATTCTAGACCCAGGGATGGACCTGAGTCTCCTGCATTGGCAGGTGGGTTCTTTACTACTGAGCCACTTAACTTCCCCCAAAAGACCCCTCAAGGCACCACTGTGGTCTGGCTTTGTTTTCACCACATGTTTTGTGCAAAGGAGGCACCACTATTATTGAAGATCTACAATGACTGTGTAAGAGATTAGAAAATATATTAATATATCTCAGTCTCTGCCTGGCACAGAGCTCATGAAGCCCTTTTAAATTCTTAAGTAGTAACAGTGCTCATTGAAAAAGCAAGAGAGTTCCAGAAAAACATCTATTTCTGCTTTATTGACTATGCCAAAGCCTTTGACTCTGTGGATCACAATAAATTGGAAAATTCTGGAAGAGATAGGAATACCAGACTACCTGACCTGCCTCTTGAGAGATCTGTATGCAGGTCAGGAGGCAACAGTTAGAACTGGACATGGAACAACTGACTGGTTCCAAATAGGAAAGAAGTATGTCAAGACTGTATATTGTCACCATGCTTATTTAACTTATATGCAGAGTACATCATGAGAAATGCTGGGCTGGAAGAAGCACAAGCCGGAATCAAGATTGCCAGGACAAATATCAATAACCTCAGATATGCAGATGACACCACCCTTATGGCAGAAAGTGAAGAGGAACTAAAAAGCCTCTTGATGAAAGTGAAAGAGGAGAGTAAAAAAGTTGGCTTAAAGCTTAACATTCAGAAAACGAAGATCATGGCATCTGGTCCCATCACTTCATGGCAAATAGATGGGGAAACAATGGAAACAGTGGCAGACTTTATTTTCTTGGGCTCCAAAACCACTGAAGATGGTGATTACAGCCATGAAATAAAAAGACACTTACTCCTTGGAAGGAAAGTTATGACCAACCTAGATAGCATATTAAAAAGCAGAGACATTACTTTGCCAACAAAGGTCCCTCTAGTCAAGGTTATGGTTTTTCCAGTGGTCATGTATGGATGTGAGAGTTGGACTGTGAAGAAAGCTGAGTGCTGAAGAATTGATGCTTTTGAACTGTGGTGTTGGAGAGGACTCTTGCAAGTCCCTTGGACTGCAAGGAGATCCAACCAGTCCATCCTAAAGGAAACCAGTCCTGAATGTTCATTGGAAGGACTGATGTTGAAGCTGAAACTCCAATACTTTGGCCACCTGATGCGAAGAACTGACTCACTGGAAAAGATCCGGATGCTGGGAAAGACTGAGGGCAGGAGGAGAAGGGGATGACAGAGAATGAGATGGTTGGATGGCATCACTGACTCAATGAACATGAAGTGAAGTGAAGTGAAGTCGCTCAGTCGTGTCCGACTTTTTGCGGCCCCATGGACTGTAGCCTATCAGGCTCCTCCATCTATGGGATTTTCCAGGCAAGAATACTGGAGTGGGTTGCCATTTCCTTCTCCAGGGATACTCCCAACCCAGGGATCGAACCCGGGTCTCCCGTGTCGTAGGCAGACGCTTTTACCATCTGAGCCACTAGGGAAGCCAATGAACGTGAGTTTGAGTAAACTGCGGGAGTTGATGATGAACAGGGAGGCCTGGCATGCTACAGTCCATGGCATCACAAAGAGTCTGACACGACTGAGCAACTGAACTGGACTGAACTGAAGAATGCTCAGAGCATCTTTTGTTCTAATGAGGTGACTCTGGGTGGGTTCCTGGGTGGAGGCTGGTCACCAGAAAGACAAAGCCAGGATTAGAAGCTTGGGATTTTCAGCCACCTCCCATTTCCCCACAATGTCTGGAAGGGGAGGGAGGGAGGAAGGGCTGGAAGTGGAGTTAATAATTGATCGTGCCTACATGAGGAAGTCTCCATGAACATCCACCCAACTCCAGAAGCATGGAGTTCAGAGACCTTCTAGGCTGGTGAAATCCACACTGAAAGGGTAACATGCCACAACTCCAGGGAGACAGAGGCTCCTGTGCTCGGGACCCTCCCAGATCTTGCCCTGTGCCTCCCTTCATCTGGCTGTTCATCTGTGTCCTTTATTAAATTCTTTTATAAACTGGTTAGGGTTAGGGTTCTCCAGGGGATCTTCCCAACCCAGGGATCGAACCTGGGCCTCCTGCATTGCAGGCAGATTCTTTCCCGACTGAGCCACCAGGAAAGCCCGAATAACACTTTATAAACGTGTAAACAAAAGTGCTTCCCTGAGTTCTGTGAGCCACTGTAACAAGTTAATAGATTCGGGGGGTGGGGTTCTGAGACGCTCCAATTTATAGCCAATCAGTTGGAAGCACAGGTGACGACTTCAATGTGGGGTTGGCATCTGAAGTCGAGGGGTCAGTCTTGTCAGACTGAGCCCTTAACCTGTGAGCTCTGATACCCTCTCCAGGTAGATGGTGTCAGAACTAAGCTAAACTGAAGGCCACCGGCTCAAGTGGCAGAGTGTCAGGGAATGTTCAACAGTAGGATTCCTGTGTGCTGTTTCCTATCTCTCTTGAACCCTCTGTTCCTTATCAGTTCCTGATAGGAGCGAGAGGAGTGGCAAGCCACTCCCAGGACTGAGGTCAAAGAGATGGGATTCTTGCATAGGATTTCCTTCATTAGCTTTTCCGTACGGTGAAAGGGATTATCTACGACCCTCTTTTGATATGGATTGCCTTTTGGCCTTATGGCCTCTACTGCTCTTTGTTTCCTTGGTAACTCCCGGTAAAGCCTGGTCTTTTGATCTTTATCTGAAGAAGCTATCTTGTAATATGGTATATATACTCACACAAAATTCAATGAAGCACACTTGTTCCATCAGACTTGGGTCCCTGTGCCCTTCCTTCTCTCTCTCTCTCTTTCTGTCTTATTCCCTGGAGTGTGAAGGCCAGCTGCATAACCCAGGGAATATTACCCTCTTTCCTTCTTTCACTTTCTTATCGTCGACTCTGGACCACCAGGTTCTGGTCCACTGAAGGACCCCAACAAGTGGCGCCCAGAACAGGGGCCTGGTATATGCGGTACTTCGGACAGAGTGACTCAGGGCCTATTGAGGCCGGTAAGTACAAGGACATGGGTCAAACGGCTGGAAAGCCCCCCTCACTTTTCTACTCTACTTCATCATCTATTTAAAGTTCAGGGACTTTCGGTTTTGTGCCAATGAGTAGAGGCTTGCCTTCAAACAATAGTTGAACATAATCCCTGGTTCCCTGATGAAGGCAGTTTTGATTTAGAAATTTGGCACTGGGTCAAAGAGAATGTTGAACAAGCCGCTAGACGGGGAAAAAATATTCCAATTGATTTCTGGCCCCTGTGGGCTCTCATTAAAGCTGTAATCTGCCATTTCAAGGCAATTCTAGCCCTCCCGATATTCGACAACAGACAGAACGCTTATTACATTAATATGAATTAGATGATGAAATTTTACAAAAGGCCCAATTAGAACAACATAAAATATTTCAGAATTTTCCTACAAGCCCTGCCCCGGCTGCTCCAAATGCTCCTCCTCTGCCAACAGGCGCGAATCCAAAAGTCTCTCTTTTTCTAGAACTTAATGCTTCTGACGACTCTCCTGAGACACTTTGTGACACCAAAACTGGCAATACTTTTCTGGATAATAATGATATGTCCTTAGCACAAATTCATATTTGCAAAAAATTGCTACCTACTCACTCTCCTTTGCGACAGAGGCACTCTGATTTGCTGGCTTTGCAATCACATGTCTCTGAAGCCGATGGTTTTTTCTGCCTTCCCAGTTTTAGGAAATGCAAATGCTCAAAGGCAAACAATATCTCAATATGAGGGTATTAACTTTTCTCACATGCAACAAATGAAAAAGGCTGTAAATATGTATGGCCCACATTCACCTTTTACTAGAAAAATTCTAAATGCTATGGTGTCTTCTACTGGAACCTTTATTCCCTATGATTGGTCAACTTTAATAAAAGCTCTCCTTAAACCAGGAGAATATCTTCAGTGGACAATGTGGTTTTAAGATATAGCCAGAGATCATGCTAACAAAAACACTCGAGCTGGCACTCCCCCAAACCAAATTACTTTTGAAATGTTAACTGGCACTGGACAATTTGACGCTATAGAAGCTCAAATACAATGCCCACCTTTCTTGCATGAATAATTAAAAACAGTGGCTCTTGAAGCTTGGGATGGAATTACTCCTCAAGGGGAGCCTACAGGTAGCTACACTAAAATATTACAAGGACCTAATGAAACTTATGCTGATTTTTTTAGCTAGATTAGAAACTGCTATTTCCCGTACTGTAATCAGAGAAGAAGCTAAAAGGCAACTTGAGAAACTACTTGCTTATGAAAATGCAAATCAGGGATGTCAAAAGGCTATAGCCCCAGTTCGTGAGACAAGGACTATTATTGATTATTTGAAGGCTTGTCACAATCTAGCATCAGAAACTCAAAAAATGCAAATGCTAGCTGAAACAATGGCTGCTTGCTTTAAAAAGGGAAATGGGGGATATTTTACATGCGGGGACAATAACTATTTAAAAAGGGATTGTCTTAAGTAAGCTAATAAAAAACCTCCAAAAGTCTGCCCCCACAAATCTTCGGTCTTTTACTCAGCCGATCTAGTTTGACTTCTAAAGGAATTAATTAACTGTTCACCCTGGAGTAATCGATTCAGATTATAAAGGAGAAATTCAAATTATGATATCATCTAAGATTTTATGGCAATTCAAAAGGGGGGACAAAATTGTTCAATTACTTCTTTTACCCTACATTTCTATTAACTCCTCTAATGATGTACGGACAGGCGGATTCGGCAGTACAGATCAAAAACAATCTTTATGGACATCATTGGTATCTGAATATGCCCGACCAAATATAAATATCAAAATTAACAGTAAAAGATTTTCTGGTCTCCTTGATATTGGATCTGATATTACTATTATATCCAAACATTTATGGCCCAAATCCTGGCCTATACAAAAAATCTCTTGCCAAATTGCAGGAATTTCTCAAATCAAAGTACAAGAAGTTCATCAAAGTGTTCAAATCTACCCATGTGAGGGACCAGAAGGTCAAACTGCAACATTAAAACCTTATGTGATAGATGCACCCCTTAATCTAATAGGAAGGGACTTACTTATGCAATGGCAAACTCAGATATACAGTCCACATTTTTCCGAGGGGCCACTGCTCATTTAACAAATAATACAATTATTAAAATAACTTGGAAGAATGATGAGCCCATTTGGACAGAGCAGTGGCCTCTTATGAAAGAGAACAGGCTGCTAAAGAACTTATAGATACACAATTAGAATTGAAACATATTGAGGAATATTACTCTCCTTGGAACTCTCCAAGTTATATTTTTGTTATAAAAAAGAAATCTAAAAACTGGCGTCTCTTAACAGACTTTAGAAAAGTTATTGCTACTATGAAACCTATGGGTGCATTACAACCAGGAATCCCATCACCTACCACTATTCCTCAAAATTGGCACATTATTATTATTGATTTGCAAGATTGCTTTTTTAATATACCTCTATGAGATTCACTTTCTCTCTCCTTTATCCCAATCATATCAGGCTTCATAAACGATACCAATGGACTGTATTGCCTCAAGGAATGATGAACTCCCACTATGCGTCAGTACTACGTAGCTAAAGCCCTTGAGCCTGTGAGAAAACAATTTCCTGACTTGCGACCCCATGGACTGTAGCCTATCAGGCTCCTCCGTCCATGGGATTTTCTGGGCAAGAGCGCTGGAGTGGATTGCCATTTCCTTCTCCAGGGCATATTCCCGACCCAGGAACTGAACCCGGGTCTCCTGCATTGCAGCCAGACACTTTACCGTCTGAGCCACCGGGGAAGCCCTGTTATCCTTTACATGAATGATATATTGTTTTCGGTTCCATCTGTTTTAGAAACTCAACGTATGTTTGATACAGCTCAACAATGCTTATACTCTGGATTAATTATTGCCCCTGAAAAAATTTAAGCCTCTACACCTTATCATTACTTAGGATTTGTTGTTAATAGACAACATATTACTACCCAACTAACTCAGATTCATACTGATAACCTTAAATGATTTTCAGAAACCCTTGCTGCTGCTGCTGCTAAGTCACTTCAGTCGTGTCCGACTCTGTGTGACCCCATAGACGGCAGCCCACCAGGCTCCCCCATCCCTGGGATTCTCCAGGCAAGAACACTGGAGTGGGTTGCCATTTCCTTCTCCAATGCATGAAAGTGAAAAGTGAAAGTGAAGTCGCTCAGTCGTGTCCGACTCTTCACGACCCCATGGACTGCAGCCTACCAGGCTCCACTGTCCATAGGATTTTCCAGGCAAGAGTACTGGAGTGGGGTGCCATCGCCTTCTCCGTCAGAAACCCTTAGGTGATATAAATTGGATTAGACCCTCTTTCAGTTCAGTTCAGTTGCTCAGTCGTGTCTGACTCTTTGCGACCCCATGAATCACAGCACGCCAGGCCTCCTTGTCCATCACCAACTCCTGGGTTCACTCACACTCACGTCCATTGAGTCGGTGATGCCATCCAGCCACCTCATCCTCTGTCGTCCCTTTTTCCTCCTGCCCCCGATCCCTCCCAGCATCAGACTCTTTTCCAATGAGTCAACTCTTCGCATGAGGTGGCCAAAGTACTGGAGCTTCAGCTTTATCATCATTCCCTCCAAAGAACACCCAGGGTTGATCTCCTTCAGGATGGACTGGTTGGATCTCCTTGCAGTCCAAGGGACTCTCCAGAGTCTTCTCCAACACCACAGTTCAAAAGCATCAATTCTTTGGTGCTCAGCCTTGTTCACAGTCCAACTCTCACATCGATACATGACCACAGGAAAAACCATAGCCTTGACTAGCCAGACCTTTGTTGGCAAAGTAATGTCTCTGCTTTTCAATATGCTAACTATGTTGGTCATAACTTTTCTTCCAAGGAGTAAGTGTCTTTTAATTTCATGGCTGCAATCACCATCTTCAGTGATTTTGGAGCCCAGAAAAATAAAGTCTGACACTGTTTCCACTGTTTCCCCATCTATTTCCCATGAAGGGATGGGACCAGATGCCATGATCTTAGTTTTCTGAATGTTGAGCTTTAGGTCAACATTTTCACTTTCCTCTTTCACTTTCATCAAGAGGCTTTTTAGTTCCTCTTCATTTTCTGCCATAAGGGTGGTGTCATCTGCATATCTGAGGTTATTGATTTTTCTCCCTGCAATCTTGATTCCAGCTTGTGCTTCATCCAGCCCAGCATTTCTCTTGATGTACTCTGCATATAAGTTAAATAAGCAGGGTGACAATATACAGCCTTAACGGACTCCCTTCCCGATTTGGAACCAGTCTGTTGTTTCATGTCCAGTTCTAACTGTTGCTTCCTGACCTGCATATAGGTTTCTCAAGAGGCAGGTCAGGTGGTCTGGTATTCCCATCTCTTTCAGAATTTTCCATAGTTTATTGTGGTCCACACAGTCAAAGGCTTTGGCAGAGTCAATAAAGCAGAAATAGATGTTTTTCTGGAACTCTCTTGCTTTTTCCATGATCCAGCGGATGTTGGCAATTTGATCTCTGGTTCCTTTGCCTTTTCTAAAACCAGCTTGAACATCTGGAAGTTCATGGTTCACGTATTGCTGAAGCCTGGCTTGGAGAATTTTAAGCATTACTTTACTAGCGTGTGAGATGAGTGCAATTGTGTGGTAGTTTGAGCATTCTTTGGCATTGCCTTTCTTTGAGATTGGAATGAAAACAGACCTTTTCCAGTCCTGTGGCCACTGCTGAGTTTTCCAAATTTGCGGGCATATTGAGTGCAGCACTTTCACAGCATCATCTTCCAGGATTTGAAATAGGTCAACTGGAGTTCCATCACCTCCACTAGCTTTGTTCATAGTGATGCTTCCTAAGGCCCACTTGACTTCACATTCCAGGATGTCTGGCTTTAGGTGAGTGATCACACCATCGTGATTATCTGGGTCGTGAAGCTCTTTTCTGTACAGTTCTTCTGTGTATTCTTGCCACCTCTTCTTAGTATCTTCTGCTTCTGTTAGGTCTATACCATTTCTGTCCTTTATTGAGCCCATCTTTGCATGAAATGTTCCCTTGGTATCTCTAATTTTCTTGAAGAGATCTCTAGTCTTTCCCATTCTGTTGTTTTCCTCTATTTCTTCGCACTGATCCCTGAGGAAGGCTTTCTTATCTCTTCTTGCTATTCTTTGGAACTGTGCATTCAGATGCTTATGTCTTTCCTTTTCTCCTTTGCTTTTCACTTCTCTTCTTTTCACAGCTATTTGTAAGGCCTCCCCAGACAGCCATTTTACTTTTTTGCATTTCTTTTCCATGAGGATGATCTTGATCCCTGTCTCCTGTACAATGTCACGAAGCTCCATCCATAGTTGATCAGGCACTCTGTCTATCAGATCTAGGCCCTTAAATCTATTTCTCACTTCCACTGTATAGTCATAAGGGATTTGATTTAGGTCATACCAGAATGGTCTAGTGGTTTTCCCTACTTTCTTCAATTTCAGTCTGAATTTGGCAATAAGGAGCTCATGATCTGAGCCACAGTCACCTCCCGGTCTTGTTTTTGCTGACTGTATAGAGCTTCTCCATCTTTGGCTGCAAAGAATATAATCAATCTGGTTTTGGTGTTGACCATCTGGTGATGTCCATGTGTACAGGCCTTCTTTAGACATTGCTAATTATGAACTGAATAACCTATTTAATACTTTAAAAGGAGGTCCTGATTTAAATAGCCCTTCTTCACCTTCTCAAGAGACACGAGAGGAACTGTATTTAGTGCAAAGTAAATTACAAAAACAATTTCTTACTCACCTTAAACTAGATTTACCTCTAAAATTATTTGTACTCCCCTCTCTTCATTGTCCCACAGGACTTCTTGCCCATCAAGAACACCCAGTAGAATGGATCTATACCCATTTTAGGGGAATAAAGTCACTTACACCCTACCTTGATTTAATTGTTCTAATCATTATCAATGGAAGAAATAGGACTAAAACTCTAATTGGCTCTGATCCTCATAAAATTGTAATACTTATCAATAAATCTCAATTTGAGAATGCATTACAAACTTCTACCGATTCCAAATAGCTTTTCTGGAATATTTTGGAGAAGTTTCATTTCATTATCCTTCTGGTAAGCTGTGGAATTTCTTCAAAAATGCTGAATGTATTATTTCTTGCATTATCAGCTCACAGCCTATACCATAGCCTGAGGTTTTTTGTATAGATGGGACTAAAAATGCCAAAGCTTCATTCTAGTCTCTTAAGGAATATAAAGTCTTTTATACTAAATTTCATTCTGCTCAACAAAATGAATTATATGCTCTTATTCAAGTTGTTTGCCTACATCCTTACCCCATTAATATAGTCTGACTCTTTATAGTCTGTTTTTGTATTAAAAAATATAGAAACCTCCACCATAAACTCCAATCAACCTATTATTCAACAACTCTTTTTCGAACTACAATCTGTTGTTAGAAACTGCAATTCTCCCATTTATATTACACATTTTCGAGCACATTCTTGTCTTCCTAGCCCCGTGACTATGGTAATGAACAAGCTGATAAACTGGTTTCCTTTGCTACTCCAGAGGAACAGCATGCTCTGTTGCATAACAATGCTGGCTCCCTACACCAGCTATGGAAAATCCCATAACACCAAGCTAACGAAATTATTAGTAATTGCTCTACTGGTAGATGAAGACCCCTACATCTTCGACCCATCGCACAAGGTATTAATCCTCACGGTTTGCAACCTAATGAATTACGGCAAATGGATGTAACTCATTGCCCTGAACTTTCTCCATCTTCTTCCTTGCATGTCTGTATCGACACGAATTCTTCTTTTATTTGGGTCACACCTCTTCGTGGTGAGGTTACACAACACGTTATAACCCACTTATTAACTTGTTTTGCTGTAATGGGAACTCCTAGTTCTAGAAAAACAGACAATGGCCCTGCCTATATTGCTAGACACTTTAAACAATTTTTACAATCTTTTTCTTTAAACATATTACAGGTATTCCTTATAATCCACAGACACAAGACATAGTTGAACGAACACATCACACACTAAAGTTACAAATAAAAAAAAAATAATAAAAAAGAGGGAATACACAGGAACGCTACTGTCTTCCTTATCTAAAGCAGACTTTACCAGATTCCAATATAAGATGTTTTCTAAACGTATAACTATTGTTAATACAGCTTTATTTGTTTTAAAATTTTTAAACTTACCACAGGGAGATATCTTAACGAGAACAGAAAGGCATTTTGAGGAATTGAGGACACTCCTCTTCCTCTGCCCATTTGGTACCAAGACGGGTTAACGAAATAATGGAAATCTGGGAAACTAATCTTACAGGGAAAGTGGTATGCTTGAATTTCCCCAGATGGATCAAACGAACCCACATGGCTTCCCCTTCAAAAGATTCGACTCAAGGGGGCCCGTGGCCTTCAAAATGGAGACGGCACAACATGGACACCAGGAGGAAGAAATTCGAATACGGGCCATGGCGGCTCTAAAGATCTCCAGGAAGCACCGCCCTCAGCGGCATCAACCATATGATCTCCCCACTTGGGGACAAATAAAAACTCTTACTAATCGAGCTAAAAACTTGGTCTTTGAACAGGAAATGCCTCGTAGTCCTGAAAACCTCAGTTGGTCTGCGCGACCCCTGGTTGAGCCGGATTAACTAATCAGACTTAACTGGGCTTACTTACCCAACTGCCCTTTATTGCAGGACGTAAAATGGACGGAGAAAGGACCAATCATATCAACCAATGACTCCACCAATAAGCCTGGAATGTGAAAGGGCCCTCACTTTGGGGAGGAGGGAAAACTAATTAACATTTCTTTAGGCTATGAAGTCCTTCCCTTGTGCCTGGGCCCAGGGGAATTATGCATAAACGTCAGCCAACAAACTTGGGCTTTTGTCCTGCCTCCCCCCAAAAATTTTCAGACGTTGCTTGGACTATTTACTGCCCTTTCTTTGTGAACCAAGTTTATACTATTGAGACTTTAGGGAAAGTGTTAGGGAAAGAGTTAGGGAAAGAACAAAGAACATTACGCAAAAGGTTTACTTATAAGAACTTTACATATACTCCTGTTCGTTGGGACAAATGTCAAGCCAAATCAGGAAAATTAATGTTTGTGGCTAATCATACAATTGTTGATTGGGGACCCCATGATAAGTGGTGATCCAGTTGCTCAGAAGAGGTTAACAGCATGGTGTGTGACTGTTACACAAGTGACATGGAGGGTCACTGACACTACGATGGAGCATTACCATGACATAGGACTTCTTGGGTGGCTTGACGGTGGATTAGCCCCACCTCGTCCTAGGATTATCCTCGATAAACAGAGTGGGCCTGAACAATGGGACATTTGGAAACTTGCTGTGAGCACCGAACAACTTGGAACTTAGACCGGACATTTCACAGGGAACAGTCATGGTCATAGTAACTATTTCTTTTGCTATAATCAGTCATATCTTATATAGGCCTGTGTCCCACTTCCTTTTGTTATAGCCATAGGCAAAGAATTACCCACAGCATCGGGTCTGGAACTATAACTTTGCTGATTGTCTTGGTAATTATATTTGTTGTTTATCGTTGCCTTTCTATAAGGTTGGTTAATACTAAACAAACTCAACTGGTCAGGCCCTTTTTTACAAATAAAATAAAATAGGGGGAATTGTCAGGAAGCATTTAACAGGAGGCTTCCTGTGTGCTGTTTTGGATCTGTCCTCTGTCCCTTATTAATTCCTGAATATTCAGGAATTAAGTGGAGTAGCAAACTACTCCCGGGGGCTTAGGAATGCATGCATTTCCTTCGTTAGTTTTTCCATACGGTGATAAGTAAGTATTTAAGACCCTTTTTATGAACCATACCATAAAAGTGATTATTTACAACCCTCTCTCTTTCATATGGATGACTTCATGTTTCCTCGATAACCTGTAAGTTTTGATTTTAGCTCTGCTGAAAATAGCTACCTTGTAAGACAGTATAAATACTCACACAGTGTTGAATAAAACACCTTTGCTCCATCAGAACTTGGGTCCCCGTGTCTTTCTTTCTGTCTCTCTCTCAGGCTAATTGTCTGGAGCGCAGAAGCCTGTTGTGTTCACTTTCCCACCCAGGCTTCTAAGACCCTCTCAAGAAGGCGCTCTGTGCCTTCACCCCATCGAGAGGGCGCCAGGTGCCTTCGTGAACAGCGCAAGCCCCATGTCAGGAGCTTTATTGGTTTTCTGTGTAAACCAAGGAATATCAGCCTTTTTCTCTCTCCTTTACTTTCTTATCATCGACTCCAGACCACCAGGTTCCAGTCCATTAAAGGATCCCAACAGGGGAGTACACTGGAACATTGCTATCTTCCCTTTCTAAAGCAGACTCTACTAGATTCCAACATAGATATTCCCTAAACCTATAACTATTGTTAATACAGCTTTATTTGTTTTAAGTTTTTCACACTTACCACAAAGAGGTATCTTGATAAGAGCTAAAAAACATTTCGAGGACCTGAAGGACACTTCTCTTCCTCTGCCCATTTGGTATCAAGACGGGTTCAATAAACAATGGAAATCTGGGAAATTAATCTTACAGGGAAAGGGCTATGCTTGTATTTCCCCAGATGGATCCAACGAACTCACATGGCTCCCTCTTCGGAAAATTTGACCTAAGGGGGACCCCGGCATTCAAAATGGAGACAAAACAACAAAAACCCGAGGAGGAAGAAATTCCAATACGGGCCCTGTCGGCTTTAAAGATCTCCAGGAAGCACTGCCCTGGGCGACATCAACTTTATGACCGCCCCTCTTGGGGACAGATAAAAACCCTTACTAATCAAGATGAAAATCTGGTTTCTCCACAGGGAATGCCTCAGGTCCTGAAAACCTTCTTATCGCTATGCTTGATCTGTTGGCCTGCACGACCCCCACTCTAGCTGGATTAACAAATCATACTTACTGGGTTTACCCAACCCCCTTTTACTGCAGGTCGCAGAATGGATGGAGAAAGGACCAACCATATCAACCAATGACTCTACCCAGATATCCTTCCCTGGAATGTGCAAGGGACCTCACACTCTAGCGAGGAGGGAAAAAGAATTAACATTTCTTTAGGCTATGACCTCCTTCCCTTGTGCCTGGGCCCAGGGGAATTATGCATAAACGTCAGCCAACAAACTTGGGCTTTCATCCTGCCTCCCGAAAAGGATTTTTGGATGTTGCTTAGACTGTTTACTGCTTGGACTATGCAATATGCACTCAATATGCAATATGCTGGGAGCCAGCATATTGCATATTGAGTGCAGCACTTTCCACAGCATCATCTTTCAGGATCTGGAATAGCTCAACTGGAATTCTATCACTGCCAGGAGCCAGCATGAGGAACTCTGCCCATGACAAAGGTCATGAGGAAGGAGGCTCGGCATACGCAAAGGCGGGATCGAGCTTCAGGAGTCCCCCTGGAAATTCTCGAGCATCTACCCCCAAAACCAGAGTCTGCCTACTTTCTGCTTTGTGCTTTCACCTACACCTCTGACTTTTCGGAGGGATGTCCCCCACTACCTCTCTCTGAAAAAAGAGTTAGCTTACAGCTCAGTTAATAATTCCTGGGTGTGACAGTGTTTAACCTACAAACTCCTTTGGAAATCCTCTAGCCTGCCTGAATAGGTTTTTCTGGCCACATGTGATTGCTCAGAGCCTCCAAACTGTGAGAGGCATGAGATGTTCTAAACTGTCTAAATACAGATTCCTTTGAGCAGTTAAAAGATTGATTAGAAATTGTATTGGTGAAGGGATTTTCA
This sequence comes from Bos indicus x Bos taurus, assembly GCF_003369695.1. Lineage (NCBI taxonomy): Eukaryota > Metazoa > Chordata > Mammalia > Artiodactyla > Bovidae > Bos > Bos indicus x Bos taurus. The sequence continues at coordinate 74,574,715 of NC_040083.1, read as the reverse complement.
CTTTTTGGGCCAATGTTTGCTGCTAAGTTTCCATATCCCTTACCTGCTGTGTCCCTGGCAGTGTATTGATTAATATAATTGGTGTAAATAGTAGCTTTAATGTTTGTAACCTGGGACCCTTGAGTTAATTCTTTTTCTTGTTATAGCCCACCACACCTTTGCTATCTAATGCTTTTGGAGGGTGGCGCTTGACTTACCACCTTTAGAGAAAAATAAGTTTTCTGAAGAAAGGATCTTAAAATGTTAACAGGCCTCTGGGCCAGAAGATGATGCAAATCACCTAAGCTTTTGCATATGATAAGTTTGCAGGAAGAAAGCCTGGCTTGCTGCATGACTCTACCCCTTCCCCCATTATCCTCTATGCATAACTTAAGGTATACAAACTACTTTGGAAATTAAAGTGCGGGCCTTGTTCACTGAAACTTGGTCTCACCATGTCGTTCTTTCTCTTACCTTCTGGCTGAATTATTCAGCCTCTTTTCTCCACTGAATTTCCTCACTGAGCTATCCTTATTTCAGCCTCTTTTCTCCACTGAATTTCCTCACTGAGCTATCCTTATTCCATTACTCTTTATATCCTTAATTAAAGTTTAATTAAGCAGTTGTTTCCTGATCCTTGCCAATGCCGTCCCCGCTTCGAATTCCCTGGATCCACCAGGGCTGGACCCTGGCAGTGAAAGGGATTATCTACGACCCTCTTGATATGGATTGCCTTTTGGCCTTATGGCTTCTACTGCTCTTTGTTTCCTTGGTAACTTGTAAGGCCTGGTCTTTTGATCTTTATCTGAAAAAGCTACCTTGTAATATGGTATATATAGTCACACAGAATTCAATAACGCACCCTTGTTTCATCAGACTTGGGTCCCCGTGTCCTTCCTTCTCTCTCTCTCTCTCAGTTCAGTTCAGTTCAGTCACTCAGTCATGTCCGACTCTTTGCGACCCCATGAATCGCAGCACACCAGGCCTCTCTGTCCATCACCAACTTCCAGAGTTGACTCAGACTCACGTCCATCAAGTCAGTGATGCCATCCAGCCATCTCATCCTCTGTCGTCCCCTTCTCCTCCTGCCCCCGATCCCTCCCAGCATCAGAGTCTTTTCCAATGAGTCAACTCTTCACATGAGGTGGCCAAAGTACTGGAGTTTCAGCTTTAGCATCATTCCTTCCAAAGAAATCCCAGGGCTGATCTCCTTCAGAATGGACTGGTTGGATCTCCTTGCAGTCCAAGGGACTCTCCAGAGTCTTCTCCAACACCACAGTTCAAAAGCATCAATTCTTTGGCGCTCAGTCTTGTTCACAGTCCAACTCTCACATCGATACATGACCACAGGAAAAACCATAGCCTTGACTAGACAGACCTTTGTTGGCAAAGTAATGTCTCTGCTTTTTAATATGCTATCTAGGTTGGTCATAACTTTCCTTCCAAGGAGTAAGCGTCTTTTAATTTCATGGCTGCAATCACCATCTGCAGTGATTTTGGAGCCCCAAAAAATAAAGTCTGACACTGTTTCCACTGTTTCCCCATCTATTTCCCATGAAGTGATGGGACCAGATGCCATGATCTTCGTTTGGCTTTAAGCCAACTTTTTACTCCCACTTTCACTTTCATCAAGAGGCTCTTTAGTTCCTCTTCACTTTCTGCCATAAGGGTGGTGTCATCTGCATATCTGAGGTTATTGATATTTCTCCCGGCAATCTTGATTCCAGCTTGTGTTTCTTCCAGTCCAGCGTTTCTCATGATGTATTCTGCATATAAGTTAAATAAGCAGGGTGACAATATACAGCCTTGACGGACTCCTTTTCCTATTTGGAACCAGTCTGTTGTTCCATGTCCAGTTCTAACTGTTGCTTCCTGACCTGAATACAGATTTCTTAAAAGGCAGGTCAGGTGGTCTGGTATTCCCATCTCTCTCTCTATTTCTGGCTTATTCCCTGGAGCGTGAAGGCCAGCTGCAAACCCAGGGAATATTAGCCTCTTTCCTTCTTTCACTTTCTTGTCATTGACTCTGGACCACCAGGTTCCGGTCCATTGAAGGAGCCCAACAGCAGAGAACTGCTTGATGTGGGGAAAAACCTTCACACATTTGGTGGTATTAAGTGTCAGAAAGAACGTGTATGGCAACTAAGACTTGATACAGCTAAATAAATAAGTTTATTTTTAAAAGAACAAAAGATACCTCCTCTCTGGCAGAGCAGGCTAACCCCTAGCAGCCCCCAGCAGCATCTTGGTGGGCCTCCCTGCCTCCTGAGAGAGGAACAGGTTAACTCTGGAGCCTTCCCTCTGACTACCAAGAGGGTGTGGCCCAGGTGGAACTAAACCACTATGCCTGAGTGCCAGTAGCATCACCAGGCAGATGAGAGAAGAACAGGGCTCCTGACCACCTCAGGGGAGGACCCAGCAGTGACACTCTCAGTATTTACTCTGAATATGTGACTCTGAGGGCCTGGCTCTAGTCTTGGTCCCCTGCCTCTGACCAATATAGATTCTTGCTCTCCGAGCATCCGTTCCCTGTTCACTGATTGCAGAGAAGGAACTAGGAAGTTTGTCACAGACATCATGCTGGTTACAGGAAGGGTAACAGTCTTCCACCCAGGAGGTCCTCGCCTGGAACTCTGCGTGTTTTGCTGAGCATGGCTGAACATAGGCAAGTGACTGGAAATCCGACTCGGCACAGCTGGAAAGTTACCTGCACCCCGGTTACTTTCTCTAGCTCCTTCAGGGCTGCATCAGTGTCGTGGACGAAAATGGTGACCATCCCCATCTCATGGGCCGGCTTCAGATTAGTTTCGAAGTTATCTAAGAAAACCACCTGAATGCAAAGAGCATGGATGGTAGCGTTAGTTTGATCAAAGCAAAACTGAAGCACGAGGGCCATTAGCCTGAAATATGCTACAATGTGGACAGTGACTGAGGTTAAGAATTAGTAATCTCAGGACTTCCCTGACAGTCCAGTGGTTAAGACTTTGCCTTCCAATGCAGGGGGTGTGGGTTCTATCCCTGGTCAGGGGTCTAAGATCCCACAAGCGTCTCAGCCAAAAAACCAAAACGTAAAACAGAAGCAATGTAACAAATTCAATAAAGACTAAAAACGGTCCATATAAAAAAATCTTAAAAGAAAAAAAAAGGATTAGTAATCTCATGATAAGATTGATAAAATATTGAGTATTTTTCTCTCCATGTAACTGTTCACTCTTAAAATAAATTTTGTAATTAATTTAATTATGTAAGCATACATATAAACACATAGTTAGATACACATGTTCCCTGAATCTGAAACTGTAAGAAGATGAAAGATGCATATAAACTTACTAGATGAAACTTAAAATTCATCTAGGAAAATCAACATGTATGAATAGACTCCCTCCAAAAAAATGTTTGGAATAGACCTATAATAAGGTCATATAATAAAAGGTTTCATAAAATATGAAGCTATAAAAGGTATAAAAAGAAAAAGTTTTGTTCTAGAAAAGAATAAACATATTAATGAAATAGAAGAGTCTAGGAATAGACTCATATGAGACTCAAATGAGAATTTAGTTTCTAATAAAATTGTCATGCCCAGTTGGTAAGGAAAAGGATTACTTAAAAGATTAAATATTTCAACTGGGGGGAAGAAAAGTTATTCCTTCTTTCACTTATTCTCTATATAAATTCTGAATAGATCAGATCTAAATTAAAAAAAAAAAAAAAAAGATCCTTTGGCACTTCCCTGGTGGTCCAGTGGTTGAGAATCTGCCTTGCAATGCAGGGGACACTGGTTAGATCCCTGGTCAGGGAACTAAGATCCCACATGCTGTAAAGCAACTAAGCCTGACTCTGCAACTGCTGAGCTCTCACACCACAACTAGAGAGTCCGTGTGTCAAACAAACAGCTTATGGGTGAAAGGGGCCAACAGGAAAGTGTCAGAGAGGAATTTGTCTTGGTCCAATCACGTTTGTGGAGAATAGAGTAGTGAAATACAACAAAAACAACATTTCAGACCAAATAATCTAGAGATGGCACGAAGGCAGGATTTAGGGGTGTGGGGGTGCCTACAAGGAGACTCCTGCAGTATTGGATCCCCTTCCTGTACAGCCTTTGGTTGGGTGACACTGACTAGCCTGTGGTTTTGGGAAAGTCTCCCAGGGTCTATGTTTCTTTATAGGTAAATGCAGGCAGCTGGTCTGGCAGCTTTGGACAATAATGACTGTTTTAACCAAGCTCTCCAGGGTATCTTCCCAACCAAGGGATTGAACCCGCATCTCTGACGTCTCACTGCATTGGCAGGTGGGTTCTTCACCACCAGTGCCACCTGGGAAGCCATTCTGAAGGGTCTGGACAATAATGCCTGTTTTAACCAAGGTCCTGCAAGAGGCACAGAGGTCAACCAGAGGGCCATCTCTGGTAGAACTTCCTAGGCTGAAGGGGCAGGTGAAAACCCTTTAGAAGTCCTGGCCTGGGAGAAGTCGCTTCTGCCACTGGACATTGGACCACTCTGCCAAGTCCCAGGTGTCCCCTACCTGTCCACACCTCTTTAATGTTTTTAAAATTTATTTGTTTATTTGGCTGCATCAAGTCTTAGTTGTGGTACCCTGGATCTCTCCACTGGGGTGTTCGGGCTTGGTTACCCCACATCACTGAACCTGTGTCCCCTGCATTGGAAGGCAGATTCTTAACCATTGGACTCTCTAGGGAAGGTCCCTCAATTTTTCTTGATTGCAATCACTCTAGAACATTCTTTTCCATCGAAAGGCAGTGTCCACATACCTCACTGGGGCTGATCTTCAAGGTGTCCAGCACAAACTTGTAGATCTGAGGGTCAGGCTTGACCATTCCAATCTGGCATGACTCAATCAGGAAATCAAAGTGTGGCTTGAGCTCACACAACACCTGGGCCAGGCTGCCTCTCTCTGCGCTGTCATCCAGCCAAGTGTTGGTGAGGATGCAGGTTGTAAATCCTAAGCAAGAAGGTGCCAATGAATCGGCCAGCTACAGAACTTTGCTCTGCGAAGCTCAGGGTGTCCCACTGAGGGGGCCCCAAAGATGGGGCCAAACAGGTTTCTGCTCACTTACATCAATCTCCTCATGCTCGGCTTCTCAACTGACAAGTTGGAAAAGCACCATCTTTACCCATCCGCCCCTTCTGATGCAGACATGAGAGCCAGCTAGTGGTGTGTACCAAGGGCTTTTGGATGGAGATGATACATCCCTTCATTCCTTGCAATTGCAGAGCAAGAAGTTGTGACATTTGTCAGCTCATCTGATCAAAGTGTTTTAACTTTCATCAGCCCCTTTGATCCTTACGCCTTTGGGGCAGGCAGGGTAGGCCTTACCATCCCACCTTTACCAACAGGAAAATGAAAGCTCAGACAAATTCTACCCTGCCCAGAGCCACACAGTACAGGAAGAGCCAAGCAAGGCCTAGAATCCCACCTTCTGACTGCCACTCCAACCCTCCACCCTCCTCCCAGTCCACGTTACTGCAAACTTTGTTAGTGTGTGTGTTGTTTGTTTGTGTGTGTGTGTGTGTGTTCAGTTGTGTCTGACTCTTTGCCACCCTATGGACTGTAGCCCTCCAGGCTCCTCTGTCCATGGGATTTTCCAGGCAAGAATACTGGAGTGGGTTGCCATGCTTTCCCTCCAGGGAATCATCCTGACCCAGTGATCAAACCCAAGTCTTCTGCACTGGCAGGTGGGTTCTTTATCACTAGTGCCACCTGGGAAGCCCTTTCCTTCTTTATACCCAACTGCATTTTTACATAAGTGTAATCTTAGTGTTCTGACACTTTTACCATTCTGCTTTTATTATTTAACCTCCTGTTTAAAGCATTTCTCCATATTTTAAATCATCTTTGTAATTAACAGTTAAAATTTCTGTGATAAATAAGTAAATGCCTATTGAGTGGACATGACCGCATGTCCTAGACTATTTGACACCACTTGAACCCATGTCAGCCAGCTCATATAGCTCAACCACTGTGACATGAAGAGGTTGAGAAAATCATGGTTGCTTAAAAGGTCTTGTTTTTGGGACTTCCTTGGTGGTCCAGTGGTTAAGACTATGGGCTTCCACTGCAGGGGGTGTGGGTTTGATTTCTGGTTGGGGAACTTAGATCTTCTGTGTTTCATGGCACAATCAAAATAAAACAAAATAAAAAGGCTTTGTTTTCTAATCACTGTGATAAGAGGTTGGGTCATTCAGGTCATTACTGGTACCATGGTAGAGGGAGAATTTTGCTCATGAAGCATAAATTGCTAATTAAACAAAATTCTTTCTTACAGGTATTCTGATAGTGCTGATTTTGGCCATTTCCTAAAATTTACTTTGAAGCTGTGTTTGAAGAACAGCTTTCCATCTAGGCCCAGAAAATTCCTGATCTCCAACCACATTTCAACATACTACAACCTGACCTTCCCAACAGTTCCGTTGCAATTAGGTCAGAGAATGGCCAGTATTGAATCCTTACCCTTCTGTTTGAGAGTGACAGCTGCCTGAAGCATGGGGTAGTTGATCTTTCTTGATGAAAGTATCTTCTCAAAGATTTGCTTTATAGAGAAATTCTCTGGGAGGCAGATTCCACAGTCCTTGGAGCACTTCCTGCAGTCTTCTTCCATGAATGGCACCCACTGCAAAAGTGAATTGATGAGGGACTGTCAGTCGGTACAACCACTTGGGAAAGCTTTGGGCAGCACGTACTTAATCTGAAGACACGCATTGCCTGTGATCCACCAGATCTGTTCCTGGACACATTATTGTTCGTACTCAGTCATGTCCGACTCTTTGCAGACCCACAGACTGCAGTACACTGAGCTTCCCTGTCCTTCACTATCTCCCGGAGTTTGCTCAAACTCACGTCCATTTAGTTGGTGATGCCATCCAACTATCTCATTCTCTGCCACCCCCTTCTCCTTCTGCCCTCAATCTTTCCCAGCATCAGGGTCTTTTCTCAGCATTAGGGTCCTGTACACATACTCAGTGGAAATTGTCTACACATGTCAAAAGACATGAGCCAAAGTGTTCTAACAGTGATATTCCCAAGAGCTCCCAGTTGGAAACTACTCAAACATCCCTATTACGAGCCTACTTTTGTTTCCTCCAAATTCATGTTGAAGTCCTAAATCCTAGGACCTTGGAATGTGATGTCGTTGGTGAGAGGGTCTTTATAGAATTATTAAGGTAGCTCAGATGGTAAAGAATCCACTTGCAATGCGAGAGACCTGGGTTTGATTCCAGGGTTGGGAAGATCCCCTGGAGAAGGGAATGGCAACCCACTCCAATATTCTTGCCTGGAGAATCCCACAGACAGAGGAGCCTGGCGGGCTACAGTGCATGGGGTCACCAAAAGTCAGACACAACTGAGTGACTTTCACTCACTCACTTACCTAAGGTAAAATGAGGTCACCGGGGGCCCTAATCCAATCTGATGGGTGTCCTTTAAAGAACAGGAGATCAGGACACAGATACACACAAAGGGACCAATGTGTCTGGACAGGGAAAAGGAGGCCATTTGCAAGCAAATGAGAGAGGCCTCAGGAGAAACCAGCCCTGCTGACACCTTGATCCTGGGCTTCTACCTCTAGACCTCTGAGAAAATCAATTTTTGTTGTTTAAGTCACCTAGTCTGTGGCATTTTTTTAAATGGCAGCACAAGCAGGAGACTTGAGTTTGATCGCTGGGATGGGAAGATTACCCTGGAGGAGGAAATGTCAACCCACTCCATTATTCTTCCCTGGGAAATCCCATGGACAGAGAAGCCTGGTGGGCTACAGCCCATAGGGTCACAAAAGAGTTGGACACGACCAAAGCGACTGAGCATGCACAAATTAAAAAAGTTAAGGTTGTAGTAATAATAATAACCACTATTTCTTAAGCACTTATTACATGACAAGCACTGTGCTAAGCACTTTCCAATCTTCATAACAACCTAGGAGATGGACAGTGTTATTTGTCTCATTTTATAGATGGCAAAACTGACTTTGAGAGCTTCTGTGACTTGGTGTGCTCACACATCTATAAGTGGGAGCCGTGACCCACATTCTGTCCCTAGATTCCAAAGTCCACCCATCACATAGTTATTAATTAGCAAAACTGCCTCTGACCCAGTGGCTTGGCCTGAAAACAACTACTCTAAGGATGACTACCATTAAAAAAAAAAAAAAAACACGAAAATAATAAGTTGGCAAGGATATGGAAATACTGGTAACCTTGGGTGTGTTGCACAGAAATGTAAAATGGTGCAGCCACTATGGAAAATCATATGGTGGTTCCTCAAAAAATTAAAAAGTGAAACTGCCCTATGATCTAGCCATCCCATTTCTGGATGTATACCCAGAAAAACTGAAAGCAAGGTTTCAAACAGATATTTGTACACTCATGTTCATAGCAGCACTGTTCACGATAACTAAAAGGAGAAAGCAACCCAAACATCCTTTGAAAGATGAATGGATAAACAGAGTGTGATCTATCCATACAGTGGAATACCATTCAGCCTTAGAAAGAAGGAAATGGTGGCACATGCTACAGTATGGATGAAACTTGAAGACCTCATGCAAAATGAAATACGCCAGTCACAAGAGGACAAATATTGCATGAGTGTTAGTTACTTCAGTTGTGTCCTATTCTTTGTGACCCCAGGGACTGTAGCCTACAAGGCACCTCTCTCTATGCATGGGATTCTCCAGGCAAGAATACTGGAGTGGGCTTGCCATTTCCTCCTTCAGGGGATCTTTCCGACCCAGGGATGCAACCCGGGTCTTCTGCATAGGCAGGCAGATTCTTTACCATCTGAGCCACCAAGGAAGCCCGTATAAAGTATCTAGAGTAGCCAAATACATGGAAAATTTAATAGTGGTTGCCAGGGGCTGGGGGTAAGGAGGGCTGGGAAGTTGCTGTTTAATGGGTATAGAGTTTCAGTTTTTGAAGATAAAAAGAATTCTGGGACTTTCTTGGTGGTCCAATGGATAAGACTCTGAGTTTTCACAGCACAGAGTGCAGGGTCAATCCCTGGTGGGGGAACTAAGATCCCACATTCCATGTGACTGAAAAAGAAAGAAAGAAAGAAAATACAACATATTAACTTAAAAATTTTTTTAAAAACAGTTCTGGAGATGGATGGTGGATTTGGTTACCTAACATGAATATACATAACATTACTGCATTGTATACTTAAAAATGATCACGGTGGTAAATTTCATGTGATGTGTATTTAACTACAGCTTAAGAGGGAAAAAAAGCTACTCTGGCTGCTGTAATTCCCTGGCACACATCTTCAAGGGCTTGGGGAATCTCCTAGTCACTGAGGCATGCCCCTCTGTTTGGCTCAAAGAGACAGTAAACCAGCCTGAAATGTCTCCACACCAGTCTTGTGAGTTAAGCGTTGTAAGGGGTAAATGGATGAGGCAGAAGACGTCCTGCCCTCACGGAGCTTATGGGTAGCAGGGGAAGATGGGTGTAGGCACAGAACATCTCCTCAAGGGGGTCTCTGAGACGTCACTGCACCTGGGAGAATGTGATCTCTCCTTTCATCACACGGATGCTAGGACCATCCGGGCCTCCTCTCAGGAAAGCTTTACTCAGAAAGCCTCTGCAAGACACAAAGAAACATTGGGAACATTTCAATGACTTCATCACAGCAGCAGGCAGGGGACAGACACCTCGATGGTGGACTTCTAGCTCCTGGAATTGCTGTTGAAAACACCCAGTTTGTAGTCCTTCTTTACAGTAACCCTAGCTGATTAATACACTGGTTCATGGTTATCCTGCGTATGTGGCCCAAAGGAGAGGCAGACAGAGAGAGACCAGGCCATTACCCTCTTACTTTCCTACATTACAAAACAAAAGGTTCCATTCCACTTTCTTGATAATTTCTCACCTCCCATGGCTGGCTGGGTGACATCAGACAGGTAGCAGATGGCAGATACAACTCTGTTCCCTCAAATTCCTGGCCGATTTTCTAACCTGTCACATCCTATACCACTGCATTCAGACATTGATTTATAGTCCTTCTTAGTATAGGGCTCTAGGCAAAAACTTAGAATGGAATGGAATTGGCAACCCAGTTGAAAGTATTAATATTTAACATTCCATGTTAAGAGGACAGACATCTGGGAGTTTCATATCTGATAAGTCAACAACCTTTTACCCAACGAATCCTCTTGCAGGTAACAGTGATTAACATTAAGACATAATATTAAAAAAAATATCCCTACTATTTATAGCCTTGTTCAGTTTTCTAACATCAACAATGGCTTTGGCACATCTTTGCCATTGGTTGTCTTTTTTCAGATATAACTTTATTAAATTATACTTACATGTCCTCAAACTCACAAGTTTTCAGTGTACAAGTCAATGACTTGTAGTAATTTTTGTAGTGGTGCGCAAACATCACTGTGTTGCAGTTTTAGAACATTTCTATCTTCCCTGGTGGCTCAGATGGTAAAGAATACACCTGCAATGGGGAAGATCTGGGTTTGATCCCTGGGTTGGGAAGATCCCTTGGAGGAGGGCATGGCAACCCACTCCAGTATTCTTGCCTGGAGAATCCCCATGGACAGAGGTGGGCTAGGGTTCATGGGGTCACAAAGAGTCAGACATGACTGAATTACTAAGCACGACATGGTGCATCACCTCGAAAAGATCCCTTGTGCCCTTCTTAGCTGCCACCCACTTTGAAGAAACAACACACAGTTCAACTCAACAATCTTTCATTGAGGACCTAAGGCATCAGGGCATTGTGTCTGGTGCTGTGATAGAAAAATGAAAAAATATGGATATATTCTTAGGGAGCTCCTAGGGGAACAAGTGAGGCAACAAATAAACAAATAGCTATTACACACTGGATGAGTGAGATGGAAAAGTACAGGGAAAATTGATTTTGCTGCCTGACATTGGGGGTAGGTAAAAGAAGAGGAATTGAAGGAAGAATGTAGCTGTACAGGAAGGAGAGGTTGATAACTCTATAATACAAAAGGAGGCAGTATTTTTATTGGTGTCTCAGAGAAGCAATTGGAGATAAGTTGTTGGCACTGGAAAGTATGACTTTCAAATTTTAAGGTTGCTTAATAAAAGCAGGGAACAGTGAAATGGCTATCACAGAAATGAAATTAGTGAATCAAAAGACCCAACAAGATTTCCGAGGACAAAGAGTAAAATGATGAAGCAATTAAAATGAATGTGCAAGCAGGGAGGTCAACTTGGTGCTCTGTGATGATCTAGAGAGGTGGGGGATGAGAAAGGAGGTCCAAGAGGGAGGGGATATATTTATACACAGAGCTGACTCACTATGTTGTACAATAGAAGCTAACACAACATTGTAATTATACTTCAATGTTTAAAAAAAGTTTAAAAAAAGAATTAATGTACAAAAAGATAAGGCCCATGGAGGCCAAATTCCTTCAATAAACAATAAGAATCATAGAAGGAAAGATCAAAAAGCAATAGTCAAAGGAAAAATAGGAGAAGATGTTTCCAGGCTAAAGAAAAATCTGAGTTCTTAAATCAAAAGTGTTCACCAAAAAAAAAGTGTTCACCAGTCAAAATTAATGAAAAAATAACCACAGCAGATAGAGGGTGGGGAAGTGTTTCAATTCTTGGGATAAGAAAGTCTAACAGACAACATTTTGGGCAAAAAAGAAAAACAGACTATACACAAAAGAAGAACAATTCAGACTGACAACAGCCTTTTATGCTTGCAGCTTTAAATGTGAGAAAATGGTGGAGTAATACACACTAGACACTGAGATAAAAAGATGGCAAGAAAGAATGCCCCCCAAGTCTATTGCCAGAAAACTTATTTTATGCCCAAGGAGGCACCTTTGTTTTAGAGATCTTGGTTGATTTTCATAACTGATCAAATGGGGTATTTGTTCTATTTCCATGCTTTAAATTCCCGCTCTTGTTTGAAATTCACCAATAAAGAGTGACACCATGAAACCATGGCCCACATCCTGAACCCTGATAAAAGCAGAACTCAGGCCCACGTGCTCTCAGTCTCCTCATATCCTCACTATGTGGCCCCAGGTGTGCTGTGCAATTTCCAGGTCCCATAAGTAATAGATCTTTATTTTTTTCAAAGTTCCCCAATGGCTACTGCTGAAGGATGTCTTGTAATCACAAAAAGAACCTCAAGGACTGGCCCAAACAGAACACTGGTTATTGGTAAGCTGAGACCCACACAAACCAGGTTCAGGCAGGGAAAACTAATATAGTAGTTTGCCATCATGCCTTTCCTGGAAGGAAAAAAAAATACAAGAAAGACTTCCAGTTAACTTAAAGATAGATCAAAAAATCCTGAGAAGAGCAAAGAAATGGTTTAAAAGAAATTACAACAAACAACTGTCTCATTCAAGAGAATTATCAAATGGCCAGTAAGCACCTAATAAGAAGCTCAACATCATCATTCATCAGAAAAACATGAATTAAAGCCATGGTGACAAAGCACCAGGCCAGGCTCCCTGTGTGATATAGCAAATTCTCACTAACTATCCACTTTACACATAATAGTGTATATATGTTGATGCTACTTTCTCTATTCGTCCCACTCTCTCCTTCCTCCTCCATGTCTACAAGTCCATTCTCTACATCTGTGTTGCCATTCCTTCCCTGCAAATAGGTTCGTCAGTACCATTTTTCCAGATTCCACATTTGGGCATAAATATGCATTTGTTTTCATCTTTCTGACTTATTTCACTCTGTGGGATGGGGGTAAGGGAGGGAGGCTCAAGAGGGAGAGCATACAAGTATAATTATTTCTGATTTGAGTTGAGTTGTTGTATGGCAGAAACCAACACAACATTGTAAAAATTAAAAAAAAAATTTTTTTTTAAATCCAAGGGCTAAAAAAACATAAAAATGAACCATGAGATAACACCATAAACCCACCAGATTTGCTAAATTTAAACAGAATGACATCAAGTACTAATGACAAGGTGGAGAAACTAGAACTCTCTTATATTTCTGGTAGGAGCAGGATTTGATACAACTGCTTTAGAAAAATTGTATACCTACTGAGAACTTTTATACTGACAAAGGGCACAAACATTTACGCAGTAGAGTTATAAGGCACACAAGGTTATGCACGGATTACAATAGAGTGAAAGGAAAACCAGAAGAGACCCTGATGCTGGGAAAGACTGAGGATAGGAGGAGAAGGAGGCAACCAAGATTGAGATGGTTGGATACCATCACTGAATCAATGAACATGAATTTGAGCAAACTCCAGGAGATGGTGAAGGACAGGGAAGCCTGGCATGCTGCAGTCCATGGGGTTGCAAAGAGTCGGACATGACTGAATGACCGAGCAATAATGATAATGAACGAGCGGTCTGGAATGGAGCCAGGAGGCTGCCGAGGACACATGACTTATGTACGTCTCAGTCTGGGTGAGAGCATGTATTGTCCTATGTACTGTCCTAGGAGACATCAGAATACCTGCCAGAAACTCAGGATACGTACTAGGTTCCTTCCCCAAAGGGCAACTATTTCGTTTCTTGAATCAGAGCACAGCCTCGTGGCTTTTGCCTTAATAAGCCCTTGACTCTTTCTCTTCCCCAAAACACTCTCGGTTTTACCCAAATTTGTTTCTCCCGAATTGCAATTCTTAAGACTCTTAAATCAAGCGCTTTGTTCTTTGCAGCCTTGATTCTATTGAAAGAGGGGATTGTACCAAGACATCACTCTGGGCATTTATCTGTTTCTCTCTCTGTCTAAAATACCACTGAAATTACACAAAAGATAGCCTTAAAAGATTTAAAAAAAATAATAATTTCAGGAACTCCCTGGTGGTCCAGTGGTTAGGACTTGAAGCTTTCACTGCCAGGGGCCGGGTTCAATCCCTGGTCAGGGAACTAGATCCCACATGCCATGGCACAATCAAATAAATAAATATTTTTTAAAAAAGAAGTAGCAGAAGAGATGGTAAGTAAAAAACATAAAACATCATGGTAGAAATAAAAAGTTCCTAGAAATCAAGAAGAAAGTGATAATCAAATGCAAAAAAGGGCAAATGGTATAAAAAGGTAAACACCAAGGGAAAAAAATACAGATGACCAATAAAAATGAATAGCAGAGAGGAAAATGCAGACTGATACAGGATAATGTTTTTCCCTCTATGTCTGGCAAAAGTTCAGGAGAGTCATGTCCACCTTAGGGAGGATCTGGGCTGGCCTACTCAAGCATTGTCAGGGCAGGTACAGCATGTTCTGGAGAATAGCTTGGCAGAATCAGTCAATATTTTAAATGTAAATACTACTTCCTTTTACTTGGCAACTCCACTTTTAGAAAACTACTCTATGAAAATATGATAGTGACATTATTTGTAATAGTGACCACTAACAAATAAATGTCCACCAACAGGGGAAAATGGTTAAATAAATTATGGAACTTCCATATTGTGGAATACTATGGAGTGGTTAAAAAGAGAAAAGTAGGTCTATGTAAACAAAAAGACATCCAACTGTTGAATGAAATAAAATGGTTAAAATTAAATAAAAAGTTAAAAAATTAAATAAAAAGTTAAAACCTAGAACAATACATGTACTAGAATTCTGTTTGTTTTAAACCTACCTGTCTACCAACCTACCTACCTACCAACCAATGTATTCATAAACGTGTCTGCATTTTTCAGACTATAAAGGTAAAATGGGGAATATACCATATATTAAGTAACATCTCCAGGAGGCTGTGGCAGCCTGTGTAATCAAACTCATGAAGATATTTATAGTGAAAGGTGTGACTATTTGAGGTTTCCCAGGTGGCTCAAGTGGTAAAGAATCCACCTGCCAACGAAGAAAAAGCAGGAGATGCCGGTTTAATCCTTGGATCGGGAAGATCCCCTGGAGGAGGACATGGCAACCCACTGCAATATTCTCACCTGGAGAATCCCATGGACAGAGGAGCTTGATGGGCTGCAGTCCATGGGGTCACAAAAGAGTCAGACATGACTGAGAACACACGCACATGCACAGGTGATTATTTACAGTAGTAGGAGAGATAACGGTGATAAATAACTTCATGCTTGTTCAGGTCAGATTTGACACCAAATGAAGCCAGGTAAGATTTTGCTGCCAAAAGATTATAAAATAAACAAATAAAACCCTGGGTTTTGCCTAAATGATTTATGTATCAACTATGATGATGTCTGGGATGTGGAGAGGAACAAGGAAAAGTGAAGAGGCACTTTCATTTTCTGTCCACAGGCTAATAAGGTCAAAGTCATGGACTCTGACTTCCGGGGTCAGCTAGCTTTGCTATACTGTTTTGTGACTACTGGGAACAATCCTCACCATGGTCACAGAGATAGTGTGTGAGTCAGTGCCACACTGGATGAACAGAATATCCCAGTACATTGCTCTCCCTGTGCATGCTGCTGCTGCTGCTAAGTCGCTTCAGTCCTGTCCGACTCTGTGCGACCCCATAGACGGCAGCCCACCAGGCTCCCCTGTCCCTGGGATTCTCCAGGCAAGAACACTGGAGTGGGTTGCCATTTCCTTCTCCAATGCATGAAAGTGAAAAGGGAAAGTGAAGTTGCTCAGTCGTGTCCGACTATTAGCGACCCCATGGACTGCAGCCTACCAGGCTCCTCTGTCCATGGGATTTTCCAGGCAAGAGTACTGGAGTGGGGTGCCATTGCCTTCTCCCTGTGCATGAGAACTGAATAAATAAAAAATGGATCAGGAACACAGTGGCCCACCTATCTTACGTGTCATCTAATTTAACCCATACAGAAATTTGAGGGGAGGTATTTTCTTATTTTAAGACTAAGGTCTCAGTTGAGTTGAATAAGTCAGGTTAAGCAAGTATTAGGCCCAACGCTAAGTATTAGAACTGAGATTTTAACCTAGGTGGGACTCAAAGTCCAGTGCTGTTTGAAATTCTGTACATTTGTGGGTTCCATTGTGTAATGGTTAGCACTCTGAACTCTGAAATGTTGTACATTTGTAAACTTGACTACTGGTGACCTGTACACTCACAGATATACTCTCAAGTATATGCACTGGTATACTGACAAGTATTCTTGTGACTTGCACATTCACAAGTCATGTTCTCTCCCCCACTGATGAGGTCACAGGTATAAACATACGACATACCTTACTCTCTTTTAATGTCTTTTAAAAAAATAATAATACAACTTACAGGGTAAAAAAAGTGAAACAATACCATGGTTAAAAGGACTTCAAGAAAAGGCAATCAAAACTACAGTGAGATACAACCTCACATCTGTTAGAATGGCAAGCAATAACATGTTTGGCAAGGATGTGGAGAATGATAAACCTGCCTGCACTATTGACTGGAATGTAAATTGGTGCAGCCACAGGGATATTTTGGAACATTTCTTTCAGGCATCTTCAACAGGTAGCTGTTTTTCCATAGTTGAAATAGTTTTTCCATAGTTTCCATGCTGTATAAACAGTTGTACATTCTGGTGGGTTTGTTTTTCTGCACTTATTATAATAGATATGTTCTGATGTCACTGAAATCTCATCCTGAACATTCCGGTTACTGGTTATGCTTCCTAGTTGACCATTTCCCAGTAGTTAGGTTTGGGGGCTGTTTCTGCTTTGCTGTTAACATTGTGCAGGAACACGACGTTTTCCTCTAAAAACCTTCAGCGCAGCTCTCTGAAGTGAAGGTCGCTGAGTCGTGTCTGAGTCTTTGCGACCTCATGGACTATACAGTCCATGGAATTCTCTAAGCCAGAATGCTGGAGGGGGTAGCCTTTCCCTCTTCAGGGGATCTTCCTAACCCAGGGCTCGAACCCGGGTCTCCCTCATTGCGGACGGATTCTTTACCAGCTGAGCCACAAGGAAAACCCGAGCCCATTCCATTACAGAGAAGTAAGTGGGCAGCAGACACCTCAGGGAGTAATTTCTCTGACTTTAAGAAGAGATTTCAATATAAAGGTCAATTTTGGAGTCCTTCTGCTGATGCTAAGTCACGTCAGTCGTGTCCGACTCTGTGCTACCCCACAGACGGCAGCCCACCAGGCTCCCGTCCCTGGGATTCTCCAGGCAAGAATACTGGAGTGGGTTGCCATTTCCTTCTCCAGTGCACGAAAGTGAAAAGTGAAAATGAAGTCGCTTAGTCGTGTCCGACTCTTCGCGACCCCATGGACTGCAGCCTACCAGGCTCCGCCGTCCATGGGATTTCCCAGGCAAGAGTACTGGAGTGGGTTGCCATTGGAGTCCTTAGAGAGCTTTAAACACTCAGCATTTAGAAAGACAGTGGATCTACTTACACACACTGGTATTTGAGGGCCGAATAATTGTTCTAACCTTCCACCCAGCGCTCTCGCCCTACAGCAATCTGAAATCAGAACCGCGAGTCTCGAAAAGCAACTTCTCCAAGGAGTGGCGCCCCACCCGCCCGGACCAAACCACGCAGGCTTCTGAGCACTGGCAGCGATGCGGGGTCCCTTACCCGGGCAGCGCCAGCTCCTCCTCGGCGCGATCCCAGAAACTGGTGGCCGAAGGCAGAGTCAGGATCCCGCCCAGTTCGAACACGGCCGCACGCAGCGCCATGGCGA
Organism: Bos indicus x Bos taurus; assembly: GCF_003369695.1. NCBI lineage: Eukaryota > Metazoa > Chordata > Mammalia > Artiodactyla > Bovidae > Bos > Bos indicus x Bos taurus. The sequence continues at coordinate 74,557,213 of NC_040083.1, read as the reverse complement.
TCTTTCAACCAGAAATCAAGCGAAGCAAGATGCACGAAAACCGGGCGGCCAGACTGGAGCAGCAGGCCACCAAGGTTACCTAACTCGAGCTCGGCCCCGCTCCAGCCCGAGCCTCGGCCCCACCCCCTGCCTTCAGACTGGACACACCTCCACCCCGCCCCCTGCCCTGACCCTGGCCCCGCCCCTGCCCCGGCCTCCGCCACGACCCCCTGTACCAGATTCGACCGCGACTCACCTCCGCTCCGCCCCTTGACTTGCGCTTGACCACGCCCCACCTCCGCCACGTCCCCTGACCCCGGCCCCGCCACTCCAACACGCCCCCATGCCCCGCCTCAGCCACGCCCCCCCGTGCCAAACTTTATTGCCACCCATCTCCGCCCGCCCCCTGTCCTGGTCCCCGCTGGGGTCGCCAGGAGGTCCTATGAGCCCTCCTTTGATGTACCCGCACCCGACTGAGCGACTTCACTTTCACTTTTCACTTTCACGCATTGGAGAAGGAAATGGCAACCCACTCCAGTGTTCTTGCCTGGAGAATCCCAGGGACGCGGGAGCCTGGTGGGCTGCCGTCTGTGGAGTCGCACAGAGTCAGACATGACTGAAGCGACTTAGCAGCAGCAGCAGCATCGTCCGAGGCCCGGATTCCATCTCCTTGCCTCCTCGCGCCTGCATCTGGGGCTGGAATCTCGCTTCTGAATGCATCATCTTCTGTCCCCAAAACGAAATTCCTAAGAAGATCCCCTGGAGAAGGAAATGGCAACCCACTCCAGTATTCTTGCCTGGAGAATCCCATGGACAGAGGAGCCTGGCGGGCTACAATCCATGGGGTTACAAAAGAATCGAACTTGACTGAGCGATTAAACAAGAAGCCTCAGGCCGGAGCAGTGGCTGCTTGAAAAGATGGACCCAGGCCAGGGAACAGGCTGACAGGCTTAAAGTGTACTTGTCAGACTTTCCAGTCTGGGTGAAGATGGGGACCTGAGAAAAAGCCAGAGGCCACAGAACCTTTGAGAGAGAAAGAGAGAGAGAGAGTGTGTGTGTGTTGCCAAATCTTTCTTCATTCAATATTTGGATCTTCTATATTCATCTCCGGAGAAGGCGATGGCACCCCACTCCAGTACTCTTGCCTGGAAAATCCCATGGATGGAGGAGCCTGGTAGGCTGCAGTCCATGGGGTCGCGAAGAGTTGGACATGACTGAGCGACTTCCCTTTCCCTTTTCACTTGCATGCATTGGAGAAGGAAATGGCAACCCACTCCAGTGTTCTTGTCTGGAGAATCCCAGGGACAGGGGAGCCTGGTGGGCTGCCGTCTTTGGGGTCGCACAGAGTCGGGCACGACTGAAGTGACTTAGCAGCATATTCATCTCAGTTGGAATATCTAAAAAAATAATAGATTTGTGTCCCTAATTTTCTAGATTAAGTACATACAGATTTCCTCACTATCCTGACCATGTGCCTCTAGTCACACTTGTTTGTCAAGGCAAAATGTAATTCTAGAATAAAATAGAATGCCTCATGTATGGTATGCCAACAGAATACATCCACCCCAGCCTCTTGTGGAATGAGGTTTAGAAGACGTTGTTGTTCAGTCTCTCAGTCGTGTCTAACTCTTTGCGACCCCATGGACTGCAGCATGCCAGGCTTCCCTGTCCTTCATGATCTCCTGGAGTTTGCTCAAATTCATGTCCACTGAATCAGTGTTGCTGTCTAACCATCTCATCCTCTGCCTCCCCCTTCTCCTTTTGCCTTCAATCTTTAGCATCAGGGTCTTTTCGAATGAGTAAGTTCTTCGCATGAGGTAGCCAAAGTATTGGAACTTCAGCTTCAGCATCAGTCCTTCCAAAGAGTATTCAGGGTTGATTTCCTTCAAAAGACACACATTTGAACTATGATTACTCCTTTGTACATTCTTTTTATGCTAATGCTGCCTTAAAATGTTTGAACTTCATTTTAAACTATACTCTTGGCTCATTTGTGTTTTTGGAAAACCTAAACCTTAGGAGTGTCCGAGTTGAGCTTACTAATGGGTTGTTGGATTCTCTGTGCCTTTGTAGTAAGTTCTGTGAGTTAAAGCATACACCTGGCCTAATGTTCCAACTTGCTGAGATGTGGGTTCGATCCCTGGATTAGGAAGATTCCCTGGAGGCAGGCATGGCAACCCACTCCAGTATTCTTGCCTAGAGAATCCCATGGACAGAGGAGCTTGGGGGCCTACAGTCCACAGGGAGGGTTGCAAAGAATTGGACACAAATGAAGCAACTTAGGATGCATGCTCAAAGACCCTAGGTTTGAAGACTGAGCCAGAGTTAAAGTGAATAAATACAGTAGTCACTCAAGAAGTTGATGATCTTAGGGACTTCCCTGATGGTCCAGTGCTTAAGACTTCACCTCCCAATGCAGGGGGTGCAGGTTCCATCCCTGGTCAGGAAGCCTGGGGCCATAAAATCAAAACATAAAATAAAAGCAATACTGTCATAAATTCACTAAAAGACTTAAAAAGTGATCCACATCAGAAAAATTTTTTAAAAAGTTGGTGATCTCAGAAGTAAAATTGAGTCGAAAAAAGGAAAGAAAATGGCTGCCTGACTTATGTAGTTTAAAACCTCTTAAATTGAAATCTACAATTTAGACTTCTCTGTGGTCTCCACATATGCACATGCAATTTTCTATTCAATACCTCCTCATGAATATCTCATAGGCATCTTGAATTTCTAATGATTGAAACAGAGTTCTTGCTGCATTCACACCTCCCAAGTCTGCTCCTGGTCTTCAGTTCAGTTCAGTCCAGTCACTCAGTCATGTCTGACTCTTTGTGACCCCATGAATCGCAGCACGCCAGGCCTCGCTGTCCATCACCAACCCCTGGAGTTCACTCAAACTCATGTCCATCGAGTCGGTGATGCCATCCAGCCATCTCATCCTCTGTCATCCCCTTCTCCTCCTGCCCCCAATCCCTCCCAGCGTTAGGGTCTTTTCAAACGAGTCAGCTCTTCGCATCAGGTGGCCAAAGTCTTGGAGTTTCAGCTTCAACATTAGTCCCTGCAATGAACAGGACTGATCTCCTTTAGGATGGACTGGTCGGATCTCCTTGCAGTCCAAGGGACTCTCAAGAGTCTTCTCCAACACCACAGTTCAAAAGCATCAATTCTTCGGCACTCAGCTTTCTTCACAGTCCAACTCTCACATCCATACATGACCACTGGAAACACCATAGCCTTGACTAGACAGACCTTTGTTGACAAAGTAATGTCTCTGCTTTTCAATATGCTATCTAAGTTGGTCATAACTTTCCTTCCAAGGAGTACGTGTCTTTTAATTTCATGGCTGAAATCACCATCTGCAGTGATTTTGGAGCCCAGAAAAATAAAGTCTGACACAGTTTCCACTGTTTCCCCACCTATTTCCCATGAAGTGATGGGACCAGATGCTATGATCTTAGTTTTCTGAATGTTGAGCTTTAAGCCAACTTTTTCACTCTCCTCTTTCACTTTCATCAAGAGGCTTTTTAGTTCCTCTTCACTTTCTGCCATAAGGGTGGTGTCATCTGCATAGCTGAGATTATTGATATTTCTCCCAGAAATCTTGATTCCAGCTTGTGCTTCATCCAGCCCAGCGTTTCTCATGATGTACTCTGCATATAAGTTAAATAAGCATGGTGACAATATACAGCCTTGACGGACTCCTTTTCCTATTTGGAACCAGTCTGTTGTTCCATGTCCAGTTCTAACTGCTGCTTCCTGACCTGCATACAGGTTTCTCAAGAGGCAGGTCAGGTGGTCTGGTATTCCCATCTCCTGAGGAATTTTCCACAGTTGATTATGATCCACACAGTCAAAGGCTTTGGCATAGTCAATAAAACCATGTTTTTCTGGAACTCTCTTGCTTTTTCGATGATCCAGCAGATGTTGGCAATTTGATCTCTGGTTCTTCTGCCTTTTCTAAAACCAGCTTGAACAACTGGAAGTTCACGGTTCATGTATTGCTGAAGCCTGGCTTGGAGAATTTGGAGCATTACTTTATTAGTGTGTGAGATGAGTGCAATTGTGCAGTAGTTTGAGCATTCTTTGGCATTGCCTTTCTTTGGGATTGGAATGAAAACTGACCTTTTGCAGTCCTGTGACCACTGCTGAGTTTTCCAAATTTGCTGGCATACTGAGTGCAACACTTTCACAGCATCATCTTCCAGGATTTGAAATAGCTCCACTGGAATTCCATCACCTCCTCTAGCTTTGTTCATAGTGATGCTTCCTAAGGCCCACTTGACTTCACATTCCAGGATGTCTGGCTCTAGGTGAGTGATCACACCATCGTGATTATCTGGGTCATGAAGCTCTTTTTTGCACATTTCTTCTGTGTATTCTTGCCACGTCTTCTTAATATCTTCTGCTTCTGTTAGGTCCATACCATTTCTGTCCTTTATCGAGCCCATCTTTGCATGAAATGTTCTCTTGGTATCTCTAATTTTCTTGAAGAGATCTCTAGTCTTTCCCATTCTATTGTTTTCCTCTATTTCTTTGCATTGATTGCTGAGGAAGGCTTTCTTATCTCTCCTTGCTATTCTTCGGAACTCTGCATTCAGATGCTTATATTTTTCCTTTTCTCCTTTGCTTTTCACTTCTCTTCTTTTCACAGCTATTTATAAGCCCTCCCCAGACAGCCATTTTGCTTTTTTGCATTTCTTTTCCATGGGGATGGTCTTGATCCCTGTCTCCTGTACAATGTCATGTACCTCTTGGTCTTACTAAAGGGTATTTCCGATCAGGCAGTTGCTCAATCTAAGAAACTTGGAGCGGCTTACATATCTCTGGTTCCCAGCTAAGTGTGTCCTTGAACTTAATCCCAGTGGAGGCTGGCTGACTGGGGCAGAGGTGACAGCTTTCAGTTCAGTGGTGGTGTTTTTCTGGGAGTCTTTCTATTTTTTAAGTAAATAAAGTCTTTTTTATTAATCATCGTTATATAAATTAATTAACCATGAACATTTGAGTGACAACATACACAATTTATCTCTTAGAATATTGGCTTTTTATTTTATTTTGGAGTAGAGTCGATTAACAATGTTATGATAGTTTCAGATGTACAGAGAAGTGATTCAGCTATACATATTGTGTAACTGACACATGTATCCTTATTCAAATTCTTTTCCCATTTATGTGATCCTGTAGGCTCACTCCTGGGCATATATCTGCAGAAAAACATGGTCTGAAAGTATACATGCACCCTAAAGTTAACTACAGCACTGTTTATAATAGCCCAGATATGGAAGCAACCTAAGTGTCCATCGACAGAGGAGTGGATAAAGAAGATATGGTACATACACACCGTCGACAAAAAAATTAATCACAACCTGAAAGTAGACTTATTTTATTTGGTGGGGATGTTAAGGACTCCAAGCCTGGGAGATATCATTTCAGTAGCCATGAGAAAACTGCTCTGAATTGGCAGGAGAGGGAATCAGGCTATATACAAGTTTGCAACATAGGGAGCAGGCAGTCTGAACATTAGAGATTATTATGAAGTAAGGAAAACCAGATATCAAGTTAAGGAATTTAGCGTTCTTCTATGCATGGAAAGATGCAAGACTATGGGATTATTGAAGTCATTCCTTTCATATGCATCTCAGCTATCTGGGGGCAGCATCCTGCACAGTGACATTTTTCTCTTTCTTGAATTTCCTTAAGACCTTGCAGCTCACACTGGATTGCGATAATCACTGATGATTATCGTTCCTCATGTAGGAACTTGAGCACTTGTCAACATGGTTCAGAAACTCACATTTGGAGGGCCAGGGTCATGGATAGCTGTGACATTTCTTAACCACCAATATGGCAGGAAATATTTTATTTCACATTACAACGGAATATTACTCAGCTGTAGAAATAATGAAATAATGCCATATGTAGTGACGTGGATGGGCCTAGAGATTGTTATACTGAATGAAGTAGTTCAGACAGAGAAAGAGGAATATCATATGTTATTGCTTTCTTAAAGGCCCTGTCTGGAGCTCATTCTGCCATTTTTTTTCCCCAAAGATTCTACAGGTTCCTAATTTCCTGTATTCAATCTCTTGCTATTTAAATTAACTAGAGTGATTTCTGTTGCCTGACTGATGCAGTACTGTTTAGGAATACACATATGTGTTTGTGAAATGCAGCGAAGTGAAGAGGAAGGTCACATCAACAGAATTAGATTTTATAAAACCCCCTTTGAGAAAAAAAAATAAGAAAGTTAGAATATGAGACCCCACTTTAGGTGGGAATCATCTTTGCTGAAGACGAAATTGTGACCCTTTGTTTATTCCAGGGCTGTAAACTAGGAGACTGATTTGATCTGGACTATTTTATAATACCTTACAGGACTTCCTGGATGAATTGCTTAGGGAAAGATGAGAGATCTCAATTGCATTTCTCTGTGTTCCACTTTTTCTCATAGGTCATTGTCCCCCTCTGTTTTCTGCCACACAAGATATAGGAAGTTGCGAGTTCACTCAGGTGGACAATGGAAATGGTATACCTTTTTGAGATGTAAATCCTAACTCTTATGTCTACTAATCTTAATATTTATAAATATGTTTGAGGTGATAGCACTGGGATCATAAAACATGGCCAGTGTAGTAGTGAAAATTCAGAAATTACACCTGCTATCAATCACTCAATTTGTAATGAGCTTATCAGATTTTATTTTGGATTTCCTGCCCCTGCAACCCCTTCCCCACCTGCTGTCGGACATTGGTCTTCCAACTCTATTTTAAAGACTTATTTATTTTTATTTAGTTTTGGCTGCAGTGGGTCTTCATTGCAGTCATCAGGGGCTACTCATCATTGTAGGGTGCAGGCTTCTCATCACGGTGGCTTCTCTTGCTGTGGAGTACGGGCTCTAGGCCCACAGGCTTCAGTAGTTGTGGTTTGAGGGCTTTAGAGCACAGGCTCAATAGTTGTGGTGCATGGGCTTAGTTGCTCAATGACATGTGGGATATGCGTGGACCAGGGATTGAGTCCATGGCCCCTGCATTGGCAGGATGATTCTCACCCATTGGACCACCAGAGAAATCCTCCAACCCTATTTTAAAACCCTGCTTAATTCCTAATAGTTGAGAGAGAGGGTCACAGTGCTGTTTCTCCTGCTGTAGGTGTTTGAATCACGCTCAAAACTGTCTCAAGTGTTTTCTAAGCCCTCATTTCACCTGAAGGTTGGTCTTTCTTCAGTGCAGCAAATGAATCTCTTTTATTCGTTCAAGAAATACGTATCAAGTACCTGCTGTGTGCCAGGTACTTTCTCAGCACTTGGGATCAAGTGGGAAATAAAACAGATCAAAAATAGAAACAAAAAGTTTCCATTTTTAGTGTAATGATGAATTAAGGAGTTGCCAGTTGCTTGTGGGGCAATGAGAAAAATGACATTGGGAATAGTGATGTTAGCTACTTGTTTTTTTTTTTTTTTTTTTTTTTAAGCAAGAAATATAACTGTATTTATTTTCAGAAGACATGTTCTTAAAAACAGAAATCCACTAAAAACTGTTAGAACTAATAAGCTGAACAAGTTGCAGGACATAGGGTCAATATAAAATAGTCAACTGTATTTCTATACACTAGCAGTGAAAAATATGAAAACAAAATGTAAAAAACAATTCCATTTATAAAAGCATCAAAAAGAATAAAATAATAAAAATAAGCTTAATAGAAGTGTAAAACTTGTATTTTGAAAGCTGCCAGACTTTTTTAAAATTTAAGTTGTTTTTTCTTATTTGTCATTTTTTGGACTGCCAACACCTATAAACTCTTGCTACCTTTAGAAAATTCTGCCCCAAAGTGGACATCTGTCAGTCAGAGATGCACAATGTTCTTCAAACATCTCTCTATTTTGGTATCTCTCACATTTTGAATTTTACACAAACACCACAGTAGTCAGGCTGTCTTCCCACTGATCACGTGACTTGGGTGGTGCCAGTCAATGTGCTCGCCTGTTGGGTAAGGGAATGAGCAAGCTGAAGTGACAGCCGTGTGAGGTGGAACTTGCTTCCAGCCTTGGCAGTGGCAGAAGCATCTAGCTTTGATCTTGGAAAGATAGCTGTGAGTGGTCCTGAAGAGAGGTTTTTAACTCCCTGCCCAGGAATTGAACCTGGGTAAGCCTGGAGAGTCCCATGGACAGAGGAGCCTGGTGGGCTGCAGTCCATGGGGTTGCTAGGAGTCGGATACGACTGAGCGACTTCACTTTCACTTTTCACTTTCATGCATTGGAGAAGGAAATGGCAACCCACTCCAGTGTTCTTGCCTGGTGAAACCCAGGGATAGGGGGAGTCTGGTGGGCTGCCGTCTATGGGTTCGCACAGAGTCGGACACGACTGAAGAGACTTAGCAGCAGCAGCAGCAGCAGCAACCTGGATGAAAACCAGAAACCTTAACCACTAGACTACCAGGGGCTAGAAGCTAGAAGCAAAGTTCAGTTCAGTTCAGTCACTCAGTCGTGTCCGACTCTTTGCGACCCCATGAACTGCAGCACGCCAGGCCTCCCTGTCCATCACCAACTTCCAGAGTCCACCCAAAACCATGTCCATTGAGTCAGTGATGCCATCCAACCATCTCATCCTCTGTTGTCCCCTTCCCTTCCTGCCCTCAATCTTTCCCAGCATCAGGGTCTTTTCAAACGAGTCAGCTCTTCGCATCAGGTGGCCAAAGTATTGGAGTTTCAGCTTCAACATTAGTCCCTCCAATGAACACCCAAGACTCATCTCCTTTAGGATGGACTGGTCGGATCTCCTTGCAGTCCAAGGGACTCTCAAGAGTCTTCTCCAACACCACAGTTCAAAAGCATCAATTCTTTGGCGCTCAGCTTTCTTCACAGTCCAACTCTCACATCCATACATGACCACTGGAAACACCATAGCCTTGACTAGACGGACCTTTGTTGACAAAGTAATGTCTCTACTTTTTAATATGCTGTCTAGGTTGGTCATAACTTTTCTTCCAAGGAGTATAAGCGTCTTTTTTTTTTAAATTTTATTTTATTTTTAAACTTTACAATATTGTGTTAGTTTTGCCAAATATCGAAATGAATCCGCCACAGGTATACATGTGTTCCCCATCCTGAACCCTCCTCCCTCCTCCCTCCCCATACCATCCCTCTGGGTCGTCCCAGTGCACCAGCCCCAAGCATCCAGTATCATGCATCGAACCTGGACTGGCGACTCGTTTCACACATGATATTATACATGCTTCAATGCCATTCTCCCAAATCTTCCCACCCTCTCCCTCTCTCACAGAGTCCATAAGATTGTTCTATACATCAGTGTCTCTTTTGCTGTCTTGTACACAGGGTTATTGTTACCATCTTTCTAAATTCCATATATATGTGTTAGTATACTGTATTGGTGTTTTTCTTTCTGGCTTACTTCACTCTGTATAATAGGCTCCAGTTTCATCCACCTCATTAGAACTGATTCAAATGTATTCTTTTTTTATGGCTGAGTAATACTCCATTGTGTATATGTACCACAGCTTTCTTATCCATTCATCTGCTGATGGACATCTAGGTTGCTTCCATGTCCTGGCTATTATAAACAGTGCTGCGATGAACATTGGGGCGTCTTTTAATTTCATGGCTGCAATCACCATCTGCAGTGATTTTGGAGCCCAGAAAAATAAAGTCTGACACTGTTTCCACTGTTTCCCCATCTATTTCTCACGAAGTGATGGGACCAGATGCCATGATCTTAGTTTTCTGAATGTTGAGCTTTAAGCCAACTTTTTCACTCTCCTCTTTCACTTTCATCAAGAGGCTTTTTAGTTCCTCTTCACTTTCTGCCATAAGGGTGGTGCCATCTGCATATCTGAGGTTATTGATATTTCTCCCAGCAATCTTGATTCCAGCTTGTGCTTCATCCAGCCCAGCGTTTCTCATGATGTACTCTGCATATAAGTTAAATAAGCATGGTGACAATATACAGCCTTGACGGACTCCTTTTCCTATTTGGAACCAGTCTGTTGTTCCATGTCCAGTTCTAACTGTTGCTTCCTGACCTGCATACAGATTTCTCAAGAGGCAGGTCAGGTGGTCTGGTATTCCCATCTCTTTCAGAATTTTCCACAGTTTATTGTGATCCACACAGTCAAAGGCTTTGGTATAGTCAATAAAGCAGAAATAGATGTTTTTCTGGAACTCTCTTGCTTTTTCGATGATCCAGCAGATGTTGGCAATTTGATCTCTGGTTCTTCTGCCTTTTCTAAAACCAGCTTGAACATCTGGAAGTTCACGGTTCATGTATTGCTGAAGCGTGGCTTGGAGAATTTTAAGCATCACTTTACTAGAGTGTGAGATGAGTGCAATTGTGCAGTAGTTTGAGCATTCTTTGGCATTGCCTTTCTTTGGGATTGGAATGAAAACTGACCTTTTCCAGTCCTGTGACCACTGCTGAGTTTTCCAAATTTGCTGGCATACTGAGTGCAGCACTTTCACAGCATCATCTTCCAGGATTTGAAATAGCTCCACTGGAATTCCATCACCTCCACTAGCTTTGTTCATAGTGATGCTTCCTAAGGCCCACTTGACTTCACATTCCAGGATGTCTGGCTCTAGGTGAGTGATCACACCATCGTGATTATCTGGGTCGTGAAGCTCTTTTTTGTACATTTCTCCTGTGTATTCTTGCCACCTCTTCTTAATATCTTCTGCTTCTGTTAAGTCCATACCATTTCTGTCCTTTATCGAGCCCATCTTTGCATGAAATATTCCCTTGGTATCTCTAATTTTCTTGAAGAGATCTCTAGTCTTTCCCATTCTATTGTTTTCCTCTATTTCTTTGCATTGATTGCTGAGGAAGGCTTTCTTATCTCTACTTGCTATTCTTCGGAACTCTGCATTCAGATGCTTATATATTTCCTTTTCTCCTTTGCTTTTTGCTTCCCTTCTTTTCACAGCTATTTTTAAGGCCTCCTCAGACACCATTTTATTTTTTTGCATTTCTTTTTCTTGGGGATGGTCTTGATCCCTGTCTCCTGTACAATGTCACGAACCTCCGTCCATAGTTCATCAGGCAGTCTGTCTATCAGATCTAGTCTCTTAAATCTATTTCTCGCTTCCACTGTATAGTCATAAGGGATTTGATTTAGGTCATACCTGAATGGTCTAGTGGTTTTCCCTACTTTCTTCAATTTCAGTCTGAATTTGGCAATAAGGAGCTCATGATCTGAGCCACAGTCAGCTCCCGGTCTTGTTTTTGCTGACTGTATAGAGCTTCTCCATCTTTGGAAGAAGCCAAGTAGCCCTAACTCTTTCCTGGTTTGAAAGCAAGAAAGTTTCAAGGAGGCAAAAACTCCACAAACAGTTACAAAGTTTATTATTAGAGACACAGCATAATATGTGGGAGAGCACACAGAGAAACAGTTTGTTTATTTAGAGCAGAAGTGAGACAGAAATACACCCTCAGGGAGGAGCACAGGTGTCCTGAATGAGGAACACATTAAAGAGGTGATTTAAATCAGCAGTCCCCAACATTTTTGGCAGTAGGGACCAGTTTTATGGAAGAGTTTTTCCACAGACCCGGCAGTGGCGGGGGAGATGGTTTCAGGATAATTCAAGTGCATTACATTTATTGGACACTTTATTTCTATTATTATTACATCAGCTCTATCTCAAATTGGAACAGAACAGGACAATATGGTCCTTGTCCTACCAAGTCCTCTGCCTGCCTTTTGTCTGGAAAACTTTAGTCAAAGAATAAGTTTAATCAGAGAAGTGAGAACGTGTGAAAACAAAGGCAAATAGTCAAAGGAGACCAAATAATGATAATGAGTCATTAAACATAGTCAAAGATCTTTAGTTCTTTCTCAAGGGCCACAGATAATATTCTGAGCCATGTCCTATGAGCTGTCTTATAGATACTAAAACACCAGGTGGAGAAGTTACTTGCATGATGACCAGACTGTAGCCATGACATAAGCTGCCACAATTCCGTGAACTGACCACAGAGAAATGGTAACAAATAGACCCTGAAACTGAAGATTCAGTTCAGTTCAGTTCAGTCGCTCAGTTGTGTCCGACTCTGCGACCGCATGAATCACAGCACGCCAGGCCTCCCTGTCCATCACCAACTCCCGGAGTTTACTCAAACTCATGTCCATCAAGTCGTGTACCTAAAACAACCAAGAGGATGCCGGTGAGACCATCGACAACCAATTTGAAGGTGGCTCTTAGAGCTGACTATGCTGTTTCTGCATGTAGCCCCCTGCCACTCTGTCCACAAAAGCTCTCACCCCCTGCTTGTCATGCGGGGTTGGGGGAGTCGCCCTTGAAACAGGTGTCCACTCTCCCCCACCAATTGCTGGCATCTGAAATAAAACAAACTTTCCTTTCCACCAATCTGGCCTGTTTATTGGCTTTTGAGAGGCAAGCAGCTGGGCCCACATACCTTTCAGTACCAAGATTACCAGGCATTAGATCCCGGAGGTTGTGAACTCCTGATTTAAATCTCTTGTATAGGACAGTCCTTCCTGGTTTTTGTTTACCTTTGGCCAATTATCTCGTTTTTTTCCCCTAGGACCCTCCCCAACATCTATATGCAACTTTTTGTTAAGATGGATCCCACCACAGAGGACTATGGGTGCATGTCCACACTTATTATGGGGTGGCATCCCCTCCCTTTTTTACCCCCAAGGAGTCTTCCTGTGTACGTGTGGGCAGGGGAGTTTTCCTGACCTCAGGAGCAGCCATCTTATCCCTTCACTTCAGCAGAGCTCTGATTCTGCCACTAGCTTTGTCCTTGGAGTGTCTGGGTGAATACAAAGCTTGAATTTTCCTCCACTTGATAAACACCAGCTGTCCGGCCCAGGGCCCCATCCATCTCCAACTTCAGATTCACTGGGGAGCTGGGACAGAGCTTCTCCAGTCTAATCCTGGGCGTGCTTGCTGAGCAGTGGTGGCCTTGTTAACATTGTACTGTCACTAATTGTTCTTGGCTGTGTGCTTTCCACACTTGCTTCTCTCATCCTCCCTGAGAGTCTGTGAGCTATCAATATCCTGTAATAAGCCCCTTTTTTCTTATAAGACCAAGAGAAATGTCTATGGTAGCAAATAAGAACTCCATAAGTCATAGCTAGGACTTCCCAGGTGACGCTAGTGCCAATGCAAGAGACATAAAAAAAATGGGTTTGATCCCTGGGTCTGGAAGATGCCCTGGAGGAGGAAATGGCAACCTACTCCAGTATTCTTGCCTGGGAAATCCCACAGAAAGAGGAGCCTGGTGGGCTACAGTCCATGAGGTCTCACAGAATGGGACACAACTAAGGCTACTTAGCACGCACTCCAGATGTGGCCACCTTATGAATCTTGGAAGAGCCACCTTGACCATAGAATCTAAAATTGCCAAGTGCTCACTTTCCTAGCTCCCTGCCTTGAGGCTGGGGTGAAGGTCAGTGAGCTTAGCCCAGCAAATCAGAGGCACCCAGCCCAGACTTTACAACAGGGGCTGGTGAAGAGAACAGGGAGAGAGGAAAAGGGTTTTGGTTGGCAGCGTCAGGGCAGCAGCAGCATCTGGGGTCCACAGCTGCCAGAGGTGATGCAGGTCCTATGGCCCTCCACCTTAAGCAACAGCAGTTCCAGTGTTCTTTGCAGGTTTCCTATCATTTTTTCCTTTCTTTTAAAAATATTTTTGTTTTTTGATGTGGATCATTTTTAAACTCTTTATTGAATTTGTTATTCTGTTTTATATATATATATATATATATTTTTTTTTTTTTTCCAGCCAGGAAGCATGTGGGATCTTAGCTCCCGAACTAGGGATCCAACCCACACACTCTGCATTGGGAAGTAAAGTCAACCACTGGACAACCAGAGAAGTCCTCCCCTTCCCATCATTTTTCTGATTTCTAAGTTAAAAGTCAGTCCTTGGGCCTCTTCTCTTCTTCATCTACATTCATCCTGTTGGTTATCTCAACTGATCTCCTCCTCCCTAAACTCTCTCTTCTGTGGTCTTCCTCATATGTGACTGCCTGGCCACAGACAGTTCTATGTGAAGGCCATACAGGCCTCTGATTTTCATGTTCAAAAAGCTGCAGAGAAGTGATTGCCATGCTGAGACTACAAGCTGCACTCCAGCCCTGTCTGTGCTGGGAATTGCAGGAAACCTGTCTCTCTTCCACCTGCAAGGTCTCCCCAGAATTATCTCCTGAGAACGCTTAGCATCGTGCACCCTTCAAAGGAGAAATGCTTGAAGAAACATGTCAGAGCTACATTTAGAAATGAGAGGCTGAACCTAGATAACTGATCAGAGGGCTAAGGTCCAAACTCAGGTTTAGATCCTGTGATTTGCCTAATTATTGCGTCAATTTAACTTATAGCATCTATGGCGGGGGAGGGGACAAGATCCCAGGACAAATGCCAGGAAGCCTCCCTTGTCAGGGAAATGTATTTTTCTTCCTCTATCAGATGAGCTTGTTTCTGCTTTAGCAAAAATTCTTGCAACAAACTCACCTAAGGATTTTTATTCTTTAATCTTAAAAATTTTTTATTGAAGTATAATTGACCTACAACACCCTGTTAATTCCATCCGCACAACACAGTGATTCGATATTTATCATCAGTCTAGTTACCATCTGTCACTCTACCAAATTATCACAGTATTATTGACTCTATTCCCCACTGTATATTTCATTTCCCTGACTCACTTATTTTGTAACTGGGAGTTATACCTCTTAGTGTCCTTTACCTATTTCACTCATTTCCCCGACTCCCTTCCCCTCTTCATCTGAAAGATTTATCATGGACCAGGCAAGCCATCTTTCTTCCCTCCTCTAACCACCTCTCACTGCCTCTAAACTCGAACAAGGGTTGGGTCCCCACATGCCCCAGCAGGCAGGTTCAAAGGACAAACCTGGGAGGAGATGCAGTCACACCCCAAACCTCCAATCCTAGGCTGCTTACCCTATCCTGCCTTGTGTTCCCTACAGAAACTCCAGTACACACTCTGGGACATGCTTTCTCCACTGCCCTTTCTGCCCTGTCTGGCTCAAGTGCTTCCCCAAGTGGCCCTACCTTACATGCTATGATTCCTGCTTCTGGGGATCTGTGCATATAAACTTCTTCCTTCATGAAATCATTCACCTGTCTGCATGTCTTACCATATCTGATTGAAACAAATTCTGAGTATACATTCTAGAATAGGATATGTAGATGTATGCATTTTTTCAAAGTGTAATTACGAAAGAAACTTGGGTGTGTAAACTTCTTTTTTTTTTATTTTAAGAGCCAAAGTGCTTGATTTGGGGGAGCTTCCCAGCATTTAAATTGCTTTCTAACACACTAAGTCTCCTACATACAAATGAGTTCTGTTCTGAAAGTGCATTCGTAAGTCTGATTTGTTTGTAAATCCAACAAGTTGGCCTGAGTACCCAACTAATACAATTGGCTATATAGTACTGTACTGTAATAGGTTTATAATACTTTTCACACAAATAATACATAAAAAAACAAACACAAAAATAAAGAAAACATTTTTAATCTTTAATCATTAAAGATTTAAATCATTTAATCATTTTTAATCAGTACAGTACCTTGAAAAGTACAGTAGTCCAGTACAACAGCTGGCATACAGAGGCTGGCATCAACTGAACAGGCAAGAAGAGTTACTGACTGGCAGGGGGAGAGGAGGTGGTAGATGGTAGAGCTGAAGGATCATCAGCCATAGAAGATGGAGGGCAAGCTGTGATTTCACTCACACCTGACGTTGATGGCATAGGTTCTGGTTCCTTGCAGGAACCAGATGCATGTTCTCATTTTTGAAAGTTTGCAACTAGAAGGTTACTGTATTCTGTGAAAGTTCCCCCCTTGAAGGAGCCAGAGGCTACCTTCCACATAGAAGCTCAAAACACCACAGATTCCTGCTTCCTCTGGCTTTATACAGATAGTTGACCAGCACAAGATTAATCAGATGTATCTGTCCTGACCTTTGTCTTGGGAGCCAGTGTGACACAGAGAAGCAGGGAGAGAGGAGAAGCAATTCTGGCAGCAGCAGGGACAGTGGTGACACAGAACCAGTTTCAGATGGTGCAAGCCTTCACATCCAGTTCTGTGGCAGCAGGGCCCACTGTGCAGGGGATGGCTTGTGACTTGGGCTCTACTCCAACAGGCATTTTCCTCGCTCTCATCTGTGCCCCAAGGGGGTTCTCTCGCTTTGTAAGTGCACCTGTGAACTTCCTGTTGCCCTTTAATAAAATTGCTTTCTGCTTAATCAATGGATTTTTTTTATTGCTCAAACCAAAAACCCTGATGGATACAATCAATGATTATTTTCCCCTTTCCTTCCTTCCTTCCTTTTATCTTTCTTTCTTTATGCCTTTAATACTTTAACTCTATGCACATAGAAATATCCATATATATCAATATGAAAGTACATATGGTAAAATATTAACATTTATTAATTCTGGATAGCGGGAATATGGGTAGTTAAATTTTTTGTATTTTATGGGTTATTATCTTTTTGTCAAAAGATAATCTATCTTCTACATACATGTAAATATATACTCTTATATATCATATTTGCATATGTGTGTGCATGAGTGCTTAGTCATTTCAGTCATGTCCAACTCTTTGCAACCCCATGGACTGTAGCTCGCCAGGCTCCTCTGTCCATGGGATTCTCCAGGTAAGAAGACTGGAGTGGGTTCCAATGCCCTCCACCAGGATATCTTTCCAAGCCAGGGATTGAGTCTATATCTCCTGCACTGCAGGCAGATTCTTTATCACTAAGTCACCAGGGCTCCCATATTTGTATATACCACACATATGTATCACATGTATATTCACATACCTATATATATATCCAACCAGTCCATTCTGAAGGAGATCAGCCCTGGGATTTCTTTGGAAGGAATGATGCTAAAGCTGAAACTCCAGTACTTTGGCCACCTCATGCAAAGAGTTGACTCATTGGAAAAGACTCTGATGCTGGGAGGGATTGGGGGCAGGAGGAGAAGGGGACGACAGAGGATGAGATGGCTGGATGGCATCACTGACTCGATGGATGTGAGTCTGAGTGAACTCCGGGAGTTGGTGATGGACAGGGAGGCCTGGCGTGCTGCAATTCATGGGGTCGCGAAGAGTCAGACATGACTGAGCGACTGAACTGAACTGAACTGAACTGATATATGTATCATGTATCATTTCCATTTTCTAAGCCCTTTATTTATACTAACATATTTACTCATCATTACACACTTATTCAGTGGAACCAGTATTCACATCCTCCTTTCACACATGAGGAAACTGAGGCACAGAAAGCTCTACTAGAGACCTGTCCAAAACCATACAGCTTTTAGGGAGCAGAACCAGAAGCTAAACCTTGGCAGTTGTATCCTGGGCCCTTGGCTTTTAACAATATGTGGGAGATGAGACAGCAGGGAGCAGACCCAAAGGGTGTATTTAGAGTGGAGGGTAAGCTTCCTTACGGGCTGAGGGGCAAGAACAAGGAGGAGAGGAAGAGATGAGGAAGTCTGGGGACGTTTGATAGATGGAGTCACTGTCAGAACCCCAGGGCCAAGCTCCACCATGTACCACACATGGCAGGAGGAACAGGAGTCCTGGTTTGATGTGGTCCAGAAGGAGGCAAGGGGTCAGTTTCTGGTTTGAAGTCAGGTGACTTTACTTGTCTGGGAAGTTGAAGGCAAGGTCACTGGCAAGGGGGATGGGGAGGAGACAGGAAAGCTGTAGCCAAACCAGGTCTCAGCAGGAGTGACCCCGGGGTCCTGCAGGAGGCTGGCTGCGGGGAGGAGGCGGGGCTGGGGGGTTTCCTAGAGGCGGGAGGGAAAGGAGACGACGGCAGGTTGCTGACCTGCAGCTCTCTCTGTGGTCCTGCTTTACTCAAAACTGCACTGCTCTATCGACAGATGGACCCAGGAGGTTCCCCATCTAATGGGTGAGGGTCAGGGGCCCAGGAAGTCATCTTGGAGCACAGAATCCTTCAGAACAAAGAACGAAGCATCCTGGTAACCACGCAGAGGGTGAGCAATCTGCTGTCAGTCCCCACTGGACACGGACTGGAAAGTCAGAGGCTCCTCCTCCTCCCCTCTAGAGTGTGTGTGTGTGTGTGTGTGTGTGTGTATAAGACAGAGAGAGAGAGAGAGAGACAGAATACGAGCATGAGTCTGTGTGCTTGCCAAGCTGGCAATCCCTCCCTTGGACCTGCCTGACTCTTACCTGCAGAAGCCTCCATGCCAGGCTCTTCTGTAGGACTTGATTGTGCAGCTTCTCTGCCTTCAGAGCTGAGAGCCTGGAAACAGCAGCCTGATTCAGAACTTGCCCAGCACTCCCCAGGAAGACAACCTGCCGGTCAGAGTCAGACCTCTCTCACGCATCGAGGCGAGTCCTGCCCCAGCATCTGTCTGACCAGGAAGAGAAGTCACCCAGCTTGGTTTGTGCCTGCTTTTCTATTCTTGGGGTGGAGGGGGAACTTTTGCCAGCTGATCAGGACCTCCAAACTGGGCTGGTTTGTTGAATGGCTTGTCTTCTGTGGTCATAGATAAGAAAGGTGCCCCCCTCCGCCCCCGGCTTGTGTTGGTGACTTGGTGGATATGCAGACATTAAGTGGGTGATTCAAAGGAATATGCGAAGACTAGCAGCTTCTGGCTACTTTCGGCGGGGGTGGGGATGTACATCAGACTGCTGGAAGATGCCTGCCTCTAGAAAAATTTTAGTTTTTTGGTTGTCCCTGCTGGGGATGTACAAGTCAGTGACAGTCACCTCCTCTCACTGTGAAGGTAGCTCCATCTCAGGCATTATTGGCTTTACTTTATTGAATCTGCTTCTATGTCTTTAATATCACTATTCCTCTTTTGTCATTTGTTTATTCACTCAGTATTCCATATCCTTGAATAAAGGCTACCAGACATCCATGGTATTCACTGACTTGGAGGGTAGCAAGTTCTATCATTGCTGTTTCCCCCGCCCCCCGCACCCCCGAGGCTGGAATTTGTAGAAGAAAATGACCAGGAAAATGACCAGCTGGTGTGGTAATCCAGATGACCTTTAAGATTCCACCCAACCTTGAGAGGTTAAGCTTCTGTGATTAATCAATGTATTGAGCCAATCATAAGAAAGCTAGAAATAGGCTCTCTCTATCACTGCCTAAGCAGTTCTGATGAAGTGATTTGGAAGAAGAAACACTATTATTTCCTCTAACCGAGGGACTTTCTCCGGGGTATTGACAGTTACAGGAGAGCAATGACTCCCATGCCTGGGGATGTGCTGGGTAATGCACAGGGGCTCAGTGAGATGCACGCAGGTTTTATGGAGGAGTCTTGTGAAAAGAGTAGAACAGTGTGAGAAGTTGAAAACCATCTGCCGTGGGAAGATGGACAAAGAAGTCAGTGCATACGACCTTAACTTCAGTGGAATCAGGGTTCAGGACGTGGGCAATAGAGGCTGACTTGGGTTGGGGTGTGGGGAGCTCTAGTCACAGCAATGCAAGCCCAGTGAGCATGTCTGAGCCCTTTGAAATGAAAGTGAAAGTGTTAGTCACTTTGTCATGTCTGACTCTTTGCAACCCCCATAGACTGTAGTCTGCCAGTCTCCTCTGTCCATGGAGTTCTCTGGGCAAGGATACTGAAGTGGGTAGCCATTCCCTTCTCCAGGGGATCTTTCCGACCTAGGGATCAAATTCAGGTCTCCTGCAGTGCAGGCAAATTTTTACCATCTGAGCCACACGGAAGCCTTGAGTCCTTTATATATGCAATACTTTTTGTATAGCTTTCCCTATGCACCCCCTTCATCCAGACCTACTTTACAAATAGGGTCTTCACTCCACAGGCACCAACCCCCTAACCTGCCAATCCAGGCATGTAGAAGATTAAAGGGTTTGGGGCTCTTTGTCTTTTCATATCTTTCGAACAAGAGGTGGAAGTTTACTCTAATTACTGCTAATTACCTGGAACAGTTTCTCCTTTGGTTTCCAGTGACAAATTAATTAAATTATCATAGTGGACTAATTACAAGATATGCAAGTATGAGTCTTCTTGTAGGAATATGTCCACCGGAGTCAACTGAATCTCATTTGCACATTCTTCCAGAGGGTCTTGGATGTCTCTGGTTGAATCTTTATATGATGCAAGTTCAGCATGCCTTGATTTCTACTTCTTTTCCCCCTATTCTTATGAGTGGGGGAAAAAAAAAACATGCTTTTATTTAGTGCCCTTGGTTGAAAGGTGAAACAGATTATAGTCTTGGGATTGGCAGCCATCATACTGGTTGGAAGGAGAAGGGAGTGAAGCTGTGCATGGAGGAACCTCCCCACACTGGCTTTGGTGTGGGGCACCTGGGCCTTGTCACCACCTGTCTTTCACAGACCTTAGTTGTGATTGTGGCAGAGCAATGACAGTCACAACCTACAAAACACAGGCCAGTACTGGCCGAGTCGCCCATACAAAATTATCTTTCTAGTTGCCATCACTGAGTGGCACCAGAACACGTTATAGTTGAGAAGCTGAGATGTGAGCTTGAATTCCAACTTCATCATGTGTTAACTGTGTTGTTGTTCAGTTGCTAAGTTGTGTCTGACTCTTGGCGACCCCGTGAACTGCAGCACACCAGGCTTCCCTGTCCTCTACTATCTCCCGGAGTTTGCCCAAATTCATGTCCATCGAGTCAGAGATGCTATCTAACCATCTCACCCTCTCCCGCCTCCTTCTCTTTTTGCTTCAGTCTTTTCCAGCATCAGGGTCTTTTCCAGTGAGTCAGCTCTTCGCCTCAGGGGGCCAAAGTATTGGAGCTTCAGCTTCAACATCAGTCCTTTCAGTGAATATTTAGAGTTTATTTCATTTAAGATAGACTGGTTTGATCTCCTTGCAGTCCAAAGGACTCTTAAGAGTCTTCTCCAGCACCACAATTCAAAAGCATCAATAACTATGTGGCCTTGGGCAAATCAGTTGATTTTTCTGATCACCAGTATTTTTAATTTAAATAAAAAGGATAATACTAGCCCCTTCCCCGTACCTTCCTAGGATTGATGGGAGGTCCAAATGAGGTCAAAGGTGTGAGGCTCTGGAGGTGATGCCTTCTGTGTCAAGGAGGCATCAGCCTAAGAACACTTTGTTGGGCTCACTCAGGTTCTGAGGTGAGAGGGAACCCCCTCGGAATCCCCCAGGGAGTTCTGCCGTGCTAGCTCCCCAGGCCCTGCTGGGGGAGTGGTCCCAGCTTCAACCCACAGCCAAGCCCAAGCCGGCCTTCCTTCTGATGTCCAGCAGCAGCCAGACCCCTCCTCTGAAGCCATGGGTCCCTCCCGTCTTGTGCTCCCG
Organism: Bos indicus x Bos taurus; assembly: GCF_003369695.1. NCBI lineage: Eukaryota > Metazoa > Chordata > Mammalia > Artiodactyla > Bovidae > Bos > Bos indicus x Bos taurus. Next base: position 74,535,943 of record NC_040083.1, on the reverse strand, counting down.
TTCAAGACAAAGCTCGGGCTCTGGTGGCTTCTTCTGATCCCGGCAGGTGAGCGGGGGCGGTCCCCAGGGCATCCTGTCACACATGCGAGCGCACATGCCTCCGGTTGAAACTGCTGCAAGTGGGTTGGTGGTGACCCGCCAGAGCCTCAGGGTAGCTGTTCCATCGCGGGAAGGTAGGGGGCGCTCGCTGCGGCATCTGAACCTCCCAAGCCCAGTTCTCCCCATCTGCAAAATGCTAACTGTGCCGGTACCTTCCCAGGGCTCTTGGGCGTGTGACCTGGAATGAAGGCTAGTGACTAGCACCTGAGATACATACATGGCAGCTGCTATCGATGTTTTGAATTTTAGAGCGGGGGTTCTCGCCCTGCTCAGACAGGAGAACCCTGTAGAGGTGAAGCTGTTTGCAGAACAGGGTGAAACCAGACAAGGGGTGATTCCGTCAGACAATCTGGGGAGACTTTACCTAGCTGATGAGAAGGAGCAGATACCAGTGGTTTGAGGAAAAACAGGGGAGATTCTCCGAGTAGCAGAGAATTTCATGGTTAGCATTAGAGGTTCCTTATAAGAGGATGGGAGTGAAAGTTCCCGGGGCCAGCTCACCCCACACAATCAGGTGCCTCTCACAGTTTGCTGTCCCTTGGGTCTCCTCAGTTCCAGGCTTAATCTTTTCCCTTTGTCTGACTTCTTCCCACTGCTCTGCACGCCTCTGAGCACTTGTTTTCACCCCTTATCCATTGTTGTTGCTGTTCAGTTGCTAAGTTGTGTCCGACTCTTTGTGACCTCATGGACTTTGGCACGCCAGGCTTCCCCGTCCTTCACCATTTCCTGGAGTTTGCTCAAACTCATGTCCATTGAATCGATGATGCCATTCAATCATCTCATCCTCTGCTGCCCCCTTCTCCTCCTGCCCTCAATCTTTTCCAGCATCAGGGTCTTTTCCAATGAGTCAGCTCTTTGCATCAGGTGGCCAAAGTACTGGAGCTTCAGCTTCAGCATCAGTCCTTATCCAGTAGTCATAGAGTAACTGATATTGCTTGAGTGCCGACTATACACTGATCGGTTGCTTTGTAAGCTCGAACAGACGTTATTATATTTCATTCTCAGCAGTGTTTTGACATAGGTACTGGATTAGTGTGCTCATTTTGCAGATAAGGAAACTAAGGTTCAGTGAGGCTGAGTGGCTCTGGTTGGATGGGAGAGGGAGCCAAGCCCCCAGCACCACGGACTCCTGGAAACCCCCATCTCCCCTCCTGTCCAACAGTATCCTCGAAGAGGGCCCCCCACACCCAAGCTGAGGACCGCCTCTTCAAACACCTCTTTAGGGGCTACAACCGTTGGGCGAGACCGGTGCCCAACACCTCGGACGTGGTGATCGTGCGGTTCGGGCTGTCCATCGCCCAGCTCATCGATGTGGTGCGTCTGTCCTACCATCCTTCCCCCTTGGGATCAGCCCCGGACATGGACCCCTTTCCAGGGCTCCTCTGTTCCTCCCCATCTCCAGCCCTCCCAGCCCACCTCAGTCAGAGCATCACCCTTCAGCGTCACAGGTATTCAGTCTCCCTCCCACTCTCAGCCCTGGAGCCCCTCCAGGGAGGGCGTTGATTGGCAGCAGTGGGTTTTCTAAATGCCCTACTTGTGTCACCTGATATAAGCCCAGAGGACCCAGAGGCCTGTGTGATCCTGAAGAATCTGAGTGAGGAGGGCAGTATCAGGAGGGGTGGAGGGCGGGCTGGACTTGGGGCATCATGTCAAAGCTTCTTTGGCGAGTGGGATCCTGAATCAGCTCCTCCCACTCTGCCCTGTTTTCTGGGACTCGCTCCTCAGTCTAACTGCTTTCTCTCCCGCTGCTGGTCAGGATGAGAAGAACCAAATGATGACTACCAATGTCTGGCTAAAGCAGGTGAGTGTCCCTCCCCGGGGCAAGGCAGGAGCAGGGTGGGAACTCATGAACCCCAGACCCTCCCAGGACTCTTTCACTAGCAGCATGATTCTAAACTCACCTTTTGCCTGAGACTTGCCACTCAGGACCCTTCCAAAGCCAGACGATTTCAGGCCACTTTTTGCGAGGGGCTGTGCTGCTGTGGCCAGGCTCTGAGTCCAGTATAGAGACTCCACCTACAAGAGCCACGTGGTTCCCTTTCCTGGAGTGGACATTGCCTACATCCCCTGCTACATTTGCAGGTCAGCTCACTGAATTGTCACTGGAAACATGGGCAGTTTTATTCTGTCCCCTTTACAGCCGAGGGAAACAGAAGCAGAGTGCATCTCGGCTAGAAGAGAGGCCAGGTGTGTCCCACTCGGTATCCCAGGCTCCTTCTACTGGAGAACACTGAGTGCTCTGTGTCTACACTGCCTAACAGGCTTCCCCAAACCTCACCGGCTTAAAGCAACAGATAGCTTATTATATCAAGAGATTTTATGGCCAGGCATTTTAGTGCTTTGCTTGGAGACTCCTGGTGGCACTAGGCTGGTGGCTGGAGGGTCCAAGGTGGTTTCACTCACCTGTCCATCCCTCAGCAGGGATGTCTGGAAGACTCTGAAAGATTCTGGAAGCCAGGCCCAGCCATGCCTTCTCCTCCAGGCACTTTCAGGGTCTCTCCACCTGTTCTCTCCAGAAGAGGAGCTGGACTCCTCACCTGATGGCCCAGGGACCCCAGAGAAAGGGTCCCAAGAGATAGGAAATGTAGTTGCTGCCTCTTAACCAGAAACTGGTTCAGCATCAGTTCTGGTAATGGGTGAGTGGCCCTCTTTGATGTGCCACTCACAAGGGCAGAACTCGAGAGCACGGCCTTTTTAGATCTCTGTGCCTTGCCCTCCTCATGCTCACCCTTCCCCAGACCCTGAAGTGGAGATGGGAGAAGACAAGAAAGAGGGCCCAGCCCTTTGCCTCTGTCCCTCTCATGGCATCTTCTCCCCAACCCACTGGCAACCTAACCCTCCCCATCTCAGAGGCTGGGACTTTGAAAACTATAACCATCAGAATTTTGATGGACATTTCTGTTTGAGTCACTTTAAAATATATATATTTAGTTTTGGCTGCGCTGGGTCTTTGTTGCTGTGCATGGGCTTTCTCTAGTTGCAGGGTACGTGCTTCTCACTGTGGTGGCTTCTCCTGTTGCAGAGTATGGTGAGCACTCAGGCTTTAGTAGTTGCCGCACATGGGTTCAGTAGTTGTGGTACCTGGGCTTAGTTGCTCCCCAGCATGTGGGATCTTCCCAGACCAGGGTCCAACCCGTATCCCCTGCATTGCAAGCCAGATTCTTTTTTTTTTTTAAAATTAACTTATTTTTAAATGAAACAAAGATGAATATTTTTAATGAAAAAAGGTACAATGCACAAAGAAGACACATCATAAACCATTAGACACTAAACAATAAAGAAGCTAAGATATATAAAGCAAAAATCAGAAGAAATATAAGGGAAAAGAAAAAATATATAATAGTGAGACATGTTAACATCTCTCTGAGAATATTTCATCAAGTGCAGAAAAAATAAGAATAGGAGCATCTTGAATGATGTTATTAACAATTTAAATGTGATAGATTTCCATTTATATTAATTTGTATAAATCTTATATCCTACACAAATATATTTAAACTTTTGTATCTCATATGCTGTTATTAGATGTCCACAGGACATTTAGAAAAACTGGCAAAAAAATAAACATAACTAACTTTAAAAAGTAGGTTTCTTTTTTGTGTGGTTCAGTTATACCTATACACATACATTATTTTTGAAATTATTTTCCACTATAGGTTATTATAAGATATTGACTATAGTCCTTTTTTGGAGAAGGCAATGGCACCCCACTCCATTACTCTTGCCTGGAAAATCCCATGGATGGAGGAGCCTGGTAGGCTGCAGTCCATGGGGTCACTAAGAGTCGAACACGACTGAATGACTTCACTCTCACTTTTCACTTTCATGCACTGGAGAAGGAAATGGCAACCCACTCCAGTGTTCTTGCCCAGGGACGGGGGAGCCTGGTGGGCTGCCATCTATGGGGTCGCACACAGTCGGACACGACTGAAGTGACTTAGCAGTAGCAGCAGCATAGTTCTTCATGCTGTACAGAAGCAAGCCAGATTCTTAACCACTGGACCACCAGGGATATTCTTTCAGTGGCAGGTGTGCCATTCCTGCTCCATAGGCTGTAGATGGTGGGGGGCTGTCTGCTGGCCATTCAGGCTTTACAACTGGATGTTTAGATGGATGGCATGGATCAGACCCCTCTGATGCTATTGACCTTGGAACTGTGGGGGCCATGAGGTTCCTCTTTACAGATGAGATGCAGAGCCATGAAGGGACCTGGGAAGACACAGCAGTGCAAAGATCAGATCTTGAACCTGGGTGACTGCAATTGTCCCGGTGGGCCAGTTATCTTGGCTTCAGGGACTGGGGTAGTAAAGAGAGAAAGAAGCACTGCAGCAGAAGTCAGGCCAACAGCACCGCCTCTGACCAGCCTGTGATACCATGCAAGTTAGTCTCAGAGCCTCACTTTTCTCATCTGTAAAATGGGGATACTACAACCTATTTGCCAATTAATATAACCCAACTTGGTGTGGATGCCCCTCCACTGTTGGTCGAATCTGAAAACTTGAGACACAATGGACTGGGGGAAAGGGAAATATTTATAAAGACCAATCCCTTTCAAAATGGTTCCTCAATGTCCTGAAAAATCATGACAATTTTAGGAACATTTTTATCTTTCCTATTTGCAATCTGGCTTCTCTTTCTGTCTAAGCTGTCATCTGAAAGTGAAAGTGAAGTCGCTCAGTCATGTCCGACTCTTTGAGACCCCATGGATTGTAGCCTACCAGGCTTTTCCATCCATGGGATTTTCCAGGCAAGAGTACTGGAGTGGGTTGCCATTTCCTTCTCCAAAGCTTTCACCTACACACAAGTAATTAGCACCACTGCTAAGCCAATGTCTTCCCAAGCATGGTTTTGCTACCAATGGCAGTTTCTTGAGATGATTTTAGTTGGCTCCAAAACCTCTTAAAAAAAAAAGTCATACATGTGTATTTTAGTAGATGGGTTCAAATGATGTGGGTTTTCCAGCTACTTCAGTGATGTAAAATTCAAAAATTTATGTAAGCTTAACTAGGACTTCCCAGGTGGCTCAGATGGTACAGCGTCTGCCTACAATATGGTAGACCCGGGTCCAATCCCTGGGTTGGGAATATCCTCTGGAGAAGGAAATGGCAACCCACTCCAGTACTCTTGCCTAGAAAATCCCAAGGATGGAGGAGCCTGGTAGGCTACAGTCCATGGGGTCGCAAAGAGTTGGTCACGACTGAGCGACTAAACTAAACTAGTGAATCAGTTTAAAGGAAAATTCTGCTGCTGCTGCTGCTGCTGTCACTTCAGTCGTGTCCGACTCTGTGCGAACCCATAGACGGCAGCCCACCAGGCTCCCCCTCACTGGGATTCTTCAGGCAAGAACACTGGAGTGGGTTGCCATTTCCTTCTCCAATGCATGAAAGTGAAAAGTGAAAGGGAAGTTGCTCAGTCCTGTCCGACTCTTAGCGACCCCATGGACTGCAGCCTACCAGGCTCCTCTGTCCATGGGATTTTCCAGGCAAGAGTTCAAGAGTGCACCACTGCACCACTGCACTATTTTAGTGCAAATGCACAAAAGGAAAATGACCCCTAGAATTTGGGCAAGTTTGACTACTCGGAGACTTGGGTTCAAGCCCTAGCGCCGCCGCTTGTTGACGGCATACCCTCCAAGCTTCACTTGAAAAACACAGGTTCACTTGAACCAGCCAGCGGAATCAGGGCCACAAGGGGCGCTCTGGAGCACAGTTGGAAAGTCACTGGTTGACTCTCCTTTCTCAGCTGTGTAACTCTGGTGTGTTGTTTTTTACCCATCTGGTCCTCAGTTTCCTTATCCTTATCTGTTAGATGGGGCAATACTTCTACCTGCTCTGCCCTCTGCCCAGCTCTTCCCATTGAGGCTCTTTCTAGACAGAGGGTGTGAAAAACTTTTGTAAACTGTGATGCACTGAAAAAAAAAATGTTACTATAAACGAGTGAGGTTGCTTGCCGGGGTCGTCCAGCTAGGGACCGGTATAACAAAGGCGGGAGTAGGGTTGACCCATGGTCAGATGTGACCCGGACTTTGAGTACTAGAGTTGGGGCAAACCGAGAGCTTGGTCGTCTTAGACTGAACTCCCCTTTCCCATCTCAGGGCCCTTTTGGGGCATCGTGGCCCCTTCTATGCTGCAGGACCGGGTGAGCAGCTCCGGATGCTCTGTAATCGGCTGCGGGGAGTCCCTAAGCTGCCCGAGGTTTTCCCAGGCCCCTTCCCCTGGCAGGGCCGCTCACAGGACTCCCTTCCCCACGCACAGGAGTGGAGCGACTACAAGCTGCGCTGGAACCCGGTCGATTTCGGCAACATCACATCCCTCCGCGTCCCTTCGGAGATGATCTGGATCCCAGACATAGTCCTCTACAACAAGTAGGAAGCGGCTGGGGTCCTGGGACACTGAGCCTGCGACGGGCGGGTAACTTGGTGCTGGGCTGCGTTGGCCTTGAGAGGCGTGCCCCCTCGTGGCCCAGCTGCGTTGCCTTCCTCGCAAACTCCTGCTTTTCTCGACGCTCCACCTTGTCTCTTGATTCTCTTCTTTCATTTCATGCTTTCACTCATGCACCCCAAGTTTACTGAGCACCTACTATATATCCGTGCCTGCGCTCTGCTAGTGGGACACAGATTTGCCAACACTGAATATTGTTTGAAAAATGCGGTTGATGCAGGCTGTGAAAACAATGCCTAAGGGTGGGAGTTTTGCAGGATGACATGATTGTTGGAACAGGTAAGCAGCATCTCCCAGTAGCACCTTTGAAAGGAGCGAAAGTGACATTTAAAAATATTATTTATAGTTGCCTTGTATTCAGAACCAAAAAAGACCAGTCTTTGAGTGTAAGGACTGGAAGTTCTCCAGGGGATCTTCCTGACCCAGGTTCACTGGGTCTCCTGCATTAGCAGGCAGATTCTTTATTATCTGAGCCCCAAAAGAAGCCCCAAAACAAAAGGCAGGGGAATCTAAAGAGAGCCCCAGAGAACCAGGTCGGTTTTTTTTTTTTTTAATAGAAGATATAAAGAACTATAACTTAATTTATGTTTCAGTTCAGTTCAGTCGCTCAGTCGTGTCCGACTCTTTGCGACCCCACGAATCGCAGCACGCCAGGCCTCCCTGTCCATCACCAGCTCCCGGAGTTCACTGAGACTCACGTCCATCGAGTCAGTGATGCCATCCAGCCATCTCATCCTCTGTCATCCCCTTTTCCTCCTGCCCCCAATCCCTCCCAGGATCAGAGTCTTTTCCAAAGAGTCAGCTCTTCGCATGAGGTGGCCAAAGTACTGGAGTTTCAGCTTTAGCATCATTCCTTCCAAAGAACACCCAGGGCTGATCTCCTTTAGAATGGACTGGTTGGATCTCCTTGCAGTCCAAGGGACTCTCCAGAGTCTTCTCCAACACCACAGTTCAAAAGCATCAATTCTTTGGCACTCAGCCCTCTTTATAGTCCAACTCTCACATCCATACATGACCACTGGAAAAACCATAGCCTTAACTAGACAGACCTTTTTTGGCAAAGTAATGTCTCTGCTTTTCAATATGCTATCTAGGTTGGTCATAACTTTTCTTCCAAGGAGTAAGCGTCTTTCAATTTCATGGCTGCAGTGACCATCTGCAGTGATTTTGGAGCCCCCAAAATAAAGTCTGACATTGTTTCCACTGTTTCCCCATCTATTTCCCATGAAGTGATGGGACCATTCGTTTCCTGAATGTTGAGTTTAAGCCAACTTTTTCACTCTCCTCTTTCACTTTCATCAAGAGGCTTTTTAGTTCCTCTTCATTTTCTGCCATAAGGGTGGTGTCATCTGCATATCTGAGGTTATTGATATTTCTCCCAAAACTCAGCAGTGGCCACAGGACTGGAAAAGGTCAGTTTTCATTCCAATCCCAAAGAAAGGCAATGCCAAAGAATGCTCAAACTACCGCACGATTGCACTCATCTCACACGCTAGTAAAGTAATGCTCAAAATTCTCCAAGCCAGGCTTCAGCAATATGTGAACCGTGAACTTCCAGATGTTCAAGCTGGTTTTAGAAAAGGCAGAGGAACCAGAGATCAAATTGCCAACATCTGCTGGATCATCGAAAAAGCAAGAGAGTTCCAGAAAAACATGGCTTTATTGACTATGCCAAAGCCTTTGACTGTGTGGATCATAATCAACTGTGGAAAATTCCTCAGGAGATGGGAATACCAGACCATCTGACCTGCCTCTTGAGAAACCTATATGCAGGTCAGGAAGCAACAGTTAGAACTGGACATGGAACAACAGACTGGTTCCAAATAGGAAAAAGAGTACCTCAAGGCTGTATATTGTTACCCTGCTTATTTAACTTATATGCAGAGTACATCATGAGAAACAGTGGGCTGGAAGAAGCACAAGCTGGAATCATTTATGTTTAGTAGCCAGTAATTATTTATTTGGAAGTCAAGAACTGAAAATTAAGAGATGTTTGGCATGATATTTGTCTAAGAATGTTTTCTAAAGTGGGGTTCCAGAAAGCACTAGTCCCTGGAGATATGACTAGGTATGAAAAATAGTTTTGTGGTCAAATAATTCTAGATAACCTTGTATGTCATTAAAACCCCTTTGGCACCCCATCTCTAGTCCTTTGGAAAATGTCATTATAAATGTTGTTAGAAGTTGGACAGACAAGACACCCCTTGAGCCCAGCATTTCCCAATTCGTTTGACCCAAATTTGGAAAAAGATATTTTTAAACAATAGAATAAAGGGAAACATTCAATTCTGAAGTTTGGTGTCCTTAGATGGGTCAGGAAGATGACAGTGACCCCTTTACACTGCCCAGCCCCAATCAGGTCCAGAGCCCTTTCATCTGAGCCATCTCTGTAAACACACATTCGGCAGGGATTATCTGCACTGTCTCACACTGCCACTGTTAGAGCACTCAGCTTACTCAGGATCCCTCTAGTTTCTGCTTCTCGTTTCTGGCAGAGAGCAGGAGCAAAGTCCTCGCATCAGCTAGGGCGTGGAATTTTAGGATTGCCAATAAGGCCAGTGTTACCTGATTATAACAGGAAGTTCCTTTGATAGAACAAAAGTTCAAATCAAATTCTTACAGACATTTGAAGAAAGGTCTTTCCTCCAGCCAAACCCTCCACTTCAGGTTAAGAAGACCCGGGACAGTGTTTGGTTCTTTCCTCAAAATAGGGGCCCATGGTGCCATCTAGTGGTCATTGAGTATGATGTCTTCAAAAATTAAACTTGCCCTCATCAGTTTGCACCTCCTTTTCAAAATTCTGGTTTCCAATCGGCTTAAGTCTCTAGCCTGGAACTACTGCAAGGGAAAGAAGTGTCTCTTCCTGTGTATACTGGTTCACCTGCTTTTAGGATTGACTGTGGAAACTGTGGAGGGAAGTATGGTTGGGGCCAAGAGCCCATTTGCCCCACTTTGCAGGGGCATTCAGGGACTCAGGATCCCAGGAAGCCCAACTGGACTGGTCACCGCTGTTCCAGTGTCACCAGCATCCTTATGGGCCCTTGGATGGGTAGCCTCAGGACGCTGCTGACCTCCTCTCTCACCACCCCCACCTAGGACCCACCCTGCCCCCAACTCACCGTCCAGCAGTTCCCCTAGCCCAAGCATAGTCTGTGAGCCATAGCCTTTCATCCTCCATTCCTTGTTCCATGGAAGCTCTGCTGGTCCATTCTCCACCCCAGCTTTCTGCCAGATCCTACCATCCATCCATCAAGGCTTTGCTAAAATGGCAGCTTGCTCACCGGAAGGGAACTCCCCCCAATAGTTCTTGGGGAGCACTCTGACTCTGGCCTCCTAATCCTGTTGCCAAACTGCCTCCCTTGGACTGTAGATGTTCGAGGCTCGTCTTTTCCTTGTGGTTCCCTCAGGGCAGGCGTGAGTCTCCCATCCCATCCCCCCAACAGCCCCTATAGTGGCCCTGGTAGGGGCAGCTGACTCAAATATGGCTGTTAACTGGATGGATTCCTCCTTCATCAGCAAAATTATCAGGTCTATGCTGAGGAAGAAACTAAAATCCCAGGTAGAAAAGACAAGACCTCCAGCAGAGGGGCTTCATCACCACCTGCGGCAGATGGTGGGGGGATATAGTAAAAAAACAACCAGGGTGGCTCAGCGATAAAGAATCTGCTTGCCAATGCAGGAGACAGAGGAAATGGGTTCAATCCCTGAGTCCCCCGGAGAAGATCCCCTGGAGAAGGAAATGGCAGCCCACTCCAGTGTCTTGCCCGGGAAATCCCATGGACAGAGGAGCTTGGGTGGCTCCAGTCCATGGGGTTGCAGCACAATTACCCTAAAATATTAAATGAATACAAACAGGCCATCAAACTATGTATATACCCTATGATCACAAATATATAAAAATTCTATATGTGTTGTCTAGATGATGATCAAATATATGTGATATATATATATATATATCATCAACAGCAGTGATTATTTTAAAAATTCTTGGTACTTTCCTATATTCTTCAAAATTCCTACTTTTGTAGCTAAGAAGATGGTGTTTGAAAGACAACTCAGGTAGCTCTAGCTGTCTGTGTGCTGAAGAGTCTTGCTTCTTCAAGTCCCAACAACCCGGTGTGGTCTGGCTGTGTTATTGGGGTCCCCCTGCTGGTAGTTATCTGGAGTAGCCTGGGTTGGGCAGCTGGGGTGCCCCAGCCCCCCGCCCCCCAATGCCTCTCCTCTCCTCAGTGCAGATGGGGAGTTTGTGGTGACCCACATGACCAAGGCCCACCTCTTCTCCTCGGGCCTGCTGCACTGGGCACCGCCTGCCATCTACAAGAGCTCCTGCAGCATCGACGTCACCTTCTTCCCCTTCGACCAGCAGAACTGCAAGATGAAGTTTGGCTCCTGGTCGTACGACAAGGCCAAGATCGACCTGGTGCAGATGGAGCAGACGGTGGACCTGAAGGACTACTGGGAGAGCGGCGAGTGGGCCATCGTCAACGCCACAGGCACCTACAACACCAAGAAGTACGACTGCTGCGCCGAGGTCTACGCCGACGTCACCTACTACTTCGTCATCCGGCGCCTGCCCCTGTTCTACACCATCAACCTCATCATCCCTTGCCTGCTCATCTCCTGCCTCACCGTGCTCGTCTTCTACCTGCCCTCCGACTGCGGCGAGAAGATCACCCTGTGCATCTCTGTGCTGCTCTCACTCACCGTCTTCCTGCTGCTCATCACCGAGATCATCCCGTCCACCTCGCTGGTCATCCCGCTCATCAGCGAGTACCTGCTCTTCACCATGATCTTCGTCACCCTGTCCATTGTCATCACCGTCTTCGTGCTCAATGTCCACCACCGCTCCGCCAGCACCCACAACATGCCCCACTGGGTGCGGGTGGCCTTTCTGGGCTGTGTGTCTCGGTGGCTTCTGATAAGCCGGCCCTTGCCACCCTTGGAGCTCCGAGACACTCCGGATCTGAAGCCCTGCCCCTCCTATCACTGGCTGGAGACCAACGTGGATGTGGAGGAGAGAGAGGAGGAGGAGGAGGAGGAGGAAGGCAGATGGGTGTGTGTGGGTCCTTCGTCCCCCTCCGTGGGCGTCTACACCCGTGGCAGTCTGCACCCAGTGGCCTCAGGTCCCAGGGCAGAGGCTCAGGTGCCGGAGGGCGGGCTCCTGCTGTCCCCTCGTGTACAGAAGGCCCTGGAGGGTGTGCACTATATTGCTGATCACCTGCGGGCTGAGGATGCTGATTCCTCGGTGAGTGGGGGCTGGGGGAGGGTCCCTCCCCTGGGTGACTCTGCCAGCCTAGAATGGAACCACTCCCCCTCCCCCAAGGGTGTTAGCTGGCACCATCCCAGTCTCCTCCATAAGGACCAACTCCCTTAGTCATGGCTTTGGAATCTGGAATACATTGTGATGGAGAACAGCTGGCTGGCCACTCTTATGACATTTATTGGCAGCCCAGCAGTAAAGGCTGTCCCAGCTCAGCTTAACTGGGAGGCAGCAGGACAGAGGAGGAGGGGTCCCCCACGCCATCCTCACGCCAGCCACTTCCCACCAGTGACCCTAGGTGGGTGGACGGGGATGAGCGGAGGCGGACGGAGGGAATTCATCAGGAGATCCTCCAAAACCGGCCTGCTCCTTTGTCCTGGTGGGCTCCCCTTCCTCGTCCTTGTCCTGGGCTCTGGTCACTTTGTCAACTTCACTATTCACCCACAAACCCTGAGGAGCTTGGGTGGGCCAAGTGGGTTCCCATTCACCCCACCCCTGCTGTGTTCTGCATATTAGGTGACAAGGCCACTGCCCAGGGTCACAGAATTCTTCTCACCAACCTTGGTAAGGATGAAAGGCCAGGAGGTTATGACTGGGTGGCCTTGTTGAGTAGATAAGAAAAATTAATTATTATCTAATCTGGAGGCACCTGGCTGGGCTGTGAGCCCCAATCCCACGAAACCCTCAACCCTCTCTGCATATACCCCCTGCTAGCCTTCTCTGGGCCATACCCTCACCTACCTTCCCAGTGGCTGGGTGAGTGGTTGGGGAGGCAACTGTGGGGGAAACCAAGTCTTCACCGTTTTGCAACTTCTGAGTGTCGTGCTGAAAATCACTCTCCTCCAGGGAGGGTTCATGCCCCTGGGTGATTCTAGAACCTTCTGTGTCCCTCTAACTCCCATAACCTGGAACTTGAGAGCCCATGGAAAGGCTCTGGGCTATTGTCATAGGGGTGGGATAGGGTGGAAATCACTAAGTGAGGGTTATTTGAGTCTTGAGACATCTTTGTCGTCCCTGCCCCCTCCACTGCCTTAGCGTCCCAAGGTCTCAGTGGGGTTGCCACTGCCCCCAGCACCAGCCTCACAGGGGCTGCGTGGATGGGTCACTTCCCCTTTCACTGTGCACCCATCTCCCCCTGCAGGTGAAGGAAGACTGGAGGTACGTGGCCATGGTCATTGATAGGATATTCCTCTGGTTATTTATCCTCGTTTGCTTCCTGGGGACCGTCGGACTCTTCCTCCCTCCCTTCCTGGCTGGAATGATCTGACGTCACATCTCCTGCTCTGGCCTAGAGGTGGCGTGGCTGACCGTCGTTCCCTGCTGCCACCTCTGGAGTTCGCCTTTGGGGTCAATGCCATCCGACTGCAGGTGTCTCTCCATGGAGTCCTGACGTGGACGTCTTCTTAGAATGCTTCACTTGACATTTTTGTACTATGTGCTGAGAATCTGCTGGGTACAGAGCCCTGTTTGGGTTTTAGGAGTTGGGCGAGGAGGAACTTGCTTTACCATGTTACCATGGTAAAGAGAGTTACCATGTGGTGAGGATGATGTGAAGATGGTGACGTGGTGATAAGATGCTCCTGGAATGCAAGAGGGATGGGAGGGCCAAGTTGGGGGACCCAGGGGGTGGCATGGGGCCATGTGAGGAGGCTCAGACATCAAAGGAGGGATGTGTGGGGTGAGGGCGCCTCAGGGGACAGGTAGCTCAGGTGCCCACCCTTTCCACACCTCCACATGCTCTCCCTGACACTCCAGGGAAAGCTGGCCACCGCAGGCCCAGTCCACCTGCCTCAGTTCATTCCAAGAACCAACCCCCTGGGGGTCATTCTTATTTCTGACCCCTCCTGCTCTGTGGATGCAGCCCCAGCCCTGCTACCCCTCCTCCCACCTCTCCTGAAGCAGGGATGCTCCGAGCCTTGACCTCCTGATATAGAGATGCTCCTTCTGGTTAATCCATCTCCCAATCAACTTGCAAATGAGGAAAGAGAGCAAATAAAGCCGCAGTCACTGCTCAGGCAGCTGGGACCCCTCTCCAGCCCCCCAGAGCCCTGGTTTCTTGGATGGCGGCTGGGAGGGTGCATTGGCTTTTCTTTGTGGCAGTGGAAGGGCTGTCTGGGTCCCCACTGGAAAGCCGCCCTCGGGTCAGGCACTGGGGCGAAGGGCTGGAGCACACAGGTACCTGACCCCACCACTCTGGCTTTACCTGTACCCTGGGGGTTGAGCCCTGGCTTCTTTTAGCTTTTTGATCTCTGCCCAACACAGCACAATCGATTCCTTGCAGGGCCTCAGAAGGCCAAACAAAAAAAACAATCAAACCACAAAGCAAATGGTACAATTTTAATTCATCCACAAGTCAAATATAAAGGAGATAAAAGAGTGCTCTGCACAAACACAAGAGAGGGAGGCAGACAGGGCGTGGACGAGAGAAGGGGAGAGAAAAGACAAGTAAGAAAAGGCAGTAAGAAAAGAGAAGGAAGGAAGGGAGGGAAGAAAAGCAAGGGGGCGAGGAATGCAGAAGGCGTCCAGGTCCAGTGTGGCCTTGTTTCTCCCCTCCTCCCTCTCTGCGTGTGGAGGACACAGCCTCCTGGGCGCCAACTCCCAATAGCTTGTCCCTTGACCGTCCCAGGCCCGCTCCGGCCCTCAGTGGGGCACACGGCTGTCGGTCGAGACCAGACTCACATTAAATAAATTCCAATATACACTGTACAAGAAGGCCAGGTCCATCCCTCATGGCACCAGCCACCAGCGTCCCCATTGAAAACCCCTGTCCGCCCCTCCCTCTGTGCATGGGGTTAGGGGAGGGGACCTCCGTGGGCAGGAGGAGGAAGGAGAAGGACTAGCTTGGTTCCCCAATCGGCCTGCCCTGTCCCTGCGTAAAGCCATCTTGGCCACAGGGGACTGCCATGTGACCCCCTTGGGCCAGGCAGGAGTGGCTGGTGGGCAGCAGCAGTGCTCCCTCGGAGCCTCTTTGTAACCCCTTGGTGTCCTGCAGCCCCGAGTCCCCTCTGTCCAGCTGCGGCCTGGCGAGCACAGTCTGGGAGTAGGGTGGGGGAGAGGGGTCGTGCAAAACGGCAAGGGAAGAAGGACCCCTCTCGGCCTTCCCTCCCCAAGTGGGCCCACGGGACCGAAGGCGAGGCAGGGGCAGGGGCAGGGGCAGGGGCAGGGGCAGGAAGGGGCGGGTGGGTGGGGCGGAGACGCGGGCGGGGGGCGCCGCCCTCTTCACTCTGCCAGTGGGCGGGCCAGGTTGGCCAGGACCTTGGCTTGGTCCACGGCGTCCAGCAGGTTCTTGGCGTCCACGGCCAGCGTGTGGGAGGCGGTGAGCATCTGCCGCTTGCACTCCTCACTCAGGGAAGTCACGGCGTTCTGCTGGGCCAGTCGCATCTTATTGATGAGCTCCGCCAGGTCCTTGTTGAGCAGTTTCTGGGTCCCCTCGATCTGCAGGAAGAGCACATGGGAGGGGCTGGGACCCTGAGGGGCTGCCAAGTCCAGGCCCAGAGGACAGGGAAGCCCCACAGAGGTCCACCTCGGTGCTGGCCCAGGAAGGTGGGGCTGGGGGAGGGGCTCGGGGGGGGGCAGGTCTGACCCAGCCCTGGGCTGAGTCCAAGGCCCGTGCTGGTTGGAGCCAGGTCGTCTAGGACAAACACTGCAGGCACCCCAGGCCCCAACCTGCCCAAGTCAGCCCCCTCCGATCCAGCCCCACAAACATCCCCTCCCTGGCAAAATGCCTGGGTGCTGGCCTGACACGGGGTGAATGGAGAGAAGTCAAGTGCCTCCACACAGCTGTTAATTCTCTACAATCACATCAATAGATCACGGACTGCGGTCTGGGCTGTAAGGTTTTATTAACCACTATATCCTGGTATCTAGTGCACTGCTGAACAAAGACTTGGCACTCAAGAGATATTTATCAAGTGAAAGAAAAGACTGGGCCTTCACTGCCCAGGTGCGGCGCTCTCATGCCAGACGTGACCAACCCGGAGGGTGCTCTGCTAGGCTGCCGCAGCCACCTTGAAGGAACCTGGGAAGTGCCCAGGCCCCCCTGCCCTGTCCTGCCTGTCTTGAGTGGTCAAGATGGTGGAGACAGTGGTGGGACGCAGGGGGTCAGCTGTGTGTCACACTGCTGACCACTAGGAAGTGGTAGCTCAAGTTATAGCCTGGCAGGGGGTGTGGGGGTCTGTGACTGGGTTTCCAGACAAAACCAACAAATGCTCAGAGGCACTGCCTCTTTCTAGTCCCATGGTAACAAATTACCACACAGTGGCTTAAAATAAGGCAGATTTATGCTTTTACAGTTCTTGGGGGTCACAAGTCTGGAATGGGTCCCCTGGGGCCAATGTCCAGGTGATGGCAGAGCTAAGTTCCTTCTGCCAGAAGGGGAACTTCCTTCTTCCAGGGGAGAATTTGTTCCCTGCCTTTTCCAGCTTCACATGGCTGCTGCCTTCTTCGGCTTGTGGATCCTTCCAGCAATGGCCTCATTCCAACCTCTGCTTCTGTTATCCCATCTCCTTCTCTGACTCTTATGAAACAAGCCTCTGCTTCCACCTCCTTCTTACAAGGACCCTTGTGACTACATTGGACCCACTTGGATAATCCAGCATAACTTTCTCATCTGAAGATCCTTAACTTAGTCACCTGCAATGTCCTGTTTGTCATGTAAGGTCACATAGACACAGGCTCTGAGGACCCAGACATCCTTTTTCTGGTTGTTCAGTTGCTAAGTCACGTCTGACTCTTTGTGACCCCATGGACTGCAGCATGCCAGGCTCCCCTGTCTTCCACTGTCTCCCAGAGTTTGCTCAAACTCATGTCCATTGAGTCGCTGATGCTATCTAACCATCTCATCCTCTGCTGCCCGCTTCTCCTTTGCCTTCAATCTTTCCCAGAATCCGGGTCTTTTCCAGCTATCTTATGGGGGTGTATTCTTCTGCCTACCACTGGCACCATCTCAAGATAGAGCACTGGCACTCCCATTTTGGTTTTCAGTGGTTGCTTCTCATTTAAATAAAGAAAATTAGATTACACGATCAATTGAAGAAAACTTAACTGCTATTTCTGTGACACACTCACCTTGACCTTAGTAAGAAGGGTGACTAGACAAAGAGTCATGGACAGGATGGGGCTAAAAAGGAGTATGTGTGTCCTCCTTTGCCTGTCCTCAGGCATTAAGAAGTCACTGCCACGATCTGAGACCTAAACTAGGAAATTTGCCCCAGAAAGCCGGTGAGGTCCCTGGGTTCCAACTCCGCTCCCTAGTGGTACCTGCAAGGATATACAGTGCAGAGCCACCTGCTGAAGTCTCACAGAGGAGATGGGGCTGCCCAGGTGGCCCTTCTGGGTCTCCTGTTGAAACACACCTGGAGCAGGATAAGGGGGCAAGGGACAGTGGATGACACCGAGACACTCACCTCTGTCCGTGAAGACGACGGCAAGGAGGGCAGGAGGTCATCCACGCTGCCGATGAGCTTCCGCAGGGTCAGGCCCACATTCTGGGAGAGAGAGGGGTGGGTGGCTGTCACCCTTTGCCTTTTTTTTTAAAGTCTTTATTGAATTTGTTACAACATTACTTCTGTTTTATGTTTTGGTTTTTTTGGTCCCAAGGCATGTGGGAATCTTAGCTCCCCGACCAGGGATTGAACCTGCATTCCCTGTACTGGAAGGTGAAGTCTTAACCACTGGACTGCCAGGGAAGTCCCACCCTTTGCTTTTTGAGAAAGCCACGTTTCCCTTGAGAAGAGCCCTCCTGGAATGGTGCCTGCCTTCCGAGGCTACCTGGAACTAACTTCTCTTTGACAGCCTTGCTCTAATGGTGTCTAATTGGGCAGACTGGGAAGCTCAGCCCCTCCCATGTCCTTCCAGGGATGGGCTGAGTGGTCTCCATCCCCTCAGTCCACGGCTCCTCCCTGGCTCTCACCTTCACCACCACCACGTAGCCCTCGGGAGGCAGCTGGCAGAGCTCATTCTTGAGATCCAGCACGGCCCGCACCAGCTCCATGACGTTGAGGTACACCAGGTCGTCGGTCCGATCCAGGTTGGCTGTGGGCTGGATGGACTGTGGCGGGGAGAGGAGGAGGAGAAGCAGGTGGCCGGAGGGGAGGGTGGCGAGTCAGAGGGACACACTGTTCTTTCCTGGGCATGCACTAGTGGTGCCAACTCAGCCACCAAGACGTTTCTCTGAAGTAATAGTGCCTGGTCCTGGGGGGCCTCCTTCCCTTTTGCTTCTGGGGCAATGGTTCTTATGTGAGAGTCTGCCTGGGTGTCTTAAAAAAGTGCTGGTGGACAGCAAAGCAACTGAACCATCACCTGGGCGTGGGGGCCAGGCACTGTCAAAGCTCTCAGAGGATTCTCATGGGCTTCCAAGGCTGAGAACTGCTGCTCCAGAGTGAAGAAAGCAGCAGCTACCCCAGAACACGAGGGTTCAGGGAGCCAATGGGGGTCCACATCTCCTGCTCCTTGGGACAGGTGAGCTTTCCTCCAGGTCAGGGTCGGGGCTGGTTTTACCCCTGCTTTTTTTTTTTTTTTTAATGAATTAGCTGTGTGGCTTTAATTAGCTGAGAAGGCACTTGCCTTCTCTGGGCCTCAGCTATATAATGAGGATACAGGACTCGATTCTTTCTGTGGGCCTCTGCAGTCTTTGCAGTCCAGGCCTTGAGTCTTGTGGGGCCCTGATTCCAATCCATTACCAGCTTCAGCAGAGCCAGCACATACCTGTGCGCCGAGCCGTGGTGGTTTCTGCGGGGGGGCTGTGAACTCCGCTGCAAAGGGAAGGGACAATGAGTAGGGGATGTCCTCAGCACCCTGACCCCTCCCTTCATAGGTGCTGATGACCAAGCCCAGCCCTTCTCCACTATTACCAGGAGACCCCAGGGAAATGGGACCTGAAACCCAGGACAATGGAAAGTCACCTCTGGTCTCCCTGATCCTCTGTATGCAGGGATAGGCACTATGTCCATTTCAAAGACAGAAAAAGCCATAGTCCTGGTGGAGATGGAGTGATGGCAGTGGGTGTTCCAGTATACCAGGGCCTGAGACGCTGACCTTGATTGTCATGAGGGAGAAACCTGCTCTGAAGGCAGCAGGTGACCCTGGAGCCTCACCCAGTGGGTGCAACAGCCACCGGTGTGGTAGATTTGTGAAGCTTCCCTATTGTCTGCTTTGTCCATCTGGGGGTCAAGGAAGTGAACTGCTAGAAGCATGCTGTTCTCTGGCCACTCTGATGAACAAAGACACACAGGCCGTGTGGGACTGCTTGGAGCAACAGTCAGAAGCCCTGATTCCACTTTCAACTCTTCCCCCAGAGTGGGGCGAGACTAGGGCAGCTCACTGACAGGCCCCGGGCCTTAAGTTTCATCTGTCAAGTAGGAGGGTTCACTTAGAAGGGCCCTGCAGGAGCCAGATGCCTGGGCTCAAATCTAGGCCCTGCTAATCACTAGCTGTGGAGAAGGCAATGGCATCCCACTCCAGTACTCTTGCCTGGGAAATCCCATGGGCGGAGGAGCCTGGTGGGCTACAGTCTACGGGGTCGCTAAGAGGCGGAAAAGACTGAGCGACTTCACTTTCACTTTTCAATTTCATGCATTGGAGAAGGAAATGGCAACCCACTCCAGTGTTCTTGCCTGGAGAATCCCAGGGACGGGGGAGCCTGGTGGGCTGCTGTCTATGGGGTTGCATAGAGTCAGACACGACTGAAGCGACTTAGCAGCAGCTGCAGCAATCACTAGCTGTGTGACATTGTGTAAGTCACTTGCCCTTCCTGTGTATGTTTCATGTCGTTTGTAAAATGGGCATGATGATACATTGTACCTATTGCATAGGAAGGACTGCTGTGGGGTTTAAACTGACATTTTAAAGCAACTTGGGCCAGTGCTTGTCATTGTCTTTGGTGGCTGCCATGGTCACCATCACCATCATCATCAGCCTCATTCCCCTAGGATGGTGATGAAGAGCCTGGCTCACTGCAGGACTGGGATCTGGGAACCTTTGCAGCAAAGTTTGCACCAGGACAATACAAAGAAATGATATGGGACTAAAAATAGCTGTGTGCATGCCGCAGTTGGGGCAAATTCTGGACCAAAAGATACAAAAAAGACAAAAAAGAAACCCAAAATAAAACCCAAGAACCATTTCTGAAGAGCCAGGAGCAAAAAACTGGGTGTTGGGAGCAAAAGCAGGGTACTCCTGCATGCCCCACTGCACGCACCATCACAGAGGGGTGGGCAAACCACCTAAGCCACTCCTATCCACACCCCATAATAAGGAATGAACTCGCCCCTGCCTCTGGGAGCAAGCAAGGGAGCCTGTTTTCACTTCCTCCTGCAGCCTGCAGTGCAGGAGCCCCAATAAACTTTGCTTAAATTTCCTGTCAGGCCTCTAGTCAGTTTCTGTTAATTGGGAAAGGCCAAAGATCCTGCCAGGTAACACTCCCTCCCTGCCTTTCAGGGAGGCTCCTGGAAAGACCCTGGGGAGGGGCAGGGGTGGGTGGGAAAGTCAGTTGGCCCCGCCCTCTTCTTGCTTCCGTTCAGCTGGCCCCTCCCTCTTTCTTTCTTCCCTTCCTGGGGCCGAGGGAAGAGAAGAGTCACTTGGGAGAGATGCCATGGCGCTACTTTAGAGCTTCCGATAGAGTGGGTGGGAGACAGGAAGGATCACCAAGTCCTCCACATAAATGCAGCAGCAGAGAGGCGGGAACAGGAGCCATGACGCGAGAGGGGTGGGAGGCAGCAGTCGGAGCACAGGCTGGAGGTGGAGGATAGGAGGTGGTGTATATTGACTCCCAAACTGGGCCTCTCTGCACACTCTGAACTCAGGACAGATGTTTCTTTCTATGGCAAATACACTCCGTTTGCTCTCTGCAAGGGGCAGGGAAGGCGGCTGCACACAAGATGCCACGCCCGGGGACATT
The DNA here is from genome assembly GCF_003369695.1 of Bos indicus x Bos taurus. NCBI lineage: Eukaryota > Metazoa > Chordata > Mammalia > Artiodactyla > Bovidae > Bos > Bos indicus x Bos taurus. Next base: position 74,515,248 of record NC_040083.1, on the reverse strand, counting down.
CCTGCCAAGAGGAAGGGTGCTCACTTACTGTAGCCGGCCTCCTTCTCTGGGGTCTGGAAGGAAGGAAAGAGAAGAGGTCACTGGTGCAGCTCTGGGGGCCATCCACATCCCCCCTTAGCTTGTTCCCGTCCCCCTTGAGTGTCTGAGAGGTTTGGAGGTCATAGAGGCAGGGGAACCTGGGGACTCCCTGACTGGAAGTGACTTGGGGAGGGGGCGGCTTGTGCCAGAGCGGGGTGGCGCTAAGAGTACAGATCAAGTGTGAGCTCAGCAAGGAGACTCCAAGATCAGAGTGAAATGGAAAAAGGTGCTCTCGTGGTGAGAGGCAGAGAGGGCGAGGTGGGCAGGTGTGGAGTCGGAGGTCCCACTAACTACCCTACAAGCCCTCCCTCCAGGTAGAGTGCTCTCCCGGTGACTCACCAACGGGGACTTGTCGTTCATGTAAACCATGGGGTCCTGCAGAGGGGGAAAATAAATCAGAGGACTTAGGATTCTATAACCAAAAACTCCAAGGATGCCTGGAGAGCAGTTCACTCCAGCCAGGTGGGGAGCCGAAAGGGGACAAGATGGCATGGATCTCTCCCAGGGGAGCACGGTTATCAGAACGCGTTCAGGGGCTTCCCGGCTGGCTCAGCAGTAGAGAGTCCACCTGCCAATGCAGGAGACACCGGTTTGATCCCTGGTCTTGGAGGATTCCACATGCTGCGGAGCAACTAAGCCCATGCACCACAACTACTGAGGTTGTGCTCTAGAGCCTGTGAGCCGCAACTACTGAAGCCCAAGCTCCCAAAAGCTTGTGCTCTGCAACAAGAGAAGCCACTGCCATGAAAAGACTGGGCATTGCAAATGTAGAGTAGCTTGCCACAACTAGAGAAAGGCCCGTGTGCAGAAACGAAGACCCAGCACAGCCAAAAATAAAAAAAATAAGTAAAATTATTTAAAAACAGAAGGTGTCCAGCAGTGGTGTCGGGGCATGTCCTCTCCCTCCCCTTGCTGGGCTTTCTCCTCACCAGGGCTTTCTCCTCCTGCCTCAGCCACTGGTAATCTTCCACCATCTGCTTCTGCTGCTTGTCCAGGAGTTGACGCATCTTGAGCCTCTCGGCCTCCCACAGCTGCTGGGCCTCCTCCCGGCTGCTGGGCCGGACGAAGTCCTCCTCCTGGGAGCACAGCAGAGGACACAGTCAGCCCAGTCTCCGGACCCAGGGAGGACAGTCCTCTGGAGAGCCTTGTGGGAGCCACACGCCTTGGCCTCACTGGCCTCAGATCTGCAGCCATCTATGCAGATGGTTATTACTGTTGGCTCCATCAACCCCAGTCACATGCAGTGTGTCTGTGAAATGCTGAATCGCAGGGCATAGAGTTTAACAGGTACTGGTTTCAAATCGTCATGTGATCCGTTAGTACCATTTTATTTTCAAGTGACTGTCCTAATATTATTTTCTCAGTTGGTATGTGTCATGGCTGCAGTCACTGAATTTACACTTAGGAATGCAAAGCCAGCCCTCTGGGAGGCCTTGAGTGCTTAGCTAAAACCGAGATGGCAGGTCTGGAAGCTTCAAGGAGCAGTGGTGTGTGGTCCCCCAAAGCTGTCCACTGAAGGGTGGAGCCTGAGAGAAGGAGCACGAGTGTGCACCCATCTGATCGTGCCTTTTTATCAAAAGATACTTGTTATTTGGGCTTCCCCATCCTAGTTATGGATGGCTCAGACAGTAAAGTGTCTGCCTGCAGTGCGGGGGACCTGGGTTCGATCCCTGGGTTGGGATGATCTTCTGGAAGAGGAAATGGCAACCCATTCCAGTACTCTTGCCTGGAAAATTCCATGGATGGAGGAACCTGGTAGGCTACAGTCCATGGGGTCACAAAGAGTCCGACATGACTGAGTGACTTCACTTTCACTTTCTGTGGCTCAGAAGGTAAAGAATCTTTCTGCATCATTCTCTTGATTAAGAAACTAACCTGGGTTATGTCACCAAAGGCACCAAAGGTTAAAAGAGATGCATGAGCTAAGAGATAAAGTGAAGCACAAAATTTAAAGAAATAAGGATCTATGGATATGCAATAAGTGGTTCCTCTCCTGAGTTTTATTAATCTAACCCCATTTCAACTCATTTGTGGGGCTTTGGACCTATTCATAGTTCTCCCTGTTATTTCTCCCTGCATGTTTCCCTTTCCTATTATTTCTCTTCCCTCAATCTTCCCCAGGGTTTCATTTATATAAATATCTGCTCAGTCCCTTTAAACTGGCTTGCTTTTTTCTGCTGCACAAGATTACCTGGGTCTCCTGGACATAACGAGTGTTACCAGCATTCTTTTGATTGTGTAAAGCCTGGGGTGACCTTTGCTGGGGGCAGGTGACCTTTCTATGACGTTGAGGTCCGCAGGCTGCTCAGATCCCTTTCTTTGAAGTGGCCCGTTTACATACAAGTCACTTACATAAAATGCTAAAAATGATCCTCAGTCTACTTTAACAAGCCATAATCTCTGCCAAGCCTCTAAAAAAGATTATCCCCACTAAAGTCTCTAAGCAGCACAGTTTGAAAATAGTGACAGTGGTGTGTTTTTCCTAGGCTGTCGGCTACAATAACTGCTCTCAATTTCTAACAATACTTCTCCTCATAAGATGTCTTGCTGAAATAGTCCTTGTTCATTACACTAGTCAATGACTGTTTATTGAGCAACTATTATGTGGCAGGGACAGGGTTGGGCCATGCTGGGCTGGGAAGGCAGTGATGGTTAAATACGCAGTGTCCTTCCTGTTTTCATGAGGCTATGGAACCAATTGCAGACTGGGGTTTCTCAGCCTTAGCACTATTAACATTGGGGCCAGATGATTCCTTACTGGGGAAAGATTTCCTGTAACCTGTAGGATGCTTACAGCAACCCCACTCACTAGACGCTTACAGCACCTCCCTTGTTGTAACAAAAATGACTCCACACATTACCAAATGTCCACCCAGAGTTGACTTACTGAGTTAGACCTTATTTTAAACTAACCTGTGGACATGGTGTGCGGGAGGAGGGTGGGATGAGTTGGGAGATTGGGACTGACGGATGTGCACTGCCATGTGAAAACCAGATAACTAGTGAGAAGCTGCTGCACAGCACAGGGAGCTTGGTTCAGTGCTCTGTGATGGCCTGCAGGGTAGGATGGGGTGGGGAGGTCCAAGAAGGAGGGGATATATGTATAGTGTAGCCGATTCACTTCATTGTACAACATTGTAAAGCAACTATACCTATCCCAATTAACAAATAAAAGCAAATCTCAGAACAAGACTATTTTATCATCATAGGATTGATAAAATACATAAGATTTACTTCATAAAGGCTTATGCCCCCCAAATGAAAGGATTTTAAGGCTGTAAATATCCTCAGTTAAATGCCAGCACGTGCAAACACAATGGTGTGTCTATATCAGGCTATTGACGAATCATGACAAATAGGAACTCAGTGTCAAACGTTCTGAATATGGCATTAGGAATCTCCAGGTAAGGAAAATGTATGGACTGAGGAAGACTAGAGTAGATACTGACAGGAAGAGTTTCCAGACTCAGGAGAACACTTTGTAGTTTTGAAATTGCCAAAGAAGATTCCTACCACTCGAATGTCTAGTATGCCCCAGGCTTGATCACCATCTGACCAAATATTTTAACATATATTGGTGGATGTATTCCTATGTCTTCCAATTTTCTAATAAAACTCAAGAAGCAAATGAGATTAAAAAAAAAAAAAACTGGATCTCTTTAGGGCTTACTGTCCAAAATATACTTCAAGAATTTTTATCAGGCAATGGATGCTTACACTGCTGGTCATTTTTAAGAGGAATTAGACCCTTGGGGTGTTTTAAAAAGACTCTGATAAGCTGTGACCCCTTCCAGGAATTGACTCTTCATCCTGCCAGGCCTATTTCTATTGTAACTAAACAGCTCCTGCACTCATCCTAAGTTTTCCCATCATTCAATCTGGGCCCCAACTCATGCTTCTGCCTTCCTCATCCCCTGGGATCCTTCTAATTTTTCCCATCCATTGAGGCCCAACTGCAAAAAAAAAAAAAAAAAAAAAAGAAGCTGGAAAGAGTTGTTTTACTCTCTGAACTTCTGCTGCACTTTGGCTGTACCTCTGTGTGCTACTCACAGCTCTCTGATTTACATTACAGGCAACCATCTGCCCTGTTCCTTCCTCCGATGTTAAGTTCACTGAAGGCAATTCTCCCTTCAGCACCTAGGACAGCACCTGGCAAAGTGTCCCTTAAAAAAAAAGGTGCTGTTTACTGAACTGTTATTTTAAACCTCAATTGTGAGGTCTTCAAGAGGGAGACTGCTGCCATCCTGACTCTGGAATCGAATCCCACAGATTCTCAGATGAGTCAGGCAGTAGAGTTAGTCACTAGAAAAGTTGTTTTTGTGGGAAAACCATCTCTGATTTTTGTTAAATGCTTTCAAATGCTTTGCAGGGAGTCTATTATACCTTGTCAGCATTCTACCTGGAAGAGGCTTTCTTGGTGTTTTTGATGCATACCATAAAATGGAGTTTATATTTTTAACTTTTTTCTTTTTTGCTTATTTTAAGAAATGCTTATTATGTTCTTTTAGGTAGGCTTTCCTATGGCAAGTACATCTAAACCCCTGACACAAAAGGCCATTTTTCCTGCTGCACAGTTTGTCTTTATGGAAGGGAACAAAGTCCTTATGGTGAATCAGGGGTTAGACAAAGGCAGTGCCAACCCTCAAATGTGCAAAACACCTTCTTTCTGAAAGGGCACATTTTAAAGCCAAACTCACTAAAACCCAATTAATTATGAATAAAGAGTTAAGGGCAGGAGAGAGAAGTTGAGCACTGCCTAAAAGATAGTGCATGCTTACAGATGCAGTTTTATTATTGTTGAGTATATGCTAAGACATAAATTGGTTCAGTTCAGTTCAGTTCAGTTCAGTCGCTCAGTCGTGTCTGGGTAAAACTAATGTAAAAAAGAAAAATGAGCTAGGTCAAGGGAAAACTTATTCCACTAAGCTCTCACTGCCTTGAATTCTAAGTTATCTTAATCATTTCAAAGTTTTACTAAATTAAGAAAAACAGCAAGGATATCTCAACATACTTTCCTACATTTTTGTAAATCTATTGTAATAGAAATGTAGTCTCCCCCAATTTTTAGAGTCCTATATACCCGAGTCTGAAATATGATGCATGGTTACAGAGTTAGAGCTAAAGTAATAAGGGGTTTAGTCTGTTATATCACATATCAAGACTCAGTTCAATAAAATATATCAAATGCTCATGGCAACTGACCATGGGGCCCATTTGTTTTGAAGGAGGAGAAGATGGATGGTGACAAGTAACGAGTGGACAAGCAAAGGTGCACTTTTTTTTTTTTAAAAGGAGATCTGACAATTAGAAGCTAGTTCCCAGGTGTGCAGTGGTAAAAATCCACCTGTCAATGCAGGAGACTCAGGTTCAATCCCTGGGTCAGGAAGATCCTCTGGAGGAGGAAATGGAAAGTCACTCCAGTATTCTTGCCTGGAGAATCCCATGGACAGAGGAGCCTGGAGGGCTACAGTCCACGTGGTTGCAAAGAGTTAGACATGAGTGACTGACTGAGTGACCGACAATGAAATACTCAAGGCTTCATTGGTAGTTGACAACAAAGAGGTGACTGGGGAGGGTGTGGCTTAGCCCTATGCTAGTCCCCAAGTTTGTTCTCATATAGCAGCAACTTTTGCAAAGCAGCAGGACTGGCAACCACAAGGCAGACTTTTCTTTGACCGAGGAGAAATTGAACAGTCACAACAATCAGGCAGGAGGAAGGGCAGAGCGGAGCAAGACCTCTAGAATCTTTTACTTTCTGGCACCATCAGGCTTCCTTGCCCTCTGCTCATGAGCTTTCACACTATCACCAGGGCTGAGGGAAGGGGGTGGTTTTACATCTTTGCCACAGCATCAGAGTAGGGATGGGGCAGGTCTGGGTCCAGCTGGAGTCTCAAGGGCAGTGCCTGGCTTGGCCCTCAAACTCTGCTGCTTGTAGAGGTGCAGGAGGCACAGAGCCCCTCTGTGGCTGACTGGTGCAGGGAGGGCATCTCCTGAGCCTGAGGATGCAGGGTTCCCAGTATCCCAGGCACCTCCCTCCAGCAGCTTCCTTGTCCTGGCCGGGACCCAGCATGCAGAGTCGTCTTACCCGCATGCTGTGGCGCTTGAAGACATTGTGCCGATGGAGAGGTGGGGTGTGCAGCGAGTTTACGGGAGATGGATACTCCATAGGGCTGGTGAGCGTGGGTGAGCTGGCACACAGACCCTCAGGGACCTATTCAGGAGAAGCAGAGGAGCACCAGGCACGGGGACAAGGCAACAAGGTGGACAGTTAGCTGCTACGAACACGAGCACAGAGAAACGATACAAGAGCTCCATGGGAGAAAAGGGACTTACGATCCAGGAGCTTATAAAGAACAAAGTGTGGGCATTTCACTGGTACTGTTTGGGAGACGTGGCAGAGCGACATACATAGCTCTTGGCTAGAAGTCAGCACAGACGTGATGGCTGTTCTTTCATCTAACAACCGTTCCCGTGATGCTGTGCATACCATGGGTCCACGTGTGGCACTGACCTACTGACTACATGTCCTCCTTCAGGACTCTTCAGGGAAAAGTCATCATTGTTGTTAGAAATGAACAGATACTGTTAAACCACAAGTATATGTGTGTATGGGCTTCCCTGATGGCTCAGTGGTAAAGAATTTCCCTACAATGCAGGAGACATGGGTTTGATCCCGGGGTTGGGAAGATCCCTTGGAGAAGGAAATGATAACTCACTCCGGTATTCTTGCCTGGGAAATCCCAAGGACAGAGGAGCCCAGTGGGCTACAGTCCATCAGGATGCAAAAAAGTTGGACATGACTGAGCAACTAAAACAAACAACATATGTATGTATATATATGTTGTTGTGGTTTAGTTGCTAAGTCATGTCTGACTCTTTTGTAACTCCCATGGACTGTAGCCCACCAGGCTCCTCTATCCCTGGGATTTCCCAGGCAAGAATACTGGAGTGGGTTGCTATTTCCTCCTCCCGGTATCTTCCTGATCCAGGAATCAAACACACATCTCCTGAATTGCAGGCAGATTCTTTACCACTGAGCCCACATGGAAGTCTATATATATACACACACACACATTTTTAAAACCCACTATTTTGGGACTTCACAGGCAGTCCCATGGTTAAGACTTCACCTTCCAACACAGGGGGTTTGGGCTCAATCCCTGTCAGGGAGCTAAGATCCCACATGCCTCATGGCCCAAAAATCAAAACATAAAAAATAGAAGCAATATTGTAACAAATTTGACAAAAACTTTTTAAATGGTTCACATAAAAAAAAAATCTTAAAAAAAAAAAACCCACTATTTTAAACATCACAAAGGGGTATGTTGCTTTCTAGGGATATCGTTCCTGTCTTCTGCCTTGAGGTTTGTTTTCTTTTTCTTTTTTTCATATGAAGAGGGTTCGTCTGTTTGTTCCTGGTTAGGCTTGTTTTGCAGAAGGCAATGGCAACCCACTCCAGTGTTCTTGCCTGGAAAATCCCATGGATGGAGGAGCCTGGTGGGCTGCAGTCCATGGGGTCGCTGGGAGTCGGACACGACTGGGCAACTTCACTTTCATTTTTCACTTTCATGCATTGGAGGAGGAAATGGCAACCCACTCCAGTGTTCTTGCCTGGAGAATCCCAGGGACGGTGAGGCCTGGTGGGCTGCCGTCTATGGGGTCGCACAGAGTCGGACACAACTGAAGTGACTTAGCAGTAGCAGGCTTGTTTTGGCTCAGGAGCATTTCCTTGACCACAGAACACCAAATGAAGGAGCACCAAATAAAAGACACTGTTTGCATTTTTTAAGGAGGGACTCTGAGCTAAGGGATAGAAAGGAAGAAAAGAGAGAGGGCCCCTGGCTCCTTCTGACTTAGATGCAACAGAGGGACACAGGACAGAGACATCCCGAGAGGGACCAACAGCTTGGGCAGGTCCTGTGGTTGGTAACCATGGAAGTGGGGGCGGGGAAGCACAGGGGGAACCCTGCTTTCTCTCCACCAGCTACCGAGGTTCTCAGCAGGGCCCCTGCAAGGAGCCCCAGTGAGCAGCTCCATTCTCTGGGGAACATCACCGGTCCCCAGCTGCCTGGATTCCTTTTCAGAGGCTCTGCTCAGGGTTGGGGAGACCAGGAATACAGAATTAGCTGCAGGCAGGCGCACGCAGCAGCCAATACTGTGGACAGACAGATGTGGGTTGAAGTCGTCTTAACTGAGGACAACCTGGTAGAGGTTCAATTAGATTCTTTGATCTCTGGGCACTTTGAGTTCGAGTTCTTTTCTGGGTACTCAGGAAGAACTGTCTCCATTGCCTGAGCAGATAGGACTGCTGCTCTGCTAAGGCACGAGGATGGAAGTTCAGGAAGGACAGAGATGAGGCCTGCACTTCCCCAGCCCTCCAATTACGTGTTTACCTGGAATTGCAGCTTGGGTGCCAGAAGGTTGGTTTGTGGAGGGGGTCTGTACTTGGGTCGGCTGGGCTGCAGAGAGAATATGGAGATGAGTCAGTCCCTCATTCTGTCCTGTTGAGGGAGCACAGCTCACCAAGGGGAATACCAGGTAGGAGTCGGGTCAGGCTTGTTCAGGGTGATGAAGACGAGGGACAGAGTAATCGTTAAAATCATTCATGTCCACTAACTGTGCATCTATTACTGCTGAGTGATATGACGGTACTAAGAGGCCAGTTTTCTCTGCCCTTCTGGAGGTCACTGCTAACTGGAGGCATTACCAGTCTCTGTGTAGCCTCTCTGCATGTGCCAGGCATCCTGGAGTGTGAAGTCAACTATGGCTTAGGAAGCATTACTATGAACAAAGCTAGTGGAGGTGATGAAATTCCAGCTGAGTTATTTCAAATCCTAAAAGATGATGCTGTTAAAGTGCTGCATTCAATATGCCAGCAAATTTGGAAAACTCAGCAGTGTCCATAGGACTGGAAAAGATCCCAAAGAATGGCTGTGTCAAAGAATGTTCAAACTATCGCACAATTGCACTCATTTCACAAGCTAGCAAGGTAATGCTCAAAATCCTTCAAGCTAGGCTTCAACAGTATGTGAACCTTGGATGTGCAGAGTTTGCCAAATCAGTAATCGGGAGCTGCAGACATCCAGAGGTGAGTCATGGAGGCCCAGGCGTCCACAGCAGCTTCCTGGAGGTGATGAAACCTGAGCTGGGCCTGACTGCAGGAAGGTGCAGGGCACAGCAGATCAGGGGGACCTCGAAAAGAGGCCCAGCACCCACAGGGCTTTGTTATGAACTGAATGTTTGTTCCTCCACCCCACCCCACACACCCCATTCATATGTTGAAGTCTTAACCCCCAGGGTGATGGTGTTTTGAGGTGGGGCCTTTGGGAGGTAATTAGGATCAGATGAGGTAACAAGGGTAGGACTCCTATGATTCTTATTAGTAGTAGCATTAATGAACTTCCCAGGTGGTGGTAAAGAACCCGCCTGCCTATACAGGAGAATAAGAGATGTGGGTTCAATCCCTGGGTAGGGAAAATCCCCTAGAGGAGGCCATGGCAACCCACTCCGGTATTCTTGCCTGGAGAATCCTATGGACAGAGGATCCCTGCAGGCTACAGTCCATGGAGTGGCAAAGAATCAGACATGACTGAAGCGACTTAGCATGCAGTCATATTAATAACAATAACAGACACCAGAGCTCACTCTCCCCACCATGTGAGGACATGTGAGAAGGGCACATCTGCCATCCAGGAAGAGAGTCCTCACCAGACACCTTGATCTTGGATTTCCCAGCCTCCATGCTGTCTGTGTGTAAGCTGCCCAGCCTGTAGTATATCGTATGGCAGCCCAAGCTGACTTCTACAGACGTGGTCCCACCCATCTAACAGTGGGGCAGAAGGGCACTGGCTCCTGCACCCAGAGATGCCATGGACATCACAGGCTGGACTTCAGGGCTCCCCATCACGTACCTTCAGGGGAATCTAATTTGTCCCTAAAAACACCAAAAGGGAAAGTGCTACTGTCTCCCGAGGGAAATGTTTCCAGGGTGACTGCCTGCTCCAGCAGCCCCACAAGGTGCCTGCTCTCTGGCTGTCTCAGGTTCCATCTGCCGAGGTGACTGATGGGGGCTGCCTCAGGGCTGATGGATGGTTGGGTGGAAGGGCTGAGAAGACGCAGGGGCCCATCTGACCACCACTGTAAGGGGAGCTGCACAGTCAGATCTGGGAGGGGTTGGACAGGGTCCCCGCTCTGCTGTGATTCATGGGGCCACTGGGGCCAATGAGTTCGGGGCTTGGCTCACCTTGGGTGGGGGTTCCTGGAAGGCTGTGGGCTCTAAGATTTTGGGAGGTCGGTAGCGAGCATTCCTCTCCTGCTCTAAGGCGATGTCCTTCTCCATCTGGTAAATGTCACTGCCAGGAAGTCAGGTCAGATAAGGAGACAGAAACAAGGTCAGATACACTCCTGGGGGCTCCCCTCTGTGTTCCACTGCAGCCGGGATCCTACTCCCAAGTCTTCTCCGACGTCCTTTGCAGACGGCACTGGGGAGATCCCTAGGAGACAGGCCACAGCACCATGGACCCTGCAGCTGCCCCAACCTACGCATTCCTGTTGTGTGCTAATGGGAAAGGGTACACATATATTCCTGATATGTGCTCATAGGAAAGGGCCATGGATTTCCTCCCAGGTTAGTTGAATGCACGCTTCTTGCCTTTTTTTTCTTTTACCCAACAGTGGTTCCCAACCTGGGAATCACACACCTCCAAGGACTCGAATAAAGGCAGAGGGTCCATGAATCCACAAGTGTACCAAGCATTGTCTGCAGACAGGGATTATGCGTTGTTGAAATATATTTCTAGGCCCAAGATGGAACCGCTCCTGCCCAGGGGGGTCACATCAGCAGGTCAAAATGCAGATAACTTTTGCGTCCTTCTAAATGCTATGCTTTATCAGAATCAAAGTAGCATCCCAAACGCCAACCCAAATACCAATCCAAATGCCAATTCAGCTTTATGTGCTTAGTTGCTCAGTAGTGTCTGACTCTTTGCAACCCCATGGACTGCAGCCTGCCACACTCCTCTGTTCATGCAGAGTCTCCAGGCAAGAATGCTGGAGTGGGTTGCCATGTCCTCCTCCAGGGGATCTTCCCAACCCAGGGACTAAACTCAGGTCTCCTGCATTACAGGCAGATTTTTTTTTTATCATCTCAGACACTAGGGAAGCCCATTCAGCTTTACACTTGTTTCCTATTCCCTATTCATTCTCTAATTATCTCTTCTTTGTTCCTTATTCTTTATCCTATAAAAGTGTCCTACCTTCCACTCCCATTTGCCATTGCTCTGGCCCTTGGAAATGGAGATGGCCACTTCACGCAGTGTTCAAGTTTGTCTGTATCACTTAAATTGCCTTGTTTAATCATTTTAAACAGTACTGTGCTGTGCTTAGTTGCTCAGTCATGTCCAACTCTTTGCGACCCCAAGGACTATAGCCCCTGACTAGGCTCCTCTGTCCATGGGGATTCTCTAGGCAAGAATACTGGAGTGGGTTGCCATGCCCTCCTCCAGGGGATCTTCCCAATCCAGGGATGGAACCCAGGTCTCCTGCATTGCAGGTGGATTCTTTATCATCTGAGCCACTGTTTAGAGAAGCCCTAAATAGTACTACAAAACATATAATATTTGGTACCATATTTTCAGATTTATATGCATTCTATTGTGTGCAATACAAAAAGTCATGATACGGCTTGTTTATAGAGCCCTACCTATAAACAAATGCATTATCATTCTGAGAAATGCATATTTCCTGCCATATCAGTAAACAAGGATGTCACAGTCATCAGCAATTGTCTCCACCAAGGATAGTGAGCTGGTGAGCCCTGAGGGAACTCAGGAAGGAAAGAAAACCTGCCATCTAGGAGCCATCAACCTGCAGCCACTCCCTACGGTGAGCCCTGAGGAAACTCAGGATGTGAAAACACAGGATACTGGCCCCAGAGAGCTGAGATGCATATCAAAGGAATGATTCCAGTGAGCCCAGACTCTTGCATCTTCCCATACATAGAAAAGCACTCAATTCTTTAACTTGGGTATCTGGTTTTCTTTAATTAACAATAATTGTTTGCTGTTCAGACAACCTGCCCTTTGTTGCAAAACTTCTGTATAAGCTGGCTCCCCCTTCACCTCTTCCGAACAGTTTCTCAAAACTATTTGAAATGTTGTCTCCCAGGCTGCAGACCTCATTTTGCTCGCAACAAAACTTAACTCCCAGCTCTCACACTGTGTAAATTTTTTTCAAAGATTCCCATTGCCTGGACCTGGGATTCCCAGCCTCTCCTGTGATGCCTTCCCATGTGGCAGTTTCTGGGGATGATTTTCTAAAAGAATGCCCACAAGTTGCCTACTGTGTTTAAAGCTGTAGTATTTAATGTTAATTAAGCATTGGGTTCCTTAAAGTAGGAGCCAGCAAACTAGGCCCACAGGCCAAATATAGCCCCCTATCTATTTTTATGTGGCCCCAAATGGTAAAGAATCTGCCTGTAATGCTGGAGACCCTGGTTTGATCCGAATCAGAAAGATCCACTGGAGAAGGGAATGGCTACCCACTCCAGTATTCTTGCCTGGGAAATCCCATGGAAAGAAGAGCCTGGTGGGCTACAGTTCATGGGGTCACAAAGAGTTGGACATGACTTAGTGACTGAGCACACACACACACAGCTATAAACCTCTATGTGCTGCTAAAGAGGAGACTTGCTCTCAGGGGGCCCTGGGCTTGCAGTCCTCCCCCCCACACCCATCTCCGTGCTCACCTGAGGCTGCACACGAGCTCGGTGAAGCGGGGTCGTTCACTGGGGTCGTAGTCCCAGCAGCGGGTCATGAGGGTGTAGAGAATGGGCGGGCAGAGGTCAGGCTTGGGCAACCGGTCTCCCTTCTCCAGCACCCCAATGACATCCTTGTTCTCCAACCAGAAGAAGGGCTGCTTTCCGAAGCTCAGGATTTCCCACATGCACACAGCTGCAAGCGGGAGGAGAGGGCTCAGGGCCCGTGCTGAGGGGACTTGAACCTGGAGAGGCAGCCCATCCTCCCCAGAGACAGCCGTATGGTCAACACTCAGTGCCTGCTGGGGACCACCCTGTGTTCCCCTCTCTCCTCTATAGATAGCATCCCGGGGGGGCCTGCCCACGTGATAGTCTGTGAAAGGACCAATCACCTATGACTGTAAGTGAACTAAGCTCCCACACCCAGGCCCTTTCCTCATGGAGCTGTTAGGGTTCTGGAGAAGGAGACCGTCAAAGGAACTTCACTGGGACCACCAGGAGGGAGTGATGGCTCCATCAGAAAGCTGGCATACGAAGCCTAGAGCCAATGCTTGCTGCCTGTGTGATCATGAGCAAGTCCCTGACTTGCTGAGCCTCAGTTTCTTTGTCTGGAAAATGGGAAGAAGAATGATGAGATTGTACTGGGCAGGCTGTGGAGACCTGAGACAGAGGATCTACATGGCTGTGTGCCTTTTAAGTGGCTGTCCAGCACCTGGGTTTTGTCTCTCCTCACCCTGCACCTTCTTCTCAGAGAAGAGCTCAGCTCTGCCTATGAGGCTCCCCTGCGGGGTGGCCTCACCTCAGTCCTGGGGCTGTCTGGGGGAGCTCATGCTCATATCAAGAGCCTTTTCCATGAAGATGAATGCAGGCTGGCCCTTAGCTCCTGTCACCCCCAATCCACCACTGACTCCCCAGCTCTGGGACTCCTCAGTGGGGGCAGCAAAACAGAACCTGAGGGTCCAGACCTCTGCTTCTTGTGCCCCCTGTTATCCTGGTCACAGAGGGGTAATCAAACCCTCATCCATGCCCTATGGAGAGTCTGCTCACCAAACATCCAGACATCGCTGGCGGTCGTGAAGCGGCGGAAGTTGATGGACTCGGGGGACATCCATTTGATTGGTAGACGGGTTACAGAGGCTGTGGGTGGACCAAGGGTTTATGGGAGCTCTTAGAGAAGAACCATCCAGACTTATCCAGAAAGGCAGCTTACTCTCCAGAGACTGTTGGCCTAGACTTGCCTTATAGTCACCTTTTGGGGGGATTTTGGCTTCAGGGACGCCCTTCGGGGACAATGCTGTAACACACCCCCACTCACCTTTGTAATACTCCTCATCCTCAATGTATCGGGAAAGGCCGAAGTCCCCCAGCTTCACACATTCAGGGGAGGCTACCAGGATGTTCCGGACAGCAATGTCCCTGGAAGGAGGCAAAGACCAGGGTGAGGTGGTTCATAACACTTCAGGGGGACAGACAGATGGATAGATGGACAGAGAGGCAGAGGAGAAGAGAGCCTCAGGGCCCCAGCCTCCGGAGGAGAATCAAGCAGCTTCTGTGGGTCAGCCCTTCCTGGCCCCACAACTTGTCTTGCTGGAACTTGGCTCAGGCAGGAGCCTCGGCTGGTCTTCCCTGCTGCTCACATGCCCTGGTTGCCTCCCTGCATCTCGCTGCTGAGCCCTGTCTCCCATCATCCCTTCTCATGCATCTCTACCTCCAAGCCTGTCTTGTGTTCCCCGTATTTGCTCCAGTCACTACACGTATTGTCCCCTCTGCTGGGGATGCCGTCACCCTGCTGACACTTCAGGGAGGAAGCCCGACCACTTTCCTGATCACAATTAACCTCTCCTTGTTCTGTGACCCCACAGCTGCTCACAGCTCACTTTCAGGGGGCACTGAGAGAGCCAGGACCCCCTAAAGGCTACATGCCCCTGAGCCGTGGCACAGAGTCCCTGGGAACCCCTGGTACGGAGGAGAGCGGAGCAGAGAGCTGGAGGAACACACCTGGCAGCTGGCAGGTGAGAGGTGCAGCCCAGAGCTGAGCTCTCACTACCCCCCCAACTTCCATCCCCCACTCTGGGAGCCCTTACCGACTCAGTCATCTTGAATCCCCAAATCACTTCTAACCCCAAACTGGCTCATCTCCTGCTTCTCCCAGGCAGGTTCTGCACCCTACTGTTTGTCTTTGTTATTGAAAAGATGACTTCAAAGCCCGACAATGTCACAAAGGATGCAAATCTATTATACCACTTTGCCCCAGGACTGTTCACCCTAGAAGATGCTAGAAGATGAGCTTTACAAGGAAAGGGGTTTCTGTTTGTTTTGATTGTGACTTAATCGCAGAGCTTAGGACACTGCCTGGAGGTCCACAGGAAGAGTTCCACCATATTTGCTGCACGAGTGAGTGAATGAATGGGTGGATGAATATGCACATCCCCCAACATCGCTGTGCATAGTATCACCCATATGGCCCCATATCTCAGGAGGATGGCGTTGGACTGAAGAATTCACCTGCTCACCCCAGGGCTTTGAGTTGGATCATAGAAAAAGCAAGAGTTCCAGAAAAACTTCTACTTCTTTATTGATTACACCAAAGCCTTTGACTGTGTGGATCACAACAAACTGTGGAAAATTCTGGAAGAGATGGGACTTCCAGACCACCTGACCTGCCTCCTGAGAAATCTGTATACAGGTCAAGAAGCAACAGTTAGAACCCGACATGGAACAGCAGACTGGTTCCAAATTGGGAAAGGAGTACATCAAGGCTGTATAGTTTCACCTGCTTATTTAAATTATATGCAGAAGTACATTATGCAAAATGCTGGGCTGGATGAAACACAAGCTGGAATCAAGATTGCAGAGAGAAATATCAATAACCTCAGATATGCAGATGACATCACCCTTATGGCACAAAGCAAAGAGGAACTAAAGAGCCTCTTGATGAAAGTGAAAGATTAGAGTGAAAAAGTTGGCTTAAAACTCAACATTCAGAAAACTAAGATGATGGCATCCGGTCCCATCACTTCATGGCAAATAGATGGGGAAACAATGGAAACAGTGAGAGACTTTGTTTTCTTGGGCTACAAAATCACTGCAGGTGGTGACTGCAGCCGTAAAATTAAAAGACGCTTGCTCCTTGGAAGAAAAGCTATGACCAACCCAGACAGAATATTAAAAAGCAGAGATATTACTTTGCCAACAAAGGTCTGTCTAGTCAAAGCTATGGTTTTTCCAGTAGTCATGTATGGGTGTGAGAGCTGGACCATAAAGAGAGTTGAGTGCCAAAGAATTGATGCTTTTGAACTGTGGTGCTGGAGAAGACTCTTGAGAGTCCCTTGGACTGCAAGGAGATCAAATCAGTCAACCCTAAAGGAAATCAGTCCTGAACATTAATTGGAAGGACTGATGCTGAAAATGAAACTCTGATACTTTGGCCACCTGATGTGAAGGACTGACTTAGTGGAAAAGCCCCGGATGCTGTGAAAGATGGAAAGCAGGAGAATAGGATGGCAGAGGATGAGATGGTTGGATGGCATCACCGACTCAGTGGACATGAATTTGAGCAAGCTCCAGTAGATGGTGATGGACAGGGAAGCCTGGTGTGGGGCAGCCCATGGGGTCGCAAAGAGTTGGACACAGCTGAGCAACTGAACAAAACTCTGTCTCCTCCAGAGGATCATATCCCCCTTGATGGGGACCTTCCTTCAGGGAAGGGGACAAAGCCGGGTGGAGAAGGGACCAGCACCACAGTCAGAGGACTGGACTTGGCAGCTTGGAGGTGTCAGAGACCAGGGCAGTGCTACTCACTTGGGCTGCAAGGCCTGGGACCCCAGGACTGTCCTAGTGCTGCCAGAACCCAGTCTCTCCTGCTAGACTGCTGCTGCTGCTGCTAAGTCACTTCAGTCATGTTCAGCTCTGTGCAACCCCAGAGACGGCAGCCCACCAGGCTCCCCGGTCCCTGGGATTCTCCAGGCAAGAACACTGGAGCGGGTTGCCATTTCCTTCTCCAATGTATGAAAGTGAAAAGTGAAAGTGAAGTCGCTCAGTCATGTCCGACTCTTAGCGACCCCATGGACTGCAGCCCACCAGGCTCCTCCGTCCATGGGATTTTCCAGGCAAGAGTACTGGAGTGGGGTGCCACTGCCTTCTCCTGCTAGGCTGGGTGCCACCAAATGGAAATGCCAGAGAATAAGTGAGCAGCAAGCAGGGAAGTGATTTCCTGCACCCACAGGGATGCGGGCTACTGAGTTACAGGCAGACACCCCCGATTTCAGATTTCCTCTTCCTAGCAATCCTGGGAGGGACCGCTGGCTGTTGTACTTTTAGAGGGGGACACGGGTCCCAAGAAGGTGCTCAAGCTGTCACCTAAGCGGGACCAAAGCCAGGCCTTCAACCCTGGTCTGTACCTGACCCCTCCTTCTCCAGGGCCCTCCCCAGCCTCACCTGTGGACACAGTTGATGCTCTCCAGGTAGGCCATGGCCTTGCAGATCTGTAGCGAGTACAGGACAAGAGTGAGCACCTTCAGGCTGTTCTTGTTTCGCTCCAGGTAGTGGCCCAGCTGTAGGAAAGGGAAGATGCCCTGAAGATTCTGCCTGACCTGGGTGTGGAGCTGGGGGATGGGGGAGGGGACACCCAGGCTGGCAGAAGAATCTGGCAACTTCCTCTCCAAACAGCCTTGCCGGGAGTTAAGGGCCCCTGGCTCCAAATGCATCCTCCGTGGCTACCCTCTCCCTAGGTGTTGCTCCACTGCAGTCCAGCTGTCATCACAGGGTCCTCCTTGGCCCTCCAGCTCACCTCCCCGTAGGGGTACAGTTCCATGATGATCCAGGTGGGCTCCTCTTCGATGATGCCGATCAGCTTCACAATATGCGGGTGGTCCAGGTTCTTCATGATCACTGCAAGTGGGGGTGAGAGGGTTAGGGTTAGGGGTTAGGTTTAGGGTTAAGGCAGGGTTAGGGGTTAGGTGTTATGGTTAGTGGTTAGGTGTTAGGGTTAGGGATTAGTGTTAGGAGCTAGGGATTAGGAGTTAGGGTTAGGGTTTAGGGATTAGGGATTAGGGTTGGGGTGAGGTATTAAGGTTCGGGGTTAGGAGTTAGGTTTAGGGTTGGGGTTGGGGTTAGGTTTAGGGGTTAGGGTTAGTGTTTAGGGTTATGGCTAGGGATTAGGGTTAGGGTTTGGGCTAGTGTTTAGGTTTAGGTTCAGGGTAGAGTTATGGTTAAATGTTAGGGTTAGGGTGAAGGGTTTGTTTTAGGTGCCAGGGACTAGGGACTAGGGGATAGGGATAGGTGCTCCAGCGCTTCCAAGGCCCAAAGCAAGAATCAAGGTCTGCTGGCTGGACCGAGAGCCAGGGGTGCAGCCTTTCCCCCCGTGGATATTAGCTCTGTCCACTGCCTGCCCGACCTCCACTGCAGGTGCTTTGGCCCCTTCCTGCTTCCCGGTCTGCATAGTCTCCTGGCTTTTTTTAGCCCCTGTGCTGGTGTCTCCCCAGGGACACCTACCTGCCTCACTCATGAACTTCTCCTTGTTATCCAGAGTGCAGTTTTTCTTGCAGGTCTTCACAGCCACGTTGATCACCTCCCCTTTCTGAAATAAGAGTGTGTCCAGGTACCCTCAGTTCTGCCCAGAACGCCCCACCCTGGCATCCCCAGGAGACAGGTGACGTCTGGGTCTCTGCAAAGCCTTTACTTCCTATCTCTTCCCCTCCTCTCCTCCACACCCACTTCCTCCTGATCAGGGTACATTTGGACTGGAGGAACGCCAAAGATCAGATCCCTTGAACCCCTGGCTGTCCAGGTGAGGGCACGGAGGCTGGGGGTCCATGTGACCTGCCCAAAGTTAGCGGGTGTGTGCAGGTCACATGCAAGGCCATCATCGGACATGGCGTCCAGGCCTTTTTCTCTTTATTGTTGGTTTTTACAATTTTGCTTTTTCCCCAGGCCTGGTTGAAGCACGAACACAAAGGCAAACTTGTCCAGCCCCCATTGGTGACCTTGGAGCCCACCTTGTCTTTCTCACAACTGCTTCAGATGGAGCTTCCCCCTTCATGTTCTCCCATAAGACTCAGTCCCCGCCGCTGGGCCCCACCCCATGCCCCATAGATGTTGCCTCTCTTCCGATCCCTGCAATTGCAGCCTTTCCGGGAAATGACTCTTGTTTTCATCACTCCTTGCGTATTTCATAAACACTGCAAAGGCCAAATGCATGAAGTTCCACACACCACAGCACACCCCCTCCCCCAACACTAGAGTATTTGAGCTCCTTTCTCTTTCTACTGAAGAGCAGAACTTGGATATCATGAACTCACGTGATTTGTGTAGACACCTTCATAGACCTCCCCAAAAAAGCCTTCACCGAGAATACGATTCAGAACCACATCTTCCCGGGCGATGCCATACTGTGGGCCTGCACAGGGGATAGAACAGACAGTCCTGGGGCACAAAACTGGTTGGCACCCCCTGGGAATCCAAGAACTGACGTCCCCGGGGATTCTGAATGCCCATATCCCTGGGATTCTGAGTATCCAGAGGCTCTAACACCAGGCTCCGACCCCTCCTGCCCAGGTGTGACCAGACCTCCCCCACCAACACCTCAGCCAGGAACCAGGGGCTAGACTGGGAAAGGGGGTCTAGAAGGTTCCATTGTCTCAGACTTGGGAAAGCTGAGTCCCATGTCCATGCTCTTAGCACGCCCCTCCACCACAGACACACCAAAGGTCAATGGTGACGGGATAAAAACAATGATCTCTGCTTTCAAATCACAGGTGCCTCACTCAGCTGTGTCCCTGTCTGAGACACACATGGAAGATGACATAGGAAGGAAAGAAAGTCCCCTTATGATGTCATATGTGTCCCCAGATGTCACTTCCCACGGCTCTGGCAGTGGTTGACATGGGGTGGGGGGCGGTCAGGGATCTACCTCCTGGTCTTCGCAGGGTCTCGTCAGGGATCTCAGCATAGATGTCTGATTCTGAAATGACAGGAGGACACCCCATGGGCAAGATGCCTTGAGGGGGGCATCACCAGGAACCAGGTGTGAGCCCCCCTCCTGCCCCGCCCGCCACAGGTCAGTGGAACTAAGCTGACATCACTGGGAGGGACTTGGGGAGGAGCCAGGGGAGAATGGGTTTCCCCCAGGTATCTGGGTGGCCGCAGGGCCCAGGGTCCTCAGCCTGAGTCCTCCTTGCTGCTGCCTGGCTATTTAGGGCAAGTTGGTTCATCTCCTTTAATCTGCTTCCCTTTCTGTGAAATGACTATTTCTGGGGAATGTAAATATTAAAGAAAACAATACCAGTTATGTATTTAACACTGTCATGAACTGAATGCTTGCGTCCCCTCAAATGCATATGTTGAAACCCTAACCCCAGGAGCGGTGGTGTTTGAAGGGGTCTTTGGGAGGTGATTAGGGTTAGATGAAGTCATGAGGGTGGGGCCCCCATGGTGGGATGAGTGTCCTTAGAAGAAGAGGAAGAGAGACTAGAGCTCTCCATCTGTCCACCACACGAGGACACGGAGGAGGTGGCTGTCTGCAAGCTGGGAAGAGAGACCTCACCAGGACCCCACCACACTGGCATCTTGGTCTTGGACTTCCACCTCCAGAGCTGTCAGAAATCAATGTCTGTTTAAACGTTTAAGCTCCCCAGTCTGCGGCTTTTTTATGAAGCCTGAGCTGACCAAGACAAACATGGCGCCCCACTAGCTGCCTAATACATGTTCATGTTCATGCTCAGTTGCTAGGTCATGTCCAACTCTTTTCAACCCCATCGACTGTAGCCTGCCAGGCTCCTCTGCCCATGGGATTCTCCAGGCAAGAGTATTGGAGTGGATTGCAATTTCCTTCTCCATCGATCTTCCTGACCCAGGGATCGAACCTATGTCTCTTGTGTCTCTTGCATTGGCAGGTCAGTTCTTTACCATTGAGACACAAGGGAAGCCCCACCCAATACATAGTTAGCTATTTATTTTTAGCCGTCATTGAGCAGTCATAGGGGAAGTTCATTTGTCTGTAACTTTGAGAGAATCCTTCAAATTGCCACAAGAGCAGGCAGAAGGGAGGCTCTGGGCGCAGGCAGAGGACTGGCAGCAGGTGGGCAGGCTTACCTATGCTGCAGCTTTCTGAGAGGTGGGGCCGCCGAGCCTCCAGGTTTCTACAGGAGGAGAGGACAGGGCAGGAGCCCAGTGAGCTCAGAGCCTGGAAGTGCCCACCCAGGGCAGCCTCATTCCCCCTCTCTCCCTCCCACCCTGCCTGGAGAAGCAGCGTGTTCTGATGGCACTAAGCTGGGAGCATGGCCCAGGCCACCAGGAGACAGGAGGGAGCTTTGCTTGCTAAGTCGTTTCAGTTGCATCCGACTCTGCGACTCTATGGACTGTAGCCCGCCAGGTTCCTCTGTCCATGGGATTCCCCAGGCAAGAGTACTGGAGTGGGTTGCCATGCCCTTCTCCAGGGGATCTTCCCAACCCAGGGATTGAACCCATGTCTCTTACACTGGCAGGCAAGTGCTTTACCACTAGCGCCAAAGGAGAGGACAGCAGCAATTCCCCACCCCGCCCTCCTCGGCCCAAGATGGTGCCAGGTGGCTTTAGGACACAGGAATATAACCCTGAACGAATTTACTGGGAGAAATTTACTGGTGAAAAATAACCACTTGTGAAATGCTGGAATTCCATCATTTTCTCCTGGGGGCCAGAAACTGGAAACCGTGGCGGGGGAGGCCCCCTCTCTGTTCGGTCTGCCTTCGTAAGGAAGACACCGGCTGAGGGCGGGGCCGGTTCTCCGCCTCAGCCTCGCGGTTGGTTGTACTCACAGCGTGGGGATCTGGGGCAGACTGTTCCGCTTCTCACCATCTGGGGAGAGGAGAAGAAGAAGGGGAGCTGGAACCAGGGACACAGGTCCCGGATGGATGACGAACCTCACTGCTTCTACCAGCCGACACACAGGAGACCCCTCCCGCCACTGTGGCCCATGAGAGTCGAGTGGAAGCTGGATACGCTGTTGCCCTGAACTGGAATCCTTTTAGCAGAAGAAACTCTCAGACTTCCTCTGCCACTGTCACACGTCCCAGCCTGACCCTTGCTTTCTGATTCCATCGCCAAATAGGACGGACCAGCCATGTTCTGGGAATAGCTTTGATCTTCCCAGGGCGACAAACATCTCTCCATCAAGTTGACTCCCGCACCCTGTGCCACCCTTGGTCAGTGGGGCCAGGGCTGTAGCCAAGCATCTGGGATGGGATCACAGGGAGTGTCCAGCAGGGCTGGGTGAGCCCCTCCCCACTTCCAAAGGCTCTTCATTCACATATCCGTCAATGGTTTAGCTTCTCCTGCTCCTCCCCGGAGGCTTGGCTCGGGTATGCCACCCACTGCCTGTTGGGCCAGGTTACCTTCAAGTGGAAACACACCTTTTTTGGTTCGAATGATGAGAGAGCCCTTGTGCTCTCCTTGCAGCCGGCAGTAACCATCTACGAGGTCAGCCATGTTCTCGGCCTCTGCCAGAGAGGAGGTTTTGATGGACAAAGACTGCAGGGAAGAGACCAGCCAAGGATGAGACCCCAGAGCCTTGGCTAGAGTCAACCCCACGGGACTGCAGGACTTCTAACCATGGCCTGCCTGGATTCCACCAGCTCCTCTTCTGGGGCTCGGCTTGAATTCCCTATTGCCACCAGGGGGCGCTCCCGTCACCCCGCCCAACTGACCACCTTACACTCCAGGAAGGGAATGCCTTTTTCTAGTCACTCAGTGTACAGCACATGCCTTGCATGCTTGAGCAGAAATGGAGAAAAGGGAAGAGGGAGGGAGTGGGGCAGAGGACACGTGGATGAAAGGACAGGCATACAACCTGTTTGTGGTCTGAGGTCTCTCCCATTCTCCCACCTACAAAAAGCCCTGGATCCCCAAGGTCTTGGTTCTGAGTCATTGTTACCTGCTCACAGTTAGACCTCTGATCTGTACCTTGATTCCTGGTCACTTTACTCCTGCCCTCCCCCAAACTTCCTACAACTTTTTTCTTGACATTTTAAACAACAGTTTTGCTTCCTGATGTACTTTTCCTTAGTTTGACATCATCCTGTTACCTGGTCTAAGAACTAGGTGCCCTTTACTTAACAAGATCTCAGCAGCCAGGGAAGCCCTGGCCAGGCTGGCTTGAGCAGGCATGCCCAATCAGAGATGCTCACCTGGGGAGCGCCTTCGATGCCCAGCTGCAGTACCGCCTGGCCCTCTTCCAGAGGGAGGCATCTGATGGACTTGATCTGCTTGAACTCGGCCAGGCAGGTGGGCTGTGGGAAAGGAGGGGTTCCTTCAGACCATCCCATTCCTGGGATCAGGGCATGAGGATTGATCAGTATGGGGTGGGGGTGAGGATCGAGGAAGAACCAGGCATTGGAGTCTCTCGGCGGGGATGAAGAGGGAATCAAAGACCATTCAGGTTAGAAGGATCACCTAGCCCAAGCCCCTTGCAGAAGAAAAAATGAGCCTGGGAAGAGTCAAGGTTTGCCCACAGTCATATGCCAAGCTGGTGGTAGGGCCAGGGCTGGACCTGGTTATTCTGACTCCCAGGGACATGATAGCCCCATATGCCATTGAAAGAGCAGCTACTATTGCCAGAAGAGCAACAGAAGTATCCTTCCCTCTTCCCCTCCCCCACCTTAACCACATCTGTCCCCACCCCCTCTGTGCCAGGGACAGTCCCAGGGATGTAATGGCCCATGCTCCCCATGCCGTTATCCCAAATAGCCTCCCCACGGCTACTGATACCAAAAGCCTCTCTGCTCTCAGCAATGGGGTGGAAGAACCGATGGGACAGGCCAGAATGGGAGGCAGCCAAAAGGGGAAGAACACTCTGCCTGGAGCTGGGTGGGGCCTGCCTCCCTCCCCACCCCATCTCTCTCTACCTTCGCATCTTGACTTGTCAGCTGGCGGATGCCTTTAGGGCCAATGACCAGGTCCACAGTAATGTTCCATCCTTGCTGGAATCAAAGGAGAGACAGATTGTTGCCTCTTCTCTGTCCGCCCGTGTTTCAGAGGCTTGAAAACAGTTCACTAGCTAGACACAAGCCATGTCTCCTGGGCCCTCTAGCTCCTTCCATCCTAACCTCCCACCATACAGATCACCCCGCTCCCAACACTCTGCCAGCACTGCCCACCTCCTCCCAGAGTTGGAGCCAAGGTTTCAGCTCCCTTCGGCAAGCAAGTAGCTTAGCGTTAGTTGCATTTTCAGATACACTGGGGGAGGTCCTGGTGCCACAGAATCTACAAGCAGTAGGTTGGAGGGTTGTCTTGATCCCCATCCCCACCCTGAGTTGCCCTCCTGAGAGGCTTGAGATTTGGGTCAGGGGTAGAATGAAAAGAAGGTGGCGTTACAATGAGTTCACAGCGATAGGTCTCCTGGTCAATGTTGGCGAAGCCTGCGAGGGTGTTGAAGAACTTCATGACGCACTCCTCCTCCCGGAGCGAGGCGTACTGCTGGAACGTCTGCTGGATCATCTTCCGGAACTGCTTGGGCTGGGCGAGAGGGTCAGGGGTGAGTGGGGCCTGATTCCTTCCCTTAGGATCTCACCGCAGGCCTGCACGCTGCTGTAGGACAGTTCCTTAGGCCTCTATAGACCATGAGGGCAGTGGTGATCTCTTACATCATGGTGGTCTCAAGGGAGCTCACCATGGCCCTGGGAGGGAGGCGGGGTGGTAGCATCCCCGGTGCTCAGGCCATAGAGCTAACTGGCCTTTGATGTGGAACTAGAGCAGGGTTTCTTGATTCCCGGACACAGATGGGCTCACAAGATGCATGGTCCCAGGTCCAGATGGCCTAAGGCAGCACAGATACCCTGGCTTCCCCGAGGGTCCCCATCTCCATCCCTTATAGATCTAATCCTTGGGCGACATAAGGGAGACACGAAGGGAGTCTTCCTGGGCTCTTCATCCACTGGTTTCCTCACCTTTAAGTTCTCCTGCATTTGCTTTGGGAAAAACAGGTCCAGGCCCACTTCTCTCCTGAGAGTAAGGGGGAAAAAGCAGCATTTGAATCCCCTTTGGTGGCTCAAATGGTAAAGAACTGCCTGTGTTGCGGGAGACCCAGGTTCGATCCCTGGGTCAGGAAGATCCTCTGGAGAAGGAAATGGCAACCCACTCTTGCCTGGAGAATCCCAGGGATGGTGGAACCTGGTGGGCTGCCGTCTATGGGGTCGCACAGAGTCGGACACTACTGAAGCAACTTAGCAGCAGCAGCAGCAGCAACCCACTCCAGTGTTCTTGCTTGGAGAATTCCATGGACAGAGGAGCCTGGTGGGCTACTGTCCATGGGGTTGCAAAGAATTGGACAAGACTGAGTGACTAATACTTTCTATATCCCCAACTCAGGACTTCGGGCCAATCAGGGAAAGGTGAGCACACCAGGGAGATGGGTCTTGCCTGGCTCTGGTCTGGGGGGTGGAGGTGTATAGGAGGTGAGCAAGAAGAGCAAAGCAGGAGCGGGGAAGGGAGGAGAGGCTGGGGCCAGTCCCGGCACTTACTCCAGGAGCTCGAGGTTGGACTTTTTGTCAAGTGCGTTGTGGGGCATGTCCTTGAAGAACCGCCTGCAGAGACAGAAGCCACGGGGAACAGGGCCATCAGAGCTGGGCCACCCAATGCCCACATGTTGGACTAGAAGCACCCTCCCCTGCCAGATGTGGGAACCACTGGGAGGGAGAAAGGAAGGAGAGGTGAAAAATTCAGTATTTAGAAAACTATGAGTTTTAGAAAACCTGCAAATTTCCTTCCTAGGAAAGACTCCAGTTGTACTCCAGGGTGTCCACCTCTGGCTTATAGAGTTTGTGGGCAGAGGAGGAGGATAGAGGTTCTACCAGTGGTCTCTGAAAATAAATGACCCAAGGCAGCCAACACTCGACTTATAGCTGAGGAACACCGACATCCACCTTTTAGGTTCTGTGTTCCCTTTGTGACTTCCTTTCCCCTCATTTGCTACCTCTGGAAATCTATGTGTATGCATGCAAATAATTATAAAATATACACAAAAAAATTTAGCATTTATGGGACAGAAGAAGAAAATAAATCCATAATCCTACCACCTGGGGTGACATCTATTAAATTTTTATAGATATTCTTTAAGTATGATTTTCCCTTAAAATGTATGTCTTCATGGAGATTTTTATGTATTACTCATTTATAATAATTGTTTACGTGGAGACCAAATAGCCAATACTATTTGTCTTATCTTCCCTTCCCTGTTTGGATCATTGTTTCTAGTAATTTCTTCAACTGTTGCAGACATTGTCCCACTCCTGATCATACATTAGTAACTCAGTGTTACTTCAACCCACGTGTACTTGTGCACATCTGGGAATAGTTTTATGCTGCTGATACCATAAGCAGAGAAGGGCAACTAACTTATGATTAATAAACAATAAGTTTACAAAATTTACAGTGTTTAGAAAAGAGTATGCTTAGGCCTTCATCTCACACTTTATTCTAAATATTTATTCTAGATAGATTAAAGGGAAAATTTTAATAATAAAATTATTTTAAAACTAGAAGAAAAGCTAGGGAAATATTCTCAAATCATGGAACTTAGAAGACTATCTAAAGCATGAAATCATAGATGAGCTCTATATAAAAACTTGAAACATGTACTGCTACGTCCTTAACAATTTTTAATAAATGGTATTTTTGAGCATATTGTCAATCAAGATAAGTAGTAATAATTATTTTAGAGGAAAAATTTTAGAGGAAAAAAAAATGCATTGGAAAAAACCTGACTTGGAGCTACTCTGCTAATGGAGGTTATCTCTCGTTCATGATTTTAGTCACTTTTTCTCTTTCCCTACA
This sequence comes from Bos indicus x Bos taurus, assembly GCF_003369695.1. NCBI lineage: Eukaryota > Metazoa > Chordata > Mammalia > Artiodactyla > Bovidae > Bos > Bos indicus x Bos taurus. The sequence goes on along the minus strand of NC_040083.1, from coordinate 74,488,610 downwards.
TGTTCCAAATACTCCACATTGTACAAGGCAGTGTGGCCATCTGCAACGCCCCCTGGGTTGGGTGAGCTGCAAAATGTACTTCCAGGTAACTGACCATATTGGCATGTTGAATGTAGTTAAGTAACTCTACAAAATAAATGTCAGCACATGTCCACCAGCAAAGAGGTCTTTAGATCTTTCATAGTTACCCAATCATTCAAATTCATACTGTGCCCTCATGTGTGCCAGGAGAAGGTGGTACCAACCCTGAGTTCAAGGATTTGATGGATTTCAGACTAGTGCATGTGAACCACTCGGCATCTGACAGAGTGGTGCATACATAGGGCCTTATGGCCAATCCATGCAGGGAGGGGTAGGTGGGGTGGACCTGGGAAATGGGAGACTTCAAGATGGAGAGACCCTTGAGTGGGCACTGAAGGAAGAGCCCAGGGCCACACTGCCTGCTCTCAAGGTGTGCTTCACAGGCATGCTCCGAGGTTTTCTAGGAATGTTGAGGGAAAGCAAACAACTTTGGGGACTTCCTTGGTGGCTCAGTGGTAAAGAATTAGTCTGCAGTGCAGGAGATGCAGGTTCAATCCCTGGGTTGGGAAGATCTCCTGGAGGAGGAAATGGCAACCCACTCCAGTATTCTTGCCTGGAGAATCCTATGGACAGTGGAGCCTGGTGGGCTACAGTTCGTGGGGTCCCAGAGTCAGAAATAGACTGAGTGTCTGAGCTGGATGATTTACCGACTCTGTACACGTCTATTAGCACCTACTGGAGTGGGGAATACAGCAGTGAGCAACACAGATGGAATCCCAGCATTCGAGTATCTCCCAGAAGCTTGCCTAGTATTCAAAGGAACGTTTACTGGATCACCTGGATGGCAGGTAGAAGGAAGAAGCTGGAGCCTGGAGGCAAGAACAATGGCAGCGAAAGGCAGACAGGGGACACCGAACAGAGAGAGGGCTGGCGCCTCTCTTCCCAGGGCCAGACGGTGAGCACCTCAGGGCTTTACCGTCTGTCAGCCACCACTTGTCCCCTTCCGGCTCTCACATTCCTGCCTTGGAAGAGTGTCCAAGCTGGCCGAGAGCCCAGTGGAGGAGGGAAGGAGCAGGCAACCTCCCTGGAGTGGCCCGGAGGCCACCTACCTGAGCTCCAGACAGCCCAGCTGCAGGGCCATCCCCTCGCTGACCTTGCTGGCATAGCGCTGCATGTAGTCATTCCGGAGCTGGCAGGGAGAAAGGCCACAGTTCAGACTCTCGCCTCGCTCCCCATTTATTTCCCTGAGATTAGCAGAGGCCCCAGGAGGTGGAGGGGGCTTTGAACACCATCCTGCTGCCCTGAGTGGTCTCTCATCCCTCCCCCGACAAAGGCACAACTGTGTAGCAGGAGGGGGAGGTGCCCTGGGTAGTGTCGATTGTGCCCCCACAGGCATGATCGAGTTTTTGAAGCACTTTCATAGCACGTTTTTTTAAGGGTCCACAAGGCAGGAAGTTCAGGTTCCCCTCTCCCACTCCTCACTTTGGAGATCAAGAAACTGGGAATGGGGGGAGGAGTTAGTCATTTATTCTGGCTTCCCGATGGCTCAGCAGTAAAGAATCCTCTTGCAGTGCAGGAGACACAGATGAGGGTTTGACCCCTGGGTTGGGAAGATCCCCTGGAGGAGGGCATGGCAACCCACTCCAGTATTCTAGCCTGGAGAGGCGAGAGGAGCCTAGTGGACTACAGTCCTTGGGTTTGCAGAGTCGGACATGACTGAGCGACAGCACACATGCAGGCAGTAATTTACCCAAAGCCTTGTTGGTAAGTAGTGTTGGATGTCACCCAAGATACAAGAAAAGTCTGGCTTGGTCTCTAGAGGACCAGGAGGAAGATGTAGGCTGGGGCAAAGGCCAGACACAAAACAGCCATGGCGGCTCTCGTGCACAAAGTGCTTATTCCCCGCCATGTCTTGTGCTGGGCACCTCAGGGGCACTACAGCCAGGAGTGTGGTGAGCTCCAAACAGCTCGTGGAAGTCAGTTATTAAGTTTTCCAAAATTTTGTGAGCCAAGATGGGAGTATTTGATTTAGTTTAGTTGCTAAGTTGTGTTTGATTCTTGTGACCCCACAGATTGTAGCCCATCAGGTTCCTCTGTCCATGGGATTTCCCAAGTAAGAATACTGGAGTGGGTTGCCATTTCCTTTTACAGGGGATCTTCTGGACCCAGGTCTCCTGCATTGCAGGTGGATTCTTTACTGCCTGAGCTACCAGGGGTTATTTACACCATGGAAATTGGCAAGTACTGCAAATCAGAGTTGGTTTACCAGTACACTGCTAGTACTAGCGTTAGGTCTTCATGGCAGCCCAATAATGTATGTATTCTTCTTATCATCCCCTTTTTATAGAAGAGGAAACAACCTCATGCAGGTAAATTACGTCCTGAGGGGTTTCAGGTTGAGAAGTGGCAAAAGTGGGCTAGAAACCAGCTGTGTCAGACAGCCAAGCCTGTGTGCTATGACTGCTTCCCTTCTCTTTGGACTTGCTCTGCCTGCTTCCCCAGCCAGGTCTTCTGGGTAGTAAATAGACCCTAGGAAAATCCAAGAGGGCCTGTGCCTATGGGGAGGGGTCATTCAGCCCTCAGGTGTGAAGGAAGCAGATTTGGATAGCTGACCAGGGACCAAGGAATGTCCCCGAGAGAAGTTTCCTGGAATGGGACCTTCAAAATGCAAGCCTTGTCTTTCCATCTCCCCAGGAGAGGATGGTCATAGGACCCAGGGGACTGGAAGATAAAATACTTTTACCTGTTGGTAAAAATAAAGCAGCGTGGTCTTGTCTTCTTTCAGGCTCTCCATGAAGTCCTCTGGCAGGTAGCGGACTTGAAGGTCATACCTGGGACAGGAAGTTCAAATTCTCTGGTTGACAGAGGGAAGCTGGTTCTACCAGGGGCTGCCCACGGAGCCCCTGGCTACCCATTCAGGACTTGCTCCTTCTTTCCTTCTTTTCCACGGGTGGGTGGAGGACCGCAGAGGACAGAGGGGTGGGTTGCCAACCACAGTGGTCAGTGCTGGTTCTGACTCTCCCTCTCCTCCCCGCGATGGTAGCTGTTCTGCTTAGGTTCACTCCCCAGCCCTTGGCCTGGCTCCCCCTCCTCCTTGCACTTCTGCTCCTCCTCCTCCACAGCTCCAAGAGCATCCAGTCCAGGGATGCACCTAGATATCCATCTTGGAATGCGGATGTGTGGTCAGCCCTTATTAGGTCTTCGCAAACACGTGCATTGGATGCTACAGAAGGGCCAACCTAATACGCCACTCAGTAAGTGCTCTGAGGAAAGGCCTCCCAGGGTCTCCCTACTCCTCATTTCCCCCTCCCCCACTCCAGAACCTGCGGCTCCTCTCCTACCTCCACTCGGCTTCCACATGTAGACACTCATACTTGTCCTGCACCTCCCCCACTGTCATCAGCGGGTGCAGCCAGTGGATCTCATCTGACTTCATGTGCTTCAGCCTCAGCCCATAGCAGTCAGCCAGCTGGATGTTGGGCCCGATCCGCCCGCTCAGCAGGATGGAGGCGATGACGTCCTACAGAGGAGAAGAGAGGAGGCTTGACTCAGGGGTATGCCCTTCTGGGCTCCTACAGTCCTCACAGAGCCCCTGGAAGTGTGATTCTCTAGGGTGGGATTCTGACTTAAACGTTTTATTCATTGCTAATTCACTAGCACTTAGTGTAAGGCTTGGTACACAGTAGGCTCTATGTGATGAATGAACGACTTTGCAAAATCAGACAGAAATGGAGGAACTGAGAGGAGAAGCAAAGGAGAAAATGCAGTGAGGCAAACAGCATGGATTCCATGCTTATGCATTTCATTCCAACCCAACCAATCCATAACTACCGAGCACTGACCATGTAAGAAGCACCCTCTGAATGACTTCCAATTCAGCCAGCATTACTAAGTGTCTGCAGTAGGCATTTCTGGGAACTGTGCATACATTATTTCACTGAATCTGTGCAACACAAGGGAGCAGGTATTACATCCCCATTTGGCTGATGGGGAGACTTATGGAGATCACAGGGGCTTCCTTGATAGCTCATTTGGTAAAGAATCCATCTGCAATGCAGAAGACCCAGGTTCAATGCCTGGGCTGGGAAGATCCGCTGGAGAAGGGATAAGCTACCCAGTCCAGTATTCTTGGGCTTCCCTTGTGGCTCAGCTGGTAAAGAATCTGCCTGCAATACAGGAGAGCTGGGTTCAAGAGCTAGGTTCGATCCCTGGGTTGGGAAGATCCCCCAGAGAAGGGAAAGGCTACCCACTCCAGTATTCTGACCTGGAGAATTCCATGTACTATATAGTCCATGGGGTCACAAAGAGCCGGACACAACTGAGCGACTTTCACTTCACTTCATTTTAATGGAGATCACACAGCTCATGGCATTAAGGTGGAATATGGACTCTGAGCCCTGGACTCTGAGGACTAGTACTAGATCAAGCTGCTTCATGGAAAGGTGGGCAGGGTAAGATAGAAGGGCAGGACTAGCATTAGGGATTAAGTGGCACCATTTCTGCACAAGAAGCATGGCCACCAGAAACAGAGTACTGACAAAAAATTAGGTGCCCTCCTTATTCCTGCTTTCTTGATCAGAAGCCAGCCCACCCCACAGCCTGGCCTGGAGCCTGAGTTGGATTAAGAGGCCCATTGACAGCAGCCTGGAAAACCACCATCTATAAAGTCCTGTCTAGTTCTGAAATCACATTGGTTCCACTTTAACTCAGGTTTCTCATGGAGTTTCACACATAATTGGTCAATCAAGCCCACTCCTGATGGAGTAAAAAGTGCTCTAAAGGCAAATGAAAAAACTCCCAAGCACTAACCAATCTCTGTTGAGTATCTTTGCAGTACATGCCACCCAGTCTGAGACCTCTGTGAATATTGAAAACTTCTAATATATATGAAGAAGACAGAAGTCAGTAGATTAGTATAATAAATCCCCATGTATACCCCACCCATCTTCAACAGTTACTAACATTTCGTCATTTTTACTTCTTCTATAACACCACCATCTACTACTTAACCACCACTCAACTATCATCAATTTTTACAGTTCTTCTTTCACAGTGAAATATATATTAATTTAAAGATACAAAGTTTAGGTACACAGTTTGACACATGAACACAACCTGTGCAACCCACATATCAATTAAGATATTTCCAGATCTCCAGAAAGTTCCCTCATATCCCTTTTCAGTCAACTTTCATGGTACATTCCTACTTCTGGTTCTAGGCAACAATTTTTTCCTCCCACTTTTACTTAGCTTTGCCTGTTGTAGAACTTCATATAATTGGAATCATTTCGTATATATTATTCATCCTCCTGTTGCTAAATACCTGGGCTATTCTTCATTTTTGCTATTGTAAATAAAATTACTATGAGCATTAATGTACAAGTCTTTTTGAGTATGTGTGTTGTCATTTCCTCTGGACAAATACCTAGGACAGAAATGACTGGGTCAAAGGTAGATGAACTTTATAAGTGATTGCTACGATGATTCCATTATATATATATATATATATATATATATATATATATATATATATATATGTGATATATGAGATGTCCATTACACTGCATCCTCTCCAACTTTTGGTGTTAAAAATGTTTTTAATATTAGACATTTTAGTGAATATGCATAGTATCCCATTGTGTTTTTAACTTGCATTTCCCTGAAGACTAACAATATTGAGCACTCTTCCATCTGCTTGTAACAATTGCTGTATCTTCCTTTGTGAGGTACTTGTTCAAATTCGTTGTCCATTGTGTGTGTGTGTCTATTGACTGTTGGAGGTCCTTATACAATCTAGATAAAAGTACTTTGCATATGTTTTATGAATATTTTCTCTAGATCTGTCCTGTGAAAGAAAGTGAAAGTCGCTCAGTTGTGTCTGACTCTGAGACCCCTTGAACTGTAGCCTGCCAGACTCTTCTGTCCGTGAAATTCTCTAGCTCAGAATACTAGAGTAGGTAGTCATTCCCTTCTCCAGGGGATCTTCCCAACCCAGGGATCAAACCCAGGACACCCACATTGCAGGTGGATTCTTTACCATCTGAGCCACCAGGGAAGCCCAAGAACACTGGAGTGGGTAGCTTATCCCTTCCCCAGGGGATCTTCCAGACCCAGGAATCGAACCAGGATCACCTGTATTGCAGGTGGATTCTTTATCAGCAGAGTTACCAGGGAAGCCCAGGTTTGTACTGTGCCTATTATTTATTTCCTTAACAGCATCTTTCAATAAAGTCTCATTTACCAAAATATTCTTTTATGGCCAGTGCTTTTTGCATCTTAAGAAATCTTTGCCTGTCTCCAAATCATGAATATATTCTCCTGTTTTCGTGTATAAACTTCATAGCTTTAGAACTTCCCTGTGGTCCAGTGGCCAATGCAGGGGTCGTGGGTTCAATCCCTGGTCTGGGAAGATTCCATGTGCAGAGGGATAACTAACCTGTGTGCCACAACTATTGGAGTCCTCGTTCCCTAGAGCCCATGCTCCACAATAAGAGAAGACAAAACTAGGAAAAGGCTGCACGCAGCAACAAAGACATGGTGCAGCCAAAAATTAATTGATTTTTAAAAGGTTATAAAATAAAAACTTCATAGTTTTAGCTTTTACCTTTGTCTCTGTGATTGAGCTTGAGTTAACTTTTGTGTCTGGCATGAAGTAGGGGTCAAATAAAAATTTTTTTTAATCATAAAGATCTATGGTTATTCAGCATTGGCTGTTGATTTTCATTTCCTAATTGAATTGTTTTGCTGTCTTTGTCAAAATCAATTGGCCACATAGATTCTGGGCTCTCAGTTCTGTTCTACTGATTTCTGCCTGCGCTGTGCCAATGCCACTCTGTCTGCATTACTGTAGCTTTAGATAAGATCTTTTAAATTTTTATTTATTAATTTTATTTAGTTTGGTGTGCTGGGTCTTCATTGCTGCACACTGGCTTTCTTTAGTTGCAGTGAGTGGAGGATACTCCCTAGGAGCAGTACGTGGGCTTCTCTTTGCAATGTCTTTTCCTTGTTTTGGAGTAGGAGCTCTAGGTACCTGGGCTTCAGTAGTCACAGTGTGCAGGCTTAGTGGTGCCAAGGCATGTGAGATCTTAGTTCCCAGACCAGGGATTGAACCTGTGTCCCCTGCATTGGCAGGCAGACCAGAGAATGAGTGAACCGCCAAACCATCATTCTTAACCAGTGAACCTCCAGGGAAGTCCCTAGAGGAGATCTTGAAGTTAAACAGCATAAGCCTTCCGCCATTTCTTCCCCAAGATTATTGTGCTATTCTGGGTCTCTGCATCTCCATATACATTTTTGAATGTTTGTCACTTTCTATTTAAAATATCTGCTGAATTATGATTGAGATTGTGTTACATCTATAGCTTAGCGAGGAAGAGCTGGCATCTTAACAGCATGGAGTCTTCCAATCCTCACACATGGCATATCTTTCCATTCGTTTTGCTTGTCTTTCACATTTGTCAGCAATGACTTGTATTTTCCAGTGTATAGGTTTTACAGGTCTTTTGTTAAATTCACTCCTAATTTTAACAATTAGGACTGATGCTGAAACTCCAATACTTTGACCACCTGATGTGAAGAGCTGACTCATTGGAAAAGACCCTGATGCTGGGAAAGATTGAGGTCAGGAGGAGAAGGGGGTGACAGAGGATGAGATGGTTGGGTGGAATCACTGACTCAATGAACATGAGTTTGAGCAAACTCCGGGAGATAGTGAAGGACAGGGAAGCCTGGCATGCTGCAGTCCATGGGTCGCAAAGAGTCGGACACGACTTAGCAACTGAACAACAACATGGTTTGAGAGAGAAAGGTCTGTTTACTGAGAGATCCTAGGACCAATGACACCCTGATAGTCAGCTGGATACCAAACACCCAGTCTTACTTTCCAAATACCCTTCTGTACTAAACAGATCTAGGATTCCTTGGAGAAATGCTGATTCCCCGGCTGGGGCAAAGAAGGTCTGAGATGACCCTGGAATACCTTTTTGTGCTAGAAAAAAAGGAAGTGTTTAGAGCATGTTGGGGGACACATAACAAGGAACCAGTATCAGCTCAAAGGGGCTGGACAAGCCAAGTCTGGGAGAACATAAGCATTACAGTCTACCATGGTGGAGTGCATCCACAGAATAAAACAGAATCTAGGACAGATCAGTAAATAAATGGGGGAGAAGAGGATGTTTTTCTTTAGAGTAGAATACTAACTAGGAAATGTAGAAGAAAGGATGGAAATAGAAAATCACTGTCAACAAACTCAGTGTTGGTTAGTTCAGGCATGATTCATCAATGGAAGATAAGGCTGGAGGGCAGAGGATACTGACGTGGTCTGAGTGTATCTCCTTTTAGACACTAATCAAATACAAAGGAAAACCTGACAGACACAAGTGATCAGGTCAACAAAGATAACTTGACCAGTGCTAGAACAAAGTAAAGAGGACATGCCTCCCACCTTGATACACGAAGATGGGCACAGGACGTCATGTCTGGGCCATCTCTGCTCTGAGTTCACGATGAGTCTAGCACAGACCTGGGTGAGTGGTCTCCTCAGAGACTGATAGATGGAATAAAGGGCTTAACTCTCTCAGACTAAGAAACTCTTTCAGATTGGAGGAGACCAGAGAGATATAACAATCAAATGCAATGTGTGTTCCTGGACCAGACAGGAAAAATAGATATTTTAGGCACAGGTGGTGAAATTTGAATGGGTACTATGGTTTGGGCTTCCCTGGTGGCTCAGTAGTAAAGACTTCACCTGCCAATGCTGGACACATGGGTTTGATCCCTGGGTCAGGAAGATCCCCTGGAAAAGGAAATAGCAACCCATTCTAGTGTTCTTGCCTGGAGAGTCCCATGGACAGAGGAGCCTGGGGGGTTACATTCCATGGGGCCACAAAGAGTAGGACATGGCTTAGCAACTGGACAACAAATGGTTTAGATGGTAGTGGTCATTGTAGCAATGGTGATTTCCCACTTTAGATGGTCACAATTCTGTAGAAGAGTGACCTTGTGTGGGAGAAATAAACACTGAAGTCTTTTCAATGATGGAGCAGTACTGCTGCAACTTGCTTTCAAATAACTCAGGAAGAGAATATGATAGTGGGCATAGTGTATGCGTGTTTATGGAGAGATAGAGCCACTACATATGGAAAATGACACATTTAAACAATTGGGAAATCTGGGTGTAGGTGATATGGGACTTAGGCCATGTCTTTCAATTTTTTTATGTTTTAAATAATTTCAAAATGAAGACAGTCTCTGGTAAGGGAGATTCCCAGCCATATAAGAATTAAAGGCACCATATCAAATGGACTAATAGAATTTCTGCCGAGTTTGACAGGGGCCTTGTGTCCAGTTTCTCTTCCACTTAAGAGTCTCTGAGAGAAACCAGACTGTATCCACTTTTTGCTCTGTGGTTGTAAAACTCTCCAGGGCATAACTGGTGCAAATTTTTTCCCCCCTAGGTTTCCTTCTAAAACACAACCAACTTCTATCATAGGGATGTTGGGATAAGGCTAAATCTAGATCATTAAGAGATTCTTCATCCAACAGATTTTCACAGGAAGATTGATCTCAGCTTCAGGTAGGGAAGAGTATAAAGTGTACTATTTGGGGGGCTGCTTGATACTGAGCAGGCTTTTACCAGAAGGCATTCTTCCTAGAGGAGGAAACCTGAAGCTCCTGGGGGGAGGGAGCTTTGCCAAATGGCTACTGCACCCACCATCACCATCACCGTCACCCCACTAGTTACTGACGAAAGGATGTTGTACATAAAAGAACTTGGCTGCTCTTTGTCCTTGCTTCTGGGAAGGGAGCCTCTGAACCCCTGAAATTTCCTAAGTATCACTTGCTGCTGCTAACTGCTAAGTCACTTCAGTCGTGTCCGACTCTGTGCGACCCCATAGACAGCAGCCCACCAGGCTCCCCCGTCCCTGGGATTCTCCAGGCAAGAACACTGGAGTGGGGTGCCATTTCCTTCTCCAATGCATGAAAGTGAAAAGTGAAAGTGAAGTTGCTCAGTCATGTCCGACTCTTAGCGACCCCATGGACTGCAGCCTACCAGGCTCCTTCATCCATGGGATTTTCCAGGCAAGAGTACTGGAGTGGGGTGCCATTGCCTTCTCCAAAGTATCACTTAGAGTATCTTTATTGTTCCTGGTGGGTTCCTTGGACTGAGGTTTATGCTGATGAAGTGATTCATGGTGGGCCTCTGAAAAGTCTCATGAAGGGGGCTGGCCTTGTTGGAAAAACCAACCATGTCATTAGAGGTTTAGAGCTTTGAATCATGTGATATTAGCCTGGCTGAGGAGGAGGAGGTGGAAGGTTGGAACATCAAATCAAATAGATAAAGAAAATGTGATACATAAATATAATGGAATATTACACAGCCATTAAGAGGAATGCAATAATGCCATTTGCGGGAATATGAACAGACCTGGAGATTGTCATACTCAGTGAAGTAAGTCAGATAGAGAAACAAATATAATATGATATCCCTTCTATGCAGACTCTAAAAAGAAAAATGATATAAATGGATTTATTTACAAAACAGAAATAGACTTACAGATTTTAAAAATGAACTTGTGGTTGCCCAGGGGAAGGATGGGGGGATGGGACAGTTAGGGAGTTTGGGATGGACATGTACACACTGCTATATTTAAAATGGATAACCAACAAGAACCTACTATATAGCACAGGGAACTCCGTTCAATGTTATGCGACAGCCTGGTTTGGAGGAGAATGGATACATGTATACGTACGGCTGAGTCCCTTCACTGTTCACCTGAAACTATCACAGCATTGTTAATCAGCTCTGCTGCTGCTGCTGCTGCTAAGTCGCTTCAGTCGTGTCTGACTCTATGCGACCCCAGAGACGGCAGCGCAGCAGGCTCCCCCGTCCCTGGGATTCTCCAGGCAAGAACACTGGAGTGGGTTGCCATTTCCTTCTCCAATACCCCAGTAGAAAATAAAAACTTTAAAAATAAAATAAATAAAAAAGGAGACGCTTCTTTTCAGGGGGTGGAAGGGAGAAAGTGGCTTAAGTGGAAGGGGGCCCTAGAGTGAGCTGGGCAATCAATTTAAAAGAAAAAAACTTAGAGGTTTGACATGATCTCACCATGGAGGCTTCTGCCGCCCCTCTCACCCTTCACTGCCTCTTCTCTCATATCCACACAGCTTCTTGTCCAAACAGTGGGAGCAGCAGTATCAACCCTCTGCCCATAGCTCATAAACTGTCATTAATGAGTTCCATATTTCTTTCTCTATGAATAAATCACTTCGAAAAACAATGGTATAGGATGTCTACCTACTCACGAAATTGCAATACGTAACATGATAGAAAGGAGGGGGGAAGCTGTCTTAATTGTATCAATTGTTATTGAGCTAAGTCCAGGATTCTTTTTTTTTTTGCTACAAGAAAATCTTTCAGTCTGCCCATGTGAGGGCTACTGAAAGGTAGGCCCCCAATCAGCCTATGGCTCACAGCTTCGGATGTGCAAACAGTGGGATTTCTGTGGCTTTTCCTCCTGCTTGACTGACATAAAAGTATTGGCTTTATCAACCAGCGTGAAGACTTCAGACTGTCTTCACCTCTCTCCCTGTTCTCTGGCATCTCCTCGTACAGGTCAGAAACAAACAAGGGGCAGGACCAGATGCCTATCCCCATGCCCAGGATAATTTAGTTCTAAAGAAAAAAGATCATCTGAGCAATTAATTCCTCAATCCATTTTCTTGCTCTTTTGTTGGAGTTGAGTCATATTTTTTTCCATCTGAAGTTGATTTCTTTTTTGAAATTGATTTTTATATATAGTGTGAGGGCTCAGACAGTAAGGAATCTGCCTGCAATGCGGGAGACTGGGCTTGATCCCTGGTTGGGAAGATTGCCTGAAGAAGGGAATGGCAACCCACCCTAGTATTCTTGCCTAGAGAATCCTATGGACAGAGGATCCTGGGGGGCTATAATCCAGGTTGCAGAGTCGGATATGGCCAGCAACTAAACCATCATGCCTGATGTCACACCCCTTACTGGGGGAAGCCTGCAACCAGGGATTGGTCACCGTGGGGGTTTCAAGCCCCTATCCTTTCATGCCCAGCAGAGCTGTCCCATCCCAGCTCCAGTGCTCCCTGTGACGTGTCCTGTCACAGCCCAACTCTTTTCTCTGCCCAGTCCTGTTGTTTTTATCACTCGCTCCAGGTGAGGTTCATGGGCATGCTCACTGATGCTTCCTGCCTGCAAAGATCATTAGGGTCTGCTTTCTGGGAACCCACCCAAGGCTCTGGCCTTCATTTGCTTTCCAGGCTTGATCTAACTCACTCTCCTTACTTCTTACTCTTTGGCTTATGAAAACAAAATGATGGAACTTAGGGACTTCCTTGGTGGTCCATAGTTAAGACTTCATCTTCCAATGCACAGGGTTTGGATTTCATCCCTGGTCAGGGAGCTAAGATCCCACATGCCTCTTGGCCAAAAAATCAAAACGTAAAACAGAAACAACATGGTCCACATTTTTAAAAAATCCTTTAAAAATAGTAGAAATTAAAATTTTAATAACTTGAAACTTTGGTTTTATAAAGTCCTGCTTGAATTGTACTTTAAAAGTTACCCCTTTGAGATGAAAGGCACATTTAAGGAGGTGACTTTTGTTACTGGGTTCTCATTTTCTAGACAATAAGATCCAGACTCTTTAACATGAGGCATAAAAGGCCCTCTGGAATTTTCCTCCGTGTGTTTTTTCCAGATCATCTCCCATGCTGACACACAATGAATTTTAAGCACCTGCCATCTCCCAGTATTACTCTCCATGCCCAAGAGGCTCTTCCCTCTTGGAGGGTGCATCTTGGAGGATGCCAGGTCCCCTCCCCTCCTGTCCTCTCCTGATTGAGTTGCATCAAAGCAGTCAGTCCTAAAGGAAATCAACCATGAATATTCATCGGAAGAACTGATGCTGAAGCTGAAGATCCAATACTTTGGCCACCTGATTCGAAAAGCCGACTCATTGGAAAAGACCTTGATGCTGAGAAAGACGGAAGGCCAAAGGAGAAAGGGACAGCAGAGGATGAGATGGTTAGATAGCATCACCAACTAAATGGACATGAGTTTGAGCAAACTCCTGGAGATAGTGAAGGACAGCAAAGCCTGTTGCAAAGAGTCAGACAGGACTTAGCAGTTGAACAATAACAACAAGCTTTCTGAGGTCCCCTGGGAAGCCCTGCCTGAATTGCCTTGACAGGGTTTGTTTTCGTCCCTGGGTTCCCAAAGAAGTTTGCACACTCTAAGATGCTGTTGGGCTTCCCTGGTGGCTCAGATGGTAAAGAATCCGCCTGCAATGCAGAATGCGGGAGACCTGGGTTTGATCTCTGGGTTGAGAAGATCCCCTGGAGAAGGGAACAGCTATCCACTCCAGTATTCTGGCCTAGAGAATTCCACAGGCAGAGGACCCTGGAAGACTGCAGTTCATAGGATTCCAAAGAGTCGGACGTGACTGAGTGATTTTCACTTTCATGTTTGTCTTTCAGGTTGCTGTTATGGATTGAATTTCCCACCCTCCCCACTGGGATATGTTGAAATCCGAACTGCCAGACCTTAGAACATGACCTTATTTGGAAGCAAGATCTTTAGAGACTAATCAACTTAAAATGAAGTAGTTAGAGCGGACCTTAATCCAGTATGACGGGTGTCTTTATAAAAAACAGAAATTCAGGCGCAATGAGAGCTACACACCCAAGAAGAATGCCATGTGAAGATAGGGGATCTTATTGCAGAAACCAGTAATCAGGAAATCAAGCATCAAACTCGGTAAGTTGGAGAACTCAGGTTTATTAGGCTGGTGGGCCTGGAGGAGTTAACACTCTAAGTTCTGGGCCCCAAACAAAGGGGTTACAGAGTTTTTATAGACAGACTATAGTGGGCAACATTAGCTGTTAATAGGCTGGTTTAAACTAAGGGGTTTCGCGCACTGGGAACAGCAGTCAAGATGGGGAAGGGGTTCCTGACCTCTACATGGAGAGGCATGATTAAGCAGGTTTGCAGGGGCTTGCAAAAAGCAGCACAAGGGTGAGTGAGATAAGCTCCAGTTTCTAGTATTTTAAGTCCCTACTTTCTGAGACTATATGATATAGGTGATCCAGACTTTGCAAGGAGCAAGCTGAGTTACAGAGGCAGAAAGAGCAGGAGGTTATGTAAAATTTTTACTTTTCCTTTTCATTCTGAGTGATACTTCTGCAAGCCCAGGAATGGTAATGGTTGCTAGGAACCACCCAAGGTGAGGAAGATGCAAGGAAACATTGTTCTCTTACAGGTTTCTGAGGGAGCATGGCCCTGCCAACAACTTGACCTTGGACTTCTAGCCTCCAGATCTGTGATAAAAATGAATTTTTGTTGTTTTGACTCACCCCACTTGTGTTACTTTGTTAGAGAAGCCAGAAGAAATGAATACAGACATTCACCAATTAGAACTAAGACAATGGTTGATATTTGTCTTTCTAACCTTTCAAATGCAAGGTCAGAAGCCAAACCTTACATACAATATTATCCTCTTGACAAGCCCAGTGCTTGGCCCACAGGAGAGTCTCAAATACTTCAGGGATGAATGAATGAGTAAATGAATAGAAGCCAGCTCTCTGGATAACAAGTCAGGGTTATGAGAAACAGGGACCAACATTAAAAGATGTTCAAGAGATCAAGAGTGTGGTGACTAATGACATCACCAAGACTTTGGCATCTTTCAGATCCAGCCAAGACTGTGCAGTAGGCCACGACCAGGTTACCTAACCTCTACTTCCTCATCTGAAAAATGGGGAGAATACCTCTTTCGTTATGAGATTTTTGGATGGGATTAGATAACGTGCTATAAATATAAGGTGCAGATATAAAATTATAAACGTGTAACACTGTCCCTTTTCCACCTTCTAAGGAGGTTTCCATGGACCACTCAACTCTTGAACTTAGGTAGCATGAACTTGGTAATGGGGAGTGTGAAGCAATGCAGTTGAATTTGAATTATACACTGGAAGAAACAAACAGTTGACAGTATGTGTGTGTGCTAAGTCGCTTCAGTTGTGTATGACTCTGTGCAACGCTATGGATGGTAGCCCGCCAGGCTCCTCTGTCCATGGGATTCTCCAGGCAAGAATACTGGAGTGGGTTGGCATGCCCTCCTCCAGAGGGTCTTCCCGACCCAGGGATTGAACTGGCGTCTCTTACATCTCCTGCATCGGCAGGTGAGTTCTTTACCAGTAGTGCCACCTGGGAAGCCAAAGAGTTGACTAAGGGAAGAAAAAGAATGGATTTTGCCATGAGCAGTAGAGGGAAGGAAGATAAGCGCCTTCGTGGGCTGGATTTTACAAATTAAAAAAAATGCAAGTAAAGATATTTTTGGTCTGCAGTCAACCCGATTTGATATTAAGACATGGTTATAAAAATGTTTAAGAAATGTTGCTATTTTTCATAAAAGTGATCCCTCAATGATATTTTTTCCCTAAGAGATTACAGTAAAGATTCAAACTGATTTCTAATTATTTTTAAATAGCAGACTAATAATTTTTTTGGAGTGTGAAACTACTAAGATTGGCTTCAAGGATAAGCAAGCTGGCCAAGCTTTTGGTGGGTTCCAGACATGTAAAGAGCTTACGTAGAAAGCTTACATAGCAAGCTTACCTAGCCTTAAAGTAACACAGAAGAGTAGGTGCTTAATAAACAGTGGCCATTGTCAGGGTGGGTCGGCAAAGAAGAAGAGATGAGCCTGGCTCAAGGTCAAGTTATCCTGGGAGTTGGATTAATGAACTCAAGAAGTCTATTTTGTCATTGTTTTCATCACTAAGTGATGTCCCACTCTCCTGAAACCCCATGGACTGTAGCACGCCAGGCTCCTTTGTTCATAGCATTTCCCAGGAAAGAATACTGGAGTGAGTTGCCATTTCCTTCTCCAGGGGATCTTCCCAACCCAGGGATAGAACCCATGCCGCCTGCATTGCAGGTGGATTCTTCACCATTGAGCCACCAGGAAGATCCCCAAGAAGTCTATAGCTGAGACATAAAATTTGAGAGCCTGAAATAGAGTCTAAAGTTGCCTGATCAGAGGCTCCTCTGACTCCCAGCCTGAGTGGGAGCTGGAGGCCTGGGAAATGGACCCATGGAGAACCTGTCTGAGTAGAGGCTGAGGGAGAAAGAGAGAGCCATGGTTACCAGTAACTTCCGGTAACAGCTCTTCAGCTCCATCAAAGGGGTCCAGGTGGCTAAGGAAAGCTGTCACTGGTAAAAGAATCTGAGACCATTTCTAAGCTGAAGACAGTCCTGGTGGGAGCAGGCAGCTGACGAACGATGAATGAGCCTCAGAGGATGTCATGTGATGGCCATGGAGAAGTCGCCCGGGAAGAAATAATGCAGAGAAAAATGACTTCCTTCTGCCTGGAGCAAGAAAGCCACAAAGGGTTTTGCATTCCCAGGGCAAAGCTCATGATAGCAGGCTTCTTCTTTTCCCCTTCAGCCACACATAGAGGCAGGAAGTGAAGTTCTGAGAAAGTGCAGAAATAGGTGGAAAAGGACTTCTTTTTAAATGACTTGTACAGAATGTAAGAGGTGTCTCTGGAAAATATTCTGTTAAGAATAAGACCGTTCTGTCAAATATTTGGATTTACTAATAAACCCCAAGGAAAGACTCTGGCTGCCAAGCTGAGATTTATTAATAGAGGGAGGAGGAATGAGATAATCCATTATGACAGAACCAAGAGGACTTCATGTACTTCTTTTTTTCTTTCTCATTTCTTTAAATATTAATTTTTTTTCATTTATTTATTTTTGGCTGCACTGGTTCTTCATTGCTGCACGCAGGCTCTCACTGCATGCAGTGATCGGGGGCTACTCTTCATTGAGGTACACGAGCTTCTCATTGGAGTGGCTTTTCTTATTGTAGAGCACAGGCTCTAGGTGCCCAGGCTTAGTTGCTCCGTAGCATGTGGGATCTTCCAGAACCAGGGATTGAACCCACTTGTCCTCTGCAATGGCAGGCGGATCCTTCACCAGTGGATCACCAGGGAAGTCCCTCATGTTCTTCTTTGAAACAAGTCTTCCTACCAAAATATCTCTTGAAGTCATGACTCACTGATTTGTTTGTGTGGCATATAGTGTCTGCCTTAGAGCGAGTTTGCTTCAGTGTGACAGGTGAAGCTTTATTCTCACATAGGGCGATGGGTTCCAGGTTGTTCATTTCACCATAATGCTTCATAACTCACATCAGTGAGTGCTAACAGGCATTGGCATTTGGGGCCAGATGATTCTTTGCTGTGTGGTGCCATGTGGCACCCATGGCTGCAGCCTACTGAATGTCTCGCCCCGGTCATTCCGACAATGATGATAACGTGACAAGCGAAAAAGAAGGCCCCTACATGTTTCCAAATGCCAGGTTCCAGGAGATGTGGAACAGCCCTCAGGGTGAACTGTCAACTCATCTATTTGGTACTGTTTTCTTCTGCATGTATTGATACCAAAAATTACACAAGAAAACCTCTCAATGATTCTCATCCATGCATTCAATAATTAACATACTCTTGCATCAGGCTCCCTTCTAGGTGCGGTGGATACAGCAGAGAATGAGAGAAAGTCCTGTACCCGGGAAGCTCCCATCCTAGTGCAAAGATAGATAGGAATATCTGCATTGTATCAAGAATCTGAAGGGCTTCCCAGCTGACTCAGTGGTAAAGAATCCACCTGCCAATGCAAGAAATGAGGGTTCAATCCCTGGGTCGGGATGATCCCCTGGAGGAAGAAATGGTAATCCACTCCAGTATTCTTACCTGGGAAATCCCATGGACAGAGAAGCCTGGTGGGATACAGTCCATGGGATCATAAAGTGTTGGACATGACTGAGTGACTGAGCACAACACAACATCAAGAATCCGAAATGTGTTTATATCTTGGATTTAGTTTTATGCCTGGAAGTGTGCTATAGACTGCTGGTGTGACCCCCAAATGCACATTCTGAAGCCTTAATACTCAATGGGATGGTAGCTAGAAGTGAAGCCTTTGAGAGGTGAATAAGTCATGACGCTGGAGCCCTCACGTAGGAGACTAGTGCCCTTATAAGAAGAGACAAAAGGGTAATGAACATTTTCTCTGTCATGTGAGGACAGCAAGAAGTGGCCATCTGCAAGCCAGGAGGAGGGCTCTCACCAGAACCCAGCCCTCCTGGCACCCTGGTCTTGGATTTCCAGCTTCCAGAACTGGGAGTAACAAATCTCTGTTGTTTAAGCCCTGTAGCCTGTGTTATGTTCTTACAGCAGCCATGTTGTTATGGTGGCCACGCTGTTACAGCAGCCAAAGCATAAATTGATGAACTGATTCAAACCCCAGAAATATTCTGTATACAAAGAAACTCACTGTAGCAGTTATAAAAACAGCAAAAGCCCCAGCATAAGCCACCAGTCCAAATAGTTTGAAAAGGCCCATGAAAGTGATGGGAGGACCACATGGGGTTTATGTGCTAGTATAATTTTACAAAAATTGTATAAAGAGCTTGTAATCACCCTTGAAAACAGCTTCTATTATAAAATGGGAAGTGTAGTATATATATACCCTGGTGGCTCAGTGGTAAAGAATTTGCCTGCCAAGCAGAAAATGCAGGTTCGATACCTGGGTCAGGAAGATCCCCTGGAGAAGGAAATGGCAACCCACTCCAGTGTTCTTGTCTGGAGAATCCCATGGACAGGGGAACCTGGTGGCTATAGTCCAAGAGTCGGACATGACTTAGCGACTAAAAAACAGCAACAACAACAGCAAGTACTATTATTAAATGAACATGTATTCCATTCTACATATCGTTGGATTCAATTTTCTAATATTTTGTTGAGTATTTTTGCCTCTATATTCATGAGAGATAATGATTTATAGTTTTCCATTCATGTCTGTCTTTCATATATTCTTGTTATACTTGTAAAAAACTTTGAAAATAAATGTCTAAATTTGGCTATTATATTAGGCTTAGTTTAGCAGATGAGGCATAAGAAATCCACAGTGAAATAAGAGCAGACATCAGCTTCCAGTCCGAGACAAATGGTAACTTTTGCCTACATGCTTGGCTTACATGCTACCCGGTAGAGACCTCCTACCCAACTTATAGGATCAGCTTTTAAGAGATACACAAACTCCCTGTGCAATATAACACTTTAAAATTAAAATGCTGACTGGACAGCAAATGTCACAGGGTCAGAGAAAAACAATGGCCAAAACTCACTCAGGTTTTGATGAAAGTTACATTGAACAACTATTTTGCCTTCTGGATCCTGGAAGCTCATATGTAAAAGCAAACCTCACTGATGCAACCACAGCAATACAATCTACAGCTCCACAGATATTCAAATATTCAGACATTAATAAGCTCATAAAACTTAGACCATAATTCTAGAGTCTTAAGTAAATTTAGAGATCACTTAATTTGATTCAGTTTTTAAATGAAGAAACTGTGAGCCTGGGAGGTCAAGTGACTTGCCCAGGAATATACAGGAAATTCTATTTTAAGCCAGCTGAAATGCTATTAACTCTCCTATACTTAATCATTTTTGAAGGCCAAGCTTCCTTGAGGTCAACTTCCTCCTTGTCTTTACATCAAGTGATGTAGGAGATTCCTGGTCTCCTTTGTGGTCTACAGGCTCAGCTCATTCACTCATTCATCCATTTATTCTACAGACATCTGAGTGTCTGCTTTCTGTTAGGCACTAAGTAGCCACTGGGGAGACAATGGTGAATGAGACACAGTCCCGGCTTTCCAGGAAGCCACCTCTGTTTAGAGGCTGACAAGAGGCAGGCACCGTACAACCTTTCTAGGGCTCAGATTAGGGAAATGGGAGCACAGTGGCACCACCTCCAACCCCATGAAACCCACCTACACCCCACCCCATCCCACCTACTCTTGTCACTTTTTCACAGATCCTCCAAGACTTCTAGTATCTTAAGAGCTCTCAGATCCTCTACCATGACTCCGTAGCCTGGGCTCTGCCCCACCTGGGTGATGGTTGATAATCCTTCTCCAGGGCATGTGAGCTAGGTGGGCAGCCTGCAGGCAGAAGTGGGTACTTCGGGGCAATGACCAGTCCCAGCAACCTGAGATTTCAAAGCAGTGAATTTTGGATGTGACTTGGAAAACTCATAGTTTCAGTCTCCCTGGTGACTTAGCTTGTTTGCCTCATCTGGGAAGATTGTAGTAGGGGTTATATGAACCCCTCTGCCTGCCCTATTCACAGCATCTCTTGGCATTCAATGCCACTGACCCCAGACACTGCCCTCTGTACACATCAGGTCAGTCCAAAACTCTCTCTCCCTTGCTGGAATCTAGAGTTGAGACATGGAATTCCAGCCAGTCTCTGTTGACTTTATAACTGGAGTTCATCCATCTACCCATCCATCATTAAGTAACTACTCAATTCAGCAAACTGGGAAAACAAAAGCTTGCTCTCTCATGGAGCTTATTTTCTGTTGGGAGGATGGTTAACAATAAACAAATAAGCATAATAATATCATGGGTCCTAATAAATACCAGGAAGACAAACAAAGAAGGCAGGGCAGCAGAATGACGGTCAGGAGAGGCTGCTGTTCTGTGTGGTGTGTTTGTGTGCGCTCAGCTGTGTCCAGGTCTTTGCAACCCCATGGATTGTGGCCTGCCAGTTTCCTCTGTCCATGGGTTCCCCGGCAAGAATACTGGAGTGGACTGCCATTTCCTTTTCCAGGGGATCTTCCCAACCCAGGGATCAAACCTGGGTTTGATCTCCTCCATTGTAGGCAGATTCTTTAACATCTGAGCCATTCTATGTAGAGTGGCCAACAAAGTTCTCTCTGATAAGGGGGCATTTGAATGTATCTCTGAAGGAAGTCAGGGAGAGAGGGATGGCCTTGTGAGGGGAAGGATCTTCCAGGCAAAGGGACCAGATGTACAGAGTCCCCAGGGGGAGCATTTATGAAGCTCTGTGTGCTTGGCACATTTGGGGAACTGTAAAGAGGCCAGTGGGGCTGAGGTGGGGAAGATACAGAGGAGATGACATCAGAAAAGGTCAGAAGACCAGGCCAGAGGTCAGCAGACTTTTTCTGGAAGGGGTCAGGTAGCAAATACTTCAGGTTTTGTGGCCAGATGGTTTCTGTTGCAACTACTCACTTCTGCTATTGTAGCTCAAATGCACCAGAAATAATACACAACAAGTGTAGTTAGGTCCCCCCGAAAACTTGTTAACAAAAACAGGTAGTGAGCCATATTTGGCCTGCAGGTCCTGTTGCAGGTCAAGGCAAGCACTTTGGATTTTACCTTGGGTGAGGAAGGTAGGCACCAGAGAGTTTAAAGCAGAGCAGTGATATGATCGAAGGTATACCTTAACTATATCCCTCTGACCTGTGTTTGAAAAATTCACCATGTCTGCTGCCTGTGGAATGGAGCACACAGGGATACAGGCAGAGGCAGTAAGGAGGTGAATGCGTTATTCTAGGTAAGAGATGCTGTCGGCCTAGACCAGGGAAGAGGCAGCAGAGGTGCTGAGGAGGAATGCTCAGAATCTGGATATGTTTTAATAGTCGAGCAGACAGGATCTCCTAATGCATGAGGTACAGAGTGTGACAGAAAGAAAGAATTCAAGGAGGACTCGGAGGTTGACAGCTAGAGACACGGTCACTGAAAGAACAGCTGCAGTTGGTGGAGCTGGAAAGACTGGTGGAGAAGTGAATTTCAGGAGAGGATTCTGAGCTGTTTCTTCACACAGAGGTGGGCAGCCAGTGGAGATGGTGGGCAGGTAGGTGTACCTATGGCCTGGGGTCATGGAAGGAGCCAGTATTACACACTTAGGTGCCACTGGGTAAAATCAGAATTTCAAGCTCTGTGACTGGATGAGGTCACCTGCTGAGGGACAAGGGACCAGCCCATGGTGTCACCTGGGCTGACTGTCATGGGAATCGGGCTGGGGTGGGGACAGCCCACAGCTGGCCAGCAACCAAGAGTCTCAGGAGAGGGCAGGGCAAAGTGATAGGCCTTCATCAGCCTGTGGTCACTTTCTGACACTTGGCCTTGTATCAGTGTGGATGTAAAAAGGTTGCAAAGTACTCACACCACCCTGTGTACTGTGTACACAGGCCTATGGGCTCCTGAACGAGGGTACCAGCATCTGCCATTGTAATCCCGCTGAGGGTTTGAATGGTGGCCCCCTGAAGATGGGTCTGGGTGTCTGGGAACCTGTGATCATGACTTCATTTGCAAAAAGGGTCTCTGCTGATGCCATCAAGTTCAGGATCTCAAGATGAGATCATTCTGGACTATCTGAGGTAGGCGACAGCTCTTAAATCCAATGACTAGTGTCCTTATAAAAGACACACAAAGGAGTGAAACAGTGAGAGAAGAGAATGGAACATGAAGATGAAGGCAAAGAGTGCAGTGATGCAACCGTAAGCCCACAAGCCGAGGAAGTCTGGAGTGGCCAGAAGCTGGAAGAAGCAAACAAGGATTCCATCCTAGAGTCTCCGAGGCAGCCCAGTCCTGGGACCCCTTGATACAGGACTTCCAGTCTTGGGAGCCATGCGAGAAAACACTTTTGTGTTTTAATCCACAAGGACCACAGTGATTTACAACAGCCGCTCTAGAGAACAAATAACAACAGCAGGACAAGTTCTGAGTTTTCCACGCACCTAAGGGATAATTTTTAAAAAGTGCCTGAAGAACAAAGTAATCAAAGTTAACATGATTTATCACTCTGAAAGCATTCATTTAGATATGCTAAAAGCCTGTACCTAACAAGGACATTCAGTGATGCGACTGCCATTTAAAAATAGAAATGTGAGCACTGGCACCTCACTGCTAATTTGCGGACGTCATGAATCTGGGTGCGCAGTGAATAAAGGGCCCAGAGGTCTGCACAGTTGCCTCTCGCTCACCTCTGTGGGTGTTGGGGGTGGGTGGGCTGGGCTGCTAAGCACACACAGGAAATGGGGAGAGGGTGTTGAAAGGAGGAGGTCCTTGTGAATGTACCTCTCTTTGTCTCACTGTGTCTCTGTGGTGTCGATCTGTGGTTTCCTGGCTGAACCTTTGTCTCGGGTTTCCAGGGACTGGTCTCACGCATGGGGGGCTGGTCTTGTGTGGCTCTTTAGGGTAACCTTTCTCTTAGCAATAGTAGCTTCCCAGGACACGAATTCCTTTCCTCTTATCCCTCAGCCTCATGATCTTCCCTCCGGAGACACATGATAAGGGCAGCTTGGATTGTTCTGGAAACAACCTGAGCCCATGAACTGTGGCCTGTAGACCCTCCTCTGACCACAAAGAGCTGTTGGTCTTGTGTCTGCTGAGGCTACTGTAACACAGGACCACAGACTGGGTGGCTTACATGCCAACATGTACTCCTCAGAGTTGGAGAGGCTAAGTCCAAGGTCAAGGTGTTGGCAGATCCAGTTCTTGGTGGGCGTTGTCTTCCGGTTTGCAGAGAGCCACCCTCTGGTTGTGTTCTCACATGGCAGGGGACAGAGCTCTTGTCTCTTCACCTTCTTCTCAGCACACTAAGACCTCATGGAAGCTCAAAGGTCACGACCTCAAGCCCACCTCGTAGTACCACTGCACTGGGAGTCAGGACTTCAACATACGGATTTTGGAGGGGGCATGCCTGCTCAGTCACTCAGTCATGTCGGACTCTTTGTGACCACCATGGACTGTAGGCCACCAGGCTCCTCTGTCCATGGGGATTCTTCAGGCAAGAAGATGAGTGGATTGCCATTCCCTTCTCCAGGGGATCTTCCCAACCCAGGGATCAAACCCACGTCTCCTGCATTGGCAGGGTGGGTTCTTTACCACTGAGCCACCCGGGGGTAGGGTGGGGAGGGGGCACATGTTCAAGCCATAATACCCTGTGTCTGGTTAAGTGATAAGTTTAAACTCAAGAGTAACTGGGATGAATGTCTGACAAGATAGGGCAGGGACAATGGGTGGCAGCATCTGGGATCTGCCTCTCTGGGAATATTCTGGGATGTACTGTAAGACCACTGAATCTACAGGGAGGGCAATGAGTCCAAGCAGGTGTACAGCAGGCTGCCTTTGGACTGGACTGTGCTCTCCTCACACGCCAGGTGAGTGGCCTTTACTGGCCGCCCCACAGCCTGGAATCACTGCTGTAGAGGGGAGGGGACAGAACTGGACCAGCTGGGAAAGGGCACAAGATGGCTCTGTCTCTGACCCTCCCGGGGATGTAGGCATGGATTCTAAGTAGGGTGATGCTTCGGGACTAAGTAAGGATGGATCTTTTTGTTTGTTTGTCTTCTTTTGTACACATGTCATGTGGGATCTTAGTTCCCTGACCAGAGAGTGAACCCGAGCCTCCTGCAGTGGAAGCACAGACTCCTAACCACTGGACCCCCAGGGAAGTCCCAAGGACAGATATTGATCACGGCTTTTCAGCACAATAGAGGCTGGCCGAGGGAGAGGGTTTTAATGTGGGGGCTCTGCTGACATCCTTGGAACCACACCGAATCACAGACAAGTGCCTCATTTTCTGCTTAAGGCCCTCCTGTGTGAGACACAGATGGTCCACTGATGGAGAGAGATGGGTCCATGCAGGGTGTGGGTCAGCTGGTGTCAGCAGGGGAGAGAAAACACCACGAACCAGCCAATCAGTGTGTTATGCAGAGAGGAGTGAGAATGGCACTTAGCTGTAGGTGATTTATCCTCTGAATCATGATGCTCTTGAGATTGGCAGGGGTACTGTTCATATTCATTCCTGGACAGTGTGTGGAAAGAAGGACTCCCCCATACAACTGGGACATATGGTCAACCTACCCTAAAGAAAGAGAGGAGAAGGAGAAAAGAGGAGGGAGAGGAAGACGGGAGAGAGAGAGAAAGGAGAGGCTGTAAGAGTCAAAGAGAGACGCCCTGTGTGGGCACGTCTGGGTGGCACTCAGCTGGCTGTTTGCAAAGTGTTATCTTAACCTCTTTCCCGACAAGCAAATTAGCATGTTAGAAAAATATATGATGATAGAAGCCTCCACTTGCTCCAGAGCTCCCCCCCCCACACAATTTCCTATGAATATCAAACAAAAGCGAAACAAGAAATCAAGAGGAGCAATCTCCATTTCTCATTCAGCACGTTGCTCCATTCTCTCCAACACCTGTCTAATTTCTGCTGGGTCCTAAACACAGGGGCCAGGGCTTATTTACAAAGCTTTTAACAACCTAGAGAAAACATCCTGAGGCAACTGTATTTATGTAGAAAGAGGCTGAGAAAAAAGGGGAAAACACGAGATCAGCAAGTAGACATGGAGTAACTATGTTTTGGAAATGTGTTGCCAAGTGGATTGTACCAGGGCCATTCTCCATGGCTTCTATTCCATCAGACACAATTTTGACACCTCCACTATTTGGAGGTCAGAATTTCTGGAGTGTTCTTGTGGAAGGACAAGTGCTTGGCAAGCTTGAAAGGACTGGCAGTACTTTGACGCAGAGAAGATGGTGAAAGAAGATACAGAGCTGCAAGGAGAAAAATCCATCAGAGGATGAAGCCCAGCTGGGGAAAGAAATACTGGAAGCAGAGGGTGGGAGTGGCCAGTCTAGGAGATTCTTGGGCAGGGAAACTGGTCTGGATCTAAAAGGACTGGAACACAGCATCTACAAAAAGGCCATGAAAGGCTAAACAGTTCCTTGATGTTTAGACCAAGCTCTTTTGTACTCTGTGCTCTCACAGAAGTTCTGTCTTCCTGTCGGAGCACTTGTCTCCATTTGTAAAGGTTCATTCATCAGTGGGGGTCAGTGTCATTCATTACTGTGGGTCCTTGGCCTGAAAGCCCATTGAAAGCAGGGACTGTATTTGTGTTTGGGGGTTTGGTTTTACTTCCAGGCCACAACCGGCATGGTGCCAGGTACATGGGGGCACTCAACACATCCTTGTGGAATGGATGATGAAATTATTCAGGACTTCTTCATTGATGATTTTACCCACATTCATGGCTTTAACCACCACCCAGAGGCTGACAAGATCCAAGTATCTATCTCCAGCCCAGTTTTTCCTCCAGAATCATGTATCAAACAGTCTACTCAACATTTTCACATATATAACATGACATGAAAATGTCAGAGCATCCCAGTTGCGCTCGACAGTCCACAACTGGTTCTGGGATCTCCCTACTCTCCAACTAGTTTCTCTTCAAGTGTCTTTCACCTTAGGGAGTGGGACCCTGACCACCTGAACTAGAGCTGCTGTTCTTGACACCTTCTTCTTTGTTTCTGAATCTCTGGTTCATTAGCAAAACCTTTCATTTTCATCTCTTAAATTTTCTGGATTACAATCACTTCTCTCCCTAAACCATGGCGATTAAGAGTGCAGGCTCTGGAATTGGATTGCCTGGGTTTGCAACAGTTTCCACCACTTACTAGCAATTTGCCTAACACTTCGGAACCTTATTTCCATATATAGAGAATGGAGATAATAGTAGTATGTACTTCATAGGTTTCTTCTGAGAAGTTGATGAGATAATACTTATGATGCACTTTCAAAATTGCTAGTTGCTATTATCATCACCACCGCCATAAGCAGTACCACTATTACATCACTACCACCATCATCACCATCACTACCATCACCATAACACCATCATCACCACCACCATCAATACCATCAACATTATGATCATCATCGATCCTCACCATCACCACCGCCGTCATCATCACTATTACTGCCACCATCATCACTGTCATCACCATCACCATGAATGCCATCATTATATCATCACCATCATTACCACCGGCACCATTAGCACCACCACCAGCACCATCAACCCTATCAAGATTACCATCACCATCATGATCACCACCATCACCTCCATGGCTAGAGTCTCAATCTAAACTACCATCATCTCTTATCTGGATCATCACGATAGCCCCCTAACATCTTCTCACATCCATTCTTGCCCTCTCCAATCTATTTTCCACTGTGTAACCCAAGTGATCTTTTAAAAACACAATCTCATGTCACTCACATATTTAAACTCTATCAGTAGCTCTCCATGGAAGATGGGGTAAAATCCAAAATTGTTAACATGGTTTAACTACTCAACATTGGACATCCTTTAGCCTCAAAACTAACAGATGTATTGGTCACTTCAGGATCTTAGCAAAAGCTCTTTCCTTTGCCAGTAACACTGTTTCTCTTGCTTTTTCCTCTTTCCTTCCTTACATGAGCAAAGCCTCTCTGGAATGATAACATTCACGGTCTCTGCTCTCCAACTGACTGCACAATGGCTTCTTCCCCCATCTTTTCATTGAAATTGACCAGAAAAAGAGCATTATAGCACTTGCTGGTGAAGTCAATGAGTCTATTTTTAGCCGTATCTGACTTGACCTTTCTGAGAATCTCACACAGCTAACCACTCTTTCCTCAACGTTTCCTCTGCCTTTGTCTCTCCTTCCTGCTCTCTTAGTTCTTTTCATCTTCCTCTGGATGATTCTTTGGTTTTCCTTCATTTGCCCCTCTTTATCAGCCCCTTAGAAATCGATTGCCCAAGGTTTCCTACTTAGAACCTTTCTTTTGCTCTTTTCATTCTCCGTGGGTGATCCTACCTATTCGTATGATATCCACTGCATAATGACTCCCAAATCCTCATCTCTAGGGCCTTTCTCCCTCCTCAGCTTCAAGTCCATGCTCCTCTATGAGGGTGTTTCATAAAAATGTCAAACAGAACACTCATAAAGCTGAAATCTCAGAATGTCCTTCCTTTCTCTGTTGGTATCTCAATGAGTGGTATCAACGCCCATTCAGTTGCCCAAGCAAAAGCTTGAGTCATCCTTGTTTCCTTTCTTTCTCTTCCTCCCTATATCAAGTTAATCATCAAGTTCTGTTGACTCTGCCTGTTTAGATGCACTTGGATCTGTTGACTTGTCTTTGTAACCTATGCCACTCCCTTAGTTCATCATATCCCACCTACACGACAGCCATGGCTTCCTAATTCCTCTGCCTTTCACCAGCCTTTCCTCTCTCCTACACTTTTTGTACTTTGGTCAGAATTGAGGGAAAACAGATCCCTAAATGATTTCTTAGAGAACTGGTTCTCCAACTCATACAAGAAAGGATTTCTTAGGCAAATAAGAAATGACTGACTTAAGAGAACAGCCTCAGATATGCAGATGACACCACCCTTATGGCAGAAAGTGAAGAGGAACTAAAAAGCCTCTTGATGAAAGTGAAAGAGGAGAGTGAAAAGTTGGCTTAAAGCTCAACATTCAGAAAACTAACATCATGGCATCTGGTCCCATCACTTCATGGGAAATAGATGGGGAAAGAGTGGAAACAGTGTCAGACTTTATTTTTGGGGGCTCCAAAATCACTGCAGATGGTGATTGCAGCCATGAAATTAAAAGACGCTTACTCCTTGGAAGGAAAGTTATGACCAACCTAGATAGCATATTGAAAAGCAGAGGCATTACTTTGCCAACAAAGGTCCGGCTAGTCAAGGCTATGGTTTTTCCTGTGGTCATGTATGGATGTGAGAGTTAGACTGTGAAGAAAGCTGAGCGCCGAAGAATTGATGCTTTTGAACTGTGGTGTTGGAGAAGACTCTTGAGAGTCCCTTGGACTGCAAAGAGATCCAACCAGTCCATTCTAAAGGAGATCGGTCCTGGGTGTTCTTTGGAAGGCATGATGCTAAAGCTGAAACTCCAGTACTTTGGCCACTCATGCGAAGAGTTGACTCATTGGAAAAGACTCTGATGCTGGGAAGTATTGGGGGCAGGAGGAGAAGGGAACGACAGAGGATGAGATGGCTGGATGGCATCACTGACTCGATGGACGTGAGTTTGAGTGAACTCCGGGAGTTGGTGATGGACAGGAAGGCCTGGCATGCTGCGATTCATGGGTCGCAAAGAATTGGACACGATGGAGCGACTGAACTGAACTGAACTGAAGAGAACATCACTGCTGTGGCTCTTTATTAGAACCCATCATGCAGAACAGCATATTAAAGATTCTAAGAAGTCCTGTCACAAAGGAATTGGTTCAGAATTATTTAACCAAGTATCTCCAAACGCCTTTGACCATAAAAAAACCTTCTCCAGAATGCACTTCCTAACATCTTGCAGGACACTACAAGCTGTTTCAAAATACAAATCTGATCATCTTACTTTACTTGAAGATATGACAGGTAAGTGGATAAACACTAAAAGAAGATGATTTTAATTTTATTCTACAGGCAGTTAGAAACCCTTGCAGATTCTTGAGCAGGGTAAAGACATAATACCCACACAGTCAATAATTTCCAAGGACTGAGCTTCTGCTATATTCTGGATGCTTCTCATCTACCATCTCTGATCCTTAACAATGAGGCTACAGGCAGGCATAATCCTTAGGTGAGGGACCTGAGCCAGGTTGGCTAAGTGTTGGGTCTAAGGCCATACAACCAGTAAGGGTGGAGTGGTATCAAGCTCAAGGTCTAGATAATTTTAAAGCCATGGTTGTTTTCAGTGAGCAGGTGACATGCTGCCTCTAGGACAGATGTGAAACAGGAAAAATCAGAAGGCTGGGACATAAACTCCTAGGAGGCTATCACTTCTTTCTTTGTTCTTTTTCCACCTCTGTTTTCATACTTCTCCAGATAATACTTCAAGTACTAGCCATTCTTCACTTTTGCTTAAGATTTTTTGATGTGGATCATTTTAAAAGTCTTTATTGAACGTATTACAACAGTGCTTCTTTTGTGTTTTGGTTTTTTGGCCATGACGCATGTGGGATCTTAGCTCCTTGACCAGGGGTTGAACCTGCACCCCCTTCATTGGAAGGTGAAGTCTTCATCACTGGAGGCCAGGGAAGTCCCTGAGCCATTCTTTCTAAGCTCGGGTCTCCTTGTCCTTTCTGTAGGCTTTTGTATTTTTTCTCCTTAAGCACCCAGCAAGACATCAAACGGCTCCAGGTAAGCCTCTCTCTTGCTTGAAAGCTGTGTGTCTCTAGTGCCTGTCTGAGCCCAGATTCCTCAGCTTGATATTCTAAGCCCTCCCTTATCCACCATCAGATTTCCCTTCTGATCTTGACTCTAGATACTTTTCTAAATATAACCCATGCCCCAGCCAAACCCAGCTACCCACGGTTCAGCAGCCTCTCTGTCTTTGTCCTTGCCATGTCCTCCTCTTAGAAAGCCCTCTTCAGTGCTGCCTCTTCCAATCCACCAATCCTTTCGGGTCCCCTTTCACCATACCTCCACAGAACATGGGCTTCCCTGGTGGCTCAGATGGTAAAGAATCTGCCTGCAATGCAGGAGCCCTGGGTTCAATCCCTGGGGTGGGTAGGTACCCTAGAGAAGGGGATGGCTATCCACACAAGTATTCCTGCCTGGGAAATCCTATGGACAGAGGAGCATGGGGTTGAAAAGAGTTGGACATGACTGAGCAACTTAGCATGCATGCACACCACAGAGCACATTCTAATCTGATTAGTCTAACCACATGCTCTTTGGGTTTCAGCCCCAAAGGGCAAGAAGGTGCTCCAAACATGGAAAGTGGGTTGCCTTCTGAAATTAAACTGTAAACCCCATTGTAGATGGCGTCAGCTATCTGCAAAGATGATATACCCAAAGGAAGGCTCAAGAAGTAGAGAGTTAAGGAGATCTGAAAACATCCTTTTGGAGGAAAGTGCCTAGGACTTACTTCTGGGACACAATTGTACACACATATCTGGAACCATAAGATACAGACAAGACCCTCATCAGATCAGTTATAGGAAACAGAGGGAAGAACCAACCCAGAATCAATTGTGACAATAGGCCAAGACAGTGACCTAATCAATTACATTTGGCTCAGTGTGTTGAAGCACAGCATGTGCACAGACAGAAAGGAGCCAAATGCACAGATGTGGAGAGGCTGCTGCCAGTGCCGACTGGAAGAGACGCTTGCCGAGTCTGGGAAATGCTGACTTCCGGGACATGGCAGGGTTGCTGATTAAAGGACTGAAGATGGTTCATCCAGCTCACTCAGATCTGATGAGTGTTCCCAAGATCCTCCTGCTTCCTTTGTTCAAATGACAAACCCAGCAAAGCCAGCTCTGGAGAATCAGTTTGGCTTTGGCTTACTTTCGCATCATCAGAAAGGAATACTCTGAGCAGTGGAAAACGATATCCTTGCTGTATCTATCTCAAAGGTTCAACCAGATAATGTAGAGGGATTGATTCAGGCATGTATAGGAAAGAAAGAAAAGTGTTAGTTGCTTAGTTATGTCCAACTCTTTGTGACTCCATGGACTGTAGCCCGCCAGGCTCTTCTGTCCACGGGATTCTCCAGGTAAGAATACTAGGGTGGGTTGCCATGTCCTTCTCCATGGGATCTTCCTGACCTGGGAACTCAACCTGGGTCTCCTGCATTGCAAGCAGATTCTTTACCATCTGAACCACAGGGAAGCCCCATGTAGATAGGAATTGTTCAATAAATGTTGCATTTAAAATTAATCGGTGTATTGTGGCTCTGCTTTTGATGACAAGCTCTCATACATTTGGTTAAGGTGAGTTAGCTTCCTGGTGTTAAGGTGCCCTGGTGACTGTGGGTACTTGGATTTGCAAAACAGATTCTGTGACTCTGGATGAGAATGAACCTGTTGAAGTACAGCCTCAGAAAGGGCCTGGCAACCAGATACCTGGTCAAGGGCATCTCTAGTTTATTACCATCCTCTAAATGTCTCCACAGCTCCCTTTTCTAAGCATCCAGGGCATGTCTGGAAAAGTCACTCTTGTTCTGTGTTCAATGCAATCACTTGTGTTATTCCAATTCCATGAGAGTGTGAACTCTTTGAGGGGGGAGGGAGCACGTATATCTCTTGCAGAGCCTCAAATGTCATAAATAAGGAACAAGTTGAAATGAGATAAATCAAAGCTTGAGCAAATGATCTAGGGTTTGAAGGAAGGCTACACACTCTGCCCCCACCCCTAGAGCTGCAGAGCCTTGGAGAGGAAGCCCAGAGCTGCAGGAGGAGAGCATCCCTCTGGTGCCCACCCCTCCCCGCCATCCAAGGAGTGTATACAGGAGAGCTGTCAGGCTGAAGGAGAGATGCTCAGCCACCCAGGAAGAGTGAGGGAGAGATGGACAAATGGATGGAGCAGGTGGCGCCCGCCACACTCACCCGGATCTCGGTCTGCACAGTGCATTTAACCAGTTTGAAGTTCTTCCCAGAGTTGAAGCTGTTGCCATAGAAGCAGACCTTGAGGATCCTCACGTCTTCCTTTTCCACGTCTACTGGCACCACCACCATGGGCTCTGGGGGGCCCTCAGGCCGACGTAATGTGCCCACCTTCACTCGGCTCAGGGCCTCAGACACCCCGGACATCCTCTCTGACGGCGGCTAGGACCAGCACATCGCAGTCCTGCGGAGACAGCAGAGGGATAGCCCTGAAATGATGGGTGTGAGCCCACCTGCCTCACTCCCCAGGGGCAGCACCCAGCAAGCACACATCCTCCTACTCCTGAAGACTCCCCTTAAAGGCATCCGGCTCGGAGGATGGGGAAGCGGAAGTGTAAAGGAGCAGTCTGAATGAACATCCAGGTACCAGCCAGAGGACCTGGTGCGCGCAGGCGGGCACTCTCTGTGGGGGGCCCCTTCTCCCCATCACTTTCCTCCTCCCACACTGGCTCCTAGGCAAGGGGCCCACACTTTGCAAACGCAGCTGTGAGAGGAGGCGGCCCCAGCATGGTTCCAAGGCACAGCTGAGCAGAAAAAGTGAAGAGCAAGACAGTAGAAAATAGCAGGAGAGAAACAGGGACAAGAGGGGAGAAGCCTGGAAGAAACAGAGGTGGAAAATGGGTAGCCTGGAGGGCAGTGGGATGGGGAAGCCAAGAAAGGGTCCAGGTAGGGGACCAGCCAGGGGCTGATGGCTTTGCCCACACCCACCTGCAGCTGCCAGCCTGGGTTTCAGGGCTGGCAGCCTCAGTCCCATTGGAAGTCATCTCCCAGAGCATCTGTCACCATATCAGATGGCACCCTGGCATCCCAATCTGAGAGGTCTTTCTGCTGAGGGAGGGGTGTTGAGGGGGTTGGGGGGTGCGACTGGGGCCCTAGAAGACCCAGCCCAGTTCTGATGACAGTTTGGTTGACATCTACATGGACTATAAATATCCTAGGAATCTTCAGTTCACCCCGAATCTCAGCCAACATTGGCCGTGGCTTCTTGATTCAACAACAGCTCTGTAGGGTTTACTATCATTGGTCTAAAGCTATTCCTGCTTTAGTGATACTCAAAGGGAGCAAAGGAAGTCTTACACCAGACTGGAGATGCCAACCTTGGCTCTGCATTAATATCCCCTGGGAAGCTAAATCCTGACCCATGCCCAGAGATCGTCAGTGAGGTGGTCTGGGGGAGGCCTTGCATTGGTATTTTTAAGTTTCCAAGGATGTTTCTAACATTCAGGCTGGGTTGGGAACTTCCGTTATAGACTAAGTTTAGTTCTCATCGAAACCCATTCCTACAGAGAAATCTCTCCCTTCTAACAAGAGACTGTGATTTTAAGGGGACATTCCTAGACTAGGAGTTGGGGGCTGAAGGATGGAGTGACAAGTGAGCTTACTCATGAAACAGAAATAGAATCACAGATGTAGAAAACAAACTTCTGGTTGCCAGAGAGTAAGGGGTGGGGAGGGATAAATTGGGAGATTTGGACTGACATATACACACTACTACATATACAATAGATAACAATAAGGACCTGGGCTTCCCAGGTATCTCAGTGGTAAATAATCTGCCTGCCAAGCAGGAGACGCAGGTTCAATCCCTGGGTTGGGAAAATCCCCTGGAGAAGGAAATGGTAACCCACTCCAGTATTCTTGATGGGAAAATTCCAAGGACAGAGGAACCTGGTGGGCTACAGTCCATGGGGTTGCAAAGAGTTGGACATGACTGAGCGATTGAACACACACCACACACCAGAATGTAATGAATGTACCACTCTAGTGGGGGATGTTGGTAGCCAGGGTGACTATGCATGTTTGAGGGCAGGGGGTAGATGGGAAATCTCTGTACCTTGATACCACTGACACTGGCACAAACTCCATGCAAGAAAAAAAAAAGTGTCAGCCCAACATGGAACATCCCAATCTGTGAAGAGTCTTGAACCCTCGTGGCTTAGAGAGTGTCACCCCTTCCCAAGCTAGGATGTGGTCATGACAGGTCCTTGAGAGACTTAAGAGTCTGGGCAAAAGACCTCAGTCCAGAAAGGTGGTGCCCACATCTCTGATGACACATGGCAACTCCCTCAAGGGCATCCGAAACCACCAGCTGTCAGTACAGATCTGCAGTGAACTGCCAAAGGGGTCCCTCCTGAACTCTCTGAAGCTGAGTAACTGAAAGGTGTTCTATAATCAAAGCCACAGTTATCTGCCTTTGGGGTCTTAGAGAAAACAGCCCTCAGCCTCATGCATGGTCTTCTCTCCCAGCCCTCCACGGCTAATTTCAATCTACCAACTTAACGGCAGTGGACGCAGTGTGGAAGACAGTGTGGAAGACAGGAGAATAACCCACTGACTCTAGCTCATGCTTCCTGACAACACAGCCTGCCTGTTCCTCCAGACTTTGCCTGATAATGTGAATCTCTCACTGACAGCTTGCCTCTGGATTTTGATGATCACAAAATCCTCTGGCTCTCCATGTGCGAGTCAAAACCCCTGCCCTCCAGTCCAGACCTGGACTACAGCCTGGTGACCCCTTCTCCCTGCGTCCTGGCCAGCCCCAGACCCTGTGAGCACTGGCGGAGCAGAGACCATCCCACCACCCCAGGGAGAACCCTGGCAGTGAGCCAGTGTGGGCTCCGGGCTGCCTCCCAACCCCCAGATCTGCCCAAGTCAGAGCCAAAGAATAACAAACACAAGGAAATGGGCTCAAATTAAAACAGGAAAAGTTTTGATTGGCTCTAAGAACGTCTTGGACAAGACCTGCCAAGGGCACTGACGGAAGCTGAACAGTCTTTGCGTCCCTGAAGAGTTCAGGATAAAAATACAGGACACTCAACACGAGACATTCACCTACCTGAAGCGGGCAGGGGGAAAATTAGGAGATTTATTTATTTATTTATTTTTAACTTTGTATTTTATATTGGAGTATAGCCGATGAGATGGTTAGATACCATTACCAACTCAATGGACATGAGTTTGAGCAAACTCCAGCAGATAATGAAGGACAGGGAAGCCTGGTGTGCTGTAGTCTATGGGGTCGAAAAGAGTCAGACATGACTTAGCAACTGAACAACGATAGCTGATTAACAATATTGTGATAGTTTCAGGTGGAGCGTGAAAGGACTCAGCCATACATATACATGTATCCATTCTCTCCCCAAATCTCCTCCCATTCAGGCTGCCACACAACATAGAGAAGAGTTTCCCATGTATACAGTAGGTCCTTGTTGGCTATCTATTTTAAATATAGCAAGATGTATACATCCATCCCAAACTCCCTAACTATCCCTTCCTCCCATCCTCTTCACTGGCAACCACGAGTTCATTCTCTAAGTCTGTGAGTCTGTTTCTGTTAGAAAAATATACTCTTGTTTTTGAAGATGTTGCAGGGTAACGTTACATCTTACTGAACACACACAGTGTGTTAGGGAGCTTGTGTAAGCAATCGTTCATTCTCTAGAAAGAGTCTACAGGATAGGTAATGTTAGAGAGGTCCAGTGAGGTGACTTTGTCCAGATCACACAACTGGTAAGGGCAGAGAATTAAGGCCGCTGAGTTGCCAAAGATTAGAGGACCCATGGTATCATGTCCTGCCAACCAAGTGTCCGGCTCTGCCACCAACCAGCCCTTGTACCTTGAGACGTCAGGCTGGGATGGGACAGAGTTCCCAAACAGCAGCTGGCAGGTGGATGATGGCCTTTGGTGATATTTTGCTGTGTCCTTGGCAAAATGAGAAAAAATAAGGACACTATAGAGAATCCATCATAAAGCTCAATGTATTCCATTTGAGGCGCAGGGGCAGTCTTTCATTCTTTGTCTTTCCACCTTTTTTTTTTTTTTTTTTTGGTTTGGTTTTCCAATGTTCATTAATTTATGAGATGACAGTAATAGACTTTGGCAACTGACATTGAAGCTGGGCCTCTTGGGCAACCAGACTTGAGGTGACACTGGGAGTTCCAAGGGTAAAAGGCAAAGTCTTGAGGATTGGAAGTTCTGCCCTGGATTTCAGGGAGCAGAGACAGGGCACCATTAATCAGGAAGATGGCACAGTATCAGGAAGAGAGCACAGACACCTGACTCATTTGAACCTGGTTTAAAACTCATGCCCTCGGGGCTGCCATGCTGCACAAGTCTGGGGCATTACTCATGAGGGATTTCACAGTTAGGCAGTGTGGTGGCCTTCAGTCTCTGCTGCTTATCAGCTGTGTGATCTGGACAAGATACCTCTCAAGACCTCAGTTTCCTTTCTTGGGATAGGAGGCTAACATTACCTATCCTAGAGAATTTTCTGAAAAATCAGAGATTACTTAGATAGACTCCCTGGCATGTGTATTTTTTTTAAATGCCTGTGACTTGGCAGAAGACAGAATCAGAAACCCAATACCAGTGCCCACTTGTAAAAGATTAAACAGAGCCAGTAAGTCAAGGCTCAGAGGGTTGTGACAATCTTTCTTATCTCCAGTACCAGTGCCCACCCGCTCCATCTACCTTGGCACCTGAAAAGATCACCTCCACCTCCAACCCTCTGCTCACACTTAGAGCCATCGTCTGTTCTGTACGTGGAAGGAGGCCCCCCAGGACACAGTTGAAAGGCCAGTCCTCTGCGTCCAGCAGAAGCCAGAATGTCATGAGACACACACTTTATTTCCACTCTGTCTCTGAGTCACTTCCTCTTGCCGTTTCCACATCAACAAAATGGGGAACACATGCCTTTCCTCTGCAGAGGCCTGCTGAGAACAGCCACTTAACGAATTGGCAATGACCTTGCAGTCTTGGGGAGCCAGGCCTGTGTTTCTGGGAAGCCGGGCCCTACTGGCTCCACACAGTGCCCCTCCCCAGCCCAAGCCCTTTCAAACCCCAGTTCCCACTGGGTGGAGGCATTCTGCTTGCCCTGGGGAAGCCCAATCCATCACTTGTTTAATCCCTTCCCCTCCTCTCCAAGCATCCCTCCCCACTATCTTGCAAAGGAAGGACCCAGGAAGGTTGTGATTAATGCCAGCTCTAATTCAATGTCATTCAAAAAACCTCTACTGAGACTCTATCGCGTTTTCAGCCTGCCACCTCCGCACACAATACCCACTCCGGCTCATTCTCTTGCCAGCACTTTGTGACCAGAGGTCCCCTGACGGGGGCTGGCTCTCAGGGGGCTGGAGGGGGCTGGCTGAGGTGCTGCACCTGCCCTTTCTTGTTCACAGAACCTCTGTTCTCTCACTAGTTCAAAGGCTCTGAGCCTCACAGCTGGGCAGAGCATTTTTACCTCCTGTGACTTCTGGGTGCCCCTGTTTCCCCAACCCTTCACAAAATCCCCCTCCCCTTGCTTCTAACTGGCCAGTTCATGAGTGATTTGGGCTGGCTGGTTTTTCTCCCCCTCCCTCCCTTCCTTTTTTCCTTCCTTCTTTTTCTTCTTCTTCCCTTCTCCTCCTTCCCCTTCCTTCCCCCTACTTTTCTCTCTCCCTTTCTGCTTTGCTATGTTTCAGGAGGCATGCCAGAATCCAGAGATAAGAAGATAAACAGAAGAAGGAAGAGGGTCCCCATAAGCAGGGACTCATCCAGTAAAAAGGAAAAGGATTAAGCAAAGCAGCCACAACGTGATACAGGATCTAATGGGGTCTCCCCTAGGTGTCAGAGGATCACAGAAAAGGACTTGCCTCTGGGTCCCTGGGGTCTCAGGAAAGGGGAACACAGCAAGATCAGGAAATCATGTGACATGATACAGAGCTGGCCAGGAGGGTGCTGAAGGGCTGTTGGGAAATGAGGTGGTAGCAACATACCACCCTGTGGAGAGGCAGATTTTCATTTAGAAAATAGAATTTGGGCCATACAATGAAGCATAGGTGAGAAATGGGAGGCAGGAGGAGAGGCTCAGATAATGCCTTTGTATGAGTTTCACAATGGGCTTCCTGGGTCGATCAGTGATAGAGAATCCACCTGCCAATGCAGGAGATGCAGGTTCCATCTCTGGGTCAGGAAGAGCTCCTGGAGATGGGAATGGCAACCCATTCCAGTATTCTTGCCTGGGAATCCCATAGACAGAGGAGCCTGGCGGGCTACAGTCCATGGGATTGCAAAGAGTTGGACACGACTTAAGTGACTGAGCATGTACATGAGTTTCACAACCAGCAATCCAGAGGAAAGATGGCTCAATTTCAGTGTTTCCTGATTTCTCTGGTGTAAATGCTTCTGGCATCTCTGATTTCAAGCTACCAGTGTGACCTCACTGACAGCAGACTCGGGGAGAGAAGGGTGTCTCCTGCTGGTCCCAGCCCTGCAGGGTTTTATCAGGAAGAGACCTGGGAATAGGATGGGGGCAGAGACTAGAGCACTTGCTTCAAGCCCACCTCTGACCCTGGATGTTGCCTGCTCTTGGCAGTGGTATGGCCAGCCAGTGCTGCAAGATAGCAACACACTATAAGGTGTATGGAAGCACAGAATTTTTAAAAAATATATAATTATTGTATTCATTTGTTTGCTCCAGGTTTTAGTTGTGGCAGGCAGGATCTTCGACCTTCATTGCAGCATGTGGGAACTTTAGTTGGGGCAGGAGAACCCTTAGTTGGGGTATGTAGGATCTAGCTCCCTGACCAGGGATCAAAGCCTGGCCCTCTGCATTGGGAGCATGGAGTCTTAGCTGCTGGACCACGAGGGAAGACCCAGAAGCATAGAATGTTAAGATTCGCTCCTTTTTTCAAGGAACTTCTGTTTCTCTCCAATTTCCTAAAAGTTGTAGTTTTCAAAGCCACACCCTGTCCTCATTAACCATCAACTAAATTCTCCAACTTCTCCACTATCAGTCCCAGTCTCAGCCTTTTCCATCTCTTCCAGCTTTCAGCTCCAGCAAACCCCATTTCTCTTTTTGTGCGTGCTTAAGTGTTGGTTATTGGGCTGGGAAATTCGGCACCATGATGAATCCATGCTCCATTGGGTGTTTTGAGCTCTTCCCCATTTTCTTGAGAAGTGAATGAGGAGGCCAGATGACAAGCAGGTGAATTCACAACTGGTCAGATGGTTTCCCCAACAACTGATCAAACGTCTGTGTTAACCTGAGGAGCAATGGCTGTTCGAACTGGCCCTTGTTCACACCGCTGCGCTTGGCTTTAAGGAGTTTGTGGTTGTCAGACGAGAAGCACTAAGATCAGCACAGGATTAGTGGAGATTGTGGCTCTGGCTGAAGGACCCTTGACATCTGCACGAGAGGGAAGACATACCAAGGGAAAAAGAATGCAACCAGTGAAATGGGCTAAATGTGAAGTTCTTCATGTAGAGAAAAAAGATCTCCTCCATCCTGGGATGAGGAAGATGTGGTTGAGCAACAGCATGGATTAAAAAGTGGAGTTTAAGTTGTGTCACCATGAAATAGCTGCCAAAAAGTTAGCACTGTTGGGGTTACTAGAAAAATCCCTAATATAAGGATGGTGATTTCCCCCCGGGGCTCTGCATGGGAACAACTGCATCTATGAAACTGGTGGTCTACGGCCCCGAGGTTTGATAGGCTGTGTTCTAAGATAAGCATCCCAGGACACTCAGAGCCCTGGGAACCTGGAGGGCTGACCCTGAGGCTAAAGGGAGATGGCAGTCCTGGGAAGTGAGGACTGGATGGCTGGTCTCAAATGGTTGCAGGGCTGCCATGCAAGAGATGGACTCACTCCCCCCATCCAGGTCATTGTTTTAAAAAAAGTACAACAGGGACTTCCCTGGTAGTCCAGTGGTTGGGACTTCACCTT
Organism: Bos indicus x Bos taurus; assembly: GCF_003369695.1. Taxonomy (NCBI): domain Eukaryota; kingdom Metazoa; phylum Chordata; class Mammalia; order Artiodactyla; family Bovidae; genus Bos; species Bos indicus x Bos taurus. Next base: position 74,448,753 of record NC_040083.1, on the reverse strand, counting down.
CCAAAGCAAAGGGTGCAAGTTCAATCCCTGGTTGGGGAACTAAGATCCCACATGAGTTGCAGCCAAAAAACCAGAACACAAAACAGGAACAATGCTGTAACAAGTTCAATAAAGACTTAAAATATTTATCCACATTAAAAAATATTTTAAAAGGGCAACAGACGGATGGGAGGAAAGAGGGTCTTTATACACACAGAGTACCCACTGTGCACCCGTTTCTGGAGCGTTTGCCCCCTCACTGGGTATCTTGTTGCTCTCTCCCAAGGCAGACGTCACTCCCATTTGGAGGATGAGGAAAAGTGATCAAGTAGCTTGCCCGGGGTCACTGTTGTTAAATGTCAGAGGCAGGACCAGAACTCAGAATTTCCCATTTTAACCCAACAAATGAAGCCCACAGCCCGAGTCTCCCAACTTTGTGCTTTGTCTCCTCACAGCAAGTGATTCCTGTGCTCAGGTGGACACTGCTTTTCTGGTATGGCCCCCAGAATTCTGCTCAGATGAAATCCCACGCATAAATGTCAGTTTCCAGCCTTGCAGTGCCAAAAGGGATACTCGCCTTTTGATATATTAATATTATAATCATGGTGTATAGAATTTTGTCTTTGATGACACATTTAATAAACAGAAAAAAATTGACCATGAAAAGAAAACTCAAGTTTTTTTTATTTTCACCTAGATAGTACAAACCCAGGTCTGACAGTACAGATATTGTCTTCTCATCTAGTACCACTTGAAAACAACCAAAACATCCTCCTGAACAAGCTTCTCCACCTGGCAGCCCCCAATATGCTGCTCTTTGCAACTTCAGTAGACACAACAAATTTGCTTTTTGTACACAGATATCCAAGCCATTAAACATGCTGGTGGTCTCAATCTGTACATTGAAGTGATTGCCTTTCACTTTAGTGAAATTAGATGCCCTGTCAAGTAAACAGGATGCCACCTGTGTGTGAAATGACTTGGGAAAATTAAAAATAGAGGGGAAAATCTTCAGCAGTTAAAATACTAATAAAAAAACACTTTGAGGCACCACTACAAACCTTTTAAACAAGCCAACATAGCTGGAGAAAATAATACAATCTTATGTTTATGGACTGGAAATAAAACTAGTACAATTGCCAGTTGATTCAGAACCAGCTTCCTGAAGAATAAGCTAGTTGAATAGAAAACAACTCATGAAGGGCAGAAGACCTAGACAGAAATTCCTCCAGAGAAGACAACAGGAACATGAAGAGATGCTCAACATCACTAATTATTAGAGGATGCAAATAAAAACTACAATAAGGCATCACCTGACACTGGTCAGAATGCTGCTGCTGCTGCTAAGTTGCTTCAGTCGTGTCCAACTTTGTGCGACCCCACAGACGGCAGCCCACCAGGCTCCCCCGTACCTGGGATTCTCCAGGCAAGAACACTGGAGTGGGTTGCCATTTCCTTCTCCAATGCATGAAAGTGAAAAGTGAAAGTGAAGTCGCTCAGTCGTGTCCGACTCTTAGCGACCCCATGGACTGTAGCCCACCAGGCTGCTCTATCCATGGGATTTTCCAGGCAAGAGTACTGGAGTGGGGTGCCATTGCCTTCTCCGCTGGTCAGAATGGCTAGCATCAAAAAGTCTATCAAAAATAATTTATGCTGGAGAGGGTGTGGAGAAAAGGGAACCCTCCTACACTGTTGGTGGGAATGTAAATTGGTGCAGCCACTATGGAGAACAGTATGGAGATTCCTTAAAAAACTAAAAATAGAGCCACCATATGATCTAGCAATCCCACTCCCAGGTATATATCCAGAGAAGACGAAAACTATAATTCGAAAAGACACATGTGCCCCAGTGTTCATAGCAACATTATTTACAAAAACCAAGATGTGGAAGCAACCTAAGTGTCCACTGACAGATGAATGGGTAAAAAAGATGTGGTGTATACATATATATATATAATGGAATATTATGTAGCCATAAAAAAGAATGAAATACTGCCATTTGCAGCAACATGGATAGACCTAGAAGTTATCATACTAAGTGAGACAAACACAAATATATGACATCATTTATATGTGTAATCTAAAAAATAATACAAATAAACTTATTTATAAAACAGAAACAGACTCACAGACGTAGAAAACAAACTTATGGCTACCAGAGGGGAAAGGGGGAGAGAGAGGGATAAGTCAGGAGTTTGGGATTAACAGAACAACCTTACTATATATATATATGTATATGCTGCTGCTGCTGCTGCTAAGTCACTTCAGTCGTGCCTGACTCTGTGCGACCCCAGAGACGGCATCCCACCAGGCTCCCCCGTCCCTGGGATTCTCCAGGCAAGAACATGAGTGGGTTGCCATTTCCTTCTCCAATGCATGAAAGAGAAAAGTGAAAGTGAAGTCGCTCAGTCGTATCTGACTCATAGCAACCCCATGGACTGCAGCCTACCAGGCTCCTCCGTCCATGGGATTTTCCTGGCAGGAGTACTGGAGTGGGGTGCCATTGCCTTCTCTGACATATGTATACACACACACACACACACATATATATAAAATAAACAACAAGGATTTACTGTATAGCCAGGGAACTATATTCAACATCCTGTAATAATCTCTAATGGAAAAGGATCTGAAGAAAATACACAATATACACACACACACACATATGTATAACTGAGTCATTTTGCTGTATACCAGAAACAAATACAACATTGTGAATCAACTATACTTCAAAAACAAAAACAAAACAAGTAACTGACATAGGTTGACATTGCTGTTCAACTTTGGGAAATGCACACCCCACATATCTAAAGAGGAAGCAAGGTCATGTGCACAGAAATGTTCATAACTATAATATTTATAATAGAGTAAAAGTGAAATCAGAACAAAATGTTCAGGGAAATGCTGAAGGGGAATTCTATCTAGGCAATATCCATAATGATAAACCCCATTTAAAAACATGAACAGTGGTAATTCATGAAAATACTGGGTTGGCCAAAAAGTCTGTTTCCATACAACATCGTATGGAAAAACTTGAATGAATTTTGACCAACCTAGTATTTATATTAAAAATGTTAAGTGACAAGGAATGGGGCTTATGTACAGATTGTAACTATGTAAAAATACATTCTGAATTACATACAGTAAGGACTGACGCTAAAGCTGAAACTCCAGTACTTTGGCCACCTCATGCGAAGAGTTGACTCATTGGAAAAGACTCTGATGCTGGGAGGGATTGGGGGCAGGAGGAGAAGGGGACAACAGAGGATGAGATGGCTGGGTGGCATCACTGACTGGATGGCCATGAGGTTGAGTGAACTATGGGAGTTGGTGATGGACAAGGAGGCCTGGCGTGCTGCAATTCACGGGGTTGCAAAGAGTCAGACATGATTGAGCAACTGAACTGAACTGAACTGAAAAGAGGTTAAGATCTTTTGTTGTTAGGTTGCCTTCCCAGGTAGCTCAGTGGTAAAGAATCCGCCTGCCAATGCAAGAGACATGGGATTCTTGGGTTTGATCTCTGGGTTGGGAAGATCTCCTGAAGGAGGGCATGGCAACCCACAATAGTATTCTTGCTTGGGAAATACCATGGACAGAGAAACCTGGTGGGCTATAGTCCATGGGGTCGCAAAGAGTTGGACACGACTGAGAATGCACACACTGTCTGTCTCTCTGGTTAAATATAAGCAAATATTAAGTGGCTCCCACAAGGCTAGAAGCTGGCCCTGTTTCTCCTTCCGACCTCCAGCTCCCCTTCTGATGGTCTGACTTTCTTATTTTCTGTGCTCTCCACATAGCCCAGAATGGCAAATCCTCCATTTGCCAATCCAGAGCTTGACTAGAGAGCAAACAGACCCCATATGTAGATAACAGCATCCCACTCAAAGCAGGAATTGGGGTGAAAAGGCAGAGAGGGAGCTCAATAAAAGCTACCAAGAGAACCTGGAGCTACAGAAAGTTACCCTCAGGCCAAGACAGTCCTCCAGTAGACCAGAGCACATGGCAAGGCCTGGTGGGGGGCTCTTTGCCACAGGTCTCCAGCCTGAGCCCACGTTCCCTTCCTTCTCCCCTGCACACTCGTGGAAGGCTCACTTCTGAGAACTGGCAGCAGTTCACACAAAGACTGTTCAGCCCTAACAACAAATTGAGAAGGTAGGTACTGTTATCACCCACCTCATGGATGGGACAGCTGAGGCTGAGCAAAGTGACTTCCCGAAAGTCACAGAGGAGGCAGAGACCAGATGGGATTCCCACATTGTCTTGAGGGCTCTGAGTGTGGGCTCTTGACTGCCACACCTGCAGTAACTGTGTCTGGGATGACTTGGGGAGGGGGCCTCAGCATACAGACAACACCAGGGTAATTCCCTTTGGGGTTCTGAATTCTAATGGTGAAAACAGTGGACTATTTGCCCTGATACATAACACCTAACAGCACTTGGACTCTGCCTTCTTCAGCTGGCTGTGAGCTCATGTGCTAATACATGTATGGATAAAGATTCTCTCCTTGACCAAACTTTAGTCTGGCCCCTCTGAGCCCCTCTGCTCTATTAGGCCTGGATATCAGCTTCTGTTCTTGTCTTTGTAGAGTCCAGATTTTAGTAAGAATCTCACTAAGCAGGTTTAGTCAGAATTCCCTACTTTCTATAGCTCCCTACTCCCACCCCCAAAGTAACATCTGATCACTGTAGTGTGCCTTCAGTAAGAATCCTGTTAGGTTAACTTAGAAAAGAAATACCCTGTCCTCTTACTCTGTCTATCCACTGACCCCCATCCCCCACTGTGGTTCTTGGCAATAATTTCCTCTTTCCCTTGTTTTGTTTCAATTTCTTTCCCCTATTGCAAAAACCCACTGTAGTAGTTCCCTTGAATAAGGTCTGCAATGGCACCCCACTTCAGTACTCCTGCCTGGAAAATCCCACGGATGGAGGAGCCTGGAAGGCTGCAGTCCATGGGGTCGCTGAGGGTCGGACACAACTGAGCAACTTCACTTTGACTTTTCACTTTCATGCATTGGAGAAGGAAATGGCAACCCACTTCAGTGTTCTTGCCTGGAGAATCCCAGGGACGGGGGAGCCTGGTGGGCTGCCGTCTATGGGGTCACACAGAGTCGGACACGACTGAATTGACTTAGCAGTACTTAGCAGTACCATTCTTTAGCGAGCCTCTGAACATTAATAGTTTTGCTTTAACAATTTACAAGTGTAAATATCCCAAAGCATGGTGGCTCAGTGGCAAAGAACCCACCTGCCAATGCAGGAGACTCGGGTTTGATCCCTGGGTCGGGAAGATCCTCTGGAGAAGGAAATGGCAGACCACTGCAGCAAATTTACCTGGGAAATCCCATGGACAGAGAAGCCTGGCGGGCTACAGTCCATGGGGTCGCAAACAGTCGGACACGACTGAGCAACTAAAGGACAAGAAGTCTCATCTTAGTTTCCATGACTGGGCCCTCTGAACTGGGGCCCAGTCATCTACTTTTTAAATCACATCCTAGGTGATTCTGATACATAACACTAAGGGTGCAGAATGGCTGGTTTGGCCTTTGTCTCCCTGCTGAGCACTTAGTTTCAGAGAGACTAAAATCTGAGAACTCTTGGCTGAACCCCAGGTCTCCCCATTCCCAGGCTACAGGCTCCCACTAGCAGGGTGGTGTCTGATAAACACTTGATGCAGACAGGTCTCAGTGAGTTATGATTCTTAAGTGTGGGACCTTCCTGGCTGTCATCGAGACTGAGTGCAAAGCACAGTATTGGTTTCTATTTCAGTTTCTTGTTGTTACCCAAGCCTATTATTGGGAAATGGACTGAGCGACAAGAGACAGGTGGCTTCAGTTATTTAGAGCTCAGAAAAATCAGAAAATTTGGGGGAACTCTGGTCTTTGAAAACTCTAGCCACTCTAGTTCCAAGGGAGGGAAACCCTCAGTGTAGTGGCAAGAAATCCCCCAGCTTATACCCCTTCTCTCACTATCTTCTCAACTACTTCTCAAAGTGTGATAGGATATTTTTTTCCTCCCCTGGTTAGAAAAATAAAACAAAATACAAAGGGAAAACCCAAGCCAAAATTCCCTGAGCCCAAAAGGTAGCAAAATTACTGTTAGCCTTTTACAAGGGCTATGCAAGGAAAAGGTCTCATGTACCCAAAGGCAGGCATACAAATGATGCCAGGTGGCCAGGCTAGGATGGGGAAGAACTGACCCTTAGGGACTCAAGTTTGAGTCATGATTTGAGTAGGAGGCCCTGAGAATGGGGGTTTATGGGCAGAAAGCTCAGCAATGTGCCATCAAAAAAAAAAAAAAGAAAGAAAGGAAAGAAGGAAAAATGAAAGAGAAAGAAAGAAGGAGCCTGGTATTTCTCCATAGTTTTGTCTTTCTCACCCAGGTATAAAATTTCACTCATACATTACTTTCCATCTGTTCTAAAAAGTATTTAATAAAGAGACTACTTAGGCATATACAATTAAAGTAATATTAAAAAAAAACTCCAAAGATTCGATGCATATTCATTACACAAATATATATGCTCCCATGGTTACAACCAGCTGCATGCAGAAAAGGAGACAGAGAAATTAAAATGGTTGTGGTAAAGAGGTGAGTAAGCATTCTCTTTTAATGCGTTTGATTTCAGTGACACATATTTCTCAAGAATCATTTGGGCTACCTCCCGAGGCATAGTGGACCCCAGCCCAGGCGTTTGTGTTCCCTAGAGACCAGGTAGGGGTCAGAACCTTGGGGTCTGGTTCTATAAAAGTCATGAGTCTAGCTCCCCACATGTCAGATGTAAGTCTATGTTTGGCATAACGGTTCTTGGCCCTTTCTTCCTTTAGTTGGTCTTTCACTGAGGTTTCTGAAAGCACACAGGAAGTCAGAAAAAAGAATAGCAACCCCACTCCTCCACAGCTTCACCACAGATGAGAGGCAGTGGGGGGTGGGGTGCAGAGCACAGCAGATCCCAGAAAGGGCCCCGTGTCAGAGGAGGGGCGTGGGGACTGGTGGGCCCTCCGTGCCCCACCGGGCAGGGATGGGAGACGGCAGAAATAGGTGGGAGGGTAGCAGCAGGCAGGGGTTACGTCCACAGCCAGGTCTTGTAGGGTCTCCAGAGGAACCCAGCTCTGGTACCTCCCTCCTTCTGTTGGCTGAGAATTTTCTGGGTACCTCACATACACCCACAAAAGCTATAGCATGTGAATTCTTTTGAATCCCATCTAACTTAAATGCCAAAGAAATGCTTGGTTAACTATGCCAAGTCACCTTACCTGCTGGGACCTCAATTTTTTCATCTAAAAAGTGAGGGTAAGAGGAAGATTTTTTCTAACAAAGTCTAGAGCATGAACATTTCACTTTAAAAGGGGTTCCTGGGGTGGCTCAGCTCATTGTTTGGCTGAAAATGCTTCCATTTTTGCAACCCCCGACCTAAGTCCTTTTCAATGGCCCTGAGTTCCAGGCTAGAACTGCTGGACTAGGTTAGATGCCTCTCAAAGGGCCCTCTTAGATGGAAAAGTCTGGAAGCTGAGGTCATTAGCCCCAAGGAGAGACCCTGGGTCATTGAAACAAGGGCAGGGAGGGGTAAGTCATGAGTACAAAAAGAAAAGGAATGATTTGGGATATTGATGAGGGAGAAAACATAATGACTCTGATTATAAACTCATTGGTGGTGAGAACCAGAGCTGAAGGGGCTCATAAATGATATATTTTTACCTCTTCTGTCTTATTTTTACCTCACCAGTAGGTGAGGAAACTGAGGTCGGAGATGTCAAGTGACCTTCCCAAAGACACAGAGCTGAAATCTTGATGTGAGGGAGCAGAGCAGGGGCCCTTTGATGTGTCAGCCACAGAACTTGGGGGGCCTGAGTCTTTGTCAGGAGGTGCATCTCACCAAAAGGGAATCCCCTGTGGGTGCTAGAGTCCAGGCGACCCTATAGGGACTGACTATGTAGGTGATGCCAGCCAGGAACAGGGTTAAACAGAGGAGGACTCTGCCTTCTAGAACCTTCTATATCTCCCTCTAACACTTCTGTGGTCTTTACCTTGCCCTGCCCATCATGGACAGCCCTCTTGGGAGAGCTTTCTTGCTGCCCAGAAAGGAAGTCTACATTTCAATGGCGAGCTAAGCTAGAAACGGGGCTTTCCCAACGACTTAGCGGTAAAGAATGTCCCTGCAATGCAGGAGACGCAGGAGACACGGGTTTGATCCCTGGCTCAGGAAGATCCCCTGGAGAAGGAAATGGCAACCCATTCCAGTTTTCTTGCCTGGAGAATTCCATGGACAGAGGAGCCTGGTGAGTTACGGTCCATGGGGTCGCAAAGAACTGGACACGACTGAGTGACTAACACTTTCACACTTTCAAACTAGAAACACTCCCCCCTCACACAAGTAGTCGAAAGTAACAGTCCACAGAGCAATTGTCCTTCTCCTTCTTCCTCTCTCTGGAGGTGGTCCTGATTCCTTTACAGAGGAAGAGACATTGGCTTAGAAAAGTTAAGGTCCATGCTCAGCTGGAAACAGAACTGAAGCCTCCCAATCAACAGCCGAAGGAGGCCTTCTGGGAGAACAAAGTTCATATCATGCTGGAAGAAGCACATGTTTGGAGGTCTGTCCTGGTTCAGGGCACTCATCTGGGACAAATTCTGTTACCTCTCGGCATCTCAGTGTGCTCACCCACAAAATTTAGGTATGTTAAAATACTATCTTCCCTAGAACTGCTATGAAGGGGAATGAAAAAAACTGTATATAAAAGCATTTCAGAGGGGCTTCTCTGGCAGCCCAGTGGTGAAGAGTCTGTCTTGGTATGCAGGGGACATAGATTCCATCCCTGATCTGGGAAGATCCCTCACTGATGCAGAACAAATAAGCCCGTGCACCACAACTACAGAAATTCAGACGCTCTGGAGTCTGTGCTCCACAACAAGAGAAGCCATCGCGACGAGAAACCTGCACACAGCAACTAAAGAGTAGTCCTGCTGTCTCCAACTAGAGAAAGCCTGTGGGTAGCAACGAAGACCAGCACAGCCAAAAATAAATACATAAATAAAATGAGTGAAGGACAGGAAGCTGGCGTGCTATAGTCCATGGGGTCGCAAAGAGTCAGACATGACTTAGCAACTAAACATTACAACAATATTAAAAAAAAAAAAAGCATTGGGGAAACACTAAATCCTTGAGCTTTGGTCATAATCATACCTAATCCACAATCCCTGGGTTCCTTCAAGCATCTGCACAAACATTTCCGTGACAAAGACTCATTCCTGTCAAAGAAACTCATTTGTCCCATGTTGGGGCCAATTTCAGTACTAGAGAGGTTTTTCCTGTGATATGTTAAAGGCACTTTTCTGTATCAGTAAGTGCTGGACCTGCCTCGGGAGCTGCTAATCATGAGCTCTGCCCCTTCACCTATCCTTGGCACAGCCAGTCCTGGTTCCAAACACAAGGCTGCAGGGAAACAGCGGGGTTTGCAGGACTCTCGGCTCATTCCATACCAGAACCACCTGCTGCACATACACATCTTAATGCCAAGAAACCCATAGAAATCATATGGATGAGCTATGCCAGCACCAGTGTGATGGTAACTGGACACCTCCAGAGACCACTCAGCCTGCAGACTTGCCTGGCCTGAGCCTGCCCTAGGTCCCAGGTCTTTGGATCTAGACTTAGGTTCTTAGGACTTAAGAGCTGTATATGTGTTGGCTCAGATGGAAAAGAATCTGTGTACAAAGAAGGAGACGTGGGCTCGATCCCTGGGTCAGGAAGATCCCCTGGAGGAGGAAATTGCAACTCATTCCAATTTTCTTGCCTGGAGAATTCCATGGACAAAGAAGCTGGGTGGGCTACAGTCCACGGGGTTACAAAGACTCAGACATGACTGAGCGACTAACTCTTCACTTCACTTCATGGGTTTTGAAGGGCTTCCCTGGTGACTCAGCAGTAAAGAATCTGCCTGCCAATGCAGGAGACATGGGTTTGATCCCAGGGTCGGGAAAATCCCCTGGAGGAGAGAATGGCAGCCCACTCCAGTATTCTTGCCTGGAAAATTCCATGGACAGAGGAGACTGGCGGGCTACAGTCCATGGGATCACAAAGAGTGGGACATGGCTGAGCGACTAAACAACCACAGACTTTGAAGACCAGATCTTCCCCATGGCCTTGTAGTCACCGATGTGGCTCCTGGGGACATTCAGTCCACTCTGAGCACTGGTCCCTGCTCATCCTCGAGCTGGGGTGGCAACCACACCTGCCCCCTTTAGTCCCCATAGCACCTGTTGAGCAGACTCACCTCCCACTCGTTGTGCTATTCTCAGCTGTCAACATCGCCATCACCACCACCATCGTTTGTCAAGTGTCTAATTGCACATGGCCATGTGCCAGGTGAGGGGGAATAAAGAACCCAGAGCACGGGCTGCCCCACATGCCATTGCAGCCCACAGTCCTTCTGAGGGCAAACAGCTGGTATGGGCAGAATGCTGAGCCTGATGTGGATGGACACAGTGCACTTGTTGTATACACTGGGCTCAGTGGGGAGCCGGGCTAAGTGCATAATGGGGGATGGGATTCGGGTGGGGGGAGGCCCACTATGGGAGAGACGTGTGGGCCAGAGCAGAAATGCAGCCTCAGGAGACAGGGCTATGGGCTTCCTGTGCTGAAGCCCTCCCCACAGGTCCTCAGATGTGACTGCATTTGGAGACTCGGCCTTTAAAGAAGTAATTAGGGAAAAGTGAAGTCAATAGTGGCTCAGTGATAAAGAATCCATCTGCCAGTGCAGGAGATGTGGGTTTGATCCCTGGTCCGGGAAGATCCCGTGGAGAAGGAAATGGCAACCCACTCCAGTCTTCTTGCATGGAGAATTCCATGGACAGAAGAGCCTGGTGGGCTACAGCCCATGGATGTCAAAGAGTCAGACATGACTGAGTTACTAAGAACAGTAGCAGTAGCACAGTAGAACTCAAGGTCTATCAGGCAGAATGAGTGGGTGGGGCAAAGAAAGAGGAAACTTTATTTTAACAGGGAGGATATCAGGCAGCAGGTTGGGAATGACTGGATCACAGTTGATAAGCCTGATGATAGGGAGGGAAATAAGCTGCCCAAGTGAGACACTTGGAGGGCCAACAAAGCTGAGACCAGTGTGGCACCTCCTCCCCCCAGGCTGCATCTGCTTGCAGACCCTGCTTCCAGGTCTTCCTTGTGCCTCTAGGGCAGAGAAGGGGAAATCAGGAGCTTTGCTGCACTACCAGAAACTGCAGTTCCCACCTGCCCTAGGAACCCCAGGGGCTTCCCAGGTTGTTCAGTGGTAAAGAATCCACCTGCCAAGGCAGGAGAAGTGGGTTTGATTTCTGGGTTGGGAAGATCCCCTGGAGAGGGAAATGGCAACCCACTCCAGTATCGTTGCCTGCGAAATCTTATGGACAGAGGAGCCTGGCCGTCTACAGTTCAGGGGGTTGCAAACAACTGGACACAACTTGGCGACTAACAACAACAGGAGCCCCAGATGTTGCTAGCTAGTCCACATTCTCCCACTGTGGGCTTTTATGCATGAGGAATCCATGCCTGCTCCCTCTAGCTCCTTCTAACCACAGAGAGTGACCAAAGGGGCACTGGGTTCCAGGCCCTTCTCTGAAGCGAACCTGAGACTTTGACTGAGTCTGTTTACCTCTTTGGGTCCAGGGTCCCCTCTGAACAAACCAAGAGTAAGGCTGGACTTTTGGGTTACCTCTGGCTCAGAGGTGCTACCTGATTAACAGCACCTCTGGGCTGGAAGGAGACGCAGGCATCACTTGGTCTGGCGCTCCCCTCCTGGTGCACCTGGAGAAACCCATCTCCCCAGCCCCCAGGCACATGGGCTGAGCCTTGTTAATCACCATGTTTCCTGGTTTCTGTGTTTGGTGCTCTGACTCCAGGGGCTGCGCTGACTCTGGAGGGACTGCTCCTCCCTCTGCTAGCAAATTCTTGAGAAGGTGCTTTTCATGTACAAACCTGCCAATCCTGAGTCCCTCAGTTCAGTTCAGTTGCTCAGTCCTGTCCAATTCTTTGTGACCCCATGGACTGCAGCACGCCAGGCTTCTCTGTCCAACACCAACTTTTGGAGTTTATTCAAACTCATGTCCATTGAGTTGGTGATGCCATCCAACCATCTCATCCTCTGTTGTCCCCTTCTCCTCCCGCCTTCAATCTTTCCCTGCATCAGAGTCTTTTCAAATGAGTCAGTTCTTCTCATCAGGTGGCTAAAGTATTGGAGTTTCAGCTTCAGCATCAGTCCTTCCAATGAATATTCAGGGTTGCTTTCCTTTAGGATGGACTGTTTGGATCTCCTTGCAGTCCAAGGGACTCTCAAGAGTCTTCTCCAACACCACAGTTCAAAAGCATCAATTCTTCAGTGCTCAGTTTTCTTTATAGTCCAACTCTCACATCCATACATGACTACTGGAAAAACCATAGCTTTGACTAAATGGACCTTTGTTGGTAAAGTAATGTCTCTGCTTTTTAATATGCTGTCTAGGTTGGTCATAACTTTTCTTCCAAGGAGCAAGCGTCTGTCTTTTAATTTCATGGCTGCAGTTACCACCTGCAGTGATTTTGTAGCCCAAGAAAACAAAGTCTGTCACTGTTTCCATTGTTTCCCCATCTATTTGCCATGAAGTGATGGGACTGGATTCCATGATCTTCATTTTTTGAATGTTCAGTTTTAAACCAACTCTTTCACCCTTCTCTTTCACTTTCATCAAGAGGCTCTTTAGTTCCTCTTTGTTTTCTGCCATAAGGGTAATCTGCATATCTGAGGTTATTGATATTTCTCTCTGCAATCTTGATTCCAGCTTGTGTTTCATCCAGTTCGGCATTTTGCATAATGTACTCTGCATATAATTTAAATAAGCAGGTGAAAATACACAGCCTTGACGTACTCCTTTCCCAATTTGGAACCAGTCCATTGTTCCATGTCAGTTCTAACTGTTGCTTCTTGACCTGTATACAGATTTCTCAGGAGGCAGGTCAGGTGGTCTGGAATTCCCATCTCTTGAAGAATTTTCCACAGTTTGTTATTATCCACTCAGTCAAAGGCTTTGGCATAGTCAATAAAGCAGAAGTAGATGTTTTCCAAGAATCCTCTTGCTTTTTCGATGATCCAATGGATGTTGGCAATTTGATCTCTGGTTCCGCTGCCTTTTCTAAATCCAGCTGAGTCCCTAATCACTCCTAATCACCTTATTTATTGGGTTCTCATACTCTGGTCACTACCTCCCTCTCCTCATCACCCCAGGGCCAGGTATCAGACAACCAGAGACAGTCCCTATGCCCCAGAGTCCTCTGATGTTATTCAGAAAAAAAATCACAGGGAAGGCTCTTCCCCATGTTTCCCCCCCTCATTCCCTCTGCCTCCTGACACAGCCTGGTGCTTCCCCGTGTGGCCCCCTGTGTAGCGTGTTCTTCCTCTTATTCTAGAAACCCATATGTATAAACTTCTTCCTGCATGACATGCATGCTAAGTCACTTGAGCTGTGTCCAACTCTTTGCAACCCTATAGACTGTAGCCCGCCAGGCTCTTCTGTCCACAGGATTCTTCCTGCATGACTGTCATCTCCATGTCTGCACATCTTTCCAGACCTGCTTAAATATAATCCCTGGTTGGGCTTCCCTGACGGCTCAATAGTAAAGGATCTGCCGGCCAGTGCGGGAGTCATGGATTTGAGCTCTGATCCAGGAAGATCCCACATGCTGAGGAGCAACAAAGCCCACATGCCACAACTATTGAGCCTGTGCTCTGGAGCCTGGGAACCATGACTACTGAAGCCTGTGCACCTAAAGTCCATGCTCAGCAATGAGAGAAACCATTGCAATCAGAAGACCACGAACCACCACTCTTTACAATCAGAGAAAGCACATGCAACAATGAAGACCCAGCACAGCCACAAATAAATAACTGAAATTATTAAAAAATAATAATAAGCCCCGATCTCCTCAAAACTGCAATGGCTTAGAACCCTGGGCCTGTATGCAACGCCTTTAGGGTTAAAATCCCCACTAGTCAACCTCCTATTGTCGTAAGAATATTTTCATTGCCTATGTGTACCACCCATGAAGGAGGTTTGGGACTCTTGATACAGTCATCCTCCAGTCTAAAGATCAAATCCCCTCTGTAGTCCCCATGGCCATGGGGCTTTAATGTGTTATGCATTATGCCTTTCTACTTCCAAGGAGCCTTCTTTGCTAGAAAAATCTGCATTATGCTCACCACAAACCTGCCTTTTCATGACTGTTGGTCCCTGATTTGATGCCTGCCCTCTGGGGATGTACCAAACTGGTGCAATCCCAAACTTCCATATGACATCCCTTCAGCTTTTTAAAAAGCAGCTCTTGGTTCCCCTAGAGGCTTTTCTTCTCCCATCTTAACACCCCTAGTTCCCTCACTGTGTCTCATTAGTGGAAAGTCATGTTTTTCATGATTCTGTGACTCTAGAAGTTTCCATCCCAAGGTCCATCTCTGAGTATTGGGCTTGAAGAAGAAGAAAAGACACCCTGACCTTAAAGATGCCTGACTTACATGTGACCACTTCTTCTAGGTTTTCACAAGATTTTGAATGTGAAATCAAATTTTTAAATGTTGCTATGAACTCACAAAACATGGTAGCAGCATGGGGCTGCTGGTCCTCTCCCAGCCACTCGCTTAAGGCCAATTCCCTCCGGATGGCTCGGCTGTTCCCTGGTTGGAGGGAATCTAGAGCTTTCCCACCTCCACCCAAGATCCTTCCCAGTCATAGCACTCTGGAGGGCCTGTGGCCATGGGGCTGCTTTGGATAGAAGCTTGTTAGAGAATCTTGTGAGGAGACCTGGGCAAGATCTTGGTGAGTGCTTTGAACAGTCTTATCCTTGCTTTTCCCTCTGCTCTCACAAGGAAAGGACACAGCCTGCTGTTGGCACAGGCTCTCTGCTAGGGGAAGCGGCGGGTGGTGGTGGGGTGCTGATGTTCAGGTCAGGTGTCTCTGTTCCTATAACAGTGAATAAGTGAAAGTGTTAGTCACTCAGTCATGTCCAACTCTTTGTGACTCCATGGACTATAGCCCACTAGGCTACTTACTCTGTCCACGGAATTCTCCAGGCAAGAATACTGGAGTAGATAGTCATTCCCTTCTCCAGGGGATCTTCCCTACTCAGGAATTGAACCCAGGTCTCCCACATTGCAGAGTGATAGTAATAGACATGAGAGCAGCAGGTCAGGAGTGGGTGATGGAAGCTAAGCCAACAGGTTGGGGGTACCTCACGGCAGGGGGGTGGCAGCCCCAGCTCAGATGTCTAACCTCTACACAATCACTTCTGTTTTTTCATGTGCTCAGTCATGTCTGACTCTTTGTGACCTCATGGACTGTAGCCTGCCAGGTTTATTTGTCCATGGGATTTTCCAGGCAAGAATACAGGAGGGGGTGGCCATTTACTTTTACAGGGCATCTTCCCCTGGCCCAGGGATCAAACCCACATCTCTTGTGTCTCCACATCTCCTGTGTATTGCGGGTGGATTCTTCATGCACTGAGCCAGTGAGGAAGCCTTCTGTTTTTTTGTTTTTTTTTTATAAGAAGCTAGAAATTCAGACTTTTAATGAGAACTCTTCAAGATGTTGGCACAAACTTATAAAGTACAGCATAAACCATCAACAATACATCTTTGGATTGGACAGAGCTCCAGGACATCTAGTTTGCATCCTGTCCTGACCTCAGCCAGGGTTACCCTTCCCTTCAGGATAGGGTGGTCACTCAGTGATTCCTCAAGGACTTGCTCAGCTAAAACATCCTCCAGCCATGGGTCCTGGGGCTGGTTGATTGTGATGTGTCAATTTGACTGGGGTGCCCAGATATTTCATCAAAGATTATTCTGCATATTTCTGTAGGAGTATTTTGGATTAAGGTTAACATTTGAATTCCCTGGAGAAGGAAATGGAAACCCACTCCAGTATTCTTGCCTGGAAAATTCCAAGGACAGAGGAACATGGTGGGCTATAGTCCATGGGTTTGCAAAGAGTCAGCCATGACTGAGCATATCAGCACATAACATTTGAATTGGTAAACCAAATAAAGCAGATTTCCCTCCCTAATGCAGGTGGGCCTCATCCAATCAGATGAAGGCCTAACAGGTTTAAAAAAAAAATGCTGAACTTCCCCCAAATAAGAGAGAATTCTTCCTGTCTTATGGCCTTGGAAGTAGGACATTGGATTTTTCCTGTCTTTTGATTTTGAACTAAAATACTGTCTCCTTCTGAGTATTGAGGCTGCTGGCTCCAACTATACCACTGTCTCTCCTGGGTTTCCAGATTGGGACTTCAGATCTTGGGATTTGTCAACCTCCATAATCACATAAACCAATGTCTTATAATAAATCTCTTTATACATTCACATATACATGCAAACCACTCAAGTATTATTGCCTGGAAAATTCCATGGATAGAAGAGCCTGGCAGACTATAGTCCAGGGGTTTGCAGACTTGAACATGACTCAGCGCATAGCATGTATATACACACACACACATATATGCATCATATATATGAGATACATATATATTACTATATGTATACCCGTCTCCTACTGTTTCTGTTTCTCTGGGAAACCCTGACTAATAGTCTTTCCTTAACCAAAAGAGAACTATAAGTCCGAAGAAGCTATATATTTTACTGAATGAAAACATCATTTCTGATTCTCTGCCTGGCCATTTACACCATATTTTTAGTGTTAGATGTAAGAAATATAATAACAGTAACAACTACCATTTATCAAGCACTTTTGTGCACCATGCATGACGATAGGGGACATGCACATACACATATATACACACACATCCATACACGTGTACTTTCTTAATCTGAACATCACCTAGTCCTTTATTGGAATACATGAGTATCAAGAGGACAAGAGCCATATCAATCCTTCCCACCAATGATGCTCGTGCCTGGCAAGTACTTACCAAGAAGGGGGTGGTCAATAAATTATGCATTGAATTAAATGTTCTTAAAAAGAGATACAGTTAATATCCTCATGTTACAAGTGGGGAAATGGAATCTCAGAGATGTTAATACCCAGGGTCACAAGACTAAGGAATGGTGGAGCTGAGACAACCCCAAGATCACTTGAGTTAGCATCCCACATTCCTGACCCTCTGCCCTCTTCCCAGTGAAGATGGAAGAGCCTGGAGTCAGGGTGGTGGTCTCCAGTGCCTGACCTTGACATTCATGCCTACCTCTCTCTCAGCCAATGTGGATGCTTGGCGTGAGAGCCTTCACAGCTCAGCACCCCTCACCCGCCTGCACACTGATAGCCCTGCTACCAAGCTGTCCACTGAGGTTTCGAAAGACTAATTTGAGCATCTAACCACAGTTTCATCTTTAAAAATAAGACAAAAGCAAGACAGGAAACTGGCTGCAGAGGTCTTTGTTCACCTCCTTTTTTCAGAACTGCCTCAGGGAACAGAGGAGACTGAGCAGGCAGACGCCCAGGCTGAGAGGCCAGATCATAGAGTGACTGAGGGGAGGCTGACCACTCTTGGCTCTGGCAGGGAAGAAGGCTTTGAGGAAATGTGCACAATTTCTAGAAACTATCCCATCCTTACATTTGGCCTCTGTAACCCAACGTGGGTCAAGCTGCACAGCAAGCTGGCAGATAAACAGTGGGTGGTGAGTGCAGTTAGGTGAATGGCAAAACACAGCAAGCACAGGAAAGAGGCAGGAGGGGGATGAGAAGGAGGAGCTCCAGATGGACCACAGAGAGATGGGAGGTTTACCAAATCATGGATGCCCATGGGACCCATCTGGAGTAGAAGGCACAGCAAAGGATGACTAAGAACTTGGTCTGGAATGTGGCCGCATACACTAGTCTCTTCATTTGCTTCTTAATGACCAACCCCTTCCACCAGCATGTCTCTGGAAAGCATCATTGTCTGGATCCCTCCAGGGGCCATTTCAGTCCCTAAGTACCCTGGGTATGCCACTTTTGCTTTATCTAGAACAAACAACAGTCTGGTTTCTCCTTCTGTCCCAGAAGCAATGAGCTCTCGTTTCAATGATTGCGATACAACACAGCCAGGACTTCCTTGGTGGTCCAGTGGTTAAGACTTTGCCTTCCAGCGCAGGGAGTACAGGGGGCTTCCCAGGTGGTACTAGTGGTAAAGAAAGTGAAGTTGCTCAGTCATGTCTGACTCTTTGCGACCCCATGGACAGTAGCCTACCAGACTTCGCTGTCCATGGGATTTCCTAGGCAAGAATACTGGAGTGGGTTGCCATTTCCTTCTCCAGGGGATCTTCCTGACTCAGGGATCAAACCCGGGTCTCCCACATTGTAGGCAGACACTTTACCCTCTGAGCCACCAGGGAAGCAGTGGTAAAGAAGCTGCCTGCCAATGCAGGAGACATAAGAGACCTGACTTCGATCCATGAGTCAGGAAGATCCCTGGGAGGTGGGCATGGCAACCCACTTCAATATTCTTGCCTGGAGAATCCCCATGGACAGAGGAGCTTGGCTAACTACAGTCCATGTGGTTGCATAGAATCTGACATGACTAAAGCGACTTAGCACCCATGCATGCAAGGAGTACAGGTTTGATCCCTGGTTGAGGAGCTAAGATCCCATATGCCTCACAGCCAAAAAAACCAAAACATAAACCAAAGCAATATTGTAACAAATTCAATAAAAGACAAACAAAACAAAACAAAAAAACCCACACCCATTCTGAAAACAAAATAGGAGGGTCTGAGGACAACTGCAAGTCAGGGTGTTACAGTTCCTACCTTAATTCTTGGCACAGGACATCCCAGCAAGACATTAGTTGCTTATCTAAGCAGGAGGGACTGAGCCAGTTCTTAACAGTCTATGACTCAAGTCCTTAGTATATGAACCCTTGTATCACTTGACATTGGGTTCTTTGTAGGCCCAGGAACCCCAGGCCTAGCACAGGCTGGCTATAGCAGGGACCCATCCATGACTGGGAGGGGATTCTGTGATTACCAGATGGTTGAAGGAGGGCTACAGGGCAGGGAGGGAGGTGGAAGGATTTTAGGGGAAGACCTGTAAAAAGAGGAAAGTGAAGTCTAGAAAACATTGGGAGGAGTGAGGGCATAAAGAGGAGATGATATTCCTTTCTTCTTTTATCTCAATATCACAGCTCTGTTTATTCTGAGAAGCAACCAGCTGCAGCTCCAAAATAGATATGCCAAGAAACGCCTCTAATGACAAAATGTTTCTGCGGGAACCAAGGTTAGAACAGCTCTTTTCAAGCAATGGGAGCAGGAAGAGCCTAGAAGGGGACACTGACGGCTTCCCTCTTGTCCCTTCCAGTCCAGGGCAGTTGTGGTTCTTCCCAGAGTCCCCAGGGCTTGGAGCTGGACATGGCTCTGCCATCACTCGCAGGCCTGGGTAACAGTGATCAACCCTTCCTCATGAGGGCTCCCATGGCAGGGTGTGACAGATGGCTTTCCTCTCCCTGGACCTGAATGTCCTTTCCCAGCAGCTTTCCTGAGCTCAGGAGAGATAATGAGATGACCCAACAGAACCAGAGAGTTTGTTAACAGTGTGTTGGTACATGTACATGAAGAAAACAATGCACAGGAGGGAGTCCAACAGGCCAGGCAGACTTTTCTCAAGACTACTGCAGCAGGGGAGAGAGAATGAGTTCATCTCAATACAACAGAAGCAGCTGGGGGCTTACAGCAAACAGGCAGGAGAGGGAATTAGTGGATGGAAAATGACTAAGAGGAACTTGGTTAGGTGTCAAGGGTGGGGATATTCCAGCACTGAACTTGTCAGGCCCAGGATGGGGCCCCATTGAGAGGAGGGCTCCTGACTCAAGTTCAGTCAAGGACAGGGTCCTTGCCAGCAGGATGGAAGTAGAGAGTAGTTTTGGGATGAAAAGCTGCTGCCTCCTTTCTTTCCTTCTTCAGAAACAAAGCAGAATGAGCATCAGCTCTCCTAAGGGCCACAGGACGGTCATCCACTCATCCTGGGGCAGAGTGAAAGGACAGTTCTCACTACCTGGAACTGGTCACATGGGCAGTGTGGGCCATTCCCCACACAGAACAGCCCAGCCTAGGCCTGACTCCACTGAATCTTGATTCATGGGGCCTTCCTGGTCCCTGGCTCTGGACCTTTCTATTAACTGCCCAGAATGCAAGGTCTCCTTCTGCACCCCCAGTGCCCCAAGATGGTCCCTCAGGGAGGACTGGGCTGCCCCAAAGCCAATAGGGCCACTGGCTCAGGCTTCACAGGACAAAGGGCCTCTGTCATGATTTCTCAGTGAGTCTATTCACAAAGTCACCATGTATCTGTGTGTGTGTGTCTTGTATGTAAAACTATTAGTTGATGAAAGTAAACATTTAAACCACATCATGATATCCCTTGCCCTTCTTTGATAGTTGTGCTTTTTTAATGCAGAGAGCTTCCAAAAATGGAAGTAGTTCAGACTTCTCTAGAACCCGAGAGGCCCCATCATCAGGGAACTTTTACTTTTTGAAATTGAAGATTCGAATGCCAGGTAAGCCAGAGAATAGTCTCTCACCCTCTCCCTTCCCACCTTCTCTCCTCCACTTCCCTTGCTGCTTATCACTCCCCTCTGCCCAGCACCCACCCCACTCCCACCCTACAGCCCTCACACACTGACCCATAAGCACAAACACCCCAGAAAAACATGAGCTGGAGCCCTGAGCTGTTCTCTCGTGGAGTCTGTTCTACTGCCTCCCTGGGGGATAGAGGCTCTGTCGTGAGCAATTTGCATACTGTGCAGTCTGACCAGACGAGCACAGGAGCTCTGCTCAGGCGGTACGTCCCTGGCGGGGGGTGGGGGGGGTGGGGGGGAAGCAGGGAGGGGAAGGTTAGGTAGCAAGGGGTACAAGGAAGAGGCTGCAGGTCTCTACCCTCCCCTGATGCCACTCTGATCTTGGTCTGGGACAGACTCTGCACCATTCAAGGCAGATGCTGATTGGGCAGCTGAAAGACCTCCTGCACTGAATGAGGCACCCACATCTTTAGAAGCTGGTTTTGCCTGGACAGACTGTGCCGTTTACATGGGAAACAAACTGGGTTATTGGAAAATCTACAGCGCCACAAGAGGGAGGGGTGGGAATTAGTCCAAAGTCTGAAATAAGTCTGAAGCCTACAGGGACACGGTAGGGTGGCTGAGCAGTCAGGTGGAGGCTGGCAAGTCTGAGATCAGGGTGACAGTGTCCTCTTCTGGGTGGGCTGACAGGTTTCTCACTCTGTCCTCACATGGGAAAAGAGGCTAAGGAAACTAGGAGGGGGGTCTCATTTATATGGGCACTAATCCCGTTCATGAGGGCTCCACCCTCATGACCTCATCACCTCCCAAAGGCCCCACCTCCTAAGATCATCACCTGAGGGGGTTACAGACTTGAACACATGGATTTGTGTGTAGTGGCAGGGTGGGGTGGGGTCACATATTCAGATCACATCAGATGGAGGGATTGAGGAGATGGGAGTGCCCAGGGGGTACCTGTCCTCAGGGAGGTTGAACTAATTCTGGAGTCCCCTAAGATTTTCTAGAATGTGCTTGCTTTCCCTGAGACTCAAGTCCCTAGCCTGATTTGCCTGTTGGGTTTCAGATTTCCTGTTGAGCACAGGAAGTGGAATGTCAGGTGGGTTACTGTCCTATTTGAGAAAGAGGCTGAGCAAAGGAGAGGGTGCTGGTAGGACTTCTGGCTGGAGGTCTTGTATTTCTGGGGTAACGCCAATGGGAAACATTATAACATGAGATCTGATGAGTGTTCTGAGTCCTTCTCTCAGGACCGCCCAGTCTGCAGCCCCTCATGACCTTACCTCACATCTGAACCCTCCCAGGGTCTGTTTTGTGGTCAGGAAGGTACATTTCCAACAACTATCCCCAACAGTACCCATCACTTGGGCCCCCTTCAGGATCTCTGGTTCTCAGATATGTGCCTCTTGCTTGCTGAGAGGGGGCCAGGTTATTAGTAATATATTATTATTACATTATTTGGGTTATAGTATTCCCAGGTGGTGCTAGTGATAAAGAACCCGCCTGCAAATGCAGGAGACATAGAGATACAGGTTCGATCTCTGGGTCAGGAAGATGCCCTGGAGGAGGGCATGGCAACCCACTCCAGTATTCTTGCCTGGAGAATCCCATGGACAGAGGAGCCTGGTGGGCTATGGTCCATAGGGTCACACAGAGTCAGACACCACTGAAGCGACTTAGCACACACATGCATGAACACAACTATAGTTATAAGGTTAATAAAATAACCTTAAAATAATAACATATATCGGGTATTTTTAATACACCAGTGACATAAATATTAACTTAATTCTCAAAATGAAGCAAAGAGGTCAATACTATTATTCTCCTGCCATGTTACTTGCGGAGAATAGAGAGGTTAAATGATTTTCCCAGGGTCATGGAGCTTGGAAGCTGCAGATCTGGCTCCCACTTCCTTCACAGTATATCACACATCTCTCAAGGAAACATACAGGACTTTGTCACAAAGTGGAGGAGAACAGCCACGGCAATGGCAGGTCCCTGTTCTTGCTAACTTGTTTCTTTTCCCATAGAAAGTGTGTATGGCGCTCTGCCAAGGTCAAGCCCTGTGTACAGCTGCTTTCCCAGGGTCTCTATCTGCATCCCTTCAGTCTGAGGCTGGACCTCAGGCCCTGTGATTACAATCAAATCCATGAGCGGGCTGACAGAAGAGGGATGACAAAGGCAAATGACTCGCCATGTGGGAACTTAGAGCCAAGCTAGGCAGACAGGCAGGCGTGTCCATAGATTAACTCCACGTGGCAAAGTGTCCTATGTGCTGGCAGAGGAGCATAGATCCAGTTATACCCGCGAGCAAGGAAACAGGAGTTAACTTCACCTGAGGAGGCGCGGCATTGGGAGGTGGGAGTGGTGAGGTTTGTAATCAAAGTTTGTAAAACAAAGGAGATGGGCAGGTAAGGTTGTCAGCAAAGCCTAGAATAAATGTGGGCAAAACCACAGCAAAGGGAAGTCTTGCTGTGGATTCAGTCCAAGTGCCAAGGTTTATAAAGGTGATTCTACGCCCAACTATGCGTAAGGTGGATTTGCAGGGAAAGACTCTGGAGCCTGATAGGTTGATTTACGCAAGAAGCACGGGAGTCTCGGCTAGGATAGGAGGTAGCAGTAAGGGATGGATAAAGGGAGGTGTCCGCAGAGAAGCTGCAGGCATCAGTAGTGGTTTGGAAGAGGCCCTGGTGTTGCCTACTACAACCTCCAGTTGCTGGCAGCCTGGTGAGGCTCTTTGTCAAGTCAGAGGAGGAGAAGCTTGGGTTGAACAGTTCTGTTGGGGGCTGGGGCCACCCAAGAGTGGGTAGAGAAAATATGAGGGTCAAGCATGCTTGCTTAACAACAGCTCAAGACTTCACAGGCCCAATTCTGTCACCCAAGGCTCCTGTTGACAAAGTCCATTTCAAATTCCATCTCTGTTATGAAGCTTTTCCTCCTGTCCTTCAATACGCTGACCTCTTAGGCCCAGTGAGGTGCACCTGGCTTATTGTGAACACGCAATGTTCATTTCTGGGACCACAGCTTTCTCATAAGCTAGAAATAGTACCTTATACTCTTCCTCCCCCCACCCCTGTTGTATTTAGCACAGGGCCTGGAATCTATGGAGAAGGTCACACCTTCAGGAGTATGGAATTGAACTGCTCGGTCCTGAACCCTGGAGTACATGCAGGTAGCTGCCTGAGGCTCCCTCCGGCAAGTCCACGGGATGTCCCTACAGCTCCTGGTGGATATGCTAGCAGCACAGCTCTGTCCCTTACTAGCTGTGTCCCAGGCACAGTTCCATCTATTCTGAGCCTCGGTTTCCTCCTCTGTGCAATGAGTTGATAACACAGATGTTTCAGACTTGCCTTAAGGATTTGACTTGAGGTTGCGTGTAGGATGTACAGCATGCAGGCGCCCCATGAACAGCGTCAGAAAGAGCAGGCCAGGCTCTGGGCCTAATCTTAGCTCTGCAGTGGCCTGGATATCTCCTTACTTCCTCATCTGCAGCCTGAGGGAGAGTAATCTTGACCCACAGGACTGGTGGGTGGGTGAGATGACCAGTAAGAATTCACAGACATGTGTCACAGAAACGCTTGGTGACTGGACTGGCTCAACACATGGCAGACTTTTCTGGGGGCTCTGCCAAGAGCTGTCACCCAGCCCACCCCAGGCTGGTGTGTGTGTTAAGTTGCTTTAGTCATGTCCGACTATTGGTGACCCTGTGGACTGTAGCCTGCCAGGCTCCTCTGTCCATGGGATTCTCCAGGTAAGAATACTGGAGTGGGTTGCCATGCCCTCCTTCTGGGGATCTTCCCAACTCAGGAATCAAACCTATGTCTCTTGTGTCTTCTGCATTGGCAGGCAGTTCTTTACCACTAGTGCCACCCCAGGCCAGAGCACAGGCCAGACTATGGGCCTCTGTCTCGCTCAGGGGAGGATTCCGACGATGAGAAAGATGGAGATTTGCTGCAAGAGTGTTGTGGGTTTGGAAGACAGGCAGAGCTAGACCCTATCAGAGACTCCTGGAGGTGAGAGTGGAACAATCCTGCAGCCTGAGCTTTAGCCCAGTTGCAGAAGCTCCGTCTTGGCCAACTTCTGCTTGAATTCCTCTAGCAATAAGAAGCTCACTATCTCAAACTGTGAGCAGTCTGTTCACACTATTCAAAGCTCTCATTATAGGCAGGCGTTTGTTTCCAGTCAGCCCAGATACACTGTTCTGTAACTTTCTGAGTCTGTCTCCCGGACCTCCACTTGACAAAGTGCATCTCACTTTCATGGAACAGCCTTTTGGTAGCAGAGAGCAGCTCACCTGCTCCTCCAGGGGTTCACCAGTCCTTCAGACATTTCTCGTGAGACACGACCTTCAGCTCCTTCATCTCCCTAGATCCTTCCAGCAAGCTTTGTACCATTATATGGAGATGGGGCCCTCAGAACTGGGTCCGAGACCACAGAAGTACCATGGCCTCCTAGACTGTGCTGGCCCAATACTGGTCCCTCTGCCAACAGGGAGACTTCCCTGAGGTCAATGGGACCCTGCCCTTTTCCCCACTTCCCACTGTGAGCAGCAGGATGGCTGCTCTCCTCAGAAGACCTGCCTCTGGAGCCCACATCACAAGGATTCCTGGCTGAACTCTGGCCGCGTGGGCATCACAGGCATCACAGGTCACAGAGAGGTGGGACAGTGCCTATAGAGCGGTGCCATGTCCGCATGATGGAACCTCATTTCCACCAAGCAGTTCCAGTTTTCACACGGGAATGGCTCTTTGCCTGCTTGCTGGTCTCTCCCATCCTGCTCTAACCAGGAAGGCCGGGGATGGACTTCTGAGGCTGGATCCTTCCTGCCCAGTCACAGCGCCTAGCATCACTCCGCTGGCCTTCCCAGGGAGTGGCAGGCTGCCGCATCAGGGTTGCCCACAAGACCAAAGGATGCATCACTGGTGGGAAGGTGAGGAGAAAGTGGAACAGTTCTGGGGACTGGTGGGGAGGGTGTGGGGATGGAGGTGGGGGTGGGGGTGGCAGAGAACAAGATGAAGCCCACTGTCCCAGGCCCCTGCTTTTCCCAAACACTTCCCAGTGGAAAACACAGACCGCCTCTCCCATAGGTGATAGATAAATTCACTCCAAAAATAAATCCCTACCAGGATGCTGCAGTGGGCTTGAAGGTCCAACCCTTTCAGTCCTGTTCAATCAGATCAGAGGGGTCTTGGAGGTAGCGGGGGTGCGACACGCTCAAAGCCTGGGTCTCAGAGCAATAAGGAAATGACACATACCTGCCATGCTGAGAGGGAGCCTCTGGGCAAATCACGCCCCGGAAGTGGAAAGGGAAGAACTGGTTGGCCCAGAGGAGCTCGGGGTGGGGGAAAGGGGAGGGGAATGAGGCCCTGGGAAGCTGGGGCTCCTGACTGCTGCAGGCTCTGACTTTTCAACTCCATCTGCCCTGCCTGCAGGCTTATAAACTGGGTCAGCAAAACTGGAGGAGGGAGAAGGCTTGAGGCCAGCCCTGGATTAGTACAGGCCTGCAAAGGGTTGGTCAGCAGTCTGTGTCCATAAATGGAAGTTCCAAAGGGAGACCAGGCCCGGGCTCCCCACCACCTGACGTGGGTAGGTTGGTAAACACCGAGAAGGTGCACACTCACACTCATGACTCAGACACTGTGTTTTCTTGGCACAAAAGGGCTGAGCTGGCTGCCAAGATGGATTTGAAGACGAGAAGAATTACTAAGGGAGGGTGTTGGATCACGGGGTCACCAGTGACAGGAAGTGGGGGGGTGTTGCGGAGGTGAGCTGGGAGGCTGCTCCATAGCCCCATGAATAGGGGTAGTTCACTGGGGACCCTGGGGGAGCAGGGTGGCTGGGCCTCCCCAGCACCCCATTTCCCCTGGGGAGGCACCTTGAACATTAGATGTAGAAGGGTCCTTCCAGACCCAGAGCTCTCTTCACCTTACAGAGAAGGGGCCTGGTGCCAGGTGCCCCTGACCGTAGTCCCATCAGGAAGTTGGAGAAAGAGCTGGGCTGTGGTTCTCCCATGGCTCTTTCCTGTAAAACATCCTCCCCACCTATCTTTCGGGTTTCCCAGGTGGCACTAGTGGTAAAGAACTTGACTGCCAATGCAGGAGATGTAAGAGAGATAGGTTCGATCTCTAGGTCAGGAAGATCCCCTGGAGGAGGGCATGGCAACCCACTCTAGTATTCTTGCCTGGAGAATCTCCTGGACAGAGAAGCCTGGTGGGTTACAGTACATAGGGTCCCAAAGAGTCAGACACGACTGAAGTGACTTAGCACGCATGCAGGCACCCATCCTTCATCACCCCCCGGGCTATTTGAATAACCAAAATGTTGTACTTGGAGAATAATCGAGGACCCTTTCTTGTGGTCATCATCTGGAAGGAGAAGAAATCCCCAGTCCTAGACCCATAAGACAAAAGAAACACAGTTCTTTTTTTTCCCCTCCATCCTGCCAGTCAAAGTATACCAGGTGCAGTGTTCCACAGACAAGTCTTTCACATCCTTTTTCTTTTTTTGTTCATCGCATATATGGCATCATCTGTGAGGGTATTTTGCAGTATTTTAGGGCATCGTGCCAGGGGAAATCCTGCCCCTGCCACCCATTCCCACACCTGTAGGGTTGGATCACATCGGGTGCCTGGTCCTCCAGCCTTTGTGACATTTGGGCTGCTTCTCTCCTGACTGCTGGCTGAATCAGGCCTCAGTTGGGACACAATAACATGCCTTTCCTTAGCTAAGGTTGCAAATTTACACTTATTCCTCAGGCTACCTGATTCAAGGCTTTCTCCTTCTCTGGGTGTCACCTTCTGGGAGGGCAGGGCAGATCTTCAGTCTGCACCGTAGCCCTCTGATCTCATTGGCTCAGTGACGTTTACTCACTGAAAAGAATGAAAGTGGGCTTCCATCAGGGTTAAGAACGTGAGATCGGCTGATTTACAGTCATAGTGAGACTGATCTAGTATAGATCTGGCCCGCCCTGCTCCAAATATGCAGAAATGCCGGACAGAATATAACAGAAAAATCTTATCACAGCCAACGTCGAGAGGCGATTCCTAGGTATCACAAATGGAAGGACTCACGGCCAGAGTAGATGAGTGGGGGCTGACACTGTGGAGACCCCAGGTCCTGGGGATGAACACACGCAGAGGGTGACTTCTGGGTCCAGATCCTTTCAAGGCAGGGGTGGAGCACAGAGAATAAATAGAGATGGGCCCTGGGAACACCGTTTACCAGCCCAGAGAGGTGAGAAAGCTTGACCTCTGTCTGGGGCCCGATTAAAAAAAGAAAGAAAGACTTTTTTCTTAGAAACCAAAGCCTGTGCCATTCTAGTAATGTACACCAAGAATTCTAATACAAGTAATTAAAACAAACAAATTCAAGAACTTCCCTGGTGGTCGAGCAGTTAGGACCCCTCACTTTCACTGCTGGGGCTGCGGGTTTGATCCCTAGTCAAAGAACTAAGATCCTACATGCCATGGTGGCGGCACGACTAAAAATAAATCAATGAAAACAAATGCAGAAATGGTGACAAGTGATTCTGGCAGAGGAAAAAACAAAACTCTTTGCTGAGGGGGAAGAATTCAATCAGAAATGAAGTGGGAATCCCCACTCTTTACATATACAAACACACAATTCAAAATTACAAACCATGCAGATTAACAAGCCACCTGTGGAGAAGGCTCAGCAGACAAAAATCATAGATTTGAAAAGCAAGACCTGGCCAGGGAACTAAACAGACATTTCTCCAAAGAAGACATACAGATGGCTAACAAACACATGAAAAGATGCTCAACATCACTCATTATCAGAGAAATGCAAATCAAAACCACAATGAGGTACCATTTCACGCCAGTCAGAATGGCTGCTATCCAAGTCTACAAGCAATAAATGCTGGAGAGGGTGTGGAGAAAAGGGAACCCTCTTACACTGTTGGCGGGAATGCAAACTAGTACAGCCACTATGGAGAACAGTGTGGAGATTCCTTAAAAAACTGGAAATAGAACTGCCATATGACCCAGCAATCCTACTGCTGGGCATACACACCGAGGAAACCAGAATTGAAAGAGACACATGTACCCCAATGTTCATTACAGCACTGTTCATAATAGCCAGGACATGGAAGCAACCTAGATGTCCATCAGCAGATGAATGGATACGAAAGCTGTGGTACATATACACAATGGAGTATTACTCAGCCATAAAAAAGAATACATGTGAATCAGTTCTAATGAGGTGGATGAAACTGGAGCCTATTATACAGAGTGAAGTAAGCCAGAAAGAAAAACACCAATACAGTATACTAACGCATATATATGGAATTTAAAAGATGGTAACAATAACCCTGTGTACAAGACAGCAAAAGAGACACTGATGTATAGAATAGTCTTTTGGACTCTGTGGGAGAGGGTGAGGGTGGGATGATTTGGGAGAATGGCATTGAAACATGTGTAATATCATATGTGAAACGAATCGCCAGTCCAGGTTCGATGCATGATACAGGATCTCGGGGCTGGTGCACTGGGATGACCCAGAGGGATGGTATGGGGAGGGAGGTGGGAGGGGGGTTCAGGGTGGGGAACGCGTGTACACCTGTGGCGGATTCATGTTGATGTATGGCAAAGCCAATACAATATTGTAAAGTAATTAGCCTCCAATTAAAATAAATATATATATATAAAAAGAAAAGCAAGACCTGGGGTTAACAGAATAATTCCAGGACCATAAAGAGTCTATTTCAAATATGTAAATGTGAGAGTGGGCAGGGGAAAGATATGAGAAATCGAAGATGATAATTCTTTTAATACTAGGCTAAATTTGGGAGGGAGAATTTTAAAAACAAGGTGACATTAAAATGCTTGCCTGTAATAGCTTGGAAGATGGACAGTCAAAGATTGGAGCTGAGGTGTCCTATCTTCCGCTTTGGGGAGGAGGACAAAGATGTTGGCTAATGCTAAACTTTCAAATCAGAAAATCCCATGGACGGAGGAGCCTGGTAGGCTGCAGTCCATGGGGTCGCTAAGAGTTGGACACGACTGAGTGACTTCACTTTCACTTTTTCACTTTCATGCATTGGAGAAGGACATGGCAACCCACTCCAGTGTTCTTGCCTGGAGAATCCCAGGGACGGGGGAGCCTGGTGGGCTGCCATCTATGGGGTCGCACAGGGTCAGAAGCGGCTTAGCACTAGCAGCAGCAGCAGCAGACTTTTCAAATCAAGTAACGTGTTAAAGATGAGGTAAGTCACTAAAATAATAGAACTGTAATGTATAACTTCTAAAGTAGGAGGGTAAAAGAGGAGGAAATTAAAGAAACACAGTCAATCCAGTGAAAGACAATAAGCCAGGAAAAAAACAAAGGGAAAATGGATTTCCAAATATACAATAATATAGTAGAAACATACTGAATATATTAGAAGTCTTAATAAATTAAAAAAAAATCTTAAATTGCCTGTTAAAAGAGAAAAACCTTTGGATTCAATTTTTAAAAAACCAGTTCTATGTATTTTACAAGAAATAAAACTAAAATATTAGAAAAGTTGAAGATAAGGGGAAAACCGCAAATCAGACCATTACTAAATGAAAGACAGTTGATACAAGTATATAAAATAACAAACTAGCTGGATTTGAAGAAAAAAATAAAAATATGATTATGATAAAGAATGATTTTTAAAAGAAAACAATTTACCAAGAAGATATAATAATGAACATATCAAAACACAATGAAATAAAAATATAAAGCAAAAATGAACAGGAATACATAAAGAATTTTCACCTTCCATACTTCATTTGGTCTGAGCTCTACAGAACTGTGCAGATGCCCAAAGTGATGGAATTAGAAGCCAAGTCCTCTAGGAGGTGATTAGGTCATGAGGGTAGAGCCCCAGTAATGGGTTTAGCATCCTTATAATAGAGATATTAGAGGAATTACTACTATTCCACCACCACGTGAGGACACAGGGAGAAGACAACTGTGAACAGCAAGCAGGTTCTAACCAGACTGCAGACACCCTATTCTCAGACTTCCCAGCCTCCAGAACTGTGAGAAATAGATGTTTGATGTTTAAGCCACCTAGTCTATGGTTCTTTTGTTACAGCAGTTTGAACAGATAAAGATGTTTGCTGAATAAATGGATGAATTCAGATAATACTCCAAGTCTGTGCTTTTTTCTATTAAGTTAAAGCACCTATTTTACCCATCTTAATCTTAACCATCTGTCTCTTCCCTTCCCCCAGATCTCCCCCCACAACAAAGGCTTCTCCTTTCTCCATTCTGTTTACTGGACATTTCCCCTCCCTCATCCAGAGTTGGCAGAGGAAACAGAAGAAAGCCAGGCTCTCACATGTCCAGTGTGTCTCATAAACACAGCCAATCTCACTATATACCAGGAAATGATGCTCCCGGTGGTTGTTGAGGGAGAAGGCAGGCATGGAGTGTTGCACAGCACTAGAGATCTGGGAGGAGGTGAGTTTTCTATTCTCTGCTGTCAGTTACTAGCATCATCTCCCCATCCTGAGCAGATGTCTAAAAGTGATGGGGGAACCATGAGGTGTTTAAACAATAATGGAAATGGACCCAGAACTATTTGAGTGGTGAGGAAGTTCTTGGGGACAAAAGAAATATCATGAGACAGATGAATTTTAGTTGGTAGCTTTTAAAAAATTTCTTATTTTGAAATAATTGTAGACTCAAAGGAAGTTGCAAAAGTAGTACAGACTCCAAGTACCCTTGATCCATCTTCCTGTGATGCTGAAATATCTAAACCAGGAAACTGACATCGGTTTACTGCTGTGAGTGGACAATAGACCTAATTCCATTTTCACCATTTTCCACAGGGATTTGTGTGTGTCTCTGTGTGTGTAGTCCTATGCACTCTTATCCCATGCGTATGATTGTGTAACTATCTCCCCAATCAAAATGCAGAACTGTTCCAGCACCATGAAAGAACTCACTTGTGTTACCCTTCATTTCGGCAACTATTGCTTTGTTCTCTATCTCTACAGTTTTGTCTTGTAAGAATGTTACATATTGGGATCATATAGGAATCTTTTGGCATTGACTCTTTTTTTCACTATGTATAATGCCCTCAAGATTCATTCAGGTTGTTGTGTTTATCAACAGTCCCTTCTTTCTTTTTACTGAGTAGTTTTGGATTGTGTGGGCCACCCAGGTGGCTCAGGGGTACAGAATCTGCCTGCCAATGTAGGGATGTGGGTATGATCCCTGGTTCAGGAAGATCCCCTGAAGAAGGAAGAAGGAAATAGCAACCCGCTCCAGTATTCTTGCCTGGAGAATCCCATGGCCAGAGGAACGGTTGCTAAGAATCAGACACAACTTAATGAATGAGCACAGACACAGATACACAGGGCTGCATTCCTTCAGAAACTCTTTCCCTCTCTTTTCCAGCTTCTAGAAACTGTTTGTTAGCTTGCTGGTCCCTACCTCCATCTTTAAAGCCAGCAGAATAACATCTTTATCACTCTCCATGTGAGCCATACTTCTGACATCACATCACCTTCTTTGACCCAGACCCTCCTGTCACCCTCTTATAAGACCCCATGTGACAGGCAACCAGGTAACCTAGGATCATTTGCCCATCACAAGGTCCTTAACCTAATCACATTTGCAGAGTCTCCTTTGTTCTGTAAATCAACACATTCACAGGTTTTCAGATTAGGACCTGGGCATCTTTGGGAGGTTCTGATTATACACCAGATACACAGTATTAAAGCATTAAGACTCCTTTTGAACAAGAGCAAAGTGTAGTCTAGAGACTGAAGAGGCAGAATTGAAAATAGTCATTTACTCTAAAAACAACATTCACTTGTGACAAAAGGGCACCTTGGTTTTAAAATTTCAGACATAGGCAGTACAATAAAAATGTCATTCTTGAAAATCGAGGATGGGACTTCCTTGATGATCCAGTGGTTAAGACTCTGGGCTTTCACTGCAGGGGGCATGGGTTCGATCCCTGGATGGAGAATTTCCAAGTACTGCATGGTGTGGCCAAATAAATAAATATGAAAGAAAATCACTTTTAGTGATTCCACTAAAAATCACTTTTAGTGTCACCACTATTAGTGACATTGTCTTCAAGTCCAGGAAAGAAAGACCAGTAAGCAGGTGACTTGGTCTGGGAAATCCTACAAGCTTGGCTGCATGACCAGGAAGTCAAACTCAGTCATCTCCTCCTTCATATAATAACTGTTGTCAAGCAGTTCAACAGTATGTAAATGATTTATGGACATATAATTTATGACCTTACAACCCGTCCTTTCTGCAAAGCTGTATTTAATCCTTGGCTGTAACATAATTCTACATCGTCAATTCCCAAGCACTTTAGATGTCACCATTTCCCTCCATTCCTCAAATTGAATTATCTTCCCAACAGACACACACACCTGCCAGCAGATGTAACTTTGTTGTATGATCAAAGTTGGCAAGACTACTGCAGGGGGACCTCCATTGTTTTGTCTGCCTTCAATACCTCCTTCCCCTTCTTCAGAATTTCCCTAGTTTTCTTTGTGGGGAGCTAGTCCTCCTTCCACGGCAACCAGCTGGTTCTAGTGGAGGCTGGCCATCATGGGAGACCATCTCCTTCTCCTGTCTGGACCACATATAGGATGCAGGACACCCTCGCTAGGGCAAAATGGCACCCGCCCTGTTGGCCAGGAGGTTCAGTTCAGTTCAGTTCAGTCGCTCAGTTGTGTCCGACTCTTTGCGACCCCATGGACTGCAGCATGCCAGGCCTCCCTGTCTATCACCAACTCCCAGAGTTTACCCAAACTCATGGTCATTGAGTCAGTAATGCCATCCAACCATTTCATCCTCTGTCATACCCCCTTCTCCCCCTGCCTTCAATCTTTCCCAGCATCAGGGTCTTTTCAAATGAGTCAATGGCCCAGAAATGGACACATGACCTTAGCCAGACCAATCAGTTTTCTTTGGCATTTTTCAAACTTTGGCTTAGGGAGTGAGGATTTCCCTTGTGGGTGAGAAGGTTGTGGATGAAAACTCGACACAGTTAGTGGCAATGCCCCTGGCTTTTGGAGAAGTTGTTCTGAAAGAATGAAGCCAACATGCAATGAGAGCCAGAGAGGCAGATGGGCAGAGCCAGGAGTCCCTGGCCATGTCTAAATGCCTAGTTTGAGTTGACCTTGAGTTCAGTTGCTTCCTGAATCTTCCCTTAGTTTGGATATGTGATCCTGCAAATCCTGTCTTTGGACCAGCATCTTTGCGGTTTGTGTCATCTACATCTACAAGGCTATTGACTGTGGCGATAACAGATGTGGGATGCCTTCTTTTTCTTGCTCTATCCTCAACAGCAGTTTCTTTTCTGTGGATGCTTTCTTGCTCCTATTTGGGAAACTTATTCCAAGGCCACACTTTGAAGGTCTATGTGACTGATGATGTTTCATGAGTAGGCACTTGAAGGCTAGTCATCCTCAAGCAGATGAATAGTGGGAGATCATACCTTCAAAGCAGCATCACCTTAGAACAATCCTGTGACCAAAGTGCCTCTTTTACATAAGCTTTGATCTTGATGTAAACTGCCATTACAGGGTACACATGGAGATTGTGTTGTGGTAACCAAAGCATGAGTGCATGTGTGTGTGTGTGTGTGTGTGTGTGTGTGTGAGAGAGAGAGAGAGAGAGAGAGAGAGAGGTTGTGAATGTGTGAATGAATGCACTAGGGACTTTGCTTATTCATACTCACAGGGCTTCCCAGGTGGCCACAGTGGTAAAGAATCTGCCTGCCAATGTAAGAGATGCAAGAGACACTGGTTTGAGCCCTGGGTCCAGAAGACTCCCTGGAGAAGGAAATGGCAACCCACTCCAGTATTCCTGCATGGAAAATCCATGAACAGAGGAGAGTCCATGGAGTCTCCAAGAGTCAGACAAGACTGAGCGACTAAACAGCAACAAGAACAATTCATAGGTCAACACGTACAATTAGTCCAAGCTGGGCCCTTCCTTCCTTAGACTTCCCTGGTAGCTCAGACGGTAAAGCGTCTGCCTACAATGCAGGAGACCTGGGTTCAATCCCTGGGTCGGGAAGATCTCCTGGAGAAGGAAATGGCAACCCACTCCAGTATTCTTGCCTAGAGAATCCCATGGATGGAGGAACCTGGTAGGCTACAGTCCATGGGGTCACAAAGAGTCTGACATGACTGAGCAAATCCCATGAAAAGAAAGGAGGGAGAGAAAACTTGACAATGGATTAGAAAGCAATGGACACTGTCTCTGAATTGTCCTAGTAAACAATAGACTTTGGGGACAGGCAGCCCATCCCCAAATCAAGGGTGACTCACTGGCTTGGCCTGGTAGCTCTTTATCCGAACCACTGCCTTCATCTTGAACATCTGATAGAACAAACCTCCAACAGGAACAACCCCATCCATGAAGAGCTCATGGCAACTTTGTGCTCTAGACTTTTTTGGATCTCTTTTGGCGTAGGATTCTGGAATGAATCCCCTTCAAGCCTGAGACTAGATAGGCAGTCCTGTGAGCATGTAGTTCTCTGCCTTGTGTCTCCTTGAGGGGGCGTGGCCTCCTCTGTCTCAGGGGAAGGAGACATGTTTCTCCTTCAATGCTTTTTCTGCTCTCGAGACAGAAAGTGCCAGGACACCATGCCATCCCCTTGGGTTCAAAATCACATGCCTCCCAATTTAAGTTCCTCTCTTGACTCTTAGAGCCAAAACAAGTCCACAAGTGTGGGCTGGCCCTGATGACACGTCCCCTCTGCATGGTGAGGATAGTGTTCTTGCTCTAACAAGCACTGACATGAGGCAAGCTGGTTGCAAGGCTTTTCCTGTCTTTTGTTTTCCTTGCTCACAGGAACCCATGTTGACCTTGACTTAGCCTTCAGGGTATCATGCTTACTTTGCCTATGCTGGAGACTACCAATTCTGAGGATGAGTAGGTGAGTGAGAAAAAAAGCTTCGGCACTGTCAGGATATGTGTAGAGTATATTTTAAAAAATGGGGTGGTAGGGGGACACCATTTGTATTAATGGGTGAGCATTTTGAAAGGTGGGAAGGGTGGGGGTCTTGGAGCTCAGAAGAACAGAAAGGGGATCAGCAAGTGAGAGGGGAGGTAACTCAATCAGGGTCCCACCACCCCGCCGCAACATGCCCCCTGAGTCATGCATGACAGGCCCTGCAGAGCAAGTGCCGAAGTCAGCTCCCAGCTTGGGGAAGCGGGGCCTGAACAGCGGACTGAGTCATACTTATTGAAGAGACCATGGGAACAAAAGCTGTCACAGGGAGCCTGTGCGGGGGCCAGCATTCACACTGCTTTTAACACCCATTAGCAGCGTTTCTCTTTCCTCAAGTGGACGGGCTACGTGGGCTGTGGGTTAAGAAAATCAAACACAGGTTCCATTTTGCACAGCCTCCTTCAGTGGGCAGGTTTAACCCCATAAACCAGGTGTGTTTGGAGAGACTGGCGTACAACTGACATTTTACTTTTAACATTCGCCAGAGTGAGGTGGCTTCCTGGTGGCTCAGCGGTAAAGAATCTGCCTTTAATGCTGGAGACCCGATTTCAATGCCTGGGTCAGGAAGATCCCCTGGAGAAGGAAATAGCAACCCACTCCAGTATTCTTGCCTGGAGAATCCCATGGACAGAGGAGATTGGTGGGTTGTGGTCCATAAGGTCACAAAGAATCGGAGACAATTGAGCGACTAAACAATGGCAACAAGACCAACACAGAGTGAGACTCCTTGGTATTCAACAGAAGATGTTTATAAAATGAACCTACTGCTACTGTTGCTGCTAAGTCACTTCAGTCATGTCCAACTCTGTGCGACCCCATAGACAGCAGCCCACCAGGCTCCCCTGTCCCTGGATGACTGGAAAATGCTGATCATTTTAGGTTTTAAACTGTGGAGTCTCATTGGAGGCATGATTCTGTTCTTATTGTAAAGGATATTTTTGCAAACCCAGGTCTAGCCCTGGGTGGAATCCTCTGGGGACAAGCAGAGGAACAAAAATTGACAGTGGGGCTTGGCAGGTTCTGTCCTGACACTGCTACGGGGCCTCAGGCAAATCACTTTCCTGGTTTCTCATTTTTTTTTTTTCCTGGTTTCTCATTTTTGTATTTTTATTTGAAAAGCAAAAATTTAGAAAGTGGTGGTCACCCACATTTCCACAATTCCAAATGAAGTACTGTTTACATGTTGCAGACTCTTGCCTTGTTTGTTGACCAAAGGACTGTCATGGGTGATGGCCAAGGTCCCTTCCAGCTTAACTTTCTCTAATTCAATGACTAATTATTCCACGTGTATGTGCAAAGTCGCTTCAGTTGTGTCCGATTCTGCAAGCCCACCAGGCCCACCAGGCTCCTCTGTCCATGGGATTCTCCAGTCAAGAATACTGGAGTGGGTTACCATGCCTTCCTCCTTCCAGACCCAGGGACTGAACTCACATGTCTTATGTCTCCTACATCTCCTGCATTGGCAGGCGGGTTCTTTACCACTAGTGCCACCTGGGAAGCCCAATTATTACATGGGTCCAGTCATAATAGAGATCAGATCTGTCTTCCTGGTGCTCCCCCACCAAACACCTATATTTTTGAAAAGTTAGTGGTAATATGTGGTTAACCACTGATACTTGTACAATACAGGATCCCTTGCAGCTTGATTACAAAGCAAGAATTTCCAACTTTTTTTGTTGACTCTTAAAAAATATCAAATTTTTATTATAAAATTTTAAGTGTTTCACAAATGATTGCTAAAAAATGATACCCCACGGGCTGATGTTGTTTAGCAAAGCAGCTAAGTCGTGTCTGACTCTTTTGCGACCCCATGGACTGTAGCCTGCCAGGCTCCTCTGTCCATGGTATTTCCCAGGCAAGAATACAGGAGTGGGTTGCCATTTCCTTCTCCAGGAAGAATTCCCAACTTTGTAATGTGTTTATTCATCTTTCTCCTGAAGCCATGGGCTTGGAGAATGGGTAAAGGCCCCAAGTGAAGTTGACCCCTCTCTCCTAAGGGCTTGGAAATAGATCTTCTGGGCAAAGCCAGAGCTTTGAGAGTCACTTGAAGTATCCATCTTTCCTCTTGGGATCTTCCTTGTATGAAGATGCTGTGTTTGCCTGGGGAAGTCTTACTGAAGAAACTGCAAAGGCTCTGGAATGTTTGTTCATCCTTGGCCAGACTCCCAAGCTCCAAGATTTTTGTTTTTGGCCACACCGTGAGTCATGCAGGATCTTAGTTACCTGCATAGACCAGGGATAGAACCCACAATCCCTGCAGTGGAAGCCTGAAGTCTTAACCACTGTACTGCCAGGGAAGTCCCTTCAAGATTTCAGTAATATCCAAATTCTATGGTTTGGCTACACTTTTGTTAACTTCCTGTAAACTGCTGACGTCACAAACTTCTGTATCTCTGGCTTACTCCTGTATTTGCAAATGCAGCCTTTTCAGGTCATTATTAAACAAAGAAGCACCATGAAGTCTCCATGATACCCATCCAAACACCTCTTCCCCAGCACCTCTGTCACACCTCGGGCACGTTCTGACTCATTTGTTTTCATTATTGAAAAGACAGAGCTCTCTATATACTTCCAAACTAGAACTAGAAGAAGCCTCCAACTGGATAATAAACAGCCACCTTGGTCATGGGGTCCAGAGATGAGGAATCTATTCTTCTGGCCACAGGACAAATACACTCTGTAAAGAAGGATTCAGTTCTCTCCACAGAGGCTTTTGAAGGTCACTGTCATTTCTCAGTTTGCTACAGTTTTTGCATTTAAGGGGGCTTTAGGCATTTTTTAATCTAACTCTTTCATTTGACAAGGAGGGAAATGGGACCAGGTTTGTCCAAAATAATCCTGATCTCTAAAATTTGTGAAAGACTTTAAAATGTGTAAAGGATATTGATGGGCTTCCCAGATGGTGCTAGTGGTAAAGAACCTGCCAGTGCAGGAGACATAAGAGATGTGGGTTTGATCCCTGAGTGGGGAAGCTCCCCTGCAGGAGGGCATGGCAACCCACTCCAGTATTCTTGCCTGAAGAATCCCATAGACAGTGGAGCCTGGTGGGCTATGGTCCATGGGGTCCCAGAGTTGGACACAACTGAAGCGACTTAGCACGCACACAGCTCAAAGGAGATAACATGCATTTGAATATGCATTCGACAACTCAGGTGTTCTTAGTTCCATTTTACAGGTGAACAGAGGGAACCTCGGGGCTATTGAGGCAGGACCCAAGATCAGAGGAACTGACCCAGAGACCTGGAGTGTGTCTACCCGCTCTGGGCCCGTGTCTTTGTCACTGTACAGTGGTGCCACTTGAGAATCCAACCAGAAAACTGGTTTTCCCTTGAGAGAGAGAAGCTGCCAAAGAAAGGGGTAAAGAGATCGAGATGGAAGGAGAAGGACAAAAACGGAGTTCTCCAGCTCTCTGCAATGTATTTTGCTGGGCTCTTTCTATGTTACCTTGTATGACTGTCATCATTGCCTGGTGAGGCAAATATTCCA
This sequence comes from Bos indicus x Bos taurus, assembly GCF_003369695.1. Taxonomy (NCBI): domain Eukaryota; kingdom Metazoa; phylum Chordata; class Mammalia; order Artiodactyla; family Bovidae; genus Bos; species Bos indicus x Bos taurus. Next base: position 74,409,798 of record NC_040083.1, on the reverse strand, counting down.
ATCCCCTTAGAAAACAAAAATTTGGAGAGGTTACAGAAACTTGATCTAAATCACAGAATCAAGGGGGAAAAAAGAGGATCAGGAGTTGGAATATAGGTCTTGAGACTTCAGACTCTCACCTTCTCTACTGTTTCATGCTACATACACCACATCTGTGAACTCCAACCCGCAAACATCCGGTTCTGATCAGGACACCAACAGCGGGTAGGAGGAGGACTTCAGTCCACCGAGTGGTGTCTGGCCCAGTGGCCTGAGGTTGGAATGTAAGGAACATACAGGAATACAGGAAATGGCGGGGAGGGGGCGGGGCGGTAAGGTGAGGGGAATTGCTGATCTGAGGAACTGGGGGCTGTCTGGTCACAGGAGCTGCATCTGAAAGGCAGAGGGACCAGGGACTGGAAGAACAGAGGGCTGCAAGGGGGTGGGGTGGGGAAAGGGCAGTGCCAGCACGTTGAAGAACCATCTCCAAATGGAAGAGAGTGAGGGGAACTGCGGTGGCTGGGGGCGGGGCGGACGCAGGCCTGGTGCAGGGCAGGGCTGCGTGGGAGCAGAGAGGATCTGCAAGCTGCCCTGTCTGCATCACAGGCATCTTGAGAACAAGTGCAAGCAGAGAGATCCGGCCCTTCAAGAACCACCTACCCAGCCGCCCCCACAAAGACATTACCCAATGCCAAGTAAGAGCGAAACGGCAACCAATTTAGGGCTCCCGGGGGATGAGCCAATATCTCTGGAGCATGATGCTGGCCACCTCTGACAGTTACCTTCCTCTTGTTGCACGGAGAAGCCAGGGAACTGTTTGTATTGTCTGCAGTGCTCCATGGACAGTGCGCGGAGGTGTGATCACACTTCCCCTGCTCGTTGCTAAGCAACAGCATTAAGATGATATGCCAGGCTGAAGCTCTGGGAGGTGTGTGTTGGAGAGTGTGCATGCTGGGAAAGAGTTGCAGAGTGGAGTGGAAAGAGAAATAGGCTCTGTGGATTTCATTTTAACTCGGGCATCTTGGCAGGTGAAGTCTGGGAGAGCCTCGTCTTGTGGAGGGAACATGGAAAAGACTGCAAGACTCTGAATTGTGAGGAACCAATGAAGAAACCTGACTATTCACCATATGAGAAGAGGACCGAGTTCTGTTGAAGTCTGTATTTCAAGAACAATATCTCAGGGTAGACAGTTTTCAGGCATCTAGTCTCACTAGTTTTCAACTTCTATTTCAGATTTTTTCCCCCACATGCTATTCAGTTCTCATTGTGTCCAGAGATCATTTTACTTATTTGGGATCATTTTATCTAAATTGGAAGGGGAAGCTCTTTCTGTTTGTGAAGCTTGGAGCTTCTAGGTACAGGTTGCTCGTATAGAAAGCTGTGGAAGCCAGGAGAATGGACTAGTTTAGGAGAACAGGAATTCTTCATCTCTGGGGTGTCTACACAGACTGGACAACCACTTGGCATGACAGCATCTTTGAAGAGTGGCCTTGAAGGAGAAGCAGGGTAGGCAGGGCAAGAGGCAGTAGGAACAAAGGCAGGAGAGATGAAAGTAAAGGATGTGTTCTGAGAAGACTGGGTCAAACCAGCAAAGGTAAGGTAGAATGTAATGGGCTGAATTGTCTTCCCCCACATTCAAATTCACATGTTATTGGCCTAACCCCCAGGACTTCAGAATGTGGCTGTATTTGGACCTACGACTTTTAATGAGGTAATTAAGGTAAAACAAGGTCATTGGGGGTGGACCCTCCTCAGCATGACTGGCGTCCCTATACGAAGAGGAAATACAGACAAGGATATGAACTGAGGGAGGAGTCAAGGAGGGAGGCCTCAGAAGAAGCTAATCTTGTGAATATTTGATCTTGGGCTTTCAGTTTCAAGAACTGTGAGAGAATAAATGTTTGTTTAAGCTGCCCTGCTGCTGCTAAGTCACTTCAACCGTGTCCAACTCTGGGCGACCCCATAGACGGCAGCCCACTAGGCTCCCCCGTCCCAGGGATTCTCCAGGCAAGAACACTGGAGTGGGGTGCCATTTCCTTCTCCAATGCATGAAAGAGAAAAGTGAAAGTGAAGTCGCTCAATCATGTCCGACTCTTAGCGACCCCATGGACTGCAGCCTACCAGGCTCCTCTGTCCATGGGATTTTCCAGGCAAGAGTACTGGAGTGGGGTGCCATTGCCTTCTCCATTAAGCTGCCCAGTCAGTGGTATTGGTTATGCAGCTGAGCTGAGGAATAGAAGAATGATGAGAAGCAAGACTGAGAGAATGGACCAGAGAGAAACTGATGGGAGTTTCTGGGAACATGAGAGCCAGGCTGAGGAATTCAAAGGGACTGTCGATGGGTTTTACTTTTTAAGTTTAATGAGGATGTTTCAAAACAGAAGTCCCGCTTGGGCAGGGGAAAGATGGGAGCCCATAAGTGATGAAGAGGATGGAACCAGCTAATAGGTCTTGTTTCTCATGGCGTGTTAATGTCAATGGCTGGCTTTGGCATTTTTAAGATGGCAACAAAATCACTCATGCAGAAGTGGAGAGCCAGAAAGGCAGGGCATCTGAAAACTATGTCATGCAAGGAAGAGGTGAAACAGTTCTTTATGTGAAGCCTTCAACAAGAATCGTAGGGTGGGTGGTCCTTATCTTTCAGGGCAGCCATATTGAAAAGGTCATGATCACAGCTGTTGCAGAGGGCAGATCTAGCACTGGTGGGGTGTGTTTCAGAGCTACTTCAGCTCAGTGAAAGGAAGAACCTTCTAGCAATAAGAGTTTTTCAACAACAATGAGTTCTATGGATGAGGCATTTCCCACAAGTGCTCAAGGAAAAGAAGAGTTTTCTTCACAAGTTTAGATTAGATAACTTCAGCAGGCCACCTGCTCCTTCCCCCAAATAATGCTCTCATCAGCAAGGTAATCTCTGGTCCTTAGGGGATGCTCTGCTCTTTTGTGCTCAGAAGAAATTCTCCATCACTTTTCTCATTACTCACAGCAGCATGGGCAAGCAGTTCTACAAGAAGAGTAGATCCACAGAACATCCTTATTGAGCTCTTTCTTCCCCATCTGCAAGTGGGAAGTGGAAACTCCACGAGGGCCAACTGCCCATGACACCAAACGTGGTCTTGAGTGACCAGACTTTCAGTTGAAACTGAAATTTCAGAATTTCATTGAATGGATTTCTAAAAGATTTGTGGAGATTTTACTGAATTCCAGACACTTGAAGCCACTAGATAGGGCTGAGAGTGGATTGGAAAACAGGTTAGATTGCTTTACAGAGTTCGCTGGAAGTCGGAAGGAGGGGAATGCCCACTGTCACCCAAGGCTGTGAGCTAGGAGACCAGTGAGAACAGGGCAGTTCACTCTGATGATGGGCAAGAGGAACTCAGGAAGGCCCCCTCAGGAATGGTGTGGGGGAAAGATGAGAAGAATTTTAAGGGGTGAATAAAAAGAGTGAGACGCAGGGTTGAGGAGCATTTGGGTAGATGAAACAGCGCTTCTGGCAAAAAAAAGTGAAGTGATGTGAAAGTCGCTCAATTGTGTCTGACTCTTTGCAACTGAATACTGGAGTGGGTAGCCTATCCCTTCTCCAGCGGATCTTCCCAACCTAAGAATTGAACCAGGGTCTCCTTCATTGCAGGCAGATTCTTTACCAACTGAGCTATCAGAGAATTCTCTTCTGGGAAAACGTGTGAGAGCAAATAGCACTTTGGGGGACTAGGAGTTTGGATCCCTGTGATGCAGTAAGTGGGATAGGCTTAGTCCCTCCCTGAGCCTCTCCTGCTTCTCAAAATTCCATACCACAGCCTGGAGTCCTCTCTGAGACCTCCAGGGTCATGAGCTCCTGGCAGCTGTTTCTACATTTTCATATGACTCACCTGCCCTGGGATGCATCAACCCTGTCTTAGGTTTGGTTCGATTTTCCAAGGCTGACTCATCCATATCTAACAGAACCTCTCTCTCTCTTGTTGACTTGTTTTATCAGGAAGTACATGTGGGGGTTAATAAGTCTCATCACCAGAATGTCCAGTCTGCAGTCTGCCATCCTTCACAAGCAGTAAACACTCCAACTAGGCTCAGTTTATCTTCACAAGGAGTGGGCACCTATTTCATAATCTCTGTTCTCCAACTGCTCTGTCCCCAGTCATGGGTAGCTGTCCCACGTGGCCTTGTTCACCATTTTGACTCCCCAGACATCAACTTTGGGGTCCTGTTGGCAGGATATGGCAGCATCTTGTGTTTGCTTTAACACATGTAGAGAATAAAAAGGGACTTCCCTGGTGGTCCAGTGGTTAAGAATCAGCCTAGCAATGCCGTGGATGAGGGTTTGATTCCTGGTCTGGGAACTAAGATTCCACATGCCGTGGAGGAACGAAGTTCATGTGCCACAACTACTGAGCCCATAGGCCACAACTAGAGAGTCTGTGTGCTGCAAGGAAAGATCCTGCATGATGCAACAAAGATCCTGTTGGCTGTACTAAGACCCGATGCTGCTAAAGCAATCAATCAATCAATAAAAAGAATAATGAGATCTCTACTCCCTTAGGAGACAGTGACAGAATTCCTCCAGGAATAAAGCTGTAGTTACTTAGAAATATGTCTGCTATGGTCTGAATATTTGTGTTCCTTCCAAATCCATATGTTGAAATCCTAACTCATAAGGTGATGTACTAGGAGGTGGGAGATGATGAGTTCACGAAGGTGGGGCCTTCATGACAAGAGACCCCAGAGAGATCTCTTGCCCCTTCCACCATGTGAGGACACAGTGAGAAGACTTCTGTCTAACCAGAAAGCAGGTGCCCATGAGACACAGAATCTGCTGGTGCCTTAATCTTGGATTTCCAGGCAACAGAACTGAGAAATACATTTCTTCTACTGATAAGCCACTCAGTCTATGGTATCTTGTTTTAGTTGTCAAGCGGACTAAGGTAATACTCTACTGCATCACTGGAGTTAGAAGGTGAAGCTCAGGGAATCCTGGCAGGTATGCTTTGCTCACTGTGTTGGGAAAGAATGGAGACAATGAATGGAAGGGGTAGGGTGCGGGGAGACCAGAGAATGAATGGAACGTTGTAGGATCTGTGTGTAGGGAACTGGGGAAGGGGGCTGATCTCTGGGCCTTGGGGTGACTGACAGAACAAGACCTGATGGCACAGAGGTGACCAGAGGCACAAGGAGGTGAATCTAAAACGGGCAGAGGTCATGGGCAGGCATGGGCTGTGGAACTGGGGTTTCTGTCAGCAGTGACCAGACAGGTGAGGAGCAAGGGCCCCCAGAGTCACTTCAGTTGCACCTACTTCTGTCTCCCAATCGTAGGTGCCATTAATAAGAGCAACTGCTCCATGAAACTTGTTACATGCCCTGCACCCAGGCTGAGTGCTTTACATACATAAACATATTATGTCTCTTTAATCTCTACAGTATCCCTTTAAGGAAAGCACTAGCTTGATGACTGTTTGGCTGGGAGGAAAGTTGAGGATTAGCGACCACATGGCTGGGGAGTAAGGAGCCACACCTTGGGCACAGGATGAAGACCACTGCTCCTTCCTGTTACCAATGCTGCTTGCTGATGGACTGTCACTGTTTGTGTGCGAGCTGGGTGAACCTCTGCCTCCTTGGGAAACTCAACTGCCCCATGTTTAAGGGAGCAATAATGTCAGACCCAAGCTTGTGCTGGGGAGCGGGTAGGGGCTGGGGAGGGGAGGATTTGGAGTGGTGGGGGTGGGGGGGGTGGTGGCACACAAAGAAGGCAGCTGATATGCTTGCCATTTTCCTGAGAAGTGAAAGATGGGGTCAAGAACAGAGTCCAGGAGCCCATTCTCCAACCTGAGGCCATTTTTAACTTAGTCACAGCTCTCAGAGGAACAAAACAGAGAGGAAAGGCCAGAAAGCAGGGGACAAGGTTAATGAATAATGTACAGCTTGTAGAAGGATTACCAAGGGCACCCCCTGCAAACTGTGGTCTCCTCCTGGCTGACTTTGTCATTTGTTGTTTAGTCGCTCAGTTGTGTCTGACTATTGCAGTTGCATGAACTATAGCCAGCCAGGCTATAAGATTCTCCAGGGAGAACTGTCCATGGGATTCTCCAGGCAAGAATACTGGAGTGGGTTGCATTTCCTTCTCTCCAGAGGATCTTTCCGACCTAGAGATCCAACCTGAGTCTCCTGCTTTGGCAGGGTTCTTTACCATTGAGTCACATGTCATTCAGTTCAGTTCAGTTCAGTCGCTCAGTTGTGTCCGACTCTTTGCAACCCCATGAGTCGCAGCACACCAGGCCTCCCTGTCCATCACCAACTCCCGGAGTTCACTCAGACTCACATCCATCAAGTCGGTGATGCCATCCAGCCATCTCATCCTCTGTCATCCCCTTCTCCTCCTGCCCCCAATCCCTCCCAGAATCAGGGTCTTTTCCAATGAGTCAACTCTTCACATGAGGTGACCAAAGTACTGGAGTTTCAGCTTTAGCATCATTCCTTCCAAAGAACACCCAGGGCTGATCTCCTTTAGAATGGACTGGTTGGATCTCCTTGCAGTCCAGGGGACTAAGAGTCTTCTCCAACACCACAGTTCAAAAGCATCAAGTCTTCGGCGCTCAGCTTTCTTCACAGTCCAACTCTCACATCCATACATGACCATTGGAAAGACCATAGCCTTGACTAGACAGACCTTTGTTGGCAAAGTAATGTCTCTGCTTTTCAATATGCTATCTAGGTTGGTCATAACTTTTCTTCCACAGAGTAAGAGTCTTTTAATTTCATGGCTGCAGTCACCATCTGCAGTGATTTTGGAGCCTAGAAAAATAAAGTCTGACACTATTTCCACTGTTTCCCCATCTATTTCCCATGAAGTGATGAAAATCAATAACCTCAGATATGCAGATGACACCACCCTTATGGTGGTATCATGTGAAGAGGATGAGAAGAGAATGTGAAGAGGAACTAAAAAGCCTCTTGATGAAAGTGAAAGAGGAGAGTGAAAAAGTTGGCTTAAAGCTCAATATTCACATGTCATTAGACAGTCGTAAATAAACAGCAAAGGGCAGTGGTCCCAGAGATGTATGCAGGTCACGCAGGGCTTCTGTGATTCACAAGGGGTCCTCAGGGCAGGGAGACCAAACTCCCGGCGAACCTCAGCAGCCCCACTGGAAAGGAGTGAGTTCTCTTAGCAAGAACTTCAAGACAGTGTTGGGGGAAGGCAACTATGTTGGAAAGTTTTTTGAGTGTTGAGAGGGCAGCATGGGGGTTGGTTATATGTCAACTGAGAGATCTGGAAGGAGCACAGGAAGGAGCAAAAAAACAAAACAAAACAGAGAGAAGAATCAATCATAAAAAGAAATTCCTGAGGCTGCCTTGAATGCCAAAGACAGCACATTTTTTTTTTGGCCTGAGAAAAACATTCTTAATACAGCTCTGGAGGTGGTAGTTCCCTGAGTGATACAGATTAGTAATCAAATTAGTTTCAAGGCTGATGAGCCCATCCACAATGCTGGGACCTGGCCATATCAGCTCATGGATGGAGTTCAGCAAATGCCTTCTCTTGTCCATCACCTCAGTCTTTCAAGAACGGGGACCCAGGGAAGGCCGAAGTAAACAGGTCTCAGTTTGTTTTGGTTTCTTTCAGACGCTCAGTGTGATTCAGCAAACACAGATTGAATTAGTCCTCTACAGACCCATTGAGGGGCACGTGGGCACCATGCCTGTGATCTCCCAGGTTTCCAGTCTAATTGGGAAAGACAGTGTTATGGACAGAGTGTTTCCTGTTATGGACAGAGAGGCCTTCCCACTGCGCCCCACCCCCTCCACCCCACCCCATCCATATGTGAAAGCCCTAATGGCTCATGCAACTGTATTTAGAGATAAGGCTTTTACGGAAGTAATTAAGGATAAATAAGATCTTAAGAGGCTTTCCAGGTGGCGCTAGTGGTAAAGAACCTGCCTGCTAATGCAGGAGATGTAAGAGACATGAAGTCAATCCCTGGGTCAGGAAGATCTCTTGAATAAGGGCATGGCAACGCACTCCAGTATTCTTGCCTAGAGAATCCCATGGACAGAGGAGCCTGGTGGGCTACAGTCCATAGGGTTGCAAAGAGTGGGATGTGACTGAAGCAAACTAGCACACATGCAGGAGGTTTTAAGGGTGGGCCCTGATTGGATGGAATTAATGTCTATATAAGAAGAGCAAGAGAGACCAGAGTATGCTCTCCTCCCTCCTTCTCTCTTTCTCCCTCTTCCTCTCCCTCCCTCTTTCTTATACACACACATCCACCAAAGATAAATCAAGAAAGGACACACAACAAGGTGGCCATCTCCAAGGCAGGAAGAGAGTCCTCACCAGAAACCAACCGTGCGGACAGCCTGACCTCAGCCTCCCAGCCTCTAGACCTGAGAAAATAAAGGACTGCTGTTTAAACCACTCAGCTGAGTTTGTTATGGCCACCACACTGACTCGGACAGAGGGCACACACGTAGTGAATGACAAAACAAGGCAGGAAGAATGTGCTAGCAGAGTCAGGAACAGAGTGCTGGGGATAGAGAGGATGGTGAGCTGAAGCCAGCCTGAGGCTGTGGGCAGGAAAGGCGTCATGTCAAAGTCTGTGGAGATGCGGTAGGTATTTCAACCTTGGTGGGCATCAGAACCATTTGGGGAGCGTTAAGGACAAAACAGAGCAAAACTAAAAGAGGGAACAGATGTCTGTGTGGGTCTGACTGCAGACAGACACAGGGGTTCCAGGGGAGCTCTAAGACACACCCCAAGTAACAGAGTGGTCACAACACACAGAGTGGTCCCCAGGCTAGCAGCATCACCGTCACTTCTAAACCTGTCAGAAACGCAGAGGGAGTTGGAGCCCAGTTGCCTGTGGCTTTTGAAAGCTCTCCAGCTGATTCTGAGGTGGCACTGACGGTTGATCAGTACCACTGTCTACTCCGCTGGAGGACCTAGGTTGCTTCCGCCCTGAAAGTTCTCCGAGGTACACGTGGCCTGGGGTCAGGAAGTCCTCTGCCCACCTGCCTCTTTCAGCAGCTGATGAGATTTTTCACATCCTGCTTTATCTGAACTCCTCTGATGTCCCTCATTTTCACCAGTGTTGGAAACCATCTCTAAATAAAGCACTTTTTCCTCTGCTCTTTTCCCTAAAATCTCCTCTGTCTGTACAAGTGTTTACTGAGCACGAGTTTGTAGCCTGACATTTGCTGAAACAGTGTCGGGAGACACAGGGGCAGGAGGCGAGGTCCCCGCCTTCCCCCATTCCATTGAACAAGGCGTGTACGTGTGAAAAAATAATTTTATCTCAAGATAACATGTGCCTGGCATAAGTGGAGGGTACAGCCAAGAACTCTGGGAGGAGGGGGGCTCGGGGGAGGTGGAGTGTGAGCTTCCATCCTGTGACAAATCCCTCTGCCCACCACTCCCCACCCAGAGTCTTCCGGTCCTGAATAGCCTACGTGTGCAAGCATGCTCAGTCTCTTCAAGTCGTGTTTTACTCTCTGCGACCCTATTGATGGTAGCTCACCAGGCTCCTCTATCCATAGAATTCAGTCTCCAGGCAAGAATACTAGAATGGGCTTGCCATTTCCTCCTCCAGGGGACCTTCCCGACCCAGGGATCAAACCTGTGTCTTTTACGTCTCTTGCATTGGCAGGCAGGCTTTTTGCCACTAGCGCCACCCGGGAAGCCCTGAATATCCTATACATCCCATAATACCTGTGGGACACCCTATTCCAACTGGAGGGGCCAGCAAGGGTGATGGGCATCCCCCTTGCTTTGCAGCAGGCATCCTCTCCTAGATTCCCTATTCCTGCAGCTTGAGTCTCACCCACTGCACCTGCCCACTGAAGGCAAGCTAGTTCCTCTTCCCCTGGCCAAGCCCCTCTCTGTCCACTCAGACCCCTCCTCACTGCATGAGGATGGATGTCCAGGGGAAGGAAACGAGAAGTAGGCTGTTTCTCAGAGCCAGCCCTGTGGGCCAGCCCTTGTCACCACCGTCTCTGGCCAGCCAGCGGTGTGGGGAGCTGTGACACCCAAGCTGACGACGGGAACTCTGGGCCATTGGCACGGCACCACTGCCGACCATAGCCATGCCCCAGAAATGCCTGTCTACAGGTCTCTGAGCCAATCCTTGTCTGCAGTTGGTGCAAGAGCCACTCTGGTCTGGGGCCAGAGTCCTCTTTCCCAAAACAAAAATCTGACTCGCTTCCCTGCTCGAAAACTCCTACGGCTACACATCCTATAGACACACTCTCTTATCTGTCTTGTTGCTTCTTGTTGCTAGAGAACAAAGTCCAGTGCCAAGTGACCATAGTAAAGTGCCTCTCTGCATCCCTCCAGCTTTATTCCCACTGCTGTCCGGCCAGCTCCAGCCTCCCTGAGCTGTTCTTAGCTTCCCAGATCATCCACACTCCTTGATGCCTTGTCTTTAAATTTGCTGTGCTCTCTGCCTGGTGGGGCACCTCCCTGCTCTTTCTCTGCCTGGTACACTCCTATCCATTCTTTAAAACCCTTCCCAGCATCACCTCAACAGTATAGCATTGTTAGCCTCCCCCGATAACATGGGTGGCCTTGGCCTTGTGTATCTACAGCGTTTGGCCATCGTCTTGCAGCCCATCTGGTTTTACTGCAGCTCTTGCATGGTTCTTTCATCTTGAGGATGCTCTCTTGTGCACCCTTGTAACCCTGGCACCTTGCTTATCACTTGGCCCAAGGCTGGTACTAAGTGATGAGGAGCTGGGCTTCAGATTCACCATGTAACACTCCCACTGATCCCACATTCTTAAAGAAGGAAACAGCACTTCAAGGAGGAAGAATACAGACTGTCCTTCCTTGAAGAAGTTTAACTCAAGATAAACAATCACATGGCGGGTAGGAGAGGGGAAGAGAGCTTAGACTCAGTCCCGCCTTGGCAAAGAAGTAAGGACTAGCTGTCACTGGAGGATGCTGGGACCCTGCCTAGGAATGGACTAAGTGGTGGAGGGACTTCCCTGGAAGTTCAGTGGTTAAGACTTCACCTTCCAATGCAGGGGTTGAAGGTTCGATCCCTGGTTAGGGAACTAAGATCCCACGTGGCAAAAACAACAACGACAAAAAAAAAAAAACCATAAACCAGAGGCAATATTGTAACACATTCAATAAGGACTTTAAAAATAAAAAAAATATACCTTTAAAAGAAAATAAAGTGGTGGGAAGGGACCCAGGCTCTGCCTGACTTACCAGATGTGCCCCCCATTTCCCTTAGGACCACCATCTGTAAAGGAAGGGGGGACCAGGCCCATCAACACTTCCCTTCATTACCTCTTGCTCTCTGATCCCAACTCCAGCCACACGCACTCCAGTAGAACTGCAGTCCTGCTGGGTCCAGGATCCCTGAGCTGTTCACAGCCTCCCAAACTGCCCATACTGTGGCTGTCCCTCTGTGGCTGCTGTGAAGGTCTTTCTAAAGAGCAGTCTCATCCATCACTGATTTCCCCTCTGGGGTCTGGGCCTCTAAAAGCCACCCCTCAAGCTTCCATCCCTGTCTGTCACTTCTTCACACGTCTGGCCACAACTTCCACTCTGGTCTTCCTGCCCGTCAATCTTCCTCTTTCCCTTCCTCACTGTCCCAGGTGGCACAGTAGCAAAGAATCTGCCTTCAATGCAGGAGATGTGGGTTCAATCCCTGGGTCAGGAAGACCACCTGGATAAGGAAATGGCAACCTACACCAGTATTCTTGCCTGGAGAACCCCATGGACAGAGGAGCCTGGTGGGCTACAGCCCCCGAAGTCAAAAGAGTCAGACACAACTGAGCAGCAGCAGCAATTCTCCAAACCCAGGAGGGCTATACGCTCCAGCTCACATGTGTCCTAAGGGAAGACGGGAAGGGAAGTATGGAAGGGCCAGTCTCTCTCTGAGGAGTCTGCTGGTGAATCACCAGGGAATGTGGTTTGTGAGGTGGTCAGGCCATCCCACCCCTGAGAAGCCAGGGAGAGAAGCCTCCAGGGCTAGACACCCCAAGTCCTCATGCTAGTGGGAAGAGCAGCGGTGGACTTGGAGCCTGATCAGGGCAAACCCAAGAAAACCCTTGTACCACGTCACATCCCTAAAGGCCCTGCTCCCCCGAAGCGTAGCCTTCAACCATGCAGTCCTGTTACGTGGCCTTTGGTTTCTCAACCACTTTCAGAAACCAGGCAGACTGTGCTTCTCCCATTTTAAAGAAGGTGAGAGAGACTGTCAGACAACAGAAAATCTAGTGTCTTGTTTCCAACTTGGAACTGCAAGTTTTCCAAAAAAATTAATAATTTATATATGATTCTATAGAGTAGAGATGAAAGACCAGTGCTGGTTTTCTCCATGAGAATAAAGAAGTAAAAAGGGCCAGATTGGTGTGGCTGCTTGATTGACTCTCTCATCAGCTTGCATTCCTTCCTTTGTTCATTCATTCATTCCTAAAGTTATTTATCCATCCATCCATCCATTCGGTCATCATCTGTTTTTAAATATGTGTGCTCTTTCTCTCCCCAGATTATCTGTCAGAAAACAGGAAGTTTGTATTCTAGTCCTTATATAATCTTTCATTTTATGGGCTGCCTTCACAATCAGCCTATTTTGAACAAGCTGGGAAAATATATTAGTTTGACGCCACTACAATAAATGTTAGTTTGGGCTGTTTACCAAGGTTACCCGATAGAACTGTTTTAGAGAAGAAGTGCAGGACTATAATGTAGATTTCACTTACAGTAATGTTTTTAAAGTTTATCTCCATATTACAGTACTATAATATAGATTCAGAAACTTTGTTTGAGGATATAGCCTCATAATTACAAGTGCTGAATTTTGTTAAAGACCATTTTTTCAAAAAGCAATGCACTAAGTAGTTATGCTCTAGACATCTAAAAGAAATATCTTCTATAGGGTTTGATTAAACATTTTTCCAAAGTGCTGTATGAATGGTCAATAAATACATGAAAAGATGCTCAACATCCTCAATCATTAGGGAAATGCAAATGAAAACCATGACAGGGTACCGCCATGGCTACTGAGTGAAGTCATTCAGTTGTGTCCGACTCTTTGTGACCCCATGGATGGTAGCCCACCAGGCTCCTCCATCCGTGGAATTTTCTAGGCAAGCATACTGGAGTGGGTTGCCATTTCCTTCTCCAGGGGATCTTCCTGACCCAGGGATTGAACCTGGGTCTCCCGCATCTCAGGCAGACACTTTACCATCTGAACCACCAGGGAATCAAAATTACGGACAATAACAAGAGTCCCAAGAATGGAAACCATCACACATTGCTGATGGGAGTATAAAATGGTGCAGCGGCTGTTGAAAGCAGTTTGGTCATTACTCAAAATGGTAAACGTAGTTATCACATGGCCCAGCAATTCTACTTCTGGGTTTATAACTAAGAGAAATGAAAATATAAGTCTATGCAAAAACTTGTACATGAATGTTCCCGGCAACATTACTCATAATGCTCAAAAAGTAGAAACAACTCAAAAAGAGAAAAGAAAGAAAAAAGAAACAGCTCAAATGGGCATCAGCTGACGAACGGTTAACTAAAGTGTGGAATATACAAATAGGGACTAGTAACTGGAAATATACAGGAATGAAGGACCAATACACCCGACAGCATGGGTAAACTTTAAAAACGTTACTGGAAGCGAAAGAAGCCAGTCACCAAAAGACCTACGATTTGTATGAAATGTCCAGGATAACAAATCTACAAAAACAGAAAGCAGATGAGTGGTTGCCAGGGACTGGGAGGAGGGGAGAATGACGAGTGACCACTAACAGGATGAGGTTTCTTAGACAGTGATACAAATATCATGCAATTAGACAGCCATGATGGTTACTCAACTCTGTAGATCCAAAATTCACCAGACTGTACATTTTAAAAGAATGAATTTTATAATATATGAATTCTATCTCCAAAAGGCTGTTCCTAAAAAACATACAAACATCTTCTGTGTTTATAAGAAATAGCCAACTCTCTTTAGACTGTTGGGACGGTGATATAGGCCACAACACAGTCAATTCAAAAAGTGAAGAGGACACTGGTGTCAAGATGAGAGTGAAATGTTGACTGTTTTGTAAACAGGGAGAGTTGGGGAAAAGCCATACTTTAAATGTAATATATTATTTTATATAAATATCAAGTGCTTTAAAATGTGTGCCTCTAAAATTATACATTAAATATTTTGAAACGTTTGTGTGGCTCCTCTGTCCATGGGATTCTCTAGATAAGAATATTGGATTGTGCTGCCATTTCTTCCTCCAGGGGATCTTTCTGACCCAGGGATCAAACCCACATCTCCTGCATTGGCAGTCAGATTCTTTACCATTGAGACACTTGGGAAGTCCATTTTGAAATGTCTACATAGTTACATTAGCTGTGCTGTACACAACCCTCCTTATCAGGAGACACATGTGCCCAGGCATGAAACATGTATGTATTAAATGTCAACTGTGTATCAAACACCATCTGTCCATTTCACTCTCAGTATAAACGCTGAGACCTGTGTTCTGACCTCCACAGAGCTTACAGCCTAGTTCACCTGAATTAAAACAGAGCTTAAGTTGGAGATCATTCCTTTAAAAATTGATAAAATTGATTACAAAACGCTGTGGGTTGTTTTTAATATTTGGTGGAGGGGTGCCATAGGTTCCCTGGAGCTTAGATGAAAGCTTTGGACTTTATTCTCATAAACATGTGCATTTCCTCAGAGGTGGAAATTATGCATCTTCCCCAAGGGTGTTCACGTGTGCAATCCCCCCTCAGCTCCTGCAGTACGCACACCATGCCCCAGATTGCATTCCTTACTGTGAGCTCATTCTTCATTGAATGCACCCGAATCTAGACCTGCTGTCCACTGTCTGTGTGTTTGGACACATGAACAATGAGGACTTCAGGAACTGGAGGCCTGGAGAGGATCCCAGATGATGTGGGCCCCTCGAGATGCATGGAGGGACCTGCCCTCCCTGCTTGAACTTTGGGAAGATCTACTGTGACCTGGTTTCGGAGAAGGCAATGGCAACCCACTCCAGTACTATTGCCTGGAAAATCCCATGGATGGAGGAGCCTGGTAGGCTACAGTCCATGGGGTCGCTGAGTCGGACATGACTGAGTGACTTCACTTTCACTTTTCACTTTCATGCATTGGAGAAGGAAATGGCAACCCACTCCAGTGTTCTTGCCTGGAGAATCCCAGGGACGGCGGACCCTGGTAGGCTGCCGTCTATGGGGTCGCACAGAGTCGGACACGACTGACGTGACTTAGCAGCAGCAGCAACAATTTTATAATATATGAATTATATTATAAATGTGACCTGGTTTACACACTGGGCTTTCCCCTAAGATCCATGTTGAAGAAGATATCCTCTGGTTAACAACTCCCAAGCCCCCTTATTCTAAGTACAAATAAAAACCCTGAGGCTTGAAGCGGCCCACCCAAGTGACTCACCCAAGGTCAAGTGACATGGAGGTGACTGAGCAGCCACTTCCTGGGTCTGCTTCCCAGGCAGCGCTCTCTCCGTCCCCACGCCTCTCCCCAGGAGTGAACTCAGGCTGGCTGCTAAGCGTTTAGCAAACAGGTACAGGAAAAGTTTTTCTAGACAGGGAGTCAGGTAGAGAAAGAGGGAGGAGGTCCAGAGGCCACTCTGGGGACCATGGAGAGCCACCCTCTGGACAGCTCTGTTGCAGCCACCATGACAAGCCCCAGGCCTGTGCACAAGTGGGTGGAAGTCCAAGTGGCTAAAAACTGTGGCTCTCATCACTCAGGATCTCCTTATCACTCAGGCTCTCAGTGGAGGAGAGACTCTTTTTCCAGCAACCAAAGCTCGAATCTTAAGTGAGATTCTCATTATCACCATGTACGTACTCCTGAAGCAATCACTTTGCCAACCTGTGCCTTGCAAATCTCTCCTGTATCCCCAAAGTGACTTCGCCCTTGACCAAAGCTTCTGGTCTTTTTTCCTACTCCCTGACTTTCTACTGTCACTCAGCCTGGCTAGAATGATTTCAAATAAGCAGGAAGATGAGAGGGAAAAGAAATCAAGGATCCAATGGATTAGAGACAGGAGCAGCTCAACAAAGGGATTATCAAGCTCTAAATCACCCATTCCCTCTCTCTGGGCTCTGGAAAACCTGCACATTCCCTGAGAGGCCAGGATAGCATCCTGACCTTAGGGGGTTGGGAGGGGGTAGGGATGGTGGGTGGACATGGAGAATGCAGTCCTCTCTCTGTTGCAGCCGGCTGTTGTGAAGCCCAGCACAGAAGAGGACAAAGATTGCATCTGGCCCCAGGGAGCCAAGCCAGATGAGTGTGTAAAGGAGGAAGATGGAATCTCCAACCCTTGGAATTTAAGGGAGTTTGGAAGGACAGATGAGTGGGTGGGGCTTGGCTTGAGCCCTGGGGGAGGAGTCTGATTGAAGAAGGGTGAAGGGGCTGGCAGTCCTGGCAGGTCGTCCAAGAGGATTTGGGCAGAGGTTTGATTTGGGCAGAGGTTTGATGGGGAAGCAGACCAGGCTACTTGGGGTGAAGGGCTTAGTTTGGAAAGTATGGGGAAGTTAGGAGAGAAGGTAAACGGAGGTGAGATTACAGAGGGCATTAAACAGTAGATGTAAGGGATGCAGATCTGCCTAGAGGCACAGAACCTTCTGAGGAATCTAGAAGCAAGGAGAGGAAGTGAGGTAATATCCGGTGATATCAGGTAACATGGCTCAGACTAGAGTAGGGGCATGGGAAGTGGGAGGAAGGAATGAGAGGCACGAAGAAAGAATATGCAGGATTAGTGATGGGTAAGATGTGAGCAGAGGAGAAAGGGGAGATAACCCAAAGTTTCTGACTAGGAGAACTACAACTGCGTGCCCAGGAGAGCTGCAACTTTGTGCAGAGGAGGCAAGCCAGAAGGCAAGGCTTTGGGGTAAGAAAACAGCAAGTTTTGTTTTTCAACCTGCAGCATTGAAGATGAGTTACTCAAGTGGACATCTCTTACAGTTTCTTAGAAGTGGAGAGCTGAAGCAAGGGAGAAGGATCAGGCAGGAGGAGGGAACCAGGAGTCGTCTGAAGTGATGAGGGTGGATTGGAGGTGGTAGATAGAGCTGCATGCCTCTCCAGAAGGCTGCCATTACAGAGCTTGCCATAGGATCTCGAGACAGGATGACAGTGCATCTCCACCAAAGATGAGGTCCACGGGAAATGGCTTACATGTGAACCAAGAATGTGGAGGAAGGAGAAGACTAAGGGGAATGACGAATTATTTATATAACCTAAACAGTTTGATGCTCCCATAAATGCTACATCTTTTAAATCCACGTCAGGACCAATTTCAATTCAGAGAACACAGAAGCCTCCGACTAACCAGCAGACACTCTCCAGGACCTGCAAATCATCCCAGATCACAGAATTTATTCGGACTCTTGAGGCAGGAGCTGTAATAATAGACTCCTTCATGCCCCTCTTTCCAGGTCAAGCTCTCTTCTTTCTGATCTACTTTATACACTGCTGCATAAACCTGATTATTAACCCTTTACTCATGTTCAGAACAAAGTCCAGTGGCTCCCAATGGCCTGTAGAATCATGTCCAATCCCTCAGCCACCATGTTCCAACCTTATCTTATTCTCCACCCTTATCTTAATCGCCCTTTGATACTCTTGGCTCCAGCCAAAATGAGTCATTCAAATCATGCCTTCCAGCCTCCCTCTTATTCATGCTCTTTGACCACAACCACCATCCCATGTTTCCAGGGTTATACTCTGGACATCTCTTGAGAGCTTTTTCAAATGCCACCTCATCCAGGAAGCATTCCCAGACTCCCAAGACAGAATAATTCTCTCTGTTTTCTGACCTCATTGTACTTTATTGGTGCCTCCTTTATGGAATCAAAAGTCCCTATCTGGTCTCACAGTTATTTATCTTTATGTATTATGGTCAGGAATATCCCCCAGAGAAGGGAATGGCTTGCCCACTCCAGTATCCTTGCCTGGAGAATCCCATCGACAGAGGAGCCTACAGTCCATAGGGTCGCAAAGAGTCAGACACAACTGAGAGACTAACACTTTCACTTTCATTATGTCCCTAAGAAGACTGTAAACTCTTTGAGGAAAGATACAATCCTTCAAACTCGGGGAAATAATATACTCTGTGAGTGACAAGGGGGCTGAAGGAGGGGAGAAATGTTGAATAAACGCCAAGAATGAGTCACAAGTGCGAAAACTCAGGCTTTGAGAGGTTACATAACTGGCGATGTCATCTAGGGGAAAAAGTGACAGATCAAGACTCAACCCACGGGGATTCCCTCATGGTCCAGTGGATAGGAATCTGCCTGTCAATGCAGGAGATGTGGATGGGTTTGAACCCTGGTCTGGGAAGTTTCCACATGCCATGGGGAAGCTAAGCCCATGCTCCACAACTACTGAGCCTGCGTTCTAGAGCCTGGGAGTCACAGCCACTGAAGCCAGGGCACCTGAGAGCCTGTGCTCTGCAACAAGAGAAGCCACTGCAGTTAGAAGCCTGTGAACCTCAACGAGGTAAAAACCCACACAGCAACGAAGACCCAGCATAGCCAAAAAATAAATAAATAATAAGAAAAAAAAGACTCAACCCATGTCTTTCTGACCCAAACTCTTCATTTTTCCAGGAATCATGCCTGGGGTGTCTTATGGGGCAACTTCACACAAGTCAGGTGTTTAGCTCAACAACCCTGTCAAACTTGCAGTACTATTTCTTCATTTTGAAAGAGAAAAGCGAAGTTACTTTGCCTGAAGTCACACAGCCAGTGACTGGAAGAATCTGAACCAGAGCCGGGTCTCCTGACCCCTGACCGTTTTCCCACTCACCCAGGCTGACAATCTGCCAGTGCTGAGCTGGGGACTTGAGAAGTTCAGCTGGGGACAGCCACTCACAACTGGCTCAACAGGCATGGCCGTGTTTCAGTGCCTGGTGTCTATGTCATAGCAAACACAGGTAAGCCGATGCTGGTAAGAGCATCTTCGAAGGTGCTGGAGTATCAGATCTCTGGTTACCTGCTGGAGCAGGAGCTAAGGGTGGGAAGAGCATACACCTGAGCCAAAGAGAGAGGAGCTGGGTTCTCACCCTCAAAGCTCCTGAAGAACAAAGAGACTACTTAAGGCTAGAGAGGAAGTTGGGGGGGGGGGGTTGTTGAGGAGGGACAATTGACATTAATTTAGAAACCCGGAAAACACATGATGCTCCAAATGGCACAGACCAGAGGAGGGACCATTCTCTCACTGGTGGGAAGTGGTACCCATGCCCTCAGAAGAGCAAAACCTGAACTCGGAGTAAAATTCCCCAATGGGCCTGTTAGGGGAAGCACACTGACTGAAACCACCCACCCTGACCAGGCACCATAGTAGCCATTTGTGTGTGTTATTTTACGGCAGGAGATCTTGTCTTAAACTAATAGGCCACCCCCAACCAGAAGAGTTGGGGAAAAGTCAAAAGGAGATGCCACGTGTCCAACTACCTCCCAGAATCCTTTTCGCTGACGTCCATCTTGGCTGAGCAACGTGTGAGCCACCAGGAAGGACCCTGAGCCAGAACGATTGGCCAAAGACAACCTAGAAACAAATCCCATCACCATAAAACCTGAGACTGTGAGTCACGTGGCAGAGCAGTTCTCCTGGGTCCTTGTACCCTAATGCTGTCTGCCCAGGCACCCCTTCCCAATTAAGTCTCTTGCTTTGTCAGCATGTGTGTCTCCTCAGACAATTCATTTCCAAGTGTCAGACAAGAGCCCACTCTCGGGCCCTGCACGGGTCACCCTGCATGTGTCCCAGGGGGATTGCAACAGCCGGGGAGTCAGCAAGCCAGCTGGAAGACTGTCAGAGAAAAAAGGGGCATGAAACAGGGTGCCCTCAAAGTTGTTGGGAGAATTGGTCTATTGAAAGGGAGATAGTCCACGAGACAAAAACTAAACCCAGGAGCAAGCTCTCAACACCAGGCCAGTGGATTCCTTGAACTCTTGTCTAGGCAGTGATAGTGCCAGGTCCTGTGAGGGAGAATTTCAGGACACAAAAGGGAAGAACACAGAAGAGGAGGAAAATGTTAGTGGAGGTCACCAGGATAGAAAAGGGGAAGGTTCCATTCCAAGGCACTGGAGGTGGCTGATCTCGGTTCTAATCACACTGACTGGCTGCCTTTAGTGCTGGATAAGGTCAGAGCTAGCTGGGGTCTGCAGCCTACCCACAGCCCACCCAGAGGGTCACTTGGAGACAAAATCTTGCACCGCTATCAACCCACTCCTCGGGTCTAGGTAAAAAGTACATCGGAGCACACAGTCTCCAGCCTGCTCTCTTAATCAAACCATCATCATGAGTAATAATTATACCCTGGGAAACAGCAGAGTGACTAAAAAAGCTGCACCCCTCCCCCAACACCACCCCCTCACACGGCTCAGAGCTTTGTGCTGGGTGCCTAGCACCCCGGAAGCTGAAGCCACCATTTTCTCCTGTCGGCCCTCTGTACACCTTCAGTGACCGTACAGGCTCTAGTGTCTGATGCGTGGGAGTAGAAAGGCTCTCAGTGGGCTAAAGAGCTGATCCTGCCAGGCTGCTAAAAGAGTGAACTGGGGGCAGGAGTAAGGGGTACAGGTTGGGGGCAAGACGCAAATTCTTTCTCATATGTGATTGCGTGTTGGTGAGACAGTCCATGTGAGAAGCTGATTTCAGCCCCTCAGAAGAAGGACTTTATCACCAGGAAAAAAAAAAAAGCTCCTTCCCCATCAGCTCAGATTAACTCTAAATGTAAATACAGAATGATAAGGAGAGCTGACACTTATGGGATGCCTACCATGTGCCTGATAAAGGACTGAATGTCTTATGTACGGTCAAGGCGATGAAGCTGGTGCATAAGTCCATCTGGGAGATGAAAACACTGGACTAGTCCATCCAAGTTGGAGGGCCTCCCAAGTGGCGCTAGTGGTAAAGAACCTGCCTGCCAATGTAAGAGACATAAGAGACATGAGTTTGATCCCTGGGTCGGGAAGATCCCCTGGAGGAGGGCATAGCAACCCACTCCAGTATTCTTGCCTGGGAAATCCCTTGGACAGAGGAGCCTGGCAGGCTACAGTCCATGGGGTCACAAAGAGTCAGACACCACTGAAGTGACTTAGCACAGCACAGCAGTCCATCCAAATTAGTAAACGTCCACTCCCCCAGCGCCCTGACTGCCTGCCTGGTCCATCCCCCAGGTTACCCATGAACACTGACACAACGGGCTGGGTTCTGTTAGATTCCTGCCCAGGCCTTAGTAGCTGTTAACATTTTGACTATTACTCCTGGTATCCCCTCACAGAAAGCCCTGTCATCGTCTCCATCTCAGAGATGAGGAAGAGAGGGTGACAGGGCTTAGCCAAGCCAATGTCATACCATGAGTCCCAGAGCTGAAGCTGGAACCTGGGCTGGCTGACCAAGTCCAGGCTCTGGCCCACAGAACCACCAACCATATTAGTGTTTCGGAGACCATTACCCATCTCCCTGCTCCTCCCCTTTTACTCTAGAACTGGCCCAGAGTCTAAGAGAAACTCTCGATCAGGAGCCAGCAAGAACTTGTGTTAATTACCACCCCTTCTGCCCGCACACCTTGGCAATTGCCGATCTCTACTCCAGCCGCCTCGGATTATCCATATCTATTCCATTTACCTGGGAGGCTGGGACCACATGGTCCCCGAACCTAGGACTCCTGGGCAGGGAGAAAATTAGGGATCGGGAGACCTACCATGCAGGGTTCGCCCAAGATACACTCCTTCCCCTCCCCTACCTCAATTGTACTTAATAGTATGTGAACACACGGAACTCCTCCATCATCCCAGGGGGCTTATGGGCTGAGAGACACACTTTTCCAGGGTCCTCTGAACCAGGGAAAATGGGTGGGAACTGTCATAGGAGGCTGTAGGCTGACACATGTCAGGGTTTGTGTCCGTGAGGCACGAGTGACGCTAGGACAGGCCACATGGTGCCCAGTACCCGAAGATCTTCCATAAGCTGGACACTGCTGAGTCCAGGCTAGAAGTATGGGATGAATGATGTCCACGGAAAGATCTGCTTGGTCCAAGAACTGCACTCACATCAACAGTCACTAGGTGTGGATTGGCTGTTTCCCTTGAGAAGGTAATAGTGGCCTCCTCAACCCACTACGCACACGGATATGAGGGTTGGACCATAAAGAAGGCTGAGTGCCGAAGAATTGATGCTTTTGAACTGTGGTGCTGGAGAAGACTCTTGAGAGTTCCCTTGGACTGGAAGGAGATCAAACCAGTCAGTCCTAAAGGAAATCAACCCTGAATATTCATAAGAAGCAGTGATGCTGAAGCTGAAGCTCCAATACTTGGGCCACCTGATGCGAAGAGCTGACTCACTGGTAAAGATCCTGATGGTGGGAAAGATTGAGGGCAGGAGAAGAAGGGGGCGACAGAGGATGAGATGACTGGATGGCATCATCGACTCAGTGAACATGAGTGTGAGCAAGCTCGGGGAGATGGTGAAGGACAGGGAAGAGTGCCATGCTGCAGTCCATGGGGTTGCAAAGAGTTGGACACGACTTAGCTACTGAACAACAACAGCCCGCTACAAGGGGTCTATAGCAAATTTAGGGATTTCTGGGGCTTCCCTCATAGCTCAGTTGGTAAAGAATCTGTCTGCAATGCAGGAGACCTGGGTTCGATTCCTGGGTCAGGAAGATCCCCTGGAGAAGGAAATGGCAACCCACTCTATTCTCTGCCTGGAGAATCCTATGGACAGAGGAGCCTGGCAGGCTGCAGTCCATGGGGTCGAAAGAGTCAGACATGACTTAACAACTAAACCACCATCACCAAGTAAGTTCAGTGATACAGATGACTCTTCTGTGGAATTGACCATGGTCTAGATCATGCAGACATGCGGGACAAATGCATATTTATCTGAGAGTGGGCTCCTTGGAACGTGTCACCAGTGGAACACCTGTAACCATCTCACGGCACAGAGTTCCTCTAAATACTGTTTGGCAAATGTTGCTCTAAGAGCTGGGGACAAAATGCTTATCACTGGGCAGGAGGATGGGGAGATTCAGCCACTGGAAAGAGAGGCCATTTTTAACCCAGCAGTTCTCATAGGGAAACACACTTTCCATTTCCTCTTTCTCTTAACAGATTCTTAGCTCCTTCCAGGTTCCCTTTCAGAATGCCAGTAAATTTGCCCTTACAAACACCCCCATAAAAGTCAAAACAAGGCATCCTTACTTCTACCCCTGAGCTCTATTTTCCTAATAAGTTACTCAGTATAAAAATGGGTACGTTGGGCTTCCCTGGTGGTCTAGTGGTTGACTGCCAATGCAGGGGACACAGGTTCAATCCCCAGTCTGGGAAGATCCCACAGGCAGCAGAGCAACTAAGCCCGTTCACCACAACTACTGAAGCCAACACGCCTAGAGTCTAAGCCCGAACACAGCAACAAAGAGTAACCCCAGCTGGAGGCAGGTAGAGAAAGTCCAGGCACAGCAATGTAGACCCAGTACAGTCAAATAAATAAATCTTTAAAAATATAAAAATGGGAATATTGACAGCCAAATTTTATGGCACATTTGTCTCTGTCAGCCACTGTGCTAGCTGTTTACCTGGATGCTCCCTGTTACTTCACTCACATTTCCTTTTAGTTGATTCTTTGAATCATTCCCCTCCCCTCACCCCCCTCACCCCACCACCAGTGTCCTCCAATAGAAGAGCTGGTTATCTCTTCCCCTGAAGCAGGGCATCTAGGCAGCAGGTCAAAGACAAAGTTGAAAAATGAGCCAGGCTCTCCCTCTCAGAAGCTAACCCACTCTCTCCCTCGGAGCGAAATCCCCACCACATATTTCCCCTGGGACCTCTGTGTGCTCAATCACTCAGTAGTGTTTGGCTCCACATGACCCCATGGACTGTTGCTCACTAGGCTCTGTCCGTGGGATTTCCCAGGCAAGAATACTGGAGTGGGTTGCCATTTCCTATTCCAGGGCAACTTCCTGATCCAGGGATCGAACCCACATCTCCTGCATTGGCAGACAGATTCTTTACCACTGTGCCACCTGGGAAGACTTTGGTACCTCTGCTGCTGCTGCTGCTGCTGCTGCTAAGTCGCTTTAGTCGTGTCCGACCCTGTGCAACCCCATAGACGGCAGCCCACCAGGCTCCCCCGTCCCTGGGATTCTCCAGGCAAGAGTACTGGAGTGGGTTGCCATTGCCTTCTCCATGCTACCTCTGAGCACTCAATAAATAAAAACAGAAATAAATGAGCCCCAAGTCCTTTGAGGATGCTACTTTGGTCACCCCCGGATAAGTGTTACAAAGATTAATATCTACCACTTTTTCTTCAGCATTCCCTGGGTAATTTACATACATACCAGGGATTCAGCCTATAACCTGGACAAACAGGTACTCTCATCCTCATTTCTGAGAAGAGGTTCTGGGGCTGTGAGGAGCTAAGTGGTTTATGGGGGTCTCACAGCAGGCAGGTGGCCAAGCTGGCATTTGACCAGGTCCACTCAGCTCCAAAGACTAAGGAATTGTTTTTGTTTGGTTTTGTTTTTAAGAGACAACATGGTCAATTAGTGGACAAGCCCCAAAGTGGAATCTAGGAGGACTGGCTACAAGATGATATGTCCTGAGACTGTTCCCTTGGTGCCTGCACACTACCCACCCCTCACTTCCAAGCACAATAGCATCCTCGGCTTTCTCTCAGACCAGTGGTCCCTAGCCTCTGGGATCTAATGCCTGGGGATCCAAGGTGGGACTGATGTAAAAGTCATAGAAATAAAATGCACAACAAATGCGCTTGAATCATCCTGAAACCATACCTCCCCCCTTCCCAGTCTGTGGAAAGATTGTCTTCCATGAAATGATTACCTGGTACGCAAAAGATTGGGGACCACTGTACTGGAAGACAGGTGCCAGATAAAATACCAGACGTCCTGTTACACCTGAATTTCAGATCAACAGTGAATAATGTTTTAGTACAAGTATGTCCCAAAGAGTGCATGGGACATACTCGAACTTGACAAATACACCGTTGCTTATCTGAGATTCAAATCCAAGTGTTCCGTATTTTCATTTGCTAAATCTGGAAGCCCCGCCCTTGAGTCAAGTCAGAGGCTGCTGGCTCTAGGGCCTGAGTGACAGGAGTTGCCATGGCAGCCCGAGCAGACCCTCCTGGAGCTTCTCTCCCCACCTCTGCAGCGTCACTTCGCCCCTGCACTCTCCACGCACTGAACACCCCGAGCTCCTTTCAGTTTTCTGGGTGCGTCATGCTGTTTCTGGCCTCCAGTCTCAGCACTTGCTGTGCCCTGTGCTGTTTATCCCCCTCTTTCCCTCCCGGACTAATTCTACTGATCCTTCATGTCTCCGCTTAGAGCCACTTTCACCAGGAAGCCTTCCTGGATACCCTGACCAGTTAGTTCCTCCCACAGTCCCCAGAACTGGGCGGTCAGCACCTGCTGCTTTCGTCCCCACAGCACTGCTGGTGGGTGGGGGCGTTGGGGGGGTGCGGATGGTGCACACCGTGGTCCCCGACGCCCAGTGCTAACACCTGGCCTGGGGTAGGAAGTCAGCCAGTGTGTACAGAATGAAGGAATGAGAGCCCAGTGTCCTGCCAGAGCTTGTCTCTTGGTGTGTCTACTTCCCTCCCTCCGTCCATCTTCACCCACTTTTTCATCTCTGCCTCCTCTCACCCGCCCCCAGAGGAGTTGTGAAATCTGGGGTTAGGTCCACAACTGCATTCCTTGCCCTCGAGGGAGGGGCCTCCTCCTGCCCCTTCCCTCATCTTTGGCACCAACTGCCCCTGAGGGCTCATGTCCAGCTACAGGTCGGGGGAAGCTCTTCTCTGCTCTGGCTTCTGAGTGCCCCTGGTGAGTGTCCCCTGCGTCCCAAATTCAGTTCCTTCCTCTCCTGACCCTTGGAGGAGTCTAACTGGATTGAGCACCAAGTTTGGGGTGCAGGGAGTAGAGAGTGTCAGATGGCTGAGGGTTAGGGCAGTTGGTGGGGTTCTTGCTGGGCTCAGAACAGCACCCATATGCTGCCTGTTTGCCCACGCACCGCCTGCCAGGAGGAGAAGGCGGCAGGGAGCTTAACTCTTTAGAGGTATTCCCAAGTAGTTTCACAGAGACCCAGGGCGGCAGCGGGTGTTAACTTTAGTCCCCCAGGGCACACAGGTACTCTCTCTCTCTCTCTCTCTCTCTCTCTCTCACATACACACACACACACACACACACACACACACACACACACACACACACGAGTCCTGCCTCTACGCCCTTGCAGAGCCCTGCTCGCTTCCAGTCGGGGGTGCAACATACAGAAGATGCCTCGTGGGGTGGTCAGGTGGGGGAACAAGAATCCAATGCGGGGAGCCGCGGGGTGTTCATGGGCCCGTGACCGGGGTGGGCGCGCTGTCTTCAGGGGCAGGGGCGGGGGGTGGGGGTGCAGCGCGGGGCGCAGGCAAAGGCTCTAAGGCAGGAGTGGAAGGTGGATTCTGAAAGCTCTCTGATCTGACCTTTGCAGGCAGGCGGCCCTTCTGAGTCCTCTCATCATAACCCCGGCCTTCCCTGTCTGAACCCGATAAGAGAACTAAGAGGGGAAAGAAAACACCCTTGAGTTTCAAATTAACTCCCCAAATAGACTCCTTCTCCCTCTGGCCGAGGGCTAGCCGGCCCAGAGGCTCCCACATCTGGGTCCGCGGTCCGGGAGTCGCCCCCCACCCCTCCTTCGTCCAGCCTCCAACTTCTGGCCAGGCGCTCGGCGCCGATCGATCGCGGGAGGGGACTCACTCGGGGCGAAGCGCCGGCTCCAGTGGCGGCGGCTGCGGCTTCTCCTCTGCTCGGCCAGGTGCGGCGGGGGCTAGGCAGGTAAGGGGCGCTTCCGAAGGGGCTCGCGGCGGCTCGGGA
This sequence comes from Bos indicus x Bos taurus, assembly GCF_003369695.1. Lineage (NCBI taxonomy): Eukaryota > Metazoa > Chordata > Mammalia > Artiodactyla > Bovidae > Bos > Bos indicus x Bos taurus. The sequence goes on along the minus strand of NC_040083.1, from coordinate 74,382,951 downwards.
GGCCTCCGCTGAGTAAGAGCGCTGACAGGTTTGTGTTTTCCCCTTCTCCTCCTCCGGCTTAACCACACCCCTGCCGCTCTCCTCCCCACTTCCTTAAAGGGTGGGGTGTGTTGTCTGCGGTGTGGAGCGTGTGTGGCTCCAGCCTCTTACCATAAACTCTGAAATAGACGCCGCTGCCAATTCCCGGAGCTGCACGTGCCCACCTGGGAAGGGGCCGTCTCTGCCACCCCCAACCCCACGTGGGGTCTCCTGATAGTCTTTGTCACCACCGCTTCCACCTCGTGAGCAGTTGAGCACCCCCAATTCCACCCCTCCTCGCTCTCCCTTCCTCTCCACTGGGAAGCTTTCCTCTTAGCTCCCAGGTCTGTTACAGAGCTAGAGACTGTTAGCAGCCTGCCACTCCCAGCATCGGTGTCCCTCCGGGTCTCTTCAAGTCCTAAAGTGCTGCTTTGGGAGGGTGGAGTGGGGGCACCAGAGATCAGGTGACTATCACCAGGGGCTTTGGCAGAACTGGTCCAGGCGTCTTAATGCCATGGACCAGGTTCCTGCACTGCAACAGCCAGGACCAGAAGCACAATAATAGATGCTGGGCAGCCTTTCCTCGTCCCCTCTCCACATCAGTCCACTTGGTTTGTTGACCAAGAGTCTGGTTTGCCTCTTCACTTAGGCCAGGAGGGCAGCAAGAGTCGAGGCAGTGACTCAAGGACACTTAGTAACCCCTTTCTCTGTCACTAGAAAGATTGTAGATTTTTTCTTGAGTAGGAGCAGGTGAACAGGACTTAGCATAAAGTCAAAAAGCTGGTGTGTCACTCAGCATTCCTCACCTTCTCGAAGTTCCTCTCCAGAGCCCCACCCCAAACTTCTTCATTCTGTATCCTGAGAAGAACTGGAATCTCCCACACTGTTAAAGGATGCTCTTCACAAAGGCGTCTCTGAGCATGGTGCCCCCTGGTGTTGTGCAGCTGCCTGTGACAGCCCAGTGTACACTACAACCAGCCCCAGTCTTCCTCCCCCCAAGCACTTCCAAACTCAGAGAACAAGCCACCCCAGGAGAAAAGCCAGCATTTGGTTAGTATGTCTAAATGCCAATCACTGTGCCAAGGAACACTCAGTTTACATTTTATCTATGTTAACATTTCCTTTCATTCTTCCCATTTTCTGAAAAGAAAACAGATTTAGATTAAAACGTCCAAGGCTGCAAAATCAGAAAGTCAAAGTTTCCTGTAAGTGTGATCAGTGGACTGTCTGTAGCTCTTAAAATGCAGATACCTGGATGTGACTCTGGGGCTACTGAAAATCAGAATCTCTGAGCCTGGGACCCACCCACTCATGCAGGGTAACTTACAACCCATCTGTTGGAACTCACAGCCTTGTTAATCGCATACACTGATCAGCTGTGTTCTCAGCACCAAGTATTGCCGGGGTCCACAAAGCAGTGAGAAGACACACAAGTAGGTATCCAGGGATACCTTGGCTAGGGCTTGGGCGACAAAGTGAGTCAGATAGGGTAAACTGGAGTTAGTAGGGGACTTATGGGGGACGATGAGGCACTAACTGACCACTCTATGAGGAACTTGTCAGAGGGCATCAGAAAGCGGGTGACCTGATTGTCTTCCTGGCATGGGAATGAGGTGATGAAGGTCCAGTGGTGTGAAGGCAAGGGAACCTGTGCGAACTGTGGAGAGTTTGGTGCCAGGTCTTGACAGTGGGTACTCAAGAGCAAAGCTACTCCAGACTGGTTTAATAAAAGCTGAATTTGTGTATGCTGCCTCTGTGTGGCCAAATCCATGAACTACATCTTCATTGACTTGTAATTCAGAGGAAGAAGTTTTCAGATATTTAGATTGTTTAAGTCTTTAGCAAATTTTTTTGAAGCTCCAAAATCTAGCTCCTGGAATTGTAGCATCACAGGTTTTATTTGTGAAATAGGCCTTGAGGAATTCCCTGCAATGTATAACTCCATCTTCAGGTCTTCTTATACTCTGTCCAATGTGTGTGTGCTCAATCGTGTCTGACTCTTCGCAACCCCATGGACTGAAGCCCACCAGGCTCCTCTGATCATGGAATTTCCCAGGCAAGAATACTGGAATGGGTTGCCATTTCCTCCTCCAGGGGATCTTCTAGACCTAGGGATAGTACCCGTGTCCGTTGCGCTCCTGCATTGGCAGGTGGATTCCCCTTTGACTCTCCTTTATTGCCCCATAGTCATTCAGTCCCTACGTTCTTGGAATCCTTCTAAGCATGTTTCCTACTCGTCATTTTCATTCTAGTCCTATTGCCCCTACTATGGGTCACGGTCTGTTTGTTTTATGCCTAGACTTTAGAAAAGGATTCTTTTGATCTTCCCACACTGCTATCTGGACTTCAGTAAAGTGGTCTGATCAGGTGATGAGCTTCCAGTTGGCATCTGAAACCACAGGAATAGGTGCGATGGTCTGGGACAGCAGTGAGAGGGAGCAGAGATCTTAAGGTCTGGCTCTTGCCAGGAGCAAACTTAGTGAAGAGGCAACAGTTGGGTCAGGGAGGGAGTTAATGAATGAAATACAAGTGTGAACATAGAGGCAGCATGTTGGCTGAAAGGAAAATTGAAGAGATGGGGTGCTGAGGCACTTGTGGGTTGAAACATGGCTATGTAATCATTTGCTTAAGATGCAGGTTTAAATGCACATGGAAGGATCCAGTCGAGAAGGAAGACGTGAACTTGAGCAGGTGGGATCCTTCTCTCTGAGCTCATATCTCCTAATCTAGAAGATTAAGGACTACCTTCACTGCCTATTTCACAAGGTTCTGTGATGCTTAAGTTAACAACTACAAAAATGCTATAAAATACTGTAATTATTATTTTTAGAGTGATAGGAATTAAATAGGATGGGATTAGTGGGGAGATTTACATATGTATCTGTTATATGTATACAGTTTATTGAGTGTTCACTATGACGAGCACTTTTACCCATCATCTAAGTAATCTTCACAACAGTTCAGATTGATTATAATACTCCTATTTTGCAGAAAGGTAAAGGAGGCTTGGAGAAGGTAAATAAAAAATTTGTCCACCACCCAGGTGGTAAAGAGAGAAGCTGAAGCCATTTGCTGGGCCATGATGGTAGTGATTGGAGTCTCTCCATTATGGACAATGGAGTTAAATCGCATAATATAAATTTACTATTACAATTCATTTCATTTTAAAAGGACAGCATGGTCATAAGTGTCCTGAACAAAAAAACAAAGAAAAAACTCATGGGCACATGCACTAAACAATTAAGTTGTTCATGACCCAAAGCCATCTGCCTCTAATTTAACCAGGTACCACTAAGTGTACTAAATGGGCCATGGTTGAAGCCAAAATGAAGGACTCAAAACCATACCCTTGACTTCTAAAGAACCCTTTATTCCATCCACAAAAGCACTCCTGCTTGTCCTCCTCTCTTCACTTATAGTAGTATCCCTGATTTTTAGTTGGCCAGAGGCTGCCCAAAATAAAGACTGCCTTTCCCAGTCTGCCTTGCAAGTGTGACTGGGTGATTATGTTCTGGGTGATGGCTGGTGAGTAGACATACGTATGCAGCATCAGGACCAAGTCCTTTCTTCAATGGGTATGCCCTCCACTAGTCCGTTTTCCACTTCCACCTGATGATGGACCCTGAAGCAATCTTCTTGGCCTGTGTGTTTGAGAATAGCTAAGCAACATGAGAGACGAAGCCTGGGTCCCTGTTGAATGCCATCAAGCCAGCGTGCTGGCCCCAGACTTGGCCTGGACCTGGGTAAACTTTTTACATGAGAGAGAAAGAAACACTTCAGTTGTTCAGGTTACTACTGCCTTGAGGCTTTTCTGTTGAAAACCAAAGCCAAAACTGCATCTTTTAGCCCATTTCAATATACCATCATTTAGTTCATTTTTTAAGTATACAAATTAAGGCAGAACCTCAACATCCCCATATATAAAATGGAAATAATTGACAGAGTTGTGAGAAGACTAGAAATAATACATGGAAGTTTTCTTGCTAGTGCTATGGTTCATAGTGGACAATAATGGGAGGTATTATAACCTGTTGTAAGTTTAAAAAATGTGTTCCTGAAATAAAAATGATGGTTACTTTGAAATATTCCATATCCTGCTTCCAAAAGTGTAAGGAAAAGAGAAACAAAAACAGCAAAATTTAGAACTGACATAAGATGAATGATGGGTATGTGGGGGTTAATTATACTATTCTCTCTAACACTGTGTTTGAAAATATTCATAGTAAGAAAGTTAAAATAAATAAAATCTTTCCAGAGAGCGGGGGAAAAAAGAATTCTGGGACATAATCCAAAGTATCTCCTTTGGAAAAATAAAATGATATTAAATGAACTGAGAAATTAATTTGGGTACCCAAGTGGAAGGGCAGATGGATAAGGCAGAAGACTGTTTTTGTTTTCAGCAGTTTCCACAGCCTGGGGCACTGCTGCCAGCCCTTCTATAGCCCCTCAAGGTGGAGGCAGGCCAGTGGGCTCTGGGATGCTCCTGGAGGGTGCCTGCATGGAAGGGGAGCCCGCCTTGCCCACTCGGGGTCAGCTCTGTGTCCTGTGACTTTGACTTTGGTTTTCAATCCTTAGCCCTACCTGTGACTGAACTCACCAGGTCCCCCCACCTCCAGCCTATGGAAAAGCTCTGAAGTAACAAATGACTGTGTGAATCTTGTTTTGCCATTGCTGATGCCAGAGATTCTAACACACATGGCTATCAGCTCCCAGCCCACACTATGCTAGAAGCATCAACTAGGAAGAAGTGCAGGTTGCTATAGGCAGGCTCTAATAAACAAAGAAAGAAAGAAAGCCCAGCCGATGCAAGAACCTGCAAATCACAGGGATCTGTGGCCACTGAAGGGGCAGAGAAAAAGAATCCTGCACACTTCATTAACTTCTGAGGGCACCCCATTATTACCCAGCCTAGCCCAGTGATTATTGTCTATTTTGGTAAGTCATGAAGAAAAGTTTAAATGATATTCTGCATCCTCTATTTTAGAGAGAGAAAAGCACATGATGTAATTTAAAAAAATTTCTGTTGAAAATGTTTGCCATAAAATAATTGAGCGCTTAAAGATAAATTTTAGGAACATGGAACATCGGTTTAGATTTCATTTTGTCAAGTTGTCAAGTTGCAGTCTGTACCAGAGTATTTTTACCAACCTCGCTCCTTCACAAGGAGTAGCAGTAATGTGTAGCCTTCACTGGGGACCTCCAAGTGTTATTGTTAGTTGCTTAGTTGTGTCTGACTCCTTGAGACCCCATGGACTATGGCCTGCCAGGCTCCTCTGTCCATGGGATTCTCCAGGCAAGAATACTGGAATGAATATCCATTCTCTTCTCCAGGGGATCTTCCAGACCCAGGGATCAAACCCAGGTCTCCTGCACTGGAGGCAGATTCTTTACTGCCTGAGCCACCAGGGGGACCTCCAAACAATGGGTCAAAACCCCAAATGCTGACGGAGGCAGGGAGTGAGAGGGAAGCTGGCTAGATGGGGAACCTGGCAAACAGGAACAAATGTTCCTCCTACAGGGAGCAGCTGCTATTCAGCTCAAGTCTCCTGCCATGTAGAAGAGGGAGCTTAATGTGGCAATTGTAGACAGATCTTTCCTTCTTTAAGAGCAAAGGCAGACTGGTTATTCGAAAAGGAAATTAAGAAAATATTTTCATTTACAATAGTATCAAAAAGGATAAAATGAAGGCGAAAGACTTGTACACTGAGAATTGTAAAACACTGCTGTAAGAAATCATCAGTTCAGTTCAGTTCAGTCTCTCAGTCGTGTCTGACTCTTTGTGACCCCATGGACTGCAGCATGCCAGGCTTCCCTGTCCATCACCAACTCCTGGAGATTCCTCAAACTCATGTCCATAGAGTCAGTGATGCCATCTAACCATCTCATCCTCTGTCGTCCCCTTCTCCTGCCTTCAATCTTTCCCAGCTTCACGGTCTTTTCCAATGAGTCTGCTCTTCTCATCAGGTGGCCAAAGTATTGGAGTTTCAGCTTCAACGTCAGTCCTTCCAATGAATATTCAGGACTGATTTCCTTTAGGATGGACTGGTTGGATCTCCTTGCAGTCCAAGGGACTCCCAAGAGTCTTCTCCAACACCACAGTTCAAAAGCATCAATTCTTTGACACTCAGCTTTCTTTATGGTCCAACTCTCACACCCATACATGACTACTAGAAAAACCATAGCTTTGATTAGATGGACCTTTGTTGGCAAAGTAATGTCTCTGCTTTTTAATATGCTGTCTAGGTCAGTCATAGCTTTTCTTCCAAGGAGAAAGTGTCTTTTAATTTCATGGCTACAGTCACCATCTGTCTGTCACTGTTTCCATTGTTTCCCCATCTGTTTGCCATTAAGTGATGGGACCAGGTGCCATGATCTTCATTTTTGAATGTTGAGTTTTAGGCCAGCTTTTTCACTCTCCTCTTTCACTTTCATCAAGAGGCTCTTTAGTTCCTCTTCGCTTTCTACCATAAGGGTGGTGTCATCTGCATATCTGAGGTTATTGATATTTCTCCTGGCAATCTTGATTCCAGCTTGTGCTTCATCCAGCCCAGCATTTTGCATGATGTATTCTGCATATAAGTTAAATAAACAGGGTGACAATATACAGCTTTGACGTACTCCTTTCCCAATTTGGAAGTAATCATAGTACACAAGTAAATGGAAAGATATCCTGCATTCATAGATTGGAAGACAATATTGTTAAGATGGCAATACTACTCCCAAGCTATTTACAGATTTAATGCAATCCCTATGAAAATCTAACACCATTTAATACAGAAACAGATTTAAAAAAAACCATCCTAAAATTAATATGGAATCTGAACAGACCCCAACACTCAAAATAATCTTTAAAAACCAAAACAGAGTTGGAGGTCTCATACTTCCAGATTTATAAACTCGTTACAAAGCTGCGGTAATCAAAACAGTATGGTACCAGCATAAAGACAGGCATATGCTACTGCTACTGCTAAGTCACTTCAGTCGTGTCCGGCTCTGCGTGATCCCATAGACGGCAGCCCACCAGGCTCCCCCGTCCCTGGGATTCTCCAGGCAAGAACACTGGAGTGGGTTGCCATTTCCTTCTCCAGTGCATGAAAGTGAAAAGTCAAAGTAAAGTTGCTCAGTCGTGTCCGACCCTCAGCGATCCCATGGACTGCAGTCTTCCAGGCTCCTCCATCCACAGGATTCTCCAGGCAGGAGTACTGGAGTGGGGTGCTATTGAGAGTTAAGAAATGAACCCTTGCATATACGGTCAAATGGTCTTCAACAAGGGTGCCAAGACCATTCAATGGGGAAAGGACAGTCTCGTCAACAAATGGTGGTGTGAAAAATGGATATCCACATACAAAAGAGTGAAGTTGGACCCTTCCTTTACTTCATGTACAAAAAATTAATTCAAAATACAATGAAGACTTACATATAAGATTTAAAACTATAAAGTTATTAGAAGAAAACATAGGGGAAACTTTCATGACATTGGGAATGATTTCTTGGATATGACATCAAAAGCACAGGCAACAAAAATAAAAAGAGATAAATTTGACTGCATCAGACTAAAAAAAATTCTGTGAAGCAAAATGAAAATGGATGGTAACAAAATGATATAATGGGAGAAGATATTTTTCAAGTGATCTAGTAAGGGGATAATACTCAGAATATATAAAGAACTCATACAACTCAACAACAAAAACATCGAATAACCTGATTTTAAAAGGGGCAAAAGACTTAATAGACATTTCCCTAAAGATGATATCCAGGTGGCCAACAAACATGGGAAAAGATGTTCAACATCACTAATCAATAGGGAAATGCAGATCAAAAACACAGGCAGATATTACCTCACATCCATTAGGATGCCTACCACTAAAAAAGAAAGAAAGAAAGAAAGAAAATAATAAATGTTGGCCAGGAGGTAGAGAAATTTGGAATCCTTGGGCACTGTTGTTGGGAATGTTAAGATGGTGAATCTGTCGTAGACAACAGTATGTCAGTTCCTTAAAAAAGTAAAAATCAATCCAGGGATTCCACTTCTGGGCATATACTCTAAAGAATTGAAGACAGGGTCCCAAAGAGATATTTGTACACTCATGTTCACAGCAGCATCATTCACAATAGCCATAAGGTGGGAGCAACCCAAATGCCCATCAATAGATGAATGGGTTAGCAAAAATGTGGTACATATATACAGTGGAATATTATTCAGCTTAAAAAAAGGAGGGAAACTTTAAGATATGCTACCAGATGAATGAACTTTGAGAACATTATGCTTAGTGAGATAAGCCAGTCACAAAAAGACAACTATTATTTGATTCCCCATATCTGCGGTACCTAGCCTAGTCAAATTGTTAGAGACCTAAAGTAGACTGGCGGTGCCAGGGGGAGGGGAAAGGAGGAAGAGACTATTTGTTTAAAGGGTTCAGAGTTTCAGTTTTACAAGATGAGAAGTTCTGGGCATTGTGTTGCACAATAATGGGAATATACTTCATACTGCTGAACTGTACTTAAAAATGCCCGCTGCTGCTGCTAAGTCGCTTCAGTCGTGTCCGACTCTGTGCGATCCCAGAGACGGCAGCCCACCAGGCTCCCCCGTCCCTGGGATGGCCAATTTTATGCTTATTTTAGCACAATTAATTTTTTTTAAACAATGGGAAAGCAAAGTTTAAAAAATTTTTAATGGAAAATCTCCCAATTTGCATATGATGGCAACTGTTTTGAGCCTCTAGTTGCCTATTTCGTGGTGATTTCCCCCTCTTTGGTAATAAATAGCCAAGCCCCAGATGTATCTCAGTGATGATCTCTGCAGCACTTGATGCAGGTAAAACCTAATTGATTCAGGCCAGTCATAGTAGGCTCATCTCCCTGGCTGGTGATGGATTTAGAGGTGGGCATGTGACCCAGTTCTGACCCATAAGGTGTGAGGGAAGGTCTTCTGGAGGTTTGTAGGAAAGGTTTCTTGGCTCTGAAAAGGAGACATACTAAGGAGAAATGGTCCTTTCCATTACTGGACATTGGTTTATATCAGGATAAGATGCCTGGGGCAGTGCAGTAATTTTCCAACCCAAAGGCAGCCATGGGCAGACCAGAAAAATGGAAAGAATCTGGGGGTCTCAGTGTGACTGGGTTGGACGTAGCCTTCTTGCCTCTAGACTTTCTGTTACGTGAGATCATACATGCTCTTACTGTTGGGTTGCAATTTACAAGTGGCAGCTTAGAAGATCGTAAGTGAAACAGAGGGGGAATATGGATCCAATAAAAGAAGTCTGCAACTGAATCTGATCCAGAGGGCAGTGATTTACTACCTTAGGTGTTTCTCTTTTGTTTTTGTTGTTTTGTCATTAAGCCATGTCTGACATTTTGCCACCCCATGGCCTGTAGCCCTCCAGGCTCCTCTGTTGATGGGATTTTCCAGGCAAGAATACTGGAGTGGGTTGCCATTTCATGTTTCCCTGCTACTGCTGCTAAGTCACTTCAGTGGTGTCTGACTCTGTGTGACCCCATAGATGGCAGCCCACCAGGTTCCCCCGTCCCTGGATTCTCCAGGCAAGAACACTGGAGTGGGGTGCCATTTCCTTCTTCAATGCATCAAAGTGAAAAGTGAAAGTGAAGTCGCTTAGTCGTGTCCAACCCTCAGCGACCCGATGGACTGCAGCCTTCCAGGCTCCTCCATCCATGGGGTTTTACAGGCAAGAGTACTGGAGTGGGGTGCCATTGCCTTCTCCCATGTTCCCCTGCTGCTGCTGCTGCTAAGTCGAGTCAGTCGTGTCCAACTCTGTGCGACCCCGCAGACGACAGCCCAACAGGCTCCTCTGTCCCTGGGATTCTCCAGGCAAGAGTACTGGAGTGGGGTGCCATTGCCTTCTCTGCATGTTTCCCTAGTCACTTGCATTAAGGACTATTTTCTTAGGACAGTTCTCCCTGCATTAGTCAAGCAAACTCAGAGCCCCACCGCCCCCACCCCCAGCTCCTTTTCTTCATGGTGTAGGCCTGAGAGAAGGCCCAAGCCACCAGTGTGTCCACTATCAGGTGTGAGACTACAGTGATTTCCTCAAAGATGTCCTTGGTAATGTTGCTGAACAAGTTCAAGTATGTCGGCATCTCTGGTTGCTTGTTTCTAAAAATGGTTCATGCTACTTCCAGCTCTGTAATTGTCAAATATAGAAGTCATCTTCCTTATCCCTATAATATTCTCCAATAGTAAATCTGCTTTGTCTGGTATTAATAGGGCCACTCCTAGGACTCCCTGGCAGTCCGGTGGTTAAGACTTCACCTTCCAGTGCAGGGGGTACGGGTTCAATCCCTGGTTGAGGAGCTAACATCCCACATGCCTCTTGGCCAAAAAACCAAAACCAAAACCAAACACAAAACAGAAGCAATATTGTTACAAATTCGATAAAAACTTTAAAAATGGTCCACATTCCAAAAAAAAAAAAAAATCTTAAAAATATAGGGCCACTCCAGCTTTCTTTGATTCATGTTTGTGTGGTATAACTTTTCTTATTCTTTTACTTTTAGCTTATTTGTAGGTTTACATGTGAAGTGGTTTTCTTATATAGTTGAGTCTTGCCTTTTTATCTAACCTAACAATCTCTGCTTTTTATTTGCAGTAGTCACTTTCTAATCAACTGCTTTTAAAAAGGGAGAGAAAAAGCCACTCTTCTTTCTGCACCTAGGAATATATATTTTTTTCTCCTAACACAACATTTAAGAAAGAGAAGTCATTCCCGACATACATTTGTGTGATATTGCCATATATAAAATAGATAGCTGGTGGGAATTTGTTGTATGACACAGGGAACCCTAACCCAGTGTTCTGTGACAACCTAGAGGAAGGAGGTGGGAGAGAGGTTTAAGAGGGAGAGGACATATGTTTACCTATGTCTGATTCCTGTTGAAGTATGGCAGAAACCATCACAATATTGTAAAGTAACTATCCTCCAGTTAAAAATAAAATTAAAGTAAATAGAAAAATGTATATGATGATAGCAGGGGGTTGGAAATGTGGCATTGCCTGGCAAAAATGCCTGGGGATGGAATGGAATGGGGCAAGTTATAGCAGTGAGAACTGCCAGTCAAGTTTTGCAATAGTTTAACTGGTATACAGAGGATCTGAACTTCAGGGCCTCTGAGGAAGGTCCTTTCTACTGGAAGAAGAAACAGGAGCTGCTGACACATGAATTATGATCACCAAGACTTCTCTTTCCTGGTTTCTATGTCTTAGTCACCCTCTTTCCTGAAATTATGCAAAGAATTAAAAAAAGTTCAGAATGTTGGAGCTAGTAAGAATTTGCAGCAATTAGTCAAATCTTTCCTTAACAGTTGAGGAAAAGAAAGTAAGAAAAGTGAAACATTATTCCCCATGTCATGGTCCTGGCTAATGGTGGAGCTTGGAATAGGACCAAATCCTTTCCAGATTTCCAGAAAGACAGGAGGACCTTACTGGTTTAATGTTAACCTTTGTATTCTACTTAAAGGAAAAATAAAAATCCATTTGTTAATATATAGTCTTTACCCTTGTTTGATTTGTGGCTCTACCTAGAGAGTTGAGAAAAAACCAACAACAAAACAAACAAGGAACATCATAAGAACAGAAGGAAACAAATATATAGCAAAACAGATTCAAAGAGCAACTGGGACACAAAAATAAAATAGTGAAAGGAAACAAGACTAGAAGATAAGACTTTCCAGCAAGGTGCCTGGCATGTGATTTCCCCAGTGGCTCAGTGGTAAAGAATCCACCTGCCAAGCAGGAGACATGGGTTTGATCCTGGGTGGGTAAGATCCCCTGGAGGAGAAAATGGCAACCTCCTCCAGTATTCTTGCCTGGGAGTTCCTATGGACAGAGGAGCCCACTGGGCTACAGTACATGGGGTTGCAAAGAGTCTGACATGACTTAGCAACTAAACAACATCCTATCATGTGGGGTTATGAGCCCCATCTTGTGGCCCTTTTGGATATTGCTTAAAGTTCATTTTTAAACCAGTCAACATAACTGGAGCAGCATTCCTCGGCTTCCCTGGTGGCTCAGATGGTAAAGAATCCACCTGCAACATGGAGGAGGCCTGGGTTCAATGCCTGGGTTGGGGTTCAATGCCTGGGTTGGGAAGAACCTCTGGAAAGGGACTGGCTACCCACTCCAGTGTTTTTGCCTGGAGAATTCCATGGCCAGAGGAGCCATTAGTTCACAAAGACTTGGACACAACTGAGCAACTAACTCTTTATACTTTCAAACTCAACTGGAGTACCGGAAAAAAAATCACCTGGGTATGAAAATGCAGATTCCTAGGCCTTTTCCTCCAAAGAGGAAAATAGATCAAAGAGTCTGGGCTCAAGAATCTGTGCTCCTAGAAAGCTCCCCAGGTGATTATAGGGGAAACAAACTGGCATTGAGCAAGAAACACTTGTCAACAACAAACTGACACTTGCCATCTCCCTCTACAAGGATTAAATCATGTGCTGCTGCAGATGCTGACTTTCAACACCTCTGAAAGGAGTACAGGGTAGAGAGCAGAAATGAGACTCTGTACTCTGGGAAAAACTAGCAGGGTAGATCTTCAAATAGTTAGGTATTTTCAGGAGCTGATTTTATGAGCCCAATTCTTGTATCTCCTCATATTTAGAAAAGCATTAACATTCTTCACGGTGACAACTGCTCCTCATGACTAGCAGACCCCTTTGGCAAAATGTATGTGCTTGATTTCATGTACTTCCCCCTCACCAAAATCACATATATACTGTCCTTCTTCCCTACCTCTTCGGAGCAACTTCTCAGCACTATCTAAAATGCTAACTCCCCAGCTATAGTCCTCTTTTTTTTTTTTTTTAAACTCAGAATATAGTCTTCATTTTGCCCCCAATGAAATTTAACTCACAACTCTCACATTGTGTATTTTTTTGTCAGCATACTGCAGATGGCAATAGGAATTAGTGGCATCCATCCCCTAGGCATTGTGGCTACAGGTCTATTCTGAGTACAAGTTTGGAAGGAAATTGTCTAGCACTATAAAGGTCTGAAATTTAGCCTGCTTGCAAGCTAACAAATTATCAATGAAAAAAAAATGGTTCCTGCCTTATCAGTCAACAAAAGATGCTGCAGCCATCAAGCCATCATAGTAATGCTGCCCCAACCTAGTGGTCAACTACTGCGGCCACCCATCAATGATATGCCCTGAAGAAACTCAGCAGGAGAAAGCACAGGGCACTGGCCTCAGACAGCTGAGGTGCATACCAAAGGAATGATTTCAGTGAGTCCAGACTGTTGTATTTTCCCGTACACAGAAAAAGTGCTAAATTCCTTGAGATATCTACCTTTCCTTAACAGCAATCTTTTGAAGTTTTGACTACTTGGTCTTTGTTGCAAAAACTATATATGGCTCCTCCCTTACCTCTTTGGAGCAGTTTCTCAGAGCTGTCTGAGATGCTGTGTCCCTGGCTGAAGTCCTCAGTTTTGTTCACCAAATAAAACATGATCCTCAACTTTTAAGTTTTTTTTTTCAGTTGACACTTTAGTATGCAAATTTCAGGACTGCTGGTAGATGAGACTCTTGGTTCAGAGACAAAGGACAGTTTATTACTAACAGCAATTTCAGTAGTCAGATTATAGTCACTTGAGCCAGTTTCCTGACTTAATTCCCAAAAGGTATTGTAGAGTGGGCCAAAGGATGGAGCTTAGAGAACCTGAATCTTTTTTTTTTTTTAATTGGAGGATAATTACAATATTGTGGTGGTTTTTGCCATACATTGATATGAATCAGCCATGGGTTGCACATGTGTTCCCCCATCCTGAATCCCTCTCCCATCTCATTTCCTGCCCCATCCCTCTGGTTTTCCCAGAGTTCTGGCTTTGAGTGCCCTGCTTCATGCATCAAACTTGCACTGGTCATTTATTTTACATATGGTAATATACATGTTTCAATGCTATTCTTTCATATCATCCCACCCTTGCCTTCTCCCACATAGTCCAAGTCTGTTCTTTACACCTGTGTCTCTTTTGTTGACTTACATATAGGATTGTTGTTACTATCTTTCTAAATTCCATATATATGTTAATAAACTGTATTGGTGTTTCTCTTTCTGACTTACTTCACTCTATGTAACAGGCTCCAGTTTCATCCACCTCATTAGAACTGACTCAAATATGTTCTTTTTATAACTGAGTAATATTCCATTGTGTATATGTACCACAACTTTTTTAACCATTCATCTGCCAATGGACACCTCGGTTGCTTCCATGTCCTAGCTATTGTAAACAGCACTGAAATGAACATTGGGGTACATGTGTCTCTTTCAATTCTGGTTTCCTTGGTGTGTATGCCCAGCAGTGGGATTGCTGTGTCGTATGGCAGTTTTATTTCCAGTTTTTAAAGGAATCTCCACACTGTTCTCCATAGTGGCTGTACCAGTTTGCATTCTCATCAACAGTGTAAGACGGTTCCTTTTTCTTCACACCCTCTCCAGCATTTATTGTTTGTAGAGTTTTTGATGGCAGCCATTCTGACCAGTGTGACATGATACCTCATTGTATCATCATTTTGATTTGCATTTCTCTAAAAATGAGTGATGTTGGACATCTTTTCATGTGTTTATTAGCCATCTGTATGTCTTCTTTGGAGAAATGTCTGTTTAGTTCTTTGGCCCACTTGGGTTGAGAATCCAAAACTTTTACAATGCAGAAAGACTGCCTGCCTGAAGGGAGACATTGTCTGTCTCTTCCCAGGCTCTTCATCATAGAAACATCCTTGAAACGACAGTTCAAAATGGCAGTGTCTCTGGATAATATACAGAAACACCATAGGGGTGGAGAACTGTCTTCCAGCAGAAACCATTAATGAAAGGAATCCTACATCTGAATGCTATAAAATGATTCTGAGGCAAGTTGAGTGACTCAGACCTGTTGTACCTGGCAGGAAAATTCAGCCTGGACTGTAGTTTCCATAGCTAACTTTGCAGACGTCTTTGATCTCTGTTTCACTCAGGAGGAAATAGATTTTGTTAAAGATTGTGACTTGTCCGCCTATCCAAACAAGACAAGAATTGGGTCTTCTCAGAGGTCTTCCACTGCCCCCCTGCTCTCACTTGTTTCTTGCTTACCCCAGCAGGCAGGAACTAAACAGGCCAAAATAAGTAAACAACTAATTCAAGGGCGGGCATAGATCTTTCAAAGGGGCACTGCAAACTCAAGCGGTGAAAACGCTAACGACGTTGCAAGATCACACTCCACTAGGAACCACAAAGTAAGGAGCTCTGGCTTCTCCCACCTCGAGGGCCTGAGATTTCCGGGAACTAAGGAAGTAGTGGCAACCCACTCCAGTACTCTTGCCTGGAAAATCCCATGGACGGAAGACCCTCGTAGGCTACAGTCCATGGGGGTCACAAAGAGTCGGACACGACTGAACGACGACACATGTGACTACATCACAAGGAAGTGGCTCATTTTCCATTTGAAATCGGAAGTAGGTTTCAATGCTACGGAAGCCCTACAGCACGGATGGGTAGTTTCTTCTTGGCTAAACTTGTAGGGCACGCCTAGAAACCGCGCGGACCGCAGAGCAGATGGGCTCCGCCCTACGCTTCCGGGATTTCCCGAGCTGACCGGAACTGGGGCGGAGCCGCTTAAGCACACCCAGAGCAATTGGCCGGGGCCGCTGTCGCTCAGTGCTCCGAACGGAAGAGGCTGGGCCCTTCTCCCAGGGTCCGGAGAGCAGTCAGGCGGGTGGGAGGGACTGGAGCGAAAGTTACCGGCTCAAGAGCCGGGAAGGTTATGGAGCCGGGCCCCGCCGCGTCCCCTGGACCTTCCCGCTCCTTCAAAGAGGAGCTGCTGTGCGCCGTCTGCTATGACCCCTTCCGCGATGCCGTGACTCTGCGCTGCGGCCACAACTTCTGTCGCGGGTGCGTGACCCGCTCCTGGGAAGTTCAGGTGGCGCCCACCTGCCCGGTGTGCAAGGACCGCGCGGCCCCCGCCGACCTGCGCACCAACCACACCCTCAACAACCTGGTGGAGAAGCTGCTGCGCGAGGAGGCCGAGGGCGCGCGTTGGACCGGCCACCGCTCCCCGCGCCTCTGCCGCCTGCACCGCGGCCAGTTCAACTTTTTCTGCCTCGACGACAAGGAACTGCTGTGCTGCTCTTGCCAGGCCGATCCCCGGCACCAGGGACACCGCGTGCAGCCGGTGAAGGACACCGCCCACGACTTTCGGGTAAGAGTTCCTGCGGGCGGGAGTTGGCCGAGCGCGCACGTGGACCGGAACCTAGCATCCTGACCCCGCTGCTCCTGCACTCCAGCCTGCCAGGGCTGGGTGTGCCCAGTCCCGTCCCTCTTGCCCCTGCCAGCTTGCTGGTGCCTTCTCAGGACCCCATCTTCCCCTGGTCACATACAGAGCCTACATCGAGTACCGCCCAGGGGGTCTGAGATAGAGGAGAGACTGTCAACAGGAAGTCTGAGAATTGGGGTTACAAGATGTTCTTAAGACCGCCCGCCCACCTCTGAAGGGCTGAGGCTCTGCACCCTTTCTACCAGGCGAATGTGGCTCATGCCCATTTTAGAAGCACAGGTTGAGTAAGCCCAACAACCCTGGAACTTGGCACACAGAGGGCAGAGGTGCAGCACCCGAAGTCCTGGTCAAGGATATGGAGCTTTTAGGTCTCCCCCACATCCCTCACCTACTTCCTGGGCCCCATTTATCGGATAGCTCTGGGGAGGCCTCTGGCCCTGGCCAGCTAGTTTATCCTGGATCACTCTCTCAGCATCTCCCATGCCTGGAGTTTCACTGGTTATAAATAAAGGAGCTCCAATATTTTGGCCACCTGATGTGGAAAGCCAACCCACTGGAAAAGACCCTGATGCTGGAAAAGATTGAGCAGAGGAGGAAAAGGGGACGACAGAGGATTAGATGGTTGGATGGCATCATCGACTCAATGGACAGGCGTTTGAGCAAACTCCAGGAGATGGTGAAGGACAGGGAAGCCTGGAGTGCTGCAGTCCATGGGGTGCCAAAGAGTTAGACATGACTGAGTGACTGAACAACAAGAAAAGGAGCAACTTATAAGGGAAAACTAACGTGAAGTTTTTGGCATAGGAAGGAAAATGATCAGGAAATAAGGGTTAGCTAGCCCAGGAGTTTTCAGAATTTTTGACCTTTGCTGGCCCATTGTTGTTGTTCAGTTGCTCGGTCGTTTCTGATTGTGACCCCATGGACTGCAGCACACCAGGCTTCCCACAGTGAGAAATATTTGTTTTTCCATTGTGACTCAGAAAGCCACATGTATGTATCATGTTCTGTATCAGTGGAAACAAAAATTCTGTGAAAATCTCTATTGTAGTCTGGCATTTTCTGTCATTATATTTTAAAAATTTCACAGGCTGTAAAACATTATTTTATCACTTATTAATACCAATTAATACATAGGTCAGACCCACAGTTTGGAGAACACTGGTTAGCTAGTCTGAAGATGAGTGTATGAATAGTTATTTCAAAAAGTTGAAAATAATTCTGTAAGAATGCCTATTCTTCAGATACTGTTTTAGTGCCTTTGTTGTTGTTTAGTCACTAAGCTGTGTCTGACTCTTTTATGACCAGATGAACTGTACCTTACCAGACTCCTCTGTCCATGGGATTTTCTAGGCAATAATACTGGAGTGGGTTGCCATTTCCTTCTCCAGGGGGTCTTCCTGACCCTAGAATTGAACCCACGTCTCCTGCATTGACAGGCAGATTCTTTACCACTGAGCCACCAGGGAAGTTCACAATGAAAGTAGACAGTTCCACTACATTTTGGCAAAGTTCAAGTGAAGGAGAGTGTCATCAACATGCTTATTTGAAGAGTGTTTGAACAGTGGTCCACAGCGATGCTTTTTCTTATTTCACCTGGCAGTACTGCCATGTCCTGATTTGAGACAGCCAATGTATTAATAAGTGTGGGCATTCTGGGCATCCTGGGGGCTGTTGTTGAGGTAAGGAAACACCATGAATCAAGTCGTGATGAGTCACTGTGGGGCTGGCAGATATAGATCAGGAAGGTGGGTGGGGGTCAAGGCCAAGAACACTAAGGCAGAACCTCCAGGTCTGGGCTAAGCCAGGATTCAAGATCAGTGAGCCAGGTACCAGGGAGTACATATGGTCTAATGACCTGTTACTGTTTATTCAACAGATGTCTTATACTGCTAGGCCCTGGGATACTGCAGAAGAGGAGCTGAGCAGTAATTCATACCTTCAAGGAGCTTTAAGCAAAGACCCAGGGAATAAGAAGGTGTTAGCCAGGTGAAAGGGGTCAGGGAAGATATTTCAGGCAGTGGCGTGTGTAAGGGTCCAGAGGAGGGAGGCCAGATTTTCCAGGTACCTAGAGAATTTCAGGGTGAGAAAGAATGAGGATGGAGATGTAGAAGGAGCCAGGAGGTCCCAGGCTTGTCCTTTATCCTGAAGACTGTAGGGAGAGGACTTCCCTGGTGGTCCCATGGTTAAGACTTCACCTTCCATTGCAGGGGGTGCGAGTTTGATCTCTGGTTGGGGAGACAAGATCCCACATGCCTCGAGTCCAAAAAAAAAACACCTCAAAACATAGAGCAGAAGCAACATTTTAACAAATTCAGTAAAGACTTTAAAAATGATCCACATCAAAACAAAAAAATCTCAAAAAACCCCAAAAAAGACTGGGGAGTAGTGGGAATGTTTTAAGCAGAGGAAGGATGCCATCAGAGCAGTGGGCACTCAGGACAGTGTCTGAGGGGCCAAGGAGTCCAGTCCCAAAGATCTGAGGAGTGTGCTTAGCCTGGTGCCAACTGGCATCACTTGTATTAGACAGTTGTGCGCCAGGGCTGTCCTGGGTGCTGAGGCTGCAGAGATCAGTAAACCAGAGCCCTTGCCCTGTGGAGCTGGGGGAAGTCAGCCAGCAGAGAGTCAAGTTGTAGTTCTGGATGATTGGAGTAGGTGGAGGTGTGGGGAGAGTAGCATGGGAAGGCAGGAGAGGTGAGAAGGGGCCAATGGGGAGCCCAAAAAGCTTTTACATAGGGGTTTGGTAATTTGATTTGTGTGTTGGAGACTACTTTGAGGAACTCCAGCAAAAATAGCAATCATACCAGACAACATCCTTTTTAAAAAAAATTATGTGTTTATTTTTGTCTGTGGTGAGTCTTCGTTGCTGTATGCAGGTTTTCTCTAGTTGTGGCAAGTAGGGGCTACTCTATAGTCACAGCACATAAGCTCAGTTGCCCACACTTCGTTGTTCCGCAGCGTGTGGGATCTTCCCAGACCAGGGACTGAACCTGTGTCCCCTGCACTGGCAGGGAGATTCTTACACTGAGCCACCAGGGAAGTCTGCAGCCTATACTTTTTGAGCACTTACTATGTACCAGGTACTCATAAGTGTTTCTGTCAACACATTTAATCCTCACAAAAACTCTATGAGGTTGTATATTAGTTTCCAGTTGCTGTTGTCATAAATTGCCACAAACTGTGGTTGAACACAGCACAGATTTGTTATCCCACAGTCCTGGAGGTCAGAAGTCCAAACATCAAGGTGTTGGCAGGACTCTGTGCCTTTTGGAGGCCAGAATAGGGTTTCTTTCATTGTCTTGTCCAACTTTTGGAGGCCCTTTCCTCCATCATCCTGAAGTACATCATTCCAGCCTCTGCTTCTGTTGTCTCCTTGTCTTCTCTGACTCCCTCTTGGAAAGACCCTCATGATTTCAGGGAGCCCCTGTGGACAATCCAGGATGATCTCCCTGTCTTAAAGTCCATATGTTAATCACATCTACAAAATCCCTTTTGCCACATGAGGTAATACATCCCAGAATTAGGATGAGGGCATCTTTGGAGGAGGGTATAGCAACCCAGTTTCACTGCAGTATTCTTGACTGGAGAATCCCATGGAAAGAGGAGCCTGGTGGGCTACAGTCCATGGGTTGCAAAGAATTGGATGCAACTGAGCACACATCTCTGGAGGCGCTGGTATTCAGCTTACTACACCTGGGTACTATTCTCTCCATTTTACAGACAGTAATACTGAGTCTCAGAGAGGTTAAGTAACTTGTCCAAAGCCAGAGCAGTTACTATAGAGTTCACCTGGGGCCTTGCTCATCTCTTACTCCGGTGAGTGACATTGATAGACCCTTCTCTGGTGTCGGGCTAAGATCTTCCCTACCAGCCCACTTTTCTGGGAGCTGTGAGGGCAGCTGCCTCTGTGTTTGGGTTCTTCGAGGCTTGTGTGGATGAGGGCCCCCATCAGTGGGCCAACAGGTATGGACTGAGTGCCTGCTCTGTGCCAGGCTGATCCCCTGTCTTCTTGGAGTCAGGTGGGCATAATCGAATACGTGCATACATCCTCAGTCGCTCAGGCATGCCCGACTCTTTTTCGACCCCATGGACTATAGCCCACCAGGCTCCTCTGACCATGGGATTCTCCAGGCAAGAATACTGGAGTGGGTTGCCATTTCCTCCTCCAGGGCATCTTCTGGAGCCATTTCCTGCGTTGGCAAGCAGATTCTTTACCACCTGAGCCACCAGGGAGCAGTGGATGAAAGCCTCTGCCTTTGCAGAGCAAGCCTTCATTGTCTGCAATTTATGGAGCATCAGTGTGCTTGGTGAGAGAACCAGGCATGAGGACCTACCCCCAGGAAGCCTGCAGCCTTTCCAGGAATGTGAGACAATGATGCTGGGTATGAAGTAAAGGTGTCCATGGAGGGGCAACTAAACTACACTGGGGAAATCAAAGCAGGGTTCTAGAGCAAGTGGGGTAGGGGCCCAAGTCGAGTTTTCAAGGCCATGTTGGGATAGCTTGCCTGAAGCAGGTGGGGATCATATAGAAGCAGCAGTCTATGCGAAAGGACATGCTGTAAAGCTTTAAATACTGTAGAAGATTATCTTTATGACCTCAGGGGAGGGAGGCATTTCTTAAAACCAAGGAGCACTAATTTTGATTTGTCACCTTGGATTAGTGTTGCTGATCTTGATCTTCACATAAATGGGATGAAACTGTATGTACTTACCTGCAAAATAATATATACATGTACTTTTTGACTGGTCTATGTATCAGTCAGTTCAGTTGCTCAGTTGTGTCCGACTCTTTGCGACCCCATGAATCGCAGCACGCCAGGCCTCCCTGTCCATCACCAACTCCCGGAGTTCACTCAAACTCATGTCCATCGAGTCGGTGATGCCGTCCAGCTATCTCATCCTCTGTCGTCGCCTTCTCCTCCCGCCCCCAATCCCTCCCATTATCAGGGTCTTTTCCAATGAGTCAGCTCTTCGCATGAGGTGGCTAAAGTATTGGAGTTTCACCTTCAGCATCAGTCCTTCCAATGAACACCCAGGACTGGTCTCCTTTAGGATGGACTGGTTGGATCTCCTTGCAGTCCAAGGGACTCTCAAGAGTCTTCTCCAACACCACAGTTCAAAAGCATCAATTCTTTGGAGCTCAGCTTTCTTCACAGTCCAACTCTCAACGTCCATACATGACCATTGGAAAAACCATAGCCTTGACTAGACAGACCTTTGTTGGCAAAGTAATGTCTCTGCTTTTTAGCATGCTATCTAGGTTGGTCATAACTTTCCTTCCAAGGAGTAAGCGTCTTTTAATTTCATGGCTGCAGTCATCATCTGCAGTGATTTGGGAGCCCCCAAAAATAAAGTCTGACACTGTTTCCACTGTTTCCCCATCTATTTCTCATGAAGTGATGGGACCAGATACCATGATCTTAGTTTTCTGAATGTTGAGCTTTAAGCCAACTTTTTCTCTCTCCACTTTCACTTTCATCAAGAGGCTTTTTAGTTCCTTTTCACTTTCTGCCATAAGGGTGGTGTCATCTGCGTATCTGAGGTTATTGATATTTCTCCGGCAATCTTGATTCCAGCTTGTGCTTCATCCAGCCCAGAGTTTCTCATGATGTACTCTGCATATAAGTTAAATAAGCAGGGTGACAATATACAGCCTTGATGTACTCCTTTTCCTATTTGGAACCAGTCTGTTGTTCCATGTCCAGTTCTAACTGTTGCTTCCTGACCTGCATATAGGTTTCTCAAGAGGCAGGTCAGGTGGTCTGGTATTCCCATCTCTTTCAGAATTTTCCACAGTTTATTGTATCCACACAGTCAAAGGCTTTGGCATAGTCAATAAAGCAGAAATAGATATTTTTCTGGAACTCTCTTGGTTTTTTGATGATCCAGTGGATGTTGGCAATTTGATCTCTGGTTCCTCTGCCTTTTCTAAAACCAGCTTGAACATCTGGAAGTTCATGGTTCATGTATTGTTGAAGCCTGGCTTGGAGAATTTTGAGCATTACTTTGCTAGCGTGTGAGATGAGTGCAGTTGTGTGGTAGTTTGAGCATTCTTTGGCATTGTCTGTCTTTGGGACTGGAATGAAAACTGACTTTTTCCAGTCCTGTGGCCACTGCTGAGTTTTCTAAATTTGCTGGCATGTTGAGTGCAGCATTTTCACAGCGTCATCTTTCAGGATTTGAAATAGCTCCACTGGAATTCCTTCACCTCCACTAGCTTTGTTTGTAGTGATGCTTTCTAAGGTCCACTTGACTTCACATTCCAGGATGTCTGGCTCTAGGTGAGTGATCATACCATCATGATTATCTCGGTTGTGAAGATCTTTTTTGTACAGTTCTTCTGTGTATTCTTGCCACCTCTTCTTAATATCTTCTGCTTCTATTAGGTCCATACCATTTCTGTCCTTTATCAAGCCCATCTTTGCATGAAGTGTTCCCTTGGTATCTCTAATTTTCTTGAAGAGATCTCTAGTCTTTCTCACTCTATTGTTTTCCTCTATTTCTTTGCACTGATCACTGAGGAAGGCTTTCATAGCTCCGCTTGCTATTCTTTGGAACTTTGCATTCAAATGGGAATATCTTTCCTTTTCTCCTTTGCTTTTCGCTTCTCTTCTTTTCACAGATATTTGTAAGGCCTCCTCAGACCGCCATTTTGCTTTTTTGCATTTCTTTTCCATGGGGATGGTCTTGATTCTGTCTCCTGTACAATGTCATGAACCTCCATCCATAGTTCATCAGGCACTCTGTCTATCAGATCTAGTCCCTTAAATCTATTTCTCACTTCCACTGTATAATCATAAGGGATTTGATTGAGGTCATACCTGAATGGTCTAGTGGTTTTCCCTACTTTCTTCAATTTCAGTCTGAATTTGGCAATAAGGAGTTCATGATCTGAGCCACAGTCAGCTCCCGGTCTTGTTTTTACTGACTGTGTAGAGCTTCTCCATCTTTGGCTGCAAAGAATATAATAAATCTGATTTCGGTGTTGACCATGTGGTGATGTCCATGTGTAGAGTCCTCTCTTGTGTTGGAAGAGGGTGTTTGCTATGATCAGTGCATTCTCTTGGCAAGACTCTATTAGCCTTTGCCCTGCTTCATTCTGTATTCCAAGGTCAAATTTGCCTGTTACTCCAGGTGTTTCTTGACTTCCTACTTTTGCATTCCAGTCCCCTATAATGAAAAGGACATCTTTTTTGGGTGTTAGTTCTAAAAGGTCTTGTAGGTCTTCATAGAACCACTCAACTTCAGCTTCTTCAGTGTTACTGGTTGGGTCATAGGCTTGGATTACTGTGATATGGAATGGTTTGCCTTGGAAACAAACAGAAATCAATCTGTTGTTTTTGAGATTGCATCTGAGTACTGCTTTTTGGATTCTTTTGTTGACCATGATGGCTACTCCATTTCTTCTAAGGGATTCCTGCCCACAGTAGTAGATATAATGGTTATCTGAGTCAAATTCACCCATTCCAGTCCATTTTAGTTCACTGATTCCTAGAATGTCGACGTTTACTCTTGCCATCTCCTGTTTGACCACTTCCAATTTACCTTAATTCATGGACCTGACATTCCAGGTTCCTATGCAATATTGCTCTTTACAGCATTGGACCTTGCTTCTATCACCAGTCACATCCACAACTGAGTATGGTTTTTGCTTTGGCTCCATCCCTTCATTCTTTCTGGAGTTATTTCTTCATTGATCTCCAGTAGCATATTGGGCACTTACCGACCCGGGGAGTTCCTCTTTCAGTATCCTATCATTTTGCCTTTTCATACTGTTCATGGGGTTCTCAAGGCAAGAATACTGAAGTGGTTTGCCATTCCATTCTCCAGTGGACCACATTCTGTCAGACCTCTCCACCGTGACCCGTCCGTCTTGGGTGGCCCCACATGGCATGGCTTAGTTTCATTGAGTTAGACAGGGCTGTGGTCTGTGTAATCAGATTGGCTAATTTTCTGTGATTATCACTGAAACCATTATCACAGAAAATGCGTCTGTATATGTATCAGTAATTTGTTCCTTATTTATTGCTAAGTAGCTTTCCATATGTAAAAGTTAAAGTGTTAGTTGCTCAGTCGTGTCCGACTCTTTGTGACATAAGGATGACCAGAACGAATTGAAAAGAAAACTAAACCTGCAGTAAAGGAAATCACTGTTTATTTTCTGTAGAAGTGTGGTTAAAAGAATAGACTGTGGAGTCGGACACATGGGCTAGTTATCTACTGCTGTGTGACAAACTCCCCCAAACATAGTGGCCTCAGACAAAAGTGTCTACTATCTCATGGTATCTGTGGGTCAGGAATCTGGCATGACTGGATGGGTGTTTCTGCCTCAGGGTCTCAATGGTGCGGCAGTGTGAACCGGGGCTGCAGTCTCATCGGAAAGCCTGAGGAGGCCAGGATCCCTGCTCAGGCTCACTTGTGTGGTTGGCAGCAGGATTCAGGTCTTCATGGGCTGTTGGTCGGACACCCTTACTTCCTAGCCCCCTGGGCTGCTCTGTTGGTTGGGTCACTTCCATCTAGAGTGAGGGAGCAAAAGAGGGTGAGAAAGGGTCAGTGTAGGCTTTTTGTCACCTCAGCTCATCTCCCGTCACTTTTGCCACATTCTCTTGATTAGAAGCATGTCTTTTGTAGATCCAGCCCTCAGGGAGGGGCTTTCAGCAGTGCAGTACTGGGAAGTGGGGATCCATAGGGCCATTTCCAAGGCTGTTTCCTCCAGTCTGGCCTCAGTGATTGATGTCCCTCCCACCTGCAGAGCATGCTCACTCCCTCCTAGGATCCCCAGTCATCTTGTCCCATTACGACGTTAGCTCAAAGTCCAGAATCTTGTCATCTAAACCAGGCCCAGGTGGGGATGAGGCTTTAGGGACTAAAAACACAGCTTAAATTTACCACTCTGTTAACTATCTACACAGCATTTACATTGTACTTACAACTACTTACACAGACTTTTATACTAGTACTGAAGCATTTTTACATAAGGGACTTGAGCATCCTGGGATTTCAGTATCTGTGGGGATCCTAGAACCAACCCAGGATGACTATGGTTTAGACAAGGTCCTGTGGGAAGAACTGGGTTAACCTCGTAATCAGACCTGTTCTTTCATGACTGTAAACCAGTCCAGTTCACGAAGTTGTGAAGGGGGCCTGTGAGCACATTGTTGACCCCCCAGCTCGGGTTCACTCCTCCGCCTGCACCGGCTTTAGGCTTAGCAGGATGTCCTTCTGTTCTGTCCTGTGACCAGCATGGAAACTAGTCCCTTTACCTCCTCAGCTGTTTCCTATCTGTTTCGGGTATAAACAAAGGTGCTGGGTTAGAGGGTATCGGTGGCCCTTTGTGCTGTACACCATCAGGTGCAGGGTCAGAGCTATGCTTTCCCCACTGTGTCCCTCAGCATGTGGCTGGACTGGGTTCAGTAAATAATGGTCGAGTGGTACCCACAGTGAAGTGCACCTCCAGCTGTGATGTGGCATGCTGCGTCCCTGCCCGGCCTCTGCCCCTAACCCACCTCCTTCTGGTCCCTCTTGGCAGGCCAAGTGCAGGAACATGGAGCATGCGCTGCGGGAGAAAGCCAAGGCCTTCTGGGCAATGCAGCGCTCCTACGAGGCCATCGCCAAGCACAATCAGGTGAGTGAGCACTGGGGCTGAGGGTGCAGATGGGCACACTTGGACTACCGTGGGGCAGAGGTGTGGGTGGGCTGGCCCTGGCCATGGCTGCTGCTACAGGGTCAGCCTTCACCAGCCTTGCTGGCGAGCACAGCCTTGCCCTTGGATGCTGATTGTGACTTCATGGCATCTTTAAACACCTGGGCGTGGCCATGCCAGCAACCACCAAGCAGCTTCTGCAGCCCCGTGTGCCTGTGAACTCAGACTGATAACAGGTGCCATGCTGCACCACCTGCTGGGGTGCTCAAACCAGCAACACCCCCATTCTCACACCTCACATCCACTGTCTCCAGAATGCACCTGTCCATTGATGTTCCCTCTCCACTCCCAGCATCTGTTCCAGGTCCCCATCGCCTCTGCCTGCCCTCCTACCTGGGCCCCATGCTTTTGCTCTTGTATGCAGTCCACACTCCTTGCAGTGGACTGATCTTGTAAATAAAATAGATTGGTTGCGTCACTCCTCTGCTTCAAACTGTCTAGTTCAAGCTCCTCACCATGGCCTCAAGGGCCCTCATCCAACCCCCATGCCCCCCCGCTTCATCTACCCCAAGGCTTGGCCAGTGCCATCTGGCCTGATGTGGGATGCATTGGGGATACCTGGGTTGTGTCCATATGTCCAAGTGACAGCCCTTGTCTGTCCATCCCAGCTGCTGTAGAATTCTCATGTAGTCAGTCAGTTGTGGAGAGTCCAGGATACTGGTTTGACTAATGCTTTTCCTCTCAATTCAGTCCATCCTGGTGAATGAGAGTTGAAAATGTGTCTTCTCCTTTATTGAGAGGCTCCATGGCCAGTGTGAGGCTGGCTGGAGCTGACTTTGCACTGGCTGGCTTTTCCTGTCCACTCTGTTTTTTATCCCCCTGTGTGATAAGAAGCTTCCCAAATTTCACTCTCTTCCACTGTACCTTGTCAGTCTTTTTACCTGATATTTCAACAATGCCGTCTCTCCTCCTACGCTTTTCTTTGGTTATTAAAGTAAGTCAAACAAAGTGTGTGCTTCTTTCATAAGAATAACAGCTATCTGTATTTTTCCTGTGAATGTTCACATTCTTTTTCTTGGGATGTTTGTCTTGTCTTCTTGTAGAGACTTAAGAGCACTTTGTATATGAAGAATAACAATCTCATATATATTGGAAATATTTTTCCTGGTTTGCCCTTTTTCAATAAATTGTGCATGCGTGCTCAGTCATGTCCAACTCTTTGTGACCCCATGACTGTAGCCCTCCAAGCTCCCCTGTCAGTGGGATTTTCCAGGCAAGAATACTGGTGTAGGGTTCCATTTCCTCCTTCAGGGGATATTCCTGACCTAGGGATCAGATTCCTTACCACTGTGTCATCTGGGAAGCCCTTTCAATAAATCATTTCCCTCCCTTTCTGGTCATTTCCTCCTGTTCAGTGAATCATTTTGTCATATTAGCATGTTACTGATTCAGTTTTAAAATAAATACTTTCTACTATTTTTTAAGCATCTATCAAATCTATCAAATTTGAAGTCCTAGTATTGGAAGGTGAGTGATTTTTAAAAATCGTTGCTATTTGCAACAGTTCACTTGTGTGATTCAGAGTTTCCCTCACTATCGTACAACCTATGCAAGTACAAAATATTATTGAGGAATTTATAGAATTACAGTTGTCCTCTATAAGCACTGATTTTGTTTTATTCATTGATCTAAACAATCTCATTATGCTGTTTGACTTTTTAATTTAAAACATGTCTTTTTTACAAAAATTTTTGGCCGCGCTCCGGGGTTTTCCTTTTGGAGGACCACTTAGTTGCCCCGAGCCATATGGGATCTACGTCCCACGCACTGAAAGGGGGATTCTCAACCACTGGACCACCAGGGAAGTCCCTATGCTGTTTGACTTATTTAAACTTACAAATATGTGCTAAGAAAGCTGCATCCATATTTTATCTTTGGAGGTTCTGCACGTGATTTCTTTTTTTTAAAAATGGAGTTCCTTTGCTAAACATCTGGGGGCCACCCGCTGGGTGACGGCTGAGGTTCCGCCCCTCCTCTGCCCCACCCGGCCCCACCCTGTGCTGCAGGTGGAGGCAGCCTGGCTGGAAGCACGGATCCAGCAGGAATTTGACAAGCTCCGCGAGTTCCTGCGCGTGGAGGAGCAGGCCATCCTGGATGCCATGGCCAATGAGGCAAGGCAGAAGCAGCACCTGGCGGAGGAGAAGATGAAGCGGCTGACGGAGGACACGGAGGCCTTGGCCCATGAGATTGAGCGGCTGCAGATGGAGATGAAGGAGGATGACGTTTCCTTTCTCATGGTGAGGAGTGCAGCGTCCAGATCTAGTGACAGGGGCCAGATTTCAGGGGCCAGCGGGGACCCTGAGATCAGCAGCCCTGGCTATATTGTTTTTTAAAATATTTATTTATTTATTATTTTAAAGTATTTATTTTTGAGGTGGTATTGCCATCTTAACAATATTATTAATAATTTAATTATAGCAATATTAACCTTAATATTATTATTAATTTAATAATATTAAATGTCTGATCCATGAACATGGGATGTATGACTCCTTTTGAGGTCAGAGATTTATGTTTTCTCTGTGTCTGTGTTTGTGTATCTGTTTGTTTTTTTTTTTCCAGAAACACAAGAGCCGAAAACGCCGGTAAGTTGCCAAGTCTGGTAGGGGGAGGGGAAGCATAGGCAGAAATACCAGGGGTGCAACCTCAGGTGGCTCCCGGGCCAGGCAGGTGGTGAGGCCAGCTGGTGCAGTATAGAGGCAGCAGTGGGATCGGCCAAGTGGAGAGCCCTCTTTCAATACACGGACTTCCAGTTTGCACTGGTGCGGTGTTGTCTTCCTGAGGGTGGAGCGTGACCATCTACTATGTGGGGAGAGATTGTCATCCTTCATGGGGCTCGTAGTTCTCTGACGGTCAGCCCAACGTTTAACCTTCTCCTTTGGTCAGCCCCCTCCCTCTGAGAGTCTCAGGACATATTAGTTTGTGTTGATGGTTGTTGGGGTCACAGAGATGAATAGGGAATAATTGTGTCCCAGTCAGAGCTGTACAAAGATGGAAGAGAATGCTTTGGGTGGTAGTGAGTTCCCTGTCACTGGAGGTGTTCAAGCAAAGGCCACTGCCACTTTCAAAACGTGGGACTAGAGGGCCCCTAAGGTGCCTTCCAACTCAGACATCCTATGAACTGATGTGTATGTATCATTTCTGCTCACATGAAATTAAACCATGTCTGAGAACCTCCTGTTTATATTTATCCCGGCAAGGGCAGGAAGGGCTCTAGTACTGAGTCCTGAAGAATATGAGCCGCCCAGTTGATTCCTGGCTCATCTCCCATCAGAGCCCAGTGTAGGTTTGTCTTGAATAAGGCAGCCAGGGAATGCAGGCCTGAGGCAAGGGATCCTGTTTCCAGCTGACTCAGTTAGGCCCAGAACGCCTGCCCCTGGCCCTGCCCCGCAAAGCCCACTTCTCCTTTCCTAGCCTCTTCTGCACGATGGAGCCGGAGCCCATCCAGCCCGGCATGCTCATCGACGTCTGCAAATACCTGGACTCCCTAAAGTACCGCGTCTGGAGGAAGATGGTTATGTGTGTTGAATCTGGTGAGTGGGGGCCCCAGGCAGGTGTAAGAGGCTGGGGGAGGTCATGCTGGGCAGAGGGCCAGCTGAACGAACTCCTTCCCGCTTCCCACCCCATAAGACCTGCACCACCTCCCTGCACTAGTCACCTTTCCAGCCTCTTTCACGCAGGTCCCTGTGCCCTGCTCCGCTGCCATGTCCTGCTGCTCAAACCATTTCTGACAGAGCGCTTTCCTATTTTGGGTCCTGACACTTGGCCACCTCTCCGGAAAGAGCAGCTGACTTCCCTTTTTCTTCAGAACCATATTATATATATAATGAAAGAGAAGAGCTCCTCAGTTTAGGGCTGCCTCTCCCAAGGTGATTGTAGCCCATGCAAGTCGCTGTGGACTGAATGTGTCCCTGACCAAATTCATATGTTGAAGGCTGAACCTCCATGTGATGGAATTTGAAAGCAAGGCCTTTGGGAGGTGATCATAGTTAGAAGAGGTCATGTGGATGGGGCCCTCTGATGATCAGATTAGTGCCCTTTTAAGAAGAGACACCAGAGAGCTGGCTTCTTTTCTGTCTCTCCCTCTGCCTTATGAGGACACAGTAAGAAGGCAGCCATCTGTAAACCAAAAAGAGGGCCCTCAGCAGAATGTAAGCATGCTGGATCCCTGGTCTCAGAATTCCAGAAGCTGAACCATGAGAAATATTGTCCTGTTGTTTAAGCCACCCCATCTCTGATACTTTTGAAGTAGCATCCCAAACTGAGACGTGATTTTATGGGGAGAAATGTCAGTGACCAGGGGCATGTCACATGCTTTTCTAAGGTGGTACAGGCATCTTGTGAGGTTCACTGGCTTCCTTTGGCTATCCTCACAAAAGACTGAAGTCTGGATGCTTTAAAATGACAGAATTTTCTTCTCATGGTTCCAGAGGCTAGGAGTTTAAAGCCAAGGTGTCTGCAGGGCCACACTGCCTCTGAAACCTGTAGGGGAGGATCCTTCTTCGCTTCTTCCTAAATTTTGGTATTTTCTGGTGAGCTCTGCGCAGGCAGTTGCAGCACTGCGACCTATGCCTCCATCATCAGAGGGCTTTTCCCCTCAGGTGACTGGTTTTCTCCTTTTTCATAAGGACAGCAGTTATAATGGATCAAGGGCCCCTTCTCTTCCCATCTGATCTCATCTTAAATTGTTAACATCTGCAAGAACTTCATTCTCAAATAAGGTCACCTCCTGAGGTGCTGGGGTTAAGACTTCAACATACCTTTTTATGGGCACGTTTTATGGGGTTTTTTGAACTTTCTTTTGTATTGGGGTGTAGCCGAGTAACAATGTTGTGATAGTTTCAGGTGAACAGTGAAGGGACTCAGCCATACATATGCATGTATCCATTCTCCCCCCAACTCCCCTCCCATCCAGGCTGTGCAGGGCACATTTCAACCCATAGCGAGACCCCCAGCCCAGGGCAGCCCCCTTTGTTCACTGGGCCAGGTGGAACACAGTGGGTCAGTTTAGGGGGACCCGAGGCCACAGGCTGGTCTGATTTCCCCACTGTCTTCTCTCCGCACCCAGTGCCTTTCAGCCTTGATCCCAACACCGCGGCTGGCTGGCTCTCTGTGTCCGACGACCTCACCAGCGTCACCAACCACGGCTACCGGGTGCAGGTGGAGAACCCGGAGCGCTTCTCGTCGGCGCCCTGCCTGCTGGGCTCCTGCATCCTGTCCCAGGGCTCACACGCCTGGGAGGTGGACCTGGGGGCACTGGCCAGCTGGCGCGTAGGGGTGGTGCGGACGCGACAGGATGCGGGCACCGAGGGCCACGCGCACAGCTGCTACCATGACACGCGCTCGGGCTTCTGGTATGTGGGCCGCACGCAGGGCGTGGACGGCGACCACTGCGTGACCTCGGATCCCGCCGCGTCGCCCCTGGTCCCCGCCATCCCGCGCCGCCTGCGCGTGGAGCTGGAGTGCGAGGAGGGCGAGCTGTCCTTCTATGACGCTGAGCGCCGCTGCCACCTGTACACCTTCCACGCCCGCTTCGGGGAGGTGCGGCCTTACTTCTACCTGGGCGGCTCGCGGGGTGACGGGTCCCCAGAACCACTGCGCATTTGCCCGCTGCGCATCACCATCAAGGAGGAGCTGGACAGCTGAGGACCCTTCGGCCCGCTGGACTCCGCTTGCATCCAGCAATCGGTCCCATTTCCTTCCTGTCGCTTCCCAAAGCCACGCTTGCCTTGGTACCTCTCTACCGCCTGCCTTCTTACCAGGATCTTCCCACTGACCTCCCCTGTCATTTTCTGTGGCTCCAGGCCACGGGCCTTTCCCCCCTTTTTTTTGGTCCCTTTTCTCCCCCACTTTGAAAGTCAGCCAGGAGACACCTCCTGGGTCAGGCTTTTTCCAAAGTTGTGGCATCCTCTGGATGTGAATTTCCTGATCCAGATTCTAAGATTTCTGGGGATAATGTTTGTTTCTAGAGTGGGTCTGTTTAAAAAATGTAGGTTTTTGTTTTAAAATCATTTTTCAAGTGTTGTGAGGCCAGCAGATGGGAGGGGACTGCTGTTGAAAAGAGTTTGTTACTTACAGTTCCTAGGAGAAGGGGTGCTGCGCTGGGGGTGGCGTGGGGAGGGGGGCACCAGGGGAAGCACCAGAGTCCTTAGGAGGCAAGGGGCGTGCTTTTCATGGAAAGGAACAGAGGAGGCAGGGTACCGGGTGAGTGGGTTTATGATCGGCAAGTCTGAGTACTTTTCACAGGTTCTGGGGCATAGTGGCTGCCCCTAGTTGTCCTGAAACCTGGATGTGGGTTGATTGTGCATGTGTGCATGCTCAGTCATGTCTTACTCTTTGTGACTCTATGGGCTGTACCCACCAGACTCCTCTGTCCGTGCAATTTTTCATTCAAGAATCCTGGAGTGGGTTACCATTTTCTATTCCATGAAATCTTCCTGATACAGGGATTGAACCCTCATCTCCTGCATTGACAGGCGGCTTCTTTACCGCTGAGCCACCTGGGAAGCCTGTGGATTGATTAGCACAGGGGATTATTGGCTTGGAGTGGATCCCGGTGAGAGCCTGGCACAGGAGGTGGTTGGGGTACTGTTTTGCATGTAAAAGATTGACTGCATTCAAAAGGCACACTCACAGGGGGGTTGTTTGCTGTCTGCAGGAACTTGCTGGCCAGGGAGGCTCCAGGAGCCAGAGTGGCCCCAGGAGCCAGAGTGGCAGGAATTCAGAAAAGAAGAAAATATGGTTATTCTAGCACCATTGCCGTGGCTTTGGGCAGGACCCATGCCCTGGCTTGTCTGTCACTTTATACTGGTATTTAAGGCTGCTCTGTGGGCCTTGGTGGAGCCCTTCAGGGTGGGGGTGGGGACAAGGCTGCCCATCCAATCGGCTCTAACTTATAGATTAAGACTTCTTGCACAATTTCCTCTTGAACAGAGTTTCCAGAGCACTTTAAAAAACACAATTTAAATAGCATGAATTTCACTTTCCTCATCTGCAAATGAGATGGTAGATCTGGAAGGTGATGGATGCGCTGCAGTTGTGTGGAGGACCTTTCTCTGGTTCCTCTCACAGAGGTACAGAAGGAGGAGAAGAGGGCCCCTTTGTGTTAGGAGGGAAGGGAGGCGATTCTGTCCAGGGAGGGGGGTGTTGGTATCAGGAATGAGGAGGGGCTCCGGGGCTCTGGTCTCTGCTGACCTCAGCCTGCTCATTCTTGTTCTGCTGCCTTTTACATCTTCATCCTGATTTCTTCTCCCTCTGCCTTGCCTCCAGACTCCTGCCTTACCTTTTCATCTTCATGTGCCTGTGGAGGATTTTTAATTGTCACCTCCTCACTTGTGTCCTGGGACAGGGAATGTCTCCCTGTAGGAGCAATGTTTTAATGGAGGTGTTTTTACCGAAGACTCACAAACTTTCTCCTGCTTGTGTCTCCTGGTTCACCGAAATGGACATTTTAAACAGAAATGATGATTCAAAACTAAAAATTGGTTATAAGTGTGATGTGTCCATCATTGGTGGCCAGGGGAGGGAGTGGTAGGATATACCACTGAGTCAAGGGGACCAGATGCAAGAGAGGGGTGAGGATGTTGGCAAAGGAGTGGATGTGAGCTGAATGGCCCCTCTAAAGATGCTCAGATTCAGCAAAGCTCAAGGCACTTTGGACCCAACACATCTGAGTCCAGTGTGCACTTTGTACCATAAAGTATTTATCTGGCCTGTTAAATGCAAATCACTACCTAATAAATCTTGACCTGAAACTATTTTGTTAGTTGTTGTAAACTTTTAAAAATGTTTTTTCCTTTCCATCTTAGGTGTTGGAAGGGCTTTGTTTTATTTTTACAGGATATTGTGGATTGCCTAGGCCCCTTTTTACCAAAATAAAGTGTTTGAGCCAAAGTATACCTTTTTTTTTTTTTTGACATTTTCCTTTCAGTGTTCTCATAAGCAAAAAGTTTCATTCACCTTGTAGCATGTATTCAATGTTTTTGTTTTTATCATTGGATAACCTATTATATGGATATATACTGCATTTTACTTACCAACTCTTTAGTTGGTGAAAACATTTTGATTGTTTTCACTTTTTGCCATTATGAATAATGCTGCTGTAAATATTTGTGTGCAAGATTTTGTGTGGACATATGTTTTTTGTTCTTGTGGATAGGTAAGTAGGTGCAGACTTGCTGGATCATGTCCTGACTCTCGTTTAACCTTTTGAGGGACTGCCAGGCCATTTTCCAGTGTGGCCGCACTTTGTATAGTCTTATAATGTAGGGAGGTTCCAGTTGGTCCATATCCTCGTTAACACTTGTTACTGTCCGTCTTTTAACTTGGGCATCCTAGTACATGTGAGGTCGTATCTCATTGTAGTTTTGACTTGGATTTCCCTAATGATTCATGGTATGGAGCCTCTTTTCAGGTGCTTATTGACCATTTGTTTACCTTCTTAGGAGAGCTGACTTCAGATCCTTTGCCCATTTTAAAATCTTTTTTGGTTGTTATTGTTTTTACTATCTAGTTGCGAGAGTTCTTCATACATTCTAGACACAAGTCCCTCATCCAGTACATGATTGCCAAACATTTTCTACCACTCTGTATTTTCACTTTCTGGAAGGTGTCCTTTGAAGCACAGAAGTTTTCATTTTGGGGTCTGGTTTATTTTTCTTTTTGTTGTTTGTGTATCCTGGAACTCTTACCTTTGACATTGCCCTTAAGCCTGTTCTAGGTCTTGGCTCAGGCATGGGCAGCTATCTCAGCATGGGTAGCCATTCTATTGACAAGGAGCCCTAGTTCAGGAGCCCATTCCTTCTTCCCTTGAGCCCTCCTACCCACATAATGTGATGATTGAGTGTGTGCATGGGAGCCCAGGTAAGCTGTACCCGCAAATTTTATAAGCTGGAGGCATCTTTGGTAAAGAGATAGCAGCTGGAACCAGAAATCCAGATTCCTACACCCAAGTCCCAACTGTATGATTTATGAGCTACTGAGCCTTCGAGCCTCTGCTCCCTCATCTAAATGAGGATTTAGGGTACCTACCTCAGGTTGTAGAGATTAAATGAGGGGATTTTGGGGGTACAAATGCTTTGTATTATGTCCTAAACATACTATAGGCTCAATGCATGTTGGCTAATTCTTCAGAAAGTGGAAGATTTTGAATGCTGACATTATGATTCATGTTAATGAAAAACCCCAAAGGAAATCGAGAAATGAACTTACATTGGGAATGCTTAAATTTCTTGAGACTGGAAGGTTATAGACATAAAACTTATGTTTATTAAAACAACATGGGAAAATGGTTATGTTGTAATGACTGAGAAGACTAGAATTTATACATATAGACATGCAACACACAATTTGTCTCTAATTTGTGTATGTTGTTTGATGAGATCACCCACTTATGTGGCTGTAAATCCAAAAGGTACAAAAGAACAGCCTCTCCCACTTCTGCCCAGACACTCAGCCCCTTTCTTTGTGGGCAGTCATATTACCATGAAAAAAATCCAGAGGAATTTCATGAACAGCAGTATTCTGTTGTGAGTATATTCTGGTTCCCCCAATACACTATAATTTAAAAGCAGATACTTTTGGGGGCTCCCCTGGGGGCTCAGGGGTACAGAATCCACCTGCCAGTGCAAGGAGACATGGGTTCAATCCCTGGTCCAGGAAGATCCCACATGCCGTGGGGCAGCTCAGCCTGTGTGCCGCAACAACTGAATATACACCCCTAGAGCCTGTGCTCTGTAATGAGAAGCCACCACAATGAGAAACCTGGGCACCGCAACTGGACAGTAGCCTGCGCTCGCAGCAGCGAAGACCCAGCACAACCAAAAATAATAAAAGCAGATACTCTAGGTCTGTATCTCTAAGCAACCCAACAAAAGGAGACAACTCAAAGGATGTTATTAACATGATTTCCTCCTCTCTAAGAGGAGGTTTGTCATGGGTGTTCTCATATAGTCAGTTCAACTGGTGCATTCAGCTTCTTATTTATTTCACCCTAAGGTTTTAAAACGGAAAAAAAAAAAGTGGAATTTAGCTGCTCATGACATAGAAGACAAACCTTACACTTGAGACCTCAACATACGTTTTTAAAATCTCAGTCCTTACCAAGGTATCTAGTGACCTACATAGCTAGTGTGTTAGTGGGGGATGAATGATCTGGGTTCAAAGTCTGCCTCAGCCACTGTGTGACCTTGGGAGAGTTAGCTAACTTCTCAGTGCCTTAGTTTCATCATGTGAAAAATGGAGATCTTAAGATGAGTGGAGATAATAACCTACCTCATAAGGTGGTCATGAGATTAAGTGAGCAAAAGTGTAAACCAGGACAAGATCTGACATGTACTTGGCAGTTGAGAGTTCACTGTTTTGCTTGGCTGTGCTACTCTGGTACTTCACATAAAGCCATTCAACTTCTCATCTGTAAACAGGGAAATGACATGTGCATGATGTTTTCAAGGTCTTTTCCAGTTCTAATGTCCTTTGATTCGCAATTTGTGTCACTAGCAAAGGCTGGTACCCTGCACACGGTAGGGGCTGCTGATTCCAGGTGCTGCAGCTGACCAGCATTCAAGAACCTGAGTGTGGCTTGGTACCAGGAGCCTTGTTTCCTCATGTGTTGAGTCTGGAGACAAAACTAAATAGTCATCATGTTTGAAGGATGGCAAGGTTGTTCCAGAGAGGAGCAAGTCTTGGGAAATTGTTCCTAAGATTAGTAATCAATCATGCACAATAAAATTGGACAGTCATGTTTCACAGATGGTTCATGTGCTTGTATGTACAAGATTAAAGAATGTCAAATATTGACTTGAGTGCACCGTGAATATGATCTTTGTGGCCTCAGAGCTGCTGGATTGGGCAAAAGATGACTGATCGTTCGTGGTGGGGACTATAGTAGGTCCCTTCAATTTTCAAAAAGAAAATGCATCTTACAAGGTTCTATGCCTCCTATTCCTTCCCCAGCCATGCCTGGAGGACCCAGCAAGACAGATCACTGGCTATTAAAGCCTGATTCCCTAGCACATGGGAAGTGCTCCTGTGGGTGCCATCAGTCCCTGTTTGTGGGTGTTGCTTGGGTGGGTTTCTTTCTCTAGGGAACAGGCTGAGGATGGGAAATTCAGGTTTCTATGGATACTGGGCTAGCTGGGATTTGCATCATGTATTTCAGAGACAGTCTAGGAACAACGTGGGCTCAGGAGGAACATAGAGGCACATGGAAACAGTTGGAGGGCCTGGGTAGCCAAGCTCCATTTCAGCCCTTCTCTGGGGACGCAGATCGGAGATCCCCACCCTTTGGAGAGGCTGCAACTTGGAGCCTGAGGATCCATGGAGGTGGTTCAGAAAGGCGCCCCCTACAGGATGTGGCAGGTACCGAGAGCTCTACAAAAGTTAATAACCTTTTGCTTCCCTTTTTATCTCAGCAATTCCCTCTCTAGGGGGTCTTCTCTACCCAGGGATCGAACCCCAGGTCTCCTGCATTGCAGACAGATTCTTTACCAATGAGCCACCAGGGGAGCCCCATTGACTAAAGGGTCCATCAATAAGAAGGTTTAGCATATGAAGTCTCCCTTGTTTATTTATAAAGCATTCCACCATGCCCCACTTCTCCATTATCTTATTTTAAATTTTTATTGTAAAATACACATAAAAATTACCATCTCATGTACTTTTAAGTGTACAGTTTGATAGTGTTAAGTATATTCACATTGTGGTGTTTCCTTATCTTAACCCCAGTGTTAACCACAGTTATATTTTTCCATGTCCTTTCAGAAAATGATATTGTGCTCTCTTGTTTTAATCCCCACTCTCCCTTGACCACCCTGTGAGATAGATTCACCAGGTCAAGAGACTGGTCTATACTCATGTGACTAACTGGCAGCAGATCTAGACCTCAATCCCAGGTCCCCTGGAGTTAACATCTCCAAATCCAAAAACATCTTCTGGGGTCCCCAACATCAAATTTGGCATCATGGAGGTAGTTCTGTTTGTGAGGCCTGAACTGAAGGATGAGGAGTAGGGATAAAGAGGAGAAATAGGCATTAGATATCCTGGAGGAGGTAAGAGGGTCAGGAAAGGTCCTGGAGGAATGTCCTATATGAGGAAAATCAGGAGTCTGATGGCTGCCAGTTTCCTAGCTTGAGTGATGATCTAGTCTCAGCGGTGAACCATAGGAGAGCAGGTAGGTTCAGTGTTGTGTAGGGGACATCGGGTGGAATTACAGAGAAGCTCTATAGCCCAGAATTTGAACAGCATGTGGAATTACAGAGAAGCTCTATAGCCCAGGATTCAAACAGGATGGGAAATAGGAGTCGTTGGCAGAGTTGTCTTGTTGAGACTACTCGAGTCTGAGCTCTTGTGTAGAGAGTATCTGGAATAAAAAGAGCAGAGACAGGGTCCTGGGGGCACTGACACGATGGAGGTGGGCTGAGGATTCCAGGTTAGAGACATTAGGGAATAGAGAAGCAGAAGCAGGGCAAGGTGTTATGGCCAAAGCAAATTGAACATGTAAAAGGTAGAACAGAGGAAGCCACAGCATCAAAAGACCCAGAAAGTCAGGTAAAGGGAAGATGAAAAAGAATTCATTGACTCCAGTTTACCTGCAGCCCCTGGCACAGCTCCCAATATCAGGGAAAGCAGAGAAAAGATGAAAATGTACAGTATCCACAAGAAGCAATGGGTGACCAGTCTGTTGGCAGAAATTAGGAGGGATGATCCCAAATTATAAAGCAGAGGATCTTGAGTTTTAGCTCCCACCCAGACTTTGCTTCTTGAAATGTCCACTCAGGAGACATCAAAAGCTACTTTATCCTCCCCTATCTATCTGTACAATGTGAACCAGATGTGTCAAAGTTTCTGCCAATGGGCTTTGGGGCTCTAATGGGGTGGAAAGGACAAAGTGGAATTTAAAAGAATATTTCATACTGATAAAAGTATCAAAGTATATAAGCTAAGTTGTTAGACATACATTACAAATTTGCTGCTATAATATTTGCCTGTAAACCCAAGAAAATCAACTGAAAGCAGAACTAATAAGAGATTTGGTAAAGTGAATCCAAGTTGACTGACCAGTCATAAATCAAAATAACTAAGGTTTGGCTTCAAAATTGAAGTGATTTAAATTTAATTTGGAGTAAGTAGAAAGGAAGCTTAACCAAAATATTTGTGGCAAAAAGTCTTTAAGATAATCCTATCACTAAGATTGCATCTGGAAGAAAACTAATGATATTGGGTCCAGAAATCATGTACAAAAGACCCCTCGTTCAACACAGATTTAAAATAGGGAACAGTTGGAAATTACCTAAATATGTAAGAATAGGGGTATAGTTAAATTATTCTGTTTGCTGGAAAACTGTGATGCCACTAAAACAAAACAAAACAAAACCACTGAGAATATTTAAAGACATGAGGAAATGCTTACATGAGAAAAGCCAAAGAGGAGAGAGGACAAAGTATTTATAATCAGTGCAATTCCAAATTTGCAAATCTATCATCTTTCTAAAGTGACTGATACTGTTAACCATGGGTATCTCTGGATGGTGTTCACCCTTTTGTTTTCCTTCTCTGTTTTCTAAAAAGAGAAAGCATTACCTTAAAAATCAGAAAAATTTAACGTTATAAAAAGCAGAGCCTGTTACAGGTGGCTGTAAAATGATGCCGGGTTTTATTTTCAGAACTGTGAGGCTAGGAGGGCAATGCCTGAACTGACGAGGGACAGGACTCATCCGACGCTTAACTCGGTCCCCACAGAGAGGATGAATGACAATATGAGGACAAACGGAAGCAGTCACGTGGACTTGTGAACCTTCTATTGTTTTCAGCCGTCTGTTGAAAAAGCAAGCAGCAGAGGTGTCCGGAAAAAAAGTGGTGAAGCTCTGGATAGAGTGGCTGGGGGAGGAAGCCAGAGCCCTTCAAAGAGCTGCCGCACAAGGGCCAGCACCGCAGACTCAGAGGAGACCCTAGCCTGGCGCATGTCTAAGCCCAGCCTGGGTGCGGGGAGGAGGTGGGGCGAAATCCAGATCCCCAGGTCTGGTCCACAGCATTCAGCCGCCCACGTCTCAGGTGGAAATGTCAGTTCACTAGCTGGTCCAGATGCCTCTTTAAAGCATCCGGGTCTTAAGGACACTTAATAGGCAGGGATGCTACTATTGGTTCCTGCTCCCGGCATGATGTCACCATCAGCCAATCTGAAGTCAGCATTTCCTCCTAAGGAAAGGAATTAATTACGAATTAATTAACTCTTCCTAAGCCATGCTGCTGCTGCTAAGTCGCTTCAGTCATGTCTGACTCTGTGCGACCCCATAGACGGCAGCCCACGAGGCTCCCCCGTCCCTGGGATTCTCCAGGCAAGAACACTGGAGTGGGTTGCCATTTCCTTCTCCAGTGTATGAAAGTGAAAAGTGAAAGTGAAGTCGCTCAGTCGTGTCAGACTCTTAGCGACCCCATGGACTACAGCCCACCCGGCTCCTCCATCCATGGGATTTTCCAGGCAAGAGTACTGGAGTCGGGTGCCATTGCCGTCTCCTAAGCCATAGAGGCAAGCAAAAGCAGTGTCCGTCATCTTTTCTGGTTTCTCTTTGCCAGCAGAGTAAGGAGATGGAGTTGGAAATAAACGGAATAAGAGCAGATGCTAGGTTTTGTAGATACGTGCTGTGCTTAGTCTCTCAGTCGTGTCCGACACTTTGCGACCCCATGGACTGTAGCCCGCCAGGCTCCCCTGTCCATGGGGATTCTCCAGGAGAGAATACTGGAGTGGGTTGCCATATCCTTCTCCAGGGGATCTTCCCAACCCAGGGATCAAACCCAGGTCTCCCGCACTGCAGGCGGATTCTTTATCGTCTGAGCCACCAGGGAAACCTTTTGTAGATGTAAGCATAGATACATTTTTTAAGGTATAAAAGTAATGTATATTCACTGAAAAAATTGTGAAAACAATTACTTAAATTCCACCACCTAGAGCTAATAATAAGCATTTCAATGCAGGTTCTTCTTACATTTTAAAACTCAGAAGTGTGGGATTTTTATGGAAATTAACTCCCACTATAATTTTTGTAGCATTTTAAATTTATTTGCTGTGAATAATTAATGATCTTCAAATGAATAGTACTTAATGGCTGCAAAACTTTTCAACTAAATGGACATTCCATAAGTGTCCCATTAAGTATTGTATGGGCATATCATAATTTATTTTAAAAGTGCCCTGATCACAACTGAAAATAATACTGTCACAAACACTA
This sequence comes from Bos indicus x Bos taurus, assembly GCF_003369695.1. NCBI lineage: Eukaryota > Metazoa > Chordata > Mammalia > Artiodactyla > Bovidae > Bos > Bos indicus x Bos taurus. The sequence goes on along the minus strand of NC_040083.1, from coordinate 74,341,742 downwards.
CTGTATATACTTTGTATATTTTGTTATTGTTCAGAAGCTAAGTCGTGTTCAACTCCTTGTGACCCCATGGACTGCAGCACACCTGGCTTCCTTGTCCTTCACTATCTCCCAGAGTTTGTTCAAATTCATGTCCATTGATACACATTGTCCAATTAATTCCTTAAGATAAATTCCTAAGAGTGAAATTCCTGTGTCAAAGATTAAATAAAATGCATGTTCCCAGATTGCTCTCCAGAAATGTCGCCAACAATCTACAAGAGTGTTCAATTTTTCACATCCTAAACAAACCAGTCAAAATGATAGATAGCTCATGAAGCTTTTTCGAAATTAATCTTCTTCATTACTAGTGATATTGACCATGTTTTCATGTATTCAGTGCCCTCCTATATTTCTTTTTTGTGTTCTCTGTCTTCTTTGCCCATTTTTATATCAGGATGTTTGCTTTTTTCTCCTGACCCATGTGCAAGACCTTTAATTCAACTTGACAATATTTTTGTGAGTGTTTTTTTCATAGGTACATTAGTGGGTGTACATAGGTACATGGTTTTCTTGTAATATACCGTGTTTCTCAAGCTTTTGTTTCAGGATTCAGCTCTTTTCGTAGTGCAATTGAACAACTTTCTTGTTTTTTTTCTGTGTTGTGAAATAGTTTATGTAGCGTGTTTCTGGAAAGTTTAAAGAATCAGAGTCATTATTGAAAGAAATTCTTTGAACACTGTAAAAATATCTTACATAATTATTAGTCGACTAGGTGGCACTAGTGGTAAGAACCTGCCTGCTAATGCAGGAGGTGTAAGAGATGCAGGTTCAATCTCTGGGTTGGAAAGATCCCCTGGAAGAGGGCATGGCAGCAAACTCCAGTATTCTTGCCTGGAGAATCCCATGGACAGAAGAGTCTGGCTGGCTACAGTCCATGGGGTCACAAAGAGTCAGGCGTGACTGAAGCAACTTAGCACAGCATGGCACATCTTTGGCCAACGACCTGGGTCTTGAAAGGTGGTCCACATGTAGCCTGGGTCTGTGTATGGCAGAAATGGAGGGTAGGAGGGGAGAATGGTTTCCATGGAAGACTCAGGGACCCAAAGAGAGGTTTGGACTCTTTTCTGTAGGTTCTGTGGAGCCACTGGTGATTGATTGTAAAGGAGGGTCAAGGTATGATCAAGAGCAGGTTTCCCCTCTTTCTCTTTCCCCTGGTCCCCAGCCCAGTGAGATTGTTCTCCCTATGAGGAAAGGATGACAATAATGACCTGACTTCCAAAGCTATGGTGCTCATTACTTAGAGAACTGCAGCTACTCAGGGTCCCTGAAGGACCTGCCCCATGAAGTTGCTGGGGGAACTGAGGGCATCACTGGAGTCTCAGAGGTTCAGCAGTCAGGATGATGTCATGCTCACTGTGACCTGAGGCCTCCTTCCCCCACGGACAGCTCTCACTGGGCTTGTTACTAGCAGGCCTCTCCCCAGGTACAGAGAGCATGCCCATTGGCCGAGGAAGGTCACAGATGGTGAATTGAGAGTCAGGCAGAGATAAATGCCCAGAGATGACTTGGGCAGTAATTAGACAGTAATTTTTCAGATTCTTTTTCCATATAGATCGTTATAGAATATTGAGTAGAGTTCCCTGTGCTATACAATAGATCCTTGTTGATTATCTACTTTAAATATAATAGTGTGTATATGTTAATCTCAAGCTCCTAATTTACCCCTCCCCTCTGTGTTTCCCCTTGGTAACCGTAAGTTTCTTTTCTACATCTGTGACTCTGTTTCTGTTTGGTAAATAAATTCATTTGTATATACTTTTTTAGATTCTCATGTAAGTGATATGGTATTTGTTACCCCATAGCGGTTTTTTGAAAAATCAATTTTATTGACATATAAGTTACCAACAATAAAATAAACTTGTACTAAATTTGATGAGCTTTGACAAACATTTAAACTCATGTAATCACTACCACAGTCAAGATAGGGAAGATTTCCACCACCCAAAGTTCTCCTGGGCCCCTCTCCCAGAGAGTCCTCACACCCCAACCCAGCCCCGCATACCCTCTCATCTGCCTTCTATCCCTTCAGATGAGACTAGTCTTTCCTGGAGTTTCATATAACTGAAGTAACATGTGATAGTTCAAGGAAGAAACCTGTGCAGATAAGAAAAAGCCAGTTTCTTTCTGAAAAATAAAATCATTTAAAAATGTGAATCATTTCCTTCTAAGGAGCAAACCAATATTCATTTTTTCTAGAGGGCAAACATAGAAGTGTAACCTCTTGACTGTGGATTCCAATTAGCTCCACATCTCTGTGCCTCCTCCTGCTATGCCCTTCCTTCAATTTATCTGTTGCCATTTTCCTTTGATGTCTTATTTATTTTACTACAGTATGAAAATGCTATTGGCGTTCCGCTTATGGCTATTTCTAATTTCCTTGGATTTGGGGACATAAATAGATTTTTCATGGGCTAATATGTCTTCAAGACTGCTTGAATTTGGCCTGTTCATCAATCTAAAATGGGTTTGAAGCCTTTGGACAGAATGAGGCAGATGCTAAACTACATGGTGAATGAGAGTCTCCAGGGCTTTTTGTCATTGTGGCAGGACTATGTGTATTTCTTCCTATTCAGCTCTTACCCTATTCCCCGTCCCTATCGTACCTTAAGGGTTTCCCAGGTGGTGTAGTGGTAAAGAATCTGCCTGCCAATGCAGGAGATGCAAGAGATATGTGTTTGATCCCTGCGTAGGGAAGACCCACTCCAGTATTCATGCCTGGAGAATCCCATGGACAAAGGGTCACAGGGTCGCAAAGAGTCCGTCACCACTGAAGCAAATTAGCACACACACCACTGTTCTCTTACCCTCCTGAGTGGAGCAAGGAGGGAACATATCAAGATGACCCCAGAGGTAATACTAGCTTCCTGATTCTATTGTACATGCAGAAACATGCAGTAAGCAGACCTGGGCAGCTGGGCTACCTGTGACCTTGACTGAGGGGGCAGGTGGTTCCCTTATCTCCCGGGCCCCAAACCATCTGACACCCTGTGTTTGAAGCATCACTTCTTTTCAGTTATCCTTTTTAAATATTGATTGATTGATTTGACTGCACTGGGTCTTAGTTGGAGCACATGGGATCTTTGATCTTTGTTGCAGGATCTTTAGCTGTGGCATGTGAGCTCTTTGTTGCAGCATGTGGGACCTCATTCCCTGACCAGGGATAGAACCCAGGCTGGATAAAACCTTCATTGGAAGCTTGGAGTCTTAGCTGCTGGACCACCAGGGAAATCCCTGAAGCCTTCCTTCTTAGCTCCCTGCTCTGATACCAGTCAGAGGAGGAATCTTTCTAGGGATTCTACCCTTGCTTCCCCCAGGAATTCTGCACTGGGGATGGAGCTGGCTCTAGTGCGAGAGGCCAAATGATGCAGAAAGGCAAATTCTCTTCTCATCCTTAGCATTTCTCTTTTACACCTGTCCTGATTCAAGCATTTTGCTACTGGCAGTTAGCTATTGTTCAAGGACATTTTTGCAGTAAACACAATATTGCTCTTTTATTATGAGTCACGAACCCTGGAGGGGTACCCGTATGGGATACCCCTCCACTCTCCACAATGCCCCACTCTGAGAACAGAACCCTTACTCCCTGCAGATTCACAGAATGAAACTCAGCCCCTGGCCCAAATCCTTGACCTCAGACACACACACCTCAGTGAAACTGGGCCAGGTGGATTCTTTTCCCTAGACATTTGAGATGGGGATTGAAAGGCAGCTAGTCCGTCTCTCTGTCATCCCAAGAAACATGAGATGGCCAGGGCTCACAAAGCAGAGGGAATCTGTCATGGAGATGGAAGGAAATAGCCATGTAGATGGGGACAGGAGTGACTACATGATGACAGAGGTGGAAGGGCATCAACATCCAGAAAGAAGGAGAGAGGCTGAGAGACAGAGGGAGAGGGGGAGAGACACTGGCTGCCCAGATTCTGTCGCTTTCCTAGTTCCTAGTTCCAGCCCAGCTGTTCTTTTGTGTTAGTTTCTCTGTAATAGCCTGGTAAACTTGAATGAACTTCCTGTTTTTGCCTAAGGTAATTTGGAGTAATTTCCTGTTAATTTGCAGCCAAAAGACTCTAAATAAGATGCAACCTGGTACCAGGAAATGAAGCTGCACATAACCACAGAAATGGCCCATCTCAGATCTTGGGAATAATAAGGATTCTGGTGTCTTGGGATATAGAGGAATGTTGTTGTTCAATTGCTAAGCCATGTCCAACTCTTTGTGACCCCGTGGACTGCAGCATGCTCAGAGGAATGTTGGTGCAACCAAGACTAAAGCAGCCAGGGAGATTAGTGTCGGTGGTTTTGGGGGACTTGGATAATTTTCCTTCTGAGGCTGAAGCTTTAGGAGGCTCCAGGGCCAACTTGAAGTATGCAGGTGATTCCTTGGGACTCCAGTATGGTGTGTGGGAGACATGCACCTGTATGAGGCTTAAAGTGGATGGGGGAAAGCAGGTCAATTATGCAACTCTGCTCCTGGAAGTCCTTTCTGCCTATATATAGTATGGGAGCTGAGACCACTTCCAGTCCATTTTTGAAATTCATCATAGAATTTACTGAACTGCAGCACTTACACTCTGTGTGGCAACAGACATCAAAAAACTAAATTGATGAACCAATTATGAAACAGTGATGGTAGCAGTTAGAAAGAGGACATCTGGGGAATCTTGATCCTTTAACACTTCTTCCAAGTGTCTGCTCTGCCCTCTTGCTGGAGAGAGGTACTGATACCCTGTGAAACCCACCATTGGACAGATTCAGGGTGCTCTATTCAGCTAATGAGGTGAAGCAGGCTCTCCATTGCCCTCTGAACCCAAAGGTGAAACCCATTAAGCACAGAACTGGGCACAGCCTTCTGAGAAACTGAAGTCCCCCCAGGCATGGCCCACCTCTGGCTGCCTAGTTGTGCAAGATGTCTAAGAAAGGTGTCCAGCAAGTTGAATCTCTAACTTAAGTCAATGGGCTGCCAGTTAAGGTCTTACAGGCATTACACTGCCAAGAAACCTCAAGCATGGAGAGCAGGGTCTTTGGAAGGACACAAATCCATGCCACAGGGCTTTTTGGTCCCTCAGGAAGGCCATGCTCAGAGGTGGCCAGTTCCATTCAGAAGGTGTCTCATGCCCCACAGCCAAGTTCTTCTCAATCTCCTTTCAGGGGTGGCCCTGCGGGATCCAGTACGAAGGCCATGTTCCCTGGGGCAGAATCTGGAACGGTTCTACTGGAGAACCAAGGAGCTCCTCCTACTGGAGTCAACATTCGATGGCCACGTGCTTTGTCAGATATCCAGTGACTGCCACAGGGTTACTGCTTGGAGGTTCCTCCGTCTTCATTTCTAAGTGGTGGCTTTGTGGGTATTGTTTGATTTCTCTGCATTCTATATCAGATAGAATGGAGATGGCAGGCTGTTGTCATCTCTTCTATAGGTTGTCCCAGCTGGGGACTGACTTGGAGACTGGGACTTTGTTTAGGAACAGGGCCCCCCATGGGAGAGGTGAAGGTCCTGATATTGGTAGGCACGTCCATGCTATTGTGACCCCCTGCCATAGGATGAGGCAAGACTCCAGGACCAGACAGTCTCTAGTTGACTTTATTTTCCTAGAAATTTTGAATTGACTCAAAGAGAGCTAATGGATTTCTCTGTGCAGCCCAATTACAAAGGATACTAGCTCAGCCGGAAGGCAATAAGGTCCCTCATGGCTGTGAGGCAGCCATAGGCACAGAGCAGCTGAGATGGTAGAGAAGGAGGCAGGTTTACAAAGAGAAGAGAGAGACAGGGATTGAGATAAGGGAGACAGACTGATCCATGTTTGCTTTCCTGGTTTTTGTTTCTTGGGAGAAGGTGTTATACCATGCTCAGGTGCCATGAAAATCCCTGACCCTCCCTCTGCCTTAAAAACAAAGGTCTAGTTTTGGAATAATTATAGATACAGAGGAAGTTGCAAAGACAGGACAGGGGGATGAGTCCATGGGTCCATGTACCCATTAGTGTTTCCCGCATGGTTACAATTTATCCAACTATAGGACAGAATTAGAGTAAGAAATTGATACATAGTATCATGTGCTGATTTATCACCTGTGCAGATTTGTGTAACCACTTCACTACTGTCAAGGTCTAGACCTATGCAACCCATAAAGATCTTCCTGCTACCTCCTCCCACCATTCCTAACCCCCAGCAACTACCAGTCTGTTTTTCATCTCTATCATTTCGTCATTTTGAGAATATTCCGTAAGTGGAATCACAGTTTGTGACTGAGACTGGCTTCTATTCCTCAGCATCATTCCCTTGAGATCTATCCAAACTGGTGTGTGTCTCACTCATCCACTCACGTTATTGATGACTAGTAACCCATGGCAGGGGGACTTCCCAGGTGGCTCAGTGGTAAAGAATTCACCTGCCAATGCAGGAGATGCCAGTCTGAACCAGGGGTCAGGAAGATCCCCTGGAGAAGGAAATAGCAACCCACTTTCAGTATTCTTGCTTGGAGAATCCCATGGACAGAGGAGCCTGGTGGGCTACAATCCATGGGGTCACAAAAGAGACAGGACTGAACAATTAAAGAATGGATAAATGAAGGAACAACCTGTGGCAAGGATGGACCAGTCAGCGTTTGTTTAACCATTCACCAGGGAGGGACATTATGGTTGTTTCTAGTTTGAGGCTACTACAAATAAAGGCCTATGTGAGCATTTGTATACAGGTTTTGTGTGAACATGTATTTTATTTCTCTGGAATAATGCCAGAAGTACAGTTACAGTGAGGGTATGTTTTTTTTTTTTTTTAAGTAATTGACTGTTTTCTGGAGTGATTGTATTATTTTATGTTCACATCAGCTCTGCATGAGACCTCCAGTTTCTCTGCATCCTTGCCAGCACTTGGTACTGTCATTTTTTGGATATTTATTTTTATTTTTTTATTTGATTGCCCCGGGCCTTAGTTGTGGCACGTGGGATCTTTAGCTGTGGCATTGGAGATCTTATTTGTGGCTTGTGGGATCTAGTTCCCTGATTGGGGGTCGAGCCTGGCCCCCTGCTTTGAGAGCGCAGGGTCTCAGCCATCGGACCACCAGGGAAGTTCCAATACTGCCATTTTTTATTTTATTTAATTTTATGTTCTTCTAGGTATAGAGTGATACCTCCTGGGGGTCTCGAGTTTCATTTTCTTTATTGCTAATAATATTGAGCATTTTTTCACATATATATTTGTCTGTATGTCTTCATTGATGAAAGGTCTCTTTGTATCTTTTGCCCATTTTATAATTGGTGTGTGTATGTGTTTACTATCAAGTTTTGATATAAATTATCTTGTTTCATTAACAAGCTTGAAATGGGCTGTTGGTACTTGCAGACTCATGGGGAGTGTACTTTGTATTTAGTGACAGAGCAGTGTACATTGCTCTCGCCTGGAGAATCCCAGGGACGGGGGACCCTGGTGGGCTGCCGTCTATAGGGTCACACAGAGTCGGACACGACTGACTCGACTTAGCAGCGCAGTGTACGTTGTATTTAGTGACAATCGTAGCAACATCAAATGCTTATTGAGCACACATTTTGTCAGGCACTGACCTATGTGACTCACAGGCTTTAGCTCAGTGTATATATGTTATTTTACAAATACCATGTATTCCTGTCCTAAATTGTAATCACCGCGACAATTTATTTACGAATAGCTGTCAGCATAAACAAACAGCTCTGGTAACACAGCATTGCCCAGATTCGAATTGGCTCAGTCTATTTGTGTTTAGTCAATTGAAAAACTTCTAAGCCACTGATGTACAAGTCAGGAGAGCTGCTCTTCAAGTGAAAAACGATTTCCACAGTCAAGACATATCACACAGGACACACCTTTATTATTTGTTTTAAGTAAATATCTGTCAATGTTCAGTTCAACACATTGTGCAAAAAGAAAAATCCCCCCAAGCTTTCATCTCCTCCTAAAACAAGGCAGAAAATAAATGCCTGTTTACATTACATAGTTTTAAAAAACCACATTGGTGTGAATAAAGCAGATACAATACAGTGATCAGATATTCTGAATTCCTGGATGAGTTTAGGAGCGTATTTCCTGAGGTTTTGAGAGAGGTGGGAGGTTTGGAGAGGGTCCTGAAGGCAGCTGCGAGTTGGCCCTACAGTAGAAACACCGCTGTGACAGGCAAGATCCCTTTGGGAATAGGACACACTCCTCTGTGCCTTAGGGCTATACGTATGTGTTGCCGGTGAGTCACTGAGCAGGATGCCTTGGGGCCCCTGGCTTCTGGACAATCAATCATCTGTGCTGCTGCTTCTTTCTACACTTCCAATCAAAAGGAGGATGCAGGAGTTCCCTGGCAGTCTGGGATTCCAGTGCAGGGGGTGTGAATCTGATCCCTGGCTGGGGAACTAAGATCTCACTTGCTGTGCTGTGCAGCCAAAAAGAGAAAAAGAAAAAATAAAAACCCAGGAGGATGCAAAGCCCAGGGGACTTGGGCATCATGCAGAGTGAAGCCACAGATCTGTGCATTGTTAGCCCAAGTCCCCTGGACCAATGTTCAGCAACTGCATTTTGATGGATTGGTCACAGTCATTTATGCCAACCCCAGCAGACCCAGCAGGTCCTGGGATATCCTCTGCCCGCACATCTTTCTCAGCGAAACTCAGGGAAGTGCTGGTGCTGTGAGAAACCTGTAGCCCACTGCCCTCTTTTCCATCTTTTCCCTGGTCACCACCCAGCCCTCTGAACCTCCCAGGTTTGACCTTGCCCCTGTTTCTCCTCACCCTTTATCCTTTGGAATTGAGGCTTGACCCATTTTCTTACAAAACTCCAGACCGTGTTTTTCTCTTTAGTCTACCACCGTGTTGCCCTATGCCACCTCAAGGAAGCAGCCCTGGTGAGACAGGAAAGGGGCAGGGCACAGCCTTTAAAAGAATGATGTAGCTTGAGGACCCTACGTAAATGGATTAGAACCACCTAAGTCCAAGATGGTGGACAAGTCAACTTCACACATTGTAACACATCAGCAAGCTAAACGACACATCCACAGACACCATGAACATGAAGGTCAAAAGTGAGCATGACCCAATTCCTGGAAATCCCCATCCCTTCCCTAAAATAGCTGTTATACCCTTCCCACTCATTAGACTATGAAATTTCCCACTTCTTTAAAAACTGACAACCCCATTCCCTGGTGACTCTCTGGCCTTGCAAGATGGCCCACACTCTGTCTGCGGACTGTGTTTCCCCCCAAATGAAGCTTTCTCTTTACCATGGCTCGCTCTTGAATTCTTCCCTGTACAAAGCCAAGACCCACACTTGGCAGTGGTCCCAGGGACTGAGATGTGGCCTGGGATGTGACCATCCTCTCATGCCCCACACTTTCCTGCAACACTGGGACTCTCCCTTCCAGGAAGGCTCCGGGGACGGGGGGGGCGGTTCTGCCCACCTCCCTCTTCCCAATATTATTTTCCCTCCCCCTTACCAGCTAGGCTGTCTGCAAGTTACCTTTCCTAGCTGGCTCTGCTTCCTTTATGAATGGGGTCCCTTTTTAGTGGGTCTCTTTCTCACAAGGCTGATGTGAGATTGATGGATTCCGTTATATCAGGGGTTGTGATGGTATAACGAAAGGGAAATTCTTGTTTAAATGGGCACAAATTTTCAATTTCTGGAGATGCATGGCAGCACATCATTGTAATTATACTTATATATCCCATCACGTCTTAGTACTCAAACCGTAGTTAGATAATTCTAGAAATGGGCAGCCCTTCCTTTTCCTGTCCCTGTCTTGATCTCTGCTCTCAGATCCTGATAACCTGTCCTCCACCCTCTGGTCCCAGTCCCACCCTCTTATCAGTCACTCAAGGGGACTCACAGAGCGCCCCTCTTACCCAGCAGTGGAGGACCGCTCCCTGACTGCTATCACCATGGCAACTCACTGTGTCCTCCTTCCTCCCCACCCCCCATTTTCCAGTGCTGCTGGCAGATTTATGGAGTTCCAGACTTCTCGGGGCTGGCAGGGAAGAGGAAAGAGGCTGAGGGAAAAGGGAGGCTCCCTTGACTGCAAAGGCAGCTGGCCACACAGCTCAGGTTGGCTTGGGTCCCTGATCCCAGCCTGGTATTCAGTGTTCCCTCTGTTGTCCCCACACATTGTAGAAACCACTTGGGGATCCCTAGGCACCCCCAATTCCCTCTGAGAAAGGGCCAGCATGGGACCCTAGGGTGGGGGGTTAGTGGCACATGGCTGGCATGGTAAGCATGTGGTTCAAACAGAAGATGGGTCTTCTGCTCTTGCAGCATGGTGGGGCAGGGGCTGGGGGATTACCTGATTGAACCAGGGGCAATGAGTTTTGCAAATGCCAAAGGCTGTCAGGGGCATTGGTTATTCAGCCATTCCCAATGTGGTTGGCCAGAGTGGGGCAGCCTAAGGAATACTCACCCCTGCTGACGTGAAGTAGGGAGTTTGGAGATATATTTCCACATGGGACCCCCTGGAGGACAACACAGGGACAGTGGGCATGAGATGCCAACCAGTTGGGGAGTGCAGCCTGGTGGGGGTCAGCACCAGACCCTGAGAACCTACCTTTTCCCCAGCCCACCTGTAGAATGAACACACCCATGTCTTATACATGCAGGACCTGCAACGTGCAGATAAACTCTCACTGGTGCTCTTGTAGTTAGAAGAAATCATTTCAAGGCATGAGCTGAATTTAAGGTAACTTAAAAATTTTTTTTTAATTTATTCATTTTGGCTGTGCTAGGTCTTTGTTGTTGTATGGGCTTTTCTCTAGTTGCAGAGAGCTTGGACTACTCTACTCACTAGTTGCGGTGTGTGGGCTTCTCATTGCGGTGAATTCTCTTGTTGCGGAGCACAGGCTCTAGAGTGCATGGGCTTCAGTACTTGCAGCATGTGGGCTCAGTCGTTGCGGTTCCCAGGCTCTAGAGCATATACGTTCAGTCATTGTGGCACACGAGCTTAGTAGCTCCACAGCATGTGGGATCTTCCAGGATCAAGGATCGAACCCATGTCTCCAGCATTGGGAGGTGGATGCCTTACCACTGAGCCAACAGGGACGCCCTCAAGGTAACCGTCTGTCAGGATGTGTATTCTTAGTCAGCAGGGCTGTGGTAGTGGCAGGTGAGAGCCCATGAACATGATGGTGGTTGAACAAACCCTCCTCTGAAAGGTTTCCCAAATGTGGTGGAATTGAGACCCAGGCTACAACCTGGATGAACCTTGAGGATGTTCTGCTGAGTGAAGTAAGCCAGACACAGAAGGACAAATACTGTATGATTCCACCTACATGAGGTAATAGATGAGGTAATGAATTTACTAGAATAGGTGAATTCATTGAGACAAAAAATAGATTCGAGGGTATGGGAGGTTGTGGGGGGGAGGGGGAGTTAGTGTCTCATGGAGGCAGCGTTTCAGCTCAGGAAGGTTAAAAGGATCTAAAGATAGGGGGTGATGGTAACACAGCCTTGTGAATGTGCTTAATGCCACTGAACGGTACACGTAAAAATGGTCAAAATGGTAAATTTTAGGTTATGTGTATTTTACCACAATAGCAGAAGTCACCTCCCCCGCCCAAAAGGGGGTGGTGAGGTGAGGCTGAGTGGAGAATTGGCCTGTCCCTGCCATGGGGCATGGGGGTGCAGGGCTCATCTGAGGCTTTGATGGGGAGCAGTGTTCTGTGCCCCTAACTGCCTCACTCTGCCACCTCCAGCCGCCTGTGGTGTTGAGAAGGCTGTGTCCCGGCGCCCTGCCCCTGATTGCTGAAGCCACCGTGGATGCCCCGTCACCTCCCTGTGGGGTTCCACCTCATTTGGGAAACCCCAGGGTGGTGACCACCCTCAGCATCAGTCACGTCTCCCTCCCTCTGGAAGGCACAGGTATGTGAGGTGGGCTGTGAGGACCCACCAGTGCTGGCCAAGTGGCTACAGCAAATGTGTGGCCCACGTGCCAGCCAGCTGGCAAGAAGGTGGCTCTGCTCTCCTAGGACCCCCATGTTGCTCCCACACCAGCTCGAGGGCCTGGGGTGCCGGCAGCCCCTCCTTGCCTTCTGACTCACTGTTCAAACCCACCAGCCCTTCTGAAAGAGCCGGAAACAGGCACGAAGCCCTCCAGGGAGCTATTTTTAGGGTTCATCTGTTCTTTTTGATTTCTCCTCTAGATTCTATATTCTCCCACCCCCAGATCAGAAAAAGCTAAAGATTCTGGAAACCAGTCATCAGTCCCTCTGTCCAGGTGCTCTTCCTTTGCTGGGCAGCTCAGTTTGCAAGCTGGGCCCTCATCCCCACCTTCCCATACCACTCCTTCTCTTTCTTCTTCCCCAACCTCACCCTCTGGTTCCCCAGCTCCAGAGGCAGTGCAGAAGGCAAGCTATTTGTCTGACATCATCTTCTACTCCCTGGTCTGCTAAGAGTTACTCACTCAGGCAATCCCTGTTCAGCCAGAGGAGACTGTCCAATTGCCAAGCAACCCACTGTTGGCCAATCACAGAGCTCAGAGGTGATGTCATGGTGAGAGCTGAGCAGTGGTGCTGATGTGGAGAGAAGCCCAGGGTACCACTAATTGAGGGAGTGAAGAAGGCAGCAGCTCGCTTCTAACTGGACTGCAGGTAAGTAGAAATGGAATGCAAATTATTTGAAGCTTTACATACAAAAGAAAAGAAAAACAGCAGCTGTAGAGAGGAGAAGCGAGGAGTCTGGTATCTATTGTGTTGCCTTTTGGTTTCATTCAATTCAACTTTGCCAAATCCTGGGGGCAATGGGGTGAGGCAAAAAGGATGGTGCCTGGCAAAGGGGCAAGGGTGGGCTCTAGGAGTCTCTTCTATTCTGGACCTCAGGGGACAGAGGATGGGTGGGAATTGCCAGAGCTTCTTACAGATCAGCCATCCACAATGAGTTCTTTCTGCATAAAAATGTTTTGTTGCTGAGGGAGAAGGGTTTTATTCAGAGTCTGGCTTTCCCTGGATCATCTCTGGCCCCCCAGAGCCCTTACGAACTGAAAGCAGACCTGTGGTTTACATTTCCTTTCTCAGCCACAGTTATTCTGTCTCCCTTGCCCATTGGCAGCCTCCTTTGCTTTCTCCTCAGTCTGTACTGGGTTGCTTTTTTCTCTTGGTTCTAATAATACAATGAGCTCACCATTTCTTTCGCCCCGCCCCGCCCCTGAGGTCAACCTGGTCCTACCTAGGCAGGGACAGATGGCTGTGAGGCTGCAATCTGTGGGAACCCACACCTGCCACACCCTGTTCTCTGCCTGTAGCCTCAACCAGGGCGCGACACCTCCCCAGCCCCAGTGCTCAGCCCACTGCCTTCACCAGGAGTTTAGGCATTGTCCCCACCTCATCCTCGGGGACACAGGGTTTTGACAGCCAGCGGCCAGCTGTGTCCCTGCGTGGCATGCTGCCTTTGTTTTATTCCTCTTGGAAGGTATGGTCAGTTGTGGAGGAGTCTCATTGTCCTGAAAAGGTCAGGACCCCCTAGGGCAGCACAGAAATATACCAATAGCACCTGTCCAAATGCCTGGAGAAGGGACCCCAGAGGCTAGAACAGTGGTGGTGGGGGAGAGGCAGCCAGCAGTGACCTGTGGGGTGGGTGGGAGGTTGAGGGTGGATGTGGGGGAATCTAGTCTCCACCAAGGCTGAGGCTCCCTCAAGGGGGCGGAAGCCTCTCCTACAGGCAGGAGTCAGGGTGCCAGCGGGGGATGAGATCATCCTTCAGACTAGGGGATAATCCTAGTGCTGGAGCTAGCAGAGAGGACAGGTCTAATCGACAGTTCCACCGCAGGGAGGTGGAGTCGCCCGGAGACCCTGCCCCACCCTTCAGGGCCAGCCAGACCTGCGGTGCCTCGGCTCTCCCACGCCCCTACCTTGCCGCTGGGAAGACCTGTCATTTTCCCTGAAGCCCACTTCTCATCCATAGTGCTGGAGCACCTGTCAGCAAGTCCCAGCCCATCTGGGATCCCTGGCTCCACCCAGGCTGCTCTGGGAACAGGTTTGAAATGGGCAAGAATCCTTAACTGCTGAAGGTTCTGCCACAGAGCAAAGGAGAGAATGAGTCCCCCATCACTGGAGGCATCCAAGCCAAAGTCGGATGACCACCCAGCAGGGTAGCTATAGAGGAGATTTCTGCATTGTCTTGGAGATTGATCTGGATCAGTGTTTTTCAAACTGCAGACTGAGACCTGTTTGTGGATTTTGAAATCAATTTTGTGGGTTGTGACTTGTTATTTTCTTTTTTCAGATAAAATGGGATAAAATAGAGTAGGAAAAAAGTAAAAATTCATCCCATACAGTAGTGTTTTCCTATACCATTTTTAGTTGCATATTCTCAGTTATGTTAAATATAAATATATTATTATGTTTATAAATAATTTAATAAAATTCATAAGCAGATATGAATATATTTATGTTTATATTTCAGTTATATATATGTGTATGTATATACATATACATAGATATATACATATGTGTGTGTATATATATGTAAATACATATATATGTCAGTATCATGGCATATATATATATTGGATCATGATATAAAATGTGGTTCTTTATTGTGGATTCCAGTAAGAAAAAGGATTGAGAAAAACTGGCCTAAATAACCTCTTACCACTTTTTCTAACTATAAGACTGTAAACCTTTGGATAACTCTTACTATACTACGAAGTTCATTTAAAATTTTAAAAAATTCTTGATTGTGGTAAAATACACATAATGTGAAATTTACCATTTTAGCCATTTTTAAGTGTTCAGCCAGTGATATGAAATACTTTCACATTGTTGTGTAACCATCGCCACCATCTCCAGAACTTTTTTCATTTTCCCAAACTGAAACTGTCCTCACTAAACAGTAACTCCCCATTCTTTCCACCCCACCCCTGGCAGCTCCCCTTGTACTTTCATTATTGTGACTCTGAGTACTTTAGGTCCCCCATCAAAGTGGAATCCTACAGTAGTTATCTTTTTATGACTGGTTCATTTCACTTAGCAGAGTGTCTTCAAGGTTCATCGCTATTGTGGACTGTGAGCTTCCTACAAGAAGAACTGTTTTATTCATTAGTGCTCCAGGTACAAAATAAGTGCCCAAACTCCAAGTGTTGCTTTAAGTGGAAAACTATATCTCTTTAGGGAGAGACGATTCTAAATGACCCATCAAAGACAGAGAAGTCTGGTGTAACATGGTCCCCTCTGAGCAGACTATGGAACAGATACTATGCTGATGGGTAGTGGGAGTGTCTTTTATTTCTGGCTTCATATCTAGATTTCACTGTGGCTCAATCATAGACATTCTAGGGACAAGTGAGGTTAGCTGTCTTCTCTTGTCCAACTAGGTCGTTTTAACCACACTTTCCCTGTGGGACAGACGTGAGCTGACTGGCAAGATTTAAAATAGAGCAATAAAGACATAAGCTGAGATCCAGTGAGCGAGGTCCTAGAACAGAAAAGAGAGACAATGGCAAAGAAGGAGCATAAGAGACAGCTAGAGAGAAAGTGCCTACATGAAACCAACCATATAGAATGGGAAAATTCAGATCTTTGGGGTTCTTGGTTTTAAATCATTGAATATTTTTTAAAAAGTCAAGATCAGAAACAAAGAAAGGCTTCATTTTTCCTGAATTCCTAAGATCCTCTCTCCAGATCCCCTTGCTATTTTTATATTATTTCCCACTTACCTGGAAACTATAGTTTGGAGATACAGAGATACAGAATTCCCAGAGATTTTGAAATCCTGAGTAGGTGGACATTTTGGAGGGTGGGGTGGGAGGAGAAGAGAAATTTGGAGGAAAATTCTAAAACATGCCGTGTGTGATGGCCTGTAGGGAACCAGACTCTCTCCCTTCCCATCTCACCTCCCCTCTTTTTTGGCTTGGGAAATAAACATGCATCATATATAACTTAATTTACTTTTAAAATTAGAATTTGCTGTATTTAGAGATGTGGTAGTCTTGGGAAAAGGTTACTTTTTGTCCTTTTCTTTGAGGGAAGAGTGAGAACCAAAAAAAAAAAAAATGTTCCTTGACATTTTAAAAAGCATTTTTGAGATTTGTACATTTTCAGTCCCACGAGGAAGACAAGGATACACACAAATAAAGGTATTGGGTTGGCTAAAAAGTTTGTGCGGATTTTTCCATCACATCTGGCTAAAAATCCGAATAAACGTTTTGGCCAACACAATACACCATGCCTGCATCCCGATACACAACGATTCTGCTTCCCCAGTAGAACTCACTGGTTTTTTCTATCATTGCAGACTGATCATTGTGTGTCCACTCTTTTAGGGTCCTGCTTTTAGCGGTGGGTGGTGGGCAGAAGCCAGACTGAACAGATCAGAAGGGGTAGGAATCTGGGGGTGGTGGCCTAATTTATGACAGGGCACAGGTGACCTGAGAGCTCAGAGAACAAAGTAGTGAGTGTGAATCCTGAGAAAGGAGCTAAGCGCAGACTCTGTGTTGAAAGACCCAGCGGGGTGGGGGTTGGGCAGAGTGCAGTGTTCCAGTGGGTCATTTGGGTATGGGGGCCCAGAAATCCAGACCGGGTAGAGAGCGTGGTTCAGACTGTGTGTGTGTGAACAGGTGGACCGACTATCTACTGATTGCACAAACCAACTGGGCTGTTGATCCCACAGTAGGACTGTCTGTTTCCTACACCTGCCACCAAACCAGATAGCAAGGACTCAACAAGGATTCCATGAACCCCTCCTGGAAAAGAATTACTCCAGCATAGTCTAGATAATCAGAGTTTTATCACATTAAAGGACTCAAGTACAAAAAAGATGGGGTATTGATAATGACCACCAAGAAAGAAAACACTAGAATTTAGAGTCATTGCCTAGTTATAATCAACATGCTCATAAAGGTGAATGCAAATGTTAAACATCTGGAGGCCAGGGAATATATATATATATATATATATATATATATACACATCATCGTATTTCTCCTTAGTACCTCGCCTTGTGCTTATAGTAAATATTTCTCCAAAAGTATTTGTTGAATGAATAATGTAAGAAAGAAATCAATAATGATACTCTAGAACTGAAAATCCAAGTCACTATGACGAAAGTCAGGTTTGTAGGGAAAGGAAGTAAAAGTGTGCTAAAGCTCTTATCTCCTAAAGAAAATCATTAGATACTATTCTATTCGTCTAATGAAATTACATGCATTCCTCATTTTATTGCGCTTCACAGATATTGCAGTTTTTACAGACTGAAGGTTTGTGGCGATCCTATGTTGTCAGATGATGGATAACCATCATTTTTTAACAATAAAGTATCTTTTAGACAAAATGCTACTGCACATTTAGTAGACTCTAGTATAGATAAACATACCTTTTATACCTACCAGGAAACCAAAAAATTCATCTGACTTGTTTTATTGCAACATTTGCTTTATTGTGGTGGTCTTCAGTTGATCCTGCTATGTCTCCAAGGTCTGCCTGTGGACATAAATGATTTTAACTTCAAGATAAAATCAAGATGTAAAACTTACAAAGCATCGGAGAAGAATGAAAGAACAGAGAAACAGGAGTAATATTGCAAAAGAGAAGAGTCTCCGTCTCATGTAGCTAGACGTGGGGCCAGAAACCAGGCTCTGCCCCTCCTACGTAGTCTTGGGAACAACACTGGACCTCTTGGGTCCTCTGTCTTCTTTTTGAACACAGATGTGAACCGGACACACTGTAAGATCTCCATGGCTCCTCCCATTTATGGGCACAGAACTTGACCCCTGGAAGTGTTCACAAATCTATTGCTTGTTCTCTGCTGACAGTGAAAATGATTTAATTGATTGACTTGGTAGGTCATGTGTGTTCATTTTAACAGGGACTTTCTGAAGCAATGCCTAACGCAAAAGAGGGCTCAGTGCTGAGACTAAGGTACTTGTGGTTGGGAGGGAGAGTTGGGACAGGCAAGCTTTTGTGTGCCCTTCAAACACATGCCCCAGGCAATCATTCATCTTCCTTATGTTAACACTTGGCCTCGAGTCTCAGGAAGTACCATGGAACTGTGATGTTGGGCTGACCAAAAGTTCATTCAGCACTATCCATAACATCTTATGGGAAAATCTGAATGAACCTTTTGGCCAACCCAATATAAGAAGACTTTGATAAATCCCATTTTTATGGGATCCCATAAATCCCATCTTTGTGATTTTCAACTTATATGACTTTAGGCAAATCAAGTCACCTTCTTGAATTGATCATCTGTAAAGTGGGTTTAATAGAATAGAATAGAATTTAATTCTCTCTAAATTCTATTGGATAGAATTTAGAGAATGAAAGGATAAAAGTGATGATAATGATGTAAAAATAATAGACATAAATAGAAAACTAGAAGGAAATACCAACAGCAAAGAGTAGCAAAATGCCAGAGATTTGTTTCCTTTTCTCTGTCACACAGATGATCTGAAATGTATTAATATGTTTGTAATTAAAACATTATCAGTAAAAGGAATATATATATATACACATACACACACATATGAAAGTGCCTGGCAAGCTGTAGAGCACTATGAATCATTCCTGTTGTGACTAGGAGTAAGATCACAGGGATTTGCTCTATGTGCTGATGCTTCCAAAGCTTTGACCCCAGGATGTGACACAGAGCTGGGTCCCAGGTCCTTGTTCTCCATCCAGCAGCCCTTCACCGAAGCCCATGCCCCTGACTTGTGTGTGTGTGTGTTTCTAAGCTTAAAAAAATTTTTTTATTGGATTATAGTTGCTTTACAATGTTTTGTTAGTTTCTGCTGTATAGCAAACTGAGTCAGCTATACGTGTATACATATATCCCCTCTTTTTTGGATTTCCTTCCCATTCAGGTCACCATAGAACATTGGGTAGAGTTCCCTAAGTATACAGCAGGTTCTCATTAGTTATCTATTTTATACATAGTACCGTGAGTGTATATGTGTCAGTTCCTCCATGTGCCTGATTCATACTTCTAGTATGTTGATTCTCCTGTATCTATTGAATGGAAAATAAAACTAGCCCCCAAAGCACCATCACAGTGGATTATTTGGGGCTGTCTGTTTTCCAGACTTCATTTTGCTCCTCTGGCTTGCCAGCAACAAGGAGGGGCCCCTCAGCCTTAGGCCATCAGAGCTCTGCATTTGCCAGCAGGTGATGTCTCCTTGTTTCCTAGAAGCACTGTTTCTAGTAAATGAAGCTGCATTTCTCAGCCTGCTAGGGACAGTCTGGAGGTTATTCTTGGCCAGGGCTCCCACCATTTCTTCCCCTTGGAGCCTCAGAAGCAGACCCAAGCAGGTGCTGATGAGACACTCGTCAGTTCCCCAAATCACTTAAATCACAGGTTGCACATACACGGACAGGCAGGGCCCACTGAACCACACCAAGGACTTGAGCATCCAGGGATTTTGGTATCCACAGGTATCCTGGAACAGATTCCCCCATCGATCCGGAGGAATGACTATATTCTGCTTTGTCTAGTGTCTCTCTGCAAGTCTCAACCCACCGTTCTTGGCCCATACCCTAATACCTATTCTTTCTTCCTTTATAACATGGTCCTTATTATTGCCAGAGATTTGCCCAAGGCTAGCAGAAACTTCTGAGACTCTAAATTCACACCCAGGGGACCCATTCATTTTTTTCCTTATTGAAAACCCTTGTGGTTATTTTGGGACCTGGCTGAGGGCTTGGCATGGAATTAAATATTCAACAAATATTGTGGAAAGAATGAAAACCACAATCATGAAAAAATAATTTATCTCTTCTTTTAAAGAAAACCCAAATGAGACACATGACTGCCAATCAGAGCCTTTGGATCAACATGAAATAACCAGGTTTACTGTACGGACATGATATGATTCCATGACATTTAGGCAGCTTGTGCAGTGTATTTCAGGTTAATGTTATAATTTCAACAGGACTTTAAAAAATACTGGTAATTGGCACAAATCAAAAGAGCCAGCTTCCTCTACTGCTTGTGGGTAAAGGAACTGGGTCAGAACTCAGAGCTTCTACAACATGATTCTATGAGTTCTTTTACTGTCTCTGAACACTCTTTCCAGGGACCACTCTATTCAAACCATTTGGATGCACATTAGCTTTTTTTCCTCTGGAAAATAGTCTACAGGGGATTTGACACATCCTGATGGCATTTTCTGGGCAGAGCTTGCAGTGACAAATAAAATGCTTGTTCACTCGGATCATATGGATGGTCAGAGATGCCTCCGGAGGTCAGGCATGCATCCAGTAAATGGCCATATGGCATCTGAGAGCTGGATGCTCTTCTGTATTGGCTCTTGGCTATTGATTGCTTTATAGAAAGCCTGAGGGCATGAGTCACAATTTCTGGTCTTGTAAAAAATGTCCTTCAGCATCCCTATCACCATCAGTGGCTCTGGTGGAACCCCCACGTCTCCCCCCGCCCACCCCGCCACCTTGTGGGATGTTCCTGTTGTGTGGGAGGAGAGAGGGAAAAGCACTGACTCTGGAATTCAGAGGTTTGGTTCCATCTCTGCCACCAACTCAGTGTGGCGTCTAGAAACCCAGTCCCCAGGGAGGAACACACTGGCGTTATGGAAGGGACAGTCGTTGGTTGTGTAGGATTGTTGTGTGCCATGAAGGACGTTTAGGCTACCTGGTACCACAGGGATGCCTGTAGCACCTCCAGTCAAACAGTCCTCCAAAAGTCACATGTATTTCCCAGGAGTGAGGTTGCCCCTAGTTGAGAATCCCTTAGTTAGTGATGGCCAGTTCTTCCTTCCCTGACATTTTCATGGTCTTGGGGGAACTGGAGGCTCTGATCTCTTCATTTTCATTTTTTCCTCCCACCAAGAGATCCCTCCTCTGTCAATAGCCTTGATTCTAGATCTTCATGGTCAGCTGCCCTACCCCCAACCAAGATTTCCTCCTTCTGTGTCTTCTGATGACCTAGACCTCAGCTCGGTGGGATTACCGCTAACTGATTAATTTTATCAATTGTGCTAATGGTTCAATCCATCAACAAAAATGTGTAAATGCTTGCTTTTCCATACACAGACTCTTAGATGCTGGAGCTGGACTAAGAGTAGGGAGCAGTTTGCAAAGGGGAAAACAGTGTCGCATGGGATGCAAACAGTCCAGGGTTTAGCTCATTTAGGCAGGCCCTCATCCCTTTGGGCCTCACCTCAGCTCCTAGTCTTCTTCTCCCAGCAGTATAATCTAAAGAGAGAGATGGGTTTTAGACTGAAAAGTCCAGCCTTGCCCCTTACTACCGGTAGGACTTAGTGTACTTAACCTGACTCTGTTGAGCTCCAATTTCCTCATTATAAAAGGACCTCAGAAAATAAAACTGAGATAATGCCTATGATTTTTCTGGTACCAAGGAGGTGCCCAAGAAGTGGTAGTTATTATTATTGCAATGATCCTCAGCATCACCATTTTTCCTCTTTTTTGTTTGTATTCAAAAGATGCCAGTGGCTTCCTACTGAATAGAAGATAAAGTACCTTTCCCTGGTCTGGAGGTCTGATCTTCCTATTCCTATTCTAGCAACTGGTCCCAATGCATCCTTCATGCAGCCCAGTGGGTCTTCTCTGTTTCACCGGTAAACCCAGTTCACACACCCAGCACACAGGCAAGTTCTAGAGCCACTGCAAGACTAGAAGCCGGCAGAAGCCACACTGCATCATAACCCCATCACCCTCTCACCTTTGCCACCTGAAGCATGAGTCCTCTCGCCACTGGCTGAGCTTGATTGTACCTGACAGCAGAGGGGTTGAGCTGCCCAGGGAGGCCCTGCCTCTCCAAAAACCAGTCTGCACCCATCAGAAATGTGTGGGAGTGAGCACCAGGGGATGGGACAGGGGAGGCAGGGGCGATTGGGAGGCTGTGGTCCTGAACTCTGGCTCTGGTTCTGTGGTTATCAGCTGAGTGATTGAGACATGTTCCCATTCTGTTGCGGCAGGCCCCTTTGAGCTTCTATTGCTAGATATGGTCAGTTTCCTAGTCTTCCTTAGGGGTAACCAAGGAAGGTTAGGGGCAACCCAAGGCCTGGAATTGGCCTCTGCCTTAATAGAAAACATGCAAGGACACTCTGGGAGGGCCAGAGCTGTGCCTCAGCAAGGGTTTTTGCCAGATGATGTTCTGATATCTGGTGTCTTGGATAGAATCTCCCACTGATGGGCCTGACTTCTTAGCTTTACCCCCTACTCTGGCCTCTATGGTCTTTTAAACTTCACCTGCCTCCCTAAATTCCTAGCATTCTGTCCTCCCTGACCTTGGCAATAACACCCCTTATTGCCCCTCTCTGGTAGTCCCTGGTTAGGCCTGGTGGCCCCACTCCATTGCAGGTATTCTGCTGTGACTTGACAACCCAACCCACACTGTCAAGCCATTTGACAGATTCCACAGCACTGAGACAAGCTTGCAGGGCCCAGGTCTCTAAACTAATGCTGGTCTGTGGGCCTTTGGGTTCATGGGATGCACCCAGGAGAACGGCCTGGGCTGTTGGTGTTCAAGATGGGAGAACAGAGGACTGAGAGCTGCTTCGAAGGGCCTGAAGGTCAGGGGTTAGCATAACTAGATCTTTCTAGCTGTGAGTGTCCAATCTGGGTGTCACCCACAAGAAACTTGGACTACTCAGGCAGCAAGGCTGAGTGCTGAGGAGGGGGTGGGACCGGCCCACCACCCACATTGATGCCACAGGTTAGTTAGGGATGCAGTCAGGCTCCCTGTTGTGGCCACCACTACCCAGGGACTCAGGACCACTTTGCATTGTTGGCCCTTGCAGAAGAATCTTCCCTCCCACCTCTCCCGCCTTCCGCCGCCACCCCCCACCCCCCGGCCCCGTTATATCCTTTCTTAGAACATTCTTTTGAGTCTTAAGTGCCATAGAAGTGACGTGACTATTGGCATGAAGATTTATGAGGTTACTATGTACCTCAGGTACACATACACAGGTCATCTTTTTTTTTTGGTTGAGCTCCAGGACATTTGGGATCTTAGTTCCCCAAGCAGGGATCAAACCCATGATGCCTCCATTGGGAACCCAGAGTCTTAACCACTGGATCACCAGGGAAGTCCCAGAGATTATCCTGAGAACCAAATCAGACCATGTGAAAATACTGGTAGCTGAGATACAATGAACGAGTGAATCATGGATTTGAATGAATCCTGGCCCTGTTGCTTATCAAGTATATTAGATTGCTTGGGCTACTGTAAGAAATGATCACAAACTTAGCGGCTGAACACAACAAAAATTCATCCTCGTGCAGTTCTGGCGTCCAGAAGTTCAGAAATGAAGATGTCAACAGGGTCTTACCCCGCCCAGAGACTTGGAGGAGGGTTCCCCCTGCCTCTTCCAGTTTCCAGTGCTCCAGGCCTTGCTTGGCTTGTGGCAGCATCACTCCAGCCTGTCTCCACCTTTCCAAGGTCTTCTCTCTGTGCATCTCTCCATGCATGTTTCTTATAAGGGCACTTGTACCACCTGGACAGACAGAATGATCTCATCTTGAGATCCAACTTACTTAAACGTGCAAAGAAGTCACATCCCCAAACTGCAAGGGTTAGGATGTGGACAGGTTTAGTTCGAGGACACCACTCAACGCACTACACTGAGTGACCTTGGTAATGCCATTTAGCCTCTCTGAGCTGCAATTCACACCTCTTTAAGACAGGGGTAGTAAGTCCTACATCACAAGGTTATGATGAAAATTAAAGTGAAAGCACTTGTCACATAGTAGATGCTCTATAAATACACATGGTTAATGATGCAGATTTCAACCCTGTGAAACTGAGAGCTCGCAACTGCAAATCTCATGGGCATGAATACCTCTGCTCATCTTTTTAAAAAATTTCTTTTGTTTATTCACACTGCATGGCCTGTGGGGTCTTAGTTCCCTTACCAGGGATCGAATGAACCCTTGCCCCCTGCATTGAAAGCACAGAATCTTAACCACTAGACTACTGGGGAAATTCCCTCTGCCCATCTCTAGGAGGTCTCCTCTTCCCTGCCCTGTCTTCTTTCTCTGCCTATCTGACCTGTACTTGATTCCTCCTGCAATTAAAACTCCTCACATAGTATCTTTCATTGATGTATACAGAGTGCCTAGTACGTAGTCTTCATTAAATCATATCCTGAGGTTAGACTGCCTTTCCCTGAGTCCCCAGGACCATGGAGGAAACAGTAGTTAGCATTCAGTCCTTCCACTGGCTATAAGAGATGAGCTTTTAAGTCAGAAGATTTGAACCAGCGCTACACCAACTAGCTGTGTATCCTTAGCTAAGAATCTTAACATCTCTGAGCCCCAAGTTCTTCACCTAAAAGCGAAGCTGACAATGCCTGTCTTATCAGCCCAGCCAGCCTCCTGCAAAGATCGACTGGGATAATGTAGGCAACCAGGACTGTAATTAGTCACATGCTCCATGAGTGTAGGGTCTTAATTATCATTTTCAGCTCAAGCCAAGGGACATAGTCCCTGACTCTAGGTAGCCATGCTCACAGAAAAAGCCCAGCTTGGTATCCTTCCTCAGGGTGTTGTACTTACTCTGCCTCCTCTTTCCTATTTGGACCCCCACTTTTAAAAACAAGTATCTATTTATTTTTCTATTGAATTTTTTGTTTTGGCCTCACCCTGTGGCATGCAGGATCTTAACCAGAGATGGAACCTGCCTGCCCTGCCCCCTGCAGTGGAAGCTCAGAGTCTTAACCAGTGGACCGCTCTCACTTCTGATCCATTACCCAGGTTGAGGTCTGAGCCTGTGCCCTCTCCTGGAAAGGTCTCCCTCCCTCTGCCAGTCGCCCCATCAAGCAGCCTGGTCATGAGTGGGAGATGGTGTGGAATGGAGCTCATGACCAGGGGGGTCGTTTCCGGGCACTCTGCCCGCATCTCTGCTCGGGGACTCACTGGTGCTGCCAGGATCAACTTGACTCCAAGGACAGAGGCCCATTGTATTGTGTTGGGAGGGGCCCTGGCAGGGACCTCTGGCTCCAAAGCACAAGGAGAACACAGAGGCCCTGAGGGGAACAGAGCCCTTCAAGTCTTTTGACCTGGTTTCAAATCTCTGCACTTTCGCTTTCTAGCTGAGTGACCCTGAGCAAGTCACACAAACCCTCTGAGCCTCCATTTCCTTGTGTGCAGATGGGAATGACAGTCCTTACCTGTAGGTGTGTGATACCTGGTAGTGAGCTTGATGTAAAAGGCTGAGGAAAGGAAACTAATATTTATGAAATTCTCCCTTTTGCTGGATGCTTTTCTCATTTCATTTGGACAACTCTGTGCAGAATTAAGATGGGGAGAACAAGGTTAGATGTGTGACGTGACTAGTGATTGCTACAAGAGAGGTGAAGCCTGTGTCTGACCCCACACTGGTCCAGCCTTAAAGCCTTGGTGGAGCCTCTTGTTCCCATACACTCCCCTGCCCATCTCCAGTCAGTACTGCTTCTGATCACAGAAGGAAAACACCCCAGTAAGCAAGGAAAGGGGTTCTAAGTTGGTTCAGAGTCCCTTTCCTTCCTGGGGTGGCAGACAGTGAGCTCATGTCACCTTCTGCTGGCACAGTGACCACTGAGGATGACTGGGTTTGTCAGGGTTCTCCAGAGAGACAGACCAGTAGGCTACATATAGAAAGAGATGTATCATGAAGGACTGACTCATGAAGTTATGGAGGCTGAAAAGTCTCGCTATCAGCAGTCTGCAAGTTGGAGGCCTGGGAAGGCCAGTGGTATAATCCTGTGTGGGTGAGTGCTTAGTCGCTTCAGTCATTTCTGACTCTTTGTGACTCCACGGACTATAGCCCACCAGGCTACTCTGTCCATGGGATTCTTCAGGCAAGAATACTGGAGTGGACTGGTGTGCCCTCCTCCAGGGATCCCCAACCCAGGGATCAAACCCACATCTCTTATGTCTCCTGCATTGGCAGGTGGGTTCTTTACCACTAGTGCCATAGGGGAAACCCTGAGTAATCCTAGTCCAAGTCTAAAGGCCAAAGAACCAGGAGCTCCCATGCCTGAGGGCAGGAGAAGATGGATGTCCTAACTCAAGCAAAGAAAATCCTCCCTTTCTCCACTGTTGTGTTCTACTCTGGCCCTCAACAAATTGGGTGGTGCCCACTCAAACTGGGGACGGCCACCTTGTTTGCTCAGTCTCTCGACTCAAACGCTCACCTCTTCCACAGACACCCTCACAGACACACCCAAGGAGACACACCCAAGGATGTTGTTTACCAGCCATCTGGCCATCTCTCTTAGCCCAGTCAAGCTGACACAAGGATGAACCATCACAGTAACCAAGAATCGAGTGGTGCCCATGATGGTGGCTCACTGCTGGTTGTTCCTCACTCCATCAGATAGAAGGTTGCCTCCTATCTGTCCTCCAGACACGCTCCAGTCTGTTTCCTTCCTGCCTCTTATTTCACCTCCTTCTTCACACTTTCTGGTCCAGCATCAATCAGCTTGGGACCCTCATAGCTTTCTCACCCTGACTCTCTCTTTTACTAAAAAAAAATATGTATTCATTTGTTTGGCTATGCTGGATACCAGCTGCGGCATGCAGGATCTTCATGTGGGATCTAATTCCCTAACCGAGATAGAACCCAGGCCCTCTGCACTGGGATTGCAGAAATCTTAACCACTGGGCCACCAGGAAGTCTCCCTCACCCTGACTCTGGCATGTGCTGTTCCCCCAGAAGAACATCCTGCTTAATTTTGACTCATCATTTAAGACTCAGTACTGGTACTGCTAACACCAGGGGTCCTTTCTGGCTCCCCAGACCTCATGCAGAGTCTAAAGCCCCATCTCTGTAGTCCTGCAGTAATCCCCAATGCTGATTTCCATCTCTGCATGAATCACATGATGATCACATTAATATTCAATATTTGTCTCTTTTCATAGTCTAGGATTGACTTAAAGGGGGTCAAGCAGTGTTTAGGACAGTGGTTCTGGAGATGAGCAAAAGAGAGAGGGCAACTGAAGAGGTATTTTGTTGGATTTTTCTTTACATTTTCTAAAAGAAATTTATTTCATTTTATTATGACATTGTAGAATAACTATACTCTAACTATTCTTTTTTAAAAACTGGAGTATATTTGCTTTACAATGTTGTGTTGATTTCTGCTGTGCAACAAAGTGGATCAACTATATGTATACGTATATCCCCTACCTCTTGGACCTCCCCACCATGCCCACCCCCATCCCACCCCTCTAAGTCATCACAGAGCACCAGGCTGAGCTCCCTGCATTATACAGTAGGTTCCCACTATCTATCTGTTTTACACGTGGTTAGTGTATATATGTCAATTCTAATCTCCCAGTTCATCCCACCCTACCTCTCCCCACCTGTGTCCAAATGTCCATTCCCTACATACATGTCCGTTCCCTCCATCTGCATCTCTATTTCTGCCCTTCATTAGATTCATCTGTACCAGATGAATCTTTCTGACTTACTTCACTCTGTATGACCGGCTCTAGGTCCATCAGTGTCTTTACAAATGACCCAGTTTCATTCGTTTTTACAGTTGATATTCCATTGTACACACGTACCACACTGAAGAGGTATTTGACATCCTCTGTCCACTGTCATATGGTCTGGACAGGAAGGTCCAGGGTGAGTGGACCTTCACAGAGTTATTTTGTGAATATGTCCCAGGTGATTCTGACTTAGGGTTGGTCTCTCACCTCAACCTTTGCCTTGGACCAGGTGACTGAGCCGCACAAGGAAACAGATGAACATCTACTGATACATTCAGTTTGGGGAAACCCGTGTTTGAGGCTTGAGGGGTCTTGAGATTGGGAAGTCAATGATGAAACTCTTATTGTGCTTGGAAACTGAACTTGACTTGGGTGATGTGGAAGAGGTGGCTTGGTGTTTGGGGAAGGGAAATTCAGCCTGGAGGTGGGGGACAGATGATCCTGAAATTTCCTCCCTGGTTGTATAAAGACCTTCCTCATGCGAATAACCTGTCAACTAAAATGCTCTTAATTTTTGGATTTGTGACAGTGTCCTGAGCTGACATCAGACTTACCTTGACTTTCACTAGGACTCAGCTCTCATATTCCAGAAAACATGACCCTTGCTGGTAAGTACAAAAACCCATTTATGTTATGGGCGCCACAACACAGGGTATTTCTGTACACATGTGTTTGTACTTACATGTGCACAGAGAAGATAAAAGGCTGACAGGAAATGCACCTAAGGGTTAAAGAGATTATCTCTAGGTGGGAGGTGGGATCATAGCTGAGCTTTTCTTCCTTGTACTCATCTGAGTGTGTTTTTTGTTTTCTACAATGGCTATGTAATATTTTTGCAATTAATCCTGCTTTCAATTTGTAAAAGGAAATGAGGGGTGAGTTGCAGCAGTGGGGGTGGGGAAGGGACTGACAGGAGCACACACCAGGGCCTGGAGGAGTTGGGTTGGACTGGACTCAACATATGAGCTCCATGGACTTCCCTGGTGGTCCAGTGGTTAGGACTCCATGCTTCCACTTCTGAGGGCCCGGGTTTGAGCCCTTGTTGGGGAACTAAGATCCTCTAAGCCGAGTGGTGTGGGGAAAAAAAAATCAGCTCTAAACGTGACATCCTGGTTTCCAAACCCTCTCCAGACACAGAGTGACCAGATAGGGGTGGGGGTATGTGTCCAGCCTTCACGGAGGGACACCAGCCCTTTTGGCTTTGACCACTGCATTGGGATGATCAGGGAAGGCTCACAGCCTAACCTTGTCACCCAGGGAAGGACACAATCACAGGAATGGTGGCGGCCTTCTTTGCCCTCACAGAAGTACTGCCAAGTACCTTGAGAATGGAGTGTGTGTTGCCTCTATCCTAGAGTGAAAGGAATGGAATATCCTGGGCACGTGGGGGGAAATAGAGAGAGGTCCAGGGTGCATGCTGGGGTGAGGGCACTGGTGCTTGGGGTCCATGTTGTTGCTGTTTAGTCGCTCAGTCGTGTCTGACTCTTTACGACCCCCAGGGACTGTAGCCCACCAGGGTCCTCTGTCCGTGGGATTTCCCAGGCAAGAATACTGAAGCAGGTTGCCATTTTCTTCTCCAGGGGATTTTCCCTGACCCAGGGGTCAAACCTGCATCTCCTGCAAGTCTCCCGCATTCTTTATCACTGAGACCTGGGAAGCCATTGGGGTCCATACCTGAGGGCATTTTTTGCGTTCAGTATCACAAAGGGAGATGATGCACTGGAGAGAGGATAGGGTCCTCTGGGAGCTCTGGCAGGCTCAGGTTCTCATAGGTGGGCAGAAGTGGGTCCAAATCATACATAGGGGTTCTAAAGAGAGCTGCTCAGGGCAGAAAGGGCTGTGTCACCGTGCAAGGGTCTGGGTGGTTTGGGTGCCTCTGTGGAGCCTGGTGACACCCGGGGTCTGGTTTCTGAGTCTAGGAAGGGGGTCGCCCTCTTCACCTGTCCGTGTTTCCACAGCCTACAAGGAGAAGATGAAGGAGCTCCCGCTGGTGTCCTTGTTCTGCTCCTGCTTCCTGGCCGACCCCCTGAATAAGTCATCCTATAAATATGAAGGTACATGAGGGCCACCGCTGGGGGACTAAGGACCGAGGCTTCCTGTAGCTTGTCTCCAGGAGCCTAGTATACCCACCCTTGTTTCCCGAGATTCTGCCCTATGTCACATTTTATTTCACAGAGCCAGTAAAGTCACTGCAGCTGATTCTGGGGGGTCTACATGCAACACGATGGTGGGAGTGGGGCTGCAACCCGGGGGACCAGACAGCAGCTGAGGGTCTGAGTCAGACCCTCTCAGAGTGCCCTTGATCTCAGCTTTTGTTCACTTGTGTGACAAACAAATGTGGTGGAAGATGCAGAGGCCAAGTAGACAGAGAGTCTGCCCTCAGGGACACCTAGCCTAGAAGAGGGACAGTCATGTGTCAATCACCAGACACCCTGGCCCATTGTCTCTTTAGTGAAGGGTCAAGAATGCTCTGAGCGAGTCCAGAGGTGGGAAGGGACTTCTGTGCTTTGGCCACCCAAGGAGTTTCTGGGATGGCCGTGTTGCCCGAGCCCTGTGACAGGTCCCAGGATACAGACAAGGAACATTGATTGGCCATGTCCTGATTGAGGGGGGTTGGTGGCTGGGGAAGCCAGGTCACCTCTTAATTTCCTGGGGCTTAAAAGGACGGTACGGGTTTGGTCTGGAAATGAGAGATGGGAATGCTCGGGTCACCTGAGATTGTTTTTTCTGTTTAGGCTGGTGTGGGAGACAGTGTAGGAGAAAAGATGAGAGCCAGCGGAGAGACAGTGCTGACTGGAGAGAAAGAAGAGAGCAGGGTAGGAGGGGGCGGGGGGAGAGGTCTGCAGGCCGAGCGTCAGATCTGTAGTGGAGTGAGGAGTGGACGGGCGGTGGGTGGTGAATGTCTCCGTGTGTACCAATTTGAAAGTGAAAGTGTTAGTTGTGTTCAACTCTTTGAGACCCCACAGCTGTAGTCCATCAGGCTCCTCTGTCCATGGAATTTCCCAGGCAAGCCAGTTTGAGCAAGAGCCCAGCTAAAGGGGGACCCTTGTGGCAGAAGCAAAACAAAGGCAGTTGCTACAGCCATGATTAGAAATCCCCTGTCCTGGGGCTCCTGCTCTTAGAGCCAGAGACTCTCCAGTGGCTGCCCACTCCAGATGCAGCAGAACCCAGCAAGCTTGCGTGCTATGTTCAGGACAGACCCAGAACCCTGGCCTTTGGTCAGCCTTGGGGACCCTGGCCCTCCCTCATATGTGTGCATGCTATAGGGGGGCCCATATGGTCTTCAAGGAGGGGTGAGCAGCCCCTTTTCTGTTCTCTGCAGCAGACACAGTGGACCTGAACTGGTGTGTCATTTCCGACATGGAAGTCATTGAGCTGAATAAATGCACTTCTGGTCAGTCCTTTGAAGTCATCCTGAAGCCACCCTCCTTTGATGGGGTGCCTGAGTTCAATGCCTCCCTCCCCAGACGGCGAGACCCATCACTGGAAGAAATCCAGAAGAAACTGGAAGCAGCTGAGGAGCGGAGGAAGGTAAGTGGCTCTCCTTTTCTTCCCCGGTAGGGCGTGATGGGGAGGAAGTTGAAGAAGACAGGTTCTGAGCTGAAGTCGGGTCACCACCAACCTGTAGATATGAAGGCAGCACCTCCAGATACCAGGAAGGGAATGAGACACTATGGAGAGAAACAAAGATATAAAAACCCCAGGTGTTTAGGAGCTTGCTTAGGGGAAGAAGATGCTATATTACATGCCTCCAAGGGGTGACCTTATAGTGACCTGGGCCAACACTAAGGATTGAAGGAAAGGCTGGACAATTAAGGAAAGGGGTCCTTAACTGGGAGAGGGGGAAGAAGGTCATGGCATGGTATATTGGGTTGGTCAAAAAGCTTGTTTGGGTTTTTGGTTAGTGCTTACGACAAGCCCAAAAGAATTTTTTGGCCAACCTGATACTTTCACCCCTTGGTGTGCCTTCCTTACTTTCTATGGATTCTTATGGTTCAACTCCGATGCTGTTTCTGTGTAAGCTTTCCTTCATCTTTGAAGCTGAAAATGATGATCACCCTTGAATTCCTATAGCACTTCATTTCTGCCTCTCAAGGCATACGTCACATGCTAGCCTGGGTTAGAGTTATTTATATATGATTTGTCTCTACTAGACTTTTTTTTTCTTTCCCAAGCTGCTAGAATAGTGTCTGCTACACTGTATCTGATCACTTTTTTGTGAATGAACGAATGGATGGATAGATGGATGAATGATGGCAATGAGAAAAAGAGGACTGAGAGCCCAGTGGGAGAACCCAAGAAGCATCCTTGCTTCCTGCCAACAGGCCAGGGGCCCAGGTTCAGGGAGGTGTGCGCTCTGGGTGTGCAGCTCTTAAGTTATGATGGTAAAATCACACCCTGGCTTGCTCACCTGCAAGGGCCTCCTTTTCACTTCATGCTCCCATAGTACCAGGAAGCAGAGCTCCTGAAGCACCTGGCAGAGAAGCGAGAACACGAGCGGGAGGTGATCCAAAAAGCCATCGAGGAAAACAACAACTTCATCAAGATGGCAAAGGAAAAACTGGCCCAGAAGATGGAATCCAATAAGGAGAACCGGGAGGCCCACCTTGCTGCCATGTTGGAACGGCTGCAAGAGAAGGTAAGAGGTCTCGGATTGGAGAGGAGACTCCT
Organism: Bos indicus x Bos taurus; assembly: GCF_003369695.1. Lineage (NCBI taxonomy): Eukaryota > Metazoa > Chordata > Mammalia > Artiodactyla > Bovidae > Bos > Bos indicus x Bos taurus. Next base: position 74,309,659 of record NC_040083.1, on the reverse strand, counting down.
AGGACTTGCTCTTCCTTCCACGGCAAGTACGATGGACATGCCTATCATTTCAGGGAGCAAGTAGCAAGGCAGGAGTGGCCACATTTCTCTTAGGTTAGATCCTTAGAGAGTTCCAAGGGATTACTTGGGAGGTGGCAGGCAAGAACTATAAACTGAGCCAAGAACCATGAACCAATGAACCAAAAACCATGAACTCCTTGGGGGGATGAATTGCCCAGCTACACAATTGAAATTTCTCATTGTCTGAGGGAGATTAGACCACTTATCTTCCAGAGAAGCCTGCTGAATGCTTTTGTACATTCCTGGCTTCATTCTTAAATGCCCTGATTTGATTTAATGAAAGATGCTGACTTGAGCTCTTGGCTTGAGGCCAAGGGCATGACCAGCTGAGCTGCCCACTGAGCAGGAAACACGATCCTCTCCAAACCTCTTGATGTGGGCTGAGTGGGTCACCGGTGTCTCCAATATTCTGCCTTTTGTCAATAAACCTAACGATGTCACCCGAATATGAGAAACGTGAGAGACTGGGGTTGGTCCCGCGTGTCAGCAGAAGCACAGCCCATTCTGCTGAGAACACGCTGGCCTCGTTTCCTGAGTCCCAAGGCTGCCCCAGTTTCTCCTGCGGCTCCTGGGAGAGCTCCAGCTCTGTGTTTTATTTCCAGGCGCCGCCTGCCGCGCGGTGACTCCCGGGACCCGATCGGTGGCCTCATCCCATGGTGAGCAGCGTGGTCTCCGCTCCTTCCTGCCCATCCACCTAGAGTCTCAGGCCCTTGGCACAACTACTAGAAAGATCTGGTTTCTTCACAGGGGATCTGGATGTTGTGTAGGCCCTGCAGCTGGCCAGCATGTGGCAACCCCCATCCACTCTCTTTCTCCATCCTTTGGGGGGCAACGAGCCCTCCATAAGTATCAGATGGGAGGGAAGTGTTCTGGGTCTGATTTCAGGCTTCCTCAGTTATTGAGAAATGGGTAGGAACAAACTCTTGCAGGAAAAAGAAATCAGAGACTGGGACAGGATGTGGCCTGGGCATTCAGGCTAAACCTGAGACAAATACTGAGGATAAAGCCATGATATGCGATTTGAAAGACTGCAAAACACTTTTATTTCATCATACCCCTATCCTCACAATGCGATGAGCAGGATGGGCATTATCCTTATTTTACCAGTAAGAATCCATGTCAGAGGAAGGTCCAGTGACTTGCCCAGCGTCACATAGCCACTAAGCAATGGAGCTGGGAACAGAACTGAGTTCTTTGACTATGAGTCTAGGTGGCTCTTTCTATGCTTGTTTCAGGAAGACCAGACCACAAGCATCCTGCCAGCTTTTTGTCAGACAGGGAGCCACTTGGAGGCCAAGGAAAGGGAGTCCAGAAACTAGGGATCCATCCAGTAAGCAGATATAGGGAATAGAGAGAGGTTCTGAGCTAGAGAGGCTGGGAAAGTCCAAGATCTGGAGGAAGAGCTATGGGGGTGAGATAAGCCTCAAATGAGCACGATGTTAGAGCAGACGTGTGGGTGGGCCTCACTCCTCTGGGTTCCTGACCCCTCTTCACCTTTGCCCCTCGATGAGGACAGGAGGTAGGATGAGATAGGTGTGTGGTGTCTGCTCTGCTAGGCACCTATAACAATGCCTCTGCATCAGTACTTGCATGAGTCACCAAGAGTCAGCACCAGACTTACCTGGTGTAAAGTTGAAAACTATAGGTACTTGGACCCTAACCCCAGACCCACCAATCCTGGCTCTCTAGGGATGGTGCCTGAGGACCTCAGTGGTTTTTTTTCATATTAAATTTTTTTTATTAGAGTATAATTGCTTTACAATGTTGTATTAATTTCTGCTGTATAGCAAAATGAGTCAGCTATACGAACACATACAACCTGTCCCTCTTGAGTCTTCCTCCCACCGCCCGCCCATCTCACTCCTCTGGGTCATCACAGGGCACTGAGCTGAGCTCCCTGTGTCATACAGCAGCTTCTCACTAGCTATTTTACACATGGTGGTGCACATATGTCAGTGCTACTCTCCCAGTTCATCCCGCCCTCCACTCCACCCTCCCCTGTGTCCATGTAGGGCCTCAGTTTAATAAGCTTCTAAGATCATGCTGACATGTGGCAAGGTTGAGAACCACTGCCCTAGATGTACCATTCCCCATGCTTTCTTCAGGGCCATGGAAAGTTTTAGGGTCTCTCCAGGGACAGATCTGTAGTCTAAGGTACCTCCTGGGACCTTGGGCTGCCTCAGTGGGTCTTCCCCAGGCTGATTCATACCTGGATGTGAATGGATAGAAGGCTCTGGCAGAGACACACTTTACTGAGCATCTATTATGTGCATGGTGCTAGATGAGGAACTGGAGATACTAATACAAAGAGGAAAAGGCATGCTCCCTGCCCACAAGGAGGACCCAGATGTCTTCATCATGATCAGGGATGGAAAGTAGACCATGAAAAGCCCTAGAGGTGAACCCCAAAATTACAGAATTCTAGAGGTAAAAGAGCCTCCTTTCCATTTGTTGTTTAGTGGCTAAGTCACATCTGATTCTTTGTGACCCCACAGACAGTAGCCTGCCAGGCTCCTCTGTCCGTAGAATTTTCCAGGCAAGAATATTGGTAGCCGTTTCTTCCTCCAGGGGATCTTCCCAACCCAGGGATTGAAACCAGGTCTCCTGTATTGCAGGTGGATTCTTTACCACTGAGCCACAGTGATGTCTGTGGCCCTCCCTGAGCCTGATCAGTGAAGTGAGTTGGTCAAGGTCACACAGCTGATGGGCCTTTGAAGTCAGAGCCCATTGTTTGGTTTGATGATGCTCAGAAACAAAGGGAGCTTCCCTGGTGGTTCAGACAGTAAAGAACCTGCCTGCAATGCAGGAGACCAGGGTTCAGTCCCTGGGTTGGGAAGGTCCCCTGGAGAAGAGAATGGCAACCTACTCCAGTATTCCTGCCTGAGAATTCATGGACAGAGGAGCCTGGCAGGGAAACAAAGAGTTGGACACCACTGAGTGACCAACAGTCACTTTCAAGAAACAAAAGAAGATTCTTTATCACACTTTGTGGAACTGGACATTTTCCAAAATCCTTTATTTGATTTATGCTTTACAAGCCCTTGTCTTTCATCCAGGGGCTTAAAACAACCTTCACTAAAGAGGTGGACCAGAAACACAAGGGCAGTCCAGTTGCCTGTGTGTAGGGGCCACCTGCGGTGAGTTCTCCTGAGCTACTCCTGGCATCAGGTCAAGCAGTGTAATCAGCCCCAAGATGGCCAGGTGAGGGTGGCAGAGGCTGATGGTCCCTGCCAGGTGGGTCCCCCAGGGAAGTTGTTCCCAGGTAACAAGCATCCTGGGGCCAGAGGCACCAGCAAGCTCCCTCACCTGTCTCCTGCCAGGCTCACCTGCCTCCTCTGGTCCCTTCTCAAGATGCCTTTGCAGACCCTGCGAGTCTCTTCCTGTGGTGGCCAGTGGTGACCACACTGTTTGCTTCGGCCCTCCAGCCCCTCGGTCTCCCTTTATCCCGGGGTAGTCGGTATGACCCGATCTTTTCTCTCCCTTCCCTCCCAGGACAAGCACGCGGAGGAGGTGCGGAAAAACAAGGAGCTGAAGGAAGAGGCCTCGAGGTAAAGCCCAGAGGCAAAGAAGTTTCCAGAACGGCCAGACAGCTCCAGCAGCTCCGCAGTTCCGGAGGCAGCCTGGCCCATCGCTGGCTGCTCTCCCAGCACTGGGGTTTGGGGGGAGGGGGGTGGCCAGGGGCGTTTCCTCTGCTTTTGGTGTTTGTACATGTAAAGAATTGACCAGTGAAGCCATCCTATTTGTTTCAGGGGAACAATGATGGGGTGGGAGAGGGGAGTGAAGGAGAGAGGTGGGGAAAGAGAGATGGAGAAGGACTCGTGGACATTGTAATCCAGCCCAGGTCAAATTCTAGGCTTTTCTTCACAGTGAGCATCCGGGCACCGCCTTGAAGGAAGTTAACAACAGGCGGTAGAATTCCCAGCAAAGGGCAGAGTCCTGGGTGGAAGGGGGGCTGCAGGGCGTGGCCGGAGACGCCAGCAGCGAGTGGGGGGCCCTGTGACGGGGGGATGAGGTGTGAATGTGTGTGTGTGTGTTAACCATTATCTTTTGATCATCATGACCAACAATGAAACATTTCCTCCAAGTCTCCAGTTCTTTATTTCCTGAATTTGTCCTTTGTGTAATTTATAGAATGTTCTTGAATTTGGTTTCCCCCCATCAGGGGCCAGATGCCCCCTTATTTGTTATTTTGACCATCAGGGCATCTGAGGTGCTGGGTAAGGATAGTTGAGACATGCCATTCTTTGGCATTGTTTGATTTTTCTTCATTTTTACCCGCCACTCCCCTCGCCTTTCCTGGGCTGTCCCATGTTGTATTGAGTGCACTGAATTGATAAAATTAATATTCCTTTGAGTGGATTGACATTCCAATGTGGTCTCCAAGAAGAAAGAGGGCTCCCCTGGTGGCTCAAATGATAAAGAATCCTCCTGCAATGCAGGAGACCTGGGTTCGATCCCTGGATCGGGAAGATCCCCTGGAGAAGGGAATGGCTACCCACTTCAGTATTCTTGCCTGGAGAATTCCACAGACAGAGGAGTCTGGTGGGCTACAGTGCATGGGATCGCAAGGGTTGGACACGACTGAGTGAAAGAAGGAAGGAGGAAGTCTGCCTCACGTGAAGGATATGAGATGCTAGGTGGTCACAGATAGTGAGTAACTGAGGAAATAAAGTTTGTTAGTGGAAAGCAGAGAGGATCATTTCATGATCCAGAACATGGAACCACAGCTGGGAAAGGAGCCTCCCTACTTCTCTCCCTGCAAACAGAGGGGGTGGGGATAGCCTGTATGTGAACAGGGTCCCAGGGCACCTTGCCACCTTGTCCTTCCCACTGTCTTATACAGCTCTGTAAATAAAATTTTTTTTCTTCCCATTAGTGGCACTGCAATTTAGATTCATTTAGAGTAGGATAACAGGAGGGATCAGAGATGTCATTTTTTAATTGTGTGGCAGGAATTTTGATTAGTACATGGGGTGGACACAACTCTTCCTTTGAGCGGGTGGAGACAAGGATGATAGATATACACCAAGAGTATGTCCACACCACACTCACCTTCTGAGTGTAAGTGACAAACCTGCTTATGGTTATCTAAGCCCAGAACTCAGTTTTACATATAAGCACAAACTCCCTCCCCCCCACCGTGGTGGCTTTTGCAGGAATGCAGTCCCTCTGCTGTGCTGGTCTTAGGTCTTTAGCCATTGATCTATCTCATTCCTCTGTGCTCTCTCCTTGGCTCTTGAGTCCTATTCTTCTCCATTTACCTGTCCTTGGAATTAATTCTTTTCTCCTGCTCAGCACCTTCTCACAGACAAGAGGTTAACTTGAATCCACTCTGACAAAACCTAAAAGCAATCTTTGAAAAAAATTACACTGCTTTCAAGCAAATTATTGGCATGCCAGAACAAAGTCCAAACTGAGCCCAACAATGTAAAATTAAAAATATCTGGTATCTAGTAAAAATCTACAAGACATACAAAGAAGAAGGAAAATATTGCAGATAATCAGGAGAAAAATCTATGGAGGCAAATATAGAAAGGAAAACTTTGATGGAATTAATAGATAAAGATTTTAAAATAGCCACTAAAATCTGCTTCATATGTATAAGGAAGTAATAGAAAACAAGAAAGAAATGGAAGATATATAGAAAAAGACCCAATGGAAGTTCTAGAATAAAAAAACATAATATTTGAAAAAATTACACATATACACTGGATGAGATTAGTGGCTGGTTAGTCAAAAGAAAGCTTGAAGACAAAACCACAGAGATTATTAAAGCTAATTACAGAGTGAAAAGTACTAAAGAAATGAGGAGGGTAGCAGTGATCTGAGGAATAAGAAAGAAAATATTTCAGCACATGTAAAATTTGAAGAGAGGAGAGTACAAGGGAGATGAGGGAGCAAAAAATTATTTTAAGAAATAATGGCTAGCATATTTGAGATTTCATAAAATGTATAAATTGGAGAAGGAAATGGCAACCCACTCCAGTATTCTTGCCTGAAGAATCCCATGAACAGAAGAGCCTGGTGGGCTACAGTCTGTAGGGTCACAAAGAGTCAGATATGGCTGAAGATACTTAGCAGCAAAATGTATAAATATCAGTTTTAAATCTCAACAAACCTCAAGAAGAATAAACAGAGAAACAACACCAAGATACACCCCAACCAAATCGTTGAAAAACGGTGATAAAGAGAAAATTTTTCTCCGCCTCCCTGCAGTTTTTTGAGGCATATTCAACCTACAGGACTGTATAAATTTAAGATGTTCAGCATCATGACTTGACTTACATATATTGTGAAATGATTATCACAACATGTTTAGTCAACATTTATCATCTCATATAGAAATGCTCACTTTTCACTTTCATGCATTGGAGAAGGAAATGGCAACCCACTCCGGTGTTCTTGCCTGGAGAATCCCAGGGACAGGGGAGCCTGGTGGGCTGCCATCTCTGGGGTTGCACAGAGTCAGACACGACTGAAGCAACTTAGCAGCAGCAGCAGCATTCATAGTGATGAGAGCTCATAAGATTTGCTCTCTAAACAACATTCAAGTATACCATGTTGATAATTACATTACATTACCCTAACCCTAATGGGTTTCCCTAGTAACTCAGTTGGTAAAGAATCTGAGTTCTTTACCTGGTTCAGAAGGAAAAGGCAACCCACTCCAGTACTCTTGCCTGGAGAATTCCATGAAAAGAGAAGCTGGGCAGGCTACAGTCCATGGGATAGCAAAGAATTGGACAGGACAGTGTGACTTTCATTTTTTCTTTTCTTTTCACCATAACCCTGAATTATGTAAACACTCCAATTACAAAGTATAGACTGCTACATCAAATAAAAAAGCAAAGTCCAAGCTATTTGCTACATACAGTGGGTTCATTTTCAATATAAATATGAAGATAGGTTAAAAGTAAAAATAATAAATAAAGATATGTCATGTAAGCACCACTCAAAAGAAAGCTGAGGTGACCACAGTCATATCAGACTAAGTCAGATTTCAGAACAAAGATCATTACTAGGAATAAAAAGGACAATATATAATAAAGGAGGCAATTTATCAAGAGAAAATAATTGTAAATGCTTGTGTATCTAATAACAGAGCTTCAAAATACATTGGGAAAAGCCTGATAAAACTGAAACAGAAATAGTTGACTAGCTTGACCAACTAGAATACTATCTCCAACAACAGTGGAGTATACATTCTTTTTCAAGTACACATGGAATTCACCAAAATGGACTAAATTCTGGGTCATAAAGCAAGTGTCAAAAAGTTCAAGAGAATGGAATCATACAAAATAAATTTTCTGACTCTAGGGAATTAAAGCAGAAATTAGTAACAGGAAGATCTCTGGAAAACCCCCAAATATTTAGGAATTAAACTACACACTGTAAATAACCCATGAGTAGAGCCATAAATCATACAGAAATTTAGCATGGAAAAAAGTGAAAGTCGTTCAGTCATGTCTGACTCTTTGCAACCCCATGGACTATACAGTCCTCCAGGCCAGAATACTGGAGTGGGTAGCCTTTCCCTTCTTCAGAGGATCTTCCCAAACCAGGGATTGAACCCAGGTCTCCTGCTTTGAGGGCAGGTTCTTTACCAGCTGAGCCACAGGGAAGCCCAAGAATACTGGAGTGGGTAGCCTATCCCTTCTCCCGTGGAACTTCCTGACCCAGCGATTGAACCCAGGTCCCCCTCATTGCAGGTGGATTCTTTACCAGCTGAACTACCACGGAAGCTCCAGAAATTAGCATACTTTGAACTAAAAGAAAGTATCACAATACATCATAAATTTTAGGAAACAGCTAAAGAAATGCTTAAAGAGAAATTTATATTTTAAATGCTAATATTAGAAAAGAAGGAAGATTTCAGATCAACAATCTAAGGTTTCACCTTAAGAATTTAGAAAAGCAAGAGCAAATATATCCAAAATAGGCAGAAGGAAAACATAAAGATAAGAGCAGAAACCAATGAAATTAGAAACAGAAAGACATAGAGGGTAAACAGGAACATGAAAAATGCTTAACATTGCTAATTACTAGAGGAATAATTGTGCAAATGAAAGCTACAATGAGGTTTTAATATCACCTCACACCAATCAGAGTGGCCCCATTAAAAAGTCTACAAATAATATTTTGGTTAGCATTCTGTGATTGTGTTATTCCTTCTGGAGGTTGCAGGATTGTATTCTTGCTTCTTCTGTCTGCCCTCTGGTGGATGAGGATAAGAGGCTTTTGCAAGCTTCCTGATGGGAGGGATTGACTGTAGGGAAAACTGGGTCTTGCTCTGGTGGGCAGGGCTGTGCTCAGTAAATCTTTAGTCCAATTGTCTGCTGATGGGTGGGACTCCTTGTTAGTTCTTTGTCCTGAGGCAACCCAGTCCCGGAGACTGCAGGCTCTATGAGACATCCAAGAGGACTTGCCAAGACGTATCTCCCAGCACTGCTGCTTCCAGTGACTATGTCCCCGCCAAGGGCCCCTGCCAACCTATGCATCTGCAGGAGATGCTCCAACACTAGCAGGTAGGTCTGGCTCAGTCTCCTGGGGGGTCTCTGCTTCTTACTCCTGGGTCCTGGTATGCACAAGATTTTGTTTGTGCCCTCCAAGAGTCTCTGTTTCCCCAGTCCTGTGGAAGTTCTGTAAGTCCTGCTGGCCTTTACAGTCAGATTCTCTGAGGAGTCCCTGTCCCTTTGCTGGATACCCAGGCTGGGGAGCCTGATGTGGGGCCTAGAGCCTTCACAATAGTGCAAGAACTTCTTTGGTATTATTGTTCTCCAGTTAGTGAGTTGTCCACCCAGCAGGTATAGAATTTGACTTTATCATGATTGTGCTTAGTCGCTCAGTCATGTCCAGCTCTTTGGGACCCCAGGGACTGCAGCCCGCCAGACTCCTCTGTCCATGGGGATTCTCCAGGAAAGAATACTGGACTGGGTTGCCATATTTCGGCCCTCCTAACATCTCGTTGTGGCTTCTCCATTGTGCTTGGACACGGGGTATCTTTTTCTGGTGGGGTCCAGTATCTTTCTGTCAGTGGTGGTTCAACAGCTAGTTGTGATTTTGGTGCTCTGGAAGGAAAAGATGTGCGCATGTCCTTCTACTCTGCCATCTTGAACCAACCCTCACTTAGGCCTCAAAAAGTCTACGAATAATAAATGTTGGAGAGGGTGTGGAGAAAAGGAACCATTCTACTTTGTCATTGGCAATGTAAATTGGTGTAGCCACTATGGAGAACAGTATGGAGATTCCTTAAAAAGCTAAAAATAGAGTTATCATATGATTCTGCCTTCCTACTCCTGGGCATATATCTGGACAAAACTGTTACAGAAACCACAGAGATGTGAGTTCTATCCCTTGGTCAGGAAGATTCCCTGGAGGAGGGCATGGCAACCCACTCCAGTATTTTTGCCTGGAGAATCCCACAGACAGAGAAGCCTGGCAGGCTACAGTCCATGGGGTCACAAAGAGTATGACAAAACTGAAGTGACTTAACACACGTGCACATTATGTGATGCAGAGTAAGGCTTCTCAAACTGGGCACATGATATCTGGGGATATACAAAGCTACAAGACAAAAATTTCACATCTTCCCAGAAGACCGTCTTTATTGAAAAGCTGAAGGGAGACATTGTTATGATAAATATGAAAAGCAACTACAAAACAAAAATGCACCTCAATGTTTTTATTGTAGTAAAAAAACACAAAATGTAAGACGAACCATCCTAACCATTTTTAAGTGTATAATTCGGTAATATTCATTATATTCACCTTGTTGTGAAACAGATTTACAGAACTTTTCCTCTGACAGAACAAAAAACTCTGTACCTTTTAAACAACAATTTCCCTTTCCCCCCACCCTCCAGCCCCTCCCTGGTAACCACAATCTACTTTATATTTCTATGCATTTGACTACTTCAGATAACATACATAAATGGAATCAGGCAGTATTTGTTTTTTGTAACTGGCTTATTTCCCTTAGCATGATGTCCTTAAGGTTTCTCCATGTTGTAGTTTGTGCCAAGATTTCCTTCCTTTTTTAAGCTGAATAATATTCTATTGTATATATTTTGCTCAGGCTTCCCTGGTGGCTCAGTGGTAAAGAACCCTCCTACCAATACAGGAGACTCGGGTTCGATCCCTGGGTAGGGAAGATCCTTTGAAGGAGGAAATAGCAACCCACTCCAGTATTCTTGCCTGGGAAGTCCCGTTAACAGAGGAGCCTGGTGGGCTACAGTCCATGGGGATCACAAAGTGTCAGATATGACTTAGAGACTGAGCACAAGCATGCTATTTTGTTTATCCATTCATTCATTGATGTATACTTGGGTCTCTTCAACCATTTGGCTAATGAGAATAATGCTGACATGAATATGAGTGTACACATATCTCTTCAAGGCTCTTCCTTCAATTGTTTAGGATGTATATCCAGAAATGGGGTTGTGGCTCATATGGTAATTCTATTTTTAATTTTTGGAGGAACTATCATACTGCATATGCTGAGCTGTGCTTAGTCACTCAGTTGTGTCTGACTTTTGTGACTCCATGAACTGTAGCCCACCAGGCTCCTCTGTCCATGGGGATTCTCCAGGCAAGAATACTGGAGTGGGTTGCCATGCCCTCCTCCAGGGGAATCTTCCCAACCCAGGGATCTAACCCAGGTCTCCCACATTGCAGGCAGATTCTTTACTGACTGAGCCACTAGGGGAGCCCAAGAACACCGGAGTGGGTAACCTATCCTTTCTTCAGAGGATCTTCCCGATCAAGGAATCAAACCGGGGTCTCCTGCATTGCAGGTGGATTATTTACCAGCTGAGCTACCAGGGAATCCCACTGTTTTTCATAGCAGTTGCAAAAGTTTTCATAGATTTTTGAGGAAAAAACAAAAGCTTCTAGGATTTCACTTGCTTCTAAATGGCCAGGTCTGTCTACACTCCACACACCCCAAGGATCAGCTTGCTCACTTCTCTAACATTATGCTCATTTTGGTGGAAAAGTTTGGGAAGTCTTGACGTAGGGGTTGAAAATAACCTCTAGAATCATTGCAATCTGGATTTATGAATATTGGATCTACTGTTACCTCTGTGACTCTTGATAAGTGACTAAACCTTTTGAAGTTTTAGTTATCTATCTCTAAAATAACTAAGACTAGTCACTACTAAAGCTAAAATGCTTAGTACTATGCCTGGCACACACCTAACGCTCAGTGAATAGTAGTTAGTGATATTCTATGGCTGTTCTCCTCTGCAATGAGACTAAGTTTACTTCCTCTTCCTCATGATAATGTTATCATAATCTTCATGATAGATGTTTAAAAATATCTAACATGTTTCGCCCTTATCCTCTGGTAAACTTTCCACATTTATCTCCAATGCTATGCTATGCTAAGTCGCTTCAGTCGTGTCCGACTCTGTGCGACTTCATAGACGGCAGCCCACCAGGCTCTGTCGTCCCTGGGATTCTCCAGGCAAGAACACTGGAGTGGGTTGCCATTTCCTTCTCCAGTGCATGAAAGAGAAAAGTGAAAGTGAAGTCACTCAGTCGTGTCCGACTCTTATCGACCCCATGGACTGCAGCCTACCAGGCTCCTCCGTCCATGGGATTTTCCAGGCAAGAGTACTGGAGTGGGGTGCCATTGCCTTCTCCATTATCTCCAATAGTTACTCGCATATAATCTTTACTTTCTATAGAGACTTTCAAGTTGCCCCGTATCTCTCTTTCTATAGAGACTTTCAAGTTGCCCCATATCTCTCTTAAGTGTGATGTTCAACTTTCCTGAATCCAAATGGGTATGGCCATTTTAGCAAACCATTTGGTGATATATAACATGACCCTAAAAAACGTCTATTGTTGTTGTTCTTGTTTGTTGTTCAGTCGTGTCCAGCTCTTTAGGACCCCATGGGCTGGAGCCCACCATCTCCTTTGTCCATGGGATTTCCCAGGCAAAGAATAGTGGAGTGGGTTGCCAATTCTTTCTCCAGGGGATCTTCCCAGACCAAGGATTGAACCCACATCTCCTAGCGTTGAAGGCAGATTCTTTACCACTGAGCCACAGGGAATCCAAATGTCCATACCCACTGATTTACTTACTTTCTAGAAATCTAAAGAAATCTGAAATACCAAGTTTATGGACAAAATTCTTATGAGAATATTAAATATAATATTAAAATGCTGCTCATGTTACTGTCTGGCAATAGGGAAATAATCTTAAAAGTGTGGGACAATTATACAGGGGATGTTTGTAAAAATTTTTAATGTTATAGGGAGCTTGACTCGGCAGCCCATGTGAAAAAAATGATATAATTTAAGTGGAAAAAGCAGGACATAAAATTATATATAATTTAGTAATTCTTAACCATATAAAATTACACAGGCAGTATATGCTAATTTATGTGTTTAGCTTTTCATTCTGTTGAGATCCTATTGTAATTTAGATAAGGGCAAGGTTCTGAAGATACAAATAGAAACACAATAAAAATTCTTTTTCTGGAATGTCCTGTAATCTAGATGAGTTATATAGATTTTCAAAGTATTGTGATAAGTCATATAATGAAAGTAGATGTTTTATGGGAAAGCCTGACTGTTCAGTGGAGTGGGAGGAGGTGAGGGAGCAGAGATGTTTACACAGGAGAGGGTTATCTGAGCTGACTTTTGGAGAATTACCAGAAGTGGGTCAGGCAGGCAGAGGATGGGAAGAAGAGGGTTTATTGTTGTTCAGTCCCTTCAGTTATATCTGATGATTTGTGACCCCATGGCTGTAACATGCCAGACTTCCCTGTCCATCATCAACTTCCAGAGCTTGCTCAAACTCATGTCCATTGAGTTGGTGATGCCATCCAACCACCTCATCCTCTGTTTCCCCCTTATCCTCCTGCCCTCAGTCTTTCCTAGCATCAGCGTCTTTTCCAATGAGTTGGCTCTCTGCATCAGGTGGCCAGAGTATCGGAGCTTCAGCTTCAGCATCAGTCCTTCTAATGAATATTCAGGACAGATTTCCTTTAGGATTGACTGGTTTGATCTCCTTGCCGTCCAAGGGACTCTCAAGAGTCTTCTCCAACACCATGGTTCGAAAGCATCATTTCTTCAGTGCTCAGCCTTCTTTATGGTCTAGCTCTCACATCCATACATGACTACTGGAAAAACCATAGCTTTGACTACATGGGCCTTTGTTGGCAAAGTGAAGTCTCTGCTTTTTAATACACTGTCTAGGTTTTTCATAGCTTTTCTTCCACGGAGCAAGTGTCTTTTAATTTCAAGGCTGCAGAAGAGAGTAGGGGAAGGAAGCAGAGAGCCTTCCGGACTGAGAGAACAGCCTGTGCAAAGGTAAGAATGCGACATGGCATTCTGGAAGTGACTAGTAGTTCCCTATAGCACGGATTGATAGTAATAAAGGATGTGCCAGGAGTTGGAGGTACAAGAATTGGCTGGACCCAGATTCTTCATGGAGCTAGAGGAGTTTGGGAATGCTGGCTGCATCCTGTGAGATTTCTGGAGGGTTTAAAGCATGAGATCTGTGCTATGCTTAGTCATGTCCATCTCTTTGTTACCCCATGAACTATAGTCTGACCGGCTCCTCTGCTCATGGGGTTCTCCAGGCCAGAATACTGGAGTGGGTTGCCATTTCCTCCTCCAGGGATCTTGCCTGACCAGAGGATCAAATCCATGTCTCTTGTGTCTCCTGCATTGGCAGGCGGATTCTTTATCACTAGCATCACGTGGGAAGCCCAGAGAGGAAAGAACTGTGGCTGAAGCAGGGAGCCTGCAGAGGAATGTTCAGGAGATCAGGCAGGGTGAGAGCCTGAACTAAGTATGTGATGGTGAGGCGTTAGAGGGAAGAGTTGCAACAGGAAGAATCAATGGCATTAGTGACTTAATAAAGAGATTTCCAGGTTTCTAGCTTGAGCAGGTGGGCAGATGGTGTTGCTACCATTAAGACGAGAAAAGAATATGGGAGAACAGGGAAGGTTACAAGGGAAGCATTCAGTTTGGGGGATGGTGAATTTAAGATTTGATTTCTTTAAATAATATAACCAAACTGATTTCTTGATTACAATTAAGTTACATAACTTGCTTATGAGTTGCTTTTCATAAAACAGCATTAGGGAGTAAGTAATGGGGCTCTGTGTTCAACAACCAAGGCTGGGGTCAATAGTCCTGCTAAGTGTAGGAATAGGCAATCTCAGAAGCAGTGACTGCAATAATATCCTAACACCTGATGGAGATAAATTTAAGTTACAGCTATAAATACATACAAAAATTTATGCTTGAATATAGAGTAACTAATTAATGCTAAATGTATTGGACATTAACTTGTCATGAGCATAACTTCAAATTATCATAAGTCATTTCAGTTTCAGGGAATCTGTTTCATGAGTATGTGTTTAGTTTGCATAGTAAAACTTTAAATAAAAAACTCAACCTCTCCTGTTGTTGGTTTATTCATTTTTGACCAGGAAATGGAAACAGTACATACAACTTCTGGGAAGTGTTTTTATTTTATTTAAAAAAATTTTTATTGACATAATTGTTTTACAATGTTGTGTCAGTTTCAGGTATACAGTAAAGTGATTCAGTTATATATATCAGTTCAGTTCAGTTCAGTCACTCAGTCGTGTCCCACTCTTTGTGACCCCATGAATCCCAGCATGCCAGGCCTCCCTGTCCATCACCAACTCCCGGAGTTCACTGAGACTCACGTCCATCGAGTCAGTGGTGCCATCCAGCCATCTCATCCTCTGTCATCCCTTTCTCCTCCTGCCCCCAATCCCTCCCAGCATCAGAGTCTTTTCCAATGAGTCAACTCTTCGCAAGAGGTGGCCAAAGTACTGGACTTTCAGCTTTAGCATCATTCCTTCCAAAGAAATCCCAGGGCTGATCTCTTTTAGAATGGACTGGTTGGATCTTCTTGCAGTCCAAGGGACTCTCAAGAGTCTTCTCCAACACCACAGTTCAAAAGCATCAATTCTTCTGTGAGAGTTCAACTCTCACATCCTTACATGACTACTGGAAAAACCATAGCCTTGAATATATATATGTGTGTATATATTTTCTTTTTTTACATTATCTTCCATTATAAGTTATTGTAAAATATTGAGTATAGTTTCTTGTGCTATACAGTAGGTCCTTGTTGGTTATCTATTTTATATAGAGTAATGTGTATATTTTAAGCCCAAACTCCTAATTTATCCCTCTTCCCTCTCCCCTTTTGTAACCAGAAGTTTGTTTTCTATGTCTGTGAGTACATTTCTCTTTTGTAAATAAGTTCATTTGTACAGGAAATGTTTTCATTTGAAGGAGTGTGTTCTTTTTCCCTTTCCTATCTCTTGCCTTCCCTGTCTCTTGCTGGATTGAATCTGGGTGTGATATCTGGAACTGGAGGAGCCATTTTGGATCCTAAGGTATGCATGGGAACATAACAGGGTCACAGAAGCCTGGATCCCTAACACCAAAACTTACTTCAGATGTATAAAAGAGAAATAGACATCATTTTAAAAAGAGATGCAGACACAGAGAACAGATCTGTGGACACAATAGGGGAAAGTGAAAGTGAAGTCGTTCAGTCATGTCCGACTCTTTGTGACCCCGTGGACTGTAGCCTACCAGGCTCCTCCCTCCATGGGATCCTCCAGGCAAGAGTACTGGAGTGGGTTGCCATTTCCTTCTCCAGAGGATCGTCCCCACCCAGGGATTGAACCCAGGTCTCCCGAAACAATAGGGGAAGGAGAGGGTGAAATGAAATGAGAGAAGAGCATAGACATTTACACACGACCATGTGTGAAATAGATAGCTAGTGGGAACCCGCTGTATAGCACAGGGAGCTGAGCTCGGTGCTGTGATGACCTGGAGTGTGGGATGTAGGGTGGGTGGGAGGGAGGTCCAGAGGGAGGGGATATATGTATACATATAGCTGATTTACTTCATTGCACAGCAGAAACTAACACAACATTGTAAAGCAACTATAATACAATTTAAAAAATAAAAATTTTATTTTTAAATAAAATTTTCAGTTATAATTGGATCTAGTCATATTAGATTTAATTTCTGTATTTATCAGTAAAATTTATATCAATTTTTTGTCCTAGCCACTTCCTGCATTTGTGCTAATACACTGAAAGCACTGAAGTGATAGATATGAATAAAAGGACCCCAGAGCTTGTATTCTATTAAGGAAGAATCATACAGCACCAACCAAAACAACAAGTCATAGGTTCTATTGTTGTTTGCTGGGGGCCCAGAAGAGGAACTCCTTAGCCCAGGCTGAGTAAGCGTGACTTTGAACTGAATCCTCTGCATGAGGAGGCTACCACCAGCTATGGAAGGGGTGTGGAGAGAGGGCATTTCAGGGATTATACAGTATGAGAAAAGGAAACAGCACATACAACTCCTAGGTAGTGTTTTCTGGAAGTATTTTAGGAACAATAAGTTATCCAGGGGCTTCCCAGATGGCTCAGCGGTAAAGAATCTGCTTGTCAAGCAGGAGACATGGGTTCAGTCCCTGGGTCAGGAAGATTCCCTGGGGGAGGAAATAGCAACCCACTCCAGTATTCTTGCCTGGAAAATCCCATGGACAGAGGAGTCTGGCGGGCTGCAGGAGTCCATGGGGCTGCAAAGAGTCGAACATGACTAAGCAACCAAAACAACAAATTATTGTAGTGACCAGAACCCCATATACAGTGGGGTTGCCAGAAGATAACCCTAGCATGATTGTGTCATTGAAAAGGGTTCTGAATTTCAAACAAATCTGGACTTAATCTACAGGCAATTAAGAGCCCTCAAGTGATCTACAATGAAAATAAATCTCTTCACAGACTGCCATGGCAATGATCGTACAGTCCTATATTCAGAACATCAGTTTGTTGTCAACCAAATGGTGAAGGAACTCCCCATGGAAACACAATATAATTATAATTTTCTTCCAAGGGATTCATATAACTGTGGGGGCAAGAGGTGAGAGTTGGAGGAAGGAAAGGAGGAAGTGAGGGAAGGACACATACACACACACACACACACACACACAGAGACAGTGAAAGAGCGAGATAGAGAAAGATAAAATGAGACAAGAGTGTGCGCATGTGTGTGTCTGTACTTTTGCTAGAGGCTACAGATGGTAGACAGGGGAGGGAAAAAAGCCTGAAGACTTGTAACAGAAAAGCCTTCAAAGGAATGGAAAGAAGAATCGAGATGAATTTTGAAAAGTTTAATTAAAACCGTGGAACGTTTCTGCCTCCGGGAAGGAGAAAACAATCTCTAGATTTATTTGTAATGAGATCTTCACACTTTCTTCCTCGGTCTATTTTTGTGGTATCTCTACAGGCTAATGGTAATAGATGTTAAATGTCTTTTTTGATGGAGTTTCCAGAAGTGTTAATATATGTGGTATTTATTTGATTTCAGATTTATTCTTTATAAAACGGAATATTTATATGTAGTCTCATGCTAAGTCATGTCTGAGTCTTTGCAACCCTACGGACTGTAGCCTGCCAGGCTCCTCTGCTCCTGGGATTCTCCTGGCAAGAATACTGAAGTGTGCTGCCATTTCCTCCTCCAGAGGATCTTCCTGACCCAGGGGTTGAACCTGTATTTTTTGTCTCCTGCATTGGCAGGTGGGTTCTTTACCATTAGCACGACCTGGGAAGCCCTATGAAACTGAGGGAAAAGTTAAATCTTTAAAATTATATTTTGTACAGGGGACAAGAGAAAAAAAAAATACATTGCTCCTACAATGTGCCTTTTATCTCGTGGCACTTAGCTTGTGTTATGTCATTTAGTTTAATCATCACTCTAACCCTATCAGAGAGGCATTGCATTCATTTAACAGAAGGAGATGAGCATCTCAGAGACTGAGGATAATGACCAGATTGTTCTTGAAGGAGAGAACCAGGATTTGAATTCTGCTCAGCTTGACAACAGAACCTGTATTCTTTCTAAAACACTGAGAATATTCTGACTTTGCCTTTCCTTGGCTAAGAGAACCTGGGCAAGTGTTACAGCCTCATGAGGCGAACTGAATTCCCAAAGGAGAGGCTTTTGGGAACCTTGAAATGAGGCACACTAGTTACTGTGGGCGAAATTTCTCATGGGAAACAAATACAGCACTTACATATATATATATATATATATATATATATATATATATATATATATATATTTTTTTTTTTTTTTTCCCCTTGTTAGCAGGTTTACTTGAAGCCCTCGAATTTATGCAGAGAAAAGCCTTCTGAAGCCACTTGAAATGCTCTGAACTCAGCAAGGAAGGAGGAGTAACTGAGAAATTCTAGGGAGCTTTAGGTCACCAAATGTCTTTATATATAAATCATATGATTCCTTGCAAGGTCAGGAGGGTCCATATGGGAAGCTTTAAGAACATGGGAATGCCTAATGACTGGGCTATTTCAGTCGTGTTGTGTCAGAAGTCTTGAATATCTCACACAGGATATTAATCTGCTTTCTTTATCTTCTAAAATTCAGTGAAAGTATTTGCACAGTCATGGCAATGTGCATTTAAGTTTTCTTACTTCTTTTTCTCTGTGGTTATTTTATGGAACTGTCATGTATGTAGAGACAAAATGGAGTATTATGAGTATAAGGCTCTGTGGTTGGGTGATGAGACCCTGAAGCAGGAATAGGAAATAGAATTCCAGTGGTTAAGACTGCGCTCCCAGTGCAGGGGGCAAGGATTCGTCCCTGGTCATTGAAACTAAGATCCTGAATGGCATGTGGTGCAGCCCAAAAAAAAAAAGAAAAGAAAAAAAAATGGGGTATCTCATATTGCCCTGTAGTCCAGAATTCAAGAGTTCACAAATTCTGGCATTTATCTCCCACTTCAAACTTCTTATACTCCTTCCAGCAAAGCTCTTTTGTCTACCAGTGTGTTGTCCTTTATGTGCTATATGTTATTCTTTGGGCCTTCTCTTCATCAACTCATCTATGCCCTGCTCTTTTTTCATTGAACAGCTCTAATCTCACCTCTGTCAGGAAGGCTTTGTGGTTCTTAAAGCCTGCCCTGCTCCACTAGGCGGAAATATAGAGGAATCCTTGGGGCTCCCCTGAATAGGGGACAACTGCTCCAGGGGAAAAAAAGGCAAGAACAGCCACTGGGAACCTTGAGGGTGCAGTCAAACCAAAGATTTACTGGAGACAGCTGCTTCTTCAAGCAGCAGCTTCACCAAAACAAGCATAGGAAACTGCACAGGGATCATTTTGCCTCCTGGGTCCCCCACGGATTTTTCTCTTCCATCATCTTAGGCTGCTGAATCACTGAGTAGTAATGTAGACTCTTGTCAAGCTGTGTTTTAGTTTATGATCTGATAAGGACGCTACATAAACTAGTTGTTTAGTTGCTCAGTCATGTTCAACTCTTCGAGATTCCATGGACACGCCAGGCTTCCCTGTCCTTCACCATCTCCCAGAGTTGGCTCAAGTACAAGGCTTTTCTCTGCAATTGATGGCTCAATCATCCATTGAATTGGTGATGCCATCCAACCATCTCATCTTATGTCATCCCCTTGAGCACAAAGAGAATCTACTGACTCTGCCAGATAGAACTGTCCTTGTTCAAGGATATGTAACAGGGAAAAACCAATCAGACTGTGATAAGGGATGAAAGTACAAAATAAACCTTTCACAGCACTCAAGTTATATAGGAATACTTGGTATTTTTTGAGAAATATTTACTATCATGGAACAGAGAAGAATTTTTAAACTTTATATTTTGTATAAGAATATAGCAGAAAAAGCCTTGAATAGCCAAAGCATTCTTGAGAAAGAAGAATGGAACTGGAGGAATCAACCTTCCTGACTTCAGGCTCTACTACAAAGCCACAGTCATCAAGACAGTATGGTACTGGCACAAAGACAGAATTATAGATCAATGGAACAAAATAGAAAGCCCAGAGATAAATCCACACACCTATGGACACCTTATCTTTGACAAAGGAGGCAAAAATATACAATGGATTAAAGACAATCTCTTTAACAAGTGGTGCTGGGAAAACTGGTCAACCACTTGTAAAAGAATGAAACTAGAGCGCTTTCTAACACCATACACAAAAATAAACTCAAAATGGATTAAAGATCTAAATGTAAGACCAGAAACTATAAAACTCCTAGAGGAAAACGTAGGAAAAACACTCTCTGACATATATCACAGCAGGATCCTCTATGACCCACCTTCCAGAACATTGGAAATAAAAGCAAAAATAAACAAATGGGACCTAATTAAATTTAAAAGCTTCTGCACAACAAAGGAAACTCTAAGCAAGGTGAAAAGACAGCCTTCAGAATGGGAGAAAAAAATAGCAAATGAAGCAACTGACAAACAACTAATCTCAAAAATATACAAGCAACTCCTACAGCTCAATTCCAGAAAAATAAATGACCCAATCAAAAAATGGGCCAAAGAACTAAATAGACATTTCTCCAAAGAAGACATACAGATGGCTAACAAACACATGAAAAGATGCTCAACATCACTCATTATCAGAGAAATGCAAATCAAAACCACTATGAGGTACCATTTCATGCCAGTCAGAATGGCTGCGATCCAAAAGTCTACAAGCAATAAATGCTGGAGAGGGTGTGGAGAAAAGGGAACCCTCTTACACTGTTGGTGGGAATGCAAACTAGTACAGCCACTATGGAGAACAGTGTGGAGATTCCTTAAAAAACTGGAAATAGAACTGTCTTATGACCCAGCAATCCCACTGCTGGGCATACACACTGAGGAAACCAGAAGGGAAAGAGACACGTGTACCCCAATGTTCATCGCAGCACTGTTTATAATAGCCAGGACATGGAAGCAACCTAGATGTCCATCAGCAGATGAATGGATAAGAAAGCGGTGGTACATATACACAATGGAGTATTACTCAGCCATTAAAAAGATACATTTGAATCAATTCTAATGAGGTGGATGAAACTGGAGCCTATTATACAGAGTGAAGTAAGCCAGAAAGAAAAACACCAATACAGTATACTAACGCATATATATGGAATTTAGAAAGATGGTAACAATAACCCTGTATACAAGACAGCAAAAGAGACACTGCTGTATAGAACAGTCTTTTGGACTCTGTGGGAGAGGGAGAGAGCGGGATGATTTGGGAGAATGGCATTGAAACATGTATAATATCATATATGAAACGAGTCACCAGTCCAGGTTCGATGCACGATACTGGATGCTTGGGGCTGGTGCACTGGGATGACCCAGAGGGATGGTATGGGGAGGGAGGAGGGAGGAGGGGTCAGGATGGGGAACACATGTATACCTGTGGCGGATTCATTTTGATATATGGCAAAACAAATACAATATTGTAAAGTTAAAAAATATAAAAAAATAAAAAAAAGAGTATAGCAGATTAACTGGAGAGGGAAATGACAACCCACTCCAATGTTCTTGCCTGGAGAACCCCAGGAACGGGGAGCCTCGTGGGCTTCCGTCTATGGGGTCTCACAGAGTCGGACACGACTGAAGCAACTTAGCAGCAGTAGTAGCAGCAGCATAGCAATTAACAATGTTGTAATAGTTTCAGGTGAACAGTGAAGGGATTCAGCCATATATATACATGCATCCATTCTCCCCCAAACTCCCCTCCCATCCAGGCTGCCACATAACATCGAGCAGAGTTCCATGTGCTATACAGTAAGTCCTTGTTGGTTATCCATTCTAAAAATAGCAGAGGATATGGAAAATTTAAATTGCAACTGCTGCGGGGGATGTGGGAGGAATTGGCAGATTAGGATCAATGCATATATACTATATGTAAAATAGATAACTAGTGAGAACATATTCTATAACAGAGGGAACTCTACTTAATGCACTGTAGTGACTTGAATGAGAAGAAAGTTCAAAAGGGAGGGGTTAGGCTTCCTTGCGGAGAAGGCAATGGCACCCCACTCCAGTACTCTTGCCTGGAAAATCCCATGGGTGGAGGAGCCTGGTAGGCTGCAGTCCATGGGGTCGCTAAGAGTCGGACACGGCTGAGCGACTTCACTTTCACTTTTCACTTCCATGCATTGGAGAAGGAAATGGCAACCCACTTCAGTGTTCTTGCCTGGAGAATCCCAGGGACGGGGGAGCCTGTTGGGCTGCCGTCTCTGGGGTCGCACAGAGTCGGACACGACTGAAGTGACTTAGCAGCAGCAGCAGCAGCAGCAGCAGCAGGCTTCCCTGCTAGCTCAGTGGTAAAGAATCTGCCTGCCAATGCAGGAGACGTGGTGGGTTCGAGCCCTGGGTCTGGAAGATCCCTTGGAGAAGGAGGTGGCAACCCACTCCAGTATTCTTGCCTGGGAAATCCCATGGACAGAGAAGCCTGACGAGCTACAGTCCATGGGGTCACAAAAGAGTAGCACGATAGTTAGTGACTAAACAACAGCATATATGTATGGATGGATGATCCATTCTGCTGCACAGTAGAAACTAACACAACACTGTAAAGAAACTGTACTCCAATAAAAATTTATTAAAAAATAAATAGCCCCTGCTATGTGTTAATGAAATTCAAGAAGTTTGGCCCAAATTACAGCTAAAAGATGATAAGAAAACACATTAATATGGAATAGACTGAGAAGAAAGAGGAAGAAATATGGAGATGCATGCAATATTGGGAGCTATTGAAGGAAAATAAAAATGTACGCCAGAATTAAGACACAGAATAGTAAAATAAATTAATAAATCACTCACCATAAACAGATGATTTAAGCCAGGTATAAAATGAGCTTAAAGATTTCTCCTAAAAATGCTGAGGGGAAAAAGAGAGGTAAAAAATTTACAGTGAACAACAAATGAATAGAAAGTACACTGTTAGCATTGGGTTAACCATTCATTTTAAAGGGAATATTTATTTACTTATTTACACATTGTTTATTGACAATGGCGAATGCAGTTACAGTAGATCTCAGGAGAGTCTATGGGGAAACTTATTTTCAAGAAATTAACTTGACTGAACTTGATTCTATTTTCACATTCGAATTCCTACTTTCCTATTATGTTTTGAGAGTGTCCCTGGGTTTGGACCTTCCTTATTCACTGACATAAGAATGGGAGTTTATAAATGTGCAAATTCTGTATAATCACAATTCATTTCTTTCTGGAAATTGGGAGGGTTCACGCAGTGTGCAAATTTTGTCATTCTGATTATCAGGCATGGCACCTCAAAGCGGGCAGGAGTGTGCAGGGAAGAGTGGTAGCCACCAGGTGGTGCTCTTGGTTCTTGCTGATTTCATTCTGGGAGTTTGAGCAGTTGTTCTGCAAAACCACAAGACTCGCCCAAGACAGGTTGCTACACCAGAGCTCACAGAATTGGTAATTAGGAGTAGGGTTGCTATGGAGATGGCAGGGAGCATCTTGGGATGTTTATGGCTTTGTAGGAGCCAGTGCCTATAAGCCATCAGATTGCTTCCTTTGATGATAATGGCTGGTGTAGCAAGGTCATGAAAATCCTTTCAGATTGTGCACATTGCAATGGTCGCTGTTCTTTCAATGATCTTCTTGATTCGTGGGTTATAGCTGGGGTGTTGAGAATGACAGAATGTACTTGTTTTAATATGTTTATCTTCTACTGTATTGTACTTTTGGCATTTTTCCATATTTGGTTTTCCTCATCCCTAGCATTTCTCAATTTTTTTTTCATAAAAATACTCTATGAAGAAAGACTTGATGGTCTAACAGGTTTGAGCAAGACTGCATGTTAATTGCTTTTGAAGATTCAAAATATCCACCGTATATTAAAATCAATGCAAAGTCCTGTTTTATGTTAAAAAGATCGTGTGACAATTGAACCTATTTTAGTGGAATATTCATTAACACTTAGGGATTCTTCCCTCATTTTGTCCCTAAGATGTTAATGAATGTTCCATTAAAATGGGTTCAGTTGTAGTAATTTATTATGTTTACATGGGTCTCCCCAGGCTTATTGTCTAATCGAGGTTCAATAACCTAAGAAATATTTTTTGGTTGAATTATCTCTCTGTGGATACTATCGGTTGCAATTTTTTAAAAAATATTTATTCATTTGACTGTGTCCAGTCTTATTTGCAGCAGACAGGATCTTTGTTGTGGCTCTTGGGATGCACTAGCTGTGCCATTCAGGCTTAGTTGCTCCATGGCATGATGGACCTTAGTTCCCAGACCAGGAATTGAACCTGTGTCCTCTGCACTGCAAGGCAGATTCTTAACTAATAAACCACTGGGAAAGTCCCACAATTAGTGTTTATAAACAATCTTTAGCCATAAGTTTTAGTGGGGTTCCAACAGCAAGATATAGCAACACCATTGGTGATAAGTCATTTGTAACTACGTGGGTTGCCATTTCCTTCTCCAACCAAATTATCACCACGTCCTCATGAAACGACAAAAGAATGAAGCACTTTTGCCTCTACTCAACATTTGTTTTTTGTCTTATTGCATATTCTCAGTGTTTCAAGATCATTATGTTGCTAGCAATTTTTCCGAGAGACACCATTTCCCCTGTGAATAATCTTCTGCGATTGATCATAAAATGTAATCCATAAAAAACTCACAAAAATGCAAAAACACTGAGCATTTGCTCATGCGTCTTTTGTTTCCCCAGGGAGCCATCCTTACTAACATTTTATTGCGTGCATGACCTTATGTCTCTTGCCTTTTTTGGAAGTGTTATGCATGTCTGAACTCCTACTAGCATAAAAAGAACAATAACCGTGGGGGCATAAAGGGGATGCTATTTGTTGAAACCTGTATCAGGACTCCAAGCAGAAGGCTCTCTGACTCCTTTTCTTTGAGTAAGTCTAGGCTGCATCCATTGAGGTGGGTTCTTCTACAAAGAGTATAGCCTCTTCTTGTTTCTGTATTTAAACAGATCAAGGCTCTATAACCTTTTTCTGTTCCTACAAGTTGTGCAAGACTGGGGAGAGGGGTACCTCTGAGTCTTTGTCTTATTATCTCTGAAATGGGTAATAAACCCCAGCAAATGAATTACTTTGAGAATCAAATGTGATAATGTATGTGATGAAACAGCAGAGTCTGTCATATCGGTAGGCACTCTGTTGAGGTCACTTCTCTTGTTACCTTCTTACTTTTTCCCTTTCTTGGCCCTGGAAACAAAAAAAATCATTGAATCTAAGGACATGGGATGGAGCTAGAGTAATGGCAGAGACATAGCTAAACTCTGAATGTTTGTGTCTCACTAAAATTTATGTGTTGAAATCTAATGCCCAAGGTGACAGCATTAGGAGGTGAGAACTTGCAAGGTGGTTAAGTCATAGGGGCAGAGATCTCATAAATGGGATTTGTTGCTATTTAGTTGCTAAGTTGTGTCTGACTCTTTGCAACCCCATGGACTGTATAACTCTACCAGGCTCCTCTGTCCATGGAATTTTCCAGATCAGAATACTGGAGTGGGTTGCCATTTCCTTCTCCAAGGGATCTACCCAACACAGGGATTGAACCCAGGTCTTCCGCATTGGCAGGCAGATTCTTTACCACTGAGCCACCAGGGAAGCCTCTTTATAAGATTACAGTGAACATTAATCATATAACGTATGCAAAGCTCCTAGCACATTTTTGGGAGACAGTATTCCAGGAATGTTAGTTCTCTAACATCCTTCCATTCTTCCTTCCTTCCTTCTTTCTACTTTTTTCCCCTCTCTTCTTCCATCTCTACCTCTCCTTTCCTTCCTTCCTTTTCCTTTCTTCCTTATTTTCCTTCCTCTGAGTATAAATAAGTCTTTTTTGGATATCTCTGAAAACTATACTTTACTTACTCCCTTTCTAATGTCTCAGCAGAAGAGAGAGGGGAGAAGGGAAGAAATCAGAAAAGATTTTCTGTCAGAGAAAGATAAAATGATTGCCCTAAATAGCATTGGAGGAGTACAAGTCTTTCTCTTGTGTTCCATCCTACCTCTTGGTTTGAGAGCCTGGAAAATCGCATGGATGGAGGAGCCTGGTAGGCTGCAGTCCATGGGGTCATGAAGAGTCGGACACGACTGAGTGACTTCACTTTCACTTTTCACTTTCATGCATTGGAGAGGGAAATGGCAACCCACTCCAGTGTTCTTGCCTGAAGAATCCCAGGGACGGGGGAGCCTGGTGGGCTGCCATCTCTGGGGTCGCACAGAGTTGGACACGACTGACGTGACTTAGCAGCAGCAGCAGCAGTGTCCTGGTGGGCAGTATGTGAGTGTGTGTGTGAGACAGGGATACATCTGAGGCTTTGAATTAGGAGTTGATGCTCTCAGAGGGGAAAACCATGACTCTCCCATTTGGTATTGCTCTCTTATTTTTCCTGAGTCCATTCCCCTTTTTGGATTGTTTCTCTTTGTAATTATTCTCTAATTTGACTGATACAAGATGACTTGGTATCTCCTTTCACTTTTAAGAAGGCCATACCCCACGTTCCCCTGCATCTCTCAGAAAACAAGGCAGTAAACAGGGTGGTACCCAGAGGAAATAAGACAGGTCTGTTCAGAATGGAATATTAATTAGGTGAAAATTAATTCTCCCCAGTTTGTGAGGAGTATACTTTCCTGAGCTCATACAGAGCCAGGAATCATTCAAGTTCCCTTGAGATACGGTGGATGGACCCAGCTGAATTCACAGAGCGTTTCAGAGAGACTCCCAGAGGGTTGCAGGTCACATGGGCTTTTTATCTCATCTGAATGTCTCAAGCATACACCACAAGCTTAACCTATTACAAACCAAACACTCGTTTCCCTCCTGATCTTCCAAAAGTCCCAGTTTTTCCCAATCTCCCTCATCTCAGTGAGTAAAAAGAAATATCCTCAATTAGACTCTCAAGTCAGAAAGGTGTGGGTGACCTTCTGAATCCTCTCATGCCCTCAGCACCCACATCAGCAGGTTCTCTAGTTTGTATCTCCCAGATCAGTTCAGTTCAGTTCAGTCAGTCAGTCGTGTCCGACTCTTTGCCACCCCATGAATCGCAGCACGCCAGGCCTCCCTGTCCATCACCAACTCCCAGAGTTCACCCAGACTCACATCCATTGAGTCAGTGGTGCCATCCAGCCATCTCATCCTCTGTCGTCCCCTTCTCCTCCTGCCCCCAATCCCTCCCAGCAGCACAGTCTTTTCCAATGAGTCAACTCTTTGCATGAGGTGGCCAAAGTACTAGAGTTTCAGCTTTAGCATCATTCCTTCCAAAGAAATCCCAGGGCTGATCTCCTTCAGAATGGACTGGTTGGATCTCCTTGCAGTCCAAGGGACTCTCAGAAGTCTTCTCCGACACCACAGTTCAAAAGCATCAATTCTTCGGCGCTCAGCCTTCTTCACAGTCCAACTCTCACATCCACACATGACCACAGGAAAAACCATAGCCTTGACTAGACGGACCTTTGCTGGCAAAGTAATGTCTCTGCTTTTTAGCATGCTATCTAGGTTGGTCATAACTTTCCTTCTAAGGAGTAAGCGGCTTTTAATTTCATGGCTGCAGTCACCATCTGCAGTGATTTGGGAGCCCAAAAAAGTAAAGTCTGACACTGTTTCCACTGTTTCCCCATCTATTTCCCATGAAGTGATGGGACCGGATGCCATGATCTTTATTTTCTGAATGTTGAGCTTTAAGCCAACTTTTTCACTCTCCTCTTTCACTTTCATCAAGAGGCTTTTTAGTTCCTCTTCACTTTCTGCCATAAGGGTGGTGTCATCTGCATATCTGAGGTTATTGATATTTCTCCTGGCAATCTTGATTCCAGCTTGTGCTTCTTCCAGTCCAACGTTTCTCACGATGTACTCTGCATATAAGTTAAATAAGCAGGGTGACAATATACAGCCTTGAGGTACTCCTTTTCCTATTTGGAACCAGTCTGTTGTTCCACATCCAGTTCTAACTGTTGCTTCCTGACCTGCATACAGATTTCTCAAGAGGCAGGTCAGGTGGTCTGGCATTCCCATCTCTTTCAGAATTTTCCACAGTTTATTGTGATCCACACAGTCAAAGGCTTTGGCATAGTCAATAAAGCAGAAATAGATGTTTTTCTGGAACTCTCTTGCTTTTTCCATGATCCAGCGGATGTTGGCAATTTGACCTCTGGTTCCTCTGCCTTTTCTAAAACCAGCTTGAACATCAGGAAGTTCACGGTTCAAGTATTGCTCAAGCCTGGCAGCACATATTGCTGAAGCTCCCAGATGGATATCTTTAATTCCTTCAATTTTCTTTATTTCCACTTTATTTTCTTTATTTCCACTGCCAACCATCTCCTGTCTCACATGTAACCAACTCAGTTATCACTTCCCAGTTAAACCTCTGCAAGCAGTTTTTCTGACCTGCTTCCAATTCATTCTTCATATATTAACTATGTGTGTGTGTTAGTCACTTAGTTGTGTCCGACTCTTTGCAACTCCATGAACTATATAGCCTGCCAGGCTTCTCTGTCCATGGAACTCTCCAGGCAAGGATACTGGAGTGGATTGCAATTCCTTCCTCCAGAGGATCTTCCCGACCCAGGGATTGAACCCTGGTCTTCTGCATCACAGGCAGATTATTTACCACTTGAACTACATGGAAGTCCTATATTAGCTATAGAACCTTTTAAAAACCTTAAATCATATCATGCCATCCTCCTAAGTTTAAACTTTTTAGTAGATTCCTATTGAACATGGAGAGGGCTTCCCAGGTGGCTCAGTGGTAAAGAATCTGCCTGCTAATGCAGGAGATGCAGGGTCCATCCCTGGGCTGGGAAGATCCCCTGGAGAAGGAAATGGCAACCCACTCCAGTATTCTTGCCTGGAGAATCCCATGCACAGAGGAGTCTGGAGGGGCTCCAGTCCATGGGGTCTCAAAAGTCAGTGAGTCAGTTCAATCACTCAGTCATGTCTGACTCTTTGTGACCCCATGGACTGCAGCACGCCAGCCTTCCCTGTCCATCACCAACTCCCGGATTCTACTCAAACTCATGTCCATTCCATCAGTGATGCCATCCAACCATCTCATCCTCTGTCGTCCCCTTCTCCTCCCACCTTCAATCTTTCCAGCATCAGGGTCTTTTCCAATGACTTGCTTTTTTGCATCAGGTGTCCAAAGTATTGGAGTTTCAGCTTCAGCATCAGTCTTTCCAATGAATATTCAGGACTTATTTCCTTTAGGATTGACTAGTTGGATCTCCTTGCAGTCCAAGGGACTCTCAAGAGTCTTCTCCAACACCACAGTTCAAAAGCATCGGTTCTTTGGCTCTCATCTTTCCTTATGGTCTAGCTCTCACATCCATACATGACTACTGGAAAAAGTATAGCTTTGATTAGATGGACCTTTGTCAGCAAAGTAATCTCTCTGCTTTTTAATATGCTGTCTAGGTTGATCATAACTTTTCTTCCAAGGAGTAAGTGTCGTTTAATTTCATGGCTGCAGTCACCATTGGCAGTGGTTTTGGAGCCTCCAAAATAAAGCCTGTCTTTGTTTCCATTGTTTCCCCATCTATTTGCCATGAAGTGATGGGACTGGATGCCATAATCTTAGTTTTCTGAATGTTGAGTTTCAAGCCAGCTTTTTCATTCTCCTCTTTCAACTTCTTCAAGAGCCTTTTTAGTTCCTCTTCACTTTCTGCCATAAGGATGGTGTCATCTGCATATCTGAGGTTATTGATTTTTCTCCTGGCAATCTTGATTCCAGCTTGTGCTTCATCCAGCCTGGCATTTCTCGTGATGTACTCTGTATATAAGTTAAATAAGCAGGGTGACAATATACAGCCTTGAGGTACTCCCTTCCCGATTTGGAACCAGTCTGTTGTTCCATGTCCAGTTCTAACTGTTGCTTCCTGAGCTGCATACAGATTTCTCAAGAGGCAAGTCAGGTGGTCTGGTATTCCCATCTCTTGAAGAATTTTCCACAGTTAGTTGTGATCCAGACAGTCATAGGCTTTGGCGTAGTCAGTAAAGCAGAAGTAGATGTTTCTCTGGAACTCTCTTGCTTTTTTGATGATCCAATGGATATTGGAAATTTGATCTCTGGTTCCTCTGCCTTTTCTAAATCCAGCTTGAACATCCGGAAGTTCAGGTCCCATCGGGTCCCATCACTTCATGGTAAATAGATGGGGAAACAATGGAAACAGATGGGGAAACAATGGAAACAGTGAGAGACTCTATTTTCTTGGGCTTCAAAACCACTGCCGATGGTGACTGCAGCCATGAAATTAAAAGACGCTTACTCCTTGGAAGAAAAGTTATGACCAAGCTAGACAGTATATTAAAAAGCAGATAGATTACTTTGCCAACAAAGGTCCGTCTAGTCAAAGCTATGGTTTTTCCAGTAGTCATGTATGGATGTGAGGTTTGGACCATAACAAAAGCTGAGCGCTGAAGAATTGATGCTTTTAAACTGTGGTGTTGGAGAAGACTCTTGAGAGTCTCTTGGATAACAAGGAGAGCCAATCAGTCCATCCTAAAGGAAATCAGTTCTGAATATTCTTGGAAGGACTGATGCTGACTCTGAAGGTCCATTGCTTTGGCCACCTGATGGGAAGAACTAACTCATTTGAAAAGACCCTGATGCTGGGAAATATTGAAGGCAGGAGGAGAAGGGAATGACAGAAGACAAGATGGTTGGATGGCATCACTGACTCAATGGCCATGAATTTT
Source organism: Bos indicus x Bos taurus (assembly GCF_003369695.1). Lineage (NCBI taxonomy): Eukaryota > Metazoa > Chordata > Mammalia > Artiodactyla > Bovidae > Bos > Bos indicus x Bos taurus. The sequence goes on along the minus strand of NC_040083.1, from coordinate 74,279,040 downwards.
AGCAAGCTCTGGGAGTAGATGATAGACAGGAAGCCTGGCATACTGCAATCCATGGGGTTTCAAAGAGTCAGACAGGACTGAGCGACTGAACTGAACTGAACTGATCTGAGCTTTTCTTAATTAAGTTACACTTGCTCTTATATTGTGAGACTATTTTATGTTTGAAATCACTATGGAAATACCTTTTCTAATTTGATATGTTTATTTTCATTTTATTGTTTTTATGATGCATGAATATTTTACATTTTTATTTAGTTATATCAGTTATATTTTTCTTCAAGTGCTTTGACTTTGGCTTAAATGTTCAGAAAGTTTTTCCCTACCACAAACTTGTGTTAACATTTATCTGTTTTTTCTTCTGATTTTTTTGGATTTTATTCTGTGCCCTCCATTTAACTACTCCATCTGGAATATATTTGGATATATGAATTGAGGTAAGGTTCTAATTTTAAATCATTTCCAGCCAGTGTTTTAATACTATTTTTGAATAATCCATTCCTTCCATATTGAATGTTCTGAAATGTCTTTAACATATGATGCATTCTTGTTCTTACATATTGCTGTTCTGGGATTTCCTTTTCTGTTCCATCAATCTATATTTTTATCCTTTATTCCAATACTATTTTCATAGGTGTTACTTTTATGCTTTAAAATAAAATAAGCATACTAAAATACTTTTTCTTTTGGTTCAAATTATGGCCAATCCATGAAATTCTTCCTCCAAGGGGAGAAAAAAAAAAACTTTAGAAGCAATTTTCCAGTTCCTAAAAATTATATTGGAGATTTTATTGAAATTTGATAAAATGTATAGTCCCGGAGAAGGCAATGGCACCCCACTCCAGTACTTTTACCTAGAAAATCCCATGGACGGAGGAGCCTGGTAGGCTGCAGTCCATAGGATCGATAGAGTTGGACACGACTGAGCAACAGATTGCCAACATCCGCTGGATCATGGAAAAAGCAAGACAGTTCCAGAAAAACATCTATTTCTGCTTTATTGACTATGCCAAAGCCTTTGACTGTGTGGATCACAATCAACTGTGGAAAATTCTGAAAGAGATGGGAATGCCAGACCACCTGACCTGCCTCTTGAGAAATCTGTATGCAGGTCAGGAAGCAACAGTTAGAACTGGACGTGGAACAACAGACTGGTTCCAAATAGGAAAAGGAGTACCTCAAGGCTGTATATTGTCACCCTGCTTATTTAACTTATATGCAGAGTACATCGTGAGAAACGTTGGACTGGAAGAAGCACAAGCTGGAATCAAGATTGCCAGGGGAAATATCAATAACCTCAGATATGCAGATGACACCACCCTTATGGCAGAAAGTGAAGAGGAACTAAAAAGCCTCTTGATGAAAGTGAAAGAGGAGAGTGAAAAAGTTGGCTTAAAGCTCAACATTCAGAAAATAAAGATCATGGCATCCGGTCCCATCACTTCATGGGAAATAGATGGGGAAACAGTGGAAACAGTGTCAGACTTTACTTTTTTGGGCTCCCAAATCACTGCAGATGGTGACTGCAGCCATGAAATTAAAAGCCGCTTACTCCTTAGAAGGAAAGTTATGACCAACCTAGATAGCATGCTAAAAAGCAGAGACATTACTTTGCCAGCAAAGGTCCGTCTAGTCAAGGCTATGGTTTTTCCTGTGGTCATGTGTGGATGTGAGAGTTGGACTGTGAAGAAGGCTGAGCGCCGAAGAATTGATGCTTTTGAACTGTGGTGTTGGAGAAGACTCTTGAGAGTCCCTTGGACTGCAAGGAGATCCAACCAGTCCATTCTGAAGGAGATCAGCCCTGGGATTTCTTTGGAAGGAATGATGCTAAAGCTGAAAGTCCAGTACTTTGGCCACCTCATGCAAAGAGTTGACTCATTGGAAAAGACTGTGATGCTGGGAGGGATTGGGGGCAGGAGGAGAAGGGGACGACAGAGGATGAGATGGCTGGATGGCACCACTGACTCAATGGATGTGAGTCTGGGTGAACTCTGGGAGTTGGTGATGGACAGGGAGGCCTGGCGTGCTGCGATTCATGGGGTTGCAAAGAGTCGGACACGACTGAGCGACTGAACTGAACTGAACTGAGCGACTTCACTTTCACTTTTCACTTTCATGCATTGGAGAAGGAAATGGCAACCCACTCCAGTGTTCTTGCCTGGAGAATCCCAGGGATGGGGAAGCCTGGTGGGCTGCCATCTATGGGATTGCACAGAGTTGGACACGACTGAAGTGACTTAGCAGCAGCAGCATAGTCCACATTTGGGAGAAGAGAATTGTTTTTCTTTTTAATAATTTATTTATTTATTTACTTCTGGCTCTGCTGGGTCTTCATTGCTGCACTGGCTTTTCTCTAGTTGTGGTGAACAGAGGCTACTGTCTAGATGTGGTACCCCGGCTTCTCATTGCTGTGGTTTCTTACTGTGGAACACAGGGTCTAGGTCACTCGGGCTTCAGTAGTTGCCACATCCAGGCTCTAGAGCACAGGCTCAACAGTTGTGGTACAAGGGCCTAGTTGCTCTGAGGCATGTGAGATCTTCCCATATCAGGGATAGAACCAAGATCTCTTGCACTGACAGGTGGATTCTTTACCACTGAGCCACCAGGGAATCCCGAGAACTGAATTCATTGTTCATTAAATATTTTTGTCTAGGAATAGAATGGCTTTTATTTTCTTCAATTATTCAAGTCACTTTTATATCCCTTGGCAAAGTTTTATAGTGTTCTTCAAATAGGTTTATAAACATACAGTTAATGTAGTGCTTGCATGTATGCATGCTAAGTTGCTTCAGGCGTGTCTGAATCTTTGCAACCCTATAGACTGTAGGCCACCAGGCTTCTCTGTTCATGGGATTCTCCAGGCAAGAATACTGGAGTGGGTTGCCATGCTCTCCTCCAGGGAATCTTCCTGACCCAATGATCGAACCCATGTCTCTTGTGTCTCCTATATTGGCAGGAGGGTTCTTTATCCTACTAGTGCCCCCTGGGAAGCCCAATGTAGTGCTTAGTATTTTATATTTTATGTTAACTATTATTTTCCTAGCTTATTGCTAATGTTTTGGGGGAAAAAATCTTTGTATATTTATTTTGTGATTGAATATATAAACATTCACTAATTCTTAAACATGTTTAGTTAATTTGGTTAGGGAGGTGGATGTTTCCAGTTTACAATCTTTTTATTTGCAAACACAGTGGACCCTTAGTATCCCAGGTTCCATATCTGTGGATTCAACCAACTGTGGATTGAAAGTCCAAACAAATACCAAGTAGAACCCCTAGATATGGAAAACTGGTGACTGTATTCTTCCATTTTATATAAAGGACTTGAGCATCCATGAATTTTATATCCATGTGGGTTCTGGAAGCAACTCCCCACAAGTCACCTAGGGATGATTGTAGTGATTATTTGTTCCCTGCTCTGATGTTTATACATCATATTCTTTTTCCTTGTACATTGCACTAGCTAGAACCTTCAGAAAAATACTTACCAAGAGTAATTATGATGGGCATTCTAGCCTTGATCCAGACTACACTAGGACTTTTTCCAGTTTTTCAACATTAAGTGCAATACTGGTTATATGATTAAGAAATATATAGGTATATTAATCATATTTAAGGAAATACCTACATTCCAGGTCACTGAAAGTTTAACCAAATCAAAACAGATGTTCAGTATTATCAAATGTCTGTAAGAGTTGTATTTCTCAGGCGTGCTGCTTGGAAGCTAAGATGTACAGGTAATTGGCGGATGGATCAGTTGGTATGTTCTGAATCTACTCGTGTTCCACTGAAACCATGCTTCCCACCAGCTGCTCCCAGCCAGTGACTGAGGCAGCTGAGATGCTGAGATGCACGGATCTCCTCTGGTGGGTACCCTTCCTTCCCTTGACATTTTCCCCATCAACCTTGCCCAGAATTTCTTAGAATTCAACTGCAGTTTAAGGCTCATTCTACCCCAACTTCTTTCCTTCCCTCTCTTCCTCAAGGGTCAGCCCTGCCTCCTGGCTTGATGCCTTTCCTTACCTTCTAAAATTTCCTCCCCATTGGCCGCTACAGGTATATTTCCCCGACAAGTCTCTTGTCTCTCCAATCCCATCTGCTATACCATTGGGCCACAGAGAGAATTAAGTGAGATAAGGAAGGAAAATGGCAGTAGAAAGCCTTCAGTAAATGTTAGCATACAAAAACACTAAGTATTACATTTTATCACAGTGCTTAACACTCCTTTATGGATACATCCCCTTTCTTCTTCAGTTATACATTTGTAGATTTTTTTTGTTTGTTTTTTGCTTTTTTCTCTTGAGTGAACTTGCTAGAAATGTGTCCATATTGTTCTCTTTTTCACAGAATCAGCCCTTGGATTTATTTATGTATTTATTGATTCTAACATTAATTTAATAATTTTCATCTTTGTATTTATCAACTTCATCTTGATTGATCCCAAGTTTGTTGTGTATTCCACTTTGTAACTTCCTGAACTGAGTTTTTAGTTCTTTTGTGTTCATTCCTTCTTGTTTAGTAACGACACTGTTGAAAACATTTAGTTTTCCTAAGGAGTATGTCTTCGGTGGGACTGTATTGGTTTTGACGTGTCATCATCTCATTGCTGCATTTTGTAAATAATTGGTAATTGTAGTTTTGATGGACTCTTTGATTACTATCAGTAATCATTTTGTGTGCTAAGTTGCTTCAGTCGTATCCGACTCAGCAACCCCATACACTATAGCCCTCAGGGCTCCTCTATCCATGGGCTTCTCCAGGAAAGCATACTGGAGCAGGTTGCCATTTCCTTCTCCAGGGGAATCTTCTTGACCCAGGGATCGAATCTGGATCTCCTGCATTGCAGGTGGATTCTTTACTATTTGAGTCACCAAGGGAGGCCCCAATTATTTTGAGATGATATTTTTATTTATATGTATTTCTTTTTTATTATATTTCACTAATACCTTCTGTACAAACTTCACTTTTGAATTTATTAAAATTATTTTGTGGCCTAATGTATGACCAGTTAATATAAATATTCATGAATTTTAAACCAATACTAAAGCAGATGACACATGGCAGTGCCTGGTGATAAAAAGCACAGAATTTAGCATGAAACAGAAGTGGGTTTAAGTCCTGGCTGTCCTTTATTAGCTGTGTAATCTTAGATGTGCTATTTAATATTTCTGAGATTTAATTTCCTGTACTGAATATGGAGGTAATTGTAATATTCCCTTCACAAAGATGCTGTGAAGATCAAATGTAATTGAGTGATCATTTTATACTGTTGACAGTTGTACCTTTTGGCTGCAATAGTCCAGTTTTTACAAGATTATCTTTTGTTCTTTGTTGGGCAACATAGTGACAAAGCTTGAGAATGGAAATAGCTTGTAGATGGATTTTTTTTGGCCTAAGGTACAGTATAATTGATGGACTGTGTGTGTGTGTTAAGTCGCTTCAGTTGTATCTGACTCTGTGCCACTCTATGGACTACAGCCCGCCAGGCTCCTCTGCCCATGGGATTCTCCAGGCAAGAATACTGGAGTGGGTTGCCATGCCCCCTCCAGGGGATCTTCCCGACCCAGGGATCAAACCTGTGTCTCCTGCATTGCAGGTGGATTCTTTATAGCTGAGCCACCAGGGAAGCCCTCTCACAGTTGACTCCTTGCTAAAACAGCAGCTTTTAAATGCTCTCACTACACACACACACACACACGCATATAATGGTAATTATGTAAGTTGATGAAGGTGCTCACTAGCTTTTTTTTTCTTTAAAACTATATGTTTATATACGTACACACTGCAGAAATAGTACTTAGTGATCTCAACCTTCATCAATGGAGTGTACCCATTGATTACAGGCTGTCAATTCTCTTAAGCTTTTGCATGGACAAATCTAGACAATATGTAATTTTGAAATAAAAAAATTAAAAAGTTTATACTAATATTTCCTATTTGGATATTAATAAAATTTCACAAAATATGTATGCATCAAATCATCACATTGTGTACAAACTTATACATTGTTATATGTTACTTATATCTCAATAAAGCTAAAGACAAAAAATGACTAGCACATCCAAAATTGGAATACTATGCAAAAGATGACTTCCATACAAGGATATAAAATGACCTCCAGGGTACTATTTCTGCTAAAAAGAAGCAGGAATTCCCTGGTGGCCCAGTGGCTAAGACTCCATGCTCCCATTACAGGGGGCCTGGGTTCAATTCCTGGTGAGGGAACTAGATCCCACATGCTGCAACCAAGACCAGGCACAACCAAATAAATAAATAATAAGTAGAATAAATATATAAAAAAATAAGAAAAAAAGAAACAGGGATTCTGAAATAATAGTTATAGCCAGATACAGAGAAGGAAAGACATTCTTGAGCCTGGAATGTTTCATTATGTTCGAAAGTATGGTAGATGGTTCATTACGCTGGCTAGTAAGAGTGTTTAAATATAAAAGACTACTAAAAATACATGTTCAAAACATACAAGGGCCAAAAAAAAAAAAAGAAGAGGTTCTCGTTGATCAAAGATGGACATCTTGAAATATTAAAAATGATATTGAATGTTATTGGTTGAAAACATTGACTATATAAAAACCTTGGAGTTCATAATTTTTAAAATGTCATTGGATACCACTGGAGTAACTGGAGCAAAACCAACTTACAGCAAAAACTGGAAATTAAAAGGAAAGAATCAGACATTTAGTCTGTCTTTCTTCATAAGCTGTATTTCAAGGTTATCAGAAAGCCTTGACACTCTAAAAAGTTTTTTTATTTAAAGGAAGTATTCTAGTTAAAACTGTGGAAGAAATGATGGAATTGTAATATCTATCTTGCAACTGTTAATGATCCCCAGTAGACTAAATATTAGCCTAGGTGAAAATTTGATGGGGAGATTCATAATGGGGAAAAGGGAAGAATCAGATTGCAGTCTTCTGAATTCATTCATCAGATGCCCACTAACTATGGGGCATCTAGATCCTAACTCATAGTAACAGTGAAGAAGTATTCTTGCCAAAAAAAAAAAAAAAAAAGTTGAAACTAATTCTAATCAAGCTTATAGATTTAACTCTCATTTGCAGGGAAATATACAGAAACAGTGGAGAAGGCAATGGCAAGCCACTCCAGTAATCTTGCCTAGAAAATCCCATGGGTGGAGGAACCTGGTAGGCTTCAGTCCATGGGGTCGCTACCAGTCGGACGCAACTGAGTGACTTCACTTTCACTTTTCACTTTCTCTAAATGGAGAAGGAAATGGCAACCCACTCCAGTGTTCTTGCCTGGAGAATCCCAGGGATGGCAGAGCCTGATGGGCTGCTGTCTATGGGGTCGCACAGAGTCGGAGACGACTGAAGCGACTTAGCAGCAGCAGATACAGAAACAGGCTAAGACCCCAAGGAGGCAAATTCAGAATGTAAGATATTTTTATAGCTGGGTGACTTGGTTTCTGCAACATGTAAATGACTGGCAAGGAAAAAAGCAGGGGAGGAAAATTCCCACTTAACAGAGAATTAAGGCATAACTACCAAATATAATGAGTGGATTATATTTGGATTCTGGTTTGACCCAATCAAATGTAAAATCAACTTTTTGGAGGCAGTTGGAATATTTTTTATGAAAGGGCATTATGTGAAACCCTGAGAGTGAAAAAGCTGGTTTCAAACTGAACATTCAAAAAACAAAGATCATGGCAACTGGTTCCATCATTTCATGGCAAATAGTAGGGGAAACATTGCTAACAATGAAAAACTTTATTTTCTTGGGTTCCAAAATCACCGTGGATAGTGACTACAGCCATGAAATTAAAAGACACTTGCTCCTTGGAAGAAAATCTATGACAAACCTAGACAGTGTTTTAAAAAGCAGAGATGTTACTTTGACGATAAAGTTCTGTCTAATCAAAGCTACGGTTTTTCCAATAGTCATGTATGGATATGAGAGTTGGACCATGAAGAAGGCTGAGTGCCAAAGAACTGATGCTTTTGAACTGTGGTATTGGAGAAGACTCTTGAGTCCCTTGGACAAAAAAGAGATCAAATCAGTCAATCCTAAAGGAAATCAACCCTGAATATTCACTGGAAGGATTGATGCTGATGCTGAAGCTCCAGTCCTTTGGCCACCTGATGGGAAGAACTCATTGGAAGACTCATTGGAAAAGACCCTGATGCTGGAAGAGATTGAACGCAGGAGGAGAAGGGGATGACAGAGTACAAGATGGTTGCATGGCATCACCAACTCAATGGACATGAGTTTGAGCAAGCTCCGGAAGATGATGAAGGACAGGGAAGCCTGATATGCAGCAGTCCATGGGGCCACAAAGAGTTGACATGACTGAGTGATTGAACAACAAATTATGTGAAACAAAAGAATGATTGTTAATTTTTATTAGGTGGGATAATAGCACCATGGTTTCATAATTATATTGTTAGAGATACCTTTTGAATCATGTATGATAAGACCCTGATGCTGGGAAAGATGGACGGCATAGCGATGGAACAACAACAGAACACATGGTAAAATAACATGGTGTGAGGACTTTACCTTAAAAGACTTCAGCAAATGGAAAAAAAGAAAAAGTAATAGATGAACCAAGTGTGGCAAAATCTGAATAATTGTTGAGCCCAGTAAATGATATTTGGAATTTCCTGGTATTGTTTTCTAAACTTCTAAGTATGTTTTAAAAATACATAATATAATTCTAAATCTAAAATTACTTGGAAAATAAAATATTAACATGACTTTTGGGGAAAGCATTGAAGAGACATTTGAAAACTATCTTGAGATATTGGTCTTCAGACAAAGGAAAAACATTGAAAACAGATTCATTTATATGCAGTTTTTCTGAAACTCTGATTACTCATTGAATGGTAAAGGTAGTACCACATTGGTTGACCTTGGACCTTGGTCTTTATATTAATAAGAAATACAGTGAATATAATTTGCATGCTATAGTTCCTGGGGAGGGGGCTCAAGGTTTCTCTCTAGTTCATTCCATTCCCAGGACGGTTTTTGGTTGTGCCAGTCAAGAGTCTGGGGCTGCCATAGCCCTGGGTGTGTTTTCCGCAAGAGAAGTCAAGAGGTTAAAGGTTCTTATTTCATATGGTTAAGTAATAGGATAGTCTGGGACATTTTTCTTCATGGGGGGAAGTATTTCACCTTCTCCACTTAAACCACTTGGGAAACAAAACGGGACAAAAGTGAGGAGAGTCATGGGGAAGGCCTCAGATCTCCTTCAACATGTCAATGATTTTCAAAATGTGCTCCATAGAATTCTGGCCAGCCCCAAATCATTTCAATGGAGTCTGTAAAATCAAAACTATTTTCATTTTAACACCAAGATATATTTTTTTATCTTTTCCAATGTGTTGACATTTGCACAGGTGATGCAAAAATAGAAGGTAAAATTCTGGTGTGTGTGCATGCTCAGTCACTCAGTTGTGTTTGACTCTTTGCGACCCCATGAACTGTAGCCCACCAGGCTCCTCTCTCCATGCAATTTTCCAGGCAAGAATACTGGAGTGGGTTGCCATTTCCTTTTGAAAGGAATCTTCCTGACCCAGGGATTGAACCCAGACCTCCTGCATTGGCAGGTGAATTCTTTAACACTGAGCCATAAGGAAGCCCCAAATTCTGGTGCTTTAGTGCAAATCAAAACAGTGACACAGATATGGAGTCTCTATAACATATACTCTAGGAAAAAGAAGACAGTTTTAATTAAGAATGTCCTTGATGAAGCAGTAAAAATTACTGATTTTATTAAAAATTTACTTTTGATATGTACCTTTTAAATACTCTGTGTGGTAAAATGGCAAATATACATAAAGCACTTCTTCTAAATACTGAGTATGATGATTGTGTTGAGAAAAGATACTTGTGCAAAGCTTTGCATCATGAACTGACTGCTGTATTTCATGGGACATCATTTGTACTTGAACGACTGATTGACAGACAAACTCTAATTACCCAGAGTTGGGTATTTACAGGCATTTTCTTGAAAATGAGTCACCTTGGTCACTTCAAGGAAAAGGACTGAGTGGATTTTGGCCAATGACAAGCCAATAATATTTTTCAAATGCTCAAAAAATATTAGACATTAGGAAATTGGAATTTTGGAAATGTTGCCTTCAATTTGTTAGCTGGACAGTTTTCAAACTGAAAGGTATTTCTCATGAGATAAGCAGTGATTTTTTGATACTATAATATTCATATGTCACCGTTTGAAAGATGTGCATACAATAGTGACCACTTGATGACATTACAAAATCATACATGAGTAAAAGTTCCATGGGAAATGTAAGAGAGATCCATGGGTTTTAAATTGTATCAATGAACAAAAAGTTTATTAACAAACTTTCAAGATCCTACTTTGCTTTAAGAAACTACAACATGTTGAGTTTTTATGTAGTATCAGTAATATTAATAACTATCTGTAAAGATCATTAAAATATTCCTTCTGTTTCCAATTAACATCTGTCTGAGGTAAGATGTGAGTTTTTTTTCATATGATTTAACTAAAACAACATATTGCAACAGATTGAATGCAGAAGTACATATGGGAATTCAGCTGTTTCTAAAGAGATATTAAAGAGATTTCTAAGAATGTGAAACAATGCCACTAGTTGTCCTTGTTTAGAAACTATAAGTGAAAGTGAAGTCGCTCAGTCGTGTCCGACTCTTCACGACCCCATGGACTGCAGCCCACCAGACTCCTCCGTCCATGGGATTTTCCAGGCAAGAGTACTGGAGTGGGGTGCCATTGCCTTCTCCGTTAGAAACTATAGCCGTATTTAATAAAACTGCATTATATATGACAGGTTTATTGTTTTTCTTTTTTAAATGAATTAAGTACTTCAGAATTTTCTCAGTTTCAGTTTCTGGTTTGATTAATATCCATGAATGGAGCTCACACAAACCTAAGCTTTTTGGTGTCATGAGTCATTTTTAAAAATACAAAGTTCTGGAGACCAAAAAGTTAGAGAAACATTGGTCTCTAGGCTACATAAATTGTGTGGGTCCAGTTCGGATCCAAAACTCTAACCAGTAATAAAATATTTCTTCATTTGTAATGTCCCCTGTATGTGTAATAAATAAGGGTGCCAATAAATGCCAATTTGGAGGCACCAAAATATTCAGTTGTCCAAAAAGTTCATTCCTATTTTTCTGTAAGATGTTGAGGGAAAACATGAGGGACCTTTTTGGCCAACCCAGTGTATTGTGACCTTTCAAGACCTCTGTTTAAGAGACATGGGTCTTAAATTCAGAAGCATCTGTTGGCCACAGGCAAATCAGAATCGGCAATGATTATGTGGGAATTTAGCTGGTGCTCGATCACTTGCTCTTTTTATAATTAGAGTTCTTGACAATTCCCTTGTGGGTGCCTGAACCAAAGTACCTGAAATAAGATGTATTTGCAGCCTAAAGATGGTTCCTTCTGATGAAGAGCTGGAATTAGGGCTAAATTCAATATGTAAAATTGGATTGAAACATTTAATTCCTGTATCTAATTGTTTTAACAGAAGGAAAACTTTTGTTACTATAAAAGTGCCTTTAAAAAGTCAGATGGCAAGTTCTGCATTTAAACTTGACCCTCTGTCTTGGCTTGATGATCTGTCAAATGTTCATGAAATCCACTCTAAATCCAGAGAACGCTTCAGAAACTTCCAAAGCACAACATCCCCAGGCACTGACTAACATGCCTTTCTGTAGACTCTCACTTATGGGGTGAAGTTTACAGAGAAGTATTTTCAGATTGTCCTGTCACTTGATAGTCCCCAAAGGAAAGTATAATGTACCTTCAGGGGGCTGGGAAAAGGCAATCGTGCTTTCACTGCTTTGCAGTGGGAACCAAGACAACAGATAGAACTATTTCTCTGGGAAACAGCCAGTAGAGGGGTCTTGACTGTGGAGCTCTTGGAGCTCACTGAGGGCAGTACTGCCTTTTTTTTAGTTTGGCTGCGCTGGGTCTTAGAAGGCAATGGCACCCCACTCCAGTACTCTTGCCTGGAAAATCCCATGGGTGGAGGAGCCTAGTAGGCTGCAGTCCATGGGGTCGCGAAGAGTCGGACACGACTGAGCGACTTCACTTTCACTTTTCACTTTCATGCATTGGAGAAGGAAACGGCAACCCACTCCAGTGTTCTTGCCTGAAGAATCCCAGGGACGGGGGAGCCTGGTGGGCTGCCGTCTATCAGGTCGCACAGAATCGGACACGACTGAAGTGACTTAGCATAGCTGGGTCTTCATGGCTGTGCGAGGGCATTTTCTACTTGCTGTGAGCAGAGGCTTCTCATCGCAATGGTTCCTCTTGTTGTAGAGCATGGGCTCTAGGTACACGGGCTTCAGTAGTTGCAGTGCCTGAGCTCAGAATTTGCAGCTTCCGGGTCCTAGAGCAAGGACTCAGAAGTTGTGGCGTATGGGCCTGGAGGCCCCGAGGCATTTGGGATCTTCCAGGGATCAAACACGTTGCTGGCATTGGCAGGTGGATTCTCAGTCACTAAACCACTAGGGAAGTCCCTGGGCAGCGCTGCTTTGAGTTTACATCTCTTCTTTGCTCAGTAGTTTCCCTTTCTTACTTGGATTAGTGCTTACTTGGAGTTGCTGGAGTTTCCTAAAAACATGGGTGATGGGGTTCATTGGGCTTACCCCATCATCTGGAGATGCACTTGTGTCCCCAGACACCCTGTGTGGAAGCAGGCTATGGAGTCCTCTGGCATCCTTCAGGTACCCAGTGACAGATGGATGAGCCATTCCTGGAGATCTTGAGCTGATGAATGGGGATCCCGCAGGTGAACTGACCAGGCTGTAGAATGATCCTGTATTCCCTTAGATTGCACATCCTGCCCCCGCCCCCTCTTTGTAGCACAAGGCCTCTGTGTTGAAGGCTGAATCATCCAGATCTAGGCTAGATGGTGATGATAGAGTACTAAAGTAATAGGAACATTCTACCCCCATTTCTGCCCTAATAGCTGTGTGTTTTTGGCCAACTCATAGAACCTCTCTGAGTATACTGTCCTCAGCTGCAAATGAGTGACTTGGGCTCATATCACTGACATCCCTTCTGGCTTGGGCATCCATGTGACTGTCTCCCAACTACAACTAGGAATGGTCCTCAGTTGAGTTCAGTTCAGTTGCTCAGTCGTCTCCGACTCTTTGCAACCCCATGATAATCACTCATAAGCAATCACTCTCACGCCTTCCACCAATGACCCTTGTCTTGGTGTATTTTCCTATTAAGAAGGACAAGAGGTCATTCTCTCGGTCCCTGACATGGGTATCTATGTGAACAAAGTGTTGAAGCACACTAGATCAGCCAGCCTCAGGTTGCTGGGTGGAATAATAGTAGTTTGTTGCTGGTGTCTTGTGTGCCCAGAACTCTTCTAAGTACTCCAGGGGAGTAATTCGTTTAAGTTTCACATCAAGCCTTTGAGGTATAACTATGTATCATCCTTATTTTGCAGATGGGAAAAATGTGGCACAGAGAGGTTAAGTAACTTGTCCAAGATTACACAGCAAACAGGAGATGGAGCTAGGAAGCAAAGGAAAACAATCTACTTTACCATCTAGGCTTCAGCCACTACCACCCTAATCTTTTGTTTCCTTCTATCTTCCCAAGTCACCCTAGCTTTGGCTTCACGTTCAGAATCTCCTTCTCTGCCAGCTCTTGTACATGTGTCTTGTTTGAATGTTTTTCGAGATGCTCTCTCTGCCCTCCCCATATCACAGCCGACGAGTGGTGAATATCTTTCTGTCCTCACATGTAATGCACACATCATGAGTTGCACAGGGCTCTTGTCACCTGGGATGGAGAAGCAGCCACTGGCCTCCTTGTACAGAGAGCTCTGACTCTATGTCCCTCCCTGATCACTGCAGCATTCAATTTTAAATGGAGGGGAGCTATCTCTTTACAATATAGAGTTTTTGTCTTTTGTGTGTGATAAAAAAATTTTATAATTTCAAAGACTAACAAAGACGTTGACTGTCATTCTAAGAGGCCAATAAATGGATACATTTACATTTGGTAGCTTCTGACTTTCATTATTTCATCAAATAATTTGTTGCCTTAACTTTTCTTTCTTTTAAAAATTTTTTTAAAATTAATTAATTTCTTTGGCGAGCTGCTGTGCAGCATGTGGGATCTTAGCTCACCAACCAGGGATTGATCCCGAGCCCCCAGCAGTGGAAATATGAAATCTTAACCACTCGACCACCATGGAAGTCCCTTTTGCTTTTCTTAAAAAATTTTTATTTTATACTGGAGCGTAGCTGATTAACAATTTGTGTTAGTTTCAAGTGTACAGCAGAGTGATACAGTTATATGTATACATGTATGTATTCTTTTTCAAATCCTTTTCCCATTTAGGTTATTACATGTTTTAACTTTCCTTATTTAACAACTGTTTTTTTCCTCTTATTATTATTACATAAGCATTGATGTGTTTGTTGCTGTGTTTAGTCACTAAGTCGTGTCCAACTCTTGGCAACCCCATAGACTGTAGCCCACCAGGCTCCTCTGTCCATGGCATTTCCAAGGCAAGAATACTGGAGTGGGTTGCCATTTCCTTTTCCAGGGGATCTTCCTAATCCAGGGATCAAAGCAGCATCCCCTACATCTCCTGCACTGGCAGGTGGATTCTTAACTGTTGAACCATCAGGGAAGCCCACTACCTATTGTCAAGAGTATTGCCAATCTCCAGGGCTCAGTCATGTCTGACTCTATGCTATCCCATGGACTGTAGCCTGCCAGGCTCTTCTTTCTGTCCATGGGATTCTCCAGGCAAGAATACTGGGGTGGGTTGCCATTCCTTTGCAACCCACCAGAGATCGAATCAGCGTCTCTTGTGTCACCTGCATTGGCAGGCAGATTCTTTACCACTAGCGCCACCTGGGAAGCCAGTCTCCAGTGTGGTTGCTCAGTTGTGTCCTCCCGCATTACTCTTTTCCAGTGGTTCTCAATAGGTGGGGCATTATGTTTCCCCTCACCACGGGGCATTTAGACATTTCTGTGGGGATTTTGTGGTTTGTCATTACAACAGAAAATGTGCTAGCAGCATTTGGAGATGAGGTGGTTGATTGTGGAGCCAGTTCTGTAATGCCCAGGAAGTCTTTTATATTTTTTAAAAATTTATTTATACATAATCCACACACTCGACATCAGCAGTCCCCAACCTTTTTGGCACCAGGAACTGGTTTTGTGGAGGCAGTTTTTTCACTGTCTGGAGTGGGGGATGGTTTGGGGATGACTCCAGGACATTGCATTTATTGTGCACTTTATTTCTATTATGATTACATCAGCTCCACTTCAGGTCATCCATCAGGCATTAGATCCCAGAGGTTGGGGACCCCTGACTACATCGTCTATTTAAAGTATATAAATTCACAGACTTGTATGACTCCCGCCACAAGTTTAGAACATTTTTATCACCACAAAAAGATTCCCTGTGCTCATCATCAGTCACTTCCCAACCACCCCATCCTCCAGCTCTGGGCAAACACAAAGCTATTTTCTGTGTCTATCAATTTGCCTTTCGTGTACATTTCATATAAACAGAGTCATATACCATGTGGTCCTTTGTGACTGGGTTATTTCCCTTGGCATAATGTTTTCACAGTTCATCCATGTCAAAGCATGTTCATTTCTCTTTATTGCAGAATAATATTTTATTGTATGTATATATATCACATTTTTCCACTGGAGAAGGGGATGGCAACCCACCCCAGAATTCTTGCCTGGAGAATCCCCATAGACAGAGGACCCTGGTGAGATACAGTCCATGGGGTTGCAAAGAGTTGGACGCTACTGAGCAACTAAGCACAGCACAGCACATATCACATTTTTAATCCATTCTTAGACTAGGGAACTTTTGGGTAGTTTCTACCTTTTGGCTATCGTAAAGATCATGTCTGCTATGAACATTTGTGTACAAGTTTTTGTGTGGATACATGGTTTTACTTCTATTGGGCATATACTTAGGAGTAGAATTGCTGGGTTTTTAAAAAAAATTCTATGTTTTATCTTTTGAGGAACTATTAGGATACTTTTTAAAGTGGGTCCATCATTTTACATGCCCTCCAGCAGTGCACGAGGACTCTAGTTTCCCCACATTCTAGCCAACACTTGTTATTTTCTGCCTTTTTGACTATTGCTATGACTGAGTGACACACATACAAGGTTGGGGGGGCATCCCTGGTGGCTCAGATGATGAAGAATCCATCTGCAATGCAGGAGACCCGGGTTTGTTCCCTGGGTTCGAAAGATCCCCTGGAGAAGGGAACAACAACCCACTCCAGTATTCTTGCCTGGAGAATGCCATGGACAGAGGAGCCTAGTGGGTTACAATCCATGGGGGTACAAAGAGTCGGACAAGACTGAGCAACGAATACTTCCTCTCATATCAGTGGGTGTAAATTAACACCTCATTGTGGGCTCTGGTTTGCATTTACCTGATGACTAGTGTTGTTAAACTTCTTTTTATGTACTTATTGGCCATTTATATGGTACTCGTTGGAGAAATGTCTATTGTGGTCTTTTGGTCATTTAAAAAATTGACTTCTTTGTCTTTTTGTTGTTGAATTATAAGGCACCTTTATATATTCTAGACACAAGTCCCTTTTTGAATCTATGACTTACCAAATAGTTTCTCCCATCCTGTGGGTTGTTTTTTTCACTTTCCAGACAATGTCCTTTAAAGCACAAACGTTTTTAATTTTGATGATGTGAAGGCAGTCTTTGCACAACAAATTCTCCCACCAGCATGCCAATGGTATGAGCACGGCCAAAGGTCAGACTGCAAGGCAGTTGGTTTATATTGGTCTCAAACCAGCAGTCTTAATGCTGACTAAAGTCTTTAAATCCACAGAAGGCTCTTCTGTCCTTTCCTCTCCCAAATCTCACTAATTTCCTACGTAAGACTTTGCCTCTATTCCTTGGCAGTGAATAGCTCAAGTTTAAATGAACTTCTTTTCTCCTCTTCATATTTTATTTCTTACTAAACCTTAGATTTTGGATTGATTGAATTCATGTTTACTTGGTAAGTGTCCCAGTATGATCATATTTTAGCTTTTTCAGGACATGTAGTGTATTTGATCACATCTGCGCAAAAAGCCCATAGACATGCCAAAACGTGGTGTTTTGTGGGAATAATTAATGCAGCCTTGTTCAGCCTCATCTACGTCAGTAGGGGGAGCAGGTAGTAAAACTGAGGTCTGAGCCCGGCAGGAGAGGAAAGCTGATGAGAAGAGACAAAGGAAAATTAAAGAGGTAGATGAAGATGGAGGAGATAAGGAAGAAGTGGGAGGCAGGAATGGTTGACTTGAGAGAAACAGAGAAAGAAAAAAGAGAGAAAATGCTTTCAGGCAAGGTTGGTTCTTCTTTAGTCTCCTCTCTTCTTCAGTCCCCCCTCCCTTCCCACAGCTGGGGAAGGACCAGGACACTGTGCCCATCTGAGTCTGCAATTACCTCCAGCACAGCCCAAAGAGGAGACCTGGGTTTTCCCTTGGATGGGTGTCAGAAGACACACAGAATGTGGCTTTCATTCTTATCATCAGTCCTAATCTAGTGCACAAATAACTTAGACCTGAGACATTCTCCTTATAAGAGTTACCACAGTGTGTGGCGTGTAGCATGACTGTCATCCTACTGAGGTGGGAATAGAGGAGCTTGGCAGGCTACAGTCCATGGGTTTGTAAAGAATCGGACATGACTTAGTGACCGAGCATGTAGGCATGCACACACGAGGTGGAGTTGGCCTGTGAGTGAGCTGAATTGACTTATATCTGAACATGAAGGTTTCTTCCCCTGTTATGTCTGTGCTTCAAGTGGGCAGTGTTAGAGTGAACTTTTGTAAATTGGAATTTAATCAGAAAAAATGATACAGATGAACCTATTGGCAAAGCAGAAATAGAGACACAGACGTAGAGAACAAATATATGGACATCAAGAGTGTAAGGAGAGTAGGAGGAATTGGGAGATTGGGATTGACATATATACACTGCTATGTATGAAATAGATACCTAATGAGGACCTACTGTACAGCATAGGGAACTCTACTCAATGCTCTGTGGTGACAAAGAGGGGATAAAAGTATAGTTGATTCACTTTGCTGTACAGCAGAAACACAATATTGTAAAACAAGTGAAAGTGAAAGTCGCTCACTTGTGTCCAATTCTTTGTGAATTTCTCCAGGCCAGAATACTGGAGCGGGTAGCCTTTCCCTTCTCCAGGGGATCTTCCCAACCTGGGGATTGAACCCAGGTCTCCCACATTGCAGGTGGATTCTTTACCAGCTGAGCCACAAGCAACTAAGTTCCAATTAAACAAAAGTCTATTATATGTGCTTAAATGGAAGGTAGGCGATAAGAAGGTGGGTGGAGTAGAATACCATAGTTCACAGTTTTGTGTGTGTATAAAGCAATCATGACATGATCAAATGCAATCATGCCATAAATTAGCAATCTTCAGTCAACAGAATAAATAAATGAAAAAATTTAAGAGGAGGTAATGAGAGAAGTGTGTTTCTCCTTAACACCTTCACCTCTGTCATGTGCTTTAAGTTCATTAATATAATGATTATTTGACAATATGAAGTGCTCCTGACACAAGCCATCCAACACTCCTGGTGGGTTTGTCGTTACTCTTCTGAGTCTTTCTTTAGACACTTGTTCTTGTGAAATGATGATATGGAAACAGATTCAGCAACCATAATCCCCTAGGAAAAGATTCCTGGCAAAGATGCTGGCATCTCTGTTTGAAAGAAAGTAAGAATGTGGGAAGTCCATCCATGGAAATGTTCCCACAAGAGATTAGTCACTGGATATACATTTTTATATTTGGTTATGTGTAATAATATTTCCCATCAATAAAAATATATATAACTGCTTTTGCTTCTTGTCGCTGCTTTCAAGTTGCATTTCCTGCAATGGAGTCTAATTTAGATGAAGATGTAAACACATCTGTTCAGATCTGTTCAGATAGGCCAGGGTGGAAGGCTGGCGAAGTGACAGTCCGGATGCCTTCCAATGAAGTGCCGTTACTTCCATCTAAGCACTCACTGTATAAACAGCACAGTCACCTTCAGAGATGAACTTGGCAATAATTACATGTCTAAATTCTCCTCCCTGGAGGCAGTGTGAAGCAGTTTTCATCCCTTGAAGGCTGGTCTCTTCCTGGTGGCTCACGTCCTTGCATCATAGCTCTGTTGACTCTACAACCGTTGATTAGTGTTCAGAACCATAGCTCCATTTAACAGAGCCGCTTAGAAATCAATCAAGAGCATATTTCCCATTGAATGACACCTGCCTTTCCCTGGAACGCAATAAAGGTGATGGCTTAGCCTCTCATTTTCTTAAATAGACAACTTTTCATAAAATGTTGTCTGGATCATGGTTTTATAGATAAATACATCTTCACAGCCAGCAAGTAATGCTTCCATTATTATTGCATAGTCCATTGATTAATTTTCTTCTTTAAGTCCAAGTGGAGGGCAGAACTCAATGGAGAGCTCAATAATTAGGATCCCTAAATTGAATACACCAAACAGCTTTTCAGCACATGGGAGATATGGACTTTGGAGCTCAGCAGTCTTAGGGTAAGAGAGTAGGTCCACAAAAAAAAGCAGGACTCCCTCTGAAATCTTCTATTTTCTCATTAGTAAAATCCTTTTAATTGTTAAAAAATACAAGTGTGATTGTGTACTTATGATATGTCATACTAACAGAGGCACAAAATATGTTACTTCACTTTCATCTCTTCATAACATTATTCTGTGACTCTAAGGTTTTCCCCTGGCTCTTGAGCAAATAGTACTGTAGTTAGTAACTCCTGTGCCCTGGAGAACCTAATGTGTGGACCACTATTAGCCCTTATGCGTGCACGCATGCGCTCAGTCATGTCCAACTCTTTGCCACCCCATGGCCAGGCTTCTCTGTCCATGAAATTTTCCAGGCAAGAATACTGGAGTTGATTGCCATTTCCTACTCCAGGGGATCTCCCTGATCCAGGGATCGAGCCCACGTTTCTTGTGTCTCCTGCACTGGCAGCAGATTCTTTACCACTGGCGCCACTTGTATCCCTTACCTTGACCTCAAATACTTATCCTACCTTCTCCCATAACCTGTTGTAGTAAAATCACAGTGGAGAGGGGAGTGCTGCTGGTGATCCGCACATTTATGCCCCTTTATGAGCCGATGTCCATTTACCCCAAAAACGTATGCTGGGAGATGTAATCTAATCTTTCCTAGCAGATCTTGGTTCCCACTTGCTTACTGAAGCATCTATGTGATTTTAGTGTTTAAAGAAACATTAAAAAATATGATATGATCTCTAAATAGAAACCAAATACTTTGGTGGTCAACTGAAGAAATACTTTTAGCGTGGAAGGGAAAACTGACTTTTTTTGGATCTATGGAGGGAGAGTTGGAATGTCAGTCTTCCGTGTGACTTGAGATATGAATATGTTTACTCTGTGGGCTACTTAAGCATTTTTCAAGGTTTTTTTTGTTTTTGTTTTTTTTTAATAACCTACCAATCTACAAGTCACTTTTTGCCTTAGACTTCAGAATCTAATCCTCTATAGTGGGTACATTTGGGTCAACTTCCTCTCATTCTCTACTTTCATTTATGCTCTTAACTGCTGATGCAGTTACTCCGTCATATCCAACTCTTTGTGACCCCGTGGACTGTAGCCCACCAGGCTCCTCTGTCCATGCAATTTTCCAGGCAAGAAGATTGGAGTGGGCTGCTATTTCTCCAAGGGATCTTCCCGACCCAGGGACTGAACACACGTCACCTGCGTCTCCTGTACAGGCAGGCGGATTCTTTACCACTGTACCACCTGGGATGCTGCTCAGATAACAAATATTTAAAGAATTATTTTAAATTTTTAGGAAAAATATTAATCCTTTTGCTAATGTTAACCTTTTTATGCTCTGTCCAATCTTAACTTATCCCACAAAAAAACTGTCCTTTGGTGTGTATTATTAGGATAAGGGAGCTATAAAATGCCTGAGTTAGAGGAAACCTAACCCTTTTTTCAATCCCTTAGTATAGTGATTTACTCAGAATCCCACAGCAAAATAGAAGCAGAAGCGTAGGTCTTTTTTTTTGTTGGAGGATCAAAGATTTCTAGTAAAATAAAGATACGTTAAAAGTAAACTGCATTCAGCTGTTGCTATATTAGTTTTTAAAATCAAACTAACTTCACTATCCCATAAAGAGCATCTCACGAAGGACGGGCTGGAACAAATAGCCCTGACTAGGGCATTAAAGTCTAGAAGTAAGGGCAACGTGGAAACAGATCAGCCCTCTCCAAAACTGAAAATGACCCAAGCAGAAGGCCAGCTCTCCAGTGTGTCTGGATTAATGCAGTTTCTCAGAGGGTGTTTGCCTACAGGGGAGGAGCTTCCAGTGGGCAAGCACATGTCTGGCAGGTGCTGTTATCTTTTGCCCTGGGTGTGTTGGCTCCGACAGCGATGGAATGTTGCTATTTTCTTCTTGCCTTCAGGTGACCCATACAATGGGGATATTCACCTTCACAAAGGCTTAACAAAATCTCCTTCCAGAAGCTCTAAAGGTGTGTGTTGTGTGTGTCGGGGGTGGTGGTGGTGGGGGAAGTCCAGAATAACCTTTAGCCTTCTCAGAGCTCCCTTGTTGGGTGGTTGGAGCAGGGAGAAGAGGATGGATGGCCAAGGAGGAAGGAAAGAACAGTAGAGGGGAGCATTCAGACAGGGCAGGACTGGCTGAAAAGATACCATCAAATACCATCAAAGCCCAACTAGCTCTGATTTCTCTATTCTCTCCTTTCTCTGCCATAGATTCATCATTGCTTTGTTTTCTGAGCTGACAATTTGGCCACAAGGTCAAATCCATAGTCTGACAGTGAAAGGGAATATTTTTGTTTGGGCATCTTTTGGAAATAGGGGGTATATTATTGCCATGTTTCTGCCTCTCCTGTTCATGCTGTTTCTGCTCTCTTTTTATGCAAGATGAAGTGTGTGTAGATTATTTATGTTTTCACTACAGATGTGGACTTGGCATCAGCTAAAATGTTCCCACTAAAGAGGTCATTATAGATAGAGGTTTTTCTGGGACTTCTCTGGTGGTCCAGTGGTTAAGATTCTGGCCTCCAATGCAGGGGGTGTAGGTTCAATCCCTGGTTGGGGAACTAATCCCACATGCTTGTGGCATGGCCCCCCAAAAAAATTTAAATAGGCTGAAATAAGCATCACATTTTTGCATCACAGACCCATCCAGTCACTCTGTATTATAACTTGAAGTATTTCCCTGACAAGAATGCATGCCTGTTAGATTCAAGTGCAGCTCAGTTCAGTCACTTGGTTGTGTCCAACTCTTTGCAACCCCATGGACTGCAGCACCATAGGCTTCCCTGTCCATCACCAACTCCCATAGCTTGCTCAAACTCATGTCCATTGAATCGGTGATGCCATCCAACCATTTCATCCTCTGTCCCCTTCTCCTCCTGCTGTTAAGCTTTCCCAGCATTAAGATATTTCCCAATGAGTCAATTCTTCACACCAGGTGGCCAGAGTATTGGAGCTTCAGCTTCAGCAACAGTCCTTTTAATGAATATTCAGGACTAATTTCCTTTAGGATTGACTGGCTGGATCTCCTTGCTGTCCAAGAGACTCTCAAGAGTCTTCTCCATTTCAAAAGCATCACTTCTTTGGTGCTCAGCTTTCTTTATAGTTCAACTCTCACATTCATACATGACTACTGGAAAAACCATAGCTTTGACTAGATGGACCTTTATTAGTAAAGTAATGTCTCTGCTTTTTAATATGCTGTCTGGGTTGGTCATAGCTTTTCCTTCAAGGAGCAAATGTCTTTTAATTTCACGGCTGCAATCACCATCAGCAGTGGTTTTGGAGCCCAAGAAAATAAAGTCTCTCACTGTTTCCATTGTTTCCCCATCTATTTGCCATGAAGTGATGGGACTGGATGCCATGATCTTCACTTTTTGAATGTTGAGTTTTAAGCCAGCTTTTCCACTCTCCTCTTTCACTTTCATCAAGAGGATTTTTAGTTCCTCTTCGCTTTCTGCCATAAGGATGGTGTCATCTGCATATCTGAGGTTATTGATTTTTCTCCCGGCAATCTTGATTCCAGCTTGTGCTTTATCCTGTCTGGCATTTTGCATGATGTACTCTGCATAGAAGCTAAATAACAGGGTGACAATATACAGCCTTTAGGCTGGAGGTACTCCTTCCCCAAATTGAAACCAGTCTGTTGTTCCATGTCCAGTTCTAACTATTGCTTCTTGACCTGCATACAGATTTCTCAGGAGGCAGGTAAGGTGGTCTGGTATTCCCAACTCTTGAAAAATTTTCCACAGTTTGTTGTGATCCACACAGGCAAGGGCTTCGGCTTAGTCAATGATGTTTTTCTGGATTCTCCCGATTTTTTTGTTGATGTTGTCAATTTGATGTCTGGTTCCTCTGCCTTTTCTAAATCCAGCTTGACATCTGGAAGTTCATGGTTCAAGTATTGCTGAAGCCTGGCTTGGAGAATTTTGAGCATCACTTCGCTAGCGTGTGAGATGAGTGCAACTGTGCAGTAGTTTGAGAATTCTTTGGCATTGTCTTTCTTTGGGATTGGAATGAAAATGGACATTTTCCAGTCCTGTGGCCACTGTTGAGTTTTCCAAATTTGCTGTCATATTGAGTGCAGCACTTTCACAACATCATCTTTTAGGATTTGAAATAGCCCAGCTGTAATTCCATCATCTCCACTAGCTTTGTTCGAGTGGTGCTTCCTGAGGCCCACTTGACTTCGCATTCCAGGATGCAGAGATTAGATTCTAAGTCCCATCTTAAATGATTTAAAGTTATTTAAAAGTTTTTTTAAAGTTATTAAGAACCTTAAAGTTATATTCCAAGTCCCATCTTAAATGATTTTAGGCAACATTCAGCCAATAATTCCTTTTTATTCTATTGGTATTATTTTCTTTTTAAGGAAAGAACAAAAAGCCCTCAAAGAATCATTTTACTCTACAAAAACAATGTGAGGGCACATTGATTTTTACCCTCTGCCATCAAGATAAATTTATCCATATCCGGACTATAAGCCATTTAAAAAGTGTGGTGCAGTCAGCCTGAAGATTAGAAATGCCTGATGTAAGCAAATTGCTTTTTTTTTTTTTTAATACATAGATTTATATTTACCAAAGTGATATTGTAGCCTGCCAGCTTCTCTGTCCATGGAATTCTCCAGGCAAGAATACTGGAGTGGGTTGCCATTCCCTTCTCCAGGGTATCTTCCCAACCTAGGGATCAAACCCAGGTTTTCTGCACTGCAGGCAGATTCTTTACAATCTGAGCCAGCAGGTAAGTCCAATATATGTACATGATGCTGCTGCTAAGTCGCTTCAGTCATGTCTGACTCTGTGTGACACCATAGACAGCCTCCTACCAGGCTCCTCTGTCCCTGGGATTCTCCAGGCAAGAACACTGGAGTGGGTTGCCATTTCCTTCTCCAATGCATGAAAGTGAAAATTGAAAGTGAAGTAGTTCAGTCGTGTCTGACTCTTAGTGACCCCATGGACTTCAGCCTACCAGGCTCCTTCGTCCATGGGATTTTCCAGGCAAGAGTACTGGAGTGGGGTGCCATTGCCTTCTCCATATATGTACATACTCTCAGTCAAATAGTGGTATAATGTTTCTAATGACAAATAGCTTTTTATCACAGATTTTTAATTCCTAGAGGCAACCACTGTACATTCTTTTCTTCTCTTGCTATTTACTTTGATTATTCTACATAGATACTTATACTACTATTTCTTGACTTTTTGGTTTTGTATCTTATCCATAATACTTGGTGACTTCTTACTATGAAATCCAAGGTTTTAACATTCTTATTTGGTCTTACATATGTATCCTAACAGAATTTTCTCTCTTTTTTTGGTTATATTCCTACCACATACATGCAATCTTGGAACTATGCAAACAAATATTGTTCCCTGATGAGCCAAGTAGTTTTTTATGTTTGCATTTCTGTGTCAACATTTTATTTTCCGAAATAAATTTCATCGATGTTTCTTTTCTGGGGCTTCATTAGAATATCTTGTTGTTTGCACATCAAAATAGCCATCAATCCAGTTTGCCATACAATCAAACTAATCCCCCACCATCCCTCCTGGAAGCCCCTATGCTTGTTTCTAATCTGGACCAGGTTGGCACTCTCAGCCAATGCCCAGCTCTCATCTGGGGAACACCATTTACAATTCCCCTGGAGATTCCCTGTGCCCCTCCCCTGCATTGGATCACTTATTTTCTCTATCTCTTGTCTTATTATATAAGGCAATGTTTGCTACTATAACAAATGTACCTCAAAAATTATCGGTTTAAAGTAATAGAATTTATTTTGTCTAAAGCCAAATGTAAGTGTTTCGTGAATCTTTCATTAAAGAGAACTCTTTGTTCTGCAATTCTGTTATCCTTTAAGGTCTTGATAGATTTTGCTTCCAACCTGTAGGCAGAGAAAAGAGGATTGCCTGTAAGAGGTTTTGTTTCTTTGGCTCAAACCCTGTCATGTACCTGCATCTAATGGCAAGCAAGGCTGAGAAATATAGTCTGTGTCCAGGAGAAAGAAGTGGTGGTGAAGAAGCAGTATATGAATAGATATCAGTTGACATATTTGCCAGAATTGAAGAAAGATGTGAATCTTGAAATTGAAAATGTTTGGAATTCTCAATCCTACACAAGATGAAAATAAACCCACACTGAGACTCATTATAGTGAAAATAAAGGTCATTTTTATTAATTTTATGACTCACAGCTTCCTTTTTCTTTTTTCCACGCTGGTATTTAATTTTGGCTCATGACTCAGTTGCCTATAATACATCCTTATGTGATTTTTCTTTTCTTTTAAGAGTGGTATCCTTTATATAACTTGAAGTCTGAAAATGACAGCTGCCATTATATATAAGTGGCCACTTGATTGAGGAAATCTTTTCTGTTCTCAAATCTATAGACCAGTGGTTCTCTACAGGGGGCGAGTACCCTTCCCCTAACCCTGAGGATACCTGATAACGTTTGGAGACGGTTTGGGTTGTTGTAACTAGGGGGCAATGTTACTGACATTACAGCTGATAGAGGCCAGGTGTGATGCTAAACATACCAAGGTGCCCAGGACACCTGTCCCCATTGACTCTAAAAGCCCATAGTGTTGAAGTCAAGAAACCTTTCTCTAAACATTGGCCTCAGTGCTGCCACTGTTTCATGACAATTAACAATGAGATGTCTGAGGCCCATCTGGCTTTAAAAAAGTTGTAGGGGTGTCGATAGAACTTGTGAGACTTTAAAAAGTTCAAATGTAACAGAATTTAATGAGGCTAAGTGTGGGCTTCATGGCAGCTCAGCAGTAAAGAATCTCCCGGCCAATGCAGAAGACATTGGTTTGATTCCTGGGTTGGGAAGATCTCCTGGAGGAGGAAATAGCAACCCACTTGGATATTCTTGCCTGAAAAATTCTATGGACAGAGGAGCCTGAGGGGACTACAGTTCATGTGGTTGCAAAGAGTTGCACACATCTGAGCGGCTAAGCACAGCACAGCACATAGCTGATTCACATTGTTGTACAGCAGGAACTAACACAACGTAGTATAGCAGTTACACTCCAATTAAAAAATATTTTTGCATCTATAAATATAAGCAACATTTGTGTATAATTTACTTTTCTATAATTGTCCATTTTGGGTTTAGAACTACCTTATCAATTATCTCATAAGATTAGTTGAATAGATATTTATCTTTTTCTTGTATCTGAAGCAGTTTAATAGGAGATAGATTATTTATATGTTCTTTGAAGGTTTGGATAAAATAGTTTATGAACCCATCTGAGCCTGATGTCTGGTGGGTGGCTGGGTATGGAGGAGGCTTGAGCAATGATTGAATTCTTTAAATGGTTCTTGATTTACTCATGTTTCCAATCTATCACTGAGTTAATTTAAATTTTTTATATTTCAAAGAAGATCCATTCCATCTAAACTTTAATACTTCATGGTTTCCCTTTATTCTCAGTATTTCTAGCTATGATCTCTTTTTCTTTCCTGGTATATTTTTGTGTCTTTTCTGTGTTTTTCTTGACTAGTCTTGTCTATTTTATTAGTTTGCTTTTTAAAGTATTGATTTATGATTTTGGTGAATGTCCTACAAGGTGAATCCCCTGTAGATTTCATGCTGTCAGACCAGGTGGGTCACTATCTGGGTTTCCACCTGTCATCACCAGGGTGTGGGATGAATTCCACAGCATTGCTAGAAGGCACAGATTCAGGAACAGGATTCACTAGGAAAACTTACAGAGCTTAAGGGGAATCAACAGGAGAAAAGGCAGGGGTTCCCCTCCATCGACCAGAGACACCTGTGGATGAGCAGCTGCTGGCTTGCAGTGAGGGTCTTCCTCTTCAGTGCACAGACCTCCTCCAGCCACTTGGCTTCCCCTGCCATCATCAGCTGAAAGAATGGAAGCAGCATGTTGGTGGGGAAACAAACAGGATAATGGATGTCAGGCTGTCTGGATTTGGGGCCACTCTGTCAGCAGTTCTAGCTGCCTGGCACCTGGAAACCTTGTTATTTACCCCCTCATGGAGGGCCATGAGAAAGCCATTAGTTCCCAAGGAAACTGAGTTCACATGCAGACTCCATCTGGCTATAGCTAGCTCATTTCCAGACAGTTCAGCGTGAGCGCTCAGGTCACTCCATCTGCCTGCTCTCTCTCTCTCTGCTTGAGATGCATTGTAATCACCCCCTTGCGTTTGGATCATGTCAATATCTCCTTGCAATTGGGTGGGATGTTGCTATGTGTATTTCAAGATTATGTGCATGATCACAAAAATGTATATTATCTTTTTGATGGTGTGCTCCTCTTTTGTTACCTAATGTCCTTCTTTATCGCTTTAAATATTTTTCAGGCAATTTTAAAAAGCAAACTTTTTGGAATACCTGCTATTTAGTAGCCGTCAGACTGCAGCCATTCCCTACAATAACCTCTGAGGAAATTTAGGACAAGGAAACACAGGATACTGGCTCCAGGTAGGTGAGATGCATATGAAAGGAAGGATTTCAGTGAGCCCAATCTCTTGTGTCTTCCCATACACAGAGAAGCACTATATTCCTTAACTTGAGATGTCTGGTTTTCCGTCGCAGTGACAGTGTCAGTTTCTCAGTCGTTGTCTGACTCTTTGCGACCCAATGGATGGTAGCTTGACAGGCTCCTCTGTCCATGGGGTTTTCCAGACAAGAATACTGCAGTGGGTAGCCATTCCCTTCTCCAGGGGATCTTCCCAATCCAGGGATTGAACCTGGGTCTCCTGAATTGCAGGCAGATTCTTTACCATCTGAGCCACTGGATTATAATATAACTCTATGTTGCTCAAAATTTTCAACCTTTGGTGATTGGAGCCCTTTCAGCTGGCCCTGTGTCCCTTTGACAAACCACGATCAATGTAGGCTTTTGTTTGTTTTAACACTTATCATTTTCTGCCATTACAAGATGCTCTGGACTTATCATAGATATTTTCTGCTATCGCCACAAAATTAGTCTTTTCGAAGAATCCTGGCTCCTTTTATTGGAGAATCTTAGAAACCAAAATCTGGACGCTATACCAAGTGTCATTCCTTCCAGGTCCTTCTAGACCAAGAAAATATATGTGTGCATTAGCCATAAATGTGTACACTATAATACACACATAAATAAATATTTCTATATGCAGCCATCTGTATATTAAGCTAAATGTGAGTTAAGCTAAACATGAGTTCTTACTGATGTCACCAACTTTGATCCATTATCACATAGGTCATTCTAGCCTTTTTTTAAAATAACAGTTTTTCTTTAACTAGGTTTTTTTTTTTTAGTATTTACTTATTTGGCTGTGCTGGGTCTTAGCTACAGCATGCGAACTCTTAGTTGTGGCATGTGAATTCTTAGTTGTTGCATTTTTGATCTAGTTCCCTGATCAGGGATCAAACCCAGGCCCCTTGCATTGGGAACATGTAGTGGTAGCCACTGGACCACCAGGGAAGTCCCTTTTCTAGCCTTTTATTCTAGCCTGTCTCTAACCTTCTCGTCCAACAGTGAGAAAGCCATCTTTGACCAACTGTCGTTCATTTATTCAATTGTTCGATTCTGGCATACATGCATAACAGTGGTAGAGGTATTAACCCCTACCCCTGTGCGAAATTACTTGGCCAACTAGGCTGCAGTGCTCCTGTGCAGTTTCTTTTACCTCTAGTCTTATGAAATACACTCATTTTCAGTTGCTTAAATCAGTACTTCTTCCCCTGCCCCTTTCAGAGAGGTTGTTTTGTATATTTGTAATGTAGTTAGATTGTTTTGTCATATTCTGTACTCTTTCCTTCCTATGAATGTTTCGGAAATCAACTTCATCGAGCTATGATCTCTGTACAATAAACTATATCAGTTTAAAATGCAATTCAATGAACTCTGACAGACACACACACTCAGGACACCACTGCCACAATTAAGACAGGATATACCTATTACCCTCAAAAGCCACCCTTGACTTTGCCATATGCCCTTTCTTCACATCTGGTCCCAGACATCTGTATATGCTTTTTTGTCTCTATATGTCAGATTACATTTTTTAAAAATCATTTTGAGATTCCTTCATGGTTTTGTGTAATTAATATTTATTTATCCTTTTTTGCCTGTTGAGGAATATTTGGTTAGGTTCAAGTTTTTAGCTATTGTGAATGAACACACCCGTTATGAATATTTATACATAAGCACTTCTATGAAAATATTTGCTTTCTCTTGGGTAAGTAACTTGAAGTAGAATGTCTGGGTCATATGGTAGGTGTGGGTTTAACTTTAAGAAAAGTCCAAACTCTTTTCCAAATTGGCCAGACCATTTTTATTCCCACTGGTGGTGTATGAAGGTTGTCACATTTTCTTCTCTCACGCTGACTTGCATACCTCTTATAAGGACTCCTGTGATTACATTGGACCTACTGGGATAATCCTGAATATTCTCCCCATCTTGAGATCTCAATTATGTTTGAAAAATCCCTTTTGCTGTTGAAGATAACATTCATATATGGACTAGGATGTGAACATCTT
The DNA here is from genome assembly GCF_003369695.1 of Bos indicus x Bos taurus. Taxonomy (NCBI): domain Eukaryota; kingdom Metazoa; phylum Chordata; class Mammalia; order Artiodactyla; family Bovidae; genus Bos; species Bos indicus x Bos taurus. The sequence continues at coordinate 74,248,961 of NC_040083.1, read as the reverse complement.
TCAGGGGCCATTTCAGAACAGTCTCAAAGAATTTGTGGCCATATTTTATCACTCACGTCATAATTTCTAAGAGCAATTTCTAATTTCACAGGGACTGGTACTGCTAGAACTCAGCATGGAAGTGTGAAGCATAGTCAGAGATGAGTTTTGAAAGGTTAATTGGGTGATTCAATCATGTAGAGAATTCTCTGCCAATGTGATATTCTGGGCTTTTACTTAAAGTAAGTCAGGAGGAAATTGGAGGATTTTTGAGAAGGCTAAAAACATCATCTGACAGAATGTAACAAACTCACTCTGGCTATTGTGTCAAGAGTAGACTATAGACGGACAAAGTTGGATGTAGCAGATGAGTTAGGAATTTTTTTTTTTTTTTCCCAGTCCAAGCAAGTATGAAGGGGGCTTAGGTCAGGGTAGAAGCTGTAGTGATGGTAAGAGGTAGCTAATGTTGGGATATGATTTGAACGTAAGCTCAAAGATCTGTTCCTGAACTGGATATGGTATGTGAGGAAAAGAAAGGAAGTAAGGAAAACTCCAACTTTGTTTTTTAAAAATTAATTAATTAATTTATTTTTGGCTGTGCTGGGTCTTCACTGCTGAGAGTAGGCTTTCTCTACTTGTGGTTAGTGGGCTACTCTTTGCTGCTGTGCACAGGCTCTTGGCATTCAGGCTTTGGTAATTGTGGCACTCGAGCTCAGTAGTTGTGGCTCATGGGCTTAGGTGCCTCATGGGCATGTGGAATCTTTCCAGAGCAGGGATCAAATCTGTGTTCCCTGCATTGGCAGGCAGATTCTTAACCATTGGACCACCAGGGAAGTCCTCCAAGTTGTTTTTGGCTAGGGCCATTAGGAGGATGCAGTTATAATCTATGAGATGGGGGAAGCTACTGGTAGTTTAGAGGGGAAAGATTAGACTTCAGTTTTGTCCATGTTAAGTTCAGATGCCTATTCTATAATTTTATAGTAAGTTTGGGGAAGTAGTTGGGTATAGTGAAGAGTTTGGGGAAGAAGTCTGGACTGAGGATAGAAATTTTGAAGTCGGCAGCATATAGGTCATGCCCACCTCTGCTCAGTCACTCAGTTATGTCCTACTCTTTGCAGCCCCATGGACTGTAGCCCAACAGGCTCCTCTGTCCATGGGATTTTCCCAGAAGGAATACTTGAGTGAGTTGTCATTTCCTCCTCCAGGGATCTTCCTGATCCAGGGATCAAACTCAGGTATCCTGCATCTCCTGCATTGGCAGATGGATTCTTTTACCACTGAGTCACCTGGGAGGCCCCATATAGGTCATGAGAGTAGATGAAATCATCAAAACAATGAGTATACAGAGATGATGACCAAGACTGGTTTCTAGAATTCTGCAACATGGAAAGTTCAGGGAGACTAGAAGGACTCAGAAAAAAAAAAAAAAAAAGGCTCAGAATTCATGACTATTGAAGTAGAAGGAAATCAGGAGAGTGTATTGCCTTGGAAACCAAGAGAAGAAAGTGAAAGGGCTGGAAGTGATGAACTCTGTCAAATAAGGTGCAGATTGAGAATTGATTACTGAATGTAGAAATGTGAAGGTCATCCATGAACTTGATAACAGCATTTTTGATAGAGTTGCATGGAGTGCAATAATATGATGAGAATAGTTACAAGAGAGAAAGGAAAAAGAAGCATTGGAGATAGCAGTCACTTTTAAGGTGTTAAGCTCTAAAAGAAGGTGATAAATAGAATGGTACCCAAAGGGTGAAGGAAAGAGAAAGTAGAGCGATTTTTAAGATAGGAGACCAAATAGAAGTTTGGAGTAGATCCAGAGAAGGATTCATATAGAAGGGAATATCATGGCAAAGAAAGAAGGAATGACTGCTGGAAAGTTCCTTGAGAGGGCCAAAGGGATGGTCCTAGGTTGGTCTTAGCTAGGAGCTAGGGCTCCAAAATCACTGCAGATGGTGACTGCAGCCATGAAATTAAAAGACGCTTACTCCTTGGGAGGAAAGTTATGACCAACCCAGACAGCATATTAAAAAGAAGAGACATTACTTTGCCAACAAAGGTCTGTCTAGTCAAGGCTATGGTTTTTCCAATGGTCATGAATGGATGTGAGAGTTGGACTATAAAGAAAGCTGAGTGCTGAAGAATTGATGCTTTTGAACTGTGGTGTTGGAGAAGACTCTTGAGAGTCCCTTGGACTGCAAGGATATCCAACCAGTCCATCCTAAAGGGAATCAGTCTTGGGTGTTCATTGGAAGGACTGATGTTGAAGCTGAAACTCCCATACTTTGGCCACCTGATATGAAGAGCTGACTCATTTTAAAAGACCCTGAAGCTGGGAAAGATTGAGGGCAGGAGGAGAAGGGGATGACGGAGGATGAGATGGTTGGATGGCATCACCGACTCAACGAACGTGGGTTTGGGTGGACTCCAGGAATTGGTGATGGACAGGGAGGCCTGGCGTGCTGCGGTTCATGGGGTCACAAAGAGTTGGACATGACTGAGTGACTGAACTGAACTGTGGTCCCACCTAATTCCACAGGATTGGTTCCAGAGAGGAGCAGATAGAACTTCCACCATCGATCTATCCATTTTGATCTTGTCAGCTCAGAAAAGCCAGTTATGGATTAAGAAAAGCCATAACATTAAGGCAGCAATCCTTTGCTTGTAGGAAATCCAGCCTCTTATTTTAGAAAATCTCTCTAGAACCTAAAGAAATGAAGTGACTTGTTTATATTTAACCCATGATTTTATGGCTTCATCGTTTCCATTTTATTCTTAAATTTTGAATGAGTTCTGTAAAACATTTTATAAAAGAGCTGATTTGAGAAACAATAATTAGCATAATTAAAAAGGCTAGTTTCTTAAGTAGGAACTTTATTAGGGAAATAAAGCTCCATTTTGTGCTCAGTCTGTCACTGAGAGAATTAAATTCTATCCCCTTCCTCAAACCTGTGAATTGCATTTCACTAAGAACAATCAAAAAAGCTCTTTTTAGTAAAGATATCTAGATACTCGGTCACTCAGGTGTGTCTGACTCTTTGAGACCCTTTGGACTGTAGCCCACTCGGCTCCTCTGTCCATGGAATTCTCCCCATAAGATACTGGAGTGCATTGCCATTTCCTTCTCCAGGGGCTCTTCCTGACTCAGGGGTCAAACCCGCATGTCCCATTGACAGGCAGATTGTTTACCACTGAGCACCTGGAAAGCCCAAAACTATCTAGAAAAAACTCAAATAAATACTAGAAAGCTGTAAAGATGGTTTTACTCTAAAAGCCCAAATTCCTCCAATTTTCTGTTAATAACAAACAATTCTCAGAGACTGCTTGGGTTCAGCTAGGAACAACATACAGTTTCAGCACTTTTTATCTCCCTTAGGATAATCTCTGGAATTAAATGCAGTGGCAGGACAAACATTTCTTGTAGTTACTTAAGCAAGAACTTTGAGGGCTGGCTAGTCCCTCCATAGACATGAAGGTCCATAGCAGAACTATGCACAATAACCAGTAGGTGGAAACAACCAAATGTCATCAAGGGTGAATGGATAAACCAAACACGTTACATACACACAATGGAATCTTATTCATCCATAAAAAGGAATTACTAGATTTTAAAGGATTTACACTATAACTGAGATTAAGTCTGAAAACTTTATGATAAGTAAAAGAAGCCAGACATCAAAGACTTTTATTGATTGCTTCCATTTATATGAAATATCCAGAATAGGTAAATCCATAGAGACAGGAATCAGGCTGGTGGTTGCTCAAGGGCTGGCGTGAGAAGAGAATTCAAAGTGATTGCTAATAGGTACAGAGTTTTTTGTGGGGTGATGAAAATGTTTTAAAATTAGCAAGAGGTGGTGGTTGCATTGTGAAAGTATTAAATGCTACTGAATTGTGGACTTTAAAATGATGAATTTTGTTATGTGACTTTCACCTCAATTAAAAAACTTAATATGGGAAAAAAACTTTCAGTGGCTCCTCATTGTATTTATTTTTTTTTTAAACTTCTTAAAATTTTTACTTGTTTATGACAAGCTGAGACAGCACATTAAAAAGCAGAGGTATTACTTTACCAACAAAAGTCCATATAATCAAAGCTATGATTTTTCCAGTATCATGTATGGATATGAGAGTTGGACCATAAAGAAGGCTGAATGCTAAAGAATTGATGCTTTTGAATAATGGTGTTAGAGAAGACTCTTAAGATTCCCTTGAACTGCAAGGAGATCAAACCAGTCAATTCTAAAGGAAAGCAGTCCTGAATATTCATTGGAAGGAATGATGCTGAAGCTGAAGCTTCAATACTTTGGCCACCTGATGAGAGGAGCCAACTCATTGGAAAAGACCCTGATGCTGGGAAAGATTGAAGGCAGGAGGAGAAGGGGGTGACAGAGGATTAGATGGTTGGGTGGCATCATCGACACAATGTCACATGAGTTTGAGCAAACTCTGGGAAATAGTGAAGGACAGGGAAGCCTGGTATGTTGCAGTCCATGGGGTTGCAAAGAGCCGGGCTTAGCAACTAAGAAACAAAACATTTTTATATATGGCTATGCTGGATCTTTGTTGCTGCGCAGGCTACTCTCTAGTTGTGGTGAGCCGGCTTCTCATTGCAGTGGCTCCTCTTGTTGTGGAACACGGGCTCTAGGAACTAGGGCATGTGGGCTTCAGTAGTTGCAACTCCCGGACTCTAGAGCACAAGTTCAACAGTTGTGGCACACAGGCTTAGTTGTTCCGAGGCATGTGGGATCTTCCTGGATCAGAGATGGAACCTGTGTCTCCGGTATTGGAAGGCTAACTTAACCACTGAACCACCAGGGAAGTCTCTAAATAGGCACTTTAAAATGAGAATGAGGGAGTGGGGAGAAGTGATGGGGGGAGGAGGCTTAGGCAGTCAAGCAACTGAAGTTACACAAAGTGGTTAAGAGGGTTGGCCAGCATGAATTTGATTAGGGAGTGTCAGGCTGCTACTTTCCCTTAGAGACTGGAAAGCAGAGCCCCACTCCTTTTTGAGAACTCCGTTTCAAAGGAAGGGCTTTCAGGTCCTTGAGACTGTCCTGGGTTATAGGAGATGTATGTACATCTCAAAGGGACAGTGGAAGGATATACAGTTGTAAGCCTTTAAAATAAATCCTTTAAGAAAGGCAGGAAGTCAGTACATTGTTTTGGCAGCCTTGAGCTTTTCTGACCTGACGCTAGATCAGCATGGGGGATCTTGGTTCCCTGACCAGGGATTGAACCCACTCTCCCTGCATTGGCAGCACAGAGTTTTAACCACTGGACCACCAGGGAGGTCTACCCTACATAGTTCTTTTTGATCCATATAATATTATATTCTTATCTTGGTTAACATATCTCTTTCCCCTATTGGAGCTTCTAGAGGGTAGAAATGTTGCTTCATTTTTTATTTTGATTCTCGATCTTCATTCAGTTTCTGGCATATATTAGGTAAATAGCTAATGTGAGATGAGGGTTTCCCAGGTGGCTCAGTGTAAAGAATCTGTTTGCAATGCAGGAGATGCAGGTGACTTGGGTTCTGTCCATGGTTTGGGATAGGAAATGATAACCCACTCCAGTATTCTTGCCTGGAAAATCCCACGGACAGAGGAGCCTGGTAGGCTACAGTCCATAGGGTCGCAATGAGTTGGAGTAAATGAGCACGCATGCACACAGTGTTAGATGAATGAATTAAAAAATGAAAAGTAGATAGATAGATAAAGTCATACTGTTCATTTGTGGGGCTAGAAGCCAGATTTCTTATGCAAAGCCCAGATTCCTTGACATAAACAAGCCTAACTGATGGCTCCTCACAAGGCAAGACCCAGGAAAATTTGTAACATACAAGGAAGGTATGTTGGAGTTTAAAAAAAAAAAAACAAGTAAAAGATAACACGTAGACTACCTAGTTAAAAACATCTTTGCCATAGTAAGTATTAGTTTTTCTTAGACAACTCCAATGTAAATGTTTGTGCACCTATATACTAATACATGTTTTTGAATTTTAATTTTTGTGTATATTTAACATACAACTTTCTATTTACCTCTTTCAACTGGAAATTAAAACTTTAATTAAAAAAGCTAGCCACATGTTGTATTTTCTGTACTTAGAAATACAGTCAACACATATCAAACTGAAAAGCTTCTGAACAGCAAAGGAAACCATTAACAAAATGAAAAAGTAAATTATAGAAAGGGAGAAAATATTTGCAAATCATATATATGAGAAAGGATTAATATCCAAAATATATCAAAAACTTATACAACTCAAAAATTATAATGGATAGTATCATTAAAGCCAGGTCAAAAATATATTCTCAAAAAATAATAAGCAAAGATTCTTTATTATTAATAAGATGTCTTTAGTTGAGCTTTTGTTCAGGTGAAACTGTAAATAGCTAAATAAGTTTGATGAAACGGAAACACTTGGTTCTGTGATGGTGTGTGGTGTGAGAGTTTCTACTTGTCAAATGTGTATTAAAAGTAATAAAATTTCAGAAAAAAGAAAATATCCCCAAACAATCCGATTAAAAAATGGTCAGAGGGACAGAATTAAATATTTCGCCAAAGAGAAATACAAATGTCTAACATGTACATGAAAATGTATTCAACACCACTAATCACCAGGGAAATGCAAATCAAAGCCATCCTGAGATAGCGCCTCTGCAGTCTCTTCTTCTTCCCCTCACTGTGCATGCCTGGCTTTCTCTTCTCTGGTTTGATTGACAGGATTACTGTGTGCCCATGCTTAGTTGCTCAGTTGTGTCTGGCTCTTTGCAACCCCAAGGACTGTAGCCCAAAAGGCTCCTCTGTCCATGGGATTCTCCAGGCAAGAATCCTGGAGTGGGTAGCCATTCCCTTCTTCAAGATATCTTCCCGACCCAGAACTGAACTTGGGTCTCCTGCATTGCAAGCAGATTCTTTACCACCTGAACCACCAGGGAAGCTCATTTCCAAGCAAAGACATGAATAAAATAAGAAATGAGCAGTTCAAAGATCTGGGGCAAGGCCTTATGGATAGAGGAAACAAAGAACCCAAAGGAGGGAGTAAGATGGAGCTCACAGTGGCAACACCAAGGCCAAAATGCAGAAGATAGAGAGGCAGGATGGTGGGAAAGGAAGGTGAGGAGGCTGCAGGGGCCAGGTAATTTATAGCTTTGTGGTTTTAACTAAGCTGTAAGGTAACTGACTGACTCACAGGGAGAATCTAGGATTTTTGTCATAAGTGTGAAAACCATTGGAAAGTAATTAGAGAGTCTTGAATAGGGAAGAGGTGTCTGATTAAGGTTTTGAAAAAAAAAGAAGCATCCTGGATAGACCAAAGTAGGACAAGAGTGGACAAAGAAAGATAAATCAGAAGATGATTGGAGAATTCTGGATCAGAGATGATAGTGGTTGGAGTGAGAATCTTGCCAGTTGGGTATGAGAAAGGGTTGTCAAATATGGAATGTATTTTGAAGGAACAGTCTTAAAGATTTGCTGACCTCCATCTGAACAGGGGACAAATACTACAAATCTGCAATAATTAAGCTGGTGTGTTCCTAGCGTACAGTAATTAGTCAGATCGGGGAAGGAGTATACAGTCCCCAAAGAGAGCCACTTGTGAGAGAGTTTTGCAAATCATAACGAGGAACTAATCAGTGAGAAAGGGTAGATTATTTAAAAATGGTGCTGAGAAAACTGACTTAGAGTTTTCAAAACAATATGATACCTCCCATTGTCTTGTGGATGCCAGCACATATACTAGATAGATTAAATAATTCAGTCAACATAAAAACATGAAGTCATAAGGAATTAATGTCAGAACCACATTTGGGTTCTTGATTAGGAAGGAGGAACTTATTCAGCATAAAAGCAAAGGCAGAAACCACCGGGAAGAATTGATAGAAATGGGAAGCTCTTGTGTGTCACAAAAAACTAAGAGCCAAGTGACAGACAAAACCTAGTCACTGCATGTGATGAAGGGTTACCATCAATGATACACAGAAGAATGGTTTTCATTGTAAGGAAGAGACAAACATTCAGTGTAAAAAATGGGCAAGAGACTTTCTGCTGTAAAAATGTAAAATTTGCTGAAGTTCAAACTGGCTTAAACTCTAAGGTAACTGACTGACTCACACAACTGAAAGTCTAGAGGGAGGGTGAACTTTAGGGTTGGTTGATCTAAGACCCAAAACAGAGAATTTAGATTTTGTCCCCCCCTTATTTTCTATTCTGGCAACATGTCAGTTCCCATGTAAGTCTGGTTTCCAGGGGTTCAGAAGGGCTGCTGATTATGATCATAGATACATGTCTCATTCCTAGTCATGTGGCTCTTCCTTCTCTCTCAATGCACTTTTAAATTATGTAACATTTTGAATATATGTTAATAAATAACATGTATAATGTATATGCAGGTCATGCAGGGTTATTAAATAGAAAAACCCAAGGTAAGAACTGCAAATTTACCAATATCTTGAAATCTTACATTATCAGTATGTCCTTCACAAAGCCCTTGTCTTCTTCTTTTTTTTTTTTATTCTGTATTTTTAAAATTTATATTGGTCTTAGTTATGGCAGACAGGATCTTTAGTTGAGGCATGTGGGCTCTAGTTCCCTGACCAGAGATCAAACCTGGGCCCCCTGCATTGAGAAGGCAGCAACTCAGCCACTGGACCACCAAGGAAGTCTCCATGTCTTCTTTTTTCTGAGGAATATACTGCCTTGATATTTAGTTTATCATTTCCTGGCTGTTTACTTATTTTAACTGCTGCTGCTGCTGCTGCTAAGTCGCTTCAGTCGTGTCCGACTCTGTGCGACCCCATAGACGGCAGCTACATACTTATTTTAACTACTACATGAATTCATATATTCATATGCTAAATAAGATATAACTCAGATGTGTTTGTTCTTGAGTGTTATGAAAATTATATTGTACACAGCTGTATCTTTTTCACTTGCCCTCACTTATAAATTCTTTGCTATGATTATGAGAACTTATTTATCTCGTCTCTATTGATGGACATTGGGTTGTTTCTCTTTGTTTTATTGCAACTAAGAACAATGCCATGATCATTCTTGCACATGTCTCCCTTTGGATGTGTGCACGAGTGTCTCAGTATTTAAACAGGATGGAGGTTTGGGTAATACGTTATGCAAATTAAACTTTACAAGACAACGCCCAGTTGTTCTACAAAGTGATGATACCTACTTACAGCCTCATACAAGAGCATAAGTAACTATTGCTCAGTGATACATGTTATCATCAGACTTACCTTTTTGTATTCCTAATGAGCTGTTCTCTATGGTTATCTTAGGCTTATGGTTGCATCTTCTAAACACTTATTCTCTGCTCCATGTGTTGGTGCAATTTCTTATTGGCTTTATCATTGAACCCATGTAGCCCTTTTACTTGCATTTCACACAAAATCACTCAAACAATCCCTTATGCATCAGACTTCGGGAGACTTGAAAGAGCTGCATCACAAAACACAAATGAGTTACAACTGAAAATCAAACATTCCTGCCCTTAAAAGTCTTTGGCTACCGATAGCTTATGGTGAATGACGTCAGATTCGTGATCTCCGAAGAAGACTTAGCTTTGGGACCAGCGACCAGGCTTGATCACTCAAGAGCTTTTATGTAGCAGAGTTTCATTAAAGAAAGAAAAGGGACAGAGAAAACTTCTGACATAGACAACAGCAGGGGGACAAAGAGTGCCCCCCTCACTAGTCTTAGAAAAGGGAATTATATACTTTTTAAATTATTTGTTACAATAAATCAAAAGAATGTCTCAAGGTTGTAAAAATTTTACCAGACCCACTCCCACAATTTACATTTTAAGATAATAGGATTAGAATTTAACAATAGAAAGATTTTACCAAACCCACTCCCATAATATACATCCTAAAATATAAGGATTAATCAGAAGGTCTGAAGGTTTTCAGAAGGAGAATCTGTCCTCAAGCAGGATACATTGTTGTTATATAATCAGATCAGATCAGATCAGTCGCTCAGTCCTGTCCGACTCTTTGCAACGCCATGAATCACAGCACGCCAGGCCTCCCTGTCCATCACCAACTCCTGGAGTTCACTCAGACTCACATCTATCGAGTCAGTGATGCCATCCAGCCATCTCATCCTCTGTCGTCCCCTTCTCCTCCTGCCCCAATCCCTCCCAGCATCAGAGTCTTTTCCAATGAGTCAACTTTTCACATGAGGTAGCCAAAGTACTGGAGTTTCAGCTTTAGCATCATTCCTTCCAAAGAAATCCCAGGGCTGATCTCCTTCAGAATGGACTGGGTGGTCTCCTACAGAGTTTAAACTCAGTTGTTTGTTGTGTAATCACCAGTTCCCGACTTAAAGAAAAAACATTTTATGTGATTAAGACTAAGGAATGTAAAGAAAAAAAAAGACCTTTGTCCTTTCCTCCTCCAGAATTCCAAACCCCTATCTTCTCCTTGAAAACACCATACCCATCTCTCCTCCTCAGGGATCCTGCACTTCTTATCAACCTGCCTAGGAACTGATTCTCTCACTACTTCACCAAGTGGTTTGTTCCTCTTTCGTCTCTTTTTCAGGAAGTCATGGACTTCACTGGTGGCTCAGACAGTAAAATGTCCGCCTACAATGCAGAAGACCCAGGTTCAATCCCTGAATCAGGAAGATCTCCTGGAGAAGGAAATGGCAACCCACTCTAGTATTCTTGCCTGGAAAATCCCATGGACAGAGGAGCTTGGTAGGCTACAGTCCACGGGGTCACAGAGTCAGATGCGACTTCACTTTCTTTTTCTCCTTTTGCTCAGGTAGAAAAAAAAAAAAGCCAAATTTCTCTCTTTTTCTCATACAGAAGAACTCAACTCCCTCCTGTCTTTTCCCGTAAGGTTATTTCCAAACTTCCCTTTGCAAATCCCAAAACTTGGCTAAAGTTTAGAAATTACCACTTGAAAGGTCCTGATTAGTCTCTGAGACAAGGCACTGTTCTTTTTCTACAGTCTCTTGTCTAGAAGCAGATTGTGACTCCATTCTTTTAGTTCTGTCACATGAGTGTATGTTCCTCGGTTCTTTGTCTTGTCACAACAAAGATTTGGAGCGATGGACATTAAAGCCCTCGGTGCGTCACAGCTCTCGGGTCTTGGACAAACCGTGCTACAGCTCTTGGGCAAATCAGTGTTATAAGCTCTATTTGATTTAGAAGGTAGCAGGAGAATCCAAGACTCAAAGAGAAGAGAGTGGAGGAGCGCACGGGGGAGGGAGAGAGAGAGAATGAGAGAGAGAGAGAGTGAGAGAGAGAGAGCGCACGCACGCGGAAGAGAGAGAGTCCATGAGAAAGCGCTTTGGCTCCTCCTTTTATATATTTTTCCTCCACCTAGGCCTGCCCTATGTAAATTGGGCTTAGCCAGGAGTGCTGTTTGTTCTGCCTGAAGTCTTCACTCTGATCTTCGGACCTTCCTTTGATCTTCCTTGTCTTTTAGCCACCGCCATTTTGGACTCCTTTTCCCTAGTCTACCTACCTAACAGTTCAATAGACATTAAAATAGAAAACTGGAAGAATATTAACGAAATGTTAGTAGCTTCTATTCTTAGCTTTCCTAGTGGCTCAGATAATAAAGAATCTGCCTGCAATGCAGGAGACCCAGGTTCAATCCCTGGGTCAGAAAGATCCCCTGGAGAAGGAAATGGCAACCCACTCCACTATTCTTGCCTGGAGAATTCCATGGACAGAGGAGCCTGGCAGGCTACAGTCCATGGAGTCACAGAGTTGAACACAGCTGAGTGACTAACACTTTAAACTTTTCTGAATGATGTTTAATCTAGACTTTTTTCAACTTTTTAAAATTTTATCTTATATACTTTCCAAGTTTTGTAAGAAAACATAACATGTCACATCCTCTTAGAGATCAGCTACTTTCAGGAAACTCATTCCTTCTTTGGGAACAAACTTATCAGTGTAATACATGTACCATAGGAGGTTAAAACCTTAGGAATCAGAAGAGGGTTCAAATTCTGCTTCCATTCCTTACACATTGGGACTCCTTGGGCACATTTCCTTATTTAAATGAAAGATATTGTAAGCATTAAATCAGATATGCATATTAAATGCTTTACATACTGACTGCTGTACATTGAGATAAATCTTAGGACTGGAAAAGGGCAATTTCTATGACTTTGAAGTTGGTGATATGCTGGCAAGTGGTGTTCAACAGGGCGGTGTATGAAAAATAATTTATTACAAATTATAATCAGTGTTAAAGCTTACATGTATACTGACTTCAGTATACATGTAATTTAATTAATTAACTTAAATGTATGTAAAGTAACTTTATGATAACTCCTATAGTCACATCACTTTTCCACATTTGATTTCAGAATATCTTCTTAAGTGGAAGACAAAAACATGGAATGATGCTAAAAATTCCAGGTAAATACATTATCCATGCTGCATTTCATGTAGCCCTTACTTGTGTAGTATTATTCATTAAATGATTATAATTGATTACATTGCTATGACTTGTGATTGTATAATTATTTCATTTTTTCTTGTATTTTTTTGTTTTACTCCCATGAGTAAATTTTAGTAAGAAAGAAAGCAAATATTAAATAAGAAGCTGCAAATGGGATAAGAATGTGATCAATATCTTTGTTAGGAACACAGAAAAACTAGACTGATCAAAAAAGAAATTGAAAATAATGATCAGATGGTATGGATTAACATTTTTACATTAACAATATATTTAAATTGATTTCACTGTGTCCATGAAAGGCAAAGTAGGTGAACCTTATTTACTTTATTTCTGCACAAATTGTCTCGTTTTCTTCAAAGACCAGAAACTGCCATTAGAGTGTCTAAAATATATTTTGAGAAAATATTGTCAAAAAATACTTTAAATTTTTTTATTTTTCAGTTAAAGTATAGTTTATCTACAGTATTATTTTAGTTTCAGGTATACAACACAGTAACTCACTATTTTTATACATTATACTCCATTTAAGTTATTATAAAATATTGGCTACATTTTGTGTGCTGTGCAGTATATTCTTGTGATTTATTTTATACACAACAGTTTATACCTCTTAATCCCATACCCTATTCTTGCCCCTCTCCACATTGCTCTCCCCACTGGCAACCACTAGCTTGTTCTATGTATCTGTGAGTCTCTTTCTGTTCTGTTATACTCATTTGTTTGATATCTGTTAAGCCAAACTGTTATAATGTGTCATTTATGGCCACTGTTTCTTTATGGATATTTTTGTCTGGATGATCTGTCCATTGATGTAAGTGAGGTGTTAGTATTATTGTCAATTTCTCTCTTTATATCTATTAATTTTGCTTTATATATTAATACTGCTACTGCTAAGTCACTTCAGTCATGTCCAGCTCTGTGCAACCGCATAGATGGCAGCCCATCAGGCTCCCCCATCCCTGGGATTCTCCAGTCAAGAACACGGGAGTGGGTTGCCATTTCCTTCTCCAATGCATGAAAGTGAAAAGTGAAAGTGAAGTCGCTCAGTCGTGTGCGACCCTTAGCATGGACTGCAGCCTACCAGGCTCCTCCGTCCATGGGATTTTCCAGGCAGGAGTACTGGAGTGGGGTGCCATTGCCTTCTCCGTTACATATATTAATAGGTGCTCCTACATTATAGTGTGTATATGGTACTGAGTGTTATATCGTCTTCTTTTATGAATTCCTTTATCATTTTGTAATGCCCTTCTTTGGTTTTTGTTATACTTTAAAGTTTACTTTGTCTGATATGAGTATTGCTACCCTCATTTCTTTTTGTTTCCATTTGCATGAAATATCTTTTACCATCCCCTCACTTTCAGTCTGTGTTATCTTTACCTCTGAAGTGAGTGTCTTGTAGATGGGCCTTAGTATTATTATTTTTAATCCAATCAGCCACCTTCTGTCTTTGGATTGGGGCATTTAGTCCACTGATGTTTAAAATGATTATTGATAGGTATGTACTTACTGCCATTTGGTACTTGTTTTCTGGTTGTTTTTGTAATTCCCCTCTGTTCTTTCTTCTTATTTTAGTTCCTTCTTTGGATGTGCACACTTTCCTTGGCAATGGGCACCCAATGTGGGCTGGGTGCGTGCTGGGGCTGTCACAAGAAATTGGCCAGAGCCCCACACAGTTTTCAACTGGTTTCCTTAGCCTCGTTCCTGGGAGTAAACAAGTGTGTGTGTGTGTGTGTGTGTGTGTGTGTGCATGCATGTGTGTCTGTGTGTTCTTCACAAGCAGAGTCTTGGTTTCTTGCAGCTCTCCTCTAAGTCCCACTGGATTTCAAACCAGCTATGAAGACTCGTCTTCCGGGTGCTGGACCCCAGGGCTAAGATGCCCAATATGGGTAATGAGTCCCTCCCTTGCCAGGGAGAATTCCTGAGTCAGTGACAGCCCCACCTCTTCTGTGTCCCCTGCTAGGACCATGGGTCCTGAGCCTGTTGCTTCTCCTCCCTTTCTACTGTAATTCCAGTGTGTCTTTCCTCACAGGCTTGGTTATACAAGAGCCTTTCTGCCAGTCTTCAGTTCGTTTTCAGCAAGAATTGCTCCACATGAGATGTATTTTCTGATGTGTTTCTAGGGGGAGGTGAGCTCAGCATCTTCCCACTCCATTATCTTGATCTTCTTCCTATGAGAAGTGCTCCTTTGAACTGGGTTTTCCCCAACCTGTTCTAGTTGAGATATGGATTTGCATAATCCACAGGGCTCTCTTTTGTAATGTTCAGATCTTTATCCAACCTCTCTTCCATTTAATTTCTGCTCACAAATTTTTCTTTCTTATTTCTTTCCCTAGACTTTGTTCTTTCATAAAGCAAGACTTGTTTTATTATGGAACTCAATTATGAGTATTCAGTTATAGAGAAAGCAAGCTATTTTGCTGTTTGAAAAAAAAAGGAGAAAGAAAAAAATCCACAAACCTTTTTTTTTTTTTTTGCAGAAGGAAATTAAAGATGGGAAAAGAGATAGTCTTACAGGAACTCTGCAGGAGTTCTGAAACAGGCTACCATTACAGAAAATACCATTTTTTGGTGGATCTGCCAAATAATTACTAATTGATATGTTAGGCACTTAATTTTGGTTGCTTTTATGGGAAAGATTGCAAAAACTAAAATAGTGCACATTAAGAACTGTACATTTCATACTTTTATAGCAAATATAATTTAATAGTTTAAGATAGCTGTTGTCTATTAGCAGAAACTTATTATTAGAATAGTTCTGAAGCCTCCAGCAAATTTGCATTCTGTGTTTCCAGCAGGGAGCCCAACCATCTCCACATTAATTAGTAATCAGAGATGGAAACAAGGAACTGATGAACAACAGGAAATTATCAGCACCTCATATTATTGGCAGAAGATTCCACTGCATCAGTCACTGGATTTTCATCATCTCATTTGAACTGGATGCCATTGATGTAACATTTGTCATGGATGAATCAAATTATATCTATATCTATATCTATATCTATCTATCTATCTATCTATATATGTATATATATACTGACTAAAAATGATGTACAACTTGAGAGTTGCGAGTTAATTTTATTCAGAACAAAATGAGGACTGCAGCCTGGGAGGCAGCACCTCAGATAGCTTTGAAAGACTACTCCAAAGCGGCAATGGGAGAAAGTCAATATATAAGGTTTTGGTGAAGGGGGAATTCAGTACCATGAAGCACTCATTTTACAAAAGGTTTTTGTTAGTCATGAGGATCTGATGTCACCATGAAGGGATTTAGTGCTTCTCTAGATATGAGGAGTTCATGATCTGAGCCACAGTCAGCTCCCTGTCTTGTTTTTGCTGACTGTATAGAGCTTCTCATTCTTTGGCTAAAACAATATTTCAATCAGATTTCGGTGTTGACCACGTGGTGATGTCCATGTGTAGAGTCTTCTCTTGTGTTGTTGGAAGAGGGTGTTTGCTATGACCAGTGCATTCTCTTGGCAGAACTCTGTTAGCCTTTGCCCTGCTTCATTCTGTACTCCAAGGCCAAATCTGCCTGATACTCCAGGTGTTTCTTGACTTCCTACTTTTGCATTCCAGTCCCCTATAATGAAAAGGACATCTTTTTTGGTTGTTAGTTCTAGAAGGTCTTATAGGTCTTCATAGAACCATTCAACTTCAGCTTCTTCAGTGTTACTGGTTGGGACATAGACTTGGATTACCGTGATACTGAATGGTTTGCCTTGGAAATGAACAGAGATGATTCCGTCATTTTTGAGGCTGCATCCAAGTACTGCATTTCGGACTCTTTTGTTGACCATGATGGCTACTCCATTTCTTCTAAGGGATTCTTGCCCACAGTGGTAGACATAATGATCATCTGAGTTAAATTCACCCATTCGAGTCCATTTTAGTTCACTGATTCCTAAAATGTCGATGTTCACTCTTGCCATCTCCTGTTTGATCACTTCCAATTTGCCTTGATTCATGGAACTAACATTCCAGGTTCCTATGCAGTATTGCTTTTTACAGCATCGGACCTTGCTTCCATCACCAGTCACATCCACAACTGGGTGTCAGGAGCTGACTGTGGCTCAGATCATGAACTCCTTATTGCCAAATTCAGACTTAAGTTGAAGAAAGTAGGGAAAACCACTAGACCATTCAGGTATGACCTAAATCAAAACACTTATGATTATACAGTGAAAGTGAGAAATAGATTTAAGGGGCTAGATCTGATAGAGTGCCTGATGAACTATGGACAGAGGTTCATGACATTGTACAGGAGACAGGGAGCAAGACGATCCCCAAGAAAAAGAAATGCAGAAAGGCAAAATGGCTGTCTGAGGAGGCCTTACAAACAGCTGTGAAAAGAAGAGAAATGAAAAGCAAAGGAGAAAAGGAAAGATAATACCCATTTGAATACAGAGTTCCAAAGAATGGCAAGGAGAGATAAGAAAGCCTTCCTCAGTGATGAATACAAAGAAATAGAGGAAAACAACAGAATGGGAAAGACTAGAGATCTCTTTAAGAAAATTAGAGACCAAGGGAACATTTCATACAAAGATGGGCTCGATAAACGACAGAAATGGTATGGACCTAACAGAGGCAGAAGATATTAAGAAGAGGTGGGCAAGAATACACAGAAGAACTATACACAAAAGATCTTCATGACCCAGATAATCATGATGGTGTGATCACTGACCTAGAGCCAGACATCCTGGAATGTGAAGTCAAGTGGGCCTTAGGAAACATCACTATGAACAAAGCTATTGGAGGTGATGGAATTCCAGTTGAGCTATTTCAAATCCTAAAAGATGATGCTGTTAAAGTGCCTCACTCAATATGCCAGCAAATTTGGAAAATGCAGCAGTGGCCACAGGACTGGAAAAGGTCAGTTTTCATTCCAATCCCTAAGAAAGACAATGCAAAGAATGCTCAAACTACCGCACAATTGCACTCATCTCACACGCTAGTAATGCTCAAAATTCTCCAAGCCAGGCTTCAACAACATGTGAACCATGAACTTCCTGATGTTCAAGCTGGTTTTATAAGAGGCAGAGGAACAAAAGATCAAATTGCCAAAGACACTGATGTATAGAACAGTCTTTTGGACTCTGGGAGAGGAAGAGGGTGGGATGATTTGGGAGAATGGCATTGAAACATGTATAATATCAAATATTAAACAAGTTGCCAGTCCAGGTTCAATGCACGATACTGGATGCTTGGGGCTGATGCACTGGGATGACCCAGAGGGATGGTACAGGGAGGGAGGAGGGAGGAGGGTTCAGGATGGGGAACACGTGTATACCTGTGGCGGATTCATGTTGATATATGGCAAAACCAATACAATATTGTAAAGTTAAAAAATAAAATTAAATTAAAAAAGAAAACAAATTGCCAATATCCACTGTATCATTGAAAAAGCAAGAGAGTTCCAGAAAAACATCTATTTCTGCTTTATTGACTATGCCAAAGCCTTTGACTGTGTGGATCACAATAAGCTGTGGAAAATTCTGAAAGAGATGGGAATACCAGACCACCTGACCTGCCTCTTGAGAAACCTGTATGCAAGTCAAGAAGCAACAGTTAGAATTGGACATGGAACAACAGACTGGTTCTAAATAGGAAAAGGAGTACGTCAAGGCTGTATATTGTCACTCTGCTTATTTTAACTTATGTGCAGTGTGCATCATGAGAAATGCTGGGCTGGATGAAACACAAGCTGGAATTAAAATTGCCAGGAGAAATAGCAAAACCTCAGATATGCAGATGACACCACCCTTATGGCAGAAAGTTAAGAAGAACTAAAGAGCCTCGTGATGAAAGTGAAAAAGGAGAGTGAAAAAGTTGACTTAAAGCTCAACATTCAGAAAACAAAGATCATGGCATCTGGTCCCATCCCTTCATGGCAAATAGATGGAGAAACAGTGGTAACAGTGTCAGCCTTTATTATTTTGGGCTCCAAAATCACTGCAGATGGTGATTGCACCCATGAAATAAAAAGATGCTTACTCCTTGGAAGAAGAGTTATGACCAGCCTAGACAGCAGAGACTTAATTCGCCAATAAAGGTCTGTGTCATCAAGGCTCTGGTTTTTCCAGTGGTCATGTATGAATGTGAGAGTTGGACTATAAAGAAAGCTGAGTGCTGAAGAATTGATGCTTTTGAACTGTGGTGTTGGAGAAGACTCTTGAGAGTCCCTTGAACTGTGAGGAGTTCCAACCAGTCCATCCTATAGGAAATAAGTCCTGAATGTTCATTGGAAGGACTGATGTTGAAGCTGAAACTCTAATATTTTGATGTGAAGAACTGACTCATTTGAAAAGATGGTGATGCTGGGAAAGATTGAAGGCGAGAGGAGAACGGGACCACAGAGGATGAGATAGTCGGATGGCATCACCAACTCAATGGAAATCAGTTTGAGTAAACTCCAGGAGTTGGTGATGGACATGGAGGCCTAGCGTGCTGCAGTCCATGGGGTCACAAAGAGTTGGTCAGGAATGAGCAACTGAATTGAACTGAACCAGACTGAACTGAGATATGAGGAGATGCAAGGATTGAGATCATAAAATCTGTTCCTAAAAACATTCAACTATCTAAAGACCTGTCCCACCAGATTCCCTGGAGCACAGAGTGCCTCACTCCACCCTGAACTCCCTCAGGGGTTGTTGAAGGTCAACAGCTAAAGCAGCATGGGGTTCAATCTCTGTAGAGGCAGATGGCAAATGCTCTTGCCAGTGTTGTTGGCAATGCTCTTGGTAAGTGCCAATTTGCAGTTGACAAGACATACACATACGGAACAAGTAAAATGATGTTTCTCTCATGGAGGTCATGTTCTCCTGGCATTTTTTGGTCCATTGGTCCTCAGCATGACAGATGCTGATGGCTGATATCCAGGGTATGAAGGACAAGTGATTAACATAAGAGGAGAGACTCTTTTTAGTCCTGCTATTAACTGTCTGGTATGGACTGAATGTTCATGTTCCCCCCAGATTCATATGTTGAAGTCTAATCCTTAGTGTCATAGTAGTTGGAGGAGGGTTACATTATGAGAGTGGAGCCCTGATAAATGGAATTAGTGCTTTTATAAAAGAGACCCGGGAGAGCTTCCTTCTACCTTCCACAATGAGAGGATAGAATAAGATGGCTGTCCTAACCTGGGAAAAGGGCCCTCACTAGATACAAAATGTTCCAGTTTTTTCTTCTTCTTTTCCATTAAAAAATTTTTTTAATTTGAAAGTATGATAACACATTTACAGTAGACTTGTAAAATACAGAACAAAATTACATATCATTCCACTATGTGTATGTATGTGTTAGTTGCTCAGTCATGTCCAACTCTTTGAGACCCCATGGACTATAGCCCACCAGGTTCCTCTGTCCATGGAATTTCCCAGGCAAGAATACTGGCGTAGGTTGCCATGCCCTCCTCCAGGGGATCTACCTGATCCAGTGATTAAACCTGGGTCTCCTGCATTCCAGGCAGATTCTTTACTGACTGAGCCACCAGGGAAGCCCACTTCTATGTTCAGTTCAGTTCAGTTCAGTCAGTCGCTCAGTCGTGTCCGACTCCTTGCATGAACTGCAGCACACCAGGCCTCCCTGTCCAGCACCAACTCCCAGAGTTCACTCAGACTCATGCCCATCGAGTAAGTGATGCCATCCAGCCATCTCATCCTCTGTTTTCCCCTTCTCCTCCTGACCCCAATCCCTCCCAGCATCAGAGTCTTTTCCAATGAGTCAACTCTTCATGTTCTATGTTCTGTTCAGTTCAGTTCAGTCGCTCAGTCGTGTCCGACTCTTTGCGACCCCATGAATTACAGCACGCCAGGCCTCCCTGTCCATCACCAACTCCCGGAGTTCACTCAGACTCATCCATCGAGTCAGTGATGCCATCCAGCCATCTCATCCTCTGTCATCCCCTTCTCCTCCTGCCCCCAATCCCTCCCAGCATCACAGTCTTTTCCAATGAGTCAACTCTTCACATGAGGTGGCCAAAGTACTGGAGTTTCAGCTTTAGCATCATTCCCTCCAAAGAAATCCCAGGGCTGATCTCCTTCAGAATGGACTGGTTGGATCTCCTTGCAGTCCAAGGGACTCTCAAGAGTCTTCTCCTACACCACAGTTCAAAAGCGTCAGTTCTTTGGCATCAGTTTTTCCTGTGGTCATGTATGGATGTGAGAGTTGGACTGCGAAGAAGGCTGAGCGTTCTATGTTTGGCTGAACTAAATTAAACCTAACTTTCTTCTTTCCCTCAGCTAGAGTTTTCCTTATAAAATAATCCACTGTGCTTTGTTGGAGATAGAAGACCTGGTTTTGAGACTTCCTTTGCCTCCTGACAGTTGTATGGTTGTTAGTGGGTCAACATTTAGAAATTCCTTCTTTAAATCTTCTAATGATGAGTCTGATCTGTTCATTCTCTCATTCAACAAACATGAATTGAATCTTAACTATATGCCAGATACGCTCTACATTAGTTTTTGAACTGTTTGGTAAATAATATTCCTTCCTATAATATATTCTTCTTTTAATCCTATTATTTTGAAAGTTTTGATCTGTGAAATGGGCTTTGTCTTGTATATTAAGTATTTTTTTCTATTTAAAAGTCTGTTTCATTTATACAAAATACTTAAGACATTTAAAACAGAGAATCATACCTGCTAATGAGCTGGAGACAGGATTCCAGCCTCCAAAACAAAACCTTTACTGTTGGAGTTAACTTTTAGAGTCATATTGCCAATAGATGTGTTGTTTCCATTAAGCTTTAAAAATTCAAATAATTATGGTTTTCCCTGGGTATATGCTCAGGAGTGGGATTGCTGGGTCATATGGTAGTTATATTTTTAATTTTTAAAGAAACCTCTATACTGTTCTCCATAGTGGCTGTATCAATTTACATTTCCACTAACAGTGTAAGAGGATTCCCTTTTTTCCACACCCTCTGACATTTGTTATTTGTAGACTTTTTGACGATGGCCATTCTGACCAACAATATGTGAGGTGGTACCTCATTGTAGTTTTGATTTGCATTTGTCAAATTATTAATGGCATTAATATTTCTAGAATGTTCATTTTTATGGGTCTCACCCATTATGTTCTTATGAAACATTAAAAATGTTTCCAAGATATCTATTATTACCTTTGAAAGTTGCTTAGGAATCCAGGAATGCCAAGGTAGGTTGGGGGAACTAGTCCCTCTTATAAATTGCTATGGCCTGATCATTCCAAAGACAGATAAACAAAATCATGTTTATCTGTGCTTTTGGCTTTGAGTTTGTTAGCAGATGCTTAGCAAAGCAGGAGATTGTTTCATAACCACTTTGCTAGATGCTTGTGGGAAATGATTTATCCAACCAGGAAATAAATAACCCTTGAAATATTCTCTTCTCAATGAACTGTGCCCTCATTTGATCATGGGCCAAAGAATTTGAGGGACCACTAGTTAAATCTCTGGGCTGAGATGGGAAAACTTGCAATTGCAAACAATATAGAAGGTCAGGGAAAACAATGTTCTTGAACTTGCTTGAGCTTTTAGATTCAACTCAATTGAGAGTTCACTCTCCCCCACTCAGCCCACTCTACCACTGAGCCCCCAGAGTTGATGGTTTTTATTCCTGTCTCATCAGTGACCCTCTGGGATCAAGTAACCTTTGGCTGATGATTTTAAAATATTCATAATAGGCATACAGTGAATGAGGAACACCTCAGGGCACCAAAAAGACAAACTCTGGATATTTCTCCCTTTAGCATTCAATTAAATGTAACAACATTTTTGGAATATCTTTTATGGGCCAGGAGTTATGCAATACAATAACTTATCTGTTGTTTCTTTATTGCCCTTAAGAAGCTTCCAGTGAAATGGGGAAGTTATGCACATACAAAATTAACAGTCATGAAGTTACTGTAAATACAACAATATAGGATCATAATGTTTTCTACTGGAGATAATCACTGCTCAGCCTCTGACATAGATGCTCAATGCCAGTCACTTTTAGAAGAGGAAGAGTTGACATCAATGGGGTTATTTTGGAGACTAAAGACTGATGTTTAAATTTGGCCTGGAAACAGGATGGGATTAGAGGAGAAAAGTTTAAGAGCATTTTAGCAAGGGAAGTTATCAAGAGAGAGGACAAAATATCCTTTGCAGAATTATTTTTCCTGGTTGGGATAATCAAATCTGTTTCTTGAATACCTTGACCTTCATTGTTGAAATCTCATCCTGATTTCTCAAAAAAAAAAAAAAAAATTAAAGATAGAAGGACTATATTAGGAATTCTGCTCCTGAGTATATATCCAAAGAAAAGGAAAGCAATAATTTGAAAAGATATATGCACCCTAATGTTCACAGAGGCTTGTCAGGTGGCAGAGTGGTAAAGAATCCGCTTGCCAATGCAGGAGTCATGAGTTCAATCCCAAGATCAGAAAGATGCCCTGGAGCACGAAATGGCAACCCACTCCAGTATGCTTGCCTGGAAAATTTTATGGACAGAGGAGCCTGGCAGGCTATAGTGCATGGGGTCATGAAGAGTTGGACACAATTGAGCATACACATACACAATGTTCATAGAAGTGCTGTTTATGATAGTCAAGATATGGGAGCAACTTGAGCAACATCAACAGATGAATGGATAAAGAAGATGTGGTTACACACAGTAGAATTTTAGTTAGCCATAAAAGGAATGAAAATATGACATTTGCAGCAACATGGACGGACTAGGAGGGTATTATGCTTAGTGAAATAAATCAGAAAAATACTATATGTTAGTATTTATATGTAGAACCTAAAAAATAAAACAAATTTAACAAGACAGAAACAGACTTGCAGATACAGAGAAGGAACTAGTGGTTACCAGTGGGTAGAGGACTTGGGGGGAAGGGGCAAGGTGGAAAAGGGGATTAAGAGGCACAAACTACTAGATGGTAAGATAAGATACAAGATACAGCACAGGGAATATAGCCAATATTTTATAATAACTTTATATAGGGTGCAATCTAGAAAAATATCAAATCACTGTATTGTACACCTGAAATAACAACATATTGTACGTCAACTACACTTAACAAATGGATAAAGTCCACTGCATCTTCTCTATTGTGCAATTTAATTGTACATTCAAAGAGAATGAATCCTCAAGGCTTTATTTTTAGCCACAGAGCAATTTCAGAAGCTTTAAGACTCTATTATTGTTGGAAATGCCTGTCACATTTAATTTTATTAGAATTGCTAGGATAGCACTGTTTGAAAATCACGGTGAACTTGGGTAGAGTACGGTTGATAATAATAGAAACTAATGTTTATTAATCCAATGTTTTGCAGGCATTACACTAACAATTTTACACAGATAATATCATTAATCTCATAAAATCTATGAAGTAAGTAATAGTTTCATGATTTCACACAAGATGAATTAATGGTAAAAAAGAATGAGTTGTAAAGGCCATACAATTACTTTGTGGCAAAACCAGAGCTAGCATTTATCAATACTTTTAGACACACTTCTCTACCTACATATTTTCCCAGTATTTAGTTAATATCAAGCTGAAGAGTGACAGCCATATATTAATATATAAGAATTGTGATGCTGGAGAAGAAGACTCTTGAGAGTCCCTTGGAGAGATAGAAGATCAAACTAGTCAATCCTAAAGGAAATCAACCCTGAATATTCATTGGAAGGACTGATGCTGAAGTTGAAGCTCCAGTACTTTGGCCACTTGATGTGAAGAGCTGTCTTATTGAAAAGACCCTGATCCTTGGAAGGATTGAAGGCAAGAGGAGAAGAGGGCGACAGAGGATGACATGATTAGATAGCATCACTGACTCAATGGACATGAGTTTGAGCAAACTCCAGGAGATAGTAAGGGACAGGGTAGCCTGTTGTGCTGCAGTCCATGGGGTCACAAAGAGTTGGACACGACTGAGCAACTAAACAACAAAGGCAGTCTTCTAAATGCTAACTGTGTCATCTGGGGAAGTTTTTTCCTCCTCCTGTAATAAAGCCCTACTTGCTTAGTGAATGCACTTGGAAAAAGGGCAAATTGAATTTTGTAATTAACAAAAAAGATCTTCATGACCCAGATAATCATGATGGTGTGATTACTGACCTAGAGCCAGACATCCTAGAATATGAAGTCAAGTGGGCCTTAAAAAGCATCACTACGAACAAAGCTAGTGGAGGTGATAGAATTCCAGTTGAGCTATTTCAAATCCTCAAAGATGATGCTGTGAAAGTGCTGCACTCACTATGCCAGAAAATTTGGAAAACTCAGCAGTGGCCACAGGACTGGAAAAGGTCAGTTTTCATTCCAATCCCAAAGAAAGGCAATGCCAAAGAATGCTCAAACTACTGCACAATTGCACTCATCTCACACGCTGGTAAAGTAATGCTCAAAACTCTCCAAGCCAGGCTTCAGCAATATGTGAACCATGAACTTCCTGATGTTCAAGCTGGTTTTAGAAAAGGCAGAGGAACCAGAGATCAAATTGCCAACATCCGCTGGATCATGGAAAAAGCAAGAGAGTTCCAGAAAAACATCTATTTCTGCTTTACTGACTATGCCAAAGCTTTTGACAGTGTGGATCACAGTACACTGTGGAAAATTCTTCAAGAGATGGGAGTACCAGACCACCTGACCTGCCTCTTGAGAAATTTGTATGCAGGTCAGGAAGCAACAGTTAGAACTGGACATGGAACAACAGACTGGTTCCAAATAGGAAAAGGAGTACGTCAAGGCTGTATATTGTCACCCTGCTTATTTAACTTCTGTGCAGAGTACATCATGAGAAACGCTGGACTGGAAGAAGCACAAGCTGGAATCAAGATTGCCGGGAGAAATATCAATAACCTCAGATATGCAGATGACACCACCCTTATGGCAGAAAGTGAAGAGGAACTAACAAGCCTCTTGATGAAAGTGAAAGTGGAGAGGGAAAAGTTGGCTTAAAGCTCAACATTCAGAAAACAAACATCATGGCATCCAGTCCCATCACTTCATGGGAAATAGATGGGGAAACAGTGTCAGACTTTATTTTTCTGGGCTCCAAAATCACTACAGATGGTGACTGCAGCCATGAAATTAAAAGACGCTTACTCCTTGGAAGGAAAGTTATGACCAACCTACTAGATAGCATATTCAAAAGCAGAGACATTACTTAGCCAACAAAGGTTCGTCTAGTCAAGGCTATGGTTTTTCCTGTGGTCATGTATGGATGTGAGAGTTGGACTGTGAAGAAGGCTGAGTGCTGAAGAATTGATGCTTTTGAACTGTGGTGTTGGAGAAGACTCTTGAGAGTCCCTTGGACTGCAAGGAGATCCAACCAGTCCATTCTGAAGGAGATCAGCCCTGGGATTTCTTTGGAAGGAATGATGCTAAAGCTGAAACTCCAGTACTTTGGCCACCTCATGCAAAGAGTTGACTCATTGGAAAAGACTGTGATGCTGGGAGGGATTGGGGGCAAGAGGAGAAGGGGGCTACAGAGGATGAGATGGCTGGATGACATCACTGACTCAATGGATGTGAGTCTGAGTGAACTCCGGGAGTTGGTGATAGACAGGGAGGCCTGGTGTGCTGCGATTCATGGGGTCGCAAAGAGTCGGACACGACTGAGAGACTGAACTGAACTGAACTGAACTGAAGGATTATAAAGGAAACTTTTCCTTGAAAGCTCACAGTGATTGATTGAGACTGAATCAAGTCTTTGATCACTGAGAAGCTGGCAGTTTCTCCATTTAGTATAACAAATATTGGTTGAGGACCAATTGATACACCAAGCTGCTTCAGTCATTCTGAATATTGGGATTCACTGTACTTCTCACAATGTGACAAGTGTAGGCTTGAGATCTCCAACAAGCTAATCAAGAAATCTGAATTTTGATGAGACCAGATGCCAGAATGGCCCTTTCTGTCATTTTTGAAACTGGATCCAACTTCTCAGGAATTTCATTTTCTCCTTCTACACCATCTCTTCTCTTCTTAAGAAGTCACAGAAGTTAAAACAAGGTCTTCCTAACAAAATATTGAAGGCTGATTTTTAAAAATTAATTAACTTATTTTAATTGGAGGCCAGTGTCTTTACAGTATTGTAGTGGTTTTTGCCATACAGTGACATTAATCAGCCATGGATGTACATGTGTTTCCCATCCTGAACCCCCCTCCCACCTCCCTCCCCATCCCATCCCTCAGGGTTGTCCCAGTGCACTGCCTTTGATTGCCCTGTTTCATGCATCAAACTTGGACTGGTGATCTATTTCACATATGGTAATATACATGTTTCAGCGCTATTCTCTCAAATCATCCCACCCTTGCCGTGAAGGCTGATTTTCAAAATCTAAGAATAGCTGAAAACACAGGTGTCTTATCTTTACTTTCCTTAAAGATTTTTAATGGTTCTTTATTCTCCAGACCAGAGAATTAAAGCTCAGATCCTCAGTATGATAGTCAAGGCTATTAACCTGAATAAATCCACCAGGCAATAATCAAGCAGAAAACATTTATCTGGCATAAAAGAAATGCAATTAAGGGGACACAGATTTGGGTAGCAACCCAAACAATGTCTTACTAGGGAGTAAAAGTCAGGGACTTTTAAAAACATAGGGAGGTTCAAGTTACAAAGAATTTTAATTGGAGTTGGAGGCAGAAGTTAGTCTGGGCTAAATATGATTGATTGTGGAAGCTATCAGGAGGGAGAGTTGTACAAAAAAAAAAAAAAAAAGTCTGTTGCTTTGACAAATTGCAGATGCTCTTGCAGAGCCCTTGGGATATTTGTGGTTTGGCCCAGTTCAAAGGACGCATGTTAAGTCCACTTTTTAGTATCCTCCCAGCTCCATTTTAAAACTACTTGACATAAGTGACTCCATTTTATTTCACATTTCACAAGGCCCTTCAGATATGGTCTCAATCTATATTTTTAGTTTTATAATTCTGCAACATCATCCCACCCACCAGAGGTAAAACTGTATGAAGGGTTTAAGCACTAGAATTGAATTTTGCTTTCTTCACTTACAGGTGTAATCTTGAACATGTAATCTTAGGCAAGTTTCTAAGGTTAAGTTCTCCCATCTCTAAAATAAGTATGATAATAGCTAAGTCTCCCCTGTACTTTTTCTTCTATTATCCTTCCTTACTATACTGGGCTTTCTGCCTTTGATACTATACGATAGTAAGAAATATGTATATATATATACTTTATTATACTACATATAATATATTTATATCTTATAATATATATTTTCCTGGAGAACCCCATGGATGGAGGAGCCTGATGGGCTACATTCCACAGGGTCTCACAGAGTCAGACGTGACTGAAGTGAAGCGCTTCTTCAGGCACTCTGTCCATCAGATCCAATTCCTTGAATCTATTTCTCACTTTCACTGTATAATCATAAGGGATTTGATTTAGGTCATACCTGAATGGTCTAGTGGTTTTCCCTACTTTCTTCAATCTAAGTCTGAATTTGACAATAAGGGGTTCATGATCTGAGCCACAGTCAGCTCCCTGTCTTGTTTTTGCTGACTGCATAGAGTTTCTCCATCTTTGGCTGCAAAGAATATAATCAACCTGATTTCAGTGTTGACCATCTGGTGACGTCCATGTGTAGTCTTCTCTTGTGCTATTGGAAGAGGGTGTTTGCTATGACCAGTACATTCTCTTGGCAAAACTCTGTTAGCCTTTGCCCTGCTTCATTCTGTACTCCAAGGCCAAACTTGCCTGTTACTCCAGGTGTCTCTTGACTTCCTACTTTTGCATTCTAGTCCCCTATAATGAAAAGGACATCTTTTTTGGGTGTTGGTTCTAGAATATCTTGTAGGTTTTCATAGAACCGTTCAGCTTCTTCAGCATTACTGGTTGGGGCATAGACTTGGATTACTGTGCTATTGAATGGTTTGCCTTAGAAACAAACAGAGATCATTCTGTAGTTTGTGAAACTGCTCCCAAGAACTGAATTTTGGACTCTTTTGCTGACTATGAGGGCTACTCCATTTTTCCTAAGGGATTCTTGCCCACAGTAGTAGATATAATGGTGATCTGAGTTAAATTCACACATTTTGGTCCATTTTAGTTCACTGATTCCTAAAATGTCGATGTTCACTCTTGCCATCTCCTGTTTGACCATTTCCAATTTACCTCAATTCATGGACCTAACATTCCAGGTTCCTAGGCAATATTGTTCTTTACAGCATCAGACTTTATTTCCATCCATCAGAACATGTGATTAGAGGATTGGCACTTTCAGCTCTGGAGAGTGGAAAGGGGCAGGAGATGTTGAGTTTCATCACCAGTGATTCAATTAATCATTCATCTGTAAGGAAGCCTCTATAAAAAATTCCTGAAGCAGGAGGTTCAGAGACACTCCAGGTTAGTGAGAATGGGGAGGTGCTGGGAGGGTGGTTTATTTGAGGAAGTCATGGAAACTCTGCCCCTCTCCCCACTTCTTATAGCTCTTCCATCTGGTTGTTCCTGAGTTGTATCCTTTTATAATAAACCAGAAATGTCATGAGTAAATTGTTTTCCTGAACCGTGTATGCCAGTGGTCTCCAACATTTTTGGCACCAGGGACTGGTTTCATGGAAGACAATTTTTTCACTGACCAGGGAGTGGGGAGATGGTTTCAGGATGATTAAAGTGTGTTACTTTTATTGTGCACTTTATTTCTATTATTATTACATCAGCCCCACTACCAATCATGAGACATTAGATCCCAGAGATTGGGGACCCCTGCTGTAAGTCATTCTAGCAAATTATTGACCCTGAGGAGAGGGTTGTAGAAACCTCTGGTTTATAGCTGGTGACAACTTGGAACAAAGATTGACATTTGAAGTGGGGTGTGGGGCAGTCTTGTGGGATTGAGCCCTCAACCTGTGGAATCTGATGTATATAGTGTAAGAATTGAGTTGAACTGGAACACACCCAGATTGATTATATTCTTTAAAGCCAAAAATGGAGAAGCTCTATACAGTCAGCAAAAACAAGACTGGGAGCTGACTGTGGCTCAGATCATGAACCCCTTATTGTCAAATTCAGACTTAGATTGAAGAAAGTAGGGAAAACCACTAGACCATTCAGGTATGACCTAAATCAAATCCCTTATGATTATACAGTGAAAGTGAGAAATAGATTCAAGGGATTGCATCTGATGGACAGAGTGCCTGAAGAACCCCTATAGATGGAAGTTCTTGACATTGTCAGGAGGCAGTGATCAAGACCATCCCCCAAAAAAAGAAATACAGAAAGGCAAAATGGCTGTCTGAGGAGGCATTACAAATAGCTGAGAAAAGAAGAGAAGCCAAAGGCAAGGAAAGAGAGGAAGGATAAAAGCATCTGAATGCAGAGTTCCAAAGAATAGCAAGGAGAGATAAGGAAGCCTCTCTCAGTCATCAGTGCAAAGAAATAGAGGAAAACAATAGAGTGAGAAAGACTAGAGATCTCTTCAAGAAAATTAGAGATACCAAGGGAACATTTCATGCAAAGATGGGCTCAATAAAGGACAGAAATAGTATGGACCTAACAGAAGCAGAAGATATTAAGAAGAGGTGGCAAGAATACACAGAAGAACTATACAAAAAAGATCTTCCTGACCCTGATAACCATGATGGTGTGATCCCTCACCTAGAGACAGACATCCTAGAATGTGAAGTGGACCTTAGGAAGCATCACTAAGAACAAAGCTAGTGGAGGTGATAGAATTCCAGTTGAGCTATTTCAAATCCTCAAAGATGATGCTGTGAAAGTGTTGCACTCACTATGCCAGAAAATTTGGAAAACTCAGCAGTGCCCGCAGGACTGGAAAAGTTCAGTTTTCATTCCAATCCCAAAGAAAGGCAATGCCAAAGAATGCTCAAACTACCTCACAATTGCACTCATCTCACATGCTGGTAAAGTAATGCTCAAAATTCTCCAAGCCAGGCTTCAGCAATACGTGAACCATGAACTTCCAGATGTTCAAGCTGGTTTTAGAAAAGGCAGAGGAACCAGAGATCAAATTTTCAACATCCATTGGATCATCAAGAAAGCATGTGAGTTCCAGAAAAATATCTATTTCTGCTTTATTGACTATGCCAAAGCTTTTGACTATATGATCACAGTACACTGTGGAAAATTCTTCAGGACATGGGAATACCAGACCACCTGACCTGCCTCCTGAGAAATCTGTATGCAGGTCAGGAAGCAACAGTTAGAACTGGACATGGAACAACAGACTGGTTCCAAATAGGGAAAGGAGTATGTCAAGGCTGTATACTGTCACCCTGCTTATTTAACTTATATGCAGAGTACATCATATGAAATGCCAGACTGGATGAAGCACAAGCTGGAATCAAGATTGCCAGGAGAAGTATCAAAACCTCGGATATGCAGATGACACCACCCTTATGGCAGAAAGCGAAGAAGAACTAAAGAGCCTCTTGATGAAAGTGAAAAAGGAGAGTGAAAAAGCTGGCTTAAAACTCAACATTCAGAAAACGAAGATCATGGCATCAGTCCCACTACTTCATGGCAAACAGATGGGGAAACAATGTAAACAGTGAGAGACTTTATTTTTTGGGACTCCAAAATCACTGCAGATGATGACTGCAGCCATGAAATTAAAAGACACTTGCTCCTTGGAAGAAAACCTAGACAGCATATTAAAAAGCAGAGACATTACTTTGCCAATAAAGGTCCATCTAGTCAAAGCTATGGTTTTTCCAGTAGTCATGTATAGATGTGAGAGTTGGACCATAAAGAAAGCTGAGTGCCGAAGAATTGATGCTTTTGAATTGTGGTGTTGGAGAAGACTCTTAAGAGTCCCTTGGACTGCAAGGAGCTAAACCAGTCAATGCTAAAGGAAATCAACCCTGAATATTCATGGAAGAACTGATTCTGAAGCTGAAACTCCAATACTCTGGCCACCTGATGGGAAGAACTGACTCACTGGGAAAGACCATGATGCTGGGAAAAATTGAAGGCTGGAGGAAAAGGGGACAGCAGAGGATAAGATGATTTGGTGGTCACCGATTTGATGGGCCTCAGTTTGAGAAAGCTCCAGGAGTTGGTGATGGATAGGAAACCCTGGCACACTTCAGTCTATGGAGTTGCAAAGAGTTGGACATGACTGAGCAACTGAACTGAGCTGAACTGAACTGACAACACATCCAAATGGTATCACTGAATGGCTTAGTATAGAAAAAAACCATTCCTCTGGTGTCAGAAATATAGTGAGTATGCTAGGGATAGTAGAGTACAGAGGAGAAATAGTTTTTCCTTTAAAAACTAATAATGACTAAAATCCCCTGGTAGTGTTTCATGCACTTTGTCATGGGAACCTTGACCCCAGTGACCATGGAGCCCTGACATTTGGAGAGAGAGGGACCCATAGAAAATTTTCTTGGGTGGGTCTGACTCTTAATTATTATGTGAAGTGGTTGGCTGCTTTTCCCTAAGGGTTGGATTATATAGAAAGAAGAGAAATCATCTCATTCTTGAACAAAAGGAAGGCAAAGGGGCATCAGGGAAGGGAAGCAGGGTCCAATGCTGTAAAGAGCAATACTGAATAGGAACCTGGAATGTTAGATCCACGAATCAAGGCAAATTGGAAGTGATCAAACAGGAAATGGCAAGAGTGAATGTTGACATTTTAGGATTCAGTGAACTAAAATGGACTCGAATGGGTGAATTTAACTCAGATGACCATTATATCTACTATTGTGAGCAAGAATCCCTTAGAAGAAATGGAGTAGCCATCATAGTCAACAAAAGAGTCTGAAATGCAGCACTTGGATGCAATCTCAAAAACAACAGAATGATCTCTGTTCGTTTTCAAGGCAAACCATTCAATATCACAGTAATCCAAGTCTATGTCCCAACCAGTAATGATGAAGAAGCTGAAGTTGAATGGTTCTATGAAGACCTACAGACCTTCTAGAACTAACAACCAAAAAAGATGTTCTTTTCATTATAGGGGGCTGGAATGCAAAAGTAGGAAGTCAAGAAACACCTGGAGTAACAGGTAGATTTGACCTTGGAGTACAGAATGAAGCAGAGCAAAAGCTAACAGAGTTCTGTGAAGAGAATGCACTGGTCATAGCAGACACCCTCTTTCAACAACACAAGAGAAGACTCTACACATGGACATCACCAGATGGTCAACACCAAAATCACATTGATTATATTCTTTTAGCCAAAGAATGAGAAGCTCTATACAGTCAGCAAAAACAAGACAGGGAGCTGACTGTGGCTCAGATCATGAACTCCTTATTGCCAAATTCAGACTTAAGTTGAAGAAAGTAGGGAAAACCACTAGACCATTCAGGTATGACCTAAATCAAATCCCTTATGATTATACAGTGAAAGTGAGAAATAGATTTAAGAGACTAGATCTGATAGAGTGCCTGGTGAACTATGGATGGAGGTTCATGACATTGTACAGGAGAGAGGGAGCAAGATGAAGAAATGCAAGAAAAAGAAATGCAAAAAAGCAAAATGGCTGTCTGAGGAGGCCTTTAAAATAGCTGTGAAAAGAAGAGAAGTGAAAAGCAAAGGAAAAAAGGAAAGATATACCCATTTGAATACAGAGTTCCAAAGAATAGCAAGGAGAGATAAGACAGCCTTCCTCAGTGATCAGTTCAAAGAAATAGAGGAAAATAATAGAATATGTTAGATTAGAGATCTCTTTAAGAAAATTAGATATACCAAGGGAACATTTCATGCAAAGATGGGCTCGATAAAGGACAGAAATGGTATGGACCTAACAGAAGCAGAAGATATTAAGAAGAGGTGGCAAGAATACACAGAAAAACTGTACAAAAAAGATCTTCATGACCCAGATAATCACGATGGTGTGATCACTGACCTAGAGCCAGACATCCTGGAATGTGAAGTCAAGTGGGCCGTAGGAAGCATCATTAAGAACAAAGCTAGTGGAGGTGATGGAATTCCAGTTGAGCTATTTCAAATCCTGAAAGATGATGCTGTGAAAGTGCTGCATTCAATATGCCAGCAAATTTGGAAAATTCAGCAGTGACCACAGGACTGGAAAAGGTCCATTTTCATTCCAATCCCTAAAAAAGGCAATGCCAAAGAATGCTCAATCTACCACACAATTGCACTCATTTCACATGCTAGTAAAGTAATGCTCAAAATTCTCCAAGCCAGGCTTCAACAATACATGAACCATGAAATTTCACATGTTCCAGCTGGTTTTAGAAAAGGCAGAAGAACCAGAGATCAAATTGCCAATATCCTCTGGATCATTGAAAAAACAAGAGAGTTCCAGAAAAACATCTATTTCTGCTTTATTGACTATGCCAAAGCCTTTGACTGTGTGGATCACAGTACACTGTGGAAAATTCTTCAAGAGATGGGAATACCAGACCACCTGACCTGCCTCTTGAGAAATCTATATGCAGGTCAGGAAGCAACAGTTAGAACTGGACATGGAAAAACAGAGTGGTTCCAAATAGGAAAATGAGTACATCAAGGCTGTATATTGTCACCATGCTTATTTAACTTATATGCAGAATACATCATGAGAAATGCCAGGCTGGATGAAGCACAAGCTGGAATCAAGATTGATGGGAGAAATATCAATAAACTTAGATATACAGATGACCCCAACCTTATGGCATAAAGTGAAGGTCTAAAGAGCCTCTTGATGAAAGTCAAAGAGGAGAGTGAAAGTTGGCTTTAAGCTCAACATTCAGAAAACAAAGATCATGATATCCAGTCCCATCACTTCATAGCAAATAGATGGGGAAACAGTGGAAACAGTGGCAGACTTTATTTTTTGGGTCTCCAAAATCACTGCAGCTTGTGACTGCAGCCATGAAATAAAAAGAGCTTACTCCTTGGAAGAAAAGTTATAATCAACCTAGACAGCATATTAAAAAGCAGAGACTTTACTTTGCCAACAAAGGTCCGTTTAGTCAAATATCATTTTTCCAGTAGTCAGGTATGGATGTGACAGTTGGACTATAAAGAAAGCTGAGTGCTGAAGAATTGATGCTATTGAACTGTGGTGTTAGACAAGACTCTTGGGATTTCCTTGGACTGCAAGGAGATCCAACCAGTCCATCATAAAGGAGATCAGTCCTGGGTGTTCATTGGAAGGACTGATGCTGAAGCTGAAACTCCAATACTTTGGCCACCTCATGTGAAGAGTTGACTCATTGGAAAAGACCTGATGCTGGGAAAGATTGAAGCCAGGAGGAGAAGGGGAAGATAGAGGATGAGATGGTTGGATGGCAACACCAACTCAATGGACATGAGTTTGAGTAAACTCCGGGAGTTGGTGATGGACAGGGAGGCCTGGTGTGCAGCAGTCCATGGGGTTGCAAAGAGTCAGACACTACTGAGCAACTGAACTGAACTGAACTGAAAGGAGAATCATAGACTGTAGGAGCTGGTTCTGACATTGGAAGTTCTTCCAGACTGAACATAAGAAAAGTGAACATTTGTGTAAATAAGTTCAATTATATCATTTTTTTTTAGGTTCTGCATATAAGCGATATCATGCTATATTTCTCTGGCTTATTTCCCTCAGTATGGCAGTCTCCAGATCCATCCATGTTGCTACAATGGCATTATTTCATTCTTTTTTATGGCTAATATTCCACTGTATATATATATATACCACATCTTCTTTATCCATCCTCTACTGATGGACTTTTGGGTAGCTTCCATGTCTTGGCTATTGTAAACAGTTCTGAACATTGGAGTGCTTGTATCCTTTCAGACCACTTTGTTCTCCGGTTATATGCTCAGTAGTGGGATTGCAGGATCATATGGTGGCACTATTTTAGTTTTTTAAGGAACCTCCATACCATTCTCCATAGTGACTGTACCAATTTACCTTCCCACCAACAGTGCAACTGAACTGATTTGCAAAACAGAAACAGACTCACAGACTCACAGACTTAGAGAACAAACTGAATACTATCAGGGGGAAGGATTGGGGGAAGGGATAGTTAGGGAGTTTGAGACTGACACGTACATTCTTTATATTTAAGATGGGTGACTAATAAGGCCCTACTGTAGAGCTCAGGGAACTCTGATCAAAGTTACGTGGCAGCCTGGATGGGAGAGGAGTTTGGGGGAGAATGGATACATGTATATGTGTGGCTGAGTAGCTGTGCTGTGCACCTGGAACTATCACAGCAGTGTTAATCATCTATACTCCAATACAAAATAAAAAGTTAAAAAAAGAAAAGTGAACAAAATCATTTTAGTGCAAGATCTGAAATGGGAACAACCATAGCTGCATACCACACATCCAGTGCTTGGGATGGGATTTTCCAATGTGTGTTTTTTCCCACACCGCCAAGCAGTTCACTCAGTTCTTCATGGACCCTGACAGGGTGTCCCACAGATTAACTCAGTTCTGACACTTATCTGGAGTTAGCATTAGATGCTACAGGTGAAGGGCTCAGTCCCACAAGATTGCTCCACTTAGACAACAATCACAAGTCAAGGTTGTTACCTGTGTTTCTGACCAGGCAGCTATAAATCAGAGGTTCCCAAGATCCCATCTGGGTTTGAGTAATTTTCTAGAGAGGCTCAGTGAACTCAGGGAGCCAATTTACTCACTAGATTACTGGTTTATTACAAAAAATATTGAAGAATATGAATGAATAGCCAGATAAAGAGATACATGGTGTGAGATTGTGAATGCAGGAGCTTCTGCCCCCATGGAGTCTGGGTCTGACATGTGAATGCATTCTACTTCACCAAGCTGCAAACTCTGAACCCTTTAGGATTTTTTATGGAGGCTCCATTCTACAGATATAATTGATTGTCTCTGATCATTAGTAATTGATTCACTCTCCATTGGAAGTCAGGAGTGGAACTGAAAGTTCCAGTCCTCTGATCACATGTTTGAGTCCCCTTGGCAACCATCCTTCCAACTTGAGGGGATTTCCAAAAGCCATCTCATTAACAGAAACTCAGCTGTGACTGAAACGGGTTTGTTATGAATAATGAGACACTCATTTCACCTTTAAGACTCTGAAGCAATTTCAAGACAAAACAAACAAACAAATATTATAACAAAAGATGCTTTCATTGCTCCTACTGCTAAGGAAATCCCAAGGGTTTTGGGAGCTGTGAGTCAGGAACCATGGCTGAAGAGGGAAAAATATATTTATTATAAATCACAGGCTACTGTACGACTATTATCATTTTCTTTGTGTTCTATGACCTTAAAAAGTTGGCAAGCATTCATTTAAATATGATTTGTAAATCTGGCAGTTCAAGTTATGAGAAGACTTAATTCCTCTTAAATATTTCAATGCTGTTTATAGGCTTAATAAAATACTCTGATACCTTCCAGTTAAACTAATTATTCAGTGTGGTAGGCTGAATAACAGTCTCTCAAAGATGCCCCACATTCTAATCCCTGGAATTAGGGAACATCTGATTTTACATGGCAGAGACTTTGTAAACTTTTTATTTTATATTGGCTTATAGACGATTAACAATGTTGTAAGTTTCAGATGCACCGCAGAGGGATTCAGCCATGCATATACATGTATCCATTCTCCCTCAAACTCCCCTCCCCTCCAGGCTGCCACATGACATTGAGCAGACTCCCCTGTGCTACACAGTAGGTCCTTGTTGGTTATCCATTTTAAATATAGTAGTGTCTACATGTCCATCCCAAACTCCCAATCTGTCCTTTCCCCCTATCCTTCTCCACTGGTAACCATAAATTCTGTAAATCTGTGAGCCTATTTCTGTTTTGTAAATAAGTTCATTTGTACCATTTCCTTTTATTAATAGATTTATTAATAGATTCTGCATGTAAGCAATATTTCTTGGCAAAGAGATTTTGAAGATGCAATAAAGGTTATGGGCCTTTTAAATTTATTTTTAAAGCTTTTTTTAAAAATTTCATTTCTTATAAATTTTTTGTTGCACTGCATGGCATATGAGATCTTAGTTTCCTGACAAGCTTGTGCTGTGCTCAGTCACTCAGATGTGTCCGACTCTTTGCAGTCTCATGGACGGTAGCCTGCCAGGCTCCTCTGTCCATGGAATTCCCAAGGGGAGAGTACTGGAGCGAGTTGCCATTTCCTCCTCCAGGGAATCATCTTCCTGACCCTGGGATGGGACCTGTGTTTCTTGCATCTCCTGCATTGGCAGGCAGTTTCTGTACCATGAGCCAGTGGGGAAGTCCTGGGATCACCTTACAATGGGAAAGTTATCTTCGATATCTGGGTGGGCCCAATCGAATCCCTGGACCCCTTGTAGACAGAGAAATCTCCGGTTCGAACTGGAGCGATGCAGCAGAGGTGTGTGGAGTTTTGACATAACTTCAAATCCACTTGTTTATGATAAAGTTGTTAAGAATGAATTTCCTTTCAATAATGAAATTATATTTTGATATAAAAGTGATACTGGGAGTCAGGATGTCATCATCCACACCTGTGTTTGTCACTAAGCCCTCAGTTCCTCAGAGTCCCTGCTGGGAGATTATTGATAAGAACATATGAAGAAGCAGCTGTGATGAGGGGACACAGACCTTAAAAACTGAGTTTGTGAGGACTCTCGGAGAGTGTTCCATCTGGGCAAGGCTACCCTTTACTGATCTAAATAGCTTTCTGGAGATCTTGGGCATTAGCTCCTGACATAGCAATGGTTAACACCATACAGTGACTGGAAAAGAATACCATGCCTGTCAACCCAGCCCTGTTATTACCTAGCAACATGCTCTAGCAACAAGGGAGTTTTACCTTTGTATACTCTTAGTGGGCTGAGCTATCTTTTCCTAGTACCAAATCATACTAGAGTACACCTCAACCAAGTATGACCTTTATTCCTTTCATGTCCCCTTGCCTGGCACAACAGGATGATTAATAAGTCATTGATTTGGAGAATGTTATTTCTTTCTTGGCTTATTAAGAGACATTATCCCGTATGCCATTGGCTTTTGTGAAATTAGCCCACCGCAGCATACAGCTGAATGCTGGCAACAACCTGACTGAGCCTAAAGCCAGTTGTTCCTCAGTGTCTCCACCGCTGACACTTTTATTTCAGCAGAGTGACACCAGTGTGGGTCTTCTGACCTACATGACTGTGAGACAACAGATTTCTGTTCTTCAAGTCTGTAATTTGTTGAGACAGCAGTGGAAGGCTAACATACTCAAAACTTAAAAAAAAATTAAATCCCAAGGTTAAAACAACACCAAATTCACATCTGTATTATAAGCTACTTTAAAATTGAACAAATTAATTCCATGAATTTGACTCATTTCATTATCTCAGTGATTGATTCTAAATCTTTTAGGATGCTTGTGTACTAACCCTGAGAGTCTTTGCTGTTTAGAACCAACAACAACTGTCTTCCCAAGTCAATGTGGAGCAAACTTCTCAGTTGGATGAAGTTGTAGGGACCAGAGATTTTGATCTATTCATTAGATTTGAAGTTATAAACCCTTAGAACATTTTCCCCACAGCCCAACTGTCTAGTCTGAACTCCTTTCATTCGCCTTGGGGCATCTGGGGACGCCAAGTCCATGTCCTGTAAATAGGATTGATTTCACAATTGGTGTCCTCAAAATTCAAGATAAGCTCTTGCCTAATGAACCTTTGTTTGTGGATCAGAGCTGGTGAAATACAATGACTAGTCCAATTATTGCACTACTTAATTTCATTCAATCAATCTCTCTATTGCTCCATCCTGAGTTCTTTACCAGTTCTCTCTCATGCAGGACCATAGGACTTGTATTTCAATGATGTCTAATTGGATTTTGGTGTCTGTCAAGGCTGCGACACTGTGCAGTTAAAGTTGTGTTAGTGACATAAATCATCACACTTACACATTGACACTGCTCCCTAGCCTTCAACAATCATTATGATTTGTGAGTTTTTAAAAAATAAATTATTTGGCTGCACCAGGTCTTGGTTATTCCATGTACGATCTAGTTCCCCAACCAGGGTTTGAACCCAGACCTCCTGCATTGAGATTATGGAGCCTTAGCCACTGGACCACCAGGGAAGTCTCAGTTTATGACTTTTAAATATAGTCATCTAACACTGATGCACAGAAGAAAATTTGACATTTCACAAGAAAATTTTGATAGTATAAGAATATACTTGTCTTATTTTCTTAATATAAGAAGTATTTTACATTTTGAAAAATAAAATTTAAATATAAATTCACCTGGAACATCTAAGTTTTTGTTTTAAAAAGAGGTAAACTTGGGGATCTTTCTAAAAAAAAACTTATTGTGTTGGCCAAAATTTCGTTCAGGTTTTTCGGCAACATCTTATGGAAAAATCCAAATGAACCTTTTGGCCAACCCAATACACTCAATAAGAATTAATCTGGCCCTGGTTGAAATACTACTGCTCAGTGGCATAGCAAATACAGTAGAATTAGAAGAAAACATCACAGCACACAAATAGTTTAAGACATATATATATATAACATGTACAAAACAACCAGAGCATATGTAAATATTTTAGAAACGATTTTAGAAACTATATCTAGATGTGAAAGGAAAACCAAAGAAGTGAGAATCTGTGCCAAAGACAATTAGTTAAGGGAAAGTAGGACATCTTGGGGATGTATGAAGGATTTAATGCATATAAAATGACATAGGAAAAGAGGAAGGACATACTAGATTTTTCTAGAAATACGCACATTTACTAATGATATTTTGTATTTCAGAATCTCCTATTATTTTTACCAACCGTAGGTCTTGAAAAATGTGTCATGCTGTTCAGAACAGTTATGATTCACCCAGCTCTCACATCTTCAATCTTCTTGTCAAAATGTCAATACTCAGAATAAATTATGAGTATATGCTAATGTGGTTAATAAATACATGAGGTACACAGGTGCACACAGTGAAAGCAAAAAGAGGTCTGCAAGAGAAAGGCAAGAGGAATACAAAGGAGCAACTTGATAAATATTATCTGAAATTCCTCAGTTTTGCTAAAGATTTCCTGCCAGGAACCTAACATTTGGGAGAAAGAACCTTTAGAGAAGCAAAAAAGTCCTTAAACCCACATAATAGAAAAAGGGTACCCCAAAGGACAATAGCAATCCCATCTTCCACGAAATCAGATAACAATTATTAGAAGTGCCAAATCAATCCAGATGTGCTTTCAAAAATGGCTTAAAATGATTAATTTGAATACAAAATTTTAGGTAAATTGGCCATTGGTCAATTCGGTCACGAGACATTTTATGTTTAATGGATGTGTTACCACTCCAGACAGGTAGATGAGCATGAGTGAGCCTCAGGAGAAAGGCAGTGCTCTCAGGGCCCTGGCTATAAACTAAGATAATTGACAATGGGGTTCTGAGAAGTGAGAGGAAAACATGCACAGGTGTGTGTGTGTTTTGGAATTGATTGATAAAGTGTGTGTTAGTTGCTCAATTGTGTCCTACTCTTTGTGACACCATGGACTGTAGCCCGCCAGGCTCCTCTGTCCATGGAATTCTCCAGGCAAGAATACTGGAGTGGGTAGCCATTCCCTTCTCCAGGGTGTCTTCGCAGCCCAAAGGACTTGTCCAAAAGGATGACAATGGAAACAGAATTGGCTTGGTCTTTCTTGATTCAAAGTCACAAGTAAACCATAATGGAAAAGAACATAAAAAAGAATGTCTATATGTATATCACTGAGTCACTTTGCTGTACAGTGGAAATTAGCACTGTAAATCAGCCATACTTCAATAAAAAAATAAAAAGATAAAGTTGTAGTAATGCTGTGGGGAGTGTCCTGAAAGACTTCAAGGGCATGATATGAAGTATCCTGTTTGGAGATTGTTATAAATTACGCTCATATAAAGAAGCACCTGCCATGTGGGGATTGCTGCGCTGTCTGTACGCATTGATACAGGCTCAGCACTTTTCAAAATGAGGGTCTCCTGCATTGCAGGCAGATTCTTTACTGTCTGAGCCACCAGTGAGTCCCAAATCAAATAAGCACTTTTTTTTCTTGACACTTAAAATATACTTTAAAAAAGGTACAAATAATACATGCTAAGTAAGAAAAAATTTAAAAATTGAAGGGGCTTGAAGAACAGAATAAATACCATGTTATGACATCTCCAGAGGTGCCTGCTTTAGTTTTCATCCTTCCAGTTTTCTTATTGGCTTTCTCACTTCAAAATTCTGAAAATATTTACCTAAATGTTTTAAATAATTGTTCATGTTTATTTAACTTTTCATAATTGACTCTTCAGTTCCTTGGAATTCATTGCAGTGAGTTGTAAAATAAAGATCTGTATTTTCAAAAGAGGTAACTCATAATAAAGGTCTATTTATTTAGCAGCTCATCTTTATGCTACTAATCTGAAATTCATCTTTATCATGGACTAAAGTCTTCTATTTCCAGGTTTTCTTTCCGTTTTTCTTGTTTTCTTGCTGTTTTCTGGTTTTCTTTGCTATTTCTTTGATTTATTTGTTTATTCTGATGCCAGAAACTCATTTTGCTTTAATTATCATTGATATAAAACATGTTCCCACATCTCCTAGTGCAAGTTCTCTTTCATTGTTCTTTTTTTCTCCCTGATGTTTTCTAGGTTATTCTTTCCCATCTCTATTTCTAAATTACTTTAAAATCCCATTGAGAACTTAATTAGAATTGCATCAAATGTATAAACTAATTTAGAAAGTATTCTTATAGTTTAAGTGCTGAATCCTCCAATGCAGGGAGATGATCCTTCTTTCTGCCTCCTCTTTTATTTTCTTTACCTGAAGCATATTCCTTGTTCAATCTGCTCTTAGTTATTTCATATTTATTACTGCTGTTGTAAATGACTTCTTTGTATTTTCCAACAGATAGACATTATATTGGAAAAAGTTTTTGTGAGTGTAGTTTGTAAATGCAAGCTATTCAAATTTTGTTTTCCTTTTCTAGATTTCCAGAAGATTTTTCTGAAGTTCTGATTTAACAGTATTGTCATTTACAGCTAATGATAGTTCAGTTCATTCATTCAGTCATGTGCAACTCTTTGCAACCTCATGAACTATAGCACACCAGGCTTCCCTGTCCATCACGAACTCCTGGAGCTTGCTCAAACTGAAATCCATCAAGTTGGTGATGCCATCCAACCATCTCATCCTGTGTCATCCCCTTCTCCTTCTGCCTTCAATCTTTCCCAGCATTAGGGTTTTTTCCTAAGGAGTCAATTCTTCGCATCAGGTGGCCAAAGTATTGGAGCTTCAACTTCAGCATCAGTCCTCCTAATGAATATTCAGAATTGAATTCCTTTTGGATTGACTGGCTTGATCTCCTTGTAGTCCAATGGACTCTCAAGAGTCTTCTCCAACATCACAATTTAAAAGCATCAGTTCTTTGGTGCTCAGCCTTCTTTATGGTCCAGTTCTCACATCCATGACTACTGGAAAAACTGTAGCTTTGACTAGATGGACTTTTGTTGGCAAAGTAATGTCTCTGCTTTTTAATATGCTGTCCATGTTGGTCATAGCTTTTCTTCCAAGGAAGAAGTGTCTTTTAATTTCATGGCTGCAGTCACCATCTGAAGTGGTTTTGAAACCCCCAAAAATAAAGTCTGTCACCTTCTATCAAAGAGTTTTTCCTCTTATATATTCATCTCCTCACTGTAAAGTGTAGAATTTCCAGAACAATGATAAATAATAGAGATTGTAATGCTATTGTTGGGGCCTCCATGGTGGCTCAATGGTAAAGAATCCAACTGCTAATGCAGGAGACACAGGAGACGTGAGTTTGATCCCTGGGTTGGGAAGATCACCTGGAGAAGAAAATGGTAACTAACTCCAGTATTCTTGCCTGGAGAATCCCACAGACAGAGGAGCCTGGTGGGCTACAG
Organism: Bos indicus x Bos taurus; assembly: GCF_003369695.1. NCBI lineage: Eukaryota > Metazoa > Chordata > Mammalia > Artiodactyla > Bovidae > Bos > Bos indicus x Bos taurus. The sequence goes on along the minus strand of NC_040083.1, from coordinate 74,205,787 downwards.
TGCATGCGGTCACACAGAGTCAGATACGACTGAACTGACTTTGCATGCACAAGCAGTCATGTACCTACCACCTTAATCAAGATATAGAACACTTATATGAGATATGCATTTTTATAATAAGCATTTTTGAGACTTCCTTAGTGGTCCAGTGGTTAAAAGTTTGCCTTCCAATGCAGGGGGTAGGGATTCAAACACCTGGTTGAGGAACTAAGATCCTGCATGCCTCGTGGCCAAAACAAAAGAAAACAGATCTTTTTGACCCAGGGATGGAATCCATGTTTCCTGCGTCTCTGTCTCTGCGTTGTCAAGTGAGCTCTTTACCACTGCACCACCTGGAAAGCCATGTACATGTCTGTCTGACTCATGTTGCTGTACAGTGGAAACTAACGCAAGATTGTAAAGCAACTATACTCCATTAAAATTAATTTTTTAAAAAGATGACTGATCTCATGTGTTTAGCTTTCTTCCTTAGAGTCTCTTACCTTGTTCCTCTCAAATGTCCTTAGGTCACCAAATGGTCTTCCCTCGTAACCCAGGAAATGACTTAATAGCTTGAGTATACCTTATCTGTATACCTAGACAGCATATTAAAAAGCAGAGACTTTGCCAAAAAAGGTGCATCTAGTCAAGGCTATGGTTTTTCCAGTAGTCATGTATGGATGTGAGAGTTGAAATATAAAGAAAGCTGTGCGCTGAAGAATTGATGCTTTTGAACTGTCGTATTGGAGAAGACTCTTGAGAGTCCCTTGGACTGCAAAGAGATCCAACCAGTCCATTCTGGTTGGATCAGGAAATCAGTCCTAAATAGTCATTGGAAGGACTGATGTTGAAGCTGAAACTCCAATACTTTGGCCACCTGATGCGAAGAGCTGACTCATTTGAAAAGACCCTGATGCTGGGAAAGATCCAAGGCAGGAGGAGAAGGAGATGACAGAGGATGAGATGGTTGGATGGCATCACTGACTTGATGGACATGAGTTTGAGTGGACTCTGGGAGTTGGGGATGGACAGGGAGGCCTGGCGTGCTGAAGTCCATGGGGTTGCAAAGATTCGGACACGACTGAGTGACTGAACTGAACTGATACCATATCTGTGCTCTCAAACAGGAGAAGAATCTTTCTCATTAAAATACAATTCCTTTGCTTGGTACCTATTACCAGATCATTTAGGATTCCAAATGTAAGTTTCAGTCTAAGGTGCAACTTTACTCAGAGCTTATAGGCAGCATAGTGATGACTGACAGTCAATGAAGTCCCATATGATATGTATATACACATTTTCTTGTTCTGACCTAGTTTTCCTGCCCTTCCTACTTCAGAAAACTCTGAGGACTCAACTAGTGAACCTTGTTGAGAACATATAAGTAGCTGCACTTATACAAAAGTCGTCTCTGTCTGATACACCTGGAGAAGTAACAGGGAAGTTCTCGCATCCCAGACCCTGGAAGAGCAGTGGTTAACAGCAAGTGGAATGATGCTAGGCACGTTGCTTAACCCCTCTTTTACTTCAGTTTCCACATCTGTAATATGCAATAATATAAATAGTATCTACATCATTGGCTTGTTGAATGGAATAAAGAGATAATATGTGAGAAAGTGAAAAACGGTGCTGTCAGCTGGTGGCTAGGCTGTGATGGTCCCAGTGGAACATAAACTCACTCACAGAAGACAAGCAATGCTCAGACAAAGCCACCCAAGGTCTATGGTTGAAACAAGCCAAGATGAAGTCACGCAACCATGCAATGACTGAACATCCCCCTCTTCATATGTGTACAGTGACGACTTCTCTGTTTCTTTTTTATCCTTATTTTTATTTATTTGTTTGTTTGTTCATTTGCCTATGCTGGGTCTTTGTTGCTGCATGGGCTTTTCTCTAGTTGCAGCAAGTGGGGGCTTCTGTCTTGCTGCAGCATGCGGGCTTCTCATCGCAGTGGCTTCTCTGATTTTGGAGCACAGGCCTCAGGGCACTTGGGCTTCAGTCGTTGTGGCACATGGGCTCAGTATTTGCTACTACCAGGCTTAAGAGCACAGGCTCAATAGCTGTGGCACACAGGCTTAGTTGCTCCTCAGCTTATGGGATCTTCCTGGACCAGGGATCAAACCCACGTCTCCCTCATTGGCAGGTGGATTCTTTACCACTGGACCACCAGGGAAGCTGTCTGTTTCCTAAAGTAAAAATCTTCCTTGCTATTTGAGCTGAAAATGTGCTCAAAAATACTTATTCTTGCTTTGACTCAGAGCTTCCTAAAGCGCTATGAAATGTGTGTTCCTGTTACTTCTTCATCAGTGATTACTGTCTCTAATCCTCTTTCCTGCAAGATAACAACCATTAAGACACCCCATCACCAAATTGTTCCCACTTGTAGATAAATCCATTCCAGAACTGGCTCCCTCACTACCTTCAACCCCCCTGAAGATCAGCCAGAATAGATCCAAGTCTGCAAGAAGCTCCCACTTGCTCCCTCTTACTGAGGTGTCCCACAGTTCTTCTGCAGTGTATTTTCTCTTGCTGGAGCAAGCTGGACAAATGTAACTTTCCTCCAATGAGTAAATTTGTGCATGTTGTATAGTGCCCTTTTGTCTACTCAGAGTCTGCTTTATTTCTTATAACACATTTAATTTGGCAGACTCCTGTTGTCTGACATCCAGACCCTCTATCTCATTAAGTTTCACAATTCCCAATAAAGCTACTTGGAGAATTTCCATAGTAGGCCAAAGAGACTTCTGGTTCTAAACAGTGCCTGGCTAACAGCCTTCATGTGGTGTTTTCCAACTCCTCATTGACAGCCCACAAAGTCATAGAAAAGCCAGCTACCAACTGAGACTGGCAACTCAACTCCATAATCTCAGAAGAAGTGACACTAATTATAAAGCATATGGAGCAGGACTGAGAATAACCCAACATGCTTTAACTCACAAGGCACCCAGGATTGGCTCACAAATTGGATGACCTCTGAAACACAGAGATGAAGATGATCTGTGGCCCTGGCTCACAGACCCATGCTCAGACCAACTAAAATATAGAGAAAATGTTCTTTACCCCATGTGTGCTTCTCTAGGAGTTACCAAGAGTTTTGTTTCTCATCTCTGCCTGTCCCAATCTACCATCTTTCTACATTCAGGTAAAGATGGAAAATCCCAGAAACCATTGGAGAGGACTAGGGGAAGATGTGAGGAAATAGTAAGTGAGGCAAGAGACTGGGAATGATGCATCCACCACAGGTGAGGAGTGAGAAGGAGCAGTGCATTCTGGGAGTTGTACTTTCTGTGTATTACATCAACTTGATGCAAAGAGCTGACTCATTGGAAAAGACCCTAGTGCTGGGAAAGGTTGAAGGCAAAAGGAGAAGAGGGTGGCATAGGATGAGATGGTTAGACAGCGTCACTGACTCTGTGGACATGAATCTGAGCAAACTCTGGGAGATAGTAAAAGACAGAGGAGCCTGATGTACTGCAGTCCACGGGGTGGCAAAGAGTCGGACAAGACTTAGCTACTGAGCAACAACAGCAGTGTTGCATCAGCAGTAAGTAAGAAAATCCATCAGACACAGGCAGAAAATGCTGGAACTTTATTTCTACTTCGTTTAAAAATTTAAAAAGAAATTAAGCTATTCAATAACAATCCATTAATGTTGGTCCATTAATTGTAACAAATGTACCATACAAGTGCGGAGAAGGCGATGGCACCCCACTCCAGTACTCTTGCCTGGAAAATCCCATGGACGGAGGAGCCAGGTAGGCTGCAGTCCATGGGGTCGCAAAGAGTTGGACACGACTGAGCGACTTCACTTTCCCTTTCACTTTCCTGCATTGGAGAAGGAAATGGCTACCCACTCCAATGTTCTTGCCTGGAGAATCCGAGGGATGGGGGAGCCTGGTGGGCTGCCGTCTATGGGATCGCACAGAGTCGTTCACGACTGAAGTGACTTAGCAGCAGCAGCAGGAGCAGCCATACAAGTGTATGATGTTAAGAATAGAGGAAACCATGTGTGGCGTATGAGAATTCTGAGAATTCTCTATTTTATCTTCTCAACTTTTCTTTAAATCTAAACTATCTAAAATTATCATAAAGATAAAATCTATTAAGATATTTGAAAATAAAGATTTATTAATATTTACTGTATAATGGCATGCATTGCCCTAATTTGTGGTATATGTCAGATGGTTCTTGTAACCTCCATAAATAAGACAAAAGCAGGAATTTTATAGCACAGGGGATTCATGGAGGTATATTAACTAGGTCATTCATTTCCAGTATCTGACAACATTGTGGTTTACACATGCCTAATTAAGTCACAATAAACTGTGGAAAATTTTGAAAGAGATGGGAATACCAGACCACCTGACCTGCCTCTTGAGAAACCTATATGCAGGTCAGGAAGCAACAGTTAGTACTGGACATGGAACAACAGACTGGTTCCAAATAGGAAAAGGAGTATGTCAAGGCTGTATATTGTCACCCTGGTTATTTAACTCATATGCAGGGTACATGATGAGAAACACTGGGCTGGAAGAAACACAAGCTGGAATCAAGATTGTCGGGAGAAATATCAATAACCTCAGATATGCAGATGACACCACCCTTATGGCAGAAACTGAAGAGGAACTCAAAAGCCTCTTGATGAAAGTGAAAGAGGAGAGTGAAAAAGTTGGCTTAAAGCTCAACATTCAGAAAACGAAGATCATGGCCTCTGATCCCATCACTTCATGGGAAATAGATGGGGAAACAGTGGAAACAGTGCCAGACTTTATTTTTTTGGGCTCCCAAATCACTGCAGATGGTGACTGCAGCCATGAAATTAAAAGACGTTTACTCCTTGGAAGGAAAATTATGACCAACCTAGATAGCATATTCAAAAGCAGAGACATTATCTTGCCAACAAAGGTCTGGCTAGTCAAGGCTATGGTTTTTCCTGTGGTCATGTATGGATGTGAGAGTTGGACTGTGAAGAAGGCTGAGCGCCGAAGAATTGATGCTTTTGAACTGTGGTGTTGGAGAAGACTCTTGAGAGTCCCTTGGACTGCAAGGAGATCCAACCAGTCCATTCTGAAGGAGATCAGCCCTGGGATTTCTTTGGAAGGAATGACGCTAAAGCTGAAACTCCAGTACTTTGGCCACCTCATGCAAAGTGTTGACTCATTGGAAAAGACTCTGATGCTGAGAGCGATTGGGGGCAGGAGGAGAAGGGGACAACAGAGGATGAGATGGCTGGATGGCATCACTGACTCGATGGACGTGAGTCTGAGTGAACTCCGGGAGTTGGTGATGGACAGGGAGGCCTGGCGTGCTGCGATTCATGGGATTGCAAAGACTCGGACACGACTGAGTGACTGAACTGAACTGAACTGAATTAAGTGGATATGTTGTTGATGACATCAGGTTTTATGTAAGCCAATCTTCCCAAGATGATGGGTTTAAAATATTCCTGCAAAGAAAATGTGAATTACATGTAGTAGTAGTAATGTTAGCACAGGTGAGTAACAAAATGGCAGAACTGACTCTGCTCTTATTCCTGGTTTGGCTTTATTTTTCTTAAAGTCACATGACTAAAAACAGTGACCCTCAGGAAGACTATTTAAAATACTATCAATGATAAACTTTGTTCATTATCACCTATATCATTTCTAGTGATGAATTTTGTTCTATTCAGGCAAGAATACTGGTATAGGTTGCCATGCCCTCTTCCAGGGGATCTTCCCAACCCAGGGATTGAACCCAGGTCTCCCACACTGCAGGCATTTTCTTTACTGTCTGAGCCACCAAGGAAGCCCATTATGCCCTTCAGTTCAGTTCAGTTGCTCAGTCGTGTCCAACTCTTTGCGACCCCATGAATCACAGGACGCCAGGCCTCCCTGTCCATCACCAACTCCTGGAGTTCACTCAGACTCACGTCCATTGGGTCAGTGGTGCCATCCAGCCATCTCATCCTCTGTCGTCCTCTTCTCTTCCTGCCCCCAATCCCTCCCAGCATCACAGTCTTTTCCAATGAGTCAACTCTTCTCATGAGGTGGCCAAAGTACTGGAGTTTCAGCTTTAGCATCATTCCTTCCAAAGAAATCCCAGGGCTGATCTCCTTCAGAATGGACTGGTTGGATCTCCTTGCAGTCCAAGGGACTCTCAAGAGTCTTCTCCAACACCACAGTTCAAAAGCATCAATTCTTCGGCGCTCAGCCTTCTTCACAGTCCAACTCTCACATCCATACATGACCACAGGAAAAACCATAGCCTTGACTAGCCAGACCTTTGTTGGCAAAGTAATGTCTCTGCTTTTCAATATGCTCTCTAGGTTGGCCATAACTTTCCTTCCAAGGAGTAAGCATCTTTTAATTTCATGGCTGCAGTCACCATCTGCAATGATTTTGGAGTCCAAAAAAATAAAGTCTGACACTGTTTCCACTGTTTCCCCATCTATTTCCCATGAAGTGATGGGACCGGATGTCATGATTTTCGTTTTCTGAATGTTGAGCTTTAAGCCAACTTTTCACTCTCCACTTTTACTTTCATCAAGAGGCTTTTGAGTTCCTCTTCAGTTTCTGCCATAAGGGTGGTGTCATCTGCATATCTGAGGTTATTGATATTTCTCCCGGCAATCTTGATTCCAGCTTGTGTTTCTTCCAGTCCAGCGTTTCTCATGATGTACTCTGAATATAAGTTAAATAAGCATAAAGTTAAATTATAAAGGCATAAGTTAAATTATGCCTTTAGTATTAGCTAATTAATATGAAACTATCATTATCAAGACATTTATGGATAAAAAATGTTTGTTAATCACAGATATGAAGACAAGCCTTTCCAACTTTTTCAGTGATGTTTAAAGTCATATAATATTCAATCTGAGACATCACAGAACTACACTAAGCTTCTAGATATTTAGCATCCTCTTCTGAGGTTTTTTGATGTTAATAAAAGCAAAAATCATATGATGTTTTTCCTGAAATAGTAAAATAGCTAAAATATTAATTGAAAAATAACTGAGACAGTAAAATACACCCATTTCACTGAAGACACTGGTGTAAACCACGTGAAGGAATATTACCAAAGATTTGAAGAAATGAGTATGAAAACAAATCACACATTTTAGGAACTTATATTGTCATTAATCATAGAATGTTCTATATTCTGTTTTAGTAATGAAAGTCATGAAATATTTCTTTCATTAGGAATATTTGAAGGATGATATAACTTCAGGATTAAGTAACTTTTTAACAAATATAATGTTTTATGGGGAAATTATACAAGTGTTACCACTGATGGAGTGACTATTGGAAGCTTGGTCAAGAGACAGTTCCAAGTGAAGTATACAAAGATGGCCTCTCCCTGGTAAATTAATCCACTATGTTGTTGATAGGCAAGCTTTTGTGGCAAAGAAGTTATGTTGTAAATAAATACACAAGAGGCTATAGTTCTTCCATGTCTTTCATATATATATATATATATATATATATATATATATATATATATAACAGAATGTCATTTTTTTAGAAAAAAAAATTTTTAGTGGTACTACCACATGGTCCAGCAATTCCACTTCTGGGCATATATCTGAAAGAAAATGTTAAACTAAGTGAGATGTCAGTTACAAAAAGACAAATCCTGTATGAGTCTGTGAGGTACCCAGAGTAGCAATATTTACAGAAACAGAAGGGAGAATGGTCGTTATAATGGCGCAGGAAGAGAGCAGGTTCTGTTTCGTGGGAACAATGCTTCAGTTCGGGAAGATGAAAAAGCTCTGAAGGTTTTAGTGACTTGAAGTGTGATGTTGAAAATCTTCCTAACCATACAGTTGTTGCTGATCATAAAAGGTAAAGTACATCAAAGAGTTGCTGCACGTGGAAGTGGCCCAGTTGTTTTTCTGCTCCGAATACACTTGTGCTGATCTTATCTGAGTTCTGATTTGGTAGATCTTTCTGAAGGAATTAAGTCTGTCCCAAAGGTAAAGTTGACGTTTGGAAAGCATGGAGCTGTAGCTAGAATCTCTTTAAAAGAAGCTAGTGGTACAGTGGGCTTCCCAGGTGGCACTAGTGGTAAAGAACCCACCTGCCAATGCGGGAGACGTAACGAGATGTGGGTTTGATCCCTGGGTTGGAAAGACCCCCTGGAGGAGGACACAGCCACCCACTCCACTATTCTTGCATAGGAAATCTCATGGATAGAGTGACCTGGTGGGCTACAGTCCATGGGGTGGCAAAAGGTTGAACATGGCTGAACAGCACAGCACACAGCACAGTGGTACAGAGAGTACATTTTGAAAGATATATCCAATGGTTATCTCTGGGTGGTAGGATTTCTCTTCTCTTTTCTGCATGTTGATATATATATATATATGAAAAAAAGCTATGTGTCATCTTCTAATATCACAAAATCAAATTATTTTTAATTTAATTTAATTGAAAAAAATTTTTGGCCATATCGTGTGGCATAAGGTTCATAGTTCCTGACCAAGGATCAAACCCAAGCCCCCTGCAGTGGAAACACAGAGTCTTAATCACTGGACTGCAGAGAAATCCCTCAAGTTATTTCTTAAAACATGCTTGGCACGTAGTTGGCACTCAATAAATGGGAGATCTTTCAAATGTAAAGAGAAAAAGGAAAACTGAAGCTCTTCTTTTCCCACTGGAATAAATAAAACCATGTAAGAAATGTCCAAGAGAGACAAAATGTTTTCCCTTGAATTTGTTCTGAATGAACTGGAGTCTCTAAGTGGTTGGTTTCTCCGTGGTGAGCCTGGGCTCCTGGCTGAACGAGACAGCAAATACAAAACAATTCCTTAGACATCCGTTCAAGGCTTGGCTGCCCCTTTGCTTTTGGAGTGTCAATGGATGAGCCACCTGCTAGGAGCTAGAACCATATGGAGCAAATTTCCTCGCAAAAACACATTGTCTTCAAGGTTGGCTGTGGACTTCCCAGACAGCTTGTTGGTCCTAAAATGTCGAGTCATTTGAAAATATTTGGCTAACACAGTGTACTGCCAGCTTCTTCCCATCAGGGGAAGGACAGTGGGGAGAGGACGCCCTGCCTCAGTGATCCCACATCCCTGAGCTTACAGTCCTGAGGCCACTTGTCCTCCAAGATCAAGAGCCCTGACAAGAGCTTCTCAGTTCCAAAGGGGACATCAACTATCACTTGTCTCCTTGTTTTGGTCAGTTCAGTTGAAATGTAGCAAATATTGGGGTTTTTTGTTGAGATGTCTGATTTCTTTCTTACTTTTCCACCTGAAAGCTTTGATGGTCACTTTCTTCAAAAGGAAAGAAGCTTGGTGCTGTGGGTTTGAATCCATCCTCTGTCACTTACTAAACACCCTCAGCATCAATGTCTTCATGTATAATATAGGTCATAAGCCTGGATCTGAAACGTATGAATGGAAAGCAAGAAAACATGTAAAGCTCAGAGGCTAGTCTCTGGTCGGTGCATGTTTTATGTCTGACTCTTTGTGACTCCATGGACTGTAGCCCACCAGGCTCCTCTGTCCATGGGATTTTCCAAGCAAGAATACTGGAGTGGGTTGCCATTTCCTCTTCTAGAGGATGTTCTCTATCCAGGGATCGAACCCATATCTCCTGTGCTGCCTACATTGGCACTTAATACAGGCTAACTATTGTTGCTGTTTTGTTAGTATTTGTGTTCATCATCATTATCTCTGGTCTTTCTGACCTTTCTCTCCTGGGAAGATATATGTGATCTGAGTTCCAGATCTACACTTGGGAACTGTTCACTGTTCGCTGTTAATTCCCAGTAGTAATTAAAGTTATTGGTGATGCTTAGGTTTATGCATCATCTTCACTGGTCTATGGGATAACCAGATAATTGGTTAAACATTAATTATGGGTGTGTCTATGAAGATGTCTTTGGAGGAGATGAGCATTATTTTTTTAAAGATTTTCTTTGATGTGGACTGTTTTTAAAGTCTTTATTGAATTTGTTACAATATTGCTTCTGTTTCATGTTTTGGTTTTTTGGCCCCAAAGCACCTGGGATCTTCCTTTCCCAACCAGGTTTGAACCCACAGTCCTTGCGTTGGAAGGCAGAGTCTTCACCACTGGGCTGCCAGGAAAGTCCTGAGATGAGCATTAGGAAGGACAGACTGAAAAGAGTAGATGGCCCTCCCTAAGGTGGGTGGGCACCATCCAATCTGTTGAGGATCTGAATAAAACAAAAAGGTGGAGAGAGGAGGGGGTCACTATCTGCCTGACTGAGCTGGAACGTCCATCTCCTCTGCCCTTGGATCTGAACTTCTATCACAGGCTCTCCTGGTTCCTATACCTTCAGACAGACCAGAACTATACTACCACCCAGGCTTCGTGTATCCATCCAGCTTGCAGATGGCAGACCATGGGGATTCTCAGCCTCCATAACGTGTAAGCGAATTCCTTATAACAATTTATAACATATACAATTTTTACATATCTATCTATACCTATATCTATCTATATCTATATCCCTCCTATTGGTTCTGTTTTTCTAGAGAACTGAATACACTGACATTAAAGCTCAGAGGCACCACCTCAATGATTGGACAATATAGGTGGGCTGTTGTTTAGTCTCTAAGTTATGTCTGACTCTTTTTGACCCCATGGACTGGACTGGACTGGACTGTAGCCTGCCAGGTTCTTCTGTCCACGCAATTCTCCAGACAAGGTTGCCATTTCCTCTTCCAGGGGATTTTCCCCACCCAGGGATTGAACCTGCATCTCTTGAGCCATCTTCATAGGCAGGCGCATTCTTTACCACGGAGCCACACGGAAAGCATACTACACTTGACCCTAGCGAAAAGGCTGAAAAGTGACACCCTAGACTTGAGTCGTTTTCTGAAGTATTTCTGGGTCTCGCTACAGATACCCCAAAGGAGAGTTCAGTTCAGTTCAGTCACTCAGTCGTGTCCGACTCTTTGAGACCCCATGAATCGCAGGACGCCAGGCCTCCCCGTCCATCACCAGCTCCCAGAGTTCACTCAGACTCACGTCCATCAAGTCAGTGATGCCATCCAACCATCTCATCCTCTGTCATCCCCTTCTCCTCCTGCCCCCAACCCCTCCCAGCATCAGAGTCTTTTCCAATGAGTCAGCTCTTCACATGAGGTGGCCAAAGTACTGGAGTTTCAGCTTTAGCATCATTCCTTTCAAAGAACACCCAGGACTGATCTCCTTCAGAATGGACTGGTTGGATCTCCTTGCAGTCCAAGGGACTCTCAAGAGTCTTCTCCAACACCACAGTTCAAAAGCATCAATTCTTTGGTGCTCAGCTTTCTTCACAGTCCAGCTCTCACATCCATACATGACCACAGGAAAAACCACAGCCTTGACTAGCCAGACCTTTGTTGGCAAAGTAATGTCTCTGCTTTTGAATATGCTATCTAGGTTGGTCATAACTTTCCTTCCAAGGAGTAAGCGTCTTTTAATTTCATGGCTGCAGTCACCATCTGCAGTGATTTTAGAGCCCCCCAAAATAAAGTCTGGCACTGTTTCCACTGTTTCCCCATCTATTTCCCATGAAGGGATGGGACCAGATGCCATGATCTTAGTTTTCTGAATGTCGAGCTTTAAGCCAACTTTTTCACTCTCCACTTTCATTTTCATCAAGAGGCTTTTTAGTTCCTCTTCAGTTTCTGCCATAAGGGTGGTGTCATCTGCAAAGGAGAGTGGGACAGAGAAATAGCTGTGACCTGGACTTGCTGGCTGCAGGAGGCCAGGGTTTTGGACTAGAGGGTTATGATACAGGTTGGTGTGTCTTTAGAAAGGGAAGCAAGGGCCATGTGAGCTCCAGTGAAGACAGCCACAGTCTGTCTTCAGGTGACGGGACAGCGAGAGGGGTGTCCTAGCTCCCAGCACCCTCTACTCCATATGGGGCCATTTCCCTCCCCCTCAGGCTCCAGGTCTCATTCCCAAACTTATGCCTTACTGTGCTGTCTGCTTCCAATCAGGAATGACCTTTTGGGGGCAAAATTATTTTGTGTTCTCTTAGTTAGATCATCTAAATATTTTAGTTGACATGACATTCTCTGAGGCATTATTCTTTTAAAGGGTTGAAAGATTATTTTCTTAAAATAATGGATTTTTAGTACAAAATGCATGCACATTGTAGAATATTTGGACAACAGAAATGAAGAAGGAAAATAAAACTACCCATAGCTCTAGGAGCCAGAGAAAAGCCTGGCTTTTTCTGCTGGTACTGCACACATCATAAGACCATTTAAGTGCTCAAAAGCATGATGATTTTCTGACTGGATCTTTTCCTCATTCAGTACCATCTTCCTTCTCCAGTCTACTTCCCCCAACTTTATCCTGATGGTGCTTTCGGATGTGTCCCTTTTTGTTCATCCTGTTTCTCTCACATCATCACTGTCAAATGATGTTGTTGTTGTTGTTTGTTTAAAGTATGGAGGCTTATAGTATACATAAAGGTTCAATGTGTCACCCAGGTGGCACAGTGGTAAAGAATCTGCCTGCCAATGCAGGAGATTCAAGAGATACAGGTTTGATCCCTGGATGGGGAAGACCACCTGGAGGAAAGAATGGCAACCCACTCCAGTATTCTTGCCTGGAGAATCCCATGGACAGAGGAGCCTGGTGGGCTACAGTCCATAGGGTCACAAAGAGTTGGACACAACTGAGTGCACACATACAATGCTTCAATGTACAGGGTAGAAGTCAGGGGTTCAAGGATTCGAAAGTAAATAAAAAATGCTCAGTTGCAAAGAACAGAAACCCATTCCCAGAAGCCCACATGAAACAAAACCAGCATCCAGAACTCAGTTGTTGGAAGGACAGAGGGCCCTGGTGTGGGAGGGGAGGTTCTTCTCTGAACTCTCATTCGGGCACCTCCTGGCTTTGCAGGTCTGCTCCTCTCTGTGCACCAGTGCATTCTAGCCACTTACACAATCAGTTGTTAACTTCAAGGCTGTTCTCACCCAGGAGAAGGACTCATGATCCACCACCTAGCTCCTTCCTCCTCTCCGTCTTGTCTCCTGTTTATTTGGCCAGTGGCTCAGGCACCTGTGACAGGAATGGAGATGGGAGTGGCTGTGCTTCAGGAACAAGGATGAGATGGCTTCTCTAAGAAGCCGGCAAGAGCTGACACTTCCACTCTAAGGTATCCACAATGAATGTGGGAGAGAGGCGAGAGGGAGCAGATAAAATCAGCACTTCCAAGAGAACCACTTTCCTCCAAACATCACCAGTTTGGTATAGATGATCTTATTTGCATGCTCAGTTGCTCAGTCACGTCCAACTCTTTGCAGCCCCAAGGACTTTAGCCCATCAGGCTCCTCTGTTCATGGGATTCTCCAGGCAAGAATACTGGAGTGGTTTGCCACTTCCTACTCCAGAGGATCTTTCTGACCTAGAGATCGAACTCCCATTTCTTGGTCTCCTACATTGGCAGGTGGATTCTTTACCACGAGTGCCACCTGGGAAGTCCCACAGGTAATCTTATTTACAAAGCAGAAATAGAGACACAGGTGTAGAGAACAAATGTATAGACGCTGAGCGGGGGAGAGGGATGGGGTGGGAAGATTGGGATTGACATGTACGTACCATTGATACTATGTACAAAATAGATAACTAATGAGAACCTAGTATATAGCACAGGGAACTCTACTCAGTGTTCTCTGGTGACCTAAAAGGGAAAGAAACCCAAAAAAAGGATATATATGGATACATAATACAGATTCACTTTTCTGTACAATAGAAACTAGCAAAATATTGTATAACAACTTTGTTCTCTGTTTTCCAAGTCTTCTGTAAATATGTTATCATACTTTCATAATTTGAAAAATACAAAACTTTGTACAGCAACTATACTCCAATAAAGATTAAAAAATAAAAATTACTTGGTAACTGCTCAGCAAAAAACAAACAACAAAACAAAATAAATACCACCAGTTTTGTGCAGTGTCTCTGACTCTCTCGGGGCAGCTAACATGTTTCCACCTTGAACACCTTTATTGCCCCAGCATTTATCATGTATTTTAATTTTATCTTTGCATTCTGTTCTTTCCATGATAAGTGGTGAACCCCCTCAACGCATAAAATATTCTATTTATCTTTGCACCACCACTCATTTTCCAGGATCTAGCACTTGATGGCCTCCAAATAAATGTTTGTGGAAGTGATGCTGAAAGAGTAGGAATGAAGAAGGAAATAAGAGAAGGAATACAAGCTGTCAGAACTTCCCTGGTGGTCCAGTGGTTAAAAATCCATCTGCCAATGCAGGAGATGTGGATTCGATCCCCAGAGAAGCCTGCACACTGCAACCAGGAGCCCACATGCTGCAATAAAGACAGCACTGTCGAGAGGGACAGAGAAGAAATACAAGTTGTAAGGAATTTCAAAATAGATGGGAAACTTTCTTACGTAAATAGGAACTCTCCTTGTCAGGTGAATAGTGGTTGGTGTTGTTTGAAGGAATAAATGATTGGGATTAAAAGGAAGAACAGTTCTTTTGTTGCCTGGCTTTCCTGTGATCCTTTCCAAAGGCTTTGAGCATGATGTACACTGACAGAATGTGAGGGTTTTGAGTCCTACATGCTATTTTCCAAAAGGCATGACCCTGAACTTCAAGGCCATTGTGATGGCTCCAAGGCTGCCTGGGAAACTTGGTTGGCTTGAGCATCTGATTAGAGTGAATTGCCTTTTTCATTTGTGGTTAGGTGCCGTGGATACTTGGCAAGCTGGAGAGCAAAGAAAACTAAACATGTCCCCAGTGAGCGAGCAGGAAAGCTTGAGAACTTAGCAGAATTTCCACCCCTGCAGGTTCTATAGATACAGGCTTTAAAATTTGGATGTTGTTTTTTGAAACGACCACAGAGACTTGGCAGAGAGTCCAAGAATGATAATTGGAGGACTGGGTCATGTAAAAATGCTAGTGGGAGTTAGAGGAGGGACCTCGTTCACTTTTATGGACCATGTGGTATTAGTCAGGATCCCCAGATAACAAGATACCTGTACCTCCTTTTGACTCTACTAGGCATTCTCTGTCGGGAGAAGGCAATGGCACCCCACTCCAGTACTCTTGCCTGGAAAATCCCATGGACAGAGGAGCCTGGTAGGCTGCAGTCCATGGGGTAGCTAAGAGTCGGACACGACTGAGTGACTTCACTTTCACTTTTCACTTTCATGCATTGGAGAAGGAAATGGCGACCCACTCCAGTGTTCTTGCCTGGAGAATCCCAGGGACGGTGGGGCCTTGTGGGCTGCCATCTATGGGGTCGCACAGAGTTGGACACGGCTGAAGCGACTTAGCAGCAGCAGCAACAGGCATTCTCTGTGACATTTCATATCAGACACCTAAAGAAACAACATTATGCTGTAATAGTAAGAGTAAAATGAAGTGAAGACATTGCCTAAGAGATTTGTATCATCCTTTCCCGTCTGGTTTTAAAATGATCATACTCTAGGGAATGTCCCTGGTGGTCCAGTGGTTAAGAATCTGCCTTTCAATGCAATGGATGTGGGTTTGATCCTTGATCAGGGAAACAAGATCCCACATGACGAGAGGCAGCTAAGCCCCAGAGCCACAGCTAGAGAGAAACCTGAGTGCTGTAACTAAGACCCAACTTGGCCAGAAATACATACATACATACATACATAAATAGTAAAACAATAAAATCTCAGTTGTTAGTAGTTTCCTTTTTTTTTTACTTTATATATATGTGCAGTACAGTAGGTCCTTGTTGGTTGTGCTGTGTGCTTAGTCGCTCAGTCATGTCCGACTGTTTGCGACCCCCATGGACTATAGCCCACCAGGCTCCTCTGTCCATGGGGATTCTCCAGGCAAGAATACTGGAGTGGGTTGCCATGCCCTCCTCCAAGGGCTCTTCCCAACCCAGGGATTGAACCCAGGTTTCCCGCATTGCTGGCAGATTCTTTACCAGCGGAGCCACCAGGAAAGTCCTTGTTGGTTATCCATTTAAAATATAGCAATGTATACATGTTGATCCCAAACTCCCTAACTAGCCTTCCTGCTCACCCTTCCCTGCTGGCAGCCATAAGTTCATTCTCTAAGTCTGTGAGTTTTTTTTGTTTGTTTGTTTTAGAAATAAGTTCTTTTGTGTCATTCCTTTCTAGATTCCACACAAAGGCAGTATCATACGACCTTTCTCTTTCTCTGTCTGACTTCACTCAGTATGATAATCTCTAGGTGCATCCATGTTGCTGCAAATAGTTGCCATTTATTTTTGAAACCTATCCAACCAGCTCAGTGCCATATCCATCTTCTTAATTCTCTTAGGTTTTTCTCCATCCATCTCTACAATGTGTCTTGTCATCTTTGTTTTCTAATTGGCTGGACTAACATTCCCATTATGAAACTGTGCCTAGACTAGCCTTGTTTAAATGTTTTTCAAGTTCCAAAATTATCTCCTCGGCCCCATTTTACCCTCATGAAACCCCCTGTCCCTCAGGTTACCTCATCTTAGTTAGGTACTAGGAGGTATTAATATAACTATAAATGAACTAGTACCCCTGTAAGCATGCAAGACTAGTAGATGACTGATCTACACTCTCAACTAGTGTATGATGTTTGAAATGAGACTGTGTAGGAACCTCTGTGAATCTCTATTTGGCAGAAAAATCAGTAAAGATGGAGGGAATACATAAGGCCGCACACTATGTTTCAGATTTTTGAAATAAAGGTCTTTTCTGTACTGCTTAAAATTATACCATGAGGACGATCACCCTCCTTTCTCAATGTATGGTTTGGTGTGAACATAAATTAATTTCAAATTAAAACTGCAATTCTCCTTTGGTTTCAACAATTACTTCTAAAATGGCTTGGGTCTCATTGCTTTGGGAACCATTATTTCTTTCTTTGATAACTGAAGTTCAACAGACTAACCTCTGCACATTCAAAGACTCGGTTCCCTAAACAAACTGACACTTTTCTCCAACAGTGCTCACATGGTCTATTCTTTAAATAAGATGACATCTGCCGGACAGCAATTTCCTTGCTAATTAACAAATTCATTTTCAGTTTAAAGACACTATTTATATACCTCTCTGTTCTACTCTCTATATCCTATTAGTTTGGGTGTGATAAGTCGCTTTAGCCATGTCCAGCTCTTTGTGACCCCACGGGCTATAGCCCGCCAGGCTCCTCTGTCCATGGGATTCTCCAGGCAAGAATACTGGAGTGGGTTGCCTTTTCCTTCTCCAGGGGATCTTCCCTACCCAGGGACAGAACCCGAGTCTCTTATGTCTCCTGCACTGGCAGGCGGGTTCTTTACCACTACTGCCACTGCTAGGTTACTGTTTATTAATTTATTGTTTTCAACTTGATTCTACCCTCACAACTTTTTGAACATAAATACATCTCTCAATTAATTTCTTAAAATTCATAGATGAATTTTTTTTTTTTGCGTGAAGAGATAATTGCCTTTCAAACACCTAGATGTGTTCTTTCTGTTTCTTCACATGCAGTTTAAGTAACAAAGCTTTTGGAGAAAGGATCAAGTTGGCCAAAGAGTCAGAAAGAGCTTTTTGATATTTAAATCTTGCCAGACCTCTGTAATATGTTTGCTGAACTCCCAAAGGCTATACAGTTTTATTCACTAGCTCTTCAGAATCTAGAAACCCCAAAGAGTTGTTTTTTAGAACTATATCCAACAAATTACACAATTATTATTCAGTTCCGCATTTCCTGTCAAGGTGCATAGCAAATGTTTTACAGCTGATGTTTTAATTGGGTTGATCCACAGTCAGGAAGTGGCATGCCATTCACAGACATTTTAAAGCTATTTATTTGTGATGGCTGTCATTAACTGCACTCACTCAGATGTGTTTTGAGGAGACATTTCAGCTGCAAAGATTGTAGGTTTCTAGTTTTCTTGAAGTTGGTGCTATCAGAGCCCTGATGGGAGGCTTTGATGGGGCTAAATGACATCTCCTCATTATTGATTTGATGTGAACACCTGGACCATGACTACACAATGTGGAAATGGGTTATAATTGATTTGTCAAGTGCTGTGTAAGTCTAGCAAATTGTTGCATGTATTTAGGCTCATTACCTCTCTGTGAATTAATTTTGATTATTAGCATTGCTCAGACATGGAATTTTCATCTTAACCCACATAGAATTTAACACTTTGAATAACAAAGCAAGTTCCTTGGTGCTGTTCTCTACTATTGCAATGTTGCTAGGTGACAATACATGTCTTCATAATTTCTCCATGTATGTGGAGTAACATGGCAGACACACAGAACAACTTCCAAAAACCTTAGAGGAGCACACTTCTCAAATCACATCATTTGAGATTCAGAAGAAAATCACGCAAACAATTTTTGGTTTCCTAAAACAGGCCATTATGTGTTATGCTAAGCACTTTACATGTAGTATTCCATTTAATCAAACCTGCCAATCCCAAAGGAAATCAATCCTAAATATTCATTGGAAGGACTGATGCTGAAGCTGAAGCACCAATCCTTTGACCACCTGGTGCAAAGAGTCAACTTTGTTGACTTGTTGGAAAAGTCCCTGATGCTGGGTAAGACTGATGGCAATAGGAGAAGGGGATGGCAGAGGATTAGATGGTTGGATGGCATCACTGAATTGGACATGAATTTGAGCAAACTCTGGGAGATGGTGAAGGACAGGGGAGCCCGGTGTGCTGCAGTCCATGGGGTTGCAAGGAGTCGGATACAACTTAGCAGCTGAATAACTGTAGCAACAAATTCCATTTAATTGCTTCATTCTTACGAGGAACGTAATAAAGTATCTGCTTTAGAGATTGGGTATTAAAGCCTAGAGAAGTTAAATGACTTCCCAAAGAAACTTGAACAGAGGGTTCAAGTTGACAAACTGGGCTCCTAATCATTACACTATCTGGTCCAAGTATAAGGTAGAGAACCTAATGAGCTGGGGTAGAATCATAGGAAAAGACATTAGCTGTGATGAAAAGGTATAGGGTGTCTTTAAAAAGGCAACATGGAAAGAAACTGTGGTCCATCCAGGCAATGGAAGGTTATTCAAAGCCAAAGAGAAATGAGCCATGAAAAAGACATGGAAGAATATTCATTAAATGCACATAACTCAGTGAAAGAAGCCAGTGTGAAAAGATTGCATGCTGTATGATTCCAAATATATGATATTCTGGAAAAGGCAAACTATGGAGACAAGAAAAAGGTCATTGGTTGCTAGGGACTGGGGGAGGGATGAATAACTGGATTATAGAGGATATTTAAGGCAGTGGAAGTAGTCCAAATGAGACAATAACGGTGGATATGCATCATTCCACATTTGTCAAAATGCATAGAATGTGCATCAAGAATTAAGCTAAAATGTAAACCGTAAGGGCTTCCTTCATGGCTCAGATAGTAAAGAATCTGCCTGAAGTGTGGGAGACCTGGGTTCAATCCCTGGGTCAGGAAGAAAACCCTAGCTGATAAAGATATGTCAGTGTAGGTTCCTTGATTTTAACAAATGTACCATTTAGTGTGAATGTTGATAGGGAGGCTGTGCAGGTGTGGACTATATGAAAACTCTACTTTCTCACTAACTTTACTGTGAACTTAACACTGCTGTAAAAATGAAAATTTAGTACAAGGCCTGGTACTCACTAGGATTCTATAAGAGTTTGTTAAATTTTGGTACATAACAGAAAAAAAAAGGCAACAGGGTGAGGCAAAAATTCAAGAATGATATGAGCAAGAAGAGATATAAATCTAGGGATGTTTGTGTAGCATAGGGAATATATAGAATCTGAATATATATATTGAAAGTTATTACAATATTATTGTAATAACATATAGTCAATATATTATGATAATATAGAATTATTACAATAATATAGAATAACTTTGTGTGGTGACCAGTGGTAACTAGACTCATTGTGGTGATGATAACATATAAAAATATGTAATCACTATGTTATACACCAAAAGCTAATATAATATTGCAAGTCAGTTAGACATCAGTTTTTTTTAAAAGGAAGGCTAGAGGGTATAATCTGGAAGAGTTACATTATTATATAATATTTTAATTATATATATAGTACCCTATATTATAATATAGGGGACTTAATTCCCTATATTACTTTGGGATTCCCTGGTGGCTCACATGGTAAAGAATCTGTTTGCAATGCGGGATACCTGGGTTTGATCCCTGGGTTGGGAAGATTCCCTGGAGGAGAACATGGCAATCCATTCCAGTATTCTTGCCTGGAGAATCCCATGGACAGAGGCGCCTGGTGGGCTGCAATTTATGGGGTCACAAAAAGTTGGACATGACTGAGTGACTAAGCATAGAACATTACTTTCCTAGGACTGTCACAACAAAATACCAAGCTGACTTAGAAATCTATTCTCTCACAGTTCTGGAAGTCCAAAAATGGTATGGGCAGGGGGATGCTCTCTCTGAAGGTTTTAGGGAGGAATCCTTTCTCACCTCTTACTGGATTCTCATGGTTGCCGTTAATCCCTGGTGTCCCTTGTTTTGTATGCATGACCCCAGTCTCTGTGCTATAGTGTAGGTTCAGCTGGGGTGGGGGATAGATCTTGTGGGGCATGGTGGGCTAGGGCTTAAGCTTTGACTTTGAGTGTGCAAAGAAGTTATTGGAAAGTTTTGAGCACTGTAGTGATGCTCAAAGATCATTCTAGGGAGTATATGTGCAGGATGAATTCCTAGAAATGGTATATTGGTAAAAAAAAGTCTGTGAGTTTGTGGTTTTAAAATACATCACAAAGTTGTTCTCCATATTATTTGTATAATTTACACTTCCACTGGAAATGTATAGCAGGTTTATCAGCAACAAAACTACAACAAAATAGTGAAGTAAAAGTTTTACACTATTAATAGAAAATAACAGTCCAGTTTGAATTCTATATGCAGCTGCTGCTGCTGCTGCGTCGCGTCAGTCGTGTCCGACTCTGTGCGACCCCATAGACGGCAGCCCACCAGGCTCCCCCATCCCTGGGATTCTCCAGGCAAGAACCCTGGAGTGGGTTACCATTTCCTTCTCCAATGCATGAAAGTGAAAAGTGAAAGGGAAGTCGCTCAGTCGTGTCCGACTCTTCTCGACCCCATGAACTGCAGCCTACCAGGCTCCTCCATCCATGGGATTTTCCAGCTGAAATATCTCTAAAGAATATGGGTAAAATAAAAGATATTTTTAGACAAGCAAGTGGTGGATATTTACCATCACTGAAAAAAGTCTAAAATGTGCTTTATGAAAGAGATTGAATCTAGAAGGAAAGAAGTCAGGAATTTAGAACAAAGAAATAGTAAGCACATGAGTAAATTGAAAAAACAAAGCTTTAATTCCCTGGCCGCTCAGCAGTAAAGAATCTGCCCACAATGCAGGAGACACAGATTTGATCCCTGGGTTGGGAAGATTCCCTGGAGAAGGAAATGGCAACCACTCTAGTATTCTTGCTTGGGAAATCCCATGGACAGAGGAGCCTGGTGGGCTACATAGGATCACAAAGAGTAGGACACAACTTAGTAACTAAACAACAACAATAGGACAATAATCATGATAATTAGCATAGTGATGACAACGAATTATGTGGAGACATAAAACCAAGCATGAATGAAATATTTTACAGTGTTCTGTAGAATTATAAGATAGGGATGGCATGGAGAATTGAAACTAAAGTTTTCTAAAATTCTCATGTTCTTTTTTTTTTAAGGCACAGAATATGATTTTTTAATTTAATATTTAATTGGAGGATAATTACAATATTAGATATTGATTAAAATGAAGTAGAAATGGAAAAAAAATAAATAACCAGTAAAAAGAATAGAAATAGAATATCTAACTTCCAAACCTGGTGGGGGAAAATAGTAAATTAATCAACTAGAAGGAAGAAAATGAGAAAAGGTATAGCTTACAAAAAATATGGTTAATGGAAAGCCAAAATATGATAGAAATAAATTAAAAAGAAAATAAAACTATGCATATCAATTATAGAAATATTGTACTTTAGTGTTTAGTTTTCATCTGCACTGGTGGACCAATGTATCATCATAAACAGTTGATGTCTAATAATTTCACCTTGGATAACATGCACAATATCACGTTGGCAAGTTAACCATAGACCAAGTACATCTTCAAGGATCTTTCCAATCTTTTATTTTCTTTGTTCCTTACAATTCCCCACAATGCAAGGTATCAGAGTGCTGTGTCTTAGATAGTTTGGGTTATGTGATTTAAATCAAGACTTGTTGACTCAGGGCTTTCTCCAATATCCACAGCTGCAGTTCTTCGATTTTCCTATTCCTCATAGTTTCTATTCTTGTCACCATTAATGTGGGGTGATTTTATTCTGGCTCAGGTTTTTCAATGGAAAAGGCATAGAGAAATTAGGAGGCTAGGAAGAATGGTAATACTGAGAAGTTTTTTTTTTTTAAAGCATATCACAAATACAGAATGAAAACTGAAGTTAGAAGACCTCATAGCACTCTGCCTGTCCTCCCTCTTTGCCTCTGACACCGGGTGTTTGGTAGCCACTTCCTTGGAATGACAAAAAAAATATACAAGTATATTACTCCAGAATCTGGATAATACGTTTTAAAAATAGCTGTTAAGTTTTCTACTCATTTCCAAACTCCCACCTCTGTTCTTTCAAAACTACCAGGACAGGAAATTCATTTGGTACGGAACTTCCAAGAACTCTTGCAGGGAACATAGAGTTTTTCACTGGCTCTGTATCATCAGAGATAGGCAACAATGAATTATCTGTGGTTTATTCTTTTTTAATATAATTTTTTTTTAATTTATTTTTTGGCTGTGCTGGGTCTTCATGGCTGAACGGGCTTCTCTAGCTGTGATGAGTGGGGGCTACTCTCTCATTGTGTACATGGGTTTCTCATTGCAGTGGCTTCTCTTGTAGTGAAGCATGGGCTCTAGGCACATGGGCTTCAGTAGTTAAGGTGCGAGGGCTCAGTAGTTGCAGTTCCTGGGCTCTATAGCACAGGCTCAATAGTTGTGGTGCACAGGTTTACTTGTACAAGTTTACTTGACATGTGGGGTCTTCCTGGACCAAGGATCAAACCCATGTCTCCTGCATTGGCAGAAGGATTCTTTACCCCTGACCCACTAGGGAAACCCCTTGGTTTGTTCCTGATCATATCCATTTGAAGCATGAACCTCAAATATGGTTCATGGCTGGGATGAATACATGTCCTGCTTTGTTCAGGAGAACCCCAGTTTATATAACATTGTAGGGTCACCCTATTGATGGCATATTGGTGGAGAGTTCCCTTAAAGAACTCAATTTTTTTTTTTAAAAAAAAGACGACTTGTCTCCTCCATTTTTAAAGGTAAATAGCTCTCAATTTCAACTCTGAATTGGCAGAGATTCAATTTTGATCGGGGAGGTATCATAATTTTTAAAACAGTTTTAGTGATTCTAATAAGTAGCCATAATTGAGAATGACCATACCAAGAAGTCCAGTGGGGTAAGTGACACTTAACAACATCAAGAAATCCTTCTAGTGCACATGTACACAGATATAGTTGGAATTCTTTCAATTTGGGACAAGGATGCCCAAACCAATTACCCTAAAATCGATATGAAACAGGCTTGAGATGTAGCGATGCCTTGGCCTAACATTTACTGAGCACATACTATGTCTCAGTCACTTTGCCAGGTATTAAGATAAAGAGGTGCATGAGGGGAAGGTGTGAACAGAACAGTGCAGTCCAGTGCTGTAGCTTTTCCCACAGGCTTATCTACATGATCCTGAGAGGATGGGGAGAGGCCTGCCAGGAAAGGCATGGGCAGGCTTCACAGATGAGGAAAAATTAGATTGAATCCCAGATAATTAGTATATACTCTCCTGTTGTGCATGTGATAAGAGAGAGTCAGGGTAGAAGGCAGAGGAGAAAGAACTCTGGGCAGAAGGCACAGTGTAAGCAAAGGCAGCGAGGCAGGACACAAGGTGGTCTGGGGACATTACAGGATATCGAATATGCTATTTATTCACCATCATTGCTACAGATTTGGTGATTCCTATATCTGTTTGCTGCTAAGTCACTTCAGTCGTGTCCAACTCTGTGTGACCCCATAGACGGCAGCCCACCAGGCTCCCCCGTCCCTGGGATTCTCCAGGCAAGAACACTGGAGTGGGTTGCCATTTCCTTCTCCAATGCATGAAAGTGAAAAGTGAAAGTGAAGTCGCTCAGTCTTGTCCAACTCTTAGCGACCCCATAGACCGCAGCTCACCAGGCTCCATCTGTGTGATTTTCCAGGCAAGAGTACTGGAGTGGGGTGCCATTGCCTTCTCTGATATCTGTTTACATTAACTTAAAAAATATTTTTTGATATGAACCATTTTTAAAGCCTTTATTGAATTTGTTACAATATTGCTTCTGCTTTACATTATTGTTTTTTAATCATGAGGCATGTGGGATCTTAGGTCCCCAACCAGGGATCAAACCCACACCCCCTGCATTGGAAGGCAAAGTCTTTACCACTGGACCACCAGTGAAGTCCCCTACACTAACTTATTTTATTGATGTACATAATGTTCTTTTCCTATCAGCAGTGTCTGTTCACCTTTTGCATGCTTTTAAAACAACTTACTTGTATTTTTTTCTCTTTTCAAGACTTGTAGAGCTAATAGAAAAATGAGGAAAATATGACATCAAAAAGAAGAAAATTAAAACCACCTATAATTTCTCCACATGGAGATGACAACAGTCAGGGTTTTATCCTACCTCCTCCCTGTGTGTTAACAACACAAACTAGAGTGTGATTTTATATATCTAAGCCTTTGTTCACAACAATATATCCTGAACAATTTTCTGGACTGTTAATATTCTTCTATAGCCTCAGTTCTCTTTGAAAGTGAAAGTGAAGTCGTTCAGTCATGTCTGACTCTTCGTCACTCCATGGACTGTATGTAGCCTGCCAGGCTCCTCCGTCCATGGGATTTTCCAGGCAAGAATACTGGAGTGGGTTGCCATTTTCTTCTGCAGGGATCTTCCCAACTCAGGGATTGAACCCAGGTCTCCCGCATTGCAGGTGGATTCTTTACCAGCTGAGCAACAAGGGAAGCCCCCAGTTCTCTTGACTGGTTTATTATAATTAACAGTACATGTTCATTGTTGAAAAATGAGAGAACGTAGGTAACTATAAATGAAGCAATAAAAATTGCCTTTAAATTTTGTGACCCAGAAATAATCAACATTTTTAGGTTCATCCTTCAATATATTTTAAAAGCATCCTCTTTCCATGGGATTTCCCAGGCAAGAATACTGAAGTGGGTTGTTTGTCTACTTATCTCCTCTTTACTAGAATGTAAGCTCAGTGACAGCAACAGTTTTGTTCATCTTTCCATCTCTCTCATTAGCTCCAAAACAATGCTCTTTAATAATAAGAACTCAACAATTGTTTGAAGAATGTTGAAGTAAATATGCATTTTTGTACCACAAACCCAAAGCACTCTAGACTTAACTTTTAAAGAGGAAATGATAGCTGTTCCACAAAAAAAGAGGAAAAGAAAGAAAGAAAGAAAGAAAAAAGCTAAGGAAATGAATATGCTTAAAAATTCTCATTTGTGTTTTCAATTTTTTCACAAGAGACATAATTAAAGAGTTTCACTCTCCTCCTGGACCTCTGACAGCAAAATTAGCATGATGGAGAACGGTATATAATAGAAAGTAAAGGTAGGCATTAAAATGTTGTTCATCTCTTGCAAATTGCAGAATTCAGCTCTGATTCATGAAGAAAAAAATCTTCTTTTCAAGAGTCTTAGGACTGACAGATGTCAGTTTAAATACTTCAGAAACACAAAGCCTTTCCATCAAGTGCACAGCTTTGCTTGTGTAGTATGTATTTACTGAATGCTTCTGAAATGCTGTCTACCACGCGAGGCACGGGGGTGAGAAGGATAAATAGGAAATGGTCCTCTCTCTCCATCTAAGGGTAGTAGGAATAAGCAAAGAGTTAACACAGCAAGGATTTCCCAGATGGCTTGGTGGTAAAGAATCCACCTGCAAATGCAGAAGACACAGGAGATGCAGTTTAAATCTCTGGGTCAGGAAGATCCCCTGGAGGAGGAAATGGCAACCCAGTCCAGTATTCTTGCTTGGATAATCCCGTGGATGGAGGAGCCTGGCGAGCTACAGTCCATGGGGTCCCAAAGAGTCAGACACAGCTGAGCATGCAACACATTAATACAGCATAGTGTAATAAACAGTAAAACGCTGTCTGTTATTAAAGCACAGGGGGTGGTACTTGTGACTTCATGAAAAATTTGACTATGAAATAATGAAGTGGAGGAAACTTTAATGGTCTTCAAATATATGCTTGAAGTAATGAAGGATGATGTTTAAATTGGAAACATGCAATAATCGAATTTAACCATGGCAGATCTGACAGATTGTCAATCATGAAGCACTTACTGAGGATCTCCTCTGCTCCTGGAACTATCCTAGGTGCTGTGATCCAAGAAACTGTCAGCTGACCATCATGCTGGGTCTGTTTCTGTTGTTTAGTTGCTAAATTGTGTCCAACTCTTTGTGACTCCATAGACTGGAGCCTGCCAGGCTCCTCTGTCCATGGGATTCTCCAGGCAAGAATACTGGAATGGGTTGCCATTTCCTTCTTCCGGGGATGTTCCCAACTCAGGGATCGAACCTGCATCTCCTGCACCGACAGGCATATTCTTTACCACTGAGGCACTGGAGAGCCCTGCTGGGTCTGTGATGCTCCACCACCTACCTCCCAGTTCAGTTCAGTTCAGTTCAGTCGCTCAGTTGTGTCCGACTCTTTGCGACCCCATGAATCGCAGCACGCCAGGCCTCCCTGTCCATCACCAACTCCTGGAGTTCACCCAGACTCACATCCATTGAGTCAGTGATGCCATCCAGCCATCTCATCCTCTGTCGTCCCCTTCTCCTCTTGCCCCCAATCCCTCCCAGCATCAGAGTCTTTTCCAATGAGTCAACTCTTCGCATGAGGTGGCCAAAGGACTGGAGTTTCAGCTTTAGCATCATTCCTTCCAAAGAAATCCCAGGGCTGATCTCCTTCAGAATGGACTGGTTGGATCTCCTTCCACACCCCACCCCTCCCCCCCAAAAAAGAGCATAAATTCCTGCTTTCTGCCTTCGTGGAGCCTAAACCTCAATAATCCACAATAAGAGCTTAGGTACTTACGAAAACAACTGGATTTCTCTACTTTACCCCACTAGCATGCCGACATTCTGGCCAAACCTTTGAAGGAGGTTGAAGGAGGAAGAGAGAGTCTGTTGGATAACTCAGAGATCATCCCTAGCCTCTGGGAGCTTGCACCAAATTCTTTGGGAGAATTTGTGTCCTGGTTCATTCCTGATATCACAGAATCTCCCTTTTTCAGAAGCTCTTCATCACTCTCTGTTTTGTAGGCAGCTCTTGGATAGGAGTCAAGTTCTACCAAGATGGGTGGGATGATTTGATTTATGACAGCAGAGAAATAGGCTTTCAGTGAGTTTTTGAGTCAGAACCATTTTCTGACTCCAAAATAAATTGTGACAGGAAGTGCGATCCATGCCAAGCACCCTGTGTCGTGTCAAGTTAAAGCTTCAAATTTAAAGAGAATGGTAATAGTGTTTGCTGGCTAAGCAATCTGCTGCTTCCTTGCACAGGAAGCTGTAATATTGAATTCTCCAAAATCTTGACCCTCTTCCTCTTTCTCGTTTCTTGCTCACATCTTGGTTTTGGACTTCTCTGGTGGTATAGTGGATGAGAATCTGCCTGCCAATGCAGGGGACATGGGTTCGATCCCTGGTCCCAGAGGATTCCATATGCCCTGGAGCAGCTGAATCCCACATGCTACAACTACTGAAGCCTGCAAGCCTGAGAGCCTGTGCTCCGCAACAAGAAAAGCCACTGCGATGAGAAACCTGTGCACCGCAACTAGAGAGTAGCCCCAACTCGCCACAACTCGGGAAAGCCCGAGTGTAGCAACAAAGACCCAATGCAACCAAAAATAAACAGTTATTAATATTTTTTATAAAAGATAATTGGAATGAGTGATGTTTTAAAAATCTTGGTTTTTCTTGGATTTCCCCTTGCTGTTTGGGTTTGGGGTCAAGAGATTTCTGGGAGATTGGTGCAGTCAGAACTAGGTGCTACAGTTGCTAAACTGGCATAACCTTTCTGAGTAGTATTTGAGACCACAATGGGGTGGTCACTGCAACTCTTTCTAGCTGTGTCTTTTGGTGGTAGGGGGCACTGACAGCAAGGTCAGCAACACCTCTGGTAGGGATGACAGGATCTTCCTGACCCAGTCTCCTGCATAGTAGGCAGATTCTTTACCATTTGAGCTACAGGGCAGTCCTGGTAGGGATAAGGAAACCAAATTGCTGCTTGGAAGACCTCAGGTGCCACAAGTCCTCACAGAAGCACCTAGCAGAAAGGACATTCCCTTCCTGCCTTGGCATTTCTTGAAAGACTTGACTGTAGCTCATCGAGTCACCAAGAGAGACAGCTTCAAGTTCACAGTCCCAGAGATGAAAAGCAGTGTTTTATATATGCTTCTGTGTGTGTGTGTGTGTGTGTGTGTGTGTGTTCAGCTTCTCAGTTATATCTGACTCCTTTGTAATCCCATGGACTGTAGCCCACCAGGCTCCTCTGTCCATGGGATTTTACCAACAAGTATACTGGAATGAGTTGCCATTCCCTTCTCCAGGTGATTTTCCTGACCCCAGAATCGAACCCTTGTCTCCTGCATTGGCAGGCGGATTCTTTACCACCGAGCCACCTGGGAAGCCCTTCATACGTGCTCACAGAAAACATTAAGAATGCCTTACCCAGACAAGCAGAAACTGTCAATGGATTCAGAGAATGGTTTAAAAATAGTGCTTAACCTTATTAAGAAGAGACTGGAGATATTTGGACCATGTCTCCAAAGCTTTTAAATCAACATTATGGAAAGCAACTCCCACAAATCTTTCTAAAGACAGATATATGGGTTGGCATTTTGACATAAAGGGGCGTTTGAGAATGCACTTATGTCTAACGGGTCCCAGATTATTAATTACTTTTTTGGTTGGAGTGAATTATTATGCCTTTTACATTTTATTTTTCAGCTGTGCTGGGTCTTCATTGCTGTACACAGGCTTTCTCCAGTTGCAGTGGTCAGGCGCTACTCTCTAGTTTCGGTGCACAGACTTCTCACTGTGGTGGCTTCTTTTGTTGCGGAGCGCAGCTCTAGAGAACAAGGGCTTCAGTAGTTGCAGCACGTGAGCTCGGTAGTCGAGGCTTGCAGGGTCCGGTGTACTGGCCCAGTAGCTGCAGTGCACATGAGCTTAGTTGCTCTGTGGCAAGTGGGATCTTCCTGGACCAGGGATTGAACCAGGGTCCCTTGCATTGCAAGGGTGATTCGTAACCACTGGACCACCAGGGAAGTCTATGACTTGTAAAATAGAGAAATGAATACAACTGCAATGGAAACAAATAGTAAAGAACCACCCTCTCCCCTTCAACGTACATGCCACCTTCATCACCACCATCACCACCTTGACTATAGGTAGCTGGCGTTATCATGAATCCAGCACTGGGAATTCTGTTTACAAGTATGATCTCATTAAGTAGTACAGAAAAACTTAAAAGGCTATGCTACTATCACTTCCACTTTCAGATGAAAAAAAATTTAAGATTCGAATGTTAATAACTGACCCAGCTAGTAAATCATGCAGCCAACCCTAACAGCCTTTGTAATTTAGAAGACCTTGTTTCATGACACTGAACTGCCTCTCCTTAATGAAAAGTAGTAACTCTGAGAAGTGGGACCTTCCACTTTGCTTCCAACTAATGTTTCCCAGGCTAGATTTGACCTCTGGCTCTGCTAGTGTATTTTCAGCTTTCTCCGTTCCACTGATGGACTCATATGGATCATATGGTCTTTCTTAAAGGATAAACCATGCATGAAACATGTCACTGAAGAAATACCAGACAAAGATAGAATCTTTAATTTTCCCCTTAAAAAAGTTCTCTAGAAGAATGATAAATTACACTACTTCGTTTAATGCTAAATTTTCTCCACTTTACTTAGTTGCTTCTGTGATCCATTCTTCTCTATTCTGGTCCTCTCTGTAAGACCTAATAAATTTACTTGAAACCTAGCAATTTTGTAGCTTTCTTTTTGCTTATTACTTAGGAGCAACTGGCAGCTATTAATTCCCTACCTGTGAGCTGTGTGGGCCACACATTTTTCTAACAACCTCAGGAGCCAGGCAGGAGTCCATCTTTACTTAGGTTCAGACATATTCTTTTCCAATTTGACATCAAATCATTAGAGGTGCAAATGAAAGAACAAAGTACTTTGAGAGTGAATGAGGTGGAGGAGGGGAGGGGAGGTGTTTCCCTTGGGTGTCATTATCAGACTTTCCTAAATGGGTGCTCTGAACAGTGCAGCAGAGAGGTTTTCAGTGGCATCTCTGTGAGTAGGTGATAGGGCTTCCCTGGTGGCTCAGTGGTAAAGAATCCACCTGCCAATGCAAGGAAACATAGGTTTGATCCCTGATCTGGGAAGATCCCACATGCCATAGTCATGTATGGATGGGAAAGTTGGATCATAAAGAAAGCTGAGCACCAAATAATTGATGCTGTTGAACTGTGGTGCTGGAGAAGACTCTTGAGAGTCCCTTGGACTGCAAGGAGATCAAAGCAGTCAATCCTAAAGGAAATCAACCCTGAATATTTATTGAAGCTGAAGCTTCAATATGTTGGCCACCTTATGCGAAGAGCCGACTCACTGGGAAAGACCCTGATGCTGGAAAAGACGGAGGGCAGGAAGAGAAGGGGGTGACCGAGGATGAGATGGTTATATAGCATCATTGACTCAATGAGCATGAATCTGATCAAACTGGAAGATAGTTCGAGGACAGAGGAGCCTGCTGTACTGGACTCCATGGGGTCATAAAGAGCCAGACCCAACTTAGCAACTATACGATAACAAGTAGGTTATATATCCAGAGTAGGTGCAGAACAGGGCAAAGGTTGGACACAGAGTGAAGCTGATGGGATAAGCCGTGAGCACTAGTGAGGCATCCCCTAGTGAGAGATGTCAGGGTAGGAGGTCCTATCTTCCTGGGTGCAGGCTAAGAGTCAACATTGTTTGGATGCTCACGTTAGCATATACTCACTTGTACTCAAAGACTGGAATGTCCAGAGCCACCTGGGTCAACCCCCTCAAAATGAGAGCTCTGCAAATTTTTCTATTGACTGGCCGTTTTTTAGAAGAACTACATTTCCTTCCCTAAAGGTCTAAGAACTACAGAGAGTTAAACTATAAACTGTTCTCCTGGATCCTTCATTTTTTTTTTTTTTAAATTTGGAGTGTGTAATATCTGACAATTCGGTTTTTCCCCTTAGGATATTATTTAAAAATTGATTTGTGTGTTCCTTCCTTTTTAGTATGTGTTTTCTGTTTCTGACCTAAAATTGCCATGTTATTGTATAATGTCTTGAGTAGGATTCATTTTTTGATTTTTTCAGCCTCTGGAAATATTGAAACTCCTTTGGCATTTCTGAATCTTTATAAGAACAAGATGTCAAATTCTTGATTCCATTAAATCATTTAAGGAGTAGGAATGACTGCTTTTCTTTATTAAAAAAAAAGAGAGTAAAAAGAATCAGAAATTACTCATATATAGCACTGTTTGCATCAAAAATTTACTAACCAGTACATTATATATATATATGCATGCTTGCATGCTCAATCATGTCTGATTCTTTGTGACCCCATGGATTGTAGCCCACCAGGCTCTTCTGTCCATGACAGGTGGATTCTTTAGCACTGAGCCATCTGAGAACCCACATATATATATATACATAAACATATATACACTTAATACATGATAGATATTATCACATATAATGTGTATATTATATTTTATTTCAGGAAGGAAGCCCCCATTTTTCAATATAAATATTATAATGTGAGATATAATTTATTATATTATTTTAATATTTTACAATACTATTTACTGCATATAGTATAACTATAAATTATTTATTATATGTAACTATATATCGGAGAAGGCGATGGCACCCCATTCCAGTACTCTTGCCTGGAAAATCCCATGGATGGAGGAGCTTGGTAGGCTGCAATCCATGGGGTCGCAAAGAGTCGGACATGACTGAGTGACTTCACTTTCACTTTTCACTTTCATGCATTGGAGAAGGAAATGGCAACCCACTCCAGTGTTCTTGCCTGGAGAATCCCAGGGACGGAGGAGCCTGGTGGGCTGCCGTCTACGGGGTCACACAGAGTCAGACACGACTGAAGCAACTTAGCAGCAGCAACAACATTATATATAATATATAAACATGATATGATATAATATTATACCAGATATAATATTACATATAATAAAGAAGGACAGGGAAGCCTGGTGTGCTGCAATCCATGGGGTCACAAAGAGTTAGACATGACTTAGTAACTAAACAACAAACAATATATATGTAAGTATACATATATATGTGTATATATATAAAATGGGGATTTTCATCCTAAAAACCACTTGCTGGATATTCTAGATGAGTGATTTCCACTTTTCAATTCCTGGACAGTTGATATGAGCACCCAAGTGAAAATGACCAAGTGATTGACTAAGTCTAAGCAAACAGTATGATTTGTGGAAGAGATACCTTTTTAAAATGTTTCCAGAGTCAAATGAATGAATACAACCAAAACCAACATTCAGAATCCTCCCCCAATACTACTTTACCATGAGTTGACCGCCTTCTCTCTCTTCTTCTTCCCCAGGACTGCTCCCATCCTACAGCTTGCTCTCCCGATAACTTCCCTGGACAGCTGCTCCTACCCTCTGTCCTCTGTCCATTGCCAGTGATGGCATGAGCCTTGCTCTAAGGCAGACCCTATGTGAAGTCAACTTTTAAGAACAATCAGAAATGACCTTACAGGATAAAGGTTCACACTAACAACGTTCTTTTCAGGTAGATTTCAAGAGCATCCTCTTCTGTAAACATTCCTCCTCACTGCAACTAGAAGTGAGAGTCTTCTGTTTCACAGTCCTGTGGCAAGTGGCTTTTATTTTCCTTATGGTATTTAGGATAAGTGAGGTCTTGAAGATCAGAGAGTAATTCATCTCTGACTACCACTTCCTATGCCTCCCTGCTTCCATCCCAGCTAATAAAGAAATGGTTTTGAATGAATTAATGAAACAGAATGGAACAAAGTGTCAAGTTGATCAGCTTTATTTATCATGGGCCACCTGCATATCACTTTGGTGAAAAAAATTTTTTTTCTTCTGGATCTCATCATCAGTTACAATACAAGGAACTGGCCTTGTCTCCCTCTCCTTCCCCCTCCTCCTTCTTCTCTCCTTCCTCCTTTACCTTTTTCTTGGGAATCCCAGATAAAATACAGGGCAGTAGATTTCATTTTAATGTCAAATTACAAATAACTTTTGGGTGTAAGCCGAAAATTACATAAGACATACTTACACTAAACAGCATTTATTGTTTAGGCTTTCCAGGCGGCACTAGTGGAAAGAACCTGCCTGCCAACGCAGGAGACATAAAAGACACAGGTTCTATCCCTAGGTTGGGGAGATCCCCTGGAGGAGGGCATGGCAACCCACTCCGGTATTCTTGTCTGGAGAATCCCGTGGACAGAGGAGCCTGGCGGGCTCCAGTCCATGGGGTCACACAGAGTCAGAAATGACTGAAGCAACTTAGCATGCATGCATGCATTTATTGCTTATCTGAAAATCAAGTTAACTAGGCATTTTCTGTTTTTATTTGCTAAATCCGGCAAACCTACCTCTTTCAATTTTTCTTAGTATCCACAAGCAGAGGAAAAAGGGAAATTATGTGGAAATCCTGCAGCCTTTGGCTCTGTTATCAAAGTCCCAAACCTACTATATTCTACAAATTTCTGGGGGGAAAAAGCATACATTTTAAATAAAATTGGGCATCAGTATCAGGGGTCACCCTTTCCTGAGACTGAGACCAGAGCTCATTGCCTCATCACGCATCTGGATTTTAAGAGGAGGAAACGTGGTCTAGCAGGAGAAGCCAGACAAGCATCATGTACTCTTAGGAGAGCTATGTGTCACTCCATTTAGAGATTGTCAGTAGGAGAAATTCAATAGGGACACACTTTCCTCGCAGTTAGCTTTTTCCCCGGCACTCTGTGAGTCGGCATCAGCAAGAATTTGGAGGATTTAGAGTTATGGTACCATGGCCACCTTGAGGATGGAATTGAATTTTTTCTTTTCCTTTCCCATTGCAGTAATAGCCTTGTCTTCAACAGGAGAAAAACCGAATCTCTCCACAGCACCAAGTTTTCTTATTTTAAAACAATGTACATTAAAAATAATTTTTAATTAATTTATTTTTAATTGAAGGATAATTGCATTACAATATTGGTTTGATTTCTGTCATACATCAATATGAATTAACCATAGGTATACATCGGAGACCTGGAGAATCCCAGGGACGGGGAAGCCTGGTGGGCTGACGTCTATGGGGTCGCACAGAGTTGGAAACAACTGAAGCGACTTAGTAGTAGTAGCAGCAGCAGCATACATCAGAGAAGGCGATGGCACCGCACTCCAGTACTCTTGCCTGGAAAATCCCATGGATGGAGGAGCCTGGTGGGCTGCAGTCCATGGGGTCGCGAAGAGTCGGACACGACTGAGCGACTTTACTTTCACTTTTCACTTTCATGCATTGGAGAAGGAAATGGCAACCCACTCCAGTGTTCTTGCCTGGATAATCCCAGGGACGGGGGAGCCTAATGGTCTGCCGTCTGTGGGATCGCACAGAGTCAGACACGACTGAAGTGACTTAGCAGCAGCAGCAGCAGCATACATCAAAAAAAAAAAAAAAAAAAGATTGTTAAAAGATATGCAGCTTTGGGATGCCGTCTAACTTTGATCAGCTAGGGAGCAACATTTTCTTTCTATGAAGCAGAGAGAGCAGAAAGGAGCCACGGAGTCCAAGGCTCCCAGTTTGCCCCTGCTGCTCACTGGCTGTGTGATCCACAACAGACCACTCAGCATCTCTGATCCCTGAAATCCAGGGCATATGAAATTCTTCAGATCTTTTCCCGGTTGCAGTCCTAGGATTCCGAAATGATCCGAAAACATTAGCAGCTGGTCTCCATGAAATTCTCCCTTCCAAAATGCTAGATTCACAGTTTGTCCTATCTCATTCTGTGTCTCTCCCCTTCACGCTGTATAGTCAACAGTCAGGGAAAATTTGGTCTGTGGAAAGCCCTAAAAATAGCAACAGCCAAAAAGTCGACATGGAGCCCGCTCGGCTCCACTGGGCCCAAATCCTGCCAAATACTTGTCATCAAGTCACCAGCGTGACATGGGAAGGAACCAATGTTCAGGCGGCGGTGGCCCAGACTTGTGACTTGTGTTATTAGCCTCCCCAGAGGGCCTGAGCCAACAAGGAAGTTGCTCAGAGAGCCCCTAGAAAGTTAAGATACCTGCTAAAACAAAAATGCCCACTGGGACAGAGGCCAGTGAACTACCTGGGTCCTGGCTGGGCTGAGAGCTAAATTCGTGCTTGGCCACGCATTCCGCATCCTGACCCCAGAAACCCTTGGTTCCTATGGTAATCGAGAGGGCTCTTTGAAAGAACTCTGGGACTGGGGAGTTTTATCAATTGTGTGCCTGGTACTCAGTCCTGGGTGCCACCCCAATTCTATAGGGAGGAGGGCTTCTGGTGCCCCCAGACTCCAAACTTCCAAAAACAACTGTAATATGCTCTGCATTTTGTCCACTGACATCATTTACTAAATGTAGGACGGACTAAATCCTTACTAGGTAACTAACTCAAGACCAAAGTGGTTTCTGGTTATTGGTACCAAGCAACTGAAGTTCTATAGTCATCATTCCCAGCTTTATCAATAGTTAGACAACCCCCTGGAAATAAAGGTTGCCTATTTAGCTCTATAGGCACTGTGGATGGTGACTGCAGCTATGAAATCAGATGATGTTTGCTTCTTGGTGGGAAGTCTATGACAAACCTAGACAGTGTGTTGCAAAGCAGAGGCATTACTCTACCGACAAAGATCCATAGTCAAGGCTATGGTCTTCCCAGTGGTCATGTATATGAGAGAGCTGGACCGTAAAGAAAGCAGAGTGCCAAAGAATTGATGCCTTCAAACTGTGGTGCTGGAGAAGACGCCTGAGAGTCCCTTGGACAGCAAGGAGATCAAACCAGTCAATCTTAAGGGAGATCAACCCTGAATATTCATTGGAAGGACTGATGTTGAAGCTGAAACTCCAGTATTTTGGTCATTTGCCAACAGCTGGCTCATTGGAAAAGACCCTGATGCTGGGAAAGATTGAGGGCAGAAGGGGAACAGGGCATCAGAGGATGAGATGGCTGGATGGCATCACCAATGCAATGGACATGAACTTGGGCAAACTCCAGGAGATGGTGAGGGACAGAGAGGCCTGGTATGCTGCAGTCCATGGAATTGCAAAGAGTCAGACACGACTGGGCGACTGAACAACAACAACAACATTTAGCTCTATATGATGGTGGTTTGCACATTCTTCTGAATTCAGTTTGAACAGAGTTCTCATGGAATAATTATCCTTTGAAATACTGATTTTTATATATTACCCTAAATTCTTTATATTGCATATCTTGAAGCTGATCTTACACATACAGCTGTTTCCTAGCACTGAGAAGCAGAATGTGAAATGTTCGGAAATGTGAGTTGTAATTTCCATTAGGAGATAAAAAAAAATTCATGTCCTGGGAGATAAGCCATCTGCAATGTAAATCACAAGGTTGCTGCATTTGGAAAGCCACACTGTGTAATTTCAGGAAAAGGAGAAAAATAATGTAGCTCTTTTTCTCATGAAGCTTGCAGTGAACA
The DNA here is from genome assembly GCF_003369695.1 of Bos indicus x Bos taurus. Classification (NCBI taxonomy): domain Eukaryota; kingdom Metazoa; phylum Chordata; class Mammalia; order Artiodactyla; family Bovidae; genus Bos; species Bos indicus x Bos taurus. Next base: position 74,168,995 of record NC_040083.1, on the reverse strand, counting down.
GCAGACTTTCACTTAGTTATTTTAAGTCTACTAACTGCTAAGAGTCAGACACGACTGAGCGACTTCACTTTCACTTTTCACTTTCATGCATTGGAGAAGGAAATGGCAACCCACTCCAGTATTCTTGCCTGTAGAATCCCAGGGACAGAGGAGCCTGTTGGGCTGCCGTCTATGGGGTCGCACAGAGTCGGACACGACTGACGCGACTTAGCAGCAGTAGCAGCAGCAACATATACCAAGTACCTATGATCTGCTGGACTTCACACCAGGCATTGGAGGTTTACACATAAATAAATCATTAAAATGCAGTGCCTTAAGTGAAAGAATTGCATACTGTGCTGTGAAAACAGTAGCAGTACTTAATCCAGGAGGTGATTCTATTGAGAACTTAATCCTTTGAAGTAATTTTAAAACCTCTGTTTAAAAGAGAAAACTAAGGCAGAGAAATTCATGTGGACACTCCTTACAAAGAGCAGAGAGTATACTAGAATGCATATGCAGACCATGCTCTCGGCAATGTCTCAGTACCAGATCTTTCCCAATTTCCACCAAAAAATTGTCAATGCCATCAACTTAATCTTTTCTTAAACAGTGAAAATAAATTTCTCCCAGCAAATGGACTATAACAGTAAAAACAAATTGCTTTTCAACAAAATTTCTCTTCTGTTAGCTTTCTTATTTTAATAGGATACTCCAGATTGAAAAATCTCACTCATCAAGAAAATATGGTTGGAACATCTAATCATATTAGCTTTTCTCTATTTTAAATTGTGGTGCTGGGGAAGACTCCCAAGACTCCCTTGGACAGCAAGGAGATCAAACCAGTTAATCCTAAAGGAGGTCAACCCTAAATATTCATTGGAAGGACTGATGCTGAAGCTGAAGCTCCAATACTTTGGCCACCTGAAGCAAAGAGCTGACTCACTGGAAAAGACCCTGATGCTGGAAAAGACTGAAGGCAAAGGAGATGGGGAAAACAGAGGATGAGATTGTTAGATAGCATCACCAACTTAATGGACATGAATTTGAGCAAACTCTGGGAGATAGTGAAGGACAGGGAAGCTGGCATGCTGCAGTCTATGGGTTGGCAAAGAGTCGGATACAACATAGTGACTGAACAACAACACAGTCCATTGACATATGTAAAATCCTCTAATTTTTCCTCACCTCTGGAAACACCAGGTTTGGATCTGAACATGAGAAGGGTTAAACTCTGACCTCTGAGAAAGCAGACCATTGACACAATGTAAAGAGCAAGACTTCACACTGAGGTAATATTAACACATTGTGTTAGATACTAGAGTCTTTATGCAAAGATCCCTCACATTGAAAAACAGGCTGAGTAAGAGGACTTTTCCGAGAAGGAAATGGCAACCCACTCCAGTGTTCTTGCCTGGAGAATCCCAGGGATGGGGGAGCCTGGTGGGCTGCCATCTATGGGGTCGCACAGAGTCGGACACGACTGGAGCGACTTAGCAGCAGCAGCAGCAAGAGGACTTTTGTGAGTTGGCATAATCTAAAATGTCATGGCCAAGAATATGAGTGTGATAGGTGGGGGGAAATTGGAGAAGTTCCTTCTATACTTTGGCGAACCAGGGGATGATTGAGAAGGATGGCAAATAAAATTCCAGAAAGTGATGAGTGCCTTGAAGCTAGGCTATATCTTGATCTACAGCCCTGAGCAAAGAATAAGGTTTGTAAGAATTGGAAACTTGTGCTGTATGCAGGCTAGTGTTTTATACACATTGATGCTCTGAGATTCACAAGGGAATTAGCACACGTAAATTACAAACAGTAGGCTGAATTTATGTGTGAAAGGTGATTTGAGTACTACTGTTGGAAACACCACAATTTGAGGGGGAAGAACTTCTAATTGGATGCAGAGCAACTGTGTCTAAACTAAAGAAAAACACTCTTAGTAACTCTAGAAACTATCAAATGTTTCCAATTTTGCCAATGGTGAAGGGAGACTTGGTGTCTAAAAGTTTTAACTGACAAACCCTTGGATTACAAATGAGGTTATTAACCTCTGGCAACCACTGATCTTTTTACAGCTCTATTGTTTTGGTTTTCAAGAATTGCATGTGGTTGGAATCATACAGTACATAGTCCTTTCAGATCAGCTTCTTTCACTAAGAAATGTACATTAGAGGCTCCTCCACGTCTTATTGGAAACGACAACCCACTCCAATGTCTTGCCTGGAAAATTCTATGGACAGAGGAACCTGGTGGGCTACAGTCCATGGGGTTGCAAAAAGTCAGACACGGCTGAGCACACATGCAGGCAGGCAGGCATGTCTTTTCTCGCTTAATAGCTTATTTCTTTTCTAGTGCTGAATAACGTTCCATTGTCCGGATGCACCACAGTTTGTTTATTCATATACCTATTGAAGGACATATTGGTTGCTTCCAAGTTTTGCCAATTATGAATAAAGCTGCTATAAACATTTGTGCACAGGTTTTTGGGTGGGCATAAGTTTTCAACTCATTTGAGCATGTACTGAGGGGTGCAATTGCTGAATTGTGTGGTAAGAGTACATTTAGTTTTGGAAGAAACTGTCAAGCTGTCTTCCAAAGGGACTCTACCGTTTTTCATCCCCCCCAGCAATGAATGGGAGTTCCTGCGTTTTCACACTCGCTGCAGCATTTAGGGTTGTCAGCCTTTTGGATCTTCGCCGTTCTCAGTGTGTATATATCTTATTATTGTTTGAATTTGCCATTCCCTAGTGACTTGGTTACCTGATGTGAAGAGCCAACTCATTAGAAAAGACCCTGATGCTGGGAAAGATTGAAAGCAGGAAGAGAAGGGAATGACAAAAGATGAGATGTTTGGATGGCATCATCAACTCAAAAGACATCAGTCTGAGCAAGTTCCAGGAGATGCTGAAGGACAGGGAAGCCTGGTGTGCTGCAGTCCATGGCGTCACAGTCGGACATGACTGAGCGACTGGACAACAACAACAATTACATATGATGTTGAGCATCTTTTCAAATGCTTATCTGCCATCTGTGTATATTCTTTGGTGATGTGTCTTCTCAGATCTTTTGGGCATTTTTAACTGGTCATTGCTTTTCTTATTTTGAGTTTTAAGAGTTTTTAATATATTTTGGATATGGGCCCTTTATCTGATAAATGTTTTGCAAATATTATCTCCAGTCTGTGGAGATTATATTGTCTTTTCATTCTCTTAAAAGTGTCTTCTGCAGAGCAGGAGATTTTAATTTTAATGAAGTTCATACTACTAATTTTTTCTTTCATAGATTGTCCTGATGGTGTTATATTAAAGGGTCAAAGATGGCTCTCGTGTTTTGGCATAAAATGCCCCAGTGTTGTTACTTTTTCTCAGCAGGTTAGGATCACTAGCTCAAAGCTCTCTGCTACCAAACTCAGATTCTTGTGAGTCCAGATGCTTTACCTATAGTCCAAATCAACATTCTTAGTTATTGAGAGTTTACCTACTTTGCATACTCTGTGAAACTGCATTTGATACCTGCCAGCAAGGAGCAGTGACCCCACAAGAGATTGACCCAGACTTGCCTGTGAGTGTCCAGGAGTCTCCAGCAGAGGCGTGGGTTGGTGGTGGCTTGCTGCAGGGTTGGGGACACTGAGTGTAGCGGTACATGCATGGGATCTTTTGAGGGAGGTGGCCATTATCTTCATTACCTCCACCATAGTTTGGCCCCAGGTAAATTGCAGGAAGGAAACACAGCTCCACCCATCAACAGAAAATTGGATTAAAGATTTACTGAGCCTGGCCCCGCCCATCAGAACAAGACCCAGTTTCCCCCTCAGTCAGTCTCTCCCATCAGGAAGCTTCCATAAGCCTCTTATCCTTCTCCATCAGAGGACAGATGGACTGAAAACCACAATCACAGGAAACTAACCAATATGATCACATGGACCACAGGCTTGTCTAACTCAGTGAAACTATGAGCCATGCCTTGTAGGGCCACCCAAGAGAGATGGGTCATGGTAGAGAGTTCTGACTAAATGTGATCCACTGGAGAAGGGAATGGCAAACCACTTCAGTATTCTTGCCTTGAGAACTCCATGAACAGTATGAAAAGCAAAAAGATAGGACATGGAAAGATGAACTCCCCAGGTCGCTAGGTGCCCAATATGCAACTGGAGATCAGTGGAGAAAAAACTCCAGAAAGAATGAAAAGATGGAGCCAAAGCAAAAACAACACCCAGTTGTGGATGTGACTGGTGATGGAAGCAAAGTCCGATGCTGTAAAGAGCAATATTGCATAGGAACTTGGAAAGTTAAGTCCCATGAATCAAGGCAAATTGGAAATGGTCAAACAGGAGATGGCAAGAGTGAACGTAGACATTTTAGGATTCAGTGAACTAAAATGGTCTGGAATGGGTGAATTTAACTCAGATGACCATTATATCTACTACTGTAGCAAGAATCCCTTAGGTGAAATGGAGTAGCTATCATAGTCAACAAAAGAGTCCAAAATGCAGTACTTGTGTGCAATCTCAAAAATGACAGAATGGTCTCTGTTCGTTTCCAAGGTAAACCATTCAATACCATGGTAATCCAAGTCTATGCCCTGACCAGTAATGCTGAAGAAGCTGAAGTTGAATGGTTCTATGAAGACCTACAAGGCCTTCTAGAACTAACAACCAAAAAAGAGGTCCTTTTCATTATAGGGGACTGGTATGCTGAAGTAGGAAGTCAAGAAACACCTGAAGTAACATGCAAGTTTGGCTTTGGAGTACAGAATGAAGCAGGGCAAAGCCTAATAGAGTTCTGCCAAGAGAATGCACTGGTCATAACAAACACCCTCTTCCAACAACACAAGAGAAGACTCTACACATGGACATCACCAGATGGTCAACACCGAAATCAGATTGATTATATTCTTTTAGCCAAAGATGGAGAAGCTCTATACAGTCAGCTAAAACAAGACTGGGAGCTAACCCTAATGCTGGAAATGTTTGAAGGTAGGCAGAGAAGGGGACAACAGAGGATGAGATGGTTGGATGGCACCACCGACTCAATGGACATAAGTTTGAGTAAACTCTGGGAGTTGGTGATGGACAGAGAGGCCTGGCATGCTGCAGTCCATGGGGTCGTAAAGAGTCGGACATGACTGAGTGACTGAACTGAACTGAACCTTAAATATTGATTAGTTATTTGGCTGAGCCAGATCTTAGTTTGCGGCATGCAGGATCATTAGTTGCAGCATGTGGGATCTACTTCCCTGACTAGGGATAGAATCCAGGCCCTCTGCATTAGAAGTGTGGAGTTTGGGCAACTGGCTCACCAAGAAAGTCCCATCTGCTAACCTTAAAAAAGAAAACCCTTGTAGCCATAAAAGACCAGACACTGCTACTTCACTTCGGAGCTCTCTGACCCAGAGACCCCTTACCTTGCTTCTGACCAACATTGCCCAGATTCATAGCCCTCTTTAGGACATCCCCTTCTTCCCCAGGAGACCCCTCTCCCCTATTCCCTTTCTGGATGATGGCCTTGTGCCACTGAAAAGTCCCTTCTTGGGAAAGACTTCCTCTTTCCTGCCACCCTGGCCAATAAGTTGGTCATGTGTTACTGCTTTTCATAGCCATGTCTCTTCCTTTATCAACCCCAATCCTGAAATTGGCTTCCCAGATGGCGCTAGTGGTAAAGGACCCACTGCCAATGCAGGAGACGTAAGAGATGTGGGTTTAATTCCTGGCTCAGGAAGATCCCTTGGAGGAGAGTATGGCAGCCACTCCAGTATTCTTGCCTGGAGAATTCCATGGAGAGAGGAGAGTGGTGGGCTACAATCCATAGGGTTGCAAAGAGTCAGACATGACTGATCGACTAAAACACACACTTCTTATCCTAAAACTCATTGCCAAACACAAAGTCACCTAGATTGCCTCTTACATCATCTTCTAGAAGTTTGTAAGCTTTCATTTTACATTTAAGTATATGATCTACTTTGAGTTAACCCTTGTAAAACTTGTAGGTAGGCTCTGGGTGTAGAATAATTTTTTGTATGTTGATGTCCAGTTGTTCTAGCACTATTTGTTAAAAAAGACCACCCTTTCTGCATGAAATTGTGTTTACATCTTTGTCAAATATCAGTTGACTGTGTGGGTGCTTTTTCTGGGCTCTATCTTCTGTTCCATTTTCACAAATACCATACTGCCTTGATTATTGTGGGGCTTCCCAGGTGGCTCAGTGGTAAAGAATCTGCCTGCCAATGCAGGAGACGAAAGAGACTCAGGTTCAATCCCTGGGTTGGAAAGATCCCCTGGAGAAGAAATGGCCACTAACTCTAGTATCTTGCCTTGGAAATCCCATAGACAGAGAAACCTGGAAGGAGTTGAAAGAGAGTTGGACACAACTGAGCACACATGAGCCTGAGCTTGGTCATGGCCTCTTTATAGTAAGTCTTGAAGTCCAGTAGCGTCAATGCTGTGGCTTTGCTCTTTAGTGTTTCGTTGGTTCTTCTGCGTCTCTTGTCTCTCCATATAAACTTTGCAATCAGTTTGTCAACACCCACAAAATAACTTGCGGATTGAAGTACACTTCTATCAGTATCTCTCATGACATTGTTACCAACCAATCACTCTAGTTAGATCTAATAGTTTTCCAGTTAATTTTCAGGTTTTCCTCTTTCCTTTCTAATAGTAATATCTCTTTATTCCCCCCCCCCCCAATTTCTCTGTATTGGTTAGCTCTCCTAAAACAATATTAATTAACAATTGCATTTGTAATCATCCTTACTTTATTTTTCTATTTGATAATAATGTGTTGATTGTTTTACCTTTAAGTTGGACTTGACTGTTGCTTTTATACAGATTTTTAGAATCCTACTTTGTAGGTAAGTCTTTCAAAGCTTTTTCTTGACCTTCTCTAATTGATGTTGTCTTTCATCAACTCCTGCTTCTGCATCCCTCAAAAAGAGTGATTTATTTAACTTCTCATCTTAATACAATCATATATGTCAACTTATTTCTCAATCGTGAACTCCCCTTGAATTCCTGATTTAAGCCTTTCTTGAATTTATCTGGGGAATTCTTATTTTATTATATCCAGGACATAACTTGCTAATGTTTTAATATTTTTACACTTGTATTCATAAGTAAAATTGGATATGATTTTATTTTTAAAAAAGTAATCTTTGTTTTTCTCTATAATCTCCAGAAGTTTAAGCAACATATGAATTATCTCTTTCTTGACAGTTTAAAAAATGCTATCTATAAAACTGTCTGGGCTTGATGCTTTTGTAGAATCATTCTCTGATAAAACTCTTCCAATTATTCTCTTGGGCTTCTATTCAGGATTTTAGAAAATGGGTTGGTATTCAACTTTGGGCATTTGTATTTTCTGAGAAGATTACCCATCTCAATGTTATTTTCAAATGTTTAAATATGGAATTGTATATAGATTATGTCATAGCTAGGAAAATCACCTCTGATCTGTTTTATATCTCTTTCTATTGTTACGTTATCTTTCTCTTTTCTTGATTAGATTTCTCAGGAACCAGGTTTTTGCACTTGTTTTATGTAAACTAAATTTTATTATTTTTTCTTTTTATATTCATCATCAATTCTTTCTTCCTGTTTAACTAGATTCTTATTTCACTTATTTTGGTATCTTAAGTTAAATGCTCAGTTTACTAACATTAATTAGTTTGTAGAAAAGCCCTGATAGTTAGAAAATGTCTTCTAATACAACTCATCCATAGCACTTGATTTTTCGTATAAAGCATTCTCATTGTTACCAATTTTTTTTCAAGCACATGAAGGAAATGCATTCTTTGTAGACAAGTGAGAAAAGTAAAAGTAAAAAACAAGTCACTCATACTTCCACTTGATATAATATCTGTTATTTAGGTTTGACAGCAAAATTTGTTTAAATGCTTATATATCAAACCTGTAATGAACAAGGTTAAGACGGCCAACTGGGAGAAAATGTCTGCAAGGAAGTTTAATATTCTTCTTGTGAAATCAGCTTTTGTAAAGTTTTAAGAAAACATGAAAAAAAAAAAAAAAGAAAACATGGAAAGGTATGCAAGGATGTCTGATCAGGCCTGTCAAAAGAGATAAAGTTGTATTGATCTAAAACACATTTTAAAAAATCAATTTCATCTAGTAAACAAAGAAGTGCAAATTAAAACCACAGAAAAAAATTCTTTTGCTTATAAATTAGCAAAATTTCCCATTCAGTTTTATAATCTTTAAAGTTGACAGAGTGATGAGGAAAATTAACTCTCTCATCATTTTTTGGCAAAAACTGAAATAAGTTAAAAAAAACCTTAAAAATGGATATATCCTGGGGAAAAAAAAGCCATAAATACCAGTGTGCCAAAGATTTAGCTACAAAGATGTTTAGTGCAGCTGGAAATCATATACAACCTGAATGCTAAATAAATGGGGATCAGATCAGATCAGAATAGTCGCTCAGTCATGTCCGACTCTTTGCGACCCCATGAATCCCAGCATGCCAGACCTCCCTCTCCATCACCAACTCCCGGAGTCCACTGAGACTCACATCCATCGAGTCAGTGATGCCATCCAGCCATCTCATCCTCTGTCATCCCCTTCTCCTCCTGCCCCCAATCCCTCCCAGCATCAGAGTCTTTTCCAATGAGTCAACTCTTCACATGAGATGCCCAAAGTACTGGAGTTTCAGCTTCAGCATCATTCCTTCCAAAGAAATCTTAGGGCTGATCTCCTTCAGAATGAACTGGTTGGATCTCCTTGCAGTCCAAGGGACTCTCAAGAGTCTTCTCCAACACCACAGTTCAAAAGCATCAATTCTTCGGCACTCAGCCTTCTTCACAGTCCAACTCTCACATCCATACATGACCACAGGAAAAACCATAGCCTTGACTAGACGAACCTTTATTGGCAATGTAATGTCTCTGCTTTTGAATATGCTATCTAGGTTGGTCATAACTTTCCTTCCAAGGAGTAAGCGTCTTTTAATTTCACGGCTGCAGTCACCATCTGTAGTGATTTTGGAGCCCAGAAAAATAAAGTCTGACACTGTTTCCACTGTTTCTCCATCTATTTCCCATGAAGTGATGGGACTGGATGCCATGATCTTATTTTTCTGAATGTTGAGCTTTAAGCCAACTTTTTCACTCTCCACTTTAACTTTCATCAAGAGGCTTTTTAGTTATTCTTCACTTTCTGCCATAAGGGTGGTGTCATCTGCATATCTGAGGTTATTGATATTTCTCCCGGCAATCTTGATTCCAGTTTGTGTTTCTTCCAGTCCAGCGTTTCTCATGATGTACTCTGCATAGAAGTTAAATAAACAGGGTGACAATATACAGCTTTGACGTACTCCTTTTCCTATTCGGAACCAGTCTGTTGTTCCATGTCCAGTTCTAACTGTTGCTTCCTGACCTGCATACAGATTTCTCAAGAGGCAGGTCAGGTGGTCTGGTATTCTCATCTGTTGAAGAATTTTCCATAGTTTATTGTGATCCACACAGTCAAAGGCTTTGGCATAGTCAATAAAGCAGAAATAGATGTTTTTCTGGAACTCTGTTGCTTTTTCCATGATCCAGCAGGTGTTGGCAATTTGATTTCTGGTTCCTCTGCCTTTTCTAAAACCAGCTTGAACATCAGGAAGTTCACGGTTCACATATTGCTGAAGCCTGGCTTGGAGAATTTTGAGCATTACTTTACCAGCATGTGAGATGAGTGCAATTGTGCAGTAGTTTGAGCATTCTTTGGCATTGCCTTTCTTTGGGATTGGAATGAAAACTGACCTTTTCCAGTCCTGTGGCCACTGCTGAGTTTTCCAAATTTTCTGGCATATTGAGTGCAGCACTTTCACAGCATCATCTTTCAGGATGCTGAATTAAATTATGGTAAATTAATTATGAATTAATTATGGTGAAATAAATTAATTTTATAGCCATTAAAATGAGGTTACAGATAATATTTATGGAAAGGGAAGGACTTTCACAAAATATTGCTGCATAAAATGTAGGTTATAGTTATATTTATTGCATGATCTCATTTTGGAAATATGAAGATAGGTGACATACAATTTTATCATATATTGATATATATGGTATGTATCACATATACAAATTTATCATATATAAATATTTAAATTTGTATATCCACAACCACAGGCTTTTCAGATGGCACCTGTGGTAAAGAGCCTTCCTGCCAATGTAAGAGATGTTAGAGACGTGGGTTTGATCCCTGGGTCGGGAAGATCCCCTGGAGAAGGGCACGGCAGCCTACTCCAGTATTCTTGCCTGGAGAATCCCATAGACAGAGGAGCCTGGTGGGCTACAGTCCAGAGTTGGACACGACTGAGTGACTTAGCTTCCATGCATGAATCCACAACCACAGTCAAAACACTGAAACTTCACCACAAGGATCCCCCACTCGACTCTTTCATGACAACACTCACCTCCCTCCTGCCACTCCTCAGATGCACCCTGAAAACTGCTTCTCTGTTCTACATTTCTAAAATTTTGTCATCTCAAAAATGTTGTATAAATGGAATCATACAGTATGTAACCTTTTGGATTGATTTCTTTTTTCCCCTCAGCATGATTCCTGGGAGATTTTCCTAGTTTCTGTGTATATCAATAGTTCATTCCTATTACTGCTGGGTAGTATTTCATGGTATGGATGTATCATGCTTTGTGTAAAAATTTACCTATTGGAGGACAACTGGGTGGATTCCAGTTTGGGGCCATGATGACGAAGGTGCTTGAATGTTTGTGTACAGATAATTTGGATAGACATAATTTTTCATTTCTCTGGGATAAATGCCCAAGACTGTCATTGCTGGGTCATATGGTAATTGCATTTTTAGTTTTGTGAGAAACAGCCAAACTGTTTTTCAGATTGGCTGTACCACTGTCCATTCCCACCAGCAATGTGAATGATCTTGCTTCTGCATACTCTCAGAAGCATTTGGTATTGTCACTATTTTTTATTTTAGCCATTCTGAGAGTATGCAGTGATAGCTCATTGCAGTCTTTTTTTCTTCTTCCAATTTTATTGTGATGTCGACACTAGAGCTATGTAAGTAAAAGGTATATTGCATAATGATTTGACTTACACCCATCATTCAGTGATTACCACAATAAGCTTAGTGAGCATACATCATCTCAGATATATATAAAATTAAATAAATAGAATTTCTTTCCCTTGTGATGAGAGCTCTTATAATTTACTCTGTTAATGACTTTCATGTACATCATATAGCACTGTTAGCTGTCTTTACCATGTTGGGTGTTAACATCCCTATACTTATTTATCTTATAACTGGAACTTTGCACCTTTTGACCACCTTCATCCAGTTACCCTTCCCACTGTCCCCCACCTCTGGTAACCACAAATCTGATCTCTGTTTCTATGAGTTTTTTGAAGTATATTTGTTCTATAACACTAAGATTGTCCCTGTTACACAACATAGTGATTTGATACTTGTGTAAGTTTCAAAATCATTACATGCTGCTTACCATTCATTGTCTTACTTTGCATTTTGTGTTGTCTAGTAATGTTGGACATCATTTCACTCATCTATCCTCTTTAGCCTTCATGAATTTTGCCCATTTCTAATTGGATATTTTTGTTTGTTGATTTTGAAAAGTCACAACTTAGCAACAGAACAACAAGTTTGCAAATGTTTTCTCCCAAGATGTAGCTAGTCTTTTCAGTCTCTTCACAAGGCATCTGTATGGCAAATGTTTTAAATTTTGATGAAGTCTAATCTATTAATTTTCCTCTATGGATCATGCCTTTTGTGTCAAGTTTAAGAACGTTTTGCTTAGTCTTAGATCCCAAGGATTTTCTTTCATTTCTGAGTTTCACAGTTTTTATTTACATTTTGTCCCTGATCCATTTTGAGTGAATTTTTGTATAAGGTGTGAGGTTTAGGTTGGCATTCATGTTGTTTGCTTTTAGGTGTTCAATTGTTCCTGCATCATTTGTTGAAAAGGCTATCCTTTCTCCACTGAATTGCTTTGGATTGATGTCAAAAATTAGGTGAGCATGTTTATGTGATCTGGGCTTTACTTGTGGCTCAGTGGTAAAGAATCTGCCTGCAATGCAGGAGACTGAGGCAGAAGATACGGGTTTGATCCCTGGGTCAGAAAGAACCTGGAGATCCCTGGAGAAAGGAAATGGCAACCCACTCCAGTATTCTTCCCTGGAAAATCCCAATCCATGGGGTTGCAAAAGAGTCAAACATGACTGGACAACTAAGCAACAACAAACGTGGTCTGGATTCTGGATTTCCATTCTGCTCCACTGGTCCCTGTGTCCATCTCTCTACAGACATCAGTGTCTTGATATTCTCCCACATTGTAGACAGACGCTTTACCGTCTGAGCCACCAGGGAACTTAAGAGTATTACGAGTTAACTTTAACGTTGGACAGAGAAATTCCTGTACTTTGTTCTTTTTTAAGATTGCTTTAGCTATTCTATGGCCTGCATCTTTCCATAGAAATTTAAAAATATGCTTATCTATAGGCAACAAAAAAACCTTACTGGAATTTTGATAGAATTTGCATTAAACATGTATACAGTTTGGGGATAATTGACATCTTTACTATGTTCAGCCTTGAACCCAATATGCCTTTCCATTTTTTGAGCTCTTCTTTTGATTTCTTTTATTAGAATTTTGTGTATATATAGTAGTATACTATATGTATTATACCTGGGCTTCCCTTCCGCCTGCAATTTGGGAAACCTGGGTTCGATTCCTGGGTTGGGAAGATCCCCTGAAGAAGGAAATGGCCACCCACTTCAGTATTCTGGCCTGGAGAATTCCATGGACTGTGTCCATGGGGTTGCAAAGAGTCGGACACGACTGAGTAACTTTCACTCCACTTCATAGTATATCTGCGTTCCTGTTCAGTCGTGTCTGACTCTTTGCAATCCTATGGACTGTAGCCCACCAGGCTCCTCTGTACACGGGATTTTCCAGGCAGGAATACTGGAGTTGATTGCTATTTCTTCATCCAGGGTATCTTCCCAACCCAGGGATTGAACCTGCGTCTCCTGTGTCTCCTTCATTGTCAGGTGGATTCTTTACTGATGAGCCACTAGGGACGCCCATATATAGTATACACAAAATAATAATTTTGGGTATATACATATATATAGTATGTATACAATTATATAATATCTATTAATTATGCTAGTAAAGTAATGCTCAAAACTCTCCAAGCCAGGCTTCAGCAATATGTGAACCATGAACTTCCTGATGTTCAAGCTGGTTTTAGAAAAGGCAGAGGAACCAGAGATCAAATTGCCAACATCTGCTGGATCATGGAAAAAGCAAGAGAGTTCCAGAAAAACATCTATTTCTGCTTTATTGACTATGCCAAAGCCTTTGACTGTGTGGATCACAATAAACTGTGGAAAATTCTTCAACAGATGAGAATACCAGACCACCTGACCTGCCTCTTGAGAAATTTGTATGCAGGTCAGGAAGCAACAGTTAAAACTGGACATGGAACAACAGACTGGTTCCAAATAGGAAAAAGAGTACGTCAAGGCTGTATATTGTCACCCTGTTTATTTAACTTCTATGCAGAGTACATCATGAGAAACGCTGGACTGGAAGAAACACAAACTGGAATCAAGATTGCCGGGAGAAATATCAATAACCTCAGATATGCAGATGACACCACCCTTATGGCAGAAAGTGAAGAGGAACTAAAAAGCCTCTTGATGAAAGTGAAAGAGGAGAGTGAAAAAGTTGGCTTAAAGCTCAACATTCAGAAAACGAGGATCATGGCATCCGGTCCCATCACTTCATGGGAAATAGATGGGGAAACAGTGGAAACAGTGTCAGACTTTATTTTTCTGGGCTCCAAAATCACTACAGATGGTGACTGCAGCCATGAAATTAAAAGCCGCTTACTCCTTGGAAGGAAAGTTATGACCAACCTAGATAGCATATTCAAAAGCAGAGACATTACTATGCCAACAAAGGTCCGTCTAGTCAAGGCTATGGTTTTTCCTGTGTTCATGTATGGATGTGAGAGTTGGACTGTGAAGAAGGCTGAGCGCCGAAGAATTGATGCTGTTGAACTGTGGTGTTGGAGAAGACTCTTGAGAGTCCCTTGGACTGCAAGGAGATCCAACCAGTCCATTCTGAAGGAGATCAGCCCTAAGATTTCTTTGGAAGGAATGATGCTAAAGCTGAAACTCCAGTCCTTTGGCCACCTCATGAGAAGAGTTGACTCATTGGAAAAGACTGTGATGCTGGGAGGGATTGGGGGCAGGAGGAGAAGGGGACGACAGAGGATGAGATGGCTGGATGACATCACTGACTCGATGGACGTGAGTCTCATCCCGAGTGAACTCCGGGAGTTGGTGATGGACAGGGAGGCCTGGCATGCTGGGATTCATGGGGTCGCAAAGAGTCGGACATGACTGAGCGACTGATCTGATCTGATCTGATATATTAATAATATATTTCTTCTTTCAGATTCCTTTTCACTATAGGTTTTTACAAGGTATTGAATATAGTTAACAGTAGGTCCTTTTTGGTTATCTATTTTATACATAGTGAAGGAAATGGCAACCCACTCCAGTGTTCTTGCTTAGAAAATCCCAGGGACGGGAGAGCCTGGTGGGGTGCCGTCTATGGGGTTGCACAGAGTCGGACACAACTGAAGCGGCTTAGCAGCAGCAGCAGCAGCAGTGTGTATATGTGAATCCCAAACTCCTAATTTATCTCTCTTTCCCCCAACTTCCCTGATATCCTCTTTGGCAATCATAAGTTTTCTATGTCTGTGAGTTTGTTTCTGTTTTGTAAATAAGTCCATCTGTATCATTTCTTATTAGATACCACACTAAGGACATCATATATTTATCTTTATCCATCTGGTTTACTTAATTTAGAATGATGGTTTCACTAGGTTCAGCCATGTTGCTGCACGCTGAATCAGTATCTGTGCATTATCATGTCAAGTATTTCTTAAATAATCTGAGAAAATTAATACAGTGTTCAGTGCAGTTCAGTCGCTCAGTTGTGTCCCACTCTTTGCAACCCTATGAACTGCAGCACACCAGGCCTCCCTGTCCATCACCGACTCCTGGAGTTAACCCAAACTCATGTCCATTGAGATGGTGATGCCATCCGGCCATCTCGTTCTCTGTCATCCCGTTCTCCTGCCCTCAATCTTTCGCAGCATCAGGATCTTTTCAAATGAGTCAGCTCTTTGCATCAGGTGGCCAAAGTTTTGGAGTTTTAGCTTCAACATCAGTCTTTCCAATGAACACCCAGGACTGATTTCCTTTAGGATGGACTGGTTTGAGCTCCTTGCAGTCCAAGGTACTCTCAAGAGTCTTCTCCAACACCACAGTTCAAAAGCATCAATTCTTCAGCACTCAGCTTTCTTTACAGTCCAACTCTCACATCCATACATGACAACTGGAAAAACCATAGTCTTGACCAAATGGACCTTTGGTGACAAAGTAATGTCTCTCCTTTAATATGCTGTCTAGGTTGTTCATAACTTTCCTTCCAAGGAATAAGAGTCTTTTTATTTCATGGCTACAATCACCATCTGCAGTGATTTTGGAGCCCCCCAAAATAAAGTCAGCCACTGTTTCCACTGTTTCCCCATCTATTTGCCATGATGTGATGGGACCGGATGCCATGATCTTAGCTTTCTTCAAATCACTGCAGATGGGTATTTGGAGAAGACAATGGCAACCCACTCCAGTACTCTTGCCTGGAAAATCCCATGGATAGAGGAGCCTGGTGGGCTGCAGTCCATGGGGTTGCTAAGAGTCTGATACGACTAAGCGTCTTCACTTTCACTTTTCACTTTCATGCATTGGAGAAGGTAATAGCAACCCACTCCAGCATTCTTGCCTGGAGAGTCCCAGGGATGGGGGAGCCTGGTGGGCTGCCATCTATGGGGTCGCACAGAGTTGGACACGACTGAAGCGACTTAGCAGCAGCAGCAGCAGAGATAGGTATTGATTTAATGTGATGAATTCTCCATAGGTGCCCCTATGGCTTGTACTGGTTTGAGAAGCAAACAAACCTATGAATTACATAGAAGAAAAGCATTTTTCTCTTATAGTGATGGCATCTGAGGTTTCCTTCCCAATGAACACAAGAAACATTATGATAAACGTTAATATAAACGTATGTCTGTCCTATAAAAACAATATGTTTAAAACAACTTGCATAATTTCTATAATGTTTTAGACTAAAAAATTTCACTGTTGAAATCACATCCACTTGCTAAAAATACACAAACCAATGATGTGATACTGTATCAGGCTCCCTTCACCCTCTCAACTGAAATTTATAACAGGAATTAATCGTAGATGACTTCAACACATGACTGTGTAATTTATCCCAGGCTAGAGGTTTCAGAAACAAAGCCTCTCCATCTGTCTCTGTCTTCAGCTCTCACATGAGAAGCCCATTTATCAGCCTTCTTTATTGATTTTTTATTTGTAGAAGTGATGCAAAATGTACTAGACATCCAAATAAATTGCTGATCATCACCTTCTTTGCATGGTTCTGAATCTTCAAAAGCTTTATACATATATGGCATGTATCATTCTGTTATATATGAATAATACTAGCGAGTGCTCACAACTTAATATATACATGCACAAACACACATCTACAGTCTAACTGGCTTTCTGAGGTTTAGAAATGAGAATTCTATCAACAGGCTCTTTTTGATATTCCTAAAGGGATCATTTAGTTTATATCCATTATTATTACACTATATAATTATATTTATGTGTAGACTATCTAGTTGTTTTGTGTTTGTGTCTATTACAAATTTTGTCATTTTATGTTCCTGGCCTTGTTTCACTCCTTTCACCACACTGCTTTATAAAGTATCTTCATTTTGCAGCTGTGCAACGTGAAGAGAGGTGTTGAACTTATTTTTTTGTAAAGTCAAATCGTTATCTTCCAGCAGCCCTGAGACCAGAATATAGATCTTCTGACTCCAAGCTCTTTGCGGTAAACATCAATCCCTCTGTGGCCAAAGTCCAAACACAGAATGAACGAAAACACCGAGCAGCATACTAAAGGAGTTATTTTGAGCTTCATCTAGTGGTGTCATCCATACCCAGGAAACACTGATAATTACCAACTCGGTGCTAATTTACTGATGTGTGTCTTGTCTATGACTACACATTACTCAGCCTATGCTGATTAATTCTGATATGAATCAGATAATTTCATCAGTGGCTAAAATTCATACTTTAATCATCCCTCTGTAAGCAGTCTCTTACCCTATATATCCCGTATCCTGAGATTATTTGTAGTTATTTCTTAAATGTGATTCATAGAATTATAATTTATAAATTGCCAAAAGTGCACAGAGTATCATTATACTGAAAATGATGCTAGACTCATTGCATGCTCAGTCGCTCAGTCACGTCCAACTCTGTGACCCCATGGATTGCAGCCCACCAGGCTCCTCTGTCCATGGGATTTTCCAGGCAATAATACTGGAGTGAGTTGACATTGCTTACTCCAGTTAGACTCATTAGACATCAATTAATTTAATGCCTATTCAGGATCTTATGTAAAACAGGAAACTAAATTTAGGACTCAGTTCTTCGCATGCTCATGGATTTAAATGGCAAATGCATCGTTACTTTATACAAACAATATAGTTTTCTTTGTTTATCCAATATGCTTCTTTATTCTTTTTATCATAAAAATTGCCTCCTCACATGGTTTTAAAATAATTGAGTCCATTTGTTTCATTTTCCCTGATGTATTAGTATTTTCTTTGCATGGTGCTTTAGAAAATAAAAGCAGACTAATTCCTGTCACAGCTGCGACCTTACTGAGGCAGAAAATTTGGCATTTATATAAAATGAAACCATCTCTAATGCTTTGTTCGCCTTTCCAGAATCCTTTTGTTTAATCACTGTTTGTAGTCTCTAAAAAGGGCCTGCTTTCATGAGTGAGTGGATAGGAATGAAGAGATGCCAATATGTAAATAAAATGATGATATAAAAGAAAATGGACTTTTCCCCCCTCCAGCTGAAGTCTGTGGACGTTGTCTTGACTGTCACTGATAGCTGTATGAGTCAGTCTCTAATTCGTGAATTACAGTCCTTACCCCCTCCCACACCAGACTTGCCCTGCTACACGTTTCCATGGCTCTGACTTCCCCATCATCGTGCATTATTGTTGTTGCTTCTTGTGTCTTCTGTATTCTCTGATAGATGTATGGGTCAGGGACAGGGACTGCCTTGCTTTCTTGTCACACCAGCATCCAGAACATTGCTGGCGCAGGGAGTCCTTAATAAATGTTTCTTCAATAGAAGAATTGTTAAAAATAGTTTCTAAGTCAGTAAAACACAGAAAGACAAAGATCATATGATGTCTCTCATATGCGGAATCTAAAATATGACAGAAATGAACTTCTCTATGAAAAAGAAAGACTCACAGACAGAGAACAGACTTGTGATCGTCAGGAGGAAGAAGGGGTGGGAGAGGGATGGACTGGGAATTTGGGATTAGCAGATGCAGACTAATATACAGCATGGATAAGCAAAGTCTTACTGTGTGGCACAGGGAACTATTTTCAATATCCTGTTACAAACCATAATGGGAAAGAACATGAAAGATAATGTATGTGTATGTATATGTATAACTGAATCACTCTGCTATACAGCAGAAATCAACCCAACATTGTTAATCAACTATACTGCAATAAAAATAAATTTAAAAACATAGTTTCAACTCTGAGCTCATTCCCAATTCCTATAATTCTTTAAAAAATTTTTATTGAAGTATAGTTGATTTATAATGTCATGTAATTTTCAGGGGTAAAACACAGAGATTCAGCGATATAATTCTTTTTTAGAAACAGTTTTATTGATGTATAATTGACACACCAAAACATGCACATATTTAATATACAGTATGATGAGTTCAGAGAAGGCAATGGCACCCCACTCCAGTACTCTTGCCTGAAAAATCCCATGGATGGAGGAGTCTGGTAGACTGGAGTCCATGGGGTCGCTGAGGGTCGGGCATGACTGAGCGACTTCACTTTCACTTTTCACTTTCATGCATTGGAGAAGGAAATGGCAACCCACTCTAGTGTTCTTGCCTAGAGAATCCCAGGGACGGGGGAGCCTGGTGGGCTGCTGTCTATGGGGTCACACAGAGTCGGACACGACTGAAGTGACTTAGCAGCAGCAGCATGATGAGTTCAGACATATGCACACACCTGTGAAACTGTTACTGAAATCAAGCCAATGAACATATTATCATCACCTCTGAATGTTTCGTCCTGCCCTGGCTGTTTTTTTTTTTTTTGGAGTGACAAGTATACCATAGAAAATTCAAAGCAAATTTTAATATGTTACCCTTAATTGTTACATTCTTTAACTACTTGTCATTGTCTCTTCTTGCCCATCTTCCATTCCTCTTACAAAAGTTGTACAAAGTCAACCATACTTGAAATAAAATTAATGGAGAAAAATAAAAATAAATAAAATTGAATAAATACAGGGAAAACATTGACTAGAGCAGCCTTCTCTCATTCTACAAAAAATAATAGGAATAAGCTCTGATATTCATATTTTCATCATTAACCTGGTTACTCTTATCTTGAGTGACAGTTCTGGAGAAAGAAGGAGGTGGAAATTGAATAAACATAGCAATATCGTGATGTTTGCTTGATTAACTTAAAACTTATTATGGACATCAACAGAAACCATGTCTTAACCTAGTGCTTGTTTAGTCTTGGTCTTCTCAGCATAACAGCAGGTACTCCACATTATGGCAAGGGGTTCTTTATCTCATGAGATGGGATGGCTAAGAAGAGGAGGAGTGAACTCTTCAGGGTCTGGGGCTCTGGCAAAAGTCCTCTCTTTGGCAGTACTGCTGGAAGAGGAAAGAGCTTATTAGAGGAGAGAGCACATGCTAAAATGGAAAGAATAAGCAATAGCTGAAATCTAGGCAGTCGTATCATGGCCAAAATTCCAGTAGGAAATCCAGACAGTAACCAAGTTGAATGACTTTAAAGTAAGCCACGGAGATGAGAGTATTAAAGTAGGAGTCTGGGGCTCATGAGGTGCTCTGTGGTAAAGAATCCGCCTGCCAATGCAGGAGACTCAGGTTCAATCCCTGGGTCTGGAAGATCCCCAGGAGAGTAAAATAGCAACCCACTCCAGTATTCTTTCCTGGAAGGAGCCTAGTGGGCTACAGTGCATGTGGTCTCAAAGAACTGGACGCAACGACTGAACAGCTAGAGGTAAAGACATAAAAACAAATACAGACGACCCAGGCTGGCAGTTGATGAAATGGGATCCAAAGGTGATGGAGTCTTTCTCTGATGAGCCTTCCCGGCCACGGGGCAGGAGTGCTGGTGCTTGTTTTAGGGTAGGAGTGGGGCCAGATGGGATGTGCTCCTTCCAGGCTTGTGGTCTCTGAGTACTATTTTGCTTTATGTCTCTGTAGTCCTCTGCACAGCACTCCATAACCCCACCAGCATGGGTGTCTCATACCTTCTTTACAGACATCACCAGTCATGCCATGTCCTCGTCCAGCCTCAGGAGATGTTATCAGCCTTGGACTCTGAATTCCACTCAGCCAACTGGACTGTGAGATCAACACAGATGTGCTTTGTTTTCAGATTGTTTTGTTTTATTGTTTTTATTTTAAATCTGTATTCGGCTGTGCCAGATATTTATTTTAGCACCTGGGATCATTCATCTTTGTTGCAGCATGCGGGATCTCTTAGTTGTTGCATATGGGACCTGGTTCCCTGACCAGGGATCGAAACTGAGCACCCTGCCTTGGGAGTGAGGCGTCTTAGCTACTAGACCACCAGGGCTGTGTTTGCTAGCACTTAAATGAACTTCTATGCAGAGTACATCATGAGAAATGCTGGGCTGGGAGAATCACAAGCTGGAATCAAGATTGCTGGGAGAAATATCAATAACCTCAGATATGCAGATGACACCACCCTTATGGCAGAAAGTGAAGAAGAACTAAAAAGCCTCTTGATGAAAGTGAAAGAGGAGAGTGAAAAAGTTGGCTTAAAGCTCAACATTCAGAAAACTAAGATCATGGCCTCTGGTTCCATCACTTCATGGGAAATAGATGGGGAAAGAGTGGAAGCAGTGTTAGGCTTTATTTTTCTGGGCTCCAAAATCACTGCAGATGGTGATTGCAGCCATGAAATAAAAAGACTCTTACTCCTTGGAAGGAAAGTTATGACCAACCTAGATAGTATATTCAAAAGCAGAGACATTACTTTGCCAACAAAGGTTCGTCTAGTCAAGGCTATGGTTTTTCCAGTGGTCATGTATGGATGTGAGAGTTGGACTGTGAAGAAACCTGAGTACCAAAGAACTGATGCTTTTGAACTGTGGTGTTGGAGAAGACTCTTGAGAGTCCCTTGGACTGCAAGGAGATCTAACCAGTCCATTCTAAAGGAGATCAGTCCTAGGTGTTCATTGGAAGGACTGATGCTGAAGCTGAAACTCCAATACTTTTGGCCACCTCATGCGAAGAGTTGACTCATTGGAAAAGACTGTGATGCTGGGAGGGATTGGGGGCAGGAGGAAAAGGGGACTACAGAGGATGAGATGGCTGGATGGCATCACCAAATCGATGGACGGGAGTTTGAATGAACTCCAGGAGATGGTGATGGACAGGGAGGCCTGGCATGCTTCGATTCATGCGGTTGCAAGGAGTCGGACATGACTGAGTGACTGAACTGAACTGAACTGAAATGAAATTAAGCCTGGGAGCAAGATGAGGGGAGTTTGGAGGGAATGGAAAACAGCAAGGCACATACAGATTCAAAATCTAGGAAGGATACTGGGGTCCAAAGGAGATATTGGGATTGTATTTTCTACATAGAGTGAAATGTTGAACATCTCTTTCCTACCCGATCTACCTAGACTAGGCTTTCTTTAGCCGAATAATCAATCCAGGCTATAGCTAACTTTTTCTTAAGGGGTCTAAATTCTTCCATTCACCAGGTATTTCTGGGACTTAAATATATATATATATATATATATATATATATATATATATATACACACACACACACATATATGGTCATATATATAGTCAATGTTACCCACAATGTCTCATCTCTTTTCATCTTTAGATACAACCCAAGATGTAAGCCAGTGTAGTAAATTGGGATCTTTCCTTTCTCATCATCCCTTTGTTGGATTGTCCCATATCTCCTTTTACTTTAAGTCCCCTAGAATCTGTATCCTATGGAAAACACAGTCCCTACATTTTCACTCTCACCATTTCCAATTGGATATATAATAGGCATCCAACTTAAACATGTCCAAAACAGAATTCTTGATTCTGCTCCAAACCCTCCTCAACCTATTTTTGCTTCATCTTATTTCCTATTACTAAATAGTAGTGCTATTCTTCCAGTTGTTCAAACCAAAACCTTGCAGTTATGCATGATTTTTTTCTCTTCAGGCTCTCAGCTAAATCACTGGCTAGTCCTGCTGACATTATCTTGATTCTACAGCTTGAACCTGACCACTTTTCATTACCTCCATCATGACTACCTGGTATAAGTCATTAACTGTTCTCCTAACTCAGCTTATCACTTCTACTTTTGTCCACCTATGCTCTATTTTATCCCCTTTCAGGACCTCAGTTTAGTCGCTTAGTTGTGTCTGACTCTTTGTAACACCATGGACTGCAGTATGTCAGGGTTCCCTGTCCATCACCAACTCTTGGAGCTTGCTCAAACTCAAGTCCATTGAGTCGGTGATACCATCCACCCATCTCATCCTCTGTTGTCCCCTTCTCCAGCCTTCAACCTTTTCCAGCATCAGGGTCTTTTCAAATGAGTCAACTCTTCACATCAGGTGGCCAAAGTATTGGAACTTCAGCTTCAGCATCAGTCCTTCCAATGATATTCAGGGTTGATTTCCTTTAGGATTGACTGGTTGGATCTCCTTGCAGTCCAAGGGACTCTCAAGAGTCTTCTCAAACATGGCAGTTCAAAAACATCAATTCTTTGACACTTAGCTTTATTTACAGTCCAACTCTCATATCCATACATGACTAATAGAAAAACCATAGCTTTGACTAGATGGACCTTTGTTGGCAAAGTAATGTCTCTGTTTTTAAATATGCTCTCTAGGTTGGTCATAGCTTTTGTTCCAAGGAGCAAGCATCTTTTAATTTCATGGCTACAGTCACCATCTGAAGTGATTTTGGAGCCCAAGAAAATAAAGTCTCTCACTGTTTCCATTGTTTCCCCGTCTACTTGCCATGAAATGATGGGACCAGATGGCATGATCTTCATTTTTTGAATGTTGAGTTTTAAGCCAGCTCTTTCACTCTGCTCTTTCACTTTCATCAAGAGGCTCTTTAGTTCTTCTTTGCTTTCTGCCATAAGGGTGGTGTCATTTGCATATCTGAGGTTATTGATATTGCTCCCTGTAATCTTGATTGCAGCTTGTGTTTTATCCAGCCTGGCATTTCACATAATGTACTCTGCATATAAGCTAAATAACAGGGTGACAATATACAGCCTTGACGTACTTCTTTCCCAATTTAGAACCAGTCTGTTGTTCCACTTCCAGTCTGTTGTTCCACTTCCAGTTCTAACTGCTGCTTCTTTCCTGCATACAGATTTCTTAGAAGGCAGGTAAGGTGATCTGGTATTCCCATATCTTTAAGAATTTTCCACAGTTTGTTGAGATCTACACAGTCAAAGGGTTTAGTGTAGTCAGTGAAGCAGAAGTAGAGGTTTCTCTGGAATTCTCTTGGGAATTTTATCCCCAACTATGAAAATAATCCATTTACAGCAGCATTCAGATCATCTTATTTTTCTGTCCTAAACCCTCCAAAAGCTTCCACTTCAGAATTAATATAAAAATCCTTTTCTTGGCACATAAAACTGTATAGTTTGGTTCTTTCTTTCCACATCTGGTTCAGTATTAATAAGTGGTTAATAACTGGCTCTCAAGGTACAGTCTTGACATGAATGTTGATTAATATTTTCACTTATGTTAACAAGCAAGATGAGTAAAACAACAAAGATGGATGTTAGAACTTCACCCATGTGTCATGTCAATGACTCGAGGGACTTCTTTGCTAACTGGAAAATAGTTTTCCTGACACTAAAAGAATATTTTCTCAGTTTTTGAGTGCTATTCAGATACAACATGAAACAATTTGTCTGCATTTAACATTTTCTCCATCTCTTTCTTAAGTCTCAATAATCAGCAAAAGGTAGATCAAGTTCTGATATGTGGCACTTGCTAATTTCTACGGTGTAATTCTCCCATCATGGGTGATTTCAAGCTAACAAGTCAACACCCCTGAATGCAGAGCTAGGGAGAGACATACAGCAGCATGCTGTTATATATTGTTTTTGTTATTCAGTAGCTAAGTCGTGTCTGACTCTTTGTGACCCCATGAACTGCAGTTTGCCAGGCTTCCCCGTCCTTCACTATCTCCTAGAGTTTGCTCAAATATGTCCATTGAGTCGGTGAAGCCATCCAACCATTTCATCCTCTGTCACCCCCTTCTCCTGCCCTCAATCTTTCCCAGCATCATGTTGTATATTGGGTTGACCAAAACGTTCATTTTTTAAAAATGTTTCAGTAAAATTAATTTAAAAGTGAAGTTAAAACTATTTTACATGTTTACCCAGTGTTTTTTCCTTCTGTTTAAATTTTCATAAATAAATGCTTCTATGACCATGCTTCTTTGGCTCAATTTTTAGGATTATTAATACTTTTTCATTGAGTAGAGATTATTTTCCCACTTTTGTCTGGGTTTTTCCTTAAAATCTTAGTTTAGTAAACATGTAGATACTTACATGTAACCTCAGGCACATAGATAATAGTAAGAAATAACAAGATAATTAGGAAGTGATGAGTTTGGAGTATTTGTTGCCTTGATTTTTAATATGAAGTGTTTAATAGTAAGCTTATGTTATTTAATGTTTAATAACAGCTATGTTTAAGACTGGCCTGCAAAGGTCCTGAAAATTCAACAGTTGCCTCTTGGGTCCAGTACAGGCTGGATCCAGCACGCTACTGGCTCTCTTAGAAGCTTTGCTTCACTAATATATTACACATATCCTTTTGCATAAATGCATTAATGTGATTACATCAAATAAGCTTTTTAGTACATTTTAATAAGAAATTTGATTCCTTATATAGTTTTTGCATACATACATACACATATAATGTCTCTTACACATCCACACATAAATATATGTGTAAGATCTTTATTATCACTTTCCTTTTAATTAATTTTTATTGAGGTATAGTTGCTTTACAATGTTCTGTTAATTACTGTACATCAAAGTGAATCATGAATGTATATGAATGATATATGTATACATATATTCCCACCTGTTTGGATTTCCTCCCCATTTAGGTCACCACAGAGCACTGAGTAGACTTTTCTGAGCTATAGAGTAGGTTCTCATTAGTTATCACTTTTTTTTTTTTTTTTACCAAAAACTGTGACCATATCATACACACTTTACTTCTCATAATTAACTGGAAATATCTCCAAATTAATAGATATAAGTCTAAGTCAATTTTTTCAAAATTGCACATATTACAGTTTCTATGTAATGTGTTTCAGTCATTTCCTTAATGATAGATTATTTTGTTTCCAGTTTTTCATCAGTAAAACAAGCATTCTTGTATATATTTGTTTCTATGGGATACCCCAAAGCAGGTTTGCTGGATCAAAAATATGTGTAATTATGATAAGAAGTAGCCAGATTTATTTCCAAAGTGACTGTAACACTATGTTTCCAATGGCACTGGGAAAGGACACTCTGTTGTCCGGATCTCCACCAGTGATAAATATTATAGCTCTTTTTGACATTCTTGTTTCCAGCCTCAAGGGTATAAAATGAAATCTTGCTATTCTTCTAATTTGCATTTCTCTGACCCTTGGTGAATTTTGGGGTCTTTTCACATGGTGTTCTATTTATCTAAGATCCATCGATCTAGTCTATTGGATTTACATTTCTAAGAATTATTCATTTGTATCCTATTCCCCCAATCTTTGTCCCTTCATAATCTTTTTTGATATAGGACTAGCTCACTGGTCAATTTAGATTCTCCCTGGCCTTCACTGACAGGGCGTCCCTGAATGTTGTTAGAAATCTCATTGTAAAACAAGAGCTGTCTCCTCTGTGCCAGTTTTTTTCCCTTGAGTACGCCCTACTGAAGCCAGATAAACTCCAGGCAGGAGGAACTAGCCAATTCACTTACATCCCTCTCGTGGGTAAAATGGATGAACAGAACACAAATTCCCGATTTCTAAAACATCTAAATGAGTTAGGTGCCTTATCAAGAAATGCAGGTTGTCGCTGAGGGAGAGGGTCTCCCTAACTGTGTCAAACACCACCTTTGAAAGCATGGACCAGTCTGCAAATAAAGCATTCTCTGGACACAGTGGGATTTCAGAGTGACAGATGTGACTGTGGGCAGTCTCGAAGTACACTGCAATAGGGTGGCTCATATCTCTCTTACTGATTAGTCTGTGTCTGTGCTCACCATTCTAATCTATTCCAGCCAGCTGCACACAGCAGATTATTACCTAGTCAATATGGAACACAGTCAACTGCCGAGCAGACATTGGTCATTACCTTGTCATGCAGAGCAGTCACTGAAACCACTCGTTTCCCCTGGAGCCCTTTAATGATTAAAATGATGTGGATTGCTTGATCTCCTTGTCATCACAATGGCAAAAAATCAAGGGAATTCAGCCTTGCTTTTATGTCTAGCATCACCTGATTTTCAAGGGGCGGGGGTTTTGCAAGAGAACTAATGCCCTCTAGGAATCCTTTGCTTGCAGTTGCCACCCATCTGCCCACAGCATCCTCAACCAGCAT
Organism: Bos indicus x Bos taurus; assembly: GCF_003369695.1. Lineage (NCBI taxonomy): Eukaryota > Metazoa > Chordata > Mammalia > Artiodactyla > Bovidae > Bos > Bos indicus x Bos taurus. Next base: position 74,142,171 of record NC_040083.1, on the reverse strand, counting down.
TAGCTGAGTGTGTAGGCTGCTCTAACTGGTTCTAACCTGTTTGCTTCAGTTCAGTTCAGTTCAGTCGCTCAGTCGTGTCTGACTCTTTGCGACCAACCCCATGAATCGCAGCATGCCAGGCCTCCCTGTCCATCACCATCTCCTGGAGTTCACTCAAACTCACGTCCATCGAGTCGGTGATGCCATCCATCCATCTCATCCTCTGTTGTCCCCTTTTCCTCCTGCCCTCAATCCCTCCCAGCATCACAGTCTTTTCCAATGAGTCAACTCTTCGCATGAGGTGGCCAAAGTACTGGAGTTTCAGCTTTAGCATCATTCCTTCTAAAGAAATCCCAGGGCTGATCTCCTTCAGAATGGACTGGTTGGATCTCCTTGCAGTCCGAGGGACTCTCAAGAGTCTTCTCCAACACCACAGTTCAAAAGCATCGGTGCTCAGCCTTCTTCATAGTCCAACTCTCACGCCCATACATGACCACTGGAAAAACCATAATAATAAAGAGATCATTGTGTTTTCTTTGTGTATTCTCTTTGATACCAACATATTAGTTAAACCATAGGCAGTAGAGTGGAAAACACCAGGTACCCGAATCAAATCAAGAAAGATGAAAGGAGTTGCTCAGTTACGGGTAGTCAATGTCAGGATCAAGACCCTAGCACAGAGAATTTCCAGGTAGTCCAGTGGTCAAGGATTCACCTTACAGTGCAGGGGACGCAGGTTCAATTCCTGACTGGGGAACCAAGATCCCACAGGCTGCAACTAAGCCCAAGCGCTGCAACTATTGAGCCTGATCGCCACAGCTAGAGAGTACATGTGCCCGAACAAATGATCCCACATGATGCAATGCAGACCCAACTTAATTTCCTGTTCAGTTAAGACCCAACCCATGCTGCATGCTCAGTCATTTCAGTCATGCCTGACTCTGCGACCCCATGGACTGTAGCCCGCCAGGCTCCTCTATCCATGGGATTCTCCAGGCAAGAATACTGGAGTGGGTTGCCATGCCCTCCTCCAAGGGATCTTCCCAATCCAGGGCTCAAACCCATGTCTCTTACATCTCCTGCATTGGCAAGTGGGTTCTTTACCACTAGTGCCACTTTGGAAGCCCAACACCAATTGCAGCCAAATTAGATAAATAAATAATTTTAAAAAGTAAAATAAAAAATAAAATATAACCTTTAAATAAAAGACCCTGGCATGTACTGACTATAACAGGAGTGTTAGAATCCTCATAGATGATTTTCAAGGAACCTGTAAAACCTCTAAGATTACATAAAAATTTTGCATCTTCACTTCTTTTCAGGAAAGAGTCTGTGGCTTTCATCAGATTCCTACATCAGTTGAAACTGAGTTAAGAGTTCTCATTCTAGAGGAAATGCAAGTCTTCACTCCAGTTGTCAGGAAGGAACTCTCACTTGGATGAAGGACAAGGTACAGACTTCAAAAACACACAACAGGACCCAGCCAGAGAAGTATGAAAGTTTTGGTGGAAGAGCAAAAATTCTCAGCCACTTAATTCACTTTACAAATATTTATTGACTTACTACCTATTATGTGCCAGACATTGTGCTATGTGTGACCAAGACTCTGCCCTTGACCCAGCTCTAGTCAGGGTCTGCTGAGCCCTCAAGTCCCTGCCCTTGGATTCTGTCACTGGCTGGTAAGAATCTTGTTGGGTCAGTTCAGTGGAAAGTTCAGAAGTCCAGACTTTCCTTGATCCCAAAAAGGAGCAGGGGCTGAGACTTTCATGCTTTTATGTGCTGCGAGCTCAGTTGTGTCCAACTCTTTTGTGACCTGCAGCCTGCCTGGCTCCTCTTCCAAAGTGGCCCTAGTGGTAAAGAACCCACTTGCCAGTGCAGGAGGTGTAAGAGACGTGGGTTTGAGCCCTGGGTTGGGGAGATCCCTTGGAGGAGGGCATGGCAACCCACTCTAGTATTCTTTCCTGGAGAACCCCAAGGGCAAGTTAATCTTTCAACTTCTGGTTTTATTCTGTCTGTGTGCTTCTCTCTCCTGAGCCAGATGTGGCCACATGGAGCTCTGAGTGTCCTCTGTTTGGGATCCTATCCCAAGCTCAGGTGATGGGAGCACAGAGCCTTGGCAAGCTCAACTCAAAGCTCCTCCTGCCCTTCTCAACTGTCACTGTCTTTGGTGAGGAAGGTTCAGAGAACCAGCTAGACAAGATGGGACTAAGGAACAGAAGACAGAAGTCCAGACTTTCCTTGATCCCAAAGAGGAGCAGAGGCTGAGACTTTCATGCTTTAATGTACTGCATGCTCAGTTGTGTCCGACTCTTTTGTGACCCCATGGACTGCAGCCCACCAGGCTCCTCTACCCATGGGATTCTTCAGGCAAGAATACTGGAATGGGTTGCTATTTCCTCCTCCAGGGGATCTTCCCGATACAGGGATCAAACTTGCGTCTCTTGTGTCTCCTGCATTGGCAGAAGGGTTCTTTACCACTAGTGCCACCTGAGGCTTCTCTAGTGGTTCAGCTGGTAAAGACTCTGCCAGCAGTGCAGGAGATCAGGGTTTGATACCTAGATTGGGAAGATCCCCCAGTGGAGGAAATGACAACCCACTCCAGTATTCTTGCCTGGGAAATCCCATGGACAGAGGAGCCTGGCAGGCTACAGTCCATTGGGTCACAAGAGTCGGACATGACTTAGTGACTAAACCTACCTACTTAGAGTATAGGGACAATGGGGAATTTGACCTGATATCGAGGGTGGAGGATTTCCACTAAGCTGACCCAACAAGATTCTTACCAGTCAATGACAGAACCCAAGGGCCCGGACTTGAGGGCTCAGCAACCCTGACTAGAGCTGGGTCAAAGACAGAGTCTTGGTCACACATAGCACAATGTCTGGCACGTACTAGGTAGTAAGTCAATAAATATTTATAAAGTGAATTAAGTGGCTGAGAATCTGTTTGTGTCATTGTAGGTGTGACTGATGGATAGGGAAGCCTGGCGTGCTGGAATCCATGGAGTTGCAAAGAGTCAGACACGACTGAGCATCTGAACTAGAGTGTGATTGATGTCAAAAACTCAGCGTATATGCACCAGAGCTGAATCAACTCTTGGAGACAGACATAAAATAGAAAGGAATAGCTTTATTGCTTTCCCAAGCCAAAGGGGAAACTTGGTCTCTTGCTCTTAAGAGTCTGTGTCCCCACTGGGAAGGATTTGGCAGTTTTTATGGCAATGGTTCAGGGGCAGGTTTGCTGATAAGAATCATGGCCTTTATCTGGCCTCAGGCGGTCTCCTGATCTTCTCTGAAGGATGCTTCATCAAGTAGTTAGCATCTTCCATTAGCCGGGGCTTTTAGTTCTGCAGAAGAGCTCAAAGATATTATCTTGAGGCAGAACCAATACTCTGCCCCAGTTCAGTTCAGTTCAGTTGCTCAGTCGTGTCCGACTGTTGGCAACCCCATTGACTGCAGCATGCCAGGCCTCCCTGTCCATCACCAACTCCTGGAGTCCACTCAAATTCATGACCATTGAGTTGGTGATACCATCCAACCATCTCAACCTCTGTCGTCCCCTTCCCCTCCTGCCTTCAATCTTTCCCAGCATCAGGGTCTTTTCAAATGAGTCAGCTTCCCATCAGGTGGCCAAAGTTTTGGAACTTCAGCTTCAACCTCAGTCCTTCCAATGAACATTCAGGACTGATTTCCTTTAGAATGGACTTGTTTGAGCTCCTTGCAGTCCAAAGGACTCTCGAGAGTCTTCTCCAACACCACAGTTCAAAAGCATAATTCTTTGGCACTCAGCTTTCTTTATAATCCAACTCTCACATCCATAATAAACCATAGCCTTGACTAGATGGACCTTTGTTGGCAAAGTAATGTCTCTGCTTTTGAATATGCTGTCTAGGTTGGTCATGGCTTTTCTTCCAAGGAGTAAGCATCTTTTTATTTCATGGCTGAAGTCACCATCTGCAGTGATTTTGGAGCCCAAAAAAATAAAGTCTGCCACTGTTTCCACTGTTTCTCCATCTATTTGCCATGAAGAGATGGGACCAGATGCCATGATTTTTGTTTTCTGAATGTTGAGCTTTAGGCCAACTTTTTCACTCTCCTCTTTCAATTTCATCGAGAGGCTCTTTAGTTCTTCTTCATTTTATGCCATAAGGGTGGTATCATCTTCATATCTGAGGTTATTGATATTTCTCCCGGCAATCTTGATTCCAGCTTGTGCTTCATCCAGCTCAGCGTTTCTCATGATGTACTCTGGATGCCCCAAGCCTGCTCTATTGTTTCTTGACTGCTCCTCCCTAGTCTCCACATCCCCTCCCTTCTCTGACTAGCAACTGTTTGAAAGGCTTCCATGCCCAGGAGCCCCACAGGGTCCTTCTTGGTTTCAGGTTTAACAAGCAGGGCTGCCCACTAAAATTTTACCCTTAACATAAATATACAGATGGGGGCTTCCCAGGTGGCTCAATGGTAAAGAATCTGTGTAGCAATGCAGGAAACGTGGATTTGATCCCTGGGTCGAGAAGATCCCCTGGAGAATGAAATGACAACCCACTCGGTATTTCTTGCCTGGGAAATCCCATGGTCAGAGATGTTGGGCGGACTACGGTCCATGGGGTCACAAAAGAGTTGGACTCAACTGAACAGCAGAGGCAGATAAACATACACATAGTCAAGCTTTTCTCAAAAATTAAAAAAAGTAATTCTATTAATTCAAAATATCCTTAACTGTATCTGAAATTGAACTTTCTTTGAGCTCCTTTCACTACTGCATGCATGCGCAGTCATGTCTGACTCTTGTGACCCCTGTGCCTTGACTCACCAAGCTCCTCTGTCCATGGGATTTCCCAGGTAAGAATACCAGAGTGGGTTGCCATTTCCTTCTCCAAGGGTCCTTCCTGACCCAGGGATCGAACCCACATCTCCTGTCTGCATTGGCAGACAGATTGTTTACCACTGAACCACCTGGGAAGCCCTTTCTATAAAGACAGCAAAATAAAGGGTCTTGAAAAAGTATAGCTTCCCCACATTATAAACACAGTTCTCCACATGATTTTTTAAAATTCCTATAGATTTAGAAAGCAATGTCTCATTGTATAATGATATTACTTATACAGTGCTTCAAACCAGTCATTTTCCTTCTTTAAAACCAATGATAAAAGTTCCAAGCATCTAACAGAAGCCTGAAGCAGTAGCAATTGTTGCATCAGTCCCTTAGACATTCTAGTCAGCCAAGCCAGTTGTTTTGCTCAATAAACAAGAAAGTAATGCCTCTTTCTATTTAAAATCATGGCTACAAATTTTAAAATCATTTCACGGTATGTGGACAGCCAAGTCATGCTGCTGATACACTCCTATAAAGACACGGGGTGCCTTCAAGTAATTCTCAAAACAAAGCCCTTTAGATCCACTTCTGGATGCTTTCTGTTTTGTTTTGCTTCTGGCTCCCATTTCAAGCCTTAAAAGGCTCTGGTCCACACAGCTTGGGTTCTCCTTATGGCTGCTGGAATTAATGGGAGGGTAACTGATTTACTTGTATTTAAGTAGGTAACACATGGAGTGACCTTCTGTGAATCAAAAAGTGATCCCCCAAAGAGTCATACCTTTTCCCAAAACTAAAAAGACTTAATGGCCTCTTAGAGCAGTGCTTCCCAGACTTTTTGGCACCAGGGACCAGTTTCAGTTTCATGGAAGACAATTTTTCCAGGGGTGGAGGTGAGAGGGTGGTTTCAGGATGATTCAAGAACGTTACATTCATTGTGCACTTTATTTCTTTTATTATTACATTGTGATATATAATGAAATAATTATACAACTCACCACAGTGCAGAATCAGAGGGAGCCCTGAGCTAATTTTCCTGCAACTGGATGGTCCCGTCTGGGGGTCATGGGAAATAGTGATACCTGAAGTGTGCTGCACACCTATGAGAATCTAACACTGCTGCTGATCTGACAGGAGGTGCAGCTCAGGGGGTGATGTGAGCAATGGGGAGCGGCTGTAAATATAGATGAAGCTTCACTCGCTCACCCACAGTTCATCTCCTTCTGTGTGGCCTGGTTCCTAACAGCCCTTGACTGGTACTGGTCCAAGGGGTTGGAGAGGGGCCCAGGGGTTGGGGAGCCCTGTTAGAGCACTACTTCATTCTCAAACATTGTAACTATTTTAACCCTTACCTTAGGGTGCCAGCATTTCCCGTGTTATTTGGTTCTGATTTTGTGCTCTTTCTTTTACTAAGTGTTGTAACTTTGATTTAAAATGCCTCAATTTTTGAGGGGTTTTTTTGGAAAAAGAATTGAATAAAATTCAATATATAAACTACTTTAATTTATTTTATAGCTGTACAGTACATATGTGCTAAGTTACTTCAGTCATGTCTGACTCTTTGCAGCCTGTGGACTGTACCCTACCAGGCTCCTCCGTCCATGGGATTTTCCAGGCAAGAGTACTGGAGTGGGTTGCCATGCCCTCCTGCAGGGGAACTTCCCAATCCAGGGATCGAACCCATGTCTTTTTCATCATCTGCAATGGCAGGTGGGTTCTTTACCCCTAGTGCCACCTGGGAAGCCCCAGTTATACAGTATGTTATTCTTTATTTAAAATTGAAAAACACAAAAGAAGACTAAGTAATGCTTGTGGAAGTATTCATATTGTGGATGAAAATTTAATCAGTCAATCTAAGAAAGAATTGGAGAATTTTATTTGAGCCAAATTTGAGGACTGTAACCTGAGAAGAACATCTCAGAAAGCTCTTGTGTCCATTAGAAGTCCAGACACAGTTATGTAAGTTTTTCAAGACAGAAGGTTGTATATCAAATGGTGTTATATTGACAGTTTATACAATCCAAATCTATATGCTCTTCATGGTGGGTCGCGTGACCCCTCATGAGATCAAGAAGGAGTGTTATCTTTTAAGGAGCTGTCTTGTTAATCCTTGTAGAATGTTGCTCTTTATGGTTAAGCAGGTGTTCCTGCTGATGGGAGAGGTTTGGTCCATGCATAATGCAAATACAGTGCACGATATGAGGGTGAGGGGTGCAGAGAAAGGAGTCAAAGGGCAGAGGAGAATTTATATGTTTAAATTTTTCTGTCTTGCCATAAAACATGAATTTCATTTTACAGTATGAAATAAAGGCATTAATACAAAAATACACATAAGAATGACACATCAAAGTTAAGATAGAAGACACCTCCTGGGAAAGAAGGAAAGAAGGGAATGAGCTGGTGGTTGTGATTTAACTTTCAACTTTGTAGCATTCTGGGCCCTCTCTGGGGCTTCCCAGGTGGTGCTAGTGGTAAAGAATCCACCTGCCAATGCAGGAGACATAAGAGACATGGGTTCTACCCCTGGGTTGGAAGATCCTCTGGAGGAGGGTATGGCAACCCACTCCAGTATTCTTGCCTGGAGAATCCCATGGACAGAGGAGCCTGGCGGGCTGTAATCTATAGGATAGCAAAGAGCCAGACACGACTGAAGTGACTTAACACGCATAATAGTGGCGGTGGTGACATACTGGGGCCTTCCCTGGAGGTCCAGTGGTTAAGACTCCCCAGGTTTCCACTCCAGGGGGCTCGGATTCCATCCCTTGTCGGGGAACTAAGATTCTACATGCCTCAAAGCCAAAAAAATAAAATAAAATAAAATTTGTAGCATTCTAATGCTGTACAAAAAGTGGGAAATGCAGGACTGCAAGAAAATATGGCTAGTGACTCGCTTCCAGTACTCAATCTGGAAATGTTCCAGGGTGAAAGTGAAATTGACCAACCTGATGAGTTAATTTAAACACTGTCAGAAATCCTTGGGGACATCTGAAGTGGGTGAGAGTGTGAAGAATCACAGGCCAGAATGAAGGAGGACTGGGAGCCGTATCGAGGGAAAGCAGAGTGAACTGGGCTCTTTTATCTCCCCAAGTTAGCGCAATTGTATCAACCCAGTCGCCACTTGGAGGAAGAAAACCTGATTTATAGTCTAGTGCTGGAGTCAGAGCCTAGCAGGCATGAGAGACAAGATTGCAGTAAGTCCTGATTACCACCCAAGGGAGGTGATATCCCTCTGTTAACATGAGCTCATCAGTTCAGTTCAGTTCAGTCGCTCAGTCATGTCCAACTCTGCGACCCCATGAATCGCAGCACGCCAGGCCTCCCTGTCCATCACCAACTCCTGGGGTTCACTCAGACTCACGTCCATCGAGTCAGTGATGCCATCCAGCCATCTCATCCTCTGTCATCCCCTTCTCCTGCCCCCAATCCCTCCCAGCATCAGAGTCTTTTCCAATGAGTCAACTCTTTGCATGAGGTGGCCAAAGTACTAGAGTTTCAGCTTTAGCATCATTCCTTCCAAAGAAATCCCAGGGCTGATCTCCTTCAGAATGGATTGGTTGGATCTCCTTGCAGTAGAGAAATATAATGACTGTTCAGAGTTTAGCTGGGGAACCAACACGTGGCAAAGCGCAATTAATCAATTTAATGTAAACAAAAGAATGATTCTTCAGGAGGATGTTGGTAATTTGAAGTAGGAACAAAGGGTTATAGGCAACTGCAAGTTAGCATCCCAATAAGAAACTGTAGACGGATTGCATGTTAGAAGGGACAGAGCCAAAGAATGAGCTAGTGAACTGTAAAAATGTAAAGGAATCCTCCTAAAAGATATCAGGTATGTATAAAAAGAGAAAAATATAGAAGAAATGTTAGGACTTAACTAGCAATCCAGTGGTTAAGACTCCCCGAGCTTCCACTGCAAGGGGCATGGGTTTGATTCCTGGTCAGGGAACTAAGATCCCACATGCTGGGGAGCCAAATGAAAAAAAAGATGTTAAGAGAAAGAGAAGAGAAGGAACTTCAGAAGATGAAAATTCAATAAATGGAGAGGAGAAAATATTTGAAGAACTAATGATTGAGAATTTCCTGTAATTAAAGCAAGGAGGAAGACCACAGATGGAGAGTTTTGAAAACTTCAACAGAATAAATAAGAAAAATCACACTTGGCAATACTAGATTAAAATTTAAGACCATCAAAGAGAAAAAAGAAGGCTCTCGAGACAAAGGCGCAAAAGCCAGATTGATATTGGATGTTTTAGCATGGTATTGGATGAGACAAGGCTAATATTTTTGACACGTTGAAGAACAAAATAAATTTGAACCCAGAATGTTTTTGCCCAGCTGCTTTTGTTTAAGTGCGATAAAAATATTCTCAAGCATACAGTTGTCTCAGACGGAATAACACAAAGACTCTGTTTGAAATCACTCTTAGGGGAAGGATTCTAGCAAAAGAGATCACATTCAGAAGGATCATATTCAGGAGGTAAATATGAGTAAACTTGAACTTGGATTTCATATGCACAATTCATAGGGTATGTTCTTTTTTGTTTTTAGATTCTTTTGTCTTTCAGATTCATCCACATTATTATACATGTCGTTTGTGATACTTGCAATTATTCAAAATGTCAGGGATCAGAGGGAAGAGAATCAAAAGGGCAAACATCATAAATCTGAAAGACCTAAACTGAAATCCTAACACTTCAAGTGCGTGACTTTGCACAATTTGAACAAATCTCTCTAAACTCCAGCTTCCTCAATTTAAAACAACTATGGACATTCTCGGCTCATAAAGTGGTTGTCAAGATTGAGATAAAATAAGTGAGAATGTGGTGCTAGACTCCTAATAGTTGCTCCAAAAAAAAAATTTGTTCAATCTGAATCTAGCAGGCCAGATACAGAAACTGACTAATTATCCTCTTTAATGACCAACCACAGAGGAAATGAAAGTGAGAAGAAATGTTTTTTCCCATCAAACAGGCTAATAAAAACCTTATTCACTCCCCCAGAGGATGATGTCAAGGTTTAAAAGGTATTCTACATAAAAATATAGAATCTCAGATTTAAAACAAAAGAGCAAAGAATTAAGTCTACAAAGTTAGCAACAAGGCTTCAGACTGGGAAGGCTTTTGTCAGTCTTATCTGTGTACTTCAGAGTGTGGATCCTGGCCATTCCATTTCAGGGAGGAGGGAATTAATTTTAGAGGTTTAAAGATAGACATTCCTGTCCTTGGGCTTCCCAGGCAACTCACTTGTAAAGAATTTGCTGGCCAATGCAGGAGATGAGAGTTCCATCCCTCAGTCGAAAAAGGCCCCTGGAGAAGGAAATGGCAACCCACTCTAGTATTCTTGCCTGGAAAATCCCATGAACAGAGAAGCCTGGTGGTCTGCATTCCATGGGGTCACAAAAGAGTCAGACACAACTTCACGACTAAACAACACCAACAAATTCCCCTTTTGTTAAAATATCGTGGAGTTCTTCAGCAAAGATGTTATGACTCAAGCAAAAATCTTTTTCATGAGAATAAAGCAGAACCAAGATATCTTGTAGCAGTAAAATGATATGATTGATAATTTTTTTAAAAACAGACATTTTCCTGCCTATGTGTCAATCAGCTTAGAGAAATTCTTTGCATACACCTTGATTATTCCAAGATGTGAGAAGTTAAAACTGTAACACTAATTTTCAATTATTTGTGCTGTGCCTTAACAATTATGGGGCCATGGATTTTACTCTAAAGAGCTAAACAGAGAATGAAGGCAGAATTTTAGCACGGTGAACATTTAAACACCTTGGAGTTACACTGACAATTTGTTATCATCTGGTTTGATGTAACAGTTGACATTACCATTCACTGAGATATTTCTCCACTGATAATACTTGGATTGGGCAGCTGGTAGTGAAAAAAAATACAGAAGAAATATTTTTGTTTTTGTGGTGAAATTTATATGTATAAAAAGAGTATAAAATGGTCCCTTTACTCATACTTCTAAATAGAGTTGTTCTTATTGAAATCTAATCATAAAATATATTCATGAACCAAAATGAACCTAGTAGGAGGCTGAGCATAGATAAAGATATGAAAACAATTTCTCTCAAAAAAGACATACAAAATTAAGAAAAGTAAACGTACCATTGAATGCATTGAAGCGTGCTAAGTCACCTCAGCTGTGTCTGACTCTTTGTGACCCCATGGACTGTAGCTTGCCAGGCTCCGCTGTCCATGGGATTTTCCAGGCAAGAACACTGGAGTGGGTTGCCAGTTTTTTCTCCTGGGAATCTTCCCGACCCAGGAATTGAACCCTTGTCTCCTGCATTGGCATGTAAATTCTTTACCCCCGAGCCACCAGAGAAGCCCAAAACAAATGGTAGGAAAGAACTAACGTAAAAGTGGCAGTTACCTTTGGAAGGTGACTTTTTGGCAACGTTTCTTTTTGTGTTTTTCTCCATTTTCAAAACTTTTCATAAGGAGCTCGTATTTCCTTAAGGGTTAGTTTTCTATTCTGGCCTCCTTGCTGTTTCATCTTCAGCACTCTTTTCTCTCATATGGGAAAGGTGGAGACTGCAAACACGAAGTCGTGGAAACTGCTCGGCCAGCAAGGAGATTTTGTTCCCCCTTCTCCATGTTGCTTCTAGCACAACAGTCAGTTTGACAACTGTGGCTTTGCTTTAAATCCACATATTGAGCATGCCATTTTTTCAGTTGTCTGAAATAGTGATGCTGTAGCACTTAAGGTCTGTATGTAAGACTTGTCAGAAAATCAGAAAGGAATTCTCCCAGAATTCAAGGCTTCCCTGGTGGCTCAACGGTAAAGAACCTGCCTGCCAAAACAGGAAACACAGGAGACGTGGGTTCTATCCCAAATTTGGGAAGATCCCCGGGAGGAAGGCATGGCAACCCACCCCGGTATTCTTGCCCAGAGAATCCCATGGACAGAGGAGCCTGGAGGGCTACAGTCCATGGGGTCACGAAGAGTCAAACACGGCTGGACTGAGCATCAGCAGTAGCCACTTCTTTCTTCATGCACACATGCACAATGTTCACAGTCCAAGCACATTGCTATGTCCTAACAGAATGACTATTCTCTTGTCCCTGTTTCCATTACTCCTACCACATAAGAAGGATCCAGATACTTTTGCACATCACTGTTTCCATTCTTAGGGAGGAAAAGAGTTTGCCATAACCCTCATTGTTATGTTAAAGTGTGTGTGTCAAGGACTTCCCTGGCGGTCCAGGGATTAAGACTGTGAGCTTCCACTTCAGGGGTTGTGGGTTTGATCCCTGGGTGGGGAACTAAGATCCTGCATGCTGTGTGGTGCAGCCAAAAGTAAACAAATGACGTGTGTCAACTCACTATTATTTCATTGGACAGATTTTCTTTTGTAAGGTGATCTGCTTTCACTTATCTACAGAGGCTTAATTTTTAGTTTGGTATTCTTGAGGGAATTGTAAAAGTTACTCCCAAATTAAAAGAACTATTTATATGTATATGGCACTAAGATTGCAACCTAAGAATAATGGAAAAATATATTATACCCCATGTCTCTCAATTTTCTTGTTACTAAAGAGAGTGGGCTTGAACCCAGTATAAACTCAATCTCATTAGTTTAAAAATGTCTTTTTGGTTCTCATTAGCTTAAGAGTCGTAAGTTTTCACCTGGATTTAATTTTATGTTGAATCCCTCTGCTTTTTCTTGGTCCCCTGAAGTGGGAAGACAGTCTAGAGAAAACCAAAATAGATACAAACAAAATCCACTGGCAACCTGCACAGAGTCCATGAACATCTTGTTTCTTTTTGCTTGCCTTGTCTTCTCACTCATAATTTGCAAATGGATCTAATGATGCCATAGGACAAATAGCCCTGCCCAGCGGTAGGTATAAGAGTTATCTGTATCAATATGAATAATTTCCATTCCCAAGAAATGGACTGAAGATCTGGGTTAAGGGGAATTTTCCTAGCTTGATGTGTTAAAGTTACTTCATAGTGGATGACTTTTGGCACTGATGACTTCACTAGCTCTCAGTTGTATACCGCTGGTTGTGTAGGAGCTAAAATAATATTTTGATATAATTTGACTTCGCAAGTAATATTTAAAAGGCAAAGTCTCTCAGGGTGAGAAGCGTAGGCTTTGGGGTTAGACAGATGTCTTCAACTCAGCATTCATTGAATGTGATGAGATGAATGACCAACAAGATATTGGTCTTGTAAGTTCTAGAGATCTATTGTATTATATTATGTTTGTGTTGTTACTTAATTGCTAAGTCAAATCTGACTCTTTTGTGACCCCACAGACTGTAGCACACCAGGCTTTTCAGTCTATGGGATTTCCCAGGCAAGAATACAGGAGTTGCCATGTCCTCCAGGGGATCTTCCTGATCCAGAGAATGAACTCATATCTCTTGCATTAGCAGGAGGATTCTTTAGCACTGAGCCATCAGGGAAGCCCCATATCACACTATAGTCAAAATAATATATTATACACTTAAACTATGTTAAGAGGGCAGATCTCATGTTGTGTTCTTTCCACAATTAAAAAAAAAAAAGAGGACTTCTCTGGTTAAGAATCTGCCCTTCCTCTACAGGCTGCATGGGTTTGATTCCTGATCACGGTAGAAAATCCTGCATGCTTCATGATGCAGCCAAAAATAAATAAATAAATAAATAAAAACAATTCTCTGAGCTTCCAAGATATTCTCCCTTTCTGTATTCCTCCAGCCATCTACAGGCAGTTTATAAAAACAAAGAAATATCTAAGAAGGAAAGGAAAGAAATGAATGAATTAACAAAGAAGTCTGACTTAGAGTCTTAGCTTTGCTGCTTACAACTCTGGGTCTTGGGATAACACTAATCTCTTATAGTTTCCATCTTCATTAGATTGTTGGCGAATTAAGCAAGATGAAAGCACTTTGCAAACTATATGTAAGTGCTCCAAGAATTACTTCACTTTGAGTTGGTGGTCATGTTACCCTCAGGCTTCATAAGCATTGTATGATAAAGTAGTTACTACACCATAATGTCAGCCAAGGTACAAAAATTTCTTCCCTGGCTGGTGATTTTTTCCTTTAGACTTGCAGCAAATGTTCTAATGCTTGAAAGGGCGAGCCTGTTGGGAAAGCTAAATGACACCAGCACCAAGAAAAATTTTTCCCAGAACAAAAATCCACCTTGCTAAAGTTGGAATCACACCTTTGCTATACATCAGTGCAAACAAAGAAACGTTATTTGTTTTGGGCCGCATGCCAAGAATAAAAAAGAAATCTTGGACTTGGAATATTAAAAAAAAAGGCATTCACACTCTTTACTTTAAAACTGTTGCCTTATGTATTTGCATATACTCTCACAAACATCTTTTAATTTACCTTGAAAAGGGGGTTGATTGCTTCTAGCAAGATGATTATTCTCAAGATTCTGACTCTTTAAAGCACAGGAAAGTTGGGAATTTCTATAGGAACTTGTTTGCTCCTAGATGTACCCTTTTCCCCTTTTGTGGCTTTTGATCTTCCAGGGTCACAGGTCAAAAGCATACATCTTTCATCTGAAACATAACTGGCCTAACTGTTCGAATCTTTTTTGAATGTATAGCCTGTTGCACTGCAGCAATCAACAAGTTCGTATTTAGGAAAGGAAATGAACAAACAACAAATATCCGGCCTTCCTTCTGAGCTGCAGAGTTGGGCAGGGCGGCCGGCTCAGTCTCAGCTGCATTAAGAACTTGGCCTCCATCGCTTGCACAGCAGAGTATATAGACACTGGAAAACAGATTCAGTGATGTCTGCAATGCATAGATGCATAGAGTGTGGCAGACCATTTCCCAAAGAATAGCAGTACCACCAACCTGAAGCGATTTCTAGGGGAAGAAAATAAAAAATGCATGTGCAGGATTTTATTGCCACAAGACCAGAGAGGTGACCTGCCTATGTAAAGCTGACCAAGTATGAGTACTTCTGGTGGTTTGTTTCATAATGGTGACTTAAGTTTTCTTCTTTGACAAAGTTGCATTCAGTTTGCCTATAAACGTAAAAGACTACTTCTACCAAAATGTATATCTTCCATTTGCTTGAAACTCTTGGTTCTCCCAGTCTCTGTTGGATTTTCTCAGTTTTGAAGAGAGCTATACATAATGATTATTTTGTTTCATCTTACATATATTTGGTAGAAGAAATACAGCAGCCCATGTGTGATGATGAATGGAAATTGATCCTCAGTGTTAGGGGGACAATAAAGAGTGGTGGAGAGGACTTCCTTGGTGGCCCAGTGGCTAAGACTCTGTGCTCCCAATGCAGTGGGGCTGGGTTCAATCCCTGCTCAGGGAACTGGATCCCACATGCTGCAACTGAAGATCCCGAGTGCCACAGCTAAGACCTATTGCAGCCAAGTAAATCATCTAAAATATTTTTTAAAAGCATGGTAGAGACCGGCCATCTAGAAAGTAGACGCCTTGTGCTCTGGACTGAATTGTGTTCCCTTGCCTCTGAATATGTATTTTGAAGCCCTAACACCCAATGTGACTGTATTTGGAGTTAAGATCTTTAGGAGGTAATTAAATTTAAAAGAGTTCATAAGTGTGGGGCCCTAAACCAGGAGGATTAACATTCTTAAAGAGGTACCGAAGGGCAAACCCTCTCTCTATTTTTCCCAATTGCATAAAGAAGAGGTCATGTGAGCACACAGTGAGATGGCTTACAAGCCATGGAAGAGGCCTAAGAATGAAACCTCAATGTGGGTAAACTCTGGGAGTTGGTGATGGACAGGGAGGTCTGGCATGCTGCAGTCCATGGGGTTGCAAAGAGTCGGATATGACTGATTGACTGAACTGAAGAATGGAACCTACTCATTAAGGGTCCCTAATTATTGCTTGAAAGTGAAAGTGTTGCTCAGTTGTGTCAGACTCTTTGCAACCCCATGAACTGTGGTCTGCCAGGTTCCTCTGTCCAGGAATTTCTCCAGGCAAGAATACTGGAGTGGGTAGTTATGCCTTCTCCAGAGGACCTTCCCGACCCAGGGATTGAACTTGGGTCTCCTACATGGCAGGCACATTCTTTACCATCTGACCCACCAAGGAAGCCCCAATTATTGTTTATTTAAAAAGAAAAAAAAATCACTCAAATTCTGCAATCTCTACAGGGTTGAATCTACAAGATGAATAATCTTGTCAGAACAAAGTAGATGCTCTCTCCATGGCATATCCACTCCCTCTCTTCCTCCACAGCTGTCAGCTCTCATCCCTCTCAGGAGTTTATCCCAGAGTTTTTATCAGCTGCCCAACATGGCCCTGAAATGCAGTAAGGATCCCATGAAATGAATATCAGGGAAGGAGCAAGTATAAAGGACAATTGGAAGCATCCAATTAAAGAGGAGCAATTGCACATGCAAGAGAGAGAAGTGTAGTCTTTAGTGTAAGTTTTCTGGAAAGACTTGGGAGAATCAAGGAGAGAAAAGATCCCAAAAAGAATTTTCAGACTCCTCCCCTCCTTCCTCCTCCCTCTTCCCTGCCTCCTCTCCATCTTCTCCCTTCAAGAGCCAAACTTTGAGTTGGCCATTGCCTACCTCTTGCTTTTAGTTTTTGGCAATTTCTTTTAGTTTTTTCTCTTTATTTTATGAAGTCAGGGGTAGAGAAGGAAACAGCGGCCGACTCCAGTATTCTTGCCTGGGAAATCTCATGGACAGAGGAGCCAGGCAGGCTGCAGTCCATGGGGTTGAAAAGAGCAGGACATGACTTAACAATTAATCAACAAACAACAATGAAGTCAGGGTAATGCTTTACTCAGATACATGCCCTAAGTGCTGAAGTACCCATATTTGTCTTATGTGGGCTGCAAATTCATTTTATTTAACTTTTAATTTTACATTGGTGTATAACCGATTAATAATGTTGTGACAGTTTCAGGTGGAAAGCAAAGGGACTCAGCCATGCATATACATGTATCTGTTCTCCCCCAAACTCCCCTCCCTTCCAGGCTGCTGTATAATGTTGAACAGAGTTCCACGTGCTATACTTGGCCATTTCAAGAGTGCTCCTAATCTGTTTTGGAATAATCCTAGACTTAGTTGGAGTCATTAATAAGATGTCAAGCATGAGTGCCTGCTAAGTCGTTTCAGTCATGTCCAACTTTCTGCCACCCCATGGACTGTAGCCCACCAGACTCCTCTGTCCATGGGATTCTCCAGGCAAGAATATTGGAGTGGGGTGCTATGACCACCTCCAGGGGATCTTCCTGACCCAGGGATTGAACCCACATCTCTTATGTGTCCTGCATTGGCAGGTGGGTTCTTTATCACTAGCATCACCTGGGAAGCCAATAAAATGTCAGAGCTCTCAACAAATAATCAGGGATACAATATTCTCCCTAAGTTTTGTGAGATAAGAGTCTATTATGGGTTTGTAGTGTCTAGACTTTTAAAATAAAATACAAAGCAAGGTCTGTTAGGAAACACAGAGAATTCCTTTCCATCCTCTCACCTCCCCACTGCACCCCACTCCTAGGTGCCAAAGATTGGGGACTTCAGAGTAGACAGGATAGAATTGGTCTTTCGTAGTTATTTTAAAATGCTATTTTCCATAATCATGCACACTGAGGGGACAGTGAAGAGCAAGGTCGAGTGTCACGGAGTGTGAGTTGATCAAACATGTTCAAGGCTCTCTTTTGCCTGCGTTGGCATGCAGGTTTAATGTTCTGATATAGGAGTCTTCAGTAAGTAGAATTCATGGCGTCAGTTCTCTGACTCAGGTTTATTTATGAAAAGCCCCTGCTACACATTCATTTTGCAGGAGACCTCTGGGTTTTTATACCCGTTTGACCGTGATGCCCCAAGCTTTGGTGTGCTGATGTATTTGCTAAAGTGTATCTTGGGCTAGCAATGGCTTCCCTCTCCTGTGTTACCACACCCAGCCTACTCCACCAGAAATAAATATCTCCTAACTCACTTTCTAAGAGCACGGGCTCTTTTGTAAAGCAATCTGTTCTCATTTGCATCCTCTTAATTTTTCTTCTTTTCCATAAACCATTTCCAATTAAATTTAACCACACTATATTGAATACTAATAAATATATAAGCCCAAGAAACATAAAGTTACATTTACTAAGGGGGAAATGCCTCAAGGGTGCAGACCATGTCTTATCAGCTTGTCTTCTGACCTCCTAGCATAGCATAGCAGGGGCTTCATAATATATAACTTCAATCAAATCCAAATGGATGTCTCAGCTGTCATTTTAGGTACTCATTATCAGCTAAGACAGAATAGGGCAAATGCAAAATTTAATTATAAATCAGGGCAGGATGTACTAAGCCTGTAATACAAAGTGTTATGAAGGATAACAGTAGAGCAATAACAAAGTTTAGGGGTTAATTAAAAAGAGCTCCATGGAGGAGATAGTAATTAGTGTGATCCATGAAGAATGATGTAGTAGTGGCTCAGTGGTAAAGAACCTTCCTGCAATGTAGGAGAGTTGGGTTCAACCCCTGGGTTGATAAGATCCCCTGGAAAAGGAAATGACAATCCACTCCAGTATTGTTGCCTGGGAAATCTCATGGACAGAGGAGCCTGGCAGGCTAAAGTCCACATGGTTGCAAAGAGTCGGACAGAATTGAGTGACTAAAAAACAACAACAAATAATGTTTGCAGAATTTCTAACCTTATCCCTCGTGCCCAAGGTCAAAGCAAAATCTTGTTTTTCCAGTGTCACTGTGAACAGGGTGCATCCCTGTGGCATAAGCTTCTCCAATCACAGGCACCCTATAGCGTAAGCACCTGAAAATTAATTTTTTTTATTATACTGTAAGCTCCTGATGATACTAGTGGTAAAGAATCTGCCTGCCAATGCAGGAGATTCAAGAGACATGGGTTTGATCCCTGGGTGTGGAAGATCCCCTGGAGGAGGGCATGGCAACCCTGTCCAATACTCTTGCTTGGAGAATCCTATGGAGAGAGGAGCTATACAGTTCATGGTGTTGCAAAAAGTCAGACATGACCAAGTACACCCACACACACACACACAAGCTCCTGACACTAAGCTTTTGATGGCTGAGGCATCCACTTCAAAGACATCCACCTCAAATAAATACATTGCCAGTTCTATAACTAGGTAAAGAGTCAGACTGCTCCACCTATGAGGTTCCCCATTTTAGAAAGCTCTGGTTGACCTAGATAATGGGCCATTTGACTGTTTCCTTTTTGCTTCCGATGCTTTGATTCCTACTCTTACCTTTTAGGTCCAGCAATGAAGGGTAAAGCCTTGAAACCCTAGGCACTCCACCCGTGGCCCCAATATAGAAGAACCCTAGGTCTACACCCTCTTTCTCTCTCTTTACCCAAGACCTCACTGTGGCCCCAAGTGTGCTACGTACCCACCAGGACTGGTAAGCACTATACCCTGTTCTTTCAAAGTTCCCTCATTGGTATTGCTGAAGGTGTCTTGGAATCATAGTGTGAACCACAAGGGCTAGTCCAGGAGCAACATTAGCTCTAGTCTGAGAAATGCCCATGAGAGCTCATCATAAGTAGTTCAGGCCCAATGAGTGAAGCAGGGAAAAGGCTAATAGAGTTCTTCCAAGACAATGCAGTGGTCATAGCAAACACCCTCTTCCAACAACACAAAAGAAGACTCTATATATGGACATCACCAGATGGTCAACACTGAAATCAGATTGATTATATTCTTTGTAGCCAAAGATGGAGAAGCTCTATACAGTCAGCAAAAATAAGACCAGAAACTTACTGCAGCTCAGATCATGAACTCCTTACTGCCAAATTCAGACTTAAATTGAAGAAAGTAGGGAGAACCACTATAACATCAGGTTTGACCTAAATCAAATCCCTAACGATTATACAGCAAAAGTGAGAAATAGATTTAAGGGACTAGATCTGATAGACAGAGTGCCTGATGAACTATGGATGGAGGTTTGTGACATTGTACAGGAGACAGGAAGCAAGACCATCCCCAAGAAAAAGAAATGCAAAGAAGCAAAATGGCTGTCTGAGGAGGCTTTACAAATAGCTGTGAAAAGAAGAGAAGTGAAAAGCAAAGGAAAAAAGGAAAGATATACCCATTTGAATGCAGAGTTCTAAAGAATAGCAAGGAGAGATAAGAAAGCCTTCTTCAGTGATTAGTGCAGAGAAATAGAGGAAAACAATAGAATGGGAAAGACTAGAGCTCTCCTCAAGAAAATCAGAGACACCATGAGAACATTTCATGCAAAGATGGGCTCAGTAAAGGACAGAAATGATATGGACCTAACAGAAGCAGAAGATACTAAGAAGACGTGGCAAGAATATGCAGAAGAACTGTACAAAAAAGAACTTCATGACCCAGATAATCGTGATGGTGTGATCACTCACCTAGAGCCAGACATCCTGGAATGTGAAGTCAAGTGAGCCTTAGGAAGCATCACTATGAACAAAACAAGTTGAGGTGATGGAATTCCAGTGGAGCTATTTCAAATCCTAAAAGATGATGCTGTGAAAATGTTGCACTCAATATGCCAGCAAATTTGGAAAACTCAGCAGTGGCCATAGGACTGGAAAAGGTCAGGTTTCATTCCAATCCCAAAGAAAGGCAATGCCAAAGAATGCTCAAACTACCACATGATTGCACTCATCTCACGCGCTAACAAAGTAATGCTCAAAATTCTCCAAGCCAGGCTTCAGCAGTACATGAACCATAAACTTCCTGATGTTCAAGCTGGTTTTAGAAAAGGCAGAGGAACTAGAGATCAAATTGCCAACATCCACTGGATCATTGAAAAAGCAAGAGAGTTCCAGAAAAACACGTATTTCTGCTTTATTGACTATGCCAAAGTCTTTGACTGTGTGGATCACAATAAACTGGAAAATTCTTCAAGAGATGGGAATACCAGACCACCTGATCTGCCTCTTGAGAAATCTGTATGCCTGTCAGGAAGCAACAGTTAGAACTGGACATGGAACAACAGACTGGTTCCAAATAGGAAAAGGAGTCTGTCAAGACTGTATATTGTCACCCTGCTTATTTAACTTATATGCAGAGTACATCATGAGAAACACTGGGCTGGAAGAAGCACAAGCTGGAGTCAAGATTGCTGGGAGAAATATCAATAATCTCAGATATGCAGATGACACCACCCTTATAGCCGAAAGTGAAGAAGAACTAAAGAGCCTCTTGATGAAAGTGAAAGTGGAGAGTGAAAAAGTTGGCTTAAAGTTCAACATTCAGAAAACTAAGATCATGGCATCTGGTCCCATCACTTTATGGCAAATAGATGAGGAAACAGTGGAAACAGTGAGAGACTTTATTTTGGGGGGCTCCAAAATCACTGCAGATGGTGACTGCAGCCATGAAATTAAGAGATGCTTACTCCTTGGAAAAAGAGTTATGACCAAGAAAAGGAGGAAGCTATTGTGGTGATGGGGGTTTCCAAGGCTCAGGATCCTCAATGCCCATTCCTCCCAACCTCTCATATGACCCGCCCACCACACTCATCACATTCTTGCTCTTAGTATCTCCCCTCCTAATCCACTTACCATTATCTGTCCTTCAATAACATAATCATTAGAGTCCTTCATTTGGCAGTCCAATTTTACATTATTAATTATTGGATCTTTTTTTTTCCCTCGCAAAACTCAGAGGATTTTGCTTCACTGTCTTGGAATAAAGCTTTGTTGGCAAGGTATCCAACCATGCTTTGAGTATACACAAGTCCACAAAAATGTTTTAATTTAATGAGTTTATTGATTGAAGTGTAAATTTGTTTTTGTTATTTCCACAGCCAATTACCTTCACTATGATCTTACCCAAAAGAAATTTGTCTTTCTTTTTCCCTCAAGCACATGATCTCACTAGCCTGGAAAGAAGAAATAAAAATATTTCATTAAAAAATAAAACATATGCTTACATTCACAGTGATAGGTTGATGGCATGACTGAAATAAATTATTACTCCTGTTTGTGGGTATAGTTAAAAGACTGATGGGTGACACGTAATTCTTTTGGAATTTGTCATGAAAACACACACAAGCACACATATTTAAGCACGCATTCTAGTTGTAGTCATTCTTAATGGAGTTATGCAGGATGGCAAGGGATACATGAATCCACAGTGTTAGGCTGCTATATGAAAAGGGAACTTCACAATACGATACCATCATAAATGTTTGTGGAACTTATTTGTTCCACTAGGCTCAGAAAATTATCTCCCTCCTCCCCCTAGGAAAACTAAAGGGGGGCAGTTACTCATCTCTCCATCTCTTGACCTCTTGAATGTAGTCCCAGGACCTAAGGGTGGTAAACAGATATTCCTATAGAAGCAACATGAAGCAAGATTCACCACCCTTCTTGGAAAGCTTTAAAGCCACCAGTTCAGTTCAGTTCAGTCATTCAGTCATGTCTCACTCTTTGCAACCCGATGGCCTGCAGCACACCAGGTCTCTCTCTCCATCACCAACTGCCAGAGTTTACTCAAACTCATGTCCATTGAGTTGGTGATGCCATCCAATCATCTTATCCCCTTCTCCTCCTGCCTTCAATCTTTTCCAGCATCAGGGTCTTTTCAAATGAGTCAGCTTTTCACATCAGATGGCCAAAGTATTGGAGTTTCAGCTTCAACATCAGTCCTTCCAATGAATATTCAGGACTGATTTCCTTTAGGATGAACTGGTTTGAGCTCCTTGCAGTCCAAGAGACTCTCAAGGTCTTCTCCAACACCACAGTTCAAAAGCATCAATTCTTTGGCTCTCAGCTTTCTTTATAGTCTAACTCTCATATCCATACATGACTACTGGAAAAAACATAGCCTTGATCAGATGGACCTTTGTTGGCAAAGTAATGTCTCTTGATTAGCAGTGAATTTGAGCAACCTCCTCCAGCTACCATTGTTACATCCTTCAGGAGCAAGAGGTTCATATGGGTTAAATAATGAGGTATCAGCCAAAGATGTAGGGCTAAGAGTTCATGGACTGCATTCCGAAGTAGGACCAACCAGAGGATCAGGTACACTGGTGTAGGTGGGCATTGCTTCTTGTGACGGTCATTTCAGCTGGATCTGTGCTCTGGAACCAAGAGCAAAATCATCTCTGGATATAAGAGCTCAGAGTGGTCTAATCTCCACTGTATTTGGCACCTAGTTTTCCATAAGCAACCCCCCTTTTACTTACAAGACTCAGAAAAACCTCTGGAAACTATTAATATAAACTGGATCTAGTTTTGCAGGTGCCAAAAATTGTCTTTTTAAAAAATTCATTAAATTCTGTATCCTATCATTCGTGATCATGTACATTTCAATTCTAGTCCTTCAGAAGGAGAAAAAGACTAACTTTCAGGAAGTAGAAGAAATATCAGCGTTTTCAAACAATTTGTCTTTGATGGGACAGATGGAAGTCAGATGACCTGACTGGTGCATCTGAAGAGGATTTGAAGAATCTTCAAACTAGGAACTTTATTCACTCGTCTATATTGAGATCAACAGCTTGGAAGAGTCTATTTTCCCTGATTTACAAAAAATAAGTTGTCTTTCGGCTTAGAAAATACTTTTTATTTTAAAAAAGAAAGACTTTTTGAGATCGTGAGAATGTAGAAAACTTTGAAGACTGACATCATTTGTGAAATTATTGGAGTGACCCTTGTTCCTAAATAAGGTCTCTGTTTTGAGATGATCTTTTCTGAGGAATGTTTTAAAAATACTATCGAATACCTTAAGCATAACCTTGCTTTCTCTTAGCCAAAAAAGAACATAGAAAATTCTTAACTGAAACTGTTAAGTCTACATTAAGCCAGTAAAACTCTTACCATAGGAAAAGACACAATACATTATCTTTCTATAATACTGTATTAGGCTTCTTACAGAGGCTGAGAAGTCCCAGTAATTTGTTTGTCTATAAGCTTAAGACCTGGGAAAACTGGTAGTACTGTTCAAGTGCAAGTCCAAAGGCCTGAGAACCAGGAGAATTGATGCTGTAATTTCTGGTCCAGGTCTGAAGACCTGAACCAGAAGCACTAATGATGTAAACTCCAGTTTGAAGGCAGAAGATAGAAGTCCCAGCTCAGTCAGGGAGACAGAGAGACAGAAAGACACAGAGAGACAGAGACAGAAACCAACAGAGATAGAGACACACAGAGAGAGACAGGGAAGTGAGCAAATTCTTCTTCTCCACATTTTTGTTGTATTCAAGCCATCAGTGGATTAGAAGATTCCCAAAAACACTGAGGGGAGTCATTGGCTTTTCTCAGTCTCCTGATTCAGGTGGTCATCTTACCCAGCAAGACTGTCACAGACATAGCCAGAAATAGTGTTTATTCAAATATCTTTGCACTCCATGAACCAGCCAAGAAAATACATAAAATTAGCCATCACAAAAACCTTCAGAGATTGTTTTCCGAATAGCTTTCTTTGTTTTTGACTCTATTATGTGTGCCCACAGCTAAAATTGTCATGTAGTTCTACAAAACTTGCTCCAAAAAGCAAATAAACCAAAGTGCCTCTACCCACATAAATACCACCTCATACTTACAAGAAGCAACTACTCTCTCTATATATATATATATTTTTTTTTAGCTATTTCCCTTGGTATCTATCTTGATATTTCTATATAACATGATTTTATTGCTGTGCTGTGCTAATTTGCTTTGGTTGTGTCCAAGTCTTTGCAATCCCATGGACTGTAGCCTGCCAGTCTTCTCTGTCCATGGGATTCTCCAGGCAAGAATACAGGAGTGGGTTGCCATGCCCCTCTCCAAAGGATTTCATTTGCAACTTCTTGGTTTTTCCATGAATGAATGTTCACTATGAAAAATGATAATTTAACTTTCATTTACATACTCAACCCATGCATATTTACACTGTTCATATCCTCACCTTCCCAGTAGATTTATATCATAACTTTGGTTAGATTGATATGTATGACTATAAAATAGGAAAAGGAGTACATCAAGGCTGTATATTGTCACCCTGCTTATTTAACTTATATGCAGAGTACATCATGAGAAACGCTGGACTGGAAGAAGCACAAGCTGGAATCAAGATTGCCAGGAGAAATATCAATAACCTTAGATAAGCAGATGACACCACCCTTATAGCAGAAAGTGAAGAGGAACTCAAAAGCCTCTTGATGAAAATGAAAGAGGAGAGTGAAAAAGTTGGCTTAAAGCTCAACATTCAGAAAACTAAGATCATGGCATCCGGTCCCATCACTTCATGGGAAATAGATGGGGAAACAGTGGAAACAGTGTCAGACTTTATTTTGGGGGGCTCCAAAATCACTGCAGATGGTGATTGCTGCCATGAAATTAAAAGATGCTTACTCCTTGGAAGGAAAGTTATGACCAACCTAGATAGCATATTCAAAAGCAGAGACATTACTATGCCAACAAAGGTCCGTCTAGTCAAGGCTATGGTTTTTCCTGTGGTCATGTATGGTTGTGAGAGTTGGACTGTGAAGAAGGCTGAGTGCTGAAGAATTGATGCTTTTGAACTGTGGTGTTGGAGAAGACTCTTGAGAGTCCCTTGGACTGCAAGGAGATCCAACCAGTCCATTCTAAAGGAGATCAGTCCTGGGTGTTCATTGGAGGGACTGATGCTGAAGCTGAAACTCCAATACTTTTGCCCGCCTCATGTGAAGAGTTGACTCATTGGAAAAGACTCTGATGCTGGGAGGGATTGGAGGCAGGAGGAGAAGGGGACAACAGAGAATGAGATGGCTGGATGGCATCACCAACGCGATGGACATGAGTTTGGGTGAACTCAGGGAGTTGGTGATGGACGTGGAGGCCTGGAGTGCTGTGATTCATGGGGTCGCAAAGAGTCGGACACAACTGAGTGACTGAACTGACTGACTGATGCATTATTAATCATGTACTCTGGCATAAGTCATGCTACATACTAAAATATCTTCTCCTTTCCTCCAAGATTTAGTTCTTTCTGGAGAAAATGATTCCTTTGTTTTGCTGTTGTCATAGTTTCCTCTGTACTTATGAATGCATCCCTACTCACTATTACCCTCCCCCTATATCGTCTATCAATTTTCCCTACTTTATGACAACCCCCTGATATCAAGACCGATGGCATCGATGGCTGTCCGGCTGTCACCGTAGGATCTATTTTCATTGTCACCTTAGGAATTCTCTCCCCCTCTCTATTCTAGTGAGCTTCCCAGGTGGCGCTAGTGGTAAAGAACCCGTCTGCCAATGCAGGAGACATGAGTCATGGGTTCAGTCTCTGGGTCAGGAAGATCCCCTGGAGGAGGACACGGCAACTCACTCCAGCATTCCTGCCTGGAGAATCCCATGGACAGAGAAGTGTGAGGGGGGGGCTCCAGTCCATAGGGTCACAAAAAGTCGGACATGACTGGAGTGACTTAACACGTGTGCTGTATTCTAGGGCATCCCACTTATCTTGGTACACCAACCTTTCTATCTTTTCATTTATTACATTGTTTTAATAAAGTACCACTTCCAGTAACTCAGTGAGAAACGAAATACAGGAGATACATTTTTTGAGAGTTTTTGTATTTGAAAATGTCTCTCTTATCAGGTATCATCCCAGGTGGCTCAGTGGTTAAGAGTCCACCTGCCAATGGTATAAACAAAGGAGATGAAAGTTCCATCCCTGAGTCAGGATGATCCCCTTGTGCAGGATATGGCAACATACTCAAGTATTCTTGCCTGGAAAATTCCATGGAAAGAAGAGCCTGGTGGGCTACAGTTCATGGGGTTGCAAAGAGTCAGGCATAGCTGAGCACACACACTTACATAATCCCATTTCTGTTACTCTCTGTTTTTGGAAGGAGGAGAAATAAAAGTTCAAGTTCAATCTGCAATCTCTATTATCAGTTTTTAGAGATAGATTTTCTTTCTTTTATTCAACAAAACTATCATTTGTTTCCCACAATGCTGCAGGCAAAGAAGAAGTTTTTATTTGACATTTTTGCCCAATTAACTAATAATAGTTTTTATTTAAATTTTTTCTTAATTCTTCTAAGGCATTGTTACAGTCTTTGTTTTATTTTTAACTACTATAATTATGAAATTTAAAAATGCAGCTTCAAAATGGGCAAAATTGAAAATTATTTGAGCTCTTGGAATTTTAACATCTGTGGTAATCTGAAAATTATACTAAATTCTCCCAATATATATATTTTTAATACTGGAGAGTTTCTGTCATCTATGACTAAAGCAATAATAATGCAGGTAGCTATGAAAAGCGATGATAATATTGAAAAGAAATTGATTTGAAATACAATTTCTGTATAAGGAAGACCTGTCCATTAATGAGACAACTTCCTACTCTAATTGACCAAAGGACACGATGACCACAACTAATGAAAATATGTATTTTTCCTCTAATATCTTTACGCGTGTTCCGAGAGTGTCATTTTGTTCAATATTTTAAAGAAGGCTAATGTGCAAATGATGCAATAATGGATGTAACAAAAAGTGCCCGATTTTCCCAAGCATTACTAAACCAGGACAGTTCATTATCTTTATTTTAGAGCTACTCCTGTTTTTATGGAGCACCACTTATCACATAAAAATTATATGATGGACAAAGATTCCTAAGAAGAACCTCCTTCTAGCCCTGAAAGCTCTTTGATCTAGTAGAATAATTGTTCTTAGGATTGAAATGCATAACCATTACATAATGAAGGACAATGTTTTGAGCTCTTCTGGTTGATGGAACATGTTTCAATCTGTTGAATTCACCTTCAGTTGAAGTATTTTAACTCATAGCAATGGTAGATATTATCTCTCTTAGCATCCACAGAGTTAAAAATCTTTTGTTAGGGACACTTCTATTGTAAACACACTCTGAACACACAGTGTTGAAAAGAATGGTTAAGAAATAGAAAATTGAAAGACAGACCTAAACACGAAGATTAACCACTTATGGCTCTGAAGTGGGCTAGGGAAGGAGAAATCTGTGGGTATCACAGCCTTTGAGTCCCAAAGAATCCAGAGGGGCCCCAGAATTCCTCTCTTACAGTGAGAAGTTTTTTTTTTTTTTTTAAAGAGCCACAAGAGACAAGAGTACAGAACCAGGCTAATATCCTCAAGGTCTAGACATGTTGCCACAAATGGCAGGATGATCTTTTTTCCAATGGTTGAATGTTATTTCCTTGTATGTATATACATGACAGGCTTCCCAGATGGGGCTAGTGGTAAAGAACTCACCTGCCAATGTAGGCAAATGCAGACAGAAGAGACATGGGTTCAATCCCCGATTCAGGAAGATTCCCTGGAGGAGGGCATGGCCACCCACTCCAGTATTCTTGCCTGGAGAATCCCACGGACAGAGAAGCCTGGTGGGCTATGGTGCATGGGGTCACAAACAGTCAGACATGACTGAGCGACTTAGCACCTGCACCACACCCCGACATATATGACATCTTTATGCGTTCATCTGCTGATGCACTCTTAGGCTGTTTTCATAGAGGAATGCAACTGCTCAAAGTCCCTTTTTCTGTTTTGTTAATTAGTATCTCCTTCCTATATAGTGAGAAAACTTTGTAATTGCAAGCTTTAAGTGCAATTGATGATAACCATTAATACACAGAAAGTTTACAAATACTGCTGAATTAAGTGGCATTTAACACCTGGAAATATTTTAGGTCAATTACAATTTGCTAAACACCAGAATCAGTATGCTGCTCATGAAGCTTTCTTCTAAACCAGAGAGTAATTGAAACATTGCTTTTGAAAACAGTAAAAGCACCTTCTATCTGTGTGCTACTGCTACTGCTAAGTCACTTCAGTTGTGTCCAACTCTGTGTGACCCCATAGACGGCAGCCCACCAGGCTCCCCCGTCCCTGGGATTCTCCAGGGAAGAACACTGGAGTGGGTTGCCATTTCCTTCTCCAATGCATGAAAGTGAAAAGTGAAAGTGAAGTCGCTCAGTCGTGTCCAACCCTCAGCGACCCCATGGACTGCAGCCTACCAGGCTCCTCCGTCCATGGGATTCCCCAGGCAGGAGTACTGGAGTGGGGTGCCATTGCCTTCTCCGAACTTTCCCAAAAGGGGCAAGTTTAGGCAAATGGCCAAGAGATTTTATTTTCAAAGAACAATAAAGAAATGTCAATAGTTTAATATATGATTTCATTGACTTTTAAAACTATTTTATTGTAAGAACAAATCATAAACACAGAATGCCTTTCCAAACAAAGTATAGCCTAATGAGTTGTTAAAAGGTCTTTTTGTAGCCCTGACTCAAGGGAAGACTTATGGCCCATTTCAATCACAATCCTTGTTCTTTTCCTTCTCCCAAAGTAACTGCTATACTGACTTCCATAGAGCTCACATAAATGTCCATTTCTAGACGCTATAGTTTAATTTTGCTCATTTTTTTAAGTTCATATTTTATATCAGTTTTAATCCATAGAGTTCCCCTCCAACTCTCTGTTGTTCTTATAGTCTATCTATTAAGGAATCTGGAACATTTGCCTTATTGACTATCTTACATTCTTGATTCTAAACTGCTTACTCGTAGCATAGTTCTTCTCTCCTTTCTATTTCCTACAAATTAGCAGCTGAACCCAGAGACTTGATCAGAAAGTGAAAGTGTTAGTTGCTCAGTCATGTCCGACTCTTTGCAACCCTGTAGACTGTAGCCTGTGAGGCTCCTCTGTCCACCGAATTCTCCAGGCAAGAACACTGGTGTGGGTTGCCATTCCCTTTTCCGGGGGATCTTCCCAATCCAGGGTTTGAACCCGTCTCCTGCATTGCAGGAAGATTCTTTCCTGTCTGAGCCACCAGGGAAGCCCAGACTCAGGTTCAAATCCTTTGGCAAAACTGTGTGATGTTCTACACATTCACCAGGAGGCACCTATCTGATTGTCTCTCTTTTTGTGCTCTTAGCAGCTGTTGACTCTCATTGTCTTGATCCGGTCACTCGTTGGCGGCTGCAAATCCATCGTTCTTTTTCATTTATTAGATAAACTGCTTTTATCCAGAGGTACTTCCCCTCTTCTACTATGTGGTTACCAGTGGTATATTTTGTACAGAGAAGCCAGGATAAATGCTTGAATCTCACCCTGGAAATATTTGTTCAGCAATGGTATTGTGGGGATAGAGAGAAATGATTTACAATTCACAAAATTTTAATATTCAAGAATAAAAATGTAATTCCATATTTTTATGAAACAAAAAAACCTGTAGAGATTTCATATTCCTATTAGGTAATTTTTCTCTGACTAATAATCTTATATTAAAGCACATTCTGAGAGAAAAATGTCCATGCCATAAGAATGCAGATCAATAAGTGTTCACAAGTGGTACATACCATGTTGTCAACAACCAGACAAAAAAACAGAGCACTGCCCCCTGTCAACCCCTTCCAGTCACAACTGTCCCCAAGGATAACCTCTCAGCCAACAGCGAATTGTCCTGTTTTAATGCTTGATGGGAGGACTCATACATTACATACTGTGCTGTATCTGGGTTCTTTTGCTCATCATTATGCTTACAATAGTCACTGTACTGTTTATCCATTATTCTGTTGATAGGATTTGTGTTGATTCCAGTTTGGAATGGTTTGATGATGAATTTTTCAGGGCATGCCTTTTCAAAAAAATTATTTCTTAAAAAAATTTTTAATTGAAGTATAATAGCTTTGATTTTTAATTGCAGTATAATAGTATAATGCAAAAAGGCAAAATGGTTGTCTGAGGAGGGCTTACAAATAGCTGAGAAAAGAAGAGAAGCTAAAGGCAAAGGAGAAAAGGAAAGATACACCCATTTGAATGCAGGGTTCCAAAGAATAGCAAGGAGAGATAAGAAACCCTTCTTCAGTGATCAGTGCAAAGAAATAGAGGAAAAGAACAGAATGGGAAAGACTAAGAGATCTCTTCAAGAAAATTAGAGATGTCAAGGGAACATTTCATACAAAGATGAGCACAGTAAAGAATAGAAGTGTTATGGACCTAACAGAAGCAGGAGATATTAAAAAGAGGTGGCAAGAATACACAGAAGAACTACACAATAAAGCTCTTAATGACCCAGGTAACCACGATGGTGTGATCACTCACCTAGAGCCAGACATCCTGGAATTGGAAGTCAAGTGGGCCTTAGGAAGCTTCACTACGAACAAAGCTAGTGGAGGTGATGGAATTTCAGTTGAGCTATTTCAAATCCTAAAAGATGATGCTGTGAAAGTGCCTCACTCAATATGCCAGCAAATCTGGAAAACTCAGCAGTGGCCACAGGACTGGAAAAGGTCAGTTTTCATTCCAATCCCAAAGAAAGGCAATGACAAAGAATGCTCAAACTACGGCACAATTGCACTCATCTCACACGCTAGCAAAGCAATGCTCCAAGCCAGGCTTCAACAGTGAATTTCCAGATGTTCAAGCTGGATTTAGAAAAGGCAAAGGACCCAGAGATCAAATTGCCAACATCCGTTGAATTATCAAAAAGCAAGAGAGTTCCAGAAAAACACGTATTTCTGCTTTATTGACTATGCCAAAGCCTTTGACTGTGTGGATCACAATAAACTGTGGAAAATTCTTCAAGAGATGGGAATACCAGACCACCTGACCTGTCCCTGAGAAATCTGTATGCAGGTCAAGAAGCAACAGTTAGAACCAGACATGGAACAACAGACTGGTTCCAAATTGGGAAAGGAGTTCGTCAAGGCTGTATATTGTCACCCTGCTTATTTAAGTTATATGCAGAGTACATCATGGGAAATGCCAGGCTGGATGAAGCACAAGTTGGAATCAAGATTGCAGGGAGAAATATCAATAGCCTCAGATACACAGATGACACCATCCTTATGGCAGAAATTGAAGATCTGAAGAGCCTCTAGATGAAAGTGAAAGAGGATAGTGAAAAAGCTGGCTTAAAACTCAACGTTTAAAAAGCAAAGATCATGGCATTCAGTCCCATCACTTCATGGCAAATAGATGGGGAAACAGAAACAGTGAGAGACTTTATTTTGGGGGCTCCAAAATCACTGCAGCTGGTGACTGCAGCCATGAAGTTAAAATACTTTCTCCTTGGAAGAAAAGCTACGACCAACCTAGACAGTATATTAAAAAGCAGAGACATTACTTTGCCAACAAAGGTTTGTCTAGTCAAAGCTATCGTTTTTCAAGTGGTCGTGTATGGATATGAGAGTTGGACTACAAAGAAAACTGAGTGCCGAAGAATTGATGCCTTTGAACTGTGGTCTTGGAGGAGGCTCTTGAAAGTCCCTTGGACTGCAAGGATCAGTCCATTCTAAAGGAAGTCAGTCCTGAATATTCATTGGAACGTCTTATTCTGAAGCTGATGCTCCAACACTTTGGCCACCTGATGCGAAGAACCAACACCTTGGAAAAGACCCTGATGCTGGGAAAGATCGAAGGCAGGAGGAGAAGGGGATGACAGAGGATCAGATGGTTGGATGGTATCACTGACTTGATGGACATGAGTTTGAGAAAGCTCTGGGAGTTGGTGATGAACAGGGAACATTGGTGTGCTACAGTCCATGGGGTCATAAAGAGTTGGACACGACTGAGCGACTGAACTGAACTGATAATAGCTTTATACTGTTTTATTAGTTTCTGCTGTACAATGAAGTGAATCAGTCATATGTATACCTATATTCCCTCTCTTTTGAGCCTCCATCCCATCCGCCTCCCAGCCCTCTAGGTCATCACAGAGCACCAAGCTGAGCTCCTTGTGCTATACAGCAGCCTCCCACTAGCTATCTATTTACACATAAAATATTTTACACATAAAATAGATAGCTAGTGTTAGTTGCCCAGCCATGTCCAACTCTTTGTGATCCCATGAACTGTAGCCCGCAAGGCTCCTCCATCCATGCGATTTCCCAGGCAAGAATACTGGAGTGGGTTGCCATTTCCTTCTCCAGGGGATCTTCCTGAACCAGGGACTGAACCCACGTCTCCTGCACTGCAGGCAGATTGCTTACCACTGAGCCACCGGGGAAAAAGATAACCTTAGTGATTATCCAAAAGACTTGATTTTAGACTTCCAGCCTCCAGAACTGAGATACAATACATTTCGGTTGTTTAAGCCTCCCAGTGTGTGGTACTTCGCTACAGCAAGCTAATCCATCACACTTTTTGGATTCGTACCTGGGTCATTACCTATTTGCTGATCCTTCATTTGCTTTTAATTTAAGCTTAACAATGGGCTTTTAAAGCTATGTAATCTTGGATAAATTATTTAACTTCCTTAAATACCAGTGTCCTCATCTGTATAATTAAGATAATAATCATACCTGCATTGTAGGATTATTGTCAGAATTAAACAAACCTGTATATAAAGAACTTCTTAAAATATCTCAGAAAATTAGCTTGCATAAATATTTATTATCATTAGTATATACGAAGTCATAACCTCAGTAAATTCCCCGAAGCAGAACTTGGACAAAAGCAACAAAATGACCCTAGGAAAACGAGATGAAGAAAGTGATAATAACAAAAGCAGAAAAAAATAACACTAGCCAAAAATGTGATTCTCATAGCTAACAATCATAAAGCAGTTTCTATGTACTGAGCCCTGTGGTAAGTGTTCTACCCAGACTCTCACTGAATTCTCAGTATTACGGGGTAGTGGGTGCATACCTCCTCAGCCATGTTCGACTCTGCGACTCCATGGACTGTAGCCCACCAGGCTCCTCTGCCCGTGGGATTTTCCAGGCAAGAATATTGCAGTGGGTTGCCATTTCCTACTCACAGGGATTAAACTTGCGTCTTTTGCATTGTAAGGATGATTCTTTACCACTGTGCCACCTGGGAAGCCCATTATGAAATAGGTGATATGATTGTTCCATTCTATTAGGTAAGAAGACTGAGGTTTTGAGAAGAGAGGTAATTGGCCCAAGGTTACAAAACGAGAGTCAAGACTTGCCCCAGAAAGTGACTACAGACCCTAAGTCCTTAATCACTGTAGATAACATGGTCTTCAGCCATAATACAGCTGTCACATTCCAGAGAATTCCTTGCTGCCTCTCATAAACTGTTTCTACTGCATATCCTGTGCTATTAAATGTAGTCATTTCTTGTAACCCACCCCATAGCACTTCTGGTTCCACACACACACACACACACACACACAAACACCAACACTTGTTTGAACTCCCTCCACCATTATTCAAGAGTGACCAAAAAACAACCAACAATTTCTCATTCCTAGGCTGTCCCTCCAACAGTTGATAAGTAAACAAGCTTCCTACCATTCAAATATGGGAAGGTTCACACACCGCACAGCTTTCCTTGCATCTACCTTGCACATATCCATGTCCAGTCTCTTCCTCTTGGGGCACAAGTGTAGCTCATAGAGCCCACCCCTGCTCACACTTGGCTACCACTTCTCCTGACTCTCTTACTCTGTCCTTCTAAAATGGCTTCTTTACCCCACAAATAATTTCAAGTCAAATCCAGAATGGATTTTTTTTTTTTGCTTCACTTATGATCCACAAATAAGAACAAGTTCCAAAGACAGTATTTTTCAAAATATTTGTAAATCTCTGGTCCCTATGAGTTCAGCAGACAGTGATTCTTTTTTAAAAATTTAAACCTCCACTTTCATGTCATGCTCTCATAAAAACAAATGCAGTTAGTTGAAGTATACCTTTATTTGGCTACTGCATTTTTTCAGATAATTCTTTGTTTGAAGAATTTTTATACAACATGGTTGGCATATACGAAGAGAAGCCCCACAAGCAGAACAAAGGTAAATTGCAATTAGTTGTTTTGTAGGCATTGTGTTCAGAAAGCCCAGTGTTTATTTCAGCTTTGCACATACTGTATAATGACATAGTATATCGTGATCCATACACATTTAGAGACTATAATTATAGCATTGCTTCACCACCTCATTTGCTAAGCTTCGTTGAAAACTGAAGCTAAGTGGAATAAGAGTCTACCAATTTATCCTACAAATTTATCCCAGCTAGAAATAAAATTCCAAAAACAATAATGTTTTTAAAAAGAAATTCAATTGCTGCAATTTTCATCTTCTTAGAGTTTGATGCAAGTAGAAAGCACAAAAATGGGATTTTTCATTGGGTTTTTATTGCCATTCAAGTAAGCGGGTTGGGTAATGTTTTCTGGTTTCTATTAAAGTGGCTCTGTTATAATTAAAGATGGATGGACCTCAGTTTGGCTGCCCTGGCACATTTTATACCCTTTTTAAAGATGTTTTGGGTTCAGAGACATTCAGAGTGTACTTTGTCCTAAACACTCTCTCTTTTCGTTTTTAAGTGGCTGTGTAAACATTTATATCAGTTTCAGATTCATTTACACTTATCTCATCAAAACTTTTCACAGCATAGCTCTGGATGGACTAAAATAAAACTAAACGCTCTTACTTATAAAAGACACTGGATTCCAGACTCTCACTGCAGATTCTACCAGATACTTTCTCCTTACAAGCACAAAGTCATGTTGTGTCAAGTATAATTGGATTAAAATATCCACTAAGCTTTCATTTCATCTGAACATCTCTGTCCTATCTGAGCCCTGAGGAGCTACTGGGCCCCAGACTTTCCATCTTACTTGCTCTTGGTTTCACAATAATTTCACAATTGAAGCTCAGTGTACTCAAAATTCATCATCTTTCCTCCCAAACCTTTTTTCTCCTTTTCATTTTCTCAGAAAGTGTCACAAACTTTGTCAAACCCAGAACCTGGAATCCTCCTTGGCTCTTATTTCTCCCTCATCTCCTGCCATCCCACTAAATTCTGTTCATTTCACCTCCTAACTTTCTAGTTATTTGTGCTTTAACTCCCCCAGTCTATGCAACACTATTTTCTTGTCCATATTTATGTAAGAACCATTTTAAACTACTTGATTTTGGAACTGAGCAGGACTGTGTAGCTCTCCTGGGTTCAAAAGCCTTTCTGTGCCCCCCATTTCTTCATTACAGGAGATAGGCTTCATTCAGTCTCCCTTCCCTGAGTTCCCACAGGCAGGTTCAAACAGTTGCTAGTTGGGGAAGGGACAGTATGCAGAGACAAGGGAGAAGCAGTAAAAATTTTTTAAAATGATAGTGCAGCCTTGGGACAGGGTCTTAGTTCCCCCTCAAGGATGCATCTAACAATATCTTTGAGTTGTTTTGCAGATACTGAAACCCCCACCACATGAGAGAAATTAATTGTACAGCGCCCACAGGCACGTAGACCCCCAGACCAGAAACCAGAACATTCCAGCGTTCTGGAACCAGAGCACTGATGCTGACTCCCTCTCACCTTATTGTTGTTCAGTCACTTAGTCATGTCCAACTCTTGGTGACCCCATGGACTGCAGCACACCAGGCTTCCCTGTCTCACTATCTCCCAGAGTTTGCTCACTCATGTCCACCGAGTCGGTGATGTCATCCAACCATCTCATCCTCTGTTGCCCCCTTCTCCTGCTTCCCTCAATCTTTCCCAGCATCAAGGTCTTTTCCAACGAGTCCATTCTTCACATCAGGTGGCCAGAGTAATGGTACTTCGGCTACCACCAGCTAATTAGAAGATTGTCCATGAGCTGATTATCCTGTCTTTGAACCATTACTATAAATCTTCTCATTACCCTCTCCAGGTCAGGACACACAGTTTTGAGGGCATTAGCCCATGGTAGCCCCCTTTAGCTGACAAAACAGTAAAGCTATTCTTTTCTACTTCACCCAAAACTCTATCTCCAAGATTTAATTTGGTGTCAGGATACAGAGGCAGGATTCAGCTTCAATCTGTCTCGAGACAGATCGCTCCCCAGTCCATTGTTCACATAAAATCACAGGGGTAGTAATGGAGTAGAACCGCATGGGGCCTTACTGGAAAAGGCCTGCCCCATATCCTCTACTTTAGCTCCTCTCTGAAGTACCTAGATAGTAGTATTTGAGCACATTTCCTGAGCTGTTTGGCAGATATAAAAAACCTTCCCCTCCCCAGTTAATGGAAGATGTTAACTGTTTGACAATGATGAGCACACAGCCCCAGCCTCCTGGAGCCTCAGGACTGTGATGTTCACCCCTGTGACACCGCCCTGCTACCTCACCATCAGCCATCAGAGAGTTGTGCACAAGCTGATCTCAGACCCTGCAACCCACCGCCCCCACTACACCTGATTTTTAAAAGTGCTTGGCTGAAACTCTTCCAGGAGCTCTGGGGCATTTTAGGGCATGACCCCACTGGTCTCCTTCCATGGCCCTGCGATAAACATTTCTCTGCTCCAAACTCCAAAGTTTCCAATTGTTTGGCCTCACTGTGTGTTGGGCACACAGACTTGTGTTAAGAGGGTCTTTCTAAAGGGAAAATTTGATCATCTGAATTCCCTTCTCAAAACCTTTCAATGGTTTCCCATGACTTTCAGAATCAAGTTCAAATCTTAGATTTTACCATGCCCTTCTTGTTTTGCTTCTATCTTCCTCTTCACTCTCTTTCACTCCTCCCAATCTGCTTCTCACAAAGAACTTCTTCAGTCCCTAAAATATGTGCTGGTATTTCTTCCTCCAGGCCTTCAATCTGTTTAGCATAATAATTATGATTTATTGGACTTATCGTGTACCAGGCAGTGTTCTAAATACAGCCAGTTCTGCTTAATGTGATATCTGCATTTCACAAAATCACCACGTTATGCAAAATTATGCAAGGAATACTCTGATGGAAAAAATGGAGATGGGGCACAACACTCAAAAACTTCATCAGTGACACATTAATGAAAGATAGAAAACCAATAAAAATGGTAGCACACTTTGTTGTATGTTAGGTGGTTAAAAACACATAACTACTGATATATGTATTTGGTCTTGTCTTTGCTTTCTGACCCAGAGCTTCTAATTCTAAAATCCCTGGAATTTCCTGAATGATAGAGATGAGAGGTGTATGTTTTACTCACAGCTCTTTTCAGAACCTGAGTTTAGCAAAATGGCTGTCTGGAGAGGCCTTAAAAATAGCTGTGAAAAGAAGAGAAGCGAAAAACAAAGGAGAAAAGGAAAGATATAAACATCTGAATGCAGAGTTCCAAAGAATAGCAAGAAGAGATAAGAAAGCCTTCTTCAGCGATCAATGCAAAGAAATAGAGGAAAACAACAGAATGGGAAAGACTAGGGATCTCTTCAAGAAAATCAGAGATACCAAAGGAACATTTCATGCAAAGATGAACTCGATAAAGGACAGAAATGGTATGGACCTAACAAAAACAGAAGATATTAAGAAGAGATGGCAAGAATACACAGAAGAACTGTACAAAAAAGATCTTCACGACCCAGATAATCACAGTGGTGTGATCACTGACCTAGAGCCAGACATCCTGGAATGTGAAGTCAAGTGGGCCTTAGAAAGCATCACTACAAACAAAGCTAGTGGGGGTGATGGAATTCCAGTTGAGCTATTATTCCAAATCCTGAAAGATGATGCTGTGAAAGTGTTGTACTCAGTATGCCAGCAAATTTGGAAAACTCAGCAGTGGCCACAGGACTGGAAAAGGTCAGTTTTCATTCCAGTCCCAAAGAAAGGCAATGCCAAAGAATGCTCAAACTACCGCACAATTGCACTCATCTCACATGCAAGTAAAGTAATGCTCAAAATTCTCCAAGCCAGGCTTCAGCAATATATGAACCGTGAACTTCCTGATGTTCAAGCTGGTTTTAGAAAAGGCAGAGGAACCAGAGATCAAATTGCCAACATCCGCTGGATCATGGAAAAAGCAAGAGAGTTCCAGAAAAACATCTATTTCTGCTTTATTGACTATGCCAAAGCCTTTGACTGTGTGGATCACAATAAACTGTGGGAAATTCTGAAAGAGATGGGAATACCAGACCACCTGACCTGCCTCTTGAGAAATCTGTATGCAAGTCAGGAAGCAACAGTTAGAACTGGACATGGAACAACAGACTGGTTCCAAATAGGAAAAGGAGTTCGTCAAGGCTGTATATTGTCACCCTGTTTATTTAACTTCTATGCAGAGTACATCATGAGAAACGCTGGGCTGGAAGAAACACAAGCTGGAATCAAGATTGCTGGGAGAAATATCAATAACCTCAGATATGCAGATGACACCACCCTTATGGCAGAAAGTGAAGAGGAACTCAAAAGCCTCTTGATGAAAGTGAAAGTGGAGAGTGAAAAAGTTGGCTTAAAGCTCAACATTCAGAAAACTAAGATCATGGCATCTGGTCCCATCACTTCATGGGAAATAGATGGGGAAACAGTGGAAACAGTGTCAGACTTTATTTTTGGGGGCTCCCAAATCACTGCAGATGGTGACTGCAGCCATGAAATTAAAAGATGCTTCCTCCTTGGAAGGAAAGTTATGACCAACCTAGATAGCATATTCAAAAGCAGAGACATTACTTTGCCAACAAAGGTTCGTCTAGTCAAGGCTATGGTTTTTCCTGTGGTCATGTATGGATGTAAGAGTTGGACTGTGAAGAAGGCTGAGTGCCGAAGAATTGATGCTTTTGAACTGTGGTGTTGGAGAAGATTCTTGAGAGTCCCTTGGACTGCAAGGAGATCCACCCAGTCCATTCTGAAGGAGATCAGCCCTGGGATTTCTTTGGAAGGAATGATGCTAAAGCTGAAACTCCAGTACTTTGGCCACCTCATGCGAAGAGTTGACTCATTGGAAAAGACTGTGATGCTAGGAGGGATTAGGGGCAGGAGAAGGGGACGACAGAGGATGAGATGGCTGGATGGCATCACTGACTCCATGGATGTGAGTCTGAGTGAACTCCGGGAGTTGGTGATGGACAGGGAGGCCTGGCGTGCTGCAATTCATGGGGTCCCAAATAGTCGGACACGACTGAGCAACTGATCTGATCTGATCTGAAGGTGACTTTGAAAGGCAGAGGCTGGCTACTGTCATATTCTATGCCCGGGTAGGAAAAGAATTTCCAGACATGAGGTGGAATGAGAGGGAAATAAAGTTTATTAGAGTGAGATACACTGTTAGAACAGTGTGGCAAGCTCAAGGGAGAGCTGACCCCTTAGGTGGGCTAGTAGCCAAGTTTTACAGCCCCAAGACCTAGACACCAGATTAAAAAGCAGAGACATCACTTTGCCAACAAAGGTCCATATAGTCAAAGTTATGGTTTTTCCTGTAGTCATGCATGGGTATGAGGGTTTGACCATAAAGAAGGCTGAGCACTGAAGAACTGATGCCTTTGAACTGTGGTGCTGGAGAAGACCCTTGAGAGTTCCTTGGACAGCAAGATCAAACCAGTCAATCCTAAGGGAAATCAACCCTGAATATTCATTGGAAGGACTGATGCTGAAGCTGAAGCTCCAATA
This sequence comes from Bos indicus x Bos taurus, assembly GCF_003369695.1. Classification (NCBI taxonomy): domain Eukaryota; kingdom Metazoa; phylum Chordata; class Mammalia; order Artiodactyla; family Bovidae; genus Bos; species Bos indicus x Bos taurus. The sequence continues at coordinate 74,102,205 of NC_040083.1, read as the reverse complement.
CTTTGGCCATCTGATTCGAAGAATCAACTCATTGGAAAAGACTCGGATGAATTTTAGAGCTGGGGAAGTTGAAGGCAAATGGAGAAGGGGATGGCAGAGGATGAGATGGTTGGATGGCATCACCGATTCAATGGACATGAGTTTAAGCAAACTCAGGGAGATAGTGAAGGATAGCATAGCCTGGTGTGCTGCAGTCCATTGGGTTGCAAAGAGTCAGACATCTAGACACTGACCAACAGACAACAACGGTCCTTTTCCTTCCACTGACTTGTGGACCCTGCCAGGCTGTGAGCATCGAGGCCAAGATCCACAGCATGAAGGAGGGAAAGCTGGAGAAGAAGAAACAGAAGAAAGCAGGGAAAAGTGAGAGCTATAAGCCAAAGTAAGGACCTGATGTCAGGTCTCTTTTAAGAAGCTGGTCATGAGATAACAAAGTTATCACCAGGAATGGACCCAAGACAAGGGCCAGTGAGGGACCAGGAGGGCACTTCACCCAAATGTTAGACTCCATCCTGTCTCTCTGTCCCCCATAGCAGCCACCTGAAAAGGAAGACAAGGAGGATGATTGATAATCCTAGAGGCTCAGCTGCTCCTTCTTCCTCCCAAACCCAGATTTCGGTTACTTCCCTTACACAGAAGGATAGGCTTCACAAGGATAGGCTCCTCGGCTTGCTAGGTTTCTGCTGCCCTTGTAGGGACAGGGATTATAAATGATGGTCCCTGGTCTGAATCTGGACCTCCTTCAAGTTGAGGGGAGGCTAGCCTCTGGAGAGGGATGAGAGAGTGGAAGATCCTTTCTCTCTGCCAGTGATCTGCCCACTGCTTTCACCAGCATTCTCTCCTCTTCCCTAAAGAAACTTTGAGAAAAACAGTATATGAATCAATAAAGTATAATGCAAGAATTGGGAGAAAAAAAAAAAAGCATTTTATCTGCCTCTCTGGGGCTTCCCTGGTGGCTCAGATGGTAGAGAATCTGCCTGCAATGCAAGAGACTCAAGATTGACCCCTGGGTGGGGAAGATCCCCTAGAGAAGGGAATGGCAACTCACTCCAGTATTCTTGCCTGGAGAATTCCATGGACAGAGAAGCCTGGTGGGCTATAGTCCATGGGGTCACAGAGTCGGACACGACTGAGCAACTAAGACTTTTATTCTTCACAATTTAAAAAAAATTAATTTATTTTAATTGGAGGCTAATTACTTACCAATATTGTGGTGGGTTTTGCTATACATCAACATAAATCAGCCATGGGTGCAACATGTGTCCCCCCATCCTGAAATCCCTCCTACCTCCCTCCCCATCCCATCCCTCTGGGTTGTCCCAGAGCACCAGCTTTGAGGGCCCTGCTTCATGCACCAAACTTGGACTGGTTATCTGTTTTATATACGGTAATATGTTTCAACACTATTCTCTCATATTGTTCCACCCTTGCCTTCTCCCACATAGTCCAAAAGTCCATTCTTTACACCTGTGTCTCTTTTGCTGTCTTGCATGTAGGATCGTCATTATTGTCTTTCTAAATTCCATATATATGCATTCATATACTGTATTGGTGTTTCTCTTTCTGACTTACTTCACTCTCTGTAATAGGCTCCAGTTTCATCTACCTCATTAGAACTGATTCAAATGCATTTTTTATAGCTGAGTAATATTCCATTGTGTATATGTACCACAATTTCCTTATCCATTTGTCTGCCAATGGACATCTAAGTTGCTTCCATGTCCTAGCTATTGTAAACAGTGCTGCAATGAACGTTGGGGTACGTGTATGTCTTTCAATTCTGGCTTCCTCCGTGTGTATGCCCAGCAGTGGCATTGCTGGGTCATAAGGCAGTTCGATTTCCAGTTTTTTAAGGAATCTCCACACTGTTCTCCATAGTGGCTGTACTAGCTAGCATTCCAACCAATAGTGTAAGAAGGTTCCCTTTTCTCCACACCTTCTCCAGCATTTATTGTTTGTAGACTTTTTGATGGCAGCCATTCTGACCAGCGTGAGATGGTACCTCATTGTGGTTTTGATTTGCATTTCTCTGACACTCTTCACACTTTCAAATTAACCAACTAATGTATGTGTGTGCTTAGTCACTCAGTCATGTCCGACTCTTTGTAACCCCGTGGACTGTAGCCTGCCAGGCTCCCCTGTCCATGGAGATTCTCTAGGCTAGTATAATGGAGTGGGTTGCCATGCTCTTCTCCAGGGGATCTTCCCAACCCAGGAATTGAACCCAGGTCTCCTGAATTTCAGGTAGTTTCTTTATCTACCTGATAAAATTTATTTGAGCCACCAGGGAATATATGCTCTAAATAAATGAATAAGCTATTTATATTAATTTAAAAAAAAAACAAACACCTCAACTCTCTGCCCATTGATGAAAATAACCCAAGACCATATTTTGCAGTGAAAGTACATTCCTGTCTTTAAGCCTGGCCATATCTGGGCTCACTGTGGCTCTCTGATGGATGAGTTTTAGAGCTGTCTGTCATTACTTTTCTGTGACTTGTGATGCTTCTCATCTCTAATATGTGGCCACTGTGCTTCCTCTCAGCTTTTGAACAGGTGATATGCAATTTTAAAAAATCACCCTGAATAGTAGAAATGGACAAATGAGTTTTCTGTGAGCATAAAAGAGAAATTGGGTAAAACGGACCAGCCTGGTCTGGGAGCCAGAACTTCAGTGAATTTTCCAGCTTCAAATAGAAATAATGCTGTTTCACAGCAAGTTACTCTTCTCCATTCCATTTTAGTAGTATGAATCCTGAATTTAGAATTAGCATGAAACAGCACTGCCTTGTAGATAGCTCCTCGCTTCAGGCTGCAGTAAAGCTGAAAGCGTTCAGCAAGTGCCAACCACAGAAAAGTACCCCACCTTGGGCTCAATGAATGTCTCTTCCTTCCTTGCAATCTTCACTCTGCTGGATTCCTCCAAAACTGTCAGGGAGAAGAATTTTTTTCTTTCTAGAAGGAAAATTCTAGAATGAAGAGTAACCATTTAAATGTTAGTTTTTTGTTTTTTGTTCGTAAGCCCATGGACTGTAGCCTGCCAAACTCCTCTGTCTGTGGAATTTCCCAGGCAAGAATACTGGAGTGTGTTGCCATTTCCTTCTCCAGGGGATTTTCCTGACCCAGGGACTGCACCACATTTGCATTGGCAGAAGGGTTCTTTTCCACCAAGCCACTAGGGAAGCCCAAATGGTATTAAGTATATGCATTAAAAATATAGAAAGCCGTTTAAATAGGGACCTGTAAATCCTCTCATTAAAGTCAGAGGGTAGAATCCTTTGAGGGAGGGAGTGCAGACCAGTAGCCACTGTTCAATCTACTATTTCCTGAAGCCCTGCAGGAAAATGTATCTCTAAGACAGGGGAGTACCAATCACTGCCAGCCTGGCTAAGGATGGAATTGAGCTCTCTCTTATTCCTGTAAGCTGTCCACAATGCTCCAGGGCTTCCCCAGAAGCTGTAAAATAAAAACTAAATAAATACACAAACACAAATTAATGAACAAAAAATAGAAAGCACATAGACTGATAAATAAATCCACAGGCTTCTTAGTTTTTTAAGAGATTTTTTTTTTTCCCACTGTGGACCATTTTAAAAGTCTTTATTGAATTTGTTGCAATATTGCTCCTGTTTTATGTTTTAGTTTTTTCGCAATGACACATATGTGATCTTAGGTCCCCGACCAGGGATCGAACCTGCACCCTCTGCCTTGGAAGGCAAAATTTTAACCACTGGACCACCAGGGAATCCCCTCTTTGCTTTATAAGGCTAATAAAACACAAATGCTGTAACTAATCACAATCCTGACCCAACATTGCCTCCTCCAAGAAGCCTTTTTAACTTCCTAAAAGTAATTCTACTTGTCCTTATCACCTCATCACTCTCTTATCCCAAGATATTCCTTTGTTTTCCTCTGAGCACTAACAATCCATTGCATATTGTTGGAGCAGAAAATTTTTCCTTCTACTCTTCTAGATTCTTTGCCTGGTCTAATAATTAAGTTTACATAGACAGAGTAACAGGAGAAAAACAAATTTAACTTTGTACCTATGAGAGTCCCATAAATATATGAGTCCCAGTGGCATTCCTTGGACAGAGGAGCCTGGCAGGCTACAGTCCATAGGTTCACCAAGAGTCGGACACCCCTGAGCAACTAACATAGAACATAGACTCATAAACAAAGGCAGCCAGGCAATTAAGGCTTATCTGCCATCCTGCCAAAGCAGGAGACACAGGTTTGATCCCTAGGTCAGGAAGATCCCCTGGAGAAGGAAATGGCAACCCACTTCAGTATTCTTGCCTGCAGAATCCTATGGACAGAGAAGCCTGTGGGCTACATAGTCCAGGGGGTCGCAAAGAGTTGGACACGACTGAGTGACTTAGCACGTATATCATCCTGAACTAAGGAATAGGATGGGGACTGGGAGTTCCAAGGAGAGGAAGGAAATGTCCAGGAAGATGAGAAGAGTCGTTTTACAGTAATCAGATGGTTGCCCTGCCATGCAGCTAAGTCTTTCAGATAGAAAGTTATGTCTAGTTCATAGCTCTCTTTCTGGGTTAGGCCACCAATCTAAATTTGGTTAAGCTGTTAAGGGAGAAGTAGAAATTTTGTTTTGTTTTTAATCTGCTGGGTCTTCATTGTCTTCAGCTCAAAATACTTTATATGCCAAAGAGACACATTTTGGGGTGAAATACCCTGTTGCCCTTTAATATCTACTTATTTCCTCTTTATTTTCCCTCTTCTGTAGTATTAACTCCAAAATAAAAAAGATTTTATTTTTCTGTTTTGTTCACCAAGACACCTTCAGCACCCATTAATTACAGTGCGTGGAATACAGTAGGAGCTCAATAATTATTCACAGTCCCCAAACTTTGGTATCAGGGACTGGTTTTGTGGAAGATAATTTTTCCACGGACCGAGGAAGAGGAGGATAGGTTCGGGATGATTCAAGAGCATTCCGTTTATTGTGTACTTTATTTCTATCATTATGACATCAGCTTCACCTCAGATCATCAGGCATAGATCCCAGAGGTTGTGGACCCCTGGACTAGATGGATAATAAAGAAGGGAAAAGAAAATAACACGTGTTCAATAGTAAACATGGTAAAAAATTTGTAATCTTTATGTATATGTTTGTATATATAATCTATATCTATAGATAGATTAAAATATATATCGTCTTGGAAAATGGATAAAACTATAAAATAAGTCACATGTTAGCTACAATTTATAGCTGTAAGTCCCAATTGTATTAAACATTCGAATGCTAAACAAAATATCAGGATAAAATATACATGACTGAGTAATCTTGGGTCTTGAGTTGGGAAAGGTCTTTATAAAATGATCCCAGAACAAGCATCAAGGATGAGAGTGGTAGTTGTGAATGTCTTAAAACAAAAAGAAAACCGAAACTTTAGAAACAAGGAAACTAGGAAAGTACTTGCCACATCTACTGTAAACAAAGGATTACCGTACAATGTAAAAGAGCCTTTAACATTCAAAACAGAGCACTAATATCTCTTTCAAAATAGGCAAAAGGTTTAAGGCAGACAATTTACCAAAGAAGAAATGCAGGTGCCTGGTAAACATATTAAAATGCCCTGGCTCCAGTTAGCATAAAAATGAAAGCTTTTCATAATGACACCTATTGTATGACACCTATTCAGTTCGGTTCAGTCGCTCAGTCGTGTCCGACTCTTTGCCACCCCATGAATCGCAGCATGCCAGGCCTCCCTGTCCATCACCAACTCCTGGAGTTCACTCAGACTCATATCCATCGAGTCAGTGATGTCATCCAGCCATCTCATCCTCTGTTGTCCCCTTCTCCTCCTGCCCCCAATCCCTCCCAGCATCACAGTCTTCTCCAATGAATCAACTCTTCTCATGAGGTAGCCAAAGTACTGGAGTTTCAGCTTCAGCATCATTCCTTCCAAAGAAATCCCAGGACTGATCTCCTTCAGAATGGACTGGTTGGATCTCCTTGCAGTCCAAGGGACTCTCAGGAGTCTTCTCCAACACCACAGTTCAAAAGCATCAATTCTTCCGCACTCAGCTTTCTTCACAGTCCAACTCTCACATCCATACATGAACACAGGAAAAACCATAGCTGCCGGGGTCCAGCCCCGGTGGATCCAGGGAAATTCGAAGGAGAGAGGGTGTCGGCAAATACACTGGCTTTAATTAAACATTAATTAGAGATATAAAGAGTAATAGAATAAGGATAGCTCAGTGAGAAAATTCAGTGGAGAAAAGAGGCTGAATAACTTGGTTTATGTGGAAAGCTAATAAAATTCCAAAATAAGGAATTTACGTCACCTACGTAGGCTGCAGGCGTCCTCCCATTCTCCCGAAGGAGAGGAGACACTAAGGCCTCCCCGGTCAGATCTTAGAAGCCCAGGCATAATTAGTAGGCTTGACGAGCCTCCATGTTCCAGATGTGGATTCAGCCAGAAGGTGAGAGAAAGAACGACATGGGGAGACCAGTCTTTCGAGGAACTGATCCCATTTTTTATTTTTCCAGGGTCTGTTTTTATACACTGAGATGTTATACAAAAGTCACACGGGGTCAGCAGTCCTGACTTTTATTAAAGTCAGGTGCTTCATACAAATGTATACAGAGGTCTTAGGGGTGTTACGTCATCTTCTGGCCAGGGGGCCTGCTGACAATTTATGACCCTCTCCTTGTGACAGCGGTCAGTCAACCCAAACACTTATTTCTCCAGGGGTGATTATTCTTAAAACAGACGCCACCTTCCGAAGGTACCAGATAAAGTTACATCCCTATAGGGTGAGGGTGTAGTGGGTTTTAATTAAGGAAAGAATTTGTTTAGCCTAAGGTCTAATGTGATTAATCAAGGGTTAATACTTATTTCTTCTATATATTCATTAATGTGTATAAGGGCAGGGGATGTGGAGACTTAGCAGCAAACATTGGCTCAACAAATGAAAACCCTTCACCAATACAATTTCTAATCAGCCCACTATACTATACTAATAGTTTTCTAACTTCTCTAAAGAACCTGTTTTCAGAAAGTTCAGAGCATCTCGTGCCTCTCACGGTTGGGAGGCTGTGAACAACCACATGTGCCTGGACAAGACTGTCAGGCAGGCTAGAGAACCTTCAGAGGAGTTTGTAGGTTGAAACACTCCTACAAACTCCAGTTAATTATTATTAACTGGAGCTCTAAGTTAACTCCTTCTCCAAAAGAGGTGGTGGGGGACAGCCCCCCGTAAAGTCAGAGGTGTAGGTGAGAGCACAAAGTAGTAAAGTAGGCAGACTCTGGTTTTGGGGGTAGATGCTCGAGAATTTCCAGGGGGACTCCTGAGGCTCTATCCCACCTTTGTGTATGTCGAGCCTCCTTCTTCATGACCTTTGCCACGGGCAGAGTTCCTCACGCTGGATCCCAGCCCATAGCCTTGACTAGACAGACCTTTGTTGGCAAAGTAATGTCTCTGCTTTTGAATATGCTATCTAGGTTGGTCATAACTTTCCTTCCAAGGAGGAAGTGTCTTTTAATTTCATGGCTGCAGTCACCATCTGCAGTGATTTTGGAGCCCCCCAAAATAAAGTCTGACACTGTTTCTACTCTTTCCCCATCTATTTCCCATGAAGTGATGGGACAAGATGCCATGATCTTAGTTTTCTGAATGTTCAGCTTTAAGCCAACTTTTTCACTCTCCTCTTTCACCTTCATCAAGAGGCTTTTTAGTTCCTTTTCACTTTCTGCCATAAGGGTGGTGTCATCTGCATATCTGAGGTTATTGATATTTCTCCCAGCAATCTTGATTCCAGCTTGTGTTTCTTCCAGCCCAGTGTTTCTCATGATGTACTCTGCATAGAAGTTAAATAAACAGGGTGATAATATACAGCAGTGACGTACTCCTTTTCCTATTTGGAACCAGTCTGTTGTTCCATGTCCAGTTCTAACTGTTGCTTCCTGACTTGCATACAGATTTCTCAAGAGGCAGGTCAGGTGGTCTGGTATTCCCATCTCTTTCAGAATTTCCCACAGTTTATTGTGATCCACACAGTCAAAGTCTTTGGCATAGTCAATAAAGCAGAAATAGATGTTTTTCTGGAACTCTCTTGCTTTTTCCATGATCCAGCAGATGTTGGCAATTTGGTCTCTGGTTCCTCTGCCTTTTCTAAAACCAACTTGAACATCAGGAAGTCCACGGTTCACATATTGCTGAAGCCTGGCTTGGAGAATTTTGAGCATTACTTGACACCTATTACAATGGCCCAAAAGAGAGCTGAAAAATAAAAGTTTGTCATTCAGTCATGTCTAACTCTTGGCAACCCCATGAACTGTAACCAATCAGGCTTCTCTGTCCATGGAATTCTCCAGGCAAGAATACTGGAATGGGTAGCCATTCCCTTCCCCAGGGGATTTTCCTGACCCAGGGATAGAACCCAGGTCTCCTGCATTACAGGCAGATTCTTTACTCTCTGAGCCACCTTGTAAAGGCTAATACTCGGTCTTGAAGAAGCAGTGAGAGAGACACACAACTACTGACCACGATTTGGCAAACTGAGCCTCTCTGAAATAGTCTCACAATTATATACACTAATACAAATCCTTACAAAGAGTATAATCAAGTATGGTTATAAACAAGCATAAGAGTAGTTTTACTTCTCAGCAATCATCATGAGAAAAAAAGCTAAGAAAGTAGGTCAAGATTAAGTTACTAACAGTATTATTTATAGACACCCTAACAGATTGATTATATTCTTTGCAGCCAAAGATGGAGAAGCTCTATACAGTCAACAAAAACAAGACCAGGAGCTGACTGTGGCTCAGATCATGAACTTCTTATTGCCAAATTCAGACTTAAATTGAAGAAAGTAGGGAAAACCACTAGACCATTCAGGTATGACCTAAATCAAATACCTTAAGATTATACAGTGGAAGTGAGAAATAGATTTAAGGGCCTAGATCTGATAGAGTGCCTGATGAACTATGGATGGAGGTTTGTGACATTGTACAGGAGACAGGGATCAAGACCATCCCCATGGAAAAGAAATGCAAAAAAGCAAAATGGCTGTCTGGGGAGGCCTTACAAATAGCTGTGAAAAGAAGAGAAGTGAAAAGCAAAGGAGAAAAGGAAAGATATAAGCATCTGAATGCAGAGTTCCAAAGAATAGCAAGAAAAGATAAGAAAGCCCTCCTCAGCAATCAATGCAAAGAAATAAAGGAAAACAACAGAATGGGAAAGACTAGAGATGTCTTCAAGAAAATTAGAGATACCAAGGGAACATTTCATGCAAAGATGGGCTCAATAAAGGACAGAAATGGTATGGACCTAAGAGAAGCAGAAGATATTAAGAAGAAGTGGCAAGAATACACAGAAGAACTGTACAAAAAACATCTTCCTGACCCTGATAACCATGATGGTGTGATCGCTGACCTAGAGCCAGACATCCTGGAATGTGAAGTCAAGTGGGCCTTAGAAAGCATCACTATGAACAAAGCTAGTGGAGGTGATGGAATTCCAGTTGAGCTACTTCAACTGGAAAGATGATGCTGTTAAAGTGCCTCACTCAATATGCCAGCAAATCTGGAAAACTCAGCAGTGGCCACAGGACTGGAAAAGGTCAGTTTTCATTCCAATCCCAAAGAAAGGCAATGCCAAAAAATGCTCAAACTACCACACAATTGCACTCATCTCACATGCTAGTAAAGTAATGCTCAAAACTCTCCAAGCCAGGCTTCAGCAATATGTGAACCGTGAACTTCCAGATGTTCAAGCTGGTTTTAGAAAAGGCAGAGGAACAAGAGACCAAATTGCCAACATCTGCTGGATCATGGAAAAAGCAAGAGAGTTCCAGAAAAACATCTATTTCTGCTTTATTGACTATGCCAAAGCCTTTGACTGTGTGGATCACAATAAACTGTGGGAAATTCTGAAAGAGATGGGAATACCAGACCACCTGACCTGCCTCTTGAGAAATCTGTATGCAAGTCAGGAAGCAACAGTTAGAACTGGACATGGAACAACAGACTGGTTCCAAATAGGAAAAGGAGTACGTCACGGCTGTATATTGTCACCCTGCTTATTTAACTTCTATGCAGAGTACATCATGAGAAACGCTGGGCTGGAAGAAACACAACCTGGAATCAAGATTGCCAGGAGAAATATCAATAACCTCGGATATGCAGATGACACCACCCTTATGGCAGAAAGTGAAGAGGAACTAAAAAGCCTCTTGATGAAGGTGAAAGAGGAGAGTGAAAAAGTTGGCTTAAAACTCCACATTCAGAAAACTAAGATCATGGCATCTTGTCCCATCACTTCATGGGAAATAGATAGGGAAAGAGTGGAAACAGTGTCAGACTTTATTTTTGGGGGCTCCAAAATCACTGCAGATGGTGACTGCAGCCATGAAATTAAAAGACGCTTCCTCCTTGGAAGGAAAGTTATGACCAACCTAGATAGCATATTCAAAAGCAGAGACATTACTTTGCCAACAAAGGTTCGTCTAGTTAAGGCTATGGTTTTTCCTGTGGTCATGTATGGATGTAAGAGTTGGACTGTGAAGAAGGCTGAGCGCCGAAGAATTGATGCTTTTGAACTGTGGTGTTGGAGAAGACTCTTGAGAGTCCCTTAGACTGCAAGGAGATCCAACCAGTCCATTCTGAAGATCAGCCCTGGGATTTCTTTGGAAGGAATGATGCTAAAGCTGAAACTCCAGTACTTTGCCCGCCTCATGCGAAGAGTTGACTCATTGGAAAAGACTCTGATGCTGGGAGGGATTAGGGGCAGGAGGAGAAGGGGACGACAGAGGATGAGATGGCTGGATGGCATCACTGACTCCATGGACGTGAGTCTGAGTGAACTCCGGGAGTTGGTGATAGACAGGGAGGCCTGGCATGCTGCGATTCATGGGGTTGCAAAGAGTCAGACACGATTGAGCGACTGAACTAACTAAATTAGAAATAAACTAAATATTTATCACCTTTAGAATCATTAAATAAATCATAATTTGTTCATGGGATTTATATAACCATCAAAAATAATTATGAACTAAGCACTGAAGAACCATTCTGAATATTATTAAGGTTGATAATGGACTCTGGTTATGTTTTCTTTTATGTTCTTATTCGATTGCTTTAAAATGACCCACTCTTTCCCATTCCAAAAAGCATGTGACTAGGATAGACAAAAAAAAAAAGTTCTGATTCTGGGGATCACTACTTTTTGATTCTGGGCAACTGACTAAACTGTGCCACAGGCCCGTGTGACGTGGAGTTAGTATTTCTTTGGTTGTTGTGGGAATTAAGACAGTGTGGCACAAAGTCAGGCAATTCCCCCAAAGTGGGGAATATACAAGAACATAGCATGTACTCAGAGGCACTTGGACAACTAAAGAGCACCTTATCCAGCCAGCATCATTCTCTGGTTTTGAAAGGTTAGAACTTCTTTTTTCCAACTGATGCCTGAATTTCTATGGTGCAGAACTAGGGAGGCCTGAGTAAGATGTCAGTTCAGTTCAGTCGCTCAGTCGTGTCCGACTCTTTGCGACCCCATGAATCGCAGCATGCCAGGCCTCCCTGTCCATCACCAACTCCCGAAGTTCACTCAGACTCATGTCCATCAAGTCAGTGATGCCATCCAGCCATCTCATCCTCTGTCATCCCCTTGTCCTCCTGCCCCCAATCCCTCCCAGCATCACTCAGTCATATCCTATTCTTTGTGACCCCATGGACTTTTAGCCCACCAGGCTCCTCTGTCCCTGGGAGTCTACAGGCAGTAATACTGGCGTGGGTAGCCACTTCCTCCTCCAGGGGATCTTCCCAAGCCAGGGACTGATCCCATGTCTCTTGTGTCTCCTACATCTGCACAGGTTTCTTTACTGCTGAGCCACAGGGGGTGCCCAAGATAAAATATCAGTGGGTAGAAACCTTCACTGCTGGGAGAGAGCCAGAAATCAGTGAAGAGGGCTCTCTATTGGGCAAGAGTGTATCTGATAGAGAAAAAGAAGAAAAGTGTTTGATTGCTGTACACCTCCCCTGTTGCTGGTCATAATTCAGGAGGCAGTACTGACAGGGCAGATGTAAGCGAGGAGGCCAGTGCAGAGTGACTTTACAACCTACCCTCAAAGGCACTGGCTCCTTCTCTGAAAGCCCCACCCACTCTTGGTTTTCCTTCCTGAGCATAGTTTTTATGTAGTAGGGAGCTTGACTGCCGAAGGCAGAACACTGGTTGGCATGGGAATTAAACTTACAACAAAATAATGCCATTTGCAGCAACATGGCTGGACCTAGGGATGATCACACTAGTGAATCCAGTTGAACATACAAAGGCAAATATCATATGACATCACATATAGGAGTTTTCTAAAAACTGATACAAATGAAATAGTTTCCAAAACAGAATCATAGATGTAGAAAACAAACTTATAGTTACCAAAGGGAAATGATGGTAGAAAGAGATAACTTAGGAGGTTGGAATTAGCATAGACACCCTTACATATAGAAAGCAGGTAATCAAGAAGGACCTACTGTATAGTACAGGAAACTCTACTCCATACATTGTAATGACCTATATGGAAAAGAACCCTTTAAAATATATATATGTATATATATATCAATGTACACCTAAAACAAACACAACAATTTAAATCAACTATACTCCACTTTAAAATAAAAATTAAAAAAAAAAAAAAACTTATGTAGGTTCTCCAGCTTGGAGGTAACTCTGACCCAGCAGGTCCAGGTCTATCACAGGGACCTGTGGAGAAATTTGTCCTGTAGTTACTTTCCAGCTGAGGTAAGCATTCTGAGTCTCTGATCCCTCTCTTTTCCAGTCAGATCCTCTTGAGGGGGCATGGCTTAATCAATTAAGAGAATTATAGGGTGAGGTGGGAGGGTCGATGAAGGTTAGAGAGAAGAAAAAACACCTTGGTCTGCTTCATATTAGACTTAATCAAACACGAAGTACAGTAAATGAGCTGAGCATGGCAAGAGTCAAAATTATTCTTTTTATCTAAAACTTTCAAGTTAATTTCCAAAACACTGGGTGACTAGACAGGCAGTCATGGCTTCTACTGCAGGCTTTAAAATAAGACACAACAGAGGGGAAGACTTGGTTCTACGTGGCTATGTCATAGTTTCAACATGAAATCACTATTTCTTTCATGAGTGATTATTGGTCACTCAGCCCAGTTGCCTGTCATAGAGGCAACAACTTCTTGATTTTAGTCATTTCCACATTTGGGCTTTTTTTTTTTTTTAAAAGAAGGAAGGTTTTCTTTTTACAAATAATCCATGCATGTGGAGTTCAAAGCTGTTATCCTATTTCCAATACTCTGTTCACATGCTCTGTTAATTTCAGTCACATCATTAATGTGTAAATGATGAGTAACAAGGACCTTAGGAATAGCAGGTGAAAGAAATTGGTATGGGAGGTTGTGATTATCCAGAGATACTGACTGTGTTTTGGAAAATAAGGGTAACATACTAGTTTTCAATGGTTGCCATGACAAAGTACCACAGACTGGGTGGCTTCAACAAACAAATTTGTTTTCTTAAAGTTCTAGAGACTAGAAGTCCGAGATCAAGGTGTCAGCACGGGTGACCTCTTCTGAGGCCTCTCTCCATGGTTTGCAGATGATTCTCTTCTCCTTGCAACACTCATAACATCTTGGTTTTCCTTCTGTGTCCTAATTGTCTCTTCTTGTAAGAACACCAGTCATATTGAATTAAGGCTCACCTAGATGAGAGTCTCTTGGACTGCAAGGAGATCAAACCAGTCAATCCTAAAGGAAATCAACCCTGAATATTCACTGGAAGGACTGATGCTAAAGCTGAAGTTGCAATACTTTAGCAACCTGATGCAAAGAGCCAACTCATTGGAAAAGACCCTGATGCTGGGAAAGATTGAAAGCAAAAGGAGAAGGGAACAACAGAGGATGAGATGGTTAGATAGCATCACAAACTCAATGAATGCGAATTTGAGTACACTCCAGGAGATAATGAAGGACAGGGAAGCCTGGCGTGTTGCAGTCCATGGGGTCACAAAGAGTTGGACACGACTCATTGACTGAACAACAACAAGATGGTCTTATGTTTCCTTAATTACCTCTTTAAAGGTCTTTATTCCAAACACAGTCACATTCTGAGGTGCTGGGGGGCTAAGACTTCAACATAAGAATTTTGAGAGGACACGATACTCAACCTTCTTCCCTCAAATTTACATCCTTCTCAAATGCAAAATATATTCCCCCTATTTAAACAGGCCCCCAAATCAACTTATTCTGGTATTAATTCAAAGTAAAAAATCATATCTCTCATCCAAATCAGATATGGGTGAGACTTGAGGTCTGATTCATTCTGTGTCAAAAGTCCTCTCCTGCTGTGAATTAGTGAAACCAGAAGGTGTTGTTGCTTAGTCGATAAGTCATGTCCAGCTCTTTTGCAACCCCATGGACTATAGCCCACCAGGCTCCTCTGTCCATGGGATTTCCCAGGCAAGAATAAAGGAGTGGGTTGCCATTCCCTTCTTCAGAGGATCTTCCTGACCCAGGGATTGAACCTGGGTCTCTTGCATTGCAGGCAGATTCTTTACCATCTGAGTCACCAGGGAAGCCCTTGATATAGCATATTTATTTATCAATCATTAAAACTTGAAACTAAATTTGAAGACATGCTTAATACAATAAAATGCAGACTTTTAGTTTTTGATCCCAGAATATGATGTTCAGGTACCTATTTACAGACCTGGCAAGTATGCTAGCTCAAATTGCCACTGTGGAGAAAGACTGTGAATAACCAGATCCTGTCCTGAAAATCTGGCGAAAATTATATTTCCAATGACACTTGGCACATGGTTCAGGAACTAACCACCTACTCATTCAACACTTGTCCTGTTTACCAGTTAAAATTCTTAATATTTTGTCTTTAAGTTATAGCCAGAAAGTGTTTCGGCAGGGAAGTGAGAAAAAATTGCAGAGGAGTTAAAATGAGAGCTGATTCATGCAATTAGAAAAATATGACTCAGCAGGAGGTAAAACTAAATTAGAAGAACCCTGAGGTTAGCAAGTCTCACAGGCTCAGTGCATCAGAGTCCTGTCATCTCATTAGGTAGCAAATTGTGCCAATGAATTCATTAGCATTGTCATTACGCACTAATACTGGAAGAACCTCAAGAAAGTCCCTACAGCATCTTCAGCAGTTCCAGTTTCTGAAAATTTAGATCCATCTTCATTCCAAGTATTCCACCAAATGGAATTCAAGCCACAGGCTAATATTGGTTACTCATGAAGTTGAGCTTGGTGTGGGGGTTATCTTTACTTCAGTGATAATGGTGCCTATTGTAGGAGGTCTACAGGGTTATTGAACATCAGAACAAGAAAATATTTAGAAATTGTCCAACCCAATACTGTCACTTAATGAATGGGTCTCAGGCTCAGGAAATTCACCCAAGTCGTTCAGAAGACATAGCAAGTCTTCTACTACTACGTTCAACACTCTGCCAACTAAGCAGACTTTAAGTGTACCCCTTAGAGAAGGAAATGGCAACCCACTCCAGTACTTTTGCCTAGAGAATCCCATGGATGGAGGAGCCTGGCAGGCTACTGTCCATGGGGTCAATAAGAGTCGGACACGACTGAGCAACTTCACTTTCACTTTTCACTTTCCTGCATTGGAGAAGGAAATGGCAACCCACTCCAGTGTTCTTGCCTGGAGAATCCCATGGACGGAGGAGCCTGGTGGGCTGCTGTCTATGGAGTCGCACAGAGTCGGACACGACCGAAGCGACTTAGCAGCAGCAGCAAGTATACCCCAGAATGCAAAGAATTTTGTATTTTTTTGGAGGGAGGGGTGGGTCTTTTTCATTATGGTAAGGATATATCTGAGGGAAGTTCCCTGGTGGCTCAGACAGTAAAGTGTCTGACTGCAGTGCAGGAGACCTGGGTTCGATCCCTGGGTTGGGAAGATCCCCTGGAGAAGGAGATGGCAACCCACTCTCTACTGGCAACCCAGTACTCTTGCCTGGAAAATTCCATGGACTGAGAGGCTTCTCAGAGTCTGGTAGGCTACAGTCCATGGGGTCGCAAAGAGCTGGACATGACTGAGTGACTTTACTGGCTTATATCTGACATTCTTCATCTCTATAGAGGCCAGAAGGGAAATGAAGGTTTTAACCAACGTGTGTTTAATTTATGAACATATATGTATATATTCAACAATGCTCATGTACATGTATATATACATATTAGTCTGTGTATATATATATATATACAACACTGCTCATGTATATGTGTATGTGTATGTGTGTGTCTGCATTATTGAATATTTGAACATGCTTTATAAAAAGCTTCAGTCACTTTTCAGGTCTAGAAAAAACACTTTTGGGTGTGCATGTTCAAGTCACTTCAGTTGTGTCCAACTCTATGTGATCCTATGGACTATAGCCCACCAGTCCGCCCTTGGGATTTTCCAGCCAGAACACTGGAGTGGGTTGCCATTCCCTCCCCATGGGGATCTTCCTGACCCAGGGATCGAACCCATGTCTCTTCTGTCTCCTGCCTTGGCAGGTGGATTCTTTACCTCTAACGCCACCTGGTAAGAGATTATTCAATATAAAAGGTAAATAGGGAAGGGAAATATTGCATTTATCATGTGTAAGATAGATAACTCATAGGAAGCTGCTAAAGAGCATAGGGAGCCCAGCCTGGTGCTCTGTGACGACCTAGAGGGGTGGGATGGGAGGGAGGAGAGAGGCTCAAGAAGGAGGGGATATATATATATATATATAAAATTATGACTGACTGATTCATGTTGTGGTACAGCAGAAACCAACACAACATTGCAAAGCCCTTATCCTCTGATTAAGAAATGAATACATTTAAAAATAATAAACCATGGCTTAAGTTCGCTTCTGTCCCTTTTCTCACATTTTGCTCTATAGCAACATTAGAATTGTTTTAGGGATTGAATAGCTGACATTGAAAGTGCTCATATAAATGCCTGGCAACCTAGCAGGCAATTGTCTGTTGCCCACGAGACATGTGGCCTTTTGTGAATGGATATCTTCATCCATGGTGCAGCAGCTATCATTGCTTCATTCTTTTTATTGCTGAAAAATACTTCATTGTATGGATATACCACATTTATTTATCCATCAGTTGATAAACATTTGAACTCTCTCCATATTCTTTTGGGCTATTATAAATAACATAGATATGAACATTCATGTACAAATCTTTTTTTTTTTTTTTTTTAATCTGGAGGCGGCGGGCGCGGCGAGGGCGGCGGCCCGATTCCAGGCCCGGGCGCTACTTCAGCGTGACCGCGTAAAGGGGGCGGCTGCCGCGAGGCAGAACAGACTAGAACCTCCCCGGCCGCTGGCTCCGCCCACCCAACGGTCTCCTCATGTACAAATCTTTTTGTAGAAAATATTTTCGTTTCTCTTGGGGATATTTATAGGAGTAAAATTGCTGGGTCATATGGTAACTTTTGTACAATGTCATGAACCTCTGAGCCTTCTATTAGCCTGTTTTAGAAAAGGCAGAGGAACCAGAGATCAAATTGCCAATATCCGCTGGATCATGGAAAAAAACAAGAGAGTTCCAGAAAAACATGTATTTCTGCTTTATTGACTATGCCAAAGCCTTTGAGTGTGTGGATCACAATAAACTGTGGAAAATTCTGAAAGAGATGGGAATACCAGACCACCTGACCTGCCTCTTGAGAAACCTATATGCAGGTCAGGAAGCAACAGTTAGAACTGGACATGGAACAACAGACTGGTTTCAAATAGAAAAAAGAGTACGTCAAGGCTGTATATTGTCACCCTGCTTATTTAACTTATATGCAGAGTACATCATGAGAAATGCTGGGCTGGAAGAAGCACAAGCTGGAATCAAGATTGCTGGGAAAAATATCAATAACCTCAGATATGCAGATGACACCACCCTTATGGCAGAAAGTGAAGAGGAACTAAAGAGCCTCTTGATGAAAGTGGAAGAGGAGAGTGAAAAAGTTGGCTTAAAGCTTAACATTCAGAAAACAAAGATCATGGCATCTGGTCCCATCACTTCATGGGAAATAGATGGGGAAGCCGTGGAAACAGTGTCAGACTTTGTATTTTGGGCTCCAAAATCACTGCAGATGCAGTGATGAAATTAAAAGACACTTACTCCTTGGAAGGAAAGTTATGACCAACCTAGATAGCATATTGAAAAGCAGAGACATTACTTTTCCAACAAAGGTCTGTCTAGTCAAGGCTATGGTTTTTCCTGTGGTTGTGTATGGATGTGAGAGTTGGACTGTGAAGAAGGCTGAGCGCCAAAGAATGGATGCTTTTGAACTGTGGTGTTGGAGAAGACTCTTGAGAATCCCTTGGACTGCAAGGAGATCCAACCAGTCCATTCTAAAGGAGATCAGCCCTGGGTGTTCTTTGGAAGGAATGATGCTGAAGCTGAAAGTCCAGTACTTAGGCCACCTCATGCGAAGAGTTGACTCATTGGAAAAGACTCTGATGCTGCGAGGGGTTGGGGGCAGGAGGAGAAGGGGACGACAGAGGATGAGATGGCTGGATGGCATCACTGACTCGATGGTTGTGAGTCTGAGTGAACTCCGGGAGTTTGTGATGGACAGGGAGGCCTGGCGTGCTGCGATTCGTGGGGTCGCAAAGAGTCGGACACAACTGAGCAACTGAACTGAACTGAACTGAACTGAACTGATGGTAACTCTAGGAGAATGGTAACCATCTGAGAAATTTCCAGACTTTAGTCAACATTTGTTATTACCTGCCTTTTTATTATAGCTATACTGGTGAATGTGAAGTGATATCTCCCTGTGGTTTTGATTACCATCCCCCATGGCTAATAATATTGAGCACCTTTTCCTGTGTTTGTTGCCCATTTGCATATCTTCTTTGTAGAAACATTAATTCAGATTCTTTACCTATTTTAAATTGGTTTATTTGGGAGTTTTTGGTTGAGTTTTAAGGCAACTTTCTATATTCTATATGCAAGGCACATAACAGATACATAATTTGCAATTTTTTTCTAGTCAGCAGGTTGCCTTTTTAGTTCTTTATAGTTTCCTTTGATGCACAAAATGTTCTAGTTTACATGTAGTCCAATTGATCTATTTTTCCTTTTGTTGCTTGTGTTTGGAGCATCATATCCAAGAACCTATTGCCTAACCTGAGGTTGTGAAGATTAACTCTTACTATTTTTTGTAGTGTGAGCCCACTGATAATGAATTACTGTATCTTTTTTTATGTCTGAAAAAGACTTATTTTGCCTTCATTTTTTTAAGATTCTTTTTTTCTGAATTAAAAATTCTAGACTGACAGCCTTTTCTCCCCCAGTATTTTCAAGATGATGTGTCACTATCATGCTTTGTTTTTGACAAGAAATCTTTCACCTTTATTTTTGTTCTTTTACACAAAAATATATAGTTTTGCTCTGCCTTCTTTCAAACATTCTCTTTATCAATTGTTTTGAGTAATTTGATTAAGACATGTTTTGCTGTAGTTTTATCTTTCTTTTGCATGGGTTTATTCATATTCTTGAAACTAAGAGTTTATAATTTCCATGAAATCTGGAAAACATTCAGCCCTAATTTTGTTGAATATCTTTTTCTAGTTTTCTTCTCTCTCTCCTTCAGAGACTTAGTTACGCATTGTTGTTGTTTAGTCGCTAAGTGGCGTCCAACTCTTTGTGACCCCAGGGACCACCAGGCTCCTCTGTCCATGGGATTTCCCAGGCAACAATACTGGAGTGGGTTGCCATTTCTTTCTCCAGGGGGTCTTCTCAACCCAGGGATAGAATTTCTGCATTGGCCCGTGGATTCTTTATCACTGAGCCAATGGAGAAGTCGTAATTACATAAACAGGCTGTTTAATGATGACCCACAGTTTACTGATGCTCTTTTCATTTAATTTTTTTTATTTTTATGTTTAATTTTGATAGTTTCTGTTGCTTATCTTCAAGTTTAATAATCTTTTCTTCTGCAGTATCTAATTTGCCATTAATCACATCCAGCTATCATTAATCTTACACATTTTAGTTTTCGTCTCTGGAGGTTTATTTTAGATTTTTAAAATAATTTTTGTGTATTTACTTAACATAGTGAACATATAGCATTCGATTCTAATAACCATTTCAATGGCTTTGTCTGCTTCTCCACATCTGTGTCCATTCTGGTTGGTTTCGATTGACTATTTTTCTTCCTATTATGGGTCATATTTCCTGGCTTCTTTGTATGTCTTGTAACCTTTCACAGGATGCCAGGTATTGCAAATTTTGCCTTGTTGGATACCAGATAATTCTGTAGTCTTATAAAGACTCTTAACTTTGCTTTAGGATGTAATTAAGCATGTGGGGAACAACTTGATCCTTTTGGATCTTGCCATTACAATTTGCTAAATAGGACCAGAGCAGCATTTCTGGTTATAATTATTTCCCTGTACTGAGTCAAGACCTTTCTGCATACTCTATCTAATTCTCCATTAATTATAAAGTTTCCTGGACTAGCTGTTTAAACCAGGCACTTCTTCAGGCCCAGTGTGAGCAATAGATTCTGTTTCCTCTAATTCCTTATTTCTCAAGGTTAAATATTTTCCTTCTTATGTGTAGGTCTGTACTCTGTTGAACAGTCAAGAGGGACTCTTTGGGGATCTCCAGTGTTCTCTAAGTAATTTTCTCTTCTCCATTACTCTAGCTGTGACTGGGGCTTTCAGCTCTGTGTCCTCAATTCAAGAAGCCTACCATGCTTCACCTGATTTCCTCTCCTTATTTCAAGGGTTGGATGCTCTCAGAACATTAAGCTTGGACAGTTATAGGGTTTACTTCATTTGTTTCCCATCTCTTGAGAATCACCATTTCTCATTGTTGATGTCCAGTGTCTTAAAAATTGTTGTTTCATATATAGTCTGGTTTTGTCTTTTGGTTGTTTTGAGCAGAGAATAAATTTAGTCCCTGTTATTTCATTTTGGTTAGAAGTGGAAGTCTGGAGAATATACTTGAAATTTTATAGGAAATGGAATGAAATTTTAAGTATTATCTGGCATATTTCACAAGGAAATTAAATCAAACAAAATTCTATGTAAAAATAGAAGTTGAGATTGAGAAGATACGAGAGCTGAAGATGTTAAAAAATTCAGAGGAAAAAAGTGACGATAACTTGTTACAAATAAACATTTTTAAGAACAATATTAGGTTTACAGAAAATTGCAATGATGGTACAAGGAATTCCCATATATCATAATTCTGGTGTTCCCTATTATTAACACATTATGCATTTGTGACAGTTAATTTACCAGTATAAATACATTTTGTTGTTCTTGTTGTTCAGTCACTAAGTCGTGTCCAACTCTTTACGGCCCCATGGACTGTAGCCTGCCAGCCTCCTCTGTCAGTGGAATTTTCCAGGCAAGAATACTGGAGTGGGTTATCATTTCCTTCTCCAGGGGATCTTCCTGACCCAGGAATCAAACCCACATCTCCTGCATTAGCAGGTGGATTCCTTACTTCTAGTGCCACCTCCAAAGCCCAGTATTAACCAAGCTCCTAATTTATTCGTATTTCTTTAGGTTTTACCTATTATCCATTTTATGTCCCAAGATCCCACAATAATTTTTCTTGTCATGTCTCACTAGGTTTTGTCTCACTTGGCTGTGACAGTTTCTAAAATTTTCCTTGTTTTGATGACTTTGACAGTTTTGAGGAGTACTGGTCAGGTATTTCATAGACTCAATTGGGATTTAGTTGATATTTTTTTCCTCATGATTAGATCAATGTTATGTGTGCTGGAGAGGAAGACAATAGAGATAAAGTGCTTTTTTCCAATCACATCAAGAAAATATACTATCAATACAATTTGTGACTATTGGCATTGACCCTGTTCACCTGGCTGATGTAGTGTTCGTCAGACTTCTCTACTACAAAGCTCCTTTTCCCCCATCCATACTACACTCTTTGGAAGGAAGTCACTATGCACAGCCCACACCTGTGAAGTTGGAATTTGTGTTCCACCTCCTGGGGGGAGAGTATCTAGCTAAATTATTTGGAATTCTTCTGTATAGATAATTTGTCAATTTTCCCACATTTGCTTATTTATTAAATCATTATTTACATCAGCGTGGGCTCATTGATATTTATTTTATACTTGGGTTACAATCCAACACTACTTTATTTTTTATTTTATTGCTCAAATGTTCGCCTTTGGCCACTGGAATCTCTCTAGGTTGGCTCTTGTGTTCCTTTGGCATACTCCCATCTTTGCAAATTCTAGCGCTTACTTTCTGGCACTACAAGTTGCTCCAGACACATCTTGTATATTTTTTACCCCAGTCCAAGAATCAACTACTTCTTCAAGGAGCCTGGTTTCTTTTACTGGAGAATGGTGTTAGAAACCAAGATCTTGGCATTAGATACGCTCATTGCAACTGGGATGTCATTGCTTCTAGGTCCTTTTGGCTGCCAGAGCAAGAAAACATATGTGTCCCAAGTATATACACATTTCTATAAATATTTCCGTATCTATTTATCTGTATATGTACTAAGCTAAGTGTGAGTTCATATGGATACCTGTGACTCTAATCTATTATCAAATGGACCATCTTAGCATCCTTCCTTGGCTTATCTATAACCTCCCACCCCATCAGTGAGAAATCTGGCTCCCACCATATGCTATCCATTTACTTAATTGTTCAGCTCCACTATACATGTATGTGAAAGTCACTCCATCATGTCCAACTCTTTGCGACTCCATGGACCATACAGTCCATGGAATTCTTCAGGCCAGAATACTGGAGTGGGTAGCCTTGTCCTTCTTCCAGCTGAGCCACAGGGGAAACCCAAGAATGCTGGAGTGGGTAGCCTATTGCTTCTCCAGGGGTATCTTCCTGACCCAGGAATCAAACCAGGGTCTCCTGCTTTGCAGGCAGATTCTTTACCAACTGAGCTATGAGGGAAGCCCATAACGTAAGACTGAGTGAAGTGGAAGTGGAAGTGAAAGTTGCTCAGTCCTGTCCAACTCTTTGCAACCCCATGGATTATACAGTCCATATAATTCTATAGGCCAGAATACCAGAGGGAGTAGCCTTTCCCTTCTCCAGGGGATCTTCCCAACCCAAGGATAAAACCCAGGTCTACTGCATTACATATATAGTGGCTATGGGAATCATTAACCAGCAACATAAGGGAAACAAATTTATTAATTAGAGTACACAGTACTTAGGTACAGTTCCTTTTGCTTTTAGTCTTACAGACACCAATTATTTCTATTATTTCCCCCATCCCTTCATTAAGGTTGTTTTATACGCTTGTAGTAGAATGACATTATCTTGTCACATTCATCATTTCATCTTGGATCTCCTAACCACCTGAATAACTTTTTAAATACTTTAGATGCAGAGAAATAACAGAATCAACACAGCATCAAATAGAACAAATGATAAAAACGAGCAATTATCTGAGTTTGCTGAAGAAAATGCCAAAAACATGAAAATGATCAGAAAAGAAAGCATTTCCCCAAATAATTAAGCTCATGTAAATCCACATAGGTCTTCCCTGGTGGTTCAGATGGTAAAGAAACTGAAGTGCAGGAGACCCAGGTTTGATCCCTGGGTCAGGAAGATCCTCTGGAGAAGGAAATGGCAACCCACTCCAGTATTCTTGCCTGGAAAATCCCATGGGCGGAGAAGCCTGGCAGGGTACAGTCCATGGAGTTGAACTGAGGAACTTTTGAAAGAAATACTAGTAGAAAGTATTTCTACCATGCACTAAAACATATTTTTTAAATTATAGGGATTTCCTTGGTGGTCCAGTGATTAAGAATCCACCCGCCGATGTGGGAGACACGAGTTCAATCTCTGGTCCAGGAAGATCCAGCAACTAGAGTAACTAAGCCTGTGCTCTGGAGCCCAGGAGCCACAACTACTGAGCCTCTGTTCCACAACAGAAGAAGCCACTGCCATGAGAAGCCCTCACATTACAACTAGAGAATAGCCCAGCTCGCTGCAATGAGAGAAAACCTTCATGCAGCATTGAAGACCCAGTACAGCCAAATAATAAAAAAGTTATAACTCCGGGAGTTGGTGATGGACAGGGAGGCCTGGCGTGCTGTGATTCATGGGGTCATGAAGAGTTGGACACGACTGAGCGACTGAACTGAACTGAACTGAATAAATATATAAGAATAGACTAAAAGCTCGATAGAATAAAACACAGACTGTCAAAATTAACCTAAAAATATATTGGAATTTAACATCATATAGAGGTAGCATTTGAAATCAGCCCCTTCTGATATTCTTTCTTTCAGAGTTTAATCACCCATGCCAATTTTCCATCACACAATTGTATTGTTCAAATGAAGTCACTATAACAAGCACTGTTCTTCAGATGTTTGGTCATGGAATATGCTTGTCTTGGCCACACAAACTGGCTTGGCTGATGTATGAATGCCTGACTCCTTTGTATTATTGGTCCCCAAAGGCTGTGACCAACCATCTATATCACTGTCCAGAGAGGCTGAGCAAACCTGTTTCTGGTTAGAGCAACAGTAATAGGGAAGAGCGGAGAAGGCAATGGCACCCCACTCCAGTACTCTTGCCTGGAAAATCCCATGGATGGAGGATCCTGGTGGGCTGAAGTCCATGGGGTCACTAAGAGTCGGAGACGACTGAGCGACTTCACTTTCACTTTTCACTTTCCTGCATTGGAGAAGGAAATGGCAACCCACTCCAGTGTTCTTGCCTGGAGAATCCCAGGGACGGGGCAGCCTGGTGGCCTGCCGTCTATGGGGTCGCACAGAGTCGGACAAGACCGAAGTGACTTAGCAGCAGCAGCAGCAGAATAGGGAAGAGAACTTGGTGCAACTGATGATTCAGACAATATAAATTCACAAGCCTCCAGTGAGAGGGAGAGCTTGTGATAAACTTCAGCCAGAAAGCCTGGGGTGGAGAAAGGATGCCTGGTGACAGGGATCTAGCCTTGGTCACCAGCAGCAAAGTTCTAGCACAGCTTTCTGAAGTTCAAAACCCACTAAAGAGGAGCTGGATTGCAGCTCAAGAAACCAAGGCAGATGCCAAAGCTTGTAAAGTAAATCAACCCAGGCATTGAATACTAGGAATGAGGGAGCAAAAATACCTCAGGTCTCAGATTGATAAAGTCTGGAGTTGGTTGAACCTTTTAAATATTTGAGATTGCAGACATTATGCAAACAATGCCTTAGAAATGGGTTGAATAAATAAAGGTTGATAAATGAAGGAAGGGGATTTATGTAGTGAGATAAAAAGCTGTTGCAGAGAGGGTATCTTGTGATTTCTTCAACAGATATGCTCATAACATACCTTTATTATTTTTGTGACTTACTCTGAACTGGGCCTGGGTGAGAAATTTGATCAATTGTAGTCTCAGAAGGCAAGTGGACATGCTTAGCCACTTTCTCCTAAGGCAGTGTTTGTCAAAGTAGGAACTCTGTGCCCCTGGGTGTCATGTCCTATACAATTTCCTCGTGTCCCTGAAGCTGTTCACGATGCTCAGGTCCTATCTTCTCTTTTTTTATGTCACTGCATCCCTGTTCTTTACCCCCATCCTATTCTGGAGTTCAGGAAGGTGCTGAAAGGAGTGGACCTGCCAAAGTCAAACTTGAAAGATTCACAATTTAGCCTTTGGCTAGGACTGCTGTTTTCATGTGAGAGTCAAGAATAAACTGAAGTCAGAAGAATGCCACTTTTTCAAGCCAAGAAATTTTGGAATCACTACCAGAGCATAATTCTGGAAAATAAAAATTTTCCTTTACTGTCACATCTCTGTTGATGCGTCATGTTACATGATCACATTGTGTATGTGTGTATGCAAGAATGGTAGTGTAGGTAAGAATGAGACTAAATATGCTAACCTGTCTCCTATAACAGCTGCCTCCTTGATTCTCTGACACACGTTCCCAAAGCCATCTTAATACTTCAGATTTCATCTACATGCCCAACCCTCTCTGATTTTTCACTTTTAAAGAAACACCTAAAGCTTACTTGTGATGTAAATAACTTCTGTTCTTATAGAGCACTAACAATGCAATTTTTCATCCAACTCTAAAAATCAACAAGTTAGATGTTATCATTCATTTTATAAATAAAAAAACTTTCAGGAAAACTACTTTATTTATGATCTCACGGCTCTTAACTGGCAGAAACAATATTTGAGTATAAGAATGTGGTTCCTGACATTTGTTCTTCCTACAAATTCTTATGTGAGTGCTAACATCAGAATTCTTTTTAGAGTTGTAGGGAGAACAGTATATACCTTACAAAAAACCCCCAAAAGACAAGAGTCAATCAAACACAACCTAACCAGCTCAGCAAAAGTTCTCCAGTACCACTTTGTTCATACATGTTAAAAGTAAAACAGAAAGAAAAAAAATAGATTTCTTCAAAAATATATTCAGCCCAAATCTAATTCATCATTCATTTTTAGAACTTGGTGAGGCTTGGAAGGAAAGAGAGGGTATTGGTCCATGAATGTGGAAGGCTCAGAGAGAGACAAGTTAATTACAACATTAATTGTTGATACCTATATTTTAGCAACCATAATTTTTTTAAAAGCCGTTGAAATTACTGAGAAATGTGATCCTTTTAGACATTACCAACTTAGAAATTAACACCATCAAAGAATCAGGATTTTTAATATTTTATATACCCTTAGAAATTATCTTAGCTAATGATTTTCAAATGCATGGAACACTTAGGATTCCATGGAAACCTTCCAGGACCTTGGGAGGGGCCGGCAGCAAGCAGTGTCAGAGGAAATCAGCGACAGTGAATGGGCTGCCAGAGATTTTTTTTTTTTTGGAAAAAAGAGAAGTATTTGTTTAGCTTAAAGAAGTATTTTTTCATTAGAACTCATTTTTTTAATTCTTTATTTTGTGGTGGTGGGGGAGGTCTTTGTTATGGTGCACAGACTTCTCTAGCAGTGACTGGCAGGGTTAGTTGCCACTTGTGGGGTTAGTTGCCTCGAGGTATATTATATGGGGCCTTCATTCCCTACCCAGGGATCAAACCTGCATCCCCCACGTTGGAAAGTAGACTCTTAACCACTGGACCACCAGGGATTCCTCGTTGTACTCATTAGTAACAAGGTTCTAGTCATACTTGTCTTCTCTTGTGGCTCAGACGGTAAAGAGTCTGCGTGCAATGCAGGAGACCCGGGTTAAAGCCCTGGGTCAGGAAGATACTCTGGAGAAGAAAATGACAACCCACTACAGTATTCTTGCCTGGAAAATCCCATGGATGGAGAAGCCTGGTGGGCAACAGTCCATGGGGTCACAAAGAGTCAGACATGACTGAGTGACTTCCTTTTCACTTAAACCTACTTGAGATGACAAGATACCCGGTTCAGAAGATTACATTCCCCACCCGCCATCACCAGATGAAGTTCTAGCCAATGAGATGTCAGCAGAAGTATTACATAAGACTTTGAAAGACGTTTGAAAGGTAGAACCATCCTTTGGTTCCTCCTTGCTTCCTCTGCTCTGGCTTGGAATGTGGAGGTGATGGCTGGATTTCCAGCCCTCACCTCAAGCTCTGGGGGACCTTGGAGACAGAGGCTGTGCAATGAAGATGAAGCAATTTAAAGTAAAGAACTTCAGTTGAGATGACAGTAGGGAGCCATCATACTACAGCAGTCCCATACAGCCTGTCTCCAGATTTATTTTAAATGAGTAAAACAAAAAATTCTGTCCTGCTCAAGCCAGTATTCATTTCTATCAGTCACAACCAAAGGCAGTTCCTAGTGCTAAACCTCATTTAACATATAAAAAAGTCAGAGGTCCTAAGAATTGCCTTTGAGGAGTCAATTCTTAAAGAAGTTAAACATTTATCCACTGTTCTTTTTGTAATCCCAGTTTGAGTAACTTCCTAACCATCTAGGTGTTCTTAATAAAGAAATGGTGCCCATATATAAACATGTGTTCATATTTCACAGCAAATACAGAGAATTTTTATAAGTATTTCTGTGAAATTAAACCATACAAGGTTATTTTCAGAAGCCAGTTCATTTAGCTGACCATGAAAATAAAAACATAAGTTGAAATAATTTAAAGATGATGGTAAAAAGTACTATTACATTAAATCAATATATTTTTATTTTTGGACAAAGCCTCACAAAAACTTTAGAAGAAGAAATGGATATAAACTGCCCATTAAAATTAGCTATACAGTTAAAAAAAAGCAGTAGGAAAATACATAGTGTTGTTTAAAAGAGGAAGTATTCAAACAAGGGACTACTGTGAATACATCTTTTTTCCAAGGATATTGAAAGAGATTTTGAGTTTGGTTTTGAAGTAAGGATTATGACAAAGAGAATTTCTAGTAAGTATACTTGCTCACCTATCAAGATGAAAGCATTTGTCTTCATTTCACATTATATAATGCCTATGAATCCCCTTTTATTCATAAAATACATAAAAAGCATATGTAAAATATAGGAAAAATAAAATTAAATCCCTTCTGCTCTATATTTCACCAAGAAAATGGCCAATAAGCTCCAAGAAAATGGCCAATCAAGCTCCAAGCCTTTCTGTTTTGTTTTCATTTTGCTCTGAGAGATTGTTTGAAGGAACATTTACATCTCTAGATCAAAGTTTCTTAACCTTGGCACTCCTGACATTTGGACCAGATGCTTCCTTGGGTCCTGTGCTTTGCAAGATGTTTAGCATCATCTCTGGCCTCTACCCACAAGATGCCATTAGCAAGGCTCCCCACATAGTCATGATCATCAAAAATGTCTACAGGCGTTACTGACAGTCCCAAATAGGGAACAGACACTCTCCACTGTTTCGGCTGTGTTACTTTAATCAGAGGCTTCTCTGGTGGTTCAGATGGTAAAGAATCTCGTGCAATGCAGGAGACCTCGGTTCTATCCCTGGGTCAGCAAGATCACCTGGAGAAGGGAATGACAATCCACTTCAGTATTCTTGCCTGGAAAATCCCGTGGACAGAGGAGACTGGTGGGCTATAATCCATGGGGTCCCAAAGAGTTGGGTACAACTGAACAACTAACACTTTCACTTTCACTTTATTTTAATCAAAGTTTAGAGAGCTTGCCTGATGCTAAGCATGTTGGAAGCAGGGAAAGAATGAAAGAATAAGCCCTCTTTCTGCTAATTTTGTAAAACTCCTTCTCTTAGAGGAGTTAGATAGAAGAGATGAACCAGAGAAGCTCTCCAGCCATGTGCTCTTCTCATGCAAGGGCCCTTGCTTCTCTGCTCAGGCTGTGACAATTTAGTGTTTCTAATAGCCAAGATGTCCTGGGCATGGTTACTGCAAAAAAACCGTCTCCTTGCTGGTAATTGGTGTCTACCTACTGCCCTTTGTTTCCTTCCCTTTGGCCTTGAGTGCATTTTCTGGTGAGGAACAAAATAAGGTCTGAATATTATAGAGGAGAGGACTTCCCTGGTGGCAAAAGAAACTTCCTGCAATGTAGGAGACCCAGGTTCAATCCCTGGGTCAGGAAGAGCCTGTGGAGAAGAGAAGGGCTACCCCCTCTCCAGGATTCTTGCCTGCAGAATTCCATAGACAGAGGAGCCTGGCAGGCTACAGTCCATGGGGTTGCAAAGACTCAGACACGACTGAGCGACTAACACTTTCTTCTTTCTAATTGTAGAGGAAGGACTTCCCTGGTGGTCCAGTGACTAATACTCTGCACTCCCAATGCAGGGGGCCCAGGTTTGATCCCTCATCAGGGAACTAGATCTCACATGCTATCGCAACTTAAAATCCCTGAGTGCTGCAACTAAGACCAAGTGGAGCGAAATGAATAAATAAAATTTTTTTAAAAATAAATATTGTGGAGAAGGAGAAAACTTTCCTCTACCTTTCTAGGCTCTTCTGGCTGACTGAAGAATGAAATTGACATGAGAGAGATGAACAGGAAAAAATCAAATTTAATTACATGCATGCTTGAGAGAGATAGATATAGGTATGTGTTCAGTCACTAAGTCATGTCCAACTCTTCGCAGCCCCATGAACTATAGCCTGCCAGGCCCCTGTGTCCACGGAATCTTCCAGGCAAGAATACTGGAGTGGGTTGCCATTTCTTACTTCAGGGAGATATAAATATATATAGCCCTAAGTCTCTCCTATTTAAATAAATTACTAATTCCTAGTGAAGGTGAAGGTTGCTCAGTTGTGTCCAACTTTTTGTGACCCCTTGGACTATACAGTCCAAGGAATTCTTCAGGCCAGAATATTGGAGTGGGTAGCCTATCCCTTCTCCAGCGGATCTTCTCAACCCAGGAATTGGATCAGGGTCTCCGGCATTGCAGGCAGATTCTTTACCAACTGAGCTACCAGGGGAGCCCGCTCCTTATGCCACACCTCTCTCCACTACCACACTTCTTTTTTTTTTTTTTAATTTTATTTTATTTTTAAACTTTACATAATTGTATTAGTTTTGCCAAATATCAAAATGAATCTGCCACAGGTATACATGTGTTCCCCATCCTCGCTACCACACTTCTGTTCTCCTGTTCACAGACCAATTTCCTAGACATGTTGTACCCTCATCTCAGTTTCCTTCCTCCCCATTCACTCACCCTTCCATCAACTCCAAAATAGCTTTTGTCCCTAATTTTCTATAAAAAAAGCACTTACTAAAGTCCTAAGTGTCTTGTAGGTTTCTAAATGCACTGGACATTTTTCAGCTCTCATCTTATTTGACCTTTAAGCAGAATTTGGCATTGCTTTTCTCTCCTTTTGGAAACACCTCTTTTCTTTGCTTCCTTGACAATTTGCTCTCCTGGCTTTTCTACTGGCTCAGCCTTCTCATGGTCTTTGTAGGTTTGTCCTCTGCCTGGCCATGACATTCTCACAATACTTGAAGCTCAGCCCTAAGCACTCTTTTCTTCTCTCTCTGTTCTACTGCCTGCCCCTCACCCCCAGCCTGTTCTCATCCTTGACCATGGTTTCATTTGGCCCCTCTCATATACATACGCCAATGATTCTCAATATCTATCTTTTGACCAATCCTACTTTTTATCCATTGGATCCTTACGTATAACTACCTACTTGAAATCTCAACGTGGACTTCTGAAGGCTATCTCAAACTTAACAAGTCCAAGATCAAATTCTTGATCTCCAATCCAGTCCAAACCTGCTTATCTCCCAGGACCCTCTATTGATGAATGGCACCACTTCACTATCTCATCTCATACCATACTTCACCTTACTCTCTGGCTTTGGATTATATTGGCCTTCTCTTCATTTTTCAAATTGAACATGCTCTCATCCCCAAAAGGCATGTTGCTCTTTCTTTCTTTTAAAACATTTTTTTGTTGTTTGTTTTAAAGTATTAATTTTTTAGATACCCCTAATTTTATTTTTTGGAAAAGACCCTGATGCTTGGAAAGACTGAGGGCAGGAGGAGAAGAGGGTGACAGAGGATGAGATGGTGGGATGGCATCACTGGCCTAATGGATATGAGTCTGACCAAACTCCAGGAGATGGTGAAGGATAGCAAAGCTTGGCATGTTGCAGTTCACGAGGCTGCAAAGAGTCAGACAAGACTTAGTGATTAAACAAAAACAGCAACAATTTTATTTTATTTTATTTTTGGCAGAGCTGTACAGCATGTGGCATGTGGGATTTTAGTTCCCTGACCAAGGATTGAACCCTGCATGGGAATGTGGAGTCTTAACCACTGGACCACCAGGAAGGCCCCGAGGGCATGTTGTTTTCTCTTTCTGGAATGCTTCCCTTGTTGTTCTCATCTCAACTTGGATTCATCTTTCAGATCTCCACTCAATATTACTCGTCAGGAAGTTTCTCCTGACATCTCAGTGTTCATGGGACTCATCTGATATCTGCTCTCAAAATACCATGCTCCCTTTGCTTCATGTAATTACATACCCATAAGTCAAAGTGATGACTTCTTCTCTGGATTATAAACTTCATGAAGGCAGGGACTTCATCTGTTTTTGATCTCCATTTTACTTCAAGGTCAGTATTTTTGGAAAGAATAAATGAATGAATCAAAAATGAAAAAAAAAGAAAGAAAATTGCTTTCCCGTACTGAGTTGCTTGTCTTTCCTCATGATTGATAGTTTTAACATACTGACTTTTTTATTTTTGTGAAATCTAATGTGTTCATCTTTTCTACTTTAAGGCCATTTTTAGAACGGCCTTTACCACCCCAAGATCACATAAATATTCACCAAAATTTTCTTCCAGTACTTTTATGGTTTCATTTGCAAGATTCAATTCTTAAATCTATCTGGAGTTTATTTCTGAAAGAAATGAAATAGTGCCAGCTATTTTGTTTAGAGCCAATTTCTCCTAAGTTGAAAACTTCAGCTATATCCAGTAGTGTGATACCATTAAAGATAACAGGATTTGGAATCAGAAGTCCTGGATTTAAGTTCAGCTTCCCCACTTGCTCACTGTGCAAGTGTTAGCAAGTCATTTAATTTCTTTGAGAGTTATCAGAAAGCTTTATGGGAGGAAGACTCATGGGAAGAGGCAGTTCTGCAATTCTCATGAACAAGATGACCATTAAAGAGGCAAGGAAGGGGAAGGATAACCTCGTGGTTAAGAGTATGGGCTTGAGTCAGACTGGGTGTCAGTCTCTATGCTTCTCACTTAATCCTCTGTAAAGTAGATCTTGGTAGCAATAAATAATAAGCCGAGGTCCTCCTAGACAGAGATGCCATTATTTCAGTAAGGATAATGGAGATGTTGTTTTCATACTCCCTTGAAGAAACTAGGAGAGTATGTTGTCAAAGTGTATTCCACAACAAGCTGCTCATCGGACCAGTAAAGAAATGAAACCTCAGTTTCTTGGCAATCCAAAGTCAGCTCTCTCCCAAGTCTAATTTCATTTTCTTCTTGCAGAACTATTGTCTGTATATTGTTTTTGTTTTTTGTTTGTTGGGTTTTGTTTTTGTTTTTCGGTGGCACTGTGTGGCATACAGGATCTTAGTTTCCCAACCAGGCATCCAACCCATAATTCCTGTATTGAGAGCTTGGAGCCTTAATCACTGACTGCCAGGGAAGTCCCTGTATATTTTTAATACAAGCAGAATAATTTCTAATGTTTTTCAGTTTTAAGGTAGTATGCTTAGTAAGTTCAGTAAATTGTTATGTCAGAGTTTATAAAAACCAATTCCTTTGATATGGACACATTTTAATAATGTCACTGGATATGAATATCTTTGGAGAAGAACTGATAAATGTGTCACCTAGTGTTAGTGAGCTAGTGAATATGCCCAATCATAATGAATCTTTTCATTACCATTCTGATCCCCCCAAATGCAGGAGTAACTGGGGAGCTGGCATGTGTTAACTGCACAGTACCACAGAATAATAAACATAAAATCACCATTTTCACTTTCCCTTTCCTTTCTGAATGTTTCCTTCAGTTACAGACCATGATACAGTCTAACCTCACATCAGAACAGTAATGGGCAAGCTAAGAGATAACGGTGTCCAGAAAGCGATTTCAATGATGAATGGAATCATGTCTCTTTCATTGAATTAAAAATAAGGGATTTATTACTTGCACAGAATTTTACACTCTAGCTCATTTGGAATAGCTCATCATTTTACAGTTTGTCACATAACTAGATAGCATCAGCCATTCAAATAAGGAAAAAATAAATCATTTTATTGGTTTTGTTTTGGGTTTTTTTGTTTTATTTTTGTGGGTAAAAATTTTTTTTATTTTCTGACATGTTCACTTTTATAGTAGAAACATCTTCAACTGACAAGTTCACACAGAGAATTCAGGTGTTCATTTGACATCAATGATTATAAATACAGTTTGGTAATTTTATAACATTATAAAATCTAATTTTATGTTACATTGTATATAATACATTATACATCTAATATAGTAAAGTTTATAAACAGAAATCTCATTAAAATTTTTTCTATAATGTATTGAATCAGAGAAGCAGCAGTTACTGGAAACTTCAAAGTAAAATTATTTTTTTTCCACCTATATCTATCCCCCTTCTCCATCACCAGTTCAGTAGTGGGGATGGAGGTAAAGTAGGAGGCAGGGGTGGGTCATCAGTGTATTCTCTACTATGTAGTTTAAAAAAGCAACCCAGGAGCTTCCCCAGTGGTCCAGTGGTTGAGAATCCACCTACCAATGCAAGAGACACAGATTGATCCCTGGTCCAGGAAGATCCCATATGCCAAGGGGCAACTAAGCCCGTGTGCCACAACTTCTGAGCCTTCACTCTAGAGCCCGTGCTCTGCAAAAAGAGAAGCCAACCTCAATGAGAAGCCCACACACTGCAACTAGAGAGTACACCCCACTCGCTGCAACTAGAGAAAGCCCATGAGCAGCAACGAATACCCATCACAGCCAAAAACAAAGTAAATAAATAGATAACTTAAAAAAAAAAGCAGCCTGGGCTCCTCTTCTCTGACTCTCTCATGCCCAACCACCTCGTGAGGTGTGCATACCCAACTCTCGCTGCTGCTTCTGCCCCAACCGGGTCTCTGATCCTTTTCTTCTGGCCACGGGGTACAAATAATTCAAGTCAGCTCTTCAGTGATGGCCAGTTTTCTTA
The DNA here is from genome assembly GCF_003369695.1 of Bos indicus x Bos taurus. Classification (NCBI taxonomy): domain Eukaryota; kingdom Metazoa; phylum Chordata; class Mammalia; order Artiodactyla; family Bovidae; genus Bos; species Bos indicus x Bos taurus. Next base: position 74,067,670 of record NC_040083.1, on the reverse strand, counting down.
AATTCAGAGGCAGGAGTCAAATGTCCCATTTGCTCTTGGGTTCAAGCCAGAATCTCCAGTCTAGGGTTGGCAATAGCAAAACTGATGTTTTGAGGTCCCCTGCAATCCTATCCCCTTTTGCCATTTTGTGTTTCTTCTCTACATATCAGAAACCAAAGAGAGAAAGTCATGCTTCACTGGGACTTGTGCTCTCATGTAATAATATGATCACAGTTTGTGCAACCCAGAGCACCAGGCAGAACCCTCATGATTAATGTGACTAGCAAAGCAGGGAAATGTCTATTCACTACATGAGCTGAAATTTCAATTTCACATGGAAAGAAAACACCACCATGATCCAATCCATTTTCAAGTTTTTATATCTTGAATAGAATGATCTGCAGTAGCAGAAAATCTGTTTTAATTTCTGTTTTATGCATGCATGCTAAGTTGCTTCAGTCGTGTCTGACTCTTTGTGACCCCGTGGACCACAGCCTGCCAGGCTTCTCTGTCCATGGGATTCTCCAGGCAAGAATACTGGAGTGGGTTGCCATTTCCTTCTCCAGGGGATCTTCCCAACCCAGGGATTGAACCCGTGTCTCCTGCATTGGCAGGTGTGTTCTTTACCAGTTGCACCATCTCGGAAGCTGAGATAGGAATCAGATCCTGTTCAGGGAATGTTTACGCAAAACAGGGGGAACAAGAACAAAATCACTGATTTACTTCCACTGGGGGATGGGTAGGGGGGGAGAATTAATGAAACGCTTAATTTTCTTTCATAATTGTTCTCTCTTGAGTTTTTCTCAGTTTGATGGGGGGAAAAGTTCTCAGATGGGATGTTAGTGGGTTTTTTTTTTTTTTGATAAGAAAAGGAGTCACTGTTTTTTTAAAAACGAATGTTTACCCAAAACAGGGGAAACAAGAACAAAATCACTGATTTACTTACACTAGGGGGTAGGGGGAGGGAATTAACGAAACACTTAATTTTCTTTCATAATTGTTCTCTCTTGAGTTTTTCTCAGTTTGATGTTCTCAGATGGGACATTAGTGCTTTTTAATTTTAGATAAGAAAAGGAGTCACTGTTTTTTTTTTTTTTTTAAACAACTCCAGGTCATACACTATTATCCCATTTCAGAATTTTGTATGGTTTTACTGATGACTTCAGGCAACTGTCAACCCATGGGTCAAGGATTGGTGTCTGGATCAATATCACACCCTCTAAGATGCCAAGTGTCACCAATATGCTCCACAGACCTGGGTCAGGACTGGCAGGATTTATTGTTTTTATTATTTTTACTATTTACTTGAGGATACTATTCATTTCATTGGGAGCAGGAAATAATTACATGTTGCCAGTTTTATTAGTCTCTTCGGGCCATCATAAGAAATTACCACAAACTTCGTGACTTAAAACAACCAAAATTTATTCTCTCACAGTTCTGGAGACTAGAAGTTTAAAATTAAGGTGTCCACAGGGCCATGCTCACTCCAAAACTCTAGGGAAGAATCCTTCATTGTCTTCAAACTTGTAGTAGCTCCAGGCTTTCTCAGTTTATGTCCCCATAATTCTAGCCACTGCCTATCTTCACATGTTTTCTAGTCTGTGTGTAGGAAGGCTCTTGTTCCATCTAGTTTCTTGTCATTGGATTTAGGGCCCATCTGTACCCAGGAGGATCTCATCTTGAGATCCTAAATTACATCTGCAAAAACTTTTTTTCCAAATAAGGTCACACTTACAGGTTCTTTTAACATGCCACCATTCAACCCTTTATACCAGCTATGTAAGAAGAAGAGGATGTGGAAGCCTGAGTTAGCTGGTTCTGTATTTCTGAAATCTTTTAAGGATTTCAAGCCCCTTAAAGATCACACTGCTGAAGTGGATGAACCTAGAGTCTGTTATACAGTCAAGTAAGTCAGAAAGAGGAGAAGCGATTATCGTTTATTAACGCACATATATGGAATCTAGAAAAAAAATGGCACTGATGCACCTATTTGCAGGGCAGGAGTAGAGACGGAGACACAGAGAACAGACTTATGGACACAGAGGGGAAGAAGGGGGGAAAATTAAGAGAGTAGCAATGTTCTTATCAGTTTAATATGTGATATGTCCTCTATCCCTGGTGGTTCAGAGGTTAAAGTGTCTGCCTGCAATGCGGGAGACCTTGGTTCGATCCCTGGGTTGGGAAGATCCCCTGGAGAAGGAAATGGCAACCCACTCCAGTATTCTTGCCTGGAGAATCCTATGGACGGAGAAGCCTGGTGGGCTACAGTCCACAGGGTCGCAAAGAGTCAGACATGACTGAGCGACTTCACTCACTCACTCACTCACTGACATATATACACTACCATGTGTAAAACAGATAGCTAGTGGGAAGCTGCTGTACAGCACAGTAAGCTCAGCTCGGTGCTCTGTGATGACCTAGAGGGGTGGGATGGATGGGTGGGAGTCTCAAGACGGGGGGATGTATCATGTGTATACACATGGCTTTTGTGTCCATGGGGTCATAACAGAGCTGGAAACAACTTAGTGACCAAACAACAATCGTCTCCAAGCTACATAAGGCTTCCCAGGTGGTAGAGTGATAGAATCCACCTGCCAATGCAGGAAACACAGTAGATGCAGGTTCAGTCTCCGAGGTTGGGAAGATCCCCTGAAGGAGGAAATGGCAACCCATCCAGTATTCTTGCCTGGGAAATCCCATGGCCAGAGGAGCCTGCCAGGTTACAGTCCTTGGGGTCGCAAAAAGTCGGACATAACTTAGTGACTGAGCACACACGCATGGCTGACTCAATTTGTTGTACAGCAGAAACAAACACGACATTGTAAAGTAAATACCTTCCAATTAAAAATAAATTTACACAAGGATTTTAATGATGGATTTACAATTGGAAAAATATCCTCAACTATCCACTACTAAGAAAGAATAACAAATAAAATTTGGTTACATTTTTTAAAAAAAATTACAATGCCTTTCAAAGCTTCCCAGCAGGTTCTATCCCAAATCTGGCTTTTGCCTAGTGTGGAGAAGAAGATACACTGATTTAAGAAAGAGACATTTGAAAGAAGTCTTTTAAGTACATTCTTCCACCAAAACTTCACTGGTGAGTGTTCAATAAACATTTCATGAAACTAAACCTACCAATATAACTAATACAACTTCCTTCATTATCCCTTCCAGTTCAAATTACCATCCTGCTTAAACCTAACATCTACCTTCCCCTCTTATTCCCAAGTATTGACCAAAGTACTCATGTACCTCATATTAAATTCATGACCATCACCAACAAATTGACATTAAACACTGATCAGCCATCCTACTTCACTTTCCTCCCTCTCCACCTTCTAGAACTATTTTATATCTTCTCCTTTATCATCAAATAAATATTATCAGCACTCGTAATTGGTAATCTTGCTTCTCAATGTACTGATGATATTGAAACAATCTTCCCATCCTCAAATTAGTAATTAGCTGACATGTATATCCAAAATCTCTATCTCTGCCTTTCCTCGTGTTCTAATGTTTTCCTATCAGACACCACTACTTTTGGATAGCTTCTCATAACTCCTTCTGAAAGACCTCACTCTAGCAATGAGCTCTTCTTCCTATCATCAGCTCTCCTCCATGAATCATTCCCATTTTCATGTATCAGTCCTACTAGTACCCAGGTTTGTTGCTGTTTATTTGCTAAGTCATGCCTGACTCTTTGGGACTCCATGGACTGCAGCACGCCAGGCTTCCCTGTTCTTCACTATCTCCTGGAGTTTGCTCAAACTCATGTCCATTGAGTTGGTGATGCCATCCAACTATCTCATCCTCTGCCACCCCTTCTTTTGCCTTCAATCTTTCCTAGCATCAGGGTGTCTTCCAGTGAGTTGGCTCTTCGCATCAGATGGCCAAACTTTTGGAGCTTCAGCTTTAGTGTCAGACCTTCTAATGAATATTCAAAGTTGATTTCCTTTAGGATTGACTGGTTTGATCTCCTTGCAGTCCAAGAGACTCTCAAGAGTCTTCTCCAGCACCACAGTTGGAAAGCATCAATTCTTTGGTGCTTGCTCAGCCTTCTTTATGGTCCAACTCTCATATTCATGCAAGACTACTAGAAAAAATATAGCTTTGACTATATATGCCTTTGTTGGCCAAGTATCCAAGTATGTTATAGCAATTCCAATATGAGAAAACTTTTCCTTGGCCTGAAAACGCTCATCTATTTGGTGATTTCTTCTCCTTTCCCCTTTTTAGCAATTCATTTTTCAACACATTTCCTTTGGATTTCATTTCTCATTACTCTATGGACTCTACCCATGGTTAAGTTCAAAACTCCTTCATGTTGTCTTTTTCATTGGTTATCTCTGCATCTTTAACTTCCTTAAATTTGCTTGAAAATTTTTCCTGTTATTTGTTGATTTCTGCACTCTTTTTTTAAAAACTATATCAGTAATTCTTTCTCTCTCTCTCTCTTTTTTATATCCAACGTATGCAGAAATAAAATCCTGTGGAGAATCTACCTACCTCAGTTTTCAACTTGGGAGACTGATTTTTTTAAATATTGGAGAGCTGTTAAATTATGTATGTATCTACTTTACCAACATCATTTAAATATCCTTATTAATATAAATTCTATGTATCATACAAAATAGTCATTGGGTTTTAAAATCTACCAGAATAATGAATAATTATCTTTAAAAATTGGCAGGACCTCTGTTTCCTTAGAGGTGATTAAAGCCTGACATTTTGCGCAAATTAGATTGTTAAACTATTTCTCTGGAGCAAAAGGGTCTAAATATAAATCTAATCGTGCACATTGGTATAACCCTTTACAGTTTTCAAGGAAATTTTATATCCATTATTTTATTTGATCCTTACAAACGCCCTGTAAGATACCAGTATTTATCTAATTTACATAAACAGGAAGAAAGAGACTCAGAGTGTATAGGACTCACCTGGGAAAAAATAAGTGTAGGTGCTAGTCACTCAGACATGTCCGACTCTTTGCAACTCCATAGAGCCCACCAAGGTCTTCCGTCCATGGAATTCTCCAGGCAAGAATACTGGTGTGGGTAGCCATTCCCTTCCCCAGGGAATCTTCCTGACTCAGGGACTGAACCCAGATCTCCTACATTGTGGGCAGATTCTTTACTATCTGAGCCACCAGGGAAGCCCATATGATTCACCTAACACTCTCCAACTAGTACTCAACTTAAACCCATGGTCATTATGCCAGTGGCTCAACCTGGAGTGCACATTAGAATCACCTGGGGAGCTTTGAATACTCTTGAAACTCAGGCTGGACCCCATACCAATTAAATCAGAATCTCAGGGGGTGAAACAAGGCATCAGTATTTTTGAAAACTCTCCAGGTAATTTTAGTGCACAGCTAAGTCTGAGAACCAGGAGATTACCTGTCCTTTCTGAAGGAATGCCATCTCTCCAACTCCCTCTGCTCTCCCCTTCAAAAAGGATTTAAAAAAGAAAAAAGGATTTTTACTTCAACTTAAAGGAGAAGATGACCCTCTTGGGGCCAAGTTTCTTACAGCATAGATATCAGCCATTTATAAGGGAAAAACAGAATAAAGAAACAATATCAGTCACATTAGATATATAACTTTCTCTGAAGCCTCTGATAGATGTTTCTACGTTTGCCTTTTTTTTTTTTTGACCGTATCACATAGTCATGCAGGATCTTAGTTCTCAACCAGGGATCAAACCCACTCCCCCTGCAGTGAAATCATTGAGTCTTAACCATTGGCCTTCCAGGGAAGTCCTTCTACATCTGTATGGACTGGAAGATAAAAGGTATCAAAAAAGTATACAATGTGATTTATGGTAAGCATAGAAACATTTGGGCCTATCTCATAGGTTTTCACACATCACATGGACTTTCATATTCAAATTTATATTTAAATGTCTTATGAATATCATCATCTTCTTACTCTTCCTAAAGGAATTACAAATGTGACTCTGTCAATATAGCTTCAGTTCAGTTCAGTTCAGTTCAGTCGTTCAGTCATGTCTGACTCTGTGACCCCATGAATTGCAGCACGCCAGGCCTCCCTGTCCATCACCAACTCCCAGAGTTTACTCAGACTCACGTCCATCGAGTCGGTGATGCCATCCAGCCATCTCATCCTCTGTCGTCCCCTTCTCCTCCTGCCCCCAATCCCTCCCAGCATCAGAGTCTTTTCCAATGAGTCAACTCTTCGCATGAGGTGGCCAAAGTACTGGAGTTTCAGCTTTAGCATCATTCCTTCAAAAGAAATCCCAGGACAGGGACTCTCAAGAGTCTTCTCCAACACCACAGTTCAAAAGCATCAATTCTTCGGTGCTCAGCGTTCTTCACAGTCCAACTCTCACATCCATACATGACCACAGGAAAAACCATAGCCTTGTGTCTTTTTAATAGCTGGGGATAACATTAGAATGGTTTGAGAAAGAGCTTAAGTATCTTAACAGGTCCTAGAAATGTATCCAATATATGTAAGGTCTGAGAACTGTTGGTTGTAAGACAATTTTTAAATTTATCCCCTTGGCTCTGAGGCTGAACTGGAAAGTGGCAGTTATTCTTCTATGACAATGAGATAGCTCTACTCTTGAGCATGTGCTGGGGAGGGACAATGTTGGTAAATTGTAAACCAGCATCTCACTGCAGTCCTTCAATTATTAAGAGAGCATTTTTCTTGCAAAGTTGGGCTGTGAGTGAAAAGTAAATAAAAAATAAACATTCCCAGAATGCTGCTGCTGCTGCTGCTGTTGCTAAGTCGCTTCAGTCGTGTCCGACTCTGTGCAACCCCATAGACGGCAGCCCATCAGGCTCCACCATCCCTGGGATTCTCCAGGCAAGAACACTGGAGTGGGTTGCCATCTCCAACTCCAATGCATGAAAGGGAAAAGTGAAAGTGAAGTCGCTCAGTCGTGTCCGACTCTTAGCGACCCCATGGACTGCAGCCTACCAGTCTCCTCCGTCCACGGGATTTTCCAGGCAAGAGTACTGGAGTGGCGTGCCGTTGCCTTCTCCATCCCAGAGTAGAAGTATATTCTACGACTGATAGCAATATTACTGAAAGAAGAAGAGTATAAGAACTAAATTAAAAAATGATGATTCTTAAATATTTAAAATGATAATCAGGTCTTAAGAATATAAGGTTTATTGTTACATTTTATTCTGAAACCGTTGGTTCAGTTTGCTATATGTAAAAATGGGAACGTAATTTTTTAATTTTTTAAAAGTCATGTATTTGTTTCTTTTTGGCTCTGGGTCTTTGTTGCTGCCCGCAGGCTTTCTCTAGTTGTGGTACACAGGCTTCTCATTGTGTTGGCTTCTCTTGTTGCAGAGCGCAGGCTCCAGGTGTGCATGCTAGTTGCTCCGCAATATGTGGGATCTTCCCAGATCAGGAATCGAACTGGTGTCCTCTGCACTGTAAGGTATTTTTAACCACTGGACCACCAGGGAAGCCCCGGTAATGTCATTTTTAAATTTACACAAAGCCTGAAGAGTTTGCTTCTTAATTTTCTCAGCACATAAAGAATGTAATGAAATCATTTTTATGTTGTTACTGAACTAGTTTTCATTGCTATGTTTTAAGTGAAATATATTTAATTATGATGGCTTAGGTGAGTGATTATATGGAAGTTGTCAGAGACCAGTATTCTGACCATTTACTTATCTCTAGATATTACACTAAAATGGCCATGTCACCTCAGCTTTGGGGAGAAAACACGGCAAAGCAGTAGAGCATAAAGAAAATAATGTCAGATTTTGAGCTAGGAGAACAGCAATTTCTGCAATTTAATTTCAAACTTATCTTCACCAGAGTGTAACTTGTATAAATAACAAGTTATCTTTGTAGCAGATTTATATGTGTATGTCTCTGTGTATGCGTGTGCTGTGCTTAGTCACTCAGTCCTGTCCGACTCTTTATGAGCCCATGGACTATAGCCTGCCAGGCTCTTCTGTCCATGGGGATTCTCCAGGCAAGAATACTGGAGTTGGTTGCCATGCCTCCTCCAAGGGATCTTCCCAATCTAGGGATCAAACCCAGGTCTCCCACATTGCAGGTGGGTTCTTTACCAGCTGAGGTACCTGGGAAGCCCATATATATCTTATGAAGAGAAAAATATATATTTACTACTTTAAAAAAACTAAAAAGAGGTAACATAGTAATGAATATACTTAAATTGACTGTTTATTGGATATAAAGAATAGCACTATGTTAGAAAATAGATTGCAAAGGTGACCAAGACAGTGGGTACCTGGGAAGGTATATATATATATATATATATATATATATATATATATATATATATATATGACAAATATATATTTACTACTTAAAAAAACCTAAAAATGGATAATATGGTAATGAGTACACTTAAATTGATCATTGATTGGATATAAAGAGTAGCACTGTGTTACTTAAGAAAATAGATTGGAAAGGTGACCAAGACAGTGGAGTAGGAAGACCCTGAACTCCTCAACTCTTACAGGCACACCAAAATCACAACAATTTACAGAGCAACGATCTACAAAAACAACCTGAAGACTAGCAGAAAACATTTTCCCACAACTGAAGATATAAAGAGCCACAGTCAGATATGAAAGGTGGGGGGCAGGTAGAGAAGTAGTATGATGAAGACCTAGACCTCTGTGTAGGAATCCTACAAATGGGAAGATAATCACAGTTGCAAAGGTTCTCCCCAAGGAGGAAGAAGTTGTGGAGAAGGGGAACCCTTGTGCACTGTTGGTGTGAATGTAATTTGGTGCAGCCACTATGAAATAGTATAGAGAGTCCTCAAAGACTTAAAGATAACAGTGCCATATGACCCAGTACTTCCCTCGTGGATATTACCTGAAGAAAGGGAAAGCACCAATTTGAAAGATACGTGCAAACTAATGTTCACTGCAGCACTGTTCACAATAGCCAAGATATAGGAGTGACATAAGTGTCTGTGTGTGTGCGCAAACTCAATCACTCAGTCTTGTCCAACTCTTTGTGACCCCATGGATTGTAGCCTGACAGACTCCTCTGTCCATGGGATTCTCTGGGCCAGAGTACTAGAGTGGGTAGCCATTCCCTTCTCCAGGGGATCTTCCCAACACAGGGATTGAACCCAGATTTCCTGAATTGCAAGCAGATTCTTCACCATCTGAGCTACCAGGGAAGCCCCCTCATTGTCCCTTTAATCCATGCACATCTGCTAGAATTTAAGCTTTGTCAAAGCAGGGAAGACCTCAGCACCTAGAATGATACCTAGAGTACAGCAGCCAAAAAAAGTGTACAGTAATTGAATGGATGGATAAATGTGAGATATTCTGAAGGACTGGAGGGATCTCATTTGACAGTCTGAAAACAGAAAAAGTCCTTCTGGACATGGTGATGTCTGTGGACAAAGGAACAATGACTAGTCAAGGGTACCATGCATCTGGAGTACACTGACCCACCTGGACAGTCTGGGACATGTCTGATGTTTGTGTGACCCATAAAACCCTGGAGGGTCAAGTCCACAGAAATCTTGTGATTTTTCTGATGCAGTTCCCTCAGAGGAGATAATTAAGATTTGAAAGGTGAAATGACTTGCTGAATTCAGATAGCAACCAGGGGAGACAATTGGCTTTCAGATTCCTGGTTCAAATATCTCCACATATACCCATATCCCCCAGCCTACTTGCTATGGACTAAATTGTGTTCCCTCAAATTAATATGTTGAAGCCCTAACCCCTCAATGTGACTGTAATTGGAGACAGAGCTCATAAGGAAGTAATTCAAATAAAATGAGGTCATAGGCTGTTCTGATAAAAGTTGTACCCTGATGAGAAGAGACTCTTTATGACCCCATGGACTGTACCCCACCAGGCTCCTCTGTCCATGAGGAGTATTCCAGGCAAGAATACTGGAGTGGGTTGCCATTCCCTTCTCCAGGGGATCTTTCTGACCCAGGGATTGAACCCATATCTCCCGCATTGCAGACAGATTCTTAACCATCTGAACCACCAGAGAAGCCCCTAGAAGAGACAGCGGAGAGCTTGTTCTCTTGCTCGCTTCCCCAGACACGTTGAGCAAGGACCCTGTGAGCACACAGTAAGAAGGTGGCTGGCTGTAAGCCAGGAAGAGAGCCTTCATGGAGACCTGAACCCTGAGCACCTTGATCATAAAATTTCCCAGCCCCCAGAACTCTGAGGAAATAGATTTCTGTCTCTTAAGCCCCTCAATTTAGAGTATTCTGTCACGGCACTGAGCTAACTAAGACACAACCATCCTTTCTCAGTCAGTGCCTCTTGATAAAACCAGCATCAAACTGCTAATCTACATCTCTAGGTGACTGTGTCAATCACTTAGAGGGGAATAGGAATAAACTGGGAAGTGGGTTATAAATAATATCTTTAGCCAGCTCACATTATTAGACATAGTCTTCACAGGTGATTCACTCAGATAATTCAGTGGCTTCGACTTGACGTTGATAACAGCCATCAGAACTCTATCATGTGAACATTTCAGAAAAGATTCAAACTGTCTTCTCCTATTGTCTTGTTCTTTGGGAACAAGCTGCATATGAAGGTGGGGGCAGGGACAGTCAGGGAAAGACAAGCTGCTATTTTCTTTTTCAGTCTATCAGTTTCCCTGGGTAATTCATCCAGCGTGAAAGCAATGAAGCATGGATTTCACTTGTAATGATATAGACCCAAGCATATTAACCCAATTATTTTATTAAATTACTTACACAAAATTTCTCTTATCTGGTGCTCTAATATCTCCTTTTTCTTCCTAGAACTCAAAAAGAAAACTGGAGACTCAAGTCTTATTTTAGAAGAATCCCTGCCAGCAAAAATATTGATATTTAAAGCCTGAGTTTGGAACAAGAAAGTGGGAGAGATTGCATTAGAATTCTATTCATTTCACCCATGGTTTATAAAATGTAAATGATATGCAAAGCACTGGTTATGGTGTTGAAAATGCAAGAAAACCTAAGACTTGCTCTGTGGTCTGGTTAGAGATACGTATAAGATTCAGCAGAAAGCATTCAGAAGCAATGTGGAGACCAGACAAGATGTGATATGTGTACAAATATCAAATTGCTTCTTCCCCGATTCCTATCTAAATGACGATAAAGATTATGAAAAGATATTCAGTGCTGTAGTTCCAGGAATTATTTTATATACCAGAAACCTTGAGAAAATCATTCAGATATAGCAAGATAGGGAGATAGGATTAGATTAAAATAAAGAATCACCAGGCTTCCCTGGCAGCTCAGTGGTGTAAAGTCCACCTGGCAGTGCTGGAGACATGGGTTCCATCCCTGGTACAGGAAGATCCCACATGCCACAAAGCAATGAAGCCTGTGAGCCGTAACTACTGAAGTCTGTTTGTCTAGAGCCCATGCTCTGCAACAAGAGAAGCCAACTTCAGTGAGAAGCCCACACACTGCAACTAGAGAGTAGTCCTCTCTTGCCACAACTAGAGAAAAGCCCACACAGCAACCGAGACCCAGGACAGCCAAAAATAAATAAATTAATTAATTTTAAAAAAAGCAAGAATCATTGACTACAATGCTGTCTGCCCGAAAGTAAGAAGAAGAGAATCCAGCAAAACTGCTTTAATATCTTAGGATGCAAAGGAGCAAAGGAGTGAGGATTCATACCAACAGGCTGTAGGGTAATGTGGAGAGAGATGGTGATGTCTTACCTCCACCATTCACTATCCAATGTCATGTTGAAGAGCTGGGTGAATCATCTCCATTCTACCAGCACATGTGGAAAATCCTTCTGATCTGGAACCAGGCACCCCACTCCAGTACTCTTGTCTGGAAAATACCATGGATGGAGGAGCCTGGAAGGCTGCAGTCCATGGGATCGCTGAGGGTCAGATACGACTGAGCATCTTCACTTTCACTTTTCACTTGCATGCATTGGAGAAGGAAATGGCAACCCACTCCAGTGTTCTTGCCTGGAGAATCCCAGGGACGGGGGAGCCTGGTGGGCTGCCGTCCGTGGGGTCACACAGAGTTGGACACAACTGAAGTGACTTAGCAGCAGCAGCAGAAGGTACATACTAGGGGCAAGCATCAGGGGATCTGGTTCTCTAGGGATTCAACACAGGGAAGGTTCCTGCTGAGACGCCTTCCAGGACTGGGTCAGGCTTCCGTATGCTGTTTGGTGACTGACATTGAAGAGGGAATGGAGATGTGCCAGCAGGCAACTGCCGCAAAGTAAACCAGAGAAAAGCTGAGCTCCCCTGTCTCCCTTCCATTAGACTGAGAGATTGAAGAAGAGATAGAGTCACCCAATCTTAGACAAAGCACACACACATACACACACAAAATCATGAATTCCTAACTCTATGAGCTAATCTTGGCAAATGTGGACCTCCCTCCTAAAGGAACAATAAACAGAAAAGCCATTTAAACCATCATATTTCATAACAAGAGGAACAAATGTCAGCTTCTGAAATCCACAGGTATTATCAGAAAGAGGGACATCTTAAAGCAATTGTGTAATTTTTATTCTCAGTTTCTTATGGTTTGTTTTGGCCCTGTGTCCAACTTTAGTATTTAATGCCCTCCACCCCCATCAGAGCTGATTCTTCTTGCATTTTTTCCTTCTGTCAGTAATTCATGGGTTCATCTTCACTGATCTCCCAGGAAGCATTCCATAGTGGTTCAGCTCACAGTAGTAGTAACCTTTTTTATTCACATCAGAAGAATAGAAACCTTTAACCAAAGCATTTTATCAAAACAGAGCATTACAAATATGCACCTCTGGTGGTGTTGTCTTATTTCAAAGCAGTAGATGCCACAGGAGTTCTTTTTAACAATGAGTGAAAATAGAGTTGATTCCCACCTTCACAGCTTATGATTTTCATTGTGAAAAGTAATTAAATATAAGTTGGAGATGAACAATGAAGTGTATAATACTATGATACTCCAAACTAATCTTAGTTGAAGATCAACACTGCCCCTTTCAGTTGGCATAACCCCAGTGACAGAGCACTGAAATAAACCAAGTCAGATGCTTAAATGCACAGGAATCACAAAACCATTGGATCACCTTCAAAGTCATCTTTAAGCCAATCCTCCCCAGGCAGCCTGCAATCTGTGGCTGATAGACGTTAGTAATTGTACATCCATTCCCTGTGCAGAGCCAGTTGAGGGCTATGCCAGTGTTTAACAGATGAGAAAACTGAGGTTGAACAGCCTGTTGTTTCTCACACAGTTAATGAATGTTATGCCAGAATTGGGCTCTTTTTGTGTGATTATACCTTCCCCCAGATCAGCTCTTCATATATCCTGACTGCAGCAAAACATTTTTTCACTTCGGTCAAAACTCTTAAAATATATTTTGTAAGCTTTACAATATTCTACCATGCAAATAGTCCATGACCTGCTCATGCATTCCTGAATCATTGGATATTTGTTTTTCTAATGTTTTGCTATTAAATAATGTTGGAAGCAACAGCCTATATAAAATATTTTGCCTGAACTCCCTTCTGGAAGGTAGGATCTGACTAAGGGTTGGCTTTCAGGACCCAGGGAACAAAAATGAGAACAGTGTAGGGCTAGTCTTCAGTCACTGACCACGGAGTCAGGGGACTGCTGCCAGAGGCAAGCAAGCTTCAAGAACTGAACGGGCTGCCAAACCAAGCATCAGTCCAAAGACAGAGAAAAGGTAAAACCACACCCACGGCAATGGGGTTATAAGTGGGAACTTGTGTGTTCTCCTTCAGTCGTGTCCAACTCTTTGGGACCCCATGGACTGTAACCCACCAGGCTGCTCTGTCCATGGAATTCTCCGGCAAGAACACTGGAGTGGATTGCCATTTCCTTCTCCAGGGGATCTTCCCAACTCAGGGATAGAACCTGGGTGAGACAAACCAAGCAGGTACAGAAGAGAGATTCCAGGCGAATCCTTGAAACATTATGCTGTCTGTAACACCACAGTGGCAGACAGAAGGAACTTGGCAAATCATGTATCTGATGTTAAGTTTCTGTCTGAAATGTCCCATGCCTTCTCCTAAATTCAAGGGGCAAAGAACTGAAATTATACCCCATGTGGGAAAGGAGGAAAACCAGAAACACAGATAAATACTACAAAAGACTATCATAGATAATCTATTATAGTGCAGACACCTAGAGGTTTTCAACAGTAAATGTATGTATAAAACACTATACAGTCTTATATGTAAGAATCTCAAACAAGTGAAAATGAGAACAAATATGTTATCATTTTAACAGTAATGACTTAAGATGATCAGATTATTGGTGGCCTTTTTCTGCTTCTTTATGTGTTATTAATTTTATATAACTAGGCTATATATATATAACAGTCTAGCTTACTGTTAAAATGAGCAAGACTAATATTTATTACTGTTTATGCCTAGCTGTTTTAATCAAGTTTTAAAATTCTGTTAACCACAACTCTGGAAGGTCAGCTCTTTGGATGATGAAATCACAGCCAGGGTACAGCTAGTAGGGGAACAAAAAGGATATACAAATTGTAGGCAGAAAAACAAGTATAAAGGTAAGCAGACTATGTATAGCCAGCATTAAAGAAATGAATGTTCATTTTGAATTGATGAAAAGAATAAAGAGAAAGAAAAACTTTTCTCTTTATTCTACATATCCATATGACAAAATTAATATCTGCAGAGAGCTGAGTGGCAGGCAGGATTAACAGTGAATACAGTGGGTCTTATCAGGAAACTTGAGAAATGGGAAGGCAATTCCTGGTGTTTCATTTATCTTAAATACAGATGTATTAATCTAAATGTAAGTTTCCCCAATAAACTGATATATAAACAAACAAAAAAAAAAGATTTAAGTGTTCAGTTGATAGCAAATGTCAAAATATAGGAGTAACAATCTGTATTGCAAGTAACATTGTCATAAGATACTACTAATGAGACTCTTGTCTAATGAACAACCTATTTCCAAATTGTTTGATCAAAGTTTAAAATCTTCCCCAAATCTCACCTTCTTCATGTTCAATAAAATCAAAAACATTATAGTCTTTGGTTAAAATATACTTAAGCATATCAAAAATCATAGTGGAAAAAAGTAGCTGTTTTTAAAAATTCTCCTAAGACTGAAGAAAACTCTAAGCCTGTATCTAATAAAATATAAACTCATTTTAATGATATTGCAGACCTGATGTCCTCTGTTAAATTTTCCCAATTCAGCACAGAAAACATTTTATTTCTGTCTCTTTTTGCAGTTATCAGTCACTGACCTTGCACCCCAGTCTGACTCCCTGAAGAACTGTGACCCAAAGTCTGGGGATGGGAGCTGGTTGCTTTGAGTCACGCTGTCTGAGCCAAAGATGTCAGTTGTGTGCTGTTTTGCTTCTTACTGAGAATAGGGTTATCGGAGAGAGGACATTGAGTTAAATGGTGCTTGTGAACCAACCCAAGGCAACATAATATTGTACTTCTGCTATTGAAGAAAATGCAGGCTAATAGCTTATTTGCCATCAAGATTTTTATTTTCTTCAACAAATTAATGTCATTAAAAAAGATGAAGGAGGTTGCTTAGTATTAAAGGAGAATTTTAAAGCACAACCCAGTGAAATGTGTGGACTCCAACCAGTGCAATAGAAAATATCTGGGATACACAGGGAAATTTAAAGGCTGAGTATTGCGTGCATGCTGCATGCTCAGACATTCAGTCATGTCCAACCCTTGGACACATGACCCCATGGACTGTAACCCAACAGGCTCCTCTGTCCATGGGTTCTCCAGGCAAGAATACTAGAGTGGGTTTTCATGCCCTCTTCCAGGGGATCTTTCCCACACAGGGATCAAATCTGAGTCTCCTGCATTGCAGGCAGATTCTTTACCACTGAGTCACCAGGGAAGCCTGAGAGCATTTAGACAGTTTATAAAATTACAAAGTGTCTAAAATAGGAGCAATAACATAAAAGTCAAGACTCTGCAAAAGAAAGCCAAGTGTTCTTAGGCCCTTTATTGTTTCAGAGGGTAAAACGATCGATTAATAGTAGACTTTAATATATATACACGCCAAATTTCTAGAGTAACTACTAAAATAATAGTTTAAAAGTGCATATATTCCAAACTAAGGGGAAAAATAAATGGAACAAAATGGTGAAGACAAAAGTCAAGAAAAGCATGCTACCAGTGGGGCAAATGGGAAGTTCACACTAAGATCTTTTGAAAGTTCACCAACTTGAATGGCTTGTCTAAACTGGGATTTCAGTAAAAGAAAAGTTTCTATGACTCCGTTTTAGTTGTCAAATGATCTGCGATTTTGGGACAGAAAGAACCAAAATCATCCAGTTATCTCAAGACTTGAACTTGAGGAGTCCTGATGCATTAGACCAAGGTGATCTCAACCAAATTCTACTTAGCCAGGACAGTGAGGTCCCTGAAATACAATTTCATTGAGAAAAGTGGAGTACAGTCTCAGAAGGAAGATTCAGGAAGATTCAGGAAGAACCAAAGGTTCCATATAAAAGGATCCGTTTCTTCGGTGGGGCTGATTCTGGAAGATCCTTCAGATCAAACGCACTGTCATAGTGCTTCTAACCTTGGAAAACTAGCTGAGAATGAGAGCTTTATAGGAGCATCGTGGAATGAACCTGGTACTCATCTGCCCTCAGGGGACTTTGACAGCGTATGTATTAATAGTTATTGCTGTTTATGAATTACTCCCCAAAATTTGTGTCTGAAGGCAACAAATACTTATTATCTGTTAGTATCTGTGATGAAATTAGGAGGCATGGCATTTGAGATTTAGAAGAGGTCATGCAGGCAGAACCCTGGTGGTGGGATTCGTGTCCTTAAAAGAAGAGAGAGCAGAGCCTCTCCATCTCTTCACCACATAATGACACAGCAAGTAGGAGGCTGTGTGCAACCCAAGAAGTGGGGTCTTCCAGGACACTGAATCAGCTGGCACTTTGATCTTGGACTTCCCGCCCTCTAGAACTGTGAGAAATAAATGTCTGTTTAAACCACACATCCACAGTGTTTTGTTACAGCAACCCAGACAGACTAAGACTTGTGAATTGACTCGTTTAATCCTCACAATGATTCAGTGAAGATGTGTTACTACTGCTGTACATTTCACCGTGGAAGAAAAAAGAGGCACAGAGAGGTTAAATAACTTATCCAAGATCATAAAGCTAGTAAATAAACTTCCTGGGCATTCAAACCCAGGAAGTCTGGTCACAGAGCCTATGCTTTCATCCACTCATTCCATTGAGTGGACATCAGTGTGAGCAACTGAATGGACACCAGGGTCCTCCCTTAAGATTGTACAAGCTGTTGGAGTTTTGGAAAATTAGGAGTGAAGCAAGAAGACAGATTTATCTGACTTCCTTCCAATACAGCAGATGGGGGCTTGAGCAAGTGTTAACCTGAAAAACAAAAGATACAATAACATCTGTTCCTGTAAAGGCAAAGAGTTATGAAGTGCTTTGCTCCGGTTTTTCAGTGATTTGCTGACTCTGGGGGTGTTCATCTTCTTTGGATTGAGCCACAGATTTGGGTAGCTAGGTAGGTTTCAGGGACCAGGGAGATTGAAAAGTCCCAGGAAAGGCATCTATGGTTCTTACTGAACCCCACAAATATTAGCTTAAAGAAAGTCCTCAGAAGACAGCCGCTTTCCTTTAATGGCTTTTGGTGGCAGTTCATCCTTTTCCTGTACTCACCTTGAAAGTACATAATAGACAAGCCTTGCCTTACACTAAGAGCCTACCATAAAAATGAGTTGGGACCAATTGACTTGTGTTGACATAATCTAAAAGCAAAGATTTTTCACTTAGCACCTCTGAATTTCTTCCTCTTCAAAGAGTATTGTCTTCCAGGTGCCCCCACCCCTGAAGTCATGGTCCATCTGTCAGTGGCCATCACTGTGTCTCCTCATAGTCCAAGCCGTTTGCAGCACAGTGTGGGATGAGCTTTCTCACAAACTGGGACTTTCTCACAAACTCAGATGGTACAGAATCTGCCTACATTGCAGGAGATCCAGGTTCAATCCCTGGGTCAGGAAGATCCCCTAGAGAAGGGGATGGTAACCCATTCCACTATTCTTACCTGGAGAATTCTTACCTGGAGATGGACAGAAGAGCCTGGTGGGCTACAGTCCATGGTGTCACAGTCAGATACGACTGAGTGACTAACACTTTCACTTTCAAAGTGAAGAGAGCCCTCCTCCAGATGCCTTCACATAAACCTAAGTTTTCATTGGCCTGAAAAGAGAATGACTATTTCCATTTGAACTTGGCCTGGCATCAACACTTTTTGCTTCTCTGGTTTTGAGACCACTGCTCCCTATGCCAATTTCTCATAATTCATCTGGAAGCCTGGGACAACTCAAAATGCCCTGATAGCCAAAGAAACTCTAGAGCGTGAGAGAGTAATTCTGTAAGCATCAGTCAGCAACATCCAGTTTAGAGGGAAGCAAATGCTCCTTCTGGGATCTCTGAGTACAGAGGGAAAACAAATTGCAACGGGTTGGGTTGATATTCTTTTGCTCCAGGATAAAGTAGAAGATGTGCCATCTGAAAGGGAGTGAACAAAATGAGGAAGTAAAAAAGCAGAGGCAATCTGTAATGGCGGGAGATAACACTTATTTTTCTTGGGCTCCAAAATCACTGCAGATGATGACTGCAGCCTTGAAATTAAAAGATGTTTGCTCCTTGAAAGAAAAGCTATGACCAACCTAGATAGCATATTAAAAGACAGAGATGCTACTTTGCTGACAAAAGTCTATCTAGGTAAAGCTATGGTTTTTCCAGTAGTCATGTATGGATGTGAGAGTTGGACTATAAAGAAAGCTGAGCACCAAAGAATTGATGCTTTTGAACTGTGGTGTTGGAGAAGACTCTTGAAAGTCCCTTGCACTGCAAGGAGATCAAACCAGTCCATCCTAAAGGAAATCAGTCCTGAATATTCATTGGAAGGACTGAGGCTGAAACAGAAACTCCAATACTTTGGCCACCTGATGCGAAGAACTGACTCATTAGAAAAGACCCTGATGCTGGGAAAGATTGAAGGCAGGAGGAAAAGGGGAAGACAGAGGATGAGATGGTTGGATGGCATCATTGACTCAATGGACATGAGTTTGAGCAAGCTTCGGGAGTTGGTGACGGACAGGGAAGCCTGGCATACTGCAGTCCATGGGGTCGCAAAGATTCAGACACGACTGAACTGAACTGAACTGAAAACTTAGTTGCATGAGTCAGAACAAGGGGCAAAGAGGGGTGGGAGGAATTAGGAGATTGCGATTGACACATATACAGTCATACAAAACAGATAACTAATGAGAACCTACTGTATTGCATGGGGAACTCTACCCAGTGCTCAGTGGTGACCTAAATGGAAAGGATATCCAAAAAAGAGGGTATATAGGTATACATAAAGCTGATTCACTTGGCTGTACAGCAGAAACTAACACAACATTGTAAAGCAACAATACTCCAATGAAAAGTAATTTTTAAAAAACTAAAAAATTCTTAGAAGAGTGTATATGTGTGTATGTATAACTGATTCACTTTGCTGAACACAACATTGTAAATCAGCTGTACGCCAATAAAGACGTTAAAAAAAATATATTTCAAATAGAAGGAAACCTTTTCAGCTTCCTGATTCCCCCTTCATTCTTTCACACAATTGCTCAGGATAAGAATATGAAAATGAGAAAATGACCTGTTTTTATGTTCATTATTGAAAAATGCTCCTTAAGCTACTACCACCATGTAGAGTTCTAAGCCAGACGTTTCAGAACATTATTGGGTATTCAGAAATAAAGAATGACTCCAAAATTGCTCCTATCCTCACCCAAAAGCACACAGCCAAGCTGCTCTTGAGGCAAAAGCCTAGGGAAAAGCCAGCCCCTACTCTGCTGGGGTCTAGTTCCTTAGCCAAGGAAGTTTCATGGGTCCATTTCTAGAGACTTTCTGGGAAGTACAGGCCAGAGGGCCCAGAAAACACTCACTATCCTCCTCCCAAACTCTTAAACCTAGAGAAACGCTTGACAGAAAAGCAGGAGCCTCCAGGCATGCCTAATACCAACCATACCATAAAATAGGGATCAGCAGAGTTTGTTGTAAAGGACCAAAAAAAATATTTTAGGCTTTGCAGGTCACATAACAGTTGCAATTTTTTCTCTGCTTGCTTGTTTTTACAAACCTTAAAAATACAAAAACACTCTTAGCAGGAGGACACCTACAAAAAATCAGTGCGGGAACAAGATGTAGGTCATGGGTCATAGTTCACCAATCCTTGAATAGATGCTCTTTTACTTTGATGATACCTCCAAACCAACAGTAAGTTCATTTTTTGTGGACCTTTTCTTATTAAAATGTGTTAAGGGTTTAGGTTCTGAAAACCTAGGTTTCTATTGCTAAGGCACTGTGTGATTGGGTCAGCTCATTTGACTTCTTAAATTGCAGTTACATCATCTTAAAAATATGAGCAATAAATGAGTATCTTATATTCGGCTGTTCAAATTCCCCAGTGACAAAACATATGTCAAAGTTCTTTGTAAACTATAAACTCTATTTAAATTTTAGCTATTATTACTCGATGTTATTGAACTTTTAGGAAATAGAATCACTCTGATGACATTATGGTTTAGTTTGTATATATACAGACCCAGTGATAGAGTGTGGGAAAAGTCCCAAAGAAGTATTTGGTTTGAATCATAAATTATTAGAAAGCTTCGAACTTTTCTTAGAAGCTATTATTTTGTTTATGTGGGAAGTTACTTGTATGGAAAAGAAGCTGTGGCTTTTTAAACCTTCCACATTCAAAGGAGAAAAACCACAAAAGAAAAATAAAATAGTTTTCTAAAAACTATTTGCAGAGATTTGTTTTCAAAAGCCAAAAATTCTATCCTTCAGAAGTTAAAATGAGCAAGGATCTGTTTCTTTAGAAAAAGAGAAATTCAAAATTTTGCTGCAAATTAATATAGTATATTATATAATATATAAGGAGAAAAATAGACATATATGAAGAAATATATAAGGGTATAGTTTATAAGGAGAAAAGGCAGATTTAAGTAAATGGTGTTGGCTGATTGCAACCACAATGCTGCCTTGTCTAATACATTGAGGAATTGAACAGCTATTAAATGTCAGACTTTATTTTTTGGGGCTCCAAAACCACTGCAGATGGTGACTGCAGCCATGAAATTCAAAGACACTTCCTCCTTGGAAGGAAAGTCATGACCAACCTAGATAGCATATTCAAAAGCAGAGACATTACTTTGCCAACAAAGGTCCGTCTAGTCAAGGCTATGGTTTTTCCAGTGGTCATGTATGGATGTGAGAGTTGGACTGTGAAGAAGGCTGAGCGCCGAAGAATTGATGCTTTTGAACTGTGGTATTGGAGAAGACTCTTGAGAGTCCCTTGGACTGCAAGGAGATCCAACCAGTCCATTTTGAAGGAGATCAGCTCTGAGATTTCTTTGGAGGGAATGATGCTGAAGCTGAAACTCCAGTACTTTGGCCACCTCATGTGAAGAGTTGACTCATTGGAAAAGCCTCTGATGCTGGGAGGGGTTGGGGGCAGGAGGAGAAGGGGACGACAGAGGATGAGATGGCTGGATGGCATCACTGACTCGATGGACGTGAGTCTGGGTGAACTCCAGGAGTTGGTGATGAACAGGGAGGCCTGGCATGCTGTGATTCATGAGGTCGCAAAGAGTCGGACACCACTGAACAACTGAACTGAACTAAATGTTACCAAATTTGGCAACAAACAAAACAAAAAGTGAATATATGTTCTACCCATGTGCCTCTTAAGGTATTTCTCCCCCAACAAAAGTTATGTAAGAACATCAACAAACTGTCATAAATAGTGATAGCAAATAGTGTGTCCATTTACAAAATGTGTATAACAGATTATCTTTAATAATTCTTTTCAATTCTTTGTATTTGACTCTAGATCACACTTTAAAAAAAAAAAAGCCTCAAACTTTTGATATTTTATTCTCCCAGCTCTTTATTAGTTTCTAGCTCCTCTTCCATGTCCCACCTTGAAAACATGAGCATTTGCCAACATTTTTGGATTGACCCAACTGTCTCCTCAGCTCCATCCTCCAGACAACAAAATCACTCATAAATAGTTGCCTAGAACACTTATTCACGTTAGATTATAAGGTCCATGAAGCAGGAACTTTCTTTCCTGCTAAATATCTCTGTAAGGAATTTGGAACCCAGCTCATGACAATAACGTTCTGTGTTTTAATCATTGCTGTTACCCACCATACTCTGTAGAACTGTATTCTGCCACAAAGCTCACTAGCAACATCAACTTCATCATATTCAAACCACACTTTCAACATTTATCAGCCATCTCATAAATCTTCTCCTCCTGATTTCATAAATGTCACCAACTATTTTCTCAGTGACTTAGAGGTATTTCTTTTCATCAAGTGGCAATTTAATTGCTATGTTATGGTCAATTCTGTCTTTTGCAGGGGAAGCTTCTAATATGCATAGCATGACCAAATAGTGCCACATATAAACTAGGCAGTGTTTCTATTAAAGTATTGTTGATTTACTTTGTTGTGTTAATTAATGCTGTACAGCAAAGTGAATCAATTATAACACACATACATTCTTATTTTTTAGTATTCTTTTCCATTATGGAAATTTCTATTGTTACAGAGGTTTATTGGAAAGCACTAGTCTAGAAGCTTGAGAAGAAGTAAACTACTGCTATATGCAATAATGGAGAAGGCAATGGCACCCCACTCTAGCACTCTTGCCTGGAAAATTCTATGGACGGAGGAGCCTGGTAGGCTGTAGTCCATGGGGTCGCTAAGGGTCGGACACGACTGAGTGACTTCACTTTCACTTTTCACTTTCATGCATTGGAGAAGGAAATGGCAACCCACTCCAGTGTTCTTGCCTGGAGAATCCCAGGGACGGGGGAGCCTGGTGAGCTGCCATCTACGGGGTCACACAGAGTCTGACACGACTGAAGCGACTTAGCAGCAGCATATGCAATAATAAGGTGACTCTCATAATGTACGAGTGATACTAAATACGCCTCTTGAGAAATCTGTATGCAGGTCAGGAAGCAACAGTTAGAACTGGACATGGAACAACAGACTGGTTCCAAATAGGAAAAGGAGTTCGTCAAGGCTGTATATTGTCACCCTGCTTATTTAACTTATATGCAGAGTACATCATGAGAAACGCTGGACTGGAAGAAACACAAGCTGGAATCAAGATTGCCGGGAGAAATATCAATAACCTCAGATATGGAGATGACACCACCCTTATGGCAGAAAGTGAAGAGGAACTCAAAAGCCTCTTGATGGAAGTGAAAGTGGAGAGTGAAAAAGTTGGCTTAAAACTCAACATTCAGAAAACTAAGATCATGGCATCTGGTCCCATCACTTCATGGGAAATAGATGGGGAAACAGTGGAAACAGTGTCAGACTTTATTTTGGGGGGCTCCAAAATCACTGCAGATGGTGACTGCAGCCATGAAATTCAAAGACGCTTCCTCCTTGGAAGGAAAGTTATGACCAACCTAGATAGCATATTCAGAAGCAGAGACATTACTTTGCCAACAAAGGTTCGTCTAGTCAAGGCTATGATTTTTCCTGTGGTCATGTATGGATGTGAGAGTTGGACTGTGAAGAAGGCTGAGTGCCGAAGAATTGATGCTTTTGAACTGTGGTGTTGGAGAAGACTCTTGAGAGTCCCCTGGACTGCAAGGAGATCCAACCAGTCCATTCTGAAGGAGATCAGCCCTGGGATTTCTTTGGAAGGAATGATGCTGAAGTTGAAACTCCAGTACTTTGGCCACCTCATGCGAAGAGTTGACTCATTGGAAAAGCCTCTGATGCTGGGAGGGGTTGTGGGCAGGAGGAGAAGGGGACGACAGAGGATGAGATGGCTGGATGGCATCACTGACTCGATGGACGTGAGTCTGGGTGAACTCCGGGAGTTTGTGATGGACAGGGAGGCCTGGCGTGCTGCGATTCATGGGGTCGCAAAGAGTCGGATACGTCTGAGCGACTGATCTGATATATATATATATATATATATACATATATACATACATATATATATATATACACATATGCTTAGGACTCCAATCATGTAAATATAAAAAATAGGCAAAATTAACCTCTGGTCTTAGAAGTCAGTATAGTTGTTAATTTTGAGAAGGAAAGAAATGATAATAATTGGGAGTGAGCATGAAAGGTCCTCCTGGGATTCTGGTAAGAATGGATTTCTTAATCAGGATTAAGTTTCCTTTGTGAGTATTCTAGCTAGCTGTACAGTAATGATTTTATTGGTTGTTGTTTTTTTTTTCCGCATTTTATACCTCAAGGAAAATTTTATTTAAAAAAAAACTAATAAGAAAACAATATCAGATAACTCAATAGGAATTTCAAAAACAGACCTGAACACTGCACAAAAAAGATAGTCAACCAATAAATATATAAAAAGTTTCTCAAATTCATTAGTAATCAGGAAAAATGCAAACTAAAGCCACAAGAAGCTATTTTTACATACACACCAAGATGGTTAAAATTAAGAAGACTGACAATAGACATGCTTGTACCTCTGACAGGAATGTAACTGGTACAACTACTTTGCAAAAGTATGTGTCAATATATGCTAAAGTAGAACATCTATAATTTATACTTTGCCCTAAGATCCAGTAATTCCATTTCTAGGAAATATATCCAATGGAAATTCTGGCCATATGCACCAAAAATCTTCACACGAAGTTCATTGCAAGATTATCGATACTAGTTGAACAGCACACAAAGAAAAGGTAATAAAATATTGGCTTATTTATACACTTAAATACTATTAATATAAAGCAGCATCAATAAATGATCCATATGATGTATATGAAAAGCATGATTGAATGCCATAAATGTAATCCTGAACTAAAGAAGCTAGACATGACTGAATATATATTGTATGATTTAAATAAAATTCAAAAATAGACATAAGTATAAAGTTAGACATTGAGATGGTGATTACCTTTAGGGAAGAATGTAATTACCTATGAGAGAGACTGTGAGGAATTGGAAGTGTTCTTGTTCAAAATCTGGGTGATTGTGATAATCCATCAAGTTGCACATTTACAGTCGGTGCACTTTTCTGCATCTGTGTTTTATTTCCATTTTTAAAGTTTAAATGAAGAATAACAGATGGAAATTGTTCAGAAATAATCACTCTGAAAAGACACCATACTACTCAACAGAATGGAAACAAATTCATATTTTTATGAAAATGCAGAACATAAAAGGTCAAAATAAAAACTACTAGGGAGATAAAAGATTACACACAAATGCCAGTTAGACTGATAGCAAAATTATCAGCAGCAAAAAATGAGCAATAGCATAAAAGAATTAATCTTCTAAATACTAAAGAGAAAATCAATGTTAACTTAGAATTTTATCACCAATAAAACAATCTTTCAATAGTAAATATGAAATAAAAATGTACTTGAATTCACACAATCTTCAAATAACAGATTTTCTAATTTATATATACTGTCCCAGAGAACAAAAAAAGAGGGACAGCCAGATATCATTTTTTTGGTGAGTACAATTATAATTTCAAAGAAGAAGAGATAAAATAGTAAAAAAGAAAATCATAGTCCAATCTTACTGGTAAATAGCACTAGGAAAAATTATGAATAAATTACCAAAAAATGGAATTTAAAGTATATCAAGGAAAATATTATATTAGGACTAAGTAGTACTCATAAATTAAGAGCAGAAAAGTATTCAATATAAAAATCAATCTATGTAATTCACCATATTAATAAATTAAAAGTGAAAAATCATAAAACCTTAAAAGTGAGAGGAATGTTAAAAAGCCACTTAGCAAATTAGAAACAGATGGGAACCAATTTAACAAATTATTAGCAAAAGATATACAAACATCATCCTAACTATTGGAAGTCTAGAAGCATTCCCATTAAAGTAAGGATTAAGGCAAGAATGTTTATAATTATCCCTAAAATTCAACATTATACTGGGGCTATAATTAAATATAAAAGTAGTAAGAAGAGGTATAAGCCTTTGAAAGAAAGACGTAAAATTTTTAACTAAATATAGATAATTGTCTTTGTAGGAAATCCAAGATGATGCAGAAATTTTAAAAGTCAATATTAATTTTTGAAAGGAAAAAGAAATAAAAGAAACTCAGTACATAAGATCAGTGTACAAAAGTTAAGGCTGTTTCCATATATCAGCAAATCAAATAAGGAAAAGACACTATTTATAATAGGACCAAGAAATATAAGTTATATAAAAATTACTAACCAAAGTCAGGCCAGATGCTTATGAAAAATTTTTTTTCAATTATTAAAAAATATATTTTGAGTAAGAGGAGAAATAGAATTATTATAAATATGTTAATTCTCTACAATCTAACTCTTGCAATTACAACTAAAATTCTGGTAAGATTTTTGTTGAAAATCAATGAACTCATTAAAATTCAAATGACATTTCTAGCTTTTGGAAATAGTGGAGTATTTTGTCATAGTAATCCTGCATATAATAATTCTAAATTCTGGATTATCTATATATACCTGTGCACATGCACACTGGGTATGTGTGTGTGTACAGACATTCCCAGACAGACATACACAGCTTATTCACATTCATGGTAGTTATGTTCTGTACAGTCACTGCAAGCACTGAGTTAGTGAATATGGAACCATTCCTGGGAATTCAGGGTTAGGTTCCTGCAAGCCTCTGGTCACATTTTTATCAGCTGACCAATGTGAATCAGCTAGAAAACAAAAACTATATATTATCTACAGTGACAAAATAATATAAATTTGTCTGACTTTTCAGAAACAACAAAGGTTAGACAGTAGAAAGTATATACTCTGGAAAATAATTTTAGTGTGCTATATATTTTACAATATTTGCTCCCAATTAAACTTATACTTTTATCTTGCCCTTTTGTATCTTTTATCAAACTGCAAAGTATTAAATATTGATGGAAATTTGTCAATTTTTTTCAAAAATTCTATTCTTTATGTTTTATTTAAGAATCCATATGTATATATAAATTCATGAGGTGTTCTCCTTTAAATATCTGTGACTGGAAAAAATGACAACATATATCACAAAGGGCTGACATCCTTAATATATATGTTAATTTTGTACCCCAGTAAACAGACACCACAGTTCAAAAGCATCAGTTCTTCGGCGCTTATCTTTCTTCACAGTCCAACTCTCACATCCATACATGACCACTGGAAAAACCATAGCCTTGACTAGACGGACCTTTGTTGGCAAAGTAATGTCTCTACTTTTGAATATGCTATCTAGGTTGGTCGTAATTTTCCTTCCAAGGAGGAAGCGTCTTTTAATTTCATGGCTGCAATCACTATCTGCAGTGATTTTGGAGTCCGAAAAAATAAAGTCTGACACTGTTTCCACTGTTTCCCCATCTATTTCCCATGAAGTGATGGGACCAGATGCCATGATCTTTGTTTCCTGAATGTTGAGCTTTAAGCCAACTTTTTCACTCTCCTCTTTCACTTTCATCAAGAGGCTTTTTAGTTCCTCTTCACTTTCTGCCATAAGGGTGGTGCATATCTGAGGTTATTGATATTTCTCCCAGCAATCTTGATTCCAGCTTTTGCTTCTTCCAGCCCAGCATTTCTCATGATGTACTCTGCATATAAGTTAAATAAGCAGGGTGACAATATACAGCCTTGACGTACTCCTTTTCCTATTTGGAACCAGTCTGTTGTTCCATGTCCAGTTCTAACTGTTGCTTCCTGACCTGCATATACGTTTCTCAAGAGGCAGGTCAGGTGGTCTGGTATTCCCATCTCTTTCAGAATTTTCCACAGTTTATTGTGATCCACACAGTCAAAGGCTTTGGCATAGTCAATAAAGCAGAAATGTTGGACTGTGAAGAAAGCTGAGCGCCGAAGAATTGATGCTTTTGAACTGTGGTGTTGGAGAAGACTCTTGAGAGTCTCTTGGACTACAAGGAGATCCAACCAGTTCATCCTAAAGGAGATCAGTCCTAGGCATTCATTGGAAGGACTGATGCTGAAGCTGAAACTCCAATACTTTGGCCACCTCATGCAGAGAGTTGACTCATTGTAAAAGACCCTGATGCTGGGAGGGATTGGGGGCAGGAGGAGAAGGAGACGACAGAGGATGAGATGGCTGGATGGCATCACTGACTAGATGGACATGAGTTTGGGTAAACTCCGGAAGTTGGTGATGGACAGGGAGGCCTGGCGTGCTGTGATTCATGGGCTCGCAAAGAGTCAGACACGACTGAGAGACTGAACTGAACTGAAACAGACACGGAGACATGATTAATCATGCAAAAGATATAAGGGGGAAATTCCTGTGAAGGAAAAAGGGAAAGTTGGAGAAAGAGAGCCTTCAAACTATGATCTAAGTCAGAATCCTGTGAAGAAGAGAGGAAGGAAGAAGTACGGGGAAAGAAATATATCAGACTGTTCCACAGTTAGAAGAAAGTTTTGGCCAGCCAATGAGGAGCACATGAGACAAAGTCCCCCATTCAGGAAATCCCAGGTCTTATAGTAACAGGCCTGCATTAGAACTTCTTCCATGCTTAGCCATTGGTTGGGAGTAGCCCATAGGAAGTATAACATGAGCACAGGGATGGATCCAGAAGGACAAAATGTGGGACTGTCAGTCAATTATGCATCAGGAGATCTTGATAGCACATTTTCATGGCTGCCATAATATGTAAAGCATACTTACAAACCAATAAGACAAAAAGAGGAAACACCACTATAAAAATACCCATGGACATTACACCAAATTACCCATTAGCCACTTAGAATTATTTTCCCTTCTCTATGTTCCTTTGCATTCCAATGGATGGAAGAATCTCTGCCAGCCAGATTTGGGGTTATAATATACCAATGAGAGGAATTCCTGTGGAAGTTCTGAAAGGAAAAGAAAAGCAGAAGTCATCGTGCTCTGTGTACCACTGTTGCATAGGAATGAAGGCTTCAGCCCACAGCATATGTGAAGATTTTCCAGGAGATTTTTTTTTTCTGGATATTCTGCACATTATTGATCCTGAGGCAGCCGAATGCACTATTGCGATGTCCTGATATTCCTGTACTTACAGATTTCCTGTAAGCAAATAGCAGTTTTCCCTGATCTGTTTTCCAATCTTTCTTAACTGTCTCCAGAGTGAAAAAGTGAGAGTGAGTTTCATCCTGGTCTCACAGGAGGGCAGGAACAGACCTTTACCACTTCATAGCCTACTCTCACCTCACTGCACCTTCTCCTGGATCTCACTGAACATCTTCTGGGGCATCCATGTCAACCATTTTTTAAGGAGATGAATAGTTTCCTATTAGCCAGTCTGTGATTAGCTATGGAAAGATTGGTTCTGATAGTTTAGCAAATGTTGATGTTCACAGGTTTAGAAGCAGATTTGAAAGACCTACCTGGCACCATCCGGGGGCCAAGCTGGAAATAAAGAGCTGGCACGGGTTACTTGGTTGAGGGCACTGGGATTGTGAGTATGCTTATTAGTTAGGGATTGGAGATTGAGAGTTGCGAAGTCTTTGTACATTTTGACTCTGCAGAGTTGAGCGATTTTTACTTGCTCTTATTGATTACACTATTTCCTTATGTACCATGGAACAGATCTTACCAGAAAGCTTGCATTCATGCTAAAAGGTTAATGGATTAGAAATTAAACAATAATATAGTCCTCTGGTGGGTGGGATTTCTGAAGAACAGACATTGTATACATATTGGATGATAAGATGTAGGAGTCTTAGGGAACTGATACAGCCTTTCCAACCCAGGGGACTACATCTCAGAGAGCAAGTGGCTTAAGGATGAGAGCAAACCCAGATTTCCTGTCTCCTCTCATGTCTGCTTCTCCTTCAACATAGAATTCAGTTTATGAATAATAAAGCCATTTGTGTATTTATTTTTAAAATAATATTAAAGTCAAGTCAAAAAATTAATCAAATAGTATTAAAGTCTAATCAAACGTGACAAGTGTCAGTTGCTGTTTGTTGTTGTTGTTCAGCCTCTAAGTTGTGTCCAACTCTGTGACCTCATGGACTTTTAGCCTGCCAGGCTCCTCTGTCCATGGGATTCTCCAGGCAAGAACACTGGAGTGGGTTGCCATTTCCTTTTCCAGCTAACTGTCGGTACCACTCCTATAGATGTGGGGGTAGAATGGCATTGTTTTTAAGAAAGAGGTCATCTATACCTTAGGTCTTGAATGAAGCAAAAAAATCCCTTCTCCCTGCTTCCTCCTCCCCTGATCTTCCTGAGGGCATTCCTATGAGATACTTTGAGGCATACTGCTATGATAAAAGTCTTCCAAACATTTCCCTTGAAAAAGGTAATAATAAACTTCTGTTAAGGGAAGGGAATTCAAGTACTTCCCTCTCTGTTACTAGATTTAACGGAACCTACTATATTTTACAAACAGAGTGTTTTGCCTGAATCAATAAAAATGAAAGGAGGGGACTTAGGAGATGGGAATCAAGAATGGAGAAAATTCTGGCATTTCCCCAATATTCCAAAACACTTTATTCAACTGTAAGGTAAAAAGCACATGGGATTTATCAAAAAAAAAAGTAAATAAGACTGGCAATGTCAACTATTTGAACTCTAATTATTCATTCATTAAGAAAATTAAAGAGAAGTAATACTCTTTTGTGTGGGGGGGCGGGGTGGGGCAGTGGAGGGGAGGGGCACACTTCCCAGGTAACACCAGTGGTAAAGAATCTGCCTGCCAATACAGGAGACACAGGAGACACGGATTTGATTCCTGAGTCAGGAAGATCCCTTGGAGGAGGAAATAGCACTCTTGCCTGGGAAATCCTATGGACAGAATAGCCTGTCAGGCTACAGTCCATGGAGTGACAAAAGAGTCAGACACCACTTAGTGACTAGATGACAGCACTCTTTTAAAGGATATATTTTCTTATGGAAACTGGAAAATAATAAATGGCACTTTAAAAACACTAAGCTGTGTAAGAAACTGCAGTGGAACCAACATGCTTTCTTAATCCATTTGTCTGCAGAAATGAGAAGTGAATCATATTTCAAAAGGTTTAGATATGCTCATTTTATTCTTCTAGAATTATAATTTTATTGCAATCAGATTTATTGAAATTTATCTGATTTTACATTCTTCTTAAAACATCTGCAAATAATATAATTCACCTGCATATTTGGCATAACAATATGCTTCTTTTCTATTTTAACAGAACCTAGTCCAAGTGCTAATTGAATCAAGCTGTTCAAAAGTAAATCTACTGGGCATTTCTTTGAACACATCATACGCACTGTAATACTTGTCTGGCAAATGTCTATTTTTCTTTATTTTTAAAATCAGAGCATGTAAAGAAGTTATTTACTACAAATGAAAAAATTCCTTCTCCCCGCTTCCTCCTCTCCTCTCACACACTTTCTTAAAGTAAAGCGAGAACCTAATTCACTCAAAGTAAAAAGGCAAAAGCCAAAAATTAAAAAATAAAACAAAACCAAACAAAATTTAGTGGGCGCATAGGGCCTATTACCGCCGAGTAATACGGTAACAGCAGGAGATTACGGTACTAGCCGGGGCTACTGACTGTTTTACGTCAGCGAGAGCCGCAAAGTTCCTTGCCAGTCTTTGCTGATGTAGGGGAGCTGAATATTAAAAGGGCGAAGGTGGAGTTATTGCTTGACTGTATTTTTTTTTTTTTTTTCTTTTTCTGTTTTCTTTATTGTTAAAATTTCCAGGTAAAGCGTCTGTGAGCCAGGATCTTAAAGACGTCTCTGGTAGAGGGGTGAGTCAGCGGGTGCAAAACGACCGGGAACTGTTTGGTGGGAGAGACAGTCCCCTCTCCCCGCAGGGAGGCGGCGGCGGAGTTGCTCGGGGGACCGCGGGCCGCTCCACTTCTCGCGGCGCGCGCGCACCAGTGGCTCTGCATCCGCGCTCCAGGTGAGTGCGCTGCAGGGCCGGGCGGGTGAGGGCAAACCTCCCGGGGCCTCTAGGCGAGACCCTACTCCCACTTTCCCCAAGCTCCTGCTCCGTCTTTCACCCCTCTTCCCCACCCCACCGCGTTTCCCTCCTGTATTCTGGGAACTTATCTCCTAGTTAACAAGTGTGTTTTTAACAGCGTATTTATCTCTCCGCGGTAAGGGGAAACGGGTTTCTGCAGTTGCTTGCGTTCTGTTATCACCTGTGAGCTCTAGAACTTGAGATTTTCACAGAAGCCTTTGCCGAGGGAATCCCGCCTCGGGGCCCAGCCGCAAAGTGGGTCCCCACTCCCCCGCATTCCCACCGGAGTCCCTGTGGTCCGCTCGCAGCTATGGAAATCTACCTTTCTTACGCAGACGGTGGCCCTCGGCTCGGAAAATAAATACGAGGCGTCCCCTGGCCGCCGGCTTGATTTTTACGCCTACAAAATCCGCAGTGACTGCCGCCAGCAAAGCCCCTTAGGCTTAGCGATGCTCCCTGCTCCCACTCCTCCCCGGAACCCCCAGGGCCCTCCTGGGCGTGGCTAGAGGCTCGAGTCCTCCGGGACCCCTGATCCTGTGACTCGGAAAGGACTCTCGGACCTTTCCTAGAGTCGGGTTCAGCCCTCGTTGTGTCCCGAGGGCTTTGCTTCGGACCCGGCTTTCAGGCTGGCTTGGCTGGTCGACAGACCGGTGCGCTCCGCACACTCAAGTGTGAATTCCTCTGGCGTGAGCGTGCGCGTGGCACTGCCTCTGCGGTCCCCGGGTCTCGGCGACTCCCTCTCCCAGGCCGCCCCCTCCAGGTGACTGCGAAGCAACCTGTGCAAGTGGCCACCGGGTAGATCCTCCGGGTTTCCACCAGCTTGGCTCGGCGCGGCAAACCCTTCAGCCTCAAATCGCGCCACTCGGGCTAGATTTTAATTTCAAGCTAGATTTAAATTAATTTAATTTCAGATTTTAATTTCACGCCGGCCGTGCTAGAGCTTGGGGTGTGTTTGCCTCGGTCCTTGAAAACCGCCAGAGGCCGCGAGGAGGAGCGCGCCAGGGCAGGTGCCCAGAGGTTGGGCACAGCTAGCGGTCCCCTCCCGCGCGCTGGGCTGCGGCAGGACGGGTCGGGATCTCAGAGTCTGCGGGACTCCCGGCCGGGTCAGACCCCGCGTCTAGCACGGCCTCGCTCCCCGCGGCGGCCGGTTTAGACTCTGCATTTCTTTGCGCTCTTTCAGGACAACGCTGGCAAACTACGCTCCGCAGCCATCTCGCGCTTGGTGAACATTTCACATCCGCGTTTCCCCTTGGCCTGCGCGATCTATCATGAATCCAGCCACACCGAGTGTAACTGCGGGTGGAGAGAAGCGCCCAGATGCCAACGGTCCCCGCCTTTGAGAGTCGACGGCAGACCAGTACTTGCTTGTGGTTTGTTGGGGAAGACTGAAGTTTTGAATTCCAATTATGTGCAGAATGCTCAAACTTCTCACCCGGACGGAGCGGACAGTGCAGGAAAGGGGACTCCCATAACTCTGGGATTGCATTTTGCATCACGTCTCCCAGAGTTCCATGCTAAGGCTCGGATAGGGAGGGAGCTGGGGCCCCGGGCCAGCGCTACGGGT
Organism: Bos indicus x Bos taurus; assembly: GCF_003369695.1. NCBI lineage: Eukaryota > Metazoa > Chordata > Mammalia > Artiodactyla > Bovidae > Bos > Bos indicus x Bos taurus. The sequence continues at coordinate 74,034,152 of NC_040083.1, read as the reverse complement.
GGAGAGGGTCGGCTGGCAGCTCCGCGAGCCCCTGGCCATGTCGCCTTTAAAGCCCTACCCCTTTGCATGGCCTACTGAGGGTTTCCCGGGCTGGCCGGGGTTGCTTCCTCCCTGCACGTTCTCTCTTACCCCCAGACAACCCCAGCAGACAAGGCTCCTGGGAGCCGAGAGCTTTTGACTCCCCGCTCCCTCGCTCCCCTCCTCCTCACCCGCCGAGGGGTGGCCCTCAAGAGCCGGACTTTGCCGGCCCCGGCCCCGGGGGGCTGGGACCATGGTGTTTCTCTCCGGAAATGCCTCCGACAGCTCCAACTGCACCCACCCGCCGCCACCGGTGAACATTTCCAAGGCCATTCTGCTCGGGGTGATCTTGGGGGGCCTCATCCTTTTCGGGGTACTGGGGAACATCCTCGTGATCCTTTCCGTGGCCTGCCACCGGCACCTGCACTCGGTCACACACTACTACATCGTCAACCTGGCGGTGGCCGACCTTCTCCTCACTTCCACGGTGCTGCCCTTCTCCGCTATCTTCGAGATCTTGGGCTACTGGGCCTTCGGCAGGGTCTTCTGCAATGTCTGGGCGGCGGTGGACGTCCTGTGCTGCACGGCTTCCATCATGGGACTCTGCATCATCTCCATCGACCGCTACATCGGCGTGAGCTATCCTCTGCGCTACCCCACCATCGTCACCCAGAAGAGGGGCCTCATGGCCCTGCTCTGCGTCTGGGCGCTCTCTTTGGTCATCTCCATCGGGCCCCTCTTCGGCTGGAGGCAGCCGGCCCCGGAGGACGAGACCATCTGCCAGATCAACGAGGAGCCGGGCTACGTGCTCTTCTCGGCTCTGGGCTCCTTCTACGTGCCGCTGACCATCATCCTGGTCATGTACTGCCGGGTCTACGTCGTGGCCAAGAGGGAGAGCCGGGGCCTCAAGTCGGGCCTTAAGACCGACAAGTCAGACTCGGAGCAGGTGACGCTCCGCATCCATCGCAAAAACGCCCAGGTAGGAGGCAGCGGGGTGACCAGCGCCAAGAACAAGACGCACTTCTCCGTGAGACTGCTCAAATTTTCCCGCGAGAAGAAAGCGGCCAAAACGCTGGGCATCGTGGTCGGCTGCTTCGTCCTCTGCTGGCTGCCTTTTTTCTTAGTGATGCCCATTGGTAAGTCTTTACATCAGCTCTTCCCCTTCTGCTATCCTAGACTCACAGTCATGGGTGGACGAGAAAGGATCTGCATTTCAAACGGCAACGCTAGAAGGGCAGTTAGGAAAGACTTCCCTGTAGAAAAGTAAATTTTCATTCCCTTTCTGCTCCAATCTCACTTATATTCAGTCCTAGGGCACTTTTTCGACTACTGCAAAGTGGTTTCCCACCGATGCAGATTAATTGGTCTTCTTAATATCAACTTCTGTTAATGCTTTTAAGCCTGTGTTTAACTTAAAAACATCCATCCTTGGATTTCAAGTCTCTGAGTCTCCTCCACCAGGCACTTAGGCAGGGGCAATGGAATGTCACTTTCATCTCTGCTGCTGTGGACTGCAAATTCTCTTGGCCTAAAAATAAGCACGATGCTTATCCTGAACAAACTTGTGCAATTTGATTATTAGATTAGATTATTCCTAAGGGTTAGTGAAAATGGTCTGCTTATGTTCTATATCTGTGTTCATTTTGTTTTCTGGATTCTGTGTGGAAGAAACTATAACGAGCTACTGGCAAGAAAAAAATATATCTCCAAAACAGTTTAACCTTTAAAGAATTCAATATACTATTTCCAATAAGTAAATACATTCCCCTTTATTTTAATGCTAAGTATTAAAGCAAACAGTAATGTTACAGATCCAATTTCCACAAATGCTGAATGAGCTGTTGTCAGAACTAATTAGTTCATTATAAGTGTCAGCAAGCTGATGCACTTGGATTCATCATTTACCTCTGGAAGGCCTTCCTGACACCCCAGAATGGTTGTTTACTATTTTTAGTTTGTGAGCTCAAATGTAGACCCACACACATTGGTTATCCAGTAGCTCAAGCGAACAAAAAATTACAATAAAAAGTCATAAAAGTCTTTCTGTACTTTAGGGTCAATTTACATGGCATGTACTGAAAGTCCTTTTATTGGCAACACTGAGTGGTCATTGCCACTATTATTTTTTGAGGACTAACTATGTTTCAGACATTGACAATTTGATATCATTAGTCCTCTCAATAACTAAGTGAGGTATATGTTATTATTCCAAAATCACAAGTCAGGGGAAGGAATTCTTCAGGTTCTAAAGCTTTGCTGTCTACTGTCATAACCACTAGCCCCATGTGTCTATTGAATGTAAGTTAAAATTAAAGAAATTTAGTATTCAGTTGCTTAGTCCCACTGGACCATTTCAGGTGTTCGGCAGCCACATGTGGCCAGTGGCTACTGCTTTGAACAGCAGAGATATAGAGTATTTCCATCATTGCAGAAATTTCTACCCAACACAGCTGCTTGAGAGGCCCTTCCAAGTCCATTCTCTGGCCTTTCATCATTATTGCATTCTCTGCTTCTAGAATGACATCACAGCTTTGATTGTATTTATACAACCTTCTTTACCTGAGCCACTGCCTCCTTACCTATCATCTGCATCCCATCGCTTCCTCTTGAAGTTTGCACATTTAGTTATGCATCTGTTCACCTGTCAAGTACTGTATTTATTAAGCACTTGTTCTAGACACTTAGGGTGAACAAGGCAGAAAAGTCCTTGCACTGAGATGTTTGCAATCTTTGGGGAGAAATAGACAAAAACAAATAAATATACCTTTAAAAGTCAAGGATTAACAAGCACCATTTTAAAAGTAAACAGGATAATAAGAGAGAGACTGGGATGACAATGTGGTGAATGGCATGGAAACTCCTCTCTGAAGAGGTGATATTTGAGCAGAGACCTGACTGAAGTGAGGAGCAAGCTTTGCAAATTCTAGGAGGAAGAGTTTTCTGGGCAGAGTCAATACCCAGTGCAGAGCTGGCAAGGAACCTGACCTGTCTTTTAGGCCAAAGTAGAATTTGCATATTATTCTAATTGTGATGGTAAGTCATCCAATCAGAGGGGCTTTAGCACCTGAGTGGCTGGTCTTATATTTTTAAAGGATGGTTCTGGCTACTGGGAGGAGTGAGGGCTGTTTCCCAGATAAGAGTTGAAACAGGGAGACCACTTAGGAGACTGTTGGAGACATCAAGGGGGGGAAAGTGGGGAAGCCCTGTACTCAGGTAAGACAGGTGGGCTTGGTTCAAAGTGATCCCAGTTCAGTTCAGTTGGTCAGTCATATCCGACTCTTTTCAACCCCATGAACCGTAGCAGACCAGGCCTCCCTGTCCATCACCAACTCCCAAACTCATGTCCATTGAGTCAGTGATGCCATTCAACCATCTCATCCTCTGTCATCCCCTTCTCCTCCTGCCCTCAATCTTTTCCAGCATCAGGGTCTTTTCAAATGAATCAGCTCTTTGCATCAGGTGGCCAAAGTATTGGAGTTTCAGCTTCAACATCAGTCCTTCCAATGAACATCCAGGACTGATATCCTTTAGGATGGACTGGTTGGATATCCTGCAGTGCAAGGGACTCTCAAGAGTCCTCTCCAACACCACAGTTCAAAAGCATCAATTCTTCGGTGCTCAGCTTTCTTTATAGTTCAACTCTCACATCCATACATGACTATTGGAAAAACCATAGCCTTGACTAGATGGACCTTTGTTGACAAAGTAATGTCTCTGCTTTTTTAATATGTTGTCTAGATTGATCATAACTTTCCTTCCAAGGAGTAAGTGTCTTTTAATTTCATGGCTGCAATCACCATCTGCAGTGATTTGGGAGCTCAAAAAAATAAAGTCAGCCACTGTTTCCACTGTTTCCCCATGTATTTGCCATGAAGTAACGGGACCAGATGCCATGATCTTAGTTTTCTGAATGTTGAGCTTTAAGCCAACTTTTTCACTCTCCTCTTTCATCAAGAGGCTCTTTAGCTCCTCTTCACTTTCTGCCATAAGGGTGGTGTCATCTGCATATCCGAGGTTATTGATATTTCTCCCGGCAATCTTGATTCCAGCTTGTGCTTCTTCCAGCCCAGCGTTTCTCATGATGTACTCTGCATATAAGTTAAATAAGCAGGGTGACAATATACAGCCTTGACGTACTCCCAATAGGCACTTATTTCAGAGGTACAACTGACAAGTTTGGACATAGCATATAAAAAAAAGAGAGGAGTAGAGACAACTCTTGGGTTTTAGGCCCTAAAAACTGGGTAAATAGTAGTATTTCCTGATACTGGAGAAACTAAAGAATGATGGGGTGGTAAGGGGTTGGCAGGAATATGAAGCACAGTGCTTATTTTATACAGTTCATGCTGAGAAGTGTCTATTAGATGCACGATTAGATATGTCAGGTAGGCAGTTACATGCATGTATTTGGAGCTAAGAGGGGAAGCTGTTTATGTTTATCCAAGTTTATGATACAAACTTGGGACACATCCACATATTTCCACAGAAATGGAAAGATATGCAAGTGAGAAAGTGTGGAGAGGAACGAGAGATGAAGACTGAGCCTTGGATCCTGATATTTGAGGGTCAGGAAAAGGAAGAGAAATGATCAGCAAAAGAAACTGAGAAGGAGTGGCCAGGGAGGTAAAAGAAGGTGATGTCCTGGAAACTGAATGGAGATGTTTCATGAAGGCGGGAGTCATCAGTTGTCACATGCAGTTGCTAGACCAAGTCAGAGGAGGACTGGGAATCCACCATGGACTTGGCCTTGTAGAGGTCTTTGATGATATGAGGAAGTCCTGAAGGAAATGGCAACCCACTCCAGTATTCTTGCCTGGAGAATCCCATGGACAGAGGAGCCTGGCAGGCTACAGTCCCTTGGGTCGCAAAGAGTTGGACATAACTGAGCAACTAACACTTTCTTTGAGGACAGTAGTTTCAGTGGAGTGATGGAGACGAAAGCCTGATTGTGCACTTTTTTGAGAGACTGAAAGGTGAAGTGAAAGGGTTTTGCTAGACTGTGGGACAGGGAAAGGCAGTGTAGCTATAAGGATCTAGAGAAAATTTTCAAAGGTGGGAGATAGGATATCATGTTTATTTTCTGATGGAAATGATGGCCTAGAGAGATCCTGATGGTACAGGCAAGGGAGGAGACAAGAGGGTTTGAAAATGATGGGGAAGCCAGAGTGTATGGGCACAGAGGCAGTAGGTAAGGAGGGGAAAGGTCAAGATCACTTCCAAATACATGCATGTTCTCCATGAAATAAGACTCATGGTCATCTCAAAATTTGATGAAATTTATGTATTTTTAAAACTAAGCTGATTTTAATTTCAGAATGACTAAGAGAATAGAAAACATTCGTTTTAAAAAAGCAAATGTTCCTACCAAGCAAACAGCATCATTGTTAGAGTTAAATTTTAGATATAGATAATGCTGATGGCTTCAGCCTGGCTTGCTTTATACATCAGGAGCAAATTGTAGTCAGATGAAAGTACACATCAGCTTAATTTCTCTTGCTTTGGGTTCCCTTCTCATCATTAAAAAGAAATGAACCAAATGTCTAAGTGTTTATGAAAATGTCCTGTGGCATCTCTATTCCCTATTTTCAATAAATTGAGTTGGAAAGAAAAAATGTAATTAAGATCATCAACTAAGAGTGAGGAAGGAATAGGAAGTGATGGTAGTTTGAGGAGTAAAAGAAAATGTGAAAGATCAGTCTTTGAGTTGAGAGAGTAAATAGATTATGGAAATTTTCTAGAGTTGCCAGGAGGTCCTGAGGACATGTTTGAGACTTAAGGTCATTTATTTAAAGGAAGACTAATCAAGAAGGCTGAATGCTGGTCTCTCACAGCTACGAGGCTGGGAATGATAGGGAATGTTGCTGATGACTGATTATATCTAGGGGCTGAAGTAAAGAAGGGGAGACTGTGAAGGAACATAGGCTAGATCAGATTGTGCTGTTTATGCGCTCACTCAGTCATGTCTGACTCTTTGTGACTCCGTAGACTGTGGCCCATTAGGCTCCTCTGTCCATGGGATCATCCAGGAAAGAATACTGGAGTGAGTTGACATTTCCTCTTTCAGGGGATCTTCTCGACCCAAGGATCGAACCACATCTCCTGAGGCTCCTAAATTGGATTAAGGGTCATACAGAGCCACATGGTGGGAACAGCTCAGATAAGGATGGGTGACTGGGAGTTTGGGACTTCCAGTGGTGGCTTAGCTATCCAAGAAGATGAGCATGATAGACTGGATCTTGAGTCCATCTAGGGGAAAGGAGACTCTGGTCTTATCAGAGCTTCTCTTGTGTATCTGCTGTCTTGGGAAGCTGGTAATGTTGAAATGAAAATGGGCACTCCTCCGTCCATAGGATTCTCCAGGCAAGAATACTGGAGTGGATTGCCATTTCCTTCTCCAGGGGACCTTCTCAAACCAGGGATCGAACCCACATCTCCTGCATTGCAGGCAGACGCTTTAACTTCTGAGCCACCAGGGAATAACTGAAAATGGGCACAAGATCACTAAACCTACCAAATCTATGGTCCACAGTTTCTTTTTGACACCAAACAAATAAGACATTGTTTCTTCCCAGAGTGATTGGCTGTATAATAAGTGCCAGGCACGGTGTTAGAACAAAAAGTTGACCAAAGCACAGACTCTGCCCTCAAGGGTCTCACAGTCTAGTTAAGGAGACAAATTGAAAACAATGATCACAAATCTATGAGATTGGTCCTCAAAGTGATATTAGAAATGCTAAAGAATAGAATAGTGAATGATGTCTGGAAATCACTACAGAAGCATCTAGATGTCTCGCAGTTGACTTAGCAGGGACTTGAAGACTGCACTGCATCTCATGAGCCATCAGTGAGACGTTGTTTGTTTTTAGTAACTATCTTAAGTACATTTTTCATGCAAAATGTGGAGAGAAGAATAAATATGCCATTATATTATTATACCCAAGGGACATGAGCTCTTAAGTAGGACAAGTAGTCTCTTGGGAAGAGAGCTTATGGGTTTGCCCTCAGCTGCCAGAGGACAGAGGGCTTAGAAACTAAAATCAAAGCAGGGGTGGATGTACTGTGCAAAGCTGAGGGTGAAGCACCCATGTGTGCAGGAACCAAGCCAGGATAATCAGGTGAGGGGGGCCTCCCATCTCATTGCTGAAGGCCCCTCTGGATTTGTGAGAAGGTTCTGTCTCCCCATGGATTCCACACTTCACTCTCTCCCCAGTTCTTCCCCACCAGGGCTGGGTTGGTTGCCGGGCTGAATAGCCTGATTACAGGTAGAAATCTGACTTTTCTGCCTTCAAGTCTAAGTCTTGCTAGCCTTGTCTTCTTCCCATATCCTAAATATTTGCTTGAAATTGAGGACCCCTTCAGGGGAGGGAGATTACACTTGATGTAATGATCAGTCATTTATACCCGAGAGTGAATTTTTTAAATTTTATTTTTGCTTATTTATTTTTATTATTTTTGGTTGTGCTTGGTCTTTTCTGCTGTGCAGGGGCTTTCTCTAGTTCCAGTAAGTGGGCTTCCCTTTGCATTGGCTTCTCTTGTTGTGGAGCATGGGCTCTAGGGCACACGGTCTTCAGTAGTTGCAGCTCGTGGGGTCTAGAGAAAGGGCTCAGTTGCTCCAAGGCATGTGGGATCTTCCTGGACCAGGGATTGAACCCATGTCCCATGCATTGGCAGGCGGATTCCTAGCCACTGAACCACCAGGGAAGTCCTAGAGTGAGTGAATGTTCTTAGAAAACAAGTTTTGATCATGAAGCTAAATAAAAAGAATTTGAAGTTGTTAGCCTTCAACATCAGAGAAGGCGATGGCACCCAACTCCAGTACTCTTGCCTGGAAAATCCCATGGATGGAGGAGCCTGGTAGGCTGCAGTCCATGGTGTCGCAAAGAGTTGGACACGACTGAGTGACTTAACTTTCACTTTTCACTTTCATGCATTGGAGAAGGAAATGACAACCCACTCCAGTGTTCTTGCCTGGAGAATCCCAGGGATGGGGGAGCCTGGTGGGCTTCTTTCTATGGGGTCGCACAGAGTCAGACATGACTGAAGTGACTTAGCAGCAGCAGCAGCCTTCAACATATGAAAGAAGGAAGGGTATAAACTGTGCCTCAAGGAACCTTGGGACCTGGAGTGTGTGTTTCATCTTTGCCTATTACATTCTTTTGTCTAGAGCCAACTGGTACCAAAGGCAGTGTGCTGGATGGAGAAAGTATTGACCTGAGATTTCAACCTAGGCTTTCTTTTTTCATAAAATATGGGATGTTATATGGGTCAGCTGCCTAATATAGCACCTAGCACAGAGCAAATGGCAATAAATGTTCATCTTATCTGAATTCATATGTTTCACGGATCATTACTGACATATGTTGATGTGGGATGTTGCCATGAAGAGTGGATGCCTTTGGAGGTCTGGGCAAAAGAAAGCATCAGAGAGAAGGGGATGAGGGGGGAAGCATTTACTGAACACTTGGTTATACGCATCAGAACTCTGAACACATCTGATTTACATTCAAAATAAGTATTATTATTGCACTGAGCCATTGCCATTATCTCTGAATGAAAGGAGAGAGCACTGGCTGAGCCATGCTTCAGATGGACATTACTATTTGAGAATTATTTTAAAATTAAAAAAAAAAAAACAGTACAGCAACTTCCCTGGCAGTCCACTGGTTAAGATGCCATGCTTCCACTGTAGAGTCTGTGGGTTTGATTCCTGGTCGGGGAACTAAGATCTCACGTGCCACATGGTATGGCCAATTAAAAAATAACTTATTTTGAAAAAGTTTATAGATGTTTTTTTAAAAAAGACAGCACATGGTAAGGAGGGAGAATGTTTTAAGATGCAGTGTCCAGGAGAAGGCAATGCAGGCAAGATGATTACCAGGTGGAAGCAGTGAGGCATAGTCATTTATTCATTCAGCAAAACTTCATTGAGCATCTCCTATGTGCCAGGTAGCTAGAGAATTCCTGGAGATAAAGACAAATCCTTGCCCTAGTGGAGCTGAAAAACTGCACAATACATAGCAAGTTTCAGATGGTGCTGTGTGAAAAGTAACAAGAAAAAGGGGTGAGTGCACATAATGACATTGGAGAAGGCGATGGCACCCCACTCCAGTACTCTTGCCTGGAAAATACCATGGACCGAGGAGCCTGGTGGGCTGCAGTCCATGGGATCGCGAAGAGTCGGACATGACTGAGCAACTTCTCTTTCACTTTTCACTTTCATGCATTGGAGAAGGAAATGGCAACCCACTCCAGTGTTCTTGCCTGGAGAATCCCAGGGACCGGGGAGCCTGGTGGGCTGCCGTCTATGGGGTCACACAGAGTCGGACATGACTGAAGTGACTTAGCAGCAGCAGCAGCTGCATCACATAGGTAGGTGTGTGTGTGAAGTCGTGTCCAACTCTTTGTGACCTCATAGACTGTGGCCCCTAGGCTCCTCTGTCCATGGGATTTCCCAGGCAAGAATACTGGAGTGAGTTGCTATTTTCTTTTCCAAGGATTATCATTTCCTTCTCTAGGGGATGTTCTTGACCCAGGGATTGAACCCACATCTCTTGCATCTCCTACATTGCCAGACAGGTTCTTTACCAGCTGAGCCATGGGGGAAGCCCCTTGCTGCACCACAAATCATCTCAAAATTTAGTAACTTAAGGCAACAATCCTGCTATGGCTTGTGACTGTAGGGCAGTTATGAGTCAAGGTCTAGTTTATTGGGCTGTTGGGATGTTAGAATTGGTGGCCGCTTTTCCCCAGTAGTTGAAGCCAGCTCTCCTGCAGTGTGGCACTTCTCTCCAAGAGAATCGGGGCAGAAACTGCCAGGCTTCTGAAGCACAAGACCCAGACCTGGCCCAGGGTCACTGCTGCCTCATTCTGCAGGAAAACCAAGTCACCGAGGCCAGTATACCTTCAAGGGGAGGGAAACAGACTCACCTCCTGGTGGGAGAGCAGATTTGCAAAGGAATAAGGGGATTATTGCAACCATCTTCCAGTACATCTTCCTCACAACTGTATCAGGCAGCATTTCTCATTCATCTTCCAGTTACTTATCGAGAATGTCCCATATATTGGGGTTTATGAAATGTAACCATGTAAAAACAACCTCGGTGTTTGCCTTCCTGCAGGCTTCTAATCTCCATGAGGAGACAGACATGAATCAGATAACCATATAAAAATGCCAAAATTGTGTACAAGGAAGAGGATGGAGTGGTACCTTGGAAACATGTACTGTGGATAAGAGTGACCCTGGGCGAGAGGGTAGAATAGGCTTGCTGGGAAGGAGAGCTTGACCCTCTTGACCTTGATCTTTGGGGCTGAGATCTGTAGACCAAGGAGCTGTTAATTGGCTAAAAGGAGACTGGAGGGAATGAGATGGATAAAGACTCTGATAAGACTGTACTGAAGGGTCATTTTTATGAGTTTGTGTTTTTATTTGAAGATGACCAGGAACAAGGATGACATGATCAAGTTTATATGTTAAGTTATCAGAGGCTTAGCAAAAAGAAGACTGGCTAGACCAGTTGGGAGACATTGACCCAGGACAGGTGAGAGATACCTTGCCAAATAGGATCCTTCTCACTCGAGGTTGAAAATATTTATTTCCGCGAGCTGCCACAGAGTTCTCAAATGCCTCTTGTGTCATTGCCTTCAGAGCAGATTTACGAGAAAAGCTTTCCCTGATCACAAATAGTCTAACCAGACTTGGCTTTAAATTAATTGTGGCTCTTTCCACAAGACGAATCTGTCATTGGAGATTTACCATCATATTCCAAAGAATGTGCCTCAGGCTCAGAAGACGTCTACGATGAGTTCTAACAAAGCTTTGAACAATAACTGACTCTTTTAAACCAACTGTGTACAGGCAAGTCAGTACTCCGAAAGAGACACCACTTAGTGACCTAGGTATTGCTGTGTTTTCTTATTTCGTGGTTGCAGGTTCAGGCGGAAGGATTTTTCCTAAGGCATTTTCCCCATTGGACAGGTTTACTGTCTTTTAGTCCTTTAACTTGGTTTTCCATCTGGACATGTGTATAGTGACTTTTCATCTTGAAACTGCATTTTTCTTTACTATTTGAAGTCCCCCCCATATTTTTATATTTGAAATCCACTCCCCTCGTATCAGTCATTTCTATTTCAATTTTGTATTGTGAAATCGCTCATCTGTGCTCTTTGGCCACTTTTTTGTTAAGCCACTGAGTTTTACTTCTTTTCCATTTGTAAGTTTATTGTATACATTGATCATATTAATCACTTATTACTGTATATCTTGAGTTGCCAGTTTTCTCATGCTGTATTCAGACATGCTGAGAAAATACAGCTTCTTTTTCAAAAACTGATGTGATCTTTTTAATGAACTCCCAGGGGATGGACGGACACACACACACACACACACACACACACACACACACACACTTTTAGTTAAACCCAGTAAGTTCAGTCAAATCCAATCATTTAAGCAGCATCTTTATGTACTCAGCATCTCTTGGATAACTCAGCATTGCAGGTTTGCATGCTAAATTGTTAATCAGGGGCACATGTTATGGTTATTGGGATACTGGGTGATAGGAAATTATCAGGTCCTAGGTTGATCTCTCTGGAGAAGGCAGTGGTAACCCACTCCAGTATTCTTGCCTGGAGAATCCCAGGGAGGGGGAAGCCTGGTGGGCTGCCGTCTATGGGGTCGCACAGAGTCAGACATAACTGAAGCGACTTAGCAGCAGCAGCAGCAGGTTAATCTCTCATGGTGATTTTTAGTTTCTGGCACTGGGGATGTTGCTTTAGTCTAGTGGCTGGCCCCAGGTGCCAGTCTCTAGCCATCACACAGCTGTCCCCGATGAGTCTGAGGGTGCTCACCCACGGACAGTTGCCCCACCTAATGACCCAGCCCTCTTAAGTCATTATAGGTTTATCTTTTTATCTCCATTTGATTCCTGGCTGGGGTGATGCTTGTTCTATTGCCATTGGCCAAGGAGTCACTTTGTAACAGCCCGCGTGGTCACTGTTCACAGGCTCCTGAGCTAAATTCTCAATGATGTTTCATCATTGTCTGAAGGCATGGAGAGCCCTATGGGTTCCTCCAAGTTTACACCACTCACACCACACCTCACCATACCTCACCACACCACACCACTCCAGACCATACCACACCTTACCATACCACACCACACCACTCCATACTACACCACACCACACCACTCCACACCACACCAAACATTTGTGCCAACCCACACCTACTCTTCTGCACCCAGCCACACGGGCTGTGACTTTAGCAGATGTAATAGCCCTCTTGTGTCATCTCCCAGATGCCAGGATGGAGAGTGGGAAAAGCCACCTTCATTTCCAACTCTGTCTTAACAGCCTCTGCAGTGCTTGTCAAGAGGGGAGTTTGGGAACCCCAGGTTTTCTCTTTTCGCTTCCTCCTTCCCCACTTCCCCCACTGTCCACCTGTGGAGGGCAGATACAGAAAGCTTTCCCTTCCTTTTTCTGGCTAAAAGGGACCCTCCTTTGAACCACATACTCCTCCTCCTCCATGCAGGCAGAGAGAGGTATAGGTTTACTAAAAAGGGAATAAAGACGAGGGATATTTAACAGTTTTATAATCTTTATACATATTTAGCAACTATTCTTCTCTTTTTTTTTTTTGCATTTTATCCTTTTTGTCCTTTTACAAATACATAGACTTTTAAAATTTTTATGTAGTCTCATATTTTAATGTTTCTTCATGGATTGTGCCTTGTAGGGGACCCTTGGAGAGATCTTCCCCCATGTAACTCAGATAACCTCTATTTTCTCCTAGTTCTTTTAGAGCATCATTTATCATCTACCTGGAATTTAGTTTTGTATTTTGGTAGGTGATGTCTAACTGTATTTATGTTGAAATGGCTAGCCAGATATTCTTTTTTTAAAAGATTTTTATGTGGACCATTTTTAAAGTCTTTATTGAATTTGTTACAATATTGCTTCTATCTATGTTTTGGTTTCTTGGCCCTGAGGTGTGTAGGATCATTGCTCCCTGACCAGATTGAACCCACGCCCCCTGCATTCAAAGGCGAAGTCTTAACCACTGGACCACCAAGGAAGTCCCTAGCTAGATACTCATGAAAGACTTTTTGAATAATCTATCCTTTCCCATCTTTGGGAAACTGCCTTTGTTACATTAGGAAGAAAATGTAGCACTAATAGCAGAGAGACAGATAAATGTAACAGAAGTGGAACTCCCACTTCTGTTACATTTATCTGTCTCTCTGCTATTAGTGCTACATTATTTTAGCTTCTGTGGTTTCGTAATACACTTTCATATTTTGGGGGTGAAGGCACCTGGATGAATATTGTTTTTCAACATTATTTTGTCTGTCTTTGCACGTTCATTCTTCCAGGAAAATTCTGAGCTCATTTTGTCCAGTTACATCTCCTACTCCACCAACACCACTGTTCACATACATGTATGTTCACATACATGCTCTCACACATACACACACAAATCCTGTCACATGTTATTCATAATTTTTGGATATATAGATCAATTTGAAAGGCACCATCTTTATCACACTGAGACCTCCTGTAAAGAAATATGACATCTGTAAGTCAACAGTACTTCAATAAAAAATATAATATTTCTCCATTTACTTCCCAAATTATTTTTTGACTATTGTTTGCACTTTGCTTTTAGTCACACTTACTAACATGTTCTTGAAAAATGATTGTTACAAAGAAGTTGGGAAATGCTGCTTTGGGTATTTCATCATTAGATATGACACTGTTGGTTTTTAGATCAATATCCTTCATCATATCAAGGAATTATTTTTCTACAGTTTATAGAACAATTTTATCAAAATGAATTTTTAATTTTATCAACTGTTGCCTTTTTAATAGGCATCAATATAATATTTTTCATTGACATCGAGTTGATCAATTTTATTTCCTAATAATAACCAATCATGTATTCTTGGATTAAATTCTAGCTGATCAGTGGTATTATTCTTTTTTATGTTGCTATATTCTACTAAATATTTTATTTCTGGTTTGCATCTATATTTCTATGTGAAATGAATATATTTTTTTATTTTACAGTGGTGTTTTTGTTGCTTTTTTGGTTTCAAGATTATGTTAGCTTTATAAAATGAATTGCGACACTTTTCCTTTTTTTCTACTATCTGTAACAATTTAAATAGCATAAGAATTATGTGTTCCTTGAAGGTCTGAAAGAACTTGCCCATAAAACATCTGGGTATAGCACCTTTTATGGAAGCAGCTCTTGGAGACTGTTTTCTATTTCTTCCATGGATAGTGGTCTATTCTGATTGTCAGATTTGATAATCTTTGTTTTCTTCTTTTCTATTTTCCTTCTTATTGAGGTCCTACATTTTAGCACAGAATTCTACATGAAATTCTGTTATCTTTTCATTTCTTTTCAATCTCTCTCATTTTGTACACCATCTATTTATGTTTTCTCACTTTCTGTCTTCACTGAGATGTCTTGAAAGATTGTTCATTTCATTAGTTTTTTTTCAGAGAACCCACATCCTGAATTTATTAATCATTTTTCTCTGTTTTCCAGGCCACTAATTTAAGCTCTAGACATTTCCTTTGTTTTTCTGGTTGTATTTTGTTCTTTTATGTTAACGAGCAGAATGTTTGGTTCATGTATTTTAATTTTTCTCGTCTAAGATTAAAAATTACCAAAGTTGTTCATTTTCTTCCCTGCAGCTTGAGTTTCTTGCCTTATGTTTTGCTAGGCAGTGCTCTCATCCAGTTTTTTTTTCCCTCTGTTTGTAGCTCTTTAGTCTTACAGGAACTGAAGAGGATTTCTTGTATTGTTGTTGTTGCTTGTTATTTGAACAGTAATTGGTGCTTTTATCCCCTACTTTTTGGTTGTTGTATCATTTTTATTGCAAAATTTCATTTATGTGATTGTGATTATCAAAACTGTTATATTATTTATTGTCACTATTTTTCAAAAAATATTAAAACAAACATTATCTAGAGTTCTATGTTTCCAAAAAGTAAAAACTATTTAGAAGATAAAAATATATAAATCTATAGGCTATTTGAACAATAGACCTAAGGAGGATATTATTTTTTCTTTTTTTAAAGTTTATTTTTAATTGGAGAATAATAGCTTTACAATATTATGTTGGTTTCTGCCATACATCAACATGAATCAGCCATAAGTATACATATGTCCCCTCCCTCTTGTACCTCCTTCCCACCTCCCACCCCATCCCACCCCTCTAGGTCATCACAGAGCACCGGGTTTGAGCTCCTTGTGTCATACAGCAAATTCCCACTGGTTATCTGTTTTGCGTATGGTAATGTATATATCTCAGTGCTGCTCTCTCAATTTGTCCCACTCTCTCCTGCCCCCACTGTGTCCACAGATCTGTTCTCTATCTCTGCGTCTCCATTGCTGCTCTGCAAATAGGTTCGTCAGTATCATCTTTCTAGATTCCATATCTGTGTGTTAGTACGCATTGGTTTTTCTCTTTATGACATACTCATTGTGTATAATAGTCTTTAGTTTCATCTACCTCATTAGAACTGACTCAAATGTGTTCGTTTTTATGGCTGAGTAATATTCCATTGTGTATATGTACCACAATTTCTTTATCCATTCATCTCTCAGTGGGCATCCAGGTTGCTTCCATTTCCTAGCTATTGTAAATAGTTCTGCAGTGAACATTAAGGTACATGTATCATTATCAGTCAATTATTATTGATAACAATACATGTACCCTAATGTAGTGGGATTGTTAGGTCATATGGTAGTTTTTTTATCCCCTATGTTTAAAAACCAATTTCAGATTTACTGCATTGTGATCAAAGAATGTAAACCCAATAATTTATAGCTTATGAAATGTATTAGCTTTTTTGATTATTTGATATATGATCAATAATTAGCACATTTAATAGACTGAATGTTGATAAGATATATTTTAATGTTAACAGTGGTGTTTTTGAGATCTTTATTCATTATTTATTATCTTTATCTCACTTTGTCAGTCAAGAGAGGTGTGATAAACCTTCCTACTGCTACTGTGAATAATTCTTCCAATTCTTTCTTATATTTTTAACAAGTTTTGCTTTAAATATGTTGATGTAGATGACTAATACTAGAAAGATTAAATCAATAATACCTTCATTTAAAGAGAGGCTTTTGTCCTGTTTATTTTCCCTTGATATGTACATTTTAAAAAATTAATATTGAAGTCTCTAACATATTTTTGTTTGCATTGTCAACATACCTTTGCCCATATTTTTATATATCAGATTGTGTATCTTGTATCAAATGGATTTTTCAGAGTCTGTGAAAAACATCCAGTCTAATCTGGATGTTATTCTCTTAGTAAAAATTTAACTAATTTTCATTGATTATAACATTTGGATTAATTTTGTCTTCTGGTTTTGGGTTGAGATCCCTGGGTTGAGAAGATCCCCCTGGAGGAGGGAATGGCAACCCACTTCACTATTCTTCCCTGGGAAATCCCAAGAATCTGGGTCTCCTGCACTGCAGGCAGATTCTTTACCATCTGCACCACCAGGGAAGCCCAGAAAGAAAGAGTTAGTTGCTCAGTGGAAGCAACCTATATGTCCATCAACAAAGGAATAGATAAAGATGTGGTACATATATACAATGGAATATTACACAGCCATTAAAAGACCAAAATAATGCCATTTGCAGCAATGTGGATAGACCTAGAGATTGCTATACTAAGTCAGAGAAAGACAAATATCATGTGATATCACTTATATGTGGAATCTAAAAAAAGGGTACCAGTGAACTTATCTACAAAACAAAAATAGCTCCAGTCCATGGGATCTCAAAGAGTCAGACACGACTAAGCGACTATTAACTGGATATTGTAAATAGCGCTGCAGTGAACTTTGAGGTGCATGTACCTTTTTGAGTTATGGTTTTTTCAGGGTATATGCCCAGTAGTGGGATTGCTGGATCATGTGATAACTCTATTTTCAGGCTTTTAAGGAACCTCCGTTCTGTTCTTCATAGTGACTATACTATTTTACATTCCCACCAGCAATGTAGGAAGGTTCTCTTTTCTCCACACCCTCTCTAGCATTTATTATTTGTAGATTTTTTGATGGTGGCCCTTCTGACCAATGTGAAGTGATACCTTATTGTGGTTTTAATTTGCATTTCTCTAATAATTAGTGATGTTTAACATCTTTTCCTGTGCTTTTTAACGATTTGTTTTCTTTGAAGCGACGTCTATTTTGGTTCTTCTGCCCATTTCTTGATTGATTTGTTTGTTTTTGTGATATTGAGCTGCACAAGCTCTTTGTATATTTTGGCAATTAATCCCATGTTGGTTGCTTCATTTGCAAATATTTTCTCCCATTCTGAGAGTTGTCTTTTCATTTTGTTCCCTGCACTCTTTTAAAAGTGAAGTTTTATACCTGAGAATCTCTGATTCCTCAAATCAATCTCATCTACTGAACAGCTGAATCTTTTCACATAAACAGTAATTCTCTTTTTGTTCAGCCTCACGAGGGTGACCTAATAATAACATTTGAAATGGGCTCTGTTTGGAATTGGTTGGGTCCCAGTCCAAACCTTTCAGACCCAGATTAAGGGACTTTCAGGTGGTGCTGGTGGTAAAGAACCTGCCTGCCAATACAAGAGACATAAGAGATAGAGTTCAATCCCTGGGTTGGGAAGATCCCCTGAAGGAAATGGCAGCCCCCTCCAGTATTCTAGCCTGGAGAATCCTATGGACTGAGGAGCCTGGTGGGCTACAGTCCATGGGGTCACAAAGAGTCGGACATGACTGAAGCCACTCCACATGCACATGAGGGGTGAAGGAAAAGAATTGTCCTTGTTGTAGTTCACATTTGCCAGAATCTTGATCTGTTTATCCATAGGGAGCAGAGGAGACAGAAGGACAAGTGTTCACTTTTGCCTAGCAGAGGACAAGAGTCCTTGTCCTGTTTGGTTGACATAGTAAGTGCAGTGGCCTCTCCTCCATGTGGCATGACCGGCTTCCTGGGATCAATGTCCCAAGAGCCTCCCTTTAGTTGTTGGCTGGTCTTGATGGGAAAACTGAGAGATTTCCCATCTTGTGTGGACCTCGGCATCAGTACTCTAATTAGACACTCAAGTGCAGTTGACATTTGTCTTTGAAAAGCTACCCTGATTCTGCCTAGGTCTCCAGGATCTACTATTCCAAGCCTCTGGGGGTGTCACCCAGCAGCAACTGGGAGCCGTCCTCCCTTCATCCTGTTTTTTGAGATAAACTGAGGACTCCATCCTTCATTCAGGCTGGTGGTGACCAAACTAGTTTCCAGAAATCTCTCAGAGGTTCTGCCTTATGTGTATGACCCTTGCTTAGTGTTTTCAGTAGCGATGCAAAATTTCACCTATTTGTGTATTCTTTTAGATTTTAAAAAATATTTATTTATTTGATTGCATTGAATCTTAATTGTGCCACACAGGCTCTTGGATTTATAAAGAATTTAGAAAGGGGATCAGGAGGTTCATTGTGAGCCACATATCCCTGCCTCAGCCCTGGCACCTTTTCAGGTTGATATTGAAGTGTGCAGCAGAAATGAAAATCAATGGACCTGTGATCATTTTCTTTGGTTTCGTGTAAGTTTGTGGTTCAAGGCAGAGCAGTCAGAGGGAGATACCTATGGGGTCAGGCAGGGGCAGAGTCTGTGTAGGCCAGCAGGCTGAGCTTTCACTTGATCACAAGAGGAGATGAAATCATGTGAAGGGCTCTTATCTGTGTGTGTGTGTGCTCAGCCAATTCAGTCGTGTCCGATTCTTTGCAACCCCATGGACTATAGCCCTCCAGGCTCCTCAGTCCACAGAATTCTCCAGGCAAGAATAGTATAGTGGGTTGCCATGTCCTTCTCCAGGAGATCTTCCCAACCCAGGGATCAAACCTATGTCTCCTATATTGTCAGGAAGATTCTGTAACACTAGCGCCACCTGGGAAGCAAGAAATGAAGGAGTTTATGTAAGGGATATGAAGAGTGCTTGCCCTAGGCAGGTCAAGCTGTTGAAACAGAACACCATAGACCAGTAAACAACAGATACATACATCTTACAGTTTTGAAGACTGGGAAATTCGAGGTCAGGGTGCACCATAGTCAGGTTCTCCTGAGGGCCCTCATCCTGGTTCACTGACAGCCAGGTTCTTGCTCTGTCTCGCAGGACAGAGGGCGAGCCAGCTCTGGTCCCTTCATCTCCTTTTAAGAACACGGATCCCATCACAGGAGCTCCGCCCTCATGACCTCATCCAAACCTAATTACTTCCAAAGCAGAGGCCCCACCTCCAAATGCCATCACAGTGAGGGTTAAGGCTTCGACAGATGAAGTTGGGGGGAGGGAAGGGACACAAGGACTCAGTCCATATTAGTGGTGCTTGCGGCCACTTCCTGGCTCTAGTTTAATTTCTAGAACAAGCCTGTAAGCTAGAAGCCACTGGGCTCACGTAGAGAAGTAGAAATCAAGGCATGGCAGGGAGGAAGTGACCTCTCACTGGAGTTGCCTGGCTGCCCTCCTGGAATAGAGGAAAGTGCTCTGGCCATGATTAAACTCATGATTAAAGCCCTGGGTTCCATCTCCTCATCTGTAGAAAATGGCGCTTGTGTGGGACCAGTAGCTTTCCAGCTCCTCGACTTCACAATTCCTGGTTCCAGTGAAATCCTTCTCAGACACCCAAGGTGTAAAATGGTTAAAAGTGGCACTGAGCCCATGAAAGTGGTCGGGGGACCCCAAGTCCTGGATGCTGAACCCTCACCTTCCCACCAGGAGTGGTCGGTGGGGCATCTGGTGCACTGATTGCTCTCTCTTCTAATGGATCTGATTCTATGCTCAGTAAATGGTATCAGAAGAAGTTCTGGAAAGAGTTCAGTCTGCATTTTCAAACAAGCAGGAGGGAAAGTTGACAAAGGGCACATCAGCTGTCATTATTCTGGAATGCTGGCAGAGCCGTCGTCTTTGCCCAAAAAGGGTTTGAGAAGAGAACATTGCACGCTAACTTTGTTTCTTTTTTTTTATGCTCTCCGCATTTAGCTTATCGTCGGGGCATTTAGTTGCCAGTGAGAAGCCTGCTGTTTACAAATTGGCTGTGTGGTTTGAGCCCATGTGATGAGAAATGTTTTAGAAGGTTACCTGCCATCTGCAGTCATTCACTTTGTAAAATGATTTCACTGTCATCATAACTGAAGGACAATCTCAGAAATGGATTTTTTTTTCCCCAAAGGAAACTCTAGGAGAGGACAGAACCCCAGAGTAACAAATTACTCCTAAAGAAGTTATTGGAGAAGGAAATGGCAACCCACTCTAGTATTCTTGATTGGGAAATCCCATGGACAGAGGAACCTGGCAGGCTACAGTCCATGGGATAGCAAAATAGTCAGATGTGACATAGCAGCTAAACAACAATGAAGTTACAGCAGTTGTTCTCAACCAGGGGTGATTTTGACTCCCAGGGAACGTCTGGCAATGTGTGGAGACATTTTTAATTGTCACAATGTCTCAGCTGGGGTGAGAGATGCTATTGGCGTCTTCTGGATAGAGGCCACTGATGCGGCTAAACATGGTACAATGTGCAGGACAGCCCCACAACAAAAAAGTATCCAGCCCCAAATGAAAACGTTGCCAAGACTGATTAGTTCAGTTCAGTTCGTTTCAGTCGCTCAGTCATGTCTGACTCTTTGCGACCCCATGAATCGCAGCATGCCATGCCTCCCTGTCCATCACCAACTCCCGGAGTTTACCCAAACTCATGTCCATAGCATCGGTGATGCCATCCAGCCATCTCATCCTCTGTCGTCCCCTTCTCCTCCTGCCCCCAATGCCTCCCAGCATCAGGGTCTTTTCCAATGAGTCAGCTCTTCTCATGAGTGGCCAAAGTACTGGAGTTTAAGCTTCAGCATCAGTCCTTCCAATGAACACCCAGGACTTATCTCCCTTAGGACGGACTGGTTGCATCTCCTTGTAGTCCAAGGGTCTTCTCCAACACCACAGTTCAACAGCATCAATTCTTCAGCATTCAGCTTTCTTCACAGTACAACTCTCACATCCATAAATGACCACAGGAAAAACCATAGCCTTGACTAGACGGATCTTTGTTGGCAAAGTAATGTCTCTGCTTTTGAATATGCTATCTAGATTGGTCATAACTTTCCTTCCAAGGAGGAGACGTCTTTTAATTTCATGGCTGCAATCACCATCTGCAGTGATTTTGGAGCCCCCAAAAATAAAGTCTGACATTGTTTCCACTGTTTCCCCATCTATTTGCCATGAAGTGATGGGACCAGATGCCATGATCTTTGTTTTGTGAATGTTGAGCTTTAAGCCAACTTTTTCACTCTTCTCTTTCACTTTCATCAAGAGGCTTTTTAGGTCCTCTTCATTTTCTGCCAAAAGAGTGGTGTCATCTGCATATCTGAGGTTATTGATATTTCTCCCGGAAATCTTGATTCTAGCTTGTGTTTCTTCCAGTCCAGCGTTTCTCATGATGTACTCTGCATATAAGTTAAATAAGCAGGGTGACAATATACAGCCTTGATGAACTCCTTTTCCTATTTGGAACCAGTCTGTTGTTCCATGTCCAGTTCTAACTGTTGCTTCCTGACCTGCATATAGGTTTCTCAAGAGGCAGGTCAGGTGGTCTTGTATTCCCATCTCTTTCAGAATTTCCCACAGTTTACTGTGATCCACACAGTCAAAGGCTTTGGCATAGTCAATAAAGCAGAAATAGATGTTTTTCTGGAACTCTTGCTTTTTCGATGATCCAGCGGATGTTGGCAATTTGATCTCTGGTTCCCCTGCCTTTCCTAAAACCAGCTTGAACATCTGGAAGTTCACAGTTCATGTATTGCTGAAGCCTGGCTTGGAAAATTTTGAGCATTACTTTACTAGTGTGTGAGATGAGTGCAATTGTGCAGTAGTTTGAGCATTCTTTGGCATTGCCTTTCTTTGGGATTGGAATGAAAACACTTTTTCGAGTCCTGTGGCCACTGTTGAGTTTTCCAAATTTGCTGGCATATCGAGTGCAGCACTTTCACAGCATTATCTTTCAGGATCTGAAATAGCTCAACTGGAATTCCATCACCTCCACTAGCTTTGTTCATAGTGTTGCTTTCTAAGGCCCACTTGACTTCACGTTCCAGGATGTCTGGCTCTAGGTGAGTGATCACAGCATCATGATTATCTGGGTCGTGAAGATCTTTTAAATGGCAATCCACTCCAGCACTCTTGCCTGGAAAATCCCATGGATGGAGGAGCCTGATAGGCTACAGTCCATGGGGTTGCAAAGAGTCAGACATGACTGAGTGACTTCACTTTCCTTACTTTCTTTTCTGTGTATTCTTGCCACCTCTTTTTAATATCTTCTGCTTCTGTTATGTCCATACCATTTCTGTCCTTTGTTGAGCCCATCTTTGCATGAAATGTTCTCTTGGTATCTCTAATTTTCTTGAAGAGATCTCTAGTCTTTCCCATTTTGTTGTTTTCCTCTATTTCTTTGCATTGATTGCTGAGGAAGGCTTTCTTATCTCTCCTTACTATTCTTTGGAACTCTGCATTCAGATGCTTATATCTTTCCTTTTCTCCTTTGCTTTTTGCTTCTCTTCTTTTCATAGCTATCTGTAAGGCCTCCTCAGACAGCCATTTTGCTTCTTTGCATTTCTTTTCCATGGGGATGGTCTTGATCCCTGTCTCCTGTACAATGTCATGAACCTCCGTCCATAGTTCATCAGGCACTCTATCAGATCTAGTCCCTTAAATCTATTTCTCACTTCCACTGTATAGTCATAAGGGATTTGATTTAAGTCATACCTGAATGGTCTAGTGGTTTTCCCTACTTTCTTCAATTTAAGTCTGAATTTGGCAATAAGGAGTTCATGATCTGAGCCACAGTCAGCTCCGGTCTTGTTTTTGCTGACTGTATAGAGCTTCTCCATCTTTGGCTGCAAAGAATATAATCAATCTGATTTCAGTGTTGACCATCTGGTGATGTCCATGTATAGAGTCTTCTCTTGTGTTGTTGGAAGAGGGTGTTTACTATGACCAGTGCGTTCTCTTGCCAAAACTCTATTAGCCTTTGCCCTGCTTCATTCCGTACTCCGAGGCCAAATTTGCCTGTTACTCCAGGTGTTTCTTGACTTTCTACTTTTGCATTCCAGTCCCCTATAATGAAAAAGACATCTTTTTTGGGTGTTAGTTCTAAAAGGTCTTGTAGGTCTTCATAGAACCGTTCAACTTCAGCTTCTTCAGCATTACTGGTTGGGCCATAGGCTTGGATTACAGTGATATTAAATGGTTTGCCTTGGAAATGAACAGAGATCATTCTGTTGTCTTTGAGATTGCATCCAAGTACTGCATTTCAGACTCTTTTGTTGGCCATGATGGCTACTCCATTTCTTCTAAGGGATTCCTGCCCACAGTAGTAGATATAATGGTCATCTGAGTTAAATTCACCCATTCCAGTCCATTTTAGTTTGCTGATTCCTAGAATGTTGACATTCACTCTTGCCATCTCCTGTTTGACCACTTCCATTTGCCTTGATTCATGGACCTAACATTCCAGTCCTATGCAATATTGCTCTTTATAGCATTGGACCTTGCTTCTATCAGCAGTCACATCCACAACTGGGTATTGTTTTTGCTTTGGCTCCATCCCTTCATTCTTTCTGGAGTTATTACTCCACTAATCTCCAGTAGCATATTGGGCATTTACCGACCTGGGGAGTTCCTCTTTCAGTATCCTATCATTTTGCTTTTTCATGGGGTTCTAAAGGGAAGAATACTGAAGTGGTTTGCCATTCCCTTCTCCAGTGGACCACATTCTCTCAGACCGCTCCACCATGACCCGTCTGTCTTGGGTAGCCCCACACAGCATGGCTTAGTTTCATTGGGTTAGACAAGGCTGTGGTCCGTGTGATCAGATGCGCTAGTTTTCTGTGATTATGGTTTCAGTGTGTCTGTCCTCTGATGCCCTCTCACAACACCTACCGTCTTACTTGGATTTCTCTTACCTTGGACATGAGGTATCTCTTCACGGCTGCTCCAGCAAAGCGCAGCCACTACTCCTTACCTTGGATGAGGTCGCCCCTCCTGACCTTAAATGTGGAGTAGCTCTTCTTGCCCTCCTGCACCCGCACAGCTGCCCTTCCTCGGACGTGGGGTAGCTCCTCTCGGCCGCGGCCCTTGACCTCGAACGTGGGGTAGCTTTTCTCGGCCACCCCCGCTGACCAGCTCCTCTCAGCCACTCCTGCGCTGTCGCAGCCTGGCGCTCTCGGTTGCCACCCCTGACCTTGGTCGTGGGGTAGTTCCTCTCGGCCACACTTCTGCCAAGACTGATTAGTAGTTTATTTAAAAGAAGTTTATTTTAAAATAGTTTATTTAAAAGTAGTTTATTTAAAAGAATTCCTAAAAATCAATCAAAATCTTTAGAAAGCAAAAAATTTTTTTATTATGATTCAGACTTTTACTTGTATTTCCAATATCTTGGCTAGTGATTTAAAACAAAGCAAGCAAAAAAGGTTTCATGTACCTACCAACAATATATGAGGGTTCCAATTTCTCTACATCCTCACATTGGTAGGATTTCTCACATCCTCACATCCTCCTTTCCTTTTTTCAACCTTTTAATTATAACCATCCTAGTGGACATAAAGTAGTGTCTCATTGTGGTTTTGATTTGCCTTTCTCTAATGACAAAAGAAGTTGAACACCTTTTCATGTGCTTGTTGGCCATTTGTGTATATTCTTTGACAGAGAGTCTATTCAAGTCCCTTGCCCATTTTTAAATTAGAATTTGTCTTTCTGTAGTTGAGTTGTAGGAATTCTTTATATATTTATGATACTAGAACCTTATGAGATATATGACTGGCAAGTGTTTCTCTCATTCTGTGGGTTGTCCTTTCACTTTCTTGATAGTATCCTTTGATGCACAAATGTCTAATTTTTATGAAGCCCAATTTGCCTAATTTTCCTTTTGTTGCTTTTACTTTTAGTACCATATCTAAATTGTCTGATCCAGGTCACAAAGAATTATTCTTAACCTTCTAAGAGTTTCTCATTTTAGCACTTACAAGTGCCTTTGATCCATTTTGAGTTAATTTATATGTATGGTGTGAAATAAAGTTCCAACTTTATTCTTTTGCATGTGGAAATCCAGTTGTCCAAGCACCACTTGCTGAAGAGACTATCCTTTTCCTAATGAAATGGTCTTGATGTCCTTGTTGAAATTCAATTGACTGTAGAATATGGGTCATTTCTGGACTCTATTACATATTTCATGTGCCTATTAATCTTATGCCAATACCAGACCGTTTTGATTACTGTATCTTTGTAATAGTTTTGAGATTGCTCAGTTCAGTTCAGTTCAGTCACTCAGTCATGTCCAACTATTTGCAAACCCATGGACTGCAGCATGTCAGGCTTCCCTGTTCATCACCAACTCCCAGAATTTACTCAAACTCATGTCCATTGAGTCGGTGATGTGATCCAACCAACTCATCCTCTGTCATCTCCTTCTCCTCCTGCCTTCAGTTGTTCCCAGAATCAAGGTTTTTTCCAGTGAGTCAGTTCTTCACATCAGGTGACCAAAGTATTGGAGTTTCATCTTCAGCATCAGTCCTTCCAATGAATATTCAGGACTGATTTCCTTTAGGATGGACTGATTGTTTCTCCTTTCTGTCCAAGCTGTCTAAAGGACTCTCAAGAGTCTTCTCCAACACCACAGTTCAAAAGTATCAGTTCTTTGGTGCTCAGCTTTATTTATAGTCCAACTCTCACATCCATACATGACCACTGTAAAAACCATAGCTTTGACTAGACGGACCTTTGTCAGCAAAGTAACATCTCTGTTTTTTAATATACTGTCTAGGTTGGTCATAGCTTTTCTTCCAGGGAGCAAGCATCTTTTAATTTCATGGCTGCAGTCACCATTTGCAGTGATTTTGGAGCCCAAAAAAATAAAGTCTGACACTGATTCCATTGTTTCTCCATCTATTTGCCATGAAGTGATGGGACAAGAGGCCATGATCTTCGTTTTCTGAATGTTGAGCTTTAAGCCAACTTTTTCACTCTCCTCTTTCACTTTCATCAAGAGACTTTTTAGTTCCTCTTCACTTTCTGCCATAAGAGTGGTGTCATCTGCATATCTGAGGTTATTGATATTTCTCCCGGAAATCTTGATTCCAGCTTGTGCTTCATCCAGCCCAGCATTTCTTATGATGTACTCTGCATATAAGTTAAATAAGCAAGTGACAATATACAGCCTTGATGTGCTCCTTTCCCTGTTTGGAACCAGCCTATTGTTCCATGTCCAGTTCTAACTGTTGCTCCTTGACCTACATACAGATTTCTCAGGAGGCAGGTCAGTTGGTCCCATCTCTTTGTGAATTTTCCACATTTTGTTGTGATCCACATAGTCAAAGGCTTTGGCATGGTCAATAAAGCAAAAGTAGATGTTTTTCTGGAACTCTCTTGCTTTTTTGATGATCCAGCAGATGTTGGCAATTTGACCTCTGGTTCCTCTGCCTTTTCTAAATCCAGCTTGATCATCTGGAAGTTCACGGTTCATGTACTGTTGAAGCCTGGCTTGGAGAATTTTGAGCATTACTTTACTAGTGTGTGAGATGAGTGCAATTGTGTGGTAGTTTGAGCATTCTTTGGCATTACCTTTCTTTGGGATTGGAATGAAAACTGACTTTTTCCAGTCCTGTGGCCACTGCTGAGTTTTCCAGATTTGCTGGCATACTGAGTACAGCACTTCACAACATCATCTTTTAAGATTTGAAACAGCTCAACTGGAATTCCATCACCTCCACTAGCTTTGTTCGTAGATATGCTTCCTAAGGCCCACTTGACTTCACATTCTAGGATGTCTGGCTCTAGGTGATTGATCACACCATCGTGATTATCTGGGTTGTGAAGATCTTTTTTGTACAGTTCTTCTGTGTATTCCTGCCACCTCTTCTTAATATCTTGTGCTTCTGTTAGGTCCCTACCATTTCTGTCCTTTATTGTGCCCATCTTTGCATGAAATGTTCCCTTGGTATCTCTAATTATCTGGAAGAGATCTCTAGCCTTTCCCGTGCTATTGCATTCCTCTATTTCTTTGCATTGATCACTGAGGAAGGCTTTCTTTTCTCTCCTTGCTATTCTTTGGAACTCTGCATTCAAATGGGTATATCTTTCCTTTTCTCCTTTGCTTTTCACTTCTCTTATTTTCATGGCTATTTGTAAGGCCTCCTCAGACAACCATTTTGCCTTTTTACATTTCTTTTTCTTGGGGATGGTCTTGATCACTGTCTCCTGTACAATGTCACAAACCTCCATCCTTGAATCTACCCAAACTGAGATTGCTACCCAGTGTTTTTCACATTTCCTAAAGCTTAATGGAAGATTTAAAAGATACTACTACTTTTTTTTTTAATATTACATAGAATAGCATAGGTACATGATTCCTTTAAAGTTCTTAAATTCAAAAACTCTGAAGATGGAAACTTCTAGATTATTAATTTGAGGCTAAGACCTGACATGATCAAAACTCACTTGGCAGTGAACACAATCTGAACTCACATGGATCTATAGATTCTATTAGATCTATGAAAATATAGATTTCAGAATATAGAGTTTATAGAATATAAAAATCTATGTTTTAAATAAATTTCATATACTATTTATATTTTATCTAGATTTTATATTCACATATCAAGTTGCAAAAAGATTTATGTGTTTGATTATGGGATACTGCCCCATGCCTCTCTGGTGGTCTTATTTAATGCATAACATATGATCTGTGTTGCTTTTACAAAATCTGAAACATCCTCGGTTCCAAAACATATAACTCCCAAAGTTTTGGGAACAGAATGGTGGACCCATGCCATTCTATTAGGGCAACACTGTTTATCTCATGATGCTCAAAACTCTGATGATTTTCTAACTTTGGGTAGAAAAACACAAGGAGAAACAAATAACCACGACGTGTTTTCTGTACTAACATTGATGGCACAAATGATCTGTGTTAGTCAATATTTACGTGTGCTATCTCATTTTAAATCTTTCAGAACACAGGTTCTGACAGTTCACTTTTGTTCAGTCACTCAGTCATGCCTGACTCTTGGTGACCCCATGGACTGCAGCATGCCAGGCTTCCCTGTCCATCACCAACTCCCAGAGCTTACTCAAACTCATGTCCATCGAGTTGGTGATGCCATCCAATAATCTCATCCTCTGTCTGTGGGGAAACATTATGAAGTGACCCTTATTAGTCAAAAGTTGGGAGTGGTTTTTCTGACCTCTTTTAATATATCAAGACAAACTGAAAAGGAAAACGCTTTCACAAATTTGATGTCCTGCTTAGCTTCCATGGATAGGAAACCAAAATCAAATTTTCCTCCTGATGTCTGGTCTGGCTCCTGTGTGGGGACTGTTCCTCTCCTGTTTACAGTCTGTTCTGCCTCATCATTCCTGAAAGGCAGCAGACCTGCCCAGATTCCCCTTCACCTCATCATGGACTGTTGGTGATTTCTAGATGATTCTCCTTCTTCAGATTAGTTTACACAGTCTGGAATTTTGCACCTTTATGAGTTCTTTTAACTTAAACATTGCCCTTCTGGAACATCCTCTTTTTTTATATAAGTAATTTATTTTTCTAAGATTTTTTTGATGTGGACTATTTTTAAGTCTTTATTGAATTTGTTACAATGTTTCATGTTTTTTGTTTTGATTTTCTGGCCATGAGACATTTGGGAATCCCCAACCAGGGATTGAACTCTCACTCACTGTGTTGGAAGGTGAAGTCCCAACCACTGGACCACAAGGGAAGTCTCTTCTGGAGCATTCTTTAAAATGAAAGTGCCCCAGCCAATCAAAAGGCCTCTGGTACCTCCAATTCTATAGCCCATTATTCAAGTGTTATTTTACTTAACTATGTAATTTCCCTATATAGTTGTGAGGAGATATTTTTATCCTTGTTTTACCTGCCTAAGAAATGCAACTCACAGGTGTTAAATAGTGTAACCAGTGCCACCAAGGTAGAAACAGGAGGGCCATCATAATTTTTTCCTCTACGGTGTGTTAACTTCCTCAATAGAACCATGTCGATCACACGGCAAATAAGACATTAGCTTTGGCCACCATCTCCAGGAGAAAACAGAAGACCTGACACTGTCTACCCTGACTCTGTCAAGATTAGCTCTTATAATTTCCTGGATGAAGGGAAGAAGTAGTTATATAAGAGGAACTGAAGTTGGAGAAACCCAGGATAAGCAGAAGGATCAGCAGAAATGAGAGAGTGTGGGAGTAAATTATTAACATTGTGAGTCTAATGTTCTCTGAGTTCTCAGATGTTTTCACATCCAGTCCTTCTCCTAAACTTGCTTAGTAGTCAGAAGTGTTTACGGGGCATCCAACATCTGCCGTGTGCTCAGTTATGTCTAATGAAGGAGACTGGAGAAGGTGACCCACTGCCTCCAAGTCTGATTGGGGAGAAAAGGATAACATCCATAAAACAATAGTTATCAGAAAAAGCTCTAGGATTCAGAGGCAAAATAGGTCAGGCAGGGCTTAGATGCTCATGGAAATTTCTGTGGAGGGAGAGAGTTTTCAGTTGGATCTTGAAAGGTAATATATGAAAAGTCAAGCTGCAAGGCAGAAGTGAACTGGCATGGTTATGGGCTAGTGAACTCATCCTCTAGAGAGGGTGACTGAGTGTGTGGGTGTGAGCACATGTGTGTGCGTGCAGGGGACAGCCATCAAAGACAACACTGACCAGGTTTGGTTACACCATTCTCCTGGGTGTTTTTTTGAAAACCAGTCAAGGATTTTGATCTTGAAGTAAGAGAACCTGGGGAGCCACTGTGGGTACAAAGAAGGTAGGTGACATGGTGGGATAGGTGACATTCTTCTCCTATGAAGAAATGGGGTGGGGTAAACAAAAGATAGCATTCTGCTTTGAGTGTGAAGTGGAATGGTGGTGCCAAGGACTGATGCTGGGAGGAGGAATACCTTCTGGAAGACCATCAGTTTTGACCATATTCCACCTGAAATCATGGTGCATGAGTGAAACTGTGAAAAACTGCTATTCAATGTGAATATGGTAGACTCTAGCCATACGTGGTGCGTTAAAGTTAAAATTCACTGACATTGTTGTTCAGTCACTCAGTCATGCCTGATTCTTTGCAACCCCATGAACAGAAGCATGCCAGGCTCTGCTGTCCTTCACCATCTCCCAGAGTTTGCTCAAACTCATATCCATGGAGTCAATGGACCAACCATCCATGGAGTCCATGGAGTCAACCATCTGCCCATATTGTTCTCTCTCATCCCCTATAACATTAAAAACTTAGTTCCTATAAAATCATATATAACATTTTCCCCATGTGGTTCCACTGTAAATCCCATTTCATCCATCCCCTCTCCCTTAGGTTTCTCAATGCCCTGGAGATACCCCATACCAGTCAAAAATGCCATGTGGCTCACTGGTAAAGAATCTGCCTGCCAGTGCAGGAGACAAGAGTTCAGTCCTTGATCTGGAAAGATCTTCTGGAAAAGGAAATGGCAACCCACTCCAGTATTCTTGCAGCTGCAAAAACAATCCCATCAAAATAAAAATTAAAGAAATAAAATAAAAACTTATCTCCTCATTCAAGCTCACCACATTTCAAGCCCTCACTAGTGACATATAGCTAATGGCTACAATATTGGACAGTTGCTACCATATTGGACAGCCATATGCCAGTATCAGTAGCCATATTCACATAGCTAATGGCACCATACAGAAAAATTTACATCATCTTGGGATGTTCAGTTGCACTAGATCTAGAAATCAGTAGCAAATATCAGCATTTTGGTGATGAAGTAGCTCCTGGGATAGAAATGGGTACTGGTGATGCTAAGTCAAGGGTCATCTCTCAAGGAGGAGACTATGGGGGTGAATTTTAGGACATGCATGAACTTTAGGGGAAAAGGCATAAGGAGAGCAAACAAAAATTTCCCTGAAGTTTTGAAAAAGTGGGAGACACAGCATAGCATAAGTCCTGCAACAGAACAGGAAGAAAATGTCAGTTAGGAGGGAGTAGAGCCAATATCAATTGCTGATGTCAAGGAGAAAGAGAACCAGAAAAGAAATTGTGTTTAGCAATCTGAGATCATTGGTGACCTATCAGACTTGATGCTGATCTCTGAGACTGTGATAGGAGTTTGGGACTAGGAACAGTTTCAGGAGAGTGGTGGGACCAGGGCTTGGTTCAGAGGATGGAGGTGGGGGAGGAAATGGAGGTGGGGAGTAGAGCCAGACAGTAAGAGAAGCAAAAGAAAGAGAGGGAATTGTCACCACCCAGGGCAACCCAGTCAAGTATTCTTTCTTTTTCCAAGAAAGGAAGCAAAAAGATGAGAGACTCTCCAAGGATTGTTTGAGAGGATTAGAAGAAGAAGATACCTGTGAAAACCAGGTGGACGCCTTTATGGTTGGGATGGAATGAGAAAGGGGTTGCTGGGAGAGGGTTTAGACTGTCAGGGGGCGGATGGGGGATCAGGAGAGTTATGGGTGGGCTTGTGGCCATTGTCCTCTGAGATTGGAAGACTTGTGTGAAGCCAGGGAATGCCTCTGCTTGGTCTGCTGGCTCTCCTGTCTTCCCCACTTCCCTTCCACTGGATTATTCCTTTGCTGCTGCTGCTGCTGCTAAGTCGCTTCAGTCGTGTCTGACTCTGTGCGACCCCATAGACAGCAGCCCACCAGGCTCCCCATCCCTGGGATTCTCCAGGCAAGAACACTGGAGTGGGTTGCCATTTTCTTCTCCAATGCATGAAAGTGAAAAGTGAAAGTGAAGTCGCTCAGTTGTGTCTGACTCTTAGCGACCCCATGGATTGTAGCCCACCAGGCTCCTCCATCCATGGGATTTTCCAGGCCAGAGTACTGGAGTGGGGTGCCATTGCCTTCTCCGGGATTATTCCTTTAGACCGATTTAATTCTGATTTTTTCTAATGCATTAGACCTTAACACTTATGCATAGTTTGACTCCCTAGCTCTCTAGATTTCTCTAAAACTGTTGCAACTCTACATGCACACTTATTATTTGTCTGTGTCAGTGTCATCTGTCTTACTTATTTATTTACTTTTTAGCCACCCCATGTGGCATAGGAGTTCCCTGACCAGGGATCGAAATTGCAGCCCTTCACATTGAAAGGCAGAGTCTTAACCACTGGCCCACCAGGGAAGTCCTAGCATCACCTGTTTTAGATTGTAAGGACAAGGACAGGGTCTGTTTAACTCTTGTTATACAGGGTTCATCACACTACTGTGAACAGAGAGGCAATTAATTCAATACCATTTAATTATAAAGTCAGTAATTACATTTAAATTTGAAGAGCTGCTTTTTAAAAATAGATGAATACAGTTAATTAGGTATGCATGCATGCATACATATGTGTTGACAACTCTATTGACCAGATAAAGATTATTTGTCCTCCTTGCCTTTAGGGTAAAGAGTTGTTAGAGACTGATTTAATTTTGGATTTTAGTTTATTGTGCACTGATGCTGAATGCTTTGTGGACATTATTGATTGACTCCTTGCAAACACGTGGAGCAATAGGTATTCTGAGTCTCATTTCAGAGACGAGGAAATTGTGGCAGAGGCTGGTTCTGTAATTTGCCCGGCGTCACACCACTAAGTACAAGTGGCAGAGTAGGAATTGGAACCTGGTTCTCCCTGGTGCCCAGTCTCGTGCCCTTAACATCCTCTGTGTTCTCAGGCCAACGCACTAAAGCGATGGGTCTATTCCTGCTATCGTGACCGAGTTTGCCACAGCTGTGGTCATGCCCACATAAGGATGTGTTTGTTCTCTAGAGCCATAATTCTCCTCTCATTACTGAGAGGCAGAAAAATGGTTATGGGGAAATAACAAAAATAACACCTCCTGGTGTCAACCCAGCCTCCACGGAGGACAGAATGCTTAGCAACTTTCAAAGTATCCAAGACAAAACTTGACCTTTCCATATCTTCTCCATTTAGAATTAAATTTGTCTTTAATGAATACGGTTTGGATAAATCAAGACATCCTGTTTTAGCTATGTAACTGGGAAGGTAATATTTTCAATCTGATTTAAAATTTTTCTTTTGCCAAATTCCACAGGGCAAGGAGGGGGAATGTTAAAGTTAAGGATAAAAAGAAACTTCTCGGGAAGTGCACTGATACAAACCATATCTGTGGTCATTGTAAATATCTTTCCAAACTGAAGTCCAGGGTTCCCATGGTAACCGCTTTTCCCCTAACTGGCTTGCATCAAGTATTTTTTGTCTAGAAGCCAGTGGAGCAGGACCCAGCTGTGTGGCAAAGTTCAGGTGTCAACAGCAGATGGATCTCCTGGGACAAACACCAGACAGGAAAATATTTTGTGCACCCAGCCACCACCTTCCCACACTCTTGCGCTTTGCTACTGTGCTGACCAAGTGCCCAGAGCTCCCCAGGGGTGGCCATCCTGGCCATCAAAGTCAAACCATCAGCTATATCCAACTGTGACTTTTCTCTTTCTCTAGTGAGCATTGGACAGAAATTAGAGCCACATGCTTTGATCTACCAATGTTGCGTCCATCAGTGATCTTGAGCAATCGTGTTTCATAAGGGTCGGAACATGGATTCGATAATCCAGGCCAATTGCCAGCTGGAAAAATTGTGTCTTGCCTTCCTATGACTCACTCCAGCCTCCAGATGGAAGTGATTTCCCAAGGTCACTGCAAAGCCGAGTTCAAAGGTGTCTTATGTGGAGAACGTACGGCATGACAGTACAAGGGAAATTGTACTGAGGGTCAGGAACGTCTTTCCTGTTCTTGCTCTTGACCTTGGCAGATCTGAGAACTTCCGCCCAATCATGGGAGCATCATAGGGACAGCGAATGACTTTCCTCTTCCCCACGCCCTTCTCACCACCCCGCCCTACGCCCTTTCTTCTATATTTTAGGCGGAATGAAGGGACCGAGGAAGAAATGTGCCTTCTTTCACCAAATCATTTCCATTTCTTAAAATAAATCCTTGTTTTCCTCCTTTGGGAAGCCACCCCAGGACTAGGATCTCAAAATATCTTGTATTTACTTTATGTGAGAAACATATTGAGAGCCTACTAGGTGGCAGATACAAGCAGACCCTGACTTCAAGGTCGAAACCAACATAAAACTGAGCCTATTAAAGGGCTGTCGTTATTATGTAGGCACTGTTAGAAGAGGTTGCTTTTCCAGTTTCGGATATGTGTGTGTGAGTGTGTGTGTGTGTGTATGTGTGTTAGTTGCTCAGTCATGTCCAACTCTTTGAAACCCCACCAACTATACCCCATCATGCTCCTCTGTCCATGGAATTCTCCAGGTAAGAATACTTGAGTGGATAGCCATTCCCTTCTCCAGGGGATCTTCCTGACCCAGGATCTTCTGCATTACAGGTAGATTCTTTACCGTCTGAGCCACCAAGGAAGCCCAATCTGGGGAGCAGGGCAGAGTGTCAAAAGTCTTCTTAAAAGAAGATTGGTGTGATCTTCATATAATTAGCATTCACATTTCATGATTAGGACATAGGGTTA
This sequence comes from Bos indicus x Bos taurus, assembly GCF_003369695.1. Taxonomy (NCBI): domain Eukaryota; kingdom Metazoa; phylum Chordata; class Mammalia; order Artiodactyla; family Bovidae; genus Bos; species Bos indicus x Bos taurus. The sequence continues at coordinate 73,999,587 of NC_040083.1, read as the reverse complement.
AATACACACACCAACATGCAAGTCTGTCTTGATGTCCCCTTGTTGTTCAGTCATTAGGTTGTGTCCAACTCCTTGTGACCCCATGGACTGCAGTATGCCAGGCTTCCTTGTCCTCACCATCTCCCCGAGTTTGCCCAAGTTCATGTCCACTGCATTGGTGATTCCATCCAGCCATCTCATCCTCTGACGCCGTCTTCTCCTTCTGCCCTCAGTGTCTCCTTAGATCACAAAAATCTTCAATATGAAAACTTGGTCTTTCTTATTATAGGTAAAATATCTGACTTACCTAGAATAGAGCTGAGAAACCAATGAGGGTCATCGTGGCCCTGACTTTGCCTCCAAAACTGAGGGAACAGATTGGAGAATCTACAGGCTGTGTATGTGAATTGGGCGGCCTGTGCAGCTGAGTATACAGTGTCCAGTGGGAAATGGATTGATAAGCCCCAAAGCTATAGAGTAGCGCTAGTGGTAAAGAACCTGCCTGCCAATGCAGGAATCATAAGATCGAAACATAACATTCAATCCCTGGTGGGGAGGACACTCCAGAGGAGGGCATGGCAACCCACTCCAGTTTTCTTGCCTGGAGAATCCCATGAACAGAGGAGCCTGGTGGGCTACAGTCCATAGGGTCACACAGAGTCAGACACCACAGAAGCTACTTAGCATGCATGCATGCACTACGCTACTTTTATTATTTTCAACCACTTCTTTTACTTTCTACCATTTCTTTTTTTTTAAATCCCCTCCCTCTTGAGCCTCCCTCACCCCACCCCACCCCCGCATCTTGCCCCTTAACATCTCACAGAGCACCAGGCTGGGCTCCCTATATTAACAGCAGCTTCCCACTAGCTAACTGTTTTACACATGGTAGCGTATATATTCTACCATTTCTTTAAAAGTAATGGCACCTACATTTTAACCATAATTTCGTGCTTTGGATTACCTTGATTCAGAAGCACAACTTTTCTTTTAAATTAGAGTATACTTGCTTTACAATGTTGTGTTAGTTTCTACTGTACAGACAGCAAAGTGAATCAGCTACATGCGTGCATACATCCCCTCTTTTTTGTATTTCCTTCCCACTTAGGTTACCATGGAGCACTGAGTAGAGTTCCTTGTGCTATAACAGTAGGTTCTCATTAGTTATCTGGTTTTTTCCCTTTGGCCAATTTTATTTATTTATTAAACTTTTATTGCACTGGGGTGTAGCCGATTAATAAACAATGTCGTGATAGTTTTAGGTGAACAACAAAGAAACTCAGTTGTCCATATACTGCATACAGTCTCCCCCCAAGCCCCCTCCCATCCAGACTGCCGCATAACGTTGAACAGAGTTCCCAGTGCTATACAGTAGGTCCTTGTTTGTTATCGGCTTTAAATATAGCAGTGTGTACATGTCCATCTCAAACTACCTAACTATCCCTTCTCCCAGTCCTTCCTCCCAGCAAGTATACACTCATAGTAGTGGATATATGTCAATCCCATCTCCCAATTCATCCCACCTCCCTATCCCCCTTTGGTGTTCATATGCTTTTTCTCTATGTCTGTAACTCTATTTCAGAAGCATGACTTTTAAAGATTCACACTTGGTGCTGTATGACTCTGGGAAGGTTCGTTCTCTCCAGGCCTCACTTCTTCTTTTAATTATTTAAGCTGTATTGAAGTATAGTTGATTTATAATATTGTGTTAGTTTCAGTTGCATAGCAAAGTGATTCAGTTACACATATACATATATTTTCTCCCTTATAGATAATTACAAAATACTGAGCATATTCCCTTGTGCTATACTGTAGGTCCTTGTTGGTTATCCATTTTATATATAGTAGTGTGTATCAGTTAATCCCCAACTCCTAATTTATCCCTCCCCCTCCTTTCTCCTTTGGTAACCATGTTTATTTCTATGTCGAGTGTGCATGCTCAGTCATGTCTGACTCTTTGTGACCCCATTGACTGTGATCCATCCTCTGTCCATGGGATTATCCTAACAAGAATACCGGAGTTGGTTGCCATTTCCTCCTCCAGGGGATTTTCCTGACCCAGGGATCGAACCCAAGTCTCCTGCACTGAAGGTAGATTCTTTACCACTCAGCCACCTGCAAAGCCCATTGTTGCTATGTCTTTAGACCTCAGTTTTTCTCCAGAATGATAGAGCTGGTTTCGGTGATGTTTCTTAAGCTCTGCATTATATTCTACAGGCCTAGCCTAAAGCAGTCTTAGTAGTAGTAGTCATCGCTCAGTCGCGTCCGACTCTTCACGACCCCACGGACTATAGCCAGCCAGGCTCCTCTGTCCATGGGATTCTCCAGGCAAGAATACTGGAGTGGATTACCATTCCCTTCCTCAGAGGATCTTCCCAACGCAGGGACTGAACCTGGGTCTTCTGCACTGCAGGCAAATTCTTTACCATCTGAGCTACAGGGAAGATCCAAACAGTCTTAAACAGCTTTGAATCCCCAGATACAATGTACAGTAGTAAAGTACTGAATAAGTATTTGTTGAATTAAATTAAAAGGACTCAAGGTCCAGTTCTACTTGTGAGATGCTAAAATGAATCTTCCTGTGGAGTTCAGATATCCTGATCAGCTGTGCCATATTGTGTGTAAACAGCAGAACTAAGAGTTTGGATTTTTTCCATGTGGAGGTGACTTGGCTCTTTAAGTTAGTACAACTTTAATCTTCAGAGGTACATTCAGGCAAAGATTGGCCCAGGTTTCATGCTGTTAAACATTTAGATTTAAAAGGAAAAATGTCAATTATCCAAAACACTTAAATGTGATCTTGTAAACTTTTTTAAGTCTCCAAATTCCTTTTGGTGCCAGAAAAGTAAACTCAGTGTGAAACAGCTGTATGATTGAAAGCCTGTCCTGGTTTGTACTCAGTTACTTGGCTTAACTACACAGCCTTGAGAAACAGGAGTCTTGTGATCAGTGTAGACGGCCAACGGGAAAAACTCAAGCCAAAAAGAAAAAATGTGAATTGTCCTAATTATATGTTGTAATGCTTCCAGTAACTTAAAGATGATTCCATTTCCCTGTCCTGAATTGCCTTGTTAGAGAATAAAGTCTCAGGATAGGAATCAAAGCCAGGAAAGCGGGGAATACTGAGCCATAGAAGATGCATCTTCTCAGTTTGTGTTAGGCCACCGGGGTGGGTGTTAGAATGTGTACGTGTGTGCTTAGTTGTGTCTGACTCTTTTGCGACCCCATGGACTGTAGTCCACCAGGCTCCTCTGTCCATGGGATTCTCCGGGCAAGAATACTGGAGTGGGTCCTTCTCCAGGGGATCTTCCCAACCCAGGGCTTGAACCCGCATCTCCTGCATTGGCAGGTGGATTCTTTACCACTTGGAAAGCCCGAGTATCAAAACAGCCACTGCTGTCCTCGTTGTGGACTTCAGTCAGCTCTCTGGCCATTTACTTGAGTACCAATGGCCACTGAAGACTTCAGTGCAACTCTTACTACTTCTCCTTTTACCTGTGTCATGTCCTGCAGATTCCACACTCCAGCTGAAGCTAGTTTAATACAATAGAATCTTTGTGGGTCCAGAATAAATAAAACATCTTTTCATAAGGGGCTTTTGGAAAAGATTCAGGCAGATGCCTGGTGGAGGAAGTGAACTCTGTCTGCTTCATTTTTTTCTATTTACAAAGACAGGTATTTTCCAGCATGTATCTGCTAAGCCATTTACACAAACTTCATGGCTCAGTGGTAAAGAATCTGCCTGCCAATTCAGGAGACTTGGGAGACACGGGTTTGAGCCCCGGGTTGGGAAGATTCCCTGGAGGAGGAAATGGCAACTCACTCAAGTATTTTTGCCTGGAGATTCCCATGGACAGAGGAGCTTGGCAGACTGTAGTCCATGGGGCTGTAAAAAGTCAAACATAGTGTGGGCACACACGTGGGCGCACAGACACACAGAGTGTTTGAAATTCGTCTCCTAACACACCAGTGTAGTGTGAGAACAGTGTCATTGGCCCCAGGGCTCCGGACAATTTGATGGGCTTTCTGTTCAAGGATATGGGGTCAAGGAAGGTGGAAAGGGACTTTTGCAGTCTGAGCACTTAACATGCTTTGTGGGCCAGGGCCATGAGATTAGACTCTTCACAGACCAGTATCCGGGTCATTGCCACCTATGTGGCTCCTTTAAGGAGTGGGAAGAACTCAGGGTCACGAATCAGAACATTTCAGGTGAGTGAGTGCAGCTTTAGCACTCACTACTTTGGCCACGTTGCTATCTCTGCCAGGATCTGGGTTTGTTGCCTGAAAACTGGGGTTTGTTTAAAAGCTGCCCCAATTACCTCAGAATAATATCACCAGGGAGTCATGTGAGGGATAAGACTCGAGTGCCATAAAAGATTCGAGTGCATGTTGTGCCATGCACAACATAAAACAGTTGTGCTGTACAGATGTTAAGACTGTCGTGTTACATTGCCTGCAGGACATGAAGAATCCTTGTCTAAAGTGGCAGTTTGTTGGTGACAAGATTTAGGACCTTTGGTCAGTGGACGGGTGCTTGGCTGATTTGTTACTGGTCTGTGGATAGAGTAAGTGTTTAGAGATGTTTATAGCAAGATGACCGAGAAATTCTGTTAAATATGATAATAAAAATCAGGGCTTGTATTTGCTTGTCCTTTGAGGTTTCTTTCTCTTTTCTGTAACTTATTTTTCTTACATTTAACAAAAGGACTGGTATTGATATATGTTGTATTTGAAAAAAAAAAAAAAAAAAACTGGCCTCTCACAGAGATTGGAGAAACTGTAGCATGGTGGTAGTTTAGTTACTAAGTTTTGTCCAACTCTTTGCAACCCATGGACTGTAGCCCACCAGGCTCCTCTGTCCATGGAATTTTCCAGACAAGAATAGTGGAGTGGGTTGCCATTTCCTTCTCCAGGAGATCTTTCCAACCCAGAGATTAAAGCCAGGTCTCCTGCATTGCAGGCAGATTCTTTACCGACTGAGCCACCAGGATGTGTGGGGCATCAAAAATCCAGAAGACAAGTGAAAAATTAAAATGAGAGTTGCATGTTTTACCTATCCCTTGAGAGGCTGACAGGAAGTGGAAAATATCAGAGACTGCCCCAGCTGGGTGCGTCACTTCCTTCGAAGATGTCTGGTGTCTTGTCAACACAACCAGAGGACATGCTCTGATGTCCCAACCTGGGAATCTGCCCCAGTATCATCAAAAGGAATAAAGGCCCCAAGAGTAGGACTACAAGCACTTTTCCTAGGGTGGTGCCGCTGATGAAATCTGGCCATCCACAGAAGGTCATGGTCAGCTGAGCAAGGAGAGGATGCTAATTTCCATGTCCGGACCATCAGAAGTGGCTGAGTGATCTGAAAACAGCCTGCTTTCTGTTTTGGTACTGATATTTATAAATTGGTGTACAGTTGATCCTTGAACAACAGGAATCTGAACTGCATAGGTCCACCGATAGGCAGATTTTTTTTTTAAATGAATACCTCCTACAGTACTACACAATCAGAGGCTGATTGAATCTGCAGATGCCAGCTGCATATGCAGAGGGCTGACTGTGAAGTTATTCTTGGATTTTTCCACTATGAAGGCATTAATACCCTTAACCTTCATGTTGTTTGACAGTCAACTGTAACTTTAAAATATATTTTAATATCAAATAAGATAATCCTCATCTCCTTTTGGCTTTTCATACATATTTACTCTTCCAGATGAAATGTGGAATTATTTAGTTCTCTCATTTGGAAGTCTGTTAACTTGTATATTAAAATGAACAAAAGTGATATCTTTACATGATAAAGAAGCCCCATCCAGGCATGTATCACTTCATTTAAGTCAGTTAAGCTTTGTAACTTTCCCTTTGTATCTTCTATACACTTCTTATTAAATGAATCCCTGGATATTTTAGATTTTTTATTGGAATATAATTGTTTTACAATGTTATGTTAGTTTCTGCTGTATAATAACATGAATCAGCCATATGTATGCATATATCCCCTCCCTCTTAAGCCTCCCTCCCACCCACCTCCCATACTCCTCTTCTAGTTCCTTACAGAGCACTGAACTGAGATCCCTGTGCTATACAGCAGCTTCTATCTAGCTAGATATTTTACACATGATTGTGTATATATGTCAATGCTAGTCTCTCAGTTTTATTGCTACTGTGAATGAAGTCCTGACCCCCATTACATTCTGACTCTAATGATTACTGGTAGATAAGAAAGCTTTAAGGTTTTAGGTTTAACCAACCACCATCCTGCTGTCTCATTATAGGTTCCAGTAATTCTTTAGCTAATTCTTTGGAGTTTTCCAGGTCTACAAAAATCATCTGCGTTTATCAACTCTCATCCTCTTTCCAATATGTATAACTTACCCTTTTCTTTGGGTAATTGTATTGGCTATTATTTCTAGAACAATGTTAAATAAGTAAACATGTCCTGTTGAGATAACAGGCTTCCAGAACTTTCTTTCTTATCAGTAGAAACATGGAACTTTAAAGTTCTGTGTCAGCCTCCTCTTCCTCTCCATTGTTGCTCAAACACTTGCAGGTAAAAGTGAAATCTCATTCAGATGACTGTGAAAGGCAGTTTTGGGAGAAATATGCAATTGAGTGCTTTCCCTTGGCTTTGCCTTAATAATATGGGGCTAGAAGGAGAAGGTGGGATTGAAGGACTGATTTCAGTCTAATTATGAGGTGCCTACATTTTGTAACATCTTAATTAGCCTCAAGAGGGTGCTTACCTGAGTTACTGCTGGGCTCCTTATTGAGGACACAGTCAAAACAATTGTTCAATTTATATAGCTCTGCCTTTCAAGGAGATAGTATGGGTACTTCTGAAGACTTTGCTTTGCATTTTGTGCTTAATTTCAATTCAAACCCATATTCAAGGTACCCACCCCTGACAAGCAAAAGGAAGACAAAATTTATCCCTTGCTTCTATTTCCAACCCATTCAAAAATAGAAGGCAGGCAGAGTTCTCAGGAGTGAACGTTGGTTCAGCTGGGAGACTGGGCATCTGGTCTCCACTGTGACAAGGTCAGGGGAAATCACCAGAATTACCCGGGCTGGGCTCCTCTTCTGTTTCCCCTTGGTATAGAGTCTGGTTAGGCTTCAGAATTGTCAATGTTCAGAGTAAATGAAAAATCTGAGAATCAAACAAGCTTCTCTTTACTTCTGCTTGTTCCCTTACTTTATGCATTGGCACAGATACTATATACGTGTGTGTGCATACTCAGTCACTCCACTCGTGTCCAGCTATTTGTAACCACATGGACTGTAGTACTCCAGGCTCCTCTGTCCATGGGATTCTCCAGGCAAGAATACTGGAGTGGGTTGCCATTGCCTTCTCCAGGGGATCTTCCCAACCCAGGGATCAAACCTGTGTCTCCTGCTTTGGCATGTGGGTTCTTTACCGCTGAGCTACCTGGGAAGCCATGAGTAGTAGTTTCTTAAATACACATAAATGTGATCGTGTCTAGTGCAGTGGATGCTGTGCTGTGCTGTGCTGTCGGGTCCCTTCCCTCCAGGACCAAAGCGGTAGATGACACCCAATGCTGGGAGTGCTGATCTCATAGCTCACAGCTCAGTTTCACCTCTGCTGGTGGGAGCTGTCCCGTCTCTGGAAGCAGCCTGCGTACAATGACAGTCTTTGTCCTAATTCAGGGCCACTGTTCAGTGCTCTCCAGCTGCATTGGGATTGGCTTCACTCTCCAACAGGTGTGATCCCAAGGGTACATCCCATAAACTTCCCACAGGCAAACCTCCATCTTAGAGTCAACTTCCCAAGTAGAGTCTACTGCCCAGATCCTGTCCCTCAGTCTACTTCCCTGACCTATACAATCTGCTGGAATTTTTAGTGTCATTCTTTTTATGAGTGTGCCAACACCTCCCTTACAGAGGTCCTTACGTACTCAGGTGATTTTGCTTCTTGGAGACAGATCCCTAAGAGAAGGATGGCTAGTTTAAAGCGTATGTGTGCTTTCGATTTTAAAAGACATTGTCAGATAAGACTCAAGGACATCATTCCACCAACAATGGAGGAGACTTCTTGGCCATTGATGCTCTCACCTGAAGACCAAAGGGCTAGTTCAGACCTTAAGGCTTTGTTCAGACCTTCATCATTTCCCACTGCAGACCCAGTGGGAAATGAAGGAGAGTTTGGTGAGGGGAGGGCAAGACTGATGGGCTTGAGGCTTGAGTCACTGAGGTTTCCTAGTGACTCCTTCCTCTAGATAGATGAAAGGCAGAGTAGAGACCTTCAGGACCTCTTCTTCTCTGGCCCTCCAGCCTGGAGCGCTTGGGGCTGGGAAGCCCACCGGGGGCTGTGGAGCATAGCAGAGGGGCTGCTGCTGCTGGCCCAGGGCCGAAAAAGGAGGACCTTGGAGCAAAGGTGGGCAGAACAGGCATAGGAGGAACTGCCGGCAGCATACTCCCCACCCTAGACCAAAAACAGTGTTTAGCTAGCCCCCATGAGTGGATTTATGCTCCTCATGATGATACCACCCTTATGGCAGAAAGTGAAAAGGAACTCAAAAGCCTCTTGATGAAAGTGAAAGTGGAGAGTGAAAAAGTTGGCTTAAAGCTCAACATTCAGAAAACGAAGATCATGGCATCCGGTCCCACCACTTCATGGGAAATAGATGGGGAAACAGTGGAAACAGTGTCAGACTTTATTTTTCTGTGCTCCAAAACCACTACAGATGGTGACTGCAGCCATGAAATTAAAAGACACTTACTCCTTGGAAGTAAAGTTATGACCAACCTAGATAGCATATTCAAAAGCAGAGACATTACTTTGCCAACAAAGGTTCATCTAGTCAAGGCTATGGTTTTTGCTGAGGTCATGTATGGATGTGAGAGTTGGACTGTGAAGAAGGCTGAGCCCCGAAGAATTGATGCTTTTGAACTGTGGTGTTGGAGAAGACTCTTGAGAGTCCCTTGGACTGCAAAGAGATCCAACCAGTCCATTCTGAAGGAGATAGCCCTGGGATTTCTTTGGAAGGAATGATGCTAAAGCTGAAACTCCAGTACTTTCGCCACCTCATGCGAAGAGTTGACTCATTGGAAAAGACTCTGATGCTGGGAGGGATTGGGGGCAGGAGGAGAAGGGGATGACAGAGGATGAGATGGCTGGATGGCATCACTGACTCGATGGACGTGAGTCTGAGTGAAATCCGGGAGTTGGTGATGGACAGGGAGGCCTGGCGTGCTGCGATTCATGGGGTCGCAAAGAGTTGGACATGACTGAGCGACTGATCTGATCTGTCCCTAAAAAACAAGCGGGACGTGAACTGGCATGTGGCTGATATACCCAAGAGGATGGGGGAAGATTAAGATGTCATTGTTGTTGTTTAATCACTAAGTTGTGTCCAGCTGTTTGTGACTCCATGGACTATAGTCCACTCAACTCCTCTGTCCATGGGATTCTCCAGGCAAGAATACTGGAGAGGGTTGCCATTTCCTTCTCCAGAGAATCTTCCTGACCCAGGGATCAAACCCTCATCTCCTCCATTGGCAGGTGGATTCTTTACCACTGAGCCCCCAGTGAAGCTCAAGATTGAGGTGACTGTCCTTAAATTGGGAAAAATCTATTTAGAATATTTGAGCACAGATGTACCTCCTCTTATGTCTAAGATGTTGGATGTGACCAGTGCCTCCATGACCTCTACATCCTCTGCAAACTGGCCATGGTCAGTGACGGGCTGGGGTGGGAGAGCTTGGCAGGTATGTCTCTACATGGTCAGGCACCAGACATGAAGTATCTTACCGGGTTGGTCATCACTGGCGCCTCCTCTCCTCTTTTTGGTGTGTGTTGAAATGAGCTGACCCTCTATGCTACTATTGTGACACAGACTCATTATCCCTAATAAGCATTTCATAACTCCATCTATTTTTGCCAATTGTTTTAAGTCTCTCTGATTAGCTATGTGAGGCATGCTGTTATCTTAATCTTCTTAACGTCCATGTGAGAGTTTGACAAGTCAGCAGGGGATCTTGCCTTAGCTGCCAAGGATACACGATTAGGTTACAGCTCCAGTGACCCGTGCTTCAGAGCCTCCCTACCCGTCCCCCTCCTTGTCAAGGATTCCTCTCCAGAGCATACTTCTTTTAAAAGACCTCAGTTTTCTGAAGTCTGGGAAGTCATGGTGCATCCGTGAGAACAAAGCTGTTAGGAAGACCAGTATCTTGGGCTTCCAACAAATAATTTAATCTTGTGAAAATAAGTAAATAAAGAGGGGGAAAGGTGTATGTGTGAGAGAGAGAAAGAAAGACCTTAACCAACTCCAGTTGGGAGGCTATGCAACAAGCAGCCTCAAAGTTTCGGAATCAAAAGTGTGTGTATATATGGGACTTCCATGGTGGCTGCCCTGGTGGCTCAGTGGTAGAGAATCTGCCTGCCAATGCAGGAGATGCAGGTTTGATCCCTGGGTTGGGAAGATCCCTTGGAGGAGGAAATGACAACCCACTCCAGTATTCTTGCCAGGAAAACCCCATGGACAGATGAGCCTGGCAGGCAACTGTTCATGGAGTCACAAAGCGTCAGCACAACTTAGCGACTGAGCAACCATGCACATGTGTGTATGTATATTTTTTCACTTAAAAAATTTTTATTGAAGTATAATATGCCCATAGAAAAGTGCACCTAAGTATCCCTCTTGATGAATCTTTACAAAGTGAGCCCACCTGGGTATCCAGCACCCAGTTTAAGAACCAACATCACCCGGACCCAGAGGCCCCTCATACCCGCCTCCACTCAGCCCAAGTAACCACTTTCTCAACTTCTAACCCATAGATTCCTTCTGCCAGGCTTTGACCTTCACGTAGATGGAATCACACAGGATGTAGTGTCTTAGGCATTTGTGAGCTTTTTCCCTTGCAGTTGAGGCCCTTTTAGTCTCATTATGCAGGTTCATATTTTAACCTTCTGCAAGGGTTAATACAGAGTCCAGAGGGAGTAGTTAACATTGTGGCAGAGCTTGAGTGCTTCTTTTCCTCACATCATTTCAGGGTAGGAAAATAATTGAGGTTTTGGCAGCTGAGATGACTGTGGGCAGAACAGCTTATTGCTCAGTTAATTCCTTAAGTAAACCATCATCTCTGCCAACTATTGTCGTAGCCACTCTGAGGAAGGTCCGACTGCTGTCGCTCCAGCCACACTGTCTTTGTTTCTACTTTCTATTAACTTTCCCAATTTTGTGTTGAAAGAATACTGTCAGGTATCAAAGCCTCATCCTTTCATGGCCATTTCCCTGTGGTCCAGACGTGGTTCCTGATAACTAAGTTGGTTCTGGAGATAGAAGAAGAAAGCAGAGGTTGGAACTGGGCTGACAAGAGTGAGTGAGCATCTTCATTTCATAGCCATGTTCCTCCAGGTCCTCCCATTTCTTTGCAAGCAGGGTATCCATGGCTGCCTCCAAGGATCAAGTGTGGGTGCAGACGGAATAGGTCATGAAGCATCTTCTGCTAACCACGGTCTTGGGTGTTGACCCAGTCTCATGCTCCCATCCCTACACCCCAGGGGACCACTGTTCCCTGCCCAAAAGTAGCCAGGAGCTAAAGTGGTGGTTCTTTTTTTTTCACTGTGTTGGGCTGAAGGGGAAGCTCCAATACTGTGGCCACCTGATGCAAAGAGCCAACTCTTTGGAAAAGACTCTGATGCTGGGAAAGATTGAGGGCAAGAGGAGAAGAGAACAGCAGAGAATGAGATGGTTGGATGACATCACCGACTCAATAGACATGAGTTTGAGCAAACTCCGGGAGATGGTGGAGAGGCCTGGCATGCTGCAGTCCATGCGATTGCAAAGAGTTGGACACAACTGAGCAGCTGAACAGCAAACCAGGTCTTAGTCCGGCACATGGGATCTCTGCAGTGTCATGGGGGATCTTTCTCTGTGGCTCTGGGACTCTCTAGTTGTGGCTCGCAGGCTCCAGAGCACAGGCTCAGTACTTGTGGCACACCGAGTGGCTCCACAGCTTGTGGCATCTTAATTCCCCAAGCAGGGATCAAACTTACATCCACTGCATTGCACAGTGAATTCTTTAACCCCTGGACCACCAGGAAGTCCCAAAGTGTGGTTCTCATTGGTGAGCATGACCTAGAAACTTATTAAATGTGTAGATTGCTAGCCCCACCTCCAGAAATCCTGCCTCATGCAGGCTAAGGTGGGTCCTTGTGGTTCTGACACAAACAGTTGAATTGAGTCTATTAGAGACTTGCTCAGAGAAGGCAATGGCACCCCACTCCAGTACTCTTGCCTGTAAAATCCCATGGATGGAGGAGCCTGGTGGGCTGCAGTCCATGGGGTCCCTAAGAGTCCGACACGACTGAGCGACTTCACTTTCACTTTTCACTTTCATGCACTGGAGAAGGAAATGGCAACCCACTCCAGTGTTCTTGCCTGGAGAATCCCAGGGATGGCAGAGCCTGGTGGGCTGCCGTCTATGGGGTCGCACAGAATCGGACACGACTGAAGCAAACTTTTATTGTACTGGGGTGTAGCCGATTAGTAAACAATGTTGTGATAGTTTTAGGTGAACAACAAAGAAACTCAGTTGTCCATATACTGCATACAGTCTCCCCCCAAGCCCCCTCCCATCCAGACTGCCGCATAACGTTGAGCGGAGTTCCCAGTGCTATACAGTAGGTCCTTGTTTGTTATCGGCTTTAAATATAGCAGTGTGTACATGTCCATCTCAAACTACCTAACTATCCCTTCTCCCAGTCCTTCCTCCCAGCAAGTATACACTCATAGTAGTGGATATATGTCAATCCCATCTCCCAATTCATCCCACCTCCCTATCCCCCTTTGGTGTTCATATGCTTTTTCTCTATGTCTGTAACTCTATTTCAGAAGCATGACTTTTAAAGATTCACACTTGGTGCTGTATGACTCTGGGAAGGTTCGTTCTCTCCAGGCCTCACTTCTTCTTTTAATTATTTAAGCTGTATTGAAGTATAGTTGATTTATAATATTGTGTTAGTTTCAGTTGCATAGCAAAGTGACACTTTCACTTTTCACTTTCATGCATTGGAGAAGGAATGGCAACCCACTCCAGTATTCTTGCCTGGAGAATCCCAGGGACAGGGGAGCTTGTTGGGCTGCCGTCTATGGGGTCGCACAGAGTCGGACACGACTGAAGCGACTTAGCAGCAGCAGCAGCAGCAGCAGAGACTTGCTCACACGCACCTTGTTTTCTGCTAGCATTTGGCATTTCTTCTCCCTGCAGTACCCAGTCCAGCCTCCTCTGCATTTAGAACATAGAGTCACTATTTCCCTAGTGAATCTGCTTCCACTCAGCTTGTCTGCACCTTAGATTAGGGTTTTCAGCATTTCCTCTAGAGACACTTACCAGAAGCATGTGGGGTTATCCACAAGTGGAATATGTGTTATGGAATTATAGTAAGTCTTCTACATAGGAACCTTCAAGTTGCAAATTTTCAAAGGTGCAAACCTGGAGCTTACTAATGAAGACCTGATGGAATGAGAGGCCCAGGGAAAGGATGAAGAGAGACAAGAGGAAGAAGTAATTTACCGCGCAGTAAGTGGCAAGAGGATTTCCTTTGTTTGAGGAGGCACTGTTAGTTTTGGAAGCACAGGACTTGAATGGAGAATGGTACATACAGGTTGCAGCAGCCGTTCAGAATGCAACCTAGTGCTACTGTGTCATCTATGATGAGAAAAAAAGAGCTACTACCCAGACTTCACTGGATTGTTTTTTTCAAGAGGGTAGATAGAATTGAATCCAGCAAGGAACCAGGATTGTCAGGTCCCTTCAGTGTCAGGTGTGAGTGTAATTACAGCTTGCCCTCTGTCTCCTATTGCTGATGACCCTTCAGCTCTGCCATCTCTCCCCTCCTCTCCCTCCTCCAGTCAGTAACTCTTCTTGCTTGGTCACTCGATGCCAGCCTCTGTATGCCAGCTGTTGTACTGGACTACTGTACTTTTCAAGGTACTGTACCACAAGATTAAGTGTTTTCTTAATCTTTTGTGTTTGTTTTTTATTATTATTACTTGTGTGAAGAGTATTATAAAACTATTACAGTTTAGCACTGTATAGCTGATTGTGTTAGTTGGGCACCTTGGCTAACTTTGTTGGACTAACAAACAAACTGGACTTGTGAATGTGCTCTCGGAACGGAACTAGTTCATATTTAGGGAACTTACTGTACTTATCTAGGTTTCCATTTTATGTCGGGTAGTCTTCTGAACTCCAATATTAGCTCTTTGCCCACATTCATGAAAAACTCAAGACTCGGGCTCTGTGTGTTCAGAGGTGGAGTCAAGGATTGCGTGTGTATGTGTGCGCTAGGTCACTCAGTAGTGTCCAACTCTGTGCGACCCAATGGATTGTAGCCTGCCAGGCTCTTCTATCCATGGGATTCTCCAGGCAAGAATACTGCCTGGAGTCGCCACACCCTCCTTCAGGGGATCTTCCTGACCCAGGGATCGAACCCGTGTCTCTTATGTATCCTACATTGGGAGGCAGGTTCTTTACCACTAGCACCACTTGGGAAGCATGGAATCAAGGATTACGTAGCTGCATTTCTTTGCTCTGTGATTGAGCCTTTCATCCTGCTGCCTAGTGCTCATTCGTTCCTCTTGTTCTCTTTCTCCACTTACTGAATTGTCATTTCTTCCTTGCCACTTTTTTTCTTGTGGATAAAATTCCATTGGCACATAATTTTAAGTGCCATTGAAAGTCCTATTTAAATTTATTAAGAATATGGGGTGAACTGGAATCCTTGCAATATGGCTCTTTGCTTTAAGAGACGTGCATATCCCTTCATTTTATCCTTTCTTAGAATATTGCTCTGGAACTGTCTTGCCTCTGTGTTGCTTGCTCCCCAGGCAGCTGTTACAGGGTTATAGCTGTTATAGGCTACTACTAGTGGCCATTAATTAGAATTTGCCTTATTTTGTGATTGGTTTCTTGTCAGCACTGTATTTACCCTCCTCAACCCACTCCAGTGTTCTTGCCTGGAGAATCCCAGGGACGGGTTAGCCTGGTGGGCTGCCGTCTATGGGGTCGCATAGAGTCGGACACGACTGAAGCGACTCAGCAGCAGTAGCAGCTTAGCAGCATGTGGTCTTGAGTCCAGCAGCGCTTATCCAGACCCTGGCTTTATCAGCAGGTGCGGCAGGCAGGTTACATGTGGCTCAATGGGTCAAGGTAGGTGATGGTTCAATACCTGGGCCAGGTGACAGCAAGAAGATGCCACAGTCCCTACTGTGTCTCAGCTTCCAGAAACTGTTTGTGTACTGTGACTCTGCTCTACTGAGATGTGATACTTTTGCAAAATTATGTGCCAGCCACCTTAAACTTGATGTGAACTTCCTCATGCATACAGCCTTGTAGGTTTAAAGGAAGAAGCAGTGGAGGAATCCTGAGATTAAGTGATATTGCTTATATATGGCAAATACAGAATGGGCATCCTGCCCTGGGCTCTAACTCAGGATGCCCTGTGTGTGGTTATGATGTGTCCCTGGCAAATATTAGTGCTTCCTAAGTCACAGGCATGACTGTTGTTTCCAATGTTTAGGTCAGCTGACTCTTGGTCACTGACCATGAAGACATGAAAGAATTGAAATGCACACCCTACAACTTAATTTATTAGAGAAGCAGTCTACAGGGAGCGGGTGTGCAAGTGTGCTCATTTGCTTCAGTCAGGTCCAACTCTTTGCAACTCTATGGACTATAGTCCCCCAGGCTCTTTTGCCCATGGGATTCTCCAGGCAAGAATACTGGAGTGGGTTGCCGTGCCCTCCTCCAGGGGATCTTCCCAACCCAGGGACTGAACCTGAGTCTCCTGTGTCTCCTGCATTGCAGGCAGTTTCCTTACTGCTGAGTCACCAGGGAAACCCTACAGGGAACATCAGTTCAGTTCAGTTGCTCAGTTGTGTCCGACTCTTTGTGACCCCATGGACTACAGCATGTCAGGCTTCCCTGTCTATCACCAACTCCCAGAGTTTGCTCACACTCCTGTGCACCGAGTCAGTGATGCCATCCAACCATCTCATCTTCTGTCGTCCCCTTCTCCTCCTGCCTTCAGGGTCAAGAGGGTCTTTTCCCAGCATCAGGGTCTTTTCCAGTAAGTCAGTTCTTTTAATCAGATGGCCAAAGTATTAGAGCTTCAGCCTCAGCATCAGTCCTTCCAATGAATTTTCAGGACTGATTTCCTTTAGGATTGACTGGTTTGATCTCCTTGCAGTCCAAGGAACTCTCAAGAGTCTTCTCCAGCACCACAGTTCAAAAGCATCCGTTCTTCCACGCTCATCTTTATGGTCCAACTATCACATCTATAAATGACTACTGGAAAAACCATAGCTTTGACTAGATGGACCTCTACCAGCAAAATAATGTCTCTGCTTTTTAATATGCTATCTAGGTTTGTCATAGCATTTCTTCCAAGGAGCAAGGGTCTTTTAATTTCAGGGCTGCAGTCACCATCTGGGAGCATACAGAGAGCATAGTCACCCTAAAACCAAGAGGATTTCATTGTATTGTGGTCATGCCAGTATCACAGAAACAACAGATATATAAAGAAAGAAACACTGTGAGTTCTCAGTATCCCAGGCCTTTGCCCCCAGCCCGGTGTTCTGAAACCCTCCCTCCTTTCAGCAGCTGCTGAAGTTGCTCTCTGGAGACAAGAAGCACCTTTAATTTATGTTAAGGTGTTGATGACTAATGAAGGACTTGGGCATCACCCCTTCCAGGCATACGGTGTTTTTTATTTAAACATGGATGGGATGGGGGAAAGAATCTAGCATTATTAAGCTTAGTGCCAAATCTCCTGGTCTCCCATAAGGACTTGGAGGGTCTCATAACCATAGGCAAGTGGGAGGGATTTGTTTACAGTGATCTTCTTCCTCAACAAAAAGGAAAGGCAACCTGTGACAAGGAGACCCGGGAATTTTTTTTTTTTTTCTTTTTTAACTTTTTATTTTGTATTGGGTATAGCTGATTAACAATGTTGTGATAGCTTCCAGTGAACAGCAAAGGGACTCAGCCATACATATACATGTTTCCATTCTCTCCCAAACTCCCCTCCCATCCAGGCTGCCACATAATGTTGAACAGAGTTCCCTGTGCTGTACAGTAGGTCTTTGTTGATTATCTATTTTAAATATAGCAGTGTGTATGTGACTGGTATGGTTATTTTCTAATTGAACAGCAGCATGAACTAAGTTGAAAGCAGAAAAACATCTACTTCTGCTTTATTGACTATGCCAAAGCCTTTGACTGTGTGGATCACAACAAAATGTGGAAAATTCACAAAGAGATGGGAATACCAGACCAGTCGACCTGCCTCCTGAGAAATCTGTATGCAGGTCAAACAGCAGCAGTTAGAAACGGACATGGAACAAGAGACTGGTTCCAAATTGGGAAAGGAGTATGTCAAGGCTGTATATTGTCACCCTGCTTATTTAACTTATATGCAGAGTACATCATGCAAAATGCCAGGCTGGATGAAGCACAAGCTGGAATCAGGATTGCCAGGAGAAACATCAATAACCTCAGATACTCAAATGACACCACCCTTATGGCAGAAAGTGAAGAACTAAAGAGCCTCTTGAAGAAAGTGAAAGAGGAGAGTGAAAAAGTTGGCCTAAAATTCAACATTCAGGAAACTAAGATCATGGTATACAGTCCCATCACTTCATGGCAAATAGGTGGGGAAACAATGGAATCAGTGTCAGACTTTATTTTCTTGGGCTCCAAAATCACTGCAGGCAGTGACTAAAACCATGTAATTAAAAGACACTTGTTCCAAATAAAAAGCCCAGAGATAAATCCATGCCCCTATGGACACCTTATCTTTGACAAAGGAGGCAAGAAATATACAATGGAGAAAAGACAATCTCTTTAACAAGTGCTGCTGGGAAAACTGGTCAATCACTTGTAGAAGAATGAAACTAGAACACTTTCTAACACCATACACAAAAATAAACTCAAAATGGATTAACGATCTAAACGTAAGACCAGAAACTATAAAACTCCTAGAGGAAAACATAGGAAAAACACTCTCTGACATAAATTACAGCAGGATCCTCTATGACTCACCCCCCAGAGTAATGGAAATAAAAGCAAAAATAAACAAATGGGACCTAATTAAACTTAAAAGCTTTTGCACAACGAAGGAAACTATAAGCAAAGTGAAAAGACAGCCTTCAGAATGGAAGAAAATAATAGCAAAAGAAGCAACTGACAAAGAATTAATCTCAAAAATATACAAGTAACTCTTGAAGCTCAATTCCAGAAAAATAAATGACTCAATCAAAAAATGGGCCAAAGAAGTAAACAGACATTTCTCCAAAGAAGACATACAATGGCTAACAAACACATAAAAAGATGCTCAACATCACTCATTATCAGAGAAATGCAAATCAAAACCACTATGAGGTACCATTTCACGCCAGTCAGAATGGCAGATCCAAAAATCTACAAGCAATAAATGCTGGAGAGGGTATGGAGAAAAGGGAACCCTCTTACACTGTTGGTGGGAATGAAAACTAGTACAGCCACTATGGAGAACAGTGTGGAGATTCCTTAAAAAACTGGAAATAGAACTGGCATACGACCCAGCAATCCCAGTGCTGGGCATACACACGGAGGAAACCAGAATTAAAAGAGACACGTGTACCCCAATGTTCATCGCAGCACTGTTTATAATAGCCAGGACGTGGAAGCAACCTAAATGTCCATCAGCAGACGAATGGATAAGAAAGCTGTGGTACATATACACAATGGGGTGTTACTCAGCCATTAAAAAGAATACATTTGAATCAGTTCTAATGAGGTGGATGAAACTGGAGCCTATTATACAGAGTGAAGTAAGTTAGAAAGAAAAACACCAATACAGTATACTAATGCATATGTATGGAATTTAGAAAGATGGTAACAATGACCCTATACATGAGACAGCAAAAGAGACACAGGTGTCTAGAACAGTCTTTTGGACTCTGTGGGAGAGGGCAAGGGTGGGATGATTTGAAAGAATAGCATTGAAACGTGTATATTATCATATGTGAAACAGATTGCCAGTCCAAGTTCAATGCATGAGACAGGGTGCTCAGGGCTGGTGCACTGGAATGACCCAGAGGGATGGGATGGGGAGGGAGTTGAGAGGGGGGTTCAGGATGGGGAACACATGTAAA
The DNA here is from genome assembly GCF_003369695.1 of Bos indicus x Bos taurus. Lineage (NCBI taxonomy): Eukaryota > Metazoa > Chordata > Mammalia > Artiodactyla > Bovidae > Bos > Bos indicus x Bos taurus. The sequence goes on along the minus strand of NC_040083.1, from coordinate 73,980,454 downwards.
CCCATGGCTGATTCATGTCAATGTATGGCAAAAACCACTACAATACTGTAAAGTAATTAGCCTCCAATTAAAATAAATAAATTTTTAAAAAATAAATAAAAGACACTTGTTCCTTGGAAGAAAAGCTATGACCATACTAGACAGCATATTCAAAATCAGAGACATTACTTTGCCGACAAAGGTCTGTCTAGACAAAGCTATGGTTTTTCCAGTAGTCATGAATGGATGTGAGAGTTGGACTATAAAGAAAGCTGAGCACCAAAGAATTGATGCTTTTGAACTGTGGTGTTGGAGAACACTCTTAAGAGTCCCTTGGACTGCAAGGAGCTCAAACCAGTCAATCCTAAAGGAAATCAGTCCTGAATATTCGTGGGAAAGACTGATGCTGAAGCTGAAACTCCAATACTTTGGGCACCTGATGCGAAGAATTGATTCATTGGAAAAGACCCCAGTGCTGGGAAAGATTGAAGACAGGGGAGAAGGGGACAACAGAGGATGAGATGATTGGATAGCATCACCGACTCAATGGACATGAGTTTGATCAAGGTCTGGGAGTTGATGATGGAAAGGGAAGACTGTCATGATGCAGCCCATGGGATTGCAAAGAGTCGAACACAGCTGAGAGACTGAACTAGACTGATGAGCTAAGTGGGTTTATTTTTTTAACTTTTCATTTCATATTGGAGTATTATTAATTAACAATGTTGTGTTAGTTTCAAGTATACAGCAAAGGGATTCAGTTATACATTTACATATATCTATTCTTTTTCAAATTCTTTTCCCATTTAGGTTATAATAGAACATTGACCAGAATTCCCTGTACAGTAGGTCTTTGTTGGTTATCTGTTTTGAATATAGCAGTGTGTACATATCCATTCCAAACTCCTGAACAGTATTTTTAGTACTTGTGAAGCAACTGCTATTATGATTTGATTTTACAGATGAGAAAACAAAGTCTCACATGTAAATATGTATCACATGTCATCCTGCTGATGAGTGGCAGAATGGAATTCAAATCCACACCAGTGCTATTCTAAAATCTTTCCATTAAATCTCAACATTTTCCATAAACCAACTTTGGCTGCAGTGAGATGTGAAAACTATAGCCATGGTATCATGCTGTGGCAGTTCTTTGAAAACTCTAGCATTCTATAATTGTAAGCTATTGTCATATTAACTCATAAGAATGAAAAGTTAACATTTATGCAGTGCTTACCACATGCCAGATTCTGTATTAAGCATGAATCACCTCACTTCGTCCCCTCAGCAATACCATGAGAAAGATTCAAATCTTGCACTCCATTTTACAGAAGTGAAAACTGAGGTTTACTGAGTCTAAGAAATTGTCCAATTGTGCACAACTATGTCATTGATACCCACAGAGCTCTAGCCCTGGGCAGAGCACTGACCCATGTGCTAGGGAGCTAGCAAGTGGCCCAAGACTCTGCTGTCGGTCTGATGTGTACACATCATGTGGGCAAAGCAAAGCCTGTGCACTGGTTGCCAAGGAAACAGGTGGACCAGCACCATGGAGGCTGAGATCAGAGAGAGATGATCACAAACTGGATAAGAACAGTACCTAGGAACCATGATGATTTTTAAGGGCTCATGGAAAGTTTTCATTTCTTTAAAATCAGCATCAAAACTAAACTTTTATGTCAATGAAAATGTAATCTTACAAAATATATTTATCTTTATACCAACACAGTCATAAAATATAATTTTTAATATTTTGTAATGAAAAGGAAGCCCATGAAGGCAAATGTAACTAGAACCATGAAAATCGTAATGTGGCCTTTTATTATTATGAGCAGAGTTCAGGTGACCCCAAGGCCATCAGAAGTGGCAGAGCACAGGTAGAAGGGGCCTACTGAAGAGCTGCCTGTCAGTCAAAACACCCTACTACCAATAGGAAACAGATTCAAAAGATCATCCCATGAAGCGATCATCTTGGTCCATGATTCTGTTGTTGTTGTTGTTTAGTCGATAAGTCATGTCCATCTCTTTGTGACCCCATGGACTGTATGTAGCCTGCCAGGCTCCTCTGTCCTTGGCATTTCTCAGGCAAGAATACTGGAGTGGGTTGCCATTTCCTTCTCCAGGGGATCTTCCCAATCCAGGGATCGAACCTGCATCTCCTGCATTGACAGATTCTTTACTCCTGAGCTACCTGGGAAGCCCCAGTCAATGACTCTAGCATTCCTCATTTCATTTCCTTGGGAAAACTGAAAGGACTTAAGGTGACCCAGTCTGAGGAAGGTCACAGAAGGAAATCCAACTTGATCTGAGTCTTGACAGGCATGAAGTATTGTCAGGCACCCTGTCTTCATCATCTCCGTGATGAGAATAAGGTCAGCTTGCAGGAGGGCTGGCCATCTCCTGAGAAAGAAGGGGTGAAGACAGCACTGGACAGAGTGTATTTCTGATACAGCTAGTTGCCAGCTCAGTGCCTGGAACACTGGAGGAATGTAAAAAAAGAAAAAAAAAAGCTCTGTGTTGAACTCAACCCTAGCACCACAGAAAGCTATTTCTGTGGCTTACTGAGTTTGTGCCCTCATGCAAACACCAGCATGTGGAAATTGGAAGTAGGTTCTCTCTTTTAAGCAGGAGTCAAATAGGCAAGCAGGTCTGTGCCTAGCATTGGACCAGGACACTCATGGTGGATACAAGAGTGATGGGAGATTTGGTCCCCCTCCTTCAGGACCATTAACTCAAGACACGGAGTCCACATCACATGACAATCAAATTTGGAGATAATTGTGAAGAACACTTTGTGTTTTTCTAAAGAAGCAAGGGGAATTGTATAAAGGCTGAAGTAGTTAAGGAAGACTTTTTGAGGGGGTGGCACTTGACCTGAACTTAGGGAATAAGGAAGACTTATGTAGGAGGGATAAAGAGATTTTGACAAAAATGGTTGGTGGTTTGCAGGTTGGGTAGACACAGCTTCCGGGGCATGAGAGACCAAGGCTGACCAGTGAGAAGTGTTCACAATCTCCTTGCAGGTGAGGAAGTGGGGCAGACTGAGGAAATGAAGGAAATGTGTCCTCCTCCCTGCTTGCCTTATACTTCTTGTAATGAAACCCAACTCTCTCACCTTGATGTTGGATGGATGTATGGTTAAAAGCAAGGAGAAGAGAGAAGAGAGAAAGTGAAGCCACAGTTGGAAGGTGGAAAACCAGCTAGTGGGTAGGGAGTGATGATTCACAGTAGCCCTCAGTGATGAGAGCTCATTAAACCCTCCTAAAGAAGGGGCTGTCTCCTTTCTCTGTCTCAGCACACCAGTGGGCACTGAGCCCTGGAAGGTTGAGCAAACTCAAGGTGAGACATGTGGGTGTGTGGCTGTCTTCTCGGCAGCATGCGGGCATCGTTGTTCCATGCACTGCTTGAATTCAGAAAAATCAAACGCTCACAGAATGGAGCTGGCACATTATTAGGATGGTAATTTAGTTCCGCGCTGTAAATCTGTCCACTTGCTTAAGAACAATCACCATTGCAATCAAAATCTTATGTCCAGTTGGAAATGGAAGCCTCCCTCTTCCTGTAGAGTAGAAAGCAGGCATACTCATGGATCTGAGAGGCTTTCCATCCTTTCCCCAGAAATAAAGTTGGGCTCATTTAACATGATTTCTACCTGTTCTCCTGCAATTAGTGTTTAAGTGACCATCTCTGGGTATTAGTCACTCTCAGGAAATGAAATGATGCTATGGTAATTGGCTGTGTGGGTTTGTTCACATCCCTGGAGATTTCACTTGGCTCGGATAGCATTTATACATAGACCCTGTCTGCACTCTTTATTTAGCTAATTAGAGAGCTTGAGGGAATGAGCTGGCATTGGGGTAGGAGAGACGGAAGGGGAGGGGTAGCATATTATAACAGGAAGATCACTTGATTGAAACAGTATCTGGGTTCTAGTCCAAATTAATAAATATTCTCTCCTATTACCTTCTTATCTAGGACAGCTGTGTTGCATATATTATCTTGTTTAATCCTCACAGTAACCCTGTAAAGCTGGTATCACGACACCTCCCCCCCCAAACCTTAAAGAGATGAGAAAAATAAAGTTCAGAGAAGCTGCCCTAACTGAGGCTTCCCATCTGGAGTGTGGCTGAGCTGAGATTGGAACTCTAGCTGACCTTAGTTCCCAGGCTCTGCTGTCCATTATTAGTGTCTGCTTACTAAATGAACCTCTGTTACCGGAAACAAGTCACTTTACCCTCCTGCTTCACTTCCTCTAACTGTTTATGATTCTATGAGGATGCTGGCTCTCATGGAAACTCTTGAGTGTCTTTATTTCTGAACTGATGTAAACTATGGGGCTTCCTTTCAGTTTTTGGTTCCCTATTTCTTTCTTTGATTCTGTTTTTATCCTCTTTGCTACATATCTGAACCAGGGCTGGTGTTAACAGATGTGGAAGTGAGCAAGGGAATGGAGAGAGAAGCAGGTATAGTCACTAGGCATTCTGTTTTCCAGCCCTGAACAATACTTTCTTCTAAATGAGCTCAGAACACCATGATATATGGAAAAGACCCAGGGGCTTAGAGTTTGAGGATTTTGTTTCCAGTTTTGCCACCATCTTATTGTGAAAAGTGAAAGTGTTAGTCGCTAAGTCACGTCTGACTCTTTGTGACCCTATGGACTATAGCCTGCCAGGCTCCTCTGTCCATGAAATTCTCCAGGCAAGAATACTGGAATGGGTTGCTATGCCCTTCTCTGGGGGATCTTCCCAACCCAGGGATTGAACCTAGGTCTCCTGCATTGCAGGCAGATTCTTTACCGTCTGAGCTACCAGGGAAGCCCCATCTTATTGTGAGGCTTTGACCAAGTCACTGTCTCATCATAACACTGGTTTCTTCTCTCTGCAGCTGTAATTGTAATATACATGAGGGAGTGACGTTTCCTTATCATCACAAAAACGTACATGTCAGGTGGAAATAATGGAGTTGCGGTCTTTGTGGGGGTCTTAAGCCGTAGAGTTCTGATCCTCCCTCAGAATTTCCTGGTGGCACATACATGGTTGGTGGCACAAATATGTTAAGTATTCAGGCAACCTCTTAGCATTCCCAGTACTTCTGGAGCCAGGCCACTTGTCCTCATTTCCAAAATGGAAGAAAGACTTATACCTATCATGAGGGAATAATGAACTATCTGTCGATGAATATCATCTACGTTCATTGTACAAGTTTTTTTTTTTTTTTAATTGTGAATGTATGCTAACACATTTACAGGAGACTTGGAAAATATAGAGCAAGGTTACATATTTTCCCACTATATATTCCAATTTTTTAAGTAGATACATTAAGATTTTTAGTTGGAGTTTCAATATCAAACTGTATAATTTTTTGAGAGGCGAAAGCAGAGATAAAGTTCATCAGGGACCAGTTTTGGGTTTTGTTCTTTTTTTTTTTTTTAAAGAAAATGTACTTATTTATGTGGTTGTGCCAGGTCTTAGTTGCGGCATGTGGGCTGTTTTAGTTGTGGCATGGGAACTTTTAACTGAGGCATGTGGGATCTAGTTCCCCGACAAGGGATCGAACCCAGGCCCCCCTGTGTTGGGATTGCAGAGTCTTAGCCCCTGAACCACCAGGGAAACCCCAGGGACCAGTTTTTCATGCCAGAGCACATCCGTACTGGTGACCTGTCTCCATAATGAATTCTGTAAGATATTGCTTTGTGAGGAAGCAGAAAGGAAATTGCTACCCACACCCAGCCCCCAGCACAGAGCCACCACGTAAGGTGGAGCTCAGCAGGTGACACTGTGGACAGCAGATGCTGGGCTGTGTTGCTGAGTGTATCACAGAGAGGGGCACAGTTTGAAGAAACACTGGCCACCCATTTTGCTTCCCATTGACATCTTCCTTCACATTGTCCATTTTTTGTTGGTATTTATTTTTCTTTCTTTTTATTTTATTGAAGTATAGTTGATTTACAATGTTGTGTTAATTTCTGCTGTACAACAGCAACTCATTTATACATACACACACACACACACACACACACATATATATATATATATATACTTTTCATATTCTTTTCCTATGGTTTATCACAGGATATTGAGTATAGTTTTCCATGCTATAAAGTAGGAGAGAGAGGAAGTAAGGGAAAGAAAGAGCAGAAGAAAGGAAGGAAGAAGGAAGGAAGAAAAGAGACAGAGAGGAAAAGAGGGGAAGAAGGAAGGAGAAAAAGAAATCTACAGTTTAATACCTTTCATGAATATAATGCAAAAATCCTTAACAAAATGATTTTAAAAAAAGTACTTCAGCAATATACATAAGTAGTTGTATATCATTACCAAGTGGAATTTATTCCAAAGATGCAAGGTGAATTTAATATTTGAAAATCAATCCATGTAATTTATCATATTAACACACTAAAGAAAAATCACATGATCATATCAATTGATATAGAAAAAGCATTTGACAAAAGCTAATGTGCAGATAATATGAAAACTCTCAGAAAACTGGGAGTAGATGGGGAACTTCCTCACCTTGATAGAGATTATCTAGAACAAACCTACAGATAACACTCAACATAATTGTGAAAGAGTAAATGCTTTCCCTCTAAAATCAGGAACAAGGCAATGATCTTCACTCTCACTAGTCTTATTCAACATATTTGCTGGAAGTTCTAGTCCATGCTATAGGCAAGAAAAGGAAAGGAAAGACATACAAGTTAGATAGGAAGAAATGAAGCCGTCATTATTTGTAGATGATGTTGTATATATGTTGAAAATGCAAAGGAATCTATTTTTTTAAAAACCTTCTAGAACTAATAAGTTCAGCAAAGTTAAATAAAACAAAAAATTATATATTTACATACTCATAATGAGCACATGACATCAAATTTAAATATACTATAACATTTACAATTGCTCATAAAAATGAAAGACTTAGGTTTAAATCTAACAGTGTATTATGCAGTGTCTATAAGCTGAAAACAATAAAATGATGATGAAAGAAATCAAAGAAGATATAAATAAATGGAGAGATATATTGTGTTCATGGACTTAATATAGCAAAGATATCAATTCTCCCCAAATTGAAATAGAGATTTAACACAATCAGTATCAAAATTCTAGCCTGATTTTTTTGTGGTTATGCATAAGATTCTTCTACAATTTATATGAAAGAGAAAGGAACTAAAATAGCTAAAACCACCTGGACACAAGTTTAAAGCAAGAGGAATCACTTTTTCAGATTTCAAAATTTATTATATAGTGATGGAAACCAAGCAGAGAAACAGACACACATATCAATGGAACAAAATGGAAAAGCAAAACATGAATCCATACAAATATGCTCAACTGATTTCTGATGAAGAGGAGAAAACAACTCAGTGAAGGAGAGATAGCTTGTTCAACAGCTGATGCCAGAGCAATTGGACATCCAGAGGTAAAAACTGAACCTCAACTTAAACCTTACACATTAAACAAAAATTAGCTCAAAATGTATCACAGACTTAAATGTAAAACACAAAACTATATGACTTTTAGAAAAATAAAGGAGAAAATTATTGGCATCTGGGTTTAGACAAAACTATTCATTTGCCCTGCTTCATTTTGTACTCCAAGGTCAAATTTGCCTGTTACTCCAGGTATCTCTTGACTTCCTACTTTTGCATTCCAATTCCCTATAATGAAGAGGACATCTTTTTTGGGTGTTAGTTCTAGAAGGTCTTGTAGGTCTTCGTAGAACCATTCAACTTCAGCTTCTTCAGCATTACTGGTTGGGGCATAGACTTGGATTATTGTGATATTGAATGGTTTGCCTTGGAAACAAACAGAGATCATTCTGTCCTTTTTGAGATTGCACACAAGTACTGCATTTCAGACTCTTTTGTTGACTATACAGTCAGCAAAAACAAGACCGGGATGGAGCTGGCTGTGGCTCAGATCATGAACTCATTATTGCAAAATTCAGACTTAAATTGAAGAAAGTAGGGAAAACCACTAGGCCATTCAGGTATGACCTAAATCAAATCCCTTACAATTATACAGTGGAAGTGACAAATAGATTCCATAGATTAGATCTGATAGACAGAGTGCCTGAAGAACTATGGACAGGGGTTTGTGACATTGTACAGGAGGCAGTGATTAAGATCATCCCCAAGAAAAAGAAATGCAAAAAGGCTAAATGGTTGTCCGATGAGGCCTTACAAATAGCTGAGAAAAGAAGAGAAGTGAAAGGCAAAGGAGAAGAGGAAAGATATACCCATTTGAATGCAGAGTTCCAAAGAATGCAAGGAGAGATAAGAAAGCCTTCTTCAGTGATCAATGCAGAGAAATAGAGGAAAACAACAGAATGGGAAAGACTAGAGATCTCTTCAAGAAAATTAGAGATACCAAGGGAACATTTCATGCAAAGATGAGCACAATAAAGCGTAGAAGTAGTATGGACCTAGTAGAAGCAGAAGATATTAAGAAGAGGTTGCAAGAATACACAGAAGAACTATACAAAAAAGACCTTCATGATCCAGATAACCATGATGGTGTGATCACTCACTTAAAGCCAGACATCCTGGAATGCAAAGTCAAGTGCGCCTTAGGAAGCATCACTATGAACAAAGCTAATGGAGGTGATGGAATTCCAGTTGAGCTATTTCAAATCCTAAAAAATGATGCTGTGAAAGTGCTGCACTCAATATGCCAGCAAATCTGGAAAACTCAGCAGTGGCCAAAGGATTAGAAAAGGTCAGTTTTCATTCCAATCCCAAAGAAAGGCAATGCCAAAGAATGTTTAAACTACTGCACAGTTGCACTCATCTCACATGCTAGCAAAGTAATGCTCAAAATTCTCCAAGCCAGGCTTCAACAGTACATGAACCGTGAACTTCCAAATGTTCAAGCTGGATTTAGAAAAGGCAGAGGAACCAGAGGTCAAATTGCCAACATCTGCTGGATCATCAAAAAACCAGAAAGTTCCAGAAAAACATCTGCTTCTGCTTCATTGACTATGCCAAAGCCTTTGACTGTGTGGATCACAACAAACTGGAAAATTCTTAAAGAGATGGGAATACCAGACCACCTTACCTGCCTCCTGAGAAATCTATGCAAGTCAAGAAGCAACAGAACTACACATGGAACGAGGGACTGGTTCCAAATTGGGAAAGTAGTACATCAAGGCCGCTTATTTAACTTATATGCAGAGTACATCATGCAAAATGCTGGGCTGAATGAAGCACACGCTGGAATCAAGATTGCCAGGAGAAACATCAATAACCTCAGATACTCAGCTGACACCACCCTTATGGCAGAAAGTGAAGAAGAACTAAAGAGCCTCTTGATGAAAGTGAAAGAGGAGAGTGAAAAAGTTAGCTTAAAACTCAACATTCAGAAAACCAAGATCATGGCATCCGGTCCCACCACTTCATGGGAAATAGATGGGGAAACAGGGGAAACAGTGTCAGACTTTATTTTTCTGGGCTCCAAAATCACTACAGATGGTGACTGCAGCCATGAAATTAAAAGACACTTGCTCCTTGGAAAAAAAGCTATGACCAACCTAGACTGCATATTAAAAAGCAGAGACATTACTTTGCCAACAAACGTCCATCTAGTCAAAGCTACGGTTTTTCTAATAGTCATGTGTGGATGTGAGTGTTGGACTATAAAGAAAGCTGAGTGCTAAAGAATTGATGCTTTTGAACTGTGGTGCTGGAGAAGACTCTTGAGAGTCCCTTGGACTGCAAGGAGATCAAACCAGTCAATCCTAAAGGAAATCAGTCCTGAGTATTCATTGGAAGGAACTCATGTTGAAGCTGAAACACCAATACTTTGGCCACCTGATGTGAAGAGCTGATTCAATGGAAAAGACCCTGATGCTGGGAAAGATTGAAGACAGAAGGAGAAGGGGACAACAGAGGATGAGGTGATTGGACAGCATCACTAACTCTATGGACATGAGTTTGATCAAGGTCCAGGAGTTGGTGATAGACAGGGAAGCCTGGCATGCTGCAGTCCATGGGGTCTCAAAGAGTCAGACACGACTGAGCCACTGAAATGAACTGAACTGAAGGTTTAGACAAGACTTGACACCAGAAGTGAAAATGAAAATTTGTTACACTGGGCTTGATAAAAATTTAATTTTTTTTGCTCTACAAAAGACCTTAAGATGAAAGGACATTACGTATTGGGAGAAAATGTATTCAAATTCCATATTCAGTAAAAGACTGTTGTCTAAACTATTTGCGGGACTTCCCTGCTGATATAGGGGATAAGAGTTCACTTGCCAATGCAGGGGACACAGGTTCGATCCCTGGTCCAGGAAGATTCCACATGCCACAGAGCAGCTAAGCCCATGTGCTATAACTATTGAAGCCCATGGGCTAAAAGTCTGTGCTCTGCAACTAGAGAATCCACTCCAGTGAGAAGTCTGTGCACTGCAAGAAAGAGTAGCTGCCCTTACCACAACTAGAAAAAGCCCACGGACATCAATGAAGACCTAGAGCTACCAAAAATTAATTTAATTAATTAATTAAAAATTAAAAAAAAATATTTGAGGAACTCTCAAAACTCAACAATCCAAGTAGAAATGAGCAGAAGACAGGAACAGATATCTCAATAAGTATATAAAAAGATGTACTTTTGAATGATAATGAAAAGCATCATTACCTATTAAGGAAATGCAAATGAAAACCATTGTTAGATATCATTACACAACTATAAGGGTGGCTAAAATAAAAAAATAATGGCAACATCAGATAAACTGGATAACTCATAAATTGCTGGTGGCAATGTAAAATGATTCAGACTCAGGAAAAGTTTGACTTTTTTAAAAAAATCTAAACACAAAACTATCACACAACCCAGTAATTGCATTCCTGGGCATTTATCCCAGACAAGTGAAAATTTGTGCTCACACAAAAACCTGTACAGAAATATTTATAGCAGTTTTATTTGTAGTAGTCCCAAGCCAGATACAATGCAGATGTTCTTTAGTGAGTGAATGGTTAAACAAACCAGGATCCATTTCTACTCAACAATATAAAAGGAAAGAACTATTAGTAAATGCAACATTCTTTGGATCAATTTCCAGAGAATTATGCTAAGTGAAAAAAAACAACCCTCAAATGATTACATAATGTATGACTCCATTTATATAACACTTTTAATTGAAATATTATAGAAACAGAGAACAGATTAATGGTAACCAGAGGCAAAGGAGAAAGTGGAGTTGGAAACTAAGTAGGTGTGTTATGCTAGTAGTGATGAAAATGTTCTGTATCTTGGCTGTATCAGTGTCAATATCCTGGTTGTGATACAGTCCTATAGTTTTGCAAGAAGTTAACCATTGAAGGACTCTTGAGAGTCCCTTGGACTGCAAGAAGATCCAACCAGTCCATTCTGAAGATCAGCCCTGGGATATCTTTGGAAGGAATGATGCTAAAGCTGAAACTCCAGTACTTTGGCCACCTCATGCAAAAAGTTGACTCATTGGAAAAGACTCTGATGCCGGGAGGGATTGGGGGCAGGAGGAGAAGGGGACGACAGAGGATGAGATGGCTGGATGGCATCACCGACTCAATGAACGTGAGTCTGAGTGAACTCCAGGAGTTGGTGGTGGACAGGGAGGCCTGGCGTGCTGCAATTCATGGGGTCGCAAAGAGTCGGACACCACTGAGCAACTAACCTGAACTGAACTGAACCATTGAAGGAAGGGCTTCCCAAGTGTCTCAGTGGTAAAGAACATGCCTGCCAATGCAGGAAAGCCAGGTTCAATCCCTGGGTTGGGAAGATCCCCTGGAGAAGGAAATAGCAACCCACTCCAGTATTCTTGCCTGGAGAATCCCAGGGACATAGGAGCCTGGTGGGCTGCAGTCCATGGGGTCCCAAAGAGCTGGACACGACTTAAGTGACTAAACAGCAACAACTGGAGGAAACCTGGTAATAGGAGATCTCTCTGTATATTTCTTACAGCAGTATGTGAATCTACATTTACCACAAAAGGAATTTTAATTCTTAAAAATGTGTCGATTTCTGTACACCTATTACTTATAGAAGTTTCATCATTCCAGAATCTCAGTGTAGTCAAGCCAATTCTGTTTGTAGCAGTGTTTATATACTGGTGTGTGTGTGTGAGCATATGTGTGCATTTGTGTCTGCAAATGTATGGCTTGGTTGGATGGTAGGCAGTAGCAGAGAAGCAGAGAAGGTGATTCATGCCTTCGGGAAGGTGGTGAAAGGTCTCACACAGAAAGGAATGCTTGAACTCTCCAGCTGAACAGATATGAAGTTTTAGGTGGATGTTTGTGTGCCAAGTCAATTCGGTTCTTTCCAACTCTTTGCAACCCTGTGGACCATAGCCCACCAGGCCCCTCTGTCCATGGGATTTCCCAGGCTAGAATACTGGAGTGGGTTGCCATTTCCTTCTCTAGGAGATCTTCCCAATCCAGGGATTGAACCCGGGTCTCTTTATATCTTCCGCATTGTTAGGTGGGTTTTTTTGTTGTTGTTGTTGTTTTACCACTAATGCCACTTGGGAAGCCCAAAATTGCTCCTCAAGAGGAGATTTAAAGAATTTTTTGAAAAGAATTTAGGCATCTTTATAGAATGAATGGAACAGTGAATGAATCTGTCTCTACTAATCTTTTTCACTTAATTATAGTATCTATTTCATAAGATGATTGTGAACAATTAAATGAAAGGATGCATGTAGAAATGAGGACCACAGTATCTGGAACATGCTAAGAGATTAATAATGGTTGCTATGTTTTTAATAGGAAATTCCCTATTTGTATTTGATTGAGGCATAATTTATACAGTATAATTTATTCCTTTTTGGTGCACAGTTCTATAAACACGTACAGCTGTGTAACCATCAGTATAGTTAAGGTATTGAAAGGTTAGAACATCCCCAAAACTTTCTTTATGCCCACTCTGCAGTCAGCCTCTCTCCCCAGCCTCAGCCCCAGGCAATCATTGGTCCATTTTCTGTCTCTGTAGCTGTGCCACTTCGAGCATGTCATGTCAACATTAAAGGAAAGATATAGTATGTAGCCTTTTGAGTCTGGCTTCTTTCATTTAATAGGGTACATTTGAGAGTCATTCATTTTATTGCCTGAATTAATAGTATGTGGATGTAAAACAAGATCCTTGATCCACCTGGAATTTGTGAAACTGCTTAAATTCGTTTTAAAAATACATTTACAAGTATGTTTGTAGCTGCTTTATTGATAGTATCCTAACAACAAGAAACAACACAAATGCCCATTACCTATTAAATAGGTAAATTGTTATGTTCATATGGAATGCGTGCGTGCATGCATGCTAAGTCACTTCAGTTGTGTCTGACTCTTTGTGACTCTGTGGACTAGCCGGCCAGGCTCCTCTGGCCATGGGATTCTCTAGGCAAGAAGACTGGAGTGGGTTGCCATGCCCTCTTCTGGGGATCACAAGATGAATCACACAGACAAAAATGAACAAAGCGAGACATAAAAAAGAGCTGACAGCGTGATTCGGTTTATATGAAGTTCAAAAGCAGGTAAAACTAAGCTATAGAGTTAGAGATTGGAATAGTCACTACTTTGTGGGGAGTATTGACTGGGAGCAGGCATAAGGGAACCTTCTGAGGTTCTGAAGATGTTCTGGATCTGGATCTGGGTAGCAGTTTCCTGTGTATGTACATACTATAAAACCATTGAGCTGGATACTGAAGATTTAGACCCTTTATAAATATTAAGTTAAATCTCAAAATTTTTAAGTGCAAGAAATTAAGAGTAGATTCCCACTTCCATACTCTCATGTGTTGATGAAAAGTTTTGTGAGTGGGCTCTGAGTGAACTGGAGTTTTGTGGCAATGACTGAAGAGAGGTTGATGTAAAGACCAATTTGTCTTTAGATAGCTAGATGGTGACTCTCTTTCTGGCAAGATCCAACCTCTATCTCTATTTCTCTCACAAAGGCCTCACACACAATGACGATGAATAAATGCACCTGGAGTGAGTTTCTGTTTGTTAATGGATTCAATGATTGATATAGAATGTCCTGCATGGATTCAAGGTGTTTCATTTCCATTCATATTATTTAATTCCAGAAGCTTACCCAGAAGCACATTTGAAGGATATCCCAAAAGAGTAAAATGCCATGCTGGGTGAATCTTGATTTTTTTTTAATTTTCAGGTAATTTTTCAAATAACTGATTAATCATAGCTTAAATTAGGCAATATTTTTGTTTGTTTTGACTTCAAACTCTTTGGGGTCGGTCAAAGAAGAAGTATATAAATTAAAAATAATTGCAGGGAATTCCCTGGTGATCTAATGATTAGAACTCCACGCTTTCACTGCCAAGGGTGCAGGTTTGATCCCTGGTTGGGTAACTAAGATTACAAGAACCACGTGGTGGGGCCAAAAAAGTGCAAAACCTGCCATTCAATGAACAAAGATGTGTCATCCATGCATGATTCTATAGGAGCGGATATGTGAGACTTGGAAGATAGACAATGAAATACTCGTTCTGGTCTCTGCTAGAGCCTCCATTCCATCTCTCTAATGAAGTCGTTGGTTTTTTGCAAAGAAAAAAAAAATCACTGTGTTTATTTTAAGCTGGAATATGCCAGGTCTGCCTTGCCTGTGTGACTCAGGAGTGGGATAATAAGGGTTTGCCTTCTTATTTAAAGTGGGAGATCAGGTTTGACATATATACACTATCACGTGCAAAATAGATAGCTAGTAGGAGCTGCTGTATAGCACAGGGAGCTCAGCTTGGTGCTCTGTGGTGACCTAGAGGGGTGGGAGGGAGGGAATACATGTATACATACAGCTGATTCATTTTGTTGTACAGTAGAAACTAACACAGGATTGTAAAGCAATTATACTCCAATTAAATAAATAAAATGCTTCAGGTCATCTTATAAATATTCAGTTACCTTTAACTGAGCTTCTTGAAATATTCTCCACAATTTCTTTAATAAAGCTGCTAGAAAATTCTAACATATGGTTTCATTCAGAGGACATATGCAGCCTCTCTCCCTAATGAAACAGAGCAGCTGTTTTAAGGTTGTTGCCTGTCACCAACTCTTAGAATGTAGCAAGTAAAAAAATCTGCAGTTATAATTACATCTAGTAGAAATTGCACTGGGAATTCAGAAGTCCAATGTGAAATTAAGCCATGGTGGAAATTGCCTGAATTACTAGAATATGCATAACTACTCTTTTGTTTAAAATATATATATATATATTACTTTGGTACTTGAGATAGCCAGATTAAAGTTGGTCAATATGTTGGCTTTTATTGACTTGATCTCTGAATTTAAAAGATTAATCATTAACAACATAAAAAAGATGTCCACAAGCCAGTGTAGCTTAGCTGAGAGAAGGGCAGCCAGTTTTCAAGGGAAGATCTCCTCCTTAGAACCCGAGTTCCACTACTATGATAAAATTTGCAAGCTGAGACACAGAAGTTTAATAATCTACGGAAGAAATTCTGTTAACCATCTAGGAAATCTGAGGACCAAATTGCTAGAGAGACTTTGTCAAAATTATACAACAAGCCTTTTACAAAGGCAAGCCTAGTTCAGGATTGTCACTCTCCCATCTCCCTTTGAGGAGGTGACATCATTTTGCATTTTATGAGGCTAACTCAATGGCCACGACTGTCTCTCAACTCTTTGAGGGAACAGACCACCCCTGCATTCCACATAGAGACCAGTGTCCAGTGGAGGTAGAAGCTGAATATATGTTTGTTTATTTAAGTGTCCTCTGGGTATCACTAAAGTAGACAAGATTTTGTGTTTTTTACAAATGGTTGCTAATTATTATTTAATGGGATTCTCCCTGTTGTTCTTGTTCAGTCTTTAAGTCTTGTCCAACTCTTTGGAACCCCTTAGACTGCAACATGCCAGGCTCCCCGTCCTTCACTATCTCCCGGGCAGGCCATACAGCTCATAGTGTCGCAAAACATCAGACATGACCGAGAGACTAACACTTCACTTTCATAAAGTATTACTACAGATGAGGGAACAAGCACAAGAGGCTAAGTAACCTGCCTGACACCATACAAGAAGGAAATGGAGGAAGAGGATTTAAACTCCCACAACCCAGTGATCTGGAACCTACACTCTCAGCATCCACCCCTTACCCTTCCCACGTGTGGTCACATCGTTTTTGTTTGAAGAAAGTGCTGGCATATTGATCTAATAGATTTCTTCCTTGGAAGGAAGAAAGAGAATCTATCATGCCCCTGCTTCTGCCCCATCTCTGCTGTCCTCCCTCCTCCCCAGGCATGACCCCCTGTGGGGAATTATTACTATCCTGTTTTTTACTGGGCTGCAATTCATTCAGCCTCCTGTGTTTGTATCAATATAATTTCCACCATGGCCTGCCTTCAGATATGGTGAAACCAGCCCCAGAAGCTGAGTGTTTACACATGAGTTTATTTATTAAATTGAAACCAGGCTTCTGCTTTGCTCCTCTTTTGTACTATAATAGCTAAGAGGGTGTAAAAAGCTCTTTATCAGTTAATACGGTGGCCCTAGGTAGGAAAAAAAGCACAACTCAAGTTTTCTGTGGCTTCTGACTCAGTTTTAATGGAATGTAAGTGCGATGCCAGAGCCTGGTTAAAAATAGAAGCTCTCTGGTGTCCAAGCTCTTCTACAGACAGTGCATGGGAATCCAGATAGTAACTCATCACTGAGAGGGTTGCTATTAATTAGTAGGAAGATGTCAAGCTTCACACAGGGCAGTAAGTGAAAATGGCTTAGAGTTTATAGAGTAGAGCTGCTGCTATTGCCAGAGAATCAGGGTTACTCCCTAAGTCTCTCTGGGGGCAAGTCTCTGGATTAACTGAGAGCTCAATCGCTATATACAGTAGCCACATGCCTTGAAGGATGAAACCGAAAGAGCTAGTGTGGTTGGCCCTGGTTAGAAATGGCCTGCAGGACAGTCCAGGTAGCCACAGAAAGGAAAGTGACATTCTAGATCCAACTTAAGAGAAGTAATGGGAGAACAAGGCCGAGCCCATCACCTCAGGTCCCCAAGAGTGGATGGGGAAGGAGCAGACCTTAGTGAGCATTAAGAGAGGATGGATGAGTGGGAGGGGGCCCCAGGCTAGGTTTGTGTGGACCATCTGCTTCTTTGAAAGTGTTAGTTGCTCAGTTGTGTCGACTCTTTGCAACCCCATGTACTATAACCCGACAGGCTCCTCTGTCCATGGGATTCTCCAGGCAAGAATACTGAAGTGGGTTGCCATTTCCTATTCCAGGAGATCTTCCTGACCGAGGATCGAACCTGCATCTCCTGCTTTGGCAGGAAGATTCTTTACTGTGTCACCATCTGCTTCTTTACTGAGGGCCTTCTGAGCTTGACTTTGGCCTTGTTCGTAATGTAACTTGTAGGGGAAAATGCTAAGAAGAAAATGTGTTCAATGAATGAGTTTTAAATTCCAAAAACCCATGGCTCAACAAGGTCCTTAACCAGATGCAATCAATATAAAAAGAGAGAGCCTTATAATAATTTTCACAACAGTAATTATTTTCCATCCTAAAGATGACAAACTTACCCCCCCTCCCTTTAAGCATACCTCCTAAGAGGAATTAGTTTCCAGCCTTGAGTGTGCCTCTTACCTCTCCAAGCCTTCTTTCTTTATCTGTACAATAGCTGTATTACTGTTGTTGTTTAGTCCCTAAGTCATATCCAGTTCTTTGTGACCCCGTGGGCTGCAGCATGCCATGCTTCCCTGTCCTTCACCATCTCCCAGAGTTTGCTCAAACTCTGGTCCGTTGAGTCGGTGATGCCATCCAACCATTTCATCCTCTGTCGCCCTCTTTTTCTGCTGCCCTCAGTCTTTCCCAGCATCAGGGTCTCTTTCAATGAGTCAGCTCTTCATATCAGATGACCAAAATATTGGAGCTTCAGCTTCAGCATCAGTCCTTCTAAAGAATCTTCAGAGTTGATTTCTTTTAGGATTGACTGGTTTGATCTTGCAGTCCAAGGAACTCTCAAGAGTCTTCTCCAGCACCACAGTTCAAAAGCATCGATTCTTTGGTGCTCAGCCTTCTTTATGCTCCAACTCTCACATCCATACATGACTACTGGAAAAACTATAGTAGTTTTGACTATATTTGACTGTATAGCTGTATAATCATAGCTATTTTCACAGGATTTCTTTTAACAATGAAATAACATGTATGTGCAAGAATTAGAGAGGGTGATTTAGCACATAGCTTATTAAAATATTAATTTAACTTCTAAAATGTTTTTATTATAAAAGTCATTTAAAATAAAACATACTATTGTAACCATATGTAACTGTACAGTTCAGTGGCACTAAGGGTATTCACATTGTTGTACAACTCTCACCATCATCCATTTCCAGAATTTTTCACCTTCCTAAACTGAAACTCTGTCCCCATTAAACACTAACTCCCATCCTCTATCCCCAACCCCTCACCCCTTGGTCCTTGGCATCTACCAGTGTGCTTGCTAACTCTATGAATTTGACTATTCTAGGTATCTCGTATAAGTGGAATCAAACAGTATTGTCTGCACCTAATGTATATTAGGGGCTTCCCAGGTGGAGCTAGTGATAAAGAACCCCCTGCCAGTGCAAGGGACATAAGAGACCAGGTTAGATCCCTGGTTGGGAAGATCCCCTGGAGGAGGGCATGGCAACCCCCTCCAGTATCCTTGCCTCGAGAATCTCATGTACAGAATCTGGCAGGCTACACTCCATAGGGCCGCAAAGAGTTGGACGTGACTGAAGCAACTTAGCATGACTTAGCATGACATGACAATGTTTATTAGGATGCACTTAATATATAAATATTAATTTGAGAAATGAAAGTAATACAAATGATTGGTATCATTAAGTTAGAATCAGAATGAAACTACTTTTTCTTTCCGATTTAACTGTAGGGTATTTCTCCCCTAGTCAATTCTTACTAATTTTCACTATTAAGAATCAGTCACCTCTCTGAGAAGCTGTTCTGCAATGCCATGCTACATCATTAATCTCACTGTCTGTCTATCTTAATAGGCAGTGGACCCCTTCAAGAGAGGGAATGTGCCTCATTCAGGTCTGGGGTCTGCCACCATTCTAGAGGATGGAGGTGCTTAGATATTTAGTGAATAACTGAATGAATGAAGATTTGTGTTGGTGAGAAACATTGGGAAGGGTGTTTGCTTTGGCAGGAATGTGGCGTGAACAAAAGCAGGAACATATTTAGAATATTTAGGAAGATGCAGAGGAGGATAGCCTGGCTGGAGAACAGGAGTTGGGGAGTACTGGGGAACAGATTTGCCATAGAGACCAGGTGGTGCTCAGTCATTTCCAACTTTTTGCAACCCTATGGACCATAGCCCACAGGGCTCCTCTGTCCATAGAATTCTCCAGGCATGAATACTGGAGTTGGTTGCCATTTCTTCTCCAGGGGATCTTCCCGATCCAGGAATCAAACCTGGGTCTCCTGCATTGCAGGAAGATTCTTTACCAACTGAGCTATCTGGATTCTTGACCCACCTGCTTTTGCTCCTTACCTGTAAATTCTGTTCCCTCCTTCCAGTTCACAGCTTCACAAGATAGCTAAATCTTTCCATCGTCACCTCCTGCTCCCCTCTGGACATAGAACCAGTTCCCAAGCCCCTTGTGTCATGACCTCTGCAATTCCTTATTTTTTTTTAAAGTTTACCTTTGAATGCTAAGACATTGACTTGGTTCAAAAATTGAGCAACATAGTAAGGTATGCATGAAGAAGCCATTACTCTAGGCGATTCTGAATGGCCCTGTTGGGAAACCATTACTGAAGAACACAATAAAGATTCAGAAACCCATGGGATGTCTCTGGCAGTCCAGTGGTTTAGAGGCTTCCCTTGTCATCCAGTAGTTAAGAATCCACTTTCCAATGCAGGGGATGAGGGTTTGATCCCTGGTCAGGGAACTAAGATCCCACATGCCCTGGGGCAACTAACCCTATGTGCTGCAACTAGGACCCCATTCAGGCAAATAAATAAATAGATATTTTTTTAAAAGAATGAAAGAGAGAGCTATAAATAATTATGGCAAGACAAGAGGCATAAATTGATTCTGCAAACCAGGAAGGTGACTCTGTGTGAAAGAGATAGGTATATTGACTCCCTCACTTCCCCCATTTTCAGTGGTCACAATGAAGTTCATCTAAGTGATATTTTAGAATTTGATTCCTAGCCTAAAATGAGCATCCAAATTACCAATAGCGTTAGAAAAAATTTCAAAGCGATGCTCTAGATCTCCAGAAACAACATGTATGGGACCTGGGCGGTGTGTATTTATGTGTGTGTGTCTATGGCTCCAAAATTGACTTACATCCATCGTTGATGCTGGCTGATGAGCTATGAAATCCCAATTTCATCGATTCTCTCTAGCTGTTATTAACAAAACAATAAGAATAAATTAAATTTCTATCAGATCTTATAATTGCTATTATTGTTCACAAGTCATCTCATCTGATCTCTTAGACAACCAACTTCTAAGGCAGAAGATATTCCTCTGATGGGATACACAGAAGTTACTTGACTCTGGAATTAGACCCCAAACTTTTAGTTTCAAAATTCTCCACTTTCTATGACCATTTGTTCATTAAACAATCAGTGGCATATTAGAAGAATTCAGAACACCACTCTGGAGTCGTGAATTTGTGCCCCAGACAAGCACTTATCTGTTTTCTGAATCTTTCTACTAGACTGAAATTTCTAGAATCTTATGAATGGCATTATATAGTATTTACTCTTTTTTTTTTTTTTTTTTTGCCTCTTTCATTCAGCATGATTTTGAAGTGTGTCTATGTTGTGTATCAAGTTAGTTCCTTTTTATTGATGAGTGCGTGCTCAGTCCCTTCAGTCATGTCTGACTCTTTGCAATTTCATGGACTGTAGCCCGCCAGGCTCCTCTGTCCATGGGATTTTCCAGGCAAGAATACTGGAGTGGGTTGCCATTTCCTTCTCCAGAGGATCTCCCCAAGCCAGAGATTGAACCTACATTTCCTGCATTGGCAGGAGGAGTCTTTACCGTTGAGTCACCAAAGAAGCCCATTGCTGAGTATTATGTATATTATAACATGTTTATACTTTCAACCATTTGCTGAACATTTGGACTTTTGAAGTTTGGGGCTATTACAAACAAAGCTGCTTTGAATATTCTTATATAAGCCTTTGTTGTGGACATATGTTTTCATTTCTCCTGGGTAAATAGAACTGACTGGGTCATGTGCTAGGTGTATGTTTTAACTTTTTAACTCTTAAAATCTTACGCAAAATGATTTGATTATTTTACATTTCCACCATCAATGTATGAAATTTCCAATTGCTTTTTACCAGCATGTGCTATTACCAGGTTTTTGTCTGTTATAATGAGAATACAATGGGCTTCCAGGGTGGCAAGGTTGTAGAGAACCTGCCTACCAATGCAGGAGATGCTGGTTTGATCCCTGGGTGGGGAAGAACCCCTGTAGAAGGAAATAGCAACCCACCCTAGTATTCTTGCCTGGAAAATCCCATGGACAGAGGAGTCTGGTGGGCTGCCGTTCATGGGGTCACAAAGAGTCAGACACGACTTAGTGACTCAACCACCACCACACTCAGGCATTAAATGATATGTCAAGATAAATAACCTGCTATCTCTGTCTGGAAAAATAATTGGGGGATGAAAAATGTCCTTGTAACAAAAATAAATGAGAATAAGCAGAAGGTAGGTGAGCATTGACAGTGTTTATGATATATAAGCAAATGGGTAAGTGGTTTCGGATCTGCTGACTGTACTAGGAGTCCTTTTTAGAACATACTCTTTCTCCATGGTTTAATAAAGCTATGCTTTTCTTAGTGAAGTTCAAAACTTTTCCCATCCACTCAGCTAGAAGAGAAAATAATTTGGAGCATCTCTAGGAGTTATTGAAAACTAACTCACTTGTCAATGCAGATAACAATTTGTAACAATTTGTATTCAAGTCAGTCAGTCAGCCTGCTTGACAGCCTGAAGATAATTTTTATCCCTCTAGCTTCTTTTTCGAAGAAGGCAATGGCACCCCACTCCAGTACTCTTACCTGGGAAAATCTCATGGACGGAAGAGCCTGGTAGGCTGCAGTCCATGGGGTCGCTAGGAGTCGGGCACAACTGAGTGCCTTAACTTTCACTTTTCACTTTCATGCACTGGAGAGGGAAATGGCAGTGTTCTTGCCTGGAGAATCCCAGGGACGGGGGAGCCTAGTGGGCTGCCGTCTATGGTGTCGCACAGAGTCAGACACAACTGAAGCAACTTAGCAGCAGCTTCTTTTTAGTACTTTGGATGTAGTGAGTGTTTAATGATTATTTACTGAAGTAATTGCCATGTCTTGACCACTTTTCCCTTACACTCTGCTTTTTTTTCCCTCCATATTCTTAATAAACACTTGAGTATAACAGTTCTTAGATTTTTTGGTCTCAGGCCTCCTTTATACTTTTAAAAATTATTGAGACCCTGAAAGAGCTTTTATTTATGTGGATTATATCTGTTGATGCTACTATATTGGAAGTTAAAATTGAGTTGTTTAATATTTATTACTTCTTTGGAAATAGCAATAATAAACCTATCACATGTTGAAAAATAACCTATTTTTGTGAAAAGAAACTTTATCTTTCAAATTAAAAAAGAAAAGATAGTGTAAAGAGGAATATTGTTTTACATGTTTGCAAATCTAGCTATAAAAAGAACAGCTGAATCCTCATGTCTGCTTCTGTATTCAATCTATCACAATAATACACATCACATCATCATCTCTGGAACATTCCACTAGACTTTTTGTGAGATGCGAGTGAAAAAGCGAATGTCTTTGTATTATTATGAATGTATTTTCCACCTTGCAGCCCCTTTGGAAGAGAGCTGTGAGAACTGATGCTCTAGTATGACTCTTCATTTCACACCAGATTCCAGTCTCATCTCTATAAATATTGGCTCAGTGCATGAATAAGCCTCACCAATGTATCCTGATCATGTCTACCTTAAAAGCAAAGCTGTATCCAGGCTTCCTCTGATCATACATTGTAAAGGCTACTGAATTATCACTGTATCAAATGATATAATGATATAGTTATTAAATGATGCAATTATCATTGTATCAAATACAATGATCATTGTATAAATGACTGCTGGATTTCATGGGCTTGCCTGATGGCTCAGACAGTAAAGAATCTGCTTGCAGTGCAGGAGATCCAGTTCAATCTCTGGGTCCAGAAGATCCCCTGGAGAAGGTGACCCACTCCAGTTCTTGCCTGGAGAATTCCCTGGACAAAGAAGCCTGCTGAGCTACAGTCCATAGGGTCATAAAGAGTCAAACACAATTGAGTGACTAACACTTTCACCAGATTTCCGGGGACTCCTCATCTCTTCTGACTCTTTCTTTTTTTTTTTTTTTTTAATGAAGATAGATTAATTTTTTTATTAGAAAAGTATCATATCATCATGGGAATAAAGAAAAATATAAAAGGCTATAAAAGAAGAAAGCAGTACCCTATAATTCCAGCCACCAAAGATAAAGTGTTAATATTTCAGTATCTGTCCTTCCAGATTTTTTCTGTATATGTGGTATATATAATTGATGCAAATAATGGAATTATAAACACGCAATTCTGTGTTTTTATTTTGTTTTAATTTAACAATATAGGTGATCAGGCCATATCATCTCTTCTGGAACTAATATTTTAAATGGCTGCATATATTCCATTGTATGAATGTACCATAATTCATTTATCTGCAATTCTTACTAGCAGACCTTTTTGTGGTTTCCAGATGTTTTGCTATTCAAACCAGTGCTCTGTGAGTATACTCATATAGGCGCCATATGTGTGTCCATTGATCTGTCGGGTAATTGCTGAGGAGTAAACCTGCTGGTCCAGAGAAGGCAATGGCACCCCACTCCAGTACTCTTTTTTTTATTATTTTTTTTATTTTTAGACTTTACAATATTGTATTAGTCTTGCCAAATATCGAAATGAATCCGCCACAGGTATACATGTGTTCCCCATCCTGAACCCTCCTCCCTCCTCCCTCCCCATACCCTCCCTCCGGGTTGTCCCAGTGCACCAGCCCCAAGCATCCAGCATCGTGCATCGAACCTGGACTGGCGACTCGTTTCATACATGATATTATACATGTTTCAATGCCATTCTCCCAAATCTCCCCACCCTCTCCCTCTCCCACAGAGTAACAATAACCCTGTGTACGAGACAGCAAAAGAGACACTGATGTATAGATCAGTCTTCTGACTCTTTCTAACTTGGTGTTTCTACCCAGGTCCATTCTAATCCCCCCTTTGTATGGTTCCCTTCACTTGAAATGCAAAACTCACTTAAGAAAGTTTTAAGAAACTTAGAACTGCAGATAAAAGTACAAAAACCAGGGAATAAGTGAATTTTTGATAGCTATGAGCTTTCATTCCTTTTTAATTTTTAAAAATTTTTCAGGGAAATTATCAAATATAAATAGAAAAGTAGAGAGAACTGTGTAATGAGGCTGCTCTACCCATTACCCAATTTTAACAATTTTAAATAGGTATGTAAACACTTCTGTTTCACTCAAATTCCCCACTCCATGGAGATTCTTTTGCGGCAAATTCTAGACAGTGCATTGCTTCATCTGAAAATTTTTCACTGGGTGCCTCTATATTGTACTCGTTTTTGAAATGCGTAACCATAATATCTGGAGGACGAAATGTCAACACACTCCAGTATTCTTGCCTGGAGAATCCCATGGACAGAGGAGCCTGGCAGGTTACAGTCCAACATAAGAGTCGAACACAATTGTAGCAACTTTGCACACACACAACCATAATATCATTATCATCTCTAAGAGGAAAGTCAACAATAATTATTTTCAAATATCCACCCAGGGTTCACATTTCTCCAATTTTCTTGTAACACTATTGGAATCTCTTTGCTTCAATCAGGATCCAAGTAAGATTCATATATAATGGTTGGTTTTATGTCTGTAAAATTTTTTTACCCTCTTCATCTCTCTTTTTTCCCTTTTCTTTGAAATTTTTATTGCTATTTTATTTGAATGAGCAGTTTTCTATGGATTAGATTTTGCTGTGTTCTCTGTGTTGTCATGTTCCTTTTCTCCTTGTGTTTCCTGGAAACTGGTCATTAGAACTGAACGGTTTTCTCCTGTTTTTGTTTGTTTTGAAATTAATGTTTAGATGATGTACTTCCATCAGGAGGTACATAATGTTTATGGACTCTATCAATCAACCACTGTCTTGATTCATCAATTTGCTTTTATTAGGATTGCAAAATAGTTACCTTCTATTCTATTCTCTATCATTCTATCTTCATTTATTATTAGCTGGAAAACATCTGAAAGGACCAACTTTCACTCATCAGCTATTTGATTAATTGAGGTATAGATTTTACAAGAGAGGCAGGTTAAATTCTTGATTCAGACTTACAGATTGAAACCCATTATTACTCCTTATTGTGATGATTAATACTTTTTAATATCCTTATCAAGCTTCAAACCATGCCAGCTTTGGCCAGTGGCAGTTTCTTCAGATTAGTTTCTGACTCCTCTTGTCAAAATCCCGTGGTCTCTTGTGACTACCATTCTTGTATCTAATACATTTCCTGCCCAGATCTGATTTCTCCAAGAATTCTTCATTCTTTTCAGTGATAAACAGTGTTTGAAGCCACAGTCTAGTCAGAAGCTTATTTAGCTGCACTGATCACTGTTTCTAGGTCTTTTTAGTAGTCAAAGCTAGGAAATGTGACTTTTAAGATAAATACACTATTTGTTTTCCAAGCAACAAATAATAATAAGTTATCTTTTCCATTATATTAATATCCCCTGTTTCTTTTCTTCTGTCATTGCATTGTCTAAGCCATCTAGAACATTGTTCATTAATTATACTTTTAGGCATCTTTATTCATTAAAAACATTTTTGATAATCAAAAATTATCAAAGGAACAGAAAAAAATATTTCTGATATCAGACAAATTCCCCTTAAAGTGAGGGGGAAATCCTTTAGATATTAGCAAGCTGTGGCCCAAGAGCCAAATACAGCTGCTTCTTTTCTTTAATGACTATGAATTAAGAATGATTTTACCTTTATTAAATGATTGAAAAAATCAAAAGAAGAGTATTTTGTAATACATAAAAATTATATGAAATTCAATTTCAGTATTTTCTAAGTTGTCTGTCACTAGTTTTTATTTACTCTTCAACTGAAAAATTATCGGTAGATATTTTGGTGAGTTTATATTTTAGTCATTCTACTATGAATATAGCTTTATCAATTTTTTCCAAGAACATTTTAATGTATATATATATGTGTGTGTGTGTGTGTGTGTGTGTGTGTGCATGCGCACATGCTAAGTCATTTCAGTTTTACCTGACTCTTTTCTGCCCTATGGACTGTAGCCCACCAGGCTCCTCTGTCCATGCGATTCTCCAGGCAAAAATACTGGGGTGGGTTGCCATTTCCTACTCCAGGGGATCGTCCCAACCCAGGGATCAAACCTGCGTCTGTTCCGTCTCCTACATTGGCAGGCAGGTTCTTTACCCCTAGTGCCACCTAGGATGCCCTGTGTGTGTGTATAATATACATATTTGTATATATATATATATATATTTGATATCTTTTGGTGTATAAAATACAATAAATATAGCTCTATTGGGAAGTATGCCTTTTATCAACATAAAGTAAGATCTTTATCCCATGAAATGCCTTGTGCCTTGGATTCTATTTTATTTAATACTAATATTGCTGCTCCAGGTTGGGTTTTTATGTATTGTTTTTTGTTTATTTTGTTTGTTTAATTTATTTTTAATTAGAGAATAATTGCTTTACAATATTGTGTTGGTTTCTGCCATGCATCAACATGAATCAGCCATACTTATACATAAATTCCCTCCCTTTTGAACATCCCACCCACCTCCCACCCCATCCCAGCCGGAGCACCTGGTTTGATCTCTGAGTCAGGAAGATCCCCTGGAGAAGAAAATGGCAATCCAATCCAGTGTTTTTGCCTGGAGAATCCCATGGACAGAGGAGCCTGGTAGGCTACAGTCCATGGGGTCGCAAAGAGTCAGACATGACTGAAGTGACTTAGCACGAACACACAGCCAATGCTAACAGCCAATGCTAACAGCCAGACACTATGCTTACCAGTAAGAGGAAATTGAGGCACAAGGAAAGTGAGAAACCTGCCCTCACCAGTGGACCTATCAGTGGAAGGATTTCCTTTCTAGGAACGAGGAGTAGCTCTGAAAAGTTGGTAGCAGGCCCTAGTATGTTTATGCAGCACAATAAATGTGGTAACTACTGAGTTGATCAAACAGTTCAGGTTTTCTATAACATAGTTTGGAAAAACCTGAACAAACTTTTGCCAACCCAACATTTTCATTTTCCTCTCCTAAGGAGCTCTGTATTCAAGAGCTACAGATTCCAGTTCTCCTTTTAGGCCTGAACTCTAATTTTTTTATAAGTGACAAGTCATACATTCTGACCTAGTCTAACCTGATTGTTTTTTTTAAGCCGACCTTATTAACAGAGTTTTGTCAACGGTCTTTTTTTTTAATTTGACAGAATACAATCTTCACAGTTTTTCACATGGCCAATCATGTCCAACTTGAACAAACAAAATTATTAACTTGGAAGAATTTATTGTTCTTTCAGTGATTTGAATTATACATTTCTCTGCTTTCTGAAGAATAGACCATAAAATGTGTGATTAATTTCCTTGGCCACTCAGATGATTGTTTTTGTTTCAAACGTTGAGCATTGTAGCAGTGAACACTATTTTCATTATAAAACCAGCAAAGCAGAGATTGACTCTTAGTGTGATCTGAAGGTTAAAAGCATAAGCTTTGGTGTCAAACAGGGTTGGGTTTGAATCTGAGCTCAGCCATGTCCTTTAGTCATGAATTAAACTCCTTAAGTCTCAGTTTCTTCATCTGCAAAATGAGAGTGAGAGTATATTCACATAAGGTCATAAGGAAGAATTAAATGGGATAGGTTAGTGAAATACCTTGCATAAAATAAGTATCTTCTAGTAAAACAAGTCTGGCATAAAATAAGTGTTCGGTGAAATGTCAGTATGATTCATGAATATTTACTAAGCACATACACTGTACCAGGCTTCCCTGGTGGCTCAGATGGTAAAGAATCCACCTGCAATGCGGAACATCTGGGTTCGATCCCTGGGTTTGATACTGTGCCAGGCACAATCCCTATTTGGATGAAATTTATTTTTTAAATGTTATTTATTTTTAAATTAATTTTTATTGGAGTATAGTTGCTTTATAATGTTGTGTTAGTTTTTGCTGTACAGCATAGTGACTCAGTTATACATATATCCCCCTTTTTTGGATTTTCTTCCTATTTAGGTCACCACAGAGCACTGAGTAGAGTTCCCTAAACCATACAGTGGGTTCTCATTAGTTATTTATTTTATACATAATATCTATAATGTATATATGTAATATCCCAATCCTCTATTGATGAAATGTATATATATAAAGAGGAGCTTCCTAGGTGGCAGAGGAGCCTGGTGGGCTATGATCCATAGGATCTCAGAGTCTGACACAACTATAGTGACTTAGCATGCACACATGCATATAGGGAGAGACATTAAGCAAGTCATCACACACATTATCATATGAGAACAATTGTGGCAAAAAGTTATGAATGTAGAGCATAGGATGCTGTGGTCACATTTAACAAGAGAATTCCTAGGTGAAATCTGGAGTGTGCAGATGGGAGGAGAAAGATCACAGACAGTTTTCTGAAGGAAATAGAGTTTAATCTAAGACCTAAAGGAAGAAGAAGGGGTGGAGGTGGAGAAAACATTATATGTAAATGAAACAACAGGTGTGAGGGTCCTGGGGTGAAAAGTTGAGAGAACAACAGTGATTGGAGGAGTTGTGGAAGGTCTGCAAGGCAGAGTAGGAGAGGCAAGACCAGATCATATGGCCTGATGGGTGGTGTTAGTGAATTTCATCCAAGTGCACTTGAGACATACAGGCAGAGATGTCACAGAATAGGAGTTAGTTGAATTTCATAAAGATCATCCTAGAGAAAAGAGATGATACGTGCATGCAGGAGACCAATGAGTAGAGTCATGTGGATGATAAATAGCGGTAGTTTGGATTAGGCCATAACCCATGACAGTGGAGACAGAGATGTACAAAGACTTGGACAATGTTAGGAGGTATAATCCACTGGAGTTATCAATAAGGTATCAGAATTGACTGTCATGTTTTTGTCATAAACACCTGAATGAATGTTAAATATTCTTTATAGAGATGAGGAATACTAGAAGACAAGCAAGCTAGAGTGTCATTTGGGACATATTAATACTGAAGTTCCTATAAGACATCTAAGTATAGATGCATGTATGGATCATGAGCTCAAAAAATAAGCACTGACTCAAGCTATATGTGTGTATGCTAAGTCGATTCAGTTGTGTCCAACTCTTGGCTACCCTATGGACTGTAGTCTGCCAGGCTCCTCTGTCCGTGGGGATTCTCCAGGCAAAAATACTGGAGTGGGTTGACATTTCCTTCTCCAGAGGATCTTCCTGACTCAGGGATCAAAGCCGAGTCTCATTATGTCTCCTGCATTCTTAGGCGGGTTCTTTACCACTAACCACACCTGGGAAGCCCAGGCTATATACTTGATAGCTAAATGCTACCCACAGATATTAATCTTGACGGCATCCATATCTTTGGAGCAAATTTTCTGAGCACTCCCAGATAATCAGAGATATTTCTACTCTTGCTATGGAAAATTTCAGTATATTGACTAGTGGAAAGGTTTCTTAACTGGGAGTCTGAAGACCAGAGTTTTAATTTAGTCCTTCTGCTCACCAGCTGTGTAACCCCAAGCAAGTGCTTCACCCTTTTGCATGTTCATATCCTTATCTCTTTGTAGCTCAGATGTCTTGCTTGACTCTTGGTGATTCAGGGGCTTATAGGAAGGGGTTATAAATAATTTCCATAACCATTTAGATCAAAATATGCATGCTGGATCCCAAATAGACTACAAAGAAAATCTACAAAGTATTGAAATACATGTCGATTAGTACCACTCCCAGAAAAAAGCTAAATCGTGCTGAGTATATTATTGGTGAGATTTAATAATATGTCCATATTCTTATATCTGTGGGCCTCCTAAAATGCTTCCAATTCAAAGTTTCTTTTTTTTATATTTTATTTTTGGCTGCACTGGGTCTTAATTGTACGTGAGCTTTCTCTAGTTGCGGCAAACGGGTTACTCTCTAGTTGCAGTATGTGGGCTTCTCATTGCGATGACTTCTTGTTTTTTATTTACTTTTTAATTGGAGGAAAACTGGTTTACAATGTTGTGTTGGTTTCTGCCATATAACATTGTGAATGAGCCATGAGTATGTGTGTGTGTGTGTGTGTGTGTATACATATATATATATGTATGTGTTTGTGTGTATATATATACATGCTAAGTTGCTTCAGTCATGTCCGACTCTTTGCGACCCCATGGACTATAGCCACCAGGCTCCTCTGTCCATGGGATTCTCCAGTCAAGAATACTGGAATAGGTTGCCCTGCCCTCCTTCAAGGGATCTTCCCGACCCAGGGATCAAACCCACATCTCCGGTGGCTCCTGCATTGCAGGCAGATTCTTTACCGCTGAGCCGCCCAGGGAAGCCCTCCCTCCCTCTTGAGCGTTGCTCCCCTCCCCCATCCCACCTCTCTAGGTCATCACAGAGCACCGAGCTAAGCTCCCTGTGTTCTATAGCAACTTATACAGAG
Source organism: Bos indicus x Bos taurus (assembly GCF_003369695.1). Lineage (NCBI taxonomy): Eukaryota > Metazoa > Chordata > Mammalia > Artiodactyla > Bovidae > Bos > Bos indicus x Bos taurus. The sequence goes on along the minus strand of NC_040083.1, from coordinate 73,949,730 downwards.
TGAGGTAAGTCAGAAAGAGAGAAACAAATACCATATGTTAACACATATATATGGAATCTAGAAAATGGTATAGATGAACCTATTTTCAGGGCAAGAATGGAGATGCAGATGTATAGAATGAACTTGCGGTAGCTTCTTTTGCTGTGGAGCACAGACCCTAGCGCGTGGGCTTCAGTAGTTACAGCACGTGGGCTCAGCAGTTGCAGCTCCCAGGCTTTAAAGCACAGATTCAATAGTTGTGGGACATTGATTTAGTTGCTCTGAGGCATGTGGGATCTTCCCAGATGAGGGATCGAACCCATGTCTCCTGCATTGGCAGATGGATTCTTCACCACTGAACCACCAGGGAAGGCCAGTCCAGTTCAGTCACTCAGTTGTGTCCGACTCTTTGTGACCCCATGGACTGCAGCACACTGTCCATCACCAACTCCCGGAGCTTCCTCAAACTCATGTCCATCGAGTCGGTGATGCCATCCAGCCATCTCATCCTCTGTCGTCCCCTTCTCCTCCAGAAGCCAGGAGTTAACTTCTAACTCAACAGAATCTAGTCAGAATAAGCAAAAACAATGAGTATTACGATTTCATGTTAACAGACTGTCGAAGCTTTCTTCTCTTCCAATGATAATTTTTCTGGGAATGAGAGAGACAGATTGACAACTAAGCCAGGTAGTTAAGCTGCTTCAACACTTGCCTGGAAACTGAAGTGAGCTGGGCTGAAGGTGCTGAAGGAAACTCCTATCCCAAACAGAACATCTAGAAAAATATTGCTTGTGATTATCTGATGTGTTCTGAATGAATCACTTAATTTGAGCAGATATTGTGTGGGCATTTCAGAAGTGAATAGCCACAGTGGGAAACAACCTTTCTTAGAAACATGACTCTTTCGGGTAACAGAAAGTCACACCATACACCAGGGATTAGTTCTTTTCAGGAAGAAAGGCATTTGTCTCTGTCTTGGCTTTTTCTTTTTAACTTTTTATTTTGTATTGGAATATAGCTGATTAACAATAGTTTCAGGTGGACAGCACAGGTACTCAGCCATATGTATACATGTATCCATTCTCCCCCAGACCTCTCTCCCATCCAGGATGCCACATAGCATTGAGCAGAGTTCCATGTGCTATACAGTAGGATGTCCTTGCTTTTTCTTCACCATTTTCCATGTTTATCCTTCAGGCATCTTTTTTAAATTTTATTTATTTATTTATTTTAATTGGAGGCTAATTACAATATTATTGTGGTTTTTGCCATACACTGACATGAATCAGCCATGGGTGTACATGTGTTCCCCATCCTGAATCCCCCCCCACCTCCCTCCCCATCCCATCCCTCAGGGTCATCCCAGTGTACCAGCCCTGAGCACCCTGTCTCATGCATCAGACCTGGACTGGCGATCTATTTCACATATGATAACATATATGTTTCAATGCTGTTCTCTCAAATCATCCCACCCTTGCCTTCTCCCACAGAGTCCAAAAGTCTGTTCTTTATATCTGTGTCTCTTTTGCTGTCTCACATATAGGGTCATCATTACCGTCTTTCTAAATTCCATATATATGCGTATGGCACCCTACTCCAGTACTCTTGCCTGGAAAATCCCATGGATGGAGGAGCCTGGTAGGCTGCAGTCCATGGGGTTGCTAAGAGTCGGACACGACTGAGCGACTTCACTTCACTTCACTTCATACTGTATTGGCGTTTTTCTTTCTGACTTACTTCACTCTGTATAATAGGCTCCAGTTTCATCTACCTCATTAGAACTGGCTCAAATGCATTCTTTTTAATAGCTGAGTAATAGTCCATTGTGTATGTATACCACAGCTTTCTTATCCATTCATCTGCCAATGGATATCTAGGTTGCTTCCGTGTCCTGGCTATTGTAAACAGTGCTGCAATGAACACTGGGGTACACGTGTCTCTTTTAATTCTGGTTTCCTTGGTGTGTATGCCCAGCAGTGGAATTGCTGGGTTGTATGACAGTTCTATTTCCCGTTTTTTAAGGAATCTCCACACTGTTCTCCATAGTGGCTATACTAGTTAGCATTCCCACCAACGGTGTAACAGGGTTCCCTTTTCTCTGCACCCCCTCCAGCATTTATTGTTTGTAGACTTTTTGATAGCAGCCATTCTGACCAGCATGAGATGGTACCTAATTGTGGTTTTGATTTGCATTTCTCTGATAATGAGTGATGTTGAGCATCTTTTCATGTGTTTGTTAGCCATCTGTATGTCTTCTTTGGAGAAATGTCTGTTTAGTTCTTTGGCCCATTTTTTGATTGGGTCATTTGTTTTTCTGGAATTGAGCTGCAGGAGTTACTTGTATATTTTTGAGATTAATTCTTTGTCAGTTACTTTGTTTGTTATTATTTTCTCCCATTCTGAAAGCTGTCTTTTCACCTGGCTTATAGTTTCCTTCGTTGTACAAAAGCTTTTAAGTTTAATTAGGTCCCATTTGTTTATTTTTGCTTTTATTTCCATTACTCTGAAAGGTGGGTCATAGAGGATCCTGCTGTGATTTATGTCAGAGAGTATTTTTCCTATGTTCTCCTCTAGGAGTTTTATAGTTTCTGGTCTTACGTTTAGACCTTTAATCCATTTTGAGTTTATTTTTGTATATGGTGTTAGAAAGTGTTCCAGTTTCATTCTTTTACAAGTGGATGACCAGTTTTCCCAGCAGCACTTATTAAAGAGATTGTCTTTTCTCCATTGTATATTCTTGCCTCCTTTGTCAAAGATAAGGTGTCCATAGGTGTGTGGATTTATCTCTGGTCTTTCTATTTTGTTCCATTGATCTATATTTCTATCTTTGTGCCAGTACCATACTCTCTTGATGACTGTAGCTTTGTAGTATAGTCTGAAGTCAGGTAGGTTGATTCCTCCAGTTCGATTCTTCTTTCTCAAGATTGCTTTGGCTGTTCAAGGGTTTTTGTATTTCCATACAAATTGTGAAATTATTTGTTCTAGTTCTCTGAAAAATACCTTTGGTAGCTTGATAGGGATTGCATTGAATCTATACATTGCTTTGGGTAGTATACTCATTTTCACTATATTGATTCTTCTGATCCATGAACATGGTATATTTCTCCATCTATTTGTGTTATCTTTGATTTATTTCATCAGAGTTTTATAGTTTTCTATATATAGGTCTTTTGTTTCCTTAGATAGATTTATTCCTAAGTATTTCTTCAGGCATCTTTATTCTCAACTCAGGCCTTCCAGATTTTGCAAATCTATTTGAACCATTGTCATCAATACCACAGGAATGGCTGGAAATTCTTGAGTGGTTTCTGTTCCTTGACCTTGAAAAGCTGTTTTAGTGGGCATGCTGCCTTCTGGACACCATCTCTTTGCTCCTTAGGATTAAGCCTTCATGTATCAACCACAATAACCCCAAACCACATCCTCAGGAACAAAAATGCCCTATCACTCACTTGAGTTAACAGTTACACACTATTATTCCTGTTGTTTATAATTTTCTACTTTAGGTGGCACTGTTGCAAAGACTCGCCTGCCAGTTCAGGAGTCTCTGGAGCCATGGGTTTGATCCCTGGGTCAGAAAGATCCCCTGGAGGAGGAAATGGCAACCCATTCCAATATTCTCACCTGGGAAATCCCATGGACAGAGGAGCCTGGTAGGCTACAGTCCGTGGAGTCACAAAGAGTCAGACAAGACTGAGCAGGCACACAAGACATAGTACTAACTAGAGACTTTGAATGAGCACTTGGATCATTTTACTCTATTAACTAGTTATCTAGCAAAGTGGATTTTCGCTCTCCCAGACCCATGAACCTAATAAGTCCTAGTACAAAATTTGTGCTTGACCTTGAATTCATTGAAGAGGTACTGAGATGATTTAATCAAGGAAGATAAAATCAGGTTTGTTTTCTCAGACTCTCTCTGGCTACATTTTGAAGGTAGGTTATAAGGCAGTGAGACAAGAATCAGGAAGCTTAGTTAGTAGGCTGATATGGGGTCCTAGCTAGAAATGATGGTGGCTTGAATAGGATGGATGGTGACAAGGAGAATGAAGTTTCCGTGGTCTGCACTGGGTGAGTGGATGGAATGGAAGAGTTGGGAGAGTGAAGAATTGAGGATGACAGTGGGTGTCTGGCTGGGACAACTCAGGTGGAGGGGCGCCATCTGCTGAGGATGGAGCAGAGAAGAAAGAGTAGGTTTTGTGAGAAACAATGAGTTCAGTTTGTTTATGTTAAGGATGCAATGGTTTGGGAAAACCATGAAAGATGCCTGGGGACTTCCTTAGTGCTCTAGTGGTTAAGACTTGACCTTCCAATGCAGAGGATGCAGTTTTTACCCCTGGTTGGGGAGCTAAGATCCCACATGCCTACATATGGCCAAAAAACCAAAACATAAAACAGAAGCAACATTGTAAAAAATTTCAATAAAGCCTATAAAAATGCTCCACATCACACACACACAAAAGAAAGATGTCTGTTAATAGTTGTGTATGCAGAACTTGAGTTCAGGAGCCAGATATGGTCTCAGGATGGAGATTGGAGAATTCATCAAAGCAAAAAAGAAATTGAAGCCATGGAAATGAATGAATGTCCCCGACCTCTATCTTCCCGCTTAGAGTATCAGACAGTTCTCAGTTAAAACTGCAAAGGCTTGGGTTACGTTTGAAAAGAATGAGCATGTCCCCTTGCAAGCAAAACTGAGCTTTCTCAATATTGCATTTATTATGAAAGATGGAGACATGGTCAGTTATTTTTTTTCAAGGAGATCTCTAATCAAAGCAGTGTCATACTCTATTGCCTTTTTAAATTAAAAAGTAAAGTTTCCCAGGAAAAAGTAAAGTTTTCCTGCATTTTAAAGTTGTTTTTTTCTAGCTGTGTTTAGAAGCCATATAATAGGTTCTGTGAAATCACTTTATATTTTGGAAAATAAGCTATCAAAATGCCTATGCGTATATGTTATGTCAGTTTGACTACCATCCACTTTGGATGAAGGTCAGGCACTCTGCTGGCCTGGCCCAGCTTGAGTCTAGGGCTGGAAGCAGTAGCAGGGGCTTCAAAGACCACCTACATCCCTGTCATAGCCCAGGCAGTGGAGGGGAACATGCAGGAGCTACGGGTGGAGACCAAAGTGCTAGTCATATTCTACCTTGAGCAGAGTTAGATGATACTCATGGAGGATGGCTACAGTATTAGTGGACATGCCTCTGAGTGACCTGGTGGCCAGTGAGAGGACCTGGAGTTGTCATTTCCAAGTAAGGACTTGTCTAAAGATTCCATATCTTTGTGTGTGTGTGTGTGTGTGCTGGGTCTTCATTACTGTGCACACCCTTTCTCTAGTTGTGGCCATTGGGGCTACTTTTCATTGCAATGCATGGGCTTCTCATTGCAGTGGCTTCTCTTGTTGCGGAGCATGGGCTCTAGGTGCACAGACTTCAGTAGTTGTGTCGCATGGGCTTAGTTGCTGTGAGGCATATGGGATCTTCCTGGCCAAGTATCGAACCTGTGTCTCCTGCACTAGCAGGCAGATTCTTATCCACCAGATTACCAGGGAAGTCCCCAGATTCTATAGCTTTGCTGTCAGTCCTTGCCGGCTCCCCTGTCCACCTCTTACTATGTAACCGCCAGCCAGCTCCCATGTCCCTGATGGAATGGAGCCTGCCGTAGCCTATAAGCTGAGAGTGAAGAGACACCACCCCAATAAGCTCCTGTGCTTCCTCCTTGGGTGACCGATTTTGGTTGTTTCTGTCACTGCTTTGGATTTGTAGTGTTTGGCCTTGGAGTCATACCCCACAAATATGAGAGGCTGCTGATGATTATCACATCTTAATTACAGGCTCCGACCTTTCCTACAGGACCCTATAAAATGTCTTTATAAGTACTGGAAGTAATCATTTTATGAAGTGCCTGCAACTTAGCTGTATCCAATTATTTGTAGAATGGTTTTATTTTCATGTAAATATAAGTGTCTTGAAGATCGGGAAGATATAAAGTGTTGGAATGTGAGTTAAGACAGGCTCTCTTTCTCCATTTAAAAGCGTTATTTCCAGCTGTAAGTAGTTGAAGCTCAAGTTTTATTCAAAATGTCATTTTCTTCCATTGGCAAATGTCATCCATTGATTCCATACACATTTATCGAGGATGCATTCGACACTGATGGAGATTAAATGAAGGATAAGAAGTATGTGTCCTTAAAGAGACACTGAAAATTAAGATTGAATGTCTTATCTATTCAACATATATTTGTTGTGAGCCTACAAACTGTTGGCATTGAGGACTTAGCCGTGAAATGTAAAGATAAAAACCTATGCCTTTGAGGAGTTCATATTCAAGGAAAGGGACAAAAAAAAAAGAATAAGTATAGAAGATGGTGATGAGTGCTATTAGATTGACCCATTAGGGGAGATGGTGAGAAGACAGGTGAGACTATGAAGAAGGAGGGGCTTGATGAGCTGGATTTTGAATACAACCTTTTTTCTTTTTTTTTTTTAATTTTATTTTATTTTTAAACTTTACAATATTGTATTAGTTTTGCCAAATATCAAAATGAATCTGCCACAGGTATATCTGTATTCCCCATCCTGAACCCTCCTCCCTCCTCCCTCCCCATACCCTCCCTCTGGGTCATCCCAGTGCACCAGCCCCAAGCATACAGTATCGTGCATCGAACCTGGACTGGCGACTCGTTTCATACATGATTTTATACATGTTTCAATGCCATTCTCCCAAATCTCCCCACCCTCTCCCTCTCCCACAGAGTCCATAAGACTGATCTATACATCAGTGTCTCTTTTGCTGTCTCGTACACAGGGTTATTGTTACCATCTTTCTAAATTCCATATATATGCGTTAGTATACTGTGTTGGTGTTTTTCTTTCTGGCTTACTTCACTCTGTATAATAGGCTCCAGTTTCATCCATCTCATTAGAACTGATTCAAATGTATTCTTTTTAATGGCTGAGTAATACTCCATTGTGTATATGTACCACAGCTTTCTTATCCATTCATCTGCTGATGGGCATCTAGGTTGCTTCCATGTCCTGGCTATCATAAACAGTGCTGCGATGAACATTGGGGTACACGTGTCTCTTTCCCTTCTGGTTTCCTCAGTGTATATGCCCAGCAGTGGGATTGCTGGATCATAAGGCAGTTCTATTTCCAGTTTTTTAAGGAATCTCCACACTGTTCTCCATAGTGGCTGTACTAGTTTTCATTCCCACCAACAGTGTATGAGAGTTCCCTTTTCTCCACACCCTCTCCAGCATTTATTGCTTGTAGACTTTTGGATTGCAGCCATTCTGACTGGCGTGAAATGGTACCTCATAGTGGTTTTGATTTGCATTTCTCTGATAATGAGTGATGTTGAGCATCTTTTCATGTGTCTGTTAGCCATCTGTATGTCTTCTTTGGAGAAATGTCTAAATAGACAATACAACCTTTTGTCTTTAATTTTTTATTGATATTTGCTTTACACTATTGTGTTGGTTTCTGCCATTCATCAACATGAATCAGCCACAGGGGACAGCCATATGTCCCCTCCCTCTTGAACCTCCCTCCCGTCTCCCACCTATCCCATCCCTCCAGGTTGTCACAGAGCACTAGGTTGAGCTCCCTGTGTAACACAGCAAATTCCCACTGGCTCTCTGTTTTACATATGGTAATGTTTACATTTCCATGCCACTCTCTCAATTCATCCCACCCTCTCCTTCCCCACTGTGTCCACAAGTCTATTCTCTGTCTGCGTCTTCATTGCTGCCCTGCAAGTATGTTCATCAGCACCATCTTTCTAAATTCCATATATATGTGTTAATATACAACATATGTCTTTCTCTTTCTGACTTACTTCACTATTTACAATAGGCTGTAGCTTCATCCACCTCATTAGCACTGACTCAAATGTGTTGAATGCAATGTTGAAGATAGATTTTTTTTTTATCAATTTTTATTGAAGTGTAGTTGCTTTACAATGTTGTATTAGTTTCTACTGCACAGCAAAGTGGATCAGCTCTCTGTATACATATTCCCCTGTTTTTGGATTTCCTTCCCATTTAGGTCACTGCAGAGCATTGAGTAGAATTCCCTGAGCTATACAGTAGGTCATGGATGTCTGTCATACAGAGTGAAATAAGTCAGAAAGAGAAAAACAAATATATTTTAATACATGTATGTAGAATCTAGAAAAATGGTATAGATGATCTTACTTGCAAAACAGAGAGCCCAGGAGCCGCAACTACTGAAGCCTGTGCGTCCTAGAGCCCATACTCTACGACAAGAGAAGACACTGCAATAAGAAGCCTGTGCACCACAACTGGAGAGTAGCCATGGTCACTGCAACTAGAGAAAACCCCATGCGGCAATGAAGACCCAGCACAGCCAAAAATAAATAAATAAATAATTATTTAAAAGCCAGAACATGATGACTTAATTACTATTGTTTTCCTGAATCAAAATATATTTCACTAAGTAAAGGAGAAGAAAAAGTCTTGCCATCTGTTGAAAGTGCTTAGATTATGTATTAATTTTAAACAGACAATAACAAGGAGATTTTTGAGGGAAATGTACCTGATGAGTCTAGCTCTGGTCTAGCTGGTCATTCTTTCCTGAGTTATCTTGGGATAAGCATGCATGTTCTGGGAGACACGGCGCTCTTTCTACAAGGAGAAATGCTGTTTGGGGCTTTGATAACTGGTGAGAGACACCATTTAAAGAGCTTTACTTCGAGCAGCTTGGATTCATCTAGGATAAAACCCCGGATTCTGCAGAGCTACACACTACACAGCCAGAAGATCCCATAAAGAATGTCTTCCACTTGCAGAAGTATGAAGCATGAGACAACCTCTCCCCAGGTGACCTCTTTACCCATCAGGGGTGGTGGAGCAGTGGTTCTTGACAACAGTGTGCATGCTAAGTCAGTCTTGTCCCACTGTTTGTGACCCCATGGACTGTAGCCCGCTGAGCTCCTCTGTCCACGGGGATTCCCCAGGCAAAAATTCTGGAGTGGGTTGCCATTTCCTCCTCCAGGGAATCTTCCCCACTCAGGGACTGAACTCGCATCTCTTAGTCTCCTGCATTGGCAGGCGGGTTCTTTACCACTAGCGCCACCTGGGAAGCCCTTGACAATAGTAACCATGGCCGATATACCCTGGTCCCCAGAAAATGAGAAAAAGGGCAACTCTCCCATCCACAGTTGGTCCCCACAGTGCTCCGGGTTTGTTCTGTTCCATTTGTACCCTGCACACAGTGTGTGTCTTTTCCCCTGCTCACTGCACCCTCCCACACTGCCAACCTTCCTCACACTACTATTTAAGCTACCCCAGAAAGCTCAGAAAAGACCAGCAGTTAACTCTTTCCAGGGAGCAATCATGTGACTGTCCTTAGAGGCAATTTTAAGTCCCAATTAACTAGGAGAAGAAAAGAGCAAGTCCTTCTAAAGAGGAGTTGAACTGACATCTTTTTGTCATGATTATAAGCTGGATGCTCTTCTCAGGATGTATAGGCTAAGTGGGGGCTTCCCCGGTGGCTCAGTGGTAAAGAATCTGCCTGCCAATGCAGGAGATGCAAGAGACGGGGGTTAAATCCCTGCATGGAAAAGATTCCCTGGAGTAGGAAATGCTAACCCGTTGCAGTATTTTTGCCTGGAAAAATCCATGGACAGAGGAGCCTGGTGGGCTACCATCCATGGGGTGGCAAAGAGTCAAACATGACTGAGCATGCACAAATATAGGCTAAGTGAGGTGTGCCAGGCAGAGGTACCACTTTTGCTCAGCACCTGGGAGGTAGGCTTGGCCATACCTTGGGTCTCCAAGACCACTGTGAGTAGCTGATAGAAGCTGAAGCCTTCTTCTCCAGAAAATGAATCTCTGCTCATACAAAGACTGCATTTCATTTCATGGGAAGTCTATTCATGGATCTTGGGTCGAGAGCACAGGGTTCCAGTTTGCAGTTAATCTGGCAGTGTTCTTAGAGATTTCTGTCCATTATTCCAGGGAGCTAACTTAAAGATTCTTGTCTGGCTGAGAATTGCATAAGGGTGGCCCCTGGATGAACCTCAGAAGGGCTCAGGCAAGTCACTGTGACACAGCCAAATCAGCCATCCAAGGTAGAACATCTGGTGGACTCCAGGGTGACAAAGAGATTGAGTCTGTGCTTATACTCTGATTCCAACAGCTTTTCTCCCAAACTTAGCTCAATGGGGCAAGAACTGTCTTCGTGGCCAGAAGATGCCAACCAATCTGGCTTGAATACTGCTTGGCACGGGAGCTCCTTGGCCTGGGGAACTGGCCACCTATTTATGTAACAGCTTGTGTCTCTCCCCTATTCATTGGATGCATACCAGCCACACTGGACTGTATACCACACACATGGAGAGACCGCTGGTTAGACAAAGAGAAACAATCAAGGGTTATTTTCTCCCATGGCCACATAACATTAGCTTCTCCTTGGGTGTCCATGTTTTTTTAATTGAAGTTATTTAAACTCCAGTTTTCAAAATGTGATACCCTTCCAAGTGTATCACAAATGTGTGAGCCCTTCCAAGACCATCACCACTGTTCTCCTTTCCAGTGTCTGAACATTGCAACTTTTAAATAGTGTAGTTATTGATGACACTGCTCTCCTCCCCCTTCTTTCTCATTATCTCTGCAAAACCTGTTGTCATTCTATGACCACAGTTGGACATATCGCCATCAATACTTCCCATGCCATCATGCGGTTGCCAAATGGCCCAGCAAATCGGGAGAAGAAATGGAAGAAACTGAGCAGAGTCTGGGTCTCTGGACCACAGATGAGCAGATAGTTTTATGGAAACCACTTTCTCTTCTCATCCGTACACTCTTCATCTGTTGTGGAGGGGTTGACAGTGCCTGCTAGGTTTCCTAGTTTCTGCCACTCTTCACATTCTAACATCCTGTGACTCCAGCTAATTAAAGCTTGTCATAACCTGATATCTCTCAAAGTTGTCATTAAGATGTCAGGTTTTCAGGTAGGTGAAACTAAGTGTAGAAACTGGAAGGCTAGAACCAAGAAGACTGACTCATGGCTTCCAACTTCTGTATTGAGTCCCCCTGATTCGACAGGAGCTGAACTCAAAAGGCACCTTCTAATTATCAGTGCTGAGTTGGAATTTGAGAACTTCTGGGTTTTTTGAATTTTTTAATTGGAGGAAAATTGCTTTACAATGTTGTGTTGGTTACTGCTGTACAACAGTGTGAATCAGCCATATGTATATATGTACATCTTCCCTCCTTCTTGGACAGCCAAGAGTTCAAACTAGTCAATCCTAAAGGAAATTAACCTTGAATATTCATAAGAAGGACTGATGCTGAAGCTGAAGCTTCATTTGGCCACCTGATGTGAAGAGCCGACTCACTGGAAATGACTCTGATGCTGGGAAAGACTGAGGACAAGAGGAAAAGGGGGTGACAGAAGATGAGATGGTTGGACGGCATTACCAACTCAACAGACACGAGTTTGAGCAAATTCCGGGAGATAGTGAAGGACAGGGAAGCCTGGTATACTGCAGTCCATGGGGTCACACAGAGTCGGATGAGACTGAGCAACTGAACAACAAACTCCTTCTTGAGCCTGTCTCTCTCTCCCCACCCCCCTCATCTCACCCCTTCTAGGTCATCACAGAGCACCAGGCTGGGTTCCCTGTGCTATACAGCAGCTTCCCACTAGCCATCTGTTTTACACTTGATAGTGTATATATGTCAATGCTACTTTTTCAGTTCATCCCACCCTCTCCTGAGAACTGCATTTTTATCCTCATGTATTTTAGAGAGAACTGGAACACTGATGGATAAAACACACTTAGGAGGCCAGTATTGGCAGGAAAACAGTTTTCTTTCTATGGGGACCATTGAGAACAAACTGCTGTAACTTTGTAGCTAAAATGTGACTATAGTGTAGCCTTCACTGGGATGGGTCCTGGTATCTTCCACAATAAGCCTACAGATGAGCCCCAGATCAGAAACCAAAAGCGAAATGCTTCCAATGGAGAGGACATCGAGTGAGACTTAAGTGCATCATTTGAAATCATCAGTTTCTATTTCTCCTTGGTATCTAGAGCCCTCGACAATGGAAAGGAGGATAGTGAATCTCCAAGGGTGAAGATGTAGATGGTGTTGAGGGGATAAACTCAGGCTCTTCCCGTCTCAGTCTGGCCAAGTTTTAGTCAACCAGAGTGTTTGGATGAACCCGAAAATAGTCAGAAATTCTGCAGCAGGACCTAATCATGGAGGAAAGTCAGTGCATGAAAGAGTCTCTAGAGGCTTGGGGATTTTCCAAAGTTCGGGAATTCAGTGAAGCAAATTCACATGCAAGGGATGACCCGACCTGCAGGGGGAGGAGTTCCGGGAATTAAGCCGGAAGCTGTTTGTGTTTCTTGCAGCAGAATCTGAACAAAAATTGTTGAAGTGCCCAGTATACCTATGATGACAAGAGAAATAGAAGACCCCGTGTTCTTATGGGTAATTCAAATGTCTGGCTCCTCCTGTGGAGCATGGTGAGAAAAATTAGAGTATTAGATACCAGTTAATTGCAGTAAGGTAAAGCAGATAGTGGAGAAAGCCATGACAAACCGCTCCAGTATTCTTGCCTGGAGAATCCCATGGACAGAGGAGTCTGGTGGGCTACAGTTCATGCAGTTGCAAAGAGTTGGACACGACTGAGTGATGAACACACAAATCAGATAGTGTAAGGACAGCCCAAAGAACACCAGAGTTTTGAGCAGAAACTCTGCCAAAATGAAAGAGACAACAGAAGGAAGGCAGGGGCATGATGAGAAATAAGGGCTATGGCTGTGAGGCAGAGAAGAAGCCAGGCCACACTATGAAGCAGTGATAGGGGAGACAGGGAGGATTATTCAGTCAGTCAAGAAATTCATTCAGCCATTCATTCAGCAAAAATGAGGAGGATGCTTTCCTCAGTGGTTCTGTGGTAAAGAATCCACCTGACAATGCAAGAGGCACTGATTCGATCCCTGGGTGGGGAGGATCCCCTGGAGGGAGAAATGGCAACCCACTCCAGTGTTCTTGCCTAGGGAATCCCATGGACAGAGGAGCCAGGTGGGCTACAGTTCATGGAGTTGCAAGAGTTGGACACAGTTTAGTGACTAAACAAGAACTTTGAAACACCAGCATTGTGCTGGGTTCTGGAGCTCTATGAGCAAGAACTGACACGGTTCCTGCTAAAAGGGAGTTTTCATCCTAGTGACTGGGTCCAGAGATGTCTGTCCCTAAACCAGGCAGATTCAATCCTGGTGCTCCATGCCATGATGGGTAGACAACAAAGAGAATCATGATCAAGCTTCCTGATCTAAAAAACATCATCATCATCGAGAAGAAAGTGAAGTTGGGAAAAGAAATTGTGAGAAATTCAGAAAAGATGATGCCTGAGCAGAAAGCTTTGAGCAGAAGAAGGGATCCTGAGATGAGAGCACCCTGATGGGGACCACGAAACAACAGCTCTTTTCCAAGCCTGATGACAGCTCAATCTTCTCTTCCTAGAGAGGAAAAATGAAGGGAAGAAAGAGATCCAAAGATGTGAATAAGGGACTTCCCTGTGGTCCAGTGGCTAAGAATCTGCCTAACAACACAGGAGACTCAGGTTGGATCCCTGGTCAGGAAACTAAGATCCCACAAGCCTTTGGAGCAACTAAGCCCATGTGCCACAACTAGAGAGTCCATGGGGTGCAACGAAAGATCCCACATAGTGCAATGAAGATCCTGAGCGCCATAACTAAGACTCAACACAGCCAAATAAATAAATGAGTGCAATTTTTAAAAAAGATGTGAATAATATGAAGAAGTTTGGAAAGAAGCCCTGTACTGTCTTCTTTTAACTTTTGGAAAGCATTTGAAGGAAATACAGTTAGGAGTCTCTCTCCGAACCCCAGTTCAGTTCAGTTCAGTCGCTCAGTTGTGTCTGACTCTTTGCAACCCCATGAAGTGCAGCACGCCAGGCCTCCTTGTCCACCATCAACTCCTGGAGTCTACCTAAACTCATGTCCATTGAGTCGGTGATGCCATCCAACCATCTCATCCTCTGTCATCCCCTTCTCCTCCCGTCCTCAATCTTTCCCAGCATCAGGGTCTTTTCAAATGAGTCAGCTCTTCGCATCAGGTGGCCAAAGTATTGGAGTTTCAGCCTCAACATCAGTCCTTCCAATGAACACCCAGGACTGATCTCCTTTAGGATGGACTGGTTGGCTCTCTCTGCAATCCAAGGGATTCTCAAGAGTCTTCTCCAACACCACAGTTCAAAAGCATCAATTCTTCGGCGATCAGCTTTCTTTATAGTCCAACTCTCACATCCACACATGACCACTGGAAAAACCATAGCCATGACTAGACAGACCTTTTTTGGCAAAGTAATGTCTCTGCTTTTTAATATGCTGTCTAGGTTGGTCATAGCTTTCCTTCCAAGGAGTAAGCGTCTTTTAATTTCATGGCTGCAGTCACCATCTGCAGTGATTTTGGAGCCCCCAAAAAATAAAAGTCAGCCACTGTTTCCACTGTTTACCCACCTATTTGCCATGAAGTGATGGGATCAGATGCCATGATCTTATTTTTATGAATGTTGAGTTTTAAGTCAACATTTTCACTCTCCTCTTTCACTTTCATCAAGAGGCTCTTTAGTTTTTCTTCACTTTCTGCCATATGGGTGGGGTCATCTGCATATCTGAGGTTATTGGTATTTCTCCCAGCGATCTTGATTCCAGCTTGTGCTTCATCCAGCCCAGCATTTCTGATGATGTACTCTGCACATAAGTTAAATAAGCAAGGTGACAATATACAGCCTTGACATAGTCCTCTCCCAATTTGGAATCAGTCTGTTCTTCCATGTCCAGTTCTAACTGTTTCTTCCTGACCTGCATATAGATTTCTCAAGAGGCAGGTCAGGTGGTCTGGTATTCCCATCTCTTTCAGAATTTTCCACAGTTTATTGTGATCCACACAGTCAAAGGCTTTGGCATAGTCATTAAAGCAGAAATAGATATTTTTCTGGAACTCTCTTGCTTTTGATCCAGCGGATGTTGGCAATTTGATCTCTGGTTCCTCTGCCTTTTCTAAAACCCCAGTTGGAAGCTACCAAAAGACAATCACCTGAAAGGGAGGATGAAAGACTGCAGGGAGGAGAAATGGGTCCCGTGACCTGCCTCTGTGGAGTTGTCAGATTGGGCATGGGCACATTGTGCTAGGTTTAGACACATCTAGGTGTTGTCACACACCTGATGGGATAAACCAAGTGGTTCATTTATGGGAGAGCCTCTGATCCAGAAGAATCTCCCGTTCACTGTCTTAAAAGCCAATATCAAGAGATTTGCTATAATTAGCAAGACAGTATTTCTGCAGGGTTAAAACACGACTGTCTTTAAAATCTAGGTATAAATTCATTTTAACCATCTCCTTTCTCATCCTATGGGTTTCCCTGGTGGCTCAGATGGTAAAGAATCAGGCTGCCATGTGGGAGATCCGGGTTCAATTCCTGGGTCAGGAAGATGCCCTGGTGAAAGGAATGGCTACCTGCTCTAGTATCCTTGCCTGAAGAATTCCATGGACAGAAGAGCCTGGTGGGCTTCAGTCCATGGGGTCGCAAAGAGTCGGACGTGACTAAGAAACTAACACATTTATACTTTCTCCTTTATCATCCTATGCCTCAGCTGCCACCAGGAAATGGGTATTTTGAGCAGGGCACCTGAAGGAAAGGACTGATATTTATCTCTGAAGCTGTGGACATAACAGGAAGGCCAGAGTAGCCTGGCTTTGTAAGGAGACTTCAAAGGAGGGAAGAGGAATAGGAGGAAATGGACTGAAAGGAAATGTTGAGATGTCTTAATGCAGAACAGGACTCTGTGAATACAAAGAGTGTCCCTGAAGAAATTATGGGAAACTCCAAGAATCTGAAATCATCTCACTAGCATTAGCGTTCAGAATTCACATATTTTTTTTTATTTTTCTCTTAACTTAAATTCTTCAAATAAGGGACACATACTCCCCTCTCTAGCTGATTTACAGAAGAGTGAAATTCCCAGACAAGGTAATTTCAGGCATGCCCTGCTCATATATCCTAATTAAGCCCAACCCAAGGCCTGCCTTGAGAAGAGAGTCCCCTTAATCCTATCACTGTTGCTATTTGGAAGAAATATGGAACAACATATAGGCATCATAATTAAGATGGATTTTTCTGGAACTGACCACATTCATAAGAATCCCCATTCATGTTCATATTAGCTGCTTTTTTCACCTCTAAGATTAAGTTTGAGAAACCATCTTTCTAGTTTAATTCCCTCAACTGTACCCTTTATCATTGTCCATACATCATCCTCATTCTCTAGATATGCATTATTCTAATGTATTTTCAGATATGATAAAGGAACATAGGCCCTAAAGTCAGACTTCCCAGTTTCAAATCCCAGCTAACCCTCTGCCTGTGTGACTTTAGTTGAATTATTCTATCTCATTAAATCACAGTTTCTTAATTTGTAAAATGGGGATGTTGATATGGATCATATAACTTTTATTTTTATTAGAATACATTAACAGTTGATTTATAGTGTGTTAGTTTCAAATGTACAGCAAAGTGAATCAGTTTTACATAGATCCACTCTTTTGTAAATTCTTTTCCCATATAGGTATTTTCCCATACCGAGTGTTAAGTAGACTTCCCTGTGCTATACAGTAGGAATCGTATGACTCTTGATGTTACTCAGTTCAGTTCAGTTCAGTCGCTCAGTCGTGTCCGACTCTTTGCGACCCCATGAATTGCAGCACGCCAGGCCTCCCTGTCCATCACCAACTCCTGGAGTTCACTCAAACTCACGTCCATCGAGTCAGTGATGCCATCCAGCCATCTCATCCTCTGTCGTGCCCTTCTCCTCCTGCCCCCAATCCCTCCCAGCATCAGCGTCTTTTCTAAAGAGTCAACTCTTCACGTGAGGTGGCCAAAGCACTGGAGTTTCAGAGGTGATTAAATTTATGTAGACTGTTTAGTACAGAGCCTGGCTCAAACCAGACACTCAATATGAGTACATTGTATTATAACTATAGGAAAATGTTAAAAGCTTTGGAGATAAAGAATAATACTTTCCCACTTAACAACCATCATCTCTGTATGTGCCTGTATGTGTTTTAATTTCTTTGAGACACATTGAATTTAACAGGGAATATGCTTCAGAGACAAAAAATACTCTCATCAATCATTGTACCATTTTGCCTTCTTTGGTTCTGCAATATTTAACTTTACTCTTTGTTTATATTTATGAGATTCTCCACTAAATTTCAGGGCACTGTTTGCCAGAGTAGATTTCTAAGCCTATCCATCAGTTTGTCATGACTCTGATGGATCTCTAGAGCAGAGAGAAAAAGAAAGACATAAAATCAAGATCTTTATGAGGCTGAAGCAAAAGAAAAAAATTGTGCAGAAAATAAATAACACTGGGCTAGCAGTTCTATATCTCTTTATCTATCACTGTATTAGTACATAGCTATTAAGTTTGTGACAACCACCTTAATCATTGTTTTTTTCATTTGGAAATTGAGTAATTGAATAAAATAACCTCTAAGACTGTTCGCACGGCGCTTCCCTGGTGGCTCAGGTGGTAAAGAATCTGCCTGCAATGCAGAAGACACTGGTTCAATCCCAGGGTCGGGAAGATCCCCTGGAGAAGGAAATGGCAGCCCCCACTCTAGTATTCTTGCCTGGAGAATTCCATGGACAGAGGATCCTGGTGGGCTACAATCTGTGAGATCACAAACAGTAGGATACGACTGAGCGACTAACACTTTAACACTGTTCCCACTTTAAGATAACTTGGTTTTGCCATTTTGCATCCAGGAGCTATGGGATAGTTATTATGTAGACGTAAAGAGACCTGAAACTTGATTCCTGCTGGGTAAGTTAAAGGATGACTTGAGTAGGTAAAGAGGACAGTAAAGGTCATTTTGGACATCTGGACCCAAAAAAAATGAGCAGTGACTTGGAGAAAATTTTGTAGTGTGTCTGTTTACAGTGGAAGTATTAATGTTAGAAAGCTAGAGTAGGTTTAGCACTGGAAAAGACCCTGCATGTCAAGCTCTTAAGAAGCATTTGGCTGCTATTGGAGCATTTTGAGCAGGTGAGTATACTGCAATATCAAAAGGCATCGTCAGAGAAAAAAATCACTGGTCAAAGTTGACAAAGCCAATAGTTTGTAAATTTGAGATTCTCATTAGAAAATACTTCTCCAACATTCAGGAGAGAAAAAGATTCAAATTATTAATATTTAGGCTGTACTTGTATAATATACTGCATGTATGCTCAGTTGCTCACTCATATCCGACTCTTTGCGACCCTATGGACTGTAGTTTGCCAGGCTCCCCTGTCTGTGGGATTCTCCACGCAAGGATACTGGATTGGATTGCCATGCCTTCTTCCTCTTATGTCTCCTGCTTTGGCAGACAGGTTCTTTACCACTAGCGCCACCTGGGAAGCCCGTATAATACTGCATCAAAGAACAAAAGAACAATTCAGGTGATCTTATTTTAATATGAATGTTTGGATGAATTTCAACTTAGTTTTAAATTCAAGCAAAACAATTTGCATATATAGACTCAGGCTCCATCTCATGTTTTCATGATTTAAAGCTTCCTAGTGGACATCAAGTGATATTTCATCACTAAGAACCAGTGCAGCCCTATCCTTTGGGTCTTTTCCCGTAAACGATATTGCTCATTTGGAGCAATATCAAAAGCCAAGTGTGAATGGCTTTTGAGGATATTATCAAGGATGTGATCAGTCAAATCTGAAAACTCAGATGCATTTGGGATCATTTGGAGCTTTTTCGAGATCCGATAAAGGTGTTTGTTGGAGGGTTTGCTTTATTTTCCTAGCCAAGTGGCCCATTGACTTGCAAATAACACGTATGAATCTCTTGTGTTTTCTTCCAGGGTCTTTCTTTCCTGATTTCAGGCCCTCAGAAACCGTTTTTAAAATAGCATTTTGGCTCGGTTACCTAAACAGCTGCATCAACCCCATTATATACCCATGCTCCAGTCAAGAGTTTAAAAAGGCCTTTCAGAATGTCTTGAGAATCCAGTGTCTGCGACGAAAGCAGTCCTCCAAACACACCCTGGGCTACACGCTGCACGCACCCAGCCACGTCCTGGAGGGACAGCACAAGGACCTGGTTCGCATTCCGGTGGGATCTGCAGAGACCTTCTATAAGATCTCCAAGACGGATGGGGTCTGTGAATGGAAAATTTTCTCTTCCCTACCCCGCGGATCTGCCAGGATGGCGGTGGCCAGAGACCCATCAGCCTGCACCACTGCCCGGGTGAGAAGTAAAAGCTTTTTGCAAGTGTGCTGTTGCCTGGGGCCCTCGACCCCCAGTCATGGAGAGAATCATCAGATTCCGACCATTAAGATCCACACCATCTCCCTCAGTGAAAATGGGGAGGAAGTCTAAAGGACAGGAAAGGTCAGAAGGATGGGAGGGTGATCTTAGGTACCCACTCTCCACTTCCTTCTGGGAAGGCCAGTTCACGTTCCGTGGATGCTGAGACACAGCCAGTAAACCAGGGACCATCTGGGAATGGGCTGGGGAGGAGAGCTGACTCTGGGGCAGAGGTAGGGCTTAGAGACGAGAGAGGATGTCCTACCACCATCCAGTTCACTATGATGAGAAACAGCATTTCCTTGAGGCTAATGCTCTCTGGGTCATTCTCTGAGCCTGCTTTCTACGCCTGTCCCTTTCAACGACAAACACCATGGGAAACAGAATTTCATACACAATCCAAAAGACGATAAATATAGGATTATGATTTCATCATGAATATTTTGAGCATGCACTCTAAGTTTGGAGCTATTTCTTGATGGAGTGAGGGGATTTTATTTCCAGGCTAAACTTGCTGAAAGCCACGTTGGATTTTTATGGAGAGAAGGCCTGGAGAGGAAGAGCCTTAAGATGGTGGCCAATATCCAGACGCATTATTTTTAGAGCAAGTTTTACAGTCCACCCTTTCTCAGTTTGGGTGAAACTTGACAGTGAGATTTTATTTACCTTTTGCTGCTGCTTGACAGGATACTGCTCCCAATTCCCTAAGGATGAGGGTGAGGGGTACTCATTATGCCAATGGTCATCTGCACTTGGGTATAGAGAGTGTTGAAAGAACCAGTTGGGAAAAGGATGGCTTTTCCTGGTGGAAGACAGTAAGGATGAGAGTCAGTTCTTCAAATTCTATGGACAGAATTCCATTAAGTGGTTCCAAGATCAGGTGGAGGAAGGCTTCTTGTGTAACATATTTAAAGATCAAGAGTTTGGGGTGGGGTGGGTGCTACTTTCAAGCTAAGATAGAGGCTGCAAAATTACTCCACAGCCTTTTCAACATGGCATAGAAAGGCTTTTCTTGGCAAATCACTTACCTTTTCCAGAATTCCATTATGAAAATCCAGGGCATATAATATTTTGAATAGCATATCACCACTGCCGTTTTTTCTCAGCTGCTTCACTGCTGCATAATGAGTAAGGTCCATGGTCCCCAGGGCGCATGGAACATGCCAGAATGAGCCTGATGATTCAAGTACCTCCTTCCTGAACTCTGAAAGATACACTTAGGAAAATGCTTTCTGGTCACTTTAAGCCCATCAAAAACAGAAGTTTGCAAATTGTTTTTGACAGAAGCCTGTTTATGCTGAGAAAAGATCCAGTTGCCCATTTATTGAACCTGTTCCCACTTTTTACAAGAACTTGGGGGAGGAGCTGTTTTTTGCTTCTGAATATCAAAGTTGGTAAGCCTCATAAATTCAATATATTACAAAGATACAGATGGTGACAATCTGTAAAAACTAAAGTATTTTCACATTCCACAATAGGAATTTACAAGATTTATGTTTTTGAAATAATGCTTGACTAGAATCACTGGTCTAAAACTTCTAACCATTTCTATGGTCTATTTCCCCTATTTGGGGTAATTCCCTCTAAGAATTTTAAAACAGATTATTGCCTTTTTAATTTTTCATTTATTTATTTATTTATTTTTGCCACCTCACATGGCTTGCAGGATCTTAGTTCCCTGACCAGGGATTGAACCCAGGTCCTTGGCAGTGAGTGTGCAGAGTCTTAACCACTGGACCACCAGGGAATTTCCCATTACAGACATTATTTAACCTTCACTGCAAAGGTAGTGGCACCATCATCTTTTCCTTCTTTCCTTGCAGCAAAGTGATAATTTCCTGAAATCCTTCTGAAAGGCTAATTTGTTGCATACTGCCATGGAAGGTATGTTTGCACATCAGTTGGAGTTTGGTTTTTGGTTGTGTTTTGATGTAGAATGTTACTGCTTTCTCAGTCCTTTCTGGAAAGTGTCTCATTGTTGTCCAGTTAGACACTCTGCCTTTCGCTTGTAACTTAGACTCTGGCAGTAGATGCTGGCTGGATTTCTAGACTCTTCTGGTCTGTTTGCACATCTTACAATGGCTCTTCCAGATGTGGGTGTCATATTGTGCATGGAGACATGCGGGAAGGACTTGACTACATAAACCTCTCTTCAGTTTCATTGTTGAGAAGAACTTCTTTTAGGATCTGAATTTTTAAAACTACTTACACCAGGCTCACCCTTATAGGAAGAACAACTCCATGAAAAGAAGGGTAACAGTTTTTCTTCACCAGAATATGACTCCATGTTTGAGCTGGTCTTTAAACACCTCTAGAGACAAATTTAAATTTTAAATACTAAAAAGCTTAGGATCATCAGAAAACTAGCCTTAATGCCACTTCTAATCAAAGACAACAATTTGAAAACCTTCCGGTCATCAGATAAAATCCATGACAATTGTATTCATGTAAAACTATCCATAAATAATTGTCTGCTACACGCTTCTCCATCCCCAAGCCCTCCAGGGAGGCAAACTTTAACATTTTTTTCCTTTCCCATGACTTGATATTAGGTATAAACACACCAGTTTTATGAAAAATTGATAATGTCACCCAAGACTTAGTCAAAGTGGGATAAACAATACACGAGTTATTTTTTTACTCATCCACAAAAATCTCTGTACCTTGGAGCATGCCAAAAACTCTCTAAAATTGTCACAGTTAAACAAATGATCGTCATATTTATACTCACATGTTTACTGCTTCTATTTGGAGTTTGGAGAATGTACCCAGAGTAACAGTGATCAAAATATCTTCTCTAATGTGTTATAAAAAGCAGTTGCTTTTAGGATTGTCTAAACATCAGCAAAAAATCAACTTGACATTATGGGATAGGTGAAACTTGAGTTTCTTCTGCAATTCAAATCGCATGCATTAAGAGAGACCTTGAATCTCTTTATTCAGGAATTGCCCCAGACCTTTGCAAGAATTTCAGAAAAGCATTTTATGTGTTACGCTTTCTTCATTTTACCTCCCATAAGGGAGGTCTCAGCCAATACTGCTTCTGCCTATAATCATTTGGGGTCTGCTAATACTCTCCAAAAGGCTTCTAATGCTCTTGCCAGCTACTTGGATTGGTCCATCCATAGTGGACAGTGTTATTTGGGTAAACAAATATTTTCTTAAGGTTTTCTTCTTAGGTGTTACTATGTGCCAAGCATTGGCAGAACATTTCACATCCATAGTCTCTAAAGGTCATAGCAGTTCTACTGTTCTTATTTGGAGCCAAGAAATGAGATAGTTAAATGTGATTAATGATTCACCCAAGGCCAAGGAGGAACCATGATTTGATCCTGGGTCTTCCAAACCCTAATGTCTACATGTTTTCCACCAACACCTCAGCCTCATAAGTAGTAAACGTCAAAGCCCCCAAATTGGAGTTGGATATGCTGATGATACTAAACCATTTTTGTCATTGTTATTGTTCAGTTGCTAAGTCGTATATGACTCTTTGCGACCCCATGGGCTAGCCCACCAGGCTCCTTTGTCCATGGGATTTCCCAGACAAGAATACTGGAGTGGGTTGCCGTTTCCTCCTCCAGGGGATCTTCCTGGATCATGGATGGAATCCGTGTCTCCTGCATTGGCAGACGGATTCTTTACCACTGAACCACCGGGGAAGCCACTGTACTCAAACTTTGAATGTTTTGTTTCTTCGGGATTTGCTTCCAATTAATCTCAATAAATATGCCGCCAATTTTCCAGCCCAGCCAAACCCAAGAGCAGGTCGTAATTGTAAGGCTGTGGCACCTACAATTCTAACTGTCAAACTGCAGCACTTTTGTAGGGTATTGTGACCTGGAATGTGGCTTTGCGTGAAGGACAAATTATATCAAACTGGGTGAAGGCAGACATGTAAGAGAAGGCAGAAGAGGCTGCCTTGGCTTAGAACAGCAAACACATTTGTGGACACAAAACACATTGTGCAATGTGTTGAAGTTATTGACAACCAGCCACAATTCATCAGCACGCTTTCAGGAAGTACAGTGAAGTCGCTCAGTTGTGTCTGACTCTTTTCGACCCCATGGACTGTAGCCTATCAGGCTCCTCCATCCATGGGATTTTCCAGGCAACAATGCTGGAGTGGATTGCCATTTCCTTCTCCAGGGGATCTTCCCAACCCAGGAATCGAACCCGGGTCTCCCACTTTGCAGGCAGACGCTTTACCGTCTGAGCCACCAGGGAAGCTATAGCTCCCCCACCTTTTTTTTTTTTTTTCAGGAAGTATAGCCCTTTTTAAAATAAATAAAAAATAAATACAATATCACTTTCTTTCACCTGTACTCCAAAAATAATTTTTTTGAGTTGGAGAGAGATAAGGAATTAGAGGTAGTTCACCAGGAATTATAGAGTCCAAAGAGTATGTCAAACATGTGAATTTCATGTCTGTCTCCAGGAGGAAATGGTTCAGAATGCTGGTCTTCAAGTACCCAGAGACCTGGGCAGTCTTTGAAAATGAAGACTCAGTTGGTAGCTATAGCTACTTCTTAGATGTCATCCTCTTGCTTCTGGATTTCACAAATGAAAACTTTTAAGTCCTGAGCATCTTGGTTACCCCCACCCCACCCCCAAAATGAACCATCATGCAGACCTTCTGGCCCCATAAGTTTCATGATTACGGCCTGGGAGTTAGAACATGCTAGGAACTCTTTGCTTGGGCAGGTAATTATTCGCTCTTTAATCATGGCTACTTAATCACAGCTTGACAAATGTTTTCACTTGCTTCGGGGGCTGTTTCTGCTCAGATCGTCCTGCCAGAAGAGACGCTGCCTCTGTGTATGAGTACTTGTTCACTTAATTAAGGAGAGAGCTCTGCTCGTCAGCGAGGGGAGAAGGGAGCCCAAGCACATGGAAGGCAAACTCTGCAAGCAAAACCAGGCAGACTAAAAAAGAAGGCAGCAGTGGTAAATATGGTGGCATCCGACGTGTGCTCATTTGTTACTCTGATTTCTTTTTACACTACTAGGACTTTTAACCAACAAACTAGCTGCACACAGCTCTGGTGGAGCTCCGGTTGGAACACTGTTGACATCTGCTCCCTGTCTGCAAACTGTACTGTGTGGAGCAGGGCTGAGCCCAGGCTGCTGTGGGGTCCATCAGCTTCCAAAAGCAATGGCAGAAGTGAGGGCCTCTGGCCCTCCAAGTCCCTGCAAGATGAGTAAGTGCAGATGACTGTGATGGGGCTAGGCTGTCAAGAGCAAGCTGGAATTTGAGCAGAGGATGCCGGATCTTGCCAGCGATCCTGTCAGCATTGCCTCTTTCCCTCTTACCCAGACCTCAATGTCACAGGGGCTGTGGATGGATCTTGTCTGCTCTGTACAGGAAAAGATCATGTCTTGGCTACTGCAGCATGAACTACTGAGTCTTCTACCTCGAAGGAAGGTCATAGCATTGGAGGAGGAGGAAGACTTACCCTGGACATTGCTCAAAGCTGTTCAGTAATGCATTCCTGCAACTACTCAGCAGGAAACTTCCCTAAAGCTGTTGTTGATTCATTTCCAAAGACAAAACAACTGTCTTTTTCTTCTACTTGTGGCTCAGGAGTCACTATGTTACTTGCCCTCCATAGCATAGTCAACGTGGCATGTCATGAGCTAGAAATGATTATTGCGAAACTATGAGGAGTCCATATTTAATTAGGTTATAACGTCTGAGGACAAATTTGTACTATATTTGGGAGGGGGGGCGGGAAATGAAGGCTCTGATCTATTAGAAAGTTTGAATACAATAATTGCAATCTGATGTGATGGGCTTCCGCAGTGGCTCAGTGGTAAAGAATATGCCTGCAATGCAGGAGACACTGGTTCAATCCCTGGGTCAGGAAGATCCCCTGGAGAAGGGCATGGCAACCCACTCCAGTATTCTTGCCTGGAGAATTCCATGGACAGAGGGATCTGGAGGGCTATGGTCCATGGGATCACAAAGAGTTGGATACAATTGAAGCATGCATGCACATTCTAATGTGATAGAAAAGAAACTACAGACAGTCCCAACAGAAGTTTAATATTTTCTTCTATTTATGTATTTCATACGAGTCCAAAGTACGTTTGCATATCTCGAGTCCTACCCCGTGAAGTAGGAAGAGAAAAAAGGAATTATGTTTATTAGCATATAAAGAGCCAAGGTGGGGGATGACGTTAAGCTGAGGATTTCTTTGAATATCTTCAAATCCAGCCTCTGACTTCTTTTTCCCAGATGCCTTCAATATCCCCAAGGTCCACTGTGTTTCTCAAGACCCTGACATTCACATTTCACTCACTCACCTCTGAGCCGTATTTTCAGCTCTGTTTGTACCTTCTCTCCCACTGTATCTCTGCTGGTGGCTGGGCCGATCAAGATTGTTCTGGGGGCTGAGTGCATATTTGTCTAGGCTTCTCTCATTGGCTAAAAGACAAGCAGATGTTATTCTGCTCATTCTCCCTAGATAGGCAGCAGCAGAGCTAAGGAAATAAGCAGGGCAGGAGGGGCTCTTGGCTTCCTCAACGTGGTGACCTGTCAGGAAAAGACAGCAGTGACTGACACCTTAAGGACTTCAGGAATGCTAAAGTCCCAGAGAGAGTTTTGGGAATGTTCATTTTCCTGTGAGCCTGAGAGTTGTATACACCATGATCATCACCATCAGCAAGTTGTTCACTTCTTCTCCTGCACCAGGCCCTGCATTTGGCACAAAAAGAAAAAGAAAATACAGAAAGGCACAGACAGTCCCCAGCTTGTGATCTGGGTGTGTTCCAAACTCATCTGTTGCATTTTTCCAAGAGGCATTGTTATAAATGGGGGTGGGGAAGGATGTTCTCCGATGAACCAAAAACAAAAAATAAAAACCTATTTCATATACACCTGGGGTTGGCCAACATTTTCTGCAAATGGCTAGATAGTAAATAATTTTGGCATTGTGGGCAATACAGTCTCTGTCACACATTCTTCTTCCTTTGAAATTTTTTGTGGGGAGGGGAGACCCTCTAAACATGTACAAACCATTCTTAGTCCACAGACTGTACCAAGAAAAACAAAATAACAGCAGACCATGGGCCATAGTTTTCTATCCTTGATCTCTGCCATCACTTGTTTACAGCGTAGTACAAACAATGTTAAGCATTGGATTTGGTTGTTCAACAGCAAGTTTTGTTTTGTTTTGTTTTTAATGTTCAATTGCCACATCTACACTTGATTACATTAGCATCTCCAAACTGTACGAGTTGTTAAGTAAAGTGACAGCGTTCACGTTCAGGGCTGGAGCCTGCTCCAGTATGACCCGCCCACCCAAAAGATACACTCCAGTCTGTCATTGTGATTTTCAATCTCCACTCCCACTGCTCTATTCTGCAGAGCCAGCAGTTCAGCAGAAGCCCAGGGCCATCCACAGGGGTCTTTTTAGCTCTTCCCCTCATTGGAAAACTACTCCAGCACAGTCTGGCCAACTCTGAGAGCAGCAACAGCCAACCACAGCCACTTGACTAAGGCCAATGTGAAGTTCCTCCCAGACTGCTGGAGGCTGCTGTAGGGAGGTCCTCACTTGGCTCCATAGGGAGGCCTCCTGACCACAGCACAAGTACCCGGGCAATTAGGGGTCTGCTACTGGAGCTCACCAGGACCTGGGGTCCACAGGAGGTGCTGGACAGGCAAGGAGGTCAAACAAGTCAATCCTAAAGGAAATAGAACCTGAATATTCATTGGAAGGACTGATGCTGAAGCTGAAGCTCCAATACTTTGGCCACTTGATGCGAAGAGCTGACTCATTGGAAAAGACCCTAATACTGGGAAAGATTGAGGGCAAGAGGAGAAGGGGGCAACAGAGGATGAGATGGCTGGATGGCATCACTGACTCGATGGACATGAATTTGAGCAAGTTCCAGGAGTTGGTGATGGACAGTGAAGCCTGGTGTGCTGCAGTCCATGGGGTTACAAAGAGCTGGACACGACTAAATGACTGAACAATTTACCAACAGGAGCTCTCCTCCTCCTCCTCTGCCCACCTCCCCTTTCCTCCCCTCCCCGCTCCCCCTCCTCCTTTTCCTCTCTTCCTTTTTGTTTAAGTCTGAAATGACCTAACTAGACTCAAAATGGCGTTACTATGGAAACATATTTAGCCCTCCCCTGGGATAACAGAGCTCTATTTTTCTGAGCTGGTGCCTTATGGGAGGGGTTTCCTTTCCATCCCCTCCAATTCTGATAGGCAGTGGGGGGAGAAAGACAGTCTCAGCTGGAAACAAGGTGTGCAGTTCCCTTGGTCCAGGACAGAGTGTGCATAGTGCTAAGAGATGAGACTTGGCAGAGATAGGGATGGGATACGGCAGGGGGCAGAACTGATGGGGAAGGACCTGGGAGCGTGGAGACCCATCAGTCATAAACAACACTGCCAGCGGCAGGCATAGAATGGAGGACTGGGCAGACAGTGCTCCTGCTTGGCAGCTTCCTTTGCCTCCTCCCAGCCCTGTCTATCTTCACCCTCTCCCTTCTTTTCTTCCCCTGTCCTTCCTCATCACGTCCTCTTTCTCCATCATTCCACCCTCCACCTCTTGTGAAATTTACGAGCAGTGATGTTGGAGTGGGTGCCCTTACTCTAGAGGGTGCCAGTTCCCATGGGGTACAGTGCTGGCAAGCTGGCGCTTCCCTCAGCTGCTGCACCCCTCCCACAGCAGACCTCCACCTTCCAGTGAGTCCAGGGCAGGAGAGGCCCCCAGTCTGAGAGCACAGGGGAAGCCTCCCCAAGGAGGACCCTTACCCTCTGGCAGGATTGCTGTCTTTGTCTTCTTATACTGTTAGTTCCAAAGGAAAGTTACAAGCACCATGTGCAGTCACATGTCAGAAAAGAGTCAGAAGTGGTATTTGTTCCCTGCCTCCCAGACGTGTGTCTCTTCTTTTACCAGCTGCTACGTCTCCCTCTCTGATGTTCAGAAGTCTTTACGGACCCTACAATGCCCCCTTCTCTTCCTCTTCTTCATCATTTTCTCTGGATTTTGTTGTTTCTTCCCCCTTTCCTCTCCCTCTTAGGGTCTCCAGGGCCTTGATTAATGCCATAAAGTAAACTTGGTTTCATGTCAGCATGAGGCAGTGGTTATTCCCCCAGAAGGGATGCTATGCTGTGCTAAGTTGCTTCAGTTGTGTCCGATTCTCTGCGGCCCATTGGATGGTAGCCCACCAGGCTCCTCTGTCCATGGTATTCTCCAGGCAAGAATACTGGAGTGATACTGTAGGTAGAACTCAACTGGATGCAAGGTGCTCCTTCATTCCTGATGCTCCTATCCCCATCTTTATCCCCCCAGCCCACGCATTCCTGGACTGTGTTCCCGGACTCTTTCTCTCCTTTCATCACACCCACTAGGAGCCTTCTTACTGTAAGCAAAGGATCCTCTCCTACCAAACATGTGCCTGCTTTTGCTGATACAGCTCTTAACATTTGTAATCCTTCCATTTGTTAGGGCCATCATAACAAAGGACCACACACTGAGTGACTTAAACAGCAGAAATTTATTCTCTCCGAGTCTAGAGGCTGGAAGTTCAAAATCAAAGTGTCAGCCGAGTTGGTTCTTTTGAAGCCTCTCTCCTTGACTTACAGACAGCCACCTCCTCCTTGTATCTGCACACAGCTTTCCCTCTGGGTGTCTGTGCCCTAGCTTCCTCCTCTTAGAAGGACACCAGTCCTATTGGATTAGAGCCCATGCCAATGACCTCATTTAACTGCAGGTACATCTCTTAAGACCATACCGCCAAATACAGTCACATTCTAGGGTACTAGGAATTAAGATTTCAGCATACAAAATTTAGGGGGGGGAAACAATCCAGCCCATAGCACTTCCCTCTCCACTGTCTTCTTCCTTCACATAAAAATGTATCCATAATTCTTTTCCCAAATCAGAAGTTCCAATGCAGTCCTTCCCAAAGACCCTCTCCAAGATCCTACAGCAGTTATCTATCACATGTATTTGGCAACTATTTGTGCACTTCGGGGGCTTCCCTGATGGCTAAGACAGTAAAGAATCTGCCTGCAATGTGGGAGACCCAGGTTCAACCCCTGGGTCAGGAAGATCCCCTGGAGGAGGAAATGGTAACCCACTCCAGTATTCTTGCCTGGAGAATCCCATGGACAGAGGAGCCTGATGG
This sequence comes from Bos indicus x Bos taurus, assembly GCF_003369695.1. Taxonomy (NCBI): domain Eukaryota; kingdom Metazoa; phylum Chordata; class Mammalia; order Artiodactyla; family Bovidae; genus Bos; species Bos indicus x Bos taurus. The sequence goes on along the minus strand of NC_040083.1, from coordinate 73,920,242 downwards.
GCTACAGTCCATGGGGTCCCAAAGAGTCAGACATGACCGAGTGACAAACACATTTGTGCACTTTATTGTGATCTTTCTGTTGCTTTTTTTTAAAATCCATAACTCCTTTTTCACTTTAAAATGTACTTTATACCCTACCTTTATTGGTTCCATGTTCTCAACTAGATGGAAACTCTGGGAAAGCAGAAACTGTCATATGGTTCCATATGTGTACAGCGGTCCTCAGCTCCTAGGTGTCATCTCTGAAGACAAGCTCTCCTAAGCAGGCCAGGAGAAAGGGGACAGAGAGAAGCCAGGGACACTAATCCAAGCACTAGTAAGAGGCAGGGGCTGGGAGCTGGGAGATCAGGACCGCAGGTGCCGAGGCGCACCAGATAATCCACCAGGAAGGTCCAGGTAATAAATGATAACAAAAGTCTTCTGAAAATTTACAGCAGGAATGTAATCAGAATGCAGAGCCCAGCAGTGGGGAATCCCAGGCTAGTTGTCTCCAGACCCACATGCAAACATAGAATCACCCTCAGAGCCACCAATGAATGGGACTCTAGATCCTGAGAAAGGGTGAGACAGAGCAAGATTGGATCAAGAACCAAAGCCAGGGAATTCCCTGTGGTCCAGTGGTTAAGACTTGGCCCTTTAACTGCCAAGGTCTCAGGTTCAATCCTTGGTCAGGGAACTAAGATCCTGCAAGCCCTGCAGAGTGGCCAAAAAATAAAAAATGAACCAAAGGCAGAATGCTTTGGTCCTGGGAGTTGGGACACTGAGAAGCAGCACATAGGAGTCTGTGGTTACCATAGGCCCCCATTCCCAGCAGTGGCTGAGTTAATGCTATTTCAATAACGTCTGCCCTACATCAAGATTAGCTTGGAAAACTGGTGCCAACCAGCCTTCAGATAGCCTTTCTTCTTTTGTCTCACAACCCAAGAGTGGAGGAAAGCAGGATACACTGACTTGATTGGCTATGAGGATGTATACAGCCATTCCCCCCTCACAGGCCTTTTAATTCCAACTTGAAGACCACCTCCCACCCTCACTGCCCAAACCCTCAGTGACTATATAGTGTCCAATCTCAGCTGCTGCTGCTTCTGCCTCTTGGGAACCCCAAGCCCGTTCTGGTGGCCTTAGAGGACCTTGGTCTGGTCCCCTTGATTCTCTTGAGAAAATCTGATCCCACTTCTGTTTCATCAACCCACCTAAGTCCTTCATTGTAGACAAATTTATTACCCGCCTGGTGCTTTTCTGACAGCCAAAGAATGATGCCTCCTCTTCTGCCTGGATTTTGCTGAGAAGCACAATCTTCTCATTTTGAAGAATCAGCTTAGCATCTGCTGTCATGCTTTCTGGGTGAAGAACCATCCCACTTCAGTTTCCTGGTCCCTTGCCTCCTCCCCAGAGACCCTCATATTGGAAGTGTTTCTGGTTCCGTGCTATCACAACCAGGGAACACCGTTTTGTCCAGAGTAATGTGGTTTGCCAGCTTCAGTCCAATCTAGAAATTATAGGAGAGATAACATCACATGAAAAGGCAGGTCCTACAAAAGCATTAAAATGTATTTAAACCAAAACCATCCAAAAATAGGTTTGATTTAGTGTGACAATGGCTTATTGATGTATCCAATAAAAAGAAAAAACTATCTTTCTTCCTCACTCTGGTCCTCATGCCTTTTGCTAAACCCAGCATTATCTTCCTAATGAAAAGATTTCAGCTCTGCAGCTTGGCTAATTGAAGTCTCAAGAGTGGGAGGGTCCTTGGTACATTAATCAAAAGCTGAGCATCAGTATGAATGCATCTTAGTCCCGGCACCCTCCCCACCCAGACCCTCTGTCATAGCAGAGGTGACAATTGTTGAAAAGAGCTGGGATATGGAAAGCATTGATACTTGAGGAGATGAATGAGCAGATTTAATAAAAAATAAAGATATTCAAATTCAATCTGATAAGTAGGAAGGCTGTTAAAGCTGTTGAGGGCTTCACTGGTGGTCCAGTGGCTAAGAATCTGCCAGCCAATGCAGAGGCCATGGGTTCAATCCCTGGTCCAGGAAGATCCCACATGCAGCAGAGCAACTAAGCCCATGCAGCACGACTAATGAGTCTGCGCTTTAGAGCCAGAGAGTCAACACTGCTAAGCTCAAGTGCCTGTGCTCTGCAGCAAGAGAAGTCACTGCAATGAGAAGCCCGAGTACCGCAACTACAGACTAGTCCCCACTCACCCCAACTAGAGAAGCCTAAGCACAGCGACACCCAGTGCAGCCAAAAATAAATCTTAAAAAAAAAAGTATGAAATATTCTTGAGCAAAACAAACAAAAATTGAAAATATTTAATTAACAAATTATTGCTAATTTTCTACACACTTTCTTTTTTTTTTTTTTTTTTTTACACACTTTCTTAATGTAGTTAAATACCTATCAGGGAGTCATTGAATAAAAAAGTGGAGTCCCCTTCTTGCTTTTGTCTCTACTTCCAGCTACTCCTCTGACCCTCTGCTTTCTTATTCCAATCACATGCAACCTTGATCCCTAAACTTCAGCACACAAGAGCTGCCACTCTGCAACAAAAATTTTGCTTCAGCTTGTAAAGCCTGAGTCAAAACACATGCTTTCTTCATCAGATGTAGAAGGAGGAAAATAGCTATTTTTGTCTCTGGGGTATAAAGCCATAAGCAATCCATTTTCCAGTATTACCACACCTACTTAACCCAATGTTGCAGACAATGAAATGAGTTTGCTGCCTACAAGGCATTGTGATGGAGTATGTAGAGATAAAGCTTTAAAGAATAAAAATTACATTTTTGGAGCATCTTCTATGCGAGAGATGCAGTGAGCTAAGCCCACTGCCCATTTTTGATATGGTAAAGTACAAAATTTACAGTCACATTACCAAAGAAGCATTTTCACAGAGAACCAATAGAGTGGTATGGGTATGAGAAGAATAAAAACAGTAGTCATAAGGGAGTTTAGGGAAAAGAGAAAGATTGGAAAAAGCTCAGCATCCTCTGTACCTTTTTCTGGAGCTCACCTGTGTAGCCACCCAGTTTGCTGAACCCATGGCCTGACATGGGTAACGTCAGAGCCCATCATAGGAGGGGAACCTGTGGATTAAGTAAGCAGGGACCTGGGAGCCACAAAACCTGGGCTTCATTTCAAGCCTCAACTTTATACCTAATGAGGTTCTTGGACAAGTCATGCAACCTCTCTTGGCCTCATCTTCCTCACCTGTGAAATGGGTAAGCAAATGAAATGATGGAGGTGAAATTATCTCACATGAGGATAAAACATTTGAAATCACAATAGCCCCTGATAAATGCTAGCCCTCTTTCCTTGTCTTCATTTCCTCTCCTAAATGCTATATAAATAAATGACATTATTATAAATTAGATCACCTTTAGAGTATCTTAACTGGAGGAGGAAATGACAATTCAGTCCGGTATTCTTGCCTGAGAAATTCCATGGATGGTAGAGCCTGGCAGGCTACAGTCCATGGGGTCATAAAAAAGAATTGGATACAACTGAGCATGTGCACGCACTCACAGAGTATCTTAAAGTACTGAAAACTCCACGTTCAGGAAAAGACAGACCAAGTCTTCCTGTTTCCTTTGCTCTTCATCCTAATTCAGTTGATACTTTCTAGAAGTTGGTCATCACCAGTTCAAGACACAAGTGATTCTTTCCCTAGAAAGGAATTCACAAGATGGGTGCTTTACCATCGCCTGGGAACTGTCATTTGTAAATTTAGAGTGCTCGGCACCAAACTCCAAGTTTCAGTTATTTCTCCACACCCCGCCCCCAACTCGTCATGATGTTATTTTCCTTGGATTGGAAATAAACCCACCAGAACATTTTGTTTTAATTTTTAAAAGTCAGACTCACTGGGCTACTCTAAGCCTTTCCAGCCAACTTTCAGATTATAGACAGCCCAGAAAAAGAATATCAGGGCTGGTGTTTGTAATCTTTCTCACATTGATGACTTACTTGGCAAATAGGAAGTATTTTGTTAGCATCATTGTCTTATGAAAGACACTGTAAGCGATGCAGACACTTTAAGATGTGTGTGTGTTTGTACAATCAACGTTACGAGGAAGAGAAGTAATTTTGACCAGAGCGATTGAAGCAAAAATCATCTCAGGAAAAAGGGCTGGACACCACTTGGCCTGGGGAACCATCAGCAGTGTTTACAAGATGCAATAGCAAATTCCGGTCATGACCCACGAGCTGTTTAGATTTCAGCCGGAATTAAAACCCACAGCATGGGATCACCACGTCATAGTCTTAGCTCTAATTTCAAGTGCTGCTCATGAGAGCCTCACCATTTCCGCGGACCCCTTTTAAAGATCTCTGGGACCCTTCGGGCAAGAGGCGCGACAGGGAAGTCCACATGCTAGCTCAGCTCACCATGACTCAGTTTGCCCAGAGCAGTCAGTCGGATCAAAAGGCTGTGCTTGGCAGAGGACCTGCCACCATCTTCCTGCCAAACGGTCTCTAGTGACTCAGAATCTCAAACTTGTTTTAAAGGGAGGGGGAAAAGTCACTTTCGGGGATGAGGTTCTTGGCCCAACTCTGCTTTGTACAAACACAGTCTATGTCTATTTTGGTATTCTGAGTTTTTGAAGCAGCTGTTGAGTTGTGGCAAGGGTGACTGGATTGGTGTTGGCCCAAATCAAAAAGGAGAGTTCTCCATCCTTTCAGTGCTGGGAGATGGAAAACTGAAAGCACCACCTCATAGGGAGCAGCAGGGCTGCCCAAAGGGAAATAAGTGTGGACATCCATTCCCAAAAACCATTTGCAAAAGCCCAAACTTGTACAGATGAATACCTTTGTTAGGAGTAAGAATCCTCACTCTACAGAAGGATAAAATCTTGATCATGTTGACGCAGAATGTCTAGTATGTTAAGACTATTAATATAATTTATTAAAGGTCGATCTGCCTTGTTTTTTGAGGGGACATGGCTCAGACAGTAAAGTCTCTGCAAAGCGAGAGACCTGATTTCAATCCCTGTGTCAGGAAGATCCCTGGAGAAGGGAATGGCAACCCACTCCACTATTCTTGCCTGGGAAATTCCACGGACAGAGGAGCCTGGCGTGCTAATAGTCCATGGGGTCGCAAAGTGTTGGGAACAACTAAGAAACTAGCACTTCCACTGTTTTTTTTTTCCACACCCATTATGGAGCTCAGTGGTAAAGAATCCACCTGCCAATGTAGGAGACACAGGAAATTTGAGTTGGATCCCCTGGGTCATGAAGATTCCCTGGAGAAAGAAATGGCAACCCACTCCAGTATTCTTGCCTGGGAAATCCCATGGAGAGAGGAGCATGGTGGGCTACAGTCCATGGGGTCACAAAGAGTCAAACACGACTCAGCAACTGAGCACATACACACACCCATTAAATGAAGCCAGCTTCTTGTTCATGAGTGTGATCCTCATGACCTATTGAAGGCCAGGGGTGCAGGGGGGATGGTCTCAGCCCAACCCCCTTTCCTGGTACCCACTGTCTTTTGAATCCACCTCAGGAGCCTGTAAGCCTTCCCTCCCATGTGGACTTCCTTCTTTAACATTTATCTGACTAAGGCACAAATCTAGCATATTACTGTTGTTAATGCTGGGACATCAGTGATATAGGAAATGATAATGTAAAGAGAAAGAGGAAAACAAGTATGAGGTAGAATAGCTCAGAGACTTCCCTGGTAGTCCAGTGGTTAAGAATCCACCTTTCAATGCAGGGTATGCAGGTTCAATCCCTGGTTGGGGAACTAAGATCCCGCAAGCCACTGGGCACCTGAGGCCATGCACCTCACCAAGAGAGGAACCCCCACATGCTACAACGAAGACTCAGAGCAGCAAAAAAAAAAAAAAAAAAGCTCAATATTTTGAGGGGCAGCTTAAGACAACTCTCCCTGTTGTGTTCTGAAAAAGTAAACACTGAAGTTCCTTTTGTGTCCTTCCATTGAGAGCATATCCACAGAGGTAGAAGAAGCCAGGCTGTAAAACAAAGTCACCTTCCACCAAGGGACATTGCGCATAGCACACATGGCTCTGCCCCTCATCTATCCATTCTGCCGCATTCACTGAGGCACCTGAGGTCTGTAGAGAGTCCAGGCAAGTCAATGAGAGCAGAACATGGTAAGGACTAGTACACGCGCATTCACATGGTACTGTGGGAGTTTGGTTGAAGGCCCCCAGTTCAGCCTCAGAATTAAGCTTCTCAGAAATAGTGACGTCTAAGTGGGATCCTGGAGGATGAAGTGGAACTGGGAACAGAAGGACTTGTTCCAAGCCAGGAAGGGACGCAAAGGCCCAGGGGCTGTGAACCTCATGCATGGGCCGGGCTGCCTGCTCCTCCAATGGACCAGGGCGCATGGATGTCAGCCTTGCTTATCATGGTGGCCACTTGGCTCTGCACATCCTCACCACCTTTCATCCTCTCATCCTCTGCAGGCTTTTCTTCTCACTTTTCTTTTCAGCCAAGGAAGAACCAAGGAAGAGCCAGTAAATAGAGTCCAGGGGTTTTCTTATCAGACCTCCTGTGTTTGGCTTGGCTGGAAAGCCTTAGTTTCTCAGTCTTCTGATTATCTTAGTCTCAGGGCTTAGCACAGAGTTACAAAGTGATGGCTAAACAGAGAAAAAAACTCTATGTCTCATCATGCAAATAAACATTTGCACCAACATGAAGGAGCTAATCCATTAGAATAACCAAATGCTTTGGAGGTCTTAACAAGCAAATCTTCGTTGATACTATTGAAAAGTTTTTGATGTGTTTAAAAATTGAGGAATTGTTTGTAGCAAGAAAATGTTGTGCAGTAAGTTTCAAAGAGAGAATTTTTTCTACCCCCTCCCCCCCAAAAATGCAGTATGCCCAGAAGCTGGGGTCCCATTGTCCTTAAAGAAGGGTGGGACATCCATCACGGAGGGTCCATCACTGAAGGGTCAGTATCGTATGTTATATCAGGGCATATTATAATTGAAGAGTGCTTGGAATTTTATTACACATCAAATGCAGCAGAGGTGACAGGGGGAGGGACAAAAAAGTGAAGGTCTTGGAGCTGCATTTTTTACAATTAACTAGCCATAAGGAGGGACTTGGCTTTCTGGGACTAAGGAAAACAAATTTGGAGGTTCATTCTGTCTGTGAAAATAAAACTGTATTTTAGGAAATAAAGCTGATGCCATTTAAACATGAACCCCAGGACATTCCTGGCTTACTGCAGCTTTATGTCCTGTCTCCTCATTTGATCTGTTCAAAATATAAAAACAGCATTTCTGCGTTGCCAAGGAAGCAAATGTGAGCTGATGGGCTGATTCTAGCTGCTGTGGTTTTCCTATAATCCTTACTATTGTTGTGACAAATAAGATCCCTGTAAAGTACAGTTCCACTACACACTGTTCAAGTACACAACCATCTTCTCCATGTCTTAGTATTTTGTCAGTTGAGTTGATCTTAGCAACTTTTCCCTCCTTGTAACAAGTTCATCTGAATCATGCTGGGAGTTCGATCTTTGCTCTGTGCTATAGGAGGGAGAATTCTCTCTGTTGTCAGGTAAACACGCTCATGTGTATGAATTGTTATACTTGAATTCACTGCAGCATTTTGTATGGATGCTATATATGACCCCCAGGCTGGCTACAATGGCTTCTAAAGTGTTTCACTCTTTTTAAATGGACTCAGTGTCCATGGAATGTGCTGTTTAAGTGTTTCTGAATTTTGTACATGCCATTTTTACAGATCCATTTGTTTATGATGTGATGTGGTGAACAATCATTTTTTTTAAGAAAACAAATGTATATATTTACTAAGCAGATGAGTAAATTATTATTATTGAACAAATAGACTTTATGAATCATGCAGCCCACTGTCCAAAAGGAATTTATTTGTTGAATAAAGTGACATCAAATTATAAGCATTTATAATGTCCTTCTAAATATGGATGCCATAATATTTAAATTGTGTTGCTCAATATCATGTATATTCTCTAATAAAATGTTTTAAACCTCTTTCTTTAGATGTGTGGTACCTTACTTCCTCAATCATAAGTCATTGTTGATATATCTGTTGAGAATTGGAGTGTGTTATCCTTTTTTTTTTTTTAGTTAGCCCCAAAATTTTATTCATCATAGGGAAACAATGTTCAGGAACACGCTAAATAAAATTTTGCAATCAGATCAGCTATGAAAAGTAAACAATCATGATATTATGACTTTTTCCCTGTATTTATAGTGGGTAACAAACTTGAAGTTTATTATATATTAGTAGTCTTCAATTTTGTAATCAAAACAGAACTTCCAAGATAATCTAACAGTGTTTCTGGTTAAGACAGCAGATTGAAAACAGTAGGTGAATTTCACCCCAGTTGGAGTCAGTAATAACTCTTAAGAAGGAGAGTTGATGCCTTTGGTCAACTATATAAGATAGATTATATATAAGATATGTGAGTTGTCAGTATTCAGGTAAAAGTTGAATTTTAACTGCATCATCAGGTTTGGAGGAAGAGGAAGGTGATACTGAAGCCAGACACACAAAAATGTTGAGTGTGTCCAACATTCTAGAACCGTATGTGTTAAGTGACCCAAAGCCAAGACAATAGGTTGTAGGGATGCGGGGCTAGTGCTCAGAGATTGTCATGGGAAGCACAGTTCAAAGAGAGGTCTTTGATGGGGCTTCTTGTCTGACCATGAGCACAGAACCGGGAAACCCCAGGACTACCCTCTAGCTCCATTCCCTCCATGCACACCTTAGTGACATGATGTCATCATTGGGGATAAGAACTTTTTTATTTAGTGTTTTTTTTTTAATATTATTTCAGATGAAGCACATTTCTTTAAAAATATTTCAATGTCCAGTTTCAATTGGCAAGTGGTAATGGTCAACTCTCACTAGATCATGAACATTTTACTGGGGGTCAGACACAGATTCTTACTCTTTCAGCCAATCACAATGACCAGGTAAGAGAAGAGGTTATCTTTTATTCTAATGGTGTATTTCAGAGGAATAAGCATTTACAGCTTGGCACCAGGTGGCTCAGTGGTAAAGAATCCACCTGCCAAGAAGGAGACTCGGGTTTGATCCCCAGGTTGAGAAGATCCCCTGGAGGAGGAAATGGCAACCCACTCCAGTATTCTTGCCTGGAGAATCCCACGGTCAGAGGAGCCTGGTGGGCTCCATGTGGTCGCAAAGAGTCGGATACGACTGAGCACACTACACACACTTTGTTTTAACTGTTCTTTGGTGAAAGGTTTATGAATCAACAAATCCAATGATTTAAAAAGACAAAAACTTCAGTTTTCTCTTAAAATGCTAAGTAGAATTTTCATGGGCTGGTAACAGTTTCCAAATTCCCTCAACCACTTGCCACCTATACAATCTCAAGCTAGTCACTCAACAACCCTAAATCTTAGTTTCCTCTTCTGAAAAATGGGGACAATCATTGTACATCACACAGAGGGTCACTAGGCTAATAAAATAAAACAATGCATGGAGAAATACTTAGAAAAACACCTGACATCTAGTTAGCACTCAGCAATTATCAGTTGTTCTTTTATTTACCCATCTGGCTGTTTTTGTCATGGCTGTTGCTTTTGGCTGCCCACAGAGATGATCACTGTCTTCCTGGTGATGAGAGATCAGTTTGACCCAAGGCCCTTAGCATCAAAGTCAAATGATGGTACCATATCTCCTATACATGCTGATTCAGGGTTTGCCAAATGATGTCACATTTTGGGGATGCTCTGCGGGTCACAGTCCAGCTTCAACTGGCATGACGATGGCTTCACCCCCTGGAATCCCACAGAGGGTTTGGAGTGCAGGGCAGAGGCAGAGTGAGAAGATGTCCTAAAGGACACAAAAGTTTGCAATTGTTCAGGCTTTGTTTTCATGGAGCATGGAAGTGGTGAAACTGGTTTGTAATCTCAATCATTGGATTATCCTAATGACCTGTCTTCTCAATTCACTTAGTTTTTTGTCCCAGGACATAGACTCTGGAAGAGATAGAAAACGGAGATATGGTCAATTTTGCCATTCATTTGTTCCGATGAAGGCAGTGAAAAAATTTTAAATTGATGACCACAATGATGTCAGTGCAATATTTATGCTGGGCATTCTTCCCTGGCTAACATTTGCCATGGGAAGCACTGTTCCAATGAGTTCAAATGCTTCACCTCATTTAATCCTCATTTGTCATTCAGTCGCTCTGTCGTGTCCAACTCTTTGTGGCCCCATGGACTGCAGCACACCATGCTTCCCTGTCCTTCACTGTCTCTGGGAGTTTGCTCAAACTCATGTGCATTGAGTCGATTATGCTATCCAACCATCTCATCCCCTGTTGCCTCCTTCTCCTCTTGCCCTCAATCTTTCCCGGCATCAGGGTCTGTTCTAATAAGTCCGCTCTTCGCATCTAGTGGCCAAAGTATTGGAGCTTCAGTTTCAGCATCAGTCCTTCCAGTCAATATTCAGGACTGATTTCCTTTAGGATTGACTGGTTTGATCTCCTTGCTGACCCTGGGACTCTCAAGAGTCTTTGCCAGGACCATAGTTCAAAAGCATCAATTCTTCAGCTCTCAGCCTTCTTTATGATATAGTTCCCATATCTACTACTGGTACCTGACTACTAGGAAAATCATAGCTTTGACTATACAGATCTTTGTCGGCAAATTGATGTCTGCTTTTTAATATGCTGTCTAGATTTGTCATAGCTTTTCTTCTAAGGAGCAAGCATATTTTAATTTTGTAGTTGCAGTCACCGTCCCCAGTGATTATGGAACCCAAGAAAATTCTCATAACAATGCTATGAGAAAGTGCTAGGAATTGATTTGGACTCATTTGGCTGGAATTAACAGGATGCCCAAATAAAAGTGGCTTATAGAATAATGATATGTGTAATACTATTATCAATAATTTGGCATGAAAATTTTCATCTTTGCCAAAATGCTCTGCGATCAAACTGCCTAGGTTAGAATCCTATACAATGATGTGTCATAAGTGTTTAGCAACCACACTTCAAAATAAAAAAATAAACCAAAGAAAAGACACAATTTACAGCACTTGCCAATTCTTGGGGTGTAAATTCTCCCACAGGGACCAATATCAAGTTCCCAACATGAGGTCATTGAACATAATGTTGGGGAGAGATATTTTCATAATCGTCTCTCTGGAGCCATAGAAACCAAGTTTGGCAGACCTAGGATCCCCACTTTGCCCTTTAGTAGCATGTGACCTAAGCCTACCTGAGTGTTCATTTCCTCGGGTGTAAAATGGGATAAAGACAGCATCTTTTTCATGGGATTTATTACATGTAAAGGATTTCCGTGCTTATTTCACAGTAAACAGTCAGTGGATGTGAGTTCTTATTGCTGTTGTCATCGTTGTGGGCTTCCCAGGTGGCACTAGTGGTAAAGAACGTGCCTGCCGGTGCAGGAGACGTAAGAGGCACAGGTTCAATCCCTGGGTTAGAAAGATCCCCTAGAGGAGGGAATGGCTACCCACTCCAGTATTCTTGCCTGGAGAATTTCATGGACAGAGGAGCCTGGCGGGCTATCGTCCTTAGGGTCGCACAGAATCAGACATGACTGAAATGACTTAGCACCTTGTCATTGTTAATACTACTTCATGTAGACATAAAGCAGGAACCATCTCAGAGTAACAGTGTCCATCCTTACTCAATTCTGGTAGAGCAACTCTTCTGAAATATATGCGACAATATCACAATCCCATTTTAGATACAATACAACAACTGACTCCTCACCCCCATCCGCACTGAAAGTGTTAGTGTCTGTTTCAGATACCAGAGTTTTTAAGTGGTAATTCTACTTCTTTGCTTTTTTATCCTAACCGAAGTATTTAATGGTTCTATGAATTAGTTTTCTTAACAAAAGAGCCCCTTAATACTGAATCATTCTGCCAACAAATTATTAGATCTCTTCTGTTTATAAATATAAATTGCTTTCAATAGTATTTCTGAAAAATTATTATTCTGCTGTGTAGGTGGACCAAAAGAACATTATTTTTTCTCACTCTGTTATTATCTTCTGATCCATACACTCTTTTCAAAGACAATATGTGCACAGGATAGATCCCTAAATGCCACCACACACCATCCAGCAGTCTCCTCTCCAGAAACTGTACACAAAAACATAACAGCCAAAGCGGGAAGAAAAGTACATTGTTTTTTAAAATTTTTTTATGTGGACCATTTTTAAAGTCTCTTATTAAATTTGTTACAATATTGCTTCTGTTTTAAGCTTTGAATTTTTGGCCAGGAGTCATTGGGATCTTAGTTCCCCCACCAGGGATAGAACCTGCACCCCTTACATTGGAAGGCAAAGTTTTAACCACTGGACCACCTGGGAAGTCTCCAAAGTCCAACTTTTGTTAATCCCCAAGAGAACTCTGTTCCCACTCAAGTTTTCCTACACAGACTAGCTTGAATCTAGAATATCCAGGTTTAAGGAACAGACTCCAGTGTCTACTTCCAACCAACCTCATGAGTAAGGCATTGACAGGAAAGCTGAAATTGAAGAGTATGATTATGACCATGCTTACTTGCAGAAGTGAGGCCAGGTCATAATGAGACGGGGAATGGGAAGTGGACAAGAAAGAGTGGAATCCTACTCACTAAGAATATGAGAGTAATGAGCCAGACTATACATTCCTCCTCAGTGTAGTCAGTGTGGGACGTGTGGTCGTGAGGGCCAAGGACAGCAGTGGAATGAAGGCAGATGTTTCTTCCTCTTCTGTAGGCAAAAATACAAGGAGAGGAGCAGATATGCTTCCCATCATCCCCATTGTAAATTCCATTTGGGGTATAAGCTGAAAAGTAATAGTTCTACCAACTCCTGGTCCTACTCCCCAGAAGCAGTCACCTTTTCCACTCAACACATATCTCTTGAACGCTGGTTGTATGCCAGGATCATCTCGTGACACATTAACAAACAAAGCAGGGGGGAAAAGGCGCCCCCATAAAATTTCCATTCTAAAGCATCTTCCAGGAACCCTATATGCAACTGTATACCAGCTATCTGTGTGCCCAGTTGCTCAGTCATGCCCAACTCTATGCAACCCCATGGACTGTAGCCCACCCAGGCTCTTCTGTCCATGGAATTTTTCAGGCAAGAATACTGGAGTGGGTTGCTGTTTCCTGCAACCCACTAGGGGGATCTTCCAGACGCAAGAATCCAACCTGAGTCTCCTGCACCTCCTGCATTGGCAGGCAGAGTCTTTACCACTACGCCACCTGGGAAGCTATACCCAAATATATGGATCCTTTAAAAATGCTTATAAGAACAGAATGAGCTGGATATTCTGATTGATTATATTAGAAGCATTTTTACACATCAGGAATTGAGCAGTTGTCATCTTCGACTATCTTAGATCTGTAATGTTCTGCCTTAACAAACAACCCACAAAGTTAAGAAAGCAAAGTCTAGTCTCCTGCCCTTTGGAAAGTTCCAGTTTGATATTTTGAGTTCTACAAAAAGACTTCAAGAGCTTATTTTAGAGCTTCTAGCATTTTTAGGGGCCATAAACTTATTTCATCAGTGTTGTCACTGTTTAAAGTATTTTGGGAACCATTTGGAGGGTGACTTCGAAGTCAGTTTATACGTGGTACCTCCTTCTCCCCCTCCTTTCTGTGTCATACACTTGTGACCACAATTAGTACCAGCCTTGACTTGCTAGGTCTCCCTGGAACTCGGAAGATGAGCTTTTCAGCTGGGGAAAAACTGCTGAGGTCCCCTTTGCCTGATGCCTGTGTGTATCTGGTGCCAATGCCTCGGCCAGATTGCTCTGTCAACTTACTGGCCAAACACAAGCCGGAAGAAGGGTCAAACACTATAAAAAGCCATTCTGAATAAATTCAGTGGAAAAAATTAGGTCAATGGTGTTCAAACCCTTTTTTAAACAGCACAGTCCTCTCTGTAGATAGAATCCTACACAGAAGGCTGACATGCAGAAAGAATAAAGGAAAGCAGAGTAGTTCTGGAATGACATGGTTCATCTGCCCTAAGTTGCTTCAGATATGTCTGACTCTTTGAGACCCCATGGACTGTAGCCCACCAGGCTCCTCTGTCCATGGGATTTCTCAGGCAAGGATACTGGAGTGGGTTGCCAAGCCCTCCTCCAGGGTATCTTCCTGACTCAGGGATTGACCCCATGTCTCTTACATCTCCTACAATGGCCCTGTGGTCCTCACCACAAGGGGCACCTGGAGAGTGGGGTAAAACCCCAACCACTTAGACAACCCCACTGCACACACACAGTCTCTCCCTGATGGCCCCTGAGAAGCCCCTATAGGATCCTTAGATTCCCCAGGAGCAGAGTTTAACACCACTGAACAACACATTCTTCTGGGTCAGTGGGTATCTTAACTTTCCATAGACTTGGCACAGAGCAGTCAGCCTTAATAAAGGTTTCCCAAGGGAGTGAGGGAATCAACTAATAAAAAGCTTTGGGGAGCAAAGTGTCTCAGTGAAGAACTTAGGGGGTTTTTGGGGGGTTTTTTTGTTTGGTTGGTTGGTTGGTTTTTTGGCCACGCCTCCAGACATGTGGGATCTTAGTTCCCTGACCAGGAATTCAAACCTGTGCTCCCTGCCTTGGAAGCATAGAGTCTTAACCACTGGACTAGCCAGGGAAGTCCCAAGAATTTAGTTTTTAAGAAAGCCTACTAAAGATCAACAACAGAGGGCCAGTTAACCAAGGATAATTGCCAAGCAGGGGCTCATATCTGCAAGAACAATTTCCTGAAGGTTGAAATCCAGAGCAAGCAGAAGTTTATGAGGACAGCCAGGTTGGTGGGGCTGGGGTAGGAGGGTAGGGGAGGAGATGGGTATGCTAACGCTCTTTGAATCCACATTCTGGGAGGATGGTGTAGTGATAACTAATGACTGACAAGATAGACACTCAAATTTCAGTTTGTTCCCTTCTTTTCCGGAAGAGAGAATAATCTATTTAAAAACTAGAAAAGTGGCACATGGGTATTAAAGCAGGATACCTAGGACTCACAGGCAGGGCAGGTGGGTGGCCAGGAGAGGCTAGGGCTCAAGGACAATGGCGATGGTGTGGGGGACTGGTAGAAGAGCAGGAATGGGGTCTCTGACAAGCCCAGGGTCCACCATCTGCCTTCCCTGTGAAAATTCTGGTTAAACAGCTGACTGTGACTGGGGACTGGCCATTAGGTAACATTTGTTTATTATTTACTAGGGGAAGGTACTGTTATAAATGTTTTTCATATACTAACACATCTGATGCTCTCAATAAACCTATAAAGTAGGTCCTATTATTTTCCCCCTCTTATAGAAGAGAAACTGAGGCCCAACAGGGTTTGTTGTTGTTGTTCAGTCACAAGGTCGTATCCCATGCACTGCAGCACACCAGGCTTCCCCGTCCTTCCCTAATTCCTGGAGTTTACTCAAACTCATGTCCATTGAGTTGGTGATGCCATCCAACCATCTCATCCTCTGTCTTCCCCTTCTCTTCCTGCCCTCAATCTTTCCCAGCATCAAGGTCATCAGCAATAGGGTTTAAGGATTTGCACAATGTACATACCAGTAAGTGGCAGAGTTAAAATTTGATGGGAAATAGATGGGGAAACAGTGGAAACAGTGTCAGACTTTAATTTTTTGGGCTCCAAAAGCACTGCAGATGGTGACTGCAGCCATGAAATTAAAAGACGCTTACTCCTTGGAAGGAAAGTTATGACCAACCTAGATAGCATATTGAAAAGCAGAGACATTTCTTGGCCAACAAGGGTCTGTCTAGTCAAGGCTATGGTTTTTCCAGTGGTCATGTATGGATGTGAGAGTTGGACTGTGAAGAAGGCTGAGCGCTGAAGAATTGATGCTTTTGAACTGTGGTGTTGGAGAAGACTCTTGAGAGTCCCTTGGACTGCAAGGAGATCCAACCAGTCCATTCTGAAGGAGATCAGCCCTGGGTGTTCTTTGGAAGGAATGATGCTAAAGCTGAAACTCCAGTACTTTGGCCACCTCATGCGAAGAGTTGACTTATTGGAAAAGACTCTGATGCTGGGAGGGATTGGGGGCAGGAGGAGAAGGGCACGACAGAGGATGAGATGGCTGGATGGCATCACTGACTCGATGCACGTGAGTTTGAGTGAACTCCCGGAGTTGGTGATGGACAGGGAGGCCTGGCGTGCTGCAATTCATGGGGTTGCAAAGAGTCGGACACGACTGAGCGACTGAACTGAACTCTGAGAGTTACAGCCCATGGATCACGAAAGAGTCAGACACTACTGAGCAACAAAAAACAACTCTGACTCCAGAGACGAGTCTCTTAACCAATATGCTATGCTGCTGCTGCCGCTGCTGCTAAGTTACTTCAGTCGTGTCCGACTCTGTGCGACCCCATAGACGGCAGCCCACTAGGCTCCTCTGTCCCTGGGATTCTCCAGGCAAGAACACTGGAGTGGGTTGCCATTTCCGATGCCTCTGGAAACTGGATTGTCAGTTCTATTGCTAATAAAGCTATAAGTTGACTAATATTCCATTGTATATTTTAATATGTACCACATCTTCTTTATCCATTCCTCTGTTGAGACTAGAGAACAAATATATTGTACCAAGGAGGAAAGGAGGAGGGGTCAGAGGAATTAGGGGGTTGGGATCGACACAGTGCACCACTGATACTATGTATGAAATAGGTAAGGAAACAGAGAGCCTGAACCTACCCTTTAGCACAGGAAACTCTACCTGATGCTCCGTGGTGACCTAAATGGGAAGGAAGCCCAAAAAGGAAGGGACATATATACATGTGTGGTTGATACAGTAGAAGCTAACACATCATTGTAAAGCAACTATACTCCAATAAAAAGTAATTTTTAAAAAAGCTACAAGCTGGAAAGTAAAACTTATACCTTTGGGCAAATGAGCTTTCTGAGGGGCTGCCCTGTTCGCTTTTTCCAAATGGTCCAATCATGAAAAGGTCAGGGAAGCAATGCACCCTCAATTCCAGGAAGAAGACAATTCAGAGCAGTAGGAAAACCTGAAACAAAGCAAAGCAGAGGACTGACTCCCTACAAATGGTGCCTAGGATAGAGCCCTGGGCCAGGCAAAAAGTCCACAACTTTGAGGGTCATGATGTGGCTTCAGACATCCTTATGTGACAGGTGCTTAACACACTTAACCCTTAACACAGCGCAACCTGCTCCTTACAGCCAGCTCTTAGAGCAAATATTAAGCTCCCTTTACAGCTTAGACAGTAAAGTGTCTGCCTGCAATGTGGAAGACCCAGGTTTGATCCCTGGGTCAGGAAGATCCCCTGGAGAAGGCAATGGCACCCCACTCCAGTACTCTTGCCTGGAAAATCCCATGGACAGAGAAGCCTGGTAGGCTACAGTCCATGGGGTCACAAAGAGTCAGACACGACTGAGCGACGACAGTACAGATGAGGAAACCAAGGCAGGGCAAGGACTAGAACAGCTCACAGTTTCCCAGTTGCTGTGTGCCAGAACTGTGTTTTCTCTGCCTCTGAAAAAAAAAACCCACTTTTTCGCAAAAAGTAAGAGAAACTTGCTGTAATGCAAAATATTCAAATGCTTCCCTAAATTAGAACATTGCTTTTAAAATTCTCCACTGCATATAGTAAAGCTTTTGATAAAATGTTGACCATGACTTTGCTACAAAAATACATTCTCTACCCAAGGTTGACAAGATTCTCCCATTCCATCACATTAGGACATGTGATTTTCAAACTCAGGCAGAATATTTAGAGGCGGGGCATACTGGACAGTCCATGGGGCCGCAGAGAGTTGGACATGACTGAGCAACTGAGCACACACACGCACACATCCCTGGACATATGGTTACTTAACTACAGTGATCCCCAGTTCCCTGAGCAAGCATCATCAGTTTTACACTCTCCTATGTACAGCTATATTAGGCAGCCCTTAAACTAATTTCATAATCCCATGAGTGAGCTGATACAATTTGACTTCCTGACTCTCTGATGAGGAAGTCAAGGAGAGACCCGGCACCAATAAAATGTGGACACCAGCATTAAGGCCCTAAAAATTATTATCCCTCTTGCAGCCACATCCGGCCTTCAGCTGGAAGCTTCCCTGAGGACTCAGATCATGAAATTCTCCAGAGAGTAAATATTGCTTACAGAAAAATTTCCTCCTAGAATTCAACTCAGTAACACTCTTTTTAATTACTTGCAAAAACAGCAGCAGAGTTAATACCCTTGCCCCCAGTTCGCGGGTAATTGGAGAGTTGCTGTCTTAATCACTGCCTGCTACCCTACATGAAGGGCTTTCTTGGTGACTCAGGGGTAAAGAATTCACTTGCAATGCAGGAAACTCAGATGCAATTCCTAGGTCAGGAAGACCCCCTGAGAAGGGAATGTAACCCACTCCAGTATTCTTGCCTGGGAAATCCGATGGACAGAGGAGCCTGGTGGGCAACAGTCTGTGGGTTTGCAAAGAGTCAGACACGACTTAGCAACTAAACAACAACTTTTTTATTGCTGAATAGTAGTCCATCACAAATCAATTCACATATAAATTGATTTATAAGTGTCTCTATACATCACATTCTATGTATCTATTCATTTATCAGCAGACATTTAGATTGTTTCCATATATTGACCATTGCGAAAAATGCCAAGATAAACCTGGGTGTGCAGATATCTCTTTGTGACAGTGATTTCATTTCCTTCAGACATATACCAAGAAGTGGGATGGCTGGATCATATGGTGGTTCTATTCTTAATTTCTCCAGGAAACTCCACACTGTTCTCCACAGTGGCTGCATCAATTTGCACTAGCGCTAACAGTGCATAATCATCTCCTGTTTCCACATCCTTGCCAACATTGTTATTTCTTTCTCTTGCTAATCGCCATTCTGAAAGCTGTGGTTTTGATTTGCATTTCCTGATGATTAGTAATGTTGAGCCTCTTTTCAGGTATCTGTTGACCACCTGTATGTTATCCTTGGGAAAATGTCTACTCAGGTCTTCTGCCCACTTTTGAACTGCATTGCTCTCCAGATAAATGTGTCAGTTTAACTCTCTGCCAGGAGTGTTCAAAAGCACAGATGCCCTCATCCTCTCATACCACTCATTCTAGTATTATCCTTCCCTCTGATTCTTTTTCAATCTGACAGACCAAAATGACATCTTGCTTTGTAAGTACATTTGATTCCTAGGAACGTGCAATCTTACTTCATAAATGTATCAACCATCCATTTATCTTCATTTCTTTTTATATCCTTTGGCTCTTTTTCCACTGTGGTGCCTGCCTTTTTAATTAAATTTCAAATCCCAGCTCTGCTACCTACCAGCTGTGAAGTGTCCACTGTGTGCCTTAGTTTCTTCAACCATGTAACAGAACTGCACCTACACAGTAGGGTGGTTAAGTGAATTAATGAGCTAATATATGTAGAGGGCTTAGACACATAGGCACCCTGACACATTAGGAGGCAGTCTGTGTTTGCTGCCATTTCAGTTACATTCCTAAGTAAACAGCACATCTTAAGATTGTCTAAGTTATATGCTGTTTTTGTCCCCACTGCGTTCAAGCCTGGTCTCGGGTCTATCATCTATTTCATGCCTGTGTAGATAGCCAGGCTGCTCTATGGATTCAAATCCTAGGAGAGACATCATTAACTTATTGGAAACATAAACATCTATTTCTTTGAATGTCTTTACTAAATAATACCCAACTGATAGTGGAGGACAGAGGAGCCTGGCATGCTGCAGTCCATGGGGTCGCAAAGAGTCAGACACGACTGAGTGACTCAACAACAGCAAATCTCTTCCTTCCGGGGTGCCACATTAAGGAACTGTCAGCCAGTTTAAAGGATGAGATAAGAAAGAATAAAGACCATTTGCAGAGATGCAGATGGATCTAGAGTGTGTCATACAAAGTGAAGTAATCAGAAAGAGAAAAACAAACATCGTATAGTATGGCTTATATGTGGAACCTAGAAAAATCATAGAGATTAACTCATTGGCAAAGCAGAAACAGAGTCACAGATGCAGAGAACAAACTTACCAAGAGGGGAAAGCAGAGTGGGACTAATTGGGAGATTTGGGGCTCCAATCTCCCATATATTGGACATATATAAACTATTGTATATAAAATAAATAGCTAATGAGAACTGACTATATAGCACAGAGAACCCTACTCCATGATCTGTGATCTAAATGGGAAGGAAATCTAAAAAAGAATGGCGATATATATATGTATGTATAACTGATTCACTTTGCTGCACAGGAGAACTGACACAACTTTGTAAAGCAACTGCCCTCCAATAAAAATCAAGTTAAAAATAAATATTTTTTAATAAAGAGACAAATATGATAAATACCAGATCATATATATATTATATATATATAATATATATATATATACTATTGTAAAAGAAATAGCTAACATGAAATTAAAAGATGCTTACTCCTTGGAAGGAAAGTTATGACCAACCTAGATAGCATATTCAAAAGCAGAGACATTACTTTGCCAACAAAGGTTCGTCTAGTCAAGGCTATGGTTTTTCCTGTGGTCATGTATGGGTGTGAGAGTTGGACTGTGAAGAAGGCTGAGCGCCGAAGAATTGATGCTGTTGAACTGTGGTGTTGGAGGAGACTCTTGAGAGGCCCTTGGACTGCAAGAAGATCCAACCAGTCCATTCTGAAGAAGATCAACCCTGGGATTTCTTTGGAAGGAATGATGCTAAAGCTGAAACTCCAATACTTTGGCCACCTCATGCGAAGAGTTGACTCATTGGAAAAGACTCTGATGCTGGGAGGGATTGGGGGCAGGAGGAGAAGGGGACGACAGAGGATGAGATGGCTGGATGGCATCACTGACTCCATGGACATGAGTCTGGGTGAACTCCGGGAGTTGGCGATGGACGGGGAGGCCTGGCGTGCTGCAATTCATGGGGTCGCAAAGAGTCAGACACGACTGAGCGACTGAACTGAATAAGGACGTACTGTATAGCACAGGAAACTCTAGTCAATACTCTGTAAAGAGCTATTGGGGAAAGAATCTAAAAAAAGAGAGTCTGTGTATGCTCATGTTCAGTTGCATCTGACTCTTTGTGATCTCATGGACTGTAGCCCTCAAGACTCCTCTGTCCATGGAATCTTCCAAGCAAGAATACTGGAGTGGGTTGCCATTTCCTACTTCAGGGATCTTCCCAACCCAGGGATTGAACCTGCTCTCGTGTGTCTCCTGGGTCTCCTGCATTGGCAGGTGGACTCTTTCCCACTAGCGCCACCTGGGATTCCTAAAAAAAGAAAAAAAGATAGGTATATGTATATGTAAAACTGATTCACTTTGCTGTATGGCAGAAAGTAGCACAACACTGTAAATCAACTGTACTCCAACAGAAATTTTTAAAAATAAATAAAATAAAATAAGAGTATCAAGAAACAGTTATAATTGATCAATTTGACATTTCCATATTGAAGAAACTTTTGTATTCATCCCCACTCCACAATCACTGCATATGCAACATTCTGGTAATCCTGTAAATATAGTTTTAAAATAAATTTTATCTTGATTCTTAAAAAAAAAAGATGATAAATGCCAAACTATCTCCAATCTGAAAAGCCTACACCCACTGAGGTCATGTCCCCTTTAAATTCATCTCCATTTTGCCTGGGGCCAGATCTCACTGCTGCTTAGGAAAAATGTCCTGTAGGAAATTATGGCCCAGACTGACTCTGCTCCGGCCCTCAAACTGTTTCCTTGTCTCCAGTAACACCCATGCCTTCCTCGAGAACTTCCTCTACCACAAGGGCCTGCTCTTTGTGTTCCTGTGTTCTCAGTCGTGTCTGACTCTTTGTGACCCCATGGACTGCAGCCCACCAGGCTCCTCTGTCCATGGGATTCTCCAGGCAAGAATATTGGAGTGAGTTGCCATGCCCTCCTCCACGGGATCTTCCCAACCCAGGGATCGAACCCGCGTCTCCTGTGTCTCCTGCACTGCAGGCAGATTCTTTACTGCTGAAGCATTAGGGAAGACAACTCTCTACCAACAGGAATTCACCAAAGAGAGGAGTGTCCGGTCTCAGCTCCATCCAGTCCAACACTGGAAGGACAGTACTGAGCGCATTACAGGTCCCCAGGCAAAGGCTCTGGTCACCCAGCAGTGTGGGTTGAGGTTATGATTCTGATGAGAGGGCGGCCAGGATCCAGAAAACTAGCAGCTATTTATTTACAGCTATTCTTGCTAGTTTCAAAGATACTTTGATTTTTTTTTAAAAAGTGGGGAAAGGGGTGGCAAACTCAGCAGGTGACAACTAATCATTACTAATAAGGATTTGGCCCAAATTCCTCTCTGATCTCATGCTAAATCAACCAGGTCACTCCCTGCTTAAAACCCTCCAAAGACTTCTCATTCCTCTAGGATAAAATCAAAATCCTTAGCAAGTTCCTGGCTAACAGGCCTCCCCTCCCCTTCCTCTCTGCTCTCCAAACCCTCTGCCTCACAGCTCCTTGGACTTGTCAGCTCTCTCCCGCCTCTGTGAAGAAATGTCCTCGCCTCTCCACTCAGCCTCTTTCTGCCCACCCTTCAGAGGTCATCTTAGGCAGCACTGGGGCTTCCCAGGTGGCTCAGTGGTAAAGGTTCCATCTGCCAATGCAAGGAGATGAAGGAGATTCAGGCTCAATCCCTGGGTCGGGAAGAACTCCTGGAGGAAGAAATGGCAACCCATTCCAGCATTCTTGCCTAGGAAATCCCATGGGCAGAGGAATATGGAGGGCTACAGTCCACAGGGTCACAAAAAGTCAGACATGACTGAGCCCACACACAGTACACAGCACCAGCCCCTACCCTGACCCTGAGACTAGCTCAGATCTTCTTTGTATACATTCTCATAGCATCCCACAGTTCTTGGTAGCACTTATTAAATTATATAAATGTATGACTAATTTGTAATTATTTGACCAACATCCGTCTCCCTGATTAGACTGAGGTCCATGCAGTGGGGACCATGTCTGTCAGAATTCCTGGGACCTCCCTGGTGGTCCAGTGGCTAACACTCTGCACCCCCAATGCAGGGGGCCTGGATTCAATCCCTGGTCAGGGAACTAGAGTCCACATGCTACAATTAAGACCTGGTGCAGCCAAATAAATAAATAATTTTTTAAAAGAATTTTTGTTCTATATCTGTGCTTAGGTCAGTTCCTAGCACATAGTAACAGCTCAAAAATATCTGTTGATCAGATGAATAAATTAACTGAGATTCCAGTTTTAATATTGACCAAAGAATGCCCAACTTCCTTTCTGCTCTGGCTTTAAAATATTCTTTTCTTCTGGCAAATCAGTCCCCCCAAGTGACTTGAACATTCTGTTGCTGCTGCTGCTGCTGAGTCGCTTCAGTCATGTCCAACTCTGTGCCACCCCATAGACGGCAGCCCACGAGGCTCCTGTCCCTGGGATTCTCCAGGCAATAACACTGGAGTGGGTTGCCATTTCCTTCTGCAATGCATGAAAGTGAAAAGTGAAAGTGAAGTCGCTCCGTCATGTCCGACTCTTTGGGACCCCATGGACTGCAGCCCACCAGGCTCCTCTGCCCATGGGATTTTCCAGGCAAGAATACTGGAGTGGGTCACCAGTGCCTTCTCCAGAACATTCTCTTATGTCCTCCCTAACCAGGATCACACAAAGAAGCAGTGGAATACAGTCAGCCAAGTCTCATTATTTTATTTCTCATTGCCATTCTTAATATATCTTTTGTGTTCCAACCCCCATAAATCAATCTGTCCTGTTCTTCCCACCAGGCATCAGCTTTGACCTTTCAAGTGCTGATATTTTTTCCTAGAAATCTCTTAAAAGTGAGTGCCATTAAACACTCTCCATGCCACACCAGCTTTACCTTTATAAAACTAAAGTGCTGCAATGTCTTCATTGATAAGCCCTTAATCCTGGTCTCCAATCAGGAAAAAAAAAAAAAAACAAAGCAAAACACTCTGTGTATGTAAGCAAATCTCACCACTAGACTAGATGATCACTATCAATATTTCCAGCACTAGTGCTTGGCAAGCCCATGATCATATGGTCACTCGGGGGGGTGGGTTGAGATTTATACACTTTTGGAGTTGGGCAAACTTAGATTTTCATTCTGACAGGCATTTAGCAGCTGTGAGAACCTGACCAGTTTTTTTTTTATCTCTCAAACCTTGGGGTTTTGGTGAGTAATATGCCTCACAAGATCATTGGAGAAGTAAAATGAAATACTGTCTGCAAATGTTTAGAACAGTTCCTAGTCCTCAAAAAGTTATTTGTTTTAAGATGTCACCAGTCTCATCACCATCCTGAGGGGCTTCCCAGGTGGTGCTAGTGGTAAAGAAGCTGCCTGCCAATGCAGCAGACGTAGGAGATGCAGTTTCAATCCCTGGGTCAGGAAGATCCCCTGGAGGAGGGCATGGCAACCCACTCCAGTATTCTTGCCTGGAGAATCCCATGGACAGAGGAGCCTGGCAGGCTGCAGTCCATGGGGTTGCAAAGAGTTGGACACGACTAAAGTAACTTAGCACCTGTGCAGACAGAGTTTATGAGAAATCAACACAGGGACACTGCAAGGTCTTTGATAAACTAGATCACATAAAATGATGCACCACTGATCTCTGAAATCAGACTCAGCAACTTGGAACCACTACATCTTCCTGCAGGTCCACTCCAGTTTGAGTGAGATGTTCCTCCAGAACCTCCTCCCTGTAATTAGAGACAGTTGCTCTTCCTCCAGAGAAGGTGATGGCACCCTGCTCCAGTACTCTTGCCTGGAAAATCCCACTGACGGAGGAGCCTGGAAGACTGCAGTCCATGGGGTCGAGAAGAGTCGGACATGACTGAGCAACTTCACTTTCACTTTTCACTTTCATGCATTGCAGAAGGAAATGGCAACCCACTCCAGTGTTCTTGCCTGGAGAATCCCAGGGACAGAGGATCCTCGTGGGCTGCCGTCTGCGGGGTCACACAGAGTCGGACATGACTGAAGTGACTTAGCAGCAGCAGCAGCTCTTCCTCTAGTGGCTCCTGAAACAGGGCTAATGAAATAGAGCAATGTTTATTAACAAACCACATAATGTAAATATCAGTTGGCCTCTTATCTTCCCAACCCCTACCCCACATGCAATTAGTTCTGATGATTTATGCTTGAGACAGAAACAAATGGAGTGCATGGGTTCCAAGAGGAGTATTATAAGAGTCCCTTGAGAATCATTGCATTTATGCTGATGTATTATATATGAAGGGCTTCCCCGGTGGCTCAGTGGTAAAGAGCCTGAAACGCAGGAGCTGCAGGAGATGTAGGTTAGATCTCTGGGTCAGGAAGATCCCCTGGAGAAAGGCATGGCAACCCATTCCAGTATTCTTGCCTGGAGAATCCCATAGACAGAGGAGCCTGGAGGGCTACAGTCCATAGGTCACAAAGAGTTGGACACAACTGAAGCGACTCAACATTATATCTGAAAGGTCACTTTAGTCTACTTAGAACCTAAAAGATAATAAATGTTGTTAAATCAATGACTGCCAAATATTCATGTTTACATTTATGCTCAAAGTGCTAAACTAGTTTTCTCCTATAAATTTGATTCCTATACAGTCCATACAATTCCCATACAGTCCACGAAGTTCTCCAGGCCAGAATGCTGGCGTGGGTAGTCTTTCCCTTCTCCAGGGGATCTTCCCAGCCCAGGGATCGAATCCAGATCTCCCTCGTTGCAGGTGGATTCTTTACCAGCTGAGCCACAAGGGAAGCCCAGGAATATGATATTGTATTTCATTTCATCATTTGGGGAGATTTATAGAAGAGAATAACACTTTGATACCATGATTAATACTATGAATGAAAATGTACTGAAAAATAAACTCTTGCCATTCAAAATCTGTCTTCCACTGCCTCCACTTCCTAGCTATAGGACATAATGCCTTACCTAACACTTGACTTTTATACTCAGCATGAAAAAGTTTTCCTGCAACATCCCCTACTATTTTTTTTAACAGTGCAAATTAAAAAAAAAATATATGGCTGTGCTGGGTCTTCGTTGCTGCTCAGGCTTTCTCTATCTAGTTACAATGAATAGGGGCTACTTCTCATTGTGCCATGTGGGCTTCTCATTGAGGTGGCCTCTGTTGTTGAAGAGCACAGGCTCTAGGCACTCAGGCTTCAGAAATTGTGGTGCATGGGCTTTAGGTGCTCTGTGGCATCTGGGATCTTCACTAATCAGAAATCGAACCCATGTCTCCTGGATTGGCAGGTGGATTCTTTACCACTGAGCCACCAGGGAAGTCCCCCCTGAGCAGTGTCTTTGATTTCCATCTATTTTAATAATAGTATCCTGTGTCTGTGTCTATGAATCTCCAGAGATAATCTAATTCATTTTAATAAGCATTTCTTATTCATGCATTACGTGGTAAGCACTAGACTACACTCACAGGCTTATTAATCAAAAATATACCACCAGAGCTATATCTGTCCAGCTGTCACTGTCCAGCCAGAAAAATGAGCATCACCCTAAACAATTCAATGAGGAATAAAATGCAGGGAAGAGGTTTAAAATATATTATAAAGGCCAGGATGGCAAAAGGAATAGGGTGTGTAAAGGAGGCTAGGAGAACTAGAGAAATAGAGAACCATCACTCAAATGTAAGAGAGCTGGCCTGGAAACCCCAAGTCCATGCTAGGGGCTGAACCACGGGAGGCATGGCCACTGCTGCTGGGGAAAATGCTGCAGGCTTGGGCCATTCTCCCCCTGCCACTGCTGAAGACACCTCTGGGTGGGAGTCCCCAATAGCCTGCAGTCCCTTAGCCACCTGCCAGTGCTGCTACCCCTGTCCCCAGGGAGCTATCATGTTCCTGAGTGCCTTGCTGGGTGTGCCAAGGAGGCAAGGCTTTGAGCACCAACCAACACAAATATGCTGATGTCCATGCAATATGTTGTGTCTGGATGGGCCAGATATAGCAAATAAAAATACAGGATGCCCAGTCATATTTTATTTTTTAAAAGGGAGGCTTATTTTTAATTTTTTGAAGACAAGGTTTTTATTTTTTTTAATTTAATTTGACCATGCCACTGAGTACCCAGGATGTTAGTTCCTTGATCAGGGATCAAACCTGCACTCCTTGCAGTGGAAGCACAGTCTTAACCACTGAACTACCAAGTAAGTTCCCCCAGTTAAATTTTAATTTCAGATCAACAACAAATAATTTTTTAGTATAAGTATGGGGCCAGAGTGGGGCTTCCCCAATGGCTCAGTGGTAAAGAATCCACCTGCAATGCAGGAGATGCTGGTTCAATTCCTGCGTTGGGAAGATCCTCTAAAAAAGGAAATGGCAACCCACTCCAATATTCTTTCCAGGAGAACCCCATGGACAGAGGAGCCTGGCAAGCTACAGTCCATGGAGTCACAAAGAATCAGATGTGACTAAGCATGAAGCACAACACGACGATGGGACCAGAGTAATAAAGTCCTTTGTCTCAGACTCAGGAGACTTGTATCTTCTGCCAGGTTCCATGAAACAGGGACAGACTTACTTCTTAGCTTGGAAAGAGGGTAAAAATCAAATCCCAGACTTGACCTTGGGAGGCCTGGAGCCCTAGGGCCCTCCAGATCTCCAAGTCTGATCTTCATATTCAAAGATGCAGTATAAATTTCAGAAGTTAAGCCATTAACACGCTCTTCTTACCAATGGCCCAGTTCTCTTGTAGGAGAATCCAGTACAAAGGCTAATGTGTGCAGCATGTGTCTGTATATTCCCAGAGAGGCTGTCTACTCTAGAAAGACACTACTTCACACAAATTGGAAACATGAAGGAATTAGTTGGCTCAGTCTCTCATTTCTCAAATGACTGCTAGTCCATGGTTCAAACAACCTTAGTTGGCAGATTCTTTTTTTTAATTAATTTTTATTGGAGTACAGTTGCTTTACAGTATTGTTAGTTTCTGCTGTACAGCAAAGTGAATCAGCCATACGTATACATAAATCTCCCCTTTGTTTCTATTTCCTTCCCAATTAGTTCGCCACAGAGCACTGAGTAAAGTTGCCTGTGCTATACAGTAGGTTCTCAGTGGCTTAGTTGCTAAGTTGCGTCCAACACTTGCGACCCCGTGGATTGTAGTCCACCAGGCTCCTCTGTCCATGGGATTTCCAGGCAAGAATACTGGAATGGGTTGCCATTTTCTTATCCAGGCAATCTTCCAAACCCAGGAATTGAATCCAGGTCTGCTGCATTACGGCGTACTCCTGCACTGCAGGTGAATTCTTTACCAACTGAACTACGAGGGGAACCCTGGTTCTCATTCAATTCAGATCAGTTGCTCAGTCATATCCAAATCTTTGTGACCCCATGGACTGCAGCACACCAGGCTTCCCTGTCCATCACCAATTCCCAGAGCTTGCTCAAACTCATGTCCATTGAGTTGGTGATGCCATCCAACCATCTCATCCTCTGTTGTCCCCTTCTCCTCCTGTCTTCAATCTTTCCAAGTATCAGGGTCTTTCCCAATGAGTCACATCAGGTGGCCAAAGTATTGGAGCTTCAGCTTCAACATCAGTCCTTCCAGTGAATGTTCAGGACTGATTTCCTGTCAGATTGACTGGCTTGATCTCCTTGCAGTCCAAAGGATTCTCAAGAGTCTTCTCCAACACTGCAGTTCAAAAGCATCATTTTTTGGTGCTCAGCTTTCCTTATAGTCCAAATCTCATGTTCATAGATGACTACTGGAAAAACCATAGCTTTGAATAGACAGACCTTTGTCAGTAAATCAATGTCTCTGCTTTTTAATATGCTGTCTAGGTTTGTCATAGCTTTTCTTCCTAAGAGTAAGTGTCTTTTCATTTCAAGGCTGCAGTTACCATCGGCAGTGGTTTTAGAGCCCAAGAAAATAAAATCTGTCACTGTTTCCATTGTTTCCCCATCTATTTGCCATGAAGTGATGGGACTGGATTCCATGATATTAGTTTTTTGAATGTTGAGTTTTAAGCCAGCTTTTTCACTTTCCTCTTTAACTTTCATCAAGAGGCTCTTTAGTTCCTCTTCACTTTGTGCCATAAGGTGTTATCATCTGCATATCTGAGGTTATTGATATTTCTCCTGGCAGTCTTGATTCCAGCTTGTGCTTCATCCAGTACAGCCTTTAGCATGATGTACTCTGTATATAAGTTAAATAAGCAACGTAACAACATACAGCCTTGATACACTCCTTTCCCAATTTAGAACCAGTCCACTGTTCCATGTCCGATTCCAACTGTTGCTTCATAACCTGCATACAGATTTCTCAGGAGGCAGGTCAGGTGGTCTGGTGTCCCCTTCTCTTTAGGAATTTTCTACAGTTTGTTGTGATCCACACAGTCAAAGGCTTTAGTGTAGTCAATGAAGCAAAAGTAGATGCTTTTCTGGAACTCTCTTGCTTTTTCATTTTTGGATCATTTCATCCAATGATCCAGTGGATGTTGGCAATTTGATCTTTGGTTCCTCTACCTTTTATAAATCCAGCTTGAACATCTGGAAGTTCATGGTTCACATACTGTTGAAGCCTGGCTTGGAGAATTTTGAGCATTACTTTACTAGCGTGTGAGATGAGTGCAATTGTGTGGTAGTTTGAGCATTCTTTGGCATTGCCTTTCTTTGAGATTGAAATGAAAACTGACCTTTTCCAGTCCTGTGGCCACTGCTGAGTTTCCCAAATTTGCTGGCCTATTGAGTGCAGCACTTTTACAGTGTCATCTTTTAGGATTTGAAATAGCTCAACTGGAATTTCATCACCTCCACTAGCTTTGTTCATAGTGATGCTTCCTAAGGCCCACTTGACTTTGCACTCCAGGATGTCTAGCTCTGGGTGAATGATCACACCATCGTAGTTATCTGGGTCATTAAGAGCTTTATTGTGTAGTTCTTCTGTGTATTCTTGCCACCTCTTCTTAATATCTTCTGCTTCTGTTAAGTTTATGCCATTTCTGTCCTTTATTGTGCCCATCTTTGCCTGAAATACTTCCTTGGTATCTCTAATTTTCTGGAAGAGATCTCTAGTCTTTCCCATTCTGTTGTTTTCCTCTATTTCTTTGCATTAATCACTGAGGAAGACTTTCTTATCTCTCTTTGCTATTATTTGGAACTCCGCATTCAGATGAATATACCTTTCCTTTTCTCCTTTGCCTTTCGCATCTCTTCCCTTCACAGCTATTTGTAAGGCCTCCTCAGACAACCATTTTGCCTTTTTGCATTTCTTCTTCTTGGAGATGGTTTTGAGGATCACCTCCTGTACAATGTTATGAACCTTCATCCATACTTCTTCAGGTACTCTATCTTACAGATGTAATTCCTTGAATCTATTTGTCCCTTCCACTGCAAAATCATAAAGGATTTGATTTAGGTCATACCTGAATGGTCTAGTGGTTTTCCCTACTTTCTTCAATTTAAGTCTGAATCTAGCAACAAGGAGCTCATGATCTGATCCACAGTCAGCTCCCAGTCTTGTTTTTGCTGACTGTATAGCAGTTCTCCATCTTCGGCTGCAAAGAATATAATCCATCTGATTTGGGTATTAACCATCTGGTGATGTCCATGTGTAGAGTCATCTCTTGTGTTGTTGAAAGAGAGTGTTTGCTATGACCAGTGGGTTCTCTTGACAAAACTCTGTCAGCCTTTGTCCTGCTTCATTTTGTACTCCAAGGCCAAATTTGCCTATTACTCCAGGTATCTCTTGACTTCCTACTTTTGCATTCCAGTCCCCTATAATGAAAAGAACATCTTTTTTTGATGTTGGTTCTAGAAGGTCTTGTAGGTCATCATAGAACCATTCAGCTTCAGCTTCTTCGGCATTAGTGGTTGGGGCATAAAATTGGATGACTGTGATATTGAATGGTTTGCCTTGGAAACAACAGAGATCATTTTGTCATTTTTGAGACTGCACCCAAATACTGCATTTCAGATTCTTTTGTTGACTATGAGAGCTACTCCATTTTTTCTAAAGGATTCTTGCCCACAGTAGTAAATGTAATGGTCATCTGGATTAAATTCACCCATTCTGGTCCATTTTGGTTCACTGATTCCTAAAATGTCGATACTCACTCTTGCCATCTCTTGTTTGACCACTTACTATTTGCCTTGATTCATGGACCTAACATTCCAAGTTCCTATGCAGTATTGTTCTTTCTAGCATAGGACTTTACTTCCATTACCAGTCACGTCACAGCCACAATTGGGCGTTGCTTTTGCTTTGGCTCCATCTCTTCATTCTTTTTGGAGCTATTTCTCCACTCTTCTCCAGTAGCATATTTGGCACCTACCAACCTGGGGAGTTCATCTTTCAGTGTCATATCTTTTGCCTTTTCATACTGTTCATTAGTTTCTCATTAGGTATCTGTTTTGTACATTATGTATATATGTCAGTTTCAACCTCCCAATTCACCCTACCCCTCTGCTCTCCTCCACCCTGGTATCAACCTATGCATTCTCTATGTCTTTGTCTCTATTTCTGCTTTAGTTGGCTTACTCTTTAGCCTGATTTCAGTGCTCTCCATAATCTGACCTCAAGCTTCCAATAGAGGGCTAGATCATTTGACTCAAGTCCAAGTACAGTCAGTACATCTTAATTGAGTTCTGCATGTGCTAGACAATATCGAATGTAGCAGCCAGAATTCTTGACTGCAAGCAACAGAAGCCAGCTGTCATGAACTTCAAATTTATTAAAGGCTATCAGCAAGCTGCAGAGGATAACCGGGAGTATACCAATTTGTTTTTTCCAAAATAACAGTTTCAGGAGATTTACTGAATAAAATTAGGGTTTCACAAATAAACTTGAGAAGTGCTAGTGTATATTTTATTCTGTTGAAGCTTTAAACTCTATATGAACAAAGATTCTATAATAAACACACCTGTTCAACTTTGTAGAATCCATATTTCCCAATCATTCTGTAATGCAACAGAACAGCAGCCAGTAAAATTAGCATGCTATTGAACACATTTGGGAACTGCTATATTAGTAAAATTCATAATACAGTTAGATGCTTCTTGAATCCAAGAAAGTGAAAGTATCAATCTCTCAGTCGGGTCTGACTCTTTGCCACCCCAATGGACTATATGGCCTGTCATGCTCCTCTGTCCATGGAATTCTCCAGGCAAGAATACTGGAGTGGGTTGCCATTCCCTTCTCCAGGAGGTCTTCCCTACCCAGGGATCAAACTAAGGTCTCTTGCATTGCAGGAAGAATCTTTACTGTCTGAGCCACCAGGTAAGCTGTATTGGACAAACTTTCAAAGATTTCTGAACTGAGTTGCCATTCACTATAAAAAGTGTGACCCGGGTTCAATCCCCGGTCTGGGAAGATCACCTGGAGAAGGAAATGGCAACCCACTCCAGTACTCTTGCCTGGAAAATTCCATGGACAGAGGAGACTTGTAGGCTACAATCCATGGGGTTGCAAAGAGTTGGACACGACTGAGCGACTTCACTCACTCATAAAAAGTGTAAAATGGGAACATTGTTTAACCTTATTTAATTTATTTTTTATTCAGTTTGTTTAAACTAAAACAAGCAAAAGCAATTCACCTCTTTCTCCCACCCTTACCCACCTCCCATCTCTGGCAGCCACCAATCAGTTCCCTGTATCTATGAGCATGTTTGTCTGTTGGGGGGCAGGGCTGTTTGTTTGTTTAAGATCTACGTATGAAAGAGATCATATAGCAAAAAACAAGCTCAGAAAATTGACAAGAAGGCAGGAGAACCACCTAAGAAAATGAGCAGGATCCAGGGAGAGCTCAGGGAGGAACATAGATGAAATAACAGACAGAATCAATGAGGTGAGGACAACATTCCTGACTTTAATTCCTCAGTTGCCACCAACGGTTTTCAGTGGATAACTTTCTGGGGGCTAGACTGGCAATGCTGCCAATCATTACCCCAAATGATTTGTCTGCCCCCCACCTCTGCTTTTTTTTTTAACATGCATCTTTGAAGTACTCTGCAAATTCAAAATTCCAGGCTGCCTAAGCTTAGACTGTGAGTCCCCACCATCCACAAGACATGAAAAGAAAGAGTAACAGAGTTTCTGATCTCTTCAGACTCCATTGGAGGGACCCTATCCTCCAGCAAGAGTCACATAACTTGTGTTTCCCCATAGTAAAAAAAAGGAACTGAATCAATTCCCAGATAGGCAAACAGGACAAACGATCTCTTTGGAGGGATATCAAAAAAGTAAGACATGGATCTTGCCCTAAAGTAATTTAGTTCTTCTGCCCATAACAGAAGGAAACAAAAAATAGAATAATTACAACCTGTTCTCAGGGCAGGAATAGATACTCAAATATAGACAACAGATTTGTGGACACAGTGTGGGAAGAAGAGGGTGAGACAAATTGAAAGAGAAGCATTGAAATATATGTAAAACAGCTAGCTAGGATAACACAGGGAGCTCACCCCAGTGCTCTGCGATGACCTAGAAGGGTGAGATGTGGGGGATGGCAGGGAGGTTTAGGAGGGAGGGGACATATGCATACTCATGGCTAATTTATGTTGTGGTACAACAGAAACTAAAACAACATTCTAAAGCAGTTATCCTCCAATTAAAAATATTTTTTAATATTTTAAATTGTAAATAATAAAATAATTACAACCTTACCCCTAGAGAACTATATAGAAAGACCTATGAGAAAAAGGAGAGGTTACTGTCAGATGGAGTATCCAGGAGAGTCTCATGGAGAAATTCAGTCATTCAGTATTAGAAAAACTGGAAGATTCTTCCAGATAGAGAAGGTGAAAGGAAGGCACTTCATGTGGGGTAAATAAATGAGCAAATATATAAAAGTGAGGATGAACAGAGTCTGTGTGGGGATAGTGGGATGCCTGGCCTGGCTGGAAGAGAGGATTTCTCTTAGAAATCAGGCAGGGAAAGGTCTAGGAGAGACTTGGGGCTTGATGCAGGAGGCAATGGAGAGGCAAATGCATTTGGTATTTAAAGAAATTTTACACTAAAGAAAACGGTGCTTCAGAAAGACTTTGTTGTTTAGTCACTAAGTCGTGTTTGACTCTTTATGAGCCCATGGACTGTAGCCTGCCAGGCTCCTCTATCCATGGGATTTTCCAGGCAAGAATACTGGAGAGAGTTGCCAGTTCCTTCTTCAGGGGATCTTCCGCGCTCAGGGATCGAACCCACATCTCCTGCAGGTGTATTCTTTACCACTGAACCACCTGGCAAGCCCCGCACAAGTGATTACTTAGAAGAAAATACTCCACACTTTGAGAAATCTCTATTACAATGACCTTGAGAGTAGGGTGACATCGAGGTTCCTTCTGAGGGACTGGGTCTCCACTAGTCAGTCATCCTGGGGCAGTTATGGGAGCTCTGGGCCAGAGAGGTGACCCAGATGTAGACCCACCAGGAGCAGGCATTCCAGGATCAAGCAGGGCAGTGTGGGCTTGTCCAACAGCAGCTGCCTCTGGCCGCTATTACAGGTGATTCTCAGCACTTCCATTAGCCCTGAATTTTGCATCAAGCTGTGAGTGAAGGCACAGCTTGGCCATAGTTACACTGCAAGGAAACAGGAAACGCATTTCTTTTGTAAAAGACTGGAGTGTGTGGTGTCCGAGATAGTCACAAACAGAAACAGGGCTTCCCAGCAAAAGATGGGCCTAAAAGGCAGCAGTGTGGAAGTGGGATATGAGAACCCAGAGGGGCCAAGGCACTGATCCTAGACATGCCCAAACCAGTGCCCTGGGAAACCCTCAGAAATTGCTCAGGGAAGACAGGGTTTGACACTTTCAGGGAATTATGTTTCCAGTAAGTCAGTCAGTGTATGAACAGTTTATATAATCCCATTTTATGGGCTCAGCAAGCTGAGTGCAGGAAGGTGTTAGAGCCAGCCTTTGTCCCAAGCATTTAATACGCTCTGTCCTATCTGATCCCTACAACAGCACTGTGATCCAGCATCGCTCTTCTCATTTTACAGCTGAGGACGCGGAAGCTTAAAGATGCTAAATAGGGCCTTCCCTTGGCAGTCCAGTGGTTAAGACTTCATCCTCCAATGCAAGGGAAGCAGTTTTATCACTGGTCAGAGAACTAAGATCCCATATGTCTCATGGCCAAAAAATCAAAACAGAAATGATATTGCAACAAATTCAATAATGACTTTTAAAATAGTCCACATCCAAAAATATCTTTCAAAAAAAAAAAAAAAAGATGCTAAATAGCTTGCACCAGGTCACAGAACTGCTAGAGGGAATAGTTGGGACCTAAACTCGGATGAGAAGGCAATGGCACCCCTCTCCAGTACTCTTGCCTAGAAAATCCCATGGACGGAGGAGCCTGGCAGGCTGCAGCTCATGTGGTCACAAAGAGTCGGACACAACTGAGCGACTTCACTTTCACTTTTCACTTTCATACATTGGAGAAGGAAATGGCAACCCACTCCAGTGTTCTTGCCTGGAGAACCCCAGGGACGGCGGAGCCTGGTGGGCTGCCGTCTATGGGGTCGCACAGAGTCAGACACGACTGAAGTGACTTAGCAGCAGCGGCAGCAGCAGCAAACTCCGAAAAGGCTAACAGCAAAATCCACACCCTTAACCAGCATGCTTAATTGTATGCTGAAGTAGGTCTCTCCTCAAAGACTCTAGGTGGATTGCAAAGTCAGATGAACTGCATAACAGAAATCTGGCCAAAGACCCCAGTCCAGTAAGTTGGAGAGGAAAATTAGGACAATCCATCCAAACTGAAGAGAAATACCTTAGACACTGCCAGCCCACAGAGGCAGGGCTTAGAGAGCCAGTGGGAGGAAGGAGGGTGGGGGGCTAGGGGTAGGGTGTCACCGGAAAAGATTGGCACATGAATCCATAGACTGAGTAAAGCAGATTGCCCTCCCCTATCTGGGTGGACCTCATCCACTGACAACCTGAATAACACAGAAAGGCAGAAGAAAGGAGAAGTCACTTTCACTGTCAGACTGCTTAAGCTGGACAGCCATCTCTTCCTGTTCTCTGGCTGGGACTCACACCAAAGGCTCCCTTGGTTCTTGGGCCCTCGGAATCACACTGCAGTACACCAGCACCTCTCTTGGGCCTCCAGCTTACAGACAGCAGACTATGGGTCTCTCACCTCATAGTCACATGAGCCAATTCTTCACGTCAAATCTACCCTGAGAAACCATAACTCAGAAAGACACATGCACCCCAATGTCCATTGAAGCACTGTTTATAATAGCCAGGACATGGAAGCAGCCTAGATGTCCACTGATAGATGAATGGATAAAGAGGATGCGGTACATATATATAAGATGTGTATATGATACATATATATTACTCAGCCATAAAAAGGAATGAAATGAAGTCAGTAGAAGTGATATGGATGAACCTAGAATTGGTCATACAGAGTTAGGTAAGTCAGAAGAGAAAAACAAATATCATGTATTAATGCATATATATGGAATCTAGAAAAATGATACTGATGAACCTATTTGTAGGGCAGAAGTAGAGGTGCAGATGTAGAGAACAGACTTGTAGACACAGTGTGGGAATGGGAGGGAAGGACAAGTGAGAGAATAGCATTGACATATATACACTATCATATGTGAAACAGATAGCTAGTGCGAAGCTGTGTATAGCACAGGGAGCTCAGCTCAGTGCTCTCTCATGACCTAGAGGGGTCAGATGGGGTGGGAGGGAGGCTCAAGAGGGAGAGAATATATGTATACATATGGCTGATGCATGATGTTGTAAGGCAGAAACCAACACAACTTTGCAAAGCTACTATATTCTGATAAAAAAAAATCTTTCTTTCCCTCTCTTTTTTTCTGTTTGTCTCTCTCTGTCTCTGCCTGTCTCTCTCTCTTTTCCTCTCTCCATTTAATATATATATCAAATATATTTATATAAGACCTACTTATATATAATATATATATATTGAATGCCCAGGCAGAAGTCTTTTTCTCCCATGTTTCCCCCTCCCATCCAATGATCTCAGTCCTCAGAAGTTCCATTCACTACATCTCTTTCCGGACTCCACAGTCTACATGGATACACACAAACACACACACACATATATACATATCTACACACACTTTAAAAGAAAAAGGAATCCTACTATTCGAAATGATTGCATCTCACTTTTATATTGTTTAATAATGTATCTGGGATGAATCAAAACATGTAGACCTACTTTGGTCACTTTCAGTGGAACACACCACACCTTTTTCAACATTCTCCCATAAATGGGCATCTAGGTTTTTCCCACTGTTTTGCTATTACATACTAGATAACAAATCATCTTCTATACATATGTCTTTACATAATAGTGGTATTATTTCTAAAAAATGGATTCTTGAAGTGATACTGCTGACTCTAAATGTAGATCAATCTTTAACTGTTTACTGCTAAAAATGTGTTAAATATGTTTTTAAAAATAGATAGTGTTTATAGGGATATTATGGATATTTTCTTTTTATTTTATGTACACCTGTATTGCTTATATCTTTGTAAAGAACATACAATTTTTATAATAGATGAGACATCTTTAGGACTTTCCTGGCAGTCCAGTGGTTAAGAATCCACCTGTCAATGAAGGGGACATGGGTTCCATTCCTGATCTGGGAAGATCCTACATGCTGTGTGACAACTAAGCCCGTGCACCTAGAACCTGTGCTCCACAAGAGAAACCACCTCAATGAGAAGCCTGTGCACCGCATTTGGAGCATAGCCCCTGCTTACCATAACTGGAGAAAACCAGCAGGCAGCAACGAAGACCCAGTGTAGTCAAAAGCAAATAAATAAAAAAATCTTTTTTAAAAAATTAAAACCTCTTTAAAAGAAGATACGGTATAAATCCTTTGATCACTAGAGTCATTCCCTGTAAATCTTTCCCCCCAGAAATATTCTCTACTATTTAAACCTGTCAATCAAGGCATTTGGACATGAGTGACAGCAGGGCTTGTCTGGCTGGTTTGTTGACTGGTTCGATCATTGTTTGGCTTGTGAGGTTTGAGGAAGGGGCTTCTACTGGTGTTTCATGGGTAGATATGCTAACATCTTGCAATCTGATGAGAGATTTCTGCCCAAAACTCCAGGAGGACCTGGGTTTGTTAAATTCCAAACCCTGCTTTAGAACAGCAGACCCATTTCTTCCTGCTCCAGCTTTTGGTATCAGTCCTTTACCACAGTCAGCATGGACATACAGGGCTGCAGCAATACTCGCTCCTTGACACACAAGGGTATAGTCCTCAGAGAACGGGAAAGACACTAAAGATCCAGGTTACTGAACCAAACCTGTGTCTGCCCAGGCCTACCATTGACAATGTGGATGACCACACAGCCAAGAAGATTGCTGGCATGTCTGTGCATATGATTGGTTTTATTGAAGCAATCCAATTGATGCAACCATTTCACTTATTAATTCATTGCCCAGCACTTGCTCATGATGATAATTTCAAAGTAAATGAATTAAAAATCATTCAGCCTGAACTTCAGTCCAGTGGGAGACTCATGCACTAAAAAGAAGGAATTTTGCTTCCTAATGAAGCAGCAATAAGACAATAATAGTCCTTTGACCTTAAATAGAGTTTCAGGAAGGGAAATCGAGACCTTGAACAGAATGAATAGGCTCCAAACCCGGAAACCTCTTGGGGAAAACCACAACTTGTTTTAATACAATTTGCAGGCACAACTTATTCTGTAATCGCTAAACTAGTGTCTACTTGGGGGCTTCCCTGGTGATGCAGTGGTAAAGAGTCTGCCTGCCAATCCAAGAGACTGAAGAAACACAGGTTTGATCCCTGGGTCAGGAAGATCCCATGAAGAAGGAAATGGCAACCCACTCCAGTGTTCTTGCCAGGACATGACTGAGCAACTGAATACACACACACAGTATCTCTTTTGGCAAAAAGATGCCCTCCACCATCTCAGGTCTGTAGTCTGGCTATTTTTAGGTGCACCACTGCAACATCTCTGACTCCCCGGAGGCATTCCACAGACCCGAAAGAAGCAGTTAAATGAAATTATGAAGCTTCATTTTCTTCTTCCTGGCCTCCTAGCATTACCCAGAGAAGCTTCTACTTCCATTAGAGAATACTCAACCATAAATCTCGCCCCAAAATGCATTTACATGGGGCTCTGTAGACACTGATGGGCCCCAAGGGCTTCCTCAAAATTACCCTCCAGTCTTGTCTCTATCCCAGTGCTCTTCCTTCTGCTGTCTAAGGATGCAGCTTGAGAGGACTATCCACAGAAGGGGTGGGAGGAAGGGAACATGGTCCAGGGAAGGAAGGCCATCCTGTCCTCACAGCCAGCCCAGAAAAGGAGATGGAGCCATGTTGAAAATGGATAACCAACAAAGACCCACTGTACAGCACAGGGAACTCTGCTCCATGTTATGTGGCAGCCGGGCTGGGAGGGGGACTGGGGAGAAGGGATACATGTATGTTTATGACTGAGTCCCTTCGCTGTGCACCTGAAACATCACAGCATTGCTCATCAGCTACACGGCACTACAAAATCACAAGTTCAAAAGGAAGAAAAGATGCTGGAGGCCGCCATTCCTCCAGGGGAACTCATGCCTGACACGCAGGAATGCAGCAAAGACGCGTACATTTTATCCTCAAAGCTTTCTGAGCTTCTCTCCATGGTGAGTTGGCGCCGTGGTGGTTGGTGCCTGAATTAGAATTGAGCTGTTGTAATAGTCCTGGTTCAGTGATGATCTGACAAAGAAGTGTCACAAGAAGAGACAGACTTCGTTGGCTTGAAATTGTGCTTTTTTTGCCTAAGGACATCTGGCAGCAATCATCATTTACTCGTTTTGGGCTGAATGAATGGTGTCTTATTTCCTGCCCTGTGTGCAAATCCTCAAGTATGGCCATTAGAGGAGGCTGAGTTCTCACATGTCATCTGAGGCTGCTCTTTGCCAAGAAGGTCTTGTTCCCTATTTTTAAGCTGTAAGAACAAGCCCATTTTAGGATATTTTTATCTGGACTTGCTTTTCAATAATTTGCATCACCTGTTTTCCTTTAAAAAAAAAAATGATTTATCTTCTTTCCCCATGGGTTGCCTTTCTGGATCTCCTGGTGGAATGTTCTTGGGTCTCCATCCAATGTTACTCCTCGTTCAGTTAAGAAGGAAGCAGCTCTCGCCCTTATGGAAGGAACAAGTTACAAAGAATGTCAGTGATTCTCAAACTTGGCAGCACGTTAAAATCACCTAAGAAGCATTTAACTCCCAAAACTGCAATGATGAGGTGTGTATAATTTCACTTAAATGACATTCTAGAAAGGGGGCTGAGGCAACTGTAGGGACAGAGAACAGATCAATGGTGGCCAGAGTCTGGGGCTGGGGATGGAGGTGAGGGTCTGATCTCAAAAGTCAAGCCAGAAAAATTGGGAGGGTGATAGAACTGCTCTTTATCCTGACTGTAGTGGATAGATGCACTTATTTACAAAGCAGAAATAGAGACACGGATGTAGACAACACGTGTACGGATACCAAGGAGGAAGAGGGGGGATGAATTGGGAGATTGGAATTGACATGTATACACCATTGATACTGTGTATAAAATAGATACTTAATGAGAATCTACTGTATAGCACAGGAAGCGACTCAATGTGGGAAGGAAATCTAAAAAAGAGGGGCTATAAGTATACTCCACTGTACAGTAGAAGCTAACACAACTACACTCCAGCAAAAATTAACCAACACAATTCTGTAAAGCAGTTACCCTTTCATTTATTAAAAATAAATAAATTTAAAGTTTAAAAAAATTAAAAGTAGAAAAAAATTAATTCAAAAAATAAAGTCAAAGTAATACTCCAAAAAGAAGAGTGTAAGCATGTGTTTGAATACAACAGGAGAAAGGGATGGCCAAAAAAAGTGAATACCGCTACACATGTTTTATTTTAAATCCCAGTGCCCAGGTCGTATCAAGACTAATTAACTCAGGATGTCTGGACAGGATCCAGGCATTCATATCTTTTAAAAGCTCTTCAGGGTTTTCCTGTGCATCAGTCAGGCAGTTCAGACACGCATTTGTGTCCAACTCTTTGCAACCCCAGGGACTGCAGCACGCCAGGATTCCCTGTCCATCACCAACTCCAGGAGGTGCCCAAACTCATATCCGTTGAGTCAGTGATGCCATCCAACCATCTCATCCTCTGTTGTCCCCTCCTCCTCCTGCCTTCAGTCTTTCCAAGCATTAAGGTCTTTCCCAGTGAGTCAGTTCTTCCCATCAGGTGGCAAAAGCATTGGAATTTCAGCTTCAGCATCACTCCTTCCAATGAATATTCAGGCCTGATTTCCCTTGGAATTGCTGGTTTGATCTCTTTGCAGTCCAAGGGACTCTCAAGAGTCTTCTCCAGCACCACAGTTCAAAAGCATCAATTCTTTGGTGCTCAGCTTTCTTTATGGTCCAACTCTCACATCCATACATGACTACTGGAAAAACATAGCTTTGAATAGACAGACCTTTGTCAATAAAGCAATGTCTCTGCTTTTTAATATACTATCTAGGTTTTTCATAGCTTTACTTCCCAGGAGCAAGTGTCTTTCAATTTCATGGCTGCAGTCACTTTCTGCAGTGATTTTGGAGCTCAAGAAAATGAAGTCTGTCACTGTTGCCATTGTTTCCCCATCTGTTTGCCACAAAGTGAAGGGACTGGATGCCATGATCTTCGTTTTTTGAATGTTGAGTTCCTATGCATAGTCGAAATTAAGAGACACTAGTCTATGTGAGTAACATTTGATTGACATGGACAGTTTCTGCTTTATCAGTAGCTGATTCCCCACCTTGAAGAGGCAAATTCCGTCAGTCAGGTGATAGCTTATGGTGAATGTTGTTGGATTCGTGATCTCTGAAGAAGAAGCTTTAGCTTTGGGACCAGGGACCAGGCTTGATCACTCAAGAGCTTTTGTGTAGCAGAGTTTTATTAAAGTATGAAAGGGACAGAGAAAGTTTCTGACACAGACATGAAAAGGGGGACAGAGA
Organism: Bos indicus x Bos taurus; assembly: GCF_003369695.1. Taxonomy (NCBI): domain Eukaryota; kingdom Metazoa; phylum Chordata; class Mammalia; order Artiodactyla; family Bovidae; genus Bos; species Bos indicus x Bos taurus. Next base: position 73,878,346 of record NC_040083.1, on the reverse strand, counting down.
GTGCCCCCCTCACTAGTCTAAGCAAGGGGGTTATATGCTTTTTTAATTAGTTATTACAATAAGTCAAAAGAATGTCTCAAAGTTGTAAAAATTTTACCAGACTCACTCCCACAATTTCCATTTTAAGGTAACAGGATTAGAACTTAACAATAGAAAGATCTTACCAGACCCACTCCCATAATATACATTCTAAGATAACAGGATTAGTCAGAAGGTTTTCAAGAAGGAAAAACTATCCTCAAGCAGGATACATTTTTGTCATATAACTCTTAGTACAGAGTTTAAACTGAGTTGTTTGTTGTGTAATTATCAGTTCTGGGCTTAAAGAAAAAAATATATTATGTGACCAAGACTAAGGAATGTAGAGGAAAAAAGAAAGACGCTTGTCCTTTCCTCCTTCTTGAGAATTCCAGACCCCTATCTCCTCCTTGAGAGCCCCAGACTCCTTTCTCCTCCTCAGGGGCCCCAGACTTCTTATCAACCTGACTAGGAATTGACTCTCTCACAGGACCTGCCTGCCTCAGGTTTGGGTAGGAGGCAGGTTTGTATTCTCAAAGAGATGCTTTTCCTCCTGGATAGTGTAAATTTCTGTCTCTGGGGTCCCTTCTCAATGCTCAGAAGTCATCCTACAGGACAAAGGTGGGAGCAGGGTCCTGAGTTCCTGGGCTATTCCAAATTCACTGTGGCCCATTCCCCAACCACAGGACATAAACAACATTAAAAACTGGCATATGTGATCTGAAAGGATTCTGTGATGATTCATTTTGTGTCAACTTGACTGGGCCACAGAGCACCCAGACATTACTTTGGGTTTTTCTGTGTGTCTTTGGCTGAGATAAACATTTAAATTGGTAGCCTGCATTCAGCAAATTTCCCTCCCTAATGTGAGTTTGAGCAAATTCCAGGAGATAGTGAAGGACAGGGAAGCCTGGCATGCTGCAGTCCATGGTGTCACAAAGAGTCAGACACGACAAAGGGACTGAACAACAACTCCCTAACGTGGGTCCAATCAGTTGAAGGCCTGAATAGAACACAAAGGCCAACCCTCCCCCAAGTAAGAATTCCTCCTGCCTGTCTGTCGTCAAATTGCGACACTGGCTTTCTCCTGCCTTCACACTCAAAGCAAAGCATCAGCTCTTCCTGGATCTCAAGTCTGATGACGTGTCAGCCTGTCGTTCTAGAACCACACCAATAGAAACCCTGGTCCTCAAGTCTTCAGACTTGGATTGGGATTATACTGTTACCCCTCCTGGGTCTCCATCTGCTGACTTAGCCTGCAGATATTGGGACTTGTCAGCTTTCATAACTGCATGAACCAAGTATGTCTATATACGTACATGTGTGGGCTTCCCTGGTGGCTCAGCAGTAAAGAACCTGCCTGCCAATGCATGAGATATAGGTTTGATCCCTGGGTTGGAAAGATACCCTGGAGGAGGACATGTCAACCAACTCTAGTATTCTTGTCTGAAAAATCCCACGAACAAAGGAGCCTAGAAGACTACAGTCCATGGAGTTGCAAAAAAGTCTTAGCAACACAACCTAGTAACTAAAACAATAACAATGTATATGTGTATATGTAAATGTATGTAAGCATACATGTGTCTATGTATATGTACGTGTGTATGTGTTTATGTGTATGTATATCTGTGTGTCAGTTCAGTTCAGTTCAGTTGCTCAGTCGTATCCGACTCTTTGCGACCCCATGAATCGCAGCACACCAGGCCTCCCTGTCCATCACCAACTCCTGGAGTTCACTCAGACTCATGTCCATCGAGTCAGTGATGCCATCCAGCCATCTCATCCTCTGTCGTATCTGTGTGTACATATGTTCATATCCCATTCTATTGGTTCTGCTTCCCTGGAGAACCCTGACTCTTCAGTTAGTGTTAGCCGCTCAGTAGTGTCTAACTCTTTGTGACCCCATAGACTGTAACCCATCAAGCTCCTCTGTCCATGGCAAGAATACTGGAGTTGGGTTGCCATTCCCTTTTCCAGGGGATCTTTCTGACCCAGGGATCAAATGCAGGTCTCCTGCATTGCAGGAGGATTCTTTACCATTCTGAGCTATGAGGGAAGTCTCATGACTCATACAGATTGCTTAAAATTCACAACCACTGGCCAGATAAGCCTAAGCTACACCAGTTTAAAGGTAACAAGAAACCACTAACCTGGACCTTTCCAGAAAAGCTACAGAAATTTTTTATTCCTTGTCTGTTATGCACTTCTCTTCCAAGGCACCACCTCTGGCCCCTAGAATATGGACCCCACTCCCTTGTACTGCCTTACAGACCACTGCCCCAGAAAGGAGAGCACCAAGAAGAGGAAGGAAGGCTTTTCACAGCCTCTTCCTAGACCATGGTGAACAGATTCTTTTTGAAACAAAGTCAAGCAGGCTGGCTCAAGCATATCTTTGATTATGCTTCCATTTCCACTGTTTCTTCCTTGGGAATATCTGAAATTCTGAGGTTGGCACTCCTTGTTGTATCTCCAGTAGCTATTATCCACTCCCAGATCATCTGGGTTAAAAGTCCCTGTACTTTTCCTTTGCATCCTGGAAAGAGACTATGACATTTGTTCTCCATTTCAGTGCTTCCATTGTTTTCTATCCATCCCACAGTTTACTGCCTTCAGTGTGGATAGCAATTCAGCTGTTGCATTTTTAATTGCCTTACAATGGTTCCTTAATTCATCCAACACCCTTCTTGTCTTATCCTCTTATATTTTCATGCAACATGTTCTCCTTTTATAAATTTCTATCCTTTCATCACCGAAGCTATGTCTTCCTGCATCTTGTTATGCAAATGATACCCTAAAACAGGGGTATTCTCAACCTCTAGGATCTAATGCCTGAGGTGAAGCCAAAGTAATAATAACATAAATAAAGTACACAATAAATTGTAATGTGCTTGAATCATCCCGAAACCATCTCCCTCACCCCCCAGTCCATGAAAAAATTGTTTTTAATGAAACCGGTCCCTGGTGCCAAAAGGGTTGGGTACTGCTACCCTAAAATTTCTTCTACTTCCTGCACTAGGTTATTTCAGACTTTATTTTCCCTCTACATATTCAGAAGATGTACCCTTTCCTTTCTTTTTCTGGATTATTTTAATTTTTATTTTTTTAATTATGAAAGCATGATAACACACTTATAGGAGAGACTTGGCAAATACATAACAAGGTTACATATAATTTCACTATATTATGAAACATTAAAATTATTTTTAAGTAGAAAAATTAATATTTTTAGTTGGAGTTTCAATACCAGACCCTCAAAAATTAATAGAATGAACATACAGACAAGTAGAAAGATATAGTAGACCTGAAAAACACTGTGAACCAATTCAACATAATTAAGATTTATACAATTTTCACACAATCAGTTCAGTTCAGTCACTCAGTCATGTCCAACTCTTTGTGACCCCAGGGACTGCACCATGCCGGGCTTCCCAATCCATCACCAACTCCCAGTGCTTGCTCAAACTCATGTTCATTGAGTCAGTGATGCCATCCAACCATCTCATCCTCTGTTGTCCCCTTCTCCTCCTGCCTTCAATCTTTTCCAGCATCAGGGTCTTTTCCAATGAGTCAGTTCTTCCCATCAGGTGGCCAACGTATTGGAATTTCAGCTTCAGCATCAGTCCTTCCAATGAATATTCAGGACTGATTTCTTTAGGATTGACTGGTTTGATCTCCTTGCAGTCCAAGGGACTCTTAAGAGTCTTCTCCAACACCACAGTTCAAAAGCATCAATTCTTTGGTGCTCAGCTCTCTTTATGGTCCAACTCTCACATCCATACATGACTACTGGATAAACCATAGCTTTGCCTAGATGGACTTTTGTCAGCAAAGTAATATCTCTGCTTTTTAATATGCTGTCTAGGTTGATCATAGCTTTTCTTCCAAGGAACAAGTATTTCTTAATTTCATGGCTGCAGTCACCATCTGAAGTGATTTTGGAGCCCAAGGAAATAAAGACTGTCACTGTTTCCATTGTTTCCCCATCTAATAGTAGGATACAAATTTTGTTCAAGTTCCATAAACTATAAACTAGGAGACACTGGAACATATCTAGGGACATAAAACAAGGTGCAAAATTCTGATGGTCTAAAGGTACTGAAATCATACAGAGTCTGTTCTCTTATCACTGTGGAATTATGTTAGAAATCAATATCAAAAGATATTTGAAAATAACCCACATATTTTCAAATGCTAAGTGACATTTACCAAGACACATCTTAGACTTAACAACTGAAAGTGTCAATAGAGTTAGGCTGGAAAAAAAAAAAAAAAAACACCACAGAGGGTGACTGCAGAGAAGAAAGCATTTAAATGAGAAATTAGCATCAGAATGCCCTCTCCTTTCTTTTGCAGGATTTCATAAGCCCTGTGAGGACATGTTTTCTGTTGACTTAACCAATAAAGAGAAAATAGCCATCTGGACTCAATATTTACAAAAATTCAACATGTGTGGACTGTCCTTGGCCCTGAAATCTCTCCACTAGAGGGATGACTGAATTTTATTTTCAAATATACAGCTGGAGAGGCAAGTTGATATATTCAGCTTCTGGATCAGTTTTCATGTCCAGAAGCTTTTATCCTGATACAATTTTGTTAAGCTAAAATGTAATCAAATTTTACTTCCAGTACCTAACTCTCTGATGCTGTGAATAGATGAAGCCCATATAAAACTACAATCCCCGGAATGTACTGCTGCTGCTGCTGCTGCTGCTAAGTCACTTCAGTCGTGTCTGACTCTGTGTGACCCCATAGACGGAAGCCCACCAGGCTCCTCTGTCCCTGGGATTCTCCAGGCAAGAATACTGGAGTGGGTCACCATTTCCTTCTCCAATGCATGAAAGTGAAAAGTGAAAAGTGAAAGTGAAGTCGCTCAGTCGGTCCGACTCTTATCAACCCCATGGACTACAGCCCACCAGGCTCCTCCGTCCATGGGATTACCCAGGCAAGAGTACTGGAGTGGGGTGCCATTGCCTTCTCCCAGAATGTACTACTATGGGGTTCTTTTAGTCTCTGGCTCCCATGTAGGGTGCTGAATTGTGGGGAGCAGGAGAGGCAAGCATTAAATATCTCATGATGCAGTGTGACCTTGCCATGTCCTTCCCTCATCTTTGCACAGGCTGTGCGTGGAGGTAAAATAACAGGTAAAGGGAGGAAGAGGGTGCCTCAAAAAACAGTAGCCACTCAGTATGTTTTTTCATTTTTTCTTCAATCAACTAGATCAGGGGTCCCCAACCTCAGGCCATAGACTGGTACCAATCCCTGTTAGGAACTAGGATACACAGCAGGAGGTGAGCGGTGGGTGAGCAAGCAAAGCTTCACCTGTATTTACGGCTATCCCCCATTGCTCACATTACTGCCTGAGCTCCACTTGCTGTCAGATCAGTGGCAGCATTAGATTCTCATAGGAATAAGAATCCTACTGCACTTGAATCATCCGAAAACCATCCCCCCAGCCCCAGTCTGTGGAAAAAATGTCTTCCACAGAACCGATCCCTGGTGCCAAAAAGGTTGTGGATCGCTGTACTAGATCATAAACATCCACTCTGAGTTTGGCACTCATGTGGATGAAAAGGCTGCAATAGAAAAAAAGAAGAGTTCCCCTTTCATGGAGTGTACATTCTAGTGGGTGTAGAGTGGGTGAGCGCCAAAGAAATTTATCAGATGGGTCTGTGCTAGGAAGAGCATCAGCAGGGTGAGAGGGTAGAAAGGGATGAAGGGCTCAAGGATTTATGGAAGACATTTTATAGATTTATTTTTGTCAATTTTTTCCTCCAAAATAAATATTATATAGAACCCCAGTAACAATATTATATGCAATCCAAAAATACAAAACATCTAGTTAATATGGACTACTCAGCTTCCTCTTGGCCAGCCCTGGATCTCCAAGGTATGCCCACACTTTTAATATTTTGGTGTTATTTTTGATTTTTGAAATAATCAATAGCCATTCAGAATGGACTTAATTCCTAAAGTGAATGAAAAAATCTGGGGACTATCATTTGGTTCCCCAAAAGTGAGAAAATTTTAATTTGATAAGAACTTTTTTCATATAAGACTTATAAACTGACTTTCAAATGATGGCAATTGTGCAAAGAAAACTTCAAATTGTGCAAATCATGGCTTCATTGTTGGAATAAAAGGATAGACTTCTAAAGTGAATCCTTTGAGAGAAAGCACTTATTTAAGTGAATAACCTCTGATTTGTTGTTGTTGTTTAGTCACTCAGTTGTATCTGATTCTTTTGCGACCCCATGGACTGTAGCACACCAGGCTCCTCTGTCCATGGGATATTCTAGGCAAGAAGACTGGAGTGGGTTGCCATTTCCTCCTCCAAGGGATCTTCCCAACCCAGGGACCAAACTCAAGTCTCCCGCATTGCGGGCAGATTCTTTAATGCTGAGCCACTGGGAAAGCCCATTAAAAACTAGTCCCATTGCTCAAGGAAATAGTGTTAAGTGGGGAAAACACATGCTGTGTGTTTCAGACATACCTGAGTTTGAAGCCCAGGTCTGCCGATGATACTTATGTCACCACAAGAGAGATATTAATGTCTTTGATCGTAAGCTTTCTCATCTGTAAAATGGGAATCAAGAGACATTTCATGCAGGAGGAAATATATAGTCAAGGAGCCTGGTGGGCTACAGTCCATGGGGTCACAAAGAGTCGGACATTCCTGAAGCAACTCAGCATGTACACATGCATAATCAAAAAACATGTGAAAATCGTCACCATCATCTTGCTCGGGGTAATGCAAATCAAGATTACAGTGAGAGGCTGTTTTGCATCAGTTTGGCAAGAAATAAATATAAAAGTCTGACCATACCAAACATAAGAGAGCATGGGAAACCACTGCACTTCTTTTTTTAAATATTTATTTGTTTGGCTTCCCTGGGTCTTAGTTGTGGCATGCAGGATCTTTCATCTTCATTGCACAATGTGGGAGCTTTAGTTGCAGCCTGCAAACTCTTAGTGTGGGATATGGGATCTACTTCCCTGATCAGAGATCAAACCTGGGCCCCCTGCATTGGGAGCCCAGAGCTGCAGCCACTGGACCACCAGGGAAAGTGAAAGTGAAGTCACTCAGTCATGTCCAGCTCTTTGCGACCCCATGGACTGTAGCCTACCAGGCTCCTCCATCCATGGGGTGGGAAGTCCCCACTACTGTATTTCTTATAGATTACCCACAGACACAAAAATTGGTGCAAATATATTGAAACACAGTTAACCTCGATATTCTATAGCTGGACATTTGTATACTCTATGACTCAGAAATCCCACTCCTAATAACACATATGAGAGAAAGATTGCCCCATATACAACAGGAGACACACACACAAATGTTCAAGGCCACATCATTCACAAATGTAAAATCCTAGAGACCATCCGAATGCCCACCAGCTGGAGAAGGGATAAACAGTGATGTATTCACACAACAGAATAGAATACAGCAGATAAAATGAAAGAATTACAGTTGACCCGCAATATGGATGAATCTTAGCATAATGATATTGGCTATAAAAAGCCAATTTCAATTGTTTTGAAAAAGACAAGCCACTTTCTATGGAAGTTGCAATAGTTTAATCAATAGTAAATAGCATAATAAATACTAAGGAAATAAGAAATTAAAAATTCCCATTACACAAAAATTTTTATCTGTGACCATCAGGAGTACGGAATTAAAAGATACACAGTACTATATATAAAGCTTGGATTTCCCTGGTGGTCCAGTGGTTAAGACTAAGCACTCCCAATGGAAGGGGCCTGGCTACAATTCCTGGTGAGGGAACTAAGATATGTCACGTATGTCACACAATGTGGCCAATAATAAAAATAATAAAATAGCTAAACAACAAGGACTTACTGTATAGCACAGGGAACTGTGTTTAATATCTTGCAGTAAACTAAAATGGAAAGGAATTTGAAAAATAATATGCACACATATATACATATAAACATATGAAAAGGAAGTGAAAGTTTTGTTCGCTCAATCATATTTGACTCTTTGTGACCCCCATGGACTGTAGCCTACCAGGCTCCTCTATCCATGGAATTCTCCAAGAATACTGGGTTGTCATTCCCTTCTCCAGGGATCTTCCCAATCCAGGGATCTTCCCAATCCAGGGATCGAACCTGGGTCTCCGGCATTGCAGACAGATTCTTTACCATTTGAGCCCCCAGGGAAGCCCATACACATATAAAAAGACTGAATCACTTTGCTGTACACCTGAAACTAACACACTATTGTAAATCAACTATACTTCAACTTAAAAAAACAATAATTAAATATTCATGTCTGTGAATAAGAATTAAATATTCATTTTTGTCATTGTAGCTGAAGAGTTTTAAGATTCAAACAAAGTACACTAAACTACGGCAACTCAAATGGGCTATCAGGTCAATTAGTACAGTCAAGACCCATAAAAAGTAGAATATAGGATGAACTAAAGATAAATGGATACATGTGGAATCAATGGTGATTCAGAGACTAGAAACATTCAGGCACCTGTGAGGAAGGAGGGGAGCTTGGTTTTACGGCAGAAGATGACCGTGAAATTAGGAAGGAGTGACGCACCCATCACCCCTCCACCCCTAGGAAAGGGAAGGAAGTGGACCAAAGGACACTGAGGCCAGAGATGCCGAGTTATCCTTCTGTAAATGGGATGGGGGTGGCCCTGGCCCAGCACCTGGGCCACTGCCACACACTCTCTCTCTCTCCTTCTCTCCCTCTCTCTCTCACACATTCTCTCTCTCTCTCATACATATAATCCAACTTTCTAGATGGCCCCCAAGCAGAATAAAGTCTGCCAGAAGAAGTTCACGTTTCTGAAAACTAGAACAGTGCACTATGATATTTTATTTCTTCGAGAGTCTCCAGTAGATATGGAAACTATTTCAGCCACTAATTCAGTCTCCCAATCAGTTTTGTGATGTGTTTACTGGTTATTTATTATAAAAATATCACTATTCAATGAGATAAAGTAAGACATATAAGGAAGGGAGTACAGAGCCTGATTCACCATAGACTCAACAACAGATAGAAGGAGAGAGGAGGAGGAGAGGAAGGAATCTTCACATCCTACTGGTAAAAGAGGAAGCTGATTTAATCTCTTTGGAAGATGGTTTGCCATTATCTAATAAGTTTAAGCTGCACACACCCTATGACCCCAAAATTCCACTCCTAAGTAAACACTCTAAAATGTGCACAATATTCTATATATGTATCATATTTTACCATTTTTTAAAAAGTATTTATTGCTTTCTAGCTAGCATTGAGAAATTCACAAGTAAATGGAAAACATTGTGTCTGGCATCAAAGGACATAGATGGATGGCTGGGGAGTCATGATAAAATATCTAGATGTCTCCATGTCATGTTTTCTTCCAGGGACTTATCTTTGATGCCTCTCATTCTCTGAAGTCTCAAGCCTCCTTCTGTTGAACCCCCGCCATACTTGATACCTCTTCCTATGTTTTCATGTCTCCTCATTAGACAGTAAGCTCTTTAATAAAAAGATTTATATCGCTTTCACTTTTGCATCCTCTGTTGAGCACAGGATACTTGCTGGATATCTGTAGGAGTGGGCAGAGCTTATGAACTGAAAGGAAGAACAAAGCTGGTCAAACACATAAAGCCAGGCAGGAAGACTTGATTCTTGAGGACATAAGAACCAGTTGTTATTTTCTTATTGTTTTTAATTCACGTGAAGATCCCAGTTTTAAAAAGGAGAACCTGCAAATTCTAGTTCTCCATGCAGTGGGAATTCTTCCTTACTAAAAGATCTAAATGGTATGTTAGCCCAGTTCCAAAACTGATAAAAGCTACTCAGACACTTAGATTTGCTCTTTTGCCTGGGGTTGGAGGTGGGGGAGGAGGGGAGGGGGGCGCAGGGAGAGGTTCAGCCAAGGAGAAATGTAACTGGTACTAAGGCATCAGCAGAGTACTTTAAAATACAGAAATGATCATCTTAGAAGTACAAACTTTGGTTCTGTCATGTAAGCACAGGACCCAAGTTCTTACATTAAATTATTGGACCCAAGACTCAAAAGGTTAAAACCTCCAGAGACTTCCCTGGTGGTCCAGTGGCTAAGACTCCATGCTACCAATGCAAGGGTTCAATCCCTGGTCAGAGAACTAAGATACCACACACGGCATCGTGCAGCACCCCCCACCCCCGAAAAAAGTTAAAACTTCAGAATTGGTGAGATTGAGCTTTGTTCACAGAACCAGGTAATATTTTTCAGTTATTTAAGTGGTTATTTGGACATCAAGTAGACTTAAGCATTAATAGTTTAGACCTTCTGCACTCTTGAGTTAATGCATTCAGTGTCTAGAAAAACTAATAACTTTAAGCTATTATGCTAATGCCAGTAACACCACAGAGAGACGCCAACCTCTGAGGGATATGCTGACCCATAATTTTGGTCATCTCTGTGCCATTGTTCTCTCTGAAAACTTTCTCATTACTTTTTGTCTCTTTAGATACCCATGGACTCTTGATGAAGCTTTCTTAACTCTATAGCTTTTTTCTTTTCATTTATTACATTCATAAAAGAAAGATAAAGCAGCCCTCCATAATTGAATCCTGCATTAACAACAACAAAAAAAAAGACATGGAATTAGGAAAAAGCAGAGAAGATGAGAAATAAGAAAAGTGTCTGAACAAATGGTTGAAATCATGGGCAATTTTCCAGCTTGATTTATGTTGCTCTTAATTGCCAGTTCCCAGGAGCCTCTTCTGCTTGTTCTTAAATAGGAGAGGGGATGATCTATGCTTAGACCCAGGGTGAACTTGAAATAATGGATGGTGCAGGCATTCAACAACGATGTTCTGTGTGTACGTGAAGGAACTGACTCCTGCCTGGGCTGAAAACTTAGCTCAGTCAGTGTGTAACTTCCATAAAAGCCGGAGCCCATGCTCCATGTGTATTTAAATGTCACGTGTCACTTTACCTATTTTCAAGGACAACGTTTGTTGTAAATTCTTTGTCCTAAAATTCATTGAAAATGTTTCCCATTTCAATGCAAAACCAAGGGAGAAACATATTTGGAGGTCATCATTCAACTCTGGGGGCTTCCCAGGTGGCTCAGTGGTAAAGAATCCACCTGCCAATGTAGGAGACAGTGGTTCGATTTCTGGGTCGGGAAGATTCCTAGAGGAGGAAATGACAAACCATTCCAATATTCTTGCCAGGGAAATCCCATGGACAGAGGAGCTTGGCAGGCTACAGTCCACAGGGTCGTGAAGAGTCGGACACGACTGAACACACACTGAGTGACCCCATGGACTGTAGCCCACCAGGTTCCTCTGTCCATGGGATTCTCCAGGCAAGAATACTGGAGTGGGTTGCCATTTCCTTCTCCAGGGGATCTTTCCAACCCAGGGATCAAACCCAGGTCTCCTGCATTGCAGGCAGACTCTTTACCATCTGAGCCACCAGGGAAGCCGAGCACACACACAAATTCAACTCTGAGGTGTTGTAGTAGCGTGTGTCCCCTTACGTAAAAGTTAAATTTCTTATGAAAAAAATTGCAACCAAATAAAAATGCATCCCCTCTTCTCCTGTGACACAGAGATAGCCACTGTTAACCGGTGCGCAAGTGTTATTCCAATGCATTGTAGATGAGGGTGTATTATGCACTGAATGTGTGTTCTTCCAAAATTCATGTGTTGAAGTCGTCATTCCCAATGTGAGGGTATTAGGAGGTGGGCCCTCTGGGAGGGGAATTAGGGTGTGGGGCCCCCACAATGAGATTAGCATCCTCACAAGAAAAGGAGCAGATCATAGCTCTCTTTTCCTCTCTCCTCGTGTTGCACACAAAAGCAGGTGAAGACACAGCAAGAAGGCAGCTGTCTATAGGCCAGGACCCAGGTTTCACCAGGGGCCAAATCAGCCAGAACCTTGATCTTGGACTTTCGGACACCAGAACTGTAAGAAATACATTTCTGTTGTTTAAACCACCCAGTCTATGGAATGTTGTTATAGCAGTCTGAGCAGACTAAAACAGGTATATATTTTTTTAATGTGGACCAAAATTTTTCCATCCGTGTTAGTCCCAGCTTTCTTTCTTTGTTGGCTTTGCCCAGATGTGAAGTGATCTGTAAAGAGAGAAAGATATGTCTGATAGATGCCCCTCTCTATAGCAGAGTGGTTAAAAGAAAAGCTCTAGTCTGTCTGCATTCAAATCTAACATTCACTAGCTCTATGACATTATGCAAGCTACTTAACCTCTCTGTGCCTCAATTTCCTCAACTAAAATACAATGCGAACTGTGCCTTTTTATACTGTTCATACTTTGGCCACCTGATGAGAAGAGCCAACTCATTGGAAAAGACCCTGATGCTAGGAAAGATTGAAGGCAAAAGGAGAAGGGGGTGGCAGAGGATTAGATGATTAGATAGCATTAAAGACTCAATGAATATGAATTTGAGCAAACTCTGGGAGATAGTGAAGTACATGGGAGCCTGGTGTCCTGCAGTCCATGGGGTTGCAAAGAGTCTGATATGATTTAGCCACTGAACAACTGTGCCTACTTCAAAGGGTTCTTGTAGGGATTAAATTAGTAAATTTGTTGTTGTTCAGTTGCTCAGTCATGTCCAACTCTTTGCAACCCCATGGACTGCAGCACGCCAGGCCTCCCTGTCCCTCATCGTCTCCCCGAGTTTGCCCAAATTCGTGTCCATTGAATTGGCAATGCCACACAACCATCTCATCCTCTGCCACATATTAGTAAATATGCGTATAGTATTCAGAACATCTGTTATATGGCAATCACTCTACAACAATTCATGGCCACTATTCTTCTTAACTACAATGGGGTTATTGGATGGAGCACCACCAGCATGAGGCTAAAACTTGAGGAGGTCAGAGAGACAAAGAAGAATACGAGCAGAAGAGAAAAGAGGAAGAGATACTGGGGTCGGGGGTGGGGGGTGGGTGTGCTGCAAGGCAGCCACCTGACTCCACAAAGACTAAAAAGCAGTGTAAAAGAAAAATTGTCCTAAGTCCAGCCTGGAGCAGGACTTTTTGATATGATGTAATTCAAACTCATTCTGAAAAGAAATGTCTGATCAAAAGCTTGAGCGATTTTCTGGTAGATCTTAAGGGGATTAAGACTTGTTCTGGGAAACCATGCTTTGCACTGTCAGTCAAGAGTCTAGAGGTCACGCATCCCCGGGCGCAGGGTAAAGTCCCGGTTATCTCAGTGTAATCATTAATAGTGTGCCCATGTTCCCTCAAACTATGCCAGCTGGGACAATAAGCCCTTTGGACAAGTATTCCTTTCTTTTTATCTAGTATAACATGTTGTGTATAGTTTAACAATGATTAGCTAACCATTCTTTTTTCCTTTAAATGTGCCTCCCAAAAATGAAATCTTAGAATATCTTAATTAACCTTTTCCTTTCAGCAAGATTAAAATAAAACTCTGATTCAAGATCTTAAATAAGTTGTCAGAAAAATATATTTACTTAAAGCAACTTGGTAAGTAAGAGAAATAGTGTCTGGTCTCATCGTCCTGTATGCTTGTGATCTGTTGGAAATATGCTTGTTAACAGCAATGAACAACTGGAATTTGGAATTAAAAATGCAATAGTATTTACATTAGCACTAAAAAATGTGAAATACTTAGGTATAATTCTAAAATATATATATATTAATACAAGACCTATAGAAAAAACTGTAAAATTCTGATGAAAGAAATCTCAAAGAAACTAAATATTAACAATTGGAGAGATATTTCATGTTGGTGAATAGATTCACTATTGTCAAGAGGTCAGTTCTTCCTAATTTTATCTGTAGATTTAATGCAATACCAAGCAAAATCTCAGAAAGCTACTTTGTGAATATTGATGAATTGATTCTCAATTTTATATGGTGAGGCAACAAACATAACATAACCAACACAGTGTTGAAGGAGAAGAACAAAGTTGGAGGGCTGACACTACTTGACTTGATGATTTACTAAAAGCTACAGTAATCCAAACTGTGGGGTGTTGGTGAAAGAACAAACAGATGAATGGAACAGAATAGAGAGCCCAGAAATAGACTCACATAATTATGGTCAACTGATCTTTGACAAAAAGCAAAGGTAATTCAGTGAAGTAAGATGGTCTTTTCAACAAATGGAGATAAAACTAATGGACTTGCAGATGCAAAAACAAACCAAAAAAAACACGAAAACAACATCTAGACAGACATCTTTCATAAAAATTAGCTCAATTTCACCTACATGTGAAACACAAAGCTATAAAGCTCCCAGGAAATAACATAGGACAAAGTCTAGGTGACCTTGGGTTTGGTGATGACTTCTGAAATACAACACAAAAAACACAATCCATGGAAGAAAAACACTGATGATTCAATGTCATTAAAATTAAAAAATTCTGCTCTGTGAAAGGTATTGTTCAGAGACTAAAATAAGTCACAGACTGGGAGAAAATATTTGCAAAAAAATATTTGATAAGGGATGTGATCCAAAATATATAAAGAAATCTTAAAACTCAACAGTAAAAAAACAAGCACCAAATTAAGAAATGGGCAACAGACATCTCATCAAAGAAAATATACAGATGGTAAATAAGCATATGAAGAGATGCTCAATATCATATGTCATTAATGAACTGTAAATCAGTTGGATCAATAAGATACCCACTAACATACCTATCAAAGTGGCCAAAATCCAAAACACTAAAACACCAAATGCTGGCAAAGATGTGGAGCAACAGGAAATTTCATTCATTGTTGGTGAGAATAAAAATGGTACATACACTTTGGAAGACAGTTTAGTGGTTTCTTACAAAACTAAACATATCCTTACCACACAATGTAGTAATCACACTCCTTGGTACTTATCCAAATGAGCTGAAAATATGTCTACCCAAAAACCTGCCGAAACTTGGAGTCAACCAAAATGCCCTCCAATAAATGAATGAATAAACAAACTGTGGTATATCCAGACAATGGATCATTATTCAACAATTAAAAGAAATGAGCTATCAAGCCACAAAAAGACGAGGAAACTTTGATGCCTATTGCTAAGTGAAAGCAGCCAGAAGAGCTACATTGTTGTATGATTACAACTATATGGCATTCTGGAAAAGGCAAAACTATCGAGACAGCAAAAAGATGAGTAATTGCCAAGGGGCTCAGGGAGAAGGAGCAAAGGAGGACTAAGTGGAGGACAGGAGATCTGAGGGCTATGAAGCTATTCTGTATGATACCATAATTACAAACACACAATGTTATGTTTGTAATTATGGTATCATAATTACAAACTCAAAGACTCTAAGCACAAAAAGTGAACTCTGTTGTAAGCTATGGATTTTATTTCATAATAAAATATTAATATTGGCTAATCAGTTGTAACAAATGTACCACACTAATGGAAATTGTTAATAATAAGGTAAATTGGGGCATTTGGGTGAATGGGCATATGAGAACTCTCTGTGATTTCTGTTCATTTTCTATGAATTAAAAGTACTCTAAAAAATAGTCTAGGGTATTCCCTGGTGATCCAGTGGTTAAAATTCAATACTTTCACTGCTGTGGCCTGGGTTCAATCCCTGGTCAGGGAACTAAGATCCCACAAGCTGCATGGCATGACAAAATATAAGCTAAAATTTTTTTAAATAAAACAAAAAGTAGTCTATTAATTTATTTTTAAGTTTGTTTTCTTTCTCACAGTGAACTGTGCCTGCACACCCTTTCAGATTTTTTTTTTCATAAATGAAAAATTAAGTGAGCAACAAAGATTCATGTCATCAACATTTTTTGTAAAGTTTCTCTTTTTTGTAACTGTTTATTATGAGGACTTTTCCAAGCTAATAAAATTCTACAACATTATTTAAGCTATATTGATTTCCATTTATAACTGCGATAAGTGATTAAACAAATTTCCTATTTTAGATATTTACATTGGTGCCAACAGATGGTAAAAAAAAAAAAAAAAGAGTAACACTGGGATTATATTCTTTCAATTACATTCTTTCAAACATGAGTGATTCTTTAGTTGGGATAAGCTCCTAAAAGCAAAATTATTTGAAAAACTCATACACAGAGTTAAGGTTTTTTATATTTATTGTCAAATTTCCCTCCAAAAGGTCACAGTTTTCACTTCCATCAGATTGTTGTCTTGCCAGATTGAATACTATCATTATGTAAAATCAATTAATGTAAATGAGGTAAACATACCGAATTATTATTCATTTTAATTTATATTTTACTACTAATGAATATAAATATATTTTAATATGTCTTTGGCCATTTAGAAGTCCTTATGATTTTATAGAAAGGTCCATGGTAAAGAATCCACTTGCCAAGTAGGGGATGCAGGTCCAATCCCTAGGTCGGGAAGATCCCCTGGAGGAGGAAATGGCAGCCCACTCCAGTATTCTTGACTGGGAAATTCCATGGACAGAGTAGCCTGACAGGCTACAGTCAATGGGGTGCAAAGAATCAGACATGTCCCAGCGATTAAACAACAACAAAATTGTTTAGTCAATGTATTAAAGGAAATGAAGGCTAGGGACCCAGTTTTATTAAAAAAGAAAAAAAACTAAATCTCTAAATCTAGAGGCCACATATTTAATATTGGCAATTAAAGGTGTTTTTAAGTGGAAGAAAACAGGTGATATTAATTTTCTTTAAAAAAGCTTTTATAATTTCCAAAATTTTGTTAGTATCTATCTGCTGCTGCTGCTGCTGCTGCTGCGTCGCCTCAGTCGTGTCCGACTCTGTGCGACCCCATAGACGGCAGCCCACCAGGCTCCCCTGTCCCTGGGATTCTCCAGGCAAGAACACTGGAGTGGGTTGCCATTTCCTTCTCCAATGCATGAAAGTGAAAAGTGAAAGTCAAGTCGCTCAGTCGTGTCCAATTCTTAGCGACACCATGGACTGCAGCCTACCAGGCTCCTCCGTCCATGGGGTTTTCCAGGCAAGAGTACTGGAGTGGGGTGCCATTGGCTTCTCCGAGTATCTATCTACCGACTGAAAAACAAAGCATAGCACTTGCAAAACTTGTCTGTCTAATTTAGGAATGACTAGAAACAATAATCAATATGATACCTGCTGCAGCTTAGTCACGTCAGTCCTGTCCGACTCTGCGTGACCCCATGGACTGCCACCTGCCAGGCTCCTCTGTCCATGCAGTTCTCTAGGCAAGAAACCGGAGTGGGTTGCCATGCCCTCCTCCAGGGAATCTTCCTGACCCACAGATCGAACCCGGGTCTCTAGCACTGCAGGCAGATTCTTTACCACTGACTCACCAGGGAAGCCCATATGATGCTTATGAACATTTTAATACAATGCAATGCAATATGTTTTATATAATTTTAATGAATTTTCTCTTCAGAATGCCAATTATGGATTTAAACCTGTTCTCTCTAATACATATATATATACATATATATATATATGTACACACACACATATATATGGCCACTAACTAGAAGTGGTTAATTTCCCATTTCTTTACTATTCTAACATGGTTACTAGAAAAATTTTAATTATATTTGTGGCTCACATCAAATTTCTCTTCGATAGTGCTGGTTTGGGCTATAAACTTGAAAATAATACAAGTTGACTAATGAAAGTATAGGCAATTGTATCTATCAACAATTAAAATTACTACTGGAATTTAAAAAATTTTTTTGGTATCAGATGGAAATTTTTAAAATAAGATTTTGTTATACAGCACATGCATGTGTGCTCAGTCCCTAGGTCTGACTCTTTGCAACACTATGGACTATAGCCCGCTAGGCTCCTCTGTCCATGGGATTTCCCAGGCAAGAATACTGGAGTGCGTTTCCATTTCCTCCTCCAAGGGATCTTCCTGACCCAGGAATCAAACCTACATCTCCTGTGTCTCCTGCCTTGACAAGAAGATTATTTACCACTGAGTCACCTAGGAAGCCTACATCTGGTTGTAAAGAATCAATATGCAGGAAGACAATAGAACAAAGTGAATGCCCAAAAGCATGAAGCCTACTTCTAAAATCCCACCATTTTCATTCCCCTGTACCATGGTGAGGTTGTGCTAATTGATTTGAATCAAGTATGTTTGCTGTGAAAAGCTGGCCTGGATTCCTTAAAGTCTGAAAACCATCACTTGGAATGCAGCAGAATGATAAATCTTTCATTTACTTACTTTGAAGCCCACCATCCTGCTACTAGTAGGCTGACTGCCAAATCTGTAAAGTTTTGAAGGGAATGGAAGTTCAGCCGTACATAAGAGATTGCTAATACATCTCTGAAAGATGGGGAGTAAACAGAAGTGGGTTGCCAGGGAGGCCAAGCTGAGCGTGGATGACTTGGAACCCAGCCCTAAAAGCCTCAGGCTTGCTCTGCAGACAAGCAGGATGTGACCAGAAACAGAGGCTTTATGGAAGGTTCGTGGACATAAAAGTTCTCCACCCATCCACCCTGACAACCGACACAAAGCAACCAGACAAAGTATAAGTAGGTGTCCACAGTCTCCTCCCTAACACACCACCAGAAAAGACAGAAGAAAGAACAAAACATAAACTAGAGACGCCCTTTTTAAAAATGAGGGACTTCTGACGCCCAGAGGTTAGGACTCTGCAATTCCACTGTAGGTGTACGGGTTCGATCCCTGATCAAAGAACCAAGATCCTGCATGCCACAACTAAAAGTTGGCATGCCGCAGGGTGTGACGAAAAACATCAAAACACACACACACACACACACACACACACACACAAGCTGGCTGCTTCTCAGTCAACTAAGAATAAAGACCCCATTTGAAGGGCACTTATGTACGACTCACAACTTACCCTCTCTCTAGTTAGCAGGTCACCTCCAAATCAGTCATTTTATTGCCTCGTTTAGATGTAAACAAGCAGTCAGGGTTTACCAGGTGTTCAAGGAAAACCTACAACACGAAAAAGAGAGACAGACAAAGATAAATGTACTAATGGCAAGATGTCATGGGACTAGCTTCCTTTTATCACACCTGCTATGAACCATGAGCAAAACTACAAGTTTGTTTGCAAATTTCAGATAAACTGCTGGTGTTGCATTTCTAAAGATACACAGAAAGCCAAGATTGACAGTTTCTGGGGGTCTTTCCTGGTGATTCAGTGGTTAAGACTCCTCGCTTCCAATGCAGGGGCTGCCAGTTTGATCCCTGGTCAGGAATCTAAGATCCCAAATACTGAATGGTTCAGCCAAAAAGAAAAAAAAAAGATTGACAGTTACTGTATATGAAGCCTGATAATACACCATGTCAACCGATTAGAGTTTTCTACTAATATCTGTGGGGTTTCCCTGCTGGCACAATCAGTAAAAATCCACTTGCAATGCCGGAGACGCAGCTTTGACCCCGGGTCTGGAAGCTCCCCCGGAGGAGGGCATGGCAACCCACTCTAGTATTCTTTCCTGGAGAATCCCCATGGACAGAGCAGCCTGGTGGGATACAGTCCATGGGGTTGTAAGAGCCAGGTGTGACTTAGCGACTAAGCCAGCACTAATATCTGTGACTACTACAACTGGAGAGCATGGTAGTTCACTACATACCTTAACATTCATTTCGTCCACTATGGAGTCAGCGTGGTACTTGTGAAATGTTTGGAAGTACTGGACTCACATTCAGTTGCTAGCTGCTGTTCATACTCTGAAGTTTGGGAGAAAACTAAACACTATTATTCAGAACTTGTTAATAGAAAACAAAAGTGGTTTGGATATACCTGTGTTGATACTTAACTCTCATTGGAGGAGGAGATGTCTAACAAAGCTTCATTTCCCTTGCCTTAAGGCTCACACGCTGCCACCATTTTAATTACAGGAAGTAAACATGAGATGCTGATGTGTAATCCTTCAAGGTTCAGGGAGAATTAAGCCACCACACTCCCATAATTAAATTCATGTCCCAGGCAGGCACCTCAACGCACATCAGAACTCCTAGAAGAGAACACAGGCAGACCACTCTTTGGCATTACTTGTTGAAATAATCTTTTTTGAACTGGTCTTCTAAGGCAAAATAAATAAATTCAAAAATAGTGGGGGGTGGGAGCAAGGTTCAAGAGGGAGGGGACATACGCATACTTGTGGTTGGTTCATGTTGTTGTATGGCAGAAACCAACACAACATTGAAAAGCAATTATAATCCAATTAAAAATGATTTTTTTTTAAAAAGCAAAAATAAACAAGTGGGATCTAATTAAACTTAAAAGCTTTTGCACAGCAAAGGAAATCATTGACAAAACAAAAAGACAACCTAGACAACCTACTGAATGGGAGAAAATATTTGCAAGTAGTATGACTGATAAGGAGTTAATATCCAAACTCTATGAACACTTCTCACAACTCAGTATATCATAAAAGCAGACAACCCAATTAAATATGCATAGAAGGCCTCAGTAGACATTTTTCCAAAGAAGATACATAGATGGGCAACAGGCACACACAAAAAAAATGCTCCTCAGTACTAATCATCAGAGACATGCAAATCAAAACCAAAATGAGATAGCATCATACCTGTTAAAATGGCTATCAGCAAAATGTCTGTAAGTAACAAAATTAACAAGGTTGTGGAGAAAGGGGAACTCTAGTACACTGCTGACGGGTACATAAATTGGTGGAAAATAATAAAAAGTAAAAATAAAAATTGAACTACTGTATGATTTAGCAATTCCATCTCTGAATATTTATCCAAAGAAAACAAAACCACCAATTCAAAAAAGGTATATATGCACTCCAAAGTTTATTGCTGCGTTATTTACAACAGCCAAGATAAGGAAGCAACCTGTGTCCGTCAATAGATGAATGGATAAAGATATGATATAAATATATATTTTTTAGTGAACTATACTTAGCTAAAAAAATCTTGCCATTTTCCACAACATGGATGAACCTAGAATGTATTATGCTAAATGAAATAAATCAGAGGAAAACAAATACCATATGATTTCACTTATATGTGGAATTAAGTTTAAAAAAAAAAAAAGACCCAATATAAATATACAAACACAACAAAACAGAGCAGAGTAATAGGTACAGAAAACAACCTAGCAGTTGCCATGGAGCCACAGACAAAACAGGTGATTAAGAGGCACAAGCTCCAGTTACAAAATATAAGTCAGGCAGTATGTTGCATATCTAAAACTAACATAATATTGTAAACCAACCTTGTTCCCATTTTAAATTGTTTTCTGTCTGCGTCCTAGCCATCGAAAATGATGGCTGGACATTTCTATCAAAGCCCATTATTTTTGAGGGAAGCCAGAAAATGTCATTCTATTGGCTCTTTCAATTCCTTTTTCCCCCTTTTTAGGAATTTATAAAGCTGCTCTATTTTGCTTTCAAAAATAGAACTTGAAGCAGTAGCTGGTGTGCTTCTTGGACATTTTATAGAGAACTGTCGCAAAGTCTTGGATTTGCAGTTCAGGACTGGACATTCTGGAGGTTTCTGCCAGTGCTCAGTATAGCTGTTGTTAAACCACTTTCAATACAACGATGAAAACTTCATTAAGTTGGTGTAAACATCGCAATCAGGATACTAATCTGTTTATAGGAAGTGGACTTGTAGCAATTAGAACGAGTTCTCAGAAAGAAGAATTGTAAGGCACAGTCTCCAGGGTCTTGATTCTAATCTTGGAAAGCAAAAGGCACTTTTCAGAGGCTTAAGGCTACCTGAGGCCAGAAGGAACGCAATTCGTGAGTCACCCCGCCCTTGTAATAACTGCTAAGGAGAATATAGTAGTAGCTGTCATATTCTTTAAGAAATATCAATACTTAGGGGCATGAAGGCATAAGCATAAAACTTGGCTGCATTTCAACCCTGGGCCATACAGCATTGATTGAGAACTTGGCTGACACTGCTATCAGTGTCAATAATCAGAATCCTTGTGTTTTTAACAGAGTTCTCACAGGAAGGTCATGGAATTCACACCAGACACTCCTTTAACACACAGGGAATCCGCCTAAGAGAAAGTGTGGCTGTCTATATCCTTGACTCTGACCAACCCTTATCAAGGTGGAAAGGGCACAGACAGAATCTATTCCCCAAATATTAACATTTGGAAATGACCCCCAAGTCCAAGTCCTACAAGACAAGTGCTACCGGAGGCATATGTCTATGCAGCAGTCTAATATTACATATTACAGTATGCATGCATGCATGCTAAGTTGCTGCAGTTTTCAACCCTACGGACTGTAGCCCACCAGGCTCCTCTGTCCATGGGATTCTCCTGGCAAGAGTACTGGAGTGGGTAGCTATGCCCTCCTCCAGGGGAGCTTTCCGATCAAGGGATCGAACCCGTGTCTCTTAAGTCTACTGCATTGACAGGTGGGTTCTTTACCACTAGCACTGCCTGGGAAGCCCATATTGTAGTATGCCATACTACAATACACAGCTTATATATTATAGTATAGCTATATTATATATATTATAATTATACTATAATATATAATGTGGCAGACTGTAATACTATAAATATAATATTATAATGTACTTTAATATTTTAGTAAAAATTTCATTGCATTTCAGCTACAACCATATTCATCAAGGATAAAAACTTCCAAACACTGATTTCTCAAATCTTTCTTAAGTTATAAGGATTTCGTCTCAGATATCCCATGTGAATGCACTCCCTAAGAGCTAAGCAGAGACTCATAGCTGATGAGAAGGAAGAATTTGTTCATACATTCTAACCTGAACTCACTGCTGACTTGTGTTAGTACTCATGGAAGTTCCCAACATTGGTCTGGATGTCTAGAACTAGAATTTAAGTTCTACTTGTAAGCTCTAGGAATCTACAGGAGCAAACAATTCAGTGTTAGCTATTTGTCCATTTAAATATCAAAACAAAAGTACCTGCGGCTTCCCAGGTGTCTCAATGGTAAAGCATTCCACTGCCAATGCAGGAGACGCAGGAGACAAGTGTTCAATCCCTGGGTTAGGAGGAGATTCATTTCCCGTGGAGGACAAATGGCACCCCACTCCAGTATTCTTGCCTGGGAAATCCCATGGACAGAGGAGCCTGGTGGGCTACAGTCCGTAGGGTTGCAAAGAGCACACGTACTAATGTATCTGATATAAAATTCGATGCCTTAGTAAGAAAACAGATGCCAGCCAGAGCTGAGAGACAAGCCCTATGGTCTCAACAGAACAGGCTGGGATGTCCTCTCCAAAATGAGAACAAGATGCTGCTCCTCCCATCTCTTACCACTGAAAAAGACATGATAATGCTTGGTGGGTCTTTTTTATTTTAAACGGAACATATTATACTGAATATTCTACTCTGACACATCAGGTTTCCAGTTTTGAGGGAGGCTCAGAGGCCCGTAGGGTACCTGCAGCAGGCTCCAGAGTTAGATGCTGTGTCATTTAGGCCTTGTGACCCAGAAGATCCGTGATGCGTGAGGTTTCTATGGAAACTGACGATGTGGTATGAAGCCTCTGACAAGCTTCAATAGGGGAATCACAGAGCAGAACCTTAAGGTTTAAGAGCAAAGCCTTGCCCTCATCCACAGATTATTCTCCTTTTGAGAATAAGTCCTAGCCTTTTACTGGGCCTGACAGACACTGAATACTTCGCCATGGGATATCCTAGGGCCATGGGACCCCAGTGTTCTATCATGAACTGACGTTACCTGATGCCCTGTGTCATAATGGCAGGGATGCTTGAGCTCAGAGACGCACATTTCCAGGTGGAAATGGTATTATACAATAGGGCTCAAGCAGGCTCAGAAGGCACAGGTAATTTGCATGAGCAGGTTTCTCAGACTCTCTGACATCTCTTCCTGTTCAGCCCATTGCATGGCCTCATAGGGTTGTCTGGGACTCGCTGATGATGGAGAGAAAAGGCCTCCCCCTTGTCACAGATGATGATGTATTCTTCGTTACACACAAAGCAGAAATGGCATGCTACTTACTAACCCAATCAGAAGTGCCCCCGAAGGACAGCAGGAAGAACTCTAATCAGAACATCTGTTGTTCTCTTCAGAGAGGGAATCAGAGGCACAGGTCTACACTGATTCCTGGGGAGGGGCTGATGGTTTGGCAAGTGGTCGGAGACTTAGGGCCTTCCCAGATGGCACTAGTGGTAAAGAAACTGTCTGCCAATGCAGGAGACATAAGAGACGTGAGTTCGATCCTGGGTTGGAAAGATCCCCTGGAGGAGAGCATGGCAACCCACTCCAGTATTTTTCCCTGGGAAATCCCATGGACAGAGGAGCCTGGTGGGGCTACAGTCCATAGGGTAGCATAGAGTCGGACACAACTGAAGTGACTCAGCACATGTGCACGCAGGGACTTAGAGAGAACAGGATTGGAAAACTGGTGATTAGAGTGGTCTGGTGATAATGAGGTATGTGGATAGATCTCTGAGAATAAGCATGGGGTGTGGAGATACATGTGCCTGGTATGCATGTTAACCATAAGACTCACCACAGTGGAAGCTCTTAATAAGTAGGTGTAAGTGACCCAGCCTCTTTCCCATGGACCCATTTCTCTCTGTGTATGTACCTATGCGTGGGCTTCCCAGTTGGTACAGAATCCACCTGGGTTTGATCCCTGGGTCGGGAAGATCCCCTGGAGGAGGAATTGGCAACCCACTCCAGTATCCTTGCCTGGAGAATCCCATGGACAGAGGAGAATGGTGGGCTATGGCCCATGGGGTTGCAAAGAGTTGGACATGACTTAGTGACTGAGCACACAGGCATGTACTTGAGCAAGAGTCTCTGGTACTAGGAAGAGGAGCTCTCCCAGTTCAAGCTGCTACAACAAAGCACCATACATGGGGTGGCTTAAACAACAGACATTTATTTTACACAGTTCTGGAGGGTGGACGTTCCAAGATCAAGATGCTGGCTGATTTGCTGTCTCGTGAGGGACCTCTTGCAAGCTGCAGATGGCCACCTTCTTGCCATGTTCTCACATGGTAGAGAGAAAGAGCTGTCTCTCTGACCTCTTGTTGCTGTTGTTGTTGCTTAGTCACTCAGTCGTGTCCAACTCCATGGACTGCAGCCCACCAGGCTCCTCTGTACATGGGATTCTCTGGGCATGAATACTTCAGTGGGTTGTCCTTTCCTTCTCCAGGGGATCTTCCCAACCCAGAGATCGAACCCACATCTCCCGCACTGGCAGGCAGATTGTTTACCGCTGAGCCACCAGGGAAATCCCCTAAGGAGAGGTAGGTAGCTGCTCCCTACAACATCTTTCTCTGTGTTGCCTTTTGGCTTTTTTGAATCCTCCAACTCCTGTTTAGACAATTCTCTATGTTAAATTTTCTCTGTTAAAACAATTGGATTTAGTTCCTGCTTTCCTGCCTGGATCCTCACAGATACAAAATACATAAGCATGTGGCTACGAAAGCACAAGGCAAGGTGAAGAGAGTTGTGTCGATGTGCCAGGCTCATGGGTGCTTCTGTATCTTTCTCCAAATATTTCTAAAGTCCTGGTATGATTTGGTTTCGTAACTGTGCCCTTCCCGGAGGACAGCATGTACCCTACGTACGAGGGCCAGCCACTCCTATGCTGTAATGATAGGTAAGGAAACCAATTTATGTAACTTACAAGTATTTGCCAGATGGGAGGGGACAGAAGACAAGGGCTGGGAGAAAAAGCAAACAGAACACTGAAAGAGATGCTATCTAACAGAGAGGAGAAAAATGTTTTCTGATTACAGGAAAACAATCCCACAGTTCAGAAAGAGAACATTGTTTTATTACATTAAAAGTTGTTGCTTTTTTTCTTTCCTTGCTATTTGGAAGTAGTTGGGGTAACAAGTGAACCGGGGTACGTTCAGGAGAAACAAACTGTGTTTCTGGAAGCGTTCTCCTAGGGAGGCTGCAGATCTGGTCATCACTGTCCTGGGAGCTGGTCTGCAAGCATTATCGCCCTCTGCTGGACAGGACTCTGCAGATGGGTGGCCAGCACCCTGCGTGTTAGCGACTGAATTGTGCCCCCTCCCGAAATTCATGTGCTGAAGTTCCCACCCCAGTACATCTGAACATGATTTTATTTGTTGATAGGGCCTTTAAAGAAGTAATTAAGGTTAAATGAGGTCATTAGGGTAGACCCTAATCCAGCAAGGCTTCTGTTCTTAAAAGAAGATGAGATTAGGGGTTTCCCTCGTGGTCCAGTGACTAAGAGTGTGCTCTCAAGGCAGGGTGCCCCGGGATCGATCCCCGGTCAGGGAAATAGATCCCACATGCCACAACTAAATATATATATATATATATATATATATATATATATATATATATATACACACATATGTATATATATCCCTCATGCCACAACAAAGACCTGGCTCAGCTAAATAAATAAAAATAATGTGAAGAAAAAAATTTTTTTTAAGAAAAGGAGATTAGAACACAGACACACACAGCAGGAAGACCATGTGAGGATACAGGGAGAAGACGGCTGTCTGCAAGCCAAGGAGAGCATCCTCAGGAGAAACCTCGACACCTCGACCTTGGATTTCTGGTCTCCAGAACCATGAGGAAATAGACATCTGCTGTGTAAGACCCTCAACCTGTGTGCATTGTTACGGCAGCGCCGTCAAAACGAATACACCGGGTCCTCGACGACCTTGGTCACGGCACACACACCCCCACCCCAGCTTTGGCTCCACTCCAGGAAAGTGCGTGTCTCGTTACTACATAGGCCTGCGGTCCCACACCTCCATCGTGTCTCCTTCACTGGCGAACTGGGCTGGGCGATGACCTGCAAGAGCTCGTCCATTCCTGGGCTGTCTCACGGCCGATGCGCACCGGCCTTCTGAAGAATAAGGCACAGAAGGCCATGTGGCATCGTGGGAAGAACACCAGCTCTAGAGTCAGGCAGGTCTGGTTCCAATCCCAATCACAGCACTCATTGCATGAGAAACCAAATCAAAATCCTTACAGTTTCTTTCTCTGTAAAATTAGGATAATCATCCCATTGTTCTGGACTGAATGTTTCTGTATCTCAAAGTCATGTGTTGGAGCCATAACCTCCAGGGTGTCTGTATTTGGATATGGAACCACTAAGGAAGTAATTAAGGTTTGTTGTTGGTCAGTCACTAAGTGGTGTCCAACTCTTTGGGACCCAAAGGACTGCAGCACACCAGGCTTCCCCGTCCTTCACTGTCTCTGGAGTTTGCTCAAACTCATGTCCATTGAGTTGGTGATGCCATCCAACCATCTCACCCTCTGTCACCCCCTTCTCCTCCTGCCCTCAATCTTTCCCAGCATCAGGGTCTTTTCCAATGAATCCGCTGATTGCATCAGGTGGTCAAAGTATTGGAACTTCAGCTTCAGTATCAGTCCTTCCAATGAACAGTCAGGACTGATTTCCTTTCGGATTGACTGGTTTGATCTCCTTGCTGTGTAAGGGACACTCAGGAGTCTTCTCCAGCACCACAATTCGAAAGCATCAAGTCTTCAGTACTCAGTCTTCTTTATGAACCATCTCTCACATCTGTACATGACTACTGGAAAAACCATAGCTTTTTCTAGATGGACCTTTGTCAGCAAAATGATGTCTCTGCTTTTTAATATGCTGTCTAGGTTTGTCACAGATTTCCTTCCTAGAGGCAATGTCTTTTAATTTCATGGCGGCAGTCACCGTCTGAAATGATTTTGGAGCCCCCCAAAATAAAATCTGCTGCTGTTAATTAAGGTTAAATGAGGACATAAAGGCGGGGCCCTGATCCACCAGATTACTGTTCTTCTTTGAAGAGACACCAGAGAACACTCTCCCTCCCTTTTCACACACGCTGAAAAAGAGCCATGTGACCGCATAACAGGATGGCGGCCATCTAAAAGCTGGGCGAGAACTCTCAGCAGAAACTGAACAAAGCAAGACCTTTACCTTGGACTTCTAGCCTCTCAAACTGTGAGAAAATTAATTTGTTTTTAAACCATCCAGTCTAAGACCCTTTATAATGGCAGCCAAGTTACCTAATACACCCATAGAGAAGCTTCAGGGCAGTGGTCCCCAACCTTCTTGGCGCCAGAGACTGGTTTCATGGAAAACAATTTTCCCGTGGACTTGGTGGGTAGAGGGATGGTTTCAAGTGATTCGAGCACACTGCATCTATCGTGCACTTCATTTCTATTATTATTACACCTGCTCCACCTCAGATCATGAGCCATTAGGACCCGAAGGTTGAGGACATCTGCTTTAGGGGATACAATAAAAGAACATCTAACCAGCTCCCAGGTTTCAATAAATACGGGTAGTGATTGCTAAAAATCTGAAACCAGTGGATAGAAATTAACGGTGAGCACCCAAAATGGAGGGGGATGCGTTGGCAGGTATGATGGCCACCATGAGGAAATTCAAGCATGAGTCAGAGAACCTTTGGGGAGTATTGTCACAGAGATAATTCAAGCATCAAAAAATGGTTAGACAGGGAGTGGATAAAGACAATGTGGTACATATATACAATGGAACACTACTCAGCCATAAAAAAGAATGAAATAATTCCATTTGCAGGAGCATGGAGGGACCTAGAGATTACCATACTTAGGTGAAGTAAGTCACACAGAGAAAGACAAATATCGTATTTCACTTATATGTGATATCTAATAAAAATGATACAAATGAACTTATTTAAAAACAGAAACTGACTCATAATTTCAAAATCAAATTTCTAGTTACCAAAAGGGAAAAGTAGGGGAAAGTGACAAATTGGGAGATTGGGATTAAATACACACACTACTATGAATAGAATCCCAGGGACGGTGGAGCCTGGTGGGCTGCCGTCTATGGGGTCGCACAGAGTCGGACACAACTGAAGCGACTTAAAGAAGAAGATGTATAGAATATATGACTAATAATGACTACTGTACAGCACAGGGAATTCTACTCAATATTCTATAATAACTTATATGGGAAGAGGATCTGAAAAAATGGATATATATATATATAAATATATAAATAACTGATTCACTTAGCTGTACATCTGAAACTAACGCAACATTTTAAGTCAACTACACTCCAATAAAAATTTTAAAAATAAGAAGACATTATCTTTTAAGAAGTTGGAGAACATGCCTTTTCAACTCCTTTTCAGTCACAAGAGCTTTGGAAATTTTGCCCTGGGATTTTAAAGTCCTTCCAAAATGCCTTAGTATTCATTTTCTCTGGATGATGCATTAACAAACCTATAAAGTGACAGTCAATGCTGTAAAACATTATCAGACTGAAAATTCCTGCTCTTATGCTTCTCTAACATCAGTGTAGCAGATTTTTCACAAACCAACTGCCCGATGACAGTAAAATCATATACGCACACATCAGGAGGGAAAAAGCCAACAAAACAAAAGTTGTCTGTGGCTTCCTCAACTGTGTGAGACACAGCAGGCCAGCCCTAGCAAATCCCTCCCTGTCTGGCTTATCAAGGAAATGTTTTCACCGCAGGAGTCAGTGCATGGGCGTTGTTGTTGTTGCTTAGTCACTCAGTCGTGTCCAGCTGTTTGTGACCCCATGGACTGCAGCCCGCCAGGCTCCTCTGTTCATGGGATTCTCCAGGCAAGAATACTGGAGTGGGTAGCCATGCCCTTTTCCAGGGGATCTTCCCAACCCAGGGATCGAATCCCGGTCTCCTGAATTGGCAGTTGGGTTCTTTACTGCTGAGCCACAAGGGAAGCCTGCATGGGCATAAAGAGCTGATTTTATTAATTAGCAACTCCAGGGTCTCAGTCAAGGGACCCACATTTGGCTCCAAATATGTCCCAACATTTTCCCCTGCAGGGAGACCCCTGCCTGGCATGCACATGCCCCATCACCCCAGCCTGGTGTGTGCCTGTGGAACATAAAGACTGGTCTTCTGGTCCTGGGATATCCCTCACAGGACGTAAGAATCACCATGACTCAGAGACCTATGCCCTTCTCAGTGGTTTCCTCTCCTTGAGAAAAGCCACAGGACACGACAGTGAGCAGAGCTCCTTCTGTTTTAGCATTTGGAAGTAACAATTCCTTTGTGTGTGCTTTGTCAAAGATAGACAACTATGTGAGGCTGGCTACTGATGATGGCATGGACCCAGTGTGTTAAAACCACGAGACAGAGAATCTTGAACTCGGGCATTGTGCTGGCAGCGCCCTCTGGTGGACAAAGAGAATGCTGCCTCTTGGTCTCCAGTTCAGTTCAGTTCAGTCGCTCAGTCGTGTCCGACTCTTTGGTCTTTGTAAAACTACTAAAAATTGTAGTGGTGGTGGTGTTTAGCGGCTAAGCAGTGTCCGACTCCTTTACCACCCCATGGACTGTAACCCACAAGGTTCCTCTGTCCATGGGACTTCCTAGGCAAGAATACTGGAGTGGGTTGCTATTTCCTTTTCCATAGGGTTGTCCCAACCGAGGCAACCCATTTCTCCTGATTTCTTTAGCAGTGAGACACCTGGGAAACCCCCAAAAATTGTGTTAAACCGTGTTAAACCCATTTGATAACGTTAATAGAGTCAAGAATATTTTCTTGCTTTCCAAAATTAACTGGAAATGTTATTTAGTGTTATTGATAATTTTTCTCTGGAGAATCACATGGACAGAGGAGCCTGGCTGGTTTATAATCCACAGTGTTGCACAGAGTCGGACACGAGTGAAACGACTTAGCACACACGTATAGGTATATACATTTATAAAACTCATTATCTGTATAATGAGGGCTTCCCTCATAGCTCAGTTGGTAAATCATCTGCCTGCAATGCAGGAGACCTGGATTCGATTCCTGGGTTGGGAAGATCCCCTGGAGAAGGAAATGGCAACCCACTCCAGTATTCTTGCCTGGAGAATCCCATGGACAGAGGAGCCTGACAGGCTACAGTCCATGAGATCTCAAGAGTCGGACATGACTTAGCGACTAAACCACCAAACCAGTGATAGGAGTGCAGGATTGAAAGGCAGACAGCTTGGGTTTGATTCTCAGCAAAGCTGCTTTCTACCTGTATAGCTTAGGCAAGTTATTTTAAGTCTTTATGCTTCAGTATGCTACTCTCCAAAATATCTCATACCATGTTGTAATAATTAAATGGATAAATACATTCAAAGTACTTAGAACAGTGCCTAACACTAAATAAATGCTTATTTTTGATCTTGAAACATGCTGAGAAGTCAGGATTTCTTGGGAAGACCCTGGCAGTCCAGTGGCTAAGACTCCATGTTCCAATGCAGGGGGCCTGGGTTCAATCCCTGATCAGGGAACTAGATATTGTTGCAGTGAAAAGGGAGAAAAAAAGGAATGAGTTTTTTTTTTTTTTTTTCCTTTCCCTTTCCTGAGAACAAAGACAATAAAGAGAATAGTGAGCAGGCCTGAACATTCCTAGTTTTCCTAACTCTGCATGTGCATAAAAAATAAACCAATTTCAATTACAAAACTTTATCCCAAAAGTTTCAATAAAATTCTTACAAATTGATACCAGCCCTCTGGTAAAAATAATAATAATAGTAATAACAATATGCCTGAATTAATTGGATCATAGATCAAAAAGGAAAAATCACATAATCATGCCAATAGAATTTCTTACAGTCTGGCAACCATTCTTTACAAAAAAAAGAGAATACTTTCTAAAATAGGATTTAAAAAATACGTTCCTAACGTGATAAAGAATATCTGTGTGAACAGAATATCTGTGTGAACAACAGCCATATTTGGTACGCTTAAAATGTGTTCTAAATAATTTTAGCCCTGAGGGATTGTATGAGTAAATAAGTGTAGAAATGGTACAGTGTCAAATGACTAACCAAATAAAACAGGCTCTTATGTGTTTATGTGTGTTGTAACTGTCCACATGTTCCATAGCCCTTCGACCCTGTAGGACACTGTGTTGACAGAGCATCTCTCCAGACTAGCATTTTATAGGAAGTCACTTTGGAAAATGTTGTAGTAATGGTCTTCCCCCATAATACGGAAAGCAAAATAATAGTGTTACTGATTCCACTCTAATGTTGTCCTAAATTTTTAGGTCAAAATGTTCTCAGCTAACATGGGGGCAACCCAGGGATGGAATCTTTGTCTCCTGAGTCTCCTGCACTGGCAGACAAATTCTTTACCACTGAGCCACCTGGGAAGCCGGCAGTGAACTGCTGTAGTGACAAAACAATCTACACACCCACTCTGCTTTAACACGTAAAACTCTGCTAACTCGGAGTCATCCATTGATCTTTCATGGACAGAATGCAACCCATGCACTGGGGCGCTGGTGGAGTGCTTGTTTAGAAAAGGATTATTCACTGAATCAGTGTTGTATTCCATTCTCTGTGCGAGCTGTTTCAAGGGTGGGGGAACTCGTATTAGCACAGCTCATGCACTGCTGCCATCTATTGAAAAATCTGTGCAACCAGCCAGAGCTAAGTTTTAAATAGGCTTCCTTCCAAATTCCTCAACCAATATTTTGTCAGCCGAGATTATCATCTTGTCATAGGCCTGCCATCCAGGAGGGAAAGAGAACAGCAAGAGCAGATAGGGCACTTATTGAAGTGGAGGTAAGCATTTAAAGGCAATCGAGTGAAGGACCATTTTAAGTAAAAACGTGATAGACAATGCCCACTCGAATGGGCGGAAAACAGAGTGGCCGAGCAGGGTGTGGAGAAGATGGAGAAGTGGGAATGAAGAAGAGCAGTGATAATTCCAAAGAAGTACAGTAAGACTTTTACATACCTATGAGTTCCATTCTGAGAGCTCGTTCATTAGTGCAACTCATTTGCCAGTCCAACAAGGTTAGCCTCGGTACCCACCTAACACAATTGGCTATATAGTACTGTACTGGTATGGGTTTACAACACTTTTTACACACACAAAAAAAAACACATAAAAATAAAGAGAACATTTTTAATCTTACAGTACAGTTCCTTGAAAAGTACGGTAGTCCAGTACAACAGCTGGCATACAGGGGCTGGCATGGAGTGAACAGGAAAGAAGAGTTACTGACTGGAGGAGGGAGAGGAGGTGGGAGACGGGAGAGCTGAAGGGTCGTCAGCAATAGGAAATAGAGGGCAAGCTTCGAGCCTGATGTTGATGGAACACACGTTTGCATCTTTGAAAGTCAGCAACATGAAGGTTCGTGTGTAGGGGTTTACTGTAACCCTTTATGAACATTACAGCCGTCTAGACACCCATACAGCTCAGTTAAATGTACACCTAAAACCTGCACCGTTGTTTGTCTCTATTCCGCCATCAAGAAAAGTTAAAACTAAGAAAAACGGATGCAACAAAACAGTTATCTAGGAGAGTAATAATGGCAGCTGAGATACAAGCAAAGGAGCAGAAAGGGGGATCAGGTTTTCTTTTAAGGCAAAGATGTAGGGGACAATGTTTAGTGAAGATGGGAGTTTATGGAATCACGTAAGTTTGTTGATCATGAAGCATATATAGAGACAGAGAGTTTGGGAGGCTTGGTCAAGGATAGAAGTTCAGAAGGACAACATGTAGGAAGATGAGGTGCAGTGAGCTAGCTTTCCATACTGCTACTGCTAAGTCACTTCAGTCGTGTCCGACTCTGTGTGATCCCATAGACGGCAGCCCACCAGGCTCACCCGTCCCTGGGATTCTCCAGGCAAGAACACTGGAGTGGGTTGCCATGTCCTTCTCCAATGCAGGAAAGTGAAATTAACAGAAACCTCAGTTATACACAGTTAAGCCACCAGAAGGGGGAGCTCTCATGCCCTGAGATAATCACAGAGCCAACAGGAAGAAAAAAAAGACTTCTTTCCTGGCAAAGGCTCAGCCAATGAAAGCCATGGACTCTTTGTTTACTAGAGCCTCCCAATTTCCTTTTCCTTAAAAAAAAAAAAAGAATTGTTCTCCTTCCTTGCCCTGCAGGAACTTGCACATGGCTTGCCCTGGTTGCAGACCCTGTGATGACCTAGAGGGCTGAGATGGGGAGGCGGAGGGTGAAGAGAGGCTCAGGAGGGAGGGGATATATGTATATACGTGGCTGATTCACTTCGTTGTATGGCAGACACTAACGCACCATTGTAAAGCAACTATTCTCCAATAAGAGTACTGCTAATGTTTGATCTGCCTGCAACGCAGGAGACCTGGGTCCCATTCCTCAGTCAGGAAGAGCCCCTGGAGAGGAAATGACAACCCACTCCAGTACTCTTGCCTAGAGAATCCCATGGACAGAGGAGCCTGGTGAGCTACAGTTAATGGGGTCACAAAGAGTCAGACACTCAAGTCATTACGAAGTTATAACCCTCTGGCCTCTGACACCTCTCATGATACCAGATGAGCATAATTAACATTGTGCTGGGACAGTGGATTTCCACCAAAAAAAGAATGAAGTTAGTTGCAAACCCTGAATGATAATTCTCAATTGATCCCGAATAAATCTGTTTGCTAGAGAAATATCAGGCAGTCTGTTTCAGGTCAACAGCCCTGTGTTGCGCAGTAGCACATAGGTTTCCCAGAACTCAAGCCAGGAGGGAAGCCAAGCAGTTAGGAATGGGTCATGAATTTGCATTTCTCTTGATCTGTCACATGGTGTGGATTGCCAGGAAAGAACTAAGCAATAGGCAGGAAATCCTTCATCTTGATGGGGTTGTGTCTGTTCTTCAGAGTTGTTACTCTGGATCAAGTTAGTAGTGTAGGGAGCTGCTGGCAGGCAAGGCTGCTGAAGCTGGAGATCCAGAGGTGGGATTGGTTCAACCAGAACAATTGGAGGACATGCACTCAAGGATGTTGAGGGATGGACTTCCCTGGTGGCCCAGTAGCTAAGACTTTGCAGGGAGCTTGGGTTCGATCCCTGGTCAGAGAACTAGATCCCACAGGCTGCAACTAAGACACAAATAAATATTTTTTTAATAAAACATTGAGGGAACTAGTGGGAGAGTTAAAACACCCACCATGGAGCACGAGCAGGGTACTGCTGCTGCTGTTGCTGCTAAGTCACTTCAGTCGTGTCCAACTCTGTGCAACCCCATAGACGGCAGCCCACCAGGCTCCCCCATCCCTGGGATTCTCCAGGCAAGAACACTGGAGTGGGTTGCCATTTCCTTCTCCAATGCGTGAAAGTGAAGCCGCTCAGTCATGTCCGACTCTTAGCGACCCCGTGGACTGCAGCCTACCAGGCTCCTCCGTCCATGGGGTTTTCCAGGCAAGAGTACTGGAGTGGGGTGCCATTGCCTTCTCCAGAATAGGGTGCTAGGGGGAGGCTAACAGCTGAAGGACAACCAAGCCACGAGGCTGAAGGTGTATGACATCAAAAAGAGTGTGTTCAAAAAGAGAGTGGGTACGTCCTTGGTGGTTCAGTGGTTAACAATCCACCTGCCAACGCAGGGGACATGAATCTTCCTGGTCTGGGAAGATTCCACATGCCACAGGGCAACTGAGCCCGTGTGCTGCGAGAGGAGAAAGCTTGCATGCAGCAACGAAGACTCAGCACAACCAATAAATAAATAAATAAACTTTAAAAAGAGAGCGTGGAATATAAAGCCGGGAGCCCGTCTCCCTACATTTAAGCAGGACCGCCCCCTCCCCAGAGCATCCCAGCAGGTGGCCAGCCCATCTCCTCCCTGTTCTCTTGAGAGACAAAGTGGTCTTTGACTACATTCCGTGCTTTCTCACCTCACACCTAAATGTACAGGAAAAGATAAAGGGTGTGTGTCTCCAGCTGATGGAGCGCTGCATCACAGTGAACTGAGCTCATTTACCAGGCTTACTGGGTCCCCAGAGGCCTCCTGAATCACTAAGGGATGGAAACAGCAAACCTCTGGAGTGACAGGAACAACCATTAGACATGCAAGCTCAACCAGTCAATCCTAAAGGAAATCAATCCTGAATGTTCACTGAAAAGACTGATGCTGAAGCTGAAGCTCCAATACTTTGGCCTCCTGATGTGAAGACCCAACTCATTGGAGAAGACGCTGATGCTGGGAAAGATTGAAGGCAAGAGGAGAAGGAAATGACAGAGGATGAGACGGCTGGATGGCATCACTGAATTGATGGACAGGAGTCTGAGCAAACTCTGGGAGATAATGAAGGACAGGGAAGCCTGGCGTGCTACAGTCCATGGGGCCACAAAGAGTCGGACACAACTGAGGGACTGGAGAACAAGGTAAGGTCAGGGTGAAGTCCACCACTCATCCGATCTCCCCTGAGGAGGGATGGACCCTAGAGACCTGTGAACAGCCAGACAGGCAATTCTCCCATCCTGCCCCCTTCTTCCCTGGGGCATCCATCCTTGGGTGCTATCCAGGGTCCCTGGTGTCCCCAGATCCTGAGATGAAGCTTAACGTCATCACTCAAGGAGGTCAGGCCATTTCCGTCTCATTTGTTTGTTTGTTCAATACTGGATTTACAACAGTTTGGGGGATCTGCCTTTTCTTACAGGACATGGGTACTACAGAACCTTATCAGACAATATAACCTTCAACTCATATCAACTCAACACAAAAACATTTCCCAAAGGACATGCATTCTATGTGCTTTTTCTAGATGCTCTAACATCTGTCTTTGGATTAAATGACACCACCAGAGTTATGCACCTGGTCCCGTTGTTCAGCCACATGGCACCCATGGGATGCCCCTCTTTTAAGGACCCACTCTCTGGCCAACACTTTTCAATTCCCTGGGTGGAACTTGAACACGTGGGCAAGCAGGCCTGAGCACTTTATGTGGGGTGGAGCCAAGGTGGGGTTAGAGGGAGGGTGGGCTGCGGGCCTGGAGTCCCGTACATGTCAGGTGAACATTGCCCTTCTCTCCAGCACCGGTTCAGTTTCCCTAATCTTGGTGCTCTGCCATC
The DNA here is from genome assembly GCF_003369695.1 of Bos indicus x Bos taurus. Lineage (NCBI taxonomy): Eukaryota > Metazoa > Chordata > Mammalia > Artiodactyla > Bovidae > Bos > Bos indicus x Bos taurus. The sequence goes on along the minus strand of NC_040083.1, from coordinate 73,841,641 downwards.
AGCCAGCGTTGATGGCAGGATGACAGCCAGCCCAGACACGCAACATCGAGGTTCTTGGACCTAGGACTTGCCCTTGGGGCTGAGCACCAGGAATCTGTATTCCTTTGGAAGGTCTTATTTCTCTTTGGGTCACTATGTTATATGGTCTTCTGGCCATGTTTCTTTTTTCTATTTGTTGCTAGAACATTCAGCATTCCCTCACAAATTTACAAGCTCATGGCATTGTGCTGTACCAACCAAACTCAGACCTTATCTAATGTTTCCTGCTCTTAATTTCCCTTTACTCAAACACCCTGTTTATACAAGCCTGGCAGAGTGTGCGTATTTTTGTAAATCACCTCCTATCCTGTTTGGACAGGGCTGGATAGAAGAGAAAAGGAGTTCATCAACCATACAATGGGCACTGGGGAGCCCCACTCACATACCCGCTTCAGTGTTTTGCAAACCAATGAATCAGTAATACTGGTGCTAGTTAATAAGGTAACTGTGAGGACTAAGCATCCGGTAAGTGGGAGTGGGCATGGCTCACCATCCCCTCCAGATGTGTATTCTTAGCACTGCCTGCCAGGGATAAAGGAATGCCTGTTTCACATCCCTGCCTTGTGGAATCTTAGTTCCCCGAACATGAATCCAGGCCCTCCCCAGTGAGAGCAGTGTCTTAACCACTGGACTGCCAAGAAGTCCCTCCTATGAGCTCCTTGACTGAGCTTTTAATGCAGGCCCACATTATCTCAGTCTCTTATGTTCTATACCCTTTTTGGCTTAAGCATTTTCAAGGGTGAACAAGCTCTACGGATGCAGAGAGCCCAAGGGGGTCACCACACTAACCCATGTGGTCCCACCAATTTCCACTTCCCAACTTATGCTTGCAGCTAGATCCGGGAGGCTCCCTTGGCCTGTCTTAGGGTGGAGTCCATGAATTTCTGAGACTCAGGGCTCTTTTCAGAATTAAACCTCAGTGGCCTGGACAAGATTACCAGAAACACGCAGTGAAAACTCCTGAATTAGCACAGTCATCAAAACAAGGCTGAAGACATCCAGAAAGTTTCAGGGAGGGAAGTTTTAAAGGAGGCCCGGGTCAAGCAGCCTGCCTCCTTGAACATCTCAACACAAGACACACCCTGAAACAACCACATTTTGCTTTATTAGGCGTTCCATGGTAATATAACACAGAGTTCTTAAGGAATAATAAACACGAGACTTGTTTTGTTGGTTTTTTTTACCATAATTATTTTGCCATTGAGACAGTGGTTAACAAAAAAAAAAAGGTACTCTTCTGGCTACACATGTAATGAGCTTTAGCACTGAAAGTGAGTTCCTCCACTCGTGGGTCACAATCACAATTCCAAGGATTAAAAACCATCTATGATTAAATCCTACATGGTTGAGAGCATCAAGTCACTGCAGTTACTCAGTTCTGAGACACTGTCGATTTATTTTAGCATTTACACATGACATTCATTTAACAGACACACAAAGCAAGCCAACAGGAAAACATGCTTACACAGCCTGCAGAAATCTTCAGGTTTTAAGTTGTCTCAAGGAAACAATCGAAAGAACCAAGATGAGCATCATGGAAAAACAGGAAGACTCAAGTGAAGAGAAGAGAGCTGCAAGTGTTTCTTAGAATTGAAACAAAAATCTTTCTTTTTTTTTTTCCTGACTGGTTCAATTTCCCTCGCAGTGCAGGTGAGAAAAAAATAAAAAAGCAAATATATTAAGTTAACCAATGATTCTTTAAAAGTGCAATTTCCTTTTAAAATAACAAATAAACAACAACACCAACAAAAAGAAATAAACCCCAACCATAACCCCAAAGGCAAAACGTGTGTGGAGAGACAAGTGTCGTGATGGGATTAGCTATTTTTTGATGTTACGCTTTATGAAAGCAGATTTGGTTTTATAAAAGCCTGCAAACGTAACATGGCTTAGGAGGACCTGTAAACACGTTTGGAAGAAGATGCAACACAGCTCAACAAAGACAGGAACAGGCACAAGGCAGCTAGTGGAAAGGGTGTCTGAGACCAGGAGAGGGTAGGGTGTGGACACAAGGTCGCCTGTGGTCTTTAAGAGGCCACACATCAAATTTACAAGCTTTTTTCCCCACCACAACTCTGACTCACAAAACAGATTTTCCCTCTTGCAAATTAAAATGGTCTTTTTTTTTTTTTTAAACTCTTCATTGAATTTGCCACAATATTGCCTCTGTTTATGTTTTGCTTCTATGGCCCCAAGGCATGTGGGATTCCAGCTCCTTGACCAGGGATCGAACCCACACCACCCACGTTGAAAGGCAAAGTCCCCAAAACTGGACCACCAAGTAAGTTTCCTAAAATGGTCTTTAAGCCAAACTTCCCATGGACTTTCTAGAGTTTAGGAGACCTCCGTATATTGCATGGTATCTTTCTAAATAACTGGACAAGAAAAAAATTTTTTTTTCTCCAAAGTGAGAAGCCCAGTGAACTCTGGTGCCCCCAAAGATACTTAGATGGGAAACAGCAGCCCTTAGGGCCAGCCTCCATCAGCTCAGCACCTCTTAGCTGGTGGCTGGCTGGAGACTGGTTAGTTCACGAGTTACGGGGGCTCGACTGACAGATCTGATTGTGTCTTTAGCCCAGTTAGCACTGCACAGGGGAAAATCTCACAGGTCCTAGAGTCTCAGACTTCTTCAACATCTCGGCACCATTTGAGGTCTATTCTGGGCCCGCGTGTGACAGCGTAGGTAACTCGGCCCTTCCCTGCATATGGGGAGCGTCTCAAACTCAAAGGCACATCCTGGGGATGTGAGTGGGTAGCACTGGTCTTATACAGACTAGGACAGCATCTTACAATGGTTGCAGTGACAAAGCTCACATCTTTCCAGGCAGGTTCTTAGGACCACAGTACAATGGCAGACCTGGTCATTGGCAAAGATCATGGGAGGAAAACAAAAACAAAAAGAGCATGTCAGAGACAAGCGCTGGAGGAAACACAAAGAAAGAGCAGACATGTGAACGTATCCATGAATGACAAAGCGAGAGGGAGAGAGTGCGAGCGAAAGAGAGGTAAAGAGAGGAAACGGGAATCCTCAAAAGATTTCATCTGCAGCAAAAATCCAGGCCAGAAAGAAAACCTTTCCTTTATTAACAGTTGACCCAGAAGACGATGGAATGGCGGTGTGGATGCTGTGCAGCCTCTTAGGAGGGACATGGTGAGTCTGCCCACCACCCTGAATCAGCTTGATGGTTACACAATTGCATCATTAGGATGTCCAGTTCAAACCCCTTGTAGTAATAATGAATTAGGCTTTCCAATTTTGTATTAAAAAAAAAAAAATCTCCCCCCTCCCCTGCCCACCCCCACCCTAAGCCCCAGAAAGAAAACTCTGCTAAAATTTTAAAAAGAAAAACGGCAGCTCTGGGCAATTCACTTTATCTTCCCCTCCCCCGATGACCAGGAAGATGATGACAAATACAACACGGGTTGGAGATGAGAAACACCCTCACTGTGGTTTGCTTTGTTTCGCATGTCTGAGCGTTGGATGCGGTTCTGTGTACAGGCTTGGTGGACTCAAGGGTGTGATATTCCTAGATGTGTGGGGAGGTGGGTGAGCAAAATAGGTGACTCCGGGTGAGGGACGGAGTGTGGGGGCTCGAGAGGGAACCCCAGGAACTGGCTGCCCCACAGTAACTATCACAGGCTCCTAAAAAAAAAAAAAGGAAGGAAAGAAGGAAGGAAGAAAGTCTCAGAAAGTCCTCAGGTGTCCCATCCCCCGCTGACGGCAGCCCTGAACTCTAGCCCAGGCTGGTGATGTTAGCACGGCCACCAGGGGGCGCCACGATGCGCTGGGTGGTGCGGCGAGGGATGTTGTCATCAATCTGGGCACCTGGAGAGGAGAGAGAGGGTCAGAGACAGTTACCCAGACCCCTGCTTTAAACCGAAATAACATAGCTTTTTTTTAAAAATTAATTTTTGTTGAAATAGAGTTGATTTACAATGCTGTGTTTCAAGTGTACAGCACAGTGATTCAGTTAACATATATACATATATCCATTCTTTTTAAGATTCTTTTCCTATTAAGTCACTACAGAGTATTGAGTAGCGTTCCCTGTGCTATACAGTAGGTCCTTATTAGTCATCTAATTTATATACAGTATTGTGTATATGTTAATCCCAATTTTACAACTTATCCCACCCCACCTTTCCCCCTTGGTAACCATAAGCTTGTTTTCCACATCTGTGACTCTCTTTTCTGTTTTGTAACGAAACAACATAGCTTAGGAGAAAACCTGTCAGGCCCATTCATTGTCCTTCTAAAACTTCACCAAAGGGATAAGCCACAAAAAAAGGATGGGCCTCAAGTGGCCTAAGAATCACAGATGGTATAAAGTTGTCCTTGTAGAAGCTAGTTGGATCCATTGCCTAAAAGGTAAAACAATATATAAACAACACATTTCAGGCTTTTGAGCGACTCAGACTACATCCTGTCCCTATGCTCAGTAGGTCAATTAAGTGTGGCTTTTCCAAAGATACACCCTGTCCCCCTAACACTATTCATCTTCTGTGTAGTCAAAGATAGGACTCATCATACTTAATATAGAATATAGTTAACATACAGTTAATATATAGTTAATATAGCGTGCTGTGCTACGCAGTAGGACCTTGTTGCTTATCCATCCTATGTGTAATGCTTTACATCTGCTAATCCCACACTCCCAGTCCTTCCCTCCTGCTTGGCAACTGCCAGTCTGTCCTCTACGTCTGTGAGTCTGTTTAAGTTTCATACATATAGCACAGGGAATACATTCAATAGCCTATGATAAATCATAATGGAAAAGAATACATAAAAGAATGTGTATATGTATAACTGAGTCATCTTACTGTACCACAGAAATTAAACAGAAACTTGTAAATTGACTATACTTCAATATATATTTTCAGAAAAAGGAGTCATGATGGTCTTTATATTTTGGGAATTTTTTTGTTTGTTTTTGTAATAATTAAATTTATTTATGTTCCATTGAAGGATAATTGCTCTACAGTATTGTACTGGTTTCTGCCAAACATCAACACGAATCAGCCATAGGTACACTCATGTCCCCTTCCTCTTGAGCCTCCCTCCCACCTCTTTCCCCACCCCACCTGGTCTTTATGTTTGAATGGCCTGGTAAAAGACAGCACAGATAGGATCATGTAACATGAGGAACATGGATTACTTTATGGAAAAACTAATGCTCATGATTTTTAAATTCTTTGCAAATGGGTAATGTCTATATGGCACCTTTCTAAAACCCAGTATATCTGACAAAAAAAAATGTGTTTCTGATTCACTGTTTCCTTAACCCATCATAGAGATCCGGGTACATATCTGTGACTCATGGAGCTAGAAAAATAGAAGATTTCTAATCACTGGCCAAATGAAGGATTGGAAAGAAGTTCAAGAAGGGAAGCTCTAAATCTGGACTCTTTTCATCTCACCTTTCCTGACATCACATATTTTATCCAGATTAATAGCTAACAATTATCAAAGGACTCGAGTCTAAGCATTTTATATGTATATTAAATCACCTAATCTTCACAACAACCCCAAGAGATAATTACTACCGTTATACCCATTCTATGCATGAGAAGACCAAAGCACAGCTTGCATCTGGGCTGTGAAGTTAAGCCGTTTAAACTCTAGACTCCACAAGCTGAACCACTCCAATTTACTGCATTTGTGAGGGAGAGGAGAGTCTTAAAACACCACAATATCCTTTTTCACGATGGACATAATACATTGAAAAAAATGTCCTCTGATATCCTGCTCAGTGGTAAAGAACCCGCTTGACAATGCAAGAGACATGGGTTCGATCCCTGGGTCGGGAAGATCCCCCGGAGAAGGAAATGATAACCCATTTCAGTATTCTTGCTTAAAAAACCCCACGGACAGAGGAGCCTGGTGGACTACAGTCCACGGTGTCACAAAGAGTGGGACATGACTTAGTGACAAAACAAGAAAAACAGTGTCCTGGATATAGTGTAGCCATCAGAACATTATATGTGATATAGACTCATGTCAAGATTCTGAAAGCCAACCCACCATCTGCTGTGAATTACATCTCTAGTGAATTACATCTTTGGGAGAATGGGTCTATCATTCATTTCCACTTCTTCTTCTACAAGAGTGGTGCCCGCCCCACCAGCAACATGGAGCAAGGCCCTGCAGAAGCAGGCTCTGACCCAGCCATAGCCATACCGGACAAGCTGAATCCAGACTGGTGCAGGTTCCGGACAGGTGGGGCCTGCTGCTTGGCCGGAGACGTCTTAGCCGAGGAGGCCGGAGTGACCGTCTTGGGTGTCACGGACACCTCGCACACAGGTCCGTCGTACAGACCACGGGGAACCCCTCTCAGCTCCGCCAGCTGCAAAACAAAAGAACCCCTCAATGCAGGCCACATTCACAGAGGATACCTACCCGGCAACTACCTGCCTGATGGGGAAGTAACAGGTGCCAGGATGGCCCTGAGGGATTTGGGGGTGGAGGGCTCTCTACGGAGGAGTGTGGCAGGGACAGATACCAGCACGCAGCCAGCACCCCAGCTCCAGTGCAAAGCTTCCTTAACATGCGTCCCACAAAAACTGATGAGCGGCTTCCCTGGTGGCTCGGTTGGTAAAGAATCTGCCTACAATGCAGGAGACTCGGGTTCAGTCTCTGGGTCGGGAAGATCCCCTAGAGAAAGGAAGGGCTGCCCACTCCAGTATTCTTGCCTGGACAATTCCATGTACCCTGGCAGGCTACAGTTCATGTGGTCGCAAAGAGTCGGACATGACTGAGCAATTTAACACACACACACACAGGGAACTAGATCCCACAACTAAGACCAAATGAAGCCAAATAAATACATAAATATTTTTTTTAAAAAACTGATGAACAGGTCTTCCCATTTTCTCCCAAGGCACTTGAGCCTAAACTTCATAGGAATTCCCAAACATGTTGTGAAGAGGGTCTGGTCACATGTTCAACATCTGGCCCCAGAGCTTCCAATCTTACTTTAATTCCAACAGTTCCCTGTTGGAATTAATTCCATTTAATTAATTTAATTCCATTCCCTGCCTCACGGTCCTCAAGCACCAGTGCTAGAGAGTATTCACCACGTCCTAAATACACTCTACATTTTCTATGCTCATAACTTTGTCTCTACCTAATTCCCTTGTTTCCCTTCTTTGACTTATTCAACTTCTACTTAACCTTCAAGACCCAACACAAAATGCCCTCTCCCCATGTCACTTTCTCTTATAACTGCAGCAGCAGTTCCCTCCTCTGAGCCTCATCACAGCACACGCTGCAGTCTCACATCACTCTGGCTGGCTGCAGACATGCCTGACTCCTCCACTGGCATTCTGAATTCCAGGAATAAAAAGACCATGTTTCCCTTCTCCCTAAATCTTCCATACTCACCTCATTAGTTTGACTCAGAGTGCTCCGTGTTAATGGAATTGAACTTTATCCACGAGAGAAACCCCTCTTAAGATCAGAGGTACTCACCCTGCTCCTTGCCTTGATACGCTTGTAAACAAAGTCAGGGAAGGGCTTCCGGGGGATGTAGCGCCCAGAGCCTTCCGTGACATGAAGGGTACCATCCTCCAGGACAATCTTCCCCTGGCTGATGACCACCAGTGGGGAGCCACGGCACTCCATGCCTTCGAAGATGTTGTACTCAAGAGACTAAAAGGGAGGGAACATAGTAAACGTCAGAATTCGCCCTCCATCCTGGCAAAATCTCATCAATCTGGCAGTACCCACTGCTCAGCCATCACTCGGAAGAAAGAAAAGCCCAGAGATGGGGTCCCTCTCCTGACTGACCACTCACCAGGACTTCATCACTAGATCTAAATTCTGTCTGAGTTTCAGCACACACATTTTTGAGGGGCAAAAGTCACGGAAGAGAAAATTTATATAGAAAAGCAGAGGGGTTTGTAAATGCCACACGAATATAAGAAAATGATTCCTCATATAAGCGGTGACTTTGCTCTCACTAACTCAGGCTCCAATCAGGTTAAAACCCCAAGAAGCCTTCTCTGACCAAGTTCTAAATTTAATCTTGAAATGAGCCATCCACGAGTCGGTTTTCCCACTGGTTCACTTGGTTTTCCAATCAGTTAGCGATGTGGTTAAACTGAAGTTGCTAAATGAAAGGACTGTGGTAACTCCAGAGACATGCCATCGATAAAATGCTTGAGGTTTAATTTCCCAACAATGCAGCCATCCTTTTGGTTCCAAGCCTTTCATGGTGAAAGGGAGATGTATGTGTGTGCCCTCTTGAAAAATATCTGGGGTCTCTGTCTGAGTGAGTTCGTTGCTGCGATAACAGTAAAAGTTTCACGTGTCACAGCCCTACCCCACAGCCTCAGCTCACCCACTGCTCCTTCTCCAGATTCCAGACGCCTGTCCTGCTCACAGGTACAGCTGCCTGGACCTGGAGAATTAACAGGCAGCTCCAGGGCAACCCACTCGAGTACTCTTGCCTGGGAAATCCGATGGACAGAGGAGCCTGGCAGGCTACAATCTATGGGGTTGCAAAGAGTAGGACACGACTGAGCAACTAACAACAGTTTCCATCTGTAACAAGCAGCTGGGCTTCTGGGGAGATTCGGACCAGGTTAACAGCACTGAAGAGTTAGTCTGTGAATAGAGCTGATGCACTGCCATTCAGGGCAACATCGCCTGCTTAGTGCAGGGGCTGGTGAGCATGGAGAAGCCCCAGGTTGGCTCATCAGCTCACACTGGACCCGTGGGGTTGACTGAAAACAGCAACAAAACAGCCCTGCTCTGAGACTCAAAGGAGTAACGTGAAAGCTCCTGGAGGAATAAGAGGAAGAGGGGAAAGGAAGGCGACTCTGCACATGGATTCCCAGGACCACAGTGTGTGCCCCCCAGCCCTTCATCGGTTCTAAGACACTGGTCCCTGAAATGAGCCTGTCTCTCACAGCACATGGAGCTGCCCAGTCAATGTCAGCCTAGGCGAAGCTGAGCCCTTCCAGGGGACTGGAGTCAGCTTTTCCCACTGGCCTGGGGGGTTCCCAAACCTGTAAAATGTAACAGGAAAATCTCACCCTCAGCTTTTTTCTGGACCACTGCTCGACACAGCTTGCATAAGCTCCAGCTTTCAGTTCAGATTCTCCAAGAAGCCAGTTTTGCCCTCTCTGAACCAAAAGCCAGTATCAAGAAAGGAAAGATTCTTTGCCATCCCTTCTGTACCTGGCAGATCCAGCTCTCATGTATCCCGTGCTCAGTACAAGCTGGCCCTTGGCAACATAGCATTTAATTTTAGAGCAGTATCCTATTAGACTCCTCCTTCTGGACATGTTTTCTTTCATAGCAGTACCTAAACAGAGTATCTTAAAATTGGTGGCACCTTAAATCTGTTTGAAATCTAGGAGTTATACAACTCCAAGCTTTAATCTTGCCTTAGACCTTCAGTTTCTTCACCTGCCTCCTTCGCAAGGTTCATGTAGAGAAGCATCATATGGGAAAGAATTCTGTCTGCTCTGAAAGGACCTTCCAGAGGGTTATCCTTGAAGGGCTGAATCAAGTCCCAGCTCTTTCATGTCCCGCCCCCACCCCGTTAACTGTCTACACTCTGACAAGCTCCTCTCATGCCCTCCTGTAGTCACAGAGACAACCCTGGCCATGGTGCCATCAGCCCCGGGGTCCACATCCCAGGTCTGCCATTTGCCAGCTGTAGGACTTTGGACAAATCCCTCACACCTCTCTGAGACTCAGCTGCCTCATCTCTAAGGGGACACAGCCCACTTTACAGGAATGATGCTAGGATCACAAGAAATAAAACAAAAGCATCTATCCCACTGCTCAGCATTATGTGGGCATTTAGAAAACCCCTCATTCACCGTCTGGTTCTTTATTGCACTTTCCCAACAAGACTGCAAGCGGCAAAGACATCCTGAGATGCATATGTTGAGTTTAGTTGCCTAACAATGACTGGTATCAGGGGACTTCACTGGTGGTCCAGCGGTTGGGACTTCGCCTTCCAATGCAGCGGGGGTGAGGGTTCAATCCCTGGATTGGAAAGCTAAGATCCCATATGCCTCGTGGCCAAAAAACAAAACATGAAACAGAAATGATATTGTAACATTCAATAAAGACTTTAAAAATGGTTGAGATGGATCTCACCACCAAGGAGATCTATGGGTCACCTCCCATTTTTAAAAAATGTGGAAGAAGAAGTCCTATGGCTCTACGTGACTTAAAATTAACAAGTTCAATGGTCAGTCACAACTTGGGGTGTTCAGAGCCTATACTCTGTCAAGGGCTTCCCTGGTGGCTCAGTTGGTAAAAATTTGCCTGCAATGCTGGAGACCCAGGTTCAATCCGTGGGTCAGAAAGGTCCCCTGGAGAAGGGAATGGCTGCCCACTCCAGTATTCTTGACTGGAGAATCCGATGGACAGAGGAACCTTGTGGGCTACAGTCCATGCGTTGCAAAGAGTAGGCCACGACTTGAGCGACTAACACACACACATACTCTGTCAAACAGTGAGGCACTGAGACCTCATCACTTACCAGGTATAGACCCTTATAACTTCCACCCACATGTGCTTCCTAAAATGACTCATCTGGCTGGATGCTGGGCAGATCCAAGCAGAGGCTTAGTAGCAACAGGGCTGTCAACAAGAGTTAGCTAAATACTTCAATTAAAGCTAATTAGCCCCGTGGTAGGAAATACTGTATTACACGGGGAAAGCCTCCTGCTAGTGTTCTCCTAGATAATTAGTGTTGCACAAACATGCTCTTTCAAAGAGGTTTGGATGGGCGAGAGGCACTGTTAGAAGTCATGATCTCCAGGACTGCCTGGAGGTAAAGGCAGGGAGGGCACTGCTGTTGAATGTCTGGAGGGCAGAATCTGTCTTCTTGAATCATCACTCTTCTACATCCTCTCTTCTGCCGGGTTAAGAGCTTCCCATGCAGGCGCTCTAGTTAGGTCATCTGCAGCTTACACGGTGAGTCCAGTCTGCTCTTTCCATTACCTCTGGGAAGGGGACTCTGTAAGGGAGAAACATTTTTCTCCCTCTGACCCTGACCAAGAGGCTGCGCACACAGTCTGGCAGGGAGAAGCCCTGGACAATTTTGGGTTCTAATTCTAGCTCCACCGCAAAATAGCTATGTAACGTTAGACTGGTCACTTAAGCTCTCTAAGCCTCCGTTTTATTTATCTTCCCGATTGAGATAATAATACCATCCCTTTATTGAGAAGGCCAAATGAAAGGGTAAACGGAGCTGTGATGCTGAAGGCATAAGAGGAGGTAGGTTCACAAGGCAGGACCCTAGGTGGTGGCTGTCGCTGTTGTTCAGTGGCTCAGTCGTGTCCGACTCTTTGCGACCTCATGGGCTGCAGCACGCCAGGCTTTCCTGTCCTTCACTATCTCCCAGAGTTTGCTCAAAATCATGTCCAGTGAGTCAGTGATGCTATCTGTCTCATCCTCTGCTGCCCCCTTCTCCTTTTGGACCCTAGGACCCCTGCCCATAAAAAAGCCAATGATGGGCCCCCGGGAGGTCGTGGCCTAAGTCACCAGTAGGGGGCGCTGTCAGGCTCTGCTGTGGAGCTAAGCCAGCCAGTGCGGAAGAAGGGAAAATCCACCATTAATACTGAGAGCTGAGCAGACTTCCTTAAAGGCACCCATCCACCCAGCATCCACGGGTGCCTGTGCAGCCCAAGCCCCTCTGCACACATAGGAAAGAGGATTAGGATTTAGCTAAGAGTCCAGTGGTGTCCTGGAGAAATGACAGAAGCCCACCAAGCTGGCCCTTGGAGGAGGCGCCCATACTTGCTGGACCAGGACACCTGGAGTGAGCAACCTAGAGTCAGATTCCTCACTGAGCCAGCTTTCAGTTTAGAAGTTTATCTCAAAAAGCCTCTTCATTCACCAAGAATTCACTTCAAGAGTCAAACAGGGGAATTCCCTGGTGGTCCAGGACTCACTGCTGGTTAGGACTCACTGCTGAGGATCTGGCATTTAATCAGGGAATGAAGATCCTATAAGCTGTGATGCTCGGCCAAAGAAAATCATGGAGGTTTCTGACATGAAAAACTCTGTCCTATACCTGTTTCTTTTCCGAAGTTTTCCCTTTTGCCATTTCTATATTATACAGACACACACACAATTTTTTTTATGAAGAACCAATGGTATCTACATCTCCATCTAATGCCTGCTGACTTCACAGTATCCAGGACACTCAGGGGCCTCGTCAAAACCCCTCTTCTAAGCCAACAAGCCCAAGACATGACATGAAGTCACCTCCCCAGGATCCTATTACCAAGGCAGGGCACCCCCAAGCTCTGCCATCTAGACCAAGAGACAAGAGATACCCCAAAACTACAGATCCTAAAATCCTGATCAGAGCACCTTCCAGGGTATTTCTTCTATTTCTTCCAAATCAATTCATGCCTTTAGGACATAAGAGCATCTGCCTTTTAGGCTTCTGTATGGCCACACTGACAATGAGAAAGCAGTGGCCTCAAAAATTGAAAGTGCCCAGTGGGCATCTCAGGAGTGGACATTTGAATGTTTTATTCGAATCCCTTGCACCAGGGGATGTCAGGAGAGATGCTGCACTGAACTATTAAAATGGAATGCTCCCTGACTTCTAGCAGTTTCTGAGGTCCAGGCATGATGCTAGAGGCTCTGAAGGTCCAGAGATATAGACTTTCTAGCCATAGACAGGCCACTGTACTCCAAAGTGATGATAAGATTAACGGTCATGTTGACCTCACTAAAGAGAAGGGAAGAGCTATTTTTTTCTCAGCAAATTGCAAGTTATAACATATCCTGGGGAAAAGTTCCTTCCGATCACAGCGAGTTCTTTTCATAAATCCCGGGGACTGTCCCTGCCTCTGTCCTTCTCTGAGACTGTTACTGGTCTGGATGGGGTCCACGCCGTGAACCGGGCTTACGCTGTTGTGGGTCTTGGCAGAGATGGTCTTCACGCTGTCGGGGTCCCAGATGACCAAGTCAGCATCAGACCCCACAGCAATGCGGCCCTTCCGGGGGTACAGGTTGAAGACTTTGGCAGCATTGGTGCTGGTCACGGCCACAAACTGGTTCTCGTCCATCTTCCCAGTGACCTGAGGAGGACAACACACACACGCGTGTAAGAAAAACAAGTTAAAGAGTTTAAGGGTGGTACACTACTTAGCAATAAAAAGAGACACTTTGGATATTAAGGGCATTACGCTGAGTGGGAAAAAAACAATCTCCAGGGACTTCCATGGTCGTCTAGTGGTTGGAACGTTGCACTTTCACTGTAGAGGGCATGGGTTCGATCCCTGGTCAGAGAACTAAGATCCTACATGCCCTGACATGGCCAAAAAAAAAACAGTCTCCAAAGGTCACATACTGTATGACTTCATTTACAGAGTATTCTCAAAATAACCAGGTTAAGAGATGGACACACCAGGGGTGAGACGGAGATTCCTCGCAGGTTAGGGGTGGGTGCAACTATAAAGGGGCAGTAGCATGGGGGTCTCTGTGATGACGGAGGACACCTCTATTTGATTGCACTGATGGTTACATGAATCTACATATGACAACATGACCCAGAACTAGACGCATGCACCACACCACTGTCGTTCCCCAGGTCTGGAAACCACACTCCAAATATACATGAGACGTAACTATTAGCAGGTGAAGGCTACACAGGACCTTTCTGTCCATCCTGTCTTTGCATAACCCTCTGAAAGTATAATTATTTCAAAGTAAGAAGTATTTTTTTTTAAAAGCTGAAGGGGCCTCAAGGCCTCTTTAGGAAACACGATTTGATGTGAATGGTTGTTCTTTTCCAAAGATACAGGCCCAGACCTCAGCTCCTAGTCCAGCCAACCTAGAAGTCTCAGCGCCCCATCCTTGCAGCAAACTCTGGATGTCCATCACACTCCCCACACGTCCTTCCCCCCACTTTCTCATCTATACATGTGTACTTCGTGTCCCTTTAAATGTGGGATTTGAAGAGATGAATGCACTCTCTGTTAGAAAATCCACTCTAAATCAATAGCAACATGGGCAAAGGAAATGAGCAGGTTGTAAGGGAAAAAAAAATAAAAATGGCTGAAAGCATATGAAAGAAATATACATTTTAATCAGTAACTGAAGAGATTCAATGTAAAACAATGAGATGAAATTCACAATAAAATTGGTGATGCTTTGGGTTTTTTGATGATAACCCTGATCTGGACCTGGTAGGAGGAACTAGGTGACGCCATCTACTGCTGGCAGCACACAAATTTGGTGTGATCTTTCTGGAAGGAACTCTGACAAGAGATATCAAAAGCCTTAAAAATATGCACACCCTTTGACTCAAAAATACCACTTGTAGAAGCTTCTCCTATAAGCATCACTAAAGATGTGTCCAAGGATGTATCTACAAGGGTGTTCAACCCAGAAGTAAAATCAGAAATAACCTAAATGGTCAACCAAAGAATTATAAATGAATTATAATTCAGCATCAAGATGGAAGAGTTAGCTATTGAAAACCAAGTTTTCAAAATTTTTATACTATGTTAATTGTAAAAGATAGGCTACAAAATAGTTTATATGATGCCTGTGTTAACACATTCAGTCATACACACATCATTTACGCACATGTGCACTCTCTCACTAGCAAAAAATCAAAGGCATTCATCAAAATGTTCAGTGTAGTTGGATCTGAAACATGATGTCATGAGTGAGTTTTACTTACTTCTTTATTCTTTTTGCAATAAGGGTATATATAGTTTATATAACTGAAAAAATTCCATAAGAAACAGAAAACCTAAAGTTGTTACATTTTAAGACATTAAAAATAAAAAGCCCCAAAGATTCCTCAAAGTCAGCGTATGTTCAAAGCAGACCTGTCAAATCCTGTAGTGAGGACAAATGTTAAATCCAGAGAGTCCAAAAGACCATTTTAAGGAAACTGAGTCTATTTCCAAGAGCAGGAGATTACATCACCAGGGTGTGAAGAAAGCTTTCTCTTGATTGATGACAAGAGTCATATTTTAAAGACTGTCGTGTTTTTTTTTCCCCCCCAGTCTCTCCTGGTCCACAGATAATAACAGTGACAAATACATATGGGTATTTAAAAAGAAGTAACCTATGGGGAGTGGTCTTAGACTTCCAAACCTAATGTTATCACAGAAATACTGGTTTCTAGAATTTTCTCAACTGCCATTTCAAGGCTCGCATGAG
Source organism: Bos indicus x Bos taurus (assembly GCF_003369695.1). Classification (NCBI taxonomy): domain Eukaryota; kingdom Metazoa; phylum Chordata; class Mammalia; order Artiodactyla; family Bovidae; genus Bos; species Bos indicus x Bos taurus. The sequence continues at coordinate 73,826,442 of NC_040083.1, read as the reverse complement.
ACCCAGGGCCCTCGGATGGGGAGGCAGGAGAAAGCCGAGCCCTGCCCACTGCTCAGAGACCACGCAGTGAGACCACCACTCCTTACCACAGCGTTATCCTACCGCTCAGAGACCACCACCACGAGACCACCGCCCCTTACCACAGCCTTATCCTACCGCTCAGAGACCACCACCACGAGACCACCGCCCCTTACCACAGCCTTATCCTACCGCTCAGAGACCACCACCACGAGACCACCGCCCCTTACCACAGCCTTATCCCAGATGACAGACATCCGCTCCTCCGTGCCGTTGGTGCCCTCAGGGATCAGGGTGAAGTTGTCTTTTCCAACGGCCTTCTGGGCCGTGTTGAAGGTACAGTGAGCACTGCCGGTCACCTGGAGATCTCCACTACAAGGAACACACAGCACTGGCTTTTACTGATCTTTACCTCAGATCATCCTTGAATGTACTTTTTTTATGTGTCTGGCCACTGAAGGTTTTTAAAACAGTCATCCTCCCGCCAGGAGACAGGAAATTCAGGAAGATATGGCCTGACACTAAAGCTTCATTAAATGCTGTGTCTCTAAGTCTCTTTCATGAGGTGTCTTATGAGTGACACTACACACCGTGAAACCCTTTGCTACCTCACTTATCCCCTTTGGTTCACTTTCAAAACGGCCCTGGTTTTTAACCCAGAACCCCCCTCAAAGTATCAAGATGCTAACCTCCTGCTCCCACCCAGCAATCCGAGTTTGGAGGACAAGGTTTCTGTTGGCAAGCTGGCTTCTGCCAGCCATATTGGAACCCACCGGGTCAGCCTGGTCCAAGGAAAGACCAAGAACAGGAGATGGGAACAAGTCGCTGACACTCACCACGACAGCAAGGAGTTCAGAAAGTCTGGAGTGGTTGGGTCGGGGCTCAGGGGCGGGGAGGTGACGAAAGCAGCAGCCTTGGCCCAGTTCTTGCTCCAGTAGTGAGAGCCGTCGGTCCCCAAGCTGGCGGTGATGGGCTCGCCGTACACCACGGTTCCTGACAAAGAGAAGGCAGAGCTGAGCCCGACACAGAGAGGGAGGGAGGGAGCCACCACCGCCGGGAGTCACCGCATCCATGGCAGCACACCACAGGTTCAGCACCCCTTAGGAGGAGCCAGCCTGTCTCCGAGCTGAGGAAACTGGTGTCTGTGCAAGTCAAATACCCCAGCCCTCCAGTCACCAATAAGTGCTCCTTAAGATTTCACCTTTGACCCCTGCTCTTCTTTTCTTTTTAAAAAATTTTTATTTTATATTGGAATATAATTGATTTACAATGTGTTAGTTTCAGGTGTACAGCAAACTGATTCAGTTATACGTATACACGTATCTATTTTTTTGATGGCACTAGCGGTAAAAAACCCGCCTGCCAATGAAGGAGACATAAGAGACACAGGTTCGATCCCTGGGTCGGGAAGATCTCCTGGAGGAGGACACAGCAACCCACTCCAGTATTCTTGCCTGGAAAATCCCATGGACAGAGGATCCCTGCGGGCTACAGTCCAAAAGGTCGAAAAGGGTCGGACACGACTAAAGAAACTGGGCGCGCACACACACACACATTCTTTTTCAAGTCCTGTTCCCATATAGGTCACTACAGATACAGCTCCCTGTGCTGCACAGTAGGTCCTTGCTGATTATCTATTTTATATATAGTAATGTGCATGTGTTAATCCCTGGCTTCCCTTGTGGCTCAGATAGTAAAGAATCTGCTTGCAATGCAAGAGACTCATGTTCGATCCTTAGCTTGAGAAAATCCACTGGAGAAGGAAATCGCAACCCACTCCAGTATTCTTGCCTAGAGAATTCCATGGACAGAGGAGACTGGTGGGCCACAGTCCATGAGGTGGCAGAGTAGTAGGACATGACTGAGTGAATAACACTTTCATTTCACTTTATATGTTAATCCCAGCCTCCTAAGTGATTGCTTCCCCAGACCACTGCTCTACTAATTCAACCCACTCTCCCTCGGAGGACCCAAACATTCTACCTCCTATTCTGTTGATTCCCAAATCTGTTAACAATCTCCAGCTCAGACTGCATTCAAGCTCCCAATCCCAAGCACCACCTACACTCTTATTTTGGGGTGATCCAGGGTACCTCACATTTGACCTCACTGCTCACCAAACACACCCCCTGGCCTGCTCTCCCAACACCTCCCAGTCTTTTTCTCAGTGTCCAGCTATGATTAATAGGCTGAGACAGGAAATAGATGTGACATCAGTTGGATGAAGTATTTGAGAGCAAGTATACAGCCCTCCACATCTGCCCAGATCGCTGAGTCACCATTCTGAGGGCCCCCAGATTCATAGCAGACTTTGTCAGAAGGAGAAGTAAAGGACTTTGCACAGTTATATTACTGAGATTTCAAGGTTTGCAGAAGTCTAGCCCAACTCAACATACTGTCAGGAAAGAATGCTGATTTCCTGGCACTCAACTCATGTCCTCTTCCCTATCCACTCATGGCCAAGCCAGGAAGCTGGACTCATTTATGGCCATCGAAAGCCAATACTGTAATGCCTTACATGCATCCTTTCCTTTCCACTCTGCACGGTGGTGGTTTAGTTGCTAAGTCGTGTCAACTCTTACGACCCCATGGACTGTAGCCCGCCAGGCTCCTCTGTCCATGGGCTTCTCCAGGCAAGAATACTGGAGTGGGTTGCCATTTCCTTCTCCAGGGGATCTTCTTGACCCAGTGATCAAACCCGTGTCTCCTGCATTGCAGGCAGATTATTTACCGACTAGCTACAAGGGACCTACTCTGCATACCTCCCCTTAAATCAGGCCTTCATCATTTCTCCCTGGCTCACTCCAGTAGAGGGCTTCCCAGGTGGCACTAGCAGTAAAGAAACTGCTGTCAATGCAGGAGACAAAAAAGATGCAGGTTCGATCCTTGGGTCGGGAAGATCCCCTGGAGGAGGACATGGCAACCCACTCCAGTATCTGCCTGGAGAATCCCATGGACAGAAGAGCCTGGTGGGCTACAGTCCATGGGGTCACAGAGTCAGACATGACTGAAGCGATTTAGCATGCAGCACGGACCTTCCAATAGAACCTCCCAGTCAGAGTTCAGATTGACTTTTGCTTTCCCCACCTCTTTCCCTGCCTCTGCATCCATTCTCCATGGCACTTCCAATTTTCATGGGCCATTCTCTACATAAAGACCTCTGAAGGGATCCTTCTGCCTTCAAGGATAGAAATGAACTTCTCACTGAAGCATCTCATGCCTTCCTTACCCAGCCTTACACCAAAGCTGGTCTCTCTTTTAACACTATTTTAACACTCCGAAAACCCAATCCCATCCTCCACTTCAATAATCCAATAAGCACTCAGTTTAAATTTTTTTTTTATTTTTCACACAAATATCATACAATATCACTCATATGTGGAATCTAATGTTTTAAAAATGACACAAATGAAGCTGTTTACAAAACAGACTCACAGATCTCAAAAACAAGCCTATGGTTACCAAAGCGGAAACATGTAGAGGGGAGAGGGATAAATTGGGAGATTGGGACTAACATGCACACTCTACTACATATAAAATAGATAACCACCAAGAACCTACTATATATCATAGGGAACTCTACTCAATATTCTATAATAACCTAAATGGGAAAAGAATCTGAAAATGAATGAATGTGTATGTTTATCTGAATCACTCTGCTGTACACCTGAAACTAACCCAACACAGTACACCAATACATTTTTTTAAATAATAGATTTTTTTACTTTTCTACTTGAAGGAGATACCCTGAGGAAAATGACTCTGCACTCAATAACTGTGTGCTGAACTGATTGAAGGGTGTGATATTTTATTAAGTCAAGGGATCCAAGCTGGAATTTGATCTCAGACCAGCCCCACCACCACCAGGAATTCACCTCTTCCATCTCCTCCCACCGTAGGGCTCCTGCACCCCCACAGCGGTCCTGCCAACTCGGCCCTTTTCTCCAAACCCAGGGCCCTCAAGGCCAAACACTTCTCAGTCTGGAATGTGTCTCCTTTCCTCTGCTCAGCCTTTTCCAAGGCCTTATCTCTTGATAACGCAGCACAACACCCACTCCGGGACAGTGGCTGCCTTGCGAGCTGGCTCTGGGAGCTGCCCCCATCCCTCCCACCCCCTACCCCAGATTCAGGAATCTCACAAAGAACACTCTGTTCCTCTGGGGAGTGTTAGAGGCCTGGCAGGCAGCTCACTTGAGGAAGTCAGTGACAATCCCCAAGCAGGAAGGAGGGCCCCAGAACGTGGGGACAGCCTCACCCTAAAGGAAGCCCCCAGGAAGAGGGGGGCCAATGCTCAAAATCACCTGGAAGGTCCCCAGCATTCCTGACCTACTCAGAGCTTCGCAGGCAGGCAGGATGAAGTCCAAGGAGCTGCTGGGCAGGTGCACAGCCTGTTTCAGCTCATCCCAGAGCAGAAAAACCTGCATCTCGAGAAGGCCCTGGCTGCCCTAAGGCACATGTGTGAAATGCAAGTGCCAGGCAGGCCCCCACGGCCCCACAGGCCACGGTTTGTGGCTCAAGGATTAGCAGAAGTGGCTGAGCTGAGGGTGGCCCTTCCGACCCACACAGGTCTAGAGATTCCACTGGCTCTTGTTGCTGTTCAGTTGGTCAGTCCTGTCTGATCCCTTGTGATCCCATGAACTGAAGCACACCAGGCTCCTCTGTCCTTCACTATCTCCCAGAGTTTGCTCAAATTCATGTCCATTGAGTTGGTGATGCTATCTAACCATCTCTTCCTCTGTTACCCACTTCTCTTATCTGAGCATAAAGGTGAGGTCTGGGTGAGACCCTAGGAAAACAGAAGATCTGTAACCTTACAGGTTTCTGAGGACTTCCCTGGCAGTCCAGTGGCTAAGACTCTGTGCTTCCCATGCAGGGGGCCTGGGTTCAATCCCTGGTCAGGGAATTAGATCCCTCATGCTGCAACTAAGAGCTTGCATGCCCCAACTAAAAAAATCCCACATGCCACAATTTTAATTAATTTTAAAAATTCAGTTAAGATTAAAAATTTTTAATTAATTTTAAAATTTAAATGTTTGACTAATTTAAAATTAAATTAAAATTAAATTTTTTAATTAATTTTAAAAAGAAAAAAAGGTTTCCTGGCTTCGTCAATCTGAAACTAATCAAGAGACAGAAATGCCTGGAGAAAAAGAGAGCTGCCGGTCTTTGGAAATCCTTGGCCGAGCGTCAGCGGTTTCCTGATCTTCCCGTAACTCACTATTGTTCGTCCTCTCCTTGATCTGCACTTCAGTCCTGTCTTTGGAAACCTGAGGACCAGGAGGGGCCGGTTCCCGGGATGCATCCTTGCAAGTGTGAGCGCCCTTGATCTCAGCCTTCATCTCACTCCACAAAACACAACTCAGGTGTGGATGGGGGAGCTGGGGAAGGAGCTGAGGCCCATCCTGTCTATGCACAGGCCACACAGCTCGACACAAGGGAAGGAACTCGGCCTTCAGCTTCTACAAAACCCAGAACTGGGTCAGAGTTTCAAGGCCATGGCTGACCAGATCTGCCTCCTTAGCCCGAGGCTGAGCCAGGACTCTTGGGCCAGGGCCAAATGAAGATGGGGGACTTAGAGAAAGAGGAAGGCATCTTTGCAGCTCATTCCTGCTTTGCCCTGTTGAGGGATTCAGAAGTCCTTGTTGCTTTTGGGTTTTCTCCTCTTTAGCCCCCAAAGACAGGGCAGGAGTTACATCACCCCAGAGGAGGCCTCTACCTCTGCCCATTTTATGAACACTGTACCTGAGACAACCACAGATGGACTTCCGGACCCCAGCCAGGCCACAGACACCACTGCAATGCATGCTGGAAATAATTACCACTAATAATAATAAACCACAAACTAGGCTTCACTGGCCTTTCTACATGCCTCCAAACACACTGCTGATGTTTTCTTGGCGGCAAGTTAGACCTTCATGCTTTCCTTCTCCGGGGAAAATCTAAACTGAAAGAGATGACCCCGGGCCAGCCTTTGGCAGGCTCCCTAGGATAGCCGGGAACAGGAGGGCTGGGGTGCTGTTTATTCACAACCGCCTGAGCGCATTCATGGAGAATAAAGGCAGGCTGGGGGTCAGAGATGTTTGACAGCTCCCGCCCAGAGAGTTAGTCATTTCCCATGAACAAGAAGCAGGAGAACAAATCCAGAAAGAAACAATGGGAAAACGTATATGTGTGTGTATTTCAAAACACAGCCTTAAAAGCACAGTGAAAAACTGTATAAACACTGGGAATTCCCTAGCGGTCCAGTGATGAGGGCTCCGCTGTTCCACTGCAGGAGACACAGGTTCCATCACTGGTCAGATAACTAAGACCCCTCAAGCCACGCAGCACGGCCAAAACCAAACAAAAAAACCCAAAATACAAAAAAAAAAACCCTACCCAAACATATACAAGCTCCGGGAATTGGTGATGGACAGGGAAGCCTGGCATGCTCCAGTCCATGGGGTCGCAAAGAGTTGGACACGACTGTGCGGCTGAACTGAAGTGAAACATATACACACACACCCTCTCTCTCTTCTCAGAGACCCCAGGCCAGAACTCAACACCCCAGCCCCTGTCCATGGATAACCCTGTCAGATTTTGGTACCGAGAATAATTCTAAAGGAACAGAATCTTAGAAGTTTTCTGGATGGGTCCTGGGGTTTCTGGAATTGGTTCTCTGATCTGATTTAAGGTACTAATGACTCAGCAGTTATAAGAGAGCGCTGGCAGTGCACGGGATGAGGAGGCAAAAGAAATGCACAAAATACCACATCAAGTGCTTAAAAGAGGCAAAGTTCTGGGTGACTGTATTTGATACCTTAGAATGTTTTTGTCAACCTGAGTATAACAGTATTAGCTGGTTGTTCCTAATTATACTGGACAAAGTGAGGAAAGACAAGGATGACTAAGGGATTCAAATTCCCAGCTCAAGGGTCCCATAAATGAACCAAAAGTTTCTACATCTACCCCAAAAGAGATCCTCATGTTCAGCAGCCTCAAAGCCAAACCGACTGAAAACTGAACCCAGGGTCTCACCCTGCAAGTGGCTGAACTGAATTCCCAATTTGTAAGCATCTGCTACTGAGATGAGGGGATTGATGGGGGAGGAATTCTGCCTCCAGATGACTTCCCATTGCAACATCAATGCTTTCCTGAATCTCCAACCAACCAGCCTACCTGCACACTTGCTTGCCAGTGCCCACAATGCATGAACCAATTCTTTAAAATCTGTGTATGTGTGTGTGTGAGAGAGAGAGAGACAGGGAGAGGGAGAGACAGAGAGAGGGAAAGATTGGTTCTGTTTCTCCAGAGCCCTGCCTAACACCAATTTTGGTGAGATTCATTCACAGCCCAACCAATGGGGCACTCTCTGGGCTCAAGATTACTAGGCTGTACATTAACTTAACACAAAGGATTCATCCCCAAGTTGGGGTGGAACTCGCAGAGCCCTTGACCATGTGCTTCTCATTACACCCCCTCCATTCCTACTGAACCTCAGGGCACAGGAAGTCTTGTCTCAAGTTTGGGTTGTGAACATTTCTACATCTGGGTTTGGGGGTAGGGGAGGGATGTGGCTCAGATGAGGTCAGTGGGCACTGCCCATGTGCCACCACTCACACACAGAAGGCATCGGCACCATGCTCAAGTCCACACGTGGATAAAATGCAGTCGGAGGGAGCCTATTCAAGAGAAATCCCTACAATGGATTCTTCATGAAAAGAGAACAGGTCCAGAGTCTAGATCTAAGGGTTCTATTTCCTAGAGGCTGGATGATCTGGGGCAAAACAGTCCATTTTCACATTTCAGTGTCCCTTCTGTGACGTCAGCCTTTGAAACTGACCAGGGTCTAAGTTCTTTGGAAGGGTGAAAACTGCCCCAGGTATTCTGGTGCTGGCTGTGTCTTCCTTCATTTCCTTGTTTGCAGACTGAGGTCGGTGAGATGCTGTCCTGCTGAATGACACAGGATGAAGGAGGCAACATGGGTGACACTGGCTCTGTGGCCAGTCAAGCAGCCCCTGAAAACAGTCCTCAGTTGGGCTCCATCTTGGGCTTCCCTGGTGGCTCAGACGGTAAAGAACCCACTTGCAATGCAGGAGACCCAGGATCAATCCCTGGGTTGGGAAGACCCCCTGAAGGAGGGCATGGCAACCCACTCCAATATTCTTGCCTGGAGAATCCCAAGGACAGAGGAGCCTGGCGAGCTACACTCCATGGGGTTGCAAAGAGTCAGACACGACTGAGCAACTAACACATGCTCACTCTTCAATCATCATAGTATTAGGTACAGTTATTATATAATCCTTGTGTGCACCATCTCATTTAAGCATCATCCTCCCCATTTAGATCGGAAAATGGGACCAAAAGATGGTAAGTTATCTGCCCAGCATCACAAGCTAATGCCTAGTGGGGCTGGGAGTTGTTTCAGGACAGGATGCTGATCCCAGAGCACTAGCATTCAATACAGCTTTATATTGATTTTCTTCTTGGTCACTGGGGAATCCTGGCTTCCACATTCTCCATGACTTTGCCGAGTGTCAGACTCCAGTTTCTACCCAGTCTGTTAAGGAACCAAACACCAACAGATACCGAGGAGATAGCCACAGCATATCCCATATTAAAATAATCTCAAAACATGAAGGTGAGTCAGACATTAGTGGGGACCTTCATGGCCTGAGGTCAGATGCAGATGATCAAAGCCCAATTCCACATTTCAGCAGCTCTGAGCTCCAGTTTACTCAGCTGCAGAGTAAAGCAAGTATAAAAATTCTTGCCCCAGCGCCTCCCAAAGTAATTATGAAGTTCCCACAAGATGGAAAGAGCCTACAAGCAGGCTAGGATTTCTCCTTCTTGCTAATTAACACCAGGATGCACCAGAAATTCCTTTCTGGCAGCTCAAGTTCATCTAAAGCAAAGGCTTTCAAGGTCTACAGGGCAAGAGCTGTTGAATGCAAGAGCCACTCTGGGAACCACAAGCAAGCACAGTTGGACTCACCCTGAAGGTTCTGAATGAAGAGACTGAAGTCCCTTCTTGGTGCTCAGACCCCAACACCCAAGCAGGTTCTAGATCATAAGGAAAACACGGGGATATCCTGGGGCGCTGAGTCGCAGAGTATCAGAGGGGGCCTGGACTCTAATAACACACTCCAGCTTCAAATAGAAGAGCTGAGACACAGAAAGGAGGAGCCGCAGCACTGCTGGTAGGGCGGGCCCCGAGCCCAGAGCTCTGCAGCCCCACAGCAGGACCAGGGCCACCTGCCCCAGACTGAGACTCTTCCATCTTACAATTCTGATAAGTGAAAGTTGGAATTGGAAAACACGGCTGTAGTGTTTAATTCTGCTAAATTGAATGCTTAATTATATTGAAACTATATTAAAATTTTTGCTTAACTTTCTGTTTCTTCTTTTCATTTGGGTATGGTATGGTTACTAACAAGCTGTGCCCAGCTTCCCCTTTTCAGACACAGTGCCAGCTGTCTCCCCTCTACATGGAAGCAGCAATACTACGATTAGCGCTAGGTGCTGAGGCTGAATCCCACATTGCAGATGTGTGCCTGGGTGACAAAGGGCCCAGATGAGGGAGGGTCACCAGCAGTAATCATCCACGTCTTCTAGAAACACAATTCAAAGCCGATTCTAAGTAAGTGAATAGTGGTGATGATGGTTTAATCACTAAGTCGTGTCTGATTCTTTCTAACCCCAGGGACTGTAGCCCACCAGGTTCCTCTGTCCATGGGATTTCTCAGGCAAGAATACTGGAGTGGGTTGCCATTTCCTTCTCCAGGGAATCTTCCCCACCCAGGGATCAAAACTGGGTCTCCTGTATTGCAGGTGGTCTCCTGCATTGCAGGCAGATACTTTACCAACTCAGCCACCAGAGAATGTTCCATTGCAAAAAGGCAGTTCCTTCTAGCTGCCAGGAGAGGGCAGGTTTCTGAAACACTAGTAAATGCAGCAACCATTTCATGCAGCGCCTGAGGACAGAGACCCCAAGGGAGCTCCAGAGGACAGGGACCAGGAATTCATTGCTGGGGCCATCTAGAAGCCATCAGCTCTTGGGACAAGCTGACTCAGTGGTCATTGAGCAATCTGTTCTAAGTCTTGCACCAACTCACCCACCAGTGAAAAAAAAATCCTCCTGATCCATATGGATCACATCCCACTGAGAACCAGAGAATGAACCAGAGAGGTCAAACGGCTCCCTTGTTAATGGAGAAAAAAAAGATACATGGAGAGAGATAAAGAAATCAAAAAAGAATGAGAGAGAAAGACCAAGAAAGTAATACAGAGACCAGGAGAAAGCCAGAAGAAAGTCAAGAGAGAGAGAGAAATGGAGACAGAGATGGAGAAATGCAGACAATAGGGTTGGGAAATATAATGGAGGGAGAGAAGGAAGAAAGGGAAGATCCTTCTATGATACTCTTGTCCAGATCCAGCCAAGATCCACCTCAAGTCCACTAAACAGAATCAGTCTCCCTTTCTGTGTACTGAGCTACACTCCCAAGCAGAGACCACGGTGGTGTGATTACCCGAACTCATAGTCAAGGTAGCTACAGTAGGGCCGTGTTGCATTCATAATGGATAAGGTGATCGGGGCACATCCCCTGGACCGGTACTTAGTAGATTAGTTTCCAAGAACCTTGCCGCTGGAAATAAGAGCCAGCCTCAGCCCAGAATATATCGCCACCATCTACAGGGCGCCACTGGGGCACCAGAACAGGATATGATGATGGGGTGGAGGAAGGGAAGCCAGGGGTCGGGGCAGAACCATGCCCCCACAAGCCTCTCTTACACACGCCAGCGGAAATCACTCCCTGCCACAGAGGGGAACCACATTTTGCAATGGAAGCTTCCCCAGGATTCTGCGGCAGAGAGAAACTGACGTCATCTGTGTATGTGCCTGGTTTATTTAGACTGCATCAGATTAAATCCAACTCTTCTACAGAAGTGAGGGCAGGAGGCAAAGCGTGTGGCCCACCCACCCTGCACTGTGCACAGCTTTAACTAGATACCAACACGGCTGCAGCCCCGGAACAGAGCGAGAAACAGGAGCGGCCCGCCGCACCAAGATGTAATTAGGTTACCGCTGCAAAGTGATGAGAGCACAGCAACCCACTTGGCAGGAGGAGCTGGAAAAGCAGTCCTTTCCCCGACCTACAACCCCTCCAGAACCTGCGCTTACACAGTGAGACCGCGAGCAACACTTACCCTTTTTCCGGGCCTGGGCGATAACTTCCGCTGCGCTCTTGCTCATCACCTTGGTGATGTACAGAGGGCAGTTGGTCTGGTTGGCGATGGTGATGGAACGGTTCACGGCTTCAGCCTCGACCTGCAGAAGAGCATCCCAGTGTGAGAACTGTGTCCACTGTTCTGTCAGTTCCGAGCTCATCTCTACCCTCCACCCAAGGGGAGGGGCTACAGTGAATCAGAAACTAATGCGTGCTCAGGGTTCTACCCCCAGTGGCACGGAGGGCAAGGGCAGTGACTTGCCCAGCTGACCCTTGTGGATGGATCTAGGTGTGATAAGCAGCCACCTGGAGTCTGTAAAGGAATGCAGTTTCTCATGAGTCTCAGGCCCTTCCCCCATACCCAAAGGGTCAGTAGCTCTGGGGGTGGGACCCAGAAGGGTGGGTCTTACCAACTCTAGGTGATTTTTATGCTTGCTAATGTTTGAGAGCCACCATGCCTAGAAACTGATGGCTCCTAGCTTGGCGCATTCACCCCAAGCGTGTGGTCTCTCCAGTCAAGACATCCAATGTGGAATTTTTGTGCTGGGCTTCAGTCCCATGCTCACAAATGAAGCCAACCTCACCCAAGGAACAATGCGATCTCACAGTGCTCTGGGAACAGGGGCAGGCAGATCTGTGTAAACCAAAGGCCCCTCTGTATGGGCAAACCCATCATCACCAGCCATAGACTGGTACGCCCTTCCACATGAGATGGGAGGGCTGCTCTAACCAATAACCTGATTCTTTAAACCTGATGCTTCAGTGAACGATATTCCAAAGACCCCAAGGGATGGGGCTTCCCTGGTGGCTCCGATGATAAAGAATCCGCCTGCAATGTGGGAGACCTGGGTTTGATCCCCTGGACAAGGGATAGGCTACCCACTCCAATATTCTGGCCTGGAGAATTCCATGGACAGAAGAGCCTTGCAGGCTACAGTCCATGGGATCACAAAGAGTCAGACATGACTTTCACTTTCACTTGTTCACTTTCAGTGAATGATATTCCAAAGACCCCAAGAGATTACTGCTAAACACCTGATCAGGAAAGACGAGTTCTTAGGTCACTGTATCATACAGAGGAATCAGCAGTGTGTGCTGAGCATGGGCAGCTGAAGGAACAAATGCAATGATGAGACAGAGGACCTCAGGAAGCTTCTTGCTCCCTCCCAAATTCTGGCAAAAGGCTGACTTCCACTAACTCTTCTAGGCGAGGGGCTGGGTCTTTCTTGAATTTTTTGCTTCCTCCAGGCAGTTCCCAGGGTAGCTCCTGGTACCCAGCAGGTGCTCAAAAATGTTCACTGAGCAAGTAAGTGACTTCATTTCAGGTTAATGGTTAAAGCTAGGCTGGTTCCATAAAGAGCTGCCACTTTTCATAAGACATGACCAGCTCCAGACTGAATCATCTTAGCTAACCAGTCTCTATGGGAGTTCAGCCAAGAACTGAAGTTCTGTAAACTGCGCTAACGGGTGATCTAATTTAATATAAGAGGACACTATCCTTCATACTTGGTCTCTTGGGCCTCAACTATGTGAAGAGAGATGTCTAGAGACCCACAGGCAAACCAAACAGCCCTTGAAAAAGCTCATTAAACATCCAAGTGTTTTTAATTCCTGGCATAGCTGAATGATCACCCTCCCCTCTCTGTGGCTCCAGTTACAACAGAAGGGCCTCTGGCCCCGGCAGCATAAAGGAGGGACGTCTTGCGTCTCTGCAGTCACCTCAAAAAGTACACAGGGGATGTGCAAACAGGACTCCACTAGAATCTGCGTGCTTTCCAGGGGTGCAGGTGACTGCCTGAATTCACGGTCTCTACCCAAGACTCTTCTGAAAGCGAACAGAGGCGCTATTCATAACTGCCCGGGGCAACGGGTGTGGACCAGGACTGCCTGGGGTGAACCAGAACTCACAGTCAGGCTCATTAGGGAATAAATGGAGCAGAAGTGCCAGTTCCAGGGGGCCCCTACCCAAGAGGAGTGGTTTCTGTTAAGACTGGTTTGGTGGGAGAATCTGGGTCCCAAAGCCCTGTCTGGATTGGCTTATCTACTGTCAGGTGAGTTCTGACCCCTCCCCTTCTCCAGCTGGGCAGTATGGTCATGTGGAGAGAAAAGGTCATATAAACCCCACCTCTCCAAGTTTTACCCAGAACCATGGAAGGATTCATGCATACCCTTCTGCATGTACATACTGTGACCCCGTGGACTGTACCCACCAGGCTCCTCTGTCCATGGGATTCTTCAGGCAAGAATACTGGAGTGGGTTGCCATTTCCTTCTCCAGGGGATCTTCCAGACCCAGGGATAAAACCTGGCTCTCCTGCATTGCAGGCAGATTTTTTACCAACTGAGCTACGAGGGAAGCCTGGTACATGTGTATGCCTCCGCTAGAAAACATAAATTGTCTCATGCACACTGAAATCTGGCTTCAGTATTATGACAACAGTGTTATGTTTAAAAATAAAACTTTGTCTTTGTCTCTTTATAGAGCTGTCAGGGATTTAAGTGGTCACCTGAGCCACGTTTTCTGCTTTTAAAGATGAGCCACCCCAAGTAATGACTGTACCCCGGTCATCCCATGCCAGTTAGGAGTTTTCCTACTCCATCAAAAATTCTGTCACCTTCACCTCCGGGACCCCACTCTCCACCCAGACAACAGGCTGTGTGTGTGTGTGTGTGTGTGTGTGCACGCGCACGCTTTGTTTTTACTTTTGGCCATACAGCGTGGCTTGTAGGATCTCAGTTCCCCAACCAGTGACTGAACCTGGGCCACAGCAGTGAAAGCCCAGAATTCTAACCACTAGGCCAACAGGGAACTCCCCCGACACCAGTCTTACTTCTCTTACTGGCTCAGAACCCCATCACATGTCGCCCCATCTACTTACTCTGCATCTCCCTCTTTCTCCATCCCCCACCCCCCAGCTCACCCAAAATTCCCTTCACAAAGGACCACTTTCTCATCCACCTCGACATCCCCTACAGGCTGAGCACTGCCTCCATCATAATATGCTCTTGGGTACCACTGATGGACAGGAGGTTTCTATTAATAGATTTCTGCATCCCTGTTTGTCTCCCTTTCAATCTTCTCTGCTGAAAACTGGGGGAAATCCTACCAGCCATCTCACTCGGTGAGTTGGAAAGAGCAGCAGAAAGAAGAGTATGTTTTCTGTGGTTCAAGTCAAGTTAACCATCAGGACGCTGTCAATGGATCATGAAACCAGGAAGGAATTCTGTTATTAACTGTGTTTTTTGCACTGGCAGCATCTCCCTAACTTCATACTAAAGCTCAGTTCCCTCAATATACAGCCGTGTTTTATTCTCTTTATTGCTTATGTACAGTATGTGAAAAATACTTAGTGTTAGTCGCTCAGTTGTGTCCAACTCTTTATGACCCCATGGACTATATATATAGCCCACCAGGCTCTTCTGTCCACAGAATTCTCCAGGCAAGAATACTGGAGAGAGTAGCCATTCCCTTCTCCAGGGGATCTTCCCGACCCAGAGATCGAAACTTTGTCTCCTGAACTGCAGGCCCAACAATGGAACCTGGGTCTCCTTTACCATCTGAGTCACCTGGGAGGCCCTACCCAGAATATAACACGCTGTTGTTAACAGATCCCTACCAATGAATTGAAAAACCATCCCCGGGAGCCGAGGAGAAGGTGCCAGCTGGCACCTGGCGGCTCACACGGCTGTCCTAAGGATGCATCTGCTCAGGAGAAGCACCGCACACCGTGCCTGGCCTCGAGTCAGTGCCTCTGAACCAGCTCAGCAGCACGTGCCCCTGGAAAGCAGACAGTCCCAAAGCAGCCTCTCGTGGGACCACAGGACCACCCCCTCAAGGAGCCAGGACCTCCCCGTATTGGAGTGCTGCCGGGGCTGCCAGCTCCCAAAGGAGGATTCTAGGGGTCCCAACACAGCAGCGGCTGCAAAAGAAATGTCCCATGCCTCAAGGTGGAAAAACAGGTGACGTTTGTGGTCATAATGGCAACCAGGCCCCCTCTTCTCTGATAGCTTTGGCCTGTTCAGTAAACCCAGGGGGAACTCGCTTTCTGATCGGGGTGTGCCGGGACCTGGGGAGGCAGTGCAGATGGTGGGAAAGGTAAGACGAGAAGCAAGCCCCCAGGAAGGCTCTGAGATGGAAACCAGCAGGCAGCTCTCACTAGGAGCCCTGGGCCGCAGGAGGAGAGACGTTTACTCTCAGAAGACAATATCCTTTTCCCCTTCTCTGCTGGACGGTTGGAACTGGAGGGGAGGGGCTCCCAGCCAGGCTCCAGGATGAAGGTTAAGAGTAAACATTCTAATGAAGCCCAGCCCCAGGCGTCACCACCTGGTTACACAGGCCACTGGCTTCCCACGGAGCTTGAGCTCCCGGCTGTGTGTGTGTGTGTGTGTGTGTGTGTGTGTGTGTGTGTACACTGAGAGTAGTGGGCGGGGGGCAGGCAGGAACTGCACTTGCTAGCTCTCTGATGCTGAACTTCACACCCCTGTGATTTTTTTCACAAAAGACCCAGGTGACAAAGGCAATGCCTCCAGGCAGCACCACACACAGGCAAGCAGAATGGAACGGGTCCCCTGGACACAGCTGTCCTTTCAACTGAAGGAAATGTCCTGAGTCTCAGATGGTAACGAAGGTGCCCTGGTGTGCACGTGTCTATGTATGTAAATGTGTGTAATTATGTGTGTCTGTGACTCTGTGTGTATCTGTGTATATGTGTGTGTATCTGTAATATGTGTGTCTCTGTGTCTGCGACTCTTGTTTCTGTGACTCTGTATGTGTATATGTCTGTGTATGTATATGGATGTAACTGTGAGTGTCTGTGACTCTATGAGTCTCTGTGTATATGTCTGTGTCTGTGATGCTCTGTGTATGTATGCGTGTGTGTGTGTGTGTATCTCTGTATGAGTGCACATATGTGGTAAGAATGGCAGAACAAGGAAATTAAGCCCTCAGTGCGTGCAAAACACTCCAAGTGATTTCCGCTTTTGCTTTTTTCTGCCTCTTTCCTACAATCTTTCTCCTTTTTCAGCCTCATGTCTCCCCACAAAGCCTGGGGAAAAGCCTGATGAGACGAGGCACTTCTCCTCACCCCAGGCAGCCTGTTGATGGCACCTTCAATGCCACATGCTCAGAACCCATTTTCTTCTAGGGGGAGCAGAGCCCCTGCACCCACGGGTCCTAACCCAAGTGACCCCTCCCCAGACTCAGTGCAGATGTCCTAGGCCTGAAATGCTGTGATCTGGGGGCCCTGGTCCCATCCGTACCCCTCGGACCCAGCATCTTCCACCACCTGTTTCTGGGAGGAAAAATCATAATTTTAAGTCATCATCCACATGGCAATTTTATCTGCCTCCTCTGCCCATCCCTTTTCCCAGGACAGAGTCTCTTCACTTCCATCAGACTCCCAGCATCATCTTTGCTCAGAGCCACCAGGAACTCCAAAACCTGACCTTGAGCCTTTCCTTAAAGAGCTAGCTCCTGAAAAGTATTGAGGCCACAGATTCTCATTTAGAAAAACAGACTCTTCTGTCACGTAAGACGTAAGCCCTCCTTCTCACTCACAAGCTTCGCCATCCAAAGCAGTGACTCTCAACCACTGGGCCAGCAAGAACCCTGCTCTGAATTCTTCTCCCTCAACTGTGAAAGATTTGGTCTACCACGCTCTGCTGATTGTGCTATACCGCATATAGACTTACCATGGAAACACTTACAATCTCCCTTCTGCCTTCTAGATACTTACAAGAGCTTTTATGGCAAGATGTTGGAGGCCCTGGGTTATGAACCACAAAACCCCTATTGCTGGATGCTAATAAAAGCTGTTTGTGTTTGTCTACCTAAGGAAGGGCTTGGAGAATTAGAGACAGAAAGAGGAGTCGTTAGGTTAAACAAGCCACACTGCTTTACCCCACAGCACATTCTAATACTTCACTTTGCCTGTGTAGACACTTCTCAGTGGCGGACTGGGACGTCCCCAGGGACCAAAATCAGCATTCAAGGGAAAAAACCAACATTCTCAACAGGCAGGAAGTGGGCGCTTTGTGGCTCCGGCGGCGCCCACCCCAGAACACAGATTCATCCCCTCCATTCAGCAGGCACTCACCTCCTCAGGCCGGCTCAGCACATGTCCCTCAGGGCCCGTGATGCCCAGATCCAGGATCCTCTGCTGCTCCTGCAATGTTTAAAAGAAAACCAGGCTGTCAACCCAGTCAATCTGAAAGGAAATCAACTCTGAATATTCATTGGAAGGACCTGATATGAAGAGTCAACTTCATTAAAAAAGACGCTGATGCTGGGAAAGATAGAAGGCAGGAGGAGAAGAGGATGACAGATGATGAGATGGTTGGATGTCATCACCAACTCAATGGACAGCAAACTCTGAGAGATGGTGAAGGACAGGGAAGCCTGGCATGCTGCAGCCCGTGGGGTCACAAACAGTTGGACACAAACTGGACAACAACAAGGCTATCAGGGGGAACTGGATCCCACATGAGCCTGATTGCCAAGATCTGGGTAAAAATCACTCCGATGAGACATCAAAATGGAACTGCTGGGACTTTCCTGCCGGTTCAGTGGTTACAACTCCACACTTCCAATTCAGGGGGTACAGGTTTGATCCCTGATCAGGGAACTAAGATCCCCCATGCCATGCAGCATGACCAAAATTAAACTAAAGTGGCACTTTTGACCCTCATCCCAAGACCCCACGAAGAGAGGGCTTGGTATCCCATCCCCGGTCCTGCCCGAGTTATGACAGGTCAGTTACAGCCTCGCCAACAGTACAGCTATCCCCTAGGATACTAAAAGCCAACGTATCCCCAGTCCTGGGCTACAGGGTGACATATCTATATGTGGGTGTCCACACCCGCCTCCCCGCAGGCAGCCACATCACAGCGCTGAGAGAAAGGACTTCTCTATGGAAAGGCTGTTCGTCCTAAGAACACATCAAGGGGCACGTGCATCTCCGACCTTCATGCTGTCGTAAGACTGTTCCCACAGTCCCCCCAGGTCACTCTGCTTGTCCCCCCTAGAGGTGAGCTACGGCAGCCACTCCACTCCTTCGAGCCTGCCTCTCACCCAGGGGGTCATGTGGCAGTGACAACGCGGAAGCACGCACCTCTGCGATGATGTCGCCGTTTTCCGCGTGGACCTGGGCAATCGCTCCAATATCCCGGATCACGCTCAGGACTTCATAGATCTGAGAAAGGGAGGGCGTGGGATCAGAGACAGGGAACTCAGTGTTCCTGGTCATAAGTACCACCACCTCCCTGACAACCACCAGGACTAGCACCAGGACGCCTCGATGCTTCTATGAAGGCCAGCTTTTCTGACATGCCTGAGGGCAGTGTTTCTGGTCACATGTAGCAGAGAAGGACCTCTCAGTAATTAACAGATAATCAACAGAGGCAGGGTAACCTACAGGGCTTAGATGAGGAGAAGCTGGTGGGTGACACCAGCTCTGCACCAGGTTTGCTGAGAGGGGTCTGAGAACCCCTCTCAGTTATACTGCCCCAGGCAGGTGGCTGATTCCAGAGCCTGGGAACACCAGTCCTGGGGGGCCAGGGCACGGGCTTCATACCATCCCCTGAAGGGAGTGACATCAGGGACTTCATTCACCAACCATTTCCCGTGAGCATACACTGGAGGCGGCTGTGAAGACAGCAGCAGTCCACGCTGAGTTTATTTTTGTGTGTGGTGTCAGGGAGTGCTCCCATTGCATTCTTTTACATGTAGCTGTCCAGTTTTCCCAGCACCACTTATTGAATAGACTGTCTTTTCTCCACTGTATATTCTTGCCTCCTTTGCCATAGATTAGCTGATCATAAGTGCATGGGTTTATTTCTGGGCTTTCTATCTTGCTCCATTGATCTATATTTCTGTTTTTGTACCAGTACCATACTGCCAGGTGTTAAACAGATAGCTAGTGGGAAGCTGCATTATAGCACAGGAAGTTCAGTTCAGTGCTCTATGATGACCTAGAGGGGTGGGATGGAGAGGTCCAAGAGAGAGGGGATATATGTGTTCATATAGCTGATTCATTTGGTTATATAGCAGAAACTAATGCAACATTATAAAGCAACTATATGCCAAAAAAAAAAAAAAAAGACAACAGCATTGGCCCAAATGTACCAAATGCCAGTAAGAAAAGCCGGCTTTTCTTACCTGGGAATCCGTGAGCTGGAAGCGATCTTTGAAAGCCATGTACACAAGGAAGGAATTCACCCCTAGAGGACAGACAAAATAGAGAGGTGGAGATATGACTCACAGATAAACCAAATAATCTGGATGGGAATAAGGAAGTTATAATATGTATATGTGTGTGGAGAGAAAAACTCAGAAAGAGGAAGAAAGGAAGAGATAAAGAGAGGCAGAGATAAAGGCAGAGACCAAAAGATAAAGCAAATAAAGGTGATAAAATACCAGCAACTGGCAAATCTGGTACTAGGCTGCATAAGGGTTCTTTTTAATATTTTTATGGTTTCTCTTAATTTAAAACTATATCAAAATTTTAAATTGCCAGTATTTGTACACCCATTTTCAAAGCAGCATTGTTCAAAAGAGCCAAAAGGTAAAAGCAAAATAAGTGTCCATGGATGAAGGGCTAAACAAAATGTCCATCCATACAATGGAATATTATTCAGCCTTAAAATGAAGGGAATTCTAACACAGGCTACAACGTGGATGAGCCTTGAGGACATTCTGCTAAGTGAAATAAGCCAGTCACAAAAGGACAAACGCTGTGGGATTCCACCTATATGCCAAGTTCACAAGGACAAGTAGAATGGGGGTTGGGGGAAGGGAAAGGTATGGTTTAACGGAGACAGAGTTCTAGTTTGGAAAGATGAAAGAAAGGTCTGGAGATGGATGGTGGTGATCCCTGCACAACAGTGGGAATGTCCTTAGTGTCACTGAGCTGTACATTTAAAATGACTAAGACGACAAATTTCACATTATGCTGTATTCTACCATAATTAAAAGTTAAACATTAGAAAGAAATTTGCTCCTAACTGTTGTGCCTTAACAAGAAAGTGAATTCAAAGATCTATAATAAATGTCTTTTCTCCGGTAAACTGACTGCCTTCTATGCTGATTTTTCAGAAATGTTTTAAGACAGACAAGGTCTGTGGGTGCAACAGCAGATGTCACAGCTCTCACCCTGGCATTTTAGATTTCTTGCTTCCAAAAGCACCAGACCAAACATCCCTGATCAACATCCATCACAAGGGTAAACAACTGTACTGACAACCTGCTAGCCCTGGAGCTTAATTCAAGCCACGGGAGGTGCTGGAAGCTGCCTGTGTTCAATGCCTTGGGACACTTCGGCCCTTCTCTCCTGCTAGGCAACAGTTGCTATGGGAACCCTCCAGGCTGATGTGGAGTAAATTCATTATTAGCATTTAATCCATTTGAGTCTCAGTATTTGCCAAAGTGAGAAAGGTCAAGGATTACCTAGTTTCTTTCATGTGGGAATGAATCTTAGGGTATCTAATCCAATATCCTCATGTGAGACTTTTTGTTAAATTGAGACTCATAAAATTTAAGTGATTTGGCCAAGGTCACACAGCCAGTTTATGGAAGAGCAGAGAAATAAGCCCCAGACTACAGATTATCATTCTAAGCTTTTTCCACTGTATCTGTAGGTATCTACCGTATCTATGCCTAGATTTTACTCTCAGCTCATGGTATTTCTTAGCCTAGAAGTTCAGAACCATAGAGCATAGACATTTCCTTGATGGTTTGGATCCAAAGAGGTCAACATGTGACCCCATGTGATCTCCTGTCTATAGCCAAGGTCAAGAAGACCCCCAAAGATGATGTTGTCTGATAACATCACCCAAATCCCTAAGGTTCCTGTGGATAAGAGGGACCCAGAGGCACCCGGAGGTGGTTAAGATTCCCGCAATATCCCTGGAATATCCCAATATCCCTGGGATTCTTTCAGAACCCAGTCCTTAGAATCTGGCTTCCACTATGGAACAAAAAAAAGACACCTCATGTGGTTCCAGAGCCTCATCACCCTCAAATCTACCCTGGTTCTCCTGGGTTTGCAAACAGAGGCTGCCGAAGTCCTGTACTCAGGGTCCCGGGCTCTCCTCTAAGATTACCCAGAATCCTCCCTGGGGGGTGCATTCTTCTCCTTTAAGAGCAAATCCCTCTCTCATCCTCAACTCCCCAGCCTGGCTGGCACGCACACAGTGTGCTTACACCAGTAAGCTGTGACCAGTTGTCTGACCATGGCCATGCCCAGCACAAGCTGCAGGCCACGCCCTCCCTCCTGGCACACAAGGCAGGTGCAGAAGGCCCCTAGGAGCACTATTCACACAGCTTTTCTTCAGAGCTGGGGCAGCTCAGGGTCTGAGAAGGAAACACCTCCAGGAAGTGTTGGGTGGGCACAACCTACCATGGTCCTTCACCAGGGCCTCCATCTCCTCCTGGACGCCCTTGTGCCATTCAGTGATGTCCACGTGCAGAGAGTAGTCACAGCAGGACTTGCTGTCAGCCCATTCCCGCCACTGGTCAAAGGCGGCCAGCAGGCTTGTCCCAGGCTCAGGAACCACGTGGTCAACTAGAAAGGAACAGAAGTGTCGTCGTCACCAATAGGAGCTTCCAGGTGTGCAAGCCAGAAGCTGTTTCCCCATTTCAACCCTGAACAAGGGCTCAAAATTAAGATGGAACTCTACCACCAGGTTTTAAGCATCCACTTAACCAGCAGACTACCCAAAAAGGAGAAAGCAGAAACTTGGCATGGCATGACTGCTCCAGTGAAACCATGCATGACCTGCCCAGATCTGATTTCCCGGCACAAAACCCCTGAAAGTAAAGACCTTGGGCACTTTTCACGGACAATGAGTCCTTTTGGACAATGGCAGTGTCAAATGGCAAGCCGGAGCCACCGAGTCCTTTTACATGTTGATAGCTATTTCGGTGACACCCTCCACTGGACGACAGGGAACTTGAAGATGCTGGACCAGAGCCATGCAGACGGGGCCTTTTAAAAGGTCCCCGGCAACTGCTTCTCCATCTTTCGGCTAAGATCAAATGTAAAGGTTCCCCAGCATATCCACTATCTCATCACCACTCGGATTTCTGCGGCATAATACCACTTTGTAATTCAAGGGCGATCGTTCATCCTAAGAGTTCAAAGCATTTTAAAACTGCAGTTATTGTTATATTATTATTGAAGTAGTCTGATAGGGAGTACAGAGGACTAGTCAGGCTTACGTGGCTTCGTTTCCTGGCTCCACTCCCCACCAGCAAGGTGAGCTACTTCATCTCCACTACACTAAGTTTCTGGATTGGTTTAAAATAGAGATACGGGCACTTCCCTGGTGGTCCAGTAGTTAAGACTTTGCCTTCCAATGAAGGGGGCACGGGTTTGATCCCTGGTTGGGGAGCTAAGATCTCATATGCCTCGGGGCCAAAAAAATGAAATATAAAACAGAAACAATATTGTAACAAATTCAATAAAGACTTTAAAAAGTGGTCCACATCAAGAAAAGTATTTAAAAAAAAAACAGGGATATTACGTACCACACACATTGGTCATGAGGATTCAATGAGACAGCATATCTATCAACATTATGTGATTTAGTCACTAAATCATGTCCAATTCTTTGCAACCCCATGAACTGTAACCCGCCAGGCTCTCTGTCCATGGGATTTCCCAGGCAAGAATATTGGATTGTGTTGCCATTTCCTTCTCCAGGAGATCTTCTCCACTCAGGGATTGAACCTGGGTCTCCTGCATCACAGGCAGATTCTTTACCAACTGAGCCACTAGGGAAGTCCAACCTTAAGTTCCTCCCCAATTTAAATCCTCCAATGGTTTCCCTTTACTCTTCAGATAAAAAAATTTTTTTTATATTTATTTGTCTATTTATTTGGCTGTACCAGGTTTCAGTACAGCAGCAGGATCTTCAGTGAAGCAGGCAGGATGTTTAGTTGCAGCATGCGAACTCTTAGTAGCAGCATGGGGGATCTAGTTCCCTAATCAGAAATCAAACCCAGGTCCCCTGCCCCGGGAGTGCAGAGTCTTATCCACTGGACCTCCCCGATGGCTCAGTGGTAAAGAATCCACCTGCAATGAGGAGTGTGGGTTTGATCCCTGGGTGGGGAAGATCCACTAGAGGAAGAAATGGCAACCCCCTCCAAGTATTCTTCCCTGGAAAATCCCATGGACAGAGTGGCCTGGTGGGCTACAGTCCATGGGGTTGCAGAGATTCTGACACAACTGAGCACACTCCAGGGAAGTCCCAGATAAAAATTAAAGTTCCCAACAAGATCCTCGCCTACCTCTAGAAATCACCCTGGACCATTTACCCCTTGCACTCTGCTCACCAGCTGCTCAGAGGCTGCCACTGAGTTGCTATAATATTATCAGCCTGCTCCCCTCTGCCACAGGGCCTTTGCATGGGCTGTGGTCTCTCTTAGGTCTTGAAGAGTTCTCGCCCAATTGCCATGATTATTATTACTCATCCTCTGCCCAGAGACACTCAAATACAAACCAAAGTGACATGTCCAAGGTTAATTCAAACTTATGCAACCAAGAGGACAAAACCCAGGACTCTTGATGTCTAAAGCAATGAATCATTCTTCTATATATTAGATTTTCTACAGCCAGGTAAGCAGTTCTCAGCTAAGAAAATGCCAGTGCAGGCAACACTAATGAGGTTGAGTTTCTGAAATGGATCAAATCTCACAGACACTGCTCAAGTGCAATCAATTGAGCTTGGCTTTATATGCCTGGAAAATATGAACATCAAAGCTGAATTTTCTTCTGACAAAATTTACTTTTTATAAGTAGCAGCATATGTAATTAATAGGTAAATACATAGCTGGTATTGTAATACATATAACAAACATATAATGTTACCTAATGAAAGCAATGAGGATATATACTTTTTTTAGGCATATAACTGCCTTACAATGCTGTGTTATTTTTTTCTGCAGGAGGTACACTTCTAATACAAGTCTGTTCCATCTGCTAACATAGAAACTCTGACAAAGTGATTCCAAGTTTTCTTTCTAAATTGGTTCCCCATGCCCTCAGCAAAAAAAAAAAAGAAAAAGGACTAAAATTTGACTTAGTAGCATAGTTTTGGCAGAATCTTCCCTAGTCACACCCTTTGCTTCATCACTTGCCCTCCTCCAAAGCCTCCAGTAGCTGCTCATCATCTGTAGAGCAAAACTCTTAACTCCTCTTTTTGGTTCTGAAATCAGCCCCAACTTATCTCTCCAACGTAATCTCTGCTACCTACCCACTGCTCACCACCTTCAGGCCACCCTGGCCGGCCAGGTTTCATTCTTTGACCTGCAAACTCCCCCACCCCCAGATCTTTGCAGGGGCAGTGCCCTCTCTTTGGAAATCCGTTCACCTTGCTCTTTCCTTGGGCTTCTTGGCTTTTTTTTCCCTTCTGATCGTGTTAAATGTCAGCACCCCAGGATCACATTCCCATTTGCAGCAGTTTCTGCATCTGGTTTCCCTTCTTTATGGCATGCATAGAGGACTGGAGGGCTACAGTCCATGGGGTCACAAAGAGTCAGACACGACTGAGCACACTTTACTCTCTGACTCTAGCCCCCACTCCACCCCACCCCACCCTCCTCCATGGGATGTAAAGTCTCCCAGAGCAGGGTGTGGAGGCACTGATACAGGAAGTATGTATTTTCAACAAATGAATGAATGCTCCCTTCCAGCTCATACATCACCCTGCAAGATAGGTCAAGCTCAGAAGGGCATGCCCTCCTGGGAACACAACCAGATTTTCCTGTTCAACCCCAAGCATATGTCAGATCATCAGCTGCTAGGCTCCTCAAACTTCAGAGAAAATTATCTTGAGAGATAATTAAAACCCAGTTTCCTGGACATCACTCCCAGACTTTCAGAGTCTGTAGGCCTGAGTGGGGACCTGAGAATCTGCACTTTTAATAAGCTCCCTGGGAGCTGAGGAGTCTTCCTGGGACCACCCTGAGTATCACTTGCTGTAATTGTTGTTTAGTCGCTCAGTCGTGTCCGACTCTTTGTGACCCCATGGAAGGTAGCCCACCAGGCTCCTCTGTTCATGGGATTTCCCAGGCAAGAATACTGGAATGGGTTGCCATTTCCTTCTCCAGGGGGTCTTTCTGATCCAGGGGTCGAACCCTGTCTCCTTCACTGGCAGGAGGATTCTCTACCACAGAGCCACCAGGGAAGCTGAGTGCAAACCTTTTCCCACTGACTCCCCTCGCCAAGGTCATTCACTTGTGCCTTTTACCATCAGGGTCCTATTTTCTACACAACAGCTTTATCACGTACCAAAAATATCCGGTTCCCTCCCTATCCAAAAACAGCTCTTAGAGTTATGAACCCTTGAAAACTCAGGACACAGGCAAAGCTGAGGACTTTGGGGAATAAACACATTTCCTGCCAGAATGAACGACACTCAGAATCGTGTCCACGAAATGACTCCACATGTTTTCCCACAGTTCTCTTTCCACAGAAGCTCTCCTGGGAAGAGCTGCTCCAGAGAACAGGGCAGAGTGTCACAGTCATTTCCGGAGGGAGCAGAGATGCCCCTCCGAGGAGGACAGAGCCTGGAAACGACTTGCACGGAACCTACAGGCCTTTTCCCTGGTGACTATCCTAAGCCATCTGTCCCTGTGAGGGCCTGGCTTCTGTCTTAGAGGGACATCTCATCAACCCAGTCTGGCAGCAGGCAGGGAAAAGAAGATGGCCTTTGGGGTCGGTGAGCCCCAAGTTCTGATGCTGACTCCCACAGCATCACCCTTCTGCTCTGTATATTCCTTGGAATCACCATCTCTTCACATATGAAACATGGCCATCAAGCATCCATGCATGCAGGGCTTCGAGTTCAAGAAAGCATGTGAAAGCTTCCCTAGTGGCTCAGTGGCAAAGAATCCGCCTGCCAACGTAAGAGACCCAGGTTCGATCTCTGGTCTCGGAAGATCCCCGTACTGCGGAGCAACTACGCCCAGTTCACCACAACTATTGAGCCTGGGCTCCAGAACCCCAGAGCTGCAACACTGAAGCCCATGTGCCCCAGAGTGTGTGCTCCACAACAAGAAAAGCCACCACAATCAGAAGCCCACACACGGTTACTAGAGAGTATCCCCTGCTCGCTGCAACTAGAGAAAAGCCCATGCAGCAACGAAGACCCAGCACAGCTAAAAATAAGTAAATAAAATTAATTTTTACAAAAAGAAAGCACGTGAAAGCACCTGGCAAAATGTCTGGCATGCACTGGGTTTTCATACCCTCAGGAGGAGCATCAGAAACACCACTGTGGTTTCAGTGCGAGGCCTGTGAATCTGGTTTATGAGGGAGCCAAAACATGCCCCAAGACCGTGGCCTGAATTGAGGTGTTCCAACCAGTGTCTGGAAGTGCTTGCATCTAGAGGACACCAGCAATTTCCCAAGGACTTTTATTATTTCTCTTAAAACTGTCAAAGGACGTTACATTTTTTTAACAGCTTTATTGCAATATAATCCACATACCAGCCAATTTGCACATTTAAACTGTTCAGTTCAATGGTTTTTAGTCTCGTCACAGAATTCTACAACCATCACCACAATCTAATTGTAGAACATCATCCAAAAAAAGAAACCCCATACTCTTCAGCAGCCCCTCCCCAGCACCCCCATCTCTGCAACTCCCAGCCCTAAGAGACCATTAATTTGCTTTCTGTCTCTATGGATTTGCCTATTCTGGATATTTCATATAAAAAAAGAATCATACAGCATATGGTCTTTTGTGTCTGGTTTCTTGCAATTAGCATGGTGTTTTTTTCATGGTTCATCCATTATAGCGTGTATCAGCACTTCATTGCTTTTTACTGCCTTGAGTGGTTTTGGTATCCTATTGTTATATGTTCTGGATATCAGCAAAGTGTTAACGCCATATAAATATATTGCTGCTCCTGGAAAATTCAAATCTAGGGCCTTTTTGGAGTTTGCAGTATTTAAAAGACCCTATCTAAAGTCCATGGGGCTGCAAAGAGTTGGACAGGACTTAGCAACTAAACAACAATGATATTTGTGGCAGACTAGATGGCCCAGCAGGTAAAGAATCCACCTGCAGTGCAGGAGACACAGGAGATACAGGTTCAATCCCTGGGTCAGGAAGATCCCCTGGAGGAAATGGCAACCCACTCCAGTATTCTTGTCTGGAGAATCCCATTGACAGAGGAGCCTGGCGGGCTACAGTCCATGGGGTCACAAAGAGTCAGACACAACTGAGTGACTAAGCACACCATCGTGGTAATTAAAGATTCACATGTAGTTGTAAGAAATGATACAGAGAGAGCCTCAGACCCTCCACCCAGTCTGATATCCCCTCCACAAGGGTAATATCTTGCTAAAGTGCATACAACATCACACTTGGGAAGTCAGCCCTGACATAATCTAAGACCCCAGATTTTTAAAAGGCCAGCGGTTTGTGTTTCTAATCAGTTCTTCATATTTAGAACATAGAGAGATGCCAAAAAAAGTCACCCCCGCAGTCCTTGTCCTGGAATTGAGGGGGCTGAATAGGAACCATATTCCAAGCCTGCTGGGAAGATAAGCAGATGGAACAGGAGGAAGATGGGTGTGGGGATTCAGTCCTGCCAGGTCCCACCAAAGGCTCTCCCCCTGCCTCTCTGGAGCCTCAAACACAGACCCCTGTAGCGGCAGGTCTAGAATCTCCTGTAGTCAGTACACACACCGCCCATGCTCCCTGGGGCCTTTACCCTATCAGAATTGCCCCTCTCCAGCCCCCCATTCCAGAATCAGCACTGGGCCTCCTTCTCCAGGCCCTGAGCTTAGCTGTGTGCGTGTTGGCCTCTCCCGTTTCCATCTGAGATACATTAATGGACCTGAATTAAAAGCAAACCACCAGGGAGATGACAGCACAACCACCACTGGCTTATCTCTGGAGTTGCCGGGCCGGCATCTCCCCAGCCAAAGGCCGGGTGACCTATTCAGCAGAGTGTGGCTTTTGTTGCTGGAGAGATAAGAGCCTTTGGGGAGTCCAGGCTGCCAGTTAGGATAACATGGTTTTTGTCTTCAAAAGAGGCAGAAAGGGAAGAGAAAGCACCTGGGCCGGGGAATTAGGAGATGCTGGAGAGGAGAGGTGAGATCAGATGACTGAGTTCCTGGCCTGTTCTGCCATCTCTTCATCACGTGACTATGGGTGAGACGGTCAACCTCTGGGGACTTGACATTCCTCATCTGTAAAATGGGATTGATACTAGTACCTAACCCACAGGCTTCTAGTGAGGTGAAAATGAGTCAATACCGAAACTGCTCTGAAGAGTGCCCGCTACACAAGCATGCTCAAAAAGACCAGCAGGGAAGACAGAGTTATTAATACAATACTTCATAAGGAAAACTCCCTCGTAAATCCCTTTGTGAAATATTAAAATGCCTCTAAACCACATGCTTCCAGGGCTAACTACTCACCTTGTGCAAATATACTGCTTCTCCTGCCATGCAAGGAAGCATTTTCCTAAAAGCTAGAACTATCTAGAACAATCGCAGGCATACCAACTGCTCAAACCTTGAGGCACCAGGGTCATCCTCTTATTTCTCTCTTTCCCGAGCTTCCTTTAACATTATCTTGTTTTTAAAACTAAGCGAGTGTTCCCCAGTGGCTCAGTGGGTAAAGAATCTGCTGCAATGCAAGAGCCACAGAAGATGAGGGTTTGATCCCTGGGTCGGAAGGATCCCCTGGAGGAGGAAATGGCAACTCGCTCCAGCATTCTTGCCTCGGAAATTCCATGGACAGAGGAGCCGGGAGGGTCCATGGGGTCACAGAGTCAGACACAACTGAGCAACTGAGCACACATGTTCATATCAGCCATGTGGAACCATAAGAAACCATTCAGTGTCCAGTGATCACTGCTACAATCATTAAGCTAGAGACCTGGTGGGAATAAAGGCCATGGCAGGAGTCAGCAAAACACGTTTATAAAACAAACAAACAGCCTCTTCATTGATCTGATGAGTGCCAGCTATGGAGCAAACAAACTCTGCTCCTAAAATACTATTTTAGTATTATTTGGGGAAAAAAATACTGGGTTGGCCAAAAGCTTTGTTCAAGTTTTTCCACAGATGTATGGAAAAACTCAAATGAACTTTTGGGCCAACCCAATATACTAAAAGGCACGCATAAGAATGACACTGCTCCATCCTCAGGCTGCTGCTCACTTCCTGCCCTGCCTTTCCTGCCAAGCTGGAAAGGGGTGAGCGCTGTCAACACCCCATGTTTCCGGCCCCCTTCACTCTCGGCCCACTGCATCATTGCCTCCCCCCTGCTTGAACTCACCCCAGGTTCATCCCAGCGCTGCCCATACCATCTTGGTGTGACTCCCCAAAGCACCAATACCCCATCTCCCAGACAGAGTAGTCTCCTGTGTCTTGACTCATCCTTGACCTCAGACTCAGTACTCACTGGGGGATGGATCTGGGGACATGTGCCCTCTTCAGTCTCAGGCAAATCCCTATGCCAAGCAGCTGGAAGCAGGTGGGACCCCAAGGCTACAGGACCTATCAAGGGTAGATCCTGCTGCCCACAGGCATCTGTGCATCCAGAAGCTGCAGGTGGGCACCTGGAGCTCCCCACACCTGCAGCCCATGCCCTCTGCCCCCCAGACTTCCCTTCCTGTGGCCTGGGCCTGCTGGAAGGAGGTTGCCCATTCCTTCCAGGCTGCTGGAAGGCAACCTGGAGAGCCCAGGAATCAGAGTTAGAGACAGAGGGTGGGAAAGGAGAGGTGGGGAGCAGGGCAGAGAGAAGACCCAGATTCCAAACCCAGCATTAGTTCTTATTTTAACGATGATCCTGGAAAGGCCTCTTGGCTTTTCAATCCATTTTCACAATTTAGCACAAGGCATAACCAAAGCTCCCCACTTGATGAAAACATATCTACTCTTACCTACAGAAATTTTTAAAAATAGGAATAGGACCATTAAATCATTTTATAATGTCATGCCAATGTTTGTTTCACAGCAACAATATCAACCTCACCTTGGTACAGCTCTATAGCAAGTAGTCCACAAAGTGCTATGGTGTGCCTTATCAGGTGATGCTCAAATCAGGCGGACAGGGCAGTTTCACCATGCTCACATCACAGACAAGGCAACTGGAGGCTACAGTCTGCAATTCTGCAGACACTGTCTCAGAGTTCAACTCCCAACCTGCCTTGTTCAACAGCCACAACAAACCACCACCTTTTTGGCATATCTATCAATAACACACACCTCAACTTTTCAAACCTAAACCCCCTTCCATCATCGAAAACATATGCAGGTTCACTTAAGCAGGCAGCTATGAGCTTAACCTAGCGGACAGAGGGGATACTGCCAACCTGAGTCACTGAAATTCAATTTGGGGCACCAGGTAAGAGCTTGTCAATATGTCAGCACCTCATAAAACCTTTCTCTTTGAGGCCTGGGTATACTTTGCACACGGCCTCCTTGCATGCATGATCAAAGGCAGAGCTAACGCAATCTTTGTGTGGCAATGAAGGGCCATTTATAATGTGTAAATCCTTGAAGAGGATTTACAAACCAAATGATGCACAGAAATCCTCTCCTTAACTCATCAAAAGCAGACATGGAGAGTCTGAGAGCCCATCTGCAGGCAACATGGGGTCAACCTTCCAGGAAGGGGCCCACCAGAGGCAACTGGTCGGCATGGGGAGGGAAGGAAATCACCTGCTTCACCAGAAAGAGCTTCAAAACCAGCTTCCATGGATTTAAGAGTTTGCTCTCTGCTCACTTGAGGTAGATGTGCATAGTCGCACCTTCAGGAAAAGCGTCATCAAGCCGTGAATGGTGACAGCAGATCCGGAGCCACCAAGAGTGCTTAAGGGACTTCATAGTTTGTGCACAATGATGGCACTAACTGCCCACAAGTTGTTGTTTGCTTTTTTTCACAAATTGTTTATTGACATAAGCAGTCCTGCAGACTCCACTTGAAGAGACCATTAGTGGCTACAATCAGGCTCAGATCCAGAGACCCTTGGAAATGGTTCTAGCTTTTTACTGATAAGGAATCTGAGTCCCAGGAAGTTTCAAGAGTCACTAGAGACACATAACGAAATATAGCAAAACCAGAACTAATCCCAGGTCTGAATCCAAAATCTGTACTGTTTCCTTTACTTTTCTTATTAACAGGAGAAAATATTACCTATAATCCCACCATCCTAATCATAACTATTCATCTTTTTTCTAGATCATCTTCCAGTTTCTAGATCATCTTCCAGATCTGGCACGTATATATGGTTTCTTTTTTGTTTTTTTCTCTTTCTTTTTTATTTTTTAAATTATGCAACACTTTTACAGGACACTTGGAAAATACAGAACAAAACTACATATAGTTCCACTCTATATTACAATTATTTTTTAAGTAGATAAATTAAGATTTTTTAATTGGAGTTTCAATATCAAACTCTCAAAAATTAATAGAATGAATATACAGAAAAGTAAAAGGATACAGTAGACCTAAAAAGCACTATGAACAAATTCAACGTAATTTAATATTTATACAATTTTCATGTGTATCTGTTTTACGTAGGTATAATCACAGGGCGCATTCACTTAACTGTGGCTTTTTTCTTAATACCACGTTGTCTTAGAGTCTTCACAATTCCATTTTTTATGAGAATTATTCTTTGAAGAATCTATTGTGACTTTCTTCACCATTCCCCTGTGTTGAACCTAGAGACTGTTTCCACTTTTCCTCTATTATACACAAGGTTCCTATGGACATGTTCATGCAAATAACTCCCCCTTCCTTTTTTTTTTTCAGCCACTCCACATAGCTTGTGGGATCTTGGTTCCCCTACAAGGAATCAAACTCAGACACCAGCAGTGAAAGCCCTAAGTTCAACCCCTGGACAGCCAGGGAATTCCCATTTTCCCCTTACTTTAAATGGTTTTCTCTGGAGAGGGATCTAGCATCGAGTGAGCTTACTGGGTGAGTTACAGTTCTTAATGCAGATGAATACGCTGCATTCCAGAGCATCATCACTCCATACCGCCTCTAGCTACGCATCAGGATGTCACCCCAGCCAGCGCTGCTATTTTCACTTTATTTGCCTGCTATTTAAGGGAATAAAAACAAAGCTCTTTTCACTATTCTAAGCCGTCTCTGTTTTAGATCAATGGCCACCTTCCAAGACCCAAGTAGGGGACGAAGCAATACATAAGAGAGCAAATCAACCAGCTGGACAAAGAGGTTACTGACAATTTAGCCAGAATATGATGAAATGGTGACAGCCGCCATCTTAGTTCTCCAGTCCCCTCATACCTTCTCTTAGCTTTGTCCATCTGAGTCATAAGCTGATCCCCTCAAGGCCGCCTTGTGAGGCCAACAAGCCAAGGCAGCAGCCCAGGCACTTGGGCCCCAAGTGCACAGAGCACAGCTGTGCTTTCTCTCAGCTCCATGAACGCTTAAAGATAGATAAGACGCTGAATAGGAAGTGCCCGCTGCAAAGCAGCATGATGAAACCATGGCCCGGGGGGAGCAGGCAAGGGAAGCCAGAGGTGAGCATTCCAGCCAAACTCGTTAGAAAGCAAAGCCTCCAACTCCAGGTTCATGCAGAATTTCTCCAAGAGATGTTGAAATCATTGACTAACTGTGGAGAGGGCCCTGTTTCCTGTAATTAGACAGGCATGCTGAGTCTCCGTCTGGAGAAAAGCCAACTTTACGGCCCCTCACATCCATGCATCGGTGGTGGGAGAAACACAGAGTGTGCCTCAGGCTCATGTTTGGATCCTGGAATTCCTCTAAGCCATCTGAAGTCCTGAGGATCCTCACGTACAGGGACTGCACAGGCCTGCGAGCTGGCTGACTCTCAAATGCCCTGATCAGACAACGGGGCTTCAACTCCACCCATCAAATATGCTAGTGTTTGTGAATGTTAGAGTAGGGACTCGCCGGAACTCCAGTGGTTGGGAGTCTGCCTGTCAATGCAAGGGACATGGGTTCGATCCCTGGTCCGGGAAGATCCCACATGCTGCAGGGCAACTAAGCGCTCACACCACAACTACTGAGCCTGTGCTCTAAAGCCCATGCTCCGCAACAAAAAAAGCCACCGTGATGAGAAGCCCACGCACTGCAACTAGAGAAATTCCAGTAAAAATTAATTTTACAGCCAAAAATTAATTTTAGATTAAAAATTAATCTAAAATAATATATTTTTTAAGTTAGAGCACCAGTTGGCAGCCTGAGCTTGCACCCAGCTCTGCCATCCACTAGCTATACAACTCTGAATCCTTCACCTTCTCTAGGCCTCAGTTTTCCTATCTGTTAAATGGGGGTAACAGCATCCCCTTGCAGGGTTGTTAGGAACTGGTGTTTATAAAGGGCTTATCCCAATGTCTGGCAGAGTAGGTCTTACACAACCATTTGCAAAATAAATTGAAAGTAAAATAGGAATGTCTTGAGCCTCTAAGACTGCTTGACCTAACATGAAGTCAGTCTTCCCCACGTGTTCAATTGGGCTTTGACACAGAATATGAAGGGGTCGGGGCTTGGGCACTGGAGGCACAGAACCCTCCAGCGCTGCTGCGGGCTGGGTGGCAGGGACAGGGCTCAGGGCGGGGGTGCAGGGGGTGGTTACAGGCTCAGGTGGAGGACCCATGAGGGGTAACAATGTAGGAAGGGAGCAGATAAAGACATTATTGAGAGGAGAAGGCCAGAGGCTCCCAGTGCCAGGAGAGAGACCTAGGACTTTGAGGTATTCATCCAGCCAAACAGTCTCCAGCATAAAACTGAGTAAGACAAAAACAAGCAAAACAAATCTGTCCTGTTTACACAGCAAGTAGGCACGGGTCATAAAATAAAAGACAGTGAATGCTAAAGCAGGAAGGCTCATAGAGACCCTCTGTCAACAGGCATAAATATAGACTTTTCACCAACCCCACCCCCAACCAGGGAACCACCCTCCCCACCCTCTTTCTGACCTCAGGATACCATGATGGAAACAATCTTCCTGTCCAATGGAATGTCTTAAGCCTGAGGAAATGCATCTATTTGGATTATGAAGAATTGGCCAAGCAGAGCAGAGAACACAAACTAATCATCATGAAAAAAGTCCACGTAATTCCAATCACAAGCAA
The DNA here is from genome assembly GCF_003369695.1 of Bos indicus x Bos taurus. NCBI lineage: Eukaryota > Metazoa > Chordata > Mammalia > Artiodactyla > Bovidae > Bos > Bos indicus x Bos taurus. The sequence goes on along the minus strand of NC_040083.1, from coordinate 73,792,122 downwards.
GGAAACCTGACCTTACCGTGGAAACATCACTGCAGTGTGAATCTCCAGCAGGCTTTCAGAATATTGAGACTGTTTACATTTTCAAGCTCTCACCCGCCCACCCAGGGATACGGTAACTCCAGGCTGCAATGGATGACCTGGTTTTCCCCTTTCGCTCTCCAGGCAGGGAGGAGAAGGAGGTGAGTTTCCTAAATGCTGGAAGCACTGGCAGCCCCAGGATCTGCAGATTTCCTGAGCAGACCCTCCCCTTCCATCAGCATCCTTTACCAGACACAAGGCCCCGGGTACCAGGATGACGACCAGAAGGTATGTGTGTGCATGAGTGTGTGTATATTCGCGTATGCATGTGCGTGTGTGTGCACACATGTGTGTATGCCTGCTTGTGTATGTGCATGTGTGCACCTATGCATGTGTGCCTGCTTGTGTGTGTGTGTGCACATATGTGTGTGTGTGCCTACAGGCCTGTGATGGAGGGAGAAGGGTAGGAGGTGAGCTCCCTATTCTACTTCCTGTGGCCTCCAGGCTGCTTTAAGAAAATGGAAGAGACTTCCCAGTTGCTTTTTTTTTACTTTTAATTGGAGGATAATTGCTTTACAATGTTGTTTGGTTTCTGCCATACATCAAAGTGAATCAGCCATTAAGTATACGTACGTCCACTTCCTCTTGATCCTACCTCCCATCACCATCCTCCACCCGTCTAGGTCATCACAGAGCACCGGGCTGAGCTCCCTGTGTTATACAGCAGCTTCCCACTAGCTAGCTATTTTACATAGAGCAGTGTCTATATTTCAACGCTTCTCTCTCAATTCGTCCCACCCTCTCCATCCCCTGCTGTGTCCAAAAGTCTGTTCTCTACATCTGTGTTCTCTATTCTTGCCCTGCGAAGAGACTTCCCAGTTTTCACCACAAAGTCTGCCATAAATAAATTCCAGACTACAAACAAATGATGAAAAGCATGCAGGAAACTAATGAGGGACGGGGACCCTAGGGGCTTGCGGGGAGACAACTGAAAGGGACCCCGTGTGGGGCTGGGTCAGACTCAGCTCTGAGGAGCTCCACCTCAAAGAGGGGGCAGCCACTGGCCGTGTCGGGACAAGATGAGGTGGCGGGGGAAACATGTGAGTAATGACACTTCCTCTGTTTGTCTCAGCCTTTGGTTGCCTGGGACTACGCGACCACAGATTCGGGACCGGCCTGCCAAAAATAAGAGATTACAGGGCTGTGCGGAACATCACGAAAAAATAAAAGTCACACCACAAGGCTTTCACGTGCAAAGATTGCATCTGTCTGTTTTCCTTCCTGCTGGATCCTTGTGGGGAAGGGAACCTGACCAGAAACTCAAGGATTTACAGCTTCCTAATGAAACACACAGACTGACATACGTAATGTGAAGAGCTATATTGAAACGCTCTGGCCCAAGGTCACTGTCAATAACAGGAAAGGATAGCAAGCCCCTTCATCAAACAGGGTCACATTTACAGTATCAAAGGAGATAATTAAACACACCCTAGGATCTAGTGACAGTCATCTTTCTCTGAAAATACAGGCCACAGTAGAGTGAGGGTCACACTTACTGTAATTCAGGACATCACATGTGGACACCCACCAAATACCATAATAAGGACAAGAGCACCTAGTTCAAACAAGAACTGTTGTAAACACAGGGCTGTAATTAGCAACCGAACAATTCCTCCCTTGTACAAAGCTTGTACAAAGAAGGGCATGGCAACCCACTCCAGTATTCTTCCCCGGAGAATCCCATGGACAGAGGAGTGTGGTGAGCTACAGTCCATGGGGTCGCAGAGAGTCAGACACGACTAAGCAACTAACACACTTGTACAAAGCTGCTGTGACAGACTCGCTGTGTATAATAAAGAAAACAGTGGCAACCAGGCTGGAGTTCAACCCAGAAACAAAAGCACAGGGGATCCGTGCTCTATTCTGTTTATTCCAAAGTTGCACAATTCCCTTTGCATCCCCTCCAAATAAAGGCGGCCAGAGAAGGAAGAGTTGGTGATGTCATGTGTTGACTGGGATCTATCTAGAGCCAGCATAATTGACGGGTGTTTTCCTCCTAGGAATCTGGACTGGATTCAAAAACATAGCATAACATCTCTGCAGCCTGAACCACGGCCCTTGTACCATGATGTGCTGCCCATCTCAGGCTGAGGGCTGGCAGTTCAATGGGTCTTTTTTCCTCTTGTTGATTAAGAAGACTCTGACTAGCAGCCAGTTTATCTGGACAACAAGATCTAAGCTGGATAAGGGACCCAGCTGTTCAGGGAGCTTCCAGGACACTTTATAACTGTGTGGATGGCGGAGAGTTTACGCACTACACAAACACCCCTACATGACTATACATAAATTTAAGCCCTTCCTCACATTATATTTTCTTCCTTCCCAGGAATGACAAGGGTAAGAGACAGCAACCCAGATGAAAATGATAACTTCAAAGGAATTTGCTTGTTATAAAATTCCTTTAAGTGTGAAAGCACTTACACGCCAAAAAATTGAAGGAAAAATTTTATTATTCCATCATTCAAAGAAAATCACTATTAATATGCTGATGTATGCCTGTGCAATCTTTTTTCCTACCCACTATACATACATATATATTCTTTATGAAAATAGTATAGTGTTATAGTTTAAATTACACTTCAATAAAGCTTTTCTCTAAAAAAATGTAAAATCAAATTGGACACGTGATCAAGCCCTGCTTTTTTCCATCAATACACTGTGAACATATTCATATTAATAAATATTTTCTACAATGCTTTTTTATGACTCCATACCATTTTCTTCTAGAAGTGGCCATAATTTACTTAATCAATCACTTATTTTGGCCACTTAGGTTGTTTCTAACTTTTTCTCACAATTGCAGTGAACATCCTTACAACTAAATATTTGCACATAGATTATCCTGGATCAAGAGGTAAGAATATTTTTTCTTCATAAACTTTTTCTTTTTTAAACTTATTTTTTAATTGAGCATAACTGTTTTATAACCATGTGAATCAGCTATATATATACAAATATTCCCTCCCTCTTGAGCCTCTTCCCCACCCACCCCCATGCCTCCCATCTGCTGCTGCATGCTAAGTCGCTTCAGTCGTGTCTGACTCTGTGCAACCCCATAGACGGCAGACCACCAGGCTCCCCCGTCCCTGGGATTCTCCAGGCAAGAACACTGGAGTGGGTTGCCATTACCTTCTCCAATGCATGAAAGTGAAAAGTGAAAGTAAAGTCGCTCAGTTGTGTCCGACTCCTTGCGACCCCATGGACTGCAGCCCACCAGGCCCCTCCGTCCATGGGATTTTCCAGGCAAGAGTACTGGAGTGGGGTGCCATTGCCTTCTCTGATGCCTCCCATCTAGGTCATCACAGATCACCAAGCTGAGTTCCCTGTGCTATACAGCAGCTTCTCATTAGCTGTTTACTTTATGCATGGTAGAGTGTATGTGTCGATGCTACTATAGTTTTAAAGTTCCTGCTAACTAGTGTCTTACTGCCCCCCACAAAGGTCATCCCAATGGAAACACCTATCAGCCGTCTATGAGGCCCATTTCACAGAAACACTGGGTGACACATCTGAAAATTCAGTAGACAAAAACTTAGCTCATTGCTAAGGTAACTTGTATTTCTTTCATTACTCATACAGATGAATATTTCTGCTTAAGTTTAATAGTAGACTTATTTTTGTTTTGTGAATACCTTGTTCGTACCCTTTACCTTCACTATTAAAGCATCTTTCATTACAGTGTTATGACTTCATATTTTAAATATTATCAACTCTATGTCGTATATTGCAAATAAAATTTCCTACTCCTTGTTTTTCTTTCAATTATTTTACTGTGACGGGGGTTTTAATTTCTATGCAGTCCACTGTCACCATCTTTTCTGATTTCCACCTTTGATGAACTACCTTCTATGACCCTTTGATTATATTTTTTTTCTGGTTCTCTTTTGACTTTGTTGTTGAAATTTAACCTTAACCCATTTGGAAGATATTTTGGCATATGATTTGAGGTAAGGAGTTTACTTTTCTTTGTTTTTCAAATAGTTAACTATCTCAGCATAATACTGTATCTATGTTATGATTCCACTATGAGTTACAAGTGTTGTTTTTTTCATACACCAAATACTTAAATACAGTTGGCACGTACGGATTTTCTATTTTTTCCTATTGATGTATGTGCCTCTTCTGGAGCTAGTACCATGCCACCTAAATTATTATATTTTTAAAATATCTAGCAGTCTCATCCTTTTCTTCATTATGCTTTTTACAAATTTCTCTTAGTTCTTATTACCTATTGATTCTTCCACCAGAACTTCAGATTCTGTCAGGTGTCCAAAAACAGAAAAAAAACAACACTTTTTAAAGTTTTGGTTGGAATCACATTGAATTTATAATTAATCTCTAAATAATCTGCTTCTTCAGATTATTAGGTCTTTCTATTCATTAACGTAGCACTTTTTTAATTGATTAAAGTCTTTTCTTGGGTCCAAAACATACAAATGTATTCTCGTAATTCTTGGTTACTTTATATTTTGTGTTGCTATTATGAATGGGATTTTTAAATTATATTTTCCAATTGGTTCTTTCTGGCATATGGCAAAGCTATTCATTTTTAATAGTATATTTCTATCCTCAGTCATTTATTAATAAACCTTTTTCTTAGAGACAATTATCTTCTTCAGTTAATTCCTTTGAGTATTTAAGGCAAACCACCTAACAAATACCAATCATTTGGTTTTTGCTTTCCAACAGTGTTACTTCTTATTTTTCCTGTCACATTATATTGACTAAGACTTCCAGGACAATGTTAAATAACAGTGATATATATTACCCTGTTGAGTAAGGGGGTACTTACTCAACAGGGTAATATATATATACCCAACAAAACTGATACACTTGTAAATTCTAAAGCATTCCACACTATTATTTACCAAACTCCACATGCCTCAATCCACTCACCCATGTCTCTCTTTTAATTGGACACCTCCTCCTAATGCCCACCCTACAATCAGACTCCAGGACAGAATCCTGGCCAGCCTTCAGAGCCTTCATCCAAGTCTTGGACCTATCTGGGGAAGTCTTTTCATAACCATCTCTGGCCCATTTTAAAGATTTCTTCTTCTCTGTTGCCCCTGAACCTTCGTCTAAAAATGATCACATTTTGGGAATTCCCCGGAAGTCCAGTGGTTAAGACTCCACACTTTCATTGCTGAGGTCACAGGTTTGATCCCTGGTTAGGGAGTTAAGATCCCATAAGCCATGTAGTACAGCCAAAAAAAAATTTTTTTTATTTTAAAAATTAAAATGATCACATTTTATTGTAATCCTTTCTTTGTGGGTCTCCCCAGTAAGCAGCAATAGAACAGAATAGAGCCCATATCTGCAGTCTTAATGGCGAGACCAGAACCTACCAAGTGGCCTAATAAAGACCATGACTGTGTGAATGACTTGATGGATGAATGAACAGGGTTTCATAGTGGAGGAAACCACAGAGATTATACAGAGTAATACTGAAATGGCACTGGGAAGGACCACATCCTTCCGGGCTGTTATCTCTCCCTCCACCCACATCAATGCAGCCCCAGCCACCCAGCACCGTCCTCAGTTCACAGTTTTATGAGATGTTTATCACTATGACATCAGAAGCATCCAGAAAGCGATGATGGAGTCATCTGAGATCCAGTGCATGCACTGAAACCATGCATCACACCTGATGACCACAGCAACATGCCAAGCAGGACAGGCACTGACCAGAGATCCAGATGACCAGGGTCTGAATTGTCATTTAGCCTCATATTAGTTGGGTGAATTTGGGCAAGTCACTTAACCTCTCTATTCTGCAATTTCCTCAGAAGAAGTGGGGGTTATTTCCCACCCTCTTGATCAAACCAGTCAATCCTAAAGGAAATCAGTCCTGAACATTCATTGGAAGGACTGATGCTGAAGCTGAAGCTCCAATAATTTGGCCACCTGATGTGAAGAGCTGACTCATTAGAAAAAATCCTGATGCTGGGAAGGATAGAAGGCAGTAGAAGGGGACAACAGAGGATGAGATAGTTGGATGTCATTACCGACTCAATGGACATAAGTTTGAGCAAACTCCAGGAGATAGTGAAGGACAGGGAAGTCTTGCACGCTGCGGTCCGTGGGGTTGCAAAGAGTCAGACATGACCAAGTGACTGAATAACAACAATTGATCTTACAGAGGCAGAAAGCAACCCTGAGTAAAGACTGTAAGCAACAGATACAGGATGTGATTAGTTTTATTATCCTGGCCTATGGAAAGGGGAGATGTCCATCTGAGGCAGGCACAGACTAGCCTGGGAGATCTCCGGTCCTCAGCAGAGACTGCCCTGGCCTGGCAGTCTACAGAAGGTATCAGAGAAAAGGACACTGGAACAAAGAGGCCACAAGGCCTCAGCCAAGTTACCTCCCTGGCACAAGACCTCTTACCTGCCCACCCCACCATAAAGCAGAATAAACACTGTGAAATCATTCAGTCGTGTCCGACTCTTTGCAACCCAGGGACTGCAACCCACCAGGATCCTCTGTCCAAGGGATTTTCCAGGCAAGGACACTGGAGTGGTTTGCCATTTTCTTCTCCAGAGAATCTTCCCGAACCAGTGATCAAATCCGGATCTCATGTACTGCAGTGAGATTCTTCACTGACTGAGCTATCAGGGAAGCCCAAGCAGAATAAAGGGTACTCATAAAAGACAACAAAACAGGACCCACTCTGGGACCCATGGTGACACAGCAGTGCATCTGGAGGGGCAGAGAGGGGTCTGAAAGGAAAGAAAGTGTCCAGCCAGCCAGAGACAGTGAACCCCAGAGTGAGGATTTCTGGGACTGTCAGGGGTGAGGACAGACAGCCCTGTTTTTCTGCATGCATGCATGCTTAGCTGCTCAGTCATGTTCGACTCTGCGACCTCATGAACTGTAGCCCACCAGGCTCTTCAGTACATGAGATTCACCAGGCAAGAATACTGGAGTGGGTTGCCATGGCCTCCTCCAGGAGATCTTCCCAACCGAGGGATCCAATCCACGTCTCCTGCTGAGCCATCAGGGAAGCCTGTTTATCTGGGACATCCCTAATTTCAATTATTCTTTCTCATCTCTTCTGCTGCTGCTGCAGCTAAGTCGCTTCAGTTGTGTCCGACTCTGGGTGACCCCATAGACGGCAGACCACCAGGCTCCCCCATCCCTGGGATTCTCCAGGCAAGAACACTGGAGTGGGTTGCCATTTTCTTCTCCAATGCATGAAAGTGAAAAGTGAAAGTGAAGTCACTCAGTCATGTCCGACTCTATCGACCCCATGGACTGCAGCCTACCAGGCTCCTCCGTCCATGGAATTTTCCAGGCAAGAGTACTGGAGTGGGGTGTCATTGCCTTCTCCATTCTCATCTCTAGGAACATCCTTATACTTTTCACATCTGATGTCCCCATGCGGAATTAGGAAAACATACTCAAAACCAAGTTCTCACATCATGGGTCAAGAAAAGTGTGACTAAAGGTCCATGAACAAGTGGACTGGTTTTATAATAAAGCCTAGAGTCAAAACCATGATGAAATACCACCTCACATCCCTAGGAATGGCTGTAATCCTAAAAAGAAAGCAATAGGTGTTGGTGAAGATACGGAGAAATTGGGGCCCTGGGACGCTGTTGGTCAAAATGCAAAATGTCACTTTGGGAAAACAGTTTGACAGTTCCTCAAAAAGTTAAAGACAGAATTACCATGTGACCCAGCAATTCTGCTCCTGAATATATACTCAAGGGAAAGGAAAATGTATGTCCACATAAAAACTTGCTTACAAGCGATAGTATTCACAGAAAAGCCAAAAAGTGGAAACAGCCTTAAATCCTTCAACTAATCAATGGATAAGCAAAATGTAGTATATTCTACGACATATTATTTGTCCATAAGAAGGAATAAAGTACTAATGCATTCGACAACACGCATCAGTCTTGAAGACATCATGCTAAGGGAAAGAAGCCAGACACAAAAGACCACACATTGTGTGATTCCATTTCTATGAAATGTCCAGAGTAGGCAAATCAGCAGAGAACTTTCTGTTTTAGTTTTTGCCATGGTCTGGGAAATTACAAGTAACTGCTAATTGATATGGAGCTTCTTTGGGGAATAGTAAGAATGTTCTAAGGGCTTCCCTGGTGGCTCAGTAGTAAAGAATCTGCTTGCAACTCAGGAGACTCAGGTTCAATCCCTGGGTCAGGGAGATCCTCTGGAGAAGGAAATAGCAACCCGCTCCAGTATTCTTGCCTGGGAAATCCCACTGACAGAGGAGCCTGGTGGGTTACAGTCTGTGGGGTCACAAAGAGTCAGACATGACTGAGCAACTAAAGAACAACCAATAAAGAATGTTTTGAAATTAGACAGGAGTGATGTTTGCACAATTCTGTGAATACCCTAAAAAAAAAATTGTACACTTTAAAAGAGTGAATTTTATGATAAATTCTATATATTTTTAAAGAGCCAATATAGTGTGTGTAAGCCAATACATTTATTTATACATAAATAAGGACAGAATAAGTGAATGAAGCCTAAACTGACGAGACTCCAGTTACTGAACATCTCCTCTTGATGCAATTCCTAAGAAGAAACAAGAAAAATAGACTGTCTTTTTGCAAATTGCCTTAAAGACAAAGAGAATGAGGAAAAGACAGGGCCAAGCCAATCCACGAAGAGGGAAGGTAATCAGGAAAATAACATTTTCTGGCAGAATCATGGATGGAAAAGCTATCAGTCGCTAGAGGACATCTTCAACTGGCAAGGAGACAGCGGAAAGAGAGGATTTATGTCAGAAAGGCAGAAATGTCTCATAGCATGTGACTTCTGGATCCCCTGACTCTATCAGAACAAAAGCCCGTCTGCACAAGACGAAGGACCCAGAAAATACAGATGAGAGAGCCTTCCATCTCCTGACGAAGATGGCAGTGGGTGGCAGAACTTGCCAATAAACAGAACTGAATGCTTTCAGGCAGGAAAGAAATTTGGGTGACAGTAAAGAGGTACCTCTGTAATGCCCAAGGAAGTGTCATGTCAGAGCTACACTGCCCATTTTAATTGAGTCTCAGTGAAAGAAGAGTAAGAGGAGAGGTGTATAATGAAATGAGAAATAACTGCTAAAGCCAATTGCCACCAGAAAGCAAAGTTAGCCCTTCAAACATCTCAGGATCCAGGTGTCATGATAAAGGGTTTTGACTGGACTTTCCTGGTGGCCCAGTGACTAAGACTCTGGGCTTCCATTACAGGGGGCCTAGGTTCAATCCCTGGTCAGGATACTAGATCTTACATGGATCAACAAAGATGCTGCATGTTACAGCAAAGACCCAGTGCAGCCAAATAAATGTTCTTAAAAAAAGTTTTGACTCTCAGGAGCAAAACTGGGCTGCAGGGACTTCCTTGGTGGTCCAATGGTTAAGACTCTGAGTTCTCAACGCAGAGGGCACAGGTTCGATCCCTGGTCAGGAAACGAGATCACGCACACTGCAATTAAAGATCCCACATGCATCAAGGAAGATCTGGCGTAGCCAAAATAAAATTAAATTCTTAAAAATTGGACTGCAGGGCCTACTCCCCTCCTACAGAACCTGCCTAAGCCGTGTCACACCCGCCATCTCACAAAATCCTTACAGCAACCCTATTAGGCAAGACAGGCTGATCCTGGCCCTTTTGACAACTGACAAAACCAAGACAGAAACATGGGGCAACTTGCCTGAGCTAATAAGCAGAGGGTCAAGACCCGAATTAAGGTCTCTTGATTCCTGGCTCTGTGAAGACGTGTCATCAAGAAGTTGAGGCCTCAAATTCTTTCCATTAGACCTCATGCTTCTCTTTAGAGGATCTCCATAAGGGAAAAATAATACAGAGAGCAGCAACCCCAAGTCTGAGAAACTGTTTGATCTTCCCTGTTCCTGCTCCTCCTCAAAAAATGCCATGTGCCCGAGGTGTTCCCCAGCCAGACTTGTGAAGGGCTGAGCCTTATGACCCTTGCAAGTGGGGGCCGAGCCAACGTAATTCAGAGAAATGGGGAGAGATGGGGCCCAGGCAAGGGTGAGGAGACCTTTGAAGCGGCTTGCGTGCCGCCATCTGGCTATGCACAGAGAAGGGTTCCTGGGCTCCAGAAGAGGGATTAAGTTCAGTTGATGAATGCACAGCATGACTCACTCCTCCTGGTTGCTCTCCAAATCCCTCCTGGGATGCAGGGGGACATCTAAGGCATCCATCCTGTGCTTCTGTTGGGAGACCAGAGATGCTCGGCACACCACCATCTTGGTGAGCATCTTCCCCTGCTGGACGCAGCCTCCAGCTCAGTGACAGACGGTCCCTAGATGATCACTAGTTCCCCCTTCATATCACAGAAAAATGACTTCTACATAAAAGCTGGGTCGAAGGATCTGTTTCTTAGGGACTGGACAGCCCAAGGTCCCATCACAAACTGCAGGTGGGCACTGCATCCGGGATGTTTGTGAAGCATCCTGGGCACAGAGCAGCACTGGTGAGCACACTCTTTGGGGGAGGGGCTAGATTTTTGGTTTGTTTTCATTTGCTGGTTTAGCCATGCAGTGTAGCTTGCAGGATCTTAGTTTACTGACTAGGGATTGAACCCACACCCTCCACAATGAAAGCGCAGTGTACTAACCACTGGGAGCTTCCCAGGCGGTGCTAGTGGTAAAGAACCCACGTGCCAACGCAGGAGACATAACAGATGCAGTTCAATCCCTGAGTTGGGAAGATCCCCTGGAGGAAGGTATGGCAACCCACTCCAGTATTCTTGCCTTGAGAATCCCGTGGACAGAGGAGCCTGACTGGCAGGCTACAGTCCATGGGGTCAAAAAAGAGTCAGACACAACTGAAGTGACATGCACTAACCACTGGACCTCCAGAGAATTCCCGTCAGCACGCTCTTTGACTGTTCAAAAGCAAGCAATGCTCTTTATTCTGTGGTCCGAGAGTGCCAAGAGCCCAGCCCTAACACGTGCAAGCTCCGTGGCTTTAGGCAAGTCACCTGGCTTCTCTGGACTTCCCATTCCTCATTTACAGCATGAGGATGTGTATGTGCATGCTCAGTCGCATCCAACTCTTTGTGACCCCATGGGCTGTAGCCCACCAGGCTCCTTTGTCCACGGGATTTCCCAGGCAGGAATACTGGAGTGGGTTGCCATTTCATCTTCCAGAGGATCTTCCCAACCCAGGGATTGAACCTGCATATCCTGCATGTCCTGCACTGGCATTCGAAATCCTTACCACTGAGCCACCTGGGAAGCCCCACAGCATGAAGACAAGCCCAGCTACCTTCAGGGTCGATGTAAGGACTAGAAATGCTGTGTATAGTCTACGGCCATACCACCCTGAACGCACCCAATCTCGTCTGATCTTGGAAGCTAAGCAGGGTTGGGCTTGGTTAGGACTTGGATGGGAGACCACCTGGGAATACCAGGTGCTGTAGGCTTAATTAAAAAAAAAAAAAAAAGAAAGAAAGAAATGCTATGTACAGGGTTCGCACTGGGGCACAGACTCCAATAAACAGTATCCCTTTTCTGTTCCTTCCAAATCATTTCACCTTCTTCTACTGTATCTTGTGCTAAGGATGGAACCATGCAGCTCCCTGCTACGATTCCTTGCAGGTTGGTGCCTGGGTCCAGAGAGCAGTCAGTGGGTCATTCCCCTTCAGAGGCATTCAGAGGACAAGAGAACTCCATGCAAGCCCCTTGGACAAAGAGGGACACATACTGGGGTGTACCTGGGCAGTCTGCTTTACGCTGTTGTCCTGGCATAACAATTGCTGTTCTGTCGTTTAGTCATGTCCTCATGGACATGTGGACTATGTGACCTCATGGACTGTAGCTCACCAGGCATAACAATTAGTAGCAGCCTTTTCACTCTCAAATGCACATCCAATTTGGACAATAACTTAGATGCCCATTCTACACACAGGGCTTGAAGCCCCCATCTAATTATGTTAAAAGACGCTAAAACACACCACCAATTCTGAGCCTGTTGTTGGGACACTCTGTGGAGCTTGTATTTAACTCTGAAGCAAAAATTACACTGTCTCCAAAACTCAAAGTTCACCCCCCTCCACAGGGCTCAGTGAAGTGAAGTGAAGTGAAAGTCGCTCAGTTATGTCTGACTCTTTGCAACCCCATGAACCATAACCCGCCAGGCTCCTCAGTCCATGGGATTTTCCAGGCAAGAATGGAGTGGGTTGCCATTCCCTTCTCCAGGGGATCTTCCTGACCAAGGAATCGAATCTGGGTCTCCTGTAGGCATATTCTTACTGACTGAGCCACCACGGAAGCCACCAGGGAAGCCACGAGGGAACCGGGCTCAGAGAGACCCCCAAATTATCTGCCAATCCCTCAGGACATAGTTTTCTAACTAAACCCGTTTTTTTGCTTTAACTAGGGATCTGTTCTGCCATTTTTTCCTACCTCCATGATTTGTGGAGCTAATGAGCCAAAGCAAAAAAATTAATAAATGACAATAATAAAGATTCCCAGCTAAATGAAAGAAGCAGAAGTGAATGTCAAAGAAAAAGCGTTGTCTGCCTGGACGGACAACATGGATGGACCTAGAGATTATCATACGAAGTGAAGTAAGCCAGATAGAGAAAGACAAATATCATATGATTTCACTTATATGTGGAATCTTTTTTTAAAAAAAGATACAAATTAACTAATTTCTAAAACAGAAATAGAGCCACAGACATGGAAAACCAATTCGTGGTTACCAAAGGGGAAAGCGTGGGTAGAGATAAATTAGGAGGTTCGGTTAATATATACACACTGAGATATATAAAATGGGGCTTTCCCAGTGGCTCAGTGGGTAAAGAATTTGCCTGCCAATGCATTAGACGCAGGAGACAAGCGTTCGATCCCTGGGTTGGGAAGATCCCCTAGAGAAGGAAATGGCAACCCACTCCAGTATTCCTGCCTGGGAAATCCCATGGATAGAGCAGCCTGGCAGGCAACAGTTAGGAACAACTCAAGCGACTGAGCATGAAAGCACAAATATCAAATAGATAAACCAAGGACTTATTCTATGGCACAAAGAATGATACTCAATATTTTATAGTGGCCTATAAGGGAAAGAAATCTGAAAAAGAATGTGTGTGTGTGTTTATAGCTGAGTCACTGTGCTGTACACCTGAAACTAACAGGTTCGTGAATCAAGTATATTTCAATAAAATACATTAAAAAAAAAAAAAACACATTTTGTGTTTCTTAAATACATTTTAATACATTAAAAAAAAAAATACCAGGCACCATCCATCAGGGCCCAATGCTGTCGCCTCTGAGAGGTCTGACACAGTCCCTTCATTTGATCCCACACGAGAGGAACGGGTCCCTGGCCAGTCTGCCAGAGAGGAGCAAGCTCTGAGTCCCACAGGACTCTTATGCCACGCGTCTCTGAGTGTGAGGCCCTCTAAGGCTAAAAGCTCCTTTGCCAAAACAGCCCCTAGAGAAGAATTTGTCACCAGCACTGCCAGAGGACTGACCCGAGGCCATGCACTGGAAGCACGGCAAGCCTCGAGGCTGTGGGAAGGGTGATGCTTGTGCAAGGGAATGCAGACCTCCTTGCATGAATCCACCACAAAAAACAAGGGGTCCAGGCGCTCAACAGCACGATAACAACCCATTATAAAACTGGCCCCATTTGGATTCCTTTTTTGGCTAAAAAGTCAAATCTAGCAAGAGTTATTCACTGGATGAGCCACTTGTTGATGACACTGCTTTGCATCTGTGGGGTCAAATGAATTGTCAAGAAAATTAAGCCCCAAATTCTTTCAGCGATTATTCAGAGGGCAAAAAAAAAAAGAAGAAAGTGAAAAAAATTTTTTTTGTATAAGAAGTCATTTTAAAGGGCTTTTTATAGATGACGGTTTCTTCTGCTGTGTTGGAAATATGAATTCCATTAACATGGGGTGAAGATTAATCTTGAATTTCTTTCTGATCCCCTCGAGTGGCAGGAAAGGGAAATAACCCATCTGGAATCAGCTGGTACATGACTGAATCCTTGGATCAAGAGAGATGAACATAGTAGAGAGACTGTTGTTCAATAGTTGTCGTGTCTGACTCTTTGCAACCCCATGGACTGCAGCACACCAGGCTTCCCTGTCCTTCACTATCTCCCAGAGTTTGCTCAAACTCATGTCTTTTCAATCACTGATGCCATCCAACCATCTTCTCCTGCCCCACATCGTCCCCTTCTCCTCCTGCCCTCAATCTTTCCCAGCATCAGGGTCTTTTCCATTGAGTTGGCTCTTCACATCAGGTGGCCAAAGTATTGGAGCTTCAGCTTCAGCATCAGTCCTTCCAATGAATATTCAGGATTGACTTCCTTTAGGATTGACTGATTTGATATCCTTGTCCAAGGGACTCTCAAGAGTCTTCTCCAGCACCACAGTTTGAAGCATCACTTCTTTGGTGCTCAGCTTTATTTATGGTCCAACTCTCACATCCATACATGACTACTAGAAAAACCACAGCTTTCACCTTCTGGAGCTTTGTTGGCAAAGTAACGCCTCTGCTTTTTAAAACTCTGTCTAGTTTTGTCATAGCTTTTCTTCTAAAGAGCAAATGTCTTTGAATTTCATGGTTGCAGTCACCCTCTGCAGTGATTTTGGAGCCCAAGAAGACAAAAATCTGCCACTGTTTCCACTTTTTCCCCATCTACTTGACATGTGATGGGACTGGATGTCATGATCTTGCTTTTTGAATGTTGAGATATCAGATTAGATAGATGGATTAAACAGATGATATTGGTTTATATAGAGAAGAAACAGCTAGAAATATGAACTAGATATATAAGAAAAACAACAGATGATGATAGCTTAGATGCCATGCCATCTGTCTCTCGGTCACGTCTGGCTCTTTGCAACCCAATGGACTGTAGGCCACCAGGCTCCTCTGTCCAAGGGATTCTCCAGGCAAGAATACTAGCGTGGGTTGCCATTTCCTTCTCCAGAGGATCTTTCCGACCCAGTGACCAAACCCATGTCTCCTGCATTGGCAGGCAGATTTATTACCACTGAACCACCTGGGAAGCCCCAATTGGTATTGATATTTAGATAGAGAATAGAGATGCTGGCTAAATCATAGATTAGATAGGTAGACAGATCCATTGACCATTGATCCACGGATTCACACGAGTGCCAAAAGTGTCACAATTATCATTTACGCACAGTCTCACTTACCTTGCATATAACCCTAAG
Source organism: Bos indicus x Bos taurus (assembly GCF_003369695.1). NCBI lineage: Eukaryota > Metazoa > Chordata > Mammalia > Artiodactyla > Bovidae > Bos > Bos indicus x Bos taurus. The sequence goes on along the minus strand of NC_040083.1, from coordinate 73,776,869 downwards.
AAATAGGAATTTATTAGCTCCATCTTATAGACATGGAAACTGCCATCTAGAAATATACTGAGTGAGTGAAAGTCACTCAGTTGCGTCTGCGTCTGACTCTTCCCAACACTATGGACTGTAGCCCACCAGGCTCCTCTGTCCATGGAATTCTCCAGGCAAGAATACCGGAATGGATAGCTATTCCTTTCTCCAGGAGATCTTCCTGACTCAGAGATGGAACTCGGGTCTCCTGCACTGCACGCAGATTCTTTACCTTCTGAGCCACCAGGGAAGCCATAGAAATATAGGCGCTCACACTCAACCAGAGAGTACTAGAAAGGGAAAATTAAACTTTGGGCTTCTGATTGCTGGACCTCTCCCTGCCCTGCCTGCCTTGTTCTTTGCAGTTTCACCCTCTGGAACATGCTCTAGTTTCTCCCAGCTGAGAGAAAGAGAGAGAGGAGCTGAGACAGACCATATGAATGCTTGCCTTAAAAATCTCTGATTCTATGTTATTACCAGGCCCCTTTGATTTTTCTCTCACAGGCTCTCCACAGGGAAGGATTCCAGGTCTGACCTATCATTAGAGGGAGATTAGGTCATAAACACTATTGACTCAACCTAAAGACAGTAGGGTTTCCTCGGGAAAACCAGCACAGCAGGTGGTCCACAGGGCTGGGCCTGGCGGTCCATATCCCAGCTACACTCTGCCTTCAGCATCCCCTCTCATCCCACGCTGTACCATCTATCATCTCTCACCCACCCTGACTCCAAGTCATGTGCATGAGTGTTAAGTCACTTCAGTCGTGTCCGACTCTGTGCAATCCTAGGAGTTGCAGATTGCCAGGATTCTCTGTCCATGGGATTCTGCAAAGTCCTACCAGCGCCCTACTAGGCACCAGCTAAACAAAACCTTCCCGAAGGAGGAGACCCTTTTCAGTGACCTGAGCTTAGCCCCATCCCATTTCCGAAGTTTCTGAAGGGCATCCAGCTACAGGATCCACCCACTCCAGGTCACACCACTGGAATCCCCCTCCTTTGGCAAAGAGGCCAGGATACAGCAGAGAACTGAGGGCAGAAGGCACCTCTAGCTTTTAGGAAACCTTGGCAGATCTTCATTAAGTTTCAACAGAAATCCAACTGCTGGACTAGGCACCTAGATTTGACTCTTAAGCCTGGCCACCACTGGAAGCTTTAAAACTACCAACCTACCTACTTAGAGGGCTTTCCTGATGGCTCAGTGGTAAAGAATCCACCTGCAATGCAGGAGACTCATGTTCGATCCCTGGGTCAGGAAGATCCCCTGGAGAAGGAAATGGCAACCCACAACAGTATTCTTGCCTGGAAAAATCCATGGGAAGAGGAGCCTGGTGGGCTGCAGTCCACAGGGTGGCACAGAGTTGGACATGACTTAGCAACTAAACCACCACCACCACCTACCTAGCACAGTCAAATCAGAAGTTCTGGTCCCTGGGCTTGGGGAAAACTCCCCAGGGGATTCCAGTGTGCAGCCGAGGTTTGCAACTGGCTCATCACAGAATTTCCCTTCAGAGAATAGCCTCAGCCACAGGGACCCCACCCCCGCAGCATCCTCCCTATCATTAGGGGAACATTTAGTCACATTCAAAGAGCGCTGGCTCCCATAGGGGTTAACCAGAAAGAACTCTAATTTCTACTCACTGTCATTCCCCTGGGTCATTACCATGGCAGTTCAGACAGACTAAAAGCAAGGAATTTGGGTAAATGGCTTCACCCAACAACAGCAGCCAGTTGGAGGCAGAGTCCTCAAAGCCCCGGGAAAATAATCATTTCCCAAGAAAAAACAGGCAAGTCCTTTCAAACAGGAGAAAGGGGAAAGCTGGGAAAAGGGCCCCCAGTGGAGTGATCAGGGACCAGAGCAATGGACAGCAGGTAGAAAAAGGCAGACCCTTCTGCCTATGACAGTCATTTATCCCTTTAAGACACCGTGTACCATTAATCGTTTAAAGAAGGACAGAATGTTCACCTATTATGAAAAGGCACTCTGATGAAAAGCACAGCAGTCCGGGGCCAATCTGGGCAGCGAGATGAAACAGCTGCTCCGTCCTAGTTCCTGTCTTGAACAGGAGGTGCCTTCAAGAAAACCACTGGAAACATACCTCATGGTAGTTTTCCTAAGTGACTAAGTGGGTATGTCCCGTCTTACTAATCACTTCTGACTTCTCCCCTACAACTCAGCACTGAGCCTTTCCAGGGACCAGTCACATTGCCAGGCTTTGGAGAGAAGGTAAGCAGGCAGGGTGGGGGGAGTGATGGAATGCAGGGGGGTGGTTTCCAACTGTGCTTCCCCAAGCCCTAGGATTTCCCAGAGGCAGAGGAGCTGCCAAGACGGAGGGGAAAGAAGGAGTGGAAGAGGATCTGGGCTCTCCCATGGCCCACCAGTGAGCAACAGCTGCCCTCTTTCATCAGTCTCATTTGCCACATAGGGGCTCCCAAGTCAGATTTCACATGAGAAGAGGAGAACAATGCTAAAGACCCCAAGAGAAAAGGAGCCATGGGGTCAAGGCTTTGGTCCAGACTCATGCTGCTGTGTATCAGGCAGCCAGCATGGGCAGCTCCCATGGATGCTGTGGGTCATATAGTAATGGATAGCGCCAGATCCATGCACTCTGGAAATCTCTGTCAAGCTCACTCAGCCAGCACAGGGAACAAGGGTCTCCTTGGACACATATGTATCAGGCAGGCTCTTATCTAGCCTGAGCCCATGCAATGCTGACTGTCGGAAGCCTGTCCCTTTCATCAACGATCAGGAAGACCTTGCTGAAGTCGATCATGGGCATATTCCCAACCACACCCCCTAGTTCTAGCTGTCACTCTGGGCAACAAGACTAACAGGACATTCCCAACCATCAGGATATCCTGCTTCATGAAAAGTCAGAGAATAGGCTCTAGGAGCAACCAGTAATGGGACTCTCCACCCTCTGTGTACAGGAGTTAGACTTGATCACATAGGATGGAGATGCCTTCTTAAGAGATGAATATCACCCTTCCATGGCCTGGGGTGACTCCTAAAGCTGTAACTGCCAGCTCTCAGGGCCAGAGGCCACACAACACACCCTGCATAGATTAGGGTAAATGCCACAGTGTCCATGAAATAGGGTCTAGGGACCCAAACAGAACCGTCTCTGCTTCCACAAGGGCCTCCATGTGTGTGTGCTCAGTTGTATCCAGCTCTTTGTGACCCCATGGACTGCAGCGCACCAGGCTCGTCCGTCCATGGGATTTTCCAGGCAAAAACACTGGAGTGTGTTGCCATTTCCTTCTCTAGGGGATCTTCCTGACCCAGGGATCGAACCCAGGCCTCCTGCATTATAGGCAGATTCTTTACCGTCTGAGCCACCAGGGAATGCTTGTATGTTAAAGTGCAATTATTTTGGATACACAATTGTTGTTCAGTCGAACAGTCGTGTCCAACTCTTTGCAACCTTGAAGACTGTAGCCCACCAGGCTCCTCTGTCCATGGGATTTCCCAGGCAAGAATACTAGAGTGGGTTGCCATTTCCTCCTCCAGGGGATCTTCCCAACCCAGGGGTCAAACTCGCGTCTCCTGTATCTCCTGCACTGGTAGGCAGATTCTTTACCACTGAGCCTCCTGGGAAACTCCCAGAAGGGGCTAACAGACTCTAAATCGCACTGGGCTATGAGCTCAACTCATGAATGGCCTCCTTCACGAGAACAGCATCTATGGATGTGTGTGCTAGCCCTTCAGGAAGTGGGGGCTACATTCCAGAAGGCTTCATCTTTTTCACTCTCTTCCTCTGCTCTGCTTGGCACCAGGTATTAGGTGGTCAAGCAAAAATATCCCAGGGAGTGCATGGGTTCTTCCAGTTCCAGCCATTCATGGCCAAGATTTGCACAGCGACACCTGAGCTGGCCCCATTCCGTGGTGTCGGCTTGCAGAAGGCACTCATGTCCATAGATGAAATGTACACTTTCACCCACGTGACGCTTGAGGGGGGATGAGAGGCGGAGTGGACAAAAAGAACCCACGCCCACAGCCCATCAGATAATGTGGCTTTCTAACTGCCAGCCCACAGGCAGATGTTGTGGGGACAACTCAGGTCCTGGACTCAGAGACTTTTGTCTGATGTGGTTGGGTTTTCCTGTAAGCACTTTCTAACCCAAGTCAAATGAAATGATGCAAAGGGAATAATCAAAGTATGGATTACAGACGCATTCATATTCCAGTGCATGTGTGTGTTCACACATGGACCCGTCAGAGGCAGGGAGTAAACCCAAGCGCCACGTGGATGAAGAAATGACAAGCAGCGGATGTGCCCCAGAGACGCTCCGAGCCACACCTGTCCAGGAAGGCCCTTCACCTTGATGTAGGCCTTCTGCCTCCACCAGCACAGCTCTCTAGGAAGAGCTAGATAAGCCAAGGGGCTTCAGAGATGACTGCTGAGTCCTCCGTGGTGCTCAGGGACCACCCTGTGCACTCAGAGAGCAAGCTCCCTCATGAGACGACCAGCATCCCCACTTCCTTCCAAAAGATGGAAGGAGCAGTCCCCATTCACAACCTCAGAGTGATGCTCAGGCTCTGGGTTTTCCCCTCCAGCTTCCCTCCCCCAACCATTCCAACAGTTGATTGGACCGCAGTGGCCAGGGGCAGGCGACAGAAAAGAGGGCAGTGCTAAAGAGACAGCTGCTTCGGTGGAAATGAACACAACCAGTGAACGCTGTTAACATCAGACGTGTAAACCCTGCTCCCCACCCCCAGGATTCTTGGTCCACTGGCATGACACTCAGATGAAGCAGGAAACCAAGTCCCATGAGCAAATAAGCTCATCCCATCATTCATTCATTCATTCAGCCACGCATCAGTGAAGCAAGTGTCTCAGGAGTAAGACACTGCTGGGGGCGGCGGGTGGCGGGGGGAGGGGGATGAAGAAGAAAGAGACAGGGCTTCCCTGGTGGTCCAGTGGTTAGGACTCCACTTGCCAATACAGGGGTAACAGATTCCATCTCTGGTCCAGGAAGATCCTACGTGTCGCAGAACAGCTAAGCCGATGTGCCACAACTACTGAGCCTGTGCTCTAGAGCCCGAGACATGCAACAAGAGAAGCAACCACAATGAGAAGCCTGTGTGCAGCAACAAAGACCCAGAGCAGCCAAAAATAAATTAATTTATTAATTTTTATAAAGACAAAAGAGGCAGAGGAGCCATGATCAAACCATAACACAGGACAAATGTCCCGAGGACTAAGGCAAGATCCTTAGCCATCTAGAGTCTGCAGGTCTGGCATGGACCTCCAAGAGCCCAACTTTCCAACAGCTCCCCAAGTTCACGTGACAATCACCAGATTCAAATACAGGTTCAAGGGTCCCCTCAGACCCTCCAGGTCAAGAGGCTGGGTAGGGCTCAGGAAGCTGAATGTTTTAAGAGGCACCCCAAGTCACATCAGGGAACCCAGTCTGCTGACCACACTTAGAGAACCCCCGCTCCCACCAAATGGTCAGGTCGGTCCTCCTGCAGTTGGAGCCTCTTTCCTCTGGCTCTGAAGAGAGTAGAGATCCAGAGGGCGTCTCTGTGGAGATGTGAGGTTTCTGGTACCTGATGTGAGATGGAACAATAATAACCACCACAGCTGAGTGCTAACTGAGGGCCGGGTCCTATTCTGATGCCTCACTGTCGATCTCTGTGACAACTATCCCCATTTTGCAGATGAGGCTTAAAGCAGAGGTCGCACAGGTGGTGGGTGGTGGAGCCACAGTTGCAGGTATGCACTCCCATACCTGTAACCTGCACTGGTGAATTGGGTGAGTGCCCTGCCCTCTGGCCTCGGTCTTCCCCTCTATAAAATGGAAATAACTGTTCTCGCCTGCTTCCTAAAGACTCTGGGTTCTGAACAACTCTGATGGTCACAGAGCCCCCAGGACGCCAGCAGCACTTTCAACAAGCAGCACCCTTGCCACCTCCATGACCCCTCAGCTGGTCTGGATGCCGCCTACAGGGTGTGTGTCTAGAGCCTTTGCCCACCAATCACCAGACCAAAAGGGCAAAGGACGTTCCCTCTGCCCCGCATGGAGGGCCCCTTACAAAGATCTCATTGTACATTTCTCAATGACAGCCTCTGTTTCATGGCAATAATATTATTGTCTGCCACTGACGTGTCACCTCCCTTTCCAAACTGGCACTATTTGGCTGCATTGTGCACTGCAGGCTGTGCCTTACAGACAGAAATGGAGCCTCCAGGCCCCATGACCTGAGAAATGCACAGCAGGTAGCAGGTGAAGACACATCAAGTAACAGGACTTGGAGCAACGCAGAAAGATGGGAGAGAGCAGTTACGGGGAGCATGGTACCAACTTCCTTCAATGGCTTATTTCTATGTTTTCACTTGAAACTCTTCAAAGTGTCCGAAGTATTTAGTGCTGGCCTCAATATTCATTAAAGAAGCTACAATCTCATTGAAAGAGCAGGTCATGGGTACCAACGAAGTCTCACTAAGCTAGCTATTATTCCTCTTTGCAAGGCTCCTCTCTAAAGCACACTCCAGCCACTCACTCACCTGAAGCAATACAGAATGCATAATCGGCAAGCAAAAAAAAAATTCTGATTTCCTCATCTGTATTATTACCACGTATCTCCTAAGGGAAGGGCAGGCAGTGGTAATTCTATACAGGTCACCATGGGTGGGCACTTGCAGGAGCAGTTAATATTTCTCCAAGGATATACAAGCAGTGGAGGTCAGAGTGTGACAACTTGGGACCACATTCCCACCACCTCTGCTTACTTTCATTCTTTGAGATTTGCTCATTAAATCTCCCCACTTTTTAACTGCGCCAGCAATTCTGCCTTAAAAGATGCTTGCATTCTGCCCAACTGAGTGGGGCAGGCAGTCAGATTTTTTCCCCCTTCTTTGCTCCCACACACAATAAGGTCATCTGCTGCTTATTCTGGGCCTGTGGTCCAGGAAGCAAGCCTCTGGAGACATCCCACACCCCTCTACAGAAGGAACCCACCTGAAAGTCAGGGAAAGATGCTCATAGCTGCTGAGAAAGAAGGCCAAAGGGAAGGTCAGGGTGTCAGCAGGAAGAGATGTGCTCATGAGTGAAGGTGGGTGGGGGAGGGAAGGCAGAAAGAGACAAGAGGACTTCCCTGGTGGTCCAGTGATTAAGACTCTGCGCTTCTACTGCAGGGGGCACGGGTTCAGCCCTGGTCAGGCAACTAAGATCCCTGACCACATAGCATGGCCACATAGCATGGCCAAAGAAAGAAAAGGACAAGAAGCAGGAAAGTAACCAAAGAATGGATCAAGTGTGAGGAGTGAAGAGGCAGAATCAAGAAAGCAGGATGGAGTCTTTCAAGTAAGTTGGAGAAAAAGCAGAGTATTTACGGACCTGTGGAGCAAAGTACAAGTGATTAGAGGCAAACTCCGTCTCTGAGCTCAGTGAGTTGCCAAATGTGGGAGCTGGAAAGGACATCCAGGATCCTCTAGTGCAAATCTTTACTGTGCAGACGAGCAGCCGCAAGAACTGAGGTGATTCACCCAAAGGTCACACAGCAGGTTGGTGTGGCAGGTAGACCAGATCTCCAAAATCCTCGTTGGATATATTTATACCTCTTAGGGTTGTCCTTTGGCCCAATGATAGATATCACCTATTACTCCCTTGAAGTGAAATGAAAGTCACTCAGTCGTGTCTGACTCTTTGTGATCCCATGGACTGTGGCCCACCAGGCTCCTCTGTCCATGGGATTCTCCAGAATACTGGAGTGGGTTGTCATGCCCTCCTCCAAGGGATCTTTGCAACCTAGGGACTGAACCTGGGTCTTCTGCATTGCAAGCAGATTCTTTACCGTCTGAGCCACTGGGGAAGCATTATTTGTGACTTACTAACAATCTGTGACCAAGGCAGGGGCCTACAGGGCCCCGACAGGGACTCCAAACTGAGGCAGATTAAAACCTTGACTTGGTCTTCCAGGCTGACACCCGAGGAGTCTGTTTCTCTAAGGTCCAGTGTGGCTCTGCGGCCTGCCCTGGAGGAGGTGTGGAAATTCCCACTGGTGCCGGTAAGTCCTAACAGACACCACTGACAAGGCAGCAGGCATCCACACTAGGCCAGTGTCCCAAAGTGTGTGTGGACAGCACCCGCAACCACAGGAATGGTACCCTCTAGGTTAAGAGGTAACATGTGCAGTAAGAAAGAAGTAAGGCTTAAAAAAAAAAAAGCTTTTTCTGCTCAGTGATGACACCCAGAAAACCAGAAAGGACACAAGAAGGTGAATGTTTGATTTAAAAAGTCAAAGAGCTCAGACTAGAAGGGGCTGGCAGTGTTCTGACAGGTGGTAGGGAGGACAAGAGGAAGCTCAGAAACAGACCCTGCAATTACACATTAAAAAGAGCATCAATTCAGAAAGTAACCAGTAAGATAGGTTTTTCTAGAACATAAAGCACTAAGTTCTTTCCACGTTGACCCTCTTTTAAACTGAACTATAAGGTTTTAAGACAGACTGTATATTGGCTTTCATCCTTGGATAAAATCTTAAAAAAAAAAAAAAAAAGAAATAAAAGAATGCCAACTACAGCAACATGGATGGCCCTAGAGATGACCATACTAAGTGAAGAAAGTCAGATGGAAGAAGATAAATATCATATGATACTGCTTATATGTGGAATCTAACAACTGATACAAATGAACTTATTTGTAAAATACAACAGACTTACAGACATAGAAAACAAACTTATGGTTACCAAAGAGGAAAGGAGCAGGGGGAGGGAACAATTACTAGTTTGACATTCAGAGATACACACTGCTGCTGCTGCTAAGTCGCTTCAGTCGTGTCCGACTCTGTGCGACCCCATAGACGGCAGCCCACCAGGCTCCCCCGTCCCTGGGATTCTCCAGGTAAGAACACTGGAGTGGGTTGCCATTTCCTTCTCCAGAGATACACACTACTATATATATATTAATAAACAGATAAACAAGGACTGACTGTATAACATAAGAAACTATATTTACTATCGTGTAACAACTATAATAGAAAAGAATCTGAAAAAGAATAGACATGCACTGATATATAACTGAATCATTTTGCTGTACATCTGAAACTAACACAACTTTGTAAATCAACTACACTTCAATAAACAAATAAAAATTTAAAAATTATGTGTCTAGTGGGTCACTGTACAACTTGCCTACCTTCTCAAAACCAAAATGATATTTGTCAAAAGGACGATAAACAGGCATGCTGGAAACTGACCATTCACAAACAAACACTTCACATTTGTTAGGAAACATACTTTAGATTTGGCTGACTGAAAAGCATACATCTTACGGAGCAATATTCATGAGGCATCAATGTGTCCATGGCAGAACAATCTTCATATCTTAACAACAACTGATATCTTCAGGTGCTTCTCTGAGCAGGACTGCCCAAATCCATTTATGTCAAACCCCAAGCAGGAAGTAATCCTTCCATTTGATGTTCTTATCAGTAGAATTAAGTTCCTGGTTCAACAATTCATCTGCTGTACCCTGGCCTCATTCCAAAAAGATACACCCTTTGGGAATTCTTTAAAAGTCAAAATCAAATACTTAGGAGCAAAGGCTCAAAATTGATAGCCCTGAAGATTACTCCAAGGACTGTTGTTTTCAAAGTGATCACGATCAAATCACATTTTCAATCTAAGAAAGACAAAAGCTCTAGAGTAGAGAAAGCAAGAAGCCACTCTTTTTTTTTTTAATCCTACTGAAATTCTCAAGTTCAACTGAAGAACCTTAGAGCTGGACAGAAAATGAGCCTAAGGCTGGCCTGTCCCCATCACTCCCCTTACTTGGAAGACCCATCCACTGTTCAGTTTGGCAACCTTAAGAAGGAAAGACTCAACAACACAGACTCATGTTCACATGATAATGATTCTCAGGCACTAAGAATATTCTTTGTAAGCTGTCTTACTGATCATGGTGGTTCCTCCAGCCAGGGCTGCCTTGGTGCCTTGAAAGAAGTCATCAGCAGAGGTCATCCCCTGATCAGGCATCTGGAAGCGGGTATGGACGTCAATCCCTCCAGGGATCACCATTCTGGAATGGGCTTCAATGGTCTTCACCCCTCCCGGCACAATCAGGTTTTCTCCTATTTGCCTAAATGAACAGGGTGGGCAATAATGATCATAAATGAAATGTCCTAAATCAAACAGCATCTGACAGACACTTTCACCAAGCCCATAAACATTCCTTCTCTATATTCTAAAGACTTTTCAGATTATTGGTATTGTTATTATTCATAATGTCTGTACCCTACTCCCTACCCACAAGAAGCAATGTAGAGCATACTACAAGACAAAATTTAAATAAGGCATCAGAGGCCAATTCAAGGTTTAGTTACCAGAAAACCCATATGAACAAATGATAACAAAGCACCAAGGTATTTACATAAAATACTACCATACTTCATAACACACCCAGTTGAGTTGCTTATCCTATAACAGTTTTCTCCAGACCTGACTTCACTTTACATTTATTTTCACCATATCCTTTTCAACAAAGAGAAATGAGTATTAAAAGGGTATGGAGTAAAACAAAACAAAGCAAAAATAATAACATTATTATTATAAAAAATAAACACTATGAAAGAAACTACTTAAAAATATGATTAGCAACTCTAGATAACAGAGGTAGAAAATTATTCATTTGTGAATAATGAATATAAATCAAATTCATTAATATGCATTAATTAATATTCATTCATGCGTGACATGAATTCATTTCCCATTTTTTAAAAAAAATACCTCTGCTACATCTTTCTGTCAGTTTTTTGAAAAGGCAAAACTAATCACCAAGGAGTTGGTCAAGTTCTAAAACAAATTAGTGATGACTAAAAATAGCACATGGGCTTATTCACTCTTCCGCCAGAGTCTTACAGACCAGATCATGCTGCTTTCCAGTTGGGGGAAAATGGAACATGAAAGTCATGGTATTTGAGAGCCTGGAGCTGAGACTGTCACAAGCAAACACACATGGAGAAAACATTAAATGTTGAAATGTTAAAACCTCTTTTAGGATCATAAATCAGGGTGTGAGTTTCCAGGCAACAGACCCGTTCACTACACTTTTCCACTCCTCTGGACTGGCTTGCTGCTGGCCCTTGATAAATGTTGCTTATTTAAAAGATGTCATTTGCTACAGTGTTTGTCTTTAAACAGATGTGCTATTTCTCCAGAGCCCTGTGAGCTGTCCCAGTTGGAAGGGCATGAGGATACTGGGATGTTCTCAATGCACTTAACCCTCTAGGGTCCAAAAATACCCTAAATCAATCACTGTTCTGTTGTTTTCTCCTTTGAAACACAATACACAGTAAACACAAGGGCAGTCCTATTTGTGTTCATTGACACTTAAAGAACGAAACCTAAAATTGCCTTGAATGAGGCAGTAATTTGTCTCTGTGGCCTAGTAATTAATTGGGTACCCTTTGGCCCCAACAACTTGGATTCTTGATTAAGAAAGCAGATGTGCCATCGTAACAGATGAGGCTGTATTTTGTATCTGTGTCCTTTGACTGTCCTACCCTCCCCACACAACAACTATGTTCTAGGAACACCTTTAATATAGTCAATGGATCATAACCCAAGTATTTGGCAACAAAAAGACGTTGTGTCACATTGGTTAAAAATAGTCAATTACATAACACCTAAGGAAATGGGTGTGCATCTGATTGTAGCTTTGAATTCCCTAAATCTGAGCTTTCAAATTCACTAATTACCAGCAATCAAGCTGTGTTTAAACAGATATTAAGTTAGTCTCTCTTTGAAGTCACTAGAGCTGATACTAAGCATCTGAATTGGAGATAATGCTTAGGAACACTGCAAGGTACCCAAATTTGTCAAGATGATGAGTTACACTTACTTGATCAACCCATCTTCCATGTATATGTCTGCATAGAAAGACTGGTCATCATTAACAATTTTACCTCCTTTGATCAGAAGACGATCACTCTGAAACAAAGAAGTAGTAAGGTCATAATGCATTCCTGACCCAAGATAAGACAAATGAGCTAAAAACACTTTCACTGTTCCAAAGGGATGCTCAAAATGAGCCAATTTGGGAAAGACTCACTGACAAAGGTGAACCTGTATGTGGCAACCTGTTCATCACTTGATGAGTCAGAACATTCTGGCAGAATTCAAAGCTTATCCTAGAGGAAAAAATCTCTTTCCATTAGACCCAAAAGCAAAAAAGAATTAAAAAAAAAAAAAAAAAGCCCAACAATCTCTCTTTAAAGAGCTATTTAAAAACATTTCAGATAAAGAAGACAATTACTTTAAATAGCTTTAGGCTAAACTTCATTTTAAAACAAAATACACCTACAAGTAGGGGAAGTCAATTCTTGGCGAGGTTTGTGTGGGGGAAAAATTAACCAAAGTCTGTTGTCATGGGATACTCTACACAAACACATTTGGTTCAACCATAGCAAGGTTTCAATTCAGTATGTTCTTTATCTTTGTGGTAAATCACAGCAACTGTAGGTGGGGAGAAAATACTTCAAAGATGCATCATTTTAACTGTTCAGCTGCTAAGCAAAAGGTAAAGTTTTCAGATAAAGTAGATAAGAAGACAAGTTCTAAAACTCTCACAACATTATTGACTGTACATGTACTTATATTTTAATTGGTGCAAAAAAAATATATGACAAGCAGCCCATAAGTCACAAGAATGTAATGATTCATCTCTATAGCAAATGCTGTTGACGGAATCTCATGCTAAAATCCTGTGTTCAACGGATACACACCTGTATTATTCCACACAAGGGTTAAATGACCTTTTAATATGGTTTTAATATAATCCATTTTAACAATAATTAACCCAAAATTCAATTAAAAATATTTTCATCAAGTGCAATTTATGTTTAGCACTTAACAAAAAGAGAAAATTAAAGCAACTCTTTAGAAAAAAATACATGCTGCTTGAGACATAGGGGAAAAGACTTTTACACATAAATGCACACACACTTGGGTTTAAAAAGTATTTATTGTTTCTCTAACATAATGAAAAACATTAAGATTATTTTAATTGTGTACACTGTGGGGGCCTTCGTTCTGCTGTAGACTTTGGAGAGACAGAATAAAGAGGCAGCAACAATTCCTGCATTTACATAAAATAAATGTAAAAACCTTTACAAAATCCTGCCCTGCAAACCATGTCACCCCAGCTGCCAATCAAACCTGTGAGGTGGATGGAGCCAGATTATTGTTCCCAGGACACAGATAGAAACTAAGACTCAGAGAGGTTAAACCACTGGCCCAAAGTCACCTGATCCAGTGCATGAACTGTCTACAATGACCTCCCCCACTTCCCCAGTACCCAGCTTTGACAGGATAAATATCCTTGGGGAGGCAAGGAGAAGCCCTGCCCTTCACCACCTGCTCGCTTTGTCACTGCGGTACCTGTCTCAGCCATCATGCGAATCCCGGAGCCAACATCATGTTAAGAAAAAGAGAGAGAGAGAAACATCACAGCCCAGCTCACTCGTGTGGCTTCTTACATAAGAGGTTGGCCGTGTTGATGGAGGGAGGGAAACCATGCTATAGGTCCCACTATCCTGCAACCAGATTTTGTTAAAGGATAAAGGGGGCGCTCTTTTGAGGGGGGAAAAAAATCAGTCTTGTTGATTGTTTGCTTTTTAAATTTTTTTCTCCCCACACTGTCAAACCGGAACTGCCTTTTTCATTTACGAAGACAGCGGATTACTTCAGGCTTGCAGCAAATCTGCTCTCCACCCGCCCCCCACCCCACGCCCCAGATTCCTTTCTCGGGCGCAATGAACACATAATGTGGTGTGCCCCCGCGCTCGGCCCTTTGGGATTTTGGGTCTCTCGCCCTCCAGAAAAAGCTAGCAGCCACCGCCTCTGCTCTAGCAGCTCATCCGCTAAAACCCTCCGGGGCACACGCCCCCTCCCCCATGCGTTCGCTCCCACATCCCTCTCCTGCGGATGGGTGTGCCCTTGTGCATCCAGTGGAAGCCGGGGTGCCGGTGGCTAAGGAGGAAACCACAGTGAAAGCGCGCCCTCAGACCCAGCCCTAAACACATCGTGACTTTTCAAAGATTCTTTCTTTCCGTCACCGCCTCAGCCCTGGGTTCTACCAGTTGCAATCGCGTTATCATTATATAACAATGAATTTCCCTCGCGTTCCTCCCTCCGCGGGATATCATTCGGGGATGCAGAGAGCTAAGACTGGCGAGAAGAGATGGGGGCGGGGGAGCAGCGGGAACAGGAACCTGTGTTCATCTCCCAAGCATCGCAGAGTCATCGCTTGGAGCTCCTGATTTACAGACTAAGGACCCCAGGGCCCAGGACTGCGCCCTCATCTCCGGCTGCTGCAATCATTGTCTGGCCGAGGCCGGGCCGGGCCATCTGCTCGGCGCGTCGCGCAGCGCCATTACCCTCCCCAAGCCCGGCTCCGTGCTGTCCCCAACGCCCACCCTCCTAGCCCGCTTTGTATAAGCCAACACAGACGCCTCCCCGGCTGCAGACACAAGAAAGCGAGCCCAGAGCCCCGCCAGGATCCCAGCCCCAAACCCTGGGGCGAGAAAGCCAATAGGGCCATCAAAAACCGGTCCTGGTCAACAAAAAGCCCACGCCTGTCCGTCCTTACCACCCCCCACCCCCCGCACCTCCTCCTCTGCTCATCACCACGTCCCTGTTTTTCCTTCCCGTTTCCCCAGGATCCCGGTACACCCAGCCCTTTTCAGCATCCCTCCGCTGTCATTACGCCTCCGGGCTGAAATCGCTCCTTTTTCCGAAGAACCGGAGGAAGGCTCCAGAAAGCCCCTTATGGTGGGGGCGGGAAATGAGGAAGAATCCATTTCCCCGTCTCCCCCATCAGGCTCCAGGAGTCCAGCCCCGCAGCACGCAGCTGGGAGAACAATATCCGAGCTTCAACCATGCATATTCAATCTGGGATCCATTTGCTCACACCCCGCAGGCCGGCACCGCAGCATCTCGCTCTGACAATAAAAGGATACAGCGGATCTGGCGCGCTACCTAAAACGACCTTAATGCACTCACGCTCCTATTTTAATGCCTTAGAAACTATGCGGCTTACAATTCCATAGGATTGCGTCTCCCATCACGATCGCCTTCTTCACTAACAAGAGGGAAAAGAGAGAGAGAAAAAAAAAAGTTGGGTTCCTCTTCCTCCCCCTGCTTTAAAAAAAAATAAATATTCTTTAGACCATTTGTGCTACAAAAAAAAATGTTGCTGGCCGATCTCATATCGCCCAAGTACCCAACTCACCGTGATGCGTGGAATATTTTTCTTCCCCTGATAAGACATCTCTCTCCTGGGAAAAAATTAATTTCAAAAGAGCAGCTTTAAAACAAAAATTGCCAGGAAAGACACTTGGTTATTTTTTTGCAGGATTGAAAAATGTGCAGTCGAATAGCTGGTCTTTCTGATAGCAAATATCAGGAACGTAAGAGATAAATGCAATCCTCTGTCTCTTTTTCTTCCTCTCCTCCAGCACTGCCCCAGCTAGGGCGGAAAAAAAGAAAGAGAGAGAGAGAGAGAGAACAGGAGGGAAGGGGGTGGAAATAAACTACAGCAATAAAAGCCTCGGTTCAAGTCTGCCACCGCGGCGCATGCGCCGCCAGCCACTCCCTTTCCTCTCGGGCCAAAGCCATCCGCTTCGAGAGAGACGAGTCCTGATTGGTCACAATCGTGGGATATGCAAATAAGTGCGGGCGGGGAGGGGAGCGGCGCGAGTGCGCGAATTGCTGCAGTGCAGCCGAGGGCGGCGGTCGGTGCGTGCGCCCGATATGGGAGCGCGCCTTTCGCGCCCTTTCTTTGGACCAGGGCATCGGCCACCGGGGCTGGCAGAGGCCCCAAATGCAGCATCAGCTACGCAGGGATAGCGGAGGGGTGATCGTTATGGACGGGGGAGTCCAGCCCCTAGACGGTGGGCTTAGATGGGGCCCCGGCGGCACGCACCCGCTCGCGCGCGCCCCGGTGGATGCCCGCCCGCGCGCCAATCCGCGGAGGCCGCCGCTGCAGCCCCGCGTGGGGTGACTGCGCCGAGCCAATGGCTTTGCTGGCGGCGAGCGCGCGACTGCACGGCCGGCCGGCGCCGCGCCGCCCGGGAGGGGCGCCCGAACCCTCCTCCCGCCGCCCTCGCCTTTCGCGAAGGCTCGCTCGGCCTCCGCCCAGGAGTCGACGGGGGAATTCAGATGGCAGCGAGCGGAGGGAAGGGGAGCGGGGCGGGAAGGCTCCGCGAGGCGCCGCGCCGGCCACGCCCGGCCCTGGAGAGGGGCGGCTGGACGCGGGCCTGTGGGCGGCCGGCGCCCGGCTGGGCTCCCCGGGGGCGAAGAGGCGCGGGCCGGTGGTGAGGCTGCGGAGAAGTGGAGCCGGAAGCCAGGCTTCGGGCATCCTTGGCCTGGCAGCTGGAAAAGAAAGTCTGAAGCCCTCACTGCTCTAAGCAGGGAAGGAAAGCAGCCAGGGAAGACGTAGTTCGCTGCTGGGGATGGAAACCCCGCCCTGAAACATCCTTTTGTGCCTTGGGGTCGCCAGGAACTTGGGAGCAAGGGAGGAGCATCAAGCGCCTGTTGGGGCCAAAAAAGCCTCGGTCTAGGGCCCGGGTCTCTTTAATAGTCACTCTCACCTACACGATTTAGGGGAATGAAGCAGGAGGCAAGGGGTGTGGGGAGGGCAGGGGAATACATTTCTATGCTGCCTGCAATTCTGTTGAGAAATTTAGGATTAACAGCGCTCAAGGAGCTCAAAGGATGTGCATTGCTATAGACTGGCCCCCCAGTTCACATAATGAAGTCAAAAGCCAGGAGATGAACTGGAGAAGCTGGAGGAATGAAGTAAAGGCGATCTCAAAAAGAAACATATCCTGAGTCATGGAGAGAACCACCCAGAATCCGTTTAAAACAGAGGTAGTCCTAACTCCCCAGCCAGAGATGCTACCACACAGGCCTCTCTCCTAGGGCTAGAAATTGAACAGGTTGGGACCCCTTGGCTCTGTCCAAGTCCTTCTCTGATGCTCTTACTTCAGAATCCCTGTAGAAAGAAGAAGCTGAACCACTTGATCGCGAGCGGTCTATCAAAGGTTGCCCAGTCAAGTACAATGACTAAAACATCTGGGTTGGCCTTGAACTTCTCTACTAGAGATCAAACAATAGATAGAATCCCCACGTAATCTATGCCTTCCGGCAACCATGGAGAGGAGGAAAAAAATCTATTTAATTGGCTCACACCTGCTCAGCAAAGATTAGCCAGATAAACGCAAAATAATCCTGAGGCTAGAATGGGCTCACGTTTCAAAGTCTCTCTGCATCTGGCCACTTTGGATGGTTATTTGTCTCTCCAGAAGGTGTAAGATGCACCCTTTCACTTCTCTTTCTGTAAATTCTAAAGTCGCAGAAAGAGGCTCTGGGGCACCCAGCAAGCTTCCCAGCTGGTTAATTCATTGCAGTTCCAATTAGCTCTGCATCTTAAAAATTGAAAAAAGGAGCACTTCCCCTTCCAACTCTGCGATGTGCTAAGAGCCAAGTGAGTTGAAGTCAGCAAGTATTGGTGTCAGCCTGAAAGGGTCAAAGTCACACATAGAATGTACCTTCCTACCCAGAAAACCCACTGTCATTTCCAACCAGGAGTGGGTGAGGGGCAGCAGGGGAATGAGTATCCTATTAAATCATAAGGAAAATACTACTTGACAAACAAGTAAATGTGGGTCAAATTAAAGCAAAATAACCACTAATGACATTGTTTATTTATATTCTTGTTCTATGTTCCTGCTCCCGAACTGCTTGATCGTAAAGGCTTTAACTATACCTTGTTATTTATGAGTTTGCCCTTAAATATTTTGCTCCCAAGAGCTTTTATATCCATCTTATTTATATCAGTCTTATTTCTATATCCACTGATACAAGGTTCCTAAACCTAATGTCAGCGGTAACTGACATTACAGCTCATAAATATCCAGAGATGTGATGTTTAAATTCATTTGTCTGCTCTGAGTGGAGCCTAAGAGTATTTGGCACATAGAAGGTGCCAAATAGATTTAATTGACCAAGGACAAGAACTGTCAGCAATCTGCATTTCTTACCATACTTACCGCTCAATACAATGCAGAGAAGGAATCGATGTGGGGGAGAATTTTCCACCCACTCTGCATTGATTGACTTGTTAATATACAGTATTTTTACACTGTCTTTGGATGAACACCGAGTGAAAATTGCCTGTAAAGTTACAAATCATTGTCCCTGAACCAAATAGTTGAACCAATTCTCAGGCATGATTTTTCTGAATTTTGTTAAAACTTAAAGCATTATAAGCTGGCCTAGTCCACATTCACGATCCCTTCACAGTCCTTGCCTTCCCAATTCCCATAGGCCTCCCCCAGCATCTAGAAAGAGCCAGAAGTGATGTCGTTGTTTAGTTGTTGTGTCCGACTCTTTGTGACCCCATGGACTGTAATCCACCAGGCTCCTCTGTCCATGGGATGTCCTAGGCAAGAATACTGGAGTGGGTTGCCATTTCCTACTCCAGGGGATCTCCCCAACCCAGGGATCAAAACTCTGTCTCCTGCATCAGCAGGCAGATTCTATACTGCCTTGCCACCAAGGAAGCCCGAGAAGTGATGGACAATGGGTTAATGAAATGGTTCTGCTGCAGACATCCTGGTGATCTGGAGGAAGGGAGACCCTGCCTCATGATCCAAGAGCAGCAGGAGCGGTATCCTAAATCCAGTGATAACCTATATCCAGGTGGTACGTGTGTGCTCAGTCACTTCAGTCGTGTCCAGCTCTTTGTGACCCCATGGACTGTAGCCCGCCAGGCTCCTCTATCCATGGGATTTCCCAGGCAAGAATACTGGAGTGGGTTGCTGTTTCCTCCTCCAGGGGATCTCCCTGATCCAGGGATCGAACCCACATCTCCTTCATCTCTTGCATTACAGGCAAATTCTTTACCATTGAACCATATCCAAGTGAGCACCAAATGAAGTTTGAGGTCACACAGTCTAGGAGCTCTTTCAAGTCTTACTCATCTTTTATCCTAATAAAGAGCCTTAAGGAGAAAGGGTACAAGAAGGATGGGGTACATGGAGTGATGACATCCAGTGTGTTTGAGATGTTCCGGTCCTACAACCTGCCGGGAACCGGGGGTGGGAGGTGAGTCCCAGTCACTCAAGCACTCCAGCGTGACGGCTGCTTTGACTTCCTCGGCAGCAGTGTCCCCTCCTGGACCAGCCCCACCTCTGCTCTCGGTTTCTTCTTCCCCCTCTGGGGAGCAAGGGTAACCATTTCTGCTTCTGTGACCCCCACCCCCGCGCCTCTGCAGAAGTGAAACCTTCAGGATGTCACTGAGCAGGGAGAGTCCAAATATAAATAGTTGGCAAAGAAGAGAAGATTTCAAGTGCTCACTTTGCTGCAGTACAGACGCCAAGGGCAGTGGCCTCGGATGCAGCCTGCTGCTAAGGTTAAATGAATGCGGTGGTAAGAGGAAGGACTGGAATTCTGCCTTGCCAAAAACTAAGGGCATCGGCTAGGACACTGAGAGGGAAGTGTTGCCTGCTTCTCTGCAGCTGGAATTGAGCCATGATGGGTGTAACCCCACAGGGGCAGTCTGCAGGGGCAGTCTCCAATGGGTCCCAGCCTGCCTACTGCCTTTCCCAGTGGGGACATGCTTTACCACGGGGGACAGGGTGGGGGCTGACGAGGATCAGAGGGACTGGTCCTCTGAGCCAGATGCTGACTTTGCTGGAACTGGAAGTTGGGGCTGCGAAGGGTCCTGAGGAAGTCCTTACTGTATGCAGAAGAAGCAAGTTTCATCGTCCAAATCCTGCCGACATCAGGGCACAGAGGAAATTATGCACTTCACAGAATCTAGTAGCTTGTCTACGTTGGCCTTCTCTTCTTATCTCCAGTTGGCTCACAATCCTCCCAAATGACCCCCCTCCCCCCCGCCCCGCACCTTTATCTGCCTGGCACAGCACCCTCTGTGGGACTACAGATTTTCCCTGGGGTCCCTCAGTCAGAGCCAAGACAGACACGTCTCTCTCTGACCATTGTGCCTCAAGCTCGCCATCTGGTGGTGAATGAGGAGAGTGATCTGGTCCCCTTGGTCCTTGTCTAGCGT
This sequence comes from Bos indicus x Bos taurus, assembly GCF_003369695.1. Classification (NCBI taxonomy): domain Eukaryota; kingdom Metazoa; phylum Chordata; class Mammalia; order Artiodactyla; family Bovidae; genus Bos; species Bos indicus x Bos taurus. The sequence goes on along the minus strand of NC_040083.1, from coordinate 73,756,769 downwards.
GATGGATGATGATGACTCAGGACTTGAAAAGGGCCTTGGAGATGCTTATTCCAGCATATCTGGGTCTTAATCACCTAAAGTGATTTTGCCTCTGCATTTGAACCATCCGGGGCTCCAGCTCAGATCATCTGATTAGAAACTCCAGAGGTAAAACCCAGGAATGTTTTTAAACTAGTCTACCTCTGGCCTCTAGACCCAGGGATCCCCAATCTCTGGGATCTAATGCCTGATGATCTGAGGTGGAGCTGATGTCATAATAATAAAAAGAAAACGCACTGTAAATATAATGCACTTGAATCATCCCCAAACCACCCCCACCTCCACCGTCCACGCCCACCTCCACTGTCCACAGAAAAGTTGTCTTCCACAAAACCAATCCCTGTTGCCAAAAAAGGTTGGAGACAGCTGGTCTAGACCACTCCTACCCTCCTTTTACAGGAAAGGAAGCTTGGAGAATATGAACCGAAATGCAATCCCTCCCCAGGACTTTCCCCTCCCCAAAGTACATTGATGGTCCTGCTCTTTCTCCAGCAGGAACATCTTATGAAAGAGTCATTAATGTCATCATCACGATCTTTCTTTTTGTTTTCTAGTAAAACACTGTTATGGGTTTACCAGGTGGAACTAGTGGTAAAGAACCCACCTGCCAATGCAGGTTAGACGTAAGCCATGCCGGTTTGATCCCTAGGTTCAGAAGATCCCCTGGAGAAGGGAATGGCAATCCACTCCAGTATTCTTGCCTGTAGAATTCCATGGACAGAGGAGCCTGGTGGGCTACAGTTTATAGTCTCGCAAGAGTCGGACACGACTGGAGCAACTTAGCAGTGCAGTCAGCGTGGAGGGAAACGACATTCACCGAGCACCTACCAGAGTCTAGATACAAGGACTGGGTGCTTTAAATACATCTTATTCAATCCTCCCCCAAATCTTACTTGGTAAGTCTCCATATCCTTATTTTCTGGACAGGAGTGTAAAGCTCAAAGAAACCTCTTGTTCAAGGCCCGGGTTCACACGAGAGCAACAGGAGGATTGTTGCAATTGTTGTTGGATTGTGTGTAACTGGATTGTTGCACACAATCTAGGCCTGTGTGGAGACCCCAAGCCCAAGGTGCTAGTTATCTGAATGATTAAAGTATTTGCTTAGCAGCAACCAGGGCCCACCATGAAAGAAATGAGCATAGGTGGTCTGCAGTCTCTTTCTTCACCCCTTTCAGTCTCTGGCTGCCACTTGAGGCACCAAGAACGTCCATCAGTCAGTCAGGACCTGTATGTGTTAGACACTTGCCCTTATCCCCAAATTAATTCTCCATCTCTTTCTTTCTTCATCCCCCAGTGAGATTCAGTTTCTCTCAGCGACCCAGCTTTCCTCTCATTGGAAACATGATAGATCAACACCAGAGTTTAAGTGAACAAAGAATCCACAATGCACTGCCCCTGGGCTGAAAGGGGAAGAGCCTGATTGGCTGCTTCCATAAATAAAATGCAAACTGTCTCTTCTCTACAGACTCTTCCTGGGTTCCGCCGCCCCACCCCCACGGGCAGCCCATGGTTTCTGCCTGTTTCCTCCTCTTCTTCCATTTACAGCGGGGCTGGCTCCTCCTGACCCTCCAATACTCTCTGCAGGAGGCAGAGAACAGACTTGTGGGCACACCGGGAGAAGGAAAGCGTGGGACGAATAGAGAGAGTAGCGTTGACATATATACACTACTATGTGTAAGATGGATGGCTGGTGGGAAGCTGCTGTAGAGCCCAGGGAGCTCAGCTCGGGGCTCTGTGAGGACCTAGAGGGGTGGGATGGGGGTGGGGGCAGGAGGGAAGCTCAAGAAGGAGAGGATATATGTATGTACATATAGCTGGTTCACTTCGTTATACTGCAGAGACTAACACAACATTGTAAAGCAACTATCCTCCAATTAAAAAAAAATTTTTTTTAACTCCCTCTGCAGGAAGCTCCTTCCTGCCCACCCTGTCTGAAGTCAGCCCACAGTCACCACTCTTCCCTGTCTTAGTATCGTCTCCTCAGCACCAGTGACCACAAAGTTGGAAGTATTTTGTGTATTCGTGTACTTCCCTCTCACCTGCAAACTGTCTAAGGGGCCTTATTCTCCACCCCAACCAGCACAGACCTCATAATACTCAGTAACACATACATTGAATGAGCAAACCAATGGCAAGCCCTTCCCAGCAACGGCCTTGTGCAGGTGTCCCCGGGCCACGCTGTCCCGCTGAGCCAGCCTGCAGCCTGAGTGACAACCTCTCCTACCCTGATGTGAACCCCAGGTTTTTAAAATGCCAGATGGGGAGGGACTCCCCTGGTAGCCCAGTGATTAAGACTGTGTGCTTCCAATGCAGGGGGCACAAGTTTGATCCCTGGTCTGGGAACTAAGATCTCACCCACATGCTTTGGGTTTGTCACAGAAAATAATAATAATAATTATAATAATATACCGTATGATGCAGGGAACTCAAACCCAGTGCTCTGTGACAACCTAGAGGGGTGGGATGGGGTAAGAAATAGGAAGGAGGCTCAAGAGGGAGGGGACATATGTACACCTATGGCTGATTCATGTTGATGTATGGCAGAAACCAACACGATATTGTAAAGCAATTATCCTCCAATTAAAAATAAATTTTTAAAAAAGATTAGCTAACAAAAAAGAGGGTAAAAAATAAAGGCAAATATTTTATTAATTAAAAAAATGATATAATCCTTGCAAAGTGTGTGTTAGTCACTCAGTTGTGTCAGACTCTTTGCAATTCCATGGACTGTAAGCCCGCCAGGCTCCTCTGTCTGTGGAATTCTCCAGGCAAGAATACTGGAGGGGGTTGCCATTCCCTTCTCCAAATCCTTGCAAAACTTATAAGAAATTCAGTTATGTCAGCAGCATTTTAGAATGACTGTTCATTAAGATATAGGTACTATCTTTTCTAAAAAAAAATAAATTATATATATATATATACACACATATATACATACATAAAACAAAATGCCAGGTGGTGAGAATTCATCTCACTGGGTTGGTCGTGTGTCTGGGCTCCAGTTATCCACTGCAGAGCAGGCAGAGCCCTTTCCCACGGGCATCTTCCCTCCAAAGGCATTCTGCCGCTCAGGTCTACCTGCAGGCCAGTTGTGGGCACCGCAGTCTGCTTCCCTTCCCAAGCCCACTCATGCTCCCCCACATCCAGAAAATAACAGCAGATCCTCATCAACCTGGGCCCTCCTTGAATCAGAAGCTGTGTCAGTTTCAAAAAAGGACCAAGAAAAACGGAGAACTCTATGCCCAGAGAGTGTCAGTTTCAGGAGTTTAAGTCCCTTAAAAGAACCCAGCCATGTTCACAGACTGAGATCTACTCGCTGATTCAAAAACACTCCATGCCTCTTGCCTATTTGCTCAAATGGGTTCCCAAGAGACCTCTTTGGGGTGATTTGTTGGCTTTAGTCTGTGAATTCTTGGAAGTAGTCCAGTTGGATATTGTAAAGATTTCAAGAAATGCAGAATTTCCCCTTAATCAGATTGCTCTGCCTTCCCCTCTTCCTCCCTCCTCTCCTCGACCCACCCACTGTTTGTTTTCAAGTGGGCCAGAGGTTGGGCTTCCCAGGCGGCACAGTGATTAAGAATCCACCTGCCAGTGCAGGAGATGTGAGTTTGATCCCTGGGATGGGAATATCCCATAGAGGAGGAAATAGCAACCCACTCCAGTACTCTTGCCTGGAGAATTCCATGGACAGAGGAGCCTGGCAGGTTACAGTCCATGGGGTCACGAAGAGTCGGACACGACTGAGCAGCTGAGCACGCACATATGGGCCAGAGTTTATTATCCACCGTGGGCCAGCCCAAGAAGATCACAAACTCCACACACACAGCCCCTCCTTATGCTACAAGGTGCTGTGCTTGGCGAGGCCATCGGGTGAGGCATGTGTGCTTGACCAGCTCCAGAAAAGTGTGCCCCAGGCCTGGGCTGGGGGCTCTGTGTTCCCAGAGACTTATGGGTCCCCAGAGACCCATCCAAATACTTGTGAGCACGGCTGGCCTCCCTCCAGAAACAGAGTAGGCCCTCACGAGACAGAAGCGGAGAAGAAAGTCAGCAAAGGAGGAACAGCCAACAGGCGCCGTGCTGCTAGCAGACGCCCCATGGAGGACATGGGCCTTTAGACCAGATGCTATAATCACGGGCAAGGCTGACTTCGTGTGGGTGCTGCAGTCCCACTGGGGGAGGAACTGGAGAGCTTGCACTGTTGTCTATCCAGCTCAGCAGTTCCCCTCTGTTCCTCCAGAATTGAAAAATGGAGTGAAATTGGTAAAACGGCCACTTCAAAGTAAGTGAGCTGAGAGAGGAAGAAGGTAATCCTGGAGGGCTGAGAGAAGGTGGTGTCTTTTCTCTCGCCTCCTGTCTCCTCTCCATCTCAGGCCACGGCGCTCATCTGAGTTGTCACCATCTCTCACAGGCCTAATTCACTGGGACCCTGCTCCTGAGTCTATTCGGTCCTGCAGTCAGAGTACTTTTACAAAAGTGCAAAGCTGGCCATATCATTTACGCTTCTGCTTATCATGTTGGAATTGCTCACAGTCCCTGTGGGCTAAGACCCATAACCCTTAGCATCACATCCCCGGCCTGTGACTAGCCCAGCCTCTGCTTCTGCCCTTGCCTTCCTCAGCCCGCTCTGCAGCCCTAGTGCTCACCCCATGCTCCACACTAAAACCCTTCACTTCCCTTGCATATAGCCTCAGTGTCTGTACTCACATCTGTGTCTCTCCAAATACACCCATCCCTTGCTGACCCCATTCCTGAGTAGAACTGACCACTCCTTCTGTTATACAGCACAGACGTCTCACAAAGCACCTGCAACAGTTTCCTCTGCCTATTTCTTTACACATTGTCTTCTTCTCCTAGACAATAAGCTTCTGGAGGACAGAGATGACACTGTTTTTTCAGCACCCATCATAGTATCTTGTAGACAATAAACACACAGCAAGTTTTGAAAGAACAGATGGGTGGGTAGATAGGTGGATTATGGATGGGTGAGTGGACACATGAATGGATGAAAGGATGGATGGATGGAGAGATGGATTGGTGAGTGGACAGATGGATTGACAGGAGGGGAAATGATGGATACATGAATGACTAAATAAGCTCCTTGAGCAAATGTCCCAGTAATCACATACAGTTACACTGGAACTTGAGTCTAAAATGACCTTCTACTGCACACAGTTTACAACCAGGCTCTGTCTTAGGTCCAATCTATTTAGTGAAAACTGCCAGGAGGACGAATGGGCACTCAAGACAAGCATTTTCTCCCAGTAAAGGAGGCTGTGGAACTGTCACTAAGGCTTGGGCAACTTAACCTGCTACCAGTACCACCCTGTATTCATAGATGGATTATGTCCTCTCTGGGAGAGACACTCTCCACCTTGCAGAAACCTCTAGAATCAGTGGATGTATCTCCAGACACTTCTCCTTCATGGGAATGGGATAGGAGAGCTTGAACAAAGAACACTTTGATAGCACTGGCATCCTCCAGTGTGACAAAAACCTTCTAGGTTGGTATGTGGGAAGTTTAGGTAGGCAAAGGCAGGACAATCAAGGTCACCTAGTGAAATGTCCTTTCAATCCAGCACTGGGACGTAAATTCCTTATCCTGCCCACTCCCATTCGCTATCTTTCCTCTCGTTATGCCCTATCAAGTCATTTGGCCATTTTGCCTACAGAATACCAGAAGTGTTCATGATTTGGTGGGTGATCAAGGTTATGATCGGAACAGAAGTAGTGTGAATTCTAAACTCATGACCCCTGGAAAGCCACTGGTTTGAGCCCCTCCCTTTCAGCCTCCTTTTGGGGTCAAGGCCAGAGCTGAGAGACATAGTGCAAGCCTCACGCAGATCATCTCCTGAGTCATCATTTGCTGGGGAAACCAAATCTGGGCATTCATACAATGACCTCCATATCAGAGTGATGGAGAAGAGCAGTGAGAAAGAGTTCATCCAAGCCACTGTCATTTCTCCTACAAAGATGCAGCAAAACGCTGTCAGGCTGCAAAGTCATAATAAAAATCATAGCATGCAGAGGACTCCCCCTGGTGGTCCAGTGCTTAAAAATCTATCTTGCAATACAGGAGACACAGGTTTGATCCCTGGTCTGGGAACTAAGATCCCACACGCCTCACAGCAACAAAGCCCCACAGGCCAAAACTTCTGAGCCCAAGCACCGCAATTAGAGAGTCCGTGTACCACAAGGAAAGATCTCACATTCCACAACTAGGATGCAACACAGCCAAATAAATAAAATAAATAAATAATATTTTTAAAAGAAAACACAGCATGCAGCATTGGGACCCACAGCCATTGCCAGCTTAAGCCACTCTCTCCAGCTATACATATCTGTATCTCATTGGCCAAAATGCAGCTGGCTTACATCTCTATTTCAGCCTACCAAGGCTAATACTCCTGCACTGGCATGGTAACCCACTCCAGTATTCTTAACTGGAGAATCCCATTGACAGGGGACCCTGAAGGGCTATAGTCCATAGTGTCGCAAAGAGTTGGACACAACTGAAGCGACACATGCAGGCTAATACTCAGCAGCAATTCCTACTGCAACAACTCAGGAAGTGTCCCCTACTTGCTTGTGAAGGTGGATTTGGTTCTCAAGATGACAGCGAGAAGCAGGACAGCTGGCCATGATCCAACCTGTCTTCTGCATCGCCATGAACAATAGAGAAGTGACTCAGCATCTCTGTGCTTTCAGAGCTTTTACAACTCAGACAGCAACACGTGACCAAATGCTTGATTCTCCCTTCCCCAACCATGGCAGGTCCTTCTGATACCTTCCTCCAGGTCTGTCTAAATTACAACCTTGAGTTGCTCTCCTATGACAACCATGCCTGCTCATAGCAGTCTGAGCCCAATCAGCTAATACATGGCTGAGAGAGACAGTGCCATTTGGAATATGACAGGCTATGGCTTTCATCAAAGCATAAAGAAGACAGTGGCCCCAGATGATTTCAGGCTGCACTCCAGGTGGGTGGATTACTGGTAGGAGGACCTCTTGAAAAATGGCAGCCCTCCCCTGGAATAGCTGCCAACCTACTCTGACAGTAGGATTCTGAGGAGCACCGGTTGGTCTACCAACCGGTGCTCCTCAGAATCCTACTCTCAGATCCTATCCCAGGGTTAGGCTTAACTGATGAAACATTGGCCTTTGCACCCTACAATGTGTTAGTCACTTGGTTATGCCTGACTCTTGGCAACCCCATGGACTGTAGCCCACCAGGCTCCTCTGTCCATGGGATTCTCCAAGCAAGAATAATGGAGTGGGTAGTCATTTCCTTCTCCTGGGGATCTTCCCCACCCAGGAGTTGAACCCGCATCTCTTAAGTCTCCTGCATTGCAGCCAGGTTCTTTACCATCTGAGCCACTAAGAAAGCCCATTTTGCACCCTAGAGATGCCCCCACAAATGCCACCCATTGCCACCATTTTGCCTGAAAAGTGACCCAAAAAAGAGCTGAACTCTTTGATGGATGGTACCTGCCCAACTAAGCACCAGAGTCAATCTCCACATGAGTCAATCCCCTTCCATATCCATCCTGTTGCAGGAGGACCTAGGACAGACCACAGCCCCTTCCCACTGCAGGAACCAAGAGTTCTGCCTCAAGGTGTTAGCATAAAACTCCTACTCCTCCCAGGGATCGAACCTGGGTCTCCAGCATCACAAATAGACTATTCACCGTCTGAGTCACCAGGGAAGCCTCCCTACTCCTCACACAGAGGGGGTAGAGTGGATGGAAACAGGGCAGAGAGGTGAGATTCTCCATCCACTGTCAAGTCCCCATGACTCACAAAGTTACAGCCCTGAGAAGCCTGAGACAATATGGAACTCTGCATGAATTGTCCTTCTGACCTCCACCCTGGCTGTATGACAATAGCTAATAAATCAACAGCTGTGTGTCTATGTCTAAGAAAGGGAACCACTTCTGACATGACATCGCCTTTCATGCCACTTCTATCCTGATGTTGTTGTCACTGTTCAGTCGCTAAGTTGTGCCCGACTCTTTGTGACTCCATGGACTGTAGCCCACCAGGCTCGCCTGTCCATGGGATTTCCCAGGCAAGAATATTGGAGTGGGTAGCCATTCCATTTTCGAGGGGATCTTCCTGACCCAGGATTGAACCCGGGTCTCCCACATTGCAGACAGACTCTTTACCATCTGAGCCACCAGGGAAGTCACCAAAGCCCTTCAAGTTTCCCCAAATGAATCCCCAGACATTGTAGAGCAAAGACAATATAGTCTTGCTCCATTGTATTCAAATTCTTGATCCACAGAATCCATGAGCATAATAATACCATCCCTCATTTTTGCCACTAAATTTTGGGGTCATTTGTTACATAGAAATATCCACCTTGTACAGCTGAAGTTAAAGCAATAGGTAAAGGCCACGTATGGAGAACTTTCTAGGCTATGGAAATACATTTGGATTTTACTCCATGTTTACAAAGAAACCATATAAAGGTTTTAATCAAGAAACCAACAAAATCTGATTCATACTTTATCATTCTGGCTGCAGAATGAAAGAATTGAAGGGGAGAGTTGATCATGGCTAAGACTGGGGTCGGGGCAGGTAGTACTGAGACAAATAGACAGATGTACCATTTACATTAGAGGTAATTTTTTTTTTTTGAGATTTTTTTGATGTGGACCATTTTTGAAGCCTTTATTGAATTTGTTACAATATTGCTTCTATTTTATGTTTGTTTCTTTGGCCCTGAGGCATGTTCCCCACCTCCTGCCTTGGAAGGGGATTCTTAACCACTGGACTGACAGGGAAGTCTCTACATTGGTGGAAAAGGAAATGGCAACCCACTCCAGTATTCTTGCCTGCAGAATTCCATGGACAGAGGAGCTTGGCAGGCTACAGTCCATGAGGTCACAAAAGAGTCGGACACGACTGAGTGACTAACACAGACACACACTGAGCCAGGCATTGTTCTAAGTGCTTTACATGTATTAGCTCCAGTTAATCCTCATATTACTTGTATTTGATACTCACAAAACCCCTGTGAGGTAGGTGGAAACAGAAAGAGATTAGGAAACTTTCTCCAGGACACAAAACTAGTAAGTGGCTGAGCCAGGAATCGGGATTATATCAGCTACCATTAAATTAAATAACCATGGACAAGTGCTCTGTCCCCTGTTCTGAAAGGTTCTAGTTCAAATTCAAATTCCTCTTTAGACCTGGAGGCCCCATGAACACTCATCGTATAATTAATGGTGTTTTTTTTTTCCCTTTCTGGTGAGAAGTAAGTGGGACCAGCAAATTGTTCTGAACTCCTAAACTTCTGTCAATTATACTTAGATGGATCACTCTAAGGTCCACATGTACTTTATATATACAAAAATTAACTCGAAATGAATCAAAGACCTAAATATAAAAGATAAAACTATAAAACTCTAAGAAGAAAACATAGGGGCAGACCTTTATGCCCTCAGATTAGGACACTGGTTTCTTGAATATGATACCAAAAACTCAAGCAACAAAAGAAAGATAGATAAATCAGACTTCATCAAAATTTGAAATGTTTGCGCATCAAAGGACACTATCCGGAAAGTGGAAACACACTTCACAGAATGAGAAAAAATATTTGCAAATCCTATAAGTGATAAGTGTTTAGAATCCAGAATATATAAAGAACTCCTAAACTCAACAACAAAAAGACAATCTGGTTTAAAAATGGACAAAGGACTTAAATAGATCTTTCTCCAATAGATCTTCTCCAAGAAGATATACAAATGACCAACAAGCATACAGAAAAATGCTCAACATCATTAGTCATTGCTGCTGCTGTTTTTCAGTTGCTAAGTCATCTCCGACTCTTTGAGACCCCGTGAACTGCAGCATGCCAGGCTTCTCTGTCCATCACTATCTCCCATCATTAGTTGTTAGGGAAATGCAAATCAAAACCACATCCAGTAGGCTAGCTATAATCTAAAATACTATTTAAAAAAAGGTAGGGGGGAAGGGGGACTTCCTTGGTGTTCCTTTAAGAATCCATCTTTCAATGCAGGGGATGTGCCTTTGATCCCTGGTAGGGGAATTAAGATCTCACATGCCCTGAGGCAACTAGACAAGCTCATGCACAGCCAAAAAAAAAGAAACCACTAAAAAAAGTGTGCTATTGAGGATGGGTAAAAATTGGAACCCCTCATATACTGCTGATGGGATTGTAAAGTGGGACAGCCGCTGTGGAAAACAATTTGGCAGGGCCTGAAAAAGTTAAACATAGAGCTACCATATGAACCAGCAATTCAACTCCTAGACATGTATTTAAGAGAACTGAAAACATATGTCCATATAAAAACTTGCACATGAATATTCATAGCAGCATTTTTCATAATAGCTAAAAAATTAAAACAATCCAAATGCCTGTCAACTGATGAAAAAGTAGTACAACCATACAATGAACTATCATTCAGCCAAAGAAAAAATAAAAGGAATGAAGTAACTAATACATATTACACTTGGATGAACTTTGGAAACATTATGCAAGTTCAGGCTGCGGTACCAAAATGCCACCGACTGAGTGGCTTAAGCAATATTCATTTCTCATAGTTCGGGAGGCCAGAAGTCCAAGATCAGGATGTCAACATGGTTGGATTTTGGTGAGAGTTCCCCTCCTGGTTTATAGAGAGCCCTCTACTCATTGTATCCTCACATGACAGAGAGAGAAAGAGAGAGAGAGGAGGAGACCTCTTTGTCTTTTTAGAAGAGCACTAATTCCGTCATGGAAGTCCCATCCTCATGACCTAGTGTATTAGTGTTAGTCGCTCAGTTGTGTCCAACTCTTTGCAACTCCACAGACTGTAGCCCGCCAGACTCCATTGTCCATGGGATTTCCCAGGCAAGAATAGTGGAGGGGATTGCCATTTCCTTCTCAGGGGGATCTTCCCTACCCAGGAATCCAACCAGGGTCTCCTGCATTGCAGGCGGATTCTTTACGATCTGAGCCCCCAAGGAACCCCCACTCTCATGACCTCATCACTTCTCAAACTCTCCACCTCCTAATACCATCCCAATAGGGGTTAGGAATTCAACACATGAATTTTGAGGGGACACAAACATGCACACAGTCCATAAATCTAAGGGAAGGAAGCCAATCACCAAGGGCCATACATTGTATGATTTCCTTTATATAGAAGGTCCAGAGTAGGCAAATCCATAAAAATAAAAAGCAGATTTATGGTTTCCAGGGTCTGGAGGTGGAAGAAATAGAGAATAACTACTTAATGGGCTTCTCTGGGGGAAATGATAGAAAATGTGTTTTTTTTTAAATGTTTTTGTTTATTTTTGCAATTTTTGGCAGTGCTAGGTCTTCACTGCTGTGCAGGCTTTTCCCCTAGTGGCAATGAGGGGTAGCTACTCTCCAGTTGCAATGCACGGGCTTCTCATTGCGGTGGATTCTCTTGTGGAGCACAGGCTCTGGGCCCACACAGGCTTCAGTAGTTGGAGTTCCCAGGCTCTAGAGCACAGGCTCAGTAGTTGTGGCACATGGGCTTAGTTGCTCCACAACATATGGGAACTTCCCACACCAGGGATCAAACCCATGTCTCCTGCATTGGCAAGTGGATTCTTTACCACTGAGCCACCAGGAAAGCCCTAAAAATGTTTTGAAAGTAGACTTTGTGATAGTTGCACAATTTGTGAATAAACTTAAGCCACTGAATTGTATACTTTACAGGGGTAAATTTTTATGGTATGTGAATTATATCTCAATTCAAAAACTGCTTTTTACCAAAGCTCGCTCCTCTCCTGAAGTCCACTCTGACCTCTTGTCCTTGGAAGATATCCTCCCCTCTTCTTTTACCTAAAAATTGAACCCACCAGAGACAAACTCCATTAAGTGCCTCTCTTCCCCTTCAACTCCATCCCTGGGTTCAAACCAGTCAAGGAAAAGCCCTGATCATCCCCCAGGCAACCATATTCACCTTTGCACTGGAAGCCAACCCCCTCCTCATGAGGGAAACACTCCCAGTCTCTATCAGTCCTGTCTACCTCCTGGTGCCTTCATCTCACTAAGATCAGGGTTGCCCATCTTACAAAAAAGCAAATGAACTTATAAACACACAAGAAGCCCTCCTTGTGCCTGTCCCCCTAGCAAACTTCTGTCTTTCCCATGGGCACCAAATTGTGATTCCCCCACCTACCCCCACCACTTCATTCCCAATATCCCCAACCTTATAGCACACAGCCGGTGCTACCTGCCCTCCACCAAGACTGCTCCCACAAAGATCCCAGAACCTAATAGACACTAGTGGTCCCTCCCTTTCAGGCTTCATTGTACTTAAAGTGTCTGTCTACAATGCAGGAGACCTGGGTTCAATCCTTGGGTCGGGAAGACACCCTGGAGAAGGAAATGGCAATCCACTCCAGTATTCTTACCTGAAAAATCCCATGGACAGAGGAGCGGGGCGGGCTACAGTCCATGGGGTTGCAGAGTCAAACAGGACTTAGTGACTAAACCACCATCACTTCAGTTTATTCTGCCTTTGACACTATTGACTATCCTGCAATCTTCTGAAATTTCCTTCCCTTCCTTCCCTATCTTAAGTTTTTAAATATTAATTAATGTAATATGGCCATTGCTTAAGCACCTGCTAATACCACTGTATCTCTACAACCCTTACGGTTAATCAGCTGTGCTATGTAATAGGAATTTGTCTCTGTTTTTCTTATTAGCTCCAGAGCCAGTAGATTTGCTACACTGAGGCCTAGAATTAAATAACTGACTCATCTCGAGCTCCAAATCAATGCTTTATCTACCATGCTGCCATTTTTGTCTACAATTTATCCTATTCCTATGGCTGTTGATCCTTAAACTCTTTTAGACTCTTTGCAACCAGAATTATCACACCCCTAATAAATTCTTCATCCTCCTGCTAAGTCACTATAGAATGAATAATGGATCAATTCATCAAAGTGGTATAATTGTTAATATATCCAGCCAACATTGGAGCACCTAAATATATTAAGCAAATATAACAAATCTGAAGGGAAAAATAGACAATACAATAATAGTAGGAAACTTCAATACCTCCACTTTCAACAATGGATAGATTACCCACTCAAAATCAACAATAAAGTGTTGCACTGGAACTACACCCTGGACCAAATAGACCTAACGGACACATACAGAACATAATAAAAGCCTTTTATGACAAAGTCACAACTGACATCATATGCAATACCTCCCAGCACTGAAAGACCTATACACAGCAATTAGGCAAGAAAAAAAGCATCTAAACTGGAAAAGAAAAAGGAAATTTGTCTCAGTTTGTAGATGATACAACTTTATATATAGGAAATCCTAAAGACTCCACCAAAAAATTATGATAACTTATGAAGGAATTCAGTAAAGTTGCAGGATACAAAATCAACATACAAAAATTATTTGTATTTCTATACACTAACAAAAAACTATCTGAAAGAGAAATAAAACAGTCACATTCATAACAGTGTCAAAAAATAATAAAATACTTAGGAATAAATTTAACCAAGGAGGTTAAAAATCTGTACACTAATAACTATATGACTTTGATTAAAGGAATTGGAGAAGACACAAATGGAATGATATCCATATTCACAGATTGGAAGAATTAATATTGCTAAAATGTCCACAATAAAAAAAAAGTTTTTAATCAAAAAAAATTAAATGTCCGTACAACCCAAAGACATCTACAGAATCAATACAATACCTATGAAAGTTCCAATGGAATTACTCACATAAATAGAAAAAAAATCCTAAAATTCATATGGAATGACAAACCTCCCCAAGAGGTAAGACAACCCTGAGAAAGAACAAAGCTGGAGGCATCACATGTCCTGAGTTCAAACTATATCACAAAGTTTAGTCCTCTAAGCAGTAGGTACTGGCATTAAAAATAGACCAGTGGAAAGGAACTTAACACCAGAAAATAAATCTTCTCATATGTGATCACCTAATACTTGCAAGGGAGCAAGAATACTCAGTAAGGTTAGAATAATTTCTTCAACAAACAGTGCTGGGGAAAACTGGATAATCACATGCAGAATTTTCTAAAATACTAGGCTTAAATTATAAATATATGTGTTTTCAGAGGTTAATTCTTTTCTCAGGACTTCTACTCTGAAGCCACCATCACTTAGACCTGCTGTAATCTCTGTAGTCTCATGGTCATAGTACAAACAGCTATTCGGAAATCTCAAAGTTTTCTTGAGGCTATGTAGCAACATAACTAAAACTAAATATACTTTGTTGCTTATTTTTCAATCATGTTTAAAAATTTCCAAACTATTTTCTAAATTTTATCTCAGACGGTTATAATTTTGAAAAACATTTTATTCTAAAATAAAATAAAATTTATTTATAATACTTTTATTATAATTACAGATGGATTGTTAGCTTTAAAAAAAGATAAGAAGACAATTTCTAACCACATAGCCATATTGTCCACAATTAAAGATCATGAAGAAAATGAAATTGAAATACCAGAAGGTTCTTTGAGTCACCTGTTTCATGCAAAGCATGTTATTTATGCTAACTGGTAATGAGTCTATTATTGCTATTTTTAAATGAATTAATCAATATTTTAAAATTCCAAGCTTTAATGTCTAATATGGCAAATATAGAAAGCTATAACCTACAAAAAGAAAGGCTCCTTGGGGTCATCAATATATTTTTAAGAATGTAAGGGCATCCTGAGTTCAAAAAGTTTGAGGAGCACTGATTTAGAGGACAAATAGAGTGTGGGTCTGGGCTTTCCCTGGTGGTTCAGATGGTAAAGAATCTGCCTGCAATGCAGGAGACCCAAGTTTGATCTCTGGGTTGGGAAGAAACCCTGGAAAAGGGAATGACTACCCACTCCAGTATTCTAGCCTGGAGAATTCCATGGACAGAGGAGCCTGGAGGGCTACAGTCCATAGTGTTGCAAAGAGTCAGACACATTAAGCAACCAACACTTAACACTAGAGTATGAGTCAGCAAAGAGGACTGAGAAGGAGGCTGGTGATTAGGAGGAAAACTAGAGGCATACAGCATCACAGAAATCAGAAAAGTGCTTCAAAGAAGACAGTATTAAATAAATGGGCTCAAGGTGCCTCCTGTATCTTGGCCCTTATGTTATTCGCGTCTTCACAGTACACTGGGACTTTTGGCTCAAAGCCCGCCCACAGCAAACTCAAATTTTCACACATCCGATTGCTTTAAACATAGCCCCCAATAAACATATTTTTAGCCATTTAAAGCCTGCCTGCCAGAGAAGGAAATGGCAACCCACTCGAGTATTCTTGCCTGGAGAAGTCCATGGACAGAGGAGCCTGGTGGGCTACAGTCCATGGGATCACAAAGAGTCGGACACGACTGAGAGACTAAAACTTACATGGACTTACTTACTTACTACTCATGTGCAGCAATATCCATGCTAAGGTCTGACATATTTTGGAGGTTCTTAAAAAGTAAACTTTCTCTGCTGTTTTTATTCATAATGGCCAAAAGTTGGAAGCGTCTAAGATGTCCTTTAGTAGTTGAATGGACGTAGAACATCTAGACAATGGAGCAATATTATTCAGCTGGAGAACACCCACACACTGGAGTGTCATTATTCTGCACTGAAAAGAAATGCTATGGAGTCATGAAAAGACACGCAGGGAACTTAGATGCGTGTTACTATGAAAGAAGTGAATCTGAAAGACTACATACTGGATGACTCCTGCTATATATCATTCTGGAAAAGGGAAAACTATGGATACAGTAAAAAGATCAGAGGTCACAGGGGTTGAGGGGAAGAATGAATAGGCAGAGTATAGAAGAATTTGGGGGTAGTGAAATGATTATGTATCAAACAGTGGTGGATACACTGTTTATACATTTGTCAAACCCCATAAAATTTCAGCAAGAGTGAACTTCAGTGCAAACTATGGACTTTAAGTGATAATGACACGTCAATGAAGGTTCACGGGTTTTAACACATGTTCCATTGTGGTGAGCTCTCAGTAGTGTGGAGAGGTTTTGCCTGTGTAGCTGAAGGAGGTATGTGGCTACTCTGTACTTTCTTTTCAACTTTGCTATGAATCTACAACTGCTATAAAATATAAAGTCTACTTAAAATATGAATCGCTCAGGAGGATTTGATTGAAAAATTTCAGGAGCTGACAGACTGAATGAGGGGCCCAGCGTGTAGAGACCTGGTACTTAAACGCATAAGCACTAGGGATGGTTTTACTTAGGATTTACTAGATTTGGTTTGGAGTTTGTTCTAAAAATCTAGATGTCACATCACTGCATGTTAAATATATACTGTATTTTTTCCATTTGTATACGATAATGCACTTTAAACAGTACTCTTTTTGTTTCTTACTTAGGTTGACATATCTTTAATATGAATGGGGGAGGGGAAAACCGCTTGTTTTTCTTAGGGCTGTGTATGTTTATGTCATTGAAATGAAGGACAACACTTAAATCAAGAAAACTGAAAACAGCCAGACTCACAAGCGGTCTCAAAACAAAAGCAATAAAGTTAAAAATTATCCTCCTGGTTTAGAATGGGGACAAATAAAATGATAGCTTTTCAGTATCAAATAATAGCCATTATTTATACAAGGATGTTTACACTATTATCTGAGAGAAATAAATACTCAGTTTGGATGTTTCCATAGAGTAGGTAGGGGTTGGAGGTTTCCCTTCAATCAAAACATGAAAGTGCTAGCAAATTTTGGGGGAGACAGAGAAAAAAAATTCAGCTGTCATTTGCCTGCTGGTGACTTAAATGGATTGCCTGAGTAATTTCTTATCATTATTTGACTGACCAACAACAGCTTGTTGCATTTTGAAGGAAGAGTGAGAAAGATCAGGGGCCTGAGAAAGAAGAGATGGCTTTTACATCTCTTAACAATCAGTAGTTAACAAACAACAATCAGTAGTTGTTTTTACTAACTCTAATTTAAAGTAATTGTGCAGACAAAAAAAAAAGATAAATATTTTACAAATAACTTTAAAATTTTTCCAGATAATATCTAATATTTTTAAAAGTCACTACAAGACAAAAACAAGGGCCATCTCATTTTGACAAGATAGCACTTGGTTTACATTAAGTTGGTTTTTTTTTTCCCTGTCTGCTGCCAGTTAAAACATAGAATTATAAATTTAAGCCTAATTTAAAACAATGTACAAAGCTATAAATGAATGCTCTCAACATTAAGGAGAGATTTCATAAATAAATAAATAAAGCCTGCCTGCTTTGCACATCCTGAAAAACTGCACCCAACATCTGCTAGCCATAGATTTTAAAATTCTTGTGTCTATTGTTGTTGTGTATTTGCTAAGTCACGTCCCATTCTTTTCGACCCCATGGACTGGATCACACCAGGCTCCCCTGTCCTCCCCTATCTCCCAGAGTTTGCTCAAACTCATATCCATTGAGTTAATGATGCTACCTAACCATCTCATCCTCTATAAAAGGCATTAAAGGATAGCTGCCTTTGACCCAAACACACAACTGTACTACTGAATAACATCATCCACCCTGTAGGACGCCCTTCTCCCCATCGAGGCCCCTTGCCCTCTTTCCCTTTTTGGTGGCAGCCCACACCTCTGTCCTGGGTAGGGTTCCTGCTGGGAGAGACTTCCAATCTCTAGCAACTTGTCAAAGTGAAGTGAAGTGAGTCTTCACTGCAGGCAGATTCTTTAAGGTCTCCCAGGTGACTCAGCGGTAAAGAACCCCCCTGCCAATTCAGAAGATGCAAGAGAAGTGGGTTCGATTCCTGGTTGGGGAAGGCCCCCTGGAAGGGGAAATGGCAACCCACTCCAGAATTCTTTGCCTGGAAAATCCCATGCACAGAGCAGCCTGGCGGGCTACAGTCCATGAGATGGCAGGGAAGCCCAACCTGTATAAGCTCCGCCCCAAAAAGCTGATTGTGTGCTACTGCCATCTAGTGGTCACGTTTGTGCTTTACCAACTTGCGTGTTGGTCGCTCAGTCGTCCCTGACTCTGCAACCCCATGGACTGTAGCCCACCAGGCTCCTCTATCCATGGGATTTTCCAGGCAAGGATAACGGAGTGGGTTGCCATTTCCTTCTCCAGGGGATCTTCCCGACCCAGGGATTGAACCCGGGTCTCCTGCACTGCAGGCAGATTTTCTACCGACTGAGTTATGAGGGAAGCCCTGAACTGTCTTCAAACCCACTACAATAGGCGCTGTCATAAATCACTGGGCTACAGAGTAAAATGACAGTAAAAGGTCCCATTGAATTCACTCCAATTCAATGGAAAATACTATCATCTTACGAGTTTCAGTAGATATAGAAGTCATATTAAAGTCGGTTGAAGAGTGAGTTGTGGTATCTCAAATACATAAACAACTCTTAGAAACCAAAAAGAATAAGACACACATTCCCAGGGAAAAGTAAGATTATAAACAGGCAGTTTGCAAAAGAAATACTATAGACGACTAGAAACTTTTTGAAAATACGCTCCATCTGCTAGCACTCAGACAAAGCCAAGTGGAAATTATGAGCTACGATTTTTAACCTATGTGGCTGAAGTTTTTTTTTTTTTCTTGGCCACATTGCAGGGCATGTGGGATCTTAGTTCCCTGACCAGGGATCAAACCCGTGTCCCTCGCATTGGAAGCATGGAGTCTTAACCACTGGACCACCAGGGAAGTCGTACAATGTTTTATGACTTCATAAGTGCTGGTGAGATCATGGGGAAATAAGATTGCTCCCATAGGGCCGATGGGAGTGTGAAAAGGACAGTCCTTTTCAAGGGTGACTTGACAGTATCTATAATAATGTCAGATGTGCTTACCTTGGGCCTCAGAAGTTTCACTATTCAGTGTGTACCACACCGAAACGCACAGGCCCCCACAAACAAGCAAGCATGTACAGGATGCCACCCAAGCGTAGTTTATTGTCAAGAAAAACCGGAAACAACAAGAAACATGGCTAAAATACGACATGGTACATTCACACTATGCTTCCCAGGCGGCTCAGTGGTAAAGAACCCATCTGCCAAGCAGGAGACTCCCGTCTGATCCCTGGATCGGGAAGATCCCCTGGAGGAGGACATGGCAACCCACTCCAGTATTCTTGCCTGGGAAATCCCACAGACAGATGAGCATGGCAGGTTACAATCCACAGAGTCACAAAGCTTCGGACATAACTTAGTGACTAAACAACAAAAAAACAACACTATTCATACTGAAGAACAATGTCATAATTAGGAGCACAGACTGGAGCCAAATGCCTGATTTTATATCCTGATGTCATCACTTCCTGAGCATCTAACCTTAAGCAAAGTCCTCTTTTTCTGCTTCAGTTTCCTTGTTAAAATGAAGACAATAATATCTACTCCTCAGGGGCCATTAAAAGTCCTAAATAAGTATCCTCAGTAAAACAACTGGAAATAGAGAACAGGTCATGGCAGCACACAATAAATATTGGTAGTATCAGCAGTTAAAAGAATGTGAGTTTAAAGGAACTAACAAGGGTCTTCCCTGGTGAGCCAGTGGCTAAGACTCTGTGTGCCCCAGGTTCAATTTCTGGTCAGGAAACTAGACTCCACGTACCACAACTAAAGATCTCGAATGCTGCAACTAAAAAAACTAAAGACAGTACAGCCAAATAAATAATATTTTAAAATTTTAAATGTTTAAAATAAAAGAATTAACATAATTCACACACACTAACATAGACCTCTGAAACACACAGAGAGAAAAGGAACAGGTTGCCAATATAGTGATATCACTTAGGTAAAACAAACACACGCATGCGTGCACACAAATAATCCTATGCATTTTCTCCAAGGATATATGAGCAGGTAAATATGCAGGGAAGGGGCTGGAAGGATACAAAGGAATCGATAAACCTTGGTTATCTCTGGTCAGGGGAGGGGACAAGGATGGGGAGGATCATTAAAGTGGGCTTTAGCCGTACTTCTGTGTTTACAAATACATTCCTCTGTGACGTACAGAAAGTTTATTTTTTTTAAACAGTGAATGGGACAAGTGGAAATAGCAAATATAGATTAGACTTTAGAAAAGTATCCTAACGAAGGAGTAGAAAAGTTTCAGGATCCAGAGAGGACTGTGGGGTCAAGAGAGGACTTTGTGAGGTTTACCTCTGTTGTTTTATAATGGAGGTGTTAAAGGCTGTTTATGCTGATGGAAATGATCCAGTAGATGACCATGGGGATGGACAGTTTCCAGAGGTGATGGTATTCAGGGCGAACGTGAGCAGATGGTCGTGGCAGACTAGGGACTTTCCTTCTGCTGTGAGCTTAAGGGAAGGGAGGACTGTTCCAGTGACGACAGGCAACAAAATAAGAGGGTTCCTCCCTGAAGATCTGCTCCCCGAGCTACTTCCCAGGGAAGAAAGTGGAGTCATCCACTGAGAGAAGGCAGAAGTAAAGAGTATATATGGTTTGAGTGGAGAAAAGATGTAGAGCATTTGTCTTTGAAAGGGGTGAATGTCCATTTGCAATTTGTGGCCATCAATTAAATGAAAATAAACTCTTCCCACTTTGACACTCCAAGTAATTTCACACCTTTGCTGTGGACCTCATCAAATGGTGCTTTATTTTTACACACCGTTAGATGGGGAGACAATGGACAGTATGACAGACTTTTTATTTTCTTGGGCTCCAAAACCACTGTGGATGGTGATTCAGCCACAAAATTAAAAGATGCTTGCTCCTTGGAAGAAAAGCAATGACAAACCTAGACAGCGTATTAAAAAGCAGAGACATTACTTTGCCTACAAAGGTCCATATAGTCAAAGCTATGGTTTTTCCAGTAGTCATTTATGGATGTGACAATAAAGAAGGCTAAATGCTGAAGAATTGATGCTTTCAAACTGTGGTGCTAGAGAAGACTCTTGAGAGTCTCTTGGACAGCAAGGAGATCAAACCAATAAATCCTAAAGGAAACCAACTCTGAATATTCATTGGAAGGACTGATGCTGAAGCTGAAGCTCCAATACTTTGGCCACTTGATGCAAAGAGCTGACTCACTGGAAAAGACTCTGATGCTGGGAAAGATTGAAGGCAGGAGGAGAAGGGGATGACAGAGGACGGGATGATTGGATGGCATCACCGACTCAGTGGACATGAGTTTGAGTAAACTCTGGGAGATGGTGAAGTGACAGGGAACCCTGGTGTGCTGTGGTCCATGGGGTTGCAAAGAGTTGGACACGACTGAACAACAAAATTTATATGCACGTCCATCTCCTACTCATTTTACAATAACAGCTAAGATTGCTGAGCCCCTACATAGGCCAAGCATTTTACATACAATACTCCATTCAGTCATCCCAATAACTCCAGGAGGTCACTATTTCAATGTTCAGGTCTAAAGGAATAGGTGGTTTGTTCAAAGCCACCATCTGATATAACCAAAAAGCTTTCCGTAACAGGGAAAATTCTCTCAACCTTTTGCATACAATACATTCTCCACTGATACTGAAGAAAACCTCAATAATTGAATGCAAAACACACCTAACGTCAGTACATCTTCTTACATAACTAAATGGCCAAAAGGAAGGAAAAAAAAAAACAGCTGGTGATAATATCAAATAGTTTGTAGCACATCTCTGCATTGCTTTATCTGGCTCCAAACTGGGATAACACCTTGGAGGACTTAATTCCTGAATCCTGCATGATCATTTCAGAGGCCACACCTAATTAGGATATGACCAGACATGCCACAGAGCAGTTAGGGATTATTTCAAGAATAACATTATAAAGATATATTGCTTTTGGTGTACTATTGTTAAGCTAAGATGATTCCAAGTGAGCGAGCTAAGTCGACTCAATTGTGTCCAACTCTTTGTGACCCTATTGACTGTAGCCCACCAAGCTCCTCTGTCCATAGAATTTTCTGGGCAAGAACACTGGCATGGGTAGCCATCCCTTCTCCAGGGGATCTTCCCAACCTAAGGATCGAACCTGGGTCTCCTGCACTGTAGGCAGATTCTTTAACATCTGAGCTATCAGAGACGCCCTTGCAAAGTGAAAGTGAAAGTGAAAGTGAAGTCGTGTCCGACTCTTTGCGACCCCATGGACTGCAGCCTACCAGGCTCCTCCATCCATGGGATTTCTAGGCAAGAGTACTGGAGTGGGATGCCATTGCCTTCAAAAGCACCCAATAATTCTGTACATTTAAGACCAACAGACACATAAGGAGGAAAAGGGGACAACAGAGGATAAGATGGTTGGATTGCATCACTGACTCGATGGATGTGAGTTTGAGCAAGCTCCAGGAGTTGGTGATGGACAGGGAAGCCTGCAGTACTGCAGTCCACGGGGTCACAAAGAGCCAGACACGACTGAGCAGCTGAACTGAACTGAACTGACACATAGGGCCAGAATCTTGTAATAATCTTAGGTCTACTATTACCAGCTAGTATTGTTATATCGATCATGCTTTTTTAGGCTCTGTATTGCTGGTCCTTGGACATCTGGGGCCTGGTGGACCCTGGAGAGACTGTCCCTCCCAGGGCGAGCCAGTTTCTAGATTTCTAGACTCTCCTGGGAGTGTAACTTTAATATGCAAGCCAGTTAATCCAGAAGTCATAATCCTATCTGCCTTCTTTTTAAACATTTTTTGCTATAGCTTTATGTCAGGCAGGATCTTAGTTCCCTGACCAGGGATCGAACCTACATCCCCTGCATTCGAAGCATGCTGTCTTAACCACTAGACTTCAGGGAAGTCTCCCATATGCCTCCTTTTTGAAGCTCTTAAACTCAGGGCCACCCCACCATCCCTTAAGCAAATATCGGACAACTAGAGACGGCTCCTATGTATCAGGGCTGACTACTGCTGCTGCTGCTGCTAAATCGCTTCAGTCGTGTCAGACTCTGTGTGATCCCATAGACGGCAGCCCACCAGGCTCCACCATCCCTGGGATTCTCCAGGCAAGAACACTGGAGTGGGTTGCCATTTCCTTCTTCAATGCAGGACAGTGAAAAGTGAAAGTGAAGTCGTTCGCGACCCCATGGACTGCAGCCTACCAGGCTCCTCGGTCCATGGGATTTTCCAGGCAAGAGTACTGGAGTGGGGTGCCATCGCCTTTTCCAGTCAGGGCTGACTATAATTATCCAAACCAGCCAATCCTGTTAACGATGCCTTGCCTGTTCCTTCCCAGAAACCAGAATAACGGCTCCTATCCACGTCCTCCCCTCACTCTCACTGCCTCCTGACTTGCTCCCGTGCCTCCCATGTAGCCTTGCATTCACGTTCTGTCTCCACCTTCTAGGAATCTAAGAGTATAAAACCTCACGTCTTTGCTTCATGACAGTAACTTCCACACCTGTGTGTCTTTCCATACTTGATTGAAACAAATCCCAGGTGCATTTTATTTTATTTTATTTTCCAGGTGCATTTTAAAACAATTGCCCATGCTGGCCTGGGAGAGGTCATGTCTCTTTATCCAATGGAGAGAAACACTTCTGGAAAGATGCTGTATGGGAAAGGCCAGACGAGGAGAGGTAAGAGATATGCCACCTCTCCAGGGGGAAGGGTGCCAGGGAGGATAGTTAGGGAGTTTGGGATGGACATGTAAACATTGCTGTATTTAAGATAGATAACCAACAAGGACCTACCGTATAGCACAGGGAACTCTGCTCGATAAACTGTAATAACCTACCTGGGAAAAGTGTTTGAAAAACAATGGATACATGTATATGTATAACTGAATCACCTCACTGTACACTGAAAACTAATACAACCATTGTTAGTATATAAATACTAATATAAATATAAAAATAATATATAAAATATAATTATATAAAATACAAAAATTTTAAGAGATATGCCACCTCAACCAATACCAGCCTGGCGGCCACAGTGCCTAGGAGACAAAGTGTTCACAAATCTAGGTTAAAATGAGAAAAACAAGAACAATACATTTAATTTTTAATAAAGCTCAATTTATGCACATGTTTAAAGTCTAGAGTTATTTTTTCCTTTTAATAGTTTTGGTGCTAAAACAATCTTCATTTTGTTAGATGATACTACAGAGTCATGTTGGGGTTATTTGGAGGATTACTTTTGTTTGCTTATTTGTTTATTTTAGCATCCTTATTTTAGCAACATAAAAATTTGGCAACCCTTAAGTTGTTCCCCAAATTTGTTTTTGAAATTTAACTGCACAGTGAAAGCCAAAATCTGCAACTTTGGCACCAGAAATGGGAGTTGGACAAGGATTTGGTGTTTGAATCAATCCACAAACTCTAAGCCTAATAAAGAAGATTCCACTAGTACATGTAGTCAGGGAATGAGGCCAAAGACTGTTCACACCCTCCCCCAGTGAAAACATGGATTCTGAAGGGACTTCACCTGAACTGAAGGTAAATACAAAGGAAAAATATCAAGCTTATGAAAAATTACTACGGGACAAGGAATAAGAGATCCCACTTCCTGGGAGAGAGGAAGGAAGAGTTCAAGAAATGATTTGGCTTCTTCAGTGGAGGACAGAAAGATATCTCTAAAATAGAAACAGACATAAAACACTAAGAAATAGACTCTATCACACCAAGTCCTGATTTTAACAGTATGTTGAGAAACAGAAAATAGTTGCCAAGAGCTGGCCTGGCACTCACAGAAAGGCCTGAGCATTCTCTTGTCGAATGTAAATTTCACAGAGCATCAGTATCAGAGAAAGCCACTCAGTGACCATGGCGGATCAAAAACAAAGACAAGACTCCTCCAGAAAATCACAGGTACCAAAATATGAATATGTCTTCTATGCTGTCTGTTTTATTGGCATATAGTTGTTTGTAGTAGTCTCTTATGATCCTTTGTATTTCTATGGTGTCCATTGTAACTTCTCCCTTTTCATTTCTAATTTTATTGATTTGAGCACTCTCCCTTTTTTTCTTGATGAGTCTGGCTAAAGGTTTATTTATTTTGTTCATCTCAAAGAACCAGCTTTTAGTTTCATTGATCTTTGCTATTGTTTTCTTCATCATTATCAGAGAAATGCAAATCAATACCACAATGAAGTATCACCTCACAATGGTCAGGATAGCCATTATCAAAAAGTCTACTAATAAGTAATAAATGCTGGAGAGAGTGTGGAGAAAAGAGAACCCTCCTACACTGTTGGTGAGAATGTAAATTGGTACAGCCACCGTGGAGAGCAGTATGAAGTGAAGTGAAATACAACCTGCTCAGTAGTGTCCGACTCTTTGTGACCCCATGAACTATACAGTCCATGGACTTCTCCAGGCCAGAATACTGGAGTGGGTAGCCTATCCCTTCTCCAGCGGATCTTCCTGACCCAGGCATTGAACTGGGGTCTCCTGCATTGCAGGTGGATTATTTACTTCTTTATCAGCGAAGCCCAGAGAGCAATAGGAAGGTTCCTTAGAAAACTAAAAATAGAGTTACCACATGACCCAGCAATCTGACTCCTGGGCATATATCTGGAGAAAAACATAATTTGAAAAGATACATGCATCATGATGTTCATTGCAGCACTACTTACAATAGCCTAGACATGGTGGCAACTTAAATGTCCATCGACAGGTAAAGAAGACATGGTAGTTACATACAATGGAATATTAGCCATAAAAAAAGAATGAAATACCTATGGCTAATTCTTGTTGATGTATAATGGAAAACCACAAAGTTCTGTAAAGCAATTATCCTTCAGTTAAAAAATAAAGAAATAAAAAGAATGAAATGTCATTTGCAACAACATAGATGGACCTAGAGATTATCATAGTTAGTGAAGTAAGTCCGACAGAGAGAGAGAAATATCATGATGTCAGGTACATGTGGAATCTAAAAAAAAATGATACAAATGAACTTACAAAACAGAAATACAGTCACAGATGTGGAAAACAAACTTATGGCTACCAGGGAGGAAAGGGGAGGGGAGGGATAAATTGGGAGATTAGGATTGATGCATACACACTACTATACGTAAAGTAGATTACTAATAAGGACCTACTATACAGCACAGGGAACACTTCTCAATACTCTGTAATGGTCTGTACAGGAAAAGAATCTAAAAAGGACTGGATGTGTGCATATGTATAACCAATTCACTTTGCTCTACACCTGAAACTAACACAACATGGTAAACCAACTGTATTCCAACAAAATTTTTAAATAAATAAATAAGAACATTGTCCAAAGTCACAAAATACCAAACAAAATCACCCCATTCTAATTAATATGAGTGCCTGCTGCTTCCTTACCAACCACAGCTTTCAGTCAGTTCAGCTCAGTCTCTCAGTCATGTCCGACTCTTTGCGACCCCATGAATCGCAGCACGCCAGGCCTCCCTGTCCATCACCAACTCCCAGAGTTCACCCAAACTCATGTCCATCGAGTCGGTGATGCCATCCAGCCACCTCATCCTCTGTCGTCCCCTTCTCCTCCTGGCCCCAATCCCTCTCAGCATCAGAGTCTTTTCCAATGAGTCAACTCTTCACATGAGGTGGCCAAAGTACTGGAGTTTCAGCCTTAGCATCAGTCCTTCCAATGAACACCCAGGACTGATTTCCTTTAGAATGGACTGGTTGGATCTCCTTGTAGTCCAAGGGACTCTCAAGAGTCTTCTCCAATACCACAGTTCAAAAGCATCCATTCTTCAGCGCTCAGCTTTCTTCACAGTCCTCAGTCTAATCTGCCCTTATACAGATAAGGGGTATTGAGATATCTAGTCAAAGAACTGTCATCACTTTATGACAGCACCCAGTCCAAAGGGATGCTTACTTCCTTGGGCTCTCCCCAAAATCATCCCACCACAGCCCAAATCTCTCACCTCCTACAGACACCCTATAGCTCCCTATGGTATGTGGTTTTTCTAACTGCAACAAGTAATAAACCCAACTCACTCAACCTCTCATTAAAGTCAGAAATCAAACAGGAAACCCTAATAAAACCACCTCTACTCAACATACCTCTTGTTCAAGCAACGTAATCAGACCAGGAAGAGAAATAATAAATAAAGGCATTGGGGAAAAAAGACATAAAAGCAATATTAAATAATTAAACAGTCCCAAGAGAATCAATTGAAAACTATCAGAAACCAGAGTGAGCTCAATAAAGCAATCTATTATGAATTAACATAAAACTCAGGACTTCCCTGGTAGTCCAGTGGTTAAGAATCTGCCTTCCAATGCAGGGGATGTGGGTTTGATCCATGGTCCAGGAAGATCCCACATGCCGCAGGGCGACTAAGTTCAAGCGTACTAAGCGCTCCCTCTAGAGCCCATGTGCCTCAACTAGAGAAGCCCACGTGCTGCCTGAAGACCCTGTGTGCCACAACTAAGGCCCGATGCAGCCAAATGAATACATGTTTTATGTGTTATGAACTCAAGAGTCCCCAGAAAGTAAACCACAATATATAGTGGGGAAATTTCCCACTCACAATAGCAACAAAACAACTGGGAATAAATGTAAGAAAAAATTTCAGAGGAATAGAACGAAATACCTGAAAAATTGCCTGAAAAACAGCAATACATACTGTAAACTGAGGTAGAAAGTCTTACTATCTTAAAAATAAATATGATTTATTTATATTCATTATAAATTATAATTCGATATTTAAATTTAATATACTTCTGGTAAAATCATATCGGGTTTCTATACTGAAACTATCTTTCATGGAAAAAATGAAGAAAAGCAAGGATATTAAAAAGTTCCAGTATAACACAGGGAATGAAGTCAGTATTTTATAATAACTATAAAAATTTTGAATCACTATGTTGTATACCTGAAACTAATATAACATTGTAAATCAACTATACCTCAATTTTTAAAAAGTTATAGTAACTAAAGTGGTTTTGAATCTTATGAAATTAGAAACACAAATCGGTGAAACAGAGCAGGAAGGCAAAAACACATGCAGAGATATATGAAAAGTTGAGTATATAAAAAATAAGTGGAGAAATATCAGTTATTCGCAAAAATGCCTTTTGGACAACTGACTATTTGGAAAATTAAGTTATACCTTACTTCAAGTTAGAGACAAAAATTAACTGCCAGATTTAAATATAAATAAACATGAAACCCAAAATGATTTTAAAAGACATCCAAGTTAAAAGCAATAATGAAAGGCAAAACGCATGTTAAAACAGATGAACTGACTTAACCATGTAAAGGTTAAATTTGGATGTCAAAAAACAAAGGCAGTAAAAAAAAACTAGATGCAAACTAGGAAATAATGTGTAATAAGCGATTCTAAAATGTATCAATTTTAATATATAATTTTTTACAAATCAGTGTTTAAAATATGAATATATTAGTAGGAAAATCTGCAAAAAGCAGTATACCGCTTGTCATCTATAAATTTTGGAAATATCTATAGGAGCTATAATGCCCAGTGATGTCAGGGATGCTGATAAACAATGTTTCTCTTTCACTTTTGATAGGAGTATAAAGACAGAAAAATAGTATAGGAAATGCTATCCGGGCTCTGATTTTGAGGCAGTTCTCCAATGGAAAGAGTTCTGGGCTAGGGGTTAGGAAGCCAAGCTTATAGTCTCCTCTTTGTCTTCACAGGCTTTCTACTTGCAAGAGCACTTATCTGGGTCTGTCATCAAAATCAGAGCCCAGGCAAGCTGTTTGTATGTCTCAAATGCAAACCTCAAGCCATCTTCAAGACTAGGTGCTTCCCCTTCAAGGCACTATCTGTGTGCAGCTCTTGGCCTCTGCTACCAGCCTTGACCACAGGATGCAACCAACCCAAGTGCCCATCAACACACCTGCCAAGGCTTCTATTGACTCCCTCATTATTTGTAGTTCATGATTTACATCAAGTGGGAAAATCACATTGTCATCACATTACTCCAATCTTAGAAAAGCATGTCATTCATAGGGTCAGAGTTGGCCTCTGTCCAGTGATATCTGAAGCCATGTCTCTTGTTTAAGAATATCATAAGTGTAGGACACATTCATAAAAACAGATCAATGGTCTTTTTCATAAATGGCTCCAGAGTACATGGCAAAACAGAAACCAAAAAAACAGAACTACTCAGAACTATTTTTGCAGGAGTTC
Organism: Bos indicus x Bos taurus; assembly: GCF_003369695.1. Lineage (NCBI taxonomy): Eukaryota > Metazoa > Chordata > Mammalia > Artiodactyla > Bovidae > Bos > Bos indicus x Bos taurus. The sequence goes on along the minus strand of NC_040083.1, from coordinate 73,727,734 downwards.
AATAGTTAATTCTTTGGAGATAAAATGAGAAAATAATAATTAATATAGAAAACAACTCAGTATACCATAATGATTAAGATGTTCTTTAATCACATAGTGAAAGTCAGGGAGCACAGGTTCAATCCCTGGTCAGGGAATAAGATCCTACAAGCCATGCAGCATAGTCAAAAAATAAAAATAAAAAATTAATTTAAAAATCTTTTAATTAATTTAATTAAAAAATTTTAAAAATACAGGATCTAGACTGTAAATGTACATTCTAGGGAGCAATCAAGTTGACAGATTCATAGGACATGAAGTTCACCTCTTCCCACAAATACATTCTAAAGTTACTTAGTGCTATATAAGTAACAAGGTTTTTGCCATTCCCTTCTCCAGGGGATCTTCCCAACCCAGGGATCAAACCCAAGTTTGATCCTGCATTGCAGGCATATTCTTTACCATCTGAGCCATCAGGGAAGCCCTAAATAACAAGGTTTTACTGGTGTAGGACTGCAGCGGGACTGGGCAGTAAGAGGTCTTCACCCCCACTGTGGGACTGTCACATGAGTTCCACAGGGTGAAGAGTTGTCTTTCTGGGCATCCAATTCTCCACCTCTAAAATGAGATGATCAGACAATCATTAGGTCTCTTTCAAGCTTGGACATTCAGTGGTAGTACACATGTGAATCCATCACCTGACTCTCCTTTCATTCCCAAAGAAGCAGAGAGTGTCACCAAAGAACCCATAAGACTTTGTCTTTACCAAGGGTAGGAAATGCCTCTTCCCTGCCTGATTTCCATGGCCCCCAAGTTGGTGAACCATGTAACATTCAAGAGGTCATGGCCAGACATTGTCACTGGAAGTTCAAGAACAGCAATTGTCCTCTCCACCTTCAAGCTACAGGGCAAGGAAGATGGAAGAGGCTGTTTAGTTGGTAGGAATTTCCATCCGCTCAGGCCTTGGGCCCCAGGCTGGGTGAGTCTACTTTATCCCAACTATTATTCCTACTTCCTCTCACAACGAATTCAGTATAGACCCATTCATTGAGTAACAAATTTTTCAATCATCAATAACTTGTGAAAATTGAACTAACTCTAGGAATATCATTCAGCCTTAAAAAAGAAAGAAATCTCATCGCAGGTTACCACATGGATGAAACTTGAGGGCAGGATGCTAAGTGAAATCAGCCAGTCACAAAAGGACAAAACTATATGAATCCCCTTACGTGAAGTACCTAGAGGAGTCAAATTCCTGGAGACAGACAGTAGGAGGGTGGTTGTCAGGGGAATGGGGAATTCAAAGTTTAATGGGCAGAGAGTTTCAGCTTTGCAAAATGAAAAAATTCTGGATGACTGCATGACAGTATGAATATATTTAACATGACTTAACTGTACCCTTTAAAATGAGAAAGTAAATGGTATGTTATGTGTATTACACCACAATGACTTTTTAAAATTTAGCTAATTATATGATCATTTGGGAAATCAAGAGTAACCAATAATTATAGATCATAATGATTTCCTTCATCTCCCCAAGTACCCTACCTCCTTCAAACCCAGATGGATCTTAGGGTTTTGGGCACCCTGAACACACGAATGTCCATTTTTGAGTCTCCCCTTTTGAAATGATGTGGCTTCTAAAATATCAAGTTAATGCCCTTTTTCTAGGCTCCCAGACAAATCTCTACCACACAACCCGCTAACTAGACATCTATTCTGTTGAACAGGCTAGTCTATTATCAAACAAGTATCTCTGGGGACAACTTGTGTATCGGTTACATAAGAGATGGATGCCTTCAATCTTTGGGATTTCTTTCTAGTTAAGATTAATACAAGGAAGAGATTTTGAATGGGAGAAGGAGGGGGGCAAAGGAGGAGAGAGTGATTTCAGAACTTGTTGCTTTTGGAGAAAGATCTAGAAAAAGCACCATCAAGGGATGGTGTTGAACAGGTAGAGGGCAGCAGAATTACTGGGCACTCAGGGCTGGCAAGATAATTAACACAGGGAGAAGGGATGGGGACACAGAATGGAGGGGAATATCAGAAATCATTATACAGACTTGGGGATTTTGTCAAGTTCAGGACGCTACTGTTTAGTCCACTCACTGGCACCTGCCCACGGAAGTGGAGAATCACTCCCTAACACTCTAGTACTCTAGTTTATGTAGGTTGTTTGCTGCTGGGAAAAGACCCTGAAAGCCCTGGCTGAACAGCTGGTTCTGGCTAAATTGTGTCTGAGTGGAAAGAAAGGGATTCCTAAGAGGAAAGGAAGAGGCTGGGTACCGGCAGGGAGAATTATGCTCTGTTCCAAGAGGCTCGGAGTCCTTCATGGGTGGTGATCTATTTAACCCACTGCAGCCCAAGATGAATGTCCCCAAGGACACAAAGGAAAAAGAGGGTAATGAGATACCCTTCCTCATTCACATTCATTACACCAGCATTTTCTTTTTCCACAATCTACCAAGCCAAACTGAGCCACACCCATTGCTTTCTGCTGCCAACCTGCTCACGCCTGCAAACACAATTGCAAACACTCAACCTCCCCTCATCTCCCACAAACCACATGGCATCTGGGCTAAGGAAGCCTGTACCCTCCTTTCCCAAAGCCTTACTAGAAAAACAGCAGAACCCGCTAGAGCAAAATGTGGACAAAGTCACTTTGGATCATACAATAAGCATACGTAAAAATATAGGTTCATAGGAGGATACAGGTTCAGAGGAGCCCCAGGATCCACTCATTCTAGTTCTCTGCTACCCCTCTTCCAGGGCATGAGATAAGAATGCCCTGGGATGCTGGCAGTTACCCTGCTCATTAGCTGAAAACTGAGTAATGGCTACTCAATTCCATCAAAGTGGTGGGTCCAACCATACTTTTGGAAATAAGCATTACTGCTATATGTGTGTGTGTATGTGTCCCAATCCCTTTTTCTCTCTTGTATAGATAAGAAATCATCAAACATTGATCCTGGTAAATGCTCTTAGTCATGAATGAAAAAATTCCCACAGGAACAGCCGTTATGTGATACGGCAACATCGAAAATGAAAATTCAGGGAAGGCTGCTGAAAGATCAAGCCAGAATCACCCTGTTACTAGTAACTGAATACCTACAGCAAATGTGGTTTGCAGAAGCTAAAACTGCCTGGGGTATTGGTTAAGAATTTCCTCTTCGAATCTCCCCCTCCATGTGCCCTAGGTTTACAATTTAGAATTTCTATGAAATTCAGAGAGTGTTCAAATAAGTAGCTGTGATGATCAAATATCCAAGCTTCTAAATGGGCAGGAAAAGAGATGTGTTATTCAACCCAGCAAAACTTTGCCTTTCAAACTTGAGTTTTAATTCACTGCCATATTTATGAAGATGGCCACTTTCAACCTTTGCCCTCTGATCTGCCATTTTTTAAATGATCTCTTCCTTATCTCAAAGCATTTTTTCTGCTCCCTTTAGGATACAAGAATCTCCATCACAACTAGTTGAAGATGAGGTGATTACACAACCATTATGCCATATAATCAGGGTCTAGTCCTCACCCAGTGCATTTCACATTCCTCAGCTTTCAGTGTAAGTCACATTATTAGAAACATGTACTTCGATTGTCTGATCCAGTGGAATAACACGAGTTCTTGGATTAAGTTCTTCCGACTGACCCATAGTGATATAGGGGTGGCAGGTATCCCCCGCCATAAAATCATAAATCAGAGAACCGAGCTGGGCAAGGAGGAATCAGTTAAGTAACTAATTGTCATTTAAAAAGTGACAGCAAAAGGTTTCTCTCTCCTAGAACTTGTCCTGTATAAGTCAAAAGCTGCAAAACTTTATGCCACATCAGGTAGCCGGAACATGTTCAGATTATTGCCATCAACCTTTAGTTGTTTTCTGATGAGTTCACTGTCAGCCTACAACCTAAGTGCCAGATAAATGCTTATCACTCAGTGGGTTTGTCTGGAGCACTCCCAATGACTCTCGAAGATTTTTAAGAAGAACTCACCTTGAACTTTTTATAGCTAATCTCCACCCTACCCACATACAATAGGTTGTTAATAAATAATCGATTATTGACCGACTTCTCATCTTCACCAATGGGCATGGGAGACAAATAGCAAACAAGAGTTGAAACCTTTCACACTATAATTTATCACTTGAGACATTAAGGCTGAGAGAAAAAAATTGTACAAGTATGAAGGTCACCCTGATAAAGGAAAGCACATGTGGTATGCGAAGACAAAATGCACACTGTACTTATTTCCCGGAGATGACATTTTCTGAAATTCGGTTTACCAAATTGGTCTTCTTTGTTCCCTCATTTAACACAGTATGGGGTGGGGAGCGTATAATTCATCTATGACAATCTATTCAAAATGTGAGGGCTTTTCCCTTTTCTTTTACCCTTTGACTATAATCCACTTAGTCCCCATCCCCAAAGCCCTCCCAAATAGTGGCGAGGTGTGGGGGAGCGCTCTGAGACGCCCTTGCTCAGATACTTAGCGGAACTCTGTTCTCCACATGGGCTATTTAGGAGAGTCGCGGTCTCCTCGCGTGACTCCATTGCTTCCTGGGTTCTTCTCTCGCTGAGAACAGGAGTCAGGGTGATGAGACAGTCTCCCTTGTGGTCCGGGGAGGCGCTGGCCATGGTCCTGACCTCGAGCTCAGGACTCGAGCGCCGAGGGCGCCCAGGAGCGGCGCTGGGAGAGCGCGCAGGGCGCGGCGGGGAGCGGCCGTCGAGGCCCCCGCCCTTCCCGACCCCGGGGGAGCCCGCCGGCCTCCGCGCGAACCCTCCACTGCATGCTCGGAGCTGCATCAAAAAGGGTGGGGCATCCAGCCACAGCTGCAATCGGAAGCCACCCGGGAGGACTGAAGAAGAATGGAAACCCGGCCCGTCCCCTCCCCCTCCAAACATACGACCCCCTCCCCAGTCGGGGATAGGCCGATCCTTTACCCCCCACCCTCCACCTCCCAGGCCCAGGGAGGCGCGGGCAGCCTTTGTGGACGCACGGCCGCCCACCACCGAGCCCGAGCAAAGAGAGGGGTCGGGCAGGGTGGGGTGTGTGTGCACCTGCGAGAAGCGATATTTGAGGCGGGGCAGGACTGTGGGTACGCTGGGATCCTCGGTTCTCTGCCGAGCTGGAAGGGGGCGAGGGAGGGGCGATCCCCACGCCCTATTCTCGGTCTCCAACACCGCCCCCCCCTCCCCCCATACCAACCTGGTCGTTGATGTTCTGCAGAGCTTCCTTGCCCGAGGCCCGCCGGATCTCCACCTTCCTGCTCGATTCAACAGATGGCTCCCCGCCGGCGCGCCGGCCCTGCCGGGAGTAGGGCGTCTGCGGGTCGGGGCCCAAGTGCGCGACGTCCCGCTGCTGGGCCACCACCTGCCCCGAGCCCCGGCCCACCGTCAGCGAGTCGAAGTCGATGGTCTTGTTCTCCGAGGACCCCTCCACCGGGCAGAACATGCCACAGAATTTCTGCCGAGGCTTGGGGCTGCCTGAGCCCAGGTTTTTAAAAAAGGCAGGGACCTCTTCGTCCTCTGCCGCCTTCCCGGATTGCTTCCTCTCAGCCATGGCGTGGGGGCTCGGGGAGGGTCCTTGCCGTTCGTCCGTCCGTCTGCTGGTCCCTACGTCTGCCTGTCTCTAGGCACAAACCCCCTGCCCCGGCTGCAGCCGCGGCTGCCGCTCTCTGCCTACCGCAAGGTGTACAGAAAGGAAGGAGGGCTGGCGAACGAGCGACCCACCCCTCTCGGTCCCTCCCCCTGACCCCGCTTTCTCCCCTCCCTGCCCACGCCCCCCGCCAGCTCCCGCGAGCAGCAAAGTTGGGTCTGGGCGGGTGGCCGCTGCGGCAGCGAGAGCGGAGAGGCTGCCAGTTCCCGGCAGCTGCGGGAGGAGCGAGGCGCGGGCGGGGCGGAGGCGGGGCGCGGCGCGCCGGGGAGGGGAGCGAGGAGCCGGGGAGGCCAGGGAGGGCCTCGCTCCGGAAGTGAAGCTGCCAGACCACCGGCTAATGGAGCGCAGCGGAGGGCCCGCTGACCGCTCTAGGCGCCACGGTGAGTACCCGGCAGGGCACGCGGGGGCGAAGATCGTAGGGCGCAGTCCCTGGTCCCCGCGCCCCTCTCCCGGACCTGCCCGTCCCAGGCGCCTCTTCCTCACCGCATTGCGGAGGTGGGCCCACGACGAGTGCCCACCGTGGGGAGGGCTCCCTCCCCCTGCCCCGGGTGTGAGCTGATGGGTGGGGAAAGTGGCACACTCTGGCGGGCTCCAGGATACCCATGGTGGAGGGGCGGGGGAGAGAAGGAGGGGCGGCACTGGGGATGGGGAAGAGATGGCGCAGGCCGCGCGGAAAAGGGGGGACCATAAGAGGCGCGGGGACACTAGAGCTTCGGTCTAACCACCGGCCGTGGTGGAATACTGGGAGCAGAGATTGAAACGAGATTCTCACTTACTGCTCCCACAGTAGTGATGGTGGGGCGCATCATGGCCGGGAGAGACACAGAGGGGCGTAGCAAATACGAAGTGGGTGGGTGTAGAGACAGAAAATAGATCTACAGTCTGTGCAAGTGTAGCAAGGCGAGGAGTTGGCAGGTACAGCCCAGCGCGGCAACTTAAGGATATAGTGAGAGGGGACACCGGTGCGCGGTATTGGCCGAGGGCGCCGTGTACCGTCGCTGTGCCACTGCGCCAAGAAGGGTCCGGCAGAAGGTCTTCATCTGATATCTTCCGCCCCTCCCTCCTGCCAAAGGGGGAAAGATACACATGGAAGCCCACCCGGCCAAATCCCCAGCCCTACCCGGGGCCACTGGCGCCCCGCCTCATTCTACAGCCCATGTAGCGCACTGCGCCAGATCCGCGGGGTTTCCTAGGCTGCCAGAAGCCGCGTGCCTGGGCGCTAGTGCGCGCGCGTCCAGTACAGGATCAGCATGTGGGGCGCGGCTGTGATGGTTGCCTTGAATTGTGTGAGGCCAAGCAGCGGAAAGGTGTATGGGGACGTGGTGTGTATGCACGAGTAGATCAGCCTCAGCCATGGAATTAGTGGACATCCAGGGGGCATTTTGATGTAACGCCAGTACATCAGGCCAGTAACACGGCCTCCAAGGACCCTTCATTGCTTACTTCTATTCCCCGTGTCTTTTCCACGTCTCAGTCCCTGCCCAGGGTTGATTACAGCCCCGCCCCTCTCTCCACAGTGGCAAAACCCTGCAGAAACGATGCCCATCCTTTGGCAGCTCGAGAAGGAACTCTGGGCATGCTCAGTGATCAGGGTGGGTTTAGACTGGGAAACTGTTAACCACAGGAGCGTCGTGCCAGGCTGAGCAACCAAAGATTCGGTCCCATTGTCAGCCCTTGCCCTTGGAAGGACTAAATGCGGATACCCAGCCCTCCTCCACAAATGCCAGGGAAAGGTGAATGGAGTTAAACTTAGAGGACAACCAATCCCAGTTGGAAGATAAGCCCACCATGATAGGATGAGGAGGAAGGACAGAGGAACGTACCTGTGCAGATGAGAGAGCAGAGACGGACGTTTGGACCCAGCACCAGATGTGCTTTGCATTTGAATAAAGTGCCTCCACACGAATTCCATTTCCTACTCCTAGCAGACCCCTGGGATGAGTGCTTCCTTATCACCACTTTCCAGGGTAGGAAACAGAGTTAGATGCTTTGCCCAAGGTGACTATATGGTTAAATGATCCAACAAATCCAGTGGGGTCTTCCACCTGAAAGTCTAGTTCTTTTTCCACTTTATCCTATCTTTATGTGAGATTTTCACATTTTTTCCCCTATCCAAATATTTCCAGTCTTGGTCTTATCCTGAAGCACCCAGGTGGCTCAGACCATAAAGAATCAGCCTGCAATGCAAGAGACCCAGGTTCCATCCCTGGGTGGGGAAGATACCCTGGAGAAGGAAATTGCAACCCATTCCAGTATTCTTGCCTCAGAAATCCCATGGACAGAGGAGCCTGGAGGGCTGTAGTCCATGAGGTCACAAAGAGTGGGACATGACCAGTGACTAACACTTTCACTGGCCTTACGGTGTACCAGGGATGTTTCATTTGCCATATTTCTATTTGGAAGGTTGCATTACAGATTGAGATAGCCTTTGGAGGAAGAAGCCACTCAAAGGTAGCCTAACCTGAGCAGGACAGTTATGTAAGACTTTAAGAGGTGTTTCTTCCTGGGTATGCAATGTCTTCAACGTCTCTTGTTTCCTCTAAATATTATAACCGGGAAGGTCACCCCTATATCTTAGAAGAGGGTCATGAGGCATGAGGGAGGAGTCAATGTACTCAGATCCCTGGGGCTGCTGGGCAAGGACTCAATCCAGCATTTTGCCCTCCCTGCCCTCTGGCACACGCACCTCCTTTCAGCACCTTCTAGAACTCAGGATATGTGCCTACAGCAGGAGCAGCTCCCCCGCTTTAGCTGCAAGTTGGTGTCTGTGGCATATGGACCCCATTTGGACTGATGGAAAATTTTAGGGCAAGAATGATCATATCCACTTAATACTCCATGACAATAACTCAAGATAGAAGCTCTTCCCTTTTTAAATCAGCCGGTCTCCACCGCTTCTTCACAGATGTGCCTCCTGTCTTTTTCTTTGCTTTTCAAATGACCCATTCAAGTTCAGATGCTAGGAAGAAAGCATTGTGTTACTATCTTAACATTTATAGCAAAAGAAAACCCCTAGTTGTACATTTGCAAAGCATAACCAGGCATAACCAAAGAGAATTAATTCATAACTTCAAGTTTAATTTATTTGGCTCTGAGTTTTTAGTAGATAGTAAAACCTATATTAAGTTGTATTTATGTTAGTATATTAAAGCATATTATGCAAGTTATATTGCTAAACCCATATTAAGTTGATTTTAAATGTTTGAATGATTCTAATTGGATTTTTAATCAAAGGAATGAACTAACTCAATATTGTCTAGTAGCATTAATTAGATTATGAAGGATTTGGGGGGATTTTTTTTTTTTGGCTTCATGGCAATGCTTGTGGGCCTGGCAGTGAAAGCACCAAGTCTCAACCACTGGACTGCAAGAAAATTTCCAAGAATTCCTGTATTTTTCAATAAGTGTATTAACAGTGTTCACCCTGGGTATTGTCATTGTTGAGTCTATAAGTCATGTCTGCTTCCCCATGGACTGTAACCTGCCAGGGTCCTTTGTCCACAGGATTTCCCAGGCAAGAATACTGGAGTGAGTTGCCATTTCCTCCTCCAGGGACATTGGATATTATCGTCATAAAAATACACTATTTACTATATTTATACAGGGCAGCTTGGCTTGGCTGGAGCAGAGACACCCAGACACACCATTGTGCTGAGTGGGTGACATCTTCTTGTACTAGAAGCTGAATACATAAGCGCCTTGGCTGTCACAGAACATTCTGGAACAAACAGGTACCTAACAAACAGCCTCCCGATTTCACTGTTCATGTGAGAAAGATCTTGAGTCCTGTCCATCACTGGAGCTCCATTAACTGGCATGCCTGATGAGTATATGGTGGGGAAGCCCAATTGCAGGAGGGTCCCCAAGAGAATAAAAAGTCACTGTAAGCAAAGAAGAGCGATGATTCAACTATAATATAAGGCAGTCTCCCTGTTCCCCCCTTCCGCTTCCATCCCTCACCAGGTACCCATGCTTCCCAGAAATGAGAGAGCTGTGTGGTAAAACTGAGCCTTGTTTCCCTAGGAGCCCAAGCCACTCTGCTGGGAAACTTCCCTCCAAGAGTTCTGGCTGCCAGAGTGGAGGCATCTCCCCACTGGCTAGAGAGAGGTGAGGAGGAAGAGACCCAGAGAGGGGTGAAAGGAACTACCACGTGTTTCCGGTGGGGCAGGTCCCCACCCGGCCTCCTCAACGAGACTGCAGAGCCTCTGGCCATGGTCCTGTCATAACTGAGATACTAACCTGGGGCAGGTCTGGAGACCTCACGGAAAGGGCCAAGTTCTTGCCACTGAGCAGCAAGGGTGATTGGTCCAGGACCTGTTAACTGGTGAGTTAGAAGTCTAGAAGCTCATCTGGGATATTCTCAATTTGAACTCAGCGCCAGTCTGTCCCATAAGCTAATCAGTAGCCATAGAGTTCCAGCCAGTCAGTATCCAGCAATGGCGCTGGCCCTGTTGGAGGACTGGTGTAGGATTCTGAGTGTGGATGATCAGAAATCACTGATGGTTATGGGGATCCCAGTGGACTGCAGTGAGGATGAGATTCAGGAGGTCCTGCAGGAGACTTTAAAGCCTTTGGGCAGGTATAAACTCCTTGGCAAAATATTCCGGAAGCAGGAGAATGCCAACGCGGTGCTGTTAGAGTTGCTGGAGGACCCTGAGGTCTCTGTGATCCCCAGCAAGGTTCAGGGCAAGGGGGGCATCTGGAAAGTCATCTTCAAGACCCCTAACCAGGACACAGAATTTCTGGAAAGACTGAACCTCTTTCTAGAAAAAGAGGGACAGACGGTCTCGGGAATGTTCCGGGCACTTGGGCACCAGGGGTTGTCTCCAGCAGCCATGCCCTGCATCTCACCAGAGTTACTGGCCCACGTGTTGGGACAGGTGATAGCACATCCCCCTCAGCCTCTGCTCCCCATGAGGTACCGGAAGCTGAGAGTGTTCTCAGGGAGCGCAGTGCCTGCCCCGGAGGAAGAGCCCTTTGAAGTCTGGTTGGAACAGGCCACTGAGATAGTCAAAGAGTGGCCGGTAGCAGAGGCAGAAAAGAAGAGATGGTTGATGGAAAGCCTTCGTGGGCCAGCCCTGGACCTCATGCACATAGTCCAGGCAGACAATCCATCCATCAGCGTGGAGGAGTGTTTGGAAGCATTTAAGCAAGTGTTTGGGAACCTGGAGAGCCGCCGGACCTCCCAGGTGAAGTACCTGAAAACCTATCAGGAGGAAGGAGAGAAAGTCTCAGCCTACGTGTTACGGTTAGAAACCCTGCTGCGGAGAGCGGTGGAGAAGCGGGCGATCCCCAGGAACATCGCTGATCAAATCCGCCTGGAGCAGGTCATGGCCGGGGCAAGCCTCAGTGAGGTACTCTGGTGTCGACTTAGGGAGCTGAAAGACCAGGGCCGACCTCCCAGCTTCCTGCAGTTAATGAAGGTCATCCGGGAAGAAGAGGAGGAAGAGGCCACTTTCGAAAATGAGAATACTGAAGAGCCGGAGGGAGGGGATGGCTATGGCCACTGGGGTAACGAGGCCAATGACTAAAACCCAACTCCGAGGGCGACCCACAGATGGTGGTTGGAGGGACAGCCACGTTATTAGGCTAAGACCTTTTCAGTCTTTTTTTCTCTATAATTTGCACAGTTGAAATCAAAGCATTCAAGCCAGGTTTTATTTTGTTTTTCTTTCATCTTTTTGGCTGCATCGTGGGGTATGTGGGATCTTAGTCCCCCAACCAGGGATTGAATTCATGTGCCCTGCATTGAAAGTGGAGCCTTAACCTCTGAGTGGCCAGGGAAATCCCTCAAGCAAGGAAGATCTTGATTCTTCTTCATAAGGAAAAAAAAAAAATCTGAGAGCTTCTTGGACTCTACATAGATAATTGCTAAGTCTCTTCAGTCGTGTTTGATTCTGTGCAACCCTGACCTAATGGACTATAGCCTACCGGGCTCCTCTGTCCATGGGATTCTCCAGGTAAGAATACTGGAGTGGGTTGCCATGCCCTCCTTCAGGGGATCTTCCCGATCCAGGGACCAACCCTGCGATTCACAGATGATTATTAATAAACAAAAACTTAAATTCCAAATAGGAGGTCAGAAGCCTAAAGGAATCTGAACCAGGTGTCCTTTAAATCCCTCCCAATAGACCAAAAGAAAGAAATGATGTGAGAAAAAAAAAATCTCTTTTGTCATCTATTTAAAAAATCCCAGCTGTTTGAATTAATTTGTTTTCCTTTCTCAAATCAGCAAGCTGTGTCTCTGAGTACCATATAAGACAGTGTTCAGAGAGCTAACCATCATAAACCTACCAGCCTGGCCCTGCTCATGGCCTCTGAATATGAAAAGCTAAATAAATAACCTTGTGTGTAAAGAAGGAAGCACACACTGGAAGCCAGTAGAAGCCAAGAGAAGTGTCGTTGCTGAATGAGTATGACTCCTCCATCCTGGATTCCTCTCTTTCCTTTCTTGGGAAGTACTCTCCACGTCTCTGCTGGGTGTCAGATAGATGGTTCCAGGCAGCGTGTTACCCCCAAGGCCACAGAAGTCCATCGTGTGAGGGACATTCTCAAGAAAGGGTAGACATCACAGGAGGGCCTGGAGGAGCAGGGACGCACTGACCATGTTTTGATTCAGGCCAGTGGTTAGAGAAGAAGATTTTTAGTGACGACAAAAGACAAAGAAGAGAGGAAGTGAGCTGATAGTTACTGAGAAAATGCTCTGCGCCAGGCATCTTACATGTATTTCCTTTCATGTGTACAGCATCCCCAGTGTGGGATAATTATGCTCATTTTAAAAGAGAGGGGGGACTTCCCTGATGTTCCAGTGGTTAGGACTCCACAGTTCCAAAAATAAAAAAGCAGGGGTTGAAGATTTGATCCCTGGTTGGAGAGCTAAGATCCCACATTGCCAAATGGCACAGCCAAAACTAAACAAATTATAATTTTTAAAAATATCTCCCAAATAAAAATAACTAGATAAGTGAGAAAGAAAAAAAAGTCCTCATGGGTTACATGGTCTGCTCAACATCAAAACGCTAACAGGTGGCAGAGCACAACGGAAGTCGGGACCTCTGTGACTCTCCCTAATCCGCTCTCCACCGTGATCGCAGTTTTCAAATCGTGCTTTGTAGTTTTGCAGGGACATTTCAGCAATTCCATGTTGAAATTGTATTTTACACTCTTTAAATCTCTATTAGATAACAGGTAGACAGACACAAGTGTGCTGATATCCAGATTTTAACATACTGGCATTTGCCAGCAGGCTCACTGTTGTTTCCAGATTGACTCATTTTGTGCAGACCTTGGAAAAAAGATTCCCTGGTGAGATCCAAGCACACAGCTAAACTTCTACTCATTCTTCGTAGATTAAGGAAGTCATAGCACTTCAGAGGTGTTTCATTCAGGCTTATGCATGTTCTGTGATGCCAAGTGTGCTTCAAGCATAAATGAGCATCATTCAGTTAAGCACTACCCAAGGCTCCAACACAATCGATGTCTCACATCCTGGCAGCTTTGTATATACAACAAACAATTGGGCTAGCTTCTCTAAGTATCAGTTTTCCTCATCAGAAAAATGGGAGGCCTATAGAATAGGGTTGTTGTTAGGATCAAATGACATAATGCCTTTTAAGCACTTAACGTGGTGTCCGGAACACAGAAAGCCCTCAATACATGGAGGCTCTTTCTCTTATCTTTCCCATGCTTATTGTCTGATCAGTGCATGTTCTCTTCTTTTTCTAAGTCCTGCAATAATGAGTAAATAGGTAATCTGTCCGGTTGCGACAACATTGCATTAGAAACCATTAAGTGCTTGTGGTAAGTTGGCGCGCTTATTGCATTATCTTTGTGATCAGTTTTCCAGCTATTGTTGACTATTGTTAGTGATTATAAGAAATAAATTATTCTTTCTGATGGTAAATAATTTTAACTGAAGGAATATCTTGAGATTGTAAGAAAAGGCTTTTATTTAAAAAAAAAATGTACCACTTGTGAGTACTTACCTTTACAAATAATAGTTCAATTTTTCAATACTGTCAAACAAAGTGATACACCCGGATTTCATGTGTTTTTTGTATTTGTAAAAATGGCCTCATTGTTCTCATGTATTCTCAGTAGTAAAGTGTTATAAATGTGAAGTTATAAAATAAATCCATTCTGGTAAGATTCTGAATTTTTTGTGCTTTGTGTATTATGGTTCTGTATAAACTTTTGCTTAACAAAGGGATTTAATTACTAAAAAAAAATTTTTTTGAGAGATAGAGATTAGAAAATCAAGCTAAAACCACAAAAGATCTTGAATTCTTCTAGGAAAAAAAAAAACCGAGAGCAAAATGCTGGGATGGAAATACTTGGACTTGGTCTCCAAAGATGAGAGGGAGCTTAGTTCACCCATCACTGATTTCCCTTTTAACCTACAAGAAATGACAGATGGAGGCCGGGTCCCTTGGAGACCTCCAGCCCATTTGCTTAGACAAGTAACTGTACCTTGACATTCACCAGCCTCTATTCTGCCAAAGAGGAAGTGACCCAAAGGTGAAATACTGCATTTCTTGGATGAAGTCATTTTTTGCTATATAGATATATTGTCCTGGTGCTCCAGTCATGTCTGACTTTTTGCAACCTCATGGGCTAGCCCACCGGGCTTCTCTGTCCATGGGATTTTCCAGGTAAGAATACTGGAGTGGATTGCTTTTCCTTCTCCAGGGGATCTTCTCGACCCAAGAATTGAACCTGAGTCCCCTATGTCGGCAAGCAGATGTTTTACCGCTGAGCCACCTGAGAAGCCCTATATAGATGTATAGAGGGGTTAAAATTTCTCTTGTCTTTAGCCCTTTTGAAAAGAGGAAGAGCACTTCCTCTTTTCTACAGCACAGTGGGGGAGCATTCCTCAAGGGCTGTACATAGTGCAGATCGACCCACGATAAGTGTCAGGAGGGATGCTCAACACTCTCTCCCAATCACTTGAGCCAAACCTTCCTGGAGATTGGTCTCACCTCTTACTTAATCTGTGTCCAATCCTGACCCTTGGAGTCCAAGGCTTCCAAGATGACATAGTCCACTGCTGAAGTTAACTTTTCATTAGGGGCCTGTCAGGCTGTAGGTGTCACCTGACATCTCCCCCTGTACCAGCCAGTCCTGCCAAGCTTCTCTTTTTGTCCATGCTAAACACAAGATCTCTGGTCATCAGTTCCCAACTTGACTTTCATGTCTACACTACATTGTGTCTCCTCCCCAGTGCTGATCTTTAAGACCCTCCCACATGCCTACTGGATTTCCACAGCGTCCTGAACGACTAGCCTATATGACCAGAGTCCTTGCTGGATACTCTATGACCGTATTCCTTGATTGAACTCTGGTCCTCCTGAGACTCTATTGCCCTCAAGCCCCTTGAGGAGAAGCTGCTCGTTCTCTCCCACATCCAGAGAGACTGGAGAAGGGTAATAACATCTCTTTCTCTCACCATCATCACATCTCCCCTTGCTCCCTCCTGGCAAATGATAACTCACTCTGCCCCACCAGCCACTGTGGATCTGTTGTGACAAGCCTAGACAGAGCATTGGCAAAGAAACTAAAGTTGGTGTGGGTGGGTGGAGTTTAGGACCAAATCTGGCTTGGTGTTATCTAAAGAAATAGGAAGAAAAAATTAATGAGCACAAGCCATATCCAAGGGAGACCTACAAGCAAGACTGAGAAAGCAGGGGGGGTGGGGGGAGTTGTTTGTTTTACTTTTAATTTGGGCTTCCCTTGTGGCTCAGCTGGTGAAGAATCTGCCTACAATGCAGGACACCTGGGTTCGATCCCTGAGTTGGGAGGAACCCCTGGAGAAAGGAAAGGCTACCCACTCTGGTATTCTGGCCTAGAAAATTCCATGAACTCTATAGTCCATGGGGTTGCAAAGAGTTGGACATGACTGAGTGACTTTCACTTTCTTTCACTTTACCTTTAATTGGAGGATAATTGCTTTACAATGTTGTCTTGGTTTCTGCTCTACTATGAAGTGAGCCAGCTATATGTATACACATATCCCCTCCCTCTTGAACCTCCACCCCCATGCCACCCCTCTAGGTCATCACAGAGTGCGAAGCTGAGCTCCCTGTGCGATATGGCAGCTTCCCACTAGCTGTCTATTTTACACATGGTAGTGTATATATCGGAGAAGGCAATGGCACCCCATTCTAGTACTCTTGCCTGGAAAATCCCATGGATGGAGGAGCCTGGAAGGCTGCAGTCCATGGGGTCGCTGAGGGTCAGACACGACTGAGCGACTTCACTTTCACTTTTCACTTTCATGCATTGGAGAAGTAAATGGCAACCCACTTGTGTTCTTGCCTGGAGAATCCCAGGGATGGGGGAGCCTGGTGGGCTGCTGTCTATGGGGTCGCACAGAGTTGGACACAACTGAAGCGACTTAGCAGTAGCAGCAGTATTTATATGTCAATGCTACTCTCTCAATTCCAAAGCAGAGTTTTGAAGCTAGATGGCTGAAGGTGGAGTTTTGAGGGAGTGGAGCCTGAGATGAAATATACAAGTGAAGTATAAGAGGATCTGAGACAAGTATTGTCAAACTCATTCAGGATTTGTTTTGCTGCTGTTGTTGTTGTTGCTGTTGTTTGACCATCAGCATAATCTTTGGATGGTCTAAAGGCCCAGGATTAAAGCAGACATCTCTCCCATCCCCCACCTGTTTGAGGGGACCAGGAACTTCTGAGTTTGCCCAGGGAAGACTTAACACTCATTCAGACAGTCTCTCAGAATGGAAGACAGTGTCCATAGGTGGCTATCTCAAAAGCTAGCCTTCCCACTGAACAGGCCCTGGAGTTGTCCCCATTCAGGATCTACATTATACAGCTCTCCCTGCCCAAGTGGCCCTTGACATCCCAAATGGACATTTTCTTAAAAACCAGAGTAACTCCAGAAGTGCATGCCAGAATCAATTCTATCACAGGAGAAAAGCACCGTGTAGGGTTTCAGTCTCTCTTTCAGGCCACCAACTGGAGCTGTCCATTAGTCTAAGAGACAGCTGAGACCTTTCCCCATCTTCCCCACCCCCACCCACCCATGAAGGGAAATGTTCCCAGAGGGAGTTACCCAGACTTTGAGGGGGTGCCACTGCTGGGAGCCATTGCAAGAAGTCCCCAGGGAAGGTCGGGGATGCTCACCCCCACCTCCCATCCCATCCCAGACCTGCCCCTGCTCTGCACGGACTAAAGGCAGAACCCCACTGAGGGCCTTTCCTGGCTTCTTGGCACAACAGTTTTGCCAACAAACTCAATTACTATTATTACTATTAAAGAATATTACTATTCTTGAAATAATAATGGTCAGAAAAGGAAACTTTATGTTTTTCCAGCTTTTCTGAGGTATAATTAACAAAAACAAATTGTATATATTTTTAAAGTACAGTGTAATTTAAAAATTTGTTATTTCTTTATTTCTGGTTGCACCGGGTCTTCGTTGCTTCACACGGACTTTCTCTGGTTGTGGCGAGAAGGGGCTGCTCTTTAGTTGCAGTGTGTGAGCCTCTCATTTCGGTGGCTTCTCTTGTTGCAGAGCGCGGGCTCTAGGGCACCCGGGCTCAGTAGTTGCTGCTCACGGCTCAGTTGCCCCAAGGTGTGTGGAATCTTCCAGAACCAGAGATCAAACCCAGGTTGGGCTTCTCAGGTGGCACTAGTGGTAAAGAACCCACCTGCCATGTGCAGGAAATGTAAGAAACTCAGGTTCCATCCCTAGGTCAGGAAGATCCCCTGGGGAGGAAATGGCAACCCACTCCAGTATTCTTGCCTGGGAATTCCCAATGGATCCTGGTGGGTTATGGCCCATAAGCGTTGTAAAGAGTTAGACGAGACAGAAGCCACTTAGGACAGACAATACATGGTGAAATGATCTCCACAGTCAAGATAATTAACACATCCATTATCTCACACAGGTACAATTGTGTCTGTGGTAAGAACACTTAAGCTGTCTACTCATCATTAAATTTCAAGTGCACACTGCAGTATTATTAACTATAGTCCCATGTTATATCTTCAGTTCAGTTCAGTCGCTCAGTCGTTTCCGACTCTTTGCGACCCCATGAATCGCAGCATGCCAGGCCTCCCTGTCCATCACCAACTCCCGGAGTTCACTCAGACTCATGTCCATCGAGTCAGTGATGCCATCCAACCATCTCATCCTCTGTCGTCCCCTTCTCCTCTTGCCCCCAATCCCTCCCAGCATCAGAGTCTTTTCCAATGAGTCAACTCTTCACATGAGGTGGCCAAAGTACTGGACTTTCAGCTTTAGCATCATTCCTTCCAAAGAAATCCCAGGGCTGATCTCCTTCAGAATGGACTGGTTGGATCTCCTTGCAGTCCAAGGGACTCTCAAGAGTCTTCTCCAACACCACAGTTCAAAAGCATCAATTCTTCGGCCCTCAGCTTTCTTCACAGTCCAACTCTCACATCCATATATGACCACTGGAAAAACCATAGCCTTGACTAGACGGACCTTTGTTGGAAAAGTAATGTCTCTGCTTTTCAATATGCTATCTAGGTTGGTCATAACTTTTCTTCCAAGGAGTAAGCGTCTTTTAATTTCATGACTGCAGTCACCATCTGCAGTGATTTTGGAGCCCTAAAAAATAAAGTCTGACACTGTTTCCACTGTTTCCCCATCTATTTCCCATGAAGTGATGGGACCAGATGCCATGATCTTAGTTTTCTGAATGTTGAGTTTTAAGCCAACTTTTTCACTCTCCTCTTTCACCTTCATCAAGAGGCTTTTTAGTTCCTCTTCACTTTCTGCCATAAGGGTGGGGTCATCTGCATATCTGAGGTTATTGACATTTCTCCCAGCAGTCTTGATTCCAGCTTGTGCTTCTTCCAGCCCAGCATTTCTCATGATGTACTCTGCATATAAGTTAAATAAGCAGGGTGACAATATACAGCCTTGACATACTCCTTTTCCTATTTGGAACCAGTCTGTTGTTCCATGTCCAGTTCTAACTGTTGCTTCCTGACCTGCATACAAATTTCTCAAGAGGCAGGTCAGGTGGTCTGGTATTCCCATCTCTTTCAGAATTTTCCACAGTTTATTGTGTTTATTCATCCTGAGTAAGTGAAAGTTTGTACCTTTTGACCAGTATGCTCCCATTCCCACTCCCCAACTCCTGATCACCACCATTCTACTGTCTGCTTTGGATTCTACATATAAGTGACACCATACAGTATTTGTCTTTCTGTGTCTGGCTTATTTCATTTAGGATTATGTCCTCAAGGTGCATCCATGTTGCCACAAATGGCAGGATTCTCTTCCACAAAAGCAAACTTTGTATTTCAAATGAACATGTGTAAGACAGTGGAAACCAGGTTGGTGAAGAAAAGACGCTGAGTTCTGCTGACAGGCCATCATAATGCATTCCCTAGTAATATCCCATACAAGGATCTGAGCTTCTGATGACGCTTCCTGAACTTGTTACTGTTGTTCAGTCCAACTCTGCCACACCATGGACTGCAGCAAGCAGGCTTGTCCTTCGCTGTCTCCCAGAGTTTGCTCAAACTCATGTCCACTGAGTCAGTGATGCTATCCAACCATCTCAACCTCTGCCACCACTTTCTCCTCCTGCCTTCAATCTTTCCCATCATCAGATATACTCCAGTTTTTAAAAATTAACCAAATGGTGGCTAGTGAACATTCTAAAGTTTCTAAATAGAAAGCTGTTATACAGGCCTGAGGCAACTGTAAATGTCTAGGTCTGGATGTGTTGCCATCTTGGGAAAAACAAGTAGCAACCAATCCAGAATTACCAGGGTTGTTTCCAATTTGAAGGTGATCTATGGGTCTAAAACTAAGATAGGACTTCCCTGGAGGTCCAGCGGTAAGACTCTGCACTCCAGTGCAGGGGGCGCAGGTTCAATCCCTGGTCAGGGAACTAAGATCCCCCATGCAGCAAAGCATGGCCAAAAATAAATAAATAAGCAAACACAACTAAGATGATGATCCTTTGGACTCCCAAGCCCCATCACAAGTCTGGATTTATGGCCTACAATAGGCAATGTGGGATGAGGACCCAGCGTCAGAGGTTACCCAGGCCATATCAGAGCCTTAGATGGGCTTTTCATTGATGACTAAGATGGCAATTTGGCAGAACCATGGAATTCCTAGTCTATTCCTCCCCAGGACTGGTAGATTTTATCAGCAGCAGAAGTATATGGAAACTAGTCCTTGACCAGAGCCTGGTCGACTGCTCTTTGATGTTTCAGAGTGCTTGGTGGCATGGATCTGAAGTGTATTCCACCTGTAATGGGAATGGTTTTGGCTTAGAAATCCATCAAAGTTGTGCTACAGGGGGTAAAGGCCAGGCCCTTATACCTTCTCTACCAGGTAGGCTGCCAGGAACGGGCAGTTTAACCTGAACTGAGCAATCTGCTTATGAAGTGGACAAAGTTCTCAGGACACAAGAATGGGCCCTGATGCTCGGGCTCAATTGCTCAGTCTTCTCTGACTCTTTGTTACACCATGGACTGTAGCCCACCAGTCTCCTCTGTCCATGGAATTCTTCAGGCAAGAATACTGGAGTGGGTTGCCACTCCAGGGGATCCCCTTTGCCAGGGGATCTTCCTGACCCAGAGATCAAACTCAGGTCTCCTACACTGCAGGTGAATTTACTGTCTGAGCCACCAGGGAAGCCCCTTTCTATGCAGAGTAATTGCATGTAACTTACCCACTCCCTCTCATATACTTTAAATAATTTCTGAATTACCTATAATACCTACTATAATGTAAATGTTATAATAGTTTTTGTTTTTAGAACTGTCTGGATATTCTTTCTGAATATTTCCAATTTGCCTTTGGTTGAATTCACAGATGCAGAACTCGCGGATATGGAGAGCTAACTGTACTCCTGACTTTTCATAAGAAAATACAAAAGCCAGAAGGGCAATAACATTTAAACCCATAATTTTGTTTATAATACTTTAAATATATAAATAACATTTACTTCCCATAATTTTATTATACAATACTCCAAATATTTTCATTATCATTTTTTTCATAGACCATCAACTGGATAAATAAACATTCAGCCAAGATTTAGTACAAATTTGTCTTTAAAATCATCTGAACCTAAAAATATTTGAAAGTGGTTAGAAAGGTAGAGGGAACTACTGATCAGATTTATTTAATGGCTGTTGAACTACTCGAGTTTTCTGTCTTCTTCTGAAGTCAATTTTAGTAGCTCAGATTTGTAATTTTTTTCCATTTTATCTAAGTTTTTTAAATGCATAGGCATAAATTTGTCAGCATTCTATTCAGATGACTTTAATTATTCTTGTTTCTGTAGTTATGGCTCCTTATTCTATTATTTGTCTTTTGCTCTTTCTTTCTGGGTTAATATTCTCATAAGTTTAGCTACTCCATCGATTTTCTTCAAAGAATCAGCTTTTGGATTTGTTCAAGCTCTCCATCATTATTTTAGCAATTTTTATCCTTACTTTTTATTATTTCTTTCTTTACATGTTTAGAATTAATATACCATTTCATTTCCAACTTCTCGAGGATTGTTCCTTCTTTTCTGTTTCATGATTGTTTTACACAAATATATTTAAGCATAGAAATTTATGTCTAACACCACCTTAACTACATCCCATAATTTTGTTATATAATTCTTATGAATGAAATATTTTCATTATGATTTTTCACATAAACCATGAATTCATTTTGAGGACAGTGCAAAGTAGTTAAAGATATTGTGATTGACAATAAATACATATTTCATTCTTCCGGCCACAGTTCATAGCTCACAGCTCCCAAAACTCTTGTAATTTCCTGAGATATAAAAGCAATTGGAGCATCTTTTGTTATAATATTTGTTCTCAGTTCCTGAAATGGCTTCAGAGCCATAAAGGTGAAATAGGAGTCTTGTTATTCACAAGCCCATTTTCACCAGAATTGGGTTTATGTTAATGAGGTGGCTTTTGGAAATCCCCTTTATGAACTGCTTCACCTGCATTCCACAAATTTCTATATTTTTTAATGTTAATCATTTCAAAATATTTCCTAATTTCTTTTATGATCTCTTTTCTGATGCATAAATTATTTGGTAATATGTTGTCCAGTTTCCCATATGTGGGTCTCCAACCATCTTTTCATTACTAACTTCTAACTTAATTCTTTTGTGGGAAAAGAATACACCCTGTATGCTTTCAAAGTCTTGTGACCTAACATATGGTCTGTCTCAGTGAATGTTCCATGCGCACATGAAGATAATGTGGACTCTACTGTTGTAGGTTGTAAGTTTAAGTCAAGTTGGCTGAAAAGCTGTACACTTTTTAATTTTCCTTGCTCATTTTCTGCCTACTTGTTTTCTGAATTACTGAGACAAGGGTGTTACAATATGCAATTATAATTGTGGATTTGTCTGTTTCTCTCTTTTGGTTCTTCCAGGTTTTGCTTCTTTTTTTTCTTTTGTGCATATGGATATCCAACTGCTCTAGCACCATTTGTTGAAAACACTGTTATCATGTCTCTACTGAATGGTTTCTTTAATCTTTGTCAGAGATCTATTGACCACATATGTGCATGTCTGTTTCTGGACTCCATTCTGTCCCGTTGATCTATTTGTCTACCTTGGCACCAATGCTAACTCTCTTATTTACTATAACACTATAATAAGTCTTAACATCAGGTAGCGTAAGTCCTCCAATTTTGTTCTTTCTTAGAGTTGTTCTAACTGTGGTCCTTTGCATTTCAATGTGAATTTTACAACAGACTACTCAATCTCTACCAAAAAAAGAAAAGCCTTCTGGAATTTTGTTGGAATTGCTTTTAATGTATGGATCAACTTGGGGATAACTAAAATTTTTATAATAGTCAATTATATGATCCATGAACATGGTATCTCTCTCCATTTATTAGATCATGTTTAATTTTTATAGCAAAATTTTGTAGGTTTGAATATCAAGGTCCTACACACATTTTGTCAAATATAGTCCTAAGTATTTAATTTTCAGTGATGTTGTGAGTCATTTCATCTTTTGTTTGTGCTAGTATATAGAAATAAAATTAATTTTTATATATTGATATGTATCTTGCAACCTTGCTAAACTCACTTATAGTTCTAGTAACTTTTTTTGATGTTATGAATTTTTTAAAATAAATGATTGTGTTATATGGAATTATTAAAGATAGTTTTACTTCTTTCTTTCCAATCTAGACATCATTTATTTCTTTTTCTTTATTTATGGCACTGGCTGAAACCCTCAGCTCCATATTGAATAGAAGTGGTGAGCACAAACATCGTCTTGCTCCTGAGCTTAAAGGGAAAACATTCAATCTTTTACCATTATATTGGATGTTAGCTGTAGGTAGGTTTTTTTGTAGATACCTGCAATAGGCAGAATTTCTAAAATGGCTCCCCCAAAATATTCCAACTACTCCCTTGAAAGACTGACAAATGGCCAGATCATATATGAAAAAATAGCTCTCTGATTCACAATCTCCACAGCATCCAGCTCACAAGAGTCAACACTTGATCAGTAACTGCTAGGTTCCCTAATTTTTGCTCCCACTTCCAACTTAGGAACAAAAAGAGAAAGTCAAATATACGACATGGAGCAATCACATAGGATATTCTGCTTACAATTAGCCCACCTCTAGCGTCTGCATGTCAAAAACCTTCAATAAGAGCATATGTTAAGCCTTTCCTTTTCCCACTCCTTTCCTGACTTTGAGTCTGAGATCTTGCTCCTGTGATTATGTTATATGCCACAGCTGGGGTTTCCCCTGTGGGTCAGTGATAAAGAAAGAATCCTCCTGCCAAGCAGGAGACGCAGGTACAATCCTTAGGTTGGAAAGATCCCCTGGAGAAGGAAATGGCTACCCACTCCAGCATTCTTGCCTGGAGAAAACATGGATAGAGGAACCTGGAGGGCTACAGTCCACGGGGTTGCAAAGAGTCGGACACGACTAAAAGCAACTGAGCATGTGCGCATATGGTGCAGTTGACTGCAAGAGGGAAATTATCTGGATGCGCCTTATGTAATCATGTAAGCCCTTAAAATGAGAGAACTTATGGTCCAAGGACGGTAATAGACACTTCACCCAGGAAGATATACAGGCAACAAATAAGTTTATGAAAAGATGCTCCACATCATATGTCAATCAGGGAAATGCAAATTAAAACAGCAATAATATACCACTACAGAATTATCAGAACGGTCAGAATTCAGAACCATACCAAATGCTCATAAGGATATGAAGTAAAAGGAATTCTCATTCATTGCTGGTGGGAATAAAAATGGTGCAGCCACTTTGGAAGACAGTTTGGCAGTTTCTTACAAAACTAAACACACTTTTGCCCTAGCATTCAGCAGTCATGAGTCTTGGTATTTATCCAAAGGAGCTGAAAACGTGCTCA
The DNA here is from genome assembly GCF_003369695.1 of Bos indicus x Bos taurus. Lineage (NCBI taxonomy): Eukaryota > Metazoa > Chordata > Mammalia > Artiodactyla > Bovidae > Bos > Bos indicus x Bos taurus. The sequence continues at coordinate 73,703,723 of NC_040083.1, read as the reverse complement.
TGCCAAAACCTCTGCACGTGGATATTTGCGGTCATGGTATTCAGTTGTGTCCAACTCTTTGAGGCCCCATGGACTGTAGTCCACCAAGTTCCTCTGCCTTTGGAATTTTCCAGGCAAGAATACTGGAGTGGGGTGCTATTTCCTACTCCAGGGAATCTTCCTGACCAAGAGATTAAACCTGCCTCTCTCTCCTACACTGGCAGATGGATTCTTTACCGCTAGCGCTACCTGGGAAGCCAACATGGATGTTTATAGTAGCTTTATTCATAATTGACAACATTTGGAACCTACTAAGCAGTCCTCCAGTAAATCAACTGTGGTTCATCCAGACAGTGGAATATTCTTCAGCACTAAAGAGAAATGAGCTATCAAACCATGGAAAGACATAGAGAAAGCTCAAATGGGTATCACTAAGTGAAAGAAGTCAGTCTGAAAAGACTACTTGCTGCATGATTCCAACTATATGACATTCTTGGGAAGACAAAACTATGGAGACAGGAAAAAGATCAGTGGTTGCCAAGGGTTAAGGTGAGGGGTGGGATGAACAGGCAGAGCACAGAGGATTTTTAGGGCACGAAAATACTCTGTGAAAGTGAAGTCGCTCAGTCGTGTCCGACTCTTTGCGACCCGTGGACTGTAGCCCACCAAGCTCCTCTGTCCAGGGGATTCTCCGGGCAAGAATACTGGAGTGGGTTGCCATTTCCTTCTCCAGAAAATACTCTGTATGATACTATAATAACAGATTCATATTATTAGACATTTGCCCAAACCCATAGAATGTAATAAAATACCAAGAATGAATATAGGGGTAAACAATGAACTTAAGGTGCTGATGATGTCAGAGTAGATTTATCAGTTGTAACAAATTGTTGATAATGGTAGGGATTGTTGAGAGGGAATACTCTGGTAAGGGAAGTTGATGGGTGGGGGAAGTTTCTATGCATGGTGGGATAGGAGGTACATGGGAAGTCTCTGTACTTTCCTCTCAATTTTGCTGTGAAACCAAAACTGCTTTAAAAAAAATCTAAGAGAAAAAAATAAGAGGCTTTTCTCTAATTAATAAAAAAAGGCAGTCATGCAGAGTCAAAATGTGAGAACAAGACACATCATTGTTGCTCTGAATATGGAGGGGACCATGTGAGAAGAAATGTGGGTCTCAGGAAACTGATGGCAGAGCCTGGGTACCAGTCAGCAAGGAAATGCAGACCTTAGACCTTCAGCCTACAACCTAGAACCAGGTTCTGCCAACAACATGAATGAGCTCACAAATAGAGTCTTTGGCATGCTTCCAGAGCCCAGCCAACATCAAAATGTGAGATCCTGGGCTTCCCTGGTCGCTTGGTGATGAAGAGTCCACCTAACAATGCAGGAGACATGGGTTTGATCCCTGATCCAGGAAGATCCCACATGCCACAGAGCAACTAAGCCTGTGCACTGCAAGTATTGAGCCTGTGCTCTAGAGCCCAGGAACTACAACCACTGAAGCCCATGAGCCCTAAAGCCCATGCTCCACGACAAGAGAAGTCACCACAATGAGAAGCCTGAGCACCACAATGAAAGAAAGCCCACACACAGCAGTGAAGACCCAACACAGCCAAAAATAACACATCAATAAATAAAATTGTTTGTTAAAAGGAGCAAAATTTATTTTTTAAAAAAGTGAGATCCTAAGCAGAGGGAGAAGTCCAGCCCATACTGATTTCTGTGTTCAGCATTCTTTTAAAAGATTTTAAAAGGAGGGACTTTCCCTGACAGTCCAGTGGTCAAGACTCTGTGCTTCGGGTGCTGGGGGCTCGGGTTCAATCCTGGTAGGGGAACTGACTTCCTATATCCCACAAGCTTCCGGGTTCAGCCAAAAAAATGACTTAGAAATGAGAACAAATGTCTTTTATATTTGCTCACTCATTTAATATTCCTAGTACTCTTCATTTTTTTTATATACATTTGAGTCTCACATCATTTTCCTTCAGCCTGAGGAAACTCCTTTTACAATTTTTTGTGGTGCTAGTATACTGGCAATGAATGATCTCAGCTTATTTTTATGAAAAATCTCTTTATTTCACTCTTTTTTTAAAAATTTCACTCTACTTTTAAAGAACCTTTTTTTTCACTATGTACAGAATTCTAGGATAGAATTTTTTTTTTTAATTTTAGCACATTAAATGTTATTCCTTTATCTTCTGGCTTGTACTGCTTCTGACAAAAATTCTGGAGTAAATCTCCTTTTTGTTCTCTTGAATATGATGTGTCTTTTTTTTCCCTCTCTCTAAAATTTTCCTCTTTTGCACTGGTTTTTATCAGTTAGATTATGATGTGCTTTGATATGGTATTTATTTGTGCCTCTTCATGTTCATTGAACTTCTGGCAGAAAGGCAAGTCTGGTACTAGGGTGGCACACTGCTAAAAAAATCCATCTGCCCATGTAGCAGACACAAGAGACACGGGTTCAATCCCTGGGTGGGGAAGAACCCCTAAAGAAGGAAATGGCAACCCACTCCAGTATTCTTACCTGGAAAATCCCATGCAGAGAGGACATGGAGTCGCTAAGAGTCAGTCACAACTGAGCATGCATGCAACCACACATGCATAGGAAAGAATCATTAGAGAAGAATACGTTGAAACAAAAAAAAAAAAAAAGGAGGAAGACAGGGAGGCTGACGGTCAAGGTCTCTGGAGAGCAGAGCTTTATGCACACATGTCATGGGGGAGGAGGAGAGAAAAGAGTTGGGGGCCGTACAAAGAGAGACAGCAGCTGTTTGGTTGATGTGCAGAGTGTGAAAGCTGGAATTAGCTCAAGGACTGCCTAGTCTAAAGTTCCATTGTATAAATGAAGAAACTTCAGCATCAGGGTCTGTGACTTGCTCAAGGCCATAGTTTCTGTGAGTGGCAGAATCAAATGCAGCCCCTCAGTTTCCATCTCGCCCAGTTTCTTTCCTCACTTGCAGCCCTATTTCAGGATGCTTTGTAGATTCCCTCTCCGCGCATGTCTTCCATACTCCAAACATTTATTGCTCTTATTTGTGCATTAAGCCAAAAGGAAGGGGTGGCTCCACTTAGGCTTGAATATGTAAGCTACTTGAGGATGGACAAATAAGAGAGAAGGGTGATCTGAGTCTGGGGGAAGGACCAGAGGAGAGTCACAAATGATCCATTCTTCTGGAAGCAGAGAAACTGAATCAGCTAGAGCAAAGGATTTTGTCCACGAAGGTTGAAAATTAGGCTGCCAGATTATAGAGAGCTTTGAATGCCATAGAAAGGAATTTAGGGATTATCTCTGCTTTCATTTATTCATCAATTAATTTTTTTAAGTGTTTCAAATGCTCACCCTATGCTGTCTTTTGTCTTGAGACTCGATTGGGAGCCAAAAATTGAAAAAGGCAAATACCAGGAAGTACACAGAATAGTATCAGGTCCTTTGAAACACAGTAGGTAAATCCACATTTGAATACTGATCCTAAAGGACTGTGCATACATCTGTGCTCAGTTGCTTCAGTCGTGTCCAACTCTTTGCGGCCCTGTGGACCGTAGCCCTCCAGGCTTCTCTGTCCGTGGGATTCTCCAGGCAAGAAAACTGGAGTGGTTTTCCATGCCCTCCTCCAGGGGCTCTTCCTGACCCAGGGATCCAACCTGTGTCTCTTGCATCTCCTGCATTACTGGTGGATTCTTCACCACTGAGCCACTAGGGAAGTCTCCCTGAGGGACTATACTTACCTGAAAATATAGGTATTGTCTTTGTTCTCCTGACATGGGTATATACATGGCCAGCTGTGTATTAAATTCAGTGCATGGCAGAGCAGAAAGACCCCTGGATTTGGATTCAGAAGAGCTTGGTTTTGGTCCTGGTTCTGCTTCACTTTACTTCCTAAGCCTTTGTCTCCTCCTCTGCAAAACAAAGAGTGAATTTCCCTAGTGTCCAGTGGTTAAAGTTCTGTGCTTCCAATGCAGGGCATGCACAGGTTTGATCTCTGGTTGGGGAACTAAGATATTTCATGCTGCACAGCACAGCCAAAAAATTAAGAAGAGTGAAGGAGGGGGAGAGAGAGAGAAAAAAAAAAAAAAGGAAGGAAGGAAGAAGGGGAAAAGAGACCACCAATTTCTCTTTTGATTTAAATCCTAAAGCTTGCTTCTCTTGAACAGAATAAGATTCATTTAATTTATTCAGAGACCCTTATTAAGTGACTTCATGCAAAGCACAGTCCCAGTGGCCAGGATACAATTGGAAGAAGATAACAGCCCAGCTTCAAAGCATCCCATTCCAGGATCTCATATGCATTAAAATACGGTGAAGATAGCAGCCCAACCTCAAAGCATCCCACGCTGGGATCTCTTAAACATTAAAATACAGTGAACATGGGTGGATGGAGAAGCAAGGACACATCTGCTTAGGTCACCCAGCCTCCCCACCCTGAATCACTCAGACCTATACAGCCTCTTTTTCCATAATAGGTGGACTCGGGGCCTCCATCAGTCACTTCACAGAGTGCCATATCTGGTGAGAGAAGAGACCTGCAGACACGTGAAGGCACAAGGGTATCACATGGCACGTGGTGAGGGCAGGGAGCCTGCTGGAGCTCCTGGGGGAGCCCACCTCCCTCTCTAGGGAATGTAAAGCAAAGGATTTTAGACTGACATTCCTGAGCCCCAGGCTGACAAGCGGAGCTTCTGTAGCCTAGAGGGAAGTGGTATAAGTGTGCTCAGGCTGCCACAATAAAACACACCATCTGCAGGCTGAAGTCCAAGATCACAGTGTTGGCAGGGTTGATTTCTCCCAAGGCCTCCCTCCTTGGCTTGCAGACAGCCACCCTCTCACTGAGTCCTCACATCGCCTTTCCTCAGAGCCCGTGCATCTCTGGTGTCTCTTCTGTGTTCAATGGCCTCTTCTTATAAAGGCAGCGGGCAGCTTGGATTAGGGCCCACCCCAGTGGGCTCCTTTTAACTTCAGTCAGTCACTCAAATCAGTTACTCAGTTGTGTCCAACTCTTTGCAACCCCATGGACTGCAGCACGCCAGGCCTCCCTGTCCATCACCAACTCCCAGAGTTTGCTCAGACTCATGTCCATCAAGTCGGTGATGCCACCCAACCATATCATCCTCTGTTGTCCCCTTCTCCTCCCACCTTCCATCTTTCCCAGCATCAGGGTCTTTTCCAGTGAGTCGGCTCTTCTCATCAGGGGGCCAAAAGACTGGAGTTTCAGCTTCAGCATCAGTCCTTCCAATGAATATTCAGGATTGATTTCCTTTAGGATTGACCGGTTTGATCTCCTTGCAGTCCAAGGGACTCTCAAGAGTCTTCTCCAACACCACAGTTCAAAAGCATCAATTCTTCAGTGCTGTTTTTTTAATAGTCCAACTCTCACATCCATACCTGACTACTGGAAAAGCCATAGATTTGACTACATGGACCTTTGTCAGCAAAGCAATGTCTCTGCTTTTTAATATGTTGTCTAGGTTGGTTATAGCTTTTCTTCCAAGGAGCAAGCCTCTTTTAATTTCATGGCTGCAGTCACCATCTGCAGTGATTTTGGAGCCCAGAAAAATAAAGTCTGTTACTGTTTCCATTGTTTCCCCATCTATTTGCCATGAAGTGATGGGACCGGATGCCATGATCTTAGTTTTCTGAATGTTGAGTTTTAAGCCAACTTTTTCACTCTCCTCCTTCACTTTCATCAAGAGGCTCTTTAGCTCTTCTTCGCTTTCATCCATAAGGGTTGTCCTTTTAACTTAATCACCTCTTTATGTGATTCTTCCAGTTGGTGCAGGAAGGAGGACCCCTTCCAGGGCCCAAGAGAGGGCTTTTGTCTGACACTCGGAAATGAATTGCCTGAGGAGACACACATGCTAACAAAGTATGAGACTTCATTGGAAAGGAGCGCCTGGGCAGAGAGCAGGAGACTAAGGGAAACCAGGAGGACTGTTCTGCCACGTGGCTCCCAGTCCTGGGCTTTATGGTGATGGGGTTAGTTTCTGGGTTGTCTCTGGCCAATCATTTTGACTCAGGGTCCTTCCTGGTGCCAAGCGCACCGCTCAGCCAAGGTGGATTCCAGCGAGGAAGATTCTGGGAGGTTGGTAGGATATATAGATGAAACTCCGCTCTCTTTTTGACCTTTCCTGAATTTTTCCCATGGGTGGTAGCTTGTTAGCTCCACATTCCTTACCAGGACCTCCTGTTGTAAGAAAACTGCTGCAAGGAGCTACTATGCTGCCTGTCCAGCAGACAAATCTGATGCATGGTGGGAGAATCACAAGTCAGCCTATAACAGAAGTCAGGTCTGGGTCTCACCACTTAGCACACTGAGGTCAAGGTCAAGGATGAGGACACTTTTCCTCTGAGAGGAAAGCACTGCCCATGCACAAGGCACCAAAAAACAAACAAAAAAAAAGACAGTTAAAAAAAAAAAAGGAAGCCAGTAGCTTCCGGGGCAGGCACTGTTGCACAGAATGTGCGAACACGGTCCTCTTCCAAAATTAGAGAGCTCTGCCCGATCGTGTGGCTCAAAATAGTGCCTGTCGATGCTGCTGTCAGCTTTTCTCAGGCCTCCTCCTTGGCATCTCTTAACCCTTTGGTGAGCACCCGAAGGACAGAGGCATTGAATTCTGCCCTCCTGGGCTCTGGCCTGCGCGATCTTCTCTCCTTGTCTGATCTCATTTTCGATGCTGGCCATTACTCCCAAGAAGAGACAGGCGGGGGACTGGTACACCGAAGGAGAAATTATTTCAAAGAAAGCCCGTTGCCATGGGAACCGGTTGTCACATGCTTTTCTGCGCGGGAGGTGTCAAGAGTGGGGCCACAGCTTTCCCTCAGCACTGCCTGCTTTTCGTTTTAATTTGTGACAAGAACAATGAATGATGGGAGAGGGGGGATGGGCAGGAAAGCACTTGTCTGTCAGAAATTCACTGACAGTGAGCCAGGGGCTTAAGGTATGGCCTGTTCTGACGGAGCCTTCGAATCACAGTGCTTAGGGATGGGCTGGGGGCCATGCTGCAGACGTGATGAGGAAGCAGTGGGAAGCCACCTTAGATGGATCAGAACATGCGCCCAAGGCTTTTACTCTGTGTTCAGCCTCAAGCTGGGCTCTGTTGGGGGTTCCTGAGGAAGTCAGATTAGTCTGGAGCTTTCAAGCATTGCAGCTGCCCTGGGAAAGTGGAACCCAGACAGAGAAAGAGAAATGACAGAAGCCAATGCATGATACTGACCAATGCTGCCTCTGTGAAGGTGCTCCATCTCCATATGCAGTGCTGCCCAGAGCGGGTGTTATAGACTTTGAGAACTGCAGGGCTACACGTGACCCATACCGCTGAAGGGCTGTTTCCCTTTGTTTGGGCTTCCCCCAGGGCTTAGTGGTAAAGAATCCTCCTGCAATGTAGAAGTGGGTTTGATCTCTGGATCGGGAAGAGCCCCTGGAGAAGGGAATGACAACCCACTCCAGTATTCTTGCCTGGGAAATCCCATGGAGAGAGAAGACTGGTGGACTACAGTCCATGGGGTTGCAAAGAGTCAGCCACAACTGAGTGCGCACACACACACACACATACACACACACACACACAAAACCACCAGTTTCCATCCTGAAGCTATTTAGGGGCCCTGCCATGAGTCACCTTGTTAGCATAAACTAAGGTATGGTTAGAAGGGATTCATTATAGGGACTTCTTGGTGGTCCAGCGATTAAGACTCCCAACTTCACTACGTGGAGTACAGGTTCAATCCCTGGTTGGGAAATTTAAGATCCCACATGCCGCCTGCCCGAAAAAGAAATAAGAGGGGACTCATTATCAACAACAATAGATGTTCCCATCATCTGGAAAGTTCAAGGTTTTGTTTTTTGTTTTTTGTTTTTTTTTCTTTTTTTTGGTCATACCACGAAGCTTGTGGGATCTTAGTTTCCCGACCAGGGACTGAACTTGGACCCTCACCCTCAGCAGTGAAAGCGTAGAGTCCTAACCACTGGACTGCCAGAAAATTTTCTGGGAAGTCCAAAGGGTTTTGAAGCTCTGTGCCAGGAACTGAAGACAAAGACCATGGCTTTTTTACTGGGTTTTGTTCTTGTTGTTGTTTTAGTATCCCATAGGGACCTGTGAAGGCAAGTAAACCCGGGGACCCATCATGCAGTCCCTGAGCTGTGTTCCCAGGGCCCAGTGGGAGCCGAACTAGGGCCCACCCCATCCAGCTGTTGTCACAACAACCCACATCCCAAGATGGTGCTTCTCTGAAACCCCTCAAACCTAATCTGGTCTCAGCTGATCCCCATCCAATCTCCTGCTCTGCTCAGCCTTCCGACCTGCTGCCTCCCCTAGGCACGGAGACCCTCAGTGCAAAATGTGAATTTGTCCCCTCTGTTGTGGCTCAGGGCTCTCACACTGACTTTGTGACTTTCTGGTCTTGGAACACTCATAAGCCACCTCTGTGAAGTTCAGACTCCCTCCCCTGGCCTCTGCCCTTGAATGGTCAAATATGAAGCTAGTCTCTTCGTGCTTGTTCTTTTGTTTGCTTTTATTTTTAATTACTTTTTCTTAGAGTACAGTTGCTTTACAACGTGTGTTGGCTTCTATTTACAGCAAAGTGAATCGGCTATTCGTACACGTATTTGTTGCTGTTGTTTAGTCGCTAAATTGTATACAACTCTTTTGTGACACCACGGACTGTAACCTGCCAGGCTGCTCTGTCCATGGGATTCTCCAGGCAAGAATACTGGAGTGGGTTGCCATTTCCTCCTCCAGGGGACCTTCCTGACCCAGGGGTCGAATCTGAGTCCCCTGCATTGCAGGTGGATTATTTACCGCTGAGCCACCAGAGAAGTTCATTACGTATACATATATCCCCGCTTTTTTTTTGGATTTCCTTCCCATTTAGGTTACCACAGAGCATTGAGTAGAGTTCTCTGTGCTATACAGTCGGTTCTCATTAGTTATCTATTTTATGCTGAGTATCAATAGTGTATATATGTCAATCCCAGTCTCCTGATTCCTCCCCCTCCTACTTCCCCTCCTTGGGAAGCCAGTCCCTTTAAATGGTTTCCACATCAGAAGCAGTCTTGCTCTGTTTCAGCATCCTCCTGCCTTCCCATCAAGTCAGCTGTCTCCTCAGGCACACGCCCTCAGCTGGCTATTTCAGGCCAGTAATGTGGTATCAGAGAAAAGGACAAGTCTACAAACCAGTCCCAGCTCCTGTATGTCTCCAGGGGCCCCATGCTCATTGCAGGTCCCACTGACAACTTCATCTACTTGAATTTACCAGGAACTGGGAGATTTTAATAAGGGGAGCAAAAAAAGCAATCATCTAATTTTGGAACTTCAGGCGCTCCGACAGCTGGTGAGGGGAGATATTTGGGGTCAGAAGAAGTAGCTCAGATCACACATCCCAGGAGGCTGCTTGCACTGCCTCCTCAGACAGCCAGCTCCATCCAAACACCGTGTCCTTTTAGACACCAGGAGCGATGCTCAACATAGCCTGTGCTTTCACATAAAGTAATGACTTTATAAATGTTGACTTGAAGGCCTTATAATACATGGAGATACAATACAAAGCGAAGTGAACATAAATGATCACTGCAATTAACTTGCAAGAGAAGAGAACGCTGGACTTCCCTGGTGGTCCAGGTATTAAGCAGTTGCCTGCCAGTGCAGGGGACATGGATTTGCTCCCTGGTCCAGGAAGATTCCACACACCTCGGGGCAACTAAGTCTGTGCACTGCAACAACTGAGCCCAAGTGCCCTGGAGCCCATGCTTTTCAACAAAAAAAGCCACGGCAACGGGAAGCCCACGCACCGCAACTAGAGAAAGCCCACCCACAGCAAGGAAGACCCAGCGCAGCCAAAAATAAAGAAATAAATAAAATTAATTTTAAAAAGAGAGAGAGGAGAACTTCAACTGACTTCTGCTGGGTGGACCTCTCTTCTTTTTTTAAATGTTATTGATTTATTTTGTGGCTGTGCTGAGGTTTTGTTACTGGGCAGGCTTTTCTCTAGTTGTGCCAAGTGGGGGCTGCTCTCTAGTTGCGGTGCCTGGGCATCTCATCGCAGTGGCTACTCTTGTTGTGAAGCATGGATGCTAGGGCTCACAGGCTTCGGTAGTTGAATCACATGGGTTCAGTAGTTGCAGCTCCTGGGTTGTAGCTCAGAGGCTCAGTAGTTGTGGTGCATGGACTCAGCTGCCCCACAGTATGTGGGATCTTGCCAGATTAGAGATCAAACCTGCATCTCCTGCATTGCAGGTCTATTTTTTTTACCACTGAGCCACCAGAGAAACCCTGGACCTGTCTTCTTAACATAACTTTTCCCCACTTACTTAATTTCTTCAAGGTTCCTCACAGGGACTCCATGCCTTTCTTATCCTCTTACAACAAAACGGAGCAGAGAGGAATGGGGGTGGGAAGTGGTGAGTTCTAAGCTGCAGAAAGCAGTCTACCCATGGGACCAGCCAGAGGCGGGGGGGGAACCACTCTGCCTTAGGGTCCATGGCAACCCATTCCAGTACTCTTGCCTGGAAAATTCCATGGACGAAGGAGCCTAGTAGGCTACAGTCCATGGGGTCACAGAGTTGGACACGACTGAGCGACTTCAATGTCAAAATGTCAATGTCAAAAAGAAAGTACAGTTTGGCAAGCCATGTTAGCTCTTAGATAGCACCTGTTTCCAGTGGCAGGCCAGGCAAACAGTTGGCAGTAAGTGGTGCAGGGTGGGGGTTGAGGGTGGAATTCTAAAAAGTAGAAAGGAAGAGACTGATATTTATTTAACTCTTTCCATATAACAAACACTATGCCAAGAACTTTGCAATATTATTTCATTTAACCTTATGGCAATCTCTACCAGATGTGAATGGCACATATATAATGGAACATTGCTTAGCCATAAAAAAGAATGAAATAATGTCATTTGCAGCAACATGAATGGACCTAGAGATTATCATACTAAGTGAAGTAAGTCAGAATGAGAAAGACAAATGCCGTATGATACGACTTTTAGGTTGAATCTAAAATATGATACAAATGAACTTATCTACAAAATAGAAACAGACTCACAGACACAGAGAAGACTCATAGTTGCCAAGGGGGAGAGCAGAGGGGAGAGGGATGGATCACTGGTTTGGGGTTAGCAGATGCAAGCTATTACATACAGGATGGATAAACAAGGTCCTGCTCCATAGCACAGAGAACTAAATTCAATATCCTCTGATAAACCATAATGGGAAAGAATATGAATATGGTCTTCCCAGGTTGCTCAGATGGTAAAGAATCCACCTGCAATGCAGGAGACTCGGGTTCAATCCCTGGGTTGAGAAGATGCCCTGGAGAAGGCAACAGCAACTCACTCCATTATTCCTGCCTGGGAAATCCTATGGACAGAGAGGCCTGACAGGCTACGGTCCAAGGGGTCGCAAAAGAGTTGGACACGACTTAGCGACTAAACAACAACATACAAGCTGTAAGTTCCTTTAGCATTCTTTGTGTCCCCAGCTGGTGGTGCAGTACCTGGCTCCACCAGGGGTAGGCGCATCACAAATGGTGGGATGTATGAATGAATGGATGAGTCCTTAATTAAAGGGCAGCATTGCAGAGACTACTTATTCACACAGTGACTGAATAGACGAGGTATCAAGGGGAAGCTAGAGTCCCCCCAACCCCCTGCAGGAACTTCAGCATCTCCTTGTTAGAATTCTCTCCTAGGACTTCTTATACTTCTGAGTTTGACCACTCAATTTTTTAAAACTCACACACATGGTTTATTTTTTCCTACAAACAGAAGGCTGAATTGACTCAGTTTTTCATTTCACTTGCTTTCTGTATATCTGGTGGGCGGGGCTGTACACGGCTTTAGAGAAGGTGGAGAGAAGGTTCTGGGCTTCTCAGAAGCAACCAGCCCATTGTTTACCCAAGGCCACAAAGCCTGGAATCCTAGCATCCTCCTTTGGAGATGTTGCCATGGAAACCATGCTTGGGCTATGCTTACAGAAGGGCAACTTCTAGCACAATCAGCCTTGGCTCCTGAAAGAATGTAGTGCCAGAGGTAGGAACCTGCAGACAAGTCATCAGAAAGAAGAAGCAGAAAGACTGCTTCTCTACAACTAGAGCATACATCTTCCTCTTTCCTCCTCTTGCCCCTGCTTCCCCAGGCATCCCTGTGGGAAACGTGCCAGCCATTTAACGACATGAAGCACAGACCTCCCCTGGCCTGAGTGATGGATTTAACAGGCATTTGCCTTGAAAGGCTGTAATGTTAATTGCACCCTGTCATGTCAGCAGAGGAAATGAGACAAGGTGGAGGGGCTGAGAAGGTATTTTGCACAGAGCAATGACTTTGATGCACTGTGCCATGTGGATGGATGGTGATCGGGTGTAACCAGAACAAGAAAGAAATGCTGCTGCTTCCCTGAACAGGGCGACGAAGTCCACCCCAGCCATCCCTCACACTTCTGGTTAGTCGTTAAGGCAGGAGCCACTGGAGTTGACCCTCTTGTGTTTATTTTTTTAACTTTTTCTTTTATACTGGACTATAGTCAATTAGCAATGTTGTGATAGTTTCGGGTGGACAGTAAATGGACTCAGACACACATATACATGTGTCCATTCTCTCCCAACCCCACCCCCCAATCCAGGCTGCCGCATAACATTGAGCAGAGTTCCCTGTGCTACACAGTAGACCTTGTTGGTTATCCATTTTAAATGTAGCAGCGACACCTTTGCTTTTAATGCTATCTCCTTATCCGCTTCCATGCCACCTACTAGGTGTGAGACCTAGGGACACTGCCCCATCTAAGTCTCTGTTTCCTTCTATAACATCTGCTGCATAAGGTACTTGAAATTTAGAAATGTGGTGATATGTGGGCACATGTGTACGTGTGCTAAGTCTCTTCAGTCGTGTCTGACTCTTTGTGGCCCTATGGACTGTAGCCTGCCAGGCTCCTCTGTCCATGGGATTCTCTAGGCAAGAATACTGGAGTAGGTTGCCATGCCCTCCTCCAGATCTTCCTGACCCAGGGATCGAACCCTCATCTCTTACATCTCCTGCATGGCAGGCAGATTCTTTACCACCAGTGCCTCCTGGGAAGCCTGATATATGGGTGGTCCTCACCATACCTCTGTCTGTTTATACAGCACATGCTCAAGCATAAATTAGAATCTATTGGCAGGATGCAGGGCTGTCTCATAGGACATCAGGAGGGAAACACACCCAGGTCCCTTAAGGGCCTGGATCCAGAACTGGGACCAAATGGCCTCTTGTCTCTTACATTTGATCCTCTCTCTGCTCATCAGCTTGCCCTACCTCTCTGTGTGCAGGGAAGAAATAGTCATGCCAGCATCAACTCCACGTAGGCTTCCAACTGGTAAGCTTAAAAGGAACTAGAAGAGTCTCTGTACCAGTCCCCTGTTCCAGGAAGATGGTCTCATTCACCCACACTCATCAGAGGTCTCCCCTACAGTCAAAGGCCTAGGGTCACCCCTCTCCTTTTGGCAGCAGGACAGGGGGCGGGTGGAATCTCAGACAAGGAAGCACTGAAGGTACCTGAAGTATTTTTCAAGGCTCCCTCAGTGGAATTCTCCCTAAATCTTTGGGCAGATGACTCAACAGGAGGTTGCGGTCCAGACTTTCTCCTAATAAATACCCTGGCCTTGATAAGACAGGCTGCAAGATCCTGGGAGAAACAGAGGGGCCCCATCTGCGCCTATCACGTGGCAACATCATCCATATGCAAAAAGAGGCAGACAAAGCCGAACTCGGGAACTTCCTTCCTGCTAGTCTAACGTTGGGTACAGAAATCCAGATCTTACAAATGCGTCCAGATTTTAGCATCTGGAATACTGAGAACTTCCCTGACACTCTAAGGAAACGGTGATGATGTAAAATACAATCTGACATCAAGTATTTCAGACAGAGTCATATGCTGGGAGAAAGAAACATTATTTTATTATACTGGATCTTTTCCCAGAAAGTTAAAAACCATTCTCCATTGCTGAGCTTAATAAGATTCATCTTTTTTAGAGTCACTTGCATTTTCAGGCAATTGTTTTAAAATAATTTTATTTATTCATTTATGGCTGTGCTAGGTCTTCGTTGCAGAGCACGGGCTCCAGGGCACGTGGGCTTCTGTAGTTGCGGCACATAGACTCAGTAGTTGCAATTCCCGCACCCTGGAGCACAGGCTCAATATTGTGGCACATGGGCTTAGTTGCTCCTCGGCATGTGGGATCTTCCTGGATCAGGGATTGAACCTATGTCTTCTGCATTGACACGCAGACTCTACCACTGAGCCACCAGGGAAGCCCTTCGGGCGATTTTCTGTCTGTGTTATTATGCCAGCCTCAGAAGGCAGTCAGATATAAATCTATTATATTTAAATTATTAATGACGTCACTCAAATGCTCCTATTCTTATTTTTTTCTGTACTTGATAAAATATTCTCAGAGAAATGTTGTTTTTCTTTTCCCTTATATTTCCTCTGATTTTTTTTTTTTGCTTTATGTATCTTTGTTTCTTTGTTGTTAGGTGTGTAATGGTTTATGATGTCTATCTTCTTTGTGAATTGTCCCTTTTATCATTAAAAATATTCATCTTTGTTTCATTTAAAAGAAATAAATAAAATTTTTTTAAAGGCAGTCAGGAGGATCAGTCAGTCTTATATTCAGAATCCTATAGGGGAGTCATTCATGTAGTCATTCATTCACTTGACAAATATTTATCAAGTGCCTGTTAGGAGGGTGACGGTGTATCAAGCACTGGATAAAATGATGGGCAACAGCAGGCAAAATCTCCAGTCTCACAGAGTCTACATCTGGTGGTGAAACAGGCAGTGTGAAAACCACACAAGTTTTGTCTCATTGCACCTGTGACGGGTGTTCCATGCGACAGAAAACCTGTGTTAGAAGAGGGAGGTCTGTCCCGCTCAGGGAGTCAGTTTCTGTGCCAAGTGATGCTTGAGCAGAGTGATGAATCCCAAGTAGATGTTCCCAGAAATCGAGGTGAGGAAGAAGGATTCTAAGTGGAGGAAAGTGCATGGCCAGTGAGTGGAGTGGGGAGGGAAGGCTGTGGTGGCAGGGAACCAGTTAGAGTTTTATCTGTTCTGGAAGCAGGAAGGTAATGTGAGGAGATCTATATGTTGAAGAGGTCCCTCTAGCTCTTGTCCCATTTGCAGTCATTTAGGTGAGGAAAAAGGTAGCCTGGGGCTTCCCTGGTAGCGTAGTGGTAAAGAATCCACCTCCCAATGCAGGAGACATGGTTCGATCCCTGGTCTGGGAGGATCCCACACGTGGCAGAGCAACTAGCCTGTGTACCACAACTATTAAGCCTGTGCTCTAAAGCCTGGGAGCCACAACTACTGAAGCTCCTGGGCCAAGAGCCTGTGTCCCACAAGAGAAACCACCACAATGAGAAGAAGCCACCACAATGAGAAGCCACCACCGCAACCAGAGAGTGGCCCCCGCTTGCTGCAACTAGGAAAAACCCAAGCAGCAACAAAGACACATCACAGCCAAAAATAAGTAAGTAAATATATAAATAAATAAATAAAAATTTTAAGGTAGCCTGAACTAAGCTCTTATTGTATTTGGTGGTGGTGATGGTGGCAGTGGAGAGAACTGGATGGACTTGAAAAATATTTTGGCTAAGAGGATAAGGCAGAGGAGTGATGAAAGCTAATCATGAGAGCTCTGGCTTGCCCAGAAGGATGAGACCGAGATGGGGACTGCTGGAAGAGGACCAGGATTTGGTGTTAAGCATTATAAATTCCTCCACTTCTATAAGTCTTTCTTTGTCTAATCTAGGCTAGATTTATCTCAAAGAGGGATTAGCATTTGCACAGAGCATTGAATAAAGGGGTTAATCAATCTTATTTGACTTTGAGGGATCAGCAGTACCTAGCTGTCAGCTGGGTTACATATTTTATGAAAAGAGAGCAACAGATGGCAAATAAGCATGTGAGCAGATGCAAAACATCGTATGTCATTAGTCAATTAAATCCACAATGACATACCAGGACACACCTATTAGAATGGCAAACATCCAAACACCTGACAATAGCAAATGTTGACAGAGCAGCAGGAACTCTCTTTCACTGCTGGTGGGAATACAGAATGGTACAGCCAACTTGAGAGACAGTTTGGCAGTTTCTTACAAAATTAAACATTCTCTTACCGTACTGTCCAGCAATGGTGCTCCTTGGTATTTATACCCAAGTGAATTTAAAACTTATGTACACACAAAAACCTGCACACGGATATATATATATATATATAGCAGCTTTATTCACAATTGCCAGATCTTGGAAACTACCAAGATGTTGTGCAGTGGGTGAATGGATAAATAAACTGTAGTACATCCAGGCAATGGCAAGTTATTTGGTGCTAAAAAGAGATGAGTTATTCAGCCATGAAAAGACCTGGAGGAAACTCAAGTGCATATTACTAAGTGAAAGAAGCCAACCTGAAAGATTTCATATCATATGATTCCAACTATATGACATTCTAGAAAAGGCATAATTAAGACAGTAAAATGTCTAGTTGCTAGGGATTGAGCCATCAGTGGTAGGGGGTGGGGGAAATGGGAGGAGAGAAAAGAGTGATGAACATGTGGAGCACAGGCAATTTTTCAGGCACTGAAACTAGTCTGTTTAATACTGCGGTGGTGGATACAGACCATTATATTTTTGTCCAAACCCACAGAATTTCTTGCACAACACTAACAGTGGAACTTGATATAAACAAGGAACTTTAGTTAATCGTAGTCTATCAGCATTGTTTAATTAATTGTTATAAATATACAATACCAACAAAGACATTAGTAACAGAAGAAACTGTAGGAGAGAGGAGTATTAAATGAGAACTTTCTGTACTAGCTGCTCAATTTTTCTGTGACTCTAAAATTGCTAAAACATAAAACATGTTAGTTGAAAAAAAAGAGAGCAAATATATGTAGACAATGTTTATTTCTGTGATGAAACTATAAGTGACATCTTTTCTATCTGACTACAATCCCATAATTTCAATATAAGGCTTTATTATATATTTTTTAATTGTTAATTACACAACTGATACATAAATACTTCCTTACCGAAAATATTTGAAACACTACAAAAATATTCATTGTGAATCCCATTCTATCTAAAGTGGTGCGTGCGTGTGACCTAAGTTGCTTCGGTTGTGTTTGACTCTTTGTGACCCTATGGACTGTAGCCAGCCAGGCTTCTCCATCCATGGGATTCTCCAGGCAAGAATACTGGAGTGGTAACCATAGACAATTTGGTGAGACTCCTCTTGGGTAGTTTCTGCACCTTCTCTGGATGTATATGCGTCAACACGCAGTTGTGGTAGCTGGAAATGTATCCATCTAGAAACCTTTGCTAAAAGTGACTTAAACAAATAAGGGTTTGATCTGACTCACAGTCCCTGGTGGCTCAGTCGGTAAAGAATCTGCCTACAATGCAGGAGACTCGAATTCAATCCCTTAGTTGGGAAGATGCCCTGGAGTAGGAAATGGCAACCCACTCCAGTATTCTTGCCTGGGAAACCCCATGGACAGAGAAGCCTGGCGGGCTGCAGCCTTCGGGGTCGCAAGAGTTGGACACGACTTAGCGACTAAACCACCAAGAATTCTGGACACAGTCAGCCATAGTCAGCTTCCCAGAAGCCCGGTGACATTAGGCAGCACTACTGTCGGTGATTCTCTGGAGCTTTCATTCATGCTTTTGACCTCATGGCTGCAACGTGCCTGTACTCTTCTAGTAGTCCACCTGCCACACCTCTGTGTTCAAGATGGGAAGAAGAGGAGAGGAGTGCTGTATCCGACCTTTTTATCAGGAAAGCAAAGATTTCCAGAAATCTACCAACAGACTTCCATGTATGTTTCACTTGTCAAATGGGTCCCATGCCACCTGTAGATGCAACGGAAGACAGAAAGGCAAATATTTAACTGTTCCAACCACGCAAGGAGATGGCACCAAGGAGGTAGTTGGACAGTTAGTTGCTTTGGGGTTTATCAACAGCATTTCTGAAAAAATACCTAATTTTTAAGTTTGTATATGTTTTGTGTTTTTAACTCATTTGTGGATTTTTTTTTTTCCTTTGGCCGCTTCACGCAGCATATGGGATGTAGTTCCCTGACCAGGGATTGAACCTGTGGCCCTTACATTGGAAAGGCAGCCTTGGACCACCAGGGAAGTCCCTGTATATGTTTTCAGTGAACAATATTGTATGTCTTAGAGACTGTCTGTCAATCATTTCATATCATATTTAAAAATTGTGTGTGATATCTCATAGTATAAATAGATGATATTTTATGGTTTCACACTGGTAAACACTTAGATTGTTCTTAAATTTCCCCTGATTTCAAAATAATGCTGCAGCAAACTCCTTGTACAAGTTTCTTTGAGCACATGCAAAAATATTGTTCTAGAATAGTAACAAGTGCAATTGTTTGTCAAAGGATAAGTGCTTTTAAAAAATAATTTTCAGTTTAGTTGTCGCTCTGTTGTGTTCGACTCTTTGTGACCCCATGAACTGTAGCGCACCAGGCCTCCCTGTCCTTCATCTCCCTGAGCTTGCTCAAACTCATACCCATCAAGTCAGTGATGCCATCCAACCATCTCATCCTCTGTCATCCCCTTCTCCTCCAGTCTTCCATCTTTCCCAGCATCAGGGTCTTTTCTGAGGAGTCAGTTCTTCGCATCAGGTGGCCAAAGTATTGGAGCTTCAGCATCAGTCCTTCCAATGAATATTCAGGATTGATTTCCTTTAGGATTGATTGATTTGATCTCCTAGTAGTCCAAGGGGCTCTTAAGAGCTCTCAAGAGCCTTCTTCAATACCACAATTTGAAAGCATCAGTTCTTCAGCACTCAGCCTTCTTTATGTCCCAACTCTTACATGCATACATGACTACTGGAAAAACCGTAGCTTTGACTAGATGGACCTTTGTAGGCAAAATAATTTCTCTGCTTTTTAAAACACTGTCTAGGTTTGTCACAGTTTTACTTCCAAGGAACAAGCGTCTTTTAATTTTATTTATTTATTTATTTTTGTCTGTGCTGGGTCTTGGTTTCTATGAGGGTTTTATTCCTCTAGTTGCAGCAAATGGGGGCCATTATCTAGCTGAGGTGCACGGGCTTCTCATTGCAGTGGTTTCTTTTGTTGTGGAGCTCAGGCTTTAAGCACTTGGGCTTCAATGGTAGTGGCACATGGGCTCAGAAGTTGTGGGCCCCAGAGTCTAGAGCACAGGCTGAATAGTTGTGGCACATGAGCTTAGCTGCTCGGCAGCATCTAGGCTTTTCCTGGATCAGGGATCAAACCCAGGTCTTATGCATTGGCAGGTGGATTCTTTACCACTGAGCCACCAAGGAAGTCCAAAAGTAAGTCCTTTTGAAACTGACAGATTCTGCTGAATTGTCCTCAAAATGGGACAACTTATATCCCTACCAGCCCTGGATATGAGTGTCTATTTCCCACATCCCTACAAACACTGGAAATTCTAAATATTATCCAAATAAGGAACAAAAATATCACAGTTTTATTTTTTTTAATATAAATTTATTTATTTTAATTGGAGGTTAGTTACTTTACAATATTGTATTGGTTTTGCCATATATCAACATGAATCTGCCACAGGTATACCCATGTTCCCCATCCCGAACCCCCCTCCCTCCTCCCTCCTTGTACCATCCCTCTGGGTCATCCCAGTGCACCAGCCCCGAGCATCCTGTATCATGCATCGAACTTGGACTGGCGATTCATTTCATATATGATATTATACATGTTTCAATGCCATTCTCCCAAATCATCCCACCCTCTCCCTCTCCCACAGAGTCCAAAAGACTGTTCTATACATCTGTGTCTCTTCTGCTGTCTTGCATACATTCGTTACCATCTTTCTAAATTCCATATATATGCGTTAGTATACTGTATTGGTGTTTTTCTTTCTGGCTTACTTCACTCCATATAATAGGCTCCAGTTTCATCCACCTCATTAGAACCGATTCAAATGTATTCTTTTTAACGGCTGAGTAACACTCCATTGTGTATATGTGCCACAGCTTTCTTATCCATTCATCTGCTGATGGACATCTAGGTTGCTTCCATGTCCTGGCTGTTATAAACAGTGCTGCGATGAACACTGGGGTACACGTGTCTCTTTTAATTCTGGTTTCCTCGGTGTGTATGCCCAGCAGTGGGATTGCTGGGTCATAAGGCAGTTCTATTTACAGTTTTTTTAAGGAATCTCACACTGTTCTCCATAGTGGCTGTACTAGTTTGCATTCCCACCAACAGTGTAAGAGGGTTCCCTTTTCTCCACACCCTCTGCAGCATTCATTGCTTGTAGAGTTTTGGATAGCAGCCATTCTGACTGGCGTGAAATGGTACCTCATTGTGGTTTTGATTTGCATTTCTCTGATAATGAATAATGTTAAGCATCTTTTCATGTGTTTGTTAGCCATCTGTATGTCTTCTTTGGAGAAAAGTCTATTTAGTTCTTTGGCCCATTTTTTGATTGGGTCGTTTATTTTTCTGGAATTGAGCTGCAGGAGTTGCTTGTATATTTTTATCTATTGGATTATGAGGTTTCAACGGATTCTCTAAGATGTTTATAGGAGATATTTTTAGTAACTGCAGAGAATTTTCTCTTTAACATTTGAAACTTTTATTTAGATTAGCCTTTCTTTTGGTTTTGGGGGACTTTTCAAAAGTCCTTTTCAGTTAAATATTTAGTTCACTTATGTTCTGTTTACTATTTTCTAATATGTGCATTTGAGTCTATACATGTACTCTGGCTACAGCTTTGCATTCATCCATGGATTTTAGTTTATGATGATCTTGGTGACTGCATTTCTAAATAACTTATTTTTTTCAGTGTTTTTTAAATTGAAAGAAGGAAGATCTTACTCCTTGTATATCTTATTCATTTGTTATTTTCCATATTGTTACTTTAGACACTTCAAAATTACACAGAATAGTAAAAAATTCAAGCAAATATTTCCTACATGAGGCTATATGTAAAAATTCCCAGACCTAGTTCTAACTCTTCCCCAGAGGTAATCACCAACAGAAGCTTTTGATTCTTTCCCAAATTACCTTATGAATTTCATTTTATAGTTTCTTTTGCAGTCATTTTTATTATTGTGGCCACCCCACATTTTTGAAATAGAGATTTTGTGTGTGTGTGAGACTTGGTAGCTAATTTTTATTCATGTACCTTATGTACGTAAGCACTTCCCTAGTAGCTCAGCTGGCAGAATCCGCCTGCAATGCAGTAGATCCCAATTTGATTCCTAGGTCAGGAAGATCCCCTGGAGAAAAGATAGGCTACCTACTCCAGTATCCTTGGGTTCCCTGGTGGCTCAGCTGGTAAAGAATCTGACTGCAATGAGGGAGACCAGAGTTCTATCCTTGGGTTGGGAAGATGACCTGAAGAAGGGAACAGCTACCCACTCCAGTATTCTGGCCTGGAGAATTCCATGGAGTGTATAGTCCATGGGGTCGCAAAGAGACACGATTGGGTGACTTTCACTTTAAGTGTGTAAAAATAATGTTTAAAAAGAATAATTTTTCTTTATTGAGTATAAAATTCTACATATAGTTATTTGTGAAATGTCTTCATTTATTCAAATCCTCTGTGTCCTCACCACTTGATTTTTGTTTATTTCAGATACTTTCAATATCTGAAAGAGGTGAATTTTTAAATCTCCTACTACAATTAATTATCATTATCAAGTACCTGGTCCTGGGGTGATTAGGGCAGGCAGACAGTGGCCCACAATGTGTAAACAGATAAAGGAGGTGGTTGGGGTATGGACTCTGGGTTGGTTGGATTGCTTATGAAAGGAGCATTTGCAGGCAAGACTTTATGAGATGCAGGTTTCATCCCTGGGTGGAGAAGATCCCCTGGAGTAGGAAATGGCAACCCACTCCTGTATTCTTGCCTGGAAAATCCCATGGACAGAGGAGCCTAGCAGGCTACAGTCCATGGGGTTGAACAGAGCTGGACATGATTGAAGCAACTTAGCAGCAGCAGCAGGAATTGCCTAGACTTGGAAGGGACAGTATCTCCAAGATCAGCAAAGGCATTGATGTCAAAGCATCAGAAAACACAGGAAATAAAAAGACGTGATGAATACAAAAGTCTCAGCTCAAAGTGGGAACTGAGAATCAGGATTCAGTAACAAGATCAAGGTGCTGACAAATTGGACAATAAGAAACGGTTGCGTGTCCTCTCTAAAGAGGACCTTAGGTCTTACTGTACAGCACAGGGAACTCTGCTCAATGTTATGTGGCAGCCTGGATGGGAGGGAGTTTGGGGGAGAATGGATACA
Organism: Bos indicus x Bos taurus; assembly: GCF_003369695.1. NCBI lineage: Eukaryota > Metazoa > Chordata > Mammalia > Artiodactyla > Bovidae > Bos > Bos indicus x Bos taurus. The sequence goes on along the minus strand of NC_040083.1, from coordinate 73,681,436 downwards.
TGTTGTATGTGTGGCTGAGTCCCTTTGCTGTCCATCTGAAACTATCACAACATTGTTAATTGGCCATACTCCAGTATAAAAGAAAAAGTTAAGATCGCTTTGGCTATTCGAGGTTTTTTGTATTTCCATACAAATTGTGAAATTATTTGTTCTAGCTCTGTGAAGAATACTGTTGGTAGCTTGATAGGGATTGCATTGAATCTATAAATTGCTTTGGGTAGTATACTCATTTTCACTATATTGATTCTTCCAATCCATGAACATGGTATATTTCTCCATCTATTAGTGTCCTCTTTGATTTCTTTCACCAGTGTTTTATAGTTTTCTATATATAGGTCTTTAGTTTCTTTAGGTAGATATATTCCTAAGTATTTTATTCTTTTCGTTGCAATGGTGAATGGAATTGTTTCCTTAATTTCTCTTTCTGTTTTCTCATTATTAGTGTATAGGAATGCAAGGGATTTCTGTGTGTTGATTTTATATCCTGCAACTTTACTATAATCATTGATTAGTTCTAGTAATTTTCTGGTGGAATCCTTAGGGTTTTCTATGTAGAGGATCATGTCATCTGCAAATAGTGAGAGTTTTACTTCTTCTTTTCCAATTTGGATTCCTTTTATTTCTTTTTCTGCTCTGATTGCTGTAGCCAAAACTTCCAAAACTATGTTGAATAGTAATGGTGAAAGTGGGCACCCTTGTCTTGTTCCTGACTTTAGAGGAAATGCTTTCAATTTTTCACCATTGAGGATAATGTTTGCTGTGGGTTTGTCATATATAGCTTTTATTATGTTGAGGTATGTTCCTTCTATTCCTGCTTTCTGGAGAGTTTTTATCATAAATGGGTGTTGAATTTTTATTAAAGGCTTTCTCTGCATCTATTGAGATAATCATATGGTTTTTGTTTTTCAATTTGTTAATGTGGTGTATTACATTGATTGATTTGCGGATATTGAAGAATCCTTGCATCCCTGGGATAAAGCCCACTTGGTCATGGTGTATGATCTTTTTAATGTGTTGTTGGATTCTGATTGCTAGAATTTTGTTTAGGATTTTTGCATCTATGGAACTGGAGGAATCAACCTACCTGACTTCAGGCTCTACTACAAAGCCACAGTTATCAAGACAGTATGGTACTGGCACAAAGACAGAAATATTGATCAATGGAACAAAATAGAAAGCCCAGAGATAAATCCACACACATATGGACACCTTATCTTTGACAAAGGAGGCAAGAATATACAGTGGATTAAAGACAATCTCTTTAACAAGTGGTGCTGGGAAATCTGGTCAACCACTTGTAAAAGAATGAAACTAGAACACGTTCTAACACCATATACAAAAATAAACTCAAAATGGATTAAAGATCTCAACATAAGACCAGAAACTATAAAACTCCTAGAGGAGAACATAGGCAAAACACTCTCTGACATACATCACAGCAGGATCCTCTATGACCCACCTCCCAGAATATTGGAAATAAAAGCAAAAATAAACAAATGGGACCTAATTAAACTTAAAAGCTTCTGCACATCAAAGGAAACTATTAGCAAGGTGAAAAGACAGCCTTCAGAATGGGAGAAAATAATAGCAAATGAAGCAACCGACAAACAACTAATCTCAAAAATATACAAGCAACTCCTACAGCTCAACTCCAGAAAAATAAATGACCCAATCAAAAAATGGGCCAAAGATCTAAATAGACATTTCTCCAAAGAAGACATACAGATGGCTAACAAACACTTGAAAAGATGCTCAACATCACTCATTATCAGAGAAATGCAAATCAAAACCACAATGAGGTACCATTTCACACCAGTCAGAATGGCTGCGATCCAAAAGTCTACAAATAATAAATGCTGGAGAGGGTGTGGAGAAAAGGGAACCCTCTTACACTGTTGGTGGGAATGCAAACTAGTACAGCCACTATGGAGAACAGTGTGAGATTCCTTAAAAAACTGGAAATAGAACTGCCTTATGATCCAGCAATCCCACTGCTGGGCATACACACTGAGGAAACCAGAAGGGAAAGAGACACGTGTACCCCAATGTTCATCGCAGCACTGTTTATAATAGCCAGGACATGGAAGCAACCTAGATGACCATCAGCAGATGAATGGATAAGAAAGCTGTGGTACATATACACAATGGAGTATTACTCAGCCATTAAAAAGAATACATTTGAATCAGTTCTAATGAGGTGGATGAAACTGGAGCCTATTATACAGAGTGAAGTAAGCCAGAAGGAAAAACATAAATACAGTATACTAACGCATATATATGGACTTTAGAAAGATGGTAACGATAACCCTGTATACGAGACAGCAAAAGAGACACTGATGTATAGAACAGTCTTATGGACTCTGTGGGAGAGGGAGAGGGTGGGAAGATTTGGCAGAATGGCATTGAAACATGTGAAATGTCATGTATGAAATGAGATGCCAGTCCAGGTTCAGTGCACGATGCTGGATGCTTGGGGCTGGTGCTCTGGGACGGCCCAGGGGGATGGTATAGGGAGGGGGGAGGGAGGAGGGTTCAGGATGGGGAGCATGTGTATACCTGAAATTTGAAATTAAAATTAAAAAAAAAAAAAGAATAAAAGGAGAGCTAGCAGAAAAAAGAATAAAGGCAGAATAACACTTTCAGATAAACAATATCTATGAGAAAAAAAAAGAAAAAATAAAAGAAAAAGTTAAAAAAAATGATGGTAAATGAACCAGAGGAAACAGAAAAAATAATAAAGAGGAGGACCTTAGGGATGCTTTCAAAAGGCTGCTTATTAATAGGGTAACTCTAGCCTGTATGGGGGCTTCCTTGGTTCCTCAGTGGTTAAAGAACCCACCCGAAATGCAGGAGACTCGGGTTCTATTTCTGGATTGGGAAGATCTCCTGGAGGAGGGCATGGAAACCCATTCCAGTATCCTTGCCTGGACAATCCCATAGAAACAGGAGGCTGGTGGGCTACAATCCCTGGGGATGCAAAGAGTCAGATACACTGAAGCAACCGAGCACGCATGCACAGCATTCTGTCCAACCTCTAACCTTTCAAAGGAAATTCCTGACGTCACCTAGAGACAGAAAATTATGTCCCAGCTGGAACATCTTACGTCTCACTTTCCCCTTGGCTCACACAACACAAAAATAAGAGCAAGTGACTGTCCACAGGATTTTGTAAATTAGTGAATTTACAGGAAAGATTTTTACAAGGATACAACCTTTATGTGACCTTTAACTGTTACATTTAGCACTTCATCTCCATTCCAGTGAACAAAACAATGATCATCTTAACTACTCCAGATAAACCCAGACCTAACTCAGACTGCTGCTTGGTGTACAAAGCAGTCTGGTTTCTGTGAGGTCGTAGACGGAACCACCTCCACTGCCAATGAACCAAGGACAAGGCAGACAGGACGGGAAGCTGCCAGGCTTCCAGACAGGCACACAGACAGGATGCCAACATACAAATCAACTAGAGTGGGCTGGCCACATCCCCTGGGATTGCCAACTCTGCCAAATCCAGCTGAGACTTTACACAGAGACCATGGGTGACAGGAAGCCCAGCCAGCCTAGAGCCAACCTGTCTGGTCTAATGAAAAGCACTTTGGCTGGTGGTGCTAGGGGAAACAAGGACAATCATCTGCAATGGCTGAGAAAGTCCCTCATCCCTTCTCTCTGCAGTCTTGGCAGCTGTACTTGTTCCAGAACAAAGAAATGCTGGAGCAGCAGGACAGCGAAGACCCAGAGTTCGTAATTCATACAGGGCAGGAGAAAGAAGAGCTCAGTGAGGTCCTTCTCTGCTTCCCATCAGGGACAGAGGCAACAAAGCCAGCAGCTAGGCATCCTCGCCTATGTTTGTAACCATCAAACATTCACACAGCCCCTCCAAGCCAGGCACTGGGCAAGGCACTGTGGGCCTTGCAAAGAATAAACTCCAAGCTCTGTTCTTCGAAAACTCATGGACCAGAAAAGGGATTAGATTAGCACCCAAGGCTGGAACAGACAGAGAAATAGAGTCAGAAATGGCCTCATAGGGCTTCCCTGGTGGCTCAGTGGTAAAGAATCCACCTGTCAAGGCAGGAGACACAGATTCAGTTCCTGGTATGGAAGATGCCACATGCTGCGGAGCAACCAAACCATGTGAGCCACAACTATTGAGCCTGTACTCTAGAGCCTGGGAGCCGCAACTTCTGAAGCCCGCATGCCCTAGAGTCTGTGCTCCACAAGAGAAGCCACCGCACACCACTGGAGAGCAGCCCCTGCCCGCGGCACCTGCAGAAAAGCCCAAGCACCAGTGAAGACCCACCACAGCCAAAAATAAAATAATTTTTTTTAAAAGAAAAGAAATGTTAAAAAAAAAAAGAAACAAACAAACAGCCTCATGGGGAAACAAGGAGACCCCCCACCCCATACCAGCAGCCATCTACTGCTGGTGGAACCACACTGTGCTGGGAGCAGGAATAAACACCCTCTCCTCTCTCAGGAACTGAGCCTAGTCAGAGGATGAGATGTTTGGTTGGCATCACCGACTCAGTGAACATGAGTTTGAGCAAATTCTAAGAGATGGTGAAGGACAGGGGAGGCTGGCGTGCTTCAGTCCATGGGGTTGCAAAGAGTCGGACACTGAGTGACTGAACACCAACCACAAGGGGAGCTAAGGCAGGAATGCATGCAAACACCTCCCTACTGGGGCTGTAGGGAGAGTACCAGCAGCATGTGCTGTGCACAGAAAGAGCATAATGGAGCACTTGACGTGGGTTTTAAAGCATAGGAAGGATATCAACAGAGCAAGCAGAAGAGAGCATCTGTCTTCTGGCCAGAGGGAGCAGAGGCCGGGAGATAAGAATTCTCAGGGAATGCCCAGGTGAGGTCAACAGAGAGAGCGGGTGAGAGGGCCTTGAAAGCCAGGGTGGAGAGGACAGATCTAGTCAACTGACCCAGCAGGTATTTTTTTTTAATTGTGGTGAAAAGCACATAAAATGTATCATCTTAACCACCTTTAAGGACACGGTTTGGTAGTGGGAAGTACATTCACATTGTTGTGATACAAGGGTCTCCAGAATTTTTTCAGCCTGTGAATCTGAAACTCTGTAGCCATTAAACAGCTCCCCTTTGCTCCCCTCTCCCCACTCCAGTTAACTCCCATTCTATTGTCTATATCTGACCACTCTAGGTACCTCATTTAAGTGGAATCATATAGCAAAAGGCTTATTTCACTTAACTGTATCCTCAAGTTTCATCCATGTTATAACACATGACAAGATTTCCTCTTAAGGCTGAATATTATTCCATTGTGTTTATACACCACTTTGTTTAGTGTGGCACGTGGGATCTTCAGCTGTGGCATGTGAACTCTTAGTTGCGGCTTGTGGGATCTAGTTCCCAGACCAGGGATAGAACCCAGGCCGCCTGCATTGACAGCATGGCATCTTAGCCACTGAACCATCAGGGAAGCCCCTATTCTCCTCTTCTTTTACTCAGAACTCATCAGCAAAAGTCTGTCTTCTTCACTCAATACCAATAATCTATGTCTACAAAGGAGGTTTCCAGCATACCTGCATTCATAGCAGTCTTAATTATAATAGTCAAAAGATGGAGCAATGCAAATATCCATCAACAGATGGATGGATAAACAAAGTGTGATGTAGACACAGGATGAAATACTCTTCACCCTTACAAAGGAAGGAAAAGCTGATACACGCTACAATAAGGATAAACTTTAAAGACATTACGCTAAGTAAAATAAGCCAGTCACAAAAAGACAAATATTACACGATTCCACTTACATGAGGTACCTAGAATTCAGAAAGACAGAAAGTAGAATACTAGTTACCAGGAGCTGTGGGAAGGGAAAATGAGAGTTATAAGAATGGATACAGGAACTTAACTGGTGGTCCAGCGGCTAAGACTCCACTCTCCCAACGCAAGGGTCGCAAGTCTGATCCCTGGTCAGGAAACCAGATCCTGCATGCGGCAACTAAGACCCAGTGTGGCCAAATAAATAAATTTTTTTTTTAATTAAAAAAGAAAAGAATGGGTACAGAGCTTCAGTTGGGGATGATGAAAAATTTCTGAAGATAAATGGTGATGGTTGCAACATATTGTGGATGTATGTACTACCACTGAACCATATACTTAAAATGACTAAATGATACATTTATGTTATGTATATTTTATCACAAAACATACATTTTTTTAAAAAAGTTTCCACACTGCCAGTAGGAAAGCTAGCAAACAAACCTCTTCCCCACCTTGAACTCAGTCTCATCATCTTTAATAAGCAGGCTGACTAGAGGCTTCTGGGTCTGCGGTCTAATGTTTCCATGGTAACCAGAAGAAGCAGATGCCTGGTGAGCAGGCTCTCACCATCAAATCAACAGGGCCCACCCTATTGGTCTCCCTCCCACCCGCTCCATTCTCTAAGTTGCTATACACAGAGCTAAAAATCTATCAATGTGCCTCTCTCTGCATCTCACACCACCACTCAGGCATTCTGCACAGTTATTCCAGCTTCAGCGATGCTGTAGTTAATTCCCACTTGTTCTTCCCTCCATTCTAGAACATCTTCTCCTCCTCATGCCCCACTCCCCCAGCTTGTTCATTTACTAGCCCTTCCTTCACCTTCAAATTCTTCGGGGCTAACTACAATGTTGCTTCCTCCAGGAAGTCTTCCTTTTCTGACTGCCCAGAGGACGTCACATCCTTTGTTTCATGTCCCCATGGCTCCCTGCCTCCTCCCAAGGGAAGACATTCATGGAACAAACCACAGTGAGGGTGAGAAAATCAGGAAGTGGGAGAGGGGAGAGTCATTCCAGAGGTCTTTTATCTAACTTAGAGAGAAGCTTATGAGTATTATGGACTTTGGAATCAGAACCCAACAGACTGGAAACCCCAGATCTCATTCTCAGGTGCGGTGTGACCATAACCAAATTACTTAACTGCTTCCAGACTCTGTTTCCTCTTCCGTAAAGCTGAGATAAAGTTTCTTAACTCTCCATGGTGTTGAAAAGTTGATGAGAAGTGATATAGCCGAATAGCTCTTGACTTGGGTAACTCCCCAGCAGTCAAATGTCCTCACCCCTGCTTACCTAATACCTGGATTCCTGCCTGCACTCTACTTCCTCCCCAGCTCATTTCCCAGGTTGCAGCCAGAGCATCTTTCTAAATGGCACCTATGATAACCTCCTGCTTGCCTCTGGTCATTCATTCTCCACTGACTCTGGGATAAAATCTACAGTCATAGTTGGTTCTCTGCTATGCTCTCTTGCCTTATGTCTCTCTACTGCCCCCTATGGCCTGAGTTCCAGCCACACAGAATCTCAGCCCAGGCTCCTTCCTGCCTGTAGTCTTTGCACCCATGAGTGTGAAGCATCATCCACAATCCCACGCTTTGCCTGACAACAGGTATTTGTCCTTTGGCACTACCCTGTGCCCCATACAACCCTGTGATTTTCATCTTCCTGCCCTTTATTGCATTCTTGTGTGCATTACAATTTTTTAAAAACTGGCTTTACCAGTTTTATTAATGTATAGTTGGCATGCAATAGACAGCACATATTTAAGTATGTGATTTGATTACCTCTGACATGTACACACCTATGAAAGAATCACCACAATCAAGATAACAAATTTATCTATCAGCCTTTCAGGTTTCTTTGTTGTCCTCTATTGTCCTTCCTCCTGCCCTCTCCAAACCTTCTCTCATTTGCAGGCAACCACTGACTGACTGGGGCTTCCCTGTTGGCTCAGACAGTAAAGAATCTGCCTGCAATGCAGGAGACCAGGTTCAATCCCTGGGTCAGCAAGGTCCCCTGGGGAAAGGAATGGCAACCCACTCCAGTATTCTTGCCTGAAGAATTCCATGGACAGATGAGGCTGGTGGGTTGCCATCCATAAGGTCACAAAGAGTCAGACACATTTGAAGCAACTGAGTGAGTGAAGATTTACCATTTTAACTGTTTTTAAGTAAATAGTTCAGTAGGCATTAAATACATTCACATTGTTTTACAATCACCACCATCCACCTCCAGAACTTTTGTCATCATCCCAGACTGAAACTCTGTACCATTAAAAACTAATTCCTCATTTCTCCCCACTCCTTCCAGCCCCATGGAAACCAATATTCTGCTTTCTGTCTCTATGAAATTGACTACCCTAGGTACCTCAAATGAATCATACATTTCCTTTCGTCACTGGCTCATTTCACTTAGTGTAATGTCTTCAAGTTCATCCGTGTTGAAGATGTGACAACGTTTCCCTCTTTTTAAGGCTGAATAGTATTCTTTTGTGTATATATATACCACGTTTTGCTTCTCCATTCATCCATCAGTGTACACTTGGGCTGCTTCCATCTTTTGGCTACCGTGGATAATGCTGCTATGAACAGGGGTATACAGATATCTGAGTCTCTCATTAACTGCATTTTAAAATTTTAAATATATTTTTAATTAATTGCATTTTAATGGTTACATACCATTGCCTGAAACAGTGTCTGACACATAACAAGCATTTATTAAATGTATGTGACACTGACAGCCAAATGAATGGAGTGAGTTAATCCCAAACTGCATGCCAACTCAGACAGACTTGTATCACTTGTCCTGTGGGTGCCACTCACGGCATTCTAATGCCAGGATGCCGAGTCAGTTAAGAAACTGATCTCTTTGGATCCCATCCAAGAATGAGAAAACACTCCTCCTGCTTTAATTTGTCACCTTTGCCTCTGCTTGCTGTCCCACGGGAGGCTCAGCTGCCTGAGGCCTCTGGGTCAGTCACAAGATACTCAGTGGGAGGCATAGCCGAGGCTGCTCCGAGAAATTCTTTCCTCTGAGACATCTGAGGAACCACTCACTACCTCCCTTCCCATGAAATAATAACAACATTAATAGCTAACCTTTTCCGTGCTTACCCTGGGCCAGGTGCTTTATAAGCATTATCTCATTTAATTGTTGAATAACCCTTAATTAGGTACCATGAGACTCCTCATTCCACAAAACAAAACAAAAAAAAGCACAGAGAAGTTCATTAACTTGCCCTGGTCACTCATCTAGCAAACGACAGAGCCAGGGTTTGCACGCAGGCACTTTTGACTCCAGAACCTACCATGCAGAATAAAAATCCCTCTGTTGTGCTGTGTAAATAAAGAGGGACCTCACAAGCCACTCTACTCACTCAGAATTGCCTCTGGAGTTCACTGGGTGTTTCAGTAACATTAAGAGCTGACTCAAGCAAAGCCTGCTCAACCTCCCATTATGTAAATCTCTGCAGGAAGATGGACCTCCATGAAGAAGCCTGTCATCAAAGCAGGGCCCACCTGGTGTGTGTCAGTCACTTAGTCGTGTCCTTGCGACCCCATGGATTGTAGTCTGCCAGGCATGGATTGTAGTCTGCCAGGCTCCTCTGTCCATGGGATTCCCCAAGCAAGAATTACTGGAGTGGGTTGCCATTCCCTTCTCCAGGGGATCTTCCCAACCCAGGGATTGAACCTGGGTCTTCTGCACGGCAGGCAGATTCTTTACTGTATGAGCCACCAGGGAAGCCCAGGGCCCATCTGGAGAAGGAAACAAAGGTGGAAGCCAGGTTCAGGAGAGCTGGGTGACTACCACTCTTAGGAGAGAGGGTGCACGCTTATTTGCATACGGCCACATTCTGTGGTTTAGCCTGACTGTTCCATCACTCAAGCTGCTTCCTAAATCCTGGTCCCACAAAGGCAAACTTCACCTGCCCTGACCATTGTCCAGGCATTCACGAAGCCTGCCCTGCCTTTAGGGAGCCCCAGTGTCATGACATCTCTCTCTGCCAAGTCCACCACACCCCTGCACCTTCCCCTTCCCCTCCCTTTGGGGGTGCCACCCTGCCTGCCAGGCTCTTCTGTGTTGCTTCAGCTGTGCCAGGGCCCTGATCTCATTGGGAGGCTGCACCCACTCCCGTGCCACAAAAATGACCGTCCCACCCATTACTGTCTGGACGTGGGAGGAGCTATTTAAAGGCTGCACCTACCCTCAGGGAAACTAAACAGGAAGGATCCTCCCTCCTGGGATACAGGTGGAGAAACTGAGTCACGGAAGCTTCTTGCCAGGGCATTCCCAACCCCTCCATGACTCAGTGAGGTCACAATTCCATGAAGCCCCACCAACAATCTGTGGGACTTCAGGCAGGTACTCTGCCCTGTGCTTTATCATAGACATGGGACCTGCTGGTGCCACAAGTTTCACCCAGGGCTCATCAGTGACAGTTCTGGGATCCCACCTCTCAGGCCCTGTTATGTTGAATCCTGACCCCGTCATAGATGGCAAATCAAGGCATTCTGGCTGAAGATAATCCAGATGGTTCTATATACCTGTGAGAGAGATAAAGCCACCAGATGTGTGTGTCTGTGTGTCTATCCATTCTAACGCAATCGGTACCAGCAAACTCCCTCTGCTGTGCTACATGACAATCCCTAACAAAGACTAAACAAGTTGAGACTGTTGCTGGCCAAAATCTTGGCCTTCTCTGCCCACCGAAGTCAAATAAAAAATACAAAGAGTTTGGAGGAAATAGAAAGGTGGCTTTAATTCTCAGCTGGCAAAGAGGGGAACACAGTAGGCTTATGCCTCAAGAACTGTGCCTTCCCCCTCCATGAGGAGACTAGGGGCTTATATGAGGGCTCACAGTCAGGAATCCGTGATGAGGATCAAAGGTAGTAGGATCTCGATTTTCTTCTTCTTGCACTGTTTCAAAGACACTCAGGCTGGCGTCAGTAACCCAGTCTGGTAGTTCTGTGGCCTTCTTTCAGATATTTAACTACAAGGGGAAGGGTGTTGTGAGGCTAAACACCAAGTACAGGTTGTATTTATCATAGAGTCAAAGGAAAATAGGGGAGAAGGCAATGGCAACCCACTCCAGTACTCTCGCCTGGAAAATCCCATGGACGGAGGAGCCTGGTAGGCTGCAGTCCATGGGGTCACTAAAAGTCACACGAATGAACGACTTCACTTTCACTTTTCACTTTTATGTGCCAGAGAAGGAAATGGTAACCCACTCCAGTGTTCTTGCCTGGAGAATCCCAGGGACAGGGGAGCCTGGTGGGCTGCCGTCTATGGGGTTGCACAGAGTTGGACATGACTGAAGCGACTTAGCAGCAGCAGCAGCAAAGGAAAACAGATGCCAAGTGTAGCTCATGCAGAGTTAGGAGGTACAAAAGCAAACTTGGTTATAGACATGCAGAGTTAGGAGCAGTTAAAGTAAAAACCTAGGAATGTTCAGGTCTCCTCACTGTTCTCTTTATCTACTTTGTTCTCACGAGAGGAAAAAGAGAAATTCATTCCTTTTTTTTTTTTTCCTTTTTCTGCAACAAGACCACAGTTCTAAGGGATGTGCATCTGAGAAGCAGATGATGGACTTCCCTGGTGGTCCAGTGGGTAAGACTCTGTGCTTCCACTGCAGGAGACACAGCTTCAGTCCCTGGTTGGGGAACTAAGATGGTGGGGGAGAAGGGGACAAGTCCTTTAGTTTAAAACAAAAAAGCCAGTTGGAGAAGCAAAGATGGCAGTTCAGGCCAGGTGTCTCTTCTGTTTGACTCTTAGATACCTATTCTGTTGAACTCTATTTGGCTCTTAGCTGTGTTTGTCAAGTGTCCGGCAAAGCCTCATAAGTTCACTTTCTTCCCCTTCCAGGAGGGAAAAGGACTAAGTTATCAAGTAGCGCCAGGCTGGGAACAGCTCTACTTTTAGGTACATCATAAATTTTCAAAACAGTGAGCTGCTGTCCCACCTACAGATGAGGACATGGAGGCTCAGAAAGGCTACCAGCGGGTCACGTTGGAGGCTCTGGATGGGCGGGGCCTTTCCAGCGCGCCTCCCGCTCCTCCGGTCCTGGACCCCAGCAGGCCCGTGCCCCCATCTGACCTTGCTTCCTCGGCCTGGGGAGCCCACATCTCCACTGACCAGATATCCTGCATTTTTCAGGGCCCCAACCTTCTCCCCCGAGACTCACAAACCATGAGGTCACACCCCCTTCAAAACCCTCTACAGGAGACTTCCCTGGTGGTCCAAGGGGTTAAGACTTGGAATTTCCAAAGCAAGGGGCTCAGGTTCAATCCCTGGTCAGGAAATTAAGATCCCAGAAGCCCGGGCAAGGTCAAAACAAAAAGACAAAAACCTACAGCTACCCTTCTCCTGGGTCCTCCTGGTTACCTTATACTCCAGTTACACAGCCCACAAACCGCACCAATACACCGGGAGGTCCCGCTGCGGGTCACTAAGAGCGCCCACCCCTCGGCCAGCCAGCCAGCCAGCGCCGGGGACACGACCTCCCTCCCCTCCCGCTTGGGGCAGCAGCCAAGGGAGGAAAGGGCGGCGGCTGTGAGAACGGCTGGCCAGGGAAGAACCCAAAAGCCCAGAGACGTGCTGTGACCGGAAACCTCCCGGCGGCGCAGCTGTGCGCGGAGCCAAGACTGTGCGGATGACTGCAAACCCGACCCCGACCTGGCGCCCCCCGCGGGCCCCTCCCTCCCCGAGCCCCCTCCCCCAGCAGCTCAGGCTCCGTCTCCTCCTCTCCTGGACCAGTGATGATTCACCAGGGACACCGTCCTCGCCTGGACAGGGGTGGGAGAGGCCGGGATCAGGTCTCCGCCACGGCCCCAGGAAGGCGCCCCCCATCCCCGTGCCCCCTCCCCACCTAGGCCCTCCTCCCTCTTCGCACCCCGCCCCTCCTTCCCTCCCCTTCCCGCCCACCCCGTCACTCTCTCCCCTCCCCACCTGGTTCCCCTCCTCTCCTCCACCCTCCACCCAGTCCCACCCCCACCCTGCTCTCCTCTTCCCTCCTCCCCTGTCTCGCCTCTTCTCCATCCTGTCCCTGTCTCCCCAATCCCCCCACCCCGCCCTTCTCCCGTTTGGCTCTCTTTCCGCCCCGCCCCCGGCGCCCCGCGCGCCCGGCGGCGCAGTCTCCCCGGCTAGGAGCGTCACTGCTCGTCCCACCTCCCGCCCAGCCAATCAGTCCTCTCCTCCTTACCCGGCCTGCCCTCCCCGAGGAGACCAGAGGCTGGAGATGCACGGCGTGTGCAATAACCGGGCGAGAGGGCACTGCCAAGTGCAGAAGAAACAGGAAGGTGGCTGGGGTGGTTGGCGGGGGCGGAAGGAGTAAAGAAGTCCATCCTTCAGCCAAGATCAGCGAGCTGAAATTAGCCCCGTGTATTTAGCACTCTGTCACTTAACAAAAATGCTTTCCTTCAAATGCTCTCTCGAACCTCAGAACAACCCGGGGAGGCGGGTGTTGTCTCCTTCTCAAAGCCGGGGAAAGTACCGCGTGGGGAAATCAAGTCACTGCCCACAAGGTCCCAGGCTGGGTGGCGGAGCCCGGCTGGGTCAGACGTGGACCCAACCCGGACTCCACGTCCTCTTGCCTAGAAACCAGAGACCGCTGGAAGCACGAGTGATGTGCTAGGCCGGCCCCGTTTGAGAGCCACTTGCCTGGATTTCTCTCTTAAGAGTTTCGAGGGTGCAGGCGTGGAAAAACAGGGGGATGAGAGCAGGGATGCGAGGAGGAGCTGAGGGCGGGACAAATGTTTAGGTAGAAGTGGAGAGAAAAGGGTAGACTCTAAGGTTTGCCTTGGGATTTCTTCCGCTGCTAGCCTGGCTGATGTAAGGTGGGGGCGGGGAACTGTATTTTAAAAAGTCTTGGGAGCTGTGATGGAGCGGCAGAAACCCTAGGCAGGAGAGCTTCACTCGCCAGTGCCCCCGAGTTAGCGCAGCGCACGACGCTCCTTAACATCCCAGCGCGCGGAGATCCTACAGCGCCGCGCTCGGAAACCGCGCAACCGGGCTCAGCTAAAACAAAAGGCCTTGGGATCCGGGCCCAGCGAGAATAATTCGGTCGTCTTGCGCAGCCTCTTTCACCCGCTCACTCTGCCTTACCGTTTGCGGCAGCTTCTTCCTCCCGGTATCTATCGGAGCTCACGGCCTGTACTCCAAGGCCCCCTTCCCGGCAAGGGCCCCCTTCCCCTTTGTCTACTTTCCTCCCTAGCATTTAGCAGGGTCTAAGCAGTGCTCCTCAAACACGAATATGCCCGTGGATCCACCTGGAAAACTTGTTACAATGTTACAGGGAAGAATCTATCTGTTTTACTTTGCTTCCCCTTGCTTTTGTTCTTTAGAAGGATAGGTCTGTATACGTAATGGCCTGCCTTGGGGAACCCTGCCCCTCTGCCTGAATTTAAATCTCAGTGCCTTGGGTTCGGGAGACATCCTGACCCAGTTCAGCTGTGAATGGCCACAGGACAGAAGAAATCAACACATCCCCTCGCTGAAGCTGATCATTCCGGAGATATTTGCAAGATTAATGGTCTTTTTACTTTATTTCCTACCTCCCCACCACTTCTATATAAAGAAACTGGCATCCAGACCCCAAGGTAATTTTGAGACACTAGTCTACCATCTTCTCTGCCAGCTTTCCGAATGAAGTCACTATTCTTTGCCTCAACACCTGTCTCCTGTCTTACTGGCTTGGCATGGGGCAAGCAGAGCAAGCTTGGATTCGGTACCAACAACAAAGATACACACTCCGTTGGTTCAAGGTGGATCCTCATGTTTCTAACCTGTTCCCATCTTGTGTCTTTGAATCTGTGAGCGACCCTTTAAATAGAAAAGACTTAAAGCATTAGACCATATCGTATGTATTTTAATAATAATTATATAGGCATATACCCATACACCCATTTACCCAATAACCTTATTCTATCAATATATCTCTAAGAATAAAATAACAGTATGTAAGCATAGACATTTAAGGCTGCTTATTGCAGCGTTATATGTAAATTTAGCAAAATTAAAACAAAGGAAAAACAGAAGAAAAAGTTTCTTTAACAAAATAACCATTTTCTCAACGAACAAGATGTTAATAAATCATGAAAAAAATTTTAAATAAAACATAAAAAATTGGAAAAAATAGATCATATTTTTCATATTTATCTTGTTTTACTTTCTCCCACACTAGAATATAAGTTCCAGGAAGTAAAGATTTGGTTTAATTTCTTGTCTAGTCTGTCTTCAGCACCTAGAAGGGTACTTGGCACACAGTGTGGACTTGTGGTTATTCACGGAAGGGTGGAAGGAAGGAAGAAAGCAGAAGTGATAAATCCAATGTCATACAAAGTAGAATTCAAGGTGAAAACTGTAAATGGAACAAAGGAGATGACTAAAAAAATACATTTTTTGTATTTACTTTTTATATGGGAGGAAATAACAATCACAGATACTTAGATCATGAGTAGTATGATATCAACTTATTTAAAGTAAAAATCACCCAAATAACAAGGAGAATCACAAATATCACATTGAATTTAGAAACCTTAACTCCTCTGTCTTGGTCACATCTCATAGGAAAATGGTGACATAGAAGACTTAAAAACAAAATTAACTTGAGTAACGCTGAAGAAGCTGAAGTTGAATGGTTCTATGAAGCCCTACAAGACCTTTTAGAACTAACACCCAAAAAAGATGTCCTTTTCATTATAGGGGACTGGAATGCAAAAGTAGGAAGTCAAGAAACAACTGGGGTAACAGGCAAATTTGGCCTTGGAATACGGAATGAAGCAGGGCAAAGGCTAATAGAGTTTTGCCAAGAGAATGCACTGGTCATAGCAAACACCCTCTTCCAACAACACAAGAGAAGACTCTACACATGGACATCACCAGATGGTCAACACCGAAATCAGATTGATTATATTCTTTGCAGCCAAAGATGGAGAAGCTCTATACAGTCAGCAAAAACAAGACCAGGAGCTGACTGTGGCTCAGATCATGAACTCCTTATTGCCAAATTCAGACTTAAGTTGAAGAAAGTAGGGAAAACCACTAGACTATTCCGGTATGACCTAAATCAAATCCCTTATGATTGTACAGTGGAAGTGAGAAATAGATTTAAGGGACTAGATCTGATAGATAGCGTGCCTGATGAACTATGAACGGAGGTTTGTGACACTGTACAGGAGACAGGGATCAAGACCATCCCCATGGAAAGGAAATGCAAAAAAGCACAACGGCTGTCTGGGGAGGCCTTACAAATAGCTGTGAAAAGAAGAGAAGCGAAAAGCAAAGGAGAAAAGGAAAGATAAGCATCTGAATGCAGAATTCCAAAGAATAGCAAGGAGAGATAAGAAAGCCTTCCTCAGCGATCAATGCAAAGAAATAGAGAAAAACAACAGAATGGGAAAGACTAGAGATCTCTTCAAGAAAATTAGAGATACCAAGGGAACATTTCATGCACAGATGGGCTCGATAAAGGACAGAAATGGTATGGACCTAACAGAAGCAGAGGATATTAAGAAGAGGTGGCAAAAATACACAGAAGAATTGTACAAAAAAGATCTTCATGTCCAAGATAATCACGATGGTGTGATAACTCACCTAGAGCCAGACATCCTGGAATGTGAAGTCAAGTGGGCCTTAGAAAGCACCACTATGAACAAAACTAGTGGAGATGATGGAATTCCAGTTGAGCTATTTCAAATCCTGAAAGATAATGCTGTGAAAGTGCTGCACTCAATATGCCAACAAATTTGGAGAACTCAGCAGTGGCCACAGGACTGGAAAAGGTCAGTTTTCATTCCAATCCCAAAGAAAGGCAATGCCAAAGAATGCTCAATCTATCACACAATTGCACTCATCTCACATGCTAGTAAGGTAATGCTCAAAATTCAAGCCAAGCTTCAGCAATATGTGAATCGTGAACTTCCAAATATTCAAACTCGTTTTAGAAAAGACAGAGGAACCAGAGATCAAATTGCCAACATCCACTGGATCATTGAAAAAGCAAGAAAGTTCCAGAAAATCTATTTCTGCTTTATTGACTATGCCAAAGCCTTTGACTGTGTGGATCACAATAAACTGTGGAAAATTGTGAAAGAGATGGGAATACCAGACCACCTGATCTGCCTCTTGAGAAATCTATATGCAGGTCAGGAAGCAACAGTTAGAACTGGACATGGAACAACAGACTGGTTCCAAATAGGAAAAGGAGTACGTCAAGGCTGTATATTGTCACCCTGTTTATTTAACTTATACGCCAAGTACATCATGAGAAACGCAGGGCTGGATGAAGCACAAGCTGGAATCAAGATTGCCAGGAGAAATATCAATAACCTCAGATATGCAGATGACACCACCCTTATGGCAGAAAGTGAAGAGAAACTAAAAAGCCTCTTGATGAAAGTGAAAGTGGAGAGTGAAAAAGTTGGCTTAAAGCTCAACATTCAGAAAACTAAGATCATGGCATCTGGTCCCATCACTTCATGGGAAATAGATGGGGAAACAGTGGCTGACTTTATTTTTGTGGGCTCCAAAATCACTGCAGGTGGTGATTGCAGCCATGAAGTTAAAAGACACTCCTTGGAAGGAAAGTTATGACAAACCTAGATAGCAAATTAAAAAGCAGAGACATTACTTTGCCAACAAAGGTCCATCTAGTCAAGGCTATGGTTTTTCCAGTGGTCATGTGGATGTGAGAGTTGGACTGTGAAGAAAGCTGGGTGCTGAAGAATTAATGCTTTTGAACTGTGGTGTTGGAGAAGACTCTTGAGAGTCCCTTGAACTGCAAGGAGATCCAACCAGTCCATTCTAAAGGAGATCAGTCCTGGGTGTTCATTGGAAGGACTAATGCTAAAGCTGAAACTCCAATACTTTGGCCACCTCATGCGAAGAGTTGACTCATTGGAAAAGACTTTGATGCTGGGAGAGATTGGGGGCAGGAGGAGAAGGGGATGACAGAGGATGAGATGGCTGGATGGCATCACCGACTAGATGGACGTGAGTTTGAGTGAACTCCGGGAGTTGGTGATGGACAGGGAGGCCTGGCGTGCTGCAATTCATGGGGTTGCAAAGAGTCGGACACGACTGAGGGACTGAACTGATTTGAGCTGAAGAGTTCTATAGTTACTATTTTATTGTGGTAAAATGTAACATAAAATTTTGAATTTTTGTATGTATGATTCAATGACATTAAGTACATTCATATTGTTGTGCAATATCACCAGCCACAGAAATTTTTCATTTTCTCAAACTGCAACTCTGTACCCACTAAACCCTATCTCCATCATTCCCCCTTCCTCCCCAGCCCTAGGCAACCCACATCCCAATTTCTATCTGTGTATCTGACTGCTCTAGGTACCTCACGTAAGTGGAATCTACAATATTTGTCCTTCTGTGTCAGGCTTATTCACTTTGTTTTCAAGGCATCCATGTTGTGACATGTGTCAGAATTTCCTTCTTAGTTAAAATTGAATAATATTCCATTTTACGTATATATGACATTTTGTTTATTCATTCACCTGTTGATGGACACTTGGGTTGTTCCCACCTTTTGTTTACTGTGATAATGCTGCTCTTTAACTCTTGGATCAAAGAGAAACTCAAGAAGAAATGAAAGAGTCTTTAGAAAATAACACTGAGAACATATAATATTTGAAAAATAAATGTAAGGAAATCAAAACAAAGAGATTAAGGCAAATATTAATTATTATAAAAATTTTAAAAAGCAGTGAACAAATTAAAAAATAAAGCTTTTTTTTTCTAATTACGAAAAATGGCTAAGACTTCCCTGATGGTGCAGTGGTTGGGACTCCATGCTTGCAATGCAGAGGGTTCAGGTTCAATCCCCTGTTGGAGAACTAAGATCTCGCATGCCGCAGGGCATGGCCAAAAAATAAATAAAAAATAAAATGTTTTCAAAAAGAAAATGCTATAGGAGATGGCTAGAAATAGGAGATAAATGCAGGTGGTGCTAAGGAGAAGCGAGAAAAGGAACCATAGGCATATTTTCTTCCTGCTCCACGGCTTGAGGCTGACCTATTCAGACCTCAAGTCTGACAGTCCTTTCACATACTAGGTTTGTCAATGTGGACCCATTATTCAATAGGTCTGAATACTATTGTATTGAATAATAGTATTGAATACTCTCTGAGTTTCAGTGCGTTTATCTGAATAGTAGACATACACCTATCTACTTGTAGAGGCTTCCCTGGTGGCTTATATGGTAAAGAATCTGTCTGCAATGTGCGAGACCCAGGTTCAATCCCAGGTTTGGGAAGATCCCCTGGAGAAATGAATGGCAACCCACTCCAGTATTCTTGCCTGGAGAATCCCATGGACAGAGGAGCCTGGCAGGACTGTAGTCCATGGGGTTGCAGAGGTGGACATGACTGAGTGACTGTCACCTACTTTTTAGGAGGGAGAAGTAAGTGAGCTACTGACCAGAAAGGACTAATACAGGGCTTGGCACACAGGAAGACTTATTACTATTAATTTTGTTGATGATGATATTGTTCATGAGAATATTTATATTTTGTTTCACCCTAGGAGAGGTCATCAAGAGGAGAATGTGAGTAGTGTAAACCTTAAAAAAAATCATTGACAAGTTAGAAAAAGCAAAATGGAGCTTGTTTGGAAGAGCTGAGGAATAGCGAGGCAGGAAAAGCAGGCTATGGTGACCAAACAGGCAAGTCAGAAAAGACAAAAGGAAGGTCAGCTTTTATTAGGTTTTAGGAGGAAATTGGGGAGGGTCATTTTAAACAAAAGTTGATTGGAGGAGAACAAGAGTTCAGGGTTGAGGCAGTTTCTTATCAGCTACCAGAGGTGGTTAGACTATTGTCTCTAGGGCAAGGATGGATCTTCCTTCTTATTCTTAAAAACAGGAGATAAAATCCTCCAGTGGAAAATGCCTTCCATTGTCAGAATAATTCTCATCATTTTTCTCCCTGCTGGTGTCCTGGGCTGAGTGTGTGAGAGCTCCCCCTCAGGACTGCCCAATTCCATTTTAAATGAGGTTTCCTTTGTTTATTTTCATGCCAGCAATCCCCGCATTGGGCATATACCCGGAGAAAACCATAATTCCAAAAGATACAAGTATCCTAATGCTCACTGCAGCTCTATTTACAATAGTCAGGACAGGGAAGCAACCTGAATGTCCATCAACAGAGGACTGGATAAGGAAAATGTGGTGTATATATATACAATGGAATATTACTCATAATAACAAAGAATGACATTGTGGCACTTGCAGAGATGTGGACCTAGAGACTGTCACATAGAGTGAAGTTAGTCAGAAAGAGAAAAACAAATATCATACGTTAACGCATATTTATGGAATCTAGAAAAATGATACACATGAACCTATTTGTAAAGCAGAAATAGAGATACAGACGTAGAGAACAAACACGTGCCCACCAAATGGGAAAGGGGGATGAACTGAGAGATTGGCATTGACACAACTGATGAGAACCTACCATAGAGCACAGGGAATTCTACTCAGTACTCTGTGGTGACCTAAACGGGAAGGAAATCCAAAAGAGGGGGATATATGTATACATGTAGCTGATTCACTTTGCTGTGCATCTGAAACTAACACAACATTGTAAATAAAAATTATAAAAATAACATTTTTACAAAATAAACTAACTTACTCTTTTGGGTATGTTGATGAAGACAGCTCAATAAACTATCAGGCTGGCAACATGTTTGGAAAAAAAAAAGCAAGTGCCCAGTGGAGGGTGGGAGTGGGGGCTGTTCACCCGGGACAAAAGGAAGACAGGCATGCAAGGGGGACAGCAGGTCAGCACGGTCCAGGAGGCTCGTGCTGGTCAAGGCATGACACGCCCTCTCTTCCTCCATCGCCCCACAGGCAAACAAGGGTGAAAATGAACATGTCACCGTCTATACTGGGAGAGGCCTGGTGGTCCCTGAGGCTTTTCCTAGCTCTGCTGGCCTCTGTTCAGGGAACTCTCAGGCTGAGCAGAAGAGAAGCTGGACAGAGGAAAATAGAGCAGGTTTCCAGCTCACACGCTGATTGTGATGAGCTGGTGGTAGCAGCATGCTTACAGAACCATGACCCAGGTATGGACTTCAAAATGTCTTTAGCGTCTCACTCGTCTAAGCTAGGAAAGATAGGAATGGGCCAGTATGAAGCACTGGGCAGACTGAGTTCCCTGCACTCCGAGGAGCCCTGTGAAGGGAGAACCTGATTCGTGGTGGGCAGTCCCAAAGGGCATGATGCAAGGAACAGCACTGAGCTGCTAGCCACCCCGTTGCCAGCCACACCCAGTGTCATGGCCCTAGAGGCACAGACAGCAGAGAGCGTCTATGCTCTAAGCACAGCTCGTTCATTGGGTTACCCCTCCACTGGGTCTTATCTCCTCTGGGCTGGTGAGGAAATGGGGGAAATGCCAGATTCTTGAGCAGAATAAAGTAAAGGCTAGACAGAAAATAGCTAGTGGGAACCTGCCATATAGCACAGGAAGCTCAGCTAGGTGCTCTAGGATGACCTAGAGGGGTGGGGGCAGGATGAGGGGATGGGAAAGAGGCTCAAGAGGGAGGGGATGTATGTATACATCAGCTGACTCACATTGTACAGCAAACACAACATCGTAAAGCAATTATACTCCAATTAAAATAATACTAAAAAAAAATGCTGGACAAAGATGCATCCATCAAAACCACACTAACAGAAGTCAGTGGATACAGTGTCTGTCCATCGTATAAGCTGCCCACAAAATCAAGATGACCAGGAAGCAGCTGGTATTTACAGCCGGGACTTCCCCTGGCCCTCACTTGGGTGGAGGTAGAGAAAGAACATTGCCCTGCAGCACTTTAGGGAATTGCCCCCACCTACACTCTATGATAATCTGCCTCTCTTGTTATGATCTGAGCCAGTTGCCTCCAAGGATGGGCATGTGACCCATGACTCCTGTGGAGAGATTGCCATGGATGTTGCTGTTGTTCGGTCGCTCAGTCGTGTCTGGCTCTTTGCAACCCCATGGACTGCAGCACACCAAGCTTCCCTGTCCTTCATCATCTCCTGGAGTTTGCTCAAACTCATGTCCATTGAGTCAATGAGTCCATCCAACTATCTCATCCACTGTTGTCTATTTCTTCTCCTGCTTTCAATCTTTCCCAGCATCAGGGTCTTTTCCAATGAGTTGGCTCTTCACATCCAGTGGCCATGGATGTAGGGGGGATCTTTTTTTCTGAGATTACCTTTGTAAATGTGGATATGATCAAGGTGGGTGGAGGGCAATTTTAGCCACCCATGGAGAGCTCCTTCCTGACAATGAAGTCACTCTGTGGATAGCAGAGCCATGCCTGCATGCTTCAATTTGCAAGGAGGTAAAGTGTCTTTCTTCCCCTTAAACTAGAGTTCGTCTGAAACTTTCAACTGGAGTTGGCTTAATATACCTGTATGGGTTGAATCTCATACCCTGAAAAGATGTGTTCAACTCTTAATCGCTGGTACCTGCATGTGCGTGTGTGTGTGTGTGTGTTAGTCATTCAGTCGTGTCCAACTCTTTGCAACCCCATGGACTGTACACTGCTGGGCTCCTCTATCCATGGAATTCTACAGGCAAGAATACTGGAGTGAGTAGCCATTCCCTTCTCCAGGGGATTTTCCTGACCCAGGGATCAAATCCAGGTCTCCTACATTGCAGGCAAATTCTTTACCATCTGAAACCATCAGGGAAGTCCTGGTACCTGGGAGTGTGAGCTTTTGGAATTAGGTTCTTTGCAGATGTGATTGCGCTAAGATGAGGCCATAACTAGACTAGGGCAAGGACGCAAACACCCACAGGAGGGAGCACCGTGTAATGGGGGCAGAGACTGGAGTGATGTATCATCAAGCCAAGGGATGCCAGGAGCCCCCAGGAGCTAGGAGAGAGGTGTGAAAATTCCCTCAGGTTCTCTCTCAGAACTTGCAGAAGATGCCAATCCTGCTGATATCTAAGTTTTTAAAAATATTTATTTGTCTGTGCCAGGTCTTGGTTGCAGCACGTGGGATCTTCAGTCTTCACTGAGGCATGCAGGGTCTGTTTTAGTTGGGCCATGCAAGATCTTTAGTTGCAGCATGTAAACTCTCAGTTGTGGCATGTGGGATCTAGTTCCCTGACCAGGGATCGAACCCGGGCCCCCTGCATTGGGAGTGTGGAGGCTTAGCCAGTGAACCACCAGGGAAGTCCTGACACCTGAATTTTCACCTTGTAGCTTCCAGAATCCCAAGAGAATAAATGTCTGTTGTTTTGAATCATCTAGTTAGCAGTGCTTTGTTACGGCAGCCCAAGAACATAATACAACCCCCTCACAGATGGTGCTGGGTATGGTATCATGTTCTACCCCTTCCCTCTAAGAAACACATGCAAGAGACTTTTAGGAAGTGTTATCAGTGGTACAGGGCTTTCTAGGTGGCTCAGTGGTAAAGTATCCACCTGCCAATGCGGGAGACACAAGTTCTAACCTTCAGTTCAGTTTGGTCGCTCAGTTGTGTCTGACTCTTTGAGACCCCATGAACCGCAGAACGCTAGGCCTCCCTGTCCATCACCAACTCCTGGAGTCCACCCAAACCCATGTCCATTGAGTCAGTGATGCCATCCAGCCATCTCATCCTCTGTCATCCCCTTCTCCTCCTGCCCTCAATCTTTCCCAGCATCAGGATCTTTTCAAATGAATTAGCTCTTCGCATGAGGTGGCCAAAGTATTGGAGTTTCAGCTTCAACATCAGTCCTTCCAATGAACACCCAGGACTGATCTCCTTTAGGATGGACTGGTTGGATCTCCTTGCAGTTCAAGGGACTCTCAAGAGTCTTCTCCAATGCCACAGTTCAAAACCATCAACTCTTCTGCACTCAGCTTTCTTTATAGTCCAACACTCACATCCATACATGACCACTGGAAAAACCATAGCCTTGACTAGACGGACCTTTGTTGCCAAAGTAATGTCTCTGCTATTGAATATGCTGTCTAGGTTGGTCATAACTTTCATTCCAAAGAGTAAGCGTCTTTAATTTCATGGCTGCAATCATAATCTGCAGTGATTTTGGAGCCCCCCCAAAAAAGTTAGACACTATTTCCACTGTTTTCCCATCTATATCTGCCATGAAGTGATGGGACCAGATGCCATGATCTTAGTTTTCTGAATGTTGAGCTTTAAGCCAACTTTTTCACTCTCCTCTTTCACTTTCATCAAGAGGCTCTTTAGTTCTTCTTCAGTTTCTGCCATAACGGTGGTGTCATCTGCATATCTGAGGTTATTGATATTTCTTCCAGCAATCTTGATTCCAGCTTGTACTTCATCCAGCCCAGCATTTCTCATGATGTACTCTGCAAATAAGTTAAATAAGCAGGGTGACAATATACAGTCTTGACATACTCCTTTTCCTATTTGGAACCAGTTTGCTGTTCCAGTTCTAACTGTTGCTTCCTGACTGACATACAGGTTTCTCAAGAGGCAGGTCAGGTGGTCTGGTATGCCCATCTCTTTCAGAATTTTCCACAGTTTATTGTGATCCACACAGTCAAAGGCTTTGGCATAGTCAATAAAGCAGAAATAGATGTTTTTCTGGAACTCTCTTCCTTTATCCATGATCCAGTGGATGTTAGCAATTTGATCTCTGGTTCCTCTGCCTTTTCTAAAACCAGCTTGAACATCTGGAAGTTCACGGTTCACATATTGTTGAAGGCTGGCTTGGAGAATTTTGAGCATTACTTTACTAGCGTGTGAGATGAGTGCAATTGTGTGGTAGTTTGAGCATTCTTTGGCATTGCCTTTCTTTGGGATTGGAATGAAAATTGATCTTTTCCAGTCCTGTGGCCACTGCTGAGTTTTCCAAATTTGTTGGCATATTGAGTGCAGCAATTTCACAGCATCATCTTTCAGGATTTGAAATAGCTCAACTGGAATTCTATCACCTCTACTAGCTTTGTTCGTAGTGATGGTTAGGTCGGGAAAATCCCCTGGAGAAGGACATGGCAACCCACTCCAACATTCTTGCCTGAATCCCATGGACAGAGAAGCCTGGCAGGGCTACAGTCCATGGAGTCACAAACAGCAGGACACAACTTAGCAACTAAACAATAACAACAATCAGCGGTACACCATGTCTAACCTAGAGATGAAGTTTTGGCAGTGTTTTCATCAGATCCCAGCTGTTTGGCTACCCTGCTCAACTCCTCCCCCAGTGCCTATGCTATCAGACATCTTAGTGGAAGCCCTCACCATATCTTGCCTAGCTTGCTAAGTCCCCTCAAACTGATGAGTTTCATCATTCCTCTTGTGAAAAATCTCCATTGAGAGACTTCCCTGGAGATCCAGTGGTTAAGAATCCTCCTTCCAGTTCCAGGGACTCGGGTCTGATCCCTGGTCAGAGAACTAAGATCCCAAAATGCCACAAGGAACTCAGCCTGCTCCCTGCATTGAAGACCCAGTGTAACCAAAAAAAATTTTTTTTAAATCTCCATTGGTTACCAAGGCCTGACAGAAAAATTCCAAGCTCTTTAACGTGTGATTGGAGAACCTGAGTAATTTCATCGCAACTCATCTCTATCCTGTCTGCCCTCCTTCCCTAGCCATGTGCCCTATACCTTGATGACACTAAATGTATTACTGTCTCTGGAGTTGTCATATAGAAAATGGTAGCTTCAGGGGGCAGACAGCATAAGCAGACAGTCTGAGAAGGCCTTCATCCTCGATGGCCCCGTCCTCAAGTCAGAAGACCCTAGTTGCAATTCTGATTTTGTCTCCAATTCAATGCACACCATGAGGATTCCAGACACAGGACTGTCATCTCACCCACCTGCAAACCAGATTGTGTCAAGTTCCCATCCCGTTCCCGACTCTGATTTTTCACATGAGCAGACTGAACACTGGGCCAGATGCATGATGAGTTAGGAAAGGGCAAATGGCCACTGGGAGTTTGTTTGCTAACGGCCACCACCTCCGCTGTCTCACCCACCTCTCCATGTCGCTGCTTCTGCCTGTGCTGCTTTGGTGACTGTGCTGTGTAACACACAGGAGGAGGGGGAGGAGGAGGAGGAGGGAAGTTATGGAGAAATGGGGTCAGACGCTGGGCAATCAAACCACATTGTGAAACAGAAGCTGTGATGCAGCTCCCAGAACCACCTCTGGCCACAGCCTCCCAGGTCTGGAGGACAACCCTTCGCTTATACTGACGGGAAATCCCTCGGCCATAAACTGATGGGTACGGTGTACACAGCTTACCCCTTGCCTCAAGGTGGATCAGCTCTGCAGTGTGGCTTATGTCCCAGAACCTTCCCCAAATGGATTAACCCAAAGCTACACATGACTTGAGACTGCATCCTGGCTGGACCCTAGCCCTTCTTGGTCCTGCTTCCCTCTCTCTCGTAGGTTTTTTTCTGGAGAAAGTGAAGTGAAAATGAAATTCACTCAGTTGTGTCTGACTCTTTGTGACCCCAAGAGCACTGTCTTAATAAATCATGTTCAGAACTTCCCTGGAGGTCCAGTGGTTAAGACTCCACCTTGCAACCTACTGCAGAGCATGTGGAACTCTGCTGGATGTTATATGGCGGCCTGAATGGGAGGGGAGTTTGGGGGAGAATGGATACATGTATATGTATGGCTGAGTCCCTTTGCTGTTCACCTGAAACTACCACAACATTGTTTTTTTGAATTTTTTACAATATTGTTCTATGTTTTGGTTTTTGGGTCTCAAGGTATGTGGGTTCTTAGCTTCCCGATCAGATTCTTAGCTTCCCAACCTATACCAATGAAGCCTTAACTACTGGACTTCCAGGGAAGTCCAACAAAATTATTAATTATCTATATTTCAATACAAAATAAAAAGTTCAAAAAAAAAAAAAAAAGAATCCAGGACTTCCCTGGTGGTTCAGTGCTTAAGATTCCATGCTCCCAGTGCAGGGGCCTGAGCTCAATCTCTGGTCTGGGAACTTGATCCCATATGCCACAATCAAGGCCCAGTTCAGTTCAGTTCAGTCGCTCAGTCGTGTCCGACTCTTTGCAACCCCGTGAATCGCAGCACGCCAGGCCTCCCTGTCCATCACCAACGCCCGGAGTTTACCCAAACTCATGTCCATCGAGTCAGTGATGCCATCCAACTATCTCATCCCCTGTCATCCCCTTCTCCTCCCGCCCTCAATCTTTCCCAGCATCAGGGTCTTTTCAAATGAGTCAGCTCTTCGCATCAGATGGCCAAAGTATTGGAGTTTCAGCTTCAACATCAGTCTTTCCAATGAACACCCAGGACTGATCTCCTTTAGGATGGACTGGTTGGATCTCCTTGCATTTCAAGGGACTCTCAAGAGTCTTCTCCAGTGCCACAGTTCAAAACCATCAACTCTTCTGCACTCAGCTTTCTTTATAGTCCCAGTACAGCCAAAAAATAATAATAATAATAATAATAAACTAGAAGCTACCCTGCTTAAAAAAAAAAAAAAAGAATCCTCCTTACAATGCAGGGGACTCAGGTTTGATCCCTGATCACGGAACTAAGAACCCACATGTCAGAGGACGTCTAAGCCTGAATGCCTCAACTAGGGAAGTCTATGTGCTGCAATGAAGACCCAGCTCAACCAAAACTGAAAAGAAATTTTTTTAAATCAGTGATTTTTAAAAATCACAAGAATATCCCTCTCAGGGTCTGGGGACTTGATCTAAAATAAGCCCTTTTACTAAATAAATAAATAAATAAATCAAAATATCATGAATGGGTAAAACATATATGGGACTGTGGGGATGAAACTCCAGATTCATTTTGAAAAGGAAAAGGCTGTGTGTGTCCATTTGTAGGGGAAGGAAGCACAGCTTCCTGTTTGTCCTTGGAGTGCAATAAACTGAACACTTCCCTGGTATCGAAACCCTATTTTCTCCTGATTCAGTTCCTACATCACAGGAAAGCTGACAGCTTCCAAAATAAGGATCAGTCCTATGTTCTTAAAAAGCAGCAGTGTTGATCGTGCAAGAAAGTCCATCCTCTTTGAAGATATACTAAAGGGACCAGAAACCACTTTGAACGAAACTCTAGTGTGAATGTGGTCCTTTTCCTTTTACGGTTCAGACTGATTTGTTGAGTCCAATTCAAAAAGGCCACAAAGGCCCAAACTGGCCAAAGTCACAAGCCTACAGTGGCCACTCAGGTTCCAACTGAGAAGATCACACCTAATACAATGGTCATTCACTGGAAGGACTATTCACTGGAAGAATTGATGTTGCAGCTGAAGCTCCAATACTTTGGCCACCTGATGCAAAGACCCTACCCATTGGAAAAGACCCCAGTGCTGGGAAAGATTGAAAGCAGGAGGAGAAGTGGGCAGCAGAGAATGAAATGGTTGGATAGCATCACTGACTCAATGGACATGAACTTGGCAAACTCTAGGAGACAGTGAGGGACAGTGAAGCCTGGCATGCTGCAGTCCATGGGGTTGCAAAGAGTCGGACACGACTGAGGGACTAAACAAAAACAAAATATAATATAAATATATATAAATACAGTACATAATAAAAAGTTCTCCTGGGCCCATGCCCTGCTCTCAGGCAAATCTCATATCTTCCAGCTCGGTGGTTAAGGACACAAGCTCTGGAACCAGCCTGTGTGTGCTTGATTCCTGGCTCTGCCCCTTGGTGGCTGGATGGCCCAACCTCAGCATCCCTGTCAGTTAAATTAGGGGCTCCTGTATTATTAAATGCATTAATACAGGAGTTGAGCAGAAACCCATGTACATTCCATGATGCAGTTTAGTAAGTTAACTTGTTATTATCATAATAAGCAATTGCTCATTCATTTAAGGGCATGTGGGTCCCCCACTAAGTAGCTCTACATATCTGAGCAAAACACTTAAAAGTGTTTCAAGCTCTTAAACACTAGGTTCAGCCCTATGCCTTCTGAAGTCCTTTCCAGACCTAAAATAGAGCTCAGCTTGGTTCCTATTCCCGGTCCTGAGCTACAGTTATAACCAGGACGTATTTCTCATTGATTCATATGAGACTTGTTTTTTTTCTTTAATGTTCATTTTATTTACTTATTTCTCTGCACCATGTCTTAGTTGCAGCACACGGAATCTTCAGTCTTTGTTTCGGGATCTTTAGTTGTGGCATGCTAACTCTTAGCTGCGTCCTGTGGGATCCAGTTCCCTGACCAGGGATGGAACCCAGGCCCCCTGCCTTGGGGGTGTGGAGTCCTAGTCATTAGACCCCCAGGGAAGTCCCCATATGAGATTTGTGCTGGGTGACTTTGTGTGTCAGCTTGACTGGGCCTGGATATTTGGTTAAACCTCATGCTAGGTGTGTCTGCGATGGTCTGATGAACAACACTGCTGGGATCCTTACAAGAGGATGTGAGAACCAGGAAGAGGGGGACCTTGAAGACCCGGCAGGCCTTGTCTCCCAGGCTCCACCCTCTCAAGGCCAACTGACATCCAGGGAGACCTAGATGACCCAGCTTCCTCAGACCATAAAAATAAACAAGCAGCCAGGGCACTTCCAAGTATGGTCAGCTGTGTCCTGACTCAAGTTCTGTCAACAAAACTGATGGATTTATAACTACAGTTATAATTGCTGAGCTCATGTTGACCAGTTCTTCCCATTCTCCCAAGAATGAGACACTTCAGCAGTATTTATGGTAGCAATTGGAGGGCCACATGGGGGTCATGTAGATGTGCCCAGACAGTAGACTCTTGAGAACAGCTGTCCATAGAAATGAGCATCTTTTTAAGGAGACTCTGTTCACAAAATAACAGTAACTGCCATTCACTGGGCCTAGCTCCACACTCTTTACAGGTATGAACCCATCTAGGCCTCCCAGAAAACCTGCCAGGCACATATTATGTGGAATCTTAAAAATACCACAAACTAGTGAATATAACCCAAACAGAAGCAGACTCACAATCTAGAGAACAAACTCCTAATTACCACTGGGGAGAGGGAAGGGAAGAGGGACAAGATAGAGGTAGCGGATGAAGAGGAACAAACCATTATGTATAAAAGGAAATACTGTACACCATGGGGAATAGAGTCAGTATTTTATAACAACTAAGCTATGCTGTGCTTAGTCACTCAGTCGTATCTGACTCTTTGTGACCCCATGGACTATAGCCCTCCATGCTCCTCTGTCCATGGAATTCTCCAGGCAAGAACACCAGAGCGGATAGCCATTCTCTTCTCCAAGGGATCTTCCTGACCCAGGGATCAAACACGCATGTCTTGGGTCTCCTGCATTGCAGGCAGATTCTATAATGGCTATGGCTGATTCATGTTGATGCATGGCAGAAACCATCACAATATTGTAATTATCCTCCAATTAAAAATAAAATAAAATTTAAAAAAAAGATTCTGTGCTTCCCATGCAGGGGGTGCATGGTAAATCCCTGGTTGGGGAACTAGGATCCCATGTGCCGCTTGGAGTGGACAGAAAAAAAAAAGAAAAATTTTGAGATGAAGTGCTTGTCTTGGATTATCCAGTAGGCCCTAGTGGTCACCATGAGTGTCCTTATAAGAGAGAATCAGAGGAGATTAGGTGAACACACAGGGGTGAAGGTCTGTGAAGATGGAGTTGGAGGCTGTAGGGAAGCAACCAACCACAGAACGCCTGGAGCCTCCAGAAACTAGAAGAGGTGAGGAGAGCTCCTCCAGCTGCCAACAACTTGATTTCAGACTCTAGAACTGGGAGAGAGTAAGTCTCTGTGGTTTTAAGCCTTTACATTTGTGGTGAATTGTTACATCAGTCACAGGAAACTAATACACAACCCAAACTCATGGGTGCGTCCAGGTTGTCACGCCGCGTGTGTATTCCATCTGGTCTGGCTGGACTTCAAGTGGCCAGCTCTTTGCTGTCTTCAGATCTCAGCACAAGTTTAGGTCTTGCCTTCTCAGAGAGACCCTCTTCAACCCCACAACGTCTCCTGATGGGCCCTCAGCACTCTCTATTACATCATCCTGTTTCTTGTCTCCATAGCACTTGTCACTGATGTTATTATCATTTGTAACTTATTGTAAATAAGGCGGTTATAACAAGCCACTTACCAAGTGGCTCAGTGGTAAAGAATCCACCTGACCATTCAGGAAATACAGGAGATGTGGGTTTGATCCCTGAGTTGGGAAGATCCCCTGGAGGAGGAAATGGCAACTCACTCCAGTATTCTTGCCAGAAGAATCCCATGGACAGAGGAGCCTGGTGGGCTACAGCCATGGGGTCACAAAGAGTCGGACATGACAGCATGGAGCATGAACATGCATGAACAAGCCACAAATATAATAAAATGTGAATGAATTTCTGCCTCTTATTTATTTCTCCATGACCTAATTTGTAAGAGCAAGGACTTTATCTATCTTATTCAAATGTTTAAATACCAGTGCCCAGAACACTGCTGTGTTTCTTAGGATGGCTATAACAAAATACCACAGACTGAGGGGCTTCAACAGCAGACATTTATTTTTCTCACAGTTCTGGAGGCAGCAAGTCCAAGATCAAGGGGTTGGCAGGTTTAGTTTGTTCTGAGCCCTCTTTTCTTGGCTCATATATGCCACCTCCTCCATACGTCCTCACGTCCTCTTTGCATCTGTCCTAATCCTTTCTTCTTATGGGGACACCAGACACACTGCATTAGGGTCCACCCACGTGACTTCATTTCACCTTAATTATTTCTTCCAAGGGCCCATCTCCAGTCCATTTCTGAGATACTGGGGGATTCAATATATGGATTTTTAGAGGACAAAATTGCCTGTAACACCTGCTTAACATAGAGTAGGCAAGCAACACGTGTGCTCTTGAGTGAATAACAGAACTATAAGAATAGCTGTGAAAAACATATGAAGGTGATAAGTTGGAAAATCAAAAAGAAAACTCAAATGGAGAGTGAAAGTCTTAGTCGCTCAGTAGTATCTGACTCTTTGTGACCCCATGGACTGTAGCCCACCAGTCTCCTCTGTCCATGGGATTCTCCAGACAAGAGTACTGGAGTGCATTACCATTCCCTTCTCTAGGGGTTCTTCCTGACCCAGGGATCAAACCCAGGTTTCCTGCATTGCAGACAGATTCTTTACCATCTGAGCCACCAGGGAAGCCCCAAATGGACAGTAAACATAAAAATATGTCTGATCTCGCTAGAGTCAAAGAGACAAAAATTAAGAGAAAAAGGAGATATTATCATTTGCCTATCAAGACAGCCAAGGTTAAAAAGAATGGATAGCAAAATGGCCAAGGTTAAGAATAGACAGTGGGGGGCTTCCCTGGTGGCTCAGTGGTAAAGAATCCACCTGTCAAGCAGGAGACACAGGTTTGATCCCTGACCCAGGAAGATCCCACATGCCACAGAGCAACTAAGCCAGTGCACCACAACTCTTGGGCCTGTGCTCTAGAGCCGGGGAGCTGCAACTCCTAAAGCCTGTGCGTCTACAGCCTGTGCTCAACAAGAGAAGCCACCGCAACCAGAGTAGCCTCAACTCACAACTAGAGAAAGCCTGAGCAGCACTAAAAGACCCACAATAGCCACAAATAAATAAATCAAACAAACAAACAAAGAGAATAGACAATGGCCATCTGTAGGTATGGGAACACGGGGAACCAGCCCTTTATTTGATGTTATGCTGGTGAGGGTGTACTTGGAACACACCTTCTGCCAAGCAGCTTAGCAGGACGTACTTTGCAGAGCACAGTGGTCTGAAGGGTGAGCGGACTTCCTTAAAGAAGTGACCCAAAGGGTAGGTCTTAGTCAAATGAAGGGGGAGAAGGGAGCAAATGAGGCAGAAATAACAGTTTGTGTGAAGGCCCAGAAGCCAGGAAGCATGGTGCCTTCAAAGACCTGAGACAGTGGAAAGGGAAGGTGTCCAATTATGCTGTCCCTCATAGACCAAGGTCAACACCAAAGTCACCTTCCTCCCCAAATCACACCTATTCCAACATCTACATTCACATCTGGTGGATCACTCTGTTTTCTTCTCTTTCTTTTTCTTTCTTTTTCTTTTTTTTTTAAATAATATTTCTCTATAGTTAACAATCAGAGAAGGCAATGGCACCCCACTCCAGTACTCTTGCCTGGAAAATCCCATGGACGGAGGAACCTGGTGGGCTGCAGTCCATGGGGTCGCTAAGGTCGGACACGACTGAGCGACTTTGCTTTCACTTTTCACTTTCATGCATTGGAGAAGGAAATGGCAACCCACTCCAGTGTTCTTGCCTGCAGAATCCCAGGGATGGGGAAGCCTGGTGGGCTGCCGTCTACGGGGTCGCACAGAGTCAGACACGACTGAAGCGACTTAGCAGTAGTAGCAGCAGCATAGTTAACAATGTCTAGATTCTAGGAATCTGATGGTAAACAAACCAGGGAAGGTACCTACCTTGGGGGACTTCCATTGTCATGGGGAATGCAACTTTATTTTTTAAATATGTATTTATTTATTTGGCTGAGCCAGGTCTTAGTTGCGGCATGCAAGATCTAGTTCCTTGACCAGAAATAGAACCTAGGCCCCCTGCACTGGGAGCATGGAGTCTTAGCTGCTGGACCACCAGGGAAGTCCCTAAAATGGGCTTTTTAATAAAATTTATTTAAATGTCTATTTGTTTATTTTTATCTTTCCCCGCTTGACGAGAACAGGAGTTTGACCTTTACAACAGCGGCCGCTGTAAGCAACTGAAGAGATTTAAACAAAAGACTGTCTGGTCAGATTTGCATTTTAGAAAACTACTCTGGCTGCCACCTACAGAATCCCCTGAAGGCTGGTAACCTGGAGGCAGGAAGGCTTATCAGCCCTACTCCGTAATCCAGACCAAAGTTTAGAATGAGCAAACTGGAGGCGAGGCAGTATGGAGAAGTAGATTGACAAGAAATACAGGAGTCAGGGCCAATGGACTTTTGATACATTTGACCAGGGGAGGCAGGCAGAGAAGGAATATAGGTGCCACTCAGGTTTAGACTTGAGCTGCTGAGTGCTGGCAACACTTCCCAGGGGCAGACAAAGAACAAGAGAAGGAGTTTGGGGGGAATGGGTTAAGTTCCTTCTTTGATATAATGAAGTACTAGGAGATCTCTTCACTGGAGAAGTCCCAGGAGGCAACACATGTATAAAGATATTATCTAAATAAAGTCGGGGGCTTCCCTGGTGGTCCAGTGGTTAAGAATCTGCCTGCCAATCCAGGGGAAATGGGTTCGATCCCTGGTCAAGGAAGATCCCACATGCCTCAGAGCAACTAAGCCTGTGTGCCACAACTGCTGAGCCTGTGCACCTAGAGACTGCTCCACAAGCAGAGGAGCCATCACCAGGAGAAGACTATGCGCCACAACTAGAGAAAGCCTGCACAGCCAAAAACAGATAAATAAATATTTTTAAAGAAAGGAAAAAAAATTTTTTTAAGGAATAAAGTCAAACCGGAAGTCAAAACCCACAGTTGAGATGAGATCTTCCAGGTTGGATGTTAAGACTCCCCAGGACCTGTCCACCCATCTCCACCTCTAGGGTCCAAGAACAAGAAATCCAAGTGGGGTCAGGGGACTGCCAGAACCTGGGGGCGGACACATTGCTTGATGGAGAACTGTGGGAGCTGAGCACTGTCCCCACAGAAGGCGGATTCTTTTTTTATTTTTGAAAACTAGGGTTTTGGTTTTTTTTTAATTGGAGGATAATTGCTCTACAATGTTGTGTTGGAGAAGGCTGATTCTGACAGAAGGGTTTCACAGATTTTATGAACTCCAAAAATTATCACATAGCATCTCCTGTAAAGGCCTTTCCTGAATCACAACCCTCTCCCTTCTCCCCACTTCATCTACTCACATGTAAATGGAAATGGGGGGCAAGGGGTGCCTTAGAAGAAGAAGCAATTTTTCTTTTGTCACATTTGTTCAATGACCTTTTCCCAGTTTATCATTTATCTGTAGACTTTGTTTATGGTATTTTTCACATATGAGTTTACATTTTCTCGACAATAAAATTTCAGTCTTCAAATATTTCCCTTAGGATTTTTGAGCTCAAGTCTGGGGCTCCGAATGTTTGATAAACCTTCTTTTTCTTTGTTGTTCTTCTTTTTCTGACCCCATGGTGGGTGGATCTTGTTTCTTTGCCAGGGATCGGATCCATGCCCCCTGCCTTAGAAGCAGGGAGTCTTAATCACTGGACCGCCAGGGAAGTCCTCTCTGTTTTTCATGCATCAATTTGGAAGATTATAAAAAACTAAGAGCTCACAAAGACAAGATCAGCGCTATCTTAGGCAAAGGGCTCTTCCACACAAGCCAAGCTGTGGTTTGCTGCCCCACTGACTTTCTAAAAAATTTAGTACTGTATTTTGTTCTGGAGATAACTGGTGAGCATTCAAGTACGGACAGGACACTCTGTCCTTTTAAAATACGTCTCAGGGGAAAAACATCTTTCAGGCATCACTGATCAGAACTGCACAATTTTAAAAAAAAGTACTATGCGATTGGCTTGTTTTAATTTTTTGTACTGTGTGAATGATGTCTTGGATTATGTTTCCCCCTTTGCACTGGATGCTGGGATGGTCAGATCCAATTTTCCTTTAATAAAATAATGTATCTTCCCAAAGCATGTGTTTGGGGAATTCATATTTGCTCTAACTTTAGAGTTTTCCTCTATCTTTTCTTTTTCTTCCCTCCAATTTACCTTTTATACTCATCTTTGATATGGTATAACAAGCACTTTTAAAAGGGTGGGAAAGAAAAGAATGCAGAAGAGAGAGAAATGGAAGAGCAAGACATAGAAAATTTTCCCAAAGCACATACTTGGCAAGTGCATTAATTATTTATATTACCAAATTACATTTAACTTCACCATGGGATTCTTTCATGCAAAGTTCTCTGAAAACATTTACATTTCCATTTGCTTTATTAAAAAACCATTCCTGATAAGCACAGTATCTTTTCAACACATCTGCTGTATAAAGTGAACTTTATCTGTATTTCAAAATTGAGAAAACCACCCATATTGAGCAAAAACTGTAACGCGGAAAACTCAGCTATGGGCTGAACTTGACTATTATCTACCCAGCTCCCTTTGGGTGTTTCCCTTTATTTACTCTAGCTGGCCTTATGATTAAGTGTTTGACACATGTCAGCCCATATATTTCTTCTAATCCTCATTATGAAGAGACTGAGGGGCTTCCTGTTGGCGAAGTGGTAAAGAATCCCCCTGCAATGCAAGGGACTGAGGAGATGTAGGTTCAATACCTGGATCAAGAAGATCCCTTGGAGTAGGAAATGCCAACCCACTCCATTATTCTTCCCTGAAAAATACCATGGACAGAGGAGCCTAGTGGGTTGCCGTCCAAAGTGTCATCAAGAGTCAGACACGACTGAGCACACAAACACACGAAGAGGCTGAGAAGTCACAAGATCACTCACAGAAACTCAAGCCAATTGCAAAAAGACAAGACTTCCTTTCTCCTCTGCCTAGGTTTTTGCCACCAGATCACCTGTATCCTCATTCTCAAATAATTCCAATTATATTCTCCATGCTAATTAGCAAAAACAAGCAGTTCATACCTATGCATTCTCTCTCTCTCCCTCTCTCACATTCACACACATATAAGTGTCTGCTAATTATGTTGTATATCTAACTTAATGTAAATCATTTCTGGAGAAAAATTGAAAATTTAAGTTCTGATCACCTTACACAGATTTAGGATGACTATTGTCAAAAAAAAGGAGAGAGAAAAAAAAAAACAGAAAATAACACCTGCTGGGGAGTGGGGAGGATGGGAGAAATTGGAACCCCTGTACATTGCTAGTGGGAATGCAAATTGGTGCAGCTGCTGTGGAAAATAGTATGGAGGTTCCTCAGAAAAAGTTAAAAATAGAATTACCATATGATCCAGCAATTCCGCTTCCGGGTATATATCCAAAGGAATTGAAAGTGAGGCCTCAAAGAGATATTTGTACATCCACGTTCATAGCAGCATTATTCATAATAGCAAAGAGATGGTAGCAGGTCAAGTATCCATTGACATTTTAATGGAAAATGTGATATATACACAACTGAATATTATCCGACCTTTTTAAAGAAGGAAATTCTGTCACATGCTACAACATGGATGAACCTTGAGGACGCCATGCTAAGGAAAATAAGCCAGTCAGCAAAAGACAAACGGGGTGTGGCTCTACTAAGCTGAGGTATCTAGAGAGGTCAAATTCATAAAGACAGAAAGCAGAAGCATGGTTGACAGGGGCTGGGGTTTGGAGGAAACGAGGAAATGTGATGTAGTTTAATGCATGCAGTTTCGGGTTTCCAAGATGAAGAAGTTTTCTAGAACTGTTACACAGCAATGCACACATCACACTACTAAACAGCACACTTAAAAATGGTTGTGTGGCCTCAGTCATTCAGTCGTGCCTGACTCTTTGCGGCCCCCTGAATTGCAGCCCGCCAGGCTCCTTTGTCCATGGGATTTTCCAGGCAAGAATACTGGAGTGGCCATTTCCTTCTCCAGGGGATCTTCTCGACCCAGGGATGAAACCCACACCTCCTGTGTCTCTGGCACTGCAGGCGGATTCTTTACCGCTGAGCCACTGGGGAACTATTTAACTTCAATAACACCCTTTTCCCTTGTGACTTATGGCCCAGTTTGAAAATGGGCCAAAGACCTTACCAGACACTTCACCATGGAAGAAGGGCAGAAGACAAATAAACATATGTAAAAATGTTCTGCATCATATGTCATCAGGGAAATGCAGGTTAAAACAATGATGAGGGACTTTCCTGGTGACCTAGTGGCTGAAAATACACCTTGCAATCCAGGGTATTGCAAGAACTAACTCCACATGCCTCAGAGCAACTAAGCCTGCGAGCTGCAACTACTGAGCCCTTGTCTCACAACTAGAGTCCATGCGCCACAACAAAACGTCAGTCATGGTGCAACTAAGATATGATGCAGCCAAATAAATATTTTAAAGGAAAAAAGCAACAATGAGATACCACAGCCCAACAGTTAGAATGGCCAAAATCCAGAATGCTGGAGAGGGTGTGCAGCAACAAGAACTCTCATTCATTGCTGGTGGGGTAACCACTTTGGAAGACAAGTTGGCAGTTTCTTACAAAACTAAGCATACTCTTAACATATGACCCAGCAGTTGTGCTCCTGGTATTTACACAAAGGAGTTCAAAACTTATGTCTACAAAAAAACCTGCACAGACATGTTTATAGAAGCTTTATTCATCATTGCCAAAACTTGGAAGCAACCCATATGTCCTTCAGTAGGTGAATGGACAAATAAACTCTGGCAGACCCAGACAATGAAATATGATTTGGTGCTAAAAAGGATTTGGTGCCATCAAGTCATAAAAAGACCTGAGGAAACTTACATGCATACTACTAAATGATAAAAATCAATCTGAAAAAGTTGCATTTGGTAGAATTTCAATTATATGACATTCTGGAAAGACAAAACTATGAACAGGGTAAAAAGACTACTGGTTACCAGAGGTTAGGGAAGACAGAGAGAACAGGTGGAGCATAGAGAACTTTTAGGGCAGTGAAACTATTCTATATGAAACTGTAGGGACTTTCCTGGTGGTCTAGAGGCTAAGATTCTTTGCTCCCAATGCATAGAGACCCGGTTCGATTCCTGGTCAGGGAACTAGATCCCACATGTTATAACTAAAGATCCTGAATACGGTGACTAAGACTTGGTGCAACCAAATAGATAAGTATTAAAAAAAAAAGAAACTGTAATTACAGAGACATATCATTATCTATTTATTCAAACTCAACACTAAAAGTACACAATGGACTCGCAGTGATCATCATGTATCAGTGTAGTTCCATCAACTGTAACATACTTATCACTCTGGTGGGAGATGTTTTTAGTGTGGGAGGCTTGCCTGAGGGCTGGGGGCGGGGTGCAGCAGGCATAGAGAAGTCTGTACTTTCCACTCAATTTTTCTGTGAACCTAAAACTGCTGTAAAAAGGTAAAGTCTATTTAAAAATAATAATTTTTAAAATGGTTCCAATGGTAAAATTTTATGTTATGTGTCTTGTTTAGTTGCTCAGTCGTGTCTGACCCTTTTGTGACCCCCTGGGCTGTAGCCCTCCAGTCCCCTCTGTCCATGGTATTTTCCAGGCAAGAGTGGGATGCCATTTCTTCTTCCAGGGGATCTTCCTGACCCAGGGATTGAACCCATGTCTCCTGCATTGCAGGCTGATTCTTAATGCTGAGCTACCAGGGAAGCCCGTTATGTGTTTAGCTACAATTAGAAAAGAAAACTCCTTTGGTCTCAAAAAGACTAATCAAAGTCTATCAGTTGGGGAGACTCAGAATTTGACTTTAATGAGAAAAGATTGATAAATTCATGTTTGCAAATGTAATTATTCATATCAAGAAAACCACCTATTTTAATTTAAGCATTAAATCCTGATTAGTCATATTCTAACCCAAAAAGTTGGAAGGGCTTTATTCAGGAGATTTATCCATTTGTCTAAGACTTTAAGCTCTGAAATGTTCATTTATCTTATTCACATCTTCCCACTCCACCCACACGCTTCTTTCTCCTTCCCTCTCCACCCCCAACCCCACCACCGTCATGAAGTGCCTTTCCCTACCCTCCCCTCTCCCCGTGCCCATCTTTCTTTTAAGTTATTTTATTTTTTGGCTGTGCCATGAGGCACCTGGGCTCCTTCCCTGGTGGCTCAACAATAAAGAATCTGCCTGCAATGCAGGAGACTTGGGTTCAATCTGGTTAGGAAGATTCCCTGGGGGAGGGCATGGCAACTCACTCCAGTATTCTTGCCTGGAAAATCCCATGGACAGAGGAGCCTGATGGGCTACATACAGTCCATGGGGTCACAAAGAGTCGAACACAACTGAAGTGACTTTGCTTGCATGCTTAAAATCTACAGTAGGAATAGAAAAGCCAAACTGAGGACTATAGCCTGGATGACAGCCTCCCAGGTAACTCTGAGGAACTGCTCTGGAGAAGCATGATTTTCAGCACAGTTTACTCTCTTGTCAAAACAAAGACCATCAAACAAGCCAGGGTACATTCTTTCAAGGCTTAAACAAAGCAAAACAAAATCAGATCAGCACACACACAGTTTGTCGGTACCAGTTCAGCCCCTGGGAAGGAAATCTTACTGAAAGCGACCCACACTGGGATCCCAGGAAGAGAGGCATTTAACCTGTATTTTTAACATGGCTATTCTTTACTTCTGGTCAATGTGCCCTTTTCTCTGTTAGTTAAAACAGAAAAGAGAAAGTGTTAGTTGCTCAGTTGTGTCCAACTCTGCAACCCTATGAACTGTAGCCGGTCAGGCTCCTCTGTCCATAGGCTTCTCCAGGCAAGAATACTGGAGTGGGCTGCTATTCCTTTTCCCAGGGGATATTCCCAACCCAGGGATCAAACCCAGCAGGATTGCAGACAGATCCTTTATGGTCTAAGCCACCAGGGAAGCCCAGATGTACAATGCCCAGACGTAAAATGTTTTAAAATTAAAACAGATGTACAATGTATGTTTGATAGGCTACCAAAAGGCTGTTGTAGTCAGCAAACATTTCAAGTTAATTCCTATATAAGCCAGAATGACTTCCCCAGACCTCAATATGTGAAATTCTCTTTTATCAGTGTGTGTACACATGCACACACTTTAGGATAAGAGTAGAATTTGGCAGGCAAGCAAGTCACCCTGGAAGCCATGGAGAGATCTCCATGTTTCAAAAGTGGAGACCTACCCAGGCGACTAGGGGGGATGGTCCATGAGGTGGAAGAGGTCAGTCCTTTGGTGGGAAGAGGAAAGTGACCCAACTTCAGGCAAAGTGGACTCACTGAGTCTGAAGGAGGAAAGGCTAGCGATTCAGGAGAAGGTCATGAGTCCCACTCATGTACAAATGAATCCAGTTATGTATGTCAAAAGTCTTCAGAAAGCAGCATGACATATATACACTACCATGTGTAAAATAGCAAATGGGAAGCTTCACCGTAAGCTATCATCCTGGGGGCTTGTCCAGGATCTTTAGGACAAGGTAAGGACACTCAGAGCCCTAGCCTTTCTGCTTTTTCAGTATACACATTTTCTGCTTTACTTTACTAACTCTATGCTGTGCTTGTGTGAATGAATGACACGCCCTACGCAAAGCAAGTGATAAGCCCTGCTCTGCAGTTTCGAGGTGCTTCGTAATGACTGAAGGCAGCCCCCAAAAGGGGAGCCTTGTCAGGGTTTATACCGACCTGCCAATGCCAAGAGACACCCAGTGGAGCAGCCAGAAACGGGCACAAAGCGTGTGGACCGAACTTTCCTTTCTCAGGCGCCTTTTCCTGGTCTCTTTGACCATTTCATAATTGTGTGGGGAATTAGAACTACTTATCTAATCTTTTGGATCACAGACTTTCAAGGGACTTGCGATCCATACTGTTACTATGTACTTTTACTAGATCCCATGTATGGAAGAGCCTAGCCTTGCTATGAGCCAAAAGTTATGTGAGTACATTGGGAGCAAGGCAGAGCTCTAGCTCCAGGAACATCTTTCAGGCTAGAGGTCACTCTCTTGGCTGCCTGCCTCAGGGGCCAGAGTCCTCAAAGTGAGTCCTTGTCATTGCTGCGCCTCTGAACTATGTGGATGGAAGCGCTGCTACCGAGCGTGAGTTTCTAAGAACATAGATCAGAAATCCCAGATTGGAAGTACAGCGGGGTTCTTCCTTTGTAGAGCTAGCTCTTAGCGGACTAGAGAAAGCTCTCCAATGGCTTCTGTCTCAACTCCTTAGATATTTCTTTTGTGGAATCTGTGGAAATGAACTGGAAGGATTGGTCCTGGTAGCTTGAGGACAAAAATCACTTTTTCCTCTCTGGTCAACCCTCCACAGCCTCTTTCTCTATCACATACACTGGTATGGTGACACTCAGAAGGGACATCTTAGTTATTGTTCGTCTCTTTATGACTCACTGCTTCTACTGTGGTCAGGACTGTACTCAGGAATGTGCATAGGCACATGGAGCATGGATGCGTCCCCTAGTAGGCGTAGCTTGGGAAACATTCCAGGAAAGCTACTCTGCTCCACCCCAGGTGGCATCAGAAGAAAAGGGCACATCAAACAAAGGTCTTGGTGGTAAGGAACTGGAAATCAATTTGGGATGCCATCAGGTCTACCCCTGGTACGTCTCCACCCCATCTCAGTGGTAGAACCAGGAGGGACAAGTAAGGTGCCTGTGTCAGGAAGTGACAGACTAAGTCCGGCCAGGGAAGGAAAGCTTTGGTGGAAAATCTGTCTACACCCCCATCTAGAGCAAGGAGGGACACCTCCGGTGGAAAGAAGCCATGGCTGTGGATGCCACTTTTTTCTCTCCTACAGATGGGAGCTAGCAGTTCCAGAACCACTCCTTTACAGTGTATTTAAAAAAAAACTGGGACAAGTTGGATCCCCAGAATTTTTAAAAAAAGACAAACCTGATCTTCTTCTGTGATACTGAATGGCCACAGTATCCTTTGGAAGACAGGGAACGCTGGCCTGTTGAAGGGTCTCTTAATTACAATACTGTTTTACAACTAGACAGGTTCTGTAGAAATGAAGAGAAATGGGCAGAAGTGCCATATATGTTGCTCTTTATCTCTCTGCAAGACATGGCAGACTTATGTCCTAAGGGTGCAGATTTGGGTGTGAAACCTTCAGCTCCTTCCTGTCTGCTAACTTTCCCCTGTATCTATCTGGGGCTCCCAACTGAACAGGCTGAGAATCAGGGCACCCTTCCAGCAGGGGTTGCCTCAGTCTGGGTAGAATTTCAAACACTCCCAATTGTGGTCAAGACTATTTAGAGGATCCAAAAAGATGCCTTTATGGAACTAACTTATGACCTTACTTGGAGAGATGTAATGAACACCTTCGGACAGATGCTGACTGCTGACTCCAGAGCTTGAGTTTTGGGGGAAGCTACTGCTTTTGGAGATGAATGACTTGAGCGTGAGGCAAAGGGAAAGAGGAACATGAAATAGCCCTCCTCCCTACCGGGAGCCAAGCAGTTCCCATAACAGAGTCACTTTGCTAGAAGTAATCCTGAAGGACTTAAGCGAGTGCACACTAAGACTTTAAACTATGCCAACCTGGCTGACATAGAACAGGGAGAGAATAAAACTCCTCATAAATTCCTAGATAGACTTTGGGAGCAGAGAAGGCAATGGCAGCCCACTCTGGTACTCTTGCCTGGAAAATCCCATGGACGGAGGAGCCTGGTAGGCTGCAGTCAATGGCGTCACTAAGAGTCAGACACGACTGAGCGACTCCACTTTCACTTTTCACTTTCATGCATTGGAGAAGGAAATGGCAACCCACTCCAGTGTTCTTGCCTGGAGAATCCCAGGGACGGTGAAGCCTGGCGGGCTGCCGTCTATGGGGTCACACAGAGTCGGACAGGACTGAAGCAACTTAGCAGCAGCAGCAGACTATGGGAGCCTTT
Source organism: Bos indicus x Bos taurus (assembly GCF_003369695.1). Taxonomy (NCBI): domain Eukaryota; kingdom Metazoa; phylum Chordata; class Mammalia; order Artiodactyla; family Bovidae; genus Bos; species Bos indicus x Bos taurus. Next base: position 73,638,276 of record NC_040083.1, on the reverse strand, counting down.
CTGAAAGTTTACTGACATTGATTCTGAAAGTTCAGAGAGAGAAATAATCTTAAAAGATAGATTTCTCACTCAGTTGGCTCCAGATATCTGCCGTAAGTTATGAAAACAGGTGTTTGGACCAAATCAGTCTTTAAAAAACGGTTACAACTGGTTCAGACAGTATATTACAGTAGAGAATATGAGGAGGAAAATAGGAGGCAGAAAAAAAAAAAGAAGCAGGCAAAAGACTGAAGCCCCAGCATGGCTGTTAGATCTGCTATGAAACAGCATGTGGAAAAATGCCCAGAGGAACCCAGGTGAAAAGGGACTTGTTATTACTATGAAAAGGAGGGGCATCTCAAGCAGGATTGCCCTCAGGCATCTAAGCCACCAGGGCTCCCTGTTGGGTCTGTAAAGGACCACACCTGAGGAGAGACTGCCCTCTGAGGCACAGGCCCCAGGGTCAGACTCTCAGGACAATCAGGACTGAAATTGCCTGGGGGTCCTCACACAAGCTCCTGTCCTAATTACACCTAAGGAACCCCAGGTATTAATAACTGTGGGGGGCCAATCAGTCGATTCCTTTTGGACACTGGGGCAACTTTGTCAGTGTTCACTGAAGCCCCTGATCCTCCTGATTGACTACCATAATGAGATTGTCTGGATGGGCCTAATGTTACTATTTCAGTTGGCCTTTATGCTGCAACTGGGTCTCTGTACTATTTTCTAGAGTTTCTAATCGTCCCAGAGACTCCCTCACCCCTTCCGGGGAGGGATATACTGAGCAAGGTCCAGGCCTCTGTTTTCATGAATATGGAACCTGCTCTTTTTAATTTTCAAAATGTAAATCCTAGAGTGTGGGCTGATGAAAAACCTGTGGGTTGGGCACAAAATACTGTTCATGTTGTTATCAAGCTCAAAGACCCTCACCTATTTTCACAACAAATGCAGTATTTGCTAAAGCCGAAGGTTTAAGGAGTGGGTGAAATCTTACTGTACTGACTTCTCATGATGTAAGTGGGATCTTAAACTCTGATCTTAAGTTCAGAGCAACAATGCTCCATCTTTAAAGCTACTGTAACTCATGGAGTGTCAAAAATTCTAGGAATAGAATATCACTTACACTGTTCCTGGAGACCCCGATCTTCAGGAAAGTTTGAAAAGGCTAATGCCATTATTAAAAGACATCCATGTAAACTAACTCAGGAAACACAGACAGTTGGTTTAAAGTTTCACCCATGGCTTTAATGAGGGCTTGAACTGTTCCTAAGAAGAAGAGACTATCTCTGTGAGAGACTGTTTTTGCTCACAGATATTGTCATAGACGGAGAAGGCAATGGCACCCCACTCCAGTACTCTTGCCTGGAAAATCCCATGGACGGAGGAGCCTGGTAGGCTGCAGTCCATGGGGTCACACAGAGTCGGACACGACTGAGCAACTTCACTTTCACTTTTCACTTTCATGCATTGGAGAAGGAAATGGCAACCCACTCCAGTGTTCTTGCCTGGAGAATCCCAGGGACGGGGGGCCTGGTGGGCTGCGGTCTATGGGGTCGCACAGAGTCGGACACGACTGAAGCGACTTAGCAGCAGCAGCAGCATTGTCATAGATCCTGAAGCCTCAGAATTTAACTATGTGACTCAGCTTTCAGCTTCTCAACCTCCTCATCAATTGAAAACTTCCCATGGTGAGTTTCTCCACTTCAAGGAAAGGACTTTCTTCAGCTCTGCGAATACCTTCACCAACAACAATCATATGTGACCTCTTCTGGACCTGATGACATCTAACAATCCTAAAATGGACTGATGTCTTTTAATTTTGATTATGTTTTAACTTGGTTTAATGACTATTTTGCCTTACATCGGTAACTGTAAAATGAGGTTTGTTTCTAACAGTCTGAGAGCTTTTAAGTTACAAATGGTTGTTCAAGCTCCTATGAGTGCCATAACCTCCTTCAATTTTTACTTGGGGCCCCTGGATCAGAGACCCTGAATATGAAGATTAGGAGAATATGTTGCCTCAACAATTTAGGGATGACGCCCCCAGCAGCAGGAAGTAGTTATGGAATGAAAATGACACTTCTTTCCTTTGGTAACATAATTCTCCTAAAAGAAAAGGGTTGGGGGGAGGGGATGAGAAAGTCAATTCCTAGGCAGGTTGATAAGAAGTGCAGGGTCCCCAAGGAGGAGAAAGGGATCCGGAGCCCTCAAGAAGGAGAAAGGGGTCTGAGGCTCTCAAGGAGATAAGGACAAACTTTTTTCTACATTGCTTTGTCCTAGTCAATATAACAATGTATTTTGCTCAAAGACAAGCTTCTCCTTAACAAAAACCTTCTGACTAATCTTATTATCTTAAGACATATATTGTGGGAGTGGGTCTGGTAAGACCTTTCTATTTTTAGTTCTAATCTTGTTAATTTAAGATGTATGTTGTAGGAGTGGGTCTGGTATAAGTATATAAGGCCTTGATAAGACTAGTGTGTGGGGGGCTTTCTCCATCCCCTCTTCTGATGGCTATGTCAGACACCTTCTCTGTTCCTTTTCAGACTTTAATAAAACTCTGCTACACAAAAGCTCTTGAGTGATCAAGGCTGGTTCCTGGCCCTGAAGCTAAATCTTCTTCTTTGGAGATCACAAATCCGACACTGTTCACAGTAAGCTATCACAACTATCCTCCAATCGGAAAAAAAAAAAAAAAAAAATCATAGCCAAGGGATATTGGGACTTACCTGGTGGTCCAATGATTAGGACTCTGAGTTTCCACCATAGAGGGCGCAGGTTAGATTACTGGTCAGGGAACTAAGCTCTTGTATGCCTTGTGGAGCTGCTAAAAATTTTTTAAATAAGCAAGTAGAAAAAAAAAATCATGGCCAAGTTTTGTTTATTTCAGGAAAGGGAAAATGATTTTGCATTAAATCTCCTAATATAATTTGCCATGTTAACATGCAAAAGTAAAATATATCATCTCCTCTCAAAAGATTCAGAAAAGATATGCAATATAGGTCAAAGTCCATTATGTCGAAATTTCTTTTTCTATTTTTTAAAAATAAACATGCACATGCACAGAGGTTTCTGGAAATGGGATGATACCACACTCACTGTTTGGGGCAATGACCTTCCCTCTCCCTCACCTTCTTCTATTTCAGGTCCCCCATTGCCATACCTCCTATTACTCATTTTTCTCCAAAGTCTAACAGTGCCACACACACCCACATCTACATATGTACACTGATATAGAAATGAAGTGGACACTATTAAATAAAAATAATAGTATTTACAGTCTGTTTTGCATCATACTTCTTTTCACAGAACAATACCTCAAGGAGTTCCTTGCAAGACAACTGATATGACCTTAATTTATTCTTTATTTTCTTCTAGTTTTACTGAGACATAATGGACACACAGCACTGTATAAATTTACAATGTAATCATTTAAGCATAATGATTTGACTTACATACATACTGAAATGATTATCCCAGTAAGTTTAGGGAACATCCATCATCTCAGATGGATACAAAATTAAAGAAATATATTTAAAAATAAAAGTTTTTCCTTGTGATGAAAATTCTTAGGATTTAGCCTAACAACTTTCATATACAACAGACAGCAATTTCGATTATGTTTATCACGTTATACATTCCATCCTAGTACTTATTTATTTTATAACTGGAAGTTTGTACCTTTTAACCACCATCGTCCAATTTCTCCTCCCCATTCCCCACCTCTGGTAACCACAAATCTGATATTTTTTCTATAAATTTGTTTTTGAAGTATAATTGACCTACAATGCTGTTATTTCCTTTTACACAAAATAGTGATTTGGTACTTCCATACATTTCAAGATGATCACCACTGTTCATCAGTGATATTGGTCTGTTCGAGAAGGATAGGTATTAACTCTTCTCTAAATGTTTGGTAGAATTCACCTGTAAAGCTGTCTGGTCCTGAACTTTTGTTTGCTGGGCATTTATTTTTAAATTACTGATTCAATGTCATTACTAGCAATTTGTTCATATTTTCTGTTTCTTCCTGGATCGATCTTGGGAGATTGTTGCTAGGAATTAGTCAATTTATTCCAGATTGTCCATTTTATTGGTGTATAACTATTTGCATTAACTTATAATGATTCTTTATATTTCTGTCCTGTTGGCTGAAACCTTTCCTTTTCCATTTCTGATTTTATTTATTTGGACCCTGTTTTTCTCTTGATGAATCTTAATAAAGGTTTATCAATTTTGTTTATCTTTTCAAAGAACTAGCTCTTAGTCTCACTAATCTTTTTTTAGTCTCTGTTTCATTTATTTCTACTCTGATCTTTATGACTTCTTTCCTTCTGCTTACTTTGGGTTTTGTTTGCTTCCTTTTTTTTTTCTAGTTCTTTTATGTTCAAGGTCAGGTTGTTTATTTCAGAATTTTGTCTTGTTTCCTGGGGTAGATTTGTATCACTCTAAACTTTCCTCTTAGAACTGCTTCTGGTGCATCTCATAGATTTCAGACTGTTGTTTTCATTTTCATTCATTTTGGGGTATTTTTTAAAAATTTCTCCCTTGATTTCTTCTGTGATCTACTGGTTGTTTAACCTCCATGCATTTGGGTTTTTGCAATTTTTTTTTTCTTGTGGTTGATGTCTAGCTAATGGCTGTTTAACTAACATTCCACAATGTGGGTGAACCATGGCTCAGCCATCTCCACTTACAGGCTCATGCTCAGTCACTTCTGTCCAACTCTTTGCAACCCCATGGACTGTAGCCCTAGAGGCTCCTCTGTCCATGGGGGTTTTACAGGCAAGAATACTGGAGTAGGTTGTCATGCCCTCCTCCAGGGGATCGTCACAGGGATCAAATCCACGTCTCCTGCGTCTACTGCATTGCAGGCAGACTGTGCCATTACTACTGAGCCACTGGAGCAGCCCCTCCCCACTTACAGGCCTTTGTTTTTTTCTAGTTCTGGCCTCTACAAACACCACAGGCACACACTCTTGTATTCCTGTCATTACAAACTTGGAACTTTTTTCCCACAGGAAAGATTCTCAAGAGCCAGATTCAAAGACCAAAAACCATATATATATACATCAAATGGTACATGCTGCCAGATCATCTCCCAACGGCCCCCAAAATCTTCTCCTCCCCTCCCGTCATGAGAGAACTCTTTAAGTTTTGCCAGTCTGCTGTATATAAAGTAGTGACTCATGTTTATTTCAATTGCAATTTTCCTGATGGTTTATAAATTTGAGCTTCTTTTACTTTTATTTAGCTTTATTTTTATCAAAGTTCTACATCTACATAGTTCAACAAAGTCAAATAGAGGCCTCGGATTGGAGAGGGCAAATCCAACACGCTTATCTACCTCTGTTACCTCCTGAGATCCTATGAAAATGACAGTAGAGATGGGTTTCTTAAAGGCATAAAGGAGCTCCCAGATAGTGCTTGCCTTTTTTCAGTTGGCTGGTGGCATTCATTCTGTTATTTTGCATATCTTTTTTTTTTTTTTTGCTGCACTGGGTCTTGAATGCAGCGTGCAGGCTCTCCAGCTGTGATGTATTTCAACTATCCTCTGGTGCAGAACATTAAAGACCTGTTTATATATTTTCTTTGTATAATTGTATTTATTTATTTTTGGCTCTCTTGGGTCTTTGTTGCTGCATGCAGGCTTCTTGTGGTGGTGGTTTCTCTTGTTGGGGCTCCCAGGCTCTGGAGCACAGGCTCAGTAGTTGTGGCCCATGGGCTTAGTTGCTCCATGGCATGTGGGATCTTCCCAGATCAAGGATTGAACCCGTGTCTCCCGACAGGTGGATTCTTTACCACTGAGCCACCAGGGAAGGCAGCCCCAGGATTTTGTTCTTACTATAAGAACAATAAGAACAATATGAGGATGTGCGGATTTGGGGGTGGGTGATGGAACTGTTGGTGTGTTAATTACAGTGGTGGTTATATAACTCTATGCATTGGTCAAAATTCGAAGAACTGTACACTAAAAAGCTTTACTTTATGTAACTGAAACCTAACTTTTTTTCATGAAGAAAAACAAGTTATCTGGTAAGTTCAGCTTTCTCTGAATCACAGTTTTGACTCAGTTGTGAAACACAACATCACTTTGAGTACCCCCAAATAATCTACTTAGTCTCTGGGACAAGCAGGGCAGATTTCACTGGAGATTTTGTTTGGGGAAAAAGAGGTTTACATTCCAAAGTGCCTCTCAGATAGAGAATATCTGTGGCCTCTTTCCTCTTCCGGCTACTTCTCCATCCCCTAGGGACCTGATCTCTACACTCACCCCAAATTCCTCTGCCTGGATTTTGAAGAACAGTTTAGCTTTCTGCCTTGTGCTCTCAAACTGACAGACCAGGTGTGACTGCATGGTTGGATGTAGTTGCACATTCGTTGTTGTTCAGTCGCTCAGTCATTTCTGACTCTGCAACCCCTATGCAGCTCTCCAGGCTTCTCTGTCCACATATGCCTTTAAAAATCATTTTAGAGACTTCCCTGGTATCCCAGTGGTTAGGGCCCTGCACGTCCACTGCAGGGAGCCCAGGTTCAATCCCTAATCAGGGAATAAAGATCTTGCATGCTTCAAGGTGCAGTCAAAAAATAAATCACTTAGAAGCAATATTTTTTGGTTTAATGGTATTGAAGGTAACCACATCACTGTACTCAGAAAAACTGCACTCTGCCCCCCACCCCCCAATGCTAGGCATTGGGCTATGGAGCACTCAGGGGCTTGGAGGAGAGAGTCCCAGTGAGACATCTCAAGGCAGCTTCTTCTTTCTCAGGGCCATTGATCTTTTTTTATTCTTCAGTTCAGTTCAATTCAGTTCAGTCGCTCAGTTGTGTCCGACTCTTTGTGACCCCATGAATCGCAGCACGCCAGGCTTCCCTGTCCATCACCAACTCCCGGAATTCACTCAGACTCACGTCCATAGAGTCAGTGATGCCATCCAGCCATCTCATCCTCTGTCGTCCCCTTCTCCTCCTGCCCCCAACCCCTCCCAGCATCAGAGTCTTTTCCAATAAGTCAACTCTTTGCATGAGGTGGCCAAAGTACTGGAGTTTCAGCTTTAGCATCATTCCTTCCAAAGAAATCCCATTATTACTGGAGTATAATTACTTAAGAATGTTGTGTTGTTTCTGCTGTACAATGAAGTGAATCAGCTCTGTGTATACACATAGCCCGGCATGCTACAGTCGAAGGGGTCACAAAGAATCAGACATAACTTAGAGACTAAATAACAACCTCCCTCATGGACCTCCCTTCCACCCACACCCCTCCAACCCACCCCTCTAGGTCATCACAGAGCACCCAGCTGAGCTCCCTGTGCTGTACAATGGCTTCCCACTAGCGATCTACCTTACATGTGGTACTGTATATATGTCAATGCTATTCTCTCAATTGTCCTCCCCTCCCCTTCCCCACCCTGTGTCTATAAGTCTGTTCTCTACATCTGCTTCTCTATTCCTGCCAGCACACAGGTTCATCTGTAACGTTTTTCTAGTGATCTTTATGTAGCAAAAGGGGAGTAGAGAAAAACCCTGCTCACTTGTATCTCTCCTTTATCTTCAAATTCTTTTTCTACTAGATCCTTCTCTTACATATTTAAATATGCTGAAATCTGTTCAGCTTTAAAAAAGAAAAAAAAACCTCCCTCAAGTCCTAAGCCCCAGTCACCATCCTATCTCTTCTCCTTTGTGGCCACATGTTCCAGAAAGGACTGTGCCTGTTCCTCCGCCTCAGTAAAGCTCTCTAGCCCAGCTCCCACCCCCAGCCACTTTCCAACTGGGCTGCGGTTCCGATCAGTGTTTCCATGTTGATGAAACCAGCAAATGCTCTGCAGTCCCTCATGTAAATTGATCTTGAAACAACATTTGGCATCGCTGCTCTATAAATACACTCTTCTCTCAGTTCCCACGCCTGGCTTTCCTCCTCCTCCCTGGCTCTTCCTTTTCAACCTCCTTTTAGCTTCCCCCCTGTCCAAATCGTTCCACGTTGCCATTTATCTTGGGCTCTTTCTAGACTGTCTGTCTTCTCTCCCTCTAGACCAGCAGTCCCCAACCATTTTGGCACTAGGGAGTGATTTTGTGGAAGACAATCTTTCCAGAGACCGGGGGTGGGGGCATGGTTTGGGGATGATTCAAGTGCATTACATATACTGTGCACTTTGCTTCTAGTCTAAGGCTGCTGATGATTTGATAGGAAGTCCCAGTCTTTGGCTCAGAGGCTGGGGACCCTTGTTCTAGGTGGCACCTACTCCGTGGCTTCATCTGATTAAGACCAAACTCTAGGTTGATCTTTCTTATGAGTTCCAGACTCATCCATCCAGTGACCTGGTGTGCATGTCTGTTTGGCGGTCTGAAAGCGCTCCATCTCATTCTGGACCACTAGGCTGACTGTCCCTCAGGAAATTGGACTCTCACCTGGTGGTACTCTAAGAGTAACCCTTTTCATCTTTGGGTGATAGCCAATTATTCATTCCAACCTGTTGATATTACTTCCCAGATATTCCTCAAATCCCTTTATTCTCCCATTTCTTCAACCACAGATTTTCTGTTGTTTAGTCGCTAAGTTGTGTCCAACTTTTTTGCAGCCCCATAGACTATAACCCACCAGGCTCCTCTGTCCATGGGATTCTCCAGGCAAGAATACTGGATGGGTTGCCATTTCTTCCTCCAGGGGATATTCCCAACCCAAAGACTGAACTCGTGTCTCCTGCTTTACCACTGAAGACACCTTCATGTTAAACCACTATCATCTCTTTGTCCTAATTGGTCAACCCACACCCATTCTTGTCCTTCTCAAGTTCATTCTCTAAATTTGAAAGAGTGGTCTTTTAATTATGCAAACCTATGCCTGTTGATTTTCTGGTTAAAATTCTTCAATGACATTCCTGAACTCATGTGAAGTCCACAGTTGTTAGCCTGGCCTCCAAGACTCTGCATGTTCTGTTGTCTGCCTCTCTGGTTTCCCTCCAACACTCTAAATCACATCACTCTGACTTCTTTCAGTTATTCACACACATTTTCTTTTATCTTCAGAGCATATGCTGCTCCCTATGTTTACAAAGATCTCCTCCACCCTTTTCTTCCTGCAGCTGTTTCTCGGTTTCCAGGGCTCAGTTTAAAGCCACCTCCTCTGCTCCTTCACATTCATTTAAATCTCCATGATAGGCTCTCCAGGTTTCCTGTTCTTCACACTTATTGCAATGATATGTATGATTATTTGTTTCCCTGCTAGACGGAAATTTCCATGTCTGTTTTGTTCAGTCATAGACGCCATTTGTCTTTCCTTTCAGTGACGTGGCACCTAAACTTTCTAGCTTAGAAGAATCAACCAAACAAACAAAAAGAATCAACCATTTAGGGACTTCCCTGGTGGTTCCAGGTGGCACATTTGGTGAAGACTCCACCTGCCAGTGCAGGAGGTGCAGGAGACATCAGCAACACCCCCTGGAGGAGGAAACGGCAACCCACTCCAGTATGTGAAGTGAAGTTGCTCAGTCGTGTCCGACTCTTTGCGACCCCATGTACTGTAGCCTACCAGATTCCTCCATCCATGGAATTTTCCAGGCAAGAGTACTGGAGTGGGTTGCCATTTCCTTCTCCAGAGGATCTTCCCAACTCAGGGATCGAACCCAGGTTTCCTGCATTGCGGGCAGATGCTTTACCATCTGAGCTATTCTCCCCTGGAAAATTCCATGGACAGGGGAGGCTGGCAGGCTAAAGTTCCTGGGGTCGCAAAGGGTCTGATATACTGAGCATACTGATATACTATGCATTGGTCGTCCAAGACTTTGCATTTCCACTGCAGGAGGCCCAGGTTCAGTCCCTGGTTGGGGAACTAAGATCCCGCATACCTCAAGATACAGTCAAAAAAATAAAGAACCAACAATTCAGTGAATCCTGGTGGGAGAGGCAGGAAGGCCAAAGACCACCCATTTGCCTTTCGAGGCTCCCCTGAACCTGAGACATGAGCATCCCCCCATCAGGAACATCAACAGAGGATTTGGGATCAAGAACTGATCACACAGGAAGAATTTCAGAGTTGGAAGGATCATTCCTCTCCTTCTGGCAGAAGCAGTGGTGGTGGCTCCAAGAGTGAGTGACTGGGACAGAAACAGTTTTGGTCCTGGCAGTGACAGGGGCTGCCAAGTGAGGTCCTGGCATAGGATTGAAAAGTGTCCTTGCTGTACAGCAGAAACTAACACAATACTGAAAGTCAACTGTACTCCAATAAAACCACAAAAAATAAAATAAAATGACCATCAGTTAAAAAAAAAGAGAGAGAGAGAGACAGAAAAATGTAGTCCTAGGATTTAGGAACTTCATTGGTTCAGAGGTGTGGCTTTCCAGCCCTCTCCATGGTTCTGTCACTTGTAATGAACTTTTTAAATGACCGTATGTGCATCAGACTATACCACAATCCACTAGTCAGAGGTGACTAATGAATGCAGCAGCTATAAATCTAGCATCTCAGAGGAGTTCCTGACATGAAACACATATACTATTAATATTTGCTGGTTAAAGGAATGCATGAAACAAAAGGATCATAGATGTCTTTGTGGACTGAAGAGCCTATATATACTTACAGAGGACAATTTTCAAACTTCACATCTACCTTACATTTAAACAGGTCTTCCCTGGTGGCTCAGATGGTAAAGAATCTACTTGCAGTGCAAGAGACCTGGGTTCAATTCCTGAATTGGGAAGATCCCCTGGAGAAGGGAATGACAACCCACTCCAGTATTCTTGCCTGAGAAATTCCCATGGGCAGAGGAGCCTGGGGGGCTACAGTCCACGGGGTCTCAAAGAGTTGGACACAACTGAGTGACTCACTTTCAACATTTAAGTGGCAAAAGTTACCAAAGTTAAACCAAAGTTTGGAAATACTGCATTTGTTGATATTGGAAATTCATTTAAGACTGTGCTCACTGCATTAATACCTGATTTCTTTTCCCACTAGGAAAAAAAAAAAAAAGGGACTTCCCTGGTGGTCCAGTGGTTAAGAATTCGCCTTGCAATGCAGGGGGTGAGGGTTCGATCCCTGGTCTGGGAACTAAGATCCCACGTGCTGCAGGGCAACTAAGCACGTGTGGGACGACTAGAGTCTGTGTGCCAAAATGAAGAGACTGCATGCTGTAATTAAGACCCGATGCGGCCAAATAAATAAATATTTTTTTAAAATCACATCCACCAAAGAATAAAAAGTTGACCCAGCAACCAGGGAGTTAGCATTATAGCAAGGGCAGTTCACCTGGATCTAAGGCTCCCAGGCTTATAGACTAAAACCCAAAGGAATCCAGAAGTTGCTCTATGAGTAAGAACGTGGGTGAGATCTGGGTCATTTATTGAACCTAGATTTTCTCTTCTGTAAAATCGCAAGAGCAACAATATGGGCTATTGTGAGGATTAAAGAATGTAAGAGCTCAAATCCACTAAGTGCTCTGTGGTGACCTAAATGGGAAGGAAATCCAAAAAGAGGGGATATATGCATACATGCAGCTGATTCACTTTCCTGTACAGTAGAAACTGACACAGCACTGTAAAGCAACTATATCCAATAAAAATTTTTTTAAAAAAGAATATAAGATTCAATTTCTGGTCAGTGCTAAATGGTCCCCCAGTGTTTTCATATTTCCTTCCTCCCTCCAGTCTTCCTTCCCTTGCCCCTCACTCTTCATCTCAAAAAGCGATGTATTTATTAAATCACATGGCTAACATGGCAATGTTTAAGAAGCCAGTGATACTGACAGTTTCTTCATGCTGTTCTCAGCCTGAATTACACTGCACCCAAAATACAGATTCTTTGGCAGGAACGTTATAACATGGATAAAGGCACAGATGATATGAAAATTAACTTTCGGAAATCGTAAAATGTGTATAGGCTTTTTTTTTTCAGATTTATTCCCGATGCTGAACTTGGCGATGCCCACATGGATGGCTTGAAGCTTCAAAAAAATCTATCTTTGCACAAGGCATGTTAATGTTGCCAATATAACAAAATGTGCCACTCACTCTGACAATACTGCCCAGGGTTTGATTCAATTCTGTTATTTCCTAGATTTGGGCTTCCCAGGCGGCTAGTTGGTAAAGAATCTACCTGCCAATACTGGACATGTAGGAGTCGTGGGTTTGACCCCCCTGGGTTGGGCAGATCCCTTGGAGGAGGAAATGGCTACCCACTCCAGTATTCTTGCCTGGGAAATCCCATTGATAGAGGAGCCTGGCGGGCTATAGTCCATGAGGTCACAAAGAGTCAGATGCAACTTAGCGACTGAACCCATATGCACCATTAGAACAGTTGACAAGTATTTTCAAGAAAATTAGTTACTGCAGAAATCTAATGTTTGGGTTAGAGGCTGTGATTTTCAGGATATAAATAGACACTTAAGAAATCCCAGACATTTGATTTTAAAAAGAGCCCTGAAAAGTGATTTGTTTTAAATTAGCATCTCAACTCTAATTTATGAATGATGTAATATAGGTGAATTATTTAAGACCTCTGAGCCCTGATTCCTTCATCTATAAAATTACCTAATATAGGAGTCTATTAAGTAACAGCAACCACAATGCTCAGCAAAAAGAAAATCCTCACCGGATGCAGTTTTTCTCAGCAGGCAGTGAAGACAATGTGTTAGAAACACTGACTTTAAAAATTCTCACGAAATCTTGCCATTTGCAACAACATGGATGGATTTGGAGGGCATTATGCTCAGTGAAGTAAGTCAGAGAAAGACAAATTCTGTGTGATATCACTTATATGGGAATCTAAATAATACAACAAACTAGTGAATATAACAAAAAAACAGACTGGAAGATACAGACAACACACTAGCAGTTACTGGCATAGATGGGAGGGGCAGTATAGGGGTAGGGGAGTAAGAGGTACGGACTGTTAGGTATAAAATAAGTTATAAGGATATATTGTACAATATGGGGAATAGATTCTGGGTTTAATTAGAAGGCTAAATAATCAGCTTGGCCCATTCAGCTTAAAGAGATTTCCATAAGCTCTGTTCTTTCTCTTAAGTGTTTCTTATTTTCTTTCCTCTTCTCTCTCCAAAATGAAACTTCTCAAAAATCTGTTGCCACTCTATACAATTTCCCTAGAGTTCAATCCTCCCTAAGTCTTTTTTTTTTTTAAGGCTTAAAATGTATTTTAATAAGTTCATGTTGCATTATTCATTTCTCAGAAAAACTTCAAAGGTATTAGGGACAAATGAAACATGGTACACCAATAAAAAATGCACAGCATAACTACCTAAGATAGGCAAAGCTAAGAGCTATCGTCTGACACTCAGCATACAGCAACCCTGTTCTCAAGATTGTACTAGGCCTATCAAGAAAGCTGTGAATGGCAACATCACAGACACAAAAGGGCCATTTCTGGGTTGTCCTTACCCAAGAAAAAGATGTAGGCAAGTTTAACACAAGATTTTTTTAAAGATACACTAAATGAAAATCTCTAAGAGAAAATGTCTTCCTTGGGACATGAAAGGGTAATATATGGGACATAACAGAACCGTATGTATGTTGTCTGTGACCTCTGTGGACATGTGCCTGAATTCCCACCTGGGAGTGATTGGAACAGTGGGGCCAAGGTCACTGGGGGATGTTTGGTTTTTGTGGTATATGTGGCAGGATCTCTGGGGTGAGACAGTGCACTAAGTCGTGTCCGACTCTTGCGACCCCATGGACTGTAGCCTGCCAGGCTCCTCTGTCTATGGGATTCTCCAGGCAAGAATACTGGAGTGGGTTGCCATTTCCTTCTCCTCAATCCTCCCTAATTCTTAAGTTATCTCGAAATATTTGCTACTCCACTTCAGGTAAATTCAATAAAACTGGCCTAAAACTAGCTCTGTGTGTGTGTATTGAAAAAACAAAATTCACTTGGAAGAAATGGGCTTCCGTGGTGGCTCAGTGATAAAGAATCTGCTTACAATGCAGGAGACACAGGTTCAATCCCTGGGTCGGAAAGATCCACTGGAAAAGGAAATGGCAACCCACTCCAGTATTTTTGCCTGGCAAATTCCATGGGTAGAGGAGCCCGGTGGGGTCGCAAAGAGTTGGACGTGACTTAGCAACTAAACAACAACAAATTCAATAAAACTAGCCTGAAACTAGCTCTGTGTATATGTGTTGAACACAAAATTCAGTGATTTTCACTATTTTTAGCACGCATGTGGTGACAAGCACTGTCAGTTTTGGGATGCTGTAGAAAACAAACCAGATACAGCACTTAACTGAGAGAGCCTCAGGACCTGTGAGGCATGGAAACAGACTGTCATAGTTCAGGGTGAACTGTGCTGCAATGGGGGTAAATGCCAAATGTGAGGGGGCCATCCTGGCAGATGAAACCATATTCACAAGGGCCAAGAGTTAGAAGAGCATGAAGATCTGGTCAGTCTGACCTGTGTTGGGGAGGGAGCCACTGGAGAGTTGAGGCTGAGACAGGCAGAGCCTGATGGGAAGGGCCTGGCAGCAAGCTCAGCTGCTCAGTTGCTCAGTCTATTTGAGACCCCATGGGCTGTAGCCCACCAGGCTCCTCTGTCCAGGGAATTTTCCAGGCAAGAATACTGGAGTGGGTTGCCATGTCCTACTCTAGATCTTCCCAACCCAGGGATCAAACTCACATTTCCTACATTGGGAGGCAGATTCTTTACCACTAAGCCAGCCAGGAATCCCGCCAGCAAACTTAACGACACTTTACCCTTAAGATAACAGGGAACCATTTGACACCGTGATCTGATCAGAGTTGTACTTGAGAACAATTAACTCTGGCTGTCAAGGAGACCAGTCAGGAAGCTCCCACAGTGGCCCAACAAAGGGGTTTGGGAGGTGGCCTGAATTAAGGGAGGGGAAGGTGGGGAGAAGTAGGTGGAGCTATTTTGAAGGTGGAATTAATAGCCCGTGGTGACAGACTGGAGAAGTGGAGAAGGAAAATAACTGAAGAACTTCGGATTTGGGCAACTGATAGGATACTTGTGTTAATTCACAGACAACATAAGAAGATGTGGAAGGGAAGATGAAGAAGATGAGTTCAGGACATAAGAAATTTAAAATGCCAGTGGTAGGACTTCCCTGGTGGTCCAGTGGTTAAGAATTCACCTTGCAATTCAGGGGCACAGGTTCAATCCCTGGTCCAGGAACTAAGAGCCCACAGGCTGCAGGGCAATTAAGCCTGTGTGCAACAACTACTGAACCCACATGCCCTAAAGCCCATGCTCTGCAGGAAGAGAAGCCACTGCAATGAGAAGCCCAAGCACCACAATGAAGAGAAACCCCTGCTCATCGAATGCAAGTAGAGAAAGCCCAAGTGCAGCAACGAAGACCTGGTGCAGCCAAAAATTTTTAAAAAGAAGTTAACAATCTTAAAATAAAATATCAATGGTAGCTGGATATGTGGATCTGGAGTCCAGTAGAGATCTGCCATGATTACAGCTGTGGACATCCTTCCCATGTACCTGTGAATCAGTGAGTCAAAATCTTAGCTGTGCATAAGAATCATTTTTGGAGATCTTTGTTTTTTTTGAAAAGCCTGTTAATTCATTGAGGTTGAAGAAGTAAAGACATTTTTGTTTGTTGAGCATTTCAAGAAATGATACGAGCTGCCTGTGGGCTGCGGCGGGCGGGGAGGGGGGCAGCAGCGGGTATGTGTGTGTGTATCTTTTACTAAGTGGTAAGCAAACGATTTGTGATGTGACTTATAGCTCTTCTTCCCTCACTCCAAGCTTCCAGCCTCATTTCACTCAGGCAAACTTCAAATTTGCATTTCCAAGTCAAAGACTTGAACAGCAGCTTAACTATCCATTAACACTCAAAACTCTTGGAAACAGCTCAAACGCTCTTTCTGGTTATAGGATTTAGCATGGTCCACTGACTTCTGATTGAGTGCTTTCTGTCTTTTCAGCTGGAGAAATGAGGCCTTTTTCTTTGAACTTATAAACTGATGAATTTCATGACCTTTATATTTGTGTTTCTAATTAAGAAATAATAACAAATGAAGTAGATGACATGGTAATCTTTACAAATTCTCCACTCCAAAGTTTTCACTGTTTTATAATTAATCTAGAAAAGTGGCTGTGACTTTGAACTTGATACCCCCCACAGAGCAGAGCTATTAATAAACAATCCCAGGCTAAAACACACAAAAATTTAAATATCAGGAATGGGGTTTACTAATTCACTAATGATTAAATCATTTATTTGGAATCCTTGCTTTTCTGCAACCAGAATATATAGCTTTTCCTCTGCATTCTGGTTCATTACCTTGTCCATTTACCAAGAGACGTAGGGAGACTCAGAAAAACATCCTTTCTTGTTTCACCAACAAATATATAGAGGAATACTTCTAAGATGTCCGTAACGCCTATACATCATTCTGCTATTCTCAATTCTGCTTTTTAGACCGAACTGTAATTTATTGACAGCAATTACATAATTAAAAGGTCCCAAGACATCATTTAGTCCAATCTGAGACAGCTGAAAACGCAAAAGCATCATCCAGGCTGAAAGGTAGCAGAACCTGGTCTGGTCTTCCAGCTGACTCAACGTCAAGGAATGCTTGGGGAAGATGCCAGGAGCAATTAAAAGGCTCCAGGAGTCTCCTGCTCTTAGTTCCAGCTGCTTTCAGATCAGGAGATACTGATGAAAAACAGTTCCATCTTCCTTCAGCATCTACCACCATCCACACCTTTAAAGACCTAGCCTTCATGGAGAAAAATAGAGCCCATCATGTGTGAATTTCCTCCGTTCTGTGTTGCTCACAGATCTCTCTTCACCTTTTCTCACCTATCTCGTCATTTCCTACTGTGAATATTTCGGTTCAGTGAATTTTGAATGGTTCCAACAGTTCCTCTTCCTCTTTCCAAGGTTAATCTCCTGAGTCCTAAATATATTCTTGTCTTGGATAAGGTCCTGTTTGTGCATGCTTAGTCATTCAGTCATGTCCGACTCTTTGTGACCCCATGAATTGTAGCCTGCCAGGCTCCTCTGTCCACAGGATTCTCCAGGTCATGATCCCAGAGGACCATTATTTATCTGCTCCCTTGCATCTTTAGTATTTCCTTTTGTGCTTTCTCCTAATCCTACATTCACCCCTCCCACCTTCTATACCCCAACCTAAGCAAACAATCCAATCAGCTGGTCTCCTCTTGGAAATCTTCCCCTTCATCTCCAAACTGACTGAGAAGAGTCAACACTTTCTTAGTTGCTATTCATTCTTTGACCCAATTCAATTTAACCTGGGACCTCTCTTTTGCTCTGACAGAAAATGCTCTTGCAAAGATTAGCAGTGATTTAATTGCCAAGTTCAAGCTTCTTTTCAATTCACCCTCTTAAATTGGACAGTGTTGGTCACCATCTCTTTTCAGGGAAGGGTGGTTCTCCCACCACACTATTTTCCATCACTCACCTTTTTGAGCTTCTCTTCTGCTCAGACGCTGCACTTTACTATTTTCCTGACTTCTCTCATCTGTCCTCATGTCCAAATCTTCAAATATGATACCACACACACACACGTGTGTCTCAGTGTGCCTGTTTCATTTCCACTCCACACCTGACTCCTGAGTGGTAGTTCTATACAACGTGTCAGGCACTTCACTGGTGGGTGGTCCAGTGGTCAGGATGCCACACTTCCACTGCAGGGGGCACGGGTTCAACTCATGAGAGAAGAACTAGGATCCCACATGGTGCTTTGTCAAGGCCAAAAAAGGAAAAAATTAAAAAACAGTGTCTACTGGGTAAGCTCAAATCAGGTAAAATGTATTCAAAATTGAAATCATCTCTCTCTCCCCTTACCACTCCATTCTTCTTCCCACCCTTTCTCAGTTAATGGCATCAATAAACATTCAGGCCAAAAAAAAAAAAAAAAAGATCACACATGCCTTCTTCCTCTCTCGACCATCTCCTTATCATTGACTTGGGTTTGTCTCTCAAACCTATCCTAGCCCACCTTCCCCCGCCTAGAGTTACAGCTGAGGGCACGGCATTATTCCTTCCTTAGAGTTCACAGGTCTCCTGGCCTTTGGTACTCATCACCTTTCATAACCATCTAAAGGTTGTCTTCAAACATTTTCCTGCTTTAAATAACCCCCTGAAAGATATCTTTCTATTCAAATAAGTTCAACCCCTCAGAGGGCATGTAAACTTCGGTTTTGGTCCACCGCTTCACAACACTTTCAGTGTCCTCTCTACCTACCGTGTTTTCCAGCCACAATGAACTTGGTTATGTCCGGAATGTCTTTTCACGTGTCAGTTACAGGCATGTGCGTAATCTCTTTTGTATTTGGTGAACACTTACTCATCCTTCAGTAGATTCCCTCCTCTGTGAGCAATGCCTTGATGCTTTCTGGCAGAACAAATGCTCTAAACCAGTAGTCCCCAACCTTTTTGGCACCAGGGATTGGCTTCGTGAAAGATGGTTT
The DNA here is from genome assembly GCF_003369695.1 of Bos indicus x Bos taurus. Taxonomy (NCBI): domain Eukaryota; kingdom Metazoa; phylum Chordata; class Mammalia; order Artiodactyla; family Bovidae; genus Bos; species Bos indicus x Bos taurus. Next base: position 73,619,884 of record NC_040083.1, on the reverse strand, counting down.
TTCCGAGGGCCAGGGGTGGGAGAGGGGATGGTTTCAGGATGGTTCAAGTGCATTACAGTCATTGTGCACTTTCTCTTATTAAGACATCAGCTCCACCTCAGATCAGCATCAGGCATGAGACCCCGGAGGCTGGGGAGCCCTGCTCTAAACACAGAACCCCGTGGTACCTCATACATGATAAATGATCACGTCGTGTGATGGCTGTCTCCCCAACCCCAGAGTAGCAGTCCCAGGAGGGCAGGGACGTCATCCACTCCTGTGAGCCAGACACACTGCAGGTCCTCTAGAATCTGAGCAACTCAATGGAAAATGTGTATGTCGACGGGTATTCCCCTCAGCTCCCAGGCAACACACGGGACATAAAATCATATACTGACAGAAAGGGTTTTGTGATAGCTTTAATAGCACAAAATGTTTGTTGCTACAAGTTATACATGGATTGTAAACTGTATATCATGATACAAAGTGCTAACTAAATAGATGAGGAATGCATAATCACTTTGGCTCAGTTAAGTCCGATAATTTCAACAACTGGTTCACTTGAAGATTCATCTGACTGGCTAAATCTTCAGTTTTCATTGTTTAGAATAGTCAATGTTTTTACTGCAATCAGAATAACTTGCTGCACTTGTCAATGTGCAAGTTTGTGCAGTTTTGCTCTTGATTATATTTACAAATATCTTACGCCAGTTTTCATCAAACGTAGGAAAAGGAAGCCTGCCTTTTTGTCCCCAAATTGTGAACAGGCATAAAGCTTTTTAAACGTTGATCTTAAAACATGTCAACTGTTCATTGTCCAATTCTCCTTTCCAATCACACAATCTGGCTCCAGTCAAAACAAATCTGGTGAGGAGCATAAACATTTATCCCACACGTTAAGGTTATTGATAAATACTGCATGATTTCATCTTATGATTAAGTTCTACTCTGATCATGTATTCATGTTCTAAGTAATAGTCCAAAATTTCACAGCTATTTGAAGAAAAGGGGCAGAACTACATTTATTTTCAATGTTGGAAAACAAACAAACAAAAAAACCCCACAAATGTACTCAATCACACTCCTGATAGGATTACTACTGAATTTCAAAACAGAGTCCTGTGTTGTCTGTATAAACTTGCTTTTCTCTAATTTTACCTTTCCCTCCCATGATACTCAATGTAATACAAACTGTGTTATCAGAACAGTTTAGCTCTTTAGTTCACTTAAGTTTACCGGCCTTTCCAATTTTATTCAAGGCTTTTCGAAGTCCAATGAGCCAGCAGATGTACTTTCTTCCCAAAGAAAAATGAAGACTTGAAATAAATAGGTTATAGAAGGCAAATCAGGTGTTATTAGATTTGTGAATAAGACACAGAAACAAGGCATAGTAAAAAGATGGCCAAAATTGTTGAGACAACAAAAACTAGAAAGAAAAAGTCAAAGAATTCAGAAGACTACCTGGATATACCATCTTCCTTAAAGATATCCAGATGTATTCTTGAATAAAGAGGTCAGAAACTAATTTTTTTTGTTTAAGCTATACGTTATTTTCCACTATAACACATCAACTTTACAAAACTTGATGTGAGAGAGAAGACAGATAGTTTCTGCAAACTAGCAAACCTGGTGGTTCAGAGTGCTTTTATTCAAGTTGACCTGGTTTTCCCTATGGTTCTCTAAATATTCAATGTCTATACCATAAACAGTAATTATTTATATATGACACATATAACAGCATCCCTTCAGAGTCATGCTGTGTGTTCAGAGAGCCAATCAACCTCCTTGAGATAAATGGTAACTGATGCTTTCTAACAATTTGGTCCTAAAGCTTCACATTCGAGAAACGAACACAAAAGTGTATCATGAGAGGAAGTTGTTGAATGTTCTGGGACTTGCGGAGTGGAACTAGAAAGATGGCTACGGGAGGAGGAAGTGGCCAGCGCCTGTGGAATCACAGGAATCGTCTCAGGCAGGTTGTATGGCAAACATGAGAAAGGGAGTGAGCAGAAGAAAACCGATGGCTTCTCTTCAAAACTCTGTCAACTGTTCCCACAACCCAGGTCTGGTTTTCCAAGTTTCCCAAGAGCTTGAAATAACTCTGAGACAACTGTCTTCAGAGCTGAAAGGCTTCAGAGTGTAAGTGATGCTTCCTAAAACAAGAAGCCTGTATTTATACCACAAATTGGAACTCATTCCAAAGCCTCTTAGGAAAAAATAAAAAAGGAAAGAAAATTCAAAGTCGTGAAAAATTCACATGCAGCTAATAAACATAAAAATAACACACACACACACACACACAAACCCCCAAAGCAATTTCATAGATTTCTAGGCCTGAGACATTCCTTATCTACACTATTGAAAAGACAGCATTATAACCTACTGGTATTAAAATCTCCTAATGTATTCTAGTTCTTGTACTTTATACCTATCATTTACGTAGCCTGCCTCCGACAAATTACAAAGGCGCCATTAAGAGGCTTAGACAAAGAGTGGCTCCAAAGCTGGTTTAAAATAACTTTTTATTGCCCAGGATATTTTTTTCCTTGTGTCATATTTTGTCTGTTTTATTTGTTTTTCTTTTCTTTTTTCATAACTATAAATTCAAGCTTAGGGAAGCTTGCCTTTGTCTTGAAAAACAAAACAACAAAGCTTTCATATCATTTGCAACCTGGTCCCATTAGAAGAGACAGGTGGGTTATCTTGTAAGAGTAAGATTTATACCACGAATGGTGCAGGTCTAGGTCTGGTGGTACTGAGAGAAGACAATGGCATTCTTGACAAAATTACAATCTGCTGGTGGCGTTTGCGGAAAAGAAGCCCTTGCAAATTTCTAAACGACAGTAAACTCTTATTAGGAAATTCTAAAGTGTTTTACAGGCCAAAAAGGGAATGAGGTTATTAGTAAAATGCCTCAACAGAGTTGGAATAAAATACTGGATTTGAGAGTTACTGGAACTTGGATACGTAAAAAGAGGGTGGAGGTTGGGTCATGCTTACAATGGTCTCAAGTTCAAATAAACTACTGTGACAAGACACCACTTCACAAGTCACACGCTGGCCCAGGGACTCTTCTCCTCCCTTAGTAGGTGCTGGCAGAAGGCGTGCTCAGTCGTTTTCCAATGTAGATGCTGAAAGGGAAACAGAGTGTGTTGTGTTTCATCTGTTTCAAGAGCTCTATACCAACTTGTCCACAGACTGCTGTACAAAGGAACGTCTTCAGCCGTTTGCAAAAAAGGGCTTTCTAAAGGTCTACATGCACGGTTCCAACACCCTGAAATCATCACTGACTTACCTGAAGCTAATCACCAACCAGCTAAACTGGTTTTATGTGATTATGTTTACTCGTGGGGCAGGACTGGACAGCAAAGGGCAGTGATTAGACACAGTCAAGCCAGAGAAAACAGATGCTTCTGAAGAGACAAGCAGAGCCAACCTCCTTTGAGGTGGTCTGCTGTGGTGGACAAAAAATTCTACCGATATTTAAGCTAAGAAATACAGCAATATACCTAACTACAAAGCTGCCTGTGCTATAAATGTTCTAACAGTTTAATTCTTTTTTAAAAAATTGTTTCATGATTCTTTTCTTCTCTTTAAATTTATTTACTTCTAATTTCGTGTTAACTGCTTTACAATATTGTGTTGGTTTCTGTCATACATCAACATGAATCAGCCATTGGTATACACATGTTCCCTGCTTCTTGAACCTCCCCTTCCCACTCCATCTAGGCTGTCACAGAGCACCAGGTTTGAGCTCCCTGCATCATACAGCAAACTCCCACTGGCTACTGATTTTACATATGGTAATGTAGGTTTCCATGCTACTCTCTTCATTCATCTCACCCCTCTCCTTCCCCGGCAGTGTACCAGTTTAATTCTTAAGGGCCTTATATCACTTTCCCATGCCCAGCAAGGGTTTTACCCTTATAGAACAGAAGCAGAAGGGAAGTTAAGTTAAGGAAAAATACAGAACCAGCCCACACCCCAATGTAATGAAACTAATTTTTTCTACGTTTATTTTAACTGCGCTGGGTCTCAGTTGCAGCTCCTGGGATCTTCCCTGCAGCGTGCTGACTTATTAGCTGTGGCGTGCGTGTGGGTTATCTGCTTTCCCAACTGGGGACCAAACCTGGACCCCTGCACTGGAAACTTAGAGTTCTACACACTGGCCCCAGGAAGTCCCCCAATAATACTTTCCAAAATCCTTTTTTCCTCCATCTGATTGTATCAGTAGTTACACCAGCAAAAGAAACAGTCCAAAGATTCACAAAAGGAAGATAATTCAAGGTGCAAAAGCCAGCCAGCTTCCCGAGGGCAAATGAACTCCTGTGCAGTCAACCCTGTGGCGGGGAGTCTGAGCTCTGAGCCTGCCCCACGCCAGCCACACAACTTTCACACACTCCCTGTGTTGCTGTGCGCTGAGGCTGTCCTCACCCTCACGGAAGCAGGCACCCAGAAAGACACAAGAGGTGTGTGAGACAGTCAGGTGTGTTTGCAAGTTCACGACTGCGAACATCTCTCCCACAGGCTGAGCTCCTTATAGGGAAGTTAAAAGACGCTGTATCTTCTGTGCATTCTACCCAGAAAATGACCCACTGGGCATGCTCAAAGAGAAGGCCGGATATATCCTGAATATAAGTAACAGCAAGTGCCTAACTCCTAAAATACAGGGTTGGCCAGAAAGTTTGTTTGGGTTTTGTCCACAAGGTGTTATGTTAAGAATGAACTTTCTGGCCAACCAGTATTTAAAAAATATATTTCCTCAATTGTTCAAATTAAAAAAAAAAACACAAGGAATTTAAAAGACATGCCAGAAAAATGAATGAATTACAGGTAAATGTGGGGTCAATTTTAGAAGAATTAAAAAAAAAAGACTATAAGGAGAGAAGAATCGTACTAATAGTATCAACCAATTTTTCAGTTTCACTCAAGGACTATTCAATAGAAGTGTGCTTTCCCACAAGAAATATTCACACCAACCCCAGCTTTACACACTAAAGGTTCATCTACTTTCAAACTCAGCTGATCCTGAGTAATTTATAGACAACAGCAACAAAACCCAAAAAGAAAAATCAAACACAGAAGAGTTCACTTAAAAAAATGATCATTTCAGGGATTAAATCATAGAAACAACTTGTTTTCAAATGAGGAAAAAACTCTACCATTACAAATCCTTGTTGGGACAGGTGTACCCCACTTTTTCAAAGTTTGATTTACGTCACTTCACTACGTAAGTTAGACCTACATTAGTACGTGTTTTTGTTCACTGAAAGAAATCTGAAGAGGAGTTTCACTTGTATCAAAAAAAAAAGGCAAAAAGTGAAAATACCACTTAGGACTGGTTTTGCAGAGAGCTGTTAGAGAGACAGGGCGCCCCAAGCAGTGAGAACTGCCCTGCCAAGCTCCTTCCTAGGGACCACACAGCATCTCAGCACCCAGCCTCCAGAGACGTGAACCGAGTCTGTGAGCATCTGTGCTTTATCTTGCACCCACTAGCAAGACGTGTCCTCAGGTGACTGCTGCTTCACCTTGTGCCATTTTAGCTTACGGAAGCTTTCCTAGAAATGCTGTTCTTTCAGAGTGGGGGAACGTGTTATCAATAGTGTATCGTTATCGACTCATTCTTCTAAGCTCACTCCACTTGTGCTAACACATGAAAAGGAAAACTACACAAACTGCTTTCACATGTATTCCTTACATCCTGAAAACCAAATCTGTGCAGAAAATGAGTGGAAAAAACTTCAGCCATTGACCAGTACTTACCCTAGCCCCAAAGCCAAAACATGGGAGAGGAAGAGAGATGGAATGAACACCTTGAGAAACTCTGCGGAGAAGATCCCCCCTTTCTTCATGGCTCCACTTTTCCTCATGCTTAAGGAAACGGAACGCTTAGGGTGCCTGAAGTGGAACTCCCTGGGGGAAGAAACGCAGAGGAGGGTGTCAGACACACGTCAGACAGTGTCTGGGGCACTGGCGGGCCCACGCTGCTGCACCGTGTCCACTGCAAAGGGACATGCACCGACTTACTTGGGTGGAATGTTTTCAGGTCTACTGGACCAGTCGGACACCCAGTCTACGCTTTTCTTCAGAGCATCCACTTCTTTCTCTCCTTCTGCAACTTCTTCTTCTGACTGTAGAGGAGAATGCACACTTTAAAAAAGGAGAAAAGGAAGATAGAGCCTTCCTACTACAGAAGACAAATATGGACAGAAAATATACAAGAATCATAAACTTGGGCATCAGTAATTTTTATGTAAGAAACATGCCATGTTTCTAAAAAAGCTGATAAAATAATCTAAGATCAGAGTATTTAATATCTTTAAAAAAAAAAAACCTTGAGTGAGTTTTACTGTGGTTATATAAACATAAAATGAACCTGAAACTTGAATTATATCTCAATTTAAGAATATGAATCTGGATGCTTGGGGCTGGTACACTGGGACGACCCAGAGGGATGGTGTGGGGAGGGAGGAGGGAGGAGGGTTCAGGATGGGGAACACATGTATGCCTGTGGCGGATTCATTTTGATATTTGGCAAAACTAATACAATTATGTAAAGTTTAAAAATAAAAAAAAAAAAAAAGAATATGAATCTGAAAAAAGTGTACATTAGAACATGTTAACTGAAGTGTGGAAAGCACTGATAATTGTTGAATCCGAGTGGTACGTGTATGGATGGCCATCATAATAGGGTCTATTTACTTTTGTATGCATTCAAAAGTTTTCATAATTAAAAACTAAAGGGAACATATCAAAAAGTATATGCTAACAAATAGAAAAAAAAAAACTGGGAGAGGTGTTGCAGAAACAATTTAAATAATTATTAACAAATAGTTTAAAATAAATAGTATTTATTAAGCATTTATCAAGAGACAAGTATCGATCTAAGCACTTTCCATGTACTAAGCACTTTTCCCTATTAAAAAAAGGAACTATTACTATTCCATTTTACAGATGAGGAAACTGAGACATAAATAACTACCTAAGACTGTATGAGTAGTAAGTAGCAGGGCCGTATTCAAACCCAGGCAAACTGTCTCTATAGCCCCCACTCTTAGGGATTAAGTTCTTTTTTATTCCCTGGAAGGAGATTATAGTTTTTAGACAAATTGCTATCCAAATATTTCCCAAACTTTATTCAAAACCGGTGCACTACAGGTAAAGAATCTGCCTGCCAATGAGAGGGCACAGGAGACACTGGTTCAATCCCTAGGTCGGGAAGATCCCCCGGAGAAGGAAATGACAACCTACTCCAGTATCCTGGCCTAGAAAACTCCATGGACAGAGGAGCCTGGCAGGCCACAGTCTATGGGGTCACAAAGAGCTGGACATGACTGAACAACAAACTACATAAGCCAAAAGTTTTAAAAAGTAATTTAATACTGAGTAAGAATTTGACATCTTTCATATCAAATCTCTTTCTTGCTAATGAGAACCTAAACTTTTGGCCTGAGAACACAACATTTCCAATACCTTCTCTTTCAACAGAATCCACAGGGATGAACAATTTCTGAAAAATGACACAGATTTATTTATTCAGTTTTCAGGAATATGACCCAAAACCAAAGGGTCTCAAATGACCTGAAACCAAAGGATCTCGAAGCTAAGAATTATTTTGATGTCCTTTTGTTTGGACAGTTAACTTTTTGACCCAAACTTTCATTCTTTTCAGTAGGTAGTTATGAAAATTCTCTATGAAACAGCTGCCCCAGGAAGGTAACTTCAGAGAATCTCTAGGTATAGATGGCCCCTTTTGCCGTCAAACTGAAATTAAATCCCTGTGGATTTCTGCTGCTCTGGTACTGTCATTCTTAGTTCTGCTGGGCTTGACAAATTCCCCTGAATGACACAATGCAGCCTTTAGGATTAAGCTTGTTCCCACTGGGTTTTGAGATTACTGGGAACCATGAGTTGGCTCTCTGGAGTAAATCTGAAAACACTAAATCAAAACTGATCAACTGCTACAATTTACTTAGAGATCAGCCTGTCACAATGTCTCATTCAACATACTGTGGGTCACTTGAGTTTCTACCCTTGGTCTCAATCACCTCTTTTAAAACCACTCAAAGATTTAGATTTACATTTGTGAATAAGGTAATATTTCATCCTTTCCAAAAGAATGAAAATATAATAAGATTTTATGCTAATTTTTAGAGATGATGATCTTCAGACTATGATTTAGGGGAAAAAAAACAAAACCCTGATCAGTTTAGAATGCTGACCTTAAGAATAAGGGCTGTAACCTTTCCTCATTCACTACCTTTTGCTTACTTTTATTAACCGTAAATTTACCAGTTTTAGGCTTTAAATTGCCTTCTGATTTTTAGAATTTTAGAATACTGTAAAAATGTGCTTCATCTAATGAAGTGAGAGTCATGCCTTTATCCAAATCAATACCCCTCGTCCCACATCCACGTCTATTATAATAGAAGATTCTGATCATTTCAGGGTGTCATCATGTGGAAGTCCCTTACTTTCTAATTGCTTACATTTTCCTTCTCTGGCCCACCCCAAGCTCTCTGAGGTCTCTGAACATGGATATTAAATTCCATACCACGGTACAGATAAACCACAGTTTTACAGGAGAGAAAAGGAAGGCATTTTCAGTTTGTATCATCTTCCAACCCACGCTGGCCTTTTTGGTCCCAGAAACACATTGAGAATTGCCTCTGAGAGACAATCTGTGGTCCATTTTCTGCTACAAACATGAGATTCAAGAGGACCATCATCCTAAAAGTTCAGTTTGAACAATCTTTCTCCTAAACGCATTACATCTTAGGCTTCCCTGTACCATGAACAACTCACCTGACGTCTCAGTTCATTCTCACGACCTTGTGAGTGCTCCTGAAATCAATCCCATTCATCAGCTTACTTTAGTACAACAGGGGGCACAGGACCAGACAGCCGGGGTTTCAGCCCTATCACTTACTTCCTTGGGGACTTTAGCTAAGTAACTTAATTAAGACAAAGCTTCGTGTTTCCAGTTTATTCATGGGGATACTGTCATCTCTTTCACTGAACTGAAAATAATGTGGGAAAAACTTTTAAAAATATTCTAATAAATGAGTGTGGAGATTTCTTAAAAAACTGGAAATAGAACTGCCATACGACCCAGCAATCCCACTGCTGGGCATACACATCTAGGAAACCAGGATTGAAAGAGACGTGTACCCCAATGATCATCGCAGCACTGTTTACAATAGCCAGGACATGGAAGCAACCTAGATGTCCATCAGCAGATGAATGGATAAGAAAGCTGTGGTACATATACACAATGGAATCTTACTCAGCTATTAAAAAGAGTGCATTTGAATCAGTTCTAATGAGGTGGATGAAACTGGAGCCTATTATACAGAGTGAAGTAAGTCAGAGAGAAAAACACCAATACTGTATATTAACACATATATATGGAATTTAGAAAGATGGTAATGATGACCCTATATGTGAGATAGCAAAAGAGACACAGATGTAAAGAACAGACTGTTGGGACTCTGTGGGAGAAGGCGAGGGTAGGATGATTTGAGAGACTAGCATTGAAACATGTATATTATCATATGTGAAATAGATTGCCAGTCCAGGTTCGATGCATGAGGCAGGGTGCTCAGGGCTGGTGCACTGGGATGACCCTGAGGGATGGGATGTGGAGGGAGGTGGGAGGGAGGGTCAGGATGGGGAGCACATGTACACCCATGGCTGATTCATGTGACTGTATGGCAAAAACCACCACAATATCGTAAAGCAATTAGCCTACAATTAAAATTTTTAAAAAAATTCTAATAAATGAGCGCCTTTCCTTTGTCTTCCTAAAAAGGCTAAAAAAGTCATGTATTCTTCATGTGGACGATATAAAAATATTCAATAAAAGCCAGTAATAGGCCTTTGTTAACTGTTTTTAACTGTTTCCTAACCCTAAGCTTCCTTCCCATTTATGAAAAAATTCATCCTTTTAAACCCTAAAGTAATTAAATGATCACTTCTTCAATTAAAAACAAGCAATATAAAAAGCTTTTTGAAAGTGTAAGTAAATTACACCTATTGATTTCTCCCTTACTAAGAGTCCTACTTTGAAGGATATAATGTTTTTCTACAGGAGTTAGACTGCTTTTCAAAAAACATAACCTGGCTTAAATAGACTGATCTGATTGTTAGCATCACTTACGCAGTGCTTGATGATAACAGAGTTCTTTTAGGTACTTGTTTCTGAATAGGGATCTCAACAGTGATCCCATCACAATTTGACAAGAGACCAAACTCTTTTCTCTCCTGAATTTCACAAATTCCTTTGGAATTCTAGGATGGATGCAGTCGGCTCTAGAATTCCACTTAAAATACAATTCTCAGGTGAGCCTAATTGTACACCTGCCACCCCATGAGCCAGGACTGTTCTTATCTGTGGTTGTTAGTTATCAGGTAGATTATTAGGGGGAAAAGGTGTATGTGGAGGGGGAGGGAGGTCTAAGGTCAAATAAGTTCGGGAAGCAGTCAGCTCTCAGTATCGGTGGGTCACACATCCTCGAGTATGGAAGCTGACTGCACTACCAGTTTACAGAAGGGACTTGATCATCCGTAGACTGTAGTATTGGGGGTAGGTGGTGGTGGTCCTGGGACCAGTCCCCTGAGAATACCGAGGAATGCCTGCACTTGGTGGAAATCAACAGACTTCTTTACTGCAGGAATTTACAAAGCCTTTAATGTGTTTCTCATGCCCTGGTGCCACTGGAGAGGGAAAGTGAGTGAACCTGGGGACTGCAGTGTATTTCCCAGATATCTGACTTCAGAACTACTTTATGGAACCTCCCATCGAGCAAATGTTCCTTAAAATGTTTTTAGGGAAATACTAACTCTGGACTTTCGACTTGTCTGTAGAAAAGGCTATATGGATGGAGACAGCTAATTCAGGAAAAGACTGAAGCAAACAATTAATTCACTTCTCCATCCTGGGATTCCTTAGTACACTTTTTCCACCCCCACCCCACCCCCGGCATGGAAGCGTCATATAGTTTCCTCCTTGTTAGCTACAGCTAACTGCACACAACAAAACCGATGGACAGAGGCGAGCAACTCCACAATCACAGGCAGCCAGCTCCCTACATGAGTGCCTTGCTGCTACAAGCTTCTCTACAACATAAAGCTCACTGTAAAATCGTTAGTAGTCAGTCCCATAGATTTTCTAGGTTTCAGAAAACAGCACAAATGAAGCACAGTCAACAAAAGGAGAAAGTGTGCAGCTTCTCAAACAGAAAGAACGCTGAGTGGATCCCAGGTAACATGCAAAATATTTCCAGTGCAAAGGGAGTCAGAACACTGCAGAGTGAGAACCCCACAAAACAGTTTTTGTTAGCATTCACTGAAACATTCATTCAACATACATTCTTCAAGTACCTTAACGTGGGAGAAAAAAAACAATGCTTCCTGTTCTCAAGAATTTGCACTCTGACACTGGGAGGTGATCTGACACTGGGAGGTGATCTGACATGTCAATAAAGTCAAGGGCTGGTTATGAACATTCTACTTCATTAACATCCATTACTTATTTATCACAAGGTTTATAATAAAAATCTTTGTAAGCTTTCAATACTACATCCACCTATATTTCCAACAGTGTCAACTCCTAGTGAAAATTTACTTCTTCACCTTAAGGAACTTGGCGTGTGTAATTTAGGTGAGTTTTATCTCTTGCTGCTGAAAATCATCGCAACAGTCACTGACTTGATTCTAGGTGTAAAAAAAGCTTCACACCTGGTTCTACAACAGCTTTCATTTATTCTGTGACCTTAAATTAGTCATCAGTCTCAGTTTTCAAATATTTATAAATTCAAGACACTAGCCTGGAATATCAGAATGGTAGAGACAAAAGAATTTCCCAATTCTTTTAGGTGACAAGATCCCAAATTCTTGGTTGTAAAGGAGCACATTCATGACCATAGGCATAAGTAAATTTCAACATCAGAACCTCAGTAAGTTAAAAGAGCTTCAAACTATTTTTTAAAGTCTTTACTAAAGTCTTTACTCATAATCTTTACTGTATTTTAGCAAAACAGACTTAGAGATTTGTATTTTCCTAATTATTGTAAATCACAAAATTAAACAAACATACACACACACCTGAGAGCTATGGTCCTTGCTGGTGTGCATTTCCACATCAAACATGATCTGCCCATCTTCTTGTGGGGAAGGGCTGGAAGAAAAAGACATTGAGCCGTTAGTTTTCTTTCAATTTGTCAAGTAAATTAGCCTCTACTGGATATTAGAAAATTCAAAGTTACAGTAGTATGGCTTTCAAAAAGCAGCAAATCAGAAAGTATACCATAATGCTGTGTAATAAAAATTAAACTGAGCACTCTTACTGTCCAAATGATCTAGAATTTTTCAGTGGTGTTAAATTCCTTCACAGTGATAAATATGCAATGGAAATATTACCTAAAGACAGAAAAGCCTGTGACATTTTCTTATTTTTACTCCTTTTCCCAATAATGGTAAAAGGATCTTCAAATTCAGAAACTCCAGTTTGGGATTCTTTTTCTCAATGCTCTCTCATCGTTAAATAATTCACCAGTAGTCCTCAAAGTGTGAAAACAGCTCTTAAAGACTCTTTCAGAAGGTCTGTAAGGTTAAAACTGTTTTTACAACACCATTAGGATTTATTTGCCTCTTTCATGCTCATTTGCTCATGCGAGTCCAGCGCAATTTTCCAAAGGCTGCATTATGTATAATATCATGACAGAGAGAATGCAAAAGCACATGAGAATCCAGCTGTTTTCTATTAAGTCAGATATTAAAGAGATGTGCATAAATATAAAACAATGCCACTATTCTTACAAATTTCTTGGCTATGGAAAACAGTTACTTTCTGTTTAAAAAAGTTACTTACGGTAATGTTTGTTGTTTGGTATGGTAGGTTTGTTATTATTGACTGAATGAATACATATTTTTTTAATGCCCTCAGTTTTACTTTCTACTACAGTAAATATCAAAACATATAACCCACATAAATAAAAGATCTTTGGGGTCCCTAATAGTTTTCACGAGTGTAAAGGAGTACTGAGACCAAAAAGTTTGAGAACCACTATTTTACTTATTTTTAGAAATATTAACTCTGAGATATTTCAGAGTGAATTATAAAAGCTTATAACAAGTGATAACCTTTAACAAGTACAAGAATTATAAACTTTTAGACAAAGATACATGATCAAGAGTTGTACTTGATACAATAGATGAATACAACGTGGTTATTCTTAGCTGTATCGATGACTCCTTCTGTAACCATAGCGAGTCACTACGTCTTTCACTACACAACCCACCTCCCCACATGTAAACTCAAGTGGGCATGAAGGATGCTCCAGGCTTAACTTGCTCAAAGGAATTGATAATGACTATTATGAAATTAAAAGACGCTTACTCCTTGGAAGGTAAGTTATGACCAACCTGGATAGCATGTTAAAAAGCAGAGATATTACTTTGCCAACAAAGGTCCGTCTAGTCAAGGTTATGTTTTTCCAGTGGTCATGTATGGATGAGAGAGTTGGACTGTGAAGAAAGCTAAGTGCCGAAGAATTGATGTTTTTGAACTCTGGTGTTGGAGAAGACTCTTGAGAGTCCCTTGGACTGCAAGGAGATCCAACTAGTCCATCCTAAAGGAGATCAGTCCTGGGTGTTCATTGGAAGGACTGATGCTGAGGCTGAAACTCCAATACTTTGGCCACCTCATGCAAAGAGTTGACTCATTGGAAAAGACCCTGGGAGGGATTGGGGGCAGGAGGAGAAGGGGATGACAGAGGATGAGATGGTTGGATGGCATCACTGACTCGATGGACATGAGTTTGGGTAAACTCTGGGAGTTGGTGATGGACAGGGAAGCCTGGAGTGCTGCGGTTCATGGGGTCGCAAAGAGTTGGACACAACTGAGTGACTGAACTGAACTGATTAGAGCTGCCAAGAGCATGTGTACGATGGTAATACATAGAGATGCTGGTGAGACTGACTAAAAAGTGAAATCCCCAGAAATGTGTCAGATATTTCCAAAGGTCTAGGAGTCTTTGACTATTATAACTGACATAAGTGAAAAGTATTAGTCGCTCAGTCATGTCCAACTGTTTGCAACCCTGAGGACTCTAGCCCACCAGGCTCCTCTGTCCGTGGAATTCTCCGTGTGAGAATACTAGAGTGGGGAGCCATTCCCTTCTTCAGAGGATCTTCCCAACCCAGGTCTCTCGCACTGTGGGCAGATTCTTTACCATCTAAGCCACCAGGGAAGTCCCATAACTGACATAAGAGATTCTACAATGAGGGTAGGAAAAGGGAAAAGCTGGTTCTATATCAAACCACCATATCAACGTATTTAGAAAATTTCTGTCTTGAACTGGAACAGAAATTTCAGGCTACATAGCACAGGAACCCAGTAAAATGAGGGACTCTTATCCTCAGTGTACGGTCATTAGGCTGCTAACACTGCTGAATTCACAGCCACAGATCAGGTGAGGGGCCAGCCTCACACAGCCATGATGATGAGGACAAGGCAGCCAAACGATCAAGTCAAGAATCCCAGAGAAGCACTGTTCTTCTCTACACTCATCTTACCATGGCAAGCTCAAAGTATGCTCACTTAGATTAACACTCAGCATTTCACTGGTAGGCTGATCTGAACAATCTGGTGTGCATTATTATCCTGGCTCATTGGCTTAAAGCTCAACATTCAGAAAACTAAGATCATGGCATCTGGTCCCATCACTTCATGGGAAATAGATGGGGAAACAGTGGAAACAGTGTCAGACTTTATTTTTTGGAGCTCCAAAATCACTGCAGATGGTGACTGCAGCCATGAAATAAAATGACGCTTACTCCTTGGAAGGAAAGTTATGACCAACCTAGATAGCATATTCAAAAGCAGAGATATTACTTTGCCAACAAAGGTCCGTCTAATCAAGGCTATGGTTTTTCCAGTGGTCATGTATGGATGTGAGAGTTGGACTGTGAAGAAAGCTGAGCGCTGAAGAATTGATGCTTTTGAACTGTGGTGTTGGAGAAGACTCTTGAGAGTCCCTTGGACTGCAAGGAGATCCAACCAGTCCGTCCTAAAGGAGACCAGTCCTAGGTGTTCATTGGAAGGACTGATGCTGAGGCTGAAATTCCAATACTTTGGCCACCTGATGCGAAGAGTTGACTCATTTGAAAAGACCCTGATGTTGGGAGGGATTGGGGGCAGGAGGAGAAGGGGACGACAGAGGATGAGATGGCTGGATGGCATCACTGACTCGATCGACGTGAGTCTGAGTGAACTCTGGGAGTTGGTGATGGACAGGGAGGCCTGGCGTACTGCAATTCATGGGGTCACAGAGAGTCAGACACGACTGAGCGACTGAACTGAACTGAGGAAGCTTTTAAAATTTTCTCCTGTCTTGACAACAGGATGAGAATCTCTAGGGACAGGGTCTCTGCGCTAGTATTTTTAAAAGCTCCTGGGGTGAATCTAGTGTACAGGTTGGAAACTCCAACAAGAGGCTGGAACACAAAGCAAACACACAGAGGTTATTTTCTAATAATCACTGCAGTGACAATCATGTTTGTTTGTTTTAGTCGCTAAGTCATGTCTGACTCTGTGTGACCCTATGGACTATAGGATTTCCCAGGCTCCTCCGTCCATGGGATTTCCCAGGCAAGAATATTGGAGTGGGCTGCCATTTCCTTCCCCAAGTGGCAGTCATATAGCTACAGGATAATTTTTAAATTAAAAATATACATAGGGACTTCCTTGGTGGTCAAGCGGTTAAGAATTCAACTTGCAAAGCAGGGGACATGGGTTTGATCCCTGGTCCGGGAACTAAGATCCCACAAGCTGCAGGGCAACTAAACCTGAGCACCACAACTACTGAGCCTGTGCACTCTGGAGTGACCTGATGTAGCCAAATAAATAAATGAGTATTTTAAAATAAATATATAAATATTTTAAAATAAATAAAAATACACATAAGTTAGCTTTGGAACTATAGCCAACACTCCTAAAACACTTCCGCCTGCAAGAAACAGTTCTTAACAATTCCAAGTGTAGACACATTGGCAATTTTGATGACATGAGCTGTAAAGATGTTTTTAAATGTTCAGGTGTTAGATATCCCTAGAAAGCATCACTGAGCTAGAGTCTGAGGCCTCCTCTGAGGGGTGACTGGTAACCCAGAGCCTGAAAATGAGTCAGTGAGAACACGAAAGTGTCTAAGAGCACCTACCACACATCAATTAACATGTTTAGAAACCTAACTGGAACACGTTCATGGGAAGATGAATTTGTATTACATCACAAATATAACTGCAACCCCTGGTGGTCAGTGGTAAAGAACCCACCTGCCAATGCAGGAGACGTGTGTCCCATCCCTGGGTCAGAAACATCCCCTGGGGGAGGAAATGGCAACCCACTCCAGTATTCTTGCCTAGAGAATCCCATGAACAGAGGAGCCTGGTGGGCTATAGTCTACAGGGTCGCACAAGATCAGACATGACTTCTTGACTAAACACACACATAAGTGACACAAGATGACCAGAAGGTGGGCAGGTGATCTTTTCTCTGCTCAATAACAGCACCAAGGGAACGGCCAGTTAAAGGACTCGCCAGTTCCCATGATGCAGGATTGCATATTTGAACATATAATAAAAGTCTTATCAGCAGGCCCATAACCAGCAGAAGACTTCAGAAGCCCATCAGTGAGTCCCACAACATAATATAAATGTGATTCACAAAAACAGACTTCTGCTGGAGCTCCTATACCTGGCGGCAAGCTGCTCAGAGGCACGCCATCTGCTCATAACAAGAGCCATCCTGGCTCCTCAGAAGCCCAGGGACATGTGAGCAATGTGAGGAGGTGTTGGGGGAGAGGGTGTGCCACACGGCCATCACACCAGTCCTTTGTACCTCAGTAATAGCAGTGGATCACCCGTCATGCAGGAACTTTGAATATGATTTAACTCTTAATTCTCCTTTTCTACATTTTCTGGTAAGAAACAACAGCATGTACTATGCACAATTTTTACAAAGTATAAAAACTCTGAAGACCGATGGCCAGCATTGCATCCCCTACAGACAATCACTGTTTACGTTTCAAGATGGCTCCTTAATCTATTTCCTGTGTATCTGCATTTTCTATATGGCCAGTGTCAGTGAACTCTCATTAGCCAGAAGATCATCCAATAACCCAAAGTGCTAATACTACAGCTGTCACCAGTCTAAGAATTGTTCAATATACCGCTAATGTCATTTAATTCCTAGTCCCTCTGGAAAAAAGAGAAGGCTGTACTGAGAAGTACACTAACAACTCAGTTCCACTCTCCTCATATATATTTGTATCCTGAACTCCTTCACAATAAGCAGTCCTTCATCAGAAGAACTAGTCTCCCCAAGCCAAATATAGGAAAACAAGAAATAAAACTTCTTTTGAGCTTTAAGGAAATTCAATAGCCTTCAAAATTAACTATCTTTACAGACCCTGGTTGGTGCCTCCATCAGACTAATACTGGTATAACTTGAATCAGCTTGTAGTTCCTGCAACTCAGACATTTAGTGAGTGGCTACTATATGCCAGCACCATGACTGTCAAGAGTGAAGCTGGACCCCTGCCTTTTAAAGCCTCACAGACTACATAAGGGAGGACAGATACATACAAAGATAACTGTATATGAGGCAGAAAGAGACTTGTGAAAGGACAAAGGAAATGGGAGAAAGATTAATTCTCTTAGTAAACATACATATCACTGCCTGGTAAATATCTGAAAATGATACAATCTGAAAAAGGAAACTAACTGATTTAATCTAAGGAAAAAGTGGGAACTCATGTCCTTGTCAACTGGCTGTCTGATTTAAACACACGCTGCCAAGAAATTGGGAGCTATATTTTTGTCAAATGAGGATGTAACTGATTTATTTTTTCTAATGGGAATTAACCTGGCAGCCCACCCATTTCTGGAACTCCACCAGAACATGGATCTCACTCACCTGTCGCAATGAGAACTGCCTCTTGAACTGCTCTGTCCGGATTCATGCTGTGCGTCCAAAAGAATCTTCTCCATGTCCCCATTGTGGATGGAGGATGAGGAGGGTACGTGCTCTAGCCCCCCATTCTTCCCATTGCCATTATCATTGCCATTGCTGCTGTTCATGGGGAGCTCCACCCAGGAACCTGTTGGACAAGTGAGATAACTGCCGTCAACCACAGCAAACGGCGGGCTTGAGTGTGCATGTACCATGCAGCCATGGTGAATTCAGATAAGAATTCTGGCTCGCCTGGAACCAGAGGTCCAAGTATTCTCAAGAAAATAAACAAAGAGCAATAAAAGTCAGAAGATCTACACCGCTCTGTTCCTGAAGGTTCTTGTGCAATCCACCGATGTAGAAGAAGCTGGAACTCTAAAATGAGGAACTTAGAAACATGTCTTTCAGCCAGTTTTCTCTCTGGTTAAAACTTATGTACAATAAACACTGCAGGAGAACTTTTAGGTTGCTTTTCAGAAAATAAATAGCTACTTTATTACCAGATAGGCTACTTACCTTTAATATTTTAGTTACATATATACGTATTTTCCATAGTCTGCCTTTATCTACTTAGTTGTATAGTCTCTATCTGGCTTAGAAATTTCATAAAGTTTATCTTAGTAGTTAGCAACTGTGCCTTGATTAGTACAAACAACTGAGAAGCTCCTGGAGAGGCAACTTAAGCTGATCGTAAACATGTCAATTTGTGTGCAAGTCTGGAGCATAAAAATGAATGCAGCTGGCTCTTTGTTAAATCAGGTGAGAATGCTAAAAGCTCTAAAAAACGCTTTCCTGTCCCACAAATTAGTTTCTTCCCTTCCTTTATACCGTATTCTTTCCATTCCTTCTCCTTTCTCTATGCACTAAACATACCTTGCAAACTTGGCTTTTCTTTCTTCGCTCCCACAAGTTCCACTGCCTAGGGTTTTCATGAGGCCGAACCAGTGCGGGGGCGGGGCGGGGGGGGGAGGCGGGGGGCGGAGCGCGCATGGGCAACACTGCCTCAGACGGAAAAGAGGGTGGAGCCACAGGAAATGGGCGGGGCCCTGGACATTTGGATTGGTCTTGAAAATATGGCTCCATGAGTTTGCTGACTACAAGAATGTCCTTTAATTTTAGTAAGAATTGACAATAGCCAATAAAGCAACTTCACAACAAAAGAAAAGAGTAGTATATTTTTTCTCATAATTTCCATTCCTTACAACAAATTTTGTTTATAAAAGGTAATCACATAAGTTGGTGGAATCGTTCCTGTAAACTCCAAGCACAAGTGTTGGAGTTCTGTGGCTGAACAGTCTCCTATCAGTAAGTCAGAATAACAGTCTCAAACCCTAAACTGCACCCTAAATGAGGTGATGGCTAATCCAGACTCAGAAGTGAACTCAATATGACCGGTCTACAAAGGAAAAGCTCAAAAGGTAGCCCTGGCTGGAAATCTGACTTTCCCACTTACTGTGACTTCAGTTGCCTCATCTGTAAAATAATGATAACAAAGTACCTTCCTCCCAGCGTTGCTGTGAGGACTAAATAGAGGAATACAGGAAAAGTGTCTCGTAAAGAGAAGATGTTTGTCTATGCACTAGTTAAAAGAGTTGATATTTGTAATGTACAGTGTTTGCTCCATAAAAATGAAGTTCCCTTTTCCTTCCTTTTCCCTCCAAGGCAGTCCCAGTGGCTGTCATAATCCCATCACCACCACCAAGTCTTTGGCATTGTATTGTCAAACAACACAATTGTGAGACATCTCCGAGGTCGTCTTCTGTCCACACACAAAAATGTACACAGACTGGACAGGACTCAAAACAGATGAACAAATTCCACTAGCAAAGCTAAGAAAGATCTAACATTGGAGGTCATTTAACTAAATGCTTATGCTTGGAGGGCATATGGAGTACATAAGAAATACACTAAAAGCATCCTTAAGTTTACAGCTCTGTCAAAATATTTTCTTTCCTAAAGGCTATCAACCCAGAATATTCACTGGAAGGACTGACGCTGAAGCTCCAACACTTTGGCCACCTGATGCAAAGAGCTGACTCACTGGAAAAGACCCTGATGCTGGGAAAGACTGAAGGCAAAAGGAGAAGGGGGCCGCAGAGGATGAGATGGTTAGATAGCATCACTGAGTCATGAATTTGAACAAACTCAGAGAGATAGTGGAGGACAGATAGAGGAACTTGGTGTGCTATAGTCCGCGGGTAGCAAAAGTTGAACATTGACTTAGCAGCTGAACAACAAGAAAGTATTTTAACTGAAAAGAGTGACAGATAAAGGTATATGATGAACAAACTGTTTTGTTTTCTACTCCCACTCTTTTCTAGGACTGAAAAAACCTAATTTACACCAATAAGACCAGTTCTTCTTGTTCAGAAGCCCAATGTGACAAATAAAAGCCTAGAGTTGCTCTGGTAGAAGTAGAACTAAGGAACCAGGAGTTCTAGAAGGGTCTCTGTGAAAGCCAGTCTTCCCTAAAATATAATTAACGTTCACTGGAAGCAGCTGATTGGGAGGAAAAAGGCTGTAACAATATGAGGGTTTGGAGACCTTGCTTTTTGTTTGAAGGACTTCCAAACCCATATGTAAATTCCACTTTCTACATTAAACGTATGTAAGTAATCAGAGTGTAGGAACTTGAGGAGACACACCTAGAAAGGCTTGGTGAAAATGACCTGCAACAGCCTTAATGTGTGTGTGTGCTCAGTCACTCAGTCATGGCCCCCCAGGCTCCTCTGTCCATGGGATTCTCCAGGCAAGAAGACTGGAGTGGTTTACCATTTCCTCCTCCAGGGGATCTGGCGTCTCTTCTGTCTCCTGCACTGGCAGGCGGGTTCTTTACCACTAGCGCC
The DNA here is from genome assembly GCF_003369695.1 of Bos indicus x Bos taurus. NCBI lineage: Eukaryota > Metazoa > Chordata > Mammalia > Artiodactyla > Bovidae > Bos > Bos indicus x Bos taurus. The sequence goes on along the minus strand of NC_040083.1, from coordinate 73,599,046 downwards.
ACCTGGGAAGCAACCACCTCTACTGCGTGATATCATCTCAAAGGAAGAAGAAACCTCTGGCGTAAGTCCTGGTAATACCACCATGTGATAAACAGCGTGATGACTACAGTTAATAACTGCATTGTGTATCTGAATGAAAAGAGAGTAGCTCTTAGAAGTTTTCACCATAGGAAAAAATTTTTTGTAACTTTGTGATGATGAATGTTAACTAGACTCAACTGTATTGGTCACTTCAGAATAAATAAATAAAACCATTATTTTGTACACATGAAACTCATACAATGTTGTATCTCAGTTACACCTCAATTTAACACACACACACACACACACACACACACACACACACAGAGGCAGCCTGGATGGGAGGGGACGTTTGGAGGATACATACATGTGTATGTATGGATGAGTCCCTTTGCTGTCCATGTGAAACCATCACAACACTGTTAATCAGCTATGTTCAAACATAAAATAAAAAATTAAAAGAATACAGAAGGGTTGCATGCACACAGTGCAAAAGCAAAAACAAAACAAAACACATCTACCTCATAGAGTTGTTGGGAGGATCACAGGAATAATAAAAATAAAGTGCTGTGTGTTAGTTACTATTATAGTTCTACTCATTATCTTTTAAAAAACACCTATTACAAAATTAATGCATTCCTTGAAAATGTAAACAGTACATGAAGGACAAATTCAACCCCGTTCCCAACCTCCCATTCCTACTCCTAAAGGAAACTACTTTAAATAGCTTCATTTGGAGACTTCCAGAGAATACTTCATTTTTTTGTGTTTTGCTTTTACAAAAAAAAAAAAAAAAGGAACTGTATTGCACCTACTTTTCTGTAACCAGTGTTTCTTACCTAACAACTTGATGTTTTTCAATGTCAATATATGTTGCTTTACCTTATTCCTTTGCATTGCATCCCATCATAAAGATATACCATGCTTTAACCATTATCCAAATGGCAATGGTTAATCATTACCCAAATGACTGTCTCTTAATATTTTGTTATTACCCAGGACTTCCGTGAACATTCTGCCAAGTAATCTGGCAATATCCATTAAAAGCCTTAAAAAAGGAGATTGTCGTTAACTCTTAATTCTCTTCCAGAAATATCATCTATGGAAATATTCAGAGAAGAGCAAGTTAGACACGGATATCCATTAAATGTTTACATAGTAGCTTTATCTTTTGAGTAAAAATGAAAAAAGGCAGACTTGTCTTTCTCAATAGATGAACTACATATGCCTTTTTCTCATCACCTACTTCATTCCTGATTTGCAGCCTCAGAATTCCTGCCTGGTCTAAGGTTACCAAGTCCCTTTTTCCTTGGAAAGGAAACAAGGCAAGATATGAGCACTGTGCTGTCCAAGTATTACAAAGTTGAAAGAAAAACCTCAATGAATTCTCTTCCTAATAAATAAGGTTTAAAATTAAAAACTGGAGGCTCTATTATGTTAAAAGACTACTTACAAACTAACCATGGTTCTGTTGTGTCAGGTTGCACATATACACACTACAGGAGCTATTTTCTAGCTGAAGTGTGAGAACTGCTAAGAGGATTCAGAGAAGCATGCCTCCACACTGTGAAGGCTGGTCCAGTAATTGTGATTACATTCATGACTGCTTGGTGTGTTTGCTCTTTAGAATTTTATAACCACCAGTTCAATCCTCTTGCAAGAAGGGAAAATGGGAAAGTGAGAGAATGTGGGAAGGGAGAGAAGGAAAAAGAGTTTTTCTCACTCTTTCCCCAAGTTTTCAATCCCATGTGCAACTCATTCTAACCCAGGGTAACACATTTCATTATGTCTTATTTTCTTTCCTCAAAACCTTTCTTTTACTTCAAGTACCTGATGCTGGAATCCAGCTGAGAACAGTCACTGACATTTTTCTTTAAAACAACAATAACAACAAAACAGTATTATAAGGCACTGAAGTGTCATGTATCATAGCCTTAAAGGCCTTCTTGTAGTCCTGGGGAACCAAGTACACCATAGCTGAAGATGTTTAAAAGATTAAAAAAAAAAAAAAAAAAAGGCTGTACTGCCTACATGAAATAATAACAAAAACTGGATTACTACTGTAATTTTCCTCATCTTACCTACTGAATTTTATGACATAAATGTCCAATATCCTTAAGTAAATTGATACTTTTCTCTAAACTAAAAGTAGCAACTGGAAAATATTCTTTTAACTTTGGAAGTAGGTCAGATATTTCTCCACTGATTTGTAATGAAAGCAAACAGTCCCTCTACACGGATAAACTTTTTTTAAAAAGTCAGAGAAAGGTTTCATTATTCCAAAAATTTCAATAATTTGCTATTAAAGCCCCACTTTGACCCCTGAACTACAGATAAAATCCCAAGCCACAGATTATCTGTACAATGAGTTCATCTCCTGTTTTTCAAACTTGTGCAACTTTGCCCAACAAAGAACTTCAACTTATCAGCAATTTGGGTAGTATTAGACGCCTGAATAAGTTGTTTTGCAGAGTGTCCAAAAATCACTTGAAGGAATCAATAAGCCTTCTTGTTTTGTTCAGTCCAGATTTGTGTATCAGGCTTAAAAAAAAAGAGTGAAAGGCAAGAGAAGCATAATGAAATGTGGCACCATCTAAAAGCTTTTCAATAACATTTAAAGCAGTTCGCCCTAGCTCCAACAAAACACTTTCTATCTAGCAGATTTCCCGAAGCAACATTTTGATACTATACACACAGGCTGAGCATCCTTGCACTTCTGTAACAGCTAATACAAATGTATCAGCACCTGATTGGTCAAGGACATCAAAGACCTCAGGGGTCTGTCAGAACAGGGAGGAAAATCATCACATGGAGTGCAACCCCATTTTTCTGTTACATGGTCAAAGGTAAAGAAAAATTCCTTTGCTTTCTGTGATGCCAGGGACATATACTAACCAAACAGCTAATTTGTATCACAGAAAAACTGGAGTGCAATCAAGAAACAATATACTACAAAGAGATCCATAGGCAGGTCACCTCTGTACATTAGGTGGGATATAACACAGGGAATAAATAAGAAACACACAAGATCAGGGGATTGTGGGCCACTGAAGAGAAGTGTCCTGAAAGGAACACTAGATCGGGTGAAAGTAAAACCTCAGCTCTAGGATTTAGCCTGTGGTGAACTTGGACAACACACCTGACTCTAGACTTGTTTCTCTCTTTTTATGTGCTGATTTCTGCTGTACAGCAAGGTGGCTCAGTTACACACATAAATATATATTCTTTTTTTACATTTGTTTCTAATATGGTTTATCCCAGGAGACTGGATATAGATCCCTGTACTATACAGGAGGACTTTGTTGTTTATACATTCTAAATAGACCTGTTTCTTTACCAGTAAAGAACAGTGGACAGCTACTGCTAATGTTTCTTCCCGTTTTAAAATCACTTGCTTTTAAAAGAGTATGTTTAAAAAAAATTCTTTTTAATTAATAATTTTTAAATGCATATTAATATGAGGCAAATAACATTAAAAGACAACGAAATTAATCCTAATTTACTGTAGGAAATAATACATAAATCTTACATTCCAGAACATAAGACACTTCAAATTTTTGAAAAGTCAACATTTAAGGAATCACTTAATCAAAAGATGGAGCAAGAAAAATAAGCACTGAAAACATTTTTTAAATACTCAAATTCTATCTCAATATTGTGAGGAAAGGAACTCTCTTCTTTAAAATAATTGTTGGGCCATGTTGAACACCTCTCCCTGATCAAAGATCTTGCAGTGCTTTTAGTGTCATTTAAGCATCCAACTGATTTTTAAACGACTTTATGTGGCCATATGTTAACTGTCCCAACTACCTCTTTCAAAAGGCAAATTACAGGAAGGTTAGGCAAGAACCTTCCCAAGACTTTCAACGAGCTTTAAAGGGAACTGGGAAAAACCTCAGAACAAGATGTCTAAGCACCAGAATGTTAGGAAAAGCAACCGTATTTGGTCGTAATTCGTAATTCGATATTGGCATTGACTTTCAACAGCCCACTTTTAACACATTAAAAACGAATGAGTTTTTAATCCCGTCTCTGAAAATCCATTGCCCCAGACGCCAAGATTTGTGCAATCTTGGACGGTTCAAGAGGCTGTTCATAATCAGGTTTACAGGACACACAACACGATCGTTTAAAAAAAAAAAATTACTTGAGCAACTCTGAAACATCTTTTTTAAAAAAAAGTAGCATAGCCTCCTCACCCCCACCCTCACGTGATACAAGTAACCACTAAATTACCAAATAATTTTCCTGGCCAGCCTGTGCTAACAAAAGAACGCAACAAGAGGGCTCACGTTCCGAGCCCAGGGGAAAGGCCGACCCAGAGAGGTGGGGTCAGCCGGGCCTGGCCCAAGCTCCCAGCACCCTTGACCTCCCGCCCGCCCTCGGCCGCCCCCTCCTCTCGGCCTGCTGCCCGCGTCCATCCCCCGGCGTCCCAGCCGCACGTCCCCATCTCTGCCCACGTCCCCTTTGCTGCCCGCTCCGCCCACCCTCCCCCCCGCGCCGCAAGGCCCACCCCTCCACACCCCGATTGGCTCCTCTCTGGGGCCCACCACAGGTGGGATCTGCTCGACCCCCTCGTCTTCCCGCCCAACTATCCTCCCCAACCGCGAACCCAAGCCGTTCCCCATCCAAGACCCCAGGAGAGAGCGGAGCCAGGTTAGGAGGAAGACAGAAGCGACTCCTCCAGTCCTGTGACGGGAGCTGTCAGTCATCCGCACATCCTCGGCCTTGACCAATGGGCTGTCTTCTCCTCCCGCCCCCCGCGCGGAGCTGGCGGCGGCGACCCGAGCAGCTCCTCCTCCCCCATCCCCTTAACCGAGTCCGCTGGCCCAGCACTCACTGTTGAGGCCGGCAGGCGGTGGCAGAGACTGTTCGCCTTCCTCACAGTTATTGTTGTTGTTGTGCGGGGGCGGCGGCTGTTCTACTAAGTGAGACGACATTGTCTGGCGGCTGGAAGAGCTGCGGCCCCGCAGCAAGGACCGTCTCCGGTTCTCGGGCAGCAACACAACAAGCCGAGTCCCCCGCCCCCCTTTCCGCGCCTGCGCAGTCCCTCCCCCACGCTGACGTCAAGACCCGCCCCGACCACGTGAGGACAACACAACAAGCGACGGGGCGGGGCGGGGGCGTGCCCAGGCGAGCAAGGTACGTGGAGACGCGGGAGTCGCGCTGACGCGCGCGCCAGGAATGAATTCCTGCGTGTCATTGACTGGCGGGATGGAGTAAGGTATGCGGCTGTAACTGGAATAGAGGATGAGGAGACGTGTAATGAGGAAGTGCAAGGGCCTCAGGTGCTGACACGCAGGTCTCCCACACCTGCGGGATCATTGTTTTATCCCACCCGTGAGCATTTCTTTTTTAATTTCCGTAAGGACTCTTTAGATATTTACCATAGGTATCGTGGTGACACAAGGGAGGTGCCTCCCCGTCATAAATCTAAAATCAAGCTGGTGGAACACTGACACGCCAAACAAGGAACAATATAAGGCAGGCCAAATTTTTTAGTTGTTAAACAATTTAAAAAAAAAAACATAATTACAAACAACACGCCATCATTATTTTAAAAATGGAAAATTTCAGGAAAACAGAGAAGAATATAATCACATAAATCGCATCACTTGGCCCATTCTGGAACAGGACATGTGAAACGTTGTTTCCTATAGGTGGGTTAACCTTAAACCATGTTCCTTAACCCTCCACCTACGTCCTATCTCCGTGTCTTTGTCGTTTCCTTGGTCTCATTTATGTGTGGCATCTATTTCTCTCGGTCTGTCATTTGTTTTTTTAACCTTGTTTCACTATAATGTGTTCTCTCTAGTGTTAGTCGCTCAGTTGTGTTCGACTCTTTGCGACCCTATTGGCTTTGGACTGTAGCCAACAAGGCTCCTCTGTCCGTGGGATTCTCCAGGCGAGAATACTGGAGTGGGTTGACATGCTCTCCTCCAGGGGATCTTCCTGACCCAGGGATCCAACCCGGGTCTTCTCCTTTGCAGACATTCTTTACCAACTGAGCCACCAGGGAAGTCCAGTATTTCACTATGCTGATGTTAAAATTTTCAGGCAATCGGATATGTTATTTTTATGACTTGGGAATACCCTCACACCATGATTTTTAATCTATTCCCTAGAATTTTTTTCTAATAGGTTGGATTTTTATACTTATACCTTAGTCCATCTGAAACTTATTTTTGTATATTGTAAATTGCTTAACTTCAGTTCTTCACAGTTGATCCAACAGTATTTATTAAACCATCCTTTCTACACTGATTTGAGAGTACACCATTATCACATTTTGAGTGAGTGAGTGGAATCGCTCAGTTGTGTCCACCTCTTTGCGACCCCATGGACTGTAACCTACCAGGCTCCTCTGTGCATGCGATTTTCCCGGCAAGGATACTGGAGTGGCTTGCCATTTCCTTCTCCAGGGGATCTTCCTAACACAGGGATTGAACCCTGATCTCCTGCATTGCAGGTGGATTCTTTACCACTCAGCCACCTGGAAAGCCCTTTATCAGCTTACTTGAGATATAACTCACATACTCTACAATTAACCCATTACAGAGTTGTGCAGCCGTCTCCACAATCTAATTCTCAATTTATGTCACCTCCAAAAGAAACGCTATGCTCATTAGTTATGTCTGATTTTTCCTAACTTCTTACATTTGATACTTATTCCATTCATTATTTATTTGGGTGTTTAAGAATTTTTCTCTGTTCAGAGTATGTTTTCGTACTACTTCTAGTTTGGCGATTTCTCTTAGGTTTTCTCTGGCGCCTAATTTATGGTTAATTTGGGGAATGTTCCATGAATATTTGAAAAGAAGGTATGATTCCTGTGTTGAAGACAGCACATTTGACATATCTATTGGAACTACCTTAATAATTATTTAAGTTTTTTGTATTTTTTCCCTCTGTGTATTTCAAGAGGTCAGTTAGTATTTCACTCCTGATATGTTTCTGTTTCTTCTCTTTTGTTGTAATTGAGGCTTCACTATTTGATGCATAGATGTTCATAACTGTGTCTTTATCATTATGAATTGGTCATAGTTTTGTCCTCAGTCCAACCTTGTCTGATACCATGATTCTGGGTTTTATTATTGTTGTTGATGTTTGTGTTTAGTTGCAACATTTTGAGAAGGCAATGGCATCCCACTCCAGTACTGTTGCCCAGAAAATCCTATGGATGGAGGAGCCTGGTAGGCTGCAGTCCATGGGGTCGCTAAGAGTCAGACACCACTCAGCGACTTTACTTTCACTTTCCACTTTCATGCATTGGAGAAGGAAATGGCAACCCACTCCAGTGTTCTTGCCTGGAGAATCCCATGGATGGAGAAGCCTGGTTGGCTGCAGTCCATGGGGTCGCACAGAGTCAGACACGACTGAAGTGACTTAGTAGTAATAGTAGCAACATTTTGATGTACTTCTACCCATTTTTTTTAACTTAAAAAAAATATTTATTTTTAGCTGTGCTGGGTCTTTGTTGCTGCATGGACTTTTCTCTAGTTGTGGCCAGCGGGGTATTCTCTAGTGGTATGCGGGCTTCCCATACCGCAAGAGAAGTGGTAGCTTCTCTTGTTGCGGAGCACGGGCCCTAGAGCACAGGCTCAATAGTTGTAGCACAAGGGCTTACTTGCTATGCGGGAAGTGGGATCTTCCCGGACCAGGGATCAAATCCATGTACCCTGCATTGGCAGGCAGATTCTTTACCACTGTGCCACCTGGGAAGCTCAGCAGCTAAACCTATTGTGCACTTAATCTGAGCCAGGCTTTATGACTATCTCATTGAGCTAATTTCCTATTTAATTCTCCCAACCATCTTAGGAGTTAGGTATTGTTACTATTTTATAAATAAGAAAACCATGACACTTGCTAAGTACCATACACATGATGGCGATACAGCTGGTACTTGGACCTGGAACCATTTGACTGCCAAGTACAGACTCACCACTACCATGCTCCCGTTTCATTTCCACACACATGTGAATGAAGCTGCCAGTGTATTCTGATTATCGTCTTGCTTCTTAGCCTCCAAGGCACTGTCTAGAAAAATGGTTCCAGTTGAGCCAGATTCCTCTTTACCCACATTTAGAGATCCCACCTGGATACAGTCTGCGTTATCCTAACCAGCTGCACTGCCAGGCACCCTTCCTTTGGAACTTTTTTACTATAGATCACAGAGTTCCTACTTATCAATTATGGGCTTATGCAAAGTTCAGTATGTTAGGTGTAATTATTTACCATTTCATTGGTAGGAAAGAATGTTTCCTTTCAGACACTAAAAAAAAAAAAAAAAAAAAATGCTGCCTAAATGCTGGTATGTTAATCCAGTGAGTGATTTCTCTCAAATTATAGTTTTACTTTGCTTTCAAGAGAAGAGCCATAATTGTATCATGCAGAAAGTGTTTTCCCTTGATCTCTGAAGTTTTGTCAAGTTTGAGAACACTGCATTGTTATTGCCTTTGAAAAAATAAGGACCAAGTGATACAAATCAGTCAGGAAATGGACATTTTGGTCCACAATTTTTGGAAATTGCTTTGGTACCTATAACACTGATAGCTAAATTAGGACCTTAACTTGTCTCATTATGTAACAAATCTTTGTCTACAACCATTCTGGTGCAGACTGCATCCAGATTTTAAATGTAGTCTATTGGTCTAGAACTTTCACTTTTGGGAAATTGGCCTAACAAAATAATCAAAGAGGTCTGTCCATGGATAATCACTGCAGTATTACTGGCCACAAAAAAACATAGATAAAAAATCTAGATGTGGCCAACAGAAAGTCAATAACAGTGGTACTTACTTCCTTGTCATGTAGTCATGAAGAATGAAAATGTTGATCAGTGATGGGAAAATGTGGGCCATCATGTGAAAACAGTTTACAGAACAGTATGAATAGCCCTCCAGCTTTTGTATCTATATGAAACCAAAAGAAATGTATCTGAGAGGAAGAACTGTGGATAGACTTGATTTTTATCTTCCTTTCCTGGCAGTCTATTAAAGAAGTGGTTAAGACTGTGGGGTCTGGAGATGACCCAGTTGGGTAGTATTTACGAGTCATGTGGCTCTGGGCAAGTTACTTTGAGAAAATAAGTTAATTTGTGTAAAATCCTTAGTAAAGTGCAATTATCATCATCATTACCATTATGAAATGGAAATTAAGTAAAAATACATATGTCTTTAATATCAGAGAGGCATCGTGTATAAGATAGAGCAAAAAACATGGGACCCAGAGTAAGAAAAACTGATTGAGTCCAGGCTTTCCAGTGATGAGATGCTGGGCAAGTCACATCCTCTCTGAGCCTGATCGAGGGTGAGCTAGGAAAAGTAATCCTCTTTCACCATCTCGGGTATGTAGTAGGCATCAAATGAGATGTTTGTAAGACATAACCATGATGTACTCTGCAAACCATTATTGTGTGTGTGTGTGCTCAGTTGCTCAGACGTGTCCAACTCTTTGTGACCCCCATGGACTGTATTCCCACCAGGCTCCTCTGTCCATGGGTTTTCCAAATAAGAATACTGGAGTGGGGTGCCATTTCCTCCTCCCAGGGATCTTTCTGATCCAGGCTCCAACCCACATCTCCTGCGTCTCCTGTATCAATTGGCAGGTGGATTCTTTACCACTGAGCCACCCAGGAAGCCCATTATAAATTATATTGAGTGTTGATTGCATATTGTACCCAATTACAAATAATTTTGCCTTGTCTTGGCCCTAAAGCAGAAGAGGTGTGAACTCAGTGGTTTCAGAAGGGAGGAAAGGAAGCAAACATGGTAGAATCAAAGCATGAGCTCTGAGAGGCCTTCTCATCCAGTGACCAGATCAGCTTCTCTGCAAGGCCCATCAGCACTCAGCTGCCAGCTGAGACAGTGAAGAGGCTCAGAGGAGGAAAGAACTTTATAGTATTTTCTTAGACTGGCAGCATTCCTGGTGTGGCATTTCACCACATCCTAATCACCTTGTTCTTTCCTACTGAAGGCAACAGCTACCTGGCCTGATCAGTGGATCCTTTCAGGCAGTACTAAGTAAACTGGGCAGCAAGAGTTTGATCTGGATTGGGGCTAATACATTAACATTTTCAAAGATCCTGTGAGGAAGCAAAATGTCACTTGGAAAACTTCAAATTGTGATGGTTCATTCTGCCGACTCTGCTGAGAGATTCGGAGGATAATAAAACAATAATACATTTCAATTCTCGAAAGGGACAGATACTGCAGTTTTCTTTGTAGTGACTCACAATTAACATGACCCTCAACACAACAATTTTATATTGTGTCATCTTTAAAATGAGGAGTTTGGTTTAATGAAGTTTGAGGTCCCTTTAAACAATAAAGTAATTCTTTGATGTATAGGTCAAGATTAATTAATGCTAATGAGGGACATTATTTGGTATTTTGAAGTGAACACTTCACCTGTAGTAATTTTTCTCTCATAACCTTTAATGGAGTTCAGAATTAGAACAAGAACACCAGTAATAGAAATTAAAATGTATTAAGAAATAAAAGCATCAAATATAAATATGAACATAAAATAACTTTTTCTCATTTTAAGCTGGGGAAGACCTAACTACAAATGAATAACTCTTTGGTTTGACTATAAAATAAAAAATTAAATCCCAGTTTATAGTATTTTGAGCAGATTAAAAAATGAGTGTTATTAACTGTGGTCTTAAACCTGACAGTTTGTAAAATGGACAATTTCCTTGAAGGGAAAACAGCCAAAACTCATTTAAGTAATAGATAATTTGTATAACTTTATGTCTTCAAAAAAAATTAAACTCAGTTAACGTTCTAAAGAGACCCAAAGGGCATCACTTGTGAATTCTATCCAACACTGAAGGAAGAAATTATATGAATTCTGCCTACAGTCTTTGATAACATAAGTAAGAAGAGAAACTCATTTTATGAGGTCAATACTACACAGACCAGACAATGACATTGAAAGATAAACAAACTATATGTTAATATCCCTCATGAACCTTGCAAAAATACTCAACAAAATACTAGCAAAAGAATCCAGCAATGCTCTGGGAATGCAAGGCTGGTTCCACAGTTAAAAGCCAATGTAATTGACTATGTCAACATCATGAAGAAAAACTACATGATCATTTTTAATAGATACAGAAAAAACATCTGGCAAAACCCAACATCCATTCATGATTAAGAACGCTCAGAAAACTAGGAGTAAAGGGGAATTTCCTCAGCCTGGTGAAGACTATCTACAAAAACCTACAACTACTAAACTTAATGCTAAAAGACTGCATGCTTGTTCCCCTGTATCGGTGATGAAGCAGGTTGTGTCTAGCATCACTACTCTTTACACCATCATACTGGAAGGTCTAACCAGTGCAGCAAGACAAGAAATAAAAGGCATTGGAAAGGAAAACTGAAAAGACTGGGAAAAATAAAACATTTATTATAAATAATAATAATCTGCAGACATGGCTATGTAGAAAACTTTAAAGAAATCTACATAAGTAATCTGGCAAAGTGTCAGGATACAAGGTCAATATACAAAAATCAATCGTATTTCTAGATATTAGCAATGAACATTTTGGAAATTGAAAATTTTTTTAAAGTACCATTTATAAAAGCACACACAGAGAAAACCAGAAAGTACTGATAACGTATTTGCGAGATCTTTATGCTAAAATCTAAAAACACTAATAAAAGAAATCAAAGACCTCTATGAATGGAGCAATATGCTGCTGCACTCATGGACTGGAGGGCACATATTAAGATGTCCTCTCTTCCTGAAGTGGTCTACGGATTCAATGCAAATCATTAGCAAAATCCAAGCAAGTGGTTTTGTTCTTGTCAACAGGCTGATTCTAAATTGTATATGGCAAGGCAAAGGATCTAAAATTAGCAAAAGTTCTCAAAAAGAACATAGCATTTATGCAAAGCTACCGTGATCATGCAATGTAGTATGAGTGAAAGTTCAGACATAAACTTAACAGAATAGTTCAGAAATAGACTAATGGTGTGTCAACTGATTTTCAACAAAGGTGCAAAGAAAAATGAACCTTAATCTATGTATGGTACATATGATTTTTATATGTAGCACATAAAAACCAACTCAAATGGATTACATTCACATCACTAAATGTAAAAACTGAAAACTATTAAGTTTCTAAAATATTTAAAAAACTTTGTCACCTTGTTAGGCAGATTTCTTAGATATGATACCGAAAGCATAACCCATTAAAGAAATAGTTGAAAAAGTGAACTTTTGTGAAAATTAAGAACTTCTGCTCTTCAAAAAGCTCTGTGAAAAGAAAAAGAAAGCAAGCCTCATTCTGAGGAATATTTATAAAGCACATGGGTGATAGTCTTGTAGCCAGATTATAGGAAATAATATCTGACTAAAAATATGTAAACACAATTTGGCTTATCATTTTTACTTTTTCTGATTGACAAAGATAAAACATGAGATTTTTATCCTTAGTTAGGGGTATATTTGTGACAGAACTTCCATTTTTGGAATGGAAATTTGACAATATGTACCAAACTTTAATACAGTAATTTCTAGGAATGTATCCTAAAAATCTTACACACCAAGGCTGGTGTGTATGTTCACTATTCCAATACTTCCACTTGCAAAAATGAAAATAAAAATCTCTCTTGATGACAGGACTAGTAAATAAGTAATGTATCAGCCACAAATTGAGGCTATTCGAAGGGGAAATCTGGCTTCAAGTATGCCCAGAAGAGAGCCAACAAAAGTACATAAAAATATGAATGGGAATTTTCTCTGCATGGTTACTTCTGGGTATTTTTTATTCTTTCTGAAGAATAAATTCAGAAGAAAAAAGTTAAATTTTTTTTTTAAAGGAATTTAGACATTCCAGAGTTAAGAGCAACATGAAACTCCTGGTCTTCTTTATGGTACATAAGGATCTGATTTTGCAAGAAGGGGGCAGGCTGAGTAATCTCTGACTAAAAGAAAAGGCAGCTCATAATTTTCAGTGTCATTTTTGCTACTTCTGCAGTAAGGCAGACCATGGACAGATAGCAGTTGACATCTGGGTCGCCCCTCAGTCACTCACTCTAGGGTTGTGTTAAATAGTGGTTTTGTTTGGGCATAAATACACTTTTAACTTCCCCTTTGTTTGGTTCCCAGTTTGGTTCTTAATAATGAAGCTCTTTTGGTATCTCATTTATGCATTCTCAAAAACACCTCCTAAATGTTGGTCGACTCACCTAGTGCCCCCTAGTGGGAAAGTCCTCAAATAACTGGCTGCTATTCACATATTTTTGTTTGCTGAATTCCTTCTTTTGGAGAAAACTAAATTTTGTAGTGTCTTCCTTTTTACAGGTAGCGTGCTAAGGTGGCCTTTTCATATGTATTATTAACTTTAGGCGTGCAATTCTTACATAGTAGGTCACATAGTTTAAAACCATTATGCAATAATCTGTCAAGCAGACAAAACTCAATTTATTACTACACTTACAACATTTGAGAATCCCAAGATTTCTCTCAACTTCTGATTAATACTAAAGATGTCTTGACCTTATATGCATAGTTGTAAGATGAAGCAGAATCAGTTTCCAAGGCTTTTTGGAGAGGAGGGGTGTGTAAAGAACTTTTTTTTTTTGTAAAAAACCTTTTTAAACCGTGGTGTCTCTTTTGCTCTCACAAACAGCTTTAATTATAAACCATCTGAACGTGTAAGTACCTAAAATAGTAGTGCTCTTATATACTATAGTAAATGGGCTTCATTCTTGATTGCCTAGCACTACCTTTCTATTCTGAAGGTTGGAGCTTGGTTTTGTTCTTCTATAAGTACACACTACTATCTCCATTTAGTGTCCCCCAGCAAGGTAATGGCCTAAATTTCACTAAAAATACTTTTATCAGTTAACTGTTTCGTTTTCACAAATAATTTTCCAAGAATAAACACATTACTTGTATAAATATTGTTAAAAAAGGTAAGAACCTCAATTTTATTGTTTTCTTTAGGAATGTCTATGACCAGAATAATTCTCACATTTAAGGTTTTTTAAAAATCCTCACTTAATCTGAAAGGAAAAAGTGTGAATGCACTTTTCTATTCCAAAAGTCTAAGGGCTTCACAGAAGAAAGCTTAACATCCAACAGTTACATGAACATGTTTATATAGATACAGAGATTTAGATAATAACTATTGCCCAGCCACTAAAGATCGAGATTAAAAGAATGAAAGTTCTCCTACTATTATTTTTCAAAAAGGTTGAGCGAGAGGGACAGAATATGTATGTTTATAGGTGTCAAGAGAATGGGAGAATATTAAGCAACTTGACAAGACTAAGTTTAACTTTTATTAATAAAAGGATTAACCATGACCATGAGTGGCTGGGCTTATAGTTTGCTACATCAAAGAAATTAAAAATTGATTCTTAAGAATATTTATAATAGCATTCATTTTATAGAGGCATTTTAATTTTTAAGCAATGTTTTTTGTAAATATATAAAACTAACCCTTAGTGTCATGGAGGAGAATCATCATAACTACTGCTAAATCAAAGAAGAATTTCCGAGAGCTGCCTGACGATGTTTATCTCAACACCTACACCCAAACTTTAGGGAAACAATCTCTCTTTAGGGAAAGATCTGGAAAACTGCCTGATCAGAGTCATCAGTGTCTGCTTGTAGCCAGGGAATAGCCCACTTCCAAGTCAAGCATGAAGAATAACACAAAGTACAAATGTACCCAAGATCCCCAAGTAAATTAGGAAAAGTGCCATTATTTTAAGAATTATCAGACATATAATCAGTGTTTAAATACAAATTCCGATTTGTTAAGTCCGAAAGATAACAGTAATTTTATTACATATAATTTCTCCTGTGTGCTAAAAATGTAACTTACAAGACACAGTACTTGTATACCTGTGGAGGGGTTACGGTGGAGTTGTTGAATCATTTTTCATTGATGAGAACAGAACGACAAGGTAGTGGACAGATAAGCACTTGGGTCCTCTAAAATTCAAAGCGGTACTACTGCTCAACCAAAACACACTACCATTCTGTTAATATGAATGCCTACTCATTTATCTTTTAAAAATAAAGTCCATCTTTTTCTCCATTAAAGCTTCTGCAAGATTGACACAAGGTTCCTTCTACCTGTTAAAATAGGGGTGCTCTTCATCTTTGGACAAGGTATCACCATTTAGGGAAAATGTAATCATATACATTACTAAATTTTTACTTGAGGCAGCTGTTGGAGTCCATTAAGCACTTTTGGAACACTGTACCTTTAAAGTTTGTCTTTAATATTAATTGCTTTGGAAAACCAAAAATAGAAGAAAAACATCTATGGCAAAGTACATTTCATTCAGATTTGACAGCAGTAAAATACGCGCCCCCCCCCCCCCAAATATTAGTGCAGTGTCAATTTTGTCTATGTAAATCACTTGAGGATAGTTTTGTTATGGTATGACTGAATAACCAAAAAAGTTTTAACTTGTTTAAAAAGTTTGTCTTTGACTTAGTATTCAGTAATGCAAAAATGAAATTAAGCACTGTAAAAAGTCTTTAAAAATGAAGTTCTACAAATGTGGTTCCCATTTACAACAGTTTTCATGAACAGATAATGAATTAAGTGTAGACACAATGTATCCAGTACCCTTATAACTACAATTAAAAAAAATCTCTAGTAGCATGTATATAGATCGTGATATCTTTAGGAATACCAATATATAGTCAAAATATGTTCATACAGAACCAATACCTCTCCTTCTCCATGTAAAGAACACTTTTTAAAAATAATTAACAAAAATACCAATTAAACAGTGGAACCTCATTTCACTTGACTGCACCCAAAGGTATGACACAAAATATTGGCTTAAAGAGGTAGATTAAAAAGAAAAAGGAAACCAGATTCTCCATTCTTTGTCACTTTTATTCAGTAGTAGTATTTTTTTTCCTTATTTTCAGTGCCAGACACGGCAAGGAGTGATTACAGCCAACTGTTATTAAAACATTTGTTCGCAACATGTACCCCCTTTACCACTGACCCCAAACTGACTCGTGTGCTTTCGTTCTTTCCTTTTTATACCACCACCAAGACTGGGTGGAGGGGCAAGGGGAAGAGATGGAGGGGAAGAGTCCAGGAGCCAGAGAGGAGGAATGCTACAAGCCACAGTAAGAATGAGCTGTATTTAATTTAAAAAAGGGGAGGAGGGGTGTACCCCACAAATGATACAGTAATGAGGATACACAATTAAATCCCATAAGCATGACTGAAGGCTTTCACTGTGTTTGACGTCATCACAATGGAAGGCATAAAAAGTGGAGTAAATCAATGTTGACACAGTCCAATCTAGTCCATTAGGCAAGATGGTGCAAGAAGTCATTTAAATTAAAAGTGCCCTACCCTTACCTAAATGGCTAGCAGACATGGAGAACACCACAGGGAGGGATCCACAGAGCTTTCTCCATGTAGCTATGGAAAATGTGTTGTCGAATGGCACATTGTCAAACACTGGAAAAGGGGCGCCACAATGGACCTCTCTCTTTTTTAAGTACGAATGCTAGATTCAACTATCTCAACTAAGCAGGAAGTGGGTTCTTCTGCTAGGAAGGCCAACCCTAATTCACTTTGTCTTGAAATATATACAGATTGTTTGTAGTAGCTACAGCAATGATATTTTCCTTGGGGTGCCAGGCTGTGTGAAGTATTTTCTTGTTGAAGTCTAGGCTGTCGACACTGATTTCATCTTTCTTTCGCTTGCCACTTGCACACACTTTGCGTGGCTTCAGAACCGTGCGAGGTTTATTGTTTTCTCGTGATGCTTCCAGGGTTATGTCTCGCTTTGTGTTCCGGTCAAACATTCTGAAGAAATTATTGTAAGATCCAGTCATGACAACACTGGAAAAGGAGACAGAGCATCCAGTCAAATAATGAAAATGAGTTTTCGATGAACATTTCGCTGGTGAAACTCAGCCTACTGCTCCAAAGCAGGAGCTACTGCAAGCAGATCTGGGTTTAGGGAGAGGGCTGCTGGCACCAACCCAGAGACCGATCACTGGAATAAACTAGGAATACGGTATTAGTACTTTGATGTCTATTCATGACTCCTTTCATGACTGCCCAAACTGTCACCAAAGTTGAAAGCATCCTCAAGTAAGGCTTGTAAGTAGTAGTGAATGGTCTTAAATTGAAAACATTTACAACCCCAGTCTATGCAGTCCTCCAGACCAGCCAACCAACAACAAAACATAAAAGTATGGTATACACTTCTAAGAAAACAAAGCTTTATTCTCTGATTTACATTATAAGCTACTGATGTTCCCAGGACACGTCAGGTTCAGAAAACAGCTTCTTATGAATGCTTTAAAGAAATCTGCATCAAAGAATATAAAACAAGTAGCATATATGATTTTTATTAATAAAAAACTCACTTAACCTAAACAATATATTGTAAACAAATATTTTTGACAGATATTTTTATAATTTCTGTAGTTTAGACTGGCATTCCCATGTTACCTGCATTTGTGAGGTTTTAATGGATTTTAATGGATTCTGACACCTAGTCTATAGCTATTTAAAAGGTGTTGCTAGCCAGCATTTCTATGGTATTCTTGCCAAGTATAACCTGAATCTAATCATGAGGGAGTATTAGACAACACTCAAATGAAGGAAAATTCTATACAATGAATGGCCTGTGGTTTTAAAACAAGCTGAGATCATGAAAGACAAGGGAAGAATGAAGAACTGTTCCAGATTAAAGGAGACAATGAGATGGGACAAAGAACACGATTGAGGGAACTTGTGATATTTACAGGGATCTGTGGATTAGACAGCAGTACTGCATCCATGTGAATTTTTCTGCCTTAGATGCCCACACAGTCATTATATAGGAGAGCATCTTTCCAAAAAAAATTTTTATGTTAAGGGAAACAAACAGTTTTTCTATAGTGTAAGATGCTGTTCAAACACAAGGAGAATGAGCTGGTGTAGCTGCGCGCTGCATCCTACTCCAGCAGCGCCTTCCCTTTTCTGTTCCCCTGATGCCTCAGGCAGGGCAGTGGTGGTCAAAGGCGAAGCCTGCTTACTCCTTCAGCTTTACTGTGGCCAGCCTACTACGTGGCCTCATATTATAACCAGATAAAAATAATTAAAAAAAATCAGACAACAGATAAATGATTCAAGTTCTGTTATCTTCAATAGCACCAGGAAACCTGAATCACTTATCAGGCTTCAGTGATAAAACTATTGTTGAATAAAGTACTCTAATGAATATCTTGAAGGTAGGTTTAGTAATTCCAGAATTATGTTTTCTTTTACTATTGTCTGTTCTCCTGGAACATAATGAATGGTAAATAAATACATGGAACAACAGACTGGTTCCAAATCGGGAAAGGAGTACATCAAGGCTATATATTGTTACCCTGCTTATTTAACTTATATGCAGAGTACACCATGCGAAATGCCGGGCTAGATCAAACACGAGGTGGAATCAAGACTGCCGGGAAAACTATCAGTAACCTCAGATATGCAGATGACACCACCCTAATGGCAAAAAGCAAAGAATTAAAAGAGCCTCCTGATGAACGTGAAAAAGGAGAGTGAAAAAGTTGGCTTAAAACTCAACATTCAGAAAACTAACATCATGGCATCTGGTCCATCACTTCATGACAAATAGATGGGTAAACAATGGAAACAGGGACAGACTTTATTTTTTGCGGCTCAAAAATCACTGCAGATGGTGACTGCAGCCATGAAATTAAAAGAGGCTTGTTCCTTGGAAGAAAAGCTATGACCAACCTAGACAGCATATTAAAAAGCAGAGACATTACTTTGCCAGCAAAGGTCCGTTTAGTCAAATGTGATTGTTTTTCCAGTAGTCAGTCATGTATGGATGTTGAGAGTTGGAAAGCTGAGTGCCGAAGAACTGATGCTTTTGAACTGTGGTATTGGAGAAGACTCTTGAGAGTCCCTTGAACTGCAGGGAGATCAAACCAGTCAATCCTAAAGGAAATCAGTCCTGAATATTCATTGGAAGGACTGATGCTGAAGCTGAAGCTCCAATACTGTGGCCACCTGATGCAAAGAACAGACTCATTGGAAAAGACCCTGATGCTGGGAAAGACTGAAGGCAGGAGGAGAAGGGGATGACACAGGATGAGATGGTTGGATGGCATCACCAACTCAATGGACATGAGTTTGAGTAAGCTCCAGGAGTTAGTGGTGGACAGGGAAGCCTGGCATGCTGCAGTCCATGGGGTCACAAAGAGTTGGACATGACTGACTGACTGAACTGAATAAATACTGACAACCAAACTGAAAAGATTAAGACTTATCCTTTGAAATAATGATGCACATTTTGATGGCACAGTAAAAAGAAACTGTACTATGGCAAAGCTGTGGATTATAACAAGCCTAATCACTCGTGGTAATATGGTTAAAATAATACATAGTAATTACTTCTTCTCTTCTATGAGGTATTGATGTAGTATCCAGAAAAACTGGTGTGTAAAACTCCAAATGAAGTATCTATCACCTAAATATTTCTAAAACCAATTTAACAGCAAAGTAACAAACACACTGAAATTTCACCATTTAAACTACTGGTATGTAAAAAAAGTGATTGATATGGTTCATTAAAGGGATAAATTAACATTTATATAATAACATTATAAGTTTCTAGTGTATTTTCACATTTACTTAATGAAACACAATGTTTAATTTTTATCTGCCAATATTGCTGTAAGATTTCAAGGAAACCCTGGGGAAAATAAAGTTGGGAAATGTAATTTATCTCAGTTGAAAAACACATTGGCCATTAGCAAATGTGGCAATCATACTAGGAGTGAAATAGTAAATTTCTTTCCTCTAACAATTCACATTTGAATAAGATGTTCAGTTCAAATTAAAATCAATTTACCTGTCAGATCCATTCCAACAACATTCAAATTTGTCAAATATGCAGTCATTTTCATACAGTGAACAAAGTTTACTTCTGAGGTATTCATGCACCTGGGGCGGGGCAGGGGAGAAAAAAATATTATACACACACACAAACACATGGGTACTTAGCTTATATCACATGATCTACTGCTCTTGAAACTGGAAAATGATTCAACAAGTCTGTATCTTTTTAAGAAGGAATATATAGACACATGGATTGAGTGAAACTCACTCAGTCGGGTCCAACTCCTTTACGACCCTATGGATTGTACCCACCAGGGTCCTCTGTCCATGGAATTCTTAGATCATATACATACTTTAATCTCATTAAAACTCAATTCTCAGAACAAAACAAAAACTCAATTCTCTGAGAAATAGTAAAGGTACCGAGCTCCCCGTTCCACAAATACACATTTTTCATTCATACAACTGAGAGATATACCCTCTTGGGGATGGCACATTTACTCTTTGTAAGTTTGACTAAAATAGGAGGCCAGAAAACATCTTAAAATGGCACAGATAAGACACTGATTAAAGAATATATAGCAATATTTGAATTTTCCAACACTTGATTTTCTATTAATTGTTGATTAAAAAACATATAATACTGTGGCTTTACTTCCTTTTTAACTACCGTTTTTGGGGCATAACTAACTGAAGCCTACAGTACCATTAAATGCATATGTTATGCACTGCATGACCCTGCCCTGATCCAGTGATAAATTATATGGTTACTTCATGTATGCATCATGGAAATATCTGACACACTTGTTATTGCTTACACACAATATGTACTCGGTCACTCAACCATGTCCAACTTTCTGTGACCCCATGACTGGCCCACCAGGCTCCTCTGTCTATGGAATTCTCCAGGTAAGAATACTGGAGTGGGCTGCCATTTCCTCCTCCAGGGATCTTCCCAATCTAAGGACTGAACCTGCATTTCCTGTGGATTCTATATTGGCAGGTGGATTCTTTTACACTGAGCCACCTGGGAAGCCCATTTCTTATATAGTACCCAAAGCTAATGAAAATAGTTGTTTTTTTAAGTACAATTCTATATTCATTAGTTTTCCACAAAGGGATCAACTAGAAAATAAATTTTTAAAGCATTCTTAGAAATGATACATTTCTATATTAATATTACTATGTTGTGATCATAAGGGAAAAAAAAAGAGTCTCCATCTCACTGTTCTTTTTCATTTAAATGAGAACCTTAAAATGAAGTAATGATAGAAAAGAACAAGTACTTTTTCAATGCTTAGAATTCTCTATGAAACAACCTAACTCATTTTAAGTGTCTGTTTTATCTTTAATGGAATGATTCAGACCACTGTGTGTGACATTTTAAGTGAAAATCTGTTAACACAGAGGATTTACAACACTTGTGGGTTAGGACCCACCATGAGTATGTGAGGCAAATAGTAATGTTAACATTACCCTTCCATCACATAACAGGTCAGCTAGATGCTTATACAAACTCAGTGGGAGTTGAATCTGCACCTGCTACACTGAGTATGATGTGAGTCTACTCCAATCACTAAGCCAGGCCAGCACAGGTAGAAAAACTGCACCCTGTCCCAGCTGTGCACATCTTCATTCTCTTCTCCAGAAGAAAGGGACCCACGGGAGCAGCTTGGCTGACAGGGAGAATCCAGAATTGACATTCTATGACAGACAGGCAGCCCCCAAAGCTGTCTGCTGGGTACTCATATGCCCCTCTCCTTCAGCTTAAGACAACAGTTACCAGCCAGTTCACCTGACTGGGCAACACGCCAGGGTTAACCTCTAATTCAACTAGCACTGTCCACACTCCATCTGGGATGCCTCTAGTGAAGGCCTGGCTATTCTCCCCCGTCTTCTCCCCAGACCTCGGTAGAGACCTAAATTCCATCCTCACTTCAAATGTAGATAACAGTAGGAAAAAAAAGTTATCACTGAAACAAATTGGTAGCTTTACATTTTAATTGTAAAACTAAATAGAAAACACAATCTATAAAAGTAGATATAAATTTAACATAAGGAAAAGCAGTGTATTCATGGATCTCTGAAGGAAAAAGCCCAATGGTGAACATACACTTTGTACTAGGGTTAACACATACAGGCTATATACTCATTGAAAGAATTCCAAATACCTGGTATGTTTCCACAGGCCTGTTTTCCATATTTAAGTCCCAAATTTTGACTGACAAATAGTCTCTAGTCATCATATATCGACCACTATGGCTGAATTTTACATCAGAAATTGAAGAGATGATTTCAGAAAAAAAAGACCTGTTACTGGGATCTTCAGGTTCTTCAAACACTGAAAACAAGCAAAAAAGGTTGGGACCATCTGTAATTACTCTGGCTTGGACAAAGCATTTACACAAAACATTATTCACAAACTTCCTAGCAGTGAGCTAAAAATGACAGGCTAATAAAGAACTGGAAAACATCTCAAAGAACATCTGTAAGATTGTAACCTCCCTGAGAGAGTTTCTTAGGAGAATGAGAATACAGAAGCTGAAGAAGCAAAGTACATTATGTAGCACAGCACTTTCCAGAGTCACGTGGCTAATTCACCAGAACCAGACTTGTCTGCCACATCTGACATGTGTCAGCTCTGTGGTCCTACATATACCTCACTGACTTTGCCTATACCGTCACCACAAGACACAGACCACCTTTGCCACTCCCATGCATACCCACGGTTTTCAGTGGTCAGGTAAAATTAGATTGGTAAGAGGTATGTAACAGTCTTTGTAAGTTTTTTAAAAATTCAACATGGAGGTAAGAATAATGCAACCCCTGAATTTCTTAACCTTGTACTCTTCAAACTTAAACGAGCCAAAGAAACCTCTTCTCAGGAAAAAATCTTCCTAGGAAGCCCAAAACAGGAAGGAAGGGAGTGGGGAGAAAAAAGAGGGAGGCAGGCAAGAAAGGAAATGTTCTACTTGCAGACAGGACTGGAGAACCCAAACCCAAGTTCCCAAAGAATAGCATTCTATTAAAAGTACATCTACTGAGACTCAACAGATGTGCCCCAGAGATAGTCTTCTATGTTTTTCCAGTAGGAGAACCTGTAAAGTCTCAGGTTGAGTCAGGCAGCTTACCAAAAGGTACAGGAGGTTTAAGACCCATGTGCTGTGCTTAGTCGCTCAGTCCTGTCTGACTGTGCAGCCTCATGGACTGTAGGCAGCCAGGCTCCTCTGTCCATGGGATTCTCCAGGCAAGAATACTGGAGTGGGTTGCTATGCCCTGCTCCAGGAGATCTCCCCAACCCAGTGACTGATCCCAGATCTCCTGCAGGTGGATTCTTTACTGTCTGAGTCACCAAGAAAACCTATGTACATGTAGTTACAACGTCTGAAGACAAACAGAAAATGTTATCATTTGAAAATAAACTTACGTTTAGAATGCCTATCACAGAGGGCGGATGCCCTCATGTCACATAACCGAATGGTTCCTTTACTGCTACTGTATACAAATGTGTTACAGCTGTTGGGATGGAATTCTGCAGCTGTAATCACCTCTGTCAGCTCTTCCATATTGGCAGGCTTGATATCCACAATATCTGGAGAGCATTTTATTAAGGAATTTCCACTTAAAAGAAAGGTCAAGTATAATTTTATATTTCTCAAATCTACAGCTCATTCACAGACTTAAGCACACATATTAATTCTATTTTAGAATGTAGAGGGTTTTTTTTTTTTTCTGAGTATATAAATCCCAGAAGACATAAAGAAAAGATTGCTAGGCCATCATCCTAAATATCAAGAACTTACCATATTTCCAAACAAAACAAAAGGAAAAATCTGGAAGGCAGCACAATGGGGAAGCTGCACACAAACAATGGAGCTGATTTACCTGATATTAAAAAGGTGCTTAAAAAAAAAAAAACCTCCAATAAGAATATATGCAAATCCAATGAAAATTTTGGAAAAGAACAAAAAGAAATGGTTGAAAAAATATGAAAACATGCTGAAGTCTACTAAGGATGAAAGACGCAAATGAAAACAACTAGAGACCCTTTCACTAACTAGACCACGAAAGGTATAGGAAAGCAGGCATTTTTTATGCATTACAGGCAGACCTTGTTTCTTTGCTTTGCTTTACCGTGTTTCACCTATCAGTTCACTGCACTTCACCTATGATTTACTGCATTTTTTATAAATTGATGTTTTGCAGCAACTGTGCATCAAGCTAGCCTATCAAACACCATATTCCCAACATCATCAGCTCAAACCTTTACATTATTATTACATTTGTTTCGGCGATCTGTGATCAGCTCAGCTATCTTTGATCCTGTAATCGTGTGGGGGTGCCATGAACTACACACACAAGGTGGTGAATTTAGTCAACTGCTGAAAGGACAACCAAGGGCTGAGAACATTACAAAAACTTAGCTGATAAAGCAGTGGCAGGGTTTGAGAGGGCTGACTCCAGTTTTGAAAGAAGTTCCACTTGCGTGAAATGCTGTCAAACAGCACTGCAGACTACAAAGAAATAATTCATGACGGGAAGAGTCAAAATTGATGTGGCAAACATCACTGCTGTCTTATTTCAAAGAAACTGCTACAGCTACCCTAACCTTCAACAATCACCACTGATCAGTCAGCAACCTTCAACGAGGCAAGACCCTCCAGCAGCATAAAGATTACCGCTTGCTGAAGGGGCAGGTGATGATCAGCATTTTTCAGCAATATTTTTAAACTAAGGTATACATATTGTTTTTTTTTAAAAAGACATAATGCAACTACATACTTTAATAGACTACAATGTAGCGCTAACATTTATAAGCACTGGGAAACCAAATAATTTGTGTGACTTAATTTTAGGGCAGTATTCACTTTATTCTTGTGGTCTGCAACTGCATCTGTAGTATCTCCGAGGTATGCTTGCACTGGTAGAGTATGAATTATAGTACAGTGTTAATTTTTCAAATGATATCTATTTGGAAAGATATACATTAATAGTAGTATGATAATTAACATTTATCAACAACTTAAGTACTTAAAAACAAACATGTATATACATTTCTATATATGTGTGTGTGTATATCTCATAATCACAGAAAATTTTTAGGAGGATAACATAAACAATGAGAAGTATTTAGACCATCATGCATCATGCCACGGATCTTTTTCCAACCTTAATGAGAATACTTTTATAATTAAAAATATTTTAAAGATAATACTCCACATATTTGTTTCTGTTACAAGAAACAGCTATTAAAAGTTTTTCTATTTTCATAGGTACAGAGAGAAAAATTCGTTAAAATTCCAAGAATCCAGTTTTTAAATTGATACATTATAAGCCTTTTATCAAATAATTTCACCCAGTGTTTAATAACACAAAAAAGTGCTACAAAATAATAAGCTATTATGTAAGAATCAAAACACCCCAAGGAGAGAATGAAAATAAATCCAGTATGAGGATAACATGCCTTCTTTACCCAACACCGAAAAAGGAAACCAAATGGATACTAAAACTCCTGTCTGTTATTTCCAGATGCCAAAGATTAATCCGCAAATCATCTGCAGATAAATATGTTTCATAATCACTATTAATAGAAATAGAGTTGATGTGATATGTATGAGCATTGGCAAATATTCTTCGTGGACTGGCCTCAACCATTAGATCCATGGGCCGAAAGACTGGCACCTGTCAATAAGACATGAAAAAGAAGTGATTACAAAATATTCACTTTCTACAAGAGAACTGAAGGTTCAGAAGACTTCATTACTCCAGTTTCTGAGGTAATATTAAACAGCATAATACTACACAGATTTAGTTTTATAAAGTAACTGATATTGGTTGTTTAAAGTGCTGACAGGGGAAGAAAAATGAAAAACAAATTTGCCTTCCTACGCTGGGGTGGAGGAAGCACAAGCTGGAATCAAGATTGCCAGGAGAAATCTCAATAACCTCAGATATGCAGATGACACCACCCTTATGGCAGAAAGTGAAGAGGAACTAAAAAGCCTCTTGATGAAAGTGAAAAGTGGAGAGTGAAAAAGTTGGCTTAAAGCTCAACATTCCGAAAACTAAGATCATGGCATCCGGTCCCATCACTTCATGGGATATAGACGGGGAAACAGTGGAAAGTGTCAGACTTTATTTTGGGGGGTTCCAAAATCACTGCAGATGGTGATTGCAGCCATGAAATTAAAAGACGCTTACTCTTTGGAAGGAAAAGTTATGACCAACCTAGATAGCATATTCAAAAGCAGAGATATTACTTTGCCAATAAAGGTCCGTCTAGTCAGGGCAATGGTTTTTCCAGTGGTCATGTATGGATGTGAGAGTTGGACTGTGAGGAGAGCTGAGCGCCGAAGAATTGATGCTTTTGAACTGTGGTGTTGGAGAAGACTCTTGAGAGTCCCTTGGACTGGACGGAGATCCAACCAGTCCATCCTGAAGGAGATCAGTCCTGGGTGTTCATTGGAGGGACTGATGCTGAGGCTGAAACTCCAACTTTGGCCACCTCATGCGAAGAGCTGACTCATTGGAAAAGACTCTGATGCTGGGAGGGATTGGGGGCAGGAGGAGAAGGGGACGACAGAGGATGAGATGGCTGGATGGCATCGCTGACTTGATGGACATGAGTTTGGGTGAACTCCGGGAGTTGGTGATGGACAGGGAGGCCTGGCGTGCTGTGATTCATGGGGTCGCGAAGAGTCGGACACGACTGAGCCACTGAACTGAACTGAGAGCAATACTATCAGAATTTATAGTTTTTCCTAGTTTCAATCTTTTGCTTGAAAGACTTGCAAAGCTAATAAATGTTTATGATTTAAAGTGGCTAAAAAGGAAATCAGCCCAAAGCATCAAATTCTTGGTATTCTTCATTGCAACTAGAAGATTTAGTCCATTTTTATTTTTTTGATCTCCAAAGAAAGTTAATCTTGAAACTTAACCTTCTAATAGCTGACAACCAAACCATAAGAACAAAAGAGAGCATGGTGGCATAGTGAAAAACAAAACAAATCAAAACACAGTCTTGTGTTGAGTCCTGGTTCGGCCCTGGCCACGGTGAGACTCATCTGTAGGTCGGGGTCTGTTTAAAATTTGAGTCTTTAATGTTGTGTCTGGTCACACAATCTTGGGAAGGGGCAGAGTGTAATTATTCCTATTCATGTTCTGTTGAGGATCTAGACTACATAATAACAGTACAGAAGACTATTCATTGGAATCAGATTTTTTTTAACATGTACTTACACGTAGTGTAGTGACTGTAGTAGGATCTCTATACCTTCCATCTTCCTCTTTCAAGTTATACCCTTCCGGTCTTTTGTCCCTTTCACTGATTTTCCATAACTTTATTGTTTTATCTGGGAAAAAATAAAGAAAGTCTTAAAAAATGAGAGATTAACCTCGACAGAAGAAACACATTTTAAGTATACTTAAACATGTGATTTCATATCTCACCCAAAAGGATCCCAAGAATAAAATCCCTGATCCGACTCAACAAAACACAAACTTTCTACTACCAGGTGAATAAAAACATCTGTACATATAAAAACAGCACAGAAATAAAAAAAATCTATGTTAATGCCACTCATTAAATATCACTTAATATTAAAATCAGGTCACAGCCAGGTCCTTATCCTTCAAAAATTATTATAGCTAGGGGGGGCGGGGGAACTCTGTGTGTGTGTGTGTGCGTGCGCTAGAGGGGGTGGGGGAAACCGTGTGTGTCTGTGTGTGTGTGTGTCCATCCCCTGGAGGAGGGCATAGCAATCCACTCCAGTATTCTTGCCTGGAGAATCCCCAAGGACAGAGCAGCCTGGTGGGCTACAGTCCATGGGGTCACAGAGTCGGACACAACTAAGTGACTAAGCACATGCTTAGTCATATGTCTATATATGCATAATGCTTAATATTTAACTTTTACACACACAAAAAGTCAGTTAAAATAGCCTAAGGGTTAGTCGCTCCTTCATGTCTAATTCTTTGCCACCCCATGGACTGTATAGCCCACCAGGCCTAGTTTTTCCTAGTTCATGGAGTTTTCCAGACAAGAATATTGGAATGGGTATCCATTCCTTTTTCCAGGCTATCTTTCCAACACAGGGGTGGAATCTGGGTCTTCTGCACTGCAGGCAAATTCTCTACCATATGAGCCACCAGGGACTATTTAGAGTAAAAGTTACATTTGTGATTCAAGTAAGTACAAGGCCCTGAAAATAGTTTACCAATTAAAAGCATACATCCCCAAGTCCTTCAAGACAAAATTATTCAGTATCGAGAATATATAAAATAGTGTTTTTTACAATAAACTTTACCTCTGAAGTAAGTCTGCAATGAGTGTTTCCATATACTCTTTACCCAGTTTTTTCCTTATGTCAGCATCTTATGCAACCACAGTACATTTGTTGAAACTAAGAAATTAACATTCCACGTTACCATTCACTAGACTTCAGACTTTACTCTGATTTCATCAGGTTTTCCACTAACGCCTCTTTCTGTTCCAGGATCCAAACAACACCGTATTTAGCTGTCACGGCACCTTAGTCTCTCTGCAACAATTTCTCAGCCTTTCTTATTTTTCTTCATCCTGACAGTTCTGAGAAGCAGTGGCAAAGTGTGTGGAATGTACCTCCACTGGGCATGTCTGTTGTTCCCCTCATGATCAGATTGAGATCATGGGGTATCAGGAAGAGCCCAGAGTGAAGTAAATATATACATAGTACTGACATGACTTTTCCACCGGTGATCACTTGGTTAGGAAAGAAACTGCCAGGTTTCTCCACTGCACACTTACTCTCTCCCGCTTTGGAAATGAGGCATTAAATCCATCTATGTCTAATAGGACAAGTTACAGTCCGGGCAGGGAGGAGTATCCATCCACATGTTATTTGGAATTCTCTGTAACAAGCACTTTCTCCCCACTTATTTACTCAACCAACCATTTACATCACGATGGAA
Source organism: Bos indicus x Bos taurus (assembly GCF_003369695.1). Classification (NCBI taxonomy): domain Eukaryota; kingdom Metazoa; phylum Chordata; class Mammalia; order Artiodactyla; family Bovidae; genus Bos; species Bos indicus x Bos taurus. The sequence continues at coordinate 73,570,224 of NC_040083.1, read as the reverse complement.
TCAAGCACATTTATTTAACTCGGTGTGCCCAAGTGGCCCAGTGTAAAGAATCCACTTGCCAACACAGGAGATGCAGGTTCAGTCCCTGCATCGGGAAGATCCCCTGGAGTAGGAAATGGCAACCCAATCCAGTATTCCTGCCTGGAGAATCCCATGGACAGAGGAGGCTGGAGGGCTACATCCCATGGGGTTGCAAGGAGTCGGACACAACCGAGTATGCATGCCCATTATAAGCTTAAAACTGGACTTATAAAATGCCACATCTTAATGGGCCTTCATATGCAAATGAGTATACCAGAATCTGAAAGGCAGTGTATAGAGTAATTTGTAGTGCTCTATACAGAGACATAGCAGGGACTCCTCCAGCCTGGCCACCCCTCTGCCCAGTGGAGAAGAGCACGCTAAGCACCACTGTGGGTGCCCCAGCAGAGATGACATGTACACAGAGAGCAACTGCCAACTTTACTAGCTTGCAGCTAACTATTTCATCTGAACCCTATGTACCTGGAGTTTTCAGGTATATTGCAGTTAAGTTGGAGAAGGCAATGGCACCCCACTCCAGTACTCTTGCCTGGAAAATCCCACGGGCAGAGGAGCCTGGTAGGCTGCAGTCCCTGGGGTCGCTAAGAGTTGGACACAACTGAGCGACTTCACTTTCACTTTCCACTTTCATGCATTGGAGAAGGAAATGGCAACCCACTCCAGTGTTCTTGCCTGGAGAATCCCAAGGACAGGGGAGCCTGGTGGGCTGCTGTCTATGGGGTCGCACAGAGTCAGACACAACTGAAGTGACTTAGCAGCAGTTAAGTTATATGTGTTTTCTATGTGCCATTTGGTTTACATATATTTATATAATTTAGGTAAAGAATGACAAATTTTAGAGTATTTAACCTGTCCCCAAATCTATCATATAAATGAGCCATGCCTGAATTCTACATTTTGGAAGAAATTATCATCTAAAGATTATAAGGATGAACCCCTCCAACACCATCACACACACATTCCCATGATTTCTTATGGCCTGCTCAAATTCATCATCCTTATTAAAGATCCAGATAAAGAAATCACAATAAACTTATCAAACATTTCAAATAAGATGTAATTAGTTTGTGGTTCCTAGTAGTGTTATAGAAAAAAAAGAAAGAAAAAGAAAATAAACTGGGCAAACAGATTTTTGAAATAAATTAAACTTCAGAACAAAAAATTTTAAGTGATAAAATCTGTGACTTAAGAGAGTGCTAAAAACTTTTAATGGCATAAACAAAAGACCGAGAAGTACTACACAATATCAGTGCAGTACTTGTGAAAAGGCAGGTTGGGAATTTAAAAAAAAATCTAAATTCTTATATGTTCTACAGTATTTTTTAGAACTTTTTTTGGGGGGGGGCTGTGCTGCTGGGCTTGTAGGTTTGTTGCTTTCTTTCTTTTTTTAAAGATTTATTTATTTATGGCTACATGGGGTCTTCGTTACTGTGAGCAGGCTTTCTCTAGTTGCAGCACGCGGTTTGGGGGGCGGGGCAGAGGCCTACTCTCTAGTTGCGGTGTGCAGGCTTCTCGTTATGGTGGTCTCTCTTGTTGTGGAGCATGGGCTCTAGGGTGCTTTAGTAGTTGCTGCCCATGGGCCCTAGAGCAGAAGCTCAGTAGTTGTGGCACAAGGGCTCAATTTTTCCACAGCATGTGGGATCTTCTTGGACCAGGGATCGAACTTGTGTCTCCTGCATTGGCAGGCAGTCTTTACCACTGAGCCACCAGAGAAGTCCAGCAGTTACTTTTACCTGGAATTTTGGGCTTGTAGTTGAAGGTACATGAGAATAATCAAAGTCCAAAAAACTGCACACAAGAGTATGTGAATATACTCATTTTCTGTGAAGAGGGTTATTAGATTCCTCAGAGAATTGTTACAGTCAAAAAGTTAAGAACCATTGCTCTACAGTGTTCCCCGACATTGTGAATACTGATATCTCAAGTGTTTCAGAAGTTCAGAGTCCTGGTGTTCCCCTCACCACAGAGGGTTAGAACAGGGAACACCAAAGCTACCAAGTTTCCTTTCCAAGTGGATGTGCGGCTTTTACATACAATCCAAAAAGCTTCTTATTAATAAGCTGTTAATACAAGCTATTCACAAGTGAACTTTTATTAATTATATATTCAAAGACCCATCCATGGTCAACAGATTTTAGAGCTGGATGTTTCTGCAACATACAGAAACTGAAGAGAATTCAGAGAAAGGCAAAGGAGGTTAAAGAGAAAGAGAATAAAGTCACCCGAATAAACATTAAATGAATAAAGTTATAAGAAGAGGACTATGAAATTATTTAAGTAAAAACAATCTGGGAAATACTTGAATAGCGACGATCACAGAAAGCCAATGCAAAGATGAAGACTAATTCTGATCACTCAAAGTTGGAACGTTTGGTCCTATTCTCCCTCAGTCTCCCCAGCAGTTTTCTAACCTTTCTGTGAGTATAAAGACCCATTACACTATGAAGAGAGAAAGTACAGATATTATGCTGTCTGTCAGAGAAAACTCTACCAAATAATACAGAGACACTGCTCAGATTTAACCGAAGTTGACATTTTTCCATATTTGCCTTCTCTCTTTTCAAAGAATAAAGCTTTTCAGATGCAGCTCAAGTCCTACTCCTCTCATCGCTTTTCCTATTCTCAGCACCCCCAGATACTGTGGTTTGTAAAATTTCCATACTTGTTACATTCTTCCACATTGGACTCTACTTTTAGCACAAAAAATAATACAGCTACCATCCCAAAAGTTGTGTTTTACTTAGTATTCATTAACAACAACAACAACAAAAAACCCCAAACAGGTACAATGCATTGTGTATTGCTCTTAAAAATAAGCTGTATTACTAATCAATGATTTTTCAAATTTACATAATCCTATTTGGGGAACACTGTTTTTTCTGTCTACACAAAAACAGCACTTAGATTCACGTAACCCCTGACCCAACCCTTGGAATTTCCAGTGGTTTCTCCTGCCACTGAGCTCTTGTCGAGTTCAGTGTCTATAAAGGCTGGGCTGATTATATGATGCCTTATTTATTTCAAATCACAAAGGAAACCTGCATGGATAACACGCAGAGATACAAATGAGAACTGAGATGAAATGGGGTTTGCTTTCAAATAATACTGAGAAGGCAGGGTAAGAAGTACCAACGAAACACAACTGGTGATGAACTGAGAACTGCTGAAGCTGGGTGTTTGGTATATGGGACTTCATTATGCTACTTCAACTTGTATTTTAAAAATTCCCCTCTATAAAAAATAAAACAATTTAGCCTGTAGGAAGTGAACTGCCAAAATTACTATGAGCAAACACACTTCCTGGGACATTTACTTCCAAAGTAGAAACTGCCTAAATTGTATAACACATATTGCATGCATGCTTAGTCACTTCAGTCATGTCCGCCTCTCTGTGACCCTATGGACCATGGTCTGCCAGACTCCTCTGTCCATGGGATTCTCCAGGCAAGAATATTGGAGTGGGTTGCCATTTCCTTCTCCACAATAATACACAGTGGATGTCAAAGAGCAGTACCTGAAGTGCTCTTTGAAAGAACTCAACTGTACAAATCAAAACTGAACCAAGATTAGAAACCAACATACAACATGAATAAACATATAGCCTCCATTTATAATGTTGTAAATTACAAGCTTTAAATCATTATTTTTATGTATTTTTTTTTAATAAGGAGAGGAAAATGCAGTTCATGTTATCAGCCTGTGGTATCATTCTGTGGAATGCATTTCCAAGAATTTGACACAGTGGGTGAGACGGCCTAAGGTGACGAAGTGAAGTGAAGTGAAGTCGCTCAGTCGTGTCTGACTCTTTGCGACCCCATAGACTGTAGCCCACCAGGCTCCTCTGTCCATGGGATTCTCCAGGCAAGAGTACTGGAGTGGGTTGCCATTTTCTTCTCCAGCACTTAATGTTTTCCACTGTGTCAACCAAAGTCACCTGAGTTTAGATTCTGCAAGTGCTAAAGAATGGTGAGTTCTAGGTGCTAATATCTGATTTTACTAATACCAAGGGGATGAGAAAATGGAAGTCTTTCCCCAATCCTTGTTCCAACATCAAAAAGCTTTTAATTTAAATTTTTACAGACTGGCTACCCAAAACACCTGGAAGTACTCCTCAACCATGCTAATGACTCTCTTTAGACCCAAATCCACAGGGATAAGCCAAGTCACAACTCAGGTGAAAATAAGAAGAACAAAAAGAAATGACCCACTTCTTAACCTGTCATAAAGGACTTTAAATTCTTATAGTCATTATATAATTCTAACCTTCATTTAGTAACTCTTCCTACAGAAACAAGACAGAATGGCAATGAGGCAACTCCAGTTTGTGTCCTTCCTGAACGAGGATCAAGTAGGACGAGCACTCTTCTATACAGTGTCCTGGAGTGGGGACTGTCCTTTGACAGTGTTTTGCATTTATAGTATGAAATACTCTTTGGAGAGTTAGGCACAGTTAAAAAGGAAGAGGGAAGGAAATGAACACATACTGAGCACTCACTGTGTACACCAGGAGTCATCCCCACAACCAGATGGTAGTGCAAACCCACCACCCTGAGTGTGCACACGAGGAGACCCGAGCAGGGTCAGCAACCTGCCCAAGGCTCCTAAGCCAAGAAGGAGCAGGAACAGAATCTGACCCAAAGCAGATGTAAACCTCATTCTTTTTACTACAAACAGTGTGTGTACTAAAGACAAGGACACCTAAGGAGCTCTTTCAGAGAATTTAAAAACTGAAAGAAAATAAAAAAGGAAAAGACAAAAAAGAGTTTACATTCTATATGAAGAAGAATATTTCCAAATGTCTATCTCCAGAGCCCTCTTAACAACTACTCCTCTTTGAAAAGGGGAAAGAAACCCACAGGATATGTGTACATAGTGGGTATATGAAAAGAAAAAATGTACACTTACCATTGGTAGACAATAAAAACTGAGCAGCATTTTTCTGGGGTAACCACCTAATTTTGTTGATCTTTTCTTCTATTTCTAAACTTTTCAAGTAGTCAAACTCTGGTTCATGGCTCTGAAAGGTGCTGTAAACATTATATTCTCCTCTGCTATGAGACTGGATTTTGTTCTAAAATGGAAACAAAAATATTTGGACCAGTTGAGAAATATTTCAAATTAATCAAACATTTAATCAATTCTAACAGACCCTGTATCATCTTTTATACAATTCTATTGTTTTTTATATTTAAAGCTTCCAAGGAATCAATACAAATGCTTTAAAGAAAAAAAGGAAAAGCTAGATAAATCCTTTACTTAATTAGGCCCAATTTATTAGGAAAAGTGATATTAAAATATGTATCATTTTGATTGCTACTTTACCGTTATATATGACATACTTAATAGAGGACTACTGAGCATACATAACAAGTTTCATCGAAAAAGTAAAGACTAAATAAGAAAAACTCATCAGAAACAGCAGAAAGAAGGATGAGGCACACCTTGTTTCTCTGCCTTTCTCATGCCTGTCTTTAGGTCGTTTCACTGCTGGAAGCTCTTGAAGAGAAGAGCCCTCATAAGTGCAATGGAACATTTGACCCCAACCTCCCCTACTCAAGACCACATTTACAGGGCTGTATTACTCACTGAGACCACATCCAACACTACCCAAAAACGCTAACCCTCCTTAAATTATCTTTCTTAATTATGAGCCTAGCATACACCAATGATTTATTTAGTATCAGTGCGAGTGAATATAACATAAGCTACTGGATAGAGACTACTTGTGAACTTCTTCAGTTAACACTAATACCTTAGCAAAAATGAAAACTGTAATCATTTCTAGAGTTTGACTTATTAATCCATCATCACACAATCAAAAACATTTCCAACAAAAACATTAAATGTCTAATTCAAAGAACCAATGGAAAATTCGTTTAAAAGAAAGGTTAGTATTTATAATCAACTATTTCAACTAAATATGAATTAACAAATGAAATGTTTAAGATGATGTGATACTAAGAATAGCCTATTGGTCATTATTATTACTCTTTATAAAAAGAAAATCTTATTGAATCATTATCTCATAAGCATAGGTTTTAGGTTGTTGCTTCCAGTAGTTTGATTATCTGGATTGATCACTCATGGTCACAGTTCTATCTGGATTAATTATTATTGAGTGCATTCACCAATACTGAGAATGCAGAACACATCACAGAACATAATGCACTCTGGGGATGTGGAAAGGGTAAAATTCAAACTGAGAATCTCGGTCTCATTATAATACTCTTACACCAAATCTAATAACCCAACCCATTTAATAGCTATATACCAAATCTCTTTACAAGAAATTCCATATATCTTCCACTGAAAATTACTTATTCAGTCTCAAAACATTTGTCATATTATTCTCCAAGAAAGTTACAATAAACAGCAATTCAATTTTTTTTCTTTTTTTTTTTCAATTCAATTTTTAATATGAATGCTATTTTCAATGTAAGCAAAAGACTACAGTACTATGTACACTGGGTCCCAGAGGTGTACAGAGATTTAATAACAGAGAATCTCAGCCTTCAGGTAACTTGTGTATAAGAAACTTTAGTCAAGAGTAGAAACTGAAGTTCATATAATTCAGGTAGGCCTGAATTAGGACAAAAGTGGAACTGCTGGGCCAGGATGGTCTTTTCACTAAATAGTTTTCGGTTTATTGGTTATTCATCTATTCAATATAATAAAACAAACCCTGACCCTTACTACACCCACCTTAAACCACTCATATAAATTGACTGCAGGTGAATTATCAGGAATATAACTGTAAATGCTTCTAGTACAACACTATCCAAGAGAGCTTTCTGCAACAATGGAAACAGTCCTTATCTGTGCTGTCCAATATGGTAGCCACCAGTCATATGTGGTTGTTGAGCACCACTGTAGCCACTGTGACTAAGGAAGTGAAGTTCACATTTATTTTAACTAATTAAATTCTAAATAGCCACATGGAGCTAGTAACTACCATACTGGAAAGCACAGATCTAAACAATAACAGGAATATATTATCTTCCTGGACCTTGGGGTAGAGAAGTATTTCTTTTACAGGAAAGAAAAAGCAGTTAAGTCTAGAGAAAAACATAGATAAACTGAATTATATTAATAACCTCTACTTATCAAAAGATATCATTCCGAAAAATAAAAAGGTAAGTCATAGAATGGGAGATACTTCCAACAAATACAACTGACAAAGGGTTAATATTCAAAAGGTGCTAAGCCTACATACACATCACTGAGAAAAACGACAGACAATCCGGTAGAAAAAAGTGCAAGAAATTTTAGTAGGTACTTCACAAAAGATGACATCCAATGGCCCATAAACCCATAAAAAGATGCTGAACCTCAGTATTATTCAAGAAAGTACAAATTAAAACTATAACAAGACACCCTCATAATCTCAAAATGCTTAAGTTATAAAATTAAGGACAAAGCATTGGCAAAGATGTGGAAGAGCCAGAATTTTCATACATTGTTCATGAGAATAAAATGGGCAGAACCACTTTTTAGTATTGTTGTTCAGTCGCTCAGTCGTGTCCGACTCTTTGCGACCCCATGGACTGCAGCACACCAGGCTTCCCTTTTTACTATGCTTTTTTTTTTTTTAACTTTTTACTATGTTGTCTTACAACTTTTTATTCTTTATAGCCAGCCACAAACTGAACCAACCAAAACATCCACATCTGTAACAGAATGGATAGATTATGGTACAGTAATACAGAAGACCACAATACAGTAATGAAAGAGAACAAATTATTACACCAACAAAAACTGAGCAAAAAGGCCAGACACAGAATGCTTACTGTAGATTCCATTTATAAAAAGTTCTAAAACTACAGGCCAAACTAAGTGTTCAAAGACTTATGAAGAGGAAAGAGAAAGGAGTGGCTTGGAAGGGGAATGAGGAGGGTTGATGGAAGTGGGGAAGTTCTAGCTCCTGACTGAAGTATCTGCTGCGTGATAATCCACTAGTGTTTTGTGCATTTTTCTGTGTATATTTCAACAGAGTTAAAAACAAACAAACAAACAAACAAAATAGCATACAAATTGTGTGGCCACTTTGAAAATAGTATGGGGGTTCCTCAAAAATATAAATAATAGGGACTTCCCTGGCACTGCAGAGGTTAAGACTATGCTTCCACTACAAGGGCCATGGGTTCAATCCCTGGTTGGGAACTAAGATCCCGTATGCCACATCGAGGGGAAAAAAAAAAGGAACTACTGGATGATCTGGCAATCTGGGTATATATCCAAAAGAAGTAAAAAAGGAATCTCAAAAGACATTATTCACAATAGCTAAGAGGTAGAAATAATCTAAATGTCCACTGACGGATAAGTGAATAAAGAAAATGTGGTAGGTGGGTATGTGCCCACACATGTGTATATACATATAAATTATTCAGCCTAAAAAAATAAATGAACTCCTCTCATAGGCTACAACATGGATGAACCTTAAGGACATTATGCTAAAAAAAAAAATAAAGCCAGTCATTAATGATAAATACTGCACAATTCCACTTACATATATGGATTATCTAAAGCAGTCAACCTCACAGAACAGGAAGTAGAATGGTGACAGCCAGGGACTGGAGGGGGGCAGGAAGCTGCTGTTCCTTGAGTACAGGGTTCCAGTTATTCTGGGGGTTTTGCTGCACAGTAATGTGCATGTGGTTGGCAAGACTGTGCTGTACACATGGAAACTGCTGGGAAGTTGAATGTTATATTTTGCCACAAATAAATACAGTTCAGTACACAAAAACAAAACGAAAATTACAAAAACACATTCAAACAGTTATCTATGAAGTGAGAGGTGAATGGCAGCACGTTATGCAAATCAAAGTTCATGTGTGCACTACTGCACACCTATATGCAGGTTTACTTAAATAAAGGGCCTGGCCATGACCTCCAGTGGCAGTGTCACGAACTCAAGTATGCCCCTGAGATTCAACCAACCAAAACAGAAAACAGCAGTAAAATCCAATGGTGTTAGAGCCAAACAAACATTTGGAAAGAGAATTAGAACTTCATTTCTTACACAAAAATAAATTTCAGAGGGAGCCATTCTTCAATTCCAATTCAGTGTGGGTGACAAAGTGAAATTTAGAAGTTGTCTACTTGATATTTAAATCTTTATTAAATCTTTCTTTAAAAAAAAAAAAAGTACATAAAAGAAGCTAAGAGAAAGTACAGTAGTGAATTTCTATATAATTCTCAAGTGAAAAGGCGCTTCTAAATACAAAAGTGAAAGCAAAGAGCAGAGAAAGGTTGACTTCTGACAAGGTAAGAAGAAAAATATTTAAAAGTTAAAAAAAAAAAGCACACTAGGGAGAAAAGTGCATCGTAAGACAAGGTTACTACCTTTCATGTGTAAAAAATGTTACTATCTTTTCAAGTCCTTAAAAATAATTAGTAAAAATATTAACACTCTTCCCCTTGAGAGATGAAAAGGTCAACAGTTGGTAGCTTAGCTAAAAAATGGTCAGCAAATATATAACTACTCATCACTACTACGCAAAATTAAAGAATAATGTTTTGCCTTTAAACCGGTGAAGAATTTAAAAAATGATAATGGTCATTGCTTTAAAGATGAGAATATGGACAAAAATTATACACTACAGGGAGAAGTATAAATTTACACAGCTTTTCTGGAGAATAATCTGTCAATACTTATTGAAAGCCTTAAAAGATGTACTCAACAATTCCACTTCAAAGTATACCCTAATGAAAAACAAGGTACGCAAAGATGTATTAACATAGGGGTTATGGTGCCAAGTTTCTGCACAGTGGGAAGTCCAGGTACAACTTGTATTTGGTCCTCTATATTGTGGATTCAACCAACCATGGGAATGTGTAAGTTACAGTTAATACAGTTGATCCCTGAACAGTGCAGGACTGCTTTTACATGTGTATTTTTAATAGTAAATACAACTGTACTATGTATCAGGGAATGCAGAGGGCTGACCATAAATTATACAGGGATTAACTCCATGTTGTTCAAAGGGTTAAATGTAATGCTTTAAAATGTTATAAAATCTAAAAAGGTTAAAGTGCTATGATTCAGACTGTATCAGTTCAGTTCAGTCACTCAGTTGTGTCTGACTCTTTGCGACCCCATGAATCGCAGCATGCCAGGCCTCCCTGTCCATCACCAACTCCTGGAGTTTATCCAAACTCATGTCCATCAAGTCGGTGATGCCATCCAGCCATCTCATCCTCTGTTGTCCCCTTTTCCTCCTGCCCCCAATCCCTCCCAGCATCAGGGTCTTTTCCAGTAAGTCAATCCTTCGCATGAGGTGGCCAAAGTATTGGAGTAAGTAAGGACTTCAGCATCAGTCCTTCCAAAGAAAACCCAAGACTGATCTCCTTCAGAATGGACTGGTTGGATCTCCTTGCAGTCCAAAGGACTCTAAGAGTCTTCTCCAGCACCACAGTTCAAAAGCATCAATTCTTCGGCGTTCAGCTTTCTTCACAGTCCAACTCTCACATCCATACATGACCACTGGAAAAACCATAGCCTTAACTAGACAGATCTTTGTTGGCAAAGTAATGTCTCTGCTTTTCAATATGCTATCTAGGTTGGTCATAACTTTCCTTCCAAGGAGTAAGCATCTTTTAATTTCATGGCTGCAGTCACCATCTGCAGTGATTTTGGAGCCCCCCAAAATAAAGTCTGACATTGTTTCCACTGTTTCCCCATCTATTTCCTATGAAGTGACGGGACCAACTACCCAGGATAATTTAGTTCTAAACCATGACACAGAATAAAAGGCATAGAGCAATTTTAATTACTGGGAATATTAAGAGGTAAACTGAAACTAGGAATCTGGAGAACAGATGGCTGAACAAGAGAGGTGCTTGGACAAGTTAATGGATATGAATGAGGACTAGAGCCCAGGTCTCTAAACTCTCGAGGCTTCCAAACTCCAACTTTTCTGTCACTAAACTTCTACAGAGAGGACATCATTCCTTAATGGCTATTATTAAAAAGTCTGAGGACCAAGTCTTTTCTCATTACTATAAATGAAACGGATTTTCTTGATTTATAAGATTCATTACTTAGAGGAGTTAAGACTTGTTTTTCATTGTGGATATTCATCCCAATTTATACCGAATTAGCTTTTCTTTTTTTAACCCACTTGACTAGCTGTGTGATCTTAGAAAAGGCATTTAACTTAGGTCTCAATTCACTTATAAATCTGTAATAAATTGAGATGTAGTAAGTAAGCATAACATCTCCATTACTTTACTGTGAAGATTAATAAGATTTAGGGAGCTTGGCAGAGAGTGTGGCACATCAACTGTTGTTGCTAAACCCGGGTCAGAAAAGGGAATGCAATGGGCAGGGAATCGGGAGCAACAGCAAGGGTTCTAGAGTAAGAGTTCACTTCTTTGTTAACTGTACCACTTCTGACCAGTAATCTGTCTGAGCTCCTCCATTTCTTTATTGGTAAAAGCAAATTGCATTGCCAGGAGTTGCAAATCTAGGGCCCCCATACTACTCAACTCCCAAGAGAACGCTACCCTGTCACCCTAAAACAGCAGGTTCTATCCCTTCACTTTAATGAATACACTAAACCAAGCCCTTTGTATATATGATATTAAATTCTATTAAACAATACCGTGCGGTTGAGTCTCATTCTAGTCTTTCCAAATAATGTAGAAAGGGAATACAAACATATAAACAATACTATCCATCTTTTGAGATAAACATGCTAAAGGTTTCTTCTAAACCATGTTAGTTAAGTCAAAGTCGCTCAGTCAAGTCCGACTCTTTGTGACCCCATGGACAGTCCATGGAATTCTCCAGGCCAGAATATTGGAGTGGGTAGCCTTTCCCTTCTCCAGGGGAATCTTCCCAACCCAGGGATCAAACCCAAGTCTCCTGCATTGCAGGCAGATTCTCTACCAGCTGAGCCACCAGGGAAACCTAAACCGTGTTAAGTTTTAGGAACACTACATTAAGAACAGAAAAGTGAGAAAGAAATCCTAGTAAGTAACCAGCAGTGGTAGAAAACAGAGAACAAAGGCTGCATAACAATCCAGAAAAATCAGTAAGAACAACCTTTTTGTTCACCTTTCTCCTTAACTGTCTATTAAAAATATTAACCCTCCCCCAACATTTTAGCTTATATGTATCAAAAAGCCTCAGAGAAACCAGAAGAAGGTCTGAGCAATCCAAAGCCAACAGGAAACCAGTTACTTCAACAAGTGCTGACCACCTCCTGTGAGCACCCATAGAAATAAAGATTCCTTAAAAAGTATGGAACACCACAGTCTGACAGCTGCTTGGGCTCTCCCTCCACATTACCATCATCAGAAAGAATACTGCCCCATCCACTTTGATGTCAAAAGCTATTATTTAAGCTGTTACAAAAGTAACTGCAGTTTTGCACCTGTTGAACTTTGCTGTTTTGATATTGCAGTCAATTCAGTTCAGTCCCTCAGTTGTGTCAGACTCTTTGCAACCCCATGGACTGCAGCACACCAGGCTTCCCTGTCCATTACCAACTCCTGCAGCCTACTCAAACTCATGTCCATCGAGTTGGTGATGCCATCCAACCATCTCAGCCTCTGTCATCCCCTTCCCCTCCTGCCTTCAATCTTTCCCAGCATATGAGTCAGTTCTTCACATCAGGTGGCCAAACTACTGGAGCTTCACCATCAGTCCTTCCAGTGAACACTCAGGACTGATTTCCTTTAGGACTGACTGATTTCATCTCCTTGCAGTCCAAGGGACTCTCAAGAGTCTTCTCAACACCACAGTTCAAAAGCATCAATTCTTTGGCACTCAGCTTTCTTTATGGTCCAACGCTCATGACCATACACGACTACTGGAAAAACCATAGCTTTACCTAGATGAACCTTTGTCAGCAAAGTAATGTCTCTGCTTTTTAATGTGGTGCTAGGTTTGTCATAGCTTTTTTTCCAAGGAGTAAGCGTCTTTTGATTTCATGGCTGCAGTCACCATCTGCGATGCTTTTGGAGCCCCCCAAAATAAAGTCTGTCACTGTTTCCATTGTTTCCCCATCCACTTGCCATGAAGTGATGAGACCAGATGCCATGATCTTTTTCTGAATGTTAAGCTTTAAGCCAACTTTTGCTCTCTCCTCTTTCACTTTCATTAAGAGGCTCTTTAGTTCTTCTTCACTTTCTGCCATAAGGGTGGTGTCATCTGCATATCTGAGGTTATTGATATTTCTCTTGGCAATCTTGATTCCAGCTTGTGCTTCATCCAGCCCAGCATTTCGAATGCCGTATACTGCATATAAGTTAAATAAACAGGGTGACAATATACAGCCTTGATGTACTCCTTTTCTGATCTGGAACCAGTCCACTGTTCCGTATCCAGTTCTAATTGTTGCTTCTTGACCTGCATACAGATTTCTCAGGAGGCAGGTCAGGTGGTCTGGTATTCCCATCTCTTGAAGAATTTTCCAGTTTGTTGTGATCTACACAGTCAAAGGCTTTGGCGTAATCAATAAAGCAGAAGTTTTTCTGTAACTCTCTTTTTTTTTCTATGACCCGATGGATGTTGGCAATTTGATCTCTGGTTCCTCTGCCTTTTCTAAATCCAGCGTGAACATCTAGAAGTTCTTGCTTCATGTACTGTGGAAGCCTGACTTAGAGAATTTTAAGCACTATTTTGCTAGCGTGCAAGATGAGTGCAATTGTGCGGTAGCTTGAACATTCTTTGGCATTGCCTTTCTTTGGGATACATCCGTAAATAAATGTGGTTATGTTATATAGCATTTTAATGTGCATTTCCTACTTTATGTTTTTTTCTGCTAATGATTTATTACTAGGTGTTTATATTTACTTTAGACTATGGAAATGATGTCAGACAAAAGGCAAATTCGAGCTACTTTTTTGAGTTCAAAATGGGTCATAAAGAAGTGGAGACAACTCGCAGCATCAACAGCACATTTGGCCTAGGAACTGCTAACGAATATACAGTACAGTAGTGGTTCAACAAGTCCTGCAAACGAGACAAGAGCCTTGAAGATGAAGAGCACAGTGGCTGGCCATGGGACGCTGACAATAACCAATTAATTGAGAGTCATCATCAAAGCTGATCCTCTTACAACTACATGAGAAGCTGTAGAAGAACTTACTTAACATGGAGCATTCTATGGTCATTCAGTATTTGAAGCAAATTGGAAAGATGAAAAAGCTAGGTAAGTGGGTACCTTATGAGCTGACCAAAAATAGTTGTTTTGAAGTGTTGTCTCCTTTTATTCTACACAACAACAACAAACCATTTCTCAATCAGATTGTGACATGCGACAAAAAGGGGACTGTATATGAAAACTGGCAGTGGCTGGACCAAGCAGAAGCTCCAAAACACTTTCCAAAGCCAAACTTGCACCAAAAAAGGTAATGGTCACTGGTGGTCTACTGTTGGTCTGATCTACTACAGCTTTCTGAATCCTGATGAAATGATTACACCTGAGAAGTATGCTCAGCAAACCAATGAGATGCATCAAAAACTTCAACACTTGCAGTTGGCATTGATCAACAGAAAGGGCCCAATTCTTCTCCAAAACACAAAGCTTCAAAAGTTGAACAAACTGGGCTACAAAGTTTTGCCTCATCTGCCATATTCACATGATCCCTTGCCAGCCAACCAACCACTTCTTTAAGCAACTCGACAAGTTTTTGCAGGGAAACTGCTTCCACAACCAGCAGGAGGCAGAAAATGCTTTCCAAGAGTTCGTCAAATGCTCAAGTATGGATTTTTATACTACAGGAATAAACATTCTTATTTGGCAAAAATGTGTTGACTGTAGTGGTTCCTATTTTGATTAATGAATATGTGTATGACCCTAGTTATGATTTAAAATTCACTGTCTGAAACCACACTTTGTACCAACCTAATACACACAAGCTGTGAAAATCAGCAAGATGGGTGCCTTATTTCAGGACACACTACACAGAGCACTGGGTGAAACTCCAAAGTCTGGACTCTGACTGTGTGATGGGTGTGATGCCTCCTGGAAACTCGATCTACCCTGTGCCTCAATTTCCCTACATGCCCTGCTTCTATCAGAGATTCTGTCAAAAAGAAAATCATTCAAACATGTTAGTTTAAAACACACACACACACACACAAAACAGTAGACCATGCTACAGAATCACCAGGCTGAAATACACTTGAACCAAATGAAAATCTTGTAAATGAGCACCCAGTTTCTTTGCCTGGGGAACAGATGGACAGGCAGCAAAGTGTGCCCGACAAGATGACAGGAAGGGGACCTGCCACACCTTAAGAATAAAGTGAGACAGAAAGGTGGGATAAAGCCATCAAAGTCTGATGTGCAAGGTTCACTGCTACTGTAGCATGACCTTTTCTTCTTAATTAAGTAAGGTCTATAAAAGGAGTGAGTGGAAATATTTAAGTCTCCAGTCAAGTGAATTTTAGCAAGGAACCCTGCCACTGTAGACACAACAGTTCAAACATCATTGTATTTTGCAAAGAGAACTAGCAGGTTCTTAAAACTGCTCACTTGTTAAGTGTCAGCGTACCCTGGAATGTATGTATAATAGCTGTGGTGTTTAGAAGAAGCTACTGAAATTTAGGGATCCAAGTTCTAATCCCAGGCCTTTGCTATTAAACTGAGCAATGTAACTTTATGTAAACTTTTGCTGAAATTTACCTAAACATTAGAAAAAGACTATCTCTAAGTTCACTTCCAAGTTTCAAACTCTAACACTATTTTACAAACATTTAGCTATGAACTCATAAAATCTAACCTAAATATGTTAGCTACTGATACAAGGCACATACATTTATAATTAACATAGGTACTGAATGTCCTGAAGACAGCATAATGTTAGAAGCTCCAGAATAAGGGCTTTAAAAATGTAGAAAATATATTGGGTGAAATGCATCAAATTAACATTAACAACATCAATTTCAAGAAGGAGAATAATTATCATCTTTATTATTTATCACTAAAAAATACACTGAAATTTACACTAAGTAATTCTCAAAAGACATACTACTAATCTGAAGTTCTAGATAATGGATTTCTGTCTTGAACACTTACATGCAGTTAAGAATGACAATTTATACTTTTAAACAACACAAAGCCCCCATTAAAAATGTAGGCTCAGAAACCCACAATGTAAAGCCCTTCAAGATGGAAATGCTTGGGAAGCAAACTTAAATTTAAATGTTTATCTCCAAACACCTTTTGTT
Organism: Bos indicus x Bos taurus; assembly: GCF_003369695.1. Lineage (NCBI taxonomy): Eukaryota > Metazoa > Chordata > Mammalia > Artiodactyla > Bovidae > Bos > Bos indicus x Bos taurus. The sequence goes on along the minus strand of NC_040083.1, from coordinate 73,553,999 downwards.
TTTAAAACAAAAATATATAGAATGTCATTAATTTTCAGTAAAAAACCAAACCAAACCACAGAAGGGCAGAGAATGTCTATAGGAAATCCAGCTCTAACTTCTAAAGAACAACATTAACACTCACATTTTGGTGACTTAACCTGAAAGGCACTGGAGTGCACCGAGAGGGGACATGCTGGAAGTTCTGGGTTCTGGTTGTGAGTCTGGATAATCAAGTGATCTCTTAACAATCTGCTTTCTCATTTGGAAATAAAGGTAAACTATAATGATCTGTAAGGCTCTATTTCGACTCCAAGTTTTCCTAGATTGTTATGGTCAAGTTTTTAGCTGCTTGAAAACAGAACAGAAAACTGATTTTGCCCCCACTTCCCACAAAAACATCCTTTGCCAAGAAAACCTTGAGTCTTATTTTCATATTTCCTTCCAACCAAAAAGAAAAATAATAAAAGGAGACATATTTAGTGCTTGTGCACCTTCTAATCAGACACTATTAATCATTTCTTTTAAAATTAAATTACCTACCTCACTGGGTGTTGTGAGGATTAATTCATTAGTGTTTGTAAAGCACTTTGAGATCCTCAGGTCAAAGGCGCTATAGAAGTGCAAAGTAGTAGTATTATTACTAGATTCTTGCTTATTTAAGGAATTTCACAATCCTTTAAAAGCTAACTCTGTGTTATGATTTAGACATCTGTTCATAAAACCCTGCATTTTATCCACAGTACTTTCAACTCTTTTTGAAGATAGTATAGACAGGGACAGAATGTTTGGAAGCAAATGATAAATTAGCTTTGATCTACAAATGTAGAGGGAGACTAAGGGAAAATCTAGTGTGACAAATCTTGTTTAGTATAAAATTTTAGTGAGAAATCTAGTCAATCAGATTTAGAAGTGTGCCTATGTTGTACACAAAACCAAACCAACCCTACTTTAATCACAGATTCTGCAATGAGAAATCCCTTTCTTCAAAGAGAAAGGAAAACAATTTTCAAATCCACTTTAAAGAAGGGTAACTAAGCTTATAAATTACGTACATTACATGTGTATACATGCAACTATCATTTAAAACCTTTATACTTAAATTGCAGTAATTGTATTAGTATAAACTGATATCAAAATAGTTGAGCAGTTTTTTCCTTTAAACCAGGCTCCCACCCCTAATTACACAAGGAAAATTATTCACTGAGAAGAGGTCAAAACAATTTTACTTTATGGAATTTTAGGAGAAAAAAAAGTGAGGGCCAAGGCTGTAAAATCAATTAAAATCTTGTATAACACACTTCTCACTCCTTTCTCTAACCAAATCCTTTCACAATTAAATCAAAACAACACACACATGTACACAGACACACAAAGCTAAGAGAACTAGAGCTACTTACACATTCAATATTCTGCTTGATATACAACAAATTTTTAAAGAAAAATTTGCCAACATCCTCTGATGAGATTCTCCAGCATAAGCTCCAGTCCCAAGAGCAAACTGAAATTTAGATACCAAACTTTAAACACTTACCTCCTGCTCCTGCTGAAAGATGACAACTCTACCACCTTTATCTCCGGTTGCTAGTAACTCTCCAGAATGATTAAATTCTACTGTAGAAATTATATCTGCTGTATAATTGAAACAAACAAAAAAGACATTAGTTCTTCTCTCCCAACTCACGAAAGAGTTTCTTAGTAAGAACTCAGCATGTTTTCCTAATATATTCCAAGTCTATATATCAACCTGCCCTCAGAAATAAAGTAAATCTAAAGTTCTTTCATGAAATTTTGAGTCATGAATATTTGGTTCACTCCCCCCACAAAACTCTTCCCAAAGTAAACCAATGACACTATTTTTTAAAAAAACAGGCACGTAACAAAAAATATCAGTGCTTTATTAATAATTCACTAAATTCATGAATATAAAGAAATCAACAATTCATGAAACATTCCATGATAGCACATTAAATGTCAATAATTATTGTGCTAATTTTTTCTTATATACTTCTGATAAGCTGATATACACAAACCCAAAGGACTGTAAAATTAAGACAGATATAACTAAAATGGGGAAATTCTTTAAATGCAAAAATAATTTCAGATAGAACTTTAACAATCATAAATAAATAAATTCAAATTATGGCCTCAAACAAATGTTTGTAAATAGAACACACTTATACTAGCAATGCTTTGTGCTATGCACCTTCAAAATGCACAGCTCTTCTTGTGGTTCCCACACATAGACACAGCAGGGGCTACTAGAATCAGTCATGTTACACTCAAAGTCGGTGCTAATTTCACAGTCAAGTTCAAATAAAATTATCAGGTTTTTTTCCTTGCTTTTTGACACCAGTCATTTTCCTAAAGAAAAAAATCTAAGTTACAGAATTGGGCATTAAGATAAAGCAATCACACTACACAATTCCCCACTGTTACAAGTTCTTCACTACTAAGCATTATGCTAAATTTTATGTAACATCCATCAAACGCATGTTACATAAAAAATCAAACTCTTACTATGGGAGAAGGGTCGTTTTCTTGCCAACATTAGATCACTGTAAGAATTTTAAAAGTGACTTTATATAATAATGGAGAAGGAAATGGCAACCCACTCCAGTATTCTTGCCTGGAAAATCCCATGGATGGAGGATCCTGGTAGGCTACAGTGAGCAACTTCACTTATATAATAAAGAACATTATATACTTTAAATTTTAAAACTTACTGACCAATGTAGCACATCAATAAACTGACCAGCACTGCATTTTATCATTTTCATTTCAGTGATTTTTTCCAAGTTGAGCTTGATTTTGCAAAGCTTTCTTTGCTTCCTCCACTGTCTAGGTCCAAGGCACTTTATCTTTTTGGAACTCTCTGAGAATGTACTCAAAGTTATACACACTCTCCCAAGGAACTGTACACATTTAAGTACACACAAAAATTTGCACGTAATTTCAAAAGGTCTTGGACAGCACCCCATCTCCAGCTTAAAACCTTTGGCCCAAACAACCCACCATGGTTGGTGCTATAAGGAGGAAGGAATAAATCTAGTGTTTATGCTACATGCATATGTAACACCAAGATGTAAAACTGAATATATTGTACTATTTACTCTATAAAGCCCTACATCAACCAGTACTTAAAAGCCATTCTATTAGGTGCTCTGTATTTATTTCTGTATTGAGTATAATAAGGGATTAAAATCACACAGTCTTTGCACTAAAAGCACATTATAGTACAGTTACAGAGAGAAAATAAGCAGGGGCTAACTATTTGACAGAGCAAATGGCTGCATGTTACTTGTAGGTCAGATTATAAAATCAGGGAATAAGGGGGAAAAAAACTCCCATACATAGTAAAAATTATCTTTAAATTCAAATCCCTCAGACAGGCACCACTTTGGAGATGCAAACGTTCTCCTGTTCTTTTAAATCCAACTCAGCCAGTTTCCCCTACAGCATTCATACTTTGTATTTCCCATGAAATGAACTAGTTAATTTGGCTAAAAACTCATGCTATACCAAAAACTCCTGACCTCTGGACTCCAGGATATACTCTTGGCTTGGTGAAATGCTCACACTTTATACCAAAATCCAGATTCATTATCCAGTTCACTCAATGGAGTAACAGGAAGTCATACAGGCTGAGGAACCCTAGAAACAACTGACCTAAAGCGAGAGGCTGACTGTCAGGAAACGACAAGAGCCAAAGATTTACACCATAAAAGTCAACCCACATTAAATCCTTGAGGGTGGGAAATACAGAGAGAAAGGCAAATAATTTTCTCATTTCAGCTATTTTCAAGGCACTATTGTTTTGTGACTATTTATCTTGCCAAAAGCCAATGAACAAACATAACATTTTAGAAATAGCTAACTAAGCCACTGATGCTTAGGTGAATAGTAGAGTAGAATTTTATCTGGGGGAGAGGTATGCAGATTCATGGCTTCCTCACTATAATTTTTTTACTGCATGTATTTAATATGGTCATATCTCAGATAGGTAAATTATTTTCATGACTTGTATGGTGAAATTAAATAGGTACATGTCATGGTGTTCCTTCCTCCCTCCTATCAAATAAAGGAGAAATGACACACCATGACTTCTGCCGGCTTGGCCATCCATACGTAAAGTGAGAGAGCCACTAAGTACAGAAGCACCTATTAAATCTCCAAGTGTGTGAATGCTTTCAAAGTTGTTCTCAGTTGTAAAATGCCTAGATCTCACAAGGTCTTCTTGGGAATATGACATATAAAAAGGATGAGTAACAGGGAGAATAAAATCAAATCCTGCTTTACAGTCCAAGAGGAATTTTATCCAGGAATCCATTAAGGAGTACGCTATGAAACTGAGCTTTGAGCTGTATGTGCCTCTCTGCAGCACACTAGTATGCCAGGAAGGGGATATGGGTTTGCAACCACCCAAACCTAAGACTTCCAGCCTGGAGCCCACACTTGACCTCAGAGTGCCATAGAAACATTTTTGCTCTCAAGTATGCCACAATGTGGAAAAGATAAGGAAGCATGGCTCTAAAAACAGTGCTCCCATTTCGTGAGGAGCGATACCCAGATGAGTGAGTGAGTGAGTGAGTGAAGTCGCTCAGTTGTGTCCGACTCTCTGCGACCCCATGGACTGTAGCCCACCAATCCATGAGATTCTCCATGAGACTGGTCAAGTACTGCTATCTCGTGTTTTTGAAAATAACAATAACCCTGCTTCTAGAAAATATTCTTCATTGCTCTGATTTCTATACCATTAAAAAAAAAATTACACAGTAGATGACTGCAGGAATAGCACTGTTTGCACAATAGCACTGTTCAGCAGAAATCTGTTACCATAGAGGGGTCCTATATCCGTGCTATTCAATACAGTAACTACGAGCCACGTGTGGCTCCTGAATTTTTAACTTTAGCCATATATGGCTAGGGGCTACAGTACTGGAGAGTCTAGGTCTAAAACATTACAGAGTGGACACTGACTTTTAAAAGACAAGAATGCTGAAGCTAAGAGAATCCTGAAACTTTAAACAGGTAAAATAAAACTACTGTGTACGCACACACCCAGATTGTTACCTCAAGGAGCAGGCTGAAAATATGAATGTACTTCATGAAAATTCAGATTCCTGCACACTATTCTTAAAACAAAGTATTAATGAAAGCCTTGAAAATTTGCTAATACTTTACTCTTGAGATTAAAATAACTATCACATACTTTAAAAAGACAAGGACACTAACCTCACCGTTAAGAGTCACGTTACTGAACTCGAGGCAGGGTCCAGTATAACACATCAATTATGTCTGTTCTCATAAAGGATTCCTAAGAATCCTTCCTATGACCAGTACAAATGCTTTTTCACAATGAAAAAATAGTGCCTGTTTAATATCATATAAAAGAACATTCAAATACAGTTAATGAAAAGGAAGGACTCTGGATGAGAACATCAGTCAAGGACCCTCTACTGTGCATCCAGTCAACACACAGCATTCTAGGCACCTTAAAGACAAGGCTTGAAAGGCACAATCTGACTGCTGGCAAGAAAACTTAACCACAGTGTTCTCGACCTTTGATGCGAAATTCTACATAGTATTAATAAAAACCAATAAATTTATAATGTGTTATATAAAATGGAACTCAATTTCTTCAACCCTTTTTTCCTGAACCATCAGCATCCAGGTTTCATCCTAAGAAGATGATATGATTGCTTTCTTTTGGGGGCAAGAATGGTTAAGTGGTGGTGGTGGGGATGACAACACTATTTCTGGTCTGTCTTTACTTCATCAGGCACACCACACCTTTCCCTTGTTACTCACCTTCTCTACTTCTTATGTACTCTAATCAGTGGAAAAGGACAGAGACAGCCAGTCAATGGTTAAAAAATACAACTCACTCAACATAAAAATCTCATGATGGAAAATTAATAGACAATATATATGCATAAATGGTAGTAATTAACAATAATTACTATATATTAAGTGTTCAAATTATTATTAGCTCTGACATTCTCTAAATACGTCAACTCTTGCACTGTAAGACACTTTATGGGTTACTCAGTGATTTTATAATTCCACTTGAGGACTACAGTTCAAACAAATTATCTGAAAGAAACCAATTAAAATTAGCACCAACATGGTTATAGGTGAATTACCTATATACAGGCATACTTCATTTATTGTATTTCCCTTTACTGTACTTCATAGATACTATGTTTTTAACAAATTGGAGGCAATCCTGTGTAGACAAAGTCTATCAAAGCTACTTTTCCAACAGCATTTGCTCACTTAATATCTCTGTGTCTCATTTTGGCAATTCTCTCAATATGCCAAACATTTTCATTATTATGCTTTTAACAGTGATCTGTGATCCAGTGGTCATAAATATTATACTGCAAAAAGACTGTAATTTGCTGAAGACTCAGATGGTAGTTAACATTTTTTTTTTTAGCAATAAAGTATTTTTCCAACTAAGATATGTACATTTTTGGGGACATAACTCTATCTCACACTTAAGAGACTACAGTACAGTGTAAACAACTTTTATATGTGCTGGGAAACCGAACAATTCATGTGACTCTATTTACTGCAGTCATCTAGAGCCACATCCTGAATATCTGAGATGCGTCTATAATGAAATAAGACGAACGTATTTCAAACATCCAATAATGAGGAGATATAAACGCAATCTCTAGTACCTAGGTTGGAAAATTATGGCCCGCCAGCTATTTTTGTAAAGAATGTCTTATTGGAACCCAGCCACGCCCATTTGTTTATATATTGTCTTTGGCTGCTTTCAATTGACAACAGCAGGGCTGAATAGTTGAGACAGACTGAAAATATTTACTACCTGGTCCTTTATAGAAGATGCTTGTCAACCACAGTTCAAGTATATTAATACGACTGAATGCTGTGCTAAGTCGCTTCAGTCGTGTCCAACTCTTTGTGACCCCATGAACTGTAGCCCTCCAGGCTCCTCTGTCCTTTGGATTCTCCGAGCAAGAATAAATGAATATTAACATTAAAAGAACAAATATGATTTATGTGGGGACAGAGACCCGAATAACCAGTGTCAAAGCACACTCTATTTACAGAAAGATTCAACTATAATATGCCAAGCACTGTATTAAATGAGCATTTATATATATATTCTCATTTAATCCTTATAATGCCACTATGATAGAGACAGCACTTTCAATTAATAGGAGAGTGTACAAAAGCACTGAGGCATTAAATAACTTGCCTTTCACACCTCTGTCAAGTGTCAAAGCCAGGATTCAAATTTAGCAGGTGTGAACAATCATTACGTATAAGGAGGCAGCATAAAATCCTGTAAGCCACTGGATGATGAATAAATAAATAATATAAGTGTTCAGTTTACTGCTTCTTTTTCACTGCCAAAGTGCCTGTGTTCAAAAAAACATTTAAGGTCAAACTACATCAACCTTACACTATTTACTAATGATCTCATTACAATTACTGGTCTGGCCCTACAATAAAACTAAGCATTTTTCCAGCACCTGCTATACTCCAGGGGCTGGGTGATCCAGAGTCTAAATTGTACCCTTTAAAGAGGTTTATAAGCAAAATGTTATTAAAACAGGTAAACAGCTAACCAAGAAAAGATTTAGTAAATGTTTAAAAGAACCAAAGAAGGAATATTGTAAGCATTATAAAATGAATTCTAAGACATAAAGACTGAGTAAATATATAAAGAAGCTCCCTTTATTTTAAAAATAGAGGGGGAGGAAATCAACTGGAAGCAACTGCTCACACGTATATTTAACCTTCTGCTATACAGTCCCCAAAGGTTCACCTGAAACAGTTAACAAAGCATCCACTGACTGTTGACACACCTGATTCTGTTATTTTTGTCAATAGGCTTACTCTCTGTTTTTTAATTTTTGCTGACTTGGAATTTTTATTGTTAAATATATATATAAATGAAACAGGAATGTGCAGTGTTCTTTCAATAAAATTGTCAGATCAGAAACATTTTACTTAATCCTAAATTCAACTTTATCTTTACTGCACCCAGAAAACAATGCAAACTGTATCTTATCTTGCAAATTCACCTGCTCACAAAAACTTTACTTCACTCTCACTGTGCTGTCACTGAGACATCAGTAGTAAAAGCCCCTATAAAAGCAGCTCCTATTTATACACTGCTTGCAGGGCACTGTGCTCAATTCCCTCAATACGACTAGTCTTTAAAGCCAAGCAACAGAGAAGAAAATTTAAAAGGTTAAAACTCAGAAAATACTATAAACATTGTTACAGTAAATAGTTCCAAAAATTCAGGCAGATTTGCCTTATGCATCACGAGACAGCATAAATCTCAAGACAAGAGGTTTGAAATATTCACAGAGAAAAACATGAGGTTCACAAGAATTCTAGGAATAACCTCTGCTTCTTAAAATTCTACATTCTGAATATTATCTCAAAAGGGACTGCTCTGGGGGGAAAGTGAGTGTCAGCAAAGACTTGCTGCAAGAGCCGCTGCCAGCATGGCCTTCTAGGTATCAAATGAAACTTTCAGGTCTGGAAGAAAACGAGCTTATTAGCAGGTTGGATATGCTGAATCTTATCTTTCTGCAAACAGTACTTAATTACCTATAAAACTCTACCAAGGTAATCAGTCTTCTTTCCTTTTTGTTATATTTCAGTAAAAACAAACATTAACAAAGAACATTAAGGCTACCTGCATAAACTGTCTCCAAAAAATACCCAATGAAAACATGAAGCAACTTTTAGCACTTCAAAGTGAAAGAGAAAAATCAAAATTAAAAATCTGTAATTGGTCTTCTGCTTCTGGCCATGGGGAAGCAAGACCATCTGGATTCAACCTCTAGCTGGGAATGACTAGAAAATGAACAGAGAGAAAGTTCAAGGGATCTACAGAAATCACTTAGAATCTTTAAAGGGTTTAAGACTGATCTGAGGATAGGAGGGCATGGCAACCCACTCCAGTATTCTTGCCTGGAGAATCCCTTGGACAGAGGAGCCTGGCAGGCTACAGACCATGGGGCCACAAAGAATTGGACACAACTGAAGCAACTGAGCATGCACGCACGCACACACGTAATGGTGTAACACTCCACAAGGCCTACAAAAGAACTATCAGGAAGCTTAAAAGGTCTCAAAATAAACAGAGATCCCACTCAGCCAGAGGAGGCTGGTTGACAATGGTTTAATCGATAATTTGTGTCTGACTCTTGCGACACCATGGGCTGTATAGTCCCTCAGACTCCTTTGTCCATGGGATTTTCCAGGCAAGAATACTGGAGTGGGTTGCCATTTCCTTCTCCAAAGGATCTTCCTGACCCAGGGATCAAGCCCAGGTCTCTTGCATTGCAGGCAGTTTCTTTACCAACTGAGCCACCAGCCAGAGTAGAGAAATGTAATTAACATGGCATCGAGTGGAGTCCTCAGAAGAGAATCACCTCAGAGACCAAGTCAGCGCCAAACTGAATTAATCCTGACAAAGCTTCACATTGAAGAATTGATCTCAAATAATTATGTGCAAGAATAAAATCCAACACTCACCAACGCAAATTCACATTGTCTGGGGTCTAAAATCATCAGGAATGTAAGAAGGCAGGAAAATGTGACAAAATAAGCCAATAGAAACAGAACCAGAAATGCTAAAAACGATGGACGAATCATTTCTGGAAGACAAGGACTTTAAAACAGCTGTCGTAAATACGCTCCATATGTTTAAGACAAAGGAACATGTTAAAATGAAAAGTATACTATCTGAAATGAAAGATACATTGAATGTGATTAACAGATTAGATGCTGCAACAGAAAAGATCAAGAACTTGAAGGTCTCCTAAGAGTCAAAAAAAATGATGCAGAGGGGGAAAAAAAGAACAAAGACTTGCCTAGCAAGAGAAGATCTAGTGTTCCAACATACGTATCACTGCAGTCCCAGGGGAAAAGTTGGGGAATATTTGAAAAAATGACCAGGATGGAAGTCCTCCAGCATGATGACATTATATGCAGAATAATCAAACCAAGGTATAAAGGCAGACTTACAAAGGTACACAGTAGTGGCAACTCAATAAATTAGTCTTGTTTTTAGGATATGACTGTAAAATCATGAAGAATTCCGACATTTCAAAGCATAATATTTCCCTAATTTACAAAGTAAACTTTAGTATATAAACACATGCAAAAAAAACAAAAATACAGTTGGGTTTTTAGGCTTAGAAAATAGTTTTTTTCAACACCACAAACATGGCACAATATTCTAAACCATGAAGACTATGGAACAACTTTTTCTAGTTCAAGATTGTCCTGAAAACTTCAGAACAGCTAGTACACTCAAGCCTATGACTAGTAAATGCCAATAATGCCTTCACTCATTGGTAAAATTAGATAAAAAAAGAATTCAATAGGACAAAAGTTTATATTATGTTTATATTTATTTGATAAAAGGTACAGTGAAGATGTAACGGTCATAAATCTTTATGCGCAAAGATTGTTACTTTATATATTTCAGGGTTACCAGGAGTAGAAGAGTTGACAATAATTGTCCAGAAGCTGGACAAATCATTTTCCATGCCTGACAGATTAAAAATAGGTGGGGCAGGAGGCAGGAAAGCAGGGAAAAGAAGGGACAGACACATGAAAAATGTAACTGATACACATACAGAATTTATACCAATACAAAATACGTTATTTCTTCAAATGAGCTTTGTGATTTAAAAAACTCACATTTACTGATAGAGTCCCTTAAGGAATTCTAAAGACCACATTGTCTAAGCACAATAAAATTAGCTACTGATAAGTAACTACTGGTTCTAATCAACTACTTAGTAACCTTAAAACCCTAAGGGCAAGGACAAAAATCAGTACTGTAATAAAAATATTTTTAAAGATTTACAGGAACACAAGTATATAAGTATTTAAGATAGTACTGTTCTTTTTTAAAAAAAGAGATACAAGGATCACTATAAAACTAACATAAAAACTGAAATAAAAAACCTGAAATCCCACCACAAGGAGTAACAACCATAAAGTAATAAATGAACAATATTTTAGCAAACACGCAAACTGCAAAATACATATCAGATGTATTCATATATAAGATCAATTTCAGTAATGGAATTACAATTAAAATTTACTTTTTTTTTGATCACACAAATTACTACTTTGTTTAAAAAAAAAGAAAGAAAGAAAAAGATAATCATTCACTCTTAACCCCACTTCTGAGAAAATTTCAGTCCAGTATACCCTTCCAAAGTTTGTCCACATGTACTTGCTGTCCTCAGTACAAAAAAAAAAAAAATCTATTGTACTGAGAAAGAATGTTATCTATAATATATATATTTTAAAAGTTACAAATCATGCTTTATCCTATTGGTGCAACATAAACAAATCCATCAGAGCATTATGGAATTGTTGACCAGAGCTTAGATAGGAGACCAGGTACAGATACATTTTCTCATTCACGTAACAGTAACATAGAAACGAACTGACTAATCTCTACAAAGTAAAAAAAAGTAGTGAGGTTAGCACTACACAGTATTCAAATGACAACCTTTATTTAAAAACTGACAGTGGCTGGTGCTGGTATTGAGGAACTGCAACCCTCCCATATAGCTGGTAGGAATGCAACCCTCTTTGTGGGAAGAAACAAGTTTTTCAGCACTGCCAAACACAATGCAACCCAGCAATCACTAGATATTTACCAAGTCTAATGAAAACTACCATTCATACAAAATTCTGAATGCAAATGCTTACAGCAACTTTATTTGTAATCACCAAAAACTGGACACAACCCAAATGTTTCTCAACTGGTGAATGAATAAACAATATGTGGCATATATCCGTACAATGAAGTACCACTCCACAACAAAAAGGAACAAATTATAGATACAAGCAGTAACATGAATAAAATTCAAAACACATCATGCTAACGAAAAGAAGCCAGATTCAAAAGGTTGCACACTATATGATTCCATTTATCTGACATTCTGGAAAAGGTACAACTAGAGGGATAGAGCGGAGAAGGCAATGGCGCCCCACTCCAGTACTCTTGCCTGGAAAATCCCATGGACGGAGGAGCCTGGTCGGCTGCAGTCCATGGGGTCACTCAGAGTCAGGCACGACTGAGCGACTTTACTTTCACTTTCATGCACTGAAGAAGGAAATGGCAACCCACTCCAGTTTTCTTGCCTGGAGAATCCCAGGGACAGAGGAGCCTAGTGGGCTGCCGTCTATGGGGTCGCACAGAGTCGGACACGACTGAAGCGACTTAGCAGCAGCAGCAGAGGGATAGAGGGAGGGTAGAGGCCGACTTCAAGGGGACATGGAACTCTTTGGAGTGATAAAACTGCTTTTTATGTTGACCAAGTTGAAGAACTGTACATAAAGGATAAATTTCACAGGATGTAAATTGTACCATAAGAAAACAACAAAATCCTGGAATCTCAGACATGCCAAAATGTGTTTCTTCTGTTTTACTTACAGGTTACAAAATGCTTTCCTGCTCCAAAACCTTCAAGGTCCTCTAAGGATTACAGCAAGATCTGTGAAGTACTGAGTGGCATCCCATCTCCTCCATAATATGAACCCTTCCCTTAAGCATACCAACGTACTTCCAAGGACCACAGCACTCACCACATTCTCCAGTGAAGCTCATGTTTACACCTCCCACATATATACTTATGCCCAGGCCTCACTACCTCTTCTTTACACTGGATATGTGGTCTACCTTGCCTGAAATACCTTCCTTCCTCTCCTAGTTCCTTCAGCCCTTCCCTATGTGCCCCATCAGGGAAAAGTTTCTTAAAAAAGCATTAATTCACATTAGAATTCTGGTGAGGTAGAGCTACACCGGAAGATTACAATCTACAAGTGTAATAAAAGAAAAATGTGATTTTTGCATAAATAAATAGAAGCCAAATAGACTAGGAAAAACACTTGTATTTTTAGAAACAGTTCTTACAATGCAGCAGAACAATTCACAGAAGAGGAATACTAGTAAAACATAAGGAAACAGCCAGTCAAATTAAATTAAATACATTTTTTAATAAGACACCATTTTCTATCTCCTACAGGGAAAATACAAATTGTTCACAAGGCTGGTATTTGCTCTATGTGTTCAGTCACTTTATACTTTTATCTACAATGTAGGTTACCTGCCTACATTGTAGACAAAAGTATAAATTATTACTGTAGAAAACTATTCCATAGTTTATAACAGAAGCCACAAAACATTCATTCCTTTGGAACGTGATCAGTTCCAGAAGTCATCCTACTGAAATAACCCCCCCAAATTTTTTAATGTATAGTCACTAATGCTTTTATATTATTTAAAATGTTAAAGAATATATGAGAAACATCAAATGTTCTTACTCTGCCAATATCCTTTCACATTTTGCTCTAATCCTCCTCCACATTCACTACAAGCTCTGGCTCTTCATTAACCATGAAGAGCAAGAGCAACAAGATACCTGGGGAAACAGTCTCAGCTCTGCTATTAAGTAATAATTTGACTAGGAGTAAGTCAATTAATCCTTATGAACTTCAGATTTCTTACCTGCAAAGAAATATGGATAGATGATCTCATCAGAGAATGTCAGAGCATGTACTCTGACACTTAAACCCAACATATTTAAGGAAGGAAGAAAACAGAATAATGGCTGGAGGAAAATAACAAGCTTTTATTAGGATGCATAAACATCTAATATATGAAATTAAAGACTGAAAGGACAACCCTTCTGCAAAAGCTGCATAGCTCTACCCAGGACCATGTGTCTCTACTGAAGATCACACAAGGACAAAAATTGATCCCAGACTTATTTCTTCTTTAATGTGGAACTAATTAACAATAGTGATTTACTTCCAATTAGTTCTAAGCTACTCGATGGTGAAATAGGAATGAACCCAGACAATGAAGCTGCTCTGCTCAACATGAGCCACTGCTGCCGCAGGGAAGCACCAGAGATTCTCACGTCATCTGTCATCACACAACTTCAGGAAATGGCATCTTCCTCACTTTTACACAAAGTCAGAGACTGCTTAATACATATACACAAAGCGGCAAAGTTCCCCATTTTTCCAATGTCACAGAACAAAAGCTGACTAACACAAGAGTTAATTGAGCTGGATCTTTTTGGCTTTTGTAAGTTTATTTTAGCATAATTTTGGATCTACAGAAGACCTGCAAAGACAGTAGAGTTCCCATCTACTCTCAGGTGGTTTCTCCCACTGTTTATATCTTACATTACTATGCTACATTTGTCACAAACTAAGGAACTGACACTTGAATATGATTATTAACTAAAGTACACACTTTTGCTCAGATTTCATTTGATTTTCCCTAGTGTTCTTTTTCAGCTCCAGGACACTGCAATTAGCTTCTTATGGTCTGTGACAATTTATCAGACGTTTCTTATTTTTGATGACTTTGACAGTTCTGAAGAGTACTAGACAGGTACTCTGCAGCAAGTATCTCAAGTGTGACTGCAATGTGTTTTCCTCAAGGCCAGGCTGCAATTATGGGGCTTACTGGCAGAAAGATCACAGAGATGAGATACCATTTTTATCACATCATAGCAAGGGGACATCCTACCAGCATGACTTACTGATGATAATCTAGATCATCTGGCCAAGGTATGGTTTGCTAAGTTTCTCCACCAGTCACTTCACCCTCTTAAGGTACTCCAGAAGGAAATCACTAAAGGGACTGAGTGCATATGCATTAACTAAGCTCCATCTATTTGAGGGGGGAGCAGCTAAATTATCTAGAATTCTTTTGTCTGGGAAATTTGTCTCTTCCCCCTCATTTATTTATCCAACCAATCATTTATCAGTAAGAATTTACAGGTATTAATGTCATACTTCGGAGAAGGCAATGGCACCCCACTCTGGTACTCTTGCCTGGAAAATCCCATGGACGGAGGAGCCTGGAAGGCTGCAGTCCATGGGGTCGCTAAGAGTCGGACACGATTGAGCGATTTCACTTTCACGCATTGGAGAAGGAAATGGCAACCCACTCCAGTATTCTTGCCTGGAGAATCCCAGGGACGGGGGAGCCTGGTAGGCTGCCGTCCATGGGGTCGCACAGAGTCGGACACAACTGAAGCGACTTAGCAGCAGCAACGTCATACTTTGGGTTATAATCTAATAGTATGTAATTTATTGTGCTGCTCAAACTGTTCCAGATTTGGCCACTGAGAACTCTTTTCAGGTTGGTTCCTGGGTCCCTTTGACATTTTCCTATTCTGCTTTTTGAGAAACTTTGGAATACTCTTTTTAATGTAAACTTTCAGATAGTCTTAATATTACCACAAATTAAAGATGACTTGTATTTTAACTCTTTCATTCTATAGTTACATACTAAATTTTAAGAACTGAACTCTCAATTCTGAAGTATAAACATACTGAAAACAAAAGGAATAACTAAAAGAAAGATTAGCACCATAACTAACGCTCATCCTTGGAATAACTGACCGTGACTAAGATTTCTACATGGCCCAGTGGCACAGCAGTGAAGAATCCATCTGCCAATCCAGGAGACATGGATTCAATCCCTGGGTTGGGAGGATCCCCTAGAGGAGGGCATGGAAACCCACTCCAGTATTCTTGCCTGGGAAATCCCATGGACAGAGGAGCCTGGCGGGCTATAGTCCATGGGGTCGCCAACGAGTCAGACACGACTTAGCGACGACACAACACAGATTTACATCCTGGAACAGATTCTCATTTGGCCAGCTGAGGTTCTGGAAGTTAAGAAGCTGTGTGTGTTAGCCAGTACACTTGGATTTCTTAATTCTAATCTTCAGGTACTCACTGCTTTTTTTTTTTTTTTCAGATGTTGGGGAGATGGGGTTAAAACACAGCAGCAAACTACTCTGTTACAGTCATGGGCCTGCTGTCAAGCATTCTGGCACGTTAACAGCACAGAAATGAATTCTCATTTGATCCAGTTTGTTTCAACAATTAGAGCTCTCATTAAGAAGCATGTTATCTTGTTTGGAAACATGACCAATTTTTACAATCTTTTCTCCTCTATTCATTTAATACAACCTATGTGGCAAACACTGGACTTCAGGATTGGCCCCACATAGCTAACTAGAATATAATTCACCCAGATTTCTTCCCAAAGGTAACTAATTCCTCCCCAGTATAAGACAGTATACTTTGTTGGATAATGCAGCCATAAAATGCTAGTTTCCTGATAAAGGGTTGGCAAGCTTTAAGTATAGTTATTTCCCTTCACATTACTATGATGTTCATTTATCTCTGTTGACCTCTAGAGGGAGCTCAAAGTTCTTATTACATTTTCCCCTCAAGGTCAGGACACTCCTCCCACAAATTTGATGTGTTCAAAACTTAAGAACATTTTATTTCAGCACTCCGAAGGGAAAGCTAAGTGTGTGCCATCCCCTTAGGAACTGCTTGCTTCTCAGGGCTGAGTATGACATGACCTGCTTACCGGCTCCTGGGGTGAGCAGACCCCAACCATTTCTTCCTTTCTCCCTCCCTGACTCCTCTTTCCTGCTTGGCACTGACTAGGGCACATCACTGTCATCTGAAAGGCTGTGAGCACTCCCTGCTGCAGCCAGTGCACCACCTCCTCCCTCCAGTGGAGAACATTAGCACAGAGGGGAGAGGAGGCTGCTCCCAGCCGCATTCAAGAACCCACCTCCAAGGACTGAGGGACTGTTAACTTAGCACACCTGCACCCCATCCTTGGGGCCACATCTGCAGGGAACTTGGGCAGCAAATGACCAGAAGCCAGACCGGTCATTTCCCCACTGTCAAATCACTACTTCTCCTGTCCATATGATCCTGAGGAAGTAACAGCACCTTAAAGACTTAGCTTCCTCATCTTAAAAAGACCTACCTCAGAGTTGCTTTTAGGGCTAAACAAGCAGTAAATGCAAAGAAATAAGCCTTGAATGAGGCACACAGTAGGCACACTGCTTGAAAAAAAAAAAAGACATGGGCTGGAATCTGGGCTTTGTTGCATGAAGCAGAAACAAGCATTTAGCCTTATTCGTTTCTAGACTATTCTGCTGAATCCTAGCCTAAGTAAAAAAGTTCTCCAAATGGTCCAGCGTAGCTCCCAGGAGCCTGAGGCTAAAGCCCAAGCTAGGAACAAAGTCCTGCAACTGCCTGGCTTGCTGCTTCTCTGCACAACTTAGGAGGCCTCAGGCTGAAGCACAACTGACCGAGAACAGGATCTTGCACTCCTATCTCTCGGCCCAAATACCCCCTCAATACACCATCATTTCCACAAACAACGTAAAGTGCTAGCGGCCTATAAGCCTTTCCCCAGCCTCTGACTCAGTGACCTGGAACATGTTATGAGATAAGCTCCACAAAGACCACTGGCTGTCGATGCTCACACAGAATCTACACTGTAATGTTGCCATGAGAGTCAGGATCCATAGGGTAATTCCAGAGATGTGTTCTGGAACCAGTCTCCCTTCTTTTTAACTTGTTCCTGGATAATCTGATATCATGTTTGGATAAAATGGAATGGAACCATACCCTCCTGCAACAAAGCACAGAAAGATACACAGTTGCTAATACATTTAGTCTACAAGGGTGATCTTAACAAACAAGCCCTGGTGTATCAATGTTACACACAATGTCTGAAAAAAGAGCTCTAAATTGACCATTCTAAACCTAGTTACCATATTCATTAGATGTTCACCAACTTTTAAAGAAGTCATAATTAAGTCCATTAAACAAATCATCTCATTAAGCTGCCTTATCAAAATGGACTGTAAATAGTTTCTCGTGGAGATCATACAAACAAGCAATACTGCACAAAGCTCCTGCATCTTCGCATGTATTAAGACACTTTTACAACCAGAATGGTTATCTGGTTGCTGATATCTCTCTAAAATCTTTACAAACTAGGATTATTATGGCCATTTACAAGAATCAGGAAGCACTTCACTGGACAGGTCTTAGCAGACTGACAACCAAAGCAAGTGTGTTTTCCGACAGGATTCCTTCAGCTCACCTACAGACTGTGTATAAAGAGGCAGAATATTTTAGAGAAAGAAGTTAAGAGAACTTTACGATAGAAAAAAATATTACAGACTTTATTCCAATGACAAAAGGAAGCCCACTGGGTAGATATGCACCTTAGATTACTCACAGCTGAAGCAGCCTGGGAATTAGGAGAAGAGTAAGCAGGGGGCAGTACAGAGACAAACCCAGCGTCATTCCAGAAATCCTGCTATGTGATGACTAGGACCCAAGTGAATCAGTATTAGCACAGTAACGATGTTATCAAAAGTAGCCAACATTTGAAATTCAGGTTAAGTATTTCATCTTCACAACAAACCTCTGAAGCTGGTTATATTAATATATCCATTTAAGAGATGAAGAAACTAAAGCATGGAGGCAAAAGAGGGGACAGAAGTCTACACACTTTAAAATCTATTTATGAAGTATATAAAGCAAGGCTTGATCACTGCTAACGTGTGGAAAACCGAAGACGAAAGCAAGCACAATGTCCAGCTCCTCAAGCTGGATGAATGTATTGATACTTACTATTATCAGTGGACAGATATTTACCTTACATTAGGTATTATTTCGGAGAAGGCAATGGCACCCCACTCCAGTACTCTTGCCTGGAAAATCCCATGGACGGAGGAGCCTGGAAGGCTGCAGTCCATGGGGTCGCTGATGGTCAGACACGACTGAGCGACTTCACTTTCACTTTTCCCTTTCATGCATTGGAGAAGGAAATGGCAACCCACTCCAGGTTCTTGCCTCAAGAATCCCAGAGACGGCGGAGCCTGGTGGGCTGCCATCTATGGGATCACACAGAGTCGGGACACGACTGAAGTGACTTAGCAGCAGCAGGTTATTATTTAACAGCATCTAAACAGCTAAACAGCTAAACAGCTAAACAACATCTAAACAGCATCTATTATTTTTCAGCATCCCCTGAAAAAGAGGAAATGGCAACCCACCCCAATTTTTGCCTGGGGAATCCCTTGGACAGAGAGCAGTCTCGCAGGTTACAGTCCATGAGGTCGCAAAGAGTTGGGACACGACTTAGCAACTAAACAACAACCCAACTCGCAGGTCCAACTTCAGGTAAAAGAAAAAAGTTAAGCCCCATTAGCTAAGTTAAAGATTATGTCAAGAATGATTTCATGAAAACTCTTGAACCAAAAGGGATACATCATATGTTACTAAAAAAAAAAATTAGCTCAGAACATTCTTTTTGCTCATTTTTCCTGTCTTAAATCTTTTTCTTCTCAGTTCTACATTAGTCTGCGCAAGGTGATAATTCCCTGACCTTCTTTTCAACTGTATTTACACTGTAATCATTGTTTCTACTATACTGTTTAAACAACTATGTTGGACACTCCCGGTTATGCCAGCATTTCTAAGTGCTAGGGATACAGGAGTTCATAAGACATCCCAAAAGATCCCCAGTCTCATGGACCATAGATTCTAGAGATGGGGGTATATTATACAAATTAAAGATAAATATAAAACATATTTGGTAGTGCTAAGTACTATACAAACACAGTAGGGTAGTAAGAGAAAGCCTATCTGAGATGACTTAGGTAGAAACCAAAATGAATAGGGAATCACTCATCCTACCTTATAAGGAAAGCATTACAAGCAGAGGACCTAAGTAGAAATGAGTTGATAAGACTAATGCAGAACAAGGTGGAGGAGAGATGGCACATTTAACAGATGACAAACCATATTCAGCCTATAAGCCAAGGGAGGACTAAGACTTTGTCATAACAGTGATAAGAAGCTACTGCAGAGTTTTAAATTTGTTTTAAAACCCTTATCTGGTTCTTAAGTTATTGCAGTATCCTAAGCAAGAGATAACGATGGTCTGAACGCAGGTGGCAGCCAAAGAAATGGATGAATTCAGAATACATTCTGAAGACAGCACTGCAAAACTTGCTGAGGTCTCAAAAGAGGTGTCAAAGGATGATTCCAAGGTTTTAGTACCACATCCAATGGAACAGCCAGTGCCATTTACTGAGGAGACACATACCAGGAAAAGAGCAGCTTTGGATTAAGAAAGGAGCCCAGAATTCCATTTTCCATCTGTGGTGTTGATTTCGACCAGACACGTAAGTGGAAATGTCATCTAGGAAGCTAGACAGATTTGACAGTTTAGGGAAGGAAGAGGAGATATAAATTAGCGTATCATCAATTAATAGAGGCATTTAAGGACTAAATGTGATTTCCTAGTGAACAAGTACAAATAAGAAAACAAGAGGTTTGGCCTCAGGACTAAACCTTCAGGTTCTCCCATAATTAGCTGAAAAGGATAAAGCAGATAGGAAAGAATACCCAGGTGCTACTGGTGTGGTAAGGAGACGTTTCTAGAAGCCAGGTAAGAAGATCTTTCTAAAGGGAGGCAGTAATAGGGACTTCCCTAGCGGTCCAGTGGTTAGGACTCCACGCTGACACTGCAGAGGGCACAGGTTTGATCACTGGTTGGGGAACTAAGATTCCGCATGCTGCGGTCATAAATAAATAAAGGAGACAGTGATGAATTGTGCCTAGAGTGCACAGAAATCAAGCAAAGGCTAAGAAATTAAACTTTGATTTGGTGACATGCAGATTTTTGGGGTGATTTCAACAAAAGTGGTTTCAGTGGATTCAGTTCAGTCGCTCAGTCGTGTCCAACTCTTTGCGACCCCATGAACTGCAGCACACCAGGCCTCCCTGTCCATCACCAACTCCTGGAGTCCACCCAAACCCATGTCCATTGAGCCAGTGATGCCATCCAACAGTCTCATCCCCTGTCGTCCCCTTCTCCTCCCGCCTTCAATCTTTCCCAGCATCAGGGTGTTTTCCAATAAGTCAGTTCTTCGAATCAGGTGGCCAAAGTATTGGAGTTTCAGCTTTAGCATCAGTCCTTCCGAAGAATATTCAGGACTGATTTCCTTTAGGATGGACTGGTTGGATCTCCTTGCAGTCCAAGGGACTCTCAAGAGTCTTCTCCAACACCACAGTTCAAAAGCATCAATTCTTCAGTGTTCAGCTTTCTTTACAGTCCAACTCTCACATCCATACATGACTACTGGAAAAACCATAGCCTTGACTGGATGGACCTTTGTTGACCAAGTAATGTTTCTGCTTTTCAATATGCTGTCTAGGTTGGTCATAACTTTCCTTCCAAGGAGTAAGCGTCTTTTAATTTCATGGCTGCAATCACCATCTGCAGTGATTTTGGAGCCCAGAAAAATAAAGTCAGCCACTGTTTCCCCATCTATTTGCCATGAAGTGATGGGACCAGATGCCATGATCTTAGTTTTCTGAACGTTGAGCTTTAAGCCAACTTTTTCACTCTCCTTTTTCACTTTCATCAAGAGGCTCTTCAGTTCTTCTTCACTTTCTGCCATAAGAGTGGTGTCATCTGCATATCTGAGGTTATTGGTATTTCTCCTGGCAATCTTGATTCCAGCTTGATTCCAATCTTGATTTCAGTGGATGGGCATCCTTAAAATAAAAGTTATTTTCTGTGGCTTTATTCTACAGTTGTCAGGAGAAGCAGCTCTGGCGCTAAGCTGGCAAGGTTGAAATCAGTGCTCTGACAGTATGAAATGTGGTTTACAGAGGGCGTCCTCTTTATGTCTGACATGGATGAAGATCTCCCCTTACTTTTATTAAATCTATGTCTTGGGTTATTCTGGGAACCAGAGGGTTAAGCAAACACTGAAGCTGACTCACCATGCTCCTGAGAGGCTGATTTCTCAGGGGGCTGGGTGCACTGAGAGTGGTGTTTTTTTCCCAAGAAAAGCACTTGAGTGATATACTTTGAGTCACTACAAGCCTGAAAAATGCTATTTTGTTGCCCTATGTGAAGCACAGTCTCACCAACCAAAGATTCTTGGGTTACACAGCTTTCCTCTTAAGTTCTCTAGATGCCACTCCACTGTTTTTCACCAACACAGCCAAAGTGAGGAAGAGAGCATTCTCACGTCAGAGGCCTAGCTGCTCCCCTGAGCTTCAGCACTCTCTTCTTTCTGATCTTATACCTTTCAATAAAGCCACTGAGTAGGCAGATTTGGATTAAAGGAGGGAACCAGAAAAGGGCCCCCCAAGTTTTTAATCAGGCAAAATGCTACAGTCTAGCTTTTCACAATTCTGTTTTGGACTATGAAACACAAGCTAAATTAACCTAAGGCTACACTGCTCTCCTTTGTCATTGCCCCTTATGAATACATCTCTTTGTTAAGTCCCATGGGAAAATGGCATGGCCATGTTCAACAAGGTACTCCTGCATAGTTCAACAAGGCTTTCTGATCACAGAAATGTTCTATTCTGCACTGTTCAACATGGTGGCCACCAGCCACCCATAGCTACTTACTGAGTACTTGAACTGAGAGGAGCAAAACTGAGGGAATGAAATGAGTTAAATTTAACAGCTGCATGAGGCTAGTGGCTACCACTAACTGAACAATTCTAGCATACAGAAGACAAACTCGATGTCTACCTGATATACCTTCCTTCCTGTCTCAATACTTGAATTATTTATTTCCACATCCTAAAATTTAGAAATCCACTAGGCTATTTCTAGGTGTGGATCCCACTTATTTTCTTGGTATGCACTTCAGTTATCTGTAAAAGGGTAATATCAACAGATCCTACCACGTGGAAGCTGTGTAGACAATTTTAAATGAGTTTCAACTTGCCCAACACAGGGTATACACTAAGTGCTCAATAAATGCAAAGTATGTTCCCTGAATCCATTTGATCTGTTCTGACTTTTCACTTTGAACTCTCATTCTAAACGGAAATCTATTATTTGTGTTTCTTATATTTGTGTCCACATTATTCATCTTTATTTATTTCCCCTGAGTTGCAAGAGTATTTCTAGAGCCCTGCACCTACCTGCCTGCCTCCGAAGAGTCAATAGGTTAAGAATCACATATTTCACCAAAGAACTTTTTCTGTTCTCTGTTACTTCTTCAAATGCTCATGAGTCTCCTTGAGAATACTAACTAGTTTTTCTTTAAATTTCAACGTTTTCTCTTATTTCTTGCAATAAATCTGTCACCTTCTCTTAGACTGAGTCTATGTCTATCTTTTCATGTATTTAACTTTAAAGAGAAAGGTCTACGTTTATGCAACACTGGGAACTGTACTGGGTTCAGTCAAAAAACATTCAGAAAACCAAGTTAAAATCTTTAAGCATGGGGAGATGTTTACATGGTTACTTCCTATATTATTGATAGCTCGCAATTGCTGCCTGACAAATTACCCTCAAATTTAGCAGTTTAAAACAACAAACTGGCATCAAGAACCTGGGTGTGCTGAGTGGTACACGTGTGGCTCAGGATCTCTCAAAAGGCAGCAATGTGTCAGCCAGGGTCTCTGTCATCTCAAAGCTTGATGCAGGCTGGTGGAAGGATTGGCTTGTAAACCAAGCTCGTGCACACGGCTGCTGGCAAGGCATCAGGTCTTCACTGGCTGCTGGCCAGAAACACCAGCTCCTTGCTGCACAAGCTCCACAGGGAAGCTCACAAAATGGGAGATGGTTTCCCTCAGAGCAAATGAGCAGCAGTCCAACGTGGAACCCAAAGTCTTTTCATAACCTAACCTTGAAGATGACATCCCATCACTTTTGCCACACTTGTGGAAGCAAGTTACTACGTCCAGCCATTCTCAGGGGAGGGAATAACACACAGGACATGAGCACAAGGAGGCAGGGTCACTGGGGCCACCTTAGAAGCTATCTGCCACACTTTATCCTCAGTCAGCTGCTCGACCCAGTCATGTGCAGTCAGGAAGCAGGATTAAAAAGCCAAGGTGGCGGCCTCAGAGCAGGGAGTTTCAACACTGTGCTTCACGGTTAGTCTCTCTCCTACAGCCACAGGGAGCCAACCCCTCTCCACTTGTCACATTCTCCTTGGTAAGAACCAGTCTGTATCACTGGTTTTTTTTGTGTGTGTGAGTACTATTTAAGTTTTTTATTAAATAAATGAAACAGAACGCAGGGGGTTATGTCTGATCAGCTAATATATCCAAGTAGTTGGCTTCCAGATACAACCAATGTAAGGACACCAGTTAAACAAGGTTTACTCCATTTTATTTCTGGGCTCAGCATTTGATCACTTTTCAAATTTACCATTCAGCTTTTAACCCAGCTTAAGTACAAAACATTTCACCAACCAACTGCCCCATGAACAACTTTCAATTCTAGCTTTAGCTGCTTGAAGTAGGTTCCTGTAGCGCACACCACAGGAGGGCCTCTCAACCACATAAACGCACCCAACGCGGCCAGTAAGGACTTTCCTCACTCTGTTTCTCATTTGCACTGTTTCCTGGCAAAATTCTTTTCGCTTTGTTACGGCACTTCCAGGGTTTCCAAGGAGACTGCACTCTCCCCATTATGCTTGTTGGTCATTTCAGTGTGTCTGTCTGTCTGTTTTAACACATAAGCTTAGATCATCTTCCTCCACTGAGTGTCAACACAGCTATTTGTTTAACTAAAGCACTTTACACACTCTTTCAAAGACTCTTGTTTTGATAAATACAACAAGAAATGCTTGTTGATTTTCCGAGTCATATAATTCAATTCCGTTGTTGGATAAAACAAAGATTTCAATCTATACCATTTCCCAGACTTATTCTATGGCAATTTAAGTAACTATATTTTGCTGATTTCTAAAAAAATGCAGTGTCACCAAACTTAGTTCAGCTTAAGATGTGACTAATTAGAAAACTTAACTTCTCTGGTAGCCCAGCTGGTAAAGAAAGAATCCACCTGCAATGCAGGAGACACTGGTTCGATTCCTGGGTCAGGAAGATCCACTGGTGAAGGCATAGGCTACCTACTCCAGTATTCCTGGGCTTCCCTGGTGGCTCGGATGATAAAGAATCCACTGCAATGTGGGAGACCTGGGTTCAACACCTGGGTTGGGAAGATCCCCTGGAGAAGGGAATGGCTACCCACTCCAGTATTCTGGCCTGGAGAATTCCAAGAGGGGATGCAAAGAGTGGGATACAAATTAGAAAACTTAGTAAGCAAAGAAACACTTTAACAATATCTTTAAGGAATCACAACACACAGCTGCTCAGTGGGATGAACTAATCACAAGAGGGCTGTAAAGACGTCCCTGCCACTGTGTCCAGCAGGGGGCACCGAGCGCTATGGGATGGACACACAACACTTAGAAGACAAATGTGGCTGTCTAGTCGCTCAGTCGTGTCTGACTCTGCGACCCCATGCAACCTTGTATGAACTGCAGCATGCCAGGCCTCCCTGTCCCTCACCATCTCCAGAAGTTTGCCCAGGTTCAGTCAAAACACCAACAGTATTCTACCTCACAAACCAAAATATCCATTTTTGGTTTAACAATAAAAAAAGATTTTCCTATACCATATTATTCCTCTTACCCTATCCTCATTCCTATGAAGACAATTTATTTGCCCTATTTGCTTACAAAACTAACAGAGAGAATAGGAAGAGAACCAACAAAAACTCAAGGGACATCCCGGCAATCCAGTGGTTTAAGACCTTGCCTTCCAATGCAGATAGTGCAGGTTCAATCCCTGGTCAGGGAGCTAAGATCCCACATGCCTCGGGGCCAAAAAACCAAAAATAAAAACACAGAAAAAATATTGTAACAAACTCAATAAAGGCTGTAAAAATGGTCCACATGAAAAACAACAAAAAAAAGAAACTTTCAATCAGATGTCAACGAATTTTCAGATCTGATACTCTGGTACTGAACAAAAGGAAATCAGTTTCTTTGATGAATATGTGGAAAACATAATTAAGAAGGGACTTAACACAAATGCCTTAAGTTAACACAAGGCCACCACACGCTGCTGCACAGGACCTAACCTACACAAGCAGCATCCTGCTTTTTTATGACTGCACAGACAAAAGGTACTGCGCCCCAGGGTTAAACCCTGTATCTGATCTGATCAGATTTCTAGGTGGTATGTTTTGAGTCAAACAGGATTTTCAAACACTTTAGCACTTCACTTACTGTTCTGCATCCACCAATGTAATAACTGCCTCAGGCAAGGGCCATCAATGATTCACTTATTGATACAAAAGAGGGAAATGGCCTTTTTTTGGACAAGATTTAGCATATACTACATGACCAAGTGATCTGGCCAGAAATGTTTAGCATGGATTTCATTATGGGAAACAATTGGTGAAATCCAGAAAATGAGGTATTTTATAATAGGCCTTGACTCTTCAAAATTAACCAAACAGTTTGACTCAATCCTGAATTGAAAACAAAAAAAATTTTAAGGATGATTTTTAAGTCAGTTGGGAAAGTTTAAAAATGGACTGTGTAATAGAGAGCATTTCTGAATAAATTTCTGCTAAATTTTTTGGGTAACATAATGGTATTGTGGTTGTAAGAGAATATTCCTGTTCTTAAGAGATAAAAGCTGAATTATTTAGGGGTAAAGCATCATGCTTTCTAATTTACTTTCGAAAAAATTTAGGGGTCAGAATGCAGGTATAGATAAACCAAATGTGGCAAAATGTAATTCGTGAATATAAATAAAGAATGGTTATCAAATTTATTTTTCAGCTTCTTTGCGGGCTTAAAATATTTCAAAACAAAAGATGAAAAGGAAGGGATTGAGTGAATACAGCAACTCCAGATACATTCTCTTACATCATAGCAAAAAAAGGAAGTGCTCTCCTCTCTGGGTCTTATTCTAATGGGCTGCAAAGCCTTTCAGGGAACCAACCACCCTTCTGGTTCCTGCCTCCAGGAGACAGCACTTCATATTTCACTGTATAGATCTAATATTATCTATCTGACCTCATTTCACATATAACTGAGTCCTAAAACTATGAAGCCACCTATAACGGGTAGGGGCAGCAGGGGCGGGGGGCACACTGGCTTTTTCCTAACTAACCAGCATGAAAACCAAGATTTAAGTTGGCATATTTCCCTCAAACCCTTACTAAAACAGAAAGATAATCTGCCCAATTCTAACCAAGCTATACAGGGCACTTGTGACTGGGAAAGATGAAGTCACACCTCTTAAAAATGAGATGTAGGCCTACTCAACCCCACTTCAAACAAGACACAACCAAAAGTTCTAATTTTAAAGAGATTTAATTTTATTTTAACTTTTAAAAGTTTAATTTTTAAAAGATTGTTAACTGTTACTACTCTAGAACCTATTCTGTTCTGCAAATAATCAATATTTTATCTGACAATGAAAATTACAGTAACATTTTTGAACTTTTTTATGCCTTGAAGAAAATATCTAATGTTAAAGGCGCAGATGAGGTAGGTAGGAAGGAAAGAGCACTGAACTAAGGCGACAACACTGAGTAACACTGCTAAGAATGATGAGCTATAACAAACTCAATGACCCTGCAAGTGGCCATTTCCACTTTGCTTAGTAACAGAACACCCTGGTACTCCCCACAGCCCCTCACCCATACCCCTAGCAAAACCATGCACACAGTTTTAACAGGGAAGTAGAGATTACATTTCTTGGGCTCTCCTAAGGCCATGTGACCAAGCTCTGAACAATGGGATATAAGTATAAAATTCCCATGTCACATCCTTAAAAAAAGCTCCCTGTCTTCCTCTCTTTGGCTACCTCACAAGGAGTAAGCACAGATGTGACCCAGACCTGGCCATGCAGACAAGAGCAACACACTGTGGAAGGGTAAAG
This sequence comes from Bos indicus x Bos taurus, assembly GCF_003369695.1. NCBI lineage: Eukaryota > Metazoa > Chordata > Mammalia > Artiodactyla > Bovidae > Bos > Bos indicus x Bos taurus. The sequence goes on along the minus strand of NC_040083.1, from coordinate 73,526,393 downwards.
ACAAAGACAGAAGAAACCCGGGGTGCTGGATAATCCCTGGGAAAAAAGCAGCTTATCATAAAAAAGTCACAGGGTTTAACCCTGGGGCGCAGTACCTTTTGTCTGTGCAGTCATAAAAAAGCATTTATGACTCCTCTCTACCACTGGTGGCTTATGAGAGAAATAAGCTTGCAATTTGAGGAACCACTGTGTATTTGGGTCTTTTACAGCAGCATGGTCTGTAACAGCTTGTATGACTTGGGGTATTTTTCTGGGTCTCATTTTGTGAAAGTGAAAGTCACTCAGTCATGTCCGACTCTTCGTGACCCCATGAATTATACAGTCCATGAATTCTGCAGGCCAGAATACTGGAGTGGGCAGCTGTTCCCTTCTCCAGGGGATCTTTCCAACCCAGGGATCGAACCCAGGTCTCCTGCATTGCAGGTGGATTCTTCACCGGCTGAGCCATCAGGGAAGCCCAAGAATACTGGAGTGGGTAGCCCATCCCTTCTCCAGAGGATCTTCCCGATCAGGAATCAATCCAGGGTCTCCTGCATTGCAGGCGGATTTTTTTTTTTTTAAAAGAATCCGTCTGCCAATACAGATGTGGATTCAATTCCTGGTGCAGGCAGATTTTTTACCAGCTGAACATTTTACTGGTTCACAAAGCTGATTAGAATGATATGAATGCTATTAACTTCTTTAGCTGGCTGTATCTTCTGTTATTAAATAAAAGCACAAATATATACTTTGGGTAAAATAAAAACTGAAGTTTTACATATATTTGAATAAATGGGATGACATATGAAAATACTCTGCACAATTTATCTACCCATTCAACAAATAATTACCAAATGCCCACTGAGTGCCAAATACTGTTACATACCTGAGACTACTCAAGATGTTAAGAATAAAATGGTAGAAATAAAGAAACAAGAGTTCACTGCCTCATGCATGAAAACTTTATAAACGTGAGAGGAAGCCTACAATAAACAAACAAATAGTAAGATTATTTCAAATAATAATATGGGGAAAAGGAGGGGGGAAAAGCAGATAACACTGAGTACACTTTGGAATTGGGAGGGGACTCAATTTACACAGGTACTAAAGCCATGCAAAAATTTAAGATATTCCAGGTTAAAACAGCAAACTCAAAACCTTCAACAAGGACAAGACTGTGTATGTTCATGGAACACAAGGATGAGATGACAGACAAGATCTCAGAAGCAGGCAGAGGCGCCCTGGCACTAAGTGAACAAATGTACAGTGCTGGTTTCAGGGGATGAATGCTCCGGATGAAAACCGGAGAAGAACTATCACTCCCTCAATTCTGTCTTGGTTTTAGTAAGTGATGTTCCCAGGAGAAAATTATGAACTCAGCTGCCCTGCAGTCAATAACTGACTACAATTTTATTCTATTTACTTTGGGACAAATATTTCAATTAATTAAGTGATTTTAGGAGTTGGAAAAAAAAAGTAAAAGTCATCTCTAATAGAGCAAAAGCTTTCTCTTGATATTTTAAAAATGTGAGCAAATTTCACATATAATTTTAGTCAACAAATTATCTCATGAGCAGCTATTACATATGCAGACACTGTTGCAGGCGCTGAAGGTATCACAGTAAGGAACTGGTCCTTGTAGAGTTTAACATATCAGAATACATTTCAAAGTTTAAAAATGATAATAGTAAATTTTTAAAAACTTCACTCATTTTGGCTGACTACTTAATGTCTAAAATTTGGTTTGAAAACAGTGTATCTTAATTTCTCTCTTTTTTTGCTGTAGGCTTATTATATTGAGAATAAAAGGACACAATGTTAGAATTTACATCTAAGAAAACAATTAAATCTACCTTTACACTAAAAGAATGAGAAATACTACTGTGAATTCTCCTATTGCAAGACAGAGAAAGTGATTATCAAGTGTCCTTTCCTGGCACACGGAGGAAACAGACCTATGTTTATTCATCTACCTGTTACATACAAAGATTCAAAACACTTCATTTATCGCTCCCCTTTAGAGCCCACTAAAATGACAATGAATAAAAACAGCTTGAGACACTAAGAACAAAAGAACATGTGGGCAAACAGCAGAAGACAACAAATGTGCTAGAAGACGGAAAGAGGTTAACTTAGCAAATAAAGGAAACTGACAACAAAGAGCATGTGGAGGGGGTTGCCAAGCAGACGATGCCCGGGGTCAGGAATACAACAGTGAGACATGAGATTCAAAATAAGACTGTTGGTTGAAGGATCTACTTAAGAGGCAGAGAAGTCTAATTCTCAAGGAGAGAACTAGTTTCTGAAGAAACCGAGCCAGAGGAGATATGGGTTGGAGCTGAAGGCCAAGTAACAAACTGAAAATGAGACCTAGTGAAAGGATGCATAGTCAACCATGAGCTGACCTTCCTGGCTCTCAGAATGTCAGCAGCCAGGCTTAAGACATGACATGCCCCCCCACACACAGAACTCCCTGTGAATGGGATTCCTTCTGCTGAGACACTGAGAGTCCCCAGTTCATCACCTTACAGTGAGCCCACCAGCTGATTCGCTCTGCCAGTGAACACAGCCCTTCCAATCTCCTCTGAGCATCTCACAACTAAGGATCATCAGATACTGCAGTCTACTAACACAAGAAAAAAAGGAACTCAAAGGAAACAGAATGCCAAGATTAGAATTGATCCTCTCAAAGACACTCCAATCTACAAAACAAAGGTTGCTGAAAAAGGAATACACCACAAAAAGCTTTTAAAACATAGTCAGATTTGTAAATATCAGTGAAATAGTTGTAAACAAAAGTGGGGAACTCTCCCAAAAAGAAACAAAATGTAAAGCTGATGGAAAATAGAAGGGGGAAAAAAACCCCCACAAAAACTAGAGGACCAATGCAGAAAGTCCAAGATTCACATGTCAGGAGTTCCAGAAAGAATAAGAGAATAAGATAGAGAAGGAAAAAAAAAACCCGAAGAAAATGAATCTACAAGTTGAAAGGGGCCAATGGGTACTAGCCTAACTAGTGAAAAAGATACACCATGCCACATTGTCCAGAGAGGGAAAAAAATAGTGAGCAGAACAGCACGAGGTTTCTTAAATGCCACACTGGACTCTTAACAGACAGAAGAAATGCCTTCCAAACTCTGAGGAAAAGTGATTCCCAATAACTAGCCAAACCCAAAAGTGTGAAAACAGAAAGACATCCTTTCCAAGCAGGTAAAAACTTCTACCAATTGGGGGGGGGGGTACGAAACAAAACATGCCACCCCAAAACTGGAAGATTCAACACAGGAAAGACAAAAGGAACTCCCACAACGGTGATGTGAATATGATAAGAACAAAGAAAAATCCCAAAGGTATGCAATAAACCTAGAAAGCACCCTCTGTCTCAGAGGGACAGAGTTCAAGGAAAAACTGAAACTGGTAGAACATCCTGATGTACTTTAAAATACTATCAGGAGAGCTAGTCTCTTAGAGGATTTGAGGGTGATTCAATGACAGATTCAAGAAAATGAATCACTCCAGACTGAAACAACACTATGGAGAACTCCAGGGGTCAAGGGGAGATAAACAACTGATTATCTGATTCTTTTAGCCATGTAGAAAATTATATTGAAAAGCTGCTGAAAGGTGCAGAAAGAAAACAGGGATGGCAGATTGAAACAAACAACAACAACAAAAAAACAAATGGAAAGACATGATAATTAAAAACTCTAGAGAAAACAATGTCGTAACAGCAACGATATAATTCATCATCTGACAGTGGTGAACAGTATCTATATGGACATAATAACGTCTACTTCTGTACTTCTTTCGCATGACTACTGTAACAAATTAACCTTAAATCGGGTGGCTGAACACAACACAAATTTATTTTCTTACAGTTCTGGAAGCCTGAAGTCCAAAATCAGTTTCACTGGAATAAAGGTATTGGCTGCCTAGCTCCTTCTAGACGCTCTAAGAACGGGATTTCTTGCCTTTTGGAAGCTGATGGAGGTCATCATTTGGCTTGCAATCCTTTTCCTGCATCACTCCAACCTCTTGCTTCTGGGGTTGCATCTACTACTTCCTCCTTAGATCCTAATCTCCTCCTCTTTTGCTTACAAGTACCCTTGTGATTATATTCAGGGCCTAGTAGGATAAACCCAAATAACCACCTCATCTCAAAAAATTCCTAATGTAACCACATCTCAAATCCCTTTTCCAAGTAATATGCACTCATTCCAGGGGCTACAAAGTAGAGATCTTCTTTGGGGGAGGGAGGCCATTATTCAGCCTGCTACAACTCTGAGTACTGGTGTAAACAATGATAATGGGACAACAATCCTGAGGAAACAGCAGGAGTGGTAACAGGAGCAGAACAGAGCTCAATTCTTAGCTACTATTTACATCTCAGGATGTCTAGAACAACTGTATGAGCATACTGTTTAGAAACAAAAAAACAAATACCAGAAGAAACTGCTAAGAGAGTCCAGGTGAGGAGGGACAGAAAACTTTTAATCTTCCTCAAAAGCATTGTGAAACTACTGATTTGTTAAATTATATACATGAACTATATGCATAAAATGAAAATCAACCTAAAATAAAACTAAGATTAGGTGGCTGGGGAGTGAGAAATTCTGGTAGAGAATGAAAAGGTAACTCAAGGCTAGTGAAGCAGAGGAATCACAAACATAAAAATTAAATGGTTGCTCATTTATACTTATTAAAAATCTGTGTTAGAGGTAATGAAACAACGAATTAAGGAGTTAAGACTTCACTTCTTAAACTCATCCTTTTCACAGAACTGGAAGGCCATCTACTTATAAAAGTAAATCATTAGCAAAAGCAAGGCTATAAGTATAGTAAGATCTTGGCCTGAGCCAAACTGCACTTGCAAACACAAACTTAACCCAACAATTAGATGGCTGAAGCATAGTACTATGATGCAAGCTGTTCTGTTAACACTAGTACAAAGCTCTCCAGGAGGTGTTTATTCATTTATTGAACAAACGTTAAATGATGTGACAACTGTACAATGGATCTATTCAGTCTGTCAGAAATGCTAAGTCAACAAATTAAGTTACTACCCTACCTGTTCTCCTTCCCCTAAAAAGGGCTATAAACCGCCTGGTCGCTCAATCTGTGGACCACAGTCCACCAGAGCAGCAGCAGCATGGCCATCACTGGAGCTGGTTACAAACGCAAAATCAAAGGCTCCACCCAGGAAATTCACAAGCACATAAAGCTTGACAAGTACTTGTACTGGGCTAACTCCATCCCTTCCGACAACCAAACAGCATACTTCTAAATAGAATGGAGGAGACAAATAAGGGTGCTCACTGGTATAATAAAACTTTCTCTTCAGACTCGTGCAGAATTTTTTCTGAGTCATACATATATTCATCAGTCTACTCAAGGTTTGGTAAAAGACTCAGATCATCATAGAAACAGCTAAAGAGTGAGGGAAAGAATATTGAGAACACTTAAACAATATAGAAGGATAATGCACGTATAAAGTTGCCTTCGACATGGGAGGGGGGTGGGGGTGGGGGGTATGAGAAAGCTTTTTAGAGCCTCAGTAATTAAAGGATCAATACTTCTAAGAGGATTTTCCTCATATCACAACCTCAGGTGTCCCAAACTCCACTCTTAAATGCCAAGGGAAAATGAAACTGATGGTGAAGGGTGCTTCTGGGCTCTACTGCCTGTCTCAAGTTCCCCCTCACTCCCAAACTGTAGTATTCTTCAGAGAAGATGCAGAGTATACAGAGGGAAGAACAAAACATGGAGGAACTTGAGATAAATGGGAAAAGGAAGCAAAAAAAAAAAAAAAAGGTTTGAAATTTTGTTGCCACAGAGTGATTTAGTTAAATTAATAGGCAAAGTGTCAAACCCCAGCCTAACCCCAATTCTGATGAAACTAATCTTCCCACTTGTGTGTTTGGATTTTCCAAATTCCTAACCCAACCAAGTTACAGCTGTATTCATGGCAACATATCCTGGTTCAAAGTGTCTATCAGTTCAGTTCAGTCGCTCAGTAGTGTCCGACTCTTTGCGACCCCAAGAATCGCAGCACGCCAGGCCTCCCTGTCCATCACCAACTCCCGGAGTTCACTGAGACTCACGTCCATCGAGTCAATGATGCCATCCAGCCATCTCATCCTCTGTCGTCCCCTTCTCCTCCTGCCCCCAATCCCTCCTAACCTGCCCCAAGTCTCAAAACCAATTAGGCTTTTTAAAAAAAAATTTATGGGCTCAAATAGGCTTTTATTCTTATGTTAATCGCTAACCTGTTAGCGTTAAATAGCTAAATAACTGCACCTAAATTTTCTGACCACTTAGTATGTAGTCAAAACTAAGGACACACAAGTGTTTAATCCGAATAACAAAGCAAGTCTAGTAATTATCCCCATTTATAGACAGAAAACACAACAGTAGTTCTCAAATGTTTGGTTTCTTACCCTCTGGCCTTCCTTTGCCTGTCAAACAAAACCACTTCTTTTAGAAAGTTTCACCCATTTACCCTAGACCCAAATTATTTCTTCTCTGTGCTTCCATACAACCTCACTCAGGTATCACATGACTGGGAGCGGGGTGCGGGAAGGGCAGGGGGTAAGGTGCGGATGGTCATACATATGAAAAAGACAAGCGTCCCCAAAGAACAACAAAGGACAGGAACAGAATCTACACACTTAAAACATGCACAAATAAGTGGAAAAGATTTTTCTGAATGGTAGTATTGTGCCAGACATTGTCAACAGGTCAGGAAATGGGCACTACCATTCACTGGTGGAGAAAGGGAAAATCAACACCAAGTTCTACCGAAATTTGATAATACATACCATTGCACGCATGCCAAGTTGCTGTAGTTGTGTCCGACTCTTTGTGACCCCATGGACTGTAGCCTGCCAGGCTCCTCATCCATGGGATTCTCCAGGCAAGAATGCTGGAGTGGGTGGCCATGTACATACCATCAGCCATTAAAAAAAAGATCACACCTTTTGACTACTAGCTTCTACTGCTAGAAATATGCCCTAAAGTAATAATAAGATTCCCACAAGGATGTTCATCATAACTTATAATAGCAAAAATTATAAATATGTCCAAATTAAATATATTAGGCATCCCTGGTGGCTCAGACAGTAAAGAATCTGCCTGCAATGCAGAAGAACTGGATGCGATCCCTGGGCTGGGAAGATCCCCTGGAGGAGGGCATGGCAACCCCACTCCAGTCTTGCCTGGAGAATTCCCATGCTACAGTTCATGGGGTCACAAAGAGTCGGACACGACTGAGCAACTAAGCACAGCACAGCATACAGCCAATTAAGTATCATATAGCCATTTATCTTCTTAAATGTTAACTGGGGAAAAAAGCTTAATACATAACTATACATGTAATGCCAGCTTTGAAAACACATATTCACAGCAGAAAAAGGACTGTACATTGGAAAAATCTATGCGAAAATGTTAACAGACGTTACCTAAAAATAGTGAGATTACAAGTAATTTTCTTCATTAACTTATGATGGTTTTGAGATCAAAAGAACCAGGTTCATCCCCTGGCTCTCCCATTTACCAACTGTGTGACCTTGGTCAAGATACTTTATCTAATCCTTGATTTCCTCATCTACAAAATGAAAATGATAATATCACCCACCCTCAGAGATTAAACGAGACAATGCATGCAAAGTGCTTACACTATAGGCAATCAGCCATGTTTCTTGGAGCTTCCCTGGTGGCTCAGGTGGCAAAGAATCTGCCTGTAATGTGGGAAACCTAGGTTCAATCCCTGGGTTGGGAAGATCCCCTGGAGAAGGGAAAGGCAACCCACTCCAGTATTCTGGCCTGGAAATTGCATGGACTGTATAGTCCACAGGTTCACAAAGAGTTGGACACAACTGAGTGACTTTCACTTTATGTTCCTTGAGCACTTATTTTTTAAAACATATTAAGAAAGAATAAAATTTTTTAACATTAGCAAATAACCACATAGCAAGAGTTTGATGAAGCTATGTTCTCATCAACCTGAGCAGTGCACTAACGTTAACCAAATTTTGGCATTTTATACAGTGTTAACCAATTCCCAAGAAATTCAGTTGAGAATTAGAGATGGTGGATATACGAACTAAAGGACCTACGTATTTACTCAACAGTCAGAAAAACACATTAAAGAAAAAAAATTAGGTCCTTGGGAACCAGCCTACTCTATAACATCTAGAATAAGCCTAATGAAAGAATCACCAAAAAGACCAGGTGGCTTCAGACTCTACCAGGAACAGTAAAATTCAACTAAAAACAGCTCAAGGTCTAATTTAAAAAGGAGTAAGACATGGACACCAGGAATCAATAAACCCAAATGTTATTTTTAAAGACAATGATCTCTTAGAAGCTAATTATTATAAATTTTACTTAGCTGTATTTATAGCACACTGATCACATATCTAGATTCACATCTCAAACATGTACACTCTTCTCAGCGACTCTTCAGACTGAAGCTATAGAAATCACAGAGCAGTTAAAGAAACGGTAGCTACTTGGGCATTCATTAGATCCTCTCTAAGCATCCGGCCTACAGACCGTGCCCATCATGGGCTTCTGGAATATAGTTACCCACTTTAAACCTAAAATGATGAACATGCTGCATTAACTCAAAAACATCAAATATGAAATGTTTCTGCACTAATCAATATGAAAGTTCTGACAGTGTATCTGGGACATAGGACCTAGGAGAATGGGTAAGAGGGAGAAACGTTTTCACCGTATACCTCCTGTACCGTGTGGATTTACCACTGTATGTGTCTGTGTATGCAGTGGTGGTGGGAGGTGTTTATATTAAATCCTGGTTAGTAAAACACAAAAATAACTGTCTTACATTTGGTTTGTAAAAAAGATATGCAAACTAGATTTGGTTATTACAGAGGGGAAAGTCAGATGTAGATGTGCTGTGTGTGTCAGAAGTACTACTTTTTTCTTTTGTGAATGGGAGTTTTTTTAATTGGCTCTAGAAATTTTTTAAGGAAGAGAATCCTACTTTGTCTCTGTTTATTTTTTAGTTTACTTACAATTATTACGTTTTCAAATTTAGTGTACATTATAGTAGTTTTTACTAAATTTACAGAATTTTGTGACCATCATCACTTTTCTAATTCCAGAATGCTTCCATCATCCCTTAGAGAAATGCTGTACCTGCTGGTAGCCACTTCCCTTTCTCCCACCCTTCAAAGCCCTGCTGCTGCTGCTAAGTCGCTTCAGTTGTGTCCAACTCTGTACGACCCCAGAGACGACAGCCCACCAGGCTCCCCAGTACCTGGGATTCTCTAGGCAAGAACACTGGAGTGGGTTGCCATTTCCTTCTCCACTTCAAAGCCCTAGCAACCACTAATTTATTTTCTGCCTCAACATATTTGTCTACTGTGGACATTTCATACAGAACCATGTAACATGTGGGTTCTATGACTGCTTCTTCACTTAGCATGTTTTCAAAGTTCATCCACATTGCAGCATGTACCAGGCCTTTGTTCCTTTCTATGACTATACAATGTTCCATTGTGGCTACAAACTAAAAAGTGCTTGCTCCTTGGAAGGAAAGCTATGACAAACCTAGACACATATTAAAAGGCAGAGACCTCACATCACTTTGTCGACAAAGGTCAGTATAGTCAAAGCTATGGTTTTTCCAGTAGTCATGTACAGATGTGAAAGCTGGACCATAAAGGCTGAGCACCAAAGAACTGATGCTTTCAAACCATGGTGCTGGAGAAAACTCTTGAGAGTCCCTTGGACTGCAAGGAGATCAAACCAGTCAATCCTAAAGGAAATCAACCCTAAATATTCATTGGAAGGACGGATATTGAAGCTCCAATACTTTGGCTACCTGATGCGAACAGCCAACTCACTGGAAAAGAAAAGACTGAAGGCAAAAGGAAAAGAGGGTGGCAGAGGATGAGACGGTTAGATAGCATCACCGACTCAAAGGACATGCAAAGAAGCTCTGGGAGATAGTAGAGGACAGAGGAGCCTAGTGTGCTGCAGTTAATGGGGTCCCAAAGAGTCGAACACAACTTAGCGACTGAACAACAAAAATCCTGTTTTAGTTTACCGGGGCCACCATGACAAAATACCACAGGTGGCTCCAACAACAGAAATTTACTGTCTCATAGCTACTGAACAACAATAATAATGGCTTACATCACCTTTTCTTTATGCATCACCAGTTGACAGATATGAGGTCTGTTTCCACTTTTTGGCTATTAAGAACAATGTTGCTATAAATATTCAGGTACAAGTTTTGCGGACACAAGTTTTCAATTCCCTGAGGTATATACATAGGAGTAGAACTGCTGGGTTATAGGTATATAGCAAATCTGTGTTTAACTTCTTAAGGAACTGCCAAAATTTCAAATGAAGATTTTGAAACATAGGATACAAAGGAAAGAGACAAAAGGGCATGTAAACTACCACAAACATCTGCCTGGAGAAATCTCCAGTTTTTCATTAGTAAATCCAACTCACAACCATTTGTAACCACAGTTGTGTCTTAAAAAGACTTGAGATATATGTGATTTTTTGAACAACTATGTATTCTACTAAACACCATCTCAGTATCAGGCAGAGTAACCTCAACCTGAAACGCGGGAAATAATTTACTACTCCCAGCATTATCTATAAAACTTTTACATGGGCTTAGTCAAGGATCTCCTGGTAATATGAACAAGTTAATACCAAAGGCCACAGTGTTATGGAGAATGCTTACTGTAATAAAACTGACCTTTCTTAATATACCTAAAGTGATGGAACCATGTCCTCTATTTCCCTCACATTCTCCAAAATACTGGGCACTCAACAAATACTTATTGACTGGTAGATGAATAATTAGGGTCTCACCTGAGCATTACTCCCTATGATTACCAGTGATTTATATGTAATCAAATAGTATTTTTTAAAAGTGAACCACAGAGAAGCAACATGGGAGCCTAAAAGGCAGAAAGAATAGTTTTTCTGACTAACTCATAATCTTAGATTAACATTCCTCAACTTCTTTTGGCTTCAGTGTCCTTCTGTACAAAATGACAATGTCTACCTCAAGGGCTTGTTAAGAAATGCAACCTTGGTCATCACTTATCTACAACTTCATTACAAAGAAATGCAATGTAGTTATCAAATTTTCCTTTTATGCTGAAGACTTTGCCTAATTAAAATACACACAAAACAATGTACTGTCTTTATTGTTAGTTTTACAGTAATGAAATGTGACACAAAATCCATGGGATTTTCTACTTTTAACCAGAAACTGAAAAACAAATAAGGTGAAACTCTGGTCAAAAATGTAGATTTTGCTTAATCTTATCCTGAAATGGCCTACAAAATAACCCAGTTCTTGTCCCCAAACTGTTAATCTGGGATAACAGACTTGTATCACAGCAGTAACAACCTGTATTTTTCAATATCCTCTAATCTGACACTTCCATTTTCTGCTTAGGGCTCTTCCTGTCTACCTTCAACCACTTACAGAAAGTTCTTATAATGTTCTTCCCCCACAGAACCCCAGGTGTATCTATAAAGAGGCTGGGCACACACAATGGCTACGAAGTGCAAACAACCTAAGTGTCTGTTCAAAAGATGAATGGAAAAACAAAATGTGGGATAGACATACAATGGAATATTATTCAACCTTAAAAAGGAAGGAAATCCTGTCATATGCTACAACATGGGTGAACCTTGAGGATATGAAATAAGCCAATCTCAAAAAAACAAATACTATGATCCCATCGGTATGAAGTATTTGAAGCAGTCAAATTCACAGAATCAGAAAGTAGCCTGATGGATACAGGATTGAGGGGAGGAGAGAATGGGGAGTTGTTTCAAGGGTCCAGTATCTGTTTTGCAGATGAAAACCTGTTCTGGAAACCTGCTTCACAATAATGTGAATACAGTTGGTACTACTGAACTGTACCTTTAAAAGCGGCCACAAGAGTAAACTCATGGGGTTTTTTACAGTGCAAAATACATAAAAATATCAAGGCACTAAAAGAATACTTAAAGAAGTTTTTCTGCTAGGAAAAAAATAATTCTCCTTTCAAGGAAAGAAAGAAGACTAGAAGCAATCCCTTCTCTACTACCAAGTCTGATAATAATCATTTTTAATGTTGCATCCCTGGGTAAAGACTTTGACAAGAATTATTGATTGCCTACCACAGCTTGTTTTCTTGAAATACAGCCCTCTCAATCTATTAGCCAACAGAAAATATTAAAGATTCCTCTTATGCTATTTTAAAAACACACCTACTTCAGGCCCACAAGACTCTCAGCTTGAGATAAACTGGGCGGGGTGGGGAGCTGAGGGGTGTGTGTGCATGCATGTTTAACACCAAAAAGGCTGTTTCCACTTTCACACAGAGCAGACCTGAAACTCTACAATGGCAAGTTCTAAAAGGTAACATTGTTTCAGAAGTTCAAATAATTTAAAAAACATTCCCACCAATCAGTTTTTAATAGACTAATAAAGAAAATTTAGATTCCTTCTGAATGAAGTATAAACAAGTAATCAAGTAAAAAATCCAATATATTCCTCTAATATTTTTATCCACAGTTAAAGAGACAACAGTTTTTAATTGAAAAAAAAATTAAGATGGGACTACACTAAAGCTGTCAAGTCCAATATCTTAGAAAATTCATCCCTCTAAAATTATATCAGGAGAGTTTAAGTACTAAAAAGATTCCTAAGAATAATCCTCTTAATAGGATTATTAAAAACTATCGTTCTCATATAAAATATCCTTGACTCCTCCAAATTAACCATATAGGCGTATTAGCCACAGACAAATTTTTAGATTAAAGCAGAGGTTCTTAAACAGGGTCACTGGTCCATGAATCCCCTCAAACTGGATAAAAGAGATCATTCAAGGACTTCGGAAAAGAAAATTCCAGTTAATATGTGACCATTCAGAGAGAAAAGCAACATACAGAAACTAAAATTACAAAAGTCTGACCTTGGTACAGTGGCACACTGAAGCATTCAATAATAAATTGCCAAGAATTCCATGTATGTCACAGGCAAAGATCTAGACAACATCTTAGTCAGCTACAGCTAACATTAAAAATGTCCGTATTAGTAAAAAATTAGTTGTTTTTTTTTTTTTTAATAAACTCAGTGTTTAAACATGGATGGAAAATTAGTAAAGCTAGTTTTAAAAGTCGTACACAGGTTGACAAATTTTTAAAAAGGATAGAAAAATAGCCACAAAAATACTGAAAATACTAAGCAATAAATAGTTGAGACTGCATTCTTAGAATGGAAAACTCAGCAACTATTTAAAAATAGGATTATGCTGCACTTTAAAGCAGAATTTAAAAAACACTGTTCCTTCTCCTTTCCTCTCCCTTAAGAGTTGAGAAATAGTTACCATGCCAATTCTGTGTAGCTCTCAGAAGGGGAGAAGAAAAAAAAAAAACACATAAAAACTGCTACATGTTGGGTTCAAAATAAAACACAATGGCAAGGGAACCAACTCATCTCCAATGACCAGGCAGCCAACCCAGAAATGGCAGTAGACTAGGCATTAAGGAATTTTTAATCCTACATTAATGATAGTGGACCTCATCAGAGATAGTGACAAAACCCCTAAAAAACTTAAGGGGTATTTAATTTGGTACCTAAAGAACAGCAAGGGAGTACGCTGAAACAATCTGAAGTTACAGGAAAGCTTTAAACATTCACACACAAAAGCAGCACTTTATGATTCTTTCTGTTTGTTCACTTATCTTGTTGTTCAGGAGACTCATCTAAAGCAAAGGTACAATGAAATTAACAGACTAAACCCACAGTTGTAAGCTATTCCTGGATAGCAGGATTTCCTTACACTATTAAAATCTGAGGACCCCCAAAGGCCTTTTAAAATATTTATTCATTTAAAAATGTAATAAGCAGCCCTACATGTTAACAAAGAAGTTATAAAAAGAAAAAGACTATCTCCCCTCCCTCCAAAATTAGTGTGAAGAATGCCATTTCAGTTCAGTTCACTCAGTCGTGTCCAACTCTTTGCAACCCCATGAATCGCAGCACACCAGGCCTCCCTGTCCATCACCAACTCCCGAAGTTCACTCAAAGTCACGTCCATCGAGTCAGTGATGCCATCCAGCCGTATCATCCTCTGTCGTACCATTCTCCTCCTGCCCCCAATCCCTCCCAGCATCAGGGTCTTTTCCAATGAGACAACTCTTCGCATGAGGTGGCCAAAGTATTGGAGTTTCAGCTTTAGCATCAGTCCTTCCAAAGAACACCCAGGACTGATCTGCTTTAGAATGGACTGGTTGGATCTCCTTGCAAGAGTCTCCTTGAAGAGTCTTCTCCAACACCACAGTTCAAAAGCATCAATTCTTTGGCACTCAGCTTTCTTCACAGACCAACTCTCACATCCATACATGACCACTGGAAAAACCACAGCCTTGACTAAACGGACCTTTGTTGGCAAACTAATGTCTCTGCTTTTGAATATGCTGTCTAGGTTGGTCATAACTTTCCTTCCAAGGAGTAAGTGTCTTTTAATTTCATGGCTGCAGTCACCATCTGCAGTGATTACACTGCTGCAATCTTTTCAATGTCTCACTTAACAAAAGATGCTGAGATTCTCTCAACTCCTTCTGCAGTCAACATACTACACCATGTTGTGTAGGTTAAATATATGAAGAAATCCAGTCGTACTCAGATATGTGGTTGGGAAGGTAGGAACAGTTTCCAGGTTTTTCAGGTAGTTACAGATATCCCTTTGATACTATTGCAAAACTCAACATGTGACAGTTTCTTACAAGTTTGTGGAATCTGAAACCATTATCAGTTGTCTGTTATATTAAAATCCAGCCTGGGAGTCGAAACTTCTGAGGCCATGTGCTGCAACTACGGAAGCCAGTATGTATTGGAGCACCAGCTCCAGCACCAGCACCAGCTCCAATACAGAAGCTACCACAATGAGAAGCCCATGCATCACAACAAGAGTAGCCCCTGCTCACCACAAAAGCCCAAGCAGCAACAAAGACCCAGCAGAGCCAAAATTCAACAAATAAATAAATAAAATTACATACACTGAAAAAACCTACTGCTCTTACACTTCAGCTTATGCACAATTCTTTAACATCACAGGTACTGGCCATTTGTAAAATACTGATTCAGTTATGTAGATCTTCCAAATGTTGACACATTTCATTACACAGTATCAAAAATCACTATCATTAAATATTACTACTGATCTCATCTAAAATTATCTGTAAGTATTCAGAAGTTATCAAGCTCAGGAGATGCACGTTTTCCAACACTTTCTGAGTTTTGCTTGGAAACTTAAATTTTATCAAGAGCAACACACACTGTCCAATGCAATAACAGATTCACTGTTTATTTGAGAAAATGTCTGCCAAATATTCAAGTCTCAACAGTCTGTCAGTACAGGGGGCTTCCCTGTTGGCTCAGATGGTAAAGAATCTGCCTCCAATGCAAGAGACACAGGAGACATGGGTTCAATCCCTGGGCCAGGAAGAGCCCCTGGAGGAGGGCACGGCAATCCACTTGAGTATTCTTGCCTGGAGAATTCTATGGACAGAGGAACCTGGTAGGCTACAGTCCATGGAGTCACAAAGAGTCGGACATGACTGAGCAACTAACACACACATAGCTCTTTCTAGTAAAAATGATGTCCCCCAAAAGCAGCTAGTTAGTTCATCTTGAAACTCAAATAACTGCACTCACTAATGCTTTTCCTCCAACCACTGTATTCTGGTTTACAGTTACTTACCTGGATACAGTTAGTAAATTAACCTTTCCGGCCTGTTTCCTGTCTCTGTGGAAAAACAACAGCATCTACGTATTTCACAGACTACTAACATACATGAAGCACCTACAACGACACGCGGCACATAATTAAGAGATCTGCTTTATGTATGACCAGGCCTTTACTTCTCTTTCCTTCTACTAAGGGAGCAACTTGCAAACCTGTGGTTACTCAATTTTAATTTCCATTATCACCCAAGAGAAGGGAAAGAAGTCGACAGTTGCGGGCATTAGCTAAAATATCTATTTACAACCCTTTCGTTTTCCTATTTAACAACATAAGAAGCTTAAAATAAAGTTTACCCTTCTCCCTGCAACTCAACTAAACTGGGCAAATACAGATATATAAACACAAAATATATGGCAATCTTTTTTTTTTTTTTTTTTAACTGATTTAATAAAATTAATTCTTTGCTTCAATCTCTCATCATTCTGCTTATTCCACAATTTTCAAGAATTTTAAAGTATAGTTCACTAAAAGAGAGTACTGAGAAAAACCTAAGTGTCATTTTTGGTTTATAGGCTGAGACAATCAACACCATTACTTCGTTTTTCCTTTTTTAAACCAATAAAGGAGTACAAAAAAACTCCTTAGTACCTTAGGAGAAAACAAGGATACTGCCTACTACTAGAGAAATACAGTCATCCATGTTGTTTAATGGGCAAAGTGACTACTCTATGCAATGGCACTGCATTAGTACCAGACTTCTGTCAGCAGTAATGCTAGTGTTAAGAGAAAGAAGTTGTCACGTGTGTTACAAAGTGAAAATGTTAAGACCTTCACCCCGAGTCATTAAGTTCTGGAATACAGCCGATGTGCCAATACTCTAAAATTTGCAAAAAACTAGGTTCTACTAGTTTTTACTACTAACTGACCCTAGTGCGTAAATCTAACACGCATACTACTCTAAGAAACACAGAACACAAATGATGTTAAGTTCTGTGATACTATAGCATTAAACATGCTGAATGGATTTAAAACTGTGAAATTCTGTGATGTCCCAAAGACTGTTTCTTAAATTTTATTTACTTCATTACTTGGGGAGTATTTAGATTCTCCCACTGCAAATTTTTTTCCCAAGAACTAGTCCACAAGTCTAAGTCCAAAAATAAACAGGAAGCAGTGTTGAAAAGACGCAATACATTTGGATCCAAGTTTCACTGGCTCATGTAGGAAAATCATACCCTAAAATAATACCCTATGAAAGAAAGTTTAAGATGGTCAAACTTGGAGATGAGAAAAATTACACTTAATGAAAATAATAAAAATTCATTATTTAATATTCAATATTAAATAGTGAAAATCTGCATCAAAATAATTAAAATAACCATATTGGTTAAATTTCTATTTTTTTTTACTCAAAATTACACACTTCAGATTGCCCACATGTATCTGAATTTTTAACAATCCTATGTTCACAAGTCAAATTTGAACAAATTAACGAATTAGGAGAATTGTCACTGCAAAAATTTATTAGGAAAAATTCCTTACTGTTTCACATTAAAATGATGAACTTTATTTTCAAGTTTGTTGAATCTAGATTTTAAAAACAAAACCAATGGTATTTCTATTACTAAATAATAAGAGCTGGGAAGGAGTCAAGAGATCCACAGCACCAGCCACATGTCAATGTTGGGTGATGAGAGTTCATCACACTATTCCATCCATCTACTTCCTGTAATGTTCAAAATCTCCACAATGAAGTATTTTAAAAACATTTTTTAAAGAACTAGGCAAATTATAAAGGAGGCAATCATTAGCTTCAGAGAAAATAAAGGGATGCACAAAAAGTGAGCAACATCGCAGAGTAGTGTTGGCTCAGGAATGAATTATTTGCATCCTCATGACAATGCAAGCACTGATTTCTAATTTGACCATAACACGTGATGCAGCACTGGGGCAAGGGGACAACCACATCAACAGCTAAATCTTCATCTACCAGGGAAGGAAGTCAATCGGAAATGTTTAAAATCAACGAGAAACAGAAATATCATTTTATTTACCAAACAAAATGTAATTAAGCCCAATGGAATACAGCTAGAAGAGTTCAATATAACTGCCCTTAGGAGAGGGACTAGAGAGGATATGAGACAGAGTGTGGAAGGGACTGTCGTTTTTCATTCAAATCCTTCAGTACAGTATTGGATTTTTTAGAAACCTTTTTTACTGTGAAGTCTACTAAATATAGAAAATTAAAATTAATCAATTATTACGAACATCTGTACAACCATCATTCAGGTCAATTCACCATCCCACTTATACATACATATTCTTTGACTCCACTCATACAGAGTTCAAAAACACACACACCATTTTCCTCACTTTGGCTGGTAAGTTTTTAGTTGCCTTTAAAGACAACTGCCCAGTTTCCTACTCTCCCTTACTCCCCATAAATGTTCAAGTAATAACAAGAGCTAAACCCTTACTATGTGCTAGGTTTCTTTTCTAGGAACATTAGCTTATTTAATCATCAAAACAACATCATAGGACACATTTTACTGTCATCCTCGTTTTACAGAGGGGAAAACAGGTATAAAGAGGC
This sequence comes from Bos indicus x Bos taurus, assembly GCF_003369695.1. Taxonomy (NCBI): domain Eukaryota; kingdom Metazoa; phylum Chordata; class Mammalia; order Artiodactyla; family Bovidae; genus Bos; species Bos indicus x Bos taurus. The sequence continues at coordinate 73,508,078 of NC_040083.1, read as the reverse complement.
TGAGTTAACTGGCCCAGGACCACACAGCTTATCAGGCAACTGGGTAGTATTCCAACCATGCAGCCTAGCACTAGAGTCTGTGCTCAAACTACTATCTCATAAGAGAACAGCTATCAACAAAGGAAAAACTTAAAGCAGAAGATATGATAAAATGTAGTTAAAGCTACCATGAAGGCTAAAATAAAAACTACATGACATGAGACTACGTGAGTGCTAGGGGTTTTAGTGCCGCATCCTTCTCCAAGACAAGCAGCTACATCAAAGGTAAACTACTTGAAGTGCCTGAAGATCACAGGGCACAGAATAAGCACCCCAACACTGGCTGTAAACATTCTGAAGGGCTTACTTGGACCAAAGGACAATAAGAGAATATGATCAAATGTCAAAATTCTGTCTCAGTTCTGAAATCTGACAGTCGCTCAGTCCTGTCTGACTCTTAGCAACCCCATGGACTATAGTCCTCCAGGCTCCCCTGTCCATGGGATTCTCCAGGGAACAATACTGGAGTGGGTAGCCATTCGCTTCTCCAGGGGAATCTTCGCAACCCAGGGATCGAACCTGAGTCCCCCGCATGGCAGGCAGATTCTTTACCAAATGACCTATCAGGGAAGTCCCCCTGAAATGTTCTGAAATGTACTTAAGGAAAAATCCTGAGCCCTGAGTAACCAAAACCACTGTCTTCTTTTTAAATTAAGGCCCCCAGAGAATCCAACATCTCAACCAACTTAACTTACCAGTAGTAACAACATGAGGCTGTCTCTTTTCTAAGACATCTTTGAGAATTAACAAGATTAGAGGACCAGGAACAACAGAAATCACCTAATCCAGTTCTGTTTTCTAAAGGCTAAGCATACTGGAACCCAGAGTGACATATACTAGCCTGTTACTAGGACAGAAACTCAAGGTCGCCTCACTTCTTCCTATTATATGGCTATATGTGTATCATCAATCCACTTAAAAAGCTGCCAAGTAAAAAGTATGTCTCAATCATCGTATCTTTCATCCATATTTGTCCTCCTTCATAACCCCGTAACAGTACATTTTTATCCCTCCATTCAATAAACACTGAACACCTACCGGTTCCAGGCTTTGTTCTAAGCATAGCAGTTTTTATGTAGAAAGTCCCACATAGAGGACAAAGATACAGCAGTCCTGCACTAAGCTTATAGAGCAACAGTGAAGGATGGGATTAATATCTAAATATTATAGATACCAAGTGCTAAGAAGGACGATTTTAAATATTTCTGGAAACGGGAGATGAGTATAAGGGTTACAGACGTGACGTGAAGGATGAATATGATTCTGATAAGAGAAGAGTGGGAGAAGTGTCAGGCATTCCAAGGGAAGAAGCGCAAAAAAGAAAAACAAAAACAAAACGAAGACCTCAAAATAAGTACAGGGCTTGTCTGAAGAACAGTATCCATTCACCTGGACAGTAAAACATGTTGGCAAAGAACAAAGAAGTAGGAGTCATATTGGTGAGAAGTCTCACCTCACATTCTAGGCTAAAATATCATTCATAATCCTGTGGATACAGTGACCACTACAAATGTCTAAGGAAAATAAACTTGGGCAGCATTTAAGATTAACTTAGAAGCAAAACATTTAACAAGAAGCAAGGAATCATTTAGGAAGTTACAGCAATCCTGATGAGAAATACTGAGAACCTTAACCAAGGTGAAAGTGGGCATGGAAAGAAGATTAAAGCATTACAGAGGTAAAAAGGGCATGCCATGACAGCTGACTGTGTGTAGGAGGAAAAGACAATTTGGAGCCTTTGATGGAAAAGAACTTGGGATGTATCGTTAACAGAAAGCAGGCAAGCCAAAGACTGAGCCAGATGTAATCATTTACAGATCACACTCTGAAGCCAGGGGAAAATGTACTAATCTTTTTTTATTTCAGAAAAATAAACCTTTTCTTAGTAAAATAAACATATCAGACTATAGTATGCAAACTACAGTATGCAAAAATACCCAAATTAAAGCTATGTATTTTGAAAATTGAGTGCTTTTTATACTTACTACATTTGTATGGACACAGGTACTAGAATAAATCATGTTTTTATTAAAATAATACATACCACACTTCGGCATGTTAAAATGCCAAGAGTATACTGTGTGTAAAAGTAACACTTAACAACCTCATATGAAAATTATGTAATGCATCAGTAGCAAAATGCAGCTGTTAAGTATAAGCAGAAGAAAACTCCTACTGATCCATCATATATGTCACAAACTATCATTTGGTTCAGTTAGGTAAGTTTGAAATCATCAATTTCTTCTCATTAAATAAAATTCATGTGGTCTTTGCCTGTTTAACAAGCAAACTATGAACTCCTTCAGGGCAGGGTTTATATTCTAGACACATTGGATTCCTAGTGTGTTTAGGACCTGCAGATCTCTGATAAAGGGAATAAATGGAAATCAACAAAGGAATGTTTTTCAAGGATCCAGGACTTTCATAACTTGGTGGGTATTACACAACAGCACAGAACTAATGATCCAATATTTGAGTGCCTACTGTTCAACAGGTAATGGAGTTACAACATGAGTAACACATGACTCCTCCCTTGAACTTAGGATTTCTTTCTCTGGACAAGCTGAATGCCACAGGCTTCACCAGAAAACCTTGATTTGCACTATTTGTATGACCAGCAGTGAGTCTCGACTCCTTTAAGCTTCCAGTTTCTCATCTGCAAAACGGATGAGGATTCGAGAGAAGGAAACGTGAGAGAGCTGTCTCAGAAGTGCCATGGTAGCCAGCTGGCTCCCCCACACGGCTCCACAAACTCTGATCAGGTACTTAATCAAGAATGACACTGACACGAGCAAATCCAAGCATTCAACTGGCTCAACACAAGGCCATCATCCTACCATCACCTGGAAAAACTGTCAGAACAAACGGTACACTGACAGGAGGTCAGAAATAGGACCTTATTATGAGGACAATACAATCTAGAGAATTTATAAATTTTCACTAGACAGACTTTTGAAAAGTACCTATTTTAATTTATCTGAGTTTTAGACAATTCCTACTGTAATTCAAGACACAAAATACTATTAAAATTCATACCTTAATATTTCTGAACAATGACATAATACAACTACTCTAAGAAAAATGTCTCCTCCGTCTAAGACCATCTCAAATGCCATCAAAAATCAAAAATCTTGAAGTTTCAAAAATTGAGAATTCTGAAATATGCTAATAAACAAATCTGGGGGGAAAATAAATACTTAAGAAATTCAACTGATCAAATCCAGTTTCTAAGAATACAGAAGACATGCTCTATATCCATTACACTGTCTTTTCTTATCCACCTAAATTAACCTTTAAAAGACAATTAAAGGCATCATTTGAGCCAGCACTTCTTCACAGAATATGCCAATTTCAACACCACACTCTCAAAGTAGGCAAGTTAAAAAAAAAAAAAAAACTAAAAACGCCCCTTAAAAATGAAAGATGCTATCAAGAATATTTCTGAGCTAAATGCTGATGGCATCTATTTCAACTATCTAAAAATACAGTGTATAACCATGAAAATGTATCATCATTTATTGGTACATGAAATTTACACAGCAAAGATATTTTTACCATATGGACCTTAGACTCTTCTTGTGACAGTTTTATATACATCATTATCTAGTGCTCCTTATTTTAATCAGGAAAAAAAAATAAAACACACATAAACAATAAAATATTTTAAGACTATCTTTTAAAACTGTTCTCCCACTGCTTGGACAACAAACATAAAACGTTCTTAAACTATTACAGACTCAGCTGCAAGGAAGCCCTTCAGCAACTGAGATTTTGAAAAGATTCTATATCCAAATTCTGCATTATTAAAAGCTCTCTTACCTTCTGCTACATCATCGTCTACTGCTCCTTTCACCTGAGAAAAACACCACTGAATATCATTCCCTCCTCCAGCTCCTGGAAAAAGAAAACATACCAATTAAAACTGAGTTCTGCTCATGTTTACTCTCGTAAACACAGTGATGGTATCCATGGCTGGCATGAGACTAACCGCCTGGTACTACCCACAGATACAACCACCACCTCAGAGCACTAATTTGGAAAAAGGTTAGTCCCCAATAGTTGGTATTGTGTTCAAAAGAGAGAGATTCCAGGTCTGAAATATTTATTGTCCATGTACTATCATCACCACTGTACATGAGTGCAAAACTTTCCTTCCAGTTTTCCTTCCCCTCAAATACAGTAAAAGCCTCACTTCAAGCAAGACCTACCAGAAAAACGTAAATACCAAAAGTCAGAGTTTTTCTTTAAGGGTACAAAAGCCTGCAGAAGAGTTAATAAGGTTAAGCTACCATAAAACACCGAACGAAGAGAAAACTTCAGGAACATTACTGCCTGGGTGAGGAGCAGTGATTCATATGAACCCTATCACCACAGGCGCACATACAGCAAACACAACCTCACCACCCATTTCTTTGCAGTTCATTACCAGCAAATCACTGGCTCCAGACTGAGAGGAAGAGAAACTGAATTGAATGCTGAAGGGACTGCCACAGGAAGCTTGTTTCCCCTCCCTTTCACCTAATCCCTCAGAAGCCAAAGGACCTTGCAAAGAATTGAATTCTGCTCATTTGTCATCATCTTGTGCAAAACAACTGTAATTTCACATTAATTATTCAACGAGGCCAAAAAGCAACTTATTCACAGCAAATCTTAAGTCGATCCAACGTGTTAACTTTTTTACAGACTTAATGATCTGTCTAAATATTGATGAAAGCACAGAAAACTGGTTTAGTCCCTGAATGTTTCTATGTCACTTTCAAGCACGGAGAGGGAAATGTCCTGGATCTATCAAGAAACTGGATCGGGATCTAGAATTGATTCTATTAGATGAATGAAGATATTCAGCAACATCAAAATGTACAAAAATAATCCTCAAAGCAATTGCCTTTCTCCCCCTTCACCTCCATTCTTTGCTAAATATTCCAACCTGGTTTTCTCTCTGCATCTTTTTCCCCCTCCAAGCTTTTACCTAAATCTCTCTTCCGTTGGCTATTTATATCTCTGAACTCCACAACTATTTTAACTAACTCCATGAAACCCTTTTGGGAAAAGGACATCTGCACAAAAGCCAACATGCAAAACGTAAGTTTAAATTACATTTTCCACGCAACTTGCTGTAGTAGAGGCCTTGCACTCTTTGGATGTAAAGGGTAAGAAACCAAAGGCAGAATGGTTCCAGACCCTCCAAAAAATTCAGGCTTACAGTCTCAAAAATATACGTACCCACAGTGGAAAGAAATACACTATGTCCCCATTGTATTTTAACTTGTAAAGCACTCTTCCTTCTCGGTGCAAAATAGATTTATTCGTAAAAACACCGGAGAAGGCTTGCAGAAGGAAGAAAAATAGGAACTACCGGAAGGAAGAGCCGCAAAAAAGCCCCCCGGGGGGGGCGCGGGTGGGCGGGGGCGGAGGTTTCTCCCGGCTCCCAGGCCGCAGGGACAAATCGGCAGTCGCCCCCACCCCGCCCCACCCACGCCTTACCCCTGGGCTCGCCGGCACACACCCCACCCCCACCCATGCCCAGGCTCCAGCCCTCATTTTAAAAGCCACTGCGATGCCACAGCGACCACTCGCCTCCCCAGAACCCTCCCCACCCCCACCCCACCCGACCAATTCCCTGAAATCCGAGGGGCGCCCCGTGGCTCTCCGATAGGCGCAGGCGGTCGCTAGGGGGTGATGGAGGGAGGAGGAAGGAAGCGGTGCCTTGTCAGTGGAGAGGGTGATTTCTCCTTTACCTGCCATGTTGCGCTGCAAATGGTGACCCTGCTGGGTTCCTCGGGGTCTCCGCTTCCTGAACTCACCCCCCTCACCTGGGGATGGGGGGGTAGAGAGGGCGGATGGCGGCGGATGGCACCTGAGGGGGGAGGGGGCAGGGGTCGGGGGAGAAGGAAGGAGGGGCGGGCAGACCAGCCGGCGGGATGGTGGATTTCACTCAGGGGCTTCCCCACTCTTGCTCTTTCTCCAGCGGCGGCGGCGGCGGCTACGACAGCGACGGCGGCGGCGGCGGCAGGGCAGGCGACTCCACTTTCAAAATGGCGCCGGCTGGCCTGGCCAGTGACGTCACCCGGAGGGCGGAGCCGCCGGGCTGGGCCGGAGGGGCGGGGCGGGGCTGTGGAGGGGAGCGGAGGGGGAGGGGCGGGGGAGCGGCCCGGCGGTCTCCTGGTCCCGCCCCGCCCCGCCCCGCCCCGCCCCGCCCGCTGCGTCCCAGCCGGCCGGGCCCGCGCGTTTCTGGCTCCTGGCTGTAACCCTCCCTGTGCTCGCTTCCGTACCAGTCCGGGGTTCTGCTGCGCTTCGGTGCCCACACCTTCGCGTCAGTGCCTGCACTCTGGGGCAGGCTCAGTGGTCCAGTTAACGTGCTCGCTCGTAAGAGTTAATGGGGTCCTGTGTCTTTTTAGATAATACTCGTACTGTATTGCTACTTAAAATAATGACTATCGGGCAGCCCCGAGACCAATAAAATACAGGGACGGTGGTGCAGACTCGCTGCTCAGCCAAGGTGAAAGTTCGCGAATCTGAGAAGGACGTGGCTGGGCGGGTGCCATTTGGGTGAATTAAATTACCTTCTCTTGGGCCCGGGAACGAAGACGAGAGCCCTTGATAAGTGAAGGCAGTTGAGAATGGTTTCAAAAAGAAAAACTGAGTTTGTTAGTAGATTATGGTCGAAAAGGTGACCCAGATCTGTTCTTCCAAAAGTGCAGAAACAGTAGTTAAGTGCTGGGCTCTGAAACCACGCAGCAGATCCTGACTCCATGCAGGAAATGAGGGTAACAATCCTACCTTATAGGATTGTTTCAAAGATTAGATTATTTGAGTACGTGATAAACGTGAGCTGCCAGTATTATTAGATTTGTATTGAGAGCATCTTCAGTGGAGTTAGAAGGTTTAAGAATAAAAATAAACTGGAAACACCCCTCATCAGCCCAGAGAGGATGCGTACTTCTTTAAAAGATGCGCTAATGATGCATGCAGCCCCTAAAAACATACATATTACATATTTCAGTCTCTGCAATACTCCAACAGAATAGAGAATCACGATTTCCACATAAGAAACACCTCGAAAAACATCCAGGATTTGACTTTAAGGCAGAAAGGGGTGATAAGGCATTCAGAGACCAAAGAAAAGTTTATGATTATTTGCACCTCCTCTACAATATTTCCACTTTCTGCCTAATTCTTCTTTTTGGGGGCTCGGGGGGATGGCTGTACTGGGTCTTCCTTGCTGCTGGGACTTTCCTCTAGTTGCGGGAGTGGGGACTACTCTCTAGTTGCCGAGCTTGGGCTTCTCTTTGCTGTGGCTTGTCTTGTGGAGCACTAGCTCTAGGGAGCCCTGGGCTTCAGCAGTTGTGGCTCTGGGCTCTAGAGCACAAGCTCAATAGTTGTGGCTCACAGGCTTAGTTGCTCCAGGGCATGTGGAATCCTCCCAGATAAGGGATCAAACCTGTGTCTCCTGTTTTGGCAGGCCTACACTTTACCACTGAGCCACCAGGAAAGCCCACTGCCTGATTCATTGATCTGCAGAGGAGTTTGATAGTAAACTGTTAGTCGTTCAGTTGTGTCCCAACTCTTCTTTGCAACTCCATGGACTATAACCATGCCAGGCTCCTCTGTCCATAGGGTTCTCCAGGTAAGATTACTGGACAGGGGAGCTTCCTGTCCCAGAGATTGAACCTGGGTCTCCTGAATTGCAGGCGGATTCTTTACCATCTTAGCAAAAAGCAAATTTAAAAATCCCTCTAGATGGAACAGTTGCAGTGTTGTATTATGTCTCCATTTCTACATTAGTATTTCTTGCTTAACCAATGAACAAACCCAAACTAAAAATCCACCCTGTATATCTTTCAGCTACCTGAAAGATACAAAAATTCAATGCAGTGTGTCATCTTGATTGTTTTAGGTACAGTTAATCTTCAGTTCCAGGATCATTTGTTCCCATTTCTTTGTGATCAGTTCTTGGAATTGTGGCAGCTCGTCCTGGGTATACTCTGGTTATCAAGTAGTTAATGTCTCCACATGGTGTTTGAATATCTATAAGACAGCTTACAGGCTATGGCTCAGAATATTATCTATGGCCCTTCAGAAAGAACTAAAAGTCCTTAACTATGCTTAATGAGTACGTTATTCTTATTTAGTCTCCTTTGATTGTTTTCTTTTGTTTCCCTATTTCTCAGGTCTCTGATTAAATTTATTCTTTGACTAAAGTTTTCCACAGACAAAAGACAGGTTGAGGACTCGGGGAATGGAAGGGATGTGGCAAGGACCATAGGATCCTGCTCCGTTTCACCTTCAGCTGTGTTAGGTGTCCTTCTGAAACAGTCTCATAAAATCTAATGCACTTCTCTCTTACTTGATTATGTTCAGTTCAGTTCAGTCGCTCAGTCGTGTCTGACTTTGCTGCAGCACGCCAGGCCTCCCTGTCCATCACCAACTCCTGGAGTTTACCCAAACTCATGTCCATCGAGTCAGTGATGCCATCCAGCCATCTCATCCTCCATCGTTCCCTTCTCCTGCCCCCAATCCCTTCCAGCATCAGGGTCTTTTCCAATAAGTCAACTCTTCGCATGAGGTGGCCAAAGTATTGGAGTTTCAGCTTCAGCATCAGTCCTTCCAATGAACACCCAGTTCTGATCTCCTTCGGGATGGACTGGTTGGATCCCCTTGCAGTCCAAGGGACTCGCAAGAGTCTTCTCCAACACCACAGTTCAAAAGCATCAGTTCTTTGGCACTCAGCTTTCTTCACAGTCTAACTCACATCCATACATGACCACTGGAAAAACCATAGCCTTGACTAGACGGACCTTTGTTGGCAAAGTAATGTCTCTGCTTTTGAATATGCTATCTAGGTTGGTCATAACTTTCCTTCCAAGGAGTAAGCATCTTGATTATGTTAGAATTACCTAAATATGTGTCTGTTACTAGACTGAGTTCTGTGAGGGCAGGAGATTTGTTTTAATCATCTCCGTATCATCAGCCACATAATTTGTTGGATTGATGGATGAATGAACACATCTCTCTGGTTTAGGAAGAAAAATGGTGACTTGTTGGCTCCTTACTGCTTTGTTGTTGTTGTTGAGTCACTCAGTCATGTCCAACTTTTTTTGACCCCATGGACTGTGGCTCATCTGTCCATGAGATTTCCCAGGTATGAATACTGGAGTAGGTTGCCATTTCTTTCTCTAGGGTATCTTCCCTACCCAGAGATCGAACTCATGTCTCCTGCATGGCAGGTGGATTCTTTACTGCTGAACCTCCAGGTCATATCACAAATTGAGTGGGTGTTTTCACTCACCCTTCTTAATCCTGGAAGAAAGAGACATTTTACAAATTATCCTGGTCATACCAATCTACATTTGTTAGGCAGTAATTGGTTAAATATGTAAGTTGCTTATAGGTAGTCATCCCCACTACTTCCAGTGGTCCTGTGTCCCTGAATACATATTACCCAAGAGAATCCCATAGGGCACCGTTCCCTCCCTCACATGAACCATATGCTATTATGCAAGCATTTTTCCATGTGAGCCTGAGCCAGAACATCAACAACTGACCACATGTAAGATGTACAAAGTAATAGTTGCCAGCAGAACTGGGTTTGGCTTAGTTACACCAAGAGGAAAATTCCCTCTGGGTTTTCCTGAGGGGGTCCTACAAAGACTGTAAGGCCTGGACATGTTTTGCTTACAATCTGAACTGAAAGACTCAAAGGACAACCACAGTCTCACCAGTAGGACACAGATAACAAGACTTATCTGTGGGTTTTTGCAAGACGGCTTTTTAAAGAATTACGTGATGAGGGGAGAATCACTTGAAAGTTGTTCTTTTCCTAGGAGTTAAGATGAACACAAACTTCCTCCTCAGCAAATAGAAGTGGCACTATTTAGAGGCTCCTTTCCTCTAGGCGATTAGGACTGAGGGTGTCTAGGAAAGATCATCAACTCAAAGGTGAGAGGAGAGGTCCCTGGGAATTCCCTGGCTGTCCAGTGGTTAAGATTCCTCTGCAGAGGGCACAGGTCTGATCCCTGGTTGGAAAGATCCTGCATGCCATGCAGTGTGGCCAAAAAATAAATAAAAATGAAAGAGAGAGGTTCCTGATTAGAAAATGATTTGGTTTAGGAACTGTATTCAATATCCTGTGATAAACTATAATGGTAAAAATATGAAAAAGAGTATATATGTGCTTAGCTGAATCACTTTGCTGTACAACAAAAATTAACACATTAGAAATCAACTATGTTTGAATAAAATGAATTTAAGAAAAATAATATGGTTTAAAATTCTGGCATACCCATCAGGGTCATGCTTTCTGATATGGAGCAGGTTCAAGGACTTTACAGGGAATATTGTAAGTGGTGCGTATGTTCAGACTCTCAGTCACGACGGACTCTTTGCAACCCCATGGACTATAGCCTGCCAGGCTCCTCTGTCATGGAATTCTTCAGGCAAGAATATTGGAGTGGGCTGCCATTTTCTCCTCCAGGGAATCTTCCAGACCCAGGGATCAAACCCCAGTCTCTTATATCTTCTATATTGGCAGGCAGATTCTTTACCTCTAGCATTACCTGGAAAGCCCATTACAAGCAGATGTCAGCATTTTTTTACGTAATTTCTTAATATTTACAAATTTGGCCTGAAAGACAGTTTCCCAAAACTATTCATTCCACAATATTCAAGATGTAGAACTCACTATCAAGATGCCCTCCAGTGTTCATTTTGTCTTTGCTTAGGAACTTCCAATTAACCAAAAACTAAAATCCATTCTATTTTTAGATAGCTATAATCACTAAGTCATTCTTCCCTATATTGTACAGAAATGTATTAATACCTCACTGCAGCTTTATTCTGCAAACTCTGGCCCTCCCACAGGGGACCTCTTCAACATGAACACAAATATGGTTTAGATACTGGAATAGAACTACATCTCCCACATTTTCTCTTTTCCATAATAATCGACTTGACTTCCTCAAAGCTTCCTTCCTTTATCCAGATTTGGTCTATGTATCAGTGCATTATCTCAGTCAATATCCTCTGTATAAAATCTAATTATTCCAAATGTATCATACAGAGATGCTCAGAAATAAATATAACAATTCAGGCCCAACAATTACCCATTTGAGTAAAACCGTTACCTGCCCTCTTCTGTGCAAACTCTATTTCCATTAGTATTGCCAGGAGTCCGCTGGACTTGATAATCAAATATTGTAATTTGGGGAACTTTTCTGGTGGTTAAGATTAACTTTCCTGGTTAAGATTTTACCTTCCAATGCAGGGAGTATGGGTTTGATTCCCAGATTGGGGAACTAAGATTCCACATGCCTCACAGCCAAAAACTAAAACATGAAACAGAAGCCATACTGTAACAAAGTCAGAAGAGACAAAAAAATAGCCCACATCAAAAAGTCTTTAAAAAAATATTGTGATCTAGGCCCTTTTACATGCATAGGTGTTAATACACAACTCCTTAATCTTTCTTCCCAATGGCTCATCTTTTGGATTGATACGTATTCTCTGGAACATAGTAGGAACTTGATAAATATTTGAATAAATAAATAGAAAGTTTTATCTTTTTCTCCTTCATAAGTGATACCTTAAAAAATATTTTATTTATTTATTTGGCTGCTGCCAGGTCTTTGTTGAGGCTCACAGAATTTCTAGCTGTGGCATGTGGGACCGGGGCTTGAATCCGGGCCCCCTGCACTGGGAGCTTGGAAACTTATCCTCGGGACTACCAGGGAAGTTCCTATAATTGAGATTTTATTGGTAATAGTTTGGTGATCAATTCATAGAAATGACAATTAATTTGTACAGAAAGTCTAAAAAGCCATGTAGTTGTAATTCTTTCGAGAGAATTATTCCAAAGATTTTTCACCTTAAGATTTGGTGACAAAATGTTTTTTAAAAGAGGATATCAAGGAATTTCCTGGCAGTCTGGTGATTCAGTTCAGTTGATCAGTTGTGTCCGACTCTTTGTGATCCCATGGACTGCAGCACGCCAGGCTTCCCTGTCCATCACCAACTCCTGGAGCTTGCTCGAACTCATGTCTATCAAGTCAGTGATGGCCATCCAACCACCTTGTCCTCTGTTGTCCCCTTCTCCTTTTGTCTTCAATCTTTCCTAGCATCAGGGTCTTTTCCAATGAGTCGGTTCTTCGCATCAGGTGGCCAGAGTCCGGTGGTTAGGGCTCCACAATTCTACTGCAGAGGGCATGGGTTTGATCCCTGGTTGGGGAACTAAGATCCCAGCAGCTGCCTGGTGCAGCCAAAAAAAAAAAAAGATTTCAAATATATTGTCTTAAGGCATTTATAAGTTATTATATCCAGAGCCCTGTGATTTCATGATTATCAGTCACATTACATGCTCAAAAATTTGTACATTACACGTTAACAAATTATTACCAAAAAGTGGACTACCACAACCAAAGATAATATAGCTGGCTCATATATCTAACAGGGTAAGCCTCTTAGAAAGAGAGCTTCCAGGCTCCAACTCCAAATATTTTGATTTACTAGGTCTCTTAAGAAGCTTCCAACCATACAATCCACCAACCCCATTTCTGAGTATATATCCAAGGGGAATTAAATTAATTAAAGAATTATCTGTGCTATCAAGTTCATTGCAACATTATTCATAATAGCCAAACTCCAAAACAAATCTTAGAGTCTGTCAACAGAAGAATGAATTTTTAAAATGTGATATGTATATAGGAATATCATTCAGCCTTGAAAAAGAGATCCTGCCATTGGAAGCAATACAGATGAAACTGGAGGACATTATACTAAGTGAAAAGCCAGGTGCAGAAAGAAAATACTGCATGATGTCAATTATATGTAAATCTAAAACTTTGAGTCAAACTCACAGAAGCAGAGAGTATAATGGTGATTGCCAGGGGCTAGAGGGAAAAGGGAAGAAGGCAATGGCACCCCACTCCTGTACTCTTGCCTGGAAATCCCATGGATGGAGGAGCCTGGAAGGCTGCAGTCCATGGGGTCACTGAGGGTCGGACACGACTGAGCGACTTCACTTTCACTTTTATGCATTGGAGAAGGAAATGGCAACCCACTCCAGTGTTCTTGCCTGGAGAATCCCGGGGACGGCGGAGCCTGGTGGGCTGCTGTCTATGGGGTCGCACAGAGTCAGACACAACTGAAGCGACTTAGCAGCAGCAGCAGCTGCAGAGGGAAAGAGGAATAGGGAGATGTTAGTCAAAGGGTACAAAGTTGCAGTTATATAGGATGAATGAGTTCTGGAGATCTAATGTACAGCATGACGACTATAGTTAATAATATATTTAGGGACTTCCCCTGGTGGTCCAGGGGTTAACACTCCGCACTTCCACTACAGGGGGCACGGGTATGATCGATTCCTGGTCCAGGAACTGCTATAAGATCCCAGATGCCATGATATTTTTTGGTATGGCCAAAAAAAAAATTTTGCCGAGACAGTAGATTTCAGATGCGCTCATCACACACACACAGACACACACACACCCCAGTAACTATGTGAGGCAATGGATACATTAGCTAGATTGTAGTAATTGTTTCATTCTTTGTGTATAAAATACCATAGTGTATACCTTACATATATACAGTTTTTATCAATCAGTCAATCCTCTAGGTGAATCTGATGTGCAGTCAAATTTGAGAATCACTGATTTAGTATATCCACACTTTTGATCAACATGCTATAAAGTGTCTGATGGAAATCATTAATAGCAAATGTTGAAGGTCAGGCTTCTTACAGCAGAAGTACAAAGCAGTGTTCCTCTACCTGTTTTCCACAAGATTTTAAATATTCTATGGGAAAAAAAGGATTCTATGGTCAAAAACGTTGGGGAACATGAGATATAAATGGGTTCTTTACTGCGTGATTTTTTAAATATACAGTTGACCCTTGAGCAACTGGGTTAGAGGTGCCCACTCTCTACACAGCTGAAAATCTGCCTTTAGCCTGTAGTCAACCCTCTGCAAATGCATCTCCTCCCATCTGAGTTTCCAAGCCGTGGACTCAACCAATCACAGATTGTGTTGTACTGTAGTATTTACTATTGAAAAAAAATCTGCCAAGTAGTGAAGCGGTGCAGTTCAAACGTGTGTTATTCAGGGGTCAACAGTACATTGTGAATCCTCAGCAGAAAAGATCTAACTTGAAACATCACCAAACTTAGGGGACAAGAGACTTTGATCCATGAGCCAGAGTTATTTGAGTATAATCATTCAATAGTGAAGTAACTTAAATGAAGAACCTAAACTCACATTTCTCCATATTTTCTTATAAGTAAAAAAATATTTCACTGCTATTCCTTCCTTCCTTTTTCCCCCCTTTTTTATCTTGCCCTAAAAGTACTCTGATGTTCCTTCACTCATTGCTGTGGTTGCTTACACTGGCTTTTAAGAGCTGATTGTTAAAATTTTCAGGAGTTTTGTGAGCTGGTTGTTAAAAAAAGAAAAACAGCCATTATTAAAAATAAATTAGATGGACTGCCCTGGTGGTCCAGTGGTTAAGACTCCAAGCTTCCCCTGTAGGGGGCGTGGGTTCGATCCCTGGTCAGGGAACTAAGAAACATCCTGGATGCCTCTTGGAGTGGCCAAAAATAAATAAATAAATAATAAAACTTTACAATTAAATCACGTAAGTTATAAACGATGGTAATAAGTAATAAGTATTCAAATGTCATCATTTCCTAATTATTCTACTACATCTTACTATTTACTAGGCTTATTTATGTCTATTGTATTTGAAGGGAACTGTAAACTGGCCTTGATGGGAACATTTACACCTCAGAAATAAACAAATGCTAGGGTTCCCTCCATCCCACATCAGAAAGTCGGAAAAAGTTGCTAAACATTTACTGGCACACCACTGTCCATTCACTGGGCAGCAACGTTCCTACATAAGTAAATCTCTGTCTGACAGAGATTATTCTGCTTTCCTTCCTAATTGGCGTATTTTTATCCCAAAGTGTTTCATTGCATTGATGTATTTCAGTTATGATGAGCCTCATCTCCGTAATAAGTCTGAACTTTATATTTTAAAATTCCAATTTTAGGGGAGTTCCCTGGTGGTCCTGTGGTTAAAACTCTACGCTCTCACTGCTGGGATCCTAGGTTCCACCTCTGGTCGGGTAACTAAGATCCCACAAGCCACTCCAAGCAGCCAAAAAAAAATTTCAGTTTTAAGATGTTTACTAAAACAAGCCTATACATTGGGTATGAATCTTTTTCCTATCTAGATGGCAAAATAGTGATGTTTGAACATGTGTGGTCATGAATAAAGATGACTAAACAACATCGAAAGGTATCAATGCTTACAAATTGACGTTGTTTTTGAGTTGCAATAAAGGTTGATTTGGACATGCTTGAAGCTGTTACTTATTCGTTTCTAACCCTCTTGCCAGTCAGTGTTGCTTCCATAATTTACCCCCAGACATCCATCCACGACCCTGCTCCAACGTTTGATAATGTACTTTAGAACTTACTTAGGTTATTGTTTCTGTGCTTCAACCTCAGTTTGGACATCTGTTATATTAAGTTTATTGTTAATACATTGCCATTATCCTGTCCTATGCATATCTAACTCAGAGCATTCTGTAGTTAAGTCATAAGAAATTCTTGAGTGCTAATTGTTCTTCCGAGCCCTCTGGCAGGAGAATTGGCATTGTCCTTCATCCTTGATAGCTCAGTTGGTAAAGAATCTGCCTGCAATGCAGGAGACCCCAGTTCAATTCCTGGGTCAGGAAGATCTGCTGGAGAAGGGATAGGCTACCATTCCAGTATTCTTGGGTTTCCCTTATGGCTCAGCTGGTAAAGAATCCACCTGCAATATGGGAGACCTGAGTTTGATCCCTGGGTTGGGAAAATCCCCTGGAAAAGGGAAAGGCTACCCACTCTAGTATTCTGGCCTGGAGAATTCCATGGACAGTCCATGGGGTCATAAAGAGTCGGACATGACTGAGCTACTTTCACTTTCACTTTTCATCCTTCTACCAGATTCATCAACGACACTGATGAAGCAGCTCTTCCATGAGTTCTTTTTAAAAAATTTTTTTTTATTTACTTATTTTTGGCTGTGCTGGCTCTTCATTGTTGCACATGAGCTTTCTCTAGTTGCAGTGAGTGGTGGGATTATCCTCTAGTTGAGGCATGGGGGCTCTGTAGTTATGGTGCTCGGGCTTAGCTGCCCGAGTCATGAGTAATCTTCCTGGACCAGGGATCAAACCCATTGTTCCCTTCATTGGCTGCTGCTGCTGCTCAGTCATTCAGTTGTGTTTGACTCTGTGACCCTATGGATTGTAGCCCCCAGGCTCCTCTGTCCATGGGATATCTCAAGCAAGAATACTGGAGTGGGTTGCCATTTCCTTCTCCAGGAGATTGTCCTGACCCAAGGATCAAACCCATGTCTCTTGCATCTCCTGCACAGGCAGGCAGATTCTTAACCAATGGACCACCAGGGTAGTCCCTGTGAGTTCTTACCTACGTATATTTCCTTACTTACACACATTCTTAGCCATGGAACACTCAACCCCAAATCCTAGATCTTTGATGTAGGATGAATAGACTTTTTATTCATCAGTTTCACACTATTTAGATAAGCTATTGGGTCTGATAAGCTATTGGGTAATTACAGTGGCTCAGATGGGAAAGTGTCTGCCTACAATGTGGGAGACCCGGGTTTGATTCCTGGGTCAGGAATATTCCCTGGAGAAGGAAATGGCAACCCACTCCAGTACTCTTTCCTGGGAAATCCCATGGACGGAGGAGCCTGGTAGACTTCAGTCCATGGGGTCGCAAAGAATTGGACACAACTGAGCAACTTCACTTTCACTTTTCACTTTCATTGGGTCTGATACATTCAAGAACCTGGGGGTTCTCTAATATTGATTACTGAATCCTATTCAACCATATCCAAGTTCAGTCCATGTTGCTTCAAGGCCCTTCAGCAACAGTCAGTTTAATTGTCATCTAACCATCCAGAAAATAGCCTTTGATATTGACACACACATTTGCCAGTGTCCAACCTCAACAATAGCACTCCTGAATTCAAACACTGGTCCAACAATGAGTCTGCCTTAAGCACTGAAAACTCCTGAAGGGTGGGGGGCAAGGATTGCCAATGCAGGTCTTCCTACGTTCACCGTGCAAGTATTTGAGTGAGCTGAAACCCTGCTCATCTCCGCTTTTACCACAATTCAGGTTTCAAACCTCACATTATTATTTATGACAACAAAATCAGCAATAATATCTTGCATTGAACAGCTTTGTCATGTATATTATCTCAAAGATGTTCATAAGATAAATGAGGACACCTTGGGGTTCTAAGAGATAAAGGCATTTGTTATTAAATGCTGACAGCTTGTTTGAGGTCACCCAGCTGGTTAGTGGAGAGGCTGGGAGCTGTGAACCAGTTTTGGGCTCTATCCACTCAATCTAGTGTTTCTCCTGTCATCCCACCCAGCTGCTTATTTCTCTGCTATTTTCCTTGATATCTTATTTTGTCCAGAATACTTACGGAAGATACATCCTCAAATACATACTTTAAAAACAAACTGGGACTTACCTGGTGATCTAGTGGTTAAAGTCTGTGCTCTCAATACAGGGGCCCTGGCTTCGATCCCTGGTCAGAGAATTAGATCCCACATGCCATAGCTAAATTTCCATGTGCTGCAACTAAAACCCAGTTCAGCCAAAACAAACAACAACAAAACACTCAAACTAGAACTGGTCAAGTAAAAATTCCATGAGGGTAACACATATAAACTCTCTCTAGCCTGCTAGGCTCCTCTGTCCCTGGGATTCTCCAAGCAAGAATGCTGGAGTGGATTGCCATTTCCTCTCCAGAGGCTCTTCCTGACCAACCCAGGAATCGAACCTGAGTTTCTTGCATTGCAGGCAAATTCTTTACTGACTGAGCTGTGAGGGAAGCCCCAATGTACATAAACTCACCTATGAAGCTCCAAAATAATAGTCTAATATGAGTGTACCTCTCATCTTTACTTTTTTTTTTTTTTTATTTGACTGCACTGGGTTTTAGCTGCAAGATGCAAGCTCTTAGTTGCGGCATATGGGACCTAGTTCCCTGACCAGGGATCAAACCTGGGCCACCTGCATTGGGAACTTGGAGTCTTAGCCACCAGACCACCAGGGAGGTTCCCCCATCATCTTTAGAACAGACTCCCCTTTCGCCCCCTAAAAGCTTAAAAACACTTCCACCAACACTTGAAGATGGCTTTAGAGAAAATTGAAAGCTTAATGAATCACATCCAGCTTACACTTAATAGACCTGCAAAAACCTCTCTGACATGGTATGTTGGTAGCTTTGCAGTAAAAATTTAAATTTAATAACTTCTTAATTTGGAAGGCAATAACGCTACAACAAAAGTTAAACTTCAAAATTGCTTTTGGCAAGGGAAATTAGCTGAGGCACCTCTTTGCACATGCTATTTGAAGCACCCACCTCCACAACCTAACCTCCTCCACCATAGCAAAGTTCACAATCCCCACCAAACTGCAAAAGGAAAAATCTGTGGTTCTTTGGAAGGTCACAAGAGGATGCTATCGAGTGCCCCACCTATGTCTGCTGCCAGAGTCCTTTCCAACTTAAGAAGATTTCCATCCATCACAAGTACTTGCCTCAACAATTTAGCCTCTTTTTTTTTTTTGTATTTTTTTTTATTTTTAAACTTTACATAATTGTATTAGTTTTGCCAAATATCAAAATGAATCCGCCACAGGTATACATGTGTTCCCCATCCTGAACCCTCCTCCCTCCTCCCTCCCCATACCATCCCTCTGGGTCGTCCCAGTGCACTAGCCCCAAGCATCCAGTATCGTGCATCGAACCTGGACTGGCAACTCGTTTCTTACGTGATATTTTACATGTTTCAATGTCATTCTCCCAAATCTTCCCACCCTCTCCCTCTCCCACAGAGTCCATAAGACTGTTCTATACATCAGTGTCTCTTTTGCTGTCTCGTACACAGGGTTATTGTTACCATCTTTCTAAATTCCATATATATGCGTTAGTATACTGTATTGATGTTTTTCCTTCTGGCTTACTTCACTCTGTATAATAGGCTCCAGTTTCATCCACCTCATTAGAACTGATTCAAATGTATTCTTTTTAATGGCTGAGTAATACTCCATTGTGTATATGTGCCACAGCTTTCTTATCCATTCATCTGCTGATGGACATCTAGGTTGCTTCCATGTCCTGGCTATTATAAACAGTGCTGCGATGAACATTGGGGTACACGTGTCTCTTTCCCTTCTGGTTTCCTCAGTGTGTATGCCTAGCAGTGGGATTGCTGGGTCATAAGGCAGTTCTATTTCCAGTTTTTTAAGGAATCTCCACACTGTTCTCCATAGTGGCTGTACTAGTTTGCATTCCCACCAACAGTGTAAGAGGGTTCCCTTTTCTCCACACCCTCTCCAGCATTTATTATTTGTAGACTTTTGGATCGTAGCCATTCTGACTGGTGTGAAATGGTACCTCATAGTGGTTTTGATTTGCATTTCTCTGATAATGAGTGATGTTGAGCATCTTTTCATGTGTTTGTTAGCCATCTGTATGTCTTCTTTGGAGAAATGTCTGTTTAGTTCTTTGGCCCATTTTTTGATTGGGTCATTTATTTTTCTGGAGTTGAGCTGTAGGAGTTGCTTGTATATTTTTGAGATTAGTTGTTTGTCAGTTGCTTCATTTGGTATTATTTTCTCCCATTCTGAAGGCTGTCTTTTCACCTTGCTAATAGTTTCCTTTGATGTGCAGAAGCTTTTAAGGTTAATTAGGTCCCATTTGTTTATTTTTGCTTTTATTTCCAATATTCTGGGAGGTGGGTCATAGAGGATCCTGCTGTGATGTATGTCAGAGAGTGTTTTGCCTATGTTCTCCTCTAGGAGTTTTATAGTTTCTGGTCTTACGTTTAGATCTTTAATCTAATCTGAGTTTATTTTTGTGTATGGTGTTAGAAAGTGGTCTAGTTTCATTCTTTTACAAGTGGTTGACCAGATTTCCCAGCACCACTTGTTAAAGAGATTGTCTTTAATCTATTGTATATTCTTGCCTCCTTTGTCAAAGATAAGGTGTCCATATGTGCGTGGATTTATCTCTGGGCTTTCTATTTTGTTCCATTGATCTATATTTCTGTCTTTGTGCCAGTACCATACTGTCTTGATAACTGTGGCTTTGTAGTAGAGCCTGAAGTCAGGTAGGTTGATTCCTCCAGTTCCATTCTTCTTTCTCAAGATTGCTTTGGCTATTCACAATTTGTATGGAAATACAAAAAACCTCGAATAGCCAAAACAATTTAGCCTCTTTGATTAAAGAATCAGACTGGATCTCTGGTCGGAAGATCCCTGGAGAAGAAAATGGCAACCTACTCCAGTATTCTTGCCTGAGAAATTCCATGGACTCCAGAGGACCCTGGTGGGTTACAGTCCATGGATTGCAAAGAGTCAGACATGATTAAGCACACATAGACATAAACCCCACTATAGGTTTCCTGGCCCAGGAAACTCATTCAGGGGAAAATATTGCTTTGTGCCTGGAGGGAGAGGCTGATCAAAATGACACTGTGATAAGGTAGCAATCAGTTCAGTTCAGTTCAGTCACTTAGTTGTGTCCAACTCTTTGCAACCCCATGGACTGCAGCATGCAAGGCTTCTCTGTCCATCACCAACTCCCAGAGTTTATTCAAACTCGTGGCATTGAGTTGGTGATGCCATCCAACCATCTCATCCTCTGTTGTCCCCTTCTCCTCCTGACTTCAATCTTTCCCAGCATCAGGGTCTTTTCCAATGAGTCAGTTCTTCGCATCAGGTGGCCAAAGTATTGGAGTTTCAGCTTCAGGATCAGTCCTCCCAATGAATATTCAGGACTGATTTCCTTTAGGATGGACTGGTTGGATCTCCTTGCTTCCAAGGGGCTCTCAAGAGTTTTCTCCAACACCATAGTTCAAAAGTATCAATTCTTTGGTGCTCAACTTTCTTTATAGTCCAACTCTCACATCCATACATGACTACTGGAAAATCCATAGCTTTGACTAGACAGATCTTTGTTGGCAAAGTAATGTCTCTGCTTTTTAATATGCTGCTAGATTGGTCATAACTTTTCTTCCAAGGAGCAAGCATCTTTTAATTTCATGGCTGTGGTCATCATCTGCAGTGATTTTGGAGCCCCCCAAAATAAAGTCTGTCATTGTTTCCATTGCTTCCCCATCCATTTGCTATGAGGTGATGGGACCAGATGCCATGATCTAAGTTTTCTGGATGTTGAGTTTTAAGCCAACTTTTTCACTCCTCTTTCACTTTCATCAAGAGGCTCTTTAGTTCCTCTTCACTTTCTCCCATAAGGGTGGTGTCATCTGCGTATACGAGGTGATTGCTATTTCTCCTGGCAACCTTGATTCCAGATTGTGCTTCATCCAGTCCAGCATTTCTCATAATGTACTCTGCACATAAATTAAATAAGCAGAGTGGCAATATACAGCTTTGACATACTCCTTTTCCGATTTGGAACCAGTCTGTTGTTCCATGTCCAGTTTTAACTGTTGTTTCCTGACCTGCATACAGATTTCTCAAGAGGCAGGTCAGGTGGTCTGGTATTCCCATCTCTTGAAGAATTTTCTACAGTTTATTGTGATCCACACAGTCAAAGGCTTTGGCATAGTCAATGAAGCAGAAATAGATGTTTTTCTGAACTCTCTTGCTTTTTTGATGATTCACCGGATGTTGACAATTTGATCTCTGGTTCCTCTGCCTTTTCTAAAACCAGCTTGAACATCTGGAAGTTCATGGTTCATGTACTGTTGAAGCCTGGCTTGGAGAATTTTGAGATTACTTTGCTAGCGTGTGAGATGAGTACAATTGTGTGGTAGTTTGAGCATTCTTTGGCATTGCCTTTCTTTGGGATTGAAATGAAAACTGACCTTTTCCAGTCCTGTGGCCACTGTTGAGTTTTCCAAATTTCCTGGCATATTGAGTGTAGCACTTTCACAGCATCATCTTTTAGGATTTGAAATAGCCCAACTGGAATTCCATCACCTCCACTAGCTCTGTTCATAGTGATGCTTCCTAAGGCCCACTTGACTTTGCACTCCAGGATATCTGGCTCTAGGTGAGTGATCACACCATCGTGATTATCTGGGTCATGAAGATCTTTTTTGTTTAGTTCTTCTGTGTATTCTGCCACCTCTTCTTAGTATCTTCTGCTTCTGTTAGGTCCATACAATTTCTGCCCTTTATTTTGCCCATGTTTGCATGAAATGTTCCCTTGGTATCTCTAATTTTCTTGAAGAGATCTCTAGTCTTTCCCATTCTGTTGTTTTCCTCTATTTCTTTACACTGATCACTGAGGAAGACTTTCTCATCTCCTTGCTATTCTTTGGAACTCCAACAAAATTGGAAAAGAATGCCACAGATAAAGAATAAATGGGCTTGGGACTTCTCTGGTGGTCCAGTGGTTAAGAATCTGCCTGCCAATTCAGGTGACATAGGTTTGATCCCTGGTCCAGGACGGTCCTGTATGCCTAGAGGCAACTAAGCTTGTAGGACACAAGTACTGGGCTCAGTACTTGTGTCCTAGAGCCCATGCGCCACGAGAGAAGCCACTGCAATGAGAAGCCCATGCACCACAACTAGAGAGCAGCCTCTGCTCATCGCAACTAGAGAAGGCCTGTGTACAGCCACAAAGACCCAGGGCAGCCAAAAATAGATCAATAAATAGACTTAAGCTATTTCCGTTTAGCAAAAGGACAGTAACAGCCAACTGACTAAAGAGCACCAGTGCTTGGTAAGTTGCTCATTTAAGATCATTGAATTAACCAGATGCTGTTAGGAAATCTGAAGGTGAGACAGCAACACCTAGGTGGATGTTGAAGTATTAATAACTGAGATCTAAATATTTTAAAGGGGTTGTGTTGACTGACTCCTGTTCCCAATTGGTCCCAACCATGCTGAGAAATGGAGTCCCAAAAGCCAGTCTCACAAGTTTTATACTAGCAATTCACTCCATATCAATGCAGTGAGATCATAAAGGCTTATCAAACATCTCAGAGTATGGTAACTACATTGGACCCCTTGGGGGAAAACCTAGGTGGTGCAAGAGAGATATATAATAAGACAGCAGTCTGTTCTTGGAAGGTCCCCAAAGGGTAAAAGACAACAATTTAACTCATGAGAATT
The DNA here is from genome assembly GCF_003369695.1 of Bos indicus x Bos taurus. NCBI lineage: Eukaryota > Metazoa > Chordata > Mammalia > Artiodactyla > Bovidae > Bos > Bos indicus x Bos taurus. The sequence goes on along the minus strand of NC_040083.1, from coordinate 73,484,870 downwards.
AGCACCTACAGAAATCTGACTGGAGGTCCCACTGATGTTGCCCAAGATTTGGCAGATATTGAAATCCAGCCCTAATCAAACAGAGCCTAATTTGGAAAGAAGGCAGATCTGTTTTTGTTTTGTTTTGTTTTTCACCTTTTTAGTATATTTTTATGTGGTGCTGGAGAAGACTCTTGAGAGTCCCTTGGACTGCAAGGAGATCCCACCAGTCCATTCTGAAGGAGATCAGCCCTGGGATTTCTTTGGAAGGAATGATGCTAAAGCTGAAACTCCAATACTTTGGCCACCTCTTGCGAAGAGTTGACTCATTGGAAAAGACTCTGATGCTGGGAGGGATTGGGGGCAGGAGGAGAAGGGGATGACAGAGGATGAGATGGTGGGATGGCATCACTGACTCGATGGACGTGAGTCTGAGTGAAGTCTGGGAGTTGGTGATGGACAGGGAGGCCTGGCGTGCTGCGATTCATGGGGTCGCAAAGAGTCAGACTGAGCGACTGAACTGAATTGAACTGATGTATTTACAAATATTTTTGGCTGCGCTGGGTCTTTGTTGCAGTGCGTGTGCTTCCCTGGTTGTGGTGTGGTGTGTGCACTTCAGAGTGCAAGGCCAGACCGAGTCCTTGCAGCGCTCAGGCTCTCCAGCTGTGGCTCCTGGGCTTAGCTGCCCCATAGCATGTGGGATCTTGGTTCCCTGACCAGGGATTAAACCTGTGTTCCCTGCGTTGAAAGGCAGATTCTTAACAACTGGACCACCAGGAAAGTCCCAACCCTGTTTTTTAACAAGCAAAAATCATACAGAAATTGAAACATCATCTTCTCAAAAAGAGGACCTCAAAAAAAAAGAAAAGAAAACCTCTGGTGGGAAAGAGAACAAGTGCACTCATCTGGGAAGCAACACTGCATCTCTGGGAAAGAGAAGTCAACTCAGAGAGACTTCATACGGAGTGAGGGTTTCATAACCATAAACTCCACAGGAAAGAAGTGAAGCAGGAGGTACAGGACACACATCTGAGATTTTACTACCAAGGAAGATGTATTCATGAAACCACTCTCAGAAAAGTCCACGTGTTACTGCCTTGGAATGCTAGGGTCCAGATGAAAGAGGGAAAAAAGAGCAATAACAGGAGTTACCAGCCAGTTTGATTTTTTTTTTTTTCTTTTTAAGCGTTTATTTGGCTGCACCAAGTCTTGGGATTTTTGTTCTTTGTTTAGTTGCATGCAGCATGCAAACACTTAGTTGTGGCATGTGTGATCTAGTTCCCTGACCAGGAATCGAACCCTGGCCCCTGCGTTGGGAGCATGAAGTCTTAGCAACTGAACCACCAAGTAGGTCCCCAGCCAACTCTTCTTTTGATTGACAACTTAGTGTTCTCAATGGAAAGAGCTGGCAGATGACTTGAAGGGCATTGAAAAGATACTAACAGCCACTCTCCAGAATCATTGATGGTAGAATTATTAATATGGTGACTACTACTAAGTCACTTCAGTCGTGTCCGACTCTGTGCGACCCTATAGATGGCAGCCCACCAGGCTCCCCTGTCCCTGGGATTCTCCAGGCAAGAGCACTGGAGTGGGTTGCCATTTCCTTCTCCAATGCACGAAAGTGAAAAGTGAAAGTGAAGTCGCTCAGTCGTGTCTGACTCTTAGCGACCCCATGGACTGCACCCTACCAGGCTCCTCCATCCATGAGATTTTCCAGGCAAGAGTACTGGAGTGGGGTGCCATTGCTTTCTCCGAATATGGTGACAGATAACATCAAATGACAAATAATGGCAAATGGATTTTAAAGGGAAATAAATCTAGGTTTGCCTGTTTGTTTGTTTTTTCTTTTTCCTCTCAAAAGTGCCTAGGTTTGGATGATAAGGTGTCTGGTCACCTTATTAACGAGTTACATTAGCTTTCTCTGTTCACCAGATCTCTTTCGGCCATAGAAACCCCAATCAGCCTGGCATCACAGAAGATGAGAAAACACTGAATTCAGAAGATCTGGGCCCTGTGCCTGATCCTACTACTCCAAGCTGAGATCTGAGGCAAGGGCACCAGCTTGGGTTGCTTTCTCATCTATAAAATGAAAGAAATGGCACTTGACTATCTCAGTGGTCTCATTGAGTTCTAAAATTATGACTACAGGAAAAAACTTTTTGTTTTTTGACTGCTCAATCCCACCTACTCAGTCTTCACCTTACTCTTCACCTCCTACGATGAAAGGAACATCCCTCCTTAGATGTTTCTGCCTTGTCTCTGGACGTCATGCAGATATAACTGAGTCATCTACCTTTTCAAAATCAGCTTAAAAAAATTTTTTTTTGGTCACCACCTCCTCTTTGTCTTTTGCTCTTCCGGTAAAGCATACTGTCATGAGATTGGATGGAGTTCAATAATCCAGCAAAGGTTTTCTTTTGCTTCTTTCTTTTTTTTTTTTTCCTGTTATAACTTCTGAGTCAAATGAAGTCTTTTTTAAGCAGAAGTTGAAAAATACATTTCTTAGTGACATGAGGTGAAAGACAATTATTAGCTTAAAGAGTATATTGTACCAAACACAGAAAAGGTACAAAGTCCTGGTGGATCAGTGGTAGAGAATCCGCTTGCCAGTGCAGAAGACACAGAAGATTCAGGTTTGATTCCTGGGTTGAGAACATCCCTTGGAGAAGGGAATGGCAACCCACTCCAGTAATTTTGCCTGGAGAATGCCAAGGTCAGAGGAGCCTGGCAGACTACAGTCCATGGGGTTGCAAAGAGTCAGACACAACTTAGCAACTAAGTAACACAATTTAGAATAGTGAATATCCTTATATCAGTAGAATATTGGCCCTTTCAAGGATAGACATTGGGAGTCATTGCTCCTGGTTGAAAAAAGTATCACTCACAAGAAAGCAATGTATATTTTCTAGGTCCTCTGCTCTGATGAAACAGGGTTAATGCCACCTGTTCTGTCCCACAGGTGTGTCATGTGAAGCAACAGCATGGCCGGTGCCCAGTGAAAATGAAGCACTTTCAGGAGGGAACAACAAAAACACAGGACAGCAAATATTGACCTTGCACTTACCAGCAGTGCCAGACAGGGATCTAAGCCCTTGATGTACATTAACTCATTTGTGCTTTCCAACAGTCCTAGGAGGGAGGGACCATCACTCTCATTGTACAGGCAAGAAAACGAAGCACAGAGACTATAAGTAACTCAATGAGGTCTCTCAGCTAATAAGAGACAGAAGTGAGATGTAAACATAGATAGTGTGACTCCAGGGTCCATCTTTAACTAAGTGTCACAGAAACGAAATGACCGATGGGACTTCCCTGGTGGTCCAGTGGCTAAGACTTTAAGCTCCCAGTGCAGGAGGCCTGGGTTCAATCCCTGGTCAGGGAACCAGACCCCACATGCTGCAACCACCAGTTCACATGCCACAGCTAAAGATCCCTTATGCTGCAACTTATGCTGGGAAAGATTGAGGGCAGGAGGAGAAGGGGGTGACAGAGGATGAGATGGTTGGATGGCATCACCAACTCAATGGATGTGGGTTTGGGTGGACTCCAGGAGTTGGTGATGGACAGGGAGGTCTGGTGTGCTGCAGTTCATGGGGTCACAAAGAGTCAGACATGACTGAGCGACTGAACTGAACTGAACTGAACTCATACACACAGCAATGAAGATGCTATGTGCTGCAACTAAGATCCAGCACAGCCAAGTAAAAAAAATAAATAATTTTTAAGACAGATGTTTTAAAAAAGAAATGGTCAGGTGAACAACCAATAACAAAATCTTTTTTGAAAACCTTTCACTGCTGCAAAGCAAGTCATGCTCTTCTTTCTCATGACCGCTTTTGCTGGGCTAGAGATCTCTGGGGACAACAGTACGACTAAGATGACAACACCGTGGTTGAACGAACTGGAGTATGAAGCGATGAAATGTGCTCTTTTTCTATTTATTTACCAAGAATTTCTACTCATCAGTTGCTGCTGAGAAGGTGACCTTCCTTCTAAGGGCTCATGGAAGACAGGCCTTGGGAGAAAGGCAGATCAATTACTCCACACCTTGAACATGACAAGCAGGCTGCTTTGGTTTGACGTTGTAGACTCATCCCCATGCTTCTTTGTCACGGGACGGAATTCCTCTGCAGAAAGCCTGACAGCACAGTCATGATAAGAGTGCCATTTCATACCACCCCCATCCACTGGCACACCATCAATGATTCCACGCTAAATACAGGTCCTACTGGTTACCCAAGTACCTACCGCCTCCAGGCCGGGCTTGGAGATGTGCTTCACAGCTCACAGGAGGAAGAACTTGGGTATTCTTTAGGGTGAGCGTCAGGTCCTTTCAGGGAAATTGACTGTTGGGTCAAATCTAAAATATCTGTGAGCTCCATCATGTCACTCCAGCTCCTAAAAATTCACAGAAAGTGCTACAGTATTCATTCATGTTGCTTTCGTTTTTGTTTTTTTTTTTTTTGGTCAACTGAAGCTTTGCAATCTGGAGTTTCACCGTGAAATCCTGAACTTTCTTCTGCAACTCAATAGCCTACACTGGTTTTATCAATGACATCTAGGAGATCTCTCTCTCCAGTATCCCTAAGGACACGCTCTCCTCTGTCACCAGACAAAAAATCCTGGGGAAACTCTGCAGCCAGGTTACTGATCTTATCTGCCTGTGTTGCCACCAGAAGTCACAGAGCAACACAAACAAAGCAGGGGGAAAGGCAGACATGTGACAACCTCAGCCTCCCAGGAGAGTTGAAAACATTTCTGCAAGTGTCAGAAACATAATAGAACTGTCAAAAGTTGACGGAATAGCTTAGGTGTTGTGAAATGTCACAGGTTTTTTGTTGCTGTTGTTCAGTGACAATGTAAAAGCCACAAGATTTTTCATTCAAATAGAAAAGAAAAATGAAGAAAAACTATAAAGGTGCTGGGATAAGTCAACAGATGATTGTCCCCACGTGGCTGTCACCACATTTGTTTACATATCTGCTTGAAGGCTTTGCATTTCTACACGCACATCTTTCTGATTCTCCCTCTGGATCGCACTGCTGAGAGATGCCGAATCTCTAGAAGGACTCCTTGGGTTCTTCCCTTCAGTTAGTTGGTTTTTTTGGAGGATGTCCTGACTACTCAGTGAGAGAGAATTTGATCCAGTTCAAAATAGACCTGGTTCCCTCCTCTGCTCCAGCACTCCCCACCCCCCACTGGTAGTAATGTAACAGATGAAGTCTAAAAATTGACCTGGGAGAGAAAGAGAAGAAATATGTGTGGGGACATAAAAGGGGCCTTTTTGTGATCTGATTAGTCTCTCTCAGGTGATGAGAACTAACGTACCAGTGAGCCAACTGGCTACTTGGGACATCAGTATAAAAGGTGTATTCAACCACCACCGCAGTAGAGTTGAATAATCCCACCCCGTGAGAACAGGTCTCGTACTGAACTGATGAAATATAAATCAGTCCTGCTACCACCAAAGGACAGGGCTTCCCAGGTGGCTCAATGGTAAAGAACCTGCCTCCCAATGCAGGAGATGAAGGAGACACGGGTTCGATCCTTGGGTCTGAAAGATCCCTGGGAGGAAGATATGGCAACCCATTCCAGTATTCTTGCCTGGAAAATCCTATGGACAAAGGAGCCTGGTGGGCTACAGTTCATGGGATTGCAGAGAGTTGGACACAACTTAGTGACTCAGCATGCACGCACCACCAAAGGAGAGTGTATTGTTTGGAGAAAAACAAAACCCTCCACCCTTATTCTTTTAGCATTTTTGTGGCACATGCGTGTAAGGCCCAGATACAACTTTATTCAGGTCCTCCCCTGGCCTTGAAGGCAGTCAGTTGACAGTTGTCTGAATAATGGATGACACTGTGTTGTTTACCTGGAATGATTTATTTTTATTTAAATTGGAAACTATGCTCTCTGCCTTCTAAGAAGCTATCTGGTTCAGAAATTCAGAAAAAAGGTCTCATAAATCTATTCTTTTGAACACAAAGAGGTATACACTATGTATCTATTTGTTTAAAAAAATGAACTCCTCTTTAACCGCACTCAATATGTTATATAAAAAAACACATGTTTAAAAGGTACATAATTATTAGTCTCTGGGAGATGGTGAAGGACAGGGAAGCCTGGGGTTCTGCAGTCCATGGGGTCATAAAGAGTTGGACATGACTGAGTGACTGAACAACAACAAATCACTAGTCTGCCTAAAGTACCATTTGTTTAAATCAAGTTCTATATTATTCACATTATATCAGCCTAGTAAACCACTCTGATGACCTGTAGTCTTTTGTTTATTTATTTATTTGGCTGTGTTGGGTTTTAGTTTCAGCACACGGGGGTCTTGTGTTGCATCGCACAGACTCTACAGCTGTGGCTTGAGGGCTTAGTTTCCCTGCAGCATGTGGGATCTTAGTTCCCTGACTAGGGATCAAACCAAGTCCCTGGCATTGCAAGGCAGACTCTTAACCACTGGACCACCAGAGAAGTCCTGATCTGTAGTTTTTTTGAAAACAGTCAAAATGTGTATCAAATCATACTACCTGAGAACTGTTAGAAGTACCTGGAATAGTGAGGCTTATACTGTGTCCTGTATGAGTCATCTGGAAAGCTTTTCTCTTTTTTTATTATTTTCCTCTCTTCTTTTAAACTACAAATTTATAGGTCCTAACTGAGACCTCCTGAATCATTCAGAAATGGAGTCTGGGAATCTGTCTTTTAAGATACCTTCTTGGGGACTTCCCTGGTGATCCAGTGGCTAAGACTCCATGTTCCCAAATCAGGGGGCCTTGGTTTGATCCCTGATCAGGGAACTAGACTCCACATGCTTTAACTAAAAGATCCTGCACGTGGCAACTAAGACTCAGAGCAGCCAGAAAAAAATCCCATTGTGATTCTTCTATAACCCAATGGAGAACTAGGATTTGAGAACCACAAATTCAATCAATGGACCTCGATGAACCAACCTTACGTAGATGACAAATGCAGCCCCGGAAGGTCCCAGGCCTTCTTCTGGTACCTGTCAGTAGAATGCTTGCTGCATACCAAATACTGTTCTTTGTGCATAAGCTACATCAGTGGACAGAATAAGACCAAATCTACTAGTTCAATGGTGTGTTCAAATTGTGGACCTAAAATATATTCACAACCTTCCTGGAGAAGGAAAGGGCAACCCGCTCCAGTATTCTTGCCTGGGAAATCCTATGGACAGAGGAGCTTGGTGGGCTACAATCCATGGGGTTGCAAAGAGTCATACATGACTGTGTGTGTTGCAACCTCCTTCTCACAAATTATTAGGGATTTTAATTATATGTGTGGTTGTGTGTTGTAATTAATAAAATGTGCCTATATCATATCATACACAGAAAAATATTCACAACCTAAAAGTTGAAAATTATGTTTTATTTAGTGGGAATCTTCAGGACTTCAGACCCAGGAGACAGCATCTCAAGTAACCCTCAAGACTGCTCTCTGGAGGCAAGGGAAGGAGCCAGGTTATATAGAAGTTTTGCAGCAAAGGGCAGGTAGTCTGAACATCAAAAACTTATTGTTAATTAGAGGAAAGTAGATAACTCAAGCTCATAAATTTAGCGCTTTTCTATGTATGGGAATATGCAAGAGTCTGGGCTCACTGAAATCATCCCTTTGATATGCACCTTAGCTCTCTAGGGCCAGTACCCTGTGTTTTTACATCCTGAGCTTCCTCAGGACTCACCATAGGGAGCGACTGCTGTCTGATGGCAGGTATTCTTTCCTTCCTTAGTTCTCTCAGGGCTCACATGCTCACATTGGAGGGCTGTAATTGCTGGTCACCGTGACATCCTTTCTACTAATATGGCAGGAAATATTCCATTTCTCAAAAGTAATCATTAGGTGATTACATGTGCTTATGCTCAGTCACTTTAGTTGTGTGTGACTCTTTTGCAGCCCCACGGACTGTATCGCACCAGGCTCCTCTGTCCATGGATTTCCCAGGCAGGAATACTGGAGTGGATTGCCATTTCCTCCTCCAGGGGATCTTCCTCACCCAGGGATCATACCTGTGTTTCCTGCATTGGCAAGTGGATTGTTTACCACTGAGCCACCAGGGAAGCCCCCAACTTATTACATACCTATCGTGTATTTTGTTAAGTTCTGGAAATACAAAAATAAAAGGGGCATTGTCTCTGTCTTCAAGGTGCCTTTAGTCTAGTGTGAGACAAGTATGGAAACACATTATTACAACACAGATAAATTCTATATAGTAGAGATACACATGAGGCAGGACAAATACAAGTAGAAACAGGGAGGACCAGAAGCCATTCTTGCCCATGATGCTTTTTACATCACTCTCTGTTTTTCTGTAGTTTTATGATTCTGTTACTATAGCAATTAGTTAGTCATTTGAGAGCTGCTAATGAGATATAAGATTGGAATGCTGATTTAAGTTTTCAGTGTCACTAAGGCCTCTATGATTAAACTATAATACAATGGCATGAAATTAATTGCTAAGCTGGAAGGTACTAATAAAAAGTGCCATTAAGGGGTAAGCAAATAGTACTGTGGGTTGGACTGGTAAGTGGAGGGAATCCTAGGTGGGAGGGGAAGGGACTTCTTTTTCTTTTTAAGATTTTTTTTTTCATGTGGACCCTTTTTTTTTTTGTATTGGATTTGTTGCAACATTGCTTCTGCTCTATGTCTCAGTTTTATGATTGCCAGGCTTGTGGGATCCCGGCTCCCCAACCAGGGATCAAACCTGCACCCCTGCACCACCCCATCCACGCCCCATTATTGGAAGATGAAGTCTCAACCATTCGACCACCAGGTTAGTCCCAAGAATGGACGTCTGTCTATTCTACTCCCCTGGCACATCACACCTGCTGCCTTATGAAAACTTCATTCTAACCTTCAAGGCAGTTATTATTACCAATTAGTGTTGTTTAGTTACTCAGTCATGTGTGAGTCTTTGCAACCCCGTGGACTGTGGCCTGCCAGGCTCCTCTCTCCTGGGGATTCCCCAGGCAAGGATACTGGAGTGGGTTGCCGTCTCCTTCCCCAGGTTTCTTCCTGACCCATGGGTTAAACCCACATCTCCTGTGTCTCCTGCACTGGCAGGTGGATTCTTTACCACTGAGCCACCAGTGAAGCTCTATTATTACCAATATCCCTCCTCTTATAGAGGAAGATTCAGAGGTTCAGAGAGGCTGAAACTTGCCCAAAGTAACAGCTCCCAAATGACACAGCTGGCATGTAAACTCAGGTCTCTAGGACTCCCAGTGATGGGATTCTACTAGTCCACCTCCTTAGGATCTTGCATTTCCCCAGGTCCCCTTCACCGGTCTCACAAAGCCTTAGGCATGATCCTCTGTGCTGGATTATTGACGTGGAAGTTGCACTGGCAAGGAACTCAAACCTTGCACGGGGTGCCCTGAACCTCTGAGCACGGAGCTTTCCTAGGCGTTAGAGTCATCACCCAGGGTTCAGCCAGAGGAAAGCATTGTTTGAGGAACCAGGCGCCTGCGATGGCCGGGGTGAGATAAGGCTGCTGACGATTGCCGAGAGCCTGCTGCAAGGCCTGCTCCATTCAAGCAGGAAAATGTGTCACTTCCTCCTGACTGCTATATCATTTCTCCGCGGGGGAGGAGGGGAAGGGAGCCGAGCCTTGAAAGAATTTAGAATGGGGCCGGGTGGGGTGAGGGGGAAGGCCGGTCGGAGTGGAAGAGTAGGATTTAACCAGCTCTGGCTACACCCTATTTAAAAAAAACCCTGCATATTTTTACTTCTTGGCTCCTTGGCAGCCTACCCTCCTAACTGCGTCTTCATCCTTTTTTTTTAATCCAGTGCTGGAATCTCAGCGCGGTGACTCCTCCCCCATCTCCTTCTCATATGCAAAAATCTCACTCCTCAATCTTGGCTGCATTTATTTTTCTGCAAAGCTGAAAACATGGAGAGCTGGCTGAATGTGTTCCCCACCCCCCACCCCACCCCCGCCTCCCCCCACATCCCTTCACGGCCCCACCCCAAAGAAATGTACATACACACACATACACACACGCACACGCACACACACACACAGCACCCAGTGCCTGATTCCCACAGAACAGCTATTTTCAACAGTCCTGCTTTTGCTAACAGCCCTCATGATCTCATTGGAAAAGTAATGAAAGGCAAGGAAAAAGTGGAGTTAATGCTCAATCTATTTGCATTTGCAGAGGAGCTGCAATATTTTAAAACAATATTCTAAAACAATATTTTAGAGATGGAAGAGCTTATCATGTTTAACTTTCTTTCTGCGGAGGAGAAAACTGGGGCCCGCAGAGATTAAATGACTTATTCCCAGGCTCACAGCTGGCGAGGAGTGGAGCCGCGGCAGCAGCTTGGGTCCTCTCTGTGGACTTTGCTCTGTTGTTAAGAGATCAGGCCCCAGACGGTCCAGTTCCAATGCCCACAGCTCCCCTTCCTTCTGTAATTCACGACTGCGTGCCTAATTGCACCACTTTGGTGGCATGTAAGGGACTTCCTTGAACCCTACTTTAAAGGGTTTTTCCCTCAAACGTTCTGTATTTGCTGCTCAGGTGCATTTTCAGTTTTCACAGGAGGTAACTCCTCCAACCTCTCATCCTGAAGTCACCTAGACTTTGGCAACAGCTAGTTTCCTTATTTGTCCCGCTCCTAATTAGAAAGCCCTTCAGCTTTCCCCCAAACATGTCGGGACCATTTTAATTGGTGAGGTGTGTGTCAATGCTTCCAAGCATCCTGGCCAACTTGCATTGTTCACCTTTCAAAGTGGTTCTAGGAGAGAAGCCGGTTCCCTTCCCAGCCCTTGCTCGATACCACACACACCCAGCCCACAGGATCAGAAGGGCTTGTGCGAGGAGAATTTCCTGTTCTGCTGACTCATCTCCTGCAACAAGATGGAAGACAAGTTTATGTTTTCTTTTCCAGCTTTTAAAGGGAAATGGGAGTCTTACATGTTTGGGTCGCTTGGAGATGAAGTCCAGCCTAGGCAATCCCTGGCACGTAGTAGGGCTGATTACATGAGCATTGTTGAGTGGATTTCTGGTGGCCCAAAGAGTCCTGGTGGCTCAGATGGTAAAGAATCTGCCTGCAATGCAGGAGACGCGGGTTTGATCCCAGGGTGGGAAGATCCCCTGGAGAAGGGAATGGCTATCCCCTCAAGTATTCTTGTCTGGTGATTTCCATGGACAGAGGAGCCTGGCGAGCTACAGTCCATGGGGTTGTGAAGAGTTGGACACTAACACTTTCATTTCACTTTCAAAGAGCCGACTCAGAGTGGGGAGCGCTTAGGGGAGGGGTGTGAGACTGGCTGGTGGTGGAACAGGGCTAAGAGGCTCTGACCTTCCATTTTGAAGGGAGGCTTTTGACTAATGGCCAAGGGGACAGTTTCAAGAAAGCATTCCTGGGTTGCACTTGTGAATGGGTAACAATGCAGCAGCCAGACTTGGTACCCATATACTTTTCCACTGAAAACAAAGGCATTCCTCTTTTCTAAGCAAACCTAAATCGAGGGAAGGATGATTCAACTCCCTGTAGGAAACAGCAGGAAATCCGTCAATAGCATTTACATCTGGGAGGCAATTGAGCCAGATTTCTGCCAAACAAGACTGGAATTGGGGGATGGGGGAAGGATCCGGATAAGATTTGTGCATTTCAATATACATTTTACCTGAGGGGGGGAAAAATATATATATATATACACACACATATAATAATGATGGAGTAGGGGGTGGGAGTGATGGATACATGAGATTCTATTATAATATTGTCTATTTTGTAACATTTGAAATTTTTCATAATAAAGATATTTTAAACACTTGGATCCTAATTTTGGCTCTAATTTTCAATGTTTCTTCATGCCTTTTATTTCTGTACTTCACCATCTTCATCTGTAACATAGGATTAGCTCAGTGTATTGCTTTCTTGGTAAGGATGTTCAGAGTATTGGTGAAATCATGAATAAGAAAGTACTTGGTAAATTATAATGGTCTAAGGAATGTGCTGGTTAGAAAGGATACACGTTTACCATGGTAAAGGTAATCTGCAGACTTGCCTGGTGGTCTATCCGTTAAGACTCTGAGCTTCCACTGCAGTGGGCATAGGTTTGCATCCTGGTCAGGGATCTAACTGGTGGCTCAGACAGTGAAGAATTTGCCTGCAATGCAGGAGACCCAGGTTTGATCCCTGAGTTGGGAAGATTCACTAGAGTATGGAAACCTACTCCAATTCTCCTATTCTTGACTGGAGAATTCCATGAACAGAGAAGCCTGGCGGGCTACAGTTCATGGGATCACAATGAGTCGGACATGACTGAAGCGATTAACACACACACAGGGATCTAACATCTCAACTGCAAAAAAAACAAAAACAAAAAACAGAAACACACATACAAAAAAGCTAATCTGGGCACATACCAAAAAAAAAAAATTCAAGCCAAAGAAAGGTAATGTTGAAGATTCTCCCAGTACTTTCCTCCAGAAGCAATTGTTGTTATCATAGAGACCTACAGGTATGAAATTTCTATTTTCATATAAAATTTTTAAGGTAACTTGAAACTTCTAAGCCAGGGGATCTCAGATTTTAGGAAAGACTGAATGAAGGAGAAGCCAGAACTGCACCTTTCTCAGCAGCCTCCTTGACACTGGGAAAGATTGAAGGCAGGAGGAGAAGGAGGCAACAGAGGATGAGGTAGTTGGATGACATCACCAACTTAATGGACACAAGTTTGAGCATGTCCAGGAAATGAACTCCAGGAGATGGTGAAGGATAGGGAAGCCTGGCATGCTGCTGTCCATGGGGTTGTAGAGAGTCAGATACGACTTAGCGATCCAACAACAACTTTCTAGGTGCGCTCCTAAGCACCTATGTAAATGAACATTGTCTTCTCTCTTGCAGTTCTGGCTTTCATCAACTGAACTCACAGGCCTTCAAGGACTTAATTTACCTCCCTGTTACCTATGTATAGTACCTCAGATACGATAGAAAACTCTTGATGGAAAGTATTACTTCTTTTCTATTTGAAAAAAATTTAATTGTGGTGGAATGCACATAACGTAAAATTGACCATTGTAACCATTTTTGAGTACAGTTCAGCATTATGAAATATATTCATGTTGTGTCATCATCGCCAGGACTTTTTCACCTTGCAAAATTGAAACTCTGTACCTGCTGAAAAAACAACTCCCCATTTCCTCATCCCCCTGGGCCCCCAGCAACTACCATTTTACTTTCTGTTTCTATGCATTTGAATAATCTAGATGTTTCATATAAGTGAACCATACTATAAATGTCTTTTTCAAACTGGCTTATTTCTCTTAGCATAATGTCCTTAAGGCTCACTCCTTTATTTGGAATTTCTTAACAGAATGAATACTCATTCATAGAGGTATTTCAGAATTAGTGTCCTGTCAAGTTTCCTCTTGTCAGATTTTATTTTTGTGAGGATGAGTTTTAGCTCTGTGTGTGTGTGTGTGTGTGTGCGCACACACGTGCATTTTTTCATGTGCTCACGTGCACGCCTTGTGCCTGTCTGTACGATTTGTTTTATTTTTTCTTGTTGAGGCTGGTATTTCACCATCTGAAAGGCTCTAAGTGATTCATGTCATCTTACCTCACACTATTGCTGTTAAGTCATGAAGCTAAAATAAATAGATATTTCAGAAACAAGTGAGTCGTTGGTTGAAAGTCAGATAGCTGGGCTATGTTCTGTTTGTGGCTAAATTGTCTCCAGCATGTTTCTAGAGGAGACAAAGCCTTGTTGTAATCCCTGAGTAGGTCAGCTGGGTGTGTTCCGTGGGTGCCATGGCCATTCTAGCCCTGCTCCCCTCTTGACTTTCAAGGGTATGTGTGACCATGACTACAGGGGGGTATCTATAAGTCACCCAAGGCTTGTGTCCTATGGGTGCTGGGATGTGGCATCATCTCTACAAATAAGGACACATTCACGTCCCTGGCTTCCTCCCAAATGACCTTAGATTCCTGCCAGAAGGGACTGAGAAAAGTGAAGTTCCATCTTCCTGGAAACTGTAGTATTTTTATCGCTGTGAGTGCTGATCCTCTTAGGAGGCAAGGCCAGAGGTCTCCCCACCACCACCCCAGGGGACTGCGACAGAGGGTGGGGAAGGACAGAACCTGATTTCCAGCGCTGGCACTGCCACTCACATCCTAATGGAACATACCAACTGCTGGGCCCCAAAGCCTGGGCTGTGCTGGACTCTGAGTCGGCACCCAGGAACTATTTTTAAGTCTTTATTGAATTTATTACAATATTATTTCTCTTTTCTGTTTTTTTTTTTTTTTTTTTGGTCTCCAGGCATGTGGGGTCTTAGCTCCTGAACCAGGGATCGAACCCTCACCTCTGCACTGGAAGGTAGTCTTAACTTTTGGACCACCAGGGACGTCCCTACCTAGCAACTATTTACCAAGAAAATGGAGTGAGTTTTCCCACATGACCCTGGACACACCAGTCAACCTCCCTCATCTTTAATTGCCTTCTCTGTAAAATGAAATAACAGGAGAGCTCGAGCTCTGTTTTCCCTCTCAACTTGAGTATTCTTTGATTTGAGAAAGAACTTTCTAAATTTAACCATTATCACTTCTATGTCAGCATGTTCTGGGTAGGGATAAATTCCAAGAGAATGGTTTTTTAAAATTTATTCTCCCAAAGAATTAAAAAACAAATTTTTTCTCCTTAGGGTAACGCTTTGGAGTTGGGGGTTGGGTGGAGAAAAGGAACAGAATTTTGGAGATTAGTCATCAGCCTAGAAGAAGAGTCTACAGCCTGTCACTGCCTTGGGTTACTTTTGGGACAACAGGAATATCCTGCTAAGACAAAAAGATGCTCTTAAAAAAAAAAAAAAGAAGATTCATTACTAAAGTGAGGAATCAATAGTTAAACTCTCCAAGTTATCCGACAAGGATAGTATATGCTTATATGCATTTGAAAGGCCACCATGCCTTTTACAGTTTACTGAATATATCTGTTATACAGGAGTTTGATCAATTTTGTGCTTAAAGGAATTTGCTCTTAGAACAACAACAAAAACCAAACCAAAACAAAAAAAGCCAGAAAAGAAAGAAAAGGAAATCTGTGATCAGCAAGGTTTTTTTCCTCTGTTAAGTCAATTGTTCTGTGAAATGTTGGAAAACTTACAAAGACTGCTGCCTTAGGGCAGGACAATAAGACAGCCTGTTGTGGTCTTATTTTATAGCTGGGACATTTCCGGTGTAAGCAAATTCAGTATAAAATGAAAGTATAATCATAGCGCTGTTCAAAATGATGTTATTTTCACTCTTGGAAAAGGATGTGTAGTTGTCATTAGCAAACCCTGAAAAAGAGACACTGGAGCTAGAAGTGTAGATACTTGGGAGCTCTAAGTTGAGCATTTTTTTTTTTCTGTATAATTATCAAGTGCTTTCATTATTTAAAAGGGATAGAAGGAGGCACAGAAATTTGTTGGACAAATAAACAAGAGACTTGGCACAGAGCCTGCATCTGGGGAAGTGGATTGGTGACTGGGAGACTGGAGTCGGGGTTGAAAAAGAGAAACTTAGTTCTCATAATGTACTTTTTCTATTCGAATTTTTCAAAACCACATGCATGTAGTACATTTTCAATTTTTACAAAGAGTCATACATTATTACTCAAACTGTCGGATAAAGTTTGGTCTAAAAACAGGGAACAAACCATCAACAGGCTAGTATGTAATAAAGCCTCACAAGACAGCAGAGAAAATAAAATTGGAAAAGACACTAGAGCACAGTGAAAACAACTTTAGCGTGGTAGTCAAGGGGAACCCTACTTCTGTCTGGTTTGGTTATTTTCCTTTTTCGATCCTCAGTTTTCCATGGAATAATAGGGAGTTGATTTGGGTCAGTGGTTTGCAAACCTGGCTGTGGATTTTTCTACTACAGTAGAAAATATATAAAACAGATAACCTACAAGGTCCTACTGTATAGCACAGAGAATTACATTCAATATTTTGCAATAACCTGTAAGGAAAAAGAATCTGAAAAAGAATGCTGCTACTGCTACTACTGCTGCTAAGTCGCTTCAGTCGTGTCTGACTCTGTGCGACCCCATAGACGGCCGCCCACCAGGCTCCCCTGTCCCTGGGATTCTCCAGGCAAGAACACTGGAGTGGGTTGCCATTTCCTTCTCCAATGCATGAAAGTGAAAAGTCAAAGTGAAGTCGCTCAGTCATGCCCAACTCTTAGCGACCCCATGGACTCCACCCACCATGCTCCTCTATCCATGGGATTTTCCAGGCAAGAGTACTGGAGTGGGGTGCCATTGCCTTCTCCAGTACACTTGACTGGCTGGATTCAAAGGCTGCTTATAAAACCTGTCTTCCATGTAACAAAGTGCTGCTCTAGCACAACCTGAGAACTACCCTGACCACATTCCACCTCAAAACAAACTTACGGGACTTAATTCTAGTACTGACATTTTACAGTTACACCTTCCCTTGAAAAAACTTTTTTTTAGAATAATATCAAATCTGAGTATAAATCTTTGATTGCACTGAGAAAAGAATATATATATTATATATATATATAAATATATATATTTGAATCACTTTGTTCTACACCTCAACATATATTCTTTTATGCATATGTAAATATATCTATGTATATATGTGTTTGAGTCACTTTGGTCTACACCTGAACACCTGAACATCACACAACATTATAAATCAACTATACTTCAATAAATAAACAAATTTTTTAAGAAAATAGAAATAGTTTAAAAAATACTATTGGGAATTCCCTAGTGGTCCATTGGTTAAGACTCAGCACTTTCACAGCAGGGCCCCTGAGTTCAATCCCTGGTCAGGGAACTAAGATCCCACAAACAAGGCATCTCAGCCAAAAACAATGAAAAAGAGTATTGCTTGGATTCCATGCCTAGATTCTGATTTAATTCGTCTGAAGACACTGGTCTGTTAGTGTCTCTCGATTGTTTTTTCATTACCGCATCCCTAAGGAGCCCTTTTAAAAATATATTTTCCTAATTTCTCTTTCTTATAGAATTTTCATACCACGAGATATACTGTATATGTTTATGAACTGTATGTACATTTATGCTTTATATATAAAAAGAGTAAGATTTGTTTTGGCCAGTATTCAGAATTCATGATGTAGATGAACTTGGAATTCCCTTGTAAGTTTACCAACAGAATAACTCTGTAAG
Organism: Bos indicus x Bos taurus; assembly: GCF_003369695.1. NCBI lineage: Eukaryota > Metazoa > Chordata > Mammalia > Artiodactyla > Bovidae > Bos > Bos indicus x Bos taurus. Next base: position 73,467,706 of record NC_040083.1, on the reverse strand, counting down.
TTTAACTTATCTGAAATCACAGAAGAAAGAAATAAAAGAGGATACACTACAGTGTAAATTCCATCACCATCTCCACCGGGGTTTGTTCTCCAGTTGTATAACATTCATATTATCCTGTGCCTTATCAAGTTGGACCTGCCTTGGCAATTCAAAACATTACACTTGGGGCTTCCCCAGCTGGCTCAGTGGTAAAAAATCTACCTGCCAATGCAGGAGACGTGGGTTTGATCCCTGGTCTGGGAAGATCCCACATGTTGCAGAGAAACTAAGCCCATGTGCCACAACTACTGAGCCTATGCTCTAGAGTCAGCAAGACACAACTACAGAGCTCACACGCCGCAACTACTGAAGCCTGTATATCCTAGAGCCCATGCTCAGCAACAGAAAAAGACACTGCAAGAAGCCCGAGCACTGCAACAAAGACCCAGCACAGTCAAAAATAAAAATGTATTAAAAAAAGACATTACATTCAATGAAGAAGGAAGAAGGGAGTGGGAGGAAAATTTTCTGACACATCTTTGGAAGATCCATCTCACCAGCAGGACATGTCCTGACCACTCTTGGTGTGCATCCTTGGGCAGAACAGCCTCACACATGGTAATCTGCCAACACTGGGAGTGGTCAGACAGGCCAGACAGAAACGAAGATCCCAGAATTCCCTGGGAGTGTGAATTAAATAACCTTTTAAAGACAATTCTATGCCCAAAGCAAGAACAGATAATCTGAATAAAAGATAAAGCAATCTCCTCTCTAGGATTTCACAGCACATGGTGTGTGCTCCCTGATCCTAGCTACCTCCACTCGTACTAGAGTCATTTATAAACATGTTGGTGGGCCTCCTACGCATAAAGGGAATGTGAGAAAAAGTCAGCTGCTGTCCATTTGATGGATAAGACCGAAACAGCTCTGTTGCTGAGAATGGAGGAATGACCTCCAATAAATGAGTTAAAAAAAATTTTTTTAATCTGTTTTTAATTGGAGGCTAATTACTTTACAATATTGTGTTGGTTTCTACCATATATTAACATGAATCAGTCATACATATACATCTGTCCCCTCCTTCTTAAACCTCCCTCCCCAATAAACGTTTTAGATTAAGTCCTTTTTAAAAAAATTTGCAGCTGCATCACTAGGCACAAAGGACCTTAGTTTCCCGACAAGGGATCAAACCCACACCACCTGCAGTGGATGGGCAGAGTCTTAACCTTTGGACCTCCAGGGAAGTCCCAAGTCTTTATTCTAGAGGAATCTTTTACATGTAGACTGGACCCCTCACAATAACATTTGTTTACTTTAACAACAACAATAACAAAAGTTCATGGAAGCCATTTGTAGATACATAGAGTCCTAACTTTAGAACTCAGGTTTGATCTGAAATACTCTGGGCTTCCCAGATGGCTCGGTTGGTAAAGAATCTGCCTGCAATGCAGGAGACCTGGGTTCAATTCCTGAGTCAGAAAGATCCCCTGAAGAGGAAAATGGCAACCCACTCCTTCTTGCCTTGGAAATCCCAGGGACAGAGGAGCCTGCTGGGCTAACATACATGGGGTCACAAAAGAGTCAGACACGACTTAGCGACCAAACCACCACCACCAAACTTCTGATGTCATTATTTGCGGACCCCGATCCAGAGTTCTGGGGCTGCCTTCATTCTGGTAAAGCAGGAGCTCTCTGTTCCTTGCCTCATTTTCATCTGAATGCACCTGTGAAAACTTTTTTGGTCTAAAGTTGAAGATTCAGGGTCAAAGGAGGGAGTGAGAGGTGGAAGGGAGAAGTCAGTCTATAATAGAAAATTAACAAATAAATAGCTATGTTAGGGGAAACACGGACTGAAACCACCCACCCTGGCCTGGCACCACCGTAACCATTCACATGAGTTGTTTTATGCCAAGAGGTCCTGTCAAAGAACACAGAATTAACAAGCCACTACCAACCAGAAGAAGCTGGAAAAGGTCACGAGGAGATGCCACATGACCTACCACCTCTCAAAATCCTCTTTGCTGGCATCTATCTTGACTGAGCAATGCATGTGTTACCAGGAAGGACCTTGAGTCAGGATGCTTGGTTAGAGACAGTTTGGACACTAACCCCATCACCGTAAAACCTGATACTGAGATCCACGTGGGAGAGCAGTCGTCCTGGGTTCCCTTACTCAGCTGCTCTCTGCCCAGGCAGCCCTTTCCAACAAAGTCTCTTGCTTTGTCAGCACGTGTGTCTCCTCAGACAATTCATTTCTGAGAGTTAGACAAAAGCCCACTCTCAGACCCTGGAAGGGGTCTCCTTCCTTCATCGACAGCAGTAATAATACATCTGGAAACATGTTGGCTTGTGTTCCTCCAAGGATCTGACAATACAGTTGGTATTGGTAAATCAGATAATTTTTATGAAGAGCTGAGTAATAATGTTAATGAATCCAAGCTCAGTCAGCTCCCTGCAAGAGAGGCCAATAAATGGAGGCAAGGAACAGCAACTTTATTCAGAAAGCTGGGTGTCTGGAAGATGGTGAATTAATGTCCTAGTGAAAGTGAAGTTTCTCAGTCGTGTCCAACTCTTTGCAACCCCATGGACTGTAGCCTACCAGGCTCCTCTGTCCATGAGATTTTCCAGGCAAGGGTACTGGAGTGGGTTGCCATTTCCTTCTCCAGAAGATCTTCCTAACCCAGGGATTGAACCCGGGTCTCCCGCAGTGCAGGCAGACCCTTTACCATCTGAGTCACTGGGGAAGCCCAATGTCCTAGAGTACCATCTAATCAGGGTCTGGATACCAGTTTAGGAGGTGAGAAAATAAAGTAAAAAGGCCATAAATCTTGCAAAGTATCTCTTGGCTTGGCCAGCATCGGGGAGAATATGTGCTAATTTCTTTCTGGCAGCCATTCAAGGTGGGCAGGGTAAGAAAGTCTCCCTGTGAGCTGAACAAAGGCATCAGGGCAGGGTTCCTTTAGGCAGGCTTACAGCTTACAGACAGTGCTTAGAGCTAGTGAATAGCTGTATGCTTACAGCTACAGACAGTGCATCCTTCTAATGATTATAGTAACAAACATAGTGAAAAGCAAGGAAGGTCAAACCAGTCAATCTGAAAGGAAATCAATCCTGAATATTCATTGGAAAAACTGATGCTGAATCTAAGCTGCAATACTTTGGCCACCTGATACAAAGAGCCACTTGTTGGAAAAGACTCTCATGATGGGAAAGATTGAAGGCAAAAGGAGAAGAGGGTGGCAGAGGATGAGATGGTTAGATAGCATCACCAACTCAATGGACATGAATCTGAGCAAACTCTGGAAGATGGTGGAGGGCAGAGGAACCTGATGAACCGGAGTACACGAGGTTGCAAAGAGCTGGACACGATTTAGCCACGGAACAACAACAACAAAGTGAAAGAAACAAATCCAACACAGAGTCAGATTTTGCTTTTCCTGCTTACAATAATATATATCATTAAATAGGAGGTACAGATAATAAGGAATTTAGAGGAGGGAGTGATCCCTGAGATCTGGTGTCAGAGATATTCAGGAATGCTGGGGGTGGAAATACCTGAATATGTATGAAGCAGGAACAAAAGCCAGCTGAAGACTGAAAAGGAACAAAGCACTCTGGGTTAAATTATTCAAGAGAAGTTTGGAGTGAAATTTCTTCCATCATAGCTCAATTGGTAAAGAATCCGCCTGCGATGCAGGAGATGCTGGTTCGATCCCTGGGTTGGGAAGATCCCCTGGAGAGGGGAAAGGCTACCCACTCCAGTATTCTGGCCTGGAGAATTCCATGGACTGGACTGTATATAGTCCATGGGGTCGCAAAGAGTCAGACACAATTAAGCGACTTTCACTTTCGCTTCTTCTCTGAATTCTGATCCTTCAAGCTGCTGCTTCTGGAGCTGTTCCTCTGCCTAATAGCACAAGTCTAGAAGAAAATGAGGTGGTGTTGGCACAAAGATGTGCGTGCTAACTCGCTTCAGTCATATCTGACTCTCTGCAACTCCAAGGACTGTACCCACCAGGCACCTCTGTTCCTGGGATTCTCCAGGCAAGAATATTGGAGTGGGTTGCCGTTACCTGGTAGCACAAAGGTACCTAGGCTCCTTTCATAGCCTCCTAGTGGAAAGAACTTCTGTGCTCAAAATGAGAGTCATTAGCAACTTTAAAATCCAGAAAATGTGACCATTGTCCTTGGGCCCAGATGTGAATTCTCCTCTGGCAATGGGGCTTCCCAGGTATTGCTAGTGGTAAAGAATCCACCTGCCAATGCAGGAGATGCAGGAGACTTGGGTTCAATCCCTGGGTCAGGAAGAACCCCTGGGGAAGGAAATGGCAACCCACTCCGGTATTCTTGCCTGGGAAATCCCATGGACAGAGAAAACTGTCAGTCTACAGTCCACGGTGTCGCAAAGAGTTGGACGTGACAGAAACTGAATGACAACCACTTTCTTTACAATTAGAAGAAAAAATGTTTCTTTAAAGATGAGTTCTTTTGGTGGAAGCTTCCTGAGCTATTAAGGCATGTATTGAATTGGAATCAGGAGGCAGTTTTTCTTTTTAAAGATGGCAAGAACTGGTTAATCAGTGATTTAAAAACTACAAGTTAGGGTCTTCCTTGATGGTCCAGTGGCTAAGATTCCACACCCCCAATGCAAGTCCCATCCCTGGCATGGGAACTATGGTCTTGAGTGCTGCACAGCACGGCCTAAAAAAATGAAAAAGAAAAAACAAATGCAACTCAACTATACCAAGAGCACACATTGTCTGGACTTCCTTGATTCTGTGACAAGACTGATGCTGTTGGTCTTAACCCATTCATCTACAAGGCTAACCTCTTTGTGGAAAAACAATATTGGAGGTGAGATGAGAGAAGGTAATACATGGATCTTGGTTATCCCATATTGATTATTGAGAAATTTCCAAGAACTGGATCTAAAATTCATGCAGTCTTCTACTCCAAAAGATACAATTATTTCTTCCAAGAATGCAATGAACCTGAATCTGACAAGCTATCCAATCGTGTCACCAAAGGTTGAAAAGCAATAGTAGGTTTGGTTTTCAGGAATGATGTAACTAATGAAATTTATCAATTTATTTCATTTATTATATATGTATTGCATGTGGATTTTGTGGCTGACATGCTTTTATTTAGTAGCATCTAAAGAAGGTAAAATTTTTCTATAGATAATAGATTAATGACTATGAAAAATATAAATTGAATTTTTATAACATATTATAGTTTTAAAAACCTCTAAGATATAGTCTGTTCATTTCCAGGTTTTTCTATTAAGTTTGAAAATAAAAACCCTCAAAGATCAAGAAGATACCTTTTGGAGAATACTCAGTAAGTCAGTTCATGAAATCCTTGGATGAGAAATTACAATTATCTCTCTCTGGTTTGCCTAAAATTATGAAATGATGTTTCCACAACTGTTACAGTTTCAATAAGGGCAGCATTTTAATTAAGATTAAAAAGAGAATACACCTTAGAACTCAAAGGAAAATTATAATAACATAAGCAAACTCTTTAAATGGTGATAATATAATTTTATTCTGTTTCAAGATTGACTTTCTTAATATTACATATAATGTATAAATAGTGACTTCCCTGGTGGTCCAGTGGCTAAGACTCTGGCTCCCAATGCAGGCGGCGTGGGTTCCATCCCTTGTCAGGGATCTAGATCCCACATGTTGCCACTAAGACTCAATGCAGCCAAATAAATAAATAAATAGAAATACTAAAAAATTAAAAAAAAAAAAACACGTGTTAGTCATTCAGTCATGTCCAACTCTTTGCAATCCCGTGGACTATAGCCCTCCAGGCTCCTCTGTTCGTGGGATTCTCCTGGCAAGAATACTGGAATGGGTAGCCATTCCCTTCTCTAAGGGATCTTTCTGACACAGGGATCAAACTCGGGTCTCCCGCACTGTAGGTGTTTTCTTTACCATCTGAGCCACAAGGGAAGACTCTTAGATCCCCTAATCCTGTGCCAAAGCTTTGACTTATTTTGGATTTCTGGTCTCCACTTTGAAGTTCAGCCCGGACTTTCTGTAGCCTCTGCCTCCCACAGCCAGCTTCAGCCTTCACTGGTGGACGGCTTGCAGTGAGGCCCTCCCAGGACACAGCTCCATGACCATCTCACCTGTGGGACAGAGGCAAGAAGCAACTGGACTCAGGCCTTGTGGGCAGTGTAGGTGGGTGTGGGGCTGAGAGGAGGGCATTTCATGCAGGGGAATAACCTGAAAAATATGCAAGATGGAACTTGGAAAGGTGTTTGGGCAGCTATGTGTTGGTGGGTTTGCCTGGAACATTGCTGTGGGGATCACTGAAGGAAGGCTGGAAAGGGAGCTGAGAATCCCATGGATGGAAGCTTCTGGATGCCCAGTCAAGGCCTTTAAAGACCCAAAGATACAACAGAACTCACCCTCAGTCTCTAGATCCTTCCTGGGGGAAGGAACATAACATGAACTGTGATGTCTAGTTCTCTAGTTTAGTTACTGGATCTTTTGGCACAATTTGTTCCCCCTTTTCCTGTGGATGTGCTTAGTCGCCCAGTCCTGTCTGTGACTCCATGGACTGTAGTCTGCCAGGCTCCTCTGTCCATAGGATTTTTCAGGTAAGAATGCTGCAGTGGATTGCCATTTCCTTCTCCAGCGGATCTTCCAAGTCACCGAAGTCTCCTGTGTCTTCTGCACTGCAGGTAGATCGCTTACCTGCTGAGCCACTGGGGAACCTTTTCCTATGGATTTATTTATCTAATTGGAGGATAATAGCTTTATAATGTCATGTTAGCTTCTGCTGTATAATATGAATCAGCTATAAGTATACACAGTCCCCTCCCTTTTGGACTTCCTTCCCACCCTCCCATCCCTCTAGGTCATCACATAGTACCTGGTTGAGCTCCCTGTGTTATACAACAGCTTCCCACTAGCTCTTTATTTTACACATGGTAGGGTACATATGTCCCGCATTGCAGGCAGACGCTTTAACCTCTGAGCCACCAGGGAAGCCCAGGGTACATATGTCAGTGCTACTGTCTCAGTTCATCCCCTCGCTCCTTCCCTCCATGTCCACAAGTCCATTCTCTGTGTCTGCATCTCGATTCCTGCCCTGCAAATAGGTTAATCAGTACCATTTTTCTAGATTCCACATATGTGTGTTAATACACAATATTTGCTTTTCTCTTTCTGACTTACTTCACTCTGTATGACAGACTCTAGTTTCATCCACATCACTACAACTGACCCAATTTTATTCCTTTTTATGACTGAGTAATATCTCATTGTGTGTATGTGCCACAACTTTATCCATTCATCTGTCGATGGACATCTAGGTTGCTTCCATGTTCTGGCTTTTGTAAAAAGATTTTTGCACAATTTTGTAGTCATACTTTTTGGGAAGGAAAGGGCCAAAAGCCTGGTATGTTCTTTCAGTTCTCCTAATGTCTGGGGCAAACCCACATGTCATCCAGTTTGTAGAGTCAGAAACTCTGAGGAAGAGAAAGGGCCTTAAATCTCTGATACTCCATGACCTCATCCATTGTTGGAAAACCTGCAACATCCAACAGCAGGGCATCTGACCGAGGCTTGAACTCCTCCAGGGTCGGACGGCTCTCTACCTCTCAGAATAAGCTGCAACTTTCATCCTTATCAGCTTCCCCCAGGAAGGATCTAGAGACTGAGGGTGAGTCCTGTTGTAAATTTGGGTCTTAAAGGCCTTGACTGGGCATCTGGAAGCTTCCATCCATGGGATTCTCAGCTCCCTTTCCAGCCTTCCTTCAAAGTTCCCCACAGCAATGTTCCAGGCAAACCCACCAACACCCAGTTGCCCAAACACCTTTCCATGTTCCATCCTGCATCTTTTTCACATCATCCCCTTGCATAAAATGCCCTCCTCTCAGCCCCACACCCACCTACGCTGCCCACAAGGCCTGGGTCCTCAAGGTTCAAAAGAGCATTCCTCATTCTCTCTGACATGCCACAAGTTGCCTCTAGGTTTTCTCTCCTCTTTTCTCTCAGCTCTCCAGGTGGAAGGAACATCCCCAGGTCCTTGAAACGTTTCTCCACTAACACAATGCAGAGTTTCCTCCTATTCTCATTCCCATATCTTTCTTGATAAAGAATAATGTTTTATGGGTATGGACAGGAGGTTAAAAAAAAAACTTTATGAGATGTAACATGTATCTCATAAAATCCACCAATTGTAAAGTAAATTTCAAACACTTCCACATTGCCTTGTGCCAATTTGTAGTCACTCCTCATTCCCACCCCCAGCTCTAGGAAACCACTGATCTGCTTTCTACCTCTATGGTTTTGGGGATTTTTTTTTAGGGTTGCTTTTTATATAACAAAAAAAATTTTTTTTCTTTTTCTATCAGCCACCTGAGAACCCATGGAAACAGCTTTCTATTACAGACCTTTCCTTTGAGATGGTTTTCCGGGGGAGGTTTTTAACTATAGTTGCAGATAGGGATAATAAATTTTCATGAATGATAATTCCATAATGGGTTATAATTTATCTTCCTAATCACTAAAGATTAGTGAGCATTCAAATAGGACAATCAGAGGGTCTCCCAGAATATCCCCTTGAGCTACAGGCCATATATACAGTGAGTGCTGAATGGACTTATTGATCCAACCCACTGGTGGTACTTCAGATGATTCTGATGCCTTGCCCAAGGTCAGGGAATGAGGACTCATGGAAGCCCAGTGACCCCCGCTCTCCTCAGCATCTCTCAGACCCTCCAGGCTCAGCCCTGCTTTGTGTCCAATCTCCTCCCTGTAAGGAACTCATTTCCTCCTAGCCCCTAACCTGAAACCCCCCTGCTCAGCAAGATCCAGGTCTCTGATGCCTTCTCTACCTACACTCTAGAAAAGCTCTCTGCGCTCAAACATGATTTCAGTTGCAGTGACATTGCCTGTGATCATAAATGCTGCTGCTGCTGCTGCTGCTAAGTTGCTTCAGTCCATAAATGCAGATGACTACAAATGGCCGGAGGATGGGGACCTTGTCATCAAGCCTCCTTCAGCTCCCACAGCCTTATAAGATGGCTTGTCCTGACCCCTGACCCCTGATTTCTCCCTCCTTTGAGACCCTGCGGTCTTTGAACTTCTTTCATTACTTTCTGCCTTATTTCACAGTCCCTCGAGTGCTTCATTATGCCTGAGTGTCCTGGGGGCAGTAGCTCCCTCTTCTTGAAGTCCTCCTTTGAGACCTGACGCAGTACCTTGTACATAATAATTATTGAATTACGATCACCCCTGTTTGCTTATCACGCCACAGTTTTCAAAGTGCCTTCATATCCATCCTGCAATTTGACCCTATGGCAATGTGGTGATAAAGGCAGGACTATTATACTCCTTTTACAGACAAAGAAATTTGTGCCCAGGGTCCTCGCTTCTAAGATAGTCTGATGTAAAGTGCCAGGGCTCAGTTACACTGCCCCATGGCTCAATAAGTCTTTGTTGAATGGATTTCATGCTACTTGGTTGGTCGCATCGATATGGATGAGGGTACAAGAAGTAAGGAGGAGCTTTGGCTTGTTCTTTGTTGTAGCTTTTGTTGCTGTTCATGTATTCATTATATATTAATCCATTTATTCACTCAACAGACAAGTACGGAGGGCTGCTTAATCAGTACCAGGCACTGATTAAGCACTGGGGTTGTACAAAAAGTTTCAGACACTACCCTTTGGTTGCTGATCAGGCTGTGTGGGAGAAACACAAGTAAACCCACTGTTGAAATATAAAAATTCCCTGGAGACATTCCTGGTGGTCCTGGGGTTAGAACTCAGTGCTTCCACTGAAGGGGCCCAGGTTTCATCCCTGGTGGGTAACTAAGATCCCACATGCCTTTATATGTGGCCAAAAAAAAGAAAAGAGAGAAATATCAAAATTCATCATGTTAAGGCTGTGAGAACCTGGAGGGGTTCTCTAAGTCAGCCTGGGGAGATCAGCAAGTGTTCCTTAACAAAGGCATCTCTTGAACTGGGTCTTATAGGAGAGGCAGGAATCAGCCAGGGTTTTCTCATGAGAGAAAAGGAGGTCTCAGGCTTGTGACTGTGAGTTTGTGGTGGGGTGAGATTTCCTCCAGGTCATACAAAGATTTTAGCTGCCTTGGAGGTGGTGTGGTTCAGTGGCTAAAGGCTTGGTTATCAGAGGCACTTGAATTTGACACCTCTGTCATTAATTAGCTGTGTAACTGAACAAATCACTTAAATGTTAACTTAGACCCTTACTTTCCTTATCTGTGAAATAATTAAAGCCTTCTCTAGTAGACTGTTAGGATTTTAAGTGGGACTGGGGTTAAGGCATTTAGCTCAGTGTCTGGTACACAGAGGGCTTCCCAGGTGGCTCAGTGGTACAGAATCTGCCTGCCAATGCAGAAGACACAGGTTTGATCCCTGAGTCAGGAAGATCCCCTGGAGAAGGAAATGGCAACCCACTCCAATATTCTTGCCTGAAATTCCATGGACAGAGGAACCTGTGGGCTATAGTCCATGGGGTCGCAAAAGAGTCGGACACAACTTAGGAACTAATCAATAACAACTGACCCACAGAAACACTCAGTAAAGAAGACAGGAGTTCTTAGGAAATTGTTGTCATCCTTTGTGGTATCATTGAGAGACGGAATTAACAAGGAAGCTGAAAGGGTCAGCCACTGGCTTCCCCCTCTGCTTCCTTGGAGAAGTTCAGCTCCTCCATTTCATGTGCTGCCTGGAAATGCCCAGGGTAGCAAAGAGAAGAGGAGGAAAGTGGAGAGATGATTACACCATGGAAACACAGGCAGAAGCTCTGAAACAAAATTGAAAGCCTAAAATTGAGATTAAGGATCAAAGGAGTGGTAGGCTTGGAGCAAAGCAAATTCATAAAGTTCAAAAGCAAAAATACTTATTTTTTGGGGGGAAAGTTTTCACACAATTTCTCCTTTGACAAGAAAATTGATCCCATGGGGTACTTCTCCCGTGGTCCAGGTAAAGACTGCACTTCCAATGCAGGGGTGACCGGGTTTGTTCCTTGGTTGGAAAACTAAGATCCCCCACATGCTGAGGCCAAAATATAAAGAAAAATTAAAAGAAAAAAATTGATCCCACACTTGTAGTATTTGGTACCTCAACTTGCCTTGTGCATTTTCTCCTCGATGGTTTACTATTTCCGGTTTGCAAAGCACTGTCACATACCTTGTCTTGTGGACATCTCACAACAAGCCGAGACTTTATGCCACTGGGACAAGGAGGCTGCTTCGTTTCACAGGTGAAGAAACAGAAAGCCAACCGCTTTGACAAAAATCACCCTGATTCTGAGTTTTCTCTACAAACAGACCTCAGGGACACTCGACAGGGCACGCAGGTCAGATTCTCACGCAGGAAAAATTCTTTGACTCAGAACAAGAAACCCCGAGGAGAGTATGTATGTTTCTGTCTATCGTTGCTGAGTTTATGGCTCTTTAAACATAGAGGCTGCGGTAGAGTAAACAGTCTCTCCAGGAAGCACCAGGGGATCACTGAGGTCAGCATTTGACCACAAGTATGCGGGCCTGAAAAGCCTGTCTACATCAGAAAGACGGAAAGGTAGATCCACTGTGGCTGGTTTTCAAGGTGTTTTCTTGGCTTCATCTCTGTTAGAACCTTTCTTTCCGGATTTATTGAAGTGTAATTGACAGATACTATTGCTTAAGTTTAAAGTGTACAATACACATATATATTGTGAATATATATGTACAATATGTATATATATTGGTTACCATGGCCAGGCTAGTTTACACACCCTTTCCCCCATGTGTGTGTGTGTAGTCGCTCAGTCACGTTCAATTCTTTGCAATCCTTTGGACTATAGCCCAACAGGCTCCTCTGTCCACGGGATTTCCCAGACAAGAACACTGGAGTGGGTTGCCATTTTCTTCCTCCAGGGAATCTTTCTGACCCTGGGATAGAACCCGCATCTCCTATGTCTCCTGCATTACAAGAGGATTGTTTACCTGCTAAGCCACTGAGGAAGCCATTTACCTCACATGATTACCATTTTGTGGTTGTTATGGTGAGAAACTTAAAGCCCTGTCCTTTAGGAGCTTTCAAGGATACAACAGAAAATATTTTTAAAAGGATCTTTCATGATATGGTTCTGTAATAACCTACAGGGACTTCCACGGTAGTCCAGTGGTTAAGACTCCATGCTTCCAACGCAGGGGGCATGGGTTCAGTTCCTGGGTGGGAGACTGAGATCCCACATGCTGGCAGCTCAACCAAAAGATAAAAACAGAAAATAATAATAAAAAAATATAGGGGACTTCCCTGGTGTCTGGTGGATAGGAATCCACCTGCCAATACAGAGGACATGGGTTCGATCCCTGGTCTGGGAAGATTCCACATGCCTTAGGGCGATTAAGCCCATTTGCTGCAACTACTGAAGGCTGATAGCTGTAGAGTCTATGCTCTGCAATAAAAGAAGCCTCTAGCAATGAGCAGCCTGAGCATTGCAACTACAGAAAGCCTGAGTACAATAACAAAACTCAGCTCAGCCAAAAATAAATTAAAAAAACATAATCTACAAGAACCCCTTACTTTCTGGAAGCAGGTAAAACAGGAGCTCTGTGGGTGTGTGCAATGTTTTTATTTCTGCGGCGCACACCACACGTAACATTCAGTGCCCTCTCAAGCAGCTCTTATGTTTGTCTCATATAATCCTCACTGTAAATCTATGAGATGAAAATTCTTATCTCCAATGACAGATAAGAAAACCGAGGTCTAGGGAGGCTCTTCCAGGGCTCAGAATGCATATGTGGCTGTGATTGCAAAACCAGGTCTTTTTTTCAAAGCCAGGGTCCTGGTTATTCTCCTCCATTCATTGTCTCCCAAGGAATTTAGCTCTTACGAGAAACTTTGTGTTATTCTCTTCTTGTTTCTTGATTTCATCTCTTTTTCACTAGAGGACATAATGGTTAGCTTTTATATGTAAAACTAACTTTTATCGAGAAGGAGGTCTTTAGCCATGACTGTGCTAGTCAGGACTTTTTATACAGTAATTTATGAGGTTGCTATTATTTTTATCCTTTTATGTGTTTGCCTAGGTCATTTTAAGCAATTCCAAATGAAATAGAAGTACATTGGGTACAAATAGAAGCCAATCAGTTCCATTCTCCTCCTCTTAAATTTTTAATGGATTTGTGAATTGTTTTCCAGATGTTTTTTTTCTTAGCATTTAAAAATACATGTTGAAGGACTTCCCTTGTGGTCCAGTGGTTAAAACTCTGTGCTCCCAATGCAGGGGCCCAGGTTCAATCCCTGGTCAGGGAACTAGATTCCACATACTGCAACTAAGAATTCGCTGCCACAACAAAGAACTGGTGCAACCAAATAAGTTAATAAACATTTAAAAAAGATGCATGTTGAGGCATTAGAATGCAAGCCCCACGAAATGAAAAACAAATTCTCCTGGAGAACAGATACACAGACATCATATTGTTTCCATTTTATGGATGAGGAAACTGAGGTTCAATGGGATTGAGTGATTGCAAAACCCAAAGTAGGCAAGCAATAGAGTCGGGATCAGAGCTGAAGTCTTAAGATGCCACTTTTCAACCTTCACCCCACCATCTCTTTAGCCGGCCATCAGTCCCAAAGCAAGAGTCGAAAGCACACAGTGCTTGGGTCAATCCTCGGTGTGACTTTTGACATGTCACTTGCTCTAGGTGAATTGCTTAGGATACCCTGGGGGCTTTTAGTTTGTCTGAGAAAAGAGTGTAAACATGCCTTTGCAGGACTTCAGTGGGCGCTGAGGGAACGAAATCCTGTCTGCCGTGCGTGCTGATTTGCTAGGAAAAGGCACTGCAGACGCCGGAGTTATGGGTGGGAACATGCTGTTCCTGGGGCAGGCTCCTTTAGAGACGAGCAGCCCTTGTTCTAGGGTTTCTCTCCAGCTGACTCATCCTGTGACCTTGAGAAAGCTCCCAGTGTCTCTGCACCTTTGTTTTGCACTGGCTGGAAAGCAGGGCTAATAATACTTTCTACCTTGTTCATAAAAGAGAGGAAATTAACAGACAAGCCCTCACACTACATTCCTGTGGAGTTGGGGCTTGAGTCCTAGCACCTGCTTGAGTCAGATGAGGGGACTAAAGCGTTGCTCTTAGACGAAGAGATCGGAAAAAAACAACCCTGGAAAAAGAGAACACCTTTTAGCCAAAATGTGCTTCTCTAGGGAAAATGAGTGGTTTTTGCTTTTTAAGATTTTTTTTTTCTCAAAAGAAGTTTTTATTGAATGTTACAATATTGCTCTGTTTTATGTTTTAGGTTTTTGTCCTGGAGGCATGTGGGATCATAGCTCCCTGACCAGGCATCTAACAAAGATAATCATATTGTTTCCATTTTATGGAAGGTGAAGTCTTAATCACAGGACTGCCAGGGAAGTCCCGCGTGTTTCTTAGCCTCACTTTTTCGAAAATGTTCGTCTGGTGCCTTTGTTAAAACGCTTTGCGTCTCCTGAAATGTCCTCCCCCGTGTCTTTTTGTGAAATGTTTCTTGTCATTCAGGGTCCTGTCAAAATGCCATGTTTCTGTGAAGCTTGCCTCTATTCTTTAACTAAATGCCATTTCTCTCTTCTCTGGGCTCTTTGAACACTGTCTGTCCTCTCTTAATCTCATATTCTGCCAAGAATTATAGTGATTTTTGAAATACAAATCCTATTCTCCTATTAGATGATAAATATATTGAAGGTAAAAATAGTATCTATTTCTGTAACTTGGTGAGGTATTGACACAGCGTCCTACACATGAAAGTCTGAAAGTGAAAGTCGCTCAGTCGTGTCTGACTCTTTGTGACCCCATGGACTATACAGTCCATGGAATTCTCCAGGCCAGAATACTGGAGTGGGTAGTCTTTCTGTTCTCCAGGGGATCTTCCCAACCCAGGGATCGAACACAGGTCTCCCACATTGCAGGCGGATTCTTTACCAGCTGAGCCATAAGGGAAACCCAAGAATACTGGAGCGGCTAGCCTATCCCTTCTCCAGCAGATCTTCCTGACCCAGGAATCGAAGCAGGGTCTCCAACATTGCAGGTGGAGTCTTTACCAACTGAGCTATCAGGGAAGCCCCATTCCTGCACATAGTAGTTGCCTAATAATCAATTCCTGAACAAATAAATGAATGGATGTAATATTCACAGAGGAAAAATATTAATTAGTAGCCAAAGTTTGGTGAAAAAAAAAAAGTCTGGTGAAGACTGACACCACCAAATGTACTGAAGCGTTTCTGCTCATCAGTGTCCACCTGTTAAGTTCCTGCTCACTGATGGACCCACCAATGCATTGATCCCTTGAAAAACACATTATCTGAGCATCTCCTTTTGAAGGATGCTATGCAAAGTCCTTCAGGAAAGAACATTCCAGGTTCCAAGTCTGTGAAGTGAGCCTTTGCTGCTCTCATCCTGGTCATCCCAGGCTTGGGTTTCTGGGCAGAATTAAGGATTTGTGCATGGGCTGATACACCTGGTCTTGCTTCTGATCCTTGCTAACTTATCACCTTGAGTCAATGGCTTTACAAATCTGTTTCATATCATGTTCAAAGTTAAATTGATAAAGAAGATAACACCATAGCGCTGGTTTACCTGACTCCTAGAAATATGGAGGCAAAGTGCAATAATGAAGTGAAAACATTTTGTCTTCTCTGAGAGCATTTGAAAGACACACACACACATATATATATTTGGGCTTCTCAAGTGGTGCAGGTGGTAAAAAAATCTACCTGCCAGTGCAGGAGACATAAGAGATGCAGGTTTGATCCTGGGTTGGGAAGATCCTCTGGAGAAGGAAATGGCAACCCACTCCAGTATTCTTGCCTGGAGAATCCCATGGACAGAAGAGCCTGGCGGGCTACAGTCCATGGGGTCACAAAAAGTCAGACACGACTGCAACAACTTGACACACACACATTTTTGTACATATATATTTTTAAATTAAAGGAATGCAATGCATCACGTATATCCAACAAATTACAAAACATGCCCTTAGGTACCTTAGAAAAGCTGAATAGTTTCAATTTATGACACACACTTCGGATACAATGCCTCACAATTATTGATTTTTATAGCAAAAGCTGAAAAACATCGAAAAAACAGAATTCTAAGTTTCATTGTAAAACACACACTATTCATTACATTCTATGACACAGCATGTTTTGGTCATTGTCATTGTACATACACAACATTGCATAGTTGTAATCCATGTGTTGATTCTAGCTGGGGTTCTAGTCTTATTTTTAGGATTATTTTGAATAGCCCTTTCCCTATTTATAATTTTAATGGGAATATTATTCATCTAACTACTTACCTGTCTAGCTAATCCCAGAATTTAACTATTTCCTAATTGTTGGTCATTTGAGTAATTTTCAATTCTTATTATTACACATGGTCTATTTTTAATCGCATCGAGATTCCTAGCCGTCACCTAACACGTTCTTGGCTTGGCTCCCTCTACTGTCAGTTGATATATACCCAAGAAATGCCAGCTCATTTTATTATTAGCCTGAGCAAAACAGAATTAGGAAGGAACTACAAATGTTTTATTTTTAAAATCAGATTGTGCTTTTCCAAGATGGTTTGGGAATGATCTTCTTAAGGAGAACAGAGCTCTGGACCATTGCACCACAGCTTTAATCTCATAAAGAAGAGGCGTGACCACCAGGGACTTTATATGCTTATCAAATATTTATTGGGAACCTCCAAGACGCCAATTTCAGGTTGGGGAAGAAAGGCATAATCCTTACCTTCAGTGAGCGTCCATGTTAGTAAAGGATCAAGACCAGTGGGACTTTCCTGGCACTCCAGTGGTTAAGATTCCCAGCTACTTTAGAAAACAGGAAAACAGTTTCACAGTTTCTTAAGAAGTTAAACATAAAGGTAACCATTTGACTCAGCTATTTCTCTCATATCTAGCCAAGAGAAACAAAAGGATACATCCATACAAAGACCAGTATGTGAATGTTCGCAGCAGCATCATTCCTAATGACCCAAGGTAGAAATTACCCAAGGCCTATCACCTTATGAACAGCTAAACAAAATAAAATATTATTTCAGCCTTAAAAGAGGGATGACATTCTGATACCTGCTACGACATGGGTGAAGCTTGAACACATTGTTAAGTGAAAGTAGTCAGTCCTAAAGGACCACATCTTGTATGATTTTATTTATACAAAATGTCAAAACAACAGACAAATTCATAGAGGCAGAAAGTGGACTGTTGATTTCCAAGTCTTGAGGAAAAATGGGAAGTGATTGCCAATGGGTACTGAGTTGCTTTTTAAATATATATTTAATTACTTATTTGGCTGCATTGGGTCTGAGTTGTGGCACTCAGGATATTTATTGCAGTATTTCAACTCTTAGTAAAAGCATGTGGAACCTAGTTCCCTGACCAGCAATTGAACCTGGGCCCCTTGCATTGGGCGCTCAGAGTCTTAGACACTGGACCATGAGGGAAGTCCCTTGAATTTCTTCATGGGTGATGACACTGTTCTAAGATGGATCATATTGATGGTTATACAACTCTGTTAATATACTAAAACCTTGGATCTGTGTCCTTTAAATGGGTATGAGATGTGAATTATATCTCAATGAAGCTGTTAAAAAAAATACTGGGAGCAGGCAATAGGAAGATCATTTGGTTTTAAGAAGAATGCCATGGTTAGATTTACTGTTTGGGTGGGGAGCAGTGGGGAGAGGGGGTGGTTTGCCGGGGGGCCTGCTGCACCACTTGCAGAATCTTAGTTCCCTGACCAGAGGTCAAACCTGGGCCCCTGGAGGGAAAGCACCAAGTCTTAATGACTGGACTGTCAGGGAATTCCCTAGACTTCCTCTTTAGAACTTTTTCTCTGCAATCAATGCACAGGATGGTTAGGACAGGGCAAGGGAAAAAATGTGAGGTTGGTTAGTGGGTGAGTGTAGCAGTGGGAGAGACATAGAGTAGGCAAGGCAGAATGGACATGTCTGAGACATTAAGGAATAAAACTGACATGATCTGGTGAGTGTCAGATGTGGGGAATGGGAAGTTAGGGATCTCACGCCAGTTACTGACTCAGGCCCTTGGGAAGCAGGAAAGGCTATTCACACAGATGGGAAAGTGGCAGGTATTTGCAGGGAAGTGGAGTTCAGTTCTGGGTGGGGTGAGCTGGGGCATCCAAAGGCACTGGTTACGATTCTGGAGCCCAGAGGAGAGAGCTAGTGAAGAGATGATGCACAACATGTCATCTTACTCTCTTACCACCTTATGAGGGAGCTTAAGCCTCTGGATAAGAAAATAGCTATGGATACTGTAGCAGGCAGGCTTCTCTGGTGGTTCAGTTGGTGGCAGGAGATGCAGGTTCGATCCCTGGGTCGGCAAGATTCCCTGGAGAAGGAAATGGCAATTCACTCCAGTATCCTTGCCTGGGAAATCCCACAGACAGAGGAACCTGGTGGGCTACAGTCTGTGGGGTTGCAAGAGTCAGACATGACTTAGCAACTAAACCACCCAATCACCTCCACTACAGCGGGCAAAATATACATAATTGGCTCTCACCCTCCTTCCATCAAACTCTAACATGAGACATAGCAATGCTTTTGACTCAGGGCACAGGTTCAGCTTCTCCTATTGATTTACTGTAGCCAGCATTTGAATAGCTTCAAGGACTATTATTTTTAAATTTTTATTTTCATTTTTTTAAACTTTTAATTTTATATTGCAATGTGACATTGTACAGAAGACAGGGATCAAGACCATCCCCATGGAAAAGAAATGCAAAAAAGCAAAATGGCTGTCTGGGGAGGCCTTACAAATAGCTGTGAAAAGAAGAGAAGTGAAAAGCAAAGGAGAAAAGGAAAGATATAAACATCTGAATGCACAGTTCCAAAGAATAGCAAGAAGAGATAAGAAAGCCTTCTTCAGCGATCAATGCAAAGAAATAGAGGAAAACAACAGAATGGGAAAGACTAGAGATCTCTTCCAGAGAAGGCAATGGCACCCCACTCCAGTACTCTTGCCTGGAAAATCCCATGGATAGAGGAGCGTGGTAGGCTGTAGTCCATGGGGTTGCTAAGAGTCAAACACGACTGAGCAAATTCCCTTTCACTTTTCACTTTCATGCATTGGAGAAGGAAATGGCAACCCACTCCAGTGTTCTTGCCTGGAGAATCCCAGGGACAGGGGAGCCTGGTGGGCTTCCGTTTATGGGGTCGCACAGAGTCGGACACAACTGAAGCGACTTGGCAGCAGCAGCACCAGAGATCTCTTCAAGAAAATCAGAGATACCAAAGGAACATTTCATGCAAAGATGGGCTCGATAAAGGACAGAAATGGTATGGACCTAACAGAAGCAGAAGATATTAAGAAGAGGTGGCAAGAATACACAGAAGAACTGTACAAAAAAGATCTTCACAACCCAGATAATCATGATGGTGTGATCACTGACCTAGAGCCAGACATCCTGGAATGTGAAGTCAAGTGGGCCTTAGAAAGCATCACTACAAATAAAGCTAGTGGAGGTGATAGAATTCCAGTTGAGCTATTCCAAATCCTGAAAGATGATGCTACACTCAATATGCCAGCAAATTTGGAAAACTCAGCAGTGGCCACAGGACTGGAAAAGGTCAGTTTTCATTCTAATCCCAAAGAAAGGCAATGTCAAAGAATGCTCAAACTACCGCACAATTGCACTCATCTCACACGCTAGTAAAGTAATGCTCAAAATTCTCCAGGCAGGCTTCAGCAATACGTGAACCGTGAACTTCCTGATGTTCAAGCTGGTTTTAGAAAAGGCAGAGGAACCAGAGATCAAATTGCCAACATCCGCTGGATCATGGAAAAAGCAAGAGAGTTCCAGAAAAACATCTATTTCTGCTTTATTGACTATGCCAAAGCCTTTGACTGTGTGGATCACAATAAACCGTGGAAAATTCTGAAAGAGATGGGAATACCAGACCACCTGACCTGCCTCTTGAGAAATTTGTATGCAGGTCAGGAAGCAACAGTTAGAACTGGACATGGAACAACAGACTGGTTCCAAATAGGAAAAGGAGTTCGTCAAGGCTGTATATTGTCACCCTGCTTATTTAACTTATATGCAGAGTACATCATGAGAAACGCTGGACTGGAAGAAACACAAGCTGGAATCAAGATTGCCAGGAGAAATATCAATAACCTCAGATATGCAGATGACACCACCCTATGGCAGAAAGTGAAGAGGAACTAAAAAGCCTCTTGATGAAAGTGAAAGTGGAGAGTGAAAAAGTTGGCTTAAAGCTCAACATTCAGAAAACGAAGATCATGGCATCTGGTCCCATCACTTCATGGGAAATAGGTGGGGAAACGGTGGAAACAGTGTCAGACTTTATTTTTTGGGGCTCCAAAATCACTGCAGATGGTGACTGCAGCCATGAAATTAAAAGACGCTTACTCCTTGGAAGGAAAGTTATGACCAACCTAGATAGCATATTCAAAAGCAGAGATTACTTTGCCAACAAAGGTCCGTCTAGTCAAGGCTATGGTTTTTCCAGTGGTCATGTATGGATGTGAGAGTTGGACTGTGAAGGAGGCTGAGCGCCGAAGAATTGATGCTTTTGAACTGTGGTGTTGGAGGACTCTTGAGAGTCCCTTGGACTGCAAGAAGATCCAAGTCCATTCTGAAGGAGATCAGTCCTGGGATTTCTTTGGAAGGAATGATGCTAAAGCTGAAACTCCATTACTTTGGCCACCTCTTGCGAAGAGTTGACTCATTGGAAAAGACTCTGATGCTGGGAGGGATTGGGGGCAGGAGGAGAAGGGGACAACAGAGGATGAGATGGCTGGATGGCATCACTGACTCAATGGATGTGAGTCTGAGTGAACTCCGGGAGTTGGTGTTGGACAGGGAGGCCTGGTGTGCTTCGATTCATGGGGTCACAAAGAGTCGGACACGACTGAGCGACTGATCTGATCTGATCTGCAATGTATAGCTTTATTGATTACGCTCAAAGCCTTTGACTGTGTAGATCACAACAAACTGTGGAAAATTCTTCAAAAGATGGAAATACCAGACCACCTTACCTGCCTCCTGAGAAATCTGTATGCAGGTCAAGAAGCAACAGTTAGAACCAGACATGGAACAATGGACTGGTTCCAAATTGGGAAAGGAGTATGTCAAGGCTGTATATTGTCACCCTGCTTATTTAACTTATATGCAGAGTACATCATGTGAAATGCTAGGCTGGATGAAGCACAAGGTGGAATGAAGATTGCTGGGAGAAATATCAATAACCTCAGATACACAGATGACACCACCCTTATGGCAAAAAGTGAAGAGGAACTAGAGCCTTTTGATGAAAGTGAAAAGAAGAGAGTGAAAAAGCTGGCTTAAAACTGAACTTTCAAAAAACTAAGATCATGGCATCCAGTTCTATCACTTTATGGCAAATAGATGGAGAAACAATGGAAAGAGTGAGAAACTTTCTTTTCTTGGACTCAAAAATCACTGCAGATGGTGACTGCTGCCATGAAATTAAAAGATGCTTGCTCCTTGGAAGAAAAGCTATGACTAATCTAGACAGCATATTAAAAAGCAGAGACCTTACTTTGCTGACAAAGGTCCATCTAGTCAAAGCTACAGATTTTCCAGTAGTCATGTATGGATATGAGAGTTGGACTATGAAGAAAGCTGAGCGCCGAAGAATTGATGCTTTTGAACTGTGGTGTTGGAGAAGACTCTTGAGAGTCCCTTGGACTGCAAGGAGATCCAACCAGTCCATTCTAAAGGAGATCAATCCTGGGTGTTCTTTGGAAGGACTGATGAAGCTGAAGCTCCAATAGTTTGGCCACCTGATGTGAAGAATTAACTCATTCTTGACCCTGATGCTGGGAAAGATTAAAGTCAGGAGGAGAAGGGGACGACAGGATGAGATGGTAGGATGGCATCACTGACTCAATGGACATGAATTTGAGCAAGCTTTGGGAGTTGGTGATGGACAGGGAAGCCTGGTGTGCTGCAGTCCATGAGGCTGCAAAGAGTTGGACACGACTGAGCGACTGAACTGAAGTGAACTGTAGTTCAGTAATGACGTTGTGTTAGTTTCAAGTGTACAGCAAAGTGATTCAGTTATACTGGTACATGTATCTATTCTTTTTCAAATTCTTTTCCCATTTAGGTTGTTAGATAATATTGAGCAGAGTTTGCTGTGCTATACAGTAGAGGACCGTACTTTTTATGGCACAAATTAGGACCTGTGTTCTGCCAGGGCTTGAAAGTGAAAGTGGTATTCGCTGGGTCGTGTCCAACTTTGTGCGACCCCATTATCTGTAGCCTGCCAGGCTCCTCTGTCCATGGGATTCTCCAAGCAAGAATACTGGAGTGAATTGTCATGCCCTCCTATAGGGGATCTTCCCAACCCAGGGATTGAACCCTGGTCTCCTGCATTGCTGGCAGATTCTTTACCATCTGAACCACCAGAGATTATGCCCAGGCTTGAATAAGGCCACAATTAAAAGAAATATTTGAATCTGAAACTCATTTAGAATGTAGGCTGTTTAACAAAAACAAACAAACAAAAATAGTAAAACAAACAAACAAACAAAAAATAGAATGTAGGCTGTTTGTTTAACCATGACGTGTATCCCTCTAGATAGTACATCCCAGGAGGTAGCCTGGTCTAGTGAACAGGGTGGTCTTCACTGCTTCCTTCTAGTGTATTCTTAGCAAGTTCCCTGATTCTCAGATGTCTCATCTGAAAAAATGAGAATAACTGTATTTCCCATGTGGTAGGACTAAATATAAAAATTTTGCAAAGTTGGCACAGGGTAAGATCTCAATAAATAGCAGTTTATTATTATTACTATGATTTTCTTCCTTACATTTTTAAAAGGGGGATTGATAAAGTGCGGTAAAGGAAATGTTCGGAGTGTCTGGGTTTTGTGCTCTCTTGTAGTTCCTAGATGTGTTCTAACTACCAAAATCCATCCTGCCTCTTGGTGACTGTTATTTTAAACTAAGGATATTTTAAGTTTGTTCTCTTCATAAGTGGCAGGATTTTATAAACTGACAGCTCTTTGATCTAATTTGCTGACAGCTTATGCAAGAAATAAATATTTTATTGAAATGCAAAAGCTAGTCAGTGTTTTGCCTCTCTTTCTCCCCACCCTTCTTCCCCTGGTGTATTTGGGCATGGCGGTGGCTGGCTTCCCAGGTAGCTCGATGGTAAAGAATCCGCCTTCCAATGCAGGAGATGTAAGAGATGGGGGTTCAATCCCTGGGTCAGGAAATGGCAATCCACTCCAGTATTCTTACATGGGAAATCCCGTGGACAGAGGAGCCTGGTGGACTATAGTCCATGGGGTCAAAAAAAGTCAGGCATAACCTAGTGACTAAACAAGAGAGTGAATTTTTGTCTCTGACTCAGACCCACATGGTCTGTGTACTGCTTGACTTTGGTCCCCATGCTCTCTTCCACCTGTTTCTACACTGTCAGCAACTTTGTTTCTTTATAGTGAATCTTGATCTCCTGTATCCTTTTGTTCTCTGGAGTGCCCATCACTATTTGGGGTTTCCAAATGGCCCAAGAGGGCAGACTGAGACCCTTGTGGATAATCGTAAGGGCATAGGAAACAACTAGGGTTTCCTCCAGCCCAAGGCAGGGAGACAGGCATGTGGGAGAGGGCTGTGGGGGACCTGGCTGGCTTGGTGGTTTTGCCTTTGTCCTTTCTCCAAAAGATGCTCCTGGGAGCCAACCAGAGAGCTTTCTGTGTTCATTTTGCATCCTGAGAGCAAATACATCACTTTGGCAAGGGAGCATCAGACCTATAGTAATAACACAGTTCTCTGGCATTAAAGTGCAAAAACATTTTCCATGGCAGCTTAAAATTAATCGCCATCACTTGGTGCTGTAGATCCCTCTCCTTTATGCAGTGCCAGCTGTGGGACAACTGTTAAGGCAGCCACATGGCTTCCAAGAGCAAGAAGTCTGCGGAGACAATCAGCAAAGGCACTTTCCCCTTTTGTTCTGGAGAGGATGTGCTTTCTTGCTAACAGGCTGGAAGATGGGGCTGGTAATTGATCACAAAGAACAAACCGCAACAGACTCTTCTGGGTGGGATTATAAATGCATCTAGATC
The DNA here is from genome assembly GCF_003369695.1 of Bos indicus x Bos taurus. NCBI lineage: Eukaryota > Metazoa > Chordata > Mammalia > Artiodactyla > Bovidae > Bos > Bos indicus x Bos taurus. The sequence continues at coordinate 73,443,630 of NC_040083.1, read as the reverse complement.
CCTTAGTGACATTGATAAACCACTGGAAACGCCTATTGTGCAACTGACTGTTCCAGAAAGTTCCTGTGGTCTTTGAACTCACATCAAGGGAAAAGAAAGGCGCTTCAGCACCTCACTTGCTTTATCTCGCTGATGGAAATGAATAATCAAACACATGTTACCCAGACAATCTCACAGTAGAGTTGTCTGGCAAATATTTATTGGTTTACTTTATTATTTAAAAATTTCGGGAATTTCCTGGCAGTCCAGTGGTTAGGACTTGGCGCTTTCACTGCTGGAGCCCAGGTTCAATCCCTGGTCGGGGAGGTAAGATCCTTCAAGCCACATGTCACAGCCAAAACAAACAAACAAACAAACAAACAAACAAATTTCTAAACTTAGTTCCTGCTCATGGTAAAAGTTTAAATTGTTTTGGAAGTTACCAGTAAGCAAGGAAATTCTTCCTCTTTCTTCTGATTCTTTGGCCCCACTCTGTAGAAGTTACCACTAAAAAGAGTTTCTTGTATATCCTTCAAGAAATTGTTCTTGCACATGCAAGCTCATACACTTGTGTATGTGTGTTTGTATCTTTTTTTTTTTAATTTAACAATGTGTATTAGATACCCTTTCACAACAGTACCTAGAGGTCCACTTCACAGTTATTAACGTTACAAAATGTTTCTTGGTGTGCATGCATTTATTTATCTAACTGAACCTCTAATTTTGGATATTTGAGGTATCTCTTGTTTGCTTTTTTTCTTTTAGTTTGCAACTATGAACAATACCACAAACCACATTTTCTTGGACTTCTCTGTTTGTACTTGTGCAACATATCCGTAAGATAAATTCCTAGAAGTGAAATATTCAGGTCAAAGGGTATGTGTAATTTATTTGCAAAAGATTGTGAAATTGTCCTTCAGATAGATAGTAAATATACACTGAAAGTGTTCCCCATGTCAAGCACTGAGCTGGATGCTAAGGACAAAATGTCATGGTCTTTTCCTTAAGAGTGTTATGGTAGAGACACAGCCAGGTGGCTCAGTAGTAAAGAATCTGCCTGCGTAGCAGGAGATGTGGATTCAATTCCTGGTTCCCCAGGAAGAGTCCCTGGAGAAGGAAATGGCAAACAACTCCAGTATTTTTGCTGGGAAAGTCCCATGGATAGAAGACCCTTGCAGGCTACAGTCCCTGGATTCGCAAGAGAGTCCGACACAAATGAGTGACCAAACAACATGGTAAGCGTTATAATAAGGGTTTGTAACACTTGTTATACTTCACTGTGTTAGCTACTAGTTTTATTCCCTCACTGTGATTTCTTTAAAGATTTTTGGGGTGTTTTTCATTCCAAAGTAATTTTTTAGACTATAATATATTTCCAAGGCTAAAAACAAAAGTTGAGCTTTTGGGCTTGGTGGTGACAGCATGAGGCAGTCCAATCAATATCTGAGAAGCTTCCAGGGACTTCCCTGGTGGTCTAGTGGCTAAGACTTCACCCTCCCAATGCAAGGGGCCCTGTGTTCAATCACTGGTCAGGGAACTAGATCCCATATGCCACAACTAAGACTCAGTGCAGCCAAATAAAGGAATATTAAAAAAATACATTTGAGAAGCTTCCAGGTCCAAACGCTCCTGTGCCTGTTATGTCATTTAAGCTTTGTAAAGTTACAATTTCTCCACTGATCTCCAGTAGCATATTGGGTACCTACAGACCCGGGGAGTTCCTCTTTCAATATCCTATCATTTTGCCTTTTCATACTGTTCATGGGGTTCTCAAGGCAAGAATACTGAAGTGGTTTGCCATTCCCTTCTCCAGTGGACCACATTCTGTCAGACCTCTCCACCATAACCCGCCCGTCCTGGGTGGCCTCACACAGCATGGCTTAGTTTCATTGAGTTAGATCAGGCTGTGGTCTATGTGATCAGATTGGCTAGTTTCCTGTAATTACGGTTTCAGTGTGTCTGCCCTCTGATGCCCGCTCGCAACACCTACTGTCTTACTCGAGTTTCTCTTACCTTGGACATGGGGTCTCTCTTACCTTGGACGTGGGGTCTCTCTTCATGGCTGCTCCAGCAAAGTGCAGCCATTGCTCCTTACCTTGGATGAGGTCGCCCCTCCTGACCCTGAACATGGAGTAGCTCCTCGGCCCTTCTGCACCCATGCAGCCACCACTGCTTGGACGTGGGGTTGCTCCTCTCGGCCACCTCCCCCTGACCTTGGGCGTGTGGTCAACGCCGGTCTGGAAGAAGCACAAGCTGGAATCAAGATTGCCAGGAGAAATATCAATAACCTCAGATATGCAGATGACACCACTCTATGGCAGAAAGTAAAGCGGAACTAAAAAGCCTCTTGATGAAAGTGAAAGTGGAGAGTGAAAAAGTTGGCTTAGAGCTCAACATTCAGAAAACGAAGATCATGGCATCTGGTCCCATCACTTCATGGGAAATAGATGGGGACACAGTGGAAACAGTGTCAGACTTTATTTTTTAGGGCTCCAAAATCACTGCAGATGGTGATTGAAGCCATGAAATTAAAAGACGCTTACTCTTTGGAACGAAAGTTATGACCAACCTAGATAGTATATTCAAAAGCAGAGACATTACTTTGCCAACAAAGGTTTGTCTAGTCAAAGCTATGGTTTTTCCAGTGGTCATGTATGGATGTGAGAGTTGGACTGTGAAGAGAGCTGAGCGCCGAAGAATTGCTGCTTTTGAAATGTGGTGTTGGAGAAGACTCTGGAGAGTCCCTCGGACTGCAATGAGATCCAACCAGTCTACCCCGAAGGAGATTGGTCCTGGGTGTTCATTGAAAGGACTGATGCTAAGGCTGAAACTCCAACACTTTGGCTACCTCATGAGAAGACTTGACTCATTTGAAAAAACCCTGATGCTGGGATGGATTGGGGGCAGGAGGAGAAGGGGATGACAGAGGATGAGATGGCTGGATGGCATCGCCGACTCGATGGACATGAGTTTGAGTGAACTCCGGGAGTTGGTGATGGACAGGGAGGCCTAGCGTGCTGCGATTCATGGGGTTGCAAAGAGTCGGACACGACTGACTAAACTAAACTGAAAGTTACAATTATTCTGATTTTACTGATGAGGAAACTGAGTATGAAGTACGTTTAGGAATTTGCCCCATTAAAGAATGGTGTCCTTTGGGTTTAAACTTGAGCCTCTTCAATGGCGAACCCAGGGCCCTTTCTCCTGAGCAGTTCGGCTATGCCACAGTGAGTCACACTGTCCCCAAAGATTCTGAATCACAGACTCCACAGTGATCTGAAGTTTCCCAGGCAGAGGCACAGTGCCAGGAATGAAGAAAAACAAGTAAGAGGGATACCCATGACTTGGTTTTGAAAAAAATCACTGCTTCATGGGGAGAAAGGTCTCTATCTAAATATATATGACATGAAAAACATTGACATTCTTCCAGACCAACACTGTAGCCTGAGAAGAGTATGATTTCTCAAGTTAAGAAGATTGGTTGGTTTGAGAGGAGTAGAGGGAAGGGGAATTGGATGAAAGTGGTCAAAAGGTACGAACTTCCTGTTAGAAGATAAAGAAGTCCTAGAGATGTCACGTAGAATATGTTGAATGTAATTAACACCACTGTATGTTACATATGGAAGTTGTTAAAAGAACTCTTAAATCTTGAGTTATTATCACAACATATTTTTTCCCCTTTGTTTTGTATTTGGATGAGATGATAGATGTTCATTGATCTTACTGTGCTCATGATTTTATGATGTTTGTAAATCAAATCATTATGCTGCCTACCTTAAACTTATACAGGGCTGTATGTCAATTATATCTCAATAATATTGGGGGAAAGAAAGAAGATTGGTTGATTTGAAGAATGCAAAGGCAGTTCAGGAGGACAGGGGAGGCTGGAACTGATGGGACAGTGTGGCCAAGACCTGAGGAGGGCCAGGGTGGGTTGGTTTGAAGGATGCAAAGGTGGTTCGGGAGGACAGGGGAGGCTGGAACTGCTGGGACAGCGTGGGCAAGGCCTGAGGAGGGCCAGCGTGGTTAGGTGGCTGGATCTTTGTTTGTTTGTTGTTGTTGTTTAGTTGTTAAGTTGTGTCCCACTCTTTGTTACTTCATGGAGTATAGTCCACCAGGCTCCTTTGTCCTTGGGGATTCTCCAGGCAAGAATACTGGAGTGGGCTGCCATGCCCTCCTCCAGGGGATCTTTCCAACCCAGAACCCATGTCTCCTGTGTCTCCTGAATTGGCATGCAGATTTTTAACCACTGAGTGGTTCTTGATGTACCTGGGGGTTTAAGGCAGCAGGGAAGTTAATTGAGGCATATTGTGGAGATCTTCCTCGCTAACTATAAAAGTTTTTTAAACAAACCAAAACAAAAATGACACGAGCTAATCTGTATTGTAGACAAATGAAAGTCAACAGTATGCAAGAAAAATTAGAATGAGGAACTCTGGGAGGCAGGGAAATCAATGAGGGGACCACTGTGAAAGTCCAGTGATGGTTTGGACTGGGGAGATGGCCATGGAAACTGGATGGGCGGCGATGTTGTAGGGATGTTGCAGAGTTGGGTTTGACATGATCAGATCTAACAAGTTTGCTGAAGGATGAAAAGTGAAAGTTACTCAGTCCTGTCCGACTCTTTGCGACTATACAGTCCATGGAATTCTCCAGGCCAGAATACTGGAATGGGTAGCCTTTCCTTGTCCAGGGAGGTCTTACCAACCCAGGGATCGAATCTAGGTCTCCCGCATTGCAGGAGGATTCTTTACCAGCTGAACCACAAGGGAAGCCCTTGCTGAAGGATGGAGGGAGAAAATTAGAGCTGTCTAGCCCAAGGTGAGTGATTACGCTCTTAATGGAAAAAGGGGAGCACATGAGGCAGAGCATTTGGTGGGTACAGATCAGGAGTTCAGCTTTGATACGTGGAGTCTGATACCAGGCTGAACATTCCTGTGAGAGACTGGGAGAAGTATCAGAGCCACAGTTGTAGACTGAAGAGTTGTAGTTAAAGCTAAGGGAGGTTGTTTGGAAGAGAACGACCAACATGACCTAAATTTAAGGCATTATTAGGGAAAGAAACTAGGGAAGAAAACTGAGAAATAGGGAGGTAAATAGGAGAAATAGGATGCAGGCAGTATGGAACGTAAATGAAGAGTTTTAAGAAGGGATGGTATGATTTCCCTGGTGGTCCAGTGGTTGAGTCTCTGTACTTCCATTGCAGAGGGCATGGGTTTGATCCTTGGTTGAGAAAGTTCCACATGCTTTGAAACGTGGCCAAAATAGAAAGAGAGAAAGAAAAATAGAAGGGATGGTGAATTATTTGTAAATTGCAGAATATTTGAGATGCAATGAGTTGAATGTCATTAATTAACATGTTGAGTGTCATGATTAGGAAATTTTTGAGATAATAGGTCTATAAACAGTAGTTGAAAGTATTCCTAAAAGGAGGTAACCAGGTTATAAACCAGTAAGTCAAGTATAATTGAGGGGAGAGTGTTGGGCCCTGGACTTCAAGTGGGTTATGATCATTCTGGATGGACAGGGCTTTCCATAAGAAAGTGAACCTACCACCATGCTAGGGGCCTTCCTAGGTGGCTCTAGTGGTAAAGAACCTGCCTACCAATGCAGGAGACATAAGAGATGTGAGTTCAGTCCTGGGTTGGTTGATCCCCTAGAGGAGGGCATGACAACCCACTCCAGTATTCTTGCTTGGAGAATTTTATGGACAGAGGAGCCTGGCGGGCTACAGTCCATGGGGTTGCAAAGAGTCGGATATGGCTGAAGCGATTTAGCATGCATGCACACACCATGCTAGGGTACACGGTGAGAATGCCAGGTAAAAAATAACTGTCGTAGACAGGGACTTCCCTGGTGGTCCAGTGGCTAAAATTCCACGCTCCCAAAACAGGAGGCCCTGGTTCAATCCTTGATCAGGGAACTAGATCCCACTAAGAGTTCACATGCCACAACTAAAAACCACACATGCTGCAACTAAGAGCTGGGACAGACAAATAGATAAATAAATAAAATAAACATTAAAAAAAAAAGAGTAGAGAGACAACAGAAAAAGGAGGAAATTTGCAGAAATTGGACCAAGGATGTGGGAAAGATAAGGTTGATTAAGAAATTGCCCTCTGTCACAGGTCTGCTCCTGTTGGTGGTGTTGGAATGACCATGGTATTCTTGTGATCCAGTTAAAGGGAAATTGATTTTCAGGTTTAATGGGATCAACCTAGGTTTAGTGGGATATATTTATTTGGCTCACAGTTACTTTCATGTCTACTGAAGTTCCTGATGGTCATCCAGGTATGGTCACATGGAGGTGTGTGGACAGACTTGCGACACAAGTGGGTCTCACCACACCCAGCCCCAAAGCAGGAGGAGGGTGGAAGAGAAACAAGCCTTGAAATGTAGGGTTAAGTCTGGAAAATTCTTCTAAATTCTATCACTTGTATGAAAGAAATGTCATAAAAGACTTTTAAAATTCAATAACAGATTAAGAAACTGGAATGATCAATGATGAAAAAAAATTTTCAAAAACTGATGTTAGGAAAAAAACAGAGGTTTATCTTTCTAGTCTCTCTATAAATTATATTACAAAATCACTGTCAGGTAAAGGTGTGACCAAAGATAATGAAGTAAAAAAATGTAGGGAAAACGTGTTATAGGTAGCAAATTGTTAAAAATACTGTATTACCTTTTCTGGATTTTGGGGGTTTACTTTCCTAGGGGTATCAGCTTTAAAAGATTGCTATTTGTTGTGACTTTTCTTATTTGGATTAAATGTTCATTTTCATACCTAATTTAAATTCTATACTTCTTCTCTATCACATGCATAAATATGTGAGGTTCTGAATGCCCTAAATTATATAAGCTTGAGACTCCATAAAACCCGGTTCTGCCCCTCTTAGATCCTTACATCTTTATGGTAGCAGGGATATTATTGGTTGTGAAAGAACCTTTGTGTGTCTAAACAAAGAAGAAAATCTGGATATTCAAATACGTGGGCTGTATTCTACTGTAACCTCTTTACTCAATACCACAGAGATGCAGATCTATGACTCATCCTGCATAGTAATGAAACATGAGTGAGAATGAATTCCAAATGCTTTAATAGGCAATTTCTTTTTGGAGCAAAGGTACACTTTGCATAAGTGTACAATAAATATTTGCTGATTTGAGCAAAAAAGATGTGTAAATACTTAGTCCCTACTGAAAAAGATAGGAAATTCTTTCATTGAATGGAGGTCAGTAGCTAGTGGATATAATCATTATGGTTCCAAGAGAAGCTCTTCCTTCTCATCGCCCAGCCCCTCTATTCTAATAGCCGGTACCTACTCTAGGGCAGTGGTTCCCAACTTTTTTGGCACCAGGGACTGTGTTCATGGAAGACAATTTTTCCACAGATTGCAGTGGGGGGCGGTGGGGATGGTTTCGGGATGATTCAAGCTCATTATATTAATTGTGCACTTTACTTCTCTTATTATTACATCAGTTCCACCTTAGATCATCCCAGAGACTGGTGACCCCTGCTCTAGGTTAAAAAGTCAATCCAGACAATGAGACAGAAAAGATGACAACATGCATTCATTCGTCCAACTTCCAAGGAATATCTACTGAAGCTAGCATGACCTGGGTCAGCGACTTGGGTGCACGAACATGATCAACTCTTTTCTATTTTGCCAATTAAGCATTCAAGATCCCACATGCCCAACTTAGCAGGAAATACACCTCCCTCTGGAGGCATCTCTGATTTGTCTGAGAGCATCAGATACCCATTTAGCCCCAAATGCTAGGCTAGTCCTGGTTCTGTCAGGCAGAGAGAACGGCCAATCCTGCTTCCTCCATAGGCTCACTCTTGTTCTAAAAATCGGTCCCATTCACAACTATGGATGCTCTTACATTATGTTGATGCTGTGTTGCTTCTTGAAGCTCCTCATTAGTGGTGGTGGTGCCTCAACATTGGACTCTAACTTTAGAGCTCTTTTAATTCATACCTACATTGTCAGGTACGAATTCAGTTCAGTTCCAATATAGTTGTATCCAACTCTTTGTGACCCCATGGACTGCAGTACGCCAGGCTTCCTTGTTCCTCACCAACTCCCTCACCAACTTGCTCAAACTCATGTCCACTGAGTCGGTGATGCCATCCTACCATCTCATCCTCTATTGTTCCCTTCTCCTCCTGCCTTCAGTCTTTCCCAGCATCAGGGTCTTTTCCAATGAGTCAATTCTTCACATCAGGTGGTCAAACTACTGGAGCTTCAGCTTCAGCATCAGTCTTTCCAATGAATATTCAGGACTGAATCCCTTTAGGATTGACTAGTTTGATCTCCTTGTAGCCCAAGGGACTCTCAGGAATCTTCGTCAACACCACTGTTCAAAAGCATCAATCCTCCAGCACTCACCTTTCTTTATAGTCCAACTCTCACATCCATACATAACTACTGGAAAAACCATAGCTTTGACTAGACTGACTTTTGTCAGCAAAGTAAGGTCTCTGCTTTTTAATATGCTGTCTAGATTGGTCATAGCTTTTCTTCCAAGGAGCAAGCATCTTTTAATTTCAGGCTGCAGTCACCATCTGCAGTAACTTTGGAGCCCAAGAAAAGAAAGTTTCTCACTGTTTCCATTGTTTCCCCATCTATTTGCCACGGAGTGATAGGTCTGGATGCCATAATCTTAGTTCTTTGAAAGTTCAGTTTTAAGCCAGCTTTTTCACTCTCGTCTTTCACTTTCATCAAGAGGCTTTTTAGTTCCTCTTCGCTTTCTGCCATAAGGGTGGTGTTATTTGCATATCTGAGGTTATTGATATTTCTCCCAGCAATCTTCATTCCAGCTTGTGCTTCATCCAGCCTGGTATTTCACATGATGTACTCTGCATATAAGTTAAATAAGCAGGGTGACAATATACAGCCTTGACATACTCCTTTCCCAATTTGGAACCAGTCCATTGTTCCATGTCTGGTTCTAACTGTTGCTTCTTGACCTGCATACAGATTTCTCAGGAGGCAGATCAGGTGCTCCGGTATTCCCATCTCTTGAAGAATTTTACACAGTTTGTTGTGATCCACACAGTCAAAGGCTTTAGCTTAGTCAATGAAACAGAGATAGATGTTTTTCTGGAATTCTCTTGCTTTTTCTATGACCCAACAGATGTTGGCAATTTGATCTCTGGTTCCTCTGCCTTTTCTAAATCCAGCTTGAATATCTGGAAGTTCATGGTTCACATACTGTTGAAGCCTCACTTAGAGAATTTTGAGCATTACTTTGCTAGTGTGTGAGATGAGTGCAATTGTGCAGTAGTTTGAACATTCTTTGGCATTACCTTTCTTTGGGATTGGAATGAAAACTGACCCTTTCCAGTCCTGTGGCCACTGCTGAGTTTTCCAAATTTGCTGATATATTGAGTGCAGCACTTTCACAGCATCATCTTTTAGAATTTGAAATAGCTCAACTGGAATTGTTCCTAGTGATGCTTCCTAAGGCCCACTTGACTTCGCACTCCAGGAGGTCTGGCTCTAGGTGAGTGATCACAGCATCGTGGTTATCTGGGTCATGAAGATCTTTTTTGTATAGTTCTTCTATGTATTCTTGCCGCCTCTTTTTAGTATCTTTTGCTTCTGTTAGGTCCATACCATTTCTGTCCTTTATCGTGCCCATCTTTACATGAAATGTTCCCTTGGTATCTCTAATTTTCTTGAAGAGGTCTCTAGTCTTTCCCATTCTGTTGTTTTCCTCTATTTCTTTGCACTGATCACTGAGGAAGGCTTTCTTATCTCTCCTTGCTCTTCTTTGGAACTCTGCATTCAGATGGATATATCTTTCCTTTTCTCTTTTGCCTTTTGCCTCTCCTCTTTTCTGAGCTATTTGTAAGGCCACCTCAGACAATGATTTTGCCTTTTTGCATTTCTTTTTCTTGGGGATGGTTTTGATCACTACCTCCTGTACAATGTCACAAACCTCCATCTATAGTTCTTCAGACACTCTATCAGATATAATCCCTTGAATCTATTTGAAACTTTCACTATATAATCCGTAAGTGATTTGATTTAAGCCATACCTGAAAGGTCTAGTGGTTTTTCCTATTTTCTTCAATTTAAGTCTGAATTTTGCAATTAAGAGTTTATTATCTGAGCCACCGTCAGCTCCCAGTCTTGCTGACTGTATAGAGCTTCTACAAAGCTCTATACAAAAAGCTGCAAAGAATATAATCAGTCTGATTTTGGTATTGACCATCTGGTGAGGCCCATGTGTAGAGTCATCTCTTGTGTTGTTGGAAGAAGGTGTTTGCTATGACCAGTACAATCTCTTGGCAAAACTCTGTTAGCCTTTGCCCTGCTTCATTTTGTACTCCAAGGCCAAACTTGCCTGTTACTCCAGGTATCTCTTGACTTTCTACTTTTGCATTCCAGTCCCCCATGATGAAAAGGACATCTTTCTTGGTGTTAGTTCTAGAAGGTCTTGTAGGTCATCATAGAACTGTTTAACTTCAGCCAAAGCAATCTTGAGAAAGAAGAATGGAACTGGAGGAATCAACCTTCCTGACTTCAGGCTCTACTACAAAGCCATGGTCATCAAGACAGTATGGTACTGGCATAAAGACAGAAATATAGATCAATGGAACAAAATAGGAAGCGCAGAGATAAATCCACACACCTATGGACACCTTATCTTTGACAAAGGAGGCAAGAATATACAATGGAGAAAAGACAATCTCTTTAACAAGTGGTGCTGGGAAAACTGGTCAACCACTTGTAAAAGAATGAAACTAGAACACTTTCTAACACATACACAAAAATAAACTCAAAATGGATTAAAGATCTAAATGTAAGACCAGAAACTATAAAACTCCTAGAGGAGAACATAGGCAAAACACTCTCCGACATAAATCACAGCAGGATCCTCTATGACCCACCTCCCAGAATATTGGAAATAAAAGCAAAAATAAACAAATGGGACCTAATTAAAATTAAAAGCTTCTGCACAACAAAGTAAACTATAAGCAAGGTGAAAAGACAGCCTTCAGAATGGGAGAAAATAATAGCAAATGAAGCAACTGACAAAGAATTAATCTCAAAAATATACAAGCAACTCCTGCAGCTCAATTCCAGAAAAATAAGTGACCCAATGAAAAAATGGGCCAAAGAACTAAACAGACATTTCTCCAAAGACATGCAGATGGCTAACAAACACATGAAAAGATGCTCAACATCACTCATTATCAGAGAAATGCAAATCAAAACCACAAAGAGGTACCATTTCATGCCAGTCAGAATGGCTGCTATCCAAAAGTCTACAAGCAATAAATGTGGGTGCGGAGAAAAGGGAACCCTCTTACACTGTTGGTGGGAATGCAAACTAGTTCAGCCACTATGGAGAAAAGTGTGGAGATTCCTTAAAAAACTGGAAATAGAACTGCCATACGACCCAGCAATCTCACTGCTGGGCATACACACCAAGGAAACCAGAAGGGAAAGAGACACATGTACCCCAATGTTCATCGCAGCACTGTTTATAATAGCCAGGACATGGAAGCAACCTAGATGTCCATCAGCAGATGAATGGATAAGAAAGCTGTGGCACATATACACAATGGAGTATTACTCAGCCATTAAAAAGAATACATTTGAATCAGTTCTAATGAGGTGGATGAAACTGGAGCCTATTATACAGAGTGAAGTAAGCCAGAAAGAAAAATACCAATACAGTATACTAATGCATATATATGGAATTTAGAAAGATGGTAATGATAACCCTGTGTATGAGACAGCAAAAGAGACACAGATGTGTACAACAGTCTTTTGGACTCTGTGGGAGAGGGTGAGGGTGGGATGATTTGGGAGAATGGCATTGAAACATGTATAATATCGTATGTGAAATGAATTGCCAGTCCAGGTTCAATGCATGATACAGGAAGCTTGGGGCTGGTGCACTGGGATGACCCAGAGGGATGGTATGGGGAGGGAGGTGGGAGGGGGTTCAGGATGGGGAGCATGTGTACACCCGTGGTGGATTCATGTTGATGTATGGCAAAACCAATACAATATTATAAAGTAAAAAGATAAAATAAAAAATAAAAGGAAAAAAAAAAAAGAACTGTTCAACTTTAGCTTCTTCAGCATTAGTGGTTGGGACATAGACAGATTACTGTGATATTGAATGGTTGCCTTGAAAACAAACAGAGATCGTTCTGTCATTTTTGAGATTGCACCCAAGTACTGCAATTTCAGACTCTTGCTGACTATGAGGGTTACTCCATTTCTTCTAAGGGATTCTTGCCCAGAGTAGCAGATATAATGGTCTCTGATTTAAATTCGCCCATTCGGGTCCATTTTAGTTCACTGATTCCTAAAATGTCAGTGTTCATTCTTGTCATATCCTGTTTGACAACTTCCAGTTTACCTTGATTCATGGACCTAACATTCCAGGTTCCTGTGCAATATTGTTCTTAAAGCATTGGACTTTACTTTTATCACCAGTCCCATCCACAACTGGGCATTGTTTTCACTTTGGCTCAGCCTCTTCATTCTTTCTGGAGCTATTAATTACCACCCTCCAAACAAGAACAGTTGAGCTATTTCAAATCCTGAAAGATGATGCTGTGAAAGTGCTGCACTTAATATGCCAGCAAATTTGGAAAACTCAGCAGTGGCCACAGGACTGGAAAAAGGCAGTTTTCATTCCAATCCCAAAGAAAGGCAATGTCAAAGAATGCTCGGACTACCGCACAATTGCGCTCATCTCACACGCTAGTAAAGTAATGCTCAAAATTCTTCAAGCCAGGCTTCAGCAATATGTGAACCGTGAACTTCCTGATGTTCAAGCTAGTTTTAGAAAAGGCAGAGGAACCAGAGATCAAATTGCCAACACCCGCTGGATCATGGAAAAAGCAAGAGAGTTCCAGAAAAACATCTATTTCTGCTTTATTGACTATGCCAAAGCCTTTGACTGTGTGGATCACAATAAACCGTGGAAAATTCTGAAAGAGATGGGAATACCAGACCACCTGACCTGTCTCTTGAGAAATCTGTATGCAGGTCAGGAAGCAACAGTTAGAACTGGACATGGAACAACAGACTGGTTCCAAATAGGAAAAGGAGTACATCGAGGCTGTATATCGTCACCCTGCTTATTTAACTTATATGCAGAGTACATCATGAGAAACGCTGGACTGGAATATACACAAGCTGGAATCAAGATTGCTGGGAGAAATATCAATAACCTCAGATATGCAGATGACACCACCCTTATGGCAGAAAGTGAAGAGGAACTAAAAAGCCTCTTGATGAAAGTGAAAGTGGAGAGTGAAAAAGTTGGCTTAAAGCTCAACATTCAGAAAACGAAGATCATGGCATCCGGTCCCATCACTTGATGGGAAATAGATGGGGAAACAGTGGAAACAGTGTCAGACTTTATTTTTCTGGGCTCCAAAATCACTGCAGATGCTGATTGCAGCCACGAAATTCAAAGATGCTTACTCCTTGGAAGGAAAGTTATGACCAACCTAGATAGCATATTCAAAAGCAGAGACATTACTTTGCCAACAAAGGTCCGTCTAGTTAAGGCTATGGTTTTTCCTGTGGTCATGTATGGATGTGAGAGCTGGACTGTGAAGAAGGCTGAGTGCCGAAGAATTGATGCTTTTGAACTGTGGTGTTGGAGAAGTCTCTTGAGAGTCCCTTGGACTGCAAGAAGATCCAACCAGTCCATTCTGAAGGAGATCAGCCCTGGGATTTCTTTGGAGGGAATGATGCTGAAGCTGAAACTCCAGTACTTTGGCCACCTCATGCGAAGAGTTGACTCTTTGGAAAAGACTCTGATGCTGGGAGGGATTGGGGACAGGAGGAGAAGGGGACGACAGAGGATGAGATGGCTGGATGGCATCACTGACTCAATGGACGTGAGTCTGAGTGAACGCCGGGAGTTGGTGATGGACAGGGAGGCCTGGCGTGCTGCGATTCATGGGGTTGCAGAGAGTCGGACACGACTGAGTGACTGAACTGAACTGAAACAAGAACAACCACCAAACAGCTCTGCAGACTGAGGGGGTAGTCAGTAGAACTCAGTCCATGAGTTGACAGCCCAAAACATGGATAAAAATGTGAAGTTCTGAATTCCCAGGCACCCCAGGCATCTACAATACCTCGGGCACCAGAGTCAAGGATCAGGACACAATCTGGCTTTCACGGAGTGCATAGCCTACAAATAAATGCTGCAATGAAACGTAATGCATGCATATGCAGCTTGCAAACTGTTCATTGGCTGCTGGGGGACCATAAGGGAGGGGTGCTTGAACCAACCTGGTGAAGCAACCATCTAATTGACAGACTCTGTACTGAGTTCAGAATCCTTCCTCCCCTCCAGGGTTGGTCCATTACCTTCAGGCAAAAGGGCACCCCCACTCAGTTCTTGGAGGCTTCTTAGCAGATCTTCGTGATAGTGATAGAAGGGTCCCCCACAGGGCTGGGAGGAGGTTGAGGCAAATTTCAACAGTTCACCAAAAGCTTCAGAAATTGAGATTCATATATTTTTTAATAAAAAAAAATTTATTTTTGGCTGCAGGATCTTAGTTTTCTGACCAGTAATTGAACCCTCATCCCCTACCATGGAAGCATGGAGTCTTAACCACTGGACTGCCAGGGAAATCTCTGAGATTCATATTTTTTAAAAAAATAATGGCAAATTATGGTCCATAGGTCAGCTGCCTGGTTTTATAAAGTTTTATTGGAAACAACATCAGGATTAGGGTAAGGTGAGTAAGGCAGTGTCGTGAAAGTAAAGGTTTGAATCTTTACTTAAAATTGTGTTGACTTGCCTGGTCATCCTTTGGTTAAGATGCCAAGCTTCCACTGCAGGGAGCACAGGTTTGATCCCTGGTCCGGGGACTAAGATCCCACATGCTTCGAGGTACAACTAAAAAAAAAATGTTATTTTTTGTTCATCACTTTTTTGGCATTGTTTTTGTCTGTTTAACATATTGTATTAAAACACTGGAGCTTCCTTGATGGCTCAGATAAATAAAGAATCCGCCTGCAATTTGGGAGACTTGGGTTCGATCCCTGGGTTGGGAAGATCCTCTGGAGGAGGGCATGGCAACCCACTCCAGTATTCTTGCCTGGAGAATCCCCATGGACAGAGGAGCCTGGGGGTTACAGTCCATGGGGTCACATGATTTCTTGGTGTCCATGTAAATTCTGTGCCCAAGGAGAGTGATCTTGGACTTCCCAGCCTCTGGAACTGTGAGAAATAGATATTTACTATTTAAGTCATCCACCCTATGATATTTTTTGTTGTAGCAGCCTATATTGACCAAGACAGCTATTAGCTGAGGGTGAAGGGAGATGTGAAGTTACACAGTTGTTTTTGTGGGGAGAAGGATCAATAATCTCATCAGAAAAGCATAGTAGCCTTGTTGAGTGGGCCTTGAATGCCAATCTGATGTTGATGATGAAGAATTTAAAGGTAATCAATCTGTCAAGTGGTGTGGTCTTCTTCTCCCACCATGCCTGAGGCACCAGTATAAGTTGAAACTAAGCAAATTGCTTAGTTTGGGGTCATCTAGGTTGGGGTGTCACAGAAGAGGAATGATGCTAAGTTAGAGAATTTGAGAGAGAATGAATGTCATGCTGAATCACGGTGCCTGAGCAGGGCACCCCCTTCACGCTGTACTGCATAGCCTGATATTCTGAACAGGAGATTGGAGGCCAGTTTAATCACAGCCTGGTGTGGGCATTCTTTTTGCAAATTTAAGGTCTGAAAAGGGAAAGGATGGAATAAAAAGGCTCTTCTGGCAATGAAAACATTTAATAAAGATTTTTCTCCCTTTTTGAGCTTTTCGAGGATGTTTCTATTCATATTTGGAATAAAAAGAAAATGATCCCATTTCTCATAAGCTTGTCACTGTTTATGTCTTTCTTAAAAGAGCTTGGAATATTTCCCAAAGATGATATTGTACATCTTTATCTATCAATGAGTGAGGAATGTGAATTTATAAATTTAAAGTGGGGGAAATCGAGCAGTGAGTTAACTTGCTTGATGTTACTAAGCCAAGAAGTTAGAGAGATGGGAAAAGAACCCAGATATTCAGCTTTCTAGTTTCTATTTACCAGCTCATGTTTCCATGGAGAAAAATTCAGAGTGCCAATCAAACAGATGCTGAGCCCACATTCTATTCCTAAAGATACATGTGGACCCTGTTCATCAAGGTTTGCAAAGCTTTCAGAGAGCTAGGAATGATTTTGGTGGGGGCGTGAGAGACAAGATAATTTTAATTCAGTTTTAGAAAGCATCATCCCACCTTGTTAGAAGCTGAATTCAGTGTCAGTTTGGTGTCTGCTCTTCAGCCCAATTCTCCAGGCAATCTGCTTTTAACCACTGTGTCCTCTCCTTTCCATTAGGCAAATTCTACCTGCTCCTCCTTCAAGAAATGCTCTTCCAAAAGGTTCCCCTGAAACTTAGCTACAGTGTTCTCTCCTTAAAAGTATTACCTTAATTGCCCTCTGTGCTTATTACAAAGGGCAAACATTCACATTCCTTTTGGGTGTGGTTGGAGGGTGAGATCCACTCAAAGGGTATGCTGAGAAATGTCTAACAACCAGTACTGATTTTTTTTTTTTTTAAACCCTGATTTGGACTTTATTGGTGGTCTAGTAGTTAGGAATCTGCATGCTGGTGTGAGGGACACAGGTTCACACCCTGGTCTGGGAATTAAGATCCTACATGCTGGCTGAGCAGCTGCTAAGCCTGAGGGGCAACTAAACCCATGTGCCACAACTACTGCGCCTGTGCACCCTAGAATTTGAGCTCTGCAACAAGAGAAGTCACCATAATGAAAAAGCAGCCCCGGCTTGCCACAACAGCAGCAAAGACCATGCGCAGCCAAAGATAAATAAATAAAATTAAAAAAAATTTTTTTAAATAAATAAAGCCCTGATTTGTAAGCCTTTGCCAACTTCTGTGGTGTAAATATGCTTATCATGGCCGATTGCAAGATACCAACATGACAACACCAAACTGGGAAAGAACATGCTTTATTGGCTCTAGTGAGCTGGTACTGGTTGGCTCCAGCATATCAGTGGTGTATTAGAGATACATTTTGTGCCACTTTAGATTTTCTTGGCTTCTCTCATCTCTTGCGGAGAAGGCAATGGCACCCCACTCCAGTACTCTTGCCTGGAAAATCCCATGGATGGAGGAGCCTGGAAGGCTGCAGTCCTTGGGGTCGCTGACTTCACTTTCACTTTTCACTTTCATGCATTGGAGAAGGCAATGGCAACCCACTCCAGTGTTCTTGCCTGGAGAATCCCAGGGACGGGGGAGCCTTGTTGACTGCCGTCTCTGGGGTCGCACAGAGTCAGACACGACTGAAGTAACTTAGCAGCAGCAGCAGCTCATCTCTTGAACTCACAGCTGCTTTCTTCATCTCAGCTGCTCCACTGACCCAATGTGGGCTGCATGGTTTTAATCAGCTGAGGTTGACAAGATGCCTAATCAAGTCAGGTACCCTATTTGAAACTGATATTTATAGTCTGGGCTTCCTAGGGGATGCTAGTGGTAAAGAATCTGCTTGCCAACACAGGAGAAGCAAGAGATGCATTTTCGATCCCTGGGTCAGGAAGGTCCCCTGGAGAAGGACATGGCAATTCACTTCAGTATTCTTGCCTGGAGAATCCCATGGACAGAGGAGCCCAGTGGGGTACAGTCCATGGGGTTGCAAAAAGTTAGACATGACTGAACACACACACACATACATTCGTAGTTGATGCCTCATTCTGAACTCCCTTGTTCCACAGTTGTTCCACAACACTTAAAACTTTCTGATTTATATCATATAATTCACTCATTCAATTTATTGTTTTTTCTCTGTCTCTCTCAAATAGAATGCCCCCAGAAAGATAGGATTTTTTTTTCTATTTTCTTTATAATGTACCCCAAAACCTTTGAATGGTGCTTTGAACAGAGGTAGGTGGCAACCCACTCCAGTGATCTTGCCTGGAGAATCCCAGGGATAGGAGAGCCTGGTGGGCTGTCGTCTATGGGGTCGAACAGAGTCGGACACGACGGAAGCGACTTAGCAGCAGCAGCAGCAGGGCTCAATACATACTTGTTGAATGAAAGAATGAATGACAAGCAGTGGATTATACCCTCTTACTCCCCACCAGGAACCTAGGATGATACAGATAACGCGGACCAAATAAATTCTTGTTGGTCAGTTGACTTCCGAGAAGTTGGAGAGAGAGTCCTTGATGATTAAAGTGGAAACAGACAGTTTCCATTAGACCCTGAGATTATTCTCTGTTAGCAAATGCACAATTCTTCAGCAGGGGAAAGCCAGTGCCTTCTCAGTATTAGAGAACTTGGCACACAGTTCTTATTCACAGTGTGATTAAAGCATTATGGGAACCCCCCCAGGAATGGGAGAAAGAATTCATTAAGGTCTCATCAATTTAAATTTGTTTTCAGGAAGCAAAAATCAATCTGTCATTCTTAAAACTCACTTGGGCTTGCACACTGAATGGTTCCATCCTGCAGAATCTGCCTGCCGCTGAACTGATTAGATCTAGTAATTGGGCAAGCTGGATTTGGTTCACACAACCCCAGCAGAGTATCTGAGGCCATGCCAGGCTTGGAGCAGGAGGGCTGTATTTCTCCAGACAAGAGGCATAGATGATGAAGGATAACCTTGAATGGATAAATCATTTTGGTTTTTAGGTTTTTATACATAGTTATTTATTTATTAGTGGCACATGGGCTTAGTTGCTTTGTGGCACATGGGATCTTAGTTCCCCAACCAGGGACTGAATCCACGTCCCTTGCATTGCAAGGCGGATTCTTAACCACTGGATCATCAGGGTTGCTGCTGCTGCTAAGTCGCTTCAGTCGTGTCCGACTCTGTGCGACCCCATAGACGGGCAGCCCACCAGGCTCCCCCGCCCCTGGGATTCTCCAGACAAGAACACTGGAGTGAGTTGCCATTTCCTTCTCCAGTGCATGAAAGTGAAAAGTGAAAGGGAAGTTGCTCGTCGTGTCTGTCTCTTAGCGACCCCATGGACTGCAGCCCACCAGACTCCGTCCATGGGATTTTCCAGGCAAGAGTACTGGAGTGGGGTGCCATTGCCTTCTCCAGGACCATCAGAGTAGTTTCTTTCATTTATTTTTAAAGATTATCATCTCTAGGGTTTTTGTTTTTATTTGGGGCGGGGGATGGGGGGCCTGAGCTGCGGCACTGAATATGGGATACAGTTCCCTGACCAGGGATGGAACCAGCGCCCTTGCAGCAAAAGCATGGAGTCTTAACCACTAGACCACCAGAGAAGTTGTGATCTCACTTAAAAAAATTTGTTTTCAATGTTAATTTTTTTTGAGTAATGAATAATTATCAAAGATTATAATTGTACTATATTGAGAAGTATAGAACAAA
The DNA here is from genome assembly GCF_003369695.1 of Bos indicus x Bos taurus. Lineage (NCBI taxonomy): Eukaryota > Metazoa > Chordata > Mammalia > Artiodactyla > Bovidae > Bos > Bos indicus x Bos taurus. The sequence continues at coordinate 73,424,243 of NC_040083.1, read as the reverse complement.
ATACGATGATTGGAGGACAAGTGCTCTACCATATTGTGTCAGCCTCTGCCACACAGCAAAATGAATTGGCCACAGGTATACATATGTCCCCTCCCTCCTGAACTGCCCCCTCCATCTCCCACTCCATTATTTATCTATTTTTATTTCTATTTTTGGCTGTGCTGGGTCTTTGTTGCTTCAAGGGCTTCCCCCCTGTTTCAGTGAGCCGGGGGCCACTCTCTACTTGCATTGCATGAGCTTCTCTTGTCGTGGAGCATGGGCTCTAGGGTGCTCAGCCTTCTGTAGTCATGTCAAGTTGGCTCAGCAGCCATGGCTCCTAGGCTCCAGAGCACAGTCTCAGTAGTTGAGGAGCAATATGCCCAGCTGCCCGAGGCATGTGAGATCTTATCCCCAGACCAGAGATTGAACCTGTGTCTTCCGGCATGGGCAGAGGAACTTCTCCACCACTGAGCCACCAGGGAAGCCTCCAATTCCATTTTTTTTTTAAATGAGGAAACTGATACCCAAGATTGCACAGCTAGTCAATGGCAGAAAGGACATACACTCAAGTCTTCCAACTTCCCACCTGTACTGTCCAATGCATTGCACAGATGCTGTCAGGGAGAGGTTGGAAAAGGGCCACCCACATTGTGGTAAGAGTCATCAACAGTGTCACAGGCCATTCAGGGTGAAGGACAGCTGTTCGTTTGTTGCTCAAAAATGCATTCAACCATTATGTGGTGATCTGTGTGGGCTAAAGGTGGGGAGAAAATAAACAGGCAATTCTAACAGTAGGATCATTGTAACATGAAGAGACTATGGTTCTGAGAGAGCAAATTGGAGCAAATACCTAATCTAGCTTGGGGACAGTTGGGTACACTTCCTGGAGGAGGTGTGATCCAAGTTAAGAACTAAAGGACAAGTGTGAGAGGATTGGCCAGGTGAGATGGTTTTAGAGGAATGTACAGGACACAGAGGCTAGAGAAAGCAGAGAAACTAAAAGTCACCAAGCTTGGGAATTGACTCTGTTCATACCCTAAATGACTTTGTAATCTAATTAAGAGTGTTGGACTTTAGCCTGAGGGCAATGCAAAGCCCTCAGGGAAATTACCTGATTGGACGTGCATCTTGGACTGATGGCTCTGGCTGCAGTGTGGAGAATGGATTGGCTAGGGGCAGGGCCAGAGGCCAGAAGACTAGGTGGGGAGGCTTTGCAGTCATCTGGGGAAGAGACACTGATGGGATGGGACAGGGTGGAAGAAGTGCACTGATTAGAGAGCAGTTAGTGAGTAATATGGTGCAACAGATAGAACTTGGTGATTGCTTGGATGGAGGAGAGAGAAATGGAGATTAAGGCCTGTTAACTGAAGGAGGAAATGCTAGAGGAGGGGCAGGCTTGTCAGAGTGAGACTGAAAGGGCGGGAGAGAGACATTCAGCTGCTGCTGCTAAGTCCCTTCAGTCATGTCCGACTCTGTGCGACCCCATAGACGGCAGCCCACCAGGCTCCCCCATCCCTGGGATTCTCCAGGCAAGAACACTGGAGTGGGTTGCCATTTCCTTCTCCAATGCATGAAAGTGAAAAGTGAAAGTGAAGTCGCTCAGTCATGTCCAACTCTTCGAGAACCCATGGACTGCAGCCTACCAGGCTCCTCTGTCCATGGGATTTTCCAGGCAAGAGTACTGGAGTGGGGTGCCATCGCCTGTAATAATACCAGGTAGTCTTTCTTTAGCACTTCTGTGAGCCACAGGCTGTACCTGTATTGTCTCATTTAATCGTCACAGTAATAACTCCTATTTTTTTAATTAAAAAAATTAAAATTATTTTCTTTTAATATATATTTATTATTTTGTCAGGGCATAGATACTTAAGTTGGTTGGTCCTAATTTAAAAGAAAAAAATTTTATTGACATATAGTTGATTTACAATGTTTTGTTAGTTTCAGGTACACAGTAAAAAATATATATATTATTTTTTTACACTTTGGTCTATTATAGGTTATTACAACATATTGAGTGCAGTTTCTTGTGCTGTACAGTAGGTCCTTGTGGCGTGTGGGATCTTATTTCTCTGACTAGGGATTGAACACAGGCCCCCTGCAGAGTCTTAACCATGAGACTATGAGGGAAGTCCCAATAACTCCCATTTCTGAGCCCTGGTACCATACACCAGGCACCATGCCAAGGGCTTTGCATGAACTGACTTACTCACAGTTACCTTAACAGTTGGGTTGTTATTATCCCCCCACTTTACCCCTGAGGAGACTGACTTACAGAGAGATTAAATAATATACCCAAATCCCACAGTTCAGCAGCAGCATAGTTAACACTAGAACTATGGCAGAGCCCTTGTTTTGATTCACTGACTAGACTGCCTCCATGTTAAAGATTCAGGACCTACGAGGTCCTAAGACAGTGTGTCTAAGATCGAAGTGCAGGTGAGAAATAGGAGCTGGAAATACAAACACTGATGTCTCAGCTTAGGGATGATATTTAAAGCCACAAAGGTGACTAAGCCATGCAGACTAAGAAAAAAAGAGGGCTGTGGGCAGAACTCTGAGGAAGCCCAAACAGCCACAGACTGGTGGACCAAGAGCCTGGCTGCAGCAGGGCTGGACGTGGAAAGCTGAGGGGAGACTTCTTACGTGTGAGTGGCCTCCGGTGTCCATGCTGGGAGGACCTTGAGGAAGATGAGGAGATGACCAGCAGCGTGGAGGCGACCTTGGCAAGAGGGGAGTCAGCGGTGCTGAGAGGGCTCCGGAAGTGAAGGGGAGTGAGGAGGGGAGGGCAGAGACCTCTGTCACTGGTTCTAGAACTCTCAGTATGAAGAGTGGCAGCTTGTTCACCTGAGGAGGATGTGGGCTGGAAGGGGTGGCTTTTTCTGGGAGAGGAGATTTGAGCCTGTGGGAAAGCTGGTGGGAAGGAGTTAAAGGGAAGCTGAAGACAGGGAAGAAAGATGCTTGAGAGGTGGGCAGGTCTGATCCAGGGTTCAAGTCCTTTTTAATTTTTTATAAAAAGTTTAAGATTTTTAAAAATGTGGACATTTTAAAAGTCTTTATTGAATTTGTTACAATATTGCTTTTGTTTTGGTTTCTGGGCTGACCGCCATATGGGATCTTAGCTCCCTGACCAGGGATCACCTGCTTTGGAAGGTGAAGTCTTCCACTGGATCACCAGGGAAAGTCAGGTCCTTTTTGAAAAGACATATTCCTCGAGTGTCTACTCCATGGAGAGTTGTGTGTGTGTTTAGTCACTCAGTCATGTCCGACTCTTTGTGACCCCATGGACTGTAGCCTGTCAGTCTCCTCTCTCCATGGGATTCACCAGGCCAGAATACTGGAGTGGGTTGCCATTTCCTCCTCCAGGGGATCTTCCCAACCCAGGGATTGAACCCAGGTCTCCGAGTTGCAGGTGGATTCTTTAATGTCTGAGCCACCAGGGAAGCCCCCATGGAGGGCTGGGTCTTGGATAACATACCTCTTCACTTCTTCCACTGTGACTGCGTGGGGAGGTTTCAGATGAATGGGGAGGTGGATGAAGGCACCATGCAAGGCGTGGGAAGGGAGGAACTGAGAATGACTGATCCCTAGTGTTGAAGGAGGTGTGAGGGACCCGGGTAAGGGTTGAAACAGCCTCTGTGGTGACTGGAAAGCAGAAGGAACGCTGGATGTGCCGAGGGGCCATGTCAGAACACCAGGTTGCTCCTGTTTGGTGGTAATCGTCAGCAGCACTCGGCTGCCTGAGTGATGGTCAGGTGGATGGTTGCTGCTGCTAAGTTGCTTCAGTCGTGTCCGACTCTGTGCAACACCATAGACGGCAGCCCACCAGGCTCCCCCGTCCTTGGGATTCTCCAGGCAAGAACACTGGAGTGAGTTGCCATTTCCTTCTCCAATGCATGAAAGTGAAAAGGGAAAGTGAAGCTGGTCAGTCGTGTCCGACTCTTAGCGACCCCAGGGACTGCAGCCTACCAGGCTCCTCCATCCATGGAATTTTCCAGGCAAGAGTAGTCGTGTCCGACTCTTTGCAACCCCATGGACTATAGCCCACCAGGCTCCTCCATCCATGGAATTTTCTAGGCAAGAGCACTGGAGTGGGTTGCCATTTCCTTCTCCAGGGGATCTTCCCAACCCAGGGATCGAACCCGGGTCTCCCGCATTGTGGGCAGACGCTTTACTGTCTGAACCACCAGGGAATCCTTTCCTTGAGCATGGACTGGACCTAATGTTTCTCTTCTAACAGATAGAAAAAAAGCAGAAGATACTAAATTACAAAAGGTGCTGTATCTTTCTTGTGTTTTGCCCTCTCTTGGCAAGCTTGCTTTGTGCAACTGAGTTGCCATGTCTTAAGGACACTCAAGAATCCTACTGAAAAACAAAAACAAGAAGAGGGACTTCCCTTGGAGGTCCGGTGGTTAACACTCGGAGCTTCCACTGCAGGGTTGTGGGTTCCATCCCTGGTTGGAGAACTAAGATCCCACATGCTGCTTGGCAGACTAAAATATTTTAAAAAAGGAAAAAGAATAAAGAATTCCCATGGAGAGGGCCATGTGGTTAGGAACAGAGGTCCCTGCCAACCACCCACATGAATGAGCCTGCCTGGTAAGGAAGTGATTTACCTAGGAGGTAGATGCCTCCACTTCTGCTGAGCACCTTGGCTGTAGCCTCCAGAGAGACTTTAAGCCAGGACCACCCCGCTAAGCTGCTCCTGGGTTCCTGACTCTTAGAAACTGGTACAGTAATAAATTTGTGTTGTTTTAAGCTACTCACTTTCAGGTAATTGGTTTTGCTGCCATAGATATAGTCACTCACAACTAGGAGGATAATAAGGATAATAGTATGCTTGCGTGTCAGACTTCAGAGATGGAACAGTTAGGGGTTCATGGCAATGGATATCTGAGGGGATGAGAAGGGGGGACACTGAGGCTGAGAATTCCAAGAAACTGAGGTGTTGGCCAGGTTATCTAATTAGGCACTGAAATTATCCAAATAAAGGCCGAACTCAATTTAAAGACAAGGACTATGGGACTAACCTGGTGTGTCTAGTGGTTAAGACGTCATGCTTCCACTGCAGGGAGCACAGGTTCGATCCCTGGTCGGGGAACTAAGGTCCCACATGCTGTGTGGTATGTTCCCCCCCAAAAAAAAACAAGAGAGAGAGAGACGGAGAGAAAGAAAAATTAATAAAAAATAACCATGTAGCACCGGATAGCTCTTGAACGAGCAAGGGATGAGGGAAGTTGTTGTCAGTGAGTGGGGGCAGATGGCATGAGCAGGAATCTTTACACAAAAGTGGGGGATTCATGATCTGAAAGCAACACAAGCTAGTGAGGAGAATTCTAGACTTTCTCTGGATTTCAGGTCCTCGTGGTGTGACAGTGTGAGCCCTGCACTTAGGAAAGATTCAGAGATAGCTAGGTGATATTGGGTTGGCCAAAAAGTTCATTTGAGTTTTCTGTAAGCTCTTATGGAAAGCCCTGATGAACTTTTTAGCCAACCCAATACCTAAAGCCAAGAAGAATTGGGGATCAACTCAAGCAAGAAGCTAAGGGCATAAATGTAGGAAAGTATGTTAACCATGGCGTGTGGATGCTGAGAGGTACAGTAAATGCTTTGGAAAGAAAGGGAGTAGAGGGGTGTGTGCTAGCATGAGTGTGTGCATGCATGCTGGAGGACCGGGGAGGAAGTGTGGTGAATTAAACCTGAAGCACACGGAGGAGGATTCAGGCAAGGTTAACTGCCTGGCTCATGAGTTTTCCAGGCTGTCCCTCCAGAGCTTGTCACAGCACTAATTCAATTTATCACTAGTTCATGCCTATCATATGCACGTAGCTGCAGTCTCACAAACACAGAGACTCTGTATGTTAAACATGGCATTTGGGTCACACTCATTGAAGACCCTAAGATTATTTTCTGAGTTAAAATTAAGCTTGAAGTTTCTTTATTTTTCACACATAAAATATTGTTCCTGCAAAAGTGCAATTGATTCCTCATGTTGTTGGAAAGAATATAGCTAGAAAACAGATCTCTAAAGACAATGCTCCAATTTTGTACAGATAGATAATAAACATTTGTGGCTGTGTGGTTGGGTTTTTTTTTGGTTGGAGAGGTTATTGTATTTCTTTTTGTAAAAGTTTTTTAAAAATGCACTTTCTATTCCTGAAGATTTCCTATAGAAAATAATTCAGTGGGACTTATTTAGGTTTTGTAAAACAAGTGAAAGCTGCCTAAATATATGCTGATGTAACAGGAAAGTTCTTCTAAGTTGGAATTATAAAGATGGTAATTTAAAATCCTACAAAGAATGGTTATATCCTTACAATATATGAAAATGGATATTATTTTAAGGGTAGGAAAATACATAAACTTACAGAAGTTTCTCTAGGCCCCAGATGACAGTTCTGAAAATGAATAAAAGAAGATAGGAGATAAGGAAGGGAGGTTACTTGGTGTTCACTTAACATGTGAAAACAGCTAGAACTAAAGAATCCATTGAGCGTTTTCTGAAACCAGAACAATGTAGCATTCTAGATGCTATGACATCATTTTTTAAAAATAGCTGCTTTCACCAACAGATAGCAGTTTATAATGAAAACGTTTTTTCATTTCTTTGGGGAAGAGGGAGGGGAAATCTGGGAGAAAGGGTGACTAGTGATGAAGTGAGATAAATGTCCTAATTGTCCCCAGTCTCCACGTAAATAGAAATGTAACTGGCACCAAGCTCAAGGTCACGTGCACATTCTCTCATGAAAATATTAAGCAAAGAGACCGTTCGATTGTTTGCTGTTAGGACTGGTAAGTCATTAACATGGTGAATTTTATTATCAGCCTGCTTCTAACAGATTAGAAGCAGTGAACGAAAAAGAAGACAAAAATCTCCCTGAATGCTTCCATGATGACTTTGATAAAAGGTGGTAAAGATGTGTCTCCAGAGGCATCCTGGGGCCAGGGCTGCGATGCTGAGCATGTGCAGATGGGTGGTACTCACCCAGGACTGGCCTGAACCTGGTAGGTTGACCGTGGCTCCGCTTCCAGAGTCCCTCTGCACCCCACACAGTCTTCTGTCCCTCGGGATATAAAACTTCATTGCTTTCAGTCACAGAGAAATCTTGTTGCCCATGGTGTGCTGGGAAAGTTGGCTCTTGAGAAAGTTTCAGCAGCATAAATGGAAGATTTTCAAGTTTCCCAAAGGGAAATGAGTTGGGAAGAGTTGTGTACAATGGCCTCTTGGGAGCCAGACTGTGGACAGGCTCCAGGACACGCCACCTGCTGCGCCCACTCCACCCCCAGATACCCCTTCCTGCCAGATGCAGCTCTGAGTCCATGATCAGGGTCTTATTTATAAGACTAGAACTCCCTTCAAAATATAAGTCTCTCTGAAAAAGCTGGGAGTATGTTCTCCTCTTCTTCCTCCCATTCTTCCTTCTCCTTCTTCCCCTCTTCTTCTTTCCCCTTCTATTCCTCTTTCTTTCTTCTCTTTCAGAAACTTTCCACAACAACCCTCCTGCACATTGTACCAGATCCTAGGATACAAAGACTAACCAGGATTCACCAGTGACAGTAGGAACCTGTGGTTTAGCTGATGGAGAGTGATGGAAGAAAGCTTTCAGCCTTTACCTCTTCAGTGATAGAAGGTGGCACAGGGCACAGTTGGACGCAGAGGAGAGTGGTTGATTCTATGCAATACAGGAGTGAATATATAAGGAAAGGCCCAGGAAGATGCTGGCATTGGACTGCAATCATCAGAATTGTCCACGTTTGAATCTGTGTTTAAGATTGAATTCAGGTCAAGTAAAGGCCAAACAGGTTTCCCCGGTGGCGCAAGCGGTAAAGAATCTGCCTGCAATGCAGGAGACACAGGTTTGATCCCTGGTCTGGAGAGATTTCACCAGCCAAGGAGCAACTAAGCCCGTGCACAGCAACTATTGAGCCTGTGCTCTAGAGCCCACGTGCTACAGTGACTGAAACCCACACATCAGGAGCCTGTGCTCTGCAACAAGAGAAGCCACCATAATGAGAAGCCTGAGCACCACAACTGGAGAGTAGACCCTGCTCACCACAGCTAGAAAAAAGCCCTTGCAGCAACGAAGACCAGCACAGCCAAAAATAAATACATATAAAGAAAGCAGATGTTTAAAAAATAAATAAATAAAATCTGTAAAATGAAAACGCAGGTACTGTGTTTAGTAGAAGAAACTCCTGAATCAGTGGACTTGTGCAGTTCAGACCTGTGTTGTTCAATGCTCTCTGGACTGCCTCAACTAATGTCACAGTATAGGACATAACTGAACATCTTTGGGGAGTTCAGTCAGGGAAAGTGAGTAGCCTAAACCATCACCTGTGCCCTCCACAAGCCAGGGGCTTGGATATCAGTCGTGTATCGGCAGAGTGGTCACATGTTCTGTGTGCGGCCTGTGTCAGGCAGGCCATGCCAGCTTGGTGAGAGATCATTGGCTATATGTGTAATTGTAAATGCACCATGAAGAAATTTTCTGTAACCAATTCCAGTCATAATTGGATTAGATACTTATTTAGTGCATATTTCAATAAAGTCACAATGTTAACTTCCTGTTCAAAGGGACAAAATTGCTTTGTAGCCATCAAATGACACTACATTAAACTGGCAGTGAAGGTGGCCCACTGGCAACTTTTGAGTGTGAAGCCATGGAGTCAGATTCTCTTGAAACAAAGCTTGGAAATTATTAATGCCATTTCATGCAACCTATTACACAAATAGATGTTCTCTGCCTCACCAAAGACAAAATACAGAATATTTGAAATACAGAGCAGGACCTGAGGCTACGGGGCCTTAATATTAACAAGTGTGAGTTAATCTTGTAAAACACGATCTAGCATATTAAAATGATGGTGTTAATTTAAGTACTAAAACCTAGACAGCATATTAAAAAGCAGAGACATCACTTTGCAGACCAAGGTCTGTACAGTCAAAACTATGGTTTTTCCAGTAGGCATGTATGGATGTGAGAGTTTGACCCCAAAGAAGGCTGAGCGCCAAAGACTTGATGCATTTGAATTATGGTGCTGGAGAAGACTCTCGAGAGTCCCTTGGACAACAAGGAGATCAAACCAGTCAATCCTAAAGGAAATTAGTCCTGAATATTCATTGCAAGGACTTGCTCTAACTGAAGCTCCAATACTTTGGCAACCTGATTCGAAGAGCTGACTCATTAGAAAAGACCCTGATTCTGAGAAAGATGGAAGGCAGGAGGAAAATGGGAACAGAGGATGAGATGGTTGGATGGCATTACCTACTCAATGGGCATGAACTTGGGCAAACTCTGGGAGATGGTGAAGGACAGGGAAGACTGTTGTGTTGCAGTCCATGGGGTTGCAGAGTCAGACATGACTGAGCCACTGAATACATTGGTTTTGTATTTTGGTTTGGACTCAATGTATACATTTGCCTTGGCTATATAATAGTATGAGGCATAAAACATTTATTTCCCTTAGTTTAATATTGCAAATTCCAACTTCTATCTCACCCTTTATATAAAGGTTTTTTTTTTTTTTAATTTGAAGTCAGCCGTTTTTTAAGTCTTTATTGAATTTGTTACAACTTTGCTTTTGTTTTATGCTTTGGTTTTTTTGGCCTTGAGGCAATGTTGGATCTTAGCTTCTCAACCAGGAGTTGAACCCACATATCCTTCACTGGAAGGCAAAATCTTAACCAATGGATCACCAGGGAAATCCCATATTTCTGGTTTTTACAGTTTTTCTGATTCCTGAAAACTGAGGTTTTAACACTCAGTTAAGATGACTTGTGGGCATCCAGGTTCACTTCTTTGTGAATGTTTTCTCCTTCCCTAGTGCTTATCTGCTATCTCCAGAGGCAGTGGCTTTCAGTTTCCCGTAGTGATTGTTTAGATAAAGCACTTAGAAATGCCTCTAGGCTGCAAGCAGCAGAGAACCCAACTCCCAGGTACCAGGAAGTGTGGGAAGGCAAGTGTTTTTAGTTGAGGGTGATGTTAAAAAAGTGAAAATGAAAGTGATAGTCACTCAGTCCTGTCCAGCTGTTTGTGACCCCATGGACTGTAGCCCGCCAGGCTCCTCTGTCCATGGGATTTTCCAGGCAAGAATATAGGAGTGGGTTGCCATTCCCTTCTCCAGGGGATCTTCCTGACCCAGGGATCAAACCTGAGTTTCCTGCATTGTAGGCAGATTCTTTACTGTTTGAGACACCAGTGAAGCTCCAGGGGAATGTGGACATAGAGGAAAGCCCACATGAGGACATAGTGGGAAGGCAGCTTTCCGGAAGCCAAGGAGAGCCAACCCTGCCAGCACCTTGATCATGAACTTCCAGCCTCCAGAACTGTGAGAACATAGCTCTCTGCTGTTTAGCCCACTGAGTCTATGGTATTTTGTTACAGCAGCCAAAGTAGACTAACCCTGAGCCCTGGGCCCCTGAGTAAGTAGGGGCTGGTTAGACCACTGGGTTGCTGGAGGGCATTGTAAACAGAGGGAAAAAATAAATAAATAGAGGAAAGAGCACCTGGTTGAATCCTCATAGCAACAGATAAAACTTTCATAATCTAATCTACAATAATGATTAGAAGTGCGGGCCCTGGAGTCAAAACGGTGGGACTCAATCTTGGGAAAGTTACTTGACTCGGTTTTCTTTTTTAAAAATATAGTTTTATTTATTTATTTATGGCTGTGCTGGGTCTTCGTTGCTGCAAGCAGGCTTTTCTCTAGTCGCAGCGAGCAGGGCAGTTACTCTGTAGTTGCAGTGCTCAGGCTTCTCATTTCAATGGCTTTTCTCGTGGTAGGGCGGTTACTCTCTGGTTGCAGTGCTCAGGCTTCTCATCTCAGTGGCTTTTCTCGTGGCACACAGGCTCTAGGGCCTGCGGGCTCAGCAGTTGTGGCTTGCTGGCTCCAGAGCTCAGGCTCAGTAGCCGTAGCACACTGGCTTAGCTGTCCCATGGCATGTGGGATCTTCCTGGACCAGGGATTGAACCCGTGTCTCCTGCATTAGCAGGTGGATTCTTTACCACTGAGCCCCCAGAAAGCCCACGTGACTGTTTTCAAATCTATCAAGTGCAGTTAATAGTAGATTCCATGGTAGGGTTGTTGGAGGGAGGGTTCAAGTGCTTCACTGTAAAGTATGTGACTGGCACATAGTGCTGGAATTGCTAAAAATAAAAATGTTAGAAGTTGCTTCTTATCTGAGAATAACTCATAGCCTCAAAGTTTTGTTGGAATGTTACCTACAGTGGCAAGTCTTCTCTGGTTCCACTCCAACCTGCGTAAAATCATTTTTTTCCCCCTTATTGGGAAGTAAGACCATCTGTTTCTCAAATCTGTATTTTCCGTGTCGTGTTACTGAGGGTTTGGATTCTGTCCTAACATCTTCTGCTATAGGCCATGGAAACCTATCATTTGAAAAACAGAAGTAAAATTAGGCTTTTGGGGAGTGAGGACTGGCTGTTGTTATTCAGTCGCTCAGTCGTGTCTGACTCTTTATGATCTGATGGACTGCAACATGCCAGGCTTCCCTGACTGTCACTATCTCCCAGAGTTTCCTCGAACTCATGTCCATTGAGTTGGTGATGCCATCCAACCGTCTCATGCATAGAAACCATGATAGTTTGCGGGAGCTGGACAAGAAAAGGGGACTCTAGCTCTGAGCAGGAGTTGGATCCCCTCTTCCTGAGCTCTCATGGTCTAGGAAGTGCCAGGGACCTGGAAAGGAGCCACTCTGGGGATACCACTAACTTTCAAGAGCAGGAGGGCACTTGGAGAAGGTACCGCCCTGTGACACCAGGAGATTCAGAAGCTGATAGATGAACAGAAATCCAACAGGAAGGTGGTGCTGATGGGTGGTGATCCAGGCTGGAGTGCTTTCACGTCTCCAAATCAGGGACTCCAGGGACTGGATAGCACGCTATACATTCACCATACCACTGTACGTATTAAATCACTTCAGAGGTGTCTGACTCTGAGATCCCATGCACTTTAGCCTGCCAGGCCCATCTGACCATGGGATTCTCCAGGCAAAAATACTGGAGTGGGTTGCCATTTCCTTCTCCAGGGCATCTTCCTGACCCAGGGATTGGGATGCCACCCACAGTCATTCTCATTCAGGCATTCAAAGATACATTAGGAAGGAGGATGTTATTCATCAGAATTTTTTTTTACATCTGTCTTTTACATCTATGCTCAGCAAGGTAATGAATAAATCATGGGCTTTCATTCATTCTTTCAACATGAATTTGTGGAGCAGGATCCCAAGTATTCACTGTCTAAGGGTCAGCAGGTCCATCTCTGTGCATTTCAGTTTACACATGTATCAACAGAGGACAATAATACCTATTACCAGGTTGACATAAAGTTAAAAGAGGGTGAGGACATGAAAACTTGGCACAAACTAATGTCACTTAACATGCTCCCCCACCCCCCAATCAGCGCTGTGACAGTTGATTATTTTACTTCTCTGTTGCATTGCTGGGGAGGCAATGGGGGAGCTTCTCAAATGTTGATACCACAACTTGGTTCATTCAGTTACTGTGAAACAGGAAGAGGAAGACTTCCCTGGGTGGGGTCTTTTCCAGGCCTGGCACATTATCAGTTGCTCTGGTCTCTGGAATGAATGTGACATTTTAATAATGCAGGAAAGGTTAGATACATCCTAGAACTTTTTTAGTTCTGGCCATGGTCTCTTGCTGTACATTGAGAAAAGAAAGTTCCCAGCAAAATAGGATTATGTTGTTTTGACATAAATTATCTTATCAGTTAGGATTAGGTTCACTTGCATAAAGTAGAAAGACTCCTCACCCCCCTCCTCTAATTTAGTCTTCAATAAGATAACATTTCTTTTTCATGTAAAAGAATAGAGTTAGGCATTCTAGGACTTCTGGGACAGCTTCACAAAACCATCAGAGACCCATGCCCCTTCCATCTCTACCTGTAGGGTGGCCTCTTGCTCTACAGTGGCTGCTAATGCTCCAGTCATCACATCCATATTTCAGGCAGCAAGATGGAAGAATAGGGAGAAGATAAGAACATCCTCTCCCTTTTAAAAAGTCCCACATTTCTTCAGTGGGAAATTAGACACACAGCCACACCTCTGTAAGACAATCTGGAAAATGAAGCCTCTAGGGTGGGCAGTATGTACTCAGCTAAAAACTAGAATTCTAACACAAAGGTGGAAAGGGAGGTGTGAGGTTTAAGGGGGGCAAATTGCCATTGCTCTCATCTCTTTCATTCTGGAGAAGACACATAGCTGTTTTTCCCTTCTGTGTTTCTCCCACCCTACACAGAAACTGTCATTAATAACTGATGGAAACAGAAGTGATGATGCTACTGTGCTTCATCCTGGGCCAAAAGGAAAGAAGAAATGGGATCATTCTTCCACCTACACGCTCATGCTCTTCTCACATGTTTCATTTTCTTTCTTTCTTCCACCATCTATATGCACAGAACTCATGTTAAAACTGCTCTTTGGGCATAAGGCTAAGTGAAATAAAGTCAGACAGAGGAAGACAAGTACTGTTTGATATCACTTATATGTGGAATCTAACAAATACAACAAACTAGTGAATAAAACAAACAAGAAGCAGACTCATAGATATGGAGAACAAATTAGTGGTTGTCAGTGGGGAGAGGGTAGGAGGAGGCACAACCTTGGGGCAGGGGCCAAAAAAAAAAGGGTTACTATGGGATTAGATGATATCACGTGTGTGCAACTACTGAGAATTGTAAAGCACTATAAACTTTAAAGAATTTTTCATTCAATTAAAATAAATAAAAAACAAATAAAAATCACCCTCTGAGGGGACCTCCCTGGTGGTCTAGTGCCTAAGACTCTGAGCGCCCAATGCAGATGGTTTGGGTTTGATCCCTGGTCAGGGAACTAGATCTTACATACTATACAGAGTGGCCAAAAAGATCTTTAAAAAAAAAAGGGATGGGGTGGGGGTGGTGCATAAAGAAAAAATATCAAGATTTTAAATAAAGACAAGATATCCGTGTTAGTGATTTTTTTCTTTGGTTTGGGTCTGGCACTGCTATCCTCTCATTATACCCCTGGGGAAGGGCCACATTGCAGACTGTAACTCAAAAGAGCACAGCATTTATTCTGGTAAATGGTAGAGAGGGAACTTGAGCCCAGAACCCCAACTCTCTGTGCTTCTTTTCATAAGACTTCAGGCAACAGCTTGGTTTTGTGGAACCAGTGTCTAACTGAGGAGCAGGATACTCTACCTTCTTCAAAGGCAGCTGGGACCCTAAGCCTCTGAACTAACTCCTTTTCAGAAGGGCCAGGCAGCAAGGAGATCAAACCAGTCAATCCCAAAGGAAATCAACCCTGAATATTCATTGGAACGGGACTGATGCTGAAGCGCCAATACTTTGGCCACCTGATGCAAAGCGCTGACTCATCAGAAAAGACCCTGACGCTGGGAAAGATTGAAGGCAGGAGGAGGGGGTGACAAAGTATGAGATGGGTGGATGGCATCACCAATTTAATGGAGATGAGTTTGAACAAACTCCCGATGATAGTGAAGGACAGGGAAGCCTGGCGTGCTGCAGTCTATGGGGTCTCAAAGAGTGGGACATGACTGAGAGACTGAACAACTGGAGATAACTCATGGAGTGACCCTGAGGGCACAAGTCACCACTAAGCCTCAAATCATCTGGTTGGGGGGATGGGGTCAGGTGGCATGAGCCAAAAAGAGACTTCAGCTTGAATGACAAACATGCTGAGGAAGAATTAGCCTGACCTGGAGTCCTTAAGGTTCAATGGACAGGAGTCCGAGCAAGCTCCGGGAGATGGTGAAGGACAGGGAGGCTTGGCGTGCTTCAGTCCGTGGAGCAGCTGAATTGAGTTCTTAAAGGCGCAGAACCTTTCCTTTAAATCTCTCAGCAGCAGAGCGGTTTGCGCAGGACTAAAGGCTGAAATCAGTTAAAGTAAAAACAAACCAAAGAATCCATTCAGAGAGCTAGGGCTTTGTACGAACTCGGTGGAGGCTTTTCCACGCTGTATTTTTTTTTTTTTTTTTGCAAACGGGCCTCTAGGTTTGCAGGCTGACTGAAGGAGGAGAGGCCGGTGGATGGGCGGCTGGAAAGCGTACGAGATGGTTGCAGAGATCCGTTTTCTCCTGGAGCGCGGACGAGGGTAGATCTGGTCTCGGCTGGAGCAAGGCGCCGGGGTGGCCACGCCTGCATCCCGCCTCAAGGATGCAAGCGCACTGCCACCTACAGAGCTAGGGAGGGAACTCAGCCTCCCGCCCTGCCCTTTCTTATGGCCGGGGTGCCCAGCGTCGGGTGGAGTTCGGATTCCTGCAGAGGACTCCCCGTTCATTACCATAACAAAGGCTTCGTCTTCCCTTGGGAAGTGAAAGTGAAAGTGAAGTCGCTCAGTTGTGTCCGACTCTTTGTGACCCCGTGGACTGTAGCCTACCAGGCTCCTCCGTCCATGGGATTCTCCAGGCAAGAATACTGGAGTGGGTTGCCATTTCCTCCTCCAGGGGATCTTCCCAACCCAGGGATCGAACCTGGGCCTCCTGCATTGGAGGCAGACGCTTTAACCTCTGAGCCACCAAGGAACCCTTTGGGCAGTTAGCTCAGTTCAGTTCAGTCGCTCATTCGTGTCCGACTCTTTGCGACCTCATGAATCGCAGCACACCAGGCCTCCCTGTCCATCACCAACTCCCAGAGTTCACTCAGACTCACGTCCATCAAGTCAGTGATGCCATCCAGCCATCTCATCCTCTGTCATCCCCTTCTCCTCCTGCCCCCAATCCCTCCCAGCATCAGAGTCTTTTCCAATGAGTCAACTCTTCGCATGAGGTGGCCAAAGTACTGGACTTTCAGCTTTAGCATCATTCCTTCCAAAGAAATCTCAGGGCTGATCTCCTTCAGAATGGACTGGTTGGATCTCCTTGCAGTCCAAGGGACTCTCAAGAGTCTTCTCCAACACCACAGTTCAAAAGCATCAATTCTTCAGTGCTCAGCTTTCATCACAGTCCAACTCTCACATCCATACATGACCACTGGAAAAACCATAGCCTTGACAAGCTAAAAGCCAGGTCTCACTTTGGCAATCTTACCGAGCTAACCTTATCTCCCATCTCAGCAGAGGCACTGCACTTTGCTGTTGTTGTTTTAATTTATTATTATTATTAATTTATTTTTTAAAATTTTATTGGAGTAGAGTTGCTTTACAATGTTGTGTTAGTTTCAGGTGTGCAGCTAAGTGAATCAGTTATATATTTACATGCATACATGCTATATCGCTTCAGTTGTTTCCGACTCTTTGTAACCCCATGAACTGTAGCCCGCCAGGCCCCTCTGTCCATGAGATTCTCAAGGCAAGAATATTGGAATGGGTTGACATGCCCTCTTCCAGGGGATCTTCCCAATCTGGGATCGAAGCACTGGCAAACGGGTTCTTTACCACTAGCACCACCTGGGAAGCCCATACATTTACATATATCCACTCTTTTTTATATTCTTTTCCCACATAGGTCACTATAGGGTATTGGGTAGAGAATTTTCTGTGCTATATAGTAGGCCCTTATTAATTTTTATTTCATATACAGTACTCTTGCCTGGAAAATCCCATGGACGGAGGAGGCTGGTAGGCTGCAGTCCATGGGGTCACTAAGAGTCGGACACGACCGAGCGACTTCACTTTCACTTCTCACTTTCCTGCATTCGAGAAGGAAATGGCAACCCACTCCAGTGTTCTTGCCTGGAGAATCCCAGGGACGGGGGAGCCTGGTGGGCTGCCATCTATGGGGTCGCACAGAGTCGGACACGACTGAAGCGACTTAGCAGCAGCAGCAGCAGTGTATATATGACATGCTTCCTAGGTGGCGCAGTGGTAAAGTATCAGCCTGCCACTGCAGGTGACTTGTAGGAGACTCCGGTTCGATCCCTGGGTTGGGAAGTTCCCCTAAAGTAGCAAATGGCAACCCACTCTAGTATTCTTGCCTGGAAAATCCCATGACAGAGGAGCCTGGCAGAGCTGCAGTTCATGGCGTCGAAAAGAGTAGGACATGTCTGAGAGACTGAGCACACAATGTGTGTATGTCAATCCCAATCTTCCTCCTCCTCACCCCCCTGACACCTTGGTAACCATAAGCTTGTTTGTTATATCTGTAACTCTATTTCTGTTTAGTGTATAAGTTCATTTGTATCCTGTTTTTAGATTCCACATATAACTCAGTTCTGGCATCACTTCCTCAGGGCATCCTGGTCTTGCTTTTGTTGCTCTCGTGTCTGATTGTAAGGTTTTTGGTTTGGTCATTTAAAAAATGATTTTTAATTGTGCCAAAATATACATAACATACAATTGACTGTCTGAACCAGTTTCAAGTGCAGGATTCAGTAGTGTTAGTACATTCACGTGGTTGTGCAACCGTCACCTCCATCCAGCTCCAGAATTCTTTTCATCTCAAATCTTTCATTCACAAAGCAGATCTCCACTTCATCTCCCCTCAGCTCTTGGCAACTACCATTCTACATTGTCTTTGTGAGTTTGACAACTGTTGTTCTGTCGCTCAGTCGTGTCTGACTCTTTGTGACCCCATGGACTGAAGCACGACAGACTTCCCTGTCCATCACCAACTCCCAGAGCTTGCTCAAACTCATGTCCATTGAGTCAGTGATGCCATCCAACCATCTCATCCTCTGTCATCCCCTTCTCCTCCTGCCCTCAATCTTTCCCAGCATCGGGGTCTTTTCCAATAAGTCAGGTCTTTGTATCAGATAGACAAAGTATTGGAGTTTCAGCTTCACCATCAGTCCTTCCAATGAATATTCAGGGCTGATTTCCTTTAGGATGGACTGGTTGGATCTCCTTGCAGTCCAAGGGACTCTCAAGAGTCTTCTCCAACACCTCAGTTCAAAAGCATCAATTCTTCAATGCTCAGCTTTCTTTATGGTCCAACCAGCTCATTTCACTTAGTACAATGTCCTCAGGATTCATCCATGTTGTTGCATGTGTCAGAATTTCCTTCCGTTTTGAGGTTGGATAACGATATTGCATTGTATAGACAGACCACATTTTGTTTATGCATTCGTCTGTTGACAGACACCTGGATCGTTTCCACCTTTGGGTCACTGTGAGTAATGCTGCTGTGAACATGGGTGTACCAATATGTTTTTGAGCCCCGCTTTCAGTTCTTCTGACAAAGCACCCAGAGGTGCAATTGCTGGGTCATCTGATAATTCGCTTATTAATATTTTGAGGAACTGCCATACTGTTTTTCACAGTGGCTCTCTGGCGTAATTTTACATTGATTTGTGTAAGTATTTGGTTGTCTGTCTTTTCATCCTCAGAGCAGGAATCCTGTATATTTTGCCACCTTGCCTCCTGCATCTCAGTATCTAGAACGACAGTGCCTGGGACCGAGTAACTCCTAAGATATCTGATGAATTAATGAATAAGTCAGCCTAATAGGAACGAGACAGAGAGGCTTGGTCTCTGCACTTAATGCGTTTACAAATTAGTTGGTGAGAGGTGACACACACAAGGCAGGGAGCAAATAAAGGAAGGACATAATTATGTACTAAACTGTAGTTCTGCTTTTCAGCATAGGAGGACTTGAGGGAAGGAGAGATTTTCATGGTAGGGGACAGTCAAGGGAAGATGGGTAGGTTTGGACTAGAAGGGAGGAAAGCAATTAGAACAAGAAAATTGTATTTTCCCCCTGGCTTTATTGAGGTACAATTGATAAAAATTGTATATATTTAAGGCATATAATTGGATTTTTTTTTTCCTGCATTGTGCAGCTTGTGGGACTTTAGTTTCCCAACCAGGGATGGAATCCAGGCTCTTGGCAGTGAGGGCATGGAGTCCTAACCACTGGGTTGCTGGGTAATTCCCTGGATGTTTTGAAATACCTATACATTGTAAAATAATTGCCACACTTAAGTTAATTAACATATCCATCACTTCACATAGTTATTTACGTGTGAGTGATGAGAAAACTTCCTGTCTACCCTCTAGTTCATGCAGTATTTTTCTTAATTTTGTTTAATTAACATACGTCCCCCAGGATCCATGTTGTCACAAATGGTAGGATTTCCATCTTTTTAAAGGCAGAACAATATTCTATTGTGTGTATGTGCTGCATGCTCAGTTGTGTCGGACTCTTTGCAACCCTATGGACTGTAGCCAACCAGGCTTCTCTGCCCATGGGATTTCCCAGGCAAGAATACTGGAGTGGGTTGCCATTTCCTTCTCCAGGGGATCTTCCTGACCCAGGATCGGACTTGCATCTCCTGCATTGGCAGGCTGATCCTTTACCACTGAGCCATCAGGGAAGCTTTTTATGTCTAGACCACATTTTCTTTGTCCATTCACCCAGTGATGAACACTCAGGTTGTTTGTATGCCTCGGCTATTGTAAACAATATTGCCATGAACATGAGAGTTCAGATATCTCTTTGAGATAGTGACATAGTTTCTTTTGAATATATCCCCAGAAGTGAGATTGTTGAATCAGAAAGTAGTTCTATGTTTAATTTTGGGAGGAACCTCCATATTGTTTTCTGTATGGCTGCACTATTTTACATTCCCACCAAGGGAAGGACACAGTCTTTTTACTTTATTTTTTTAATAGTTATTTACTTGACTGCCTTGGGTCTTAGTTGTGGCACCTGGCATCTTCTGTTGTGAACTGCCCGGACTCCAGCTGTGGTTTCCCCACAGCATGCAGAATCTTAGTTCCCCAACCTAGGATTGAACCCACATCCTCTGCATTGCAAGGCAGATTCTTAACCACTGGACCACCAGGGAAGTCCTGGGGAGGGAACAGTCTTCATTTGTGATTCTTTGGGGGCCCATGTTGGAAGGCTTGGCAGAGGGTTAGATAAGGAACCTGAGGACGTCTGTCCAGGGACAGGAGTAGGCAGTGTGGCCCGGCAGTGGACATAGGAAGTCCCAAGAAAGCTGTTTCAAGCTGCCCTGGGGGATTCAGGAAGCAGACTCCACTTGAAAATTAAGCAGGTGGGCAGTACAGGGGGATCTAGCACGTCTCCCTCCAGGACGCTCAGCAAGAGTCCACGCCCTGGCTGGAGATCTGGAGCAGCAAAGCGTTGCTTGATCTAATAGGTCTGGGTGCTTAGGTAGGAACCAGGGGTGGAAGTGGGGAGCACAGCATCATGAGAATTCAGATGCAGGATGAAAACCATCACCACAAGGTATGATTTGGATCTTCCTTAGCCGGGGCTTTATATTCTGGCCTGGCGAATTCCATGCACTGTGTAGTCCACAGGGTGTGCAAAGAGTCAAACATAACTGATGGATTTTCACTTTCACTTTTCCTTAGCCCTGAAACACTACCAACCCACACAATAGGAGGTATTCTTTGTGCTGCTGCAGCCACAAAAGTCTTCTTTGCCCCTTTTGGCTCTGTCAGGATGGGCTCTGGAGCTGTAGTGGCACGGGAGTTGGGGACTGGGGCAGCATGGAAACAGACGTAAACGAGGTGTGTGGGGAGGGAAGGCAGGAGAGGAAACTGACAGGCTGAGAGGCGGGATCAGATGTCATGGGGCCAAAGCTTGATATAGGCTGCTATCTGGGCAAGTTTGCGGGGGATGCTGGCAGGCAAGTGGAGGCTTCTATTTCACTTTCCTCCTCCTCAAATGAGGAGGAAAAACAAACCATTGCTTTACTATTTGAGCAGTACTTTTGACTTTTATTTTATTTTTTTTTTAAAGTTATTTATTTATTTTATTTTTGGCTGCACTGAGTCTTTGTTGCTGCACGCAGGCTTTCTCTAGTTGCAGTGAGCGGGGGCAACTCTTTCTTGTGTTGTGTGGGCTTCTCATTGTGGTGGCTTCTCTGGTTGCAGAGCACAGGCTCTCTAGGGTGCGTGGGCTCAGTAGTTGTGGCCGGTGGGCTTAGTTGCCCTGTGACATATGGGATCTTCCCGGACCAGGGATCGAATCCATGTCCCCTGCCTTGGCAGGCAGACTCTCAACCACTGGCCCACCATGGAAGTCCTGGACTTCTAAATTAAAAATTTAAAAAACAAGCACAGACAAATACAATAGATACTCCAGTATATTTGCAACAGAATTAGTAAAGGTGCTATAAACTTTGTGCAGCGAGACTGTAACTTATGAGAGATTACCATGCCAATTGTGCGTCATGATTGATGTTTAGATCAACTGAACCACAAACAGATTCAACCAATGAAAAAGTCCAAGTTGGTCAAACACACCATAGTCACTAAACTATAGTTGCTGCAGATGACAGGCTGTCAATGGTGGAACAATAGGGAAAAAAAAAAGAATTATCCATGGCTAGTAATTTCTAATAAATTAATAACATCACAAAAGTTCTCAAAATGTCTGTGAATAAGGAGGATAAAAATGCAGAAAATAGGAATCAAGTTACGTCAAGGGACCTAAGTAGATTATCTTGGAGAAACAAAACTTGGGACCTCCAACCGAGACTTCCTCCCTGTGGTCTATGGACAGTCGAAACCCCTGAGCTCTCTGATAGTTAACAACTCTTTCCAAATTCCCAGTGGTACTCTTGATGTTTCAGATGTTTGTGCACTATGTGCTGTGGTCAGTTGCTTCAGTCAGGTCCGACTCTGTGACCCCATGGATGGTAGCCCACCAGGCTCCTCTGTCCATGGAATTTTCTAGACAAGAATACTGGAGTGGCTTGCCATGCCCTCCTCCAGGGGATCTTTCCAACCCAGGGATTGAACCTTCGTCTCCTGGGTCTCCTGCACTGCAGGC
This sequence comes from Bos indicus x Bos taurus, assembly GCF_003369695.1. Taxonomy (NCBI): domain Eukaryota; kingdom Metazoa; phylum Chordata; class Mammalia; order Artiodactyla; family Bovidae; genus Bos; species Bos indicus x Bos taurus. Next base: position 73,402,548 of record NC_040083.1, on the reverse strand, counting down.
AGATTCTTCACCACTGAGCCACCAGGAAAGCCCTTTCAGATGTCTAACCACCCCAGTTTGCCACAGACTGAAACTAACTTCCTTGGAAAATACTGCTCTGAGCTGCACCAGTGATGCACCTCCTCTGACCTAATTTCCCAGGGAGGATGCAGGATCTTCTTCTTTTTAAAAGTTTTCATTTACTTGGCTGTGCTGGCATGCAGGGTCTAGCACCCTGACCAGGGATGGACCCTCCCTGCATTGGGAGGGCCTTAACCACTGAATCACTGGGAAAGTCTCTACATTTTTCTCTTCCCCTTTGTACAAGAACCTTAATACTTACGCGTGGTGATGTGACCTCTGACCTCTAAGTCCCTTTTCAGTTTCTTCTAAGGGACACTTTAGAGAAGAGACATCCCAGCATCCTAAAGTGGGAATGAATGTCACACTAACTCCTGTTGCTAGGTTAGAATTATTTTAAGGGAAAGAGGCCTCTTTTATTGTTTTCTCCCTCAGGCTCCTTTCCAAAGCATTGTTTGTAGCTATTGTGTCTTTAAAAAAAAAAAAGGGAAATGACTGACTTTAAGTCTGACCCTTGTAAGAGTCAGACTTTGTCCTGGGAACTGGGGTTACAAGAGAGAACAAGCCCAGGCAAGAAATTTATAATCTCACAGGTTCCAAAGACGAGTAAATGTTCAGCCTAACACAGATTCCAACAAAGCATTTTTTTTTCCCTTAAAAAGCTTCCAGGGGCCCTCAGGATAAAGTTTCCAGCACAGTGTACGAAACTTTTCTTTTTCTTTCTTTTCTTTTGCTTTGTTTTGGCTACACTACATGGCTTGTTGGATATTAGTTCTCTGACCAGGGATCAAACCCTGCAGTGGAAGCTTGGAGTCCTAACCAATGGACTGCTGGGGAAGTCCCTGTACAGCTTTTCAAGACCTGATCCACCCAGCTTTCCAAAAGCATCTCCTCCATCTGCAAGTAAGCTGTCTCCACATCTTATGATGTTTTTGTGTTACTGTCTTTGCTTTGTGCGATGGTTTATTTTAGGTACCAATTTGACCAGGCTAAGGGATGCCTCGAAAGGTGGTAAAATATTATTTCTGGGCATGTCTGTGAGATGTTTCTGGAAGAGACTAGTATCTGAATTAGGAGACTAAGTGAAGCAGGTGCCCTCCCCAAGGTGGGTGGCAGCCTCTAATCTGCTGAGAGCTCGAACAGAGCAAAATGAGGCGAATTCACTCTCCCTGATGAGCTGGGACCTCCATGTCCTCCTGTACCTGTTCTGGAGCTTCAGGACTTGGCCTGAATTACACCCCTGGCTCTCCTGGGCCTCCAGCTTGCAGAGGGCAGATGGTGGGACTTCTGGGCTTCCATAACCACATGAGCCAATTCCTAGAATCAGTTTCCTTTTCCATGTATCTCTATGGGCTTTCCAGGTGGCTCACTGGTAAAGAAGCCTTCTGTCGATGCAGGAGATATGGGTTCAATCCCCAGATTGGGAAGATCCCCTGGAGGAGGAGATGGCAACCTACTCCAGTATTCTTGCCTGGGAAATCCCAAGGACAGAGGAGCCTGGTGGGCTACAGTCATGGGGTCATAAAGAGTCAGACATGACTGAGCATGCACACACCTATCTCTCTACATCCTACTGGTTCAGATTCTGGAGAACCTAGCTCATACACCGTGAGTACCTTTCTCCTTTGACTCCACCTGAAGGCTCCGTATCCTTCATAAGGCAGGATAAATGTCACTGGCCTGGTGACACTCTTCCAGATCCTCCCATAGAGAGTTAGTTATTCCCTCTCTTCTGCTGGCACTTTGTCCATACCATATGAACTTAATTCGTATCTGTGTTGCCGGCACAGAATAGACAATCAATGTTTGTTCAGTAACATGGATGAAGTTTTGATTGGCAGGGTACTTCTGAGGGCTCAGGTGTAGCATGGGTTCATTAGTGGCAGAGAGGAGGGAATAGGAGTAGCCCAAGATGTATGCTGAACAGGAAGATGGGGGAACACTGAGGGGAACTCAATTTCCTTAATAATTTTGCTTCAGATTTGCTCTGCCTAGGGGCAGTGTTGCCTGTGGAAAAGAATGCTGTTAGAAGCAACCTTTGATCATTGGCTTTTTATGGGCATTTCTCAGGAAGCTCATTCTCCATGTGAGCCAAACCTTAAGGTAGGTAGTGATCATATTTGGGTTTTCAAATTTACGGAGTCTTTTATTTAATTTTAATACAGTAATAATACCTTACAATTATCTGGTATCTTTCATCTTTAAGCTTCAAAGTATTTTCTAAATATTAACCCCCTGAATTGCCCCAGGGGGTTAATGTTACTGGGTCCATTTCTCTGCTGGGTGATGGTATGATGGAGAGTTAGCTAACATGGCAAGGGGATGTAGAGATGATTACTTTTTTTCAAAAACATTTTTATTATAGAATATTTTGAACAGAGAAATAAGGAGAATACTACAATGAATGTCAATGTACTTACTATTTAACCATGAATTGATGGCCAACCTTACCCATTTCTACTTTCCCATGTCATATTGATGCAAACCTCAGGTACCATACATTTTCATCATAAATATTTCATCTCCAAAAGATAAGGACTGTGCAAAAAAAACAAACCCATAACCATGATAACAGTATTACACCATAGACAATAAACAATAATTTCCTACTACCAAGTATTTAATCAATTTTTTAAAATTTTATTTTTTATTATATTTTTGGCCTTACCACATGGCATGTGGGATCTTAGTTCCCTGACCAGGGATTGAACTCACGCCCCCTGCAGTGGAAGTGCGGACTCCTAACCTCTGGACCACCAGGGAATTCCCAATCCATTTTTAATTTTCAATTGTTCTATAAATTTCATAAATTTTGTGACTTTGAGTTCAGATCTAAAAATGGCTCACATACTATGTTGGGTGATATGCCTCTATTTTGTTGTTAATTTATTTGCTTTTTGCCGTACCACTTGACATGTGGCATGTGGGACCTTAGTTCTCCCACCAGGGACTGAACTCATACCCACTGCCCTGGAAGCACAGAGACTTAACCACTGGAAGACCAGAGGAGTCCCTGGTATGTCTTTTACATTTCTTTTAAATGTACAGGTTCTTCTCTCTTGTAATTTATTCGGTAAAGAAATCAGACTTTGGAGCTTCCCTGGTGGCTCAATGGTGTAGAATCCATCTGCCAATGCAGGAGATATGGGTTTGATCACTGATCTGGGAAGACCCCATATGCCTCGAAGCAACTGAGCCCATAAGCCACAACTATTGAGCCCGTGCTCTGGAGCCCAGGAGCGCAACTGCTGAAGCCCCCAACCCCTAGAGCCTGTGCTCCACAACAAGAGCGCTCACTGCAGTGAGAAGTCTGTGCACTGCAACTGCAGAGTAGCCCCGCTTGCCACAACTAGAGAAAAGCCTGCACATCAAGGAAGATCCAGCACAGCCAAAAATAAATATAAAAGATAAATAGATAAGATTATAAATACGTATAAAGAAATCAGGCTTTGTCCTGTGGAATTCCCACTGTCTCTTCTCTTTTCTTCTGTCCTTCCTATAAATTGATAGTTGGACCTAGAGGCCTACATCAGAACTGGATTCGATTTGACAAGTTTAAAGGTGATGATGTTTTCACCCATCAAAAGACAGATAATGTCTGGTTGTCTTTTGTGATGTTAGCAGTTGTTGATGATTTATGTCTACAGTCATTAGTGTATTAGGGATCCCTTCATTATTTATTAATGGGAATGTATAGGGAGGAACTTCATCCACTATTTGGTTATTCTCAGTACAGTTTGCATTGGAAAGAAAAATGCTGATTTTCTCCCTTTGTTTACTAATTTTCAAAATAATGAGTTGGTTTTTAGCATCATCCAACAGTATACAATTTGATTATTTAATATATTAATATTGAGGTGTAAGGAGCCCACATGCAATGCAGGAGATGTGGGTTTGCTACCTGGATCAGGAAGATCCCCTGGAGAAGGAAATGGCAACTCACTCTAGTATTCTTGTCTGGGAAATCCCATGGACAGAGGAGACTGGTGGGCTACAGTCCATGGGGTCACCAAAGAGCAGACACAACTTGGTGACTAAATAACAGCAACAAACAAAATAATTGACATAAACTACATATATTAAAGTGTTTACCTTGATGGGTTTTCACAAATGTATATACCTGGGAAACTGTCAGAATTATGAAAATGAACATATTACTCATGAATCAGGCTTTTAAAGTATTTTATAAGCTGATAAATTTAAATGTTGATATTTTTGACTGTTTTCATTAATATTCTTTTTGAAGCTAAGACGGTCCCATTTTTTAACAATGGGAGCTTATTTGAAGCTCCCGTGGTCCTTTTGAAATGTCCTTATTGTCTTTGTTAATTTCTTTGCTGTCTTTTAAAAGAATATTTATGTTTTTATTTATTCACTTACTTGGTTTTAACAGGTCTTAGTTTTGGCCTGTGGGATCTAGTTCCCCAACCAGGGATGGAACCCGGGCCTCCTGCATTGGGAACGCGGAGTCTCAGCCGCTGGACCGCCAGGGAAGCCCCAGATAGGACATCAGACTTCTCCAAGGAGTTCGAGGTCCTTTCAGTGGGAAACCGGATGCATCATATATTAAGTGGTGGTGAAACAAAGCGGGAAAATCCAATAAAATTTGTCGTCTGGGTTCACGGTAGTCAGAAGGCAAGAGCTGTTTCACCAAGCAGCTCTGTAATTATGTCGTTTTGTCTGTGCAGCTCTTTCCACTTTGGTGTTCAAAGTAGATTTTTATAGGATTAAAATTCATCTTTGGGGCAATCTAAGAATGGAAGAAAGGGTTTACAGAGATTATTATCCCATTTTATAGCTGGGAGAACAGACCAAATTGTTGTGACTTGTCCATTAGGGGCAAATTTGAATAGAATCTAGCCTCCTAAGCCTGAAAACAGGATTCTCATTTTGCTGCCAGGACCTCCTGGCCTCACAACTTCAATCCCCCCACCTCCATCTTTTTTTTTTTTTTTTTAAATGAATAAGGGATAGGAAGTAGTGAGGAATGAGAAAGAAGAAAAATCAGAGGTTTCTTTTTTTTTTTTTTTAACTCTCTTTTCCTTTTTCTTCCTTTTCCTCCCTCCCTCTTCCTCTCTCCCTCCCTCCCTCTCTTTCTTTCTTTCTTAGTATTCTTGCCTGGAGAATTCCACGGACAGGCTAGAGTCCATAGGGTTACAAAGAGTCAGACACAACTGAGCGACTAAGCACAGACATTCTATTCTCTGTGCCTTTGAGGGCTTTCCAGGTGGCGCACGCAGGACCCTCAGGTTCAATTCTTGGGTGGAGGAGATCCCCTGGAGGATGAAATGGCAACCCACTCCAGTATTCTTGCCTGGGAAATCCAATGGACAGAGGAGCCTGGTGGACTATGGTCTGTGGGGTTGTAAAGAGTCAGACACAACTGAGCAACTGAACACATAGGTCTCTGAACGCGTTGGAAATACATGAGGAATGGGATGTAAAATTAGAGAAAGGAATCACAGAATTCTGGGCTTTGAAGAGCCTCCTTAAACTCTGCAGCCCAACCCCCTCCACTCAGAGAGTACTGCACTTAGGCTCAATCAAGATAAATGGGCACTCTCCTTTTAGAAAGATGCAGCCAAGTGTAGTCCACTGCGAACTGCATCCATTTGGACTAACAAAAGCAAGTCCCCCAAATGGCAGCTTTAAGTTTACGAAAATGAATCCAAGTCGAAGTGCTCAGGGAGAAATAAATGACCAGGAATAAACAGCGATGTGAACTCAACGACAGCCATGTGGGAAAAAGAAGGGTCTGTGCAAATAGCGCTTTGCAGCTCCGGCTTTGATTTTGCCTAGTCCTCACTGAGGAAATGCAAAGTTAGTTCAGTTTGTACTGACTAAAGTGATTCAGTTAACTAGCTTTACAGGTTCTCTCTGCTGTGTCAGTGTAGGCCACAAAGAAACATCGAGGATTCATTTTCCGTAAAGGTCTTTAAAAATGTATAGACTTAGTGTGTGCATGTGCATGCAGTCGTGTCTGACTCTTTGCAACCCCACAGACTATAGCCCTCAAGGCTCCTCTGTTCATGGCATTTCCCAGGCAAGAATACTGGAGTGGGTTGCCATTTCCTCTTCCAGGGGATCTTCCAGACCCAAGGATCAAACCCATATCTCATGTCTCCTGCATTGGCAGGCAGGTTCTTTACCACCTGCGCCACCTGGGAAGCTATATGGTCTTTCTGGAGTGTTAGAATATATTTTACGTTGGATGAGGATGTTGCAGTGTGATCTGCCTTAAAGCAAGCTACCTGTCATATTTACAAAACGCGTTTTCCTTTCTCCACATGCTTCATTCTGCTCCTCTTGGCCCATCCCCCACACATAACAGGACACTTCCAGGGTCAGCGTCCTTCCTATGAGCTCCCATGGCTCCTCTGTGCATGCTTTCCCACTTTTTTAAAATAGGCAATGATTACTTATATATACGATTTTCAGAATTGTATTTTGTGAACTTTTCTTATAATACTGTGAAATTAAGGAATAATGATGATGCAACTTCTTTCTTATAAACTTAAAAATATCTATTAGACAAGTGATTAAAAGTCTTAGTGATGACTGTAAACAGAATTTCAATAGTAAATATTTGTGCCAAAACATATCTTATTTTACTTTTAATCTTTCAATAAACTTTCCTATGCCTATGCTTGGTCATCTTTTAGCATCTGTTTTTTTTTTTTACTCTATTTATTGAAGTAGAGTTGGTGTACAATATTATATAAGTTAGAGGCATACAACATAGCGGCTTACAATGTTAAAGGTTATATTCTATTTATAGTTATCATATAATATTGGCTATATTCCCTGTTTTGTATGACAAAGACTTGTAGTTTATTTTATATATAATAGCTTGTAACTCCTAATCCCCTACCTCTGTGTCCCCCTCCCCACTGGCAACCACTAGTTTGTTCTCTATGTCTGTGAGTCTTCTTTTTGTTATATTCACTAGTTTGTTGTAGTTTTTAGATTCCATGTATAAGTGATATCATACAATATTTGCCTTTCTCTGTTTGACTTATTTCAGTTAGCATAATACTCTACAAGCCCATCCATGTTGCTGCAAATGGCCAAATTTCATTCCTTTTTATGGCTGAGTAATATGCCATTGTATATGAATACCTCATCTTCTTATTCCAGTCACCTGTTAATGAACATTTAGGTTTCTTTCCACGTCTTGTAAATTGTTTTGGTTACCCTAAACTTCAAATTAAATCCTGTATAACCCAGAATGACTTCCCCATACCTCAGTATGTGAAATTTTCTTCCATCATTTTCCCCTCTTAATTGAAAATCTTTCCATAGGAAACACTGATAATCAATATATTTTTCTAATGTTGCAAGAGTGGCTCAGTTGCCTGCTCTTGGGTCCATTCATTATTGTTAAAAAAAAGATCTTTCTTTTTCTTTGGTCATACATTCATAGCTAAAATTTTTCTTATGAATTGAACCTGAATTTCCCTCTTTCTTTTCCTTTCTTCCTTTTGTTTTTAAAAAATAGCCTACATTGCTTTTTCCCTAACTTTACTGAGATATAATTGGTACATAGCAGTGTATAAATTTAAGGTGTACACCTGATGATATGATACGCCTATATATTGTGAAATGATGACTGCAATAAGATTAGTTATCACCTCCATCATCTCACATAATTACTGTTTTCCCCCTGCAAATCATTGTTCTTTTTCTACAGATAGGCTCATCATCACAGATAAAGGCGAGGAACCTGCCCTTTAAATAAACCTGCCAGATTTGATGTGTCTGAATGAGCATCCTCTTGTGGCATCAGCGTGGCACTCTCCAGGCTCGTTCCAAAGGCAACTGTTTGCGGGTGTCAGTGTCAGAGGTGCGTTCCTTGTACATCCTCAGTGGTCATAACACTGTCATTTTAGAGCAGATTTCAGTTTTTTTTTTTTTAATTATTTATTTGGCTGTGTCAGGTCTTAGCTGTGGCTTGCAGGATCTTCTTGTGTTGCTGTGGCTCATGGACATTCTAGCTGTGGCTCGGAAGCTCAGGCGTTGTGGTGTACCGCCTTATTGGCCTTGAGGCCTGTGGGATCTTAGTTCCCCGAACAGGACTTGAGCCTGAGTCCTCTGCATTGCAGGGTGGATTCTTCACTGGACCACCAGGGGAACCCCCAGATTTCATTTTTGAAACCAGCTCCAAATCATGTGGAGTGAAGTCTGATAGAAGGAAGTAAGTGACCCAACTTGAGAATGCCATTTTAGACTCAAAAGCAAGTCTTAAATGACTCAAATCAGAGGCAATTCCCAGGGAGTAATTCCAAATACATTATCAACAAAGACAACGTCAGGGAAATAAGCCTATGGATCTCAGGGAGCAGAGTGTTAGTCACTCATTTGTGTCTGACTCTTTGTGACCTCATGGACTGTAGCCCACCAGTCTCCTCTGTCCATGGAATTCTCCAGGCAAGAATAGAATACTGGAGTGGGTAGTCATTCGCTTCTCCAGGAAATCTTCCGAACCCAGGGATCGAACCCCGGTCTTCTGCACTGTGGGCAGATTCCTTATTATCTGTGCTATAGCGGGGGAGAGGGCTCATTTGGATTTGTAAATTCTACTGTATGGATTTGAAAATCTCTTCAGTACAGAAACAAACCTTTCAGAGCTGGATTCAAATGACAAATAAGAATGATACAGTCAGTCCTCCGAACTGTGCTTTCTTTTCTGGTCAGGCCCCAGCTCAGGCTCCCAAGTTGGTCCCCCTGCTGCCACTGATAACATCACGGGCACCTCCAGAGCCCTTCCTGCCTTTGTTCTGGGTGTCACTGATGTTAATCAAATGGGAAGGAAACACAATTCAGAGCTCACAAAGCAAAGGGGAACTGATTTTCAAGTTCATGACTTTCAAATCCAGGGCACAAAGGCAGAGGCATTTTAACTAGGTATGTGAGGCTGGAGCTACTACTCTTAAATCTGTGCTTTCCTTTTAATGGGAAGTGCTTTTTAATTCACACTTTGGGGACTTATTTTACTGCACAAAGAGGTTTGTTCCCATGCATTTTTGGTTTGATGCCTTCCTACATGGAGTGTGAAGAGAATGTGTAAATAGGCCCCTGGAAAATCAAAAGTCTCATTAACTCTGTGTCTATTTAATCCAGCAAATGTTTGTTAAAGGGGTGTGATCCAGGCAGTGTAGTAGGAGTCAGAAATGGAAGAGGAGAAAGAGGTGTCTGCCCTAAAGGAGTTTGCAATCTGCTTATGTAATCTGACAAATACATAGATAAATGCCAGAATCAGGTGCTGACAGAGGAGAGAAGAAAGGAGGTTAACCTGGGAGGATGGCAGAGGACTTCATAGATCCAATTACATTTTAGTTGGATTTTAAAGGGCAGATAAAAATCTTAGCTGAATTGGGGATTGTGAGCAGGATGGAAATCCAGGATGGAAATCTGGAAAACACAGAGGATCCTGGTGAAATGGTGCCTAATCCCACCTCCCTGACCATTGGTGTGAGGGAGACCATAGCCACTGAGAGAACAGGAAAGAATGGACACCTGAACCAGTCTCTGCTCTTATTAAACGGGATTCCTCTTCCCTTCCATTTTCTCTCAGACTTAATTGATTTCAGGCAACTCCCCTGCAGACTTAAGAGAAAGTCTTAATTCACTGCTCTTCCTGAAATACACTTGTCCCTCGGTTCATGAGAGGTTGGTTCCAGGACCTCCCTCGGATACCAAAATCAGAGAATGCTCCACTCTCTTGTAGTAAAGGGTGTGGTACAGCCAACTTTCTGTATCCTCGGGTTCTGTATCCTCGGGTTCTGCGTCCTTGGATTCAACCAACCACAGATCAAAGTAAGTTTGGCTGAGACTTCTCCCAGTGAATAGGAATCTGCCTGCCAATACAGGGGACACAGGTTCGATCCCTGGGCCAGGAGGATTCCACATGCCATGGAGCAGCTAAGCCCGTGCCTGCACGCTGCAATTACTGAGCCCACGCAATACAGCTATTGAAGCGCCTGTGCGCTGTAATAGAGAAGGCACCGCAGTGAGAAGCCCTCGCACCATAGCAAAGAGTAGCCGCCGCGCCCTGACCCCACCCCCCCGCGACTAGAGAATCCAGCTCGCAGCAACGAGGACCCAGCGCGGCCAAAAATGAATACATAACTTTAAAAAAAAATTAGTTTGTTTGAACCTGCGTTGTGGAGCCCACAGACCTGGAGGGCCGAATGTGTAGCTACATCTTGAAAGGAAAAACTTTAAAAACCCAATGATTTACTTATTGGGATTGCTTTTTTACAGTTTATCTGAGCAAGGTGCTTATAAGGAACATGCTTTTGACCAAGGAACCTTGTTGGAGCACAGAATCACAGCGGTAAGTGAGCACTGAAGAGGATTTCTGTCTAGGGATGTGTGTTTGGGGAGCAGGGATGAGAGGCTGCAGACCAAGGCCTGTGGAGCGATTGATGGCTCTACATCTTTCTCTTTTGTCTTTATTGAATTTGTTGTATTACTGCTTCTATTTTTTTCTGTTTTGGGGTTTGGGAGCTACAAGGCTTGTGGAATATTAACTCCCCGACTAGGGAATTGAACTCACACCCCCTGCATTGGAATGTGAAGTCTTAACCACTGTACCATCAGAGAAATCCCAACTCTACATCCCATCCTGGTTTCCCCCATGGGCTGCATTTCTCCCTGATTGCTTTTTGTGCCAGTCTTCCATTTGTGTCCTCTCCCATCTTCTTCCTTTAAGTCCACCTGCTTTTTCCAGATCCAGTACCATCACACACGCACCATATGGCATGATGTTATAATTTGGCAAAAGCCAGTTAAAATGAAATTAAACTCTCCTTTACCCTGCCCCATCTCTTCCCTTTCCTTCTGTTCCTAGTTAATAGTCTTTGTGGTTCTGTGGGAGGCTCACACAGCTGGTAGCCTGTGGAAGGAGCCATAAAATGATGTAAGAAGCCACTCCAGAAATAAACACATTGATCCTGCAAAATGCCTGAGCTTAACTCTGTAAAAGAGATCCAGCAGAGACCCGAAACAGACGTGTCCATTGTGACTGTGTTGTTTGGCATTAATGTAGATCTGTTTTACCATATGTCACATATCCGGTGTCTCCAAGGCATGAAGTTTTCCAGTGAAGCACATTTTCAAAATAACTGAAGGTTATCATGTCAGGGATAAAATTAACATTTTTCTTTTATTAGAATCTTTATAAAACATGGTCACTCTCTTATCTTCATTTTGTGTTAGACTGTTGGTGCAGAATAAAGTAAAGAATCCACCTGCCAGTGCAGAAGACATGGGTTCGATCCCTGGGTCGGGAAGATCTCCTGGAGGAGAAAATGGCACCCCACTCCAGTCTTCTTGACTGGAAAATTCCTTGGGCAGAGAAACCTGGTGGGCTACAGTCCATAGGGTTGTAAAGAGTCAGACATGACTGAGAAGCTGAGCACACCCACATCCTGGGTTCTGCTAAAAATATGTTGTCATATAAAATATTATAGAAAGAATATAAGAACAGCCTTTAGGTACATTTCTTTCCCCTTTATTTTAAACAAAAACAAGTTTACAGAAGAGTTGGAAATACAGAGAACTTGTTTTCCCTGAACCATCTGAGAGTACATTGCTCACGTAATGCCCCATCATTCCCCCGATACTTGTTCCAGGCTGAATCATGTCCTCCCAAAATTCATATGTTGAAATCCTAATTCCTGGGATTCATGATGGGACTGCATTTGGAAATAGGATCTTTAAGGAGGCAATTAGGGTGAAACGAGGTCCAGTGTGACTGGTGTCTTCAGAGGAGGACATTTGGACACAGACATGGTACATAGGGAAGGCGATGAGAAGACACAGGAAGAAGATGACCATGTACCAACCAGGGAAGGAGGTCTGGAGCAGATCCTTCCTTCATGGTCCTCAGAAGAAAATAACCCTGCTGACACCTTGACCTTGGACTTCCAGTCTCTTAGTACTGTGGGATTTCTTGTGTGTGTATGTGTGTTTCGTTTTAAATTAATTAATTTATTTTTGGCTGCACTGGATCTTCCTTCACTGTAAGTTAGAATAAATAAATAAAGCCCTTAAAAAAAAAGATTCCAAAAAAAAAAAAAAAAGATTCCAAATCAGGTCTGTTCAACTCCAAAGCCCATGTCATTTCTAATCTTCCAGGCTGTCTCACATAAAGAACACTAAACACATTTGAAATTAATCCACCAGGGTCAATGAGGTTTATCTAACTTTATTGATCATTGTCCAGCAGAGAAATATTTAGAACACCCCAAAACACAAGGACTGATATCCCTGGTGACACAGTGGATAAAAATCATCCTGCTAATGCAAGGGACACAGGTTCTATCCCTGGTCCAAGAAGATCCCACATGCCAAGGAGCATCTAGACCCATGGGCTGCAACTACTAAAGCCTGGATGCCCTATAGCCCATGCTCCGCAACAAGAGAAGCCACCAAATGAGAAGCCCCTACTTACCGCAACTAGAGAAAACCTGGGTCTCCTAGGTTGCAGGCAGCTTCTTTACCCTCTAGCCACCAGCATGCTCCCCCCAATCTGATTTTGAGTGATTAGGTGAGGAGCCTACAAGTCCAGGAAGTTAGGAAAAAAAAAAACAAAAAACAAACTCACAGCATCAGAATCCAGCCCGAGGAATCCTCAGTGCCCCGTGAATTTCCTGGATGACTCTACCCAACCTCCAAGTCTGACAAGTTCGTTATAGGTTGTTGTTGTTCATCCGTTCAGTGACTCTGAGACCCCATGCACTGCAGCCCGCCAGGCTTCCCTGTCCTTCACTGTCTCCCAGAGTTTGCTCAAATTCATGGCTGTTGAGTCGGTGATGAGTTATAGGTAACCAGTCTCTGATTCACAAGGAGGAAAGTACTGCTGCTTGGCTACTTGATCCCTTAGCTGGCAATCCATTTATGTGTGGAAGTAACCAGTGAACTGATACAAAGCCTGTTTGTTTTTTTAAAGCTTTAAAGATTCTCTCTGGGTATCTCTCCACTGTCCTTTCACCCAAGTTCAGATGCAGGGAGGAAGGACTCAGTTTCCCAGGCTGCTGCAGGCTTGGGGGCTGGTCTTTCCAAGGACAGTGCAGATTTGAGGTCTTTAAACCATATACTCAGGGACAGAACTATAAATACCCAGAATGCCTCTGGCTCAGACAGTAAAGAATCCTCCTGCAATGCTGGAGACTTGGGTTCAATCCCTGGGTTGGAAAGATCCCCTGGAAGAGGGCATGGCAACCTACTCCAGTATTCTTGCCTGGAGAATCCGCATGGACAGAGGAGCCTGGTGGGCTACCGTCCATGGTGTTGCAGAGAGTCGGCTATGACTGAGTGACTAAGCACAGCATAGCATGAAACAAACAAAATCAGAAACAGAGAAAAGACTGGTGGTTGCCAAGGGGGGTGCCGTGTGGGATAGGGTGGGAGTGGGAGTTTGAGTTTAGCAAACAAGGTCCTTCTGTAATAGCACAGGGAACTATATTCAATATTCTGTGATTAACCATAATGGAAAAGAATATGAAAAAGAATGGATATATGTGTAAAACTGAATCACTGTTGTATAGCAAAATTAACACATCATAAATCAACTCTACTTCAATAAAATAAACCAAAAAAAAGAGTATCTGATGTCTTAAATAGATATCTAGTAATTAACAAAGAATCAAGGATTATAAGTGAGAATTTATGACTATCCAAACAAGTTTTTATACCCTTTGGCCTGTTTGAATGTCTTGGTTGTTCCCTTACCATATTCTTCCATTAGACGCTTTTTCTTTTTTAAAGATTTTTTAAAAATTATTTTTATTTATTTATCTGGCTCTGCCGGGTCCTAGTTGTGCTATGAGAGCTCTTATCTGTGGCATGTGGCATCTCGTTCCTCCACCAGGGATCAAACTGGGGCCTTCTGCATTGGGAGGGTGAAGTCTTAGCCACTGGGCCAACAGGAAGTCCCTACAAATTTTTTTGATGTGGACCATTTTTTTTTAAAGTCTTTATTGAATTTGTTACAATATTGCTTCTACTTTATTTTATTTTTGGCCACGAGGCATATGGGATCTTAGCTCCTTGACCAGGGATCAAACCTGCACCCCCTGGGTTGGAAGGCAAAGTCTCAACTACAGAACCACTAGGGAAGTCCCTAGATGAAAATGAGATGGCCCCAGGAGTTTGTCTTCAGAGGCAATGAGAAAGGAGGAAGATGTATGTGGGGGGTGTGGGGGTTGGGGGAGGTCTTGGACGAGGAGCAGCTCCATGGGGTAGAGTGGAGTAGGGGCACGAAGCAAAAATGAGTCCCTGAGTCCTTGGGACTGAGGCGGGATGGAAAAGAAGAACATGGCAGCTGGGTCTGGGAACTGGCTCTGGGAATCCCACAGGGAAAAAAAGCTTTGGTGCCCTTTGACCCAGTCATCCTACTTCTAGAAAGCTCTCCTAGGAAAATAATCCAAAAGAAAAAATATCTAAACCCCTTGACTTTTCCCAGCCTCTCAGGCCTGTGGGTACAGACAGGGATCCATTCATAGCGATGTCTGTGGTCCTTGGCATCCTGGCCCACATGCAGAACTGGGTGACCTTAAGTCTTTGGCTTAGAGCCGGCGAATCAGGTCTCAGAGTCCCCTGCAAGGGGCTCGAGCATGCTAAGGACCAGATGTGCTTCTGTTCTGCTCATGCTTGTTGTGGAAGTCCTCAGCCTGCAGACCATGGGAGGGTGGCCCTTTGCTTTAGGCCCAGTGCAGCCAATTAAATAAACATTAAAAAATTAATAAGACAGTTTTCTCTTCACCTCCTCTTTTCAAAAGAAGAAAATAAACACTCATTTTCCATTTTCTTGACTCTCCATCTCTCCCCTCTAGGCCAATGCAGGCCTGCTCTGCATTGCATGTCATCTCTTACTAAGAGTTGCCTGAAAATTTCCCTGCACCTCACCCACAATCTTCCCTTAGGCTCTGAGTAACACACTTACATGTTCATTGTAATATTAGGTATTGGGCTTTCCAGGCAGCACTAGTGGTAAAGAATCCTGCTGCCAGTGCAGGACATGTGGGAAACACGGCTTCCATCCCTGGGTCGGGAAGATCCCCTGGAGGAA
This sequence comes from Bos indicus x Bos taurus, assembly GCF_003369695.1. NCBI lineage: Eukaryota > Metazoa > Chordata > Mammalia > Artiodactyla > Bovidae > Bos > Bos indicus x Bos taurus. The sequence goes on along the minus strand of NC_040083.1, from coordinate 73,387,412 downwards.
GAAATGGCAACCCACTCCAGTATTCTTGCCTTAAAAAAATCCCATGGACAGAGGAGCCTTGTGTGTTACAGTCCATGGGGTTGCAAAGAGTCTGACACGACTGAGCACACACACAATATTAGGCATAATAGTGAAAAGCTGAGAGTAATCTGAAAAAACAGTAGTAGAGGGATAATTGGATAAGTGATAGAGTGTAACCTCTTGTGAGTTATACAGAGCCAATAACAATTATGAAGACTCTGTAACAACATAAAAAATGTGCTTATGATTTAATTTTAAGTGATAAAAAGAATACCCACTACTATGATTTCAGCTCCATAAAAATGATACATGCCCATGAAATGAATAGAAAAGAAACTTGAACAAATGAAAACCAATTCAACTTGGAGTGTGAATAGGGTAGGTGCGTTTTTTTTTTTTTTTTCTGTACTTAGTGTTCCATTAATTTATCACTAATGTCATTTATTTGATAAAGAATAACCGTTGTGGGGACTTCCCTGGTGGTCCAGTGGTTAAGACTCTGTGCTTGAAATGCAGAGGACATGGGTTCAGTCCCTGGTTGGAACTAAGATCCCATATGCCTCAAGGTGCAGCCTAAAAAGATAAGTTATTAGAAAAAATGAATACAATGCTGGATCCCACTTTGAGATATGCTTTGTACATACCTCAATTTTCATATAAGCTTCAGAAGAGTAGCTCAACTTTACCAGTCTCCTCCCTGGGGGCATTTCCTGCTTGAAATTCTAGAAGCTGTCTGAAAAGCTTTCTTATCTATACTGGCAAGGTGTAATCCCGTGATTTCAGGAGGAACAATAATAACATTTCAAGAGGAAACACTAGAGACCAATCAGAACATGAACATTCTGATAGTTGCCTCCCTCACAATCCTCTGGGTCTTCTGGGACTTCCCTGGTGGTCCAGTGATTAAGAATCCACCTTCCAATGCAAGGGATTCTTTGTGACCCATGGACTGTAGCCTACCAGGCTCCTCTGTCCATGGAATTCTCCAGGCAAGAATACTGGAGCAGGTTGCCATTTCCTCTTCTAGGGAGGAACTTCCTCCTCCCTTCCCAAACCAGGGATTGGATCCAGGGATTGAACCCAGGTTTCCCGCATTGCAGGCAGACCCTTTACCAACTGAGCCACCAGGGAAATAGCCAATGCAGGGGACCCTGGTTCAATTTCTGAGCAACTAAGCCCACAAGCAACAAAGATGTCACATGACACAAGAAAGACCAGACACAGTCAAATAAATAAATATTAAAAAAAGGTCCTCTGACTGCAACTGGAGGGGGTCTAATAGAGAAGAGCAATCTGGCTGGTTGTCAAGAAATTAGAGCTCTTCTGTGGGTGCTCACGGCTATTTGTAGTGTGTCGTGCTCCAATCTGTCAGCTACAAAAACTACTGACCCACAAGGCTGGTTATCAAGGCCTTACCCCATGAAGAATTGACTCTGCTTCCCCTTTGGTTGGCCTTCATTTGGATTTTTTTGCCTACCTGCCCCTGTGGATTCATGATTCATTGTAACCTTTCTCCCAGCTAGGTACATTGCTCTCAGGGATGAAGCTGATGGTCTTGTCCCTCTATTTTGACACAACAAGACCTGAATAGCAGGATGGGGAGCCAAGCTGGCTTGGATCCTGAGAACACTGAATTCCGTCCACCTGGAGCCTAACTCCTAAATTGAGGCCCCGACTCGAGGAAGTCCTATAGATATAAATATATATGTTACTCATTCTGTGTCTGACTCTTTGCAACCTCTGGTCTGTAGCCCGCTAGGCTCCTCTCACCATGGGATTCTCCAGGCAAGAATACTGGGGTGGGTTGCCATGCCCTCCTCCAGGGGATCTTCCAGACCCAGGGATCAAACCTGAGTCTCTTATGTCTCCTGCATTGGCAGGTGGATTCTTTACCACTAGTGCCACCTGGAAACCTGGCCTCCTCCTTGGGCTTGATTACTACAAGCCCAAGTTTTGCTACAGAAGCTCGAAGAACTCGGGAAACCCTTTGACTCCTGAGCTCACTGGTTTATTATGAAAGAGCATCACACAGGAACAGCCCAGGGCAAGGTATGTGAGAAGGGATGTGAACTTCCATGCTCTTTCTGAGGCCATTCTTCCCACAATGCCAGATGTTCACCAGCCTGGATGCTCTTTGAACCCTGTTCTTTTGTTTTTTTTTTTTTTTGTTTGTTTGTTTTTGAGGATTCATTATATAGACATGATTGATTACATCAGCGGTCATTGGTAACTGACTCAACCTCCAGTCCCTCTTTCCTCCTTGGAAATCAGAGGGTGGGACCAAAGGTTCCAACCCTCTAATCCTCTAATCATGTGGCTGGCTCCCCTGTCGACCAGTCCCCACCCTTAGGTTAGGTTACGTGTGTATGTTCTGTCGCTTCAGTAGGAAGCCAAGGCTCTCTAAAAGCCACCTCATTAATATAATGAAAGAAACTTTTAGGGCTTGCATTACTAGGAGCTTGGTGCTAGAAATGGGTCAAAGGTCAAATATATATATTGCTTGTTATAACCACGATATCACTGACTTGTGGATAATGATGGTCCTCTCTGCTTTTGCCTCAGGAAACAGAGAACATCATACCCGCTCTGTGAGTCTTACGGAAATTCTAGAGCCTCCAACAGGTTCATGGCGGTGAAATTAGTTAAATGGTTTCAAAGAAAGAACAAGTCCTGCTACTTTATGGAGGAGCTGCTGAAGAACTTTGGCCACTGTGCTCTCAAGCAGAATGACTTCTCCAGAGACTCACTGAGAGGACCTGCCAGCAGGTGCATGAACCCTTGTTGAGGGCACTGGCTTTACCATGAGAGGACTTGACTCAAGACCAGTTCTGCCACATTCCAGGCGAGTGACTTGGGCCTCACATTTCCTCATCTGTAGAATGGGAATAACAACAACACCTCCTAAAAAGGTTTGTTGTGAGGATCAAATCAGGTATGTGAAAATGTTAAAAAAAAAGAAAAAGAAAAAAGAGACAGTTGCCCGAATTATTAGTGCTGTGTAACTAATGATTTTATGAATTACAATGGAGCATGGGTTAGGGTTAAAAGAACACAGAAGGGCTTCCCTGGTGGTTCAGTGGTAAAGAATCTGCCTGCCAATGCAGGCGACACGGGTTCCATCCCTGACTTGGGAAGATCCCATGTGCCTGGGGGCAACTCAACCCCTGCACCACAACTATTGAGCCTGTGCTTTAGAGCTCAGGAAATGCAGCTACTGAGCCCATATGTCCTAGAGCCCCCTGCTCTGCAACAAGAGGAGCCATTGAAATGGAAGCCCTGTGCACCGCAACTAGAGAAAAGCCCGTGCAGGAATAAAGACCCAGCACAACCAAAAATAAATAAACAGATAAATTAAAAAAAAATCTATCTTAAAGAACAAAACATGGAAGACTGGCCCTACTGGACAGGCCAGTCCCATTTGCTAAGTGCTGGGGTCGGGGAAGATGGCAGAGAGAGGGCTGAAGTTAAGGGTTCACATCAAAGGATCCTCTGTGGATGAGCAACTGACATTAGAGGGCTCTTCTGGCTCCCTGTAGAGGGGTGGTGGTAGGGGTAACAATAGGGACATTCAGTCCTTCGTCTGTGTCCCAGATCCCAAACTGGACCGTGGGGAGGAGCCTTTGCTGGCAAACAGGCTGGCATCCATTCCGGGAAAGAAGCTGGCTCCATACGCAGCTTGTCCATCAACCACAATCTTTTCAGCGCTAGGATCTCCGTACGTCTTGGGAGAAGGCACTGCTTCCCAGGTCTTTACACCCTGGAGATGGCATCACACTTGGTGGCAGGTGGGCTAAGCGCCCCTCCGTCACTCAGATCACCTGCTTAGAGGAATCGGGGAGAAGAGGGCACTGTGGCCCTCTGCCCGCTGGGAACAAGTCCCAGCCAGGCGAAAGGAGGGGAGATGGAGTTTGGCAGCAGCCTGGCTTGGAGGTCTGCCTGGGAGACTCGGAACAAGCAGGTTTGGGTCTGCCGGTAGTAATCTCCGCGACAGTGTCTCTGCCCCGTTTCAACAACTCTCGACTTCCTGAGCGCCTTGCGGCTGTGGGAGCTTGTTTTCTCGTCTTAACAAAGAGATTGTTACAGTCACCTGAAAAGCATAGTCACGAACTTGCTAACTATTCAATAAATAGTAGCTGTCACCGCCGCGTTCGCAGTCAGCAGCTCTGCGCATCATCCGAGGATGGCTGATTCAGCCCTGCGCGACCCCGCACCCACCTTAACCCTGGACCTTGACGCTCCAGGTTCTTTCTCTACCTGGTCTGGGAGGGAACTGCAATCTTTCTGCTGCCGGAGCAACCGGGAGCCGGTGTGCAGAACCCTGAGGAGAACAGCAGAACGTTCCCGCCTCCTTCTTCCCCTCGCTCCCGGTGCTCCAGGTTGGTCCACCAAACAACTGGATTTCTGTTGGCTTCTAGTGCCCACGAGGACTGCAGTTGCCAGCTGAGCCCCAACCCAGACCAACTACCTGGATTTCACTGCCCAAATCTCAGTGGTTCTCATGAGGGGCTATTGCAATGTGGTGGGAGCATTTAGGGGAGCCCTGCTGGCATTTAGTGGGTTTGCCAGTGATGCCAGATGCCCTTCAAAGTGTGGAACAGTCCTGAACAACAAAGAACTGTGTGGCATGACTTTCAGATGTCCCACAGGACATACATGTTAGGAAAGGCCATTTATTCTTAATTAGCTGAACCAGCATCTAGCCCAGTTTGTGTATAAACAAAATGCTCTTGTTTGTAAGACCGAAAAAAAAATTATTGTGGTAAGATAGACACAACATAAAATTTACCATTTTAACCATTTTTAAAGGACACAATTCTAGTACATTTGCAATGTCATGCAAGGTGGCTACAGTATAATTCCAAACCTTTTTCAAAACCCTAAATGGAAGCTCTCTTACCATTAACCAATTGTTCCCTCTTTTCCCTGCCCCCAGACCTTTTTGTTGTTGTTTAGTCGCTAAATTGTGTCTGACTGTTTGTGACCCCATGGACTATAGCCCACCAGGCTCTTCTGTCCATGGGATTTCCCCAGACAAGGACACTGGAGTGGCTTGCCATCTCCTTCTCCAGGGGATCTTCCTGACCCACGGATTGAACCCACATCTCCTGCATTTAGCAGGCAGATTCTTTACCACTGAGCCACCTGGGAAGCCCATGCCCCAGCCCTTAATAACCTCTAATCTACTTTCTGTCTCAGTGAATTCACCTGTTCTAGTTACTTCATCAGAGAAGGCAATGGCACCCCACTCCAGTACTCTTGCCTGGAAAATCCCATGGATGGAGGAGCCCGGTGGGCTGCAGTCCATGGGATCCCTAAGAGTTGGACACAACTGAGTGACTTCATTACCATCACTGGAGATGAGGCCATGCATGATATTTGAATCGTAAATAAAATTTATATGCCTCAGTCTGCATTTGTAACATTGAACATGGCTGCAAGCATTTGACACCTTATTATATGCTTTCTAATGTAATTATGTGCAAACATTCACATGTTGAAATACATTTTATTTTATTATATTTTACATTTCTTTTTATTCCCAAGTTAAAGCATTATGATTGCAGGGCAACTACCGAGACTAGGCACCACAACTAGAGAGTCCACACACCGCAACAAAAAGATCCCAAGTGCTGCAACTAAGGCCTGACACAGCCAAATAAATAAATAATAAAGATGTCAGAAAAGTAAAAAGCTCAATATCAGGAGCCCGTATATCTGAAGGTTTGGCCAAGCCCCAAGGAGTCATTATATATATATGATGTGAAGCAGCCTTGGAGATGTCTGCTGTTGCACTCTGAATGAGAAGAATATAATGTGACCCACGGACAATGCAATCCTAACATTTCCTCCTCATGCCAGTATTCCATCACTCAGCTGCTTTCTAGCTCTGTGCCTGGAACCAATGCCAACAAAGATGACTAAGATCTCTGGCCAGGAGTCTGCAGTCTCACATGAGAGATGGACGAGCAAACAAAAGATGGCAATGCAGGCTGGTGGATGTTTTCTCAGAAGAACAATGGAGTGTGGATTGGTCACAGGGGCTCAGAAAAGGAGGTCTGTAAATTTCCTGGCCAGTCCAATGGTTAGGACTCTGTGCTTTCACAGCTAAGGGCCCGGGTTTGATTCCTGGTCAGGGATATAAGATCTTCATAGCAAAAAAAAAAGAAAGAAAAGAAGGCCTGGGAAGACTATGGTGAGTAGAGATACTGGCTTTGACAACTGTTATGGATGGAATTGCCCCTGCACCCCGCCGCCCCAGTCCTAACCCCAACCCTGGCCTCCGTTCATATGTTGAAGCCCTGACCCCCAGTGTGACTGTGTTTAGAGATGAGGCCTTTAAATACGAAAACTAGATTAAAACAAAGTCACTAGGGTGGGTCCTAAATCCACTGTGACAGGCTACTTTATGACAGGAGATTGAGACACAGATATAAGCGCACACAGAAGGAAGGCCATGTGAGGACACAGGGTGGCCTTCTGCAAGAACTTCTCCGAGACGCTGGCCACATCCCAGAATCATATCTCTGTCAGAGAGGCCTCGGGAGACACCAACCCTGCCCACATCTTTGACTTCCAACCTCCAGGGTTGTTAGGAAATAAATCTGTGTTCTTTAAGCCACCCAGACTAGGGTATTTTGTTATGGTAGCCTGACCAAACTAATGCAACAGCTGAGTTCAAAGCATTCTACTGAGGTGTAGTATGATTTCTTTAATATTTTTTTGGCTGTGCTGTGTGACATGTGGGTTCTTAGTTCCCTAGCCTGGAATCAAACCCGTGTCCCCCGCATTGGGAGCATGGAGTCTTAACCCCCGGACCTCCAAGGAAGTCCCTTTAATTGTTTTTAAAAGAATAAAACTATTTACCAAGGATTTTCACTTAGCAAAGGTAACAGGAATACTATTTTGAAATATCAAGTTGATATGTTTTTCATACCCCTGTCAATCATGTCCCCTCTCCCAGTATTGAACTATGAATGCTAAGCTGTAAACTCCAGGACAGGTGAGGGTAGGAAGTGTCTGGAATAAAAAGGTCATTGATGGACATTGATTTTCAAAAGCTGACTGTGTTGATTCTATATTGAAATTACAGTTTTCAAAGCCAGGCTTTGTGGAGAGAGAAAAAATGTTTATTTTCTGAATTTTAAAAGCTCCCTCTGTGTCTGGGGAGTTGGGCTCGCATTTTGACACATAAACCCAAGGTAGAGAGAACTCAGGTTATTTCAAAAGAGAAATAACCCCCCAACCCACCCCTCTAGGTCATCACAGAGCACCAAGCTGAGCTCCCTGTGCTATCCAGCAGCTTCCCACTAGCTGTCTATTTTACACATGGTAGTGTATATATTGGAGAAGGCAATGGCACCCCACTCCAGTACTCTTGCCTGGAAAATCCCCTGGACAGAGAAGCCTGCTAGGCTGCAGTCCCTGGGGTTGCTAATAGTTGGACACGACTGAGCGACTTCACTTTCACTTTTCACTTTCATGCATTGGAGAAGGAAATCGCAACCCACTCCAATGTTCTTGCCTGGAGAATCCCAGGGATGGAGGAGCCTGGTGGGCTGCCGTCTGTGGGGTCGCACAGAGTTGGACACGGCCGAAGTGACTTAGCAGCAGCAGCACTGTATATATATGTCAGTGCTAATCTCCAATTTGCCCTACTCTCTCCTTCCCCCACTGTGTCCACACATCCATTCGCTACGTCTGCATCCCTAGTCCTGCCCTGCAAATGGGTTCATCAGTACCATTTTCCTAGATTGCATATGTGTGCATTAATACATGATATTAATGGACTTACTTCACTCAGTGTGGCAGACTCTGAGTTCATCCACATCACTAAAACTGACTCAATTTCATTCCTTTTTATGGCTAAGTTCCCTGGATTCTTGATTTAAGATTGTTTATGTTCTGCAGTATGCAGTTACTGTCCTAATAATGTCATATATCCTAATACTATCATTCAAACAATACTTTTTTTTTTTGGTTTGTTTGTTTTAATGGGCTAACATAGGAGATAGAAGAGTTTTTCTAAGGACCAGACTGTAAATATTTTAGGCTTTACAGGCTGCTCGATTTCAGTCAACTATTCAATTTTGCTCTTGTTGTGCAGAAACAGCCATAAACAATATGTCGTAAGCATGGCTGTTTGTATGAAATGTTACATATAGACATCAAAATCTGAATTTTTTTTTCAAAATCAGAATTTTACACAATTTACATGTCACAAGACATTAAAAAATTTTTTTTCCCAGAATCTTTCTTTTTCCTTATTTTTTGCTGTGCCACTAAGCAGGTAGGATCTTAGTTCCCAGACCAGGGATTGAACCCTCACCCCCTGCAGTGGCCGTGTGGAGTCTTAACCCCTGGACTCCCAAGGAAGTCCCCCAGAAAATTTTTTTTAAATGAAAAACTATTTTTAGCTTACAGGTTGTACAAAATCAGTCAGTGGACTGAATTTGACCTGTCTTTGCCAATCCCTGGGTTAACAAGTAACTATAAATATTCTATATAGAAACAAGTGCAGTTTACTACCTCCCTAATTTATCAAAAAGAAGATGGCAGGATTTGGGGGTGGAGGAGAAAGGGGATGCAAAAAGCTGTAATCACTTTTGGTCTAAGCCAGGCTATTTGATTAAAAGAAATAAATCAGATACTGTTGGATTTGTACAATTCCCCCCCACCCCCACCGCCCTTTTTTTTTTAAAAGCCTGTTTCTGCCAATAGTGAGGTTAGAAAATGCTATTTTGATGAGGAAATAATGAGATCATTTGAGTTATCACTGACACATGATGCTTGTGAGAGCAATCTTTACCAGCTGCCAGGTCTCGAGGATGTGAAAAGGGGGAAATGGATTGGTTTCTTTGATGTTATTTAACTCCTTATGCTGCAGTTTGTAGCATGAAAGGCACGTGTGCGTGTGCGTGTGCGTGTGTGTGTGTGTGTGTGTGTGTGATAGAGAGGTGGGGAAGGGAGAGAGGGAGGGAAGAAGAGGTGGGGCAAGTGCAGGGGTGCCTTGCCCTTTCCTACAAGCAGTGACCCAATCTTTGCTTTGCATCAATTCTTCACTGTGCAGTCTGCCGGCTGACATTATTATTACTCATACTTGGCCTGCAAATGCCTCCCCTGGAAGTAACATTAGCCACTGGGGTCAGTCATTAGAGAAAAGGTTGACAGTAACATAGCCCCAGAGTTCCAAGGTATTACAGAGATAACAACAGGGGCCCATCCACCTGCAATGGCCAGAAAGGGAGAGGAGAGCAGAGCAGATCCAGAAGGGATGGGAACAGAAGAAATATCATATGACGTCCTTTGTACAGGGAATCCGAAAAGAAATGACGCAAATGAACGTATTTACAAAACAGAACTAAACTCACAGACTTGGAGAATGAACTTACGGTTATTGGCCAAAGTTGTGGGGAAGGGATAGTTAGGGAGTTTGGGATGGACATTGCTGTATTTAAAATGGATAGCAAACAAGGACCTACTGTGTAGCTCAGGAACTCTGCTCAATATTATGTGGCAGCTTGGATGGGAGGAGGGTTTAGGGGAGAATGGATACATGTATACCTATGGTTGAGTCCCTTTGCTGTCCACCAGAAACTATCATATCACAACATTGTTTATTGGCTATATATACTCTGATATAAAATAAGAAATATATTTTTTTAAAGCAGGGACAGGAAAATGCCACTGGGTAGGAATGCTGACCTAGTTCTAACTTCCCATTGAAATAATCATTCCTTGATGATATCTAAAACTCACTCTTTCCTGAAAATGTGCTAAATGAGATTTTTTTGATGAGTGGGAAACATTTTTTTTAAGTGGAAAAAATGATAATGCTTCACTTAAAACTATCTTTTTTTTTCCTGAAAATTAAAAAGAAAACACTATAATTCTCTGAGCATAAAAACCTAAGAATTTTTGGAAAAAATAAAGCATTCTGAAGCCTCAATTACATAACAATGAATTCATTAGTGAGGTTTTTTTTGTGCAACATATGCAGTATTTCCCAGTCATATCAGTTACAATTATGTTTTCCATTGACACCATGGAGTGGACATGTCCAGCAATGTGAGTTAATAATGAAATAATAAGTCAAGGCATTAAATGCTTCCCAGGTGGTGCTAGTGGTAAAGAATCCACCTGCCAATGCAGGAGACTTGGGTTTGATCACTGGGTCGGGAAGATTCACTAGAGAAAGAAATGGCAACTCACTCCAGTATTCTTACCTGGAGAATCCCATAGACAGAGTAGTCTTGCTGGCTACAGTCCATGTGGCACAAAGAGTCGGACATTGGATTCAAGTTGTTAGTACCCCCAGGTACCCTGGGGACCCTAACATGGAAATCATGAAGGGCTTCATCCCTAGGACAGGGTGGGGGAGATGACAGCCCTCTATACCTCCTAGCCTGGTTAAGGGTACTTAGTGTGCTTGTTTTAGGCATACAAATTTCTTGTAGTAGACTTCAGATTTTTTTTTAATTTATTTTTTTTATTGAAGGATAATTGCTTTATAGAATTTTGTTGTTTTCTGTCAAACCTCGACATGAATCAGCCATAGGTATAAATATATGCCCTCTCTTTTGAACCTCCCTTCCATCTCCCGCCCCATCCCATCCCTCTAGATTGATACAGATCCCCTGTTTGAGTTTCCTGAGCCATACAGCAAATTCCCATTGGCTAGCTATTTTACACATGGTAATGTAAGTTTCCATGTTACTCTTTCCCTACATCTCACCCTGTCCTCCCCTCTCCCAATGTCCATAAGTCTATTCTCTATGTCTGTTTTTCCATTACTCTCCTATAAATAAATTCTTCAGTACCATTTTTCTAGATTTGGTAAATATGCATTAGAATCTTATATTAATCTTTTTCATTCTGACTCACTTCACTCTGTATAATAGGTTCTAGGTTCATCCACCTCATCAGAACTGACTCAAATGCATTCCTTTTTATGGCTGGGTAATATTCCATTGTGTATATGTATCACGACTTCTTTATCCATTCATCTGTCTTTGGACATCTAGGTGGCTTCCATGTTTTAGCTATTGTAAATAGTGTTGCAATGAACAGTGGGATACATGTCTTTTTCAATATTGGTTTCCTCAGGGTATATGCCTAGGAGTGGGATTGCTGGGTCATATGGTGTTTTTATTCCTAGTTTTTAAAGTAATCTCCATACTATCTTCCATAGTGGCTGTATCAATTTACATTCCCACCAACAGTGCAAGAGAGTTCCCTTTTCTCCACACCCTCTCCAGCATTTATTGTTTGTAGACTTTTTGATGATGGCCATTCTGATTTGTGTGAGGTGATATCTCATTGTAGTTTTGATTTGCATTTCTCTAATAACGAGTGATGTTGAGCATCTTTTCATGTGTTTGTTAGCCATCTGTTTTGTCTTCTTTGGAAAAATATCTGTTTAGGTCTTTTTCCTACTTTTTGATTGGGTTGTTTGTTTTTCTGGCATTGAGTTGTATGAGTTGCTTGTATATTTTAGAAATTAATCCTTTGTCAGTTGTTTCATTTGCTATTAGTTTTTCCCATTCTAAGGGTTGTCTCTTCACCTTGCTTATAGTTTCCTTTTCTGTGCAAAAGCTTTTAAGTTTAATCAGGTCCCACTTGTTTACTTTTGTTTTTATTTCCATTACACTAGGAGGTTGGTCACAGAGCATCTTGCTTTGATTTATGTCATCGAGTGTTCTGCCCATGTTTTCCTCTAAGAGTTTTATAGTTTCTGGTCTTACATTTAGGTCTTTAATCCATTTTGAGTTTATCTTTGTATAAGGTGTTAGGAAGTGTTCTAATTTCATTCTTTTCCATGTAGCTGTCCAGTTTTCCCAGCACCATTTATTGAAGAGGCTGTCTTTGCTCCATTGTATATTCTTGCCTCCTTTGTCAAAAACAAGGGCTTTCTAGCTAGTTCAATTGGCCTGTATTTCTGTTTTGGGGCCAGTACCATACTGTCTTGATGACTGTAGCTTTGTAGTATAATCTGAAGTCAGGAAGGTTGATTCCTCCAGCTCTATTCTTCTTTCTCAAGACTTTCTCAAGGCTATTTGGGGTCTTTTGTGTTTCCATATGAATTGTGAAAGTTTTTGTTTTAGTTCTGTGAAAAATGCCATTGGTAATTTGATAGGGATTGCGTTGGATCTGTAGATTGCGTTTGGTAGTATAGTCATTTTCACAATATTGATTTTTCCTACCCAAGAGCATGGAATATCTCTCCATCTGTTTATGTCATCTTTGATTTCTTTCATTAGTGTCTTATAATTTTCTGTGTATAGTTCTTTTGTCTCCTTAGATAAGTTTATTCCTAGATATTTGTTTTTGTTGCAATGGTGAATGGGATTGATTCCTTAATTTCTCTTTCTGATTTTTCACTGTTAGTATATAGAAATGCAAGTGATTTCTGTGTATAGATTCTGTATCCTGCAACTTTTCTAAATTCACTGATTGGCTCTAGTAATTTTCTGATACTATGTTTAGGATTTTCTGTATACAGTATTATGTCATCTGCAAACAGTGAGAGCTTTACTTCTTCTTTTCCGATCTGGATTCCTTTTATTTCTGTTTTCTCCTCTGATTGCTGTAGTTAGGACTTCCAGAACTATGTTGAATAGTAGTGGTGAAAGTGGACACCCTTGTCTTGTTCCTGATCTTAAGGGGAATGTTTTCAGTTTTTTACCATTGAGAATAATGTTTGCTGTAGGCTTATCATATATGACCTTTACCATGTTGAGGTAGGTTCCTTCTATGCCCATTTTTTTTTTTGAAGAGTTTTAATCATAAATGGGTGCTGAATTTTGTCAAAGGCTTTTTCTGCATCTATTGAGATTATCATATGGTTTTTATCTTTCAATTTGTTAACATGGTGTATCACATTGATTGATTTGTGAGTACTGAAGAATCCTTGCATTCTTGGAATAAACTCAACTTGATTATGGTGTATGAGCTTTTTGATGTTGCTGAACTCTGTTTGCTAAAATTTTGTTGAGGACTTTTGCATCTATGTTCATCAGTGATATTGGTCTGTAGTTTTCTTTTTTTGTGTTGTCTTTGTCTGGTTTAGTTATCAGGGTGATGGTGGCCTTGTAAAATGAATTTGGAAGTGTTCCTTCCTCTGCAATATTTTGAAAGAGTTTTAGAAGGATTGGCATTAGCTCTTCTCTAAATGTTTGATAGAATTCCCCTGTGAAGTCATCTGGTCCTGGGCTTTTGTTTTTTGGGATGTTTTTGATCACAGCTTCAATTTCAGTGCTTGTGATTGGGTTGTTCATAATTTCTAATTCTTCCTGGTTCAGTCTTGAAAGACTGAACTTTTTTAAGAATCTGTCCATTTCTTCCAGGTTATCCATTTTATTGCCATGTATTGCCTGTTGTTCATAAGAATCTCTTATAATCCTTTGTATTTCTGCATTGCCTGTTGTAACCTCTCCTTTTTCATTTCTAATTTTGTTGATTTGATTATTCTCTTTTTTTCTTGATGAGTCTGGCTAAAGGCTTGTCAATTTTGTTTATCTTCTCAAAGAACCATCTTTTAGTTTTATTAATCTTTACTATTGTTTCTCTTTACTATTTATGGCGTGCTGTGATTCACGGGGTCGCAAAGAGTTGGACACGACTGAGCAACTGATCTGATCTGATTGTTTCTTTCATTTCTTTTTCATTTATTTCTTCTTGGATCTTTATGATTTCTTTCCTTCTACTAATTTTGGGGTTTTTTTGTTCTTCTTTTTCCAGTTGTTTTAGGTGTAAAGCTAGATTGTCTATTTGATGTTTTTTTTTGTTAGTTTCTTGAGGTAGGATTGTATTGCTATAAACTTCCCCCTTAGAACTACTTTTGCTAAATCCCATAGGTTTTGAGTTGTCGTGTTTTCATTGTCATTTGTTTCTAGAAATGTTTTGATTTCTATTTTGATTTCTTAAGTAACCTGTTGGTTATTTAGAAACATGTTGTTTAATCTCCATGTGTTTCTGTTTCATACAGCATTTTTCTTGTAATTGATATCTAGTCTCATAGATTTGTGGTTGGAGAAGATGCTTGATACAATTTCAATTTTCTTAAATTTACTGAGATTTGATTTGTGACCCAAGATGTAGTCTATCCTGGAGAATGTTCCATGTGCGCTTGAGAAGAAGGTGTATTCTTCTCCATTTGGATGGAATGTCCTGAAGATATCAATGAGATCCATCTCATCTAATGTATCATTTAAGACTTGTGTTTCCTTATTAGTTTTCTGTTTTGATGATCTGTCCATTGGTGTGAGTGGGTGTTAAAGTCTCCTTCTATTATTGTGTCACTGTCAATTTCTCCTTTTATGTCTGTTAGTGTTTGTCTTATGTATTGAGGTGCTCCTATGTTGGGTGCAGAGATATTTACAATTGTTATGTCTTCCTCTTAGATTGATCCCTTGATCATTATGTAGCATCCTTCCTTATCTCTTGTAATCTTTTTTAAGGTCTATTTTGTCTGATATGAGGATTGCTACTCCAGCTTTCTTTTGCTTCCCATTTGCAAGGAATATATTTTTCCATCTTTTCACTTTCAGTCTATATGTGTCTTGAGGTCTGAAGTAGGTTTCTTGTAGACAGCATATGTATGGGTCTTGTTTTTGTATCCATTCATCCAGTCTGTGTCTTTTGGTTGGAGCATTTAATCCATTTACATTTAAAGTAATTATTGAAATATATGTTCCTATTGCCATTTTCTTAATTGTTTGGGGTTGATTTTGTAAATCTTTCTTCTTCTTTTGTATTTCTTGACTATATTAGTTCCTTTAACATTTGTTGTAAAGCTGGTTTGGTGGTACTGAATTCTCTTAAATTTTGCTTGTCTGAAAAGCTTATTTCTCCATCAATTTTGAATGAACTCCTTGCCGGGTACAGTAATCTTGGTTGTAGATTTTTCCCTTTCAGTACTTTAAATATATCTTTCCATTTCCTTCTGGCCCACAGAGTTTCTGCTGAAAGATAAGCTGTTAAGCATATGGGGTTTCCCTTATATGTTACTTGTTGCTTCTCCCTTGCTGTTTTTGATATTCTTTCTTTGTGTTTAGCCTTTGTTTGTTTGATTAGTATGTGTCTTGATGTGTTTCTCCTTGGGTTTACCCTGTATGGGACTCTTTGTGCCTCTTGGACTTGATTGACTATTTCGTTTTCCATGTTGGGGAAATTTTCAACTATAATCTCTTCAAAAATTTTCTCATACCATTTCTTTTTCTCTTCTTCTTCTGGGACCCCTATAATTTGAATGTTGGTGCATTTGATATTGTTCCAGAGGTCTCTGAAACTATCCCCAGTTCTTTTCATTCTTTTTACTTTATTCTGCTCTTCAGAAGTTATTTCCACCATTTTATCTTTCAGCTCACTGAGTTGTTCTTCTGCTTCATATATGCTGCTACTGATTCCTTCTAGGGTATTTTTAATTTAAGTAATTGTGTTGTTTGTCTCTGTATGTTTATTCTTTAATTCTTCTAGGTCTTTGTTAATTGATTCTTGCATTTTCTCCATTTTGTTTTCAAGGTTTTTGATCATCTTTACTATCATCATTCTGAATTCTTTTTCAGGTAGTTTGCCTATTTCCTCTTCATTTATTTGGACTTCTGGGTTCCTAGTTTGTTCCTTCATTTGTGTAGTATTTCTCTGCCTTTTCATTATTATTATTTTTTAATTTATTGTGTTTGAGGTCTCCTTTTCCCAGGCTTCATGGTTGAGCTCTTTCTTCCTTTTGGTTTCTGCCCTTCTAAGGTTGGCCCAGTGGTTTGTGTAAGCTTCATATAGTGTGAGATTTGTGTTCAGTTTTTGTTTGTTTGCTTGTTTTTCCTTTGATGAGCAAGGCTGAGTGAGGTGGTGATCCTGTCTGCTGAAGACTGGGTTATGTTTTTGTTTTGTTTGTTGTTTAGATGAGGCGTCTTGCACAGGGTGCTATTGGTAGTTGGGTGATGCTGGGTCTTGTATTCAAATGCTTTCCTTTGTGTGAGTTCTCACTATTTGATACTGCCTAGGGTTAGTTCGGAAAAGGCAGTGGCAACCCACTCCAGTACTCTTGCCTGGAAAATCCCATGGACGGAGGGGCCTGGTAGGCTGCAGTCCATGGGGTCGCTAGGAGTCGGACACGACTGAGCGACTTCACTTTCACTTTTCACTTTCATGCATTGGAGAAGGAAATGGCAACCCACTCCAGTGTTCTTGCCTGGAGAATCCCAGGGACGGGGGAGCCTGGTGGGCTGCCGTCTATGGGGTCGCACAGAGTCGGATATGACTGAAGCGACTTAGCAGCAGCAGGGTTAGTTCTCTGGAGAAGGCAATGGCGCCCCACGCCAGGACTCTTGCCTGGAAAATCCCCATGGACGGAGGAGCCTGGAAGGCTGCAGTCCATGGGGTCGCTGGGGGTCTGACACAACTGAGCAACTTCACTTTCACTTTTCACTTTCATACATTGGAGAAGGAAATGGCAACCCACTCCAGTGTTCTTGCCTGGAGAATCCCAGGGACGGGGGAGCCTGGTGGGCTGCCGTCTATGGGGTCACACAGAGTTGGACACGACTGAAGTGACTTAGCAGCAGCAGCAGGGTTAGTTCTCTGGTAGTCTAGGGTCTTGGAGTCAGTGTTCCCACTCCAAAGGCTCAGGGGTTGATCTCTGGCCAGGAACGAAGATTCCACAAGTGGTTTGTTATGGTATTAAGTGAGATTAAAACAAATATCCAAAAACAAGAAACCAAAGATGAATCCCAGACAAATGGCAGTTACAAAATCAGACAAATAATAATTAAAATAATATAGTATACACATATACATATACACACATGAGCAAAGTCAAAACAGTCTAACAAAATAAAATGCACTAGATTGACCCGGTGAACAAAGGAAATCAAAAATTATACTTACCAGTTAAGAAAAAACTAACTAAAGCCCAAACTGGAAAACAAAACTAAAGCAAGGTGCCAAGTGGGGAATAAAGCAATGAAAATAAAACTAACAAAATGTTGAGAGGAAAGGAAAGAAAGAATAGATGTGCAAAGTTAAATAGAAGTAGATAAAAAGATTTATATACATTAAAATTAACTGCAAGGGGAAAAGAACAGTAGGAAAAGCAAACAAAGGAATAAATGTAAAAAATAATAATAGGTTTAGTGCTCGCTTCAGCAGCACATATACTAAAATTGGAACGATACAGAGAAGATTAGCATGGCCCCTGTGCAAGGATGACACGCAAATTTGTGAAGCGTTCCATATTTTTAAAACTAATACAATTATGTAAAGTTTAAAAATAAAATAAAATTTAAAAAAAATTTTAAAAAAATAAAAAAAAATAAAAAAAATAAAGACCCTCTTGATGAAAGTGAAAAAAAAAATAATAATAGGTTTAAAAAATTTAAAAAATGAAATTAAAAAAAAGAGAGAGAGAGAAAAAAGGAAAACTCCAGAGAACTGCAAAAGCCCAATGTAGAGGCAGAGATTTATAACAACAATTAAAAATGTGACTGAGAAAAAGAAAGAAAAAAAAGCTCAAAAGTTTAATTAGATTTCATATTGACAATAAAATTGACAACTACAGCAGAAGGGGGAAAAAAGAAAAAAATCCAAAAGAATCTACAGAACAAGTCAAAACATAAGAATAATAAATGTTTTTCTTGAGTCACTGCTGTCAGAGTCCTTTCCCTCGCTGGGAGTCACAGTCCACCTCACCTCCCTAGGATGCCTTCCAACACTGTGCTGATCTCTGAACCTGCTCTGGGGGCAGCTCAGTTTCTAATCTGGTCCTGCTTCTATGTGTTCTTGCCTCCAATGTCCACAGCTATCAAAACTAGTGTGTTTTCCTTTGTGGGAGCTCTCAATGACCTTTTAAATATTCCATAGACACAGAGTCTGCCTAGTTGATTGTGTGGATTTAATCTGCAACCTGTACAGCTGATGAGAAGGTTTTGGGTCTTCCTTAGCCACACTGCCCCTGGGTTTCAATTGTGGTTTTATTTCCACCTCTGCATGTGGGTCATCCACTGGGGTTTGCTCCCCATGCTGCCATGGAGGACTTGGGTTTGCCCCTGTGAGGGCCAGGTGTGGAGGTGGTGCAGCTGCTGGGTCGCAGGGGTTCTGGCAGCACCAGGTACTCAGGGGAGTTGGTGGCTAGGGCAGCAGGAAATATAGTGCTCTAGAAGGGTATGGCAACCAGTATAGGCCAATATACTCCAGTATTGTTGCCTGGAGAACCCTCCTCCCTGACAGAGAAGCCTGGCAGGCCACAGTCTACAGGGTTGCAGAGTCAGACTACCAAAGCGACCCTGCACACGCAGATGCAAGACTTTTTTTGCCTGTGGCAGCTCTGCCCCAGTGAGAATTGAGCATGAAGGTGGTGCAGCTGCTTGGCTTGCGGGGACCCTGGCAGTGCCAAGTGTGCAGGGACACAGACTGCCTCCACCGCAGGAATTATGACCCTTCAGTTCAGTTCAGTTCAGTCACTCAGTCATGTCTGACTCTTTGCAACCCCATGAACTGCAGCATGCCAGACCTCTCTGTCTATCACCAACTCCTGGAGTTTACCCAAACTCATGTCCATTGAGTCAGTGATGCCATCCAACCATCTCATCCTCTGTCGCCCCCTTCTCCTCCCGCCTTCAATCTTTCCCAGCACCAGGGTCTTTTCCAATGAGTCAGCTCTTCTCATCAGGTAGCCAAAGTATTGGAGTTTCAGCTTCAACATCAGTCCTTCCAAGGAACATTCAGGACTGACCTCCTTTAGGATGGACTGGTTGGATCTCCTTGCAGTCCAAGGGACTCTCAAAAGTCTTCTCTAACACCACAGTTCAAAAGCATCAATTCTTTGGCACTCAGCTTTCTTTATAGTCCAACTCTCACATCCATACACGACTAGTGGAAAAACCATAGCCTTAACTAGACAGACCTTTTTTGGCAAAGTAATGTCTCTGCTTTTTAATATGCTATGTAGGTGTTACGGCCCTATGAGAGTCTTTTTTCGAGCCTCTTCTTGCTGGCGATCAGAAGGCCTCTTTGGCCAGTCTTTCTCTGTACCTCCGCCTGTTCAGGCACTTAGAGGGCTCCCTTGCCTGGGGTCCTTCTCTGTTGTTTGGCAAGTCAGGCATATAGAGAGCCCCCGCCCCACCACCTGCTCCCCCGGCTGGGACTTATTCTGTAGATCAGTGCATCAGGCACTTAAAGGAGCACCCTGGGTGGGGTCCTGCTTTGTAGTTCAGTATATCAGGTGTTTGATGGGCCAGCGTCTCTATTGTTCAGCTGCCTGATGCTGGCCTGTGGGGAGAGAGAGGCTATGGTGATGGCTCCACCCCCTCCATGCGACTCAGCAATATTGCCTTGCTTCCAAAGCTGCCTGGCTTTCCCCCACAGGCATCTCCCACCATGACTTCAGATTTTGATAGTGGATTTTGGGTGACAATTTTTTCAAAAAGTAGCCTTATTTTCTGATTAGTGCAAGTTCAGAGAGAGATATCTTGGGACTTCCCTAGTGGTCCAGTGGTTCAGATTTCACCTTGCAATGAAGGGGGTTTGGGTTCCGTCCCTGGTTGGGGAGCTAAGATCTCTCCTCTGGGCCAAAACACCAAAACATTGAACAGAAGCAATATTGTAACAAATTCAATAAAGACTTTAAAAATGGTCCATATCAAAAATATTTTTAAAAAATACCTGTATCTACAGAGACACAGAAAAAAATCAAAACTTGCTAATCATCATAAACCAGTGCAATCAACCCAATGTCTGCATTTGGAAGAAGCATCTAATAAGATCAGGGGCAAGGGAATCAGGTTGAAAGTAAATGAATGTGCAGGCTGCTCCACCTACTGCCAGCTTCAGTGAGATTAGGGCATGTGCCTCTTTATTCCTCAACCTGGATCAGAAACTCAAGATTTAACCCAGCCAGTGAAAGGTGAAGTCATTTCTGTAAGGCTGTTTTTGGAGGCAGCTACAACATGAGGACCATTCCACTCTCTCAGGCTTTGCTGGGTATCACTGTAGTTCAGAGCACATCCATACTGTGCCTGCAGCTTCCAGAGATGAACAGGAAGAGAGAGGGACAGAGGGATAGAGAGATGATGCTGAGAACCTACCTTGCATTCTGATGCATCATGGAAAGAACAATCGATCAGTTCCTTCAAGGAAATACCATTAGCAAAGTCAGAGACAGGAAGTCCTGCAGGCAGGTCTCCATGATTACATCTTTTCATGAATTTCAATGGGTAATTAAATCAAAGAAATAGGCATTGGAGGTGGGAGAGGATTCGAGTTAAGTCCAACAGAGACAGAGTAGATGATGACTTCTAAGATGAGGAAGGTAATCAGAGCAACACTGGAACCATCATCTGAAGCTGCAAAGAATAGAGCTGACATACTGAATAAGCTAAATCAATAACATGAGAAACAAACCTGAAAAGATGTAGGGAAACAGAAAAAAAAATACAGGTGTGGGGGATTATTAAAATAATAGATATGTTGCACTGCATGGTATCTGCATTCAGCAGTTTGTTCCTGCTGGCTGTTCAAAAGACAGTGCGATATAAATTCAGTATCTGGCATCGTTGGTTTTTTTGCTTTGTGCATGTTAGACCTGGTATTTCTACTGATACAAGTATCCTTTTAGTTTCTTATACTGGTCAGTTTGACAGAATCTTCAAAAGTAACTAATACTTTTTTTTCTTACGGTTGTCATTAAGAACTAGACAGATCCCATCTCCTGACCCTAAACAGGATCCTATAGTAAACTGCTTGAGGAAATTGGGTCTTTGAAGATTACAGGTGGCAAACTTAGAAGTGAACTCCACTGAAGATCTAAGAGGCCCAACTAAAACAACGTGGCAGGCATCACAGCTGTGGATTGAGCAGAACTTCTTGAACGGGCTACCTTGAAGATGACAACCTCGGAGGAGCTATGGTGACTGGCAGTGGAAAGAATCAGGACGTGTGAAAAATCCTTAAAAATTTATTGACTTAAATAACTTTGCCTATGTTAATGAATAAAAAGAAACCTTTTGTGCAGAAAGTCAGCATATAAAAAAAAATAAAATAAAATAATAGATATGGATGAGAGAATTTGATACAGCTCAAGGTTGACGAGGGCTCTTTAAGAAACAGAACCAAAGATCAAGGATGACACTGAGAAAATCTTTCTGAAAAAAAAGCACTGTTTGTAAATAGAAAAGAATCACTGTGTTTCAAACTGACGCTCTGAAAACAGCATCTCACTTCCTGGAAAAACTGAACGAGAAGGGTAAAAGGGTAAAGAAGAATATATTCTATAATAATTTGGGCTTCAAAACTGGTGTCCTCAGGTACACCTATGGCTGATTCATGTGAATGTATGGCAAAAACCACTACAATATTGTAAAGTAATTAGCTTCCAATTAAAATAAATAATTTATTTTAAAAATAGAAAAATTAAATTGGTGTTCTGGAAAAGAACAAAACCAGACTTTTCTTTTGCAAAACTGTCAGAAAAATACAGTGTGAGCAACTACATTAATAGTATTCTTCTGAGAATTTTTAATGTAGTAAAGTTCATTTCAAGTGAGAAAGTCACACTAGATATTCTTTGCTATGTAGAGCTCATACAATATATCTATGCATTCTTCTTGAGAAAAATCGCTTCATATTGTCAATTTAAAGGTAAATCAAAATTAAGAATTCAAGCACAGGTGAATCATCATAAAAAGAACTCCAGGTGAAGAAACTTCTTGGTTTGGGCCCGAACTCAGAAATCCTTAGAGACTGCAAGCTTTCAGGGCAACGTGCAGCCTGAGGATAAAACTCAATATGCCACGTCTTCACTCAGCTACTCTTCCTTCACTTCAAAAATTCCTTCCCAGACCCAGGAAATGGGGTTGTTGCTTCCTGTTCTCCTACCCATGGTTAATCTGTTTTATTTTGTTATTGCTGGTATGGAGATAAAACCAGTCGATCCTAAAGGAAATCGACCTGTAATATTCGTTGGAAGGTCTGATGCTGAAGCTGAAGCTCTAATACTTTGGCCAACTGATGCGAAGAGCCAACTCATTGGAAAAGACCCTGATGCTGGGAAAGATTGAGAGCTGGAGGAGAAGGGGATCATAGAGGATGAGATGGTTAGATAGCACCATTGACTCAATGGACATGAATGTGAGCAAACTCTGGGAGATAGTGAAGGACAGGAAACCTTGCTGTGCTGTAGTCCATGGGGCTGCAACTTAGCAACTGAATAACAACAATTGTTATGATCACTTAATAACCAATACTGATACATTGTAGCTAAAATAGGCTTTATTTTACATGTTTGGAACTCTGAGCTAAGGTAATTAGGGAAAAAAAGCATTTTTTCTATATCCTCTAGGGCATGCATGCATGCTAAGTTGCTTCAGTCATGTCCAACTCTTTGCTACCCAATGGGCTCTACGCCTCCAGGCTCCTCTGTTCATGGGATTCTCTGGGCAAGAATACTGGAGTGGGTTGCCATGCCCTCCTCCAGGGGATCTTCCGGACCTAGGGATCGAACCTGTGTCTCTTTCATTAGCAGGTGGGTTCTTTACCACTAGGGCCACCTGAGAAGCCCATCCTCTAGGGCAGCAGTCCCCAACTTTTTGGGTCCGGGGGAAAAGGTTTCGTGCAAGACAGTTTTTCCACTAATCAGGAGGGAGATGGTTTCAGGATGATTCACGTACATTACACTCATTATGCACTTTATTTCTATTATTATTTCATCAGTTCCACTTCAGATCATCAGGCATTAGATCCTAGAAGGTGGGGACCCCTGCTCTAGGGAGAGGTGCATAGTCCAAGAAAATAGACATTTTCATAGTTTTGGAACCCAAGTCATGATTTCTACATCTAAAAGGTTTGCATTATAGGAGTTATTCATCTTTATTTTAATTAGTTTATTATGTTTAAAGGCTTGATTTTTATTTTATCTTATTGAAGTGTAGTTGATTTATACTACTGTGCTGATCTCTGCTGTACAACAAAGTGATTCAGTTATACACATGTATACATTCTTTTTTTATATTCTTTTAAAGAATCTGCCTGCAATGTAGGAGACCTTGGTTAAATCCCTGGGTCAGGAAGATCCCCTTTAGAAGGGAATGGCTACCCACTCCAGTATTCTTGCCTGGAACCAGTCAATCCTTAAGGAAATCAATCCTGAGTATTAACTGGAAGCACTGATGCTGAAGCTGAAGAGCAAATTCATTGAAAAAGACCCTGATGCTGGGAAAGATTGATGGTAAAAGGAGAAGAGGGTGACAGAGGATGAGATGCTTGGATGGACATGAGTTTGAGCAAACTCTGACAGCTAGTGAAGGACAGGGGAGGCTGGCGCGCTGTAGCCCATGGGGTTGCAAACACTGGGACGTGACAGAGTGACTGAACAACAACAAGATAGCAGGCGAGTAGCAAGTCTTCCTGTGTCTCTGTTTCCCAGTGGGGTATTGAATCTAGAACCTTATTTCTGACACCCAGGGTGAGTTACCAGCCTCTCAGTGGGCTCAGGCCTTGAATTGTTTGTATCACCAGGTATGATGACTGCTGAGAGCTATTACATGTGACTCATCTGGGGTTACTAGCTTTTGAAGCATTAAGATGACATTTGAATATACATAATTTCATTATTCATTAACGATTCAGAAGGGAGGGTGGCATCTTACAGTGTCATAAATTATGTCTCTGGACCTGTTAAGACACCATGTGGATTAGGATCACTTAGTTAAAAATGCAGATTTAGGTGCCCCAATCCAGACCAGTGAATCAGTCACTGGCATTTACAAACCAGAAGTTTAGACTTTTTGTCCGCACTGCACAGCATGTGGGATCTTAGATTCCTGACCAGGGATTTAATCTGTGCCCTCTGCATTGGAAGTGTGGAATTTTAACTGCTGGATCGCCAGGGAAGTTGTCCCAGAAATTTGGATTTTAAAACAAAATCTCCCTGTAAGAAATAAAAACTTAAAGTGGTCCATTTTCAAGGACAACTAGCCTAGAATCTGCTGGTGTAATAGCTGTTAGGATACTTGCAAGGGAAAGGGAGAGAAATCCAAGTGACTTTTTGGGGAGATTGTTAACCCCATAGTGCTTAGCCAATGGGGAAATGGGGTAAAAACCCCATTGTAATGACTCTGGGTGTGTCTGCCCACCAGACACCCGTTCTTGTGAGACTGTCATTACAGCCTGGCTTCTAGTTGGACCTTGTGTCTTCAAGTCCATTCCTTGGGTTTCGGCCGGTGGGCTTTATTCCCCACAACCCCATGCTAAAAAATGTGGCTTTTATATATGTTACTTGAGAACCACTGCTTTAGTGCCATCAATATGAACATTAACACTTACTGTTCGGAAGGTTTAGAAAGTAGGAGGTTGAGTCTAAATTGTTCTGATTCTCTGATATATTGGACATAACTTCTTTCAGTAAAAAGCTATTATAAACTTTAACTTGTTTGCATATCTGCCTAAAAATAGAAAAATATAAAGTTCAATTATATAATATCCTAAAAATGTATACAGTTTTCCACCTGAAAATATATTCATATATTCATTCTGAAAAGGTACCAAAATAGCTTTACTGGAATGATTTTGTATCTTTAAGAGATTTTCCTTCTTTCCTGTTTTGAACCGAGTGATTTGTCCTTATGGGGTTCCAAACATCTCCAACGTCAATCATTTGCTGTTGTTCAGTCGCTAAGTTGTGTCCCACTCTTTTGTGATCCCATGTACTGTAACCCCTCAGGCTCCTCTGTCCATGGGATCTTCTAGGCAAGAATACTCGAGTGGGTTGCCATTTCCCTCTCCAGGGGATCTTCCTCACCCGAGGATCAAACTCGAGTCTCCTACGTTGTTGGCAGGCGAATTCTTTACCGCTGAGCCACCTGGGAAGCCCAGTGTCAATCATAGGTTATCATTTTATTTTAGCTCCATTTTTTGGCACCTTCATGAGAGGCAGCTTATTTCCCCACCAGGTGGCGCTCTCTAGCTAATGCACTGGGCTTAGTTGCCTTTAAGAGTGCATCCATCTTAAAAAAACAACCTCACAGCTCTATCAATTGCATTTATTACTCTAAGGGTAATTTTTATCCTCAGAAATGACTACAAAACTGGAAAGAATATACATTTTTTGTTTGTTTTCAGGAAGACCATTTATCTGAGTATAATCCTTGTACTATCATAAGTTGAATGAGGTCCAGAACAAAGGTTCTAGAATGTGGAGGCCAGAGAGCAGAGGTGGGGGTGAGCTTGTACTGACGATGCTCCATTTCCTCAGGTATAGGTTATCATTCGGGTAGGAGCACCAGCCCAATTGTAGAGGTCATTGCATCAAGCACAGACACACGGTATAAGGTAGAATGTCCCAGATGCATGGGTAGCTCAGGCTTGATTCTGCTAAGAATCAAAGCTTGGATGTCCAATTCGGTGAGTGTTGTATGACAGCTAGAGATTCTAGACGTCAGGCAACCACGTAGCTTCAGCTAGAGAAATACATGTGCATTTATGACAATACTCCACCCTTTCCCACTCCCGCCCCCAAGCCCTGAAAAGGCTGGGGAGGGGAAGAAATAGGCAGTGGACTTTGGCACCCAGGGGAATTCGTGAGAGCTGACAGAAGCAATGGGAACACAGCCATGCAGGCTAGGTTCAGTGCAGGACGTGGGCCCTGGAGCAAATGAGTTAAAAGGCATGGGAACTTAGAATTGAGGCAGAAACCCAAGCAAATGGGCCAGGCAGACATCCTCTTTCAGGACCGCTGTGGGTCAGAGTACCTACTATCATACTTTTTAAAAAATTAATAAATTTTTTGGCTGCATTGCATCTTCGTTGCTGCGTGTGGGCTTTCTCTAGTTGCAGTGAGCCGGGGGCTGCTCTTCACTGTGGTGCGTGGGCTTCTCATCGCTGTGGCTTCTCTTGCTGTGGAGCATGGGCTCTAGGCTCACAGGCTTCAGGAGTTGCTGCGCAGAGGCTCCACTGTTCTCTGGCATGTGAGATCTTTATGGATCAGGGATTGAACCCATGGTCCCCTGCACTGGCAGACGGATTCTTAATCACTGGACCACCAAGGAAGTCCCTATCACACTTTTCTTGACCAGATCTCCTAGCCAGAAACCTGGGAACACATTGCACTCAGTACCTGGGTACACACCTTACAAGTAGTAGTGCTAGGTGCTTAGGAAGGAATTATTTTGAAAGAGAAGAACATCAACAAATCACAGCTTCATAATGCTATGAAATGCCATGTTGAATTGTGCCCAAACCAATATGGCCCCAGGAAAGGGAGATGTTTAGAGTCTAAGAGAGCTCCTTGGTCTTGCTCAGTGTATACACACACACACACAAACACACGTGTGTGTATGTATGTATATATATATATATATATGTATGTATGTATATGGCATATATATATATATATATGCCAAGTCATTGGAAAAGACCCTGATGCTGGGAAAGACTGAAGGCAGGAGAAGGGGATGACAAAGGATGAAATGGTTGGATGGCATCATTGACTCAGTGGACATGAGTTTGAGCAAACTCCAAGAGATAGTGAAGTTCAGGGAAGCCTGGCATGCTGCAGTTCATGTGGTAGCAAAGAGTTGGACACAATTTAGAGACTGAACAATGACAATATGTCTGAAACGAACACCCTCAGGCAAGGGAGTCAGAGAGATGTAGTTTTCACCCTTCTGGTCTCTGTAATGCAGGAGGACACAGAGGAGGTGGTGTTCATGCTGGGTGAGTGAAGATTCCATGTCTGCTTCACATGGACATCTTTGCTTGATTGTCTATTCCACATATACATGCTTTGATATATTATTTGATATAATATGCTTTTATATAAAAAACAAGAACTTTTTTCGTATTTTTATGCAGAAAGTCCCTTCCCACTTAAAAATCAGGGATACAGACAGATCCTGACTGGCTTCCCTGGTGGCTTAGAAGTTAAAGCATCTGCCTCCAATGCGAGAGACCTGGGCTCCATCCCTGGGTTGGGAAGAACCCCTGGAGAAGGAAATGGCAACTCACTCCAGTACTCTTGCCTAGGGAATCCCATGGACAGAGGAGCCTGGTAGTCCACGCGGTCGCCAAGAGTCAGACACGACTGAGCGACTTCACTTTCACTTTCATGATGGTTCTATTTAAGATTTTTCAGCTTCACAATGGTACAAAAGTGATATACACTTGGTAGAAACTACACTTCAGATTTTTAATTTTGATCTTTTTTTCAGGCTAGTTTTATATGGCACAATCCTCTCTTCTGGTGTGCGGCAGCAGCAGTGGGCTGGGGCTCCCACTCAGCCACGTGATAAGAAAGGTAAACAGCTAATTCACTTACTACTGTTCTGCACCCAGACAACCACTCGGTTTTTCACTTTCAGTGTAATAGTCAGTCTATTACATGAGATTTTCAGCACATTATTATAAAGTAGGCTTTGTGTAATGTCATTTGCCCAACTGTCAGATCAGATCAGATCAGATCAGTCGCTCAGTCATGTCCGACTCTTTGTGACCCCATGAATCACAGCATGCCAGGCCTCCCTGTCCAACACCAACTCCCAGAGTTCACTGAGACTCATGTCCATCAAGTCAGTGATGCCCAACTGTAAGCTCATGTAAATGTTCTAAGTGCGTTTAAGTGAGGCTGGGCTAAGCTAGGATGTTTGATGTGTGTACATGCTTAAGTCGCTTCAGTCGTGTCCGACTGTTTTCTATCCCACGGACTGCAGCCCACCAGGCTCCTCTGTCCATGCAATTCTCCAGGCAAGAATACTGGAGCAGGTTGTCATTCCCTCCTCCAGGGTTTCTTCCTGACCCAGGGATTGAACCTGCATCTCTTGTGTCTCCTGCATTGGTAAGCAGGTTCTTTATCACTAGCACTGCCTGGGAAGCCCAGGATGTTTGGTAGGTTAGGTGTATTAAATACATTTCTTAAATTGAAGTATAGTTGATTTACAATGTGCCAATCACCACTGTACAACAAAGTGACTCAGTTATACACAGATATACATTCTTTTAAATACTCTTTCCATTATGGCTTATCACAGGGTATTAAATATAGTTACCTATTCTGTACATTAGGACCTTGTGGTTTATCCATCCTAAACGTAACAATTTTTTTGAAAAATTTGTTTTATAAACGTGATAGCTTGCATCTACCAACCCCAAACTCTGTCTAATCCTCTTCCTGCCCCCACCCCCACCCCCACCCCGCCCAGTGGATCCACTGGTAAAGAATCTGCCAGCAATGTAGGAGACCTGGATTTGATCCCTGGGTTGGGAAGATCCCCTGGAGAAGGGAACGGCTACCCACTCCAGTATTCTACCTGGAGAATTCCATGGACAGTCCGTGGGGTCGCAAAGAGTTGGACACGACGGAGTGACTTCACTTTCACTTTTTCTCTGGATATATGCCCAGGAGTGGGATTTCAGGATCATATGGTAGCTTTCTTTTTAGTGTTTTTAAGGATCCTCCATACTCTTCTCCATAGTGACTGGATGAATTTATTAATACAGTCCCATAAACAGTATAGAAGGGCTGCTGAGCATTCTTTAATATGTGTACTGGCCATCTGTATGTTTTCTTTGGAGAAACTGTCTATTAAGGTCTTCTGCCCATCTTTCAATTGGGTTATTTGCTTTTTTGTTGTTGATAAATGCATTTTTGCCTTATGATATTTTTAGTCGACAAAGGATTTATCAGGACACAACTCCATTGTAAGCTGAGGAGGATCTGTATTCATTTCTATCTTTTTTTTTAACTTCTTCCCTTCCTTCCATCTTCCCACCCTTTTTTAAAACATTTAACTCTTGAATTCTTCTAGAATTGGTTTTGACACATGATATGAAAAAAGAATTGATGTTTACATTCCTTTTGTTAACCAAACATCTCCTGGACTTCTATTGAACAACTGAAATTCTTAAAACAGGAAGAGTTTTTTCAAAGACAGCAGATTCTGAGGTTTTAGCCTGTGGCTCTTGGCAATTGATGTCCTCAGGTTAAACAGAGAGTTCAGAGATTAGTTTTAGTATTTCAAAAGGCCTATCAGAAATCAGTTTATCCTTTAGTTTATCCTTGATAAAACTCTAACCATGTTTACACTTTTCTTTGGCCTTGCTGAGTAACTTGTGGGATCTCAGTTCCCCAACCACGGACTGAACTCAGGCCATGACAGTGAGGAAATGTTCTATTTCTTAAAAAGTCCTGGCTTGTGTGCATTGTCAGAATACTCAGCACCCAGACCCAGTGCCTGGCAACCTGGCAAGCCCTCTAGTGATCGACTGAATTAAGTTGAATCCAAAAGATACTCTGGATGCTGAAAAGGCCATGAACCGCTGCATTATATAATCCCTTTCTCTAATGATGGAATTGTTTCTGTTTTGTTTTAGCAGTGAAGCAGCATGTGAGATCTTAGTTCCCAACCAGGGATCGAACCTGTGCTGGTTGCATTGGAAGGGCAGAGTCTTAACCACTGGACTGCCAGAAGTCCCTCTACAGATGAAGTTTTAAGGCCTTTTTGGAGGCAGTGAATCACAATGTTGTATATGGGAGTATATTTTTCTAGAGAGGGAGGATTCATATTTTTTTTATCAGAAAATAAAAGGAAGATTCTGAGACTATATTATAACTGCCTTACTTCTGCAATTAAGAAACTTCGTCCTTACCAAGATATACTCCTGTGAATAGGATTTTGGAGAAAAAAAAATCCTTATTTTATTTATGCAATCACTCCTTAAGATCTAGATTTTTTTTAAAAGAGGAAAATAAATGATCACTCGGTTCCTTGAGGACCTTAAAAAAGTGCTTCTCCCTTCCCAAGGTTATAGGTACAAAAAGAAGCCCAGATGGAGGATACTGCTACTACTAAGTCACTTCAGTCGTGTCCGACTCTGTGTGACCCCATAGACGGCAGCCCACCAGGCTCCTCCGTCCCAGGGATTTTCCAGGCAAGAACACTGGAGTGGGTTGCCATTTCCTTCTCCAATGCATGAAAGTGAAAAGTGAAAGTGAAGTCTCAAAGTCTCTAGTTAGTACTATGTCTTGTGCGCCTGCTCAGTCTTGTCTGACTCTTTGCGACCCCATGGACCATAGCCTACCAGGCTCCTCTGTCTATGGGATTTTCCAGGCAAGAGTACTGGAGTGGGTTCCCATTGCCTTCTCCCAGATGGATAAGAGCTAATAAAATTCGCCAAAGTGATGGACGAGCTGGAAGCATCATCTATCCTCCCTGTTCCTAGTGACAGGAAAGTAGGTCCTATTAAGCAGCCGCCGTAGGCTGGAGGTGTCCAGGAAACCTCCCTCCCAGATCACACACCTCTGGGGTAACAGTCCCGGAAGTGATCCAGGCGCCGCGGGGGATGCTGAACCTCTGGAAAAGATCAAGCTGGGTAAGTATGCGTTGGGCTTGGCTTGAAAAGTCTTCTTCATCACAGCATCACAGCCCACATGCTCCGTGTGCTCACCTGCCTCCTGGGGGGCCGTCTCGGGGTGGTCCGCTTTGCACTAGCAGCCCTGGGTGTGTAAACTCCCCATCACACTGCATCACTAATCTGTGTGTGTGTGTGCGCGCGCGCGCGGACACACACACACACACACACACACACACACACACAGAGGCTTGCCTGGCGACTGTTGTACCAGGGATTTTGTATGAAAAAACAGAAAACGCAAGAATCAGAACTTACAATCGAAATTTTGAGAAAAGACAAGACAAATAGTCAATGATATGCAGATGCATCTTCGAAATAGAGAAAAGAAGTACTGGAATAGGTTTTTCCTTTTAAAATCCGTTTTTCACCCCAAAGGCCCTGCGCAGGGAAACTTGGCGAGACCGAGCAGGCCATCTTGCGTTCAGTGTGGGACTAGACTCAGTACCAAGGCGGATGTGGAAACGTCCACTAGATGGCGCCCCAGGCCTGGTAAATGGTCCCCAGATTTTTGGGAAGGAGTCAGATTCTGGTATTAACGATGACATCCTGGAGGCAAAATAACACAATGCCTATTGATTCTTCACCTAGACAATTCCATTTCCACTCGAATAATTCCGTTCTGTCTGCCACCCCATACTCAGCCTTTTTTTTTTTAAACAGGAAGCAAAAAAGAAATACTGACGTTCCCTTGCTTGTTTAACAAGTGTTAAACACTTGTTTAACTTGTGTTCCTGACAAGACGTGTACAAACTCATTCATTGCATTACACACTTAAGGAAATGATTCTTAAATTATTGGCAGTGATTCCCACTATTGGCAGTACATCAGCTGTGTGCTAGAAAAGCCTGGATGGGGAGTTGGAAGAGGCAGTTTGGTGACCTGGTTCGTTCAGAGATGTGACATTTGCCAGGGCTTGAGCTCTTAGTGTCTTCACTGAGGATAACAATACTTACTTTACTGGTCATTTAAAAGACAAAAACAAGAGTGACAACCAAGAACTTCTTTATTCGCTGGTGATGCAGGTGAATATTTGCTGGTGAAGTCAGATGCGGAATTCATTTTCAATTATTCCAGGGGAGGGACTTCCCTGGTGGTCCAGTGGTTAAGACTTGGAGCTCCCAATGCAGGAGACCCAGGTTTGATCCCTGGTTGGGGAACTAGATGTCACATGCTGCAAACTACGACCTGGTGTGGCTAAATGAATAAATAAATAATTAAAATATTTAAAAAATACATTCCAGGTGGAATAGGGGGGGATGGATGAAAGACGACCTACGCAACAGTTTTGAAGAAGAGTGAGCGTTCATTATGCTATTGTGCCTAGTTTTGTGTATGTTGAAACTGTTTTGTAATACATGACTGGAACTAAGTCTTCTAGTACAAGGCCGGCATAAGGATAGTGTGAGAGGCTGTAAGTGCTAAACACTGATGTTTATCTTTTCTAGACTTCAATTGTCTATAAAATGAGGGGTTTGGAGCAGCTGAACCTTAAGATCCTTTCACCATCCATTCACTGCCTTCCTTCATCACCCCATCTAAACCCCAGCCCCATGACTGCATTCTCATTCTTTTTATTTTAGTTTTTGGCTGTGCCACCTGGCATGCAAGATCTTAGTTCCCTGATCAGGGATCGAACCCGTGTCCCTTGCAGTGGAAGTGAGGAGTCCTAACCACTGGACTGCTAGGGAATCCCCACTCTCATTCTTACATTTATTTTTCTCGTGTTTATCACCACTAGTGTTTTGGACTGACTGTCACCCCCACCCCACACATACAGGTGGGGAGGGGAGAGAGGGTAGGTCTGTGTTGGACCATCTGCAACACGAGTATCGGGTTTCTGCGTTATCACTGGATGGTGTTCTCTTTCCCAGGCTCTGACATGGTGAAGGGATGTGGGACGCCAGCCCGTGTGACCCTCAGACCTTGGCCATGGCAGCAGCAGTGTGGTCATGGGGCTGGAGTTATATGTGCTAGTCACTCAGTCATGTCTGACTCTTTGTGACCCCATGGACTATAGCCCGCCAGGCTCCTCTGTCTATGGAGTTCTTCGGGCAAGAATACCAGAGTGGGTTGCCATGCCCTTCTCCAGGGTATCTTCCTGACCCAGGGATTGAACCTGGGTCTCCAGCACTGTGGGCAGAGTCTTTACCATCTGAGCCACCTGGGAAGCCCGGAAGTTGGGGGAAGGGTGAAAGGTGGATGGAGGGGTGAGCCAAAAGGATGGTCTATAGAGTCCAGGTGAGCCACACTTTTAGGGAAATATCAGAATAATTTGACTCTCAAATAGTCTAGAATTCCCAGTAAGGTTGAATCCAGAGAAAATGGTCTTTAAAGATTCCATTTGCAGCTATTTTTCCCTCTATGCTTGTGGGCCTGAGAAATACAGCTGTAACTACCTAGTCGGACTGTTATGGTGGTCCACTGGTTAAGAATCCGCCCTGCAATGCAGGGGACTTGGGTTCAATCCCTAATCAGGGAACTAAGATCCCACATGCTGCAGAGCAACTCACCACAACTACGGAAGCCTGCGAGCTCTGGACATGTCTATTGTCATTATCATTCGTATTATCATCACTCTGACTATTAAATATTAACACACTCAAGATACACTGAAATCAATTCTATCTTGACCCATTCTATTAATATTTTTCTAGCCACAACTGAGTCCACATGCTGCAACTACTGAGCCCACTTGCATCATAACAAAAGATCCCATAGGCTGCAACTCACACCCGATGCAACCAAATAAATACATAAATAGGGTTTTGTTTTTTTTTTAAAAGTTCAATGCGGTAATGCAGGTAAAGCATTCTCACGGTATCTGGTGGAGTCTCTGATGAATATCAGCTCTCCTCACTGAAGCACTCGGCATCATGCAAGCTCTTGTAGAGAAACAAAACACCTGGGCTGTACTTGCAGGAAACTTACATTCTAGTTGGGAAGAGAAAGCAAAGCTTTGACACGCAGGCCTGCCCTCCATAGTGGGGAAGACTGTGTTGTATCCAACTGTCCAACTGTATAAACAGCCCCTGTTGACACAATTACATCACAGTTATACATGACAACGAGCTTCCCAGGTGGCACAGTGGTAAAGAATTGACCTGCTAATGCAGGAGACACAGGAGATGTGAGTTCGATCCCTGGGTCTGGAAGATCCCCTGGAGGAGGGCATGGCAACCCACTCCAGTATTCTTGCCTGGAGAATCCCACAGATAGAGGAGCCTGGCGGGCTATAGTTCATGGGGTCACAAAGAGTCAGGCATGACTGAACCACTGAGTACAGGACAGTAAGCACATATACCAAATCAGGAAAGATGAAGGCATGTAAATATATATGATGGGAATTCAGTGAAGAGGCTGGGAAATACTCTAATTA
The DNA here is from genome assembly GCF_003369695.1 of Bos indicus x Bos taurus. Classification (NCBI taxonomy): domain Eukaryota; kingdom Metazoa; phylum Chordata; class Mammalia; order Artiodactyla; family Bovidae; genus Bos; species Bos indicus x Bos taurus. The sequence continues at coordinate 73,353,622 of NC_040083.1, read as the reverse complement.
AGGGCTTCCGAAAAGATTCCTTTTGAGAAGAACCTTGAAATAGGAAGGTGGGAAAAAAAAAAGGAACGGGAAGGGGGGATTTAGAAAACTAAAGCACACAGTAGTGTGTGTTCACGGCTGGAAAAATAGAATGGGTCAAGATAGAGTTGGTTTGAGTGCATCTGGAATGTATTTAATAATCAGAGTGATAGAATATGAATGATAATGATGATAGACATATTCTGAGTGCTTCCAGGGTATCAGACATTGTGTGTAATCTCACCTCATAGCAATCCTAGGAGGTAAATTATCAGGATTCTTTTGGCTGCAGGTCACAGAAAACTTACTTAAATCAGCTGGAAAATAAGGCATTTTCTTGGCTCATGGAACTGGATATTTGGAAGTAGGGTGGGTTGTGTAGAGTTTCGTCACTGGCTCCATTTCTCATCTCTCAGTGCACCTCCCAGGACTGCCCCGGCCATGTATCAGCTTCAGCCTCCCTCCTGACTGCATCTTATTCCTCTACAGTCCTGGGGAAGAGGAAGGAGGGGGATCCTGGTTTTCTCCTAAGACTCAAGAAGCTTGTTTTCCCGTAGCTGCAGCAACTATTTCCAGTCTTGTTGGCATTAGTCTTGGCTTTTTTTTTTTTTTTCTAATTGATTCTATTTTTGGCTGTGCTGGGTCTTCATTGCTGCACGCAGGCTTCCTCTAGATATGGTGGCAAGCAGGGGCTACTCTCTAATTGTGGAGAATGGGCTTCTCATTGCAGTGGCTTCTATTGTTTCAGAGCGTGGACTCTACAGCACAGGCTCAGTAGTTGTGGTGCATGGGCTTAGTTGCCCTGCAACATCTGGGATCTTCCTAGACCAGGGATCAAACCCGCATCCCCTGCACTGGCAGGCAGATTTTTAATCACTGAACCACCAGGGAAGTCCAGTCTTGGCTCTTCTTAAAGAATTGATGGCACTGAGGCTGGAACCAGTAGTAGCTGAGAGCAGTGGTGCTTACACAAGCTACATCAGAACCCCCAGGATGGCTTGTTAAACAGAATACTGGGCTCTGCCCCCAGAGCGTCTGATGCTGCAGGTCTGGGATGGCATTTCTGTTATAACAAAATCCCAGGTGATGCTGTTGCTGCTGGTCCTTGAGACTTGCTTGAGTCAGAGTCATCTCCTGGCTTAGAGTTGGTAAGAGGCCAATCAAAATGCCTTCCATGGACCATCACCATCTCTGTTGTACACACAAGGAAACAGAGCCTAAGAGATTTCAAATATCCATGTTCACATTTCCAGAAGGCGGCCCCGGGGTGGATTCAAACTCAAGCAGTCTGATGAGAAAACCTGTGTCCTTCCCCACTAAGCAGGAGGCTGTTCTGACTGCAGAAGACCTCAGCAGTAGGGCATAGGAGGGGCCAGACAGGCTGTAATTATGTTATGGGGTTTCTTAAAAGCCAGACAAGGGAGCTCAACTTGAAACTGTTGACGCTAGGGAGCCATCATCAGTTCTTGAGGGAGAGTGTTTTATGGGATTGGTCTGGAGGTAAAACTTCTATTGTTTTATGTAATTCAACGAATAGTTATGTCGAAAGTCTTTTTTCGTTTTTTATTATTCCTGAATTGCATGAAAGTTGATTCTCTTCTTTATTTGAAGTCAGATGGCGATCTGACTCAAAAGTGAAAAGTTTTTCCTCTATAGGAGTTGCTAAGTTGCTTCAGTTGTGTCCTACTCTCTGCGACCCTATGGACTGCAGCCCTCCAGGCTCCACTATCCATGGGATTCTCTAGGCAAGAACACTGGAGTGGGTTGCCATTTCCTTCTCCAGGGGATCTTCCAGACCCAGGGATCAAACCTGGGTCTCTTAACGTCTACCTGCATTGACAGGCGGGTTCTTTACCACTAGCGCCACCTGGGAAGGCTCTATAGGAGTTAGGATTCTACATCACAAGCAACAGAATCCGGTTGCTAGTTGCTTTAAGCATAAAGGAAACTTACTAGAAAGCATATTAGGCAGCTCACAGAATCACAGAGAAACCTGGACGACCAGAGTTTGAAGCTAAGCAGTCAGGAACCGTGCCCTAAACAATTCTGCGGAAACTGGAAACCTGCTTTGCCGAGTCGAGCTCCGAGTACCGCTGTGCCCTCCAGGGCTGTGTTCTGCGCCAGAAGCACAGACTGTTCTTCGGCTCCAGGAACACGGTCTGTGCTGCTCTGGCGCCAAAGGGAGACAGCGCCCTTTATGTTCCTGCACCTGCCTCACCTTCTCCAGATCCGGTGCCCAGGGTCCGGACATCCTTCCGCTGAGTCTCACGCTTGGCCCAACAGCAGGGAGAGTGGCGAACCCGGCGAGGGGGACCTCTGCGGCTTCCATTGGGGAAATCAGACTGTCTCCCATTCAGACTCCTAGGAAGTTGCTGTGGACTGAGATGTGCCCCACCCTTTCAATTCTTGGGGCTTCCCTGGTGGCTCAGTGGTAAAGAATCTACCTGCCGATGTAGGAGATGTGGGTTTGATCCCTGGGTCGGGAAGATGCCCTGGAGGAGGGCATGGCAACCCACTCTGTATCCTTGCCTGGAGAATTCCATGGATAGAGGAGCCTGGCGGGCTACAGTCCATGGGGTTGCAAAGAGTCGGACAAGAGGATGCAACACAAGGGAAAAGAATCTGAAGAAGTATATATATATATATGACTGAATCACTTTGCTGCACACCTGAAACTAACACAACATTGTAAATCAACTGTACCTCAATTTAAAAAAGAGTGGGTGAAGCTTTGCTGATGCAGGATCTTCAGGAAGAAAGCCTGGAGGATGAGGACGAACAAGGGCTCCCTGTGGAGGGTCTCTCCATCCACAATGAGAAGCCAGGGTGTGCAGGGTCTGAATAGTCTCAGGAACCTCCAATCCCGACTGGCAGGGCCAAGCTGGATCTAGCAAACGTGTGGGCTTCTGGCAGCTGGAATTCACAAGCTCAGCAGCGCACTCCGAGGGTCTGGGCTCTGTCCCAGGACTCACCCGCTACCAGCACGCTGGCTGCCTTGCCAGTAGGAAAGCTCCCAGGGTGAGCCAGGCATAAACAAAGGCTTTGGCTGAGGGCACCTGCTTTCTGTGCTGAGGTTTGTAGCCTTTGGTTTTTGTGTTTTTCCAGTTTGTACCTCTGTCATTCTCCACCTTGCCTTCTTCATTTCCTTTTCACAAGTAGGTACCCAGCTCTTGTTTATGTCCAGCCACGTGCTAAGTGCTGGGGGATTAGGGGGCAGAGGGCAGGCAAGGCTACCCCCCCACCCCTTGCTGTAAGGACCAGGGATGCGGCTGGCGGGAGTGAGCATTTCAGTATCAGTGAGAAGATCCAACCAGTCCATCCTAAAGGAAATCAGTCCTGAGTATTCATTGGAAGGACTGATGCTGAAGCTGAAACTCCAATACTTTGGCCACCTGATGCGAAGAACTGATTAATTTGAAAAGACCCTGATGCTGGGAAAGATTGAAGGTGGGAGGAGAAGGGGACAACAGAGGATGAGATGGTTGGATGGCATCACCGACTCAATGGACATGAGGTTGAGTAAACTCCAGGAGTTGGTGTTGGACAGGGAGGCCTGGCGTGCTGCAGTCCATGGGGTCTCAAAGAGTCAGACTCAACTGAGCCACTGAACTGAACTGAGAAGAGAAATCAAGGCAATCTATAATCCAGTGTCTTTCTGTTCTCCCTTGGGATCTAGCTGATGATGCCACAAGGTCCTGTAGCTATTGAAGTTCTTTAAAAGCCATTACCTAGCTATGTCTGGGCAAGTGGAACATTTTATCCAGCTAGAGAAACAAAAGGAAGGTGGGAGCTGGTGGTGGGAGGTGGGGCAGATGGGGAGTGGGGGTGGGGCAGCGTTACCCAGAAGTGAAGATTTTGGAGGTTGCCCCTGTGTCCGTCTCTGGCCTCCTGAGGTCTGAGTTCCAGGACCTTCAGTGTGAAGTCCCTAGAACCTGCATCATGAATCCTTGTGTCTTGGCCCAATAGACAGTCTGCAGCTAATTGTCCCACTGCTGCCTCACACAGTATGTGGGTGACCTTGAGAGAAGCATTTGCCCTCTCTGGATCTGTTTCCCGTCCCTGTAAAACGAGGTTAATAGCAGTGACTTATCCCAGAGAGTGTGCACAGGAGGTATCATTAATAAAACTTGTCATAAAAGTCTTTGCTTCCTCAAGGTTTAGGGGTTCAGGAAAGAGAGGGTTTGGGGGTTGTGGATGGAGCCCAGGGAAGGAGGGGGCTGCTTAAAGAGTGGAGGCAGGCTCTAGGGGCAGGGTAGCAGAGAACAGAGTCCTCGGCACGGGCTCTGGCCTCTGAGGTCTGGCCCTTTCTGTTGACCTGCTCAGGCCGCCTGCAGCAACGCATAGAAGTGACATCAGCTTCTTCCGCTTTGCCTGTCAGGTTCAAGAGTCTTTCCAACAGTGCTCAGATGGAAGTTGCATGCAAGTCACAAAAGAAAGTCAAACTTGGCTGGGAGTTTGTTTTTGTACAGAGAACAACAGTCAATGAAAGAGTGCTGTGTTCTGCCTGGGTCAGGCTGAGCAGACTGCAGGAGAGACTGCCTGTCCCAGATCTGTGTGTGCATGTGTATATACAAGGGCATAGGTGTACTGTGTACATGTGTCTCTGTATACAGGTGTGTGAATGGAAACATGCACGTGAGGATTGTATACATGTGCACGTGTGTCTCTGTGTACACACATGTATATGTGTGGACGCATGTGCGTGTGTTCATTGTATTGCACGTGCGTGTACATGGATGTGGACATGCATGTGTGCACAGCTTACAGCACACGTGAACTCACATGCACATGAGCATATATGGATGTATGATGTGTACCCATGTATATGTGTACACACCAGTGTATACATGGATAATGTGTGTACAAGTGTATATATACATGGACACACATGCATACAGGTGTGTTAATCACTCACTCATGTCCAATTGTTTGTGATCCCATGGAGTGTAGTCTGCCAGGTTCCTCTGTCCATGGGATTCTCCAGGCAAGAATACTAGAGCGAGTTGCCATCCCTTCTCCAGGGGATCTTCCTGACCTAGACATCAAACCTGGGTCTCCTGCATTGCAGGCAGATTCTTTGCCATCTGAGCCCCCAGGGAAGCCTGTACACACAGGCGTGTGTGTGCACACTCACATAGTCATGGCTGGAGGGCAGGTTCATGTCCACATGCCTTGTGCCTTCAAAGGGTTTTGGCCAAGTCAATCAAGCCACCAAGCTTGTGTCTGGCAGACATATGCCAGTGCTGAGGGCTGGCGGTGGGTGACAGCGTGTGTGCCCTGGGTTAGATGTGAAGGGGGGTTGTCCTATGTGGGTCAGAGACCTGCAGTCACTTCCTTGGAAGGTTACCGAGCCAGCATTTCCATGCTCATAAACCTAAAATTGTCCAAGTTACTCATTATTTTTATGGTTGAAAATCTCAGAGATACTTGAATGTGTCAGACCCAATCCTAGTTTTGTATTTTATATTTGTGACAATTGGGAAAGTCTTTCTGAGTTTCATCCTATCAAGGTGGCTTTTAAAAATATACTTGTCAGAGCAGCCCCCTGAATCTTTTCTTCCACTGTTCTCTTTGGTGCCTTTTTTGACTATTAATAGTTGAGATTCAATGGATGAAGCCCAGGACTAAAAATTGGCAGACTCAGAGATTCAGTCTCTGAGCCAGACGGTTGTATGTGGATAGAGCTGTTCCCTGGAGCTGCCTGGCCTTTGAGCGGTTACTTAGCCATCTTAAATCTTAATTTTCTCATCTCTAAAATGGGGATGCTAGGCGGTCCAGTGGTTAGGACTCGGTGCTTTCACTGCCATGGGACTGGGTTCAATCCCTGGCCAGGGAACGAAGATCCCTCAAGCTATGTGGCTCAGCCATAAAAATAAGTGGGGATGCTAATAGTAATGGCCTCATTGTTGTTGTTCTGTTGCTAAGTCATGTCCGACTCCTTGTGACCCCATGGACTGCAGCACATTTGGCTTCCCCGTCCTTCACTATCTCCCAGAGTTTGCTCAGACTCATGTTCATTGAGTCAGTGATGCCATCCAACTATCTCATCCTCTGTCATCCCCTTCTTCTCTTGCCCTCAACCCTTCCCAGCATCAGGGTCTTTTCCAATGAGTTGGCTCTTCGCATCAGGTGGGCCAAAGTAGGATTGCTGTAAAAATTAAATTAGATATTGCCAAACTTTCCAATTGTGCCTGTGTACACTTTCCTGTGAGATTCTGAAGTCCTGCAAGGAGCAGGGGGTCTCCTGCTGGGTCATGAGCAGTGCCAGAGCTCTGGTAGTATGATGATGTGTTCCAGCGTGAAAAGAAAATGCAGGATCTCCTGTTAAAAAATTATTACGTCCCCGGCATCTCCACCAAAAAAAGATTAGTAAGAATTTCAAAGCGCTGACAGCAGAGCATTAAACCAAGTGTGAAGTCCTTCAAGCAAGTGGTCCTGAGTGCCGGCACTGGCTACATGGACGTGAAGCTGGTCCTGCCTGTAGGTACTGAGCACGGTGAGTGACATTAAGTTTAAGTGACATCGGCACCTGTCCCACTGCAAGGTACTGAGGATGGTGTTTTGCAGAAAGTTTTCACTTTCGTCTCAGGTTCAACGGATTTGTTAACAAAACAAGCCACTCGTTCTATCCAAATAAATAATACCAATATTTATTAGAGAATTATCTAGCTTACTTTCAATATACTAACATTAAAAGAAAAGAGAAATAGGAAAAAGCAGAGGCTACATCACCAAATTGGGTTTTGACCAACAACTAGACTCAAACAGCGCTGGGAAGTTCCATGTCACAGCACATCTGGTGTCCCAGTTGGGAAAAGGTACCAGGCAGCACGTCCACTCCGTGGATGAGACTTCAGAGAGTGCAGTTCGGTTCCACTTACAATCCCAGGATACAAATGGATAGCATCATCAATCTGTGAGCAAATACTAGCTCTGGTTTCATGTTAATGCTGTTTGCTTTGTTGTGTAAAACTTGGAATGTTGTTAAGCCTGGGGCTTAGTTGGCCAGGGCCCCTCCTGGGGCTCAACAATTTCAAGATTCATCCCTCATCTACCTACAGTGCCACAAGGCTTGCACTCACAGCAGGCGGTCAGGGCATTCACAGGACAGGGCAGCGTCCAGGCAAGTTAGAAGCAAGGTCAGAGGCCTGCTCTGCTTTGTCTCGGAAGCCTAAGCAAGACAAAGTACTGAATTTTCCTAACAGATGGTCACGTGCTCAGAACCCCTTAGATCCAAATTCATGGTAGCAGCAGGTCACTGAATGTTCCTCTGGCAAGGAGCCCCCAGGGCCATGGTGGTGTCCACTGTGCTGGTGGGAGGTGTCTTGGGAGGGGACACAGGTGCTCTCGGTGTGCCCAGCTTCAGGTGAGGATCAAAATTTCATCTTTATCAAAGTGAGATGCTTCAATCTCTCTGTGGCTGACGTGTTTGTCCCTCCCTATTCAGAACCATCTAAGCAGAGTGATTGCTCTTAAAAAGCACATGCCTCCTACACACTGAAATTTTATCATGATTTTGAAAAAGTTTGACTGGATTCAAAGTACTGATATTATTATAAGCAATATCAATGTTACATTTGTCATTCAAAAAGTTGGACATGACTGAACGACTGAACTGAACTGAACTGACAGCATGTGGGATCTTAGTTACCCCACCAGAGATTGAACCTGTGCTCCCTGCATTGAGAGCGAAGAGTCTCAACCACTGGATCACCAAGGAAGTTTAAAGATTGAATGTTTTCATGACGTACTTGTGTGAACAAAATGTCTCTTCGTCTCTTCAACGGTGAACATCAAGAATTCAAGAAATCATCTTTAAAAAGTTTGGGTCAGGAATTGAGCATAGCCATTTCAGTTCAGGTCAGTCGCTCAGTTGTGTCCGACTTTTTGCAACCCCACGAACTGCAGCACGCTAGGCTTCCCTGTCCATCACCAACTTCTGAAGCGTACTCAAACTCTTGTCCATCAAGTCGGTGATGCTATCAAACCATTTCATCCTCTGTTGTCCCCTTCTCCTCCCGCCTTCAGTCTTTCCCAGCATCAGGGTCTTTTCCAGTGAGTCAGTTCTTCGCATCAGGTGGCCAAAGTATTGGAGTTTCAGCTTCAACATCAGTCCTTCCAATGAATATTCAGGACTGATTTCCTTTAGGATTGGCTGGTTGGATCTCCTTGCAGTCCAAGGGACACTCAAAAGTCTTCTCCATCACCACAGTTCAAAAGCATCAATTCTTCAGCACTCAGCTGTCTTTATAGTCCAACTCTCACACCCGTACATGACTACTGGAAAAACCATAGCTTTGACTAGATAAACCTTTGTCAGCAAAGTAAGGTCTCTGCTTTTTAATATGTTGTCTAGGTTGGTCATACCTTTTCTTCCAAGGAGCAAGCATCTTTTAATTTCATGGCTGCGGTCACCACCATCTGCAGTGATTTTGGAGCACCCCCCAAAATAAAGTCTCTCACTGTTTCCATTGTTTCCCCATCTATTTGTCATGATCTTGGTTTTATGAATGTTGAGTTTCAAGCCAACTTTTTCACTCTCCTCTTTCACTTTAATTAGGAGACTCTAGTTCTTCTTTGCTTTCTGCCATAAGGGTGGTGTCATCCACATATCTAAGGTTATTGATATTTTTCCTGGTAATCTTGATTCCAGCTTGTGCTTCATCCAGCCCAGCATTTCTCATGATGTACTCGGCATAGAAGTTAAATAAGCAGGGTGACAATATACAGCCTTGACATACTCTTTTCCTGATTTTGAACCAGTCTGTTGTTCCATGTCCAGTTCTAACTGTTGCTTCTTGACCTGCATACAGATTTCTCAGGAGGCAGATCAGGTGGTCTGGTATTCCCATCTCTTTAAGAATTTTCCACAGTTCGTTGTGATCCACATAATCAAAGGCTTTTGCATAGTCAATAAAACAGAAGTAGATGTTTTTCTGGAACTCTCTTGCTTTTTTGATGATTCAACAGATGTTGGCAATTTGATCTCTGGTTCCTCTGCCTTTTCTAAATCCAGCTTGAACATCTGAAAGTTTTTGGTTCACGTACTGTTGAAGCCTGACTTGGAGAATTTTGAGCATTACTTTGCTAGTGTGTGAGATGAGTGCAATTGTGTGGTAGTTTGAGCATTCTTTGGCATTGCCTTTCTTTGAGATTGGGATGAAAACTGACCTTTTCCAATCCTGTGGCCACTGCTGAGTTTTGCAAATTTGTTGGCACACTGAGTGCAGCACTTTCACAGCATCATCTGTTAGGATTTGAAATAGCTCAACTGGTATTCCATCACCTCCACTAGCTCTGTTCATAGTGATGCTTCCTAAGGCACACATGCCTTCGCATTCCAGGATGTCTGGCTCTAGATGAGTGATAACAGCATTGTGGTTATCTGGGTCATGAAGATCTTTTTTGTATAGTTCTTCTGTGTATTCTTGCCATCTCTTCTTAATATCTTCTGCTTCTGTTAGGTCCATACCATTTCTGTCCTTTATTGAGCCCATCTTTACATGAAATGTTCTCTTGGTGTTTACTTTTCTTGAAGAGATCTCTAGTCTTTCCCATTCTATTGTTTTCCTCTATTTCTTTACATTGATCAATGAGGAAGGCTTTCTTATCTCCTTGCTATTCTTTGGAATTCTGCATTCAAATGGGTATATCTTTCCTTTTCTCCTTTGCCTTTAGCTTCTCTTTTCTCAGCAATTTGAAATGAGCTTAGCCATTTCAAGCCTGAATATTAAAAAGAAATGATCAAGGAGGCAGGCTCAAGTTTCTCATGACATATTTGGAAGTTGGATACAAAATCAACATTTCATGTCTAGCCTTTTACTTTGCATTTTATTTTTAATCTTAATTATAAAATGGAAATTGAGTGTAATGGATTGTTTCAGATAGCACGCTGGAGGGGTATAGTTTATCCTGGTGTACCCCCCCAGAGTGCTATATCTGCATGATCATTTTCTTCTAGTGCTATGTTGTTTAACTGTTGGGAAGCACATGTTAAGAGCTTCCTGGCACACAGCGAGCAGTCCATAATATTAGTTATGTTGTTAATGTATTATTGTCATCATTCTACAGATACCAAGGATAAAGCTCTGGGCTAGTCATTAGAAATTTTAAGAGGCGCGCTTCTATTATAAACTACCTGATGACTCTAAATGAGTCCGTTTATCTTTTTTATGTCTGCTTAAAATGCAGATAATATTACCTGCACATCCTGCCCGATGGGCAATGTTATGGGACTCAAATGAGAAACTCAACATCCAAGATTGCTGAGAAATAGGAATTATTTTGCTGGTTCTGTTATTTTTCTTCCTCTAACTCTGTGCTCTCCCCCCACATGTGGCTATTTAAATGTAAATTAATTAAAATGAAATATCATCGAAGATCCAGTTTCTCAGCCATGCTAGCAACACTTCCACATGTGGCTGATGACTGCCATATTGGACTGCACAGCTTACTCTTTACTCCTTAATACACGTGTTTGCCCTCTCTGTTCTGCTTCTAGTCCCCCTTGTGGATTAGGTAGGGAAGATTTAAAATAGAGTTTTAAAATAGAGACTCTATTGTAAAATAGAGTCTTTATCCATAATAGCTATAAAATATGAAAAACTCTGAGCTCTGCTCTCTTTGGTATGGGATGGTACCATTTCCAATGGGAAATGGACCCTGATGGTTTGTCTTGACCTCTCTGCAGCCTCTTGTCCAGACCCTTGGGCATTTTCAGACAACTGGAAGGGCTGGGGTATTGTAAGAAATAATGAAAGGAAAGAAAGCTAACAGGGGTAACAAGGGTTAAATCCACATGTCTTCATGAGTGTGATATTCTTACCATCCTGGCATTGTGATATTTATTATCATCAAATGTAATCGCCCAACTCTAAATTAATTAATTTTTAATGATTATTTTTTGTATTGCTTTTTTCTCCCAGTTTTGAGATATAATTGGCATACATCCCTGAATAAGTTTAAGGTATAAAGATTTGATTTAAATATTTTATGAAGTGATTATTGCAATAAATTTAGTGAACAACGTCTATCATCTCATATAAGTACCAAATTAAAGAAACAGAAAAATATTTTTTTTCCCCTGTGATGAGAACTCTTAGGACTCACTCTCTTAACTTTCATGTATAACATACAATAATGTTAGTTATATTTATCATCCAAGTACTAGGGGCTCATTATGCCCCTAGTACTTATTTATCTTGTAACTGGAAGTTTGTACCTTTTGACCATGTTCATCCAATCCTGCTCCCCTGACTCTCTTGAGCTTTTAATTTATATTACTCCCAAGGACCTTCAGATTCTTTCATACTTGTTAAACAAATTTTGAGTGGCAGCAGCCTGAAATTATTACCACCCCCTTATCCACACCAATGATTGGGCATCTGTTACCCTAACCATAGGTGAGAAAGGGTTTGCTGAAGGTTCTGAACATAGTGTCGCTGACTAGTGAATATCAGTAGTCTGCTGGAGTCATTACTATAGCTACCAGGACACTTTGGTGAAAAAATACATGACTAGTACTGTGTAGCGGAGAAGGCGATGCACCCAACTCCAGTATTCTTGCCTGGAAAATCCCATGGACAGAGGAGCCTGGTGGGCTGCAGTCCATGGGGTCGCGAAGAGTCAGACACGACTGAGCGACTTCCCTTTGACTTTTCACTTTCATGCATTGGAGAAGGAAATGGCAATTGACTTTTCACTTTCATACATTGGAGAAGGAAATGGCAACCCACTCCAGTGTTCTTGCCAGGAGAATCCCAGGGACAGGGGAGCCTGGTGGGCTTCCGTCTATGGGGTCGCACAGATTTGGACACGACTGAAGTGACTTAGCAGCAGCAGCAGCAGCACTGTCTAGTGTTTCAATTGTGGTTAAACTACATCCATGCCACTTCTTGATTTCATCCAGCACATAAAATTGTGTGCTAGGGTTTATTTGTGTGGTTGCCATGAGGGGAATCATCTCTGTGATTCCTTCTGGATCGAAGGAGTATTTCTCTTGTTGTTGTTCAGTCGCTCAGTCGTGTCTGACTCTTTGTGACTTCAAGGACTCCCTATCCTTCATCAACTCCCAGAGCTTGCTCAAATTCATGTCCATCGAGTCAGTGATGCCATCCAGCCATCTCATCCTCTGTCGTCCCCTTCTCCTCCTGCCTTCAATCTTTCCCAGCATCAGGATCTTTTCCAATAATTCAGCTCTTTGCATCAGGAAGGCAAAGTATTGGAGCTTCAGCTTCAACATCAGTCCATATTCCTCTTGGCTGTTGGTTATTATTTAGTCAAGTCAGCTGGGGCAGTTTGAGGAAATGCTGGTTTTCTTCATTACCTTTGGAAAAGGCTCAAAATAGATTTGTATACCCTGTGAAGTCCCAGTGACCACATTTTTCTTTTATTTACAGGAAGGAGTTGCAAGGAAAAAGCTAACACAGTTCAGTTAACCACATGACCAACATCATGGTGTGAGCAAAATTTGTTATAGACATAAATCTTATGCATAAGGCTATTAAAGGCTTATTAATATTTAGGAATTAAAAACTGACTTGGGTATACCTTTTCTTTTCCATTAATGGTTTTCCCAAGATATTGAGTATGATTCCCTGTGCTAGACAGTAGGAACTTTTTGTTTATTCATTCTATACTCAACAGTTTGCATCTGCTAATTCCAAACTCCCAATCCCAAGTACTTGGGATATATCTTTGCCAATATATATAGCCAATACTTGGCTATATCTTTTATTTTTAAAATTTATTTATTTTTGGCTGCACTGGGTCTTTGTTGCTACATGCAGTCTTTCTCTGGTTGCAGCAGCGGGGGCCACTCTTTGTTGCGATGCATGGGCTTCTCAATGTGGTGGCTTTTCTTGTTGCAGCACAAAGGCTCAGTAGTTGTGCTGCACAGGCTTAGTTTCTCCATGGCATGTGGGATCTTCCTGGACCAGGGATCGAACCCATGTCCTCTGCATTTTCAGATAGATTCTTATCCACTGGACCAGCAGGGAAGTCCCAAGTATGTCTTTTAGACAACAAATACACTTTTGGTGAATAACTGATTTAGAAAAACTACCAGCTGTCCTCTTATTTTCCTATCTGACATTTATTAGGAAAGGACAGACATTTTAACATAATTCCTGGCAGCCTCTGCTTCCTAAAACAACATTTCTGACCCACTGTTGGTCTATAGTATCCTTGATCTTAAAAAACTCCAACTTTTTAAGCCTTGTTTTTGCTAGTTGTTTGGCTTTGACATACCCGTACTCATTATAACCCAGTTTTTCATTTGCTAGAAGGGAATAATCCTCCTTCCTGTTCTTACACGGATGTTGTAAGGTCAAATATGGGATAATATTGGGTTGGCCAAAAAGTTAATTTGGGGTTTTGGTAACATCTGACAGAAAAGCCTGAACAAACGTTTGGGCCAACCCTATAGATGAGAAAGCACTTTGAAAACATTAAAAGATGCAACACAAATATCAATGCAACTTGAGAGAACTTCCCTGGTGGTCCAATGGCCAAACCTCTAAGCTCCCAATGGCCTAGGCCTGGGTTCGATCCTTGGTTGGGGAACTATATTCTACATGCCACAACGAAAAGATCCTGCATGCTGCAACTAAGACCCGCTGCAGCCAAATAAATAAGTCAGTTCAGTTCAGTCGCTCAGTCGTGTCCCACCCTTTGCAACCCCATGAATCACAGCACGCCAGGCCTCCCTGTCCATCACCAACTCCCGGAGTTCACTCAGACTCACGTCCATCGAGTCAGTGATGCCATCCAGCCATCTCATCCTCTGTCGTCCCCTTCTCCTCCTGCCCCCAATCCCTCCCAGCATCAGAGTCTTTTCCAATGAGTCAACTCTTCGCATGAGGTGGCCAAAGTACTGGAGTTTCAGCTTCAGCATCATTCCCTCCAAAGAAATCCCAGGGTTGATCTCCTTCAGAATGGACTGGTTGGATCTCCTTGGAGTCCAAGGGACTCTCAAGAGTCTTCTCCAACACCACAGTTCAAAAGCATCAATTCTTCAGTACTCAGCCTTCTTCACAGTCCAACTCTCACATCCATACAAGACCACAGGAAAAACCATAGCCTTGACTAGACGGACCTTTGTTGGCAAAGTGATGTCTCTGTTTTTCAATATGCTATCTAGGTTGGTCATAACTTTCCTTCCAAGGAGTAAGCGTCTTTTAATTTCATGACTGCAGTCACCATCTGCAGTGATTTTGGAGCCCCAAAAAATAAAGTCTGACACTGTTTCCACTGTTTCCCCATCTATTTCCCATCAAGTGATGGGACCGGATGCCATGATCTTCGTTTTCTGAATGTTGAGCTTTAAGCCAACTTTTTCACTCTCCTCTTTCACTTTCATCAAGAGGCTTTTTAGTTCCTCTTCACTTTCTGCCATAAGGGTGGTGTCATTTGCATATCTGAGGTTATCGATATTTCTCCTGGCAATCTTGATTCCAGCTTGTGCTTCTTCCAGTCCAGCGTTTCTCATGATGTCCTCTGCATATAAGTTAAATAAGCAGGGTGACAATATACAGCCTTGACATACTCCTTTTCCTATTTGGAACCAGTCTTTTGTTCCATATCCAGTTCTAACTGTTACTTCCTGACCTGCATACAGGTTTCTCAAGAGGCAGGTCAGGTGGTCTGGTATTCCCATCTCTTTCAGAATTTTCCACAGTTTATTGTGATCCACACAGTCAAAGGCTTTGGCATAGTCAATAAAGCAGAAATAGATGTTTTTCTGGAACTCTCTTGCTTAACACATTAAAAAAGAAAAAAAAAAAATTAAAAAACCCCATAGCTCCAGAAGTCAAGGGTTCTTTTCAGGGAGAATAGCACTCTGAGAGGTTGGATGGTGCCATCTACACTTGACCATCTTGAATTCCAGAGGCCCTTGAACATCCTGGGCCAAAGAAGTGGCCACTCCTCCTTGTTAAGGGCTGGTACTTTCCATTTGCTTAAGACAATGCACAGGTCTCAGTTCTTTGAGGCAGCACATACACCCATCTCAGGACCGAGCCCCACCTCCAGTCCTGGCCAGCAGGCAAATAAGTAAGGTCAGGTCCCAACAGAATTTGGTCAGGGAAGAGCTGGGTCTGCTAAGAGAGGAAAAGGACTGTGCCTGGAAGGAGCGGCAAGACCCAGGTACCATGTACTAGGAAGAGCGCGACAGTTTATATGAGGATGGAGTCTGAGGACACTGGATCAAGGTGGGGAGAACATGAAGTAGGGTAAAGGAGAGCGTCTGAATTGGGAGGCACACTGCAGTATTAATACCTTGGCAAAGACCCAGGAATCCTGGGACTTGGGGATCATGAGAGATACCGCTAACACACTTAGGGTGGTTTGGGGGAAGTTTGCATAAGACAATAGAAGACAGAATCAAAAGCTTCAGTGAAGGACTCCCCTGGTAGTCCAGTGGTTGAGAATCTGCCTGCCAATGTAGGGGCACAGATTTGATCCCTGGTGCAGGAAGATCTCACATGCCTCTGCACCCTGGAGCCTGTGTTCTGTGACAAGAGAAGCTACCACAATGAGAAGCCCATGTGCTGCAACTAGAGAGTAGCCCCCATTCACAGCAACTAGAGAAAGCCTGCAGGCAGCAATGAAGACCCAGTGCAGCCAAAAGTTAATATATAAATAACTAAATTTAATAAATGTTTATAAAAAGCTTCAGTGAAGAGGGCATGCTACATAAGACTGGAAGACTACCCAACCCATCATGTGCCCTGGGAGGACCTGGAAGGCATGCTATTTAACCAAAGCAATGAGAAATGAGCTGGCGGAGCTGGTGCGAGGGCTGCCAACGTCACTGAGACATTCAGGAGGACTTTTGTCTATTGGTCAGGGCAAATGGCAGGAGATGCTGTTAGGTGACTGGGCTTCCATAGCAACCGGGATGCAAAGATCCTTCAAGGGTAGGGGCCAAATGGAGATAGGTAGCCATCAGAGGCATCATCAGCGATGCTGGAGGTGAGATCACCCAGGGGGCCGGACCCAGGGGACCAACAGAGATAATGAAGAGAGCGTGGAATTACGTCAGCGAGGCAGAGGGCCCCCGCATATTGTCACGAAGTTGTACACGTCTTCATAACACGCTGAGACCATTAGCTCCAAAGCCCATCAAACTCAAAATTCTAAATTGAAAGCATCCAATGGCTTTCAATAGAGCCCCAGTAGATTTTTAGCTACATAGAGCCTGCTCACTTGGCATACCCTGCAAAATATCCCAAGTCCACATCTGCCAGCCACAGACAAGACGAATCCTGGAACTGCAACACTCCAGCACAGTTGCCCTTTGGAGCTCTGCTGACCCAGAGACCCCCTGCCGTGCTGCCGAGTGACATCTCCCACACATCTAAGCCCTCTCTGGGTCCCCTCTTCCCTGCGAGTTCTCTTGCCTTTCTCCCCTCTCCCTGGCTCCGGGAGGTCTGTGCGAGACACCTCCGACTCCCTGCCTATCAAAGCACTGCCCAAAGCAAGCGCGTTGTGTGCTACCGCCCCCTGGTGGCCACATATTTTCCTGTGTTAGTCGCTTCAGGCCTGTTGACTCTTTGCGACCCCATGGACTGTAGCCCACCAGGCTCCTCTGTCCATGGGGTTTTCCATCTGAAGTGGGTTGCCATGCCCTCCTCCAAGGTATCTTCCTGACCTGGGGATCGAACCAGAGTGTCCTGCATTGCAGGCAGATTCTTTACTGTCTGAGCCATTATGGAAGCCTTTTTTCTTGCTTAGCCCTCACATCCTTCAACTGGGTACAGGAATCCAGAGGGACAAGACAGATGAGCAGCCAGCAGGGGTATCACTCAGTCTGTGGAATAACTAGGAAGCAAGGAGCGGTGGTCAGGAGGCTGAGGGCAGCCATCCGGATAAAGGTCATGATCCTGTGCCCTTCTAGACCTGAGCGGCTTTCAGACCTGGAACCCACTGAATAAAGCAGAGGAAGAGTCCTCAGAAGAATGGGCCCTACGACGCTGCGGCAAGTCTGTAATCATTGCCAGTGTCCTTCTCAAAAGAGATCTAGGGCCATTTATTTCAGTAGTTATTCCCAGGGGAATGGTGACAATTCGGACATTTGAAGGACTATTGGATACATATTCTAAGTTGATACCTGGGAACCCAAAGAGTCATCATGCCCCCATCCTGATAGAGGGGGGCATAGGGGAGCCTGGTAATGTGTGGAGTTCTGTCCTGGGTCACTGGACCCATTGGAATGGGTTTGAAGAGTGAAGATCTCTGTTACATGTTAACACACACCAGAGAGCATCTACCAGGGAAGAGGTGTTTAATAACCAAGTGAACACAATGACTCAGCCAGTTGTCATCAGCCAACTTCTGACACTACAGTGCTGACCCAAGCATAGCCATGGTGACAGAGAGGCAGGGGCCCAAAGCATGAGTGTCTATTCATAAAGACCGACCACTGCTACTGCCCAGGGTCCAGCCTGCCAGCCGTAGATCAATGCTGAGTCTCTAGACACACACACATACTGAAAGTAGATCAACATACCCCTTGGTGTAAAGTGACCAGTGACTCATCCTGACTAGGATGGACTCATCACTGGGATATATGTTTGCCTTTCCTGTTTGGAATACTGAAGCCAACACAACTCTGTTTACACAGTATTACCCTGGCAACATGGGATCCTGCAAAACATCATATGAGACCACAGGACTGACCAGGGCACATGGGTACATGAGCAGGGCACCCGTTGGCACAATCATATATTCCACCACCCAGAAACTGCTGCCCTGCAAGAATGATTGAGGTGCCGGCTCCCAGATGATCTCGTATGAGGCTGGGGTACCATCTCCAGGATTCAGCAAAGCTATTCTGTGGCACAGTGCTCCCAATGGACAGGACACAGAAGGTTGTGAAACATGGTATGGAAGTTGAAGTGGCTCCGTGTGTGTTTTTTTTTTTATTACCAGAGACCCACTTAGTGAACTAAGGTTTCTTTTCCTTGACACTCTAAGTGCCTAGAGGTCCTTGTTTCCAGAAAGGGAATGCTTTCACAACAGAACTCTATTTTAAATTAATTTATTTTTGGCTGCACCGAGTCTTCATCGCTGCCCATGGGCTTTCTCTAGTTGCAGTGAGCAGGGGCTACTCTCTCCAGTTGCAGTGTGTGGGTTTCTCATTGTGGTGTCTTCTCTTGTTGCAGAGGACAAGCTCTAGAGCTTGAGCTCAGAAGTTGTGGTGCACCAGCCCAGTGGCTTCACAGCATGTGGGATCTTCTCAGACCAGGGTTGTAACCTGTGTCTCCTGCATTGGCAGGCAGACTCGTAACCACTGGACCACCAGGGAAGTCCTCACTATGGAACTTTAAACTTTAAGCTGAGGCTACTGCTTGGCCATTTGGAGATCCCTGTGCTAAGAGACTAGCCAACCAAAGAAAGGGGTCACCATCCTGCCTAGTGGGTAATTGACCCTGATCACTGGGAGAAGGGAGGCTGCTGTTACTTAAGGGGAGCAGAGGGGAATGGATCTTTCTCACAAGTGATCCAGTAGCACAATCTCTTGGTACCCTAACCCTAACCCTAATTCTGATGGCAAATGGAAACATCCAACAGCCATAGCCTGAGAGGGTTATGGTTGCCAGAGACTCGAAGTTCTCATGGATGAGGTTCACCCTGACCAGCGGAAGTGCTACTTGAGGGTGAGGGGAATCTTGAATGGGTAGTAGAGGAAGATGATGAGTATCAGCTATGGCCTTGAGTCCAGCTGCAGTGTGTCCCAATGAGTCCCCTCAGAACTTTCCAGATGGGATTGAACTTACTCTATGAAGGAGGGGATGGAGCAGCACCATGGGTAGACAGCAGCAGCCACTGTGGCAAGCCACCGGGACCCTACCCTAGGTACACCCTAACTACTGGCCTTGCTGGCTGGTGAAGATCCACAGCGACATCTCTGGGAGGAATTCAACCTTTATGGAAGGAAGCCACCTCATCCAAGGTCATACTATCTTCCCATGGCCAGCATACATTCTGTGAGCAGAGTATGCTGCAGTGAAAAGGCACAAGCTCCTTTCTTTGTTCTGGGACATCTCTGCAGGGCCATCCCAGCTTCAAAGTTCCCTGTGGCCCATCAACTTTTCCCTCTGCCCAATCTTACTTCTCCCACTCAACCCCATCTACTATTTTTTAAAAATATTTATTCATTTATTTGGCTGCGTCAGGTCTCAGTTGCATCATATGGGATCTTTTGTTGCAGTGTGCAGGCTCAGTAGCAGTGGCATGTGGGCTTAGTTGCTCCAAGGCATGTGGGATCTTAGTTCCCAGATCAAGGATCGAACCCATGTCCCCTGCATTGCAAGGGAGACTCTTAACCACCGGACTAACTCATCTGAAGTCCCGCTCATTTACTGTTGACAAGATTCTTAAATCAGTTTCCTGCATCCCACTCTCCATCTGTGCGAATCCAAGCACAATATTTTTTCTCTCATTCTTTAATCCTACTTTTTCCTCTTTCTTCCCCATTTCCCTTACGCATAGAGTGGCCATATCTCCTTGTTTGCTGGGAAGAGTCCCATTTCACTCCTGCTGATCTGGTGTCTCACCTGCTCAGTGTCTCCTTTAATTCTCAAAAGGGTCCTGATTAGACTGTACATGATGTGATCAAAATTCACTGAATTCATCTCTTATTCATCACACACACATTCTTTACGCTTATTATATTTTACTAGGTGCTGGGAATACAGACCTGAGTAAGAGATTCCAGTCGTCTGAGCACCAGACTCCAAATTCCTATTGAACTTGCCAAAAGAATATTATAATAAAAAGACACATTATAGCTGGAAACCAGAAAAAGGTGCCATTCTCATACAATAAACTTCAAGGAATTTCTCCAAGATACATTACAGGTGAGACTGGATTGAGGGGAGGGGCTGCCTAGACAGGTGTTTCCTCTGCATTCGTCTCACACATTTTCTTCAGATGAAGAACTACCCAGGGACCAGTGGAAGTCACCCCACTGGCGTGTCCTAATTCAGAGCAGTGGGAGACTGGAGATGATGTGGGGGAACTCCCAGTTCTACCTGCGTGCCAGCACCATGCACTGGGCACAGCAAGATTTTCAGGGGCACCACTCCAGCGCTCATCTGTTTGGGGCTGTATCCTAAACACGGTGTGGGCATCTGAGAATGGGAGAGGAGACTCTATATTAAAGGTCGCCGCCCCAGTTAACATGAATTGTCATAAGAAACATGAAAAAACTCTCAGACGTAAGGATGAAGCTCTTTAGTATAGCAGCCTCTAGCCACAGCTGCCTGCCTATTCTCCATAGACCCCTGGAGCTTAAATCTAGAAAAGTTAAACGTACAATTGTTCTCAGTGTTTCACTTCTTTCATCACTGAGTCCTGGAGGAGCTGAGGTCCAGACAGGACTCCACTTTGGACTTCCTTAGCGGTACAGTGGATAAGGATCCATCTGCCAGTGCAAAGGACACGGGTTCAATCCCTGGTCCAGAAAGATCCCGCATGCCATGAGCAACTAAGCCCCTGAGCCACAACTACTGAGTCCAAGTGCTGCAACTACTGAAGCCCATGCGCCTAGAGCCTGTGCTCCCCAGAAAGAGAAGCCATTGCCATGAGAAATCCGTGCACCACACTGAAGAGTAGCTCACCACAATTAGAGAAAGACCAGCACAGCAATGAAGACCCAGTGCAGCCAAAATAATAATAAATAAATTATAAACGCCTATTACCTGAACACATACCAAAAATGGCTGAAATGTATCACTATCACATCTAAAAGATGGAGAAACTAAAGCACAGAAACCTGAAGAGGCTTGTCCAGAATCCTTGAATCTACTGCCCTTTGTCAGAAGAGTGATTACTGGCTATGCAAGTCTTTAGACATTTAAAGAGAACTTGTAGTTAAAGAGAAAGAGAGAAATTGGATGAACCAGTGTAAAGACACTGGGAAAATGACACTCTTAAACAACTGTCATCACAATGGGAGTAGAGAATGTACTGGAAGTCAACACTTAATATCAACATTGTGTGAAAGGATTCTAAACAACACTTGGGGATTATTATCAAACTGAACTGTAATGGTGCCAGTGATATTACTACAAAAATGATAAAATCCACATATCATTTCTCCCCCAAAAAATTGCTCAAAGATATAGGTTGGTCAACTGAGAAATGTATCTAAATGAAGATCTGAAGATGGTATCAACTGTTTTCCTTGAGCGGGGACCATGTTAATTTTCTTTGTATCATTCCAATTTTAGTGCATGTGCTACTGAAGTGAGTACTGTATCAACTATTGCCAAAGAAACTTTACTGGTAAAAAATTATTACCAGCCCATGTCGAAGTTGTATTTCAAATCTGCCATGAGGGAATAGTGTCCTGAGCCAGTCACTTCAAAAGCTTGTCTCTTGGCAGAGAAATGGATAGAAAACGGTGGGTACTGTAATAAAGGGGTGCCAGTTAATATTACCAGATTCCTCTCAAGGTCCACAAGTTAGAAGGTGCTCCTGACCTCCAGTAAAAGTTCTCCAAAAATTGCTCAAGAGTGCTAATTATTTCCTGGAAGGAATTGTAAATTACATCACATACAAAAAGGAAGCTCTGTCCCAAATAATTTGGGACACTTTTCTTTCTTACCATGTTACAATATAACCGTCACATTTTCATGGCTCACTTAAACAGAGAGAACAAAATCTAGACTGTGTTCAGTTCAGCTCAGTTCAGTTGCTCAGTGGTGTCTGGCTCTTTGCAACCCCACGGACTGCAGCATGCCAAGCTTCCCTGTCCATCACCAACTCCCGGCGCTTGCTCAAACTCATGTCCATCGAGCCGGAGATGCCATCCAACAATCTTATCCTCATCATCCCCTTCTCCTCCTGCCTTCAATCTTTCCCAGCATCAGGGACTTTTCCAGTGAGTCAGTTCTTCACATCAGGTGGCCAAAGTGTTGGAACTTCAGCTTCAGTAATAGTCCTTCCAATGAATATTCAGTGACCCCACAAGAGACTGAGCCAAAAAAAAAAAAAAAAAAAAGAGACTGAGCCAGACTTGTCTGTGATTGTCCAGGAGTCTCTGGCGGAGGTGTGGATAGACAGTGGCCTCCCGCAGAGTCAGGGGCACTGAATACAACAGTTCTGGGAGCCGTGGTGTGCTGGCATAAGTCCTTTTGAAGAAGGTCATCATTACCACCATTACCCCTACCATAGTTTGGCCTCAGGCCAAACTTCAGGGAGGGGACACAGCCCCACCCACCAACAGAAAATTGGATTAAAGGTTTATTGAGCATGGCTCTGCCTATCAAAGCAAGACCCAGATTCCCCCATGGCTAGTCCCTCTCATCAGGAAGCTTCCACAAGCCACTTATCCTTACCCACAGAGGGCAGACAGAATGAAAACCACAATCACAGAAAACTAACCAAACTGATCACATGGATCACTACCTTACATAACTCAATGAAACTATGACCGTGCCATGTAGGCATGACGGACCCACTCAAGACGGATGGGTCGTGGTGGAGAGTTCTGACAAAACGTGGTCCACTGGAGAAGGGAATGGTAAATCACTTCAGCATTCTTGCCTTGAGAACCCCATGAACAGTATGAAAAGGCAAAAAGACCCTATTAAAGCATGTAAATACGAAAGCAAAAGCTCTAATCAAAATGTAGGAGTATGTCTTTGTGAACTTAAGGGCCAGAAAGAGCTCTTGAATAAGACCCTAAAACACAAAATGGACACATTCCTATTTAAAACAGGACAACAGTGACAATAATGACCAGTGACAGATTCAGAGTTAATATTTGTTGACATCTAAAACTGACGATGGATAACATCTTGGCAGACAAGGTATTCCTGCAAATCATCCACAGCGACAATAGCAGCAGCAAGAAGTATTAGCAACGACAATCACCAAGGCTGAGAACCCAGTGGGAAAATGAGCCACTGGAGCAGACCCAGATGGTTAAAAAGTATCTGAAAAGATGCTCGCCACAGGAGCAATCAAAGAAATGCATATTACAACAACAGTGAGGTGAAACTTCACAGCCAACATTAGAGAATTAGATAATACCAAGTTTTTGGTGCACTGCTGACGTAAGCTGAAATAGTTGTGAGGAATAAAAACAAACTGGAACACAAAATTCAACTATGCAAAGAGAACTGAGAAAGTAAAATATGCATTCCTAGTTTCTAGATATATCAATCTACATTTCCATTCCAATTTAAAAGTCTCAATATTTATTTAAAAATATAGTGACGTTTCACATTTTGGGAAAAATACGGATTATGTAATAAATGCTATTGGTACACCTAACCATTTGGTTACAGAAGTTTAACTTCCCCCTCATAATGTACACCAAAATAAATTCCAGATGGCATATAGTTGATATATAAATAGCAAATATGTTTTGAATAAAATGAGTGAATTAAAATTTAAATATATCTACAACTAAACTTATATTCAAATTCATCTTCTAAGATTTTGGTCCTTATTGTTGAAAGTGGAACCAAGACCACAACAAACACATCTACTTATTTAGGGAAATTTTTAATGGGAAAAGAAATTATATAAAAATATAGGTCAATATTTAAATTATCTTAGAATGGGAAAGATTACCTGGCAATGAGAAAAGGAGGATATTATAATGGAAAAAAAAGGATGGATGTAACTACATACAATTTATTTACTTAGGCCATGGCCTGGGGTAGGCAGAGCAGATTGAACCTGTGCCCCTGGCAGTGGAAGCTCAGAGTCTTAACCACTGGGCCACCACGTAAGTCCCAAACTACATATAATCTAAAGACACTTTTATTTGTAGTGGGCTCAACTGATTGCCTAATCCGACTGCCATTTTCAACTCCCATCTCTGAGGCCTGTCACATAGAGGATGGAAAAGTGGATACTTGCTTTCTCAGCTACCTATCTGACCATGGATATCATTTAACTTAATTCTAATACAGGAGACATAAAGGGTGTTTCTGGAAAAGCTTTTAAGGGGACAGAAACTTGTGGTACCTCTGTTCCTCTTGCTTCCTGCCTTGAATTTTTGCTATGGAAGTCTGCTACTGTATGAACTATCTCATTACCAAAAAGCAGTAAACATGAGACTGAAAACTCAACATGCAAACGACAGCGAGATAAGGAGCAAAAACATCAGGTAGTTAATGGCGTTAGTGAGTGGTACCCCAGGTAGCTCAGTGGTAAAGAATACACTTGCAATGCAGGGGACATGGCTTTCATCCCTGGGTCAGAAAGATTCTCTGGAGAAGGAAATGGCAACCCACTCCAGTATTCTTGCCTGGGAAATTCCATGGACAGAGGAGCCTGGTGGGCTACAGTCCATGGAGTCGCAGAGGGTTGGACACGATTTAGTGACTAAGCAACACTACCCCCTAACTTTGGGGCCATCTACCCTCAGATTTCTTGTTATGTCAGATATTTAAGTGTCTTTATAACTTAGGTTACTGCTATTTTATTACTTGCACATTAAAAAATTTTAACTACATCTGTATCTGCCACCAAAAAATTACCATAAACACAATGAAGGGCAAACAAAGACTGGGGGAAATATTTGCAACATACATGATGAATTAGAATGCAACATCCTAATAAAATAGGAAATTGCAACACCCCAAAATGCAGTGGCCAAAAAAATGAATGAAATTTAATTTCTCCTTATTGGAAATTCATGAAATATAAATAAATCTCAAATAAAAGAACCAAAAGACATTTGCAATCTATCAAATTAACAAATTTTTAAAATAAGAAAATAACTTCCAGGATTGAGCAAGACTGAATGTGGGGGCAGGGAGAGAGTAAATATTGTCTTTCAAGAAGACAATTTATCACTCTGTATCAAGGTTTAAGAAAAATGCATAACCCTTGATCTTGCAGTTTTACTTCTAGGACTTTATCTCACATAGTATGTGAAAAGCAAAATCTACAAAGATGTTCATCACAGTGTTATTTATAATGGTGAAAAATCAGAAATAACAAATGTTCAACAATAGCAATTGGTTGAACAATTAATAGTGTAACTTTTCTGGAAAATGAAATAGTATGACAATATTACTAGGAAAATATTACTGTAGGAAAATATTTAGTTGTATGGAAAATATACTATATTAAATGAGCAAAAAAGTTACAAATCAGTATATAGAAATCAGAAAGAAAGGTGAGAGAAAACCCACCCAAATATGAACAACCAGTCTTTGTTAGTTTGATTAGGCGAGGTTTTGAATTTCTTTTGTTGTTTTTGTTTCTATGCATATTTTTTTCTGCATTAAACATGCATTGCTTTTGCATAAAAGGTGCAGTTAATAAGGAGCTTCTAGGAGGCTTTAGTACTATGGGATATAAAATTTCCAGAACCTCTTTCCTCCCCCGGACCCCCTCCTTTCCTGCTCTCTGCGTCTGGTTTCTTTAGCCTCTTGTCTTCCCTGGTCAGCTTCGCTGAACGCGGATTATAGGAAGCGCTATTCGGGAGTTCAGTTCCACGGAGACCGAGACCAGCACACAGCGTTTGGAGAGCCGCGTCCCCTGCGGAGCGCGCAGCGCGCGGAGGGGCTCCCGGCTCCCCATCAATCAGCTGGTGATGGCCACCCCGACGGAAGGACCTTTCCAGAACTCCTTGCATTTTCCTTCAATTCTCTGGAGGTTTTCGCGATTCCAGCACGCCTGCCCGCTTGCAATGGCCCCATAGCCAACCGCGCTCGCGTTCGGGGTGCGACCAGCCCACTGCTGCGGAAATGGCAGCGCTGGGTCTCGATCGCAGATTCCTAGTAAGTCCCAGCCCCTCCCCGGGGAAAGGCCCCATCGAGCCTTCCAGGCCCTCTGACACCCGGAGGCACCAGATAGGTTCCAAAGCACTTTGCTAGAGATAATTCCATGTTAAACAAACAAACAAACGAACAGCAACAAAAATAGCGCCCACTGTAGGGAACAGCCGGCGCGAGCCAAGGAACTAAGAAAAGCAAGTCCGAAATCCTGCTCAAGGAGCTCACAGGAAGCGTGGGGTCAGGAGGGGTGGTGGGTGAAAACCACGCTCACAGGAGACTCACAGGCCCTAGTGACGTACAATGAGCCTATATCGTCCTGCGCATTTTACCGATGAAGTTGGCAAAGGGAAAAAGGCATTTATTGAACACCTACTATGGGCCAGCTACTTTCACCTAAGCTACCTTTTAGTCCATAAGGCAAGTGAAGCCCTGGGGAAAGAAATAGGTCCATTTTACCAATAAAGAAATTGAGGGTCAAAGGAATAACACTCCCATTTTACGGATTAGGAAACTGAGGCCCCTAGGAGAAGGATCAAATGCCCAAGACCTCACTAGCAAATGCGAGGCTCTAATCTGGGTCTGAGGACACCAAAGCCAGAAGGGTTTCTCCTTTTTCATCCTGCATCCCCCATAGGGACCACTTTGCGTCCCCATAGACTGTAGCTCGCTAGGCTCCTCTGTCCATGGAATTCTCCAGGTCGGAATACTGGAGTGGGTAGCCATTCCCTTCTCCAGGGGATCTTCCCAACCCAGGGGTCGAACCCAGGTCTCCCGCAATGCAGGCAAGTTCTTTACCAGCTGAGCCACCAGGGAAGCCATAGAAAACACTGCTGCTGCTGCTGCTCAGTCGCTTCAGTCGTGTTCGCCTCTGTGCGACCCCATAGAGGGCAGCCTACCAGGCTCCCCGGTCCCTGGGAGTGCCCCAACTCGCCCCGCGTCAGAGCTGCAGAAAGTGCGGCACTCGAGACGGTTTTACTGCCTTTAGTCCAGCGCCCCCTATCGGGCACAGCTGCCATTGCTCATAATACTGTTCAGGCGCTTCCCGGCCCTCGAGACAGTCCCGGCTGCTCACCCTCTAAGCAACTTGACCCCTGCTCGATTTCCTCCGTGAAACCAGAGTAAGTGGAAATTCTGTCGCCCCTTCGAGGGTGGGACGAGCCGCCCGGCCCGGTCTGCTCGCTGTTTTCCCAGCCTGTTCTGAAGTTTCCTAACCCTGAACCCCGCCGCCCTGAAATGCGTGTCCACCTCCAGGGAGATGCGGAGGGGTTCGCATTAGCCAGAAATGGGAATTTCTAGCCCTCGGGCAGCATTTGAGGAGATCCTAGAGCTAAAAGTCCTATTTACACCGTTAAAGACAACGTGAAAGCATGCCTTGTACCCAACTGCCTTTTCCCGATTTTGTCTCTTGCCACGGAGGTGTGTGGTGTGGGTGGAGGTGACGCTGAGGTGTGTGTGTGAGAGGAGATCGCCTGGTGCCGACTGGAATGATATTCTGACTGGTGACATGTTTGTAGCTGTACCCACTCCCCCTCTCCTCACACGCAATCCGGGGCGGGGGTAGGGATGGGGAGTTGGGAAGACAAGTGTATTATGGGGAAGAAAGTTGGATCCGGAAGCCAAGTGTGCGTTTCGGAGGTTGGAGGAAGAGGTGACTTGCGCAGAGTGGGGAGTGGGAGTCTTTTGCTCACCCCTCCCCTTCCCAGGTGGCTCTGACCCCAATGCGGGAGACTCCGGTTCGATCCCTGGGTCGGGAAGGTGCCCTGGAGAAGAAAATGGTTACCCATTCCACAGCTCTTGCCGGGAGAATCCCATGGACAGAGGAGCCTGGTGGGTTACTGTCCATGGGATCGCAAAGAGTAGGACACGACTGAGCGACTAACACACACACACACACACACACACACACACCAGATCGAGGAGGGGGTCCCTGGAGTGGGGGTCGCGATGCCCGCGGGCGCAGAGCACAGGGCGAGGTCAGGGCCGCGGAGCGCGTGTGTACAAGTGTGTACGTGAGTGTACGTGTGAGATGCGGCCCGGCGGCCGCGGTGGAGGGTAAGCTCGGCAAAAATATGAATAATCAACACATCGCTCACACCTCCGCGGCGAGCGGAGAGGGAGCTGGCGGGTCTCGAGGGCTTTACCCTGCCGGCTGGCAGAGGGGGGCGGTGCTGGGACCATTAGGAAAAGACGCGGGTGGGGGGTGGGGAGCGAGGGTCGCTTCGGAGGAGCACATGTTATCTTTCTCCCTCAACTAAATCGAGAAGCCGGAAAAAAAGGGCCGGAAAGAGTCCCACTGAACTTTTTCTGTGTTAAGGCCTTAAGTTGCTCACCATTGTGTTGCCTTAGAAGTGGGACATCAGTAGGGGTCTTTGTTCCCTACTTATCAGCTGAGATGTCACTTGTCACCTCCCATCCTCATTTCATTCAACTGTAAAGTGGGGGCAAATAGGTCCGTCTTAAAGTGTGGCTGTCAAGTTTAAAGGTGAGAAAGTGCCTGGCTTCGCAGAAGTGCTGGGTAAACGTCCCCCTTGCGTTCGTTTGTATCTTCCTTTCAGCCCTATTCTGCGGGAGACTTGCTCGATTGGGTCTCTTAATGCGGGTCAATTCGCCTTAATTCCGAGGTGACGGAGACGCCACCGCCTTGGTGCGCAGCTTCCTCCTAAAGGGGTTGCAAACGGCTGGCTTACCTCAGCACAGCCTCAAACCCGGGCTTGACGCAAACGCCACCCTATCCACCCAGGAAATCGGGTCCCCAGGTGCGCGTGGAGGCCGCAACAGGCACTTCTTTCTCTGTGGATCACCTGTTCCCCAACACACACACACACACCGTGGACCCTGCTCCGACGTCTGCGCTCCAAACGTCCAAACGCGTCTTCTGCTTCGAAAATTTGTTCTGCTGACCTTTCCGCGTCTCTGACTCCGCTCCATCGCTCGCTCGGCACGGCCGGAACAAGAGAACGAGAGGGAAGGGTATTTCTGAGAGGGTGAAAGAGCAGGAGAGAAAAGAAGAGGAAGAA
This sequence comes from Bos indicus x Bos taurus, assembly GCF_003369695.1. Taxonomy (NCBI): domain Eukaryota; kingdom Metazoa; phylum Chordata; class Mammalia; order Artiodactyla; family Bovidae; genus Bos; species Bos indicus x Bos taurus. The sequence continues at coordinate 73,324,836 of NC_040083.1, read as the reverse complement.
AAAGAAGAGGAAGAAAAAGAAGAGGAGAGAATGAGGAAGTGACTTTCTGGAGTTGTCGAATGTTAGGATAAAGCCCTCTGACTCCTTCAGTCCGTTTTCACTGGCCTGGGTGTCACATCGTGTGTCTAAAAAGTGTTTTTCGTCGCCTCAGTATTTCTGCAGCTGTTCCCGCTGGAATCCCTTTCACTCTGAAAAAATAAATCAAGAAGAGAATCTAAATTTTTACCAAATTGTCTTTAAAGGGCTCTGTTTGGTATTATGATGGAGTCCTGAAATATTTGTAGCACATTCGTGAATACAGTAGTTCCTGCCCCTCCCCCCACCCCGGGGAATTCTCATTTATGAAGCGTTCAAGTCCAATTTCAAAAAGAAATTTGGAGTGGAGTTGGTGGATTTGGATATTTAACTGATGCAGAGTTGAAATCTGAACTGGGGAGGGGGGAGTGGAGTTGGGTATTTTAAAAAATTATTTTACGAAGCATTGTGAGCTAAATATTGTCAGGGTTCAGAGTGAGCCAATCTATTTCTACTCAGACAAATAAAAATCAAAGGTGTTAACTAAAGCAAACAAATTGGAAAATTCACGTCCGAAGAGAGGTTTTCGGAGAGTGCTGCTTTTTTACATTTATAAAACCCAGACTGACCCTGCTGATCGAATTCCCTGGGAGCTAGTCAGGCTCAGTTCGTCCGGTTGCTAGACCTAAGCGCCCCGTGTGTGTCTAGGGGTGGGGGTGAAGATCGGGCTCTGTGTGTGTGTGTGGGGTGGGGATGGCGGGGGGGGGGGGGCGGGGGGGTGTTCTCACACCTTCAATTTCATCTTTGGGCCATGCTGGACTAGAACTAGGCCCAGAGAGCAATTTTCTAAGAAAAATCTCGGAACCTCTGACCCGGAGGAGAGACGCGGCGCCCAGGAGACTGGACCGAGAAAGAGACGGGGGAAACCGGCCTTAAAACCAATCGGGAGGAAATTGAACGTATCGCACCAAGATGCAGATGTGAAATTTGAACGCGGGGGAGGGAAACACCCGGGGGTTTCTTGGGAAGAGTAAACAAAGGAGGGGACAAGGGGAAAGACGGAATACCACGACCCCGACCTTGGTTTTGTGTAACTAGATGGTCAGGAAGAATTTTAATAATGTTCATCTTGGATTTTTCTCGACCCCGGCAAGGGGCGGAACGAAGCTGGCTGGCCCAAGCCCCGGAGGCCCGCGTGGGCTCCGCACCCCCGCCGGGCCGGGCTTCCCCGGGCCGCAGCTGAGCCTGTCGGGCCTCCGTGCGGCTCAGGGCGGATTTTTTTGTGGCGTGTTCGAAAAGGTGGTTTCTTCGGGGGTAGCCGGAGGCCATCGAGATGCGAGAGACCCTCCGGGCGCAGCCACCGCGCGGCTCACTCCATCGTTAACCAGCGCTCCTCCACGGCGCGGGTGGCCGACTCTGCGCCAACCCCTTCCCCAAACCCACACAGACCTAATTAAACGGCAACTCGGGTGGCAGAAATGCTCCTTGCTTCCCGAAGGCTGAAGCGCCGCCTTTCTGGGCCCAAGGCTGCTCTCCCAGTTCCGTGCCCCCTCTACCACTCTCCTTGCGCTAGCCAGGGAACTCGGTCCCAGCCTAGAGGGAACTTGGTTGTCCGTGGCTCGAAGCCCACAGGGCCCGCAGCATCGTGACTACCGTTCGCCCCGAAAGCCCCGCGCCGCGGTGACGGGGAGGGCACCTCTAGCGCAGCCGGAGAGGAGCGGAGCGGCTCCCCGCTACACCCAGGTCAGGGTTCCGGGGCCACGATTTTTAAAACTGCCTCCTGGCTGGGGACTGAGGCCCCTGAACTTGTCTCTGGGAGGTGAGGTGGGGGCGCCCGCCTTGCAGGGTCGTCTGGTTTGGGGCGGGCAGCAGGGAGCTGGGAGAATGAACCAATTCATTCGCTTCCTGAGGGGCATAATCTGGGTAGCAGCTGGTGCAGGAGAGAAGAGCCAGTGTCCTCGCCCCTGGGTCTGCCCTTTAACCCCAGCCAACACAGGCCTCAGGGGCAGACGGTCCCGGCCAGGTCCGGGCCAGGTCCGGGCCCTCTGCTGCCTCGGGGTCCCTAGAGGCTGCGCTCCGTACCTTTTCTGGTACTCTGCAGGTCAGAGACCCCCTGGGGATTTAAAAAAAAAAAAAAAAATCGCTGGCCTCCTCCAAAAGTCTTGAGGGCCTCACGTTCTGTTCAACACTCTCTGCCAAGGAGCTCGTTGGCTCCTCTGGGCACGAACCGAGGATGAAGATGGGGGGTGGGTGGTTACTTGAGGTTCTGAGAAATTTACAAAGAGAGTGGGGCCGGGGTAGAAGATTCCAGGTGTTTAGTTTTTGCAGGGATGAAATCACCCATAAAATCTGCATAAAACAGCTGAAACAAGAAGTAAGTTTCATCCTACAAAATTTTCCGCCCACCCTCCTTTCTTCTTTGGACATCTTACTTGGCTTTTACAACAGTCCCGTTCCATAGTTCCATATTTTTATGCCCAATCGCCCTTCACCCCTGCCTTTCTCGTCCAAGGACACCAATCCAGAGCCCTGGGGTGGAGGTGCCACAGTCGACAAAAACCAGAGGTGGGGATTTCACAAGCTTTATGGTCCCCCTACCCACACCATCAACCACCCCAATCCCGGGATCCGGGTTTGTGTAATGAGGTTCCGCGCACCCTCTCCCACTCCGCGTCGGTTTTCAAGCGAATCTTCGCAGTAGAGTCCCTTGCGCTTCCAGAGTGCGTTCGGTCCACTCAGTCAGGTCGCTGTTTGCTCTGGGCGTAGCGTGGAGGCGCAGATCCATAGCTTTCTCAGGAGAGCGGCATTTCTGAAAAGTGCGAGCTTCCTGTCCTCCCAGGCAAACGAGTTGCAAAGGTGCTGTGTCCTCTAGCGGCAAACTCTCGCAGTTCAACTGTGAGCGATCAGCTACACCTAAGGGATCTCGTCGGGAGTCAAGGCGCACTCAGATTTGCGTCCTAAGTGTGTGTTGAGGGGTGGGGTGAGGAAGTCTCCAGAATGAAACCCAGGCTTTAGCCCGGGCCCTCTCGGTAATGAGGCTGGGAGGCCCGGGCACAGCCGCTCGAACTGTGCGGAACAGCTGATTTGTCTCCTCCACGGCAGATGGTCTTTGAGCACAGATTTGCATTCATTGTCTTCAAATCTGTTTTCGCGCTGGTGTTCTAGATTTCAGCAGCAGATCTATGCACAGATCAGAATACAAAAGGAGAAGCCAGAAAATAACACCCAGCCAGGAAGATTTTTTTTTTTTTAATAGGCACCGCGAGTTGCCCGGCGTAGTTAAAAAGCCTTCTAGGGTTTCAGCTGTTTGGCGGAGCTTGCCGCCGCCTCCCGGCCCTCAGCCCGCGCGGCCAGCACCGTGGCGACCGCGAGCTTTGGGCAAAGTTTCCGCAACTGCCCCGCTGCCTCCCCGCAGCTCCTCTGCTGGCCCCCGGGGGCTTCGGGAACTGGGGGTGGGGGTGGCGGCGGGAGGGAATGGGGACTGGAGGGAGCTCCCGGGACAAACGCCGGGCAGCTCTCGCACTCAGCCTGCCACGATCTGTCAGCAATCTCTCATCTGCACCGGGTGCAACTCCGGCTCGCGTCCGCCGGGGGGTATTTTCCTTAGCGCTCAGACCATTTCCCCCGACATCCTATTTATTTGAATAGCACTTGAGTCTTGTTCGTCCCCCTCCCACCACCCCCGACCCCGCTCCGCTTTCATTCATATATCCTTGTCTTTTAACGTGTAAACCGCTCACAAAATGAGTGTCACCAAGTAACTCCAGGAGACTCGAGAGAGCCCGTCCGGGGAACTGGGTTGCTCTCGGGAACGTTTGCACAAAACATTAAGTACATGTGGTCACATTCCGCTTCTTCATAGACCTGCACACAGAACCCAAGCAGCCCTGGGAATGAATACGCCTCCCGCAGGCTACGAAAGTCCGCATTTAGAGGCAGGCTCGCTGAAGCTTCCAGCTGCCGTGACCAGACTTATCCGGCGCGCACCAGCCGGCAGGGCCAGGCTACCCGACTTCAGGGCAAGACTTGCGGGCCCCCATCTCATGCACACACACACACACGGGGTTCGGTCTAAGACTCAGAGCCCGCAGCTTTCTGTCCCCTTTCACCTCCCGGACTACAGGCAACGCCGAGCGTGGCGCGCGCCGCCTAAGGACGTCGACCAGGCCTGCCCAGCGCCGGCCAATCCCGAGCGTCCATGCAAATGAGGCTCCTAATCGGGCCTCGGCTCCGCCTCCCGCGGCCTGGGGCCGTAGTAACCCATTCATGGGGCAGGCGCGCGGTTGTAACCCGGCTCCGCAGTGTTCGCAGCCACCGCCTCCTCTCGACTCCGGGTCTTCCCCTGTCTTATACTACTGATCCTGTTGGGGTTTTTTTTTAATTTTTTTAAATTGGAGCGTTGGGGAGGAGCAGGGAGGGGGGGTGGGGGACCAGGAGGAAGGGGAGAGATTAGGCAGCCATCAATCTCCTCCTGTTTCTCCCAGAACAGGTGATGCTTCAAAATTGTGATCACTTTCTGGAGGCAGCGCTGCCACTGGAAGGATGCGAGCTACCTAAGGCGGAGGGCCTGAGGCGGCAGATCTGAACTTGCGAAGGATATAACTCAAACTTTAGCTACATCAGCCCGCACCTCACGCGTGGAAGCAAAGGACAGGTTATCTTTTTTTATTTTCCCCCAAGAGAGACTCAAACTTGAGCACTTGATCCCGTTTCTTGGATTGCTTTTGGAGGAGACGGCTTGGTGGCAACGTTGGGAAAAAGCAAGGACAGCGTTGTAACTCATTTTTTTTAAAGCGACAGTAGATAAGACTTTTTAAATGTTTGGGATCCAAGATACTTTAGGAAGAGGACCAGCTCTAAAAGAGAAATCGCTGGGCGCCGAGATGGATTCGGTCAGGTCCTGGGTCCGAAACGTCGGCGTGGTGGACGCCAATGTCGCGGCGCAGAGGTAATGGGACGGCCGCAGAGTGATTCTGCTCGCGATCTCTCGCCTGTTCCCTTTCTCGCTCTCACTGTCTGTCTCCGTGTGTCATCCCCATCGCTGGTCTCGCTCTCGCTCGTTCTCTCTCCTCCGCATCTGTCGCCCTGGCCCCGCGCGCTAGGGCTCACCCTCCGGCCGGCAGGTCGCTGCTGTTAGGGGAACACTTACCCCTCCGCCAACACTCGAGTTTCTGAACTGCCTGGGTTCCCCCACTCCTTCTCCGCAGACTACTCTTTGGGAGGAAAAAATAACAAAGTAGTATCTGATGCTTCTCAGCTTGGTCCCCAGTCCTGGCAGGCGGGCCGGGCCAGGAAAGGAGAGTGAGGAACCAGACCGGCGGCCGCCGGAGGAGAGCCGGCTTCCCGGCTACTCTCGGGTTTCGTCTCGCTCCTTGAGAGCGCCTCTCCTCCCGCATCTTGTCGGGCGATTCCTGGAGGCCCGGAGCCCACGGCCAGATGGCGGCGGCGGCTGGAGGAGCCGGAGAAGCCGGAGCGCGCCTGCCGGGGAAGGCAGATCCCCCGGGCGCCCAGGGAGGGGGCAGGCTGGAGAGTCAGGGCGCAGAAATAAAAGAGTGGACCATACGCACAGAGGCGGGGGTGAGGAGGGGAGAAGAGACTAAGCAGAAAAGACCGGGAGTAACAGTAGAAGGAACCACAGAGGGAAGAAAGGAGGAAAGGAGACGTGAGGCAAGCTCAGGGATCACAAGCCTCTAGTTATACGACTCCCTGAAGTTGACTTTGTTTTGAGCATCCTTGTGCAGGGGTAGGAAACGCCTTGTCTAGGCTGCCACCCCGTGAAGACATTCTGGTTCCCCTCCTGCATCACCACTATGGAGCTGAGATGTGTGGTCTCCACGACCTTGTCTGCGGGAGACAGCTCTTTAACGCCCTGGAGTCCACGAACTTCTTCCCATGACTGCAGCCTCTCTGTCGGCTCTCCTGGCCAACCCTCTCTGAGTCCCGACACCGCGCGGAGAAATGACTCCTGTCCAGGCCAGGACTCCAGGTGTCCCGGTTAGAGCGAAGCGGGCCGCCACCCTTGGAGGAGAGGAAGCCAAAGTCGCTTCGCTCGGGAGACCCGGACGGGAGGCAGCTCCCTCCCTTCTGCCTCAGCCCGGGGGCGCCAGTGTCCTGGAGCAGATGGCTCGCCACCGCAGCGGCGGCTTTCTTAGCCGTCTGGGGGACTCGCTGGGCTGCGGGCCGAGGGAAAACAGGCAGGACCGCAGAGCGGGTGCCTCGGCGCAGTCCCTTAGCCGACCTCTCAAAAGACACCTCCTCTACTTTCCTCCTTTCCCCGATCCAGTAATTGTTAAAGTTGAAGCAGGCAGTCCGAAGGGGGATTCTAGTCAAAATCTTACACTCTTCAAAAGAGTGAAAGTACTCTCGCGCCCTAGGGACAGACGCCCGGCGACCCCAGCGCCCCGAGCAGCTACGTCCATCTGCTTGCTCTCCTGGGCGCCGGGTCTCCCGTTAAATGTGATCTGGCGGCCAGTTTGTCTCCGGCCGCGACAGGTCGGCGGGGAGGCGTGTGCACAGACTCAATAGGCTCCAGGGTATCTCCCGGTTCCGCCAACGCGGCTTTCGCGGTCAGCGGGTTTGGCCGGCGACGCCCAGAGATGCGGCTTGAGCCGGGAGACTGTCGGCTCCAGGCGAGGACGCGCTCTGACTCTTAATAACATTTCGGCTTCTCGCAAGTTCAGCAGTTCCAGGGGCGGGGTCCTCAGGATCACGTCGTCCGTGGTGGGCCTCGATCCCTAGTACTGGTCAAAGGGGCTTGCGCCCTGCCCCTAGCCCGCGCGCAACTTTTCGGAAGAGCGAGGGAAGCAGGAGGTGAGGCCTCCCCGCAGGACTTGGCCTTGGCCTCTGCGCTTCCCGTCCGGCCCCCTCAGGGTTCTCGCCCACCGCCTTTCTGAGTGGTTTGGGAGGCATTGTGGGCAATAGTGCCAGGACAGGTAACTCCAATGAAGATGAAGGAAAAGGGTCACTTCTTTCAAAGTGATGAGGCTCTTAGCCCTTATGCTCCGGGCCCAGCTCCGAATACTGACCCAGTTAGGGTAACTACTTGAGGAACAAGATGGGGGCGGCCGAAGGGGACAAGACTTGGGCCCCTGGGGGTGGGGAGGACCCTCCGGGCTTTGGTCTGCAGTCGGGGTTCCTTGGTCTGTACTAAAGGCTGGAGATTGAGCTCCCGGGAGTGAGATGCCCGCAGGCTGGAACAGCTGTGACTCCTCTAAGGAGTCCCTGCTTCTTAATCATAATAGAAGAAAAAGGCCAGAAGGGTCCAGAAATCTGGACCGGGGCCACGGACCCTTAACTCTCTGCTATGTTGCCTGGGCCTGTTTGGTAACTTCGTGTCTTTCTCTCTTTCCTCGTGTCCTGTGTCCCCACCGTATATCTTCATGCACAGCGGCGTAGCCCTGTCCCGGGCCCACTTTGAGAAACAGCCTCCTTCCAACTTGAGGAAATCCAACTTCTTTCACTTCGTCCTGGCGCTCTACGACAGGCAGGGGCAGCCGGTGGAGATCGAGCGCACCGCCTTCGTAGACTTTGTGGAGAACGACAAAGTAAGCGCAGGTCCTCTCTTCCCCTCGCGGGTCTCATAACTACCTCCTTGCAAAGCACTAAAGATCCCATCTGTCACTCCGGAGACTTTTCCGCTCCCATCAGGAAGGATGATAAATCGAGGCTTCTCACCCCCAGCCTCCTAAATCAGTAGGATTTCCCCGCACCTTCTCCCGCCTGCACCTCCCGCAGGGGCGCTGGTGGCTGCTCACCCGACTCCTGGATCATTAGCAGAGCGTGGTCACGGACTGACCGCGGAGCAGATATCCTTCCGACAAGAGCATACATAATTTAAACATATAGCCAAGTCTGCCGCTGCCCTTCTCCGGGTTATTTATTATTATTATTTTGCACCTGCGATCGCTTCAGGGTGGGTAAGATAGATACAAGGTAGAAACGCACAAAAACCAGTCTTGGCTTGCCGGACTACCCGCCCCAACCCTAGCCTTCTCTTCTACTCTGGTTCCCACAGCAGTGCCAGCCTCCAACCCAGGCCAAGGTGTGGGCGCTGAATTGGAGCTCAGATGAATAGAATGTGGGAGGAAGGGAACATCTCTTGCCTTCTCTGGGCCTCAGTCCTCAGCTTCCTCAGCTGTACAATTCAAGTTTGGGAGCAGGCTCCTCCTAGGGTTCTTCTTGAACCTGGGCCTGGGTCCCTGAGTTCATTGCCCCAAGCCTCCGGTCCTGGTGGGACATGGCCAAATGCTGCTCTCCCAAGTAACAGGTCCTTTCCTTTCTGCAGCATCCGATGGGTTAGGTGGGGTCTGTTTAAACGCAGCATGGATATGGTGTCTGGTGGTCCCCAGTCTGGGGGTCGCCTTTCTGAGGACATTTTTAAGGGGCAGGGACAGACTGTTGGAGAGGATCAAATGCCTGGGAGCCTTGGAAAGTTTTGGAGCGTGGCCAGTGTCCAATGTTCCTGCCCTTTGACCCGGGCCTGGGCAGGGGTCTGTTCAAAGCTGCTGAGTGACCAAGAGAAAGGCTGTGGGAGTTGGGCTAGGGAAGTCCCTTTGCTCTTTTTATAATTTTGAGGGGATGGAAAGCAAGGGTCTCTGTCTTTTCAGGAACAAGGCAACGAGAAGACCAATAACGGCACCCACTACAAGTTACAGCTTCTCTACAGCAACGGTGAGCTCCTTGCACCCCCTGAGGCGCCCTCGCCGGCCTCTTTTAAGGAAGGCATTTGACCTTGTCCTGGTCTTTGGCAGGCATCCTCCAGGACCAGGGAGAGCAGGGCTTTGGGAAGCTGTCTCCGAGCCAGGGGCAAGGGCTGGTGGTCTCTGACCCCAGGACGGCTCAGCTTGCACTCCACCCTGGTCCCCCGGCGTCGGGACAGGTTTGGGGTGCTCGGGAGGGGCTCCCCAGTGCTCACCTCATGCCCGCCCCATCTCCCTGGCAGGTGTCCGCACGGAGCAGGACCTGTACGTCAGACTCATTGACTCAGTCACCAAGCAGGTGAGCCTGGCAGTTCACTCCCCTCCTCCCCACTCCTCGGCTTGTGGGCCCTCTATTCTCCTTCCTCCCCACCGTCCCTGTCTGTCTTTGAGATTTCCTGGGTCACTCTTCACAGCCCCTCCACATCAACTGACACTTTGTCTTCTCTGGAAAAAGATTTTTCCCCCTCTCTCTCCCTAATTGTCCAGTTTCTTTCTGGTTGGGGAGGCTCTGGGGATGGGAGTAGGCAAACAGAGGGATGAAGAGGGGAAGGACTTATTGGGAGATTCAGCACCCCCCACCCCCACCACACACAAACATTCCCTTTTGCAACAATTATGTCCTCACTAGGGCAAACTTTTCTCTTGGTATTTTGCTGGAGTTAACCAGGCACAACTCAGGTTCAGTGCGAGCAGCGGGGACTCCTGAGGAAGTGGTGGTTAGAGAGAAGAAACCCGATTCTGTTCTCGCTCTAACGTCCCCTTTTCTTTGTCCCTCCCTGCCGGCGCCTCCTTCTCAGCCCATAGCTTACGAGGGACAAAATAAGAATCCGGAAATGTGCCGAGTTCTCCTGACACACGAAGTGATGTGCAGGTAAGGGCCGTGTTTTCCCGCGGGCTTAGCTGGAACGTGGGGCAGGTGAGCAGCTCCGGGCGCGCTGACTTGCCTGCGTACCCGGTGATGACCTTGGCGAGTGGTGGCGTGCTTGGGCGGGCGGCCTCGCTGGGACTTGCTCTTAGGGCCGGTTGGCTGGATTTCCTCCTTAAAACTCAGATTCTAGGAAAAAATTGATCAGGAGTCGAAAAGGCAGCCCAGAAGCACCCAGGATTCCACCCCTATGCATGGCACGAGTTTGCTCCGTGGAAGACCTGCCGTCCAGCGGTCCGCAGAACGCGGGGAGGGGCTGGGCAGGCGCGGGTCGAGTTTGGGATGGGGACTTTCCCTGAGCCTGTCGCCGTCCAAGGTCCGCAGGGCTCGGTTCCCGCCGGTCCCGCGCATTCTAGGGGTAGATGTCCATGAGGGGCCACTTGTAGAGTTACCGAGTCAAGGTTTTGGAACGACTCAGTCTGGACAGGCGAGAGAATCGAGCGGCCCATTTTGGGGGTGCTACCCCCTTGTCCCCCAGATGAGGCACCTGCCTGTGATGCAGGAGCGTTTTCTTCTTCCGGGGACGTTTCTTTCCCTAGATTTCCTGCGCCAGGGGAGTTTCTTAGGTCAGGATGAACTACCGGGCAATGGATGGGAGGAACTAGGAGAGAACCTCACCGGGTAGATCCGGGGTCTGGAGCAACAGCTGGATTTTGACGACCGAGTTGTAAAAGGTGCAATCTACCCGGATTCCTATACCATTTCCCATTTTCTTTTCTGAGATCAATTCATTTCATTTTGGGTCCTTTCTTCTCCTGGACCAGAAGAAAAAAAAATTTTAATAGAATAAATTCATCTGTACATTTATTCATTCTTTCAACAAATGTATATTGAGTGTCTAATATGTGCTAGTTATGGGGGATCCCACAGCAAAGGAGAAAGGATATAGAAAGAAAACTCTGGGAAGAAGTGGTTATTTTACTATAAACATTTCAATGTTTATATCCACACAGGGTTTTCTTCCTCCAAAATCTCTGATTGGAGAGAAAGCCTCAATTCTTTCATACTCTGCTACTGCTTCAGTGAATGTCTTCCAACATCAGCCTTGCTAGCTTTGGGTAATTGCAAGCCATCTGATTTAGTTTGAATTGTTTTATGGGCAGCTCCTGGCGGTCTCGTCTCCCTCCTCACCCAGTCAGGAAGAAACCATTACAATCAGACGTGTTTGTTTTGGTTTTGACCAAGTATTAGGAAAACAAACTTTGCCAACTGCAAAGTTCAGCTCTGTCAGTGGCCTCAGCTGAGGGATTGAGGGTTCCCTGCCTGAGTAGTTGGGTGAGGTGTGGGTAAGCAGATCGGTACTCCGTTATCCCAGGGTTCCTTGATAGGTACATTCAGAAAGAAAATACAATTCCAAGGTGAACTTGCATGTGATACCTAGGTTAAATAGTCAGAATGTTTTGATTTGGTTGGCTAATTGAAGGGTGGGTTTTTCTCTTTTAAATTCTTTTTTCTACTTTCAAACATCTTTGTCAGGAGAGATTATCTTCTTACAAAAAAAGAAAACAAAACCCAAGTCTGGCCCATTGTCTGACGAATTATACCTATCACTTTAAATAATACTTGCACACCCCATCCAGCTGTAGTTCAGGCTGACATTTTTATTTTTAAGCCCAATCAAATCCACCTCATTTTATGCTGTTTAAGTAGCAGCATCAATTTTTAAAGCCTCTAGTTTAGTCTGCATTAGTAACACAATATAAAAATTTAATGTACTGTAACTTCTCTTCATTTGAGACCTGGGAAGATGCTCTGCTATTTTCTTCCCAAACTAGAATTTAAAACACATATTAATTATGGGTAAATAAATGATCCATGGAATGGGTATTGTGTCTGTATTTGTGTGTGTGTATGTGTGTATATGTGCGAGCGTGCGTGCGCGCTGGGAGATGAGCTGGAGTGATAGATTTGGATATATCTGAAAGGGAGGATCCCATTCAATCTGTCAGTCAGAGCTGGTTGACTCTGCAATCAGGAAAAAAAGTTCCCTTTCCCATGTTTTGAGTCAGTTATCACAGTCAGTGATTAAGGAAGGAGTCAGATGAGCCCCATTTCTCAGTGGGTACTCCACATACAGAGTTTCGTTTGCATGGTATTTGTGGCATACCTGCAAATCTTCCTGAATGCTTTTGTTCTGTCACCTTTGCTTAACAACAAAAACAAACAAACAAACAAACAAAAACTCATGAAGCAATGTTTTGCTTTTGGGGGGGGGGCAATAAAATAAATCTCTTTTAGGTATAACTTTTCTCTCCCTTCCCCAGTTGTCTCCACTCCTCTCTTCCCTGCTTCAGTTCATTTTGCCAATTATTAGCAAGGAGAAATCTAGTTGTTATGTCGCTGCCAGCCACCCCTGTGCCCTCAATGCTCAGAGGGTTAAAAGATATTATAATTTGAACAGAAGTCGTCTCAAGGCCTACAGCTGGCTAATAACAGAGTTGTATTGAGCCGGAGCAAACCCCACAGCTGTGACTTTTCGCCACAAGGCGCAGGCTAGACGGGGCCCTAATCAGATGGGCCAGCCGGGCAGTGGGGCCAGTGTCTTTATCGGCCAGATGGTGTGAATTTAGACACTTTTGTTATGCAATCGCAGGGAGGAGTTGGGGAGAAGAAAACAAAACAAAAGCTACCATGCTGTGCGCTTATTTGAGTTTGAAATTAGAGACAGATTTTTGAAAGTTGAGGGTTGAATTTTAAAAACGATTTTGGAGGGGAAAGGGCACACTGGCTAAGAGTTTGGCTGGCTGGACACTCTATGCCCAAGACTGGCGCTTTTCCCCCTTTGCTTATCCCCTATCTTGATCCCTTTCTGAAAAATTCAGCCTTGTGATAAAATTTTTCCTATTCCCCACCTCTCATCCCCAACTGGTTTGATTTTTTTTTTCCTCTTTCCTTCTCCAAAGGTCCCACAAGGAGATAGGGAAGGTAGACGAGGCCTGTGAGCAGGCTGAGAGTATTTCAGGTAAAAGGTTCTCCAAATAAGGACTAGAGTAAAATAAGCCAAACCATGCCGAGTGAGGAGCGGAGGAAGAGCTTTCATTTTCATTCATTAGGGGAAAAAAAGTACTTTAGAGCTTCCCCGTGGAGTTTAGAGACACAGCCTTAACCTAGTGCAAGTTCAGTTTCCTCTTTGTTTCCCATCTTTTCTTATTTTTCAGTCTTGTTCAGTTTTTTAAAAATACTTTTGGACTTACAGTGACTGGCTTGTTAGAAAATATCCCTAAGAAACCTTTTAATAACAGTAAGTGAACCTGAAGTTGGTCACACAGGCTTTGTGTCTACACCGAAAAGAAGGGAGATTTGAGCTGGTTATCTGAGTAATTCAGGGACCTGGTCCTTCATGTCAACGCCCCATGTCCCTGATCTCAGAGTGATTGTTTGGGGAATGTGAGTTCATGGAAGTCTTATATTCTCTACTTCCCTTTGCTTATGTTACTGTGCTGGTTTGAGGACTGAATGTCATTTAAGAAACCAAATAAAGAAAAACCAGGACATCTTGATGAGCCGTTTTCTTAAAAAAAAAAAAAAAAAAAAAAGAATTAGCTTTGGCTAACCCAGAGAAATTTGATGAAGGTCTCAGATGGGGTGAATACAGTCCACTCCTATAATTTTTTTACCTTCACTATTATAGTCCAACAGCTGAGTGCTTGTTGCATCTTTTCTGAGTGTTAACATTAGAGATTGTCCTTAAATATGTTACTGTTGGAAAGTGGAAGATTGGACCCTAAAGTTTCTCTGCATTTTTCTTGGAATATCATTTCCTTCCCTGAGTGGATTCCCCACATTGTATTTCGCTGGCACCAGGCTTACATTTTTATCTATTTTTCTTTTCCTCCAGAGAAAGTCCCCATGGAGAGCAGCTGAATTCAGCTGAGCAATTTTGCAAACTTACTTGGCTTCCTCAGAATCACTCCTTCTCAAACTAAATAGATTGGCACATTCCGAATGTGTTCTCTTGTAATTAGATTGTACTTAGACTCACACACAGATTCAGGTTGGGTTGACCTGCTGGTGATGTCAAAGAAGAGTCTCGTTAGAAGGTCTTCAGATACCTAGCGTGGATAGGATTTTTGAAATTGTCTTGCTAAGAAAAAAGGGTTTGTTTAGGCCGCAAAGGTATTATTCTGATGATGTAAGCAATAGAAATAATAGAGGTGGGGGATAGGAATTGGGAGGGAGGTGGGGAACAATGATGGGATGGGTAAGGAGTTGGGAAAAGAGACAAGGGTTTTGGGAAGTGGGAGAGCAGCTGGCCAGCATTTTTATTGGTGTTAATCTTGGGATGGGCTTCCCTTGTGGCTCAGCTGGTAAAGAATCCGCCTGCAATGCAGGAGACCTGGGTTCGATCTCTGGGTTGGGAAGATCCCCTGGAGAAGGGAAAGGCTACTGGGTTGGAATTTTCAAAGTTAATACTTAATATAATTTCAAAGGCAAAATATTATTTCAGAAAGTTTCAGCGGCAAATGCTAGCATCTAAGAAAGTTGAAACAAGCTTTCTTTTACTTCCTACTAATTTGATTAAATTTCTCCAAGCCTTATCATGCCCATTGGGTGAAAGTTTTTTAAAGCATATCTCACGTATTTTTAACTTTTGGAGAATGGTAGAATTGTTCACTGAAGAATCCACACATCCCTACATATGACATACGAACTTGAAATGTCTTTTTAAAAGTATCTGTTTGTTTATTGATAGTTCTTTAGAGGATCAGAGAGTGCACTGTGGAGAATCAGAAAGCAAATCTAAGACTGGGCTGGTGTTGGGCCTTTGGGTCTTTGCTACCACATGGCTTCATCCTTTTCCTTAATCTGTTGCCACTTTTGAATTGAAGGAATTTCATAGCCTCGTGGACTTCTTAAACCTAGAAGGGACTGTAGATAATCTAGTCCAACACTTTAATTTCATGTATCAGGAAGGCCAAGCCCAGAAGGGTTAAAGAGATTTGACTACACTCATGCAGCTGACTAATGACAAAGTTGGGTTAGATGTCAGAGCTCCAGTTCCCACTTAGCCAATCCTTCTATTGTGCTGCATCATCTTAAACCATAGAGAGGCTATCACAAGAAGGGCAACACTTACACAAATTTGGTTATTGCTGGTGTTTATGAGATGTATTCTCCAAGTGGTATGGATGATAGTGCTGCTTTTATAAGCCACGTCAAGACTATGTCCTTTACCAACTACTGTGATGGTGGACCATGTGCTTGGATGAGCTGAGAGAGATATTTACAAGTCTGTGGTCCTCTAGAGTCTGTCATACAGAGTGAAGTCAGAAAGAGAAAAACAAATATCGTAGATTAACGGATATGTGGAATCCAGGAAAATGGTTCAGGTGAGCCTATTTCTAAGGCACGAATAGAGACACAGACGTAGAGAATGGGCATGTGGACGCAGCGGGGAAGGGGAGGGTGGGATGGACTCGGAAAGTAGCGTTGACATATGCACACTCCATGCGTAAAATAGATAGCTGGTGGGAAGCTGCCGTGCAGCGCAGGGAGCTCAGCTAGGCACTTTGTGAAGACCTAGAGGGGTGGGATGAGGAAGTGGGGTGGGAGGGAGGGCCAAGAAGGAGGGGATATATGTATACCTATGACTGATTCACATTGTTGTACAGCAGAAACTAACACAACATTATAAAGTTATTATATTCCAATACAAATGATTTAAGAAAAGATTTAAAAAATTGAAGTCTGTGGTCCTGACAAGGAGCAGACAGGCAGTATGGGGATGTGATTTTCCTGTGCTTCTGGCCACCCAGCCTCCCTTGCTCTTTTCATATTTGTTTAGGTCTTCCATGCCTTTTGGAGGGGAGTGTTTTGTTCTCTTTAGGTCCTACTGAGTCCTTCCCATCTCCATCTGTTGTATTTGCTTAGGGCCCCTTCTTTCTCTCTTCATCTCAGATGATCCCACAAGCATTTCTCCAGTGGTACCCAGTACTTTGCCAGATGGTAGAAAGGAAGTCTCGGGAGGCAGAATTTTCAGGATGGGACCTACCACATGCTAAGTTCCATTTCTGTTCCAGACCTGGTGAAAATGATTAGAGATATCTTTTTACAGTTCCCTGCTTAATTTTTTCCCCCCATTTGACAATGCACACCATAGTTCTGGTAATCTTCCTTCACCTTTAGAAAATGATGAAAATGAATGAATAAATGGATGAATGAATGATTATAAAGTACAGTGAGTTCTGTGAAGAAAGTTGTTATGTAATTAAGGTTTATAATAATTCAGGCAGCTACTTGGGGTCTTTTTTTTTTTTTTTAATAGCTCTTCCTTTCCCTTATTCCTTCAAGTATTTATTAAGACACAAAGATCTAAAATATATATATAATAATAAAATCATTCAACATGGAGCTGGAGGTGACCTTCTAGATCTTAAAGTCCAAGTATCCATCATTCAGGTTACAAATAAAGCTCTGGGGAAAGTTGTGATTTGCTGAGAATTACCAGTTTATAAGTCATAAATGGAGAATTTGGATGAATAGTCTTGGGCTTCATGTTTAGTGTTTTTGAACATAGCCATACATTCATGCTCAAGCAGCTGATAGTTAAGCAGCTACCAAGAATGTACTCAATTTTGTGAATGTTCTTAACATTGTATGCTCACCGTACTTTCTGGATTTTAACACGTTTCATTTACTCTTTTCATTCCTTCCCAACCTACAGTCGGTGTTGCGAAAAGAAAAGTTGTGGCAACCGAAATGAGACTCCTTCAGACCCTGTCATCATCGACAGGTAGGGGGAAAAAGTGATTTTTTTATTTTAAGCATTTCTGGTTTTTCTCTTTTAGAATCTCAGCTCTGAGTACTGATCACTGGGCTTTGCCATAAGGTTGGTTACATGTTACCTTCAAGGCATGGAGCTAGTCTGACATGTGTTTTCTTGTTTTGGTTGGCATTTCTTGGAAGAAACCAGAACCTTCCTTTTTGAACAGATGTCTCTATCTTTTCCAGGTTCTCTGACTTCAGCCTAATGGGAAACGGTGGTGAAGAATGCCATTTCTCCCACCGGGCAGAAATAGGGTCTCATTTAGTTTTCTAGAAGAGGCAGTGCAGTTTCCTAGAAGAGGCAGTGCACCCGAAGTTACTCGGTCACTTCCTCATCACTCTCTGTGATTGCTGTTGGGCTTGAAGACTGTCAAATTAAATTATAGTTTGGGGATGATGACAAGCTTTCCATTGCACAGGGGGAGGTTCCTTTCTACCACAGAGGGTTGCATTCCAGGTCCTATGTTATGTTCAGAGTGGAAAAGATTCTTTGGGACAAGATGCTAATTCATTGAAATGTGATTTCGGCCTCCTCGGCTGTATGTTTTTGTGATTGGAACCAGAACTTACAAACCAGTAAAGAAATACCAAATTAACTTCCAGCAATCATGTAATTTTTAAGAAATCCCATATTCCCACCCCTAATTTTTTCTCTTTCGTTAAAAAACGGAAGAATTCCCTCTTGCTTCTTTCTTTGGGTTTTTGTGTTTCTAGACAGGTCCTGAAATGGATTGGAGCGGCCGCAGTCTCTAAAGTTGTTATTCCAATATTCCAACAAATTCTCAGTTGGGAGAATGGAACCTCTGGCATTCTTCCCAGAAAGCCAGCTTGCTTTCTTTGTGGAAAGTATAGCATAGCCCTAGGAATGAGGAGGCTGGAATTCTGATCCTATCCTAGCTTCTGACCTTGGACACAGCACTCAACATCTCTGCTCAATGATGTCACAGAGGGTATAGAGTTGGAGGGTATGGCTTGCTGTTGGATGTTGCAGAAGGTTGCTAAAATATACATGGCAGTTTTGCAATATTCCCTGAGATGCTTGGAGGAAGAAGACAGTCAAGTAGGAAATGTTTGCTGGATGTATAGAGCGCCTTCACCATCTTAGGAGGTTTAAGTGAGACCCATTTGAGGGAGTTCTTTGGAATTCCTTTAGTTTTTCTGAAAGCAAATAGAAGCTTAAAATTAATAAGTTGTAGGAACTCTGTGGGATCAGCTGTCTTCCTCGTTTGATTGGTGAAAAGGCTGAACTCAGGAATGGTGATATGACTTGCCCACGGTTACATATCTGGTTGGAGTGAAGCTGGTGCTGGGACACAGCTGTCCTCACTTCTGGCCTGTGATGCTCTTATTGCCACAGTCCTTTCCTCCCAGCACTCTCTGTCCCAGTTTATACGATCACACGTAATATAATTTCCCAGGCTTCCCTGGTGGCTCAGTGATAAAGAACCCACCTGCTAATGCAGAAGACTCAGGTTTGATCCCTGGGTTGGGAAGATTCTCTGGAGAAGGAAATGGAAACCTATGCAACCTGCTTCAGTATTCTTGGAATCTTCATTAGAATCTTGTCTAATTGCTCTTGACTGTCTTCTGGGCTTCCCTTTGCCTTCTTCTCTTCATTTGTGGAAGGGAGAAGGTATGAAGGCAGAAATCCCATGGAGAGAGGAGCCTGGGGGGCTACAGTCCATAGAGTTGAATAAGAGTCAGACACGACTTAGTGACTAACAACACAACATTTCCCAGCTTCCTAGTATACCCTGGGGTGCTCTGGAGGATATGAAGCCTATGAGAGCAGTGTAGACACGGATCTAGTCCTTTCCAGCATGTTCACTGAGTTCACTTACCTTTGTCTAGTCCTTTTTTTAAAACCAACTTTAGCTCCTCTTTCAGGAGGTATTCTAACCTCATGGTTGTGATATCTTTTCTTCTAATAAACACCCCATAAACCAGCTTTAGAAATGTTTGCAAACCCATAAATGCCTACCTGCACCTTACATCTCATAAGCACACATTCTAAAGACTCTGCATTTAGTGGCAGTCCTTTCTCTAAGAAACTATGTATAGCCCGAATGCAAGGAGAAAGAAATACGCTATGTTTTCTTCCCATGTAATACACATGTTAATGTACATAGGCTTTTGACATCTATGGAGAGAAAAATTTTCAGGTTATGTGCCTTTACTGTTTGTGCTAGAACACTTTAAATTCTTCTGAGAAGGTGGAAATTGTATTTTAGCTGTGTCTTAAGGAGCTTTATGTGACGCTGGCATTTATTTTTATTAGCTGGTGCACAATTAAACAGCCTGACGATGTCTCTGCGTCGCTTGTAATATGTGTTACTCCTGAAATGTTGTGCATCTGCATGTGGAAACATGCATACCAAAGGGTGCTATAAATTGACCAGGGATCAGGTTTTTTTTAAAGCACTCATCTTGTTATAAACAGATGCATTTGTTCGGCTTCCTCATCAGAGAGCTTTTGTGTGAAGATACTGCTTGTTCCTCTATTGGAATCTTGTCTTTTTGTTCCTGACTGTCTTTGGGGCTTGCCTCTGCCTCCTTCCTCTCATTTGTGGACGGGGAAGAGGATTGAAGGCAGGCTTCCCTTTGCCAGAGGTGGGATGGGTGGCTTGTGTTATCAAGCAGTGCCTCTGGTCCCTGGGTTCAACACCTGCCACCTTAGAGATGTTTAGATAACCCAGGAGCTAAGGGGTTGAGATAACCCAACAGGTGCTAAGTAGTCTATTTTGGATTTCCTCTGAGTAAATATAGAACTCTCTTCTTTGCCCTCGTTCCTATACACTGACTAATTATCTCTTCCTCCTTCTCACTCCATCTAACCAGATGCAGTTAATTCACACTATCTTTGAATTTCTCACACAACAGCCACGTTCCACTCTGACTCTAGGGAAGCCGGTTTATTCCCTTGAAATTGTGCAAGTTGGCGAGGAGGAAGGGACCCTTCAAGACTGGTTCCCAAACTTTTCACCGCCAGGGACCCCTTTTATTGTTTTCTTTGCAGAACCAGGTTCTGCAAGATTTTGCCTGTCAAGCTGCAATGAACAAGTCATAATCCAGCTGTAATTTAATTTTTATTACTTGAAGATGTACAACAGAATGGGAAGGAAAAATCTCATCCCAGAAATGCCCTTGATCTTGGGACTTCCCTGGCAGTTCAGTGGTTAAGACTCCATGCTTCCACTGCAGTGGGTAGGAGTTTGATCTGTGGTCAGAGACTAAGATCCTGCAAGCCTAGTGATACAGCCAAAAATAAAGAAATAATTTTTTTAAATGTCCTTAATCTCATCAATGGAGAAGGCGATGGCACCCCACTCCAGTACTCTTGCCTGGAAAATCCCATGGACAGAGGAGCCTGGTAGGTGGCAGTCCATGGAGTCGAGAAGAGTCGGACATGACTGAGCGACTTCACTTTCACTTTTCACTTTCATACATTGGAGAAGGAAATGGCAACCCACTCCAGTGTTCTTGCCTGGAGAATCCCAGGAATAGGGGAGCCTGGTGGGCTGCCGTCTATGGGGTCACACTGAGTTGGACACGACTGAAGCGACTTAGCAGCAGCAGCAGCAGCAGCAGCAGCAGCAGCAATCTCATCAATAGCCAATCAGAGTTTCTGATTGGGACGAGAACTGCTAATATTACCACGCTAACTTGATAGACTGCCAGCTCAAACATGAAACAACCTGACTTTTCACTTAGCCCCACTTGACCACGTCCTGGGCAGACAGTCCATTTCTAATAGGCTATTTGAAATACGACAGATAGCTTCCTCAACCTCATGGCTCCTTAACTGAAAATCGTTGGATTTTTACAATGGGGCATCCCCATCAGAGACTGTGTTCTCCGTTTCCTAAGACCTGGGAATTTTTTTTCCCCTGCCTATGTGACTGCCATCCTTTATCTCTCTAGAAACATAAATTTAGTTCTTATTTTCAGTTGTCTTTGAAGCATGCTTTTGTGAATTCTTGGGCAGCCACACCCCTTTTCAAAAAGCCAGGCCAACACACAGCCTAGTAGGACTTGCTGCTAAATCACAGGTCCCCAGCAGAGCCTTCCTTCTGTGTAGAAACATGTGCACAGCGTGGCAGTAGCGTTTATTCATTTTGAATATAAAAATCTAAAGTTTCTATCTGAAAGAAAAAAAAAAAAACCTCAACAGAACAAAACAAAACAAAGTCAACAATGAAAACATATTCCCTACTGAGGTCTTCAGGGTACACCTTGTCCATAAAGATCTCTGTGTGGTAAATAAAAATAAAAAGACTCACACTGATTTACATTTTGGGGTTTCAGATGGTGGAGGTGGTTTAGTTGCTAAGTCATGTTTGACTCTTGTGACCCCAGGGACTGTAGCCCATGAGGCTCCTCTGTCCATGGAATTCTCCAGGCAAGAATACTGGAGTGGGTAGCCATTCCCTTCTCCAGGGGATCTTCCCGACCCATGGATCGAACCCGGATCTCTGGTGTTGTAGGTGGATTCTTTACTGTCTGAGCCACAGGGAAGATCGAACCCTGGTCTCCTGTGTTGTAGGCGGATTCTTTACTGTCTGAGCCATGGGGAAGCCCTTGGTGGTCCATGGAAAGAGGATTTTAGGCACGTTCTCACTGACTTGGGAGAAGGATAAAGAGTGTTTACTGTTCTTGTTCTTGTAGCCTCATGAAAAGTCAGATGAGAGGAGAGGACAAGCGTTCTTTTTGGATATTTGTAGGCTGCCTCTGCCCATGATATTTTCTGTTAAAAGGGCAGCTCCAACCTATTTCTCACATGATAAATATCCCAATGTTTTGTCTTTGTATCTTGGTCTTCTATATTTATGAACTCTGCTTCTGCTTCCAGAAGGACCATTGTAAATTTTGATGGTTTTTGTTTATTTTATTTTTCAAGAAGCCAAGCAAACATCAGAATAACCTTCATTCAAAACGTTTATGCAAAAGGATCTGGTATTTATTTGCTCATGAGCGGTTTTTCTGATATTATCTCCCTTTAAAAATTAAAAAAAATTATGGTAAAATATATATAACATAAAATTGACTATCTTAACCATTTAAAAATGTATAGTCTAGAGGTATTAAGTGCATTCACCTTGCTGTGTAACCATCACCACCATACATTTACAGAATTCTTTTCATCTTCCCAAATGGAAACTCTGTACTGATTAAATCCTGATTCTGCCTCTCCCCTCTCCCACTGACTCCCATAGGTACTTCATATAATATTTTATTTATCCTTTTCTGACTGGCTTATTTCACAGAATCGTATCCTCCTTAGGCTTCCTTCATGTTGTGACTTATGTCAAAATTTCTTTCTTTTTAAAGACTGAGTAATATTCCATTGTGTGCTGATGCTACATTTTATTTATCTGTCCGTGGACACATGGCTTGCTTCAGCCTTTTGGCTCTTGTGAGTAATATTGCCATGAACATGCTTGTACAAATATCTCTGTGAGTCTCTGTTTTTAATTCTTTTGGAAACATATCCAAAAGTTCAACTGGTACATCATGTGATAAAGAACTGTCATGCCAAGTCTATATTGGTTACTTCATTTTACATTCCCAGACACAATGCACAAAGGTTTCCATTTCTGCCACATCCCCACATCACTTGTTATTTGCTCCTTTAGTTTTGTTTTGTGTTTTGATAGTTGCCATCCTAATGGCTATTAATTTTGTTTTCTTTTTTCTTTCTAAGTGATCCTTTCTCCTGCCACCATCTTGGTAGCCATCTTCATCTGCTGCTCTCCCTATGGTCCAGGATTCTCGTTTGCCTTTTCCTTGCCAACTGGTACATGCTCTTCCTGCTTCTCTATGCCTCACCGACTACCTCATTCACTGGAGAAGTGTCTGGATCCTCTTTCCTCTGGGCTGTATTTGTTATTCCTCTATCCATGTATCACTGAACTCTGCAAAGTGTTATTGGTGGAAGGGGAGCTCTCAGAGCATACCTTTTGGAAGTAAAGCCCTTATTGACTCTCCATGCATGCTAGAGGGTGTTGCCTTAATTCTGAACACTGGAGTTTTTCTTTCAGTTAATTTATCAAATGAAACTCCATACTCATCTATTCTTGATTTGTGATATAGATTCTACTTTTAACCTCACTGTCCCTTTCAGCATAGAAACAGTACTTTTAAAAAATTATTAAAAAATTAATAGTTGCTTTACAATGTTGTGTTAGTTTCTATTGTTAGTTTCTACTTCCTGGCAGGCTCCTCTGTCCATGGAATTCTCCAGGCAAGAATACTGGAGTGGGTAGCCATTCCCTTCTCCAGGGGATCTTCCTGACCCAGGGATTGAACCCACGTCTCCTGCATTAGCAGGCAGATTCTTTACTGCTGAGCCACCAGAGAAGCCCAGATCACTGGCCTCTGAAGTATCATTGAACTTTGAGACTGTACAAGTCACATTGAATGGTGTGACAGGTTTGATGGACTATCGGTCCTCAGAGAGACAGCATGGTTTAGCAGGAATGGTCCAGGACTAGGATCAGAACACTTGCTCTGACCCCAGATCATTTAGTAACTTAGCTGTCTAATGTCACAGAGGTCATGAGCTGCCTCCCTAAGCCTCAGTTTCCCTATCTGTAAAATGAAGTGCTATGGATTAATGGATGACCTTTACATTACCTTCCAGCTCTAAACCCTCTGCTTCTAGCCAAGGCCCAGATTTGGGTGTCAGACATGCTAATTCGTCCTCCTCACTCATCAGTAATTTACAGGAGCTCTTCACATGTGCCATCTCTGCACAGACTCCTCATTGCCAGGGTAGTGGAGTCCAGTGCTGTGAAGAGTCTACGAAATCGTGGCCCTTAGCTCTTTTTTTTAACAGTGAAAATTCCATTCTCTCCGAGAGGTTTAGATTTTCTCACTAAAAAACACAGATTATTTAACCAAAGTGAAACATCATTCTCTTATATTCTTCTTCCTTTGTTTTCTAGTAAAACCTTTGCTAGTTTCTTGGCCGTTTTGGGGAGATGCAGGTAGGAGAAGGACTCCTTTACTTTCTGGTGTAGAAAAATGTCCCTTTGGGTTGAAACACTTAACTAGATGACAACCTGAGCCAAGTGGTAAACAAGAAACAGGGTTTCCTTTGAGAAAGTCATTCTCCTCCTCCTGATTAAAGAGCTGAAAAGTTATGATATTCATTTCTGTAGTTGGGTTAGTGTTTTTTTTTTTTTTTTTTTTAAATTAATTTTATTTAAAATTTTCCTCCCCAAACTCCCCTCTCCTCGAGGCTGCCACATAACACTAAGCAGAGTTCCCTGTGCTGTTCAGTAGGACCATGTTGGTTATCCACTTTAAATATAGCAGTGTGTATATGTCCATCCAAAACTCCCTATCCCTTCCCCTCATCCTTCCGCACTAGTAACCATGAGCTCATTCTTCAAGTCCATGAGTCTGTCTCTGCTTTGTAAGTAAAGTCATTTGTATCATTTCTTTTTATATTCTACATATAAAGAATGTCATACAGTATTTCTCTTTCTCTGTCTGACTTACTTCACTCAGTATGACAGTCTCCAAGTTCATCCATGTTGCTGCAAATGGCATTGGTTCATTCTTTTTAATGGCTGAGTACTGTTCCACTGTTTATCTGTACCACATCCTTTTTTATTCATTCCTCTGGGTTTTTAAGAATTATACTGACTCCACTTGACTGACCAGTCTTCCTAGACTTCAGAACTTCAGCATTTGACACAAACTAGGCTAGACGTCTATACGCTGATTCACTCCCTTGTTCATTCATTTACTGACTTTTTTTCTGTAGTTCAGTTATTAAGCAAATATTTGTGAATCCCTGGCTCTAAGACACCATCAGGGAATACGACAGGCATGATTCTACTCTAATGGAGCTGACAGTTTAAATAATCACACAGAGAGAAATATATTTACAAACTGTAAAACTGCTCTAAACACTAGGTGAGTGGGTGCAAGAGAGGTTTCAACTTTTCAGTCCCATCATTTATTTCTCCAAAAATCAACGTGAAATCAAGATATTTGTTCCATCACACAGGCTTGAATATGCCCCATCGTCTCCCTTTGCACACATCTGTCCTGGCTGGAACCCCCACCCCCAACTTTCTGCCAATATAAATCTGATCCCCCTTTTAAGACCTCGTTCAGATTCTACATTTCCAAAGATATCAATTCTTGTAGTCAAAGTCTTTTCCCTTGATATGTGTCACATAACCTCGCTCTTGTTAGGATGTATGATATTGTTCTCTCTTTCCCTGTGTGGGCTTGCCTTACATTTCCAACTATATTGTAATTCTTGGATGTCAGACACCATACGTCTCTTAAGCCTTGACTCTAATATCATTAGCTCTGTGATAGTGTTAATAGTATTACCTCTCCCATTGAGTTGTTTGTTGTGTTAAATCATGAATGTGTGTATGGTGCCCATATAGTGCATGATGGAAGAGAATCTTTTGAAAAAAGTCAAAATAATTATTAGCCTTGGTCTCTCAGTGTCTAACCAGTGGTTCAGATACTATAGACACTCAGTAAATATTCGTTGGCAGATTAATCTCTGACTGCCGGACATCAGAGAGTTGAATCACTGAGTCTTTTGCCAGTTTCTATAGGACCTTTCGTGTAAGCACTTGTATTTGACAATCACTTAGCAATCTCCCCCTTCAATGACCGAGTGGTACAAAACAATGCCAAGAACAGATCACTCAGGTTGTAAGGCAGAATGAATCATTCAGTAAATATTTATCGAGGGCCTGTCATGCCATGGACTTTGCAGGGTGCTCTTAGGGAATACTAAGATTGAATAGACACACAGCTTTACTGTCAGGAGCTTACAGTTCAGAATGAAAAATAAAAGATGTACAGAAATAACCATGATACAATGTGAGATGTGAAAAGTGCCATGGAAGAGGGAGAGATAAAACTCTAGAAGATCCGAAGTGGGGAAATGAATTTCATCTAGGCAGTGGTAGAGGGGCTAAGAGTTGTAACTTGGACATATGCAGTTGAGGTCAAAAGGGATTCTAGGAGAAGGAAAGTACATAGGAAAAGGCATGTAGAAAGGAAAGAATTTCTTAAATCTGCTTATAGTTTTAGAGGTGCATAGATATGAGTAGAAGGGGGTAGGAGGGGCAGTTGGAAATATTATTTGGGTCCAGATCGCCGAAGACCTTACATGCCTTTACACAAGCACTTTGACATTGTTGTGTTGGCAGCAGGAGGATAGCAAAGGATTCTGACTAGTGCAGTGTCATGGTCAGGTGGGTATTTTGGAGAGAGAACTTAGAGGATTCATTGAGAGTGCATGGAGAATGAATGTAGAGGAAACTGTGAGAAAGACGTTAACAGTAGTTTACAAATGCCTTTCTTCTTGTGGCTCTTTGGGAATTTGTATGTTTACCTGCTAAAGCCTGGGCATTATTTCCATCACCCTAACTCAGGGATGGAGGTCCTGGGACTTGCAAGTTCAATGCTCTAGGCCTGGCATGAGGAACTAGCCAAGTTGGAAGAGCATGCATGTTTTTAGTCCCAGGAATAAAGATGTGTTTGCCTCTCTGCTCCCCAAAAGATTTCCATCAGGAATTGGGAAGATGGGCACAAGCTTCAGATTTTGTGAAATAAAACATCCCAGTTCCTGCTTTGTTTCTTTCAACTTCTTCTGGGCATGTATTCCTTTTTCCACCCGCAGCAGCAGTTGGGAGTCAGTTTTTCTCTACCAGATACCAGGCACGGAGGCGAAAGGCCCATTTTTCTCACCTCCCTACAACCCGCTTCCCCCCCCAGTACACCCACCACTGCAGAGCTTTTGCTGATGTTGCCACTTGTCCCCATGAGTACGCGTCCTTTGTTCACTGGGAAGCTCAGAGCCTTTGCAAAGAACTGCTGTTGTACCATCTGGCAATCTGTGAATTTTTTAGTAGTCTGGATGCTTGTAAGAAAGCAGAATTTCGGAAGGCCAGACTTGAACCATTTATAAGTAACGCAGAGGCCCAGCTGGGTGTATGGCGTTATTCAGAACAGATAGTGGTATATTTCAGCTTCCAGCTTCTTCTTCAGAAAATCATGTGAGGTGATTAAATAGCAGATTTGGCAGGAAGGAGGTGAGTCCGGGAATGGAAAAATAGTACTCTGAAATTGTGCTATGTTGGAAATAAGAAATAGACGTTTGTTTGTAAGAAAGATATCTTTCCCCAAAGTTGTCTGGCTGGCTTTGAGGAGAACAAAGGACCCGGAATTTAGGAAAGATGGAGAGGACTACATGTTCACTTAGAGAGAACTCTCTAGAACTTCTAGTTATTTGCTTTCTCTTCGAGCAAACAGGTCTGGGTAAGCTTTTCTGGGTCTCTTTTTTGACCCAGCCAAGGGGTTACCAGACCCAGTGTCTGGAAAATAGGACACATATCCCAAGGAGATGAAAAGGTTATTGTCCACAGATGATTTTAAGATTTAAATCTTGTATGTGTGTGCTTAGTCGTGTCTGACTAAGCAACCCCATGGACCTGCCAGACTTCTCTGTCTGTGGGATTTCCCAGGTAAGAATACTGGAGTGGGTTGCCATTTCCTTCTCCAGGGGATCTTCCTGACTCAGGGATCAAACCCAGGTCTCCTGCATTTCAGGAGGTTGTTTACCATGTTAGGGTTCTACTTACTAGGGCTTGACCAGATTCTTTGTTGATTGAAATCTTGTAAGATTTTTTTCTTTGTGGCTCTGTTCTGTTCTGTGCAGTGACCTAGAGTTGCTCTGGAGGAGCCACTTGATCTAAAAGGAAAGTGGTTGAGTGACAAGATGCCCCAAACCCATTAGGCAGCCTAGACTCAAGTCTATAGGGAGTCAGCCTCTTATCAGTCTGGACCAGGTAATTAATGGAGTGATTGTTCTCCAGAAAGTTTCTCCTCTAAACTTAACTTGTCCTAGCCCCTCAAGACTACCAGGGAACCAGAGCTGGTGAGAAACATGGCAGCTGCTTCCATCTAAGAGGAGCTTTCTAGAAGGAAGTAAGGGAGAAATTCTTACTCTCACTGAAATCGTGGCAGGAATGGAGGAATTTGGAAGGATGGAACCATTGGATTCAGGCCAGGACTGTGGGGTTAACACCTCCTTTTTCCCCCCAACGCTGTACAGCATGTGAGCAGCTTCCCTGGTGGCTCAGATGGTAAAGAATCTGCCTGCAATGTGGGATACCCAGGTTCGATCCCTGGGTTAGGAAGATCCCCTGGAGAAGGGCGTGGCTACCCACTCCAGTATTCTTGCCTGGAGAATCCCATGGACAGAAGAGCCTGGCAGGCTACAGTCCATGGGGTGGCAAAGAATTGGACAGGACTGAGTGACTCTCACTGCTACTGTCATTGTGCACTACATGGGATCTTAGTTCCCTGACCAGGGATGGAAACTTCTCCCCCTGCTCAGAAAGCACAGAATCTTAACCACTGGACCACCAGGGAAGTCCCAACACCTCCATTTTTTAAGGCCCATAAGATGCTGGAATATTTTAAAAAGAGAACTCACAAAATGACAGGACACAAAATCACTGTTCCGCTGTTATGCACACATAACCTCCAATAAAGCCCTCGAGGTGGGTCTCTATGGAGGCCAAGGATGAGCCTTTTGCTTTTTATTTTTGGCTTTGGATCCAATTTGCACAGGTTATTTTCATGATTGATTTAAAGGTACACACATGACTCATTATAGCTACATTAGGAAGATCTCTTGGAGAAGGGAATGGCTATCCACTCCAGTATTCTTGCCTGGAGAATCCCATGAACAGAAGAGCCTGGCCGGCTATAGTCTGTGCGGTCATGAAGAGCCAGACAGAACTGAGCAACTAACACTTTCACTGGCTCTGTCATCCCACGTTTCGGATGAGAAGACCCAACTGAAGAGCAACTGTTCCAGGGGCTGTGTAACAAGCGGGTCAGAGACTCAGCTGGGATTAGAGACAAGATCTCTAGCTCCCAAGACAAAGCAGGAATGGTCTGTGAAAGCTGAGGGAAGGAAAAGAAGAAACTGTGGTGTTCAGGTTGATAAATTTCTGCTGTATTGCAAAGCTTCTCACCCGCCTGAGCTTTGAAGGACTCATCACCTTCTAAACCAGAGACCAGATTGATGGCATTAAAAAACAAACAAACAAAAAAAAAACTTAAACTGCATAAAACATATATTTCTTTTAACTTTCATTTTTGTTTATTTAAAAAAATATTTTTGGGGGGCCATGCTGAGAGACACATGGGAATCTTAGTTCCCTGACCAGGGATTGAACTCAAGCTCCCTGCATTGGAAGCACAGAGTCTCAACCGCTGGGACCACCAGGGAACCCTAGACTGCTGGCATTTTACTTGACTAGATAGTTTATCTGTAGCCAGTTTCTTCTGTGCAAAAAGGCTTTTTCTTATTGCAGAAGAGGTAAGGTTGTATGTAGGACATAGATTTATAACCTGTGGGTGGAGTGCTTGAAGTGACTGTTATTCCTGCCATATGACGACTGTGCTATAATAATCTCAGATTTGGGTTTTCTACTTCTCTGCCATTCAGGCATTCACCCATTCACTCATTTCTCCCTCTTATTGTAGCTGCAGTTGCCAGATTTAGCGCATAAAACTGTAAGATGCCTAGTTAAACTTAAATATCAGATAAACACGAATGATTTTTTTTTTTTAGTATAAATGTGTGTTAGTTGCTCAGTTGTGTCCATGGACTGTAGCACACCAGGCTCCTCTGTCCATCAAATTCTCCAGGCAAGAATGCTGGAGTGGGTTGCCATTTCCTTCTCCAGGGGATCTTCCCCACCCCCCAAGGATCAAACCCGGGTCACTTGCATTGCAGGCAGATTCTTTACTGTCTGAGCCACCGGGGAAGCCCTTTGTATAAATACGTCCCAGTTAAATTTGAATTTCAGATAAACAACAAATACATTTGTAGTAGGAGTCTTTCCCATGCAATATACTTTATGAAGTGAAGTGGCAGTGTTAGTCACTCAGTTGTATCCCACTCTTTGCGACCCTATGGTCTATAGCCTGCCAGGCTTCTCAGTCCATGGGATTTTCCAGGCAGAATACTGGAGTGGGTTGCCATGCCCTTCTCTAGGGAGTTAAACCCGGGTCTCCTGCATTATGGGCAGATTCTTTACTGTTTGAGCCACCAGGGAAGCCTGAAAAAGTATTCATTGTTTGGCTGAAATTCAGAATCAACTGGCATCATGTACTTTATCTGGCAACCCTACCTGAATCCCAATTTCTTTTTTTTTTTTAATTTAAAAAAATTGCAATATAATCGCTTTACAATGTTGGGTTAGTTTCTTCATTGTAATGAAGTGAAATCATATACACGAATATCCCAGGTGGCATAGCAGTAAAGAATCTGCCTGGCAGTGCAGGAGATGCAGGAAGACATGGATTTGATCCCTGGGTGGGGAAGATCCTTTGTGGTAGGAAACTGCAACCCACTCCAGTATTCTTGCCTGGAAAATTGCACGGGCAGAGTAGCCTGGCAGGCTACAGTACATGGGGTCACAAAGAGTCAGGCAATACTGAGCACACCCTCCACCCCATCCTCTCTGTCTTGGACCTTCCTCCCACCACCACCCGATCCCACCCCTCCAGGTCACCACAGCACCAAGCTGAGATCCCTGTGCCTTATAGCAGCTTCCCACTAGTGATCTGTTTTACACATGGTAGTGTCTATATGTCAGTGCTGCTGCTGCTGCTAAGTCACTTCAGTCGTGTCCGACTCTGTGCGACCCCATAGACGGAAGCCCACCAGGCTCCCCTGTCCCTGGGATTCTCCAGGCAAGAACACTGGAGTGGGTTGCCATTTCCTTCTCCAATGCATGAAAGTGAAAAGTGAAAGTGAAGTCGCTCAGCTACTGTCTCAATTCATCCCCCGCACCTTCCCCGCCGTGTGCACAAGTCCATTCTCTGTGTCTGCTTCTTGATCCTCTCCTGCAAATAGTTTCATCAGTACCATTTTTCTAGATTCCACATGTATGCATTAATCTACGATATTTGTTTTTCTCTTTCTGACTCACTTCACTCTATCTGAATCCCAGTTTGTCATCTGAAAAAGAGGGAAGTCAGGGCTGCCTTACAGCCTGGGGTAAGCGGGGAGAGATGCCTGAAGGACCTGTGAGCGCTGACTGGTCCCAGAGCCCATCAGCATATGTGCAGTCCTTCTTTGTCATGCTTTTTCTGTCTTCTCGTGGGGTTCATCATCTTTCTCCTCATGTCCATGTGGAAGTTGATTCACACTTAGGCTGAAAGGTGAGCAGGAAACTTTGGTGGCATTACTGATTCAATGGACAAGAGTTTGAGCAAACTCGAGCAAATAGTGACGGACAGGGAAGCCGGGTGTGCTGCAGTCCATGGGGTCACAGAGTCAGACACCACCGAGAGACTGAACAACAATTGGCATTTGGGGGGCTCATCTTTTCCAGTTTCTACACCCACTGTGCGTCCCTCCCCCTCACCATCCCGTCTCTTCTTTCTCTTTTGTCACCTCCGGGGGCCTTGGGCTCCTGCTGTCTAGACCCTGTTTTATGGACTTGTCGCTTCCTAGGCATTGCTTTTACTCCAAGTCCACTGTCTGTCTCCTGTTCACTCTCTGCCTTTCCTGAAAGTCTTTGTTTGGGCTTCCCCGAGTCTCTGACTCCAGTGCTTCACACATGTGGGATTATTTAGGCTCAAGTGATAAATTGCATGAAGTTAAAGGTAAAGGGGAAGCTCCTCTCTCCCCACTTGGTCTTGGCTGACGTTTGAACAAGAGCCAGACTTTCCTTCGAGTGAGTGCGAGCAGTCCACTTGGTGCTTGCTCAAGTCAGTTGAGAGTGGCGTATGAATTTTATCATCCAGATGTTGAATCACAAGATGAAGGATAACAGCACGTAGACATCTATCTGAGTAATTTAGTGAACTTCAGAAAAAAAAAAAAAAAAACGAACAAACTACACTTCGTTGTGCAGTGGAAGCTAATACAACATTGTAAAGCAATTACATTCCAATTAAAAAAAAATCTAACTTCAAAAATTTGATGTCATGTCGAGTCAGCCTGTGTGAAAAAAGGGGCAGCAGATTTAAAAATTCCCCTTCTACTTCTCTCATGCTCCATTGTTGTCCCCATCTCTTTCTTTCATCTTTGTTCATCATTGTTTTCCTTTCTGCCTTCACCTTTAGGGTCTCCCTACTTTCCTTCCCACTGCCTTGCACCCTCTTTTTTTTTTTGCTGAGCCTTGAAGCTTGTAGGATCTTAGTTCCCCAACCAAGGATTGAACCCAAGTCCTTGGCAATGAAAGCTCAGAGTCCTAATCTCCAGACCACCAGGGAAGTCCCTGCCTTGTGTTTCTAGTGATGAGTCTGACCTTGAACAATGCAGGTGGTCAGAGCCATTGCCATGAGCCGCTTGCCCCTAAAGCCTTACCCCCCAGTCCTTCCTTTCACCTTTTCCTTCCCTGATGAGGAGTGAGATGGTGGTTTCACTGTAGGTGTTCCGTTTACAACTGCAGCTTGGCGGTTTTCACTTCAAGTGGAGTCCATTGAGCTTGTAAATTGTATTGGATCAGTGAGCCTGTAATGAGACCTCCAAACCCAAACAGTGCAAGTCTGCTGGGATTTTATTGTTCATAAAGTTCCTCCCCTGGGGAGGCATAGAGTCATTAGGTGTGCACTGTGTTTAATATTTGGTCATGAAAGGAAGCAATAATTTTCTATTTTTACGGTGCCTTCTGAGTTTTTAAAGCAGTTGTCTAATTCCCGTCACCGAGACTGGAAGCAAATGAAGCAGGCATTAACGTGAGCCTCTCCTGTGTATGGTTTGGGTTGGGACAGCTCGTTTAGCATCTTTCTCTTCCCTGTGCCTGACCTTGCCTTCTTTGATGGCGGGGACCTGCCTGCACATGAGTGTGCTTTATGTGGAGGTCCCTGAACTCTTCCTTGTCAGGTAGAAACAGTCCTTAGCTAAAGGGGACAAGGAGCTGTGGGTTGCTCTTTGAGAAACCCTCTCACTGTCCTTTAAAACACTCCCCTCTTTAGATGAGAAATGTGCTTGACGTTTTTCAAAATTGACTTGTCCCTGAAAACTTTCACCTCCTTTTTTTTTTTTTGCTTTTTAAAACTTTGTTTCAATGTGATGATGCTTACAGAAATACACTCATATGGGTTAATAGGATGCAATTTAATTTATCCTACACAATTGGGACCAAAACCCTGGTACATGGTTTGCTTCAAAAGAAGAAAAAAAAGGATTTGCAATCTGGTTTCTCATCTGTCTCCTCCTTTCTTAACCCCTGATTGGGTAGGTGGTTTTGAGTGTCCTTGCTTCGTGAGGAGGGGAATGGTGTAGCTTAGAAACTTCTGGAACAGACCTCAGGTTCTGCAGTAAACCTAAGTACTGGCAGAGCTAATAGAGCGATTTGCTAAGTTTGCATAGATTTTTTTTTCTCTCTTTTTAATTACGAAAGTATGATAGCACGTTTGTAGGAGACTTGGAAAATACAGAACAAAGTTACATATAGTTCCACTATATATTACAATTATATTTTTAAGTAGATAAATTAAGAATTTGTAGTTGGAGCTTCAATATCAAACTCTCAAAAATTAACAGAATGAATAGACAGGAAGTAGAAGGATAGAGTAGACCTGAAAAGCACCGTGAACCAATTCAACATAATTAAGATTTATACAATTCTCACACAGCAGTGGGATACAAATTCTATTCAAGTTTCCGTAGACTAGAAACTGGGAGACACTGGAACATACCCAGGGACATAAAACAAGTGAGTTTGCACAAGTTTTATCAGTTGGGGAAGGCTAACATGTAATGCTGGAATACTAGGTGGGAATTTCCAAGTGCATGCGCTCAGCTGCTCCCTACCCACATCTCTAGGGGCCATCACTCGTCGATTACCCTAGAGGTCATGGGGCCAATGGTCCACTGACTTCTGGATGCTAACCTTTCTGATAGCAGGATTTATGGGTCCATGGAACTGGGTTTCTGTGATGTCATTCTGAGCATAAGGAAGAATGAGCAGAAGGCAAGTTGTTTTTGAGACCCATTCCATTTGTAGAATCTCTTTAGCAGTTTTTTTCTCTAGTAGGAAACTAAAAATGAGGCGTCAGTGACATACTTCTTTGGGAGGTCACAGCCTATCATTTTTTTCAAGTTTTACAGAGCTTAGTGGGGACCAGCTGGGCAAAATTGTGTCAGAAAAAAAAAAAAAACCTGTCATGTTGGACCTTACCTGCAAAAACTATGGAACTCACTCTCAGCTGTTACTCAGATCGGGTGACCTTGAGAAGAACTTTCTGAAAGCTCCCTGGCATCTGAAACCTAAACTTGTTGCACATTAGAGAATTCCAGAGAAGGTTAGCAGACCTTGGCCTAAAGGCAGAAAAAGCCAGACCCAGGGTGGTAAATGAAACAATCTCCTTTCCAAACTGAAAATTACATGTACTTCTCTGAAATATGCCTGCAAATGGGGAATATGCCTTATACCTGCCTAGGATTCTGGAGTTCTGTAACCCCCACTTTTTTTTTTTTTTTTTACCGTGGGCCACACTGATAATCCAGGGAATTCTGTGAATCTCTAATACTACTGGGGCTTATTGTCTACATTTTAAATGGGAGGAAATGCTAAATTGAGGTTGAGGGCAGTGAAAATGAAGATCTAATGTTTATTACCCCAAGTTCATGCATCTTTTTCATCTCCAAACACATGGGAAGTGCCGCCCATGGCATAGTCTGTCCTTTCTTTTTTAATTTTAATTAATTATTAAAAAAATTTTTTTGCATACCGCACAGATTTCAAGATCTTAATTCCCTGACCAGGGATCAAACCCATGCCCTCTGCAGTGGAAGCTCAGAGCCTTAATCACTGGACTGCTGGGGAAGTCCCAATTTCTCTTTTCTCTCATCTCATCGCCACCCTCTCTGATCTCTTTTTTGCCTCTTCACTTTCAGCTTGCTCTTATTCTTTCCTCCTTTTCTCTTTTTCCTTTCCTTTCATTTTGTGTCTTTTTTCCATCCCTCCTTCCTTTCACCAACTGTCTCCCTCCCTAAGTTACTTCCTTGGGTGCTGGCTGCCAGTGTGTTTGTCAGTAACTTCGTCTTAGCAGGTCTGTTGCTCTCAATGGCCATTTGTTTGCTCCTGCGAAGGAAAAAAAAAAAAAAACTTTTCCAACCTACGAGTTCCGTTGTCTCCCTAGGGATCCTTGTTTGAATCTTTGCTGTAAGATTTTTTTTTTCCCCTATGAAGTACCAAAGAAATAATTGCCTTATCGTTAACAAACAGAACCTGGCTCTTATCACCCCATACCCCAGAGCCTTTGGTGCAAAAGTTGGGCCGTGCCAAGTGCATGCATTAACCTGATACGCAAAACCCCTTTTCAAAGCTGGTCCTTGGAGGATGCTCATTGAGGGCGTTTTTGTCGGGAGGTGGCACAGTGAAGCACTTCTTACAGTATTGGGTGCCAAAAGAGATTGGCTGGCGTTTACACCCCTGTTACAACAAAAAAGAGTGTATTTTTCTGGGAGGAACATTTTCAGATTGTTCTAATTGTCACTGGCAACGAGCAAACCCTTGGAACTTACATCTTGTGGGGGGCCTCACTGGAGTTTTAAAGCATCCCTTGGCACAGAGACGTTTTGGTTCCGACAGTGAGCCTGTAGTCTGTAAAAAGAAATGGATCATAAAAAGCCTGGCTGCCCGGTTCGCCCAGTGAGAGGACGTAACATAGCCGGGAATCCCGGCTGCACTAGCGGTGTGGATTCTGAGTTTGTTTTCGGAGCCACGGAGGTCTCCCATGAGAGCTCGTCTGCATCTCCTAACAGTCTCTTAGCTTCGACCTGCTCCTGCTCTGCTTTATAAAGAGCAGAGATCTTCCTTTGGAACCTGGATAAATGTGGTATCTTCTCCTCCCTTCAATCGATGGTATCATTTTCAGAAAAGCTGAGTGTGTAGCTGGCCTCTTTCTATTCCAATCCAGTATCGGAGTAATATAACTTCAGTGTCTTTCGGATCTTTAGACTAGGCGGATACGCAAGGGACCTTGGGAGATGCTTGCTTTGGGGTCAACTTGAATTGCCATCCTTTAAAAAAAAAGTTTTCCCTATTGTGTCTTCTCTGTTCGAATAAAATAAATAAATAAGAAAACCCCACAGCAAAACACCAAAAAGATATACGATGTTGCACCGACATCAGATACTGACAGCAAGTCTCAAAAGATCCTTAGGGAAGCTTTTGTTTGGGGTGGGAGAAATTTTTCTCTTAAGCGTTTCCCAGCATTCCTTCAGGACATCTGGTTCTCTCATTTTCTCTGCCTTCTGTGCTTTTTTTTTTTTTTTTAAAGATAACTCCACTACTGTCATTATTTTTATTATTTTTAACCATTTAACTAAATGTGCTGAATGGTGATCACACATGACATCTTGTCTCAAACTCGTTTGACCTGTAGAAGTGATGACCTTAACCAATTTTTACTGGCGAGTGTCTTGACTTTATTACTCAGGAGACAGTTTATTTTTGTTCCTTAAAGAGAGAGTGAACAAGAGAGAGAGAGCTTTTCTTTATATCAAAGACAAGGAGCAAGTAAGGAGGCTATACCCACCCGTCTCTATGCTGGAGCAAAATTTTTCTCTTTCCCATCCTGTTTTATTATTATTCTCAGTGTTCTTATAAAAGCATAAATAAACAAGGAAAAATCTCACTCATGCCTCCTGTAGCCACATTTCCTTCTTAAAGCATTTGGGAATCTCCTCTGCATTGGAAATTGGGTTGCTGAAGTCGAAGCATTGTCTGATGTAACCGCCATATTATTTTCTTTTGCCCAATATAAGTAGAGGTCAAATCAGTTAAACACACACACACAGGAAGCAAAATGAGTTAATTGGCTCTATGTCCTACCTTTAGTAGTCATAGGTCTTACTTAAAAGAACTAACTTTGTCGCCATATGTCCCCTGCTACTCTTAGCCTGTGAGGGCTTCCCAGGTGGCTCAGTGGTAAAGAACCCACCTGCTAATACAGGAGATGCAGGTTTGGTCCCTGGGTCAGGAAGATCCCCTGGAGAAAGAAACGGGTAACCCACCCAGTATTCTTGCCTAGAAAATTCCATGGACAGAGATGCCTAGCGGGCTTTAGTCCACGCGGTCGCAAAGAGTCTGACATGTTTGAGTGCACACATAGTCACCTTTAACTTGTATCATTAAAACCAAATTTATGGAGGCAGAATGGTAAAAGGGCCCCTAAGTGGAAGGGGCACAGTAAATGAATTGCTCTTCTCCTGGGGACAGGGTGGAGTGAGAAATATCAGGCTAGAGTGAGACCAGCTGCTTCACCCGCCCAGCACCAAAGAGCCCATGTAGGTTTCAGGGATCATACATCTCAAAGCCCAACAAAATATTTGGAGAAAGGAACATTTAAGCTGTGGCATGTTACCTGGAAGCGGAACAATTCCCTTCTAGATTATTTATGGCAGTCAATTGGAAAAAATATTAGGTCCTTGAAGTAGAGCATTCCTTTGGTGGGAAGAAAAGGGCTTCTTTGAGGTGGTGGGGCCGTGGAGACCATGATGGTTTGGGAAAGGGGTCTTATCAAGTTGGAGCTTAGGGGCTGCTATCTGTTGTCACCAGCACCCGCCTATAGTCACTGCCTCAAGGATCTCTTCTCTCTCGAAGGACTCAGCATCAGGTGCCCTTGGTCCAGGCTTTACCACATATCAGAAAATTTCACGACAGTTGTCCAAGAGCTTTGACCGCACTGGGAGTTTGTCCAGAAAACATCTTCACTGATACACTGGGCTAGGGAAGAAATCGACTTTACAGATGTAGTTTGAAAACTAGGATTTCTAAAGCATCGTGAATACCATTGACAATAAGAACAAATGGTTTCGGGCATTCCCCAGCTGTCTATTGGTTATTACTCTGCTTTCATATGTTGCATCCCTGGTTAGGAAACTAAGGTCCCACAAGCTATGCAGTACCCCCCACTTTTTTGGAGAGGTAGATCTCAGGTTAAGTGTTCTTACCATAATAAAAAAAAGTTTTTTTTTTAAAAGAATGAATGACTTCTAGCAGTTGGAACCTCTGATGTGTTATCCACATCAAGTCACCCCACCCCAAAGCCATGGCTCTCAAACTGTCTTAACGTATGGAAGGCAAGCAGTGCTATTGATTTAGCCAATTAATCAAGCACTTGGTCAACCCACACATGTGTAGTGAGTCCCTCATAACACTCAGCACTGTGATTGTGCTATGGGGGAGTAAGGGGATTTCTGGTTCAAGGGAGAAGGGCATGAGCCTGTAGCCGGGGAAAGGTAAGTATTTATACATTCCTGATTCTCTCAGCTTTTGCTTGTACCTAAGAACTTCTGAAATACACTGTGTCTCCAGGGCTCAAACTTAAGCAGTGGATTCTAGAAATCATGTTGATATTGTTGCTATATTGTTTTTTTTTTTTCTTTTCCTTCTGTGGTTACTCTTATTTTCTTGGTCCACCCGTCACAGAATAGAGGTCACCACATCGTGACCTTTTCCTGGTGGAATGGATCGCTGGAAAAGTCACATGGCCAAGTTTGTATCGAGGGTCCACATTTGCTTCCTCTACTCTTTTAATCAGAATGCTCATTTAATTCTATTCCAGCACCTGTTCAGCAATTAACACCCTACGATTTGCATCTTACCCTGACATTTGCTATCTTTCCAATTAGTTTTTATATCAGTATAATTAGGTAGGGTTATTACA
Source organism: Bos indicus x Bos taurus (assembly GCF_003369695.1). Classification (NCBI taxonomy): domain Eukaryota; kingdom Metazoa; phylum Chordata; class Mammalia; order Artiodactyla; family Bovidae; genus Bos; species Bos indicus x Bos taurus. Next base: position 73,286,733 of record NC_040083.1, on the reverse strand, counting down.
GTGCATCAAGCAGGGTCATGGTTATTCCCAAGCCTTTAAGCGCTTTCCCAGATTTGTTTAGGGAAGCCACTAAGGGCAAATGGTTGATTAGGATCACTGTTTTTCTTCTTCATTCAGATCAGGAGAAAACTGTTTCCCCATGTGGCTCGTGAAAGATCAGCGAAATATGTCAACCTATAAGAATTAGTATTATGTAGTTCATGACTTTTGGGTGAATTTACAGAGGATTATAAATAAGATCCATAAGGTGGATGTATTGTGGGCGTTTTCTGTGTAGGGGCCGAGGGGAGATACTCACTTTACATGCTTGGGTTATCAGTTGCAGGGACAAAGGGGAGCCGTTAAGGGAAACCCAAACCCTTTCAAAGTCAACTTTTTAGTCTGAGTTTGGAGAGACGGGAGGGGGGCGTGTAAAGAAAAGGCAGTTTTAAAGTTTAGCCAGTTTCTATACTAAAGCTTAAGCTTGGTGTTGTAATTTTTACCCCTGTTGAGAGTTATCCAATGAACCAAAACTCCAAAAATCTCTCCTGAAAAAAATAGTCCATTTAGAAGGCAAGGCTTTGTTGGATCCATTAGTATAACTATCTATTATATCCTTGACACTTGGAACGCTGCCCAGATACTAGCTATAGGTGATCCATAATAAGGGCTGGAGGGAATTATTGCCTGTAGTTAAATGGAATGTCCAGAATAGGACATCTCATTTAATTTAATTTAACTAATCTTTGATAAGGCGTGCACGCATGCTCAGTCAATTCAGTCGTGTCCAACTCTTTGCGACCCCATGGACTGTAGCCCCCCCACCACGAGATTCTCCAGGCAAGAATACTAGAGTGGGTTGCCATACCCTCTTCCAGGGGATCTTCCGACCTGGGAATTGAACCCCAGTCTCCTGCACTGCAGGTGAATTCTTTATCCACTGAGCCAATCTTTAATAAGTTAAGATTTAAAGTGTATGTCATCTAATAATAGGTTACCATATTATATTATAATGTGTATATAGCATTTCTTCATACATGCCTAGGTCAGATTCATAGTTTTTCATAAATGTAGATGTATAGATCATACATTAATGTTTAGGTCAAATTCCATTACACCCAGTGCTAAAGTCCTAGAATTTGGAGAGTTGATCATGGTTGGAAACCAACGAGGACTTTGAAATCTCCTGCAAGTGTTTCGATTTTGGTGGGCCTAGAATTGTTTGTAATGGTATTTGACTTCCAGGCTGAATTGGTCGGATGACATAGCAATATCCGGATGCCGAGTCTGATACAGTTGTTGGAGAAACAATACCATGATTGATGGGGGATGTAATAATGCCAGGTTCCTCTGGGAGAGAATTTTACACTGTCTGATTTCATATCGACAAGGCTTTCTTTTACCTGTGATACAAAATTGCATGGAGTCATCTTGTTGTAGCTTCCCTTTTTTAATAGTGAGTAGAAATGCGATTTAAGGGAGTATGTATCAGGAAACCAGGGAATCTGAATTGTTATCACCGAAGCTCATCTATTTCTAGAATTAATTTAATTCTATGTTTAGAATTAAAAATCCCAAGTACTGATAGTGCTATAGTTAAAATAGATAACCAACAAGGACCTACTGTACAGCACAAGGAACTCTGCTCAACATTATGTGACAGGCTAAATGGGAAGGGAGTTTAGGGGAGAATGGATACATGTATATGGATGGCTGAGTCCCTTCACTGTTCACCTGAAAATGTTCACAACATTGTTAATTGGCTAAACTCCAATAAAAAAGAAAAAGTTAAAAAAATATATTAAAAATCCCAAGTACTGAATGAGGATCCCTGAATTTTTCTTCCTTAAGAAGGAAAAGGGTCAGTAGCATGGGTGGGAGCTGGTGGGGAGAGAGAGGATTAAGGGATTAGAGTCGGGGAGGGAGTTGTGGGTGATGTCATAGACACTACCTCTCACCATCGTGATATTTCTTCCTCAAAACGTTGACACAGAGTAGACACTCAGCAAATATTACTTAAAGGAATGAGGGAACCTACTGTTAAAACAGCAGGAACCAAATGGTACAAGTTTAGTGGGGAAAAGCAGCAGAAAAGAGTGTGGGAAACCACAGTCTGGTCCTTGGAAGGACAGTGGGGAGGAATACAGCTGTTTACCATTGACTGTGATTGGAATGATAAAAACGTATGGTGAAATCACTGTCATCAGATAATTCACGTCTACTTTTTAACTGGGACTCTAGGTTTCAGCGTAAAGTTTTTGCTCAGGTGTCCTTTGGGTCTTTGTTTAAATGTCATCTCACGGGACACCTCCTTTTCAATCCCACAGTTCCAAACCCTCTTCCTGTTTGATTTTTCTTGCTGTCCTGTTTATCAATTAACACACTGTGTACGTTGCTCATTTATTTGTCAATTGTCCGTATCGCCCTGTCTGACTTCGACAGCTAAGCTATAGAAAGCCAGAGATTTTTGTTTTTCTGTTTAGCGGGTTTTCCCTAACATCTAGAATAATACCTAACACATAGTTGGTATCATGAATGTTTGTTTACAGAGTAAATAACAGAAGACTGCCTCTTAGAAGACTTTGTTTAATCTTTCAGAGAAAAATCAGAGGTATTGGGATTGCTTTGAGTATACATACCACATACTAAGCAAGAGACAAGGCCATGTCCTTTTACTTAGATGGTTCACTAATAATACCTGTTTGAAATCTGCAAATACCACAAATAGGAATAATGTCTCAAAGGCAGAATATATGCATCCAAGTCCAGAAGAAAGCATGTCACTATGTTCATAGGATGGAACTATTCAGAGCCTTATCTGCCCATCCTGGCTCACACTTCATCTTTGTCCTAATAGATTTCATCTCTGAAGGCAAGCACAGAAATGAAAGGGCCTGTTTAACCTACTAGATATATACTTCCCACTCTCAGAAGAGAACAAGAGGGAGAATGAGAGAGAGGGAACAGGCTTGGTACAGAGAGGGGACAAGCTTAGTACATATCAGGCATCATGTAGGTGATTCTCAGTTTGGGGTTAAGGCACATTTCTGTATGTAAAGTTATTTTTTTATTGCATTTTTCTTTGTGTGGTCTTCCCATTAAGCATTCAGTTCAGTTCAGTTCAGTTGCTCAGGTATGTCCGACTTTTTGTGACCCCATGAACTGTAGCACACCAGGCCTCCCTGTCCATTACCAACTCCCGGAATTCACCCAAACCCACATCCATTGAGTAGGTGATGCCACCCAACCATCACATCCTCTGTTGTCCCCTTCTCCTCCTGTCTTCAATCTTTCCCAGCATTAGTGTCTTTTCAAATGAGTCAGCTTTTCACATCAGGTGGCCAAAGTATTGGAGTTTCAGCTTCAACATCAGTCTTTCCAATGAACACCCAGGACTGATCTCGTTTAGGATGGACTGGTTGGATATCCTTGCAGTCCAAGGGACTCTCAAGAGTCTTCTCCAACACCACAGTTCAAAAGCATCAATTCTTCGTCACTCAGCTTTCTTCACAGTCTAACTCTCACATCCATACATGACCACTGGAAAAACCATAGCCTTGACTAGATGGACCTTTGTTGGCAAAGTAATGTCTCTGCTTTTGAATATACCGTCTAGGTTGGTCATAACTTTCCTTCCAAGGAGTAAGCGTCTTTGAATTTCATGGCTGCAATCACCATCTATAGTGATTTTGGAGTCCAGAAAAATAAAGTCAGCCACTGTTTCCACTGTTTGCCCATCTATTTGCCATGAAGTGATGGGACTAAATGCCATGATCTTCGTTTTCTGAATGTTGAGCTTTAAGCCAACTTTTTCACTCTTCTTTTTCACTTTCATTGAGAGGCTTTTTAGTTCTTCTTCACTTTCTGCCATAAGGGTTGTGTCTTTTGCATATCTGAGGTTATTGATATTTCTCGCAGCAATCTTGATTCCAGCTTGTGCTTGCTCCAGCCCAGCGTTTCTCATGATGTACTCTGCATATAAGTTAAATAAGCAGGGTGACAATATACAGCCTTGATGTACTCCTTTTCCTATTTGGAGCCAGTCTGTTGTTCCATGTCCAGTTCTAACTGTTGCTTCCTGACCTGTATACAGGTTTCTCAAGAGACTGGTCAGGTGGTCTGGTATTCCCATCTCTTTCAGAATTTTCCAGTTTATTGTGATCCACACAGTCAAAGGCTTTTGCATAATCAATAAAGCAGAAATAGATGTTTTTCTGGAACTCTCTTGCTTTTTCGATGATCCAATGGATGTTGGCAATTTGATCTCTGGTTCCTCTGCCTTTTCTAAAACCAGCTTGAACATTTGGAAGTTCACGGTTCACATATTGCTGAAGCCTGGCTTGGAGAATTTTGAGCATTACTTTACTAGTGTGTGAGACAAGTGCAATTGTGTGGTAGTTTGAGCATTCTTTGGCATTGCCTTTCTTTGGGATTGGGATGAAAACTGCTCTTTTCCAGTCCTGTGGTCACTGCTGAGTTTTCCAAATTTGCTGGCATATTGAGTGCAGCACTTTCCCAGCATCATCCTTTAGGATTTGAAATAGCTCAACTGGTGTTCCATCACCTCCACTAGCTTTGTTCATAGTGATACTTCCTAAGGCCCACTTGACTTCACATTCCAGGATGTCTGGCTCTAGATGAGTGATCACATCAGCATGGTTATCTGGGTCATAAAGTTCTTTTTTGTATAGTTCGTCTGTGTATTCTTGCCACCTCTTCTTATTTTCATATACATGAAAATCTACTCATCTTAATGTGTCCTATGTAAGTATGGTATGAAATTCACACACATGGCTTTATATCTCCTGGCAGAGGCCACCTTCCCTAGGGAGTCCATCCAACACATCTTCCCTAATCCCTGTGACTTCCTTGCCTCCTTCCATACACCCCCTTTGACTATAAAAACACAAATAAAAATCTTGTTCCTCTAACTAAAACCTATGATACAAGATCTCTAGGAAAACGATACACCTGCAAAGAAATGGGAGAAGTAGAAAAATAAACAGGGCATCATTTTTTCTTCCCTGTCTTGGGATGGGAGTCAATGCATATGGCTCCCCAAGATGATTAGGTTTCGTTCCTCAGTTCAGTTTTCTGAGCCTCAGCTTCTTTCAAGGCTCCCTTTGTAAGTTACCACAGTGAGGTGAAAAAAGATTACCTGCTCCAGAGAAGGAGCTCCAAGAGGGGGCATTTGCCTAGGGATCAGTTGTTTTTTGTTTTTTAATTAAGACTACACGCCCTTTGACTATGCATGTTCCCAGAAATTTGATAACATGTTGGTTTAAAAACAAAGTCCAAATAATTCTGCTCTAAGAATGCTGCTTGCTTGCTAAGTTGCTTCAGTCATGTCTGACTCTTTGTGACCCTATGGACCATAGCCTGCCTGTATCTATGGGATTCTCCAGGCAAGACTACTGGAGTGGGTTGCCATACAGGATGGTAAAACACAGCTGGGACGTTGCCACAGAGTAGTAGCTGTGATACAGACATGGACTTGATTCTGCAAAAATGCAGTGAAGCTTCTTGGGCAGCAGAGCCCTTTCAGTTGATGGTGCCATCCCATGGCTAAACTTCTGCATCATTGATTGAAGATCTTCTGGCTTGTGGACTGCTCTTTGAACTGATGTGTGTCTGCCTTTGGCATTGTGTGTGTGCTGTGCTTAGTTGAGTCTGACTCTTTGCAACCCCAAATGGACTGTAGCCCACCAGGCTCCCCTGTCCATGGAATTCTCCAGGCAAGAATACTGGAGTGAGTTGCCATTTCCTCCTCTAGGGGCTCTTTCCAATTCAGGGATCATGCATGGGAACAAAATCAGACTGAGGGAATATCTGGTTATTATTTATCCATTGGCAAACTTTAGGTGGGGAGAGAGAGAAGTGAAGACCTGAAGAGACCTGAAGACGGAGGTTTATTGGGAATATAATGGTGGGGGACAGCATTTAAAGCCACTGAAAATGGAATTTAAAATACGAGAACTAGGAACTTGTTTGCAGCACAGAAAATAAGCAAGGAAAATATTTCTCCTCCTATTCCTCCTTCTTTTTCTCTCTCCTTCTTTTACCAGAACAAGCGGGTTGTTTCAGAAACACAACCTAAAAAGAAGAAAACCAGAGTGTGTGAGCGAGAGTGAGATTAGCAAAATAATATAAACAATACCACCAATGGTACGCAATTTCCTTAGGAACAACCCATGGCTACCAGCGTGCAATTTCAGTTGCTTTAATAAATGTAGTTTGCCTTCATCCCTAAATAGCTCAGCTGATCAACTGCTGAGTACTTGTTTAGTGTGGGCAGTGGTGGGGAGAGAGTTGGTAACTTTTGTTACAAATTTGAAGGTGACAGTGACCTTGGAGACATATATGCATGTGCATATATATATCTCTTAGAGTGTATATATTCATCAGATCATATATGTGTATGCATGTGTGTATATATATGTATGTATGTGTGTGTGTATGTACATATATATATAGTTGTTTAGTTGCTGTGTTGTGTCTGACTCTTTTGCAACCCCATGGACGGTAGCCCACCAGGCTCCTCTGTCCATGGAATTTCCCAGGCAAGTATATTGGAGTGGGTTGCCATTTCCTTCTCTAGGGAATCTTCCTGACTCAAGGATTGAACCTGTGTCTTCTGCATTGGCAGGCAGATTCTTTACCACTGAGCCACCTGGGGAACTCTCTCTCTCTCTATATATATTTTTTTTTCACACACACACCCAAATACATATATATGCACACACATAGACGCATAAAACAAAGTCAGTGTGCTTATTTTATGCAGGCAGCACTATGTTATGGACTTGCTGAGTGCAGGGAGGTAAACGTCTATGTATGAATGCCTCTGAGCCCCGTATCCCTGGAAAGTGTGTTAAAGAGGGCTGGTGAGAACCAGCACCCTCGGGGTCTGATGCCTCGGCAAGCCTCAGGGAGTTGAGCAGGCATTCTGAGATGTCATAAATAAATAAATAACATTTGCCGTTGTTTAGAAATCAATTAATTTGTAAGTTGAAAGGTCAGGCAAAATATTTCGCGATTTCCAAGGCAGCGCTCAAGCTGTGGCGGGCACTGGAGCAGCAGCTGTCAAGATGGGGCGCCCAGCTCAGTGCTCAGCCGCTCCGCGCCCAGAATTTTCTGCTGGGGAGACGGGTGACCGCTTGATTAGTCGCTACTGGGTTTTGTTCAAGGGAGAGCTCTGCATGGTTGCATTTTAACACCTTCTCCACGAAGCAGGAGGCCAGCACAGGGTGCTAAATTCCTGTCTGTGGCTGTCTGTGAAATAAATCTGTGTGTTGTGCCGTTCCAAGCTGTCAGCAGTGGTTCACCCTGATGGGCCTCTGAAAGGAGTTTCCTTTCTGTCTGTGGAACAGTGAGCAGCCACTAGGGAGCTGTCTTTAGCTCAGATTTCAGAGTTAGCTCATTAGACCAATAACAGCAGACACTCTCTTCAACATATTCACCAAGTTATATTATGAGAAGGGGGAAAAATCGCCTGGGCCAGACAATGCTAAGATTTGGTTTCCCCTGCCTCCTGGACCAGCTGAGATGGGAGACGAGAAGGCTCCATCACTTCGTGCCCCTCCTCCACCCCCACTGTCCAGGTTCCCACTCCCCACCCCCATCATCTTTTCTTTCTAACGTGTGGCCTATCTCCATGAGAAGTTTATTTATCAAAGTTTCTTCCCTTTCTGGCCCTGCAGCATCTCTCATCCATTTTCTTGCTCCTTCTTACCAGGAGTCTCAGGCAGTAGTATCTGAAGTGGAGGGCAGCCAGTGAAATGATTATTCCATGTTCTGGCTCTGCTGGCTCCTCTGGCTCGTTCCCTCAATGCATGTTTTTCTTCTTGGCTCTGGGATGTCGGCAATCTCCTCAGATATTTATGTGAGATTCATGACATGAAGCCAGAAACGACATTTCTGAGTGGGGTGTTTCCCTGCAGAATGGTTTTGGCCCTGGTCCTCCCCTGAGCTGTTCATCTCTTCTCCAAGAAACATCGCAGGATGGCTGTACCCCTCTGGCGCACAATTGCTAGGCTCCACGAGATACCACAACGGAGGCCGTTTGCAGAGATTCTCGGAAGCTTTCAATTTGGGGGCAGTATTTCTTAGAGTCACTGCTAGAAGACGAAAAACCCCATCAATATCCAGCTGCCAGAGGCTTTTGACCGTGTTTGCCTTTCAGTCAATGGTTGCCTCCTTGTCGGTGATGATTTCTGTATTAGGCGCTTTAAAATAATTTTAAAAGTTGAATGCGTTTGGGGATGATGGATCCCAAGTCCATGCTGGCTTTACTATTCCTGCAGTTATTTATCATTATGATGTGTGATCTGATTTGTGTCTGGTAATGCTCGTTTTACGGTTACATGTAGATCTGCCTTGAGAATTCCCTGGTGCGCGCTGGTGGAGAATGCGCAGAATATGTTCATACTTGGCTTCGACACAAAGGCGATTTTCTTCTTTCTAAAAAACAAAAAAAGCTCGGGCAAAGTATTGTCAGGGAACTCAAAGGAAGGGAAAGAAAGAACAAAATAACTTTTTTCTTCCTTTAGGACAAATTCAAATTCCCACTCCATGTACTGTTTTTTTTTTTCCCCCCTTTTCACTCATGGATAACTTAAAAATGGCTCAACTTGAAATTTTCCATGTGTCCAGAAAATCTCCTGGGATTTCTGAGGATATGTAGGCAGGAAACACTTCAGAGTATATAAGCAATCAAAAATTTGTTTTTAGTTTGAGCGTGCTGAATAAAATGTCACAAACTCTCTGGCTTAACTACATTTGCCACAGTTTTACACACACGGAGTGTGTTGTTTTTGTTTTTGTTTTAGTTTAGATTTTTTTTTAAATGAGAGATTGATAAATAGGGTTGAAAGTAGTTTGTTGATTCTGAGATGGACAGTTCACTATGTATTTCTATATAGAGTAGCTTCCCCCCTCCCCCCGTTTAGTTTCTAAGGGAATAAATTACTGGCGTATGAAAAGCAAAAGTGATAAAATGCTGCTAATTTAATATGAATATTAGAATTTCAGGCAAAAGAAAAAAGTAAAACATAAAGTGGTAATTTTTATGCTAATTGCAGTCCCCTCCCCGCTTTTTTCTTTTTTGTCTGTGGCATGTGGTTTGTGGGATCTCAGTTCCCCAAACGGGTCAAAGCTGGACCCTCAGCAGTGAAATCTCAGAGTCCTGATCAATGGACCGCCAGGGAATTCCCCTCACTGCATTTTTTAATAGAGGATTCCCCTCCCCCTAAACTCCCCATTAATTACAGTTATCTCAGTGAGTATTTTAGGAAAGCCCAGGTGGCTCAGTGGTAAAGAATCTGCCTGCCAATGCAGGAGACTTGGTTTCCATCTCTGGGTCGGAAAGATCCCCTGGAGAAGGAAATGGCAATCCACTCCAGTATTCTTGCCTGGGAAATCCCATAGACAGAGAAGCCTGGCGGGCTACAGTCCATGGGGTCCCAAAGAGTTGGACAAGACTGAGCAACTAAAATAGTAACAATAGTGAGTATTTGGGTGGTTAACTGAGGAGGGTGAGCACTGAATATCTTGTCTGCCACAGTCTGTCTTTCTGTGGCACCAGAAGGCTGCCTCTTGAACAGTGGCTTAGACATCAATTTAACAGGCCTAGAACATGACCTCACTGGGTCCTTCTCAACTGAGGCTTCTCAGGGTGATAAAGGAAGACTGTGTTTTGTGATGTTATTAGTCACATGCCAAATAGGAAGGGTGTGGAGAGAAGTGTAAGAAACGAAGGAGAAAATGTATGAATGCAGCCATCATAAATATTGTTGTTTTCTGTATTTTTCTGGAGAACGGGGCATTAGAAAACATTCCTGCCTCTCACCACATGCTGTAAATACCACTTTGTACAAAGAGACCCTGGGCTTCCCAAGTGGCTCAGTGGTAAAGAATCTGCCGGCCAATGCAGGAGACTCCAGTTTGATCCCTGGGTGGGGAAGATCCCTTGGAGTAGGAAATGGCAACCCATTCTAGTATTCTTGCTTGAAAAATCCCATGGACAGAGGAGCCTAGTGGGCTATAATCTGTGGGGTCGCAAAGAGTTGAACATAACTGAGAGACTGCGTACACACATACACACAGACCCACATCCGTGTTTCACTCAAGTTTGTCTTGTACACAATTTGTGAAAACGCAATATTGACCTCGAAGATGTCCCAGGCCCTGCTGGTCATGATGATTGCATTGGAATTGGGGACACAGTCTCCCAAGTGAATTCAAATATTAGCCTCTGCGAATAGCCCAAATGTAGGACATTTAAAACTATTTCACTTGGAAACTATGCAGCGATATCTTCTTTTTTTCAGGGAAAAATGCTGAGATATCTAGTGAAATTATTTTTAAGGGAAACCTGTGTGCAATATTTTTAAGTTATGATAGGCTAGGCTGAGGTGTAGAATTGGGAGCTGCTTTCTCTGTGGTGTATGTGTGCATGTGCAAAAAGTTGTAAGCATATAGGAAAGTCATGGTTCTTTTTAAAAATTTTTAAAATTATATTATTGAAATATAGTTGCTTTACAACATTGTGTTAATCCTGCTATACAACAATGTGAATCAGCTATGAAAGTGAAAGTGAAGTCACTCAGTGGAGTCCGACTCTGCGACCCCATGGACGGTAGCCTACCAGGCTCCGCGGTCCATGGAATTTTCCAGGCAAGAATATCCCATATTCTTGGATATTGGAGTGGGCTATAAAAAAAAAAAAACAAAACACAGTCACTCAGTCATGTCTGACTCTTTGCGACCCCATGAATCACAGCACACCAGGCCTCCCTGTCCATCACCAACTCCTGGAGTTCACCCAGACTCACGTCCATCGAGTCAGTGGTGCCATCCAGCCATCTCATTCTCTGTCGTCTCCTTCTCCTCCTGCCCCCAATCCCTCCCGGCATCAGAGTCTTTTCCAATGAGTCAACTTTTTGCATGAGGTGGCCAAAGTACTGGAGTTTCAGCTTTAGCATCATTCCTTCCAAAGATATCCCAGGGCTGATCTTCAGAATGGACTGGTTGGATCTCCTTGCAGTCCAAGGGACTCTCAAGAGTCTTCTCCAACACCACAGTTCAAAAGCATCAATTCTTCGGCATATGTATACATATATCCCCTCTCTCTTGAGCCTCCCTCCCACCTACCCCATCCACGCATCCCACCATCCCACCCCTTTAGGTCAACACAGAGGACCAAGCTGAACTCCCTGTGCTATACATCACCTTCCCACTAGCTATCTGTTTTACACATTGTATATATATCAATGTTACTGCCCCAATTTGTCCCATCCTCTCTGTCCCCCCACCCCACCCTGCGTCCACATGTCTGTCTCTATGTCTGCGACTCTAATCCTATCCTGAAAATCAGTACCATTTTTCCAGATTCCACATATATGCGTTAACACATGATATTGTTTTTCTCTTACTGACTCATTTCACTTTCTACAACAGACTTTAAGTCCATCCACATCAAAGTGATGGTTCTTCAGGGGGTCAAGATCTGAGTCTGACCCAGGAATCCAAGACCATCCCAATCTTGCAGCTCAGCCTCTGTTCTATTATTTGGAAGCCCAGGGTGAGCCTGGGTCCTCCATGCAGGATTTAAAAGTCTCAGTGCCTTTTAGACTTCTCCATATTCTCAGCATGACCCATCCCGGCAAGCCTCCACTTGTGCTCTTGTTTTCTAAAAGGAACTAATTTGGTATTTATTTCTTTGCATATCTGTCTTGGTGTCTGTGTTTACACATTGACCCCAGATTAAATAATCTTTGGAAACAGGACTCAAGTGAAATACAGGAGAACAAATAGTAAATGACAATATTGGCAGGAAAACACGATGGGGCAAACTGCATCTCTACTTTCCCAAAGGAAACTGATACCCAAAAGGAATCACCAGAGTGATTCACATTTTCTGAATGGAGAATGTCAGAGGCCACAAGGACTGCTCAGGGACTCATTCAAGGTCATGGAGTGAATCAGTGAGGAAGGCGTGTCTCAAAGCTTGGCATCCTGACAGTTCACCCAAAGGCCACCCTTTCTCCCTGTTGACCCAGCCATTTAAAACACGGTAATGTGAAATGATCAGATCAGTGAAATGATCACATCACAGAAGCCATCTCTGCAGAGAGCAAGGATAAACCACTGTTTTCTTTAGATTATGCTTCATGTCTCATTGAGAATATTTCTTAAGGCTTCTGTATATTAACTTGAATTTCTTTGCTTCTACTATGGCTTTCTTGAAAGGCCTGCTCCTTCAATAACAGAAAAAAATTATTTAGCTCTTCGGGTAAGAAAGACCTCTCATCTTGAGCCACAAGAAGGTGACAATGTGCAGATGGCCAAAGGAGAACTTTCTGATGGTAATTACATTGGATTGTGGGCTGCAAAGTGTGTACTGAGTGGGTATTGCTGTGTTCGTATTGCCAAGTCCCATGACCTCTAAAGGGAAAAAGGAATTACTCTGGTTCTAAAGAGACACAACTCAGAAGTTAACAGACTATTTCCAGTCTCTTAGGAATAGAGGGATGAGGCCTTGGTGGGATACCATGTCCCACTAAAGCCAACTTCAGCCTTGCTAGGGGGCTTCTGAGTTTTGTTTTGAGAATATCCCTCCTAGGTACTGGCAAAGAGATGGTGTCAAGAAAATGTAAGTAACTGGACAATGTGGTTTTCTCACCAGGAAGTATATTTGAGATTGTTTATTTAAAAACAGACTCACTGGGGGACTTCCCTGGAGGTCCAGAGGTTAAGACTTTACCTACTAATGCAGGTGGTGTAGTTCGATCCCTGGTCAGAGAGCTAAAATCCTGCATGCCTCGGGGCCAAAAAACCAAAACATAAGACAGGAATGATATTGTAACGAATTCAATAAAGACTTTAAAAGTGATCTACGTCAAAAATTAAAAAAAAAAAATAGACTCATTGGGGATCATATAACAGGACAGTTCAGTTCAGTTCAGTCGCTCAGTCATGTCCGACTCTTTGCGACCCCATGAACTGCAACACGCCAGGCCTCCCAGTCCATCACCAACTCCTGGAGTCCACCCAAACCCATGTCCATTGAGTTGGTGATGCCATCCAACCATCTCATCCTCTGTAGTCCCCTTCTCCACCTGCCCTCAATCTTTTCCCAGCATCAGTAACAGGACAAGAACCCCTCTATCCACAAGGATGTTCATTACATCGTTTGTTATCTACAATCACAAAGACCTGAGAAACCTGAACTGTTTCACAAAAGAGGAGAATGACTTGGCAGAGGATGACACAGCAGTTTGATGCCCTAGACATAGCCCAGAATCATCTGTCTAGTAGTGTGGGAAAACGTGTAGTAAAATATAGAATATGTACTGTAGGTGCACCGACTCTCTGTAAAATGTGCCTATAGAAAGCAGAGACAGTGGTTAGAGTGGTATAATGATGACTCTGGATCTAGTTTTTTTTTTTTTCTCCTTCAATTCTCCTTCCTAATGTAATGTCAATGTTCCTAAGAAGGGTCGCCTGGACCAGCCCTTTGATGATTTGATTCAGAGTATGTTTTAACTTTTTGTTTCCATTCGGGATTCATTTAGGTTTAATAATGTTTATTCATTTGTAGAAATGAGTCTTTATCCTGCAGGAAGCACTTTTTGTGCTGAAGAGGAAGCGGGTGCCAACAGAGACACAATAAATGGATACCCCAACCATTCTAAAGTGGCAAATTAAGTTGTAGGTACTTAAGGGAAGACTCATGCTTTGATGTCAGTGTTTATCAGATGGTCGTGTTCCTAGTAACTTTTAAACTCTTCGTATTAAAAACACACAAAGGATGCTCTGTCTCATAATAGACTTGTTGCTGTGGATGTCAATATAGAAAATGCCTCTTAGAAAAAAATAGCGCAGCTGTTTTCTAAGTAACTTCTTAGCAACAGTCTGTAAGCTTTTTGTGACGAGGTAGAAAGCATAAGGGCTTCCCTGATGGCTCAGTGATAAAGAATCTGCCTGCAATGCAAGAGTCCTGGGTTCGATCCCTGAGTGGGGAAGATCCCCTGGAGAAGGAAATGGCAACCCACTCCAGTATTCTAGGCTGGAAAATCCTGTGGACAGAGGAGCCTGGTGGGCTACAGTCCTTGGGGTCACAAAAGAGTTGGATACAACCTAGCAGCTAAACAACAATAACAGAAAGCATGATAGATAAGGAAACCCTGTACTTTAATTTGATTTTTGCCATTAAAGTTGTGTTTCTGGGCAGATGGTTCTTCCTCTCTGTGCCTAAATTATCTTTCTTGTGTCTCCTGTCTGCCTCAGAGGAATACCAGTGGCCCTATGGGATGGTTGTGTATGATCTTGTTGTTCAAGGTAAATGAGGAAATTAAAGACAATTCCATTTTCGTCTTTATAACCAGGTTCTATTTTACGGGGTGTGGTGGGCTCAGTCATCTCTCAGCCTTGGTTATAAAGATCCTATTTGGAAAGTTGAGAGGCTCAAATGCCTTTTAGGGGATGGTTATGCGGAGAAGGCAATGGCACCCCACTCCAGTACTCTTGCCTGGAAAATCCCATGGACAGAGGAGCCTGGTAGGCTGCAGTCCATGGGGTCGCTAAGAGTCGGGGTCGCTAAGAGTCGGACACAATTGATCGACTTCATTTTCACTTTTCACTTTCATGCATTGGAGAAAGAAATGGCAACCCGCTCCAGTGTTCTTGCCTGGAGAATCCCAGGGGCGGGGGAGCCTGGTGGGCTGCCGTCTATGGGGTCACACAGAGTTGGACACGACTGAAGCGACTTAGCAGCAGCAGCAGCAGCAGCAGCATGCTTAAAAAAAGGATGATTTTTATTTTGGTGAAATCATTTTTATGGGTAGCATTATATAAGGGATCACTTTGATTTTAGCCTTATGTTGAGAGTTGAAGTGATTTGCACTTGAAGTACAATTTGGAAGTTAGATATCAATACAAATCGTGAAAAAATTCTACCTCATTCATTTTTCTCGAAAGTGTTGTAAGTGAAAATGTTAGTCACTCAGCTGTGTCTGACTCTTTGTGACGCCATGGACTGTAGCCTACCAGGCTCCTCTGTCCTTGGGATTCTCCAGGCAAGAATACTGGAGTGGGTTGCCATGGCCTGCTCCAGGGGATCTTCCCCACCCAGGGATCAAACCTGAATCTCCTGCATTGCAGGTGTTCTCTGTACTGTCTGAGCCACCAGGGAAGCCCTTTTCTTGCAATAATTTTTATCAAATATACACCAGTTTACAGACACTGGTTTTTTTTTTTTTTAAGCCAATGTGTAAAGGATTTATAAATATCAAAACCAATAGTAACAATAAACTCCACATGTTGATTTTATCTTGAGTAGCTAATCCCCTCCTCTCACTATTGTCCTAATGGCTTTGGACATGGCGAAAACACTCATTCAGCAATTAAATGCCACCTAGAAGCAAAAGTCTTCTTGTAGGGGAAGGAAAACGCCTCTCTAACGAGATGGAAAACAAAGAGGAGGGAGTTGCAGAGACAAAGAGCTTCAGAATGAACTGCCCCTGGTCCCCGGAGAGGCCAAACTCTTGCTGGCAAGAGAGAACACTTTGGTTAATCCCTAATTGTTCTCTTGCTGTTTTGCCAGGGAGATGATTTTTTTTTTCAGGAGAAGATGTAAAGGTTCAGATCAGAGGTTGCAAGAATTCGGTGGTGGGGAGGGTCAGTGTTAGCCTTCTCAGGACAGGGCTGGAAACAAACCATCTATCACCTTTTCCTGGGGGTCATGTCCACAGTAGAGGCTGGAATATCACTTACCAACCTATACTAATGGCCCAGGATCCTAAGACCTGCTCGTTCTCCACCTGTAGGCTCCTTGCAGGAAGAGTTGCGTGTCTAAACACGCAACTATTATTATTATTGCTGTTATTATTGCTTCTAAGAGTGCTTCAGATTTCAGCCTGAGCTTTCCCAGGACCAGGAAGAGATCCCCACCTTGATCTCTTTTGCCAACAGGCTCAGTGCCCGAGGATAAGCTTCCCCACTTAAGGATCCATCGCTTAGCACTCCAACCCTCCCAGCCCCATTTTTATTCAAAGTTCTGAGACACTCCCAGAGTGGGCGTAAAAAGCAGCAACCCAGTAGAGTCTTTTGAGTACACACGAGGACCAGATTCCTTCCCTCCAAACAATCAGGGGCTTCCTCTGTCCTCTGGGCAAAATGAGGCCGGAACCAGGGAAGATGCTCCCCAGATGAAAGCTGCCTGGGGCCTGTCCTGGGCATGGCTTCTACTAGCCACTCTCTCTCTGGGCCAAGGGTGGCCGTTCCTTCTGGCATCAAGATGGAATCTGCTGGAGTCACCAGCAGCCACACCCGAACTTTAGAAGATGCTCCGCACCCAGGGGGAGAGGCGCAGCCGGGAAGAACTGGGCCCATTATTACCCTCATTATTTATTTCTCACCCAGCACTCCACAGTCTGCGAGGGGAAGAAGGATAATTCCCTGCGCATTTCAATCCTGCAATATTTACTTCAAGCTGGAGCCTCGGCCTGTTAATGTTTTCTCTGAGGAGCTCCGCTGGCTTTGAGGCAAGAGCCGTGGGGACGGAGAACACAGGAGGGAGACAGAGGCAGAGATGTCCTCAGTCCTGGGCCTTCGCCCAAGAATTTGGTCCGTCATAATTTACACACCTTGCCTAATGCTCTGCACGTGTCTCGGCTACAAAAGGCATTGGGTAGACGGGCGCTGTCTGCCTCTCAGTGGGCCTGCTGGGAGTGTGTCAGTGATATTCTTAACGATGACAAAGTAGTTCATCAATATTTTTCTCCCTAACACCCTTCTCTAGGAACCAAATGACAAAATAAAATGCATCTCACCTGAAGCCCACTGTTGCGCACTATCTTAACCACCCCTGTCCCCAGCAGACTTCTCGATGTGGTCTCAGGTTCGAAGGCCCCAGGCTTGGATGTGGGCTCCCAGAGTTGGCGGGGACCCTGTTAGTTGCTCAGTCCTGTTCAATTCTTTGTGACCCCATGGACTGTAGCCCAGCAGACTCCTCTGTCCATGGAATTCTCCAGGAAAGAATACTGGAGTTGGTTGCCATTCTTTTCTCCAAGGGATCTTCCTGACCCAGGGATCGAACCCAAGTCTCTTGCACCTCCTGCATTGGCAGATGGAATCTTTACCACTGAGCCACCTGGGAAGCCTAACCCCAATAATGGGTAAATATCCTTCTGGGCTTCCCTGGTGGCTCAGTGGTAGAGAATCCTGCCCTTGCAGCAGACATGGGGTTTGATTTCTGGGTCAGGAAGATTCTCTGGAGGAGGGCGTGGCAATGCCCTACAGTATTCTTGCCTGGAGAATCCCATGAACAGGGGAGTCCGGCAGGCGACAGTCCATGGGGTCGAAAAAGAGTTGGACACGACTAAATGACTGAACAACAATAACAGATATCCTTCCAGATGTCTATTATGCAATGACTGAACAATATTTTTTGATCACCCTATTTTCCTTTTTCCCTGTATTCCTTCCTCCCTCTTTTCTTCTCAATACATGTACATTTAAAAAATTTAAAATACTTATTTATATTTATTTGACTGCTCCAAGTCTTACTTGTGGCACGTGGGATCTTTATTTGTGGCAGGAGGGATCCAGCTCCCTAATCAGGTATTGAAACTGGGCCCCCTGCATTGGGAGCATGGAGTCTGAGCCACTGGACCACAGGGGAAATCCCAGTATATGTACATTTAAAAAATTGTTTATTTTTAATTGGAGGACAATTGCTTTACAATATCATGTGGGAATGCATGTACATTTTTTTAAAGGATGTGTGTGTTAGTCGCTCAGTTGTATCTGACTCTTTGTGACTCCATGGACTGTAGTCCACCAGGCTTCTCTATCCATGGGATTCTCCAGGCAAGAATACTGGAGTGGGGTGCTATAGGATCCAATATTAGAAGACCTCAACCTATGTCTCCCTTTGCT
The DNA here is from genome assembly GCF_003369695.1 of Bos indicus x Bos taurus. Lineage (NCBI taxonomy): Eukaryota > Metazoa > Chordata > Mammalia > Artiodactyla > Bovidae > Bos > Bos indicus x Bos taurus. The sequence continues at coordinate 73,268,814 of NC_040083.1, read as the reverse complement.
TCTGGTTTTGGGTGGACAGCTTGGCGGGATTTGACTCTCTGAGGAACCAGCAAGTCTTTGTCAGGCACAGTGCCTGACACTTGCTATGCACTTAGTGCCCATTGAGTTGTGCTTTATTACAATTTGTTAGGGACCCAAGTTGCCATATGGTTGTTTTGCATGCCAGAAATCGGGTGCTTAATAAAAGCATTAAATCTGAACTTCATGTGTGTGGTCAGGGCCCCTCCCTGAGGTGGGTCTCACCTTGCCTCCCACTCTTATTCAAATTCACTGCTCACTTTTCACGCACTGCGTGACCACTGGCCGCCTGGCCAGAATACAAGGATTTTTCTTTATTTATTGGATTAGCTCCTCCACTGGCATTTTTATGGTTATGTTGCGCCTGTTGATTGTTGTTGGCTAAAGAACAAACGCCTGGCTAATGTCCACTGGGATGAACAATTTGCACATTTTTTTTATCCTTTTGTTGATATTTCAGTTCCAAAAGCTCAAGGTTAGTTTGCTTAACTAATGCGTTATCCCTTGATCCCAGGTGCTTCCACATGACAGTGTTGTCTGGGCTTGACTCCCTGGTGTGACATTCAAGACTGCTAGAATGTACACATCCTGATGAAATACTAACAATTCCACTTATTCAGGGTTACAGAACCAAGGTACAACCAGTTGATTAAAGGAGCAAATGAATAGTGCATTTATTTATGTGTCAACAGGGGCTAGCTAATGAATTTGACTCTGTGATTTGTCTCATGCAGTATGGCCTCAGCACTAGTGAGCACTGCTGGTAGTATTGGTTTCCAGGCTGGAACTACTGACACAATGTGGACCACATCTTTCCATCTCTCCCAGGGCTTGGCACGCAATGCAAAATTTATTTGTGCTGCATAAATGTGACTTGATGTTGAGGATGGTGGCATAGGTAGCGTGTGTGTTGCTTTGTCAACTGGGCACGCCAAAACGGTGGTTGTTGTGGTGTAGTTGTTCAGTCATGTCTGACTCTTTAGGACTCCATGGAATGTAGCCTGCCAGGCTCCTTTGTCCATGGGATTTCCCAAGCACGAGTACTGGAGTGGGTTGCCATTTCCTTCTCCAGGGGATCTTTCCAACCCAGGGATCAAACCCACGTTTCCTGCATTGACAAGCAGATTCTTTACCATTGAGTCACCTGGGAAGCCCGAAGTTGGGGTGCCTGATGGCAAACTATACACATCACTCCTTGTTTCTTTCCCTTGATGATGTAAAGCCAAACGAAAAAAGGACTCATCTTCATGCCCTAGTGGTAGCATGATTTGGGAATAAGGAATTAAAAAAACCACAAAAAACTAGGCTCTCCCTTGACTATAATTTAGGAGGTTCCGGGACTGTAAAAATATGCCAGGACAATGACATCGTGATTTCTGCAGTTTTATTGGTCCGGCTTTGAGTTTCCAGCTACTCAGGAATTTTTGGTCATGGTGAACAGACCCATTGTTTTTGGGTTGCTGCTGCTATTAGTTCTGAAGTCAAGAGGGTGGGGGAATGTCTGACTTTGAAGACTTTGTGTAGATATCTTGGTCCAAATGAAGAAGGGTTCGAGCCATGTAGCTGGGGATAGAAAAGTTTGGTGGGAGGTGGGAAGTGATGAAAAAGGTGAGGAAATTGAGAACTGCTGAAGAATGAGGTGGTAGAGAAAATAGAGAACTTGGTGAAAAGACTGAACATGACAGGTAGGAGGAGGGGACAGACAGCAGGAACCCTCACCAAAGAGAAAATCCAATCTCATGGGAGAAGGTTTGAGAAATGAGAGGCCAAGAATCAGAAAGGAAAGATGAGGTCCAGAGTGAGAATATGAGAGAAAGCTGAAGATGTGGAGAGACATGAAAGAGGAAATTAAAAACCCAGATGGGGAGAAATCAAGACTGCAGAGGAAAGAGAAAGCAAAGGATGGAAAATGAATCTAGGGAAAAAAAAAATGGATGTCCTCTCTGAGGGATATAAATAGGGCATTAGGCAGATGAGGCGTGCTGCATTTGTTAGCTGACTCCAGAAGGATAGGACTGAGAAACACAGATACATCTCTATCTGATGAGTTTTTAAATCTAATATTTCATTATATTTTTATTGGCACCCGAACCTGGGGACTGGAGACCAAGTCAACATGGAAAGGTGTTTTGGGGAGAAGGAGAGAGACAAAAATGCTTGTTGGAATAGATTGTTTTTCATTTTCCATTTCAGAGACAATTTAATAACGATTTGGCTTTGACGTTTTATTTATTTTGCTTCCTCTTCTTAAGGGCCTATTGGATGCCTGTCTATTTTGCTTGCTCGTTAGCATCATTTGTTTACAACTCAGAGGGAACCTAATCTTTTGCTTGAGTAACATCAACCTCATTTTCTCCAGGAGACCAGGTTTCTTTCTTTCTCCTCCAGCTCTTCTACAAGAAATTGGCTGCAATTTCTTCTACAAGAAATTGACATCTTCCCTTTTCTTGAAAAGTGTTTTCTTCCCCTCCTGGTTACTCAGTGGTGCTGAGCAGGACGCGCTATTTGTTTATGCAAAGAGAGCTGGCAGTGAGGAGTGTAATTCCCGTATTGTGAAATCGGAACTCATCTGTACTCTTGTAACGAGATATCAATCTTTTGTGTAATGCCAGGTACTGTGTTTAATTGCCCCCTTGTAATGCCTTATCCCTGAGATGATCATTTGAGTTATTTCTTTGTTAACCTTTACACAGCCAATAACAAATTAAACATCATTATCTGAGTTTAAAATAGGCTGTAAATCTCGAAGCCCTGGTAATACGCAGACACTTACAACCAGGGAGTCATAAAATGACATTAAATGACACTTGGAAACACAACCCAGAAAGTACTCTGAATGAATGGGAAGGAAGGAGAACGTCACTGAAAGGAGAGTAGGTGGGCTCATCCCTCTGTGTGTGATGCAAGGATTCTTCAAGTCACAGCATTTTGCTCTAACATGGCCACTTAAAATGCACTTTCTTCATCTCTCTTCACGTTGCCTGTGTCTCCTTCAAGACTAGACAATTCCTTCTTTGAGTATTGCTTGAAATACTGCAAGGAAGCTCGAGTTCTGCCTCTGCTGTGGACTTAGCCTCACTCACTTCTCTGAACCTCCCGTTTGATCACCTAGTTCTCTCTCTCTCTTTTTTCTGCTCCTGTTTGACACTGGCAGTCATCTCTCCCTCCTGACACTGTGAACCTCTGGGGAAGCAGAGTTAGAGCTTGCCTTATTTTGCACGGAAAGTGTCCCATGATTTTCCACATGGAAGTTTCTAGGTTCTGCCCAGTATTTCTGGTGATGGTGGTGGAGGATGAGGAGCGTGAGGAGGGGTTGGGGAGGAAGGTATAAATCTGTGTACTTCCAGCCTTAGGCTTCTGGCCTCCTGTTTGAATGCTCTTTACACTACACTCTTAAGTCCCACGGAGATGGAAACAGTTGGCCTGATAAATTAAAATAATTAAAAATGTTTTTATTGAAGTATAGTTGATTGACAATGTTGTGTTAATTCCTACTGTACAGCAAAGTCGGAGAAGGCAGTGGCACCCTACTCCAGTACTCCTGCCTGGAAAATCCCATGGACGGAGGAGCCTGGTAGGCTGCAGTCCATGGGATCACGAAGAGTCGGACACGACTGAGTGACTTCACTTTCACTTTTCACTTTCATGCATTGGAGAAGGAAATGGCAACCCGCTCCAGTGTTCTTGCCTGGAGAACCCCAGGGACGGGGGAGCCTGGTGGGCTTCCGTCTATGGGGTCACACAGAGTTGGACATGACTGAAGTGACTTAGCAGTACAGCAAAGTGACTCAGTTATATATATGTGTGTGTGTGTATACATATTCTTTTTCATATTCTTTCTCATTATGGTTTATCAGAGAATATTGAATATAGTTCCCTGTGCTATAGAGTAGGACCTTGTTGTTTATCCAACTATATATACTGGTTTGCATCTGCTAATCCCAAATTCCCAATCCTTCCCTCCTGTATCCTACTCCCCCTTGGCAGTCACAAGTCTGCTCTCTATGACTATGAATATGTTTCTGTTTCATAAGTTTCATTTGTGTCATATTTTAGATTCCACACATAAGGGATAGCATATGGTATTTGTCTTTCTCTTTCTGACTTACTTCACTTAGTGTGATAATCTTTAGATCCACCCACAGTTGGTGTAAATGGCATTATTTCATCCTATTTTATGGCTGAATAATATTCCATTGTATATACGTACCACCTCTTCTTTATCCATTCACATGTCAATGAATATCTAGGTGTTTCCATATCCTGGCTATTATAAATAGTGCTTTTAAGAACACTGGGGTGCATGTATCCTTTTGAATTGGAGTGTTGTCTGGATATATGCCCAGGAATGGGATTGTTGGATCCTATGACAACTCTATTTTTAGTTTTTTTTGAGGAACCTCCATACTGTTTTTCCTAATGGCTGCACCAATTTACATTCCCACCATCAGTATGAGAGGGTTCCCTTTTTCTCCACACCCTCTCCATCATTTGCCATTTGTAGACTTTTTAATCATGGCCATTTTGAGTGGTATGAGGTGGTATCTCATGGTAGTTTTGATTTGCATTTCTCTAATAATTAGCAGTGATGAACATCTTTTCATGTGCCTATTGGCAGTGGCCATCTGCATGTCTTCTTTGGATAAATGTCTGTTTAGGTCTTCTGCACATTTTCTGATTGGGTTGTTTTTTTATTATTGAGTTGTATGAACTGTTTTACATTTTGGAAACAAAGCCAAGTAGTTCTCATAGTGTTCTATAGTCTTAAAAATCTTCACGTTATCTGTGTTTAAATCCCCAACATCCTATTTCTGATGAAGTGGGTGCATTTGTGTCTTTTTCTGTCTCACTCCCTCACCCTCTCTTTTTCTTAGTCTCCTTGGAAGAAGTTTTTCTAAATTATACTGAAATTATTTATTTAAATTTGTCTGTTCTACTTGCTGGAGTCTACTTTCATCTCTGTTAAGTCCATCTTTAGTCTTTATGGGGTTATTTCACTTTCAAGTTTCCTTAACTGAATTTTTAGCTTATTTATTTTTTAGTGTTTCTTTTCTTTTTCACCAAAAGAAAGTATTTGGGGCCATGTATTTTTCTCTGTGTACAGTTTGGACATCAGGTTACATATTTTTTTCAGTCATTTATTTATAAGTACTCAAACTGCAATTTTGATTTCTAAGTAAATTATTTTTGTTAACATTAAAGAGATTACCTTGAATTACTGTATTTTGATTAGACAATGTGTTTGGACTGTTTCTATTTTTCAAAATGTTATTCATGTCTTCTCCAACCTTGTTTATTTTTTTAGACTGTTTTATATGCCAGAGCAAGAGGGTTATGTTAAAACCTTTAGCTATAGTGATATTTCTGCAAAGTTATCCTTGGACTTCTAATATTTAAAGATTTATCTATTTTTGGTATAGTGTATTTATTGTTTTATTATTTGTTGTTGTTGCTTCCCAGATGGCTCAGTGGTAAAGAATCCACCTGCCAGTTCAGGAGACTTGAGTTCAGTCCCTGAGTTGGGAAGATCCTCTGGAGAAGGGGATGGCTACCCACTCCAGTATTCTTGCCTGAAGAATTCCATGGACAGAGGAGCCAGGCAAGCTACAGTCCATGAGGTTGCAAAGAGTCAGACACGACTGATTGACTAACACTTTCTTTTTTACTTTTTATGTTGCACAAATATCCTTGTAGCTTATTTTATACAAAATAGTTTGTACCTCCTAATCCCCTACCCCTATAATGCCTATTCCCTGCCCACGCCAATGATAACCACTAGTTTGTTCTCTATAATTGTGAGTTTGTTTCTTTTTTGTTATATTCATTAGCTTATTGTATTTTTTAGTTGCCACATATAAGTGATATTATACAGTATTTGTCTTTTTCTGGCTTTTTTCACTTAGCATAATATCCTCTAAGTCCATCCATGTTGTGGAAAACAGTAAAATTTCACTTTTTTTTTTTTTATGACTGAGTAGTATATTGTATACATACCATATCTTCTTTATCCATTCATCTGCCGATGGATCCTTAGGTTACTTCTATGCTTTGACAATTGAAAATAGTGTTGCTATAGACATAGGGGTGCATGTATCTTTTCATCATTCAAACCCACTTTAATAATAAATTTTAAATTATTCACATTTATTATTATAGCTGATAATTTTGGCCATAATCAGTCATCTGTTCCTTTTTAAATTTCCTTACTCTTTCCAATGTCTATCTCTTTTTGTGCACAGAACTTGTCCTCTTTGCTTTTAATCTTGACTATTTTTGAATAAGCATATCTTTTAAAATTTTACTATTGATTAAATTCTTTTCAAAAGCTTTTATAGTTTATATTTTTCTTACTGTCATCCATGAGTAAAATGCATCTTTCTATTTAATACAAATAATTTAGCCCAATTTTTTCTTTACATTATCCCTTTAATCCTTTTCATGCTATTTCTTAGCCTTTTAAAAGAATAAATTTGGCCTTTATAACCAGATTAGTGTGAATTATTTCAAAATTTAAAATTTTCCTTTGAATAACTATTTTTGGCATCTGTATTTAAGTTTCGTAGCAATATTGGTTATCAGGCTCACCTCTATTTTAATTGGTCCCAGTATTTCCAGCAATTTCTTCATATTATAATATCTATCCTTTTGAACTTTTTATTTTGATTTGATTTTCAGAAGCTGGATTGGATCTTCAATAATCTTCTTAGGAAGGGTGCATAGGTGCTTTATTTTTTTTAAACTTTGCACTTCTAAGAGTCTTTTTCTGAGGACTTCACTCTTAAAATATTGGCTGTGAAACTCTTAGGTCTTACCCTTTTCCACTTAAAACTACTTAGTCTTTGCCTAGTGTATTCTAGCATTTAATGTTGAAATGGGGAAGTCTCGTGATGCCTTGATTTTCATTGATTATTCCTGGAATATAATGTGCTTTAAAAATCTACATACATTTCTTCAATTTAGAAAAACATGCCTCTATTATGTTTTTTATGTGTCTTCCATTGCATTTCTTTGTCCTTTCCCTCTGTTTTTGGAGAGAGGGTCTTGTGGGTCTCAGACTTGTGCTCTACATAGTCATTTCCATTTTCTCCTTGGCTACATTCTCCATGAAGAATGGATTGGAAGGTAGTTGGGAAAGGAAGAACCTGGGAGAGCAGTTCAGGTGACTCTTTAAACTCAGACCAAGATGGTGGCAGTAGATTTAGAAAGAAGCAACTGAATTTGAGATACATTTTAGAAGAAACTTTCCATGTTTTGTGTGCTTTCTTCTGCTGTGTTGTCTCTCTGGTTCTTACAGTAAGAAGATAGAGATGACCCTTAGCTGGAGAACATTTAGAACCAGAGGCTGGCTCACAGACTCTCGATGTGTGTATGCAGCAAATTTATAGGGAAGAGGAGTCCTAATTGTTGAGCATCCATGAGAGGCTTTAAAATTTATATAGTAGTGTCTTAATTGAGCCTCTTGCCCTGGAGTAGTTGGCAGTGCAGATGGAAACAATAAAACTAAGATGCTGGGTCATTCAATGACTTGCTTGAAGTCAACACTTGTGACAGAATCATGACATCTTCTGTTTTAATGCCATGGGCTTTCTTCTTGGCTAGTATATTCAGGGCCTTGGGGATCTGAAGAGACTCTGGGGTTGTCACTGGGGTGGGATGAGGGGCAGTGAAGATGGTGGGTCAACTGAGCACACAGGGTTTAGCCCCCATGCCTCCACGCTGACCAGAGCATTGCCCCTTTTGCCTATCATATTCTTACAATTTATAAACATGTAATTTTTATCTAAAGGCTTTCTTGCATGGGCTTTTCATTGCACTGGCTTCTCTTGTTGCAGAGCTTGGGCTCTAGAGTGTGGGCTCAGTAGTTGTGACGCTCAGGCTTAGCCACTCTGAGGCATGTGGAATCTCCCTGGAGAAGGGATCAAACTAATGTCCCTTACATTGGCAGGCAAATTCTTAACCACTGGACCACCAGGGTAGCTTTTTTTTCTTTTTTTTTTTACTGGTTTATAATTGATTTCCAGTGTTGTGTTAGTTTCACGTGGATAGCAAAGTGAATCTATTATGTCTTTCTCTGTTCTTGCCTGGTTCTTTCACCTTGTTTGCCCTTTGTTTCTTATTATTGCTACATACATGGTCCCCTTTCTTCTTATTTATTTTTCCCTTTCTTGTATATTTTCCTCACATGATTTCTGTTGGTATTTTCTGGTGTCTTTCAACTTGACTTCTTTCACTTTTCCTTTCCCATCCTTCTCTTTTCTAATCCTTTCCTTCATTTTCCTTCCTAGTCTTTTATCCCTATCCTTGTGCTGTTTTCCATTTTATTATGAAAATATTAAAATACACAGTATTGAAAGAATTTTACATCCAGAGTTCATTATTAAACATTTTATGAAGCTTGCCTTATCACATATCTATTTATCTCTCTACCCAACCAGCAATCTCTATATTTTCTGGATGATCTCAAAGTAAATTTGAGTTGTCAGTCATCAGTAGATCCTCCCTAAGTACTTTAGTTGGCATATCATTAAGTGGAATTCAGTATTTGTTTACTGTTCCTGTTTTTCTCTGATGGGGAAAATGTACACACCATAAGCAGCACAGATCCTAAGTATACCATTGGATGAGTTGTGACAGATGAATACACTTGAGTAACCCAAAGCCCTGTCAAGACAGGGAAACTTCCAATCACCTAAGACAGTTCCTGTTTTTTTTTTTTAATTAATTTTTTTGTTTGACTGCATGAGGTCTTAATTGCAGTATTTGGGATCTTTAGTTATGGCATGTGGGATCTAGTTCCCCAGCCAGGGATCACACCTGGGCCCCCTGCATTGAGAGTCTGAGTCTTAGCCACTGGACCCAGGTAAGTCCCAGAGACAGTTCCTTGATGTCTCTTCTCAGTCAATTTCTGTCCCTACTCATCCCTTGAGAGACAACTAGTGTTGTGAGAATTTACCACTATGGGTCAGCCTGTTCTAGAACTTCCTAAAAAAAAAAAAAGGAACTCACCAGTGTGTACTATTTTTTAGAAGGCTTCTTTCAGGGCAGCAAAATAGTTCTAAGATTTGCCCAGCTGTCAATAGTTGTTCCTTCTTTATTGCCAAGTAGTACTCTGTTGTGGAGAAGGAAATGGCAACCCACTCCAGTGTTCTTGCCTGGAGAATCTGAGGGACGGGGGAGCCTGGTGGGCTGTCGTCTCTGGGGTCGCACAGAGTCGGACACGACTGAAGCGATTTAGCAGCAGCAGCAGTACTCTGTTGTAGGAAGAATCAGCTCTTCTCTTGCTTGCCATCATGAATGAAGTTGTTATGAAATCTCCCTTTTGTTTTTGCTACCCTTCCATTTTCTGGCCTGTTACTCCTGCCCTCTTTTTAGGTTCCAGAGTTCAGTGAGGATGCATGAGCAAAATGAAGAAAATAATTCCTGTCTCTTAGGTCTTCCCCAGGCACACAGTAGATACTCACTAATTGCTTTCTTCTTTCACAATGCAGGGAGTGCGGGTTCAATCCTTGGTCAGGAAGCTGAGATCCCACATGCCTTGTGGCCAAAAACACCAAAACATAAACAATCTTGTAACAAATTCAGTAAAGTCTTTAAAAATGGTCCACATTAAAAAAATTCTTTTTAAAAGAAATGCTGGTTATGATTAAACAAGGTAGCAACACAGGCTTCTCTTTGGAAGACTTTTTATGATCAGATTTTTGCCTCGTTTTCTAGCTCTCCAATTTTGCCAACTTATATATATCACCTTGATCTGCTTTCATTTATTTCTCTAAAATCTTTTCCTTTCCCCATGAGTTACATAACGATAAAAATATAAACCTTCCCAGTATTATAGAAAGGGGATGATGAAGAAAAATGATGGCAAAGGAGTTTGCAAGAGAAATCGTATCTACTTTTTTTTTTTTTTTTCACACTACACAAGTTTTGCAAGAAATTGCCTCGAGATCCTTGGATGAGAAAACCTAATTCAAAAGCCAAGAGCTACAGTTTGAGGGCTCTCCTTTTCCCAGACCCATTAGCTGCCATTCAGTTAAGACTTAGCAGTTTCCACTGGAGCATAAAGAAGTTTATTTTACCGTTTTAATTTGGTGCTGCTTTATTTACCCTGTTTGTGCTAACCCAAATTTGGCACCCACTCTGTACTCCAAGTGCTAATTTAAGTGACATATTTCCGTTCTGCCTGGGAAGAATACACAGAAGAGCTGAAAGACGTGTGTTTATAATTATAAGGTACCCAGTTGGCTCAAACAACCTCTCATAGCATATGGGAACTATGTGGGCTAGTTAGCAAAAGTTTATGCTGAAGCCTGATGCTGTTTGGCTGAGTTTTGTAAACTCAGAGTTGTTAAGCTGTGTCTAATAAAACATGGGTTGAGTCAATTTAATATTTCCAGGCTAGTGTGTTGTTGTGGTGACAGCCCTTTCCCTTTTCTTGGCCTGAAAATTTAGAAGATTTGAATTCAGTTCTGGGGATGGCAGATTTTGTTGGAATAAGAAGGACCGGCTATTTTTTCCCAACACTGTCTGCAAGAATCTGAACAGGAGGGCTTGTTCCCAAGCTGACTGAATCAAACTTTTTCTTTTTCATTACAGGTTGACATGGGGAAGGTTCTTAGATTATTCTCAGCATTGTGTATCTTAAGCTTTCTGTTTAATACAGTATGCTATTGGACGTCCCTCGTGGTCCAGTGGTTAAGACTCCATGTTTCCACTGCTGGGGGCACAGTTTCGATTGCCAGGCATAGCCAAAAAGCCAAAATAAAAACAAAAAAGAAACCCTGTGCTAAAGATAGTTTGCTCTCTGATCTTGTGAAGTTTCTATTTCTAGACCTTTTTATTATTGATATCATGATGCATATTTATTTTATTTTCCCTTGATTTTGTTAATTTATTTTTCTTTATTTTTGCAGTACAGTTGATTTGCAATGTGGTGTTAGTTTCTGGTGTGCAGCAAAGTGATTCAACGCATATTTAAATATGGGTCTTTTAAACTCAGCAGAAAGATGTGCCGTTGTAGGAATGGATCTAACGAGTAGGTGTGTGTGGACATCCAGAGCACTGTGTTATATGCACGTTTGTGTATCTTGTTTGTTGTTTAGTAGCTAAGTCATGTCTGACTCTTTTGCCACCCCACGGACTGTAGCCTTTGAGGCTCCTCTGTCCATGGGATTTTCTAGGCAAGAATACTGGAGTGGGTTGCCATTCCCATCTCCTGAGGATCTTCCTGATTCAGGGATCAAACTTGTGTCTCCTGCATTGCAGGAAGATTCTTTACCACCAAGCCACCAGGGAAGCCCAAACAAAGATTGTGTGTATGTGTGTGTATGTGTGTGTGTGTGTGTGTGTGTGTGTAGGAATGAATGGATAACATGGTTTTCATTTATTTATTTCTTTGGCTGCATCAGTTCTTAATTGTGGGACATGGGATCTTCATTGCGGAGCATGGGCTTAGTTGTTTTGTGGCATGTGGGATCCTAGTTCCCCGACCAAGGATCAAACACCATCCCCTGTAATGCAAGGCAGATTCTTACCCACTGGACCACCAGGGAAGTACCTGGATAACATGTTAATGTTATGGCAGAATCTAGGTGATGAGGTTTGGACACTGACTTTTAAATTCTTGAAACTGTGTTATGTCTTAAATAAATTTCCAAAATGAAATATTGGGAAAGATGTAAATGGATAAGCATCGTGAGAAGTCATAGCTGAGGGCATCAGCTGCCATGGGTCTTCAAACGTAGGAATCTCTCAGGAGGACAGACTCACACGTATGTATAGAGATGCTTATTTCCATAATAGGACTGATTATGTAAAGCTGTGGTTTAGATGAGATATGATTGTGCACTTACTGTGTACAGACAAATGCAGACCTTCCTTCTTGACCTGGGGCTTCCTTTTCTATCTGCAACTGGGGCTGGGAAGAGGAGGTGACAGGACAGAGGCCCTTACGGCTGAATTTCCTAAGAGTAATATAGCTCAAGGCTCTAACAGTTGACCCCGAGGCCAAGGGCACTGGCAGAGAGGGAAACCATTAACCCTCAGTGGAAGGCTTCCTGGCAAGTGCGTGCCTGTGGATCACATGGACTTACTGGTAAGCGAAGGAATAGGGCAGCCCACCAGCCCTTTAATCCAGAAACCAAGTCAACCAGACATGTGAAAAGGAGCCCTTCTGGCCCTTCTCATTATTCATAAGGACACGTAGGTTCTTTCTATTGCAGGAGTACTGTAAAGAGACTGACTCAGACATGTAGGGAGAGTTCTCTGCAAAAATCTGCATTGTCATATGTCAGAATCATTTTTACTCCCAAGTGCTTCCGACATACGAGGCTGAGCGGTACAATGCCTACGCTCTCTGAAGCCCCTGGTTAGATGGTTATTTCTTTAAAGAATCTTAGTTTCCTATGCCAAATAATGTGCTTTGCAAATTGTGTTATATTTTCATCTTCTAGAGTGATTCAGAAGAGGTCTTGCTCTTCCACAAGTTTGCTACAACGTAGATCTTTAGAACCCAGATTTGAATGCACTGGGAGCCATGCACCTGGCCCGGGGATGTGAACTGGGAGAGACCTGCTTGAAGGTGGCACTGGCCCAGGCATCGTTATCTGCCAGCCTCCGCAGCTGAGGGGACCCCCTTCCTGCTACGCCATCACCCATACCTAACAAGTTATACTCCTTTGGTCCTCTTCTGTCTGTAGAGCATCTTCACACATATTTATTTCTCTTATTCCCGACAACAGCCCTCTGGAATGGCTGCTGTTATCACCATTCTAGAGAAAACTGGGACTCAGATTGGCTAAAGAGTTTGCATGATGCCATCGTATTGGGTTGGCCAAAAAGTTTGCTCGTGTTTTACCATATGATGTTAGATGTGTTAGGTTTCACCAGCAAGTGACGGAGGCTCAGTGGTCTGCCTCTAAGTCCAGTGTTGCTTCCTCTTTATCAGCCCCTGTCTCTCATAGTCAGATCTCTTTCATTAATATAATTAGATCATGCTGCTGCTGCTGCTGCTAAGTCGATTCAGTCGTGTCCAACTCTGTGTGACCCCATAGATGGCAGCCCACCAGCCTCCGCTGTCCCTGGGATTCTCCAGGCAAGAACGCTGGAGTGGGTTGCCATTTCCTTCTTCAATGCATGAAAGTGAAAAGTGAAAGTGAAGTCGCTCAGTTGTGTCCGACCCTCAGTGACCCCATGGACTGCAGCCTTCCAGGCTCCTCTGTCCATGGGATTTTCCAGGCAAGAGTACTGGAGTGGGCTGCCATTGCCTTCTCCGGTGCTGCTATGTCAGTTTTCGTGGATTCATCTTGCTTTGCAAAGCCAGCATGTTTCTTTGGATAGAGACATGGATTTGGAGTTTGAAGAACTGAGTCAAAGTTGTTGCTCTTTCATACTTTAGTTACACGATTTGGGGCAAATGAGTTTTGAGCCTGTTTTCTCATCGGCAAAATGGGGCTGGTAGTAGATGTGAAGCATGGGGGACAGTGTTTGAAAAAGCATTTTGTAAAACAGAAATGACTATGCAAAAGACAAAGGTTATTATTACAGTTCTTTCTCCAACTAAATCATACATTCCTTGCTGGACTACATCACATTACTTTTCTATTTCTAGAATGTAGCATAGGGACAGCTACATAGAAGTTACTCAATAGATATAAACTGATTGATTTGTTGATTGATTGAAGCTGAGATCATGCCTTCCTGTTCTTTTCTTTTCTCCAGTGCATCATATGTCTCCATTCAAATAGTGACACCCAAGAGATAATTTTTGGCAGATTGAAAAATGATCCCTGATACATATATGTATGTCAACATTCCTATGTGTGTACAGGCGCTTATAAAATTCATTTAAATGTGTGCGTGTATGATCATGTAGACTTCCCTGGTGGCTCAGATAGTAAAGAATCTACCTGCAATTCGGGAGACCCGAGTTTAATCCCTGGGTCGGGAAGATCCCCTGGAGAAGGGAATGGCAACTCACTCTAGTGTTCTTGCCTGGAGAATCCCATGGACAGAGGAGCCTGGTGGGCTACAGTCCATGGGATCGAAAAGAGTCAGACATGACTGAGTGACTAACAAGCAAATAAAATAAACAATGATCATGTAGAACATATTTGCATGTGTGGGGAGTTCACCATTAGCCGAGGGTCACTAACAGCTGATGCGTAGGGGCTAATGGAGCCTTTGCTGGATCAAAGGTTGTCTGATGGTCTCTGCTTATTGCAGCTCCGAGTGCACCTCTTTGATGTGTCCAGGGCCCCCAGAGCATGTCAGGGGACCTCAGGGTGGGAGTATATGCTCCAGCCTCCTATTTTCCCACCTACCTGCACTCCCAGCCTTCCATCCAATGGCTGGCCAAATGGATCTACAGATAAGAAATGCCAGGCTGGGAGGGGCAGGCAGTGCTGGGTTAAGAGCAATTACATACCCTAATTTGGCTGTTCATGGGGTGTACCTGTGAAGGAAGCCAGTGAATTGTAAGATTCTCTGAAAAAGGAAAAGCCCTGGCAAATTAGTAAATGTCCTCAAATTTTTTTTAAGTATTATTTTTTGTGTATTATTATAGCAAATACTTGAGAGGTTGGTGATGTGTGAGTAGACACCAGCCCATGTTAGTAGGTGGAACCCCTGGGAAGAGGGGCTTCTGGGGAAAGTTTTAGAGGCTTTTAGAGGGGCATTGGGCTTCCCAGGTGGTGCTAGTGGTAAAGGATCCACCTGCGAATGCAGGAAACGTGAGTTTGATCCCTGGGTTGAGAAGATCCCCCGGAGTAGGAAATGGCATCCCACTCCAGTATCCTGGCCTGGGAAATTCCACGCACAGAGGAGCTACAGACCATGGGGTTGAAAAGAGTTGGACACGACTGAGTGACTGAGCATGTATGGAGGGCCATTAACTGGGTGTGGGATCCTGGTGAAGTTTAATTTAGGGAAGAATCATCTGATGTAGATGCACTGAACTTAGGGGTCAGGAGACCTGGGCCTTGGTTTGGCTGTGTTATCTGGATCAAACTGAACCTTTGTGAGCCTCAGTGCGCCCAGCTAAAGAATTGAAGCGATTATCCTCATAAATAACAGTTGAATGGCTCAGACTAGATACCATGCCTAGAAGTTCTTAGAAAACTCTAACGTGTAGAGCAAATAAAAGGTGGTTTGATGGTTGGTTTTTGAAGAATTGAATGACCTGTGGAGACAACTGCAGTGGAGTGATTAAGAGGGCTCTTGGGACTATGTGGGATCAACTCCCAGCTTTACTGACTGCCTATTGTATGACCTTGGGCAAGTTACTGAACCCCTCTGTGCCTCAGTTTCCTCATCTGTAAAGTGGGGGCAAATGATACACACAGTTGAAGACACAATTAAAGTCTCAATCTATGTTGTATTTAATATGAAACACACACATGATGTACTTATACATGTCATATTATGATATATATCATTTAGATTGTTACCAATGAATATGAACCTTTAGTAAATCAGATGCTCACATCATTTCTATATCCTTGCCCCCTCAGACCACTTTCACCTTATTCTCCTCTTCTGCTTTAATGAGAAAGATGAAAATTATTATGGATTTTTAAAAATTGGGGGTAAAGTCTCGAGTTGGGGTTTTGGGGTCCCACTTAGTAGAACATCAAGAATCCAAGAGAAGTGCCACAGAGCTGATGGGGATGAGCACAGGCTGGCCAGGCAAGGACGTGGGCTTCCCATTTTGGCTTCAGCAGAGCCATAAATATGTATACGTATATATACTATATCTTCTTTAACCATTCCTCTGCTGATGGACATTTAAGTGGCTTGCATGTCCTGGCTACTGTAAATAGTGCTGCGGCGAACATTTGGGTGCATGAGTCTTTTTGAATTATGGTTTTCTCTGACCCACACTTTGTTTTTTGATAGCAAGATTCCCATGACTTCCTGCCCTCCTTAACTGCTCTCCTTCTGGACCTTTCCCTGAACATCAGGGACTTGAAAATGACCTTTAGCATGTACCTTTACAGAGGAGGAAACCAAAGCCCAGAGCAGTTATGTGACTTACCCAGGGTCACACAGCTAGTTAGGGGTAGCCCTAGAGTATTGTTTTCTGTTCAGAAGTCTGGCGTCTCAAGTGAGTGCCTGGCTTTCTCATTAGGGCCACGTTGACTCCAGGAAACTTCTCCAGTACCCTGGACCCTGTATCCTGCCTTGCCCTCCAGAGGCCTACCACCTGGGTTTACTGATGGAGTAGGCTGGAATTTTATGTGCATGTCAAGTGTGAAGAAACCTGCTGGGGCACCATGTATTTTATACACAGCCACTGTGTATTCCAGAGAAGACAGCAACTAAGTCCCAGCCAATTTAAAGGGTATGTCTTTTTACGGTGTTGGCAGAAAAGAGGGGGCCTGCCGCACAGAGCCCTGGAGCACTCATCGGTGGCTTGAATGGTACTGGTGAATTCCCATCTTGGTAATTTTCCTCCCAATGGCAGCCCATGCTTTGCTTAGTTCTGTTTCATTGCTTTTCAAATATTAAACAGTTCTCTCCCTTAAGAGGAGAATTGACTGTTCCTGAGATCTGGAGGCAGAAGAAAGATACCTTTTCCTTTGCCTTTTGTTGAGGCGTGGGCTTTTTTGGCAGAAGTCTCATTTCTTGAGACGTTTCTCAGTTTTAGGGAGTGGGCGGATAATCTTTGAGAACACCCAGGATGGATAGCTCCAGATCTGAGCTTTGCACACCTCATTCTATAAACATCTAACAGCCTCTACCCGAAGAGAGAACCCTGGGCTGCTCCCAAAAATCTAGGCATCAAGGAACATTGGGCGGATGTCATCGCCTGGAAGCTGGGGATGTTCGGAGATGCGAGCAGTCTTGGTGGAGCCCACTGAGTTTTCCCAGGCTCTGTGCCTTCCTTGCTTGTAAATGTCGGCAAACCTGGATTTTGGAGTCTATTTACATACGCTTTTAATTATATGGTTAATGCAACTGTGTGTGAATCTGACACTCAAATTTAGTCGGCCAAGATTGTTCCATCAAAACAGACTTAAAAAAAAACAGACTTTTTTTGGTACTGTTCTGTGAAATGCTCAAGCTCTTATAGTCTTCAAAAATTTGAAGACCTAGCTCCTTGGTTTCACATTTCAGAAATAGATCTTTTTTGGGGGGATTCCAGTTTGCATCCAAGTACTTAAATAATCCCACAAAGTAACCCCACACCTCTCCTTGACCTTGGTACCCGTCACCATGTGCTACTGGAGGAGAGAGCCCAGCATATGGCAGCGTGGCAGAGGTGGAGGTAAAAAAGGAATTCACATTGAAAAATTGCTTGGATTTTATTCTATATTTTTAAAGCAATCATTGGACAGTTATTCTTAAGTATCTTTTAAACAACACTCCACCAACGGGGAAGGATAAAGTTCACAAAGCCAAGTTTTTGGTTTTTAAATTGACATTGATACCAAGCAGGGGAGAATCCTTTGTTATGTCTCCAGCCCTGGGGTCTCAGCTGATCCATATGCACCAGTGGGCACACCCAGAGAGCTTTCATAATTCATAAGCCCAGAGGCCCCTGATGAACAGCTTATACATAGCCAGAGCTGAGCACAGGACTGGGGAAGCAGGGGCAGAGGGGGTGACCCTGGAAACTAGAACTTCAGAGTCCTGGCTGTTCCTTGCTTTCAGCTTCTCGGATAGTGTTCGGAGCCCAAAGCCCAGTTCCCCAATGGGGTGCCTCTGGGCAGCTAGGGGAGAAGATAGAGGAGTGAAAGACATCTTTCCATTGGAGGCAGCACCAAGCTTGGATAAGTCTTCTTTTCAATTAGAAAATGGAATAGCAAATCAAAATAGAAGTCTGGAAAAAGAAAAGAAAGTCACCTTAACTCTCTGTTACTTGAGCATAATGATTTTACTTTTGTGTGTTCCCGTCAGTCTTTTTTTAGGGGTGTACTGGACTTCCCTGGGGCTCAGATGGTAAAGAATCTGCCTGCAGTACAGGAGACCTGGGTCAACTCTTGGGTTGGAAAGGTTTCCTGAGAAAGGGAGTGGCTTTCCACTCCAGTATTCTTGCCTGGAGAGAATTCCATGAACAGAATTCCTGCCAGGTTACAGTTACAGTTCCTAACACTTTTTTGATGCCTGCTAGAATGCACATAATTTTGTATTCTGTTATTACAACTTTCACATCAAGTGAAATGTTTTCCAACCTTGGACATAGTCTCTGTGCTTTTTCTAGTGAGTATATATTCTTCCATTGAATGGATGAATATGACATGACATACTTAACCCTTTCAGTGTTATTTTTGAGATCTAGAATTTCTAAATTTTTTACTTCTAAAAAGTCTGGAATGAATATATTCATGCATATGGAGGAGATGAGGGCATGAATCCTTGTTCTGCTACGTATTAGCTGGGTGATTTATAAGGAGCCATTGGACTACTTTGAGTCTCAATTTTTTTTTTTACCATAGAATCAAGATTATTAGATCTATCTTATAGAAATGTATAAATATAACATTTGGATAGCATCACCGACTAAATGGACATGAGTTGGAGCAAACTCCAAGGAGATAGTAAAGGACAGGGAAGGCTGGTGTGCTGCAGTCCATTGGTGCAAAGAGCTGGACACAACTTAGTGACTGAACAACAACAAATATAACATTAATAATATATAAATGCAATGTATGGATATATAATGATACATTTGTTTACAGTGTTTTATATATATAATAACATGATATACAGTAACGAATATTTTGGTGCATATGTCACCCTTGTATGTTTCTGTCTAATTTAATCACTGGTTCCATATTCTGAAAACCAAAATAATTTAAACCAACATTAACTTAAAAATTCCTGTAAGAACAGAACACTGTTTCCCTCCATAGAAGTGGAGGTGAAAGGAGAGTGACTGGTAAAATCTGACAACACTAGGGGGTTACCATTCTCAAGAGATTAGGAGCCACCAAGCGGACTCTTAATGGTCTTTGAGGGCAGTGTGAACAGAGA
The DNA here is from genome assembly GCF_003369695.1 of Bos indicus x Bos taurus. NCBI lineage: Eukaryota > Metazoa > Chordata > Mammalia > Artiodactyla > Bovidae > Bos > Bos indicus x Bos taurus. The sequence continues at coordinate 73,249,824 of NC_040083.1, read as the reverse complement.
TCAGTGAAATCCACACACACGTCTCCAGCCTCCTTTTAGATGCTAGTCTCAGGCTCCTCCCCCACGGTTGTTGTTCAGTCAGTCGTTTCTGACTCTTTGTGACCCCATGAACTGCAGCCTGCCAGGCTTCCCTGTCCTTCGCTATCTCCTGGAGTTTGCTCAAACTCAAGTCCATTGAGTCGATGATGCCATCCAACCATCTCATCCTCTGCCACTCCTTCTTCTCCTGCCCTCAATCTTTCCCAGCATCAGAGTCTTTTCCACTGAGTTGGCTCTTTGTATCAGGTGGCCAAATTATTGGCGCTTCAGCTTCAGCATCAATCCTTGCAATGAATATTTAGGGTTGATTTCCTTTAGGATTGACTGGTTTGATCTCCTTGTAGTCCAGGGGACTCTCAAGAGTCTTCTCCAGGACCGCAGTTCAAAAACATCAATTCTTCAGCGCTCAGCCCTCTTTATGGAGCCTGGCACTAAAACCCTTCCCCAGGTACTGATCTGAGTTTCACTTTGTACTACTCATATCCACTTTTGTGGAGCATTAGATGCATGGAGGCTTCCCGGATTGTTCAGTGGATAAAGACTCTTCCTGCAATGCAGTAGACTTAGGTTTGATCTCTGGGCTGGGAAGATCTCCTGGAGGAGGAAATGGCAACCCACTTGTTTTCTTGCCTGGAGAATCCATGGACAGAGGAGCCTGGCGGGCTACAGTCCAAAGGGTTGCAAAGAATTGGATACAACTGACTAAGCACACCCAGGTGCACTGGGGAAGGGGCCAGGAGCGAGGATGAGGATAAAGATGGGGACTCACCAGCTAACTGGGTGGGGACTTTTGCTATGGAGTCCAGCTGAAGATGGCTTAGGCTCTGTGCCACCCAGCCTGTGTTCTGGGAACAGGGAGAAAGAACAGTTGTGTGTGGGTGTTCCGTGCAGTTTTCTCACCACTGACCATTTAGCAGATGTCTGCAGCACTAGCTCACGGAACTGGCTGTTGAGTTCAGAAAGCATAGGATTTGAAGAAGAGCTTTAACTGTTTTTGAAGCATAAATGGGAACTTCAGCTCAGGTCTCTGAGAGCAGGAGCTAAAATTGCCCATCCGACTCCCAGCTCTAATTGGGTCAGCTTGATATATTAATATGAGGGGTTGGAGCTGCTGAGAATGCCCTCTGGGACTGGTGCAGCCAAGTGCTTTTTATTTATTTAGTTGAGTTTGTGAGCTTGAGTCAAGTGTTAGACTACTTGAAAGTGTCCTGGTTCATGCTGCTGCTAAGTCGCTTCAGTCATGTCCGACTCTGTGCGACCCCATAGACAGCAGCCCACCAGGCTCTGCCGTCCCTGGGATTCTCCAGGCAAGAACGCTGGAGTGGGTTGCCATTTCCTTCTCCATTGCATGAAAGTGAAAAGTGAAAGTGAAGTTGCTCAGTCGCGACCGATCCCATGGAATGCAGCCCACCAGGCTCCTCCATCCATGGGATTTTCCAGGCAAGAGTACTGGAGTGGCTTGCCATTGCCTTCTCCGGTCCTGGTTCATAGAAACTTGTATTAACCAGTCGTGCGACTCCTAACTTGCATTTAGTTGTGGGATTATCTTGAAAATCTAGATCTTTTAATTTAAGGCAGGGAGGACTGGTTACCTGTTCTGTATGTGTGCACGCATGTGTGTGTGCTCAGTCATGTCTGGCTCTTTGAGACCCCATGGACTGTAGCCCACCAGGCTCCTCTGTCCAAGGGATTTTCCAGGCAAGAGTACTGAAGTGGGTTGCCATTTCCTACTTGAGGTGATCTTCCTGACCCAGGGATTGAGTCTCTTGCATCTCCTGCATTGGCAGATGGGGTCTCTACCAGCCGATCCACTGGGGAAGCACCCTCCCTGTTCCATGTATGGGTACCTGTTCCATATACTGTTTATTGAATGGGTAACTGCTCACATTTTTAAACTGGGAAGATGCAGAAAGGTACTCTCTGCACACTCTTGTTTATGCTTCTCCTCCAACCCCAATTTCGTTGCCCTGTACATTTCACTGTGGAACCTAGACTCTTGCTTTTGCTTTGCAGCAATCGACATGGGTGACAGGGCATCAACTGGGCATCCATGATGGTGTGAGGTGGAGGGGTTGGGGTGGGTGGCTGATGACTTGGGGGCTGGAATCTCCTGCTGGTTGGGAGACAGAAATAGGGAGATGATGCACATGCAGAGGGACCTGTGCTGGACCACTGAGCACTGAGGCCGTGTGTGTGCCTGCACACAGGAAGGTGGCAGCTGGAAGCCAGGGTCAACAGGGCGGGCTGAGAAAACAAGCTCTGAGAGCATCATAAGCAGAGGGGAGGGCTCTGCTGCGGGCAAGGCCTGGAAGTGGAACGAACGAGGAATGTTCTTGAAGTTTCAGGCAGAAGACGAGCCATTCCTGGCTCTGGGAACCCCAAGTAGTTGGGACCTAAATGAAATTCTCCGCTCTGAACGTGCTACCACTCAGCTAGACGAATCCTCCCAAAGACAAATCATAGTTAACAAGGGGGCCCGGGGATCACACCCTCCAATGCAATGCTGTTGTTGCAGTGTTCTTATGGCCCCCAATGCACCCCTCCCCCAACATCTTTCCTCCGAGGCATTTGCCATCTTTTTCTTCTTTATTTTTTAGTAGTGGCCTCCCAGTGTCATTAAGCAGGTCAGAGGTCACTGGTCTAGAAATTGACACACTTGACCCATTTCCTTTCTGCCCTGGACCTTGAGTCTGGACCCTGCTCCCCCAGGGACCATGTGGAGGGCTTGAAGCCGAGTCTTCAGTCCTTTCTTCCCATGAGGTATATAATTCGATATTTATTGCCTCTCTCCCCAACAAGGTCTATGGTGCCACTGGGATCCATTCGGTAAAGAATGCTGATCCCCTTTATGAATTTTTGATGGTGGAGGAGGAGCGTTTGAGGCCACTGGGGGACCTTGTGAAATGGAAATGTTTTTTCTTTTTGATCTCTCTCTCCCTTACTTACTCTCTTTCTTTTCTTAATTTAAAGACACACATACCATGGTGGCAGGGCCTGAACTTCCTGAATGTAATAAGTGTGTAGGATCTTTGTAAGAAAGCAGAATCACAGCGCTTTAAAGCCACAGCCCCAGACACCCCCTCTTCTATATCTATCTAACTCTGTTTATGAGAACCATGGAAACTTCATTCAAGAAAAGAAAAGTGTGAGCCAAAAACACAAAAAATTAAAAATAAAACAAAGCAACAAACGAGAGTCACTCTGGAGTGGGAGAGGATAAATGATGCCCCCCAAGCCTGCCCCCAAGCCCAGTTGTTCCTTTTTTGGTGGTCTGAGGGGGTAGGGCTCCAGGGACAGGGAGAGTCAGGGTCTGTATTTCATTGCTGAGAATTTGACAGCTACAGTGCAAAGCGATACAGTCCTGCTTTTTATTAGCCTGTGTGAGTCCAACACAGAACGAAGTTTTTTTTTTTTTTTTTTTTTCATTTTTTTAGAGGTAGAAGTTTTTGCCAAACTATGAGATGATTTAACCACAATTTCCTTCCTGGATTTTTTTTTTTTTCCAGAGGGGGAGGGAATGCTTGGGTGGGTGTTATTGTTTAATAAGATTTACACAGGGTCTCTGTTTTGTGGCCGGAACAGCCTTTCATGCCCTTTATCTGTACTGGGATTTCAGCTGGGTTTTTATTTTGGTGGCATATGGCCCATCGTATCATAAAAAGAGACGAACCATTCAGATTTAATTTAAGCGGCTAAGGACGTCAGAAGGGCTTCGAGGGGAGCCTGTACCTGAGCTTTCATTTATTTAAAAAAAAAAATTGTGCAGAGAAGTTGAGAAGGTGACTTTTGGAATTAGTTTGGTTTGGAGGCATTAAGTCCCAGATCAAGGGAGAAGGTCAATTTGAAAGTTTGGGATATATGCCAGCTTTGCTCGCTCTTTTATTGGAGAATTGCCTGTGGGGCCTTTCAAAGTATCTGCCCTTCAGGGGTTCTGCTTTCCACCTGCTTCCCCCTTGAACGGGGAGATGGGGCTTTTAGAAATATGACGCAGCACGCCACGGCCATCTCCTGATCCAGGCACCACGTGGCAGGACACAGTGTGGCTTGGGGGCTAAGGGAGAGGCTGGGTCTGCAGCTGGCACCCAGAGCCTGTCCGGCCCGGGGACTGCTCCTTAGTCTAGCACGCCTTTCCCTCCTAGGACATGGCCCACCTGGCCTCCAACCCCCGCCACCAGCAGCTTTCCCAAATCATTTACTCTCATTTTACTCTGAATCGCTGTCGTGGAGAAGATGACTTGTGCCTCTGAGGGATAGAGGCAGACAGTGGCTGGTCAGGGTTTTGTGGGATGTGGGTGTGAAACTCACAGGACGAGCAGAGAGAGGTTTGTGCCACGACCCAGGGAACTCACTATCACTCTCTCGGTGGATCCTTGGTGGTGGCACTTATGTATCCACACAAAGACAGGTTCAGAACAGATACTCCAAGAATTGTTCACGGCACAAGATCAAAGGTGCTGTAGGGTTTGAGCAGCCTGTTTCTCAGCCGGAAGCTACCGCAAGTGTTAGAGTGAAATCTGCCTCCTGGCCTCAGACCTGGTATCTACCTTCTAAGTGTCTAAGTGTCTAAGAAGCATCCTCAGCATCGTCTTCTAAAAGCTTCCGTTACTACATGAATTGTGTCCACTGTGCACTGGATCGCCCCCTTGGTATTGCTGCTAATTAACTGTAATGACAGCATTCGCTGCTACACCATGTGTAGAAGGGAGGTGCCCTGGCTGTGTGTCCTTGGGCAAAGCCTTGCCATGGGAAGGGGTGGGGTTCAAGTTCACCGGTTCTGAACTTCCAGTGTATGTTTCTCTTTGACCCACTTGGGCCTCAGGAGGCTGCTGCCCTCTTTTCTTTAGCTACAAGATACGGCTCAGCTCCTACCATGGCTGTGTTGCCCCTCACCTCCATCATGGAGTGACCAGGAGGATCCCGGCCACTCTCGGTGACAGCTGCCAATAGCGTTCTTGATTTATTTGCAGCAACTTGAAGATCCGCTTGCTGCTAACAGCCATCTTGATGGGAAACAGCGCTGTAATTGCTTGGGGAGAAAGGCAGGCGTTTAGCAGTCATAAAAGAAAAGCTGCCTTTCACAAAGACCAAATGCCGCCGCTCGCCTTCCATGTGGCCGTCTCATTTTCCTCTTGCGAGGCCTGCCCGCCAACCACCAAGGTGGGTTGGAGGGTGTCCCCCAACTTTTTAATCCTCTCCATGCTTAAACTGGGGGTTTGAGTGCTTTTCTTCCCCTCCTCTTGAGGGAGGCTGAGCGCGTGGGCTGGAGGCTGCAGCATTCAGTGCGTGTTTTCTGGGGCTTCCAATGTGACGAGAGTCCGGTGACAGGAGCTCCTGATGGGCTCGGGGGCTGCCCAGTGGCCTGTGACCACAGTTGATCAGCTGGGGGCTCCCAGTACTCTCTCTCTACCTCTTCAAAGTGACAAAGCAACCCAAGACAGGAAAGGCCAAACCAAACCAAAAACCTAGCTGGAGGGGAAATTTAAAAAAAAATTATCTTTAATTTCATTCCCTCCTGTGAGTATCACAGAGGTAGCATCCTCCCCACATGGTCTCCATTATCTTCCATCTCTGTCCACCATCCCCATCTCACCTTATATTTCTGGAGCCCCGAAACATGTGTCTTTGACATGTGTCATGAAGGAAGCTGTCGGCCAGTAGCGTTTGCAGTTCTGCACTTTGGGTAAAGAAGGGAAAAATGGACTCAAATCGAAGGACCCTGTCTGTGCCAGAGGTGGGGAAGGGCTGTGACTCCCTTGTGCATGAACAAAGGCATAACCAGCGAGGTGGAGTTAGGTGCTTTCTCCAGGCCCCTGACCTCCTTTCTGTTTCCTTCTTTCCCCTTTTCTGTTGTGGTCCAAACATAGCTGGTGGCCAGAGAGAGAACTGAAGGCTTGGAGACCTGGCAAATCCATCATCACTCATTCTGCATTGACTGAGTGCCCTTCTGCATGTGGGTGCTACCCCAGACAATGTACAGAATCACACGCCCTGCCCTTTTATTGGGGGGAGGAAGCTTGTGTTGGAGTGAGAAATTAGCCAGGCTGAGATGTTGGTGCTCTGTCCAGGATTAAGTAAGATAGCCTCGTGGAAGGCCTTGGCATGGGCCACGTGTCTAAGAATGTTAGACCTGAGTGTGCACCCTCTCCCGAGCCATCACCTCGGGTGCTTTCTGCCTTGTGCAGAGGGGCCTGATGGTCAGAGATTCATGCCAGCGAGCCAGGGCAGGCTCTGGGTTTGGAAATGCCTCTTTGCTGTATTCCCTAATCAGATCTCAGTCAGATAACAGCTCAGACCTGGGAACATGAGATTTTAATGTGAAATGAATAAGTACCCTGAGACTGAAGCTTGTCACTGCAGCGCATCTGGAATCACTTACAGCTGGGTAAATTCACTGGGAGCTGCAACTCAAGTGAACATGGGGTTTAAAAGGAGGCACACAGCGCGTTCCTTTTAATGTCTAAACAATCTGATGTTGACAAGCCTTTCACATTAACCCCAAAGTGGCAAAGTTTAAACCCTTTATTATCCGATTCAGTCTGGCAAATCATTTAGAGGCTTAAGAGTCCATATTTACAGGGAAAAGGCCAATCTTCTTTTTTTTTTTTTTTTGGTCTTTTCTCTCTTTTTTTTTTTTTTCAAAGCAAGCACCACTAATGTATGCACAGTTATGTTTACTTGAAAGGTTTAAAAGACCTTCAGCATGAAGTGAGACTCAGGCTAAAAGTTGACTTTCTTTCCTTTTTTTTTGTCCAGGAAGCCCCTAATCTCTTTTTAGCACACAAAAGGCATGAACATTCCAAACCCTGGAAACTGTATCAGATTAACAAATAAGTAGAGAAGAAATAGAGGAAATCGTTTCCAAATATTATTAGTCTTCAGTAGAAATATATTGTATCTTGGCAGCTAACTCTAACTCTGTGTCATTTTCCTAAGGTTTTGCCCAGAACATTACAAATTATTCTAAAGATGGTGAATGGTAGTTTGCGTTCTATAGGGGACTCACAAAATATTATGAAAGTTAGAAAGCTTAACAGTTGAGCACTGCTTAATAACCATCTATGGGACCTCGTGCCAAATTGGCAAAATTGCAGGAATCTCCATTATAACATGAAAAAGAACATGGGAAAAAAGTTGCAAGTGGTTTTTGAGAACTAGATTTTAATAATAATTTAATAATTTTAACCACATCCTTTAAAAGCACTGAAGACATTTTAATTCATTTTCATAAAAATCATGATGCAACAGGGTTGCAGTTTTAATTTTCATCTGAGGAGAGTTTTCATGTAATTGAATTTACTATTGTTTTATTTGCAAGAAGACCCAAACCTAAGAACATGGTAACTCTGACTCATTCTGTGGAAGGAATTCTCTGGATAATTTTGGCATTGGTTTCAATCCTATCGAAGGAGCTCATAAAGATTAACACTGCAGCATAATTTTGACCACAGCTGTTCATCCTTTAGATGTAATTTTTAACTTTCCTTTGGCAGCTGTGCAAATTCAGGACTGAAATCACCAGTCACCAGCTCCGCTCAAACAGAATTTTCAGATTCTGTGATTACTTTCTGCCTATTAACCCTCTTCGGTCATTGTGTATACAATGACAGTTTTCACGAATCAAGAGAAGTCTGAATTACTGTGGAAATGAAAAGAAAACTTTTTTTTTTTTCTTTAAATGATGCTTGGAAATGTAAACGCTCTACTCGCTGAACCTAATCCTGTAATTTTGGCTTAGGTAAGAAAAAAATGAAGGCATCTTAGAATCTTGCTGATATAAAAAATATATACAAATATATAACACATACAAAATATATGTCTTGTTTACATAAAAATATAGAGCACAATTTTAAAAAATGAAATAAAAACCAGACTGTGTATTTCAAATATTTCATTTAATAAAGCCAGTGTGTATGATTGCCTATTAATACTCTGTAGGGCATATTACTTAACTTATGAATGCTTGGGTGTCTATTATAACCCTGTCACATTATTGAACCAGTAAAATATTTGCATCTGAATTTTATCATAAAGAAGCAGTGGGAAAGCCATCTGATATTGCTTCCATGTTTGCCTACATAACCTTATACGCCCGTGGAGTGTTTTCTGGGACCTAACTGAGTCTGTACCAACTCTACTTCAGTGAGAAGGAAACCTCTAAGGCCCTTTCAGTTTTGCATGATGTAAACTGCTGTAAAATTTGAAACATGTATCGTTTCTTTCATTTTCCCCTGTAGTCCCTGCTTGCGGAGTTGAGCAGAAGATGTAAATTTCAGTTCAGCCCAGTAGTTCCTGTGTTAACAGAAGCTTCCGAGACCATGATGTAAAGTTTCATTTTTATGTTTTCTAACCTGGGCACGTGGTGTTTAAGGCAGAGAGGACTTAGAGCAGAGTTTAGGACTGCTGTCACTTGGTCGTGTCTCTGATTAATCTTCGGGCTTTGTGTGTCTGATAGAAAACAACAACAGAAAGGTATCGCTTCCTTGAGAAATGGATGTCGGCTAGTAACGAGCAGGGCAGAGCGCCCGGTAGCATGATTGCTCAGAGATCTTTGGGGAATACTGGTGCCGTGACCCTGCTGGCCCTCAAAGTGCTGAGTGTGGAAAATGGGAAGTCTCCCTGGACCTCAAAATGCACAAGATGTCAGAAAAATGTAGCTCTTGGAAAACTGTAGTTTTTGGCTGGGGTGGGAGCGGAGAGTGGAGGGGTGGAGAGAGAGACGCAGGGGCTTATAATATTTTACAGCTCAGGTCCTGCTTACTTTACTGTTCAGATACATGTGTGTTGTTAGATATGTATTTCTAAAATATTAATTAGAATGCATATTTAAAGGTGTTCCATTGCATAGCAGATTTCTAAGCCAGTTGTTTGTTTAGTTCACACAACCTTCAGAGGTCAAACTAAGACCTCACTCCGTTTTTGGCTCTAGCCACTAGCTATTCTCCAAATCAGAGATCTTCCCCAACAGGGATAAGGGTGGAGGTGTTCACTTTGATAACTAGGGTATTTTTCCTAGTTATCTCAGCTTGAAGCAAGTACAAGGGGATGCACCGGGCTTTGATCACATTTCTTATGTACTCTTGTTTTCTGGGGATGGTCAGGCTTGCAAAATGAAGTCTCTGGTTGCTCAGACCACAAGTGGGGTGATGGACAATGAGTGGGAGGTGCTGGCAAGAGCACTCGATGAGGAATTCAGGTAACGGGTCTTGCCCATTCCATCTGGGGCCTGTGCCAGTTTACCTGGGCATTCAGTGAGCTTATCTGCAAAATCGGAGTCGAACAACATGATCTCACCTGCCTTTTCCTTCTCTGAAGTTCTCATCTCTAGCAAGAATTTAGAATCTCTCATTTCTCTTTGGAACTCTCATAAAGAGACAGAGATAAGGTACTCAGACCTTTACCTTCCTGGGAAAGGAATAGAGCTCTGTCCATCTCCTAATGCAAGTGAGAAACTTCTGTGAGCTTCTAGGAGGTAAAACGATCTAACCACACAGACAGATATGAAGATGGAAATGGAGAGATTTGAGAGTTTTTTTTTTTTTTTTTAATCTGCTTGAATGGAAATAGAGCTCCCACTTTTTTTTTTAAGTTAAACTTGTTTCCTCAGTGATTTTACATACCGTTGGAAATATCACCTTCTCCTAAGTAAATTTTCAAAGGGAAGTCAAAACACTGCTTAACAGAAACAGGATCTGCTATGCAGTCAAGCCCGCCGAATGTGGAAGGAAACAAGATTCAGCCGGTAAATATGGTCTAAATTAGAACACCGTCAAAAAGCACTGAAATGGCATAAATAATATTCTGTTTGGAGGACCCAAGTGGGGTAGGGGAGAGAAAAGTACTTAACCAAAAAGAATGGAATCAGCATTTAAAACTCCTTAAATACCTATTTTAGTGTTTACTTTTTTTTTTTTTTTCAAGTCTGCCCAGGTTCATATTTACCTGAGAGACCAATTGGCACCAAAGCATGGCCTCAGTCTCCCAGGTAAATAACAAACACTTTGCAGATTGCCCGCCTAATTTGTGTTTCATATTCTGGAAACGGCAGGCCTCTGGGTAGAAGCTCACAGAACAAAGGAGCATGAAGACGTGCCTCCAAGTTAGAGCGCAGGGTGGAGCGTGCAGAGGAGAGGGTACCAGAAACCCCTACTCTTGGAGCTGCGGGCACAGGGGGCAGATTTTGAAGTGTAAGGCAAGCTCAGACATGATTTATGAAAAAGGTGATGTGAAAAACAAGACTCAAACTGCATTCTATTACGTACTGTATATGTTTATTTTTTATAAGACGGTGTGTGTGTGTGTGCTCAGTCATGTTGGACTCTTTGCAACTCCATGGACTGTAGCCCACCAGGCTCCTCTGTCCATGGGATTTTCCAGGCAAGAGTATTGGAGTGGGTTGCCATTTCCTTCTCCAGGGGATCTTCTGGACCCAGGGATTGAACCTATGTCTCCTGCATTGGCGGGCAGATTCTTTACCTCTGAGTCACCCGGGAATAGCCTCTCCTAATCATTGTTTAAAACTCGCACACCTTGTGGATTCTGTGATTTTGCACATCCCTTGCACCCTTGGCCCCCTCCCCTGCCACATATCCTGTTGGTGGTAGCCCAAGAGGTGCCAAAGAAGGCTGGACCCTGGTGCCGGATCCACCCCCTCCCTTGTGTGACCTTGAGCCTCGAGTGCATCTCTTTTCCTCTCTGGCCTTTTTTTGTCCATATGTAAAGTGAGAGGTGGGTTGTATGGAGGAAGTTTCCGTAGTTTCTTAAATCTTTTCTAGCTCTGATATCCTATGAAGTAATCCATGAATTCTGTGTCCAGGTTGAAAATCTTATGCACTCATCAGCTGCTCGCCTGGATTCCAAAGTTTTATTCCACTCATGACAGATGTGGGTATCTGACCCTCCCAGACTGTGCTCCCCCCACTCCACAGATACCACCCCATCACCTCACAAAGGAATGCACTGCTTATTGGGGAAAGTCAAGTTGGAGTGGGATGTTGGGGGAGCTCTTTTGACCTCAGACTGATGGAGAGCGATTGCCCCTCCCTCTGACTGTGGTCGTGGGTGGATCAAGTTTGTATTTTTCAGCTCATCCTCAGGCCCCAAGAAGGAAGGGACTCGAGACCCATGACTCTCCCCTCTTTATTGTGCAGCCAAATTTTTCCCTTTGCATTCCCTTTCGAGGGAACAACCTCTGCCTCCTCACTACTCAGCATCCTTGGCCCTTGTCAGCTGCAGCCAGCTCGGCCACTCTCTTGCAGAGCACTAACCTTTTGATTTAACTTTATTTGCCACAGCAGGACGATCACCAAAAAGGGAACAATACGCACTCGCCATCTGGCCTGGCCGCCCGAGGCGCCTCAAATAGCCAAGGGTCCTCTGAGGGGCCGCTGTGAGCGGCGACTGCCTTCCCACCAGCTTCCCTAGATGGGTGCCCTGTTTTTGTTTTTTTGCAAATCAACCTTTTAAAATCCAGATACAGGCTACAGTCAGTGACTCAGAAAACCATAAATAATACAGCAGGCTTTGCTCAAGAAAAAAAAAAAAACAACAAAAACAAACCGCAAAACCAGAAAAAGGTGTATCTACATTATACTTAGCTGGTAACAAGTTGAAGATAAGTTTTTTTTTTTTCTTTTTTTCTGGTGACCCTTAAGCAAGTGTGACAGGCATTAACCTATCAATATTAGTGAGTGATTTAAAATACCAACCAACATTTGCCTGCAATAATTTCTGTTGTAAACGACTCCTTCTGGGCCCTCCTACCAATAATTCAGTGCTCATAAATCAGAACCCAGAGTGCGTTGCTTCTCTCTCTCTTGCCCTGGGCTATTCTTGACGTCTTTTTTTCTAGGGGGGAATCTGGAATCCATTCACATCGCATTTCCCTCCTTCTCTGCGGCCGTCTTCGTATGGGGCATTAAGAGGGAGCTCACGTCTGCAAAATGAGACGAACCTCACGCCCCACACTGCCTTGTTCTGGTGACAGGAGGCTCCGGCTTTCTTTTTCATCGCGCTTTCTGGACTCATGATCCAAGAGTCAGACTAGCTCCTAGTGGAAAGGATTCTTTCCAGATCCTTCCACATTAGATGGCAGCAGGGAAGGTCCACACCAAGATGGAGAGTTTACTTATGTTAAGAACAGTGGAAGGTAAAGGTTTTTAATTTTAGGAGAGGTATGAGGTGGGGGGACCCCTGACGGTGGTCAGGAAAGACAGGGAAGTGATCAGTAATAGAAAGTTCTGGATGAGAATACCAACCCAGCCTGAACCCCCAGGCTTCAGTTTTGCAGCCTGCTTGGGTAACTCCTGACCCACATTTCGGCCCACAGAGGCAGCTTGGGTCCACACAGGCAACCAAATAAAATACCCGCTTCCAGCAAGGTAATTTCTTCAGAGTTAAAAGATTTATTAGGGGAGCCTGAAGAGTAGGGAGGGGGGTGTTGGGGAGGGACCAAGACCCATCTGGTTTGTTGTGGGTCTTTTTTTATTAGAAGGGAGAAAAAAAAACCCTGCTCTGTGGGTTCATATGTCTAAGGAGAGCTCAATTAAAGTTATTTGCTGGAGCTTAAAATATGCCCGCACCTGCTTCAGCGCCAGGCTGGGAGAGCCACACTCGCTCCCAGAGGCGGAGCAGATGAAGGCTCCTGTGTTGGGTGGGGGGAGGATGGAAGAGCTGGGTACTGCGTTTCACTTCTGCGTTGGCTCCACTTCAGGATGGGAGAGTCAGAGACCAACCTGGAGGCAGCTTCCTGCTTTACCTGGAAACCTGGGCCTCTGGCCTGGTCTGACCAGGGACCCAAAGGGATCTTCTCTTTGGAAAGCTGGCCAGAAAGGATGGAACCAGAAGAGAGAGTGATCTGGAAGGGATGTCTTACCCATGTCACTTGCCTCTGTGTGGCCACTTCCTTCTTGATAATGGGAAGAGAATAAAGTCTGTTTCAAAGTCTTGTTGTGAGGATAATAAATAATAATGGCCCACGTTCATTGAGCATTTGCTACATATTAGGCACCAGACTAAGCCTGTTTTACACATCACCCTGTTGGATTTTTACCGCAACCCTAAGTAAGAGGTAATGTCGTCATGCACGTTTTATAGATGAGCGAAGTGGTGCCAGGAGAGATGAAATTCCTTGCCCATGGTTACTCAGCAACCCAGATTTGTCTGACTCTGAAGCCTGAGCTTTTAAGTGTGTGCTGTGCTCAGTCATGTCCGACTCTTTGCGACCCTACTGACTATAGCTCTCCAGGCTTCCCTGTCCATGGGATTTCTCAGGCAAGAACACTGGAGTGGGTTGCCATGCCCTCCTCCAAAATATTTTCCCCACCCAGGGATCAAACCTGCGTCTCTTGCATCTCCTGCACTGGCAGGCAGGTTCTTTACAACTCACGCCACCTGGGAAGCCCCCATACTACACTTGATCTTAGCCAAAAGGCCAAGAAGCGATGAGATTCGTGGGTAAAAAAGATCTTCCAAATAACATGGCAGTGACACACATTTGCTGTGTCCTGAGACGTTCTCTGGTTCTCATTTAAGGTGTCCTCTTCTCCTGACAGTCTGTTTAGAAACTGTCTTCCCAGAATGGGGGCTCCACACAATTGATACCGTATTTCCTGCCAGTCATAAATGAGCTCCAGGCCTGGTGGGATTGAGAGGGGTCCATAGCCCCTCACCTGCCTTCAGAAGCACAGGTGATTGGTTTCAGAGTCTCCTTCCTAGCTCACATGGTTGATGTTTTCTGTTTTTTTTAAAGATCATTTCTGATTCCTAGGATGCCCAGCAGAAACAGAGCTACTTTTAGACACCAGGGAAGCCATTCATATATGAGACAGAGAAGAATTTGTTAACTTTCAGTGACAAATTTTGTTGTTAATCAGACTTGAACCTACATCTTTTTAGACAATTCTTTATTGTTGAAGGTTTGATTTTAGGATAACCTCAGGCAGAATCCAGGGGCCAGTAACCATAATCTCTATTGAAAGGGGACATTTGGGATCATGTGACTTACTGAGATTCATAAGTAGCTCTCAGGCACCCTTTCACTAAATAGCCCACCAGTGTCCAGAAGAATTACCATCTGCAGCCTACATATTGTGTTGGCCAAAAAATTCATTTGAGTTTTTCCTCTAAGGGTGGTACACGAAAACCTGAATTAACTTTTTGGCCAAACCATATATATATTTATCCCAGGTGATGCTAGTGCTAGAGAACCCACCTGCCAATGCTGGTAGACATGAGACTGGAGTTCGAGTCCTGGGTCGGGAAGGTCCCCTGGAGGAGGGCATGGCAACCCACCAGTATTCTTGTCTGGAGAATCCCCATGCAGTCCATAGGGTTACACAGAGTCTGACACAACTGAGCGACTAAGCACACACCCATCTATGTAGCTATCCATTGCAGCTTGTCCATGATCACTTCTCCCATCTGCTGTTGATATTGACTTAAGAAACTGTATATATGCAGGGGTGGTATCTGGGAAGGTTATCTATTGACAGATCACAGGAAAACATCTCTGGCCAACCACGTGCCGGGAATGGCCTCAGGCTCCTGGTAGCTTCACTGTCTTCTCCTGGAAAACTCCTCTTTGTCTTCTTGTGCACTGCAGCATGCTGACTGTCTGGGCTGGCCTTGCTTTATCAACTTTCTCATCACTCAGGAGTCAAGAAGGGTGAAGCCACAGGAAGGAGGGGAATAGGATAGGTCTTTTCTCATGCACAGAGGGAGGAGATGGGCCAAGGCAATTTCTCATCCAAATGTGGAGAAAGGAGACTTGCCTGGTGATTCAGTGGTTAAGAATCTGCCTTCCAATGCAGGGGACACAAGTTTGATCCTTGGTCAGGAAAGTAAATCCCACATGCCTCGGGCAATGAAGCCCACACACTGCAACTAAAGAAAGCCTGAATGCTGCAGTGAAGACCCAGCTCTGCCTAAAAAAAAGATGATGAGAAAGAATTCTGTTTGTTCACAAGGACAGCTCGGAAATCTCCACATAACGGAATATAGCCCTCATGTAGTTTGCAGCAAAACTCTCAGACTGCAGTTACTCTCTGGAAGTCCCTGTTCTCTTTCTTTTTACCTAGATTGATGTTTTGTTGTTTGGTAAATGGGTGGGTGGGGACAAAGTCCAGGAAGTGCTTCCCTCAGGGTCCCAGGGTCTCCTGGAAACAGGCTTGGGCTGGGAAGAGAGTGGAGGGAAAACAGTGCCTACACCACAGTGCTACACTTGGCTTTCTCCATTTGTTTTCAGTTTATTTGAATGGGAAAAAAATGGCAGTTTTCAGTCCCTTATGTCAGATATACCAGTTCTCATCTTGCCAGGCTATGCATAAAACCCTCCAGAATCCTCATTGCAAAGATGTTGCTGCCCCTCAGGCCTCAGTCTTTGAGCAAAAGCCCTCTTTCCCTTTGAGAAGGAGCCAGCCCAACTTGGAGTGGGGTAGAATGGGTACCCATGTCTGGGTTGTAGGAGTTCCCCACCCTTATTTCCCTTTGGCTTCTTTCGCCTTGCACAGTTTCAACCTCCTCCCCAAATGGTCAGTTAGGGAGGTGGCAGGGCTCCTCCACAATTAGTCATTCATTTCTTTGGCCACACCTCGTGGCTTGTGGGATCTTAGTTCCCTGACCAGAGATCAAACCTTAGTCCCCTGTATTGGAAGCTCAGAGTCTGTTTTTTTGAGTCTTGTTTGTCCTGGGTCTTATTTGCTGCATGGGCTTTTCTCCAGTTGTGGTAAGCAGGGGCTACTCTCTAGCTGTGGTGCGCGGGCTTCTCATTTCTGTGCTTTCCCTTGTTGCAGAGCATGGGCTTAATAGTTGTGGCTCCCAGGCTTAGTTGCTCTGTGGCATGTGGGATCTTCCCGGACCAGGGATCGCACCTGTGTCTCCTGCATTGGCAGGCGGGTTCTTCACCAGTGAGCCACTGGGGAAGTCCCTGGGAAGCTCAGAGTCTTAACCACTGGACCGCCAGGGAAGTCCCCACAATTAGTCACTTTTGAATGAGTCTTGCTGTGTCAGTTGCAGTCAGTGTAGCTAAGGACAGGGGACCCTTCGCTAAAGCCTGTCAGAGGGCATCACAGCCATGCCGCTGTCCATCTGGGATAGACCTCTGGGGTTCCCTCTGCTTTGTCTGATCTAATTCGTCTGTTTGCCATTCAGATAAATTTCAAGTAAATGCCCTCCCATCCCCACCTGCTGAGGTGGGATGGTGGACAGAAGAAGTGACTTTTAAGCCCTACAGTGAGTTTATGGATGGGATGGGGAGGGAAGTGTATCCCTTTCAGCAGAGGACTCTAATGTCCTCTGGTGGCCTTAATAGCAGTTCTCTGTCCTGTGTTTTTAGTTAGAATGGTAAGAATCAAACTACCGACACTTTTTGAGTTGGTACACTCGCTGATGTCTGTCCTCTTGTGACAGATAGGATTTCTCCCCCAGTGTAGGCTCAGCTTTGAGGCATTTTCTTTTCACTCCATATATTACTTTTGGCAACTGAGGAAAATAAATAGAACTCTCAGTCTCCAAAGACGTACACCTTTCCACATACCCTGGAGCTGTTTTCAGTGTTGTCCTTGCTGGGTGGAGAGAGAGGCAAGATGAGATGGAAACTATGCAGAATCTTCATCGACACCAAGCCATTGAAGATGGGGTCTATCGGTGTGTGCTTTTAATGTTGCTGAACCAAATATGTTACACTGGGTCTTTATAGACTGAGTAAGTACTCCGACTTCCAACAAAGTAAACCAAAGTAAACGTCACTCTTATCGGAAATAAAATTCCATGTGGTTAGGGGCAGGGCTGTGATTAATTCAGTGGCAATGAAAAGACCATGAAAACAGAGTAAGATTTTTGACTCTGTCTGCAAAACAATGTGATATCTGCCATAGATACACACATGTATATAATGTGTGTGTGTGTATAGATTTATATATAGTGAAAGTGAAAGCGTTAGTCATTTGGTTGTGTCCAACTCTTTGCAACCCCATGGACTGTAGCCCGCCAGGCTTCTCTGTCCTTGAGTTTTCCCAGGCAACGATACTAGAATGGTTGCCATTTCCTCCTCCAGGGGATCTTTCTAACCCAGGAATCAAACACAGGCCTCCTGCATTGCAGAAGGATTCTTTACCATCTGAGCTACCAGGGAAGCCCATATAATTTAATTCCAAATGATGGGTGGTGGGAAAGGAATTAGTGCTTCTCATATTTAATTATAAATTAATGTACTGATGCTCTAGGTATCATTTCTCCATCAATTATTAATACTGACCTCACTACAGAAATCAGTAAGGAAAAGAGAGTGAGAAAAATCAGCATTGCAGAGCTAAGGACCAAGCTTCTGTGTGTGTGTGTGTGTACAACTCAGTTTACCTTTACAACCATTATCTACTGAACTGGAGATTTCTCAGAGCTCTCTTGGACTGCAGCCTTGCCCAGAGTGCATGCTTTCCTAATGTGCATTTTAACGTTAAATGATTTTTAATATTCTACATATGGTTTCATGGTTTCCAGTCTCTTCTCTGGGAATGAACAGGACTGTGGTATTATGATGAATAGTGGACTGTGTCCAGGACACCCACTTACTTCCCTGCATATCAAACATGTGCTGCTCCCATTAAACACAGGGCTGTCTCTTGAGATTACAGTTGTCCTATCTAATCCAGTCCTGTTTTGTTCCCTCGACCCGATTGAGAAGGATACATTGTTCTCATACATTCTCCCTTTAATTAAATGCAGTAGATATGTCACGTCTATGAAATAATCCAGGTCTGTTTTCACATCTGCGGACATTTTCTCCTCCTCTCCTTCCATTTGGCTTCTTGGAAAGAAAACCAAATTTAAATGTATACTTGGATTAATTGATGGGTGCTATGCAATTTTCCAGGACAGTTTAGATAGGATCTTAATTTTTTTTTTTGGTTTCTAATTGCAACAGAATGTTCTCTGTCACTGCTCTTTGCAGACACTCACCAAAGCCTTCATCATCCATGTCCAGCGATTGGTTTGAACACAGCAATATTCTCATTCAGGTTGGTTCATCCAAGTTCACTTCTACCTCCGTGGGTGCTGGGGTTTACAAGAGAACTTTTGAGTGCGGAGGTCTGCTGGTCTGTGCTTTAAGTTTTAATTGCTGGGGGAGTGATTTGTTAATTGATCCTCTTGATATAAAGTACTGGCAGGACTTTTCTAGGTATGTAGCACTTGCTTTCTTCATCATCAGCAAGGAAACCTGATATCTGGGAAAATTCTCCATTCAATTATAATTTTAAAATACTGGAGTAAACTCCTAGCAATTCACAAGAGGCTAAACTAGAGCCCCGTTAGAAGGGTACTACAAGTAAACATTATTAATTATAAAAAATTGCCTAAATTAGATTTTTTTCACACCTGCTTCTTGCTTAATTAGCTAGCAATCCACATATTCCATTCAGTTGAACTCTTACTATTTATTCAAGCATACTTGACATTAACATACTGTTTGATGTTTGATATACTCAGTTTTAATTTAACCACATGACAACAAATGGTGTTTATGAAACACCAGTGAGCTGGAAAAATACCCTGTATTGGAGATGCACATGGGACTGAATAGAGGATTTTTCTCTAGGAAGATCTGGAAGGCAGTAAGAAAATGAGAGTCTCATTTTAAAAAATTTTCCTTTTTTCGTTCCTATTTTCTATTATACCCCTCTGTGGAGCTTTGGAAGAACCTAAAAGACACTACCAGTCTGTGTATGATGCAATATATCCTTGATAACATTGATGATAGAAGAAGTATTGTCCACATATTGGTACTTGGGGATGATCTTACAGACCTGCTCTCATATTAAATGGCCACACCCTGGCCATTCTTTAGGGATTTAGGAAGACAGCAGGAACATGAAGATCTTACAGGTAAATGGGGCTATCTAGTGTCAAGGAGGAGAAAGTCTTGACCTTCAGTAGCGAGTCATTTTCCTAGGTCTTGGTTAAGCCAAGGTGACCATGTGATTTCTCCCAGGGGAACCTGGAACTGAGCATCTCCCCCCATACTGATCTTACACTTGAGAGTCCAAAGTCATGCCCTTTAAAGTTGTATAAACAACAGGAATGGGTTAGACAAGTTTAACATCGACCTGCCAGCAAAGACCTTGAATTAGTCTGTTTCCCACATATAATTGGGTTTAATCCTTCAACTTTCCCCCTGCTCCTCCCACGAGCCCCAAACAGTGACGGAGTCCTGGTTGTGATTCTTATCAGCCACTTTGTAACACGAGTGCCTTGCAATCTAGTGATGAAATGCAACTCAGAAAACCCCTGGGGGCCGAGAGACAAAAGAGAAAATCGTCTCCATAATGTATCGATTCTGACTAATGACATCACTTGTTGTAGGGGATTCAGATTGATAGCCCCTGGCCTGTCTCCAGTGAGACACCATTTTACATCTGACTCTGATCAAACCGTCTGTAAATCATTTTGAACTTGGGTTCTGTAGATTTTGTGTTCACACCATGGAACGAGGGCTTGGGTTTGACATCATTATTCTTCGTGGGGCTGTCTTTGTTTAAGAGTCACTTAAAGTTTTTGGCTCCTGGAGAATAGAGAAGCTTGTTAGCTGAGGAAAACATGTTGATGTCACACACTTGCAGATGTTTCTTTTTTTTTTGGTCAGGCTGTGTGGATCCAGGAAAGTGCATGGCGTTCCCTGTGATAGATGGATGGCTTTGGGTTCAGAGGCCAGCTTCAGATATGTCAGGAGAATAGAAGCAGTCCAAAGGGGTTGCCATCTCTTGGGACTTGGCATATTTACATGAGGGTCAATGCTTCTTGCTTCTGAAGGGGCCTGTTATCTTGAGACTGACTTGATATCTGAGGCAACTGGGTACCTGGATACTGGCTGCATCAGAGGCCACCACCCCCAGCACCCTGAACTCATATTGCTCCCAACCGTCAAAGAGAGTGGATCTTGGGTAGGATTTGGAATAAAAAATTCACCCCTCCTCTCATTTTTCTGTTTTACCTTCATGTGTGGGGATACACTAATTCACAATATGGTTTGAATGGAGCAAGAAACAAATAGTATTTGTATTTGACATTCAAAAATGTGCATCCTTTCCCACCTTTGTTAATTATTTGTATTTAAATGTTGACTATTCCTTATGTCCAAACCATTTAGGCAGTGGGTGGAAGGACTTTTTTTGTGTGGGGGGAGGGGGCAGCATAGCCTGCGAGTTCTTAGTTCCCTGACCAGGAATCGAACTTGTGCCCCCTGCAGTTTAAGTGCAGAGTCTTAACCACTGGACCACCAGGGCGGTCCCTGGAAGGACATTTTAGAATTACACAAAACATGGTTGGCTTATACATTTTCTGAAGACAGTTTGGAGAAGGCAATGGCACCCCACTCCAGTACTCTTGCCTGGAAAATCCTATGGACGGAGGAACCCGGTAGGCTGTAGTCCATGGGGTCGCTAAGAGTCGGACACGACTGAGTGACTTCACTTTCACTTTTCACTTTCATGCATTGGAGAAGGAAATGGCAACCCACTCTAGTGTTCTTGCCTGGAGAATCCCGGGGATGGGGGAGACTGGTGGGCTGCCGTCTATGGGGTCGCACAGAGTCAGACACGACTGAAGTGACTTAGCAGCAGCAAAGACAGTTTGGATAGATTGTAATCTATAGAAAGTTAACAAAACGGGAGCTTTCAACTTGATAGGGGTAACGGTGAGTGTATTATCCATCTCAGGGAGCACATACGATACCATTTGGTTTACCTTCAACCCATTCCCAACTGTGGGCTCCTCTGGTGCATGGAGCCCTTCTGAAAGGACTCATTATTTTCTGTTCAGAGTTTAGAGCAATTTAGGAAAGCCAGCGAAATGAGAAAGAGTGTCCACGTTGTTGATGACTCAAAAGTATGATAAATAACAAATTATAAAATTAATTTAAATTGCTGCAGGGAAGTCGAATTCCTAACTTTTGATTACTTTGCATTGTAAACTTTCTCTTATAGAAAATTTCAAACACACCTAAAAGTGGGGAGAATAATATAATGAATCTTCATATATCCTGTCACCCAAGCTTATTTCATATATAGTCTAATGCTCTTTTTGAATTTCAGTTGTAACTTTCTGCTGTTTCTCTTTTTTCATCTGTACAACACAACACAGTATACATCTTTTGCCTCTTTTCCCACCACATGCAGAGAAGGCCATGCACCCCCACTCCAGTACTCTTGCCTGGAAAATCCCATGGATGGAGGAGCGTGCTGGGCTGCAGTCCATGAGGTCGCTAAGAGTCGGACACGACTGAGCGACTTCACTTTCACTTTTCACTTTCATGTGTTGGAGAAGGAAATGGCAACCCACACCAGTGTTCTTGCCTGGAGAATCCCAGGGACTGAGGAGCCTGGTAGGAGGCCGTCTATGCGGTCGCACAGAGTCGGACATGACTGAAGTGACTTAGCAGCAGCAGCAGGAGTAAAAGATACCTTTTTGTTTTTGTTGTTTAGTTGCTAAGTTGTGTCCCACTTTTTGTGACCTCATGAACTGTTGCCCTACAGGCTCCTCTGTCCGTAGGATTTCCCAGGCAACAATACTGGAGTGGGTTGCCATTTCCTTCTCCAGAGGATCTTCCTGACCCAGGGATCGAACCCACGTCCCCTGCTGGGCAGGTGGATTCCTTACCACTGAGCTACCTGAGAAGCCAAAGATATCTTTAAGTGGATTTAATTAATTGTATATTATATTCTGGCCTTCTGAAGAGTCTACCAGTGATTCTTTACTGGTATAAAGAATCCTGACCAACCCAACAACACCAGCTCTCAGGAGATCTTTAAATGATGCTTTAGAGAATGGACAATGTCAAAGAGCAAAGGCTCTTGACTATGTAGAGTATTTTCAGAGGACCATTTCTTCTTTTATGGAGTCATCTCATGTGAGAAAGATCTATAGATATCCCTAACAAAGCAGAAAACTTGAAGTAAATTGAACCTTTCCAGTGGGGTTCATCCTGACTGTTGATAACCCCATAATTTTAACCCCTCATTCATTGATGACACTGGTGAGATCTGATGACTGTTTATTCTGACCATCAGTTTGTATATTTGTATGTGAGGTTAGTTTTCAGAGGCAGTGGTTTTGCTCTGTCTTTCATTGTTGGAACAACTGGCATCACTGCCTATTGTACA
Organism: Bos indicus x Bos taurus; assembly: GCF_003369695.1. Taxonomy (NCBI): domain Eukaryota; kingdom Metazoa; phylum Chordata; class Mammalia; order Artiodactyla; family Bovidae; genus Bos; species Bos indicus x Bos taurus. The sequence continues at coordinate 73,227,637 of NC_040083.1, read as the reverse complement.
AGCTGGTTTTAGGGCCCCTCTGCCAAGCTGTGTGCAGAGAGCCCTAGCTGGCCGTGTGGTATGGACCTACTCCTTTCAGCGGGACTCCCACTTCTTTATTTGTGTTTGGCTGCACTGGGTCTTCGTTGCTATGCATGGGTTTTCTCTAGTTGTGGCCATCAGGGGCTACTTTCCAGTTGTGGTGGACTGGCTTAGCCACCCCATGGCATGTGGGATCTTCCCAGACCAGGGACTGAACTGGTGTCCCCTGCGTAGCAAGGCAGATTCTTAACTACTGGACTGCCAGTGAAGCACTCCCACTTCTTTTACTTATTTTTTGTTTGTTTCAAATACTTTTAAATATAAATTTATTTATTTTAATTGGAGGCTAATTACTTTACAATATTGTATTGGTTTTGCCATACATCAACATGAATCCACCACAGGTATATATGTGTTCCCCATCCTGAACCTCTTCCCACCTCCCTCCCATACCATCCCTCTGGGTCATCCCAGTGCACCAGCCCCGAGCATCCTGTATCATGCATTGAACCTGGACTGGCAATTCGTTCATGTTTCAATGCCATTCTCCCAAATCTCCTTGCCCTCTCCCACAGAGTCCAAAAGACTGTTCTATACATCTGTGTCTCTTTTGCTGTCTTGCATACAGGGTTATCGTTACCATCTTTCTAAATTCCATATATATGTGTTATACATACTGTATTGGCATACTTCTGGCTTACTTCACTCTGTATAATAGGCTCCAGCTTCATCCACCTCATTGGAACTGATTCAAATGTATTCTTTTTAATGGCTGAGTAATACTCCATTGTGTATATGTACCACAGCTTTCTTATCCATTCATCTGCTGATGGACATCTAGGTTCCTTCCATGTCCTGGCTATTGTAAACAGTGTTGTGATGAACATTGGGGTACACGTGTCTCTTTCAATTCTGGTTTCCTCAGTGTGTATGCCCAGAAGTCCCACTTCTTTTAGATAGGCTATCTAGGGACTTCCCTGGCGGTCCAGTGGTCAAGACTCCATGCTTCTGCAGGGGGCTCAGGTTCAATCCTTGCTTGGGGGAACTAGCATCCCATGTGGCACAGCCAAAAACACAGTGATAAAGTAAAATCATTAAAAAAAATAGGCTATCCATCTGAGACTTTCCTTCACTCAGAAACTCAAATGAGGTCATGATACTGAGTATTCTTACATCACTGAGCAAGGGCTGAATCTGCCCTCATGGTGCTGAGACCTCCAGGGTAGAGGAACAAAGTAAGGGTGGGGTGTTCATACTCTTGAGTTGGCAGTGAAGTTCTCCTTGATCCTCCCACCTTAAATGCTTGAAGATCATTGCTTCAGGGTAACAGATGAGTTGTGTATGTGCTCAGTCACTTAAGTCATGTCTGACTCTTTGTGACTGCATGGACTGTAGCACGCCAGTGTCCTCTGTCTATCGAATTTTCCAGGCAAGAATGCTGGAGTGGGTTTCCATTTCCATCTCCAGGGGATCTTCCCGAACCCAGGATTGAACCTGGGTTTCTTGTGTCTTCTATATTGGCAGGCAGATTCTTTACCACTAGTGCCACCTGGGAAGCCCTTTTGGAGACACATTTGCATCATAAAACCATGCAAGAAGGCCCCTTCCCTTTGCTCTCCTGAGAAGGGATATTATTACTATGCAAGTGGGAGAAAGAAAGTGTCCGAGAACAGTTGAGACTCTGTCAGATGAAAGTTTCCTCTTGGACACAACATGTTTTAAGTACAGCTTCAGAGAAGGAACACAGAGGAGGAGAATCTGATATCAGGAGACCAGAGAGCAGATGGACAAAGAACCTGGATGCAACAAGATTTTAGGAGGAGCTGCTCTGGAGTTTAGGGACTGCCTCTGAAACGGATGGGAGGAGAGATGACCAAGAACATTTGTGATGATGCATGGTCTTCTTTCCTCACTCCCTGATGACATTTGCTTCTGAGGCATCCCCACTCCTGACTTTCAACCCTTCTATTTTGGATACCATGTTTTAGATGGGACTGCAGAGATGGACTGCAGAGGATGAGTTGGTTGGTTAGCATCACCAATTCAATGAACATGAGTTTGAGCAAATTCCAGGAGATAGGGAGGGACAGGGAGGCCTGGTGCTACAGTTCATGGTGTTGCAAAGAGTCGGACATTACTGAGTGACTGAACAATGACAAGCAGAGATGGAATTCTTGGTGATGAAAGCCAGAGGGAAAGGAAGAGGGGCAGAACTTGGAGGTAGAGGTATTTGGAGGGATGGTGAATGGCTGTGGTGTGAAGGACCGAGATGGCAGCAAGCTGTGGCTTTTTAGGAAGAACAAAATAAAAAAACAAAACAAACTTCCCCAAACAACAGACTAGAATCAGTCCCACTGTGGGAAGAAAAATCTTGGTTAACTTTTCATACCACAACTCATTTGCTTGTAAAAACACATTTAAAACATGGGTTGTTCTCCTCCCCACCACCCTCCACCCTGCCCTGGAAGCCAAAAAAACAACCCTATGTTACTCCAATCTTTGCAGGACATTCTTACCAAATCTAAGACATCTTTTATTTTTATTTTGCAGTGGGGTAGAAGGCAATGGCACCCCACTCCAGTACTCTTGCCTGGAAAAGCCCATGGATGGAGGAGCCTGGTAGGCTGAAGTCCATGGGGTCGCTAAGAGTCGGACATGACTGAGCGACTTCACTTTCACTTTTCACTTTCATGCACTGGAGAAGGAAATGGCAACCCACTCCAGTGTTCTTACTTGGAGAATCCCAGGGACAGGGGAGCCTGATGGGCTGCCGTCTATGGGGTCGCACAGAGTCGGACACGACTGAAGCGACTTAGCATAGGCAGTTAATAAATTATGTTGTGATAGTTTCAGGTGAACAGTGAAGGGACTCAGCCATACATATACATGTATCCATTCTCCCACAAACTCCCCTCCCATCCAGGCTGCCACATAACATGGAGCAGAGTTCCCTATGCTAGACAGCAGGTCCTTGTTGGTTAGCCATTTAAAATATAGCAGTGTATACATGTCCATCCCAAATTCCCTAACTATCCCTTCCCCCCATCCTTTCTCCCCTGGTAAAGTTTGTTCTCTATGTCTGTGAGTTTGTTTCTGTTTTAAAAATGAGTTTAACCCATCTAAGACATCCTTGAGCCCAAGAACTCCTGAGTGGTCATTCCCCTACCTCTCTATAAGCTTGGCCTCAATTTATCCTCCCCCAGTGCCTTTCTCCTTGTCCTTTCACTGTGCTAACTTGATGAAGTCCTTAGAGCAGTTGAGCAAGGGCTGAGGCTGACTGTGGGCTTCCAAGGTGGCTCCATGGTAAAGAACCCACACATCTGTCAATGCAGGAGACATGGGTCTGATCCCTGAGTCAGGAAGATGCCCTGGAGAAGGAAATGGCAACCCACTCCAGTATTCTAGCCTGGGAAATCCCATGGACAGAGGTGCCTGGTGGGTTATGGTCCATGGGATTGCAAAGAGTTGGATACGACTGAGCACATATGTGACTCGGGATGCATGTATACATGAGGCTGATCTTGCCACTAAGAGCAAGGTTAGGATAAACAAAGCATCCAGTCTCAATTTTCTTTTCTTTTTTCTCTGGAAAAAGAGATGGAAAGAGGCTACTTCAGATTCTACTGAAGTCATAATAAAACCAAGCCCAGTGGGTCACCATATGCTGGAGGGGGAGTTAGTTCTCTGGAGCCTTAGTGTACACACTCAGGGAGAGAAACAAAGAGAAGGAAAGGAGCAGCCCTATTGGCAACTGTTGTTAGGTAGGATAAACAACGGCCAGTCACTGGCATGGAGCGAAGGCTCAGATTCCAACAGCACTCGATGGGGAGCCTTCCTTAAAAAATTAGAAGAAGCTGGGTTGGAGCTGGTCCATGCTGGGAATGGCAGAAGAAGCAAAAACAAGAGTAAATGAATGGAAATTAAGCAGCAGGAAATGGGGATTTGGCACAAAGTTGGAATTTGAAACTGCAGAGAGGTGTCAGTGATAAGGTTGTATAGAGTTTCTGGCCAAAAAAAAAAAAAAAAAGAGAGAGAGAGAGAGAGAAGGAATGCAGATGTGTTCATTGAATAAAGTACAGATGGGGAAAGGGGTAGGAAGGGGAAAAAAAAAATGCCCGGGAAATCGTAATGAGTGGAAGTGCATTTCTGTTTTGCAAAGCTCTAAAAATTATTCTCCCCGTGTGTCTGGATGAAATTACAGGTTGGTTCAGATTGTTCCAATCTACGAGAGAGATTAAGGCAGCGTTTATTTACTTTTACCTTTTCCTGCTCTGGGCTGACTGGGCTGTTTCTGTCGGGAGGCTCCCAGTGGGGCTGGGCAGGCTGGATCCAGGTGTGAGTGGCTGTTTGGGGTCGGCTCAGAAACTCTATCCATCAGCATCTTTTTAGTTAGAAATGGGAGGGACATCTCTGCAGAGCTTGCATCATTGTGCGGGTTCCTTGTCTGTGTGGGGGAGCTCACAGGGGTCTGACCTTCCCTAAGCAGGCACCCACTCGGTTGGTTGTGGAGGGGAGCACGATTGTTTTGGTTCTGCCCCTCCCCACTCCTCCGTCTCACCCCCATCTGGAGGTGCCAGGTTGAACTCTCTGGCAGAGTTACAGATCAGTCCTTGAGTTTAAACATTGTCTTATTTGGCTTAATGAACAGGAGGACTGATGTTGGCCTCTGTATTGTACTCTGGTCCTTTCTTTTTCTTGACTGTTACTGGGCAGAATTAAATAATGTAAAGCGAACTGAAAATCTCTCAGTCGTGTCCAACTCTGTGACCCCATGGCCTATCCTTGGATTTCTCTAGACAGGAATACTGGAGTGGGTAGCCATTCCCTTCTCCAGGGGATCAGGAGATCTTCCCAATCCAGGGATCGAACCAGGATCTCCTGCATTGCAGGCAGATTCTTTTACTGTCTGAGCTACCAGGGAAGCCCCAAAATTGTAAAGGATCTTGCTAAATACTAGTGCTGCTCAGGCAGTGGGGCTGGAAGGCAATGCGTGTGGTGGAGGCAGCCCATGGAGTGGGGGCGGGCAGGTAGAAACATCTCAGGTTCTGAACTAGGAGGGTGATACGGGATGAAATCATTTTGCCATCCTTTTTATTTTTTGATTTACTAATTTTTAGTTGAAGGATGATTACTGTACAATATTGAGTTGATTTCTGCCATACATCAACATAAATCAGCCATAGGTATACCTATGTCCCTCCCTCTTGAACCTCCCTCTCACCTCCCACTCCACTTTGCCATCCATAGGTGTCCATTTCTCAATTTCCCAACAGGACTAACTCTAACTACCTAATGTATTTTAGAGCATTTGTTTGTTCAGTGAGATACTTGTGAGCATGTCTGTATGAAAGAGTCCTGAAGAATATCCTATATTTTCTTATGCAAGGTGCCATCATCTTCATCATCTGTGGGCGGAATGGTCTGATGGCAGTTTTAGCCAAGAGGTGAGGTGTCACGAGGCAGAGGTCAGTCTGGACACATGGATCCCATAGCCATCTTTCTTCCAAAGAGTGAAAACAAGTGCTTTGGGGTATACCCAGTGGCCTCTCTGGCTCGTGTTTTTAAGAGCAGTGGAAGATGTAGCAATAAATGTGGTCCTGGCCAAGATTTCCAATCTATCAATATGGATACTGGCAAAGACACAGTGGTGGGTAATATATCAATCTGGACTTCCTGCTTTCCTCCACTTGATGAGCAGCGTTTCCTTGGGGATAAGCACAAATGTCATGTGTTCTATATCAGTCCTGCTGACACAATCGTCTGGATCACATTCAATTCGGATTGTGTATCAAGTTGGGAAAGCATACTGTTTAAATTTTAGCATTTAAAAATGAAAATTGGACAAAAAGTGAAGGGTGGGTGACCATGAAGACTTTGCTGTCTCAGCAGTGCCACCTGCCCCCCTGGAGGGCTCCATCCTTGAGTTTCCACTTTCTCTGATATTCCGGGAGCAGAAGTCATGGTCTCCCTTCCCCGCTCATCTGCAGACCTACCTGTATATCCTACCATGCTTTTTTGAGGGATTAGAAAATGTATATTAAAACTTTGCTTTCTTATCTATTCTCACTTATCTGTTCAGAAGGTAGCACATAGCCAAAATGAGAGCCTTCAAAGGTTTGCAACCTGGATGGGAGCGGTTGGTGAAAGTGCCCTTGAAGGTGGTGTATGAATACAAGTTATAAGAGTATAAACAGTAGACTCTCCAAAGGCACTCTCCCTTCTTCCTTCCTTCATGCCCTTTATTTCTTCTCCTTTAAAAAACATCTATAGCCTACCTAAAAATATAGAAAAGTTGTCAAAAAACAATATTTAAAATATGCCTCTAAAAACCTTGTTTTTGTTTTTATATATGTTCTTAAACACAAGAGTGTATATATTGTACAGGTTGGCAAGTATTTATTAAATCTCTATTATGCCTTTAACTTTTTAAGCCCTCCAAATGTGTAAGAGTCTCATAATATAAATAATAATCCTACCCATAAAATATCTCTGGAGCTTTTCCCTCCTCTCTGTTCCCATGGCCCCCACCTTAATTTAGCCCCTTGTCTTTCACCATGGCAAACATAATGGCCTCACAGCTGATTTCCTGTCTCCAGGCACTTCTTCTAGCCCAGAATGAACTTCCTAGAGCACAAGCTTGATAGCATTTGCACCTCTGCGTGAGGACCCGGTGGCATTCTAGCGCCTGCAAGAGAAGCCCACACACCAGTCCTTGGTGTCCGGCTCGGCCAGGCTAGGACCGAGCGGAGGCTCTCTGATCACAGTGATGTACGTGGTTGCTGGACTCTGCTGCATCCCCAAGCTGTTTTCAGGGATATGCACTCTTCTCTGATCCTCCCAGCATAGGGCAGTTCTTGGGGCACCTTGTTTACAGCTGTGTCCCAAGCTGGAACGCGGCATCTACATCCTCAGAGCGAAGACCCTAGACCCCAGAGCCCGCACAGAAATCACCATGGTGCACAAATTAGGCACAGCTTCCACTTTTACAGGGGTAGCAATCCATATGGGGAAGACAGACACGGCATAATTAAAAGTGCAATGAATATAAGTATCATCCAGAACTGCAGGGTGCTATAGCAGCAAATAACCAGGGGACCCAAACTGTAGGGAGCGGGAAAGGCTTCCTGTGGGGAGGGATATGGGGACAGGAGGCCCGAAGAAGCGTGGGAGTTCCCCAGGGCAGGGCGGGGCGGGTGAAACTGGCAGTGTGTCCAGTCGAAGCTGGCAGTGGGTCTGGGTGAGAAGGGAGATCTGAGTAGGGCCTTGAACCCTGCGGGTAACATTTAAATGAGCAGAGACAAAGGGACAGCTGAAACTATGTATGTAAACTATATATATATATTTGTTGTTGTTTAGTCACTAGGTCGTATCTGATTCGTTTGTGACCTTGTGTACTTGGGCTTCCCAGCTGCCACAGTGGTAAAGAATCTGGCTGCCAACTCAGGAGACATACGAGAGGCGCCAGGTTTGATCACTGGGTCTGGAGGAGGGCATGGCAACCCACTCCAGTGTTCTTGCCTGGAGAATCCCATGGACAGAGGAGCCTGGAGGGCTGGTGTCCATGGGATTGCAAAGAGTCGGACAAGACTGAAATGATTTAGCATGCACACAGGGACTGTAGCCCACCAGGCTTCTCTCTCCATGGGATTTCCCAAGCAAGACTGCTGGAGTGGGTTGCCATTTCCTTCTCCATGGGATCTTCCTAACCTAGGGATCTAACCTACGTCCCCTGCATTAGCAGGCAGACTCTTTACCACTGAGCCACCAGGGAAGCCTATAAGTATACATACACACACACACACACACACACACACACACATATATACACCACACACATACACATATATGTATACACACATCCACATACACACATGCACACACATATAAATACACACACACACATATATATACACACACACACATATACACCACACACATATAAACACACATACATATACACAAATATGTACACACACATACACATATACACATGCACACACATATAAATACACACATACATATATATACACACACACACACACACACACACACACACACACATACATATAGACCCAATTGGCTCCCTTGATGAAGACTGTTCAAATATTTGGATATTTCTTCTTTAGTGCCTGGTAGCATACAGTGTGTGGGAGAATCAAGTCCCGTTATTTGCCCTTGTCTCTTGGAACTCTGTCTCCCTGAACTTGTGATGTCTCTACACCTGGCAGAGAGTGACTGGGTGAAACAGAATACCGCCTTCTTAGCCAGTGCACTTGGGTGGGGTCATCGAGCAGCAAGATGCCAGCTGTAGTTCCAGACCCAGGTGACTGCCTTTCACAGCTGGCAGCCACCTAGGGCCGTCCTTTGGGCCCTAGGGGATGCGGGGGCCGCAGCACCCCTGGGGATGCTGGCATGGAGGCTCCGGGAGAGTGGTGTGGACTCCCCTGCAGCCCAGTCTCACTCTTCCTCTGCGGGAACTATTTTGAGACTCTCCTGCCATCCTTCTGTCTCCCCCACACACCCTTAATATGACTAGAATATAGCTGGTTCGAGCTAACATGTGTTCTTATAATTATGTTGCTAGCATGATAGATTATTTATTCCACTGATTTTTTTTTTTTTTTGAGTCCCAGCTCTGTGTACCAAGACTAAGGAAGCTGTTTAAATAAAGAGATATGAATACACCTTGACAGCAGCTTATGGAAAAAGAAAAAAAAAAGAAAAACCCCAACCTTTAAGAGATCTGAAATCTGTGTCCCATCTGTTTAATATGTAACCTAATGTGCTACCGTGAAGCTCACTTTCCCACCGGGAAGCAGCTGAAGGGAGAATCAGAGGCTCTGCCTGTTAAACTGTCAACCCCTGACTGCCGAGAGCAGGAGCCCTAGTACATCCAGCCCCGAGGGGGTGTGTCGCCTGGACCAGAGACCCTCATTCACCTGCAGGAGTGTTCTGTGAGTTGAGGTTTAGTGCAGTAAGCACTGGCATTGAAAGGGCCTCTCCGGTCCTTGGGACCAGGGTTCCTCTATTTCTGATGGAAAATCTGAAGCCCAAAGCAGCGTCTGTGCTTCCCTGGTGGCTCAGTCAGTAAAGAATCTGCCTACAATGCAGGTGATCTGGGTTTGATCCCAGGAAGATCCCTGGGAGAAGGAAATGGCAACCCACTCCAGTGTTCTTGCCTGGAGAATCCCATGGACAGAGGAGCCTGGCAGGCTAAGGAGCGTGGGGTTGCCAGAGTTGGACACGTCTGAGCGAGGAAACCATCAAAGCAGTGTCTTGCTGGTGGTTGTATAAACCCAGTGGAGGTCAAGCCCTAGGGCACTTGCTCTGACTTTGAATTCAGTGTGTTTTCTGCTACATGGCAGGGAGCTGGAAGTCAGTGCCAATGGAAAGTCAGTGCCAGCCAGTCTAGAAAGCAAGCAGAAGCCTGAAATCAGCTTCCTCAGGCTGCTTTCTGTGACTTGTCTAGGGAAGAGAAGATTCCTTCTTACCTCTCCTGCCTAAATTTTAGTAACTGGATTAACTCCAGTTAGTGCCTGTATTATTGTGCTAAGTTGCTCGGTTGTGTCCCACTCTTTGCCACCCCATAGACTGTAGCCTGCCAGGATCCAGAGGAGGCAAGACTTTCCAGGCAGGACTATTGGAGTGGGTTACCATTTCTTTCTCCAGGGGATCTTCCCAACCCAGGGATTAAACCAACATCTCCTGAATGTCCTGCTTGTAGGCAGATTCTTTACCACTGAAACATCAGGGAAGCCTGTGCCTGTATTATTACCTTAAGGAAAACTAAGTGTTCATTCATTCCTTCAATCAGTCATTCAACCAAATTTACCAAAGGTCTATTATGTATATGTATTTTGAGGATGTAATAACCAATCCAATAGAATTCCTGTCCTCCAGAGCTTTCCAAAAGTAAACAAGTGATGGTGGTGGTTTAGTTGCTAAGTCACGTCCAATTCATGCAACCCCATGGACTATATAGCCCGCCAGGCTCCACTGTCCATACAATTGTTCAGGCAAGAATACAGGAGTGGGTTGCCATTTCCTTCTCCAGGAGATCTTCCCAACCCAGGGATCAAACCCAGGTCTCCTGCATTGCACATAGATTCTATACCATCTGAGCCATCAGGGAAGCCAAACAAGTCATTATGGTTCACTTATTATGGTAAAGAATTCCTGCAGTGGTATGTGCCATTCAGTGAAGTACACAAGCCCCCTGGAGGCATGGAGCAAGGAACCCAGGCTGTTTTAGAGCTGGGGGGTCTTGGGGAAGGCTGCTTTTCTCTGGCCTCAAGTTCTTGATCTGCAGCTCGACTAGGTGGTCTCTGTGAGGTTGGTGTGCTTGTTTGTTTTCCTATCTGAACATCTTGAATAAGGTGTGAGGTTGTCCTGTGAAGGATGCAAGAGAAGCATAAGACAGATCCCAGGCCTCCAGGGGCTTACAACCTAATTGGGAAAAGAACTTCATACTCACACAACAAATAGGAAAAATTCCAAAGCATTCTGTAGGTCAGGGCTGTGCTATATGATACACATAATAAATACTAAGAGAAAAAAATCCGAAAGGGGAAAGAATAGAATGAGTTGGAGGAGGCAAAAAGAGCGGCGGGGGACGAGACGGACATTCATTTGGGTTTTAGCTAAACTGTAGGATTTGCCTAGATGAAGGGCAAGGTTTAGGAAGGGTGCTTTGGTGTGAGGGTTGTGAGAAATTAACAAAGTCTTCAAGGAGTGAACATGACATGTTGGGGACGAGCCAGAAGGCTGAAATGATTTGTAATAGGTCTTCACCTAATGATTGCCCAGGTGGTTTGTAAATTCTAACATACACAGGGTGAGCATATGCCCCAGGTAGCCCCAGACGGTCCTGGTTTACATGCCTGTTTTCCTGGAATAATTATTAACAGAGCCTCCTTTGATCACTCCTCGAAGTGTTCGTATTAAAAATGATTAGACAAAGTATCATTGTTAACAAAGCCTGAATGTTCATCTTGACCTTGCCTTTTTGTCTTAGGGTGCATGCTTGAAGCCATTCCTCCTTCTTTCTGTGCCTTTGTTCATGCAGGAAACACTTGGTACTTTCATTTCTTCCTAGGAACCTATGGAGGCCAAAGAAATCTCCAACCTCGTTCTCCCCGTAGTAGAACATAGCAGTATATCCTTAGAAGCTGCAGAGAGGCAAAAACTCCGTAATCTCTGCTCCAGCAAAGTGTGTGTGTCCTCTCTCCTCCCAAGTGAATTTGCAGGCTTTCAAAGATCCGTCTTTGTCTAAAAGGTTTGGAGAACTGAGTTGGATGACTTGGAAAGTGTTTAAAAATTCTTTGGACAGAGGCATCATAGAAATACCAGGTGGCCATTGAGAAGTGAGGGGGTGGACTCCATCCAGTGGTGGCGCCATTTATCATGTTCAATTGGATGGATTCTGGAGCAGAGAATAAAGAGCTGTACGATGTGGGATTTGATCTTGTTCTCACAGCTGGTAAACCCAGCCTGCATGGGCCTGGGCTCCAGTTATTGTAACTGCAGCTCAGGCTTGCTCCCAGCCAGCACGGAAGAGTCTAGCTGCTGGCACTGTCAATCCAACACCTTTTTATGAGTACTAAATTTGTAAAAATAATAAATGAAAATGAGGTTGTGTGCCATTTCAGCATGTGTTCTATATAATGAAATAAGATGGTGATATCAAATTACTGGCTAATTTAATTGACTGGAAAAATCAATTTCTAAAAATGCCAAATAATTTCCAAATCAGATAGATTAGAGAAGCAGCATCTATTTTTGGTTTTCATTTGGGGAGAGAGACATACAGCATTTTTTTCCTTTGAAAATCTATGAAAACTACTTTGTCCCAGGCTGGGGTATCAGCTCAGGGAAAGGATGGTGGCAGAAAAGAAAACAAAACAAAACAAAACACCATTTTACTTTCATTTCTAAGTTGCAGTTATTTTTAGTCTGGGTTCTTTATATCTATTCGTGTTAAAATTGTGGAGGATTAGCCTCATTTGTTAACTGGCCTGTGATTTATGCATTTCTGCTATAATTTGGAGCACTGAGGCATGAAAAAATATTTGCTCAACAGTGGCCCAGATCTGAAGACTGTGGTTCTATGCCTGAGGCAGATGATGAACAATTCTGGTGACACCTTTGACCCTGGGTTAATGGTTTAAGAGACTAACGCATTCCTCCCCAAAGAAGGCCCAATCTTTTTGTTCTTCATTGAGCTGTAATAAGTTTAACTCTCGAGCATCAATACTCAAATGCAGCAATGGATAAGGTGAGGGTTTTTTCCCCCTTTTTGGCTGCATCCTGTGGCATGCACAACTTCCCCAACCAGGAATCGAACCCCTGCCCTCTGCAGTGGAAGTGTGGAGTCTTAACAATTGGACTCTCAGGGAAATCCAATAAGGTGTTTTTTTTTAATTTATTTTTTATTGGAATATAATTGCTTTACAGTCCTGTGTTAGTTTCTGCCGTACAACAGTGTGAATCAGCCAGAAGTATACATGTATCTCCTCCCTCTTGAGCCTCCCTCACCCCCATCCCACCCCTCCAGATCATCACAGAGCACCGAGCTGAGCTCCCTGTGCTGTACAGCAGCTTCCACCAGCCATCTATTTCACACACGGTAGAGTATATGTGTCAGTGCTACTCTCTCAATTCACCTCTCCCTCCCCTATTGTCTCTCTTTGACCAAATGGAATGAGATATTCAGAGCAGTGGCCAAAGGTGGTTTGACTACCTGCCTCAGCCCTCAGGAGCCTTCTGGAACACAGGAGCATGTAGATTCTGAGGACCTGTGTGTTGCAAATACATCTGTATGCAGAGGCTCTGCCTGAGTTTTCCAGCCTTTTATAGTAATTAAAAAACGAGATCAAGTTTACTACTGTTGTTGTTTTTCAGCCCCCAAGTCTTGTCTGATGCTTTGTGACCCCATGGACTGCAGCACGCCAGGCCTCTCTGTCCCTACCATCTCCCGGAGTTTGCCCAAGTTCATATCCATTGAATCATTTCTATTATTCTCTTTATTATAAGTGTGCAAATCTGTTATGCGGTGGGCATTGATGGTGGCAGCCATCTTGTTTCAGCAAGCTATGGAATTTGAGAGGCCATTGTCTGAGCTTAATGGAAAAGGGGTCTTTGCAAAAGTAAAGGAACCTGACTTTCCATGATTCATTGGTGATAAAAGGGGAAAACAGCCAGCTGAGCGGGACAGCATGTTTCAGCTGCTCTGATTAAGGAGGCTGTCCTTTATCAAAGTTGTTCATCAGACGATGTACATTAATCCATTTCTAGACTGAGAAGTTAGGCCCTGTTGTCTTCCTCAAGTAACAGCTCAGATCTGTTTTACCTTCTGCATATTGCTTCACTTTTTATTTCAGAAGGTGATGAGGTTAATAGTTCTAGAAATAATGATTTTAGCCCTTCACTGATTTTAAAACATGTCACCAAAAATGTCATCCTGTGTGGTACTGATGAATACCCTGAGGCCACCTCTAGGCAAAACTGTGAAGTAGGCTGAGTTTATTCTAGACTTTCCTGGCTGCTTCTGCTTTCAGGACCATTTCCCTTTTTTCCTTTTCCCCTACTCCCAAGCTCCCCTTCCTCAACTTCCCATAATATCCTTCCAATGTCCTGGATTTTTTTTCTCTTTCCTGCTAATGAAGAAATGATCCAGAAACCTCACTCAGGCTAAGGTACTAGTGACTTCTCTTATCACTCTTGTTAAGGTGCTTGTGTCTTGTAAGGACATGAAGAGGGTCCCCTTAAACCCCAAGGAAGGGATCTCTGATGGCCAATTTCAGGTGTTAGGAGGAATATTTTATCAGGGGCTTCCTTGGTGGCTCAGTGGTAAAGAATCTGCCTGCAAATGCAGGAGACTCGGGTTCAATCCCAGGTTCAGGAAGATCCCCTGGAGAAGGAAACGGCAACCCACTCCAGTATTCTTGCCTAGGAAATCCCATAGAAAAGAGAAGCCTGGTGGGCTACAGTCCATGGGGTTGCGGAGAGTCGGACTCAACTTAGTGACTAAACAGCAGCAACAACAAAGCTTTTACAATATTTTAATGTAGCCCACTCAGTGGTTCCAAATTATGTGAGGACCCTTGTTAAACAGAAAAAATATAAATGCATCATCAGATTCCCAACATGCTTATAAGCATAGTTTTAATAACCATTAGTTGAGAAATAGAGGAGGTAGCATAGTATAGTAATAGTAGTAATTATAAGGCATGCTGGAACCAGCTTATCTGGCTTGAATTGCATCTCCACTTTTTAGCTGTGTGACCATGGGGAAGTTACTTGACCTCTCTGTACTTCCATTTTCTCATCTGTGAAAGAGGAACAATAATGCTAATGAATCTCACTGGGTGGTTGTATCCCTTGGAGTAGGAAACCAAGTCCAGAATTCCTGCCTGGAAAATTCCGTGCACAGAGGAGCCTCGTAGGCTACAGTCCAGGGAGTCGAAAAGTCGGATGCAACTGTGCAACTGAGCACGCATGAGGATTCAGTTAACGTTCAGAGAGTATTGGAAGGTATTGGGCATGTCGTAAGCCCTCAATAAATGGTAACAATGATGACGATAATGAGGGTGACTGAAAACACTTGAAAATAGAAACATATATCTGTACAAGACCTATTTTTTATTTAGTTGTGATGTCTGACACCCATTTGGATTCCGAGAACACTTGCAGTAACCCCCAGATGCCCAGAAGTTTGTACCCATAGTCGGAGTCTGTATTAAAGGCACACCCTGGCTTGCCTCCTCTGCAGAGATAAGAAGAGGCCGAGGCAGTGAATACAGATGCAAGTTTAGACTTTGAAACTCCCCTAGTTCCCAGACTCAGGAGTTCAATGAGATGTGCTCATCTTTGACTTAAGGCTCTCTTTATTTCCCTTGTGTTCAGGGCTCCAGGTGGGAACTACTATTTCCTCTGCTTTATGAGTCATGGTTCTGTTCTGTGATTTTGGGAAGGTCCTCCGGCCCCTATTGAGGGTTACCTCGGTACAATTATCTCGAATGAAGGCACGCTGCATAGAGCATTTCCTTTTTAATGTAGTTATAAATGTCGCGTCAGTCTGAGATTTAGAAGTGTGATCAGGAGCTTCGTCTCCTAGTCAAACAGGGTATAATTAGAGTGGGACTCTGGGCCCATCCCTCACAAGACACTGCAACTGGGGAAGGGAAAGCAGTGAGCTGGTTTGCTTCCTCTGGAAGAAAGCAGATGGGTATCTGGAACAGGAGTGACTTTCATCCATCTTCTTCTAGGCTGATCGTGTAGATCATCTACATGATTGCTTGCTCACAGTCTTAGAATTGGTTTGTTTCCCCAGAGTAGCATGCCTGCTCTCTAGAGAAATGACATGTTGCGAGTTTTCTTTTGTCCACAGAACCCCTGAGCTGGGGCAAACGTGTATAGCAGGGGAGACGCTGCACATTGTCGTTTTGGTCTTTTCAAGACAGGGGCAGGGAGAAGTCAAATCTCTGAGAAAACCAGTTCCCTTAGGATTAACCTCCAATCAGATTCTACCTCCAAAGTAGAGGAGGCTTGAGGAATGACTCTATGAAAGAAAGAAATAAGGAAAGGAAGGAAGGAAAGAAAGAAGCAAGCAAGGAAGAAAGAGGGAGGGAAGAAGGATGGAAGGAAAAAAAAGAATGCTTGACCAACTAAGCTTTTTGGAAGAACTTTCTGGCATGATTCATGCCCTTAAGAAACATTTATTACGCATCTTTCATGAAACAGACTTTCTGCTCTGTGGGTTGAGTTGAGTGTCATAGTTCCTGTTCTCCAGAGGGACTCAGTGCAGCTAGGGAAACAGATGAGGAAGCCAAGAATGACAGAAGAGCATGTAAGTGTTTGGGTCTGTGCCAAATTGATAGGAAGGGTACCTACTACCTCTGCCTTGGAAAAGAATAGAATCATGGATAATTTCCCAAGTGGGTGACGCTCAGATTGGGTGAGGAAAGATGAAGGGTTACTAGGGCAGGGAAGGAGGGAAAAGCATCCAGGGAGAAGGGACAGCCGCATGTGCAGAACAGGCTGGGGGGTGTGTACACTGCACAACTTCCAGTAGGGCTCATGGTAAAGCTGGGCAGGAAGGGAAGGGTCAGTTATCAAAGGACTCTTAGGCCAAGGGTGGACTCTGATCTAAATGCAGGGGGCGGGTGTGGGGCACAGCTGGAAAAGAATTAAAAAATTTTGAAGGGGGGAGGTGAGAGGTATGACCTGATTGAATTTGCCTTTGACTGGAGGTGGAGTGTGGAGCCAGGATTGTGTATGGGGGGAAGAGAGTCCTGAAAACAAGACAACCAACTAGGGTACTACTGGCTAATTCAGTTAGGAAGTGACGGAGGCTTGAATGAAGGCATAGCCATGGGTACGGAGAGTGGGGGACACGCTTGAAAGCTATTGCTGGAAGCAGAAGCAGCAGGATTTGATCAGATGTGAAAGTGAGTCAGACAGGAAGTCTGGGCTGCTTTGGGTTTGTCCCTTTTGTTGACAGGCTGGGTAAAGAGGAAACTGTCATCCTGAGGATTGTCTGGGAGTAGGTGCTGATTTAGGTGGTGGAGATGGAGTGGCTGGAGGCCACAGAAGGGTGAAAATGATGCTATCTCTGTAGAATCCAGAAGAAGAAATCTTTCCCATTAGTGGCAGTGGCCCCTCACCACTAGCTCAGATGACTGGAGAACTGGGAGGTCTTTGGTACTTTTCCATTTTCTTTTCACTCACTTCTCTCTCAGCAGGCATATTTATATATGACATAAGATACTGTGTTAGGCCTTGGAGATACAGTCATGAATAAGGCACCAGTCCTTTTCCCAAGGTGTTTACACATTGGTCTCTTTTGTATCCATTCTCCTTGGCCTGCCCTCCAGTTGATGCTTGAATGCACTGTGTCCCACTCCCAGTGGGAATTTGTTCTCAGTTAGCTATTGTGCATGCATGCTAAGTCATTTTGGTTGTGTCTGACTCTTTTGCCATCCCATGGACTGCAGCCCACCAGGCTCTTCTGTCCATGGGATTCTCCAGGTAAGAATACTGGAGTGGCTTGCCATGCCCTCCTCCAGAGGATCTTCCTGACCCAGGGATCGAACTCATGTCTCTTATATCTCCTGCGTTGGCAGGCAGGTTCTTTACCACTATCAAAACCATTCCAAATACACTGCTGAAAAAGGCTTAGGAGGAGATTTGGCTGTTCTAAAGGGTGCACTTTGATAGGAGATTCTGGAAATGGAAGAACTCCTTATCAGAAATGGTTCACTCTCTTGGTAGCATTTAGACAGTGGGAGAGATGCTTTTGGTCTGGGAGGACTTCCTGGTGCTTTGGCAGGCAAACCACAAAGATGGTGGCTTCTCTGGTGTCACCTTGGACCGACCTTCCAGTTCTATCCCCTTGCTCATTCTGAGACCACACAACAATATTCTTTACTAATAGTAAAAAGCTCTCCTGCCTTTGGTATAAAAGAAAGACCATTTTAGAAGGTTTAGGAGTCCTGAATTCTTATATAACACCAGGATTATAAATTCCCTTTCCCCCAATCAATTTAGTTACCCTCCATCACCATTAAAAATTTAACAGAGCTGGAATCAGAACCACCTTCCTTCCAACTCTCTGTATTTTTCCCCCATAATCTGAGTTGTAGACCCATTATTCAGGGGCTGTCAAAGGATTGCATTATCAGAAACAAACTCCACAAGCTTTCATTATACCCCAGAAGCCAAACATAGCTTAAGTTGGAAAAGACATAATGCAGGAGAAGAAAAAAAATTATTGATTCTCTGTAAATGATACCACTCTCCCTATATCTTGATTTTTGGGACAACAGACCCTGAATTGTGTGAACCTGGGCAGATTCTTTCTGCTCCTCTAACCAAGGGATGCAAGAAGATTCATTCAGAGCAGAAGCTTGAATAAAATGAGAATAAAATGCAGAAAAGTCACGTGTGCCAGGGTTCCCTTGGCATACCTGCCCCTGAAGTTAGCAACACACAGGATTATAGAGGGGAAGTCTCTGTCCTTGTGTGTGTGCTCATTCGTGTCCGACTCTTTGTGACCCCAGGCTCCTCTGTCCATGAGATTTCCCAGGCAAGACAAGAGGCCTAAAGAGAAATGGGGTTGTAGGTGTTCTTAGGAGTTCAGAGATGAGAAACATGACTTCATCCGGGTTACAGAGTTATCTATAAATGCTAAGTTGTAAGCTTCTTGCTAGCTCTTTCAATCTGCGTCTTCCTCACATTAGCTTGTGGCTGCTTGAAGAGCTGGAACCCTGCTTATGTTTTCCTCTTATCCCCATAGGGCATTTGATATGAGCTGAGCAAATAAAAAGTGAAATTTTAAGGAGATGAATTTTTTTATGCAGAGGTCTTCTTTTTTTTTGAAGCCCTGTGTGCATCTTCTTTTGAAAAAATTAATTTATTTTTAATTGGAGGATAATTATTTTACCATTTTGTGTTGGTTTCTTCTGTATATCACATGAATCAGCCATAAGTATACATATGTCCCTGCCCTCTAGAACCTCTCTCCCACCTCTCTCCCCATCCCACCCCTCTAGGTTGTCACAGAGCACCTGGTTTGAGCTCATTGCATCAGACAGCAAATTCCCACTGGCTATCTGTTTTGCACATGGTAATGCATATGTTTCAGTGCTACTGTCTCCATTCATCCCACCCTCCCCTTCCCCACTGTGTCCATAAGTCTGTTCTTTATGTCTGCGTTTCCATTGCTGTCCTAATAATAGGTTCATCAGTACCATCTTTCTAGATTCCATATCTGTGCCTTAATATATGATATTTCTCTTTCTGATTTCACTCTGTATAATAGGCTCTAGGTTCATCCACCTCATTAGAATTGACTCAAATGCATTCCTTTTTATGGCTGAGTAGTATTCCATTGTATATATGTACCACAACTTCCTTATCTATTCATCTGTTTATGATGAGATGTCCTCTTTTTAAGCTCATGTGTTTAGGCAGGC
Organism: Bos indicus x Bos taurus; assembly: GCF_003369695.1. Taxonomy (NCBI): domain Eukaryota; kingdom Metazoa; phylum Chordata; class Mammalia; order Artiodactyla; family Bovidae; genus Bos; species Bos indicus x Bos taurus. The sequence goes on along the minus strand of NC_040083.1, from coordinate 73,208,642 downwards.
ACTTTCCAAGGGCAAACATGAGTGTGTTTGGGATGTGGCTGGGGGGTCACGAGTCTGGACCACACCAGGGCCCCATTCTCCTCTAGGGTGTCTTTCTCTGGCTGAAAGCTGATAAGTGCATTGGTGATCCTTCAGGATATCAAAGACAGTTGGGGTAATTCTCTGGCCTCTTACTCTACTCTAGGAATGGGAGAGGAGGAGAAGAATGTTCCAGATCAAAAGAGGCCTTTTTCACAGTGTTTTGGTATTTTGGTTGGGAATTATACTGGGAAGACTGGGAATTATACTGGGAAGAATTTTTCATGGGGTTGCAAACAGTCAAACACAACTGAGCGACTTTCACTTTCTACCAGGTGGCTTCTGGAGTCTAGTTTAACAATTTTATTCCATGGAAGAAACAAATATTTGCTTATTAGTCCAATTCAGCCCCTATATAGTGGAGACTAGGAGATCAGGCTTGAAGAGTAAGCCCTATGAAGTTCCTCATGAGGGTCAACTCTAGGACTTCCCTCGTGGTCCAGTGGTGAAGACTGCACTTCCACTGCAGGGAGTGCGGGTTTGATCCTTGGTTTTGGGGAAGTTCCACCCCAAAAAGAAAGATCAACTCTAATTTTCAGACAAGTTTCATGGAGAAAAATCCTGTGCTCAAGGAACTTACTCCCTCACTGATGTCAAATGTGTACAAATACCACATACACATTTACAAAATCTCCTCCAACCCATTTATGCCAAGTCCACAAAGCAACCTTGACCAGTAGAAGAGCGTATCCAGTAGTCATTGGGCTTCCCTGGTGGCTCAGACAGTAAAGAAACTGCCTGCAATGCAGGAGACCCACGTTCGATCTCTAGGTTGGGAAGATCTCCTGGAGAAGGGAATGGCTACCTACTCTAGGATTCTTGCCTGGAGAGTTCCATGAACAGAGGAGCCTGGTGGGCTACAGTCCATGGGATCACAGAGTCAGACTTGACTGAGCGACTAACACACACACACACACATCCAGTAGTTTATTAAATTCTGTGGCTCCAAGGGGAGCAGGCCGTAGGCTGGTTGGGGGGCAGGGATAGGGGGCCGATTCAGCTTTCACAGTTGCTCTGGGCCTCTAAGCCCCAAGCTCCTCACTTAATTAGCAAGGAAAGGAGATATGTGTAGAATCTCCAATTTAGGCTTAGGTCAAGTTAGAAAAGGCTTTTGGTTTCTAGCTCCAGAGCGATTTTACCATATATGTATGTCTGCAGGCGCCTGGGGAGGGGGCTCGGGCTTCCACTCTGCTCTGGGTGACCCTAGACAGCTCTTAATCTCTGTGGAGTCTCTCTAAAAGGGGGCTAAGCCCCACAGGGATGCTGTGTCAGTTTCCTAATGACTGTAAAAGGCTTCAGAAACCCCCAAGAACTGGAGGAATGCTGCTCCCAGCAAAGCAAAACAGTGTATTTCCAGGACGCTGCAGCCTAAAAGATTTTCTCTTTGCCGGGTGGAGGAACTTGCAGTTTTTCACACTCCTGGACCAGACTTAGGTACACGGGTTTTCAGACCGTTTAAGGATCCAGGAACTTCTGGTTGACAAAGTGCTCAGCTCTGGAAGGAGGAGAAGAATTTAGAACAGGGTTTTGGGGAGCATTGAGAATACAAGAAAGAAAGCAAAGCGGGGTGTGGGGGGGTAGATTTTAAATCCACCTACCAATGGGAAGGAAATCTTAAAAAGAGGGGATACATGTATATGCATAGCTGATTCATTTTGCTGTATGGCAGAAAGCAACATGACATTGTAAATCAGCTATTACTCCAATGAAAATTAATTAAAAAAATAACCCTACCATGTCAGAGCTGCTGCCCAAATCCAAAGACTGCTGTAATTAATGAACATATTGGTAAATGTATTAATCCAACAGACATTTATGGAGTTTAATATACTATACATCTTACATATTATTCATTACATGTGACATACGTCATATATAATATATATTTATATAGATAATATATCTACATTTTTTTCTCACCTCAAGTACCAGGACATGGTAAATCCCTCAGACGAATCCTTCACCATTTCCCATGATTGAAGTGAGTGCACACCGACAGACCCACACGTAGTGTCAGATTGCATCATGTACCTACACCTGAGTGATGGCCCAGAGTGATCGAAAAGCAGTGAATCCACAAACAAACACTCTGCCAGGACCTAGTGGTCAGCCCCCAGGTCCATGCAGAAGGCTTTTTAGTTATCTGTTTTCCAAAATGAAGATTTTTTTTTTTTTACCAGTTTTCAATCATAATTGTCAATTATGAACCTCTCCAAAAGAGTACCCTACAAATGAACCAAACATAAATTACACATCTTAAAAAGGTTAAAGAAATCAAATGCTTCACAACATAGTGGGATTTATGTTCAATCAGTTATTTCCAGTTGAGCTGGAAATACTCCCTTTTTTGGGGGGGCCTCATTTATTCCACAGATTGAGGACTGACATGGACCAATATCATACCAAGGGCAACTGAATTGTATATTCTTCCAAAAAAAAAAGTTGCCTGATTTTAGCTTACGATCTAACCATTCTTCCATCCTCTAAAACACACACCAACGTCAACTGGGGAAAGGTTATATTAGAACACAGGTGGCTGAAGGTGGACTTGACATATTTTCAAACTGGCAGCTATGCTTGAGACTCATTCTTTGTCCCCTGATGGGGTTCATTGTTCTTCCTGAGTTTCCATCCTGGGCTCACCTCTGTCCTGGGTCTCATCACTGCATCTCATAGTTTTATCTCTAGCATCCATCTCCTGTACCGGATCATGAGTTCCCTGAGGGCTGCTGCTGCTGCTAAGTCACTTCAGTTGTGTCCAACTCTGTGTGACCCCATAGACGGCAGCCCACCAGGCTCCCCCGTCCCTGGGATTCTCTGAGGGCAGGAACATACTTTTCTCTTTCCAGCCTCTAGCACAGTGCTTAGCAAGTAATCAACACTTGATAAATATTTGTTGAATGAACTTGTGATCCATAATTTAGCCATATGTGTGGGTTCAGTTGCTCAGTTGTGCCTGACTCTTTGTGGCCCCATGGACTGTAGCCCACTAGGCTTCTCTGTCCATAAGATTTCCCAGGCAAGAATACTGGAGTGGGTTGCTATTCCCTTCTGCAGGGGATCTTCCCAACCCAGAGATCAAACCTATGTCTCTTGCATCTCCTGTATTGACAGGCAGGTTCTTTACCACTAGCACTACCCAGGAAGTCATAATTTAGCCATGATGTGGCCTAAAGTGGACTAAAACCCCAGGCCAGCTTGTGAATGGACACGGTTTGCTTTGAAGATCTCTATGACATTTTATATATTTTTGAGTTTTAAAAAAATACAAATTTTAATTAATTATTATTATTATTTTTTTGGCCATACTACCTGGCACTCAGGATCTTAGTTCCCTGACCAGGGATTGAACCCATGCCCTCTGTAGTGGAAGCATAGGGTTTTAACCACTGGACCACCAAGGAAGTCCCCTTGTGAGATTTTAACATGTTTATTGCAATGTTGCAAAAATTAGTTTGGTGATGGTGGGAATTTCTGTAAAGAAGGAAAGGAAGAGGTCAGGGTCAGTGGGTGATGTGGACATGAATCTGGCCTTCTGATAGCAGCTCATAGTCCAGAGCTGTAATTGCATCTTTCTGGTCAACTTGGGTGTCTTTAATGCTTCTCTGTGGCATGAAGCATGGACTAGGGCATTAGATGGTGGAGAAGTCATAGCTTTTTTTGTCCCTTCCTTTCCCGGGATCCTTTGTTTCTTCTGTAGTGCTATTGTCCCATGCCCCCACCCAAAAATGTCGGATGGGAAAGATGAACGTAAAGGATGGGGAGCAACAATGACCTGAGAGACACGTGTTGTTGTCCAGCTCAACAGCAGTGGAAGCATGGGGGTGGGAGGCCCAGGGACCAGAGAGGAGTGGCCTCTACCCCTCCCACTCCTCTACCCCACTCTTCACACCCTTGAGGTTTGATGTCTCACTGTATCAACTAACCAATGAAATAATGCTTGGAAAGAATATTTTCAAACCAGAGTGCTGTATAAGGTATCATTATAATTGTTATTAAATCTTTCCAGAGTAAAATATTTCCTTTAGGATGAAGTTGTTTGGCACATGGGAAAAATAATCCCCACTGTCAGCCTTACAAATAGCTGGCAAACAGTTACCAGTCTGCCACGTGTGAGAGAAAGGGGAGGCGAGGGTGATTGGGGGTCTCTCTCTACATGTACATGTTCCACATGCCTTTCCTCAAGAGGCACATGGAAAACGCAGTGAATGAAGTCATTCTTGTGCTCACCTGGTTTAAATCATCACTTGCGTGGTCGAGGGGTGGGTGCCTATTTTAAGGTCTTAGAGGAACCCAGCAGAAATCCAGGTTTTCGTTTCAGGGGGCTCACTATAACGATGACTTCTGCAAGCCTCAGTTTCCTTTTTCTGGAAAATGAAAGAATGGAGGGGAATGATCTTAGAGGTTCGTCCCCATCTCTGGTAATTGATGAGTGTCTGCAACTGGTAATACCCACTCATATCTCTGGGATGCTGAAGGAATAAGCAGACTCAGAGAGAAGTGCTTGGAGATCTTGGAAAGAAAAGTGCCCAGGAGACAAGGGAGCAGCTTAGGGATGGTCCCTGTCTGAGTCCCAGCCCTGACTCTCCCACTCACTAACTTCCCAGACTTAGGCAAGTCACAGAACCTCCCTGGCCTTGGCTTCTATGTCAGTGAGATGTATGGCTGGTAGATCCCACCTCAGAAGGCTGCTGTGAGGCTCAATGTGTTGCTGTTGTTGTTTAGTCACTAAGTCGTGTCCGACTTTTTTGTGATCCCCTGGACTGTAGCCTTCCAGGATCTTCTGTCCATGGGATTTCCCAGGCAGAATATTGGAGTGGGTTGCCAGTTTCTTCTCTAGGGGATCTTCCCAATCCAGGGATCGAACTCATGTCTCCTGCATTGCAGGCAGATTCTTTACCACTGAAATGAGGCTCAGTAGAGGTATATAGAAAACTATTTGATAAAATACTGTTTAGATATAAGTCACTGTTAACCATGGCTCTGCCACCAGTTTCAGAGGAATGTAGGGGCTATTCAGAGCTTTTTCCTTCCAAGGTTTTCCCCAGTTCTAATATTCTATTCTTCTGTGATGATATTTCCAACTATTTTGTAAACACACTCTTGACTCACATTGTATCTTAGAAACATCAAATATGCATATATTTTCAATTTAAAGGGGCTTAGATGTCATCTAGTCCAACCAGATAGGTCACACAACAATTCTCGTTATAGCATCCTTGGACAATGGATTAGTTATTGTGACAGGGAAATTTTGCCCAATTAGGGAACTAATTTTGATTCTGAGCAATGTTATACTTTAGCAGGGTTTCCCCAGTGGCTCAGCAGTAAATAATCCACCTGCAATGCAAAAGACACAGGAGGCCCGACTTCGATCCCTGGGTTGGGAGGATCCCCTGGAGGAGGAAATGGCAACTCACTCCACTATTCTTGCCTGGAGAATCCATGGACAGGGGAGCCTAGCATGCTGTGGTTCATGGGGTCATAAAGAGTTGGACACAACCGTAGCTACTTAGCACTCACGCAGCACCTACATAAATTGTAAAAGGTTTTTCTGATTGACCAAGACAAACTCACTAACATACAGGCATGCACACACACACACACACACACACACACACACACACATATACAGGGAACCAACCTATAACCAAGGTGGTGCATCAGGAAACTGGGGAGTGCTGTCTTATATTAATATTTTTATATTAAACTTGAAAGAAATTAGGGAAATAGATAATATACAGACACAGAAGAAAGATCTCTGAGTTTTAAAGTACCACTCTCAATTGAGTGGATACAGTGATATAAAATAAAGGGACTTGGGGAGATATTTGTCTTATGAGTGAGGTCACCACAACAGAAGAACGTGAAGTAGTTATGTTTTATGTGGAACAGTAGAAAGAAGACTGAGAATAAAGGTGGGGTTCCGATCCATTACCTAAGCTGCTGTGGAGTGGTTACCTAGGTCTCTGAGGAGCTCAGTGGTGAGATGAGGAAGAAAGCAGTTGTGACTTCTTGTTTTAGATTTTTTTTTTATATGGACCATCTTTAAAGTCTTTATTGAATATGTTGCAATATTGTTTCTGTTTTATGTTTTCCTATTTTGGCCATGAGGCAAGTGGGATCTTACCTCCCTGACCCGAGCTCGAATTCACATCCCCTGCATTGGAAGGCGAAGTCTTAACCACTGGGCAACCGGGGAAGTCCCACAGTTGGGACTTCTTGATAGGAACAGTCAGCTTTTCTTTTAGTTTCATGGTACCCTGAAGAGAGCCATGAAGATCTCTGGGGACTCATTGCCTCCTTGTGATACCAACCATAATTTATAAATAAAGAAACTGAGGCCAGGAAATGGTAGGGACTTGTGTAACACCACGCAGAAAACTAGGCGGAGCCAACACCAGAGGTCTGGCCCTGAGTCTGAGCCCAGGGTTTTCCCCAGTGCATCACTGAGCAGAGTACATGACTTAATTCTCACTGTCCAGAAGATGGACACCCTGAAAATAATCACCCCTCCATCCTCCGGAAAGCATGAAGAGTTATGCCTTTCATTCAGCCACAAAGACAATCTTATTGTTAGTACCCTTACCACAGCTCTAAGTCACAATTGCTTTGGATGAATTTCTCAAATTTAGAGTTAGGATCTTACAAGCGTACTATATTTATCTTTCTGTGTTAGGGAAATGAAGGGAAAATGTTAATAGCTGTACAACTGGAGGAGAAAAGGAAAGAAAGGAAGAAAGAAACAGAAAGAAAAAAGAAGAAAGGAAAGGAGAGAGAAAGAAAGAAAAGGGAAGGAAGAAATAAAAAGGAGGAAGGAAGGAAAAAAGAAAGAAAGGAAGAAAGAAGGAAAAGAGGGAAGAAAAGGAAGGAAGGGAAAGAACAAACTAAGCTTTTTTTTTTTTTTTCCCAAAGTAAGGGAGGAAACATAACATTAACACAAAGGAACACTCTTACTAAGAGTAGGTGGAGAAAGGCATCTGAAAAATAATACCTCAAGATGCATTGAAACATTTTAGGGAATTAGGGAATTCTGATCTCCTGAAAAAAAAAGAAAATTAATATTAAAGACAAGCTGTGAGTTTCCATCTGGCCTTGCCGCTTTCGACTAACGCTTCCATGACGGAATTCATCTGTCCATCAACTGTCAAAAATTCTCCTGTCAGTAAATCCCACGATACCGCAGCAAGCCCACCCCCCTCAAAATATTCCATGCCACAAACTATTCTGAATTCTGAATTCTTTTTTTCAGATCTCTGTTCTATAAGACATAAAAGTTGTTGCTTCCTGGCTGCCCTCTTTTTTTCTCTGCTTTTCCCCCAAATCTCTCTCACCCTCAACCTCTAGAATGGAGGGGGGTGGTTGGAGAATGAAGGAACTTGTGTGGAAAATTTGGGGAGCCCTCCATCATTTGCAGAGTCTGTTCCCACCCAGATCCTTCTGAGCTTTTGCACTAGAGTCTGACAACAGACAGCCCACATCTGTTTTAAAACACTGAGTGGTTGTGAAGTGTGAACTCCCCACTGTTTAATGTAACTACATGACTATTTAATGTACACTGTGGTAGAGCCGCTCAGAATGCCAAACTGTTGTGACATGCCTGAAGGACATATATAAACACAATATACTGCGGGTTATTGTGACAAAGAACATCTATGCCACAAACAGGGGGATCTGTTTGTTCACCAGGACCATCGGCATGAGAAAGGAAAAACATCCCCCAGACCCTTGCCTCCCACTCCTCCACATCAACTGTGAAATTGATACAGGCCTAGTGAATTGATAAATTCAATGGGCATAATGTGCCCGATTTTAATAATTTCAGAATCTCAAAACCACGTATCTTTTAAATGAATCTGAATCTCTAATACAGAAGGAATGGAGAGAAAGGACCGAAAGGAACCGCTGAAGATTTTGGCCTCTTCCTAGAGACTTTGTGAACTTTTATGGGTGTTTGGGGACATTGTGTAACATTTTTGTGTTACTTTTGGTGGATTTGGGGGCTGTCATTTTCTGCAGATTGTCATAGATGGAAAAACCATCTACAGCTGCTGCTCGCGTTAATGAACTAAATAAGAGGGAAGACATGATGGCTTTGCAAATATATTTCATTTTTAATATGTTTCTCTCAAAGGTGAGTTCTTGTACCTTCTGACATCTCATTAATCAATTGATCAGAATCAGTTATTTTACATCGCATTGCTATAATTCTAATTAACCTTTGCTAGTTAAATACTCACCAAAAATCAACTCCAATTGTAACCTCCTTTCCTTTAATCTGAGCGTTTCAATAAAAGCTTTTCTTTTTTTCTCAGTCTTTAATTAGGAATTAAGTGGAAAAGAGTTAGACTGTGTGGTATCTACTGCTCTTTAGGGGATTTTTAAAAACCTAGAATAAAATCTTTAGGTATGAAAAACATATGAAGGTTCTGCTGTGAGCAGACTTACAGAGCGTGGACTCGGCTATTCTTGGGTGTCCTTTTAGGAAGGTATTATTCTCTTTTTAATTCAAAGTTGCTGTTTCTCAGAAAATAGCTATTTCCATGGAAAACAAAACAAACCATCCTGAAACAACCACCAAAAAAAAAAAAAATCTCTTTGTAAATGATATTAAGAAAGAGAAAGGGAGATTTGTTTTGAAAATAAATTTCAAACTGCTATGATTGTTGGTATTTAAGTTATGCTATTTTAATACAGACCCAGATTCAGCTTCATCTATTATTTCTAGATTGAAAACATGGAGGCCAAGGTTCCACAATTAGGAAAACTTACTCCAGCCTCTGACTGGTCATTTTGGGGGTTCCCATGATTTGTATATTACTGCATCCCCTGGTTCGCATTTTTTTTTTTTCCTGATAACTTAGCAGTCACCCAGGGAATAAATTTGAGAAGGCCTTTAAAACAAAATTGTGAACATTTTCCTGTTTGCCTTAGTACAGGCTGCACATGGACCATCCCAGGCACGAGGACTTTTCTTATAATGAGGATTTTAAAGGGACGGTGTAGGGAAAGGGCCGAGGACGGAGAAATTCAGCAACACGGCAGGAACAACCACTTCTGCAGAGCAGGCAAATGGGGAGTTTGGGCATAAGGTCTTCTGACGCCAATCGCCCCTTAGAAATACGGTGAATTAGTTGTGTTTTGCTTCGACACGCTCCTCTCTCGTATTCTCCTCCACTCATCTGCCGCCTTTCATCACTGTGAACATCCCCATTACCAAGTAACACCTCACATTAGCTCTTAATGCGCGTAAGTTTCTGGTTCCACGGCTGCAGATGCCGTGTCACGTTACCAGCCTTCCACCGCCGGCGGACTCTAACGGGCTTTTATTTTAATTTCCTTTCTCCCGCTGCTTGCAACTTCGGAGACTCACACCGCTCTCGCCCCGCAAACGGGGTTAGTGCCTCTTTAAGGATATTTCCATCGCATTTCCTACTGTCAGTTAAGTCTCATCAATCATGTTTTTAATTAAAAAGAAGGACATCTCCATCCCACTTTCGACTCAAAAGTGCATAATGAAATCCTAGATTGGGGCAGCATTGGAGAGTTTTCTGCGCATCGACGCTCAATGCTTTCGGTTGGGAGATGCGGGCTGAGGAGGTCAGGAACACCGGTGCATATGCAAGTGGCAAGCAAATAACACTTCTGATAGGGTCGGGTGACATGTGTCAACCCTTGTCATCGAGAAACAAGAAAGGCAATGTGCCCGGACAAAGGGTAGGGTGGAATCTCTACACACTGGCAGAACCTGACCCACGCGTGAGGCTTTGTGTACCAGCTGTCTCTCTCATTGTTCTGTGCCTTCCTCCCCAGTACCCCTGACAACAGCCACTGCCGCTGGCATTCCACCCTGACATCTGTTCAGCTTTATTGATGCGGCCCTGGAGGAATTCCCAGTGTAAACAGGGAATTCTCTAAGGGAACCCCATGTTGTAAAGGGATGAGCTGCATAATGCAAAGATTTAACCACTATTTAAAGGTGTGACACTTGATTGAAAGTGACTTGATTTTTACCCCCTTTCCAATCCTACCTCCCTCTCTACCCTTAACTGTATTTGGCACATGCTGGCTGCAGCAGGGCCGCCCCCCCCCCCACCCCCACCCCACGCCTCTCCCTCCCCATTGCTTTGTTTTCCTGATGCAGAACTGTTAGAAAGGATGAAGGATGGGGGCCTGGGTACCATCGTCCAAAAATGCCACTTAAAAAAAATTCTGGGTTACAGTCAATTGAGCCTAGTCGTCGCGTTGGGAGCCTGCCTGCTGCCCACCCACACTCCTGGCGAGAAACAGCTTGAGAGGCACTTGGTCCTGTGACTGAAACTAACGGGGTGGGCTTTGTGCTCCTTGCTAGAAGCAACTGTGGCCATTTACGGTCCCCTGGCGGAACCTCATCAGCCCAGGCCTGGCAGGGCTGGAACTGAGGGGATTTGCCTTTGGAATTTTATGTTTTTGGCAATGGTGCTGTAGGATGTTAATACACAGCTTTTAAAAAGCAGACCTGTGAAGAAACGCCATGCGTCCATCTTCGCCCCAGTGAACGTACACGCTATCTAAGGCCAGCTCTGCAACGCTGCAGCCTGGCTCGACTTCCTGGCTGATGTTCAACTACAGAGGGTGACTTGAGAGCTCAAGGACTAACATTTTGAGGCTGAGGTTAAATATGCAGAGATCTGTCAGTTGGGCCCAGGCACATGATTGCATCTCGTTAGAAGTGAACTTTACTCATGAAAATATATGGACAGGGTGTATTCTGTGAGGTCGTGGGTTGGATCTACATTTGTCTGGGTGCAACCCTCACCCCACACCCTTTCAGTCGACTAGGGGATTGACAAACTCTGAAAATGGCAATGACCCCCTCTTGCACAGATTCAGAATCAACGAGGGTCTGTGTTATCATAATAAGGTCAAAAGAAAATGACAAAATTACCAGAGTATATGAGGTCCAAAGTTAGAAAAGGAAATCCTTTTCTATAAGACCCTAAAGTGGTTGCTGACCTGTATTTTCAGAGAACAGATGTCAAAAGGAGGGTTCGTGTGTGTGTGTGTGTGTGTGTGTGTGTGTGTGTGTGTGTTAACCATAATCCATGGGCTGGTTCTTTACCCAGAGTTTTGGAATTTGCTTTAAGCTGATTCTTTTCCTTCCCCGAACAGAAGGTGGACTTTAAGTCAAGGAACCAACTTGCTTTTGGGGAAGTGGTTGTGCCCACTGCTATAGACTGAGTTTTCATTTGCAACAACAATAGGAACCCTCTAGAGACTTTTTAATTCTAAAAATAATTTGTGTATTCTCTGCTGACTGAAACAGTACAGGCTCACTTGAGAAAATTTAGAAAATGTGGACCAGCAAAAGAAAATAAAAAGAAAATACCCATTTATTAGACCACCACTCAGGAAGAACCATTGATCTCCTTGGATACCCTTCTTCCAGTCTTGTCTCTGTCAGTATAGTTGAAAAGAGTGAATAGCCTATGTTTATTCTTTGGTAGTCTGTTTTTTCCACTTACTAGACTATCTTCCTATATCATTTAAATATTCTACAGTAAATTTTACATAATTATGTGGTATTCTTTGGCCTATCACAGTCAGTTATTCATTTCTGGACAAATGTGGTTTCTGCTCTTATATGTATTATAAACAGTGCTGCAAGGAATACTTTTGTAGGTAAAGCTAGGTACCTTTTAGGCATTTTCATGACTTTCTTTTGGCCAAACCCTTAAAATAGAATTGCTGGGTCAAAGGCTATATGCGTTAAAAAATTTTTTTTGATCCATTTTACTATACAGCTAGAAAGATTGGATTAACTTACACTCCCACCAGTAGTGAATCAGGTGAGATTCACTCCCAAATGCAAGTCTCCTGGGCATGTTTGTGTGTGTGTGCATAATGTAAAACTATGGATAACGAAGTGACAGTCCCTTTTCCATAGATTCATGGCAGTATTTCTAATTAATATGTCCATTCCCAAATCTCTTCCCATCTGGCTGAAAAATAATAAGTACAAACAGCTAAGTGTTGATAGAAACCTCAGAATCTGGCAAGGGCCAACTTTCCTTCCTGTCCACTTTAAAGTGAAGAATAAGTTAACATTGACATTTTTACCAGTCACAGATTTAAAGTGAACTGGAAATAGAATTCAGGCCCTGTTCCGAAAAGGAGCCCTTAAACACCCAGCACCTCCACCCAGGCCTGTTGGAAGGTGGCCGGTGAGAACAAGACAACTCAAAGCTTTGCGGTGACCATACTTTCGTTAGAACGTGACTATTGATGGCCTGCCCCTTTAAGCACCGTTTTCCTTCACTGACTCTGAATATACCTTTTGGGATTCAAAATAATTTTGCAACAGTGGATACAGACCTTCTTTATGTGTTATTGGTCTGGGAACAGCAACAGATTAAAAAAAATATTACCGGGTCAAATAACAGCTGTTATTATTAAGTTCAGCTTTTATTATCAATTTGCCAGCAGAATCCGGCAGTAAAAAAAAAAAAGTCTGCATCTGAGCTTTTTACTAATCAGTACTCTCATTTTGTTAATATTCTAACGACTGTCAATTTACTTCAGTGCTGCCATTTGCAGAATTTTCCAATTAGCAGCAAACCTGTTCCACCTTCTCCTGTAATTATGGGGGACTCAGTTCAGATCAGCTGTGGCCAGACAGCATATGATGTAGTTGCCAAAATCTGTGCAATGTTGTTTTTAACCTTTGCATGTGCTGGCACAGTTTTAACATCTCTGTTTGTAGGCAGGAGGCTCCCACAGTAGTGGCATGTGTCAAAATATCAAAATTATTTTTAATAAACACAACGAGGATGAAAACACAAATATGGGCATATTTGGTTTTCGGATCAATCGAACGTCTGTTTCAGATTTGGTAGCATTTCCCCTGCTCTACTCACTCCTTTTTTTTTTTTTTTTTAAATCAGGAGTCTTTTGTAAAGAACAATTGAGGGTTGCTGAACGGAACTGATTTCTCCCTGTTTCTGTGGCTAGTAAAACAACAGTGATTAGAAAAATCTCACATTTTAGAAGGGAGGGAACCCCCAAATCCTGTGGGGCTAACCCTCTCAGTTTTAGAAATGAGGCTCAGAATGGAGAAGGGACTTACCCAAGGTCACACAGCTAGTTAAGTGCAGAGCTGGGTCTTCTGCCTCCAGTCCAAGGATCCTTTCTCTACAGCCTTCATTTCCCCCCTTCACTTGATGGCTTCTAAATGTGGCAGGAGACAGAAGAGGAAAGTCTCACCGGGATGCCTCGTTTCATAGACTGCCTTGCTAGCAACATCAAAACCTATCAAACTCTCTGAAAAGCTGCCTAAACAGCTGACAGTGCAGTAATAACAATAGTACGGCAATAACTATTATTGCTACATGAAAAAAATATATTTAATAATAAGCTCATTGATTTTTAACAACATCTCTGTGTTGCCTAATTGATGGGAAGTTGTATGTTTGTGTAGCCGATGGGGGTTATGAATTAAATATGGCCGTCTTTCCTTGAGGGATGCTTGTCAATGCAAGAAAGACGGAAGATCTACATTCCCCCCAAGCAAAATAGTGCCCTTGTAACAGAAGCAGGGAAGACTGAAATGCGAACAAAAATAAAAACCATCCATCACTGTTTATTAAGTGCTGCTACTTGAAGGTAAAAAGGATATTGAACTGTTTTTAAATTGGAAGGAATGTAGCTGGACAAAATATTGATGGTAATATTAGCTGGGTGACAAATTTTATTCTTTTGTCCACATTCATCAAAGGAGCAATTTGGAGTGAGTTATTCTCTCTATGCCCATAAACCGATTTTTCTTCCCTTTTTATTTCTTAAGCACACATGTTTATTAAGGAACATGGTGTAGGAGGGATGATACCTTCTCGTTCCAGTCGTTCAAACCTTGTGTGTGAGTCAAAGGTTCCACGATTGCTTTCGACCAGGCCATGCATGGATCTCCAAGGTGCTTATATAAAATTTAATATGGGCTTAAAAATTGAGGCAGACTGAGTCTGTTCCCACAATTTAAAAGAAAAGGGGTGGGTCAGATTTGATTTCATTTTTAGCTGTGGTTTTCAAGTGGAAGTTCTGAAGCATTTATTTATTTTTCCAAATTTATAGTGTGCCCCTTCAGTCCAATGTTCACTGGCTGCTGTTCAATGAAAACATCCAAGTTTCTATGGCGAAATGGGCTGAGGCAGGGAAATGAAAATTGAAAATGTCGGCTGACAATGGGGAGAATTTCAATAAAAATTTAGTTTGAAGTTTCCTTTGCTTAAACTCTATTCAGCTTCATGTCGTTTTTGTTTGCATGAGGTCACAGAAGTGCTGAGGTGTTTCACAAAAAACCTTACCAGGCAGGCTAGCATACTCAGATACAGATGGATCCAGTCCAACCCCCATGGACAGAGGAGCGTGGTCGGCTACAGTCCATAGGGTCACAAAGGGTCAGATGCGACTGAAGCGACTTAGCATAGTCCAACCCCCCAGTGTTTTTAGAAAGGCCTACTATGTGTCCAGAGCTGGTCCCAGGGGTTGGGGGTCTCCATGTTCTCCACTTCAATTTTGGAAATCTGGGTCCTTTCAACTTCAACTGTGCATTTAGCCAAAATGATATTCTTGTTTCTTTTGACAAATCTCATCATCCCAACCAAAGTGAAATTTGTTGAACAACAGAAAGTGGTTTGTTTGCAAGTAAATTCATAAATTTCAAAATCCGTTGGACTAGGCCACTCTAAAGCCAAATGGATTTTCTTGGATGTTGCTTGTCTTCCTGAACTGTCTCACTTCTCAGTTAAATGAGGAAAGTTTTAAGGAGGCTGGCCAGAGCTGATCAATTACTCAATCAGTCAACAAGAATTTAATGAGTCCCTGCTCGGCACTGAGCCATGGTAATATTTATGTAGCATTTTGTGGTTCCCAGCACTCTTTTGCATAGGTTGTCTTACTTGCTTTTTAGAGGCAGATATTAGTGAGGCTCAGAGTGGTTCAGTGACTTCCTTGAAGTCACACAGGTCATGGCCTCTAAACTAGCTCTCCCAGAACTTGGTATACACTTGGACTAAGGACCAAGTCAGTAGTACATCAAGAAGTATTCACAATCTTGGATGAGCCTTGGGGATGTGAGCTGAATAAAACCTGAAGACTGTGTGTGCTCATCTCAGTATCACATCCAAGCCTTTTAGAAGGAATTGAAAGTAATTCTGGTTTTCTTCTTAGACATCTTTCAAGAAGTAATGTAAGTGACGGGAACGCAGTTTGTTAAGATTTTTGTGCCATGATTTTGTTCTTAATTCTTCTCCCATCCTCAGCTGCCGTGAAGGCTGTATCCCACTCTTCATTCTCCATCCTTAAGTTCTCACCCTCTCACTCTTTCTCCTTCTCTCTCCCCGTCTGTCTCCTGTAAACCTTCAGTTCAGTTCAGTTCAGTCACTCAGTCATGTCCGACTCTTTGCCACCCCATGAATCGCAGCATGCCAGGCCTCCCTGTCCATCACCAACTCCCGGAGTTTACCCAAACTCATGTCCATCGAGTCAGTGATGCCATCCAACCATCTCATCCTCTGTCGTCCCCTTCTCCTCCTGTCCCCAATCCCTCCCAGCATCAGGGTCTTTTCCAATGAGTCAACTCTTCGCATGAGGTGGCCAAAGTATTGGAGTTTCAGCTTCAGCATCAGTCCTTCAAATGAACACCCAGGACCGATCTCCTTTAGGATGGACTGGTTGGA
The DNA here is from genome assembly GCF_003369695.1 of Bos indicus x Bos taurus. Taxonomy (NCBI): domain Eukaryota; kingdom Metazoa; phylum Chordata; class Mammalia; order Artiodactyla; family Bovidae; genus Bos; species Bos indicus x Bos taurus. Next base: position 73,192,851 of record NC_040083.1, on the reverse strand, counting down.
TCTCCTTGTAGTCCAAGGGACTCTCAAGGGTCTTCTCCAACACCACAGTTCAAAAGCATCAATTCTTTGGTGCTCAGCTTTCTTCACAGTCCAACTCTCACATTCATACATGACCACTGGAAAAACCATAGCCTTTATTAGACGGACCTTTGTTGGCAAAGTAATGTCTCTGCTTTTTAATATGCTATCTAGGTTGGTCATAACTTTCCTTCTAAGGAGTAAGCGTCTTTTAATTTCATGGCTGCAGTCACCATCTGCAGTGATTTTGGAGCCCCCAAAAATAAAGTCTGACACTGTTTCCACTGTTTCTCCATCTATTTTCTATGAAGTGATGGGACCAGATGCCATGATCTTCATTTTCTGAATGTTGAGCTTTAAGCCAACTTTTTCACTCTCCTCTTTCACTTTCATCAAGAGGCCTTATAGTTCCTCTTCATTTTCTGCCATAAGGGTGGTGTCATCTGCATATCTGAGGTTATTGATATTTCTCCCAGCATTCTTGATTCCAGCTTGTGTTTCTTCCAGCCCAGTGTTTCTCATGATGTACTCTGCATAGAAGTTAAATAAGCAGGGTGACAATATACAGCCTTGACGTACTCCTTTTCCTATTTGGAACCAGTCTGTTGTTCCATGTCCAGTTCTAACTGTTGCTTCCTGACCTGCATATAGGTTTCTCAAGAGGGAGGTCAGGTGGTCTGGTATTCCCATCTCTTTCAGAATTTTCCACAGTTTATTGTGATCCACACAGTCAAAGGCTTTGGCATAATCAATAAAGCAGAAATAGATGTTTTTCTGGAACTCTCTTGCTTTTTCCATAATCCAACAGATGTTGGCAATTTGATCTCTGGTTCCTCTGCCTTTTCTAAAACCAGCTTGAACATCTGGAAGTTCATGGTTCATGTATTGCTGAAGCCTGGCTTGGAGAATTTTGAGCATTACTTTACTAGCGTGTGAGATGAGTGCAATTGTGCGGTAGTTTGAGCATTCTTTGGCATTGCCTTTCTTTGGGATTGGAATGAAAACTGACCTTTTCCAGTCCTGTGGCCACAGCTCAGGTTTCCAAATTTGCTGGCATATTGAGTGCAGCACTTTCACAGCATGATCTTTCAGGATTTAAACCTTAGCTCTTTCTAATACAATTCCTTACCACTCCTCTTACCACTAGTTATCTGCATCTGGGTAGATATGTTGCACTGAGTTGCAGGCCTTAGTGCAACTTAGTGATGGGGTGGGAAGTGGAGGTGGAGAAAGGAGTCATAAGGGCTCCCCCAGGACCAGTGCATCCTTCCTCACACATGTGTGCAGATATGCCAAAGAGGGAGCAACCCCGCGGACCGAAGGATCAAGATTTACAAAGGAGATGACTTTCGTGTGTGTCCCAAAACATGGGTAGAACTTAGGTTTCCAAAGCAGAAAAGGAAAAAGTACCCAATAGAAGGGGGCTTCCCTGGTGGCTCAGTGGTAAAGAATCTGCCTCTAATGCAGGAGACTCAGGTTCAATCCCTGCCTAGGGAAGATCCCCTGGAGAAGGAAATGGCAACCCACTCTAGTATTCTTGGCTGGAGAATCCTATGGACAGAGGAATGTGGTGGGCTACAGTCCATGCAGTCATATGCCTCTCTCTGCACAGTCCTTTCTGAACTCATAACAGTAATGTCAGTAACCAGCATATATGGAGTGTTGACATGGAGACATCTCACTAAGTGTCTCTGTAGGGTAGGGACCTCCCATGTAGAAGGTTCTTGTTGAAAAATAGGGAATATATCCTGGTCAGTTTGTAGCTTCGCCAAGTCTGACCCAGTTCCCGGTGGAAAAGGGAGGGGGAGGTCCTCGGGCTCATATCCACCCTCTGTCGCCATGGTGGAATGGGTCACCTCTCTGCAGATAAGAACAAATGAAAGGTGTGTGGGCTTCTTAGTCTTTCACAATCAACAAGGGTAAGACTCAAGCTCTTAAAGACCAGGTTTCTAAGAGATTCTTCTCTTCAGGAAGCATGTGGAAGTTCAGCTTGTTCCTTGTAGATTCCAAACAGCCCCAAGAAAGCCGAGTAAATGTTTCAGGAATTCATGCTAGCTATACCTTTTCCCCCTGAATGAATTTATCCTATAGGAAAACATTGACTTTCCCAAATTTGCAACCATTTCTTTCCCCTCCTCATTAGGGGAAACCCATTTCTGACCGTTTCTGAAAGTTTGCCCACAGTTGTGTGGAGGAAAGGGGACAAGCCTTGTATCTTTACACTATGGGCCTGCCTCCTTGTATGTCTGTTTTCACTGAATGGAGTAAGTACATTCTGGGCTTTTCCTCAGGCCATGCAGGCCAGGTTTTATTCCTGACAAGATTTTCTTATTAGTTATGTAACCCTTCTGGAGAAGGAGAGGATTTCTCAGAGAAGAAACACACACACACACACACACACACACACACACACAATACTTGACACACTTTAGTTATAAGCTGGACCACAATAATAATAAGATCATGTAAACTCTCTGTTTCAGAGTGAAGTTCCAACTGAGTACTTTTCGGTCTGGTGTGTAGAAATAAAGTGTTGTAAAGCAGCACAAATCACAGTGATGGTCCCTCTTCCCCTCTCACACCCCATCTTCTAGGCTCAGAAGGAAGGTTTCATGTGCACCAAGAACTGGACAGCTCACCCAGGAGTTATCCACCCAGGTGAAAAAGTGCCCACTATTTGGTACTGTCAGGGTTTTTTTATGTTTCTATTAATATGATGCAAGTTCTCTCTGGAGAGGAACCAGTAGGAGATAACATGGATAGATAGATATGGCTTTCTAGGTGGCACCGGTGGTAAAGAACCACCTGCCAGTGCAGGAGATTTCAGAGATTCAGGTTCCATTTCTGGTCAGGAAGGTCCCCTGGAGGAGGGCATGGCAACCCACTCCAGTGTTTTTGTCTGGAGACTCACTTGGACAGAGGAGCCTGGCCGGCTACAGTCCATGGGGTTGCAAAGAGTCAGATACAACTGAATCAACTGAGCACAACATATAAATATATATAATATAAACATATATAAATATATAGTGTATGAAATATACATATTTCTAAATAAATGTGTGTTACAATATATATATTACATATGTAATTAAATAAATTACATATGTAATGCCTTAAATAAATTTAAGTATACATCTATGTATTAATTTATTTTAAGGGATTGATTTATGCAGTTGCATTGGCAAGTCCAAAATCCATAGTGCAGTCTGGCAGCCCAGAAACTTAAGCTAGAGTTGCTGCTGTAATTTTGAGGCAGGATTTCTGGGAAATGTCAGTTTTTGCTCTCTAGATGCCTTCAACCAATTGGATAAGGCCCACCTACATTATGAGGATCATCTCCTTTACTGAAATCCACTGATGATAGATGTGAACTGCATTCACAAAATGCCCTCCTCATAATACCTAGATCTGTGTTTAATTGAATAATTGGGTCCTCTAGCCGAGTCAAGTTGGCATTCAAAACTGACCATCCCAGGAACTTCCCTGACAGTCCAGTTGCTAAGATTTCTTGCTCCCAATGCAGCAGGTCCAGGTTTGATACCTTGTCAGGAAACTAGATCATACATGACACAACCAAGACCCAGTGTAGCCAAATAAGTAAATGTTAAAAAACAAAAATCTAACCATCACAGTCCTGAAACTATCTTCTGTTTCCTGAATCTTGGGACTTCTAAATCCTCTTACTGGCCCCCAGAGGTCAGAGGGACTTCCTTCTTAAGCCCAAGAGATTATCTCACCTGTTGGAGATCTTCTTCTCATACCTTACACGTAGTTTAGTGAATTTCGATTGCTTCAAAGGTGATGCATAGAGCTTTTTAGTGGATGTCTCAAGTCTTGCTCTGAAATAATAAACTGTTGTCTGGTTTCAATGGTGATGAAATCTTGTAGGAAATAGCTTGGAAATGTGGAAAGGACTTGGGCCTCTGGGAACTGGCCTTCACTCCTTTACAAAGTAAAACACGTGGGAGGGATCCATGAGCCTCATGGAAACTGGGACCCATGCAGATTCTCTGACAAGATGAAAACCCTCAATAGGGTGCACTCTGAATCAGAGAGGGTGATGCCTGGAGAAAAAGATGGATCCACTGTGTCCAAGTGGAGGTATAAAGACTGAGGCTCATCTCATAGAGGAGTCCTCTCCACCTCTCCAGCCTGTTTCCTAAGGGACTTGATCACCATACAATCTAAGCAGTTGTGTATTATTTCTGAGAAAGACTTGGGAAAAGCATTAGAAAGACAGGAAAGCTATGGATGGGAGGGGAGAGTTATGGGCCAGACATGATGTTTCCTAAGCACCTTCCTTCATCTTCAGTGGGTGAGCCTTCGATTCAGTCCCAGAGAATTCACAGAAACCCTTCATTTCTCAACCAGGCCCCCACAGGGAGGGGACAAAGAGGTCTTCCTCTCACATCCTGGTGTGGCCTCTCAGTACCTGGGGACGGGGAGCCCTCACCTAGTGGTCCTGCCTCACAGCAGAGGGACTGACACCTCTTGATTCCTCTGAGCTGACTGCACATCTGAGTCCTTAGGATACCTACTGGGTTAGGGAGGGCTGAGGAACAGTTTGCTGGCATGTAAATAGGAAAGTAAGGGAACCATTATGATCCACAACACACAGACAGACACACACACACACACACACACACACACACACACACACACACTCACACTCAACAGAAGAGAGTAGAGCCTGCAAGAAACTGACTGATCCCTGCAGAAATCAGTTATACTTCAGAAACATTTTCAATCAGTGTCTGAACTACAGTCCAAAATATAGAGATAACCATGCTTGACTTTAAAATGCATTCCCTGGACTTTCTGGTGGTCCAGTGGTTAAGAATCTGCCTGCCAATGCGGGGGACGTGGGTTCCATCCCTGGTCTGGGAAGATTCCACATGCCACAGGGCAGCTAAGCCAGTGAGCTGCAACTACTGATCCCATACTCTAGAGCCTGGGAGCCGCAACTACTGAGCCCACATGCCCTAGAGCCAGTATTCCACAACAAGAGAAGCTACTGCAGTGAGAAGCCTGCACACCGCAGTAGAGTGTAGCCCCCTTCCTCAGTGCAACTAGAGAAAGCCGAGTACAGCAACGAAGACCCATCACAGCCAAAAAACAAAACAACAAAATGCAAAAAATAAAAATTGCACATCTTTTTAAAAATTTAAAAAATAAATAAAATGCATTCCTTAAGTCAGTTATAAGGGTTTTGGAAAAAAAAAATTTTCCTATCATGGAAATGAAAAGTTGAGTATTCTCTGCCTTTCCCCAGATGGCCCATGAAGGGGTTCGGGGCCCCAAAGCCCATTGTGACTCAGAGGCAGCTGCTCTGACCCAAGGCTCCCACAGACCTCTGAAGGAGACTGTCCAGAGGTTTGGCCGCCCCGTGATTAGGCCCTAAAGAGCGATTCTGTGTTTCTGGCAGTTCACACACACACCAAAAGGCAACTGATGAAGTGTAGTCACAAGGACTCGCCAGAGTGATGTCATGGCGGTCAGGGGTGGGGGTGGATTTGGGGATGAGAGACAAATGACAACATGCAGAGGGCCCTTCTACAAGGTCCCCCCATGCTCAGCCAACACTACATGTACACAGGACACTCTGTACCAGGGCCCCCAGTCTGAGGTGGGGCCCAGGGCCTGACCATTCCCCTGTTTCCATCATCACTAATCACAGTACTCACCTTCCCTGGGTTCTTTTTGTCTGCTTTCCTGCAAAGTCTATTCTTTTCCAGTTAAAAAAGCCTGGGAGAGCTTCTGAAATTCACAAGGTGGTTTAGGGATAAGATTTATCATAACTTTTCAAAATTGAGAGCATTACCAGGAAAAGAGATGTATCAGAATTTCAAAAAAAAAAAAAAAAAAGGAAATATTCTCAGGGCTTGAGGTGAAAATACTAGCAACTCTCTACGTGGTAGGGCCCCGTTTGGTCCAGTAATCACAACAGGAAGGTGCCTGGCATTACGAGGCTGCTGGAGGGTTATGAAAAAAGAGGCCTGGTTTTTGAAACCACTGTTGAGATTGTCCCCCAAAGGCCAAAGCAGGTGTTTTCAAAGCACCCCAGAAACAGGTCTGGGGAAAGCCTCAGTCCCCCATTGAAGGGAAAGTCGCTTGTTTTCCATGCATCTGGTATTTTTCCGAGCTCCAGTGGGCACCGAGGTAGCTGCTATGGGTGCTTCAAATGTCACCTTGATTTTCTGATCTCCTGCATGTATGCTGAACGTGTGGGATTGCTGCATTTAGAATGTCTCTTGCCAAACTCTGTCTTGCAAGAGTCAGAATTCAGGCTCAGACGTCTGATGATCGAACCACACAACTTCGGAATTAGTCATGCTAATGAAAGCCATTTGGTCCTGTTTTCTCTGTGAACAAAGCTGTCTGCGTTGGTTCATTTAATCGAGCATCTATCTGGCAATTATTGATATTAAATTGATTTAGTGTTTCGAAAGATGTTTCAGACACCAGACATGGAACTCCCAGTTTATTTTACAGCTGAGTACAGAACATGAATTTCTTCCCGGAGTCATCGGCTCTGGGTTTAACCCCTAAAGTGTAAGCATTGATCCCTTCTTTACCTGGTGACTTACTTACTAGCCGTTGTGCTCTTCCTTCCATGTAATTTATTTTTGGGAAATCAATGGAACCCTTTGAGGGGAGGGTCACCTGCCTGAGATTGTTTTTCCTGAGCAGAAGGATAGTTTGCTCAGCGTGTCATGGTTCTTCACCAGAAGTCTGATGCTATGGTAGAGACGGGAAAAATATGTTACTTCACAGAAAAGTTTTAAGTTGTTTCCCAAAGCATCTGACTAATTCTCCAGCAGCTCTCAGACGTATTGCCCAATTTTACAGAAAAGCTATGTGAGGGAACACGTATGAAAGGTGAAAATATTGTTGGCGATACAGACAGTAATTGAACATGATCTCCTCCCACTTACGTTTTATCCTGTAGGTCACACTGCCTCCTACATTACCTGATTGGTATTAACATAAGCATGGGAGATTAATTTTATAGATCACAGGGAACGGAGATGACATTTATCTTCACTTTTCAGTGAATCATCTCACTGGGGAAGGGTGAACATTCAACCCAGGTTAAAAGAGTTAAGAACAAAGTTAGTCCATGAACAATGTTACCTCTTGGTTTTTTTTGTTGTTGTTGTTACTGTTTTTGTAAATTATGATATGAAAGTCTATCTGCCTAATTTTGTTTGCCAAAAAAAGGCAGTATTATAATCTTGGCCAGCCCAGAGATAGAATATATTACTAACAAAATCATAAAGATTAGGAGAATGTATTATTAACAACATAATAAAGATTAGGACAAACTGCGAAAGACTGCAACTTAAACTGCACTGAGCTTTTCCTTCTGTATTATATCACACTTGAAGTAAAAATGCCCCCCTCACCTCCAACTCAAGACCTTGGATAACGAAGTAGAGAGACAGGAATACATTTTGATCAGCTTAGAACTTGTATTATTTAATAAAAAAAAACAAAACTGCAGGCATATTACCAGGAATGGTGAAATCTCTCTTTTCTTTTTTCTTAAAAAATAAAGAAATTTAGATACAGACTAGATGCCTAGCCCTTCGCTCAGTGTGGTTTTTTGTAATCACCTTGGCAAGCTGAGGGCTGGTGAAAGAAATGGGCCTGCTTTTTTGGGCTCTGCTGTATTTCAAGGCACGATTCTTTCAGGAGGAATAGAGGAATTTTGTAGCTTCATTTCAGGTCAAATGAACAGCCAATACTTTCTGACTCACGCATGAGATAAGACGACTTCCCTGGGATGGTGTTGGGCCAGAGGCTTGTCTGGGCCATTTCTAGGGGTGGCTATCCTGCCCATGGGTTTGTGAGGGAGAAGCTGGCATCGGATCACTGATGTCCAAGTCAGCAGAGAACCCTAGGCTGAGAGAGTCGCCTTTCTCCCAGCCCGGCCGCACGACCTTCCGTGCGTCTTCCCCAGGGAGCTTTGGCCATCGTTTTCCCATGCTCCTAGACCCAGTCCTGCTTCTCGCTGAGAATGCTGAACAGGCTTTGTGGCCTGAGTGAAGGGCTGAGATGTTTTACTTCCAGGTCAGCTGTTTGTCTCCCTAGGGAAAGTCATTTTTTTTTGTTATTGTTAATGGCTGTGTTCAGTTATCCATCGGGTGAGGAAAGATTATGAACCCAACTCCAAACTCCAGGGCAGGGGAAGCCTCCTTTGCGGAAAACCCAGTCTCAGGCTTTTGTAGATTATTTGATATTGAGCATGTAGGTTATCCAGGCTTCCCAGGTGGTGCTAGTGGTAAAGAACCCATTTGCCAATGTGGGAGACAAAAGAGGTATGGGTTCAATTCCTGGGTTGGGAAGATACCCAGGAGGAGGACACAGCAGCCCATTCTGGTATTCTTGCCTGGAGACTCCCATGGACAGAGGCACCTGGTGGGCTACAGTCCATGGGGTTGTAAAGAGTTGAACGTGACTGAAGTAACTTAGCACGCATGCACGCATGTAGGTTATCCAGGACTTCCTTTCTTCTTCACAATGATAAAATTGTAGTAGTTTAATTCTCTGCCTCATCCTAAAAAGAACTTGCATTGGTTCTTTTGACTTATCAGGACTTCTTTCAAAGGCATTTTGGAGGGTGAGGAAGCCAGTGGCACTGAGAGTCACCCTGAGTGAGGCCCTGAGGTTTGGGGACTAGATGAAACATATATTTTTCTACCCTGTCTCATGTGTGTGTGTGATGATGCAATAATGCTGTCTGTTCTGGTAGGGGAAGTGAGTAGATGAAACCATTTGAAAGTGTAAGATCTTTGTAGATATCAAATACCCCCACCATCAATTTCTCCAGAACAGTTTTATTTATTTGAGTCACCCTGATTATATGGTCTCAAGTGAATACGCCATGTACTGCAGCAGGCTTTGACAACAGATCTCATTTAATGAAGGGTAGAAATAAGCACTGAAAATCAGCTTCAATCTTTAGAAAAGGTCTGGATTTGTACAACATAGTGTAACATAAAACCAGGTTAGAAAAAGATAAAATCTCATCAGTTGGGACATTATTTGGAAAGCTGGAGTTTGGTGGGACTCAGTCAAGGACTTTTGAACCCTGAAAATGAACTCAGGGTCTTATTTTAAGCAAACTGGGGCTGAATGATGGGCAACACGTGAATCTGCCCACTTTGCATCTAACCTCCCTGTGAACCTGGAGTGAGAAATCCCAGTAGGTCAAATGGACTGAAGGGCTATTTGCCTAGCCCCCATTTGTGAAATAAGGTGGCTTAGTTTTGGTAATCCAGTGTATTGATCCTACGGTATAGGGGAGAAAGGTTGGAAATGTGGGATGATCCAGGAAAAGTATCCAGGGACTACTGCGTCCTGTGGAGAGGTTGGGGTCTAGATGGGTTCTGGTTTCATCATTAGACTTTTCACCAGAGCCTTAGTTTTTAAAAATTACTTTTTATTAGAGTATAGTTGCTTTACAGTGTTGTGTTAGTCTGTACTATAAAGCAAAATGAATTAGCCATGCGTATACATATATCTCGGAGAAGGCAATGGCAAGCCACTCCAGTACTCTTGCCTAGAAAATCCCATGGATGGAGGGGCCCAGTGGGCTACAGTCCATGGGGTTGCTATGAGTTGGTCGCGACTGAGTGACTTCACTTTCACTTTTCACTTTCACACAATGGAGAAGGAAATGGCAACCCACTCCAGTGTTCTTGCATGGAGAATCCCAGAGACGGCAGAGCCTGATGGGCTGTTGTCTATGGGGTCGCACAGAGTCGGACACGACTGAAGTGATTTAGCGGCAGTAGCATACATATATCTCCTCCTTTTTGGATTTCCTTCCCATTGGGTCATTTGCAGATGGACCTAGAGGTAGTCATACAAAGTAAAGTAAGAAAGAGAGAAACAAATATCGTATATTAATGCATGTATGTGCAATCTAGAAAAATGGATAGACAATCTTATTTGCAAAGCAGAAATAGAGACACAGAACAAATGTGTGGATACCAAGGAGGGTAGAGAGGGTAGGAGGTCTTGGGAGATTGGGATTGACATATATACACTACTGATACTGTGTATAAAATGGATAATTAATGACATATGGGCTTCCATGGTGGCTCAGTGGTAGAGAATTCACCTCTAATGCAGGGGACATGGTTCGATCCCTGGGTCTGGAAGATCCCCTGGAGGAGGAAATGGCAACCCACTCCAGTATTTTTGCCCGGGGAATCCTATGGACAGAAGAGTCTGGGGGGCTACAGTCCATGGGGTCTCAAAAGAGCTGGACACAACTTAGTGGCTAAACAACAACAATGAGGACGCACTGTAGAAAGAAAGCCTTAGTTTTTTTTTTTTAAAGAGCAAGTAAAAGAAGAGATTCTTGTTCTTTACTCACAGGCAACATGAAAACTGACTAGTGAAGAACCACTCACTGACTAGTGACTGGTCTTTCTGAGATGATCAGAGTTAATAGAAAATGCGATGGTATTCCAAACAATGAAGGCAAGGGGAACACATAGAACTCTCCAATAACATTTAAAAGCAAGGTTTCATTTTTGGTGCTAAGATTTAGAAATCTCCAAAAAGTTAGTGATATCCCACAAAGTGCATAGAGCACTTAGAATCAATAAAGCTTCAATGAAAAAAAAATGAAAATAATATCTGATACCTGGAACCTTGTGTAGATTACATAGGGGTCAGGTTGAGATTAGATTAATATAATCATAGTCTGTTTAACTGAAAACACTCTGGAATATTATTAGCTTTATCTGAATGCCTTTTGTATCAAATTCTTGACCTGATTTTTGTCCCAGTTTCTCTTTTCTATCAACTAGGTTTAGTTCTTTCTTTAAGAAAAAGAAAAGTTTAAAAAGATTCTAATGAAAGCCGGCTGACTCCACTATGAGTAATATAAGAAAATCTGTTTTGCTAAGAGAGTGACAGAATATTGAAATACCTGGTTTTATATTTTTATGTGGGTTTGGCAAATGCAGTCTGAAAGTGGCTAATATGATACCTGACCTGGTGTTAATAGCCAATGATAATTCCATATGTACCACCTGCTACCTGTCAGGTTACACATTCTTTCTTTTTCCCTCTTTTGGCATGAAGGTTACATTAACTGTGAATACGGGTCTTCAAGGCTGGAGTGGAGGTGAGCCGTCATACTTTTCAGATGAAATCAAACTTTGAAATAATTATCATCTTGGTTTCTTTTCTGAGTCACCCCTTCTTCCCAACACCCCCACCCCCCATCGACTTCGATAATGCACTTAAAAGTTACAACCTACCATCTCAAATTTGGAAATCATTAAGAGCGAGAAGAGAAAGGGAAGGAGAGAGAATGAATCACAGGCATAAACTAGAATGATGTTCGTGGAGGAAAATCCTCCTGCCAAAAAGTAAAATTAGAGAAATTTCCTAGAATGTATCTATGAGGGGAAAAGTCACCCACCAGAGACGTGGATTTGTTCACTAATTGCTTTACACCTTCGTGGTTAAATGCCCCTAAGTCATTTCTCTTTTCTCCCATGAAAGAATTTTAGAAAAGCTAACTCTACATGGATCAAAATTGCTTCTCTTTTGCTCTCTCCCACTGATACCTATTTAGAAATGGGCAGGACAAAGCTGAAGAAAATATCCTCCAAACAGCAAAGCCAAGCTACTTGCTTGTCCATACAGGAGTCTGGTCTGGGCAACCTGTCTGACTCTTTCCATCTCTAAGATCTGCCCCCAGAAAGTTGGTACAATATTTGGTCCAACATGTTACGGAAGGAAGTAGGGAGAGACCCCCCCCTGCCCCCGCCCTTTCACCCTGAGTTTAACCATTAAACACTTTTTTGCTTTAGAAAAATAGACCCACACACGTTCCTGACTACTGAGCAACCAGATTTCCTCTTATAACCACTCAAAATGGTGTATGGGGAGTCTGAAAGACAAGCACAAGACATTAAAAATGATTTTTCTTGAAAGGTGAAGACATTATTAAAGATTTCCACTACCATGCCTTTATTTTTTTGAAAGGAAATAATTTTAGCCTCTTATTAATATTATTATTCCAGCTGTTGTTATGTTCCTTCTGAGTAATTCAGAAAAAGCACAGAAAGCTCCCTTTCTTTTGGGCTTTTAAATATCTTCCTGGACCATTTAATCTCTTCAGATGGGAACCAACAGCAAAGGCTATGGTTTGGCTCAGAGAAACTGTCCAAATGTCTTATGTGTCCTCATGATTCAAGCAATAATGTTGCTTTGCTCAGAAAAATTGCAGCAGCTTTTTCCAGGTGCTTTCAAAATATTTTTCTCACTTTGGTTAGCCATCACATTAGCCCCTGAAGGTAGCTGTTCTGGGTTCCCCTTCCAGATGAGGGGATAAGAACTTAATTGTCTAATAAATGCCACTCAGGACAGAAGCAGAAACCCCTCAATTCCGACACCTGGTATCTGCTCCTGGCTGTGGCCACAGGCTGCTGGGAGATTAGTGCACTGTTTGACTCTCTTCTCAAAGTCCCAAGCTAGCTTATGTCTTTGTTGTTGTTTAGTGGCTCAGTCGTGTCTGAATCTTTTGCAAGCCCATGGACTGTAGCCCTCGGGGCTCCTCTGTCCATGGTATTTCCCAGGCAAGAATACTGGAATGGGTTGCCATTTCCTATGCCAGGGGAACTTCCTGACCCAGGGATCGAACTGGCATGTCCTAGATTGGTAGGCAGATGCTTTACCACTAGCCACAAGGGAAGCTTTGTCCAAAAAAAAAAAGTGTTGGCTGGCTAGTAAGGGAGAAGATATATTTGGTTTGGTAATAAACCTGGGAAAACTGTTTCCCACTTTTCAGAAGTTTGTATTGTGTATGCTGCTGCTGCTAAGTCACTTCAGTTGTGTCCGATTCTGTGTGACCCCATAGACGGCAGCCCACCAGGCTCCCCCGTCCCTGGGATTCTCCAGGCAAGAACACTGGAGTGGGTTGCCATTTTCTTCTCCAATTCATAAAAGTGAAAAGTGAAAGTGAAGTCGCTCAGTCATGTCCGACTCATAGTGACCCCATGGACTATAGCCTACCAAGCTCCTCCATCCATGGGATTTTCCAGGCAAGAGTACTGGAGTGGGTTGCCATTGCCTTCTCTGGTATTGTGTATAGAGTCACTATGAAAAATGAAATTGCAATGATAGAAAGCCAAGCTCATTTCATTCCATCCTTTTGGCCTAACAATCTTTTTCTTCCTTTTTTTTTTTTTTTTTTTGGTGTGGACCATTTTAAAGTCTTTATTGAATGTTTTTACAATATTGTTCCTGTGTTATGTTTTGATTTTTGGGCCACAAGGCATGTGGGATCTTAGCTCCCCAATCAGGATCAAACTAGCACTCTCTGCATTGGAAAGTGAAGTCTTAACCACTGGACCACAGGGAAGTCCCTGGCTTAAAAATCTTTTGGCTGGTTGATATTAGTGATTTCACTGAGTGGAAGGACCAAGGAGCTCTCTATTTTCTCTGAAATTACATTTCCTCCCTCTTTGAAGGTTTAATATCTTCCCTGCCAGAAAACATGTTTCCCACTTTGTCTTTTTAGAATCTCAATTTGCATGGCTATTGGTAGAGAATCCGCCTGGAAACACAGGAGATGCAACAGACTCAAGTTCAATCCCTGGGTCGGGAAGATCTCTTAAGGAGGAATAGTAACCCACTCCAGTATCTTGCCTGGAGAATCCCATGGGCAGAGGAGCCTGGTGGACTCCAGTCCATGGGGTCCCAAAGAGTTGGACATGACTGAGAACACACACACATCTATTAAGCTTACCTTGACCTTCTAGATTCCAATCTCGCTTCACATTTTCTACCCTGGTCATTGGCCCATACCTTGCGCTCTCCGGATCCTGGTTTATTTGGGGAGAATTAAGCTTCACAGTTGGTTATAATACTGTCTAGTTTCACATTGTCGAGCACACAGATGCATACGTTTCTTTGAGACTCTACTCTTCAGCATGAAAGAGGGGCCCTTCATTGTAATCATTACCGAATGGATACAGTACTAATGGAACTTAATTGTTTCCACTAGATGGATCTCGGGTGTTTTTGGCAGCCAAAATGAAAATGACTCCAAATACCATCAAAGGGGCTTATAAGCACCCAGCATGCACAGAGTGTTTTGATATACAGTGGAGTGTTAATATCATTATCTCTTCTAATACAACATACGGTTACTTTAATCCTCTCCCGCCTCTGTGATCTTGGAAGATCCGACGGATAGAAGGCAAAGAATAAAACACTATATACGAGGAGACAAAGGGAGAATTAGTCCCCATCCTCTGAATGCGACTTTTTTTGATTGTTTGAATGTTGGCTTCAAATATGTACCTTTATCAATACTGACTTCTGTATCCTCCACGCTAGTTTGAGTTTGTATGCGACATCAAACATACCTTTTCGCACATGTTCTTTCCAGATTTTTTTTAACACTTACTTAGCAGTTTATAGAAGGAAGTGAATGATCTCCTCAAGCTGCTTACAAATTAAAAAAAAATCTGTGCTTATTAATTATGCAGGATTAGTCTAATTATAATTCAGCAAATTAATTAGCGACAGAAGGTGTTCTGAAACATTGGAGTACATTTGCATGTTAAATGGAGAGGCTAGTCTGTAATATATGTAAATTTATGCATGGCTTCATAGTTTAATTTAAAAATTTGCAGCTGCATATGGTATGGGAGCAGGTGAAAAGTCAGTTTTAGTTTAATGATGCTAACAAACATTGGATGGTGTCCTGTCTTAGCAAGAGAATGCATTCATATCTGCTAATCTACAATTCTGTCATCAGAATATAACATTACATAGATGCTCAGACTCAAGGTCATTAGCGAATGGACCCATAGGTGCAATAGGTAGCAAACTGCAGAGAGAAGCAATGGTCAGAGAGACGCAAACTCTCTGAGCTTTTTGCTACATAATCAAACACTGTGTATGGAGTCAGTCGGTATTCTTTTTGGGAAAGTTTACACTCCATCCTGTGTAAAAAGGGGCATCTTTTTGGTATCTATTCTGTTGGGTGTAAATAGTGGTCCAACCTTGATTCCCTTTCCAAATATTCACATTTGCACTTCGTTTCAATTTCCTGGAGCCGTGGGAAAGTTATTACCGAGTTATGAATTAATGGTATGGTAGAGTTTTACACATTGGCCTCAACCATCTGGCAAAACAGTAAAACCAGCGGACCAGGCAGCAGCAAAGGGCTCTTGGTGTAATTGGTGTTCACTGCTCAGCCTAGCATAGACAAGCTTCATGGGGAGGGCAGAAAGGTGCGAGGGGGAGGGGAAGGCTGCAGACAGGGAGAATGCGCCGCTCAGGAAATAGGATGGTAAAGACCCACTAAGCTGATGGCTGGCTAATAACTTCATTTCTTTCACCCAAGTCATCCTGGCATTGGAATGGGAAATAGATTTGTATTCTAGTTCTGAAGTCTCACTGAAAGATATTTTCTGAAGTCAGTCCTTAGCATGTCCAGTGTTCCTCAGATTTCTTTTTTCTTTCTTGATGAGAAAAGAGAGGAAGGGACAGGGTGAAGAAGAGGATACAGGTTAAAAACAACAACAAAAAAGGAAAAGATGGAACCGTGAGCATTGCAAAGAGCCCTCCAAAGACAGTTTATGAGAACAATTGGAATTACAAACATGCTCTTAGTGTTGTGTTTCATTCCAATTCAAGCCCAGAGAGTTCAATTATTATTTTCATTAATGGTGTCAGATTTTCATCCGAGTGCAAAAACAAGCTCTTCTCCTTGGAGATTTTTCTCCCTACAAGCCTCCTGGTGCCAAGTAATGGAATTCAGGAGAGTGAAGACATGTCTGAATACAGAAGGAAAAAAAAATCCCTACATGTAACCTCAGGTCCTCAAGACACTATAGCATGTCGCTGGTCAGAAATAAGTGGCGAATCAAAGAAACCCCTGTTTTTTGCACCTTGGCAGCTGTTTACAGTCGATTGCTTGCCACTTGAGCTATGGGAGACATTCACTTCCAGAGAAATCATGAGATGACTTTGAAATTAAGCCTGTAGATATGGTGTCGGAATCACATAAGCAGGGGAGTGCTCCCTTCTGGTGCCTAAGTGAACACAGTGGATTCCGCTCAGGAGGCAGTGTGTTTGGTTTAACGAAGGGTCCATTTCCAAACCAAAATGCCACTTCCAGGAGCTTAAAATTGGGAGTGAATGCCGAATAGAAAATGATTTGATGGGGCACGCTGCCAGTCAGCAGGTGTAGGCAGCTCTGAATTCTTCTGCCTGCCACGGGTTACTGGAAACCACCATGAGAATTTTGACCTACCATCTTTTTTGTTCTTGTTGTGCTTTTCCTGCAATCTGTTGTCATGGATTAATTACATGTTCTTCTTCTTTTTTTTTTTCTTTTTAAAGTACTCCTCCCTAAAGATTAAGGGAAGTTCTCCAAGCAGAGTATATACCAATATTGAGAGAGAAACAGTGCAGAGAGAAGCAGGTTTGAATTTGTGGCAACTCCCCTCTGGTAAAGGTTTGTTTGGAAAATGGGCCATTTTCAAGTGTGGCTGGTGAGAAGGGGCAATTCAGAGGAGGGGGGCGTATCAAATAGTAAATGTACCAGTTGACTTCTGGCTTCTCTGTCCATGGGATTTCCCAGCAAGAATACTGGAGTGGGTTGCCATTTCCTCCTCCAGGACTATTCCTGACCCAGGGACTGAACTTGAGTCTCCTGCATTGGCAGGCAGATTCTTTATCACCACGTCACCAGGTACCAGGCATTTACCTAAACACTTCACATGGATAACTAATCCTCACTACTGGCCTGGGAGGTCATGTTACAGAGGATGAAACTAAAGGTCCCTACTTTTTTTTTTTTCCAGATATAAATTTTATTTTATTTTTAAACTTTACATAATTGTATTAGTTTTGCCAAACCTACTTTTTTTTTCTTTTTTACAATAAATATTAAGCAAGCAAGCAACAACAACAGCAACAATAATAATAACTGCAAAAGCCTTGACATCATCTGGAAATTGCTTCATAGGGACACCTGGTGAGCTGCCACATATAGGACTGAAACTATCTGTCACCAAAGGAGTTTGCTTGCTGGTCTATTTAAAAATCTCCAGTGGAGAAGACTCTCCTCTGTCCCCTGGGTAATGATTTTCAAAATTTAGCTTTGGTGACTTATTCACAAAAAATTTTTCCAAGATTTATTTCAACTTCTTACATGTTTGACTTCCGGCTGTTTTTTTCCTCCCTCCATAGTCCTGATGGATGAATGACTTTGTATTTTCCTCGTCCACTTGAGCAACATTTCACATCCTTTTTGCAGGTGCTGCAGCTATTTGGGCCATGCCTTCTTTGGGTCATGTGGGTTCTTGAGATGTCTTGTTTCCCAAATACCTGATAGACTTGCTTATCTTCCTCTGCAGCTTCTAGTACTGCTACAGAATTTCTAGAGAACACAGTCCCTGATAGGAATGATCGACATTGTTGTTGGCTTTCTTGTCTTGTTTTATAACATGTAGAGTGACTCCATTCTTATTTACAAAGATGAAGGAAGTGATGTGATCTCCTGTGTAGATCAATGAGGTACTGACCACCTAAAAAAAAAGAACTGCTTGGCTATGTGTTCCATCTTTTCCTCCCAAAGAAACTTGGCCAAGCTCCCTCCAAAAGTTTTTCTGAGTCAGACAAACCTGAGGTCCACTCCTGGCTCTTCCACTCACTAGCTGCTTGCCTTCGGGCAAGTAACCTAACCTGAGTCTTGATTATCTCCTCTGTAAAATGTGGATGTTAATTCTCCTCCTCTCAGAGTTGAGGGGATTAAACAAAATCATGCATCGTGAATAGTATGAAGTCAATGATTAGGGGCTATTTATTTATTATTATTATAATTATTATAAAAATTATACTTTTAGCCAAGGGGAGTTAGAGTAAATGTAAACGGAAGTAGGGACTTCCCTGGCCATCCAGTGGTTAAGACTCTGTGCTTCCACTGCAGGGAGCACAGGTTCAATTGCTGGTCAGGGAACTAAGATCCCACACGCCACATGGTGTGGCCAAGAAGTAAAAAGAAAAAATGTAATCAGATGTAAAAAAAAAATATATTCCTTAAAATATTTCTTTAAACTTAAATCTTTCAGATCTGAATTTTTTCAATTTCATTGAAATCATGTAGGTGATTAAGCCTTAATGGTAATACAAAAGCCTTAATGGTAATACAAAAGCCTTAATGGTAATACAACCCTTTAGGAATGTCTGTGGAGATTAAAGGTTCTATACCTACTCTATTTGTGTATTAATGTTTATATTTTTAAGGAGCCATTTAAATAAACAGATTGCATAGAAAATCAGCTTATAAAAAGGAGTATTTGAACTTAAATAAGCCAGTCAAATATTTTAAATTGTCTCCTCTTTCCGTGGATCTTCTTGGGTCTTGGTACCAGCCACCATCTTACCAAGCAGATCTCAAGCATCAACGAGCCGTCCTCAGATGTCCCATTGCCACTTTTGTTAGGGTATAGCAAGAGTCAACTGGAAGTTTGACTTCCCAGTGCTTAGTGCTTAGTGGTTCAGTCATGTCTGACTCTTTGTGACTTTTTGGCCTGTAGCCCACCAGACTCCTCTGTCCATGGGATTTTTCAGGCAAGAATACTGGAGTAGGTTGCCATTTCCTTCTCCAGGGGATGTTCCCGACCTAGGGATGGAACCCCCATCTCCTGCATTGGCAGGTGGATTCTTTACCACTGAGCCATCGGAGACTTCCCAAAGTCTCCTCACTTTTATAGACTTGTGTGAGAGTCTTCACAAGGCCTTTAGAGCTCCAGATCCCTTTCTCATCTTTAGCTGACACCTCAACAATCAATAGGTTGATGAAGGTCACATCATTGTCAGGCCAAGGAAGGGGCCCACTGCTATCATTCTCCTTGTTTGGGCTGCCTGAGTTTGTATTCTGTTGGAGGCTTTCAAGGGAGGAAAATGTGTTTTCTCTACTGTCAGAAGGTTCAAAGAGGACATTACAGTTAAGACCTAAATCAAAGCTAGAACATTATCACTGTGTTTTACACTGGTCTTAAGCGGAAACCAATCACTTAGGGATTTTCCTACCAGATAAAGCAGAGTGAGCTGCCAAATGGACAGTTCTTAGAGTAAGAAAATAGCCCCATGGATACATCCATCCATCATGGCTTCTTCCTCTGCCTGGTCCTGTAAAGAATGTAAGCTTGAAAGAATCCTGGCAGAAGAAAGGCGACTGCCCATTTCTTTCAAATATGCTTCTATGATTCAGTGCATCCCAACATAGTTCTCAAAAGTGATATAAAGGTATTCTAAGGTCAGAATTATTTTCTTTGCAGAAGTATGTGCAAACAGAGGAGGCCAATTATATTTTAACTTATTGGACCCTGGAAAACAAAGTTCAGCAGTTAATCCAGATGAAATGTGTCTTCCTCAAAAATCAATACACATAGACCTTTAAGCACCTACATAGTTTATCAACCTTAAATGTGGCTCAGACTTTAGTGATCCAACCTGCATATGTGGCCATTGTGGCTGAGACAGAACCAGATACAGCATCCCAGCTCTTGAACTTTGGAGAGGGTGGGAGTTCCCCATCTTCACAGCATGTAAGATGTGGCCATGTCATCACAGACGATGTTTCCAGGTTGGATGGAATTAGAATTTTTTAAGGGAATAAGGAATGAAATTTCAAAGTGAAAGGCATTTTACATATTATTTTGCGTAGACAAAGGCTCTGCATAATGGTAGCTATTACTAGTGCCAAATTCACTTTCTTTGGCTATATACCCCTGTCTAATCTTTTTCTTGGGGGCTTTCCCAGTGGCTCAGTGGTAAAGAATCCACTTGCAGTGCAGGAGACACAGGAGACTCGAGTTCGATCCCTGGGACAGGAAAATCCCCTGGAGGCAGGCATGACAACCCACTCCAGTATTCTTGGCTGGAGAATCCCATGGACAGGGGAGCCTGGAGGGCTACAGTCCATTCAGTCACAAAGAGTCCGACACGACTGAAGCGACTGAGCACACAGTCAATCTTTTTCTTGAAAGAAGCCTCTGTGCCTTCCTCAGTGCTTTCTGAAAGGTTTTTTTTTTTTTTTTTTTAAATTAGAGGTAAATTGAATGTCCTCTTCCACAAATCTGGGGAAATAGTATGCTGGATTTTGCACTGTTGTTTAGTTGCTCAGTCATGTCCAACTCTTTGCAACCCCATGGACTGTACCCAACCCCATGCAACCTGCCAGGCTCCTCTGTCCACGGGATTTTCCAGGCAAGAATACAGGAGTGGGTTACCATTTCCTTCTCCAGGGGATCTTCCAGACCCAGTGATCAAACCCAGATCTCTTGCATTGGCAGGCAGATTCTTTACCACTGAGCCACCAGGGAAGACCTGGGTTTTGCATCAGTCAGATCATTGGCTATAATCTCAGGTCGGGCATGAATATTAAGCAGTTACTCTTCCTGTAATTTAGAGATTTCCCACTGCCCCCACCACCAGACCTAAACTTTATACCTTATTTGTACATCTAGTTTGAATCTCAGTTTTTACTTGGGATGGGTTCAGGACATGTCTAGAGCCACCTAGGAGACTTTATTATGTTCTTGAACAGTACTTTGTGCTTTAATATTCCAGAGACTGGGAGAAGAGATTTCTTGGGTACTAGGTAATCTTAGGATTTTGCGTGTGTGCTGTCACTTTAGTCATATCCAACTCTTTGCAACACTATGGACTGTAGCCCGCCAGACTCCTCTGTTCATGGGGTTGCTCCAGGCAAGAATACTGGAGTGGGTTGCCATGCCCTCCTCCAGAAGATCTTCCCAACCCAGGGATTGAACCTGTGTCTCCTGTGGCTCTTGCATTTCAGGTAGATCCTTTACCACTGAACCACTGGGGAAGCGTCTTAGGATGTTTTTCAGACCCGTATTCAGAGGTCTCCAGGCTCATCTCAGAAACCGAAGAAGCACATTTTGCATAGTTTGTGTGTGCCATGGAGGCAAGGATTTTGTCTGTCTTGTTTGGCACTCTGCTGAACCTTCATGGCACACACTCCACACTTAATAATTGGCCAGATGAGTAAAGGAATGAATTCAGCAGGGCTTTTAGTCATAAGCATTTACTTCCGTGGAACTATCATTGACCTAATATTTCCTTTTGGAGTGCTATAATCTCTCTCTCACTCTCCAAGAAACCAGAATCCTTCACAAGTTTTTTGTTGTTGTTGTTTTAAAATTTTTTTCAGACTATGTTTTCTGAAATTTCTTTTTAAACAGTTATATATACGTATATTTGGGCTTCCCAGGTGGCTCAAGTGGTAAAGAATCCGCCTGCCAATGCAAGAGACACAGGTTTGATCCCTGCCTTGGAAAGATCCCCTGGAGTAGGAAATGGCAACCCACTCCAGTATTCTTACCTGGAGAATCTCGTGGACAGAGGAGTTATGTGGGCTGCAGTCCATGGAGTTGCAAAGAGTTAGAGATGAATGAGCACACACAAGTACACTCATATATATTTTAACTTTTAAAAAACTCTTTACAGTTTGCTTTCGGAGGATACTAGAGAACCAATTCATTATTATAAAAACTGGTAAATAAGGAGGAATTATCTAGCATTTCTTTTGAGTTACCTATACAAAGTTAAGCAGTGATATTGATATATAGTTTACATACTATAAAGTTCACCCATCCAAAGTGTACAATTCAATGGTTTTTTGTATATTGACTGAGTTGTGTAACCATCACCATGATCTAATTGGTGCAGGAAGCATAGAACTCCAGATGGGGCTTGCAGCCAGAAAAATCCACCAGTTCAAATCCTTGTTTCTGTTGCTGACAAGCAGTGTGATCTTGGGGCAAATTTCATAAGTTCTTGGCACCTTTGTTTTTCCTAGCTGTGAGATGATTCGTCACTCATATAGTTGTTGTGGGAAATAAATGAGGCGATGGATATCAAGCACATAGCTTGGAGTATGGCACAGAGCTGACATCTGGCAAACTTTCCTCCCCCCTCCCTGTGAATCTGTACCTTTAAGCTACTGGGCCACACAAGATGGTAGGCAGGGGTAGCGATGGCTGTTATCTGTGATATTCCTTGCTACGTTCTCCTTCTGCCAAAGCACAGAGAAAGGATCCTAAGGGAATAGCCTCTTATTCAATAACCAGCCCATCAACATCTGGCCAAGGTATCAACCAAGATGCCTCAATTTCTACCCATCGGCTTATCTTGGTGATTCTTCTTTCATAGTCTCTGTTCAGGAGGGTTGTCCTCTCTCAGAAAACCCCTGCACACACCCCCTCTTGGACTTCAATAAGTCATAGACTTTTATCTTCAGAAGTTTCTTCTAATGTTTCTTCTCCTAATGTTCAGGAGGGTTGTCAACTTTATGCATTTTTCTTTGCATTCACAGAATGTTAATGTTGGAAGAAACACTGGAGATAATCCAGTTAAACCCTCCTAACAGTCCATGGGGTCACTAAGAGTCGGACACGACTGAGCAACTTCCCTTTCACTTTTCACTTTGATGCACTGGAGAAGGAAATGGCAACCCACTCCAGTGTTCTTGCCTGGAGAATCCCAGGGACGGGGGAGCCTGGTGGGCTTCCGTCTATGGAGTCGCACAGAATCGGACACGACTGACACAACTTAGCAGTTGTTAGTAGGACACAGCTTAGCAGCAGCAGCAACAGTCAAAGAAACTGAGGCCCAGAGGAGTGAAGTGACCTGCTTCCATAATTGGTAGGAACTCAAGACTTGTACACTGTCAGCATTTAATAGTGTAGTGAAGGAATGAATGCCTTAGAGTCTGTTCTCATGCCTCACTGGACCCAGGAATCAGATTGAAAGCTGAGGGCTTGAGTTCAGGTTTGGATCCCACTCTCTATTCCCCTTTCTTTAATAAAACAAGGATAAACCTGTCGCCATTAGCCTGCACTCATAAGCAATGAGATCAGAAGCCTAGCCGGAAGTACTGCGATAAGTGGTTAGAATATTTCTGAAGTCAACATTGTTTGGAGAAAGTGAAAATTACAACTTCCAGCCTGATGAGTCTCTGCGTGTTTGGTCTGAATCCTGTGGTTCACTTTGGTTTCCCATTTCTGAGTGGAAAGAGCTGATGTTTTCCAGGCTTCACAGGGATCTAGAGGCAGGGGATTTGTTCTCTGCAAGTTACCCTATGGTTAGTGGCTGAGATGGTGAATAGGGGGTTCTGTACCAAGTCCCCTGAGCATGGTGGGTGCAGGGGGTGGAGGGGAGGAAGGTGGGAGACATCAGTAAAAGGAAGGGAAGAAAACTGGAGAGGTCAGTAAGCTCCATGTGTATGTGTGTTGCACACTCAGTCGTGTCTGACATTTTGTGATCCCCTGGATTCTCTGTCCATGCCAGGCTCTCTGTCCATGGGATTCTTCAGGCAAGAAGACTGAAGCAGGTTGCCATGCCTTCCTCTAGGGGATCTTCCTAACCCAGGGGTTGAACCTGTGTCTCTTGCATTGGCAGGCAGATTCTTTACTGCTGAGCCACCTGGGAAGTCCCAGAACTCATTTAAATTGATTTCTAGGTCCACATCTGAAATTCACAGGCCATAATTTCTGGGGCTAGCCATTTAGAAGTAGTTATATTTTCTTTTAGAAAGTACTATACAATGTGAGAGAATTTTTGTTCCCTCTCTCTCTCACCTCCTCCCTCCCTCCTCTGCCCTTCACTTCCCTTTTGTGAACAGGATGTTATATCCTTAGTGTGCTGGGTGCTGGGTAGGTTACAAACTCAGACCCTAGGCAGGCAAAAGAGTCAAAATGGGGAGGGGTTTTCTAACCAAAGAACTGTTAAGGGTCCTAATTTAAAATGAATAAAGTCTTTCAGCAGGCCCCCTCTTTCCCTAAATCAATTTGATTTTATGTAAACATTTATCTCCTTTGCACTTCCATACCATGCATCTAATAATGCCTTGGTGAACATTAATGTTTTCAGTAGGTACATTTTGGAGAAAGAGGGGATTGGGTAGATGAGGGGAAGTATAACAAAGTGAAAGCGTTATAAGGAGCCCAGTGGTGGTGAAACTTTCCAAAAACCAAGGAATTTGTGAGAAAGAGAAATTTTGGTTTTAGTAGGGGAAAAGATATAAATTACTGATCAGTTGAGGGGGGGTGTGAGTGACAGTGCTCAGTTGCTAAGTCGTGTCCAACTCTTTTCAACCCTATCTATAGACTGTTGCTTACAAGGTTCCTTTCTCCATGAGATTGTCCAAGGAAGAATACTGGAGTGGGTTGTCATTTCCTTCTCCAGGGGATCTTCCTGACCCAGGGATCGAACTTGCATCTCCTGCATTGGCAGGAGAATTATTTACCATTGAGCCACTTGGGAGTGAGTGGGTGTTGGAGAGCAAATTCCATGTGAGGTCAGGGGTTGTTGGTTGGAAAGAGACTCAAGTGAGAAAATGGCTGATTTTAAGTCTTTTGTGACAGCATTTCCAGGCATTTTAAGTGGCTGTTGGTGACCCTTCTAGGAAGACACAAGTGAAAATATATTCCCCCTTAAAAAAGAAAATGTTTGAATTCTGATTAACCTGTTGTTAAATACAAGGCCGCTTTCTTTTCTAACATGCTCCAGCTGCTCTAGACAAACACCCCATTGCACTTTCGAAAGCAGAGGCAGGTTGCGAGCTTGAACACTACAGAAAGCATCAAGGGGCATCTCTTCTGCCTTGTCATTCTCTGCCTGGTACCTCAGATAACAGCCCTGGACACCTCCATGGCCCAGGAAGTGATGCCTAACCTCCCACCCCAGAAAAGATTCAAAAAGAGAAATGAAAAGCAGATGCTATAAAATTTGAAAATAATATTTAGCTATTCTTTCCAAATTCACACCCAGCCTTATTCATACATAGGGGTCAGGAGCACTTGGTCAAATATTTTTAGTAAATCTAGAGGAAATGCTCTAAAGAGTGCAATTCCTCTTCTCTCCTCTTTCATCATTTACTGTTTATCCTCCCATCAGTGTTTTCTTTTTTTTTAAAGTGGTAAATACAATTAATTGGAGCACTCTCTAATTCTTTTGTGCGATCATGAAAAAAATAAAAATAAACAGAAGGGCACCATGGGAGCATCTCACCAACCGTTGCTTTAAAAAATATAATTTTTGGAAGCATTGTTGATTTCTACTTATTTTTGTTGGTAAATCCTGGGGAAAATGTATATCTTTTCCTTTAAAGTTCTAATTCAAGGCATGGATGTGAGAGTTCTGAAGGGACTTTGGGACTGCGGTAAAATTTCGTTGTCATAGTAACAGAAAGGGAAATAGGCCTTGCTCACCTGGGACTTTAACACTGCAAAAGCTGAATTTTTTTTTTTTTTTAAGGAAAAGGACTCTGCAAGTGAAATAAATGAAAAACTTATGTATTTCAAAACAAAATTCCAAACATTAAACAGGTAAATGGCTGAAAAGACCAACTTCTGCCATTTTTCTTGGTTTCTGTCCTCATCTGATCAAAGAAGCCCAATTCTAAAAGTGCACAGAAGGGTTATCTAGAATATTACTGGCTTAAAAATATGTCTTACGAATGGTAACCTCAGACGGGTATTCTGCACCTTTGTATTTTTCTGGATAATCTATTGAAGGTCTGAAAGGACATTCACACTTGTTAATAGTCATAAAAACCCCAGCATATACCTGCACAGACTGTCTTAGGAGAGTAACATGGTTTTCTGATTTCATATCTATCGGTTGAAAATATCAGACCCCCTTTGTGTACGAGGGTTTACGTGTGAGGTGTGTGCATGTGCAAATGTGTGTGGCCAGCAGAAAGCGACATATGTGAGGAACCCTGGGATTCTGAGCTAAGTCATGTCATTTTTAACCCTCTGGAGAGAGATATTTTTGTACAGCAGGAGTTACTCCTGTTTGTGAAGCCTTTCTTCTTCTTCTCTCTCTCTTTTTTTATTTGAGAAAGAGCACACCCTAGCCACTCGGGGCCAGTGTACAAACCAGAACCCAGTTTGTGAACCACTCCACAACCCTCAACAGTGACGGAGCTGACTTGGGACCCAAAACATCCAAATTTGCAAACTGCAGACGGTCAGCTAGCATTCCTTCCCAGGCAGGGCTGGCTGAAATTCCCCAGACCTGAAATCCAATCACTTTCCAATCAAATCTAATATAATGCAGATATAGTCTCTCTTAAAAAATGTTTACTTAAAAAGGTAACACATTGCTTTCTCTTCACAGATTCTTTTTAAAATTTTTCCTCAAGTGCAATCAGAATTGTTTGAAAACAGCAGGAAACCCAAGGGACATGAGAAGGTTTCAGGTAAGGGACCTGCAGTTCTTGCCTGGTAAATAAGTCATCCTATTTCTTCTCTCCTTAGCTCTCTCTTTTTTCCTTTTCCTTTTTTTTTTTTTTTTATTCCCCCCTAGAAAATATTATTCACGGATGCTGCTAACAATAAAAAAAGATTACTCTAAATGATCACCCTCTTCAGATAGTACTGAAGGTTTTTTCATTTTGTAATGTTTAGGACTTCTGTGTCCACTGCCAGAGCCCCAGGGGAAGGGCACCAACCCAGGCTGGAGATTTGATTTTAAGCCCTGAGGCTGCCCTGTGCACACACAGCTGCCCACAGCAGGAACCATGATCTTGATATTCAGCCACCTTGGGATTTTTCAAAGCAGCTTCTCTGTGCTTTCTGCAAGCAACAGCCTCTTCCTTTCCTTTGCCACCGATTAACTATTCAGTGGTCTCTCTCGGAGTGTCTGGGAGAGCAGCCGCCTAAGCAGCCGTGGTCACTTTAAGATCTCAGCATGACAACAAGACCCACGGGACAGTAACCCAGCTGCCTGGCAGTTAAATCTGCCACCAGTTTCATCACCCCTGCCACTGATGTACCGGGGATACAAGCTAATAAAAACACAGAGCGAGGCAAAGTGTGTCAGGTTGGAGATGTGAGGCAGGGCAGCCCGCTTGGCCCCCTTCCTTCATCTTTGATGGATCCACATTTCACCCACCAAATGGCTTTCCTGCCGTTCGTGGCCAGTCGAAATACCTCCCACCCCATTCCCCAAAGAAAAATGGGAAACGTGTTAAACAATAGTATTCTAGCTTGAGACTTTAAAATCCTGGCAGCAACGTGGGAGATGGGGACGCTTAGCCTCACGTTTCAGGTGGGGAAAGCAAGATTCTGGGAGTTTAAATAACTCAACTGTTACCCCAGGAAGGAGATGGTAGAGCTGGGAGCCAGCGTCTGATCAAACTCCTTGCGCTGGACCCTGAGTTCACAGCATGTGCATCTGTTAGGCTTATGCTTGCTATTGCCTTTATGGAGAGTCTTGATAATTTCTGAACAAGGGGCCCATATTCTTATTACACTGGACCCTACAAAGGATGCGGCTGCTCCTGTCTGGCATTCGGAGCACTTCTGTGATGTAGCTGTGGCGTTATTAAAGAGTTAACAGGGGAGATGGGTATGGGCAAGGCCACTGAGCACAACCTGGAAAACCAAAAGTTCCTCTAATTTTTTTTTTCACTGAATCGTGAGTATCGAACAATCTTCTGGTGACCAGGATGTTTTCTGATTCCTTGTTTAACACTAATACCAGCCTCTCCTAAAAAGTTAAACCTTGTTTCTTCATCCTATCGACTCTTTTCCTTGCTGTATGATATGAAGACAAATAGAAACAAGAGGATTTTCTTGGGGGTCAAGCAGGAACATTGTGCATAGTGGAAGCTTATGGCACTCAGTTTCCAAATGGAAACATAAGTAATTTCTGTCCAAAAAAACAGTGGAATTCCAAAGTGCCCAGATGATCTAAGCTTAGCTTTCATGTCCAGAAGAAGGAGAGGCAGGGAAAGAAGCTGGCAGCTTAGATTTGTATCCACCCTTATTCTCTATCATCCCTTCCAAAGAGCTTTAAATTTGAGAAGACACTTCTAAGAAGCTTTTAATAGAATGCATTGTCATTTTATTATTTTACCTTTATTTATCCCTGATTTTAGAAATGTACTCACTAAACAAATGCACCTAATATTTCCTTTACTTCTCGAAAACTTCTCTAAATGAAGTTTATAATGAGCCTGAATTAAAAAAATTTTTTTAAAGTGGATTTTTGAGTCATTATTTGGACACAAAAACTTTCTTGGTAATTTAGGTACAAATACAGTCAATGAGCCTGAATTTTTAACAGGGTTAGAATAGATATTGTTCATCTCAAAATATGAGAAGTTCTTATCCTATGAGAATGTACTTGACTTTTGCAAAGACAATGAAAAAGTTTTTTATAAGCTTGTGGATTCTATGATTGTCTCATTTCCAGGGTACAGGTAAAGTCAACAGGAAAAAAGTCTTTTGCATTTTTTTACTGAGATATAACTCATATAACATATTCACAATGTGCAAGACAGTAGGTTTTGGTATATTCACAATGTTGTGTAACCATCACCACCATATCATTCCTGAACATTTCCGTCATCACAGGAGGAAACCCCATACTTCTCAATTCCTTTTTCTCTCCGCCCACTGACAACCACACATCTGCTTTCTGTCTCTACAGATTTGTCTGTTCTGGACATTTCCTATAAAGAGAATCATACAATATGTGGCCTGTAGTCTCTGGTTTCTTTCACTTAGCATGATGCTTTCAAGGTCCATCCATGTTGCAGCATGTATATTTCATTCCTTTTGTATGGCTGAATAATAGTCTATTGTAAAATATACCACATTTTAAAAATCTGTACATCAGTTGATGGACACTTGGGTTGTTTCTGTTTCTTGGCTTTTACAAATAACGCTGTTGTGAACATTCATGTATAAGTGTTTTTTTTTGTGGACATGGTTTTGATATCTTGAGTATATACCTAAGAGTAGAATTTCTGGGTCATATGATAACAACAGTTTAAGTTTTTGAGGAACTGACCAGCTGCTTTCCACAGTGGCTGCACCATTTTATGTTCCCACCAGTAATATATAAAGGTCTCAATTTCTTGATATAGTTGCCGCTACTTGTTTTCTGTTTAAAAAGAAAAAATCCTGACCATCCTATAAGTGTGAAGTGGTATCTTATTATGGTTTTGATTTGCTTTCCCTAATGACTAATGCAGAGAAGGCAATGGCACCCCACTCCAGTACTCTTGCCTGGAAAATCCCATGGATGGAGGAGCCTGGTGGGCTATAGTCCATGGGGTTGCTAAGAGTCAGACACGACTGAGCGGCTTCACTTTCACTTTTCACTTTCATGCATTGGAGAAGGAAATGGCAACCCACTCCAGTGTTCTTGCCTGGAGAATCCCAGGGACGGGGCAGCCTGGTGGGCTGCCGTCTATGGGGTCGCACAGAGTTGAACACGACTGAAGCAACTTAGCAGCAGCAGCAGCAATGACTAATGATTTGAGCGTCTTTTCATGTACTTTTTGGCTATTTGCATATCTTCTTTAATGAAAAGCCTAAAACTGAGTGATTTCACTTTCTTTGTAAATGTGTTAGTCGTTCAGTCGTGGTCGACTCTTTGTGACCCCATGGACTGTAGCCTGCCAGGCTCCTTTGTCCGTGGAATTCTACAGGCAAGAATACTGGGATGGGTTGCCATTTCTTTCTCCAGGAGATTTCCCAACCCAGGGATTGAACCTAGGTCTCCTGCATTGCAGGCAGATTCTTTACCATCTGAGCCACCAGGGAAGCCCAAATGTCTAATTCAAATCCTTTAAGTGAAGTGAAGTAAAAGTCACTCAGTCGTGTCTGACTCTTTGTGACCCCATGGACTATACAGTCCATGGAATTCTCTAGGCCAGAATACTGGAGTGGGTAGCCTTTCCCTTCTCCAGGGGATCTTCCCAACCCAGGGATCGAACCAGAGTCTTCTGCATTGCAGGCAGATTTTTTACCAACTGAGCTATTGCCCATTTTCAAATTAGGTTACCTTTTTATTGTTGAGTTTTAGGAGTTCTTGATGGGCTTCCAAGGTGGTGCTACTGGTAAAGAATCCCCCTGCCAGTACAGGAGATGTAAGAAACACAAGTTCAATCCCTGGGTGGGGAAGATCCCCTGAGGAGGGCATGGCAACCCACTCCTGTGTTCTTGCCTGGAGAATCTCATGGACCCGGAGCTTGGCAGGCTGCAGTCCGTAGGGTCAAATAGAGTCAGACATGACTGAGGCAACTTAGCAAGTGTTCTTTATATATTCAGAATACTAGGCCCTCAGATAGATGATTTGCAAATATTTTTCTCATTTTATCACTGGCTTTTCACATTCTTGACAGTATCCTTTGATTCACCAAATTGGAAGGTTTTATAATGTACTCAGATTCTCTTGGGCTTCCCTTGTGGCTCAGCTGGTAAAGAATCTGCTTGCAATGCAGAAGACCTGGGTTCAGTCCCTGGGTTGGGAAGATCCCCTGGAGAAGGGAAAGGCTACCCACTCCAGTATTCTGGTCTGGAGAATTCCATGGACTATAGTCCTTGGGGTCACAAAGAGTCGGACACGACTGAGCGACTTTCACTTCACTTCACTTCACTTCAGATTCTCTTATGAATATAGCCTTCTATGAAAGATCTTTAAAGTGGAGAAAGGCTTGCTTATGTGCTCTGAAGGTCAAGTAAGAAACTTGGATCAAGTTTAGTATATGAAACAAAACCAGAGATAGTAGGTAGTTATGAGAATGAGCTGAAGGAATGGTAGCTTAGGAATTCCTAGAATATATACATATATATATATATAGTCTGAATTTTATAAATATATATAAATATAATCTATGTATTATAAATTTATACTTATATGTATAATTCAGAATGACAAATATAATAATTTTAAAACATATGGACAAATAACTTCAATTCTCTACCTTTGGTATAGAATCAAACATAGATTTAATCTGAAGTATTTTTTTTTTTTTTGGGTGGAAATTTTGATCTGAGCAGAATAAAAATACAAAATATTTCTAACCAAATCATGGATCCAAGCAAACTCTCTCTCCTCTCTCCTCTCTCCTCTTCCCACTCTTCTCCAAACACTGGTAGAACCTAGGTTCCTTTTCCAAAAACCATCAAATAACAAAATCATTATATCACACATTTTCCAACCTGAACCAAACCTCTCTTTCATTCAATTCAAGTTCTAACTATCGTGGGTATATAAAATATTTATTGAAACATAAGAGTTTTAATTCTTTTTTGGGCTCAGACCCCTTTGAGAATTTCATATAAGCTATAGTTTTGTCCCAATAAAAAGCTATGTTTCAACAAAGTTACATTTAAAATTACAAGGGTTCCCAAACCTCTTAAAACATCTCTGAGAAGTACATGGACCCCTGATCTAAGTAAATGAAATTTATCTGATACCCAGTGGACATCCTCTATGTAATTTAACCCTTACAATAGGGACCTGTCCATTCTTGGCTTTAAAGACCACCTGTTCCCAGATGCCTCCTGGATCCATATCATCAGACTTTTCTCCCTTCTCTGGAGCTGTAGAAACCCAGCTTTACCTCCCTCCTGTGCCTCTTCTCTTAGATGACTAATGAACTCATGCTCAAGGCAGAACTCAGTCCCACCTCCCTGATCCATGCCTTCCTCAATTATTATTAAAGCGTCACTCCCTCCTGCTAAGTATCTATAAAATCCACCTCCCTCTCCTGAAAAACTGCCACAGACCCTTGTCTCTCCTCCTTTGTCTAATCTATCCTCAGCACGGCTGCCAAAGTGATCTTTTAAAACATGTCTGCTGCTGCTGCTGCTAAGTCGCTTCAGTCGTGTCTGACTCTGTGCGACCCCATAGACGGCAGCCCACCAGGCTCCCCCGTCCCTGGGATTCTCCAGGCAAGAACACTGGAGTGCGAGTAAAACATGTCACTCCTCTGCTTAAGTATGTTATACCTATCTCCTGTCTGTGGACAAAAGCTTGGATATGAAAGGGCATGGCTGAGAAATAGCTTCATAACAGGCAGGCTTCTGCCATGCACCCCACCTAATGCTTCCATATGCCCCCCACCCATCAGGCACACGTCACTAATTTCTGTTCCACGTGGAACAGACTGCTTAGAGACTTCCCATGTGTTCACCCTTCTGCCTGGGAAGCCTTAACTCCTCTCCAGTCTGTGACTTCTGCTTATTTTTCAAGATATACCTGTCACCTCTTCATTGAGGCACTTTTTAAAAGAAATTTATTTTATTGAAATATAGTTGATTATAATGTTGTTAGTTTTTGCTATACAGCAAAGTGTTTCAGATGTGTGTGTGTGTGTGTGTGTGTGTGTGTTAGTTGTTCAGTTGTGTTCGACTCTTTGAAATCCCAGGGACTGTAGCCACCAGGTTCCTCTGTCCATGGAATTCACCAGGCAAGATACTGGAGTGAAGAACAAAAAAAAAAAAAAAAAAAAAAGAATACTGCAGTGGGTAACCATGCCCTTCTCCAGGGAATTTTCCCAGCCCCAGAACTGAACCTGCATCTCTTGCATTGCAGGAGGATTCTTTACCATTGAGCCACCAGGGAGCTCCCCGCTCAATATATATATATATATATATATAAATATATATACACACACATATATATGTGTATATATATATATGTATATGTATATATACATATATGAATACATATATGTATATATATGTACATGTATATATATGTATATAGTTTCATATTCTTTTCCATCGCAATTTTTTTTTTTGGTTGCACTGGGTTTTTTGTTGTGGCTAGCACTAGGGCTTAGTTGCTCTGAGGCACATGGGATTGTGGTTCCCTGACCAGGGCTCCAACCTGAGGCCTCTGCATTGGAAGGTGAATTCTTAATCACTGGACCACCGGGGAAGTCCCTCCATTTCAATTTATCACAGGATATTGAATATAGTTCCCTGTGCTATACAGTTGGATCTTGTTTTTGATCCATCCTAGTTGTAATAGTTTGCATCTGCTAAGCCCAAACTCCCAATTCATCCGCCTCCCCCACAGTGAGGCACTTTTGGACTTTTCCTGGCGGACTTATTGGTTCTTGCTTCTGTGCCAACATACTTCTCTACAAGCTTCTACTAATGCCATTGATCACATTGCCTTGCAATTATGATTTGTCTAAGAGGCTATGTGCTGCTTGAGGGTAATTGGCATGTTTTATTTATATTTTTATTTTTTCCCAATGCCAGTCATTCTTTGGAGCTCCAAAAATGGTCATTAAATGAATTAAGAGAAGAAAGAAAGAAAAGGAAGGAAGGAGCAGAGGAAGGAAAAAAAAGAAAAGGGCCCCCAAAGTATATCTAAATCCATGGACCATGAAGGCAGAAAATCACTTCCGCCCTCCTTGAAATGGAACAATTAGGTAACACGCAGATTAACAGCTCGGTAAAGGAAAGGTAAAGAAATTAATGTCTAGTTTAAGCTGACAGGCCTGTTAAGACATAATGAACCCCATTCTTTATTTCTCTGAATGGTGGGTGGAGAGCGGGCAGCTGGAAAACCCAGAGAAAAATCAAGCCATTTTCTTGGAAGACTCAGGCACGTTGTCATTTCCCACATTCAAGTCCTAAAACATAGTAGAAGTTGACAACAATCAGGACTTTTGTTGCCAATTCACTCTCATAGACAGGCTGCCTGGTTCTGCTCCAAGTTATAGTGAAAACACAGATGCCCTCTTTCATTGATTCATTCACCCAACCAATGCTGTTGAGGAAATTCTATGTGCCTGGCACTATCCTAGGTGCTGGAAGGATATGTGTGTGTGTTTGGTCAATAAGTCATGTCTATTTCTTTTGCAAGCCCGTGGACTGTAGCTCTCCAGGCTCTTCTGTCCATGGGATTTCCCAGGCAGGAATACAGAAGTGGGTTGCCATTTCCTTCTCCAGGGGAGGTTCCCAACCCAGAGATCAAACTCACATCTCTTATATCTCCTGCATTGGCAAGGGGGTTCTTTACCACTAGTGCCACTTGGGAAGCCCTTCCCATCATATGGGCAGCACCAACTGGTACATTACTCATTCTGGAGTTGGTGGCAGGTTCCTCGGATCTCCAACTCCAGAATCATTTAAAATGAATCCCTTCGCACTTGTAGCTTTATTACTGGGATAAATATTCTTACTGTCATTTGCTGAATTTTTCTGGGTGACTCTCAGATGTCTCAAGTTCACCCTTACATAGTGCTTAGCTGCTCAGTCATGTCCAACTCTTTGCGACCCGATGGATTGTAGCCCGCCAGGCTCCTCTGTCCATAGGATTCTCCAGGCAAGAATACTGGAGTTGGTTGCCATTTTCTTCTCCAGGGGATCTTCCCAACCCAGGGATCAAACCCAGGTCTCCCACACTACAGGCGGATTCTTTACCATCTGAGCCACCAGGGAAGCCCCTACCCCTACATTATTCCCTTTTTAATAATACAAGAGGCCCACCAAAGCAATCATTTTCTTATATAGCTATACCAGTGAGAGAAAAGAGATACATATACAGGTCTTGCCATCCCTTGCTTCAAGAGATAAGAGGTCAAAAGTTGTGGACGGGGGCATACATTTCAGGTGAAAGAAAAGTCATGGGCTTCCCTGATGGCTCAGTGGTAAAGAATCTGCCTGCCAACTCAGGAGATGGGGGTTTGATCCCTCAGCCAGAAAGATCCCACATGCTGCAGAGCAACTAAGCCTGTGCACCACATCTGCTGAGCCTGTGCTCTAGAGCTTGGGAACCACAACTACTGAAGTCCACTTGCCCCAGAGCCCATACTCCCATACTCCACAACAAGAGAAGCCATGGCAGTGAGAAGTCCGAATAGCAAAACCCCGCTCACCACAAGCAGAGAAAAGCCTGCATAGCAACAAAGACCCAGCAAAGTAAAAAATAAACAAAATTATTTAAAAAAAAAAAAGGCAAGAAGTCATGTCCGGACCCAAATTGGCTGAATTGATGTCTGTCTGGTTATGGGAATCTGTACACAACCCTGGGCCTGTTGGAAGGACCCTCATTGGAGGGTTCCTGGAGGAGCTGGGGAAGGGTTGGTGCTTTGTCAGGACATGCTGAGCAGGTCTGGTAGACCTCTGAGAAAGAGAGCAGGAATGCACGGTGGTCAGAAGACACTACAATCTTCTCCATCAGCATGGAGAATGGAAGTGAGGCGTGTGAGGGCGGACTGACATCATTGGAATCGCTGGATAATCTGGGAAGCCTAGAGCCTATGAGTGCAACATGCTGGATGCACCCACCACATAGAAACAATGGGGCAGTTCGCATGGATAGATGGCAGAGACCCTTAGTCTGCACAGCTGGGCAGCGGTCATTCGTCTATTTGACTGATCGACATGAGAGCAAAGGGCAGGGCTGCTCATGTCTTGGAACAGGGCCAGGCTCCATCCAACAAACCCGTATGATTTCCTAAACCTCAGTTCTTATATAAAACCTTTTCATGGCACCACCATCTATTTTCCTTAAGTAAAAAAATGGTGAATGTTTCTCTCACACCGTGGAAGAGGGAAACGAGAGTTTAAATTAACTCCAAATGCTAAAAATTTAATACAGCGCCAGCTGCCTGCAGGTTTCTTCAGTTCAAAATCTCTGAGAGCAGGAGCCACCCCAGCTGCTCTGTGATCTCACCCACCATGGGAAGGCTGCGGGGCTACTGAGCCACACTTTTCAAGCACGTAATGAAAACCACTTGACTTACGGCCTCTCTGATCAACAGGTGAGTCCATTATCTGGTGGGAGAACAAACCAGAGAGTCCAAGTTAAGAAAGAATAATTATCTATTAGGAGTCAGGGGAAAAAAAAGAAAAACCACCACCACCTCTGAGGGTTCAGGGATCTTTTGCTCAGCCTAATGTTTTAAGCTTAGGGAAAGCTTGCTGTGGGTTACTTCAAGCTTTTGTCTGTGGGATGAATCTGTCCACCCCTCATCCCCTGCTTTTGATATCTCAAATGGGGACAGGAATTAGGGTTTAAGAATTTTGACCAGTTCACATAAGAAATGGGTTTTGAATTATTTGTGGGAGAAAATGGAGAGAAATAAAAGCAGGTTGTTGCCTCTATAACTCTTGGGAAATTCCATGTCAGACTTGAGCTGTGTGGTGCTTAGTTGCTCTGTCGTGTCTGACTCTACGACCCTATGGGCTGTAGCCTGCCAGGCTCCTCTGTCCATGGGATTTCGCAGGCAAGAATACTGGAGTGGGTTGCCATTTCCTCCTCCGGGGGATCTTCCCAACATTTTAAGAGACTCAAATCTGGGCACTAAAACCAACCCTTGAACATATTCCAGGACCATCAGATGCAGAACTTCCTGGAAAGGAAAGTTTTCTTAGTTTTGCAGTAAGAGTGCATAGATTCTTAAGCTTCTCATGGAGCCTACGTGTTCCTGGATTTTGATGGATACCAGGTGATTCACAAGGTCCCTGAGGACAGCATTTGGGGAAAAAGACTGGCCCAGCCAAATCAAGAACTGCATCAAATGTGTTAAGGCTCCTCTGTGGCTCTCAAAATGTTTGCCAGTAAAACACTGCCCTTGACCACAACCATCCCACTTGGTGTACCTTTCCGATGGGAAAAGCAATGACCTCGATGGAATACAATGAGGTGAGGTGGATGTTGCAAGTATCAATATCTCTGGCCTTTGGGATGAAGGGAAATTTGGTTGTAAAGCAGGTTAACGACCTTTGGGCTTCCTGATGACCTAAAAGGCAGGTTGAGGACTTCCTTGGTGGTGTAGTGGATAAGAATCTACTGCCAAAGCAGGGACACGGGTTTGATCCCTGTTCTGGAAAGATCCCACATGCTGCAGAGCAACTAAGCCTGTGTGTCACCACTACTGAGTCTGCACACCCTAGAGCCCACGAGCCGCAACTATTGAGCCTTCATGCTGCAACTTCTGAAGCCCGCCTGCCAAGATCCTGTGCTTCACCAAGAGAAGTCCAAGCACCACAGCTAGAAAGTCGCCCCTGATTTCCACAACTAGAGAAAGCCCGAGTGCAGCAATGAAGACTCAGCACAGCCTAAAGTAAATAAATAAAGCAGTGTGTAGATGTCGAAAAAAAAAGAAATAAAAAATGTTTAAAAAGCTGCCACTTGATGTCTGTACATATTCAACTGGGTTTTTTTTTTTTTTTTTACAAGCAAGCTCTAAAAGGTGTCCATCCTAAGCCAAATTTGCCAAAATATGCCAGCAGAAATGTTCTTTGGCATATTGCCCCACTTAACGCCAATTAGAATTTTTTTTGCCAGAATAATCTTTTCAGCAACCTTGAATGGCATAACAAGTTTTGCAACCCTTCAAGGCCCATCTCAGCTCTCATTTCCTTGATGAAAATGTTGGTTACTGCCCTCAGTGCTGGTTAATTTTCTTACCTTTGGACTCCTAGAGGATGCAGTGGCCACATAATTCAGTCCTCAATTATGTATTACCATATAGTAATACTTCCTGATTATGTGTAGTGTTTGCTCTTTTTTTTTTTTTTTTTTTTAATATTTATTTATTTGGCTAGGCTGAGTCTTAAGTGCAGCCTGTGGGATCTTTGTTTCCCAACCAAGGATCGAACCCAGGCTCCTTGCTTTGGGAACTTGGAGTCTCAGCCACTGGACCATGGGGAAGTCCCAGTGTGGCATTTGTTCTGCTTTATTGATTGCATGCTTCCCTGGTGGCCGAGATGGTAAAGAATCTGCCTACAATGCAGGAGATCTGGGTTCAACCCCTGGGTCGGGAAGATCTCCTGGGAAGGGAATGGCTACCCACTCCAGTATTCTTGCCTGGAGAATTCCATGGAGAGTGGAGCCTGGCAGGCTCCATGGGGTCACAAAGAGCTGGACATGACTGAGCGACTGACTCACATGGATCAGTTGCATAGTAAGCACTGTGAGGCAGTGACAGTGTTCTGTAGGCCTGCATTGCATGTGGCACAGTGCCTGGAAGGTCACAAAATGCCTCTGACTCACTGAAACACAGAGCTGTCTGGTGACTTCAGAACGTATCTTCTCAGTACTTAGGTCATGAATGCCATGGCCCCCCTCCCTGGCTGTGAGCAACTCCAGAACGCCCCACATCTGTCTCAACAGCAATCAACTTGGCATTCTCTCGATTGCTACTTGATACTCAACTGAACAGAAAATGTAGCCTCGGGGAATATGAAACAACAGCAATTGCTAAGAATTCTGGGAATTCCTTTAAAAAAAAAAGATGACAGAATCCATACTTACGGGGTATGTAGGTGTTTAAAGGTAATTTTGGAGACTCTGGAGTCTAGTAACAAAGAAGAATCCGGGCTTTAAATCTGGCTTGAAAATATGATGTGTGCCAAGAATAAAAGGTAGAGGGAAACAACTTGCAGTAGCCAATTTGTTTGTTCTTTGCCTGGGTTGAATTATGGAGGCTTAGACAAAATTGTTTCATCAGATTCCCCTGGTCGAATGTGAGAATTCGCCAGGGTATAAAAACATCAATGGAGTATTTCTTCTCACAGTGTGGACTCCCAAATCTGATCGCCCACCACAGCCAGAAGCCTGTCTTGATTTTCTCTGTCCCTTTAATGGTCTCTGTGTCTCTTTCCTCCTTCCACAGGTGGAAAATAAAATCCCACATAATAGTTATGCTTTGGGAAAGCTGAAATAACATATAGAGCAACTGAACAGTTATAAGGGAAAAGCACATCATGAATTTAATTCCATTTCCAGATGTAAAATGTCATAAAGAATTTTTTTCCATGCTTGGCAAAATAACAGGAATTTTTGAGGCCATTTTATTTAGCTTGGTGGGTGCATGTTTATAAGTAGGTATCAGAGCCTTCCACTTCGAGTGGGCTATCAATGCTACATACTGTAACTTTACTTAGATTAAACTACCATAGGCCCCCACCTTCAGCTAGAAGCTGCATGTTGTTATTATTGTTCGTTGCTAAGTCATGTCTGACTCTCTGAGACCCCATGAACTGTAGCCCACCAGGCTCCTCTGTCCATACCCTTGTTGAAATGGAGGGGAAATGTATCTGACTAATGGTAGAATCGGGTGTATTTTCAAAGCCAGAGCTCTGATCCATTCAGGGAGGTTTCCAGCCAACGTGATGATTCTCCAGCGACTTACAGAGATAGACACTGGGTTTCTCGTCTGTTTCAAAGAGCAGACCAGTTAATCATTCCACACATTTTTCATTTTGACTTCTCTTTTTCTTTTACCCTCTTGTGTGAGACTTAGGGTCTTTGTAGGAACACCTGGGTATGAGCTGAGAAAGCTTGGCTGGGAATAGGATTCAAGCTGATCTCTGACTCAACTCAATGATACAGTTACAGAGTTTTGAGAAGCATAGATTTTTTTTTTTTTTTTTTCAGTGTGATGTTCCAAAAATCCATAGACATTTCAGAGTGAGGTGTAAAAATAACTCTCTTTGTGACCCCATGGACTGCAGCCCGCCACTCTGTCCATGGGATTTTTTTCAGGCAGGAATACTGGAGTGGGTTGCCATTTCCTCCTCCAGGGGATCTTCCTTACCCAGGGATCAAACTGAGTCTTTTGAGTCTCCTGCATTGCCAGGCAGGTTCTGCACCGCCTGGGAGTGCCCAGAATAACCCAAGGGTGGGAGCAAATCAGGGTGGTAAAAATCCTGCTGTTACGTGATATCATTTCTGATACCAAAGGAACAGCTCCTCTATTGGAAAACTGGTTGTACAGGCAGATTAACAGATGGGCCCACCAAAAGGGTAACTCCCACCATGGCCTGTTTTAGGCAGGAAGGAGCTCTTTACAACTCAGCTCCTTTGCATAAATTATTAGAGTAGGGGTCACAGGATTGCTCTTGGGTGATGAGAAGAAAAATATAATGTGAGAAAGCCATCCATTTTCTTGAGAACTTTGAGTGGTCTGCTAACACAGTTATAGCTTTTGTTCTTACATTACCTTTTTTTTTTTTTAAGGGGAGACACAAACGTTTTACTGATGTTTCCATTTCTGTATATTCAGCTAAAACTCCCATTTAATTGGATGATTCAAAATGGAATCTGTACTGTCACTGTGCCAACTGCTCCAGTTGGTTCCTATTTATTGATCTGGTCTCACTAAAAATGAGAGATGGCGCTAAGCAAAAATGAGGAATGGCAAAATGTGGAAAGTTACTCTCGCTGTAAAAAAATGAAAGTGATTTCTGTTGATCCCTATTTCTCCTTCTCAGCACCTTGACTGAAAGCAACCGAGTCTTAAATGATATTTGTGTGAATGTTGCTATTTAGTCGCTAAGTCGTGTCTGACACTTTTGCAACCTCATGGACCGTAGGCCAACCGGCCCCTCTGTCCATGGGATTTCCCAGGCAAGAATACTGGAGTGAGTTGCCGTTTTCTTCTCCAGGGGATCTTCCCAATCCAGGGATTGAAACCAAGTCTCCTGCATTGGCAGGCAGGTTCTTTACCACCGAGCCACCCAGGAAACCCGTTTGCATGAACATCATTAGTTATTGTTTATGTGTTGAGTTGAAGCGTGCCAGTGGAGGACAGCCAGCACCTACAATGCTTAGTTTTCAGATCTGCAGGCCTTCCTACTGGAGCTTTGAGTTGAAATACAGATACACTGACTCTGAGAAACAAATGAAAGCTGTCACTGGTGTCAACAGCAAAAGCCGGAGGTCCATCCCATACAAATTATGGACATCTGTATTCCTAATTGTCATCCTTTTGGACCGTGCCAGTGAAACAGCAATGCCAAGAGAGTCTGAGAGCTTTAGAAAAACCAGGTATAAGGTTTAGGTGATAGGAGACATTGATGAGACCGAGAAGACCTTTTGGAAGGAATTCTATCCATGTGTTTGTTAAAATACTCGAGATTTTCTAGTTTCAGGTACCTCCTAATGGCACGCTTTGTCAATACTCCACTTGCTACTTCTAAGACAGATCAGTTTATGATCTTAGAAGAACAAGTGGTATGGATGATTCTAGGATCAGAAGATCGTTGGCAAAGATGCCTACAAATAGTTAACAAGGTAATGGTAAGAAATGTTGACCTTGATTTGTTTGGCTAAGATGTAAAGATTTTTGAAGGTCAAAGGTGTCCTTGTGTAGTGTTTTGGAGTCTAACTGTGTCTGACCCTCTAACATTAAGCTGCTGTGGCCTGCAGTTTTGAAGAGTGAAGCAAACCAGGGGGAAAGGGAGAAGGGGGAGAGAACAGGAAATGGAGTGAGGTGTTTCAGGAAG
The DNA here is from genome assembly GCF_003369695.1 of Bos indicus x Bos taurus. NCBI lineage: Eukaryota > Metazoa > Chordata > Mammalia > Artiodactyla > Bovidae > Bos > Bos indicus x Bos taurus. Next base: position 73,151,743 of record NC_040083.1, on the reverse strand, counting down.
TTGTCAGGGGTTGACTGATTGATTCCAGATGGGAAAGGTCAGCCTTCATGACCCAGGAAATACTCACTGGGGGAAAGAAGTTGGCTTGTGGAAGGGGAAGGCCTGGGAGGGAGACGATGCTGGAATGCACAGTCCACTTCCTTCAGTCTTCAAACATTCAGAAACTTTAACTTCTCTGAATAGAATAATATCGGTGTTGTCATCGTTCATCAGAAAACAGTGAAGGAAGTTAAATTGGAAGCTTTGAGTGTACCAAATGTATCTTTGCCTCCCTCATGTATTTCGTTCTTTCAGAAGGAGAAGGAATGCATGGAAAAGTCAGTATTTGTGTGTGTCTCCACGTACAAGAACAACAACCATTCCTTAAAAGAAAAAAAAAGAACAACAACCAAATATGTCTGGTTTCACATGATGGAGTTTGTGTATCAAATCCTTTACATTTTGCAAATTCAGTTAAATTGGCAGCCCTTCCTAGATACCTCACTGTCTTAAGATATTTAGAATATTAAAAACGGGGACTCGCCTCATATCGATATATATACAGCCACACGCACATACATTTGGACATAATTTAAAATCTTGTAATAAATTTTGCAGACACTGAAATAATTCAGGTTAATTCCCTTGCTGTCAGGAGAGGCCAGCGCTAGCCAGCAAGAGATTAAAATTTATTTCCATTGTTAATAGAAAATAATGAAGTGCATCTGAACCATCAGGGTATGTCATTCGGGAAATGTTCTCTTTGGAACTGAATCTCACTCCACCCAAATGGACAATGATGAAATCAGCTGGCTCAAAAAAGCCCCATATTTTGTGGCAGGAATGCACAAGGAGCATGAACGTACAGTATAACAAGGAGCCTGTGGAATGAATTAAAGCGGTCTTGGGGAGAATGCTCTTCATGTCCACATAATCCTCACCTGGGCGGGCGTTCCCCTCCTTGTGCCCAGCACAGCTCATTAGCAGTGAAAGCCTGAAGTACCCTCTGTTTTTTTTTCTCCCCCAACAGATGAGAGCAATGTCCATTCACACACACAATTTATAAAATTGATCCGATTCCTCATTTTTTCCCTCCATCTTCTCCTATTATTTTCAGAGGGTAAACAGAGACAGAGGTGGTTGCTTTCAGCCTTCGTGCTCATCTTAACTCTGGGAACCAGGAGACCCTCGGCTCCTCCCTCCCTTTGACTGCGACGCCACCCTCTGCTCTGCTGAAAGGCCCTGTAAGAGTATGTGCCTTATGTCCTGGCAGAAAGTGATGCAGGTCTCTGCCTTATGGTGGCCACTGCATGATAGGAACTTTCTGGAAGGCCTTTCCCCAGACTCTTAATATGTTAACAAGGACACAATTGAAAACAGATTTGGAGGTAGACGGCTGCATCCCTGAATTGTGAGCAATTACACTGATAGTAATTTTCTGAATGACTATGGAGGCTCCTTTAAGTTCTGATTTCACAGTGAGCAGGGCCATGAAACAGGTAGTGAATTCACTAGTGGAGAAGCTAAGTGTGGGAGACACACTCGTCGACTAGGAACATATCGTTCTGTGGTCTTACAGTCTCCAAGGCCTGATGTAATAATACCCGATATATAGCAGACAGTGACCACTGTATCTAAGTTAATAAATGCAGCCCACTGTGTCCATGTAAAAACTTCTGAATGCCACTGTCATGCTCGTGGCACCAGGCTAGGTGACATACTTTGTGGGCTCATAGTTTTAAGGGTTCTTCCAAATCCTTATTATATTACAATATATATAAAAAATTTTTACTTCATTGTACATCAGAAACTAACACAGTATTGTAAGCAACTATACCTCAATTGAAAAAAAAAAAAGATGCCATCTGAAATCCTATTTGAGGTTAAAAAAAAATCAGGAGAGTATTGCTTGGAAAAGTGTATTGGGTAGGACGGACTGAAAGGAGGCCCAAATAACTTTCTGGGGAGACAGAAATGTTTTATATTGTGATATGGTGTGGATTACCTGGGTATATCCATTTATCAAAATTGTACAGTAATTGCATGTAAATTTCACTTAAAAAAAGACTCATTATGTTTATTTTGTTCGTTTCAAATAATTCATGGTAAAGAGATGTGACATGCCATTGAGTGAATCTTGTTTTGTATTAATATAAAATATTACCTCTTAAGAGGTAAGGCAAGGTCCAGGTTTGTCCCCTCTCTATTTAATAAGTAAGGAAGTGTGTGCTAAGTTGCTTCAGTCGTGTCCAACTCTTTGTGACCATGTGAACTGTAGCCCACCAGGCTCCTCTGTCCATGGGATTCTCCAGGCAAGAATATTGGAGTGGCTTGCCATGCCCTTCTCCAGGGGATCTTCCCAACCCAGGGGTTGAACCTGGGTCTCCTGTGTCTCCTGCATTGCAGGCAAACTCTTCAAGGGTGGGCAAAAAATTCCAAGTAGAGTATCAGCGAGTTTAATTTGGGAGTGGACATATCTATTTAATCTCTTTCCTCAGGTATATATATATATATATATACTTGAGTATGTATATAAGAAGTTCCTTTCTCAAACACAAAGAATTGCCACATGTAACTAACAAGTGACTCACCTTCCTGGGTCAGTAAGTAGGTGGTGGATATGCCCAAGTCCATGCATTTCTGCTGTGTTTTCCCACTGCTCCAGCCTTGACTGATCACCACCTCTTTGAATTTCCCTTGCACCCTGATCTGCAGCACACACAGAGAACTCAGACCGACCTCATTCTATGTGCTGCTTGTTTTACTTGTTCGTCATGCTCCTCCAGCATGAAAGTAAGCTCTGAGGGTAGGGACCATGCCTTGTGGGGGTTAATTCCCCCTCCTGGAACCTTCTCTTGCCCCAGAGCTTAGACTATTGGAGAGGCTCCATGAGTAAAGTTCTGTGTCCTGTTGACTGGTCAAACAAGGCGGGAGTAAGGCCACGAGGATAGGAACTCATCCATGAATGTTTCACATGTATTTTCTCATTTTATTCTTCTTTTATCTCATTCAGCCCTCAAGATAGGCAATGTTGTATATGTTTTACAGACTGGGAAGTGGAGATCCAAAAAGGTTAAATAATCCATCTATATAGTCCATGGAATTCTCCAGGCCAGGATACTAGAGTGGGTTGCCATGCCCTTCTCCAGGGGATCTTCCCAACCCAGGGATTGAACCCAGGTCTCACACATTGCAGACAGATTCTTTACTGTCTGAGCCACCAGGGAAGCCCAAGTAATCCATCAGAGGTTCTCAATTGGAAGGAGCAGGCATGGGATTTGAATTCAGTTCTCTTTGACTGCAAATCCACACCCTTCCACTATGCCACACCCATCTCTTCCCTTTCATCTGGTTAGATACTAAATGTCCTACATTTTCAATACTGAATTCCGCAACTTTACTTTCTCACCCAAAGTCTGAGCATCTTAGTCGCTGCTGTCTGGTATGGGAGAAACCAGATATAGCTCATCAGGCAGTACATGCATGATGAGTACTGCCCAGCACTACTTGAGCACATGTCAGATGTTCAAGAACCCACTACTGAGAGATGACCTCCCAGCTGGTGTTTCCATCTTAGCTTCCCAATCAGACACAATCAGCTCCTTGTTGTGACTGCAGCCCAAGGGTCACCTGGGAATGATGGTCCAAGTCCTTTGATTGGGATGAAGTTTCTAGAAGCTATGGGCAGATTGCCAACTTCCCCACTTCCTCCCCTGGGCATAGTTTGAGCACAAATAGGTGACAACACATGGGTGAAGGGTGGCCTCTTTTTCCATAATGCTTTGCCATGGTTACAGGAGGAGGAGAACCCATTCAGATGCCAAGAGCGGGGCTTGTCCCTAAATTCTGGTCCATCTCTCATTAGCCACATGGAAGCCTGACGAAACAGTTTTGTGACTTTTATGACTTACTGAGAAATTAACTCAACCCCTTCCCCCCCCATCCTTTTTCCTTGAAATCTGCAGGTCGTATTGTCAACAACAGTGAATGTGGATGGACATGTGCTGGCTGTTTCTGACAACATGTTTGTTCACAACAATTCGAAGCATGGACGGAGAGCCAGAAGGCTGGACCCATCGGAAGGTAGGGCTGTGCTTTCCGGAGGGACTGAGCCTGGCAGACAAATGACGCTCTTCACAAAGTTTTCCTGGTTTGAATGTGAAATTGATGTCTCTGAGTAGGAGTGGAGAATGTCCGCAAGACTGAGTGGATTTTAAAATTTCAAATGAAGCTGTAAACATTGACTTCTTCCTGCTCTGTTATGACCCCCACACATCTCCCAGCCAGTATTCAGGCCCTTGCCACTCTCTGGCTCTCTCATTCAGTCCTGTCAGTTTTTCTTTCTCTCTCTCTCTTTATTTTTTTGCTAGATGGGCATTTCAGGCAAATGTAGTGCTATGACATCTTAGTTAAACAGGAACATTACCATGCCAGACATGTATGAATAAGTGTCAGATGTGCGCTTAAACAGATTGTGGGCAAAACAAAACAATGTGCAGAATGAAACTGACACTAATTGATTTTTGTTTGCTTGGACAAGAAAAAATCATGGTCTGCTCTGGGTAATTTTTCCAAGTGCATTAAAGTAATTAGGAATACCGGTAACAGTTAAACTTCAAGTTGTCCGAAAAATTAAAGTATATCAAGGAAGATAACTGACAAACCTAAGCAAATCCCATCCAAGTTCTTTTTTGTGTACGCTCCCCAACTCATTGGTGTAAGAAGCTCTTGTAATACAGAATGAATGGCTAAGTGAGGCTCCTATTTTTGTGTATTGTCTTGGTGTATACTGCCCACCAGCCCCCACCCCAACTCAGCCCTTAAAATGTGTCTTGTATCATTTCAAATAGGAATTAATGAACTGAAAGAAAATGATTGAATCAGTAAAGAATTTGGAGTGGTGTTAATTCTCCCGCAGCGGGCACTGAAAGGGGAGAAGAAAATCCCAGGGTTCAGAACTAGGAACCCATCCAGTTTCTTTTGACTGATTGGATGTGATTGACTGGCTGTTCAAAGGGGGCTCATGTTTTTGGAGTCCTGCCAAAGTTCTCCTCCACCTCTGACCCTGTCAGCTCTGGAAATGGAGTGATGGATTGACTTTAGTTATGGCCTGAAAACCATATTGGGTTCCTGTTGGGATGTAAAGTCCAGAGGCCTCGAACATATGGAAGAAGGGAGGGAAAATCCTTCCTGCAAAGTTAGGAAAGTGATTAGAAATTGTCTCTTGATAGCGCCAGAGAAAAAAAAGAGTCTTCAACTATGGTAGATTTTACTTTTTCCTTCTTTCTCTAGCACATTAACAGACCTTGTAAATCTTAACATCTTGAGGCAGAGGAGGTGGGGAGAGAAAAGGGATTTACACATTTCCAGTGTGATCAACTTATAAAATATGGGGAAAAACAACAGAGTTTTAAAAACACCCTTTGCACAATTAGCTAAGTGTTTTCATATATAGTGGTCAACTCATTAGGCTTTAATGACCTGGTGAAAACCAACAACCAATTAAGGAATGACGGCAAGTCAGCAAAGCTCAACTTGAACTTCTTAGATAACCAAGAGCTTTCAAGAGCAGTCAGTCCCCGAACTCCAAACTTCAACCACCAAAAGACAGACTTGACTTTTTCTTTCCTATCTTTTTAGCAACTCCATGCATCAAAGCCATTAGCCCAAGTGAAGGCTGGACCACTGGAGGAGCCATGGTCATCATTATTGGGGACAACTTCTTTGATGGCCTCCAAGTGGTGTTTGGGACCATGCTTGTATGGAGTGAGGTAGGCAAAGGCAACTCACTTCCCTGATTTCCTTTGTTTTGATCTGGGGAAATTAGTAATTCTGCAATGTCAGCAACACGAACACACACACACACACACACACACACACACACACACACACACTACTGAGTACCTATTATAAGTGGGGTACTGGGATTAAAAGACATGTAAGCCACAATTTCCTGCAGGCATGGATCCCTTAAAAAGAAATATTCACTGTAATAAGTATTGTTTATAATTGTGAAAAATTAGAAATTGGCTAGACATTGGGTACTAGGAGAATGGTTAAATAAATAAAGTATCATCATTTACTTTAAAATTATATTTGAAAGATTTCTAATTACACAGGAAAAGGGAACATGCTTACAATATAATGCTAAATGAAAAAAATCAGGACAACAGTATCTATGGATGTAAAATGTGATTATATAACACATCCTTAGATAAGTACTGGAAATGTGCCAAAGATGAATAATGGCTATCTCTGGGTTATGCAATGGTAACATTTTTTTATTTTTCTCTAGTTTCCAATTTTTCTACTGTGATGAGAAAGAAACAAGACAAGTTACAAAAAGATATATAACAGTGCTAAGTTGGATATGGAAATTGCCAAATCCATCTGTGAGGTCATGGCAGTGTAGGAATTAGGGGAGGGAATGACTACACGGATGGGGGTTAGGTGGACACAGGAGGTTGGGGGCGGGTACTTGAGCTGGGCTAATAGGAAGAGAAGGATAGACAGGTTGGATTGAAAGGTAATTCCAGGGTAGGAGGCAGAAGCACTTGAGACACAGGGACAGGGTGTTCATGGCACAAGGGGTGCCGTGAGTGCACCAGGTTGCCCTGGGAGACAGCAGTGCACGAGGCTTCTGTGTTCAGTATATCCGTGGTAATGTATACTAAATACTTTATTTCCCTGCCTATTCATTCCTCAGCTAATAACTCCTCATGCCATCAGAGTGCAGACTCCTCCTCGGCACATCCCTGGGGTAGTAGAAGTGACATTGTCTTACAAATCCAAACAGTTCTGCAAAGGAGCTCCAGGGAGGTTCATTTACACAGGTGGGTAAGAAAATTATTCCAAGGGAGAGTGGTTCCTGGTTCACTTTTGCTCTGGTTCCCAGCCTATCCACTTTATAATCATTCTAAGGTTTATAGGTCTTTCTACTGGAGTGGCAAGAGTGGGCTGGGTCATAGGCATTGAAAGGGGATGTGTTGATCTAATGCTGTGTTTTATGTAAGCAGTTTCTGCACAGTCTGGGAAATGGTCATGGCAGCTCATTTCAGGATTCCATCCTTATGAATTTAACTCAGCTGGAACCATGCTAGAATAGACTTTTGTCCAAACAAATCAGATAAAATATTTGACAGAGTTGCTGGCTATAACGAAATTTTCTTGAAAAGGATTCAGGAAAGTTGCCTAATGATGCTGCAGAGGGATTCAAATTATATTAAAACTTTATGAAAGTAGAAATGATCTAATTGGTTCAATATTTATTGAACGCCTACATTGTATCTACTACTTTTTTCCAGGTGGAAGGTACAATAACATAGAAGACATGGTCCCTATTTGGAAATTTAGAAACTATTGGAGAAGGCAACAGAGCAGCTGGCGAATTAAGAGTGTTCAAATTGTTTAGTATTTCCAAAGAATGGAATATGAATTTCACAAAAAGGGAGTTTACTATGAACTAGAGTAGAGGGATGGGGTTCAAGGAGGAGATGATACTGAAGACCATTTTTAAGGATGGGAGGATTTGGATAGGCAAAGAGAAAAAGGAAGCGTATTCCTCCTATGGGAGTCTTAAGTGCAAAGACGCAGAGGATGAGGTGAGTTGATGTCTGGAGGAAAGAAAAAGCTGGTTCAACAGCTGTGGGGATCCATGAGATGGAACTCAGACTAGAACTTAGCTAGGCAGAGCAGGAAAGGAAACCTGAGTTAGTTGGGGAACAGCTGAAGGCAGGGAGACCTGCTAGAATATTGTTGTTTAGTCCCTAAGTTGTGTCTGACTCTTTTGCGACCCCATCGACTGTAGCCCGTCAGGCTCCTCTGTCTATGGATTCTCCAGGCAAAGAATACTGGAGTGGGTTGCCATTTCCTCCTCCAGGGGATCTTCCTGACCCTGGAATTCAACCTGCTTTTTGTGCATTGGCAGACAGATTCTTTACCACTGAGCCACCAGGGAAGTCAGAATATTGTTACTCTGAACAAAAAAATAAGAGGTATAGGGAAAGAAGTATAGAAATCATCAAGAAAATATACCTGACCTGTTATAAATTTCTAATAATATTATTTTATAGTGTTTTCTTCCTCATTTGGACTTAGCCTCCTATTATTATTTAAGTGTAAATTGTTTGATTAGCAATCAATTAGGAGTAGAAGGAAAAGGATGATTTTAGGTATATGTTTAACATTTTGTTATTGAGTTTTCTCTCCTGAGATAGGCATGTCTTGGTTGGGTTACTTGCAATAAAATATTTATAAAATATTTACTATTCTAGCTCCCAAAGGGATACAGCTTTTTCAGTCATTCAAATGGACATTTACTACATGCCTACCGTGGGCTAGCACAGTTCTAGGCTCTGGGATATAAAAGTGGGCAAGATAAAGCCCTCCATCTTAATAAACCTTGCCTACTGTAGACAGAGACAGTCAACACAGAACATACATGATATAATTTCAGACAATGATAAGGAAGGGATAGAGAATGAGGGAGGGTCTCTCTGAGAAAGGAACATTGAGCAGAGACGTGTTTTGAAGGGAAGTGAAGTCTCTCAGTCGTGTCTAACTCTTTGCGACCCCATGGACTGTAGCCTGCCAGACACCTCCTGGGATTTTTCAGGCAAGAATACTGGAATGGGTTGCCATTTCCTTCCCCAGGGGATCTTCCCGACCCAGGGATCGAACCCAGGTCTCCTGCATTGCAGGCAGACTCTTTTACCATTTGAGCCATCAGGGAATCCCAAGATACGTGTCGCAGGTGTGGAAATCTGTCCCTACCCCCCTTATCTCTTTGACCTCCTCTCCTGTCCATTCACATTTCCTCTGTCCCTAGGCCTCCTCAGGGCTGTGTTTTCTGTGTGGTTCACCATTGTTAGCTAGAATAGCACCTGGCAGTCAATCGGTTGGGGGCAAATGTCCTAGACAGAGAAAAGATGACAGTCTGAGAGGCAGGGATAAGCCTGGCATCATTGGGGAAGAGCAAGAATGCCAGTGTGGCTGGAGTGGAGTCAATGGGAGATGAGGTGGGAAAGGCAGGTAGGACAAGGGGTTTGCAAGGGAAAACTCTGAGGATGCCAAACAAGGGAGTAGTCAGCATTCAGATGGGATTTAAAGCCACTGGGCTGGATGAGAGGCCATGGAAAGGAGTATAGCTACAAGATGGAAGAGGTCTAAAGATGGCAGGTGCATCAGAAGCGCTAAGTGTAGGGCTCAGGAAAACAAGGAGGAGCCTGTGAAGGACACAGAAATGGAGTGGTCAGTGGGTAGGATGAAACAGGAGCTTGGACTGTCCCTGGAGTCAGGTGAGGAATGGGTTTCATTTCACACATAGAGTTTTGCTTTCTCAAATGCACCCACTGTAATATGGATGACAGGTCTGCCCTGTAAGGTGATAGGCAGGATGAATAAAAACTGCATTGCAATTAATCCTCAATTCTCTTCCGAAGTAACAAACAAGCAATACTCAGTGGGGCTATAGATGTTTGGGGCCATATGTGTTTACATGTGCATACGTGTGTGTCTGTGTAAATGTATAACATTCCTTCAAAAGCAGAGGTTGTCATCCTTGGTTGCACTTTAATGCATCAGTGCTCAGTCTGGATCCCAGACTAATTAAATCTGAAGTTCTGAAGATAGGACCCAGGTAACCATGTAATCTATATATTCAATAAACAAACATCAGCTCTAAATTATCACTCAAGGCACAAAGTCAGTAATATCAGTGTTCCTCTAGCAGCTTACAGTTCTAGATAGAGAGAGAGAGAGACACCTGTAGATTATAATAGTCATGCTGAGTCCTAAAAGAGATATAAATCCAAAAGGGGCTATAGGAGCACTGAGCAGGGGTGGCCCACTTTGGGAAACCAAGGAAGGCTTTCTGGAGGAGCTGACCATAGAGTGACATTTCAAAAGTAAAGAAGGAACTTGCCAGATAGAATAGAGGAGCCTAAATGATTCACAGAAAACACAGTGCTTGGTTTAAAAAAAAGAAAAGGAGCCCACACAGTAGTAAAGATAATAGATTTTATGTTACCTGTAAATCTAATTTTAAAGATAATAAGACATCAAAGAACACTGGATCAAACTCCATCTGTTGCAGATGAGAAAGCTAAGACCCAGGGAGAAATGACTTGCCTGTTCAATTCAAGGTGGAGTCAGAACAAGGACTCAGGTCTCTGGTTATCCTGCCTGCTGACCTATGTTTAGCAATGCAGTGTCGGCACATCATAGGGTAGCAAGGAGTAGGACATGACTGAAGTGACTTAACATGCATGCACATCAGCAAAGAGTTCTGTTTTCCTTATGTGCTGAGACATGGTTGACTTATTCCTAAAGCAAGCATCAATTGAACATGCCCTGCCTTGGTCTGTTGTATTTGCTGATTTCCATGGTGCAGGTACTGTCACCAGGGCTGATTTCAAACTACCAATATGACATCAGCTGGCTCACAGCATTCCTGAAAAGTCAACAACCTGCTCTCACAAAATGGTACAAGCCAGGTGTAGAACACCTGTGCATGGAAAGCATTTGACATAGAGAGTAGCTATAGCTTATTATTGGAAAGGTGTGTATTATTAGTGTTATCATCATGGAGGCTGACTTGAACAAGCAATTACAAATGTGATGAGTGATAGAGGATGCTGGGGATATATATCAGAGGAATCTTAAGCCAATGGAGAAGGTTAAGGACAGTTCAAACACAGGAAACAGTACGTGCAAAGGCCCTGGGGTGGGAAAGAATGTGGGATGTATTTGACGGTAACTAGGAACGGGGAAGAAAGAATGTGAAAGAGAGGTTGGGTTCAAACTGGAAGAGAGGTTGAACCTGCTTGTTTGGCTGCATCCCAAGTGCCATGGGGAGCTATTGGAATAGTTTAAAGCTGGGAGTGCCATGGTCAGATTTGCCTTTTCAAGGAGCCTTTTAGCTGCAGCAGAGAGAATGGTTTGGAACCTAGGATGGATTCAGGGAGGTCAGTTTGAGGCCAGTGTGGTGGCCCCAGCCAGAAACGATGGCAGCTTGGACTAGAGTGCTGGTGGTGGGGACAGGCAGAAGTGGATGAAATTTAGGAGGTAGCATTGACGGGACTTGATGATTGATTGGATGGGGTGAAGGTTGGGGAAGGAAAGGGAGGGAGTGACTCAGGTTTCAGGTTTGAAAAATTGGGTGGGTATAGCTTAGAAAGTGATTTTTTAAAAAGGTATAAAGTGCTGAGGGAGTTCAGAGGAAGGACAAAATACTTCCAGCTGGTGGAGAGGTGGGAAGATTTAATATTGTAAAGATGTCAATTAATGAATAAATTTAACACAATGCCAATCAAAGGACCAACAAAATGTTTGGGGAAAACTTTACAAAAGTTCACCTGCAAAAATAAAGGTGTTAAAATAGGACCCCTCATTTTGAAAAATGAGAGGGCTTTGCCCTACCAGACTTTAAAACCTATGTTAAGTTTCGGTAATTAGAAGAATATGGGATTTTGCAGGAACACACAGAAATGTCATGCAACAGAAGAAAACACTTAAAAATAAACAGTTTTTGTGCACACAACTAGTACAAATACAGAAGTATTTGTATGGGTGAGGAGACATCTCAAGTCAAAATGGAAAATATGGAATTTTTAACAAATGGTGTGGGGCCAACTAATTAAGCATTTTAAAAAGTTATATATCTAATTTCATATCACAAAATGAAGCATACTTGAATTAAATATTTTAATTAAATGTAGGCATTAATTAAAATTTTTTAATGTAGGCATTTAAAAAAATTATTATTCTTGAGCCTTGCTAAAAGCTTGATCCCAAAGACAGAAACCACTGAGCATAAATATGTGATTACATGAAAAGAAAATGTTTGCATGTCTAAGTTTCAATTATTAAATCAAAAAGATAAGGACAAACTGAAACCATATTTGTTATCTATGACATATTATCCTACACATAAAAAATTCATTTACTTGTTGAGCAAAGTTCATTTTATGCCTACTCTTTGTCAGCCACTACGTTATACATTATGGATAAACAAGTGAATGTTAGAGGTCTTATAAATTAAGGGGGAAAAACTCTCTAAAAGCTAGTAAGGAACATCAGGAGTTAATTCAGGAAGGAATATAATCAAGCAATAAACATGTTTATAAAAATCCTAACCACATTAATAATCAAATAAAAGCAAATTAAGGCAACTACAGGATAACATTTTTTTTTCCTATCAAGGTGGCAAAGATTTTTTTTTAAACAAATGAAAATACCTACGTTGACAAAATTAGAAGAAAGTGGGGGTTTTCTAACACACAGTTCTCCACTCTCAGGAGAGTACCTGATGGTACTAGCCTTAAAAAAAGAAAATGTATGTACCCTTTAACCCAACAGTTCTACTTTTAGGAATATATACTTGGGAAACAATTGAGTTTGCCTGAAGGTTGTTTATTCTGAAGCACTGTTAATAAGCACTGTTGAAGCACTGTTAACAGGACTGAAAAACTGTAAACAATCATAAATAACAAAACATCCTTATACTGAAAAACAACTTAGATATTAAAGTAATGCTGTGGGTGCTCAGTCGCTCAGTCGTGTCCAACTCTTTGCAACCCCATGGACTGTAGCCCACCAGTATCTTCTGTCCATGGGATTTCCCAAACAAGAATACTGGAGTGGGTTGCTATTTCCTTCTCCAAAAGCAATGCTGTGGATGTATATTTAATTACATGAAAGACATTGGTGATATATTAAAAAAAAAAAAAAGCTTAAAAACTGTATGTACAATATGGTCTCTGGAGATGCAAGAGAGTCGAATTGGATTGCTCGGTTGGGAAGATTCCCTGGAGAAGGAAATGGCAACCCACTCCAGTATTCTTGCCTGGAGAACCCCATGGACAAAGGAGCCTGGTGAGCTACAGTCCATGGGGTCACAATGAGTCAGACACAACTGGGCACACGTATGCACGCACGCACACACACACCAATCATGCTGGACCCTGTTCCAGGCATATTGCACTCTAATCTTTTGGGAGGGTCTGAGAATCTGTATTTTAAACAAAGAAATGAGTTTGGGAATGCTGAGTCCTGCTCATCAGGCTGCTGCAGTGACTTCCTGGCTTGTAAAGTATTTGACAACACGGGGCAGTTCTTTTCAGACTGAGTCATTACCCCACAAACACAATAGTATTTACTCATATGTGGAACTTTCTAGAAAGAAACTCCAAAAGCAGGAGGTGGGCAGGAAATTTCCAGCAAACCTCCCCTCCCTCAGCCCTCACCCCACCACTCACATCTTATGGATTGTGGTCCAACTGTTGATGGTTTCCGTATCCAAGGACACACCACCACAATAAACCCAAGCCTATCAGATGGGACTTACCTGGTATAATTAGGCAAAAATGCAGTAATCAGCTCCCCATGGTTGTTGCTGCCAAGTACCGCATAAACAACATCAGGGCTCTGAAAAACAACACGTTTTCTTCGCACATGTAGGAAGGTCTATTTTCCTCCAACCACCACGATTTACTGAAGTGCAGCTTGCTGCTTCAGAGTCAAGAGCTCCACGCGAGCATCCAGCTCATCAGGAAACGTCCCGCTGCCTCTGTCTGCTTTGAGACCTAGAGGTGGTACCAACCAAGGCTTGTGAGCGGGGAGAGGTCCCCTACTCCATGGGCCGACTTTGCTGGAGAAACTAGCAGTGGAGAAAAATAATCCTGGTAGGGGGTACCCAGTGAGACCACGGTTACTTGTTTTTTCAGGTAACCATGGTTACTGCATCTTAAGGATGCAGAGAGAGGAGGTCTGTAGCAAGGCATTTGAGAATGGAACTCCACTTTGTCATTAAACTTGAGAGAACTTAGCCCTGGAGTGGAAGACCGTCAGTGACAGAGTTTAGAGATCTGGATTTGAGTCCAAATTTTATGACAAATCCCCTAACCATTCTTTGCCTTCATTTTCTTTTTAAAATTTATTTATTGATTTATTTATTTTTGGTTGTACTGGGTCTTTGCTAGTTGTGGCGTGCGGGCTTCTTGTCGTGGAGCCTGGGCTCTAGCAGCACAGGCTCAGTAGTTGCGGCGCATGGGCTTTAGTTTCCTGTAGCATGTGGAATCTTCCTGGACCAGGGATCAAACCCATGTCCCCTGCATTGACAGGTGGATTCTAATCCACTGGGCTACCAGGGAAGTCCCTCACGTTAGTTTTCTAACCTAAAAATTGGAAGATATTTATCTCACTGGGAATATGAAATGTAGATATGCAAGTATATTTTGTATAGAAATACACAGATATGAACAAAATTTACTATTGTAAGTGTTTGGCTGTGGGATACATAATTTCTATGATGAGTTCTCTTTGGCTTCCTTCCTCACTGCTGTTTGATCAAGGGTGGACTTTTTTGCTGGCTTCCCAGGTGGCTCAGTGGTAAAGAATCTGTCTGTCAACGCAGGAGACACGGGTTCGATCCTCTGGCGAAGGAAATGGCAACCCACTCCAGTATTCTTGTCTGGAGAATCCCCTGGACAGAGAGCCTGGTGGGCTCCAGTCCACAGGATCACAAAGAGTCGGACACGACTTAACGAGTAAACAACAGTAGACTTTTTTGCATGTGTTCTCTACTGTAGAAGGTGAACTCTTGAAAGACCCACCTTATCATGCCTTTAATATCTGAGTCTGGATTAGAAGTCAGGGTTTTTAGGTGACAGAGAAGGCCAGGGCAGCCAGAGAGCATGTGTGCTCTCTGCAAGTGGTTTGAAGGGAAATGAGTTTTCAAAGGAAGAGCCGATTGGGCCCAGCTGGCTCACGTGCAGGCCAAAGAACTGCTTCCCAAGGTGTGTGGTTGAATATGGAAGCTTCTGGCTATGGAGACACCTATAGAAACCAAACAATTCACGTCAACTCACCTCCTCCCCAAAACAATCCTTATCTTTTATTGGTTTGCCAAAAAGTTCTTCTGGGTTTTTCCATAAGATATCATGAAAAAATAGCTTGTGGAAAAACCTGAATGGACTTTTTGGCCAACCCAATACTGTAGCACAAACAAAGTATTTGATTACTCTGTTCATTATTTGGGAGCAGGTGTTACTCAACGAGAAAGTAGACAAGATCAGGAAGCAGTTGGGTGGAGAAACAAAAAGCCTAGGTTATTCCATGGCCCCCCCAAATCATACCCTGCACAGTCCCCTCCCTGGGGCTGGGCATGGGGTTCCACTGAGCCACACTGCACAGATGTGCACACTGGATTCAGATGTTAATAGCTCACCCACATCACATTTCTTTTTTTTCCCTATAGCATTATCCTGAAAAAAAAAATTCTCATTTAAGAAATGAATCTGATTTTTAGTTAAAAATACCCAATTCGGATATCAAAAACTGGCCTGAGTACAATTGTTCCCTGTTTGCACTAGAAACAGGTTGGATGAATAGCCCTCCTGGTAACCTGCAGTTTTACTGAAGTTGCCTCCACCCCCATCGCCTATAAAATTTGGATCCATCATTTGGCTGAGCCTGAGGAATGATGTCTCCGTTGGAAGCCCCAGAATAGGGGGCCGTTGTTTTGCTAGAGACGTCCCAGCCTCTTAATGGCCTGGTGCTCTCAGCTATAATATTCTAAATACATATTACAGAGAGCAGAGCATATTCATAACTGCTCCGTGGTGGCATTTAGATTTACCCTTGAAATTTATCTTTAATTTTTACAGTTGTCTCCTTAACCATGTATATTACTCCCTTCTTCAAACAATCTGTCTTGCTGCTGCAGTTTTTCTTGAAACCAAAGCGTAATTAAATATTAAATTAATATTTCATTTAAAATTAAATATCAGAGGCTTCCATCTAATCTTTCACTTGTGCACTGCTGGTTCTCACCTCGTGTTCTTGTTCCTATATCCACAAAGGCAGGTACCACTTCTTAATAATGTGTTCCTATATTATCTTTGTTCTTTTTTTAACAATTGGTGACACTGAACCTTTGCTACATTGAAACAGATGGATATAGGGAGAGATTTCAGTGTAGCAAAAGTTAAAGACAATTCAACAGCCCATGGCTTCAACTCCACCCATCTCCACTTCTCGAAGAATTTCACTTTCACCAAATAAATAAATAATGGACTTCCCAGGTGGGTCAGTGGTAAAGAATCTGCGTGCCAATGCAGGAGATGTAAGAGTTTGATCCCTGGGTCAGGAAGATCCCCTGGAGAAGCAAATGGCAACCTACTCAGGTATTCTTACCTGGGAAGTCCCAAGGACAAAGGAGCCTGGTGGGGCTACCGGCTATGGGGTCGCAAAGATTCAGACATGACTTAATGACTGAAGAACAGCAACAAATAAGTAATAGTCTTAGAATCATAATGCAAGAACTTACAAGGGGTCTGAGAAAACATTTAATCCAACTTTTTGTTTTTGCAGAGAGATAAACCAAAGTCCACCTGCCTTTGAAGGTGGTAGAGTTGGTCAAGGTTAGGAATTAAGGCAGATCCCAGACAAGGGACAGATTTTTCTCTATCACACTATCAAATGCTATGAAAAATTGACCTTGGGAGCAGATAGCCTTGAATGTTGGACACCTGAGGAGTAAGGTAGATGATAGATGAATAGGTGAGAAAATTGGGAGGATTGGGAGCAAGAGAGAGAAACCAAAATCATAGCGCAAACAAGGCAGACCTCACAGAAATAAATACACGTGTGCATGCGTGGGTAATCGCTTCAGCTGTGTCCATCTCTTTTTGACCCCATGGCCTGTAGCCCACCAGGCTCCTCTGTCCATGGGATTCTCCAGGTGAGAGTACTGGAGTGGGTTGCCATGCCCTCCTCCAGAGGATCTTCCTGACCCAGGAATCGAACTTGATTCTCTTATGTCTCCTGCACTGGCAGGCAGGTTCTTTACCACTAGCGCCACTTGGGAAGCCTCACAGGAATTAATGCATAAGATCAAAGCACTTTGAAGATATAGTCACTGGGGGAAGACCAGAACAGACTTCCTAAAGGGGGCTTGAAGGCAGGGGCTAGTTTGCATGCATGTAAATTTCCTCCCCAAGCAAGGGTTTTATGCCTTCCTGTCCTGTCAAAGGAGAGTTACTGTCTTAGATGAGCACCATATGGAGAGGTATTCTTTTTATTTTTTTTTTTAACTTTTAATTTTGTATTGGGGTATAGCTGATTCACAGTGTTGTAACAGTTTCAGGTGAACAGTAAAGGGACATAGTGATACATAATCATGAATCCATTCTCTCCCAAACCCCCCTCCCATCCAGGCTGCCCCATAACAGTGAACAGAGTTCCATGTGGTATCCAGTAGGTCCTTGTTGGTTATCCATGGAGAGAAGTTCCTCAAGCAGGTTTTCTCTTGTGCATGCATCTCAAAGTCCATTTTCTGATCTGGTACTTGCCTGGCAGCCACATTACATAGATTTGAGGTTTATTGAGCAAGATTCTTTTTCCATTGCTTTATTTAATTATTGGAGAAGGTTGAGATTTAGAGTCAGGGCTGGAAGAATCCTTTAATTCTATGGCCTGGACCCCTCAGGGGCCTGTGGGCTCTGTGATGAAAGTGAAGACCCTCTGCTGCAGATGGATACACACAGATGCAGACAGACAACTAGGCTCAGACTTTCTAGACTTTTGTCAGCCTCTTATTGGCCATCTGTAGGCTCCATGATGATCCTAGGTGCCAACTGAAGACTTACTAATGAAGAAAGCTGTAACTGAGATCAACATCCCAGAGTCGCAGCCTGACAGAGTACTCAGATCTCCTTGCCCCCTCATTTTACTTGTCTCCTCTCAAATTTCTGCAAGGGAACTTGATCAGCCCTTGCTATTCCATCTTGGTGGTCAGTACTTTTACTGGTCAAAGGCAGAAATGACCACTTGCCTGCGAAGTCAATGCTGTCTTTGTTGAGGGTAGACCAGAATTCTAACCAGGAGTCCCCTTTCCATGTTGGCCATGCGAAGAACCTCTATTTCTGGGAAACTTAAGTAGAGGCAAAAACTGGGGTAAGTATTATCTGCTCTCCATGCCTCCTGTTAAGGAAAAAAACCAATCATATAGAATTTATCCATCTCACTAACCCTTTGGGAAAATTAATATTGAGCAACAGCCAGTTTTTTTTTTAAATGAGTGGTTCCCAGTAGATATTTTTAGTTAAATACTATTTACTTTATAAAGAAACCCTTCACACATTGCTTATGGTTTATATCTATTCATTGGGTCAAAGATATGTAAGCAACCTCATATATTATACCCACAATCAAAATGAGAAATGACACATAAGATCCAGGCTCTCAGGAGAAACATTATGAAATCTCAAGGTATTGATGAAAGTTTTTCCAAGGCTGATCCAAATGGGATTTAGATTCTGTGGCAGTTGAAATGTGTATTATTAAACTCCTTAAGCAAACCCGGATGACTCCCAGTGGAGGATTAAGACATTCTATGTATAGCAAAGACGAAATTCTCATGTCTGAGTTTTCTCTATTGAATTCCCCCTTGATTAGCTTCTGTAATATTTAACTTCATGCCATGCCATAATTATTTAATAAAAGGTAAATATAAATTATATTTCAGTGGGGATTTGACCTTTTACCTTAATGTTAATGTTACCAAAGAAAGACATAGATAAATAGAGCCTATAGATCGAAGCCTATTTTTAATTTACTCTGTTTTTGCCTTGCCAGCTTTTCTCTGTGTCCCTCTCAGCCAAGAGGTTGGCAGGACTTCACACCACCCCCGCACTCCATGTGGTAGCAGAGGCTGTAAATTCACACTGATGATGGCGGTTAATGATCTGTTGGCCCTTAGAGACAGTCTTGGGGCTGGTCTTGGGCACCTCATTAGTTAATTGAGGTTTACTTGGCTCGCAACAGGACTGAAAAGTCAGAGAACACCGAGGGAGGTGGGGAGCGGGAAAAGCTGGGACTCAAGGTTAGGCTGAAGTGATAGGATGCAAAACAGCTGGTCCAATGGGAAGTGAGTTTGGACCCAGAATAAAAACTGTTCAATGCAACCCTGATTTTTTTTTTTAAGATGTGGACCATTTTTAAAGTCTTTATTGAATTTGTTACAGTATTGTTTCTGGCTTTTTGGCCCAGAGGCATGTGGGATCTTAGTTCCCTGACCAGGGGTCGAACCCTCACACCCTGCATTGGAAGGCATGGTCTTAACCACTGGACCACGAGGGAGGTTCCCAACCCTGAGGTTTTGAAGGCTGAACTCTTGAGGGATTGACTGATTTTTCTTCTTACACTTCGGTATTGACTAAACAGTTTGGGCTTCATGATTTTTACTTCAAAATTTCACTAAAGTGGCATGCTGTGTGTGTGCTCACACACACATCCGTGTGATTATTCCCTGTCCATATAGATATACACGACAGTGTATTTCACCATCTTTCTCATCTTGGATACACACAGAACCCATCCATAGCATATGCCTAGGAAGTCTGGCAGGGGCCTCCAGAAAACACTCAACATGAGAAAGAGATAGTATGTCTATTTTGCTTCATCAGCTTAAAATGTGAATTGCTAATTCCATGTGGTCAGGAGCACCTGCTGTTTCTGATGTAGATGAGGAGCCTGGACAAGTGGGCAGATGAGATAAACCAGACATCACCCTGGTGTCCTGGTAGTTTTCATCTAAGAGGGACAACAGTGGGTACAACTGTGTGATAAAGTTTACAAAAGAGAGGGCTTCCCTGGTGGCTCAGTGGTAAAGACCTTGCCTGCCAATGCAGGAGATGCAGGTTCAATTACTGGTCCAGGAGGATCCCACACACCTCGGGGTAACTAAGCCTGTGTGCCACAGCTACTGAGCCTGTGCTCTAGAGCCCGGGAGCCACAACTACCAAAGCCCTCGTGCCCTCCAGCCTGTGCTCTGAAACAAGAGAAGTCACCACAATGAGAAGCCTGAGTACCACAACTGGAGAGTAGCCCCTGCTCGCCACAACTAGAGAAAAGCCCATGCAGCAACGAAGACCCAGCACAGCCAAAAATAAATAAATAAAGTTATATAAAAATAGAGTCTATGAAAGAGAAAGCATTCTGTGTGCTAATTAGAGCCCAGCTTTAGCAGATTACTCTGTGAGCAGCAGGAAGGACCTAGGGCTTCTCTGAGAGGGGGCGAGAATTTGGTAACAATGAAGATGGGACGGAAGGGACAAGGACAGTCATGGAGAAGTGGGGACCTTGGTTGGGGGTGGCTAGATTCTCTATCTTATGGGTTGTTCCCTTACTTTATGGTCAGCGTGGTGTAAGCATGCTGTTGTTAGCTGCTCAGTCATGTCTGACTCTTTGTGACCCCATGGACTGTAGCTCACCAGGTTACTCTGTCCTTGGAATTCTCCAGGCAAGAACACTGGAGAGGGTTGCCATTCCCTTCTCTAGGGGATCTTCCCAAGCCAGGGATCGAACCTGTGTCTCCTGTATTGGCAGGTGGATTCTTTACCACTAGCACCACCTTGGAGCTGCATTTAAAATAGGGATAAAATGCATGTTATAGGGTTGTAATGAGGATTAAATGAGCTAATATATGTAAAATGCATTAACATAATGCCTGTAACATAGTAAGCCTTCAGTACATTCTAACAGCTATCATAACAATTTTCATTGTTGAATATTATAGCCACTAAAAATCCTCTTATTAAAGAAAAAGTCTTCAGAAATTGCTGACATTATAGTGTTAAGCAGGGAAAAAACAGTTTATGGAATAATTCAATTACACCCACAGCTATTCTTACATGTGTTTCTGGGTGAGATGGTAATATGAGTGCGTATGTCTGTGCTCAGTTGCTTCGGTCGTGTCTGACTCTTTTGCAACCCTATGGACTGTAGCTCGCCAGGCTCCTCTGTTCATGGGATTCTCCAGGCACGAAAACTGGAGTGGGTTGCCATGCCCTCCTCCAGGGGGTCTTCTGGACCCAGGGATCAACCTGTGTCTCTTGTGTCTCCTGCATTGGCAGGCAGGTTCTTAACCACTAGTGCCACCTGGGAAGCCCCGGTAATATGAGTACAAGTGTTTAATTGGCCCCCATCCACAATTTATTGAAGGATATTTTCAAGAAAGCATAAAACTAAGGGAGACCTGGTATTTGTGTGTGAAGCTAAACTGGTCTCATCACAATGCTAGAGATTCTGTGTCCCTCTGCATGCAGGCAGGGTTGTGTTGGAGGATGTGACATTCTGCTCATGGGAACAGATGAGGCGAGCCAGGAAATCAGGGAGAACCCTGACAAAACCTCCCAGGTGCCCCCCTCAGAGTGAGGACAAGGGACACAGCACAAACTTGATCTAGAATTCAAAAAGAATACTCAAAAATTCTGTGTCCAGAGAAAGTGTCATTAATGTGTGAGGAAGACAGAAAGATATTCTCTTATTTCAAGGGCCCTGACAGAATTCGATTCTTATTCCTGCTAAAATAACCTGACTTCTGGAGAATTGGATCAGTCAAGAATGGAAAAGTTATGGTTCCACAGGACCACTGGTTAGCAGAAAAAGTGGTTAAACATACAGTATCTGAATTATTGTTAATATGAGGACATGGTTTAACAGAAATATGGAAATTAATGTCTAAAAGAGACAGATCATAGAAAATCTAGTAATAGGAATATTAGCTGAGGAGGATAAACCATTAACAAAAATGTAAAGGTAGGCAGAATGAGGTGGAGGAATTAAAGGTAAGCAACATTTTGTATATGTGGAGGGGCTCCATAGACTCAAGCAATTAGGAAAAGCAAAATATTTTCAGAGAAAGTCAGAGGTACTATTCTAAATTAAAATAGAGTGTTCATCTTCCTAGTCACTAGAGAAAATATATATACATTAAAAACCTATTAGACATACAAGGAGCATGTGGAAGGGTAAATTTATAGCAGCAATTATGTAGAAAATATGTTAAATAATATGATCAAAAAGATATATTAAATAATACATTTAAAGCATTTCCCATGGAACACAGACAAGACTAATATGAATTCACAAAAAAACTTAATAAATTCCAAAAGGCAGATATTCTATACACCACCTTTTTTAATCCAGTGCAATTAATTAGAATAAATAATTAACAATTTAATACTCAATCACCTAGAAATCTTAGGATATTCTCTTTGGAACTAAAGGAAGACAAAATTAGAAATAGGACTGTTCAGAAAGTGTAACAAAGTTGGTGTCGGTGGTGGGGTTACCGTGTGGAGAGTCATAAATAGGAGATTAGAAATTTTAAGCAAATACTATAATAAAATTTATGCTAAAACATTTAAAACCTTAATGAAATGCATGATTTCTTTTTAAAAAATAATTTTATGTATTATATTTTGTTTTTGGCTGTGCTGGGTCTTCATTGCTGCACGGGCTTTTCTCTAGTTGCAGTGAGTGGGGGCTACTCTCTAGTTGAAGTGCGTGAACTTCTCATTGCAGTGGCTTCTCTTGTTGCAGAGGGTGGGCTCTAGGGCGTACAGGCTTCAGTAACTGTGGCACAGGGGCTCAGTAGTTGCAGCTCCCAGGCTCCAGAGCACAGGCTCAATAGTTGTGGTGCACAGGCTTAGTTGTTCTGCAGCATGTGGGATCTTCCCAGATGAGGGATTGAACCTGTGCCTCTTGCATTGGCAGGTGGATTCTTTACCACTGAGCCACCAGGGAAGCCTGAAATGCATGACCTTTTGATGGCTGATGGCTATGTGGTGTCAGTAACATGAGACTGCAGTATCTTGAATGGGAGGAGTCTATGAGCCATCCATGTGGACATTTCCAGCCAATACTTGGAAAAATAAGGCTGACTCTTGGGCAAGTTACCTGAACTGCAGATAAAGATTTGTGACAGGATGTAGCTTGACATGGGAATCATGTGGGCACTCATGAGGTTGCTGAGGAAGAAGGTATAGGCAAGCAGAAGACTGCCTTGGCCACAAGAAACATCAGCATTTCTTGTTGCCTTGGCAACAAGAAGCATCAGATGGACAGAGGAAGAGCAGTCCTCAAGGTAGGCTGAGACGGCATGACTAGAGTGGTAGGGTGAAACAGGGCAATGTGCATTCAGGAAAGTCAGTGAGTGGACATATTGCCAGCAGGAGAGTGGTGTCAAATGCTAACTTGAGTTTAAGGTAAGAATGGAAAAGTTCCTCTTGGTTTGGCTGCGATGTTATTGGTGACTTTGAAAAGAACAATTTCACTGGGGTTCTTTCTAACTTTTAGTCAAGAGATACTACCCATGCTATATAAATTTTATAGTACATAGGATAAAATATAGAAAGCTTCTCAATTTATTTTTCAAAGTGGGTATAAAATAAAAATCAATCAGAAGCCAAATACACCATGCACAGTATCCCAGTTATTAATATGGGCACACAAATACCAGCAATAATAAAAGTAACAGATGCTTGTTGAGGGCTCAGAATGTGCCAGGTGCCATTCTCAGTGATGTAATTGATTTCATCCCCACACCAGCAATCATAAGAAAATATTAATGAATTGCATTCAGAAATATACTAAGCAAATTATATACTGCATCCATGAGTTGCCATTTAATTGTGAAATATTGAGAAATATATTCTAAGGGGGGCTTCCCTGGTGGCTCAGAGGTTAAAGCGTCTGCCTGCAATGTGGGAGACCCAGGTTCGATCCCTGGGTTGGGAAGATCCCCTGGAGAAGGAAATGGCAACCCACTCCAGTATTCTTGCCTGGAGAATCCCATGGAGGGAGGAGCCTGGAGATTTCATATGATTGTAATTTTCTAAAATTCTAAGAATTTCTGATAAAAGCCCTTATCAAAGCATGATAACTAAAGTGAAAATGTTAGTCACTTGGTCGTGTCCAACTCTTTGCAACTTCATGGACTATATAGCTTGTCAAGCTCCTCTTGTCTGTGGAATTCTCTAGGCAAGAATACTGGAGTGGGTATCCATTCCCTTCTCCAGGAGATCTTCCCAACTCAGGGACTGAACCCAGTTCTCCTGCATTGCAGGCAGATTCTTTACTGTCTGAGCCACCAGGGAAGCCCATGATATATAATATTTATAAATAAATTTTAAAAATGATAACTAATATTTATCTCAAATATCCAATATCACATTTGGTATGGAAGTGTGTCATTCCCGTTTAAAGGGGGACAAAAAGCAAGAATATCCACTATCATCCTTTTTTCAGATACTTTTTGGGAAGTTTCAGCCAATACAAGGATGACATTAAGAGAACTAAATGGAATTAATATACTTATCAAAAGAAGACAAGCTGATCATGAAGTGTAGATGCTCTGAATGTTCAAGCCTAAGAATAAACTGGAAAAAAACACATTTGTCAGGGGTTACCATTGGTTACAATCTTTTATTGCAAAGAACTGTACTGGGAACATGATATACACTGTTTCATTTAATTTTGACAGCAAACCCATGAACTAGATTTTAAACAGAAGCTCACAGAAATTAATGGTAGAGCTGGATTCAAACCCAAGATCCACTTGACTCTAAAGCTGATTCTCTTAATGACTATACCATATACTGCCACACACTACCCTTCGCACACTGCCTATGCAGACACATAAAAACCAAAGTTTTTCTAGGTGCTAGTAAAACTCGTAGAAAATGTGATGAGGGAGTAATCATATTCACAATAAAATCAACAGACAATGAAATACATAGCAAAAAAAAAAAAAAAACTTGCTACCTAAATAGTGAGCAGTACACATTTTACTGGTAGACCTAAAGATTTCGTATATTTATAGTTATGTATACACAAATACCCCCTGACCCACGTGTGTGTGTATTTGCCAGATCTTGGAGCTGGGATGGTCTTTCTACCTATAATACCTAAGAACAAATTTGGATATGTTATTGTAACATGGTGATAGAATGTTAAAAATATTAACATGTAAAGTGTTTTTACAAGTTAAAAAAGGCCTATTTCTCAAAAGAAATGAGTACAGAAAGTATTAATAAGCAGCTCATAAAAGAAGAAATCAAAATGTTCAGCAAGTATAAGAAAAAACTCTTCAATCTCACTGATGAATAAAGAAATAAGTTTAAATGACCACATGCCCTGCTGGAGGGAGTATAAATTTATATATTCTTCTAAGGAGTGACCTGACAGTATGTGTAAGTGAAAGTGAAGTCGCTCAGTCGTGTCCGACTCTTTTCGACCCCATGGACCGTGTAGCCTACCAGGCTCCTCTGTCCATGGGATTTTCCAGGCAATAGTACTGAAGTGGATTGCCAAGGCCTTAAATCTGAATCATAATTTTTGGTCTAGTAATTCTAGTTCTTGGAATTTTCCAATTGAAATAATCAAAGTTATGCACAAAGGATAATTATTGCTCTGATTTTTATAATAGTGAGAAATTAGGACCATGTTAAATACCAAACATTAGGAAGCCATTTAAATAAATTACAGACCATGTCATGGAAAAAATATGCACAAATTTTAAATAATGTTATAAAAGAATATTTAATAACCTGGGGAAAAGTTTGATATATTGTTAAATGAATAAAAAGTAGGTTATGTAACAGTGTGAATAGTATGTCTCTGAATAATTTTTAGTATGTGTGTGTGTTTAAATCTTGGAGGATATATACAAAAATGTTAACCCAGATCATCTCTAAAATTATGAGATTATGGATGATGTTATTTTTCCTTCTGTATTTAAAAATTTTAATAATTTCTTTAAAGAAAAAGTGTTGCTTTGAGAATTCAAATGATAGCAACAAATATTCATAGAACATATATGCAAAAAGGAAGATTAAAAAGAAAATACACCCTCTTGTGTTTACTGCTGCCTAATGGGAGTGGAGGTGATTATTATTTTATCCTTTCTATCTTTTTCCTTTACTTTGATCACGTATTAATTTTAAAACCATAAAATTTAAGCAACCAAACTTTTAAAAAGTAAAGAAAGAGAGGAAGAAAGACAAAGGATAAAGGAATCAGTCCCCCAAAACTCTTTAGCATAGTAGAAGTGCTGAAATAAGTCCTTCATTCATTCATTCACTGTCTCACTCATTTCACAATTGCTGACAGTAAGTGCCAGCTATGTGCCAGGCACTGTCTCTAACAATGAGAACACAGGAGCAAAGTACATGTGAGTTCTGCTCTTATGGAACTTGCAGTACCTGATGGAGCCTGACATGAAGTGAATGTACGTGTAACAAAATGTAATTGAAAATTCTGGAATCATATTATGCATAAGAACAGAGTTTTGTAAACTCACAAAAGATTTATAGATGTATAAATATAAATATTTAAGAACATAATTAAGAAAAAGTGATATTTAGGGGAAGAATTACTAGATGATGAGACATTGGGGAAAAGGCAAGGAGGGAAGAAAGGAAAGGCATGCTGCTGCTGCTAAGTCGCTTCAGTTGTGTCCGACTCTGTGCGACCCCATACATGGCAGCCCACCAGGCTCCCCCATCCCTGGGATTCTCCAGGCAAGAACACTGGAGTGGGTTGTCATTTCCTTCTCCAATGTATGAAAGTGAAAAGTGAAAGTGAAGTCGCTCAGTCGTGTCCGACTCTAGCGACCCCATGGACTGCAGCCTACCAGGCTCCTCCGTCCATGGGATTTTTCCAGGCAAAAGTACTGGAGTGGGGTGCCATTGCATGGAAAGGTATTAATACTTTATTGTCTTCAGAAGAAACTGGGATGGGATATGATTGATTGTGTAATGTTTCTGAGTAGTTGAGAGTGAGCAAAGAATGATAAGTGTGTGCACTGAAGGCAGAAATGATAAAGTAATTATAATAATCTTGACATTTGAGGCATCATTCTAATGACTAAATTACTATTAATTCTAAACTTATAAATGTGAATTAACCAATGTCAATAGCAAAAATCCTTAGTTGATTGAAACAACTGTGTCAATTCTTAGAAAGATAATATCGGAACCTTTCTATTATTCATAGCAGACTTAACCAGATACCTTGCTCTATGGCCAGTTTACATCCTCAAGAAGAGGACTTTTGTTTTTCAGCATTAAATGAACCCACCATAGACTATGGCTTTCAGAGACTGCAGAAGGTCATCCCAAGACATCCTGGAGATCCTGAGAGATTAGCTAAGGTAATACACTTTGGAAAATGACATGTGAAAACCTTCTTGTAAAATTTCAGTAAACTTAGATAAACCTAGAGACTTAGGTCTCTTTAAAATTAAGTTAGGCATCCCTTGTCCGACATACAAACTTTCAGTTCTAAGATGAGTGATTTCTGGGGATCTAATGTACATCATGGTAACTATAGTTAATAATCCTATATTGTATACTTGAATAGGTCTTAACAATTATCACCACAAAATGAAAACAAAAAAGGTAATTACTGTGAAGGGGATGGAGGTGGTAACTAACATTATTGTAGTAATCATTTCACAGTATACATGTGGCTCAAATCATCATGCTTTGTAGTATCAACTTACACATGTTGTATGTCAATAATATCTCAAAAAAAGCTGGGGGGAATCAGTAAATAAAGGAGCATATAATTTCTGGAGGTGTATACTCTATAAATATTATAATATTACTATATAATGTTTTTTACAAGAGAAACTACACTTTCAACGTCCAATATAGTAACTCCCAGCTTGCTGGGCTGTTGGGCCTATAAGATGAAGCTAGTCCAAATTGAGATGTACTATAAAACATGCACCAGATTGAAAAGACTTAGTATGAAAAAAAAAGAATACAATCTGTCTCATTAATTACATGTTGAAATGATAATATTTTGCATGTATTGGGTTAAATAAAATATAATAAAAATTAAGTTAGGCCTTGAAATTGGGCTAAGCTTGAGGTACAAGATGCTCATAAAATATCTACTAACTATGGAATATGTTATGATGAATCTCTGAGCAAATACAAAATCTGAAAATTTGGACCTGTGAGTATTCAACTTATAAAACACTGCCAACTTCATGAAAAATAAATAATTGAAAAATTGTCTGAAAGTGTAAGTTCCAATTCATTTTTATTTAAATGTAATTTTATTTACCCATTATTACAGGGACATATTAATCCACAATCAAGTATTCACTGAGGGCCCAGTACATACACAGATATTCATGGAAATGAAAAACACCCATATATTAACAAATTTCTATAAAATGAAAATATCATGTATGAAACGAGATGCCAGTCCAGGTTCAATGCACGATACTGGATGCTTGGGGCTAGTGCACTGGGACGACCCAGAGGGATGGTATGGGGAGGGAGGAGGGAGGAGGGTTCAGGATGGGGAGCACATGTATACCTGTGATGGATTCATTTTGATATTTGGCAAAACTAATACAATTATGTAAAGTTTAAAAATAAAATAAAATTAAAAAATAATAATAAAATAAAATAAAATTGAAAAAAAAATGTATCCCTTTTAAATGAACTTGCTCACAAAAATTCTATTGTATATCTGGCCCATTATTTTCACTTTCTTTATTTAAAATCACATCAGTTTATTAGGTATTGATTAATGAGAAATTATGAAGTTTCAACATTTACATTTGCCCTTAAAGCACAAACATTACAAAATTCCATCTTCTCTTTTCTGTAGTGAGTGAAATTCAAGTACTGCAGTTGCTGCTCCATTGCACCTTTATTTTCCTCTCAGAAAAATCCCCAGCCCCCCCATTAAATTAGATGATATCTGGAAAGTAGGTTAATAGCAATTTAAAAGGCTGTTAAAAACAGGAGGTGGAAAAGACACAATGAGAGGAAAGGGATTACTGATTACTAATTCTCTCTGGTTAAAGTGAACAGGGGGAAATATTATTGAAAGAATTCATCTTTATTAGAGTAAAATTTTGCAGAAGGCATTGCCAAGATCATTTCAGGACTCTGGACAACTCCTTGGCAAGCGGTTTGACTCAGGCCAGTCAATCAATTTGAGAATATTTGGTTAATTAGAGTACCAGATTTTTTTTAATGGAATAGTCTGAAAGTAGTTTTTAATGGAACTCCCATGACATTACTAATGTTAACCAACTCCACCCTTAATCTGGTTGCTTTTTGTCTTGGTAGGCCAGCTCTTTATGGAGCCTTTTCAGTGAGATGAATTTCATGCAGATACATATGTATAGAGGAGTTTATATGTGTTATTATTTATTTTCTACCTGTCAAAGTGAATAGAAGACATCATGGCTAGTGACTTACATTTTAGGGGGATACCCGGACTTTTGATTTTTGTAGGTAATTTTCCTTTGTGTTGGCCAGTTGAGGTTTTACCTTTGCTGATATCCAGCTTTCTTTTCTTTTTCCAGGAAATGCTATTGAAAAGAGCGGCAGATCTGGTGGAGGCGCTCTATGGAACACCACACAATAACCAGGTTAGAAGTTCACATCTCACACTCTCTTGAGATTGATTCTTTTCTTTTCTTTTCTTTTTTTTTAATTCAAGTATACTGATCCTGGGCTGGGAAGATCCCCTGGAAAAGGGAAGGGCTACCCACTCCAGTATTCTCGCCTAGAGAATTCCATGGACAGAAGAGCCTGGCGGGTTGCAAAGAGTTGTAAAGAGTCAGATGCAACTGAGCAACTCGCTTTTTTCACATAGTTTATGTAGTTGATTAAGCCCAATTCCTCACTTGATAGTTCAAATGGTAAAGAATCCACCTGCTGGTGCAGGAGACACGGGAGACATGGGTTCGATCCCTGGGTGGTGAAGATCCCCTGGAGGAGAGTATGGCAACCCACTCCAGTATTCTTGCCTGGGAAATCCCTTGACAGAGGAGCCTGGTGGGCTACAGTCCATGGGGTCAGAAAGAGCTGGGCACAACTGAACACACACCTGCCAGCACAGCTGATTTACAATGTTGTGTTAGTTTTAGGTGTGCAGAAAAGTGATTCAGGTATATACACACATATATATCTTTTTTCAGATTATTTTTCCTTCCAGATTATTATAAAATATTGAGTATAGTTTGACTCCTGTTGCTCAATACAAACACTCACCTCCACCTGCCATTTTGTAGGACATCATTTTGAAGCGAGCCGCGGACATCGCTGAAGCCCTCTACAGTGTCCCCAGGAATCCCAGCCAGATCCCAGCTCTCTCCAGCTCCCCGGCTCACAGTGGCATGATGGGCATCAATTCCTATGGCAGCCAGCTCGGGGTCAGCATCTCAGAGTCAACACAGGGAAACAATCAAGGTACTGCCTTTCTCAGACTCAAAATACAAACATCTTATGCATTTAAAAGATTGGCTCTGCTGGAGTTGAAAGAAGTGAATGTTTGATTCTTATGTCATGAAAAGAGTGTGTCCTACTCACAACCAGACAAATCAAAATGATTGCCTGAGGAAACCCAGAAAAAATGCTCCATCAAAGTGATTCAAAGTACCAGAGAGGGTGCAACTCTCTGTCTGAGCCCGCCTGTGTGTCTCTCCATACTTGTTTTCCTCCTAATAAACACTTTACTTGTCTCACGACTCAAAAAAAAAGAAAATGTGTCCCAGATAAGCAATGCAGTGATTGGATTATCTCAACATTAGATGTAGTGTTAGAGTTTCAGCTTTTTAAGTACCAGGTAGAATACTTCAATGGAAATATTTAAAGATACGATGAAGTATTATGAATTTAGAAGAGTTTAGGCTTACTGCAGCCAGATATACAGGTATTATTTGAATAAAATGTACACTTCTGTTATTGTAATCATCAAAATGAATAATGGAAAGAAGCAGAGTTATTGCCATTATTGTTACCTGCACCCAAATTACTAGTACCAAGGGTGGGTGGCTTATATTTGTTTGGTAACCTCTGTTTGTATATTATCTCATATATGAATATATACAAATGTATGCAAATAAATGGGAAACTCAGGTGGCTCAGTGGTAAAGAATCCGCCTGCCAATGTAGGAGATGTAGGAGATGCAGGTTCGACCCCTGGGTTGCGAAAGATCCCCTGGAGGAGGAAATGGCAACCAACTCCAGTATTTTTGCCTGGGAAATTCCATGGAAAAAGGAGCCTGGAAGCTTCAGTCCACGGGGTCACAAAGAGTCAGACACAACTTAGTGGCTGAGCGCACACATACATAGATACAAATATATATAGACAGCAACACAGCTAACTGTGCTTTCATATGTAAAACATATTGTGTAAAGATTTTAGTCACTGAGATTGATTTCATTAAGGTGCTACATTTATCATAAGTCATTTTTTAAAAGGAGTAAATGTTTCTGCTGATATCCCTAACTTTGGGATCATTTTACTTCTAATTTTATTCATCCATTACAAGGGAATTCCTCACTCTCATGCCCAGGGCAAGTTCTTCTTACAGAAATGTGGGTGGGACATTATTACCTTTTGTCCCCCCAAATTTGTGTCATTTCTTTAATACCTTTAGAGGCAGTTATCCAACATGGGTTAGTTCAGGCTAGATTAGGTGATGTCTCTGCTAGGGTTTCAGAAATATGGGGAGAAGCAATTCTGCTTATGGACTGGCTCTCCCTTGCATTCCATTGCTGATGCTTCCAAGTCTTTGGACAGCCCATTTAGATGAACTTGTCAATGCATTTTGAAAACACACCCCACCTCACCCAACAGGGCACAGTAACAGCTTCAAACTTCTATAGCTGTGATCAGTAGAATGCTAGTGGCCCTTGCGATGTTACTAGAACTCCTTTCCTTACCACACCCAGAAAAGATGCTCTGGTGCGTGAAATTTGGGAAACACTAGGTTAGCAAAGTTAAACCAGTTTATTTATTCTCTGTTGTTGCTCAGTCCCTAAGTCATAGCCAACTCTTTGTAACCCCATGGACTGCAGCACAACAGGCTCTCTATTCTTCACTGTCTCCTGGAGTTTGCTCAAATTCATGTCCATTGAGTTGGTGATGCTATCTAACCGTCTCATCTCTCCCACCCCCATCTCCTTTTGCCTTCAATCTTTCCAAGCATCAGAGTCTTTTCCAATGAGTCAGCTCTTTGCATCAGGTGGCCTAATTATTGGAGCTTCAGTACCATATATGAATCTTCAATGAATGGCCACCGTATGCACCATCTTCCAAGCTTCATTTGACCAGAGAATGCTTTTCTCAGTGACACCCATCAAGTATCTCAGGGGGCTTTAGTGTTACATGAGATATGATTTGGGAGATGTCACTGCACACTGCCCCTTAGTCAACCACTCCTTAGTGTGAGTTGGAGATGTTGACTGCAAATGGGAAAGAGGAGGAAGGTTTTGTGCAGAATGGGGAAGAGATAGGAAGGTATGACAAGTCTGAAGACAAACTGCAGACTTCCCCCTCCAGCCCACAGTCAGCCTGGTGGAATTCTACAGACTGGGAGCTTTGTGCACCTACGCTGCCATATTTGGTCTCTGCTGTGTGTGTGAGTGCGCCTGCGCATCCAGGCTCATTTATCTGGGCTTTTCTTTGTTGTCCAGGATACATCCGAAACACGAGCAGCATCTCTCCACGGGGCTATTCTTCCAGCTCCACCCCCCAGCAGTCTAACTACAGCACCTCCAGTAACAGCATGAATGGCTACAGCAACGTCCCCATGGCCAACCTGGGTGTTCCAGGGTCACCGGGATTTCTCAACGGCTCCCCCACCGGCTCCCCTTATGGAAGTAAGTGCCTTGTCCCTCAGGCCAGCTCTCCCTGCCTCTCTGTCCCTGGGTTTTACTGTCTAGCCTTTTAAGAGACAGTAGCATATCTGCATTTTAGACTCACGGAGGCGTGGTCCAATTTCCTGATGAAACATCCTTCCTGCCATTTGTACATCTCCTTTAGTGGACTTGGGCTTATTGGTTTGTGCTGTGCTATGTCGCTAAGTCGCTTCAGTCATATCTCTTTGTGATCCCATGGACTGTAGCCCACCAGGCTCCTCTGTCCATGGGATTCTCTAGGCAAGAATACTAGAGTGGGTTGCCATGCTCTCTTCCAGAGGATCTTCCCAACCCAAGGATTGAACCTGTGTCTCCTGCTTTGGCAGAGGGTTCTCTACCACTAGCACCACTTACTCAAAGCCTTTCAAGAGAAAGAAAAGGAGTGAAACTATTTATTCCCTTTTTACAGAGGAGCAATAGATGTGATTTGTGTGGATGGGAATGAGGAATTAAGACTCCATTTCAGTTAACATGCTGTATGCTTTTTTTAAAAATTTTATATATATATATATATTTTTTTAATTTAAATTTATTTAATTGGAGGCTAGTTACTTTACAATATTGTATTGGTTTTGCCACACATCAACATGAATCCACCACGGGTATACATGTGTTCCCTATCCTGAAGCCCTTCCCCGCTCCCTCCCTGTACCATCCCTCCGGGTCATCCCAGTGCACCAGCCCCAAGGATCCTGTATCGAACCTGTATACTTTTAAAAAAATTTATTTGGCCATGCTAGGTCTTAATTGTGGCACACAAGATCTTCAGTTCCTTGACTAGGGGTCATTGAACCTGGGTCCCCTCCACTGGGGCCGTGGAGTCTTAGCCACTGGACCACCAGGGAAGTCCTTCTTCCTTAGGCACTTTCAGATATAGTGTTTTATTTAATCTTCACAAGAACTCTCTGAGGTCAGTATTACCTTCTTGTCATCGGCAAGGAAGTTTAGGTACCCAACAGTTAACTGACTTACCCAAGATCACATAGCTAGGATATAGCAGGGCAAGAATCTGGACAGAGCAGATAGCTTCAGTTTTTCTGTGTAACACATCATCTCCCTTCTCACTTTGCTACATGGCTCTTACCTCCCTTATGTACCTCCAGAGAGATGGAACTTGACTGCTGGTGACTGTGAAATATATGGAGGCAGAAGCTCTTAGTCCTAATCTGTGAATTAACTGCAAGCTAGATGTACTGTGTGCATGCTAAGTTGCTTCAGTCGTGTCCAACTCTTGGTGACCCCATGGACTGGAGCCCACCAGGCTTCTCTGTCTGTGGGATTCTCCAGGCAAGAACACTGGAGTGGGTTGCCATGCTCTCCCTCTAGGGGATCTTCCTGACCCAGGGATCGAACTTGTGGTTTTTACATCTCCTGCATTGGCAGGCAGGTTCTTTACCACTAGTGCCACCTGGGAAGCCTAAGATGTTCTAGGAAGTTATGAAAACTCATTTGCATGGCACCGGGGGCCAAACTGGGGCCTTGTAGAATCGTCCCAGGAGGCTGAGAGAAGATGCTTTTCATACCCCAGATAGGGACCACTTCAGGGCAGAGGATAAGCCGTCCTGTAGAGTCTGAAGATTGAGTGGTGTGTCCGTGAAATGCCACAGCTGATTGCAAGGCTCTGCTGAGAGTCCTCTGTGCAGCTCTCTCTGCTGAGAGTTCTAGTGCAGCTCAGGACATAACGTGCTCAGGTCTGGAGGCCACCGCTCTTAGTTTTAAGGCCTCTGGTTCCCTGCGGACACCCGCCTAGGAGATATTTCTGGATTATCTGTTTGATTCATTACACTCAGCACTCTGCTTTGTGTGGTGAAGATACAGTAACAAGTCGCAGAGGTAGCAGAGGTTGGTTCTTCCAGGACAACGAAACTCTTGTTATTGTAGATGTTACTGAAAGACTGTGTGGGGGAGTCTGGCTGCTCACCTCTCAGAAGCCAATAAACAGCCCAGGTTGGTGGAAAGGAAAATTTGCTTTATTTCAGATGCCGGCAACCGGATGGGGTTGGGGGAGGGTGGCACACGTCTGTCCAAAGGCTGACTCCACCACCCCTCCTCCCACTGGGAAGCATTGGGTCAAGAGCATTTATAGACAGAAGGTGGGCAGGGTCGGGGGACAAGACTAAACCTAGAAACAGTAGTCAGCTCTGACAAGTCAGCTTCAGATTGGTCCATGGTGGTCTGACCAGCATCATCTTGGTTGTTTCAGGTACAGTTAATCTTTACTTCTAGGGTCCACTTGTTCCCATTTCTCTGTGGCCAGTTATCAGAATTGTGGCAGTGCATGTCCTGGGTACACTCCAGTCATCACATAGTAAACTTCTCCACCTGGTGTTTCAGTATCTTTAAGACAGTTCACAGGATAGGGCTCAGAATATTATCTATGGCCCTTGAGAAAGAACTGAAAGTCCTTGACTATGCTTAATGACTACATTATTATTATTTAGTGTTCTCTATTTTCCTTTGTTTCCACATTTCTCTGATTAAACTTATTCTTTGATTAAAGTTTTCCACAGTCAAAAAGGCAGGCAGAGGACATGGAGTGGAAGGGCCGTTTCACAGACACGCGTTCTGCGTTGTGACCTGTCAGATGGTCCGGGTCAGTTAGATCAGAGGGACTGAGGAAAACAAATGGTTGTTTGCTTCATTTATTTCCTTGCTTGTTTTTACCTTCTCTTGTTCCAAAAATGTATGGGGGGAATATTAATAGTCATATGAGCAGTATTAAAGTATAAAATGGAAACTAGAAGAAACGGATAGAAGAAAAAAAACATGTATAGGAAAATTAGATGAATCCAAGGGTTAGTGTGGATGCCTTTGGGTCTGTTCAAGGGAGTCATTAACTTGGTTCAGAGGCTTACAACAGCGGTCCCCAACTTTTTTGGCACGAGGGACCAGTTTCTTGGAAGACAATTTTTCCATGGACTGGCGGGGGGGACAGGGAATGGTTTCGGGTTGATCCAAGCACATTATACTTATCGTGGACTTTATTTCTATCTTGCAGCAATCTCAGGATATTCCACTTTGATTTTAGGGTTAGGGTTCACACTCCTATGAGAGTCTAATGCCGCCACTGCTCTGACAGGAGGCAGAGCTCAGGTGGTAAGGCAAGCGATGGGGAGCGGTTGTAAATACAGAGAAGCTTTGCTCCCTTGCTGTTGCTCATCTCCTGCTGTGCAGCCCAGTTCCTAACAGGCCATGGACCAGTACTGGTCCTGGGGATTAGGGACCCCTGGCTAACAAGATGGTAAGGCAAAGAGAGAAACACTATTTGTTATAAAATTCTACGTCCACACATTAGTAGTAATAGTAGTAGTCAAAGCTCAGGAGAAACTTGATTTTTCAGTGGCTGAGACCTTGGAGAGATTCTCCCATGCATCCATGTGGAGAGTGGACCCCATGTGCAGAAGGGACCACATCGTAATAGCCCCTACGAGGGATGCAAGGGCAGAAGAACCACTGTGTAAATAACGTCCCATGATAACGGTCACAACAATACAAGTAATTTACAATTACATTCAACCTTACAGCCTAACAAGCATGCTCACACATGAGTCCAGTCAGATCTTCACAATAACCTTATGAAAGGGGCTTCCCAAGTGGTGCTAGTGGTAAAGAATCCACCTGCAATGCAGGAGATGCAAGAGACATGGGTTTGATCCCTGGGTCGGGAAGATCCCCTGGCAGAGGACATGGCAACCCACTCCAGTATTCTTACCTGGAGAATCCCATGGACAGTGGAACCTAGTGGGCTACAGTCCATAGGGTTGCAAAGAATCAGACACAATTGAAGTGACTGAGCATTCACACATGGATATAATAATTTATTATGTGTATATAATTAACATATTTATATAATTATATTCATTAATATAATTTACTTTACTAGTATCATCATCATTTTCCCTTCTAAGATATGAAGGGTTATTAACTGACTTACTCAAGGGCTCATGGCCAATAAACAGTAAAAAATGGGGCTAGAACATGTGTCATCAGATCCAGGATATCATGTTTTTAAATTATTCAATCATATTAAAGATATTTCATGTATTTATAGCATACTACTGAGCTGAGCCATAGGAAACTATCTCTTTTTGATGTCCCAAAATGTGCAATTTCATTATGGTCATACATTTATGAATAAAATGTGTATGTTAGGTTGAACTATGTGAAACTGTCATTTTTGTAGATCAAAAATAGTTAATATAGGGACTTTCCTGGTGGCCCAGTGGTTAAGACTGTGTGCTCCCAATGCAGGGATCATGGGTTCAATCCATGGTAAGGGAACTAAGATCCCACATGCACATGGCATGGCCCCCCCCCCAAAAAAAGGTTAATATAACAATGTAGGGTTAAGTGTGGTAATGAGGGAGGGAGAAAGAGGAAAGTAAGACAGGAAGGGGTGGGTGGGGTGTGGATGGACAGAGAGACAGTGAATGGATGAATTAAATTGCCCATCAGATGTTGATGGTATGATGTTTCTTACTAGATAATTCATTCAATAGGAAGGGACCCTTCCCATCCCAGCCAGTGACCACTTCGTCCACTGTCCTTTCTTGATCACTCAATCCCACTGCTACAAGAAAACAGTAACACCCCAAGTCTTCAAATCACCCATTAAAACAAGAGAGCATCCACAAATAGGAAGGCTCCCTGCCCAGAGGAAGGGAAACACATTAGATAAGGTCCTCTTGTATTTCCTACTGGGTCTGTGAGACCCCTTTCACCTTCCTTTTTTGAGGGAAGGTCTGAAGGAATTGCAGACGTGGAATGGGATTCCAAACAATGCATTCTATTACAATAAAATTCCATTCTGTGAAAAAACCGAATACCCCATGGAGTCCATTACAATAGCACATGACCTGTATTTCTACCCACCTAAGTCTCAAATTCTCTGGGAAATACAAAAAAGAAAATAAAAGGCTCAGGGGATACCATTTCATCAGTTCAGTTGCTTGTGTCTGAAAACACCCTTCTCTGATTTTTCATTTTATTTTTTAAACTAGTCTGATGTGGCCAGGGTGTGCCATGGAGCAATCACTTGCCAGAGACGTTAAAAAAGAAATAAAGTCAAGCCTCTTGGTCAAGTTGACTTGCTTTTGTGGCCAATGCAGCGTATCAAAACCCTGCATCTTCACTGCTTTTGCTCTCACACCACTTCAAAAATGGCCAAACAGATGTTTTTTCAATTTCACATACAAACTTCACTTCCTGGCGGTAGTGGTGTGTGCCAAGTTCCAGCTCAGTGCAAGTTTTTATGGCTGAATTCTAAACCCCTGACAATAGGGGGTTATAATGAAATGCTGACAGACCCCTTCACGCCAACAAATGCAATGGCTCGATGCAAAGAAGGATGTGTGCCCAGTGAGTTCCAGCTGGAACCGTGTGAGCCAATCAATCCTAAGAAGCAGAAAAGTGGTTTTTCCTGAACTCCCCATGTTCACAAGAGATTTCTGGGCCAGAAGTACTGGCCTTTTCTTTGGTCTCTATCCGCAGAGAGAGGTGTCCAGAGAAATTTTCAAGTATGCATGATCAACTTTCCTAAAACGGTACATACTGGTGTCCCCAAAGATGTTCTACTCAGCAAGCTTGCAACTCCCAAGGGAACCACTTCTTCCAAAGTTGAATAGTTACCAAGTGGCGCCAAGTTTGAAACAGGATCCATACAGACAGAATCCAACCTGTCCACAGGGATTCTTTTTTAAAAAAAATTATTTATTTTTAATTGGAGGATAAATTGCTTTACAATTTCGTGTTGGTTTCTGCCATACATCAACATGAATCAGCCATCAGTATATACATGTCCCCTTCCCTCTTGAAACTCCTTCCCAAGTCTCACCCCATCCCACTCCTCTAGGTCATCACAGAGCACCCAGTTTGAGCTTTGCAGGGACTCTTACTTCACTTACATACATAGTCTTGGACTGTGCCTCAGGCCTCAGAGTTTTCATATTTTCAAAAATAAATATCAAGACGTTTTTTCTATTGTAGAGTATTAAATGATTATGTAGAACATTTAGAACACAGATGATAGCTTTTATTGTATTATTATTTAAAAATATTTATTCATTTATTTTGCTGCATTGGGTCTGTGTTGCTGCTTGGGCTTCCTCTAGTTGTGATGAGCAGGGGCTACTCTCTAGCTTTGGTGCACAGGCTTCTCATTTCAGTGACTTCTCTTGCTGTGGACCACGGGCTCTAGAGTGCAGGCTTTAGTAACGGTGGCTCACAGGGCTTAGCTGCGTCAAGGCGTGTGGGATCATAGCTCCTGGATCAGGGATCCAACCTGTGTCCCAAACATTGGCTAGTGCTTTCTTAACCACTTGACCACCAGGAAAGTCCTGACAATAGCTTTTAAAAGAAAGCATTACTCCTGCCATTAAAACAAAACAAAACAAACAAACAACAAAAACACCTTGTTAATACTTTGGTGTGTTTCTATTGTCTTTTTGTTCAGAAAGGGGGAAAAAATCATAGGACAAGGAGTTGAACATGACTTGGCAACTGAACAAAATGACAATTGTAACCTCATTATAGAGGCTTTGAAAAGCATTTCTAGATAAAAAGGAAACAAAATGATACACTTTATTTCTTTGCAGAGGTAACCAGTGGTAACTTTCAAAGTAAGCCTTGCAGTCATGGATACATATATTTTGAAAACTGCAGCATCTGCTCTGATGCACAGCTAATGGGCTTCTGTCATAAGATGAATGAAAAAGAAAGTAGAAGAAAAATGACAAAATTCTCAAAGTCACAGATATGAAGCTAGGCTCCATAAAATTCATCAGTGATATAGACCTGTGTTCTAAGAATGGAAAACAGATATTAGGAGTGACGTTTACATTGCAGAGTTAACTACAATCAACAAGGTTTTCCCAGGAATTTGTAAATTTATTGGTGCTTTGCTTTTTTTTGTAGCAGAAAGGTTAACAGGTAACCTTGTTTACAGGCAATTAAGCCTTAGATTGAAGAGAAATGTTAATGTCAGGAAAGCTATTATGTCTATTGCTAAGGATTGTATTATTTTTTACCAAAGAAATAAGAGATTTTTCCATTTGTTTCTTTTAACAGCTTTTACTGTTTTCTGCTACATCAAAAGTCATACATATTCATTATAGAAAATTTTGAAAATATAGATGAGTAAAAGGAAGAAATTCAAAATTTTCACAATCCTGTCTGCTAGATAATGTCATTAAAAATTTGGGTGTGGGAATTCCCTGGCAGTCCAGTGGTTAGGACTCCGATCTCTCACTGCGGAGGCCCAGGTTCAGTCCCTGATCATGGAACTAAGATCCAACAAGCCACATGATACAGCCAAAAAAAAAAAAAAAATTGGATGCCTATCACATCCTATTACACTTTTGTTTTGTATGTTTTTTTTAAAAGTAAAAGTGGGTTCATTGTCTGTATTATTATGTGTTCTGCTTTACTCATCTGAGGATGCATATCTTTCCATGCCATTAAACACTCTTCTTTAATCTTAGTTTTAACGTTTGCCTAGTGTTCCATTTCATGGATTTAATATAGTTTATCCTACTGCTAGTCATTTCACTTATTTCCCAGTTTTTCATGATTATAAAAATGTCCTTGGGTTTTTTTTTTTTTTTTGCACATTTATGATTACCTCCTTGGAATTAATTTCTGGAAATTAAATTACTGGGTTAAAAGACATGGACGTTTTCAAATACTTTGATACATATTACCAAAGTTCCTCCAGAGAGGTTAGCACTCCCCTTAGAAAAGGAGAGTATCTGTTTCCCTGCCCTCTTAATTTTTTCTTAATCTTTATCAATTTGGCAAGTGGAAAATAACATCTCATTACTGTTTTAATTTGCATCTGATTACTAATTGGTCTGACCATTTATAGGTCTATAAAGGCCTTTTGGTTATTTTCATTTTTCCTTCTGTGACATTTCTTTTCATGTCCTTTGCCTATTTTTCTATTGGGACGTTTCCTGATTAGTTTATAAAAACCTATTAGCTACTGAGGATCTGAATATATCTAAATAAATTATGAAAAATAGTTTTCCTAATTTGTCATTTGCCTTTTCTGTATGTGTCATAGAAATTTTTTGTTACATGACAAATCTATCTTATGATGTTCTGTTTAGGCTTTGGGGTGGAAAGGATGAGGTAAATTATATAACTTCCTCATTTTTCTACTAGCTCCTTTATAATTTTGTTTTTAAAAATAACCCTTTAATCTATTTAGATTTATTTTTGGGTTTAATATGAGGATGCACTCTAAATTTTGTCTCCAAAT
Organism: Bos indicus x Bos taurus; assembly: GCF_003369695.1. Classification (NCBI taxonomy): domain Eukaryota; kingdom Metazoa; phylum Chordata; class Mammalia; order Artiodactyla; family Bovidae; genus Bos; species Bos indicus x Bos taurus. The sequence goes on along the minus strand of NC_040083.1, from coordinate 73,110,979 downwards.
GGCTAGTGTATTGTTCCTATGTGTTTATTTCCCCACTAATTTGAAATGTCACCTTTATTAAGTTTTAATTCTCCTATATATCCAGATCTATTTCTGGACTCTATTTTCTCCAAGGATTTGTCTGTCTATGTCTATGCTGGTATAACACTGATTTCATTGGTATAGATCTATAATAAGTTTTAATATCTGTTAAGATATTAAGGCTTCTTTAAAAAAATTTAAATGAAACTTCTGGCTCTTACAGCATTTTTTAAAATAAACATAGAAATTATGTTTGCTAACATAGGCATATTAAAATTCCTTTTAGGATTTTTATTATAAACATATTAAATTTTAAATTTGTATATAATCTGACATTTTGCAAAAATTTTGTTTAAAATATTTTAAATGGGCACTTTGCAGCTCTGTGTTTATTCAACTCTGCAGCAATTTTATGTCACTTGGTGAAGTCTGAGATGACTCCTTTCCCACTGAGAGGTGGCCACGCTAATAAGCATGCTTTAGGATCTGTTACTAGAAATGACTCATATGCTGAATATAAATGGAATCAAGTATATGTATGCATGTGTGTGTGTGCCTAATTCACATTATAAAAACTCTCCTCTCTCATGCTGTATGAGGGGAGATTCTGCTATTGCAGACCCAGAAACCAAGGCGCCATTTTGGTACCCGCATGGATCACACGGTATGGCAGAGACTGGATGGTGGTCAGAATCAGGGGTTTCCGCGTAGCAGCTTTCCTTTGGCCTCTAATTCTGTGCCTTACAGAAAGAGGAGAGGTCCCAGCCACTCACCCTGTGCACACACACACATTTCATTGATGCTAAAACCAAGGCTAGAGAGGAGACTGACTTGAACCTGAGAATAAAATTCATTCTCCAGGCTTAACCCTGTATCCTCTTCCATGTGCATGCATGCTAAGGTGCTTCAGTCGTATCTGACTCTTTGCCACCCTGTGGACTGTGACCCCACTAGGCTCCTCTGTCCATGGGATTCTCTAGCCAAGAATACTGGAGTGAGTTACCATGCCCTCCTCCAGGGGATCTTCCTGACCCAGGGATCAAAGTCCTGTGTCTTATGTCTTATGTTTTGGCAGGCGGATTCTTTACCACTAGCGCTACAAATACCACCAATTTTTTTCTTTTGAAGACTGGGATGTATTCCAGTGCTTCCTTTTGCATTGCCCTTTAAACCAGGACCATTTCTGGATGAGCAGTTTTTTTTTTTTAGATAAAGCTTTTTTTTTTTTTTTTTTTTTTAAGTCTTTGGTTTGTAGATCGGCTGTAAAAGACATTGCATGGGAGGCATGCCGTATTATTGCTTTGTATACTCCATTGTGTGAACACAGCCGAATGTCTACGTTTATAGGGAGAGGGGAAAAATGAGGATGGAGTTTTGCAAAGGCCATCAGAACACTGGACCTCCAAAATTCACCTTATACTTGAAACATTAACTTGCATTCATGTCCTCAGTTTCAGATTTACTTGTGGACTATCTGGACTACTGATGATCTGAAGTAGAAGTCAGCACTCTTAGCCTTTATTATGGCCTTTGCCATTATGTTGCAGTAATTCTAAGTCATATGACTTGGGACAGTTCAGAATTCTGGACACTAGAATGAGTCCCTGAAACTTGACCATATACTATAAAATGCTATCTCTAACAATTTTATGTGTGTGAACTCAAGTTTACCTCTTTTTCGAGCAAATTGAACCTGGAAGAAAATTATCTTCTTGTATGATGTAAGTTGGTGGAGTATCTGACATTAAGAGGTGGGGCGCTTTGTTGTGTAAGTTGCCTTTATTTTTCTTGGAAATCACAACAGTTAGCTTTTGGCTTCCTTGAAGTCATTTTAATATTAATACTGGTGTGTTTTTTTCCTACACATTACATCAGAGGAGGCTGCCTTGCAGCTTTATTTCCCAGGAGCTCTGAAAGTAGAGGGAGAAGGGAGGTAATCTCTTCAATGTTAATAAACTTTTACATTTAATGAGGAAGTGGCCCATAGAGATGGCACGCTCCGAGAAGATGCCTACCCTACAGAGCAAATCTCTGGTGCCCTGAGAACTGCCAGGGAGGCACATGGCTCCCAGACAGGATTACATTTTAGGATTAAAAAAAAAAAATAGGTTTCTGTTTTTTAGTAGACTTGATCATTTTTCAGAGGTTGGTCTTAGCCTTCTCGTGTTGAGCTTCTATTGGGTTGGCCAAAAAGTTTGTTTGGGTTTTTCTACAATACCTTTCAGAGAAATCTGAACAAACATTTTGGCCAACCCAGTACTTGTGGATTAAGACCTATAACAATATGACCTCCTGCTGATGCCTTCCTGACTCTTCCAGGCAGAAAAGCACCCGGCCCGGATGTATCTCCTTAGCATCGTGTTCACTCCTCCGATAGGATGATGACCCTAATCATTGTTTCATTTGTCTATTCCTTCCAAGGGACAGGGCAGGGTCATTGTCACATTCAACTTCTTCTCAAATCCTTGGAATCTGGAACAAAGCCTGGAACAAACACGTAATTTTGCAATCAGTATGTTCTGGTTGTATGTACTGAAGAAAGAACTTAACTCCTAGATCTTTCTCTTTCTAAAGAAGGACTGTCCTTTGCTTTCCAGTCATGTCATCAAGTCCCACTGTTGGATCTTCCAGCACATCCTCCATCCTCCCGTTTTCCTCTTCAGTTTTTCCTGCTGTCAAACAGAAGAGTGCCTTTGCCCCTGTCATCAGGCCCCAAGGCTCCCCTTCGCCTGCCTGCTCCAGTGGCAATGGAAACGGATTCAGAGGTAAGCAAGCTGTAGCACCTTGGGAGTCAGCGTGGTTCATGTGCCACAGAGTCCACAAAGTGAGAGCAAACAGCCCTGTAGCCTTCTGTCTCTAGCCATTTCCCTACAAGGAGCTGCTTTGGTGTTTTCATCGTGGGACCAGCATGTCTTGTAGAACTGGGCTAGTTCTCTATCCTAGGGCAAGATCGGGGAATAACAGAGGAGTCAGACAACTCTGCAAGGACACAGAATAGGTAGGGTGGTGGCTCAGACAGTAAAGAATTCACCTGCAGTGTGGGAGACATGGATTCAGTCCCTGGGTTGGGAAAATCCCCTGGAAGAGGGCATGGCAACCCACGCCAGTAGTCTTGCCTGGAAAATCCCCAGGGACAGAGAAGCTTAGTGGGCTACAGTCCACAGGGTTGCAAAGAGTCAGACATGACTGAGCAACTAAGAACAGAGCCATGTGGACCCTCCAGGAGTGTCTGGACTCTCCAGATGTTGCTTTTTTTTTTTTTTTAAAGCTCTACTGGGTCGTCATTGCTGTGCAAACTTTTCTCTAGTTGCAGCAAGTGAGGGCTGCTCTCTAGTTGTGGTGTGAGGGCTTTTCTTGTTGCTGAGCACAAGCTCTAGAGCACCAGGCTTCAGTAGTTGTGGCTCCCAGTTTCTGGAGCACAGGCTCAGTAGTTGTGGTGCATGGGCTTAGTTCCTCCACAGTCAGTACATGGGATCTTCCTGGATCAGGGATCAAACCTGTGTCTGCTGCATTGGCAAGTGCATTCTTCACCACTGAGCTGCCAGGGAAGCCCTCCAGACCTCCAGACCATGGTCCACAACACCATGTCACTATTTCCCTTAAGGTACCTGACCACCACAGCAGGTGCCACATGAATCGGCTTGCCACCCACACTGCATTCCCAGTCCCATGGACAAGATCCTTCAGAAGCAACCAGCGAGTTCTGAGAATTCTGGTTTCATGCTGGTGAAATTGATAGCAGGTGCCCGATCAGGGGTGGGGTAGAAAAGAAAGGAAGAAAGATATACTGTGTCTAAGAACAAGCATTAATATCACCCATCAGACCTGTTCTTCAGTGATGTCCTAAAATATAATATGACATGATGTAGCACGCATATGATGAGCACATGAGAATTTAATCACCTCACTGTGAATGGGAGCAGCTGATGGCATGAGAGCAAATTGGAAACTGCTGAGCGCTGGGGGAGCCTGACGCCCCACATTATTTTTAGGCTGCTCCTTGCATCTTGACATGCAAAACATTCACGACAGGTGGTGTTGGATAAAACCAAAAAGGGCAGAAGTTTGGGTAACCCTTCGTGGATCAAAGCCTCTGGGGTCAGCACAGCCTCGATGGACTGTGTTGACCTTGGAACTGCCTCTGCCTGGTGGCTTTATGATTGCACGGGGGATCCTGAGCCTTGTGTGTGGGCTACTTGTGGGGGGATACTTGTGAGGGTGTCTTCGCTAGCTGGCGCTGAGCACGGCTCTGGGAGGTATGGCCTGTTCCTGCCACGTCTCTACCATTTGAGTGATGGTGCCTCCTCGAAGTCAAGTGACTTGACAGACAAACTGTGAAATAAGATTTGAAAATCCAGCCCTCAGAAGAGCCCCTGAAAATTCTTTTGCTTCTAATGAGACAAAGCAGCTGGGTCTACATGCCACCCAGCATGGGAATAGTTGGAAACATCTGTATATTTGAAGGGAAAAAAAAAAATATATATATATTTTGCTTTTCATCCAGATGTCAGATTCAGTGAGAAGCAGGCTGAGCCTGTAGCTAAGCATCTCCACTGCCCTGTCTCTCATCAAGGGCCAGTGGTTTCTAGCTTAGCATGAGGGGACATGCCCAGAACTTTCCCCATGATGGCCTTACCTCCAGACTGGTATAGGAGAACAGTTGCTGAATTTTAAAAAAATTTATTTATTTATTTATTTTTCTTTTTTAATATAAATTTATTTATTTTAATTGGAGGCTAATTACTGTACAATATTGTATTGGTTTTGCCATACATCAACATGCATCTGCCACGGGTGTACACGTGTTCCCCATCCTGAACCTCCTCCCACCTCCCTCCCCATTTATTTTTAATTGAAGGATAATTGCTTTACAATATTATGTTGGTTTCTGCCATACATGAACATGAATCAGCCATAGCTCTACATATGTCCCCTCCTACCTGCCCCTCTAAGTTGTCACAGAGCTCCAGTTTGAGTTCCCTGAGTCATACAGCAAATTCCCACTGGCTATCTATCTTATATATGGTAGTATATATATTTCCATATTTTGTATTGGAGTATAGGGGATGACTCAGTGGTAAAGAATCTGCCTGCCAATGCAAGAGTTGTGGGTTCAATCCCTGGGTAGGGAAGATCCCCTGAAGTGGGGCATGGCAACCCACTCCAGTATTCTTGCCTGGGAAATCACATGGACAGAGAAGCCTGGCAGACTACAGTCCATGGGGTCGCAAAGAGTCAGATGGGACTTAGCAACTAAACAACAACATAGCTGATTAACAGTTTTAGGTGAACAGCAAAGGAACTCAGCCATACATATACATGTATCCATTCTCCCCCAAACTCCCCTCCCATCCAGGCTGCCACATTACATTGAGCAGAGTTCCTTGTGCTATACAGTAGGTCCCTGTTGGTTATCCGTTTTAAGTATAACAATTGCTGAGTTTTTGCCACATCTTCTCCTTCCCCACCACCTCTTCAGCAGTGATGTCTCTGCTTTCCAAGTCTTATGGTTTTAGTCATGTCCCTTAAGTCTGGTGGGGGCCACACAGGTCTCATCAGGGAAATGCAGAGTGAGAGGCCCAAGAAGGACTAAGGGTGAGTGCAAGTGTCAGAGGAGGAAAGGGAGGGTACAGCTTTTCCCTCCTTCCAGGCAACTCTTGCCAGTATTTTCAGCTTCACTTGGAGGAAGAAAAGTATAACTTGACTGCCACCTGCCACCCCTCTCTCATGCAGGGACTGAGTTGGGGAGCAGAGCTAGTTGACTCAGATTTTTTGGGTCTTTGGTATCCAGGGTGACCCACCTAGGAGTCCTACCTGGCTCTTGGCCCTCAGAGAGGCCAGGACAAATATTTTACTGGCTGCCATGGCCTGGAATCCCCACTGTGCTGGTGGCTGCATGCCCAAGGCCCTCTGTGGTCCACTGGTCAGAATGGAGTTGTGTGACCCTATGGACCGTAGCCTATCAGGCTTCTCTGTCCATGGGGTTCTCCAGGCAAGAAAACTGGAGTGGGTTGCCCTTCCCTCCTCCAGGTTGGAGTCTTAAAACTCCCTCCAAATTCCCTTGGTGATTTGAACCTTAAGATGGAGGAGGAGGAGGATGGGGAGGGGCTGGAGAAGGAAAAGGTGGAAGAGAAGGAGAAAAGAACAAAAAGGACACTTAAATTAGGAATTGGAGACTAAAAAACTTAGAAAGAGTTATGAAAATATAAAGTTGTGCATGGAGAAATAATTCTTCGGAGAACCTCAAAGACTACCCACGGTGGGAAGAATGCTGGAACAATGGGACATGACATTAATCAGAGTTCCCTGTGCTACACAGTATGTCCTTGTATATGAACTTGACTTCATCAGATGTTGCTGGAATTGGAGCTCAGCCTCCCTCATGCTGGGGCATCTATACTAGTCACTGTCATCCAAGAACCTTGGGTTCCTAGACTGTTAAACAGGAGAACTGATTGCTCTCTCTCAAGGTTGTTGAGAAGTTATGTGTGTGAAGAACCAGGAAAAGCAAAGGACGTGCCTGGCAGAGAGAGGCTGGGGCTGACAAAGGATGCCTTCCAGAAGCCTTCACTCCTGTTCTTCCTCATTTGGACCAGGTGACCAGCAGCTCAAGGTCCAGCAACACCTTGGTTGCTGGTTGGTGCAGAGACAGAGAGAGCCGAGCTGACCTTGAATGTGCTGCCCACAGCCACTGAATGAAGGGATCCTGGGGTGGTGGTGGCTGAATGGCAGGATGCTGCATCTCTTGAGGGACAGACAGTGGGAGAGTGAAAAGATGGTCTGAGGTGGAGCCTGAAAATCACAGGCTGAGAGGGAGGTTCTTCTCTTCTCCTGCTGTAAGGTGAGGTGGTCTCAGTTGCCTGCAGGAAGATTGCACAGCCAACACTCTCCAAGACTCGTGGACCGTGCCTGGACCCCACATGTAAGATGCTGGACCGAGCACTTTACACGAATTATCTTGTTCCAGCATCCTGTGAGCCAAAGGCAAAGGTCATCCAGTTATCACCATGTCTAGTTAAGGAGCTCATCCAGGACCACACAGCCAGTGACTGAAGAACTTGAACTCAGACATTTTGACCCCAGAGCCTGAGTTCTGGCAGCCCTTAGTCTCTCTGGGGACAGAAATATTATAGTAGTTCCTCTGTTCAGCATTCATCCGTACCTACTTTCTACCTGAACCGAAGAGTAACTGTTACAATTCCCATAAAATGTCAAAGGTAAAAAGAAATTGGACAACGTGCAGTTACGCATTTTCCCAATTAACTTTTGCTTTGTGTCTGTTGGTGACAGTTTCTTTTTTTAAAAAACTTTTTATTTTGCATTGGGGTGTAGCCAATTAACAATGTTGTGATACTTTCAGGCGAACATCAAAGGGCCTCGGCCATACATATACAGGTGTCTGTTTCCCCGCAAGCTCCCCTCCCATCCAGGCTGCCACATGACATTGAGCAGAGTTCTCTGTGCTGTACAATAGGCCCTTATTGGTTATCCATTTTAAATATAGCGGTGTGGTGGACATGTACACACTGGCAACGGTTTCTACAAGCAAGAAGTCAGGGTCACCACGGAGCAGAGTCTCGCCCACCCAAGTGCCCAACGTGACACCAGGAAGAAGCAAAATCCGTGAAATATATTTTTCTCCAGACATGCAGTGGATCTTGTTCTCAGAGAGGCTCTGCCCTTTTAATAAGCCCTTTAGATAACTCTCTTGAGGATGCAGGAAAAGGAAGGGGCTGATGAGGCTGAAGTGTAATAGACAAGTTAAAGTTGAAAACGTGAGCCCCGGACCTACTGCCGGGGAGCTCAATGTGCCCTATTCATTTCACCCACCTTCCACCTCATTTATCAGGCATTCACAGTTGATGAGTATAGATTGTCAAGATAATATTATGCGCTATGTGCCAGATTCATTTTCCAGCTCCCTCCAGGAGGAAAAAAAAAAAAAAGAATAATAAAAAAAACCAAAACCCTCCTACACTCTGGGATAATTACCAGAGTTCCTATATCTCCAAATCATCGGGGAGTGTCCAGAATTGAACTGCCTTTATTGAAAAGTTACATCGATTCAATATATAGTAATACAGGCAAAAATAATTAAGGCTTTGCTAGCTGTGTAAGACCTTAATCCGGATCTCACAAACATTCAATAAAGGCTGTATGGGCAGGGAAATAGACGGCTGACAATCTTGTCTGAGAAGACGAGCTGGCATAGAGAGAAGGGGTAGAGATAGAGGGAGGAGGAGCAAGGAGGGGAGGGGGTAGGAAAGAAGAAGGAAGGAAGGAAGTGGGTGGAGAGAGATGTTGGAAGAAGCAGGAAGAAATTTGGCCATTTGCTTATAAGCCTAGTGAGCACCATTTGGCCAAACACTTCTGTGATGTTTGATAAGCCCTCTAGATGAGGCTTTGACAATAAACCTCAAAGGATCAAATTCTAGATACAGTGTGACATTTGGACACAAGGAAACTACTCTGCCAGGTTCTAAGAATGTGCAAGTTTGGTAGGTTCACCCCCTGAAAGCCAAGGCCAGAGGGATGCATTTTTTTTTTTTGGGGGGGGTTGCATTTTGGTGTGTGATTTTTCTACATTGTGCTGACGCTGCTTTACTTCTCATATCAAGGGGACACCTTGAACCTGATACCACCCAGGCAAGCATTTTCCACTTGACCAGACGGATACTGCACTAGGGACTAGGATGGATAGATGGACTAGGGCCCTGGACACTGCACTTGGACTGGGGGTGAAGAGTAGAGATTGGGGTGACTCCTAAATTAGGGCTAAATTAAGTTAGCCCTTCTGTTCCAGTGAATCAGCATCCCTTAGTGAATGGCCATCACAGATATGAAAGTTGCTCAGTTGTGTGTCTGACTCTTTGCGACCCCATGGACTATACAGTCCATGGAATTCTCCAGGCCAGAGTACTGGAGTGGGTAGCCTTTCCCTTCTCCAGTGGATCTTTCCAACCCGGGAATAGAACCGGGGTCTCCTGCATTGCAGGCAGATTCTTTACCAACTGAACTATGAGGGAAGCCCAGATAGTGGTGCACCCCAAAGGAAGATGAACCAGTTAGAAAACTCATCAAATTTCAGCTCTGATTTATTATAAATGATGCCTTGTAAGTAACTCAATAGGCTTGGCACCTGGAATTTATTTTCCTCTTCCAGCTAAGTGATTTGAAACTGTGTAATCTAGAAATTATTTTAGTCTAATAATGAAAACTATTTTACACATATATCCATATTACAATTTAGTACATGTTTATATGTCAAGTATACAACCCATTAATATGAAATGCAACATGATTCTTAGCCTCTGAAGCAAAATTTCAGCAAGCTTTGTGTTAGGTTCAGTGATTCAGTAAGGCAGCAAGCTTTATGTTACATTCAGTGATTAAGGCTTCAGTGCCTCTCACGCATTGTCTGCTAAACCAGTGCGGTACTCAGGCACTTCACTTGTGTCCCTGACTCTTTGTGACCTCTTGGACCACAGCCCACCAGGCAAGAATACTGGAGTGGGTTGCCATTTACTTCTCCAGGGGCTCTTCTTGACCCAGGGATCGAACTGAGTCTCTTGCATCTCCTGCATTGGCAGGCAGGTTCTTTACCACTGCACCACCTGGGACCTGAGGACAGTGGGTTCCCATATCAGCTGAAGGTACCATCACCCTGGATTGTTCGAGACTGTCCATCCCATCCCCTACTCCTCTCTCTGGGTTCTAGACTTTAATGTAAAGAGTCTCTAAGCCTCATGCTTGTGTCCACTCTTTCCTTACAGCCATGACTGGACTTGTCGTGCCCCCGATGTAAAGAAGAGGAAGAACAGCTTTCTTATAGCACAAAACTACTTACTCTGATGGACCGATAACAAAGAAAGTGCTAGGAGCTCTCTGGGGAGAGCTGTGCCCCCGGGTGAACATGATGGACTGATCTGGCTTTGCAAGGAGCCACCTCTTAACCTGGTCTCCTGTTTCTCATGTAGCTCTGATGGTAGCTACACAAACTGACCCTCTTGGGAACAAGGACAAAAGATGTCATTGACGTAGTCAGTGCTAAGAGCAGAAATGCAATTCTTTGTTACGAACATTATGAGAACCACCTTCCTATGTTTGTAAAATATTTAAGAAAAAAAATTGGCAAACAATTCATGCTTAATATTTTGGATACTATTTGTTTTTCTTTGTAGGAAAAAAAAAAGTTGAAAGTTTCTATTTTCTATGAAGCCTTTCAGATACCAATTTAGTTTATGCAGAAAAAAAAAAATTGAACAAAACAGGGTACCAGCATGAAAGACTTTGTTAAAACGAAACCTGAATCGAATGATGAAATGTGCTTGTATGTGTGTTTGCTTATAGTTTAATCTCCTTAAAAAACAAACAAACAAACAAAAAAAAACAAAAAAAGGGAAAAATTTTTAAATGTTTTACAATTATTTAAATAAATAAATGTGTAACTTATTGTAAGTAGAGGTAGAAATTCAGACCTTTTTGGAAGAGAGAGGAATTTCTCTTCCTGATGTAAAATGGAAGTGATGCAAACAGGTAGTAACAAGTTTAAAAGGTGTGTGATTATTACTGCAGTTACTTACTAGACTCTTATCCCCTGCCCTGCATCCCCCTCTTTTTCCATCATTTTATTGACCCACATATTAGTACCTAGGTACTAATATGTACCTTATGTAGAACAACCCGGTGCAGAGACAAAGATGCACGTCCTTGCACTTACACAAATACTCAAACCCGTCCATCCATTCCCAGCTCCGTCCGCTTTCTAATAGCCTCCATGTCCCTTTTGGTATTCACTCTTTGTGAATATATAATTTTTAAGAATTCACATTAGCTCCCGACCTTCTCCCCTGAGAAGTGCAGAGAATTCCCCTGTCTCAGTGCACCCCTGGCCTTGCGACCCCCAGGAAAAGGCAGGGCTCACTTTAAAGACAGCCAAAGTCACGTGACTTCCCCAACCAACTGGCCCCTGTGGAATCTTCCTGTTCAGAGCCCCACGTTCCCTCCTCTTTGGTGGCCTGCTTCAGCATAGAGATGTAAGCCCCGTAGAACTTCAGAAGCAGGTTTGAAGAAGTTGACTCTGTCTCTCAGACTCCTCCTTATCAATATTAGGATGTCCACATCTTTCCTTATCACTGCAGATTTCCCCTTTCATGGCATTAAACTCACCTGAAAAAAACTCTGTATCCTGCTTGACACAGTTTCCAGGCAAGAATGTGATAGGATGAGGAAGAGGCAGGTTATAAGCCCTCTTTCCTCTGATAGTTGAAGAAATGGAAACCTAGATTCTTAGCAAAGTCAGAGGGTAGGGGCAGCCGTGTTCCAAATAGCATATTTCCCTAGGCCTGTGACGGACTCTCATAAGTTCTGGGACTAGGTCTTAGCGGGAGAAACCTTGAAGGAGCTGCTAAGATGGGGCTAAGTCTTGAAAGTCTGTGTGGTCTTGGAGATATATCCAGATTTATCTCAATGGCCAATAAGGATGTCATTTTTTTCCAGGCCAGGGTTCTCCTTGTTGACTAAGTGATACCACAGTACAGGCTATACACAGACTTCAGTTTGGGGTATCAGGTTAGGATTCCAATTAGAAATTGATGCAACTCTCTTGGACAAACATCTTCAGTGCATTGAGCCAAGTTTAGATGACGTCATAAATTCTCCCTCCCTTCCATTTGCCCACATCTATTCAACCCTCAATGGTCTTATCTGCCTTTATTCCAGAACTACCCAATATGATCCAAATATTATTTCTACGCACATGATAATCCAAGTTTGGAAACTTGGCATGCTTGTAATCCTGCTGACTGTCCCTCACAGTCAGGGCCTAAAGCACCAAAAAACCCAAAAAAAAACAAAACAGGGAAACACACAAGAGAACGTTCCCCAGTGAAAAATGTGATGGAAGAGGAAGAGTGTGGATGACACACACCACCCTCCAAAAGTGAAGGCAGAATGAAATCAAGCATGTTTAGACCTGGATTCCAGCCAATCCAACATAAGGAAATGTTTTTTTAAGTAGCATTGCTTTTAGAATCTGTGAATTTTGCTCTTGCATGAAGATGAGTGCAGTACTGTCTTCAAAATGATTGTAGAATTTCTCGGTAGCTTTACACCGAAAAATGTGTGTAACTAAATACCAGACATCTTTGACCATTCAGCTAGAACCTCAGCAGCGACAGATCTATTTAAGTGTACAAATGTGTGTAAGGATAATGTTTAGTGTACTAATAAATTAAAAACAAAGCTACTCTGTCCTCTTTAGTCATTGCTGTTAAATCATTCTGGTTCCAGGTTATTTTTGTGCCACTTGAAATAAGTATTTCTATAGGTAACTACAAATTCTATCCTATCTTTGTAAAAGGAGCTGTGTTAAGATTTTTCATTTAAAGGGACACTTTACTGCATTATTTATCTCTCTCTCTCTCTCTTTTTTTTTTGTTACAGCATCGTATTCTTCCCCAGTTTTTCTTTGCACATTCCAATATGCATGGTTTAAAAACCATCCCCTTCTCTAACTTTTGTACAGTAAAGTCTCATTTTCAAACTGTATAGTTTCATTTGATCATTTCTGCTTTGTCAGTTATATACAGTATAAAGTTGCTATGCACAGAGCTTTTTGTAAAGACAGCTTTTTTGTTTACTGTTTTTAATGGTCTTACTTATGAAAGAATATCTTGTTTGTAAAATGAATATGTCTACTTCAGTTTTAAACTTTAAATTATCCTAACAAAAAATAAAATTTTTGTACTGTAAAAATAATTTGGAACTTGTCTCTTTTTTTTAAGTGGGAAAAAATCAAGTTTGGGGTTTATTCTTTCTTTGGGAGGGGGGCAGAATTTATACTTAAGTTTGGGGATTTTCTCATGGCTGCTAGTCCCTGAACTCTTGTTGGGAAATTTTACTACAGCTTTTGCTTACTTGGTAAGTGTTCTGTGGTGCTGACTTGGAGGAGAGAATACATATGACTCAAGTATTTTTCTGTATATATTTATGTATCCATTTAATCAAATCCTTTCATAAAAACCCAAATGATCCTACTTCTAATGTTGGACTTTGGTTATACAGAATTCTTAGGGTAGGTGAGTAGTCTATTTAGATTCGAAACTGCAAAACTGAACAAATGTTGTAGCTGATCCATCAGGTACAGGGTGAAGAACTGGAGGCTGGACAGAGACATGATGTTTAGTTTTAGATCACAGGAAGAGAGCAAGTCTAATGCCTCTAGGAGGAAATAATTCATGGAAAATAGCTTGTCTAAGAAGACAGAAGCACTAATAGAGCCCAGAGAAAACAGTGATCACAGAGAGGTGGAGTGGTCAGAGAAGTTCCCATGGCGGGGATAGAGCTGGATGGTCCTTCAAAGGATGGTAGAAATGTTGCAGAAGGGGTTGTCAGTGGGCACTGCAGAGGGGAAGGCTGTCAGGGACAAAGATGAGTAAAGGGAAATTGACATAGCACATTTAGGAGAATGGGATTCTGAATGTGGTTTTTCTGCCAAACTATTCACAAGCCTACTCATAATAGGATGGTTTGATTTCTTTCCACAAGGATTAGAGATCTGCAAACCATAGAAACTGTGTTCCTTGCATAAGTGAATAAGATGCTATTTTTTTTGTTGTTTTTTTAAAGATTCTTTTCAAATGCAGACCATTTATTAAGGTCTTTAATTAATTTGTTACAATAGTGCTTATGTTTTAGCTTTTGGCCATGAAGCACGTGGAGTCTTAGCTCCCTGATGCGGGATCTAACCCACAACCACTGCATTGGAAGGCAAAGCCTTAACCACTGGACCGCCAGGGAAGTCCCGGGTGAGACGCTGTTTCTAAGCATTATTCAAAGAAAGCGACTGTGCTTTTGCTTTTCTCCTCAAAGACTAGCTCTCTGCCTAGACTGTGCTTGTGTGTGTGTGTGTGTGTGTATGCTCAGTTGCTCAGTTGTGTCCAAGTCTTTGCGATCCCATGGACTGCAGCCTACCAGGCTCCTTTGTCCATATAATTTCCCATGCAAGAATACTAAAGCAGGTTGCCATTTCCTTCTCCACGGGATCTTCCCTACCCAGGGATCAAACCTGCGTCTCTTATGTCTCCTGCATTGGCAGGCAGATTCTTCACCATTGTGCCTCTTTGCCAGGTGCCTTCTCAGCCCTCAGGTCATAGTTTAAGTAGCATCTCCTCAGGGAGTTCTTTGCTAATCTCTGATCATGGGTATTTCCCATCTAGTCTCTTTAGCTGGACTCTGTGTCGTTGTAATTTGTGGTCATTTGTGGGCCACTTTAGACTGAAGGCTCATAACAGAGCCCATATCTGTCTCAATCCTGGATGTGGAACATTCAGCCATGTCTGAGATGCCCAACAAATACCCAGCATTTGAGATGCCCAATGAATACTTGTTAAATCAGCAAATGAGAGACAGAATTCAGACCCCTAGAGGCGGTCCTGCTTTGGTGTGTGGGACAGGTGGCTGATGTGTCACAAATGATAGGAAACAGCATCACTTTGAGAATTCACTCCTTAGGGACTGTCAGTCAACTAATCCAAAAAAGTGATGAAATGTGTCTATAATATAAAGTGACTGGCTACTTAATAAGCATAGGAAACTCCAAATGAGAGGGAAGTGAGGAATGAGAGATCCCTTGCCTGTGTCCTGTTGAGTAAGTCATTTTGCCCCTTGGCCCTGGAACACTGTAGATTCTGCTGATGCTCAGATGTCATTCCAGAACTAGAATCAGGGCCTTTTAGAGGAACGTACATCTCATTGCTATTCCAGATAGTCCACTCGACTTGTTGACTGCACACATGAATCTCAAAGAGCTTATAGGTTCAGCATGGCTGAGGGCACTGAATGTGAGACGGGGATAAGATTTGAAACTTAAAGAACCAGGTGGGGATCAGGTTCCAAAAGAACTTCATCATATCAGAGAGTTTAGTCTTCATCCATAGGACTACAAGGTATGTAATGGAAAACTATTAAAAGAACTTGAGTCAAGGAATTGACATGATCCACTTGATGCTGTAGAAAATCATCATAACTGCAATGTAGATGATGGATTGGAGCAAGTGGATGGTTGGAGGCAAGGAGACCAATTAAGCAAGGGGTAAAAGACAGCTGACAAGGACCAGTGTGCTGGACCATCACTGTGACTCGTATCCTTTTGGTTGGTCAATGTCTGTGCCATGAGCGACTGAGTGAAAATTGCTCAGTTGTGTTGACTCTTTGCGACCCCATGGACTATACAGTCCATGGAGTACTCCAGGCCAGAATACTAGAGTGGGTAGCTGTTCCCTTCTCCAGAGGATCTTCCCAACCCAGGGATCGAACACAAGTCTCCCACATTGCAGGCAGATTCTTTACCAGCTGAGCCACCAGCGAAGCCCTTGTAGCTTCTGTCTGTGCCATGCCAATTAATAAATGTTTTAAAATTACCCTTGCAACCTAGGAGAATATGGCAATAATCCAGATGAGAGTGAGTCATACTTGAACTAACGCTTGGCAATAGAGATGGAAAGTAGTGGAGAGATTTGAAAGAAAGCTTTGCAGTTTGATATGACTTAATGATTGATTCGATGCGAGAATGAGGGGACTAGGGTGACTAGGATAACTCCCAATTTGCTAGTTAGACTACTGAGTTTTGTGATAACATTAGCTGAAGTAGGGAAAAAGAAACATATTGCACAGAACAGAAAGATATGATTTTAAGTTTGGGCACATCTGTTACAGTTTCACCTTTTCTTTCTTGGTTAGCTGAAGATTGCTTTCTACAGTTTATTCGGGAAGGACTTGAAAGAATTATACTAATTGGTTTATGCATGTCCAAAAAAGAAATGGTTGCTCTGTTTTTATTTGACTAGCTGTTTGTACTCAGTCGCTCAGTCATGTTCAACTCTTTGTGACCCCATGGACTGCAGAACACCAGGCTTCCCTGTCCATGGGGATTCTCCAGGCAAGAATACTGGAGTGGGTTGCTGTGCCCTCCTCTGGAGAATCTTCCCAACCCAGGGATTGAACCCAGGTCTCCCATACTGCAGGTGGATTTTTTACCATCTGAGCCAGACTGGCTGTTTCAGTTCAGTTCAGTTCAGTCGCTCAGTCGTGTCCGACTCTTTGCGACCCCATGAATTGCAGCACACCAGGCCTCCCTGTCCATCACCAACTCCCGGAGTTCACTCCAACTCACCTCCATCGAGTCGGTGATGCCATCCAGCCATCTCATCCTCTGTCATCCCCTTTTCCTCCTGTCCCCAATCCCTCCCAGCATCAGAGTCTTTTCCAATGAGTCAACTCTTTGCATGAGGTGACCAAAGTACTGGAGTTTCAGCTTTAGCATCTTTCCTTCCAAAGAACACCCAGGGCTGATCTCCTTTAGAATGGCTGTTTAGTTAGGTATAAAAATTTCCTGAGTTAAATTCTCTTTCTTTGAGGACTTCATATGAGTTTATAAAAAGTGTCTTCTACTGTTGAATGTCTCTGTGATGATATCTGAAGCATGGCTCCTTTACTCATTCTCTCTTTTTTTTTTTATTGCCCAGGGCAATCCCATAATTTGTTTTCCAAGTCAGGACACTTTTGAGAGTCAAAGGGGCACAATAATTATGCCTGGAAAAGAGAAGTAGACTGGCACGTGATCCCTCTATAAATTATTTGGCATTTTTGCCTGCCTGCCCAAAGGAGTCTTTCTAAAAGGTTCACGGGGTCGGAAGGAGTTGGACGTGACTGAGCGACTGAACTGAACATAATCATGACAAGAGGTAAAGAGTATGCCTAAAAATAATAATAATGTTAATTACATTGCTTTAATAAAAACATAATAAAAATGCTTAAAAAAAATAAATAAAAGGTACTGAAGTGTAGTACCTTTACTGGGATATGTCTTGCTATTGATTGTTCTGTGTAATTCATTTTCTCCTGGGATGTAGCATTCCCTCTCAACGTGTAGATTGAAATGTTCTTTTATTTCTGGAAGCTTTCCTTTAATTAGAACATTGGATATATTCTCTGTTCCTTCATTAGGGCTATTGTTGCTAGAGACGCCAATTATGTATATGCTAGACCTCAGTGTCTCTCATTCATTTCTAGCCCATTCTCTCCAGCCTCTCTTGACACTTAGAGCGTATATGTGCTTGCTTTTCTCACTCTTGTCCTCTGTATTCCTTCTCATGTGGCCTTAATTTCTCAGATGATTTTATTTTTCTCTTTAATATAATTTTCATAAACTGTGCCAGCTTATATCTTTGCTTTGTATTGTGTTACTTTTTTTTTTTTTGAGCAGTTGCATCTCTGTTTTGAGCTATTGTTTTATATAGAAATTATTTTATTATTATTATTATGACAGAGAACTTGATCAGAAATACCATCTGCTCTATGAAAACTGATTTTTCAGGTAAGTGTCTTTACCTATCAGTTTTTACTCTTTTACCCCCCTCATGGTCTATGTGTAAATCATATTTAGATACCTGAGAATACTCATCTTTGATTGAGGTGAGTTTTTCCTGAATCAGCTATTTGCCAGAAGTTTGAGAGCAGGGTGACTAGGACAATGCTCTAGGCCAACAGGAATTCTTATTTCAAAAATGTGCGTGTGCTTGTACACAATAGTGGTGGTGGGGGAAGGAAGACTTCTTTTAGGCTTTACTTCTTCTTGTGGGCAAAATAAAGCAGTGTTTGTACAATTGCTCACAGTGCATACTACCCTTCCTCACCAACTGGATGCTTCTTTTTTTTAAAAATAATTATATATATTTACTTTTGGCTGTGCCGGGTCTCCTGTGTGGGCTTTCTGTAGTCGCCACAAGCAGGGACTACTCTTCATTGTGGTGCATGGGCTTCTCATTGTGCTGGCTTCTCTTGTTGTAGAGCACGGGCTCTAGGGCACATGGGCTTCAGTAGCTGTGTCATGTAGGCTTAACAGTTGTGCTTCCTGGGCTCTAGTGCACAGGCTCAACAATTGTGGCACCTGGGCTTAGTTGCTCCTCAGCATGCGGGATCTTCCCAGATCAGGGATAGAACCTGTGTCTCCTGCACTGGCAGGTAGATTCTTCACCACTGAGCCACCAGGGAAGCCCTAAGTGGCTGCTTCTGACACATCCGGTTTGTCTGGGTAATTCCCTCATCAGTGTTGCCTACTGTGCTTCCTGTCTTTGTCAAATACAATCCAGAGATATGTCTACAATCAGACTCTATGTTTGTTCCAATTGTTTCAACAGGAGACTGTTGGTTTTGACTCTCAGGACAGTAACATTTATCTCAACAGCTTTGTCTGACATTAGCATCTGAAACATCCTTTCTCAGTCTCTACCCACATCTCTGTTTGACTTTTACTGCCGCTGCCTTCCTTCCTCATTAATTGTGTTTTGGGGTAACCAATTTTCCTAAATTCACTGAAGGTGAAATTCATGCTTCTTGCTCTCATTTCCTTATTTTCTTTTGGGTGGGAATTAATGGGAAAGGTCTTATGACAGCATTTTCATTTGATATCTTCATATCCTCTGCATTTTGGTAATTCACAAATAAAGGGATTGCTGCACAGGGCTATAAACTCTTTCATTCTACCACCCTTCTACCTTGGACCTTGTAGATTACCCTTGATAACAAGCTCTTGGGGCACCAGCTCATTGGCTACATTCTTCACTTTTCCTGTTAGACTCTGCCAAACACAATAATAAGGTACAGGTAATTCCGCAAACTACTACGGAAAGTGGTTGTCCAGCTGAAATTTGTTACAGTGAATAAAATACAAAAAGGGACCTAACTCTTGGAAATATGATAAAATGGCACATAATCTGTCATGCCATCATGCTTTGGGTTACTCTAAAGCTGATCCCACTTTAAACAGAAAAATTCTATTTTTATAAATTATATGCATAAAAGGTAGTACGATAAAATGGAAATGGCTAGAATTCAGAGATCCTGATTCAAATTCTACCATCTTCAACTATGCAAACTTGAACAAATCACTACATTAAGACTTACTCTTCTCAAATGCAAACCTAAAACAACTATACATCTTTATGTGTATGTGTATACATACATATATATACATACGGGTATCATATGTATATTATACACATACATATATATATAGAGAGAGAGTTGCTTTTGTCCTTGTCTTGCATTTGAGAAGGCTAAGACTCAATGCAGCAATTTATTCAAGGTTATACAACTAAGGACATACACAGCTAAGGATTTATATCAACATATATATATATGTGTGTGTGTGTCATTGTTATTATGATTAAAAGAAAACATATATGTACATTAAAGGATGTTTAAGCTCCATAAATGGTAATTTTCTGGTTTTGGTCTGTTTATTACTCTATACCTCATTTAAAACAGTACTTAGTCCTAAGCAAGCAGCACTCAGTAAGAAAATTAACACTTAAATTAATATGTAAAATGTGTACATGTGACTTAAAAACAACAGTTTCACCATGGGCTTTACAGACTCAGGTTTGCATCCCAGCTCTCCCACTTGCCTGCACAAGGATGGAATTCACATGGAAACTCAGCACTCCCTGGTTCATCATCTTTGAAAGAGCAAAACTGTGGTACCTAGTCCTGCCTTGGAATCAGTTAACATCTTCCTCTTACATGGTTCCAGCTGCTTCTCAGACAGGAGCTAACAAGGGAAGCAGTCAGAGCACAAGGTTCCTTCTGGTCTGTTTTGGAGATAAAAGAGTGAACAGCAATGAGACCATTGTTTGGCCATGGATACCATTTGAGCCAACGGTAAAAATTAGGGTAGGACAACAGGCCCTATGCCCAGGAAATAGTCCTCCAGCACTTTGCGTCCCTGGGAGTGGTACACCCAAGAGAAGCCACAGTCCCGGTTCTCTTTAATCAATATTAACAATAAAAAAGAAAGTCAAGGATGTGTGGCCCAATCACTGGTCTATGTTTTCTCCCATTAAAAGTTAAGAAGAATTTTTTATCATAGACCAGAACATCTGGTGTGTCATGGATGTGACTTCTGAGGACAAAGAAAGCATTGTTTTCTATTCCAGATTTTCTCAAGTCCAAGAGTCTGAACCCATGAAAAATTGCTTGTAAGACAGGAATGAGACCAGAGTGACTTCCAATATCAAATCCAAATAAATATTTACCATTTCTGCACCGAGCAAGAGCAAAAGAGTTGCATAGAGCTCCAAGTGCCTCAAAGACTGTGACTACATAAATCTGAAATGTTAAAGTCATCAAAGATTAATAACACTTGGTGTCAGCGATAGTAATGATAATAACTAATACAGTGACAATGCTAAAAGTCCATTCTAGACACTGTGGAGAAACAGAAAGAGTGGGAGTGCTGGAAATGAGCAGACCTGAGTTCAAATTCCATCTCCAGCCCTTACTATAACTGTATAACTATCAGAAAATTATCTTAAGGAGTTTTATCTTCTCCCTCTGTAAAAATAGTGATAAGAAGACTTTTACACCAGATTCTTTTCCTGCCAAGGCTGAAGTTTAAATAAAATAATGAATATAGAACTGTCAGCTCTAAACATTTTCACTTCTTTTTGCTTGGCAGTGGTAGTCGCTAAGTCATGTCGGTTCTTGTGACCCCATGGACTGTAGCCCACTAGGCTCCTCTGTCCATGGAATTTCCCAGGCAAGAATACTGGAGTGGGTTGCCATTTCCAGTAAAAATTAACATGTGTTTATCTAGAAACCCACCATCACCCCTTCCCTACAACTCCTCCCTGGCAGCCCCAAAAGAAGGATTATTAATTAGTCAGTGTTTGTGAAACACTTAGAAGACGAAAATGCTGGGTGTGGTACAGCACCATTTACATCACAATACATGAGTTGGCTGCTCCTTCAAGTGGATCTACTTACAGTGTGAGTCCTAATAGATGTGTTCCTGTCATTTGAAAATCAATGTGGGCGTCTTTGGAGAAAGATATGTCTGCCTGCCATGCTGCAGTCAGTTCTGTGCAGTTGGCAGGCATTTCTGGAGAGCAGTATTATAGATAATCTAATAGCTCATGTGATGAGAAACAAATGGAAAGAGGTCAAAACTTTATTTAACTGAAATCTACAAATTACCCTGTGTTCCCTTTAGTGACAATTTTTATCAACATGAAGGACATCTGAGCCATTTTGGTTTCACATTGTTTCTTTTCCCTTGTAGATCTAGGAAAATAGGGATGGAAGGGTTAGTTGCTCAGGCATGTCTGACTCTTTGTGACCCCATGGACTGTAGCCTGCCAGGTTCCTCTGTCCATGGGATTTCCCAAACAAGAATACTGGAGTGGGTTGCCATTCTCTTTTCCAGGGGATCTTCCCTACTAAGGCATCATACCCGCATGGCAGGCAGATTCTTAACTGTCTGAGCCACCAGGGGTAAAAGCAGTATTCCTCAAGCTTGGGGCTTCCCAAGTGGCGCAGTGGTAAAGAATTTGCCTGCCAGTGCAGGAGACATAAGAGACAGGGGTTTGATTCCTGGGTCGGGAAGATCCCCTGGAGTAGAAAGTGGTAATCCCCTCCAGTATCCTTGCCTTGCCTAGAAAATCCCATGGATAGAGGAGCTTGATGGGCTTCTGTCCTTGGGGTCACAAAGAGTTGGACATGGCTGAACACACACCTCAAGGTGGATATATAAATTCCTGGGAGAGAAGTGTTCTGTCTTACAAGACAAAGTGGGAGTTGAAAATCTCTACCACTAATCTCTAATATTTGGTTCAAGCCTGCTCCTGGTCACAAGGGAAGATATCAGCTAAACACCCAGCCATTACTGGGAATTAATATTGTTAACATTTCACTTATTGATTTCACAGTTTTGATTGTTTTTACTTTATGAATAATCTTTATTTAAAACAGCATCTATAAATTTAAATTTTAGTTTAGCATAAGAAATTTAATATTACATTTCATAGTTCATGGAGAAGGAAATGGCAGCCCACTCCAGTATTCTTGCCTGGAGAATCCCATGGATGGAGGAGCTTGGTGGGCTACAGTCCACAGGTCGCAAAGAGTCGGACACGACTGAGAGACTTCACTTTCACTTTCATAGTTCTGTGTAAATTTTAATACAATTATCATATAAAGCATTTAAAAAGCACTGTGACCCACTCCATTGCTCTTGCCTGGAGAATCCCAGGGACAGAGGAGCCTGGTGGGCTGCTGTCTATGGGGTCGCACAGAGTCGGACATGCACGGAGTCGGACATGAACGGAGTCAGACAGGACTGACGCGACTTAGCAGCAGCAGCAGCAGTGACATTTTAAGGGGCTTCCCAGATGATGCTAGTGGTAAAACCTACCTGACAATGCAGGAGACATAAGAGACAGGGATTCAATCCCTGGGTTGGGAAGATCCCCTGGAGGAGGGCATGGCAACCCACTCCAGTATTATTGCTTGGAGAATTCCATGTACAGAGGAGCCTGGCAGGCTACAGTCCACAGGGTCACAAAGAGTTGGACCCAACTGAAGTGACTTAGCCCGCGTGTGACCTTTTAAAGATTTTCTTCTAAGTATATTACTTGAATTTGAGACATACTGGACTGTAGTAATAAGAATGGGGAGGAAAAGTAAACTACAAATTGGTCATCATTCCTTGAGTAATCAAGACTTGGCTGAATGTTAATTCCTGTGTTTTGTAATTCAGCAATGATAAAAAAAAAGAAATCTCCATGTATTATTCCAGTATTTCATTTTTGCTTCTGAATTATGTTCATATCTACAAATCCCAGCCAAGGACCTATTGAATAATTGTCCCCACATGTAACATTTTCCTGGTGATGTTTTCCTTTCTTTGGTTCTATGAAATATAGAAATGTGTTTCTAATTATTAGCAGAACCACCTGGTAACTGCATTGTATCATCTCAATATGACTCATTTAGCATATAGTTTGGTAGAACTCAGAGTCATCTTTGACGCCACCCAAGAAAAATGAGTTCCCAAAATGACCTCACAAAGCATAGGCTCACCTATAACCAAAGCAATCATATTTTGTAAGCCAAAAATCAGAACTCATGGCTTGACAGCTATAAGTGTATCTAAAACGGGGCTGTCCTAAAAAGTCCAGGATGTACAGGGTTCTATGGCATAAGCCACAAAATCACCTACCAAGTGATGCTCTGGTGCCTTCATTTTCTTATTTTTGAGAACTTCAAGCAACTGGTTCTGTCTCCACCATCCTTATGTATGTGTGGGCTCAGACCCAAGAATATATCACTTTCTGGAGTTCACTGAGTGTGTAAGAGGTGAGAACAGAAATCAAACCAGCTCTTCTGGGAAACTTACCCAAATTTTGCAAGAAAACCAAAAAGAAATTTCTTCCTGTTTAATAAGCCTTCTAAAAATCGACCCTTTCAGCATGCTTTGCAGGGTAGGTATACTGATGATAGAGATAATGGTGTGTGCCTGGAAGCCTGGGGAAATGTTCATGTATTTTTCTTCTGGGTTGAATCATACCATACTGACTGTGGGCCCCTGTTTGTGAGCCTATGCTGATTTGCATGGTGTATAGTTTCCAATCTAGTTACCACTCTCTTTCCTTCTCAATTGTTTGACTGTTTTGTTTGGTTTTGTGTGAGTAGGAATGTCAGGAAGTGGAAGAAGAGATAAAATAAAGAGAGGATGTGATATGTATTCGGTCTTTTTAAGATGAGGTATCACTGACATATAACATTATGTTAGTTTCAGGTGTACAATGGAATGATTTAGTATGTGTATTTATTCTGAAATGATCACTGCAACATTAAGTCTAGTTAACATCTGTCACCCTACATAGTTAGGACAATTCCTTTTTCTTGTGATGAGAACTTTTAAGATTTCCTCTCTTAGCAACTTTCTGTTTTATTTTTAACTGGAGGATAATTACTTTACAATATTGTGATGGTTTCTGCCATATATCAACACGAATCAGCCATAGCAAATATGCAATAGCTTATGGATTTGATCTTAAAGAATGGAAGAACTTTCTAGCATGCCAGCATATACTGGTAAGGAATTGAGCACCACGCTGAAGAAAAGTTCAGTTCAGGAAAATTCTCAGAGGTCTTAGGCACAAGTAGGAGAAGAGAAACAGGAAATAATACCCAGACTCTGTCCTGTAGGACATATTCTGATATAGGGGAGTAAAGGGGGCTGGGGGTGTTCCTTTGTGAGAGTATAGGTGAAGTGACCGATGGCACCCATTCCTGGAAAGCGAGAGCAAAATGTGGAGCCTCACCTTGACACTCCTCGGGGTGACAGAGAAGAAGGAGTCTGAGGCAGAGACAGCAGCTGGAAGAGGCAGTGGAGGAGCCAAAGGAGACAGAAAACTTTAGGCCAAAAACTCCAGGTCCTTCCTATAAGCACTGGGTTTTTGCTGTCTACGAGAGGACTCTGCTGGTAACAGAAAGACCAGAGGGAATCAGTCTAGGAAGGATTCTTTCTCCAGCATGCTCTATTTCATCAAAACCAATAACTTCAACAGTTGTAATGAAGAAAGCTGCATAAATATGCTAGTGCCCTTTCATGGTGGCCTTTTTGGGTGTGGATGGAAATACCTGGTGAAGCTGTATTCTTGGGTCCTAACCAAGCCCCCTGCCTTCACGACCTTCACAAGGTATTTCTTTATCCTGACAAAGTCTAGTCATGTTCATGTGATGCTCTTTAAAGAATGCAGAGGAAGCAATGTCTAACGTGGGCTGCTGGGCTGCATGGGAGGACTTAGAATCAGAGGGTCTCTTTAAATCTCAAGTGTGTTGGTGGATTGCTTGTGTCAGCTCTTGGCCTTTCTGAGACTCTATTCTCTGTTCTGCAAAATGGGATGAATCCTGAATACCTTGTAGGATTGTCGTTAAGAATCAAGTGAGCTGACTCCTGTGAATGTACCCAGCATGGAGCACAAGTCCATACCCACCAGTGGAATTCAGTGCTCTTGAGTATGAATCAAAGAATCAGCCCCTGTTAAAGCGTGATTACTAACAATTCCAGTAGGTTGATATATCAAAGATAATCAGTAAATAACTATGGGAAATCATTCCTAAAAGTTAGATCAGAAGATCTGAAGAATTAGATTAGACATAGATTTGGTTCTTTTAGGAGCCCCTGGGGACTCAGACAGTAAAGAGTCTGCCTGCAGTGTAGGAGACCCGGGTTCAATCCTTGGGTCAGAAAGATCTCCTGGAGAAGGAAATGGCAACCCACTCCAGTATTCTTGCCTGGAGATTCCCATGGATAGAGGAGCCTGGCAGGCTATGTCCATGGAGTCACAAAGAGTTGGACATGACCGAGTGACTTCATTTTGGTTCCTTTGACACTGATGACTTTGATGACAAAAGAAGACAAGAAATATAAATCCAAGGGGAAAAGTATTGAAGACGTTGGGTGATGGAACTGTTCTAGAACTAGGTTTGCTTTTGGAGCAGAATTTTCTTAAATAAAGACACTAAAACTATTGAGCTGTACCCTGTGATGGTTAGTGCTGAGTGTCAACTTGCAGGTCAAAGTCTATTTATTGAATCAAACACTAATCTACTGTTGCTGTGAAGATATTCTGTAGGTACGGTTTACACCTACAGTCAGTTGACTTGAAGTAAAGGGGATTACCCTCCGTAATGTGGATGAGCCTCCTGCAATCAATTGTAAGATCTTAAGAGCAAACTCAAGTTTTCAGGAAAAGAAATTCTGCCTCTAGACTGTCACATCAACTTCTGTCAGTTTCCAGCCTACTGGTCTACCCTACAGATTCCAGACTGGACAGTCCCACAATTACATGAGTCAACTTCTTAAATCTCTCTCACACATAGGTATATATTTTGTTTCTCAAGAGAATCCTGACTAATACTACACTTAAAACTGGTGAATTTTATTGTATATAAATGATATCTTAATGAATTATTTTTCTTTCAAAATAACATTATTTATGATCCCCTTTTTATAAAATTCTAGAAACTGCAAACTCACCTACCAGTGACACAAAGCAAGCCAGTGGCTGCTGAGGGGTCTCAGGAAGACTATGAATGGGTGTGGGGGACTTTGGAGGAGGCTGGGTGTATTCACTTGTTTGATTAGTGATGGTTTCATGGGGTTTACATATGTCAAAACTTTCAAAGACATGGAATTTAAATACATGGAATTTCTATATGAAAAGCTGGCTTAAAACTCAACATCAGAGCTTTAAATACATGGAATTTCTATATGAAAAGCTGGCTTAAAACTCAACATTCAGGATGGGGAGCACATGTATACCTGTGATGGATTCATTTTGATATTTGGCAAAACTAATACAATTATGTAAAGTTTAAAAATAAAATAAAATTTTTAAAAAAAGAAATAATTCATAAAAAAAAAAAACTCAACATTCAAAAAAAAAAAAAAGATCATGGCAGATGGTCCCATCACTTCATGGCAAATAGATGAGGAAACAATGGAAACAGTGACAGACTTTGTTTTCTTGGGCTCCAAAATCACTGCAGATGGTGACTGCAGCCATGAAATTAAAAGACGCTTGCTCCTTGGAAGAAAATCTATGACAAACCTAGACAGCATATTAAAAAGCAGAGACATTACTTTGCCAGCAAAGGTCCATCTAGTCAAAGCTATGGCTTTTCCAGTAGTCATGTATGGATGTGAGAGTTGGACTATAAAGAAAGCTGAGTGTTGAAGAACTGATGCTTTTAAACTGTGGTGTTGGAGAAGACTCTTGAGAGTCTCTTTGACTGCAAGTAGATCAAACCAGTCAATCCTAAAGGAAATTAGTCCTGAATATTCATGAGAAGGACTGATGCTAAAGTTGAAACTCCAATACTTTGGCCAACTGATTCGAAGAACTGACTCATTGGAAAAGACCCTGATGTTGGGAAAGATTGAAAGTGGGAGGAGAAGCGAATGGCAGAGGATGAGATGGTTAGATAGCATCACCATGCGATCTCAATGGACAGGAATTTGAGCAACTCTGGGAGACAGTGAAGAACAGGGGAGCCTGGCATGCTGCAGTCCATGGGGTCGCAAGAGTTAGACACAACTTAGCCGACTGAACAACCACCACAAACGTTGCCTCTTTTGTTCCCCTTCATCCTGCCCCCACCTTGGCACCCTTGGGCTGTACAAAGAACAAAGGGAATGACAATGAACATCGCTCCCTGACTCTTGAGGACTCTAGAGGCCTCCCATTCCTCTTCCAATTCAGGTGAAGATGCCCGCCAAGATCTGCTATTTGAGCATGTAAGTCCATCCATGATTGGAGATAAGAATAGAAAAAGTGTATAAGTTCCATCTGTTGTGATCAGAAGGAATGCCAGTAACATGTCCTGGTGACCTTGCTTTTGTCTGCTAGGGAATCAGTTTTTATCTTGGAACCCATGGTTTGTCCAAAAAGAGCGGAGTTGAACTGAAGCGGATGAACCTGGGGCTTGTTATATGGAGTGAAGTAAGTTAGAAAGACAAAAACAAATATTGTACATTAACATAGGTATATGCAATCTATTAATAATCGGTATAGAAAAAAATGGTACTAATGAAACTATTTACAGAGCAGGAATAGAGAGACGTAGAGAGTGGACTTGTGGACACAGCGGGGGAAGGAGAGGGTGGGACAAATTGAGAGAGTAGCACTGAATTGGGGCTTCCCTGGTGGCTCAGATGGTAAAGAATTTGCCCGCGATGCAAGAGACCCAGCTTCGATCCCTGGATCAGGAAGATCCTCAGGAGAAGGGAATGGCTACCCACTCCAGTATTCTTGCCTGGAAAATTGCATCAACAGAGGAACCTTGTGGGCTAAAGTCCATGGGGTTGCAAAGAGTTGGACATGACTGAGCAACTCACACGCGCACACACACACACACAGAGCACAGAATTATATATATTACAATATGTAAAATAGATAGTTAGTGGGAACCTGCTGTATAGCATAGAGAGTTCAGCTCTGTGCTTTGTAATGAACTTTAAGAGGGGTGGGATGGGGTAGGTGGGAGGGAAGCTCTAGAGGGAGGCAATATGTGTATACTTATGGCTGATTCACATTGTTACATGGCAGAAACCAGCACAAAATTGTTAAGCAATTATCCTCCAATTTAAAAAAATTTTTTCTAAAGAGTGGAACATCCATCCCCTTCACTATGGCACAATCACAATTGGTCAGAGGATCCAGAGCTTCCAGAATCAACAGAGATGTAAAACTATAGGGTCAAGGAAACAGAACGAGCTGTTTCCTTCTCCCTGAAAGGAAGAAACATGTTGATCAGCACTTGGGGATGGACCAACCTTCTGCTCAGATAGAGCCTTGAGTAAGTACCTTGCAGAACAGTGGGTATGCCCCAGGGTCGACAAGAGTGGAACAGTGAACACAGGAACTCAGGAAAAGAACTTGCTAACCATTTTGGTGAAAAGGAAGCAGGACTTAAGATCAAAAACTGCCGTATTTATAGCCACTGGCTATGAATCTGCTCAACTGTGTAGTTTCAACCATTCTCAACTACACCTTTTTCCCCCCATGATGCCTGGCATTACCAATTCTATGGACATGAGTTTGAGCAAACTCCAGAAGATAGTGAAGGACAAGGAAGCCGGGCGTGTTGCAGTCCATGGGGTCGCAAAGAATCGGACACGACTGAGCAACTGAACAATAACAATGATGCCTGGAGTTTCAAACTACTCAAGGAGTCTTTAGATATTGCAGAATTGTTTCAAGCAAGATACTGGTGCACAGAGTAAGCTGAGCAAGCTCCTGGGACAGCCGGATGCCCTCTGGGCTTGTCCTGGTCACAAGCCCATTCCTCCATTAGATATACCTGGCAATTTGATGGTTCCTGGAAGTCCCGAGCCTGGGGGTTACTTAAGCCTTCAGCCTACTTGGGGGTGGTTTAACCTCCAGGCCCAGAGAAGCATGTTGAGCATATGAGAAGTACCAAAAGCAGGAAACAGAGAACCTCAGAATAGTACAGAGATGCCAAAGAGACCCGAAGTAAACTGTCAAAAAGACCAAGATTCATGTTCAAATTGCTTTGTTCATGAGCATTTTGATGGTATTAATAGAAAAATTAATGAGATGAGATGGTTAGATAGCATCACCGATTCAACAGACATGAATCTGAGCAAACCCAGGAGATGGTGAAGGACAGGGAAGCCTGGCATGTCACAGTCCATACAGTGGCAAAGAGTCGGACACAAGTTAGTGACTGAACAACAACAATAGGAAAACCTCTTGTTTTTTTCTGAGTACATTTTATCATCTGTGAAATGAGCTCAAACAACTAGCTCTTGGGATCGTCAAGAGGATTAAATGAGATGATATGAGAATATACGTGAAAGTGGTTTATAAATTGAGAGACAAGTACCAGTGCTCTGGGGATGAGCAGGTGAACTGATGCTCTGCAGTTCCTGGATGACCTCACTGCCCACAAAGGGGCAGGTTTATAGACACACAGCTCTAGAATCATCTGCACTGCTGTTTTTGAGAACCACAGGCCTGTCTGAATCCATAAAAAGGGGATAGGATTCAGATATTTTTTAAAATATCTTTTTCTTTATTGTGATCAAAGTCACATAATATAAAAGTACCATTTTAACCTTAGGCTTCCCAGGTGGCACAGTGGTAAAGAATCTGCCTGTCAATGCAGGAGACATAAGAGATGTGGGTTTGATTCTTGGGTCAGGAAGATCCCCGGGAGGAGGAAATGCAACCTGCTCTAGTATTCTTGCTTGGGAAATCCCATGGACAGAGGAGCCTGGTGGGCTACAGTCCAAGGATTGAAAAGACTCAAACGTGACTGAATATGCACACACACACACACACACACACACAACACACACACATTTTAACATATTTAACTGTAGAGTTCAGTGGCACTAAGGACATTCCTATTGTTGTGCAACTTTCACCATAATCCATCTCCCAAATTTTTCACCTCCCTAAACGGAACTTGTCCCCATTAAACACTAACACCCCACCCCTCATCCCACTCCCCCATCCTCAACAGTATTTGTCTGCACCTAATGTATACTGGATGCATTTTTAAGGTTAACTTAATCTATGTCCTACAGATTCAGATACTTAAAATTTTTCACTTTAAGAAATCAGCACAATGTTCCACGCTTTCATGCTAAGTCACTTCAGATGTGTCTTTTTGTGACCCCCGTGGACTGCAACTCGCCAGGGTCCACTGTCCATGGAATTCTCAAGGCAAGAGTACTGGAGTGGGTTGCCATTCCCTCCTCCAGGGGATCTTTCCGACCGAGGGACTGAACCCATGTCTCGGAGTCTCCTGCACTGATAAGTGGGTTCTGTACCATTAGCGCCACCTGGGAAACCCATGAGGTTCTACATCTAGTGTCTAATACTGTCCTGCTCCAAGCCTGAAATGACTGTTGAATCCCACATTTTAGAAGTGACTCAACTGAGGCTGAGAAACATTAAGGACCTTGCCAGAAGTCTGACAGCCACGCAGAGCCAGACTCCAGTTCTGCCTCTAATTCTCCTGATTTCCCATTTGAATTTTTAGATAATATAAGCAAGATGTCATACTTTTTTTTTAAATTTAAAACTCTTTTAAAATAAGATTATTGTTTTCCTGTACAAGATTCAAGCTGGGCCTTGGAAACA
Source organism: Bos indicus x Bos taurus (assembly GCF_003369695.1). Lineage (NCBI taxonomy): Eukaryota > Metazoa > Chordata > Mammalia > Artiodactyla > Bovidae > Bos > Bos indicus x Bos taurus. Next base: position 73,080,434 of record NC_040083.1, on the reverse strand, counting down.
GAGAAAGAATTGGGAGAACTTGGAAATGTTTGGGAAGGACATGGCCAAGATGGACAAAAGCTTGGGAAAGAAATAAGAAAACTTTTCTTGAAATAAAAAAATTAGAGAATTTGTTCACAAGATGGTAAGTTCCAGTGAGACCAGCGATTCTATTTTGTAACTCTGCTCAGTGGCCTCCTCCTGTCCTGTTGAGGTTTCCAGCTGGGAATGTTGCATTTTCTGGTTGATCTAGTGATCATTTCGGTTTGAAACAGGAAAGGTCAGGGGAAGGGCGGGAAATACATTAAAACCACCAAGGACCACGTGTAAAAGAATCAGAGGGGAGTGGTAATGTAAAGAGGGTTTATGCTCCACGACAGCAGAACAAGAAGGAAAATTCTACACAATAACTGTCTTGCCCATTCAATGTACTTAAAAACAAATAACAGAATACCAGCTCAAATTTGATTAAACAATAAAGAGAAGATATTGTCTCACACATGGGCTTCCTTGGTGGCTCAGTGGTAAAGAATCCACCTGCCAATGCACGAGACTTGGGTCTGGTCCCTGGATTGGGAAGATCATGTGGAGGAGGAAATGGCAACCCACTCCAGTATTCTTGACTGGAGAATCCCACGGACAGAGGAGCCTGGTGGGCTACAGTCCTTGAGGTCACAAAGAGTTGGACACAACTTAGCAACTAGATGAACAACATTGACTCATATAACTCAAAGGTTTATGATACCAAGTGCTCCAGGCCAGGCTTGATGGGGCAGCTTATGGCTATTACCAAGGATTAAATCTCTTTCCATATATTGACTCCATTTTCCATCCCATTGACATCCTCCTAGAACTACTATTTTCCTTTGCTGCCAAAGGAAGTGGCATTGGCGGCAGCAATAAGATGATATTCAGTTTTTATTCAAATTCAGTAAAAGAAGGATGACCTCGTTCTACCAACTAAAGGTTCTAAACTTCACTTTGATTAGACTAAATTAGATAAATTCCTGTCCATAAATTCCTGTAGCAAGAGAGTGAAGTTAGGCCTACATCTTAAGCATCTCTCGATCAACTATAGTAAGTCCCCTACACATGAACCTTCAAGATTTGAACTTTCAAAGACGCAAACATGCCCCCGTATGCCATCTGCTGTACTATGCTACTGTACTTTTCAAGATAGTGTACTGTAAGGTTAAAAATACCCTCTTTAAAAATAAATAACTGTCTTTTTCCATCTTAAATAAATGTGAGACACTTGAACACATCACCCAAGGATGCAAAATGTCTTTTTCTGCAGACCTCAAAAAAAAAAAACAAAAACATTCAATTGCCCAGGTTTTGAATGAATGTAGTCCTGGGGTGACCTTTCTATGGGACTCACAGTCTGAATCAAGAAGGATGTCCCCAACTTTGCCCATAAGAAAAGGCTAATTTCAGCATGACTGTGCAGGCTACCATGGCTTCTCCACCCATGACAAGTCCTGCCAGTGCCCAGAGGTTTCCAGCAATATTGGCTCAGCCACCAGAAAGCTTGGGAAGAGATTTTTCAATATCTTTTGAGGCTTTGCAGAAGAGCCAAATGTCAAGCCCATAATAGATGTTTTTGGATCCTCCTCACACTGCATCTCGCTCTCCTAAGTATTGGTCCTATTACGTTTTCAAAAATAGCCCTGAAGTAATTTGTGTGCTGAACTGTCTTTAGGACATATATATATATATATATATATATATATATATATATATATAAACCCCACCTGAATAAATTCTACCCGTTCCTATCAGCCAGAGACCAAGAACTGCCTCGGCAGTTTCCTCGGAGCTAATTTTCAGCATTAGGGTTTATCAGAACCTAAATTCCGGTCTAATAAATGATGAAACAGCAGCCACTCTTTCAGCCACTTATTTGGGCGACCAGGGAATTGGCAGACGAGTTAAAAATTTCCATTGGTGACAACACACAGCTGTTGAGGTGCAAAGATCTGAGACTCTAATCAGACCAGGTTATATAAGTAGCACTGTCTCATTATCTCTGCTTGGGGGACAAGGGTTCCCTGGACAGCTGGGGCTGTACGGGGTGCCGACAGAATAGCTAATGGGAAGCTGACACACAGAGATATCAACTTAAATGAGAGGAAGAGGGTAACCTATGCCCCTCTCCAACCTTGAGGAAGAAAAGAGTGTTCACAACTCTCCCTGCATAAGGTGGTCTCCATATCCAATATCACCTCTTTTCTGTATTTATGAGAAATGACACCCTGCACCTCTTTGTGTCTTCTCTACATTGCAGCCATCCCCACCACCATTGCAGGCACTTATATTTTTTCAACACATAGGAAAGTCACGATGTCAATTAAGCAAGAACCATTCACCGTGGGCAGCTATCTTGAGCACCCAGCACAGTCAGTAATTGGTGACTGTTCACTTTTAATACACTGCAGTGGGCAGTGCCCTTTTATTTTTAAAAAATGCTTATGTATTTGTATCTATTTATTTGTCTATTTATTATTTGCTGGGTTTAGTTGTGCACGTGGGATCTCTGATCTTCATTGTGGCATGCAGGATCTTTAGTTGTGGTATGCAAACTCTCAGTTGTGGCACACGGGATCTAGTTCCCTAACCAGGGATGGAACCTGGGCCCCCTGCATTGGGAGCTCAGAATCTCAGCCACTGGACCACCAGGGAAGCCTGGGTTCCATCCCTGGTTAGGGAACTAGATCCCATGTGCCACAACTGAGTTGCAGAACCTAGATGATGGTTGCATGCGTGCTAACTTGCTTCATTTGTGTCCGACTCTTTGCCACCCCATGAACTGTAGCCCTCCAGGCTCATCTGTCTATGGAATTCTCCAGGCAAAAACACTGGAATGGGTTGTCATTCCATTCTCCAGGGGATCTTCCCAATGCAGGGATCAAACCCAGGACTCCTGCATTGCAGGCAAATTCTTTACCATCTGAGCCACCAGGGAAGCCCAAATGGAATTAGTGTCCAATGAGTACATTAATTTAACTAAGTGCAAATTCACTCTGCTCCCCTACCTTAAAAACTATTCAGCCATGTTCTTTAATACAATGCTTTTCACAGGTTTGACATTATGGTTAAATAACAATATGCTGCTGCTAAGTCACTTCAGTCGTGTCCGACTCTGTGTGATCCCATAGACGGCAGCCCACCAGGCTCCCCCGTCCCTGGGATTCTCCAGGCAAGAAAACTAGAGTGGGTTGCCATTTCCTTCTCCAATGGATGAAAGTGAAAAGTGAAAGGTAAGTTGCTCAGTCGTGTCTGACTCTCAGCGACCCCATGGACTGTAGCCTACCAGGCTCCTCAGTCCATGGGATTTTCCAGGCAAGAGTACTGGAGTGGGGTGCCATCGCCTTCTCCGAAATAACAATATAAAGATACTCAATTAAGGACTTCCCTGGTGGTACAGTAGCTAAAACTCTGAGCTCCCAATGCAGGACATGTAGGTTCGATCCCTGGTCAGGAAACTAGACCCCACATGACTCAACTAAGACTCAGCATAGCCAAATAAAATAAATAAATAAAGACACTCAATTATATAAATCAGCAGCATAAAGGGAACCAAGTCTGAATATAAACTCTCTCCCATTAGGAAATTCCAAGGCAGATACCGGGCTCCAAAAATTAAATAATCCTCATCCAAGAAGAGTCCAAGGAAGTTTCAGTCCAAAAGCACTGAAAGTCCAAAATTAAATTCCCTCAACTTGTGGAGCTAAAAGTCCAAGAAATTAAAATGAAAAAAATTTTTTTCATTTTTCCTGTGATTTGATACGCAAAGAAATTCAGGTCCAGATTTCATGTTGCAGTTTCCAATTCTGCTCAGTCTCACCCAGAGGGTCTCCACCTTTAGCAGCTGCAGAGCAGGCTTCCAGCCATGGGAATGGGTGTGGTTCCCTTCTGGTGTCTCAGGAGCCCCTTGTTTAAGAGTTCAAGGAGTTAACAGAACACATAAGACGAGTGTCATATCAGCCCCCTACTGCACAAAATTTGGAGCCATGAGAAATCTCCAGTCACCAGAGACGTTTATCTGAGCTTTAGTACTGAGTACTGCCAGTGGCCCAGGAATATTGGGTGAAAGGAGAAAAATCTGTGTGTGAAGCCACAAACTGGGTCCTGAAATTCAAAGTCACAGTCAGCGCTTATGTGTTCTAAAAAATTCAGAGCCACTTGGGGGTGAATTCTGGAATGTGTGAACAAGCCATGTGAATCCAACTAGATTTTTATTTCCTCCCTCATGCCAAATGAGATCAAAGCAACCCAAAGGCTCTGGGACCTCTGATCTAATCCTGCTTTTACCTATGCCTGGCATAAGACCCCTTCATGCTCTGCAGATCGTGTGCTGTCCACATGATTTAAACTTCTGGCCTGCGGGCTTGACTCTGATCCATAGTCAAAAGCTGTAAGCACAGTGCTGCCTGCCAATGCCTAATACTTGCCAATGCCCTGTGGTGCCGGGTGGGTCCAAGGGAAGCTTTAGTCGCCACATGGGAAACTGGGCTTCACTGAGACCCCGGCAGCCTACTCATTCAAGTCTGGCAGCCAAAGTCTGCTGAAGTCCACTTTTAATTAAAATGGTCTAAAAATAGCCATTTTCCCATGGACAAAGCCACCAGGAGTGAGCTGACCACGTCAACTTCTTGTTTAAAAGAGAATACTTTTAAGAGTGAAAAGCAAGAGATGAATAAAGACTGAGACAAAAAGCATCAACCATCCCAGGCAAACTGTGATGCATGGTTTACTCGAGCCATAAACTCAAAATTCACACAAGGTGAAAACCTTATTGCTCCAGGGAAGCCCCTCCAAGTGGGAACTTCTTCTCAGTGGGGAATAGGAGTCTCCCCCAAAGGAAAGTCAGGCTCAGAGAGTGAAGGGATTTGCCGGGAATTAACTAACATGCTTGGGACTTCCCTGCTGGTGCAGTGGTAAAGAACCCGCCTGCCAATGCAAAAGACTCAGGTTCCCTCCCTGGGCGGTAAGATCCCCTGGAGGAGGAGATGACAACCCATCCAGTATTATTGCCTGGGAAATCCCATGGACAGAGGGCCCTGGCAGGCTACAGTCCATGGGTCACAGGAGAGTTGGACACAACTAAGCAACTAAACAACAGCTAACATGCTTAGAAGTGACACATGCATCCAGGTCTTCTGGTGGCAAAGCCATGGTTCTTCCAATACATCCCAATGCCCACTCCCCTCTGGTTCTGCCAACTCCCAAACAGTCACCTCTCTATTGCAATTTGGAAACTTTTCCTCCCTATTTGCCTTTTACTTTGAAAAAATAATGCTTTCCCTCTCCAGCACCTGGATAATAATGTTGACTGTAGAAAATCTGGAAATAGGTGAAAAGCACAAGGGAAAAAAGACAATTGTTATTTTGTCATAGAGAAATAAGCCCTGTTATAATTTTCTCCAAATTTGTTTTCTGTCTTTGTGGATGTGTGTCTGTGTAATATTTTTGAGATAGTCCAGTTTTTCTGTTCTTTCTTCCCTCTATATTACCCTTTTTTTCCTCTCCCTACTTTAGGCAGATAGAAAGCAGTATGCTCATTGCCTCAGGGGAGAAATGAGACAGGGCAAAAAGCAGAAAATAAGGAGAATTTGGTTTCCAAAAGCCCAAACCCATCAAGGATATTATTCAAGTCAACTCTGAGGCAAATAACTATTTTTCTCTCTTATCCAATATTTATACCTCATTTTTCTTTTTGTTGATGTACTGTTGACCAAGAGTTCCAGGAAAATATTAAAAAGTCGTGATGATAGCAAGCTCACATGTCTGACTTTGATATCCAGGTTTCCCCATTAAATATGATATCGCCCAATTTGACATCAATATTTTTTATCTAGTTAAGGAAGTTTTCTATATTACTAAGAAGTTTTTTTCTTTATTTTTTTATTAAAAATCAAGAATGGTATTGAAATTTATCAAACATATTTTGGCATCCAGTAAGATAATCATGTGACTCCTCGTTTGATTTATAAGGATGATGAATTATATCAATAGATCTTGTATCATTAGACCGTTTTTGCATTCCAGATTCCGCTGTGTTCTTCATTTAAGTAAGTGGCTGGATTTGATTTGTAGTAGAGTCAAAAGTAAGATTGGTTTATATTTGTCATCTTTAGAAGTACCATGCTTGCGTTCTTGGGGGAAATGCAGAATCATAAAATAAACTGGAATACTTTCATTATTTTTTCTAGCTTGCATAATAGGAGAGAATTATTTTTCTTGAAAAAAATTTAAAACTTGCTCATAAAAACTTCTGGACTTGGAGCTTTTGTTGGAGATAATTCTCTGACAGTTTTTTCTGTTTTACCCATGATTACTGATTAATTAAGGATTTTTATTTCATCCTATGTCAATTTTCTTATTTAAAATTTTTCTATAGGAATGACCATTACATTGAGAATTTCAAACTGATTAGCACAGAATTATGCATAATTCCTATTTTTTGCGGTCTAATTTACTATTTTTTGAGGAGGGTTAAACTTCTAGCAATCTGGTACTTTATTATTTCTTTCAAAGAACCAATTCTTGCATTTATTACTGCTGCTGCTAAGTTGCTTAGTCGTGTCCAACTCTGTGCGACCCCATAGATGGCAGCCCACCAGGTTCCTCCGTCCCTGGGATTCTCCAGGCAAGAACATTCGAGTGGGTTGCCATTTCCTTCTCTAATGCATGAAAGTGAAAAGTGAAAGCGAAGTCGCTCAGTCGTGTCCGACTCTTCGAGACCCCATGGACTGCAGCCTACCAGGCTCCTTCATCCATGGGATTTTCCAGTCAAGAGTACCGGAATGGGTTGCCATTGACTTCTCCATGCATTTATTACTAATTCTCCATTAAAATGTCAAAGTTTACTTTTATCATTTTCTCCTTATTTCTTTCCTTTGGGGTAATAGTGTGGTGATATGTTTTCTTTTTTAACTTACGTAAAGTTAACTAACCTTTTTATCTTCTCTGGTGGCTCATATGGTAAAGAATCTGCCTGCAATGCAGGAGACCTGGGTTTGATCCCTGGGTCAGGAAGATCCCTGGAGAAGGGAATGGCAACCCATTCCAGTATTCTTGCTTGGAGAATTCCATGGACAGAGGAGCCTGGTGGGCTACAGTGCATAGGGTCGCAAACAGGTGGACACAACTGAGTGGCTAACCATTATGCCCCACTGTGAGGTCCTGAACAATGGCGCTTGGGCTTTCCTGGGATTTCTTTGTTCACACCACTGTTCAATTACAACAGGATCCTTTCAGTACACCTTTCTATTTTGCGTAATGGGATCAGTCTTGTTTGTCTGTTTTGTTTTTTGTTTTACTTAACCAACCATGGAGCTGACAGTATCCTTAATCTTGGTTTTGCATTTTTGACCTAAGGATTATTTAGTGCGCCTACTAGTTCTATTTTAATTTCTAAGCAATGGGGATTTTTACTACATAACCTAGTTATTAATCTGTATTTTTCTTTCTTTTACTTTTTTAAAGATTTTTTTGATGTGGACCATTTTTAAAAGTCTTCATTGAATTTGTTACTATCTTGCTTCTATTTTATGTTTTGGTTTTTCAGCCCAAGGCATGTGGGATCTTAGCTCCCCAAACAGGGATTGAACCAGCACCCCCTTGTTGGAAGGGAAAGTCTCAACCACTGGACCACCAGGAAAGGCCCCCTCTATTTTTATTATTTATTATTTTAAATTGAAACATAGTTGACGTACAATATTATGCTAGTTTCAGGTATACTACACAGTGATTTGAAGTTTGTATACATTATGAAAGGATCACCACAATAAATCCAGTAATCGTCTGTCTCCATACAAAGCTATTAAAATATGACTGGCCATATTTCATATGCTCTACATTACATCACTGTGGTTTATTTACATTATAACCAGAGGCCTGTACCTCTTAATCCCCTTCACTTATTTTGCTCCCCTTCCCTCTGGCAACCATCCATTTGTTCTCTGTATCTATGAGTCTGTATCTGTTTGTTTGTTCGTTTTTTTTTTTTTTTTAGATTTCACATGTAAGTGAGATCATATGGTATATGTCTCCCTCTGTCTGATTTATTTCACTTAGCATAATACCCTCTAGATCCACCCATCCACTCCATATTGCTGGAGCATACTCTATTTTTAGTTTTTTAAGAAACCTCCATACTGCTTTCCTCAGTGACTGACTGCACTAATTTACACTCCCACCAACAGTGTATGATGGTTCCCTTTACTTTACATCCTCACCAACATTTGTTATCTGTGTTCTTTTTAACAACAGCCATTCTGACCAGCACAAGGTGATAGCTCATTGTGCTTTTATATGCATTTCCCTGACTATTAGCAACGTTAAGCATCTTTTCATGTGCTTGTTGGCCATCTGCATGTCCTCTTTGGAAAAATGTCTATTCAGTTCTTCTGTCCATTTTTAAATTGATTTGTATGCTTTTTTTATATTAAGTTGTATGAGCTGTTTGTATCTGTTGGATATTAATCCCTTAATGGTCATAACACTTAGAAGTATTTTCTCCCATTCAGTAGACCATCTTTTCATTTTGTCTATGGTTTCCTTTACTGTGCAAAAGCTTTTAAATTTAATTAAGTCCAATTTGTTCCTTTTTTGCTTTTATGACCTTTACTTTAGGAGACAGATCCAAAAAAATATTAAGAGAAAATCTAAAGTAGTCTTTAGAAAGCATTAGTTGCTCAGTCGTGTCCGACTCATTGCAAATCCATGAACTGTAGCTTGCAAGGCTCCTCTGTCCATGGGATTCTCCAGGCAAGAATACTGGAGTGGGTTGCCATCCCTTTCTCCAGGGGATCTTCCCTACCCAGGGATTAAACCCTGGTCTCCCACACTGCAGACAGATTCTTTAAGGTCTGAGCCACCAGGGAAGCCTGAATGCAGCCTTTACTCTAGGGTTAATACCGTTCTCCCATTAAGATATGACCTTTATGGGGTCTCCTGTGTACCTAAGTGCTCAACAGTGTCTCTCCACTTTGGCTGACTGGAACTTGGACATTTCTCAAGTTTTGGGGAGCTCTGCCAATTGTTCAGCTTTACAATCCCCATCAGTAGATTTTGTACAGCCTCATGGAATTGCATCCAAATATATATGGCTTAATCTCAACATCAGTCTCTAGGAGGCCCTTATGCAGACTTCTGGACATCTCTCTCTCCCCTCCCCTCCCTCTTCCCATTGCTTCTTTGTCTCCAGTAGTTCATTTCACAAACTTCAATCTGTTTCCTCAACTCATCCCCAACTTAGCAAGATTGCCACAATCTGCTTGAGTTCCTCCTCCTCGTGCTGAGGTCCAGAAAGCACCTCCAGGCAGAAAGCCACAGCAATTGTAGGGTTCACTATTTTTGTTTTCTTTCTCTCACTGTCACAGTCCTGCTCTGCTTTCTTCTAACGTCTGCAAAGAGTTATTGCAAATATTGTGTCCAGGTTTCTTGCTGTTTAAGGAGGAAAGGTTAGCCTATACCATTGGGGCTGAAATGTTTTACAACTTTTAATTTTGATTTTTGATCTACAATCATATACATATACACTTTTTCTTGTTATTTCACATCACTTCTTAAAAACTTTCGGTCTAACATTTTAGTCAGTTTCTTTTTTTCTCTAAATAATTTATTTATTGCTTCATTGACTCCAAGTTTTCAGGAAGTTTAAGGATTATAATGAACATATATAAAATTAAAAAAACCCTTTTTTCAAAACTATATGCTGTTTCTCTGACTCAGTGGGCTCTCCATTCTTTATGTTTTCATATCCAGAACATTTGTACAGATCCAGGTGGTCATTTTCTATTCACTCATTCATTAGCAGGAAGGGATCCTCCCGGTCTTGTGTCTGCTAGGTAAAAGTGTGCATAGAGCATCTTTTAAATATAATTTTATTGATTGATTGATTTCTGCTGGGTCTTTGCAGGCTTTTCTCTAGTTGTGGACAGCAGCAGCTACTCTTTAATCGTGGTGTACGGGTTTCTCATTGTGGTGCCTTCTTCTTGCAGAGCATGGGCTCTAGTGTGTAGGCTTCAGCAGTCGCAGCTTACAGACTCAGTAGTGTGGCTCCCAGGCTTTAGAGCACAGGTTTAACACTTGTGGCCCACAGGCTTAGTTGCTCCAAGGTATGTGGGATCTTCCCAGATCAGGGATCTAACCAGTGTCTTCTGCATTGGCAGGTGGAGTCTTCACCACTGAGCCACCCAGGGAAGCCCAAGCATCTTTATGCTAATCTTTAGTATCCATTTGGATGCTATGATTGTTCCTTTCCAGCTAGTCATCAGAAATGCCAGTTCATGGTATTTTGTCATCTTTCGTTTAGTATCAGTCTGTTGGTCTGAGAGCCAGGTATCTTGGTTATCATACATGAGAAGTAGAGTTCTTCCTGCATAATCTAATGTATTTGTAGCCCTTACCTTGTATGAAACCATGCACAAAACATGGAAAGCCTCACAATAAATACATTTCTATGGGTTAAAGTTCAGTCTGACTTTATCTTATTGAATTATTTTTAAGTTAATGTGTTTTTTTTCTCCTTGAAGAGAAAACATTTTAAAATTTAAGGTAAAGAAAAGGTTCAATGAAAAATTTCCTCATACAACTGTCTCATAGCCACCCAATTTCCTTCTCTGGAAGAAACCAAAATTACCAATTCCTTGTGCATTTTTCCAGAGGTCATCTGTCTATCTGTCTCTCACTCTCTCTCTCTATATATATAATATATACATAATATATAATCCCTTGTTAAAATTTTCCACAAACAATAACACATACTACACACTGTTTTGGATCTCGTGGGTTTTTAAAAAATATACAGTTATACAGTTTCAAGATTTCCATAATTCATAATGAGGAACCTGTTTTTAATCACTGCATCATATTTCATTTTTTAAATGTAAATATTTTATTTGATCATTTCCCTATTTATTGACGTTTTAATATTTTTGCTATTATTAATGATATAATCAATGTTTAATACATTTGTTCTTTGGCACATTTGTGAGAATATTTGTAGTATGTGTGAAGGATACAGTCCCAGAAGAGGGTGAGTGAATATGTGTTTTTGTCATTTTCAGATATTGCCAGGTTACCTCCTACAGAGAAGGCCTAATTGCTCTAGTTCGCCAAGGGCACTGCCTAAGTGTAATTATTAGTAATAATACCGCTTGCTCTCAAATGTCTGGTTTGGAGGATAAACCACAACCCTGCTTCTATGCTAACGTCGCTCTCATTTGTACTTTTTCTTTTGAAGTTCAGACAGATGCCTACTTGGATATTTCACAGAAAGCTGAATTCAACATATCTAAAATTAACTTTTGAATCTCTCCCCCCTCAAAAAAGATCCTCCAATCCAAGTTTTTCACATCAGCAAAGTGGTAAGATCATGCACCCACTTGTTCAAGCCAGAAAGCCGGGCTCCCTATGGATTTTTCCACTTTCTTCATTAGCTTAATAACCGTAAGCAAGTCACCATCCTACAACTAAGTCTTCCCAAGTGGCTTAGCAGTAAAGAATCTGCCTGCAATGCAGGAAATGAGGGTTCGATCTCTGGGTCGCGAAGATCCCCTGGAAAAGGAAATGACTACCCACTCCAGTATTCTTGCCTGGGAAATCCCATGGACAGAGGAGCCTGGTGGGCTACAGTCCATGGCATCCCAGAAGAGTTGGACGTGACTCAGCAATTAAACAACAGCACCCTAGCGCTAGCTTCAATTTTCTCCCTAGTAAAACTAGGATCCCACTACCTGCCTCATGGTGGCGCTGTGGTCATTAAATGCGGTATGGCAGGTGAAAGCACACCTCTTTCTGGCATATATTAGAGGATTAAAAATAGTAGTTCTCTCCCTTTCTACCCTTCAAAATATTGCCCTGTGTATCCCCATGACCCTTCCTGTATTTTGATCCATGTAGTAGAAATGTGACTTTTGGCCCAGAATGAGTTGTTCCAAATGTCCCACCTAAGGCCCTTTGTAGAAACCAGAGTTATTTTCTGTAAGTTTATACTAGCAGAGTCCCCAAAGCCAGCCTAAATGTTGAAGAATAAACTGCTCACTTGTTTGAAGCGAAATAATCTATAGTACTATCAAAGGTCAGAATGGTCACAGTTATATCTTGGTTATTGGTTTCCTTTCAAATGTTTTCCTGGCCAGGCAATGCTGTGTTGAATTTCTTTTGAAAAGGACTTATACTTTCCTCTATCCTTTAATTTTAGGAGAGTTGGTGTTTATTGGGCTATAGAATTTTAATTTCAGGGTTCTTTTAAAGAACATCAATTTTTGAAGCAATTGTTGTGATGTGTTGGGAAGACCCCTGGTCTTGGAACCATGACACCAGGACTAAAATTCTGGTTTGGCCGCTTCCCATCTGGGTGACCTCCAGCAAGGAGCATGAGCTCTGGGAGATGCAGAGTCCTCCTTCTCTCTTGGGCTTTTGTCCATGTCATCTCAGCCCCCTCCTCTTGTTTGGAAGAGGAGCTTCCGGGAGGAAAACGGTGAGCCCAAGTGCCATGGACCCAGCAGGTGTTTGTTTCAACATTCTTCAGACTTAACTCATGCAAGCAGGAGAATGGTTGTCATAGGACCTGGTGGAAGAACTGAGTACAGAAGCTTACACTGTGAATTTCTGTGAAGGCTGTATGGACAGAAGGGGATCTGTTCACGAACTGTTCCATGGAACTGGGAGCCCCATTCCTTCCTACCACAATTCAGGAAAGTAAAGCCTGATGAGATCACTGGCCGGCCCTGGCTTAGAGTGCCTGTGGGTGGTGAAGTCAGGAGAGGATTTAACTGAGGCTTAAATAAAAATCCTGTCATACAGTCCTCTAGAAATAGGCCTCTTACTCATGGAAATTCTCTTGACTTGAAGATGAAAAGTGTGCCCTTTCCATTGACTCTCTTGTGGGGCAAAACCAACCAAGCCCCCATGGTAAGGTTTTAAGAGAAGGTTGTTCAGAAGAGAGTGTGTTCTGAATGGGAGACGGGGGAGTAGCGAGGAGGGGGCTGCAGTTTGTGAAACATCTCTCGGGTGCCTGGGATGGCAGCTACTTCAGAACAGGTCAAGAAGTGATGTCTTCAGGGAAGGAACCCACAAATTTCCTTTCTCGTCACTAAGAACTCTACCTGTAGTCAATACAGGCTCCACTGTACTCCCTTAGTTTCTGTTCACTACTTATTCCCCAAATCATGGGACTCACTCCCCAAACCATGGGAGTGGAAAATAGGCAGATAATGAGAACCGGAAGGGCCACCATAGGTGGGCAAAAGCCCCGCCCAGCCTCTGCCCCGCCCCCCAACCATGGCAACAAGCCACTCCCTCCCCTAGGTAAAAGGGAGCCCTAAGCTGGCGGCTTGACGTGACAGAGAACGGGCATCTTCAGCCTGCCAGCCCTTCAGGATACAGCCAGCCCTTCAGGATGGGCAGCATAGAATGACCAAAGAGGGACCAAAGAACTAATAAGGGACTAAGGTCCTGCCAGCTCTTCCTGCCATTCTTTTCACCTTCCACTGAGATTCAGCGAAATTCCAGGGCACTGTCTTCATGACCACTCTGGCTTGAGTGGACACACTTAAAAAAGGGGGAGAACTGATTGTCCTCTTATTTCCCTCTCCTGCCAGGTGGACACTCGAGAGAAAAGGGGTGCCCTGAGTTCTTACCCCCATTCTACACAGATGACATTAATAAATATGGAGGTATGTACCTCTCCAAATGTTAACCTTTGGTTCTGACCAAAGTTTTTTATTCTATGGAATTTATTTTTGAGAAAACTATGACAGAGGCTTAATAATCAACTGACAGTTAAGAATGTAACAAATCAATAATCCCTCTACTGGGCATATAGCCTGAACGTGAACGTGAAAACCATAATTGAAAAAGACATATGTACCTCAATGTTCGTCACAGCACTGTTTATTAATACAATAGCTAGGACATGGAAGCGACCTACATGTCCATCAGTAGATGAATGGATAAAGAAGATGTAATGCATACATACAGTGGAACATTACTCAGCTATAAAAAGGGACATATGTGAATCAGTTCTAATGACATGGATGAACCTACAGCCTATTATACAGAGTGAAGTAAGTCAGAAAGAGAAAAACAAATATCATATATTAACACATACATATGGAATCTAGAAAGATGGTACTGAGGAACCTATTTGCAGGACAGCAAAGAAGATGCAGACATAGAGAATAGACTTTTGAACACAGGGGGAAGGAAAGGGTGGTATAAATTGAGAGAGTAGCACTGAAACATACATTACCATATGTAAAATAGATAGTGGGAATTTGCTGTATGACTCAGGGAGCTCAAATCCGGTGCTCTGTGACAACCTAGTGAGGTGGGATGGAGTGGGAGGTAGGTTAAAGAAGGAGAGAACATATGTATACTTATGGCTGATTCATTTAGACGTCTGGCAGAAACCAACACAACATTGTAAAGCAATTATCCTTCAATTAAAAATAAATAAATTTTAAAAAGAATGTAACAAATCACTTCTGCTGTAAAGAATAAAATCACGTGAAATCTGGGCCATCTTGGAAAACATAGACCATATGGTCACCGCGGCTATAGGTGACAGGCTATACAAGAAGGCACGTAATGGGCCTGCCAATTTGCCACCTAATTTTAATCAAATCCTGGGGTGGTGTTGAAGAGGCAAGCCTTTCCTGTGTAATGGTAATAATAACAACAAGCAATACCTTGGGTAGCCCTCTGAAAATTTCAAAGCGCCTTCGCATAAATTATCTCATTTGATCCAATCCATATGTGTCAGAACAGTCGCACATACCAAGGCAGAAATGTCAGGACCGATAAAGTTCAAATTCTCTCCTACACAACTCGCTGGCCCAGGCAGGCCCTGTTTCTCTCAGTGCGTGTTCTCAGTAAACAGAGGAGGGTGACCTGGGGCTGCGGGGAGGTGAAAGGTCAGGGGAACAAGCCCCCTCACACCGTCTGGGGAGCTTCTCCAGTTTCAAGTTGCCAGGCTGGTTTCCCAGGATCCAGCGTCTGCTACTCTCTCCTTATTTTATCCATTCCCTCGGCTCTCTAGAAAGCTGTGGTCAGGCCAATGGCCAGGACGCCATGAAGTTGGATAGGGCACTGGTGTTATTCCTTGAAGGCTGGAACTAACCCAGGGGGGCATCTCAGGGGTCAGCCTCGATCAGGTAAGGAAGCAGAAATAAAGGACAGAAATAAATAACAGGACCAGTGGGAGCCATCGAGGGAGAGGACCAGAGGAACTCCCAGAGAAACACAATGGACTTCAGGCTTGGGAGGTGGGTGAGGGGCTGCTTTATACAGAAAACAGGCCGGAGATGTGAAGGGTGAGGGAAAATAATTTGGGAGTGAGTTTGGACCAAATTTAGGAAACTGAGAGAGCCATTCTAACGTGTCCTAGCTAATTAGCACAGGACAGGCTGGTATGTTTAAAAGTACAGGGCTTGGACGTCCCTGGTGGTACAGTGGCTAGGAATCCACCTGCCAATGCAGGGGACACAGGTTTGATCGGTCGTCCAGGAAGATGCCACATGCCTAGGAACAATTAAGTCCATGTACCGCAACTACTGAACCTATGTTCTAGAGCCCAAGAGCCACAAGTACTGAGGCCATGTGCCACAGCTACTGGAGTCCATGCATGCCTAGAGTCTGTGCTCTGCAACAAGAAAAGTCATTGCAATGAGAAGCCCATGTACCACAACTAGAGAAAGCCCATGTGCAGCAATGAAGACCCAGTATAGTCAAAAATAATTAAAATAAAGGCACAGGGCTTGGAGGGACACCATAAGTCCAAACCTGGTTAGGTATGTGGATAGATGGTGTATTTTGGGGGGCTGTTTGTTACAGCAGCTAACAAGCATTACCCTGACTATTACAGATTTATTTTAGTGTTTATTGCTTACCATCTGTATCCTCCATGAGATTATAAACTTCACCAAGTCATGGATGAGGTCTGTAACTTATCATTTATCATAGTAATATTCAATAAATATTTGTTAAATATGTGAACTGATTTTTTTTTAATCCAACCTTTTTCCAATTATTTTGGAGGAAGAAAATGAGGCTTTGAGAGGTAGAAAGACTTGACTCACATTATCTCTGCCTACATGATGGGCTAACCACTGGGTAGTGGGCTCATGGGTAAGAATTCTTAGGTCATTTCTTCAAGTTGGTGTCATAAAATGCCCTAGAACTTGTTTCAGAACATCATGGACACATTAAGAATGTGATTGAAATGTAACAGCAGGTTACCTGTGACACTGCAATTGCTTCAGTCATTTCTTTGTCTTTAAAATGCCATATAATTGCTAATGTAATTAGTAATGTATACAGAGGGGGCTGGTGCAATTACTGAGTCCTAAGATCAAGTAATTAATGTTCTGTCAACAAAACAGCAACTGTTTCATTAACAACTGCTTGGATCTGGAAGCAAACATAATCAGATGCAGACAGATCAACCTAAACATTATCAACTCAGCTGATTTTTCAGTCACTAAAATGTCAACCCCACCAGGGTAAGCACAATGGAACTTTCAGACTATCTTTCTCCAGTTCAAACAAATATACAGTTGGATGAATAAATGGATGGATAGAGATAGATAATAACGATTCTTAGATATTAATAGATAATAAAGTGGCAAAACCAACTTGCCAATCTTTTTTTCATCCTCAAAAGTAGTGAGAGATTCATGCTTAAATATCACAGGAAACAGAATTATGAGAGTCAGAAAGGATATATAGATTTTAACTCTGGCTATGCCTCTTTGTTTTCCCAGTAGAAAGCATTTAATCTACTGGGATGTGGTTTTCTCTTCTTAAAACATGGAACAACTCTCTGAACTTACACAGTGCAATGTGAAAAGTGAGTGCAAGATGTGAATACCTAAGGAAAGGTCTTCTTGAGGGCATTAGCTTGTGCTGAATGATAAACAATGTTCCCCAAATCTCCATGGTTTCCAAAAAGCAAATTTATGTCCTTGCCTGTGAGATGGTGGGTCAGCATTTCAACAGCCCTGCTCCAGGCTGAGTTCAGGGCTACTCATGTCTTTCTATTTTAGGACCCAGGATGAAGGGGCAATAGGCAATTGGAGCATATTCTTTTCAGGGCAAAAGGGAGGTACAGAGAACCCAGAACACAACAGCATACCCCTGGTTTAGATGTGAAATTTTCATATCTGGTCATATTTCTCTGGCCACACAAGTCATATGGCTAAGTCCATCAACGGCATGAAGACTTCTACTTTTTTCATGGGAAATGGAAGAGAAGAGGGAATATTTGCTCAACAATAACATCCAATGAGAAATCATTTTCCACTTCTCAGTTTGAATCATAAGTCCCGTGTCCCCTGTTTTCAAGGAAAAGTGACCAACTGACATTATCTGAGCAGAGGTGTGCTACTGTGCTACTCATTTAAAACATAATAGTTAAAAAAATTCTACCATGACTACATGGACAAGATGGTGTGGTATTTGGAACAAAGGAGAGAGCACAAAGATTGAAGTCAGGGGACCTCTGTCCTGTTTCAGTTTTACTGTTAGCTAATCACATGACTTTTGGAAAAATCACTTGACAACTTTGGACTTCAGATTTTTAAAAAAATTAATTAATTAATTTTTGGCTGTGCTGGGTCTTTGTTGCTGCATGGGCTTTCTCTAGTTGCAGTGAGCGGGGCCTACTCTTCATTGTGGAGTGTGGGCTTCTCATTGCAGTGGCTTCTCTTGTTGCAGACCAGTCCAGAGGCAAGTGACTTTCTAGTTGCAGCTCCTGGACTCTAGAGCACGGGCTCAGTGGTTGTGGCACACAGGCTTAGCTGCCCTGAGGCATGTGGGATCTTCCCAGATCAGGGATGGAATCTGTGTCTTCCACATTGGCAGGCAGATCTTTTACCACTGAGCCACCACTGAAGCCTGGGCCTCAGTTTTTACACTATTAACGTAAGAGATCTTGACAAGGTGATATTCAAAGTGCCTTTGAGCCCTAAAATCCTAATCTCTGGTGGATTACCTTGGAGGACATTTTCCAAAGAAGATATGGTATGCGAGCACAGTCAATCTGAAATAATAAAAATCAAGTTGCTGTCTGCTCTTGTCTAACTACATCCCATGTAAACACATGGATGAATTTTTTTGCTAAATTTTGAGAGTATGCATAGGATGGTCTGGTTTAAAATCTAAACTATGTAAAGTTGGTGATGCTTACTTTGGTGTCTTTGGAGGCACCTCAAAGGGAGGGACAGCTCCCCTCCAGGGCATCTGAAACTAAGTTCACTTGAGATGTCTCTGTAACTTCTGATCTCCATGTTGTGATTCCATGGAAAGAGAAAAGGAAGTTTTAAGTAATGAGTTCCAAGTCAGAAATGTCCAAGGCATATGCTCTGGGTGGATATGCCATGGAACTACTTCTGACACAGGCAACTGTACCTGGTGAAGTCTGGGCTTTATTCATATGATAGTCTCTCTCATTCTCCCAAACGATGTTGCGACAGGTGGGGGGCCATGGAAGGCATACCACTGCATGGGAAGCCGATGAACAAATGATGCTTGCAAACTGAACTAATAAAGCGATCTGCCCCCTCTCTCCTTCTCAGAAATAGAGAAAGAAATTAAAGTTCACGGTTAATGCCTTAAAACACTTTCACATTTTCACAGTTTCTTTAGAAAGTTGTAGCTCCATTATAGTAAGCTGTGAGACCTCGGGACTCTTGTAACCCTGTGTTTCAAATTTTTCTATCAAAGAACTCAAACATGCAGGACTTCCCTGGTGGTCCAGTGGTTAAGACTCCAGGCTTCCACTGCAGAGGGCCCAAGTTCCATCCCTGCTAAGACCCTGTAGGCTGCAAAGTATGATGAAAAACTACAACAACATCTTCAACATGACAGGGGCACTGAGAGCAGGATCTGAACACCTGTCACCATGCACACATCAGAGCTGCAATGACTGGAGCTGCATGCCCTGTAGAGTCTGTGCTCACGACAAGAGAAGCCACCACAATGAGAAGTCCACACACCGCAATGAAGAGTAGCCCCCACTCGCTGCTAGAGAACGCCCATGTAGCAATGAGGACCCAGCACAGCCAAAAATTAATTAATTAATTTAAAAAACACTTCTGGCTGACTTGGAAACAAACTTGGGGTCCCCGTCGTTCCCAGTGAATCTGAGGTTCTTGCCTCATCACAAAGGAATTCAGAAATGAAGTGATAATTAAGAAGAGAGAAAAGCACTCCACAGAAAGACTATGGGCCATCAGAAGATAAGAAAGCCGCAAAATATGGCATGGTTAGCTTTTATGGGCTGGGTAATTTCATTGGCTAATGAGTTGGGAAGATTATTCCAATTATTTCACAGGAGTGACGGGGATTTCCAGGAATTGGGCCTACGCCCACTTTCTGGCCCTTTGTGGTTAGCCTCAGAACTGTCATGGCACTGGTGCGTGTATCACAGTATTACAGTGAGCAGATAATGAGGCTCGAGGTCTACTGGAAGTTGACTCATCCACCATCTTCCACAATCTTGGATCTATATGGTTTTAGTCAGTTTATGTAGTTTCCTTGGGCTATGTCATTCTTTTAAATGTTGTGCGCTGCCTTCTTCCCTCCTGTTTCATCATCCTCCTCCATTAGGTTTGATAATTTGCTATAACAGAATGACTCACAGAACTCAGGAAAGCACTTCACCTACTCTTACCATTTTATTATAAAGGACACAACTCAGAAACAGACAAATGTGAGAAATGGAAAGGGAAAGGTATCAAGAGCGGGATGTGTGGAGGTTCCATGGCCTCTCCAGGTGCCCCACTCTCCCAGCATCTCAATGTGTTCACCCACCCAGAAGATCTTAAGCCCAACAGTACAGAGACTTAATGGAGGTTTCATTATGTAGGCATGACTGATGAAATCATTGACGATTGGCTATTAACTCAATCTCGAGCCCCTCTCTTCTCCCTGGAGGTTGGATGGGGAGCTGAAAGCATCAATTTTCTAATCAAGGCTTGGTCTTTCTGGTGACCAGCTCCCATCCTGAAGCTATGTAGGGACTTGAAGGAGTTGCCTCATTAGAAGAAAAGAGACTGTTTTCAACTCAATCACTTAGGAAATCCCAAGGATTTTAGAAGGTTGGTGCCAGAACTGAGGACAAACACCAAATACCCTCCTGTGATACGACAGTGGTCATCATCTGCTTCCAGTAAAATGGAAACAGAAGGCAATGGTTCCTAATCCCTTTCCTACAGGCTTGTTGAGGGCTCAAGAGCAAGGAGGAATAACACTGACAGCCCCTCCTCCCCCTGCCCTGTACATTGCCAGATCTGTGATCAATATTTATTTATGAAGCACATTAAGTAGAGTACTTAATCTAGGAGCCTCAATTTTATTCAAAGTAAACATTTATTGGTGTCCATTTTGTGTCAGCAATGTGCTAGGAAGTTGTTTGGAGGGTAACAAAGAATGAAACACAATTTCATATCATAAATTTAGTGCTGGACAATTAAGATAACATATCATTGCAACAGAGATGAGTGTGGGAGAAGCACTTCCTTTGGTCTTGGCTGAAGGAAACTTCCAGGGAGGGCTTCCTGGAGAAAGGAATGATCGTGCTGTGTGACTTACGGGGGAAATAGAAGAGAAAAGGGGGATGGGGTGGAACTTCTGAGCTAACATAAATGACAGACATTGCCATGTAGAGTCAGGCAATGGCAATGCTGAAAAGAGCTTTCTGCATCTTTTCTAAATCAAGCCACTGAGTCTGCTTGCTGCGCAAGGTCACATAGCAGCAAACCTGATTTCAATTAAAAGATTCAAAGTTTGTACCCTTTGACCAATTTGACCCATTTCTATACCCCCCCCCATCTTCCATCCACCCCCACCCCTGGTAACCACCAATCTACTCACTGTTTCTATGAGTTCTGCTTCTTTAGATTCCAATATAAGTGAGCTCATAATATATTCATCTTTCTCTGTCTACTTTAATTATTTTACTTAGCACAATGCCCTCAAGTCTCACCCATGTTGTCACAAATGGCAAGATTTCCTTCTTTTGTGACTGAATAATATTCCACTATATATATGTATATATGTGTGTGTGTGTATACCACCACTCTTTATCCATTTATCCACTGACAAGTACTTACTGTAATCATTTTGTAATATACATGTATATCAAATCATTACAGTGTACACCTTCAGTTTACATACTGTTATATGTTAATTATGTCTCAATAAAGCTGAAATTTTTTTAATTTAAAAATAAACATAAATTTAAAAAATTTAAAGGTTCAAATGCAAAAATACATCACACTGCCATGAGAAATGAGCTATCTCCTCACCAACATATCCTACCATACTTTCATTCAAGATGTGATTGTGCTTCAAGAGAGAGATTATTTTGCCTGTCTGTTTGTCTGTCTGTCTGTCACGGGGTCATTTTGATCATCTTTAACTTGTCCTTGGGCTTCCCAGGTGGCTCAGTGATAAAAAATCTGCCTGCCAATACAGGAGATGTGGGTTCGATACCCATGTCAGGAAGATCCGCTGGAGAAGGAAATGACAACCCACTCTAGTATTCTTGCCTGAGAAATCCCAAGTACAGAGGAACCTGGCAGGCTACAGTCCATGGGGTCGCAAAGAGTCGGACACAAGTTAGCAACTGAATGAACGAATAAACTTTCCATTACAAGGGCACCTACAATCTATTGACACTTTATACCTTGCTTTCTGTAAGTCCTTTTACCTGCTTTTCCTTTCCTTACCAAAGATTTGGGAAGAAGAACCACTGGGGCAGGGTCCATGACTACTGAGGTGCTTCCCCTGAGACTCCACACATAGGATTGCTATCTCAATTCTGCTTGATGTTGGGCAGGACACAGACTATAAAGAACCAATGTATTCAACTAATGTCCAGCGAACAAACATCTCCAAGTTCTAGGCACCATCGACACCAACAAGCAGCACATGCCTTAGCAAGGGATTCAGTTATAAACGTGATAATAACATCAATATATATTTATATACAAGGTGCACTGGGAAATCTAGAGGCTTGTGGTATGGGAGTTCAGAGGAGGATAAAACATTCATATGTTCCTGGCTAGTGGCTAGACATTAAGCTTTGAGAGATCAGGAGCCTGTATCTGTCTTGTTTGCCATTCTATTTCCTGTCCATTGCACATAGGAGAAACTCAATAAAGATTTCTTAAATGAATGAATGAACGAACGAGTATGTTTTACAAATGAGGAAAGAGAGGCCCAAGAAGGAAAGTGATTTGATTTGACCAGCATCCCAGGGCTAGTTGCAGAAATGCATATCCAGGTCTCCAAATACCTAATTCAGTGCACATCACAGTCGATCAACTACCAAAGGGTTTGGTAAAAACTGTCCAAGAATCTTGGGCTCACTGCTTCATAACAAGGCTGGATAAACTTATAATAACATACATCCTGGCATTGGACATGGCTGACTGTATAATTAGCTTATTTCCTACCCATATGGAGCAGCTCAGCTCCTGCACCTCAGTGGGGAATTCCTCGTATGTTGCTAGGGTTGCCTTCTGGGATTACATCTTCAGAGGCACGCAGGAGGAGGAGTCGGCTGTGCTGATAAATGAATCAGAGAGACAGGAGGAAAGCTGGCAGAGTCCCTGCAGGGGAGATGGATGGGGGCCGAATCGTGCTCACCGTTCCCCATGTTCCCTCAGCCTCTTCTCCCTCTGACCTGAAGTGGACCCAGTGGGAAAATAGTGCCTACTACTCCAGGACTTATTGCTTAGTCATAAATCCCCATCTCAGGGCTGTAAGTGTGGGGGTGGGAGGGGGAAACTGAACAGGGAGGGGCGAAGAGGGGGTTGCTGGAGAGAGACAAGGAGAGATAACCAGCAGAAGGAATAGGGGAGGAGGAAAGAAAAGAAGACAAAGATGTCTGGTAGAAGTTGAAGGGCCAGCAAAGCCTCTTTAACTCAGGTTTCATAAGTCGAGAAATATTTTATCACCCTTGTGAGTCAAACCTCTGAAAATCAATAGGGTTTGAGAGTTGCCCATATTGATCTGAAAGCCTGAGACGTATTGAAATATTCATGGCTGGATGTATGTGTTCACAGGAGGCACTGGGGGAAGGGGCCGGTACAGAGAGAGGGGGACGGGTAGGTGGATTTCTAAGTAAAAGCCACTCGCATTTTCATTAAAAATAGATTAATTCTATTAGTCCAACTAAAACCTCACACTTAAAAGGAAATGAGCTTGTTTGTCAGACAAATAAGCCACTGGCAAACCCAGAAGAAAAAAACCACATTTATTTATTGCTATTTAATAGCAGAAGAGCCAGGGAGAGTTGATAAAATTAGCACGGTATCCCCAGGGGGGATGCAAGGGGCTGCTTTGTTTGCAAAGGCAATTTGGACACTGCTGCTTTGATCTTCACTTTGAGCATTTGAACAGGCATGTTAGTATCACTCATTTCACAAGAGAATTGGGATTCAAGTTTCCCCAACAATCTAAAAAGCAGTACATTAGAAGAGGGCTGTCTGCCTGGAGTCTCAGAGTTTCAATACCCTTGATACTAATTTGATGCAATGCATTTCACCAGATGTGTCTACCTGAACAATATGTGATGCCCAGGAGATGGTGGCCCTGCTTGAGAGTATCAGACTTGTCCCCCCCATTTGAAAATGACTGGATGAAGGCATCCATAATTTAAAATCTGCATATAGATATGACATATGTTACAAATATTTGAGAAAATTCATGCAAGGAATTTAACAACAACAACATATGGGAAATCGGTTCCAAATAACAAGGCAGAATTAAAAATAATCTGTTACCTGTAGCTACCCTCCTCTTATATTCCAATGCAACCGATGGAGATGTTGCCAAAACCTGACTGTTGAAAAAAAACACCCTAAATCCAATAAGACATTACACTGTGGAACAATCATTTGGGAGCCTGAAGGGAAGGTTGGATTGGTTAGTTTCTGACTGGGCTCGTTATTCCCACATTCTTCAGGTGTAAGGATGGGCCAAAAGAAAACTCAGCAAGCATGGAATTGAATGGATGGATAATGATGTGACTTTAGGAAGCCTAAGCCATTCTGAGCAGTTCCTGTCCACTTTGTGGGGGACAATAAGAGCCCTTCTGGCTTTGATAAAACTCAATTAAACTTGCTACAAACACCCACAATGTGACCAGCCCTGGCTTTCCCAGGCAGCTATTTCAGAGAGGTGATCAGGCTGACTCAATTGTGGAACCTTCCTACACTCTCACCACACTCTCCCTTCTCTGACTCCCACAGTAGTAATGTCACTTGGCAACAGCATTGCAGAACAAGAAAGGGATGCAGAGCTCCATTCCCTCTCAGAGCTTCTAGGAGGGAATTTGCTGAGGGCAGAAATCAAAAGTCTGCCAGAAAGTCAAGGATGGCTATAATCCTGCTGTTTCTTCCAGAGAATGCCTCTATCAATCACTGTTGCACCACCTTCCTCTGGTATTTACAAAAGCCTTCTAACCTCCTCCTCTGTACTCCTCCCAAAGCATGTTAGCATTTTTACTGTTATTCCCATTTAATAGATGAAGGAAAAAGGTACAGAGACACTTTCCCAGGCTCTCACAGGAAGAGTCAGGATTAAGTTCAGATCCCTAAATCCCTCTTTCACCTCTAAACCAAATGCAGTCTTTCCTCTCCATGTCCCTGCCTCCCTCCCAAAACACAGAACAACCAGGAGGGTCCTGCTACACAGAGACCTCCTCTTCCAGCGATGTACCACTGTGGTTGTTAGTGAAAGTGAAAGTCACTCAATTGTGTCTGACTCTTTGTGACCCCTTGGACTATAAAGTCCATGGAATTCTCCAGGCTAAAATACTGGAGTAGGTAGCCATTCCCTTCTCCAGGGAACCTTCCCAACCCAGGGATTGAACCCAGGTCTCCTGCATTGCAGGCAGATTCTTAACCAGCTGAGCCACAGGGGTAGCCCAAGAACAATGGAGTGGGTAGCCTATCCCTTCTCCAGAGCGTCTTCCCAACACAACCACAATTGTGTAGATGATTTCCTCCAGGAACACATGCCCAGAGATGAGCTTCTGGGGTGCGACCCTCTGTGACTGCAGCCTAGGGGCTGGTGACACCATCTGTATGCTACAGGTTTGCTTCTTACCCTTCTCTTGCCTTCCCTTACAGCTGAGTTTAAGCCTATCTATACCCTCCTCAGAAAGGATGGGGTGGGGCAGAAAATACTGAGTCCAACGAGAAGATTCTGTATCTTGCCCATCACTTAACAAAGGTTTTAGAGATGGATGAGACTGAATGAAACTATTGTGTGTGAATTTTTACAACAGGCTCTTCACTGTGCTCCTGTTTTCTTTATTCTCTGTGCTCTCTGTATTTCTTCCATCCATTCTCTGTGCTCCCTTTCCAGTGGTTATATGGCCAGTCCTTTGATGAACACATCTCTGCTCAACCTAAAATCTTTCATTGACCTCTACTCCTTTTAGGTGGTGGCGGGGGGGGGGGGGGGGGGCAGTTTAGCTGGGTGCCGGGGGGGGCACCCTGAAGATCCCTGAATTGAATGTAAAATGTAAAAGTGTGAATGTGTGAATGTGTGCGTCACTGTACTTTTATTTTCCCATGAAAACAATAACCATAGATTGCACTATCATTTGTATCCCAGGTAAGGCTAAGAATTATTCATATATAGCAAAGTTCAAGCTCCTTGTCATGGCTTTTGGGTTCCTTCATGACTCAGTCTTTCCTTGTCAAACTCATACCACATTCTCACGCTCCTCCTCTCCTGTTTTGGGGACAGGCCATGAGTCCTCCAGGCCAATGTACAAGCTGCTCCCTCTGCCTGGATACTGTTCCCATCCTTCAGTTCCTCCTCCAGGAAACAGATTATCTCTCCTGCAGTCCCAGGGCATGCTTTTCTGCCTACTGAGGCAGCGCTTCTCAGCCTATATTGTCAAAGCTTATTTATTGGACTGGCTCCCCACTAAACCATGTGCACTCAGAAGGTCGGGATTGTATTTTTTGTTTTTGAGTCCCAAGCACTCAACATAAACCTCCACACAATTGATATTCAGCCTAGAAGATAAAACTTGCAATAACACGGTAATTGATGTCAAAAAAAAGAAAATCCTACTGTGTGAAGTGTGGTCCCTCATCAGCCCATAGTCAATGTAATGACTGTAGACTTTGTACATGGATCAGTCTGAAATTCTGGAGGCATTCCAGGGGTCTGGCTGTGCAATCCAAGGCCTTTTCTAATGGGCTGTGGTTGGGTGACAGTTCTTCAGTCTGGTCTAAATATTGAGAGAGATGATTCTGGGTCTTCAGACTGGAATTTCTAGGACAATGGGAAGAATTCCAAGAACTCCCAGCTAGAGTCTGTAGTGTCGTGCAATATGGGTAGTGCGGGCTGGGAGAACACTGAGGATGTGAGAACCCACCCCTCCCCCCAACATGGGATTTCATACCATTTCTAGTGCTGCTGTCTCCCCACTTCCATCTCATCCATCTATGTCATCCTCCAAGAATATCAGAACTTCGGCTCCATTTGAGACTATGAGCTGGTCAGAAGACATGAGCTCATCACCAATCCCACCGCAGGTAAATGTGCATATGGTATGGAAGTATTTGGGCTTCCCTGGAGGCTCAGTGGCAAAGAATCCACCTGCCCATGCAGGAGATTCCGGTTTGATTCCTCAGTCAGGAACATCCCCTGGAGAAGGGAATGGCAACCCACTCCAGTATTCTTGCCTGGAGAATCCCAGAACAGAGGAGCCTGGCGGGCTATAGTCCATGGGGTCACAGAGTCTGACATGACTGAGTGAGCACTTAAGAACACCTTCTCAGGGCTTGGTAAATGGGAGAGCCACTGTGGTGATTGTGACGTATGCCTAATACCTTAGTGACCATACTTTCCAAACAAAGCTTTGGACAAACAGTCTGACAAGTAAAGATGCATCGAGGGCTTGGACAGGGTGACAGGCCAGAACATTAGACTCGATCATGGTCCAGACAATGACACCCTATCTCTGTCTTAGGGACCACTGATGGATGTTTTCCTTCTTGTTGTGGCCCTTACCATGGATTCACTTTCTAAGCTACAAAAAAGCATTAGGATAATAATTTACAGAGTTTTTTTCCTCCTAAAATAACCTCTAAATGCCTCTCTTCATCAGTATGCTGGTAGACCTATCTATTTAATATGGATTCTTTCTCTCTTTCCCTCCCAGTGCTTCTCCTCAGCACTCAGACTGATTATTCTGTGTTTTCATTAAGAACATTTTCCATTTGCCGATCCCCAAAACAACTCTCCATGTGACGGCATCATTTTCTGCAGAGAAGAGTCTTTCCATTTACAACCAATTCCAAGGCCAGATTCACACACGAAATTAGCTTCCAATCCATATGCCTCAAACATACATGGGAAGGTCAAAAGTCAACCCTAAAGACAGCTTCCTGCCACACACTTCAGCATATAAATTCCAGGGATTTTTATAATGTCTTGGTGATGAATTTTTCCCCCTGTTTCTGTTCTATTTCTCTTATGCTCTAATTTGGTTAAAAAAAAAATTCTAGCCACTTAATAAATGTCTCCTGAGAACCTTGCAAGGATAACATTAGAGGCTGTGCCTGAGAAAGCATGGTGTGATGATTAATTTCATTACAATGCATTATTTTGATATAGAGAGATCTAAGTTACTTAATAGATTTATATTAAGAACTGACAAAGAGTCACAGACTAGAGAGAAGATGAATAAAGCTAGGTCCATGCCTTTGAGAAGTTCAAATTAGAATGGATTGAATGTCTACACGTTATACGTGTGGCTGAGTCCCTTTGCTGTCCACCTGAAACTATCACAACATTGTTAATCGGCTGTACTCCAATATAAAATAAGAAGTTTTTTTTTTTTTTAAAGTCTGGAGAGTAAGAAAACAGGTTCAGCATCCCATGAAGAGAGCTGCAGGAGAGGTAGAAACTTCCAGCTCTAGGAGACAAAGGAGAGAGCCACTCACTGCACGAGGAAAAGAAGAAAAGCTCCTGTGATGTTGTGATGCATAAAAAGAAATGTAACATTTGGTCTTCCTCCTCTTTTTGGCTTGCAAATCTCTTGGGATTTCCTAAGCAACAAGAACAATGGAAGCATCTTCTGTTTTAGACTTTTGTCTTTGTTTCTTGAAATAGCTCCAGAGCCATAAAGGTGAAAGGAATGTGTTTTTATCGACAACAAACCCCTTTCAACCACACTGGAGTTCATGGTACTGAGATAACTTTCAGAAAGTCACTGAGGATATGAGGGCTGG
Organism: Bos indicus x Bos taurus; assembly: GCF_003369695.1. NCBI lineage: Eukaryota > Metazoa > Chordata > Mammalia > Artiodactyla > Bovidae > Bos > Bos indicus x Bos taurus. Next base: position 73,052,172 of record NC_040083.1, on the reverse strand, counting down.
TTGCCAGGGAAGCCAACTTTGATGAAAAAGTTGGAACTTGCAACCTCTTCCATGATCTCTAGCCAGGGAAGAGGCCCTGGAGATAGTGTTCAGTCACCAAAGATTTAGTCAATTATGACTATGTAATGAAGTCTTCCCTGGTGGTGCAGCAGTAAAGAATCCACCTGCAATGCAGGAGATACAGGAAACACATTCGATCCCTGGGTTAGGAAGGTCCTCTGGAGGAGGAAACGGCAATCCGCTCCAGTGTTCTTGCCTGGAGAATCCCGGACAGAGAAGCCTGGTGGGCTACAGTCCATGGGGTCACAAAGACCTGGACATGAATGAATGAATAAACAACAAAATATGAAGTCTCCATAAAAACCCAAAGGAACATGTTCAGAGAACCTCCAGGTTGGTAAACCAGAGTATATCATGTGCCAGGAGGGTGTGGACAAAACAAACTCCATAGGGGGTATCCTTCTAGATCTCACCTTGTGTATCTCTTCATCTAGCTGTTCATTCACATTCTTTATTGTAATTAAAAATTTTTAAATGAATATTGCAATATTCATATCCTTTGTGTAATAAACTGGCAATATCCTAGTAAGTAAACTGGTTTTCTGGGACTGCCCTGGTGGTTCAGTGGTTGAGACTCTGTGCTCCCAATACAGGGGACACAGTTTTGAACCCTGGTCAGAAAACTAAGATCCCAATTATAAAAAAAAAAAAGAACAAGGCAAAAGAAAAAAACAAACTGGCTTTCTGAGTTCTGTGTACCACTGTAGCAATTTGATCAAACCTGAGGAGAGGGTCATGGAAACCTCAGATCTGCAGCCAGTTAGGCAGAAGCACAGGTGAAATCCTGGACTTGTGATAACATCTGGAGTGAGGGGAGTCTTGGACTTGAGCTCTTAACCTGTGGAATCTAATGCTGTCTCCAGGTAGACAGTATTGGAATTGACTTAAATTTGTGGGATACCCAGTCAGTGTCTGATGAGGACTGGAGAACTGCTTAGTCACAAAGGGGAAAAAAACATCAGAGCGTCACAGAATAGGCAAAGTTCAAAGAGTTGGGCTTCACACATAAGCAAAAATTTGCTCTGGTGTGCGTTAGACCACTGAAGGAAGCTGAGGAGTGGAGAAGCAGATGTAGAAAATGAGCAAGTGTAATGACACCACACAGACTATATTACAGACTGTATTTAGGTGAACAAGATGGTTGAGTTTTCTTTGGAAAGACTATGAAAGTTCCAGCACTGAGACAGACTCAAACACTGCAGAATCATCTCTTTGAGAACAATAGACTAAATTAGTGTTGCTGTTATTTAGTAGGTAAGTCGCATTCAACTCTTTGTGACCCTGTGGACTATAGCCTGCTGGGCTCCTCTGTCCAGAATTCTCCAGGCAAGAATACTGCAGTGGGTTGCCGTGCCCTCCTCCAGGGGATCTTCCTGATCTAGGGATATAACCTGTGTCTCCTGCATTGGCAGATGGATTCTTTTACCACTGAGCCACCTGGAGAGCCCAGATTAGTGTTATGCAAGGGTAAGTTAGATATACAGACTCTTTGTAGTGGGAAAAATTGTTTTCCTGACCTGCAGTGTTGACTTAACATATTTTTTTTATGTTTTGTACAAACATTAAATTAGGTATAACTTCTTTATTGCTATTGCTATTGCTAAGTCACTTCAGTCGTGTCCGACTCTGTGCGACCCCATAGATGGCAGCCTACCAGGCTTCCCTGTCCCTGGGATTCTCCAGGCAAGAATACTGGAGTGGGTTGCCATTTCCTTCTCCAATGCATGAAAGTGAAAAATGAAAGTGAAGTTGCTCAGTCATGTCCGACCCTCAGCAACCCCATGGACTGCAGCCTAACGGGCTCCTCCATCCATGGGATTTTCCAGGCAAGAGTAATGGAGTGGGGTGCCATTGCCTTCTCCGAACTTCTTTATTAAACAACTATAAATTCATATTCACAAAGTGAATAGACACAAAACTCAAAAAGCAATAAAATTCATTAATTTAAAATTATAAGCAGTATTGTCTGGCAGAAACTAAATTTCTATCTCCCCCATGAATAGAGTGCCGAAGGCTACAATTGGAGTTTGAGATGTCTATACTTCTGCATATTATGTGATGATCAAATTCTTATATCACTTCTCTCTTTTTAAATTACTGGAAATTCTTATTCATTTAGTGTGCCATGATAGTATTTCATCTTAGCTTTATGAAATGCATAAATTCATCTATTAATCCCGACTCTGTTCTTTTTCATTAGCCATCTATTTTAGTATGTCATTTCCATGATGTCAAGTCAAAGTCTTAATTTATTAAAAAACTTTAGAACCAGTATCACTGAAAGTGTCATTCAGTTGTAAATTATCATTGGAAAATAAGCCTTGTATTTATTACTGGTAAAGGATTTAGTGTGAGGACAGAGGGATCTGCTTGGTGGCTGTCATTGTGACATTAAGACTTAAGCTACTCCCAACCAGAGAAGACCAAGTACAAGTTCCCTTTGGGTGCTCCCCTCATCCTCCACTCTGCAAATGTAAACACACTGCTAGGATCACCTGGTTCCAGGTCTGCATTCAGATGCCCTGATTATTTTGCTAATATATTTACATCGTCATCAAAATGAGAAGACACAATTTTAAATCTCCTAAAAAACTTGTGGACTAAAAATATGTTTGTGGACCTCAAGAGTCTGCTGAACCCAGACTGAGTAAAGTTGGACCAGATGATCTTAAAGATCTTTTTCAACTCTGACACTCCCCCATTATTCTAAACATCAGGTAGGACAAACACCAACCTAGACAACAAGTGAGCCATTCACCCTCAGGTTATCCAGATTTATCATCTGTGATCCCCTTCCCCCGTTAATGCCCAATATCTTCCTCACTCCCAGAGATCTCAAAACTCTGTCCTTACTAAAACCCGCTCCTAGAAAAGAGAAGAACCTCACCCTTCCTTCATGTCTGAGTATGGATTTAATCTACATCGCTTCTTCCAGAAATACCCATTAAGCCAGAGACCTGCGTTTTCAGGGTTTCGTTTTGACCTTTTTTATTTTTCAGTCCCTATGCAGGCATTCTGAATATCAATAAATAAGTCCCAGGGAAAACTCTTTGGTGGGGGAAAAAAGAGGGCTTGGAGGCATACCAGGGACGTAGTGAGCCCTGGGGACATTGCAAACCTGAACATCTGGTGCTTGAACCACATGAGTGATGACAGTGAGAGTCGCACAGTTATAAACTGGGCAGATTTGAAAATTGATCCTGAATCAAACAACTGCTAATTTTTCCTGGTCCCCTCTGGCAATCATCCTTTCAAACTATTCAGGGCTTTAAAATATGAAAATAATAAACTTCTGGCCAACCCCCTCCTTTTCTCTTCCCTTTCCACCAGCTTCCCATCCCCCTCCCTGTAGAAGCCCTTCTGGTCGGCCATCTATATTCAAGTTACACTTTCCAAGCTGTCCCTTCAGTAAGTTCAAGTAGAGTTGATCCCCCCCACCCCACAACTGCGGCTAAACTATAATTGCCTGCTCTATCTTTTGCCCCTGTTTTGAATAAGTGGTGTTAGATTTGCCACTTTGGCTAATCTTCAGGAATCTGACCTGTCATTATGCAAACTTCTAAAAATATCAGCTTGCACTTCACAGTTTCCGTTTTGGTTTCATGTAATTCCTCTTCGCTGTTTTATTTGAACCCGCTAACCTGCTTTGAAGCGGGAAAAAATTGCTAGCTAGCACTGCCTGTCATCTGCTGTGTTTGCTTCCTTCTCAAAAAGCGTCAAATGAGAATGCTGGTCTCTAGGTAGTTGAATAAAAATAAGAAGAATGAAATAGAGGGAAAACTTATTGACACACACATTTCCCTTTGGTCTCTGTGATCACAGTAGAGAACACACCTCTCTTCCATCATCTCTCAACTAGTACACTCTGGAAAGGTGACAGTAATATTAATAGAAAGAATCCAGCACCTACCTAGGTGCCAGGCACTATGTTAATGGTGGAAACTTGCAAAAGCTGACTGGTGCAAGATGGTACAGAAAGATTCCTGGTGGGGCAAGGGGTAGGTGGGAGAGGCTGAGTTGCAAATAAGAGTCTGAAATCATTCTGTGATGGTAGTGGTTTAGTCGCTCAGTCATGTCCAACTCCTTCCAACTGTAGCCCGGCAGGCTTCTCTGTCCATGGGATTCTCCAGGCAAAAAGGATAGTCATTCCCTTCTCCAAGGGATCTTCCCAACTCAGGGATCAAACCCAGGTCTCCTACATGGCAGATGGTCTCCTTCATTGGCAGGTGGCTTCTTTACCACTGAGCCACCAGGCAAGCAGAAAGACAGGCTTTTTATGTGAAAACAGCAGTCTGCCCACTTTGGCTGTCCATGGCGGGGATGAGGCATGCCCCTTCAGATTACGAGGTTGCTTCTGTGAAAGCAGATCAAAGTTGGTGAGGGGAAGCACTGTGACAAGAAGCTAGCCACTGCCCTCCCCACATACATGGATGACCTATGGTTCTCTGCAGGCTCTTCCTGGTCATAACTACAAAAGGGAAGAAACAGGGGTGCTCTACTCTGTCCTGAAGAGGCGACTGACTGATTCCTAGCCTGGACTCTACTTTTTCAAGAGCAGTTGTCCCTGGCAGACAACTTTCCACGCGGATTGATCCACTGCACCTCCACTGGTCTCCACAGCAGCACGGAAAGAGCTGTCCAAGGTAGGATCTCGGAGATGCTGGCTCCCTAGGCCAGGTGAAACTCATTTTATGGGTTCTGCGCTGAATAATGGGAAGACCACTGTGTCTCTCTGACCTACAGCATGCCTAAAGACCCATCACATCTCGCAAGGTGTCACACTACCTACCATCCAGGGCCAGCCCTGGAAACCTTACCCCAGTGACCCAAGTTCTGATGTGAAGGCCTTACTAAGGCCGCTTCCTTCTCCAGGTCCATTCCTTCTCAGTGAACCTACCCACGATGGGTTTAAAAACATGGTTGAAAGAGTCCAGTGTTTTCTCTTTTGTATTCAGTTTAATCATTTCTAGGTATCCCAACATGGATAAGCATTGGATAGGTTAAACATAAAAATATGATGAGTAATGGACATTACAACTGATTTTATAGAAATAAGAAGAATTATCAGAGGGTACTATTAAAAAGTACAAATTGGATCTCCTAGACAAAATGGACAGATTCCTAGAAATGCACACTCTACCAAGATTGAATCATGAAGAAATAGAAAATTTAAACAAACCAATAATCAGTAAGACTAAACCAGTAATAGTAAAAACCACCTAACAAAGAAAAGCCCAGAACCAGGTGGCTTCACTAGTGAATTCTACTAAGCATCAAAAGAACTGCTGCCGCTACTGCTGCTAAGTCGCTTCAGTCGTGTCCGACTCTGTGCGACCCCATAGACGGAAGCCCACCAGGCTCCCCCGTCCCTGGGATTCTCTAGGCAAGAACACTGGAGTGGGTTGCCATTTCCTTCTCCAATGCGTGAAAGGGAAAAGTGAAAGTGAAGTCGCTCAGATGTGTCCAACTCTTAGTGACCCCATGGACTGCAGCCTACCAGGCTCTCCCATCCATGGGATTTTCCAGGCAAGAGTACTGGAGTGGGGTGCCATTGCCTTCTCCAATCAAAAGAACAATTAACACCAATTTTCCTCCAACTCTTTCAAAAACTTAAAGAGGAAGAATCAATATTTACATTCATCCCATAAGGTCAGCATTACCCATTACTCTGATACAAAGGTCAAAGAAAAGAAAACTATAGATCAATATCCAAATAAGTGAATACTGATACAAAAATCTTCAACAAAGTGCTAAAAGATAGAATTCAATCAGCACATTAAAAGGAACATAACCATGACCAAGTGGGATTTATTCCTGGGATGCAAGGATGGTTTAACATATGAAAACCAGTCAATATAACTTAACAACCAAATTAACAGAATGAAAGAAAAAAATTACTTGATAATTACAATTAACACACACAAAAAAAACACGTGACAAAATTCAACACTCTGTGATAAAAATACTCAACAGACTAAGACTAGAAAGAAACTATGTCAACATAATAAAGATCACATATGAGAAGCAGAAAGCTAACATTATACTCAGTGGGGAAAATATGAAAGTTTTCCCTTTAAGATATTAAACAAGACAAGGATGCCTTCTTTTCACATAGTACTAGAAGTCTTAGAGCAATTAGACATGAAAAAGAAATAAGCATCCAAATTGGAAAAGAAGGAGTTAAAAAAATTATCTCTGTTTTCAGAGGACATAGTCTTATATGTAGAAAACTCTAAACATTACACACACAGAGGATATACAACCAATATAAAAAATCAATTTCTATATGTTCACAATGAATAATCCAAAAAGAAAATTAAGAAAACAATTAAATTTCCAGTAACATTAAAAGAATAAAATGGTTAGGAATAAACTCAACCAAGGAGGCAAAGTACTTATATATTGAAAACTACAAAATATTGCTTAAAAACTTAAAGAAATCACAAATAAATGGAAAGACCTCACGTATTCATGGATCAAAAGACTCAGTATGGTTAAAATGTCAATACTACCCAAGTGGTCTATAGATTTAATGCAATCCCTATCAAAAACTCCTGGTAATTTTTGTAGAGATAGAAAAATCCTTCCTAAAATTTACATAGGATTTCAAGGAACCATGAATAACCCAATTTGAAAACAGAACAAAGCTGGAGGTCTCACCCTTCCTGATATCAAAACTTATTACAAAGCTATAGCAATCAAAATAGTATGTTACTGGTATAAAGACAAACATATGAACCAATGGGGGGCTTCCCTGGTGGCTCAGCAGTAAAGAATTCACCTGAAATGCAGAAGCTGCAGGAGATATGGTTTGATTCCTGGGTCAGGAAGATCCCCTGGAGGAGGAAACGGCAACCCACTCCAGTATTCTTGTCTAGGAAATCCCATGGACAAAGGAGCCTGGCAAGCTACAGTCCATGGGGGTCACAAAGAGCTGGACACAACTCCAGTGACTTAGCACACACCCACGCATGTGTGCATGCACCAATGGAACAGAACAGAGTCCAGAAATAAACCCTTGCATATATGATCAAATGATTTCAAGGATGCCAAGACCATCCAGTGAGAAAAGGCCAGTCTCTTAAACAAATGATATTTGAAAAACAAGATATTTGTATGCAAAAGAATGAAGTTGGAACCTTATCTTACACCATATACCAAAATTAACTCAAAATGGGTTTAAGACCCATTTCTAGTGTTGTAAGACCCAACACTATAAAACTCCTAGAAGAAAACAAAGATATAAATGTCATAACATGAGATTTGGCAATGATTTCTTGGATATAACACCAAAAGCACAGGCAGCAAAAGAAAAATAGAGAAATGAAACAATATCAAACTTCAAAAACTTTTGTGCAACAGTGGACACAATCAATCAAAAAGTAAAGGGAATCTTCAGGATGGGAGGAAGTGTTTGCAAACCATATATCTAATAAAGGGTTAATATTTAGAATATGCATGTAACTCAGCAATGAAAAATCAAATAGTTTGATTAAAAATGGACAAAGGACTTGAATAGAAATTTCTCCAAAGAAGATACACAAATAGCCAATAACAAAATGAAAAGATGTTCAATATCACTAATTAACAGTGAAAGGAAAACCCAAACAACAGTGAGATACCACTTCTCACACATTAAAATGGCTACTGCAAAAGAATCAGCAAAATAAGTGCTGGAAAGAATTTGGAAAACTCGAAATCTTTGTGCACTGATGGTAGAAATGTAAAATGGTACAGCTGCTACTGAAAATACTACAGCGACTCCTCAAGTCATTAAACACAGAATTACCATATGATCTAGCAATTCAACTTCTAGTATATACTAGAATTGAGAAGAATTGAAAGTAGGGTCTTGAAGAAATATTTGTACACCTGTATTCATAGTAGCATTATTAACAAAAGCCAAAAGGTGGAAGCAAGCCAGGTATCCATCACGGGATGAACAGTTCAACAATATGAGTTATATACAAACAATGGAGTATTGTTCCACCTTTAAGAATAAGGAAATTCTTACACATGCCGCAACATAGATGAACCTTGAGGTTGTTATACTAAATGAATGAATAAGCCCATCGCAAAAAGACAGACAGTGCATGATTCCACTAACATGAGGTAGAGCAGTCAAATTCATAGAGACGGAAAATAGAATGGTGTTTGCCAGGGACTATAGGAAGAAGAAATGTGTGTGTACTCAGTCACTTACCAGTGTCTGACTTTGTGACTCCATGGACTGTAGCCCACCAGGTTCCCCTGTCCATGAAATTTCCCAGGCAAGAATACTGCAGTGGGTTGCCATTTCCTCTTCCAGGGTATCTTCCCAACCCAGGGATAGAACCTGTGTCTCCTGCATTGTAGACGGATTCTTTCCCAGCAAGCCACCTGGAGAGGAGAAATTTAATAGTACAGTTTCAATTGAGAAGGTAAAAAGCGTTCTGGAGATGGATGACGGTGACGGTTGCACAACAAGGTGAACATACTTAATGCCAGTGAACGGTACACTTGAAGTGGTTGAGATGGTAAGTTTTATGTGATGTGCACTTTACCACAGCTGTAAAAATTGAAGAAGTCTATATCATAAACATATGGTAAGATACAAGCTATGTCCTTGAGAAGCTTATGATAGAGGAGACAGAAGAAAAAAACAGGAAATTCCAATAAGATGGACCAACAAGTTGGTAGGAGAGGACTTTTCTAATGTCCTAGGATTGTGGGCTGGGCCCCCTAGCCAAAATTAAAGGCACCAGGACTCTTAGACCTTAATGAAATCCAAGGGAAGAGGTCAGTGGCTGGGAGCAGACACTACGCCATGGAGCTCACCAAGAGGTGTCAGAACAACTCACCTGCATCACCTCCCACCCCCTCCTGTTGGGGAGAGGGGAGGAGCAGTGGACAGGGAGGAGGGTGGTATCTGTGCATAGAAGCTCTTCTCTCCCATTTGGAGAAGAAAGAGGGGCTTGCCCTCCTGTAGGCTATCACCTTCCTGGTCCTGAAGAGCGTCAGATACACACTGAGAGAACTTGCCAAAGCAAAGGAGTCCTGCCTCTTTCAACCCACCTGGGTACCCACTGAAATGAGGGACTGGCAGGTCCTCTATGCAGCTTCCATGTGAACAGAACATGGAGAGAACTGCACCTGGCTTCTCTACAGTTTAGAGCATATGGAAATGTATGAAGTGCAGCCTGCTTATCGTCCTGAAATTCTGAAGATAGGCGGTCCCTTCACCTGAGCTGTCAGGGTTTAAAGGCAGTGTGATGCCATGTGCCCAGAAAGAACATGGAGAAAATTCCTCCTCCTCCCAGTTCTCATAGAGACCTGGAGGATGAGGAAGAGGGCACACAGGAACAGCGCTGGGTGAAGCTGAGAGCTTAGCACAGAGGCAGAAGTGATGGTCAGTCCAGAGGACAGGTAGGGTGCGCTATGCTTGGAGGGCTGACAGCAACAAGGGTGCCCCACCAGGGATGTCCTCAGCAATGGAGGGGGACTTGGGTGAGCATCCCGCAGAAAAGAAATGTTGCTATCCACCTATTCCAAGAGCACAACTGCAGCAGAGAAGTGTAAGTGACAGAAGCAGATGAAATCAGGGCGAGGCAGGGGCACAATTGCAACCACAGCCAAGAGCAGCCTGCTCCCTCTTTCTTCTTCCGTTGGCCCCAGTGTCAGAGAAAACACACCTTGGTAAGTGCAGAGGGACAGTGAAGATCAGTCTTGTTCCCACCCTCAGTCCCCAGGCCACAAGCCTCTGCATGGGGGAAGGAGGGAGAAGGATACAGGAGAAGATTTGGATCATATATGAGGCTAATTTTTTTTTTAAGATTTTTTGTTGTAGACTCTTTACTTTATTGGATTTGTTGCAATATTGCTTCTGGTGTTTTTGGTGTTTTGGCCTCGAGGCATGTGGGACCTTAGTTCCCCAACCAGGGATCGAACCTGCACATCCCCTGCACTGGAAGGTGAAGTCTTAACCACTGCACCATCAGGGAAGTCCCTGAGGCTAAAGTTTTACATGGAACCAGACCAAGTTTTTATAACTAAAAATCATTAAATTATTAGATTTTTTTTTCAGAAGATTTTTTAAAATTTAAATTTATTTATTTTAACTCGAGGCTAATTACTTTACAATATTGTATTGGTTCTGCCACACATCAACATGAATCCACCACGGGCGTACATGTGTTTAAAATGAACAAAATGGCGTTTAAGGACTCATTTCCCCATGAGCAGGGGCATGGACCTTCAATACAGAACATTTGAGAGCAGCGAGTGGGGAAGAGGTAACATCGTGTTACATCTCTTCTCAGGTGGAAGAGCTTATTTTGTTCAACATTTATACTGGGGCTTCCCTGGTGGCTCAGATGGTAAAGAAACTGCCTGTAACGCAGTTGAACCGTTGTACTAACAGCAATGCACAAGGCACTGGAGGATGCAGAGGAAGGTACAAGGATGCTTGGGGAGGTTACACAGGATTGCAGACAGTGCTCAGACCCCAAAGTGTTTGGCTCGGGGCAGTCTGCATGGATCTGTCAGACCCTCTTCTTTCCCAACTCCCAAGGCTTTGTGCTTTGGGTGCCCTCAACAAGAGGGGTGCAACCCTCATTCTCTCTGCAAAAGTCTTTACTAACCCCAGAGCAAAGAGGTAAGACTGCCCACACTAGCCACACTGCTCACAGCACCATAATCTTAAGCACTCTGCCAGCAGTATTAGCCTCTCTCTCGAATTTTTCCTACGGCTCCCTGCCATGTCCCATGTCACGTAGACGTGATAACCTCTCCCTTTTCCAGTTCAAGCAGCCTTTCTTAGTTACATTCACAAGTGTACATAACTCCTAATGCTTGGAGCAGTAGAAGGAGTCCTCTTAAAGGTGTACATCCTATCAAGCTCCTGGGTTTTGCACATGTACAATAAAATACAGCATCATGTGGGACTTCCCTGGTGGTCCAGTGCTTAAGAATCTCTGGTCGGGGAATTAAGATCCCACATGCCCTAGAATAACTAAGCCCACAAAAGACAACTACTGAACCTACACGCCACAACTAGAAAATCTGTACATCACACCAAAAGATACTGCCTGACCCAGAGAAGATCCAGTGTACTGCGACTAAGACCAACGCAACTAAATAAATATATTTTAAAAAAATACTGCTGTATGATGCAGAGAGGTCAACCCGGTGGTCTGTGACAACCTAGAGGTGTGGGATGGGGGTGGGGGGAGTGGGAGCAAGGTTCAAGAAGGAGGGAACGTATGTATACCTATGGCTGATTCACACTGTATGGAAGATACCAACACAATATCGTAAAGCAATTATCTTCCAGTTAAAAATTAAAAAAAAAATTTTTTAATATAGCATCATGTAATACGTGAACCAATCTCTTGGGACTAGAGAGGGACAGTGAGCTCATATGAGATCTTGAAGGACAGTAGTCAATGCAAGTGTTGTCATCATGGTGGTAGAAATAATAATAATATTAATCTTAGTAGCTCATCTTTATTGAGAGCTTAAATAAAGCTTAGCACCAGGCATGGTGTGTAAGTATTTTCAATATGTCATCTCTTCTTTCTCAGAACAAGTAGCTACCTAACAGAGACAGCTAGGCAAATGACTATAGATTGTTTATACATCACACATGAATACCCTTTCTCAGTCTAATGCTAAGCATTTTATTAACCTATTTTTATTGATGAAAAAATTTAAATTTAGAGTGATTGAATAACTCGACCAAACATTATCCAGTGATCACAGGACATGGATATATCATAGTATTTTGGGTGAATGGAGGAAGGCATATATCACCAAATACTCAAACTCTACCATGTAAACCCCAAATTAACAACACTGCTTGAAGAAGACCTTTTCACATATTGCAAAACCAAAAATCCACAAACTTTTCTAGAATGTTCTCTGGAAAAGGAATTTTGCAATCATTTGCTTCAGTTTCAAATGAAACTGAAATGCATTTTCTGCAATACCTCTACGATAATTTGTAAAGCATTCATATATATCAAACCTTTTACTTTTTCAGAAATGCTCTGAGCAGAAAAAAGTAACAGACTACAAGAGTTCACAAATTTCAGTTTAAGCATGGTGTTCTAAAATTGAGTGAGTATCATTTACTAGAATCACTGAAAAGAAAAAACAAGTATTATTGTTATAATCCAGCTTGTATACAGGGAGTTTTAAAAATTTCACCCTCTTATACTTTATTCTCTAGGTCTTTTCACATCTAACAATCAAGATTATTGTACCAATTAAATAAAATTGAAATTCAGAATACCTGCCCAACCTATTTTATAGTGTGGTTTGGGAAATAATAATACTAATAATAGTTACAGTTAACATTTGTTGAGTGCTGGCTATGTGCAATGTATATATCTTAAATTCATCTGATACTCAAAAAAATATCCCTATGACGTGGGTACTATTATTATCCCCATTTTACAAATAAGAAAACAGGTTCCAAGTAGCTAACTTGAGCTAAGTAAGCAATGGAGACATTTGAATGCAGGCAGGCTGGCTGCCAAGCCCAGGTTCTTAACTGTTAACCATAAAATATGATAGTATATTTTTAAAAGATCAAGAGTTTCTTGACCAGTTCTCAGCCAATCAAGGCACCAAGAAAATATCTCTAATGTTAGTTTAAGCCCCCTCTCTTTTTTAACGATACCTGAAGGGGTTAAAAATCACTGCAATCAAATATTGTCTCATTGGAACTTGGTAACCACCGCATGTGGGTTCCAAAGGCCCCCTGAAAAAGTTAAAAGCATTGCACAAATGTTAGTATTACTAATTTTATTGGCTTGAAATACCAGTCCTTTTTAATAGTCCCCAAATAAAATGATATTGATACTCCAAATTCAGAACTGAGTTTAGATTGTCCAAATATCATTCAGTGTAAAGTTCTTTTGGAATGCCTTCCATTATTTCTCCTTACCCTTCGCAAAACTAAAATTCTTGGACTCTGTGATATAAGTCAGAGAGATGATGGGAGCTACAGTGGGAGGGGGGAGTGTTTAATAATTATTTTCTCCAAAAATTAGAATTCTCTGCCAAATCACCTATCATTCACAACTGAGGTCATCATGACTTTTGGCTCTTTCCTCAAACCCAAGACAACCTCCAAGAATCAAGACTCACCACTGATGATGTGCAAAGGAATGTGACAAGTCCTCCAAGACCATTTTCAAGATGAGTTCCAACACCAAGAATGGTCAGTGTTAAGAGCAAGATGGCATCAGCGTACAGCCGGTCTCAGGGAGTAAGAACATCGAAGTCAGTGGTATTCAATCAAAATCTTCTGGTTATTTTTTTTGTAAAAAGACTTCATGGTACTTAATATACATACCTCATATAGTTGTCTCCATGTAGGCCTGTTAATAATTCAGAGTCATGCTACCTTCTGGTACCAAACTTCTTGCCAAATGATCAACAGTAAGCTATGCTCAGAGTCAGAGCAGCAGGCTGACCCGGTGAACTCCCACCCTACCCACAGCTCCTCGACATTTAATATCCCGAGCTCAGGACAGCTAATGGTGCTTGTGTTAGAAACAGCCAGGACAAAGGTCACCTAGTGAGGAATGTCCCTAGGACCCCACGTAGCCAGCTCAGGGCACTGATGCCGAGGGCGTGATGATGAGAAAGTAAGACCACAACTGTTCAAGCCCTGTTATCCGAGCCAATATAAACACCTAACCACAAATACTTCCCCTTCCTCCTCCAGGATCCAAATGTCAATTGCTTCCAGCTTCAAAGTTCTGAATTTCTACCACACCTCCCTTTGATTCGAGCCTGCTTGGAAAGTGAACAACATGCCTGAATCCATCTGTGTGGCAAAACTGAGTCTCTCTAGCGAAGTCGTTAGGAGGTACTAGGCGTGCCCCAAATCTGGATCCCTGCAATATAATTCACCCTGGAGAAAATTCTGGCCATCTATCAAATGACCACACAGACCATGGGTCATAGAATTCTCCAGGCAAGAATACTGGAGTGGGTAGCTATTCCCTTCTCCAGGGGATCTTCCCAACCCAGGGATCAAACCCCAGATCTCCTGCACTGCAGGCAGATTCTTTACCATCCAAGTCATCAGGAGAGCCCTAGAGAAAATTCTGGCCATCTATCAGATGAGCACACGGACCACAGATCAGCCTCTGAAAGGCCATCCTATAGGTGGATGGGACCCAGGAGAGAACCGTCCAAGTCGCAGGGTCTGACTAGGTGGGCTCCAGGGCACCTGAAAGATGCCACTCTCCTAAACTTAGGGGTTACTCACATTAAGGGCTTCACCTGGGAACTGTGACAAAAATACAAAGAATGCCAGCTTTTCGCTGTTCCCTTCCCAGCTCCACATTCACTTGACCAATAATACTGAACAGTGTTACATTTCCAGCCCTGTTCATTACTAAACATATCCCCAGACCTTTAACTCAAAAGCAGTTGATCTAATAATCCATTATAATCATCCTGCTTAATAGTCTACCCACTCTGAGTGCTTTTTGCATTGGTATGGGTGTTTCAGAGTTTTTGTTTTTTTTTTTTTTCCGGCATTTTAAGGACTTTTATATCACTCCCTTTGTGACCAGTACTGTAATGCCTCAGTCCAGCATTTGAGTTTTTCTGTGTTAGGTATCTCCCTTTCCCCATCCTGCTCCAGAAACGTTGCTCTATTCCCAGGCCTAGCTGATGAGAACACAGGAAAACCTGTCAGGTAGGTGCTAGGTTTGGACAGTTCCTCCTGGTTGTTGAATGGCTTGTTAAAGTGATAATGAGGAATAAAGCTGGAGGTGGAAGTGGAAGTGAGCCCTTTAAGTTAATGACCGTGGGCTGACTCATGACTCTACTGGGTGGCACCTTCCAAGCTAAGACTGAATTCTTCACCTTGTCCACCTCTCCTCCACCCAAGGACAGCCTGTCTCCAGCCTCATCCTTCTTTCCACTGCTCTAATTCCTGTTTCCAAAAAACAGGCTTTTTTTTTTCCCCCTTGGTTCCAGCTTCCAGGCCATATTTTCATGATACATAATTCCCCTCGGGTTCATAGGTTGGAATGTGACCTCTGGATTCAGAGGGCTCTGGTTCCTGGCAAGTATGAGAAGGCTTCTCGTGAGAGCAACTTAGAATTCACGGTGCTCTGGCCAGCCGTTCCCAGAATTCCTGCTGATCTGCATGTTAACTCCATGCATTCTCGTTTCCCAAAGTGAGAAATTGCCTGACCACAGCCTACTTTTATAGGCAAGTGGAAAGGAGCACAAGAGGAAAGGATTTAGGTTTTAGAGTCTGATGGGATCCCAATTCTGTTTTAACCACCAATCAGCTGTGTGCCACTGGGAACATGACTGCTATTTCCTCATTTGTGTGGCACTGGGAACATAGTCTTCATTTCCTCGTCCATAAACTGGGATTAATCACAGCCTCTTAAGAGGCTGCCCTGGAGAAGCAGTGGGATGATGGTCATATGATATTGGGCTGGTTTACTTTTCTTCAATAGAATATGCCTTTTTTTCTGGTAGCATGTGGATCATCCCACTCTTGTGGTTTTTAGTCATCTTTCAGGCTTTAGTTTATATACTGGTTTGTCAAAGAAATTTTTCCGCCCCAACTCACCAGACTAAATCAAATACCACTTATTCTATTCCTAAAGTAATCTGCATATATTGTATTTTATTCGTTTTCTTAATTTTTACCTAATACCCCCTTTCTATCCTAGGATCCCATCTGTGAAACCGTATTACATTTGGTCATCATGTTTCCTTAAGTTCTTCTGGACTCTGACATTTTTTCAGAACTTCCTCATTGTTCAGGACCTTGATAGTTTTGAGGAGAAAACTGGTTAGATATTTCATAAACTATTCTTTAACCTGAGTGTGCCTGATGTTTGAACCATGGCTAGACTGCGTTATGGAATTGGGGGAGGAATTCTGATCACATCTTCTCAAGGGTACATGCTATCAATATGACTTAAAATTCTTTTTTTTTTTTTTGCTCTGCTGGTCTTTGTTGTGTGGGGGAGCTCTTCATTATAGTGCACGGGCTTTTCTCTAGTTGCAGCATGCAGGCTCTCCAGCTGTGGTTCACGGGCTTAGCTGCCTGCCTCCCTTTCCACCTTTCTCCCCTCCCCCACCCAGCCCCCAGCATGTGGGATCGTAGTCTCCAGACCAAGGATTGAACTTGGGTCCCTTGCATTGAAAAGCAGATTCTTAACCAGTAAACCACCAGGGAAGTCCCTGACTCTTCACTCTCAAGGTTGATCACCTGATCAACCTTGGCTACAACCTGGCTACAACCCTGATCACCTGGCTACAGGTGTCTTTATCAGATTTCTCTGTTGTAAAGTTTTCCATACTTTACTTTTTGGAAGGATGTCACTACATGCAGCTCACATCTGAGGATTGAGGAGCTATGCCCCCTCCTCCTCAAGGGGTGCTAGTCTATAGGGTCTGGCAACATGAAGGTCATGAGGGTCTTTGACAAGATCTATGAAAATGAAGGGCTTCCCGGGTGGCTCAGATGGTAAAGAATCCACCTGAAATGTGGCAGACCTGGGTTTGATCCCTGTGTTGGGAAACTTCCCTGGAAAAGTGAAGTGAAGTAGCTCAGTCGTGTCCGACTCTTTGCGACCCCATGGACTGTGTAGCCTACCAGGTTCCACCATCCATGGGATTTTCCAGGCAAGAATACTGGAGTGGGTTGCCATTTCCTTCTTCAGGAGATCTTCCCAACTCAGGGATTGAACCTGGGTCTCCCACATGGTAGGCATTGTAGGCAGACGCTTTACCGTCTGAGCCACCAGGGAAGATCCTTTCTCTGGAAAAGGGAATGGCTACTGACTCCAATATTCTGGCCTGGAGAATTCCATGGAAAGAGGAGCCTAGAGGGGTACAGTCCATGGGGTTGCAGAGTCAGACACGACTGAGTCACTTTCACTTTTTCAATGGGATGAAAGACAGAACAAAATGTGCTGAAAGTGAACTTGAAGATGAACTACAGATGACTAAGTTTAGACCATAAATTCCATGATGGTGTAAACCATTAGGTTTTGGTGTTTCTTTTCAGTGCCTGCAAATACTTTACATTTAAGTATCTCCACATCCTCACAAGTGTTTCCAGCCCTTATTGGGTAAGCTATTTACAATAAGGATATAAGTTGAAAGCATCTCTGAAAAGAAATTAGGACTATTAGAATGACCTATAAAAAGCACCTATTTTAGTTATGCTACTTTTCTTTTTTTTTTTGTAATTGTCATCCAGGTAGGAAAAAATTGGCAGTCCCCTATTTTCTTCATCTCCTTCATAATCATCAGTGCTCCATTTAAGGCAACCTAGAAAACCATGGGTGTTTCTATTCTATTACACTGGAGCACTCCAGTTTAAGAAGGAAATGGGCTATTTAAAACAATAAATTAAGAGCAATAATCTTGAATTAAAATCCCAAATCATATCAGCAAAACCAAGAAGTAAAAATGAAGGAGGAATTTATATGCTAAATTCCTCATCTAAAGTGGGAGGAGACAAGTGATCATATTTCACTTTTGACTTTCACATTTAAGAAAATATAAAATAAAATATACTTTGGGGTTGACTTTCAGGCCTCCTAACTATTGTTGCCAAATGTTTCTTGAGCTAAGGAAGGTAAGAGAAAGTAGAGCTTTGAGACCAAGGGGAAAAAACAAGCCAGGTTGAAGTTATGACATCTCCAATTTCACTGCAGAGCTGGAGTCCTAGACCTCCAATATAAGACATGGTTTTGGCTGGCCTTGTTACCTCAGTCGCTAAGACTCTTTGCGACCCCATCGACTGCAGCACACCAGGTTTCCTTCACTATCTCCTGGAGCTTGCTCAATTAAGTTGATGATGCCATCCAACCATCTCATCCTCTGTTGCCCCTCTCTCCTACTGCCATCAATCTTTCCAAGCATCCAAGTTTTTTTCAAGCTTTCCTGGCTGGCCTAGGGACAATTATTTCAAGGCCACTAAATGGAGAATAAGTCCAAAGAAAAAGAGTGAGAGAAATATCCACCCATTCAAAATGACCCTAAAAATATAAATTTCCAAAAAAAGTCCACAAAAGATATGAAAAAGTCAACAAAATCAATAATCAGAATATGAATTCACTATGGGTAGAAATAAATAACAGGAAAATCTGAAACAGATTTCAAAATGAGTATGTTTAGTGTCTTCAGAGAGAGAAATGAAGCTATAATATCTACAAATAAGAACAAAATTATGAAATGGAAAAAGAACAAGTGGATTTTTAAAAGTAAAATCATTAAGTTGAAAAATATAGTTGTCAATAAATTAAGTAACAGGATAATCTCTATAGGGCATAATTAAATGAAGAATTAATAAATTGAAATAAAGCACAGCAATATTTTCTCTAAATACACATAGAGAAATAGAGAAATTTTAGAATGAACTGTTGAAAGATAATATGTTGAGAATTCTCAACTTCTATCAAACAGTGGTGTAAGGAGAATCAGAGATACAGATGGAGAAGCAACATTCAAAAAACAAAAACAAATGTTGATAGTTTTCCAGCAATGAAGAGAGACACAAGTCCCTGGATTATAAGTATGTACCAATATTGAGCAAAGGGTTTCCCTGGTAGCTCAGCTGGCAAAGAACCTGCCTGCAATGTGGGAAACCTGGGTTCGATCTCTGGGTTGGGAACATCCCCTGGAGAAGGGAAAAGGATACCTACTCCAGTATTTTGGCCTGGAGAATTCCATGGACTCTATAGTCCATGGGGTCGCAAAGAGTTGGACACACATGAGTGACTTTCACTTCAATACTGAGTAAAACAAAGAAAATAAAACCAGTGAAACTGGAGCATCCAAAAATAAAATTTCTAAGAATATAAATGTCAAAAGTGAACCTTCACAACTCCAGAAAAAAAATGTGTGGATGAATGTCTTTCTGGCCTTGTGGCAGGGTAGGATTTCTTAAATAATACACTGAAAGCACCAGCTTTAAAAAGAAAATGTTGATAGATTCAACTACATTAAGACTGTTAAAACTTCTGCTCAGAAAAAGACACTTCAAAAAAATACTTATACAACCAACAAAACATTCCAAACAAGAATATATTTTTAAATTTCTGCACATCAATAGGAAACAAATAAACAACTCAATAAGGGGAAAATGGTTTTCTGAATTTCATCAAAGAGGAAATCATATGGCTAATAAAGAAGGGAAGAGATGTTCAACCCTTGCTGTAACCAGGGAAATGCACACTAAGACAAACTGAGATGCTGTTTTTTACTAAGCTGATTTGGAAAAACTAAAGAAATCTGATTACATTGAGTTTTTGGCAAGAGTATGTATCAATGGTATCCCCATGCGCAATTTTGAAGAGTGTGTACAGTTTTGAAGAGTATAAAAAAGTAAAGTGAAAATGTTAGTCACTCAGTTATGTCTGACTCTTTGAAACCCCATGGACTGCCAGGATCCTCTGTCCACAGGATTCTCCAGGCAAGAATATTGGAGTCGGCAGCCATTCTTTGCTCCAGGAGATTTTTCCAACCTAGGGATCAAACCTGGGTCTCCTGCATTGCAGGCAGATTCTTTACCATCTAAGCCACCAGGGAAGCCCGAATTCCAAGGCTAGAATTTATCAAACTAAAACAAGAAAGATGCTAAAGCTTTGGCTTATAGGGCTGTTTATCACAGAGTCATCTGTAACTATGAAATATTCAAAACAAGATAAATGTCCAACAATAACATATTGTTTCCTAATACATGGATATGAAAGAAAATGAACAACCATCAAAACTTATATTCTATTACAAAAAAGAAAAACTTATGTTCTATTAAGAATACTTAATTACACAGAAAATATTCAAAGTATATTAAGAGAAAGAAAGCAAATTAAAGATGGTATTGTCCCACGTGCTGTATGCTCAGTCCCTTAGTCATGTCTGACTCTTTTGTGACCCCATGGATTGTAGCCCACCAGGCTCCTCTGTCCATGGAATTTTCCAGGCAAGAATACTGGAGCAGGTTGCCATTTCCTCCTCCAGGAGATCTTTTGACCCAGGGATCAAACCTGCGTCTCCTGTATGGGCAGGCAGGTTCTTTACCACTGAACCACCAGGGAAGCCCATTGTCCCACAGTTAGGAAAAAGAGCCCCTAAGAATATATACCAATATATTAACAGATTTATACCATGAAATGAAGTTATAGGTGATTTTAGTTTTTCCTTCATGCTTTCTGCACTTTACAAATTTTCTAGAATGAACACATATTTATTTTGTAATCAGAAATATGTAATAGATGTTAGTTCTATAGATTACACTGGAGCAGTGGAAATATAAATGTATTTTTCTTTTACATACGCTTCCATCCATGTATTCACATTTAAATATATTCAGGGAAATGTAGTATCAGGAGGCATGAATAATTTATATGTAGTGAGCCTGGAGAAGTAATATAAGCATTTCACTTGGCTTCTGTTTTTACTGTCTACTCTACTAATTGGCACAGAAGTTCTACATGGGACCAACAGCCACAAACTCCAAGATATGGCTCAATTAGCCCAAACATTCATGGTCCTTTAGACTAGCTGATTTCTTGGCCTGATTTCTCTTGAACACATGCTTCATTCAGTGTTGGCACACTCAGATAGTTATTAGGACTTGCTGAAATGTATACAAACTGTGGAAAATTCTTAAAGAGATGGGAATACTAGACCATCTGACCTGCCTCTTGAGAAATCTGTATGCAGGTCAGGAAGCAACAGTTAGAACTGGACATGGAACAACAGACTGGTTCCAAACAGGAAAAGGAGTACATCAAGGCTGTATATTGTCACCCTGTTTATTTAACTTCTATGCAGAGTACATCATGAGAAACGCTGGGCTGGAAGAAGCACAAGCTGGAATCAAGATTGCTGGGAGAAATATCAATAACCTCAGATATGCAGATGACACCACCCTTATGGCAGAAAGTGAAGAGGAACTAAAGAGCCTCTTGATGAAAGTGAAATAGGAGAGTGAAAAAGTTGGCTTAAAACTCAACATTCAGAAAACTAAGTTCATGGCATCCAGTCCCATCACTTCATGGCAAATAGATAGGGAAACAGTAGAAACAGTGAGAGACTTTATTTTTCTGGGCTCCAAAATCACTGCAGATGGTGATTGCAGCCATGAAATTAAAAGATGCTTGCTCCTTGGAAGAAAAGCTATGACCAACCTACACAGCATATTAAAAAGCAGAGACATTACCAACAAAGGTCCATCTAGTCAAGGCTATGGTTTTACCAGTGCTCATGTATAGATGTGAGAGTTGGACTATAAAGAAAGCTGAGCACTGAAGAATTGATGTTTTTGAACTGTGGTGTTGGAGAAGACTCTTGAGAGTCCCTTGGACTGCAAGGAGATCCAACCAATCCATCCTAAAGGAAATCAGTCCTGAATGTTCATTGGAAGGACTGATGCTGAAGCTGAAACTCCAGTACTTTGGCCACCTGATGCAAAGAACTGACTCATTTGAAAAGACCCCGATGATGGGAAAGATTGAAAGTGGGAGGAAACAGGGATGACAATGGATGAGATGGTTGGATGGCATCACCAACTCAATGGACATGAGCTTGAGTAAACTCTGGAAGTTGGTGATGGACAGGGAGGCCTTGTGTGCTGTGGACCATGGAGTTGCAAAGGGTTGGTCACGACTGAGTGGCTGAACTGACTGATATATATAAAAGTAATGGAGGAAAAGTCATTCTCAACTACTTCATCTATTCATTTCTTCTGCTGCTGCTGCTAAGTCACTTCAGTCATGTCCGACTCTGTGGGACCCCAGAGATGGTAGCCCATCAGGCTCCCCCATCCCTGAGATTTTCCAGGCAAGAACACTGGAGTGGGTTGCCATTTCCTTCTCCAATGCATGAAAGTGAAAAGTGAAAGTGAAGTCGCTCAGTCATGTCTGACTCATAGCGACCCCATGGACTGCAGCCTACCAGGCTCCTCCGTCCATGGGATTTGCCAGGCAAGAGTACTGGAGTGGGGTGCCATTGCCTTCTCCAATTCATTCCTTCTAGTCTTCAGTTATTCATTCATCCCTGTTTTATTGTTTCATTTTATAATAATTTATTCAGCATTTATTATATGTCATATGATGGGCTTGGAACATGGAAGCATTGAAAATAAGTGAAACACAATTTCTACCCTCTTAAAGCTTTAACTCTCCTAGGTGTCATAAAACATATGAGTGACTAGCTACACCACAAGTAAGAAGGCAAGTTATATCATCAGTATGTATAACAAGATTGATACATACTCAGAGGTACAAGTCTTTCTGCCTGTGTAACTGTAGAAACAATTCTAATTGTATAAAATGCTATTTGAGTTGAGTCTTAAAGCATGGATGGGTTTCTGACCAGTAGAATGGTGAAGGACATCGCATTCCAGATGGAAGGAACGGCTCAGTAGGTGGGGCTGTCTGGTGCATGCCCAGGAGATGAATAGCAGATGTTTGGGAAAACGGGAGGGTGTGAGATCACTTTGGAAAGCTAAGCCATGGCCAGATTGTGGAGGACCTTAAATTCCAGGATAGAGTATTTGATACAGATTTGGTCTACAGTGACAAACTCTTGAAGGTTTTTGAACAAGGAAGTCATGTCATGATCAAACTGTGTTTCAGGAAGTTTACTCTGGCATCAGCAACTGGGATTTCAAACTCAACGTGCTTAAAATTGCATTAGTAATTCTTATTTTTCTTTTCTTTCTTCCTCCTTTTCCACATTCTCTTCCTTCTCCATTCCCTGTCTAACAACCACCATCTCTGTAGTAGCTAAAATTTCAAGTTAGGGGTAACCCTTGTACTTACCCACAAATAACATCCAATAAATCACCAGATTTCACACCCAGCATATATGAGACACTATGTCTGGCACTGTGCTAAGCTCTTGGCAATACAATGGTAAAGTTTATTGCCTTCTTGTAACATTAATTTTTATTGGAGTTTAGTTGCTTTACAATGTTGTATTAGTTTCTTCTGTATAGCAAAAGGAATCAGCCATACATATATTAATACATATATCCCCTCCCTTTGGGGGATATGTGTATTATATAGCAATCAGCAATCATTTTTTTTTTAATAGGGTATAGCTGCTTCACAATGGTGTGTTTATTTCTACCATACAGGAAAGTAAATCAGCTATGCTCCTGCTGCTGCTGCATCGCCTCAGTCGTGTCCAACTCTGTGCGACCCCATAGACGGCAGCCCACCAGGATCCCCTGTCCCTGGGATTCTCCAGGCAAGAACACTGGAGTGGGTTGCCATTTCCTTCTCCAATGCATGAAAGGGAAAAGTGAAAGTGAAGTCGCTCAGTCGTGTCCGACTCTTAGCGACCCCATGGACTGCAGCCTACCAGGCTCCTCCGTCCATGGGATTTTCCAGGCAAGAGTACTGGAGTGGGGTGCCATTGCCTTCTCCAATACATATACATAAATCCCCTCATTTCTGGATTTCCTTCCCATTCAGGTCACCATAGCGCATTAAGTACAGTTCCCATGCTACACTGTATTCTCTCCTTAGTTGTCTTTTTTATACACAGTATCTATAGTGCATATGTATCAGTCCCAATCTCCCAGTTCCTCCCACCCACCCCCTTCCCCCCTTGGCATCCATACATTTGTCCTCTAAGTCTGTGTCTATACTTCTGTTTTGCAAATAAAATTATCTTTAAATGGTGGGCTTCAAGTGTAGACTTAGTGATCTAAAAGTGATTGAAATGACAAGGCTAGAGTTCTGTTAGAATGAGGGCAAGATGTGAAGATGTAGATTAAAATTTCCATGTAGAAATGATAGTTTAGGTCAGGGGATTATATATGAGATTAGCCTGGAAGTGAATATACAGAAAGAAGAAAAGATGGCCAAGAACTACATTTATGTAGTGAGCAAGAGGAAGCAAAATCGTGTCTAGAGAAGTAACCGGAAAAATAAAACAAGAAATAGTTTTGCCTACAGTCAAACTGAGAGAAGAACTTCAGGAAAAGGAAAAGCAGACACAATGTGAGATACTCCCCAAAGTTCAAGGTGAACAAGGAAATAGTAAAAGTTTATTTGATGTGCAACTAGGCGGGCATTGATTGTCATGCGCTAAGAGAGCAGTTTCTCTATAGTGACAGTTGCAGAAGTCTTGTTTAAGGAGACAAAATGATGAATATGAGGAAGCAGAAGAGCCACATGTTATAAAATAGACAGCTAGTGGGAAGCTGCTGTATAGCACAGGGAGCCCAGCTTGGTCCTCTGCGATGACCTAGAGGGGTGGGGTGTGGATGGTAAGAAGGCTCAAGAGAGAGAGGATAAATGAATACATATAGCCGATTCACTCTGTTGTACAGCAGAAATGAACACAACACTGCAAAGCAATTATGCTCCAATAATAAAATAAGAAGAAGAGCCACATTGTATGTAAAGTTGGTGGTGTTCTTTCTAATATAACTTGTTAAAAAAATTGTGGCTTCCTATGAATTTGATTGGAATTCATTAAGTGCTCCCAAATTACATCTGTAATTTTTGAGAGTCCTCTCTGTATTTAGGGCCACTGTTGGGCTCCTTGGGGACAAAGCTCTTATGGTTCGTCAAAGTCCTTTGCCAAGGCCAGAGGGTCTTCAAGGCATCATTTTAAACTGTACTCTTAAAAAACTATCTTATAGCCACACCCATAGTTCGATCTTCACCCAATTTCCTACTTTAAGATTTTTTTCCTGGGAAAGACTTAGGATAAGAAATACTTTCATTTTCTAAGTTTCATTTCCAAGTTAACTTTACTTTCCACTACTGAGCCTAATTTTCCATTAGATATCCTAATTTCTCCTTGAAAGCCAAGCAGTTCTTTCCTCAGTTCATTTATCACTCCAGGTATCTTATATACAGCTAAAAATTGGCAACAATACTTTCCACATTCTGCCTGGAAATCTCCTTGTTCATAGCCATAAGTTAATTAAATATATTTCTAACTTTTAAATTGCTACGGGTATGAAGTTTGGGCTTCCTTGGTGGCCCAGATGGTAAAGAATCTGCCTGCAGTGCAGGATAGCTGGGTTTGATCCCTGGGCTGGGAAGATCTCCTAGAGGAGAGCATGGCAACCCACTCAACTATTCTTGCCTGGAGAATTCCATGGACAGAGGAGTCTGGTGGGCTACAGTCCATGGGGCCACAAAGAGTTGGACATGACTGAGAACCTAATACTTTCATGAAGTTTGCCAGTCTTTCCAACATTACCTAATGTGAATCTTTCTCCAGCCTCCAACAGAACTTTCCTGTGATGGCTCAGTCTTCATTATCTGTTCCTTCCTATATCCCTTCTGCTTGCATCTTCCATCTGATCCCCAAGCTACTGGTGCATGGTTAAGGTTTTTGTTAACCACCCCCATGTGGCAATTTTTCTTTCATTTAGCCTTTGCTGTATTACAAAACACACCAAACAGTTCATGGCTTAAAAAGATCAGTTATTCTTTCTCACAATTGCATGGTTTGTCTAAGCATCTCCTCTTTGGTCTGGGATTATTCATGAGGCTTGATTCAGCTGGAGGGTTGACTGGGCTGGAAGGTTCAAGATGTCCTCAATCACATGTGTGGAAGTTGGCTCTGCTACTTGCAAACATCACTTCTGCCACATTCTCTTGGCCCAAACAAGTCACAAGACCAGGGTTTATTCAAGGGGCTGAGAAAAAGGCTCTTTCTCTGAAAGTGAGGAATGGCAAAGTCACACTGCAAAGGGGTAGACATATTAGCATGAGAGGAAAACAGCCAACCACATTTTGAAAAACAATTTTGAATTTTGCTGAAGTCCTATTTATTTTTATCCCTGGTAAATGCTTTTTGTGTTAACTCAAAAATATTTCGCCTGTCTCAAGATCAAAGTTTTTTTTCTAGAAGTTTTATAAGTTTCATTTTTATGTTTAGGTTCTATGAACTACCTTGAATTAATTTTTGTGT
Source organism: Bos indicus x Bos taurus (assembly GCF_003369695.1). Lineage (NCBI taxonomy): Eukaryota > Metazoa > Chordata > Mammalia > Artiodactyla > Bovidae > Bos > Bos indicus x Bos taurus. The sequence goes on along the minus strand of NC_040083.1, from coordinate 73,026,180 downwards.
ACTGTGTGAAGAAGTGATTGAAGTTAGATTTTTTTCATATGGTATCCAATTGATCCAACACAGTTTGTTGAAAAGACTGTCCTTCCCTCATTCAATTAACCTGTCAACTTTGTCAGAAATCAAATTGCCTGTATGTGTGTAGACCTACTTCCTGACTCCCTATTCATTTCCACTGATCTATTTATCTGTCCTCCTGCCAATACCACACTGTCTTGATTATTGTAGTTCTATAGTAGGTCTTAAAATCAGGTACAGTAAATCTTGGAACTGTTTTTTCAAATTTGTTTTGGCATGGGGCTTCCCTGGTGGTTCAGACAATAAAGAATCTGCTTGCAATGAGGGAGACCTGGCTTCAATCCCTGGGTCGGGAAGATCCCTAGGAGAAGGGATTGTCTACCCACTCCAGTATTCTTGCCTGCAGAACTCCATGGACAGAAGAGCCTGGTGGGCTACAGTCCACAGGGCCACAAAAAGTTAGACACAACTGAGTGACTTAAAACAAACAAACAAAAAAAACTAGTAGGTTTTAGAATCAGGTAGAGTAAATCTCAGAACTTTTTTCCTCAAAGATGTTTTGACATGTTTAGATCTTTACATCTTCATATAAATTTCAGGTTCAGATTGTCTACTTCTACATAAAAATATTGTTAAGACTTCACTAGAAGTATGCTAAATCTGTACAAGCAATTTGGAAAGGTTTGAAATTGTAACAAAACTGAACCTCCCAATTTACAAATGAATCTACCCATTCAGTTAGGCTTCTTTTTATTTCTCTCTGCAAATTACTTTTTGTTGTTGTTGTTTTTGTTTTCAAAAAGGAGGTCTTGTACCGTCTTCATTAACTTTATTCCTACTTTTCTTCCATGCTATTGAAAGTGATTTTTAAAATATTTTATCTTCCAATTTTTTGTTGCTTATATATGAAAAAGACAATTTTGGTATATTGCATTTGTATCCTGAGAATGTGATAAGCTCTTTTTAACTATATTCATTTTACATAGCTTTTTAAGAATTTTCTACACAGTTTATTTTCTTCATGCTGCTACTGCTGCTAAGTTGCTTCAGTCGTGTCCGACTCTGTGCAATGCCATAGACGGTAGCTCACCAAGCTCCCCTGTCCCTGGGATTCTCCAGGCAAGAACACTGGAGTGGGTTGCCATTTCCTTCTCCAATGCATGAAAGTGAAAAGTGAAAGTGAAGTCGCTCAGTGGTGTCTGACTCTTCTCGACCCCATGGACCACAGCCTACCAGGCTCCTCCATTCATGGGAATTTCCAGGCAGGGGTACTGGAGTGGGGTGCCTTTGCCTTCTCCATTTTCTTCATTAACAAATAAATACAGTTTTATCTCTCCTGTTCTAATGCACATGCTGTTCATTTCTATTTCATTCTTCATGCATTGGCTATGACCTCCAGAACAATTTTGAAAAGAAGTACTTTTGAGCTATTTCAATTCCTGAAAGATGATGCTGTGAAAGTGCTGCACTCATATGCCAGCGAATTTGGAAAACTCAGTAGTGACCACAGGACTAGAAAAGGTCCATTTTCATTCCAATCCCAAAGAAAGGCAATGCCAAAGAATGCTCAAACTACTGCACAATTGCACTCATCTCACACGATAGTAAAGTAATGGTCAACATTCTCCAAGCAAGGCTTCAGCAATACATGAACCATGAACTTCCAGATGTTCAAGCTGGTTTTAGAAAAGGCAGAGGAACAAGAGATCAAATTGCCAACATCCACTGGATCATTGAAAAAGCAAGAGAGTTCCAGAAAAACATCTACTTCCACTTTATTGACTATGCCAAAGCCTTTGAGTGTGTGGATCACAATAAACTGTAGGAAATTCTGAAAGAGATGGGAATACCAGAACACCTGACCTGCCTCTTGAGAAACCTATATGCAGGTCAACAGTTAGAACTGGACATGGAACAACAGACTGGTTCCAAATAGGAAAAGGAGTACGTCAAGGCTGTATATTGTCACCCTGCTTATTTAACTTATATGCAGTACATCATGAGAAACACTGGGCTGGAAGAAGCACAAGCTGGAATCAAGATTGCCAGGAGAAATATCAATAACCTCAGATATGCAAATGACACCACCGTTATGGTAGAAAGTGAAGAAGAACTAAAGAGCCTCTTGATGAAAGTGAAATAGGAGAGTGAAAAAGTTGGCTTAAAGCTCAACATTCAGAAAACTAAGTTCATAGCATCTGGTCCCATCACTTCATGGGAAATAGATGGGGAAACAGTGGAAATAGTGTCAGACTTTTTTTTTTTTTGGGTTCCAAACTCACTGCAGATGGTGACTGCAGCCATGAAATTAAAAAATCCTTACTCCTTGGAAGAAAAGTTATGACCAACCTAGACAGCATATTCAAAAGCAGAGACACTACTTTGCCAACAAAGGTCCACCTAGTCAAGGCTATGGTTTTTCCAGTGGTCATGTATGGATGTGAGAGTTGGACTGTGAAGAAGGCTGAGCATCAAAGAATTCATGCTTTTGAACTGTGGGGATGGAAAAGACTCTTGAGAGTCCTTTGGACTGCAAGGTGATCCAACCAGTCCATTCTAAAGGAGATTAGTCCTGGGTGTTCTTTGGAAGGACTGATGCCAAAGCTGAAACTCAATACTTTGGCTACCTGATGCGAAGAGTTGACTCATTGGAAAAGACTCTGATGCTGGGAGGGATTGGGGGCAGGAGGAGAAGGGGACGACAGAGGATGAGATGGCTGGATGGCATCATTGACTCGATGGACATGAGTTTGGGTGAACTCCGGGAGTTGGTGATGGACAGGGAGGCCTGGCATGCTGCAGTTCATGGGGTCACAAAGAGTCGGACATGACTGAGTGACTGAACTGACTGACTGACTGAGGTCATACATCCTGGCTTTGTTCCCAATCTGAGGAGATAAAAACCTTCAGTACAACATCAAGTATGTGTTAACTATACCAATCAATCCTAAAGGAAATCAACCCTGAATACTCATTGGAAGGACTGATGCTGAAGCTGAAACTCCAATACTTTGGCCACCTGATGCGAAAAGCTGACTCATTGGAAAAGACTCTGATGCTGTGAAAGATTGAAGGCAAAAGGAGAAGTGGATAGCAGAGGATGAGATGGTTAGATAGCATCACCAGCTCAATGGATATGAATCTGAGCAAACTCCAGGAGAAAGTGAAGGACAGGAGACTGGCATGCTGCAGTCCATGGGGTCGCAAAGTTGGACACAACTTAGTGACTGAACAACAACAATAACAGGGTTTTCATAGATTTCATAGGTGCCCTTGATCCGATTGAGAACATTTATTTCCCTCTCTAGATTTCTGAGAGCGTTTATCATGGATGGGTGCATTTCTCCATGAATTTAAAGTATTACATAATTCTCTCCTATATTCTGCTAATGTGGTATATTGTATTATCAATAGAATTTTTAAATGGTTGAACCCAACTAATATTTGTGAGGTAATTCCCACTGTTTTATAATGCATATCACTTTTATATATTAATGGATTAGATTTGCTAACATTTTTTAAGGGATTTGTCCATCCACAGTCATGCCGCACATTGGTCTGCAATTTTCTTTCTTGTGCCTTGTTTGGATTTGATATTAAGACAATCCTGGACTCAATAAATAAGTTCTGTCCTCTATTTTTGGAAAGAGCTTGATATTACATTTCTCAAGTGTTTATAGAATTTTCCAGAGAAACCATCTGTCCCTGAAGCATCTTTGTAGAACATTCTGATTCTAAACAATTTATATACATATATTTTCAAATCACTTTTATTTACAATCTTAAAAGAGGATATTTGTTATAAACATCCTTGGCATCTTTTATAAACCACTATGGATATACTATTTTATCTAAATCCTTTTTTTAAAATATAAATTTATTTATTTTAATTAGAGGCTAATTACTTTATAATATTATATTGGTTTTGCCATACATCAACATGAATCCACCACGGGTGTACACATGTTCCCCATCCTGAACCCCCTTCTCACCTCCCTCCCTGTACCATCCCTCTGGGTCATCCCAGTGCACCAGCCCCAAGCGTCCTGTATTATGCATCAAACCTGGACTGGCAATTCGTTTCACATATGATTTTATACATGTTTCAATGCCATTCTCCCAAATCATCCCACCCTCGCCCTCTCCCACAGAGTCCAAAAGACTGTTCTATACATCTGTGTCTCTTTTGCTGTCTCGCATACAGGATTATCATTAACAATTTATAAATTTAAGTGATCACAATTTTTGACACATACTTACATACAGTATCCTTTTATTTTGAAATTTGAGGGTCTGTAAATCTATCCCATTTTTAAAATTCCTGGTATTTTTCTAAGGTTTCCATGATGGCTCAGTAGCAATGAATAAACATGCCAATGCAGGAGACACAGGCTTGATCCCTCCATCCCACATGTCACGGGACAATTAAGACCATGTGCCACAATTATTGAGCCTATGTTCTAGAGTCTGGGAACCATGACCACTGAAGCCCACGAGCCTTAGACCACGTGCTCCATGCAACAAGAGAAGCCACTGCAGTGAGAAGCCCACTCACTGCAGCTAGAAAGTAACCCCCACTTGCCGCAACTAGAGAAGAGCCCACAGAGCAATGAAGACCCAGCACAGTCCACATTCAATTTTTCTTTTAAAATTCCTGGTACTGTTCTCTTTTTTTCATCAGTCTAGATAAAAGCCTATCAATTTTATCAATTTATTTCTAAAAGGCAACTTTGTATTATGTATTTACTTTATTATTTTTCCCACTTTATTTATATGTTTTCATCTCAATTGCTCTTTTCTACTTATTTTGAATTTGATTTGTTCTATTTTATCCAATTACTAATGGCAGAGGATTAGGCAATTGATTTTTATCTCATTCATCTCTAATATGAGTATGTATTTAGGCTATAGGGCTTCCCTGGTGGCTCAGTGGTGAAGAATCCGCCTGCAACACAGGGAACACAGGCTCCATCCTTGGATTGGGAAGAGCCCCTGGAGAAAGAAATGGCAAGCCACTCCAGTATCTTTGCTTGGAAAATCCCATGAACAGAGGAACCTAGTGGGCTACAGCCCATGTCATGGGGTTGAAAGAGTCAGATACAACTTAGTGACTAATCCATCAGCATTCAAGCTGTATATTTCCCTTCAGAATTATTTTAGTAGCATTCCACATATTTTGATATATTTTCATTATTATTTCATTCACAATATTTTCTGATTTGTTTTAATTTTTTCTTTTAAAAACAGATTTTAAGAATTCATGAAATGAACTGTTTCATTGTTCAAATTTTGATGAATTTTCTAGATAGCTTTTTGTCATGGATTTCTAGTTTAATTATGTCATGTTCTAGAAACACTCTGCATAATTAATTCATAAAAGTGTAATAGACATTATGGCCCTGTATATGTTCTATTATTGAGAATTCCATATACACTTGAAAAAGAATGTATATTATGTGGTTACTGGATATAATAATCTATAAATTTCAATTAGACCAAGATGGCTGATATTGTTCAAATTTCCCATACCCTCACTGATATTTTTCCTACTTGTTCTAGCAATTACTGATAGATATTAAAATATTAATTTTATAATTGTAACATTTTCAATTTTTTCTCTTAGTCCTGTCAATTTTCATTTCTGTTTTAAAACTTTGTTATAAAGTGTGTACATACTAGGATTGTTATGTCATTTTTCCTCCTATGGTGAGAAGTTTTTAATTTTTATGAAGATTATAATATGACAAAATATAAAGATCAGATCAGATCAGATCAGTTACTCAGTCGTGTCCGACTCTTTGTGACCCCATGAATCGCAGCATGCCAGGCCTCCCTGTCCATCACCAACTCCCGGAGTTCACTCAGACTCATGTCCATCGAGTCAATGATGCCATCCAGCCATCTCATCCTCTGTCGTCCCCTTCTCCTCTTGCCCCCAATCCCTCCCAGCATCAGAGTCTTTTCCAATGAGTCAATTCTTCGCATGAGATGGCCAAAGTACTGGAGTTTCAGCTTTAGCATCATTCCTTACAAAGAAATCCCAGGGCTGATCTCCTTTAGAATGGACTGGTTTTGTTACCTTTCAAACATACTATAAAAGTTAACTTGATATTATATAAACAAAACTTTAAAATACCATATATAGTATAATGCAGATAAAGAGATGAATGAAAAAATGAACAGATGAATAGACACATAACATTAGTATATGTGTGTGTGTTAGTCGCTCAGTTGTGTTCCACTCTTTGCAACCCCACAGACTGGCCCCCAGTCTCTGTCTATGGGATTCTCCAGGCAAGAATACTAGAGTGGACTGCCATTCCCTTCTCCAGAGGAACTTTCCAACCCAGGGGTCAAACGCTGGTCTCCTGCATCACAGGCAGGTTCTTTACCGTTTGAGCTACAGGGAAGTCCTAAAAGGACTGGCAGCGATGGGATTCAAACCCATGCCCCAAAGGGGCAAGGAGCCTTAAACCCACTGGAGCCTTAATCCAACACCTTAGACCTCTCAGCCACACCACCACTAGCCTGGTCATCTCTTAAAGACTGATGCCTTTAGAAACAAACATTTAACATGAATAACATTAAATAGATGAGCTCTTAATTAATTTACTTCAACACATTCCATGACTAACAGAAAAAAAAATGGCTAAACTAATAAGACTGTGATATAGTGTATTAATCAATGATACAGTGTATCATTTTGTTGTTGTTCATTGTTCAGTTGCTCAGTCATGTCTGACTCTTTGTGACCCCATGGACTGCAGCAGGCCAGGCTTCCCTGTCCTTCACCATTTCCAGGAGCTTGCTCAAACTCATATCCATTGAGTTTTTGGTGATGCCATCCAACTATCTCATCCTCTGTCGTACCTTTCTCCTCCTGCCTTCTATCTTTCCCAGCATCAGGGTCTTTAGCAAAGAGTCAGCTCTTCACATCAGGTGGCCAAATCGCTGGAGCTTCAGCTTCTGCATCAGTCCTTCCAATGAATATTCAGTGTTGATTTCCTTTAGGATTGACAGTTTTGATCTCTTTGCAGTCCAAGGGACTCTCAAGAGTCTTCTCCAACATCACAGTTCGAAAGCACCAGTTCTTCGGTGTTCAACCTTCTTTATGGTCCAACTCTCATATTCATACATGACTACTGGAAAAACCATAGCTTTGACTATACAGACTTTGGTCATTAAAGTAATGTCTCTGTCTTTTAATATGCTAAGTTTGTCATAGCTTTTCTTCCAAGGATCAAGTGTCTTTTAATTTCATGGCTGCAGTCACTGTCTGCAGTGATTTCGGAGCCGAAGAAAATAAAATCTTTCACTGTTTCCATTGTTTCCCCATCTATATGTCATGAAGTGATGGGACAGAATGCCATGATCTTAGTTTTCTGAATGTTGAGTTTTAAGCCAGCTTTTTCATTCTCGTCTTTTACCTTCATCAAGAGGCTCTTTAGTTCCTCTTCACTTTCTGCTATAAGGGTGGTGTCATCTGCGTATCTATGGTTATTGATGTTTCTCCCGGAAATATTGATTCTAGCTTGTGATTTATTCAGCCGAGCATTCTGCCTGATGTATTCTGCATATAAGTAAAATAAGCAGGGTGACAATATACAGTCTTGACACACTCCTGTCCCAATTTTGAACTAGTCTGTTGTTCCATGTTCAGTTCTGTTGCTTCCTGACCTGCATACAGATATCTCAGGAGGCAGGAAAGGTGGTCTGGTGTTTCCATCTCTTTGAGAATTTTCCACAATTTGTTGTGATTCACACAGTCACTTCAGCATAGCCACTGAAGCAGAAGTAGAAGTAGATGTTCTTCTGGAATCCTCTTGCTTTTTATATGATCCAGCAGATGTTGGCAATTTGATCTCTGGTTCCTCTGCCTTTTCTAAGTCTAGCTTGTACATTTGGAAGTTCTCTGTTCACATACTGTTGAAGTCCAGCTCGGAGGATTTTGAGCATGATTTTAGCAGCATGTGAAATGATGCAATTGTGTAGTAGTTTGAACATTCTTTGGCATTGCCCTTCTTTGGGTTGGAGTGAAAACTGACCTTTTCCAGTCCTATGGCCATTGCTGAGTTTTCCAAATTTGTGGGCATATCGAGTGCAGCACTTTAACAGCATCATCTTTCAGGATTGATGGAATTCCACAATGATATAGTGTATTAATTATATACTATAATTCCAGCTCAGCTGGAATTCCACAATGATATAGTGTATTAATCATTTCAATAAACTTTGTAATAGCTTTACTAAGATATAATTTAGCTACCATATAGTTCTCACATTTAAAGTATAAAGTTTAATGGGTTTTAGTATATTCACACAGAAAAGGCAACGGAACTCCACTCCAGTACTCTTGCCTGGAAAATCCCATGGAGGGAGGAGCCTGGTAGGCTGCAGTCCATGGGTTGCTAAGAGTCGGACACGACTGAGTGACTTCACTTTCACTTTTCACTTGCATGCATTGGAGAAGGAAATGGCAACCCACTCCAGTGTTCTTGCCTGGAGAATCCCAGGGACGGCGGAGCCTGGTGGGCTGCCGTGTATGGGGTCGCACAGAGTCGGACACGACTGAAGTGACTTAGCAGCAGCAGTATATTCACAAAGTTGTGCTAGGATTGTGTCTTTTTTTTCTTTATAAAATTACCCTCTCTTGTCTCTGGTAATACTCCTTGTCTTTAAGTCTTTTATTTGATATTCATATAGCCAAACCAACTTTCTTATCCTTAGTATTTGCATGGTGTATCTTTTATCAACCTTTACTTTTAGCTTCTGTGTCTTTATATTTAAAGTGTCTCTTATGTAAACAATACAGTTGGGCCTTATTTCTTTAACAAATCTGAAAATATTTTATTTAATGCATTTATCAATATGGCTAGGCTTAATTCTATAATTATTCTAATTGGTTTTATTTGTCATTTCTCTTCTTTGTGCCTTTTCTCATCCTTTCCTATCTTCTGGGCTAACCAACTGTATTTTGGTATTCTGTTCCATCACTTCTACTGGCTTTTCAGCTATCCTCCTTTGTATTTTTTATAGCTGTTGTTTTAGAGATTACATTACTCATCCTTAATTTGTCACAGTCCATTTTAAATTAATGACATTCTACTTCCCTTGTAATACAAGAATTTTACACCAGTCCTTTTCTGGCAGCTTGCTTCCCCACCCACTCTACCTCCATCCCCAGCAAATGAACCCAAATACAGAGCATCTTTCCTCCGTGATCATCTTGGAGGAGCTCACACCTCAAGAATTTAGTTCTTTTAGATTTCCTTGTGTCCATAGCTTTTTAATGACATTAAATAAGACTATACTTTTTGTATTATCTTGTGATTTCCTGTTGTTTTAGCAGGTCTTTCAGTGTGTATCAACATGCTAACCAGAAGCAGAACTCTGCATATTATTTTTAATATTGTTATTTGTAGCTGTGCAGTTTATGCTTTTATGGCTGGGTTTTTTTTTTTTTTTTTCCAAATTGGTAAAGTCCTGCAGAAACAAATTCTGTGAGAAGAATAAAATGTCAGTCTAGATAATATCATGCCTGATATACATTTTTTTTTCAATATTCCTTCCTGAAGCACAGTGAAAAAAAAATTTTTTTTTTCCAAGGAATTTCAGTTGCTTAGAAATAACAATATAAAACCAGTTCTTGAGGCAGTGCCCCAAAAGAAGTAACTCCTAAAAAGTGCTGAGCAAAGCAGCACCAGGGAAGGGAGCCCTGGGCTTCTCAGGGAAAAGTACACCAAGGAACCAAGTCAATAGGTATGTGTAAGTACTCTTGTATTTGCTTTTCAAAAAGCTTTATGGCACAGTCAACTTTTACAAAAAGAACGCAACTCTGAAGGAAGCAGTGAGAATTGATGGGCATGAGGGACTTCCCTGGTGGTCCAATGGTTAAGAATCTGCCTTCCAAAAAAGGGGAAACAGGTTCTATGCCTGGCTGGGGAACTAAGTTCCCACGTAGTTCAGAGCAACTAAGCCCGTGCACCACAACTAGCGAGTCTGTATGCTGCAAAGAAAGATCTCCCATGAGGCAACTAAGACGCAACGCAGCCAAAGAAATAAATGATTCTTTAAAAAGAACTGATAGGTGTGAAATGACCCTGGAGGTAATGAATTGAGAGGTGAGAGTATTTCCCTATTCTAATTTAAAGGTGGGTAGTGTCCAGCGTTCTTGCCTGGAGAATCCCAGGGACAGGGAAGCCTGGTGGGCCACAGTCTATGGGCTCGCACAGAGTCGGACACGACTGAAGTGACTTAGCAGCAGCAGTGTCCTGTCTCAGGCAGAAACCTGAGAGTGTTCCTGCAGGCTGTCTTACTGCAATGATTACCAAAATAAATTAACAGGATGAATACAGATGGGAAAGCAGAGCTGTGTAGGTAAAAGGAGTGAGGGCTGAGATCAGAAAGAGTTAATCAGCATACGAAGCCAAGTTCAAACTGGAGCAACAAGGAGAAGCAGATTTTAGGATCCAATTCGAGATCTGAACCACTAGAAAAGGACAAAGAAGCCAACACTTACACTAGGCTGTTGTCCAGCTCTCCCTCTGCTTTAGCTGGCCGTACACCTAGAACTTCCTAGACTCAGTATCTCACCCTGTGAACTAAACAGTTAGCACTTAATTTATCCACCATCTTGATGAACAGTTTATGTGGATGGAGCTGGAACAGAGATTGAGAGAGAGAATAATATTTATTGAACAACCAAACCCTATTACGCACTGAAAGGGCAATTCCTATTTGAAAATTACCCCCATGGCTTAGTTATTTTGGTTTATCTTTCTTTTGCACTCCTGTAGCCTGGCAAAAAGAGTAGAAGAAATGAAGGCAATTACAGGTGCTTTATAAATACTGGAGCATAACAAAGGCAGCTGGTGGGAGGTGGGAGTGGGTAAAGACATGTTTTCAAGACATCAGTTATTTATACAGTTTTTGAAATTTAAGATTTGGCCTTTTCCAGGTTCATCAGTCAGCCTAATTAGGAGCAAAGAGATTTTGAGTTTCCAAATTCTCCTTGAGAGCCCTTCCCAGAGCCCTTGGTGGGCATTCTTTGTCTACTGAGCTTTCCTGCTGTATCCGTCACTCCTTGCTTGGTGGAATTCGAAGTGGTAACATAAAACCCAGGGAAAGGAACCAGTTTTTAATACCCAAACCACCAAGTCTGAATCTGTGTTTGTAGGCCTCCAAGGCTTCATAAAGTGAGAGGATAACGTCAGCTTAGGACTTACCTCAAACCACGAGACATTTAAATTCTGATTTATGATGTAGGCTGGATCAGCACAAGCTATCAAGAAGTCTCATGTTCCATCCCTGTTTTTATAAATGTAAAGTTAAAGTCAAAGGACTGAACCTGCCTGGTTAATGGAACAGATTGTGGAGCTGGCAGAAGTAGTTGGAGGTCAAAGGAACAGACCAGCACAACTTATGTTTCCTTCTCAGATTTGCCCACAACTGCAAAATGATCACACTTCCCAGGCGGCACAGTGGTAAAGAATTCGTCTGCTAATGCAGGAGATGCAGGTCTGATCCCTGAGTCAGGAAGATCTTCTGGAGGAAGAAATGGCTACCCACTCCAGTATTCTTGCCTGGGAAATCCCATGGACAGAAGAGCCTGGCGGGCTGCAGTCCATAGGGTCACAAAGAGTAGGACACAACTCAGGACACTCACACATACACATAAAATGACCACAATCAGATTCCTCTTACTCTCTTAGAGTCCCTACCTCCAGCCCCAGTCAGGAGGAGACTCTGCCTTGGACCCTGCACTCAGAGGGCCATGTTCTGACCCTACCGCTAAGGGGGAGGACATAGGGTCAAGGGGAATATGCCCACCTGGAACCCATGCCTGCCCTCTAGACATTTCTCCATGGAACCCTGGAATTCCTGGCACAAATGCCCCTGAGACCACTTTCAGGTCTTACACAGTCTTCTTCCAAGACTCTCCTCCCAAATGTTGACTGAACCACAAATATGGTTACCAATTTCCCAACCACTGAGCAAAGGATGCCTGTAATCAGAATATGTGACTGGAGCTTGGTCATGGGTTGTGTCTATGTAATAATATGTGTGCCAGTTGAATGTCTCAAAGATGAGATAGATCTGGTTAAAGATAAGAAGATGACAGGGGGCTTCCCAGGTGACTCAGTGGTAAAGAATTTGCCTGCAATTCAGGAGACCTGTGTTCAATCCCTGGGTCGGGAAGATCCGCTGGAGGAGGGCATGGCAACCCAATCCAGTATTCTTGCCTGGAAAATCCCAAGGACAGAGGAGACTGGTAGACTACAGTTCATGGGGTCACAAAGAGTTGGACGTGACTGAATGACTGAGCATACACGCACGCAAGAAGATGAGAGACAAGCTGAAGACTGGCTCCTTCTGGCTGCTAAGGAATCCCAGACTTTAAATACAGTCTAGCTGTCCAGGCCCTGATAAAAATGTACTTGTTAAAGTAGGAAGCTAGAGCATATTTTATTCAACATTTTTAAAGGCTGAGTTATAAATTTTAAATATTTAGACATATGTATGTGGGCCACCATTTATATTCTTGTCTTGGGCCCCACAAATACTAAAGGAGAGCTTATTTCCACAACTTTTCCTTTTCCTGGGTCATAAACATACTGGCTATAACTAACAATGGGTGTTTAAAGGTCCTTAGAAACCTCAAGAATATCAAACTATTTTTATTTCTCTCCGTTCAAGTTTCAAGTCATTGTGGAGAGCAGTCTAGAATTTGTTCAGGTTAATAGCAAAGTCATTCATTACAAAGAGTTACAAAATGTATGGCAAACTGTAAAATCTCCAAAGTACAGGTATATTTTCAGAAAACTAGTACAATTCTAGCCGCTATTAATTTTTCAAATCCATATAACATACTATGCTTCTATGTCCATACTGCCAGATGATCACAAGTATTTTTTAAAATATTTTATGTATCTATTTGGCTGTACCAGGTCTTAGCTGCAGCATGGGATCTTCGATCTTCATTGCAGCATGCAAGAACTTTAGTTGCGGCATGTGAACTCAGTTTGAAGCAAATGGGATCTAGTTCCCTGAACAGAGACCATTCTCAGGGCCCCTGCATTGGGTGTGCACAGTCTTAGCCATTGGATCACCAGGGAAGTCTCAATCATGAGTAATTTTTTTAATTTATAAAATAAAAATCAGTTGATCTTCCATAATGGGGCATGGTATGTTTATGCTATGGATGTTCATAACTAACTATCAGTTCAGTCGTCAGTCGTGTCCGACTCTTTGCAACCCCATGGACTGCAGCATGCCAGTCTTCCCTGTCCATGACCAACTCCTGGAGTCTACTCAAACTCATGTCAATTGATTCGGTGATGCCATCCAACCATCTCATCCTCTTTTGTCCCCTTCTCCTCCTGCCCTCAATCTTTCCCAGCATCAGGGTCCTTTCCAACGAGTCAGCTCTATCACACCAGGTGGCCAAAGTATTGGAGTTTCAGTTTTACATCAGTCCTTCCAATGAATATTTAGGACTGATCTTCTTTATATGGACTGGTTGGATCTCCTTGCAGTCCAAGGGACTCTCAAGGGTCTTCTCCAACACCACAGTTCAAAAGCACCAATTCTTCGGTGCTCAGTTTTCTTTACAGTCCAACTCTCACATCCATACATGACTACTGGAAAAACCATAGCTTTGACTATATGGACCTTTGACAAAGTAATGTCTCTGCTTTTTAATATGCTGTCTAGGTTGGTCATAACTTTCCTTCCAAGGAGTAAGGGTCTTTTAATTTCATGGCTGCAGTCACCATCTGCAGTGATTTTGGAGACCCCAAAAATAAAGTCAGCCGCTGTTTCCACTGTTTCCCCATCTATTTCCCATGAAGTGATGGGACCGGATGCCATGATCTTCGTTTTCTGAATGTTGAGCTTTAAGCCAACTTTTTCACTATCCTCTTTCACTTTCATCAAGAGTCTCTTTAGTTCTTCTTCACTTTCTGCCATAAGGGTGGTTTCATCTGCATATCTGAGGTTATTGATATTTCTCCCAGCAATCTTGATTCCAGACTGTGTTTCATCCAGCCCAGTGTTTCTCACAATGTACTCTGTATATAAGTTAAATAAACAGGGTGACAATAAGCAGCCTTGATGTACTCCTTTCCCTATTTGGAACCAGTCTGTTGTTCCATGTCCAGTTCTAACTATTGCTTCCTGACCTGCATACCAATTTCTCAAAAGGCAGGTCAGGTGGTCTGGTATTCCCATCTCTTGAAGAATTTTCCACAGTTTATTGTGATCCACACAGTCAAAGGCTTTGGCATAGTCAATAAGGCAGAAATAGATGCTTTTCTGGAACTCTCTTGCTCTTTCAATGATCCAGTGGATGTTGGCAATTTGATCTCTGGTTCCTCTGCCTTTTCTAAATCCAGCTTGAACATCTGGAAATTCATAGTTCATGTATTGCTGAAGCCTTCCTTGGAGAATTTTGAGTATTACTTTACTAGCGTGTGAGATGAGTGCAATTGTGCAGGAGTTTGAGCATTCTTTGGCATTGTCTTTCTTTGGGATTGGAATAAACACTGACCTTTTCCAGCCCTGTGGCCACTGCTGAGTTTTCCAAATTTGCTGGCATATTGAGTGCAGCACTTTCACAGCATTATCTTTTAGGATTTAAAATAGCTCAAGTGGAATTCCCTCACCTCACTAGCTTTGTTCATAGTGATGCTTCCTAAGGCCCACTTGACTTCACATTCCAGGATGTCTGGCTCTAGTTAAGTGTGAGTGATCACACCGTCGTGATTATCTGGGTTATGAAGATCTTTTTTTGTACAGATTTTCTGTGTATTCTTTCCACCTCTTCTTACTATCTTCTGCTTCTGTTAGGTCCATACCATTTCTGTCCTTTATTGAGCCCATCTTTGCATGAAATATTCCCTTGGTAGCTCTAATTTTCTTGAAGAGATTGCTAGTCTTTCCCATTCTATTCTTTTCCTCTATTTCTTTGCACTGATCATTGAGGAAGGCTTTCTTATCTCTCCTTGTTATTCTTTGGAACTTATAACTAACTACAAGATAATGTAATAAAAACTGTCATAGAAATGTGCCTGTGAAGCTGTACAATAGGGCCATTAAAGTACTCAGTTAAAAAGAGCCAAGAAGAAGAGGCTCACTACACGTCAGGACTGGACAACCTGGGGACCAGCACAATGAGTGAATATAGACCCAGGCACGTCACCATGGGTTTCAGAACACCAGGGGAAAGCGAGGCTTAAAAAGCTTCTCAGAAGAAAACACTGCAATATTGTAAAGTAATTAGCCTCCAATTAAAGTAAGTAAATTAATTTAAACAAAGAAAAACGTAGCAGATAAACAAAACAATGGTTAAATCTCAGAAAAATACATACTTGTGTGAGGAAAGAAGAAAATTACAGTACTCTATGTGACTCTGCCATGAATAGGATTTACAGACTCACATTAATTTAAAGACTGGTGATAGACCTAACCAAAATTATATGTTTGTTTTGGGAGAATGGAAATATTAATATTGTGCATGTATATGCTGGTAGAAGAGTGACAGGGCTGAAAATCTACATCTTCCATAAGCGGCAGATTATTCTAATGTGTAGGCTTTCCCTGGTGGCTCAGTCAGTAAAGAATCCGCCTGCAATGCAGGAGACCTGGGTTCAATCCCTGGGTTGGGAAGATCCTCTGGAGGAGGGCATGGCAACCCACTCCAGTATTCTTGCCTGAAGAATCCCCATGGACAAAGGAGCCTGATGGGCTGCAATCCATGGGGTCACAAAGAGTCGGACATGACTGAGTGACTAAGCACACTTTATGTGTAAAACGGAAAAATCAAAAATGGTACTATGCACAGATTACTTAGATACATGGTGGTAAATATTTTTTAAGACTATTTTTAATGTGGATCATTTGTAGTCTTTATTGAATTCGTTACAATATAGTTTCTGTTCTAATTTTCACTTTTTTTGGCTGCAAGGCACATGGCATCTTAGCTTCATGACCAGGCACTGACCCACAGCCCCTGCACTGGAAGGTGAAGTTCATCACAAGATTCCCAGGGAGGTAAATACTCTAAAAAAAAAAACAAACGCAAAACTTAGAGTTGAAAGTGGTCACCTCTGGGAAACAGGGTATCAGCGACGGTATAGAGAAGGGGCATGAACCTATGTGTTACATAATACATTCTGTAGAGATGGTTGATACTTTAAACTATGAATATACATAACTTTGATTAAAACTACATCTTTTAAAAAATCTGGATTTTAAAAGCTCTCGGTTGGAGGAAAAAATTAGTGAGAGGGCTTCGCCTGATGACAGTCAAAATATTTAAGTGCATACATGGATTCTTAGTGTAAAAAGTTTACTTTCACATACACAATCTGACAAAATTCTACCAACTTTTCCCTGTGATAGGTTATCATCACCCTCATTTTATAGATTAAGAAATTCAAGTTTAGGGATGTGAAATGCTTTGTCAAAGTTCACACTCAGGACTTCCCTAGGGGTCCAGTGACTAAGACTCCGCACTCCCAATGCAGAGGGTCCGGGTTCCATCCCCGGTCAGATCCCACGTGCCACAGCTAAGAGTTGACATGCCACAGCTGAAGATCCCACAGGCTGCAACTAAAGGTCCGGCATGCTCTGCACGTCAGAATGGAGACTGAAGATCCCACAGGGGCAACTATGACCTGGCACAGCCAAATAAATAAATTTAAAAAAAAAAACAATCAAGTTCACATACAAGGATGTGGCCACAGTGCGATGGGACCACAGGTCTTCTGACTCAGGTCCTTCCTTTGTACCATGGCTGCCTTCTAAAGCAGTTCTCTTGAGCCTAGGGTATTTTGTAAATACAAGGCTCCCTTATTCTTAGGGTATTAGTGGAAATGGAGGTATTTGGCTTTACAGAAGGGAAGGACTTTGCAGATAATCTAGCTCAACCCTCTCATTGTACATCTAAGTAATGTGAAACTCAGAAAAGACTTTTCAGGCCACCAAAATATTAAGTGGACAGGAGAAGAATTTCATCAATAGAAAGCTTAGCTTAAACTTTCTTCGGCTGCTGACGTTCAGAAGTCTTTGTATCATTCTGACAAGGAAGGATCTATTTTATCTTGAAAAGTGAAAGTGTTAGTCACTCAGTCATGTCTGACTTTTTGCAACCCCATGGACTGTAGTCTACCAGGCTCCTCTGTCTATGGAGTTCTCCAGGCAAGAATACTGGAATGGGTTCTAAGCCCTCCTCCAGGGGATCTCTCCAGACCAGGGATCAAACCTGGGTCTCCTGCATTTCAGGCAGATTTTTTTACCATCTGAGCCACAGAAATTAGGGTTCATCAAGACAAAATGCATAGTCTGATTCAACAAAGAAATGAAATTTTCCCTTGAGCAGTCACTTCTAGTTCACTCCTTCAGGGTAGGGTCTTCATAGATTATACAATAAAAGGGAGGTAAGATTTTTTCCTGCACGAATCTGGTCCTGGGCCACCTTGCCTGTCTTGAGCGTGGATGTAATGGAATCCTTCCATGGTAACCTATCCAATTCTATTGCTGCTACGAGAAAACCCAGTGAAAGGAAATCCTTACCACATTTTATAGCTTCTTTCATTATCAAAGTGGCCTCATAGACTTGTTTCCCAAGCATTTATAGCTTGATGACCTGACAGCTTTCTACTCAGAAATGACCATGTGAAATAGTCCAGCAAAGCTCCCCACATGGCAAGAACTGAGGAAAGTTTATTTTGCTGGCAGTGCACATGGCTTTTCAAACAAGTAAGTTCTTTCTGAGGTCAATTAAACCTGCGTTCAATAAAATCACATGGGAGACAAGAGGGCTGGGAATGTCAGTTATTGATTACATCTAGGTCACACCTAGAGAGAGGCTCTTCTGGCCGAACTTGATTAAAAATCATTTCCAAATCTAAATTTCCACAACATTATATCGTTTCCTTTATTCCCATCCATCATCTCTCCTCCATATCCCCCCACCTCCCTGAGTTTTCAGAATATGTCCAGTCATGTGTGCTTCTCCAATTGTACATTATTCAGTTGAAAGAAAGCCTGACCCTGGGATGAGGCAGGGCACCATTGGGGAAAGTAATGGATACTTTCTTGTCAAGGTAAACAGGAAATTAGAACAGAGAATTCTAACACTTCATTTACTAGCGTCATCATGAAATGAGATCCACAATATAAGAGTGCTTTCCAGGGCTCAAAACCTAGTTATACTTCCTACTTTACATAAGTTACTTAAGCTCACAAAGCCTCCACTCCCCAGCTCTAAGATGGCGTTGATGACGTCTCTTTCACCCACTGTTATGAGTATTAAATGAAAAAACACAGACAATGTCTATACCTACACTTCCAGCCACAATACACTTTGAATGTTAATTCACTTCCCTAAACTCTGAAAGTATCAAAACTCCAAGGGAAAAAATACATATAAATCTCTTACTTCCCTGCATGCGTGGTTGCTAAGTCGCTTCAGTCGTGTCTGACTCTTTGCAACCCATGGACTGTAGCCTGCCAGGCTCCTTTGTCCATGGGATTCTCCAGGCAAGAATACTGGAGTAGGTGCCAAGCCCTCCTCCAGGGGTTCTTCCCAACCCAGGGATCAAACCTGTATGTCTTGTGTCTCCTGCATTTGCAGGAAAGCTCTTTACCACTAGTACCATACCTTACTTCCCTGACTTGTCAGTAAATATGTAGTATTGATGCCTCAGCCACGGGCTGGCCTCATTTGCCAGTAAGATGACACCTTATATCTAATGGTAGAAAATTGTAATCGCTTACTTAGATAAACTTAATAAAATAGAATTAGATGCCAAAAGTGGAAAAAATGAAATTATGCCCCTAGGTTTTTGATGCTTCTTCCAGAGAATAAATGAAAATAAAAAATTTTAAGATCTGATCATGGATTCAATTATAGTGTGAACCAAATAAAGTGCCTATTTGCAGAAAATAGTCTATTTCTGTTATTATACAATACAAAAACATTAAACATTTGTGGAGGTTCATATGTTCTGGTTCTACTTATTAGCTTTGTAACCTTGAGGAAAGTGAAAGCGTTAGTCGCTCAGCCATGTCCGATTCTTTGCGACCCCATGGACTGCAGCCCTCCAGGCTCCTATGTCCATGGGATTCTCCAGGCAAGTATATCAGAGTAGGTTGCCATTTACTTCTCCAGGGGATCTTCCTGACCCAGGTATTGAACCCAGGTCTCCCGCATGGCAGGCGGATACTTTACTGTCTGAGCCAGCAGGGAAGCCCCAATCTTGAGGAAACAGTTTCTTAATTCTGAGCCTTTGTCTTCTCAGTTGTAAGATGAATCTTACCTTCCTTAAGGCATAAGCACCTGATTCACACTAAGTTGACAAATGATAGCATTTATTTTTATAAATAATGATATAATTAATCATCATAACACAGGTGGGATCCTTATTTTGTTCATCAAAATTAAAACCAAGTTACACCAAATACTAGAACAATTCAGTCAATTTTGCTTCTCTTGACTAGATGCTTCCTCAGTAATTAAAAATAAGATTAATTCCACTGATACATTCTTCCAACAGGTTCCATTATTTACTTGTATTGATCATCTATGATTATCAAGTTCACACTATTGGATAGCTCTAAAGGAAAAACAGAAGGGGCTTTGATATTTATTTTCTACTCTATACAAGGCATTGGGCTACATGCTTCAGCACACGTCAATTGTGTTATATGTTCCTACTAAAAACTATACAAAGGAAGAACTAAGCTGACCATTTTATTATTTACACCTAAAGGAAACTGAGAGGGTTCCCTGGAGGCTCATTGGTAAAGAATCCACCTGCCAATCCCAAGACACTGGTTTGATCCCTGGGTCGGGAAGATCGCCTGGAGAAGGGAATGGCAACCCATTCCAGTATTCTTGCCTGGGAAATCCCAGGGACAGAGGAACCTGGCAGGCTACAGTCCATAGGATCACAAAAGAGACATGACTTAGCAACTAAACAACAATAACATAGGAAACTGAGGTTTGAGGAAGTTAAAGTCATTGCCGATGGTATGTGGCAGAGCTTGGGTTAAAATCAGGGTAATGTCAGATTTCAAAGCCCACACACTCCATTTCATCGGAGACAGAGGTGTTCCTTCGGGATTACAAAAGATGGGAGGCAGTTTGCGTTTGAAGAGCATTTCTTTTTCAGAGTCCTGTGAGAAACAAAGAATCTCTATGTGTAGTCTAAAGAGAGCAATGTTTCCTCCAATTTCTTGGTTCTCTTTTATTTAGCATTTTCCAAATCCTTGAAAAAATGAATAAAAATGTATCTTCCAGTGAAAAATGAATTCATCAAAATGCATGGATATCTCTTGACTGCAACGAGATTTTTTCTAAATCTCCTGTCTTTTCGTTGTTGTTTAGTCACTAAGTTGCGTTCCACTCTTTGTGACTCTGTGACTGTGACCCACCAGGCTCCTCTCTCCAAGGGATTTTTCAGGCAGGAATACTGGAGAGGGTTGCCATTTCTATCTCCAGAGGATCTTCACGACCCAGGGATTGGACTTGAGTCTCCTGCTTGGCAGGCAGATTCTTAACCACTGAGCCACCTGGGAAGTCCCAAATCTTTTGCTTTACATACCATCTGAACATACCACCTTCACTAAATTGTGGTTCTTCTCTCTCTTGTTCCTTCTGTTTCATTTGCATGATGCTCTGGGGTTAAAAGATGTACCTACTTGTAAAAAGAGAAAATCAAAAGTACTATTTTTATGAAAACATTCCCATTGATCAGAAGGAGAAAATGGATCCACTTTTCCAAGAGATCAAAACAAGCATTCTTTTGAGCTAAACATGAGTCCTTCACACTAGGGTAATACCTATTAGAAGTTTTGTTCTGTGAAAAAGCAATGCGCCAGGTAAAGTTCAGACAAGTCCATCAGAGTATGTCTTTGTCCAGAAGACGGAAGAGAATGAATGTTCATTGAGAGCATCTGCAACTGTCTTATACCTTGTCTGATGCTGCAGTCTTCCCAGGACTCTTAAAAATAGGGACCTTTATTCTCATGTGAGCCTACAGATAAGCTCGAAACCAGTTAAGTAAACTTCCTTTGGGGCTTCCCAAGTGGTGCTAATGGTAAAGAACCTGTCTCCCAATGCAAGAGACATAAGAGATGCTGGCTCAGTCCCTGGGTTGGAAAGACCTCCTAGAGGAGGGCATGGCAATCTATTCCAATATTCTTGCTTGGAGAATCCCATAAACAGAGGACTTTGGTGGGCTATTGTCCATAGGGTCGCAAAGAGTCAGACATGACTGAAATGACTCAGCATACATAAAAATTTCCTTTTAAAAAGTCCTAGAGGTAGAAGAATTTGGATTTGAATCCCATATTTAACTCAAAATGAAAGTAATTTTCATTAATTGCATCCTTATCACACACAAGGCAATTTACATGACCTTCAATGCTCACAACAACATTACAATGTAGGTGTTGTTCTCTTCATTTTTAAACATCAGGAGACTGAGGTTTAGGTAGGCTAAGAAACTTTCTCAACATCACATGGCTAGGAAAGTGTAGAGCCAAGATTTTAACAGGCTGACCTCTTTCTAAAGCCATCCCTTTTCATAGGTCCATGCAACTTCCTGGCAGAGTTAATAACCACACTGAGCTTAGTTAAGACAAATTTGGAGTAGACATGGAAGCAAGGAGAACCTGCAGCAGATTGCCACTGTCTTCTTGGAATCCATGCCAATCAGGAAGCCAGTGAAAGGCATTGTTAGTATGTGCCATGCCTTTGGAGAAGCAGATTTTTGAAAACAGAAAATAAAAAAGGAAAAAATAAAGGAGTCAACCCATGGGACAGAGAAAAAGAACTGCAAGTTCCCAAAGTTAAGTTGTGACAATACAGTCATAGCTAACGTCAGACAGAAATATACATGCGACCATCTAAAGAAATTCATAACCCAAGAAAGTCTCTGATATGAAAAGAAAAGGAACAAATGAGGAAGGTCTCTCTAAGAACCTTGGGCATGTTTTCAGTGATGAAATAAAAGAACTCAAGATAACAAAATGGTCTTTTTATAGGTAACTTTAGGGAAACATTAAAAAATATAAAGAACATGAAATATAAGAAAATAAATAATAATGTCACAGTCAGCAGACACAACACCTGCCTCAGTTGCATCTATGCCTGTAGACTGCCACTTTGGAAAAAAAGGAATTCTCTAGCAATTGGTTCCTAAGAGCCCCTCACAATTGATGGAAGAATATGTAGGTTCCCCAAAGTCATCAGCCTTCAAGTCCCAAACTAAATGTTTAAATATCTCATGGAGGAAAAGTGATGAACAGAATCAAAAAGATGCAAAAAGGGGAGGAGGATAGCAAGAGGATCTAAGAATGATGGGGAAAAGTAGACAAGAAGTGCAAAGTACAGTGCATCTGTATGTACATATGGTTGAAATTGGAGTCAGAGAGAAATTACTCAGAGGCTAATTAGTGCTCAGAGAGAATGCCTTTGTCACCGGCTTGATCTCAGTACTTTGTTACAGCCGTGAACAGCGAGGGTTGGGCTGCACTGCCTTAGGGTAGTGAGTAATGACTTGCACCATCTGTGGTTGTTTTCAGGCACCTGAACCCAGAAGGATCCACCCTCTGTAGGAACCATCACACACTGTGTACTGAGTGTGTGCTATCTCCACTGCCTGGGCAGAACCTTTACAAGGGTGAGGATTCTTGATCTTGGAATAAGGAAGATTGTTCCCGGGAATAACCTGAAGTCACAGCCTTGAAAAGGTTCTCTTCTCTAACATTTCCTTTCCTTTCCTTTCTTTTCCCTTGTCTCTTCTTCCTTCTTTTCTTTTTAAAATAGATGTTGAACTGCTGGTCCTTGAAGAAGGAAAAGGAGAAGGAAATGTTGAGTGGAACTGCCTGTGATAGAGGGGAAAGAAGATGAGAAAGTGACTACAGATAGAAAATACAGAGGAGGAGGAGGACAAAAAGAGGAAGAAGAGGGAGAGGAAGAAGAGGGAGAGGAAGAAGAGGGAGAAGAAGAAGCAGCAACAAGATTCAGAAAAAAAATGGTAAAAAAAGAAAAGCATTTCTGATGCTTAAAGATAATTATGAGAGATACTTACCTTAAAGATACTAATCTTATACTACTCTTAAAGATAAGTATGAGAGACCATGGATTATTGTTAGGTGTTGGTGTCATACCCGAGCACCACGTCCACGTTTTCTCATTATAAAATGGAGCTGATTGTACACAATCTTCATGGGATTTTGCCAGACTAATATAACACCATTTTTTTTCATAAAGCGTTGTCAGAACTAAGTGAGTTAATGAATAAATATAGTACTAAAAACATATTTAGCACATAGAAAGTTCAATATTGTTAGCAACTGTAACCGTTGTTTATGTTGTTAGCAGCAATACTAGGATGATTGAAATGTCTGTAAAGTACCAAATATTGCTAGGTGCATGTAAGTTTTTAATAAATCACTACTATGACAATAAAAGTGGAGGAAATGGCAACCCACTCCAGTATTCTCGCCCGGAGAATCCCATGGACAGAGGAGCCTGGCTGGCTACGGTCCATGGTATCACAAAGAGTTGAACATGATTTAGCAACTGAGAGTACACACGTGACAATAATAGAGTTATTGCTACCATTGTTATTGCTATTTAAATAAAAATGGGACACAAACACATTTAAAATGTTAAAGAATAAAAACAAAGAAAAGATATCATAAATGAAAAGACAGAAAATAAGAAGATAATGCAAAAACAAGATCAAAGTAACAATAAGACAAAAGTTCAACTTCCATACAAAATAACTATATACCATAAATTAAAACCAGAAAGTGAAACAAGAAAAAATAAAAAATAAATTAATCTCATGTTAGAAATGAGGAGAAAATATAATTTGCAAATAGTATGATTGTACAATAGGAACACACAAGAGTATCAACTAAGATATTATTAAAACTGACTAGAAATTTCAGAAAAGTTAAAAAATAAGATGGCAAAAATAAAGATTATTTTTATATACAAAGATATATAAAGAATATGTAAAGACAGAAGATCTCATATATCACAGTGTAAAAAATAGAACTAGATTTAGAGCAAGGATAAAAGTTAGAAATAAAAATGTACATTTACTGATTCACTCATGCTGTCTTGGAATAAACTGTTCAGTCAGTTCAGTCGTTCAGTCATGTTTGACTCTTTGTGACCCCATGGACTGCAGCACACTGGGCCTCCCTGTCCATCACCAATCCCCGGAGCTTGCTCAAACTCATGTCTATCCATCCAGTCAACGATGCCATCCAACCATCTCATCCTCTGTCATCCCCTTCTCCTCCTGCCTTCAATTTTGCCCAGCATCAGAGTCTTTTCAAATGAGTCAGTTCTTCACATCAGGTGGCCAAAGTATTGCAGTTTCAGCTTCAGCATCAGTCCTTCCAATGAATATTCAAGACTGATTTCCTTTAGGATAGACTGGTTGGATCATCTTGCAGTCCAAGGGACTCTCAAGAGTCTTCTCCAACACCACAGTTTAAAAACGTCAGTTCTTCAGTGCTCAGTTTTCTTTATGGTCCAACTCTCACATCCATTCATGACTACTGGAAAAACCATAGCTTTGACCAGACAGACCTTTGTTGGCAAAGTAATGTTTCTGCTTTTTATATGCTGTCTAGGTTTGTCATAGCTTTTCTTCCAAAGAGCAAGTGTCTTTTAATTTGATGGCTGCAGTAACCATCTGCAGTGATTTTGGAGCCCAAGAAAATAAAGTCTGTCACTGTTTCCATTGTTTCCCCATCTATTTGCCATGAAGTGATGGGACCGGAAGCCTTGATCTTAGTGGCATGATCTTAAACTGGACAAGAAATGTGCAAACCTTGATAAAGACAGTCTTTGTCTTTGCTCTTGGACAAAAGGCTTAAATAAGTTCAGAAACCAAATATATTTCTTGTGGGAAATATAAAATCATTCTTCAATTTATTTTGAAGAAAAAAACTCATGAAATTTCGCACAAAAAATAGAAGAATAATGACAGCTAATTTGTCCATCTTGTATTAAGTAAATACAAGCTGTACTATGTGAAACCCAAGGCACTCCTATGGAATAAGATAATAGTAGCCAGCATTTATTAGTTGCTTCCTTTTGTTACATACACTGTTAAGTGCATTCAGTTCAGTTCAGTTGCTCAGTCATGTCCGACTCTTTGTGATCCCTTGGACTGCAGCACACCAGGCCTCCCTGTCCATCACCAACTCCTGGAGTTTACTTAAACTCATGTCCATCCAGTCAGTGATGCCATCCAACCATCTCATCCTCTGTCATCCCCTTCTTCTCCTGCCTTCAATCTTTCCAAGCATCAGGGTCTTTTCCAACGAGTCAGTTCTTCGAAGCTTCGAGGTATGTAAGTGCATTACATACATTAACTAATTTTTTCTCATACATAACAATGCTGTGAGGTAGGTATTATTTTTATCTTCACCCAAGAAGAAAGCAGAGCCATCAGATTAAGTAACAACTATCACTGGGACTTCCCTAGTGGTCCAGTGGCTAGGACTCTGAGCTTCTAATACAGACGGCCTGGGTTTAATCCCTGGTCAGGGAACTAGATCCCATATGCCACAACTAAGAGTTGGCATGCTGCAAGTAAGACCTGAAACAGCCAAATAAATAAATATTTAAAAAATAAAAGGGTATATTTTATTGTATGTTACATTACACTTCACTTTACATTATACTTCAATGAAGCTGATTTTTCAGAAATGCTAACTGGAAGCTCCATGTGCATGTGTAAATTATGAGCTTTTCTGGTTGACATCTTTCAACTCCTATAAATTTCCCCTTCCAATTTTTGGGGGCATTAAGCCTCTATAGAGGCTTAAAAGACTATAGTCTTTTATTTCCATTTTAATTGGGCTTTTAGGAGAATGGGGAGATAACTCTGTATTCACTTCTTTGTGTGAACACACAAATTGAACTGTGTGTTCATTTTGCCATGTTTAATCAAAAGTTCAGTGGTGGTATTTCAAATCAGTGAGAAAGGCTAGAGTACTCAGTTAGGTATAGGGTGGATCTTAAACGTGTGTGTCAACACACACACACAACAAAAGCTAACTATGTAAGGTGATGGATGTGTTAACTAAGCTTAAGGTGGTAATCATTTCATAATATGTACATATGTCAAATCATCATGTTATACACCTTAGATATACACAATGTTATTTGTCAGTGATATCTTGATAAAGCTAGAAAGTGTGAAATTTCTGAATGACAAAATTAAGGCAAACAAAATAAAAAATACTAGAAATATTTCTAATATACCTGGTCGATGCAGATTAATGTCCTTAAGGCACAAAATACTTCTATGAATAAGAGGGAAAAAAAGATAACCTAATTTTAAAATAAAAGACATGAAAAAGTGGCTCACAGAAAGGAATATAAATGGTAAACAAAATAACTGTAAATCGTTGAGCTTTTTTGTAACTAATAAATTCTAATTAAACCTATATACTTTTGGGACTTCCCTGATGGTCCAGTGATTAAGACTTGGTGCTTTCACTGCAGGGGGTGCAGGTTCAATCCCTGGCTGGGAAACTAAGATCCCAAATGCCGAGCAGGTCCAAAAAATAAATAAAAAATTTTAAACCTATATACTTTTGTTCTGTAAGTGGCTAATTTTATTTTCGTTAAGAACAATACCTAATGACTAACAATGGTGAAGGCAACTGACTATTCTCATGGAAATATAAATTTGGTTCAACTTTCTTTGGGGTAATTTAGCAATCTGGTGACTGCAGCCATGAAATTAAAAGACGCTTCCTCCTTGGAAGGAAAGTTATGACCAACCTAGATAGCATATTCAAAAGCAGAGACATTACTTTGCCAACAAAGGTCCATCTAGTCAAGGCTATGGTTTTTCCTGTGGTCATGTATGGATGTGAGAGTTGGACTGTGAAGAAGGCTGAGCACTGAAGAATTGATGCTTTTGAACTGTGGTGTTGGAGAAGACTCTTGAGAGTCCCTTGGAGTGCAAGGAGATCCAACCAGTCCATTCTGAAGGAGATCAGCCCTGGGATTTCTTTGGAAGGACTGATGCCAAAGCTGAAACTCAATACTTTGGCTACCTGATGCGAAGAGTTGACTCATTGGAAAAGACTCTGATGCTGGGAGGGATTGGAGGCAGGAGGAGAAGGGGATGACAGAGGATGAGATGGCTGGATGGCATCACTGACTCGATGGACGTGAGTCTGAGTGAACTCCGGGAGTTGGTGATGGACAGGGAGGCCTGGCGTGCTTCGATTCATGGGGTCGCAAAGAGTCGGACACGACTGAGCAACTAATCTGAATCTGAATCTGAATATATTAAATCTTAAATGCAAAACATACCCCATAATCAGCAATTCAATTTCTGGAAATCTTTCCTAAGGAAATTATTTTAAAATGTGTACAAAGATTTTTGTTACAAGAATATTAATAACAATATTGTTTCTAATAGTAAAAGGAAGAAATGTGAGCAATTGTAAGTTGATTAAACAAAATGCAGTCTTTTAAGAATGTTGTAGGTGAATATTGTTTTCCCATGGAGAAATACTGGTTATACATTGCAAGTAAAACCAACAGAATTATAAAAATTTATACAGAGCGTAAAACCACTGTATAGGGAATAAAAGTATGTATAAATATGCACATAGAGGAAATTATCTGGAAAGAAACACATACAGTAACTCTCAGGAATTATCTCTGAGTGATGAGATTATGAATGTTTTATTTTTTTTAAATTTAGCACTGTTTTGTATTTTTTGTGATGAATATGTATGACTTTTTTAATTAATAGAAAAAGAATTTTTTTTTTACTTTAAAGAAGAGATTCTATCCAGACTAGTAAGAGAAATGTAAAACATTTAGGAATAAACTCAAGAAAAAATGAGTTATATATGTAAATTAATTAAGACAAAGGAGCCAAGAATATACAATGGGGAAAGGATAATCTCTTCAATAAGTGGTGTTGGGAAAACTGGATAGCTACATGCAAAAGAATGAAGTCACTGTCTTAGACTATACACAAAAATCAAGACAAAATGGATTAAAGCCTTGAAAAAAAAATGTATATATAATGGCAAGTCCCAAACTTCCTTTCTCCAGTTGTTGTTTACCTGGCAAGTTGTGTCCAACTCTTTTGTGATGCCATGGACTATAGCCTGTCAAGCTCCTTTGTACATGAGATTTCCCAAGCAAGAATACTGGAGTGGGTTGCCATTTACTTCTCCAGGGGATCTTCCCGACCCAGGGATTGAACCTGTGTGGTAGATCTATGATCACTCACAATACTCGCTGCCTTCTTTGTGGACGCCACTGATTCCCTGGCCCCACCTATGTCATGCTTGGTCCTGAGGGTCATTCTGATGAATAAAAATGAGCCCAGGTGTGGTTCTGGCAACATCCCAGATGAGGGCTGTTCCTCAATCTGGATCCCAGAGTGAGGATGACAAGACGCAGAACTGCACTCAAGCCATATCAGACATGTGTAATGAGCAAGAAATAAACCCCTGTTGTAAGCCATGGCAAATTTAATGTGATAAGGAAATGAAAGAAAGATCTGCTGGATGCTCTTGGAAAAGTTTTCCTGAATCCTCAAAAAAAGGCACAAGGAGTAAATCTCCTATTAAGAGTTACTGAGGGTACATGTGACCCCTGATGCCACACCAGCCAACCTAAATCATGAGAGAGACCAGGCTCAGCATGAAACCAACACTGGAGAGATGGAAACAAACTAGATCCTTAATATCCTGAGCCCCCTGGATCCTACTTCGGAACTCCAGATTTCCTTATTTAAACCAGTGCAGGGACTTCCCTGGTGGTCCAGTGATTAATAATCCGCCTTGCAGTGCAAAGGGCACAAGTTTGATCCCTGGCAGGAGGAGGGGGGTGGGCCTAAGATCCCACATGCCACGAGGCAACTAAGCCTCTGCATGGCAACTACTGAACCTGAGCACCACAGCTAGAGAGTCCATGCACCATACTGGTGGTTCCATGTGCCACAACTAAGACCCAAGGCAGCTAAAAAAAAATAAATGCATTTTTACCTGTAGTTGAAAGCATCCCAACAGATTCACAAAACTAATCCATGAAACCTGATCCTGGGGCCACTGAAGAATTTTGAGACAGCTGTGATGGAAAAAAGGCAACATACTGAAAAGACACATCCAGTGTTTGTGAAGAAATGCTCAAAATGGATTGGAAGAGAAGCAAGACTACCAATTCCAGGAAAAGTATAATCATCCACAGATAGTTTAACAGCAGTGAGGACTAGGGCATTCAGTGAACAGGTGAGAGACATTTTGGAGAACTGACCGGACTCATTCCCTGAAGGAGACGCATGCATGCTCAGTCACTCAGTTGTGTCCGATTCTTTGTGACCCCACGGACTGTAGCCGACCAGGCTTATCCACCCATGGGATTTCCCAGGTAAGAATACTGGAGTGGGTGGCCATTTCCTTTCTCCATTTCTGAGGACAGTACATGAGAAATAAGCTCCTTGATTTTAATTATGCCATGACAAAGTCTAATATATCAACATTCATAAAGGACAGGCACGTGTGCATCTCCTCAGGCAGTTGAGAGCTTTTGTTTGTTGTTTTTCAAATAATGTTGTGCTGCTGACTCATGTTTGCCATGTGCCCTGCTGTGACCTCTCGATATTCAGGGCTCTAATCACACTCCTCATTATTATTAATAATCAGTGCCTATGAAATTATACTACACTCTGACTTGTTATCAAGTCCTGGATGTATGCAAATAGATTAATCAACCAGCTCCATGCTTAAAACTTTGAATGGAACTTTAAGTGTGGTGGAAGTACCTGCCCTGGCTCTTGGCTGTCTCCTCCAATCAAGCCTGAGGTGTGTTTTCCTCCTAACTTTTAATTGCATGACCTCTGAGAACCTAATTTCCAGAAAACCCATTTATTATTTTAATGCTCATTTGGCATTATTATTTTCCCAAAGCAATCTTTTTGTCTCTAAATCTCTTAGGAGTTGAGACGCAAGCCAAGAAAAGCTTCATTTTCTCCTCCTGGCCCTCAAAGGAAGCAGAAATGAAACATTAAAAAAAAAATCTTAGTTTCTAACTGGGGATAGGAGGAGGGAGTGAAGAAGGATGGGGGGAGTGGGGGAGAAAAAGATTGGAAGGCATTTGCGTGGGTCCCAGATGGAAAGCAATCCAGCAAATTGCCTTTAAACAGCAGTGTCCCTGCAAATAGGGCACTCTAGCTGTTTTGTGTCACTTGAAAGCATCTTGTTGATATTTTTATAGATTTTATGATACATTCTAAAGCTTGCATCAGGAACAGCCACTTGGAGTTCTGGCAGTAATGAACATTGTTATACTCACAGCCTGAGTAGTCTTTACTTCAAAGGGAGGCGTTGATTTGATCTTTCATCTTCTCAGCTGTTGCTTACCAGCTTCCTTCAGATACTGTTTGAACTAAAAACCCCACGTTTCCTGGTTTGAGTGAGCAATTCCCATGGCACGTCTAATCCTCTCACTTGGAAGCTACTAAACTGTGATTGAATGATGCCATTAACAAGGAGGAGGTAAATACATTTAAACACACAGCCTTAGACTTTCCTCAAATAATAACCAACTTATGTCTTCGGGAGACTTGTTTGTTTACCAAAATAAGAGGCTTGGGAAGCGAGAAATAAAAATTAAATGATGAATGAATGAATGCATGAAAAATGAATACGGTAACAGGCAGTTGAGTTTTATGGTATTAAAGAAGGCTTCTCATACTCCTCAAAGCAGAAAGACAAGAAGAGGAAGGAAAAGTACATTATCTACACTTTGGAGATGTTGAACTGGGTTTTCCACAAGGAAAGGAACTTAAGTCTTTGGCCAGCCTTATTCTGGGCCACTTTCTATTAAGAACCATTTTAGTTAAGTCACACCAACTTCCTCATTGGCATTCAAACTTTACTTATTTTCTCCCACCACTGAAAATCATACTGTGTGGCTACTTACACATTTAAATATAAATTAATTCAAATTAATACTGAAAATGTAGTTTCTCAGCTGCATTATTTTGAAACATGCAGTCACGTTTCAAGTACTCAACATAGGCTAGTGGCTACCGTGGTGACTCCATGGACTATATAGCCCACCAGGCTCCTCTGTTCATGAAATTTTCCAAGTAAGAATACTGGAGTGGAAATCCCCATTTCCTTCTCCCAGGGATCTTCCCAACCCAGGAATCGAACCCATGTCTACTGCATTGGCAGGCAAATTCTTTGCCACTGAGCCACCTGGGAAGCCACTAAACAATATAGACACAGAACATTTCCAACTTCTCAGAGAGTTCTATGGACTGAGCTGCTCCAGAGACCTCCAGTGTTCCTTGTTCTGCTCTAATTATGATTAAATGGATCAATTGTAATCTTATTTCATAACAGTTTTCATCATTGATCTATGCATGGTCCAACATTTATTTGTTTCTGTTAATTCTGTAATAAATATCCATGAAACCACAATTCAGAATTAGAGTCAGGACCTTGAAAATAACTTACATATGATCATGTGTCCTCCTCCACCTACCATTCTGCTGTCTCCTCACACCTGAAATTACTACCGTTGTGGTTCCTATGTTGATTCACACCCTCACTTTCCTTTTCATTAACTTCATGTATTTCCCTTTCATATATTCACATTCTTGTGCGTGTGCATAATTCTGTTGGTTTTTAACTTTAAGAAAATATGTTAAATATAATTTTGGAAGACTTTTAAAATCAAGCATAATACTGTTGATGGTGCAATAGTTTGCTTTTCTGATATATAATATGCTGTTCATGGGGTGACTATACTGCAGGTTTTTCACTTACTCTCCTGTTGGTGGGTGTTCTGGATCACTCTAGGCTTTTGCTATTGTGAACGGTTAGTTCACCTGTGAACATTCTTTTCTTCCCCGGTTTTTGGCTATACTGGGTGTCCTTTGCTGGGTGCGGGCTTCTCTAGTTGCAGCACGTGAGTTAAGTTGACCGACAGCATGTTGGATCTTCGTTCCCTGACCAGGGATTGAACCTGCATCCCCTGCAATGGAAGGCAGCTTCTCATTCACTAGACCACCAGGAAAGCACCTGTGAACATCCTTATACATATTTCCTATTGTAAACATGCAGGAGTTTCTCTTTGGTGTGTACCAAAGAGTAGAATTATTGGTCATAAGATACGTGAATGTTCGACTTCAGGAAATAAACAAATTGTTTTCCAAAGGGGTTTTGCCATTTTACTCCAACAAGCCAGGCAAAGGAAATCCTATGGAATCATATCCTCTATAGCACATGGTGTTGTCATTTTTAGCCAATTCAATAGGTGTTGTGACCTCAATTCACATTCCCTAGATTACTAATGGTGTTAAACGTATCTTCAAGTTTTTATTGGTTACATGGGCTTCCTATTCTCAAATGCCTGTCCGTGTCTTTTGCCCATTTTTATGCTAGATTGTTTGTGCTTGTCTTATTGATGTATAGAAGCTTTTCATATGGTCTTGGTAAGTTTCAAAATGTTACTACATAGTTGTTTACAGTATTTTTACTATATATTTGGTTATGTACTCTTTTGCAATTGGTAACATTATTTATTTGTATTCTTACTCTTTTGAAAAGCTTTTCCAAAGATTTGTCTAGTGTTTTTGTATCAAAGGGTCAACTTTTGGCTTTGTTGATTATCTTTGACCCTTTGTTATTGATGTTTACTGCATTAATTTCTACTCTTAATTATTACTTTCTACTTTCTTTGAGTTCACTCTATTGTTCATTTATACAACTTCTGATGATAGACACTTAGGTCATCAATTTAAAGCTATCTTTATTTCTAATGAAATTATGTCAGGCTATACAGTTCTCCTGAAGCACCAGTTGTGATGAATTTCTTTTTTGCTTAGCTTAATCATTCCAAAAAATTTGAAGACTCAGGTCAAAACTTCCCTCATTCATGAAGCTTTATTCCATTCATTTATGAACCTTCCCATGCTAGTCCACAGCCATACATTCAGTTTCACAACTCTATGTTACGATTAAGTAGAATAAACATGGGCTTCCCTGATGTCTCCCCAGTAAAGAATCCACTTGCCAATGCAAGAGACATGGGTTTGATTCCCCAGTCCTGGAAGATCTCCTGGAGGAGGAAATGGCAACCCACTCCAGTATTCTTGCCTGGGAAATCCCATGGACAGAGGAGCCTGGTGGGCTACAGTCCATGGGGTCTGTACAGAGTCAGATGCAACTTAGCAACTAAACAACGACAGAATAAACATAGGTTTTGAAGTCACAGTCAAAGCCCTGCTTATTTAACTTCTATGCAGAGTACATCATGAGAAATGCTGGGCTGGATGAAGCACAAGCTGGAATCAAGATTGCTGGGAGAAATATCAATAACCTCAGATATGCAGATGATATCACCCTTATGGCAGAAAGTGACGAAGAACTAAAGAGCCTCTTGATGAAAGTCAAAGAGAAGAGTGAAAAAGTTGGCTTAAAGCTCAACATTCAGAAAACAAAGATCATGGCATCTGGTCCCATCACTTCATGGCAAATAGATGGGGAAACAGTGGAAACAGTGGCAGACTGTTTTTGGGCTCCAAAATCACTGCAGATGGTGACTGCAGCCATCAAATTAAAAGACGCTTGCTCCTTGGAAGAAAAGTTATGACCAACCTAGATAGCATATTAAAAACCAGAGACATTACTTTGCCAACAAAGGCCCGTCTAGTCAAGGCTATGGTTTTTCCAGTAGTCATGTATGGATATGAGACTTGAACTATAAAGAAAGCTGAGTGCTGAATAATTGATGCTTTTGAACTGTGGTGTTGGAGAAGACTCTTGAGAGTCCCTTGGACTGCAAGGTGATCCAACCAGTCCATCCTAAAGGAAATCAGTCCCGAATATTCATTGGAAGGGCTGATGCTGAAGCTGAAACTGCAATACTTTGGCCATCTGATGCGAAGAGCTGACTTATTGGAAAAGACCCTGATGCTGGGCAAGATTGAAGGCAGGAGGAGAAGGGGACAACAGAGGATGAGATGGTTGGATGGCATCACCGATTCAATGGACAAAAGTTTGAGTAAACTCTGGGAGCTGGCAATGGACAGGGAGGCCTGGCGTGCTGCAGTCCATGGGGTCGCAAAGAGTCCAACAAGACTAAGCAACTGAACTGATACTGACTTGAAGTCACAGAGACATGTCAAATTCCATTTTTGTCACTTTATAGCTGGTTTACTTTAAGCATAACAATATATGTCCTTTTTCTTCTTAAACATGGAAAAGACAAAAGCTAATTTAAATGCAAATGTTAGCTAATCTATGTGAAGCTATCTAGTATTAGTCCTGGTATGTGTGTGTGCTAGTTGCTCAGTTCCTGGTATATGCTATATCAATTCACTCTTCTTTTTTTCCCTTTCTTTCTTCCTTCTATCCAGAGAACAAGATTCCAGGTTTGGTTTTTCCTCTGAGAGCCACTGAAAATTATTTCTACATAAAAGATCTAAAATGTAAAAGAAGTTGGCTAGTTTTCATCTCTGTCTTTATTTTTCTCTTGTGATATTCCCCACTCCACTTTCTCTGTGTTGGAGAAAACGAGAGCATAGTAGCAGCTGAGTAGTTCTATCCATGTCTGTCCTCTATGGTTAGTGTTATAGATTACTTGATCTTGACCGTGAGACTTGGTTTCAGTTCAGTTCAGTCACTCAGTCATGTTTGACCCCATGGACTGCAGCACGCCAGGCCTCCCTGTCCATCACCAACCCCTGGAGCTTGCTCAAACTCATGTCCATCCAGTTGGTGATGCCATCCAACCATCTGATCCTCTGTCATCTCCTTCTCCTCCTGCCTTCAGTCTTTCCCAGCATCAGGGTCTTTTCCAATGAGTCAGTTCTTCACATTAGGTGGCCAAAGTACTGGAGTTTCAGCTTCAGCATCAGTCCTTCTAATGAATATTCAGGACTGATTTCCTTTAGGTTTGATCTTCCTGCAGTTCAAGGGATTCTCAAGAGTCTTCTCCAACACCACAGTTCAAAAGCATCAATTTCTTGGTGCTCAGCTTTCTTTCTTGGTTTGGCTACATATTAATAACCTGCTGGACCAACTCATCAAGTTGCTGTACCTGGCATTCTGTCAGTTTAGCTCATTTCCCTAAGAAAACTCTCTTGTTGAAACATCACATTCACCGACTTAACGTTTCTTTGAAGCTCAATGTTGTTAATTTCCTCTATTAGAACTACCTCTTTCTTCACTGTCTCATCGAAGTCAATGAGGAGATGTGGTCCTGGCCCTAATGCATTAACTCCCTAATGTTTTCACACCTCTCTGCTGCTGCTGCTGCTGCTAAGTCGCTTCAGTCGTGTCCAACTCTGTGCGAGCCCATAGACGGCAGCCCACCAGGCTCCCCCATCCCTGGGATTCTGCAGGCAAGAACACCGGAGTGGGTTGCCATTTCCTTCTCCTCACACCTCTCTAAGGAGCTACTATTTACAAAGGCACTCCCACAGTGGTGTGTGTGTGTGTATGTGTGTGCACGCTCAGTCATGTCTGACTCTTTGCGACCCCATGGACTGCAGCATGCTAGGCTTTGCTGTCCTTCACTATCTCCCTGAGTTTGCTCAAACTCATGTCCAGTGAGTCGGTGATGCTATCTAACCATCTCATCCTCTGTCACCCCCTTCTCCTCCTGCCCTCAAATCTTTCCAGCATCAGGATAATACACCAGGGGTAGAAT
This sequence comes from Bos indicus x Bos taurus, assembly GCF_003369695.1. NCBI lineage: Eukaryota > Metazoa > Chordata > Mammalia > Artiodactyla > Bovidae > Bos > Bos indicus x Bos taurus. The sequence goes on along the minus strand of NC_040083.1, from coordinate 72,990,416 downwards.
AGACCTTCTACATCCATTTTTTCCTCACAGCACCCAAGCACAAGAGGGCGTCAGAGGAAGAGATGGCTGATTGGTATCACCGGATGCAATGAACATGAACTTGGGCAAGTTCTGGGAGACAGTGAGGGACAGGGAGGCCTGGCATGCTGTAGTCCACGGGGTTGCAAACAGTTGGACACAACTGGGTGACTGAACAACAACAAAGTATTTGAAAAAGACTCAACAAAATGGAATTTATTTCCAAAGTCAACTGAAAAAAAAGGTACTCAGTGAACATTGGGGTGCATGTGTCTTTTTGAATTACAGTTTTCTCTGGGTATATGCCCAGAAGTGGGATTTCTGGGTATTATGATAGTTAAAATTTTAGTTTTTTAAGGAAACTCCATACTGTTTTCCATAGTGGTTGTACAATTTATCCTCCCACCAACAGTGCAAGAGTGTTTCTTTTTCTCCAGACCCTCTCCAGCATTCATTGTTTGTAGATTTTTTTAATGATGGCCATTCTGACGAGTGTGAGGTAGTACCTCATTGTAGTTTTGATTTGCATTTCTCTAATAATTAGTGATGTTGAGCATCTTCCCATGTGTTTAACCTAAATGGGAAGGAAATCCCAAAGAAGAGGGGATATATGTATATGTATAGCTGATTCACTTTGCTGTACAATGGAAACTAACACAACATTGTAAAGCAACTATATGCCAATAAAAATTAATTTTAAAAAATAAAGCAAAAAGGCACTCAGTATAGAGAAAGTAAAGTTTTCAGAAATGCACTAATTTCTTTGTATCTATCTGAATACAAAGAAATAATTAAAGGTAATTCTCTGTTCTAAAAGAAGCATACTCACGCAGAGGGAATTTCAGAGAAAATGAGATAGACAATTTAAAATTCTGACCTGTGGAAGGAAGGCTTAGGAATGAGTTTTTACATTTTTTTAGTACTCATTATGAAAAATTCCAATTGTCTTTACAATGTTACAATTCTATATATAGTTTCAAAGCAGTTTAAATAAATTTACATGAGCTCATATATGTTCCATAAATGACTAGTGCTGACAAGTACAAATGCTGAGAAAGGTGGTAAAAACTGGACTTTATTATTTCCATTTATTTAAGAATGGATGGAACATTCAGATTGTCCATGATGCTACAATCTCTTGTGTTGAAAGCATCAGTTTCTAAATAAATGGAAAATGTTTCAAATTCTTTAGAGAAAAGCATTCACCAATGCCAGGTATTTTTTCTTTTCTACATCACAACGTTTGAAATAGAAGTAATTTTTTGTACTTCCAGGATTAAAATTTTAGTTTGCTTGTCAGTTCAGTTCAGTTCAGTCGCTCAGTAGTGTCCGACTCTTTGCGACCCCATGAATCGCAGCACGCCAGGCCTCCCTGTCCATCACAAACTCCTGGAGTTCACCCAGACTCACGTCCATTGAGTCAGTGATGCCATCCAGCCATCTCATCCTCTGTCATCCCCTTCTCCTCCTGCCTCCAATCCCTCCCAGCATCAGAGTCTTTTCCAATGAGTCAACTCTTTGCGTGAGGTGGCCAAAGTACTGGAGTTTCAGCTTTAGCATCATTCCTTCCAAAGAAATCCCAGGGCTGATCTCCTTCAGAATGGACTGGTTGGATCTCCTTGCACTCCAAGGGACTCTCAAGAGTCTTCTCCAACACCACAGTTCAAAAGCATCAATTCTTTGGTGCTCAGCCTTCTTCACAGTCCAACTCTCACATCCATACATGACCACAGGAAAAACCATAGCCTTGACTAGATGAACTTTTGTTGGCAAAGTAATGTCTCTGCTTTTCAATATGCTATCTAGATTGGTCATAACTTTCCTTCCAAGGAGGAAGCGTCTTTTAATTTCATGTCTGCAGTCACCATCTGCAGTGATTTTGGAGCCCCCCAAAATAAAGTCTGACACTGTTTCCACTGTTTCGCCATCTATTTCCCATGAAGTGATGGGACCAGATGCCATGATCTTCATTTTCTGAACGTTGAGCTTTAAGCCAACTTTTTATCCCCCAACAAACTCTGATAGATAAAATTCTCTTTGGGAGCTATCTTTAACAATTACACATATTCTACCTGTTTGTGTAATATCTCCCTTCATACAATTCTTCATTAATATACCTAGGTAAATGAGTTCACAGTATTCTTAAGTGGCATATTTCCTATATCTTTTAACTAGAAAGGCTGTAAAGATTTAAAACAGAAGACATGCCGTTTTACTACAAGCTTATACTTATTATATTTAGAATTTTAATTAGTCAAAACAGTACAAAAGCACGGGTATTGGTCAGGACAAACTAAAGTATGCTACAGTAACAAACATCTCCTGAATCTCGGACAATTTAACCGCTTTCTCTTATCACCTGTCCAGTGTGAGTAGTTAGGTGGCTCGGCTCTGCCATTTAATCACTGTCAGGGACTCAGTCTGACGGAGGTCAATGCTTTCACACTCACCACATGAATGACTGTAGAGAACAGCTGTGTACCCACTGGCAACTAAATGCCTCTCCCCTTAGCCAAAACACACATCACTTCCATTTCTGTTTCATTGATTAAGAACATAATGGAAGGAATTCCCTGGCAGTCCAGTGATTAAGACTCAGAGCTTTCACTGCCGTGGGCCTGGGTTTGATCCCTGGTTGGGGAACTAAGATCCCACATGCCATACAGCATAGCCAAAAAAAAAAAAACCATAATGTAACCACATCCAAACAAATCTTGTCATATTCATGACTTCTTTTTTTTTTTTTTTTTTTGGTTTGGCTGTTTCTGGCTTAACCTCTACTCCTTCACAATCCAATATATCCATCATTAACCACATGTGGCTAAGGAGCTCTTGAAATGTGCTGGTCCAAATTGAGATGTGCCAGAAGTACAAATTACACACTGGATTTTAGACTCAGTACAAATAAGAATGTAAAATATCTGAATCATTTTTAATATTGATGACATGTTGAAATGAAAATATTTTAGATATATTGGAGAAATATATTACTAAAAAAAATTTACCTGTTTCTTTTTACTCTATTTAATGTGACTATTAGAAAATGTAAAAATCCTTATGTGCCTCACCTTGTATTTCTATTGGATGGCGTTGCCCTGGTGAAGCCAGGATTTTGTCAGCCCATTCAAGAGTCTGCTCTTTCCCTTCTCTAGGGACCAGCTCTAGATGGGCTAAGTGCACATGACATTCAGAGGAAGGAGCTCATCTGTACAGCTTCCCTCTGTTCTTCTCAAGTATCCATGGACATGAACTTCATCCCACCTGGTCTTTCTTGGGTAGTCTCTAGACTCACTGCATCCAGCTGAGGTCACTACTCCCAGCAAGACATATGGCGGATACAGTCCATGTCTGGACAGTGACAAATCTCAGGGAGACTGAGAGGTCTCTGCTCGTCCTGCATCCATATCTGGTCCATCTGACTTTCTCAGCAATTGATGGTTCATTGTTCTCTAACTATTGAATTCAGGATAAGGCTGGATAAGGTTGACAGTTTCCTTGAGTAACACTCCCAAACTTATGTGCACTTTTTATTGCAGTAAAATACACACCACATAAGATTTACCACTTTAACTGTTTTTAAGTGTACAGTTCAGTGGCATTAAGTACATTCACACTGCTGTACAACCATCACTTTCATCCATCTCCAGAACTTTCTCATCACTTCAAACTGAAACTCTGCATCCATCAAACAATGTGAACTTTTTATCCACCCCAGTGCAGCTCAACTCAGACTAAGCATATGGGGTTTTTTCCCTTAGAAAACACAGGGCTTCCCAGGTGGTGCTAGTGGTAAAGAATCACCTGCCAACACAGGAGACTCAAGAGATGTGGGTTCGATCCCTGAGTTGGAAAGATCTCCTGGAGGATCAGTGAGTCTCAGAACATGGCAATAATATCCTGTGCCCTTTATCAGGAATAAAAAATACTTAGAAGAGCTTGATTGGCAATGTGGGAAATTTTTTAATGAGAAGATATTACAGGGAATTAAACAATACACAGGTTAGTTTCTTATTGCAATATGAGGACCAGGTTAGAGAAATCAAAGCCCCAGAGAAAACCCATCTAGATAACACCTTGTAGGCTAGAATTCTCTGAATATACACAAACTATTTGGGGAAGCAAGGAGATGCCAAATTTCATGAACCAACTGACTTCTTTTCATTTTTGTCCCCCCTACAAATTATTTCACCAAAAATCTGTGAAGGAGGCACATTATAAATGAAATGCAATGATTCCTGTTGGTTTTAGGTTAATCAGCTAAAGGCACATTCAGTGAGCAAAGTGATAGCTGGAGGTAGGTCTAACTTATAATATTAGAGTTTAGAGGGAATGATTCAAGAAGTTGAAGGCTCAAAAAACCAAAGGATAAGCGTGGTGGCTGATAATACACATTTAATCCTTGAAAAGGCTTCCCAGGTGATGCTAGTGGTAAAGAACACGCCCGGCAATGCAGGAGACATAAGAGACCCAGGTTCAATCCCTGGGTCGGGAAGATCCCCTAGAGGAGGTCATGGCAACCTACTCCAGTATTCTTGTCTGGAGAATCCCATGGACAGAGGAGCCTGGCAGGCTAGAGTCCACAGGGTCGCAAAGTGTTGGACAGAACTTATCAACTAAACAACAACAACAAAGAACCATTGTAAATCAATTATACTCCAACAAAAACTTTTTTAAAAAGTTGCTAAGTGAGTAGATCTTAAAAGTTCTCAAAAACAAAAATTTCTCATTACAAGAAAAAAAGTTTTAACTATGTGTAGTGATGGATGTCAACTAGATTTACTGGGGTTTTTTAAGTTGTTTTTTTTTTTTTTTTAATGTGGACCATTTTTAAAGACTCTATTGAATTTGTTACACTATTGCTTTTGTTTTATGTTTTTGGTTTTTTTGGCTGCAAGGCATGTGGGATCTTAGCTCCCCAGTCAAGGATTGAACCCATGTCCCCGGCATTGGAAGGCAGAGTCCCAACTACTGGACTGCCAGTGAAGACCCCTAGACTTACTGTTGGTGTTCATTTCACAATATATACAACTATTGAGACTTTATGTCATATTTCTGAAACTAATATAATACGTCAATTATGAATTAATTTTTTTAAAGAAAAAGGAAGAGTGGTAACTGCTAAAGGTCACAGGACCATTCAGTGGCCAAGCTAGGCTGAGACCCAGGCCTCCTGCCTCCCAGGATAGAGAGTGAGGCCGAAGGTGGATTCTTTGACAAGCCAAAAGCAGCCTCTCTCGTTGGATCACAGGATACTTGTGTTGACCCCCAGGCTATCTCAGCCTCCACTGCTCTTCTGTCAGCCTCCAAAATCGGGACATGAAAATGGATTTGTTCAAGTGGTAACCCACAGATTCCAAGCCTTAGCACCTTTCTAAATGAGCCAGTGACACAGTGCCAGGCAAGACGCAACCTCCGCAAATGAATTAATTAGACTTTCCAAAAGAGCAAGCAGTCTTGCCGTGGTGTTTTATTACACAGTTTTCTAAGTGGTAATTGAAAAAGGAGCACTTGATTTTAGATTCCCTCCCTGAGGTGTTAATTGTGGCAGGGAGGGGCTGTGGAGACAGAGCCCGTGTAAAATGAATCATTCTGTGGCTCAGGACGCGGTGGGTCCAGAGCTCCTTCTACAGCTTTGGGAAACTGAAAGAGAAGGGGCAGAGTGCACGGTGGCAGCTTGGCTTAGAGAGCTCTAGCCGTTGTGATGATGGAAGAATTCTAAATACACTCTTCTAGTAAACTTCTTCCAAAGCACTACAGATCAGAAGGTTAATATGAATCAAGTGCAAGGAAAACGCTGAACTTGACCCTGGAATTGTCCTCCATGCAGCCTGTCACCTCCCTTCTACTTGTCCTCCTTCTCCCATTGCTTTCATCAAGAAAACTTAGTCTTTGGGCTGTGTGTGCGTGCCAAGTCGTTCAGTCATGCCCAACTCTTTTCAACCCTATGGACTGTAGCCCACCAGGCTTCTCTGTCTATGGGATTCTCCAGGCAAGAATACTGGACTGGGTTGCCATGTACTCCTCCAGGGGATCTTCTTAACCCAGGGATCAAACCATGGTCTCCTGCAGCTCCTGGATTGGGCAGGTAGGTTCTTTACAACTAGGGCCACCTGGGAAGTCTTTGGGCTGCTGCTGCGTCGCTTCAGTTGTGTCCGATTCTGTGCGACCCCATAGATGGCAGCCCACCAGGCTCCCTGGTCCCTGGGATTCTCCAGGCAGGAACACTGGAGTGGGTTGCCATTGCCTTCTTCAATGCAGGAAAGTGAAAAGTGAAAGTGAAGTCGCTCAGTCGTCTCCGACTCTTCGAGACCCCATGGACTGCAGCCTACCAGGCTCCTCCATCCATGGGATTTCCCAGGCAAGAGTACTGGAGTGGGTTGCCATTGCCTTCTCCAAGTCTTTGGGCTACTATTCCTCAGTGTTACTCAGGTCTCTTACAACCAGCTGAGCAGCTATGATATGTCAAGCATTTAATATCTACAAAGGGGAATACAGTATGCTCATAAAAGATGTAATAAGGAGAAATCAGCCACGTGTCTCAGATCTGAACAGATCCATGGCCCCAGTGGTGGCCAAGAAAGGAGGAAGTACAGACCACGGATAGTGGAAGATTTCTTTACAATGCTATTGGTCAGTATGATGGGAGGAGATATAGTTGGGGTTGAAAAGTGTTAAGGAATCATCTAGAGAACAACTGTGGACACCATGGGGGAAAGGGAGGGATGAGATGATTTGGGAGATTGGGACTGACACAGAAACACTATTGACACTACGTATAAAACAGGTAACTGATGAGAACTAATAGATAACTATTGATACCTGTATAAAATAGGTAACTAGTGAGAACTACTGTATAGCACAAGGAACTCTACTCAGTGCTCTGTGGTGATCTAAATGGGAAGGAAATCCAAAAAAGATGGAGTCCCTTGGACTGCAAGGAGATCCAACCAGTCCATTCTGAAGGAGATCAGCCCTGGGATTTCTTTGGAAGGAATGATGCTAAAGCTGAAACTCCAGTACTTTGGCCACCTCATGCGAAGAGTTGACTCATTGGAAAAGACTCTGATGCTGGGAGGGATTGGGGGCAGGAGGAGAACGGGACGAAAGAGGATGAGATGGCTGGATGGCATCACTGACTCGACGGACATGAGTCTGAGTAAACTCCGGGAGTTGGTGATGGACAGGGAGGCCTGGCGTGCTGCGATTCATGGGGTCGCAAAGAGTTGGACACGACTGAGCAACTGATCTGATCTGATCTGATGTATAACTAATTCACTTTGCTATACAGCAGAAACTAACACAATATTGGAAAGCAACTATACTCCAACAAAATTTTTTTAAAAAGAAAAGTATTAAGAAATCAATTAATCAAATCCCTTCACCAGCACAGTTGTACTCCTGGACACTCAGGATCTCAAATTAATGATATCAATAAGAGTGTGAGTTTCAGAGCCAAAGTGACACTTTGAATCATGGCTCCTACCGTGTGAGTTTGAGCAAGTACCTTAACCCCTCTTTGTCTCAGAGTCTTCATCAGTAAAATGGGGATGATAATAATACCTGCCTTTTAGGATTTTATGAGAACTAAGTAAGTTCATATTAGTAAAGTGCTCATAATGGAATCCAATACACAGGAAATGCTTCCTCAAATTGCTTCTGAGAGGCTGGGGGGACTTGTAGAACCTCACAGGTGAGAGAAAGATGATGCAGAGACCTCTGCAGGGACCTGTGTGTGTATGTGTGTGTGTGTGTCGGGGGTGGGGGGGATGTGACACATCACAGAAGCAAGGCACACCAGTATCCACACACACATGTGCACACACGATGCCCAAATGATGACAGAAAAAAAGGTTCATTTTTGCACAACTGTGACATCCATACCCATGAATCAGCTCAATGAAATCGGCGCACAACTTGCCTAACACTTTCCTGCTCTCTGTTTCCACAGCTGCTTCTTCTGGTCCTTGATGTTTCGGCTCCTGCTGCTACCACTCCCCAGAAGGAGGCCCCACCTTGAGAATCACAAAAGGAACTCAGCACCTCCTCACCTGGGTGGGTGGTGGCCTCACATGACACACAGGAATAATGACCTTTAAGTCTCAGACACTTCATTAATAGAGTAGGCATGGTTATGCCAAACCCGACAGAAGAATGGTAACTAGAATCAGCTGATCTTTCCTAGCCATTAAAGCATCATCTTCTTACAGGGTTTTTGTGATACATTAAGTGAGATAATGCATGTAAAATGCTAGGTGCAGAGTAGATGCTCAGGGAAAATATTATTATATTATTGTAATAATTATTTGATTCCTTTGGTTCTAAGATCACCAATATGAAAATCAGGCACACACGTGTGTGTGTGTGTATCAGGGTATATATGCTTAGTTGCTCAGATGTGTCCGACTCTTTATGACCTATAGACTATAGCCCACTGGGTTCCTCTGCCCGTGGGATTCTCCAGGCAAGAATACTAGAATAGGTTGCCATTTCCTTCTCCAGGGGATCTTCCAGACCCAGGGATCAAACCCAAGTTTCCTGGCTTGGCAGGCAGATTCTTTCCAACTGAGCCACCAGGGAAGCCCCATGTATGAGGGTAGAGCTATGCAAATGAATGCATATTTGTACACAATTTAGGAAGGCTCAGGGAGTTCGTTGCTCCCTAATGAAATTGATAGGCTAAACAGGCGAAACATCTGGGAAGGTTCTCAAAGTCCCATTGTCCAGGGCACCCCACAAATAAATCAGAATTTCTGGGGACAGGATGCAAATGTTAGTAATTTTTTAAACTCCCAGGTGCTTCTGCTTATCAGCGGCATTCACTGGCCCTCAGTTTCCTCTCTAGCAAAATAGAGCAAACACTGGGCTAGACAACATCAGCCCCAGCATCTATCTGATCAGCCTGTAAGAGGCATGTGGCCTCCAGCCCAGCACAGTCCAGCCGAGCCCTGAGCGGTCCTCCCCCTGCCCCAGCCAGGATCCCTAGAGTATCCTGCCGGAGAGTCCAACCCAGGAGCGACTGAATCTGGCAAGAGCTAAAAATTAATTCCCTTCAAATCAATAATTTGCAATTAAACACAGAAGACACTAAAGCCAAGGGGGGCAGGTTTCAGAAAAGAGGACAGCTGAGCAAGCCTTTGGAACTGAGACGGGGGAAAAACCCAAGCTGCTCCAAGCAAACAAATGAACATTCGGCTCCATTGTTTGTGAGGAAGCAGGCTCAGGGGGGTAAGTGGTACTTGAGGAGTGAAAAAAAAAAATTAAGCACTTCCATCAGCAGGACTCAATGCCAGGAGCTAATTTACTTTCCTCAGTGCTCTCTGCTTATACACTTCCGTGGCTCAGAGCCCCAGTCCACTATGCTGGGGACCTCTGATGCCTGCAGAACAGTGCTGCAGGGTTGCTGGCTACAGGCAGCACCCAGCTCACGAAAGAACTGGAAGTCTGCCTGGGTCCCCTCCCCATCCTCAGCAGCAAGTGTCAGACCGGATTGGGTGAGTGCCAGGCAGGCAGTGCCAATGGGGAGCACAGACGTGCTGGAAGCGGGCAGCTCTGCGGATCCAGGCTTGAATGATGGTTGATGTTTCACAGCAGTCATTGAAGTCTAGGGCTGGGAGCCATCCCATGGGTCTCCAGAGACGTGCGGAGAGATACTGAAACTCTTGAAACAGAATTGAAATGTGGTTCACTTGGGAAGTAAATGCATGCCATGCAGTATTGGGGAGGTGGGGGGGTGGAGGAAGCAAAAACAGTAGAAAGAACCACAGCTCTGAAAAAGACAGGAAATTCAAGGCGTAGAGGTTGTAGAACCAAACACAGGTCTTTTGAGTTTCCTTAAAACTGCAGTAAAATGAGTAAGGGAATACCATATTTTTCTTTTATAAGGGTTAATAAGGGCTTCTCTGGTGGCTCAGACAGTAAAGAATCTGCCTGCAATGCGGGAGACCTGGGTTCGATCCCTGGGTTGGGAAGATCCCCTGGAGAAGGGAACAGTTACCCTCTCCAGTATTCCTGCCTAGAGAATCCCCATGGACAGAGGAGCCTGGCAGGCTATAGTCCATGGGGTCGCAAAGGGTTGGACACAACTGAGCAACTAAGCACAGCACAGCAGCAAGGGTTAAAAATGACTTGCTTATGATTCAGTAAGTCAAAGCTGGGCTCCTTGCCCCAAAGGAAGGGGGAAGACCAACACTGATGGAGGCAGTACTATGCGCCAGGGTCTAGGAGCTCCATGATAGCATCCCATCTAGTCCTCATAGCATCATGTGGGAACAGATTTTGGAATGATCCTCACTTTACCGGAGAGGAAATTTCCTCAGGAAATTAGTTTTTATGTTTATTACTTATTTACTTTTAGCACTGGCGATCATTGCATCATGAGGGGAAAGGGTGGCCCAGAGCTGACAGGTGGTACAAAGGCCACTCATGACTTTTCTTTGAAGATATTGTGATAATCCCAAATTCTAAAGTTAAGCACTGTAAACTTGTTGTCCGAATCCTTTTTACTCCTAAAGGAATTCTAATCCTAGAATATAATAAGGAAAATAATATTTGGCTATTCAACAACTATTTGCTTGCTTGCTTTGGGCCAAGCACCCCAAGGCACACCCCAAGGCCTGGCACACTGCTAAAAGCTCAGCCTCCTGCCACAGGGTAACAGATTCCAGTCTCTTAAGAGGTGACAAGGGTTTCCAAGGTAGCGCTAGTGGTAAAGAACCTGGCTGCCAAGGCAGGAGATGTAAGAGATGGGGGTTCAATCCTTGGGTCAGGAAGATCCCCTGGAGGAGGGCATACTCACTCCAGTATTTTTGCCTGGAGAATCCCATGGACAGAGGAGCCTGATGGGCTATGGTCCATAGAGTTGCAAAGAGTCAGACATGACTGAAGCAACAAGAGGTGACATAGGACTGTAGTCTGAGACACCTACCCAACCACAGAGCACAGATGTGTGTCTGTTCTTCTAAATGCAGAGTGAGAGCCATGAGCAAGACTCCAGGAATCTCATACTAGTCAACTGAAGTTACTTTTATTAGTACCCATAGAGACCCAGATGCGCCATGACTAACTTTTACATACACAAGGCAAACCCAAAGTCATTGTCCTCAAAGGGAAAAAGTGAGACATACTAGAAAGAAGTCTGACCACTCTATGGGAGAAGTTCTCCATTTCCCTTCCTTACAGGGAAAAGGAGGAGGCTGGTTAAGAACACTCTCTTCTCTCTGGAGGCAAGACGGTCCATTCCCAAGAAGGAGAATGGACTGTCATAGACTAGATTGCTTCAATTCCAGAACATTCTTTTGGACGACCATTTTACTGGGTGGAGCATCTGATGGAACATAAGTTCACAGGGCACACAAAAATGTTGTATCTTGATCCCAGTGCAACACTTATGTGAGGAGTCCCAGGTTCAAGATTTTGATATCTTGATACCTTTTCTTCTTTGCTCACTTTCTTCCTCTAAGCCAGAGTGGTAAAAATTCAGAGTGGTAAGAATCCCCAAGCTATTGTGGCAACTCTACCTTTCTATTTTTCTCCCCATTGGGTGTTTCTTTCTCATCTCTCTCTCTGACCAGCTACGCTTCTGAAGGGCAGCATAAGGCAACTCCACTCTCAAGATAGGAAGGGGGCAGGGCACATAGCCCCTGAGAACTTCCAAATGAGATCGCCTTCCAAACACCGCTTCTTGATGAGCCCAGTCCCCACGACTTCTGACATGCATCCAGAACAATGAAGTCCCTGGAATTCAGGAAAATGGAGTGGGGCGGGGGGGAGGGGGAGCCCTGCAAACCCTTCCTTTCCTCTTCTTGCCCCTCCTCGGTGACTGGCATGTGCTCCACACACCCAGCCCAGCTCCACACACAGGAGATTGAGACGTTTTTTGGAAGCACAATCCATGGTTCTGTTGCCATGGAAGCACCCGAGGGTCCCCAGGGGCAGCACACGGCAGGCAGAGGCGGCCCGGGAGCCTCAGCACAAGGGGGGTCTGTGCCACGCTGCCTGCCCACCCTGCAGGAAGCCCCACAGTTGAGGGGGAGGCACAGTCGAGCCTCCCCAGCAAAGCCAGGCCTCAGGGGAGGCAGTGAACCCCAGCTGTGTCCCATCTTCCAGGCGCGTGTACATCTGGGCACTCTGGGCACAGGTCCAGCCAATCAGCCAGGCTGATCCATCCAGGGCTTTTCACAAAAGGATGCTTGCTTGGAGCAGATGGCAGCAGAGGAACCAAGATGGAGCCCCCCTTCTGGGTGGTGCTCCCCACCAACCCCACAGGCAAGACCCCCCACCTGGCTTTCCTTGGCTTCCAGACTGGGAACCCCAAAACGTGGCCTGTGCACTCCTAGGGGTCTGCCAGATGACTGCAGGTAGACCCTGAGCCAATACTCTTGAAAAAATTTGAGTCACATATTTATTGTCATACATGCTACAAAAGAAAACCTGCTAGAAAAGAAAACCTGCAAAAGCTGTGATTCCATGGATATTCAGCATCAAATGAAAGTGGGTGTTTAAAAAAAATAAGTCAACTGTAAGGAATTAAGTAAATAATTGGGTAGCTATTGCATAGTTATCACACACACATACACACAACCATGAAAATTTGTGTCGGTAAATAAAGTTTGGGAAATCTGAGTGAAAGGAAAGATTCCAATGTCCTCTCTCAAAACTGAGTAACTTTTCAAACAGGAAAAAAAAAATTACTGACATGACCATGGGATCAGATGTGGACTCACCTGACTACTCTTCATTTTGGCCTACCAATGCACTGGGGGTTTCCTTCCTATCTCTTTGATTGTATCTAATGTCTCCACCTAGCAGTTGGTTGAGGTTCCCTAGAGATGAGACAGATAAGAGACAGTTAAGACTTTCAGTCCATTCAGTCCTATTTAGTATTAACAAGGATTCTACCCTGGATGGGTTCTCTGGCCAACTAGGCTGGACAATGCAGAAGGTCAGTCTGTAGAAAGGCCTCTTTGTCATCCCACTTAGAACCATTAGCCTGGAGCCAGTTCTAAGCAACCAGGACTCTGCTTCTTTCCCCTCAGCCTCACCCGGCTCCTCTAGCTTTTAAAACTTAAATGCAACTTCTAAATAGAAGGCATCTCCAGCCCCCAAAAGCACCTCCCAAGGTCAGTTCAGTTCAGTTCAGTCGCTCAGTTGTGTCCGACTCTGTGACCCCATGGACTGCAGCAGGCCAGGCCTCCCTGTCCATCGCCAACTCCTGGAATCCACCCAAACCCATGTCCATTGAGTTGGTGATGCCATCCAACTATCTTATCCTCTGTCATCCCCTTCTCCTCCTGCCCTCAATCTTTCCCAGCATCAGGGTCTTTTCAAATGAGTCAGTTCTTTGCATCAGGTGGCCAAAGTTCTGGAGTTTCAGCTTCAACATCAGTCCTTTCAATGAACACCCAGGACTGATCTCCTTTAGGATGGACTGGTTGGATCTCTTTGCAGTCCAAGGGACTCTCGAGAGTCTTCTCCAACACCACAGTTCAAAAGCATCAATTCTTTGGCGCTCAGCTTTCTTTATAGTCCAATTCTCACATCCATACATGACTATTGGAAGAACCATAGCCTTGACTAGATGGACCTTTGTTGACAAAGTATTACTTTGTCATATTACTTTTTAATATGCTATCTAGGTTGGTCATAACTTTTCTTCCAAGGAGTAAGCATCTTTTAATTTCATGGCTGCAATCACCATCTGCAGTGATTTTGGAGCCCCCAAAAATAAAGTCTGACACTGTTTCCCCATCTATTTCCCATGAAGTGATGGGACCAGATGCCATGATCTCAGTTTTATGAATGTTGAGGTTTAAGCCCACTTTTTCACTCTCCTCTTTCACTTTCATCAAGAGGCCCTTTAATTCTTCTTCACTTTTTGCCATACGGGTGGTGTCATCTGCATATCTGAGGTTATTGATATTTCTCCCAGCAGTCTTGATTCCAGCTTGTGCTTCCTCCAGCCCAGCGTTTCTCATGATGTACTCTGCATATAAGTTAAATGAGCAGGGTGACAATATATAGCCTTGACATACTCCTTTTCCTATTTGGAACCAGTCTGTTGTTCCATGTCCAGTTCTAACTGTTGCTTCCTGGCCTGCATACAGGTTTCTGAAGAGGCAGGTCAGGTGGTCTGGTATTCCCATCTCTTTCAGAATTTTCCACAGTTTCCTTTGACTGTGATCCACACAGTCAAAGGCTTTGGCATAGTCAATAAAGCAGAAATAGATGTTTTTCTGGAACTCTCTTGCCTTTTTGATGATCCAGCGGATGTTGGCAATTTGATCTCTGGTTCCTCTGCCTTTTCTAAAACCAACTTTCACATCTGGAAGTTCACAGTTCACTTCTGTTCAGGTATTGCTGAAGCCTGGCTTGTAGAATTTTAGGCATCACTTCACTAGCATGTGCTTTTTTGATGATCAAATGTATGTTGACAATTTAATCTCTGGTTCCTCTGGTTCCCAGGATCGCACCACCCCAAAGTGTTGTCACAAAGGAAGAAATAAAAATAGGAGGACTTCCCTGCTGGCCCAGTGGTGAGGAATCCACCTGCCAATGCAAGTTACATGGATTTGACCCCTGGTCCAGGAAGATCCCACATGCTGCAGAGCAGCAAAGTCCATGTGGAGCAACCACTGAGCCTGTGCTCCAGAGCCCATGGGCCACAACTGATGAAGTCTGCCTCCCTAGAGCCTGTGCTCTCCAACAAGAGAAGCCACTGCAATGAGAAGCCCAAGCTCTGCAAGGGAAGAGTAGCCCTCCATCGCAGCAACCAGAGGAAAGCCAGTGTAGCAACAAAGACGCAGCACAGCTTAAAAAAACATAAAATAAGAATTTTAAAAAATTGATGGGAAGTATAATCCTCTCTCCCAACTCCACCCTTTGCCCAGAGCCTGTGAAGCTTAGGAAGAAAAAGTAAACTTCTGAACCATTGGGTCCCCATTGTAAGGTAACAACAAGAATAACAACAAAAGTAATGATAACAATTATGACAATATCAAGTTTCATTATAACTCTAAGACGGAGGTATCATTCGTCTCATCTTGTAGAACACCATTCTGA
Source organism: Bos indicus x Bos taurus (assembly GCF_003369695.1). NCBI lineage: Eukaryota > Metazoa > Chordata > Mammalia > Artiodactyla > Bovidae > Bos > Bos indicus x Bos taurus. The sequence continues at coordinate 72,975,341 of NC_040083.1, read as the reverse complement.
CAGAGTAAGAAATCTGGGTAATGAGCAGCAGAGCCGAGAATCAAACCCAAATCTATGTGACTCCAAATCTTGCTCTATCTCATGGACTCAGCTGCCGCCCTTTCATGGTCTTCTTCAAACTCCATTGTGTCCTTCTAGGCCTCTGCAGACCCCTCCCTACTTCCTCTGTGCATGTAGTCAGAGAACATCCCTAGAGAACCCATCAATCCAAACCGCCTGTAAAAGGCCATTTCCTCATAACACACCCTGAACATCTGTAAAAACATTTTCTCCTCAAGCCCACAACTGAACCTCCTAATAAAAACTCACCATCCAATATAGCCTCTTTTATAAAAGTTCTGATGGCATTTTAACTACGAGGGAGATATTTAATTTCCTAGTTATCCTGGGAAGATGCTTGCCTCTTTGGGATACGGTTATCTATGAGACACCAGGGCATTCTTTCTCTATGGGGAAGATTTTGTTGGTCTTCATCTGTGTAGACGAGATCATGCTGCTGTGGTGGTGGTAGTAGTAGCGAGACGCTTCAGTTTGCCTATTGGTGACCCCATGGACTGCAGCCCACCAGGCTCCTCTGTCCATGGGATTCTCTAGGCAAGAATACTGGAGTAGGTCGCCATGCCCACCTCCAGGGGATCTTCCCAACCTAGGGACTGAACCCGCATTTCTTACATCTCCTGCACTGGCAGGCAGGTTCTTTATCACTAGGACCATCTGGGAAGCCCTATGCAGCTGTAAACAATCCCCAAATATCAGGCACTTAAGTTTATTTCTCAGTCACTCTGTGTTGGCTCTGGGTTCAAGCAATTCTCTAGACAATTCTAGAATTTTAGAACATTCTCTAGACAGGTCTAGCCACATTCAGGCAGCTTCCATCTTACCATTCTCTCTTTTGCAAGGTTGCCAATGTAGAGAGAACTACACACTCATTCACATCACGCTGTTTAAAACAAGTCACATGGTCATGGCTATTCAAGGGGATGAAGATGAACACTATTCCAGTGTCCCAAGGACAGAAGAATCAGAAATATGGGGAGAAGCACTGCTGATCTCACGCAGGCTTTCTTATCCACAAGTGCAAGAGGAAATTGTATTGTCAATGAGAAGGCTCAGCACAGAGAGCACTGGAAAAGGAGTCGGGAGAGAAGGGTTTGAGGGTCTTCTGGACTACTTTTTAGCTATGTAGCCTTATGGAAGCCACTTGGTCTGACCCTCAGTATGCTCATCAATGTAATGAGAAGAACGCTGATAATGATCCACCTCATACCTCAGTGGTTAAATTAGGTAATGAATGTGTTTCTCCACAAAAAATTTCCTGGTTACTCACTAGTACTTCTAAAATAATTTCCCCCTCATTATTTGCTTTCTAGTCAAGAATAAAAGCAGAAAAAAACAGAAGTCAAAGTACTTTCAGGTGTCCTGAGCTCAAACCCTTGTTCTCTCCTCTTGACTAAAGTCCCTTGATCTTTCTGAGAGTCAAGTAGATTGCGATGCCGTTTCTATCTGTACCATATGAGTTTCTAAAATGCAAAGCACTGAATAAAATTATAAAATTCTCTACAAATGGAAGGGATGATTATTCTCCTGTCCCTCTTATTCCAAAGTTTCTCCCTCTCCCTCACTTTCCCTTCTGGACAAGCTCAAGTCCCCCATCCTTCAAAGAATGTTTCTTCAACCTTAATACCCACCCACCACTTAATTGTTCACACAGATCTCTTTGTTTACCATACTTCCTGGAAACAAGGCTCCATGTATTCCTGGCCCCACTCTTATCTTCCAGTATATATGAGTGTGGGTTGTGCGGGCTTTTCTCTAGTTGGTGCACGGTCTTCCCATTGTGGTGGCTTCTCTTAGTTGCAGAGCACAGGCTCTAGGGGACACAGGCTTCAGTAGTTGTGCCTCATGGGCTCCGGAGCACAGGCTCAGTAGTTGTGGCCCACAGGGCTTCATTGCTCCACAGTATGTGGGATCTTCCTGGACCAGGGATTGAACTGCATTGTCTCCTGCATTGGCGGGCTGATTCTTTGCCACTAAGCCACCAGGGAATTCCCTCTTCATAATACTTTTATTTAGCTTGCATGCATGCATGCTAAGTTGCTTCAGCCATGTCAGACTCTCTGTGACCCCATGGACTGCAGCCAGCCAGACTTCTAGGCCCATGGGATTCTCCAGGCAAGAATACTGGAGTGGGTTGCCATGCCCTCCTCCAGAGGATCTTCCCAACCCAGAGATGGAACGCCTCTTTCTTGTGTCATAGGAGTATGCTTTACCCACTGAGCCACCTGAGAAGCCCCTTATTTAGCTTCAGATCAGATCAGTCACTCAGTCGTGTCCGACTCTTTGCGACCCCATGAATCGCAGCATGCCAGGCCTCCCTGTCCATCACCAACTCCCGGAGTTCACTCAGACTCACGTCCATCGAGTCAGTGATGCCATCCAGCCATCTCATCCTCTGTCGTCCCCTTCTCCTCTTGCCCCCAATCCCTCCCAGCATCAGAGTCTTTTCCAATGAGTCAACTCTTCTCATGAGGTGGCCAAAATATTGGAGTTTCAGCTTTAGCATCAGTCCTTCCAATGAACACCCAGGACTGATCTCCGTCAGAATGGACTGGTTGGATCTCCTTGCAGTCCAAGGGACTCTCAAGAGTCTTCTCCAACACCACAGTTCAAAAGCATCAGTTCTTTGGTGCTCAGCTTTCTTCACAGTCCAACTCTCACATCCATACATGACCACTGGAAAAACCATAGCCTTGACTCGACGGACCTTTGTTGGCAAAGTAATGTCTCTGCTTTTGAATATGCTATCTAGGTTGGTCATAGCTTTCCTTCCAAAAAGTAAGCGTCTTTTAATTTCATGGCTGCAGTCACCATCTGCAGTTATTTTGGAGCCCCAAAAAATAAAGTCTGACACTGTTTCCACTGTTTCCCCATCTATTTCCCATAAAGTGATGGGACCAGATGCCATGATTTTAGTTTTCTGAATGTTGAGCTTTAAGCCAACTTTTTCACTCTCCTCTTTCACTTTCATCAAGAGACTTTTTAGTTCCTCTTCACTTTCTGCCATAAGGGAGGTGTCATCCGCATATCTGAGGTTATTGATATTTCTCCCAGCAATCTTGATTCTAGCTTGTGCTTCCTCTAGCCCAGCGTTTCTCGTGATGTACTCTGCATAGAAGTTAAATAAGCAGGGTGACAATATACAGCCTTGACATACTCCTTTTCCTATTTGGAACCAGCCTTTGTTCCATGTCCAGTTCTAACTGTTGCTTCCTGACCTGCACATACCCTTGGGTCTTAGTTTCTGCACTCAGAATCTCTATTGAGTCATGCGAGATCTTTTGTTTTAGCAAGTGAGGGCTTAGTTGCCCCGTAGCACAAGGGATCATAGCTCACTGACCAGGGATTGAACCCATGTCCCCTGCATTGCAAGGCAGATTTTTAACCACGGAACCACCAAGGAAGTCCTGTCGCCCTCTTCTGGAAGAAGCCCTTTACTAGTCGTGAGGCACATGTCCCAGTCAACTATCTCCCTGATGCTGGTCTGGTGGCTTTACTTTTACCTGGGTCACAGAACTAACTGGTAAGAGGTAAAGTGTGACACTTGCCAGAAATGTGGATCAGGTGCAAGAAAACAGAATTAAGCAGTAATGACTTATTCCTGGTGGTGGGGGTGCTGGATTAGAAAAAGCTTTGGAGTGAATTTAATGTTCACAGTGGGACAGGGAGGGTAGAGAGAGGATTATTTTTTCAGACCAAGAAGAGAAGAAGCAAGTTCCAAGTGAAAGAGAGAATGCATGCAAATACACATGGGTGGTGTGTTTGGAGGACTCTGAATGGTCCAGAGGAGTGAGGAGTCTAGGTTCCAGACATCTCACTTCATTTAGGCTAAGTCCATCCAGTCCATCTGGAAGGATCTCTGTTAAAGTGGACAGTCCAAACTCCCTGTGTGTGGGTCGATAGCTGGAATCAAGCTCTGGTGAGAAAGTGGGTCTGTGCACTGGGATTGCCCTGGCCTGTGAGCTCCCAGACATTAACAAACAATGGCTTAGATAGTAAGGAGTTGATCTGTCTCACCAAACAACACATGAGCATCAGCAGTCCAGGGCTGCTGTGTGCCATCAGGAGACCAAGCTCTCAGCAGTTCCCTGGCAGTCCAGGGGTTAAGAATCCATCTTCCAATGCAGGGGGCATCGGTTTGATCTTAGTCAGAGAACTAAGATTCCACATGCCTTGGGACAAACTAAGCCCTCAACTCAAAACTACAGAGCCAGCATGCCACAGCTAGAGAGGCCATGCTGTCTTAAGTCTGTATGCCACAACTAAGACCAGATGAAGCCAAATAAATAAGTACTTTTTTAAAAAAGAAAGAGAGAGAGATCCCTGAGTCATACAGCAAATTCCCACTGGCTATCTATTTTACAAATGGGAGTGTATGTGACAACCTAGATGGGTGGGATGGGGTGGGCAGTGGGAGGGAGAGTCCAGAGGGAGGGGACATATGTATACCTATGACTGATAGGGGTCCCTGGTGGCTCAGTGGTAAAGAATCTGCCTGCAACGTGGGAGACCCAGGTTTGATCCCTGGGTTGGGAAGATCCCCTCGAAAAAGGAATGGCAACCCACTCCAGTATTTTTGCCTGGAGAATCCCATGGACAGAGGAGCCTGGTGGGCTACAGTCCATCAGGTCACAAAGAGTCAGACACGACTGAGTGACTAACACACACATGCTGTTTCATGTTGATATATGGCAGAAGACAACACAATATTGTAATTGTAAAGCAATTATCCTTTAATTAAAAATAAATTAAAAAAAAAAACCTACTTTCTAAAAGAGAGAGAGAGAACTCTCGCTCTCCCTCTCCACCAGCCCTAAAGATCACTGCCATGCCTCAGGCCCCACACTCATTCGAGGCAGGGGAATGGCCAATGAGGAGGCTTCATTTCTGCTTATGCTTCATCAGCCACAAGTCTAGCCAGGACATAGTCACTCCTGGCTGCAGGAGAACGTGGATGATTCATTCAGTGTTCCAAACTCTCAACCAGAGAAAGGCAAAGGAGAAGTGGCTGAACATGAGTGTCCATACCTGCCACAGCTGAATTGAAACAGGTTTTACTGTTGCCTGTCTGTCTTTCATCTACATTCTGAGCTCCCTGAAAGCACTGATTTAATCATCTCCAAACAAGCAAACACAGAAACTTGGGATATTTGTTCAAATAATTGAACAAATATTTGTTCAATTAATGTCCCACTGAAAAAAAATGATGGAAAATAGGGCCTGAGAGGTAAGAGGTGATAGCCAGGACAAGTCTAGCTCAACAGAAAATGTTCTTGAAAGCCACTGAGGGACTTTGCTGGCAGTCCAGTGGTTAAGACCATGCTTCCACTGCTGGCGGCACAGGTTTGATCCCTGGTCGGGGAACTAATATCCCACCTGTTGTTTGGTTGTGCAGCACAGCCAAAAAAAATGTTTAATTAAATTTAAGCCAGTGAGCAAGACTGTAGTGGAATAGCTATTTAAATGAGGATTTATTCTCACCTAACCTAATTCCCCGGAGAAGGCAATGGCAACCCACTCCAGTACTCTTTCCTGGAAAATCCCATGGATGGAGGAGCCTGGTAGGCTACAGTCCATGGGGTTGCAAAGAGTCGGACATGACTGCGAGACTTCACTTTCACTTTTCACTTTCATGCATTGGAGAAGGAAATGGCAACCCACTCCAGTGTTCTTGACTGGAGAATCCCAGGGACGGGGGAGACTGGTGGGCTGCCATCTATGGGGTTGCACAGACTCGGACACAACTGACATGACTTAGCAACCTAATTCCCGGCTTCCCAGGTGCCGTGGTAAAGAATCTGCTTGCCAATGCAGGAGATGCCGGAGATATGAGTTTGATCCCTGGGTTGGGAGGATCCCCTGCAGGAGGAAATGGCAACCCATTCCAGTATTCTTGTCTGAAGAATTCCATGGACAGAGGAGCCTGGCAGGCTACCATCCATGGGGTCACCAAGAGTCAGACATGACTGAAGTGACTAAGCACGAAAGAGGCTACTATCAGGACTTCCCCAGTGGCTCAGATGGTAAAGAATATGCCTGCAATGCAGGAGATCCAGTTCATCCCTAGGTTGGGAAGATCCTCTGGAGAAGAGAACGGCTTGCCCAATCCAGCATTCTTGCCTGGAAAATCCCATGGACAGAGGAGTCTGGCAGGCTACAGTCCATGGGGTTGCAAAAAGTCAGACACAACTGAGCGACTAACATTTTCACTTCTTTATGTGCCAGGTATGGTATAGGCACTTTCACATTTCTTAGGCAAGCAGTGCGTAAAATTAATTTAAGTTCTGCTACTGGTGGGCCCAAACATTCTACTAGAAACAGGCCTATAGAAGAGCACAATAAAGGCTGTCTTGAATGAACACAACAGAATATCTTACAATTACGTGGCACTTCCATTTATAAAATACTTCCACGCACACCATCATATTTGTTACTCAAAACTAATGTTTATCAGTTAAGCAGCTTCCTGGTGATGAACAAAAGAGAAAGGAAAAATGTTAGTTCCTACTATCAGTGAACTCAGAGCAGCAAAAAACAAAACCAGAAAACAGCAACACAATGGAATGTGCTCGGAAAGCTCAGGGTGGAAGAGGCTGGCTCGTTCTGGTTTCTGCCTGGGGTGGTTTTAAAGCTTGCAGAGACATCTGGGCTATGAGAGACAGAAGAGCAGAGGGAAGTGAGGAGAGGCCAACAGGCCAAGAGACAGACAGATGGACAGACATGGAGAGAATAGCAGGCTGCATTAGTGCACAGGACTTCAATGAGATGTCCCTATATCCTTTTACGAAACCTTCTTTGTAACGCTTAAGCATAAAGGAATCTCTGTCCCTTGCAACCAAATGAATCCTGATTACAACAGCTGCTGCGGCAATCACTTTTTTCTTGGCAATGAGACTCTATTCTCTCGAGATTGCTCAGTGAACATTGAAATCACCTGCGCAGTTCCTCCCTCTTGCTCCTTAACCTCTTGTCCGTTAACATCACCTATTGGTCTCTGTCCAACCTCACTTTGGTTCTTTCTGGAGCCATACTGTCCTGCTGTTGAAACATCACTGCCCTACATCCCCTCCCTCAAGGGCCAGGGTCTAAACTCCCAAGGAAATCACTGATATCTAGCTAATCTGATTGGCTATATCATGGTTGCTCCAGCTCAGTCATGTCCTACTCTTTGTGGCCCTATGGACCGTAGCCCGCCAGTCTCCTCTGTCCATGGAATTCTCCAGGCAAGAAGACTGGAGTGAGCTGCCATTTCCTTCTCCATACTAATCATACTATACCATACTCTATCATATATCATACTAAGCTGCTACTGAAATTGGAAAAGGAGCAGCCCAAATGTCATTAATTATAGAAACAAAAAGCAGAAAAGAAAATGCACCCATAATCCCCTTCCCCAAGTACCCACTGTTACCATTTTGAGAGTATGTACTTCCCCCGGCTCCATTTGATAGATATTTACACACATTTTACTTAACAGAAACAGAATCACGCTATTTTGTAATTGCTATTTTAGTAATGTTCTATTTAGTTATGCTATTATTAGGAATGATCTCTTAATTGTAAGTAGTAGAAATCAGCTTCAAAACAGCTCAAGCAAAAAAAAGAAAGTAAAGCATCAGATGGAAAATTGGAAGATTTTTAGAGCAGGGAGCCAGTATAGGAGACCCTGGGCCTGGCTTCTTCCTCCTTCCACTCCCTTTCTTTGCCTTCTTGGTTTCTTTCCACAATTCTCTCTGAACATCTGCTCCACCCTTCACTAAGAATTAAAAAGTTTCTTTGTATTTATATCTATCTCAGGCCTAAGGTTGAGTACTTCTATTTTCTTGACTCATTTTTTTTTCAAGCTTTGCCCTTTTCCCCCATTCAAAAGAACCATTTCTTGAATTGTTTCAAATAAATCTTATTTTCCTGTTACAGAGTTCATTCACTTACTAGAATTTATTCATTCCTTCCTTCTAGTTTCCTTGAGATCCCTTTGTTATTTATTTTCTAATCTGTTATTTTCTTTCTTTTTCTAAAAAATAAATTTTTTAATTTATTTGGCTGAGCCAGGTCTTAGTTGTAGCATGCCAGATCTTCAGTGTGGCATGCAAACTCTTAGTTTGGCATATGAGATCTAGTTTCCTGACCAGGGATCAAACCCAGGCCTCCTGCAGTGGGAGTGCAGAGTCTTAGCCACTGGACCACCAGAGAAGTCTCTGTTCTCAGTTATTTTCAATCTTTGTTTTAAAAACAAGAAAAGGCACAAGTTAACATTGCAAGGCTCTTTCTTTAGATGATGCTCCACTCTCCACCTCCTCACTGAAAGAACTACTTTGATATGAAATGGAAAGGGTATTAATACATCTGAGGGGTAGCTAACATGAAGACTTACAGGCGAGGGCCCTTTGAAGCAGCTTCTGGAAACACAGACAGAGCCTTCAGTTTCTGATACTGGAGTGGGTTGCCATTTCCCCTTCTTCAGGGGATCTTCCTCACCCAAGGACTAACCCAGGTCTCCTGAATTGCAGGTGGATTCTTTACCACTGAGCCACCGGGGAGGCATGATGGTTCTAGAAGGGCCTGGATTTAAACAAGAAATGACACTAGGATTTATCTCTTGTCTTCTATTTGCCAAACACTGAACTAGTCACTTTGATCCATTCCCTTAATGGAAGATATTATCTCTATTTTATCAGTAAAACAATACATGGGCAGAGAGCTTAAGGAGTGTGCCTGCTTACACAGCTAGGAAGTGACACGGGGAAAAGATGGGACTATACTTATCTAGGCTTCCCAGGTGCCTCAGTGGTCAAGAGTCTCTCTGTCAATACTGGAGACACAGGTTTTATCCCAGGATTGGGAAGATCCCAGGGAGGAGGAAATGGGAACCCACTCCAGTATTCTTGCCTGGAAATTCCATGGACGGAGGAGCCTGGCAGCCTGACTCCACAAAGAGTCAGACACGACTGAGCACCCACGCACATACACACATGTCAATTACATAAATATACTCTTTTAGTTAAATAAAAAAGACAAAACCCTGAAGCACATAAACACCAAACTGGTAAGAGTGGTTACTACAGGGAGTGAGGGTGGTTGACCAGTTGGGAACTTTCACTTTCTACTTCTATTTTTGTACTCCTGACTTTTTCTTTTCAAAAACATTAATGAATTTTTTTTTTTAATCAGCAAAACTCTTTTTAATTTTTGGAATAAAGAGCAACTATAAAGGTTTCTGTTGGCAACAAAGTTTTAAAAGAGGTTGAGAGGAAAGAGGTAACAGTATTTGGAGGAAAAGAAATGAAGAGTATGAGAGACATAGACAAGGATAGAAGTAGCTTAACGATAGTAATAAAATAGTAAGTATTCCTCTAATCTCCCCCTGGGTCGGGAAGATCCCTTGGAGAAGGGGACGGCAACCCACTCCAGTATTCTTGCCTGAAGAATTTCATGGACAGAGAATCTGGTGAGTTACAGTCCACGGGGTCACAAAAGAGTCAGACACAACTGAGAACATTACATACTTATCTAATTCCACATTCCATGCTCTTCCCACTATTGCGTATGTATTCCATATAATTCTGAAAAACAAACAATAAAGCCATATTTTAAAAACTTGCTTACTGCAGTGCTATCTGAAGCCAACAGAACTTTTTAAAGTGCTTATATTTAAAATTTCCAGCATCACAAAGACTATGTATTTTATCTATATCTATATCATCTATAAATTTATATAGATAGATATCTCTATCTTTAATAACAATTTTTCTAACATCTATCTCTATCGATGTACCTTTCTTGATTTTCTGAAGAGATGAGCTACGAGAATGCTATAGAAGCAGCTGTTTTGGAAATACTGCCTGCTCTTTGTTCTGAATGCTATTTAAACATTGGCAGGGGGCCTCATTAAAGATGAATCGTTGAATTAGCAAGTAGTGTTGTAGCTAGAAGACATAGCATGTGTTCCTGTGGTGAAAACAGATTTGCACAAAGGAGAGAGGGTTGGGGTAGGCGGGGCAGGAGATGGACAGAGGATGAAAAGACCTGAGACGGTAGCAAAGTCAAGTGTTTTACAATGTCCTCTAATCTGCCCACTGCCACAGGGAAGCACAAAAAGGCTGCAAGGAGGCAGGGAGAAGCACCACCTTCCTGAACGATTAATGAAAAAGGAGACATTCACCCAGGGTGGTTTTGCCCACAAATAACCTTCACTTCTTCCACTTTCCTCTGACAGTAAAGAATCCCCCTACAATGCAGGAGACCTGGGTTTGATCCCTGGATTGGGAAGATCCCCTGGAGGAGGAAATAGTAACCTACTTCAGTTATTTTTGCCTGGAAAATTCTATAGACAGAGGAGTCTGGCAGGCTACAGTCCATGGGGTTGCAAAGAGTTGGACACAACTAAGCAACTTCACTTCCTCCACTTTATGGTGAATAAGTGGCTTGCAGCTTCAGACAATCTGAAGACCTGGGCACCAACATGCAATAAGAATGCCAAAAGCAATGAATGAGTCTAAGATTACCTGTCCCCATTTGTGGTTTAGTTGCTCAGTCATGTCTGACATTTTGCAACCCCACAGACTAGCCCACCAGGCTCCTCTGTCCATGGGATTCTCCAGGTAAGAATACTGGAGTGGGTTGCCACTTCCTTCTCCAACCTGTCCCCATATACCTCCTGTATCTTGGAGGTAGACAAAGAGATATATTAGCCGTTTTATTTCTTCAAATGCATGTTACTGCTCCACACTATTTTCCTGCATTCATGATGGCTTCTATTTACCTTCGGGTGGGCTTCCCAGGTGGTACAGAATCTGCCTGCCAATGCAGGAGATGCAAGAAATGTAGGTACGATCCCTGGGTCAGGAAGATACCCTGGAGAAGGAAATGGCAACCCACTCCAGGACTCCTGCCTGGAAAAGTCCATGGACAGAGGAGCCTGGCGGGTTACAGTCCATGGGGTCACAAAGACTGAACAACTAAACAACAGCAATGCTCTAACATATACTCCCTCCTTTACCAAGCAGGCGACCCTTTTGTATTACTTTTTTTTTTTTTAACTTTTTATTTTATATTGGAATACAGCCTATTAACAACATTGTGATAGTTTCAGGGGAACATCAAAGGGACTCAGCCATATGTATACATGTATCCATTCTCCCCCTAACCCCTCTCCTATCCAGGCTGCTGCATAACATTGAGCAGAGTTCCCTGTGCTATACAGTAGGTCCTTGTTGGCTATCCATCTTAAATATAGCAGTGTGGACACGTCCAAACAACTGTCTCTTCCTCCTTCCCTTCCCCCCAGCAACCATAAGTTAATTCTATAAGTCTGTGAGTCTGTTTCTGTTTTATAAGTAAGTTTATTTGCATCATTTCTTTTCAGATTCCTCATATAAGGGTTATCATAGGATATTTCTCTTCTGCGTCTGACCTCACTTAGTATGCTAATCTCTAGGTCCATTCATGTTGCTGCAAATGGCATTATTGCATTCTTTTTAATGGCTGAGGAAGATTCCACCATACCTATGCACCACATCTTCCTTATCCATTCCTCTGTTGATGGACATTTACAACCCTCTTTCATTTCTTCTCCAGAAAACCATGCCCTCAACACATAGATAGGAATGCAGATACCAAAAGCCAGCTGGGTAATGCACACCAATCATCTGAATGGCAAGGATACTCCACTGTATCCTTGATACTAGACACAGTATCTGTATCCAGTAAGGATACTGAGTGGCAAAGATACGGGGCAAGGCCCCATCTCTGTCCTGAAACATCAATCACACTGTCTATCATGTCTCCCTCATTGTGCCATTGGTTTGAGACTAGAAGCCAGGGTCCCAGCTGTGAGTCAGAGTACACCTTAGGTTTTCATCCAGGTTCTTGGTTCACCAGGATTGAGCTAGGGTTCCTGGAGTGACTGAAAGCAGAGATTCCAACCAGAAGACAAATTCTGATTTCTTCACCAGCATGTCCTGATGTTCCAGCATGAGCTCTAATCAGTAACCCAAGCACTTTGTCTACCAGCAGGAGTCACAGAAAAGCCCGTCTCTGCAGGCAGTACAGTCATAAAGCCAGTGGTCTATGGTCGCCACGGCAAGGCCTTCTCTCACCTGTTGCCTGTATCAGCCAATACAGCCCCTTTAATCAGCAGTGTCGGGGACCTGCCCCAGGTAGGTCCACACCCTGCCCTCCTTCCAACCCTGCAGAAAAGCCAGGAAACATCTGGGTGGGTTGCCAACTATTCACCAGAAATCGCCCAGCTGGTTTTCCCAGAATGGTTATCTTCCAAAAATCCATAAATCATAAATGTTGGAGAGGGTGTGGAGAGAAGGGAACCCTCCTATACTACCGGTGGGGGTGTAAATTGGTACAGTCACTATGGAGAACAGTATGGAGGTTCCTTAAAACACTAAAAGCAGAGATACTGTATAACCCCACAATCCCACTCCTGGGCATATACCCAGGAAAAACATAGGCCAAAAGGATACCTGCACCACAATGTCCATTCAGCATTGTTTACATTAGCCAAGACATGGAAGCAACCTAAATGTCCCCCAACAGAGGAATGGATGAAGAAGATATGGTACATATATGCAATGGAATATTACTCAGCCATAAAAAAGAATGAAATAATGCCATCTGTAACAACATTGATGGACCTAGAGATTGTTATGCTAAGTGAAGTAAGTCAGACAGAGAAGGGGAAATATCACATGACATCCCTTATAGGTGGAATCTAAAAAAGAAATAATACAAATGAACCTACAAAATAGAAACAGACTCACAGACTTCAAGAATGAACTTATGGTTGCCAACGGGAAGGGAGAGGGACTTTGGAAAGGTCATGTGCACACTGATATATTTAAAACAGATAACCAAAACAAGAACCTACTGTATAGCACAGGGAACTCTGCTCAATGTCATGTGGCAGCCTGAATGGGAAGGGAGTTTTGAGGAGAATAGATACATGTGTATGTATGGCTGAGTCCCTTTGCTATTCATCTGAAACTATCACAACATTGTTAATCAGCTCTACCCCAATGCAAAATAAAAAGTTAAAAAAGAAAGAAAGAAAGAAATGGCCCGTCTGGTTTTACAGATCCAAACCTAAAGACCTCTAGTGGATAGAACTCACTCATCACCACAGATTCTTGGACTTTCACCGTTATCTTTTTTTTTTTTTTTTTGCTCACTCATTGCAAACATCTGCCTATTCTCCAACTCCCCACCTTCAGGTCACCAACAGTTAACTGCTGCTCTTTTTGGGCACCAGGTGCAGACTAGCAGACCAGGAGTCAGCCTCCCCAAGAATCTGTAACGGGATCTCTGGGGAGTTATTGAAGGGTCTTCTGCCATTGTGTTTCTTTGTTGCTATAATGTCCTTGTGTGTGTGTGTGCTAAGTTGACTGAGTCGTGTCCAACTCTTTGCGACCCTATGAACTGTAGTCTACCAGGCTCCTCTGTCCACAGGATTCTCCAGGCAAGAATACTGGAGTGGGTCTCCCTCCTCCAGGAGATCTTCCTGACCCAGGATCAAACCCACATCTCTTATGTCTCCTGTGTTGGCAGGCACGTTCTTTACCACTAGTGCCACGTGGGAAGCCTGGGAAGCCCTTACTAAAGGCATTTTATAAAGTCATCTCCAAGGAGCTCCCTGCTCTGGGCTGCATATCCTTGCAGACTCTGGCCATTATTACCTGAATTACAAACTGAAATGATGTTACCACACCCGCTACTCAATAGTCAATGGATTTAAACTGAGGCTTAGCTCTTCGGTCTTTGTTAGTTGTGTGACCTTGGCCAAGTTCACTAGCTTGAGTCTCAGTTTTTGCACCTGTAAAATGGGAGGCTACTACTTAGCACAGTGTGAGTATCTTATATGATTATTGATACACATAAGTGCATCTAACTCTATGACTGGCACACAGCGAGTAATCAACAGGGCTCTTCCCCAGGCCTCCAGCAAACACTGGCTGTCATTCCTACTGAGCAATGGACTCAATTAAAATGGTTTCTGAGCCCAGTTGAAATCATGCACATGTCAAGCAGAAAATCAGCACAACCTGTGAGCAATCAAAGCAGCACATTTTAAAGAACAAATGACATACTTTGAGACTCGGTGACGGTCATAGAGTAGAAATAGGTAGCCACACGTCACACGTCACAGCTTCTGTGGTTAGCACAGAGATGCTAAAATCAAAGGAGTCTCCTTTCAAAAACAAGTACGATGTTAGACTTTGCACTTAGATTTCTCTATCCAAAACCCTTTTGCCCCTGTGCTGAGTCATGGACTGTTGCTTTAAATTTTCTCAATATTTCAACTAATGCTTGGTCTTTACTTATATGTTTTAATTGGAGTATAATTGCTTTACAATGTTGTGTTAGTTTCTGCTGTAGAACAAAGTGAATCAGTTACATGTGTGTATATATATATATATCCCCCTCCTTCTTGGACCTTCCTTCCATCCCTTCACCCCATCTCACCCATCAGGGTCATCAATGTAATCAACTCTTTTCCTGTATAGAGGGAGAAAGGGGAAGAAGAGGGTTTGGTGCCTAGAAACAAGAACCCATTTATTTATCTCCTATCTTTCTTCAAGATGTGAGACTGTTTAGGTTTATAGCCCATAGTTATCAAAGATGCTGCCTTAATCAGGAAACATAGGGAGAGGTGAACAATTTAAGATTTAAATGAAAAGACTTTACCAATGACCAAATGTATTCCAGGAGGAGGGCCCTGCTCCAGCTGCATGGTTTTGCTATCCTGATAAAGAACGTGTGCCTTGGGGCTTCCCTGGTGGTTCAGTGGTAAAGAACCCACCTCCCAGTGCAGGAGACACGGGTTCGATCCTTGATCTGGAAAGATCCCACACGCCTCGGAGCAACTGGGCCTAGGAACCACAATTATTGAGCCTGTGCTCTAGAGCCCAGGAACCACAACTACAGAAACCCACACGCCCTAGAGCCCCTGCTCCACAAGAGAAGTCACTGTAATGAGGAGCCCGCACACTGCAACTAGAGAATGGCCGTCTCTCACTGCAACCGGAGAAAAGCCTGCACAGCAATGAAAACCTAGCACAGCCATAACTAAATAAATAAAAAATTAAAAAAAAAAAAAGAAGAATGTGTATCTCACAAACTGACCTGGCATGACCTGTCTAAACAGACAGGCCTTCCCTTAAGAAGGTTTTGTCTCCTACTATTCCGTATCTCTGCCTTGCCTGTACTTTCTCAGGTTGGGGCATTTAAAAAAAAAAAAAAAATCATACCAAAAACCGTACTAGAAACTATTGATTTCTGTTGTGCTAAAGCCCCTGACATTCTGGCGCGATGAAGATATTGCTCTGGACCCTGTGAGCCTTCTCATACTTTTCTTCTGCTTATGAGGGTCTCTGAGGATGGTATTAAAGATATTGTAGTTCCCACTTTCTGACTGTGGGATATCAGCAGAGTCTCTCCTGTGTAAAGAATAATTATCAGCACCGCTGTTACCTCTAGTAAGTGTGTAATTACATGCTCGGTTTTGTGGGCTCTAGGCTGTGCAATTTTAAATTATACAATAATGTCAAATTCTCTCTTGCTCTCTGTCTCTTTCTCTCTCTCTCTTTTTTTTAATTTGGAAGGGGAGGTGAGTAATTCTATTTTTTTTTTTTTTAGAGACAGAAGGAGGAGTGTGAGAGAGCCTTCTGCCCCTGCCCCACCGCCACCAGCCCCCACCAGTAGAATCAACAGCATGGTAATGCAGGAAGGTCACACGCTGCCTCTTTGTGCCAGGATGTCAACCTCAAAGGATGCCTCTTTATAAGCCAGGGTGGTCCTGGCAGGGAGGGAAAGGGGCGAAATGAAAGGGGAAACAATGGCCGGTGGGGCAGGGTATAAAGAAGGAGAGGGAGAGTTGGGGAGGAACATGGTGGGGGTGGTGAGAGCATCCCCAGCAACGTCCCATCCAGAAAACGAGTCTGTGGGAAGCATATGTCTAACCACTGATGTCCCGCCAGAAATTCAACAGCTGGGGTCCACCTCAGTGTGAGGTTTGGGGCCCATCAGGTATCAGCTCTCCACTAAAGAAAGTACCCAGTGCTGTACCAGGGCCCTTGCAGTTATAGTCTGGGCACCTGGCCCTCCACTGGCCAATCATCAAGTGCCATGGGCACCCCTGCAACCTGGGCCTGGCACCCCCCTAGTGGGTGGGGTGGTGCCTCCAATACACTTGATTTGGGTGTCTAGGGACTCTCCTGGTCATTGCAAGGATACTGTCTGGTCTTCTCTCCTTTTCCCCTGGAAGCTGGGAGTGGGAGGGCCAAGAATTGACAGGAGTAACTCTTGTGTTCACCTCCAGCATGGAGCCATCAGTAGAGTCTAACTGGTCCAGGTTCTGGCTTACAACATCTATTTTATAGTTGACTCAGCCATTCCGGTGCTCATTTACTCAGCAACCTTTAACAACTGCTACTGCCCTCCCTGGGCTTCCCCTGTGGCTCAGTGGTAAAGAATCCGCCTGTCAATGAAGGAGAGGATCCCTGGGTAGGGAGGATTCCCTAGAGGAGGAAGCAGGTAACCCACTCCAGTATTCTTGCCTGGGAAATCCCATGGACAGAGGAGCCTGGCAGGGTAAAGCCAATGGGGTCGCGAAGAGCTGGACACAACTGAGCAACTAAAGAACTGCCTTGCCTCTTCTCTTTCCTCCTACCCACCAGAGGAACTGCTCACAGCTCTCAACCCTGCTCCACAGCTGTGCTGCCCATCGCTAGGGTTTTACATACAAGGAGTCCCTGCCTCTGCCAGTCTTCTCACCAACCCTCAGCTTGCCCACGGCTGCAGCTGCCACTTCTCTGTACCATCTACGTGTCATGAACACACATGCAGCCCTCACTTTACAGACCAGCAAAGCAAGGCCAGAGAAGGACCTGCCTGAGGTCCCCAGAGATGTTTAGTGACAGATCTGTGAGAATCCAGTCCCCTTACCTACCTTTATGACCTACTGCTATTTCACCATGCTGTTCAGAAGTGCCAGGACTATCAAACAACAAAAACAGTTGTGCCAATACAGGAGATACTGTATATCTAATAAGAATGATAATACCTATATTTACTGAACACTTACCTAAGTTTCATTCGATCCTCGCAATAATCAATAGAGGTAGGTACTTTATTATCACTGTGCTGATAAGGAAACTTGGTCACAGAGAGGAAAAGGAATTTCTCCTGGTTCCTGAGTTCCCAGGATTTGAACTCAAGTCGGTCTGCTGTCATGAAATTAAAAGATGCTTGCTCCTTGGAAGGAAAGTTATGACAAACCTGGACAGCATATTAAAAAGCAGAGCTATCACCTTACCAACAAAGGTCCATATAGTCAAAGCTATGGTATTTCCAGTAGTCGTGTACAGATGTGAGAGTTGGGCCATAAAGAAGGCTGAGTGCCAAAGAACTTAAGCTTTTGAATTGAGGTGCTGGAGAAGACTCTTGAGAGTCCCTTGGACTGGAAGGACATCAAACCAGTCAATCCTAAAGGAAATCAACCCTGAATACTCATGGGAAGGACTGATGCTGAAGCTGAAGCTCCAATACTTTGACCACCTGATTGTTAAGAGCTGACTAACTGGAAAAGACCCTGATCCTGGGAAAGATTGAAGGCAAAAGGAGAAGGGGACAGCAGAGGATGAGATGGTTAGATAGCATCACTGACTCAATGAGCATGAATTTGAGCAAACTCTGGGAGACAGTGGAGGACAGAGGAGCCCGGTGTGCTGCAGTCCATGGGGTTGCAAAGAGTCAGACACGACTTCATGATTGAACAACTGCCTGACTCCAGAGTTCACATGTTTAACTCCTATGTTTAGGGCTTCCCATAAGATACATCAATAAATGGGTTGCACTGATGCTTAAAAATGAGTCCATGCCTTTGGTAAACATTTCTGTGCTGTCTGCCCTGTTCCCTTCCATCTGGCAATATACAATTCACCACTTCTCTCCTACACAGTCCCAGATGGGTGTTTGGTAGGGGGCAGTTCAAGTGCATGGCCATTAAATCATCTGAAAATGACAAGGAATCAGTCAGCAGGTTTAACAAAAACTAGGCTTCCCTCTCCGAAGGCCCAGCCTGCCACCAGCCTCTAACAGACTTCCTCCTCACAGTCCATCTATAAAGCTTCTTCAGCCTGAAAGGAGACGACGGCACCAGGAGACTGCCAACCCAAACAGATCAGGTCAGATTGAGTTTCTGAATCTAATCATCACTTTCTGTAGTTCTTCTAGTCCCTGTCGCTCCTGCGGAGTGTGCTAAAGGCAGGCAGCTAGAGCAGGGCAAATAAGATTTCAAGACTGTAAATAACAATCTCTTGGATTTAAATAGATGTTTTCATTTCATAGTGTTTTCACATGTATTATCCCAGCTGATGTTTCATCAGCCCTGTGGAGAGAAAGCAGCTATTTTTATTCCCCCCTACTCCCACTGCACCACCACCATCTTTTTCAGAGGAAATAGAGACAAAAAAAGATTGAGTTACTTGGTCAAAATCCAGAAGGGAATGGAAGCGTAGGTCCAGAATCCAGCCAAGAACTAAATATCATGTGAGTCCTCAGAAATGATCGCCCTCTACCTGTGTCTACCGTTGTCTACACTACCAGGCACTATGTTATGTCAAAGGAAAAGGACTGCCGCTTCATACTCATTAGGATGCGTGCGTGCTCAGTTGTTCAGTTGCATCCAATTCTCTGAGACCCCATGGACTCTATCCCGCCAGGCTCCTCTGTCCATGGGATTCCCCAGATAAGAATACTAGAGTGGGTTGCCATTTCCTCCTCCAGGTGACCTTCTTGACCCAGGGGTCGAACCTGTGTCTCCTGCACCTCTTGCATTGGCAGGTGGAATCTTTACCAAGGAGCCACCTGGGAAGCCCTGAGGATGTGGGATCTAATTCCCTGATCAGGGATTGAACCCAGGGTCCCTTCATTGAGAGCACAGTCTTAACCTCTGGACCACCAGAGAAGTCTGCTCACTAGGATGGCTGCTGTAAAAAAAAAAAAAACAAAAACAAAACAGGAAATAAAACGTGTCAGTGACGATATGGAAAACAGGAACCCTTGTGCACTGTTTATTGGTGGGAATGTAAGATGGCACAGCTGTTGTGGAAAATATTATGCTATTCCTCAAAAAATTAAAAAGAGGAGAATCATGATCTAACAATTCCACTTCTGAGTGTACATACCTAAAAGAACTAGGAGAATCTGGAAGAGATGTGTGTACACCCATAGCAGTATTACTCACAATAACCAAGAAGTGGAGGCAACCCCAGTGTACGCACAGATGAATGAATAAAATGCAGTGTATATATGCAATGGAATAATTGTTGTTATTTTTAGTTGCTAAGTCCTGTCCAACTCTTTGTGACCCCATGGACTGCAGACTGTTAGGCTCCTCTGTCTATGGGATTTTCCAGGCAAGAATACTGGAGTGGGTTGCTATTTCCTACTCCAGCAGATCTTCCTGACCCAGGGATTAAAGCCTGAGTCTCCTGCATTGGCAGGAGGATTCTTTATCACTGACACACCTGGGAAGTCCATATAGAATATTACCCAGCTTTTAAAAAGGAAGGAAATTCTGACACATGCTACAGCATGGATGAACTTGAGGACATTATGCTAAGTGAAATAAACTAGTCACAAGAAAAGGCAAATATTGTATAATTCCACTTATATAAAGTACCTAGAATAGTTAAATTTATAGAGACAGAAAGTAGAAGGATGACTATCTGGGACTGCAAGGAGGAGGGAATGGAGAGCTGGTGTTTGGTGGGTACAGAGTTTTCATTTGGTAAGATGAAAGACCTCTGAGATGGATGGGGGTGATAACACATAACAATGTGAATGTACTTTGATGCCACTGAACAATATGCTTAAAAATGGAGTGACAGTAAATTTTATGTTATTTTACTACAATTAAAATTAGCAACAATAAATCTTAAATTTTAAAATAATAAATAAATATTAAATAGCTGATAGAGGACTTAAAGGGCTTTCCTGGTGGCTCAGTGGTAAAGAATCTACCTGCCAATGCAGGAGACATAAGAAACTTGTGTTCAACCCCTGGGTTGGGAAGATCTCCTGGAGGAGGGCATGGCAATCCACTCCAGGATTCTTGCCTGGAGAATCCCATGGACAGAGGAGCCTATCAGGCTGCAGTCCAAAGGGTCACAAAGAGTCAGACATGACAGAAGCAACTGAGCACGCACGCACACAAAGAGAGGCCAAAACCTGGAAGAGGCTGGCCAGCCTCCCCGTAATTATGCATATAATTAGGTGCATATGCTAATTATATGTTGATTGGTATATGCAAATAGGCTCTTGATAGGTACTTGTTATAACAGTAAAGAAAAAGCTGTAGATTTCTAGAAGCCATCAAGTTCTCTTAAACAGCTCATTTAGTTATTAAACTTGCAGCCTTTTAGAACTGAAAAGGACCTTCGAGATTATCTGCTGCAGCCTCCTTCTTTTTACAAAGGGAGATCCAGAGACATTAAATCACTTGACAAGGTCACACAGCTAATTAGCCACAGAGTTGGGATGAAAACCCAGGTCTCTTGACTCTTAATCTACTTTCCCTCCCTCCACATACTTCTCATTTGTAACTTTTAAGAGTTACAGGTTTAAATTAGAAAAGGAGCAATCTGTGACCAATCCCGTGACGAGCAGTAGAATTTCTCCCCTCAGCTGATATGGATTTTGATTCTGAGACTAGTTCACTATTTGTCTGTGATTGTTTCATTTTATAAAACTGAGGAGAGATTATGTTCCAATTGTCAGTAGGATTGCGTTTAAGTCTCAGTATAGGCTGTTCTATCGCTATCCGCCATGTGTTACTGTTCCATGTTTCTATGACTGTGGAAAGTTGGGCTGCAAATGTCTGTGTGTGCGCTGTGCATAGTCACCTTGTGTACCTAGGTGACGACACAGTTTTGTGTCTATGTTGTTGAACTCAAGTTTGTGTGCCCAACACATAGTTAGGCCAAACAAACCAAAGCATCGGAGTTTGGAGCAGAAACGGTTTATTGAAGAGCCAAGCAAGGAGAATGGGCAGCTCACACTCAGAAGACCTCAATGGTTTTCAGGAAAGAGTTTTTAAAAGCAAAACTGGGTGGGGGGAAGTCTTCAAGTTGTATGACTTCCTCTGTTTGGTTGATGTGAGGTAACAAGGTGATATTCCAAGAATCTCAATCATCAGCCTTCTGGTTCCAACCAGGCTGGGGTTTCAGTCTCAACAGTTACCCTCCTCCACCTGAGTAGGAGCTTTAGTTCCTGCAGAGCTCAAAGACATATATCAGGTTGTTATGTGTGTCCCTTCAAGAGGACCTAGGACTCTGCTTTATTCCTGAACTATTACTTCTTGGCTGCTTTCCCTTTGTTTCTGCATCCCCTCACTTCCCTAATTAGTAACTGTGGAATGCACTCTTCAGAACTCAGGGAAAGGTCTAAGAGGTATGATAGATAGCCTTTGATGCAGCATCCACTGGGTTGGCCAAATACCCGTTCAAATTTTTCCATAACATCTTATGGAAAAATCCAAACTATTTGGCCACCCCAATAAAAGAGCCTGAGAAATCCACCGGTAAGAAAATGTGCCTGATTTTGTGGAACCCAACATTTCTTCAAATTAGTTGAACACAGAGCCTTTTTAAATGAAAATTTTATGCACATAAATGGATAAAAACCACCCTAGACTGCATCTACGTTGTCGCTTGGCTTTTTAAGAACAAGGACATTTTGCTAATAGAAGTTGGCCCTAGACCTGAATTTTTGCAAATGCAGGATGGAAGAAGAAATACGTGGGAAATGAGGGGATCACTGAGAAGAAGTGTCTGTCCAGTTCTACTCCTAATCCCATTATTCTTGAAACTGAGCAGAGGTCTTTCTGTTCCCTGTTTGTTGACTCCAGCCTCCATGATCTTCCCTGGGTTCCAAAGGGCAGATTCAAAGAGTTGTTAATCCAGGAAGGGAAGGGATGCAAAAACAAGGGAGGGGCAGCCAGGAAACAATAGTGCAGCCTTGGGGCAGGGTCCTGGTTCCACCTCAGATCAGTTCAGTTCAGTCCAGTTGCTCAGTGTCCAACTCTTTGCGACTCCATGGACTGCATGCAGCACCAGGCTTCCCTGTCCATCACCAACTCCCAGAGCTTGATCAAACTCACGTCCATAGAGTCGGTGATGCCATCCAACCA
This sequence comes from Bos indicus x Bos taurus, assembly GCF_003369695.1. NCBI lineage: Eukaryota > Metazoa > Chordata > Mammalia > Artiodactyla > Bovidae > Bos > Bos indicus x Bos taurus. The sequence continues at coordinate 72,953,083 of NC_040083.1, read as the reverse complement.
TCTCATCCTCTGTCTTCCCCTTCTCCTCCTGCCTTCAATCTTTCCCAGCATCCAGGTCTTTTCCAATGAGTCAGTTCTTTGCATCAGGTGGCCAAAGTATTGCAGTTTCAGCTTCAGCATCAGTCCTTCCAATGAATATTCAGGACTGATTTCCTTTAGGATGGACTGGTTGGATCTCCTTGCAGTCCAAGGAACTCTCAAGAGTCTTCTCCAACAACACAGTTCAAAAGCATCAATTCTCTGGTGCTCAGCTTTCATTATGGTTCAACTCTCACATTCCTTCATGACTACTGGGGAAACCATAGCTTTGACTATGAGGTCTAACTTTCTCCCACTTCAAGAGATACATATAATAATACTTTTAAGCTGTTTAAGATGTCAGCATTCTCCATATCAGAGAAAGATCACATGAGGCTAGGAACCAGAGAAGCTCATCAAGATTATCTGAGACAACCTTTGAGGAGTGCAGGCCTTGTACACACCCTAATCTTATCAGCATCCCCACCCTTGAACCACTGCTATAAAACTCCCCATCAAATCTTCCCAGGTGGGGATACAGTTTTTCAGGGCATGAATCCACTGTGTTCCCCTTTGCCTGGCAAAACAATAAAGCTATTCTTTTCTGCTTCACCCAAACTCATCTCCAAGATTTGATTCAGCACCAGTACCGAGGGGCCAAGCTTTCATCATCAGTCCTGTGAGCCAGCCAATGGCCTTCATAGCCCCTTCCTTCCTTGTAGACCCTTTAATGGGTTCCCCTGAATCCCAGCCTTCTTGCTTGGACTTGATGCTCTAGACTTCTCTGTTCTATCCTAATCTATTTAAGATGTAGATCCCATTTCTTCTTGGACGATACCCAGTAGGCAAAGGTCAATCTTCCCTCCTTACTCTCAGGATCCATGAGACCCTGCAGGTGTGGGAAAGAAAGCCTGGCATCATTGTAGACTATCAGGCCATCCCATTATCTGGCCCCAGTGTTAGCTCAATTTTTATGATGACAAAAAAGCAAACTCTTGCTTCTCCTAATTTGTTTCCATGTGGCTTTCGGAGAAGGCTTCAAACCTAGGCCTGGGGTTCACATCCTTCAGCTACTTGTGCTCACCTTCCAGCCCTCAGTGGCTGTTGATGGGGGGATCAAGGGCAATAGATCCCCACACTTTGTCCACAACTACTTCCCTTGGCCTGACAACACTGCCACCCATAGTTGGACCCACAGCTGGGGAGGTGTCATCTGAACGCAGACCTGAACATGTCCCCCGCAGCCCCCATTCCTTCACCAGAGATCCCCCTGTCCCCTCCTACAGATTCACTGTTACCCAGAGGGTCACAGAGCACAGATGGCTTTTGGGGGTCACACTTGTTGGAGGAGGGCAGACCCTCTCCTCCCACGCTTTTTCTGAAGTCCCACAGCACAGTCAAGATGTTTTTGCATATACACCTCCTGGTGGTTGGTGGTGATGATTTAGTTGCTAAGTCGTGTCTGACTCTCCTGAAACCCCATGGTCTGTAGCCCAGCCAAGCTCTTCTGTCCATGAGGTTTCCCCAGGAAGAATATTGGGGTGGGTTGCCATTTCCTCTCCCAGGGAATCTTCCCAAGCCAGGGATCAAACCCTCATCTCCTGCTTGGCAAGTGGATTCTTTACCACTGAGCCACCTGCATACACTCCTACAAAGTGGGTCTTGCTAATCTTGTTGTGAAAGTGAAAAGTGAAAGTGAAGTCACTCAGTCGCATACAACTCTTTGCGAAACTGAAAACATAATGAGTTGAAACACACATAGGTGGTTGCGGTGGAACTGCCTTTTAAGGCTAAACACCCTGACTCCAAATGTCACTCTCGCTTCATGACACTGAGCTGTAGACAGTAACACAACTGCCCGTGACAGGGTCTTGTCAGCTGGGTTCCAGCATGCTAAATGCATCAGGATACGGAATGCCATCCCCGTGTTTCCTGCTCCTAAGCTGATTCTAAGCAGAGGGAGCCACTGTCTGCTTATCAGGAGAGACTTTCAAGCTGGCAGAACAACCTCCCAAGAGAAATCCAGGGGATCCCCATTGACTTGTGCATTTAAAGTGACTTAGATGTAGCTTCCAGAAACATTCCACGGGAACGAATCTGTAACAGGTAAAGAGAGATACAACCGAAACGGTTTTCCCAAACTCACATGTCTGTTGTTACATTTCTCCTGGGGAAAAGGGGCAGGGAAACCAGAACAGATTTGGGGAAAGGTTGGTCTAATTCTTTTTATTTCCTCATTATAGAAGTTGTCTAGTTCTAAGTCAGTGGAGAGATACCACTGTTAATTGCCAGGAGAGGAACTTGTTCACCGCTGTGCTAACCCTTCCACACGTCAATTTTGGAGAAGAAATTCAAGGTGAGGATGACTTTCAAGCCCAGAGAAGGAAAAGGGTTAGTCCCCCATGGTGGATGGGAAGGGCAAATTGTTTCTGTTAAGGTAACCTTGGGTTTGCAAATAATTTTTCCTGTAATTTAGAGAACTCAAAAATTTCCCATCATTCTCATTCCAATAAGCTTTTACAGGAAGGAAAGAAAGGAGTGAAGTCAAGGTCAATGACGTGGGAGCGGCCCATGGCCCTGTGTTGGCAATGTGAATATATCACTTCTATCCAGATGCAAAAACATGTGAGGTCCTATATATTCTTAAAACTATCTCGTTCCTCAATGCCATCAGCAGCCTCTCTTTAGTTTTCCAAAGCTGAATATAACTTATCTTTTAGTGTAATTTCTTTATTTCTAAATAAATAAAAACCAAGAGTAGGAGTTTCCATGTATGGCCAAGAAACATAAAGACATAAAGGCAACATAAAGTCTAAACATAAAGTTTAGACCCACTTCCCACATGGACTGAAGGGGTGACACTGGGCCAGTCATTTAATGCCTCTGATTATAGAAATTTCACCTCCAAGGTGTGGGGAATTTATTATCCACCTCCATATATGTTATGGGGTCCCCTGATTTGCAGATGCAAAGTAACAAGAGTTAGTGTTATCAGGTAACTTACCTGGAGAAGGAAATGGCAACACACTCCAGTATTTCTTGCCTGGAAAATTCTATGGACAGAGGAGCCTGACAGGCTTCAGTCTGTGGGGTCACAAAGACTGAGCACGCATGTCACAGATGTACTTGCTAGATGCAAAACATGTATCAGCCATGTGGACAAGGTGGGGGAAGGGGAAGGGGGGTAGACTGGGAGAGTAGCACTGACATAGACACACTACTGTGTGTAAATAGATAGCTAGTGAGAACCTGCTATACAGCGCAGGAGCTCAGCTCCATGCTCTGTGATGACCTGCAGGGGTGGGATGGGAGAGAATAGGAGGGAGGTCTGAGAGGAAAGCTATGTATGGGTACATATGGCTGAATCATGTTGTTGTACGGCAGAAACCAACACAATGTTGCAAAGCAACTATTGTTCAGTCCCTAAGTCATGTCCGACTCTTTGTGACCCTATGAACTGCAGCCCTCCAGGCTTCCCTGTCCTTCACTATCGCCCGGAGTTTGTTCAAACTCATGTCCACTGAGTCAGTAATGCCATCTAACCACCTCATTCTCTGTCGTCCCCTTCTCCTCTTGCCCTCAATCTTTCCCAGCATCAGAGTCTTTTCCAACGAGTCTTTTCTAAAGCTTCAGCTTCAGCATCAGTCTTTCCAGTGAATATTCAGGGTTGACTTCCTTTAGGATTGACTGGGTTTGATCTCCCTGCTGTCCAAGGAATTTTCAAGAGTCTTCTCCAGCACCACAGTTCAAAAGCATCAGTTCTTCATTGCTCAGCCTTCTTTATGGTCCAACTCTCACATCCATTTATTACTATTTGAAAAACCTTAGCTTCGACTATGTGGACCTTTGTCAGCAAAGCAACTATAACTCAATTTTCAAAAAAAAAAAAAGTCAGCTCAGTTAATCCATGCAAAATTGCAACCAGAAAGGAGTTATTATCCCCATCCTACAGAAGGAAACTGAGGCTTGGAGAGGGGAAGAGGCATGCCAAAGTGCTTTGACAGGTTTAAGGAGCTATAATCAAATAAAAAGCATTACTATCATCATTATTATCATTAGCTCTGTCAACTCTAGATGGGTCTAAAAAATAAGAATTAAATATTGAGTAAAACATAGCTTTAAAACATAAATTAAACCAGCCTGGGGAAAAAATAAAACACACAGTCTTTGGGGGAAATACTGCAGAGTTAAGGGAGGTTTCCTGTGTTCGTTCTTTTATTCTTGGCACTAGGACACAATAATGAACAAAACAGGTCCCCAAACTCTCTGCCCTGATGGAGCTTCCATTCCTGGGTGGACACAGAGATGAACACATACATTATTAGAAAACAGAGTATGTCGGATGATGACAAAAGCTAAGGAGAAAAGCACAGTGGGAAAGGGGATGGGGAACTGCAAATTGAATACAGGTCAGGGTAGGTCTTGCTAAGAAGGCGCCACAATGTCACCTTGGAGGTGACAAGGTGTGATGACTGCTGATGTTGGGGGATAGCCTTCCGCGCATGCTTGAGACCAAAGGATGAGGCCCCTGCTCTTCCCCATTCACTTACTATCCTGGGACAGTCTGGAGGGTGAGTCCACACCACTGGCTTGTTCTGAGGATGCGGTGCGTGGTCAGAGGAAGAAACACAGTTCATCCACTAAAATGCCCAACTACACCAGGAAAGCTTTTTTTTTCTTGCCCTAATATTCTTTTTGTCTTTTAATAATTATTTATTTTTGGCTGTGTGGGGTCTTAGTTGCAGCATGCAGGCTCTCTTGTGGTCGGTGGGCTTAGCTTCCCCTTGGCACCTGGGATCTTGATTCCCCAACCAGGGATCAAACCCACATCTTCTGCATTGGTAGGCAGATTCCCAACCACTGGACCACCAGGGAAGGCCCTTGCCCTAGCAGTCTTAATACAGATATCAACCCATCAACCCAGGCTAACAGTCCCTGTCTGAAAAGCCCCCAAATGCAAATGACTCCCCTCCAGAATCCCATTTCAAAGGCTCCTATGAGAAACAAACATTGCTTTAAGAACATGCAGGAACTGCCAAGTTTTTCCTGCAGCGCTCTGATGTCTACAAAATTGAGTGGAAGAGCGTGCCCTTAGGGGCTGACAAGCTACCCTCTGAGACTCTGTTGCTAGGCAGGGTAACCTGCTTTCAAACCCAAGCATTTCTGTTCCCCTCGGAAAGCCCAACCAGACGTTCCCAGACCCTTAGCAGCCTGGGTGTCCCTCGAACCGCAGAGCCACTGTAGGGGCTAACCCCTCCCCGCGCTTCCCTGCACCACCCCTTCCCCCACCCTGTTATTAGGTATGCATTTCAGATTTTGAATGGATCTCCTTGTCTGGCGTTAATTGACAGTGAAAGCCCGGTTTTCAAAGCCAAGGTATAAGCACTGAAGGTAAGTGATCAGAGGACTGCCCTCGTAATAAATCACTGCGGCGCGGGTCACTGTTTAGAGTGTGAATGCAGTGTTCAATAAAGAAACACACTCCACCTTTCAGCTTCAAGCCGACCCTGGCTAATTGACCTCATTGTAGTCCCACCATTAATCATTCTGGCACATGGGGCAAGAGGCAGTTTCACTGCTTAGGTTTGCAGGGAGGAGGGGGGGACCAGGTCCACGAGGGGGTAGGTAAGGGTTGAGGGGGGCAGTTATAATGTACAAGGAAATCATAGACAATTCTCCCTTAATTAACTCATTGGATTTCCTGGATGGCCAGAGAGGGTTTCCTTTGCTGAAGGAATGTGGGGAATAATGCAAGGGACTTCATTAACTTCCCACCAGGATGCAGGAGTTTGGGTAGCGAACAAAAGCAGATGTGAGCATCTGTACCCCATCCAAAGAGCAGCTCTGCCAAAGGACCAGGGGGTTAGCCTAATGCTACATAATCATTCAGTGTCATCCATCTCCCCAGACCCTGATTAATAAATTGCAGCAGAAATCTTTTACAGGGTTGACTACAATTTTATTTCACCCATTAGAAGCACAGCAATCATGCGGGACCAGTTTACCTTCTTCTCAGCCCCCCTCCCTCCCACTCTCTGGTCCAGTCCCCTGTTCTACATCAGCTTTACTGGTGAATCTTTGAAAAAGATGTGGGCTGCTTTTTGTCTGGGTCCTCCATTCTGCCAAGCCAGCCCCCCAGCTGATGACTGTGGCGGGAATGGGAGCTTTAACACAGAGGTCAATTCACACTGCAGCTCAAGACTTGTTTCTCCAATGTGATTTGATGAACATCATCTGGGCACCTGTTCTGTGCCAAGCATGGCATAGCACTAGAAATACACACACACACACACACACACACACACAAATATGATTTGCTCCTGGTCCTCAGAGATCTTAAGAGTCTGCATCCATCCAGTTATATTTTCAAAAAGCAAGATCTGCCCTTTTATACCAAGCTGCTTTAAATTAGGCCTTTTTTAAAGGTTCTTTTCCCCACGATTAGTTGCTATTATTCAGGCACGCAGCAGTCTCACAGTTCACAGGGGTAAACAAAGCCCAGAGGGTCAGCAAGTTTCACTTTGAGCGGAGGAGAGGGAAAGAGAGGAGGGGGGAGAAGGGTGAGGGGGTGTTATCATTCATATTACACTTGTGCTTTTTCCTGCCCGCTCCCCTTCCGCGATCCATTACTGTTAATGAACTTAATTGTTTGGTTTCAAAATGCCAGCCTGAAGGCATCCCTCTCCTTCCCCTCGGTGCTGAGCGTCAGTCTTGCTGATCTCCAAATTAACTTGTAAGCAAATTCTTCAGGTCCATGCCCTTCCTTCCCTGACAAACACCTGGGTTAAGGAATTCTGGCCGACTCCCTCCAGACAGATTCAGACGGAGCGTCCGAAAAAGACAGAGTGGCCATCAGATCGCCACTTGGTATTGTGTGTAATTCGATTCCACTTAAGTATATTTACTGCGTGTCTACTGTAGTGTCTGGTAATTGTGCTAGTCACTGGGTTCAGAGAGTTGATACAACGCAGCCGCTGACCTCAAGGAGTGCATGGCGTTTTAGGCAGAACGGATCAAATTTCCTTCATTCTGCGATCAAGGACACCGCTGCATCTGCAGGATCTGAGGGTTAGGGCAGCTCAGTTCAGTGGAGAAACTACAGACTCTGGAGTCATGTAGATGTAGACAGAATCTGAAGTCTGTCCGTTCACCATCCAGGCAGCTTTGTCCACATTACATAACCTCAGTGAGGCATCATGGTATTGACCCATTTGAGTTAACTGTGCAAACTGAATGAGTTAATGGATGTCAAGTGTTGGCCCCACCCCCACTGAGAAGATCATGCTTTACGTAGAAAATTCCCCAACGAAAATTGTTGCACAGACAGTCCACGTAGATAATAATATGAAAAAATGAAGTGAAAGTGTTACTCTTTTAGTCATGTCCAACTCTTTCTGACCCCATAGACTGTAGCCTATTAGACTCCTTTGTTCATGGGATTTCCCAGGCAAGAATACCAGAGTGGGCTGCCATTTCCTTTTCCAGGGGATTTTCCCAGATCAGGGATCAAGGATTGGCAGGTAGGTTCTTTAACACTGAGCCGCCAGGGAAGCCCAGATAATAATATATCAGACCCAAATTTAAAATCTATTCTAATATGTCTCCTCCTTGTTTCCTTCCTCTGAAAATAAACTGCTTTCTCAACCTTGACACGTGAACCAGAAATGGCACACACTGAGACCCTTTGACTGTGTGGATCACAATAAACTGTGGAAAATTCTGAAAAAGATAGGAATACCAGACCACCTGACCTGCCTCTTGAGAAACCTGTATGCAGGTCAGGAAGCAACAGTTAGAACTGGACATGGAACAACAGACTGGTTCCAAATAGGAAAAGGAGTACGTCAAGGCTGTATATTGTCACCCTGCTTATTTAACTGCTATGCAGAGTACATCACGGAAACGCTGGGCTAGAGGAAGCACAAGCTGGAATCAAGATTGCTGGGAGAAATATCAATAACCTCAGATATGCACATGACACCACCCTTATGGCAGAAAGTGAAGAGGAACTAAAGGGCCTCTTAATGAAAGTGAAAGAGGAGAGTGAAAAAGTTGGCTTAAACCTCAACATTCAGAAAACGAAGATCATGGCATCTGGTCCCATCACTTCATGGGAAATAGATGGGGAAATAGTGGAAACAGTATCAGACTTTATTTTGGGGGGCTCCAAAATCACTGCAGATGGTGACTGCAGCCATGAAATTAAAAGACATTTACTCCTTGGAAGGAAAGTTATGACCAACCTAGACAGCATATTAAAAAGCAGAGACATTACTTTGTCAACAAAGGTCCATCTAGTCAAGGCTATGGTTCTTTCAGTAGTCATGTATGGATGTGAGAGTTGGACTATAAAGAAAGCTGAGTGCCAAAGAATTGATGCTTTTGAACTGTGGTGTTGGAGAAGACTCTTGCGAGTCCCTTGGACTGCAAGGGGATCCAACCAGTCCATCCTAAAGGAAATCAGTCCTGGGTGTTCATTGGAAGGACTGATGTTGAAGCTGAAACTCCAATATTTTGGCCACCGGATGAGAAGAGCTGACTCTTCGAAAAGACCCTGATGTTGGGAAAGATTGAAGGCAGGAGGAGAAGGGGACGACAGAGGATGAGATGGTTAGATGGCATCACCGACTCAATGGCCATGAGTTTGGGTAGACTCCAGAAGTTGGTGATGGACAGGGAGGCCTGGTGTGCTGCAGTTCATGGGGTCGCAAAGAGTTGGACACGACTGAGCGACTGAATTGAACTGAGGAATCCCTCAGGGGCTTGGCAGTTGGACCTACCTCCTACCCCATTACAAGTCCCATCTGCTTCCAACAGTCTTGGATTGCACCAAGAATCCACTCCCATTCATTTTTTACATATGGAATAGCAAAACCTAGAATGCTGGGAGAGTGCCAAGAATCTTACTTTTATCTTGTCACATAAGGAAATTGAAATTTAAGAGAGTTCTTCAAGTTTGCATGGGCTTCCCATGTGGCTCAGCTGGTAAAGAATCCACCTGCAATGCTGGAGGCCTGGGTTCGATCCCTGGGTTGGGAAGATCCCCTGGAGAAGGGAAAGGCTACCCACTCCAGTATTCTGGCCTGGAGAATTCCATGGACTATTCGGTCCATGGGGTCGTAAAGAGTCGAACACAACTGAGTGACTTTTACTTTCAAGTTTGCACAGGTAGTTGGGGTTAGTTACAACTAGGATTAAAGCTCAAATATGTTGTATCAGACCTAGTGATCTTTTTACTACATGAGTTGCTTATATCCAATTATTGGATATATTCAGATTGGTACTTTAATTTATGCTGCACTAAAGTGTCCTCCAAGAGTTTAATATGCCAGTATAATTTCCTTATGAGTCTCTGGGCTTCCTCTCTTGTCTCCCTTTTAATCCAAATCTACACATTATTCTCCTGATTAAAATCCACAAAGAAGATAAAATGATATTAGATTTCTGGTTTAAAGTAGTATCTGAAAATGGACCTTTGTTTCCCAGTCTCTTCTTGGGGTTGGTGGGGAGTGATGAAAATTCACAACCAGATGGAAAGAAAATCTGCCAGACAAAATAATATCAAAATTGGAAGGAATCCTCAGAACCTAAGAAGAAATGAGTTTTATTGAATATAACCTGCCCAATTATTGCATCATGAATACCACTGTTTGCCTAATAAAAGGGCGATTATTTGGAAAGAAGAGAGGGAAAGAGAGAGGGAGGGTGAAGATATGTTATTCCTCCCTCGCAATTGCCTGCTGACTCAGAGACCCAGAAGTCGTAAGACCCAGAAAACTGGGGGCTGGCCCTCTATCAGGGGGCGCTGCCTTTTAGTCTTGGCAGAGTACCACACACTCTCACCTAACATCTCTTTTACAATCATTCAGATATAGCAACATCCAGAAAACATCTGGAAAGGAAATATGGAGAAAGGTGGCAACACATTCTATCTTAGAAGGGCAACTTCTAGCAAACAAGGCCCTGTAGGTAGGGGCAGAGGTAAGAAGTAAGAAGGTGGCTGAATCTTTACAAACAGAGCAGCTGTATTCAGCATCAATTCAGAGGGTCACGTATCCAAGTAGTGGGAAATGAGACAGCATCTCTATAAAGTATCACTAACCCATGGCTCCAGTATTAGCAACCATTAATATGCTCCCAAATATCAGCTGGGCCAATTAGATGAGTCACATGATAAACATCAAAAGAGAAGGAAAGAAAGAAGGAAGGAAGGCAGGGGAGAGAGGGGCGGGGGGAGGAAGGGAAGAAAATTCAGCATACATTGATAAGTCAACATATATTTTTGCTAAATTTACTAGTCAAATGAACAGAACTCTTTGCAACCCCATGGACTGCAGCCCTAAAACATTCAGCCCTAAATTATCCAGCCCTAAAATAAAAGGAAATTCTGAGATATGCTACCACAGGGATGAAACTTGAAGACACTATGCTTAGTAAAATAAATCAGTCACAAAAATACAAATACCATATGATTCCACCTATATGAGGTTCCTGGAGTACAGAAAGTCAGAGAGATAGAAAGTGGAACAGTTGGTTAGGGGATGGGAGAGAGGAGAGATTTTGTTTTAATGTGTAAAGAGCACCCATTCTGCAGGGTGAAAACAGTTCTGGATATTGGTTTTACAACACTGTGAATGCACTTAAGGTTACTGACTGTACACTTAGAAATCGTTAAGACGGTAAATTTTATGTTATGTATATTTTACCACAGTTTTAAAAATTTAAGTCATTTAAAAGAAAAACAAAAAATACTCATAATAAATTTTATGAGAAATGTTCTATGAGGAATAACTGAAATCTTTATTGAATTACATATGATTTAAAAATTACTGAATGAAAAAGATGAACTGTTACTTCATGAGATGGCTCAATATCATTAGGATGCCTTTATCATTAATTTATAAATATGATTCATTCCAATCAAATCTCAAATATATGTTTTGTGGCTGAATAAAACAGTTCTCCCATTCATTGAAAAGAATAAATACCTGTTAGTAGACAAGAAAAAATAGGACTACAAATTAGTTTGAATTACCCAATATGAAAATGTATCAGAAAGATACACCACTTGAAAGAATATGATAATAGCACAAGGAATGACAGGCAAATCATTAAAGTGAAGCAGAAAGCCCTGAAGCTCACAGAAGAATCTATAATAAAGGTAGAAACAGAGTAAGAACGAATTATTCAATAAGTTATGTTTAGGCAATAGGTTAACCATTTGAAGAGAGAAGTAAGGTTAGATACCGTACACCTTATACCATACATTAGAATAAATTTCATGCCAGTGAAATTTTTTATGTAAAGTAAATGAAGTAAAAAAAATACAGAAAAAGTACAGATGGATATTTTAAGAGATCTCAGAGCAAGAAAAACTTTCTATGTATTTTCTGGAAAACATAAAAATTAAAGATAGAACAGGAAGCTTGAGAGTTGATTCCTCAGAGCTAGGGATGGGGAGGGGTAAAGGGTGGGGTCTTCAAGGGATCTTAAAGATGCAGACCTAAGAGTTAAGGAGGAATTCATACTCAGCATACCAGGGATGGGCCCTTTAAAGGCTGCCCCTCTAAAGAGAGGGCTAAAAAATTCCATCCAGTACCTGAGGGAAGAAAAAGCATCTGACAAGATTTCCGGGGGAAAAAAGAATCTCCTGAAAGAAGGTGAAACCCTAGTCTATGTCATATGCAGGTACAGAGTACAAATTAGTACTATTTTCTTGGTAAAGGAAAAGCCAAGTCAGTGAATTTTTTTAAAAGAACATATGTGGATCTCACAAGAATTTTTTAAAATGCTCACTGGATATGAGCTTCCAAAAATATTACAAACCAGAAGAGGAAATAGTCTTTAATGAGCAAAATCACAAGCTCAAAAAAGGTGGTTATTTAACACCCTTTAAAACTTCAGATTATAGAACTTCTTCAACTGAAGAATATAAAGTAAATATGTTTTCAATTCTGGGCTTCTCTGATGGCTCAGATGGTAAATAATCTGCTTGCAATGCAGGAAACCCATGTTCGATCCCTGGGTCGGGAAGATCCCCTGGAGAAGGGAATGGATACTCACTCCAGTATTCTTGCCTGTAGAATTCCATGGACAGAGGAGCCTGGAGGGCTACAGGTCATGGGGTCGCAAAGAGTAGGACATGACTGAGTAACTAACACTCACTCACTCCTGGGGCTCCAGCTCAGCCATGTTTTAAATTACCAAAATGATTCAAAAAAATTTTATACTTTTATACCATATCAAAAGAAAAAGACATTACAAAAACAGAATAGATACATTTGAAAAAAGAATAAAATAGAACTTAAAGAAATAAAAATAGTCATTAAACTAAAACGTCAAAGAATAAATTAAGCAGCAGGTGAATCCCAGATAAAGAGTATTAAAGAGTTGGAAGAAGTATTGAGGTAATTACCCATGGAGTTGTAAAGAAATGGAAAATAAAAGTGCTGTTAAGAGATGTGAAAGATGAAATGAGAATGTCCAACATACATTTAATATGAGTTCCAGGAAAATAAACTAGGGAAAATGGGAAGAGGCAATATTTAAAGGAAAAATGGCCAAGAATTTTCCAGCATTTATTAGTTCACTCCATATATATTCATAAGGTCTTACCATGTGCCAGGGGCTTTTAGATACTAGGGAGAGAGTAGTGAATGAAACACAAAAATTCTTGCTCTCATGGCATATGCTTTGAAGTGGAAAAGGGATCATTTTTAAGTGCAATATAGATTATGTGCATTACTAAGCTTTTGCTGGGGCAACAAACAATCCCATAATCTCAGTGGTTTACAATAACATGTATGTGTAGCTAATATTAGGAGGGCTGCAGATTGCCTGGGGCTTGGCTCCAGGCTATGGGGTGACTGTAGGTCTAATTCAGCGTGTCCTTTCATTCCAGGACATACGCTGAAGGAGAAGCCCCTATCTGGGACACTTGATTATAGAGGCAGAGGACAAAAATGTAGAACACCAAGCTCATCACGCTGTTGTATGTAAAGCTTCTGCCTACAAATGGCATGTGTCACGTTCACTCACATTCTACTGGCAAAAGCAAGCCACATATTCAAACCTGGAATGAGGATGTTTGCTGCACTAGAGACAGGCATGGCCACAGAGAGTGTGTGTAATCCTCTGACAAGGGAGAAAAGAAATAATGCGAGCAAAAATGTAAGCTATCATACAGGGTCAGTGATGGGGGTTGGAAAGGAGAAAACTAAAACAGGGAATGAGAACAGGAATGATTGCAGGGTCGGGGCAATTTTCTAAACTCCAGGAGACACTGGAGGACAGAGGAACTTGGTGTGCTACTGTCCATGGGGTCACAAACAATCGGACATGACTTAGCGACTGAACAACAACAATTTTAAATAGACAGTTTATGGGAACTATAACGGCCCAGTGATTAAGAATTCGCCTTGTAATGCAGGGGATGTGGATTCAACCCCTGGTCAAAGAGCTAAGATCCCACATGCCTTGGAGCAACTAAGCTCATGCAACAACTAGAGAGTCCGTGCACCACACTGAAAGATCCCACATGACGCAACTAAGACTTGATGCAGCTAAATAAATAAAGTGTGTCAAGGGGTGGACCATGCAGATGTCTTGGGAAGAATGTTTCAGGCAGGGAAATGGCAGATGCAAAAGCTCTGAGTCAGGAGCAAGCCTGATGTGTTTTGTTGTTGTTCAGCTGCTAAGTCGTGTCTGACTCTTTGCAACCCCATGGACTGCAGCACTCCAAGCCTCCTTGTCCTTCATTATCTACCAGAGTTTGCTCAAACTTAGGTCCATTAAGTTGGTGATGCCATCCAACCATCTCAACCTCTGTCGCCCCCTTCTCTTGCCCTCAATCTTTCCCAGCATCTTTCCAATGAGTCAGCTCTTTGCATCAGATGGCCAAAGTATTGGCACTTCAGCTTCAGCATCAGTCCTTCAAATGAATATTCAGGTTGATTTCCTTTAAGATTGACTGGTTTGATCTCCCTGTAGTCCAAGGGACTCTTAAGAGTCTTCTCCAACACCACAGTTCAAAAACATCAATTCTTTGGCCCTCAGCCTTCTTTATGGTCCAACTCTCACATCCATATATGACTACCAGAAAAACCATAGCTTTGACTATATGGACCTTTGTTGGCAAAGTGATGTCTCTGCTTTTTAATATACTGTCTAGGTTTGTCATAGCTTTTCTTACAAGGAGCAAGTGTCTCAGAGGCCACTATGACTGTCATGAAGTGAAAGTAAGGGACAGGGATAGGGGAAAAGGTCAAAAAGATAACAGGAGCCAGAAGGTGTAGGGCTCCAAGGCCATGGCAGGGCTTTGTTTTTACTTGGCATGAGATGGGAAGCCACTGGAAAGCTTTGAGCAAGGATGCTTCTGAGCCAAAAGCATCATCTGGCTTCTATTTGACTTTGACCAGAGTGCAGATAATGGGCTGATGGGGAGCAAGGAGGACCAATTAGGAGACTATAGTGATACCCAGATGAGGGAGAATGGGATCAAGGGAAGGTGATAAAAGTGGCTGAAATCTGAACACATTTTAAACATGACTGCACATGAAGCACAAATGAAGGAGTCAATCATGATGCTCAGGGGTTTCTCCTGGACTGTTGGCAGGACTGAGTTGCTACCAACTATGACAACAAAGACTGTAGCATGAAGAGACAGACAGAACACAAAAGCTCAATATTGAGGTACATTTAAGACATTCCCTTGGAGATATCCAGTGAATAAGCTCATCTGGAATTCAGGGGAGAGGTTCAGCCCACAGATATAAATTTGGAAGTCATCACCACACCATAGATCAAGGGATAACAAACCTTTTCTATAAAAGGCCAGACAGTAAATACCTTTGGCTTGGCAAGCCACATGTGATTTCGCTTGCATGTTCTCATGTAAGATAAAAGGCATCTTTAGCTCATGGTAGCAAGTGGGGTTTGGCCCCTGGACTGCAGGTTTGCAGACCTTGCTACAAAAGATTTTTAAGCCCATAAGTACGGATGAGATCACTAAGGGAGTGAGTACAAACAGGAAAGAGAAGATATCCACATCCTGAGCAGGGAACACTCCCAAGCTAGAGTTAAGGAGATGGTGAGGAACCAACACGTAGGCTGAAAAGGGTCAAGCGGTGAAGCGGGAAGAGAGCTCGGAGAGTGTGGTGGCCTGAAAACCTGGTGAAGGAGAGCTCTGAGTTAGGATCCGCTGTGTCAAATACCACCGACAAGTGGTCAAGGGTTCAAGTCCGCTGGGGACTGAGAACTGACCACTGATTTAACAACATGCCTAGTCATTCATGACCTAATTAGCACGTGTACAAGGAGAAAGGGGAAAAGAGTAATTGGTGTCAGAAAACACAGACAAGTCTTTCAAGGAGTTTTATTGGGAAGAGAGGGAAAAGAATGGGCTGCCAGCTGGAGGGGAAGTGAAGTCAAGAAAGGGTTAAATTATTTAATTATTTATTATTTTTAATGTTTACTTATTTACTTGGCTACGCCGGGTCTTAGCTGCAGCACATGGGATCTTTAGATGAGGCACGTGTGATCTAGTTCCCTGACCAGGGATGGAACCCGGACCCACTGCATTGGAAGCTCAGAGTCTTAGCCACTGGATCACCAGCGAAGTCCAAAGAAAGATAAATAAAATTATATTTGTGTTCTGATGGAAAGTCCAGGAGATGGAAATGGATACATAGGACAGCGAGGGTAGAGTTCCTGGGATGGTACTTTGAGTCGATCAGAGATGACATCAAGTGTGTCAGTGGAGGGGTGGCTTTGAGTCCGTTCTTCCAAAGCAACAGAAGAGAAGGTGGTGCGTGTGGACAGAGATGTAGGGAAGCATAGAGATGTGGTTCTGAGAACCTGGAGGTTTCTTCTAACAGTTCCTGTTTTCATGAATCAATGAGTCTGTAAACAGGACAAATGAAAAGAATTCCACCTCAGATACTTTACAGAGAAATACAAAGCAGAAAAAAAAAAAAAGGATTAAAAAAATTTTTTTAAAGAAGCAATATGAAAAGAAAAGACAGGACTTCCCTGTCTGCCTGCCAGTGCATGGGACATGAGTTCGATCCCTCATCCAAGAATATCCCACATGCCACAGAGCAACTAAGCCTGTATACCACAACTACTAAGCTTGGACTCTAGAGCCCATGAGCCGCACCTACTAAAGCCTGTGCGCCTAGAGCCTGTGCGCCACAATGAGAAGCCGCTGCAATGAGAAGCCCTCGCATCACTGTGAAGAGCAGCCCCTGCTCGCCGCAACTAGGGAAAATTCAGGAGCAGCAACAAAGACGCAGTGCTAGTGGTAAAAAAAATCTGCCTGCCTATGCTGGAGACACAGGGGACGTGAGTTTGATCTCCCTGGGTCAGGAAGATACCCTGGAGAAGGAAATGGCAACCCACTCCAGTATTCTTGCCTAGGAAATCCCTTGGACACAGAAGCCTGGTGGGCTACAGTCCATGGGGTCGCACAGAGTCAGATAGGACTGAGCACAGCACAGCTAGCTATAGCTAATTTTCAAAAAGACAGGTTTCTTGTCCAACTTTCAGCAGCAATGCTGGAAGCCAGATGACAATAAAGTATCCTTAAAGTGAGATATCTGCTTCACTTTCACACTAAGAGCCAACTTCCTGACAACTTTAGGTAAAGATTCACCTAGGCTGTAATTGCTACCAATGGTTGCCCTCCATTAAAAAGGAAAAAGAACCAGGGAGAAAGAAATGGAAGGCAAAAACGACACTGAGCAAGGACAGTAAATCA
Organism: Bos indicus x Bos taurus; assembly: GCF_003369695.1. Classification (NCBI taxonomy): domain Eukaryota; kingdom Metazoa; phylum Chordata; class Mammalia; order Artiodactyla; family Bovidae; genus Bos; species Bos indicus x Bos taurus. The sequence continues at coordinate 72,936,309 of NC_040083.1, read as the reverse complement.
GCATTAATGGTAAGAATTCTTGGAGCATTAAAAACAAAGTGGAGGAAAACTAGGTCTCAATACCATGGAAGAGGGAGAAACCATTAGGATGAAAGTGGTAAGTCTTGATTTTTTTGGAAGGTGAAGAGGCATAATAACAAGCCTAACGTTTTCGTAAGTTAAATAGGCATGTTACAAATTTAAGGATCAGTGCTGGTACAACTGAATATCTACATGGAGGAGTGAGTTTGGATCCCTTCCTTAGACCATACCATGAAATTAACTCAAAAATGGATGATAGGTATACATGTAAAGGCTGAAACAATGAAATGCAGAAAAAAAACCCAAAAACATGCTGAACTTGGGTTAAGTCTTCTTGGACACAATCCCAAAAACACAAGTGACATAAGATTTTATGCTAGTATCCATGATTTGTTTTCATACCTTATTCAAAAGTCCACATTGTATTTAACTGTATTGAGTAGCTTCAGCTGCATGCAACAAATTCTGGTAAATTCTCTTTTCATTTTTATTCTATTACAAATATTTTCTAATTTTCCTTGTTATGGCTTCTTAGATACATCCATCATTTAATAGTGGACATTTAATTTTCAAATACATGAGATTTTTAAAAGTATCTTTGATACTAATTTCTCATTTAAATGCTTCTTCTCTGCAATCATCCTCTGTTTTTTCAGTCTTTTAACTCTATTGAGACTTTCAATGGCTAAGTCAAAGATCTCTCTTGGTAAATGTCACACTGCACTGAAAATATGTGGGTTATTTTCAAATGTCTGTTGATATTGATTTCTAACATATCCACGGTGATAAGAGAATAGACTTTGTATGACAGCAATACTTTTAGACCTTTTTGTACCTTGTTTTATGAAATTTTTGTACCTTGTTTTATGTCCCTGGAAATATTCCAGTGTCTTCTAGTTGATAGTCCATAGAAATGTGAATGGAATTTGTATCCCACTGTTGTGTGAAAACTGTATAAATCTTAATTAATTGAATTGGTTCATAGTGCTTTTCAGGCCTACTATATCTTCTCACTTCTCTGTATATTCATTCTATTAACTTTTGAGAGTTTGATATTGAAACTCCAACTAAAAATCTTAATTTATCTACTTAAAGAAACACTTGCAATGTATAGTGGAACTATAGGTAACCTCGTTCTGTATTTTCCAAATTTCTTATAAATGTCTTATCATACTTTCATAATTTAAAATACAAAAAAGAAAGAAAATAAAACAGAGACAAAAAGAAAATTAGATAAATTGGACTTCACGAAAATTAAAAGCTTTTGTGCTACAAGTGATGCCATCAAGAGCATAAAAGACAATCCACAGAACAGGGAAAATTTTGCAAACATACATGTGATACAAGACTTGTATCCAAAATATATAAAGAATTCTTACAAGTCAATAACAACAAGATAAATAAATAACAACAAAGGACTGAATAGACATTTCTCCCAAAAAGACATAGAAATGACTGAAAAGCACATGAAAAATTCTCAGCATTATTAGCCATTAGGGAAATGCAAATTAAAACCACAACAAAGTACCACTTCACATCCATTAAGATGGTTATATATATATTTTAAAATGTCATCCCAAATGTTACTGAGGAAGTGGAGAAATTGGAACCCTCATAGATTGTTAGTGGGATGTAAAATGGTGCCAATTGAAAACATATGGCTACCCAAAAGCTTGTACATGAAAGGTTCACTGCACCATTATTTATAATCAACAGAAAGTGAAAACAATCCAAATGTTCACCAACTGATGGATGGAAAAATAAATACAGGTGATGCATACAATGGATTATTACTCAGCCAGAAAAAGGAGTGACGCACTGATACATAGTACAACATGGGTGAGCCTTAAAAACATTATTTTACAGCAGCTTCTCACTAGCTGTGTATTTTACACATTGTATAAATGTTAATGCTACTCTCTCCATTCATCCCACCCTCCCCTTCCTCTATTCCACAGGGGGCTCAGCTCGGTTCTCTGTGATGACCTAGAGGGGTGAGATGGGGAGGGTAGGAGGGAGGTCTAAGACGGAGGGCGTATATGTATACATATAGCTGATTCCCTGGTGGCTCAGAAGGTAAAGCACCTGCCTGCAATGTGGAAGACCCGGGTACGATCCCTGGGTTGGGAAGATCCCCTGGAGAAGGAAATAGCAACCCACTCCAATACTCTTGCCTGGAAAATCCCATGGATGGAGGAGCCTGGTAGGCTACAGTCCATGTAGTCACAAAGAGTCAGACACAACTGAGTGATTTCACTTTCACTTTTCACTTTCATAGCTGATTCACTTTGCTGTATAGCAGAAACTAACACAACACTGTAAAAGAATTATACTCCAAAAAAAATAAAAAGTTAAAAGCTACAAATTTCTCTCTTAAAAAATTTGTATGTATGGCAAAAAGGATTCAAAAAATACCTCTTTTAATTGTACCACTTGTTATAATGCTATTACTTACTTTGGTTCAAATGGAAGTATTTTTTAAATTTTTATTTCTGTGTTCTTTAAAATACTAAGGCAAAGACTTTTCTTGAAAAAATTATTTTAAGTGGAAGAAGTCAGTTACGAAAGACTACATATTGTATAACTCCATTTATATGAGATATCCAGAACAGACATATCCATAGAGACCATACATGAGATTAGCGGTTGACAAGGGCAGACGGGAACGAAGAAAGACTGATACTGTGACTGATAGAGGATGGGTTTTCTTCCTGGGTTGACAAAAATGTTGTAAAGTTAGGCTGTGGTGATGGTTGCACCGCTCTGTGAATATATTAGAAACCAATTGAATCCCATGCATTAAATGGATGAACCGTTCAGCTGATGAATTACATCTCACTAAGGCCGTTTAAAATATTGTAAAGTAGGGGCTCCCCAAGTGGCTCTAGTGGTAAAGAACCTACCTGCCAATGCAGGAAATATAAGAGATGCGGGTTTGATCCCTGTGTTGGGAAGATCCCCTGGAGGAGGGCATGACAACCCATTTCAGTATTCTTTGCATATAAGGGTAACCCCTAAGAGATAGATTATCTGTATAATTTCTAAGCCAGCAGAAGTAAAGTGGGAACTAAAAAAACTGTTCAAGTCAAGGGATGCTGGGAAAGGAGGGGAAAGAAGTGAAGGAAAGTGAAAACACGTTGAGGGCATAAACACATTTTTAAAAGAAATTAGAATAACTATATTCCATATGATACCACGCATATGTATTTTCAAGGCACACGTATTATTATATGTTGTTGAAAATACTGAGTTGGTCAAAAAGTTTTTTGTTTTTTTTTTCCATAAGATCTTATGGAAAAACCTGAACAAACTTTTTGGCCAACTCAATATCTGTGAGAAGTAAAATTATAAAAACACACACTTAAAAAATACTGGGGGTGGGAAGAAGCTGAATGGGGGAGAGGGCTTCTGCTGTATTTATCATACTATTTCTTCATTAAATGATCAGAAATGCTGTGGCAAATTGTTACTATCTATTAAATCTGAGTAAATAAGTATTTTTAAATGATCTCATTTACTGATGTAGTTTTGGCTGTGTTGGGTCTTTGTTGCTGCTCGGGCTTTTCTCCAGTTGTGGTAAGCAGAGGCTACTCTCTAGTTGTGGTGGGCAGGCTTCTCACTGGGGTGGCTTTTCTTGTTGCAGAGCATTGGCTCTAGAGTACAGGCTCAATATTTGCAGCACACAGGCTTAACTGCTCCCAGGCACGTGGGATCTTTCCGGACTAGGGGTTGAACCTGTGTCTCCTGCATCAGCAGGTAGATTCTTTATCACTGAGCCACCAGGGACGCCCACAATTAAGTTTTTAAGTGCCTATATTTCATACCATTTTACCTTGAAAATTTGTCTTAATTAAAAGGCAATAAAAATAGTGGGTTGGCGAGAGTTTAGGAAAATGGTGCCCCACCCCTGCTGATAAATGTGTAAATCTGTACAAATGTGAAGAGGGAATTTTGACACTATGGAGCAAAAGTTTTCAAACATTCACATTTTTTGGTGAAGCAATAACTCTTCTAGGAAAATGCTCATTTGTGTGCACAAAGATTGAAGTACAATTGATGTCTGCTATAGTTCTTTATGTGTGTGTGTATATGCTAAGTCACTTCAGTGTGTCTGACTCTTTGCAACCCTATGGACAGTAGCCTGCCAGGATCCTCTGTCCATGAGGATTCTCCAGACAAGAATACTGGAGTGGGTTGTCACACCCTCCAGCAGAATATCTTCCCAACCCAGGGGTAAAACCCCAGTCTCTTACATCTCCTGCATTGGCAGTTGGGTTCTTTACCACTAGTACCAGCTGGGAAGCCCATAGTTCCTTATATACACGCGCAAATATAGACACATGAACACAGAAATATTCATGGTGAAGTAGAACGTCTACTAGTTGAACATAATATTCAAAAGCACTGCGCAGTTAATCTAAATAACTCACTGGGGAAAGAGATAGTTTTAGGTCCCTAAGAACTGGATGAAAGTTATGAGCCCTTTGAAGAAAGGCAGATGCACATAATACAGAAAAGAATTTGGAGACAATGCCAGCGGGTCCCAAAGTACTTAAAATACAGACGTTTTATTCAGGAAGAAAAACCTGCCAACTAACTCCTCTAATTCTCCTCCAAAAGCCTCTTCCTCCAGGCAGCTTTTGCTGTGCCCTGACCTCTCCACCCTACCCAGACTCAGATAGGCACCCCTTCTTTAAGACCCTATGCGAATCTGTCATGTTGTTGTTGTTTAGTCACTAAGTCATATCCACTTCTTTGGTGACCCAATGGACTATAGGCCACCAGGCTCCTCTGTCCATGGGATTTCCCAGGGAAGAACACTGGAGTGGGTTGCCATTTCCTTCTCCAGAGGATTTTCCTGATCCAGGAATGAAACCCACAGTTCTTGCACTGGCAGGAGGGTTCTTTACTGCTGAGCCATGGAGGAATCCCATACAAATCTGTACCCTGATGCTATATCACTGTGTATGGTGATTGTCTGTTTTCTCTCTTTCCCACAATCATCTTTGAGAACAGGGCATATCACTCAATTGGCTTCATATCCCTAGCAAAGTGCAAGGTCTGGTTCAGGCATAAACATTTGTTGACCAGATGACTGTATGAACATTTCTGCAGGAAAGTGACATTGCCCCATGTTATCCTTCTCATGTATTCATTAATCCACAATCGGTGTCAACAACTGATCAGGCTGTATATACACCCAACACCCAAGCCTTAGCAGATTCTCTTTTGCAATATGCTAGATTTGAAATGCAGCCTTATCTCAAAGAATCAGACATAAAACATGCTACATGTAAGTTGCAAATATGGCACTTGAGAAGCAAGATTCTGATGTCCAGTGTGACTCAGCCCTGGGTTCAGCCCTCACCAGCCTCAGCAGAAATGCAGACAGACTGTGGGTCCTGAGGCACACTGGATGCAGAGAAACTGAAGATATAGTCGACCAGGTTTTGGAAATAACTACAACAGGGGGTCTGAAAAACAAAGAGGTTGTTTTCATCTCATTAGTCCTAGATGAAGAGATCAAGCCCTGAGCCTCTGGAGGAGGAGCACTGACTCCAAGACCCTAGACTACCAGAGAACTAACCCTAGGGAGCATCAAATAGTGAGAACTCACACAAAGGAAACCACTTGAATACAAGACCTGGCATCACCCAACGACCAGTAGCACCCTGTGCAGGACGCCTCATCTAAACAACAAACAAAACAAAAATACAAACCAAATCATCAGCAGACAGGATTACCACTTCACTCAGCCTTGCCATCAGAGGGGGAAAAAAAAGCTCAGCACAAATCTCACCCTATACAAAGCTTATACAAACCACTGGACCAACCTTAGGAGGGCAGAAACCATAAAGAAGAAAGAATTCAACCTTGAAGCCTGGGAAAAGGAAGCTTCAAACACAATAAGTTAAAAAAAATAATGAAAAGGCAGAGAAATACTACACAAATGAAGGAAGAAACTAGAAACAATGAAGTCCAAATGAATGAAGAGGAAATAGGCAAACTACCTGAAAAATAATTCAGAATAATGACAGTAAAGATGATCAAAAACCTTGAAAACAGAATGGAGAAAATGCAATAATCAATTAACGAAGACCAAGAAGAATTCAAGAATAAATATACAGAGACAACACAATTACTGAAATTAAAAATACTCTAGAAGGAATTAATGGCAGAATATCTGAAACAGAAGAACGAATCAGTGAGCTGGAAGATAAAATGGTAGAAATAACTTCTGAAGAGCAGAATAAAGTAAAAAGAATGAAAGAACTGAGGATAGTCTCAGAGACCTCTGGGACAATATCAAACTCACCAACATGTGAATTATAGGGGTCCCAGAAGAAGAAGAGTAAAATAAAGGGTATGAGAAAATTTTTGAAGAGATTATAGTTGAAAATTACCCCAACATGGAAAAGGAAATAGTCTATCAAGTCCAAAAAGCATAAAGAGTCACATACAGGATAAACCCAAGCAGAAACACACTAAGACACATACTAATCAAACTAACAAAGACTAAACACAAAGAAAGAATATTAAAAGCAGCAAGGGAAAAGCAACAAGTTATATACAAAGGAAACCCCATACATTTAACAGCTGATCTTTCAGCAGAAACTCTGCAGGCCAGAAGGGAATGGCAGGATATATTTAAAGTACTGAAAGGGAAAAATATACAACCAAGATTACTGTACCTGGCAAGGACCTCATTCAAAATTGAGAGAGAAATAAAAAGCTTTTCAGACAAACAAAAGTTAAGAGAATTCAGTACTACCAAACCAGCCTTACAACAAATGTTAAACAGACTTAAACAGTCAAGAAATACAAGAGAAGAAAAAAGATCTACAAAATCAACACAAACAATTAAGATATGGCAATAGGAACATATACATAAATAATTACTTTAAATGTAAATGGATTGAATGTGACAACCAAAAGACACAGACTGGCTGAATGGATACAAAAACAAGACCATATATATGCTGTCTACAAGAAACCCACTTCAGACCTCAAGACACGTATAGACTGAAAGTGAGAGGATGGAAAAATATATTCCATGCAAATGGGAAGCAAAAGAAAACTGGAGTAGCAATCTTCATATCAGAAAAAATCGACCTTAAAATAAAGATTACAAGAGATAAGGAAGGACATTACATAATGATCAAGGGATCAATCCAAGAGGAAGACATAACAATTGTAAATATTTATGCACCCAACATAGGAGCACCTCAATACATGAGCGGAGAAGGCAATGGCAACCCACTCCAGTACTCTTGCCTGGAAAATCCCGTGGACAAAGGAACCTGGTAGGCTGCAGTCCATGGGGTCGCTAAGAGTCGGACACGACTAAGCAACTTCACTTTCACTTTTCACTTTCATGCACTGGAGAAGGAAATGGCAATCCACTCCAGTATTCTTGCCTGGAGAATCTCAGGGACAGAGGAGCCTAGTGGGCTGCCATCTATGGGGTCACACAGAGTCAGACACGACTGAAGCAACTTAGCAGCAGCAGCAGCAATACCTAAGACAAACACTAACAGACATAAAAGGAGAAACTGACGGTAACACAATAATAGTAGGAGACTTTAACACCCCACTCACACCAATGGACAGATCATCAAAACAGAAAATTAGTAAGGAAACACAAGTCTTAAATGATACATTAGATGAGATGGATCTCATTGATATCTTCAGGACATTCCATCCAAATGGAGAAGAATACACCTTCTTCTCAAGTGCACATGGAATATTCTCCAGGTCACAAATCAAATGTCAATAAATTTAAGAAAATTGAAATCATATCAAGCATCTTCTCCAACCACAACACTATGAGACTAGATATCAATTACAAGAAAAAAACTGTAAAAAACACAAACACATGGAGATTAAACAATATGTTTCTAAATAACCAATAGGTTACTAAAGAAATCAAAAGGGAAATCAAAAAATTTCTAGAAACAAATGACAATAAAAACAGGACAACTCAAAACCAATGGGATGCAGCACCAATCCTACCTCAAGAAACAAGAAAAACATCGAATAGACAACCTAACTTTACACCTCAAACAACTGGAAAAAGAAGAAGAAGGAGAACAACAACAACAAACCACCAAAATTAGTAGAAGGAAAGAAATCATAAAGATCTGAGCAGAAATAAATGAAAAGAAATGAAAGAACCAATAGTAAAGATTAATATAACTAAAAGCTGGTTCTTTGAAAGATAAACAAAATTCACAAATCTTTAGCCAGAGTCATCAAGAAAAAAAGAGAGAAGAATCAGATCAACAAAATTAGAAATGAAAAAGGAGAGGTTACAACAGACAATGCAGAAATACAAAGGATTATAAGAGACTATTATGAACAACTACATGGCAATAAAATGGATAATCTGGAAGAAATGGACAGATTCTTAGAAAAGTTCAATCTTCCAAGACTGAACCAGGAAGAAATAGAAATTATGAACAACCAATTACAAGCACTGAAATTGAAGCTGTGATCAAATATCTTCCCAAAAACAAAAGCCCAGGACCAGATGGCTTCACAGGAGAATGCTATCAAACATTTAGAGAAGAGCTAATGCCTACCCTTCTAAAACTCTTTCAAAAAATTGCAGAGGAAGAAACACCCAAACTTATTCTGTGAGGCCACCATCACCCTGATACCAAAACCAGACAAAGACAACACAAAAAAAGAAAACTACGGGCCAATATCACTGATGAACATAGATGCAAAAATCCTCAACACAATTTTAGCAAACAGAATTCAGCAGCACATCAAAAAGCTCACACACCATGATTAAGTTGGGTTTGTTCCAGGGATGAAATGATTCTTCAATATATGCAAATGAATCAATGTGACACACCATATTAACAAATTGAAAGATAAAAACCATACAATAATCTTAACAGATGCAGAAAAAAGCCTTTGACAAAATTCAGCACCCATTTATGATTAAAACTCTTCAAAAAATGGGCATAGAAGGAACCCTACCTCAACACAGTAAAGGTCATATATGATAAGTCTACAGCAAACATTATTCTCAATGGTGAAAAACTGAAAGCACTTCTCCTAAGATCAGGAACAAGACAAGGGTGTCCACTTCCACCACTACTATTCAACATAGTTCTGGAAGTCCTAGCTACAGCAATCAGAGAAGAAAAAGAAATAAAAGGAATCCAGATTGGAAAAGAAGAAGTAAAGCTCTCATTGTTTACAGATGACATGATGCCGTACATAGAAAACCCTAAAGATAGTATCAGAAAATTACTAGAGCTAATCAGTGAATTTAGCAAAGTTGCAGGATATAAAATCAATACACAGAAATCACTTGCATTTCTATATACTAACAATGAAAAATCAGAAAGAGAAATTAAGGAATCAATTCCATTCACCATTGCAACAAAAAAAATTAAATATCCAGGAATAGACTTACCTAAGGAGACAAAAGAACTATACACAGAAAATTATAAGACACTGATGAAAGAAATCAAAGACAACATAAACAGATGGAGAGACATACACCATGTTCCTGGGTAGGAAGAATCAATATTGTGAAAATGACTACTATCAAACCCAGTTTACAGATTCAGTGCAATCCCTATCAAATTACCAAAGGCATTTTTCACAGAACTAAACAAAAAATTTCACAATTCATATGGAAACACAAAAGACCCCAAATAGCAAAAACAGTCTTGAGAAAGAAGAATGGAGCTGGAGGAATCAACCTTCCTGACTTCAGATTATACTACAAAGCTACAATCATCAAGACAGTATGGCACTGGCACAAAAACAGAAATATAGACCAATGGAACAAGATAAAAAGTCCAGAAAAAAAAAAAAAACAAAACACCATGCACCTATGGGTACCTTATTTTTGACAAAGGAGGCAAGGATATACAACGGGACAAAGACCACCTCCTACAATAATGGAAATAAAAACAAAAGTAAACAAGCGGGACCTGATTACACTTAAAAGCTTTTGCACAGCAAAGGAAACTATGAGTGAGGTGAAAAGACAGCCCTCAGAATGGGAGAAAATAATAGCAAATGAAACAACTGACAAAGGATTAATTTCCAAAATACACAAGCAGCTCATACAACTCAATACCAGAAAAACAAACAACCCAAACAAAAATGGGGGAAAGACCTAAAGAGACATTTTTCCAAAGACACACAGATAGCTAACAAACACATGAAAAGATGCTCAACATTGCTCATTATTAGAGAAATACCAATCAAAACTACAACGAGATATCACCTCACACTGGTCAAAATGTCCATCATCAAAAAGTCTACAAACAATAAATGCTGGAGAGGGTGTGGAGAAAAGGTAACCCTCTTGCACTGTTGGTAGTAATGTAAATTTATACAGCCACTATGGAAGATGGTATGCTGCTGCTGCTGCTAAGTCGCTTCAGTCGTGTCCAACTCTGTGAGACTCTAGAGATGGCAGCCTACCAGGCTCTTCTGTCCCTGGGATTCTCCAGGCAAGAACACTGGAGTAGGTTGCCATTTCCTTCTCCAATGCATGAGAGTGAAAAGTGAAAGTGAAATCACTCAGTTGTGTCCGACTCTTCGTGATCCCATGGACTGCAGCCCACCAGGCTCCTCCATCCATGGGATTTTCCAAGCAATAGTACTGGAGTGGGGTGCCATTGCCTTCTCTGGGAAGATGGTATACAGATTCCTTAAAAAAAAAAAACTAGGAATAAAACCACCATATGACCCAGCAATCCCACTCCTAGGCGTATACCCCGAGGAAACCAAACTTGAAAAAACACATGTATCCCAATGTTCACTGCAGCACTATTTACAATAGATAGAACATGGAAGCAACCTAGATGTCCCAGGACAGATGAATGGGCAAAGAAGTTGTGGTACATATACACAATGGAATATTACTCAGCCATAAAAAGGAACGAATTTGAGTCAGTTCTGATGGGGTGGATGAACCTAGAGCCAATTATACAGAGTGAAGTACATCAGAAAGAGAAAGATAAATATCATATTCTAACACATATATACAGAATCTAGAAAAACGGTACTGTAGAATTTATTTACAGGGCAGCAATGGAGAAACAGACATAGAGAATAGACTTATGGATATGGGAAAAGGGTGAGATATATGGAAAGAGTAACATGGAAACCTACATTACCATATGTAAAATAGAGAGCCAATGGGAATATGCTGTATGGCTCAGGAAACTCAAACAGGGGCTCTGTATCAATCTAGAGGGGTGGAATGGGTAAGGAGATGGAAGGGAGGTTCAAAAGGGAGGGGATATATGTATGCTGCTAAGTCACTTCAGTTGTATCCGACTCTGTGCGACCCCAGAGACGGCAGCCCACCAGGCTCCCCCGTCCCTGGGATTCTCCAGGCAAGAACACTGGAGTGGGTTGCCATTTCCTTCTCCAGTGCATGAAAGTGAAAAGTGAAAGTGAAGTCACTCAGTCGTGCCCAACTCTTAGCGACCCCATGGACTGCAGCATGGCTTGTTCATGTTGATGTTTGGCAGCAAACAACAAAACTCTGTAAAGCAATTATCCTTCAATTAAAAAATACATTAATTTTAAAAAATAAAAGTAATGATCGAAAAAAAAAATACAGTCAAATTAGCAGCCGGCCACCGGTTTTCATTCCCGAGGACAAGCTCTCCAATCTTTTCTGTAGTTATGTCCTCCCTTTCCCTTCCTGTTATTTTGTATTTCCATCAAGCAGAGCCCATGAATGCGTTTCCCTGCCAGCTATTCAAGAGCCGGTTCCCCCTGGAGCTGGCGACACAGAACCTATTAATAAGCAAACACAACAAACTGGCTCATTCTCCTCATAGTTGAATTCCTCTGCCGCCTATTTCTCAAACACTTCCCTTTAGGGTTTTCCTGCGGAGTCCCATTCATTTAGAGGAAATGTGGGAAATTGTTTAATGTTTCTTATTGTAAGTGAGTGGTGGTAAATGCTGATTACATGTGCAGAGTAAAATGTGTCTCTTCTCCTTGACCTCCAAACCTATCTGGTGGCCCTGGCAAAATCTGAGCCTCACACCCCACCTGGGACTCTCATCATCATCACGTGGTCAGTAGAGTAGACTTTGAGGGGAAAGGCTTCCATTCCTAGCATGGTGGTGATGGTGGTTTAGTCCCTCAGTCATGTCCAACTCTTTACCTCCCCATGGACTGTAGCCCAAGATGCTCCTCTGTCCATGGAATTCTCCAGACAAGAATACTGGAGTGGGTTGTCATTTCATTCTCCAGTGGATCTGCCCTATCTAGGGACTGAATCTGCATCTCCTGCATTGACAGGTTGATTCTTTACCACTGAGCCACCTGGGAAGCTCATTCCTAGCATACCTAGCCTTTAGCCTGCACTTGAGTTAAATCACTCTCCCATTCTTTGCCTTGGTTCCTCCAACTGTAAAATGATGAAAAGTATCTTGGCTCTGTACATATTTTTTTAAGATTTTTTTTTTTTTTTTTTGGTGTGGATCATTTTTAGAGTCTTTACTGAAGCTGTTACAATAGTGCTTCTGTTTTATGTTTTGTTTTTTGGCCATGAGGAATGTGCCACCTTAGCTCCCTGACCAGGGATCCAACCCTCAGCCCCCTGTGTTGGAAGGCAACGTCTCAACTTCCAGGGAAGTCCCAGCTCTTTACCTATTTGATTGAAAGCAATTCAATGATACACTGTTTCACAACTACTCTGGGCTAGTAAATGGTTGAGGCTGCACAATAAGCACAGAAGAGCTCCTATCATTTCAGATTGATTCCAAAGAGAGGCTGGGAAACAATGTCAGTAAAAAACTTAGTTCTGAAGGAAATGATGGGAGCAGAGAAATATTAAGTATTTGGTTCTGCTGTCCCCATACAAGGGAAAAGAAAGAGTCTGATTACCCAGAGAAGAAAAGCATAAGCCTATTTCATCCTACTTTCTATTAATAAAAAATGATAGAATTTTTATTATTCTGTTAGTTAGCTCCTCTAAAACATCTCAGAGAATAGAGCTTTAGAGAGCTTCCCTCCTGTAATTGAGTGGTAGTATTTAGAGTAAAGGGCTTCCCAGGTGGCGCTAGTGAAGGAAAGGAAACACAAGAAAGGAAGCAACTCACATAAGAGTCAAAAAGGTAGTCTGTGGGGTCTTCCCTAGTGGCTCAGTGGTTAAGAACCTGCCTGCCAAGCAGGAGATGCTGGTTTGATCCCTAAATCTGGGAAGATCCCACATGCATTGGAGCAACTAAGCCAGTGTACCACAACCACTGAGCCTGTGCTGTAGAGCCTGCAAGCCACAACTACTGAGCCCGCGTGCTACAACGACTGAAGCCCGTGTGCCCTAGAGCCTGTGTTCCACAACAAGAGAGCAAGAGAAGCCACCACAATGAGAAGCCCATGCACCCCAACTCGAGAGTAGCCCCTGCTCACCGCAACTAGAGAAAAGCCCACAACAAAGACCCAGCACAGCCAAAAATACATAAGTATATAAATACATAAAATTATGTATTTATATATATAAGCTAGTCTGTGATGGATTAAGGATTTGGCCTTGGACAAGTGGTTGCACAGTCTGCCCACCTACCCTCTATGGCATCCACCCTCTGCAGCAGGCCTACAGAAGGCACTCAGCACACATGAGATCCTTGTTTCATCTTCTGGGTAACCTTCTCTAGACAGTGCTAGAAAGAGAAAATCCAGTGCATTTCTTTGCCACATGGTGAAATGACATGACATTCAGCCCTGGCTAGCTCCCCATTCTACTACACACTCCCATCCATACCTCCAATTACTGGAGCCTCAGCTGGTTTGTGATGAAGAATGGCATTTTTTTTTTTTTTTCATTGTGGTGAAATATTCACTTTAAAAATTTACCACTTTATCCATTTTCTTAAAATTTTTATTTATTTAGGCCGTGCCTTGCAGCTTGCAGGATCTTAGTTCCCCCACCAGGGACTGAATCCGTGCCCCTCTGCATTGGGAGTGCAGATCTTAACCACTGAATTGCCACAGAAGCCCCTAGCCATTTTTAAGTGTCTATTCCAGAGGCATTGACAACAATCACAATATTGTGTGACCATCACCATCATCTATCTCCATAACTTTTTCACAACCCCCAAACAGAACTCTATACCTATTCAACAGTAACTCCCCTCTCCTTTCTCTCTCCGCCCCATGGAAACCTCTATTCTATTTTCTGTTTTGATAAGTCTACCTATCTTAGTTACCTCATAAAGCAGAATCACCATATTTGTCCATTTATGACTAATTTCACATGGCATGATGATTTCAAGGTTCATCCGTGTTGTAGCATGTATCAGGATCTCTGAGTAATATCACATTGTATGTATAATCTACACTTTGTTGATCCATTTCTCTGTTGATGGCCATCTGGGTTATTTCTGCCTTTTGACCATTGTGAATAATGCTGCTATGAATGCTGGTATACAGAAAGACAAAGAAATTTTAATACCGTTTCTTTTGGTGTCCTGATCAAATTCCAGTGGGAGTAAGGGTGCCTCCCCGTGACAATTCTTAAGACACCTGGAGGGCGTCTGAGAATTCACCTCAGTTCTGACAGTGTCCACCCAAAGACAACATCAGATTCCACAGATTAAGGGCTCAGTCCTACAGGACTGCCTCATACACATCAGAAGCCAGTCGCAAGCCCAAGTCATCCCTGTGCTTCTGACAAGCTGGCTATAGACTACACTCTCCTTGAACTTCAGACACCAGTCGCAAATCCAGGTAGTCACCTGTACCTCTGACTGACTGGCTGTAAATCAGAGGGTCTCATGACCGCCTCCTTGGCTTTGATCCGTTTGCTAGAGCAGCTCAAAGAACTCAGGAAACCTGTTGACTCACCAGATCACTGGATTATTATAAAAGGATGTAACTCAGGAACAGCCAGATGGAAGAGATGCCCAGGGCAAGACACAGGAGAAGGGAACAGAGGTTCCTGAATGTGCCCAAATTCCCACGTGCTTACCAAACTGGACATTCTCCAAAATCTGTCTTTTTGAGTTTTTATAGAGGCTACACTGGGGCTGCCCTGGTGGCTCAATGGTAAAGAACTGCCTGCCAATGCAGGAGACACAGATTCAATTCCTGGGTGAGGAAAATTCCCTGGAGAAGGAAATGGCAACCCACTCCAGTATTCTTGCCTGGGAAATCCCATGGACAGAGGAGCCTGGCAGGCTATAGTCCATGGGGTTGTAAAGAGTTGGACACGACTTAGTGACTAAACAACAACGACTTGTTATTTGGCAGGACTTACTATTGCCATTGTTAATTGTTTTCTATGTCTTGTAGTTTTTTGTCCTTCCTTTCCTCTCTTGCAGGGTTTCCCTGGTAGCTTAGATAGTAAAGAATCCGCATGCAATACAGGAGACCAGGGTTTGAAGATCCGGGTTTGATCCCTGGGTCAGGAAGATGCCCTGGGGGAAGAAATGGCAACCCAGTCCAGTATTCTTGCCTGGAAAATCCCATGGACTGAGGAGCCTGATGGGCTACAGTCCATGGGGTTGCAAAGAGTTGAACACAACTGAGCAACTAACACTTTCACTAACACTTTCCTCTCTTGCTAGTTTCCATTGCGTTTCATTGATTTTCTTTTGTGTGTGTGTGTGGTAACATACTTCTCATTTCCTTTTGTGTTTATTTGATAGATATTTTCTTTGTAGATACCATTTCAATTTTATAAAACATCTTAAAGTTATATTCTATTTTAATCTGATCACAATGTAATTTCAATAGCATACAAAAGCTCTATTCCTGTAAGCGCCTTCCTTTTCTTTATATTGTTGATGTCACAAAGTACATCTTTATATATTATTGGGAAAGGCAGTGTCATGCATGCAGTCTTTCAATTCCTATTGAGATTCATAAGAGTGGAATGCTTCTTTACCAAGATATAAAGAGTCAAAGTTGTCTGTGCTGTCTTTACCCTTTTGTGTGGGTCTTGGTGTGGGCCTCCTTGGATCTATCCTACTTGGATACGTTGAGCTTCTCCCATAATGTGTTTATCATACCACTTGGTAGTGTCCCATAAGCTTCTTAGGTACTCTTGACTTTTCTTTAGTCTCTTTTTCTTTTTGCTCCTCTGACTTGTCTTCGATTTCTTTCTTCTGGCTCATCAAGTCAGTTTTTGAATCCATCTAGTAAAATTCTTTCAGTTGCTCATTTATTTTTCAGCTCCAGAATCTGGTTCTTTTTTAGATTTTTTTTTTGTTTTTGATTTATTTATTTTTAATTGGAGGATAATTGCTTTACAATATTGTGTTGGTTTCTCCCATATATCAACATGAATCAGCCATCTTTTTAGTTCTTTTATATATTTTTAAGATTTTTTTATGTGGACCATTTTTAAAGTCTGTATTGAATTTGCTACAATATTGCTTCTGATTTACGGTTTGGGCAGTTGGCCTCAAAGCATAAGGGATTCTAGCTCCTGGATCAGGGATCGAACCTGCACCCCCTGCATTGAAAGGTGAAGTTTCACCCAT
The DNA here is from genome assembly GCF_003369695.1 of Bos indicus x Bos taurus. Lineage (NCBI taxonomy): Eukaryota > Metazoa > Chordata > Mammalia > Artiodactyla > Bovidae > Bos > Bos indicus x Bos taurus. The sequence continues at coordinate 72,919,804 of NC_040083.1, read as the reverse complement.
TGGACCACCAGGGAAGTAAGTCCCTGTTTGGTTCTTTTTCAGAGTGTCTCTATATTTATTGGTATTCTCACTTTGTTCATGTATTATTTACTTGATTTTGTTTAATTGTCTGTGTTTTCTTTGGGTTCATTGAGCATCTTCAGCACAGTTATTTTAAATCCTTTGTCAGGCAGCTCAGAGATCTGTCTATTTAGGGTCAGCTTTTGGAGTTTTGCTTTGTGTTTTTGATTTGGCCATGTTTCCTTTTATCTTTGTGTGCCATATTTTGGTTGCTGTTGAGACTCAGGCATTTGAAGAAACAACCACTGCTTCTAAACTTCATGCAGTTTGGACTGGCTTCACACAGGATAAGACTTTCACCAATCAACCCAGATCTAGAGATTCCAGGATCTCTCAAACCTCTTTTGAGGCTGTATCTTCTGAGAATTTGCAGTGTCCTCTCAAACTCCCTAGACAGCGTGTCCCTGGTTCTTCTCAGAAGGCTGTAATCTCGTGCTCCCCCTGGCTGCTGCCTGCAGAACTGCTACTCTAATGTGTTGTGATAGTTAACCGCTTTCCGCAGCTTCCAAAAGAGGATGCTGGTCCCATCAACACTCTGACTCAGAAGAGACAGACACCAGTCCCTCAGACAGCCCCCAGACTGGCCAAAATGTTGGCTGCACGTTCCCCTCATTTGTTTCTGTCATAAGTAATGATCCCCAGTGCAAGAGACACCACACCAGGCTAGACAAGAAGGAGGAGCAGGAATGAGTTTGCAAAATGCAATGAACTTTCCTAACTCTTTTGCTGGGATCTACTCTTGGTTTCATGGTGGTCAAGGTGCTGAAGCTTCTTAACTAATCTCCAGAGTTCCTGCAAAGGTTTTGTAGCCTGTATACTGTTGTTAATTCTGTGTCTCTGGGGGAGAAAAGGGCCTGATGCTTCCATATGAGTCAGCTTGCTGACATCACTCTAAACATGTTATTTTTTTTTTATTTTATTTTATTTTTAAACTTTACATAATTGTATTAGTTTTGCCAAATATCAAAATGAATCCATGACAGGTATACATGTGCTCCCCATCCTGAACCCTCCTCCCTTCCCATACCATCCCTCTGGGTCATCCCAGTGCACTAGCCCCAAGCATCCAGTATTGTGCATTGAACCTGGACTGGCATCTCATTTCATACATGATATTTTACATGTTTCAATGCCATTCTCCCAAATCTTCCCACCCTCTCCCTCTCCCACAGAGTCCATAAGACTATTCCATACATCAGTGTCTCTTTTGCTGTCTCATACACAGGGTTATTGTTAGCATCTTTCTAAATTCCATATATATGCCTTAGTATACTGTATTGGTGTTTTTCCTTCTGGCTTACTTCACTCTGTATAATAGGCTCCTTCTAACATTAAAAGCTTATGCACATCAAAGGAAACTATTAGCAAGGTGAAAAGACAGCCTTCAGAATGGGAGAAAATAATAGCAAATGAAGCAACTGACAAACAACTAATCTCAAAAATATACAAGCAACTCCTACAGCTCAACTCCAGAAAAATAAATGACCCAATCAAAAAATGGGCCAAAGAACTAAATAGACATTTCTCCAAAGAAGACATACAGATGGCTAACAAACACATGAAAAGATGCTCAACATCACTCATTATCAGAGAAATGCAAATCAAAACCACTATGAGGTAACATTTCACACCAGTCAGAATGGCTGCGATCCAAAAGTCGACAAATAATAAATGTTGGAGAGGGTGTGGAGAAAAGGCAACCCTCTTACACTGTTGGTGGGAATGCAAACTACAGCCACTATGGAGAACAGTGTGGAGATTCCTTAAAAAACTGGAAATAGAACTGCCTCATGATCCAGCAATCCCACTGCTGGGCATACACACTGAGGAAACCAGAAGGGAAAGAGACACGTGTACCCCAATGTTCATCGCAGCACTGTTTATAATAGCCAGGACATGGAAGCAACCTAGATGTCCATCAGCAGATGAATGGATAAGAAAGCTATGGTACATATACACAATGGAGTATTACTCAGCCATTAAAAAGAATTCATTTGAATCAGTTCTAATGAGGTGGTTGAAACTAAACATGTTATTTTTATAGGAAAAATAAACTATATTTTCAAAAGACACCTTACTCCATTAAATGGATCTCTCCACCTTTACATGCACTGGGCTTTGATCTTCCCCACAATGTTTATCACATTTTACCTTATAATTATCTTTGATTCAACACATGTTGAATCTCTCCTCTAGGCCAAGGGATATCCTGAATTGTGTGTATGTGTGTGTTTGTATTTTGTAGGTATGTTTTAACTGAGAGGGGGAAAAAAGAATTAAAATTAATAAAGTGAAGGGTCTTCAAATAACAAAAGTCAAGGAAGATAGTGGATTAGAGAAAAGTGAGGACTCCATGAACAGAAAGATCATAAACAAAAGAATAAAGGAGCTGGTGATCAAGAATGGGTAAGTCAGGGACTTACCTGATGATCTAGTAGTTAAGACTTCACTTTCCACTGCAAGGGGTGAGGGTTCGATCCCTGCTTGAGGAACTAAGGTCCCACATGCTGCAAGATGTGGCCAAAATTTTTTAAAATAAATAAACACAGCATTGCAAATCAACTATACTTCAATAAATTAAAAAAAAAAAAAGCATGGGTAGGTCAGAGGGAGCTAGGTAAAGACGATTGAAGATCCAGAGAAATCTGGCAGAGACCCATAGCGAAGCAGGAAAAGAACACCATCTTAATTTGCAACTAACAGAAGCCCATGAGTATCAGCATGATCATGAATGTTCTCTACACATTTCTATTTTAATTGACATAGAAATATGAGGCCTGCAACCTTAGAATGTCTTAAAAATCAAGTTTATAGCATGCAAATGCTTTGCCTTAAAAAAACTCATTTTTTTCTCACACAGGAAATGTTAAGACACACTGACATAAAAAAATAAACATATTGTATTTGTGCAGATTTACATAAACAATTGCACGCTGACCACCAGTCCGCTGAACGGGAGCCCTGTTTTAATTCCTGTTTCCTGGTGTTGAGAACTGGGACTCATTTAAAAAATAGTACATGTAAGGAGGGAAGGCAAGGAGAAAATAACCAGTGTGATCCCTGCTTGGCTGTCAGGCCTCAGCGGAGGGCTGGTGTCCCAGATTCGGGGTGACTGAGAGCACCTGCAGAGTCACCTGATCCAGGAGAGTTAGAGGGGGAAACAGAGTCCTTTTATTCATCAAAGAACGAGAGATGAATAAACAATATCTATTAAACATCACTGCTGTTCAAGACACATGTGTAACACACACGAACATGAGCTTCATGTAAGTTCCATTAACTCACAATGAACAAAGTTAACTGCTAGGTCAGTTCTCTGAACATTCCTCACAACTATCCCAATGTACTTAGTACTCCAGTGTATTACTCAGCTTCACATGTTGCTGCTGTATTTTAGTCGCTAAGTCGTGACCAACTCATGCAACCCCATGGACTGCAGCCTGCTCACGGACTGTAGCCCATCAGGCTCCTCTGTCCATGGGATTCTCCAGGCAAGAATACTGGAGTGGGTTGCCATGCCCTCCCTCCTCCAGGGAATCTTCCCAACCCAGGGATCGAACCAGCATCTCCTGCACTGGCAGGCGGATTCTTTATCACTGAGCCACCTGTGAAGTCCACATGCTATGCTATGCTATGCTATGCTAAGTCACTTCAGTCGTGTCTGACTCTGTGTGACCCCATAGACGGCAGCCCACCTGGCTTCCCTGTTCCTGGGATTCTCCAGGCAAGAACACTGGAGTGGGTTGCCATTTCCTTCTCCAATGCATGAAAGTGAAAAGAGAAAGTGAAGTCGCTCAGTTGTATCCGACTCTTAGCGACCCCATGGACTGCAGCCTACCAGGCTCCTCCGTCCATGGGATTTTCCAGGCAAGAGTACTGGAGTGGGGTGCCATTGCCTTCTCCGGAAGTCCACATGACTGGCTTCTAAATAGAGAGGAGTCTGTGTTGGGGGTGTGGTTTCAGTGGTAGTATTGATTTCGTGTGTTTTAACATTGACATGTTTCAACATTGATGGCCAGCCCCACTCAGAGGAAAGCAGAGCATGACACTGCTCTTTAAAAGATCAGAGTTATTAGCCTAATGTATTGAAAAGGGTGATGCTCTAGACATGACAAATCACAACCATCACACGAATGCTGACAACACAGGCAGGGAACAAAGAGCAGGGCCGGAATATGAACCATATGGTTTCATAACTAATAACACTTCTAAGTGTCTTAATTGTTGTTATTGTTTTAAATCCGGCTAATGTTTGGCCTCTCTTATTATAACTGAAATGTTATCTATAGCTGCTATCTTCCCCGTATTTCAAAGTGTTGTTCTTAAGGCAAGATAGGAATACATCAGAGACTCTTTCATATCTTACAGAGGGGAAGTTCAAATGTAAGAGTCTCCATAATAAAACCTATCCAGATATAATAAATGGGGCTGTCAGATTGGTTCTCACTTGAGACACCAACTGTAGCTAATATTACTCAATATGCAGATGTTTTCTGTCTCATTCTCTTGGACCAAAAAAAAAAAAAAGAGCATTTAAATGGAATAATGATAAATTGGTAATAATATGAAGAGGTTCTGTTACAGTGCGGCAAAGGACTATGCAGGTCAAGGATCAGAGACACGTGTGAATGATGGGGGCTTTGCCTCTGTGTTGAAGGCTCTCAGGAATTTATTAGCTGAACTGTTCACTCCATCTCAAGACCACACAACACTTTTTAAAAGAGAGAATAAAACCTTGAACTCAAGCTTCTGTTGGCTAGAGACAAGGTTCCCACCTAACACACCGCCCTGGGTTGCACACAGTAGGTGTTTAGAAACAAAGGGCTTCCTGGAGAATAAAAGTATGAACACTATTCTGGCAGAGGGGTAAAAAATAGAAAAGCAAATCCTGACTATTCTTTATCCAGACGTCAGAGCTGATGCTTGCTCTCAACGGATTTCTCTGTCCCCGGCCGGACTGTCCGTCTGCCTCCTGGAATTTCATTCCACGGCACCACCGGCAAACAGTCACCTTCACATTTGTTTCCATTTAACTCCCCCTGCTCCCAACCAGCATGCAGGTATGCAACACTGTGGAGGAATGTGAAAAACTTCCCTCAGCTTCTTTTCAGAAGAGAAAGAAAGAAAAACTAATGAAGGGAGCAAAGGGCAAAGGTTCTAATGGGCATCTCCCTAAGTGATGGGGTATCATTCCTGGGGAACACTTGGGGACTCTTGGTAGGCGTCTCCCGGCAGCAATCAAATGCTCTCTGAAGTCCTTAGGACCCAGAGTCTATAAACCTGGAACATAGCCGTTTATCACGCTTCTGAGAGTTTACTTTGGACAAGTTGACTCCATGGGGGGAGGGGAGCTGAATTCACCTGAAAACATAGTACCAGAACACCCGGTCTACACGTGACTAAACTGAGCAGAGGCTAGGCATTCATTCACTCACATATCCTTTTATTAACAGAAGTTGGAAACCAGAAAGTAGCTATAAAAAGCAAACCAAATATTTATCCGTCAGGACTCTCTAAATGGCTACACACCCAACTGTCAGTCTTCCATGGAGGGACTTCCCTGGTGATCCAGGAGTTAAGAATCTGCCTGCCAATGCAGGATTCAATCCTGGTCAGGAAACTAAGATCCCACTTGCCACAAAGCAGCTAAGCCTGCCCACCACAACTAGAAAGTCCGTGGGCTGCAATGAAAGCTCCTGCATGATTCAATGAAGACCATATGCAATTTTCAATAATTTTTTTTAAAGCACTTAGGACAGAAGTTGTCACAGAGTAAGTGCTAAATGGATGCTGGCTATAGTTATTTTGCCTTGAATTTTTGTAGAGGGCTAAGAAGATAATCTGGGTCAGGAAGATCCCCTGGAGGAGGGCATCGCAACCCATTCCCGTATTCTTGCCTGGAGAATCCCATGGTCAGAGAAGCCTGGTGGGCTACAGTCCATGGAGTTGCACAAAGTCAGACATGAGTGAAGCGACTTAGCATGGAGACATGCAAGAATATGCATGAATGTGTCTGTGAGCCCTGCACAAATGTAGCCCCTTAATGTGATATGGATCCATGGGTTCTTGAAAATGCAGGAAGACCTTATTGTCACTGTTTCACCTGAGCCTGGCTTCTCACAAGTGGATACCAAGACCACTTTGAGAGAGACTTCCCTGGAATTTTAGAAAATGAAGGTCCTTGCTGCCATATGTCATCAACCAAAAGTGCCACTGACCTGCCATCTTAGTGATTTCTTACCTGAACAAGAAATCCTGCTATTCTCATTTCTTAGATAAACGTCAAGGCACAGAGAATACATGCCATGGTAAGCTAGTCATGGGTCAAATAATGATGCAGACCAAGCATGTTTTCATCATGCCCTTATCTTTTGCCTCTGAGTGTTAAAAACATCTCTTCCATGTTCCCATTCCCTTCCAGGTCTCATGGTAACTTCCTGGCCAGAGACTAACTGGTCAAGAATTTACTCTTGAAATAAGCTAGTTTATACTAAAAAGTGAGTGACTAACTGCATTTCCATTTTCCAAAAGTATTGCATCCTAATAGAGGTCAACAGAGCAGGACAGTGATAAGCAAACAACCTCTGATACTCAGGAGCTTTGTCAGTTTGAGGCTGAGGACACTTACAGGGCAAGCTCTCCAAGTTTACATGGGGCTCAGGAGATTCCTAGCCCGTGGCACTGTCAATGCTGAAACCAGGACGAGTTGGCCCTCCTGCTTTCTTGGTGCATATTCTGCCCAGCCATGCCGGGGTGACCAACAGAGGTAAAGACCTGCTCCTTTGTGTTTGACCCTCACACATGCTGCTGGACTTCCAGAGACATCTCTACATCTTCCTTCACACACCACCCTTACCGACTAATTACTCCACATTCTTTGGCATACAATTCAGTGATCACTTCCTAGAGGCAACTTTTCCAGCCCACTCCACCCCAGGCAGGATGATTTTCCTTATGATGTGTTTTCAGGTCTCCCTGTACTTTTCTGCCCTAGCACCTAAGCTGTAATAACAGCTTTGAGAAGTCAACATTTGTGTTCATGATTGTTTCAGGGATGGCTTCCCTTCCAGACAATAAGCTATATAAGAACAGAGACAAAGAGTGTATGTAACCCCTCGTTCAACTACGAGGAATCCAGTTCTCCTGCTGACCCATGTCTGCCCAAACCAAAGAACCGAAAGGAATCATGGTAGGCTTCTTTATGGGGAAGGGTTCCCAAGTTCAGATGCATACAATGCCCAAGTCAATAAATGAGACCATGAATCCCAGGGCTGCCCCTGTGCCTCTCAACCCATCTGGGCTCCTGCATGGCTCTCACCAGGGCAGGCATAGCTTCTGGGTAAATTCACTGAAATCCAACTCTGCAAGCCTGGGGCTCCTCTGGTCTGAGTTGACCCTGCTCCCCAGAGCTGCTCCAGGCTACAAACCCAGGCTTTCCATAGGAGTTCATTGCCTGCAATCACAAATGAATGAATGAACTGATAAAATAAATGGAAGTAGGTGGGTACGTGGGTCATGGTGGAGAGGTCTGACAGAATGTGGTCCACTGGAGAAGGGAATGGCAAACCACTTCAGTATTCTTGCCTTGAGAATCCCATGAACAGCATGAAAAGGCAAAAAGATAGGACACTGAAAGATGAACTCCCTAGGTCGATAGGTGCCCAATATGCTACTGGAGATCAGTGGAGAAATAACTGCAGAAGGAGTGGAGGGATGGAGCCAAAGCAAAAACAATACCCAGTTGTGGATGGGTCTGGTGATAGAAGCAAGGTTCAATGCTGTGAAGAGCAATATTGCATAGGAACCTGGAATGTTAGGTCCATGAATCAAGGCAAATTGGAAGTGGTCAAACAGGAGATGACAAGAGTAAACACGGACATTCTAGGAACCAGCGAACTAAGATGGACTGGAATGGGTCCAATTCCAATGGAATTTAACTCAGATCAGTCCAATTCCAATGGAATTTAACTCAGATGACCATTATATTTACTACTGTGGGCAGGAATCCCTCAGAAGAAACTGAGTAGCCATCATAGTCAACAAAAGAGTCCGAAATGCAGTACTTGGATGCAATCTCAAAAACGACAGAATGATCTCTATTCATTTCCAAGGCAAACCATTTAATATCATGGTAATCCAACTCTGTGCCCTGACCAGTAACGCTGAAGAAGCTGAAGTTGAATGGTTCTATGAAGACCTACAAGACCTTCTAGAACTAACACCCCCAAAAGATGTCCTTTTCATTATAGGGGACTGGAATCCAAAAGTAGGAAGTCAAGAAACACCTGGAGTTAACAGGCAAATTTGGCCTTGGAGTACGGAATGAAGCAGGGCAAAGGCTAACAGAGTTCTGCCAAGAGAAGGCACTGGTCAAAGCAAATACCCTCTTCCAACAACACAAGAGAAGACTCTGTACATGGACATCACCAGATGGTCAACGCTGAAATCAGATTGACTATATTCTTTGCAGCCAAAGATGGAGAAGCTCTATACAGTCAGCAAAAACAAGACTGGTATCTGACTGTGGCTTGGATCATGAACTCCTTATTGCCAAATTCAGACTGAAATTGAAGAAAGTAGGGAAAACCACTAGACCATTCAGGTATGACCTCAATCAAATCCCTTATGACTATACAGTGGAAGTGAGAAGTAGATTTAAGGGACTAGATCTGATAGACAGAGTAGGTGATAACTATGGCCTGAGGTTCATGACATTGTACAGGAGACAGGAATCAAGACCACCCCCAAGAAAAAAAAATGCAAAAAAGCAAAATGGCTGTCTGAGGAGGCCTTACAAATAGCTGTGAAAAGAAGGGAAGCAAAAAGCAAAGGAGAAAAGGAAAGATATACCCATTTGAATGCAGAATTCCAAAGAATAGCAAGGAGAGATGAGAAAGCTTTCCTCAGCAATCAATGCAAAGAAATAGAGGAAAACAATAGAATGGGAAAGACTAGAGAACTCTTCAAGAAAATTAGATACAAGGGAACATTTCATGCAAAGATGGGCTCAATAAAGGACAGAAATAGTATGGACTTAACAGAAGCAGAAGATATTAAGAAGAGGTGACAAGAATACACAGAAGAACTGTACAAAAAAGATCTTCACGACCCAGATAATCATGATGGCGTGATCACACACATCCACCTAGAGCCAGGCATCCTGGAATGTGAAGGCAAGTAGGCCTTAGGAAGCATCATTATGAACAAAGCTAGTGGAGGTGATTGGAGAAGGCAATGGCAACCCACTCTAGTACTCTTGCCAGGAAAATCCCATGGATGGAGGAGCCTGGTAGGCTGCAGTCCATGGGGTTGCTAAGAGTCAGATATGACTGAGCATCTTCATTTTCACTTTTCACTTTCATGCATTGAAGAAGGACATAGCAACCCACTCCATTGTTCTTGCCTGGAGAATCCCAGGGATGGGGGAGCCTGGTGGGCTGCTGTCCATGGGGTCGTACAGAGTCGGACATGACTGAAGTGACTTAGCAGCAGCAGCAGCAGCAGTGGAGGTGATGGAATTCCAGTTGAGCTATTTCAAATCCTAAAAGATGATGCTGTGAAAGTGCTGCCCTCAATATGCCAGCAAATTTGGAAACCTGAGCTGTGGCCACAGGACTGGAAAAGGTCAGTTTTCATTCCAATCCCAAAGAAAGGCAATGCCAAAGAATGCTCAAATTACCGCACAATTGCACTTGTCTCACACACTAGTAAAGTAATGCTCAAAATTCTCCAAGCCAGGCTTCAGCAATACGTGAACCATGGACTTCCAGATGTTCAAGCTGGTTTTAGAAAAGGCAGAGGAACCAGAGATCAAATCACCAACAGCGCTGGATCATCAAAAAAGTAAGAGAGTTCCAGAAAAACATCCATTTCTACTTTCCTGACTATGCCAAAGCCTTTGACTGTGTGGATCACAATAAACTGTGGAAAATTCTTCAAGAGATGGGAATACCAGACCTCCTGACCTGCCTCTTGAGAAACCGGTATGCAGGTCAGGAAGCAACAGTTAGAACTGAACATGGAACAACAGACAGGTTCCAAATAGGAAAAGGAATACATCAAGGCTGTATAGTGTCACCCTGCTTATTTAACTTCTATGCAGAGTACATCATGAGAAACGCTGGGCTGGAGGAAGCACAAGCTGGAATCAAGATTGCCGGGAGAAATATCAATATCAATATCAGATATGCAAATGATACCACCCTTATGGCAGAAAGTGAAGAAGAACTAAAGAGCCTCTTGATGAAAGTGAAAAAGTTGGCTTAAAGCTCAACATTCAGAAAACTAAGATCATGGCATCTGGTCCCATCACTTCATTGCAGATTAGATTGGGAAACGGTGGAAACAGTGGCTGACTTTATTTTTCTGGGCTCCAAAATCACTGCAGATGGTGACTGCAGACATGAAATTAAAAGATGCTTACTCCTTGGAAGGAAAGTTATGACCAACCTAGATAGCATATTCAAAAGCAGAGACATTACTTTGTCAACAAAAGTCCATCTAGTCAAGGCTATGGTTTTTCCAGTGGTCATGTATGGATGTGAGAGTTGGACTATAAAGAAAGCTGAGCGCCGAAGAATTGATGCTTTTGAACTGTGGTGTTGGAGAAGACTCTTGAGAGTCCCTTGGACTGCAAGGAGATCCTACCAGTCCATCCTAAAGGATATCAGTCCTGGGTGTTCATTGGAAGGACTGATGTTGAAGCTGAAACTCCAATACTTTGGCCACCTGATGTGAAGAGTTGACTCATTTGAAAAGGTCCTGATGCTGGGAAAGATTGAGGGCAGGAGGAGAAGGGGATGAGATGGTTGGATGGCATCACCGACTCAATGGACATGGGTTTGGGTAGACTCTGGGAGTTGGTGATGGACAGGGAGGCTTGGCGTGCTGTGGTTCATGAGGTCGAAAAAAGTCGGACACAACTGAGCAACTGAACTGACTGAACCAAGGTAGGTACAAAGGCAAATATTCCTCTCTACATCCAACTTAAATTTGCCTCTCTTTTAAAACATACCCTTTGACCTCATCACTTCCTTCCTAGAAATCTGTTTTCAAGAGAGGCAGAGAAAGAGCAAATATTTTATTTTGTTTGGGACTCTATCTCCAGATGCAGGCATCTAATAGCAATTAACTAAATTATTTACACAGTATGACAATAACCTTGGCTGAAACCCTTCAATATCTATGCCTTAGGGAAAAATAAGAGAACAAAAACGTATTTACAGATGGTTGTTTGGGGTGGTGAGGTTGGCATAAATGTTTTCTTCTTTCTGTTCTTCCCAAATTATCTATAATGTGCAAGATCGATTCTATTTTCAAAAAATAAATGAAGGAATATAAAAATTGTAGAGAGCTTGTTGATGCTTGGTTTCAGGGTATGGCAGCAGATAGATGTCAAGGAAAGCTGTGAAAGGGTAAGGCTAATAAGTCTCAAACAGTGACAGCCTCACAACCAGCACCCCTCAACTACTGCTCCCCAAAAACCAGCCTCATGGTATCTTGCAGTCCAGACACAAGTTACCTCATCTACTGGGACAAGCTCCTTCCTCAACAAATCCCTCTTCCTCTTTCTGTGCAAAGTTTTGCCCAACTCTTTGTGACCCCATGGACTGCAGCATGCCCGTCTTCCCTGTCCATCACCAACTCCCAGAGCTTGCTCAAACTCATGTCCATTGAGTCAGTGATGTTATCTAATCATTTCATCTTCAGCTGCCCTCTTCTCCTTCTGCCTTCAGCCCTTCCCAGCATCAAGGTCTTTTCCAATGAGTCAGTTCTTCACATCAGCTGGCCACAGAGTATTATCACTTCAGCTTCAGAATCAGTCCTTCCAATGAATATTCAGGGTCTATTTCCTTGAGGGTTGACACATATATATATTTACCAGGTGGCTCAGTGGTAGAGAATCCACCCACCAATGCAGGAGATGCAGGTTCAACTCCTGCATCAGGAAGATACCCTGGAGAAGGAAATAGCTGCCCACCCCAGGATTCTTGCTTGGAGAATTCCATGGACAGGGGAACCTGCCAGGCCACAGTCCATGGGGTCACAAAGAACCAGGCATGACTGAGCAACTGAGCAAATACACACACGCACATATTTTGCAAGATATGTATATCCTGAAAAAAAGAAACAACTTGTCTGCTTCATGATTATTGAGGGGATGGGTCTTATTTACATCCAACTTGGCAAAGACGAGAAGGTGGTCATGTGGGAGGAGTGAAAATACAGGAGAAAGTGTTCTTCAAGGTAAGGTCAACACTCCTGCAAGTCATTTGTCAAAGGACACATGGCAACTGACTTCAGGAAATACAGGAACTGGTTGAGAAGAAGAAAAGACTATTCATTTCCAGATCTTGCTAGGAAAGGTCGTTTGAAAACCCATGAGCCAGAAGGAACAGGCATACGTAAACAAGAGATGGAATTGTATTCTAGATTCATTCATTATTGCTGTTTATTCTAAGAGTCACCCTCAGCCTCCTCACAGCTCTCAGTATTTGTCTCTGAATATCCCAGGGAACAAAATGAACTAACAGTCTCTTTCTTCATTGCCAGATTAAGAAATCGAAGGGTTTTCTTTCTTTCTTTTTTTTAAATAAAAATCTGTGAGGGCACAGAAAGCTTTGAAAATCTAATTTAGAACCATTTAGACTTCAGGCTTTAGAGCACTTATTTAATTAACATTTATTGGATACCTATTAGGCGGAGAGCGCTGTGGGAGGAGCAGAAGATGGTTAAGACACAATCCCCGCCCCCCAGGAATTTTGCAGTCCAGCAGGGTGATAGTCTATCAGGACCAATGTGGAGAAGAGGGAAGAGTGTGCCCAGGTGAGTTTGCAGAGTCCCCATCGCCACATCTGCCTCCCCTCTCTGCTCACACTGGTCCAGTTCTGTTACCTCTCCAGGCCTTGGTTTTCTCAGCTGTAAAATAGAACTGAGGGGCTTCCTCAGGGGTGAAGAATCCGCCTGCCATGAAGGAGATACGGGTTCAATCCCTGATCCGGAAATATCCCACATGCCTTGGAGCAACTAAGCCTGTGAGCCACAACTATTGAACCCATGCTCTAGAGCCTGGGAGCCGCAACGACTGAAGCTGCAGTGCTCCAGAACCTGCGGTCTGAAATCGGAGAAGCCACCGCAATGAAAAGCCTGAGCACCTCAGCTACTTAGTAGTCTCTGCTTGCCACAGCTAGAGAAAAGCCTGCGCAGCAACGAACACCCAGCACAGCCAGAAATAAATCAATAAATAAAATTATTAAAAAAAAAAACCCCAGAACTGAGAATCTAAACCTTCCCTCCTTGCATGGGGCTGTAATGATGGCAAATGAGATACTAATTTGGAAGGTAGCCTGATAATAAGTTTACAGCACTATACAAATAGAAGACGGTACCATTATGTGAAATTCTTGATTCCTACCCCTTCTAGAAAATACTGCAAAAAAGCTTTTATTTGTCTCCTTGTGGGCGCCATCTTCCTCTTAGAATGCTTTTGAATGTAAGACAGTGTCGCACTGTGAAGAAGAAAATAAATGACATCTTACTTCTGACTATTTTCCCTCCTGAGAAGGTGTCGGTGTGTCCATCACCTTCTCTTTTATGAAAATGCCTTTTATTTTAAGAGTAAAGGAATTTACAAATCATCGACTTTGGTCCCTGGAGAAACTTCAACAAGGTGATTTAAGGAAGAAATTTTTGAGCCATTTTCTTCTAAATGTCTCTTTCTGAAACTGAAAGGACTCAGTTCAAGGACATGACAGTGAAGTATTGACTGTTTACATAACTCAAAAATGGTTTGAAAATGGAGAAAAGTAGACATTAATTCAGCAGCTTATTGAAATTCCTCAAACATTCTTTTTCACCTTACCTAAATCTACAAGTTTAACTTTTTTCTTTGGGAATTTTGTGGTTGATTGTAATAAAAAGGTAGGATTGGGCTACATCAAGACAACCTGATTTCAACTTCTGTTTTTTGCTGTTCTGGTTTATCACTTGACTGACATGTGACTTGAGCTAATCAAGAAGAGATATGGCATATTTGTAGGACATATATTAACCTTAAAAATGCATTCCAGTATACATTAGGTGTAGACAAATATTATCTGATTCCACTTGTACAAGATACCTAAAATGGTCAAATTCATAAGAGTTAGAAAGCACATTGGTAGATGCCAGGGGCCGGGAAATGGGAAGTGAGGAGGGGGAATGGGGACTTAGTGTTTAATGGGGAGAGTTTCAGTTTAGGAAAGTGAAAAATTCAGGAGATGGATGATGGTGAGTTTCACAACAATGTGAAAGTACTTAGTGCCACTGAACTGTACAGTTAAATATGGTTAAAATAGTAAGTTTTATGGTAAATGACTTTCATTACAATAAAAAAAATTTTTTTTAATTAAAAAGATAAAGAAGAGATATGGCAATATGAAAGGAAACAGGGTGACGGCCAAGGCTTTTTAAGGTTAGGATTCCCTAGCAGGACATTCTAAGTCCCGAAATTCAACCTCTCATATCTCTCCTTTGCAGCCCCCACATGAACCCTACCACTACCACCACCCTACCACGGTCATCAAATGTAGTACGCATATTCTCCACCTCTGCTTATTTTACCTTCTCTGCTTGCAACACCACTTGCACACATTCAACTGTCAAAATCCTGTTGCAAGTCAAGGGCCAGTAAAAATATCACCTCCCTCATCTGGTCTTCCCAGATTGTTGTTGTTATTCAGTCACTCCTACTCTTTGCGACCCCATGGAGTATAACACACCAGGTCTCCCTGTCCCTCCTATCTCCCAAAGTTTGCCCAAGTTCACGTCCATTGAGTTGGTACCATCTCATCCTCTGCCACCCCCTTCTCCTCCTGCCTTCAATCTTTCCCAGCATCAGGGTCTTTTTCAATGAGTTGGCTCTTCACATCAGGTGGCCAAACTATTGGAGCTTCAGCTTCAGCATCAGTCCTTTCAATGAGTATTCAGGGCTGATTTCTCTTAGGATTGACTGGTTTGATCTCCTTGCTGTCCAAGGGACTCTCAAGAGTCTTCTCCAGTAACACTATTCAAAAGCATGCCTTCTTTATGGTCCAACTCTGACATCCATATGTGACTACTGGAAAAATCATAGCTTTGACTACACAGAGCTTTATCAGCAAAGTGTGTCTTTGCTTGTTAATACATTCACTGCTTCCCAGATTACTCCAGATTATATTCCCTAATCTATGTTCCCATTGTTCTTTGTCTGTAATTCTCTTCATAGTTATTGCATTTTGCCTAGTTTTTATTTTTAACTTTTTATTTTGTATAAGGGTGTAGCCAATCAACAATGTCGTGATAGTTTCAGGCGAACAGTGAAGGGACTCAGCCATACAGATACATGTATCCATTCTCCCCCAAACTCCCCTCCCATCCAGGCTGCCACATAACATTGAGCAGAGTTCCCTGTGCGATACAGTAGGACCTTGCTGGTTATCAATTTCAAATATAGCAGTGTGTACATGTCCACCCAAAATTCCCTTGCATAATTTTAATAATTTTTTAATATGTATAGCAGACCATCCTGTGGAAGATGAAACCTATGTCTTGCTCTTCACTACTTTAGCAAGAGGGGACATAGAGATTATTCCTTCTTATTCTTTGGGGAGCAGTTCATCCTAGAATAGAGAAGATATTTCTCTCAAGTGAAGGAGAGCAGTTGTTTTGTGATTCTGAGGTCTAGGAATATCTGAGAGTCAAGGCATTGATTAAAGTGCGATAGGGAATGGATGGAGAGAGTAAGAACTTCTAAGTGTTTGGGGGTTGAAAAGAAAAGCAAGAGTAATGGGTTCCCCAGGACTGGAAAAAGGAAGGACTATGAGTCCAGTAGTGGCTGAGTGACCTTTTCTGGCAAAGGTCCTCTGAAGTGGGGAGACTGTTTAGTTACTAAGTCGGGTCTGACTCTTTATGACCCCATGGACTGTACCCTGCCAGTCTCCTCTGTCCATGGCATTTTCCAGGCAAGTATACAGGAGTCGGTTGCCATTTCCTCCTCCAGGGGATCTTCCTAACCCAGGGAGCAAACTTGAGTCTCCTGCATTGGCAGGCAGATTCTTTACCACTGAGCCATCAGGGGGGGAGGACTGTGTAAATAACCCAAAGGTCTGGGCAATGAGCTGTCAGCTAGGAACTCGATGAGGAGAACAGGCCACAAGACATAACGCTTGAGAAGTGGAATCACCTGGCATTTACCCTCCCAAAAAAAGCCCCTTGGACCTCTGCCAGCATTCAACAGTGGTACCACGTAGCTGTGAGAAGCCATGGCCAAGGCAAGGGAAGACGGCAGACCATAAACAGATCTGCAGTTTTTCCTTTTTCTCTTTGGCATTGTTGCAGCATGCAGGCATCTCTAGTTGCAGTGCGTGGGCTTAGCTGCCCCACAGCCTGTGGGATCTTAGTTCCCCGACCAGGGATAAAATTATGTCACCTGCATTGGAAGGCGAATTCTTAACCTCTGGGGTACCAGGGAAAGTGCCAGACCTGGGATTCTTAGCTTTGTGCAGGAGGTGTCAGAAGGGCTTCCTTCCTTCATGGGAGGAGTTCCCATGCAAAGAGAAGCCACCAAAATGAGAAACCCGTGCACCACAACTAGAGAGCAGCCTCTCGCTGCAACTATAGAAAGCCTGTGAAAAGCAACAAAGACCTAGTGCAGCCAAAAAAAGTTTTTTAACGTTAGCCAGTTGGTCTATGGAGATTATTTCCCATTAGTCTCTAGGATTTAAGCTTCGCTGAACTGTGATGCTCACCCAGGACCTAATCTTCATCTTCTTAAGATGTTCCCTGCTAAGTCATCCCTGACCTAGTAAAGGCACCAAAGCAGAACCCAGTTAGACCACCTCGGGTCACTGGTAAAATAAGTCCCTGGATTTTGGGCACCACCATCCTTCACGTGCACTGCATCAGACGCAACAGCGTTCTTTTCTTCTTTATAAGCTACGTTGACACTTTCAGCTCATGAAGATACACTTCCACATTCTTTGAGAGTAATTTTTCACCCAGGACGGCATCCTTTTTAGGTCATCCCCAACCTCATTCTGCATTGCATACACTTATTCCCCACTAACTTCATGGTCTCAAAACTATTTTCAAGAAGACGTGAGAAGTGGAGCTTGAAATATAGGTAGATCATCATCTCCTCTTGCATGATAAATAGCAGCTCTGGTCATTTATTGTTCCCATGTTCCCAAATCTCAAACTGCTTTACAGATGTTCTTTAGCCGAGCTGCCCAACATCTGTGTAGGGAAGGCAGGGTGCAGAGTTACCAGCTCCATTTTGCAGATGAGAATAGTTACGGGAGGCCCCAGGGACGGCAGCTTGACATTTTTAGGACACTGTGATTATAGTTTATTAGCTTTCCTCGTAACAGGTTGAAGCAGCCGGCAAATAGCGTGTGTCATTGTCCAGCCCGAGGTCATTCTATAAAGTCGAAAAGAGCGAGAAACAGAACCCAAGATGTGGGGACTTCCTAGCTCAAGTTGCAGTCACTGTTTTCCTGCATTAAAGAGATATGTATAAATACACACACATAGACCCAGAAGGGGCTTCCCAGGTAGCGCAATGGTGAAGAATCTGCCTGCCAATGCAGGAGACACAAGAAATGCGGGTCGATCCCTGGATCAGGAAGATCCCCTGGAGGAGGAAATGGCAGCCCCCTCCAGTATTCTTACCTGGAGAATCCCATGGACAGAGGAGCGGGCTACAGTCCATGGGATCACAAAACAACCAGGCACAACTGAGCAACTGAACTTATGAGCAGACCAGAAACAAGAACACACATCACTCAACTCAACAGAGTGACTCACTTCACTTTCCAGAAGCTAAAGCAGCCCACTCTGTCTCCCATTCTCTTCTCCTGCATAACAACTGACCTCAATCCAGTCAGTGGGCCACCCAAAGACATGGTCCCTAAGTAGGGACTATTTGTCTTTTGAGTTCCTGATGTCTCCAATGAGTATAAAGTAGGGCTGCACTCACACTGCTTGTCAGTGGAGAGTCTCCAAATAAGAATCAGATGGAAAAAAATAAAAGGTAATAGAGCTTTATGCTGGGATTTCCATATCAACACTTCAGAGATAGTTACATGTTCTCTCAATTTTTTCCTAAATGAAGTCTATTACCTCAAGGTATTTCCCGAGGTGCCGATATCTATTGCCTTTGTGAGGACTGAGTTCTTACAAGGCCAGGGTTTGGGCTGCACTGTGCAGCTGGCTGGAAACTGAATTAACCTGTGTTCCCTGGTGAAAACAGCAAAGCTCCCTGGAAGCACCTGAGGATAGGCCACGTTTCCAATGATTTTGCCCTTCCTTCTTACGTGGGTCAGGAAGACGCCCTGGAGGAGGGAATGGCAACCTACTCTAGTATTCTTGCCTGGAGAATCCCCATGGACAGAGGAGCCTGGTAGGCTACAGTCCATGGGATCACAAAGAATCAGACGTGACTAAGCAACTGAGTGCGCGTGCACACACACACACACACACACACACACACACACACAGTATACGCCACTGAGTGAATGGGGATTCCTTTTGTTACCCCATAATTTAAACAGCAGACTTACTTTATTATGTTACACCCAACATGAAAATATGAACATACAGGTCCACTCAAGAGTCCCACTTCCCAGCTATTACTAGAGCTTGCAGTGCAACCACACTGAGGAATATGCTGCTTTAAAAGGACTTAAATGCGGGACTTCCCTGGTGGTGCAGTAGATAAGAATCCACCTGCCAGTGCAGGGAACACAGGTTCGATTCCTGGAAAGATCCCACATGCTGCAGAGCCATTAAGCCCGTGCACCACAACTACTGAGCCCGTGCTCTAGAGCCTGGGAGCCGCCACTACTGAAGCCTGAGCACTCCAGAGCTCATGCTCTGCCGCAAGAGAAGCCACCATATGAGAAGAGTAGCCCTTGGTTGCTGCAACTAGAGAAAGCCTGAGAGCAGCAGCGAAGACCCAGTGTAGCCAAAAATGAAGAAAGAAATAAAACTATGGTTCTTGAAAAAATTTTTTAATAAAAGGACTCAAAATATGTAAAAAATAATAAAAGAAGTTAAATGAAGTGATAACCATCTAGGTGTAGTTTGGCTCCTTTTTCACATTTTCTTAATCATTCTTGGTGATTTCATCTAACGTCAATTTATCCTCAATTTTCATTAAAATGCTTATTTCCTGTCTTACCACGAAACGTTCTCTTCTAATGAAATCATTTCTAGGAAAGAAATGTATCAAGCTATTTGGCATTAAAGCCCTGTGTGGTGCACGGTGGCTACTGTCCAAGGAGTTTTCTGCCTCCCCTAGGTTCCCTTCTTACCCGCTCAGCTGTTAGGGAGAAGTCAGTTTCCTCTGAGAGTCAGGATGGCCTTGGCTCTTCTGCCAGGGGAGCCACCACCTCCTGCAAGTGAGGAGCAGAAGGACATTATCTTGCCTGTATGTGACATTATCTTTCCTTTTTTAAAAAATATAACAATAATCAAAAGTAGATCTTTTTCTGTTCTCAGATTGAACAGATTTTCTAAGAGAAGCCAACAGTGGTTTCATCACTGTCCCCCGAAGCAAACATTTCAGAAAAGTTCCCTCTGGTTCTTTGTCAGTTGCAAAACAAACGCCAGAGGTCAATTGCTGCTTTCTCTGGCGACCTCAGCACACAGATGCTCTTGGCCCACACTTACCCTCAAGGCTCTGGATGAGGGGGAGATTTCTGTGGTCTTTGACTTTGCACAGGGGGGTTTTAAGAAGATTTCTACGTTACTTAAAATTTTTTTTTTTTTTAAAAAGCAGCTTGATAAACCTATCCTTTTATCAGGGAGAAAAACGTTCTACTCCACAGAGGTCAGAGAGAAGCCGTATTTCAAGTGTACCATGGGAACCCAGGAGCGTGATACTGGGTCGGTCCCATGGACTCCCACATTGGGGAATTGGCACCCACAGACATCACACTCCTTCACCCCTATCATGCATGGACGGCGCAGGCAGAGAGACACGCCTGCAAGAAATGCTCTTGGTTACGAAAAAGCCTGGCCACAGGAGAACCCAGCTTTCCATACAGTACAGATAACAGACACACAAAATTATGTTGTTGAAACGTCCTTAATTCATTAAGATACTTGGCATCTTGGAAATCGAGGGGAGGAAATTTCTCTAAGTGTCCTCACTGTGCTGTCTGGTATTCCATTAGAAAGCAAAGGTTATCCAAAAAAAAAAAAAAAGAATGAAAGAAAGCAAAGGTTGATTAGAGTCCTTTGGTTGAAGTGAATGTCGCTCAGTTGTGTTTGACTCTTTGCGATCATGGACTATACGGTGCATGGAATTCTCCAGGCCAGAATACTGAAGTGGGTAGCCTTTCCCTTCTCCAGTGGATCTTCTCAACCCAGGGATTGAGGAGATTAAAATGGGGGGGAAATAAAAATAAAACAGGACTTTCCAAAATCTGCAGTTAAAAGTGCTAAAAAACTGTTAAGAGCCAAAAATGTTTCCCTCTGATTAGGAAAGCAAATGTGTCCAGCTCCCCTTTTGGCCTCACCTACAGCTGGCTTCTCTGGTGGCTCAGACAGTAAAGAATCTGCCTGCAATGCAGGAGACATAGGTTTGATCCCTGGGTCAGGAAGATCCCCTGGAGAAGAAATGGCAAGCCACTCCAGTATTCTTGCCTGAGAAATCCCATGGACAGAGGGGCCTGGTGGGCTCTAGTTCACGGGGTCGCAAAAGAGTTGGACACGACTGAGTGACTTTCACTACAGCTGCCAGGCAGGTAGGGATCTGGGGATGATGTGGGGACAGGCAGAGCTGGACCTGGGCACAGGAGATCTGTGGCAGGAAATCTGACTTTGTCTTAAATGGAAAAACTGTCCCACGGAACAAGGTTAGAATCTCAGTGTCATCCGTAGACATCTGGCCTGTGATAGATGATGCTCTACTTTGCAGTGTGGCCCTAAAGCATCACTTTGGCCAGAAATGACTTGAGAGAAGAGAGAGGGAAAGAGATACATGGAAAGCACCAGGGTCTAATCTGAGGATTCAAAGCTTTCCCAAAATAAAACCACTGTCCACCTCAGATAATGGATGGGTTCACAGTTGAAAACTGGAGCAATTTATCTATTACTTTTCACCAAAGAGCAGTAATGCAAGCAGTTGTTGTTTAGTCACCAAGTGATGTCCCACTCTTTTGGGACCCCTTGGATTGCAGCCCACCAGGCTCTTCTGTCTATGGGATTTTTCATGCAATAATACTGGAATGGGTTGCCATTTCTTCCTCCAGGGGATCTTTCCCATCCAGGGATCGAACCCGTGTTTCTTGCATTGGCAGGAGGGTTCTTTACCACTGAACCACCAGGGAAGCCCAAGGCAAACATAGAGGTTTGCAAAATAAGCATGAACAGACTACTGGCATCTTCTCTTGGAAACATCTCATCTAAGGGAAGGCTGAACACTCCTGAAGGCAGCATTCTGAAAACCTCTCTTCACAATTCTTTTCCTTTTTCTCTCTCCTTTTTCAACTTTTCTCTTACTCTTCATCTAATCCCCCTCTAAGATTTGAGCCTCAGAGAACAGGAGAGAGCCCTGATACAGTCTCGGAAGAAAACCTTGCCAATTTCTGGTCCTGGCCATGGAGCCTCAAGAGTTTTTGAGGCATGAAGTCATTAACCTCTCAGCACCTCGGAGTGTTTAAAGACATGTACTACCTTTATCTCCCATTTTATACCTGGCGCAACAGAGGCAAAGCACAGTTTAAAGACTTGCCCCTGAATATCGGGAGTCAATAAACAAGCAAGAAACACACACACCCTTCTGCACTCACTACTCACTTCCAATCGACTCATTTATTGTCAAACGCTGGCTTGCTTTGTTTGGTTTTAATCCCCATGCCATTAACATGGGAGCCTGGAACATGTTGGCTTCTTAACAGCTCGCAGAACCACAATCATTTAGGATGGAGAGTAAACAGCATCTTATCCTCGGAAGTGGAGACAGGAGGGAGGTCAACGGAGGGGGAAACCACAGTCATGAACTGGGCAGCATGAGGCAGGCTGGATACAGAGATCTCGCTGATGGGGCCACAGAATGCAGGCTGGGGTTCTGGTCTGAGATGCTCTGACTGATCTCTACATTATCTCCATCCTCCAGGTCATCTCTTGGTACCAACATGGGAAGCGTCACTCAGACACCAAACCTTGAACTGTTCCTCATTTTGGCCATTGAGCAAACTCCCCTATTCCTCCTTTGATATTAATACCTATCTCACATATTCCAAATTGTGGCCAAACGTAGTGCTTAATTAGGAAAGCAAAAAAGAATGCAACCAAGACAGGATTTAGAGTTAGGCACACCTTCTGCAAATTCCAATTCCACTGCTCAATGTAGCTATACACCTAGAGGGCAAGTCATGAGGACTCAAAGACTCACTTTCCTGTCTGCTATGTGGGGATAGCAATGCCTAGCACAGAAAACCGTCCTTTAGAATAAAGGCTGAAAGGTGTGTGTACACCTGTTACCACGTGCCTGGCACAGTCCAGGAACTCAGAGTTCCTTTATTTCCCATCTTGCATTGAAAAATCAAACTTGAGGGGCTTCCCTGGTGGCTCAGTGGTGAAGAGTCTACCTGCCAGTGTGGGGGACACAGGTTCCAACCCTGGTCTAGGAGGATCCCACATGCTGCAGAACAGCTGGACCCATGCACCATAACTACAGAGCCTGTGCTCGAGAGCCTGGGAGCCCAACTACTGAGTCCACATACTGCAGCTACTGAAGCCTGCGTTCCTAGAGCCTGTGTTCTGCAACAAGAGAAGCCCAGACACTGCAACTAGAGAGTAGCCCCTGCTCGCTGAAACTAGAGGAAAATGTCAGAGCAGCAAGGAAAACCCAGCACAGCCATAAATAAATAAACAAAAATGTTTTAAATCAAACAATTAATTGTATCCAATGCCCCTGGTACATTATCCTGCTGCTGTTATTAATAGCTAAGAAACAGCATTCTACAGTAATAAAATTACAAAAAAGGAAGGAAGGACGCCAGGAAAGAAAGAAGAAAGGAGGAATGGAGTGGGGAAAGATAAAGGAAGGAAGGAGTGAACTAGTGCAGCCCGGAACAGCAGAGCATACTAGGACTGAATGTGGAGTATGAAAATAGAGCTGGCAATCTTTTTTCCTTTTCTTTTCTTTTTAATTTACTTATTTTAATTGAAGGATAATTACTTTACAATATTGTGATGATTTTTGCCATACATCAACATGAATCTCATTTCCTAATGCCCGCTACTTTGGTGACCTCAAGCAAGGTACTTACCCTCTTCTTTGGCTTTCTTATCTTTAAAATAATAATAATCTTAATAACGCCTACCTCATAAGATTATTTTAAGCATTCAGTGTAATAATGGACATGAAGACATCTAGCATAGTGTCGGGCACCTGACAAATGCCAAAAAAAAAAAAAAAAAATACTGATTGAATTTAAATGTCAATTCTAAGATTACTCACATAAGCCCTCCTAGGAAGGATAACTCAGTTTCCTCATCCGAAATAATCAGAAGAGCCAGACTAGCTCAGAGTGTGTAGTGCAGACTATCCTAGAGGGACGTGAAAGCCTCATTGTAGAGTTGCAATATTAAGTTGTTCTTATTAAAATAAGCTCACCAGGCTGCATGGGGACAGAATTAAATCCAATCCACCTACAGCAGGGCAGGAAGCAATCAGTCTGCTCCTGAGCAAGGAACAATAAATAATTCAACAAGATGGAGGCATTGGGAGTCTTCTGATTTTTCTTCTGGCTGGTGATAAGTCCTGCTCCTAGTTCCAAATCATAAATGGAATATAATTCCACAGACTGAGGAGGAAATAAAGCATGTTGGAAATGCAACGACATTTTGACAATTCTTTTCCCAACTAATTCCAGTCCTCAGTGATCTTTTCCTTGACTTGAATTTCTTCAGCGTTGGGCTTACAATCCACACCTCATGACTGAAGGAATGATCCGACATCTTGGAATGACTCTCTTTCTACCTTGAGATCAATTTCTTAACAATCATAACAGTTAATATTTATTGACCACTTACTCTGTGCCAGGCATCATTTTATCATTTCATTTTCACACAATCCTCCAAATCGGTGCTATCATTATGCTCATTTCAAGGATAAGTGCTGAGGCCCAGAGAGGTTAAGTGGCTGGTCCAGTGTCACACAGCTAGCAGTGGCATAGGAAAGACTTGACCGAGGACTGTCTGACTCCAGAGCACAGACGCTTTATCCTTCTCTGGTGCGTATTCCCAGGGTACAAGCATCTCAAAGACCAAAGGCTCACCGTCCACCTAATTTCCTACCCCATACTTCCTACAATAGCACTGAGAAGGAAAAGGTGTCAAGTAGGGACTTTCGTGGCAGGCCACTGGTTATGACTTTGCCTTCCAATGCAGGGAGTGAGGGTTTGGTCCCTGATCTGGGAGGTAAGATCCCACAAGCCCGAAAGCCAAAAAAAACAATACATAAAACAGAAGCAACATTGTAATAAACTCAGTAAAGACTTAAAGAAAAAAAAAAAAGTACCGAGTAGTGACTGGCAAATTGAGCTCCAAAAAGGTATTCAGAGGCTTCTTCTAGAAGACTTCACGTGCACACTTACCATCTAGGACCACTGCATACAACTACACTGGCCACAGTGCACAACGCCAGAGGGCACTCTTCACAAAGATTACAACGTGAAGGAACCTGCCAGAACCAAGAGCCATTTGCCTCTTGCCATTCCAAACCAGAACCATTTCCCAAGCCCTCTTCAGTGCTCTCTCGCCTAGACTCATCTCCTCTACCTAACAGGAACATTTAGACTTCTGGACATAAGAAGAGAGAGGTTGTGTACACCTTTTACATATCAACGCCTTGCATGCAGAAGATGTAATGAATACGTGTTACAGAAAAGGAAGTTCTGACTACTTCTCATTTTCTACATCAGAAAATGAGTTGCTGCTTTGACTACTTCCTCCTTTGATCAAATATAAACTCCCCACTGATCAAGAACACATGATCATGGATCTATTTTTATTCAGATCAAACTTATCAAATTAGGTCATAATACTTGGTGCCAGTACAAAGTGAAAGTGTTACTCGCTCAATCATTTCTGACTCTTTGTGACCCCACGGACTGTAGACTGCCAGGCTCCTCTGTCCCTGGAACCCTCCAGGCAAGAATACTGGAGTGGGTTGAAATTTCCTACTCCAGGGGATCATCTCAATCCAGGGATTGAATTCGGGTCTCCTGCATTACAGGCAGATTCTTTACCATTTGAGCTACCAGGGAAGCCCCTTCTTAGTATTAATACATGACCAACATTTCCAATCTAGTGTGGGGGGGACACCATTTAAAGCAAACAATATATTTGTTTCAAGAATACTCCCTCTTCTCCAACCAACCTCCCTCTGATGCATACACACACACACACACACACACACACACACACACAATAGCGTTTAGAGTTATAATCATTTGACTGTTAATATAATCACTGGTGAATGTCGGTCATAAATACTCAGTGCTAACGGGGTCAGATTCCCTGGTGGACACTGAGGAATGTGCCTGGTGGATGGTGGAGGGGAGCCACTTTTCCAGGGAAGTTCAGGGGGATTAACCACCCATCTGAACCTCCATGGCCTTTCTTTTTATTATTATTATTATTTTATTTTTCAAACAACACCAACACTCTCTTCCGGCCAGACTGGACAAGCCCCACTTTCCTTCGACTGGAATTTACCACTTACTACAGCCTCTTGGCTGGAGAAGGCAATGGCAAGCCACTCCAGTACTCTTGCCTGGAAAATCCCATGGATGGAGGAGCCTGGTAGGCTGCAGTCCATGGGGTCGCTACGAGTCGGACACGACTAAGCGACTTCACTTTCACTTTTCACTTTCACGCAATGGAGAAGGAAATGGCAACCCACTCCAGTGTTCTTGCCTGGAGAATCCCAGGGATGGAGGAGCCTGTTAGGCTGCAATCCATGGGGTCGCACAGAGTCGGACACGACTGAAGCAACTTAGCAGCAGCAGCAGCACAGCCTCTTGGCAACAGTACTTCGACTTTTATTGTTGGGAGCTGCACAGGGCACATAAAATCACCATGCTTCTCTCTTAGGAATTAAGAAAGCAGGAAGACAAAGGACAGCTTTTAGTCTTGGTAAATTGAAGTTTCGATATCGTTTTCATGAGACTCACCCAGAAAAATTCTCCCTCTGTTTATTGACCACTGCAGGGCTATAGCCCTGCCATAAGCTGTTGAAATGGCAAACTGAAAAGGAAGCAGTATAAAAATAAAATCACACTACCACAAGTATTTACTGAATGTGCGTGTGTGCTAAGTTGCTTCAGTTCTCTCCAACTCTGCAATCCTATGGACTATAACCCACTAAGCTCCTCTGTCCATGAGGATTCTCCAGTCAAGAACATTGGAGTGGGTTGCCATGCCCTCCTCCAGGGGATTTTCCTGACCCAGGGATCAAACCCACATCTCTTATGTCTCCTGCATTGGCAGGCAGGTTCTTTATACCACTAGTGCCACCTGGGAAGCCCATTTACTGAGCATCTACTAACAACTGTGCTCTGTGCTGTGCTATGCTGCATTTAGTTGTTCAGTCATGTCCGACTCTTTGCAACCCCATGGACGGTAGTCTGCCAGGCTCCCCTGTCCATGGGAATTCTGCAGGCAAAAATATTGGAGAGGGTTGCCTCCCGGAGATCTTCCCAACCCAGGGAGCAAACCCTGGTCTCCTGCATTGCAGGCAGATTTTTTACCATCTGAGCCACCAGGGAAGCCCAAGAATACTGAAGTGGGTAGCCTATCCCTTCTCTAGGGGAACTTTCTGACCCAGGAATCAAACTGGGGTCTCTTGCATTGCAGGTGGATTGTTTGCCGGCTGAGCCACCCGAGAAGCCCAACAATTGTTCTCAGAGGGAAAAAAGTATGGTTCCTGGAATCAAGATGCTTGTAACCAGGCCAAAGAGTAAAGGCTAATAAATACAGAACAATGAAAGAGAGAAACAGTATATAATTAAGCACAACGTTAGGTGACTGGAGAAGGAAATGGCAACCCACTCCAGTATTCTAGCCTGGAAAATCCCATGGACAGAGGAGGCTTGTGGGCTACAGTCTGTGGGGTTACAAAGAGTGGGACATGAACAAGCACATAAAACTTGTATTAGGTGACTTCCGCTGAAAACAACCTGCACCTCCACTGTCCTCCCCTTCGTCCATTCTCCATACCTTGGGCAGTCACCCTTCCACAACACAAATCTAACGGTATCACTTCCTGTTTAAAGCACTTCAATAGCTCCGCCTCTGATGAAGCCCACATTTCTCACCGTGGTCTCAAAGGCCATTCAGGATGGAGCCTCTGCTTACCCCTGGGGTCTCATTTCTCCTCACTCTCCTTCCTCCCTGGTCCTCTATCCATGCCAGAAGTTTGCACCATTTCCAACACATTCAGAAGTGAGACCTCACTCCCACATCCTTTGTTCCTTCCCCAGCATACCTCTCACTCCTGCTCCTCCCCCTGCCTAGAACATGAACACACACCCCCATCTTGCTGACCACTGCCCATCCTTCAAGTCTCAGCTCAAACATCACTACCCCCTGGGGCCTCTCCTGTTGTTCCCACCACAGCCTCGGATACTCCTACAGCACAGGATTTAGTGTGCCAAGAAAATCCCATGGACGGAGCAGCCTGGTAGGCTGCAGTCCATGGAGTCGCTAAGAGTCGGACATGACTGAGCAACTTCACTTTCACTTTCACGCATTGGAGAAAGAAATGGCAACCCACTCCAGTGTTCTTGCCTGGAGAATCCCAGGGACGGGGGAGCCTGGTGGGCTGCCGTCTATGGGGTCACACAGAGTCGGACATGACTGAAGTGACTTAGCATACCATAGCATAGCATTGTATTTGTTTAACTGGCTGTTGCCACCATTTTACTTTAAGACCTGTGAGGCAAGGAATCAGGTTTGTCTTAATCCACACAGTATTCCCTCCTCTAGAACAATGCACATTTTAGGTATCCCCTGGTGGTCCAGTGGTTAAGATTCTGAGCTTCCAGAACAGGGGGCACAGTTTCCATCCCTGGATGGGGTGCTAAGATCCCACATGCCAAGCAGTACAGCCAAAAAAAAAAAAAAAAGGAAAGAAACAATGCACATTTAAGTGCTCATTCAATAGATTTGAATGAACCTGTACTGTGGCTAGTTAGACAAAATGAAGATTAACAAGGACCAGAATGCAAAGAAAGGAAGACTGAGTGGAGGAGGTACTACTTAACTTGGACGTTATAGGTGAGTAAGATTTTGGAAAGGGCGAAAGGAGGTGAAATTATGGTCAATAATTTAGTGAAATACTTTCAACTACATCCAACAGCTGGAAGGTATTCAACTAATTGTAAACTAATGACAAAAAGCTTTTTCATACCTAGACAGTGTATGAGAAAGCAGAGACATCACTTGGCCTACAAAGGTCCATATAGTTAAACCTATGGTTTTTCCAGTAGTCATGCACAGATGTGAGAGGTGAAGCATAAGGAAGAGGTAGACCACTGAAGAACTGATGCTTTTGAATTGTGGTGCTGGAGAAGACTCTTGAGGGTCCCTTGAATAGCAAAGAGATCATAACAGTCAATCCTAAAGGAAATTAACCATGAATATTCACTGGAAGGACTTATGCTGAAGCTGATCCTCCAATACTTTGGCCACCTGGTTCGAAGAGCCAACTCATTGGAAAAGACCCTGATGCTGGGAAAGACTGAAGGCAGTAGGAGAAAGGAGTGATGGAGGGGAGATGGTTGGATGGCATCACTGACTCAGTGGACATAAATCTGAGCAAATTCCAGGAGACAGTGAAGGACAGGGCAGTCTAATGTGCTACAATCCATGGGTTTCAAAGAGTCGGACATGCCTTAGTGACTGCACAACAACAAATGAATAAATAGATTAATGAATTAAAAAACAAGTT
The DNA here is from genome assembly GCF_003369695.1 of Bos indicus x Bos taurus. Taxonomy (NCBI): domain Eukaryota; kingdom Metazoa; phylum Chordata; class Mammalia; order Artiodactyla; family Bovidae; genus Bos; species Bos indicus x Bos taurus. The sequence continues at coordinate 72,890,757 of NC_040083.1, read as the reverse complement.
TATGAATAGCTTTCTTGATGAAAGGAATAAAAAAAATAACATGAATTAAAGATGTTTTTCTGAAAACATAAAACTAGTACTATTTATCAACATCCCCAAACATATCGTAACAGAGCATGTTAATGGAGGTGGAGCTTATCAAGACTCAGGTTATCAAGTAACCAGCACGTTCCATGTCCCACGTCATTTCTGACATCCCCAAGCCTACTTCCACCTAGATGATTTTTATTACTTTTAAGAGGTCCAGGAATCCAGAAAAAAATGGCTTCCAGTTGCCTTTGGACTTTGTGTACATTCACTGAGTTTTTTCCATATTCTCGCCTTAGAACAGAAAGAAATGCAGTGTTTCTAGCAACAATATATCCAGCACAGGCTAGACTGACAGTTATTCCAAAGCCAATCTCCAGAACATTCATCAGATATGATAGGTTCTGAGTTTTACCCTCTTCTCAAAAGCTGTGGATTATCGTGGAATTTTCGTATTTGGTTTGCAATTCTCCTGACTAGAAGTCCTGATTAATAGGGGACATGAAGCCTTGTTTAGAAAAATTCAATACATTATGCTCTAGTCGAAGACATCCTGAGCAACTCTTTTGCAAGCTCCACATAGTAATGTTCACATTGACTCCCTCCTCTGGGGGTTTGAGGGGCCAGGAGTTGAGAAGGGGGGTGGCGGGTGAAAAGAAAGAAACCAGCTTCTTGGCAGCTTCTCAACAATAGCTCCAGCTCCCCATCCCCTCCAAAAAAAACCTTTTTTTTTTCCATAGTTGCTCTAACCAAGAAAATATGCATAGCTTCCTGACAGATTGGATAATGCGGAGATTTGAGAAAATTGTGCAATTCACCTTATTTTCATTTCACCCCCAAATACTTCGGGTGCAAGTACAGCTTCCATCCACACATAACAGTAGTTTCAGTTTCTTAAACTGGCGAGTGGGGCCAGGCAGCAGTAGTAGTGCGTACTAAGCCACCTCCGTCGTGCCCAACTCTTCACAACCCTATGGACTGAGACCTACCACGTTCCTCTGTCCATGGAATTCTCCAGGCAAGAACACTAGAGTGGGTTGCCATGCCCTCCTCCAGGGGATCTTCCCAACCCAGGGATCGAACCCATGTCTCTTAAGTCTCCTGCATTGGCAGGCGGGCTCTTTACCACTAGCACCACCTGGGAAGCAGAGGCATTTTTTTTTTTAAGGCAAGGGACATTGCAATGACACCCAATCTTGTTTGGGGATTGCCCCCTCTTGGTCCCTGTTCAACTGGAGTCAATCAATCCCATCAGGAGAACCAGCTGACCCAGCTTCACTGAGATGAGATATTCCTGGACAACACAAGGAAGTCTTCCAACTTGTACGTTGGAGAATCAGAAGGAACCAGAATTCTGGCCGGCGGGTTGCCAAGAAACTCTATATGATGCAGGTGCAAATCATTTTTCCCCCTCTTTTAAATTCAGACTCATTAAAATATGTATTTTGCGAGGGGATTAAATTCAAACATCTGGGAAAGGCAGGGGGGTGCGGGGTGGAATATCCACAACTCCTGAACTACTTTTTTCACTTGGTTTCAGACTTTGATTGTCCCGTTTCTTAGAGGCAGCGGGTGAGAGGCTGCTTGCCCGGTGGGATGACAGAAAAGGGCAAGAAGAGAGTTAGAAAATGACTTCCAAGGGCCCCAGACTTCAACAGCAGCCGTAATTGTGGGAAAGTAACCCGAAGATGCCAAACAACAGGAAATTACCAGAAGAATCTGTCAGCACAATCAGCTGCTATTTTCATTGTTCTTTGGCAAATTTATACACAGTCGGGAACACCTGGGCTGGCCTGAAGCCCAGGTTTGACTAATTGCCAGGGGAGAGGAGTCGTCATTTGTCTTCGAAGGGATTTCCTCCGTTCGCTCCTCAAAACATGTGGTTTCACTTTTCCCCTCTCTCCGCAGGAAATGGCAGGACAGTGAGACGCAAAATAAATGAGTTCACTTCCAAGAGGTTGCCTCCTAAGAGGCCACTCCAAAAATAACTGTCTTGTGAGAGGTTGTTAATAACCAAGATTCTATAGACTGTCCTCAGAAAACAACATATCAAAGGCACAATGATTTCCACCCCCAGCCCCTTTCCTTCCAAACGCAGCATACATTAAAAATAAAAGTCATGGGAGACGAGAAAAGTAATCAAGTTTTCTGGACTGAGTGAATGTCACTCCTCTCGCTCCTCTGCAAGACCCCTCTCCTTGGAGGGTAACCTCACCCAAAGCGCTTCCTTGACAAGTGAAAGGTGGAATTGGAGTAGTAAGTGATGTCAGTCTCCCTTGCTCTTCCTTGCTGCCCATCACCCCCTTCCCTCTGACACGCAGCATCTCAGCCTTCCAGGGGGGACCAAGGGGCGATGCCTAAGACATGGACTGAGCCCCGTTCACCTCGGCTGCCCTGCGCCTGGCATGGGATTGGTGCTAGTCAGTATCCATCGAATGAAGAACACTGGGCGGGTTGCACGAGTCACCTGCTTTGTGGCAAGCTTCCCAGGAGTAGGTGTAGATATTTTTCAATTTCTTGAACTTCAAGAGATCACCTTTTTACAAAAACCACCTGCCAGAGTGACAGCCTTCTCCCCTAACCTCTTTCCATAGTTTTATACACACACAACTTCTGCTTTATACCTCCTCGCATTATTTCAGACTCTGGCCAAGATACCTTACTTGGGTAGCAAAGTCATCTTTGATATCCCTTCTTGGAGGCAACAGAGCTTTCTCACTTAATTGCCTAGTATTTTAAATGTGCTGATTGGGAAATGTCACGGGGACAGTACGTTTCCAATTGAAATGTACATCCGCCTTTGGTGAGTCTCACCTGCGTTGCGCCCAACCTCTCCAGTGATTTAGGGGTTCTGGCGTCACATCAGCAAAGAATCAACTGCTTTTCCTTTCTTTCCTTCTTGCTTTTTTCAGGCATTGAGAGCAGGCAGCAGATCATTACTACCCCCGGTGAAGCCAGCAACATTTGGGTTTGATTTGCTTTCAGTCACAGACCCCTTTCTCAAAGTCGAGCGGCACTGTAATTCTAAACTGACCCACCTTCCCCCTCGCAAAGGTGAAAAAATGTTATGGAGCTTTTTACAACCCACAGCCCATCATTTATGCCGAAACACTGGGAGAGTTCAGACTTGGCTTATTTTCGCTAACTCAGAGTTGTTTTGACATGTTTATTTGTTTAATTTGTTTATTTTGACTAGCTCTGATTATAATTGGCAGCAGTGTGTAGCATTAACATTAGACAGTGTCTTAGACTTGTCTGTTACAATAATGCAAAAAGAATGTGAAGGAAAATCTACCCACCGCGTAACAATGGCAGGCAGGCAGGAAATCTACAAGAGAGTTCTTCCACACAAAAAAAGAAATGTTAAAAAAAAAGAAAGAAACATAACCTCAGTTTTCAATTTTATTTAAAAATTTACACAACTGTACAAATGATATCTGAGCACTAATTATTTCCTTTATTCAATAAATCTGCCGCTCTGCTAAGAGACTTAAGACAACAGTGACTAAAAGTGGAATTTTTTAAAAACTCTAACCTTTGGAATTTGTTTTTTTGAGATTTTTTAAAATTGTTCTGCTCTCTGGGCTCTTTAACAAATCAAAGCACAATAATTATTTGATAATGTTGTTGTAATATTGGGATGATCACATGGTATCCAATGCAGTTTATGGTTGAAGATACACTTTCTGAATTCTTTGACTTAGACTCCCTGAACAATGAGATCTCCATCGCAAACAGAGGCTTATCTAAATTAGGCAACTTCTCCTGGATTTTTCTCATATTTGCCAAAACAATGGTCATATCACCTTAGCTTCCTTCTTGGGGCCTGCAAACACAAAGCCCATTTCACAGGGATGATCCATACTCTGTGTATATAAAAATATATATAATCCATTTTTAAAAGCAAAAAAAATCTGTGTTCATTGTTCATCCAGACCACACATGGAAGTCCCAGTGTCCTTTACAAGCATGAGTCCTTAAGCTAGTTAACAGCATCTTGTTCCACCAGCCTCATTCCCTTGCCCAGAGCTGAAGGCTGGTTGTGCTCCTAGGCACAAACTGTAGGGGCATCTGTAGGGGCATCTGGCCACAGTTCCTTAAAGGGGACAATTAGGAGTCAGTTCATCTACATATTCTACTGCCAATTATGCACAGAGCACAAACATGCTCTGCTCACATTTATTATCCCATAAATATTTTCCCCATGCGCAGTATGGTACATTACTATCTGTGATCCTGACTTGGAACACCATATGTGCTCTGAGACTGGGGCCAAGTTCAGGTTGCCGAATCTACGCCAAGCAGCCCAGGGGTCTCTGTTATGGAATATTTGCTCTAAGAAGCCTGGAGACTCTGGACCACCGATTCCTCAGCTTCTATTTCCTTTTAGCTTAAATCAGACTTCTTTGGGGGCAAGAAACCCCACCCTAAGAGCACGGAAGCGGCCAGTTACAGTGCACTTCCCCAGAGGGGTTCTCCTCCCGGGCTGTGTCTAAGGAACCAGCTCATGCTTCTGAAGGGAACGGGGAAGACAGATTTCTCTTAGGAGGCACTGGAGTGTTCTTTTCAGGAAAACGTAAGTGTATTATTTTTCTCCCCCAACTTCACTGACAAAAAAAGGAATACTGCAGGGCACAGGCCATAAATTCAAGAATCAGTTTAAAAAAAATACAGTATGTGATCTCCCTGGTGGTCCAGTGGTTAGGAATCCACCTGCCAGTACAGGGGACATGAGTTCGATCCCTGCTATGGGAAGATCCCACATGCTATGGAGCAACTAAGGCCATGTGTCACAATGACTGAGCCCAAGTGCTTAAAGCCCATGCTCCACAACAAGAGAAGCCCCCACGATGAGAAGCCTGAGCACCATAACTTCAGAGTAGCTCCTACTCGCCCCAACTAGAGAAATCCCAGCACAGCAATGAAGACCCAGTGTAGGCAAATAAATTAACTTAAAAAATACAATATGGATATAAACATCCAACTTGCTAGGACACTAGATCTTAATTCTTCCCACCACAAAAAGGAAATAAATATGTGATGAGATAGAGGTGTTAGTTTATACTCCAATGACAATCATATTGCAGTACATACATGTGTCAAGTCAACTGATTGTATGCCCTAAATGTACTCAACCTTATATTCAAACATATTTCTATTTAAATATATATATATGTGGAAAAAGAAAGAGCAATGCAAGGTGCTGCCTTTCCTAAGCTGCATTTTGAGTTTTCTCAAGAGTAGCACAAAGCGGGTATACAAGAAGGACAGGAGTCTCAGACTGGCAGTGTGCAGTGCCCACCAGATTATCAGACATTGTTCCCATACCCCCTGTGCCTCTTCACTACGCTAACCCTTGTAGGATGAAGAGTCATCCAGCCAAGCCTCCGGAAGAACTGGGTTAAGCGGAAGAGAGAAGAGGGGCCAACAGCAGGTAAATGGCAAGTGCACAGCAGTTCAGTATTTGGTGAAAACACAGCCCATACAGAAACATGCATATATATGGCTGAGTCCCTTTGCTATTTACTGGAAACCATCACAACATTGTTAATCGGCTATACCCCAATATGAAGTGTTTTTAGTGTTAAAAAGAATAAATTAAAAAAAATAAAGTCTATTAAAAAAAAAAAACTGCCCATACAAAGATCAGAACATGGTCATTCCTATTTCTCAGGTTTGATGTATCAGCAGGTCTGACAGTAAAGAGCTACCGACGGTCAGAGAACTCTGATAGCCTGGGTCCTCAAGGAAAGTCAACCAAGGGCTCCAGACTTTAAAAGGACATATAATAAGCATTGAAAAGAGAAGGGTTTACAATGTAACACTGACTTAACTTCTTGCTTCTGAGAACTGAAATGCTTACTCACTCCCTGGGCACTGGGTTACCTGGGACCTCACCACATGTCAAGTTCTGTCCTGTCTCTGCCAACGTCTTAGGAGAATTAGCCAGGACATAAAGATAACGCAGTCAGCCTACATCCAGAAGCACAGGCACGAGTGGGAGACTCTTCCTTTTTACTGAAAGAAAAATGACGGCCCGAGATTTATAACAAGGAACAAGAGAAAGTCCCCTTCCACTTTGTAACAACTTACTGCCACCATCCCATCACCAGCGCTAACAGGAGGGTGACAGGAGGTGAGTCACACAGTTGATCTGATTTCCACTCTGCCCCCATTTTACTAGGTTGGTGATGGACAGGGAGGCCTGGCGTGCTGCGATTCATGGGGTTGCAAAGAGTCGGACACGACTGAGCGACTGATCTGATCTGATCTGAAGACCAAGTGGGCTTCCCCGGGGGCTCAGTGGTGAAGAATCTACCTGCCAATGCAGGAGATTCAGGTTGGATCCCTGGGTTGGGAAGATCCCCTGGAGAAGGAAATGGCAACCCACTCCAGTATTCTTGCCTGGAGAATCCCATGGACAGAGGAGCCTAACGGGCTACAGTCATGTGCAAAAGAGTTGGAAACGACTGAGAGACTAAACAACAACAAAGATTAAGCACTTGCCTTATCTGTTCTTTATTTTTCTCCAGTAGTTCAGTTGCTCAAATTACTTCTAGTTTCTTGGAAGAGAGACGTGTCATGCAGACAAAGTGCTATTCTTATTACCTATCTCAAAGGGCGTGCTTCAATTTGTTAATATGAATTGGGTTGACTTTCCTTGTGGTTACACTAAGTAATGAAGCATGGGCCATAAGTGTTTTTAGGCTCCTTCGATATAGAGGTTATATAAATACAAAGCAATATTGAAATGAAACTTCTGCAGGGCGTTTGCCAAGGGACCCAGTGTTTAGGAATATCTTACAGGAGAAGATTAAATGAGGGATAGTGTAATGAAGTCTTACTGCAGGAGGTTCCACGAGGGCCAGTTTCAAATCCCGCTGGACGTCTGGGTGATTTAGAATACGGAGAGCGACCAGAAAGGGGTGAACCTGAAGAAGAGCTTTAAAACCATTTCACGGTCTGCCAGGGTAGTTTCTATAAGGCTTGGGAGATTTCCCAAACTCATTACACTGAAAATTATCAAGACGAACGGAATCCTTCAGGATGATAAGATCTTATATATTTTCACCTTTTAAAAAAAGTATTCCCTCTTCTAATCAGCAGGTAAAAACCTCTGACTATGAGAAATCAGACTCCTTTGCAATGAGCAGAAGTTCTTGGAGTCTGCTGCCTATTCATTTTAATATACACAAAAGGTACATCCAAGTGACTTGAACAATTGTCCTCATAGAAGGGAAGTAGCAAGTACCCTCTGGCCAGGACTATGAATGTTAGGGAGCTTGTTCCAGAACTGAGAGGATGGACTCGCCTACAGTTTTCCAAGCTCCAGCCCTGAAGTCCTCCCCCGCCCTAACAATCCCCTGCCACAAGCACAGCAAGGGAAGATAATGGGACATTGTGACACTTTTTCCAATATCATATATCCTGGTGTCCCTTTATAAAGAAAGTTGAGAACACCAATGAAGCTAATGAAGACAATAATGAAAAATATATACTTAATAAAGCACCTTATAAAAAAATAGAATAGCTTGAAAAATACATAAAAATAACTGTTTAAGCTAAAAAGTAAAACAAACACTTGATGGTGAAACCAGAAACCTGACTTCCACCCATGGATTTAGCACTTTACAGGTGATCATAGGTAAGGCACTTAATTCTTTCTGGGCCAAGACGTCTGCACCTGGAGAATTAGGACAACTAATCACTCTCTCCCTTAAATGGCTTCCCCGATGGCTCAGCAGGTAAAGAATCTTCCTGCAATGCAGGTGCTGCAGGAGACTTGGGTTCAATCCCTGGGTTGGGACCATCCCCTGGAGGAGGAAATGGCAACCCACTCCAGTATTCTTGCCTGGGAAATCCCATGGACAGAGGAGCCTGGGGGGATTACAGTTCATGGGGTCTCAAAGAATCAGACATGACTGAGCACTTTGGGACACATACATAGCACAGCTGCGATGTGGAGCAAAGCAGGAAATGGGTATGACACACTATGAAACATGGAAAGTTGTTACATATACAGTAAGTCTCCTACATACGAACAAGTTCCATTCCAAGAGCATGTTCATAAGTCCAACAAAGTTAGCCTAGGTACCCAACTAACACAATTGGCTATATAGTACTGTACTATCATAGGTTTATAATACTTTTCACACAAATAATACAAACACATACAAAAATAAAACATTTTAATCTTACAGTGCCTGCTCAGCTGCTTCAGTCATGTTTGACTCTTTGTGACCCCATGGACTGTGGGGGTCTATGGCTGATTACATTCTGGCTGATTTTTCTAACATGTTGGCAGAGACAGCATGGACTTTGCAACACGAGGCTCCCCTGTCCATGGGATTCTCCAGACAAGAATACTGCAGTGGGTTGTTATTCCCTCCTCCGAGATCTTCCCAACCCAGGGTTCAAACCTAGGTCTCCTGCATTGCAGGTGGACTCTAGCCTGAGTCACCAGGGAAACCCATTCTATAAGGCTATATCAATACAAAGAAGTGTTATTTGTTTCAGTTTGCAGTTATATTTAATTTGATTCAACAGATGTTGCAGACAAGTCCCTGCCGTGAAGAATCAGGGCGTCCCTACCCATGAGTCCTCTGAATATTCACACTCTGGCATTCAGGCAGCCTCCCTTAGCCTCTTCTTTCTCCTTTACTCTGTCCTTCATACAGGCCTCTCCAGCCTCTCCTGCTGGTACAGACCCTTTGGAACTTGCACAATCCTGCTTAAATTCTCCACTAAACAGACACTGCCCTGGGGGTGTCCTCTGACCCCTACTCTGAGCTGCAGTCCAGGGGATTTGACAACTATGCATCCATCAGTCAGCCAGCCTGTGGCCACTGGGACTTCCCAGAGGTCAGAATCTGACTCTTAGAGTGCCCCACACACCCTGGGCAGAGAGCCGGGTGAGTGGCCACTGACCCCAAGGCAGAAGGCTCTGGGGGTTCCAGCTGGGGTTGTCTTAAATGGTGACCTACATCATGAGAATGTTCCATCACTTTTCCACTCAGTCTTTCTCCCTCTTCATTTCTGGTCTTCTTTTTCTTCCTTAATTCTCTTTTCCATCCTTTTTTTTTTTTTTTTTAACATTTATTTATTTGGCTTAGTTTCAACACACGGGTTCTTCGGTTGCGGTGTGTGGGATCTAGTTCCCTGACCAGGGATCGAGCCTGGGCCCCCTGCATTGGGAGAACAAAGTCTTAGCCACTGGACCACCAGGGAAGTCTCTCTTTTCTCCTTTCCCTAAGTGACAGGCAAACCAGTGGCACCAACACATACACCCATCACACTCACGGCCAAAGAGCTTTCTGACTGTTTTGAATTTGCTATGTGGCTCCATCAAGAAGCTGCTCTTTTCTCTTCGCACCCACTTCCTTCTCAGCAATTCTTTTTGTTTTTATAACAACATCATCTATTAAGTCCCAGGAGAGCATCAACCCTAGCAGGCCTTTGCTGTTGTTTTTCAGTTGCTCAGTTGTGTCCGACTCTTTGTGACCCCAGGGACTGCAACACGCCAGGCTTCCCAGTCCTTCACTATCTCCCAGAGTTTGCTCAAACTCAGGTCCATTGAGTCGGTGATGCCATCCAACCATCTCATGCTCTGTCGTCCCCTTCTCCTCCCGCCTTCAATCTTTCCCAGCATCTTTTCCAATGAGTTGACTCTTCACATCAGGTGGCCAAAGTATTGGAGCTTCAGCTTCAGCATCAGTCCTTCCAATGAATATTCGGGACTGATTTCCTTTAGGATTGACTGGTTTGACCTCCTTGCTGTCTGAGGGACTCTCAAGAGTCCTCTCCAGCACCATCATTCATAAGCATCAGTTCTTCGATGCTCAGCCTTTTTTATGGTCTAACGCTCACCTCCATACATGACTGCAGGCCTCAGTGCTGGCCCTTTACAACCCAGACTGTCTTTCCCAGGAGCAGGAAGCCCCTGGACATTACTCACTCTCTTCTCACACCTCCCACAAAACCTCGCAATGCCCCCTTGCTGGGCAAACCAATCCAGGAGTCACTGACTTTCCCAAGGCCAGGGGATCAGGTCAAATTGTTTATGAGTAGGTGGCAGACAATTTCATACCCAGCAAAGCTGGCTATTTAATTCTTCGTTGAATCAAACCAACAAGAACAACAAAAAAGACTTTCAAAGAGTAGCAAACTCTCTTACATAAAAGAGAATGGGGACAGTGTTGCTTAGCACTTTCCCTCAGAGGCTGAAAAACAGGAGTGACAATATATACACAAATCTATGCTTCGTATGGGGCTTCCCTGGTGGTTCAGACAGTAAAGAATCTGCCTGCAATGAAGGAGACCTCTGGAAAATACAGCTGAACTTGAAGTTATAAGATAAATGCAAAGGGTTAGAAGGTAAGGTCTAAACAGCCAACAATCAGCCATCTCTTAAGCGAAATTCTTGGTATTGTTCCATGCAATAGAGGGGATTTTAAACTTCAGCAGCTTGGAGGTGAAGTTCAGCCAGGAGCCGGGACATAGGCATAGATGGCTCTCTGTTGCCATCTAGTGGATAAGTGCTGTGTGGTCTCAAGTGTCTTCACTGAACTGATTTAATGCAGAAACTTCAGCCTACATCACGTTATCTCCTCTAAAGAATTACCAAAGCTTCCAGAATGATCCTCTACTACTCCTAATCCTCCCTCCTCCCCTCATTAGTTGCCTCTGTTTATCTTTCAGATAAAGGAATCTTGGCTGGCCTCTCCTTGTTGACGGAAAAACTCAATACTTGGCCCTTGCACCAAATCTTCAGTTCCCCTAATTGGTTTAAAAGATGGGAAAGAGGAGTGTGGAGAGAGAAGAAATGAGAACCAGGGAGAAAGTGAGCGACTCGGGCTTCAGCTGAGTACCAAATGGGAAATAAGCCCTTTTATGGACTCATTTGGCCTCAGTCCTACAAAGGCTTCTTAATTGAGGGAGGAAGCAGACGGAAAAGGCCGTTTTAAGTGACATTCGATTCTTCCTGAGGAATGCTAAGGTTTGTCGCTGATCTGGAGAACAGATAATAGGAACTCTCAAGTCACTCTTTAAACCCACCGTTAGTTAACCCAAAATGAAGAGTTTAGTTCAAATGCTGCTGGAATTTTTGTTTCAAGCACATACCTGGCTTTCCCCTCTCCCCATCTCCGGATTTAGGTTCTGATGCAGTTGATACAAGCCCAAGGGCCACGGGTCTGTCTTTCCAAAGGATGGCTCCCCTGTAGGCATGAGAGCCTGAGGATATATTTCAGGTAGTTTCAGACTGTATATCTGAAAGGTTGGTTGCACTGTGTCCCCACAAATGTTTGAAAGTGAAAGTCACTCAGTCATGTCCAACTCTTTGCGACCCCATGGCCTTAACAGTCCATAGAATTCTCCAGGCCAGAATACTGGAGTGGGTAGCCTTTCCCTTTTCCAGAGGATCTTCCCAACCCAAGGATGGAACCCAGGTCTCCCACATTGTGGGTGGATTCTTTACCAGCTGAGCCACAAGGGAAGCCCTCACCAATGTTTAAGTATCCTTAAAAATTGTTGCTGTTGTTTAGTCGCTAAGTCATTTCCCACTCTCTCGCAATCCCATGGACTGTAACCTGTCAGGCTCCTCAGTCCATGGGATTCTCCAGGCCAGAATACTGGAGCGGGTTGCCATGCCCTCCTCCAAGGGATCGTCCCAACCCAGGAATCAAACCCGAGTCTCTACATGGGCAGGTGGGTTCTTTATCACTGTGCCACCAGGGAAGCCCCATCTTTAAAAATTACTGCTACCTTAAAAACAGGAGTAAAATGCAGTACCAAGGGTCTTTCATGTCAAACGTTAACACATCAGGACACCAGTAAGTTGACTTGCGTGTCTGGACTTTTTAAGAATGTAGGCCCTTGTGTGTCTCGTCATTTAAGACTGTGCACAAGTGTTCCTTTCACATGCACTGGCTGGCTCCGGCCATGCTGGGCCAGGCTCACGCCTGTCTACTCAGAGAACACACTCTCCTAGCGTGTGGTCAGTTGCAGAGTAACCAGTAAAGAGATGACAAGACATGTGATAACAGCACATTACAAACAGTCTCAGCATTTGTTATACATTTTGCATGCTTGTTTTACTTAACATCTCTGTGATAAATGATATTAACAGATGTTAAATACTGGTGGTCATTCAACTTCATTTTTGTTTTTTTTAACAATTCAACTCTTCCTCTTTAGAGCTTTTAATCAATTTATTTGAAGAGTATCTAGAGACTGCAGCATGAGCTCATTTAAAGTGTACCATTTGCAAATACTTATCTGTAGGAATTAGAATTGTCCCAATACTGTTCTACCTGAACAAAACAAATATATATTAATAAAGCCAGGATACAGTTTATCATGTAGATTTTATTAACAAAGACAACAGTAGACTTCTATTGTCTCAAAAGGATTTCTATCGTCTGAAAAAGAACATAAACTTAGGAGTCTGTTATGGGCTGAACTGTCTCCCCAGATTCACATGATGAAGTCATAATACCCAGTAGCTCAGGCTATAATCATATTTGAAGATAAAGTCTCTAAAGCGGTGAATAAATTAAAGTGAGACAATTAAGGTGAGTCTTAATCCAATGGGACCTGTGTCCTGCTAAGAAGAGGGGATTCTGACACACACAGACACCAAGGATATGTTCAGAAAGAGGAGAGACCGTGTTCAGATGCAGGAGAAGGTGGCCGTCTACAAACCAAGGAGAGAGGTCTCAGAAGAAGCCAACCCTGCCAACACCTTGACCTCGGACTTCTAACCTCCACAACCATGAGAAAATTAACACCTACTGTTTAAGCCATCCAGGTGGTAGTATTTTGTTACAGCAGCTCCAGGAAACTAATACAGAGCCTAAAACAATTAGGTTGGAAATTTCCCACTCTACCACATACTACCTGTGTGGTCTTGAAAAAAAAAAAAGCTTATTGAAATATAATTTATATATCCTTGCTGTTGTTGTTGCTTAGTCGCCAAGTCATGTCCAATTCTTTGTGACCCCATGGACTGTAGCTCACCAGGCTCCTCTGCCCATGGGATTTCCCAGATAAGAATTCTGGAGAGGGTTGCCATTTCCTTCTCCAGGGGATCTTCCAGACTCAGGGATTGAACCTGGGTCTCCTGCATTGGAGGCAGATTCTTTACTGTCCAAGCCCCATACATATCCTAGTGTATATCTATTTTAAGTACACAATTCAATGATTCTTTAGTATATTTACAGGATTGTGCAAACATCACCATAATAGCTGTGTAACCATGAGAAAGAGGCCTCTCCAGGCCTTAATTCTTCATCTGTAAAATGGGACGAATAGAATATCTTTTGAATGGGTTTGAGAATTTAATGACACAACAAAAACCCTGGGCACATGTGTTTGTTTCCTTCCTTCTTCAGTCACTCTTAGGACTTGGTGCCCTTCTGCCCTAACCCACGAGTCTCAAATCCCTGATGCTTGCTAGCTCCAACTTTCTTGTCAAGGCTCCAGGACTTGCAAAACTTGACACGTAACACCCTTCACTTCTACTTACCACCTCCTACCCCAAGGGTATAATAGTTAACTTTGGGTCCCCAAATACAGTGTTCAACTCTGTGACAGGCAGCCACTATGCCAATGATCCAAACCTCCTGTGTTCATGTGTGCGTGCTTAGTCACTGAGCCATGTCCTACTCTTTTGTGACCCATGGACTGTAGCCTGCCAGGTCCCTCTGTCCATGGGATTCTCCAACCAAGAATACTGGAGTGGGTTGCCATTTCCTTCTCCAAGGGATCTTTCCATCCCAGGGATCAAACCCGCATCTCTTGCATCTCCTGCATTACAAGAGCATTCTTTACCAGTGCACCATCAGAGAAGCCCCCTGGTATTCACATCCTTGTGCAATTTCTTGGAGTTTGAATGGCCCTAGTGACTCACTACTAATATAGCAGAAATGATGGGACATCATTTCTGAGATGACAAAAAGGCCCGTGGCATCCCCTCTGGCTCTCTCATTTACTCACTCATTTTGAGTGAGGTGAGCAGCCATATTGAAAGTTGCCCTGTGGAGAGGCCATGTGACAAGGAACTTGTGCCTCTAGCCAGCAGTTAGTGAGGCTAACTGTTAGGCCTACCAACAGCCATGTGCATGAGCTTGGATGCAAACCCTTCCCCAGGCAAGCTTTGAGATGACCAATAACCAAAACCTTCCCTACAGCCTTCCAAGAGACCACAAGTCAGAGGTCCCCAGCTGGGATACCTGACCCACAGTAACTTTGAGATAATAAATTTCTGATGTTTTAAACTGCTTCAAAGGATCATTTGTTACATAGCAACAGATAACCAATACATTCACTTTCCAGTATTCCATTAAGAAAGAAAGTCAAACCAGGCTGACCACTCTGGAATGGTATCTCCTCTCCTCAGTGCCCAAAACACGGCAATGCCCAAGTAACTAACAAGTAACAGCCTACATGTGGCCTCTAAGAATATGTTAAAATGTCCATTGCTTCTGGCTATTACCTCTTCTTCTCATGCCCTGCAAAAAGCATTAGCAGTTCCTGTGTGCCCATCTTCTGGAAGGGCCTTACGACACTTCCTACCCTGGAATTCATTTTTAGTTGCCTTGTGACCACAGCTCTCTCCTGGGCTGAAAAAAAAGTTATGATTTTAGAGATTACCCAGCTTTTTTTCTTTGTTAGGGCAGAAGCAATGTTCTCGAGTGACTTTCTACATCTTAAGAGGAAGGAGAATCCAAGACTGGGTTTGAATTTTGATCTCTCTCTTCCTTTCCTTCTGATCAGGGGCTGTGACACAGGCTCTGGAAAACCCACATGACCAAGACAAGGAGGCCTGAATTTATTCTTTGAGTCCCAGGTCTGCTGCTGACTGGCCCCACCTATTCCATTAAGCCCTACCTAAGAGTAGATAAGCCTATTGATCTGAAGGTGAGAGAAGGGGGTTGCAACAGGGTTTGTAGACCATCAGAGTTGATCTTCATCCATTGGTTGAACTTCCCACCATCAAAGCCAGTGATGAGTTGGATAACAAATCTGTTGAAGGCGGGCTAACACAAGAAAAAGTAGTAAACTTGGGTGTAAGAGATTTGAGACTTTTGTCCAGTTACCAAGTGGGTGATTTGTCTTGTGCAATTCACTTCAATTATCTGTGACTCCATTTTCCTATCTATTAAAGAAGAACCTAGACGATATTCCTTCTGACTATATAAAAGGGAAATTCCAAATGATCAGAAACAGATTTCTTTTCTCCTCTGACATGCATCTGTATTACTCTGGGCTTCTTCAGAAGATCTCAGTGTTATGCTATGCTCTAAACAAACCAATTAGGGCTTCCCAGGTGGCTCAGAGGTAAAGAATCCTCCTGCCAATGCGGGAGATGCAGGTTCGATTCTTGGGTCGGGAAGGTCCCCTGAAGAACAAAATGTCAACCCACTTCAGTATTCTTGCCTGGTAAATCCAATGGACAGAAGAGCCTGGCGGGGTATAGTCCCTGGGGGTCACAAAGAGTCAGACACGACTGAGTACGCATGCATGCAAGCAGACCAATTAAGCTTCAGGGAAGGTTAAGGAGAACTGCAGTAACTTATTCTTTGCACATTTCCCATTCCTTTTAAAAAAAATTACATCCCTTAGAGTGGAGACCCCGGTAGGGGTGAAGATGACCTTCAGATCACAGTGACACCAAGGAGAGTGTCTGTGTCTAGGTGACCACCTACCATGAAGGTGCGCTCCAAGTGGACACGATACTCCTGCGACACACAGTGGAAGACGGAGCGACTGGGCTTCCTAAGATGTCAGCTTAGCAGGACGCTGCATCCCCATGGCTCGAACCAGTCAGCCCAGCCGATACCCACGATGAAGCATCCAGTTCTCGAGTGGGAACCGGTCATCCACGTTGGTGCCCATGAGCAGGCAGCTACAGGTAGCGCAGCTACAGGTAGCACAACTACAGGTAGCGGAGCCTTGAAGAGTTTCATGGAACTGAAGTTGAGGGCCAAAGGGCATCTCAACAGCACCCACCTTGAGCTCTGGAGCCTTGTGCAGTTAGGCGCCAGGGCGGTTCACTCGGCATCGGCTTGGGCTCCACACCCGAGGCGTCCAGCACGTACACCTGCGGCCCCGCGCGCCTGCCTGGCACTGGCGCAGATGGAGCGCAGTGCAACAGATCTGGCCAGGGACCTCGCCGCCAGTGCCAGGTCCTCAGGGCGGCCGAAGCCCAGGCGCTGATGCAGGTCCAAGCCATACGCCTCGCGGATCTCGCTGCTGTTGTTGGTGATGAAGCCTAGATGCTCCTCGGAGCCCCAAATACCATCAGACGCTCAGACGCGCCAGAGCCCGCGGTCTCATTGCATCAAAGCGCGCATGACCGTCGCACGGCCGCAGCGTATCAGCGTCCGCAAGCGGCGCCTGGGCGGGTACAAAGCTCAGCCTCGCGCTGTCTCTGCCTCTTGCTTCCTTGATAAATGCACACCAGCTACAGGCGTGGAGGCGGCACCTGTACCTCCAGTGCTTTAATCCTCAGCCAGCAATCTTTGAGACCGAGGAGAACCCTTCAAAATGCCAAAGAACATAGCTGTCCTGTTTTTGCTAAGCCAGGAGGATGTGCCTTGGGGAATGCTGGCAACCACGTGGAGAGAAGCTTTCTGCACAGAGAAGCCAAGACAAAGAGTGGGGGAAGGGAAAGATAGCCGGGTCTCTGGGAGGGCCATGTTTCAGATCCAATTTCTTTCTTTTCTTTAAAAAAATTTTTCCATTGTATTGGCCTATAGCGGATTCCCTCGTGGCTCAAATAGTAAAGAATCTGCTTGCAACGCAGGAGACATGAGTTCCATCCCTGGACTGGGAAGATCCAGTGGCGAAAAGAAGGGCTACCCACTCCAGTATTCTTGCCTGGAGAATCCCATGAACAGAGGAGTCTGACGGGCTACAGTCCATGGGGTCCCAAAGAGTCGGCCATGACTGAGCGACTAACGCTTTCACTTTTAATATAGAGGATAAACAAGGTGATACTAGTGGTAAATAATCCGCCAGCAAGAGACCCAGGAGACATGGGTTGGATCCGTGGGTAGAGGAGATCCCCTGGAGTAGGAACTGGAAACCCACTCCAGTATCCTTCCTGGAAAAATCCCAGGGACAGAGGAGCCTGGCAGGATATGGTCAATGGGGCTGCAAAGAGTCAGACACACTGAGCACAGACACACACAATGTTGTGATAGCTTCTGGTGAACAGTGAAGGGACCCAGCCACACGTATACATGTATCCATTCTCCCCAAACCAGTTTCTAAGACTGATCCCTGCAACTCTTCTTTAGAGTCTGTGAACAGACCTAGTACTCTTCCCAGGTATGTGAATCCATGAGTTGAGTTTCAGTTACTTGCACATCGAGTTATCCTAATAAATACAGAGCTTAAGATGTGTTGGGGGCCTCCCAGGTGGCACTAGTGGTAAAGAACCCACCTGCAACTGCAGGAGACATAAGTAAACACAGGTTCAATCCCTGGGGTCCAGGAAAATGCCCTGGAGAAGGGAATGGCAACCCACCCCAGTATTCTTGCCTGGAGAATCCCATGGACAGAGGAACCTTGCAGGCTGTAGTCCATAGGGTTAAAAAGAGTTGGACACTACTGAAGCAACTTAGCATGCACATACACACCGGTGAGGACTTAAGTCCTATGGTGAAACACAGAACCAAAGGCTTTAGACTAAAGGGATGGGACTCTTAAGGCAGAGAATCCAGTGGACGCAGGTAAAACACCCCACTTGATTCTTTTCCAAATGTACAGGCTGGAGATTGCCAACTACTTCTTAGAAAGTGGCGAAAGAATGGAGGTTTGTTTTTTGCCAAATTGTAGTCAAACTCTTAGGCAGTGGGGTTACCTGGGCATGGTTTCTTTCAAGCTGTTTTTGTCTCTGAAAGTTAATTGATGGCACCACCTGTACCCATTAAAAGGACTAACAGGGCAGTCTCTACTGTCTCTCATGCAGGCAGCCTTTTAAGTGCAATGTGGCTCTGGAGACAATGTCACTGTCATGTTACAGAATTAACTGCCTGTGCACTCAGAGCAGAGGCATCGTGTTAGAGGGGAAAGAGGGGGGTGTTGGGTATTAAAAGTGGAGTCAAACATCATACTCTCTCACCCAGTCCCACTATGTCTGAGGGTGAAGGGTGTCACCTGGGTTTTGGAGCCGTGAGATGCTAACAGCTCCTGTGGGGTTAGAGCTGATAACCTTGGCCTTGGTCTCATTAGTACCAAGCTCAAGCCAGCTGAATTAATCATAGAAATGAACCCTTGTCTATGTAACACGCGGATTCCCAGGGCAATTAACTCCGGGTTTAAAGGGAAGTTACATTTATAGTAGCAATCCATATTTGGCTCAGTTTTCCCACCCTGCTTGCTATAATATCCAACACCCCCCAGCAAGTCTCCCCAAATGATGTCTTGCAATCTCAGGGTGAGGTGGGGTGGGGAGTTACAATAAACACAAAGCCCTGACAGTCATAGTATGGTCTCCACCTCCATACTCTTTTTACCATCCTCTTTCTCTGTCCCTTTACTGTCACTAAAAAAGGACTGCCATCATGTCCTGCAGATGCCAGCAGTGCAGCAACACCATATTACACAGACATAGGAAAAATTCTCTTCTAATTCCTAATGCCCATCTATAGGAATCACCAACCCCTAGCATTGCACCCTGTGAACACACACACACATACACACAACTGTTAGTGACAAGGTCTGCCACAGTGATCTCAAAGAAGTGGTGGTGGTGTTATTTAGTGGCTAAGTCATGTCCAACTCTTTGCAACCCCGTGGGCTATAGCCCACCAGGCTCCTCTGTCCGTGGGTTTTCCCAGACAAGAATATTGGTGCCATTTCCTTCTCCAGAGGATCTTCCTGACCCAGGGATCGAACCCATGTCTCCTGCATTACAGGTGGATCTTTTTTTTTTTTTAACCATTTTAACCCCTGGGAAACCTAAGTGGTGTATTATACCCCAAATCTTAAAGGGATCTGTTGTACAAAGCACCCTATTCCATTCTCATTCTTTTGTTTGTATTTCCCATGGCTCAAGGTCTGAATCCAGGATCCTGACAGGGAACCAGCCTCCATGGTAACTCCAGTGCTATCCTCCAGCGAGCGCCATCCGGCACCTCAGAACTTACTCACCTTCTAAGCACGCCTCCCCTTCCTGTCAGCCAAAACATCTCGGGGTTCCATAATCAATACCTGTGTTTTACTTTGATGTTTTGGTTGTGTGCATGCTCAGTCACATTTGACTCTATGCGACCCTATGAACTGTAGCCCACCAGGCTCCTCTATCCATGGGATTCTCCAGGCAAGAATACTGGAGTGGGTTGCCATGCCCTCTTCCAGGGGATCTTCCCGACCCAGGGATCGAACCCATGTTTCCTGCATTGGCAGGCGGATTCCTTACCACTGAGCCACTTGGGGAGTTGCATGTGCATAATTTCTATCTTTGTGTCACATAATAGATCATACAACAGTGGCTGTTGACTCCAGGGATCTTTCAAAGGAAGACTTGCCCCAGCTTACCTCAAAGAAAAGGATCATGCTAGAGTGCTTCACAGTGTAGTGAAGATGAATGTGATCAGGATTATCTGAACAATGACAGGTGAGAATTTATTTTTCTTTCTGTTCCTCGGCTGACATCTTATGAAGAGATGTATGAGCCGTTAAAATGAAGTCAAGCTACAAAAAGAGTGGGTGGGACTCAGGCAGTCCACCTACTAGAGTAAGTCACTCTTTAATCCAGTGCTACAAGTTTCCAGAGTGCTTGAATTTTAAATTCAAATTCAAATCCTGGGTACCCAGGCTACTTCCTCTTTCTTATCCTGTGTTAGGGATTTTCTTATGTATTATCCCACTTTATCTCCAGGATGAAACTGTGCTAGCTACAATATTTGAAACAAAATACACTGCTTTACCTTTTGTTCTCCAAGTAACACATGTTCACTCTAAAAGAAAAAAAAAAATCTGATAAAAAGAGACATTTTAAAATAATCCATAATTCCCATACCTAGAGAAAAGTATTTTAACATTTTGACATGTAAGATACATATTATTCTACCATCTTTTTCTATGCATATATAACATATATAATATGTAATATATTACAATTTTAAACCTACATTTTTTTCTGAACAAGATAAAAGTGAATTTTATTCTATGACATGAAATACAATTTTTTCTACATGTTAAGGTTACAGAAAGTTCCATGATACACCACACACCATCATATAATTAACATTCCTTATTGTTGGAGATTTAAGCTGTTTCCAATTTTTAGTTATCATAAAAATGCTTTGATCAACATTCTAGTAGCAAAATCTTTGCATGTAACAATGATTATTTCTTTTGGATTGATTCTTACAAGTAGAATTTTTGGGTCATAGCACATGTTAAATTTTAAGTTTTTTCTTGTGCCAAATACTCTCGAACTTAGAGCAATTTATATGGCCACAAGTGGTATAAAGAAAGTATTAATTTCCCTGCAGCACTGCCGGCATTTTTATTTTTGTCTTTGCTGAATTTTTAGAGGAAAACTTAACTTTCAGTTGTTTAAAACATGCAATTCTTGACCTTTGCTAAGGAGGTTAAATATATTTTCATAGGTTTACTGGCCATTTACATTTCTTCTTATGTAAAGTGATGTTCAGTTATTTTGTGTCTTTGAAGTCATTCTTCTCTTTCTTGTTGATTTCTAAATGCTTTATTATTAAGTATTCCATAGGCACCATGAATATATTGTGATTAACTCTTCCATAAGTACCAAAAATAAATTCTCCAATTTGCCTTTTAGTATTTGATGCACCTAAATTTTCATGATAGATTTTTATGAAGTCAAATTATTTCATATTTTTCTTTACAGTTTTTATGTTAGTTAGAATATAGTATTAGTTTTTATATTGTTTTATATATGTATTTTTTATAAAAATATATTTGTTAAAATTTTTTATTTTTATAAAAAATATATTTTTATATAGTTATATATATATATATTATATATATATTTTTTGTAGTGTTCTACTAGTTTTTATATTGTTAGGCCTTCCAAGATTGTTATTTTTTAATCACTTCATTGTCTTTTAGAACTAGAAAGTTTTGTTTTCACATGGAAATTTTTATTTTGGGTATGGTCTGAAGCAGAAATTCATCTTTATATTAAATGGCTAGCCATTATTACGTAATCCTTTTTTCTTCCCATTTGGTTGAAATACTAGTCTTACCATAAAAACTTGCATTTTGAGTCGATTTCTGTTCCATTTCATTGATTTAGCAAAGTGACTGGCATCATTCTGTGTGCTGACTTTTCCACACATCCTGCTTCACCATCCAGAAACTGATTCCTTTTCTACACAAGCTGAAGGCATCTGTTTTTAGATTTCCTTGAAAAACAAAAAGTGAAAATAATGATTAGCTATGGACAGTTTTAAATCAAAGTGTGTCACTCAAAGGAAATCGCTCCTAAAATAATGGGCTATACTCCTAGTGTTTTTGTTACTATTACCCATTAGGAAGTGAAAGAGGAAAAAAAAAAGAAAAGTCCTGTTAAAACACTTGTCTCTCCCTTTATTAACCCTTGAATGACATGGAGATCCAGTTAAAGGAAGGTGGGGGTTGCCAGAACAGCAGTGCTCTGTAGTCCATGTATGCGAAGCAGGGAGCAGGAAGCCATCCACATGGCCATTTTTGTCAACTGCTGCTCCTTTAACATACTAGAGTAAGAAGCCACTTACGATATGGGGTAGTGTAAATAGGCCTTTGACCCTGCCCCAAAGACCTCTATCACTCACTGTTTTGAATCTGTTTCTGGTCAACTCAGTTGGCCCCATCGCAGCTCTAATGAGGCTGAGGTCACGAGTTCAATACCAGTGTGGTCTAATTACCAATAAGTCAACTGTTTCAGCGTTTTAGCTTATACTTCTAAACCAAGCCAGCCACTTCTGCATATGCCCAGGTCTGGTCACTCAGGGGATGTGGTGAGAGAGCAGAGATAAATCAGACCAAATCTCCCACTGTCCAGACTGGGATGTATGCTCAATGCCCTGATGTTGGCAGGTCAGTAACCGGGTTTTGGAGATGAGCAATGGGAGCACTTTTTTATTGGCACCACGGCCAGTCAGTAATTGGCATCTACTTCCTCCCACCATTTGCAGAGGCTGCCAAACTCCCCTCTCCAAGGACTTATTATTCTAATTTAGAGAAAAGAGTTTGGGGAGGCAGGGGGGCACCCCACGCTTTAATGGGAATGCTCACAGTAACCATGGATGCCTAGAGTAAACCCAATTGCAAAAGAAATGGAGATATAATCTTTCTTTTTAATTTCATTCCTGAAGAAGTCCATGGACAGAGGAGCCTGGCAGGCTAAGTCCCAGGGGTCGCAAAGAGTTGAACACTACGGAGCACACACATGTGCGCGTGCCAAGTAAATAAAATGTGTTAAAGATAATTTGGAAAACAAGGAAAGAAAACATGGTCTCATCAACATAACACACGTACAATTAGAAACTTTAGACCCTTCTTACTTTTTCATCATCATTTGATGCATTGCACAAATAACATTTTGTAGGAGGAACAAACATTGTTTGAGAAAATGGAGATCACCTACTCTCTGTTAAAAAGTGACTACTTGAATTTTTCCTGGGGGCTTCCCTGGTGGTCCAGTGGTTAAGAATCCACCTTGCCATGCAGGGGACACCAGTTCAGTCCCTGGTCTGGGAAGATCCCACGTGCCTCGTAGCAACAAAGCGCCTGAGCCACAACTTCCAAACCAGAGCACCTGGAGCCTGTGCTCCTCAGCAAGAGAAGCCACCGCAATGAGAAGCCCTCACACTGCAACTAGAGAGCAGCCCAGGCCAGCCGCAGCTAGGGAAAAGGCCATGTGCACCCACGAAGACCCAGTGCAGCCAAAACTAAATAATTTAAATAAATATTTAAAAAAATCTTTTCCACAGATACTCAGTCCTCACGCACAGAAACACTGTGTTTGCAATGACTTCCCATAAATACTGAATCCTCAGAGATGCTGGCCCACCAACTTAACAAAAGGCCCATAATTTAAATCTCCCAGGAAATAGATGACGTGTCTGTAATCTTGATACCACTTTCGATTCACATGCTAAAGGAGTTCCTAATCACAACTATTCAGCACAGTATCATTTGGAAAACATCAAGACGGGGGAGAAAGTCCTCCTCCCTAATACGAATGCAGCAGAGTTGGTGCGCCCTTTTAGAATGTACTGTAATTTCTCATGGAAACACTTTGTGGAAAGCCAGTCATATATCGTAGCCCCTAAGTATGAAACAACGGGTCCCTCTAACCACACAAAACAGCTGTGCCCTCGGAGGAGAGGTCATCTGCTACAGTCGTGTTTCTTTTTACTTTTAAAGAAATGTCAGACCATGTTTTATGCAGTCCTTATGACAGGGTGCTGTTTCTTGTATCACCAAGCTGCCATAACTTCAGGACAAGGAAACTGCCATTATTTGGAGAGTATATATCTTTCTGACTTGCAGGAAAGATGAAAATTAAGAACGGCCCTCTTTCGGAGTGGGTCTAAGTATTCTTTGACAGTCTCCTACAATATTTCAAACATCTTCGTCAGACCCATAAAACCCGACACTCATCTCGCTTGGCCCAGCTGAAGCTGCGGAGGAGGAGTTGGGACTTTTATCACAAGTGTTGTGTGAATGCTGCCACTTGGCAGATGTTTCTGACTGAGAACTTGCAATCAGCTCACTTGATGCCCCCAAGGACAATGAAATGTACATAAAGAAATCATAGGACATTAGGAAATAATAATGATAGCTAATGCTGACCAAGTGCCAGGCTCTGTGCTAAGCCTTCTACATGCATGACCTCAATTTGTCCTCACCTCTCTGGGGACACAACGAGAAATCCTATGACACAAGATAAGAAAATTAAGATAGAAAGAAATCAAGGGACTTGCCTCAAGGGCATACTACTGCAAAGCAACAGTGCCAGGATTCAAACCTGGGGCTTATCACCCTGACCCGTCCATGTAATCAACACGTGCTGACCACGTGTTAATTCCCCAGGCAGTGTGGTCCTACGGAATATTAAGGACCATCTTCACAGTGCTCATGTGAAGCATCTAAATTGGATCTGCGACAATTCATTCTCTCCCTGTGGTAACAACCGTGTGACAGCTTGCACTTGAAATCAGATTTGTATGACCTCCAATTCCATAACTCAGATGCCAAAGTTCTTGACCTGGAGAGTTTTCTAGAGATGAGAAGTAAAGGGAATGGGAAACATTTTCAAAAACTTGCTCCAGGTCTTCATTATCCTAGGATCAATGGCAGAGGTGCTCTGATAAAGTCACTCAAACGTATTATTTAAAATCCTTGGCAAAGTCTGTTTTCCTGCTCTGCTGCTGCTGCTGCTGCTGCTAAGTCACTTCAGTTGTGTCCGACTCTGTACGACCCCATAGACGGCAGCCCACCAGGCTCCCCCATCCCTGGGATTCTCCAGGCAAGAACATTGGAGTGGGCTAGCGTAGGTGAAATGTTAGAACTGGCAGGCTGCTTCAGAAATCAGTTTGGATCTGGACCAAGCTTATGAGGGACAAGCGATTACTAAACTAAGTGTAACCTGAGTGAGTTAGTCAAACACTACCTCCCCCAGGGTCACCCACTAGTTGTGGCATCGGAGGGTCTAGGCAAGGTTGCTGTTGATTAGAAATCGCCCTGGGGATGGGGATATCATAAAATTCGGATTGAATAGGTGAAACAGCTGAAAACTTTCTTCTGCTTAAAGAAGAAAGTCACGAGAGGGGCTGACAGCTGACACACAAATTTACTTTCCTCTCCCTCAAGTGACCTCCCACCCCAGAGTCTCCTGCTTAGCTCTTCTCCCTAGGGATGGGGAAGGAGTGGGCAGAGCCCCCTATGAGCAATCACGGGATAGGTGGGCTGGCTTCTAGCCCCTGCTCCAACACTCACTAGCTGTGTAACTCTAGACAAGTCGCCTAACAAACCATGTCTTTCGACCTCAATTGCTTCATTTTTTTTCAGCAGATTTGTATTAAATGCCAAATGAAATGTCCATATTTCATTTGTGACATGAGGAGTTAGGCTAAATGGACCCTGCATCCTTTTGCATTTTAAAATACTGTGACTCTCTCCCTCTTACGTGATACTCCTTTTTTACTTCCTTCCTTCCCTCTCTATTTCCTTCCTCTGAAATCTGCATTCCAGCCCACCTCTAAGTCTCTCTCTAACCCAGAAACAGAGAAACAAAGATGGAGGAGAGAGATTCTGTAGGTATATGGAATCTTCCTTCTTTTTTCTTTCTTCTCTCCTTCTTTCCTTTTTTGCTATCTTTTCCTTCCTTCCTTCCTTCTTCTCCTTTCTAAACCCCATGGTACCTATCTTTGACTTTTTGAGAAAATGCTTCAGGGACTTCAGAGACCACCACGTTTGATTCATTTCCTCAGTCAGGCAAACATTTTGAATGTCTACAAGTGCCAGCATTTTGTTAGTCATAATCATTACAATGATTCTCAATGGGATCTGGGTAATATTCATTCACATTTGATTGCAAACTGTGGTTCCTAGATGAGCAAAGGAACTGATATGTATTGTAATCACTTGCCTTTATAGGATTGTCTATCTAACCAGGCACTTAGACTACCCATGAAATGAAATGTTTTCTGCTTTACTCTCTATCAGTAAACAAGCCTTTTCCATGCAGATTTCTGAGCCCAGGTGAAACAAAGCCAGCTTTGGAAGCCAACAGCTTCTTCCTCCCTGGTAAGGGCTTAGGAGCTGGAGGGGGTGTGAGAGGCGGCCAACCACCACATTTGCTGTCTTTTACAGTAAACAAGGTATTAGTATGTGAGAAATGAAGACAGCAGGATTGGCCCCAGATAACTAGATGCATATGAAAGAAATTATTTCAGCAAGCCCAGACGCTTGCATCTTCCCATACATAGAAGCTTGCTAAATCTCTTCATGTGAGAGTTTACTCTTAATTAACAGTAATAGTTTAATATTCAGATTGTTGCAAACTTGTACAGAGCCTATCTCCTTCTCTCCCCCGCCTCCTTGGAGTCAGCTCTCTTGTGGTCATCAGAGATACTGTCTCCCAGGCTTGAGTCCTAACATTCCTGTCAAATAAAATCTAACTCTCAACTTTTCAGTTGTGTGTATTTTTTTTTAAGTTGACATACTTTAAGGGGGACAGCTTCTGGACAAGGACAATAAGTGCCGACTCTGTCGAAGGCATCCAGTCTTAACTGCTTGCCAGCACTGTCGGTGAGAGCTTTCATGATCAGGAAAATACTGCACTGTCTGATATGGAAGCCATTAGCCACATGGTTATCGAGCACTTGAAATGTCAGTAATGTGACTGAGGAACTAGATTTTCATTTTTTTTTTTCTATTTAATTATTTAAATTTAGATAACCACATGTGGTGGGCTTCCCTGATGGCTCAGCAGGTAAAGAATCCGCCTGCAGTGCAGGAGACACAGAAGATGCAGGTTCAATCCCTGGGTCAGGAAGATTCCCTGGAGAAGGAAACAGCAATCCACTTCAGTATTCTTGCCTAGAAAATCCCATGGATAGAGGAGCCTGGTGGGCTCCAAGGGGTCGCAAAGAGTTGGATATGATTGAACAACTAGTACACAAGCACAGCCTCATGTGACTAGTGGCGACCATATGGGGCAGCTCAGATACAGAACATTAGACACTCATAGGAAAGGACATAGGTCTCCCAGACAGAATACGGCAAATTAGGTAAAATGGAAGTCAAGTATTACTGTATAAAATGATGGGATCAGGAGTATGAAATCCTGAATTGAGAGATTAAGAGGGAAAATGCCAAAACAAGTAGAAGGGAGGAATTTTACTCTTAGGCAGTTTCAGGTGTTTCTGGTACAGAGTAGCTTTCCAAAACTTCACTGGATGGATAAATGGTTCTGGTTAGTCTTGTTTGGTTATTGTAAAGAACAGAAACTCACTCACATTAGCTTAAGCAAATGATAGCAATAATTGTAGAAAAGGTGAGCTTGCTCCACACAGAGGTTTAGACCTCCAAAGTCAGGAACTAAATAGAGCTAGGTCTCTTTGTGATTGGGTGACTTTGAAATAAATTTCAATCATTATGGGGGAAATAGCATGATGTCAGTTACCTGTGAATACTGAATCAGCACTTTTCTGGGTTTTAGCACTAAGTGCCAATAATAATAACAACAAAGAATCTGAAAGCATATGTCAAGAACAAAATGGATAGAGACTTCTCTGGTATTCCAGCGGTTAAGACTCTGTGTTTCTCAAGGTGGGGGTAAGGGTTTGACCCCAGGTCAGGGAACTAACATGCCATGTGGCCAAAAAATTAAAAATTAAAAACTAATAGTAATAAACAAATACCTTTTTTTTTTTAATGAGAAGAATAAGGAAGTCTTCATGCTTGGGACAGAAGTAGCTATTAATTGATAATGGATAGAACTAGAACTGAAGTGAAGTGAAGTGAAGTCGCTCAGTCATGTCCAACTTTTTGCGACCCCATGGACTGTAGCCTACTGGGCTCCTCTGTCCATGGGATTTTCCAGGCAAGAATACTGGAGTGGGTTGCCATTTCCTTCTCCAGGGGAACTTCCCGACCCAGGGATCAAACCCAGGTCTCCCGCACTGTAGGCAGACGCTTTACCATCTGAGCCACAAGGGAAGCCCAGAACTAGAACTACTTGGGTCTAATTTTTTTTTTTTTGGTCCTCCTAGCTTATCTCAGGGGACTTCCCTGGTGGCTCAGATGGTAAAGCGTCTGCCTACAATGCAGGAGACCCGGGTTCGATCCCTGGGTCAGGAAGATCCTCTGGAGAAGGAAATAGCAACCCAATCCAATACTCTTGCCTGGAAAATCCCTTGGACGGAGGAGCCTGGTAGGCTACAGTCCATGGGGTCACAAAGAGTCGGACACGACTGAGCGACTTCACTTCAATGCAAACGTTTCAAGAGCGAAACTAGAGATGGTTATAACACATCTTGTTGTTCTCAGCACATTTGAGACTCCAGATCTGCACACATTATACCACCAGAGTCTTGTAGAAATAATGAAAGCTGAAATGTTATGGATACTTTCTGAACAACTATGAAGAATGAAAGAAGTCTCAGTAGACTGGAGAGGATTTAATGTTTTCCCAATTTTCAGGAAAGGGAAGAAAAAAGGTTCTGGAAACTAAAGACCAATAGGCTTGATGATCATCTCCAGAAAAGTTTCAAAGTGGGTTTTAATGGAAATGCTCTATGGATTTGGAAAAGAAAGTAGTGACCACCAAGAGCTGAAAGGGTTCACCCAGAATAAATCAAGGGCTTCCCCGGTAACTCAGCAGTAAAGAATCCACCTGCCATGAAGGAGATGCAGAAGACCCAGATTGGATCCGTGGCTCAGGAAGATCCCCCAGAGCAGGCCATGGCAACCCACTCCAGTATTCTTGCCTGGAGAATCCCATGGACAGAGGAGCCTGGGGAGCTACAGTCCAAGAGGCTGCAAAGAGTCAGATAGGACTGAAGCAACTGAGCACACACGCAGAGTAAATCATGCTAGTCCAACCTTCACTCTGCTTTCAGCACAGAGAATTGCAAGACAGGTAATAAATCACATTTCAGCAAGGCATATGAGTGGATCTCTCATTAGATCCTTGTGGACAAAATGGAGAAATTAAACAGAGTTAAATGCTGGAACTCCAGGAGTTGGTGATGGACAGGGAGGCCTGGCATGCTGCGATTCATGGGGTCGCAAAGAGTCAGACACGACTGAGCGACTGAACTGAACTGAACTGAAATGCTGGTATCATTAGATAGATTAGCAAGCACTTGGATGGTTATCCTCAGAGTTGTGATTAATAGATGGCTGTCACCTGAAGGGAGTTTTTTATACTGTGCCATAGAACTATCTGTCCTTGGCCTGCTCTCCTAAGCATTTGCATGACTTAGATGAGGACAGGGATGGTAAGTTTATTAAATCAGCAGATGACAGGGAACGAGGAGGGAGCGATAACAGATTTCAGGCCCCAGATCTTCTCAGTCTGAGACAGCCAATGGGCCAACTTTAATAAATTTCCAGTGCGAGGACCTGCCCTAGTTCACATTGACAAGCGCCTTCTCCAGCTTCTTAAAAGATCAGAGTGGGTGAAGCCAGGAAAACTCTGCCTGAATAATTGAAAACTCAGCTTCCACCATTTTCCATGATTGGACCACCAGAAACAATTTGCCTTCCAGCCTCTTGGTCTGTTTTGTTCTGTGGTTAGGATAACAGGCGCGGTATCTCTTATCTCATCCTTTGGCTTTTGTTACGACTGACCCTTCGAAGGACTTCTCAGTCCCTTGTCTTGGCGCCTGGCTCTCCAGGAAGAAGTTTCCAAGTTTCAACCAACAGTTATGGCCCTTGATGTTTGGTTCCCCTTCGCAGTGAGGAACTTGTAAAAGCAAGTCTTGCAATTTGCCTTGAAATGGAGTTTCTGTCCACAGTGACCATCCTGGGCTTGTGTGCAAAGTTGCACTGTCCGTTGTGCAACAGGCTCTGCTTGATCTCTGATGTCATCCAAATTCCCCAGTCAACCTTGCTTTGCCCCTTAACACTTGGGGACTGTAGCCACTGTGACATATGATAGACAATCGAAGTTAGTTGCATTCAAAAACCAATTATTTTTCTTGTAATTAAAACATTTAAGGTTTACTCTCTTGAGAAATGAAAGTGTTAGTTGACCAGTTGTGTCCAATTCTTTGCGACCCCATGGACTGTAGTCCACCAGGATCCTCTGTCCTTGGGATTCTCCAGGCAAGAATACTGGAGTGGGTTACCATGCCCTTATCCAGGGGATCTTCCCAATCCAGGGATCAAACCCATGTCTTCTGCATTACAGGTGGGTTATTTACTGTCTGAGCCTTAGCCACTTTCAAATACGCAAAACAAAAATTTTAATTAATTTTTATTGGAATATAGTTGCTTTACCATTTTGTGTTAGTTTTTACTATATAGCAAATGGATCAGTCATTTGTATATACACATATGGTGATGGATGTTCACTAGGCTTATTTGGGTGATTATTTGCAATGTATATACATAACAAATCATTATAAAACAAACAACCAATTATACAAGGGGCAGCAGAAGTTTGTGCTCAGTTAATGATGAACTTAAAACAATTGGGATTCCAGGCTCTACTATCAGTGATAATGAGTCCATCATAAGAGAAGAGAGCATCTTGCTCCCCCTTGCATGGATTAGACCATGATAGGTACCACATGGAGAAATATTAACACATGAAAACTTCCCTGGAGAAGAATAGCTAGCAGAGTGAAAGACTTGAAACTGACTAATAAAACAAAAGTTGCAAACTTTGGCTGTTTAGCTTTGAAAAAACCTTAATAGATGCCCATGAGTTTTAGGTCTGGAATGTGAAGAAAGATTATTCTATATGACAAAGCAATTATCAAACAGTAAAAACTGTAGAAAATCAGATTTCTGACAATAATCTCTAACAATCAAAACTGTCCAAGACTGACCCAGGCTATTCTAGGAGTTTTGAATTCCTTGTTTTTAGAAGTTCTCAAAAAAACAAGGTGTTATCTGTAATGTTATAGTCAGAGTACATGATCTAGTGTGTAATTGACTAAAAACCTTCAAAGCCCTTTTTACCCTGGGTCTATGATTTTATAAATATGTATCTGATTTTTAACTTGGGCTATTTTTTCCTAATTTTCTTTGTCTACTATTCCAAGAATATACTCTACAGAAGATATATGGCCACTCTTTTTAAGTTTACAAGACAAGGCAGAGGAAAACTGGGGAAGACCAAGATTAATCCTTCTTTGAAGATACAGCTGGTGAATATCTGCTGGGGTCTCCAAAATACTCCTCGTCATTTGTAACCATTCTTGCCCCCACCCCTAGCTCCCTTGGGTCCTTTGAAATATGACTTCAATCCCATCCTGTTATCAGACTCTGGACGACAGGTCAGTTTCCCTCCCGTCTTCCTCGTCATTGATGGGAACCATTCCAGGACATGTGGCCAAGCTTGGTGGAGAGCCTCACTTACTCAGTCACTGAAACCCACGCAATGACCTGATTGGCTCCTTCTTATCCTACGATTAGAAAAGGAACAGAGAAAGGAGGGAAGAATGTAGAAGATGCTATCTAGGCTCATCTATCTCCCTGTGTAGCCCATGACCATCCCATTTCTGGGCCTCTTTCCATCCTGGGCCTGTCTTTCCAGCTAAACAACCTCAAGGTGACTCTCCAACTCTCTCCCATGTCCCTGGGCCACTCTTCCCAGATGAGCATCTTGTCTGCATCACTACCAATCTCTGTCCAAAACCACACATCCTTCACAGGGAAGATGATCTGGCCTGATTGCCTTCAGATAGAGAAGGTGCAGTTATTTTAAGTGTTATTGGTATCATCCCTATTTCCTGAAAACTTACAATGTCAATGCTGGAAGGTACTTCCTTTAACAGATAAGGAAACAAGCCAAGATAAAGAATACTGAATAATGGACTAGTCTCAGAGCATGCTGTAAACGGAAATATGTTGATGGAAACTGAAAGTAGGGGATGATAAGAAATCTTTTCAAATCTAATTGGAGGGAAAGGGAGAGAGAGAGGAAGGAAGGAAGGAAGGAAGGTGGGAGGAAGGAGAGGAGAAATGGAGGGAAGGAAGGGAGGAAGGAAAGAAGGAAGGTGGGAGCAAGAGAGGAAGAAGGGAGTGAAGGAAGAGAGGAAGGGAGGTGGGAGGGAAGATAGGAGGGAGGGAGGGAAAGAGGAAAAGAGGAACGGAGGTGGGATGGAAGGGAGAATGGTGGTGATTGCCAGGGACTGGGTGCAGGGAGTCATGGGGAGTTATTGTTTAATAGGTACAGAGTTTCAGATTGAGAAGATGAAGAGTTCTGGAGATGGATGGGGATGATGGCTGTACAACAGTGTGAGTGTATTTAATAACACTGAACTGTACACTTTAAAATGATTACCATAGTCAATTTTATGTTAAATGTATCTTAGCATATTAAAAAAATGGAAAAGATTCTTTCAAATAGATTTGACTCTGATTTTCTTTTTTTATTGTTTAAAATGTATATGTCTTTAATTTTTATTTTTTAAATTATGAAAGTATGATAACACATTTACAGGAGACTTGGAAAATACAGAACAAAGTCACATATAGTTCTACTATATTTTACAATAAATTTTAAATAGATAAATTAAGATTTTTTTGTTGGAGTTTCAATATCGAGCTCTCAAAAATTAATAGAATGAATAGACAGAAATGTAGGATGATACAGTAGACTTGAAAAGCACGCTGAACCAATTCAACATAATTAAGATTTATGCAGTTTTCACACAATAGCAGGATACAAATTTTATTCAAGTTCCCATAGACTATAAACCAGGAGACACTGGAACATATCCAGGGACATAAAACCAGGTGCAAAAGTTTCATGGTCTAAAGGTACTGAAATCATACAGATTATGATCTTCAATGAGAATGTCTAGGAATCAGCACATTAGATAATATGGTAGCAGGCCACAGGAGTCTGAGACATGATGCCAAAGTATGTGAGAAATATCAATACATCTAAGCTGGAAGGTCATAGTTCTCATAGACAAGAGAATTTCCTCACTCAGAAATTTACCAACACTCAAGGCTTGGTTTTCCGCATTCTCAGCAGACAATAGATTTCAAGCAGCACCTTGAACGCAGCAAGGAAAAGATGTTAGGGAAAGTCACTGAGTCTAGAAAAGATAGCCCACTGAAACCCAAACCCCCAGATACTGAAGGATGACTGTATTCTCATAAGATGTTTTAAATTTTCTCCCTAAGTTTGCATTTAAAATAGAACACATTCAGTTGTCTCGAAGATTCACTGATGCAGAATTCCCACTTTGTAATGATGTCGGAAAAGTGCACCAGAGAGCCCCAGAATTTTAAGAATTCTTCCATTTATACTGACTCCTTTTGAGTGAGGGGAAGTAAGCCCCAAGAGAGTTTCTCTTCCTACAGACATTGCCTCACTCTTGCATGTGAGTTCTCAGTTAACCCACATGGGCTATGTGGAACCAGAAATCAATACAAACGGCAGGCAACCAACCCATTTTCTAGGCTTGAGGAGAGTCAAAGACCAGGGAAGACTGATAGGTAAATAGATAAACTCTGCTCAATGGGAGGGCTCTCACTTGTGTTTTGTTTTGTTTGTTTGTTTTTTTCTTTTCTTTTCTTTTCTTTTTTGGCCTCATGGTAAACACCTTTTAAAAAAAATTTTTTTATTGGAGTATAGTTGCTTTATAATGTTGTGTTAGTTTCTGCTGCACAGCAAAGTGAACCAGTTATACATAAACATATATCCCCTCTTTTTTGGACTTCCTTCCCAATTAGATCTTCACAGAGAGAGTCAAGTTCCCTGTGCTATACAGGAGGTTCTCATTAGTTAGGAAGTGCTCTCACTTGAATGGTAGCAATCTGACCCAATCAATACTGCCTGAGGAAGAGTCAATGCTAGGAAATAAATTAAAAGTGGGCTAATCCAGTTCAGCTTCCTGTTCCAAAGCTGCTCTTTATACTCAATACGTCGTTCAGAATGCTTTAAAAGCCCAACAGCAATTTTTAAGGAGACTTCAGTACCCATAAATCCTCGAACAATGAAAGATAGTCCCTGAACAAGAACATTAATAGAACCAGAAATGGGCATCTGCTCCAAGGCTAGCGAGTCTATTGGCTGATCCCTAATCAGTGATGTGACCCAGCATAAAACGATCTACCCAGTAGATAAATAGCTAGATCATCCTTTCTCTTCCAGTTAAAAAGAATAATAGGCAGAAATTCAGTCAGTCTGCTTGGGATACATACCAAATAAGGAACAATGTCTGGGACTTCCCTGATGGCCCAGTGGTTGGGAGTCCACCTGCTGGTACAGGGGGTGCAGGTTCAATACCTGGTCGGGGAAGATCTCACATGCTGTGGAGCAACTACTGGACCTGTGCTCTGGAGCCTGTGCTCTGCAACAAGAGAAGCCACCATGATGAGAGGCTCTCGCACAGAAACTAGAGAGTAACCTGCCCTTCACCTTCTCTCTGTTCACCACAAATGGAGATGGCCCTTGGGCAACAAAGACCCAGCACAGCTATAAACACATAAATACATTTTTAAAAAGTAAAGAAAGAAAATTAGAATAGCAGAGTATTGGGATCTCCCTGGTGGTTCAGTGGTTAAGACTCTGCCTTCCACTACAGTGGGCACAGGTTTGATCCCTGGTTAGGGAACTAAGATCGACATCCTGTTTGGTGCAGCCAATAAGTAAACGAATAAAAAATTTTTTAAGAAAGAATGGAGTACTGAATGTGCAGGGAAAATGAGAAGAAATGAGGCTAGGGAGATAGCAGGTTTTGTGTACACCATTAAGCAGTCCAGTCTTTATACTGTCGGAGAAGGCGATGGCACCCCACTCCAGTACTCTTGCCTGGAAAATCCCATGGATGGAGGAGCCTGGTGGGCTGCAGTCCATGGGGTCTCGAAGAGTTGGACACGACTGAGCGACTTCCCTTTCACTTTTCACTTTCATGCATTGGAGAAGGAAATGGCAACCCACTCCAGTGTTCTTGCCTGGAGAATCCCAGGGACTGGGGAGCCTCATGGGCTGCCGTCTATTGTGTTGCCCAGAGTTGGACACGACTGAAGCGACTTAGCAACAGCAGTCTTTACACTGAAGGGAAAAGAAACTATTGAAGAATTGTCAGCAAGGAAGAAATGTGAAATGCTGCAGTGAACATAGGAGACATATATCTTTTTGAGTTCGTGTTTTTGTTTCCTTCAGATAAATGACCAGAAGGGGAACTGCTGGATCATATGGTAGTTCTATTCTTAATTTGTTTGCTAATTTTAGAAAAACCAGTTAAGGTGCAGAACAGAGAACAGATAAAAGAGAAGCAAACACAGAGTGAGGAGGCAAAGTGAGATTTGTGCAGGAATATGGAAGAGAGATGGTGGTGACCTGACTGAGAGAAAATGTGCTGGGGCGGGGAAAAGGGAAGCCTAGGTGGCCTGAATTAGGAGCTGACTTCAAAAGAAGTCAATCATTGGCTGGTTGTGAAGCCCATGCAGAATCATCAAGGATCAGATTTCTAGATTCAGCAATTAGGTGGACAGTGGTACCTTTCAATGAGATAAAGAAGAGCAGCATACATGAAAAGATACCTAACATCACTGATCTGTAGGGCATGCTGTCAGGAAGGGCAGGCTGAATTCTCAGGTACAAGCGATGGCTGCAATATACAAGGAAGCCTTGGTTCTGCTCTTAAGGCCTTTCAACTGATTGAATCAGTACAGTAAGTCCCTTACATATGAACAAGCTCCATTCCGAGAGCACATTCGTTAACTCCGATTTGTTCATAGGTTCCACAAAGTTAGCCTAGGTACCTAACCAAGACAATTGGCTATATAATACCATACTGTAAAAGGTTTATATTACTTTTCACACAAATAATACCTAAAAAACAAAGAAACACAAAAATAAGACATTTTAAATCTTACAGTACAGCACCTTGAAAAATACAGTAGCACAGTACAACGGCTGACACACAGGTGCTGGCGCTGAGTGAACAGGCAGGAGGAGTTACTGATTGGAGGAGGGAGAGTAGGTGGGAGATGGTACAACTGAAGGATCATCATTTCACTCATGCCTCACATGGGTAGAAAGCACATCTGCACCTTTGAAAGTTTGCCAGCTTGAAGGTTTGCATGTGGGGACTTACTGTATATAAGTATCTAAAATAATCTCCCTTTCTTAAAAGTCAGCTGACTATGGGCTTTAATCACATCTACAAAATACCTCTAAAACCTAGATTGGTGTTAGATTGAATAACTGAGAATGATAGCTTAGTCAAGTTGACACATAAACTGACCATCACAGACATGTTCGCGATTCAGCAAGCGGCCCAGTGTAGCTGTATAGGCATGAAAGAGCAAGAGAGAGTGGAAGGAGGTGGAGTCAGAGAAATAACAGGGGGACTCAAATATAGGGGGCTGAAGGCCATTGATAAGAATAAAAAGTTCTGAAATCATTAATTCAAAGACGCAGAGGGTCCAGTTAAGGCTGAAGAACTTCAGTTTAGAGTAACCTCTAGGATGACATTATTTTCTGTAGCAATGTCACAATCCAGGTTCAGGCAAGTTGAAGTCAGACACAAAATGATCCAGAGTTTCTCAATGGACATAAAGGAAGAAGGGAATAGGGCAAAAAGTTTAAATGGCGAGAGAAAGGTGGAAACACGAATCATGAAGCCTAAGTTGGGTAAGGGATAAAGTGAACACTGGATTGCAGAAGAGCGAGGCTTTGAGAGGTTCAAGGAGGATGGAAAAAAAAACAAGACCAGGATCCAGCAATCCCACTCCTGGGCATATATCCAGGCAAAAGTATAATTCAAAAAATACAGGCACCCCTATGTCCACAGCAGCATTATTTATAATTAGCAGGACTTGGAAACAACCTAAAATAGCCTACTGACAGATGAATGGATAAAAAACATGTGGCATATGCATACACAATGGAATATTACTCAACCATAAAAAGAATGAAATAATGCCACTTAGAGTAACATGGATGGACCTAGAGGTTATCACACTAAGCAAAGTAAGTCAGAAAGGTAAAGACAAATACCATATGATATCACTTACATGTGGAATCTGAAATACAACATAAATGGACATCTACGAAACAGACTCACAGACATAGAGAACAGAGTTATGGTTGCCAAGGGGGAGGAGATCCAATGGACGTTCGGGATTAGCAGATGCAAACTATTATATGAAAAGTGAAAGTGTTAGTTGCTCAGAGGTATCCAACTCTGCAACCCCATAAACTGTACACCGCCGAGCTCCTCTGTCCATGGGATTCTCCAGGCAATTAGAATGGGTAAACAAAGATACTATTGTATAGCACAGGGAACTATATTCAATATCTTATGATAAACCATAATGAAAAAGAATACATATACATATAACTGAGTCACTTTGCTGTACAGCAGAAATTAACACAACCTTGCAAATCTCTGTACTTCAATAAAATTTAAAAAACGAACAAAAACCCAAGACCATATGACCAAGAAACACATAGATGGCAGCAAGTGCAAGAGAGAGCTATAGAATTATGAGGCCCTGGCTAGCAGTGGAATGTCTACAATTATCCTTCCAGGGATGGAATGGTGAAGGGTTATGAGAGGGAGACTGGTGTATCTGTGAAAAGGGTGAAGGTCACGAAGATGAGTAGGATTTAGCGTGGAAATCAGGAGCCTGAGCCCCACACTGGTGTCCTCCCCGAATGAAGGGTATTTGTCAGGAGGACAGCTAGTGCTATAGTCAGAGCGGAGAGCCCTACAGAAAAGCAGGAAGGCAGCAGGGCTTGTCTTCTACCTTGATGCGTGTGTGAAGTCACATATCAAAGCTATCCATTTGAGATATACTAAGCTTTTATAGTCTGTATTCTGTAAGTAATAAATAAATTCATCATCTTAAAAAAGAATATAATATATATTATATAAGCTATTATATATAGAATGAATAAACCAGATCCTACTGTATACCACAGGGAACTATATTTAGTATCTTGTGATAAACCATAATGGAAAAGAATATAAAAAAGAGTGTGTGTGTGTGTGTATACAGATATATATATGTATAATGTATAACTGAATCACTTCTGTATGGCAGAAATTAACACAACACTGTAAAACAACTATATTTCAATTTTAAAAATACAGCAGAGGAACATAATGTATGTGGCTGAGATACCTATGCAGGGGACCCTAAATTTGGTATTGAAAGTAGATTTTAGGATAAGCTCTTGACATGACAGCATCTTTTTTTCTTTCCTTCTTTTTTTCTTGAAAGTAGGATGTGGGAGAAAAAAAATGAGTTCAATTTAGTTGAGTTTCAATTAATGAAAGTTTTGTGGTATCTGCTTAGCAGCTTAATAAAAGCAACTTTAGCACTGGGAAAATTTCCTCCGGCCTTCCCACAGTCCCACAAGAAATTTTTATTTAAAAAATAATAATCACCATAATAATAATAATACTTTTTCTTGTTTTCTAAAAAGGACTCCTTGGACTCCACCAGCTACAGCAGTTACTGAGGAAGGGTCAGAGGTTAATTTTAGTTCTCCTGGGTTATGAACGCTGGCAGGGGACTTAAGAAAAACCTTCATCCAATTTTTTTTTCAAATTAAATCAAGAGCATTGATAATTAGTTTCTATCAAAGACATCTAGTGGGAAATGAA
The DNA here is from genome assembly GCF_003369695.1 of Bos indicus x Bos taurus. Lineage (NCBI taxonomy): Eukaryota > Metazoa > Chordata > Mammalia > Artiodactyla > Bovidae > Bos > Bos indicus x Bos taurus. The sequence goes on along the minus strand of NC_040083.1, from coordinate 72,852,427 downwards.
AGAACTGAGAAAGCTATAAGCTGCCTTTACTTCTTCATTAATATTTGCTCCCCAACGCAGGTCAAATAAACCACACTCACAGCTTTAAATGAGTTGCTTTAAAGTTGATGAATTATTTTTCTCTTTGGATTTCTACCACCCATCGCGGCTAATTATTCCCACTACATTCCCTTCTCCGACAAGAGGTTTCAGTCGAACAAAGAAAACAAAGCGAGGTTCCCTAGAAATTGAACTGCCTTTCGCTTTCAAAATTTCTTTCACCACACAGGCATCCCACTTCTGAATACTGAGAGAATTGTTCTCACAATCAGAACTCCTCCTGGCTGGCTCGCTGAGAGCTTGTGGGGTCAGCTGATTTTATGGCTTTCAGAATCCCCACCCCCAACAGAAATACGATTTAGGAGCCTGAATCTTGCAGGAGGGACAAATGTAAATCCCACCAGGACCACCACCACGCCAGTTTTTCTTGGTTGAAGTTTTCTTTCACTTTCCTACCCCCCCCCCCCCTTTTTTTTTTGCTTATCTCCAAGAAAAGGATAAGCACACTGTGGTGGAGACACCAAAATGCATGCTTTCCTTTCCTGTTGCAGAATTGTGGCTGGGAAGTAACCATCAAGCCAGCCTCACTGTATCCAGCTGGAGCTGAAGGACTAGTTTTCATCTGGACAAAGTCTGCAGAGGTGTGGGAGCCTAGAGAGTGGACATACTCCCACTTCTAAGAAGGTGTAACTAAGAAGGTATAACTGGGGACTAGAGTCACATTCATGCCTGAAACAATCTATATGAAGCAATGATTCTCAAGACAATAAGACATCAGAAGATAAAGGGCAGAGAACCCTGAGTGATGGAGAGCAAATGAGGTGAGCTTAAGCATTGCCCCACCCTTACAGTCTAGACAGAGCGTCCTGTCGGCACCACATGGAGGGGGAAGCCAAGCAGAGCCCGGCAGTCTCCTAGAATTGAGGATATGTTCCTGGGAGTGTGGGGAAACCAGAACAGCTGGATTTCACAGACCAATGTATGGGGTGGGGTGGGGGTGGCAGAGGCAGAGAGAGAGGACTGCACAGCGATAGAACGCTGGAGCTCGGCAGAGGGTCTCCATTGATTACTCAGTTCAGTATTACTCAGCCTGTTTGTGTGAGTGAACTGCCTGAGGCCAGGAAAGGTACCAGTCAAAAATCTGAGGGAGCAGTAACACCCAGAGCACATCCCCCGCCTGGAAGAGAGCCCTTTTCAGAGAGCCAGAGGGGAGACTCTCAGGGTTCATGAGGCGCCCAAGTTCCTTGCTACTGGAGAACGATTAATTTAGAATAAACACTGCTCTGGTCCTGCCTAAGATGGCTTCAAAGCAAAATCCAAGAGGACAGAACCATTTTTAAGTAATTCAACTGCATCCCAGAGCAAAGTTCAAGGCTATTGGTTAGAATACAAGGATGTGCATGCTAAGAAACTTCAGTCATGTCTGACTCTTTTGCGACCTTATGGACTGTAGCCTGCCAGGGTCCTCTGTCCATGGGTTTCTCCAGGCAGGAAGACTGGAGTGGGTTGCCATGCCCTTCTCCAAGGGATCTTCCCAACCCAGGGATGAAATCCATGTCTCTTAAGTCTCCTTCGTTGGCAGCCAGGTTCTTTACCGCTAGCACCACCTGGGGAAGCCCAGAAACACAAAGATACCCAGCACCAAATTATGTGAAATTCAGTGTCTGGCATCCAACAGAAATTTCCAGGTATCTAAAGAAGAAATAGATAGCCCATAATGAAAAGGGAAAAAAAATCCATTGAAACTGTCCAGAGAGCATCAGTAGAAAAGGACGTAAAAAGTTTTTATAACTTTTTATATATTGAATATATTTTCAATGTATTTTCATATATTGAAAATACATGAATATATATTCCATATATTCAAGATGTTAGAGGAAAGATAGAACAAGCTAAACAGAGACTGAAGTGAGATACTTACTAAAACAAATGCAAGAAAACAACTAGAACTGATAAGCAATTTCGGCAAGATTTCAAGATAAAAAAATTAATATACAAAAACCAATTATGGGGACTTCCCTGGTGGACTAGTGGTTAAGACTCCAAGTTTCCATTGCAGGGGGTGAGGGTTTGATCCCTAGTTGGGGATCTCAAGTTCATGCATGTGGCCAAAAAAAAATTGTGTATCTATACAGTAGCTTGGAACAAAACATTGGAATTAAAAACAATTCCATTTACAATAGCAACAAAAGATACAGAATCCTTAGGGATAAATCTAACAAAAGATATGCAAGACTTGTACACTGAAAACAACTCTCAGAACATATCCAGTGGGAATTCCCTGGTGGTCCAGTGGTTAGAACTCCGAGCTTTCATAATGGGGGCATGGTTTCCATTCTGGGTTGGGGAACTAAGATCCCACAAGCCACACAGTGCAGCAAAAAAAGAAAGAACATATCCAAGGACCAACTCAGTAGAAACATCACCCCTGGACAAGGTTTCTCTTTCAATTCCCTCACTACTCCCTAATCTAATTAGGTCATTGCTCTCCCCTACCCCTATCTCCTGTCCTCTGGTGGGAGGCCTCATGGTCCCACCTCCTCTTGAACCCTCCCCCACCAATGGAGCTAGACGAACCTCTAGCATCCCCTCTCTCCATGGAAACTCATGTCTTCAGTATCCCATCTCCTCTGCACCCCAATGCCAGCCCCCTCTTCCTTTTCCATCCATCAGAGTCCAGCAATCCACCGTCAGCACGTTGTGCCAGGCTGGTTTACTTATCTTGGAATGACATTCCTATGGGCCTTCATATGTTGAGTTTTAAGCACCTAGTCTGGTCTCTTCTTAGGGTCCCTTTATCAGCATCACCTGGAGCTTACCCCTGATCTCCTGACCTAGGAATGGCTTTATCGAGAACCAACCATCATTTTTATTAGCTGAGGACTATCAAAATACATATAGAGGGGGAAATGTATCCTAAATAAGAAAATAATCTGAGGAAGTCCAACTCTGCCCACAGTGACATCCTTTTACATGACTCTGCAGAACGTGTTCTTGCCTGAAGAATCCCAGGGATGGCGGAGCCTGGTGGGCTGCCATCTCTGGGATCGCACAGAGTCGGACATGACTGAAGTGACTTAGCAGCAGCAGCAGCAGCAGAACAGTTTATTCGCCTGAGACACTCTAATTCATTTGCAAACTAGCCTTTTCAAGAAAGAAAGGATCTTTGAAGTTTGTAAAACCAAGGTTCCACTGAGCCGGGCTTCCTGCAACCAAGAAGTATTTGTCCTAAAATTCTTCAGGACTTTATCTTTTTAAATACTTGTTCCCAAAGTTTCCAAGATCCCAGGACTAATTCTGGCAGGGTTCAAGTGCATGTGAGTCAGCAGTAAAGTAACTGTCTGTCACGCAAGAGACGCATGTTCGATCCCTGGGTCAGGAAGATCCCATGGAGGAGGGCATGGTAACCCCCTCCAGTATTCTTGCCTAGAGAATCCCACTGACAGAGAGGAGCCTGGCGGGCAACAGTCTGTAGGGTCGCACAGAGTCGGACACAACTTAGCAGCTGAGCACATACGTACTTGAATTGACACCCCAGCAGTTCATGCAAAAAAACAAAAACAAATTTCCAAACTATCACCCTCAAATGGGAAGCTGGCCACCCACAACAAACCCCGGGGATCAAAGCCTGTATCTTCTTATAGGACACACATACACTCACATGTATATATAATATAGCAAATATACAACATAACACTACGTATTGTTTTTGTTGACCTACAACAGCCCATGCCTCTGAATGGCTGCCGTTGCCTGTCTTCCCTCTAAAGACTCTGTTCCTAATAGTGAGACAAGAGCCCCTATCCCCTACATTCATTTGTTGTTTAGTTGCTAAGTCATGTCTTACTCTTTTGCAACCCCATGGACTGTAGCCCACCAGGCTCTGTAGTCTATGGGATTTCCCAGGCAAGAATACTGAAGTGGGTTGCAATACTGAAGTGGGTTTCCTTCTCCAGGGGATCTTCCCAACCCAGGGATCAAACCTACGTCTCCTGCAGTGGCAGATGGGTTCTTTATTGCTGAGCCACCACAGAAGCCCAGTCAGAAAAATAAAAGAAATTAAAAACCCAAAGCAATGTTTTGACTATGCTTTGCTTCTATGCCTCAACCAAGAACTTCCTTGCTGGAAACGAAGTATCCCAAACCTTAAATTTTCTGGCGCCCCACCCTGTCAGAAGAGGCCCCATGTTCTCTAGACCTGTTCCCTCCAGTGTTCTCTCACTGGGTAACATTTAGTAAGAACTCCAAAAGAAACTGTTACTTCCACTGGATTCCATTCCCTGCTTTCTTCATAATGCATGGCAGGCGGTGTGTTTCAGGCTAGTATTTACGTGGCTATGCGGGCTATTTCCAAGCTTGACTATTACCAGTGAATGCGGTGACATTAATATGAGTAAATGCAGGAAAAGGGATGAAATAAAACATATCCTATTGAAGGAAATGAGAGCTCCTTAAGAAAGGAAAACACACATAGGAAAAGACGTGGGCGTATCAGAATACAAATAGGGCCCTGGGGACCATTGGATTCCACAGGCATGATGTTATTGAAGTATTTGATACTAGAGTAAGCACCTGCAGATATGAATTACATCCTTGTTCAGACCACTAACGTCAGAGTACTGACATCTCCGGAAGCGCTTATGTTATATTTCAAATCCCCCTGCCTGCTGCACGAATATCCAATAAATCAATCGCTGATAACGGACACCAGCTAAAAGGCTTAAAATGCTGAACAAGCCACCACAAGCCACCACTCCCTCCTCAGAGGGGCTGCCACCCCTAATTTATTGGGGGTTTCCCTAGTTGCTCACACCTCTCAGCCTTGGGACACAGGGAATGTGAGATGGGCTATTAACACCCTCAGTGCTGGATTGGGGAAACAGCAATAGGCTGGATATCTGGGGATGTTTCCCCTAGTGGGTCTTGGCTTGGAGAGGGTGGATGGAATTCCCTGATGTCTTTCAGGAATTGCTAACACCTCTCCCCACCCTAGACCTGCCCCCTTAATTGCCAACTTCTCACTCCTTGGGGTGAGACATATTGTGGTAGGCCATGCTCCTTTTATTTGCTTATAATAATGGTGTCTTTTATATTTGCAAGGCAGTTTTTCTAGTAATAATTTCTATATAAGTGCAAAATTAGAGGCACAATTTTAGGTAATTTCCTAAGTAAATCAGAAAAAAGACAGCATGACCTCTCTAGTCAGAACAGGTGATTTAAAAAATTAATCTGTGGTTCATTTAAAAAAAAAAAAAAAAGAGGGACTTCCCCGGCTGTTCAGTGGTTAAGATTTTGCCTTCCAGTGTAAGGGGTGCAGGTTCAATCTCAATCTCTGATCAGGAAGCTAAGATCCCATATGCCTTGTGGCCAGAAAACCAAAACAGAATTTTTTTTTAAAGCTAAACTTTATTTTAAAAAAGGTTGGAAATAAAGATGTCAAAACTCTAACAATGGTTATCTTTAGGTGGCCGAATTTGGAGTCGACTTGCTTTTTTTTATTCCTTCTTTCCTGCGTTTCTCAAATATTCTATAATACTAATGTGATTGTTGATTTTATGTGTCCAAATATTTAGTCAAATATTTAGTCAATGGATGAGAGTGATATCTGAACTGGCTGAGTAAAGGAGTTTGCCTGCTTTGATATGGGTGGGCCTTGTCCGATCAGGTAAAGACCTGAATAGGACAACTGGGCTGGTGGGAGGGAGCCTCTCTGTTTTCAAAGTGGGACATTGTTTTTCTCCTGTCTACAGACACAGACTCAAATTGGAATTACACCATTGGCTGTCGTGGGTCTCCAACTTGACAACTGCAGATCGTGGGATTTCTCATGGATTAGGGTATCCATAAATGCATTAGCCAATTTCTTATAATAAATCTCTTTATACATATATATTATATGTTTATGCACATATACATATGATTATAATATCATATCATATATATATATATAGCCTATTTTATGGATGTGAGAGTTAGACCATAGAAGAAGGCTGAGCACCTTCAGCTGAAGCAGAAACTCCAATATTTTGGCCACCTAATGTGAAGAGCCAACTCATTGGAAAAGACCCTGCTTCTTGGAAAGTCTGAAGGCAAAAGGAGAAGGGGACAGCAGAGTATGAAATGGTTAGACAGCATCACCAACTCAATGCACATGAATCCGAGCAAATTCTGGGAGCTAGTGGAGGACAGAGGAGCCTGGTGTGCTGCAGTCCATGGGGTCACAAAGGGTCTGACACCAATATCCCATTACTTGTGTTTTTCTAGAGAACTCTAATACAGCTAGTTTTGCATTTATACCATCTTCAACAATATTATTTCTATAATTAGAAAATAACTTCAAATTTATCTATGCAAATTTCAGAAGAACTGTGTACTTTGCAAAGACAGCCTAACAGAATTAATCCCACTGAGAGAATTAGTGTTTCATTTCAGGTTTAATTTTGATATTTATTCTTACCACATAAATCTGAAGGCACCTAGAGAGTATTCACTTCAGTATTATTTCATAACATTACTCAAAGATTTTACTGGTTTTGAAAGCATTTTTTTTTTTTTTGGTGTGTTTACAATGTTGCATTGGAAATAGAATCAGTTTTAATTATATACCAACAATTCTTTTCTTCAGTGAGTTTAAAATGGGTAATAGCAAAAGTCTTAGCTTTGTTCTTAAAAGACAGCATTCTGGAACTTTCCTGGTGGTCCAGTGCTTAAGAATCTGCCTGCCAGTGGGGACATGGGCTCGTTCCCTGGCCCGGGAGGATCCCGCATGCCTCAGAGCAACAAAGCTCATGCACCACAACTCCTGAGCCCAGCTGCCCTAGAGTCTGTGCTCCACAACAAGAGAAGCCACACAGTGAGAAGTCCTCCCACTACAAATAGAGAAAGCCCATGTGCAGCAATGAAGACACAATACAGCCAAAAAAAAAAGCCAAATTTTTTTAATTTTAAAAATAAAGTATTAATTTTTTTAATTTTAAAAAATACAGATGGCATTCAATAAAAACTTTAAGAACACAATAAACAATAATGAACATGCTTTTTAAATTAACCAAGTGCTGTGTTAATGCTTATCTTCCAGGTTCTCACAATAACCCTGTAGTTTGGGTATATTGGCCAGTTTCATAGTAGTGGAAAGCACAGCAGGCAGAGATGTAACGACTCACCCACGGTCACATGAGCTGGCAGGTTACAGAGCTGGGACTTGAACCTAGGGCTTCCACTTCTGAATTTTATTCTTTTTCCTATGGAGTAGGACACCGTCCCCCTGTATAAAGAGCTGGCTGTCAAGTCGAGATGGATACACAGGAAACGCCATAAGAGTATACGATTAAGTATTAAACCTGAGTGGTATTTTCATCGACTTTCATCAATTTTAGCAAGTCTTGCCTGACTTGCTCCATTTGAAAAACTGAAGTTCAAAGTTGGAAAATAATTCACCCTCATAGTTAGTGGCAGCTCCAGAAAGAGAATCCTGGAATGATGGCCTGTGTTCCAAATGAGGCATAAACAGACACATAACTGCAGCCCAAGAAGCAGGGTTTCAAGGAGGCCCAAGTGAAGGCAGACCTCCCCTCGGCACAGATGTTCAGGAACAACAGAATGTAATGATTCAGAGGGGAAAAAGCTTGTGTTCGATTGTTGACTCTTTATTAAGCCTTTATAAAATCAGTGATTCTCTTTAGGGTCCCCCAAATCATTGATTTCTTCTACATGGAATGCCAAAGACTGGATGTTCTTTAATAATTAATGTCTTCCTTCAGATCATCCAGAAAAGGGCTGGGGTGGTGGAGGGAGGAGGAATGAGGGAGGTGTGGGAAGAATGAGGGAAAAAACAGGAAGCAAGAAAAAAGGGAGCAGAGAAAAAGAAAACAGAAAAAAACTGGGGTTTGCTTCGTTCAATTTTATGGTTATAATGTCACCATTTTTGAGAATTTTTTAAGGGCCAGGGTCTATACGAGGTGTTTTATTTACATTGTCTCACAAACTCTTGAAAGGTAGACATTGCCATTATTTCAGACAATGAATTTGAAATGAACTTGGTCAGGGTCACACAGAGCTCACATCTGAATCCAGGTCAGACTGACTCTGGAGTCTGAGTTCTCCACTTCTCAAGAGAAGCACTTCCCCATTTCTAAGCTCTTTTGGCAGAGACCCCAAATATTTCCAGATGCTCTTTTTCAACTTGGGCAAACATGGCTTACCAGTGGTTCCAAGGTACTTGGTGTTCTTTATCTATTAAAGTGCATGGTCTGAATTAAGATTCTTTACCTATTGAATTTTTAATATGACCAAGAGCCAGGACTGCTGATTAAAGCACAGATTTTAAGTAGAATTAATGCTGGTACCAGAAGGGTCCAGTCAGAATCCCTCAGAACTAATAATCTCTAGACAGTACATTACCTCAATGGATTGTGTCATCCTTATTGTTTTCTATGTTAAGGCGTAAGAGGATTGTGCCAGACCCATCAGCTCTGTGTGCCTGGGGAATGATAGAACAAATTGACAGCTCTTGATTGATAGGAATGTGTCCAGGGATTGGAGGGGTGACTTAGGTGTTTTGGCACCTGCTGTGAAAGTGCTGCACTCAATATGCCAGCAAATTTGGAAAACTCAGCAGTGGCCACAGGACTGGAAAAGGTCAGTTTTCATTCCAATCTCAAAGAAAGGCAATGCCAAAGAATACTCAAACTATCACACAATTGCACTCATCTCACATGCTAGCAAAGTAATACTCAAAATTCTCCAAGCCAGGCTTCAGCAGTATGTGAACTGTGAACTTCCAGATGTTCAAACTAGATTTAGAAAAGGCAGAGGAACCAGAGATCAAATTGCCAACATCTGCTGGATCATGGAAAAAGCAAGAGAGTTCCAGAAAAAGATCTACCTCTGCTTTATTGACTATGCCAAAGCCTTTGACTGTGAGGATCACAACAAACTGTGGAAAATTCTGAAAGAGATGGGAATACCAGACCTCCTGACCTGGCTCCTGAGAAATATGTATGCAGGTCAGGAAGCAACAGTTAGAACTGGACATGGAACAACAGATTGGTTCCAAATTGGGAAAGGAGTATGTCAAGGTTGTATAGTGTCACCCTGCTTATTTAATTTATATGCAGAGTACATCATGAGAAATGCTGGACTGGATGAAGCACAAGCTGGAATCAAGATTGCCAGAAGAAATATCAATAACTCCTGATATGCAAACGATACCACCCTTATGGCAGAAAGTGAGGAAGAACTAAAGAGCCTCTTGATGAAAGTGAAAGAGAGTGAAAAAGTTGGCTTAACGCTCAACATTCAGAAAACTAAGATCATGGCATCTGGTCCCATCACTTCATGGCAAACAGATGGGGAAACAGTGAAAACAGTGGCTGACTTTATTTTTTTGGGCTCCAAAATCACTGCAGATGGTGACTGCAGCCATGAAATTAAAAGACACTTGCTCCTTGGAAGAAAAGTTATGACCAACCTAGACAGCATATTAAAAAGCAGAGACATTACTTTGCCAACAAAGGTCCATCTAGTCAAAGCTATGGTTTTTCCAGTAGTCATGTATGATGTGAGAGTTGGACTATAAAGACAGCTGAGCACCAAAGAATTGATGCTTTTGAACTGTGGTGTTGGAGAAGACTCTTGAAAGTCCCTTGGACAGCAAGGAGATTGAACCAGTCCATCCTAAAAGCAATCAGTCCTGAATATTCATTGGAAGGACTGATGATGAAGCTTAAACTCCAATACTTTGGCCACCTGATGCGAAGAGCTGATTCATTTGAAAAGACCCTGATGTTGAAAAAGATTGAAGGTGGGAAGAGAAGGGGATGACAGAGGATGAGATGGTTGGATGGAATCACCAACTCAGTGGACATGAATTTGAGTAATCTCTGGGAGTTGGTAATGGACAGGGAGGCCTGGCGTGCTGCAGTCCATGGGGTCGCAAAAAGTCAGACATGACTGAGTGACTGAACTGAACTGAATGAGGTGGTGATGTGTGTAGTACCTGGCTTTTTTTTCAAACCCCCTACTTTTGCTTTATGCTATGCTATTCAAAAACGGCAGTTGGGGTGTTTTTTTTTTTTTTTTTTGGTCTCTTTGTATCTTTTGGTCCAGAATTTGTCCTAACTGTGCTTGTGTGAGGTTATTTTTCATCCAATAAAGTTTATTTTATTTTGTCATGGGAGGAGAGGTGTATCCAGGTGCAAGCATTGCAGCATTGCAGGGAAGTGTCCCAGGTCCCAGCCTGTCTCGTCAACCTGTCTGAGCTAGAACGAGAAGCTGGAGGGATTCCTTAACCTTACTCAGCCTCTCAACTTAAAGCTAGCACGCCCACTAAACTTATGCTGGACTCTCTGTTTGATCATTAATTATCATTTAATAAACATTTCTTTTGGCATTGGCTGCCACAAGCCCTTATCAGCACCTGAGCCAATTCTACCCGCTGGACCTCCAGGTGGATATTGCAACAGCTGACCATAGCTCTGATGGATTTTATTCCCCAAGTTGAGGTGTTTGACAAGATGGACAGGTGCCTAGCTCAAAATACCTCCAGAACTGGATTTAGGATGGAAAAGAATCCCTGATGGATACTCTCTTCTTTTGCCAGACACTAGTGAGACTATCCTGGCCAGCTTCCCCAGTCCTTGGCTAACATGTACACCTGACCCCTTGCTGCAAAACCACGGGTGGATACATTTTGTGATGAAAACATCCCTGTATTTGATTTCCATGACTAGGAAAACACTGCTGCTGCTGCTAAGTCACTTCAGTCGTGTCCGACTCTGTGTGACCCCATAGACGGCAGCCCACCAGGCTCCCCCGTCCCTGGGATTCTCCAGGCAAGAACATTGGAGTGGGTTGCCATTTCCTTCTCCAATGCATGAAAGTGAAAAGTGAAAGTTAAGTCGTTCAGTCGTGCCTGACTCTTAGCAACCCCATGGACTGCAGCCTACCAGGCTCCTCCATCCATGGGATTTTCCAGGCAAGTGTACTGGAGTGGGGTGCCATTGCCTTCTCCGAGGAAAACACTAGAGCAAGGCTAATAGTATTGAATGTGTGTGCTCAGTCAGTCATGTCCAGCTCTTTTTTGTAGCCCATCAGGCTCCTCTGTCCATGGGATTTCCCAGGCAAGAATACTGGAGCAGGTTGCCATTTCCTTCTCCAGGCAATAGTCCCCATCCAGAGATCAAACCCACGTCTCTTGCATCTCCTGCATTGGCAGGCAGATTCTTTACCACTTGTTCCACCTGGGAAGCCCCATAGTTTTGAATAAGATGATATAAAATGCTAGCAAAAGTGAGTGTGTTCAGCAGGATGACACCATAACCATCTCACTCTTCACACATACACTCCCATAATTTTTTAAGTTGATATGTTGTATTTTCATTTTTATTCAGTTCAAGACATTTTCTTTCTTTTTGGCTTCAAAGCAAGTGGGATCTTAGTTCCCTGACCAGGGATCAAACCCAGACCCCTGAAAGGGGAGAGCAGAGTCTTAACCACTGGACCACCAGGGAAGTCCCCGCCCCCATAACTTGATAGAGAGAAATCCAAACTAGGAGTGAGGAGTGTGAGAAGCTGTACAGCGCTTGAGATTTATGTACTGATGGGGCTGATTTCCTTTTGAAGATAAGCAGGACAAGGTTACTGGGAAGGACATTGAAGCAAGACTAAAAGTGGGGTTGTGTGTGTGTGTGTATGCTTAGTCACTAAGTCGTGTCCGATGCTTTATGTCCCCACGGACTGTAGCATGCCAAACTCCTCTGTCCATGGGATTCTCCCATGGATAGATTCTCCAGGCCAGAATACTGGAGTGGGTTGCTATTTCCTTCTCTAGGAGATCTTTCCGACCCAGGGATTGAACCCATGTCTCCTGCATTGCAGGCAGATTCCCCAGGAAAATGGAACAAATGGGTTGTTTTGCCTGAAATCAGGAGGCAGAAGCTGCAGCTCTCCTTCAAGGGCATTTCTGAGAACAGCAGCAAGTCTAACACAGAGAAAATCCTCACCTTCCCTGCATAATTTTATTCTCTTCTTGCCACAACCCCCAAATCTTTGCCTCTCTACTTACAGCACTTTCATCAAAGGAAAATGGACTTTAGGGCAGACTCCTGATTCTCTGCCATGCACCAGCTATCTCATCTTGAACAAGTCACGTTACCTCTTAAAGGCTCAGCTTCCTTGTCTGTAATACAGGCATAAGGATGAGATCACATAAAACGAGGGTGCATGAGAATACACCTACCACAGTGACTACATTGTAGATAAATGGTACCAAGAAGGAAAATGCGCTTCTGTAACAAAGTGCAGAAGGATGCTGGGCTGGTGAAAACAAGAGGCACCACATCTGTATCACCTGATTTTCACAGCAGCAGTATATAAAGTAGGTACCAGTGATATCCCCATTTTACAGATGGGTAGCTGAGAATCACTGAGACTTCTGTTGTTGTTCTAAGCACTTTAGTTTTTTATTTTTAAAATCACAATAGACCATTCCAGATTTCAGATATATGTGGTAATTAGGATATTTGCTTTTTCCTTTCTGGCATTTCACTCTGTATGACGGTCTCTAGGTTCATCCACATCTCTATAAGTGACTCAATTTTATTTTTTATGCCTGAGCAACATTCCATTGTGTATATGTACCACAAAATTTGGTATAGATGATCTTATTTACAAAGCAGAGCACAAATATATGGATACTAATGGGGGAAGGAGGTTGGGAGGAATTGAGAGATTGAGATTGAGAAATATACACTATTGATACTATGTATAAAATAGATAACTAATAAGAACCCACTATATAGCACAGGGAACTCTACTCAATGCTCTATGGTGACCTAAATGGGAAGTAAATCCAAAAAAGAAGGGATGTATGTATACATATACCAAAGTCACTTGGCTATACAACAGAAACTAACATGAAATTGTAAAGTAACTATACTCCAATACAAATTAACAAAAATAAAGTCAGTGGCATTTGGTACTTGATTGCAAAAATAAATAAAAATAAAATCATAATAGAGTCACACAAAAATGCAAAAGTAGTAGACATGTCCTCTTTCACCCAACTTCTGCCATGCTCATCTTTGACCTACAGTCTGACAGAGGCTGTTGTAATCACCTGAGATGCACACCTCAAAAGCAGAGTTGAACACTCTGAGCCTGACAGAGGCTTGGTTGGGGTCACTAGAGGCCTTTTTTTGGGATAAGAAATAAAGGAGTTGATTTCAGCACCCTAGGGAGACTGTACTCATCTTTTGATGGGAGAGGTGAGAGTGCTCAACACTCAGTTGTGCTCAGTTGTGTGTGAGAGTTGGACTATAAAGAAAGCTGAGCACTCAAGAATAGATGCTTTTGAACTGTGGTGTTCGAGAAGACTTTTCAGAGTCCCTTGAACTGCAAAGAGATCCAACCAGTCTATCCTAAAGGAGATCAGTCCTGAGTGTTCATTGGAAGGATTGATGTTGAAGCTGAAACTCCAATACTTTGGCCACCTGATGCAAAGAACTGACTCACTGGAAAACCTTGATGCTGGGAAAGATTGAAGGCAAGAAGAGAAGGGGACGACAGAGGATGAGATGGTTGGATGGCATCACCGACTCAATGGACATGAGCTTGGGTAAACTCCGGGAGCTGGTGACAGACAGGGAGGCCTGGCATTCTGGAGTCCATGGGGTCACAAAGAGTCAGACATGACTGGACGACTGAACTGAACTGTGTCTGACTCCTTGAGACTCCGTGGACTGCAGCCCACCAGGGTCTTCTGTCCATGGGATCTCCCAGGTAAGAATACTGGCATGGGTTGCCATTTCCTCCTCCAGGGAATCTTCCTGACCTAGGAATCGAACTCGCATCTCTTGTACTGGCAGGCTAATTCCCTACCACTGAGCCACCAAGAAGTTGAGAGAAGAAGATAGTAATTGAGGTTTGCTGCCATGGTTAGAATGCTTCTGCCTCAGAAAAGGAACTTGGCCCGGACAATCTAGTTGTCAATTGTCCTGCCAATTCAGACTGCCAACTCACTCCATGGTCCTCTAATCTGTTAACTAGGCTCTGGATACTGATCAGCTTCCAGTCACCAGCTGGGCACTGGGTGATGAAAGCCTTGCTGCTTTATTAGCAATTCCTCTGGTTCATCAGTCCTTCCGTCCACTCTAACCACACTTCCAAGTTGTCCTTGTCTGAAGTCAGCCAATGTATATACGGCCAGTTCCACCCACCCGTTTCTCTACTCCAACATGAAAACTTGGAACACAGCTCTCACATTTCTTACTGCACTCTTGATTGGATGGGAGTTATTTCATCAATCACTAGCATCCTGCTTGGGAAACGGGTTCCCAGGAAAGAGGAAACTTGATCCTTTTGTTCAGCAGATTCTGCTTCCAGGGACTGCTCCATCTGCATGATGGACCAAAGTGATGTCTCCCAAATGTTTCACAAGCGTGACTTTCTTCTGTGTTGGCATGATGCCCCAAAGGCCAAAAAGCCCTTATGGAAAATTAACTAGATGAAGCAGCTCCCCTTGCCCCCAGCTGTCCCCCTTCCCACTGCCCATGGGGAGGCCATGCTTATCCACTGAGTGGGGACACCCTTCTGTGGTGGCTGCATCCTAACCTGATCCAGGATCTGGGGGGCAACTCATGAAGCTGAGGAAGCCTGTGTAATGGCAAAAACAAAGAATATTTGTATTCCTTAAAAAAAATAATAAAGGAGAAATGTTCCCTCTGACCCCTACTAAAACAAAAACCTTTGTAGCAAAAAAACCACCCGCTCAGCTGCAATAAGGTGAAAGGTTAAATGTGGACAGAGTAGTCAAATATAAGCAGTTTCTTAGTTTTCTGGTGGGAATACTTAACAACCTAAGTATGTTTCCCCAGGAGGTCATCTATTATATTTTGTCCAATTTCTTCCTCCAAGAGCTGAATCAATTCATGATGTAATGCCCCAGGGAGAACAATCTTCTGGAAATGGA
This sequence comes from Bos indicus x Bos taurus, assembly GCF_003369695.1. Lineage (NCBI taxonomy): Eukaryota > Metazoa > Chordata > Mammalia > Artiodactyla > Bovidae > Bos > Bos indicus x Bos taurus. The sequence continues at coordinate 72,837,420 of NC_040083.1, read as the reverse complement.
GTATCTTTCTGGGGACAAGGTTGAGGAAAACATCTTAATATTGTTACAGCTTTGGCCTGGTGGTAACGGCTCTCTGCTTGTGCCCGTGGCAGGATGAGAATCGGGAAGGCAGTGAAATGTCAAAGGACACACGCCTCCAAAGTGTTTGCGATTTGCCTAAAATGGTTTTCCTCTCTTGGAGAAAACAGGCTACAAATCCATTCGGACATTTACAAGACAGTTGCAGGACTCTGGGCATGTCCTTCAGGGCCTGAGCAGAGAACGCTGCTTGTTCAGGGTGTTGGCATCTAAATGTAGACATGGTCCTGCTTTCTAGCCTAAACAGTATTTCCTCTGACTTCTTCCCTGCTCCCTTGCCCTCTCTCCCCCAAATTATATTAGAGAAGAAAGGGTAAGTCAACACTCATCATTCACTTTGTTTTAAGGAAATAGATGCTACTTCTATTTATGAGAGACTTTGGATGGCTTCAAAACCCCAACAGTTATTTATTTTGAAACTGGCTAAACTACGTTTTAAACTTTTTATTTTGTATGGGGGTATGGTAAAGAACCTGCCTGCCAATGCAGGAGACATAAGAGACAGGGGTTCAATCCTTGAGTCTGGAAGATCCCCTGGAGGAGGGCATGGCAACCCACTCCAGTATTCTTGCCTGGAGAAACCCATGGACAGAGGAATCTGGTGGGCTACAGTCCACAGCGTCGCAAAGAGTTGGATACAAATGGAGCAACTTAAGCACGCAAGCATGCATAGCCAATTAACAATGTTGTGGTAGTTTCAGGTGAACAGCAGAAGAATTCAGTCACACATAAACATGTGTCCATTCTCCCCCATACCCCTCTCCCATTCAGATTGGTATATAACATCTAGTAGAGACTCACAGACTTAGAAAACGAACTTATGGTTGCCAGGGGGATGGGATAGTTAGGGAGTTTGGGAAGGTCATGTACACACTGCTATGTTCAAACTGGATAACTAACAAGGACCTATTGTGTAGCACATGGAACTCTACTCAATGTTATGTGCCAACAGTTACTGATCTCAAGGGCTCCTCCAAATAAACTTTTACAAGAACAGCCAACAAGCAGCCCTATGGCCTGTTCTCCTTAGGCACCTAGGTGTGAAATACACCAAGAGCCCCCAGTCTCTTGCAGGCTTTATTGTTGCTGGCCACCAAGCAGAGAAAATCACTCCCCTATTGTTTGTCTTGTTTATAATATAGGAACAATGGTGTGTCTTATTATATACTTCCAGAGACATGAGAATACATGACAATACCATAGCAGGGTGTTTTGCATGTTTTCCTATCATGTGATTTGTTAAGACAAAAAAACTGGCAAGTCCAAGCCTAGATTACAAATTAAGAGTATATGTAGGTGGACCCGGGTGATTTATTTAAAGGAAAGTTGGGTTGTTTGTTTCTCTCTGAGGGGAAAGGCAGTCTCATTGGGAATTGAAAGGCTCCAATTTATTTGGGGGAGGTATGTTAGTTTTAAATCTAAAAATAAATTTGAGGTAAAAAAAGGAACTCTTTCCTGGTGGCTCAGACAGTAAAGAATCTGCCTGCAATGCAGGAGACCTGAGTTTGATCTCTGGGTCAGAAAGATCCCCTGGAGAAAGGAATGGCAACCCAGTCCAGTATTTATTCTTACCTGGAGAATTCCATGGACAGAGGAGCCTGGTGGGCTGCACAGTCCACAGGGTCCCAGAGTCGGACACAACTGAGTGACTTTCACTTCAATGCCCTCGCAGGTTAAAATAAATGAGAAGAATGTAGATAAAGCAGAGTGTTCAATTATTCCTACCTTACTCAATGCAAGAAACTCATGTTATCTACCACATTTAAGTTTAAATACTAAGAATTTGGAAAACAATATCGAAAACTGAAAAACAAGTGCCAGCTTTTTTCCAAGAAGCTTGTACTCTGACCCCCTTGCCCTCCCATCTTGAATGTCACGTTCACGTTTGCTCCTTGATGGCCTGAGAGCTGTGGACCTCAGTGACATCCACTTACTGGCTCATGGAAGACTTCTTATTTCCCACCATCCAGACAGACTGCGAAAAACTAGGCATCCATTCCTTAAAATGATTTATACATCCAGAACATGCCAGTCATGCTAGTTTAATAGGAATATAATTGGACCTTGCTATGCTTGGGAAGTAAGAAACCTTTGTGGTAATGTGCCGTGTTCCTAACTAAAATGCAAGGTGCAGGCAGTGTTTTATCTGTAGTGTTATTAAATGAAAAGTTAACGGCCAGTGACACGATGCAATGGCTTATTTCCATTCACGCAGATATCTGATATTGCTCAACAAAGCGGTCCCTGAAAGTTAGAATTTTGTATTTCGAAAGGAGGACCTAAGAGGTGGATTGAAGTCTGCATGCTACCATTTTGAGAGGCAGATTTGCCTGGCTTAACAATTTATGTTTCCAGTATTTCTTGGGTAAGGCACAAACCAAGAGCCTGTTGGTCATAGGTGACCATAAATTTGAAAGTTACTATTGTGACTAATAAAAAATGTATTTTGCTAGGCTCATGAAGCACAATGGTGCATTACAAAATGAATTATCTAGATGGTACAGAGTAATTCTTCCCACAGATCCAAAGGGTGGGAATACTTAACAACCTGGACGGGGGTGGTTGGAGCCAGTAAACAGTGTCAGAGGCGTTGCCATAAAGGAGTCATTGATACTCACTAGAGTGGGTTCTTTGGGGGCCAGAGAAGGCTATCATCAAGGGAGTTTTATGGCATATTTGCTGGGTCTGATATTCCTAGAATTCTCAGGTTCTTAGTGGCCTTTCTAAATGTTTAAATACTTAAATTCAAGCATTTATCACTCTTCAGGGACCTCTGCAGAATTTATTTACATTGGGAGTTACTATTATCGAAGAGGAGTTCATTTTTAAAATATTAGCAAAAAAAAAAAAAAGTAGTCCATTTCAAAGTATTACCACAAATGCAATCCTTTAAGACAAATATCTAACGTTTCAGAACAAATGCCACCTGCAAGCTGTAAATATGTGTATTAATTTTTCCCCACAGTATTTGCTTTGGCTGTGACCTTCCCTCATATTTAGTTGAACAAGGGCTAAAAATTGTCAAACCAAATTCTTGTTTGAGAGTTTAGCTCTAACTACTGCCAGTTTGAGAGAAACACACATCCAGGTTTAGGGAATATGTTTTGTTTGTTTTGGCTGTGACATAGGGCAGAACAGTTTCCATCCCGTTCGAATGCATTCAAGAGAGTTTGAAATATTGCACAATAAAAGTCATTCATTATATCTGTCTCCTTTCCCTTCCAAAAACAAAAATGGCTTCCCAGTTCCAAGTCGACACAGGGGGCAGGAAGAAGGGGGTCACGGGGTCACTGGAAATCACCCAAGACTAACACCAGGTTTTTCAGGTTTGAGTTAGGGACTCCTAACTTCTGAAATCTTCATTCCCAATGTACACTTCAAATAAGAAGAGACTGCTCACGTTGCATTATTGCTCTGTTATGGATGATTGGAAAATGAACACATTGTATGTGTTCAAACGTTAGGCATAACAACATCCAAATGCCTAGCACTCAAACTAAACTAATTTGAACAGAAAAATCTTTTTACTTACTTTCTCTAGGAAGTGTCAATTGATTGACATCAAATTTATACTAAAAACAATTATTTCACTGTTTGGACCATACATTTGGAAAGACCTAGTTTTGCTAACAACTGACGCTCCTGGGCTGCTGTTTGATGTGTCTAAGTAAAGAAAAAAATTGACATTGTGCTTACTAGCAAGCACTCGGGACATCAGAAATGCAGTTTGTTTTTAAATGACGAAAATAAAGGCACCATTAACAGATGACTACATTTGACAGGACAAAACACTACCAAAGTGAACTTATTTTAAAAAGCAAATTTTAAGTGGGTGAATAAAGCTGTGAGAATAAAATTATTAGATGTAAATGGAAGTGCTGTCTCTAAATTTTAGAGATTAAATAATTCATATGAAAACAGAGTTAGAAATTTGGAACTTAGAACAAAATGATAAAATCTGAATTTTCTTGAATTATATCTAAAAAAACTAAAAACTAGCTGTTTGCTCCCCACAGGCCACTTTTATCATAGAGAAATCAATTAAACCATTTGGTCCAACATTGCGCTGTGGACAAATGAGAAAAAGGAAAATTTAAAAAGGGTGCTTTCCAACATGTCATTGGTAATTTTAGAAATCTCAGCCTTAGAAAATGCAAACGTATTTTTTTCTTTAATGTGCATGCTCATTTATTTTCCCTTTTCATATAAGTGATATAATGCTTAAAGTATCAAAAAATAGAAGCAGTTCCAGAAAATACTTGCTTCCCAATATCCTAAAATTTTCCAAAACTTTTCTAATAAATCTTAAAATCAAGGTCAGAGCAAGGCTAAGTACGATCTTGGTTGAAGATGTGGGACAAGAAATATGTATCATGAGAATGGTAGTAATTACTCACCTTCTCACTAAAGCTATTAGGTTACTTGTAGTCTGTACCACAATTTCATTAAAAAAAAAAAACAAAAAAACAGAAAAGCATCAAAGAATGAACAAAATTGGACATACAAACTTGGAACTGTTAGGTCATAGTACATACAATTAGTCCTTCTAGAGCCAAATCATGGTTCTAAAATAATCTTCAAATAAATCTAAGGCTCCCCCTCTCCCAAATAAAAATCCACTATCTTTTTGTATGTGTGATTAATCATAATTTAATTTCACCCCCCAAAGTCTGCTTACTTGATCTAAGAATCTAAGTCCACAGTCAACCTTTCAGACATACTACAAAGAAATCTGGTAGCATAAAAGACAGAAATGCAGAAGCATTTAAGGAGGGAGATTTTTTAAAAAAACTTTCTTACAGACAATTCATAATCCCTAGTCTAGCTTTGAATCCATGCTTCATCTGGATATATTCATAGGTTAGAATACAATGGGATGAAAAATACTTTAAAAATGTGTAGGAGATGAGGCCAACTTCACACTGCATGTGCTGTGCTTAGGTGCTCAGTCATGTCTGACTCAGTGACCCCATGGACTGTAGCCCACCAGGCTCCTTTGTCCATGGGGATTCTCCAGGAAAGAATATCGGAGTGGGTTGCCATGCCCTTATCCAGGGGATCCTCCCAACCCAGGGATCAAACCCAGATCTCCTGCATTACAGGTGTATTCTTTACCACCTGAGCCACTGCAGAAAACCAGAAATACTGGAGTATGTAGCCAATCCCTTCTCCAGGAGAACTTTTCAACCCAGGAATTGAACTGGGGTCAATTGAATTGCATTGGAGGCGGATTCTTTACCAGCTGAGCTACTTGGGAAACCCTCACACTGCCTTGTCTCAGTAAACAACAAGGAAAAGACATACAGAACAGAATGTGCCCTCTGGATCCCTGTTACTCTAAAACTTTTGCTAGTGAATTTTGTTCAAGCATCGCTTATTCCAGAAACAAACAAACTTACCTGAAGTTGGTGCCAGCTTGAGGGCTGAGAGGTCCAGGGCATTCCTTTATAATTATACCCTCATGTATTATAATTCTGCCCTCAGTTCAGTTGTCGCTCAGTCATGTCTGACTCTTTGCAACCCCATGGACTGCAGCACGCCAGGCCTCCCAGTCCATCACCAACTCCCGGAGTTCACTCAAACTCATGTCCATTGAGTCAGTGATGCCATCCAATCATCTCATCCTCTGTTGTCCCCTTCTCCTCCCACCTAGAATCTTTCTCAGCATCAGGGTCTTTTCAAAGGCTGCATGAGGTGGCCAAAGTATTGGAGTTTCAGCTTCAGCATCAGTCCTTCCAACGAATATTCAGGACTGATTTCTTTTAGGATGGACTGGTTGGATCCCCTTACAGTCCAAGGGACTCTCAAGAGTCTTCTTCAATACCACAATTCAAAAGCATCAATTCTTCAGTGCTCAGCTTTCTTTATAGTCCAACTCTCTCACATCCATACATGACTACTGGAAAAACCATAGCCTTGACTTGATGGACCTTTGTTGACAAAGTAATGTCACTGCTTTTTAATATGCTGTCTAGGTTGGTCATAACTTTTCTCCCAAGGAGCAAGAGTCTTTTAATTTCATGATTGCAGTCATGATGGCTGTAGCCCTCACAGTCAACAAGAGTCCGAATTCTGCCCTCACTTCCCCCTTAATGAAGGCACCTTGAAGGCAGTGGTCACACTTAGAAATTAATGTCTGGCACATGTATTATTCAATCTACAGTCTTCTTACCTGGGATGTACAGGGAAAATTTCCCATGTTAAGAAATAATTCTCAAATGCTAAGGCTGCTTTCCAAGTAAGGTTAGTGACTTTTTTTTAAAAATACTAAACCAAGTTATAATACAAATGCTAATGTATGAGAATTGAATCAGACATTTTTAGCAAACTTAACTCTGAACCTTTATTCATTTCATTTTCTTACTGATAATATACAGTGGTCAAGAACAGAATTCTTTCTCAATGACTAAATTTTAGTGTCTCAGGGTGACAATTTAAAAATCAAGAACTGTAGCAAACTACATGAGAAGATTAGGCTGAATATACTCAACAAGGAAGTTGGTTCCTTTCTCTTATTTCTGATAGCTTAGTATTACTGACTTTTTGCCTTAAATGATAATGCATGTCTGGGTGGAATTATACGCTCTACATTGAATTGTTTGGTCAGCATTTGGCTTCCACAGGTTTCCTCCTTCACAAAAAGAACTTTAAATGAAAACCATGACAAAGATTCACAGTAAAGGGGAAAACAAGCTTTCTTACAGTAATGAAGATGGTTCAATGTTGGTTTAAGAACAGACACGCAGATCAATGGAAAAGAATCAAGTCCAGGAAAAAGACCTACACATACAAGGTCAACAGATTTCAACAGAGGTGCCACTGTAATTCAATAAGGAATGCAAACTCTTTTCAACAAATGGTGCTGAATGGCTTCCATTAAAAAAAAAACAACCCTCTTCCCACAGATTATACAAAAATCATCTCAAAGTGGATCTGATACCTGACATTAAAACAATACAATTTCTAGAAGAAAACCTAGGAGAAAATCTTTGTACCCTTGAATTAGTCAAAGATTTCTTAGGATACAAAAGCATGTTCCATTCAAGAAAAAAAAAAAAAAAAAAAAGAATGGATAAATTAGATTACATCAAAATACTTTTGATATAAAATGTCTTTTCAAAAGATACTCTAAAAAAATTTTAAAAAACAAGCTACAGACTGGGGGAAAAATATTTGCAAGATAGATACATAATAAAGGATTTATCCAACCCAAAAAAAAAAAAAAAAGGATTTATCCAAATATAGGCAGAACTCTTTCAACTCAAAAAAAAATAAGGACAAACAAAAATGTAGGCAAGACATTTAAATGGAAGCTTCAATAAAGAGGATATAAGAATGGCAAATAAGCACAGGGAATAAAATATGTTTGATATCATTAGTCATTAAAGAAATACACACAACGGGATACGACTGAACACCTACAAGAATGCCTACACGCAACGAGGCTGACACCTCGTGTGATGAAAATGTGGAGAAAGTGAACTATGTGCTGCAGGTGAGGATGCAAAATGGTGCAGTTGCTATGGAAAAACTTGGCAGTTTCTTAAAAACACCCCAGCTGTATGTCTCAGGAATCCCACTTTTAGGTATTTAACCAAGAAAAATGAAAACATGTGTCTATAAAAAAGATCCGTATGTGAATGTTTATAGCAGCTTTATTTGTAGAAGCCAAAATATAGAAACAAACCAAATATCCATCAATGGTGAATTGGATAAACTGTGGTACATCCATAAATGGACTACTACTGAGCAATAAATAGGAAATCAACTACTTACCACATACAACATGGATAAATCCCAAATGCGTTATGCTTAGTTCAAAAAGGCAGACACAACAGGATATATATTACATGATCCCATTTATATGACATTCTGGAAAAGGCAACACTATACGGATAGAAATCGGATGAGTGATTGTGAGGGTCTGGGGTCAGGGGAGAGGGGATTGGCTGCGACTGGCAGGAGGAAATGTTTTGCAGGGTGATGAGTATGTTCTGTTACTTGGCCGTGGCTGTGGTTACATGACTGTGTGAATTTGCCAAACTTCAAACCGATACACTTAAAAAAGGGAAACTGTACTGTAGGTGAATTATACCTCAATAAACCTGACTTTAAAAAGTTAATAAAAAAAAAGCTCTTTCAATATAAAGCACAAATCAGACATTATTATTTCCTTCTTGGTATGCCAGGTCTAAGTCTCACATTCAATTAATTCTATAACTTAAGTCAGGGGAGTGGGGAGGGGGCAGTCAGAAAAAAATGGAAGCAATGTGGCATGAAGTGATGGGGGAAGAATATGGTGGGCAGAAGGTGAAATCTTTATAAAGGAACTTTGCTAGGTAAGATCTAGAGAAATGAACTGAATAATCATTTAATTTTAATTTCAAAGAATTTATCTTACATTTTTAAATAAGCCTGCTGCTGCTGCTGCTAAGTTGCTTCAGTCGTGTCCGACTCTGTGCAACACCATAGACGGCAGCCCACCAGGCTCCTCCGTTCCCAAGATTCTCCAGGCAAGAACACTGGAGTGGGTTGCCATTTCCTTCTCCAACGCATGACAGTGAAAGTGAAGTCGTTCAGTCATGTCCGACTCCTAGCGACCCCATGGACTGCAGCCCACTAGGCTCCTCTATCCATGGGATTTTCCAGGCAAGAGTACTGGAGTGGGGTGCCATCGCCTTCTCTGCAAACAAGCCTAGTGTGGCATAATTTTCAGTAACACAAAACTGGAGACAACTAGGGTCTATTATTGAGGAGATGGTGAACTACATTATAGAGATCCAAATTATCTCACTCTAGATGGACTGTGAAGAAAGCTGAGCGCCGAAGAATTGATGCTTTTGAAATGAGGTGTTGAAGACTCCTGAGAGTCCCTTGCACTGCAAGGAGATCCAACCAGTCCATTCTGAAGGAGATCAGCCCTGGGATTTCTTTGTAGGGAATGATGCTAAAGCTGAAACTCCAGTACTTTGGCCACTTCATGCGACGAGTTGACTCATTGGAAAAGACTGTCATGCTGAGAGGGATTGGGGGCAGGAGGAGAAGGGGACGACAGAGGATGAGATGGCTGGATGGCATCACTGACTTGATGGACCTGAGTCTCAGTGAACTCCGGGAGTTGATGGATAGGGAGCCCTGGCGTGCTGTGATTCATGGGGTCGCAAAGAGTCGGACACAACTGAGCGACTGAACTGAACTGGGACAGGGGTTAAAAAGATGAAGTAGCACCAGGACTCTCCATAATATCATGGGGATATTCATGGTATATTGTTGAATAAAATTTTTAAGTTGTAAAATGGAATACAGAGTGATCCCATCAGAAAACAATGAAAGCCAATTATTCTCCAGTTTAAAAAAACAAAAACAAAAACTTTTAAGTGCCTCGAAATAAACTTCTTACTGAAAAGTTTCAGGAAATTAATTTTTTCCACATTTTAAATTAAAAAAAAAGCAAAACAACAAAACCGATGTTTACACAGGCAAAGGGTCTGGAAGAGGTTTGCCTGCTGTTAATGGTGTTGACACCTAGAAAGGTGGGGGAAAAAAGCTGTGGCTGTAGGCATGCCGGCATCAAGTGGGTAGAAGAAAGTTTTTCATTTTGCACAGTTCTCTTTTTTCAACAGACACGTATGACCTTTGTGATAAAAAGGAGTGAAAATAAACGTTAAGGGGAAGCACCCATAGCAACTGTAGAGCACTGCCCTAGTTTAAGGCAGTGCACACAGGGTAACTTCAGATGTCATGCTGCCATCTTCTGGAACAAGTGAGAATCAACGGGAGCAGATACGGTGGAAACTTTTCTAAGGCAAAATGTCAAGGGTTACTGCAGTAAAACAGATCAGGCCAGTTCTTGATTTAACCATTAACGGAAAGAAACCGTTAAAAAGAAGCAAGCATGAGAAAATACAGAAATCATTAACTTTTCACCAATTTATGATATAAATGAGACAGTGCACAAAATTACCTCCAAGTGGTTATGCTTTCTCAAGACTTTTTCTAGAAAAACAGTCTATTTGTTATTTTATAGATAGCAACAAAAAATTTAGAGTGAAATATTTTAAACTTGTAAAGTGTTAATCTGTTTAACTGCAGATGCTAGGAAAAGAGAACAATTTTACATTTGAAAAACCGAGGCAAAAAAATTTACAATAAAAAAAAAAAACACGGACCAAAATATGTCTTAATCCTCATTAGTACTTTTTTGGGAATAAAACAAAGCATGTCAAATTCTAAAAATTCAAGTACAATTGAGATCATATAAAGTAAAAAAGGTAGAAAATAACAGTAATTTTAGCTTCTATGTTGAATAAACAACAAAAAAATTTTTAAAACCCTCTAACATCGTATGTTTCTGAAAGTTTTTTTCCCCTTTTCTTTTTAAATGACCCAAACCAAAAAGTTTCCTTTTTTTTTTCTTTTGGTTTTTTCCAGTGGTAGAGATATGTCAACCAAACCGAACTATAAATGTGGTGGGGGGTGGGGAAAAGAAGTCCATAAATAATTTACCTGTAAAGATAAAAGAATTTCTGAAACAATCCACCCTTTAGCAGGAGAAATTGGGGATCACTTCGAGTGTTAATGTAAAATACATTAGTCTTTAGCAGCGGGAGTCCCAGACCTATTGGTGCCAAGGAGGTAACAAATAGTCTCTACCTGAGGAGGGGGAAATGGGCGCCCAGCAGGAGCTTTCTTCCCTGTTGTGTTATTTATAGAGAGCCCTATTTGTTAACATGTTTCTGTGATCACTGGGAGAGGGAGAGCTTAATGATTTAAAGGATTTCAAAAACAATTGTTTAATGATACAATGATTTATGCACATTCACAAATTCTAGATATATAGCAATTTAGATTTTCAAACTGCTTTCGCCAAGTGACAGAATGTATCGCTGGAACTTAGCTGGAAAAAACAAGTGCTAGTACTTGGTATTGTGAAATAAAAAGTTAGCAAGGCTGGAAAATGCCATGTTAAGAAAGAAATCAGCAGCCTACCACTAGGTTTCTAGTAAACCAATTTTCTAGGGGCCTTCAAGTGAGTTTCTTTCTGGATTTTTTTTTTTTAATGGAGAACCATAAATTAAATCCCAAATTACCTGTGACTAATTTGAATAACATGAGAGATGAGTCCTCCATCAGACTGTTTATATTTTCACCGAAAACCAATCTCCCACTTCCTACCTGACAAAGCATACAAGAGTCTTGTTTGAAGGTTAAAATGCTTTCACATTAGTTATTTCTAAATTATAGATTCGTTTCATAGTGATAGATTTGCAATATTCTTATTGAAAGAGTTTTTCAAAATCCCATGTTTAAGATTTGCTTTTAATCTAACTGCTAAAAGTTTTATTTGAGATGAAGTAAATGATTAAAGCTTCTCTTAACTTTAAACCAAAACAAGTTTATCATTTCCATCTTTCCTAGTTGTTTTTGGGGGCAATATTTCAAGACAAAATATACCCCACACCTCAGGCCGCTTTAAGTTTTCAACCTTATATAACCTTCAACTTTCAGAAAGTTACAGTCATTGCATTAATTTGTTAAAGAAAAAAAATCAAACCAAAACTCTTCTCATCCACATAAAACAAGTCAGTTCTTGTTTTATGTGGATGAGAAGATGCTTTTTCACAACAGAAACTCTAAAGCTTCAGTGGTAAATATGTGTCAACATGAAATAAAACTCAAGAGATAAGTTGCTGGGTCTGAAACCAATCCTTTTTAACAGAATACCAACAAAACATTTCTCCTTTGAGGGGAGGATGTATTTAGGTTTGAAGGATGAAGAAATTCACTTATTTCTCCTTAAATGTAGGTTCAACTCAAATGATTTTATTGGAAACTTTTAAAACATTGAGGTTGAACAAAGATGGGAACTGGATGAAAGAATCTTTCAGGCATGAATGGTGGGTTACCTTCTCTCTTGCCTAACTGCTCTGCTGGCAGTGTCAGTGACTGCTTTAGTTCTCTGATAGGTCTGATTCTCTCGAGGTCTCTTGGAGCGTGTTCTCTCTCTTCTGGCCGAGAAAGGATCTTCTTTTGCAGCCTCTTGACTGGGTGGTACTTTTAGGATTGGCAAGTGTAGAGGTACAGAAGCTTCTCCTCCTCCTCTTCCCAGGTAAACTGGCATCAGGAGCAGCGGTAAAGCCCTCACCGTTCTCCTCACTTGATGTGGAGGGCAGCGTGCAAGGATCCTGCCTGGAGGACACAGGCTCGAAGCCTCTGCTGTCAAGAGTACCTACTGTTCTCCTCTTGGTTCTCTGTGAAGTGCAGGAGGCAGGAGGCGGTGGAGGTGAAACCCACACGAGCCCTCCTTCGCTTTCCAAACTTTTCTGCAGCCTCAAGCTGCGTCTTACTTTGGTTTCGCTCTTTGTTCTCTGAAGGCTTTGCTCAATGGAATCAGATAAATCTTTACACAGTTCGGAATTTTCTAAACTAATTTCTACCAAGCTGCTCATGCTGTAGGAAGGTTGGAGGTTGTTGGTTCTTTCCAAATGTAAACCCGGCCCATCAGAACCACCCACAGAGTGTCCTCTGTATTTTCTTTCTCTGTCACTTACACCACTGCAACTGGCTGCGGAGTTTCGTCCCAAATCCTCACCTTGACTTTTACTTACTTTTCTCTGGTCAGTTAAGACATCTTCTGAACAATCACATTCTTTTTGTGAATCGGGTATGAGATGCTCAGTCTGTAGTTTGTCTTCTGGAATGACTGAGAAGCCACTCTGTTTTTCACATTTGATGTTCATATCTTCTGAGATTTTAACTATTTGAAAGAGGTTTTCCACATTTTGACCAGCAGCAGAAAGTTCTTGGGACTGCAGGGGAAAATCGGGTTTTGGATTATCCGATACAACGGGTGTTACAGTCACTAAAGTACAAGAAATATGGCTGTTTTCACACTCAGTCCCGGTTTTTCGTTCGTTTTCACTTTCCAAAGTAATTGCTTTTGGGATATTTTCATTTTCATCCATTTCTATAGAGTTTATATTTGCATCTTGCTCAAAAGTAGCATTACTAAAAGATGAGGAACTTTTCATGTCAGAGCTGCAGGATTCAGATGCATTGTCTTTATTAAAGCCTTGAATCACCTGCCAATCTTCTGGGTCCTGAGACAAAAGATTTTCTCTCTTTGGAAGCATCATTTCTTCAAATTTACCATTTGAGTTGAAATCATCTAAGGGTATGTAAATAAGGTTAAATTGAATTAAAAAGCAACAATGGAAATAAACTTTCACAAATCAAAACAGGTGCCAAATTGTATCTGTCTGCATTTCAAGCTTTCAAAAAGTCACAAGACCTACAAATACCACCCTGTGCTTGCCCACCGCACCCCCTCCCAATCTGTCAGCAGTCTGTCTTGCTCAGTTCTTCCTCAACCTACAGGTTAAGAAAATATGTACTTAATGCATGAATTAATAAAGCACACAACCCGAGACCAGGGAAATGAGAACTGTATCTGAAATGGCTTCCTCTATTCTAATGTGCTTCCCATCCTACAAGGTCAGTTAGCGTGAGGCAGACACATTTTCCATTTCCCGAAAAATGAATTACTGAAAACGGGCAACACTGTGCTTTGGGAAGTTTTCTATCTGTGTTCCCCCTTGAAATAGAAAAGAGAAAATCTGGAATTCTGGGGGCATTTGAGGACTTCGTTAAAAGGGTACTTCTGAAGACACTCCGGTTGTATGCCCTGTGTTAAAAAATTAACATGAACTGCACCATACCCTCAAATACAGCCCTGTTGGTTTCCATTCTCTAGAAATCCCCCCCATTCCATGTCCATCTCTGACTATAATTCACCCTCCAAGAAGATGCGTCATCTGGAGCCTGCCGTGTGTTTCTGGCACCTGGTGTTACATCACAGGTGAAAAACACATCAAGGTTTTCAGGTCGCATAATACAGCCTAAGTGAATCCAGGCTTTGTGAACTCTCAAGCTCAGTACCATGAGAAGTCATCTCTCTGGTTATTGCAGATAATAAAGTTTTTAATTGGTCAGTCAAATGTGTATAAAAAAATGTTTCAAACAAAATTGAAACTGAAAGATAAAAACATAAGCTGAGCCCCAAACCTACAAAACAACCTGTCAGTTTGAAAAGGTATTTATACAACCCTGACTTGGGTACTTACAATCATGTCACGGAAAGCTAGAGATAACAGAGGACAGAAGCCCCTTGGTGCCAACCAACCCATATGTCAATTGGGCTCTTTAAATAACTTTAAAACATTGATATTTGTGTATTTTTCATGAGATTAACATACTAGAAAAGAAAGGCAGGGGAGAAGGATGGAGGGAAGAAGAGAGACAGAGGGACGGAGAGATGGCTTCAGACCCTCAGAGCAGATGAAACCTACAGATTAAAAAAGAAGCTTCAGGTATTTTTGAAAAGAAATTCTCTAATAGGATGCATGATGGAAGATATGCACTAACAGTCACTGTTCAAATGCCTTTAGAAAAACCCTATGAGGAACTGGGGATATAATGAAAATAGGTCTTAGTTTCCAGGCTCATGGGAACGAAAACTTGCAGGGGAAGATGGTGGACAGATCATTATAAACCAGGTGGTAAAGGTATAATGTGAACAAAGAGTTTTCCTGGGAATGCAGCCAGCCTGGCTAAGTCCTAAAGGCTAAGCAGCACTGTGCTCAGTTGCTAAGTGTGTCTGACTCTTTGTGGCCCTGTGGACTGTAACCTGCCAGGCTTCTCTGTCCATAGAATTATCCAGGCAAGAATACTGGAGTGAGTTGCCATTTCCTCTTTCAGGGGATCTTCCCGACCCAGGGATTGAACCCATATCTCCTGTGTCTCCATCCCGTTGTCCCCTGCATTAGGAGGCGGATTCTTTACCCCTAGTGCTACCTGGGAAGCAGACACCAAGAGTCCATAATGACATGTACCATATTCACCCCTGACTCTACGATAGATCCTTTATAGTATGTTGCAAATGGAATGTAGGCTATAAATATTTGATGAGTGACAAAGGAAACTATTTTAAAACTGGTTCCATACAAAATTCACGCACCAAATGAACTCATTTTCAATTTTCAGGATGATTTAGTCGATTGAAACTCAAGCATTAACCAACCAGATGTAACTCCAATCCAATTTTTATCAGGGTATCAACAGACTTAATCTTCCTTTTCAACAAAATTTTCCAAGTAATCAAGTTTGATTTATAAGTCTTTCCAGAAGATGTTTAGCAGTGCCAACTCTACTGAAGTTTTTTCAGGGCAAGTTTTTTATTTGTTTGTTTTAATTTTATTTTTAATTCATAGAAGATACACTATTACTGAGCCATCACCTTGTTGACTTTCAGCAATGGAATATACCACCACTCAGAATTCATTTTGCTTTACCAAAATGCTTTAAAAAGCAAAGACAGGGTAAAAGGAAATTCTTTCCCCTAAAATTATATGCAATCTACTGTGTCTGAGTTTCTCTGGGGAGAGGGACTGTCCAGCAGATTCTGAAAAGGGTCTAGGTGATCTGAAAGTTAAAGAACTACTGCTTTAAAAAACAACAACAACAACAACAAAAACACGCTTTTTTGGCCACACCTTGTAGCATGTGGGATCTTAGTTCCCTGACCAGGGATCAAACTCACGCCCCCTGCATTGGAAGCCTGGAGTCTTGGCCACTGAACCGCCAGGGAAGTTGCCCACTGCTTCTTAACATTCTTGTGGGAATAGGAGGGAAAGTTGCTGTTTTAAATTTATGTATTCTTGACACAATGAAGAGAAAAGGGGAAAAAAAAGAGAGTGAAATGGCAACAGAGAGGAAGAAGAGATACAGTGGTGACAGCAGGCTACCTGGGTACGTCCTCCGAACGAGGCTCCCAACCAATGGCGTCTCAGAGACCTCCGGCAGCTCAGGGATAGGGCTCAGGAGCGGCTTCTTAGAGGCAAGGTCTCTTTCTCCATATAGAGACTTCTGGACACCTTTTCTCTTTCCCTTTCCTTTCTTCTTTTTGCAACCTTTTAAAACCTGAGAAAATGTATTAGAATGCCGTCACTGAGAAGGATGGAGCACCACGTACCCTTCTGACCCTCAAATTAAATTTTTATAGAAAAACTTAAGACTAGTTATTCCATTTAAAACTTGAGAAACTTGAGTCAGGGTGAAGGGGCTAGGTAGTTTACAGGTGTCAACTAAAATAAAAGCTGAACTCAATTTATGAATTGTAGAGTCACGGTCTGTATTTCCACAAAGCATGTGCTGAAATAAGTTCTGGATAAGTGAAAAACAGGTGAGGTGCTGTAGAACTGGACAGACTGAAGACAAGAGGAACTGTAACCAGGATGTGGTTAGGATGACTCAGGATTAACCTAGAATGAGTTCTCTATTGGAAACTATGGAAAACCGTTTTCTGTTCCGAGATGTGGATGAAGAAACAACAGGTGTGTACATAAAATTTGAAGATAACGCAAAGCTGCTTCAAACAAGAGACGATCTAATCAAGATTAAAATGATCAGGTCAAAATAAGATGGAATTCAATAAGCATAAGCAGAAGATGAGGGAAAAAAGGTTTGGTAATAACTGATAGAAAACATGTGGGTTTCTATAAAAATTAAAACTGCTTTAATACTATCTGGAATGCAGTGTTCAATTCTGACTGCCTATCAGTAACTGACCACTAATGCTCTATTGTTTAAAAAAGTTTCATATGGATATTCCAGCAATACCACTTCTAGGCATATAGCTCATAAAAATATAAAAACAATAAACAAATAAGTTTCGCATGGAGAAGACTTGAGGGGAACCCAAATACTGTATTGAAATAATACAGTATTATTAGGTTGTTATGAGCAAAAATAATGAAATATATTCAATGTGATAATACTGGAAAGAACCAGATTTTAGGTCAACATAAGGAATACATTGCTAACAGTTAGAGCTTCTGGAAAATGGCATCCATTCAAATATTTATGGAGAAACTGCTTTGTGCAGGTAATAATTTGCTAGGTATGAGATGTAAAAACAAGTCTTTAGGGAACTCTTGGTTTAATGGCAAGTAACTGTAATACATACATACAGACCAGGAAAGACTCTACATAGACTGAGAAGCCGGAGACCTGGCCTACAGGAGGTTTTCAAGACAGGGTCCACAGGAAATGGAATGTCTAAGCCAAATTTTAAACAAGTGAGAATTGTTTCGGTTGATGATGGGAGTGCAAAGAAAGGCTTTTCAAGCAAATGCAGAGGGAACAGATCTAAGCGAGGCAGCACAGAGCAGAGGAGGAGCTGTTCATGGTCCACTGACCCACAAAGAAGCAGCAGAAGAGGCCAACAAAGCCAGCAAGGTCCTTCAATGCAATGAATATACCCCAAAAGCAATGAGGGTTCACCACATGGTGACTTAGAGAGTGGAAACATCTGAGTCTGCGTTTGAGAGAGAGTACTTAGGTAACAGCACAGAAGTGAATGGTGTGGAAGAGTGGAAGACATTTAAGAGTACAGAAATGGCACGGAACTTTATGTTCCTTGAGATTTCTATACATATCCTGTAAAAACAAAACAAGAAAAAAACATTCCAGGAAAAAGTAATTTTAGAACTGTAAAAGATAAACGGTCCTCTTGGTGATTTATAATATACACTGAACACTAAATTCTCTGAGAAGTACTCAGTATAAATAACCTCTATATACATTAGAAAAATGCTGGCTTAAATATTTTTCCACGAAATATTTTTTTTTTTTCAGGGAACATCTGTTGATTTCCAAGGAACAGTTGGGAAAATAATAGTTTGGTCAACGGAAATGGAAACGAAGAGAAAAATCTTTACTTGGGTTCCATAGCTAAGTTGCAAGAGAGAAATATTTGGCTTTGTGCCAGTTGTCTTCAGTTCAAATCCCGACTCTGACACTTCACTCACTGCTTTGTAATCTTAGGCAACTTACCTCACCTCTCTGTACCTTAGTCTTCTCATCTGCAAAATGGGAACCACAAAAGCACATACCACAGAAAGCTGTGGTGAGCATTATATCAATACATGTGAAATGGTTAAAGTATGGCTTGATTCATAGGAAAGGCTATGTGTTAGTTATTCTTTTTCTTCTTACTACTTTGAATACTGATAGGGGAGGAAGTATTTATAACATTAAATTATGCTCTTAGTGTTACCGTGTGACCTCAGCCCTACTGCGTTGGTTAGTATACTATGATCAATGTCATCAGGACAGTTTCTGATTCATGGCTCAAGTAAACCCCCTTTTAATAGGATTCTGGAAATCTTTGTTTATATAAACTGTCTCCAACAGTGCCTGGATCTTAGTGGCTTCTCAAGAAACATAAATGAACTAATGAATGAATGAGAAAGGAAAAGTACAGTTAAACATAAAATTTGCCGAACACGAGGAAAGACTAGTATTGTTTTTTCACAGTCATGGACCAAGAGAAGGACACCACCCAAAAAGAAAAAAGTAAAGATGAACTAACACAATTGTAAAATTACTACACTCCGATAAAAATTAAAAAAAAAAGAAAACCTGTGGTCTGTCACGAAAACATACCTAGCAATGCTTATCTTACCCACAAGAAGGTTTTGTCTACAAAGGTTAGAATTTTATCAATACCTGAATTTACTCCAATACAAAAAGCCTTCTTTAGACTAACAAACAAGAGATGTGAGTGCATGTGTACTCAGTTGTGTCCAGCTCTTTGCGACCCCATGGACTGTAGCCTGCCAGGCTCCTCTGTCCGTGGGATTTTCCAGGCAATAACACTGGAGAGGGTTGCCATTTCCTACTCCAGAGGATCTTCCCAACCCAGGGATCAAACCGCATCTCCTATATGTCTTGCATTGGCAAGCAGATTATTAACCACTGAGCCACCTGGGAAGCTAAGCAATTGGAATCCTCAGGAAGCCATGTGATGAGACTGGTTTAGGAGTTGGAGACAAAGGACAACTCAAGATATTATGCTTAATGGGATTCTATTTACTCCCCAATCACCATTATTTCTTCTCACACAGGGAACGAGGTCATGCAACAGAAGTGCTTACTTCTTCTATTATTTGCACAATTAAATTGTTTTAGAGTAACTTTAAAATTATTTTAAAATAATTCAGGTACAGAGCAACACATCAAACTGAACAGGAAAGCTCCTGGTGAAAAGCAAACATTTTTCTGTCCCTGCCATTTACTTATTTATTGGCTCATTTTTAGTTCCTGTAGCTGGCTCCATCTCTCTAAAAAAGGGACTCGGATTGCTGTATTTTTAACATTTAATAACGTAAAGTTTCAAACACTCAAAAAGAAGAGAGAATAGGACCTTGAATCCCATGTTCCCAACAGCTAACTCCTCTAATTACTAACATAGAAATCATGATTCATTTATAACTCCCTTTGCTCAGATTATTTTAAAGCAAATCCCAGACACAACATCATCTCATCTGAAAATCCTACAATATCTCTAAGAGATAAGGGCTTCTTTTTTTCCCCCCACACACAAACAAAAAAAAAGAAACATTCTATTATTTGGCATTGTATTTTATTGCTCATTTTTTTCCTCTTGTACAATGAACTTTTATTTATTTTTCCCAGCTTTGAGATGTAACAGACGTATAACATTATGCAGGTTTAAGGAATACACATAAGTATATATATTATGAAATGATTACCTTTTTCTAAAATGACAAATACTAGTCAGCAATAAATGGAACTATTGATATACACAGATCTGGACAAATCTCCAGAGAATGATGCTGAGTGAAAAAGCCAGTCCCAAAAGGTTACCTAAAATATGAGTCTATGAACATAATGACAAAATGAAAGGAGTAGAGGACAGACTGGTCCTTAACCCTCCAGGACTGGCTGCTGGGGGGTTAAGGTGGGGGAGGCAGTGAGAAGAGGATAGAGCTACAAGCCAGAAGAGATCTCTGCAGCAATGGAAACGTCCTGCATCTTGACTGTATTTTGTTATCTTACCACTGTGATACTGTACAACTGTTTTGCAAAATGTCACCATGGAGGGAGCTGGGCAAAGGGTAGCTGGGATCTTTCTAGTTTTTCTGATAGCAGCATGCATCTTGAAAATGATCTCAAAATAAAAACTTAGGTGCAAAAAAAACCAGATAGCAGTTTTCCCTAATATTTCCTCCGAGTTCCACTTTCTCCAAGTGGCCCTTAATTGTCTTTTTACAACTGTTCAAATCAGGATTGAACAAGGTCTCCACACATGTCATTTGGTTGAGATTTTCTCTGTTCTATGGCTTATACCCCTGCCATTTATGTGGTGAATGTCCTTAAGATATTATCATGTAGTGGCCACCAAGCTCTGGATTTGGGTGACTGTACTCAAGTATGTCTTTATATTCATCTATCTCCTGATACTTCCTATCAACCAGATATTAGATCCAGGCTTAATTAGATACAGCTTTGATCTTTTTAGGAAAAAGCATCTCATGGAAGGTTGTAAATGCCCTCATTGCACCAGTAGGCCCACCTTCTCCCCCTGCATGGCACTACAAATGACCAGTGGTTTCAGGTGCCTATGACCTCCGGCTCCCCCATTAGCGTCTTCCTAACATTCAACAGCTTTTGTGAACAGATCTTTTTGATTAGTGACAACTATCCCTAAGAGCTTTCCCTTATAAACTATTTACCTGAAACATAGCTCAAATTTTATCTTCTAGCTTTCCAAAATGAAAAAACCCGAAAATAAGAATTGATGTCCTAGACAGCTGCTACGGTGACCTTTAAGTTTGGTGGTTCAGGTCATTTCAGTCCAGTCACTCAGTCGTGTCCGACTCTTTGCGATCCCATGAATTGCAGCACGCCGGGCCTCCTTGTCTATCACCAACTCTTGGAGTTCACCCAAACTCATGTCCATCGAGTTGGTGATGCCATCCAGCCATCTCATCCTCTGTCGTCCCCTTCTCCTCCTGCCCCCAAGCCATCCCAGCATCAGAGTCTTTTCCGATGAGTCAACTCTTCGCATGAGGTGGCCAAAGTATTGGAGTTTCAGCTTTAGCATCAGTCCTTCCAAAGAACATCCAGGACTGATCTCTAGAATGGACTGATTGGATCACCTTGCAGTCCAAGGGACTCTCAAGGGTCTTCTCCAACACCACAGTTCAAAAGCATCAATTCTTTGGCACTCACCTTTCTTCACAGTCCAACTCTCACATCCACACATGACCACTGAAAAACCATAGCCTTGACTAGATGGACCTTTGTTGGCAAAGTAATGTCTCTGCTTTTGAATATGCTATCTAGGTTGGTCATAACTTTCCTTCCAAGGAATAAGTGTCTTTTAATTTCATGTCTGCAATCACCATCTGCAGTGATTTTGGAGCCCCCAAAAATAAAGTCTGATACTGTTTCCACTGTTTCCCCATCTATTGCCCAGGAAGTGATGGGACAAGAGGCCATGATCTTCGTTTTCTGAATGTTGAGTTTTAAGCCAACTTTTTCACTCTTCTCTTTCACTTTCATCAAGAGGCTTTTTAGTTCCTCTTCACTTTCTGCCATAAGGGTGGTGTCAT
Organism: Bos indicus x Bos taurus; assembly: GCF_003369695.1. NCBI lineage: Eukaryota > Metazoa > Chordata > Mammalia > Artiodactyla > Bovidae > Bos > Bos indicus x Bos taurus. The sequence continues at coordinate 72,815,863 of NC_040083.1, read as the reverse complement.
CTGCATATCTGAGGTTATTGATATTTCTCCTGGCAATCTTGATTCCAGCCTGTGCTTCTTCCAGTCCAGCGTTTCTCATGATGTACTCTGCATAGAAGTTAAATAAGCAGGGTGACAATATACAGCCTTGATGTACTCCTTTTCCTATTTGGAACCAGTCTGTTGTTCCATGTCCAGTTCTAACTGTTGCTTCCTGACCTGCATACAGGTTTCTCAAGAGGCAGGTCAGGTGGTCTGGTATTCCCATCTCTTTTAGAATTTTCCACAGTTTATTGTGATCCACACAGTCAAAGGCTTTGGCATAGTCAATAAAGCAGAAATAGATGTTTTTTTGGAACCCTCTTCCTTTTTCCATGATCCAGCGGATGTTGGCAACTTGATCTCTGGTTCCTCTGCCTTTTCTAAAACCAGTCTGAACATCTGGCAGTTCATGGTTCACATATTGCTGAAGCCTGGCTTGGAGGATTTTGAGCATTACTTTACTAGCGTGTGAGATGAGTGCAATTGTGCAGTAGTTTGAGCATTCTTTGGCATTGCCTTTCTTTGGGATTGGAATGAAAACGGACCTTTTCCAGTCCTGTGGCCACTGCTGAGTTTTCCAAATTTGCTGGCATATTGAGTGCAGCACTTTCACAGCATCATCTTCCAGGATTTGAAATAGCTCAACTGGAATTCCATCACCTCCACTAGCTTTGTCGTAGTGATGTTTTCTAAGACCCACTTGACTTCACATTCCAGGATGTCTGGCTCTAGGTGAGCTATCACACCATCGTGATTATCTTGGTAGTGAAGATCTTTTTTGTACAGTTCTTCTGTGTATTCTTGCCACCTCTTCTTAACATCTTCTGCTTCTGTTAGGTCCCTACCATTTCTGTCCTTTATTGTGCCCATCTTTGCATGAAATGTTCCCTTGGTGTCTCTAATTTTCTTGAAGAGATCTCTAGTCCTTCCCATTCTGTTGTTTTCCTCTATTTGTTTGCACTGATCGCTGAAGAAGGCTTTCTTATCTCTCCTTTGTGGTTAGGTTTTCATTATGAGGAAATTAAGTGTTTTTTCCTATTTGATGTTTCTGTTTCAAACCACTGCAATCAATATGTCTGATGGCTACACTGTCCTACCTTTGGTCAGCAGAGGACCCTTCAAAATGATTGTGTGTCCTTTAATGTGGCCCCAGAAGTTTCTTAGGCATCCTTGCATGCACACTGCTCCAGATCTGCGCTCATTTTCTGCATTTGCTGCTGTAAATCTGAAAGTGGTCATTTCACTAAGGTAATATCAATCCCTTTCAGTTGAGATGGTAGACATGGCAATGTAGGTACAAAGGAGGCTCAGTGCTTCTACAATTTATGAACAGAAAGAGCTAGAGAATTGTTTTAAATGGTAAAAGCATGTGTTCATGATATTTTAAATTCAAATTTAGTCTAACAAGGTTTTGAATTTGATTTTAAAGTTTATCTTATTTCCAGTGAAGAGTCTGGATTCCTACTGTTCAGTTACTCAGTCGTGACTGACTCTTTGTGTCCCCATGAATTGCAGCACGCCAGGCCTCCTTGTCCTTCACCATCTCCTTGAGTCTGCTCAGACTCATGTCCATTGAGTCAGTGATGCCATCCAATCATCTCATTCTCTGTCGTCCCCTTCTCCTCCTGCCTTCAATCTTTCCCAGCATCAGGGTCTCTTCCAATGACTCAGCTCTTGGCATCAGGTGGTCAAAGTATTGGAGCTTCAGCATCAGTCCTTCCAATGAATAATCAGGACTGATTTCCTTTAGGATTGTCTGGTTTCATCTCCTTGTAGTCCAAGGGACTCCAATATCACAGTTCAAAAGCATCAATTCTTTGGCGCTCAGCCTTCTTTATGGTCCAACTCTCATATCCATACACGACTACTGGAAAAACCATAGCTTTGACTAGACGGACCTTTATTGGCAAAGTAATGTCTCTGCTTTTTAATATGCTGTCTAGGTTTGTCATAGCTTTTCTTCCAAGGAGCAAGCGTCTTAATTTCATGGCTGCAGTAACCATCTGCAGTGGTTTTGGAGCCCAAGAAAATAAAGTCTGTCACTGTTTCCATTGTTTCCTCATCTATTTGCTCTGGGTTCTTAATGACAGTTAAAAAAAAAGACACGCATACACAAATCCTTTCTTATTTGCTTCATTGTAGAGTAAATTCTTCTATCAGTGAGTGTTATTGTTTAAGTTTTTCTGCAGTTATTTTTGTTCCTGGGGCAGCAGAGGATGAGATAGTTAGATAGCATCACCTGACTCAACGGACACGAATGTGAACAAAGTCTGGGAGATAGTGAAGAACAGGGAAGCCTGGCAAGGTGCAGTCCATGAGCTTGCAAAGAGTCAGACATACTTGGCAACTGAACAACAAAATCAATGTACATCCTATTTGGAATTTTCACATTTCTGATCCTGAAAAAAATTTATGAGGTTAAGCCACTGACTTGATCTACAGTTACATCAATTTGTTTCATTTTGTTTAACAACTTTAAAAAATTGAACTATAATTGTTTCATAATCATGCAGAACATTTACAGTTCAAAGTTAAAAGGAAAAAACATATTCAGGGAAATCTAGCCTTTTCCTTTCTGTTCCCTCCTCTGTCTCTTCTCCCTACAGGTAACCAGGTTTTATTAGTTTTTGATCTATTCTATGTTTTCTCGTTATTATTGTTAGTCATATATACACACACACAATTTTTTTTAATGCTCCCTACTTTCTTAGATAAAAGGCAATATATTGGTTTGTCATATTAGCTGCCATCACAAAATACTGCAGACTGGGTGGCTTGTTGTTGTTTAGTCACTAAGTTGTGTCCTACTCTTTGCGACCCCATGGAATGTAGCTTGCTAGGCTCTCATAACTCCTGCACTGGCAGGTGGATTCTTTACCAGTGAGCCACCCAGGAACATAAAAAATACACTTTTTCTTACACCCTACTGTTGGTTGAAATCACACTTATTAAAGTTCCCTTTCTATTGTTTTAAAAAAAAATTTATTTTTGCTGTGCTGGGTCTTTGTTGCTGCACGTGGGCTTTCTCTAGTTGCAGTGAGTGGAGGCTACTCTCTGGTTGCAATGAGTGGGCTTCTAACTGCAGTGGCTTCTCTTGTTACGGAGCATGGGTCTTGAGTCCTTGAGCTTCAGTAGTTGTGGTACATGGGCTTAGTTGCCCCCAGACATGTGGAATCTTACTGGATGAGGGATGGAACCTGTGTCCCCTGCTTGACAGGTGAAGTCTTAACCACTGGACCACTAGGGAATTCCATAAAGTTTGCTTTCTATTTGCTCCAAAACTCCTTCCTACATACAGACTTTTCTTTGGGATGGTACAGAATGAGCTTTTTTTCTTATACGGCACAACTTTCATTTGCTCAATCACAGGCCTTTTTCTTCTTCCCTTCAGAGACACCCCCCCCCCACCCCCACTCCCAGAGCACTCTTTCTTGTTCAAATTTGGGTTGATTGCTCTTCCAGGCTGACTGAACAGCTATGATCAGAGATTTCTGTTCTCTGTCATTATTATTATGTATCCTGAATTCTCAAGCTTACGTCCTCATTTTGCTAAAGTATCTCCTCCAGTAACATTAAAAAACTAAACTTCCAGAGTCTAAACGGATGAGTTTCGTTATGGAAATGTTGGTTTTTGAAGTGTTGGCAGGGTAGTTTAAGGAAAGATGCCTAGTAGGTAGCTGAACCTATACTTATAGACAGGAAACATATGAGTGTTGTCAACTGTGTTACACATGAAACCACCCAGGAAATAAGCTGTTTCAAAGGTCAGAGAGTAAAATAGAACTCTGGGTAACATAAACATTTAGGAATGGGTGGAAGGACACAAACCTTTAATAGAGACCATACAGGAGAGATCTCAGTTTTGTCAAATGCTGCGGGGCCAGACAGTAGGAACAAGATCTCAAAGACACACTGGATTTTAGTCACTAGGTTACAACTTAGTAACCTAAATGCTGGAAAAATAATGGAAGAATTATTAACATAATAACATCTGACACAGTGACTCTGCAGTGGCCCGTGAGGCTCTCCAGCAGCAATGTCGAATGGGAGAGGGGACAATGGTGGCATTCAGAGGGGACAGATGGCATTCTGCTTCCAGGAAGGAAGCAGAATGAAAGGGATGAAGACCCAAGATTACTGACAAGTGTGTTGAAAACAGCTTACACGGCTTAGGATGAATGAGGAAACATAGGAAATGAAATCATAGGACTTCTGAAAGCCTAAGAGTAAATATAACACTAGAGGAGGTATGAGTAAGATGGCTTGAGAACGCTGGGTGGAGAGGAGGCTGGGGGTGGAGAGGGGGACATACAAAGGTCTTAGGTACCAACAAGCTGTGGATGTGACAGGGGAGGGGCCAGTCACTGAAGTGGGGAGCCCCTGGTTAAAGTGCTAGATCCGCCTTCCACAAAGAAACAGTGATGTCATGAGCCGACATAGCCTCCAGGAGTGGAGGAAGACAGCTAATTTCTGAATTCTTGCTTCAATACGGAAGGTCATCCATCAACCCACTGGCAGCAGCCAAGTCAAACAAGTGACAGATGGCACACTCATCCCTGAGAAATTCTCTCAGAGGATTCCTGTAAGACAGTATAGTGAGACTAGACCAGATTCAAAGGTAAGAATCAATTCCACATTCGAGTTGGTGATTTCCAGCACTGGGTGTACACAACGCAACCCAATGAAGACAATGCAAAAATGGCTTTTGGGTAACGCACAATTGAGTATATAATCTCTTACGGCCCCTTCTATTCTATGATAACTTGATTTTTAATACTCTTGGTCCCATGTTAACTAGAAAATGTGTGTTTTCCTAACCACACCACAAACAAATGTACTATGTCTACTCTTCGTTACATCTTTAAACACACACTCACCCGATTCTTTCGTGGAAGGACTTTGTCTGCATGCTTGCTTTCTTGAGACTTCCTCCTATTAGTTTTCTTTTCTTTACAAGGCTGAGCTTCTGCATTGAGTAAGTTGCAAACACTCTCTTGTGAAAAACTGATCAACTTCTAGAAAGAAAATTGAAAGCAGGGCTACCGTAAAACACAGGCAGTTACGTTTTCATTTCACGTCTTTTCCCTCCCCTGTGGATTCTACCACTTTACATCCCATTTCAGCAGAAGTTAATATAGCAATATTAATAGTATTAACATGCAGAAGTTGATACAACATGGTAAATCAACTAGATAGAATTCAATAAAATTTAAAAAAATAAAAAGAATAATTGTCTCAGGTACCTACTGAACACCTATAATTTAGTATCAGTACCTAACTACTGATGGGTTATGAGGGAGAAAAATAATGAACTGTTAGATTATCTAAGTTTGACTTCTGCGTTTATCATCCAAAAATATGAGCAAAAAATATTATCAGTATGCTATATGTTTATGCACTATGATGCTGTAGACAAAAATCCAAATTCAACTAATTTAATAAAATCACAGAAGACATGCACTCAATGGGAGTTATGATCACATTGAAAACAGTGGAATGTAGTTTAGGAAAAGTTACGTCATTTTCCGATTGTTAACTACATGCTACTCTTCTCTGCTTTGCACTTTGATGCAATAATAAAACCATGGAGATCCCAAAGAAACTTTCTAAACAGATGACCTTCCACATGAATACACACTCTGAAATCATCTTGTTTTAATGTATTTTTCTTCTCACAGAATTAAGATCACATCAGGAAAACAGCATCACCCTGGGTTACATGGTAGGTAGGATAAGGTATTAGCTCTTGAAACATCGATTAAACCAAGATTTAACCAATAAGTCATTTGATCATGAAAACAGAAAAAAAAAAAAAGCTACTGCAACATTTAGAAACAAACACAAGCACTTACGCTTCTTCTGTCAGAGGTCCGCGTTGCTCTACCGACTCTGAAGGGGGCTATATTCTCGTGGTTACTTGAAGAGGCAGAGGTATCAGTGCCTAATGAGCAAGATATAGCAAGATTAGGGAAGCTCACAAAAACTTTTAGATCCGCTGCCTTGGAAACACTGGATACTCTTGAATACTAATTTTGCTTTTAATAGTTACTAAGTTCGGAGAAGGCAATGGCACCCCACTCCAGTACTCTTGCCTGGGAAATCCCATGGATGGAGGAGCCTGGTAGGCTACAGTCTATGGGATAGCTAAGAGTCAGACAAGATTGAGCGATTTCACTTTCACTTTTCACTTTGATGCACTGGAGAAGGAAATGGCAACCCTACTCCAGTGTTCTTGCCTGGAGAATCCCAGGGACAGAGGAGCCTGGTGGGCTTCTGTCTATGGGGTTGCACAGAGTCAGACACGACTGACGTGACTTAGCAGCAGCAGTCACTAAGTTGTATCTGCCTCTATGTGACCCCATGGACTGTAGCCCGCCAGGCTCCTCTGTCCATGGGATCTTCCCAGGCAAGAATGCAGGAGTGGGTAGCCATTTCCTTCTCCCTGGATCTTCCCAACCCAGGGATTGAACCTGCATCTCCTGCATTGCAGGCAGATTCTTTACTGCTAAACCACTGGGGAAGCCCATATCTGAACATAAATGTTAATTACCATGAGAAATAAATTTTGAGATTCAAAAACAATTTTAAAACATTAAAGTACTTTCACAAAGTTCAAAAAATTGAAATGTGATCACTTTTGATGGTATAAAGAGAAGGCAGTGAAGCACGTCGAAGAGTATAAGCTCTGGAAGACGATAGACTATGATTCCAACTTAGTTCTATTAGTAACTTAACATTCCACATTTTGGATTCTGTGCTAATGAGATCAGTTTGTGTCCGAGAGGCAAGAAGATATGTTGGTGACCCATTAAAGGATGTCCACTAGGGGAGAGACATGAATAATGGTTCCCACCCTACCTGCTCTGCCCATATTTGCCAGCCAAGTCCTGGTTTGTCAGAAAAGCACAGAGAGATCTTTGTTGCCTTGTCATGATCATAAAAAAAGCCAGAAACCTTGGAATATATGTGTGTACAAAATGTCATGTTGATGAACGGTTTTGTATATTTACAAATGATGCTTACAATCCTTATCTTTTCAATTGTGCAACCTGATAAGGAGTTCACTGTGAATCCTTAAGAGTGGAGAGAGCAGCTCCTCTGCTCGCAGTGACTTAAAAAAATGAGGCTACCCACTGAAGGAAGTAATGTGTGGGTGATTATAAAGTATGCGACTCAGAATGGAATGACATGGATATGAGATTTCTTATATGCTTTTGTATACTATTTGGGTTTTTTAAAAAATCAACTATGATCATAATAAAAATAAAAATTTAAAATTAAGGAGATCTTCATATATACATACATTTAATAATATTTATGATTATTTAAAAGTTACTACCTGAAAGAGTCTCAGCAATTGAAGACATATTAAGAGAACTCAAAACGGCAAACGAAACCTGAAGAGGCTCTATGTTTTCCTAAACAAAAAAAGGGTAGAAATTAGATATCTTTAAATTCAGTGGACATGTAAAAAATGTGCCCCAAAGAAAATAAGATATATCTTTGTAGAACAAATTGTAATAAGTATAAAGATAGGAAATCAATAAGGGATTAACTAAATTACAAAAAGCAAAATAAGATAATATAAATATAATGTTTTATAATATTTACAATCATCCTAAAGGAAACCACATTTACTAACTATAATCCACCAAAATAATAATAAAACTTTTAAGTGAAGGGTAGGCATTGATGATCCACCAATAAGTTACCTTTTGAATCATTTGAAGTCCCATATCCTAACCCCGATAAAGTAAGAAAATCTATTAACAAATACAATCTAACATTACAGTATTTTTCAGGCAAGCTTCAAGGCAAATATAAATGCAGATGTGAAATCTTTTCTTTTACACAGCCAGTATAATGGTAGCTGTTAATTTTTCACAGATAAAATCTGTCAGGTTAAATAAATTCCTTTATCACCTGTGTGCTCAGAATTTTTTATCAGAAATCAATGCTGGATTTTATCAAATGCTTTTTCTCCACCTACTAAGAAGCCCATATCATTTTTCTATTTTATTCTGTTAATATGGTGAATTCCATAGACTGCTTTTCAAATATTAAACCAACTTTGCCTTTTGGGGATAAAAATCTTACTTATTCATAATTTATTCCCTTTTGCATATTAATATGTTTATGAGGATACTGCACTGTAAGTTTTCTTTTCTTATAATGTCTGATTATGGTATCAGGTTAAAGCTGACAGTGATGAATTGGGAAGCAGGCTCAACTCAATTGGAAATCAGTCCTGAATATTCATTGGAAGGACTGACGCTGAAGCTCCAATACTTTGGCCACCCAATGAGAAGAACAGACTCATTGGAACAGACCCTGATGCTGGGAAAGACTGAAGGCAGGAGAAGAACGGGCTGACAGAGGATGAGATGGTTGGATGGCATCACTGACTCGATGGACATGAATTTGAGCAAACTCTGGGAGATGGTGAAGAACAGGGAGGCCTGGCGTGCTGCAGTCCATGGGGTCACAAAGAGTCAGACATGACTGAGCAACTGAACTGACTGACTGAGGCAGAATTAGTATGGCACCTTCCTTAAACGATAGAATTCATTAGTAAAGTCATTTGGACATGCAATTTTCTTTGCGGGAAGGTTTTACTTACAGTTTAATTTCTCTAGTTGATACAGGGCTAATGACACCACTTATTTCTTCTTGAGTGGAATTAACAGTTTGTGTCTTTTAAGGAATGTAGCTTAAGTTCTTGAATTTACTGGCATAATATAAAGTTGTTCATAATATTTTTATTACCCTTTCAATTTATCGATTATTAGGAAATTAGTTATGTCACCTCCCTTATTCCTTGTATTGGTAACGAGTATCCTCTTTTTTCCTGAACAGTCAGATTAGAAGTTTACCATTATTTTCTGTAGCATAATCTTTTGATTTCAATGATTTTTCCTCTATTGTTTTTCTGTTCTCTATTTCATTGATTTTCTGCACTTTAAAAAAATAATTTTATTTATTTTTGGCTGTGCCGGGTCTTTGTTGCTGCTCGCCTGGTTAACAGTGAGCGGGGGTCACTCTTCGTTGTGGTGCACAGGTTTCTCACTGCGGTGGCCTCCCCTGTTGCAAAGTGCAAGCTCCAGGGAGCTTAGGCCTCTGCAGCTGCATCTCCTGGGCTCTAGAGCTCAGGCTCAATAGTTGTGGTGCTAGGGCCCAGCTGCTCTGCGGCATGTGGGATTTTCCTGGACCAGGGATAGAATCTGTCTCCTGCATTGGCAGGTAGATTCTTTACCACTGAGCCACCAGGGAAGCCCTACACTTATTTTTATTACTTTCTTTCTTTTATCTTAGTTTGATTTTCTTTTCCTAGTTTCTTAAAGTGGAGCCTGAGATCATTAATTTCAGACCTTTCATTTTCAAATATAGCCTTTAATTTTTAAAAATTTCCCTAGGCATGGCTTTAGTTGTACCCCCACGTATTTTTGTCATTTTACTGTGGTTTATATCTGTTAACTTATTCCACTTTTGTTTATAGCCTAAGAACCTCTCCCTACCTTGATACCATGCTAATTTGGTTGCATATAAACAAAAAATTGTTCTTACTCTTGCTTTGAACAATTGTCCTTATGAAGACTAATTAAAAAGAAGGAGTCTGTTATATCTGCCCAAATATTTAGCATTTTCAGTGCTCTTCATTCCTGTGTAGATGCAGATTTTCATGCAGAACTATTTTTCCTTTGATTAAAGGGCTTCCTTTTTAATACTTCTAAGGCTAACCTGTTATGGTAATAGGATTATTTCAACTTTCCTATGTCTGAAAAAGCCTCTATTTCACTTTTTGTTTTGAAAGACGGTCTCACTGGATAGAGAATTCTCAATGGACAGGTATTTTGTATTTATTTTTTTTGCTCTAAGTACTTAAATACATCTTTAAAAGACGTTGCTATACTGACTTCTGGTTCCCATAGTTCCAGCAAGAAATCTGCAGCTGCCTCTCTTCTATTTTGTCTTATGTCAGGTGTCTGTTCCTCTCTGGCTCCTTTGAGGCCATTTATTGTTGATTTTGCCTTTTCATACTGTTCATGGGGTTCTCAAGGTAAGATTACTCAAGTAGTTCCCTTCTGATTTTAAGCTTTCTGTATGTTACGTTTCCTGTGCTGGGAATTTGATGAACTTTAGGATCAATGGGCTTCTAATTCTAAAAAATCTGAACATTTTTCAGCCATTGCTTTTCAAGTATGTTTTTTCTGTTCCTTTCACTATCTCCTCGCCTTTGGGAACCCTAATTACAAGCATATTACACCACCTGAAGTTGTCCCAGATCATGAATTGTCTGCTTATTCTTGTTTAGTCTTTTTCTCTGTGTCACTGAGAATAATTTCTATTGCTACATCTTCAAATTCACTGATCTTTTCTCTTGCAGTCTCTAATATGCTATTAATCTCACCCAATACATTTTTTATTCCTGGAGATTTTAACGTATAGAATTTGATTTGGGTCTTTGCTTTATCTTTTGTGTTCTTAAGCTCAATCTTTTCTCACATTATTGCACGCACAAGAAATATAGTTAAAATAACTCCTTGTCTCTCCACAAATGTTACCATAGGTATCATGTCTGGGTCTATTCTTACTGATTGATTTGTCCCCTCATTATGGCACTGTTCCCTACACAACTACTAATTTTTACTTGAATGCCAGACATTTTGAATTTAATGTTATTTGGTGCTAGGTAGTTTTGTTTTGGTGGGAAGGATCAAACCATTTTATTGAGGGCTTTCAGAGGAGGGGTGAAGGGTTGGTGGACAATTACATCTGATGCCTGTAACCTGGGTCGGATCTCCACAGCTTCACAGTTGCTGAAAGTACTTCTTATATTCTTGGGTTTAATTATGCAATGCAGCTACATGAATACAAGTTGGCTGTTAGTTTTAATTCTGCTCCATTTAATGAGTCAATACTCTGAGCATCTAACACCCTATGAATTATAAGATTTTGCTACGAGGGTTGGTGTGAACACAATTCCTGGCCTATGTGCATGCATGCTAAGTCACTTCAGTCGTGTTCAACTCTTTGTGACCCTATGGGCTGTAGCCCACCAGGCTCCTCTGTCCATGGAATTCTCTAGGCAAGAATACTGGAGTGGGTTGCCATGCCCTCCCTCCACGGGGTCTTCCCGACAAAGGGACTGAACCCACGTCTCTAACATCTCTTGCACTGGCGGGTGCATTCTTTGCCACAAGTACCACCTGGGAAGCCCTGTGTGAGCTCTAGGCATTTCCTTCTGCTCATTTCAGCGATTCCTCCCTGGCCTGTGGCAGTTTACTCACAAAGGTATGTACACCAGCACTGACCCTTAGCAGATCTCCAGAGTTCTCTCTGTGCAAGTCTCTTCTCTGGTATTTTACCTGGCGAACTCCAGCCTCCTTCACCTTCCCAGGCCCAAACTCCATCTTCTCAACTCAGGGAGACTTCCAGGCTCCGTCGAGGTAACGTCTCCCTGTGCTGCAGCCTGGAAATCCAGCCCCAGCAGCAAGATGGGGCTCTCATGAGGTTTACCTCCCCTGTTACCCAGGGATTACTGTCTGTGCTTCCAGTAGCCACTGTCTGTGAACCACTGTTTCTTATCTTTTTCTTTGGCTTTTGAGTTCTTTTTCACGGGAATATAAATTAGGTCCCTCTTACTCCATCTTGGCCAAAAGCAGAATATTCTTATTTCAAGGTATAATAGCGAGAGAGAATGAAAAACAGTCCCAATGTAAAATGGGTAAGTAAAATTAATAGGTAATTCTAAGAAATTCAAATGGCCTACAAACATGTGAAAATGTTCGAACCTCACTAACAAAATTTTCAAGTCATCTTTTTCTCCTATTAAGCTATTAAAAAAAAAAGTACAGTTAATACTCAGGGTTTACAAAGATATAATAAAATAGGATTACTTATAGTACTGTGAGTTCAAACAAGTACATACTTTCTGAATGCTAATTTAGCACTATGTATAAAAAAATTCGAAAATTGTTCATATTCCTGAATCCAGTTATCCTACCTGTAGAAATTTAGAAGAACAATTTATATTTATAATATATTGATTCTAAGATTGTTGCTCTTTCACATCTTAACACCTTTGAAATCTGAGCACATGGTGTGTGTCAGTTTAACTTTCAGCATTTTTTCTCAAAGAACGGCACATCTTACAATCAGTAAGGTCCCAAGAAATATGCTATGTTCAAGGAGTCATGGAAGTTATTGTTTTTAACAGGAGAAAACTGGTAGTAATCTAGCTAGAAAATGCATTAACTTATATCATGACCCACTATTCATTTTGTTTCATGATTTCAAAGCATAATTACTGCTCATGCAAATAGGTGAGGTATGATGAAAACAGAAACAAGTCTGTTTCACACTTTCCATACTTACAAGATTCTCTTCCTTGTCATCAAAATTTGGTTGAGGTAACCACTCAGGAACTGGAGACTGTTCAAGTAGCGGGGGACTGAGGCTACTTAAATCCTTTTTACGGACAGGTGTTTGTCCTTTACGCAGTGGAGTGTTAGCTGGCAAAGATTCATCAAACACTTCAGGGCTTAGGTCCTCTCCGAAAGTAACTCTCTTCCTCTTCTTTGTATTTGGCAAGGCTGTGAAAGTGAAAGTGAAGGCCACTCAGTGGTGTCTGACTCTTTGCGACCCCATGGACTATACAGTCCATGGAATTCTCCAGGCCAGAATACTGGAGTGGGTAGCCTTTCCCTTCTCCAAGAGATCTTCTCAACCCAGGAATCGAACCCAGGTCTCCCGCACTGGAAAGGCTAGTACTTCACAATTTTCTTGACCTTCTGTAGATAATTACATTTCTTATCTAAAAGGCATATACTAGAATCTTAACATCACTGGATTGGCTATTCATATAATACAAAACATAGTTTGTAGAGAGGAAAAAAGTTTAAAATGGAAGAGATATACAATATTTCCAATTAAAATGTGGTAATAAAATTTAAGTAAATTTTGTATGCTGAATTTAGATGACAAGAATGGTATATCATTTCCTCTACAAATTTCACCATTATACAAAAATGGATAGATGAAGTGGATAGAACCAATTCTGAGACTCTCTAGAGAGATTCCATCCCCCACCTCTCAAGTTATCTTCATTCCCAGGTAATTTCAGAAGCATCAGGCATCAGCAGGTCATTGAAAATATCACAGACTATCTCAGATGTTTTTAATAACAAGAAAATTATATCCACATGCTTCAAAATAAACCTGAAGTTCTTACCTGCTGTTTGTTCTTTGCAACTGTTTGCAAGACTGGAGGTTAAGCTTGGACAAGTCTCATCATTATAGAGGTTGTCAAGGTGTTCCTAAACAAAATAAACAACCATGAATAATTTTACATTTATAAATACACATACACAGTCATTAAGAATGGCAACTTGGAATTCCTTTTCTGCCAAGGATAGATACTATACAGTACTGCAGATTACCTTTACTTTCATAATTGATCTAACTTAAATACCATGATATTAGCCACAAAGAAAAACTGGGTTTCCTAGTTATTACTCTAGTAAGTAGTTTTAAGCCAAAATGAAAAAACAGGAATCCATAATGTGGGCTAAATTCATTTCCTCCTTTTGGATCTGGCAAATGAAGTTAAGGAAAATATGAGTGGCCAGAATTACAGTGTACTCTGGACAGTGTCAACTGAGGTATACTGTATAAATGATCTGAAGTATAAGACTTTCCCCAAAACAAGAAAAAAAACAAGTATGTAAATAGCATAATACGGTGTTTTGGCTTTTGGTTTTTTTTTTTTTTTTAATGTGCACTATTTTTATTTTATTTGGACCATTTTAAAAGTTTTTATTGACTTTGTTACAATATTGCTTCTGTTATGTTTTGTGTTTTGTGTTTTTTTTTTTTGGCCAGGAGGCATGTGGAATCTTCAACAAACTATATTCCACACTGAGTGTAAATAAAAAAGTAAAGAGCAAAAAGAAAGTGCCCAGTGCTACTACAAGTGAGAAAGAGGAGGCAAAAAAAATTATGGTGAGACATTTTCCATTAGGCCAGTATGACATAATATTTCAGAGGTACTTATGGGAACCAAAAGCAGTCTTTATTCGATTTGCTTTAGGAGGTGTAGCTTTCTACTGACCTGCAGGCTTTCTACACACAGCTTCACAGCGGGTTTCTTCAGTACAGAACGTAGGACAAACGTCTTGGAGGACGGAAGGTCCTTCTGGCACAGTGGGGTAACCAGGGACCTGACTTCGGGAGCTGTGTCTGTGCTCACTTCTGTACATTTATCAACTGAAACGGCATCATTGGATCCTCTCTCTTCTACGGAGGCAGCATCCTGGATTCCTACAACACAGAGTTGTAACCATGAGGGGGTCAGACGTCTGAATCAGTCCATTCTACACCAAAGGTAGTGTGTATTTGCAAAGGGAGGAACATGCTCCTCAGATATTCAACCCTAAGACATCCTGCTTAGAGTGTAACATCTGGGATTTCATTTGGAAATACAAAGAAAAAAAAAGAGAGAAAAGTGGCACTGGTCACAGCTTTTAGTTCAAATCAAACTACTGAGGGAAAAGGTAAGGAAGGTATTTCGGCTCCATGCAAAGTTAAAGAGGAATCCTTGGCTCAGCTATTAACTGTTAACCTGCCTCCACTCATGACACTTATGATGGCCATCATGAAACTAACCTGAGCTAGACAATGAATCTTGACCAATTTTAGTGCTGCAAACAGAAGCATTTTTAGGATGTCAGCCTGGTAGGAGGGAGAGGACAAGATGCTGAAGAGAAAGATTATTAAATAAAACAATTCACATTCTGTGTTGTCTAGCTGCTAAGTCATGTCTGACTCTTTGCAACCCTGTGGACTATAGCCTACCAGGCTTCTCTGTCTATGGGATTTCCCAGGTAAGAATTCTGGAGTGGGTTGCCATTTCCTCCTCGAGGGGATCTTCTTGACCCAGGTATCGAACCTGTGTTTCCTGCACTGGCAGGCAGCTTCTTCACCACTGAGTCACCAGGGAAGCCCTCACGTGCAGTTAAACAAGCCAAGGATCCCCCGCAAATTCTCATAGAAGACCACTGCCTGCTGACTGACACGTAACACATAGATTCTGGGTGCTTAAGAGATACAGTGATAAACATGACAGTCAAAGCCTCCATGGCCTGAGAACAAAGAGACAACATAAAGTATAGGAACTGGGAGGTGCAGAAGGAAGGAGCTGGCTGTGCCTGTAAAAGGGCAGTACGTCATCTCTCATACAACAAGAGCTCTAAAACATTTCTACTAAACCATGAGCTCCTAAAATGCAAGGAATGGTTTCAGTGTGTCCAAATGTTCACATATAAGTAAATCAACCACAAATGTCTACTGAAAAAACATTTCATGGGTGAATCAGCACAGGTACCAA
Organism: Bos indicus x Bos taurus; assembly: GCF_003369695.1. NCBI lineage: Eukaryota > Metazoa > Chordata > Mammalia > Artiodactyla > Bovidae > Bos > Bos indicus x Bos taurus. The sequence goes on along the minus strand of NC_040083.1, from coordinate 72,800,457 downwards.
GGAAAAAAGTCATACTTACCACTTGAAGCCTCTGTAAGTTCTGAAAGTAGAGGAGACTCATTCATTAAACATCCACACTGTAGATTTAAACCAGATGCAGAAGATTTCTTGGGGGGCAAAAACAGTGAAGAAGTATTAAATTTTATTATTTATAGGATTACTATTTTTATAAAGATGTGAGTTAGCATTACAGATTATCTGGAAATCTGATGTTAAATCAATCAATACATCACTTCATTATCTAGTTAATTTTTACAGAAGTATGTAGGAATAAAACTAAAAACAGAGTATTCATTCTCACTGACTCCTAAACATCCAATCCAACAATGCTCAATTCCCTAGGAAGTGTTCACAGGGCATAGTTTTTGCTGCCTTATTGTTTGAAGTCTAGAAAACTATGTTAACTACTTTCCTTAAAGAGGAAATTCTCAAAATAATGAAAAACAAAATTACTAATCAAACAACAGAAGATATCAAAAGCTAGAAAGGGAAAACCATTAATGGTCAGGGTAGAAAACACACTCCTATTAATAGGGAAACCATTTCTAAATCATGATGTGTCCAAAAATTAATCAAAATTCTGATTAAAAAATTACCATCAGATGATTTCATATCAACTAGAACAGGGCAGAGAGAGCAGAGATTATAAGCGACTCTGAGATACACATGAAACTCATGGGTCCTGATGGTTGACCATAATGGGCAGCAAACATCTATTAAGCCAGTCTAGACAGGATCAACAGGACATGTGCTGGAGCTACATAACAGAGAAGGTGCAAGGTAAAAAGCTTCCACTCTACTGGCATAAGGTGTCTTCTCTCACTAAAGAAACAGGAACCTACTGTATCAAAGCAAAACTCAGGGTCATGAGAGAACTAGCTACCTGTTTACACTTGTGTGAAGGTCGAGGATCCTCAGGTTGGTGGTGCTAGTGGTAAAGAATCTGCCTGCCAATGCAGGAGACGTAAGAGATGCGGGTTTGATCTCTGGGTCGGGAAGACCCCCAAGAGGAGGGCATGGTAACCCACTTCAGTATTCTTGCCTGGAGAATCCCACAGACAGAGGAGCCTTGTGGGCTATGGTCCATATGGTCTCAAAGAGTCAGACGTGACTGATGCAACTAAGCACGCACACACGCAAGGATCTGCAACAGTATTATTGAACTCGTGTTGCTTATCATCTTTTGATGATGTTGACAGCCTCTAGGCAGTTATAAGCAACAACAAAAAAACCCCTATGGCTACTTGAAAGAAGTGGGGAGAGGAAGAGAAAAATTGCTAAATGACACCTTGCTTTCCAGCCGGTGTTAAACGCAGACATGACAGACCCCAGACCTTGGGGGTACAGCCCAAGTGTAACCATCACCTCATTTACCAGGTCTATGTAAGTAAGATGCTCATATGTCTACTGCCTACAGAGACAAAATGCTGTTCAAGGGCGGGACTGGGACTTTCTCACCATGGTACCATTGGTATCTAGAATAATACATCGCAAATAGAAGATCACAGGGCTTCATTTTGCATAGTGTTTTTCATATCAAAAGCAACATATTGATCAAAGCAGTCTATCACAGCCAGTAAGCCAACCAACCACATAAAAATTTAACAAGCAGGAAATCCCTCATACACACACAATTAAAACCCAGCTCAAATATAGTAATAGCATGTTGTTGTTCCTGTTTAGTCACTAAGTCAAGTCCAAATCTTTTGCAACCCTGTGGATGGTAGTCCTACCAGGCTCCTCTGTCCATGGGATTTCCCAGGCAAGAATACTAGAGTGGATTGTCATTTCCTTCTCCAGGGGATCTTCCAGACTCAGGGACTGAACCTGTGTCTCCTACATTGGCAGGTGGGTTCCTTTACCACCGACCCACCTGGGAAGCCCCAAACACTGCAACACAACGTACATAAGTACTACAATTGCAAAAGGGCATTGACAGTCCTCAAACTGCTAGCTAGAAAGACCAAAACTGCATTTCCTGTTCCCAGTAAGTGCATTACCTGGGAGAGACCAGCACAAGTTTCAACAGCACACTTCATGTCTGTACTGGGACAAGCAGCCATATTAACACCGCAGGCCTGGAGATCAACCGCATCAGTTAGATTTACGTCAGAGCTGCTTGGAGAGGATAGTCTCCGACGTTTGGACGATGACTGTGCAGAGAACTCAGACAGCTGACATTCACCAAGACTTTCCTTTTTGGCTAGGTACACAAAACAAAATAAAAGCAAAACACAGGTTCCAAGATTTTCTTTTACAATATCATTTGAAAACTGCACCCATCATTATAATTTCATGATGTAATTTAATGCTTGAACATAAATCCTTTAACAATGAAAAGGAAAATCTAGTAGTACATTTTTATTCAAAAAAGGAAATCTAACTGAAATGCAAGACAACATGACTACTAAAAAGATAACAATTATCAGAATTAACTTTCTTTGGGCTTTCAAAAGATACACCAAGATATATTTGCATTTCTGATATAATATCTCATTCTATTTTTTTAATTTAAAATGAAACCTTTTCTTTTGAACATTTTAAAGGATGTGGTTATGTTCCAATATTGGTTCTGTTCTGACTGTATATGATTTTATGAAAAATACAGCCACAATTTTTCCTGGGGACAAAAAGGGAATTTAATTGTCCACAGAATTTATAGCAATTATGTAAATAAAATATCTTAAAGCTCAGATAAAAACTGAAAAATAGGTAAGTTACAAATCACCAATATAAATGAGTGTATGGGAGCTGGTTGTGTACTGCAGAGGCAGATGCCCTGGATTTGTATTAGTAACAATGCCCTGCAATCAAGTAGGTGTTGAAATGCACCTGAAGATGGTTCAACAAACCAAACAAAACCATTTGGAACCTTAGGATTATGTCGATTATAGCAAGGCCAGGATTTTGTCTAGTTCTGGGGTCTGAAATGCTTTGTGATTGGAAAATCAAAAGTGACAGAAAAAATTATCAAAAAGTTACAATCTAAAATTTATGGTAAAGAGTATGGCAGGCTATTGAGATGTCAGAATAAATATATCTGTTTACAATATCAGGGTTGGGTGTTTGGTATTCATATAAATGCTTACCAAAATTAATAATAATCCTCTAAAAAACCAAGGGTTTGACAGAAAAACAACAAAATTCTGTAAGCAATTATCCTTCAATATAAAAATAAATTAAAAAAGAAAAAAAAAAAGAAGGGTTGTTCACCCAAATCTATGGGCAGGCCCAATTTTAAAGATGAAGCAGTCCATGGGCTCTGACATTGTAACATTTAACACTTAATTGTGGCCATATGAAAACATAAGGTGTATGCTCAGGAATGATGTTTTTTCAAGAGAAATCAGAAATCTAGATTTTTGTGTGAAACATCCCAAATTTTAAATGTTATGGCTCTATTCAGAAAAGATAGCTTTCACACTATAGAAGTAAATCTTTTTTTTAATATCTCAGAGGTTTGTCTCAAAAGATGCAAAAGTCCAAACAGACTGAATTCTTTCTACTCACTCGAGCCTCTGGTCTTGAACACTCCTTCCGCCTCTGAGAATTCAGGACAGTCAGTCATTTTCTCGTTTTCCTTTATGGAGTTAAAAGCCAAATGGAAGGCAGACATTTGCTCTCTTAAAGAATAAACATTTCGATACAAAGCAGGGCTGCCCTGTTAAAATATAGAAGCACAGAGGACATTACAAATCAAGCCAAAGATGGGCTTTTTGAAGATCAGAGGTAAAAAGTTAATAGAGAAGAGACCCTCCTCCCTTGAATCGAACATTTTTTAAACATTTTTTTTTATTTTCTGGCCATGCCACTCAGCATGTGGGATCTTAGTTCCCTAAGAGTCGAACCTGTGCCCCTGCAGTGGAAGGATTCCCTTTAGTGGAACCATGGAGTCTTAACTACTAGATCAGCAGGGAAGTCCCAAATCATGTATTTTTAGTCTGAACATTCAGTGTGCTGCCCTCATCTCTATTTCTCCTCTCTCCTACTTGTGCTGAGTCACTCAGTTGTGTGTGACTCTTTGCGACTCCATGGACTGTAGCCCGCCAGGCTCCTCTGTCCATGGGATTCTCCAGGCAAGAATACTGGAGTGGGTTGCCATGTCCTCCTCCAGGGGATCTTCCCAACTCAGGATCAAAGCCAAGTCTCCCGCATTGCAGGCAGATTCTTTACCATCTGAGTCAGCAGGGAAGCCCAAGGATACTGGAGTGGGTAGCCTATCCCTTCTCCAGCAGGTCTTCCCAATCCAGGAATCAAACTGGGGTCTTCTGAATTGCAGATGCATTATTTACTGGCTGAACTACCAGGCAAGCCTTACCAAAGAGCAATAGCTACTCTTTGGTAGCTATTAAAAGTTTATATTACTATAAACATGGAGCAACAGGTTGGCCAGTACTAATATTGACAAACCCATGGAGGAGAGAAGAGAAGTCTGTCTGTAGTAGATGGGAAGCACTTTAAAAAGAAACCCAGACAAAACACATCCCAATTATTTGAGAGTTATACAAATCTTTACATTCGATGACTTCCCTGGTGACTCAGATGGTAAAGAATCTGTCTGCAACCTGAGAGACGCAGGTTTGATCCCTAGGTCAGGAAGATTCCCTGAAGAAGGAAATGGCAACCCACTCTAGTATTCTTGCCTAGAGAATTCCATGGACAGAGGAGCCTAATGGGCTATAGTCCATGAGGTCACAAAGAGTCGGACACAACAGACTGACTAACACTTTTACTTTCATGAACGTTGAGTTATATATGTTGTTTACATATGATGTATATTATCTCTTAAAAACTGTACAGAAGAACTTTTCTTCCAAAGAGGAAATATGGATGAACAGCAGACGCATGAAACGATGCTCAACATCACTAATCATTAGGGAAATGCAAATCAAAACCTCAGTGAGGTATCACCTCACAGCTGTCAGCATAGCTATCATCAAAAAGTTCACAGATCAGGACTTCCCTGGTGGTCCAGTGGTTAAGACTCCATGCTTCACTGCAGGGGGCATGGGCTTGATCCCTGGATGGTAACTAAGATTCTGCATGCCACATGGTGTGACCAAAAAAAAAGGAACCCTCATTGCTGTTGGGAGGAATGGAAATTGGTGTAGCCACTGTGGAAAATAGTACGGAGGTCTCTGAAAGAACTAAAAATAGAACTACCACATGATCCAGCAATTCTCCTGGATATATAACCCCCTAAAACCTCTAACTCGAAGAGATATATGAACCCCAATGTTCATAGCATTATTTTCAACTGCCAAGATATGAAAGCAACCTAAGCATCCATCAGCAGACCAATGGATACACAGTGTGTGTACTGGAACATCCACAATATACTGGAATACTACTCAGCCATAAAAAAGACTGTAATTTTGCCACCTGCATCAAATGCACTTGGAAGGCATCCTGTTAACTGAAATCAGACAGACAAAGACAAATACTGTACGATATCACTTATATGTGAATCTAAAAAACACAGCAAAAATAAAAACACAGCGAACTAGAGAATATAACAAAAAACAATCAGACAGCTCTAGAGAACAAAATACTTTTTATGGGACGGGAGTAATATGGATTGGGGGGGTGGTGAGTGGGAGGTACAAACTAGTGGATGTAACACTGGTTACAAGGATATATTGTACAACACAGGGAATATAACCAATACTTTGTAATACCTATAAGCAGAATATAAACTTTAGAAATTATATAAAAAGTAAAAATTAAAAAATTAAAATCAGTATTAAGCATGTTTTGTCTACACAGTTAGTGAAGGGTTTACCCAATAATAAAAGAGAGAGAGAGACTATATGGAGATTAAGGTTACAGGAAAACAACAAATTCTGGAGACAGAGCTACAAAGAAGGGACAAGAAGAAACTATTTGGAAATTTTACCAAATTTTGCTAAAAATAACATTTGACGATCTGCCTTAGCCCCTGTGTCATGTGGAGGTCTCAGTATAACTAGTTCCATCCACGCTGGTCTCTATTCATTTTCCATCCATATACACACCAGGGGCCAGAACAAGAGACAGGTGTTCTGCAGTAGCTTGGATACCTTCCTACACATATCCTCTCTCCTTTGGCAACCCTGAGCTAAATCTTTCTGATGTCATAGGGGGCTTACTTCCTCAGAGGTGAAAGATAGTCATTTGCTCAAACTACAAAGCCAAATAGTTAAAACAGAGCTCTCTGGAAACTCTGCTAACAGCTGAAGAGTCATCAAATTAAATTGGTACTAGCAGAGGTGGGGGTAGGGAGCTTCCCTGGTGGTCAGTGGTAAAGAACCTGTCTGCCAAAGCAGGAGCTGTTTGGTCGCCCAGTTGTGTCCAATGCTTTGTGATCCCATGAACTGTAGCCCACCAGACTCTTCTCCGTGGGATTTCCCAGGCAAGAATATTGGAGTGAGCTACCATTTCCTTCTCCAGCCAATGTAGGAGACATGGGTTTAATCCCTGATCTGGGACGATCCCCTGGAGAAGGAAATGGCAACCCACTCCAGTATTCCTGCCTGGAAATCTCATGGACAGAGCAGCCTGGCAGGCTACAGTTCATGAAGTCGCCAAAGAGTCAGACACGACTTAGTGACTAAACAACCACGAGCAGGGGTAGAAGTGCCAGATAAATGTGATGTATAATGTAAGAGTTCTGTTACCCGTAAAATAAATTACTGATTAAGTTCTCTATCTAGAACTTCTCCCCTCCCACCACCCCCATCTGTATTATTTAGACTAACATATTTCCACTGATTTGGAGCTTACAGCAATTTAAGGAATTCCACTAATAAGCAAAAATAAAAAAATACTTCCCTTTAAGATATCATATGGAGAAAACCCTGTTAAAATCTTGAAGCCATGTTTGATGATGAATCTGCTCATACTCTTGATTTTATTCCCAGTTAAATACATTCATAAAGCCAACTTTGTTACATAATAGAACATTTAAAATTCAAACAGGTTGACACTGTAAACCTTTATGACATAAACAGCACATGACACTCATAAAAAGCTGGTTGGTGGTCAACTCTCATCTGAGATACAGAGAAAGAAAGGGTTTATCCTAAAGCCATACAATTTATGTTTAATGTACCTTTTTTGTAAACTTATATTTGAACATGGGAAGGTTAGGTTTAATCTCCTAGGAGTCTGGCCCATTTTGAAATCTGCTTTAAACAAATTAAAGGTTCCCCAGTCAAAATCATTGTTCCTCTATTTTCTGATGGAGAAAGAGAACAACATTCACATACGAAAAGTAAAGGAAGCATTAAAAAACATACTGCTTTTTTTGGATACTCTTGTCTTAGGAATTATATCATTCAGTCAACATTCTTTCCCTGTGCCAGAAACCATTTGAAAGGCTCAGAATACAGGAGGAAATGACTTTCTAGAGTAAATTCTGAAAATGTATTCATATAATTTCAAGTACAAGAGGTGCCACTGAGAAGCTAAAAAAGGAGTGTGATTCAGTAATAACAGTGCTGCTCTACTTGAGTCAGGACAGCACTCCCTCTGAAGTAACAGCTGAGTTGAAACGAAAACATTAAGTGGGAGACTAAAGAATTCACCTGCAATGCATGAGAACTGGGTTCAAATCCTGGGTCAGGAAGATCCCCTGCAGAAGGGAATGGCAACCCACTCCAGTATTCTTGCTTGGAGAATCCCATGGACAGAGGCGTCCACAGGATCGCAGCGAGTCGGACAAGACTCACTGACCAACACTATGAATATGAATGAAAGGAAGATACGAGAAGAGGGAGGCATTCTGCAAGAACAAGGCAGAACAAGAGGCCTGGAATGCAGAGAGGATGCGGCAGAAAGAAGGCAAGGGGGCCCAGAAAATGGCAGGAGACAGGGAGCTGAGGATGGAGTGGGCAGGGCTCGGATCAGGGAGGGCATGAAGGCTTCGAGATGTGGTTTGAGTTTAACTGAAGGCATAACAGGAATCCACGGGAAGGTTTTAAGATGCAGAGTGATTGATCTGATTCATACTTTAGCATTTTTATTATTTTTGTTGTTGTACCCCACGGCATGTGAAATCTTTGTTTCCCAGTCAGGGATTGAACCTGCGCTCCCTTGCATTGGAAGGGTGGAGTCTTAACCACTGGACTGCCAAGCAAGTCCCTTATTCGTACTTGAAGTGTATCGCTCTGACTGCTCTGCGGGATGGTGGATGGATCAGGGAAGGTGAGAAGTAAGGAGACTAGTTATGAAGAAGCTGCTGGTGATTCAGGTAGAAAGCACATAAGGGCTGTAGCAGCCAAGCTGAGAGATATGAGAGCTTACAGAGAGGTTTCTGAAATGAAGTGAAAAGGCAATGCTGTGTTGGATGTGAGAGATTAAAAGGAAATGAAACCGAGGAAGACTGGCAGGTTGTTGGCCAGAGCAACTGGACGATGGTGTGTGCTGAGATGGGGAAATGGTAGGGAATGGAAACCTAGACTTTAGCTGTGACCATGTAATGGTCAGTGTTCTTGCCTGAAGAATCCCAGGGACAGAGAAGCCTAGTGGGCTGCTGTCTATGGGGTCGCACAGAGTTGGACCCGACTGAAGCGACTTAGCAGTAGCAGCAGCATGTAATGCTCGAAGTGCTTACTGAAACACCAAAGGGAAGATGCTGAATAGGCAAGAGGGTATCTGAGTATGAGCTCGACAGAACTTTGGGCCAATGTTACGAGTCACAAGTCTATAGACAATGTCCAAAGTCATGGGAAAGGATTATTTTACATAAGGAAAGCAACAAGATGGGGGCAGAGGAGAGCCTGGGGCGCTCAAACATTTTTGAGGGGAGAACCAAAAAAGGGAGATCTGCAGAGGCAGGGATGACAATAACAAGAAGAAAATGAGGTGAGTTTGGTATCCCCAAGAGCCAAGCAAAGTGCTTCAAGGAGGGAGTAGCTGCTGCTGCTGCTAAGTCACTTCAGTAGTGTCCAACTCTGTGCGACCCCATAGACGGCAGCCTACCAGGCTCTCCCGTCCCTGGGATTCTCCAGGCAAGAACACTGGAGTGGGTTGCCATTTCCTTCTCCAATGCATGAAAGTGAAAAGTGAAAGTGAAGTCGCTCAGTCGTGTCTGACCCTCAGCGACCCCATGGACTGCAGCCTTCCAGGCTCCTCTGTCCATGGGATTTTCCAGGCAAGAGTACTGGAGTGGGGTGCCATTGCCCTCTCCGAGGGAGTAGCTGAGTTCAGTCAAATGCTGAGGCAAGGCTGATTAAGATGCAAAGTAAGACTTAATCAATCATGGTCTTGGCCAAGGTGTGGGCCATTTGGGATCAAGGCAGAAGCCCAGGTGGAGTGGCTACAGTCACTGGAGACGATGGAAGAGGAGTGAGACAGGACAGACAACTGTTCAAGGAGTTTCCCGTGAGGGACAGGCACAGAAATGGGACGCCATGGGGGTCTAGAGAAAGTTAAGTGGCAGTCGCTCAGTCATGTCTGACTATGTCCCCATGTACTGCAGCCCACCAGGCTCCTCTGTCCATGGGATCCTCCAGGCAAGAATACTGGAGAGGGTTGCCATTTCCTCCTCTAGGGGATCTTCCTAACCCAGGAACTGAACATGCGTTTCCTGCACTGCAGGCAGATTCTTTACTGTCTGAGTCACCAGGGAATCCCCTAGGGAAAGTTAAAGGGACAGATAAAGATTTGTTTGTGCTAAAGGAAAATGTCTCAAAAGAAAAGGCTGGATAAGACAAATGCAGAAGGGAAAACAGGTGAAAATAACACACATGGTCACAATAACATAAAGACTTGAATACTCAAGTAACTTATCTACTGGGAAGTTGTAAAGGATGGGAAGTGCATATCTATGTTTATGATAAAAGGGATGAGGAAGAAAGAGGGCTAATTTTTCATTGAACACAGTAGGAAGTCACTAGCTAATCCCTTAATACTGAAAGAATAAGAAGCAGCAATTAGGAAAAAAAAAAAAGAAAAGACATCCAAGTTGGAAAGGGAAAAATAAAACTGTCACCATTTTCATATGACATATGTACAAACACAACCACACTCAAAAACTGTTGGAATAAAGAAATTCAATAAAATTGCAGAGTACAAAATGAACATACAAAAATCTGTTGTGTTTCTACACTCAAATAAAGAATTATAGGAAAAAAGATTTAAGAGAACATGTACATTTGTATCAAAAAGAATAAAATACTAAGAAATAAACTGAACCAAGGAAGTGAAAGATCTGTATCTTGAAAACTGTAAGACACTGATGAAAGGAACTGAAAAAAGGCACAAATAAATGGAAAGGTATTTTGTGCTCGGGTACTAGAAGAAGCACTTGTTAAAAGGTCCACACTACCCAAAACAATCTCCAGATTCACTGCAACCCCTGTCTAAATTTTAACAGCCAAGGGAACATTTCATGCAAAGATGGGCACAATAAAGGACAGAAATGGTATGGACCTAACAGAAGCAGAAGATATTAAGAAGAGGTGGCAAGAATACACAGAAGAACTGTACAAAAAAGGTCTTCACTACCAAGATAATCACCATGGTGTGATCACTCACACTTACCTATAGCCAGACATCCTGGAATGTGAAGTCAAGTGGGCCTTAGAAAGCATCACTACGAACAAAGCTAGTGGAGGTGATGGAATTCCAGTTGAGCTATTCCAAATCCTGAAAGATGATGCTGTGAAAGTGCTGCACTCAACATGCCAGCAAATTTGGAAAACTCAGCAGTGGCCACAGGACTGGAAAAGGTCCGTTTTCATTCCAATCCCAAAGAAAGGCAATGACAAAGAATGCTCAAACTACCACACAATTGCACTCATCTCACACGCTAGTAAAGTAATGCTCAAAATTCTCCAAGCCAGGTTTCAGCAATATGTGAACCGTGAACTTGCTGATGTTCAAGCTGGTTTTAGAAAAGGCAGAGGAACCAGAGATCAAGTTGCCAACATCCGCTGGATCATGGAAAAAGGAAGAGGGTTCCAAAAAAACATCTATTTCTGTTTTATTGACTATGCCAAAGCCTTTGACTGTGTGGATCACAATAAACTGTGGAAAATTCTGAAAGAGATGGGAATACCAGACCACCTGACCTGCCTCTTGAGAAACCTGTATGCAGATCAGGAAGCAACAGTTAGAACTGGACGTGGAACAACAGACTGGTTCCAAACAGGAAAAGGAGTACGTCAAGGCTGTATATTGTCACCCTGCTTATTTAACTTATATGCAGAGTACATCATGAGAAACGCTGGACTGGAAGAAGCACAAGCTGGAATCAAGATTGCCGGGAGAAATATCAATATCCTCAGATATGCAGGTGACACCACCCTTATGGCAGAAAGTGAAGAACTAAGAGCCTCTTGATGAAAGTGAAAGGGGAGAGTGAAAAAGTTGGCTTCAAGCTCAACATTCAGAAAACGAAGATCATGGCATCCAGTCCCATCACTTCATGGGAAATAGATGGGGGAACAGTGGAAACAGTGTCAGACTTTATTTTTTTCGGCTCCAAAATCACTGCAGATGGTGATTGCAGCCATGAAATTAAAAGACGCTTACTCCTTGGAAGGAAAGTTATGACCAACCTAGATAGCATATTCAAAAGCAGAGACATTACTTTGCCAACAAAGGTTCGTCTAGTCAAGGCTATGGTTTTTCCTATGGTCATGTATGGATGTGAGAGTTGGACTGTGAAGAAGGCTGAGCACCGAAGAATTGATGCTTTTGAACTGTGGTGTTGGAGAAGACTCTTGAGAGTCCCTTGGACTGCAAGGAGATCCAACCAGTCCATTCTGAAGGAGATCAGCCCTGGGATTTCTTTGGAAGGAATGATGCTAAAGCTGAAACTCCAGTACTTTGGCCACTTCATGTGAAGAGTTGACTCACTGGAAAAGACTCTGATACTGGGAGGGATTGGGGGCAGGAGGGAAAGGGGACGACAGAGGATGAGATGGCTGGATGGCATCACTGACTCGATGGAGGTGAGTCTGAGTGAACTCTGGGAGTTGATGATGGACAGGGAGGCCTGGCGTGCTGTGATTCATGGGGTCGCAGAGTCAGACACGACTGAGCGACTGAACTGAACTGAACGGAACTAAAATATCACAGAAATGAAACGAACAATCCTCAAGCTTGTTGTTGTTCAGTCGCTTGGTGGTCTCTGACTCTCTGCAGCCCCATGCACCACAACACGCCAGGCTTCCCTGTCCTTCACTGTCTGCTGGAGTTTGATCAGACTCTGTGACTGAGCACGAGCAATTTTCAAAGTGTCGCACTTTTAAATGTGAACAGAGTCAAGGATCACTAGGCATCTGAAGAAAAGATTTGAGCGTGAGCCAGAACCTAAAACAATTAAGTAGTAAAATGAGACCCCGAGATCTAAGGAAGAAAAACCTATAATGTCCTCAACAGGCCACCATGAGAGATAGTCCCATCATGATATTTTATAACAGCAGGAATGGAGCTTCCAGAATGAAAAAGAAGGCCAAACAAAGGATAGGGAATCAAAGATAAGTTGAATGAATGAAGGAATGAATAGGATTTTTTCATTCTCTAAGCTAAAATACAACAGAAAATGCCTTCAAAATTTCAAAATTTTGAAGGAAAATAGGTCCAACCCAGATTTCGATACAGGATATATCATAATTCAATTATGTTGGTAGGATAAACTTTGTCAGATATGCAGAGGCTCCAGAAAAATGAGGCAGTGCACCAAGAAAAGATATGAGATTATGGAGAAAGGAAATACAAATAGCACAGAAAAAGGAAATTACCAAGGATGGTGAAAGGAAGTCATGAAGTGACAGCTGTCCAGCAAATCTAGATCGAAGCCAATCTAAGTCAGAGGGCACTTAGAAATGAGAAAAGAATAGATGGACTCCTAAGATTTACAGTTCTGTCAGAGTGTAGGGATTCTCAAGATTACATGATAAAAGATTAAACAAACAAACAAACAAAAAATGCAGGAGATGCAGGTTCGATCCCTGGGTTGGGAAGATTTCCTGAAGAAAATGGCAACCCACTCTAGTATTCTTTATTCTTGCCTGGAGAATCCCATGGACAGAGGAGCCTGGCAGGCTACAGTCCAGGGGTTGCAAAGAATTGGATGCAGCTGTGTACACACGCACACAAGCACACAAACACCATAGATAATACACAAGAAACCCTTATTTAAACCAACATTGTAATTGGTTGTATTGGCAGGAAGGGGAAAGTGTTGGAATAGTTTTGGTTAGGAGATGTGAGAGCACAAAACCCTCATTTTTCACAGAAATAAAAACAATGACAGCAAATATAAAACATAGGGACTTGCCTGGTGGTCCAGTGATTAAGACTCCACGCTTCCAATGTTGCGGCTGCAGGTTTGATCCCTGATTGGGGAACTAAGATCTCACGTGGCGTGCAGCACAGCCAAAACAACAACAAATACCACGCTCCAGGCAGAGTTGTAATTACTTCATGTGTATTGATTTATTCATCCTCATAAAATTCTTGCTACTATTATAACCCATTTTATACATGAGGAAACGGACACAGAAGTCAACTAATCTGCCAAAGTCACAATGAACTAACAATAAACCCAAGAATCAAACACCAGCAATACAACCCCACAGGCCATGCTGCCATCTACTCTAACACAGTTCTCAAGTCTTTACACTCTAAAAAATGACTGAGCACTTCAAAGACTCTCAATTCATGTGGGTTGTATCTATCAAGAGTATTTCAAGAACTTTTTCAGAATTGTGGACATTTTTCTTTAATGCACCATAAAATTCAATAAAGATTGCTTAAAGGTTAGTTGCAATGTCAAATACGAAGTTCAAATTAGTTAAAAATTAGTCAAAAGTTCAAGTTAGGCCAATGAACTTTTCATATTATGTTATGTTAGAATCCATGGGCTTATCCTGCAACTTGAAGGTATATTTTGCAAGCACTTGTCATGCAGAAAATACTGGTTCATTCAGCTGTGCGTATCTTTCAAATGCTGACATATTTTATTATGCAATATCCAAACATCACATTCATTAATAGCCTCACGGACCCATCAGAAAAGCAGTCACTGGGAAGTTGTCCAGTAAGTTCAGAGTGGTGGTGAATACAAGTTTTTCATGATTCTGATTCTCTCTCAAAAACTTGAATTTTTTTCATTGGGAAGAAATACCTGTCTTTCCTTGAAACGGCAAGTTCACTGTTCATTTCTGAGAAAATGCCAGGCACATTCCCAAGTCTGGCTAACCGTGTCTGTTTGTCATATAAATATGATGTTCCATGAAAATAATAGCTAGTTCAACTCTCAGCGCCGACCAGTCACATCCACGATTTTTCTGGAAACATCCACCACACTTTGGTATGTACTTTGAAAGTGCGTGGTTTCCACTTCCCATTTCATCACTCATAATATTTCAGGGTTGAAAAATTAAAATGGATGATTTTTTTATTGCTTCATCAAGGAAGTTAAGTGATACTGGACTTATTATTATTTCCTGTGAATGCTGAACAGTGATGAAGGTAAAATGACTGCTTGGTGCTATCAGCTTTTACACCATGAATATAACATCAATAGAGTGAAAAAAAGGGCAAATTAACATCCTAGTGCTGTTTCAAAACATACTTTTGACCTCATGGACCTCTTGGATGGGACTCACAGATTCCCAGGAACTTACAGATAACTTTTGAGAAGGCTTGCAGTGCAGTAAACAGCCTTCCATATACACAGGGTCTAAAACTGAAAGATAAAGAAGTGCCAATAGGTGTACCTTTTCAAATAGGAAGGTCCAGACCAAAAGAGCCAAAGAAGGACAAGCCAGAGACCGTCTTTCACCACAAGTCTTCTACTATTTGACTTTTTAGAAGCATTTATTAGTCTAATAAAAATTGGTAAAAACATCTAAATACTTTCCCATCAATAGACAAATACTTAGCTCCTTTCCACAAAGTTATCCCAAATATATTTTATGGGGTGGCGGGGGGGGAACTCTTATATCTTGACACGCCAATGCATAGCAGTTATTATTAGACACTTACAGATGAAACATTAAAAGAAGAAGGTTGGAAAAACAAACACTGCCTCACCTCATTACACAAAACCAGAAAGCAACTAGACAACAATTGGCAAATAAAATAGAAAGCACTTCCAGAATGCCATTTCCATACAGCATCTCATAACTCTTACTAGATCCATGCTCAACATCAACATTTCTGCTAAGGTCAAAATCTCTGTAAGACACAGAGAAGATATTCTCTCATCAGATTCAAAACAGGTGAGGTGCACTGCAGAGCTCCAACACTGTACAAAAGCTTTCTAAACAGAGCAAAACATCCTCCTAGAAGAATTCATGATGGAACTTAGAAGAACACCATACCTGAAAAGGGGAAGTCTGGGTCAATGAAGCATTCTTTAAACTCCGCTGCTCGGCAACGAAACGAATTAGATGGTTTGTTTCAGGAAGGCCCCGAAGACCAACTGTAGAGCGCCGTCTGGATTTTTTAAGGTAGGGTGATGACTTTCCTGTAATGAAAACTCTCTTTTATGTTGGAACAAAACAAAAGGCAATCATCAGTAATCATGCCCTGAATACCCCCATGATCCACTAGCCTGAGAGAGAACATGGTAAAAAAGTGATACAGAAATCTAAATGGAAAACTGTAAGGAAGACTGGTCAAACATCATCAGTTTTTGGGTAGGGACCTTTGTTTTGACTACTGATTTATTCCATGCCCTGGAGCTGTGCCCAGAATATAGAAAGCGTTTATCAAATAGTTGTATAACACATTTGAATTAACACGCCTCATATTTTGTTTCATATTTCCTGCACAGGATTGGTATCACTTGCTTTGGACTAAGAATTTCCCTTTATGTGAATTAGTCTAATCTCCAAGGACAATCTCCCCCTTGGCACATACTTTCAAGTTCTGCTATCTCAAGACGATTTGTTTCTCCTTGATATTTGTCTACCTTCAGCACATTACCCTGAATTCCAGCTGCACACCTAAACACACAAAATAAGTCTAGCTTTCTAAAGGTCTAAGAGCGTTCTTCTTCTTCTTTTTTTTTTAAAAAGTTGTGGCATGCTGGATCTAGTTTCCAGACCAGAGATCCAACCTTGGTCCCCTGCATTGGGAGCTTGGAGTCTTAACCACTGGACCACCAGGGAAGTACCAAGTGGGATGTTCTTGAGAAGGAAGCACAGGATGGTTTGCCACTATGGTCTTGTCTCCATTATGTGTTATTAAGCTAGTGCCCTTTGGCTTTCAAGCACATTTTCCTCCATACTTAAATGCTGTTATCTAATTCCATTCCTATTATTTCTTTCTTCTCCAGGAAAAACAGACTTCAAAAGTGAATTTTACTTCTACTCTGTAAGGGAGATAAGCCTGGGTCAATTTTCTGTTTGTAAGTTTGAAGAGGCATACCCTACTCTTTCAATTTCATATTTTCTTAGTTGCCTTTCAACTTTCTCTCATTTTTGCTATACATGACTGTTAAATGAATTACTATTTAGGGCATACACTCTCCTGTATTCCATGTGTTGAGTCAAAGAGCAATTTGCACACATATCTTTCTCCAGTTTAAATACAGAGCATAGCTGTGAATCAGGAACATCATCATCTTGGTGCCCTGGCACCCTGATCTAGTAAGTTTGAGAGCGAATCAATTTAGATACATAGCATACTAAGCTAGATGGGGTAGGTGAACAGTACAGAGTTTAATTTTTAAACTTTTAAAAGCATTGCAACAAAAGGACAACAGTTCTTACCTGAAGAGTTATTTACAAAGCTTTCAGGTGAAATTCCCAATTGCTCCACAGTTACTGTGGAAAAGTTCAAAGGTGATTTAAAAGTCTCTGATGTGTAACAATTAGGAGTCATTTCAGCTGCCTGCTTGTGGGGAGTTACAAGCTTCCCATTTCCCAAAACTAAAGGGGTTTTTCCTGAAACAGACAACATGTGGTAGAGGTTAAACATCATTAGAAGATAAATATTTAAACCTTAAATTTCACAGAGACAAAAGATCTCTACATACCAGCGTTATTAATAGGAGACTCCTTGGTTTGAAGGGGCTCGCTCTCTTGTGAACAAGTATCCATCTAAAGAGAGAGAGGAGGAAAAAGAAAAATAACCTCACCTCCAAGATTAATGTGATTTGATTGAGATCCTCTTTCAAGACTGAATTTTAATACAATCCATGCTGTTGCTGTTTAGTCGCCAAGTCGTGTTCTTTTGTGTCCCCATGGACTGTAGCCGGCCAGGCTCCTCTTTCCATGGGATATCCCAGGCAAGAATACTGGAGTGGGTTGCCATTTCCTTCTCCAGGGGATCTTCCCGACCCAGGAAATTGAACCAGACAGCTCCTACGCTGACAGACGGATTTTTTTTTACCAGGGAAGCCCAACACAGTCTACTACACTGGCACGAAAACAGATGTCAAAAGACTACTTTAGGACCTCAAATTAAAGAGGAATGGAGGAGACTGCTCTTCGGGATGAAACGAAGCAGACCCCGTAAGCCAAGGATTTTTAACCTTAGGGAACATCAGACTCATCTGGGCACTCTGTTAGAGACGCACCTTTTGCAGACTCCCCAAAATTCAGGAGGTTTGCCCAGACCTCAGGAGTTTGCACGTTAAAAAGCACGCGGGTGATCCAGTGGAACACACTGCTGAGAAAACCCCCCGAAGAAACAGATTTGCGGCACTGTGCTGTGCTTAGTCGTGTCCGACTCTGCGACCCCATGGACTGTAGACAGCCAGGCTCCTCTATCCATGGGACTATCCAGGCAAGAAGACTGGAGTGGGTTGCCATTCCCTTCTCCCGGGGATCTTCCCAACCCAGGGATCGAACCCAGGCCTTCCGCATTGCAGGCGGATTCTTTACCGTCAGAGCTACGAAGGAAGCCCTGAATCTGCACTAGTCTCTGAAATCCGAACCAGATCACTTGCCTTACCTCCCGTAGGGTTTATTTTGAACGCTACTCCGATGAATGTTGGGGCTGCCGTGCCTTCTAGATCTCGGCTCTTTGGTCCTGAAGCATTCTCTCGAGAAAACAACTATCGGCCGCCAAGCCATCCGCGGGGGGCTCCCAGATCCCCCGCCGCCAACACCCCAACCTGCGACCAGAGTCCCTTACAGCCTTCCTTCCGCGAGGGCTCGGACCGCCGCCTGATTCAAATCGCCGCCCCGCCTCCTCGGCGTCCGGGCGTTACTCTGCGAATCTCTACGCCGCCACCACATGCACGTGTGCGCGCGCATCCCGAACCCTGCCAGGCCTCTACATCGCCGTCCCAGGAACAGGAGAGGCTTCGTGGGCTCGAAGAGACACCACTACTAGCTGCCGATAACACACTGACCAAAGAGACCAGCTGTTGACCTCTGTCCGCAGGGACTACTTTCTGTGACAGCCTCGCGGAAGAGCCCTTCGGGTAGTTTTTTGTGCCGTACCCCGCCTTTCGATTGGATGCTGCAAACTTCGAAAAGAATCCTTGGACCAATCAGGACAGAAAAGCGGACCGGCTCTTACCCAATCAGCGAGCCCCAGCCTCAGCCGTTTCCTCTGTGGGTTGGGCGAGGGGGAGGTGTTAAAGTTGGGAGACGCTGACTGGGTATGGATCACTTCCAGCGCTCCACCTCCTTCTCTCAAACCCCGCCTTCGTATGCAGATTACTTCTACCTGGTGTTGGCTTTGCGCCTGCTCAGTAATGCTTTGAGCCGCCGTTCGGCTCCAGGTTGAGCTCTGATTGGCTGATAACCCTTCCCTGTCGGCTAGACTGCAGCCTCTCTTCCCTCCTTCCACCTGGGTTGGGTTAGTAAGAGCCCACCCAGTGCAGGGGGATGATTGGTTGAGTGCTGCCCTGCGCTGCCGGATGATTGGCGGAGCTTAGAGTCAGTCTGGGAGAGGTGGGGGAAGGGCCCCAGACTGACTGAAGAGCCCAGGGGCGGGGTGGGAAGGAGGACCGGCCAACCTTGGGGTGTGGGACGGAGTGTGCGTGCTTGTGTGTGTGTGTGTCAGTAAAGGAAGGAAGGTGGCGAAGGGAGGAGAGTCCGAGTGGGTGGAGGGAGGGGAAGGGCGGGAGAAGAAAAAGGTGGGAGGAGAGACAGGTGGGAGGGTGGCGACTCACTCAGGATCCGGTGGGGGCAACGCAATGAGGCGGGTGACCCTGTTCCTTAACGGCAGCCCCAAGAATGGAAAGGTAAGGGGGTCGGGAGGAGGCGAGGCGGGCCGGGCTGCGGGGGGCGAGGGCAGCGGAGTGCGGAGCGGGCTTGCGGGGCAGAGGGCTGAAGTTGGGGAGAGGGACTGGAAGCGGGGAGGTGGGCGTGCGCCGGGGCAGGGGGCGTCAGGGAGGAGGCCGACCTTGGGTCCCTGAGGCCTCCCCAACCCTGGGATCCCTAGCCCGCGCCTGCCCTTGGACTCCCCAGCTGCTCTGGGGACCGGCGCAGGTCAGTTTGGGCTTAAATGTTCTCAAGACCAGGTGTGGGTCCTGGAGTACAGAGGACTTGGAGGGCGTGGGGACGGTCACTGTCACCTGATGCTCAAATTCCGCTTCCCACCTCCGCCAAGACCCCGCTGCCCCCCGCCCGTGGCTGCAGAAGGCGCTGGTTCCCACCTTCGTGCTGAGTAATGGTCCGCTCCAGAAAGTGTTGGTTAACAACTAAAGCATTTAAGGGTGATCAGGTGAAAACAATTAAAACTTTCTATCCGTGGCTAAGTAAAACGTTCTCTCAGCCTAAGTCGTATAAAGGGATGAAATAATAGTGACATTTTCTAGATGGTCACCCCCCCCACCCACCCACCTTTTAGGATCCCACAGCACCACCGCCGCCAAAACTTCTGTACTCGCTTTATTAATATTTCGTACTATTTTAGTTTCTTAGAGGACTGGGACAATAGACCGAAGTGGATGGATTGGACATTACTCTTTGCTGTGTTAGGCCTTTGTTGAGGGTGTGGTGCTGAATATTTTTCCATCGCTGGAGCAAGCCAAAATGTATCCTGTTCCTTCTCAGCCCCTTGCCCCACCCATGAAAGTTGTTCGGCGTCTTTGGAAAATTTGACCGTTCAAGGCAGACATTTATGGTGTGGCTAAATGACATCTAGAAATTACTAAGCAACAGAGTCGGAGTTGAAGATTGGGCTCCCTGTCTTATCTGCCAGCATGTTTTCCGCATCTTTTGCACACACTGTAAATTTTTAAATAGCGCAATTGTGCCACGGTATAAAAAAATGGCTTTCCAACTACTCTGCAGTTTTGAGTAAAAGTGCTCTAAAGATTTGAACCACGCTGTAGTTTTTTGACTGCAATTATCGTGTTCTTCTGGTTTTTAGAGATTTAATATTCATTAAAAGAGAAGTAGCATAAATTCAAGTAATTGAGTTTTCATAAATTCTTCACAACATTCAGTTTATTTCTGACTATTAACTTTTTCTGTACCTGGTTTGTCTGTTGATAACTACTACTCATAACCCAAAACCTATGTTGTTACTGAAAGAAATATTTAGTATATCCAAAGTTAAAATTGTAGTATGTTCTTGAAAACAGGCCTGTGACTGACCCTTTTCTTCAACGTCTCTGCTATGTTATTTCATGGAAGACAAGATGTTTAGACCCAGCCATAAATTTTTAACTACTTCTCCTGAAACTACTGAGTTTTATTCTTGTCAAAAATTGGCTGGCTTAGTCTTGCCATATTTTTATTAAGGTGGCTTTTTTTTTTTTTTTTAAACGTACTTTTGACTAGGTTAGCTTTTTGGATTTAAATATTAGTTTACTTAAATATTTTGCTAGAGAATCTCGGAAATTGGAAAAAACTTCTCAAATAGTTAATTACAAACATTATAAAAACTCATATTGGAAAAGGCTAATATGATTCAATATTGAAAGTTAAGTCAGGGGCTTCCCTGGTGGTCCAGTGGTTAGGATTCCATGCTTTCACAGCCAAGGGTGCAGGTTCAATCCTTGATCGGGGAACTAGGATCCCACAGGCAGTGCGAATCAACAAAAAAAAATTAAAAAGACATGTGATAATCTTTACTGCTTAACTGAAAAACATATTCTGTGCCAAAGTTTTCAGTGTTTCCTCCCCTCCCCTTAAACTGATTAAAAAAAAAATACTGATTTTAAAAAATTACTCTTATTTGACCAGAGAGAGCAGAATAATACATAACAGCCTGCATTTTTGTATAGATGAAGTGACTGTACTTAGCCGGGGTTGGCATGATCTTGACATGATTTTCATGAAACTGAAACAGAGCACTACTGCAAGATAAACAGTTTGGTCTCTTGTCCACCAGTTGGAATATCTGTGTCACTTTCATTATCTCCATACTTACCTAGCTTCTGTTTTTGTTATCCGGCCCTAAGAGTAATGCCTGTTTTTTTTTTTTTCACATAAGTTTCCCTCCTTTAAAGCTTGTTGAGCAATTGCCAACACTGGGTGGTGAAGCTTGGAGTTGGGAAGGCAGAGTCACTGCAGATTGTTGTTCAGTCGCAAAGTTGTATCCAACTCTGCATTTTTTAGTCACTGTCATTTCAGTTCAGTTCAGTCACTCAGTCATGTCCGACTCTTTGCAACCCCATGAATCACAGCACGCCAGGCCTCCCTGTCCATCACCATTTCCTGGAGTCCACTCAAACTCATGTCCATCGAGTCGGTGATGCCATCCAGCCATCTCATCCTCTGTCGTCCCCTTTTCCTCCTGCCCCCAATCCCTCCCAGCATCAGTCTTTTCCAATGAGTCAACTCTTCGCATGAGGTGGCCAAAGTACTGTAGTTTCAGCTTTAGCATCATTCCTTCCAAAGAACACCCAGGGCTGATCTCCTTTAGTCATTGTAGAGGACAACATATGCTCACCACGACTTTTGACTTTGTATATTGAGTAAACGGAAGTATACTGAATGTTTTGATGTTGAAGACAGGTTGTGGGGAGGGGTAAGTTGTGCCTTCATTAAAGTGATGCTTTCCCAAGTAAGGTTGTCTACCTCACAGGGCGTGCAAGAGGATCCAGTAATTTAAGAAGAAATACTACACCTTTTAAGTTTTTTTTTGTTTTTACTTAAAGATACAAAATTACATCAAGACTTGATTTGGCCAATCTTGAAGGACACAGGTGCTTTTAGTCATTGAGTGCGTCAACTGGTTGGCTGCTCCCTAAATGTTGATTGTTCTTTGAAATAGTAGCCAATGATAATCGGATGAGATCATCCCAATTAGCAAGACATTTAAAAATATTTTCCAGCACACAAAAATCACTTTAGACTTTTTTTTCTTTTAGTGTTTAAAGTCAATCTTATATTTGGCAGGAGTTCACTAAATTTAATGATATATATTTAAGGGATTTTTACTGGTTGACTCATTGTCTTAAGTCATTAAAAGTCCTTTTCTCATTTGGGAAATTATGTTTTCCCTGCCAGTGGTGTATACTTTGTAAATTAGTTTAACCTCTGAGCCACCGGGAAGTAAATGAATACATGGATATTTGAGTATATCCCCCCAAGTGTTTCATGGATGGGTGCCTAGTCAAAAGAACTTGAAGCCCATATTTCTAAAAAATTGGACTCTTTAAATTTTCATTTTTTTAAGTTGCTACCAGAGTCAGGTTTGAATCTTTTCATCCTTTCTCCACATGCCTCGGAATTCCCGTTCTCTTTTAATATTCTCTGTAACAGTTGGCATCAAGGAATTTGAAATGAGAATGCAGTGAGTGGCTTCTTAGCTACCTGATGTCAGTTCCATGTTTCTGAGCGTTGTGGACTTAAGTTGCTTTTTCTTTCTTCAGAATATTCAACCAGGCTTTTTGTATACCTTATTCATTGATTAAATTAAATCAGCAGTGACTGAGTACTGTCATATGAAGCACCATGCCAGGCACTGCAGCCATAGTGGGATGTGAAATAGATCTTAATTCTGTGCCGATGTTTACAATCTTGGCTCAAGACCTGTTTAAATCTGGCTTTAGAATTAAGTCAGAAATATGTTGTTAGTAAGTATCCAGAGTTGAATTTGTTGTATTAAGTTGAAGAAAGATGAAAAATCTATGTAAAGCTTACGCATATTGAAATCAAAATAATAAGAAACTTGCTTTCTGGATTTGCGTTCTCCATTGAATACATTTCTAAGAATTCATCCATATTGTTCCACATAGTGATAGTTTAGTCATTTTCACTCCTTTATAATAATTATGCAAATTATATACAAATACTATCACAATTTACCCATTCTCCTGTCAATGGACAGTTGGGGTGTTTATTTTCTTTATACTTTGCTATGAAGTTGATAGTCCTGAATAGTGTGGCATAGCCTGGTGCGCATGTGCAAGTGTCTTTCTAGGGGAATGGTTTGCACACTTGAGCATGCATTGGAATCACCTGGAGAAACTGATCAACTATTGCTAGGCCCACCCCCAGGGGCTTCCCAGGTGGCTCAGCGGTAAACAATCCGCCTGCTAATATAGGAGACTCGAGATGCAGTTTCCATCCCTGGGTTGGGAAGATCATCTGGAGGAGGAAATGGCAACCCACTCCAGTATTCCTGCCTGGAAAGTTCCATGGACAGAAGAGCCTGGTAGGTTATAATCATGGGTTGCACAGAGTCGAACACTGGGCCACAGAGCACACACCACCCCCAGAGCTGTAAATTCCCAGGGTCTGAGTTAAGGCTAGGAGTTTAATTTTTAATCTACCCCTTAATGATCCTAACGCTGTTGGTTTAGAGAACTCACTTTCGAGAACCACTGCTCTAGGGTTGTAATTATTGGATGTTAGTTTTTGTGAATGTTTAGTTTTTTTAAGAATGTCAAATTTTTCAAAGTCATTGCAATAATTTATATCCCATGAGCATGGCATAAATCTTCTCGTTAATCCATATTCTCTTCAACGCCTGTGTGTGTGTGTGTTTAAAAATTTGGAATATTTTAATATGTCTTAGAGTCATCATTTTTAGAAATAAAATAATTTTAATTTTTTAAAATGTATGAAGCTGAAAGGGTAGATAACTTCATTCTACATTTAGTTATTGTGATTGGTGGGCCAGTTGGGTAAATTGACTTTCATAAATCCAGTACGTGTTTATTGATTGTATATTATGTAATAGGTACTGTGGGCGTGTAAGAAAAACACGTTTTAAATATAGGTTTTACTTTGTAAATTTGAATAGCATAGGTTACGATTTGAGAACAATGTTTAAAGGTAAACTAAACTTCATTAAACTGATATGTCCTGGTAGGCATTTTTTACTTTCTTAGTCGGTGGATAGCTTTCATTTGTAATGGGATCTGAACTTTAGAAAGAATTAAGTTAAACACTAATATAATCTAGTGGCCATAAAGTTTAATAGACATACTTCTCAATTTTCTCCATAGAATGCTTCCATTCAAAGTATAGTGCCTAGGTTATTAAAATGGGTAATCATAGTGACATGAAAACTTGAAGTCCACACTAGGAAGTATAACACACATGAAACAGATAGCCATTGTAAGCATGAACATTTTATAAATGCTTGGCCTCTCTGAGGACTGGAGTAATAAGCTTAGTAAGTAACAGAATTCATATCCATGACATACAAGCTTTCCAACGTCACCTTTTCTCAACAGTGTTGATAGATAATGAAAAGTATATATGTAGCCTGTTTGAATCGCACCAACTTAAAATCTTTTCCAGGTGTATCACATTTAAAAATTGCATCCCATTTTAAAATCTGATATCTCATTGGCTTATATAAAAGATTTTAAGTATTATGTCTGCAATCGTACTTGTGAGTTATTTGTTAGTATACTCAAGAGAGTCAGCTAAAGCAATTTTGTTGAAAACAAATGCTGCAATTGCCTTTCAAACGAAAAACAAGTATATTGGCCCAACTTAAAGGGAATTTTCAAATATTCAGTACTGTAAAATTCTTGCTAGTAATTTCAGTGCTGTTTTTTCTCATCGATGGCCCTTTGGTGATCTCATTTAAAAAACGTTGTTCATTACCAGATTACTTGTCAATTGCTAAAATAATTCTTATTTGTAAATCTAGTATCTAGAGCTATGGAAACTGTAAGTTATAACTTTTTTCTCTTTTTGCATAAAAGATGTTCATTGTAACAAGTCTGGAGTACAAAAAGTCTCACAAGATAAGTGAACCGTAATTCTACTATCCAAAAATGACCACTTTCCATAGTTACATGAACTCTATGAACATTACTTTAGAATTGCATTTCTGCTGTGTACTTTGTTTTTTACCTAATGTCCGTGGAAAAGACTTAAATATAATTGACTCACACAAAAAGATGCATCCTCATTCAGCATTCTGAAAGCAATGAAAATTTCATCTGACATTCAGGAAACCATTTATCAGAGTCCGTACTTACTGTGACACTTAAGAGGATCCTTCTTTTTAAACTGGCTGCATTGTGTGTGTGTGTGTGAGTGAGAGAGTGTCAAGAGATGTGGGTTGTACAGGGAGGTACTTCTTCAACAATTACAGGGGCTTGTTGGTTACCTAAATTCACAAAACAAATAATGACTTTTTACAAACTAAAAAATTTTTATTAAAACTTTACAGCCTCGATAGGAAGTCATGTTAGAAAAAATTTGGTCAAATGATAAATTGTGTTCAGTACTATGTTAGGCCTTATTTAAGTCATAAAGGCAAACGTAATTTGTGTCTGGAATGTGCTCATTAATAGTTCTACAGCCTACAAAAAAAAACACCTGTTGTATTTTGATTGCCTTATAATTGCCAAACTGTGTGGTGTGTGGCTTTTTTTAACCTTATTTTTACCTTATAATGAAATTTTACTTCAGTGGGAAACGAAAGATGGCAACTACTCCACCTTCTGTACAAAAAGGATTTAAGTTGGACTCTACTACTTTGTTATCGTGAGTTGCTGTGACATGGTCAAGCTTAACAATTAATATATCTGGTTCTTTGTTCTCCATTTTATTCTGCTCTTTGAAACAGTAGTATTCAAAGAACTTCTGTGATGAAGGAAAACTTCCATATCTGTGCTGTTCAATATGGTAACCACCAGCCATTGTGGCTGCTGATCACTTGAAATATGGCTGATGTAACTGATGAACTTAACTTTTATTGTAATTAGTTGTAATAAAATTAAATAGCCTCTGGAGAAGGAAATGGCAACCCACTGT
Source organism: Bos indicus x Bos taurus (assembly GCF_003369695.1). Classification (NCBI taxonomy): domain Eukaryota; kingdom Metazoa; phylum Chordata; class Mammalia; order Artiodactyla; family Bovidae; genus Bos; species Bos indicus x Bos taurus. The sequence continues at coordinate 72,774,376 of NC_040083.1, read as the reverse complement.
AGTATCTTTGCCTGGGAAACTCCATGGAAAAGAAAAAATTATTATGCCTGATTATTTTCTTTATTATGGTAAGGTGGAAATACAACATCCCAAAATGTATGAGATGCAGCAAAAGCAGTTCTACGAGAGAAGTTAGTAGTGATAAATGCTTACATTTAAAAAAAAAAAACACACACAAGATCTTTAATAACTAACGTAAAAAATTTAATAGCCTCTCATAGCTAGGTACTTCCAAGTTTGACAGCATGGCTTTCAAATGTGGTAGGTGCCCTTTATTTTCATGAGGAAACAGCTGACCCACAGAAAAAAATCAAGTCAATCATATGGAAGTAGAAAACAGTTTAATTTGTAGTTTTGAAAAAAAAAATAAGCTTATAAAATGGTATGCTCTACTATTTAAATTCAGGAGCATTATATAGAGAGATACATTAAATTTTCATCATTTTATGTTGCTTGAGGGAGAGAAGTAAAAAGAAATGGGGTGGAGAAAGTTGATCTTAGGGCAAGGAGGGGATAATGTCAGGCAAAATAAAGCCATGTGAAGATACACAAGAAGCAGAGAGCCAAGTGACCAACCAAAGCAAATTCAGAACAACTTTTACAGCCTGGGAACTGCTAGGGGAGAGTAGGAAAATCTTTCTGTCATCAGCATTCTTGTCATAGTTGCTGTTATACTAAGAATTTTCTAGATCTTTCTCCTTCTCTGGAACTTTGTGTCTGAAATGACAGAATTACAGGCTCTGCTGCAAACGTGAAAAATGATATGAAACAGAAGGGACATATTTTCTTCAGGATACAATCATTTATGGCATGTCTGCAGTGTACATTCTTTCTCCAGAAAGAATGAAGGGATGGAGCCAAAGCAAAAACAACACCCAGTTGTGAATGGGACTGGTGATGGAAGCAGGGCTCGATGCTGTAAAAAGCATTACTGCATAGGAACCTGGAGTGTTAGGTCCATGAATCAAGGCAAATTGGAAGTGGTCAAACAGAAGATGACAAGAGTAAACATCGACATTCTAGGAATCGGTAAACTAAGATGGACTGAAATGGGTGAATTTAACTCAGATGACCATTATATCTACTACTGTGGGCAGGAATCCCTTAGAAGAAACAGTAGCCATCATAGTCAACAAGAGAGTCCGGAATGCAGTACTTGGATACGATCTCAAAAACGACAGAATGATCTCTATTCGTTTCCAAGGCAAACCATTCAGTATCATGGTAATCCAAGACTATGCACCGACCAGTAACACGGAAGAAGCTGAAGTTGAACGGTTCTACGAAGACCTACAAGACCTTTTAGAACCAACACCCCAAAAAGATGTCCTTTTCATTATAGGGGACTGGAATGCAAAAGTAGGAAGTCAAGAAACACCTGGAGTAACAGGCAGATTTGGCCTTGGAGTACAGAATGAAGCCGGCAAAGGCTAAGAGTTCTGCCAAGAGAACACAGTGTTCATAGCAAACACCTTTTTCCAACAACACAGGAGAAGACTCTACACATGGACGTCACCAGATGGTCAACACTGAAATCAGATTGATATATTCTTTGCAGCCAAAGATGGAGAAGCTCTATACAGTCAGCAAAAACAAGACTGGTATCTGACTGTGGCTTGGATCATGAACTCCTTATTGCCAAATTCAGAATGAAATTGAAGAAAGTGGAGAAAACCACTAGACCATTCAGGTATGACCTAAATCAAATCCCTTATCCCTAAATCAAATACAATGGAAGTGAGAAATAGATTTAAGGGACTAGATCTGATAGAATGCCTGAGGAACTATGGATGGAGGTTTGTGACATTGTACAGGAGACAGGAATCAAGAGCATCCCCAAGAAAAAGAAATGCAAAAAAGCAAAACGGGTATCTGAGAAGGCCTTACAAATAGCTGTGAAAAGGAGAGAAGTGAAAAGCAAAGGAGACAAGGGAAGATATACCCATTTGCATGCAGAGTTCCAAAGAATAGCAAGGAGAGATAAGAAAGCCTTCCTCAGCAATCAATGCAAAGAAATAGAGGAAAACAACAGATGGGAAAGACTAGAGATCTCTTCAAGGAAATTAGAGACACCAAGGGAACATTTCATGTAAAGATGGGCACAGTAAAGGACAGAAATGGTAGGGACCTAACAGAAGCAGAAGATATTAAGAGGTGGCAAGAATACACAAAAGAACTGTACAAAAAAGATCTTCACGACCCAGATAATCATGATGGTGTGATCACTCACACTCACCTATAGCCAGACATCCTGGAATGTGAAGTCAATTGGGCCTTAGGAAGCATCACTACGAACTAAGCTAGTGGAGGTGATGGAATACCAGTTGAGCTATTTTAAATCCTGAAAGATGACTCTGTGAAAGTGCTGCACTCAATATGCCAGCAAATTTGGAAAACTCAGCAGTGGCCACAGGACTGGAAAAGGTCAGTTTTCATTCCAATCCCAAAGAAAGGCAATGACAAAGAATGCTCAAACTACCACACAATTGCACTCATCTCACATGCTAGTAGAGTGATGCTCAAAATTCTCCAAGCCAGGCTTTAGCAATATGTGAACCGTGAACTTGCTGATGTTCAAGCTGGTTTTAGAAAAGGCAGAGGAACCAGAGATCAAATTGCCAACATCTGCTGGATCATCGAAAAAAGAAGAGAGTTCCAGAAAAACATCTATTTCTGCTTTATTGATTATGTGGACTGTGTGGATCACAATAAACTGGAAAATTCTGAAAGAGATGGGAATACCAGACCACCTGACCTGCCTCTTGAGAAATCTGTATGTAGGTCAGGAAGCAACAGTTAGAACTGGACATGGAACAACAGACTGGTTCCAAATAGGAAAAGGAGTACGTCAAGGCTGTATATTGTCACCCTGCTTATTTAACTTCTGTGCAGAGTACATCATGAGAAACGCTGGACTGGAGGAAGCACAAGCTGGAATCAAGATTGCCAGGAGAAATATCAATAACCTCAGATATGCAGATGACACCACCCTTATGGCAGAAAGTGAAGAAGAACTAAAGAGCTTCTTGATGAAAGTGAAAGGGGAGAGTGAAAAAGTTGGCTTAAAGCTCAACATTCAGAAAACTAAGATCATGGCATCCGGTCCCATCACTTCATGGCAGATAGATGGGGAAACGGGAAACAGTGGCTGACTTTATTTTTCTGGGCTCCAAAATCACTGCAGATGGGGATTGCAGCTGTGGTACATATACACAATGGAGTATTACTCAGCCATTAAAAAGAATACATTTGAATCAGTTCTAATGAGGTGGATGAAACTGGAGCCTATTATACAGAGTGAAGTAAGCCAGAAGGAAAAACACCAATACAGTATACTAACGCATATATATGGAATTTAGAAAGATGATAACAATAACCCTGTGTACGAGACAGCAAAAGTGACGCTGATGTATGGAACAGTCTTATGGACTCTGTGGGAGAGGGAGAGGGTGGGAAGATTTGGGAGACTGGCATTGAAACATGTAAAATATCATGTATGAAATGAGATGCCAGTCCAGGTTCAATGCACGATACTGGATGCTTGGGGCTGGTGCACTGGGACGACCTGGAGGGATGGTATGGGGAGGGAGGAGGGAGGCGGGTTCAGGAGGGGGAGCACATGTATACCTGTGATGGATTCATTTTGATGTTTGGCAAAACTAATACAATTATGTAAAGTTTAAAAATAAAATAAAATTTTAAAAAAAGGCATAAAATTAAAAGACGCTTACTCCTTGGAAGAAAAGTTATGACCAACCTAGACAGCATATTAAAAAGCAGAGACATTACTTTGCCAACAAAGATCCATCTAGTCAAGGCTATGGTTTTTCCAGTGGTCACATATGGATGTGAGAGTTGGACTATAAAGAAAGCTGAGCACCGAAGAATTGATGCTTTGAACTGTTGTGTTGGAGAAGACTCCTGAGAGTCCCTTGCGAGGGACTGTGAGGAGATCCATCCAGTCCATCCTGAAGGAGATCAGTCCTGGGTGTTCATTGGAAGGACTGATGCTGAAGCTGAAACTCCAATACTTTGGCCACCTGATGCAAAGAGTTGACTCACTGGGAATGATCCTGATGCTGTGAAAGATGAGGGCAGGAGGAGAAGGGGACGAGGGAGGATGAGATAGTTGGTTGGCATCACCAACTCAATGGACATGAGTTTGGGTGGACTCCGGGAGTTGGTGATGGACGGGGAGGCCTGGCGTGCTGCGTGGTTCATGGGGTCGCAAAGAGTTGGACACGACTGAGCAACTGAACTGAACTGCAGTGTACAAAAGACTATGCCAAGTGCTTTGCGTGATTATTTTCTTTATTATGGTAAAATATACATAACATAAAAGTGCCATTTGAGCCATTTTGAGAACACATTTCATCAGCATTAAGTATATTCACAATGTATATAACCTGACCACTTTTTATTTTCAAGACTTTTGCATCATCCCAAACAGGATCTATGTACCTGTTAAGCAGTAACTCTTCATTCCCCCTTCTGCTCAGGTCATCTTTGTTTTTTTACTTTCTATCTCTATGAATTTGCCTGTTCTAAGTACTTCAAATAAGTGGAATCATGTGATATTTGTCCCTTTTTTTGGTCTGGTTTATTTCACTTAGAGTAATGTTTTCAAGATTCATCTATGTTGTAGCATGTATCAGATTGTATTCCTTTTTATAGCTGAATGATATTCCATTGTATGAAAATACCACGTTTTGTTTATCCTTGTGTTTATGAGCACTTGGATTGTACATTATTTTTAATAATCCACCTTGTTCCTTTTAAACTGTTTGCCTACAGCCTTTCCCCTAAGTGCCACAACTTGGCAACACTTCTCATAGGTTATGATCCAAAATAAAAGAGTTGGAATCTCTGTACTGTGCTGTTGAGAGATTGGGCACTCCTATATTGGCAGGCAACCCCCCTGTGCTCGATTATTCATTTACTTAACAAAAAATTCAGTCTACTATATTCCAGTGACCAGTGAACAAATGACCAGCTCTGGTTCACATTTCACATGACACCTGTATCCAGTATTTTATGGGAAGTCTGTTTCAAGTCATGCTTCAGGTTCAGCTCCTCACCTACTTTTTATTCATAATTCTCAGAGATCTGATAGTGATACAACTATACAACAAAGCCACTGGAAGTGTATAGTTAGGATCAGAGCCAAAAATTCACTCCGTGTGAATAGTCTCAACCTCTTACATGAGCAGTTGCATGTATGTTGCACTAGTATCAGACTGCCTGGTTTAAAGGAGAATGGAGCAATTCATTGTAACCCAGCCCTGTGCTGTATTTAGTCCAAATCTGGCTTTTATAAAATAATACAATTATTGAAGTTAGATGAAGTGGGAAGTTGTTAACTGTTTATAAGATACTTGATATGGTAAATGTTTTAATAAGCAGTAAGTTTCTTTTTTTTTTAATCATTCATTTAACAAAGAAGTCATGTAAAAGCAACAACATAAAGACTTAATAGGTCCCAGGTACTTCGCAAAGCTCTGATCATGCATTAATTCATTTCATTCTCCTGATGACTTTCTGATGCAGGTGCACACTATTCATTTCTCCTTAAAGCCACACAAGCATGAAGAGGTCAATTTTTCTTGAGCTGACAGCTAGGAAATGGCAGAATCTAAATTCAAGTGTGGGTCTCTTTTAGATCAGAACTGGAGCACTGTTTAACGTACTATAAGATTGTATCAGTAGTTTGGTTTTAGTTAGAGCTGATTTCTCTAGTTTCAGATTTCAACAGTATTGTGGCATTGAGTAAATATTTGAGTCATCAAAAGGAGAGAGAGACTGTTAACACGTTATTGACCAGGGGAATTTTGCAGAAATTAACACCTGTGGCAGACTTCGCAGGTGGAGTGCTTGTCAATGCAGGGTACACAAGTTTGATCCCTGGGTTGGGATGATCCCCTGGAAAAGGAAATGGCAGCCCATTCCAATATTCTTGCCTGGGAAATCCCATGGACAGAGAAGCCTGGTGGGCTACAGTCCACGGAATCACAAAGAGTTGGATGTGACTGAGCATGACATCTCAGGTCAATGATGTGTTAAGGATCTCTGAAAATCTTTTTATGTGATAATCTGATTTTTTTTTTTTAAATCTCATTTATAGTGTGGTGGTTTGTAATTTGGAAGTGACAAAATTGATTATGTAAGTTGTTCAAATTAATCTGGTGTGTTTACAGGTGGTCGCTGTATATGGAACTTTATCTGATTTGCTTTCTGTGGCCAGCAATAAACTCGGCATAAAAGCCACCAGTGTGTATAATGGGAAAGGTGGACTGATTGATGATATTGCTTTGATCAGGTAACCTTCACCTTTTTATTAGCTGTCTACAGTGTACCCTCAGCTTCTTGATGCTTTGCTATCCCCCTTAAGTGGTAGTTAATCCCTATTAAGAATAGAGGATTTTGGCAAATGATTGACTGGAATTTGCTCTTTGGAATTTAAATAGTTTGGACTTAGGGTGCATTGATCAGCTGGAAAACCCTGAGTACATTCCAGTATACTCATAGTCTTTCTGCAGAGTCCATATATGCTTGTGAGGACCTCTTTATATTACTAGAAATGGATCTAGTAAGACATGAATTATTAATGTTAGAAATTTAATTGTTCTCCTTTATGTGGTACTTCTTATTGTTCAATTCATTTCCTAAGAGCGCTTTTGAATTTTATAAGCATCATGGAGAGCTACTCTGGGGAAGACTTACCAAAAGTAAGATAGAATGTTAACTATAGTTAACTTACCCATGATCCACCATGATAGCGGTTTTGGTTGGTTTGTTTTGGGGTTTTGTTTTTTAAGTGTGCCAGGCATATTTTAAAACCAGTGTCCAGTTCACCTCATTCCATCCTCATGGGATCATAGACTTTTGGAGCAGGAGTCGGCTTAACGAAGGTGGAATGGGAGCAGATACTAAGTACTGTCGCTGTGCTAGTTAGTTGTATTTGCTTTACCCACGTTACCAAAGGCATGGGCTTTTTAAACATGATGTTGTGAAGATGATGCTCTAAATTATGGTAGTATACAAAATTTAATTTTCATTTAAACCCATCTTAGAATAACATTTCAGTACAACATACTGCCTTTAAACACTTCTGGCCCCTTTGTTTTATGCATGAGGAAACTAACATCTGAAAAGTAGAAGGACTTACCCAGGTCATATGGTTTAATAGTTGACTCTGATTAATGAGAGGAAAACACATTTTTATATTACCCTTAAAAAATTAACTGGCATGGTGAACAAGCAGAAAAGGTTATAAGCTTAAAAGATACAGATTTAAAAGTCCAAAGAAATTGGGAGAATTTCTTAGTTTTTAAGTATTTATCTCCCAGCTTTGGTTTCTTTGGATTATCACATTGTGGAATGATATATCAACCTTAATTTCTCCTGAGGAAACACACTCTGCTTCCAAGGAAAGTTCTGTGTTCCTGTGATGTGTTATTTAGAAATATAATTTATACTTTAGAATTAAAAATTTCTACAACATAGGTTATAATCGAAGAAGGTCATAACTGAAACCTTCTGAACTATAGAATACGTACTGTTTAGAACTCAAATTGAGTTCTGCCAGAGGGGAAGGAGGTTCGGATTAGGAGGTATAAACTTCCACACAAAATAGATAAGTCACAGGCATGTAATTTGCACCACAAAGAATACAGTCAGTAATACTGTAATAATTTTGTATGGGGACAGATGGTTATTTATTGTGGAGTAGCCATCAGATGGTAGACTTATTGTAGAGATCATTTCATATATTTCATTGTCAAATCACTGTATTGTACACTTGAAACATAATATTATACATCAACTATACTTCAATTAAAAGCTTCAATTAAAAAGGATAAGAAATAGCATTTATGTATGTTGTATCATATCTACCTGTTTAATAATTTGTGGTTCACAATATAAGCTCTGATAATTTATTTATACTAATGGTGAAGTGGGGCAGGGGAGGATAAACACTGATAATCCAGATGTTTGGATTATTTGTTTATATAGGTAAATATATTTAGGTATTTATTTTGATAGGTTATATTTAGGTAAATATAGTGTATTAGTGTTTATAGGTGTGTTACTTCCAACTATATTCTTCCAAGATATAATATGAAAGTTTATTTCATTACCAAAGCAAAGAACAGCTGATGATGTGGGAGAAAACCCTAATAATTTTTTTTAGGGTTACAGAAATAAAGTGAAAAAAGAAGAGTTGGCTATAGTTTTAATCATATCCTTTGAGCATAACAGTATATTTTTCAATTGATGAGAAAGCTGAATTCACATAACTTGTATAGTGGGTTTGTTTTTATTTCCATTTCAAAAGTACTTTCATGTGCAGAATCTTCTTTGAATTTAAATCCAGAAACAGTTAAGTCAGAGGGTTAAGCACTTTGAATTTTATGAAAGTCACAGAGACCTACTTTGGTGAAAGCTTGCTAAATAAGTAAATCAAGTTAACTCATCAGTGATCTACCACAATAGTGGCTTTTGGTGTTTTTTTTTTTTTAAATACCCAAGGCAGATTTATCCCTTTAAATAAGTGTCTAGTGAACCTTATTTCATTCTCATCAGATCATAGAATTTAGGAGCAGGAAGAGGCTGAAGTAACCTGGGTTTAAACAGAAAGCATTAGAAACTTGGTCAACTTCTTTACATCATAGATAGCAAAACCTATCTTCTATAATATTCTCTATAATGTAGACCCTCTAGTCAACAGATAATTAATGTGATTTCTGGATTTTGATGGTGGCTTTTTAAATTTTGATTTCCCCAGGGATGATGATGTTTTGTTTGTGTGTGAAGGAGAACCATTTATTGGTAAGTGACTCCCTTAAAAGCCAATTTTGTCTGCCAAAATAGAGATGAAATTTCAAATATTTTACCTGGCTTTACTAAGCCAAACATTAAAAAGTATCTTGTGGCAGTATTCAGCTCTTCATAGCTCTTTGGATTCTGCATTGGGGTTGGGGGAATGTGAAAGTAAATTTCTAACTTAAATTAGATGATCATATTTTAGTATGGATACTTCATCTTTTATGTGTTTTTAAAATGCTCTAGATGTGCACATATCCATTAATTATGCCACAATAAGGTAGTTTTGATTTTAGAACTCTGTTTTCTTGAAATTTTCTCTGATAGTAGTTACCAAGTCTCTCTCTTGTGTTACATATTCTTAAGCATGTATAGGTTGCAGAGGGCTTCCCTGGTGGCTCAGTGGTAAAGAATCCACTTGACAGTACAGGAGACATGGGTTCGATGCCTGGGTCGGGAAGATCCCCTGGAGAAGGAAATGGCAACCCACTCCACTATTCTTTCCTGGGAAATCCCACTGACAGAGGAGCATGGTTGGCTACTGTCTTGGAGTTAGAATTAGACATGACTGAGCAACTAAACAACAGATTGCTTGCAAAAGTAATGTTTGACAATCATTCACAACAGAAAAATCAGTCAAAGATGCCAGTATCAACCACACACACTCATACACATATATACATACTACCCTTTAATTTTGAAGAAAGCAGGTACAGTGTATATCTCAAAAGAAAGAGCCTGAGGCTTAAATAAGGTAAATATTCTTTAATGAGTATCTGACATAGTTTCAGACAATCACACTATGAATATTTAAGTATTTTTTAAGCCTTCTCAATATTTGTGTTTATTGAGTGGAGGTAGTTCTTAGGATCATCATATGGCAACTTAGAAGTAAGTGCATATTCTCTGTCTTTGCCTTAAGGCTGTGAACAAAAAATTTTTCTCATCTTTTTTTACCTGTTAACCTAACAGAGTGGCAGGTAGTAGTCACTTGATTGAGTCATTGCATACAAATAAACAATAAAAAGTGATTTAGTGTTTTTTGTTTCATCATTCCGAGCTTTTAGAGTTAAAAATATTGGGTATGTTTTCATCCTCTGCATTTATTGATACCTAGATTATTTTACTTTTGACCAGTGGAAATCCCTTGAAGTTTTCCTCTTATACAAACCTGTTAGTCTTTTACAGATTCCTTACTATCTGGAATAGCAAAATGTTCATCTGATACTTCTCTTGTCCTAAACCCAGATCAGTTTTTTATTATTGGAAACCTTCATATCTTTTAGTGGAAAATGTCATTTCAAGACACAATCTGGGTACTAGGGAGGCTCATTGCTCCTGAGTTCATCATCATTACTAGGTTTTTTGGTGAACAAAATTTGAAATACATAGCTAGTGGATAAGATTCATATGTAATAAATGTTATATTATAGAAAGCTTTATATCATATATAACATAGATAAAATACCTCAAGAAAGTGACTCAGTTGTGTCTGACTCTTTGTGACCCCATGGACTGTCCTTGGAATTCTGCAGGCAAGAATACTGCAGTGGGTAGCCATTCCCTTCTCCAGAGGATCTTCCCAACCCAGGGATTGAACCCAGGTCTCCCACATTCCAGGTGGATTCTTTACCAGCTGAGCCACCAGGAAAGCATGGGTTCATGCTTTGGTTTATAATTAGGATTATAAGATTTTGTTTTGCATCGAGAATATATTTTGCAAACTTTTACACTGATACCAAAGCCAGGCAAAGACACTACAAGAAAATTGCAAATATCCTGTATGAATACTGACATTAAAATCCTGAGCAAAATATGAGCAAACCAAAGAAGTATATTGAAAGGGTTATACTCTATGACCAAATGGGATTTATTCCTGGAATTTGAGAATGGGCCAACAGACAAAAAGGAATCAATCTGATATGTCACCTTAGTAGAATGAAGGAAAACCCCCAAAATATCTCCACTGATGCAATGAAAGATTTTTGACAAAATTCACATCTTTTCACAATAAAAACACTTAGTAAGTTTCCTTCTATTTCTAGTTTGTTATGATAAAGGCCATATATGAAAAACCCACAGCTACCAACATACACAGTGGTGAAAGACAAAGTTTTTCCACTAGAATTAGGAACAATGCCCACTTTTGCAACTTCAGATTGACATTATATTAGAGGTTCTAGCCAAATCAAACAGGCAAGAAGTAAAATTATTTCTATTCTCAGATAACATGATCTTGTATTTAGATAAACCCTAAACACACATGAAGTTAGAGCTAATAAATGAATTCAGCAAACTTCCAAGAGTCAAAATCAACACACAAAAATCAGTTGTATTTCTATATACTAGCAATGAACAATCCAAAAATATATACTTAAACAGTTCAATTTACAATAGCATAAAAATAAAATGCTTAGGAATGAATGTAACCCCTATCAAAATCTAAATAATGATGAAGCTTTGAAACTAGGGAGTGGTGGTGGTTGTACAACATTGTGAATGCACTAAATGCCACCTAATGGTACACTTAAAATGCTTAATCATGTTTCGTCTGGGCAGTATTCCAACTTGTGTCTTTTTCTTGTTTCCTCCTAGCATTTTACTTTTAGAATATTTCCGTAAACATCCATATACTCATCACCTAGATTCTACTCATCAGCAGTTTACTATTCTTCATTATTCTTTGTTGCATAATGATCCATGTTTCTACCAGTCCATTTTATTTTTTGATGCATTTCAAAGAGATTGTCATTATCAATACACTTCACCCCTGAACATTTCAGCTACATATGATCAACTAGAGCTCAATATGTTTTACATATTTTTGAGTTAAACTTGCATAAAATGCATAAATTTTAAGTGTATCTTACTGAGTGTTGACAAATGTACCCATCTGTGTAACCCAAACCCCTATCAAGATAAGAATGTTACAATCATCCTAGAAATTTGCCTCAGGCTCTTTCTTAGTCCCACCCTACCCCACCAGAGACAACTACTAATTTTGTCCCTACCATACAATAATTTCCCCTATTATATAAACCTTCATATAGTTAGAATCACAGAACATGTATTCTTTTGTATGAGGCTTCTGTCATTCAATATGATGTCTTAAGAACTGATTCTCTTTTCAATTCAGTTCAGTAGCTCAGTCCTGTCCGACTCTTTGCGACCCCATGGACTGCAGCATGCCAGGCTTCCCTATCCATCACCAACTCCCGGAGCCTACTCAAACTCATGACCATTGCGTTGGTGATGCCATCTAACCATCTCATCCTCTGTCGTCCCCTTCTCCCGCCTTTATCTTTTCCAGCATCAGGGTCTTTTCCAGTGAGTCAGTTCTTCAGATCAGGTGGCCAAAGTATTGGAGTTTCAGCTTCAGCATCAATCCTTCCAATGAATATACAGGACTGATTTCCTTTAGGATTGACTGGTTGGATCTCCTTGTAGTCCAAGGGACTCTAAAGGGTCTTCTCCAACACCACAGTTCAAAAGCATCAATTCTTTTTTTTTTCTTTAGCCATGGACTTTATTGTTTGAATATTTGCAATTATTATTCTATACACAAATGTTAATTTCTTACAAAACTCTGTATTCCGTATTGCTAGGTCACTTCACTCTTCATTTTATGTCACATTTCCATCAAGAACTATTTCCCCAAATCACCATCTGCCTGATTGTGTGTTGTTGTTGTTCAGTTGCTAAGTTGTGTATGACTCTGCGATGCCAGACACTAGTCCACCAGGCTCATCTGTTCATGAGATTTTCCAGGCAAGAACACTGGAGTGGGTTGCCATTTCCTTCTCCAAAAAGCATCAATTCTTTTGTGCTCAGCTTTGGTTATAGTCCAACTCATATCCATACATGAATACTGGAAAAACCGTAGCTTTGACTAGATGGACCTTTGTTGGCAAAGTAATATCTTTGCTTTGAATATGCTATCTAGGCTGGTCATAGCTTTTCTTCCAAGGAGCAGGTGTCTTTTAATTTCATGGCTGCAATCACCATCTGCAGTGATTTTGGAGCCCCAAAAAATAGCCACTGTTTCCACTTTTCTCCATCTGTTTGCCATGAAGTGATGGGACCGCATACCATGATCTTCGTTTTCTGAATGTTGAGCTTTAAGCCAACTTTTTCACTCTCCTTTTTCACTTTGATCAAGAGGCTCTTTAGTTCTTCTTCACTTTCTGCCATAAGGGTGGTGTCATCTGTGTATCTGAGGTTATTGATATTTCTCCTGGCAATCTTGATTCCAGCTTGTGCTTCATCCAGCCTTGCATTTCACATGATGTACTCTACATATAAGTTAAATAAGCAGGGTAACAATATATAGCCTTGACGTACTCCTTTCCTGATTTGGAACCAGTGTGTTGTTTCATGTCCAGTTTTAACTGTTGCCTCTTGACGTGCATACAGATTTCTCAGGAGGCATGTCAGGAGGTCTGGTATTCCCATCTCTTGAACAGTTTCCACAATTTATTGTGATCCACACAGTCAAAGGCTTTGGCATAGTCAGTAAAGCAGAAGTAGGTGTTTTTCTGGAACTCTCTTGCTTTTTCAATGACTCAACAGATGTTGGCAGTTTGATCTCTGGTTCCTCTGCCTTTTCTAAATCTAGCTTGAACATCTGGAAGTTTTCAATTCACGTACTGTTGAAGCCTGGCTTGGAGAATTTTGAGCATTACTTTTCTAGTGCGTGAGATTAGTGCAGTTGTGCGGTAGTTTGAACATTCTTTGATATTGCCTTTCTTTGGGATTGGAATGAAAACTGACCTTTTTCAGTCCTGTGGCCACTGCTGAGTTTTCCAAATTTGCTGGCATATTGAGTGCAGCACTTTCACAGCATCATCTTTCAGGATTTGAAATAGCTTAAACTGGAATTCTATCATCTCCACTAGCTTTGTTCGTAGTGATGCTTCCTAAGGCCCACTTGACTTCGCACTCCAGGATGTCTGGCTCTAGGTGAGTAATCACACCATCATGGTTATCTGGGTCATGAAGATCTTTTTGTATAGTTCTTCTGTGTATTTTTGCCACCTCTTCTTAATATCTTCTGCTTCTGTTAGGTTCATACCATTTCTGTCCTTTATTGTGCCCATCTTTGCATGAAATGTTCCCTTGGTATATCTAATTTTCTTGAAGAGGTCTCTAGTTTTTCCCATTCTATTGTTTTCCTCTATTTCTTTGCATTTGTCACTGAGGAAGGCTTTCTTTCCTTGCTATTCTTTGGAACTCTGCATTCAGATGGGTATGTCCTTCCTTTTCTCCTTTGCCTTTTGCTTCGCTTCTCTTCTCAGCTATTTGTAAGGCCTCATCAAAGAAAAACAACACCCAATTGTAGATGTGACAGGTGTTGGAAATAAAGTCTGATGCTGTAAAGAGCAATATTGCATAGAAACCTGGAATGTTAGGTCAGTGAATCAAGGCAAATTGGAAGTGATCAAACAGGAGATGGCAAGAGTGAACATCGACATTTTGGGAATCAGTGAACTAAAATGGACTGGAATGGGTGAATTTAACTCAGGTGACCATTATATCTACCACTATGGGCAAGAATCCCTTAGAAGAAATGGAGTAGCCATCATAGTCAACAAGAGAGTCTGAAATGCAGTACTTGGATGCAGTCTCAAAAGCAACAGAATGATCTCTGTTCGTTTCCAAGGCAAACCATTCAATATCATGGTAATCCAGGTCTATGCCCCAACCAGTAATGCTGAAGAAGCTGAAGTTGAACGGTTCTATGAAGACCTACAAGAACTTCTAGAACCAGTACCCAAGAAAGATGTCCTCTTCATTATAGGGGACTGGAATGCAAAAGTAGAAAATCAAGAGCTACCTGAAATAATAGGTAAATTTGGCCTTGGATTACAAAACGAAGCAGGTCAAAGGCAAACAGAGTTTTGCCACGAGAATGCCCTACTCATAGCAAACACCCTCTTCCAAACAACACAAAAGAAGACTGTACACATGGACATCAGCAGATGGTTAGTATCAAAGTCAGATTGATTATATTCTTTGCAGCAAAGATGGGGAAGCTGTATGCAGTCAGCAAAAATAAGACCAGGAGCATACTGTGGCTCAGATTATGAATTCCTTATTGTCAAACTCAGACTTAGATTGAAGAAAATAGGGGAAACCACTAGACCATTCAAGTATGATCTAAATCAAATCCCTTAAGGTTATACAGTGGAAGTGACAAATAGATGCACGGGATTAGATTTGTTAGAGTGCCTGAAGAACTATGGATGGAGTCTCATGACATTGTACAGGAGGCAGTGATCAAGACCATCCCCAAGATTCTCTTTTAGACCTCCAGTTTTTTAATTCAGGCCTAAGAGAATGCTCCCAGTCCTATTACAAAAAAAAAAAAAAAAAAAAATCAAATCTATATGTGCTGAAATTGAGTATAGAATTGTAAGGTTTTTGTTTAACATTTTCTTTTATCTGTGTCTCCTTTCTTGCATATCAGTAATCCTGGTTTCCAGGGACACACATAATGTCAAGAAATTACTGTTTTCCTTCATCTTACACAAAATACACATAAAAGTTTCACTAACAATCCCAATACTTTGTATATGATTACAAAGACAATATGACTACTAAAGACAGTTAAGGATTTTTAATATGCCTATTCCTTTATTTAAAAGTGTATCCATTGTCAAATATGCTGTATACATAGACATACACACACACACCATTGTATACTGTACTCTTTCCCTTAAAACCATCACTTATTTTTTCTCCTCCAGTCCTTAAATTGATGTCTCAAGAGGCCGTCTGAAATTTATTTTCCAGTAGATTCTTTATAAAGAACTTGTGAAAACTGTGTTCTCTTGACATCTTGCATGTGGCCTCTATACCTGAAAATCAGTTTGGCTAGTCGTAAAATCATATGTCAGATGATTTCATGACAAAATTGCCACTTTAATGGTATATTTTTTATTGTATATCAGTTATACCTCAATTGTTTAAAAAAATCTTTAGGTTGTGATTTTTCTTTAAATACCTTAAATATGTTACTCCGTTTTTTTCTAGCATAGAGTACTTGTGTTGAAAAAAAGCTGATTTCTTGTAACTGACTATTTTTCCTAGATCCCCTGAAGGGTGATTCTCTTTCTTTAAAATACAGTAACTTAAAAAAAAATAAATAAATAAATAAAATACAGTAACTTTAATAGTCTATTTCTAGATGTTCTGAATTGTTCTGGGTTGATTTTCTCAGATATGTGGTGGGCCCTTTCAATACGTAGTTTCACTTTTTTTAATTTCAGAAAAGTTTTCTTGAACTTTGTGTTTGTTTTGTCACCATGATTTGATTTTCTCCGATCAGGATATCTATTGTATATTATTCGATCTTTTATACTTGTGTTCAGTTGATGTATTTAAAATCTTTTTAAATTATTGTTATTTTTTTAAATTGATGATTGCTTTACATTATTGGTTTCATTTCTGCCATACATCAACATGAATTAGCCATAGGTATACAGATGTCCCCTCTCTCTTAAACTCCCTCCCTCTAACCCTCTAGGTTGTTACAGAGCCCGGTTTGAGTTCCCTGAGTCCTACAGCAAATTTCCATTGGCTATCTATTTTACATATGGTAGTTTGTATGCTTCCATGCTGTTCTCTCCATTTATCTCACCCTCTCCTTTCTCTCCCTGGCCCTTGTCCGTATGTCTGTTCTCTGTGTGTCTCCATTGCTGCCCTGTGAATAGGTTAATGAGTACCATCTTTCTAGATTCCATATATATGCATTAATATGTGATATTTATTTTTGACTTACTTCACACTATATAATAGGCTGTAGTTGCATTCATCTCACAAGAATTGACTCAAATGCATTCCTTTTTATGACTGAGTAGTATTCCATTACATATATGGACCACAGCTTTTTTATCCATTCATCTGTAGATGGACATCTGGGTTGCTTCCATGTCCTAGCTATTGTAAATAATGCTTCAGTGAATATTGGGATGCATGTCTTTTTCAGGTTTGGTTTCCTCAGGGTGTATGCCTAGAAATGATATTACTGGGTCATATGGTGGTTTTATTCCTGGTTTTCTAAGGAATCTCCATAATGTCTTCCATAGTGGCTGTATCAATTTACATTCCCACTATCAGTGCAAGAGGGTTCCCCTTTTCCCATGCTTTCTCCAGCACTTGTTGTTTGTGGATTTTTTGATGATGGCCATTCTGACTAGTGAGGTGATACTCACTGTAGTTTTGACTTGTATTTCACCAATAAGGAGAGGTGTTGAGCATCTTTTCATGTGTTTATTAGCTATCTGTATGTGGTCTTTAGAGAAATGTCTGTTTAGGTCTTTTGTCCACTTTTTGACTGGTTTGTTTGTTTTTCTGGTATGAGTTGTTTGTATATTTTGGAAATTAATCCTCTGTTGGTTGTTTCATTTGCTATTATTTTCTCCCATTCTGTGGTTTATCTTTTCACCTTGTTTATACTTTCCTTTGCTGTGCAAAAGCTTTTAAGTTTAATTAGGTCCCATTTGTTTATTTTTGTTCTTATTTCCATTATTCTTGGAGGTGGGTCATAGAGGATCTTGTTATGATTTATGTCGTATAGTATTCTGCCTATGTTCTCATCTAAGAGTTTGATAGTCTGTGGTCTTACATTTAGGTTTTTACTCCATTTTGAGTCTATCTTTGAATATGGTGTGAGAAAGTGTTCTAATTTCATTCTTTTACACATAGTTGTCCAGTTCTCCCAGCACTGCTTATTCAAGAGACTATCTTTTCCCCATTGTATATTCTTGCCTCCTTTGTCAAAGATAAGGTGCCCATAGGTGTGTGGGTTTATCTCTGGGCTTTCTATCTTGTTCCATTGTTCTGTACTCTGTGCCAGTACCATGCTGTCTTGATGACTGTATGTTTGTATTATAGTCTGAAATCAGGTAAGTTGATTCTTCCAGCTCCATTCTTCTTTCTCAAGATTGCTTTGACTGCTTGGGGTCTTCCATGTTTCCATACGAATTGTGAAATTTTTTTGTTCTAATTCTGTGGAAAGTGCCATTGGTAATTTGATGGGGGTTGCATTCTATCTATATATTACATTTGATAGTATAGTCATTTTCACAGTATTGATTCTTCCAGCCCAGGAGCATGGAATATCTCTCCATCTGTTTGTGTTGTCTGTGATTTCTTTCATCAGTGTCTTGTAGTTTTTTGTACACAGCTCTTTTGCCTCCGTAGGTAAGTTGAAATCTATTAAATACTTTTCATCTCTTCCTTCATTTCTTTTTGCTTTTTAAAGCTTTCCCCTTTCATCTTTTCTCTCCCTTCAGGCATTATCTGTGGTGTTCTTTCACTCCTGTGTTTCTTGTAATCTTCATTTCTGAAATGATTTTTCTTTTTACTTCTAATTCTCAGTTCTCTTGTCCCATTTCTTCATTTTTGGTTCTGGTTTATATTGTTTACCTCTTTTAGTATATTTTAAATATTATAGTTTACCTATTTTGTGGGTATTTCTGCCATATCTTTATTATCTATAGGGATGTAGTCTTCCTTTTTAAAAATAATTTTTTAATTTTGTATGGGAGTTTCTATTCCTCATTTTTTACATGAAATTCATTTTCCTTTACTGGAGAAGGACTGGCTGACTTAGGAAAGTTTTCCTAATTTCATGGCTTTAGGTTTGCCTTTTCTGTTTATTGTGAAGTATTGAAAAAATATGGGGATTACCTTCTTATGTATTCTGGTTCTGGTGGACCTTGTTGACTTTTATTATCTTTTTTTAAAATTTATTTTTAATTAAAGGATAATTGCTTTTAGAATATTGGTTTCATTTCTGCCATACATCAACATGAATTAGCCATAGGTATATATATGTGCCCTCCCTCTTGAAACTCCCTCCCACCCCGACCCTTTCACACCCCTCTAGGTTGTTACAGAGCCTAGGTTTGGGTTCCCTGAGTCATGCAGCAAATTTCCCTTGGCTGTCTGTTCTATGTATGGCAGTGTGTGTGTTTCCATGCTGCTGTCGCCATTTGTCTTACCCTCTCCTTCCTCCCCTCTGCCTGTGTCCATAAGTCTGTTCTCTGTGTCTGCATCTCCATTGCTGCCCTGCGAATAGGTTCATCAGTACCATCTTTCTAGATTCCATATATGTGTGTTAATATGTGATATTTGTTTTTCTCTTTCTGACCTACTTCACTCTGTATAATAGACTCTAGGTTCACCTACCTCATTAGAACTGACTTCGATGTGTTCCTTTTCCCAACAATTTACCCTCAGTGTGGGGCTTTTTTCCTAGGTGGGAGTTTTGAGAGTTCATTTTCCGCCCCTTCAGATCTTACTGCACACTACCTGAATCACCTGCAGTTAAGAGTGGGCGGACCCCTCCACTTCCGGGTGGTTGTTCTCAAGTAGATTTGCTGAGTTTTGCAGTGAGTCTTTATGGATTACTTTGGAATTCTTAGAATCACTACATACCCTGCTGCTGCCATCAAAGAAGCTGATGCCATAGCTGCTCTCCTAGCTGTCAGTACTGGTGGTATACCTTATACTTAGTTTTGTTTTTGATGCTGTCTATGGGTACAGGGCTTGCTGTCCTAGTAGCTCTGCCATGCTTTTATCTGTGTTTTTAGTTTAAAAAATTACGGTATTGGCATCTTCCCCAAATCACCAAATTAATGATTCCCCGAATTAATGTTTATTTTTTCTACCTGTCATCTCTAGATCCTCAGACAGATTCTAAACTACCTGAAGGGCTGTCAGGATCTCACACAGACTGGCTCACATTAAATGTTGGAGGGCGGTACTTTACCACCACACGGTAGGTGCAACATGTGTGTGTGTGTCAACGTGATGCTATATGCTGTCTGTTCTTTCCTTCAGATTACTGATTTCCTTAGAAGATATTCCAGTGCGGCTTAAATATACTGTGTGATTTGAAACCAATTTTTAGAAAGTTTTTTTTTTTTGAGAGTAGAAAAATGGCTCATAAGTCATTCCAGAGAAGGCACAAAAAGCATGAATTTAGCATTTTTAGAATGTGTTTTTAAAATATTGAGCAATATACTTGTAACACAAGTAAGAAAATTAACAACACTGAAATTTTAAGACACAACTGCTTATGCTAAAGGGATAAAAACAGCCTACTTTAGAGCATGGAAATTGTGATATAGTTGTATGCTAGAGGGATAGATTAGCATTGAATTTAAAGTCAACTAAATCGATGTTTAAATCAAAGGAAGTGCCAGATTAGAAGGGATTTTGATAAATGGCAACTTACTGCACATTTTTGTCTCCCAGCATCACTCCTCCCAGGTTATAGCATGCATCTTTTTGAGAGAGCAGCTGAGATCAAGTATACTCTTGACTTAAATATGTTTGTTTATAAAGACAAATGGAGAAATCCATTTTTTTCCCTGAATTCTTAGGAGCACTTTAGTGAATAAAGAACCCGACAGTATGCTGGCCCACATGTTTAAGGACAAAGGTGAGTGCAGTCCATAATTTTCCCATTTTGCGTCTGTAGCTGTATTGACTTTATAAACTACTGTCCTTTTGTACTTTTTAATGGTATTGGTAATAATCTGTACACGAGTAAAAACATACTGGTATGCTACACAGTTTTCTTCCTATAAATTTCTGACTTTATTTTTTGCTTATGGGGGGGCTATCTTCATTTTGTTGGCCCCACAGGTGTCTGGGGAAATAAACAAGATCATAGAGGAGCTTTCTTAATTGACCGAAGTCCTGAGTATTTTGAACCCATTTTGAACTACTTGCGTCATGGACAGCTCATTGTCAATGATGGGATTAATTTATTGGGTGAGTTTGCAATGTAATTCCTTATATTTTTGTAAGTTTAGGATTTATACTTCTTTTTTTAAACTAGCTTAGTGTAATGTATTTTCATCAAGTAAAATTATCTTTTTCACTTTTAATACTAAATGCTTTTACGTGTATACGAGTATGTATAGTTACAGAGGTATAGCCACAGACCCATGAATTCCAATTTTGGATTCTAAATAGACTTAGAATTTATCAGTAAGCACTCTATTGTATTATTCTTTTAAAATTTTTATTTACTTTTTAAGTTTTTCTTTATTTGTTTTTGGCTGCACTGGGTCTTCGTCGCTTTGTGCAGGCTTTCTCTGGTTGCGGTGAGCAGGGGCTACCCTTTGTTGCAGTGTGTGGGCTTCTCGCTGTGATGGCTTCTCTTTCGTGGAGCACAGGTTCTAGGAGCACTGGCTTCAGTAGCTGTGGCACTTGGGTTTAGTTGCTTCGTGGCACACTAAAGTCTTATTGGACCAGGGATCAAACCCGTGTCCCCTGCATTGGCAGACAGATTACCCATGTTGCCACCATGGAAGTCCTTGTTCTTTTTAAAATTGCATTATAAGTGTGACTTGGATTCGGTTATGGACCTTTCCATTATATTGAGAAGTGAGGTCAAGAGAGGAAATTGTACTTTGGAATCATAGGACTGGATTAGAATGTTGATTCTACAACTTACTACAAGATTAACCTGGGGACAGTCTGAGTCTCCTTTGAAAACTGTTAAAAATATTCTCACCTCAGGACTTCCTTGGTGGTCCAGTGGTGAAGACTTTTTCTTCCAGTGCAGCGGCTGTGGGTTCAGTTCCTGGTCAGGGAATTAAGAATGCTGCACTGCGTGGGTGGGACAAAAGACTTTAAAAAAAACACTCACCCCTGACTGTATAGTGAGATTTCTGTTAATGTTCATGATGACAGTGAACATGAGAATCCTTATAAAGTAGTTCACAGGCCTCATCCAAGTGACAGAAGCCAGTGTATCCTGTGGAGTGGTGGGAAGGTGGTGATCTTATGGCAGTTTGTTGTCAGGGAGATGTGTGGACTTAACGTTCCAGAGCTGTGATTTTTAAAGAAAAACTGAAAATCTAACATGTTACATAAAATCTTCTGACTTTTAAAATGCTTCTCTGCAAACACATCAGAATCAGCCTGGGGGATGTGAGCTTACAATCCCGATGTTGTTGAATGGCATAGGAGTTAAACATGGGGACGGGAGTCAGGCAGTTGTCGTTCAGTCACTTAGTTGTGTCTGACTCTGCGGCCCCGTGGACTGCAGCATGCCAGGCTTCTCTGTGCTTCACTATCTCCCACAGTTTGCTCAAACTCATGTCCTTTACGTCGATGCCATCCAACCATCTAATTCTCTGTCGCCTCTTTTGCCTCCTGCCCTCAATCTTTCCCAGCACTGGGGTCTTTTCCAACAAGCAGACCCACTGCATCAAGTGGCCAAAGTATTGAAGCTTCAGCATCAGTCCTTTTTGAATATTCAGGGTTGATTTCCTTTAGGATTGACTGGTTTGATCTCCTTGCTGTCCAAGGGACTCTCAAGAGTCTTCTCCAACACCACAGTTTGAAAACATCAATTCTTTGGCGCTCAGCATTCTTTATGGTTCACCTCTCACATCCGTACATGACTACTGGAAAAACCATAGCTTTGACTGTACAGACTTCTGTCAGCAAAGAGATGTCTTTGCTTTTTAATATGCTGTCTAGGTTTGTCATAACTTTTCTTCCAAGGAGCAAGTGTCTTTTAATTTCATGGCTGCAGTTACCATCCACAGTGATTTTTGGAGCCCAGGAAATAAAATCTGTTTGTATGAAATGGTGGGACTGGATGTCATGATCTTAGCTTTTTGAATGTTAAATTTAAAGCCAGCTTCTATACTCTCCTCTTTCACCCTCTTCAAGAGGCTAGTTAGTTCCTCTTTGCTTTCTGCCATTAGTATGGTATCTGAGGTTGTTGATATTTCTACTGGCAATCTTGATTCTAGCTTGTGATCATCTGGCTTGACATTTTTCATGATGTACTCTGCATAGAATAAACAGAATGACAATATACAACCTTGATGTATTCCTTTCCCAGTTTTCAACCAGTCTGTTGTTTCATGTCAGGTTCTAACTTGCTTCTTGACCTGCATACAGGTTTCTCAGGAGGCAGGTAAGGTGGTCTGGTATTCCCATCTCTAAGAATTTTCCACAGTTTGTTGTGATCCACATAGTCAAAGGCATTAGTATATTCAGTGAAGCAGATGTTTTTCTGGAATGCCATTGCTTTCTCTATGATCCATCAAATGTTGGTAATGCAATGTCTGGCAATTCCTCTGCCTTTTCTAAACCCAGCTTGTACATCTGGAATTTCTGTACATGTACTGCTGAAGCCTAGCTTGAAGGATTTTGAGCAAAACCTTACTAGCATGTGAAAGGAGTACAATTGTCCAATAGTTGGAACATTCTTTGGCACTGCCTTTCTTTGGGGTTGGAATGAAAACTGACCTTTTCCAGTCCTGTGGCCATTGCTGAGTTTTTCAGATTTATTGGCATAGTGTGTGTGGCACTTTTACAACATCATATTTTAGAATTTGAAATAGCTCAGCTGGAATTCCATCACCTCCACTAGCTTTGTTTGTAGTAATGCTTCCTAAGGCCCACTTGACTTTACGCTTAAGAATGTCTGGCTGTAGGTGAGTGACCACACCATCGTGCTTATCTGGGTCATTAAGACCTTTTTTGTATAGTTGCTCTGTGTATTCTTGTCACTTCTTCTTAATCTCTTCTGCTTCTGTTAGGTTCATACCGTTTCTGTCCTTTATTTTGCCCATCTTTGCATTAAGTGTTCACTTAGTATCTCCAGTTTTCTTGAAGAGATCTCAAGTCTTTCCCATTCTATTGTTTTCCTCTATTTATTTGCATTGTTCTCTTAAGAAGGGCTTTGTTTTCTCTCCTTGCTGTTCTCTGGAACTCTGCATTCAGCTGGGTATATCGTTCCCCTTCTCCTTTGCCTCTTGCTTCTCTTCTTTACTCAGCTATTTGTAAATCCTCCTCAGACAATCACTTTGCCTTCTTGCATTTCTTTTTCTTTGCGATGGTTTTGGTCACCTCTTCCTGTACAAACCTCCATCCATAGTCCTTCAAGCATTCTGTCTACCAGATCTAATTTCTTGAATCTATTTGTCACCTTCACTGTATAATCATAAGGGACTTGATTTAGGTCATACCTGAGTGGCCTATTGGTTTTCCCTAGTTTCTTCATATAAGCCTGAATTTTGCAATAAGGAGCTCATGATGTGAGCCACAGTCAGCCCCAGGTCTTGTTTTTGCTGATGAATAGAGCTTCTCTATCTCTGGCTGCAAAGAATGTAATCAGTCTGATTTCGTTATTGACCATCTGGTGATGTCCATGTGTAAAGTCATCTCTTGTGTTGCTGGAAAAGGGTGTTTTGCTGTGACCAGTGTGTACTCTTGACAAAACTCTGTTAATCTTTTCCCTGCTTCATTTTTACTCCAAGGCCAAATTTGCCTGTTAACTCCAGGTATCTCTTGACTTCCTATGTTTACATTCTAATTCCCTATGATGAAAAGGACATCTTTTTTGGTGTTAGTTTTAGAATTCTTGTAGGTCTTCATAGAACCCGTGAACTTCAGCTTCTTTGGCATCAGTACTTGGGGCATAGACTTGGATTATTGTGATGTTGAATGGTTTGCCTTGGAAACCAATTGAGATCTTTCTTTCATTTTTGAGATTGCACGTAATTACTGCATTTCGGACTCTTTGTTGACTATGAGGGCTAATCCATTTCTTCTAAGGGATTCTTCCCCTCAGTCGTAGATGTGATGTTCATCTGAATTAAATTCTCCCATTCCAGTCCATTTTATTTCACAGACTTCTCTGATATATCAATGTTCACTCTTACCTTCTCCTTGATCACCTCTAATTTACCTTGATTCATGGACCTAACATTCTAAGTTCTTAGCAGTATTGTTCTTTATAACGTTGGACTTTACTTTCACATCAGACACATCCACAACTGAGCATTGTTTTTGCTTTGGCCTAGCTGCTTCACTCTTTCTGGAGCTATTGGTAATTAATTGCCCTCTGCTCTTACCCAGTAGCATATAGGACACCTTCTGACCTGGGGGACTCATCTTCGGGTGTTTTATCTTTTTGGCTTTTCATACTGTTTATGAGGCTCTTGCAGCAAGACTTGCAGGGGTTTGCCCTCCCTCCTGCAGTGGACTGCATTTTGTCAGAATTCTCCACTGTCACCCATCCATCTTGGATGGCCCTGCACAGCATGGCTCATAGGTCCATCGAGTTATGTAAGCCCATTCACCATGGTAAGACTGTAATCCACAAAGGGGCACAAACTCTATAATGAAATACGAAACACTCAATAACTTGCATTGTTGTCATATTAAATTTACATTGCCTACCCAAAGCCAGTGTTCTTTGACAACCTGGAGGGATAGGGTAGGGAGAGAGCTGCGAGGGGGATTCAGGATGAAGAGACCAGTGTATACCTGTGGCTGATTCATACTGATGTATGGCAAAAACCATCAAAATATTTGTAATTATCCTCTAATTAGAATAAATTAATGAAAAGATGATATGGGTTGACCCTTTCATCTAGCTCCACAATGACTCATACTCCTTGTTCCTCTTTCATTCTTCACCTTCTGCCAGTGATTGCTCTAAGCTTCTAGCCTATGTTTCATTTCAGCCATTCTGCTGCAATAATTACTATAAAAATAAACAGTGAGCTGTGCTTATACAAATCCTTATCTTCTCACCACCTGTATCCCTCTGCCGCTTTTCACTTTAATCGGCACCCTCTCCTCCTGAGAACGTTTAAGCTTCAGCTTTATATGCCAATGGGCTGTCTTATGTTTCCCACTTTCATTTTCCCCTGTCTCGTTTCATATCCTATCTGCCTAGGAAGTGACATTGGAAGTGTAAATATTTCTGTGCTCCCTCAGACCTCAGCAAGGCAGGCTGTTCCCAAGCTGGGCCTGTTTTCCCTTTTTCATGTTTCCCAGCCACTGTTTTAGTTATTCAGTTGTTCAGCAAACACAGAGTTCTCTAGTGGCTTCATTTGGCTTCACATTGGCACAAGCGATCATTTGGATTGGCCAAAAAGTTCATTTGAGTTTCCATGAGCATATGGAAATCCTGAACGAATTTTTTGGCCAACCCAGTACTTGCTTTAAAATGATCTCTAGTTAACATATTTGTCTTTCTCCTACTTTTATTTCTTGCTTTTCTAATTTGTGTATTAGTATTTTTTTACCTTCATGATTTCCCCTTGTTCCCTACCTTTAATGACCTTCATTTTTTCAATAAATCCTCCTTCTGTACTTGTATTTGTCTTGAAAATCCTCTCCCTGACTTAAATCATCTTTTCTCTGCCTCCTTGCTAAATCTCACCTCAACCCAGTTATTTTTTTTAGCCTGAGAACTTTTCTGGCATTTTAGTGTTCATTTAAGATGAGTTTTCCAAACCCTAATTTAATAAAATAATTAGCAATCTCAGATGTCAAAAACTATGTAATTTAAAGATAATCAAGGGGTGGTCATTTATTGAGGGCCAACCATGTGCCAAGCATTTGACCAGAGAATGTATAGATGATCTCTTTCAGTAATTCTGACAACTCTGTGAGGAAGGTGATAGTATGCCCATGTCACAAATGTAGAAACTTTAGAAAGAGATTCAGTAGCTTCTCTAAGACAAAGCACAGAACTGGAATCTTTTTATAATTTATTTTTAGCTGTACAGGGTCTTCATTGCTGCATGGGCTACTCTGTAGCTGCTGTCTGCGGGCTTCTCATTGCGGTGGCTTCTCATTACAGATCACAGGCTGTAGAGCATGCAGGCTTTAGTAGTAGCTCATGCAGCACATGAGCTCTCAGTAGTTGTGGCTCCCAGGCTCTAGAGGACAAGTTCAGTCCTTGTGCCACATAGTCCTAGCTGCTCCGTGGGATATAGGATCTTCCTAGACCAGTATCAAACCCGTGTCTCCTCCATTGGCAGGTGGATTCCTTACACCTGTGCCACGAGGGAAGCCCCCTAGCTGGGATTTAAATTCAGGTCATGTTGTGCTAAAAGAAAAAGCACTAAATATTTCTTCCTGTTCTCAGCTGTCCAATTTTGTGTTTATAAGACTTTTCTGGATGTTTTTGAGATTTAGTTCTGAACCTCAAATTTAAAAAAAAACAAGTCCTTACCACCTTCCCTAGGAAGTTCTGATTTACTCAGAAAATCATAGCCCACCGAGAGCAAGGCTGTCTGGCACCCTCTTCTGGTGGTTCTCTACCTGGGGAAGAGTGGCGAGTGGCTGGCCCTTCATGAGGACTAAGGAGATGAAGCCTGCCTGGTGTGGATGAAAACTGTTCCGTCAGAGCGGCACTGTGCGAACAATCATGTGACCTGTGTTTTGGAATACTGAGGGTAGAGCTGGTTATTTCTACAAAGATCATTTGTTGTTGTTCAGTTGCTAAATTGTGTCCAACTTTTTGCGACTCCATGGACAAAGATTATAACCTTCTAAAATAACTGTTTGGTTTTCCTATATCTACATATAGTTACCCTTATTACCTTTGAACTATATGAAGGGGACGGATTACATCTCCTATTTCTATGTGATTTTTGCATCTTTAGTAGTTTTTTAACATGTAAACTCAGAAAACTGAATGGCTGAGGTCTTCACTTGAAGGAGAATTGATTTCCAAATTTATTCCCACCTAATCTAACGAAGATGTTTATTGACAGATGTGAGAAAGTATATATACCAAGCCACATAGAGAAGGTACAGATTTTTTTTTTCAAAGAAAAGTAAGTGATAGATAAGATCTGTTTTGTCATGTAGAAATCATTTGTTAAAATTTATATTATTGAAGTGTAGTTGATTTACAATGTTGTGTAAATTTCTACTGCACAGCACAGTGATTCAGTTATACCTACATAGACATTCTTTTTCATATTCTTTTCTGTTATGGTTTATCACAGAATACTGACCATACTTCCCTGTGCTAGACAGTAGGACCTTGTTTATCCATTCCGTATGTGATGGTCTGCATCTGCTAATCCCAAACACTGAATCCTTCTCTACACATTCTCTTTTTCCCCCTTGGCAAACCACGAGTGTGTTCTCTATGTCAGTGAATCTGTATTTTGGTTTTTGTAGATAAGTTCATTTGTGTCATATTTTAGATTCCAAATATAAGTGATATCATATGATGTTTGTCTTTTCTCTGTCTGACTTAATTTCACTTAGTATGACAATCTCTAGGTTCATCTATGTTGCTGCAAATGGCTTTATTTCATGCTTTTTTATGGCCGAGTAGTATTCCATTGTATATGTGTACCACATCTTGATCTATTCATCTGTTGAAGGCCATTTAAGTTGTTTCTATGTCTTGTCTATTTTTGAAAAATTTTTTTTATTGAAAAATATTTGATTAACAGTGTTGTGCTAGTTTTGGGTATACAGCAAAGTGATTCAGTTTATATTTACATCTATCTTTTTCAAATTGTTTTCCCATTTAGGAAGACATTTAGGAAAACAACTGTTATCCCATCATAGGATATTGAGCAGAGTTCCCTGTGTCATGTAGTAGGTCCCCACTGGTAATCTGGTTTAAACATAGCAGTGTATACATGTAAATCCCAAACTTCCAGTCTGTCAGTCTCCCCGTCCCTCCCACTGGCATCCATAAGTTTGTTCCCTAAGTCTGGTAGTCTGCCTCCACCTTGTAAATAGTTAACTTGTATCATTTTTTTAGATTCTACCTGTAAGTGATTTCCTATGACATTTGCCTTTCTCTGTGCTTCACTCCAGTATGATAATCTCCAGGTCCATCCGTGTTGCTGCCAGTGGCATTATTTCATTGTTTTTAATGGCTGAGTAATATTCTACTGCATGTATGTACACGTTTTCTCTTTTTTTTGTTATTTATTTTTTAGTTGGCGTAGAGTTGCTTTACACTGCTGTGTCAGTTTCTACTGTACAGTAAAATGAATTAGTCATACATATATCCTTTCTTTTTTTAGGATTTCCTTCCTACTTAGGTCACCACAGAGGTCCCAGTGCTATACAGTAGGTTCTCATTAGTTTTCTATTTTACACGTAGTAGTGTATGTATGTCAATCCCAACCCACTCCCAATTCAGTCCACCTCTCTTTTTTCCCCTTGTTATCCATATGTTTGTTTTCTACATCAGTGTCTCTATTTCTGGTTTGCACAAAAGACCACCTATACCATTTTTCTGGACTCTACATACATGTGTTAACAGATGTATTTGTGTTTCTCTGACTTCAGTCTAAATGATAGTCTGCAGGTTCATCCACATCCCTGCAAATGACACAGTTTAGTTCCTTTTTATGGCTGAGTAATGTCCATTGTATATATGTACCACATCTTTATCCATTCATGTTTTGTTGTCATTTAGGTTGGTTTAATGTCTTGGCTATTATAAATAGTGCTGCCATGAACGTAGGGGTGTATATGTCTCTTTCAATTATACTGTTGTCTGGATGTATGCCTAGGAGAGTGGGATTGCCAGATCATATGGTAATTCTGTTTTTTAGTGTTTTGAGGAATATCTGTATTGTTTTCCATAGTGGCTGTACCAATTTGCATTCCTACCAACAGTGTACAAGGATTCCTTCTTCTCCATACCCTCTCCTGCATTTGGTATTTGAAGTACTTTAATGATGGTCTTTCTGAGCAGTGTGAGATGATACCTCATTGTAGTTTTGCTTGCATTTTTCTAATACTTAGTCATGTTGAGCATCTTTTCATGTGTCTGTTGACAGTCTGTATTTCTTCTTTGGAGAAATGTCTGTTTGGATCTTTGGCCCATTTTTTGATTGAGTTGTTTATTTTTTTTGTTATTGACTTATGTGAGCTGTTTGTACATTTTGGAAAGTAAGCCCTTGTTTGTTGCCTCATTTGCTAATATTTTCTCTTGCTTGATAGGTTGTCTCTTTGCTTATGGCTTCCTTTGCTGTGCAGTGCTTATGTTTGATTAGGTCCCACTTGTTTATTTTTGCTTTTATTTCTATTGATCCTGGGAGACTGACTTAAGAAAACATTGGTCCAATTCATGTCAGAAAACGTTTTATGTTCCCTCCTAGGAATTTTTATGGTGTCATGTCTTATGTTTAAGTCTTTAAGCCATTTTGAGTTTATTATTGTATATGCTGTGAAGGGTGTGTTCTAACTTAATGATTTACATGCTGATGTCCAACTTTCACAGCACCAGTTACTCAGGAGTCTCTCTTCTCCCTTGTATATTCTTGCCATCTTTGTTGAAGATTAATTGACTGGAGGTGTGTTGGTTTATTTCTGAGCTCTTTTTTCTGTTCATTGGTCTATATGTCTGTTTTTGTGCTAATACCATGCTGTTTTGATTATTGTAGCTTTGAGTATTATCTGAAGCCTGGCAGTTAAGCCTGCTGCATTTTTTTTTTTTTCCTTCAGTATTCCTTTGGCAATTCTGGGTCTTTTTATGGTTCCATATAAATTTTAGGACTTTTTTTTTTTCTAGTTCTGTGAAAAGTCTCATGGGTAATTTGATAGGGATCACACCAACCAGTGCATCCTAAAGGAGATCAGTCCTGGGTGTTCATTGGAAGGACTGATGTTGAAGCTGAAACTCCAGTACTTGGCCACCTGATGCGAAGAGCTGACTCATTTGAAAAGACCCTGATGCTGGGAAAGACTGAGGGCAGGAGGAGAAGGGGACGACAGAGGATAAGATGGTTGGATGGCATCACTGACTCAATGGACATGGGTTTGGGTGGACTCAGGGAGTTGGTGATGGACAGAGAGGTCTGACGTGCTGCAGTTCATGGGGTCACAAAGAGTTGGACACAACTAAGCGACTGAACTGAACTGAAAAATAAATCTGTGGATTACTTGGGCAGTTTGGCCATTTTAATAATATTAATTCTTGCAGTCCATGAGATTTTGATATCTTGGTGATCTTTGAATCACCATCAGTTTCATATATGAATGACGAAATAAGTCTTTTACCTCCTGTTCATATTTATTCTTAAGTATTTTATTTTGTTTTAGGCATTTTAAAAGGGATTTTTTTTTACATTCACTTTCTGTGTAAAGATGTGCAACCAATTTCTGTATGTTAATTTTGTATCCTGCTACCTTGCTGAATTCATTTTATCAGTTCTAGTAGCTTTTCTGTGGAATCTTTAGGGTTTTTATATAGTATCAGGACTTCCCCAGTGACTCAGCAGTAAAGAATCCACCTGCAGTGCAGGAGCTGCGGGAAACGTGGGTTTGATCCCTGGGTGGCGAAGATCTCCTAGAGGAGACGGCTACCCACTCTAGTATTCTTGCCTAGGAAGTCCCATGGACATTAGAAGCCTGGCAAGCTACAGTCCTTCGGGTCGCAAAGAGACAAACAGGATTGAAGTGTCTTACCACGCAGGCACATATGTTGTGTCATTTCATCTAAATATAATTACAGTTTTACCTCTTCCTTTCCAATTTGGATACCTTTTATTTTCTTTTTCTTTTGTTTGCTGTGACTGGGACTTCCTATGCTATGTTGAATAGAAGTGGTAAGAATTGGCAACCTTGATTTATTCCAGATTTTAGTGGAAGGGCTTTTACCTTTTTATAGTTGAGTATTATACTGACTATTTATAACTATAGTCATAAATAGCATTTATTATGTTGATATATGTTCCCTGTATACTCAGTTTGGTGAGAGGTTTTTTTTTTTTTTTTTTTTGTGAATGGGTGTTGAATTTTACCAAATGTGTTTTCTGCATCTATTGACATGACCGTGTAGTTTTGTCTTTCTTTTTTTGATGTAGGGTGTCACACTGATTGATTTGCATATGTTGAGCCATTCTTGTGACCCTGGGATGAATCCAAGTTGGTCATAGAGTATGATCTTATTACTATGTTTTTGGATTTGGTTTGCTTATATTTCAGTGAGATATTTTATCAAATATATTGGCCTATAATTTTCTGGTAGTGTCTTTTTTCTGGTTTTGGTATTTGGGTGATGGTGGCTTCACAGAATCTCTTTGAGAGTGTTTCCTCCTCTTCAGTCTCTAGGATGAGTTTAAGAAGGATCAGTATAAGGTCTCCTTTGATGTTTGGTCAGTTTTGACAACGAAACCATCTGGTCCTGGACCTCTGTGTTTTTGGTTTTGTTTTTTTTAAGTTACAGATTCTATTTCATTTGTAGTGATCAATCTGTTCAAATTATCTATTTTTTAAATTCAATTTTGGTAGTCTTTACGTTTCTAGAAACCTGTCCATTTCTTCTCCATTGTCCAATTTGTTGGCATATAGTACTCTTTTATGGTTCATAGTATTCTCTTAGGTTTTTTTAATTACTACAGTGTCCATTGTTATTTCTCCTTTTTTGTTTCTTATTTTGTTTATTTAGGGCTCTTTTCTGTGAGCTTGGCCAGAGATTTGTCGATTTTGTTTACCCTTTTAAGGAACCAGTTCTTGGTTTTATTGATTTTTTTTTCTAATGCTCTTTTTAATTGCTATTTTATTTATTTCCTATCTGATCTTTGGGCTTCCCAGGTGACTCAGTGGTAAAGAATCCGCCTGCCAATGCAGGAGACATGGGTTCACTCACTGGGTCGGGAAGATTCCCTGGAGAAGGAAATGGAAACCCACTCCCGTATTCTTGCCTGGGAAATTCCATGGACAGAGCAGCCTGGTGGGCTGCAGTTCCTGGGGTTGCAAAAGAGCTGGACTCTACTTAGTGCCTACACTACAGCAACAATGACAACAATTTGATCTTTATTGTTTCCTTCTTTCTGCTGACTTTAGGTATTGTTTGTTCCTCTTCTAATTCTTTTACAAGGTGTTTGAGGTTTGTCTTATTTTTTGAGGAAGGCTTCTTTTACTATGAACTGCTTTTGCTGCATCCGTAGATTTATAGTTGTGTTTTCATTGTCATTTTTCTCATATTTTTAAACTCCCTCTTTGATTTTATCATTGAACTGTTGGCTTTCTAATAACATGTTGTTTAGTCTCCATGTAATCGGTTTTTTCTCATTTCTTTTTCTGTGGTTGATTTCTACTTTCATGTCAATGTGTCAGAAAAGATGCTTGAAATAATTTCTATCCTCTTAAATTTGTTGAAGATTATTTTTGCCCTCGTATGTTATCAATCCTGGAGAATATTCCATATGCATTTGATAGAATGTGTATTCTGAATTTTCTAGACAAAATGTCAACGTCTAGAAAACTTTAAAATGTCAGTTAAGTCTTAACTGTTCTATCGTATCATGTAAGACCCCTGTTGCCTTATTGATTTTGTGTCCAGAATGAGTGTCTGTTGATGTGAGTATGATGTTAATATCTCCTATTATTATATTCCTATCAGTTTCTCCCTTTATGTCTGTTGTTTTATGTATTTTAATTCTCCTAAATTAGGTGCATATGTGTTGATGAGTATAATATCTCCTTTCTGTATTGATCCTTTTGTCATTATATATTGTCCTTTATCTTTCTCTATGGCTTTCTTTAAGTCTATTTTGTCTGATATGAGCATTGTAACTCCCACTTTCTTGTCATTTCCATTTTCCTTCCCTCACATTCAGTCTATATTTGTCCTTCACCCTAATGTGAGTATCTTGTAGGCAGCCTATTGTAGGCTTTTCTTTTTTTAATCCAATCTGCCACTCTGTTTTTTGATTGGAGCATTTAGTCTGTTGATGTTTAGGATGATTATTGATAAATATATATTTATTACTATCTTAGACCTTCTTTCCTGGTTGATTTTTACATTTCTTTTCCTTTCCACGCTTCCTGTTGTGGTTTGATGATTTTCTTTTGCAGTATGCTTCTGTTCTTTTTGGTCTTTGTACATCTATTATACGTTTTTGATTTGTGGTTACTCTGTTTTTCAAGTGTGTTAACCCCTTATATGTACTTCCTTTAGAATGATTGCCATATAATCTCAAACACATTCAAAAAAAAAAAATCTACATTTTCTTACTTACCTCTCCACATTTTATGATTTTTATGTCCTCTTATACATCTTCATGTTTATCATTTTGCTATCCTTTGTGGTTATCATCACTTTCACAAAATTTGGTAGTAATTTAATTTCCAATTATGATTTTTCTTTCCTGTATATTCTTGCTTCCCTTCTATTTATAGAAGACCATTCAGTACTTCTTTTAGGATACATTTTGTTGTTGTTGAGTCACTAAGTCATATCCAACTATTTGCAAACCCCATGAACTGCAGGAAAGCCAGGCTTCCCTGTCCTTCACTATCTCTTGGATTTGCTCAAACTCTTGTCCACTGAGTTGGTGATACCATCCAACTGTCTCAAACTCTGTCGCCCCCTTCTCTTCTTGCCCTCAATCTTTTCCAACATCAGGGTCTTTTTCAATTACTATTGATATATTATTTTAACTTTTGCTTGTCTGAGAAATTCTTTATCCTGCCTTCTATTCTAAATTATAATCTTGCTAGTTAGAGTGCCCCAGTTTGCAGATTTTTCCCTGTCAGGATTTTGACCATATCTTGCCACTCCCTTCTGTCCTGCAACATTTCTGAAGAGAAACCAGTTGATAACCTTACACAGATTCCCTTATAATTAGCGCTTTGTTTTTCTCTTGCTGCCTTCAGAATCGTCTCTTCAACTTTTTTTTAAATTTATTTTTAATTGAAGGATAATTGCTTTACTTACATTCGTTTGGTTTCTGCCACGTTAACATGAATTACCCGTAGATACGCATTGTCCTCTCCCTCCTGCCGCCTCCCACCTTTTCCCACCCTTCTAGGTTGTGACAGAGTCTCAGTTTGAGTTCCCTGATGCATACAGCACATTCCCATTGGCTGTTTTACATATGGTAATGTATATGCGCTACTGTGCTACTCTCTGCATCTGTCTCACCCTCTCCTTCCTCTCCACACCACCCGTGTCCATAAGTCTGTTCTCTGTGTCTGCATGTCTGTTGCTGCCCTTCAAATAGGTTCATCAGTGCTATCTTTCTATATTCCATATATCGGTGTTCATATAAATGTTTGTCTTTGTGTGATCTGTTTGGGTTCATGTTGTTTGGGATCCCCTGCACTTCCCATACCTGCATATCTGTTGCCTTCTTTTGGTTTGGGAAATTTTCAGCCATAATTTCTTCAAATAAATTTTTGATCCCCTTTTATCATTCTGTTCCATTTTGAATGTCTCTTAGGTGTACATTGGTATGCTTTATAGAATCCATAGGTCTCTTAAATTGCTTTCATTTTTTTTTTTTTATTTCCCTTTCGTTTTGCTCTTCTGATTGGGGGATTTCCATTATTCTATCTTGCAGATCATTTATTTGTTCTTCTTTATTATTCAACTTGCTGTTCATTGCTTTTAGCTCAGCTTTCATTTCAGCAATGAGTTTTCTAATTTTCCTTGGCTCTTGGTTATTTTTTCTAGTTCCCTTTTATAGTAATCTGCATTTGTATTGATAACCTTTCTTAACTCCTTCAGTGTTTTCATTATGTCTTTGTTGGACTCAGTGTCTGTTAGACTGAAGAGGTCTGTTTCATTTTTTGTTCTTTCAGGGAATCTTCTCGATCTTTTAATTGGAGTGATTACTCTGCATCTACATTTACTTGAGTTTGTCTTGCTCGATTAGTTTAGGAGAAACAGGTGGCTTTGGGGTCTATTATTATGTGGGAGCATCCTGCATAGCTTGTGTGGGTTTAATATTTTTGGTGTGAGGACTGATTTTCATACGAAAGCCTGCTGCCTGTTCCCTCAGTCAGTGCTTACTGTTATCTCCTTGATAAGGGGGTGTCACTGGTGTGGTGACTAAAGCCTGCACAGGATGTTCGGTGGGGGCTTCCTCTTTGCAGTTTCACAGCCCTCTCAGGGGTAGGGTCTCCTCCCTGCTTGTTGGAGTGGAAGCCCACAGATCTGTTTCTGAGCTGCTGTATAAGGTAGTTGATACTGAAGCACTGTTGGGGAAGGGACCCACGGAGTATTGCTCTGCTGGAGCTGTCCACTGGGGAGTGTGTTCTGTGGTATAATAACCTGTCACTGTTGTGCAGGCTCACAAAATACACTGTTGTTGGCATTGCCCTCTGTCCCACCTCCATTGTGGGAATGCAGGCAGTCAAGGCTGGTGTCTCTTAGGCAGTGTGTTCACAAAGCCACAGAGCAGATCTGCCAGCAAAGATCCACTGAAGTGAGGTATGAGGACTGCTGTGGTTGTGCCCCTGGGTGCACCGTAGGAGTGTGGAAACAGTCCATACTCTGGTCCAGCCTCCACATGCATATGCCCACAAAGCCCATAGCTGCTAAGGCCAGCCCCATCCCAGCCGTGGGAGTACCTGCTGTCCACTTGGATGTTATGTAGGTGCTGAGTTTATGAAACTGGCGACCATGATGTAAATCTCCACAGCTGTGGGGAGAAGGCTCAGATTCCAGCCCCGCCTGTACCTCTAGGCGGTCCACAGGCATGCCCCCAGAGCTACTAGGGGCAGCGCCAAGTCACCTGAAAGCACACAGAGGAAGAAACGCCCATGACTGGCCCATTCCTCCCTTCCTTGCTCTTTAAGAAAGGCTTCCCTTCTATGGCAGGCCTGAAATTCTTCCACATACCCCAATTTCAGCCTGTACCATGCTCCAGTCCCTTCAGGCTATCTCCACACAGCCAGCCCCAGTCCTCTCCTGGGTCTGTCCTTGAAACTCAAGTTTCATCACTCAACCACTGCCCACACCAGCAGACTCATATCTCAGGGGAGCACAGAGTGGTGACCCGGTCCATCTGTGCAGGTCTTTCTGTGTTCTGCCTGCTGTATCCTGGCCGCTGCAGTCTCCTCCAATCCTTTGTTATTATTCAGTCACTAAGTTCTGTCTGATTCTTTGCGGCCCCATGGAGTATAGCAAGCCAGGCTTCCCTGTCTTTGACTAGTTCCTGGAGTTTGCTCAGACTCATGTCCATTGAGTTGGTGATGCCATCCAACCATATTATCCCACTGTCACCCCCTTCTTCTGCCCTCAGTCTTTCCTAGCATCAGGGTTTTTTCAGGTAAGTTGGCTCTTAGCATCAGATGGCCAAAGTATTGGAGGATCAGTCCTTCCAATAAATATTCAGGGTTGATTTCTTTCTGTTAGGATTGACTGGTTTGATCTTCTTGCTGTCCAAAGGACTCTCAAGAGTCTTCTCCAGCAACACAGTTTGGAAGCATCAAGTCTTCAATGCTCAGCTGCCTAAATGGTCCAGATGGTCCAGCTCTCACATCCATACATGACTAATAGAAAAGCCATAGCTTTGACTAAATGGATTTTTGTGGGCAAAGTGATGTCTGTGCTTTTTAATACATTGTCTACGTTTGTCATAGCTTTTCTTCCAAGGAAATGGCAACTCACTCCAGTACTCTTGCCTGGAAAATTCCATGGATGAAGGAGCTTTGTAGGCTCCATTCCATGGAGTTGCAAAAAGTCAGACATGACTGAGTGACTTCACTTTCACTTTCTTCCAAGGAGCAAGTGTCTTTTAATTTCATGGCTTGAAGTCACCATCTGCAGTGATTTTGGAGTATAAGAAAATAAAAGTCTGTCATTGTTTCCATTTTTTCCCCATCTATTTGCCATGAAGTTGATGGGACCAGATGCAATGATCTTAGTTTTTTAAATATTGATATTTAAGCTAGCCTTTTCACTTTCTTCATTCACCTTCATCAAGAGGCTCTTTAGTTCTTCTTCACTTTCTGCCGTTCAGAGAAGGCAATGGCACCCCACTCCAGTACTCTTGCCTGGAAAATCCCATGGGCGGAGGAGCCTGGTAGGCTGCAATCCATGGGGTTGCAAAGAGTCGGACACGACTGAGCGACTTCACTTTCACGCATTGGAGAAGGAAATAGCAACCCACTCCAGTGTTCTTGCCTGGAGAACCCCAGAGACAGGGAGCCTGGTAGGCTGCTGTCTATGGGGTCACACAGAGTTGGACACGACTGAAGCAACTTAGCAGCAGCAGCAGCAGAGTGGTGTCCTTTATTGTGTCCATCCTTGCATGAAATGTTCCCTTGGTATTCCCATTTTTCTTCAGGAAATCTCTAATCTTTCTGATTCTATTGTTCTCTTCTACTTCTTTGCATTGTTTATTGAAGAACGACTTATTATCTCTCCCTGCTTTTCTCTGGAACTCTGCTCCATTGATTTATTTATCTGGTTTTGTTCCAATCCCAAGCTGTTTTGACTATTGTAGCTTTGAGTATTACATGAAATCTGGGAGAGTTATGCTTCCTGCATTGTTCTTTTTCTTCAGTATTGCTCTGGCAATTCTGGGTCTTTTATGGTTCCATATAAATTGTAGGATTATTTTTTTCTAATTCTGTGAAAGGTCTCGTAGGTAATTTGATAGGGATTGCATTAAATCTGTAGCTTGCTTTGGGCAGCATGGCCATTTTCACAGTATTAATTCTTTCCGTGATAATGTGATAGCTTTCATCTCTTTGAATCACCATCAGTTTCCTTTATTAATCACCATTTAAGTCTTTTATGTCCTTGTTGAGATTTATTTCTAAGTATTTTAATTCAGGCAATTTTATTTATTTTTATTTTTTTAATATAAATTTATTTATTTTAATTGGAGGCTGATTACTTTACAGTATTGGTTTTGCCATACATCAACATGAATCTGCCAGGGGTGTACATGTGTTCCCCATCCTGAACCTCCCTCCCCATACCATCCTTCTGGGTCATCCCAGTGCACCAGCCCTAAGCATCCTGTATCATGCATCAAACCTGGACTGGCGATTCGTTTCACATATGATATTATACATGTTTCAATGCCATTCTCCCAAGTCATCCCACCCTCGCCCTCTCCCACAGAGTCCAAAAGACTGTTCGATACATCTGTGTCTCTTTTGCTGTCTCACACAGGGTTATCGGGTTATTGTTACCATCTTTCTAAATTCCATATATATGTGTTAGTATTCTGTATTGGTGTTTTTCTTTCTGGCTTACTTCACTCTGTATAATAGACTCCAGGCAATTTTAAAATGAATTATTTTTACATTCGCATGGTTAGTGTAAAGAAGTACAACCAATTTCTGTATGTTAATTTTGTATTCTGCTACCTTGCTGAATTCATTTGTCAGTGCTAGTAGTTTTTCTGTGGAATCCTTAGGATTTTCTATATATAGTATAAGGGTTCCTCAGTGGCTCAGCAATAAAAATCCACCTGCAATACAGGAGCTGCATGAGATGCAAGTTTGATCCCTGGGTCAGGAAGATTGCCTAGATGAGTGCATGGCAACCTACGCCAGTATTCTTGCCTAGAAAATCCCCATGCACAAAGGAGCCTGGTGGGCTCCAGTCCATAGGGTCACAAAGAGTCACATACGACTGAAGCAACATGCAGATATATATTATCATTTCATCCGAATATAATGACAGCTTCACCTCTTCCCTTCCAATTTGGATACCTGTTATTTCTTTCTCTTATATGATTGCTGTGGCTAAAACTTCCCATACTATGTTGAATAAAAGTGATAAGAGCGGGCAACCTTGTCTTAATCCAGTTTTTAGTGTAAAATAAAGGCTTTCAGCTTTTCGCCATTGAGTATTATATTGGCTCTGAGTTTCTTATAGGTTGATATTATTCCCTTTATACTTAATTTGGTGGAGAATGTTTTATCATGAATGGGAGCTGAATTTTATCAAATGGTTTTTCTTCATCTGTTGAGATGACTATGTAGTTTTTGTCTTGTCTTTTATTTGATGTAGATTGATTTGCAAATGTTGGGCCATTCCTGTGACTCTAGGATGAATCCAGCTTGGTCATGGTGTATGATCTTTGTATTCGGTTTGAGAATGTTTCAGTGAGAATTTTTTTCATCTAAATTATCAAATATATTGGCCTAAATTTTCTTCACTGGTGGTATCTTTTTTCTTATTTTGGTATTGGTGGCTCCACAGAATGTTTTTGAGTGTGTGCCCTCCTCTTCAGTCTTCAGGATGAGTTTAAGAAGGATCAGTGTAAGTTCTTCTTCCCAGGTTTGGTCAGTTTTGACTGCGAAGCCATCTGGTCCTGGACCTTTGTAGGATTTTTTTTTTTTTTTACAGATTCTATTTTGCTTGTAGTGATCAGTGTGTTCAAATTGGTTTACTTTTTAAATTCAGTTTTTATAGGCTTTACTTTCTAGAAACGTGTCCATTTCTTCTGGTTTGTCCAGTTTGTTGGCATGTCTCTGATGATTCATAGTATTCTCTTACGATTTTTAAAATTTTTAACATATCAGTTGTTATTTCTCCTTTTTCATTTCTTATTTTGTTTATTAAGGTCCTCTCTCTTCTTTCTTATGAACCTAGCCAGTAATTTGTAAATTTTCTGTAACCTTTAAAAAATCTAATTCTTGGTTTTATTGATTTTTTTATTGCTTTTTATAATTTCTATTTTATTTATTTCCTGTCTGATCCTGGGGCTTCCCAGATGACTCAGTGGTAAAGAATCCACCTGCCAATGCAGGAGATGCAAGTTCAATCACTCGCATGGGTCACTCCAGGGTCAGGAAGATTCCCTGGAGATAAAAATGACAACATCTTTGCCTGGGAAATCCCATGGACAGAGCATCCTGGTGGGCTATAGTCCCTGGGGTCTCAAAAAAGTCGGACACAACTTAGTGCCTAAACAACAGCAATAACAACAATCTTATCTTTATTTCCTTCCTTCTGCTGACTTTTAAGTATTGTTTGTTCCCTCTTTTTCTAATTCTTTTATATGTTCCCTCTTTTTCTAATTCTTTTATATGATGTTTATTTGAGAGGAAGGCTCATTTTGCTAAGAACTACTTTTGCTGCATCCCATAGATTTTGTATAGTTGTGTTTTCATTGTCATTTATCTCGTATTTTGTAATTCCTTCTTTGATTTCATCCTTGAACCATTGTTTTGTTAACAGTGTTGTTTAGTCACCATGTATTCATTTTTTTCTCATTTCTGTTCTGTGGTTGATTTCTACTTTCATTTCACTGTGGTCAGAAAAGATGCTTGAAATAATTTCCATCCTCTTAAAATTGTTGAGGATTATTTTCATGCTAGTCTGTGATCAATCCTAGAGAATGTTCCATGTGCATTTGAAAAGAATGTGTATTCTACATTTTTTGGATTTAATGTCTTGAAAATGTAAATTAAGTCTAACTGTTCTGTTGTATCATGTATGATCTCTGTTGCCTTATTTTCTGTCCAGAACAGCTGTCCATTGATATAAGTGGGATGTCAGTGTCTCTATTACTAAATTTCCTGTCAATTTCTCCCTTTTTGTCTCTCAGTATTTATTTTATGTATTTTCATCTCATAAATTGGGTGCATATATGTTGATGAGTATAATACCTTCTTTTTGAATTGATCCTTTGTCATTACATATTGTTGTTCTTTACCTTTGGCCTTTGTTTTAAAGTTTATTATGTCTGATGCAAGCTTTGTAACCCTTACTTTCTTGTCATTTTCATTTGCTTCCCCTCACATTCAATCTATATGTATCCTTTGCCCTAAAGTGAGTCTCTCATTGGCAGCCTATTGTAGGCTCTTGTGTTTTTAATCCAATCTGCTACTCCAGTGTTTTTGATTGGAGCATTTAGTCCGTTGACAGGGTAATTATTGAT
Organism: Bos indicus x Bos taurus; assembly: GCF_003369695.1. NCBI lineage: Eukaryota > Metazoa > Chordata > Mammalia > Artiodactyla > Bovidae > Bos > Bos indicus x Bos taurus. The sequence goes on along the minus strand of NC_040083.1, from coordinate 72,733,145 downwards.
AGATATGTATTTATTACCATTTCAGACCTTCTTTTCCAGTTGATTTTTTTATTTCTTCTTTGATCTTTTCCTTCTATAGTTTGATTTTCTTTTGCATTATGCTTCTGTTCCTTTTGGTTTTTGTGCCTCTATTACACGTTTTTGATTTGTGGCTACTCTGTTTTTCAACATAGATTAACCCCTTATATGTACTTCCTTTAGACTGATTGTCATATAATCTCAAACACATTCCACAAAAAAATCTACATTTTCTTACTACTTCTCCCACATTTATGATTTTGATTTCTTCTTTTACATCTTCACATTTATTGTTTTGCTATTCCTTGTAGTTATCATCATTTTCAAAAAGTTTGGTAAGTGATTTAATTTCCAATTGTGATTTTTTTTTTCTTTCTTGCGTATTCTTGCTTCCCTTCTATTTATAGAAGGCCTTTCAACATTTCTTTTAGGATACGTTTTGTTCTTCTTGTTGTTTATTCACTAATTCATGTCTGACTCTTTTCGACCCCATGAACTACAGCACACCAGCTTTTCCCTGTCCTTCATTATGTCCTGGCGCTTGCTCAAACTCATGTCCATTGAGTCACTGATGCCATCCAATCATCTCATCCTGTCACTCCCTTCACTTCATGCCCTCAATCTTTTGCAACATCAGGGCCTTTTCCAATTAGTATTGATATGTTTTTTTATTTTTTGCTTGTCTGAGAAATTGTTTATTCTGCCTTCTATTGGAAACGATAGTCTTGATTGGTAGAATATCCTCAGTTCATTTCAGTTGCTCAGTTGTGTCCGACTCTTTGCAACCCCATGAATCGCAGCACACGAGGCCTCCCTGTCCATCACCAACTCCCGGAGTTCACCCAGACTCACGTCCATCGAGTCAGTGATGCCATCCAGCCATCTCATCCTCTGTCATCCCCTTCTCCTTCTGCCCCCAGTCCCTCCCAGCATCAGAGTCTTTTCCAATGAGTCAGCTCTTCACATGAGGTGGCCAAAATACTGGAGTTTCAGCTTTAGCATCAGTCCTTCCAAAGAAATCCCAGGGCTCATCTCCTTCAGAATGGACTGGTTGGATCTCCTTGCAGTCCAAGGGACTCTCAAGAGTCTTCTCCAACACCACAGTTCAAAAGCATCAATTCTTCAGCACTCAGCCTACTTCACAGTCCAACTCTCACATCCATACATGACCACAGGAAAAACCATAGCCTTGACTAGACGGACCTTTGTTGGCAAAGTAACGTCTCTGCTTTTGAATGTGCTATCTAGGTTGGTCATAACTTTCCTTCCAAGAAGTAAGCGTCTTTTAATTTCATGGCTGCAATCACCATCTGCAGTGATTTTGGAGCCCCAGAACATAAAGTCTGACACTGTTTCCACTGTTTCCCCATCTATTTCCCATGAAGTGATGGGACCGCATGCCATGATCTTCGTTTTCTGAATGTTGAGCTTTAAGCCAACTTTTTCACTCTCCATGTTCACCTTCATCAAGAGGCTTTTGAGTTCCTCTTCACTTTCTGCCATAAGGGTGGTGTCATCTGCATATCTGAGGTTATTGATATTTCTCCCAGCAATCTTGATTCCAGCCTGTGTTTCTTCTAGTCCAGCGTTTCTCATGATGTACTCTGCATATAAGTTAAATAAACAGAGTGACAATATACAGCCTTGATGTACTCCTTTTCCTATTTGGAACCAGTCTGTTCTTCCATGTTCAGTTCTAACTGTTGCCTCCTGACCTGCGTACAGGTTTCACAAGAGGCAGATCAGGTGGTCTGGTATTCCCATCTCTTTCAGAATTTTCCATAGTTTATTGTGATCCACACAGTCAAAGGCTTTGGCATAGTCAATAAAGCAGGAATAGATGTTTTTCTGGAACTCTCTTGCTTTTTCCATGATCCAGCGGATGTTGGCAATTTGATCTCTGGTTCCTCTGCCTTTTCTAAAACCAGCTTGAACATCAGGAAGTTCACAGTTCACATATTGCTGAAGCCTGGCTTGGAGAATTTTGAGCATTACTTTACTAGCGTGTGAGATGAGTGCAATTGTACAATAGTTTGAGCATTCTTTGGCATTGCCTTTCTTTGGGATTGGAATGAAAACTGACCGTTTTCAGTCCTGTGGCCACTGCTGAGTTTTCCAAATTTGCTGGCATATTGAGTGCAGCACTTTCACAGCATCATCTTTCAGGATTTGAAATAGCTCAACTGGTATTCCATCACCTCCACTGGCTTTGTTCGTAGTGATGCTTCCTAAGGCCCACTTGACTTCGCATTCCAGGATGTCTGGCTCTAGGTGAGTGATCACACCATCATGATTATCTGGGTCATGAGAATCTTTTTTGTACAGTTCTTCTGTGTATTCTGCCACCTCTTCTTAATACAAATCTTCTGCTTCTGTTAGGTTCATACCATTTCTGTCCTTTATTGAGCCCATCTTTGCATGAAAAGTTCCCTTGGTATCTCTAATTTTCTTGAAGGGATCTCTAGTCTTTCCCATTTGATTGTTTTCCTCTATTTCTTTGCACTCATCACTGAGGAAGGCTTTCTTATCTCTCCTTGCTGTTCTTTGGAACTCTGCATTCAAATGGGTATATCTTTCCTTTTCTCCTTTGCTTTTCACTTCTCTCCTTTTCACAGCTATTTGTAAGGCCTTCTTTGACAGGCATTTTGCTTTTCTTTTTCTTGGGGATGGTCTGGATTCCTGTCTCCTATTCAATGTCGTGAACCTCTGTCCATAGTTCTTCAGGCAGTCTATCAGATCTAATCTCTTGAATCTGTCACTTCCACTGGATAATTGTAAGGGATTTGATTGAGGTCATACCTGAATGGTCTAGTGGTTTTCCCCACTTTTTTCAACTAAAGTCTGAATTTGGTAATAAGGAGTTCATGATCTGAGCCACAGTCAGCTCCCAGTCTTGTTTTTGCTGACTGTATAGAGCTTCTCCATCTCTGACTGCAAAGAATATAATCAGTCTGATTTCTTTATTGACCGTCTGGTGATGTCCATGTACAGTCTTTTCTTGTGTTGTTGGAAGAGGGTGTTTGCTATGACCAGTGCGTTCTCTTGGCAGAACTCTATTAGTCTTTGCCCTGCTTCATTCTGTACTCCTAGGCCAAATTTGCTTGTTACTCCAGGTATCTCTTGACTTCCTACTTTTGCTTTCCAGTCCCCTATAATGAAAAGGACATCTTTTTTGAGTGTTAGTTCTAGAAGGTCTTGTAGGTCTTCATAGAACCATTCAACTTCAGCATTACTGGTCAGGGCATAGACTTAGATTACCATGATATTGAATGGTTTGCCTTGGAAATGAACAGAGATTGGATTGCATCCAAGTACTTCATTTCAGACTCTTTTGTTGACTGTGATGGCTATTCCATTTCTAAGGATTCTTGCCCACAGTAGTAGATATAATGGTCATCTGAGTTAAATTCACCCATTCCGCTCCATTTTAGGTCACTGATTCCTAAAATGTTGATGTTCACTCTTGCCATCTCCTGTTTGACCACTTCCAATTTGCTTTGATTCATAGACCTAACATTCCAGGTTCCTATGCAATATTGTTCTTTACAGCATTGGACTCTGCTTCTGTCACCAGTCACATCCACAACTGGGTGTTGTTTTTGCTTTGGCTCCGTCTCTTCATTCTTTCTGGAGTTATTTCTCCACTGATCTCCAGTAGCATTTTGGGCATCTACTGACCTGGGGACTTCATCTTTCAGTGTCCTATCTTTTTGCCTTTTCATACTGTTCATGGGGTTCTCAAGGCAAGAATACTGGTGGTTCACCACTCCCTTCTCCAGTGGACCACATCTTGTCAGAACTCTCCACCATTACCCGTCCATCTTGGGTAGCCATATATGGCGTGGCTCATAGTTTCATTGAGTTAGACAAGGCTGTGGTCCATGTGATCAGTTTGGTTAGTTTTCTGTGACTGTGGTTTTCAGTCTGTCTGCCCTCTGATGGAGAAGGATAAGAGGCTTATGGACGCTTCCTGATGGGAGAGACTGACCTGAGGGGGGAACTGGTTCTTGTTCTGATGGACAGGGCCGTGTGCAGTAAATCTTTAATCCAATTTTTGTCTCCTTAGGTAGGTTTATTCCTAGGTATTTTATTATTTTTGTTGCAATGGTAAATGTGTTTAATTCCTTAGTTTCTCTATTTTTCGTTGCTAGTGTATAGGAATTCAAGTGATTGCTAGGTATTGATTTTTTTATCCTGTGATTTTAATAAATTCACTGATTAGCTCTAGTAAATTTGTGATAGTATCTTTAGAGTTTTTCATGTACAGTATCAATGCCATCTGCAAATAGTTTTTCTTCTTCCTTTCCAAACTGGATTCCTTTTACTTTTCTTTCTTCTCTGATTGCTGTAGCTAGGACTTTCAAAACTGTGTTGAATAATAGTGGTTAGAAAGGGCAGTCTTGTCTTGTTCCTGATCCTAGAGGGCATGCTTTCAGTTCTCACTGTTAAGATTATGTTTGCTATGGGTTTGTTATAAATGGCCTTTATTCTGTTAAGGTAGGTTCTTTCTGTGCCCATGCTTTGAACAGCTTTCATCATAAATGTGTGCCTCACGCTTCTCTGAGCTTCTGTTGTTGTCAGTTGCTAAGTCTGACTGACTCTTGTGATCCCATGGACTGAACAAGCCAGGCTTCTCTGTCCTTCACTGTCTCCCAGAGTTTGCTCAAACTCATATGCATTGAGTTGGTAATGCCATCCAACCATTTCATCCTCTTGTCCCCTTCTCCTCCTGCTCTCAATGATTCCTAGCACCAGGATCTTTTCCAGTGAGTCATATCTGCATCAAATGGCCAAAGTATTGGAGCATCAACATCAGTCCTTCCAATGACTATTCAGGGTTGATTTATTTCCTTCAGGATTGACTGGCTTGATCTCCTTGCTGTCCAAGGGACTCTCATTAGTCAACTCTAGCACCACAGCTCAAAAGCATCAACTCTTTGGCGCTCAGCCTTCTTTATGGTCCAACTTTCAATCCATCCATGACTACTGGAAAAAACATACCTTTGGCCATACAGACCTTTGTTGGCAAAGTGCTGTCTCTGTTTTTTAAATACACTAAGTTTCTCATAGCTTTTCTTCCAAGGAGCAAGTGTCTTTTAATTTCATGGCTGCAGTCCCCATCCACAGTGATTTTGGAGCCCCCAAAATAAAGTCTTTCACTGTTTCCTTTTTTTCCCATCTATTTGCCATGAAGTGAGGGAACCAGGTGCCATGATCTTAGGTTTTTGAATGTTGTTTTCACCTTCATCAAGAGGCTTTTTAGCTCCTCTTCACTTTCTGCCATTAGGGTGGTGGTATCTACATATTTGAGGTTATTGATATTTCTCCCAGAAATCTTGATTCCAGCTTGGAATTCATCCAGCCTAGCATTTCACATGAGTACTCTGCACGTAAGTTAAATAAGCAGGGTGACAGTATACAGCCTTGATGTACTCCTTTCCCAAGGTTGAAACAATCCATCATTCCATGTCCAGTTCTAACTTTTTTCTTGGCCTGCATACACATTTCTCAGGCCCCAGGTCAGGTGGTCTGGTATTCTCATCTCTTTAAGAATTTTCCACAGTTTGCTGTGATCCACACAGTCAAAGGCTTTAGCACAGTCAGTGAAACAGAAGTAGAAGTTTTTCTCGAGTTCTTTTGCTTTGTCTGTGATCCAGCAGATGTTGGCAACTTGACTTCTGGTTCCTCTGCCTTTCCTAAATCCAGCTTGTACATCTGGAATTTCTTGGTTCACATACTGTTGAAGCCTAGCTTGAAGTATTTTGAGTATTACCTTGTTAGCCTGTGAAATGAGTGCAGTTGTGTGGTAGTGTGAACATTCTTTGGCATTGTCCTTCTTTGTGATTGGCATGAAAATTGAACTGTTTTAGTCCTGTGGCCACTGCTGAGTTTCCAAATTTGCTGGCATATTGAGTGCAGCACTTTCACAACATCATCTTTTAGGATTTGAAATAGCTCAGCTGGAATTACATCACCTCCACTAGCTTTCTTCATAATAATGCTTCCTAAGGCCCACTTGAGTTCACACTCCAGGATATTGACTCTAAATGAGTAACCACATGATCGTGATTATCTAGTCTTTAAGACCTTTTTAGTACAGTTCTGTGTATATTTGTCACCCTTTCTTAATATCTCCTGCTTCTGTTAGGTCTATACCGTTTCTGTCCTTTATTGTGCCCATTTTTGCATAAAATGTTCCCTTGGTATCTCTAATTTTCTTAAAAAGATCTCTAGTCTTTCCCATTTTATTGTTTGCATCTATTTCTTTGGAGTAGTCACTTAGGAAGTTTTTCTTCTCTCTCCTTGCTGTTCTTTGGAACTCTGCATTCAGGTGAGTATATCTTTCCTTTTCTCCTTTGCCTTTCGTTTCTCTTCTTTTCTCAGCTATTTGTAAGGCCTCCTCAGACAACCATTTTTTGCCTTTTTGCATTTTATTTTCTTGGGGATGGTTTTGTCACCACCTCCTGTGCAATGTTACAAATCTCTGTCCATAGTTCTTCAGGCACTCTGTCAGATCTAATCCCTTGAATCTATTTGTCACTTCTACTGTATAAGCGATTTACATTATAAGGGATTTACATCATAAGGATTTGATTTAGGTCATACCTGAGGGACCTTATGGTTTTACCCACTTTCTTCATTTTAAGTCTGAATTTTGCAATAAGGAGCTCATGATCTGGGCCACAGTCAGCATCAGGTCTTGTTTTTGCTGCCTGTACAGAGCTACTCCATCTTTGGCTACAAAGAATATATACTGAATGATTTCAGTATTGACCATGTGGTGATGATGTCCATGTGTAGCCTCTTCTCTTGCTTTGTTGGAAGAGGGTGTTTGTTGTGACCAGTGTGTTCTTTTGGAAAAACTGTTACCCTTTGCCCTGCTTCATATTGGGATGAGACTTGCATGCCTGGGAGGAAGTTGTGAAAAAGGAAAACTTCCTACATCCTCAGAAGCTTCTTCACAGGTGGGGAGATCAGCTGGGACAGAAAGGGAGCTTTAGAGGCTAGTATCACCCGATCTGATTCTGTACCAGCTGATCTCAGGATTAGGAACCTTTCCTCTTTCACAACTTCCTCCCGGGCTGGCAAGTACCATCCCGATTTCTTTTTCTTTTTTTCTGGTCCTACCTGGTTATGTGGAGATCTTTCATGTAATTTGGGGTGTTTGGGATATTCTACCAGCATTCCAAGATTTCTATGAGAACTGTTCAAGATGTAGGTGAATTTTTGATACACTTGTTGGAGAGAGTGAGCTCCATGTCCTTCTATTCTGCCATCCTGATTGGAGTCCCCTAGAAATCCCTTTTAAAAAATTGATTCTCCTATAACAAAGTTTCTAAATTATACTTCTGCCTTTTGTTTTGAAGCTGGCTTGCTTTTATTTATTTCTATAATTTCCTGATTCAATAAGTAAAAGATACTTGTGACAAACTTATTCTGATCTGCTTCATTGAAAAAGTCAATGAAGTGTTAAGATTAGGTGAGCTAACCATTTATTATTGGGTTTAAAAATCACTGTATCAGTTATTTAAGAATGTGTGATAATTTGGATTTTTTTGGCCTAGGGCTTATATAAGGTAGTTTTCTGAAATAATTTTGTAATATGGAAAGCTTTCTTTCTGATTCATTAGTCTTCTGTTTTTTTTTTCTTTTGCTATATGTAAACTATTTAGAAAGCTTTATTTACAGATATTTTTAAGTATTATACATATGTTCTGCTGCTGCTACTGCTACATATGTTCTAAACATTAGTTGTTTTTCTTGTATAAAGTGGGATAGCCTACCCTACTTGTATTTCAAGGCTTCCCTGATGGCTCAGTGGTAAAGAATCTGCCTGCCAGTGCAGGAGACGTGGATTCAATCCCTTGTCTGGCAAGATCCACTGGAGAAGGCAATGGCAACCTACTCCAGTTTCTTTCCTGGGATACAGTCCATGGGGTCACAAAAAGTCAGACACTGAGCAATGACAGCAAAACTTGTATTTCACTTGTGAGAATTTAACTTTATAGAATCCTTTATAAAGGCTTATTGAGGTGAATAGTATTCTATAAAAGTCAAATTGTTTTTGTTATGATAGGTGTGTTAGAAGAAGCGAGATTTTTTGGTATTGACTCATTGATTGAACACCTGGAAGTGGCAATAAAGGTAAGTTTCTTTTTACATTAGCCAAATAATATATTTATTGTAACTGTCTCCCAGAATTCTACACTAATTTGTCAATATGTCTTCAAGAATTCACAACCACCAGAGGATCATTCACCCATATCTCGAAAGGAATTTGTCCGGTTTCTGCTCGCCACTCCAACCAAATCAGAATTGCGTTGCCAGGTAGTTGAAGCAGATTTTACATGAGTTATTTGTGTCAGTAAGTCTGTGAGGGAAGTTTTAAATTCTTCTAGGAATTTTTTTCTTACCTTATTTTCTTTTTTCATGCAAGATATATTTTAATTATGGGTCATAGCATTGAGTCAGTCCCAAAATGGTTAGCATAAAAAAGAGATGTAATAGTCTTTTACTGTTTAATTATGCCTCATACAGCAGTTTTTGGTAGTGCATAGAAATTCCAACAATTAAAAAGTCAATTATTTGTACAGCTGTTATGTATGATCAGTCAGTGGCAGTGGAAGATACTTATACTTTTATGTGTTATAGCAATAACGATATTAAAAACTGCAATACTCAGTTTTAACAATATAACGTTCTTGAATTATAGAATTAATAACATAAGTACAATTTATTAAAAATAGTGATCAACAGGTGCATGACCAGCAGAGATCTATCTTTTTAGCAACTTCTGCACATAAATGAGGCATAGCCAAAATGCATTCTAATGTTATATGTAAATCGAGTGACTTTTAAGACTCCATTAAGGATACTGATTTTATATATCTGAGTTCCATTTGATGATGTTTTGTAATAGACTCCAAGTGACTGAACTGCCAATTACTTCTATAAACCACGGTGCTTAACTATTGTGGTTAAATTAAATACAACAGATGGTTTATATATTGTGACCATTTGTGTTTTTTAATTTTAGGGTTTAAACTTCAGTGGTGCTGATCTTTCTCGATTGGACCTGCGATACATTAACTTCAAAATGGCCAATTTAAGTCGCTGCAATCTTGCCCACGCCAATCTCTGCTGTGCAAATCTTGAACGAGCCGATCTCTCTGGATCAGTCCTTGACGTAAGAATCATCTTTGGTTACAAGATAAAATTAAAATTTTAGTCTATTGAACACTCTCAAAGAGCACAAATTACACCTCTCTCTTAATGAAGCTTTTACATCAGTTTACTAGGTTGATGACAAAACTTAAGGTTCTGAAAGTGAAATGGGTTGGTTTTGCAACTTTGAGATGCTTTATTAAATATCCACCTATAAAGTATAGCAACTGATAAGAAATTAAATCTTGAAATTAGATACCAATCTCCTCAACACGTTATCAGAACTTCTATTTTCTGTGAATTAATAGGGTAAAGCTGGAAAGAACCTTGGAAAGAATAGAAATAGAATAGAAATAGAAAGAACTTTCTATTCCACATAATTTCTGGAATAGGAAAATGTTATTTCTCTGGGGGTATTTGGCAGATACGTTAAAACAAATGTGGTATGCAGCAATCTGTAAGTTAGCATCTTGGTGATTCTCTCCTTCTACATATATATATGCGTTTACAAGTATTTGTGTGTGTGTGTGTAAGTGTGTATCCGTATGTGTATGCATGCATTTATATAACAGATAACCTATTTGAAGTGAGAGGATATATGTAAAAGCAACAGTGAAATGTAACTTCTAAGAACTTTAAGTTGCTTAATATCAAGGTCCATATCTGTGTGGAGTGGATAGCCATTCCCTTCTCCAGGGGATCTTCCCAACCCAGGGATTGAACCCAGGTCTCCCGCATTGCAAGCGGATTCTTTACCAGCTCAGCCACCAGGGAAGCCCAGGAATACTGGAGTGGGTGGCCTATCCCTTCTGCAGCAGATCTTCTCAACCCAGCAATTGAACTGGGGTCTCCTGCATTGCAGGTGGATTCTTTACTAGCTGAGCTACCAGGAAAGCTCTTTCAATTAATAAGACCTAATATATTAACTTGCTTGTAGTAGTCATTGAATAAGTGTTTATTAAATTTTATAATTTTGGCTTTATTCCTTAGTTGCAAGGTGTTTTTCTATGAAACTTAGATCTAATAACAAAATCTGCCAACACACATTTCCATTATTTTTACCCTGCTTGTTGCATGTTATGATGGAGGATCAAACTGAAAAACAACATAAGCGAAACACTAACACTACAAAGGGAAGGACCTAGCTTTCAAATTCTGAAATGCTGAGAAACAGTTTGGTTGGTTTCTGTTAGGGAATGGGGAAAAAGATAGACTGGATCATTAAATATAACTGGTTCTCTATTTTGTTTAATTATAGCATTACTGTGAGCCTGAACCATAATTTTCTTCTCTTTAAATGCTTGTTCTACCCATATTGTGTCATTGATATGAAGGCCAATATACCTATTTATCATTTGTTTATAATTTTTTTATTTAAATGTAGTTGATTTACAGTATCATTTGGCATTCAGGTGTATAGTACAGCAATTCAGTTACATATACATACACTGTATATGTATGTATGTATACATACATATATATATATATAGTCCTCTTCAGATTCTCTTCCCTTAATACGTTATTATAAACTGTTGACTACAGTTTCCTTTGCTACACAGTAGGTCCTTGTTTGTTGTTTTGTATATAGTAGTGTGTATATGTTAATCCCAACCTGCTAATTTATCCCTCCTCCCATCCCATTTTGCCCATTGGTAACCACAGATTTGTTTTCTATGTCTGAGTCCCTTCATGTGTAGGAAACAAGTTCATTTGAGCTTCCACATATAAGCAATATCATACATATTTATCTTTCTCTGGTTTACTTCATTTAGTATGATAATCTCTAGATCCATCCATATTGCTGCAAATGGCATTTAAAAATTCTCTTTATGGCTGAATAATATTCCACTGTGTGTGTGTCTGTATATACCATAGCTTCTGTATTTGTTCATCTGTCAATAAACACTTAGGTTGCTTCCATGTCTTGGCCATTGTAAATAGTGCCTCTATGAATACTGGGGTGCATTTATATTTCTGAATTATAGTTTTCTTCAGATATATGCCCAGGAGTGGGATTGCAGGATTATATGTAGCTTTAATTTTAGTTTTCTAAGGAACCTCCACATTGTTCTCCATAGTGGCTGTACCAGTTTATGTTCCCAGCAGTGTAGGACAGCTCCCTTTTATCCATACTCTCAACCAGCATTTATTATTTGTAGATTTTTTGATGGATGATGGCCATTCTGAATGGTATGAAGTGATACCTCATTGTAGTTTTGATTTGAGGTTCTCTAATAATCAGCAATGTTGAGCATCTTTTCATGTACCTGTTTGCCATCTGTATGTCTTCTTTGGAGAAATATCTGTTTAGCTCTTCTGCCCATTTTATGATTGGGCTGCATGAGCTGTTTCTATATTTTGGAGATTAAGACCTTGGGGGTGCATGGTTTGCAGATGTTTTCTCCCATTTTATAGCTTGTCTTTTCATTTTGTTTATGGTTTCCTTTGCTGTCCAAAAGCTTTTAATTAAGCCCCATTTGTTTATTTTTGTTTTTATTTTCATCATTCTATTCATTTGGAAATGAATCCAAAAAGATTCTGTCACGATTTATGTACAGGGGTGTTATGTCTATGTTTTCCTCTAGGAGTTTTATAGCATCCAGTTCTACATTTAGGTCTTTAATTAATTTGGGGTTTAGTTTTGTATGTGATGGTAGACACTGTTCTAGTTTCCTTCTTAAGTAGTTTTCCAGTTTTCCCAGTACCACATGTTGAAAAGACTCTTTTTTTCTTCACTGTATATTCTTGCCCTTTTATCATACATTATTGACAATAGGTGTGCGTTTATTTCTGGGTTTTCTATTCCATTGATCTATATTTCTGTTTTTGTGCCAGCACAATACTGTTTTGATTACTGTGGTCAGGGAGCATGATTCCTCCAGCTCCAGTTTCTTTCTCAGTATCTTTGTTGTTGTTGTTCAGTCGCTCAGTAGTGTCGTAACTCTATGTGACCGCCATGGACTGCAGCACACCAGGCTTTCCTGTCCTTCATTGTCTCCCAGAATTTGAGCAAACTTCTATCCATTGAGTTGGTGATGCCATCCAACCATCTCATCCTCTGTTGCCCCCTTCTCTGCCTGCCTTCAGTCTTTCCCAGCATCAGGGTCTTTTCCAGTGAGTCAGCTCATCACATCAGGTAGCCAAAGTATTGGAGCTTTGGCTTCAGTATCAGTCCTTTTGATGAATATTCAGGGTTGATTTCCTTTAGGATTGACTGATTTGATATCCTTGCTGTCCAAGGGATTCTAAAGAGTTTTATCCAGCACCACAGTTCCAAAAGCATCAGTTCTTCTGTGCCTTCTCTATGGTCCAACTCTCACATCCATACATGACTACTGAAAAAAACCATAGTTTTTATTGAATTGGACCTTTGTAGGCAAAGTGATTTCTCTGCTTTTCAATACGCTGTCTAGGTTTTTCCATAGCTTTTCTTATAAGGAGCAAGCGTCTTTTAATTTCATGGAAACAAACACAAAATCTAATCCAATCAGGAACAGAATGGTTGCTCTCAACACTGATGCTTCTCTGATGTACACCTTGATACAGAGACAGACCTTCAGTTTGCTTGATACTATACTTTCATCTTTTCATCTTCCCTGAGAAATCTCAGCCCCCCTATATTTGACCCCTTATCCCAAGCACCTCTCTTTTTCAACATTCTTCCTGCCCTAAGTCTAACCTCTTTGGTTAAATGTTTGCAGAGACAAAAACATGGAAATGTCTCACTTTGGTTGCTTTCTTAGTTTCCTTTATCAAGGTTAAGATAAAAACCTCACACTCTATCATCTTGTCTCCTTCTGTCCTTGATAGTACCAAAATAGATAGATTCCACTACTTTTTATGCTAGTCTTCCAAGTGAATCATAATTCACTTGTAAACCAGTAATTCCCTTGTCTGAACATCTTTCTGTTTATTCATTCTGTCCTCTTGTTTCTTCTACCCGTTTGTGAACACAGCAGAAATATTTGAGATAAATATACAGGAGAAATGGAGCTATGTAGATTTCCACAGCAGATTCTCACTTGACTTAGAATAAAATTCAAGCCCCTGACCAAGGTGCCCACAGACCTTCATAAACTGGAACCCACTGCATCACTGAGAATGATCCACATGATCATTCTGGCCATGTTCCCTTCACTAACTGCATCCTGGATAGAGGACTGCCCTTCCAGCTAACCAAACAGCTGTAGCAAGAACCAATCTGCTTACTTAGCAGGGGCTACACTGGAATTCCCACCATTCCCAGGAACTCTCCTGGTCTTAAGAGATTCTTTTATTATCATAACTTGGTCAGAGAAAGTGGACACTCTTTGGGTCTCCAGTTCTATAAGCCCTTGTCACCTAGCATATCATATTTAGGTACCAGGAGAGTATTAGTAGGCTATTCATTGGGTTATCTCAGTTTACTTAAAAAATTATAAAGATACACAATACTTACATGCTACTGTACATAAAGCAGATAAACAAGGTCCTACTGTAAATCACGGGAATTATATTCAGTACTAATTTCATGGCTGCAGTCACCATCTGCAGTGATTTTGGAGCCCAAAGAATAAAGTCTGTCACTGTTGCCATTTTTTTTCCATCTATTTGCCATGAAGTGATGGCATATATCTTTGATGATGATGATCCCATGAAGTGATGGGAGTGAATGCCATTATCTTAGTTTTTTGAATGTTTGGTTTTAAACCAGCTTTTTGCTTTTATCTTTCACTTTCATCAAGAGGCTTTTTAGTCCCTCTTCGCTTTCTGCCTTTAGGGTAGTGTTATCGGCATATCTGAGGTTACTGGTATTTCTCCTAGCAGTCTTGATCCCAGCTTGTGATTCATCCAGCCCAGCATTTCGCATGATGTACTCTGCATATAAGTTAAATGAACAGAATGACAATACACAGGCTTGAGCCCTTGCCAAATTTTGAATCAGTCTGTTGTACCATGTTGGTTCTAACTGTTGCTTCCTGACCTGTACACAGGTTTGTCAGCAGGCAGGTAAGGTAAAGGGTCTGGTATTCCCATCTCTTGAAGAATGTTGTGAAAGTCACCACATTCAAACAAAGTTTGTTGTGATCCACACAGTCAAAGGCTCTAGCTTAGTAAATGAATTAGAAGTATATGTTTTTCTGAAATTCCTTTTATCTATGATCCAGTGGATGATGGCAATTTGATCTGTTTCCTCTGCCTTTCCGAAATCCAGCTTGAACATCTGGAAGTTCTTGGTTCATGCACTGTTGAAGCCTAGCTTAAAGGATTTTGAGCATTACCTTGCTAGCAGGTGAAATGAGCGCAATAGTGTGGTAATTTGAACATTCTTTGGCATTGCCTTTCTTTGGGATAGGAATGAAATCTCTTCCAGTCCTGTGGCCACTGCTGAGTTTTCCAAATTTACTGGCATATTGTGTGCAGCATTTTAACAGCATCATATTTTAGGATTTGAAATACCTTAGCTGGAATTCCATCACCTCCAATAGCTTTGTTTGTAGTAATGCTTCCTATGGCCTAATTGACTTCACACTCCAGGATGTCTGGCTCTTGTTGAGTGACCACACCATTGTGTCTGGGTCATTAAGACCTTTTTTGTACAGTTCTTCTGTGTGTTCTTGCCACCTTCTCTTAATCTCTTCTGCTTCTTTGAGATTCTTATGTTTCTCTCCTTTACTGTGCCCATCTTTGCATAAAATGTTCCCTTGGTATCTCTAATTTTCTTGAAGAGATCTCTAGTCTTTCCCATTCTATTGTTTGCTTCTAATTTTTTGCATTGTCCACCTAAGAAGGCTTTCTTATCTCTCCTTGCTGTTCTTTGGAACTCTGCATTCAGATAGGTATATCTTTACTTTGCTCCTTTGACTTTCACATCTCTTCATTTCTTATTTATTTGTAAGGCCTACTCAAGGAGCCATTTTTCCTTGTTGCATTTCATTTTCTTGGGGATGGTTTTGATCACTACCTCCTGTACAATGGTACAAACCTCCATCTGTAGTTCTTCAGGCAGTCTATCAGATCTAATGCCTTGAATCTAGTTGTCACTTCTACTGTATAATCATAAGGGATTTAATTTAGGTCATACCTTAGTGACCTAGTGGTTTTCCCTACTTTTTTCAATCAAGTCTGATTTTTGCAGTAAGGAGCTGATGATCTGAGCAATAGTCAGCTCCAGGTCTTCTTTTTGCTGGCTGTGTAGAGAGAACTTCTCCATCTTTGCCTGCAAATATTCAATCTGATTTTGGTATTGACCATCTGGTCATATCCATGTGTAGAATCATCTCTCATACTGTTGGAAGAGGGTGTTTGCTGAGACCAGTGTGTTCTCTTGGCAAAACTCTGTTAGCCTTTGCCTTGCTTCATTTTGTACTCCAAGGCCAAACTTGCCTGTTATTCCGGGTATCTCTTGACTTCCTACTTTTGCATTCCAGTCCCCTATAATGAAAAGGACATCTTTTTTTGGTGTTAGTTCTAGAAGGTCTTGTAGGACTTCAAAGAACCATTCATCTTCAGCTTTTTTGGCATTAGTGGTTGGGGCATAGACTTGGATTACTGTGATGTTGAACGGTTTGCCTTGGAAATGAACCAAGATCATTCTGTCATTTTTGAGACTGTACCCAAGTACTGCATTTTGGACTCTCTTGTTGACTATGAGGGCTACTTCATTCCTTCTAAGGGATTCTTGGCCACAGTAATAATGGTTATCTGAACTAAATTCACCCATTCTGGTCCATTTTAGTGCACTGATTCCTAAAATGTTGATGTTCCTTCTTGCCATCTACTGTTGACCACTTCCAGTTTACTTTGATTCATGGATCTAATACTGGATTTCCCAATATTTCCAATGAAATATTGTTCTTTACAGCATTGCACTTTACTTTCACCACCAGACACATCTACAGCTGGGCATCCTTTCTGCTTTGGCTCAGCCTCTTCATTCCTTCTGGAGTTTTTCTGTACTCTTCTCCAGTAGCATATTGAACACCTACCTACCTGGGGTTGTGGTGGGGGGTGCCGCAGAATGGTTCCTCCTTCAGTGCCGTATCTTTTTGTCTTTCCATACTGGACATGGGGTTCGTCAGGCAAGAATGCTGAACTGGTTTGCCATTCCCTTCTCCAGTTGACCACCGTTTGTCAGAACTCTGCACCATGACCTGCCCTTCTTGAGTGGCCCTACATGACATGGCTTATAGTTTCACTGAATTACACAAGGCTGTGATCCATGTGATCATTTTGGTTGGTTTTCTGTGATTATGATTTTCATTTTGTCTACCCTCCGATGGATGAGGACAAGAGGCTTGTGTAAGCTCCTGATAGGAGGCACTGTCTGTAGGGAAAACTGGATCTTGCTCTGGTGGGCAGGGCCAGTGCTAAGTAAAACTTTAATCCAGTTTTCTGCTGATGGTTGGGACTGTGTTTCCTCCCTGTAGTTTGGCCTGAGGTGGCAGAGTCCTAGAGTCTGTAGTCTCTGTCATAGGCTATAGACTCTATGGTAGGTATAAAGGCAGCCTCCTCCAAAAGGACTTATACCAGCATGCCGTGCCTCCCAGGACTACAGCTAGCAATGCCCTTGACTCTGCAGCAGGCCACTGTAAACCCACGCCTCTGCTGCAGATTCCCAGACACTTATAGGCACGTCTGGCTTAGTCACTTGTGGAGTCCCTGCTCCTTTCTCCTGGGTCCTGGTGTGCAGGAAGCTTTTTCTGTGCCCTCCAGAGTCTCTGTTTCCCCGGTCCTATAGAAGTTCTGTAATCAAATCCTGCTGACCATCAAAGTCAGATTCCCTGCCCCTTTGCCGGATCTCTGTGTTGAGAAGTCTCTTGCAGGGCCTAGAACTTTCACAAGAGTACAAGAACTTCTTTGTTTTAATTTTTCTCCAATTTGTGGATTGTCCACCCAGCGGCTCTGTGGTGGGGCTAATAGCGACCTCCTCCAAGAGGACTTAGGCCACATGCCGTGCCTCCCAGGACTGCTGCTGCTAGTGCCCCTGTCCCCGTGGCAGGCCACTGCTCACCATGCCTCTGGAGGAGACACTCATACACTCATAGGGAGGTCTGGCTCAGTCTCTTGTGGAGGGTCACTGCTCCTTTCCCTGGGTCCTGGTGTGCACAGGGTTTTGTTTGTTTCCTCCAAGTCTCTGGGGAGTGTGAGGTTTGATTTTAAAACTGATTGTGTCCCTCCTACCATCTTCTTGCCACTTCTCCTTTGTTCTTGGACATGGAGTATCTTTTTTTGTGGGTTCTACCATCCTCCTATTGATGGTTGTTCAGTAGCTAATTGTGATTTTGGTGTTCTCACAAAAGACGAGCGCACTTCCTTCTAATCCACCACCTTTGGTGTCTCTGTGGCTTTGGCTACTTGGGATCTTTTGCACCTCCATGCAAATTTAAAATTTGTTCTAGTTCTGTAAAAAATGCCATTGGTAATTTGATAAGGATTTCATTGAATCTGTAGATTGCTTTAGGTAGTATGGTCATCTTGACAGTATTCTTCCAGTCCAGAAACATGGTATGTCTTTTCATTTGTTTGTATCATCTTCAATTTCTTTTACTAGCTTCTTACAGTTTTCTAAGTATTAGTCTTTTACCCCCTTAGATATGTTTACTCCTAGGTATTTTATTCTTTGTGCTGTAGTGGTAAATGAGATTGTTTCCTTTCTTTTTCATTGTTAATATATAGAAATATAACAGGTTCCTGTGTATTAATTTTCTATCCTACAACTTATCTGAATTTATTGATGAGCTCTAGTAGTTTTCTGATAGCATCTTTAGGATTTTCTGTGTAAAGTATCATGTCATATGCAGACAGTGATAGTATTACTTTTTCAATATAGCTTTTTTTCCTTTTTCTTCTGATTGTTGTGACTAAGACTTCAAAACTGTGTTGAATAAAAGTGGTGAGAATGAATGTCCTTGTCTTGTTCCTAATCTTAAAGGAAATGCTTTCAGCTTTTCATGATTGAATATGATGTTAGCTGTGGGTTTGCCAATATTTATTATGTTGAGGTCAGTTCCCTCTATGCCCACTTTCTGGAGAGTTTTTTTTATCATAAATGCATGTTGAATTTTATCAAAAGCTTTTCCTATATTGATTGAGATGATCATAAGGTTTTCACTCTTCAGTTTGTTAATGTGAATCACAGTGATTGGTCTGTGGATATTGAAAAAATTCTTGAATCCCTGTGATAAATCCCACTTGATCATGATATGTGATCCTTTTAATGCATTGCTGGATTCAGTTTGCCAATATTTTGCTGGGGATTTTTGCATCTGTGTTCATCAATGATATGTTGTTGTTCAGTTGTTCAGTTGCTCAGTCGTGTCTAACTCTTTGCAAGTCCATGGAATACAGCAAGCCAGGCTTCCCTGTCCTTCACCGTCTCCCAGAGTTCACTCAGACTCCTGTCCATTGAGTTGATGATGCCATCCAACCATCTCATCCTCTGTCGTCCCCTTCTCCTTCTGCCCTCAGTCTTTCCCAGCATCAGGGTCTTTTCCAATGATTCGGCTCTTCACATCAGGTGGCCAAAGCATTGGAGCTTCAGCATCAGTCCTTCCAGTGAATATTCCAGGTTGATGGTTCAATTCTCACATCTGTACATGACCATTGGAAACACCATAGTTTTGACTAGAGGGACCTTTGTGGGCAAAGTGATGTCTCTGCTTTTTAATATACTTTCTAGGTTTGTCGTAGCTTTTCTTCCAGGGAGAAAGAATCTTTTAATTTCATGGCTGCTATCACCATCTGTAGTGATTTTAGAGCCCAGCAAAACAAAGTCTGTCAATGTTTTCCATTTTTCCCCATGTATTTGGCCATGAAGGATGTGAAGTGACTGAATGCCACGGTCTTAGTTTTTTTAATGTTGAGCTTTAAGCCAGCTTTTTCACTCACCTCTTTCACCTTCATCAAGAGGCTCTTTAGTTCCTCTTTCTTTAGGGTGGTTGTCATCTGCATATCTGAGATTGTTGATATTTCTCCAAGCAATCTTGATTCCAACTTGAGCTTCATCCAGTCCAATATTTTGCCTAATGTTACTCTGCATGTAAGTTAAATAAGCGGGGTGACAATATACAACCTTGATGTATTCCTTTCCCAATTTTGAACCAGCTTGTTGTTCCGTGTCTGGTTCAATATCATCAGTGATATTGGCCTATAATTTCCTTTTTGTGTGGTATCTTTTTTCTTTTTCATATTTTAGTTTTTATAATTTGTGTTGGTTTCTGCCATAAAGCAACACGAAACAGCCATAATGATACATGTATCCCCTCCTTCTTGAGCCTCTGTCCCCTCCCCTGATCCTATCCCTCCAGATTATCATATAGCGCCAAACTGGTCTCCCTACAATATACAGCAGCTTTTCACCAGCTATACATCTGACACATGATAGTGTATATATGTTGATGTTTCTTTCTCCATAAGTAAGTCAGAAAGAGAAAAACAAATATAGTATATTAACACATGCATCTGGAATCTAGAAAGATGGTATTGTGTTATCTTTGATTCTGGTAGCAGGGTGATGCTGGCCTCACAGAGCTAGTTTGGAAGGGCTCCTTCCTCTGCAGTTTTTTGGAGAAGTTTCAGAAGGATAACTATGAACTCTTCTCTAAATGTTTAATAGATGTTTAATACTCCTGGACTTCTGTGTGTTGGGAGTTGGGAGTCACAGATTCAATTTGAGTACTTGTGATTGGTCTGTTCATATTTTCTATTTGTTCTTGGTTCAGTTTTGCAAGATTGTACCTTTGTAAGAACTTGTTCATTTGTTCTAGGTTGCCAGTTTTATCGGCATATAGTTGCTTGTGGTAGTCTCTTATGGTCCTTTGTATTTCCATGGTGTTTGTTGTAACTTCTTTTTCATTTTTAATTTTATTCCTTTGGGCCTTCTTCCCCCCCCCCCCGCCCCCTGCCCCCCCACCACCGCCTTGGTGAGTCTGGCTAAAGGTTCATCAGGTGTTTTTGTTTTTGTTTTTGTTTTATCTTTTTCAAGAACCAGCTTTTGGTTTCATTGATCTTTTCAGTTATTAGTCTGTAGTTCTAGTTTATTGATTTCTGCTCTGATCTTTATGATTTCTTTCTACTAACTTTGGATTTTGTTTGTTCTTTCTCTAGTTGCTTTAGGTGTAACACTGGGTTGTTTATTTGAGATTTTTCTTTTGTTCTGAGGTAAGTTTTTATTGCTATAAACTTCTCTCTTAGAACTGCTCTTGCTGCATCCCATAGGGTTTGGATTGTCATTTTTTCATTTTCATTTGGCTCTGATATTTTTTTATTTATTCAGGGATCCATTGGTTGTTTACTAGCATATTGTTTATCCTCCACGTATCTGTGGTTTTTGTAATTTTTTTCCCCTTGGATTTGGTTTCTAATCTCATAGCATTATGGTTGGAAAAGATGCTTGATACAATTTTCAGTTTTTTTAAACTTACCAAGATTTGCTTTGTGGCCCAGCATGTGATAAATTCTGGAGAATGTTCCATGTGCACTTGAAAAGAATGTGTATTCTGCTACTTTGGATGGAATGCTGTATAAATATCAATTTAAGTCCATCTGCTCTAATGTTCCTTTTAAGGCCTGTTTTTCTGTACTGATTTTGTTTGGCTGTTCTGTCCACTGGTGTAAGTGGGGTGTTAAAGTCCCCCACTGTTACTGTGTCAGTCTCAATTTCTTCTTTTATGTATGTTAACATTTGCTTTATATTGGGGTGCTTTTATTTTGGGTGCACATATATTTGTAATTGTTATATCTTCTTGGTTTATTCCCTTGGTCATTATGTAGGGTGCATCTTTGTCTCTTGTAACAGTCTTCATTTTCGCCTGTTTTGTCTGATTTGAGTATTGCTCCTCCACCTTTCTTTTGATTTCCATTTGCATGGAATACCTTTTTCTACCCCCTCACTTTCACTCTGTATGTGTCTAGCTCTGAAGTGGGTCTCCTATAGACAGCGTATCTCTGGGTCTTGATTTTTGTATCCATTCAGTCATTCTTTGTCTTTTAGTTGGAGCATTTAATCCATTTACATTCAAGATAATTATCAATATGTATGTTCTTGTTGCCATTTTGTTAATTGTTTCGGATTTGTTTTTGTAGGTGTTTTTTCTTCCTTTCCTCCTTTGTTGTCTTATGATTTGATGATGATCTTTAATGTTGTATTTGGGTTACTTTTTCTTTTCTGTGTATATATCTATTACTGATTTTTTTGTTTATGGTTACCATGAGGATTTGATATAGAAGTCTATATGGACAGATTATTAAGTTGCTGATCTCTTAATTTTAAATATATTTTTAAAATTCTGCATGCATACTCCTTTGCTCTCATGATTACTGGTTTTGATGTTGTATTTGTGCCTGGATGATTTCCTGCCTTTACTGTATGTTTGCCTTGACTGGTGAGGTTTCCTGTTTCCTAATATTCTTGTTCCTAGTTGTGGCCTTTTCTTTGCAGAGAAGTTCCTTTAGCATTTGTAGTAAAGCCGATGCTGAATTCTCTTAGGTGCTGAATTCTTTCGCTTGTCTGTAAAGGCTTTGCTTTCCCATTGAATCTGAACGAGAGTCTTGCCGGGTAGAGTATTCTTGGTTGTAGGTTTTTCCCTTTCATCATTTTAAATATATCATGCCACTACCTTCTGGCCTGCAGAGATTCTCGTAAGAAAATGGCCACTAGTCTTATGGGGATTTTCTTGTATGTTATTTGTTGCTTTTCCCTTGTTGTTTTTAGTATTTTCTCTTTAAATTTTGTCAGTTTGATTATTATGTGTCTGAGCATGTTCCTCCTTGGGTTAACACTGAATGGGACGCCCTGTGCGTCCTGGATTTGGGTGACTATTTCCTTTCCCATGCTATTATCTCTTCAGATATTTTCTCAGGCCCTTTCTCTCCCTCATCTTCTTTTGGGACCTCTATCATGCAAATCTTGATGCATTTGACATTTTTCCCTGAGGTCTCTTAAACTGTCCTCATTTCTTTTCATTATTTTTCCTGATTCTGTTCCACAGCAGTGATCTCCACCAGTCTGTCTTCCAACTCACTAGAAGACAGTTCTTCTCTCTCCTTGTTCCTCTGCCTCATTTATTCTGCTGTTGATTCCTTCTGTGTGCTTTTCATTTCAGTTATTAGATTCTTCAACTCTGTTTATTCTTTGTATTTTCTAACTCTTTGTTGAGAATTTCTTGCAACTTCTCTCTCTGCATCCATTCTTTTCCAAAGTTCTTGGATCATCTTTACGATCATTACTCTGAACTCTTTCTCAGGTAGATTGCCTATCTCCACTTCACTTAGTTGTTCTGAGGTTTTATCTTGTTCTTTTGTCTGGACTATATTCCTTTGCTGTTTCATTTTGTTTAAATTTCTATTTGTATTTCTTATGTATGTAGTTGGAGAAGGCAATGGCACCCCACTCCAGTACTCTTGCCTGGAAAATCCCATGGATGGAGGAGCCTGGAAGGCTGCAGTCCATGGGGTCACTGAGGGTTGGACACGACTGAGCGACTTCCCTTTCACTTTCCACTTTCATGCATTGGAGAAGGAAATGGCAACCCACTCCAGTGTTCTTGCCTGGAGAATCCCAGGGATGGGGAAGCCTGGTGGGCTGCCGTCTGTGGGGTCACACAGAGTCAGACACGACTGAAGTGACTTAGCAATAGCAATGTATGTAGTAGCTTAGTAACATTTCTCAACCTTGGGGAAGTGGCCCTCAGTGGGGGCTGTCCTGTGTGTCTAGCAGTATACTCCCTTTTCATCATTAAGAGCCAGGGACCAGCCTGATCCCAGCATAGTTTCTGACTCATATTTATGGACTTAGTTCTGCAGGATCGTAGTTTTCTTGCTTCAGGTGTCTGCCCCCTGGTGTGTGAGGCTGGTTAGAGGCTTGTGCAGTCTTTCTGGCAGGAGGGGCTCATGTCTGCCCACTTGCCTCTGGAGCTGGGTCTTGGCCCTGTGGTGGGCAAGGGCATGTCCAGGGGCATGTCTGGAGGTTTCTGTGGGCTCAGTAAGCCTGTCTGCTGATAGTTGGGGCTGTATTTATGGCTTGTGGGTTGGTTGGCCTGAGGCATCCCAGCACTGGAGCCTACATGCTGTTGTGTGGGGCCAGGTCTTGGTGTCAAGGACTCAAGATGTGGGCCTCCAGCCGGAGTTCACATAGATTTCCACTATGTCCACCACCAGCTTAAGAACCCAGTGAGAAATACAACTGCCTCCCACCTGCCACCTCCCTAGGAGACCCTCTAAGACTAGCAGGTAGGTCTGGCCCAGGCTTCTATGGAATCAGTGCTTTTGACCTGGATTCTGGTGTGTGTAAGATCTTACCTTAGCTCTCCAAGAGTTGAGTCTCTTTCCCATGGTCCCCTTTGTTTCCCTCAATCTACAATCAAGCCCTCCTGGCTTTCAAAGCAAAATGCTCTGTGGGCCTCCTCCCCCCAGTGCTGGACCTTTAGGCTGGGGACCCTGGTGTGGGGCTCAGAGCTCTCATTCCTGTGGGAGAACTTTTGTGATATAATTACTGTCCAGTCTGTGGGTTGCCCACCTGGGTGGTATGAGGTTTGACTGTATTATAAGTGCACCCCTCCTACCATCTCGTGGTTTCTTCTTTATGTGTTTGGATAGAGAGTATCTTTTTTGGGTAGATTCCTGTCATTTCTGTGGATAGTTGTTTGCTGTGATTTTGGTGTGCTCATAAGATATGAGCGCAAGGTCCTTTTACTCTGCCATCTTTGTCTTGCAACGGCCTATGTAATTTTACCTGATACATACTAAAGTGCTGCAGAACTGCAAGTTCATTGATTAAAATGGCTCATGTTGAGGAGTCACTGCCCAGAGTGTAGGGGCTGTGAAAGTAAAAACTAGTGGCTAATAGTCTTTGGCACTTGAAGATGGCTGCTAATGAACAGTCATATGTATTGCAATGTCCACAGGATATGAGGCCAGCTAAGCACAAGGTGCACCTGACGTTCCCACCCCTCTTGTTGAACTTCTCCCTGGTTGATCCCTTGTGGGCTGTGAAACCTTCTGCAGGAACCCTCCAATTCTGCTGTCAATCAAGATGACCTTAGCTGCTATCAGGGTTCATGTCTGAGCTGCACCCTCTGTTCTGTCAGTGCCTTTAGAATGCATCTTCTACCTGATCTGCCTTTCATTGTTGACTTTAGCCTGCTGCGTAGGAGCTGGTATAGTAATCCAGCTCTTATGAATCCATTGCACATTCCCAGTACAAGACTTAACAGATGATAAGACCTGGAACGGACACTGAAGATGAGTATGACCCTGTCTTACAGACTAAGAAACCGAAACGTGCCCTTACCCAAGCCCCAAAGGCTGGTTTGTCAGCAGCATTAGAGCTAGACTCTAAAGCAGGTGTTTTCTTTTCCTTATGTCTTTTTTGATGACTTTTTCCTTTGGAAAATGTGAAATATAGACAAAAATGAGCTAGTGTAGTGAATCCCTTTGTATCTCCATTACTCAGCATCAACAGTATCACTGTTGAAACAGTTGTGTATGGTCTATACCTCTCCACAGAGTATTTTTGAAGCAACTTATTTTACCTGTAAATATTTTATTCTGTTAAAGACAAGGACCATTTATCAAACAATCTTTTGCTTTTTAATAGTTTTATTTATTTATTTGGCTGTTTTGGGTCTTTGTTGCTGTGTAGGCCTTTCTCTAGTTGCAGCGAGTGGTGACTGCTGTCTCATTGCAGTGCATGGGTTTCTTATTTTGGTGGCTTCTCTTA
Source organism: Bos indicus x Bos taurus (assembly GCF_003369695.1). Lineage (NCBI taxonomy): Eukaryota > Metazoa > Chordata > Mammalia > Artiodactyla > Bovidae > Bos > Bos indicus x Bos taurus. The sequence continues at coordinate 72,708,262 of NC_040083.1, read as the reverse complement.
TTACAGAGCATGGGCTCCAGAGCATTTGGACTTCAGTAGTTAGCAGCACATGGGTTTCAGAGCACGGGCTCAGTAGTTGTGCACCGAGATTTGATGCCTGGTGGCATGTGGGACCTTCCTGGACCAGGGATCAAACCCATGTCTCCTGCATTAGCTGGCAAACTCTACCACTGAGCCACCAAGGAAGCCCTAAGCATAATCTTAATATCATTACCCTTTTCAAAAACAGTAATAACTGCTTTCATCAAAACCACTGCCCCTTGATAAAGTAAATAGCCCAAATCTTCTAACTAGAATGCTGATTTCCTTAGTAGCTGCATTCTGAGGTGGCAGTGTTGGTGACCTGCTTTTACCATTTGATGAATAGAGGGTGAAATACTTTTTGCAGTTTTTGAAGACAAAAAAATCTCACTGAGTTTCTTATATATTTCTTTGTGAGAATTCATAGTACAGCCTTGAGTAGAGAGCAGTACTTACATAATAACCTTGGGAATACTTATATTCTACCTGGGAGCATTACATCGAGAACCAGAGACATTTATTTTCAGATATCACCTTCCTGTCCTTTTACAGTATATTTTCAAGTACATAAAATCTAATCATCTTTGAGTTATCTTCTAGGTCCTCAGTATCCTACCTGTCAGTCTGAGCTTCTGAACTACCTCGTGTTAAAGCACAGGCATGGATGGAAATGCAAACCTGATTGTCAGTTATCTGTGATTTGAAATGGTCTGTAGTTCATCTTCTGTTCACTAGAATTGGCTGTGGGTGAATAAAACTGCATTTATGAGACAAGGATTTTTCTTGGTATGGTTATCACATAACTTAATCAGGCTTAAGTAAGTAAGTGTTGGTCACTCAGTTGTGCCCGACTCTTTGGGACCCCATGGACTACAGCCCACCAGGCTCCTCTATCTGTGGGATTTTCTGGGCAAGAATGCTGGAGTGGGTTGCCATTTCCTTCTTCAGGGGATCTTCCTGACCAAGGGATCAAATCCAGGTCTCCTGCACTGCAGGCAGATTCTTTACTGACTGAGCTACAAGGGAAGCCCTAATCAGGCTTAGGCATTTAGATTTCTTCATTGGTCTAATTATAATAACAACTGCAATTATCATTTCTTTAATGTCTGAGGGTTTTTAAAATACTTTTTACCTTCTGCTTTGGCCCCAATTAGGGAAGGTCTAACATTATCACTGACTTTATAGATAGCTTCCTGCCATATCCAGTAGTTGTTAGACATCAGATCTGATGGCATTAAATTTAAAGTTCCAAAATGTACTTTCTTTTTCCTCTTTATATCTTGAACTGCCATTTGGGTACTCAGGGTTGACAATGTTTTGGAGCGATGGTTGGTACAGAAAGACCCTACAAGCAACTTGGTGGTGTTTGTAGCTAGATGGCACTTTTCATTGCTGGCCTTAGCAGTCCGACCTTTGAATGAAGGTAGTGACAACATTACTGAGCATCAGAAATTGCATTCCTGCAGTAATAAGAGAAGATCTAGATCCCTAACAACTTTATGCTTTCTTCATACGTTAACTGTTACATTGTCATGAGCTGAGCGGTTTATAAAAATAGAAATAGGGATGTCATGGTCCTCCCTCCCCAGCTTCTTTATCTAAACTCTTTTCATGTACAGTAGGAATGCTATTGTTTATTTGGCTTTTTTTCTTTTAAAACAACTATTTTAAAAACTTCTCACAATTATTGTAAACAAAATAGTTGATTGTGAGTATATCAGATTTTTTTTTTCTTTTCTTCTTTTACTTTGAGCCAATTTTTTCTAGTCCAAACAAAATTCTGAACCATAATAAACACAGACTTTACTCTTTCCATGGCCAGTGTGCCAATCTCCAGGGCGTCAAGATGCTGTGTTCTAATGCAGAGGGAGCATCCTTGAAGCTGTGTAATTTTGAAGATCCCTCTGGTCTCAAAGCCAATTTAGAAGGTAAGAGTCTCTCTGTAATTACCTTCTCTAAAGTAAAAACACACCATTAAGTAAAAAGCCCAGCAAAATAATTGTTACTGGTAAAATATAACCATAGGGAGGAACATTTCTTCTGTCTTAGAGGATTTGCAAAGGGCTAAGCCATTGTTTGGTCTCAGTGATGGAAACCAGCATGCTGAACTCAGGAAATGTGGCCTCCAGTTTTTAACGAAGCTTCAGCTGGAGATAAGTATCAACATCTTAAATGTCCAAACAGAACAGCATTGTTTTTTAAACTTTTCATTTTATATTGGAATATAGCTGATTAACAATGCTGTGAATGTTTCAGGTGGACAATAAAGGGACTCAGCCATACATAAACATGTATTCATTCTCCCCTAAACTCCCCTCTAATCCAGGCCGACACGTAACATTGAGCAGAGTTCCCTATACTATATAGTCAGTCCTTATTGGTTATCCATTTTAAATATAGCAGTGTGTACCTGTCCATCCCCATCTCCCTAACTATCCCTTCTTCCATCCTTCCCCCAGGGCACCATAACAGAACACCACAGTCTTAATTGTGGACCAAAATGAAGAACTTCAGTTTGCATAAAGCCAGACAGTTTTTTATCACTTTTGGATGTAATGTTTTGTCTGCGAATTCCTTATTGCTTTGTTTTGTCCATGAACTTGTCATTTTGTTTATTTGTATATCTAGAAGACACATATGGAAAAGGCAATGGCACCCCACTCCAGTACTCTTGCCTGGAAAATCCCATGGATGGAGGAGCCTGGTGGGCTGCAGTCCATGGGGTCGCTAAGAGTCAGACACGACTGAGCAACTTCATTTTCACTTTTATGCATTGGAGAAGGAAATGGCAACCCACTACAGTGTTCTTGCCTGGAGAATCCCAGGGACGGGGGAGCCTGGTGGGCTGCCGTCTATGGGGTAGCACAGAGTCGGACACGACTGAAGCGACTTAGCAAGCAGCAGAAAACACATAACTCATTTCCATCACCATAAATTTTTGGAGGCATATTTAAAAGTGCAAACTCTAGGACCAAATTGAATTCCTCCCTCAAAAATACAGACTAAAACATGAATTCTTAATTCATAATATAAGCAAACAGATTGTTAACAAAGAACTCCATATGTATGTATATTGGTCAAGAGACAGATTTATAATTCAGTCATTTCCAAAGGACGCAGAGGTCAACATTTACCCCTGTTAAGTCATCTTGCATCTTTTGAATATAAATGACTATAAATATTTTTAAGTTCAACTGCTCCTAAAATATATTCACTTTAGGTGCTAATCTGAAAGGTGTGGATATGGAAGGAAGTCAAATGACAGGAATTAACCTGAGAGTTGCAACCTTAAAGAATGCAAAGTTGAAGAACTGTAACCTCCGAGGGGCAACTCTGGCAGGAACTGATTTGGAGGTGAGTCACTGAGTTTTTGTTCATCCAGAATGACTGAGTAGCTCCTGCAAAATGTACTTAAATAAAGCAAAGTAGTTGGCTGTTCAATACTGCCAGGTAACGTGCCAACCAGGTTGATGGAATGCTTTTCTTTCAGTTGCTTGTTTAAACAAATTTGAATTCCAGAGCAGAATCTACTTACCTAAGTTACAGATGCTAGGGTTCAGATTTTATTTTTAACTGGAGTAGAATTTCTTTACAATGTTGTTAGCTTCTGCTGGTCCTACAACATCAGCCATAGGTAGACATACATACCCCGTCCCTCTATTTTTATCACAGAGCACGGAGCTGAGCTCCCCATGCTATACAGCAGCCTCCCACCATCTATTTTACACAAGCTAGTGTGTGGGGGGCAGTGCTACTCTGTCTGTCTCGCTCTCTCCTTCCCTGCCTCATGTCCGCAAGTCTGTTCTCTGCGTCTCTGTTCCTGCCCTGCCAATAGGTTCATCAGTACCGTTTTTCTAGATGGCATATTTGAAGGTTCATCTGGCATTCAGTCTGAGCTGATCTCTCCTCTTTTCCTTGGATCTCCCTCAGGTAGATACATTTGATATATGCTTTTTTAATCCACTTGATTGTGGTTTTCTTAGATTTTAATTCCAAACAGAATTAAATGGAGCCAGATTATTTCTTAAACTTGTTTGGAAATTGAAATGATATCTGTGTTTGAAATCAGGTTCAGGGAAAGCCTGTTCTAAATTGGCATCATATTCTTTTTTGAATCTCAACCTGAGACTTTAATTCTGTCCAGCCAGTCATCTTTTTCATCAGAATTGTCTGGTATATATCATCTTGAGTTGCAGATTGAGCTGGCAGACTGCATAGCTGTTAATGGGTCTATATCACTGTCTGATAGCTCTTTCGGCAACAATGGGCATGTCCTGTGGCTGTGCTATTCAGTCCAGCACCTACCAGCCGCATCTGGCTATTGAGCCAGAGCAACCGAGGGATGGATTTGTAAGTTGTATTTAATTAAAATTCATTTAAATGTAAACTGCTGTGTGTGACTAGGAGTATTGTACTGAACAATACAGACCTAATACAAGAAAATCTGGCATAGATTGGATTCTAGAGAATAGTATGTCAACATTTAGCTTGTTGATTTTTTTAAATGTTTTCATCTTGCTCTTTTTTCATTATAATACTAAGAGTACTGTTTCTGTGTTTTCATCTATCCTTCTTTCACTCTATACTTCCTTCCTATGCAGTCCTATTTAGTCCTAAGGTCCAAAATACAATCCTTAATTCAGTGATCCTGTTTCATAGCTAGCATCTAGATTTCTTATCTGAATTTACCTTGTTCTCTTGATAGCTCTTAGCAGCATAGTAGCAGGCCCCGTTGAACTTGAAGGCAAAAAGAACCAGCTTAAGACTGAAGGTATAAACCTATTATAAGTAGTTATTTAACTTTTTAAATATTGTTACTGTCACCTAAGATGAGGATCTTTTCCCTTTGTTTCAGTTAGCATGTGACTACACATGAGTTCTTTATTTAAACAGTAGAACGCCTCCCTTTATCTGATTGCAAAGACTAATCAGAATGACTGTTGGGGCAGCTGCTAACCCTCTATACTATAAAGGTTATGTGCAGTCACCCTTCTCTCTAACCATCATCCCCACCATCCCTAGGGACTTAACCAAAAATCCCTGTCCCATCTGTCACTCTCTGATCTCAAGGGAAATTTGAAAGCAACTACCAGTTGTGGTGGTTACACTGCTGTATATAGATCTGTTAAAACTCACTGAATTGTATACATAATTGGGGGGTTAAAAAAAGGCAATTCCTTACTCTGAGAATGTTAATGTTAGGCAGCTACGTGATACAATTATTAAGTAAAATCCCTTTCTCTGTTTAAAAATCTGAATCTTCCCTACCCCCATGCCTTTCATTATTGTTCATAGATTGTGGTAAAACCATTAAGTCACTCAGTCATGTCCGACTCTCTTGCGACGCCATGGACTGTAGCCCACCAGGCTTCTCTGTCCATCAGATTCTCCAGGCAAGAATACTGGAGTGAGTTGCCATGCTGTCCTCCAGGGATTCAACTCACATCTCCTGCATTTGCAGGCAGGTTCTTTACCACTAGCGCCACCTGGGAACCCCAGAGAGATATATAACTAAATCACTTGGCTGTATACCTGAAACTAACACAACAGGGTAAATCAGCTATGTGTGTTTTAGTCACTAAGTCATGTCTGACTCTTGCGACCCCATGGACTGTAAGCCTGCCAGGGTTTTCTGCCCATGGGACTTTCCAGGCAAGAATACTGGAGTGGGTTGCCATTTCCTTCTCCAAAATCAACTAGACTCCAATATAAATTTTAAAAAAAGAATAAAGATTATCTCAGGTCCCAGAAATCAGTTTCTGATGCTCAGACCCTCTGAGTTTGTCTGGCAGTGGAGCTGCTTCCATTCAAGCCCCATATTCCCAGGGAAGCCCATAAAATTGTTCAGATACATTTTACATTCTGGATTTTAAATGCTTAAAATTCAAAAGGAACATGCTTCATCGTTGACCTTTGTTTATATATATTTGTGGTGGTCAGCCTGAGTAAGCATCAACTAGAGAGAAAAAATACGGCTTTCTCCTAAAACTTCTGAAAGTTTTCCAGAAATAAGTGAGTTTTATTCTTTAGGAACCTTTTCCTGATATGCCCCAGGAACCATTTTAAGAAGGAACAGATAAGCCCTTTAATCTGTTAGTTCCATGAACACTGTTTGTGTCCTGCAGAATTGTGACCTGTCTGGGTGTGACCTTCAAGAAGCCAACCTGCGGGGTTCCAACGTGAAGGGCGCCATCTTTGAAGAGATGCTGACACCACTACACATGTCACAGAGCGTCAGATGAGAGGCCTGGAGGGAGGAAGTTGCCGAAGACGACAAAAGTTTTCCTTATCACTCTTCTTTCTCCACCCACTCGGTTATCTAGAAGAAATAACACTGTAAGGGAATTAAAAAACATTTAGAGGATTATGCTTGTTCTCAGAGGTGCATAATGGGGAAAAAGTGACTTTTTTCCCCACATTCTGATTTTTAACAGAGAAGCACTCCTTCAGTAGATTTAGGGAAGCTAGATTAGATTGCTGCCTTTGGAGTGGAGTAGGGGGATTTGCCTGGTGGCCTTGCGACCAGGAATAAATAGTATCTATTATATTTGCTTTTAAATAGGCATGATGTTGAAATACCATCTGGGTTTGAAATGCATTTGAGGAATTTAATTTATGAAAAGCACAACATATGCAATTATATTTATTGACTCTCTAGATGCAGTATGGATATTTAAATTGTTGAACTTTACAATTTTGCAGAAGTTGTTCAGGTTTCTAAATAGCTTTAGTGGGGCCTCTCCTACTTTGAATACCTGTCACACCATGTGAAGATGGTAAGATCAGACTCCCCAAGGCTCTCTTTTCAGGTTCATTTTAAGAATTTTTTTTTTTTAAGTACAAAAGAGTAGCTAAATTAAAGAAACCGTGTTACTGATAGAGTGGCAGGAAAGAGACGTCATATATACATCGTCAGCTACATTTGCAGTGGAACTCTCTGGATGGTGAACAATTTACCTACAGCTTTTCACTGAGGTTTCAACTTACAATTTCATTCTAAACAAGTTCCACTCCATGCCAGCCCAGGCAATTTTATCTATTTACACTACTCGCTTAGTTTCCTCCCTGTACAGTCAAAACAAGCATAGGAAGAGAGTTGAAAACCAAAACCCCAAGGCGCATAATTAACATTCATTTAACTCAAATGCCAGATAAACAAGGCCAGCTTGGAAATAGGGTGTGAAATCCAAACCCACTGCCATCAAAGCTATAAAATATGAATGAATATGGCAGATTCATCTTTTAGAAGTCAACAGAACTGCAGCTCTGACCCTACCGTGGGGAACAAAGAATTCTAAACTGACAGTTTGACCATAGTTATCAAAAAGCTTAAATGGAAATAAAGGTTTTCGGCTGGTTCCAAGATGGACTACCAATTCAGTCAGCACCTTGGTTCTTATAGTTCTGGTGTGTTGTCGTTTAATACATTTTAGCCTGGCTTCCTTGAGTCACTTGCTCTGCAGGGGCAGGGCCTGAACTTCCTTACCAGTAACTGGTGTGTCCTTATGTCGACCCCCAAGAGCAGGGATGTAAGCTGTGTCCAAATGGGTTCTGAATTCTCCAGACTCATCTGTGTGAGGCAAGGAATCGTTAAAAACCACTTTGTCTCCTGTGGGAGAATGACATGTCTTCAGTATTTACATAGCTTATTCTTCTATACATATGCAAAGCTTTCCTTAACAGTAAAGGGTACATATGCATAAGTGGGAGGAGATAGACCTTTACAGGTGAAGGAAAGCAACTTCAGAAATGAATTATTTTCTTTGCTTTATTATTTTTACCAAGACAGAGAAGTATTGTATTGAGAGATAATCTATTTTCATAATCAATATGTGCCTAAATTATATTTAAATCATTTCACTCTGTACTATATTTTCAATAATTAGAGAATGTGTTGTTCATCCACTTAAGGGTACCTCTGTAGACATAACCTAAACCTGCAGAAGAATCCAAAAGATCCAAACACAGTATGCTTAGAAAATGCAGATTTTGGATCTAATGTGTCCTGCATTAATAAATGATGTGAAATGTTGAAAAGGTGTTTCTTGTCTTGCTTTTGGAAATTAGAACTTTCCAAATTTACTTAATTTCTTCAGTATGCGTTTTAAGACCGGCCCGGAGGGTCTGTGTGAAAAAGAAGAAAGTGCCTTTAAACTTATTTCTTGAAGCATGATTATTTTATGATTCTCCTCTTAAAATCCACCATGCTAACAACACAGACATTTCATTAATGCTGACCAAAAAAGGCTGTCTTCCAGTAACTCATTTGTGTTACTCTTTAGCTGATGAACATTTTTACCTGTTAGCTTTGTTGGGTTTGTGAAATACATTGTTCCTAAAGTGTTCTTGCCTGACAACCAGGAGAAAGAAGTTTAAGCAGGAAAGAACATTTCAAAACTCCCATTAACCCTTGCAGTGAAACATGATTGTACACACAGGTTTAAAACACAGTTGTTTGGGGAGGGGCGGGAAAGTCTAGAAAAGGGTTTTAAACTAGATAAGCTAATGATCTACATTGAGAAAATTTGTACTCATGTACCTGTTTAGAGCAATATGTATTATGCTGTAATAGTCTTTTAGCTGTAATTTCAAAGCAATGAAATATTGTATATTCATTTTCTTACAAAGTTTACCATCATAAATCAAGAGTTGGGGTATTTTCTCCAACTGTTCATTTTATGAATTGGCAATAAATCTACTCCTAGTCAACTTTAATCTTTAATATATGAAAAACCCTAGTAGTTTTTTAAATCTCCAAGGAAATATTGTCTTTAAAAGGTACAACTCTACAAGGAAAAGCAGTTATTATTTTTCACAAAGTACCTTATGCAAGGATTAATTATCTGAAACCCTGTCACAACCTTAGATATGTCAGCAGGAGTTCATGAGTCCTTCCTGCTGAGATTTTACATTAGGTCAAAGAAGGTTTCCATCTGTCATTCAGCAAGATTGTGTGTGTTGTATTCATTCGCTCAGTTGTGTCTGACTTTGTGACCCCATGGACTCCTCTGTCCATGGGCTACCCAGGCAAGAATATTGGAGTGGGTTGCCATTTACTCCTCCGGGGGATCTTCCCAAGCCAGGGATCAAACCCACGTCTTTTGCTTCTCCTGCATTGGGAGGTAGATTCTTTACCACTAGTTCTACCTACTAAATCATTGTTACATTTTAGTAATTTTGAGGTGCTTTTTTTAAATGCTAAAAAAAAAGCCATTTTCCCTTTATAGAGAGCCATACTTTAAAATTTAGGAGATTTCTAAATTTAGGGGGAAAAATGTTTAAGGGTAAAATTCAATTATTTAAATCCGATTTACTAAATTCAGCTTCATGGCAAATTGATCTGTCGTTGGAACTGTGACAAGGATCAGTTTGTCACCAAACCTCCACATTCTATTAATTGTATATTTGTTTGATACCCGATTTGGTGCTGTAGAAAATAAACAAGTTTGGCCTTTGCCCTTGAGATCTATGACAACGCTAAGGCAGGTTTCAAGGGCATGACGCATAGGGAAGGAATTCACAGACCATGTGGCTGCATTCATCTAAAAATTTCAAAGCATTTTTCCAAGACTGAATATCAACTGACGGAAATTGGCTACCAGTAATCCAGGGAAGCTTAACCAGGGACAAAAGATTAACATGACAAGGGTCAAAGCCTCAACTCCCCTTTCATTAGTCTCAACCAAAGACACATCTGCTTCAGCAATACTGTTACAAGCACATCACACCTTAAACAGCATCCATCGTTCAAACAAAATGGACTCTTGTTGAAAACCAGCCTCTCATACCTTCATAGGGAGATGAGGTTCCATTCCTCCATGTCAGAATGGCGCTTAAATTATTCAAAGTGTCTAAATGAGATAAAGTCAATCACTTACATTCTATTTTTAATTCCCCCTAGATTTGCAATTAAAGTTCATCCTCTTCTCTACCCTATCACAGATCTGACAACCTCCACAGAGGTGGCTGGGCAAAGAAGTTTATTTGCGTGGACCAACATTGCTTTTTATGCCAAATTCTTGTAGATGTAATTAATTATTTCCAGATAACACTGGGCAACAGCTGACTGATCTAGCATCCTACTCAAGGAGAAATTTCCAATCTTAACTCTAAAGTGAATACACATCCAGTTATTTTGAAACAATTTACTGCTTAGCGAATGTAACAGACCTTCATCCAACTGGACATGAAGATTTCATTCTAAGTCAGTTAAAACACATCTTTGATGCAGAAGAGGAAACAGATCTGATCAGGTTAAAAGGTCCTTACCTTTCGTTCATTCATTCCAATCTATTGAATGCTGACTAAATGCTGCTGCTGCTGCTGCTAAGTCGCTTCAGTTGTGTCCGACTCTGCACAACCCCATAGACGGCAGCCCACCAGGCTCCCCTGTCCCTAGGATTCTCCAGGCAATGCTGGGGACTTACTAACAGATGTTTAAATAAGATGCGATCTTTGAGTATCATGACTTTTAAATTAGGAGAAGATAATCATGTATTCAAATAAATATAATAAAGAGTAATGGTTCTCTTTTTAAAATGCTTTTACTGTGTAAATATAACGTCCATTAGCTCACTTCTGGGGTGCAATATCTATCTCTGAAATTTAGATCATGAGATCTGCTTTGCAGGGCTGTGATAATGAGCAAGGTTAGCGTCATTCACATGCCACATTATCTCTCATCTTTGTACTCCCATGACCTTTAGCATAGGCATTTGTGTCTTTTAACTCAATAACCATCTACTGAAATGAGCTGAACCTCTGGCTGGTTATTTTTGCACTTAGCACATTCAAACTGCAACATATCTCCTTAACTTTTTGATACTGTAGAAGGCTTGCAAGAAAGACAACGTGGTGTATATACAGGATGGAATACTACTTTGCCATAAAAAAGAACAGAATAATACCATTTGCAGCAACATGGAAGGACCTAGAGATTATCATACAAAGTAAACTAGACAAAAACATCATAGGCTGTTGTTTATATGTGAGATCTCAAACATGATACAAATGAGCTTATTTACAAAACTGAAATAGAATCCGAGACATAGAAAACACATTTAGGGTTACCAGAGGAAAAAGGAGGGGGATAAATGAGTTTGGGATCAGCAGATGATACATATTACTATATATAAAACATAAACAACAAGGACACACTGTATAGCACAGGGAACTACACTCAGTATTTTGTAATAACCTATAAGGGAAAAGCACCTGAAAAAGAATATATGGATATATATTTGCTGTACACCTGAAACTAACACAACATTGTAAGTCAACAATACTCCAATTTTTAAAAATAAAGAGACTTACCCGGTGGTCCAGCAGTTGAGATTCCACACTTCCACTGGAGAGGGTGCGAGTTCGATCCCTGGTTGGGGAATTAAGATCCTGCATGATAGGGCAAAAAAAGTTAAATAAATAGACCTGCTGTATACGCAGGGAACTCTACCCAATACTCTGTAATGACCTATCAGGGAGGAGAGTTGGGAGAGAGAGAGTGGGTATATGTATGTGTGGGGCTGGTTCTCTCTGCTGTACAACAGAGGGTAACAAGCCTTGTTGATCAACTACGCTCAGATAAAAATTTTAAAAAATAATAGTCAAAGAAGAAACCTGGAGGGTAGAAGACTAGGGGATTTCCAAACTCCTACCATCTACTTTAGCGATTCTGTATGGGTTTGGGACAGTACCAATACTCACTTCTTATTCCTTATAACTCAGCTCATTTTACACATGGGGAATCTAAGAGCTGAGAGCTGCTCCTATACAACCTGACTATACAATTACTATTACATGGGCTCCTTAGTGACAGTTTCCATGTGTGCCATTTAGCATGACTTAGTCTAAGACCGCTATTTTCCTTGAACTCTTGATTGGCCTGTCAGTTTCCTCAAGGGAACTCTACCTAGCTAGATTTTAATCTCTTGAATTGTGGCCTCGACTATAAAAGTCTTAGGTGAGATTTTAATGGCCAAGATTTAACTAAATTTAACAGATACACCAGTGGGTGTTCCAATTATATACACCATTAAGGGCTTGATGTGAGGCTTTAAGAAATTACTATTAAAAAAAGAAAAAAAAACACAGTCTATGTGCAATGCAGTTTACCAGTGGGGAAGATTTCGGTGTCTTGGAAAAGTTTCATATAAAAAGGAAGCTAGAAAAGTGAACAGTCAGATTCAACACACTTCAAAGGAAGCTTGAGATTTGGGGGACTCTCTGCTCTCAAACAGGTAAAATGCTTTGTATTTCTAGCACTTTTGTTTAGACTGCATGCTATTGTCTATCTATAGGGCATTTTATACCCTAAGGGCTTAAGGCCAGGTGTGGTGTCTATAGAAGCCTTGACCTTCTTGGTCCTTGTCACCTCCAGCCATAGAGCTCCAGCCTGTGGGGAACTGCAAGAGCTCATCAACCAATATTTGGTTCTGTCTTTAGCTTCTTCCCCACCAATGGAAATTTAATCTGTGAGAATTCCACATGTCATCAGATGGCTGAAGGCCGCTGTGGCCAGGGAGGCAGCTGGTCTGGGACTCGGAGCTTTGAAAAGTGTGAGGTCCTCTCTCGTGCTCACAGATGGTCCAGTCAGCGTCCATGTGGAGGACCAAAGGACACACACTCAGCAAAATGCAATTAGCACCACAGGGTAACCATTTAATGTCAAGCAACTTTTATTAGCCAGAGACTTCTAGTCGGAGCCACTTTTCAGAGCAGATGGCCCAATTTTCTTTATCTCAGGAAAGAATCTCAATCACAGGGGGAGAAAGTACTAAGGTAAAAAGTGAATTTGATAAAGGTGGAATCCTGAGGTTTGGATAAGCAAATAAATAATAAAAATCAGAACAGTTTAATTCTGAAAAGTACTCAACATGTTAAAGGACTGGCTTTGTCTCCAAGGTAAGAAAGTACTTTTATGTGAAAACTGTAGATCACTCCCACTTTCGTCTTCTGCGGGGTGAGTGACCCCAGTGTTAGGATTTTCACCAAAGAGGTCTTTGCTTAACCCAGTCTGGGTCTATTTTTATCACTGTGTTGATATTCCTCAGAATGAAGCCGACTCCCAAACTTCTAGCTGGATTAATCCTGCTGATTCTCTGTGTGGTGGGTTGCTCTGGTCAACACTGGTCCTATGGGCTGCGCCCTGGAGGAAAGAGAAATGCTGAGAACGTGATTGATTCTTTCCAAGAGGTAAGTCCCTCTCAGCTTCAAAATGAGACGTGGCTTATGTGATCCAACTGAAGGATACTAAAATCCTTTGTGTGCCCAAGTGTGCTATGGATTCTTGCCCCTGACCCAGGTATTCTTGGGGAGATAGGCACTTCCCAAGTCAAGCCCCATTCCTGCTTTAATTCGGACAGAGACCAGTGGAACAAAGAACAGGAATGATTCCAGAGGAACAGGTGCAAAGGAGCAAGCTATACTCTAAGGATACAGAATCACCAAAAGACCTAGAAACAATAAGGCTTCTCAGGTGGCTCAGTGGTAAAGAATCATCTGCCTGTAATGCAGGAGACCTGGGTTCCATCTCTGGGTCAGGAAGATCCCCTGGAGGAGGAAATGGCAACCCACTCCAATATTCTTGCCTGGAGAATCCTATGGACATAGGAGCCTGGCAAGCTATAGTCCATGGGGTTGCAAAGAGGCGGACATGACTGAAGTGACTTAGCACATGCACAGTATGAAATAAAGAAGCCCAGAATCCTCTCCACAGACTATTTGTGAAGCAATTCTCTATTAACTATGACATATTTAGTAAAAACTAGAAAATTAGAACAATCCTAGTCATAACTCTAAGCTCTTGTATTTTTTTGTATACTTCCTCCTTGTGAAGTTCAAAGTACTTCATTTTCATCACTTCTAGGAAGAAAAATATTCTCTCTCCTTACTATGGCCTCCGGAGCTGCACACCAATCTATAAAAGTGTCTGACAGTATCCCATAAAAAAAATTTAAAAATCCTACATGTTGCATGGTGCAGCCAGAAAATAAAAAAACATTAACATTTTTTAAAAGGAGAATTGAAAAAAAGTCCCCATCCCAACTCGCAACTTTCTCAGTCCCATAGTCCCCCGACTTCACCTTCCACATACAATTTTTGGTGGAAACGAAAAATCCCATTTCATTTCTTTACCTCCATCTTCAATAATCTTTATTCGCAGATAGCCAAGGAGGTCGATCAGCCAGTAGAACCTAAGTGCTGTGGGTGCATTGTTCACCAGTCCCATTCTCCTCTGAGGGACCTGAAGGCAGCTCTGGTGAGTTACAATGTTAACAACATGGAGCTTTAGAGATGGATGGGTCCTGGGTACCACCTCTTTGGTCATCCTCTTAGGACAACTCCCTCTCAGCCACTGCAGGGCTTACCTTCCTGACGGCCTGAATTCCTCTTGTACTGGGCCCTTGTCATTTCTTAACACCCTTTCTCAGTGGTTACACAGTACTAATGGCCGGAACCTTGTTTCATTTCTTAAATTGAAATCTCTTTGCAAACTGTGTCCACTAATCTCAGCTCTGGCTTAGGAATGACTGACAAATTTCTTTCCATAGCTACCTGTCAGTGCTTCAAGTATATTCATCAAACTCTCTCGATTATTCTCCTCCAGGCTAATCCACACTTTTCCACCAAATTCTTCAAGAGTTCTTGGTATAACACGGTTTTCTCCGGGAAATGTAGAAATCAAAAATGGTGCGCTACAGAATTTTCTTTCTTTTTGGAATAAAAAATCCCCAACTGATCAATTTACAATTCAGAGCTACAGATTTGATTTCTGGTTTTCTGATTGGACAAACCAGTTTCCAAATTCCCACCCTAAATGGAAATCTACTAACTCAATGTAGGTTTTTTATTAAAAAAAAATAAATATATATATATATATATATGGACTTGAATATAGAAGTTGAATCCTGAATTCAATATTGATATTCTCTGAGCAATGTGGTCCACTTACTTGCAGCAGTTAGAAGGCATTACAGGCTTTCCTGGTGGCTCAGATGGTGTAGAATCTATCTCAGTGTGGGAGACCTGGGTTCAATCCCTGGGTTGGGAAGATCCCCTGGAGAAGGGCATGGCAACCCCCTCCAGTATTCTTGCCTGGATAATTCTATGGAGAAAGCATTACAGTTCACTTTCAGTTATGGCCAGGAACAGAGAAAGCCTGAAAACATCACATCAGCAGATGAGTGACAGGACAAAGAAAAAGTGGACAGGGACTTCCCTGGTGGTCCAGTGGCTAAGGCTCCATGCTCCCAGTGCAGAGGGCCCGGGTTCAATCCTGGTCAGAGAACTAGGTCCCACATGCCGCAACTAAGACCAGGTACAGCCAAATAAACTTTTTAAAATAAATCAGTAAAATGTAAAAACCACTCTTTTAAAAAAAAGTGGACAAATATCTTTATTTCCTTTTTTTCAATTCTACTTACCTCATGATAAAATAAAAGCAAGCTGTGACATTTTCTGAATATGACACTAGAAAGAATTGAGGCAAAGACTGGATTAATAATAGATGAACAAGTTAAAAGACAGATTTCTCTTTCACCTCTGTCCTCACACCCTATACTTAGAAACAATGTATTAATAGATCTTATGTTTATTTGATTCATAAAGCATGATCCAGCTCTCTAGCACTTTTTAGTGTGAAAAAAACAAATGGATCTATTATTTAAATATCAATATTTAAAAAAATTTAAATGTCAAAAAAAGTTGACATTCAGCTCAGAAAATCAACTTTGATATATTTATTACTGATTTATTTTTCAGGAAAGTCTGATTGAAGAGGAAACTGGGCAGAGGAAGATATAAATCCACAGGACCAGAAAAACTGATAACACTGAAGTATAATTCTGATTTTGAAATCTGTGACCCATTTAACGTCTGTAAATTGTGTGAATTTCAGAAATTCTTACACCAGGTTGCATGGATTTCATGATGGAAGTGCTCGTATTGCGAATAAAATGGCATGAATGTTAAGTCTTTCTCTAACTCAGAACTCTGGTGTGGGAGGGCCATGGTAAGCCTCCATGCATACTAGTGTGTTAAGTCACTGAAGTCCTGTCCAGCTCTTTGTGACCCTATGGACTGTAGCCCACCATGCTCCTCTGTCCAAAGGATTCTCCAGGCAAGAATACTGGAGTATGTTGCCAGGTCCACCTCCAGGGGATCTTCCTGACTCAGGGATTGAACAAGTGTCTTTTATGTCTCCTGCACTGGCAGGCAGGTTTTTTTTACCACTAGTGCCACCCGGGAAGCCCACAAGCCTCCAAGGGCGTGCTTCTTAATGTGTTCACAGCGTGGGAGGCGGGGGTGCAGAGAAGAGGAGATAACACAAAGGCCATGTTATTGCTGACTCAAGGAATCACATGGCTCCCTTCCTCCCCCATTCCCACCACCACCCTGCACTCACAGGACAATCGCTCTAAGCCCAATACCAACTCAGTCCAGTTTTCTATGGGGATGAAAGCTTTCTCTCTGACCTACAGAAGTTAGATGGGGCCAAGGCCAAAGTTTCCCCACTCACCCCCAGATTGTCTCCAATCCCTTTGTAAGTCAACCAGAGCCTGGGAGAGGCCTCGGGGAAATGAGGCCTCACTGGGCTCCTGGTCCAATGATCCTTTGGGCTCCATTTGGTCCCTCTAGGTTCATCAGAGCAAGAGGTGCATAATAAGGTTTGGACCAAGCCCTAAAAATAGTACTGTTCCCTTGTCTGATTTTTCTGATTATTTCAGTTCAGAAACATATGGATTATAGTCAGTTGAAGACAGGTGTCAGGTGTTCTCTTGTCCCCTGGTCAAACAGCACTGGCACCATTCATTCTCCAGAATTGACTACCTATAATCAGTTCAGTTCAGTCACTCAGTTGTGTCCAACTCTTTGCGACCCCATGAATCACAGCACGCCAGGCCTCCCTGTCCATCACCAAATCCCAGAGTTCACTCAGACTCATGTCCATCGAGTCAGTGATGCCATCCAGCCATCTCATCCTCTGTCGTCCCCTTCTCCTCCTGCCCCCAATCCCTTCCAGCATCAGAGTCTTTTCCAATGAGTCAACTCTTTGCATGAGGTGGCCAAAGTACTGGAGTTTCAGCTTTAGCATCAGTCCTTCCAAAGAAATCCTAGGGCTGATCTCCTTCAGAATGGACTGGTTGGATCTCCTTGAAGTCTAAGGGAATCTCAAGAGTCTTCTCCAACACCACAGTTCAAAAGCATCAATTCTTTGGCGCTCAGTTTTCTTCACAGTCCAACACTCACATCCATACATGACCACTGGAAAAACCATAGCCTTGACTAGACGGACCTTTGTTGGCAAAGTAATGTCTCTGCTTTTGAATATGCTATCTAGGTTGGTCATAACTTTCCTTCCAAGGAGTAAGCGTCTTTTAATTTCATGGCTGCAATCACCATCTGCAGTGATTTTGGAGCCCAGAACATAAAGTCTGACACTGTTTCCACTGTTTCCCCATCTATTTCCCATGATGTGATGGGACCAGATGCCATGATCTTAGTTTTCTGAATGTTGAGCTTTAAGTCAACTTTTTCACTCTCCACCTTCACTTTCATCAAGAGGCGTTTTAGTTCCTCTTCACTTTCTGCCATAAGGGTGGTGTCATCTGCATATCTGAGGTTATTGAGATTTCTCCCGGCAATCTTCCAGCTTGTGCTTCTTCCAGCCAGCGTTTCTCATGATGTACGCTTTATAGAAGTTAAATAAGCAGGGTGACAATATACAGCCTTGATGTACTCTTTTTCCTATTTGGAACCAGTCTGTTGTTCCATGTCCAGTTCTAACTGTTGCTTCCTGACCTGCATACAAATTTGGACTCAGGTTCGTGACATTGTACAGGAGACAGGGATCAAGACCATCCCCATGAAAAAGAAATGCAAAAAAGTAAAATGGCTGTCTGGGGAGGCCTTACAAATAGCTGTGAAAAGAAGAGAAGCAAAAAGCAAAGGAGAAAAGGAAACATATAAGCATCTGAATGCAGAGTTCCAAAGAATAGCAAGAAGAGATAAGAAAGCGTTCCCCAGCGATCAATGCGACGAAATAGAAGAAAACAACAGAATGGGAAAGACTAGAGATCTCTTCAAGAAAATTAGAGATACCAAGGGAACATTTCATGCAAAGATGGGCTCGATAAAGGACAGAAATGGTATGGACCTAATGGAAGCAGAAGATATTAAGAAGAGGTGGCAAGAATACACAGAAGAACTGTACCAAAAAGATCTTCACAACCCAGATAATTACGATGGTGTGATCACTCACCTAGAGCCAGACATCCTGGAATGTGAAGTCTTGCTCTGCTTCATTCTGTATTCCAAAGCCAAATTTGCCTGTTACTCCAGGTGTTTTTTGACTTCTTACTTTTGGATTCCAGTCCCCTATAATGAAAAAGACATATTTTTTGAGTGTTAGTTCTAGAAGGTCTTGTAGGTCTTCATAGAACTGTTCCATTTCAGCTTCTTTAGTGTTACTGGTCGGGGAATAGACTTGAATTACCGTGACATTGAATGGTTTGCCTTGGAAACAAACAGAGATCATTCTGTCGTTTTGGAGATTGCATCCAAGTACTGCATTCGGACTCTTTTGTTGACCATGATGGCTACTCCATTTCTTCTGAGGGATTCCTGCCCACAGTAGTAGATATAGCGGTCATCTGAGTTAAATTCACCCATTGTAGTCCATCTTAGTTCGTGGATTTCTAGAATGTCGACGTTCACTCTTGTCATCTCCCGTTTGACCACTTCCTATTTGCCTTGATTCATGGACCTAACATTCCAGGTTCCCATGCAATATTGCTCTTTACAGCATTGAACCTTGCTTCTATCACCAGTCCCATCCACAACTGGGTGTTGTTTCTGCTTTGGCTCCATCCCTTCATTCTTTCTGGAGTTTTCTCCACTGATCTCCAGTAGCATCTTGGGTACCTACCAACCTGGGGAGTTCATCTTTCAGTTTGTATCTTTTTGCCTTTTCATACTGTTCATGGGGTTCTCAAGGCAAGAATACTGAAGTGGTTTGCCATTCCCTTCTCCAGTGGACCACATTCTGTCAGACCTCTCTACCATGACCCGTCCATCTTGGGTGGCCACACATGGCATGGCTTAGTTTCATTGAATTAGACAAGGCTATGGTCTGTGTGATCAGATTGGCTCGTTGTCTGTGATTGTGGTTTCAGTCTGTCTGCCCTCTGATGCCCTCTGTGCCTACCGTCTTACTTGGGTTTCTCTTACCTTGGACGTGGGGCATTTCTTCACAGCTGCTCCAGTAAAGCGCAGCCACTGCTCCTTACCTTGGACGTGGGGTAGCTCCTCTCGGCCACACTCTGCTCCATCGCAGCCATCATGCTTCATCAAGACAGTGTGGTATTGGCACAAAAACAGAAATATAGACCAATGGAACAAGATAGAAAGCCCAGAAATAAACCCACGCACCTATGGGTATCTTATTTTTGTCAAAAGAGCAAAGAATATTCAATGGGGCAAAGACAGCCTCTTCAATAAATGTTGCTGGGCAAACTGGACAGCTACATGTAAAAGAATGAAATTAGAACACTTCCTAACACCATTGTGCTTATGCTAAGTCGCTCAGTCATGTCCAACTGTTTGTGACTCCATGGTCCCTGCCAGGCTCCTCTGCCCATGGGATTCTCTAGGCAAGAATACTGGAGCGGGTTGCCATTTCCTACTCCAGGGAATCTTCCTGACTCAGGGATCAAACCTGTGTCTCTTTCTGTCCCCTGCATTGGTAGGAGGGTTCTTTACCACTAGTGCCACAACTATGCCTAATTATTTGTGGTGAATGAGTGAAGGAACAGGACTTATGACATCAAATAGCTAACAGAAAACCATCAGCTCACATGCCATGGGATGAATGGGGTGTGGGTGGAGAAAGAACCAAACAGCTTGCAGTTTTGATTGCTTTTAGGCAAAGATGGTTCTGTGACCCCCAGAGTACAAGTTTAAAACAAACAGGACCACCTGGAATGAAATGAGACCAAAAGAGACTGTTGAGTGTGATACGTCAACAGGGAAATGTTCAGGAATGAAGTCATTTCATTAATAGTATAGTGAAGTCGCTCAGTCGTGTCCGACTCTTTGCAACCCCGTGGACTGTAGCCCACCAGGCTCCTCCGTCCATGGGATTCTCCAGGCAAGAATACTGGAGTGGGTTATCATTTCCTTCTCCAGAGGATCTTCCTGACCCAGGGATGGAACCTGGGTCTCCCACATTGGAGGCAGACGCTTTAACCTCTGAGCCACCAGGGAAGCCCTAATTAATATAAGGGTAATAATCAACTAAATACACAAACTTTAAAATACATTTCCATTTTTAATTTAAAAAATAAATTACAGCAAATCTGAACAAAATGTTTTCTACTTCAGTGCATATCTTCTTACCCACTTTGTGTTTGAAACCCAACTAGTTCACACAATCAAGGCAACTGGGCTTTTGACAAAGTTTGGATGAACAACTCACAAAATGTGGCTAATGGATAAGTTTGGGATGCATAGCAAGCAGATAAGCCTTGGCTGGACTGTAAGCATCAGCCTGAAATCATGAACTTAAAAGGAAAACATTCTCCTTTTGTAGAGTAAAACTGATAATTCCACTTTCAACCCACCCAAAGAGCAACTTACCTTTTCCAATTTAACTTTACAATACTACTTAGTCATGAGGTAAGGATTTAAAAGCTTTGGAAGAGAAACTTAAGATTTCTTCTGACTCTCCACCCCTCTTTTTCATTCACTTAAAAGAAAGCTAGGCCTGAAAGGATTCTAAAACAATCATGTAACCTCAAATACACACACACATATATATGTATACATGTACTTTATATGAAGAAATTCAGGTTAAGGTCCAGGGACTGACCAAATTGACCTGCCAAACGTATACCCTTTATAAAGTCTTCTTGTGTGTCGACAGTAGGGTTTGTTCCTTTCCTTTTCATTAAACCTGCAAAATGACAGGAAGGACAGTACAAATGGAAGGGCCCTCTAAATGCCTTTGATAAATGACAGCAGATGCCAGGGAGACTTCCATACGGCTGGGAGAAGCCTGTGGCTCTCTGAGGTGGTAACTTGAGTGTACACTATTATCAAATTGGATTCATCTGTACACCTAAGATTTGTGACCTTAACTGTCTGAATGTTACACCTTAATTTCAAAACAAGAAATCACCCCATGACCCAAGGGCAAGGAGAGGGAAAGGAGTCTCCAAGCTTAGAGTTAGAAAAGGCAGCTTATAATCTCATATCCTGCTTGATCTCTGGCTCTGTCTTAGCGATCTGAGGGTGGCAGTTGTTTTTTTAATGGGTCTGACAGGGGAAAACAACTGTAATTTTGGAATCAAGGCATGAAGGTGGAGAAGGAGAAAGCAACCCCTGGCCCAGCACCTTATTTATGGCTTCCCTTAAGGCCAATGCCACTGTCTTGCCACTCCCATGACACACCACAATCCTCGTATCTGGGGCTGTTCCCTTTGAACACATTGGATTGTCACAACCTGGGTGTCAGGACAGTGTCTGACATTCAGTAAGAGTTTAATCTATGCTACATGAGACGATTCTTGGAAAAAAAAAAAAATTCAAGACAAGTCGCCCAGATGGAGAGAGAGAGACAGGGAAGAAAGGATTTCAAACAAAAATTCCATAAACCAACATCCACAAAGGTTGTGACAATTTGGGGGCTACTTCCAAGGGCTTTCAATACTTGAGTTCTTATCAAGGAAAATAAGGACCAGTTGCTTCTTCAGTATTTCACCTACCTTTATGGTAATCCTAAAGCTTTGCAGCTTTCCTCTTTGACTTCAGGACAGACATTACTTAGGATCTTTTGTCAAATGGGACTCTTTCTGACCAAGAGTGAGTAGTCCAGTGTCCTCTGGGACCTCTTATTCACCACATGACCTGGAATCCTGTGTATTCAGGCAGGAGAGATCTAGGATTTGCGTGAATGTGGGAAGGGAATCTTATGGGAAAACGTTATGTCAAAAAAGGAAATGTATTTGGGCACTGGTCTATTGGATGTCCCTGTGTGCTCAGTCACGTCTAACTCTGTGATCCCAGGGACTGTAGCCGCCAGGCTTTTCTGTCCATAGGATTTTTCAGGCAAGAATACGAGAGCGGGTTGCCATCTCCTCCTCCCGGGGATCTATCTTCCTGACTCAGACCAAATCCTTGTCTCCTGCGTCAGCAGGCAGATTCTGTACCACTGCGCCCCTTAGGAAGCCCCAATCTCTGACCAAAGGCCAGAACTTACAATGCACCCTTGTGACTTGAACGGAACATGCTTCAGGTTTCTTTCTTTTGTGACGTAGTTTACATCCTTCTATTTTAACGGAGCATGTAAAGCTCATGAATCCCCTCCAGCCAGTCTGCCTTGCAACTTCTCAGAAGCTGCTCTGGGTTCCAGGTCAGCCCTGCAGATTCTCTTCCTCCTCTTCTCGTGCCACTTAAAATCAAGTCCAGATCTTTAAAAAAATTTTTTTGGCCAAACTACATGGCATGTGGAACCTTAGTTCCCCAACCAGGGATCGAACCCACCCCCCCTGCATTGGAAGGATGGAGTTTTAACCACTGGACCACCAAGGAAGTCCCCTGTCTTCAGGTCTTGTTAACAATTTGTCCCTAGTAATATATAAGATGCTACCTTTTAGAGAGGGACTGTTGTGTGCAGAACTAATCTGCACTCACCCTCCAAATTATCTTCTAAAAAAATAAAAATGAAGATCGATCATGCTTGTGGAGAGCTTCAAATATTATGTCGGCCCAGCAGAGACAAGAAAGGCCCACAGAGTGAGGATCTACTTCAGAGTCAGCCTCACTTGAACCCCCGGCAGTCTGCGTGGGAGGGAAGACCTCCATTTTGAAAGGCGAAAAAAGCTCAAGAGAATTTAAAATAATTCAAGGGGGTGTGCAAAGCTGAGAGAGGCCATAGCTGGGTTGATTCAACCCTGAACGGGTTACTTCCAGAGCCCTGGCTTCACATCTTTCTGCTACATCACATGCGGGTGCTCTGAGTGGAGCCAAAGAAAGAACACAGCACTAGCAAATATGCATTCTCATTTCTTCAGTCACCCTGGACACGTCTCAGAGGCCTTACTTCCCTGATGCTGTGATGAACTTACACGTCTCTCCTAGGAATGGTGGTGAAACAGGCACCCAAAGAGGCAGGCAAGAAAACCCCAATTTTTGGAAGTTAAATCTCTCTCTCTCTCTCCTCTGTGTGTGCTCAGTCACTCAGTTGTGTCCAACTCCTAAGGGCTATAGCCACCAGGATCCTCTGTCCATGGGATTCTCCAGGCAAGGTTAGTGAAGCGGGTTGCCCTGTCCTTCTCCACAGAATCTTCCCGACCCAGGGACTGAACCCAAATCTCCTGTATCTCCTACACTGGCAGGCAGATTCTTTTACCACTGAGCCATCTGGGAAACCCCCCACCTATCCTGGACCTCAAAGGCAAGGTGACCTGGCAAGGCTGCCGAAGAGTCCCTGGTGAGCATACCCACAGGCTGACCCAGGACATCCATACTCTAAATGTTTTCTATTTTGCCATTAAAAGCTAAGTAGTACAGAAATTATCTGGGACATTTCCACTATTGTTCCAGCTAGGGGTAGGGACTGAAGAATTCATCAGGGTTGTCTTCTAGAGATGTTATCTAGGTATAAACTCAATGAGAAAGCTGGGTTATTAGGGAGAGTCTGTAGTAGGATTTTCTGTGTTTAGCCTCAATTTCCTTATCTACAAAATGGGGGGTGGGTACTGGAGGACTTTTAAGGGCCGTCGAGCTCAAAAGGTCTTTAGTTCTGTGTGGCTGTTTACGTATCTGCTGATAATATTTGCTCCTCTGAATCACCCTACCTTTTCTTCTGAAAAGAGGCCTGATGAGGGTACCGTGAACACATCATCAAATCAATTAAACAATCAAGAAGGAATAAATAATCAACAAGAGATATTGCACTGTATTCTCCAGGATAAAATCAGGTTGCAGATGGGGGGCCACCAAACCATTCCAATGAGATCTCGAAGCAAAGCAGTTCAATCCAGGCTTCTAAGTCCCTTATATCCAGTGATCTGAGCTCCGAGGTAATAGAAGAAACTGTGCCAAAGTCAGAGTCTTGGGAGTCTGTGGTAGGAAGAGGTGACTGCCGTGCAGAGAGGACCATTAGCTGGGAGTGTGGGGAACTCCTGGGAAGGTGGAGGGGGACAGTTTAGGTGGGTGGGGGTGGGGGAAACAGAGGCGCTCAGGGCTCACGGTTGAGTCCACATTCTTTCAACGATGATAGCCATTCCTACTTGAAAGCAGCCAATCTCCATGAAAAAGATGTTCTTTCCCACAAAAAAAAAAAAAGCACAGGGAAACCTCAGAAAGATAGATAGTTTTGGCTACCAAAGTACGTGATGTTGGTCTCTTCCAATGGGTTATATCACAGGGTGTGTCCACATGAGAAAACAATGTCTTAAGTACAGCTTTTCAGAAGCAAAGCAGGAAATTCCTGTAAGGAGTAGGTTTGTGAGGCTTTTCCCACCACCAGCACCAACGAAGAACTTATCCAGGCTCCTGGAGACCCTGGTGGTTCTGTGCTGGAGGCTGAAATGTAGTAACGGTGAGGGAGAAACACAGGAAGTGGCCAACTATGGAATTCCACATGGGTTGGAGGAGAAATGGCAGGGCCTCAGGCATGGATCAAAAAGACGCTTTGGAAAAGACGAAACCAGTGTTGAGCTGGTGAACCTCAGTTCCAGATCAGGAAAGGAGGCCAGCAGGGACCCCGGGCAGTGAGGACCCTGCTTCTCCAAGGCCAATTCCCAGGCATCCGTGGTCCAGGTGCTCAGAGCTCCAGAGAGAGGATAAGATCCTTACTGGGATCCAGGCTCAAAAGAAAGGATGCCGGATTTCCGTACTTTTGGAGGTGGAGGGGGCGGGACTATGGCCTCTCTTCGGACAGGCAGTGGGGGTGCAATCTGTTGGGGTGGATACACAAAAGGAGACATGAGTCTTCCCTTTCTTCCTAATTTTGCCTTCTCCTCCACAATTCCAACATTCAGTGTTAGCTTAAAAGTGACCTGAGTTTATCTACAAAGCCTTTGCAAGGCAAAATTTTAGAGATATGACTAGTTTAATCTCCCCCTTTTCCCTTTTGTGTGTGTGTTGCTCAGCTGTGTGCAACTCTGCGACCCCATGGACTATAGCCTGCCAGGTTCCTCTGCCCATGGAATTCTCTAGCCAAGAATAGTGGAGTAGGGTGCCATTCCCTTCTCCAGGGGATCTTCCTGACCCAGGAATCGAACCCAAGTCTTCTGCATTTCAGGCAGATTCTTTACCATCTCAGCCACCAAGGAAGCCTCCCCAAAATAGCATTACTATGTGTTCAGCCATGTACGATGCTTTGCAGCCCCATGGACTACAGCCCACCAGGCTCCTCTGTCCATGGGATTCTCCAGGCAAGAGAACTAGAGTGAGGTGCTATTTCCTACTCCAGGGGATCTTACCCAGTGACCAAACCTGCGTCTCTTGTGTCTCCTGCATTGCCAGGCGTGTTCTTTACCACTAGCGCCACCTGGGAAGCCCGTATGTATAGTAAGGGCTCAGTAAATATGTGTTGAATGAATAAAGGAAACCACGGGAGGCCCTTCCAGAATGACTATCCCTCATTCACTCAGGTGTGAGTCAGAACTCCTGGCTTATTTCCCTCCTCTGGACCCAGGGTGAGGGCCCTTCAATCCAATGAAACATCTTCCTTCCCATTGAAAATGCCTCTCTCTCTCAGGAAGGAATCAAAAACTGATCAGAGTGGCAAATCAATGGGACAACCTGCCTATCAAAACCTGGGGAAATCCAAGGTTACATTCCCATGAGCGGGTGCTCCCCAGCCCCAGTGCCCACTGTCACCTTCCTACCTCTGTGGGATTCCTCTGGCTGCTCTCATAGGGCTTGCTTTTGGGGGGAGGGGGCGGTGGGACATTAGCCGTTGTCGGTCCATCTGTCTGCAACGATGGGGAGCCTGGAAATGACACAAAGTAGATGAAAGCAGAGAAGTGAACTCACCGAGGAATCTCATGGCACTTCCGCTGGACACTGCCACCCTAAACCACCTGGTCAATCAAATCGCTAAGGTCACATTCTACAGTTTTTGTGGACAGAATGAAGACCTCTTACCCGCTGGGACACATGTAGCGCCCTTCCTTCACCAGAAGGCGTCATGAGAAACTCTTAAGTAAAAATTTCATGTTTTGTTAAAGGGTGTCACTATTACACTGAAGATGAGAATATTTTCTAGAACTTAGGGTATTACTCTGTTCTCTGATATATCCCAAGTTCTTAGAAAAAAACATCTGTCACAAACTAGGTGGTTAATAAATACTGGTTATATTGGACTATTACAATTTATCATTTAAAGCAGCAGTCCCCAACCATTTTGGCACTAGGGACTGGTTTTGTGGCAGACAACTTTTCCATGGATCGTGGTGGTGGGAAGGGTTCAGGATGATTCAAGCACATCGCATTTATTATGCACTTTATTTCTATTATATTCCATCAGCTCCATCTCAGATCATCAGGCATGAGATCCTGAACTTACATACCCCTCACCACTGCTGGGCATACACACTGAGGAAACCAGAAGGGAAAGAGACACGTGTACCCCAATGTTCATCGCAGCACTGTTTATAATAGCCAGGACATGGAAGCAACCTAGATGTCCATCAGCAGATGAATGGATAAGAAAGCTGTGGTACATATACACAATGGAGTATTACTCAGCCATTAAAAAGAATACATTTGAATCAGTTCTAATGAGGTGGATGAAACTGGAGCCTATTATACAGAGTGAAGTAAGCCAGAAGGAAAAACATAAATACAGTATACTAACGCATATATATGGAATTTAGAAAGATGGTAACAATAACCCGGTGTACGAGACAGCAAAAGAGACACTGATGTATAGAACAGTCTTATGGACTCTGTGGGAGCGGGAGAGGGTGGGAAGATTTGGGAGAGTGACATTGAAACATGTAGAATATCATGTAAGAAACGAGTTGCCAGTCCAGGTTCGATGCGCGATACTGGATGCTTGGGGCTGGTGCACTGGGACGACCCAGAGGGATGGTGTGGGGAGGGAGGAGGGAGGAGGGTTCAGGATGGGGAACACATGTATGCCTGTGGCGGATTCATTTTGATATTTGGCAAAACTAATACAATTATGTAAAGTTTAAAAATAAAATAAAATTAAAAAAAAAAATAAAGAGTGCAATATCTACTTCCTCCAGGAAACCGTGCCTGATTAACTCTGATGCTGGCTGACTACAGTCTCCTGTTTGGGGTGACGATCTATTCTTCCACTGCTCCTTGGTTAAGCATCCTTGTACTTCATCTCAGGACTTGTGTACTGCTGACTCCCCAAACCTGAGTGTAATTTGTCTATTTCTTATCCTTTCAGACCCTTCTCCACATAAAGCACATGGCTACTTGGCCAACAGTTCCTAAATTACTTCCTATCTAGTTCTAGTCCAATCGATCTCATTTATACCATCAGCAATGGAAAACGGGCAGTGAAACCCCACGGTGCTCCCTGTACTGCTGCTAAGTCATGTCCGACTCTTTATGATCACAGAAGCTGTAGCCCGCCAGGATTCTCCATCCATGGGATTTTCCAGGCTAGAATACTGGAGTGGGTTGCCATTTCTTACTCCAGGGATTGAACTGGAGTTCCTACCTGGATTCCTACTCCCCACCCAGGGATTGAACCTGTGTTTCCTTTACTGGCAGGTGGATTCTTTACCATTGGGCCACTAGGAAAGCCCCACGGCTCCCTGTATAGAAAAGTTTAATGAGTCTTAGCAACCTAAGGACTCTGGCCAAACACTAATCTAACTGAATGACACCCATGACCACCAAACTGAACCAATTTGACTATCATCTCAGTCCCCTTGTGGCTATTTTGATTAAAAATGGCCCAGATTCATAAACATACTCCATCACCTAGTGAAATGACTATAAGGGGTCTCTACAAGTAAACTTACTCAGGGCCCTGTTCGCTTTAGGAGTGAGTTGGGGTGGGCTCAGGGCTGTTGACTGTGGAGTTGAAGCGCCAGGAAATGGTGTCAGCCGATTGTCCGACAGCTGGAGACTCTTGGGTCTCTGTGATTTCTTGGTTGGGCTCTAGTGGGGGGGGGGAGAACAAAGCAAAACACTGTCACTGTGAAGAGTGTCGAACTCATCAATACTCTTTAAACAACCCTGTCTGCAGAGCAGAATCTTGTTAAAGGGCAAAATTCCAGGAGCCCTCTGTAAGTTTACCACACTAGCACATGGAGGGTACGAGGATGAAGACACAAACAGGGAATCCCCGGTGCACAGACTATTTTCTGGCTAGCCAATGGGTTGTGTCATTTAGTGTGGAGATGAGCCACCCTGATTCTCAGGGATACCCAGTCCCACAACATTTAACAACATGATGTGGCTTATGGAAGAAAACGTACTTTTTATTTTTTTTTTAAACTAAAAGAAGGGAAATGACAATGTTTGGATGGGCTCATGGAACATGGTGGTGAGAATCACAACTCTAAGCATCGATCCACATATTTTCACTGAGGGTAGATCTTGCGCCATTACTGATTTAGAGAGCTGGATCTCTGTACATGGTTTTCTCAGCACCATCTAAGATCTGAGCCCATCTCAGGCTGCTGTGTCCTGAGAAAGCACGACAGGCTTCAACCTAGTCACTCACAGTTATGAGGTCAATGGTGAAAAGCCTGCCTACAGGGAACACGGTGGAAAACCTACAGTCATCTTGTTTTGGGTTTTTTGTTTTTACCATCAGATCAGGTTCTGGCACTTTCTCTGCGATGACCTGGGACTTGCTCAGACTCCAGTCTTTAATCTTGAACTTGCTTATCCGAGTCTCACTCTCCTCTTTGAGGGACAGATCTTCCACTCTGGCCCCTGACGAGGCCCTGCGCTCCAACAGTGGCTCCAGGAAGGACCTATCGGGGTGGGGGAGGGAAGGATTGGGAGGCCGGCGTTAGTGGATGCAAACTAGTGTACAGAGGCTGGATAAACAACAAGGCCCTACTCAACAGCATAGGAAACTCTATTCAGTATCCTGTAATACACCGTAATGGAAAAGACTATGAAAAAGAATATATATGACATATAACCAAGTCACTTTGCAATACAGTAGAAATTAACACAACATTATAAATCAACTACATGTCAAAAAAACAAAAGACTGACCTGTCAGCTACAAACAAGGACAAAGTCAGAAAACACTGATCACCTGCCAGTGAAAACTGATGCCCCAAAAACCAGAGGATACGACTCTTCAACAACACCTTCACCTGTGGCTTCCTTCTCAGGTTCTAAACCCGAACTTCCAACTGCCAACTGAACATCTCAAGGTCTACAAGTAAGAAATGAGGCCATCCAAGCACGCCAAGAAAATACTAGTGAGTATTTATCTTATGCTAGGAAGATAAGATCTTACTAAACTTATAGGTAAAGAGAGAGTTCATACAGTAAGAGATGAACGGGCAGCATTAATATAGTGGCTAAGAGCACAAGCCCTGGAGCCCTACAGCCTGCATTCACATCTTACCTACATTTACTTGCTGGGTGACCTTGGGCAGATAATTTTTTCATACCTCAGTTTCCTTATCTGTAAAAATGGGGATAAGAATAATATCTATCTCATAAGGTCATTAGGGCTTCCCTGGTGGCTTAGACAGTAAAGAATCTGCCTGCAGAGTGGGAGACCCAGGTTTGATCCCTGCGTTGGGAAGATCCCCTGGAGAAGGGAATGGCTACCCAACTGCAGTATTCCTACCTGGAGAATGCCATGGACAGAGGAGCCTGGTGGGCTACAGTCCATGGGGTCTCAAAGGGTCGGACACAATTGAGCAACTAATACTTTTTTCACTTTCAAAGGGTTATTACAAAATACTTACAACAGTACTTGGCAAATAGGTGTATGCATGCTCAGTATGTCCAGCTCCTGGTGACCCCATGGACTGTAGCCCACCAGGCTCCTCTGTCCGTGGAATTTCCCAGGCAAGACACTGGAGTAGGTTTGCCATTTCCTTCTCTAGGGGATCTTCCTGACCCAGAGGTCAACTCTGTGTCTTTTTTGTCTCCTGCATTGGCTGGTGGATTCTTTACCACTGTGCCACCTGGGAAGCCCTAGCATATAGAGAACTTCTCAAAAACAATTTTTTTTTAATTACACTGACAAATTTTAAATGCCATAGTAAGAATCATGATTAGATGCTGATATAGAGGGGAAGAATTTGATGAGAAACAAAAGTGTCTAGAGAGATTTTGAAATATCTCTCCCTAAACTGCTTATCAGTTATAAAGGGAAAAATAGTAAGTATTATTGTAATTAAAAAAAAATTTTTTTGGCCACCCCGTGTAGCATGTGGGATCCTAGTTCTCTGACCCAGGATCAAACCCACACCCTCTTTATTGGAGACACAGAGTCTTAACCTCTGGACTGACAGGGAAGTTCAATGATGTCTTCTTCCTCATTGGGCAAATGTGGGCAAGAGCAATAACCCACCTTGCCTGGGTCACAGCAAGAATAGGACCCCAGTCATCTGCTCTGTGTTTACTGCCCTAATGGATCAGCAATTACTGGGTCTCTGGTTCTCAATAACTACTTGAAAAAAAATTTTTTTTTTTAATGGGGCAGAGTTCAATTAAGAGAAGAGTCGTACTGAACAGAACAGAACTTCTACATGACTCTTTGAGACCCCATGGACTGTACCCCTCCAGGCGCCTCTTTCCATGGTGATTCTCCAGGCAAGAATACTGGAATGGATTGTCATGCCCTTCTCCAGGAGATAGTCCCAACCCAGGGATTGAACCCAGGTCTCCCGCATTGCATACAGATTCTTTACCATCTGAGCCACCAGGGAAGCCCTTTCACAAAGTAAGTAGTATCCCTTTAACAGCATGACCGAAACCATAAAAGAGAAAAGCAAACCAGGTATTATTTAATCTTTAGGAATTTACAAGACTAAAAATAATAAAAATACCTAATATAAGTGAATATATTATGAAAAATGATATAGTCACTCATACATTTCATATGGCATTGCATATTAGTATTTGTGATAATACAGCAAGAATTATAAAGAATCTAAAAAAGACTGAATTTATGTATATGTAAAATTGAATCACTTTGTTGTCCACCTGAAACTAATACAACATTGTAAATTAACAATTCTCCAATAAAAATTAAAAAACAAAACAAAACAAACTGTAAAAAAAAATACCTCTCCTGAATAGGTCATACATGCTTTTGGAAGTGCATCCTATACTCCATGTTAACCAAAAGACTTAGAAATGAGAATATATCTTAAGTGATCATAAAGCTAAATGTACACAAATACATGCTACTAATAATATAAATGCATTTTATATTGATACAACCTAAACGCTTTTATATTAAATTTATAACGAACTTTTATGATTACCTGTTTAGAGTGACACAGCTAAAACATCCCATTATAGGGAGAAGAATTAATTATGGCACATTCATATGCTGTACTGATAAACAGCCATCAAAAATGATGAAAAAAATCTTAATATTATATAGCACCGTAGATAGTGCTTATAATAAAAAGACAAAGAGGAAAAAGCAAATTACCAAACTCTATCCATGTGATAATTGCAACTATGTAAAGATATCTATGTCAATGTAAAAGATGGATAAATAATTTAAGAAATAAAAAACATTTAATTTCCAGGTAGAAGACCATTTGAACAGGTTATTTTTGTGGTATGGCTATTATAGCATGGAATTAAAAGATTACAAATTAAGTTTTAAGCCAAAAGATTTAACTTATATTCAACATTAAAATTCACACTGATGTTAAGTATTCATCATTTATATAAAATTAAGCAGTAGGTCACAAAACAGTACATCCCATGCTTTTCTATTTGAACACAATTATGAATTCACTCCTTTAAAATATTTTAAGTTTGATCACATGGAAAGGCACTCCACGTTTCCGGTAAGGAAGGTTGAATATCAAAAAGCCATAAACTCAATCCATAAATGTAACATCATATCTCAATAAAAATAACAACAGGATTCTAAACAAGTTAATCCAAAAACAAGCACTGAGTAAAACTAGCCAGGCAAATTCTGAAAAAAGCTATTAGACACTTAAAACCCTTTAAGATCTACAGTAAATAAGACTGAATTAGCAGAAGTGCATGAACCATATAGGTAGGTCTAAGAAATGGGGGGAAAGTCCATGAATAACCTAAAGAACACATTAGAATTTGATTTTTTTTTTTTAAATAAGGAGGACATTTCAAATCAGTAGAGAAAAGATGGTTTGCTCACTTAACATTATAGGCTAGCCAAGCATGGAAAAAAATTGGCTCTATACTTCATACCTTATAGGAGAATAAACTTAAAAAAGAATCATAGATTTTATTATAAATAGTGAAACTGTAAAATTAGTTTTTCGTAGTCTTACAGTAGGGAAGGACTTTAACCATGATATAAAATCCAGAAGTCATAAAATCAAGTATTAAGGTATTTGACTGCACTTAAACAAAAATCAGCACAACTAAATAAAAATTTAGAAGCAAAGTCAATAGACAAAGGAAAAATTAGGGTAATATTTCAGCTCAACACAAAGGGCCAGAATCCAACAGAAATGTACATGTGTGACCACAGTTCACAGAAAATAAAATACATACAAGCTACTAAACAAATGAAAAAATGCTCAATTTCATACAAGAGAAAGAAAACCACAAGTGCAACAAAACAAAATCCCCATGCCAAGAAAACATTTTCCACCTATCAAACTGGTAAAAATTAAAAGGCCTGATGATACACAATTTGGTGGCAAGGTGTGAGTGGCCAGGTACCCTTGCATATTGCTGGTGGGACTATCAACGGTTATAATCTCTGTGAAAGTCATTTTATGAATAATTTTGAGAACTTCAGCTATATATGTTTAACAGTAATTTCACTTCTTGACTTTTTCTTATATTGCTATAATTAAATATTTACAAAGTAATTTTTTTCCATTCTTTTTTAAAATTAATTTTTATTGGATATAGTTGCTTTACAATGTTGTGTTAGTTTCTGCTGTACAGCAAAGTGAATCAGCTATATGTATACATATATATCCCCTTTTTCGGATTTCTTCCCAATTAGCTGACCACAGAGCACTGAGTAGAGTTCCCTGTGCTATACGGTAGATTCTCATTAGCCATCTATTTAATACATAGCGTCAATAATGTGTATATGCCAATCCCAGTCTCCCAATTCATCCCACCCCCAAAATAATATATATTGAAGATCATTCACTGCTATCACTACTGTGATAGTAAAAGGCTTAAATCAATCAAATGTCCATCAGGAAACAATGATGGAGTGTATTATGGTGTAGGTGTATCATGAGATATCTAACCTCAAAGAAAAGAGGAGGCTCTCTTTGTTCTGAAATGGAATGACTTCCAGATCTAGTAAGTGAAAAAAGCAAGGCAGATAGAGTATTATATACCACCATTTATATATCAAAAACATGTGGGAAAGGATATATATTTAGGAACTGCTTCTGTACAGATAAAAAGCTGCTGGAAAGGCACCAAGAACAGAACCTGGGGCACTTCCCTGGTGGTCCGGTGCTTGGGACTCCAAGCTTCCAATGCAGGGGACATGAGTTCAATCCCTGGTCAGGAAACTCAAGAGCTACACGTCCAGCAGTGCAGCCAAAAAACAGAACAAAACCAGAAGACAATATCACTGGCCTCTGGAGAGTGGTACTGATAAGCTGGGAGTCTGGGACTGATGGGAGATTATTTTTATGATATACCCTTTTAAATTTCATATGTGATTATATTTCCTATTCATGAAATAAATTTTTAAGTTATTTTTAAAAACTGAAATAATGAAGGATTTCTCCAGTGGCCTACTGGGTCAGGATTCCCAGCTTTCACTGCCATGGCCCAGGTTCAGTCCCTGGGCAGGGAACTGAGATCCCATATGCCACCTGGTCCAGCCAAAAAAAATTTTAATTGAAATAATGAAAAACAAAAGGCAAGCAATAACTAGAAATTATTGTGAGACAAACTAGGATATGACTGGGTGGGTTGATAGGGTGTGACAGGATTATGGGTGATTTTTTTTTCTATTTTTCATAACTGTTGTTACTATCATGTAAATAATGATATTTCTCATGAGGAAGATGATGAGAAAGATCCCAAAACTAATAACCCAGGTACTGTGAGTTATTTTCCTATGAAGATGACACATCCACATTGACCAAGTTTCACTTGGGTGACCAAAGGCAAACATTAGGAAAGATTTACCTATCCTTCTTGGCAATTAGAGATCAAAGCCTTACCCATCAGATCCTGGTCTGGAAGGAGCGTTATCAGATGAGTTAGAAGAGGTGGAGATCACAGAGGAAGCCACTGAGGTGATGGACAATCTCCGCAGTGTGGATGACATGATGTAGGGGATCATCACAGATCCTGTGCGGCTCTGCTTCCGGTCGGTCAAGTTGGGTGGCTGAAGGAGACATGACCCCTCATGGTTAGCTGGCCTGGAATTAAGCCCCTAGCAACTGGCGCAGTTCCCACTGGTTTATGGCCAGTCCCATCTGTGTCAGTGCTGGGACCCCATCCTGATAGGTTGGTGCCTGTGCTTCATTGGCTGTTAAATACTACAAATGCTATATTCTTTTTCTGTAGTTGGGAAGATTTTATTGACATACTATTTTGCTTATTATGATATAATGAGATATTTTGTAATTGTGTATCACAACATCCTGACATTTTAACGTCTAAGTTGTGAGTTCATTTTCTGTATACTTAACAACTCTACATTTATTTTGTTAAAGTATAGTTGATTTACAATGTTGTTAAGCTTCCGATGTACAGCAAAGTGATTCAGATATACACACACACACACACACACACACACACACACACACATATATAAATAAATTCACTGGAAGGACTGACGCTGAAGCTCCAATACTTTGGCCACCTGATGAGAAGAACTGACTCACTGGAAAAGACCCTAATGTGGGTAAGACTGAAGGCAGGAGAAGGGGATGACAGAGGATGAGATGGCTGGATGGCATCACCAACTAGATGGACATGAGTTTGAGTAGGCTCTGGGAGTTGGTAATGGACAGGGAGGCCTGGCGTGCTGCAGTCCATGGGGTCACAAAGAGTCAGACACAACTGAGCGACTGAACTGACTGATAAATATATATATATACACACACACACACACTATATATATACACACACACCCCTATATATATATATATACACACACACATACACACACACACTTTTCCATGGCTTATCACAGGATATTGAGTATCGTTTCCTGTGCTATACAGTAGGTCCTGGTTGTTTATCCATTCTACATGTAATAATTTGCATGCATCTGCTAACCCCAAACTCCCAATCCATTCCTCCCTCACTCCTCTTGTGTAGTCCTCCCCCACTACCTTATATTCTTAGTTACAGACACAACTTAGGTTAAACCTGCCTTGTTTCTAAGACTAGAGAAAAATTCACCCTAATTTTCTATCAGTCCCATGAGAAGGGACAAACCAAGATGTTCATTACCATCAATAGGATAGCAAAACCTTTTGTCTGCTTCTCCAACTTAGCTTCTGAAAGAGGGCACTTAAAAAAAAAAGCATATACTGGAATAACAGAAGAGTTTAAGATTGAAACTATAAACCTAAAGCTTATCCTGGTGAATCTTAGGAAGTCAAGGAGCATGGATCTTCTGTCGTAAGACATGTCTCTGGTAGGACTGATTATCCCCATAGGCCACCATATCAAATCTAAATCTTAATACTGACCTGGGTCTAATAAAAACTAAATTCACTGAGTGAAAGCCACGTCTTTGCCATCTAGGAATTTGTGTAAAAGACAAATGTTCCTAAAAGAAAACTGGCAGCAGGTTAGGAGGTAAATTCATAGGAAGGCCTGACTAAACACTTGGACGCCTGTAAGAGAGGATCAAAACGACACTTGGGAGAAAAAGGAAATAGAGATGGAGGCGTGGGAATTGGGGAACAGAAATACATGAAAAGAAATTCAGAGCTATGATTTGAGACAGAGAGTTTTTAAAAATCTGGAGTTCAAGAATACAACTTTTGAAGAAAGTAGGATATGTTAAAAAGGACAGCTAAATGAAGATGGAACCAAGCATATCAACAACTGTAGAAGAGAAAAGGTTGGCCCATGTACCCCTCCACCTAATTTCTTGGAAGGAAAAAAAGAAAATTGTAGCTGTGAGAAATGTTAGGTTTAGTCACTAAGTTGTGTCCGACTCTTGCGACCCTGTAGACTGTAGCCTGCCAGGCTCCTCTGTCCGTGGGATTTCCCAAGGAAGAATACTGGAATGGGTTGCTATTTCCTTCTCCAGGGGATTTTTCCAACCCAGGGATAGAACTCAGGCCTCCTGCATTGCAGGCGGATTCTTAACTGACTGAGCCACCAGCCAGAGTGAGAAATGTTACAACTGTTCTTAAAAAATCATGAAATCAGCTACATGCATTGTCAAATGTAACTCACAATTCTTTCTCCTCTTCAAAGGTGCAAAGGGTGTGAATATTTCACCAAAACAAAAAATAAAATTAAAAAAAAAAGATTAGGAAAAACTATGAGTTGGACTAGATAGGACACAAATAAGTAGAGTCTGGGATGAGGAAATTCCCATTTCTAGTAGTGCGGTTTCCACAGTGTGGTCCCTAGTCCCACAGCACCACCTGGTGCACGCTGGAAATGCCAGTTCTTGGGCCTCACCCCAGACCAAGTGAATGAAAATCCCAGGGAACATGGCCCAGCAATCTGTGTCTTCATGAGCCTTCCAGGTTGTTCTGATGGTCATTCAAGTTTGAGAACCGCTATCCTACACAACAGTTGAAGGTCATCAAGAGCAAACCATGCCTTTCTGACCCGGCCCTCCCTCTCCCACCCCGTCTGTTCAAGCCATTCCTAGTCTACTTTGACTATTTTGGCATCTGAAAAAAGGATCAGTATCACAAACAGTAGAAGAGACTAGAAAAAGGTCAGGAATAAGAAAAGCTCATAGGCTGTTGAGACAAAGCCTACCAGTGTTATGACCCCGTAGCGCTTTTCCACTTTCTCCTTGAGTTCCCGGAAGCAGGAAGACAACCGGTCATGTAGTGGCTTCAGTTGCTCCGTCAGCTTCTCCCCATGGATGCGGATCCCCTCTGTCAGCAGAGGCATCTGGGGGAAAAGGCATGAGAGGAATGGGATGAGGTTTAGGAAGAGGGATGATTCAGATTTCGAGACTGGGAGAGGATGAACGGTGGGGGTAGACAGGTCAACTGATGGACACAGAACAGATCAAATGAAAACGCTGTTTCTTAGCACAGGGCTTGGGAACCAGATGCCCTTGGGTTAAAGACGCAGAGGCATTCACATACCTAGGACACAAGTAACCAGGGGACCAAGCCAGGCAAACTCACAGAAGCCTGGGGACCTTTCTAGGCAGGGGCAACTGATAGGTGTCACCTTGGACTGACCTGTATGACTGCATTTCCTCCCACTGTTTACAAAGGTAATGAGAGACAGAAACTGAGACCAACAATTCTCAGATGGAAACACATGCCAGTAAATCAACTGGGGGAGCTTAATCTCCCTGCTAAGAAGACCACTCTCAACACTGCACCGTCTAATGAAATGCTCTTCCTGTGTCACTTTGCCAAATAAGTAAGACAGGCTGTGATTCTAAGAGTTTAAATAAAAAAGGAACCCTAAATGGGGGCTTGGAGATGGATGCCCCAGAGCAAGGGGTCTTCAACCTCTGGTCTAATGGCTGATAATCTGAGGTGGAGCTGATGTACTGATAAAAGGAATAAAGTGCACAATAAATGCAATGAACTTGAATTATTCCAAACTATCATTCCCAACCCCGATCTGAAGAGAAACTGTTGTCCACAGAACTGGTCCCTTGGTGCCAAAAAGGCTGGGGACCGCTGCCCTAGAGAGTATCATGCAAGGCAGTCACCCAAGGAGCATGGGGTGCTGTCCCCCCACCTTCCCTGGACATACCTGCAATGCTATTAGTCGCTTTAGCAGCTCAATCTTCTCCAGATCTTCAGGATGCTCCTGCAAGTACTTATCTGTAAAAAATGCCTAAAAGGAGAGCATTGGCAAGTATTGATTAGAATGCATTCCTATCTGTATATGTGACCCTGAAAGGAAGGGGAAGGAAATGGGAAGGGGGAAACACATCCTCTGTTCCTCCAGTGAACCAGGAATGATTAAGTAAACATAGATTCCATTCTTGGGATAGCTCTTAAATCACCAGTGGACAATTCAAAAAGGAATGAGGTATTTTGTAGTCTTTCTAGAATCATGCAATTCCTAGCAAGAGGACATTCTTAACCACAGCTACATATACACATCAAATCAACAGCACCAGCGGACAGTGTCATTCATTAAAATAAGTTCCCCAGAGAACTAAGAAAAGACCAAGTGACAATATCAAAAAAGTTAATCATGAGACTAAATGCCTAGATTTATAAAAGAGCAAAAAATTAACAGGCTGAAGATGTGGCTGAGAGCTTTCCTGCCTTGCAGACTGTATCACAATTACTGAAGACCTGCAAAACACTTATACTCATCATCAATCTGAAAGGCTATTTTTAAGGAAAAAATGAGAAATGCTACAGATGTGGAACGGTTTTGAAAATATTAAATGCAGGTAAATGCAGGTTGTATTTATTATGGTATGTCAAGACCACATCACCCATGACATCATCAATAAACATTGATGTAAAGGCCCTATGATAAGAAAATAAACCCAAATTCAACCTACAAACACAGGTGTTACATGAAAGACTATGTTAAAGACAGAATTCATTAGGGGAGAAGAACCAAAGTCTATGGAGAACATTTATGCTCCAACAGAGTTCCAAACTAGAGTTACCTATTTCCTCCCTATACTATAACCATCACAAGCATAAGAATGCTTTCAGAGACCTTCAAATATCCCCCTTACTCTTTTCCTCCACTCCTTAGAAGGACCACCCCATTACATGAGATCCAAGAGTTCCAAAAACTATAGAATACAGTTATAAAAGAGGTCAGCGCATTTTCTGTGGAAAACAGAGTATGTGCAATATTTTTCCTTGATTGGTTGAACTGTGTCCCCATCCCCAAGGCACAGGTTGAAGTCCTAAGCCTAGGGCCTAGGAAAGTGACCTCATATGGTCACAGCCTAACTGCAGAGGTCTAGATGAGGTCATATTAGAATAGGAGGAACCCTTAGACACTGGTGTCTAACTGGTTTCCTTACAAGGAGGGGACATGAGAAGACAGATACCTATACACAGAGAGAACACCACGTGACGGGACAAGGAGAAGACAGTAATCTACAAGGCAAGGGATGCCAAAAGTTGCCTGCAGGACTTCCTTGGTGGTCTTGTGGTTAACAGTCTGCCTGCCAATGCGGGGGACATGGGTTTGATCCCTGGTCGGTGAAGATTCCACATGCTGTGAGGCAGCTAAGCTTATGCATCACAACTACTGAGCCCCTGCTCCAGAGCACAGGAGCTGCAACTGCTGACCTTACTAGCGCTACAACTACTGAAGCCCATGAGCCCTACAGTCCACTCACCTCAACAAGAGAAGCCACCACAATGAGAAGCGCATGCACCGCAACTAGAGAGTAGCCTCTGCTCTCCACAACTAGAGGAAAAGCCCTCGAAGCAACAAAGGCTCAAGTCAGCCAAAAATAAATAAAAAATTTTTTTAATAAAGCAAAGGCAGCCAGTAGCCCACAGAAGCCAGGAGAGACGCAGGGAGCAGACTCATCTTCACATGCCTCAGAGGGAACTGATGCTACAGACACCTTGCTTTCAGACTGTGAGGCAGTCAATCCCTATTGTTTTAAGCCACTCTGTTGGTGGTATTTTGTTATGGCAGCCCTAGGAAATGAATACGACAGAGAATATAAATGTATAGAATCCAAGAATCACAAACAGGAAATGGGACATTTATGGAGCAGCTTGTTATAGCAGATTCATATTTAGACGGATTATCGATCTAAATGAAGTATTTAAGTATTTGCTTAAATCTTCAGCCACCTTTCAAAATACATGTACTTGGGACTTCCCTGGTGGTCCAGTGGCTAAGACTCTGTGCCTCCAATAGAAGGAGCCCTGTCTCCATCACTGGTCAGGGAACTGCAAGCTGCAACTAAAAAGATCCTGCATGCCACATCTAAGACCAGGCATAGCCAAATAAATAATTTTAAAAATACATGTAGTTCAGGGCTTCCTTGATGGCTCAGTGGTAAAGAATCCACATGCCAATGCAGGAGGCCTGGGTTCGATCCCATGTCTGGGAAGATCCCACACGCCAGGGAACGACTGAGCCGGTGAGCCACAACTACTGAGCCTGTGCTCTAGAGCCCATGGGCTGCAACTACTGAAGCCTGCATGTCCTAGAGCCTGTCCTCCATGATAGAGAAGTCATTGCAACGAGAAGCCTGAGAATCGCCAACTAGAGAGTAGCCCCCACTTGCTGCAATCAGAGAAAAGCCTGTACAGCAACAAAGACCCAGCACAGCCCAAAACAAGTAAAATATTTTAAAAAATACAGGTGGTTTATATTTTTGAAAGGTAATTTTTTTTAACCTATAATACACCCTAAAATTCCCAAAGCATCAGTTGAGTCATGGATCACCAGAGTAGAGTGCTCTGAAATTAATTTTTCTAGCAGAGTCCTGCCTGCACACCACAAAGGGCTGATAAATTACAGTAAATGGCTCCTGGGTTCCAATGACTAAGGCACTGATTCAAGAGCTGCCCTAAAATAGGTCACCTGTATCAAACTGGTAATGATGGATTTCCCAACTGACTGCAATAGCTCAAGGTGATCCAAGAATTTACTCTTTTCTTATACTGAGAAATATACAAAGTCACACATATTAATGAAAAGTATAAACTAATATTTTTGAAAAGTTCTTGAAATAAATTTATTTATATATACTTCCTTTCCCTTTTCATTTTAATTTGATTTTTTTTTTAATTTGAAGATGGTCATATTGGAAAAAACTTCATATAAAATTATATAATAGTCACAACAATGAGGGCTTCCCTGGTGGCTCAGATAGTAAAGAATCTGCCTGCAATGCGGGAAACCCAGGTTCAATCCCTGGGTTGGGAAGATCTCCTGGAGAAGGAAATGGCAACCAACTCCAGTATTCTTGTCTGGAGAATTCCCATGGACAGAGAAGCTTGGCAGGCTACCGTCCATGGATTCGCAAAGAATTGGACATGACTGGGCGACAAAGCACAGCACAACGAGGCACAGACAAATGCTGCTTGATTCCACTTACAGAAGATACCTGTAACAGTCAAACTCATGGAGTGAGAAAGTACACTGGTAGAGGCCGGGGACCAGGGGATGGGGGGATGAGGAGTTAGTGTTTAATGGGGGACAGAGTTTCAGTTTAGGAAAGTGAAAAATTCAGCAGATGGATGATGGTGAGATGTAAATGTACTTAGTGCCACTGAACTGTACAGTTAAATATGGTTAAAATAGTATGTTTTATATTATTTGACTTTCACAATAAAAAAATTAAAATTATACAATTGTCACCAATATTGGCATATAAATCAGAGTTTAGGGCGTTCTGAAAAAAAAAATGAATACTTGGAAAGACACATTAAAATTTGTGCCAGATAGCTAATAGGAAAAAACACACACTGAAATCATTATAGTATTTAAAAAAAAAAGTATTGCCTTCTGGGTCCTAATATTGAATTCCATAGAAATACTGGAAATTATTACTGAACCCTCACATGGGCAAACTAGAATTGCTCTCTGGTATTAAGTCCTTACTAGCTGCTGAGAATAATAAGACTAAAAAAGGCTGAAAGAAGAGAAAGAAAGAGAGGACAGAAGAAACAAGATCTTTGCAACAACAGACTCAGAGCAGTGGGAAACCCAATTTATCAAGAACATTCAAATCACACATTTCACCCCTAATAGGCAGAGAGAGACAGGAAGAAAACTGACACTGATCAAGCCTCTACCACATGGCAGGTGTTGTAGAATGTTTCTTATAGACAGGACAACTCCATTCCCCACATCGCTCTTGTCAGTTATGTATTTTCCGTACTTTTTCCAAATATGAAACCGGGGCTCAAGAGAAGCTAAGTATCTTGCCCAAGAGCACACAGCAGCCAATGGAAAGCCAGAACTGGGTCACAGCAGTGACTGATTCTGAAGCCCCTCATCTTCCCAGGGCACTGGGTACAAATGTAAATACAGGAACCCACAAGCTGCAAACTTTCAAAGATGTGAACATGCGTTCACATGTCCAATCACACGAGCTGTTCTTGTGTCTGGTGTGCACTGCCACGTGCGTGCGTCCTCTACAAGTGGCTGTGCTTTGTGTACTTTCCTGTACAGAGTACACTAGTACAGGGTCATCATTTGAAGCCCAGGATGTCTGGAAGCAAGTGTAAGACAGCTGTCCTGTAGCGAGTACTACTATACATTCAAAGTCCTGTACTGTAAGATTAAAAACTTTTTATTTTTCCTGGTTGTTTACATGTGTTATTTGTGTGAAAAGTACTATAAACCATTATAGTACTGTATAGCTGATTGTGTTAGTTGGGTACCTCGGCTACCTTTTCTGGATTTAGCAAAAAAACTGGATTCACACACATGCTCTTGGAATGGAACTTGTTCGTATGTAGGGGACTTACTGTTAAGAGAATCGGCCCATTTAACCTCTGCTTGTCCTTCCCGTCTGTCTCCTTTTCTTCCCCCTCATTTTCTGTGCTACTCGACAGGAGTGTTACTTCTTATATTTATATTCAAGAAGCATTAGTCCCTCAGTCGTGTCCAACTCTCTGCAACCTCATGGACTGTAGCCCACAAGGCTTCTCTGTCCATGGAATCCTCTAGGTGAGAGTACTGGAATGGGTTGCCATTCCCTTCTCCAGGGGATTTTCCCAACTCAAGGATTCAATCCGGACCTCCTTAATTGCAGGCAGAGTCTTTACTGTCTAAGACACCAGGGGAAAAGTTTTCAGGAAGACTCCCAAATTATTTAGCCACTGAAACCACACCTAACAATTAAAAACCCTCTATTATATATACTGAATGCATTCAGTTCAG
Source organism: Bos indicus x Bos taurus (assembly GCF_003369695.1). Classification (NCBI taxonomy): domain Eukaryota; kingdom Metazoa; phylum Chordata; class Mammalia; order Artiodactyla; family Bovidae; genus Bos; species Bos indicus x Bos taurus. Next base: position 72,665,080 of record NC_040083.1, on the reverse strand, counting down.
TTCAGTTGCTCAGTCGTGTCTGACTCTTTGCGACCCCATGAATCACAGCACTCCAGGCCTCCCTGTCCACCACCAACTCCAGGAGTTCACTGAGACTCATGTCCATCGAGTTGGTGATGTCATCCAGCCATCTCATCCTTTGTCATCCCCTTCTCCTCCTGCCCCCAATCCCTCCCAGCATCAGGGTCTTTTCCAATGAGTCAGCTCTTCACATCAGGTGGCCAAAGTACTGGAGTTTCAGCTTCAACATCAGTCCCTCCAGAGAACACCCAGGACTGATCTCCTTTAGGATGGACTGGTTGGATCTCCTTGCAGTCCAAGGGACTCTCAACAGTCTTCTCCAACACCACAGTTCAAAAGCATCAATACTTTGGCGCTCAGCTTTCTTTATAATCCAACTCTCACATCCATACATGACTACTGGAAAAACCATAGCCTTGACTAGACAGACCTTTGTTGGCAAAGTAATGTCTCTGCTTTTGAATATGCTATCTAGGTTGGTCATAACTTTCCTTCCAAGGAGTAAGCATCTTTTAATTTCATGGCTGCAGTCACCATCTGCAGTGATTTTGGAGGCCAAAAACATAAAGTCTGACACTGTTTCCACTGTTTCCCCATCTATTTCCCATGAAGTGATGGGACCGCATGCCATGATCTTCGTTTTCTGAATGTTGAGCTTTAAGCCAACTTTTTCACTCTCCTCTTTCACTTTCATCAAAAGGCTTTTTAGTTCCTCTTCACTTTCTGCCATAAGGGTGGTGTCGTCTGCATATCTGAGGTTATTGATATTTCTCCTGGCAATCTCGATTCCAGTTTGTGTTTTTTCCAGCCCAGCGTTTCTCATGATGTACTCTGCATATAAGTTAAATAAGCAGGGTGACAATATACAGCCTTAAGGTACTCCTTTTCCTATTTGGAACCAGTCTGTTGTTCCACATCCAGTTCTAACTGTTACTTCTTGACCTGAATGACTGAATGCATTACCTCCAGTTAAATGGTGCTTCACCCAAACCCTATACAGTGGATTCCCACACAGTGAGCATTCCATTCACGCATTTCTAGAGTAACAGATAAGACTCTTACTTGAACTAATTTAATTGTAGAGCCAGGGCCAGCATTTGTCCATGCAACCAATTGCACAACATGTCAGGGCAGGGATTCCTAGAATCTAGTTTCAAATAGAGTGTGGCTCTGTGTTTCCCACATACGCTGCTTCCTTTCTGGGGCATCCTCAGGTCTAGAGTCCACTAGAAAGCTTTCTACCTTCCAGAGGAGAGAGGGATTGGGGGGTGGAATTCATAGGTAGTGAATCAAGCAGAAGTCCACCAGGCTGATCTTTTGGTGACTCTACCAGACACTGGCCTGACCCTGGCTGGGCGGCTAATAGTCTCTAGGAGGTGTGAGCTCAGGGAGAAGCTTTCCATTCATTTCATTTGCCCATTCCTAAAGTCAGGAGCATGAATACCTCTCAGAGAAATTGTAAGAAACTAATTCGCCAGCTGCACAATGCCACTGGAGAAGGAGGGAGAGATACACCCAACCTGGTGGCCCTGTGGGGTTCCCAGGATGCAGCCCACCTACCTTCTCATAGTTAGAGAAGCCCCCCATGACAGCTGGGTCCACGATGCCATTGAGCAGCATGGAGAGGGGATGCACAGAGAGGGACCGGTCCCAGGCATGCTGCTGGACACAGTTGCTGATCTTCTCATTGGTGAGCTCCATGGTTTCGATGGCATTCTCCAGAGGACTGATTTCCTCCTGTGGACAGAACACATCGGAGAAGAGAGACACCGAGCTCCATGGTCACTTCTGGGAAGAAGCCCAAGCCTTCCACTCAACAGGAACACAATTCCCACCAAGCTATGGAGGAGTGATGTTCTGCTTGTTAAGATCACGTTTATTAATAAGGATAGAACACTTACTTGAAATGGTGTTGGTAAGCTGCAAGATAAGCTACTTTGTTTCTCAATATAGTTTAACACTTTTGCATGATTTCATAAATGACAGCTATTTTTATTTATACATTATAAATCCACTGAACACTCAGAATGTATGGAATCAGAGAGCAAGATGAAAACAAATGGCTAAACAGTAAAAACTAGGAGTAAGTAGAATTTTAATTTGTGATTTATTTAGAAGACACTCATTTTCTTTGCTAAGCTGTTTAAAATCTCAGAAAGTACAAGGATGATTTATATATTGGAGTTATGGTAATGATTATTTCTTGGGGCAAAGTGTCTACGGAAATTTTGAGAAGACAAAATTGGAGCTGTAAGAATGGTTGTTTCTTAGGCAAATCTTTCTTAAGAGATTCTTGAGATGATCAACAACAAGAGGGGAGCAATGTATGTGACCCAAGACATTTGGGCACAACCAATACTCACTGCTAAGAGGTTTCATGCTCCTTTCATGAGAAAAGCTAAGAGATTCTGGAAGTCGCACATTCAGACCTACATTAACTCACCTTAGTATGGGTTCTATTGTTCATAGAAGTCAGAAATAATAAGATGTATTAGAATATTCAAGCTGGATTTTACATGAGAATCAAGTAAGATATAATATGGATTCAGAAAGAGCTCCTTCTGTGGAAATGTCTTCCAAACCAGATTCAAGAAAAATTGCCTTCTTCTTCACTTTACCCATGATCAACCAGCATGACCTCCTACTCCAAACTTGATACAAGCCTCTGTCCAAAATCACATTCACATTTCAAAAATAGCAATTTATCACTAGTGGGATGGAACACCTCAAACTTCAGATTTGTTCAAGACCTATTTCTTAATTGCTTATTTTCTGCAAGCACTGGGCTGAGAACCATTGTTATAAAAGTGATTAAGGTACAATTCGGCTGGAAGAAGCTTTGGACAGAGGAGCCTGGTGGGCTACAGTCCATAGGGTCGCAGAGAATCAGACACGATGGAGCAACTGAGCACATGGCTGGAAGGAGCATGTGATTTTTATAGGGTCAAGGTCAGAATGCAGAGGTCTCAAGACAAGTGAGCATGGGAGGTAACTCTTTAAAATAAGCCCAGGTTCTGACAGGGCATAGAAAAAGGGCATCTAACTCAGGTTGGGAGTTTCAGAGATGGCTTCCTGGAAAAGCTGGTATCTAAACTCAATCTCAATGGGAGTTAGGTTAAGAAGTAGGGAGAGGGCATTCTGGATAGAAAGAATGACCCAATGTCATAGAGACTGAATGAGCACAGAATAAGCAATTTAGTTCCAGGCACAGAAGACCAAGTAGAAGAGGCTTTTAGTCCCAAAGACCCTGTCTACATGTGCTAGGAGCATGGGCTTTCTAGTCTAGGCACTGGGGAGCCATGGCAAGGTTTTGAGCATGAGAATGATACAGCTGGATTTTCACTATGGAATTCACATTCTGAAGCAGAGAGGGAAAGACCTAAGAAGCCACCAGGCAGGGTGGGGCCAATCAGGAGCCTTTTTCAACATCATCAGCCAGAGATGAATGAGAGTAGAAACAGCGCACCATAGTAGGACTGGGGGAAGAAAAAACCAAAATGGACTTAATAAATATTAGAAAGCTAAAAATGACCAGCTTTGGGGAGTGCTGAAGATGGATGTGAGAGTTGGGACTATAAAGAAAGCTGAGCGCCGAAGAATTGATGCTTTTGAACTGTGGTGTAGGAGAAGACTCTTTCGAGTCCCTTGGACTGCAAGGAGATCCAACCAGTCCATCCTAAAGGAGATCAGTCCTGGGTGTTCACTGGAAGGACTGATGTTGAAGCTGAAACTCCAATACTTTGGCCACCTGATGTGAAGAGCTGACTCATTGGAAAAGACCCTGATGCTGGGAAAGATTGAGGGCAGGAGGAAACGGGACGACAGAGGATGAGATGGTTGGATGGCATCACCGAATCGATGGACATGAGTTTCGGTAAACTCCGGGAGTTGGTGATGGACAGGGAGGCCTGGAATGTTGCAGTTCATGGGGTTGCAAAGAGTCGGACACGACTGAGCAACTGAACTGAACTGAAGATGGAAAAGTCGAGGATGAGTGATGATGTGATGAGTTGAAAAATAAAAGGAGAGGAAGTATTCTTGGAGGAAAGAATGTAACTGATAGGAAACTCTAAGGAGGAATTTCAAAAATGTTTCTGGGTGCTGGCAGGATCCCTGGGGAGACAAGAGCCATTTGGTCTTATAAAAGAGCCATTCACTGGCAGTAACCTTTAGGATTGGTGTTGTAACATCAGTTTTATAAAGGAGTTCTATTCGACAAGCATGTCTTTTATTTCTCTTTTGGAAAATGAAGTTGGCTGGAGGAGCTAGTGAGTACCAGAGGGGGGGATTTAACAAAGGCTCTTATTTTATTTGGAGACAGAAATATTCTGAGTTCCACTTTCAGATGACTTACTATTGAGATCTGTTTGACTTCAAACCACTTGAGGATCCCAGGGAAGGTATAGGCAGTCGTATATGTGGTCCTTTCAATCCACATGGTCTGGTGGAAGGAAGGAAAGTGGGAAATGTTGGTTAGTTCCCAAGAAAAAGAGCAAAATTCTCAGGTTTAGTTGAGATTCTATTGGATTTATTTTTAAAATTTTTATTTTAAACATTTTTTCATTTTATATTAACAAATTTTATTTAATATTTTATATTATTTTACTTTGTATTTACTTTATATTTAAGGAATTTTTTATTTTATATCGAAACTAACACAATGTTGTTTTAGTTTCAGGTGTACAGCAAAGTGACTCAGCTATACACATACATGTATCTCTTCTCTTTCAAATTCTTTTCCCATTTAGGTTATTACAGAACTGTGAACAGAGCTCCCTGTGCTAGACAGTAGGTTCTTGTCGACTCTCTAGAGATTCTATTTTAAATGCCTCCTTAGTGAATTAGCCCAAATTTTCTACTAAACTTTAAAGATTCTATATGTTTAAAGCAGAAAGGAATTCTCTGTTAGGTCCCCCTCACTCTTTTTGATGGGAAATTTGAGGTCCAGAGAGGTGTGACATGCTCAAACCAAGTTCATGGTGGCAGCAGGCTCAGGAGTGGAGCCCAGTTCCTGGATCCCTAGTCTAGCGCTTTCCACTGAGAGAACAGCCTGCTGATGAGGTAATAAGTACATGGACCCGCTACACCAGGGCTGCCATCATTTCTGCTGTAGGTGCTGGTTGGGTGGATAGCCTCCATTCTGGATGTCAATTTCATCTTGTTTTAGAGGTCCAAGTGGTGAACTCACAGCAAACTCATTGTCAGGATCCTTTTCTCCTTTCCGGAATGGCCGAGAATACCTGAACTGCTGTACTTCGTTGGCTCTGTAGTAGCTGGGGAAAGACACAGTCACAATGCTGTGGCTTCTTTCTTACAATAAGCACTCCTCCATCAAAACCTGGGATGCATTTCACATGGACTGAGTCTTGTCCGTTAAATTTTCTGAACACTGATATAGTCTCCATGATGAAGGCTGGAGGTGGCACAGAACTTGATTTTATTGCACATCTTAATTACTGATGCATCTATCTCCCAGTTCACAATTTTAAAAGGCATATGGGGCTTCCCTGGTGGTTCAGTGGTAAAGAATCCACCTACGAATGCAGGAGACACAGGTTCCATCCCTGATCTAGGAAGATCCCAATTGCTGTGTGGAGCAACCAAGCCCATGCGAAACAACTACTGAGCCAGCACTCCAACAACCAGGAATTACACCTACTGAAAGCTGTGGGCCCTAGAGCCCATGCTCCGCAACAAGAGAAGCCACCGCAACAAGAAGCCCCCGCAACAAGAAGCCCAAACACGGCAACTAGAGAGTAGCCCTCACTCACCAGAACTAGAGAAAATCCCTCAGAGCAAAGAAGACTCAGTACAGCCAGAAATAAAATAATAAAACTTTTTAAAAGACTTAAAGTAATAAAAAAAAACTGTTAAATAAAAGGCAAAAGAACTTATGGCAGTGTTTGTGATCTCATTTGTATTACAGTGTCATCAGGCCAACTAGCATTTTAGCTTCTTAAGAAAACGGATGAGGCCTTCAGTCATGGGGGAACTCACCAAGCAAGGTGAGGTCAGCCATTACTGACCAGTGAATCCTTTTGGGTGGAAAAATGAACTAGGGGATCTGAACTCAAGAGCAAACTTCCTAATTTCCTACCCTCTGCTAGAAAAAATAAAAATAAACCCCCCAAATTCTACGAGTTACCAAGCTCTTACCTTATACTGAACATGGAATAGATATTTGCTGTGGTCTGAACATTTTGGGTCCCCTGCTCACCCCATGTTGAAATCTTAATGTCCAATGTGATGGTGTTAGAAGATGGGCCTTTGGGTGGTGATTAGCTCATGATGGTGGAGCCCTTGTGAATGGGGTTAGTGACCGTATTAAAAAAGAAGAAACACAGAGCTTCCTAACCCTCACTCCAGCACGGAAAGACACACTGAGAAAATGAACCATATATGAAGCAGGAAGTAGGCCCTTACCAGACACCAAAACTGTGAGGAATAGATTTTGTGGTTTATGAGCCTCCTCAGTCTATGGTCTTCTGTTACGGTACAGCAAATGGATGAAGACAAGAGAAGGTCTTTCAAACGGTAATGAATTTAAGGATTTGGTTTTGATAGACTTCTACATAAAGTGTGTGTGAGAGACACATGGTTTAAAATACCAAACAAAAAACCCCCACTTACTTTAAGATCTGCTCCGGAACTGGTTTATCCTTGTAGTTGGGTGGAAGGTTCATCACTGGCTTGACAGTGAAGCACTGCATGTCTGAGGAGCTCGTTAAGGAAGAAAGAGCCAGGAAGCTGTCGCTGCAAAAAGAACTGCCTTTTCCTCTTGCTTTACCAATGGAAACACTACCCACACCAACCACTCCTTTGAAGCAAAGGCCAGGACCACACTGAAAATGAGGTTCCATTAGGTATTACCGCAATGCCTTAGTAAGTCATAATCCTAGAACACTTTTTTATCAGACACATGTCAAACAACCTTGCCAGAGGAAAACAGACATTAATGCAATTTCAGGAAAACAGGTGATTAGAAATTATTTTAACTTTGTTTTGGACAAGCATCCATCTGAAATATTCAGACTCCAGAGCCCAGGCAATATGAATTTCTTGTATCTTTGGATACCTTAGATTTGAACCTTAGACTTGAACTTTTCTGCCTTTACCAACAAAGTTTCCAAACCTATAGTTTTGAAACTGGCACTGGGTCTGGACCTAATATTGTTGTTGTTGTTAAGTTGCTCAGTTGTGTCCAACTCTTTTCAACCCCATGGACTGCAATCTTCCAGGCTCCTCTGTCCACGGGACTCTCCAGACAAGAATATTGGAGTGGGTTGCCATTTTTTCCTCCAGGGGATCTTCCCAAGACAGTATCAAACCCATGTTTCTTGCATTGGCAGGCGGGTTCTTTATCACTGAACCACCAGGGAAGCCCCAGACCTGACACTGACTCCCCATATTTCTCAACATGAAGGCTGCCTTCCACTGACACCAAAAATCACCTGGAGATTTACTCAAAATGCAGAATTAGAATTCACAGCTGGTGAATCAGAATCTCTCCATGGTGATTCTTAAATATAACACAATTTGAGAACCACTGGGCTATACTTTACAATGTTACAGCTTACAAAGCATTTTCACATAAATGATCTTTTTACCTTGATCTTCACAGAAATGCTATTAAATATTTGCGAAAAAATAGAGTTCAGTTCAGCCGCTCAGTCATGTCCAACTCTTTGTGACCCCATGGACCTCAGCACGCTAGGCTTCCCAATCCATCACCAACTCCCAGAGCTTGCTCAAACTCATGTCCATCAAGTCGGTGATGCCATCCAACCATCTCATCTTCTATCATCCCCTTCCTTCTCCTCCTGTATCGTCCCCTTCTCCTCCTACCCTCAATCTTTCCCAGCATCAGGGTCTTTTCCAAGGAGTCAGTTCTTCACATCAGGAGGCCAAAGTATTGGGAGTTTCAGCTTCAGCATCAGTCCTTCCAATGAATATTCAGCACTGATTTCCTTTAGGATGGACTGGTTAGATCCCCCTGCAGTCCAAGGGACTCTCAAGAGTCTTCTCCAACACCACAGTTCAAAAGCATTAATTCTTTGGCACTCAGCTTTCTTTACAGTCCAGCTTTCACATCCATCTAAGACTACTGGAAAAAGCATAGCTCTGTCTAGACGGACCTTTGTTGGCCAAGAAATGTCTCTGCTTTTTAATATGCTGTCTTGGCTGGTCATAGCTTTTCTTCCAAGGAGCAAGTGTCTTTTAATTTAATGGCTGCAGTCACCATCTGCAGTGATTTTGGAGCCCCCCAAAATAAAAGTCTGTCACTGTTTCCACTGTTTCCCCATCTATTTGCCATGAAGTGATGGGACCAGATGCCATGCTTAGTTTCTGAATGCTGAGCTTCAAGCCAGCTTTTTCACTGTCCTCTTTCACTTTCATCAAGAGGCTTTTTAGTTCTTCTTCACTTTCTGCCGTAAGTGTGGTGTCATCTGCACATCTGAGGTTATTGATATTTCTCCCAGCAAACTTGAATCCAGCCTGTACTTCATCCAGCCTAGCATTTCTCATGATGTTCTCTGCATATAAGTTAAATAAGCAGGGGGACAATATACAGCCTTGACGTACTCCTTTCCCAATTTGGAACCAGTCTGTTGTTCCACGTCTGGTTCTAACTGTTGCTTCTTGACCTGCATATAGATTTCTCAGGAAGCAGGTCAGATGGTCTGGACCTAGGAAAATTCTTAAAGAAAATTATTTAAAAAGCCAGAGTTACCCCTTTGGAAAACCAAGGCCTGGAGAAGTTAAGCAACTGGTTAAAATCAAATGGCTATGCAGATACGACTTTGGGATGAGCTCCAGGACTCGTGTTTCTACATCAAATCCATAAAGACCTCTTTTCATTGCCACACCAAGGAGGCATCTCAACTGTTTTCTGAACCCCCAAACTGAAACCTTTCTTTCCCAAGCATCTACTAAGTGTTAATAGGCCATACACTTCCCTTTGAAAGACATGTCAGTCAACTGCTCTATCGTTATTACTGACCATCTTTCTATAGCAACTGACCACTCTGTACCTATAATAATTAATATGTACTGAAATTTTATTATGTGCCAGGGACTCTTCTCAGTATTTTACAGACAATCTTTACAAGAACTCCAAGGGGAAGAGTGATCATCACCCCCATTTTCTTGATAAGAAAACAGGCACAGAGAAACTGAGCTGCCCAAAGTGACATAGGAAGGGACAGCGCTGGGACTCGAACCTGGGCAGTTTGCTCCAGAGCGCTTTTTCTTATTTATCTACCATTCCCCACCTGCTCTGGCTTACCGACCTCTTTTAGAATACAGTAAGTCCTCTAAATATGAACCTTTGAGTTGTGAACTTTCAAAGATGTGAATGTGCATGCCATGCCATCAACATCAGGCCTGAGTGAAATTTCAGCTTGCCCTCCTCTCCTATTGCTGATGATCTCATCTCTACCATCTCCCTCCTCCAATCAGTAACTCTTCTTGCCTATTCACTCGACACCAGTCCCTGTATGCCAGCTGTGGTACTGGACTATGTACTTTTCAAGGTACTGTACTGTAAGATTAAAAGCGTTTTATTTTTTGTGTTTGTCTTTTATGTATTATTTGTATGAAAAGTATTATAAACCTATGACAATACAGTACTGTATGGCCAATTATGTTACTTGGGTACCTAGGCTAACGTTTTGGACTTATGAACAAATTGGACTTGCAAATGTACTCTTGGAATGGAACTTGTTCATACGTGGGAGACTTCCTTTATTGTTCAATTCCATAACATCTCTAATTTTTAAAATGCATGCAACTGGTTTTTCAGTAAGACATTATACATTACCAAAAGAGAGCTATGTGTCTTTATACAGGTTCCAGAATTCAGAACAGGAAGTCTACATTCTCCCCGGGCTCTGCCTGTGACTGTAACACACGTCCTTCCATACTCAAGATTTGCTTCTCATCTCCCTCTTTCAGTTACATCATAGCCCTGAGCTAAGGACATTAGGTTCCCGAAGCTTTTATGCAGACGGGACACTGAGTCAGGATGGTTAAATGAGTCTGAGGACAGGACCTACCTGCATGCAGGCACAGGACTGAACCCCCACCTTCTGTGGCTGGGCTGGGGCTGTAGCAGGTTCCAGAGCCCCGGGCCAGGACTTCCCTGGTGGTTCAGTGGCTAAGACTCCATACTCCCAATGCAGGGGGACTGGGTTTGATACCTGCTCGGGGAACTAGATCCCACGTGCTACAAAGAGTTTGCATGCCACCAGCTAAAGATCCCATGTACTGCAACCAAGACCTGACAGAGCCAAATAAATTAGTAAATAATAAACGTTAAAAAAAAAAAGAGCCCCTAAGCTGTAGTGCGAGACAAGGATACACTGCTTGGGGGAAGACTTGATATCATCTCCTGGGGGGGTGGTGCTGCTCATCTTCTCCGCGTTGGGAAACTGGGTCAGCAGCCGCAGGCTGAAGTCTTCTCGCCTCTCGTACTCCTTCCCCCGGTAGATGAAGATCTTGTTCTGCAGGTCAGGACACGCAGGGAGAAGCATTAAATATGAACAGTGAAGGGCAATTGGGGACTCAAGTCTCAAGGAAGTCACCGTCCTCCCCAGGCTAAGTGCAGCCCCTCCCTCGCCACCACGTTCCTACTGAACACTTACTACGTGCTCACAGCAACTGTCATATCTGAAAGAGCTCACAGTTTATTTGGGGAGTTAAGTCAAAATGCTTCTCAAGAGGGTGCCCTAGGATGATAACTCTTGTGCAAGGTCTACACCGATCCACAAGGAGATAAGGAGTTTGCACCCTATTGGAAATTCATGAGGTCACTGGGCATGCTGCTTAGGTTAGCTGGTATTTCTCACGGCAAGAAAATGAAAGAATGAAGGGCATTCATATACACTGAGGTGCAAGCTCCTTTATCATTCCTTAACTTACTGGATCTTACTTTCTCATCATGATCCAGTAAGTTAGGGAATCAGGACGTAAGCGACCCTGCCTCAGAGAACTCAAAAGTACAAACAAGATCAATCAACAGGTTAGGTGGGAACAGAGAACAGGATTAATCGACAGCCAGTCCCAAGCCAATCCTGGAGATGGCTGTGGATGACAACATCAAGGTCTCATAGACAAGAACTGCTCTCAATACTACTCTTTCCACTCCAAACTGCAGCTTTTTTTCCCTTTAATAAAAGTAACAAAATTGGATTTTTTGGAAAAGAAATTTTTGCGAGGTCCCAGACACAGAAGAAATTTGCCTCACAGTTCCTGCAAGTTCAACTGTCACTGTTTTGATGGTTCCTGCTCCTCTCATTGTCACAAACATGAATACTTAGCTTAGTATTTAAAGCATACATGTATTGTGGTGTATTGTGTGTTCAGTCACTCTGTCATGTCTGACTCTTTGCAACCCTGTGGACTGTAGCCCATCAGGTTCTGCTGTGTATGGAATACGCCAGGCGATAATACTGGAGTAGGTTGCCATTTCCTCCTGCAGGGGATATTCCCGACCCAGGGATTGAACCCATACCTCCTGCGCATCCTGCAATGCAGTTAGATTCTTCACCGCTGAGCCACTGGGTAAGCCCCACACGTGATCCATTTTTAACTAAAATCTGGGCCCATACTGTCCTATACAATGTTTCTTAAAAATCACTAGTCCAGATGAATGGACAAAGAAGACGTGGTACATATATACAATGGAACATTACTCAGCCATAAAAACGAACAAAATTGGGTCATCTGTAGAGAAGTGGATGGACCTAGAGACTGTCATACAGAGTGAAGTAAGTCAGAAACAGAGAAACAAATACTGTATATTAATACATAGATGTGGAATATATGGTACAGATGAACCTATTTGCTGAGCAGAAATACAGACACTGGCATAGAGAACAAATATATGAACATCAAATGGGGGAAGGGGAAGTAGGATGGACTGGAAGATTGCGACTGACATATACATATCTGGATTGACATACTGACATGTAAGATAGATAACTAATAATGACCTACTGTATAGCACAGGGAACTCTACTCAATACTCTGTAATGATATATATGGGAACAGAAACTTAAAAAGAGGGGATATATTTATACATATCGCTGATTCACTTTGCTGTACAGCAGAAACTAATGCAACAAAAAGGCAACTATATTTCAATAAAAAAAATCGGGAGAAAAAATTTTAAAAATAACTTGTACAGCCATACACTAAACATGTATTGAGCAAATTAGATCTGCTAAATGCTGGGGGTAAAATGGTGACCCTGCTCTGGTGGAAAGAAACAGAGAACGAGTAAGTTAATAAAATAATTTTGGTAATTTAAGTATCTTGAAGGCAATACACCTCTAGGCCCAACACAGAGGGCCATGAAAACTGCCCAGTTTTTTGGAATTGATGATTAAATGTTTCCAAGCTGGGAGAGATTTATGAGACTGATGTTGCATTATGCAATTTCATCATTCAGGCAGAACTACGGTGAGCTAAGGATTGGAGTATAAGAAAACACTAAGGGGATGACAACTGTGGAGAAAACCAGACAAGCAGAAGCTCAGCACAAGGGTGCTCAACCTGAAGGAGAGGGCTTCAAGGCACACTTGGGACTTGACTGGGTAGAGATGGAAGGATAGGGTTAGATGAGAAAAGGAGAGGGGGAGGACAACCAGGCAAAAAGTACTGAGAGCAGGCAGAAGAAATGTTCTCGAGACTTCCTGGTGGTTCCACGCTTAAGAATCCACCTGCCGAGGCAGGGGACATGGGTTCAAGTCCTGGTCCGGGAAGATCCCACATGCCGTGGAGCAACTAGGCCTGTGCATCACAACTACTGAGCTGGTGCTCCAGAATAAGCAAAGTCACTGCAAAGAAGCCCACGCACCGCAAGGAAGAGTAGCCCCTGCCCACTGCAGCTAGAGAAAGCTTGAGAGCAGCAACCGAGATCCAACACAGCTAAAAATGAACTGTTTTTTAAAAAAGAAGGGTGTTTGGATGCGTTAGAATATGAAAGGCTTTGAAAGACAGGTCAGTAGTCCAAAGGCTGGGAATTTGCTGGAGGTTCTGGTAGGAAGGCTCAATGTGATGAAGGAAGAAGTGCCATCAGCCTAACGTGTCCAGCTGTAGGGAACTGCGGCAGGAGTCCATGCGAGAAAGAGAAGCTGAGGAATCTCGTGTTGGAGCCTGTGGTATTTGGTAAAAAGCAAAGAGACGGGGGAGTGCGTGAGAGTTCTCAGATGAGAGCCTCAGGGAAGGAAGAGTGGCACCAGTGACAGGAACAGATGAGAAGGAGGCCTGCTGGGGGCCAGGGGAGAGGACAGGAAATTCACACATTCTGAGTTTGGGGAAATACTCCGTAACACAGAAGAGCATTCAGGTTACATCATTCATGTGGATTCTCTATTTTTCAGTACACATCAACAACACACAACATCTACAAACTCCTATACAGTTTATAAGAACTCCCATCTAACAGTCATTTCATTTTCAAATCAGCCCTGCAATGTGGACCTTATTTTTGTAACGTCCAGGTCAGAAAACCAAGACTTGATGGTTATATGATTTGGTCAAAATCACAGGTACTCAGAAGATGATTCAGACTCACTTTTTCAACTTGAAAGTCTAGACTTATTCTCACTGAATCACTGCTGCCACTAAGTTTATAACCATTATTCCATGTGAACTAATAATCATATGTAATAAGTGTACCAGCTATCAATATCTTACCATGTGTTAGTCACTTAGTTGTGTCCAACTCTTTATGACCTCCATGGATCGTAGCCTACCAGGCACCACTGTCCATGGAATTCTCCAGGCAAGAATACTGGAGTGGTAAGCCATTTCCTTCTCCAGGGGATCTTCCTGACCCAGGATCACATGCTGTCTCCCACATTGCAGGCCAATTCTTTACCAGCTGAGCCACCAGGGAAGCACCAATAATACTGGAGTGGGTTGCCACTGAACTGGGTAGCCATTCCCTTCTCCAGAGCATCAAGAACGACAGCAAATTTAAGAACAGAACCTACTGCCAGGCTCCATCCCAGATCCCCTACTCTCATTTCTCTCACTTCAGCCACTCAGTCGTGTCCGACTCTTTGCAACCCCAAGGACTGCAGCACGCTTGGCTTCCCTGTCTATCACCAACTCCCAGAGTTTGCTCACACTCATGTCCAATAAGTTGGTGATGCCATCCAACCATCTCATCCTCTGTTGTCCCCTTTTCCTCCTGCCCTCAATCTTCCCCACCATCAGGGTCTTTTCCAGTGAGTCAGTTCTTTGCATCAGGTGGCCAAAGTATTGGAATTTCAGCTTAAACATCAGTCCTTCCAATGAATATTCAGGACTGATTTCCTTTAGGATGGACTGGTTGGCTCTCCTTGAAGTCCAAGGGGCTCTCAAGAGTATTCTCCAACACCACAGTTCAAAAGCAGAAATTCTTTGGTGCTCAGCTTTCTTTATAGTCCAACTCTCACATCCATCCGTGACAAATGGAAAAACCATACCTCTGACTAGACGGACCTCCGTCGGCAAAGTAATGTCTCTGCTTTTTAATACACTGTCTTGGCTGGTCATAGCTTTTCTTCTAAGAAGCAAGTGTCTTTTACTTTCATGGCTGCAGTCACCATCTACAGTGATTTTGGAGGCCAAAAAAATAAAGTTTTTCATTGTTTCCATTGTTTCCCCATCTATTTGCCAAAAGTGATGGGACTGAATGCCATGATCTTAGTTTTCTGCATGTTGAGTTTTAAGCCAGCTTTTTCACTCTACTCTTAACACTTTCATCAAGAGGCTCTTTAGTTCCTCTTCACATTCTGCCATAAGGGTGGTGTCAACTGCATACCTGAGGTTACTGATATTTCTTCCAGCAACCTTGATTCCAGCTTGTGCTTCATCCAACCTGGCATTTTTCATGATGTAATTTGCACATAAGTTAAATAAGCAGGGTGACAATATACAGCCTTGACATACTCCTTTCCCAATTTGGAACCAGTCTGTTGTTCCATGTACGGTTCTAACTGTTGCTTCTTGACCTGCATACAGATTTCTCAAGAGGCAGGTCAGGTGGTCTGGTATTCCCATCTCTTTCAGAATTTTCTGCAGTTTATTGTGATTTACACAGTCAAAGGTGTTGGCATAATCAATAAAGCAGAAGTGGATGTTTTTCTGGAACTCTGCTTTTTTGATGATCCAATGGTTGTTGGCAATTTGATCTCTGGTTCCTGTGCCTTTTCTAAAACCAGCTTGAACATCAGGAAGTTCATGGTTCACATACTGAATCAAACTTGGCTTGGAGAATTTTGAGAATTACTTTGCTAGTGTGTCAGATGAATGCAACTGTGTGGCAATTTGAGCATTCTTTGGCATTGCCTTTCTTTGGGATTGGAATGAAAACTGACCTTTTCTAGTCCTGTGGCCACTGCTGACTTTTCCAAATTTGGTGGCATATTGAATGCAGCACTTTCACAGCATCATCCTTTAGGATGTGAAAGTGCTCAACTGGAATTTCATCACCTTCACTAGCTTTGTTTGTAGTGATGCTTCCTAAAGCCCACTTGACTTAGCATTCCAGGATGCCTGGCTCTAGGTGAGTGATCACACCATCATGGTTATCTGGGTCATGACGATCTTTTTTGTATAGTTCTTCTGTATATTCTTGCCACCTCTTCTTAGTAACTTCTGCTTCTGTTAGGTCCATACCATTTCTGTCCTTTATTGTGCCCATCTTTGCATGAAATGTTCCCTTGGTATCTCTAATTTTCTTGAAGAGATCTCCAGTCTTTCCCATTCTATTGTTTTCCTCTCTTTCTTTGCATTGATCACTGAGGAAGGCTTTCTTATCTCTCCTTGCTCTTCTTTGGAACTCTGCATTCAAATGGGTTTATCCTTTTCTTCTTTGCCTTTATCTTCTCTTCTTTTCTCAGCTATTTGTAAGGCCTTCTCAGACAACCATTTTGCCTTTTTGCATTTCTTTTTCTTGGGGATGGTCTTGATCACTGCCTCCTGTACAATGTCAAGAACCTCTGTCCATAGCTCTTCAGGCACTCTATCAGATCTAATTCCTTGAATCTATTTGTCACTTCCACTGTATAATTGTAACAGATTTGATTGAGGTCATACCTGAATGGTCTAGTGGTTTTCCCAACTTTCTTCAATTTAGGTATGAATCTGGCAATAAGGAGTTTATGATCTGAGCCATAGTTAGCTCCCAGTCTTGTTTTTCCTGACTGTATAGAGCTTCTCCATCTTTGGCTACAAAGAATATAATCAATCTGATTTCAGTGTTGACCATCTGGCAATGTCCATGTGTACAGTCTTCTCTTGTGTTGTAAGAGGGTGTTTGCTACAACCAGTGCTTTCTCTTTGCAAAACTCTGTTAGCCTTTGCCTTGCTTCATTCTGTACTCCAAGGCCAAGTTTGCCTGTTACTTCACGTATCTCTTGACCCCCTAGTCTGCCTTATACACAACCAGTGTTAACGACATGTAAATAACCCACCATCTTTTATATCCAGCCTGGAGAGTTCCTTTGCGTTCCAGATCCACATTATCAAATTGTCCACTCAAATGTTTTTGGATGTTTCAAATCTACATCACATGGAGTATGTCCAAAATCAAACTTTTATAATCTGAAAAGATGCCGAAAACCCCTCTGCAAGGCGGTACCCACAGCTCTCTGACCCTGTTCTCTACCTGCCCTGTGTTCTTCAGGTGCTTCTCCAGCCTCATGGCTTATGAACCTGCTGTTCTCACTGTCTGGCCCCCTCATGAGAGCTACCTGGCTTATTCCCTTACTTCTTTCAGGGTTTTACTCCAATGTCACTTTCTTACTGAAGACTTTCCTATTCACTCTGTTTAAAATTACAACTCTAGGGACTTCCCTGGTGGTCCAGTGGCTAAGACTCTGTGCTCCCAATGTGAGGAGTCCAGGTTCCATCCCTGGTCAGTGCACTCGATTCCATCTGCTGCAGCTAAAGAATCTGCATGCTGCAACTAAGACCCAGCACAGACAAACAATAATTTTTTTTAAAAAGATTGCAACTCAACCCCCATCACCAGGCTCTCTATTCACTTCCCCTGACATAGCTTCTCTACAATACTTGCTGAGTATCTACCCTGTAGGAGGCATTGTTCTAGCCCATCTGACATACTCAATATTTTACTTACCCACCTTAGTATTTTTTTATTTACTTGTCCCTCAAGAATATAAGCTCTACAATTTCAGGGAGTTGGGTTTGTTTTGGACTCTGCCCCCAGACCTGTGGGCTTCCCTTGTGGCTCAGACAATAAAGTATCCACCTGCAATGCAGGAGACCTGGGTTCCACCCCTGGGTCGGGAAGATCCCCTAGAGAAGCGAATGGCAACCCACTCCAGTGTTCTTGTGTGCAGAATTCCATGGACAGAGGAGCCTGGCGGGCTACAGTCCCCGGGGCTGCAATGAGTCTGTCACCACTGAGCACGCATGCCCAGGCCTATGTTACCGCAAGCACCACAGTGAGAGATCAGTAAACACTTATTCAATGAGTGGATTCACTCTTCTCCATAACTGTCCTTTCCCAGCATTGCTATCTGAGTGGACGGCTGCACTGCCCCACCAATTATGCAGACCAGAGAGCAAGGAATCGTTCTTACCATGTCCCTCTTCTTCTCATCCTCATCCCATCAGTCATCAAATACTGTTACTTCGTCTCCATCACACTCATCTTTCCACTTCTCTCTAAAGCCATTTCCCAAGGCTGGCTGTCATCTCTTCCCTGAGTATCTGCCATGGTCTCTATGCACGTCCCATCCATTCTCCATACCAAAGCCAGATGACCTCACCAACAGAAAAAATGGGCACTGGCTCCCCACTGCTCTCAGGATGCTGACAAAACAGGATGTGGAACCCCAAAGCCCGACACGCTCTTCCCCTGCTTCCTGTCTCATCTCCCTGCCCACTTCTGAATCCCTCTCTTCCCACAGCACTGGTCTGTCACTTCTAGCGCCTGCCACACTCTTGCCTGCTCTTCCCTCTGCCTGGAATACTTTTTCCCTTTACCTCCTGCCCCTTTCCCCTTTTCCTCCCTTACCTTTACCTTACCTCCATCCCCTTTACCTCCTTAACTTCCAGTTCATCTTTCAAATCACAGGTGAAGCAGAAGTTTTCTAGGAAGTCTTTCCTGACTCTTAAAAAAAATTTAGGTATAACTGACACAGTAAAATCTACCCCCTTAGTGCAGAATTCTGCCAGTTGTGACAGACATAACCACAACTACAGTTAGGATACAGAACAGTTTCATCACCATCAAAAATTTCCCTATGTTTCTCTGTAGGTCAAACTCCCCTCTGGCTCCAATTACTCAATAACCACTGATCTGTTTTCTACCCCTAGAGAAAGTACTGACTTGGTCAGAATGCCATATAAATAAAATCATAGAATACGTAGGCTTTAAGGTCAAACTGCTTTTACTCAGCACAATGCATCTGAGATTCATCCCCGTGTTGTGTGTATCAGGAGCTTATTCCTTTTCTTTCTTGAGCGGTATTCTACCGCATGACTATCCCACACTTTGTTGATCCCTTCAGCAGCAGCTCAGGGACTTCTGGGCTGTAGCTAATCTTTAGTGATTATGAGTAATGGTGCTATAAACAATCATGTACCATTTTCACGTCAACGTAGCTTTTTACTTGACTTGTGTATATACTACTTAACCAGCCCGCCTAGTACAGAATACCTGTCTTGGTCAGTTTGAATTTTATATTCATTTATGTGGTTATTTAATTAACAACTCAGCCATTAGGGTGTAAAACCCATGAGACCAAGGACCACATCAGATTATAATCAGCACTGTATCTCTAATGTCTGGCACACCGTGGTGGTGTTTAGTCACTAAGTCAAGCCTGCCTTACTCGCCACCCCGTGGACTGCAGCCTGTCAGGCTTCTCCGTCCATGGGATTTTTCAGGCAAAAATACTGGAGTGGCACACAGTAGGCTCTTGCCACACAGCCATTGAATGAATGAACTATTTCCTTATTAGACATTGTAAGGAATGTATTTTCCTTTCCACTTTTTCTTTGCCTTTTTAAATTAGGGGAAGGAAGATGGCCAATATATATGCACAACATAGCTCAGCACTAAAAGAGGCTTCTTTTCTGTGGGAGAAAATAAGAAGCTTTTTTTTTAGGTTTGTTTTTTGAGATTGTAAAATCAGTATCGCATGATAAAAAGTTTCTGAGAAGGAAGATAAACAGGGTCCTTCTCACTATTACAACAAAACTGGTTTAATTTTTGTGCAACTTTTGCAGTCTTGTCCTGGGGAGTATTTGTTTTCAAACTAGCCCTGGCTGGAAATCAAATAAACAATGAGACACATCAATCCACACCTTCCCCCAGCCTGACCCGCAGCAGCAGACCAGCAGAGAAGATGGTTCTGTTTTTCCTTTTTTCACTCCACCTGGGAAAAGTCATTTTGCAAAAGAGCTGCCAGAATACCAAAGGTGGCCAGGGGTGAAGAGACCAGCCGCTCAGGAAGTGGTTTTCCTCCCTGACCACCCACAGTGAGAACACAGGGCTCCAGCTGCTAACACACTAGACTCATCTGGAAAAGAGATGAAGACATTCCCTCCTCCAACTGCATGGCTCAATGGCCAGGGAGACCACCCTCGCGCTTCTTACCCGCAGGAAAGAAGGGAAGCCCTGTCCGTAGTAGCCAACAGCAAAGTACTCGGGCTGAGGCCTCATGGCCTTAATGATGTTCTCATAAAACGAGGCTCTTTTTTTCTGGAAGACAAAACAAGACATTTCATGGGGAGGTTACAAGGGCATCATCAGAGGAAAACAAAAAAGTTCAGGCTCTGTGCTTTGTTGTTTCCTATGTAACACAGAGAAATGAAAGGTTTTTGGAAAACATCTTGTGAGCCCAACACTTATCCTTCTGTTGGATCAGGGGTTTTGGGTCTGTGTCTATGAATGGGCCTAAGAGGGCCTGGGAATCCGTGTGCTGCATGCTCAGTCATGTCCGACTCTTTGCGACTCCATGGACTGTAGCCTGCCAGGCTCCTCTGTCCATAGGATTTCCCAGCAAGAATCCTGAAGTGGGTTGCCATTTACTCCTCCAGGGGATCTTCCCGACCCAGGGATAGAAATCATGTCTCCTGCATTGGCAGGTGGATTCTTTACCACCTGGGAAGCCCTGGGATTCCTTGCTGTTATATGCAGAAGGACAAATGTCTGTGCATTTCATCTGTGGGCAAAGCAGGGTTTTGCTTTCACCAGTTGCTTAAAGGGGTTCGGGACCCCTAAAAGGTTAAGAAGCACTTTTTGGGATTCAGGTGGGTGGTTACATTGGAACAGAGACACAGGAGGAAAGAAAGAGAGAACCTTCCAGTTCACGCAGGTAGTTTAGAATCAAGTCCTTGGTTCAGCTACAAGTACCCAGAAGGTGGTGATGATGTTCTGTTTTTCAATATCTGGTGTCATTCTTAACTTTTCCCCTGGAGAGAGGCTTTCTGGCCAGTGGGTACATGGTCAGCTTAAAAAAAAAAAAAATTTTTTTTTTTTTTTAAATTTTTTGGCTATACCACATGGCATGTGGGATCTTAGCTCCCTGACCAGGGATGGAACCAGTGTTCCCTGCACTGGAAGTGTGGAGTCTTAACCACTGGACCAGCAGGGAAGTCTCCAGCATCAGGTTTAAAGGAAGCAAAATAGGTATCCAGACCTGGGGACTTAGACAGCGGTACCACCCCCCACCCCCCACATACACAATGGTGTTAGCGTGACTGTATTACTACACTACCTCCGTAAAAGGTTTCTATCACAATGTTTTCTTAGAAAGTTAACAGGTAACATTACTCACACTTGAGCTTAGTTTCTGAAATTCCTATGTGACTTTTTGCATGATGGCAGGAACAGGTGCCATATACACTGACAAATATTTTTCAAAATGATCTTGACAATTATCTCCTCAAATTTTTACATGACAGTGGGTGACCTGACCTTTTGTGACCCTTCTACTAAAAATGACCCAATGTCATATTGTGTTGGCCTCCCACTGGGCATGGAAAAGGTTCACAGCTCTGAGGATGTGGACCACAGAACAAGTAACTCTATGAAGAGAAGATGTCAGAAGACATCAGAAGCATGGACAGTCTTCATGGAAGGCAGAGTAACCGAGAGGGGAAAGGGAAGCTCGATTAAGGACATGAAGGGTCCAAGGAGCAGCAAAAGGCACACAGCAGAGAGGGCTGCAGACAGGGGTCCTGAGCCCCCTATTAAGGATATTCTGGAGAAATACTGATGATAGCTTTTAGATCTCATCTTTCTTCATTTTTAATCCAAGCAAGGTGTACCTTCCCCTCGTAGAAAACATCATTTGTGCTGACTTGCTTACACTTAAAACACCATTTTCATGACCACTATGCTCAGCTCCTCTGCAGGAGGAAAGACATCTTCTGATCCAGACTCACCAGGAGATCGCCCAGGCCCTCGTAGTCAAAAACTTTGCTCTCGTACGTCTCCGCCAACTCTTTGCTCAGCTTGATTGCCTTCTCCCACATCTTCAGAAAAAAAGAAAAGGAGGGTTACAAGTGGAGAACAAAGCAGTCATTGATCCAGCAGCAGAAGCCATTCCGGAGTCACTGGGCAGTGACTAAGGAGTCAGGTGGGTTCAGTTTCAGTGCGTATTTCCCCACATGCCTCACTGCTAGGATCAACTAACCCTGGTTTCTGACATTATAAATCCACTGTATCTTGGCTGCTCTGCCAGGGGGCATTTTCCATTCTGTTTGCAAGAACATGAAGAACACCATGTGTCCCCCCAAAAAGCAATACTTAGTTGAAAGAACAAAGCACTAAAGACCACTGAAAGAGGAGGGGAACCAGTTTTGAAGCTTAGGTCTTGGGAGCGTGGAAGTCTTGTTGGAGGGGAAGGGAAATAGGCATGGGCTCTGGCTCTGGGCATATGCATGTGTGTTTCTTCTGAGTTAGGCTGTTTGGGAGGAGGCAGGGGTATGAAAGTCTGACTGTACTGTTGCGTGGAATTTGGGAAACTACTTCTCCAATTCAGGGCACTGATTTGCTGTTTATAACTAAACTACCTACTTGGTCAAAGACAGCTTTAGGAAATGCCTTAGAAAAGTGGTCGCCAACCTTTTTGGCACCAGGAACTGGTTCTGTGGAAGACAATTTTTTCATGGATCGGGGAGGGGGTTGGTTTTGGGATTATTCAAGTGCATTACATTTCTTGTGCACTTTATTTCTATTAGTTATTACATCAGCTCCACTTTAGATCATCAGGTATTAGGTCACACAGGTTGGAGACCCCTGCCTTACAGCACTTATGACCAAGCAAGTTACAGCCAAATGCACATATTTGGCATCTGAGGCTAGTATCCCAGATTGATGAGCCTGTGTTCACTCTGGCTTTTCATAAAATGCCTCTCAGCTGGATACTATTAATAACAGCATCTGGACATGTCCCATTTCAGTCATAACCAGGCACTATGGTCCATTGCTTCTGGCTGCTGAAGGACTGTATGTGCAGTTCACACAGACTTGTACAACACTTTAAAACAAAATCTTCTAAGGCCATTTGCCAAATTTGTCCCTTCTGCAATCTCTGGGCCCGGACCACTCAAAAGGCTCTGAAATGTGCCAAATGGAGACCATTCCAGCTCAGCTAGAACTGATGCAGGAGGCCAGTCAACAGTACCATGGGGCCCAGTTCACTCCTTATTCGCCAAATGCTAAGCTATAAGAGACAGGGAGACAGCCTAGCGGAGAGGTTCTCAAAGTGTGATCCATGCCTGGTCTCTGGGAGTCCCAAGGACTCTTTCATGGGATCAATGAGGTCAACACCATGTTCTTAATACAAATACTATTTGCCTTTTTTTCTTTTCTTTTCAATGTTTATGTATTTGTCTGCATCGGGTTTTAGTCGTGGCATGCAGAATCTTTAGTAGTGCATGTGGGATTTAGTTCCCTGACCAAGGATTGAACCTGTAGCCTCTGCATTGGGAGCATGGAGTCTTAGCCACTGGACCACCAGGAAGTCCCTATTTGCCTTTTTTCAATGCTCATTCCCTTATGAGTCTACAGTGGAGTCTCCCAGTGGCTACAGGACGTGTGATGTCACAACATATTGGTTGTCGAGGCGGATATTTGAATCCTGCTGTTTCTATGGAGCCAGATGATAAAGAGATTTGCAAAAATATCCTGTCACTTACTTTTTTGGAAAATATGGTCATTGTTTATAAACAGATATGATTTATATTAACAGGTAATAAGCTTACTATTGTTAAAAGAAAAAATATTTTAAAATTTTGTTTTAATTTCAAAGAATATAACCATTAATGGACATAGCCCCCATGAACAAAAGCTCTTGAGGCTCTTCAGTGATTTTTAAGCGAGTAAAGGAGTGCAGAGACCACAAAGTCTGAGCAAATACACTTGTTCTGTGCACCTCAAGTTATCTGTAAAACAGAGATAGGATCGATATTACAGGGTTAGAGCAAGAATTAAATTAGAAACAGTCTGGAAATCACCCAAAATAGTAACTTGCACTAAACAGGTGGTAGTTATTTTATCATAATATTTATTTGACCTATTTATTTGATCAACAGGTTCCACTGGTAAAACAGTGGCGGCTGAAAGTGGCAGGCTCTTAGAGAGTCAAATCTGGAAATCCTTTTTGTTTTGGTAGCATTTTCTTTCCCCACTACCTAAGCGTTTTCTTTTCTTTTTCAATTTTCAATTTAAAAGCCTTCCAACTGGATATGTTTTCTCCAGATGATCAGAGATTCCATGACTTGGTGGCCCTGTTGATACATCTATTTTACTTTCCCTTGTAGGATTTAAGTTGCTTGTTACATGCAGTCTACGATGTGAGGCAAGCAGTGACCTAGGGATGGAAAATGCCCCAGGTGTCAGCCAACAACATCTTAAGAATGCACTGATAGTGATGGTACCAGCTCCTGGCCTTCAGCAGTATTTAAAAGGTACAATTATAAAAAAAATAAAATAAAATAAAAGGTACAATTATGGCTATGAGAGTGGGGCTCTGGGCTGTTCACTGTATTCTCCATTACGTTAAGTGTCCTCCACATAAGTGATCCTTATTTATTGCCTTTCTTACCTTGGGCTTCCCTGGTGGCTCAGAGGCAAAGAATCTGCCTGCAACTCAGGAGACTGGGGTTCAATCTCTGGTCAGGAAGATTGCCTGGGGAAGGGAATGGCAACCCACTCCAAGATTCTTGCCTGGAGAATTTCATGGACAGAGGAGCCTGGAGACCTACAGTCCATGGGGTTGCAACGAGTCAAACATGACTGAGTGACTCACACTTTCTTACCTTATTTTATCAACTCATTTTCTCACCCATTAAAAATATCCAGCCCCCTTTGAATTCAAAGATATACATGGGAATAGTAAAGATTAAGTTTGGGGTCACTGCTGCATAATAAAAATCTGTCTGGTTTTTGTCTTGAGTTCCTGGTAGGGAGCTTCTAAACTCTTGAATCTCCCCAGTGATAGAAGTATCTTTGTAGTTCACAGTGGACCCCTCAGGAGACATGGGAATTGATACTGAGGTGACTTACGGCAGGCACGTAGATGGTCTGAGAATGGGGACTGGCCTTGCCAGAACCAACATCCATGTGATTTATGGGTGGCATGGGGACTCCTGCACTTGCAGCTGGCATCTGAAGTTTGGGCTGACTTGTTGGGAGCTGTGCCCTTAACCTGTAGGCCCTGCACTAACTCTGGCTGGTAAGGATCAGCAGTGTAATGTAGTAAGCGTGGCAGTCATTTCCCCCTTTGCCCTCACTCCCCCCCCAACACTGACCTTGCCTTTGTCAAAATATGATATGATTTCTTGATATAGCTTCTCTTTAAGCTCTTGCTGGGTGTACACGTAGTAACTGTCCCTCTGAAGCAAATGGGGCACACAGGGCTTGTCAGACCACTGGAAAACACACAAAGGCAACACAAGAGATGAATGCAGCGCCGTTCATTTAATTAATTAAAGGGGCGAACGCAAACAAACATTCAACTGGAAACCTTCACAGAAATATTTGTACATATCTGATTCATCCACATTTTCAATGATTCACTAAACACAAAAATTGCATACACGCACACAGCAGCTTCAAAACAAACAAGTGGCATGCCAAACGGACAAATACTGCAGGCATTCCATGAGGGTCAGGAATGAGGCGAGGCTGCCAACCAGCATGACTGTGGTCTTGCTGGAGGTCACCATTCATACAACCAGGTAAAAGAAAGATATCAAAGCATAAAAATGAAGAAAAGGGGGTTAAAAAAAACTATCACGTGAAAGCAATAATTGTATTTTTCATAATCAATCTCTTCACAAAGGTGCCTACTAAACACCTACCACAACTGATGAGAGAATTAAGTAGTGGGATTAAAAAATAACATATTTGGAAATAATTTAGAGATAATTAAGATAACAGAAGAAAAGATACCAATAAGAATAAATTCAAAATGACTGGATATTCAGGCACAATCATGCAAAAGTACTTAATGCCACTCAACTGTACTTATTATACACGCATACAGTAGTAAATTTTACATTATACGTATTTTATCATAATTACCTTAGAAAGAGAAGATATCTAGAGATTAACATAACATCTACACAGAAAATGTTAACACACCATGGGAAGGCACAAAAGCAGATCTGAACAAATGGAAAGTCATACCATGCTTTTGGATAAGAAAGTGCTATTTCATAATCATGGAAATTCTCCCTAAATTAATTTTTAAATGTCATGATTCCAAAGTCCATATGCAAAGATAAACAGAAAGGAATAAGGTGGAAAACTCTGAAAAAGAAGAGGAATAAAGAGTGACTAACAGGTCATAAAACATGCTGTAAAGAATTGATAATTAAAACAGTGTGGTTCTGGTGCATTATCCAACAGACACCCATGCAAAATACATAAAATCTAGAAAGAGGTTCCCTTGACTCTCCATATAGTGATTCAGTACATGATAAAGATGAGATCTCATACCAGTGATGAAACTGAACGTTCAGTAAGCAATATCCTTACTGAGCAGCGCTATACAGGGGAAGAAGTGGCGTCCACACGTGCCACCTTACACCAGGAGAGGAGAGTTTAACTTTCTGAGCAGCAAAAATGAAAAGATCTAGAGTCACTGGGAGTTCCCTGGTGGTCCAGTGGTTAAGAAACTGCTTTCCGATGCAAGGGACGCCAGTTCAATCCCTGGCTGGGGAACTAAGATCCCACGTCCCACAGAATAAATAAGTCTGCACACCACAACTACTGAGCCTGTGTGCTCTCGAGTCCATAATCCACAAGAGAAGTCCCCACAACCACAACGCAGTACAGACACTGGAGTGTCTGATCACCCCACAGTCAACAAGCTTTCCCCTCTAATCCAGTAAGTTTTCTGGTGCCCCATCATGAATATGAACTGTGAATGGCTGACTTGGAGCAAGTGGTCAAGCAGAAGACATCAGTTTTTAATTCCAAACCTTAGAACAATGTACATGTATTCTTTAGGTATAAAACAAAATTGAAACTGTGTAAGAAAATTCATTGCTAGGGACAAAACTGGAGGCAGGGAGATGTAGAAGGAGGCTAAAAATGGAAATCTGGACCAGGATAGCAGCAATGGAGATAAAGAAAAATGGATAGGGTGGGGAGTGTAGAAGAGACTTCTGCACCCCCATGTTCAGAGCAGCATTACTCACGAGAGCCACAGTACAACTTAAGTGTCCATCAATGGATGAATACAAAGGTGGTTGATACACACAATGGAATATTACTTCACCATGAGAAAGAAGGAAATCCTGCCATCTGCAACAACATGGATGGAGCTTAAGGGCATTATACAAAGTGAAATAAATCAGAGAAAGACAAACACTGTATGATCTCATGTATATATGGCATCAGAAAAATCGAGACTTGTAAAAACAGAGTAGAATGATGGTTACCAGGGGCTGGCAGGTGGGGAATAGGAGAAAGACTGTTTAAGGATATAAACTTGCAACTAGTAGGTAAATAATTCCTGGAGATTTAAGACTGTCACATAAATTTTCTCAATTAAAAAGAAAAGATGGCTTCCCTGCTGGCTCAGTGGTAAAGAGTCCACCTACCAATTCAGGAGACACAGGTTCAATCCCTGATCTAGGAAGATCTCACATGCCTCAGAGCAAGCAAGCCCATATGCTACCAACTACTGAGCCTGTGCTCTAGAGCCCGGGAGCCGCAACCACTGAAGCCTGTGCACCCTAGAGCCCATGCTCCTTAACAAGAGAAGCCTCTGCAACGAGAAGCCAGTGTACGGCAAGTGGAGTGGCCCCTGCTCGCCACAAGAGGATAAAAGCCTGTGCAGCAACGAAGACTCAGCACAGCCAAAAATAAATAAATAGATAAATAAAATTCAAACATTTTTCAAAAAGAAAGTAAAGTGGATAAAGTGAGGGCAAGTCTTGGACAAAGGGTCCATGATTCTTGCTTGTGGAGAATGTGGGACCATGTGAGTAAAAGATGATGTATCTTTTATTGGTGTATCTTTTATTAGATGGTGGTGCCTTTTAGTGAAATGGGGAGAAAGGAGAGGAAGGGACGAACCCAGAAGGACAGTGGAGGAAACAGCTTGTGTTACTGACATGCTAAGTTCAAGGTGTCTATTAGTCATTTAGAGATTGATGTTGATAGAACAGTTTATATAGAATCTGAAGTTGGAGGAGCTGTCAGAGCTGGAAATCATTATTTGAGATTGATAATGGAGAGATGTATTTATATCCACAGCACAATATACTTTCTCAGTGAGACAGGTAAATAGGAAAGTACTTCTACAGTTCTATATTTATTTACAAGTCACTTCTCTGCAGTTTTACATATTTTTAAAAACATATGGATCGATGTGCATTTTTTAAAAAAAATTAGAGTGTATTAGCAGCCTGAAAGGTGTGCTCTGCTTCCTAAGGAATTTTAAATAAATGATACCCACTCCTATGTTCACAGCAACATCATAAACAATAGCCAAGACATGGAAATGTCAACTGATGAATCTAGACAATATGTATATACAGTGGAATACTACTCAGCCTTGAGAAGAATGAAATAATGCCATTTGCAGCAACATGGATGAACCTAGAGATTATCATGCTATGTGACATCAGTCACTTAGAGAAAGACAAATACTACATGATGTCGTTTACATGTGGAATGTGAAATACGACACAAATGAACATATCTGTGAAACAGAAACAGACTCACAGAGAGAACAAGCTTGTGGTTGCTAAGGGTGAAGAAGGGTAGGGGAGGGATGGATTGGGAGTTAGGGATTAGCAGATGGATATTGTATATAGGATGGAAAAACAACAAGGTCTTATTACAGCGTGCAGGGAGTTATACTTAATATCCTGTGATAAACCATAATGGAAAAGAATATGAAAAAGAATGTGTGTGTATATATGTGTAAATGTGTGTGCATGTGTATATGTATATAAATGTATAACTAAATCACAAGAAGCAACAGAACTGGACATGGAACAACAGACTGGTTCCATGGTCCCCAATCGGAAAAGGAGTACGTCAAGGCTGTATATTGTCACCCTGCTTATTTAACTTATATGCAGAGTATATCATGAGAAATGCTGGGCTGGATGAAGCACAAGCTGGACTGAAGATTACCAGGAGAAATATCAATAACCTCAGATATGCAGATGATACCACACTTAAGGCAGAAAGCAAAGAAGAACTAAAGAGTCTCTTGATGAAAGTGAAAGAGGAGAGTGAAAAAGTTGGCTTAAAGCTCAACTTTCAGAAAACTAAGATCATGGCATCTGGTCCCATCACTTCATGGCAAACAGATGAGGAAACAATGGAAACAGTGACAGACATTATTTTTGGGGGGCTCCAAAATCACTGCAGATGGTGACTGCAGCCATTAAATTAAAATACGCTTGCTCCTTGGAAGAAAAGTAATGACCGACCTAGTCAGCTTATTTAAAAGCAGAGACATTACTTTGCCAACAAAGGTCCATCTAGTCAAAGCTTTGGTTTTTCCAGCAGTCATGTATGGATGCGAGAGTTGGACTATAAAGAAAGCTGAGCACCGAAGAATTGATGCTTTTGAACTGTAGTGTTGGAGAAGACTATTGAGAGACCCTTGAACAGCAAGGAGATCCAATCAGTGCATCCTAAAGGAAATCAGTCCTGAATATTCACTGGAAGGACTGATGCTGAAGCTGAAACTCCAATACTTTGGCCACCTGATTGGAAGAACTGACTCAGTTGAAAAGACCCTGATGCTGGGAAAGATTGAAGGCAGGAGGAGAAGGGGACGACAGAGGATGAGATGGTTGGATGGCATCACCAACTCAATGGACATGAGTTTGAGTGAGCTCTGAGAGTTGGTGATGGACAGGGAAGCCTGGTGTGCTGCAGTCCATGGGGTAACAGAGAGTCGGACATGACTGAGCAACTGAATTGAACTGAAAGCACCTTGCTGTATAGAAGAAATCACCACAACATTATCAATCAACTATACTTCATAAAAGAAACTTAAAAGTAAGTAAATAAGTAAATGAATAATAATGGACATTTTCCCAACCTTGGTCTAAGTAGCTCTGCCTATTTAGAAGGTATACAAATACTCTTGGATAAAAGGGTCCTCCCTGAATAGGAGTTTTTCCCATCAAAATCATGACACGTACATGACGTGGTCCCACAGGCTGGACGGCTGACATAATGCCTCCCTGATCCACTCACCTGCAGGAGCTCGGCATGTAAGAGGAGTGTGTAGGCAGCTTCAGTGTAGTTCTCAC
Source organism: Bos indicus x Bos taurus (assembly GCF_003369695.1). Lineage (NCBI taxonomy): Eukaryota > Metazoa > Chordata > Mammalia > Artiodactyla > Bovidae > Bos > Bos indicus x Bos taurus. Next base: position 72,635,284 of record NC_040083.1, on the reverse strand, counting down.
AGTCCCGGTGCAAGTCTCGCAGCTTGTACAAGTACCTGGTCAGAAGGGGAGAAAGGAGGTATTCTGCCACTGGGGAGTTGATGGGATACTCGGCTCATGCCACAGCCAGGTGGCAGGAATAGTTACTTCCTAATCCCATAAGGCAGCAGTCCCCAACTTTTTTGGCACCAGTTTCATGGAAAACAATTTTTCCATAGACAGGGAGTGGGGGATGGTGGTTCCAGGTGATTCTCATGAGGAGTCTGCAATCTAGATCCCTCACTTGCACAGTTCACAGTAAGGGTCAGGCTCCTATGAGAATGAAATGCCTGTGCTGATCTGACGGAGGTGGAGCTCAGGCAGTAATGGAAGCGATGGGGCACCACTGTAAATACACATGGAGCTTCATTCACTGGCCCACCGCTCATCACCTGCTGCACAGTTCAGTTCTTCACAGGAGGTTGAGGACCTTGCTTTAAGTCTTTGTGCTGCTTCCTGTCTTTCCTAGTCCATCTGTTCTACTTGGTATTCTTCGTTTAAGGTAGTAGTGTTTAAATTTGTTTTTCATGTCTCAGACCTCTTTGGGAAGCTCATGAGAACTAAGGAATCTTTCCCCAAGAAAATGCATATGCTTTACGTCCAAGTTTGTTCAGGGCTTCCTGAACCCAGGGCTAACAGTCCTTGACAGAGGGTGAATTTCATGTCTTTGCCTGGTTAGCTGGCTGGAGTGTCCTCCATCCTTCCCTGACACAGTCCTCGCCCTGCACTTCCTCGTGTACTGATCTAAAGAGTTTACCTTTTCAGGAGGATGGGAACACATCACATACTATTTGGTGTCTCTCGAAGCATCATGGATGGTGTTCAGGTTTATCATTGCTTGAAAAGTAATTAATAAATCCATGACATAAACAGCAAGAGCAGAAATTTCCTTTGGCTTACCTTATGTAGATGTCCTCTCTCTTCTTTTCTTTGTAAAAATTCTACAAAAAAAAGACACAAAATACAATTATAAATCAGTTATTGATGAGCTTGCCACAAAAATAGTCAAACCGCTAGCTACACTTTTCAACAGTGTCATTTTTCCAAAGGCTTTGTTCTTTCCCTTTAATGAATACACCCACAAAATAAGGAAATGGCAGCATTTTGTTTTGGGTGTCTTTTTTTGGCCATGCTGTATCACTGCAGATGGTGACTGCAGCCATGAAATTAAAAGATTCTTGCTCCTTGAAAGAAAACCTATGACAAATGTAGATAGAATATTAAAAAGCAGAGACATTACTTTGCCAACAAAGCTATGGTTTTTCAAGTAGTCATGTACAGATATTGAGAGTTGGACCATAAAGAAGGCTGAGTGCTGAAGAATTGATGCTTTTGAACTGGGGTCCTGGAAATACTCAAGAATCCCTTGGACTGCAAGCAGATCAAACCAGTCAATCCTAAAGGAAATCAATCCTGAATATTCACTGGAGGGACTGATGCTGAGGCTGAAGCTCCAATACTTTGGTCACCTGATGTGAAGAGCTGACTCATTGGAAAAGACTCTGATTCTTGGAAAGATTGAAGGCAGGAGGAGAAGGGAATGACAGAGGACAATATGGTTGGATGACATCACTGAATCAATGGACCTGAGTTTGAGCAAGCTCCGGGAGATGGTGAAGATCAGTGAAGCCTGGTGTGCTGCAGTCCAAGGGGTCGCAGAGTTAGACACGACTGAGCATCTGAGCAACGACAAGGTGGTATGTGGGATTCTAGCTCCCCAACTGGGGATAGAACCCGAGCCCCCTGCATCGGAAGCACAGAGTCCTAACCTGGACCCCAGGGAAGACCAGGAAAAGTTTCAGTTTATAAAAAGAAAAGTTGAAGAATTTTTTTAAAGACCAATGTGAGGAAAATCGAGGTGAACAGACAACAGGTCATAATACCCAAATCACTTGATACTGTTTTCTTAGGGAGTCAGAAATGGTAGGTATTTTGTTTACATTAAGCAGAGGAGACCACAGCTGCTAAATCTCTGAGGTCTTTGGTCCCAGTTATAATTCTTTAGGAAAAGGCAAGACCACAGGGTTCTACCACTTTGAGGGTTTTATGGACTAATTCTCTACTCATGGTATATTGCTTCTAGTGCATTTTCATCTGTGTCTGATACTTTTCAACAAAAAAGCAATCACATAAAAAAAGGCAGAGAAACAGTTTGAGCATGGCCTTCTGTAAGAGAGCTGAGTCAAAAGCTTATGTTGCATTTTCCATTCCTGTTTCTATATTTATCCTCAAGGTCTGAGGCAGTTGTTATCTGTGAGTTCAAAGCTGAGTTAGCCATTCCAATTATCTTTTTTTGGCCACGTGGTATAGCTTGCAGGATCCTAGTTCCCAAACTAGGCACTGAACCCGAACCCACAGCAGCAAAGGTGCTGAGTACTAACCACTGGACTGCCAGGGAATTCCCTTGGCCATTCCAATTAGACTCAGCAGGACACATACTTCAGAAAGGTTGTCAAGGGAGAGCCTTGTGTCTGCCATATTTACTTAGAGCTGTGCAGTCAGGGGCGCTAGGCACTGCCCTCCTGGGGACCCAGGGATGTGGTACATACCAGCACGTTAACAGTACAGCTCATGCGGTTTTCCTTGCTCTCGTCATGCATGATGATGGTTCTGTAGTCCAGGAGATTCTCTAAGAGGCTGCTGACCAGGAGTGCGAATACTTCTCCGGAACTGGAGAGGTATTTATGTTTCCGGCAATGCTCTAGGAGCCTGGGGGGCAGAGGAGGAGACAAAATGCCTTGTCCCACACCTACATCCCAGCACCACCTGTGAGTGCTGCCCAAGGTCCTGGCAGCAGGTGGCGCTGGACCAAGAGACACACATCATGACTCCAGGTTATCCTATCCTGGAGCCTTCACTTACAAGGCTCTTTGCTGTTACTCAAGTTCTGCATTTTCTTTAGGTATGCAGCTCAAGCCCCACCATCACTGAGAATCCCAGCCCATGATGCCCTTCTTTGAACTTCTATTTCTAAACAGAAGTATTTCTATTTCTTCTGTCTATACCACAGAAATGAGAACTTTTGCCCAAGAGGTTTGTGTGTACTATCTGATTCCTCTGGTCATTTGAAAGGATCATCTTTTTCCTGTCTTTATTCTCAGGCATCCTGAGGGAACTCTGGAGGGTCTTGGAGTAATGCCCAGCCTAGAGGAACCTAGGAACCTAGTAACATCCAGACATGTGGCTTTTCACATAAAAGTGTTATTTTTCAGGGAAAAAAGGCACAGGTGTAAATAAGTAAACAGAAGTTAAACTTTTGGTCTAAATTATCTCCCTCTGGACCCACATAGGAGCTTCTTAGATTAGACAGAAGAAAACTTGGTGAACAGGACAAAAAGTGGGTTCAAAGCACTAGACTAGACTCTGAAATTATTCTTGAGCACTGAAGATTTGTGCAGTCATATTTTTCTGCATTCATGATTCAAAAAGAATGAAGGAAAAACAAGATCTGTACGTGAAAAGTCACGATTTAAGTGTAGTTTTATCACTTGTAAACACTGTGGTTATGTGTTTCTGTGTGTGGGTTAACTTTAGCATTTAATTCCTGTACGAGATCAAAACTGCAGAAGTGATAAATTGAGGGGTTTGAAGCTCAAATAGGCAGACCAAACGGATACAGGATGAAAAGATCAACCAATGTTCTTATCACCCATTACAAACAAAGTAAGACAGATTTCTAGAACTTCAAAATATAGACAAGTCATCAGTTCCATTTCTGAGCATCCTCTGTGCAGATTCCTTAAAAATTTTTTGAAAAAAAGAATAATAGAGTTGGGAGTGTCACTGTCCTCAACTCAGTCTACTGCCTACCACTTCCCCAAAGCAGGTAAATCCAGAAATGATCTAGGCACATATTCCATCAACAGTTGACCGAGTTTGCCATTATCATAAAAGTTCAGCGAACACAAGAAATGAACAGTTAGGGTAGTTAGAACCTAGGATGCCAGGGAAATCTGCAGGTAATAACAGCAACAAACACCAGAACAGCCCACATTTATCCAGCATGAGCTCTGCAACAGATACTATGTGAATACATCATCTCATTTAAATCCTCACCAAAATACAGATCCTATTATTGTAGATGACCAAAAAAAAAAAAAAAAGGCATCACATAAATACAAAGTCAAAATCCTAGTATGTGGAAAAAATGGGATTTGAAGCACAATCTTTAACTCTAATATCTAAGTGTTTCTTAAAATTCTTTAATCCATCAATTAATTAATTTATGGCTGTGCTGGATCTGCATAGCTGTTTGGGGCTTTCTTAGTTGCAGCAAGCAGGGGTCAGTTACTCTCTAGTTGCGGTGTGAGAGCTTCTCATTTTGGTGGCTTCTCTTGTTGAGGAGGACAGGCTCAAGGCACAGGGGCTAAGCAGTTGTGGCACACAGGCTTAGTTGCCCCTTGGCACGTGGGATCTTCCCAGACTAGGGATCGAAGCTGTGTCCCCCGCATTAATAAGTAGATTCTTGACCACTGGAGCACCAGGGAAATCTTATCTGAGTGTTCTGAAACACTGTTTTTATATTGTTTTATAAAATGCTATTTTATATTGTTATTCCATACATGCAAAGGGTGCCAGAGTAAAAGGGCCAGAGGGTGCCAGAGAGGGAGGGAATGGATGAGCTGAGTTAGGGATGGAAGGAGGGAAATGAAAAGGACTGACAATGTACCTAGTGTTCCCAGACATCCTTTCCAGGGCATAAGGTATTTTAAGGGGACCTTGAAAAGTTTTCCCTTCTCCTTTAAATGACTGTTTTGAAGCCATAATTAGAGGAGCTAGCACTTTTGTTAAACTTCAGCAATTCAAACACTAGGAAAAATATCACCACTCAGTCGATCTCCCCCTCTCCTCCATCTGCCCTGTTCTTGAGGGCCAGGCTAGCCAGGAAAACATGAACATCTGACTCATAGCAGATAAATAAATGGCAGCAGTGGATGGTGTCAACTCCACGAACCTCACGGAAAACCAGTGTGGTGGTGACCCCAGCGATGCTGAGAGTACTCAACTGGTCTGTAAGTGCAGCAGAAGCCCGTTTCGTCCATCACTAAATGATGCCGTCAGCTAGAGATTCTGTTTCTGAAATACTCACAGTTTTTCCAGAAGGACCTTGTATTGTTCGTCTCCTCTGCCCCCTTCTACTTCCTGGTCCAGCTTTGTGATCAACTCATTCTCAAACTGAAAGCAGCCAAAATTTCACAGAACGTCACAACCTCAGAAGAGGACAGGAAAGACATACAGCCAACATTTCTAGACTAGGATCCACCCCTCTACTGAATTGTGAACTCTCTTCAATATACACAGAGGATGATCACAGTTCACATCACTCATTAATAATGCACCTGCTAGCTAGCTAGCTTCAGTCGTGTCCGACTCTCTGTGACCCCATGGAAAGTAGCCAACCAGGCTCCTCGATTCTCCAGACAAGAATACTGGAGTGGGTTGCCATGTCCTCCTCCAGGGGATCTTTCCAACCCAGGGACTGAACCTGGGTCTCTTATGTCTCCTGCATTGGCAGGTGGGTTCTTTACCAACAGCACCACCTGAGAAGCCCAACAATGCACCAAGGCCATGTCAGCATTTTCTAAAGCGATCTGGCGTAACTTTGTCCTTTGCTTTATAATTGCAGAAAGAAAACTAGCCTAAATATTATTCTATCACAACTATGCATATAAAAATAGCTTAATGGTTTTAACTTTCCATTTTGGTTCCTGTTGAAGTCTTTGACAATGGGATTGCTTTTGCAGAGCTTCATAGCTGCAAAATCTTCCTTTTGATACTAATATACTATGTATTGATAGATAAGAAAACTGAAGTACGGGAAAAGGTATCAGGCAAACTAAGATCTCCAAACTAAAGACTTCAAAAACTAAAGCTTAATCCACTGTAACAGCTGTGAGAGACAGGATTAAAATGCATAAAGTCAAATTTTAATGATCCAGAGATAAGAGTGCTGCTTTAGGAAACACATACACCAAAAAGACTGCTTCTAAGACGTGGCATCCGGTCCCATCACTTCATGGGAAATAGACGGGGAAACAGTGGAAACAGTGTCAGACTTTATTTTTGGGGGCTCCAAAATCACTGCAGATGGTGACTGCAGCCATGAAATTAAAAGACGTTTACTCCTTGGAAGAAAAGTTATGACCAACCTAGATAGCATATTCAAAAGCAGAGACATTACTTTGCCAACAAAGGTCCGTCTAGTCAAGGCTATGGTTTTTCCTGTGGTCATGTATGGATGTGAGAGTTGGACTGTGAAGGAAGCTGAGCGCCAAAGAATTGATGCTTTTGAACTGTGGTGTTGGAGAAGACTCTTGAGAGTCCCTTGGACTGCAAGGAGATCCAACCAGTCCATTCTAAAGGAGATCAGCCCTGGGTGTTCTTTGGAAGGAATGATGCTAAAGCTGAAACCCCAGTACTTTGGCCCCCTCATGCGAAGAGTTGACTCATTGGCAAAGACTCTGATGCTGAGAGGGATTGGGGACAGGAGGAGAAGGGGACGACAGAGGATCAGATGGCTGGATAGCACCACTGACTCAATGGACATGAGTTTGAGTGAACTCCGGGAGATGGTGATGGACAGGGAGGCATGGCATGCTGCGATTCATGGGGTCGCAAAGAGTCGGACACGACTGAGCAATTGAACTGAACTGAACTGAGGACCAAAGATGGGCTATCTTAATTCTATGTCTAACTGCTTTACAAAATAAAATGCAAAAACAGAAGATTTTAGATAACTTTGATTTGTACTGTTCAGGCTACTGATTCTCCATTAGAAAAAAAAAAAAAGAATTGGACTCCACATGCAGTAGTAAGGTGATCCACCACTCCTTACCATATGGAAATTGCCGTTTCCACTGAAATTGAACTCACACTGCATCATATCAAAGAAAATGGGGATGGTGGCTTTCCGAAGCTCTACTTCGGGGGTTAATGTGACTTCCAGAATGGGACCCACCATGGATGGGATGAATTTGATTTTATGGGGACCTGAAATGAAAGGAAGTGAGGATATTAAACAATTTCACCAGAAGTAAAGTGCTACAATTTTCCTCCACAGGGCCCATAAGAAAAGAAAAAGTTGTGGGTAAAGCAATTCAATTCAGAAGTGAGTGACTAAATATTCTATTCTGATAACACGTGATTGTCATAAGAGACCCATACGTCAACCTGCACTTCCAGACACACAGACAAATCAATCGCAATTAAAATGACATTTTAACTGAATTAAAAGGAATTAAAATGAAAGACTTCCTCATGGAATGCATGGAGCACAAGGAGTGGTGTTCAGATTGTACACTTACCCAGGTTATACCACATGTCCCGGATCCTAAAGCCGATTTCCTTTCTCATGTCCCCGTATCTAGGAAGAAGACCATAAACCACGAGAAAAATGTGTGGTGGAAACAAGAACATGTAATGCTGATACAATGATAAGGGGAGTTAAGAAAACCTGCGTTCTCTAGGTCACACTCAAGGTAGATAGTGAGGCAAAAATCACATGAAGAGATGCAGCTGACATGTAAATAAGCCCCCAAAAGACTGATACACGTAGAGATAAGGGGACACAGACACAGAGATGGGGGTCCAGCAAAAGGTGGAGCCAAGTAAGTGCCAAGAATCACTGAGAAGATGAGATCAACACACTTACTGAAGGGAGGAGGATGAGAAACACTCTGATCGCTCTTAAACAAAAATAAATAAAATACTAAAGAAAAGGAAGATGAATGAGGTATGACTTACATGGTAATATGGCTGATGATGTAACAAACATGCTGCCTGTATATACTTATATTAGAGTAACCCTTATCCACACCGGTACATTCTTTAAAGCGCTTACATTGGGAAGGTCTAGACATACATTCTCAAATGGGGTGATAATGTCTCCAAAGGGGTGAAAACTGGCCCATGGGGACAAAAAAAAAGCTTACTGCTTTGGCATATAAAGTAAGGTATACATTTAGTACATAAACAGATATATTTAGTATATAGGTGGTATTAATATTTCATTGCCGGGGAGGGGGGTGTGATTAGGAAAACATTTTTCTAAAAAGGTTCCAGGGACTTTAATGGCAGTCCAGTGGTTGGGACTCTGTTTCTAGTGCAGGGGGCATGGGTTCAATCCCTGGTCAGGAAACTAAGATCCCACATGTAGCATGGCATGGACAAAAGAGGAAAAAAGTTAAAAAAATAAAATTAAAAGGTTTCTTATAGAAGTTTACAAGGGAGGACAAAAATGTAGAGAAACACTGATCTAGACAGTGGTTCTTGGGTGGAGATGAATGAGTCACCTGGAAATCTTTTAAAGAATACAAAAGCTGGGGGCTGCTCCACATAACATGCCATATCAGAGGTTGGGGGCTTAGAAAATGGAAATAGGGTGGGTCAAAGGCAGATAAGGAGACTGTTCCCAGGGAATTCAAGTACAGATGTATGACCTACCCTGCCAGCAGAGATCTACATTCTCTACTCCTGTTACTATCGCACCCAACATTTTTTTCAAAATTCCTGCTTTGGAAATGCCTTCAAACGTCAGAATAAAAATCATATTGAAAAATTTCTCTTACTATTCCATTTTAACAAAAGTATCTAATTTTACTATTAATATTATATAAGCATGTGTAGTCCAAACTGGCACATACTGGACAATAAATAACTATTCTTATTGCTTTTTAATACTACTGTTGATGCTTTTACTAAAAATAAGAAATCCTGAAAAAGAACTCATTTACATTCCTATAACCTTAATATAAATGTTTTTATTTCCTAAGGCTTAGCTTTACCAGTATGCATACACATTTTTATGTGGATTATACATATAGTCACACTTTCCTGAAATGACCAAAACGAGAATCATTTATCCTAACTAGCCACTTTATCAGATTTGGTGTCAACTCATTTCACCAAAATCAAATCCATCCCTGAATGAAATTATGCCATTTAAGATATTTTAAAGAATAAGACTAAGGTGTCCATCTTAAAAATCAAATATCTCTTGATAACCACCCCACTAGGAAATCTACAAAATAGTTTTTACTTTTATCTTTGAAAGTGCAGTCACTAAATCTCAACCTCTTAGACACCAATCTTAGTATTTAAGGGAAGAGTTAGAGGGATGCTAAAATAATTTTCCTAGAATCCCAGACATGCTAGCAGGGAAATAGAACAAAAACGTCATAGCCTTCAAATGATAAATTTCTTAAGCCCTTTTTAATTACACAGCCTTTAAGTTCCTAGGCTCTCAATGAACTTTGAAAAAGACTTGAGATGAAAGCAATGAAAATCTTCCCTAAATCTCTCATCACACTTGCACACAAGTCCATTTTGAATACTAAGCCAGGAATCTGGAGGGTATTTTTAAGTGATATGTTAGTCTTGGCTTCTCTGCAAAAGTAACTAAACCTGGGAGATAGACCAGTGGTGCCAAAGGAGTCTGCTCTGTGAATCATGAGTAAGAGCAGCACTAAGCTTGCAATTTGGATAAGCTGTCAGCAGGTGGCAGCTGTTCTGGGCGATGGGAGGACTTTCTGGCCTAAGTGCCTCTCCATGTAGGGATTTTATAAAAGAATGCGATGGTTGATTTGAAAATGAATGGGGCCCTGAGAAGAGATGTGAATCTGGGGCAATCTGAGGTTTATTAAATGATTATTTTAAGACCAAGGTCACTAACAATATGAGTAGCCAGTAAACAGTAATTTCCGTGATATTAAAAATCCTGCTCTGAATAGAAATGGAAGAACTCCCTTCGCAATCATAAGCAAGTTTAAGAGGACACTTACTTTTTTACAATTTTGTTGCGCTTGGCTTGTGAGAAGGTTTCAAGCTGAAGGGACTCATGCGTGAGAAATGCTACTGCCAAATGGAAGTAATTGTTCCAGAGCTATTCAAAATTAATTGTGTGGGTAAAAAGAAATGGAAAATAACATTAGTAAGGGTCATACTAAAACAGTGACACATAGTAGAAATTCACTCTCCAGAAATTAATAAATAAAGTAATATCCACAGGACATTTTTCTCTCTTGTGTTTCAATGATTCAGCCCTGAAAATTTTAACACTTTACTAAGATTTAAAAAAAATTTTTTAACTGTTATATTTGTTTCACTCTTGGGATAAAGGAAAATTGCTGCCAAGAAGTGCACCTATTTATAGTAGGTAGTTTGGCAATACTTATCAAAAGTCCTAGTGTTTTGCCAAACTTTTGAACTAGTAAATATTTTAGGACTTTATCCTGGAAAAATAAGGGTATTTAAAAAATATTTACGTAAGTGCTATTTAACATAACAGAAAATGCAAACAACCTAAATTTTCATACATATATAAACACATATGTACATATATGCACACATACACATGTATACATATATGCAATATCCTCTGCTTATGTCTTCACTTTCAAAGTTCCACAGATACAAACACAGGCCATGACACAGCAGAAGCACATCACCAAGCAAATGTACCTGTAACGGAAGCAGAACCTTGTCTGCCCTCACCAGGACTTAGAATAATGCCCTGCACGCATAACTCTCTAACATTTGTTGGATGAATGAATGAAGATGGAGCTAGTGGTCACTTGTTTTGCTATCACTCTGGACTTTCAAACAGGTGTGTACACGCACTGCTCTCTGGACACACAACCATTTGTAGTAGAGGAATACCTGTGTGACTGCCTGCAAGCACTGTGTAAGGGTTCTAATAAGAGCTGAGGCAATCTGTCTTCCAAAATGAAACTCTCCTCCTGCTTCAGCTGAGAACTGAAGAAACTCCTAGGTGAACGGCATGCTTACCTGAAGTTCAAAGCTTGCCTGATCCATGAAGAATCTGGTGAGAACCTCAGCAAACTGATTTATGGCACGGAGGAAGACCCTGGCGGGGGGAAGAAAAACACACTGGATAAATAAGGCAAACTTCATGCTCTTTGAGACATTTTCTGGGGCTTCCCAGGTGGCTCAGTGGTAAAGAATCCACCTGCCAATGCAGGTGTTCAACCCCTGGGTTGGAAAGATCCCCTGGAGAAAGAAATGGCTACCTACCCAGTATCCCTGCCTGAGAATTCCCATGGACAGAGGACCCTGACAGGCTGCAGTCCATGAGGTAACAGAGTCAGACATGACTTAACATTTTCTATGTTAAAAACACCACCACCACCACCAATCAAGCCTGGATTTGTTAACCTAAGACCTTTAGATCTATCAAGATCCTTAGAGACCAAAAGCAGCACAGTCTACAGTGAAGGCCAGTTTCTCCACCTGTCTCCTAGCATCACTCAAGGCTGCATCACAGTTGAGCCAGTTGAGAGGATCAGCTCCTGAGCCTCAGACCAGAGCTCTTTCTACTCTATCGTGACGCTTGTGTTTTAAAGTCTACGACTTCGGATGCAATTGTTTCTCTAATCTGTATATAGCCGGGAAGTGCTTTCTAACCAGATATCAGGACCATGGAGACATAATGCTTATCATAATAATTTATTTAGCTCTTGAAAAATCCTGAATCTGAGTATCTGTGCATGCGTGCTCAGTTGTGTCTGACTCTTTTCGATCCCATGGCCTATACAGCACACCCGGCTCCTCTAGACATGGAATTTTCCAAGCAAGAGTACTGGAGTGGGTTGCCATTTCCTACTCCAGGAGATCTTCCTGACCCAGGGATCAATACTGAGTCTCCTACATCTCCCACACTGGCAGGCAGATTCTTTACCACTGAGCCACCTACCACTTAGGAAGCCCCTAAGTATCTGTATTCAGTTCATTTGACTTGAATTCAACAAGTCTCTGTTGAAGACCAGCAACTGCAAAGCACTGGCTTAGGTTTTGTCTTGAAAGAGACACTTCCTGGTCTTAAGAAGGTTACAGCTTGGTGGGGTTCACCTGCAACCTGTAAATCGAACCTAGACCCAGCAAAGAACATGGAAAATTCTAGGAGGGGGTATCAAATAGGTATAGGGAATCAAAAGGAGAGAAGAGGACATCTAGGTCAGAATGGCTTCCTTTGGAGATGGCATTTGAGAAGGACCTAAAGGAATGGGAGGCAGACTGATGGCCAGAGGCGATGGGGCAGGCACTGCAGGCGGAAGCAGCCAACGTGAGGGAAGGCACAGAGCATGCTCAGGCGCAGCAAGGGGTCAGTGTGGCTGTAGCGCACACTGTATGTGGGCTTCCCGGGTGGCGCCGGTGGTACAGAACCTGCCTGCCAATGCAGGAGACCCAAGGGATGTGGCTTCCGATTTCTGGGTCGGGAAGATTCCCTGGAGGAGGTCATGGCAACCCACTCCAGTATTCCTGCCTGGAGAATCCCATAGACAGAAGAGCCTGGTGGGCTAGAGTCCATGGAGTCATAAAGAGACGGATGCAACTGAAGTGACTTAGCATGTACGCACATTGTATATGGTGGGAAACCGTGGAAGATACGGCTAGGAGAGCAGGGTGGGTCAGGATGCCAAAGCCTTGAATATTAGGATAATAAAGGCTGCAGGGTGGCACTGAAAGATGTCTTGCAGAGCTGATGATCAACACATGAGAGTGATGAGGTAACAGCAGAAAGAAGAGAGTTGAGAGCCCGAGTCAGAATGACTGATATAGCCTGGATGAAATCAAGAACAGGAGGGCATACACCAAGACCATAGAAGCAGGACAACCTTTACTTTACAGATGATGCACCTGAGGCAAAGAGACAAGACAGTGCTATACAAGGCTCAGAAATCTAGTTACCCGACCCAAGTTTTCAGATGCTGCCGGCCCCACAATGGGTGGTCTCACCTGTTCTGTGTCATATTCATGACCATCCAGTCTTTAGCATAGATGTTCTTTCCAATTAGATCCTTAAACATGATAAAAGTTTCCATGAGGAAGTCCTGCAGAAAACAGATTAGGAATGATTGGGGGAAAACTGGGTTACACATCGTATGCCTGGCTCGCATTACACTGATGGAAAGGGAGGAACATGAAGGCCACAGTCCCATTAACAGTCTATCTTTTAAGGTTCATGGGAATAACACAGTGTTTTGTTTTTTTTTAATTATTTTATATGGGAGCACAGTTGATTCACAATGTTGTGTTAGTTTCAAGTGTACAGCAGTGATTCAGTTATACACATACATGCACATATTCTTTTTCAAATCCTTTTCTCATTTGGGTTACTACAAAATATTAAGCACTGCTCCTTGTGCTATATAGAAGGTCCTTATTGGTTATCCATTTTGAATATAGCAGTGTATATATAATACAGTATTCTTAGAGCTGTCCTATGATTTGATGTTTATATCATATAATCTGGCTTCCCTGGTGGCTCAGATGGTAAAGAATGTGCCTGCAATGCAGGAGACCCGGGTTTGATCCCTGGGTCAGGAAGATCCCCTGGAGAAGGAAATGGCAACCCACTCCAGTATTCTTGCTTGGAGAATCCCATGGAAGAGAAGCCTGGCAGGCTATAGTCCATGGAGTCACAAAGAGTCAGATATAATTAAGTGACTAACAATTTCACATAATCTGATGAGGGAGACAAGAATGAAAAAAAACTGCACAAATTTTATAAATTATAAAATAGACTATTGAAAAATTAAATGATTGGCTTAAGGCCATAGAAATCAAGAAGCAGAAAGCTAGGATCCAGACCTTTGGGTTCTGGATCCCAAGTCTACAGCCATAATATCATTAGTGCTTGACTGCCAAACGTTACCTGAATAAATCTACTGCATTTCAAAAGCATCCACCAATTGTGAGAAAACTGACACTTCTTTTTAACTTTTTGGAATCTTTTAAAAATTGAATTGTAATTAACACACAGTATCTTATTAGTTTCAGGTGTACTACATAGTGATTCAAAGGTTCTATACATGATCATCACACCTAGTCCAGTTCCATCTGTCACCCTACAGAGTTTTTAGAGTATTATTGACTGAATACCCTCTGTGACAGTACATCCTTGGTAATTATTTACTTTATAAACTGTCAGTTGGGGTCTCTTAATCCCCTTCACCTCTTTTGTCCACCTCTCTGCCCTCCTTCCCTCTGGTAACTACCAGTTTCTTCTCTGTATCTGAGTCTGAGAAAACTGATACTTCTAACAACTCTGAGTCCAGTTCTTCCTTATTACTCTAAGAACGGAAACAAAATGCTATAAATAAGAAGCAGAGTCAGGATTCTTCCTATTCCAGGAATGCTTCCATGGGTAGCCTGGGGAGAAGGGTCCTAAAGGCTCCTTAAAAGAGATGTCAGCAGCGGACCATGATGACTGTAACAATTAACAAAAGCCCAGGATCGAGAAAATAGCCGTTCTACTCACAAGGCGGCGAAGAGGAAAAAAGTAACTCAGAAAAAGAAAAATCAGGCTAAAAATCAGCGCTTAAAAGTTTGGAAAGCTTTTAAATTTATTAGTTAGTTAAATTTAGACATTTTCCACTCAGATTCCTGAGATGAAAACCCAGTCCAATTTCTCTGGCACTAAACCGTGCAGTTTCAGCAAGTAAGGAAAGAACACGGGGCTGTGCAGGCAGGGGGCCTGGGTTCTATTTCTAATGATATTCCTCAGAGGCCCTAGTCCTGATGGCTACCCAGTGCACTTCGGAGGCCAAATAGCGAAGGATCAGGAACAATAACAGCCCCGAAGTCTGTGCTTTGCAATCTTCCTTCTGGTTCAGTGCAGACTAAATCATTTAGTGCGCAAGATTTTCAATTTTTCATCGTACATTTTACGTGCACCCATTACTTATTAACTATTCCATTAGCTTTTTTTCCCCCAAGTCAACAGGAGCTCATGGTTTGTGAAGCGAGGATGTAAAATGCTGGTTATCTGCTTCTGACACCGACTACGTTCAGCCCTAGGCGCTCTCAGTGAACTGTGAACAGTGATGGCATAAGAAGGGCAGCTCACAGGTCTCCCCAGGCCTTCCTTTCTCTCCTGCTTCCCAGGGTCCTTCAAGTGATTTCTTCAGAAGCAGTAGGACAGAGAGAAAGGAGGGTCCACTGAAGGTTGAAAGGCCTAGCCACACCCGGCAGTTCTCCCACTAATGACCACTGTTCCCTTGGGAGCAATAATCCTTTTTTAATTAGATGATGCTGGGAGAAAAGTTCACATCGACCTAGAAAACAAAGGTTAAACCTGAGTTTAGGGTTGTTGTTGTTATTTTTTTTGCTTACTTAATGGAGCCAAATTACCAGGTGTTTGAACTTACTATAAATTTCTTTATTCTACCTGCTTTCAAAGGAAATCTTAAAAAATGTCATTCCCCGCCCCGTCCCCCTGATTAGGGATCGAACAAGGGTCCCCAGCATGGGAATGCAGAGTCCTAACCAGTGAACCTCCAAGGAAGTCCCAAGAAGTCACTATTTTTGTATTAATTTTATCTTACGTAATAATAAAATATTATACACAGTTATAGTATAACATCATAATTATTATTGTAAGTAGTTGGTTCTCGTAGGTATTAACACTTACAAAGCGAGGCATTTTCCGTAAGTCCAGCCATCAGTATTTACATTAAGCATTTCTTTTTTGGAGTGATGAAAATACTCTAGAATTACAGAGTTGTGACGGCTGCAAATGCTGTGAATATACTAAACAGCCATGAATTGTATGCTTTAAGTGGGTGAATTATATGGAATGTGAATTATATCTCAATAAAGCTGTTTTTTTAAAAAGTACTCACATTAACCCCCTCCCCTCCCCAGTAGGTACCGTCTTATACATGAGGAAGACAAGGTTCAGTGAGGTTAAACAGCTTGTCCAAAATTTCGCAGAGGGAAGCAGACTAGAATTCAGAATTCAAACCCAGACCCCGGTATTCCAAAGCCTGTGTTCTTAAACACACTGTACCATCTGCCTACGGAAGAGAAACACCACTACCCTCAGCTTCCACCTCTCAACCCCTCTCCTCTCCTCTGTGATTCTCTCGCCCAGATTTCTGGAAGCGCAGCTAAGGATGGCTATGGACTCCTGTACCAGCCTGCCTGTGAGAGCATGGTCGAAGTGGAAGTCCACAAAGTCTCCAGACTAAGCCACAATACCTTATTGTGGTCCAAGACAGTATTCTGAGAGTTCACCACTGGATCGATTACAACTAATAATAAAAAACAGTACTGACTCAATAGACATGAACTTGAGCAAACTCCGGGAGACAGTGAGGAGAAGGGAGCCTGGCATGTTGCAGTCCATTCGGTAGCAGAATCAGACATGACTTGGAGATGGAACAACAACCGCAACTTTCTCTCCAATTCTTTGTTATGTTTTTCCATCATGTAGACCTCACAGAAAGGACAGTGACTGGCAGGGAAAGAGCTGGGTATCCTTGAGAGTACTGGCCACATGCTATCCATATAAAAAAGGCAGAAAATGGACAATTGAGAGCATAAAGAAGACAAGACAAGAATATGCACAAATGATGGAAGTTACCCAAAGGAAGTCTAGTCTACTGAGACCTCAACTGTTAATCCAGCTCCATATCCAGCCCATTGCTTCACAAGACAAGATGATAACTTCAGGGATGATGTTTTGTTTTATGCAGGGTCTTAGTTCCCTGACCAGGAACTGAACTCGGACTACAGCAATGAAAGCGCAGAGTCCTAACCACTGGACCATCAGGGAATTTCCACTTTCAGGGATGTTTAATAGCCATTAACAGTTCCCTGAAGGAAGAATCATGGGGAAGCCGCCAGAGATCTAACTTATCTTCTTAAGCTACCTTTGGCTGTATGGTTAATAGTAAACTATTAAGAAAACAATTTTGTTTAAAACAAAAGAGAATGGAATATTTTCAACTGAAGACAACTTATAAATGTTACATGGGGCAGGTGCTACCTCTTTTTGTTTCCCTTCCCAGGGACTACTGAAAAGGATGACATCCACCACATCTCAGAAGACCATGCACATCACGGTCTCCTAAAATCCTTGCAAGGGTGACCACTGTCCCTGAAAATGAGACACTGTCCTCTTCTGAGAGCAAAAAAGCCAAATGTTTCTAAGTACAGGGTCTCTCTAAATCAAAGAAACGTCAGTGTCTCCATGAGGACCTATTGGTATATGAACTCTTGTTTAGTCACTCAGTTGTGTTCAACTCTTTTTTTTGTGTGTGTGTGTGTTCAACTCTTTTGTGATGCCATGAACTGCAGCCCATCAGGCTCCTCTGTCCATGGGACTTCCCATGCAAGAATACTGGAGCAGGTTGCCATTTCCTTCTCCAGGGGAATCTTCCCGACCCAGGGATGGAACACTCTCTTGCATCTCCTGCACCGGCATGCGGATTCTTTTACCACTGAGCCACTTGGGAAGCCCACATATACCGTACTCTTCTTTAAAGTTTATGGCAGAGAAACACTCTCCCTCTTATAATCACTGTGCAAAGCCACACAGCATTAGAGACGTGTGGGAAGAGAACCCACACAGAACTGATGCTCAGTTCTGTCAAAATATGAAAAGTCTTAAAGTGAGCAGGATGCAATGAAGACAACTTACAACGATGTCTTGTCTGGTTTTGAAAGTGCTGATGTAGTGGCTGTAGTGGCTGTCATCCATCTGCTGCAGGATGGCGATCATGCAAGCAACAAAACTCCCCTGGAAGGAGATGGAAAACACAATATATCCAAGCTCCTGAGACCACCAACTGACAAAGCAAGATGTGGGTACATGGTCTTCGGTTTTCTCTACCCAATTAAGTATGCAGACACCCCAGCATGCTGGAAACATACTGAATTCTAAAGGTCTAAAGGCATGTGCTTTGTAGTTTCTTGGTAAAAACAAGCTTCTTCTGGGTTTGAGAGGAGGGCTTCATTCATCCTGTGGTCAGCTCTGACCTCTGAAATCCCATATGTCAGGGGATACTGACTCTGAGATCCCAGCTAGATGACTAGTGAAGCTCAAACAACTTGTAGATGCTGAGTTGCTTGTTGAGAAAGATGGGTAGTAGAGACATCCAGAGAGAAATGCCAGAAATATTTAGATCATTTAAACAAATTTGAGCTTGGAGGACAGCAAGAGGAGAAAGAGAAGCAGAGGAGAGGACAGGAGAGGAGAGCTCCCTGCTAGACCACTTCAGTGTCATGCCTCCAGCTCTGGAGTCCTTTGGTCAGTAATTCTTGCATGTTAAGCTATGTAACTGTGGACCTGGTTTGAAGAAAGGGGTTGGATAATTAGATGTGTATTCAGTCCCTCAGCTGTGTCTGATTCTTTGCGGCCCCATGGACTGTAGCCCTCTAGGCTCCTCTGTCCACAGAATTTTCCAGGCAAGAATACTGGAGTGGGTTGCTGTTTCCTACTCCAGGGGATCTTCCAGACTTAGGGATGGAACCTGCATCTCTTACATTGACAACTGGATTCTTTACCACTAGTGCCATCCCTGGTCTAGATAATTAGATGATTACCATCATTTCCATTTTTGAGGCCAGGAATTACATATTCAACTGGCTTTCCCCTAGTCCAATCATATTTGAGTCACAGACTTAATTTTCTAGCCTAAGGTAAGTACCCAAGGCAGAATCTGCCTGTATTCATGTAGTTATGAAAACAATACAAATTTAAATGAATTTGGCACAGAAGACAGGAAAACCTAGCTGTTCCTGGGATGGAGAGAATAACTTCCTACATACAAAAACAATAAAAGACTATTCATGGTCACCTCTCTCTGGATGAATGCCTTACAACTCCTTTGTTTAAAAAAAGTTTATTTTTATAATTATAAAGCAATGTAAATTTATTGTATTAAGGCTTTGATATTTACTGCCAAACTAGCATACAGTTTGTATCACCATCAGCACCTAACGCTATTTATTTCTCCAGGCCTTTGTTAAAGTGTTTATCCAAATTTTACCTTCTTGGAAAAGGTATTTTTGGGTCGGGGGCATGCCCTGAGGTTTGTGGGATCTGAGTTCCCTGACCAGGGATGGAACCCAGGCCCTGGGCAGTGAAAGCTCCCAGTCCTAACCACCAGGGAATTCCCAGGAAAGCCACTCTTTTTTTTTTTGGTCCTACTATGTAGCATGTGGGATCTTAGTTCCCCAACCAGGGATCGAATCCACATCCTCTGCATTTGTGGAGTCTCAACTGCTGGACCACCAAGAAGTCCCTAAAAAGCCATTCTTAACCACCTTACATAAATTTGTAACTCTATGACCCTGAATCCCTTTATTCCACTCAATTTTTTTTCCTTCCACAGCACTTATCTCCTTCTAATATTCTGCACTTATTTTTTTCATTGTTATTCTTGCTAGAATGTAAGCTTTTCTAAGGTAGCGATTTTTGTTCTGTTTCCTGATGTATTTCTCTTGTCTAGAACAATACCTGGCTTATAGCAGTTTCTTACTACCTATTTTTTTAATAAATAGATTTTATTTACAGTAGCAATTCAGAAGAGTTCTTTTTCTATCCTCTAATTAAAATCTCATTGGAAATGGTGACCCACTCCAGGATTCTTGCCTGGAGAATGCTATGGACAAAGGAGCCTGATGAGTTACAGTCCACAGGGTCACATGACAGGTGGGACACGACTGAGCAACTAAGCACACGTGCATGTAGCTTACACAACTGCAGGCAAAAGACGCTCCATTTTAACGATGATACAACTGGTCTCTCAACAGTCACCTCTGGTCTCCATCATACCTTTTACCTGACAGTTAGTAGACATAATAGTTGGAAAATAAGAGGCCAACACTGACATTTCTAACAGCATGCTAATATCAAGTTCTTGAAAAGATTTTCTTTGAGCGAAAAGGGCTGCCCGGTAATCCAGGGCACCAATCTATAAGCATTTCAAGCATCAGGGGAAACAGAATGTGAAGGGGAGAACTGAATTTATCAGAATTTCTCTCATGGTACCTAAATGCATAGTTGGGAACATAACTTGGCAAGCTGCTGTCGGGGGGCATGGCTAACACATGCAGGGCGCTGCCTCCAGAACAGCTGTCTGGAGCCAGAGTCCACCTCAATCACATGGTGGTTGTGTAATCTTGTTCAGGTTTCTGCATGTTTCCTCTTTTTAAAAACGGAGCTTACTATGAGTTTTCAGTGAAATATAAAGTGCTCAAGATACGTTCTACCACACACACAAAAATGAGCTAACAGTGACCACTACTATTAACATTATTTTGGCTGAACATACTATTACTGTTATCATTCTAATGAAGGTGGATCCACATAAAACATGCAGACATTGAGAATTACCATTACACTGCTTGAGATACTAGAGGAAATGCTGAATGCAGTCAGCTAAACTAATTTTCTGCTCACAAAAGCTCATATTTTCCTTAAAGAAAATATTAAGTAAGTATTTAAAGAGCATTAGAACTGGTCCCAAGTTCTCAGTCCACCTAGGGTGCCTGCATATCTCAGTGGGTCTCTGCTTTAATGTATAATATTAGAGGAGGTTTTTGTTTCACCGTCCATCTGAGTAAGACTCCTTAAGAATGTGTTCACACACTTTGTATTAGTGAGATCCTTAATAACTGTCCCCCATTCATCTCCTCTACCTTCCAGGTGGACCATTTTCCCTCAGGAAAAAAATCAGCATCAGATTTACTGACAGTTAAAAAGAAGAGTCACTCAACCAGGGAGGATGTAAAGTTTGAGGCCCCATTCAATTCCCGAGGGAGCTATGCCACCCAACAATCAGTGCAGTCTAGAAACTGGGATGGGAGGGGCCTATGTGAATTTGGTCTCAAGTCACTGGTCCCCCAAACCCCTCATTGGGTAGGTGGGATGGGACATTGAGAAGCTGCAGTGGCCACATGGTCCCCTGGACGACACTCACAATATGGGGAGACTGTCGGCTCATCCCAATCACGGTCCGGTTGATCCTTCTCAGCAGCCGTTCCATTACCAGCTGTATGTGCTTCGCCGTGGGGCCCTAAGGAGGAAACACATGGATGGACACACTTCTGACTTGCTTCACTTTTCTTAAGGAAACCTTAGACAAGTCGAGATTTCTCTTTCATCTTGTTCTGGCTCTTGCCTACAAAACAGTCTCCTATCCAAAAGGGGGAAACATCGCAGAATGATACATAATGTTATTAAGTAATCTGCTTAACACCACTGGTTCCAACGTTTGACAGTTGAAGGTGGAGATGCAGGAGAAGAATGTCTCCCTAATAACCTAGGTCATCTGGACTCACTGAGAGCTCCCTGTAGCTGCTGACTCAACAGTTTTGGGAGGACCCCCACTAGCATGAGGTACTGGGTCCTGACTCTGAGTAGATCAAGTCACTCAGGAAAATCAGGCACATGAATGGGAAGCAAAACGCAAATATACAAAGTTCTTGCCATCTTCTGTGTAGGAGGTTTAAAAAAAAGAAGAAGAAATTCAAGTCAAGGATATTGCTATGAACTGAAGGTTTGCCTTCAAAATTTCTGTGCTGAAGCTCTAACCCCCAAAGGTGATGGTATTTGGAGATGGAGCTTTGGGAGCAAATCAGGTCATGAAGACAAAATCTGGGATTGATGGGTTAGTATCCTTTTAAGAAGGGACACCCGAGAGGTTGTCCTACCAAGGAAAGGCTGTGTGAGGACACAGCTAGAAGGTGGCTGTCTGCAGGCCAGCAGGAGGTCCTCACCAGTACTCAACCATGCAGGCAGGCTGACCTTGAACTCGCAGTCCTTAGAACTATGAGAAATAAATCTATTCTTTAATCCACAAAGCCTTCAGTATTTTATTAGAGCAGCTTGAGCAGACTAAGATAAGGAATTAATAATCTGACTCTGTCAGGTATCTATGAGCAATTATTCAACTTTGTGGAACCTTCAATATTCCTAGCTACAAGAAAAAAAAAAAAGAAAAGTTCCTATATAGGAATTAGCTGGGCTCATACACCCAGCACTGCCTTGTGAATGTTTTTCTTTTTCCTTCTCGTGATTTGATATTACATTCCTTCAGTTCCAACTTATCAATATTCAACTCGCCTTTTCAAAGCCAGTATCCATTCCTGCTTCTTGAAAGACAGTCTGCATCTCCTGCTTAAGGCTTCCAACAACTAGATCATTGCTATTTCTGTACTTTTATTAAAACAGCAAGTATTATTAGTACCCCCTTGCTTTTTATTATTTCTTCGAATGAAAGTGACTCATAAAACCTGCCTCTTTGTGGGGTGTTGTGTTTTCCTCTATTAACATGAGTTCCATATGTTAGACCGCAGTAGGTGGGTCCAGTATACAGGCACCCTCTGAGTCTTTAACAAATTTACACTTCAGCAGGAGGGTTGGGGCTTAAATATAAATAAACAAAATACAAAGGTTCCCCAGGAAGGTCAGTTTCATGAGGGGAGGGCTTGCTTCTCTTGTTCACTGCTGAAGACTCAGACCTTTCACAGTGTCCAGAGCACAGGAGCTGTATAAGGAGTGTTTGTGAGTGGAATTTACAACTCAAGGATGGTAAAAACCTTAAAACGTAAGGACAGAATAAAGGCAGCTAGTGGAGTGCAGGAATTTGGGCAGGACTGCACCAACAACTACTTCATGGAGGTGCTTAATGCAACTGGACGCTGAGGAATGGGGAAAATGTGAAGATGTAGTTATAGGAAAACAGGAGGGAATACTGGGCTATAAAAAAAGGGGGGGGCATAAGAATAAACTTCAGTAATGAGAGCCTGGAATGAGCCGAAATGGTATAGGGAGACACAGGGAATTAGTTGCTACATATAAATATGTCTAGGGACTTTATGTAGGAGATCTGGGTTTGATCTGTGGGTCAGGAAGATCCCCTGGAGAAGGAAATGGCAACCCACTCCAGTATTCTTGCCTAGAGAATCCCATGGACAGAGGAGCCTGGCGGGCTACAGTCCATGGGGCTGCAAAGCACTGCACACGACTGAGCGACTAAACTACCACCCCCAGGGACTATACTGATGGTTCAGCGGTTAAGACTCTGAGCTTCCACTGCAGGGGAAATGGGTTAGATCCTTGGAAGTAAGATCATGCAGGCTGCATGCCTCAGCCAAATAAAAGAGATATTATCTAAAAAATAAGAGTAGAAAACATTTAGGTTTCAGAAGGAAGGATCAGCATCAGACAGCATATATAGAGAACTTCTCAGAAGCTCAAGAATACATACTATAGTGCTCTCAGATACCAAAAGCATAAGAGGGTAGAGGTTTCTACCTTACAAGCCTACACAGAGCTCTGGTTCTGAAAAGTTCCCATAGAGACCTCAGTGATGGTCAAACTGGGCTGGCCAGGAAATCAGCCAGCAGCGGACCCCATAGCAGGCAGACTTCCCCAGACCTAGATTTGCCTGGTAGGTTCTAGCCAGGAAGAGCCTCTCTAAACCTCTAAAGTGGGTACCGCCTAATTCTCAACTCCTGGGATGAGCAGGGCCACACAGCTGTCCCTGTCCCCGGCCACAGGACCAGCATGAGCTGTGCTCCACATCAGGGACTCTTGAACTCACCACATCCTTCCTGTCCAGAACCTCCAGGAGGTAGCTGAGAAGCTGTGAGCTGGCCTCGTGGTCAGGCTTGCTGGAGTTGTCGTCTAACTGGCCGCTGAGCTGGTCTATCAGCAGAGCAAGCAGCACATCCCTGCACTCTGCGGGCAAGAAGGCAGACCACTCAGCAACTGCCGGAGCACCCCCCCTCCCCACATAACCTGGCTCCTTCCTACAGCCCCCTCTCTGCCTGTCCCTCCAGCTCCCGGCTCTGGACTCAGCCCTGCAGGGGCTCCTCCGGGCTACCTGGGAGCAAGTGATTTTTAGGCACGAAGTTCAACCCTCTACCTTGACCTTAAATGCAAAGGAAATCCCACCTAGTGTGTAGTCCCATGTTTATAAAGTATTTAACAATGTCTTTAGCTTTTTTGGCGGGGCAGGGGTGGAGCTTCCTTTGCCTCAGATGGTAAAGAGTGTGCCTGCAACACAGGAGACCAGGGTTCAATCCCTGGGTTGGGAAGACCCCTTGAGAAGGGGGAATGGCAACCCACTCCAGTATTCTTGCCTGGAGAATCCCGTGGACAGAGGAGTCTGGCAGGCTGCAGTCCATGGGTTCACAAAGAGCTGGGTACAACTGAGCGAGTAACACAGAGCATTTTTTTTTTTAAGGCATATAACTTTTTTTTTTTAAAAAAGGACTAGGACTTCCCTGGAAGTGCAGTGATGAAGACACTGCCTTCCAGGGTAGAGGGGTGTCGATTCAATCCCTATCAGGGAATTAAGATCCCACACGCCTTAAGGCCAAAAAAAAAAAAAAACCCCTCAGAAGCCCTATTATAACAAGTTCAATAAAAGACTTAAAAATGTTTTTAAATAAAATAAAATTTAAAAAGGTCAACTTAGGGATTCCCTGGCATTCCAGTGGTTAGGACTCAGCGTTTCCACCGCAGGGTGCACAAGTTTGATCCCTGGTCAGGAAACTAAGATCCCATAAGCCACGTGGTGCAGCAAAAAAAAAAAGGCCAGTGTGATATTTGTAAGCTAAGTTATAGGAAATTAATAAACTAAGCAAGTTATATGCTTTTAATTTTTTGACATGTTCTACAGACTGGATAAAATATACTCAAAAATTCCTATTAACGCTAAGCTTCATCAGCACATTTCAGTGAGTTTCACAGATATTCTTTTCATGCTTTGGCAGATACTTCGACTTCATACAGGAAGGTGCTGTCTTTCCACTATGTCTTCTTTCTGGGAACTTCATGATGATAAAATATTATTCTGATAAGTCCAGATATTCTGGGCATGAACAGAAATGACTGTGAACAGTGATACTACTTCCTCTGTTGGAATTATGCAGTGCATCCTTGCTCTTCAGCTCAAATGCCTCATCTTCATGGTCTCATTTATGCCTTCCACATCCTTAGAGGCACAAGTTATCACAGCATAATAAGAGGTTGACTAATACTAGGTTTTCTACTTAAGAGCACTCACTAGCTTTCTGCACCCCCCCCCCCCGACCATGTTCTTGAAACAGTTGAAATATCTGAGCACAAATTCAGAGGCTTAGAAAATATCAGAGCCAAAAAACACTGCTGATTTGATCTAGTACAAGTCCATCCTTCTATAGAAACAGAAGCTGAGACTTACTAGATGGTCCTTTGTTTGTCTGAAGTTATATAACTAGCCTGGAGCAAAGTCAGAAGGGTTCTCTCACCAACCTACTCAACTTTTCCTGCTTCTGAGGTACCCTGGTGGTCCTCGGACCCTCCAGCCAATACACACAGCATGAATCACCCACTGGGACTCCCTGACCTGGTGGCAGCTTCAAAAACAGCTCCCACAGCTGGCCCACCCTGACGAGTCTTGGGTTTATTGGGAAAGGACCAGGTATGGGACCTCCTTCCCATGTCAACTTTGGGGCAGGAACACAGTGATTTACACCTGATGGCTCCTTGCTTGACTAGTTACAAAGTGAAAGAGTCTTTTATCAGTGTAAGAGTTTTCTTCCCTCGGTGCCCTCCTCCACTCTTAGCAGTAAAATGGTCATCTGGCTCACCCACAGCTCCCTCCAAACCTCTCTGATTTATTGTGACTGCCACTACTCCCGCCATGGTCAATTTTTTGCCATTGATGTGACATGAGTGGAGGAGTGGAGGAGAAATGTGCATAACCTGCTCTGCTGAGCAAGTACAAGCAGCAAGAAGTCCATCACTGCCCCGGGGCATCACGGCATCCCTGCCATAGGGTACCACTGCCCCACAGCATCACTGCCCCCTGCCATGACATCATGGTATCACTGCCTGCCCCAGTCCCTGGTTCAGTTCAGTTCAGTTGCTCAGTCTGAACTGAACTGAACCAGGAACTGGGGCAGGCAGTGATACCAAGATGTCATGGCATGGGGCAGTGATGTTGTGGGGCGGTGGTACCCTATGGTTACTGATACTATACTCCATGTCTAGGTCAAAGGAGATGCATTTGTTTAAAAGGACCATCTTTCCTGCTTGCCTGTTGCTTTCTGGGGTTTATATTTTGAGGACAAAGTTTGCTAATTAATGCAACATTCGCTGTAGAATTAAACATTAAAGAACACATGATTTTGCTCTTTCATGGAGCTAGGTGAAATGCTGAACTGATTTCACCTTCTGCTTAAAACCAGTTTCTCAGGAAGTGCTTAAGTATCACCAAGGACATAATTAATTTTTTTTTTTTTAAAGGCAGCATTGGCTGAGGAAGACAATTTCCATAAGCGGCCATTTTTGCTGGAGACTCACCCGACTGCTGGAAAAGATTGCTCTCTACTATCTTGGTCATGCAGTTCAGTTTCTGGCGAACTAAGTGGTTGTCAGGGATGCTCTGGATGAATTTGCAGAAGAGCACACTAGAAGAGAAACCCAGGTAGTTAGTGGTTTTATCCTGCCTTGTTGAAGGGAATAAGCTCTTCCTCTCTCGTGGGAGATTATTTGGGCGTGGAGAGGTTGACCTGGAATTCTCTCCTCCATGACCGGAGAGTCTGTCTCTAAGAAGCCAAGGAGAGGCTATATTCTGCGTTCACTCTAGGGCTCAGCTGGGGAGCTGAGTCTGCCAAACCTGCCACTCACTCAGGTCCACCACTGCTTTGCAGACCTGTCTTCATACTCAATTTCTGCAAAAGCCTTTCTGGCTAATTCCACCCCAGTGTCAATCACCATGTGACCTGGCATTCCTGGGGTACTTAGGTATATGGCTGGAAGCATATTATTATGTATATTTTTCCTAGAGTTAATTTTATATCTGTGCATTTTCTTTCTTTGGAGAAAGTGCAAACCTCTCTCAGGGGCCTTTATCTTCCCTAGAACTAAGCACAGAAAGGTGTTCAGTCCATATGTGTCCATACATGTTAGAAGAATCACAGCATGTGTAGTAGTCCAAGCTGAAGCTGAGCAGGGGAGATGCATCTCCTGTTAAGAAATAACAGGAACTTCCCTGGTGGTTCAGTGGTTAAGAATCTGCCTTGCAATGCAGGGGATGCTGGTTCAATCCCTTGTCAGGGAACTAAGATCCCACATGCTGTGGTGCAACTAAGACCAAGCTTTCTGGAGCCCATGTGACACAACCAGAGAGGCCTGAGTGCTGCCACTAAGACCCAAGACAGCCAAATAAATAATTTTTTTAAAAGAAACAATAGTTTTTGGCTATTCACCTGAGTTCAATAGGATCGAACACAAGTTTGACATCATTAATGATGCTAGGAAGGTACTTCAAGGCTGCCCCCTGCAAGAAAAACCAAAAAGCAGATTCAGTCATCAAGCAAGACAGATACAGAATTTCCTGCATGATCTCAAGAAGAAATGACCAATGCTGGGAAACAGGAAACTGGACACGAATGTTCTTGTGATGAAGAAGAAACCTAGTAGTGCTAACATACGCTCTCCTATCATCTTTCTCCTAAAAAAATCTGGACAGCTTTCCATTGTCCATTTAGAATTCATTTTTCTATCCAAGGAGGTAATCAAAACCTTGACATTTCCCTCACAAAGTTGCCAGAGAGAGAAGAAAATAAAGTTCAGATCTGAGTCCTTAGGAATTACATATTTTACATTTAAATAACTGCTAAGGATGATGATGATGGAGACTTTGGGCTTCTGGGGAGAAGGGAAGCCCTAAGAAGAAAGCCTGCTGCTTGAATCATTATCAAGGTCAATTGGCTAAATTCAGAGAGGCCATAAAAGCCATGCAAGGGATGTCTAAAAAGGTAGCTTGTCATCTTTGGGAAAATGTCTATTTTCCCAAAAAGGTCTTCTGTCCATTTTTTGATTAGGGTGTTTGGTCTTTTGATATTGAGGTGGATGAGCTGTTTTGTGTATTTAGGAAACTATTCCTTGCA
Source organism: Bos indicus x Bos taurus (assembly GCF_003369695.1). Taxonomy (NCBI): domain Eukaryota; kingdom Metazoa; phylum Chordata; class Mammalia; order Artiodactyla; family Bovidae; genus Bos; species Bos indicus x Bos taurus. Next base: position 72,607,567 of record NC_040083.1, on the reverse strand, counting down.
GGTTGCATTGTTTGCAAATATTTTCTATCCTGTGGGTTGTCTTTTTGTTTTCTTTACGGTTTTCTTTGCTATGCAAAAGCCTTTTACTTTGATTAGGTCCCACTTGTTTATTTTTCCTTTTATTTCTTTTGCTCTGGGAGACTGATCTAAGAAAATACTGCTGCGATTTATGTCAGATAATGTTTCGCCTATGTTCTCTTCTAGAACTTTTAGGTGCCATGGATTATATTTAGGTATAATTAGGCACATGCAAAGATGCTCAACATCACTGATTATCACAGAAAAGAAAATCTAATGAGATATTATCTCACACAGGTCAGGGGTCTATAAACAATAAATGCTGGTGAGGGTGCAGAGAAAAGGGAACACTCAACACTGTTGGTGGGAATGAAAACTGGTACAAGCACTATGAAGAACGGCATGGAGGTTCCTCAAAAAACAAAAAACAGAGTTACCATACCATCCAGCAATCCCACTCCTGGGCATCTACCCAGAAGAAACAAAAACTCAAATCCGAAAAGATACATGCACCCCAATGTTCACAGCAACACTGTTCACAATAGCCAGAAGATGGAAACAGCCTAAGTGTCCATCAACAGAGGAGTGATAAAGATGTGCTGTGTGTGTGTGTGTGTGTGCGTGTGAGATGGAATATTGTAAGTGTTAGTCACTCAGTCATGTTCGACTCTTTGCCATCCCATGGATGGCAGCCCGCCAGGCTTCCCTGTCCATGAAATTCTCTAGGCAAGAATACTGGAGTGGTTGTCACTTCCTTCTCTGATAATGGAATATTACTCAGCCATAAAAAAGACAGATATCATATGATATCACTTACATGTGGCATCTAACAATAACATACATGAGTTTATTTATAAAACAGAAACAGACTCACAGACATAGGAAAAAAACTTAACAGTAATCAAAGGGGAGAGGGTAGGAAGGGATAAATTAGGATTAACAGATATACATCATGATATATAAAATAGATAAACAATAAGGACCTGCTGTATAGCATAGGGAACTATATTCAATATCTTATAATAACCTGTAATGAAAAAGAATCTGAAAAAAATACATATGTATAACTGAATCACTTTGCTGTACACCTGAAACTAACACAACATTGTAAATCAACTCTACTTCAATAAAAATAGGTAGCTTATCTTTGGGAAATGAACATTTGAAAATACAAATGTACGAAAAAGTGAATACAAAGGGATTTCCCCTTTACTTTCTACACATCATTCTAAAATTAAGTTTTCCATGAATGAGGATTCTTTTTTTTTATCATGCACTGTACGTTTTCCGTTCCCCAGAACATCCTCACCCACAGTATTAAGAGTAGCCCAAGTAGATCAAGCTGACCTTGATCTTGACAGCTTCTTCCATAGGCCTGTCCATCAATGAATTGAAAGCAAGAAATAACTGGCGGATGGAATTATTAAATTCATCTCCATCTTCACTTTGGCCATAAAATCTTAACAGAAAAAAAAAAAAGAAGGCAGTCAGACATTCCATGTTTAAAAGACACTTTTCAATAGGTTTGTTGCCTCCCTGATGCTAGCGGCCCACGCCTCACTTGTCACCTCTTCACACTGCACGGAGCCATCTCAGGTGCTCTAACTAAGGGGGATCAGGGAGGCGCCCCGAAGCTGGGAAGTCATCACCACCTGGACAAAAGGAAGGTAGTGATTTGTATGTAAAGTCCTACAACAGAGCTCTCCTCCTGGTCCCCTGAAGCTGTCTGAAGGCCAGTCTTGGTGATGTCCTCCATCATAGTGGCGTGTGGGCATTCCTGGAACAGGGTGGGGAACAGCCAGAAGCTGCTTCTCCTCAAGTAGCAGATGAGCCCTGCCTACAAGCCCACCATCCTCAGCTCATGAGAACAATGTCCAATAAGCAGGGGACTTTCTCAGCTACCCAGACTGACAGCTCAGTCTTGCCACCTCCTGCTCTCCAACCCTCCCTCTCTCTCACCTCTTCTAATCATGCTATCTAATCACTCTGCAACTTGAATCATTCTGTCTCATCACATCAAGATCATTTGTGCTGAAGTTTCAGACAATAGGTAGTAAAGTTCTTCAACCCAGAAATGATCTGAAACCAATCTAGTCTGTGAGTCCAGTAAGCATTCTTCTATCTACTGACCTAGCCAACCTGCTCCACAACAGGGCCCTCACAGGACACAGGCCACCTTGGCCTTCACTGATACTGCACTTCATTTCTTGCTTTTTACATTAAAAACAAAAAACAAAAAACAAAAACCTTTTGGCCATGCTGTGAGGTATGTGAGATCTTAGTTCCCCAACCGGGGATCAAATACACCTGCATCAGAAGCTCGGAGTCTTAACTGCTGGATCTCCTGGGGAGTCCCTGATTCACGCTTGTTTAAGTAAGGTACCCTGCTTGTCTATCAACTGAAAAGTTGTTTTTTCTCCTAAGTAGAAATCAGAAGTCTCATGTCTCAAGAAACACAAAAGTACTGAAACTGTAGCCCAAGTGCACTTACGCTGGGTGGCCATCTTACCACCAACTGGTCAAGAGTAGGGATGGTTTGAACTTGGAATTTTATACACACACTCAAATATATACACATATAGATATTTATATTCGTCTCCTCCATTCACCTAAAATCTATATGGTACTTATGGAATGTGAACTTCTCTGAAAATTATTCAGAGGGTTCCTGCTAATTCTCAATTCATCCATTCTGCAGAACTGGAAAAGAACTTTATTTGCAATTTATTCCACGAAGTATCTCAAAATGAACATGTGCAAAACAGAACTCACTTGATTTTCCTGCTCATCTTTCAATAGTCCACATCTTGGCAAGTAGCACACCAAACCTAGAAGTTCTCTACAACTCTTCTCTCTCATTCTCCCACCCATTCTAATAGCAAGTCCTGTGACCCTAAATCCCTAAATCAGTCCACTCTCTGCATCTCACAGGAGACAGACCCACCGGATCTCACATTTGAACTATAACAGCCTATTGGAGGGAGGGTCAAGAGGGAGGGGATATATGTATAAACTACAGCTGATTCACATTGTTGAAACTAACATCGCAGAAACACACACAACATTGTAAAACAATTACCCTCCAATTAAAAAAAAAAAAAGACTAAAACTTAAAACACAACAAAAAACAGCCTATAAAGTGGTCACCCAGGTTTCACTCTTAACCCCTGGCAATCCATTTTCCACCTAAGAGATGAGATGATCTTATATTGGGTTGGCCAAAAAGTCCGTTCAAGTTTTTCCACAGCATCCTATAGAAAAACCTAAATGAACTTTCTGGCCAACTCAGTAAAATGTAAGCCAGATATATCACTACCTCTCTAACTGAAACCCTTCAGTGGTTTCCCATGACACCTGGAATGAAATCTGAACTCCTTAGGATGACCTAGGTGGTCTTCATCAGGCATCACTGCCTGTGAGGCTCCGTCCCCCCATTCTGGATCTGTGCTCCAGCAACAGTGGCTTCTCCTGATTCCTCCCACAGGTCACTCGGTGACCCCGCAGGACACTTGCCATAGCTGTTCCTACTCCCCACACTTCTCTTACCTGAGACTTTCAGAGGCCAGCTCCTTGTCTTTCAGTCTCAACACAAATGCTAGCCACCGGAGAAGTCTCTCCCACCAGCTCAGCTCAAGGAGCCCTCCCAAGTCACTGCCACATCAATGCCTTCCCTCCTAGCTTTTATCTATCTGAGATGATCTTGTGGGCTTCTTTATTATCTGTCCCCCTGACCTTGATGTAACCCACAAGCATCACTGGGGCAGGAACCTCGTCTCATCTGTGCTAGACCCCCAACACCCAGAGCACCCTACGTGTGTGACTTAAAAAAAGGAATTATGGACTTCACTGGGAGTCCAATGGTTAAGACTTCACCCTCCAACATTGGGGGTGTGAGTTCAATCCCTGGTCAGGGAGCTAAGATTCCCACATGCCCTGAGGCCAAAAACCAAAACCTAAAACAGAAGCATATTGTAACAAATTCAATGGAGACCCCCCAAAAAATATTAATTAAAAAGGGACTAACATGAGATTGCAGGATTAAAACCAACCTTCTCAGTGTCCTATTGCATCTATAAAATCCAAGCGATTGACCACAACAAAATTCTGTAAAGCAATTATCCTTCAATTAAAAAAAAAAAAATCCAAGCGAGTGGAGAATACAGATTGCTAGACTCTCTGTCCCAGCTTAAGCTCTTTTTTAGAATGAGAAAACATCAGGGGGAAAAATAATAATAAACAGGCCATCCAGGCCCAAGTTCAAGAGTCACTCTCTTAGTTTCATGGGTTAATTAACTTGGCTTTTCCACTGTTATCATGCAATCTGATGTTGAAAATGATGAACACAATGTTGTTGCTCAGTCAGTCGGTCGTGTCCAACTCTTTGTGACCCCATGGACTGCAGCATGCCAGGTTTCCCTGTCCTTCATCTCCCAGAGAGTCCTCAAACTCACGTCCACTGAGTTGGTGATGCCATCCAACCATCTCGTCCTCTGTCGTCCCCTTCTCCTCCTGACTTCAATCTTTCCCAGCATCAGGGTCTTTTCTAATGAGTTGGCTCTTCACATCAGGTGGCCAAAGTATTGGAGCTTCAGCATCAGTCCTTCCAATGAATATTCAGGACTGACTGCCTTTAGGATTGACTGGTCTGACCTCCTTGCAAGTCCAAGGGACTCTTCTCCAACACCACAGTTTGAAAGTATCAATTCTTTGGCACTCAGTCTTCTTTATGGTCCAACTATCACACCCATACATGACCACTGGAAAATCGTAGCTTTGACTAGACGGACCTTTGTTGGCAAAGTTAAGAGTGAAAGAACACAATGGGCTGGATGCAATGAAACTTTATGAAGGGTAAGAGAGTCAGTGGATCATTAATGGAAACTGTTTTTTAAAATTTCATCAATTAAGGTTTTCTTTTTATGTTTTTATGAGGATTCTTATTGCTGGACATCAGGGTTTGGTTTGCCATACAAACTTTTAGGTAAGGGAAAGTTTCCTCAGTAGGACATCCTAACTGAATATGTGGAAATTCAGCATTAATTATGAAATACAAATACCAAACAATAAAAGACCATCTGAAAAGACTAACAGAGGGTGAGTATACACCCTGTGCTAGGGGAACACCGCTGGCTTCTGCTAGGGAAGAAAGAGTTGTCATTTGTCCAGCTCAACGTTTAAGTCATTAAACATGTTTATAAACCATAAAAATGTACAAATTCACTGTAGAAACTTTGAAAATGCAGATTAAAAAATAAACCTAAAGTCCTCTTACCTACAGTTTTACTACAATTTTAGCATATTATGCATCCAGTCCTAATTATTTTTGAAATTGTGATATTATGTTTTCTACCTTAGTCTTGAACCTATCAGGGTTCTCTTACCTCATTCAAATACCCTACATTTGAAAGGCTGCAATATACATACTGTAACATTCATCTTTGTTCATACTTGATGGATTTCTTTTCATAAATTTTTAGATGGTTTATCACTGGACAAATATCTTCCTCTGCTTTATGTGTATATGTTTGATTTTTATCCACAGTGCCCAATTTCCATGCTTAAAGAGTTTGTATTCCTATCAGCATTAAAACACATGGCTAAATTTGTCCACTCTTACCAAAGGATGATAAAGATTTTTCACCTTTATTAAATGTAGAGGTAAAGATGGTGTATGTATTACATTTTAATAGTATAAATTTTTAAAAAAATTTAACTGACCACTTGTTTTCTTTAGTAAATTATATTTTTGGTTTGTATTGTGTAAGGATATTTATCATTCTGTAGTTGATTTTTCAGTTCAGTTCAGTAGCTCAGTTGTGTCCGACTCTCTGTGACCCCATGAATCACAGCACACCAGGCCTCCCTGTCCATCACCAACTCCTGGAGTTCACTCAGACTCACGTCCATCGAGTCGGTGATGCCATCCAGCCATCTCATCCTCTGTCGTCCCCTTCTCCTGCCCCCAATCCCTCCCAGCATCAGAGTCTTTGCCAATGAGTCAACTCTTCCCATGAGGTGGCCAAAGTACTGGAGTTTCAGCTTTAGCATCATTCCTTCCAAAGAACACCCAGGACCGATCTCCTTTAGAATGGACTGGTTGGATCTCCTTGCAGTCCAAGGGACTCTCAAGAGTCTTCTCCAACACCACAGTTCAAAAGCATCAATTCTTTGGCACTCAGCTTTCTTCACAGTCCAACTCTCACATCCATACATGACCACTGGAAAAACCATAGCCTTGACTAGATGGACCTTTGTTGGCAAAGTAATGTCTCTGCTTTTGAATATGCTATCTAGGTTGGTCATAACTTTCCTTCCAAGGAGTAAACGTCTTTTAATTTCATGGCTGCAATCACCATCTGCAGTGATTTTGGAGCCCAGAAAAATAAAGTCTGACACTGTTTCCACTGTTTCCCCATGAAGTCATGGGATCAGATGCCATGATCTTCGTTTTCTGAATGTTGAGCTTTAAGCCAACTTTTTCACTCTCCACCTTCACTTTCATCAAGAGGCTTTTTAGTTCCTCTTCACTTTCTGCCATAAGGGTGGTGTCATCTGCATATCTGAGGTTATTGATATTTCTCCTGGCAATCTTGATTCCAGATTGTGCTTCTACCAGCCCAGCGTTTCTCATGATGTACTCTGCATATAAGTTAAATAAGCAGGGTGACAATATACAGCCTTGACGAACTCCTTTTTCTATTTGGAATCAGTCTGTTGTTCGATGTCCAGTTCTAATTGTTTCCTGACCTGCATATAGGTTTCTCAAGAGGCAGGTCAGGTGGTCTGGTATTCCCATCTCTTTCAGAATTTTCGACAGTTTATTCTGATCCACACAGTCAAAGGCTTTGGCATAGTCAATCAAGCAGAAATAGATGTTTTTCTGGAACTCTCTTGCTTTTTTGATGATCCAGTGGATGTTGGCACTTTGATCTCTGGTTCCTCTGCCTTTCCTAAAACCAGCTTGAACATCTGAAGTTCATAGCCTTTAATCAGTAAATCTATTGACCTTTGATCCTTACTATAAGTTACAAGTTTTTTTCCATGTTGTTTGCCTTTAATTTTATGATTTTTTAAAAAAACAACGTTTAAAAAAATACACATGCTCAAATCACAGGCTTGCAAGCCTCTTACTTGCAGCTTTATGCCTATTAACATTTTAGTATGTTACCTGTAGTTTCCAAAGTACACATCTGCCTTAGAAATATAGTTGAACAGTTTGGAAATCCAGTAGCGATGGCAATGGGGTTGTGGGCATTCCCAGAAAAGTGATTTTTTCATTTTTGATTTCTATTGTTTTTGATGGAACAGTTATCCTAGGAATTCAAATTGGGAATTATCATATCTTTAGGGCTTAGTTTCACCAGGCACCTCAGCTTTAAGTCAGCAAAAAAACACAAACCTCAGGCACAAATCCTCCAAACAACAGCCACTATTTCCATCTACTTCCAACAACAGTTCACGATCCTAGATCTGCACGTCCAATATCACCGTGAAGCGCCTTGCTATTTTAAATACATTCTTGCCACAGGAACCTGATTTCCTAGACATCTGTCACCAACAAAGGCTCTCATTTAGGTTGCACATTGTAGCCACCTGCATCCCTCAGTCCAACTGCCACTACTGCCTTAGAAATTCTGCTGACCCAAAAGGACCTGGCATGAACCTCCTTTAAAGGTTGCACAGTCCACCCTTAAGTTTCCTTGGTGCCTCAGTGGTAAACAAAATGCCAGCAGTGCAGGAGACACGGGTTCGATTCCTGGGTCGAAAAGATCCCCTGGAGATGAGAGGGCAATCCACTCCACTGTTCTTGCCTGGGAAATCCCATGGACATGGGAGCCCGGTGGGTTGCAGTCCATAGGGTTGCCAAGAGTCAGACAGGACTGAGCAACTAAACAACAAGTCCACTCTCATCTTCAGCTCTGAAGTTCTGAAATTTGACAGTTCCATGATCCAAAAGCTCAAAGAGCTGAACATGTACACAAGGAATAAGAAAAAAATACTGTCAGAGAGGGTGGAGAGCATCAACATCGTATTACCATCACCATTACCTCAAGTAGAGTACTCTAGATTGGATGATGAACCTAAACAAGTACTTTAAGGCTTTCAAAGCAGCAAAAAGCAATTCCGTCTTGCTGGAATCATCTGCATTTGCCACGTAAAAGTTCAGTACCTTGGAGAGTTTCCTGAAAAAGAGGAGAAAGAGAAAAGCGTCAGTGGGCAAAGCGGTATTCTGGGGCCCAAGGTGCACAAGACAAAAGGGAACCTGGCTTCTGAGGAAGAAGTCGTAACTATAGTAACTATTTCTTCTAGAAATTTCTTCTTCACTGCAGTCTAGCTTCCCTTCTGCTTATAAACCAAGGATAGTTTCTTTTCCTTTGCAGGATTCTTTTTTTTTTAACTTTTTATTTTGTATTGAAATATAGTCAGTTAACAATGTTATGATGGTTTCAGGTGGACAGCAAAGGGACTCAGCCATACAGATACATGTATCCATTCTCCCTCGAACTGCCGTTCCATTCTTTTTAAAAGGATCAAGAAAAAGAGCTGAAGGGACGCGAATTGCGAGGGTATTTTAATCTCTAGTATGTTACACAGGGGGCTTCCCAGGTGGTGCAGTGGTAAAGAATCCGCCTGCCAGTGTAGGAGACATGGGTTCGATCCTTGGGTCATGAATATCCCCTGGAGGAGGAAATGGCAACCTACTCCAGTATTCTTGTCTGGGAAATCCCATGGACAGAGGAACCTGGTGGCCTACAGTCCGTGGGGTCGCAAAGAGTAGGACATGACTTATTGACTAAAACAACAACATGTTATGCCGACTTTTTCAAATGTTCTTGTAAAGATGGAATTGTCTGCCTAAGTAGCCACCTTAAAAGAAATCAAATTCCCTCCAATCTGCCCCAACTTTTTAGAATCTCCAAATTGGAGCCAGATGAAAATTTTATTGTCTGAGAGGAGCAGCCCAGAGTTCTGAGCATCTGAACAGATAAAACTGCTCTGGGATTGCTCTTTATGCTTTTCCAGAGTCTTTGGACTAGGCGCTGTTTTAATTTTGGGCCATCTCACATTTTTGAGGGCACTGAAATGTTGAACTTTTCTTCTGGGAATCTTTTTGAGTTTTCCCAATATTAAGAAAAATTCATAGCAATCATGTAGAATTGATCAATTATTGCAAATCAACTCAGATTACCAGAAGCACACCACTTGGAGTCCTGCACTTGGCTCTGTGTAATCAAGATCCAATGACAGGATTCCATCTTTTTCTTTTTTTGAGTATAGTTGACTTAAAATGTGTTAGTTTAAGGTGTACAGCAGAGTGCATCAGTTTACACATATACATATGCCCACTGTTTTTAATGTTTTCCCATATAGGCCATTACAGAGTACTGAGGAGAGTTTCCTGTACTATATAGTAGGTCTTATTATCAATAGTTATCTATTTTATATACAGTAGTGTATATGTAGCTGTGTATATGTCAATCTTCCAACTTACCCCTCCCCTCCTGTATCCCCTGGTAACCATAAGGTTGTTTTCTCCATCTGTGACTCTACTTCTACTTTGTAAATAAGTTCGTTTGTACTATTTGTACATCACTTTGCCAAGGGTCCATATAGTCAAAGCTTTGGTTTTTCCAGAGTTGGACCACAAAGAAGACTGAATGCCAAAAAATTAATGCTTTTGAATTGGGGCGCAGGAGAAGACTCTTGAGAATTCCTTGAACTGAAAGGAGTTCAAACAAGTCAATCCTAAAGGAAATCGATCCTGAATATTCACTGGAACGACTGATGCTAAAGCTCCAATACTCTGGCCATCTGATGCAAAGAGCTGACTCATAGGAAAAGACCCTGATGCTGGGAAAGACTGAAGGCAGGAGAAGGGGATGACAGGATGAGATGGTTCATTGGCATCACTGACTCAATGGACACAAGTTTGAGCAAACTCCGAGAGATAGCGAAGGACAGGGAACCCTGGCGTGCTACAGTCCATGAGGTCACAAAGAGTCGGACACAACTGAGCTACTGAACAACAACAACTTTTTTTTAGATTTCACAAATAAGTAAGATCATATGAAGGATTTTGTCTCTTGTGGCTATTGCCTTGGAAATTCAGACTACTGGGTGTAAAGAACTGCCTCATTGGTTTATCTGCTGCTTCCCTGAACCTAGAGGGCATTATATCCATTGTGTTAATTGCTGATTATGCTTTAATGTCACTTATGTTTTATTACATTTTTGAACCATTATGCAGATAAAACCGAGAACTTTCTTGTTTAGTTCAGAAAAAGACATATGGGATCAAAGGTCTGAATGACACAGCAGGTCAGCAGGTAGCCTGAGAGATCAGCTGGCAACAACTGGCACAATCAGGCATAAGCCACGTGAGAAACATCCCTGCCATCTCAACTACACTCTGTCACTATCATGTTGCTCTGCACAAAAACCAGAATGCAAGGGGCTGGGGACAGGCCACACTGTGGTGAGCTGGGCACTGCAAGGCAAAGCTCAGAGTAAACACCAGTCAGGTCTCATAATCCAAAGACAGAAAGAAGGCTTCACTCTGGGAAAGGTGGGGACCATTCCCTCTTATGTAAAAGAAAGAAAACTCAACCATTTTCTATCCTCTGAGCCAGTGGTCCCCAACTTTTCTGGCACCAGGGACCAGTTTTGTGGAAGACAATTTTTCTACAGACCAGCGGAACAGAAAATAGTTTTCAGGATGATTCTCATAAGGAGTTTGTAATCTAGATCCCTTGCATGCACAGTTAATAGGAGGGTTCACTCCTATGAGAATCTAATGGCACCATTGATCAGATAGCAGGCAGAGCTCAAGCGATGATGTGAAGGATGGGAAGTGGCTGTAAATACAGATGAAGCTTTCTTCACATGATCACCAGCCACTCACCACCTGCTGTGGGACCTGGTTCCTATTGGGTCACTGACTGGTACCAGCCCATGACCTGGGGGTTGGGGACCCCTGCTCTAAGCAATGACTTCTACAAAGCATTCGTTGTATAGAGTTGAGGGCATGACCTATAGTTCTCTCCTATGTGGTCCTCCTTCACCTTCTGATTGATCCCATTGGCACCTCTGGTGATCCCACTGACACCCACCTCCTAAGATCTTGGGTAGGGTCCTCTGTCCTGGATCATGCTCCTAACAACTTCAACTCCTCACCTATAGATGCTCTGGATTCTTAAGGCAGTACAGCCTTATCTCTTCCATAACTTCCCAGAGATGAGGGCCTGAATATAATCCTTTTTCCATAGGCGGAATTGTTGGATGGTTCCCACTTTCCACCAAGAAGTTTAGCACAAGGTTCTGTACTTTAGAGGTGCAGGTCCTCAGCTCATGGCCTTGTGGTTTCTCAACAACCCAGCCCCTGGAGCACAAACCGACAACCCAACCACAGACCCTTCCCGGGCCTGGTACTCACACGTAGGCCAGAGTGGCGCTGAAGTGCTTATAAATGTAGGTCTCGAGAACAGGGTTGAAATGCTGGAACTTGATGTCTCCTATCAGTGAAATAATAAACACCTGCCAAAGGTGAAAAATATAAATAGCAGTACAGCACAAACCCTGGCATTCAGTCAACAAGCTGGGTCTCAATGTATGGGGTCTTTTCCTTCTTGATTATTCTGGCAGCGTCCCCAACATTACTATTCCAGAGCTGAAGAGAAGTCTCAGGTTTCTTTTTATTTAACATGAACAGAGAGACCATGAAGTGTCAGGCACTGTGGTAAATGCTGGGAGGAAGACAATACAATCCAGCACCCCTGGCCTCAGAGAGCTGACCACCACAGAGAGCGGGCGGGCACAGGTAAACACGTCAGGGAAGAAAACGGAATCGGAGGGGGCAGGGTGTGGGCAGGGGTTTCCTGGAGAATAATAGATACTATCTCAAGGATACAGCTAATGAAATACTGAACGACGTCTCTCTCCTCAGCACAGTGTGGGTGCCCCTAAAAACTGAACTTCACCAGATTTCTGGGTCTCAATTTTCTGCTCAGATGTTAACTCTTATCAGGTACCATCTTATCACTACCAGACACACAACCAACAAATAACCACTTTGCACCTACTTATGATGCATGCATGCGTGCTTAGTCACTCTGCCATTTTTGACTCTTTCCAACCCTATGGACTGCAGCCCACCAGGCTCCTCTGTCCATATTTCCCAAGCAAGAATACTAGAGTGGGTTGCCATTTCTTTCTCCAGGGGATCTTTGCCATCTAGGGATGAAACCTGGGTCTCCGGCATCTCCTGCATTGCATGCGGTTACTTTACCACTGAGCCACCTGGGAAGCCCATGTTCTGGTTTAGGGCCAGACGATTTTAAATCAAGTTAAAGGGATTCCTTATGTCAAATGTAGTAAAATACCTAATTTTCCTGAATGAGAAAGAAAAAGCATATCAAAAAAAAAAAAGAAAAAGCATATCAAAAAGGAAGATTTAACAGGAATTGAAGAAAAAAGGTCTTGACTATAAGTCAATCATATCTAGGTACCACCCTGGTGGTCCAGTGGTTAAGAATCCATCTTCCAATGCAGGGGACATAGGTTCAATCCTGGGCTGGGGAACTAAGATCCCACATGCCACGAGGCAACGAAGCCTGAGCACTGCAGCTAGAGAGAAGTTCAAGTTCAAGACCCATCACAGCCAAAAATAAATAAATAAAAAATTTAAGAAGTCAATTGTATCTAACATTACTTCTGGGAATGTTGCCTCAAGAATTCATCAGAGAGATGTATATAAATATTTATGCAGGAGGATATTGTCACCATTATTTATAATAGTGAACTATCAAAAACCACAAAGTTGTGAGAATGAACACTAGGTTAACATGCATAATTGCTTACCAGTGCATCAAACACGAGGAAGTCATATGTTTCATCATCTGACATTTCCATCATGATGTTAAAAAGTGCATCTAGTGTATCTTGCAAAAACTGAAGATAAGAAACAGAGGTTATCTGGTGAGTGCAGAAATATGAGGAGAATTAGATTTCAAAAGAAGAGGTTTAAAAATAGCATTTTCCTAAAAACTGGCACACTTGCTTCCCAATGCAGACTAAGGGTTATGTTTACACCCACTGGGTTCATTTAAGATGCTGAACTAAGGATGCAGTGGCTGTAGTCTTACCTGTGAATAAATAAACATACCTTCACAATCTCTCCTCCATCCACCTCCATTAACTTCTTCAAGTTGTGTTTAATATTCTGAGGGCTTGAGCGCCAATTTAACAAGCCTAACAGGTCAACTGGGAAGAACAACCACAAACCATAAGCGTTAGACACAGATGTGCAGAGCAACCCACACACACAGCTCTGCAGAGGAGATCATTGCTCCTGCAGGTGGCTAGAACCTTACGCAGTCTTTTAATTTACTGTCTCTTACCTAACTCAAAGAAAACCTTTTAGTAATCTTTCCTTCTTCACAGAGAAAAAAAACCAACCACAATTGTACAAGAACCTAAAACATTTCCTGAATAGAATGCACACCTCTCATGTAAGATATCACCGTCTTACACATGAATCACTAAAATAACCTACCGACCTTTAATTTGCTGTACTGCTTAATTTGTCCCTTGTCACTCTGTGTGTCTTGGTGGATGCAGAGGGGAAAACAAACTTACAGATGTACATTAATTCATTTAAATATCACATCCACAGTGTAGAGATTTCACTGATTTTTTTAAACTTAAAAACAATTTATTTTATATTGGAATATCATTGATCTACAATGTTGTATTAGTTTCAGGTGTACAGCAAATGATTCAGCTATAGTGAGTGAGTGAAAGTCACTCTGAAATGTCCGACTCTTTGCAACCCCATGGACTACAGCCCACCAGGTTCTTCCGTCCATGGAATTTTCCAGGCAAGGATACTGGATGGGTAGCCATTCTTTTCTCCAGGGGATCTTCCCTGGGTCTCCCAGGAATCAAACCCGGGTCTCCTGCATTGCAGGCAGATCCTTTACCATCTCTGAACTACCAGGGAAGCCTGATTTAGTTATAAGAATATGTAATATGTATATGTAAAAAGAATATATAAATATTTATGTTTTTTTTCAGATTCTATTCCCCATACAGATTATTACAGAGAATTGTTATATAAGAATAAATAAGGATTATATAGGAATATATAAGAATATATACTGTAATAATACTGAGTATACATAATATATAAGAATTATATGTAAGAATAGTTACAGTAATGTATAATATGTAAATATATATAACACATAATTATATATATAAATATATAAAAATTATATATTCATATATATGTATATATGTTCTTTTTTAGATTCTATTTCCCATATAGATTATTACAGAGAACTACTCTGAGTAGAGTCCTGTGTGTTATTCAGTAAGTCCTTGATGGCTACCTATTATATAGGTATGTATATGTTACATATAGGTATGTATATGTTTTATAGGTATGTATATTTATTTCATAGGTGTGTATATGTTAATCTCAACCTCCTAATTTATCCTTCCACCCCACTTTTCCCCTTTGGTAACCAAGAACAGATTCTGTTTCATTTTATTTGTTTCATTTTTGAGATGAAGAAACTTAAGCTTTGTGAAATTAAATTACCCGCCTTAGATTACACAACTGCCAGAGAACAGCATGAATGGAATTTAATAACAGATTTTCTGATTCCCCAAAATCATGTCCTTGCTATTCTATCATACTCCCTCCCAGAGTTCTTCAAAGAAATAAAACAGATGGCAAATCAGATGGGTTGCTATACTGAAGGATGGTAGAACAGATGAATGGCCTGCAGGGTAACTCTGCGACAAAAATCTTCGGGTGTTTTTGGATTTAAAATGCAGAATTTGGGATCTATAAACCACTTACAATGGGCTTCCCTGGTGGTTCAGTGGTTAAGAATTCACCTGCAATGAAGGAGACCCAGGTTCGATCCTCGGGTCAGGACGATCTCCTGGAGAAGAAAATGGCAATTCAACCCAGTATGCTTGCCTGGGAAATCGCATGGGCAGAGGGGCCTGGTGGACTACAGTCCATGGGGTCACCAGGGTCAGACACAACTTAGCAACTACACAACCACAAGCCATTTACAGGTCTAATGAATGTCTAGATACTGAAAGTGTCACTTTAGTGTCATACTAAAGCAGGCATCTGGACCATTACTACTTTATCATTTTGTCTAGTACATCAAGTTACTATTACTATTCGTAGAGCATTTTTTAGTAAGCATAGCACTATGTATTTTTAATCAATGGATCTGTATAAACACATATATAAGGAGTTGAAAATGCATTCTGTTCGTGAGAACAGCCAGTCTGCTTCAGTGTGTTTGTTTTACTGGCATGCACATGTTTAGTTCCTGGGAAGCCTCCAATGCCTAGAGACATCCCACTGTCAACAAAATAAAATCCCAATAGCATTCACAGTAGAAGGTGCTAAGGTCCCTCCTAGGGTTTGCCTGCCAGCCCATCACAGGCAGACAGATCAACTCAATACTCCCCAAGCTGTGGCATGCTCTTCAATCATTTCCTGTCTTTACTTCCCTTTGTTTGAAATGTCCAGAAATACTATACTGCTGTGACCAAAAATTCCATTCAGGTTTTATCCATATGCTGTTACGGAGGGACTTCCCTGGTGGTCCAGTGGTTGAGAGTCTGCCTTCCAATGCAGGGAACACAGGTTTGATCCCTCATCAGGGAATTAGGTGGAGAAGGAAATGGCGGCCCACTCCAGTGTTCTTGCCTGGGGAATCCCAGGGACGGGGGAGCCTGGTGGCCTGCCGTCAATGGGGTCGCACAGAGTCAGACACAACTGAAGCGACTTAGCAGCAGCAGCAGCGGCAGCAGGGAATTAGGATTCCACATTCTACTCTACGGGACCACTAAGCCCACGCACTGCAACTACCGAGCTCGCACACTCAGAAGCCTGCTTGGTGCAACTGGAGAGAAACCCGCGCACCACAGCCAACACCTGATGAAGCCAGTAAATGATGTGTGCTCAGTTGCTCAGTTGTGTCCGACTCTTGTGCAACCCCACGGACTATAGCCCACCAGGCTCCTCTGTCCATGGGATTTCCCAGGCAAGAATACAGGAGTGGGTTGCCATTTCCTTCTCCAGGGGATTTTCCCAACCAGGGATCGAACCCAGGTCTCCTGCATTTGCAGATGGATTCTTTACAGTCTGAGCCAACAGGGAAGCCCAAATAGGTAATAAATAAATACACTTTAAAATTTATTTTAAAAAAAAAGATGTTATGGAAAAACCCAAGCAAACTTTTTGGCCAACCCAATGCTGTGGATTTGGTCAGCTGCTACTTCTACCTCAAGACTCAATTCAAACTTTATTCCCTCTAGGAAGACATAACCAGTCATTCTGTTCTATCTGCATTCCCTGTCCATATATATGTACATTAGGACAAATAAGTAAGGACACACTTGACACCTCTTTGCCTCTTCCCATAGATTGAAACACTTGAGGGGAGGGACCATATCGTATTCATTCTTAAAGCCATCACAGTGCTAGCCACCTAGCAGGTGTTCAGTACACGCTGGATCAGACGGCATAGCAGGATGGAATCAAAACCAGCAGCCCCAAGGAAACTGGTAGTGTACACGAGACAATTCTTCACTCCTTACATAAATACTTCAGAACAGACACTGTGCTAGACCTATCCACTAGGCACTGTCCATTCCAGCTTCCCATCTCCTATTTCTGCCCGAGGCTAGTCAACCATTCTGTTCCACTGGTTACACTTCATTTCACTAGCGCTACCTAAGGAAAAGGACTTAGATACGCCATCAGCAGAGAAGAGTCGAGCAGCAGATTTTAGCATCTGCCAAGCACCCGCTCATCAGCCTAGAGGTTTATTCCCTAGAGATGCTTGCATGCTCCATCAGTGCTCATATTAAGGATGTATTTGGCAAAGGTGAACCATAAGGTCTTAGGGCAAGAAAAGTGGTGGCACAGTCACAGAAACAGGCCTAGACTCACCGTGTTTCTGGGATTCACACAGGTTGATGAATGGCTCTGACAAACTTCATTGCTGTATAGTATCTATCCCATTATATGGATGTACCAGAATTTGTTCATCCATTTTACTGTCAATGAACAACCAGATGGGGGAACGCTCTGCCAATCCAATGGTTAGGACACCACACCTACACACCAAGGGTCTGGGTTCAATCCCTGGTCAGAAAACTAAGATCCTGCAAGCCAAAGCAGCACAGCCAAAAACAAAAAACAAAACAACGCCCCCAAAACCAGATGGGTTGTTTGTGGTTTTGAGACATCATAAACAACTGTGCTGTGTACATTCTCATATGCCTCCCGGTTTACAGGTACAGCTGCTCATCTGAGGTATAAAACTAGAGTATATTTCTGGGTTATCAGGAATGACCACCTTCAACCATATCAGATACTACCTAAATGTTATCCAAAGTTGTTTCAACTTACATCTCCATCAGAAATATGTAGGAATTCATGATCCTCTAATTGACAGTCCTCAAATTTAGGGTAGTGATTACCTTTGGGAAAAGATTAGGACTGCAACATTTAAAAAAAGAAAAAAATGACAAAAAAACCCCTAAATTTTGCTACAAATATGTATTTTCAGATCCAACTCCATTACTTATGAGTTCAGGCACAGTATTAGGTAAGGTGTTATAGAAAAACTTGAATGAACTTTTGGCCAGCCTAATATTTCAGTTTCTTAACTCAGCATTCTGATCAGCATATTGACATTAATGATAACAACATGGGTGTCTTCCTGTGCGAGGATGTCCATGGGTAAAATGAGACAGCTGTGAAAGCCTGGTGCAAGGCCTATACCTGCAGAGACTTGACTCCCCTCTCCCTTTTCTAGAACAAATCTATTCTCACCCTCCAAACGGTCCAGCAACAAAACGATCCCATATAAATCGAGCTGTTCTAGTTTCGAAAAAATTCATAAAGTAATGAAAGCACCTACAGGCTCTGTTTGTAACAAAGTCCAGTGGCTTTTGACCTTTGGAGTCCAAACAGCTCTCCAAAGGCTAAGGAACAACACCTCTGGTCAGTCTCTGTGTAAAAGGAGAACAGATACATTCCTGATCAGCAAACGCCCTCGTAGAGTTGACGGTTTACTTATGTTCCTCAGCTGCTTCTTTCTCAGAATAAATTGAACTGGTTCTTTATCATTCCCATCATATTAGAAGAAATCAGAGAAACAGTAACACTTACGATCTGCTGCTGGGAATACCCTGTCTTTTAAAATATGCACAAGGCTGCCCTATCTGTCCCCTCTTCCTACTCTGTCCAGGCCGACAGCAGGTGAGATCAGGTGACTTGTCCAAGATGAACCAGCTAGCAAGTGGCAGAGCTGGGAACTGAACCCAGGCAACTGGCTCCAAATTCTCCTTATATATTTAAACAAAACTAAGGTTATGTTCTATGTACTGTTAACATTTTTCTATGTCTTTGTTTTGAAATCTTGAGTTGGCCCCAAAGTTCATTCATGTTTCTCTGAGGATGTTACAGAGGAACCTGAATGGACATTTTTGGCCAAGCCAGCTTTTTTCACAGTCTCATATATTTTATCATTTAATAACATTATAGACTTTGACCTCATCCCCAACTACTGGACATCTGGATTGTTTGCCGTGTTCCCCCATTATGAGTAATAGGGAAACCTCCTCCTACAAAAATCTTTGTGCACATCCCTCATTGTCCATTTACGTTCACTTTCTAGGGGTCACAGTACTAGACCAAAGGGTCTGAAAATATTTAAAATCTCTGATACATCTTCTTCATCATTTCCAATATGATGCTAAAGCTGAAACTCCAGTACTTTGGCCACCTCATGCGAAGAGTTGACTCACTGGAAGAGACTCTGATGCTGGGAGGGATTGGGGGCAAGAGGAGAAGGGGACGACAGAGGATGAGATGGCTGGATGGCATCACTGACTCGATGGACATGAGTCTCAGTGAACTCCGGGAGTTGGTGATGGACAGGGAGGCGTGGCGTGCTGCGATTCATGGGGTCGCAAAGAGTCGGACACAACTGAGCGACTGATCTGATCTGATCTGATTTAACCTTTTATCAACAATTTATTTATACTTACTTTTTCCCTAACAACGGTTATATCGTGGATACAGTTTTGACATGTAAGCTCAGAATGCTTTCTAGCTTAATTTTTAAGGTGTTTCTCTTTTCCTAATTAATAGACTTTATTTTGGAGAAGGAAATGGCAACCCACTTCAGTATTCTTGCCTAGAGAATCCCGTGGACAGGGGAGCCTGGTGGGCTGCTGTCCATAGGATCGCACAGAGTCAGACACGACTGAAGCAACTTAGCATGCGTGCATGCACTGGAGAAGGAAATGGCAACCCACTCCAGTATTCTTGCCGGAAGTATCCCAGGGATGGAGAAGCCTGGTGGGTTGCCGTCCATGGGGTCGCACAGAGTCGGACATGACTGAAGCGACTTAGCAGCAGCAGCCACAGCAGTCTTTATTTTTTTGAGCAGTTTTAGGCTTGCAGAAAAAATTAAGCCCAAAGTGCAGAGTTCCCAAATATCCTTTCAAGGTTGCAGAGTTTCCAGTATTATTAACATCCTGCATTACTGTAGTACCTTTATTACAACCGATGAGCCAACACTGATAAAGATCATGAACTCAAGGCTGTCGTTTAAGTTGGGCTTCACTTTGTATATTCGGTGGGTATGGACAAATGTCCAGTGACATATATCCCTGTACCCATTAGGGTATAATTTAGCATATAGCTTTACTGTCCTAAAAATCCCTCTTCTTTGTCTGTTCATCCCTCCCTCTCTCCCCGAGCCCTTTGTAATCATGGATCTTTTCACGTCTTTATAGTTTCGCTTTTTTTCTGGCTTCATTTTTGGTGCATGCTTTTACTTTCCCATAAGTAACAGCTCTAAGCCTCACTCTATTGAGTCTAGACACTTGCTCAAGTTGAAATACTATCCATATTCTCTACCCAACCATGATTCACCAAAATAAATCTTTAGACCCTTTCTAAAGACCGAACACATGATATCTGATGATCCTTGAGTGTCCCTTATATCTCAGCTGCTTTGTCTACCTTATCATCTCCCTAAGGCAGAGCCCCAACTCTTCTCAAAGGTCAAAGGGACAAATCATCCACACAGCACAGGAGATACAGAATTTTTAAAGCAAGTCTGCAGAGCATCTAACCCTTGGAGCACTATATCCAGCAGCACTCCTTAGAAATTACATAGGTTAAGTAAATAAGAAGCTGTTATTGGCTATCAAATGCCATGATATACACAAGAGAAGTTAAAATTGCTATCAGATTTCAAGAAGGGACAGAGTAAAGCTGACTCTGAACTGTTCAGCTGATTTTATGAAAACTCTCTGACTGCTTGAGGAAAAAAATGGGGAAAGAGGAGTCTACATGGCAACAGATGGAAAGGCTAACAGCAAATCCTCCCTGCTCTTTGCCATCCTTCTTGAGCAAGGCACGGATATTTGCCTGCCAGTGTCCTTCCCCTGCTACCACAATCTCTCATTACACACATTATACAAAGAACAGTATTAGAGCTCTTTGCTGCACTGAAGGAATGAAACATAGGGACCTTCAAATTTTACAGCCTCCATTAGAATACATTTGTAGGTTTTACCATATTTAAAAAACACCAGGTTTTTCATCCTGGTTCAAAGATAGACAAAGAAGCCTCATAAAAAGCTTTAGCTATCTAATAGTTTACCTAGAACATCACGCAAAGAGCAGAATCCAGAAAGCCTAGGACCCCATCTCAGAAGACTGATGGTCCAGTCTCTTGAATTTAACAAAGGAGCCCAGGAGGACCCAATAGAAAACCCATTCTGGTGTCATTCTGGTCACCACGCCTACCATTCTGGGTGAGCTTCGTGGAACATATGAGGGTGGCAATCTGAAAGCTGTCCTTTGTGCTGTCTTTGGCTGGTGCAAAGTTGGCTGAGTTTTTAGATGCTTGGAGCTCCTTTTCTTCCATCTCCACCTTGGTTCCAGGCAAGGTCAGGTAGAATTTAGCATCTTCCATCTTCTTGTTGTCACCCTGCAAAGGAAGCATGTCAGGGACTCCAGAGAGTAGACAAAATCCCTTGGATGCAAATAAAATAATATTTATCATGAGCACAGTGTATTTCTAGCATAAGAAAGTTTTTATAGTAGATCCCTTCTAACTCTGAGGTGTTATGATATTTTTCAAAAATCTGAGCCTAGAAATAATTTAAACATTGTATGAAAATGGAATAAGTAATGAAGCAGAAATCAGTATCCTAGTCTGTGTTATCAATACGTAAGTAAAGAGTAAGGATGGTTTTCTTGAATGTGTAAATTGTCACAGTTATACTTCATTGGGTCCCCTGAGAAGAAACAGCCAGCCATGGCTTCCAACACTAATTCTGAGCTCAGGAGCTATTAACAGAAATACACTTCAGGCAGCTTCATCTCAGAAAAGCTATCAACTGAAAAAATCCTCCTTGATGTTGTTGGACAAATGAGATCTTCTCAATATCTACTTTCGACTCTAAAATCTCAGTGGGAATGAGAGCTCTGCAGCACTTAGATGGAAGAATAAGGACAAAACTGATACCGGAGGAAGAGGGGCCCCAGAGCACAGAAACGGTGCCTGGCTCATGCTGATATGAAAACCACATCCTACCACACCCACCACCACACCCACCACCTGCTAACCCAGCCCAACAGCGCAGTTATCAACGCTCCACAAGGGGTGATGCAAAGAACAAAGCCAGAGAACAACCTCTGGCTGTTCACCTCCATGATGCCATTTGCAGAAGAAGGAGGGACCATTCTTTAAAAAAAAAAAAAAATTTTTTTTTTCTTGGCCATGCTGAACAGCATGTGGGATCCAAGTTTCCCAACCAGGGATCGAACCCACGCCCCCTGCAGTGGAAGTGTGACTGGCTGTCCCCACTGGACCATCAGGGAAGTCCCAGGACCATCATTTATTAGACTGAAGGGGATGGGAGTCCATGAAGCTAGTGTGACCACAGTCCTCTGGGATTCGAGACCGGTAGGTGCGAACACATACAGCTCTAGAGAAGATTCTGATAGTTATACATGAAGTCTAAAAGGAGTTTTCAGAATCATTTTCAGAGGAGTAAGGAGGTCCTCAGCCTCTTTCGTTAGCACCACCTTATACACCACCAGATCGTGCCTCCCGTCCTGCAGAGTGGTGCCATTTATGTTCATCAGCTTCACAAAGGACACACCAAAGGCTCGCTCTGATTTATCTCTGGCTGAAAAGACAAGAATATATGTCTGAGCGGGACAGAAGAATACCAGGAGTGATGGCTATGACAGCTGATGGCTCTGCAGTCAGGTGTTCGACCGCACACTCATCAACTAGTTCAGTGAGCTCCAATAAGCCACATGGATTATCCATGTCACTGCCTCCCTGAAGGAAATAGTTCCTTAACTGAAATCTTCTGGTGCCCCCCACACATATCCTGCTCTTCCTATATTTATGAATGAATGACAACAGAATCCACTCAAACATCCAATCAGAACAATGAGTATCGACACTGACCCCACCTCCAGGCTAACCCCACATCCTAAGAGCCTCTGGACACCTCTTCTCTCCATTCCTGCTGTTCCCTCCTGAGTCCAGGCCACCCTCATCACTTCCCTGTATTCCCATAAGCTCTTCATAACAGGTCTCTCTGTCTTTAGCCCTTCAACCACCCAACATCTCTCCACTCTTTGGTATGAATTTCCAAAATCAAACCTAATCAGGTCAAATGCCATGCTTCCAAACCATTCCATGGGCTATCTCACTACTGCTGTTTTAAAACAGACTCAGTATGTATGTATGTACACTCTGTATATATGTATTTAGTTATATTTTGTTGCGCTGGGTCTTTGATGCTGTGCACAGGCTTTCTCTAGCTGTGCTGAGCAGGGACCACTCTCTAGTTGTGTATGGGCTTCTCATTGCAGCAGCTTCTCTTATTTGGAGCATGGGCTCTAGAGCACAGGCTGAGTAACTGTGGTGTATGGGCTTAGTTGCTCCTCAGCAAGTAGGATCTTCCCAGACCAGTGATGAAATCCATGACCCCAGCATTGGTAGGCAGATTCCCAGCCACTTGACCACCAGGGAAGTACCTCAGCAAGTGTTTTATTTATTATATTTCAAGGTTTGTGGACAGCAAGGAGATCAAACCAGTCAATCCTAAAGGAAATCAATCCTGAATATTCACTGGAAGGACTGATGCCGAAGCTCCAATACTTTGGCCACCTGATGCGAAGAGCCTGCTCATTGGAAAAGACCCTGATGCTGGGAAAAACTGAGGGCAGGAGGAGAAGGGGCGACAGAGGATGAGATGGTTGGATGGCATCACCAACTCCATGGACACGAGCTTGAGCACACTCCGGGAGACAGTGAAGGACAGGGAAGCGTGGTGTGCTGCAGTCTGTGGGGTTGCAAAGAGTCAGACACAACTTAGTCATTGAACAATAACAAAGTTGTGATGCCATCTAAGGTTTCTGTTCCTCTCTTTTTCCAAGATGCCAATGTGCCAGGAAAAGGGGTTATGTGTTTCTTGTGGCATCTGGGAGGGAGAATCCAGCCTCTTGAGGAAGGAAAGGGCCTCCCTCCTGGTCTTCAGAGTTGGCCTCTGAGCTCACCATGTTCCCTACTCAGATGTCTATGGCTGGGGTGGCTCGTGGCCCCTTCTCCCCACAGGCACACTTCTAAGCTCTGCTAGGTCTTGTGTGTCTCCAGACTGGCTGAGCAGGTATCTGTTATGAAAAGATTATACTATAGTCCATTCATATGTTCTCCTCTCAATGGCCACTTGGGCCGTGTCCAGTTTGGTTGGGGATACCATGACTAAAGCTGTTATAAATAGATAACCAAATCACCACCACCACCTATATACTTGCAATCCCCAATCATTTTGGCACCAGGGACTGGTTTCATGGAAGATAATTTCTCCACAACCAGGGGCAGGAGGAATGGTTTCAGGATGATTCAAATGCATTACATTTATTGTGCACTTTATTATTATTGCATCAGCTTTACCTCAGATCATCAGGCATTAGACTCCAGAAGGTAGGGACTCCTGACCTATACAACACTCTTTAATGGCTCCTCTACAAGATGGTAGGAAAAGAATCTTCACTTTTCATGACCCTGCTCCAGCCTGCCTGGAATCAGACTGCCAAGGTGTCAATCTGGGTTCTTACTAGCCCTGTGACCTTGGGCAAAGTGAAAGTAAAAGTCACTCAGTCATGTCCAACTCTTTGCAACCCCATGGACTTCTCCATGGAATAGCCAGGCCAGAATATTGGAGTAGGTAGCTGTTCCCTTCTCCAGGGGATTTTCTCAACCCAGGGATCGAACCCAGCTGAGCCACCAGGGAAGACCAAGAATACTGGAGTGCGTAGCCTATCCCTTTTCCAGCAGATCTTCCCAGGAATTAAATCAGGTTCACCTGCATTGCAAGGGGACTCTTTACCAGCTGAGCTACCAGGGAAGCCCAACCTTGGGCCTAACATCTCTGTGCCTCACTTTCCTTATGTACAGATGTGGATAAAAGTAGTATGGATCTTATCAGACTACTGTAGATACTAAACAAGACAGTGTATAAATATAAATACCACATGGTATTTGGTACAAACTAAGAGCTTGAGAAATGCTCCTTCAGTATAATGTAGAACTGGACGAAATTGCTAATATTTGACTATTTGCTACTGACCTATAAAACTGGCACTTTAAGATGGCTCAATTTAATATTATAATTGTTCCCACTTCAGCAGCCCTTTCCTTTTCAAACACATTTCTCCACCATCACCCTTCGCTGGGTTAACCTCTGCTATCTTCGAGGCTCAGACAGGATGTAGGAAATCCTAGGAGTTGTAGGAAATCCCCAGGCAGGGTTGGGTGCTAGGCTTACAACTCCACATTTGCTGTTGTAACACGTCACATTGATCTGACCTTCATTGTCTGTTTTCATAGTCATCTTTCTAACTAGATCACAGAGACTTTTCAGAGCAGCGCCTGAGTCCTGTCTGCTATTATCTATTGAGGGCCTGGCCTGCAGTCTGGTAGGCAGACGGCAGTCAAAAATTTCAGTTTGGAAGGAAGGACTGGACTTTCATGCAGTGCTGAATAAGAACAACACTTCCAGACACTTGTGATCAATCGGAAAATAAACAATATTCTCCTTTGTTCGTACTTTAGAAACGTCAACTCATGAACTATGATCTAAAATTTGAAATAGTTCTTTCATTAGAAAAAAATTGGGGAAACTAGAGATTAAAAACTTTTCTGGCTTCAGGATTTCTCAGCAATATGACAACATACACTGTGAATGCCTAAGAGGAAAATATAATATACAAGCATTTCCTATCTCTATCCAATTGTGAAACTCATTGTGTCAGAGAACATCTATTAGCATCTTAGAGAACCTTAGTACTCACAGAACACATTTTGGGGAAATTCTGATACAGAATGAACAACACAAATCCTGGAAACCTAGAAAAATTCATTAAAAAATATTTCCTTAGCACCAGTGAATCCTCAAAGATGCCAAATATCTTGTTCTACAGACACACAAAAGTGCTGTCAAGCAGGAGGTTTTTTTGATGAAAGATATTGTTTTGATGAAAGTATGTCACAGACCTCCTAATACTTACATTCCTGAGACGACCGGTGTCGGAAGGTAAACCTTATATGGCAGCGAGTAACTTCTTCTATAGCAATGGACACCTGTATAATAATTCAGAATTACGAGTTTATATTAATTCAGTCCTTGGCATGCAAAGCTCATTTTATAAAATGAGGCCCATTTTAGTATCTGGTCATAAGGAGTCATTGTGATAGAGTGAGATTTCGTGGAGGACTTCATTCAAGAGAGCTTTAGCTATTTCTCAAAACCAAGTAAAGCTCAAGAGATCATCTTTGCTATTTATCATAGATTCTGAAAGCGGAGATACTACAAATTTCTAGTGTCTTCTCAAGTATGAAGCAGGAGATGCTTCAGAGTGAAAACATCAGTACCTGTACCTTTCAGACTACAAGCTGTACGTGAATACAATAACATTTAGGGACTATAACAGAAGGAAAGGGCTTTCCTGGTGGCTCAGTGGTAAAGAATCTGCCTGCCAAGGCAGAAGACCCACAATCGATTCCGGGGTCGGGAAGGTTCCCATGAGAGGGAAATGGCAACCCATTCCAGTATTCTTGCCTGGAGAAACCCATGGACAGAGGACCCTGGCAGGCTACAGTCCATGAGGTCACAAAGAGTCAGACATGACTGAGCACATACACACACTAGAACAAAAAGATAAAATACTGGAGAAAAGGAAGCTTTTTCTTTTTGCTGCTTATATGTAAAGAAGAGACAGGGAAAACAGAGGCATGGGGCAATGTAGAGAGCAGAGAATTTGTGGCAAGAGTTTAATTATGGTGTGGTTATATAATGGACTATTGTGCAAATATCTATCAAATCTCAACATGAATCAGCCATAGGTATACATATATCCCCTCCCTTTTGAACCTCCCTCCCAGCTCCCTCCCCATCCCACCCCTCTAGGTTGATACAGAGCCCCTGTTTGAGTTTCCTGAGGCACACCGCAAATTCCCATTGGCCCTCTATTTTACATATGATAATGTAAGCTTCCATGTTACTCTTTCCATACATCTCATTCCGTCCTCCCCTCTCCCCATGTCCGTAAGTCTATTCTCTATGTCTGTTTCCCCACTGCTGCCCTGTAAGTAAGTTCTTCAGTACCATTCTTCTAGATTCCATATATATGTGTTAGAATACGATATTTATCTTTCTTTCTCTGACTCACTTCACTCTGTATAATAGGTTCTAGGTTCATCCACCTCATCAGAACTGACTCAAACGCGTTCCTTTTTATGGCTGAGTATTATTCTATTGTACCTATGTACCACAATTTCTTTTTTTTTTAATTTTATTTTTAAACTTTACATAATTGTATTAGTTTTGCCAAATATCAAAATGAATCCACCACAGGTATACATGTGTTCCCCATCCTGAACCCTCCTCCCTCCTCCCTCCCCATACCATCCCTCTGGGTCGTCCCAGTGCACTAGCCCCAAGCATCCATATCGTGCATCAAACCTGGACTGGCAACTCGTTTCTTACATGATATTTTACATGTTTCAATGTCATTCTCCCAAATCTTCCCACCCTCTCCCCTCTCCCACAGAGTCCATAAGACTGTTCTATACATCAGTGTCTCTTTTGCTGTCTCGTACACCGGGTTATTGTTACCATCTTTCTAAATTCCATATATATGCGTTAGTATACTGTATTGATGTTTTTTATCCATTCATCTCTTGACGGACATCTAGGTTGCTTCCATATTCTAGCTATTGTAAATAGTGCTGCAATGAACAAGGGATACACGTGTCTTTTTCAATTTTGGTTTCCTCAGGGTATATGCCTAGGAGTGGGATTGCTGGGTCGTATGGTGGTTTTATTCCTAGTTTAAACTTGCATGCACAGCATGATTCAAGACATATTAAGTATGTAAAATTGTGGAGGATGGTTCAGTTCAGTTGCTCAGTTGTGTCCGACTCTTTGCGACCCCATGGACTGCAGCACGCCAGCCTTCCCGTGTCCATCACCAACTCCCGGAGTTTACTCAAGCTCATGTCCATGGAGTTGGTAATGCCACCAAACCATTCCATCCTCTGTCGTCCCCTTCTTCTCCCGCCTTCAATCATTCCCAGCATCAGGGTCTTTTCAAATGAGTCAGTTCTTCGCATCAGGTGGCCAAAGTATTGGAGTTTCAGCTTTAGCATCAGTTCTTCCAATGAATATTCAGGACTGATTTCCTTTAGGATTGACTGGCTGGATCTCCTTGCAGTCCAAGGGACTCTCGAGTCTTCTCCAACACCACAAGTCAAAAGCATCAATTCTTCGACACTCAGCTTTCTTTATATTCCAACTCTCACATTCATGTATGAAAAACCATAGTTTTGACTAGACGGACCTTTGTTGGCAAAGTAATGTCTCTGCTTTTGAATATACTATCTTGGTTGGTGATAACTTTTCTTCCAAGGAGCAAGCGTCTTTTAATTTCATGGCTGCAGTCACCATCTGCAGTGATTTTGGAGCCCCCCAAAAAAGTCTTGCCACTGTTTCCCCATCTATTTCCCATGAAGCAATGGCACCAGATGCCATGATATTATTTTCTGAAAGTTTAGTTTTAAACCAATTTTTTCACTCTCATCTTTCACATTCATCAAGAGGCTCTTTAGTTTTTCTTTGCTTTCTGCCATAAGGATGATGTCATCTGCATATCTCAGGTTATTGGTATTTCTCCCAGCAATCTTGATTCCAGCTTGTGCTTCATCCACTCCAGCATTTCTCATGATGTACTCTGTACATAAGTTAAATAAGCAGGGTGACAATATATAGCCTTGACGTACTCCTTTTCCTGTTTGGAACCAGTCTGTAGTTCCATGTCCAGTTCTAACTGTTGCTTCCTGACCTGCATACAGATTTCTCAAGAGGCAGATCAGGTGATCTGGTATTCCCATCTTGTTAAAAATTTTCCACAGTTTGCTATGATCCACACAGTCAAAGACTGTGGCGTAGTCAATAAAGCAGAAGTAAATGTTTTTCTGGAACTCTCTTGCTTTTTTGATGATCCAGCAGATGTTGGCAATTTGATCTCTGGCTCCTCTGCCTTTTCTAAATCCAGCTTGAACATCTGGAAGTTCACAGTTCACTGCCTGGCTTGGAGAATTTTGAGCATTACTTTGCTGGCATGTGAGATGAGTGCAATTGTGCAGTAGTTTGAACATCGTTTGGCATTGCCTTTCTTTGGGACTGGAATGAAAACTGATCTTTTCCAGTCCCATGGCCACTGCTGAGTTTTCCAAATTTGCTGGTATGTTGAGTGCAGCACTTCGACAGCATCATCTTTTAGCATTTGAAATAGCTCAACTGGAATTCCATCACTTCCACTAGCTTTGTTCACAGTGATGCTTCCTAAGGCCCACTTGACTTTGCATTCCAGGATGTCTGGCTCTAGGTGAGTGATCACATCATCGTGGTTCTTCTGTGTATTCTTGCCACCTCTTCTTAATATCTTCTGTTTCTGTTAGGTCCATACCATTTCTGTCCTTTATTGTGCCCATCTTTGTGCATTTATTATGCCTCCAACCATTGTGGAGGATGGTTACTTCTGAATTAAGATACAAGGGCAATTTATTTTTTAGTTATTTAGAGTTTTTAAGACTCTGACAATCAGAAAGTCAACGTGGATAAGCAACAAAGTTCCATTGTACAGCACAAGGACCTATATTCAGTATCCTGATCTCAGTCATAATGGAAAAGAATATTCAACAGAATATATATATGAGCTTCTCGGGTGGCTCAGTGGTAAAGGATCCCCCTGCTAATGCAGGAGATGTGGTTCTATCTGGTCGGAAGGATACCCTGGAGACAGAAATGGCAACTCACTCCAGTATTGTTGCCTGGGAAATTCCATGGACAGAGAAGCCTGGCAGGCTACAGTCCATGGGGTAACAAAGAGTTAGATAGGACTTAGTGACTAAACAAAAACTAGAAATACATATAGATAATGGAATTGCTTTGCTGTACAGCCAAAATTAACACAGCACTGCAAATAAATTATACTTCAATTATAAAATAATAAAAAAAGAAAGAGCTAGTGGAGCCTAGGTTTCAGAAAAAGTGGGCTCTAGTGTAGACTCTGACAGAGAGCAGCTAGAGGAACATGGCTGCTTCACTTCTCTGAGTTCAGTTACCTCTTTAGAAAAAGGGCTACTGTTGGGACTTCCCTTGTGGTCCAGTGGTTAAGACTCTGCCTTCCAATGCAGGTGGTACCCAAGTTGGATCCCTGGTGGGAGAACTAAGATCCCCCACGCTGCTCAGTGTGGTGAACGATTAACAAAGAGAGAAAGAAAAAGGGGAACTGTAACTCAGACCATTTCAGTTGCAGAGCTATGGCAAGGCTCACATGAGCTGACTGATCTCAAGAGCGCTTTGGAATCTGAAAACCACGTAATTAAATTGAAAAGAGGCCCAGCAAACTTGGTTAGAGGCCAAGGAGGAGAGAAATGTTAGGAAACTGCTCATGAAAGTGTGAAAATTTCCATTTGGTGCTGGACCATCTTGGCAGCCTCTTACATCATTACAACCACAAGTTTTTCTCCAAATTTCAACACGTTGACAAACTAGAACGTTATTTAAGATTTCTGAAGTTTCTGAAAGAGAAATGCTCTTCTAAAGAATTACGATGATCAGTTCATTTCTTATGGCACACCACAGGCAACCTGTGTAAAACTTCAGGATAAAGGAGGAATCACTGGTGGGTAAAAGGGTCATTTGTGGAGATGTGTTTGGACCTACAGTCTGTCAAACAGTGAAGTAAGTCAGAAACAGAAAAACAAATATAGTATATTAATGCATATATGTGGAATCTAGAAAAATGATACAGATGAACCTACTTCAGGGCAAGAATAGACACACAGACGTAGGGAACAGATGTGTGGACAAAGGGGGTGGGATGAATCAGGAGATTGAGATTGACATATATACACTACCACATGTAAAACAGAGAGCTAGTGGGAAGCTGCTGTATGGCATAAGGAGCTCAGCTCAATGCTCTGTGATGACCTAGAGGGGTGGGATAGGGGAGTGGGGTGGGAAGAAGGGTCAAGGGCGGGGGTATATGTATACATATAGCTGACTCACTTCACTGTGCAGCAGAAACTAACACAACATTGTAAAGCAACTATATCCTAATTTTAAAAAAGAAAGGAATCTAAAAGAGGTTTCATGTATGACAGAAGTTACTGATAGCACATTCTCACCTTGACGGTCTCATACCAACAGGGCTGCTTGACTTGATAATACACCACTGATTTGTACTCAGAAATGCCTTCATATCCAGCACCAGGATGAATCGCTTTCTTTGGATGGAAAGAAAAAATTAGGAGGTGATAATATTATCTAGACAGTCAGGGTACTCCACATGGCTAGCGCATGTCTTACATTGGCATCCATAAGCTGATTACCTCTGGGGTGAAGAATGAGATGACTTTCTAAGAAGATGTGCTACATGTATACAATGGAAGACTACTCATCCATAAAAAGGAATGAAATAATGCCATTTGCATCAACATGGATGAACCAGAGATTGTCATACTAAGTGGTGAAGTGAGTCAGACAGAGAAAGACAAATATGAAATCACTCATATGTGGAATCTAAAGTATGACAGACATGAACTTATTTACAAAATGCAAACAGACTCATGGACATAGAAAACAAACTCCTGGTTTCCAAAGGGGAAGGTTGAGGAGTGGGAATAATTAGGAACTTGAGATGAAAAGATACGCACTATTCTATATAAAATAGGTAACAAGGACCTACTGTACAGCACAGGGAACTATATGGAATATGTTGTAAAAACCTACATGTTAAAAGAATCTAAAAAAGAATATACATAGATGATCGATAGATAATGCTGTACAGATAGACACTTGGCTGTATACCTGAAACAAACACAACACTGTAAAGCAACCATATGTCAATAAAAGAAATTAATTTAAAATGACTGAGTTTTGGGCTTCCCCAGTGGCTCATTGGTAAAGAATCTGCCTGCCAATGCAGAAGACACAGGTTTGATCCCTGATCTGGGAGGATCCCAAAGCAACTAAGCCCAGGCACCGCAACTCTTAAGTCTGTGCTCTAGAGTCTGCAAGCCGCAGTTACTAAGCCCATGTGCTACAACTACTAAAGCCCGCATGCCCTAGAGCCTGTGCTCCGCAACGTGAGAAGTCACTGCAATGAGAAGCCTGCACACCCCAACTAGAGAGCAGCCCCCAAACACCACAAACTAGAGAAAAGCCCAACAAAGCCAAAAATAAATTAATTAAATTATATATTAAAAAAAAAAAAGAGTGAGTGAGTTTCTAGCACTTTGAGGGTCCAAGTATCTTGATGCGTAGTTGCTAAGGCAGCCAGTACCAGCTTAACATTCCTCTTTGCTGGAACTTTTATTCTCTCTTCCATTCCAACCATATACTGTCCTTCCTTCCTTTCTTCTTTCCTCTTTCAGCGAATGGAGGTCTAATGAGGGTGACCCAGAGCTAAGCACACTGCACACGTAAAGCCGTGTGAGGTCCTGTCTACACTCTTGTTTTAAGGACTTGGTACGTAGGTGTGGTGTGTCCACTAGAACTTAGGGTTGTGGCTCTTCCTAGAAAGGAACCACTTAGAGCAGTAGAGTCAGGCCTCCGTGGGGGTACTTCCAAGCTAGTTAGCAAAGCCACGATGTGTACTTGAACTCTTGGGGCGAAAGGGCTCTTCTAACAGCACAAAGAAATCACTCCCAATTGTGGCCCACGGCATTCTGCTTCTCCCTCTATGCAGAGGACAACTTGTCTTTAAACAACTGATTCCTTCGAAGACAAGCACATCCCCAGGAAGTGGTGGATGGTGTACTCTGCTGTGCCCTCACCACGATGCACTCAGTGAATGGAGTGGACTCCCCAGCAGGTAACTATGGCTCACACAAGAGGAGCCAGAGGTCACTCGGGCAGTAAAAGCCTGCCGTGACCACCCCTTGCCTATCCTCCTCCATGACGTCAGAATCAAGACTTAACTTCTGTTGGAGGAACAATGGACCGGAAGTCAGGACACCTGTGTCTGTTTCCTGCATCACCTCTGGGTCCTGTGCTTCCCTGAGAGAACACCTTATCCTCTCTGGGCTGCAGTTTGATGATCTCTAAAACTAAAAAGCATGGTAGTTGACCTCGAACCAAGAGCCCTTCCAGTGTAACAGCTCTAAGCAGTGCACCTCCACTGGTTCAGCTCACCCAGGTGGAGGACCTGTACCCTCCAGATCGAAAGGAGGACCTTATCAGATTGAAAGTGTCTAAATTACTTGAAAATGATTAAGAATCTCTACATCAGGGGCTTCCCTGGTAGCTCGGTGGTAAAGAATCCGCCTGCCAACGTAGGAGACGTGCATTTGATCCCTGATCTGGGAAGATCCCATATGCCTTGGCACAAACTAAGCACATGCACCCATGCACCACAACTATTAGGCCCAGGAGCTGCAACTGCTGAGTCCATGTGCCTCAACTGCTCTACCCAAGAGCCTGTGCTCTGCAAAGGGAAGCCACTGCAATGAGAAGCCTGCACACTGCAAGAAAGGGTAGCCCCACTCACTGCAACTAGAGAAAGCCTGTGTGCAGCAATGAAGACCCAGTGCAGCCGAAAATAAATCAATAAAAAGGAGAGAGAGGGAATCGCTACATTAGAAATGTACACCTGAAATCCTGGTGGCTTGAGGTCTTTCTCAGCACAGGAGAAATAATAAAATTAAGAATCTATGTGAATTTATTAATAAAACTGGTAACTGCTATTCACAAATTTAATGGGCTTCCTACGTTTTTCTTGTGAAACACCAAATCCACTCTACAGTGAAGAACAATTAACGTCAGGCCTGAAGTCCTGTAAAGGAGTGTGTGATGGCAGTGGGACTACCGGGAACATACTAACCTCCAGGAGCCTGCCCTCCTCGTCATGTACAGACATGGTCACCTCCACGTTCTTTGGTGTCTTCTTTTTCCCCTTGTCAAACTCCCCATGGATCAGGGTGACATAAATATCATTCCGAACATCTCCTGCAATACAACAATCCATCCTGTGAGTGGTGCTACCTGGAGTCATTTTTAAATTTCAGAGTGCAATAAGATGTAAATTATATGTAAAATATAAAATGCTCTGACTTTGTAATAAATTATTTACATAGAAGTTTTTACACGTATTGTTCCCAATAGCTTACCTCATTTTACCTCTCCATACATAGCACAGTGTCTCTGAAGTACAGTTTAGTGCTATTTGTTGTACACGTGAAACTTATATAATATAGTACATCAACTATACCACAAAAAAACATGTGAGCAATGATTTATCCATAAGGATATTCATTGTGGTATTGTTTGTTAATGTGAAAACTTTGACACATCTTCAGTTTCCAACCATAGAAACGGTTGAGTAAATTAAGGTACAGTGAAATGAAATAATATTCATTTACTCCTTTAAAAAACAGACTGAACACAGACTCTGTTATGAAGCATTGTGCTAGGTGTTTGGGAGACAACGGTCAGCCATACACCCACAGCCTTGCTCTCAAGCAGCTTATAGTCTGGTGGGTGAGAGGGTGAGAGAAGCATTCTCAGACCATCATCTGATGAGATGCATCATTATAAAGTCAGGATCAATGGAGGGTGTGGGAATTTACCCTTTGGGCTGATACTGGAGGAATGAGAGTAGGAGGGAGAGTACATAGCGTGTGCAAAGGCCCAGAGGTAGCAGACATATCAATGATGCTTTCAAGTGAAGGAAATCTGGTATGAGATGAGGTTATGGAGACAGACATAAGCCTGCCTGAGGCCAACAGAAGAATTTGTATCTTCATCCTAAATATAAACAGAAGTCACTAACATGTTTTCAGAAAGGAAGGAGTGTGATGATATCAGAAAGGCATTTATAACAGACCATTCGTGCTACCGTGTGGAGAATGAGATAGAAAGAACAGAACAGGGAAACCAGTTAGGAAGACATGGCAGTTGTCCAGGGAACTGAAGTCAGTAGCTACAATTTAGGGAGCTGCAGCTGGATAAAGAAGGGGGTGGAGTTGAGAGGCTTTCAAAGGGAAAACTGGTGGATCTTCTCCCTCAATCCTGTGTGAGGTGAAGGAAAGGAGGTGTCAAGGGTGATTTCCAGCTTTCTTGTCTATGCAAGTGGATGGATGAGGGGCTGTTCTCTGAGATAAAAACACAATAAAAGAGTCAGGCCCAGATGCTTAGGATGGCAAGTTCCAGGTGCAGATTTTGAGTTAAGAAATTAACAAAGAGAAAGAATCATCCAATTGAGGGTGGGAAGAGAAGGTCCTCTTCCCACCTCTGATTAAAGGAAGGGTCTTAGAACTAGAGATTCGGATTTATAGGCAACTACCACAGAGAAGCAAAATGAATGGATGAGGACTCCCCTGGTAGTGCAGAGCTCCCGATGCACATGATCCGGTTCAATCACTGGTCCCACATGCCACAACTGAGTCCACATGCTGCCGCTAAGACCCAGCACAGCTAAGTAAAGAAATACGAAAACAGAGAGTGGATGAGATCACCTAGGGAGAGGACAGCGTGCAGAAGGAAAGAAAGGGGACCTGTTAAAGACTGAACCGTGTCCCCCTCCCTCAAATTCACATGTTAAAGAGGTGACTAATGTAAAAGGCGGTCATATGGTGAGCCCTAATCCAATATAACTGACACCTTTATAAGACTAGGACACAGATAACACACAGACCAAGGGGTGACAGTATGAGGATACAGTAAGGAGGCGGCAACCGGTAAACAAGAAGAGGATTCCGAAGAAACAAGCCTACAGGTATTTTGATTTTTGACTTCCAGCCTCCAGAACTATAAGAAACTATACTTTCATTTTTTATATTTTATTGTTTGGCTACACCGCATGGCATATGGGATCTTAGTTTCCTAAGCAGGGATCAAATCCTCACCTGCTGTATTGTATTTACCACTGGACCTCCAAGGAAGTCCCATATACTGCCATTGTTCAAGCCACACAGCCTGTGGTTCTTTGTCATGCAGCGCAAGCAAACCAAGAGAGGGCATAAGGACCAAATACTGAGGAACTTAAAAGTGAGGTCGAAGATAATAAGTTGGCAAAGGAACCCTGGGAGAGATGCCAGGGGCAGGAAACAAAGAGAAGAGTGTGGCATCACCAACAATGTGTGGTAACATTCCAAAAGAGGGAGTGAGCAACTGTGTCATATGCCAGCCAGAGACTATCACCAGGCTAAGAATACCCACTGGACTTAGAGACACTGTAATCTTTAGTGAGTAGTGACAGCCATTCTGGACAGAGAGAGACGGACAGGTGAGGAAACAGAACATATAATTGCTTCCACGAATTTAGCTATGAGGGAAAGTGCAGTAGAGGGAAGAATTAAAGACGACTCTGGAGCCTGTTCAAATGGTGACAAAAAGGACACCAGTGAGGGATGTTGGCCCAGATCTATGTCTCTCAAACCCGGCCAATTACCAGAATCCCCAGGAGAATCCGATAAAGGTCCATACAATCAAAACTATGATGTTTCCAGTAGTCATGTATGGATATAAGAAGTGAGCCATAAAGTAGGCTGAGTGCTGAAGAACTGATGCTTTCAAATTGTGGTGCTGGAGAAGACTGTTGAGAGTCCTTTAGACAGCAAGGAGATCAGACCAGTCAATCCTAAAGGAAATCAACCTTGAATATTCATTGGAAGGACTGATGCTGAAGCTCCAATACTTTGGCCACCTGATGCAAAGAGACAACTCATTGGAAAAGACCCTGATGCTGAGTCAGACTGAGGGCAGAGAAGGGGGCGACAGAGGATGAGATGGCATCACTGACTCAATGGACATGAGTCTAAGCAAACTCCAGGAGATAGTGAAGGACAGAGAAGTCTGATGTGCTGCAATCCATGGGATGGCAAAGACTCAGACAAGACTCAGCAACTAAACAACAACCTGGAGAACCCGGGTCTTACAAACTGAATCAGAGTCTGGGAAAGTCTGGGAATCTGTATTTTAATATTACCCAGGTAATCCTGACTGGCTGAACCAATGACTTACATTTGAGAACCATCATTCTGGATGATTTTTAAAGTCTATTATAGCCCTGGCAGTTCATGAACTAATACTATTAAGTAGAAGGACTCTTTCCAGACAGATTTCAAAGGTAAATTCACTTTGTCCA
This sequence comes from Bos indicus x Bos taurus, assembly GCF_003369695.1. Lineage (NCBI taxonomy): Eukaryota > Metazoa > Chordata > Mammalia > Artiodactyla > Bovidae > Bos > Bos indicus x Bos taurus. Next base: position 72,570,744 of record NC_040083.1, on the reverse strand, counting down.
AAGAAAAAAACTCGTCTATTACATTTTTTTTAGGTTTCGGTCTTGCTGAAGCAGTAAAACGGCCATCAGTTACAGGAAGAATACCAATACTTATTTTTATAAACAGCAAGAAAACAAACATTTTCCAAGAATGTTGATGAAAATGTATTAGGGTGAAACAGCTCTGTAAAGGATAAAGCAGATGAAAACTACTATTCGTGAGCAAAGATGATGATCTCCATTTTAGAACTCTTTCATTTCTTCATTCCACAAATATTCTTTTAATACTCACTATGTATACAAATGCATGAGGCCATCAAATTATTTTGTGTGTGCATGCTCAGTCTCAGTCGTGTTCAACTATTAGCGAACCAATGGACTGTAGCCCACAAGGCTCCTCTGTCCATGGGATTTCTCAGGCAAGAATACTGGAGAGAGTTGACATTTCCTCCTCCAGGGGATCTTCCCCACCCAGGGACTGAACTGCAACTCCTGCATTGGCAGGCAGATTCTTTCCACTGAGCCACCAGGGAAGCCCATCAAATTATTACTGCTCCTTAATTTCACCAAGGAGGAACAAGAGCTTCAATTAGTTTAAAAGATCCTGGGGACTTCCTTTGCGGTCCCGTGGTTAAGAATCTGTGCTTCTATTGCAGGGGGCACAGGTTCAATCCCTGCTCAGAAAACTAAGATCCCACATGCTCTGCAGGGCAGCTAAATTAAATAAACAAATAAAAATTTTAAAAACCTGAATTTTTATGCACTAGATAACAGTTTGGCTTTCAAGAATTTTTCTAACATGCCAAAGATTGTTTATTCATATTTTTTCTAATGAACATACAACATATTTGTGCTTTAATATTTATAATATATATTTTATATAATCAGATCAGATCAGATCAGTCGCTCAGTCGTGTCCGACTCTTTGCGACCCCATGAATCGCAGCATGCCATGCCTCCCTGTCCATCACCAACTCCCGGAATTCACTCAGACTCATGTCCATCGGGTCAGTAATGCCATCCAGCCATCTCATCCTCTGTCGTCCCCTTCTCCTCTTGCCCCCAATCCCTCCCAGCATCAGAGTCTTTGCCAATGAGTCAACTCTTCCCATGAGGGGGCCAAAGTACTGGAGTTTCAGCTTTAGCATCATTCCTTCCAAAGAAATCCCAAGGCTGATCTCTTTCAGAATGGACTGGTTGGATCTCCTTGCAGTCCAAGGGACTCTCAAGAGTCTTCTCCAACACCACAGTTCAAAAGCATCAATTCTTCGGCGCTCAGCTTTCTTCACAGTCCAACTCTCACATTCATACATGACCACAGGAAAAACCATAGCCTTCACTAGACGGACCTTTGTTGGCAAAGTAATGTCTCTGCTTTTGAATATGCTATCGAGGCTGGTCATAACTTTCCTTCCAACGAGTTAAGCGTCTTTTAATTTCATGGCTGCAGTCACCATCTGTAGTGATTTTGGAGCCCAGAAAAATAAAGTCTGACACTGTTTCCCCATCTGTTTCCCATGAAGTGATGGGACCGGATGCCATGATCTTCGTTTTCTGAATGTTGAGCTTTAAGCCAACTTTTTCACTCTCCACTTTCACCTTCATCAAGAGGCTTTTGAGTTCCTCTTCACTTTCTGCCATAAGGGTGGTGTCATCTGCATATCTGAGGTTATTGATATTTCCCCCGGCAATCTTGATTCCAGCTTGTGTTTCTTCCAGTCAGCGTTTCTCATGATGTACTCTGCATATAAGTTAAATAAACAGGGTGACAATATACAGCCTTGACGAACTCCTTTTCCTATTTGGAACCAGCCTGTTGTTCCATGTCCAGTACTAACTGTTGCTTCCTGACTTGCATACAAATTTCTCAAGAGGCGAGGTCAGGTGGTCTGGTATTCCCATCTCTTTCAGAATTTTCCACAGTTTATTGTGATCCACACAGTTAAAGGCTTTGGCATAGTCAATAAAGCAGAAATAGATGCTTTTCTGGACCTCTCTTGCTTTTTCGATGATCCAGTGGATGTTGGCAATTTGATCTCTGGTTCCTCTGCCTTTTCTAAAACCAGCTTGAACATCAGGAAGTTCACGGTTCAAGTATTGCTGAAGCCTGGCTTGGAGAATTTTGAGCATTATGTTACCAGCGTGTGAGATGAGTGCAATTGTGTGGTAGTTTGAGCATTCTTTGGCATTGCCTTTCTTTGGGATTGGAATGAAAACTGACCTTTTCCAGTCCTGTGGCCACTGCTGAGTTTTCCAGATTTGCTGGCATATTGAGTGCAGCACTTTCACAGCATCATCTTTCAGGATTTGGAATAGCTCAACTGGAATTCCATCACCTCCACTAGCTTTGTTCGTAGTGATGCTTTCTAAGGCCCACTTGACTTCACATTCCAGGATGTCTGGCTCTAGGTCAGTGATCACATCATCGTGATTATCTGGGTCGTGAAGATCTTTTTTGTACAGTTCTTCTGTGTATTCTTGCCATCTCTTCTTAATACCTTCTGCTTCTATTAGGTCCATACCATTTCTGTCCTTTATCGAGCCCATCTTTGCATGAAATGTTCCTTTGGTATCTCTGATTTTCTTGAAGAGATCCCTGTCTTTCCCATTCTGTTGTTTTCCTCTATTTCTTTGCATTGATCGCTGAAGAAGGGTTTCTTATCTCTTCTTGCTATTCTTTGGAACTCTGCGTTCAGATGTTTATATCTTTCCTTTTCTCCTTTGCTTTTCGCTTCTCTTCTTTTCACAGCTATTTGTAAGGCCTCCCCAGACAGCCATTTTGCTTTTTTGCATTTCTTTTCCATGGGGATGGTCTTGATCCCTGTCTCCTGTACAATGTCACGAACCTCATTCCATAGTTCATCAGGCACTCTATCTATCAGAGCTAGGCCCTTAAATCTATTTCTCACTTCCACTGTATAATCATAAGGGATTTGATTTAGGTCATATAATACATATATATAAAGTTCCTCAAGGGGATGATGTTCTTTTATCACTACAATGATCAAGAAAGTAAATGGGTCAAATTAATGAATTCTCAAGAATACATATGCAAATCACTATCACCTGGTGGCAAGAAAGATGAAACTACAGTAGGAAACTGCAAAACGTTTATATTCCTATCACCACGAGTAAGGGGAAAGCCAGGAACACAGCTGGAGCTAAAGCCAACGGAACAGAAGGTCCAGCTGAGTCTGAGCGGAGCGGGCACCTTGCTGAAGTTTCCTGTCAAGGAGCCCACAGTGTTGGTGATGTCATCATGAGAAGAGGCACCTGCAGATGAAGCAAGTAATTCTCGGGGCAGAGATACTGCTATTTAGTGCTACTTAATGGGTGGTCTAGGAAGTATTTCAGAAGGACTTGTGCAGAACACAAAGGAAGAGAAAGCAAAGAGAAAATTTTGAGTTACTTTTAAAAGCGCTCTCTTGGGCTTGCATACTGGGTAGTTTTCTAAGAAACTGCAACTTGTAAACGATGAAATTTGATCCATGTTGCCTCGAGGGTCCCATTAGAGCAATCCAATGGTCACTGTAGCACTATTTACAATAGCCAGGACATAGAAACAACCTAAATGTCCATCAAAGGAGGAATGGATAAAGAAGATATGGTACCTACATAAAATGGAATATTACTCAGCCATAAAAAGGAAAAAAAATGGGTCATTTGTTGAGACATGGATGGACCCAGGGACTGTCATATAGAGTGAAGTAAATCAGAAAGACAAAAATCATATTCATACATATATGTGGAATTGGAAAAAACTGTTATATATAATCCTATTTATAAAGCAGAAATAGACACAGAGACATAGAGAACAAATGTATGGACACCCAGAGGGGGAAGGGGTTGGGATGAACTGAGAGATGGGCACTGATGTATATACACTATCTGTGCATATGTGCCTTAAGTTGCTCAGTCATGTCTGACTCTTTGCAACCCCATGAACTGTAGCCCACTATACTCCTCTGGGAGAAGGCAATGGCACCCCACTCCAGTACCCTTGCATGGAAAATCCCATGGACGGAGGAGCCTGGAAGGCTGCGGTCCACGGGGTCACTGAGGGTCAGACACAACTGAGCAACTTCACTTTCACTTTTCACTTTCATGCATTGGAGAAGGAAATGGCAACACACTCCAGTGTTCTTGCCTGGAGAATCCCAGGGATGGGGGAGCCTGGTGGGCTGCCATCTAAGGGGTCGCACAGAGTCGGACACGACTGAAGCGACTCAGCGGTAGCAGCATACTCCTCTGTTCATGGAATTCTCTAGGCAAACATTATCCATACTATGTGTAACAGATAACTAACAAGAACCTACGTATAGCACAGGAATCTCTACTCATTGCTCTGTGGTGATCTAAATGGGAAGGAAATCCAAAGAAGAGTGGATATATGTATAGGTATAGCTGATTCACTTTGCTGTACAGTGGAAATTAACACAACATTGTAAAGCAACTACACTTGAATAAAAAAACTTTTTTAAAGTGATGGCTATGTGGAAGGAAAGTCCTAGAGGATGCATAACAGGTGAATCAAGCAAAGCATTTACCTGGAAGGATTATCTCAGGAAAGCCCATCTTCCGTGCGATAGCTGTGGATCGATCAACCAAGTGTGAAAAGTTTTTCTGAACTTGCGTGAGGTCTCCTGGCAATAGCTTCAAGGACACCCAAAGTCCTTTAAAGAAAAAAAAGACAAAATTTTAGCTCTTTGTTATGATCTATGTAATAAATGCACACTCGAATGTTAAGAAAAATATATGCCTGGTATTAATACACAGATACATTACTGTAAATACATCAATTCTCCCCCAGTTAACTTAGAATTTTAATGACACTCCCAACAAAAGCATGGCAGGATTTCTTTGAGAATTTGACAGAGAGGTAAAACAGATGTTTGCTCTGGAGGGTGGGGGGAAGATGGTCCCTATCAGATACCAAAATACTATGAAGTTATAATAATGAGTGATATTAGTAGTAAAGATATCCAAATCAATGAAAACAATGAAATCAAGTACTATTATATACAGCTATTAAGCATATAGCAAAAAAGACATAACAAATCATGAAACAATGGATCAATTCCATAAATGTACTGGAATATTCTATTCTACTCAGAGCAGAATCAATCTAACCTCTCACCACACATTTTCATTAAAATAAATTCCTAATGTAAAAGATAATGGAAAAACAGACCAGAAATTTAAAAAGTAAGTGTACAGCTTTCTAAACCATTTTTCTACATATTGAAACAAATGAAGAAATCACAAAAGCAAAATAATTATCTATACAAGCTGAAATTTTGATATTCATAAAAACACAAAAGGTATACTTCATATACCATACACTACATACAACTATAAAAGGCATGGCAAAATACTTACAAGAAATTATGAGTTTATACTCACTAGATGGAAAATATTCAGATTACAAATAAACAAAACACGAATACACAATTCACCAGGAAATACAAGAAGTTTATAAATACTTGGCTAGCCAGACCTTTAGTATACAAAGAGTTTATAAAAACTGAGAATGAAAACTTTAGAAAATTATAAATACATATGAGTGCCAGATAATTTCAAGTCATTTTTTTTTAATTCAACAGAGTTATAGAAGTCAACTTTTCACCCCTCAAACAGGTAAAGAATTTTAAACATCAGTTTGCCAAGCAGGCAGATAGTAATTAGTGCCCATCTATAGAAAGCATTCTGGTAACACGTGCGTCTCCAGTCATAAGCTTATTCCCATCGTCTAATCCAGAAATCCTACTTCCGGGAATTTTCTGGGGGAGATAGTCCTAAATATGAAAAAGATAGTATGTATCTTTCAGAGAAGGCAACGGCAACCCACTCCAGTACTTTTGCCTGGAAAATCCCATCGACAGAGAAGCCTGGTAGGTTGCAGTCCATGGGGTTGCTAGGAGTCTGACACCACCGAGCAACTTCACTTTCACTTTCCACTTTCATGCATTGGAGAAGGAAATGGCAACCCACTCCAGTGTTCTTGCCTGGAGAATCCCAGGGACGGGGGAGCCTGGTGGGCTGCCGTCTATGGGGTCGCACAGAGTCGGACACGACTGAAGCGACTTGGCAGCAGCAATATGTATCTTTTATAGTATATCTTATATATCTTCATATATAATGATAGCCACACCAGAGTTATTTAAATTTATAATGGTGACAAACTAGAAAGTACTTAAGTATTTACCTAGGGGATTCCATGCTTGGGAAGAAAAAAAAATAATCCAAGCAATGGAATATTACACAGCCACAAAAATATTTATGAAGAGCATGAAAACATTTGAAAAGTATTTTGTTAGGAAGGAAGAGAAGGAATATTTTCTTACAGTTTTGATAAAAAAAAATTATACAGACGCAGCAATTTAATTAGTTTAAGAATTTTTCACTCTAATAAACTACATCCTTAGGTTAGGAGTTCTAAAACAACAGAAATATATTTGGTTATTCATTTTTAGAATATGTGTTTCCTCACATCTATTTCTCACTCAGGGTAACAATAGATGGCAATAGTTGTCAATAGGTGGCAAACTAAATATGCCAAAAATAACGTTTCCTAATTGCTTCCACTTCAGAAGACAATTACAAGGTGGTTTAAAAAGAAAAGTAACTCTAAAACTGACCCCCAATCATCACTACCTTGGTATCTAGATTTTAACTATTTTCCCTTGTTACCCGAATTAAAATTTAGTTTCAATCAGCAAAACTAAGTCAACAAAATGACATATGGAGGTATGAAAAAATGATTGGCTGGAAAGCCCATTATTTTATATGAAATCATATTCATTTACATGACTTTGGTCTCTCTCTTCGCAGTTTTTGGAAATGTAATTGGATAAACCTATACAGAGAGTGGAACATAATTATCTTCAAACCCTTTTTCTTTGTGCCTTAATTTAGAGCATTGGGATCATAGAGCAGACAAAAGTGAGACTTATCAGATGAGAATTCATTCTACACAATTCACAAAATACAGCTGCGAGACAATGCTCTCAAGTCTGAACTGCCGTCAGTGTCAGTCGGAAGTTGAGGTGGGCAGTCCCCAGCAGGGTCTGTTTTATATCAGAGAAAGATAATGAAAGGGCCAGAGTCCAAGGACTCAGCTCTGAGCGCCACCACTCCCGAGCCCCACCAGAGCCCCCTCCCTGCTTGGTACACAGGGCCGAGTACCTTGTCCTTTGTGATTCACTTCTTTGGTTGCTATCACTTTATTCAAGACTGACGTGAGTGGTTCATTCTCCCCGATCACGTGGGATGTTATCAGGGGCGACATGATTAGCTGCCTCTGTCGGATATATGTTTCCATGGCAATTCTGGGAAAATGAGAAATAACTGGTAAGACAAAAAGAGGAAGTCTCTGCAGCAGAGCCTCAGATACTGCTGGGTCTGATGGGCCTATCATTTGAAAATATAAATAGTAAAGCAACCTAACTACAGGATACTTTCCATCTTTATTTTCCCCACTGGGTGCCTATCTTAGCAAATTCATCTCAAAATGACTTGGGGGGAAAAAGGGGAAAAACAGCAACTCAGGAACAAACAAAACTGATGGTCAAATGATTAGACTGAAACCAGAGGCAGTGCTTGATGTGCTTTCCAAGGTGGGAGAGGCCGAAGGAATGGAACTGTAGAAGGGTGGAAGCAGGGGCAAGAGACCCAGCCCCCAGTTCCGGTTCTACTTGACAGTAAGCTCTGCCAAAGTCTCCCCTTCAGGCTTCAGTTTGTTCATCTGTAAGGAAACAGACCTGAAAACACATGCCTTGAAAGCTTCCACCTACTGCCAACACTCAGTGTACCAGAGTGCTGCGTATGCAATGGATTGTGGATGGTGTTTGCAGAATCCCATGTGATGATGAACTATATATACGGTTGCAACGCCACAGGCACCAGCAAACAAGCCTCACGTTAACAATCAAATCAGGCTGAGATTCTTACAGGGTGATCAAAGGGGGAAGCACAGCCCCCATTCTATGGAAAGCACAAGCACTATTGGGAACTCCCTATCAGCCTGTATAGAACAACGGTCGCCAGTCTTCTCTGCTGTAGTTTTGGTCTCTTGCCCACAACACACAGGCCAGCTTGCTCTGCAGGGTTCAGACCTGTATCCTGACAATACACAGGAAGCATACTGCCGTACAGGAGCACGGTGGCTCAGTCGGTAAAGAAACCACCTGCAATGCTGGAGAACCGGGTTTGATCCCTGGGATGGGAAGATCCTCCGGAGAAGGAAATGGCAACCCACTCCAGTATTCTTGCCTGGGAAATCCCAGGCTGGATGGAAGAGTCTGGCAGCCTACAGTCCATGGAGTCGCAAGAGCTGAACACAGACTTAGGGACTAAACCACCACCACCACACTGCACTATGTTCCTAAAAAGTGGGATTGCTGCAGAATGAGTTGTTTTCGAATGACACCCTCTCAGTCTAGCAGGATATGTGTATAAAACTCTCCCAATACAATCGCTGTAAAGCTTCTGAGGTTAAGTTACAAAAGCTCTGCCATAAATCTTGGGAGTTCAATGCCAGAGGCCATGATTTGCATCGTGAAGGCTTTAAAGTGGTTGCCGGCTGCAAAGTGAGTAGTAATCAAATTAGGGCTGGGCTCCTCGGAGACACAAAGCTTGTATTATTCTGTAGTGGAGACAATCTGAGGACTCAGTGTTTCAGAACAACTGCTAGAAAGACTTGGTTCTGAAAGTAAGCGGGAGGCACATAACCAAACCAGAAACCCACTTCATAAAGTGAGACAAATACAGAGAAATGCATTGGAGACAATTCATATCCGTAATACTGCTCCTGTTCTACAATTATTTATATTATTTGTATGGAGCAGATTAAATTTCATTCCATGAATGCTGCCTTGATTATTTATATATACACACATAATATTGTATCATATTTTTTGTTGTTTAGTTGCTAAGTTGTGTCTGACTCTTTGCAGCCCCATGGAATGTAGTCTGCCAGGCTCCTTTGTCCATGCGATTTACCAGACAAGAACACAGGAGTGGGTTACCATTTCCTTCTCCAGGGTATCTTCCCAACCCAGGGATTGAAACTGGGTCTCCTGCATTGGCAGGTGGATTCTTTACTGCTAAGCCACTGGCGAAGCCATTGTATCATGTTACCATATAGTATTTCATATAATGTTCAAGAATCTGCCTACAATGCAGGAGACCTGGGTTCGATCACTGGTTTGGGAAGATGCCTTGGAAAAGGAAATAGCAACCCACTCCAGTATTTTTGCATGGGAAATCCCATGGACAGAGGAGTCTGGTGCGCTACAGTCCATGGGGTCACAAAGAGTCAGACACAGCTGAATAACTAACAGTTCATATTCATGAATGCTGTTCCTAGTACATATATGCACAGTGCCTAATAATATATGTATATATAGAGAAACAACATTCATAGATATGAAAGTTATCTTTATCATAAGCATGTTTTTATAGTTTATATACTCATGTCTATGCTATGTATTTTAATATTTATTGTATTATACAAGACACAGCAAACTGCCAAGGTTTTATTAAACTTTTTCTATGTATAAGTTGTTTAAAATTTTTGTGTAGTTAAATCAATTTCTTTTTTTCAGTCAAATCTCTGGTATTTGACTCAGAAAGACTTCCCACACATCACATGGTATAAAACTTTTATTTTCCTATAGTACTTTAAGACTGTTGGCTCTTACCCTTTTATGTGTTATCATCTGGAAATTATGATGGTTTAAGTTGGGAGATGAGGATTTAACTTAGTTTTTGAAATGGCTGGCTAATCTTGAACAATAGCTTTTGCATGGCTTATCTTTCCCCACTGATTTTTAAATATCATTTAAAAATAATTTTAAAAATAACATAACCATATTATTGGGGTTGGTCAAAAAAGTTTGTTAGGGGATTCTTCCATAACACTTTATGGAAAATCCTGAACGAACTTTTTGGCCAACCCATTACTTATTATTAATAAAATCACATTAACTCAGATATCCCTGGGTCTAGTTTCTGGAATTCTCAGTTTATCACACTGATCTGTGGTAGTGGCTCTACACTGGCCGAGACAATCATCTTTCCTCACTGACATGACTGTCTCGTTAGGAGTCAGACACAGCAATGCTCCCAAAGCCGCCTGTGCGAGGTTAAGTGGCACGTGCCTGCTGGGGTCAGTCGTGATGTTCACAGGCACGCTCACTCAGTTACATGGATGGAGAACAGCTCTGCAGCGTCCCCCAGTGGCCCACTCAGGGCTCCAGTTCCCGAGGCTCAATAAGGGGGCTTGAGTGCAGGTCAGGGGGCATCCTTCCAGGCACTCCTGGGCCGGCTTTCCTCCACTCGCAGGAACCCAAGGACTAGTCCACCCTTCACTCTCACCAAGTGTGCTCCCCAGACCTGCAGCAGCAGCATCACCCAGAAGCCTATTAGATGGAGACTCCAGGCCCACCAGATGGCGTTCTGCATGCATCCATCAAGACCCCAGGTGCTTCATGCACACGTTACAGCCTGAGAAGCCCTGTGCTGTCCTACTTAATTTCTGGTCCTCTGCGATAACCGTTCTATATGACAAAGTACAGGCAGACTCTGGCATTTATACGGTACCATAACCTGCTAGATGTGTCCCTTATATTGCTTCAGTCATTTCTGTAGAATCAGAAGAAGTTAGGTTACTCTCTTAAATTGCGGTCTAATACAAGGATTTTGAATATAGTCTTCTGTCAAGAGTTTTCCTCGTCTAACCGGGCAAAAGGTTCCGAGCACTTGGTTCTGTGTAAATGCACCTCCCAAAGGCCTAACCCAGGTCTCAACTAACCTGGGTAAGTGCCAAAGTACTTACTGTTGAAAGGGAATAAAATGCTGCTTTTCTTCATCATCCACCTTGCCATGAACAATATCAGTAATATCCATCACTAGGAAAAAGATAAAACTTAATTAAAGAAACTAATTGCTGGACTTCCCAGGTGGGGCTAGTGGTAATGAACCTGCCTGCCTATATAGGAGACCTAATAGATGTGGGTTAGACCCCCAGGTTGGGAAGATCCTCTGGAGGAGGGCATGGCAACCCACTCCAGTATTTGCTTAGTCCCTCCTTCACTGTTCACCTGAAACTATCACAAAATTGTTAATCGGCTATATCCCAATACAAAATATTTTTGGTGTTTAAAAAAAAAACAAACATAAAATTGAAAAAAAAAAGAAGCTAATTACTTGAGGCCTCAGTGAGGAACTGGAAAATTACAGTATCAGCAAACACAGAATCCTGGAGGAAGAGAGAGCAGGCAGAGATGTTTATTTTTTTGTCAACGATGACTCCCAGTGTCCCTAGGCTGGCAGAAGAGCAATTCATCAGGGTCCTTGGCAGGGGTCTGGGTGTTCTCAGATCAACCCTGCAGACTAGCCTCTTTAAAAACTCTAATATCCAGGACATGCAGGCAGCCTAAATGTCCAGTGACAGATGAATAAAGATGTGGTACATATTTACAATGGAATATTATTCAGCCATACAAAGAAATGGAATTGGGTCATTTGTAAGTGATGTGGATGGACCTGGAGTCTGTCATACAGAGTGAAGTAAGTCATAAAGAGAAAACCAAGTATCTTACATGAATGCATATATATGGAATCTAGAAAGATGGTACTGTTGAACCTACTTGCAGGAATAGAGACACAGAGAAGAGGCCTGAGGGCACAGCAGAAGGAAGGAGAGAGGGGGATGAATGGCGAGAGTGGCACTGACATATCTACACTGCCATGTATGAAACAGACAGCTAGTGGAGACCTGCTGTGCAGCACAGGGAGCTCAGCTTGCTGCTCTCTGATGACCTAGAGGGGCGGCATGGGCAGTGGGAGGGAGGCGATATATGTTTACACATAGCTAATTCATGTTGTTGTACAGCAGAATCTGGCACAACATTGTACAGCAATTATCTTCCAATTTTAAAAAAATAAATAAAAATAATAAATATGAAAAAAATTCTACTAGACCAAGTTGCTTAATTCTTACACTGACAATTTTTACTAAGCCCGCATTCTAAGGCACAAGAGAATACTTTTTTTTTTTTTTTGGGGGCAGGAGTGTTACAGAATAAAAGACCTGGGAGAGGATCTTATGACTTAAGTGGCCCACTGTCCCTCTGATGTGATATTTTCTCACCCGGTTTCCACATAAACCAAGGGCAGCAGGTCATTAGCAGCATAGATTAGAAGACCACGTATTGATTTGCTCTTTCACATATGAGAAGAGCTATTAAGGAAGCACTGTGCTAACCCCACTGGGTATATTATCTTTTTTATACAAATATTAGTATCAGCCCTACTTTAAGAGATGAGAAGGGAGGCTCAAGAGGGAGGGGATATATGTATACTTATAGCTGACTGGCATTGTTGTACAGTAGAAACCAACATAACATTGTAAAGCACTTATTCTCCAATTACAAATAAATTTAAAAAGAGGGGGTTTCTCTGGTGGTCCAGTGGTTAAGAATCCACCTTGCAACGCTGGGGATGTGGGCTTGATCCCTGGTTGGGGAACAAAGATTCCACATGTGGCAGAGGAACTAAGCCTGCATGCCACAATGAAAGGTCCTGCATGATGCAACGAAGATACCGTGTGCCACAACTAAGACCCAATGCGGCCAAATAAATAAATAACAAATTTTAAAAAAGAGAGATGAGGAAACTGACCCACAGGGAAATGTAGGTAATCTTCCCTAGGTCAGAAGTGTTAATGGTTAAAATCAGGGTATGAACCCAACAGTGATCACAGGGCAAACCATGTAACCAAACTCTGCCTGCTCCCTAGAAAACTAAGAAGTGGGGCATTGACTCCACAGGCAGCTGAGGGTAGACAAGGCCCCAAGGCAAGAGGCCATCAAGCCTTGGTTAATAAATTACAAGCTAGTCATAAAACATGCACTAATAATCCACGCCCTAGATAACCTGTTTGGAGATTAAAAGAAATTCCAAGCTATGACGCAATAATCATAAGAAAAACTAAGGAACCAGGAGGAAATGCTTGCTCAAAGTAACCTAAACACGTAATGTATTAGGCTTGGGAATTAATGTTAGTGTAAGGAAGCTGTAAAAAGCAGGCATGACATCAACTTGCTGTCAGCTCTTAAAAGACCCCCGCAAACATTGTGTGTGAGTGCATACACGCACACAAATATTGCAAAATTTGAATTTAAACTCCCAAGTAGGCAGTGCATTTGTGGACATCATCTAGTTACTGCTAACCTCTGCTGACGTTTGGCATCAAGGCTAAAACTAATCTCCATGCCCTGAACATACATACACACGCACACACACAGAAACACAGGAGCAAATAAAAGCCTCAAGCTTGATGTTCCAATCTCCTTAGCCCAGTTTGAAGGACAACGACCCTGAAAACGCCTTCAACTTCTATGAAGGAATAGATTGGTGTGTAGGTGGCTAAACAGTCCTGGGCCAAGGCTGCTTGCCTTTCCTGGGATTTCATTTTAATTCACTATAACGAATAGTGTTGTCTCCTCTAGACACAACCCGGCCAACCTTGAGAGGAAAGGGGTGCGGGGCGGTTCAAGGGACCCACGACGCACACAGCCTCCTGGGGCTGCATCACCAGCCATGTGACCCACAGGTCGATCTTGACAATGTGGAGTTTCTGGGTCCTCGTTCCAGGAGCAGGATTGATGGCTTTCAGGACTACTTAGTAACTAAAATGTCAGAGTAAGACCAAAAATATATATCCTCCATTTAACAAACTACAGAGGAAAATGCAGGGCCTCCTGGAAGGTTATGGAGTCTGATTGAAGCCAACGACCCTCTTTGAAAGCAATGCTGCCTTTGATGAGTAAATTTCCTAGACAGGCAAACAGCTTTCCAAGGAGAATTTTATTCAGATAAGATCAATACGTGGCTGCAGGCAAGGAAGATTCCAATAGACAAACAGAGGCTTTACCCAGAGGCTTGCTGTGTACAAGATACATAACTGGGCGGGGGGGGGGGGAGAAACAAACATGGGGTATCTACATGAGCACCACCAAAAGCGAGCGCCTGCCAGGTCCAAGTAGTGAATGCGGTATGTCTGAGGCTAACACTTACAACCAAGTTCATCTTGCACTGTCTCTGGGTCTTCTCTTTCCTTCCTCCCTCTTTTCTTTCTTTTAAATTATTTTTATTGTGGAAAAATAAATACATAACATGGGGCCTCCCGGGTGGCACTAGCAGTAAAGAACCCACCTGCAAATGCAGGAGACCTAAGAGACTCGGATTCAATCCCTTGGTGGGGAAGATCTGCTGGAGGAAGAAATAGCAACCCACTCCAGTATTCTTGCCTGGAGTATCCCACGGACAGGGTGACCTGGCAGGTTATAGTCCATGGAGTTGCAAAGAGTCAAACACGACTAAAGCAACTTAGCATGCACGCACACATACATACCATGAAATTTACCATTTCGACAATTTAAAAATGTACAGCTCAGTAGCACTGAAAACTTTCACACTGGGACTTCTCTGACAGGCCAGTGCTTAAGACTTTGTCTTCTACTGTACAGCACAGGCAACCCTACTCAATACTTTGACCTATATGGGAAAAGAATCTAAAAAAGAGTGGATATATGTATATGCGTAACTGCTTCACTCTGCTATACACCTGAAACCAATACAACACTGTAGATCAACTATGGTCCAATACAAATTTTTAATAAAGAAGAAAAAAAGACTTCATCTTCTAATGCAGGGGGTGGGGGCTCGATTTCTAGACAGGGAGCTATGATGCCACATGTCTTGTGGCCAAAGAACCAGAACATGAGCAGCAGAAGCAATATTGTAACAAAATCAATCAAGATTTTAAAAAAGGTCCACATCAAAAAAAGTCTTTAAAGTTAAAACATTCACACTGTCATGCAGCCATCACCATTATCCACCTCCAGATGTTTTCCTCTTCCCAAACGGAAACTCTAGCCCTTTAAAAAATACCTCCTGTGTCCCCTCACCCTGCCACCTGTGTCTCTAGGAACTACCATTCCACTTTCTGTCTCTGTAAATGTGATCATTCTAGATTCCTCATAAAAGTGAGTTATCATATAGTATTCATCTTTTTGTGACTGGCTTAATTCACTTAACGCAGCATCCTCAAAGTTTCTTCAGGCTGAAGCATGTGAAGGAATTTTCCAACTGCTTCAGGCTGTTCCACTGTAGGGACAGACCCTTTTGTTTATCCATTCATTCATCAACAGATACCTGGGTTACTCCTACCATTTGGCTGTTGTGACCAATGCGCTGCTGTAAACAAGAGTTTAAGGACGGGCATGTACACACTGCTATCTTTAAAATGGATAACCAACAAGGAACTACTGTATACAGTGCACGGAACTCTGCAAGGTCACGTGACAGCCTGGATGCAAGGGAGGTCTGGGGGAGAATGGATACATGTATAGGTATGGATGAGTGCTCCCACGCTGTTCACCTGAAACTATCCCAACACTGTCAATCGGCTAGACTCCAAGACAAAATAAAAAATGCAAAAGAAAAAGAGAGCCAAGAATGATTTATTGTATAGCCCAGGGAATTCTACTCAATATTCTGATAACCTATATGAGAAATGAATCTGAAAAAGAATGAATATATGTATATGTATAACTGAACACTCTGTATATGGATAACTGAACACTTTGCCATACACCTGAAACGAACACAACATGCAAATCAACTGTACTCCAATCAAAGATTTTTTTTAAAGTTAAAAGAAATATAGTCCCTCATTTTACTTGGTTTGAGCGTAGGGAAGTAGGATTGCTGGATCCTAAGTTCTACGTTTAATTTTTCTTAGGCCCCCATCATACTGTCTCCCCAGTAGCCACACCATTTTACATCCATCTCGGGCTCTTTCTGTACCTGCTACTCCAAAGGGTCTCCGGAGTCCACAGGTGTGCTTCTTGCCCTCCTTCAGCTCCATGTGGCCAACTCGGACAATCTGGCACACGAGGCTGATGCGGGGCCGGATGAGGTCTGTGCTGCTGAGGTCCTACGGGGCAGAGAGCACAGAAAAAGGAGGTCACGTTCCATCACCCTCTCACCTCCGCTTTCTTTTCATTGACTCTACAATAGAATACTGTTCAGACCATACTTTTTAAATTTTATTTATTTATTTATTGGCTGTAACTGTTCTTAGTTGGGGCATGTAGGATCTAGTTCCCTGACCAAGGATCGAACCCGGGTTCCTTGCATTAGAAGCCCTGAGTCTTAGCCACTGGATCACCAGGGAAGTCCCCAGAGCATACTCCTTAATGCTCAAATATCAGAATGACTCCTCTCCTCCCCTATCTGCATCCAGCCAAGAACTCTCACTGCGTCATAGGAAAATGACTGTATTAAAAAAAGAATAAAAAAAAAATCCCCCAGCTCCTGCTTCAAATTTATAAATCAGATCATATTCATCCTCAAGTCTCCAGCTTATTCAGGGTCCTTTGTCACATCGACTTTATATCCTGCCAGGGCATATCTGAGCACCAGGTGCCTTCCAGTGCCAAATGAAATTAAAACTTATGAGACACTGACATTTATTTTGTATCCACACAGGCTGGTGATATTTCATCTTACCTTCCAAATAATCCTGTGAGGCAACTATAACCCAGAAATTTACATGCTCTGCTTTTTGTAATTATTCCTCTGTTTTCTGAGAGGTATCCACTGAGGGCTTCTCAGAGTGTGTTGATTAATGAGAAATGTGTGGATGAAATGTCTCTGTCTTTTTGTGGCTCATGCTCTAAGCTTTTTTGTACTCCTAGGATGGTTGAGTAAACCCACAAAGCTCACATAACTCATTCACCTTAACATCAGAAATGATTTAACTGCATCTCAAATTCTTTTCATGAAACAGCTTCCCAAGGCCTCTTTACTGAATCAAGAAAGAACTTTTTAAACAATCAGTTCACATCTATCCTCTATAATCAAGTTAACTCAGGGCTCCAAGCTAGGAATATATACCAATGACACTATCAACCTTGAGGCTTCTGTTAACAGAAAGACTTCAAGTGCCTCAGACAGTAAGAATCCGCCTGCAGCGCAGGAGACCTGGGTTCGATCCCTGGGTCAGGAAGATGCCCTGGAGAAAGGAATGGCTATCCACTCTAGTATTTCTTGCCTGGAGAATTCTATGTACAGAGGAGCCTGGTGGGCTGCAGTCCATGGAGTCGAAAAGAGTTGGACACGACTGAGCGACTGAACTGAAGTGAGAGACTCACACATAACACAAGTGCCTGGTTACATTTACTGGGGCACACCGGTATCATTTAATAACATGCAGTCATTTACAAATGAACTTTCTGTAGAATGTTTAAGGACCAAGGAATCAGTCACGTTTCATCGAATAGAAAAAGTTGGATGTGAATTTGCATATAGGAAGAGCCTAATTGATAGGGGGAGGAGGGAGGGTGAGTGAATCACAGCTATTCTAAAACACTGTTAATTAAAAGATGGACCAAGAATTTAATAATATTAAAAATTTTTTAATAATGTACATACTGACTGATAAATGTCTTTTTATTTCATGGGAAAAAAACATGTATCTCAGAATTGAGGAAGTACTGTTTTGGGGAAGAGCTCTAGACTCTCTCTTGTCCACACTTACTAGGTGGTAAAGGTATGGATGGGTCAGTGCAGGGATAGAAACAGACCACTCTCGTCCCAGGGGTAGAGTTTCAATGGATGGAATGAACAACAGAAAGTTGGAAGGAAAGGGAGGAGGAAGAATAAGCCTGTACTGGTGTTACAGGGAAGAACAGAACCTGATTGCACGTTGGATCAGTTTACTTTAACCTTTGCTTCCCATAGCTTTTGTTCACTAAAAGGATACTGTCTACACATAATGGCCTGCCTCAGGGATACCTGCCCCTCTGCCTGAAGGGTAAACCATAGTCCCTTTGCTCAGGGAAACATCCAGATCCTGTCCACCTGTGAGTGGCTTCAAGACAGAAGAAATGAACACATCCCCTCCCAGAGGCTGGCCATTCCAGGAGATATTTGAAAGACTTATGGACTTCCTCCCCTTCCCTGTTGTATAAAAAAAAACCTGGCATCCAGACCCTGATAAGATGGTTATTTTGAGACACTAGTCTGCCATGACAACTCTGTCATGTGAAGAGTCGACTCATTGGAAAAGACTCTGATGCTGGGAGGGATTGGGGGCAGGAGGAGAAGGGGGACGACAGAGGACGAGATGGCTGGATGGCATCACCGACTGGATGGATGTGAGTTTGAGTGAACTCCAGGAATTGGTGATGGACAGGGAGGCCTGGCATACTGCAATTTATGGGGTTGCAAAGAGTTGGACACGACTGAGCGACTGAACTGAGTCTGCCACCTTCTTGGTCAGCTGGCTTTCTGAATAAAGTTGTTACTCACTGCCTCAACACCTTGTCTCCTGACTTACTGGCCTGTCCAGGGGCAAGCAGAGCAAGCTTGAATCTGGTAACATGCAGACCACTGCTCCTATCAGTCCTTTTGGTACTTTAATCTTAGACTCTTGTTTTCTTTGCTGTAAGAGGGACTAAGAAGAATAAGCAGACAAAATATGGGGGTGGCTTAAGGGAAAAAGGAAGAAAGAGGCATCAGTATCTCTTTTAGGCTTAACGGGAGCTGGGAAACCCACCCACTGCTCAGAGCAGTTGGCAGCGGCTCCAGGGCTTTTCAAGCACTGATGTCAAAAAAAGTGCAGGAACCCCAACAGAGTTCCTAGCCTATGAGAAAGAGTCAGCAGATTCCAAGCTATAGCTCAATACATTTCCTGGCTCTCAGTCCATATACAGCAGCATACCTCCTGCCTTGGGGAAATGGAAGAGCAGAGGGAAAAGTCCATTAAAATACAAGCCAACAGAAAAGTCTAGCCCGGTCTTTGCCCAGGCAATAACTTTGGCCTGGAAGACTCCTCTCTCTATCTGCACAGCTTACATCCTCTTCAACTGTAAGTTCTTACTCCAAAGCTCCTTCTCAATGAGAGCAGCCCTGACTTACCTATTTAAGACAGCATGCCTCCCCCAGCCCAGAAACTCCCAATTCTCCCAAAGCACTCAAAACTCTAACATTCTGTACAAAGTACTCATCTACCTGATTACTGCTTATTATTGTCTGCTCCTTTGGGACAAAAAAAACTCTCGAGAATCAGGACATTCTTATCTGGTATGTTCACTGATATATGTCAAGTGCCTAGATCAGTGCCTGGTCTCTAAGAGGTGCTCAATAAATATTTGGTGAATAAATGAGCGGATTATTCCTAGTAGAGGGATTATGAGAATTGCAATTTTCATGTTTTCAGTTTTTAAGTTTTCTATATACTTACCACATGTACTCACAAACATCATAAACTAAGGAAAGGGTTAAACATAGGTAGGACTTACAGTAAAGACCGCTTGAAGGTTATTGAGCTTCTCGATTTCCTTGGGCATTCCATTACTGCCCCAACGAATTAGGTAGTTTTCACTGGTGAAGGGAAAGAAAAATATTCTTGGTGAGCACCTGAGTGGGGAGGAAGCTGCTCTCAGTACAGGCTTAATAGGGTCCAAAGGGGGTCCAGAAGAGCTCAGTGAAATTCAGGCAGGACTAAGACCACACCAATGACCATTCTCTGGTGTTCTGGCTGCAGCCCAGTTCCTAGAGGCATACCGAGTACAGCCCCATGACAAGCTCTACTCAAGATGGGCCTGTGCCCAGTACATTCCACCAGATTCTATCTGGAGTCTTTCTTTCATCTCAAATCCTCTGTATAAATTTCAGCTTTGCTGAATCAGGAATATAATTTTATAAGAATTGTTCCAAGTCCATTCCCTGGAATCCACATCAACACACTCCCATAAGATTTCTATTTTAGAAACAAACAATTTTAACCATCTTCTCAATAACAAATATGCTTTCTTAGCTGCTCAGCAGATGACTGTAGGTTGAACAAAGTCTATTATTCCTTAAAGTCTTTGAAATTTTATAACCATTACTTTTTTAGAGCAGTTTAGATTCATAGCCAGTTGAGAGGAAGGTACAGACTTTCCTATGCCCCACTTCATTCCTGGGCTTCCTGGTGGCTTAGGCGGTAAAGAATCTGCCTATAATGCAGGAGACCCAGCTTTGATCCCTGAAATGGGAAGATCCCCTGGAGAAAGAAATGGCTACCCACTCCACTATTCTTACTTGGAGAATTCTATGGACAGAAGAGTCTGGCAGGCTGCAGTCCACGGGGTTGCAGAGTCAAACACGACTGAGCGATTAACAACACAACAACAGCACTCCATGCCCAGCCTCCCTCTTTATCAACAACCCCCCAGCAGAGTGGTAGATTCATTGTAATCGCTGAACCTACCCTGAGACGTCATTACTACTCAGAGTCTGTGGTTTACATTAGGGGTCACTCTTGGTGCTGGATACTCCATGGGTATGGAAAAAATGTGAAAGGACGCACACCCTCTGTGACAGGACCGTACGGGACGGTTTCACTGCCCGAAAGCCCTCAGTGCTCTGCTGGGTCATCCCTCCCTCGCCCCTCTCCTACAGTTTTTTGAATCCCTTCATCCCTGTCGCCATGGTCTGATGAGTTTTATTTAATTATTTTTAATTGGAGGATAAGTGCTTTATAATATTGTGTTGGTTTCTACCGTGTATCAACATGAATCAGCCATAGCTATACGTATGTCCCCTCCTTCTTGAACCTCCCTCCCACCTCCCATCCCATCCAGGTGGTCACAGAGCACTAGGTTTGAGCTCCCTGCCTCCTACAGCAAACACCCACTGGCTGTTTATTTTACACATGGTAATATACATGTTTCCATGCTACTCTCTTCATTCACCCCACCCGCTCCTGCCCCCGCTGTGTCCACACGTCTGTTCTCTGCGTCTGCGTCTCCACTGCTGCTCTGCCAATAGGTGCATCTGCACCATCTTTCTAGATTCCATATCTATGCGTTAACATATGATATTTGTTTATCTCTCTCTCTCATTTACTTCACTTTGTGTAATAGGCTGTAGGTTCACCCACCTCACTAGAACTGACTCAAATGCATTTCTTTTTATGGCTGAGTAACATTCCACTGTATATATGTACCACAACTTCTTTATTCTGATGAGTTTTGTGTGATTTCTAAGACTCAGTGAAAACATGAACTATTACTGCACTGTTTCAGTAGTCACTCAGAAAAGCACAGCAGCCCAACAGGGTTAATTTTCCACTGCCTTGAAATCCTCCCCTTCGTCTCCATCTTCCCTTCTCAAACGCAGCAAAGACATCCTCAGGGAGGTGGGGAGGTGAAGGTTGGGTATTTTCACAAGATTGATGGCAGACGACCTGGGTCTCCACTACCTGATGAACTTGGACTGGTCCGGGTCATAGAGGGCCATGAACAACTCTGCATCTTCCCCGATGTTGCAGACAAAGTTCTTGAAGTTCACGAAGAGGCCGTAGGTGTGGACGGTACTGAAGATCGACTGGCCCCGCAGATCCAGGTTCTGCAGAATGGACTGAACACAGAGGACAGGAGAGAAAGTCATCGTGGTTTCAGCAAATGGGAAACACTGGCAAAGACACTGGCCTCCAAACCGGGGCCAGATGTAATTATTGGGTTGGCCAAAACATTCGTTCAGGTTTTTCCGTAAGGAAGACACAGAAAAACACAAACGAACTTTTTGGCCAACCCAGTACCACCCAAAACAAGCACTTACTGAGAAAGTAAATGTAAAGAGACAAGTAATCGAGTGAGCAAAATAGAATTATTATTTTAATGAAGGTCTTGTGAAAGGCCTTAAACCCAAATAGTTCAATAAATGCTGTCTAAAGAGCATATATCTAAAGGTTATAATAACTCATGGTTTTAATGGCTTTGAGACGTTCTCATCTCTCTCACAATGGCTTCTGGGGAAATCTCAAAAGCATAAAATTCATGATTCATTATCATTCTTTGGGAGAATGACTCTCATCGTAAATAAGACTCCACTGGACAGGTCTGTCCTCAGCCACAGTTAGCCATTAGATCCAGAAATGCAATGAAATGTCATTACAACTGTACTAAAAAAAAAAATAAAACCTACAAATTAAAGAAAATAAATAGTACTCTTCACTCATTAGAACAGAAAGACTGGAAGAACATACACCAAAACATCAGTATAGTTGGGCTTCATAATGTAGGTGACTTTTTTCTTTTTCTGTACCTTTCAAATTTTTATTTATTGTCCAGTTACAATTTTTAAAATCTCTCAAAAACTTCATTTGTAAATATTATTGTTATTTCCTTTAGAAATCATAATCTAGGGACTAAATTCAAAAGTTTAAACAGTCAAAGGGTTCTCTCCCACCCAGTTCTATTCAGAGGCATCCATTATTGGTCAATTTCTTGTCTATCACTACAGAGTTAGTCTGCACATAAGTAAGCACAGATGTATATTCTTTTTTGAAATACATATAACAGTATTTTATACACGTGGTTCTTGCATCTTGCTCTTTTCCACGTACTATATATCTTTGCAATCTTTCCAGGTCAGAACATACACTGCTGACTCGTTCTTTTTGTTATATTTTGCTTCTAAAATGAGAAAATGGATATTTCTTCTCAACAACATTGCCACCTCTGCTGTCACTGACTCCCTTTCCTTCGTTAAAAACAAAACAAACAAACAAAAGAGCAAAATAACAAACAAAAAAAGCAAAAGCAAAAACGGAACCTCCATGGCCAAGGTCTGCACATTTCAGGAAGCTCACCTTCTCCTCTTGGATCTTTTCCTCAATCCTCTTTGAGGCCATTTCATGGGCCTTGAAGAGGGCAACGGTGCTGGTTTCATCTGGGTCCAAAATGTTCCCATTGTCATCCCGCACAACCAGATCCAACCCCAGCATTCTGGAAACAAAGGAGTAGTCAGCTGGTTCTCCTCACCAGGAGCAGACTCTTTTCTGAAGACTCTTCATGGAGGGACAACCCTGGTGGTCCAGTGGTTAAGAATCTGCCTCCCAATGCAGGGGTCACGGGTTTGATCTCTGGTCTGGGAAGATTCCACAAAAACCCTGGGGCAACCAGGCCCATGTGCCACAACTACTGAACCCCACCTCTGGAGCTGCAAGTGCTGGACTCACAGGCCTAAAGTCGCTGCTCTGCAACAAGAGATGACACTCCAATGAGAAGCCCGAATACTGCAACTAGAGGGCTGCCCCTACTCGCCACAACTAGAGAAAGCCTGTGTGCAGCTACAAAGACCCAGCACAGTCATAAATAGAAAATAAAGAGTTTTCATGGAAAAACCCAGAGGATTCGGATGAAAGGCTGGGTGCTGGACAAGTTAAGACGAGAACTCACTGAATTTTCTCGCTTCAATTTCAGCCTTCTTTCCAAACAAAACCTAAAAAATTTAGGATAATGTTACCCAAACTTGTAAATAATATGCAAAGTAATCTGGTCCCAATTGGCACTCACTCTAACCAATGCTTCTTTCCCCCTAATCATCTGTACTTTGCTATGGGAACTTCTATGAAAGACAAATGCTCAAATACTGGGGGACTTGTCCTGATTTCCTTAAAAGCACAGGCATGGGGGATAGTACTTCATTCAAGATTATCTTAAAGGAGACCAAGGAAGTAAGTCCTGGCATTGGTATCACAAAATCTATCTCAGAACCCGGACTTTGGTGTCAGCTGAACCAAAATTTACATCCTGATTTTAACACTTGCTAGCAAGGTGATTTAGGGTAATCTACATTTAAAAAACAACAACAACAAAAACTGTTTATTTGGCTGTGTCAGGTCTTAGTTGCAGAACACAGGATCTTTTGTTGCAGTGTGCAGCTTTCTCTTTATTTGTGGCTCGTGAGCTTAGTTCCCCAACCAGGGATTGAAACCAAGTCCCCTGCACTGGAAGGCGGATTCTTTACCACTGCACCACCAGGGAAGTCCCCGAGTAACCTACTTAATTTTGCAAAGCCCTGGGTTCCTCATCTGTAAATACACTCTGTCAGGATTACAGGGGAATTTAATGAGACAATGCACATAAAGCACCTAGTATCTAGCATGTATCATGCTTTCAATGAATGTTAGTTTTGACTGCAGCAACCAGCACAGGAAACCTCTGGCTGTGTTAAGTAAACGTAGCTCTGGGTGCTGCATGGCAATAGTAAGGGCCATAGGCTCCCTGCCTGGCACCATCCCACCAAGGCTTTTATGCCCAACACCAAAGCAGAAAAAACTGTTCTTAGTTCTAAGAAGTTGGGGATTGTGGTTGAAACACGATACTGCAATCTGAATTCCCAGAAAGCATTCCTGGCACTAGCAATCCAGGAGTGGGGATGTCCAAATGCCAAGAAAACTCAGGCATAATAGTGCCAAGACATGTGCTAAGTCTTTGAGAAGAAAGCAAAAATGCCTAATTTCCCTTTGCCCTGTTTTATGGCTTCTCCATCAACTGATTCAGTCTGGCAGGTCCCTTGTCATGGGAGCCAGACCCACAGGCCACCCAGGATCATGAGCGATGGCCCATGTTGGCCTCTCAGAGACTGAATCATGGACGCACCGATGGAGCAGCTTAATTTCTCGAGCTGCTTCAAAGGGCTGAAATAGAAGGCAGGCATGTCCTGCTGTTTGTGGGATGTTACCATCTTGTAGCAGAGACCAGGGGCCCCCAGGCTGATGCCACTCTGTGCCAAGACTCAAAATACACTGGCAACATATGTGCCAGAGGGAGCCGCTTATCCCCTCTTAGCTGTTTAAGAAATCTCCCAGCACTGCTTTCAAATTGTGGTGTTGGAGAAGACTCTTGAGAGTCCTTTGGACTGCAAGGAGATCAAACTAGTCAATCTGAAAGGAAATCAACCCTGAATATTGGAAGGACTGATATATATTAGAACAACTGATGCTGAAACTGAAGCTCCAATACTTTGGCCACCTGATACAAAGAACTGACTCACTGGAAGAGACCCTGATGCTGGGAAAGACCGAGGGCAGGAGGAGAAGTGGGTGGGAGAGAATGAGATGATTTGATGGCATCATCGACTCAGTGGATATGAATTTTAGCAAACTCCAGGAGACAGTGAAGGACAGGGAAGCCTGGTGTGCTGCAGTCCATGGGGTTGCAGTCAGACATGACTTAGCAACTGAACAACAACAACAGAAACTGAAACTGAATGTCAAAGGAATCATCAACAAAAACTGAGAAACTAGTCCAGTGTTTTAGAAAGAGCTGGGCAGGAGGGCTGAATCCCAGGTCACAATCAATTTTGATGAATTAATTCAATCTTTCATTTTCCAAAGGGCAGTAATATCAGGAACCTACATATATGCTGGGGCCAATGAGAAGCTTAATTAAGAGGTTACTGGGGTTATAGAGGTTATTGAGGACATAACAGAAGCTAAAAGCATGCTTTACTATTCTGGCAAATCTGGTTTGCACACAGTATAAACAATAGTCCCACTTAGGGGAAGACATAGAGAAAGAGAGAGAATGAAGCTGCTGATTTTAAATCTACTTTCAGAGTTCTGTGATGGCCTAGAGGGGTGGATGGGAGTAAGGGGAGTACAAGAGGGAGAGGACATATGTATACATATAGCCGATTCACTTCATTGTACAGCAGACATTAACACAACAGTGTAAAGCAAATATACGCCAATAAAAAATTTAAAAAAAAATCCACTGTTAGAACAAACAGAGAAGGAAGGAGGGATAAGTCTGGTATTAACATATATAACTACTATATATAAAATAGATCATCAACAAGGGTCTACTGTATAGCCCAGAGAACTCCACTAAATATTCTGTAATAATCTGTATGGGAAAAGAATCTGAAAAAGAATAGATACAGGTATAAGTATAACTAAATCACTCTGCTGTACACCTGAAACTAACACAATATTGTAAATCAACTATACTCCAGCGTAAAAAAAAAATCTAAAAAAGAATAAAGATTATCTCAGGTCCCAGAAACTGTCTGTTTCTGATGCTCAGACCTTCTGCGTTTGTCTGGCAGTGGAGTTCCTTCCATTCAAGCCCCAGGTGCCCTGCTCATCTGTCATCTCCTTGAGACCCGAGATCCAGCACGGGGCCTGTGCTGGCCCATGAAGGGCACTGGCAGTTTCTTCTACACAATTAAATGGCTCCCAAGGCTGAAAGAAAGCAGTACACACTATTCTTTTGTGACTCCAAGATCACAAGCCCTTGGGGAGATGTGTCCTCTGCCTGAATGTGACTGGGTTTTTCCAAGTTCTCAGTGAGATATATGTCATCCCTGATTTACCTGTTCCCATGATCAATCTTGGCTGTGACCTTCTTCTTGAGCTCTGCCAGTTCATCTTTGGGGAGGGTGCCAGACAGGATCTGGGACCGCCACTCTATCAGGCTGTATGTCATCTGCTGCAGCTGGCGGAAGAGCGTGACCTTGTTGTTCTAAGGTGGGAAAATGAGGCAGAGGAAAGGACCAAAAAATAAATGGTGTGATGGGAGATGAGAACATCTTTTGCCTTGATCCTTTATAAAGTGTTATTTAACCAATTATTCTGCCATATAATGAACTGTGCACTTTGAGGGGACCTCTTTTGGCTCAGTGGTAAACAAATCACCTGCCAATGCAGGAGATGTGGGTTCGATCCCTGGGTCAGGAAGATCCCTTGGAGAAGGGAATGGCGACCATAATCCAGTATTCTTGCCTACAAAATTTCATGGACAGAGGAGCCTGGTGGGCTACAGTCCATGAAGTCACAAAGAATTAGGCATGACTGAGCAACTGAACATGCATACACAGAGCAAGCTGTGCACTTGGAGGCGACCTCTTTACATCACTAGGGATGGCTTTGCCCTGACCCATTCCCACTTTCTCCTCTGCTGCAACTTCAGAAACAGATAACCACTTGTAGGATGGACAGGATGGAGGGTTGGTCCTAACTCATAAGTGTACCAATCATCCAAGTGCCTTAAACTTCTGCCCATGTTCCTCCTGTGGTTGAAACCAGCCACTTGGGACTTCCCTGGTGATGTTAAGAATCTGCCTTTCAATGCAGAGGACATGGATTTGATCCCTGGTTGGGGAACTAAGATCCCACACACTGAGAGAGGGGCAACTAAGCCCAGGTACTGCAGCAAAGATCCAGCACAGCCCAAAATAGAAAGAACAATAAAAACAGCCAGCGATTTCCACCGTCCTCCAGACACACTAGATCACTTTGTAAGTCTCTTCCCATCTTGGCTCCTACCCACATTCCCAGCCACACCATACACTGATCACTACCTCAAAAATCTATGCTCCTTCCACATAAAGCCACGTGTATTCTCCCATGTGCTCCAGATCCTCACAGTAACATGACTCCTCTACCTGGAACCACTTTTCTCCTCCTCCCCCCCGCAACCCTCCACGTCTCACTCTCACAACACACCCTTCTCTAACTGCTAATTCTGACACCTACAGGATCTTAGAAGTTTCTTCCTCAAAACCATAACTCTGGCTTGGTTGTCTCTTCCACAAATGCTGGAATTTGCTCCTCTCTCAGCACTCTACCTGTACCACATTGGCTAGCGTTCCTCTCCCCTTCGATGGTAAGAACCTACAGGACAAGGTTAGTTTTGCATCTCTAGGAGCTGGTACGGAGTAGCCATTCAATAAAATATACCTCACCAATGAATTCTGGATGGGAAAAGAACTGTAATTTCAGAGATATGGGATCACTGAAAAGAGACTGTGACCAGTTATTATAAAGTCCCCAGAAAATTGTTATACCATCCCAAAAAACATTAGACCTGGAATAAATGAAACCATTATTCTGGGCTTCAGTAAGAACTTCCTTAACTAAACTAAAATGAACTTAACAACCAACTAATTATTTGTGCCTCAATCATTTTAAGAGTCTAGTGCTTGATATTCATACCATTATACCTTGGTTCTATCCAAAGGATGCATTCATTATATTTAAAAAAGAAAAAAAAAAAAACAGTCAATGAGCATTTACCACGTGCTAGAAATAAAGTTCCTGTACATTCTAAAGGAGAAGGCAGCAATAAATTTTAGATATATGTAAATATATAAAAATATTTAAATATGAGCATTTAAATAATATACATCAATATCATATGTAATATGTACATTAATTACATGCATATAATATATATTACATATGTAACCACACAATAGATAATTTCAGAAATGATAAAAAGTACAAGGAGACTCCTCTGGTAGTCCAGTGGCTAAAACCCTGGACTTGCTATGCAGAGGGCCTGGGTCCCATCCCTGGTCAGAGAAATAGATCCTACATGCTACAACTAAAGAGTTCACAAGCCGCAACAAGACCCAGCGCAGCCAAATAAATAAATAAAAATAAATATTAAGAAAAAAAGGAAAAAGGAGGTAGAGCAATATGATAGGGCATGCCTGGTGGAAGGAGGCCTCCATAGAATAATCAGGAAAAACTGTTTTGTGCATCCTTTTTGATACACCAATATATGCCACCACCCTCTGTATACTGTGAGACCACTTTTTTTTTTTTATTCATAGGTGGAAAGTCATGATACAATTGGATAACATATACTTCCAGAATTATCAGGAATATTACGATCTCCCGTAAAAACAATGCCAAAAAAAAAAAAGCCGCACAAAGAAGTGGCTGATGGCTGTCAGGCACGTTCTTTAGTGATGCTCTTCTATATCCATCCCAGGGAAGATGCCTGGGCCAGGTATCAACAACAATCAAGGCTGAAAATATCCAAGATACTCCTGAACAAAGAGGAAATGTAGGGGCTTCCCTGGAAGTTCAATGGATAAGACTCTGCCTTCCAATGCACAGGGTGTGGGCTCAATCTCTCGTAGGGGAACAAAGATTCCGAATCCTGCATCCCACAGGGTGTGGCCAAAAAGTAAAAAAAAAAAAAAAAAAGAGTACATGTAGAGTAAAGGGTCTTTAACCTAAGAGCGGACAGTGAGGACAGCAATGGGATTAAAGGTAAGAGCCCTTCAAGAAGTTCAAGGTTCTAGGCAAACAGAGAGGAAAGAGATGAACACATTTATCTGTGATTGCAATACTCTCTGATAATCCCCTGGAGAAGGAAATGGCATCCACTCCAGTATTCTTGCATGAGGAATCCCGTGGTCAGAGGAGCCTGGTGGGCTGCAGTCCACGGGGCCGCAAAAGAGTCAGACATGACTTAGCATCTGAACAACTACTGCTAATGCCAATGATCTGAAAGCACAAAACACAAAAGCTGATTAAAATCATGAAACCACCTGCATTTTAGGCTTTTAGCATTTTCTGAATTGTCTCTTCCTCATCAGTCTTTAGAAAAACATAAATGAAACTTTTTTTAAAATCTCATTTTTGAAAAGAAGAGGTAAACTAACCGTGCTTTTTTATTCATTCATTTCCATATAAAATATTTCCATGTCCTTGTCTTTCAAACTGAGAAATCAAGCCCATAAAATTTTGCCTTTCAAAGCCTCTAGGCAGAAAAGGATCTTTTATTTCTTGCAAATTATTTGTCTGCTCTTAGTTTTTCCCCCCAATATTTTCTCATTTTAATTAAGATATTAGGTCTTATAATACAGTAAAGAAAGAGCTCCAAGTCTCCGGGGACTACCTATGAGAGACAGCTCTTTGTGTGGGGTACTTTTTCACAAGTTCTTGGTCTCAATTATATTAGACACTATCCAAGGCAATTTAATTATTGCCTGTCCATATCAGCCTGGTTTGCCAAGAGTTCCCCCAAGAAGTATGAAGACGGCCATTCTTCTTGCGATCACTGTGCCAAGTTAGTTCTGAATAGACAAGCTGGAACACATCAAAGGATGCAGTCTCCGACTGTAAGAAAATGGATTTTATTACCACATTCCTAAAATTGTTCTAAGAGGATGTTCTGTGCAGGAGCTGGTTCCTGACACTTTATGGATTCCTGGGAAAAAAGTGAGGACAGGAGAGGGGAAAATCAAGCTCTGCCTATAAAACCAGGAGTCAAGGACTCAGGCCTCCATCTTCACCCCCCGTTCATGTGTCTCTCCTACTATCTCTAGCCCTACTAATTTCAGTCTTTGTACTAGCAGGCATTCCCTGGTGGCTCAGGGGACTAAGAATCCACCTGCAATGCAAGAGACACGGCAGACATGGGTTCAATCCCTGGATCAGGAAGATCCTCTGGAGAAGGCAATGGCAACCCACTCCAGTATTCTTGCCTGGAGAATTCCATGGAAAGAGGAGCCTGGGGGGCTTCATACAGTCCATGGGGTCACAAAGAGTCAGACACAACTGAGTGACTGAGTGTGCACACACACATTGTCACATAATTCAGGAGTGCAAGGAATGTATTTAATAATGTCTTTGATCCTCCCTGCAAAAGTCAGCACAAGTCTGAACACAGGAGTGAACGAAAAGCAAACTGTGACAGCTCGGATTTAAAATGACACTCTAGTTTCAGTTCAAGGAACTTTTCAAAATTAATTTTTATTGTAGTTGCTTTACAATGCTATGTTACATTCTGTTGCATAGCAAAGCGAATCAGTTATACATATACATACATCCCCTCTTGGTAGGATTTCCTTCCCATTTAGGTCATCACAGAGCACTGAGTAAAGAGCTCTGAGCAACACAGTAGGTTCTCCTGAGTTGTCGAGCTACACAAAATAGAGAAATTCAAATATTCCTCCAACCAGACAGTATAGATATTTCTGCATTTGCTGAAAACTTCTCCCTCCTGGCAATCTTTGAGGTTTCACTTTTTACATTTCTATTCTGGATATCTTTTTATGATTTTTATGGTTACCTGGGGGGTACAGGGAGAAGAGAAGGGACAGACTGGGAGATTGGGACTGACATATAAACACTACTATGTATATAATAGGTAACTAGTAAGGACCTACTGTACAGCACAGAGAATGCTACTCAATGCTGTTATGACCAAATGGGGAAAGAATCTAAAAGTGTGGGTATTTGTATATATATAACTGGTTCACTTTGCTGCACATCTGAACTAACACAACATTGTAAATCAATTACACAGCTATCCTTATTGTTATTTAGTCACTAAATTGTGTCCGACTCTTTAACCCCATGGACTGCAGCCTGCCAGGCTCCTCTGTCCGTGGAATTCCCCAGGCAAGCATACTGAAGCAGGTTGCCTTTTCCTTCTCCATGGGATC
Organism: Bos indicus x Bos taurus; assembly: GCF_003369695.1. Lineage (NCBI taxonomy): Eukaryota > Metazoa > Chordata > Mammalia > Artiodactyla > Bovidae > Bos > Bos indicus x Bos taurus. The sequence goes on along the minus strand of NC_040083.1, from coordinate 72,539,667 downwards.
TTCGTGACCCAGGGATCAAACCTGCATCTCCTGCAAGGGCAAGCGGCTTCTTTACCACTGAGCCACCTCCAATACAAATCATATATTAAAAAAAAAAGAATTTCTGGAGATTAAAATCAAAGTGACAGGAGGAAAAGAAAAACAGCTTTGTCTTCAATAGTAGCGGGAATACAGAAACCATCCACTGAGTAAATTAGACATTCCAGGGTCATGGAGACAATGGTATCACTCACTGGGTATCAGAAAACCCAAATTCTATTCTCCATCTTCTTTCCCAAAGAATGCAGACCACAGTCAAAAGCCTCTTCTCTGGCCTTCTACTTCATCTCTCCCTCTGCAAAAGAATCAGTGTTTCCTCTGCTCACCCTCTCCTCTTCCATGTAAATGTTCTTTGCTGGAAGTATAGGAACTTACTTAATTTCTATCTTTAATTTGATCACCAACTTGCTAAGTGACTTTGAGCAAATTATTCCCTCTGGGATATGACCATCTGTAAAATAAGGGGACCAGCACTGAGATCTGTTCCCCAGGATAAGCGTCTTGGAGTCTATGGCTGAGATATTAAATTCAATTACTCCTCTAAGCAACTTCCTGATTAACTGTATCTGACCATCTCACTCTGATGTATTCACACACTGGGGTGGCTCTATATCCAATTGCCCCATATAATAGCTCTTCAAAATGAATCTCATGTCTTTTTTGAGTATCTGGACCCCGTGGGATCCAGGATGGTATCCAGGTCTCTCTGTGTACTGTGCTGCACTGACCCTCAGTTCTGGGAAGACGGGAACCACACCTTCCCACTCAGTCTAGTGCTTTCTCTCTGTGTCAGACAAAGAGACAGCCTGGCTAGCGAAAGCTCAGTTTTTCAATAAAGGATTCCAGGAAAAGACAGTTTTTGTCTCTGGAAGCAGTGCAAGAAATTCTAAAAGCCAGGTACCAAAGTCAGAGGAAAACAAAACTGGAAAAATACCCAAAGCACGCCCCCTACCCTGTTCTGACCGTCATCCCACCTCCTCTTGCCTCTCATGAGAGCCACACACTGAAACAGGGCTTGTGACCCACAGAGAAAGAACTCTGACACCAGGACAAAGATTTCTATAGCAATTTTCTGTCCGTTGGGACTAAGTGATCAGATGTCAGTTTCAACCATGAAGCCAGCTTAAGTACTGAGAGAGTCAATTCCTAGGCAGACTGATAAGAAGTCCAGGGTTCCAAGGAGGAGAAAGGGTTTGGGGTTGGTTCTCAAGGAGGAGACAGGGGTCTGGAATTTTCAAGGAGGAGGAAAGGACAAAGGCTTTTTTCCCCCTCTATATTCCTTAGTCACATAAAATGTTTTTTTCTTTAAACCCAGAATTGATGATTACACAATAAACAACTCAGTTTAAACTCTGTAGAGTCAGCAAAAACAAGACCGGGAACTGACTGTGGATCAGATCACGAACTCCTTATTGCCAAATTCAGACTTAAATTGAAGAAAGTGGGGAAAACTTCTAGACCTTTCAGGTAGGACCTAAATCAAATCCCTTATGATTATACAGCGGAAGTGAGAAATAGATTTAAGGGACTAGATCTGATAGAGTACCTGATGAACTATGGAATGAGGTTCGTGACACTGTACAGGAGACAGGGATCAGGACCATCCCCATGGAAAACAAATGCAAAAAAGCAAAATGGCTGTCTGAGGAGACCTTACAAATAGCTGTGAAAAGAGGAGAAGCAAAAAGCAAAGGAGAAAAGTAAAGATATAAGCATCTGAATGCAGAGTTCCAAAGAATAGCAAGGAGAGATAAGAAAGCCTTCCTCAGCGATCAATGCAAAGAAATAGAGGAAAAAAATAGAATGGGAAAGACTAGAGATCTCTTCAAGAAAATTAGAGATACCAAGGGACATTTCATGCAAAGATGGGCTCGATAAAGGACAGACCTAACAGGTATGGACCTAACAGAAACAGAAAATATTAAGAAGAGGTGGCAAGAATACACAGAAGAACTGTACAAAAAAGAGCTTCATAACCCAGATAATCACGATGGTGTGATCACTCACCTAAAGCCAGACATTCTGGAATGTGAAGTCAAGTGGGCCTTAGGAAGCATCACTATGAACAAAGCTAGTGGAGGTGATGGAATTCTAGTTGAGCTATTTTCAAATCCTGAAAGATGATGCTGTCAAAGTGCTGCACTCAATATGCCAGCAAATCTGGAAAACTCAGCAGTGGCCACAGGACTGGAAAAGGTCAGTTTTCATTCTAATCCCAAAGAAAGGCAATGCCAAAGAATGCTCAAACTACCGCACAATTGCACTCATCTCAGACGCTAGTAAAGTAACGCTCAAAATTCTCCAAGCCAGGCTTCAGCAAGACCTGAACCGTGAACTTCCAGATATTCAAGCTGGTTGTAGAAAAAGCAGAGGAACCAGAGATCAAATTGCCAACATCCGCTGGATCATGGAAAAAGCAAGAGAGTTCCAGAAAACATCTATTTCTGCTTTATTGACTATGCCAAAGCCTTTGACTGTGTGGATCACAATAAACTGTGGAAAATCCTGAAAGAGATGGGAATACCAGACCACCTGATCTGCCTCTTGAGAAATCTGTATGCCGGTCAGGAAGCAACAGTTAGAACTGGATATGGAACAACAGGAAATCGGAAATAGGAAAAAGAGTTCCAAATAGGAAAAAGAGTCCGTCAAGGCTGTATATTGTTACCCTACTTATTTACCTTATATGCAGAGTACATCATGAGAAACGCTGGACTGGAAGAAACACAAGCTGGAATCAAGATTGCCGGGAGAAATATCAATAACCTCAGATATGCAGATGACACCACCCTTATGGCAGAAAGTGAAGAGGAACTAAAAAGCCTCTTGATGAAAGTGAAAGTGGAGAGTGAAAAAGTTGGCTTAAAGCTCAAAATTCAGAAAACAAAGATCATGGCATCCGGTCCCATCACTTCATGGGAAATAGATGGGGAAACAGTGGAAACAGTGTCAGACTTTATTTTTTGCGGCTCCAAAATCACTGCAGATGGTGACTGCAGCCATGAAATTAAAAGACGCTTACTCCTTGGAAGAAAAGTTATGACCAACCTAGATAGCATATTCAAAAGCAGAGACATTACTTTGCCAACAAAGGTCCGTCTAGTCAAGGTTACGGTTTTTCCAGTGGTCATGTATGGATGTGAGAGTTGGACTGTGAAGAAGGCTGAGCGCCGAAGAATTGATGCTTTTGAACTGTGGTGTTGGAGAAGACTCTTGAGAGTCCCTTGGACTGCAAGGAGATCCAACCAGTCCATTCTGAAGGAGATCAGCCCTGGGATTTCTTTGGAAGGAATGATGCTAAAGCTAAAACTCTAGTACTTTGGCCACCTCATGCGAAGAGTTGACTCATTGGCAAAGACTCTGATGCTGGGAGGGATTGGGGGCAGGAGAAGGGGATGACAGAGGATGAGATGGCTGGATGGCATCACTGACTCGATGGACATGAGTGTGAGTGAACTCTGGGAGTTGGTGATGGACAAGGAGGCCTGGTGTGCTGCGATTCATGGGGTCGCAAAGAGTCGGACAGTACTGAGCGACTGAATTGAACTGAACTTTCTAACTCTACTGTGTGCTTGTGTGAACGAATGACATGCCCTGCGTGAAGTGAGCATTAAGCCCTGCTCTTCTGTTTCCCAATGCCTCATAATGACTGAAGGCAGCCCAAAACGGGGAGCCTTATTGGGGTTTTAACCAACCTATCAATGCCAAGAGACACCCAACATCCCTTCGAGGGGAGCAGTCAGAAATGTGCGAAGCATGTGGACTGAACTTTCCTTTCTCGGCCAGCTTTTTCTGGTCTCTTTGTCCACTTCATAATCGCGTGGGGAATTAGAACTACTAACTTAATCTGCTGGATCACAGACTTTCAAGGGACTTGTGACCCATGCTGTTATTGTGTACTTTTCCTTAGAAACCCCATATATGGAAGCGCTTAGCCTTGTTAGACTACGCAAGCCTTGCTACGAAGTTCCTAGGAGCCCCTATGTGAGAGGTGGAACTCTAGCTCCAGGGATGAGTCTAGCTTGGCTGCCTGCCTCAGGGGCCAGCGACCTGAAAGTGAGTCTTTGTCATGGTTGTGCCTCCTATCTATATGGATAGAAGCACTGCTGGTGACCGTGAGGTTTTTGAGGACACAGACTGGGGATTGCAGGATTTGTTCAGATTGGAAATACAGTGGACTTCTTCCTTTGGTAGTGCTAGCTCTTAGTGGACCAGAGGAGGCTCTCTGGTGGCTTTTGTCTCAACTCCTTAGATATTCTTTTGTGAAAACTATGGAAATGAACTGGAAGGATTCGTCCTAGTAGCTCAAAGACAAAAATCACTTTTTCCTCACTAGCCAACCCTCCACCACCTCTTTTGCTATACTGATGTGGCAATGACTCACCACTTCTACTGAGGCCAGGACTGCACTCAGGAATGGGCACCGGCACACATCAGATGGATCCCTCCCCAGTAGGCGTAGCTTGGGAAACATTCCAGGAAAGCTATTCTGCTCCACCTCAGGTGGCATCAGAGAAAAGGGCAAATCAAAGGTTTTGATGGTATGAAACTAAGTTGGTCTGGGATGCCATCAGGTGTACCCTGTTGCATGGTGGTAAAACAGGGAGGGACGAGTAAGATGTCTGTGTTGGTAAGGGACAGATTAAGTCCGACCAGAGATGGAAAGCTTCGGTGGACAGTCTGTCTACACCCCCATCTAGAGCAGGAAAGGACTCTTCTGTTACAAAGAAGCCACAGCTGTGGATGCTTCTTTTTTCTCTCTTATAGATGGGAGCTAACAGTTCCAAAACCACTCCTTTAAAATGTATTAAAAAAAAAAATGTTGGAACAAGTTGGATCCCTAGAATTTAAAAAGACATGCCTGATCTTCTTCTTTGATACTGAATGGCCATGGTATCCTTTGGAAGATGGGGAGCACTGGCCTGTTAAAGGGTCTCTCAATTACGATACCATTTTACAACTAGACCAGTTCCATAGAAAAGAAATGAGAAGAAAAAAAGAAAAGTGACATGTGTTGTTCTTTACCTCTCTGAGAGACATGCCAGACTTATAAGGGTGCAGATTTGGATGTGAAACCTTCAGCTGCCTCCTGTTCTCTTACTTTGCCCCTGTATCTGGGGCTCCCAACTGAATAGGCTGAGAATCAGGGCACCCTTCCAGTAGGGGTTGCCTCAGTCTCAGTAGAAATTCAAACAGTACCAATTGCGGTCGAGACTATTTAGAGAATTCAGAGAAGTATATAACTAAAGAGCCTCTTGATGAAAGTGAAAGAGGAGAGTGAAAAAGTTGGCTTAAAACTCAACATTCAGAAAACAAGATCATGGCATCCGGTCCCATCACTTCATGGTAAATAGACGGAAGAACAGTGGAAACAGTGGCAGACTATTTTTTTGGGCTCCAAAATCACTGTAGATGGTGACTGCAGCCATGAAATTAAAAGACGCTTATTCCTTGGGAGAAAAGTTATGACCAACATAGACAGCATATTATAGAGCAGAGACATTACTTTGCCAAGAAAGGTCCATCTAGTCAAGGCTATGGTTTTTCCAGTGGTCATGTATCGATATGAGAGTTGTACTATAAAGAAGGCTCAGCACCAAAGAATTGATGCTTTTGAACTGTGGTGTTGGAGAAGACTCTTGAGAGTCCCTTGGACTGCAAGGAGATCCAACCAGTCCATCCTAAAGGAGATCAGTCCTGAATATTCATTGGAAGGACTGATGTTGAAGCTGAGACTCCAATACTTTGGCCACCTGATGCAAAGAGCTGACTCATTTGAAAAGACCCTGATGCTTGGAAATACTGAAGGCAGGAGAAGGGGACAACAGAGGATGAGATGGTTGGATGGTATCAATGACTCAATGGACATGAGTTTGAATAAACTCCGGGAGTTGGTGATGGACAGGGAGGCCTGGCGCACTGCAGTCCATGGTGTCCCAAAGAGTCAGACACTACTGAGCAATTGAACTGAACCGCACAGTATATAGAAGCCTTTATGGGACTAACTTTACTTTATGACATTACTTAGAGAGATGTAATGTATGTCTTGGGACAGATGCTGACTCCTGACTTGAGAGCTCGAGTTTTGGGGGAGGCTACTACTTTTGGAGATGAATGGCTTGAACATGAGACAAGGGGAAAGAGGGAACATGAAATAGCCCTCCTTCCTACTGGGAGCCAAACAGTTTCCATAACATAGCCACTTTGCCAGATGTACTCTTATAGGACTTAAGTAAGTACATGCTAATACTTTAAACTATGCTCAGTTGGCTGACATAGAACAGGGAGAGAAGGAAATTCCTGATAAACTCCTAGTATAGACTACAGGAGGCTCTCCACAAGTTTACTGATGTCAATCTTGAAAGTGCAGAGGAGGAATGATCTTAAAAGACAGACTTCTCACTCAGTCAGCTCCAGATATCTGCTGTAAGTTACAAAACCAGGCGTTGGACCAAATCAATCTTTAGGAAAACTGTTACAGCTGGCTCAGACGGTATATTATGGTAGAGAATACAAGGAAGAAAATAAGAGGCAAAAAAGAATCAGGCAAAAGACTGAAGCCCCAACAAAGGCTGTTTGACCTGCTCTGAAACGGCCTGAGAAAAATGCCCAGAGGGACCCATGTGAAAAGGGCTGGACTTGTTATTTCTGTGGAAAGAGGGTACCTCGAGGGAGATTGCCCTCAGGCCTCTAAGCCGCCCCTGGCTCCATGTCCTGTCTGCAAAGGACCATACCGGAGAAGAGACTGCCCCCGTAGGTGTAGGCCCCAGGGTTCAGACTCTCAAGAGAATCGGGACTGAAGGTGCCCAGGAGTCCCCACACAAGCTCCCATCCTAGTGACACTTGAGGAACCCCGGGTATTATAACTGTGAGGGCCAATCAGTCGATTTTCTTTTGGACACTAGGGCAACTTTCTGCTCACTAAAGCCCCTGGTCTGCTCTCCTCCTGATCCACGACTGTAATGGGGCTGTCTGGACAAGCCAAATATTTTTCAATCATTGATTTGAAGGATGTTTTCTAGAGTTAAACCTATATTAGATAATCCTCTACTATGACTTCAAGACAACTGAAAGGATTCTTGGCATTACAGGCTACTGCCACATTTGGATTCCACATTATGGGGAATTTGCTTGGCCTTTATATAAACTTATAACTGAGACTCAGCAGGCCCAAACCAACAAACTGGTTTGGTCTCTAGTTACTCAAAAGGCTTTAAGGCTCTTCAAATTGCTCTCTTGTAGGCTCCAACTTTGAGCTTGCCCACAGGCTCAGAGTTTTGTTACTTTGTTAATGAAAATAAAGGCTATGGCCTCATTGCTTAAGGGTAATTGTTGCTATTGTTTTGCTAATGCCTAAAGCTTATAAGTTAATTAATGGGCGAAATTTTACTGTACTGACTTCTCATGATGTAAGTGGGATCTTAAACTCTAAAGTTCAGAGCAACAATGCTCCAGCTTTAAAGCTGCTGTAACTCAAGGGGTGTCAAAAGCTCTAGGAATAGAATATCACTTACACTGTTACCGGAGACCCCAATCTTCAGGAAAGGTAGAAAAAAGCTAATGGCATTATTAAGAGACATCTGCGTAAGCTAACTCAGGAAACACAGGACGGTTTAAAGTTTTACCCATAGCTTTAATGAGGGCTCAAACTGCTCCTAAGAAGAAGGGACTGTCTCCATGACAGACTGTTTCCCTGCACAGATATTGTCATAGATCCTGAAGCCTTAAAATTAACTATGTGACTCAGCTTTCAGCTTTTCAAAAGACATTACCAGGAGGTTAACACCTGACCCAGCCTTTGATTCAAACAGGCCGCTGTTGAGCCAGGAACTGAGATGGGCCTGAGAATCTAGGTGGGCTTGCTTCTGCTGACTCCTGAAGTCCTGATGTCTGCCGTTTGAACCTCAAAACAATGCCTTCTTGTCCTGGACTCATTCCTATGCTGCATTCTACAATCAGTCTAATTGCTGGGTCTGTGGAGCACTCCCTTCCTCATCAATTGAAGACTTCCCAAGGTGAGTTTCTCCACTTCAAGGAAAGGACTTTCTTCAACTCGGAGAATATCTTCACCAACAACAATCATATATGACCCCTCTTCTTGATCTGATGACATCTAACAATCCTAAGACAGACTGATGCAACTATGGACATAATGTAACTTTTATTTTGATTATGTTTTAACTTGGTTTAATGACTATTTTCCTGCACATAAGAAAGTAAATGGGTCTAGATATGGTGGGTTTCTACCTGATGTTTATCAAATATGGGATGAGGTCATACGGCTAGCTCCTAAAAAGGGGCTCGTACTATCTAATACTCCCATGTGCTGGGAACAAATAGAGCCATCCCCAGAAGTCAGCCAACTTAATTATAATGATTGGAAACAACTGGGACTTTTGCCTCAAGAAATACACAATGCAATCATTCCTGTGTTTTCCAAACCCAGTTTAGGTCCTCCTCCTGCCTGGCCAGGAACTGATTGGGACTGGATCCCTCAGTCACGCTGGTTTGCTCCAAACAGGACCTATTGGCTATGTGGCTCTAACCTATGGGTGTGGCTTCCCCTTGGCTGGATAGGAAGATGCACCCTAGGTCTAACTTTTATTCATAGCTTCTTATTTTCAGAGCTTCCAGAGAAACCTATTAATCTGCCACACTTTAAAACTCCTTGGGCAATATCTGTATTTCACTGGTACGATCATCCAGCTACAATATTCGTTCTCTCTCTGGGAACTACAGATCAGATGTTATACTACAAGTTGATGCTCTGACTAACTTTCAGCCCTTAATGCTGAACAAATACAAATTAAAAAGGTGGTTTTACAAAACTGATTGGCCTTAGATTTTCTAACAGCTGCACAAGGAGGAACTTGTGCCATTATTCATATCCAATGCTGTACATATATAACAGATATGAGTACTAATGTTACTCACTTTACTGAACACATGAATAAGATGATTCAGGTTTATGGATTCTCCTGAAGCCTCAGTCACGTCACTTTGCGAAACATTAACTAGCTCCCCACAGTGGAAAACTATCTTAATTGTAATAATTATAATTGTTCTCTTTCTACTGTTTGCTCCCTGCATCTCTAACTGTATAACTGGATTTGTTTCTAACCGTTTGAAAGCTTTTAAATTACAAATGATTGTCCAGGCTCTTACCAGTGCCACAACCTCCTCCAACTATTACTTGGGGCCCCTGGATCAGAGACCCTCAATATGAGGGTTAGGAAAATATGTTGCCTCAACAATTTAGGAACCAAGAAGCAGTTATGGAATGAAAACGATGCCCATTTCCCTTGGCATCATAATTTTACTAAAAGAAAAGGGGGGACAGAGAGTCAATTCCTAGGCAGACTGATAAGAAGTCCAGGATCTCCGAGGAGGAGAAAGGGGTCTGGGGTTCTCAAGGAGGAGGAAGGGACAAACCCCCCCTTTTTTTTTCTCTCTACATTCCTTTTTTTCTATAAACCCAGAACTGATGATTAGAAAACAAACAACTCAGTTTAAACTCTGTAATAGGGACTATATAACAACAATGTATTCTGCTTGAGAACCGTTTCTCCTTCCTGAAAACCTTCAGACTAATCCTGAAATCTTAAAATGCATATTGTGGGAGTGGGTCTGGTTCAGTTCAGTTCAGTCGTTCAGTCGTCTCTGACTGTTTGTGACACCATGGGCTGCAGAACGCTAGGCTTCCCTGTCCATCACCAACTCCTGGAGCTTGCTCAAACTCATGCCCATCGAGTCGGTGATGCCATCCAACCATCTCATTCTCTGTTGTCCCCTTCTCCTCCCGCCTTCAATCTTTCCCAGCATCAGGGTCTTTTCCAAGGAGTCAGTTCTTTTGGCCAAAGTATTGGAGTTTCAGCTTCAGCATCAGTCCTTCCAAAGAATATTCAGCACTGATTTCCTTTAGGACGGACTGGTTGGATCTCCTTGCAGTCCAAGGGACTCACAAGAGTCTTCTCCAACACTACAGTTCAAAAGCATCAATTCTTTGGTGCTTAGCTTTCTTTATAGTCTAACTCTCACATCCATACATGACTACTGGAAAAAGCATAGCTTTGACTAGACAGACCTTTGTTGGCAAAGTAATGTCTCTGCTTTTTAATATGCTGACTAGACAGACCTTTGTTGGCAAAGTAATGTCTCTGCTTTTTAATATGCTGTCTGCTGCTGCTGCTGCTAAGTCGCGTCAGTCATGTCCGACTCTGTGTGACCCCATAGATGGCAGCCCACCAGGCTCCCCCGCCCCTGGGATTCTCCAGGCAAGAACACTGGAGTGGGTTGCCATTTCCTTCTCCAATGCATGAAAAGTGAAAAGTGCAAGTGAAGTCGCTCAGTTGTGTCTGACTCTTAGTGACCCCATGGACTGCACCCTACCAGGCTCCTTTGCCCATGGGATTTTCCAGGCAAGAGTACTGGAGTGGGGTGCCATTGCCTCCTCTGAATATGCTGTCTAGATTGGTCATAACTCTTCTTCCAAAGAGTAAGCCTCTCTTAATTTCATGGCTGCAGTCACCATCTACAGTGATTTTGGAGCACAAAAAAATAAAGTCTGACACTGTTTCCTCATCTATTGGCCATGAAGTAATGGAACCAGATGCTATGATCTTAGTTTTCTAAATGCTTTAAGCTAACTTTTTCACTCTCCTCTTTCACTTTCATCAAGAGACTCTTTAGTTCTTCGCTTTCTGCCATAAAGGTGGTGTCATCTGCATATCTGAGGTTATTGATATTTCTCCCAGCAATCTTGATTCTAGTTTATCCTTCATCCAGTCCAGCATTTCTCATGATGTACTGTGCATATAAGTTAAATAAGCAGGGTGACAATATACAGCCTTGACGTACTCCTTTCCCAATTTGGAACCAGTCTGTTGTTCCATGTCCCGTTCTAACTGTTGCTTCTTGACCTGCATACAGATTTCTCAGGAGGCAGATAAGGTGGTCTGGTATTCCCATCTCTTTCAGAATTTTCCATAGTTTGTTGTGATCCATGGAGTCAAAGGCTTTGGCGTAGTCAATAAAGCAAAAGTAGATGTTCTTCTGGAACTCTCTTGCTTTTTTGATGATCCAGCGAGTGCTGGCCCTAGGTTCTATTTGGCTGGCAAATTTTCAATGAGAGGAGACCGATACTTTTAACAAAGAACATTTTATTAAATTTTTATTTTTATATATTTATTGGCTGTGCCATGCGACATGCAGGATCTTAATTACATGACCAGGGATGAACCCCTGTTCCCAGCAGTGGAATTCAGAGCCTTAACCACTAGACCAGAGAAGTCTCATTAATGAAGCTGTTGTTTAGTTGCTAAGCTGTATCCAACTCTTTGTGGCCCCAGTAGCCTGCCAGGCTCCTCTGTTCATGGGATTTCCTAAGCAAGAATATTGGAGTGGGTTGTCATTTCCATTTCCTGGGAATCTTCCTGGACCAGAGATTGAACCCATGTCTCTTGCATTGGCAGGCAGATTCCTTACCACTAAGCCACCAGGAAAGTCCGTATCAACAGAGTACATTTTAGCAATTAAGTTCACTTGATTCAATAAGACGTATTAACCACCTTCCACCGCCAGGCTCTTTTGTGATCTCTTTCCCATAGGAGAATCAGATCAAGTTCAGTCTCAACTTGTATGAACAAAACAATTTGCCTGACCAAACCTCACCAAACCATTTCTCCAACTGGAAGGTGGGAAACAGTACTTAATCTCAGGGTGAGGTGAGAGAGGATGCGTTTATGACGACAAAACATCTCACAATTCCTGGGACAGTCTGTCTGAAAAAAAGTTTGACCCCAACAACCACACAAATATACTCTAGAGAATTCCTTGGCTGTCTAGTGTTTGGGACTTTGCGTTCTAGTGCAGGGAGAATGGGGGGCTCCAGTTTGATCCCTAATCAGGGAATTAGGATCCCACATGCTGCAGAGTGTGGCCAAAAATTAAATAAATAAAACTTGTTAAAAAATACAATCTAACTTGCCAGTTTTCAAGACCTGATTTTAAGTTGAGAAAACAGGACATTTGGACGGTGGGATAGAGATTTGTGCGTATTCAGAAAGTGTAACTGGGTTGTTGCTAGAAAAGTAAACTTAAGGTATTATATCCACCTGTCACGTAAAAGTTTTTCAACGCATAGGAGTCCACCCTTCCATCTGGGCGAGTTCATACGGAGCACGGAAGAAGGAAAAGAAACCGAAGTTCAGCTCACTGCATCTACTTTCCTTGGCTAGAGAAAACCTGAAAGATTCTGAGAGGCCACAGAAAATAAAAGATGAAATACTATTCACCTAATGTAGCTGAGTAACCCTGTGGCTGGAAGGGAACCCATGGGGTAGGTGACACACCCTTATTATACTACTTCAGGGCAAAATTCCACGTGGATCCTTTCATCACGAATCAACTCTTTCATGAAGCAGTGTTCTAAAGGGAGAGTCAGTCAGGGGCCATGACATCTGGCCCACAAGATGCAGGCACTGTCCCAGGAGTCCGACACAGATTTTCCCTATTGAATTCTACAGCCAATCTGCAATGCATGTGAAATATATAATTACCACTGAGGCTGAAGAAAAGAAAACTTAGGAGGTCAAAGGACTTGCCCTCCTTTGTAAAATCCACCAGTAGAACACCATGAATCAAAATCTCTGCTCTCAGAATCCATTCTTTTTGTTTGTATTATCAGGTTTGTTATTTTTTCTGAATATAGTAAAAGTATATATACCAAGTAAGGGAGCAGGAAACGGCAACCCGCTCCAGTATTCTTGCTGGGAAATCCCATGGACAGAAGAGCCTGGGGGGCTACAGTCCATGGAGCTGCATTAAGAGTCAGACATGACTTGGCAACCAAACAACAAAGGGAGCAAGTCAGAACTTTTTTTTTCCTGGCCACGTCATGCAGCTTATGGGATCATAGTTCTCTGACCAGGGATTGAACCCAGGCTTGCAACAGTGAAAGTGTGGAGTCCTACCCACTGGACCACCAGGGAATTCCCAGCAAGTCAGGATTTAAGAAACGGCTCTCTGTCTGCCCCAGTGTTGCCATTTTACCAGGCAACCACTTCCTCCTTCACCATGCTCCCTCCTTCCCTGTTCAAGCTCTGAAAACACACCCAGCACACGGGATCCCGCTGAGGATCAGCAGTGCAGGCAAAGCACACCAGAAACTGTGGTAAATTTGCATGATACACTGGCATGCTCCCCCTTTCCTTTCTGGAAAGATCTCTGCCTCGGGACTGGAACCTAAGCTAAGGAGGCTCACAATTCTATGGGGAGAGACACATAGCCTGGTTACTGAGAGCGCAAGGCCACACCACCTAAGAGGACAACACAAGCCAAAGGAAGTGGCCTTCATTTGGGCGGGGAGGTGTGGCGCAGAAGGGAGCTTCAGGGTCTCCAAGTCAGGTCAAAGGAATGCCAAGCCAGGTTGTCCCACAGGAGGACAACCAGGACGGCAGCTACTTCCAGCTAAAACATCAATACGCTCATGTCTGGAACTTCCCTCGTGGTCCAGAGGTTAACACTGGGCCTTCCAATGCAGGGGGTGTGGGTTCGCTCCCTGGTCAAGGAGCTAAGATCCCACATGACTGGCAGCCAAAAAATCAAAACATAAAACACAGAAACAATATTGTGACAAATTCAATAAAAGCTTTAAAAATGGTCCACAGTAAAAAAAAAAAAAAAAAATCTTTACAAAAACGGTCATGCTCACTTTGCAGGGTCCTTGATGGTTTGTCTGCACAATATTTCACAGCCACCCTCTTTTTATGCCCTTATGACTCTATGGAGTCAGCAAGGCCCATTCTACATCATTTTTACAGAGGGCCCCTAATTCAGCAGACACATGGAGACTTGAAGCTCTAAAACCAGGGTCAGTCACAGAAGAGCCAGGATGAGAAAGCAGGCCTTCTAATTTCTAATCCCCATCTGTCCCCTACAGCTTTCTTCTTCGCCAAAGCACACAAGGAAGATAATTAAAAGAAAAATCAATAAATAATATTAATACAACAAAGAGAAAAGAGGGAAAGAGTGGGAATTACCACTTCTTTCTAGTCTGAATGAATGGGTTCCCCTTTCCCTAGCACGGCCATCCTCCCACACTAAAACGTATTTATGGTAATTTCACAAGCTTACAGTCTGAATGCTAAGAAGAAACCAGAATTATACAAACATCTTTCCTTTCTAGAATAATTACATGGCTGGCCTTAATCTGGTTAACAGACTGCATTTTCCTCTCACTTAAGACACTATATCTACCTCCTAATTTTCTCATGAACTGAGGCTGAAAAGAAGAGAACTAAGACATGTGTCACAGAGAAATGCAGAGGTTCTAAGATGTTCTTAAAGACACCAGAGAGAATGCCTAGTTTCATAATCAGTGGGAGAAAATGCGTGCAAGATAGAAGTGCTGATGTGTTTTAGTAAAATCTGTATTTATCTTTACACAGACTGAAGGAACTGACACAGAATCAGAAAACACACACGGATAAAAGTGTAGGGGTGTGTATGTCATGAACGTGCACATGTGGATGTGAGCACACTTGCATGTCTCAGAGTGTGTGGGGGGAGTGGACTGAAAGCTATAAATTTGGGTTCCTTTCCCTTTTTTCCCAGTGAAGGCTTGCTATTTGAGGCTTGCTACTTTGACATAAAAGATTTAAAAATTTTTTATTTTATATTAGGATATAGACAATTAACAATGTTGTAATAGTTTTAGATGGACAGTAAAGGGACTCAGCCACACATATACATGTATCCATTCTCCCCCAAACTCCCCTCCCATCCAGGCTGCCACGTAACATGGAGCAGAGTTCCCTGTGCTACACAGTTGGTGTTGGTTATCCATTTTTAAAAGAGCAGTGTGTACATGTCCATCCCAAGCTCCCAAATTCTTGAGAAAGCATTTCAGAAATTCTGCCTGAAGTGAACTGTCAATGCTTTAGGAAGGGACGGGGGTGGGTGGGTGGGTGGGGGGGGAATGGAGAAAGCCAAGATTTCCATATGAAATGGATCATCTCTGAATGGGTGAGCCTTGTTACCAAAGGCAGGAACAAATTCTCAGCCTTATCAACTGACGAAGATTCCCAAACTGAGTGCCTTTTAGTCAAGCAACTGCAGCTATAAGTCATCAAAAAATATTCACAAATAATAAAATAATTATCTTATGAGAGTCAAATTGAGATGGGAAACGTGCTGATCTCCAAGAAGGGGGTGGATTTTTTTTTAACTTAGAACCCCAATTCTGCTATTAAATAGTGGAATTTCCACACAGGAAGTTCCTCAACCAGAGCTTAAGAGATCTGGAAGCCCAAATACATGAACCATGTATCTTCCTCTCTGCCTCACTTACTTCTCATTTCTGGTCAATAGCAGACTCAGCACAATTACCTGGGGACATGGACTAGACACAGACAATGAACTCAAGCATGAGAGTCGTCTTTCGGCAAGCAGAAATGTCTAGTTCATCCCATGTTTGTACATTACAGCTATCAAAATCTCATTTCCCAGTACTTACTAGCTAACCCGTATCACCACTCACCAATTTCCAGAAAGAATCGGTTAAAGAACTAACTCATCCATCAACCTTGTTACATCCTCCACTAACCAATCAATTAACTGGAACGAGAGAGTGTTTTCAATAGAAAGACAAGATGATCCATGGGGATCAAAGGGCTTAAAACAGCATCTCTCTCCTCTCCTAGCTTGTGATTTAAGGACTTATAGGTCAGCTCTCTCCTGGGTGAAACATAAAGAGATCAAAAGATCACTTGCATTACAAGGCAGCGTGCCCCAGGGGCCAGATCGACTTGGCAGTAAGTGCTCCCGGTCCAGGAGGAAACATTATGGATTGATGGGTTTAGAAGACACATTGTGAAGGAAAAAAATGACTTAAATGGGGCCTTGAAGGATGTGCTGGCAGAGAAAAATCACGTGCTTTTCCATAGAAGGGGCTGGTGATTTCTACTGCATGTCCATCCTATACAACCACAGCCCTGGGAGATGAAATATCTCACACTAACTCTTAGAAGTTAGGCTGAGTTTGATTCCTGCTTTTAGTACTAAGGGTCTAGAGTGAGGTGCTCTCAATAACTTAGTAAGACTGGCTTTTGAGTTAAAATGCAGAATACACACATGACTGAACAAAAACCAAGATGAGCACAGCTACATAAAAAAAAAAAGAGAGAGAGACTGCCTCTCAGGCACTGAGCCGAGTTCATTACCTCGCTGATGTCATTCACACATACGGGAGTATACACTGCTGAGAATTCTTAGCCACGGAAGTCTGGAAGATGCCTACAGAAGGCAAAACTTAGTGACGCTTACCCATGAAGCCTACAGGAAAGAGGAAACTTTAGGAAACAGTGTCTGCGCATTTCAGTGCTGAGCAAGAGCATCCTCAAGTGGACACGGGTGCACCCTTGCTGCCACGAGACTCAGAGTTCTTGGTCTCCTGCAAGATGGCTGCCCCAGGTGCTAGCCTGATAAATATTTTTTCTAATATACTGACTTGCATGTGGAATCTTTAGTTATGGCATTCAAACTGTTAGTTGCAGCTTGTGGGACCTAGTTCCCTGACCAGGGATTGAACCCAGGCCCCCTGCATTGAGTGTGTGAAGTCTTAGCCACTGGACCCCCAGGGATGTCCCCAGCCTGATAAATATTAAGTGCTAAATTTACTTGTCTTTAAATACAGCAAAAATGTCAAACTTTTTTAGCTAGGCAAAAATTCATAATTTTCTAAAATATATATATTATCCATGCTATATATGTATGCAAAAGCTTTTCTACTATGCTTGATAAAGGCTTGAGAAAGAGCAACTACAACAAAGAAAAAGAGGGAGAAATTGGAAAACATAAACTAAATGAAATGGGAGCACCGAATATGTAGACTTACCTTGTCTTGATTACAAACCCACACACCCAACTTGGGAGGATGGTTTATGAGCGAGTGAATGTGCTGGTTTCTGTGTCATTTCCCACTGACCTGGCCTGTTAGCATCCTGACGTCAAGCCATTATTGTGATCAACAGTACTACGAGTTGGCCTCAAAAAGAAGACTCTTTAGAGCATGGTTTCATGACCCACATTTAAGCATCGCTAAGGCACACTGGACACAATAGGGAAAGCCACCCTCATGGGAGCCCTCAACATGGCTGAGCACTGACAAGTGCCAAATGCTTATTCACTGGGTTAGATGGAAAGGCTAAGAGCATGTCCTCCAATTTCTCCACTGATATTTTTAGTTGCTCAGTCATGTCCAACTCTAGGGGACTGCATGGACGGTAGCCCACCAGGCTCCTCTGTCCATGTAATTCTCCAGGCAAGAATATTGGAGACACTCTCATCTCCAGGGGATCTTCCTGACCCAGGGATTGAACCCGGGTCTCCTGCACTGTGGGCAGATTCTTTACTGTCTGAGCCACCAAGAAGTCCTCCAATGATCAACCGGCGATAATTACATCTGCTTTATAGGACTAGGATTGCTGTGACGATGAATAGTTCCAAGCACTTAGAAAGGATGATGGATTTGCAGTTGTCATCCTCATAACATTACAATCAGCATGTCAACTGGAAAAATACTAGCCTAATGTCTTATGGGCACTTCCTCCACCACCTGTATCCTCAGCCGCCCTCCTCCAGGAAAATGGAAGTCTGCAGGTTATCAGCCATTGTACTGTCCATGTAAGATGCAATCACTCCACATACAGAGCTAAGGAATGGCTGACCTCTTGTAGCAGAACAGATGGGCTGAGGGCCCAAGAACAGTGCCACCAGCTCCAAGCCTGGGGATAACTCACCACGTACAGCTTGCGCCAGATGACAGCCCATTCCCGCAGTGTGGAGGTAAGCTCTTGCACCAGGGGGAGCTCCCCAGGAATCACGGTCTCGTTCTGCCTAAAAAGAACAGACACAGGCTCCCTTTACTCCAGGGGGATCATCGGTGATTTTCCTGATGGACGTCATGATCCTTAGAACTCAAAGATGGAGATGGGTTTGGTTGGTCTTGAAACCAAGCAAAACTTGTCCATTTAGGGGAGCTCTGGCAATTTTTATCACATCTAGCATTCAAGAAAAGAGAAAGAGCTTAACACACGATGATTCTCAAAATGAATTGTGTCTACAGTGGAATGGATATGGAGTCCAGCCTCTACTTTCTCATTTTTTTTTTTTCGTTTTGCTTTGTTTTCTGGTATTTTTTGTTGTTGTTTTTTTTTGGCTACGCTCCATAGCTTGGGGGATCTGAGCTCCTGGACCAGGGACTGAACCTGGGCCCTAGCAGTGAAAGTGACGAATCCTAACCGCTGGTTGTTGCTGTTCAGTCACTCATTCATGTTTGACTCTTTGTGACCCCACGGACTGCAGCACACCCGGCTTCCCTGTGCTTCACTATCTCCCAGTGTTTGCTCAAACTTATGTGCATTGAGTCAATGATGCCATCCAACCATCTCGTCCTCTGTTGTCCCCTTTTCCTTCTGCTCTTGATCTTTCCCAGCATCAGGGTCTTTTCCAATAAGTCGACTCTTTCCATCAGGTGGCCAAAGTATTAGAGCGTCAGCCTCAGTCTTTCCAATGAATATTCATGGGACTGCCAGGGAAATCCCTCTACTTCCCCATTTTGAATCTTTCTAATGGCACCCCACTCCAGTATTCTTGCCTGGAAAATCCCACGGATGGAGGAGCCTGGTAGGCTGCAGTCCATGGGGTCTCGAACAGTCGGACACAACTGAGCAACTTCACTTTCACTTTTCACTTTTATGCATTGGAGAAGGAAATGGCAACCCCCTCCAGTGTTCTTGCCTGGAGTATCCCAGGGACATCGGGGCCTGGTGGGCTGCTGTCTATGGGGTTGCACAGAGTCGGACACAACTGAAGTGATGCAGCAGCAGCAGGAACCTCGAGTACAGTAAGTCCCCTACATACAAACCTTCATGTTGCGAACGTTCAAAGATGCTAATGTGCATCTGGTTCCAGAAAGGAACCAGAACCTGTGCCGTCAACATCAGGTGTGACTGAAATCACAGTTTGCTGTCTCCTGCTGCTGCTGATCTTTCATCTCTACCTTCTCCCTCCTCCTCTCCCTTCTCCAGTCAGTAACTCTTCTTACCTGTTCACTCAATGCCAGCAGCTGTATGCCAGCTATTGTACTGGACTACTGTACTTTCCAAGGTACCGTATTGTGAGATTTAAAATGTTTTTTGTTTGCTTTTTATGTATTATTTGTGTGAAAAGTACTATAAATCTGTGACAGTACAGTACTATATAGCTGATGGTGTTAGTTGGGTACCTAGGCTAACTCTGTTGGACTTATGAGCACGCTCCTGGAATGCAACTTGTTCATATGTAGGGGACTTACTATACCACGTTAGGCTAGCTTCAGCAATTCCCAGGGATGGAAGCCTAAACTGAATCCTTTCGCTGGTTCTGCCAAGTTGCCATTTTATTAGTGAAGGTGGGCAAGTGGAGGGGTGTTCATGGCATAAGGTCCTGGGGCTTGTAACCTCACACAGGGCCTGCTGTGGGATAGAAGTGGGGCTCTCTTCTGCAACAGTGCTTGGTTTGCTTCTCATCTGCTGGCTACCTGCACAGAAAACGTACATATACCCAAATCTTCACTTACTCACAGTGGACTTTTAATACAAGGCAGACGTGACATTCATGCACATAAATCCTGTCTGGTATTTTTATGATTAGCAAAAGGAAAGAGTGAAAGCAATCTAACAAATGGGGATTACTGGTGGAATTTCCAGACATCAATAAGAATACAAGATGCCCCATTAGGTTTGGATTTCAGATGGATTAATTTTTAACTCTAAGTATGTCTCAGGAAACACATGGGATATGAATGTAAATAAAAATTACTTTTTACCTGAATTTCAAATTTGACATTCTGCATTTTACCTGGCAACCCTAGTTATTGGGAACATGCCCCAAACTTTGCCTTTCCTCCAATGTGGCCATGGCTAGTGATCCTGGAGGCTGCCCAGGAACAGACCATCAGAAAGATTTTCCAGAGACTTCCTTGTGGTCCAGTGGTTAAGAATCTGTCATTTAAAGCAAGGGGTGTGGGTTCGATCCCTGATCAGGGAACTAAGATTCTACATGTCCCAGAGTGTAACCAAAATTAAAATAAATAAAACTTGCTTCTGCTTTTTTCTTTTTTTTTTTTAATTAAAAAAAAAAAAGGCAGGGGGAAGTTCTCCAGTAGCGGCAGGACACGTGGTTTTGAGTCCTGATTGTGTGTGAATTTGGGCACATTTCCATCTCTCATCTATAAAATGATGGTGTGGAATTTAGGGCTGAAAATGTTCTCTGTGGCTGTGAGCTAGTATGCCTCTGTGACCCACTCCTTTCTAACAGCCCTGGAATTCCTGCTCCAAGCTTTCTTTATTCCCTCCTGATGCTCCTGCCCACTGACTCACCATCAATGAAGTGAATTTTCTCTGCAGAGCACAATCACACATACTAGTTAGTTCATACAATTTTACATCAAGTTCACAACCAGGGACTTCCCTGGTGGTCCAGTGGTTAAGACTCTGGGCTTCCACTCAAACCAGGGGTTGCTGGTTTGATCCCTGTTTGGAGAACTGAGATCCCATATCATATGCCATGCGGTACAGCCAAGAAAGGAAAAAATAAACAAAAAAGTTCAGGGCCAATGTGGGGCCAGATTTGTTTTCTCTGATTTGCAGGGGGAAAGCCCCAGGTGCGCTGACTTGTCCAAGGTACAGAGATAAATAGCACAGGTTGTAGCTTGGTCACCTGTCATCCCCCAAGGTTCCCAAAGAGAAGGTTCTCAGGTCTAATGGCTAAAGAGTACCAAACGTTCATATGTGTGTGCGTGCATGCGTGCACAGACGCACACAGGCATAGTGAGCAGTTGGTACAAGAAGAAGATACAGGCCCTCTATGTTCATTCATTATCTGCCTCCACTGTCCCAGGGAAGGATGCAAGGGAGGAAAAAATACCCAAAGAGAAGGCAGAAGGAATGATATCAGGAAAAAAATCCCATTTCCCTTTCATCCAACAAGTGGAACTGATGACCTGAGACAAATAATGCACAAAATGATACCTTTCAATTTCATAAAACCTATAATGATATTATACCTTTACCTCACCTGTTAGGCATTTTCCTATGTTAGAACTTACCCGCGGTCTTCCACAGTGGCCTCTTTCAAATGGATGTATGTTTCAGGGAAAATACCCTGTGGAGAGAAGAACTTGGGTTATGCGGCCATAAAAATCCCAGTCCAATATTACTCTGAGGAAAACATACTTCAAAGAGACACACATACTCCAATGTTCACAGAAGCACTATTTACAATATAGCCAGGACGTGGAAGCAACCTAGATGTCCATCAACAGATGAATGGATAAAGAAGATGTGGTATACCATGTACAGTGGAATATTACTTAGCCATAAAAAGGAAAAGTTTGGGTCATTTGCAGTGATGTGGGTGGACCTAGTGTCTGTCAAACAGAGTGAAGTTAGTCAGAAAAACAAGCACACATATTAATGCATATACGTGGAATCTAGGAAAATGGTACAGATGAACCTATTTGTGGGGCAGGAATAGAGACGCAGATGGAGCAACATGGTGGGGGGTGGACTGGCAGAGGAGCATTCAGACACATACACTCTCATGTGATATCTAGTGGGAACTACTGTAAAGCACAGGGAACTCAGCTTGGTTCTCTGTGAGGGCCTAGAAGGGTAGGATGGGGAGCAGGGTGGGAGGGAAGTTCAAGAGGGAAGGGATATACGCACACATATAGCTGACTCTTGTTATACAGCAGAAAATAATACAACATTGTAAAACAATTATCCTCCAATTAAGAAAAATATCAAAAACCCCTCAGCTCACAATAAAGAGCACAAACAATGGCAAGTCAAGGAGGGGAGGGGCAAGGGCACCAGGGCAACACCTACAGTTTGCAGTCAAGGTCGTAGGCTGTCAATTACATAGGCTGGCCACCTGAATGAAAGCAGGGCTGAAACACTGAGATAAACACCTTGTAAATGAACAGGCAAACATGCCCAGAGTCAGCTCAGAGCATTTATAGATCCTAAAATGCCTCCAGATTCTACACAACAGGAGGTGCTTCTCTTAAAGGGTTTCAAGTAATTAGTAGATGGAGGGCTATGTACTTAGTGGTCCAGAAAATTATGGTGATTTTCTAGGCCCATTCCTCTCAGCACTTTACTTAAACAAAATGCATGGAATCAATTAGGCTTGGTTATTTTTAGCCTTTTCCAGTCTCAAACTACTCTCCATTCTAAATCCCTAAGAAGCAATTTGATGTCGGTATTAAGACAGTGCCTGTGGGAAAACTATGCCTAAAAAGACCTAAAAGAAACCCTGGAAACTGGTCAGGAGCAATCTGCAAAACCGTAGACTGGATCTCACCCACAGGAAGCAAGCCACGGATGTGAGTTTTCTTAAAACCAAAAGCTCCTGCTGTTCAACTGTATGACGTGCTCATCAATAAGCAGCAACACTGGCATTCAGAAAGGCACCGCTGGTCCCTACTTTACGTACTTTTCAGGCCAGACAAGGAGAGGTACTGGACTAACCAGAAAGTTCATTTGGGTTTTTATGCCATCTTACGGAAAAACCTAAGTGAACTTTTTGGCCAACCTAATAGAAGAAGCTGTTTAACAAGCACCATTGGCTCAACTTGCTTGTAGCCCCGAGCCTGTTAAAACTGCAGCCATGTGGACATGGCATGTCAGGGGTAGCTGACCACAAAGGTGGGAGAGGGGCAGGCCACGCCCTGGGGACCCAGGTCAGAGATGCCGGTGTACTCAGTGATCCTTATTCGTTCAGAGCCAGAAAAACGAGTGCATTTCCACCCGGGTTGGTTGTGCATCTAGTTTCATGTGCTACGTTTATCTGAGCAATTCTCTCCTTTCTCCCTTTTACTCCTCTGCCAATAAAACAGGAAAACAGCATGAAAATTTGAGACTATGCTGCTCCCAGCATTGGTGATGACAAGGTAGATCCTGCCACTGCCTGAGTCAGAAGCAGAATGGCCATCCTTTCCCTCCAGGCAGGAAGAACCAAAAAAACATATAAAGATACCTGCCCCTCCTCACTGTGAGAAAGGAGCAGGCATAGGGTACATGAGTGAGAAAGCATAATCCCAATCTTGTTACTGATAAAGACCCAGAACACACACAGAGACAAGGTAACACCGATCTCTCTCATGACAAGGACAGGATTCAGACTGATTTTGGAAAACTGATCACAGAGTTAAACACTAACAAAAATGCACTGTGTGTGTAATTTCTTTGGGGTTTGATTAATGGGTTTCTGAAGCTCCAGGTCAGTCTTTAGGATGCCGAAGGAACTTTGGGTGTGTCTTCCTTCTGCTGCTGCTGCTGCTAAGTCACTTCAGTCGTGTCCAACTCTGTGTGACCCCAGAGACAGCAGCCCACCAGGCTCCCCCGTCCCTGGGATTCTCCAGGCAAGAACTGATGAAAATGTTTTGTTGATCCCTATCTTTGTGGAGAACCAGACTGCCTGCCCAGTGCTCACCTTGAGGACAGGATGCTGAGTGAAATAAGCCAGACACAAAAGGACAAATACTGCCTGACCTCACTTGTATGAAGGTCCTAGAGTAGTCAGATTCATAGAGACAGAAGAGAACTGGGGTTACAAGGACTGGGAGGAGGGAAGAAGGGGGAGCTTATATTAAATGCTTATAGAGTTTCAGTTTGGGATAATGAAAAAGTTCTAGAGATGGTGATGATGGTTTCACAACAATATAACTATACTTAATACCCCTCAACTGTACATTTTAAAAGAGTTAAGGGACTTCCCTGGAGGTCAGCTGTTAAGACTTCACCTTTCAAGGCGGGGGTGTGAGTTCAATCCCTGGTCAGGGAGCTAAGATGCCACATGCCTTGTGGCCAAAAAATTGAAACATAAAACAGAAGCAATATTGTAACAAATTCAATAAAGACTTTAAGAATGGTCTACATTAAAATAAATAAATAAAAGAATTAAAATACTAATTTTCTGTCAAGTATACTGTTTAACAATAAAGCTGTCCAGAACTCATAAAAAGGTGGTGCACTGAATAACAATGAACCATTCAAAGTAGCAGTTAATCAGGAGCCATATTTGCAGGTTTAAAGGAGATGTGAAACTGTTGGTCCCAAGGAGTATTCTTGCAGAAGATTTTTCAAATCAAGAAGATAAAGGACTGATTAACTTTCATACACCTAAAACCTGATGACTGCTCTCTGAATAACAGGGAGAAATCCAAAACAGAAACATTTGTAACGTAAGTGGCTTATTTTGTAATGGAGCCCTGGGTTGGATCCCTGGGTTGGGAAGATCCCCTGGGGAAAGGAATGGCACCCCACTCCAATATTCTTGCCTGGAGAATCCCATGGACAGAGGAGCCTGGCGGGCTACAGTCCATGGGGTCGCAAAGAGTCAGATATGACTGAGCGACTAACACTAACGCAGGCAGCAATCATAGCAGGTAATTTGTACTGTGCATGCAGACATGATGATTTTCATATTAAGAGTTATCTATTTTGTTGCATTTCCACTGTTACTTGTAGGCATCGTCGTTCCATGGTAGCATTTGTCCACTTGCAGCCATTTAATTGGTCTTGTAAATCTGAGACTATAGGCTTACTTTTTTTTAAATTTGTTTAGTGATTTATTTTAGCTGCATTTGGTCTGGGTTGCAGCATTCAGGATCTTTTGTTGCAGCACAGGGGTTTAGAAGCCCCACGGCATGTGGGACCTTAGTTTCCTGACCAGGGATGGAACCTGTGTCCCCTGCATTGGGAGGAGAAGTCTTAACCACTCGACCACCAGGGAAGTCCCTGTAGGCATTTTCCTATGCCATTCTGACACACAGAAAGCCAGAATAAACCTAGGTAATATGTTTCTGATTTCCAGCCTCTCTCCATTTTGTTTTTGCTTTCTCAGGGCAACCTATCCACTCGAGTTTAAAAAAAAAAAAAAGAAGAAGAAGAACAACTAATGATTTTGTAGATATTACCCTTATCCTTACTTCCCCAATCCTGCCAGGATCAATAACCAGTTTCTGCAAATCTCTTGGCTTCTTCCATTTGCAAAACCACTAGCTTGTTTTATCACCATTCTAACCGATTAAGTCTGCTTGTAAATAACACCAGAAATTTCCACTGAAACAATAGGCTTTTCAAATAGCTCTTCCCCTAAAGACTGACAAACAAGGAGGCAGCATTAGGACAGCATTTCAACTAGGCTGATTGCTTCATGAAGGGGTGTCAAAGTTGAGCATAATTCATAACAGCTGACTGAATTCTCTGTTTTGCTTAGATCTACCAGAAAGATATTTCAACTTATAAGTCAACAAGTAAATGCATGGCCTTTGTCTTATTATTTCGCTGAAGTACAAAGTTTAATTATCGAGAACCGAGAAAAGCTCTTACTGAAATAATTCTTCTCAAGAGTGAGACTGGAAGCTTAAACGGGTTTTAAGAATATGAATACAAAAAATTTAAAAACACGAGACTTTGTCATTTAGATCCTAGTGAAGCACTCCAACTTTCCAAAGCAGACAACAGATGGATTCTGGTGTATTAGGACATCATAAGATGCCTCAGAGATGCTCCAAAGAGTCTTACAGACTGCAGACAAAGAAAGGGAAAACTGTGGTCTGGGACCTTGTTTCAACAGAATTCACCTGCATCAGTTAAAAATATAAAATTCTGTTTGGTCTTAAAAGTTCATATGATCTTATCCGAGAGTGGCTTTTTATGTTTTAAAATTACTTAAAAAAAAAGGATTGGTGATTAAGTGACTTAAGTATTGCTGCTCTTGAAATTTAGAACTTCAAAATTATTCACTTTAATCCTGCTTTGAAAAATAACTCATGTTAATGCTCAGTCATGTCCAACTTTTTGTGACCCCACGGACTGTAACCCACCAGGCTCCACTGTTCATGAGATTCTCCAGGCAAGAATACTGGAGTGGGTTGCCAGACCCTCCTCCAGGGGATCTTGCTGACCCAGGGATTGAACCCGAGTCTCCTGCACCTCCTGCATTGGCAGGTTGATTCTTTATCACTGAGCCACTGGGAAGCCTGAAAAATAACTACCACTTCCATAACTGTAAGTAAAATAAACATGGATAGGGTTCAACCAAAACCAAGAAGCAGAAGTGGCTGTAAACTAGGTTCCCTTGTTAACAAGCGTACTAGAGGAAAGGCTTTTGCTCTAGTCCTAACATGCTCTCATTCACACCAGAACATCTGCTGTCCTGGGTTCTTATATGAAGGCCCAGGGAAACTAAAGTCAGCAAGAGTTTACTCCTTTAATCAAATAATTTATCATTATTTTCACTACATTTAAGTAGAAAATGAAGAGTCAGAGGCACAAGCATCTAACTGTGGGTATAAAAACTCAGCATCAGGATTTTAGGGAGGGATAAAAGGACTAAAACCGTGGGAGTGGATAACCACATTAAAAGCAAACATTCCTTTATTTTGGTCGATTATTAAATTGTCAGAGTTAATAAACTGTGTGTGCGTACATACACATGTGCGAATACTGACTGCTGTTTGAGCATCAACAATGTAGAAAGCTTAACTAGGACCGTCATGGTTTTAAACAGCCTATACCTTCTAGAAAGGTGTTTTTCCGGGCCCACACCTTTTTTTAATTAATTTTTATTGGAGCTTCATTGCTTTACAATGGTGTGTTAGTTTCTGATGTACAGCAGAGTGAACCAGCGATATGTTTACACATATCCCCTCTTTTATGGATTTCCTTACCGTTCTGGCTACTACAGAGCACTGAGTAGAGTTCCCTGTGCTCTCCAGTAGGTTCTCATTCGTTATCTATTTTACATGTAGCAGTGTGTGTATGCCAGTCCCAATCTCCCCACCCACAGCCTTTCTGAGACTTCTGTGCTAGCTTCTTTTTTGTCTTGTGCTGTATTTGGCAAGTAAAACCTGTGGGTTTGTGTTTTCTCTTTCTACTGAGTTCTTGATCAGTTCTGAAATGTTCCTCTCGCCCCTCCTCATTCACCCTTTTGGATGGGAACTAACTGTGAAATAGCACGGCCCCATCAACACTGTTCTTTTCAAAAGAAAGTGCTGACAGGCTATGCAGTGCCAGTCTGCAGTGTCACAGAAAAAGTGCTGACCTGACCTGAAATAAACCGAGAGGGTATTAACCTAACTCACAGGTTTTCTTTAGCTTGACTATTAGCAGCTTTGGCACTGGGGAAAGGAACCCATGAGCGTCAGTGTTTTTCAAATTCTTTGCCCATGATGGGACAGCAACCCAGCATGACTATCATAAAACATAACTAAAAATACACAAAATACTGTAAAATATACACCTAACACAAAAGTTTCCTGAAACATCACTTACCATGGCATTCCATTTTCTATTTTTCAGTTTGAGTTGTAAAAAGATGTAGGTTCTAACCCACTCTGTTGATTTCGTGTGAGTTTCACAGTTGGAAAACTAGGACTCTGAGGACTTTTCTGGTGGTCCAGTGGTTAAGACTCTGCACTCCCAATGCAAGAGGCACAGAGTCGACCCCTGGTCAGGGAACTAAGATCCCACATGCCAATGGTGTGGCCCCCGCTAATAAAAACTTACTATTCTGATTTTCCATTTTATAAAAAAGGAAAGAGTCACATGGAAATGGGGAGACCCTGTGCTTCTGGGATATCAGCACTGGAACTAAAGGATAAACAGAGACGTCCCCCCTCCTCTGATACAGAGCAACATCCGTAGATGACCACATCGCTCAGGTCAAGCAATCAGAAAGCCTGCAGAGGCCCTACCTGGGGTGTCAAATTCATCTCCAGCTTTTATCCTTGAGTTGGCTGGTGGGAAATACAGCCATGGGACTTGGACTCTTTTACGTGAACAGTGAGGTCAGACACTTTGCTTTTGAATCTACAGAACAGCCATCAAAGAGAAAGCAAACTGGGCCCACAGACAGCAGATAATGGGATCAGATAAGACAACACAAGACTGGCAAACAGTAGATTTCCAAGGAGAACACTGAACCATAAGCCATACCTTTTTGGATTTATTTTGGAGGGTGTATCCTCTGTACCAACCTGTCAGGGTAGAAGAGAAGACAGAATTGAGTACGTTACCTGGGACAACACACAGACATTAGCAACATACATCCTCATAACCTGGGTATCCTGCATTGCAGGCAGATTCTTTACCGTCTGAGCCACCAGCAAAGCCCATGGTTTGGATGTGGAGATGGAATCCAGGAGACCTCTAGCAGACAACATGAACGTTTTCATTTATTATACAGTAAAAATCTAGATTTATTTCAGAGCTGCACTGTCTTGATAATTAAAGGATTTAAAATTCACTTAGAACCACGCTTCATCACTTCTCCTTTGGAGAAAAGACCAAATAAATAAATAACAAGATGGAAGACAGCTCAGTCTCTTAACACCTTAATCCCTTTCAGTCATTCAAAAAATGCTTTTGCATGAATGAACATGAACTTTCATCCATTTATATACATTCTGTGAGCTACCTTACACTACTAAAATAGATATTTTAAAGTAATTTATATATATTCTCTCCTTCTTGCTTTCTCTCCCACTCCCACGCCCCTCTCTCCCAGGATAAGAACCAATATTCTGGAACAATTTTAAATCAGAGTAGCAAACCTTATGTGTATATATATGTGTATATATATATATCAAACCTTATATATATTTATACCTAAAAACAAACTGAAACAAATAAAACAACATTTTAAACAATTCTTGGCAATGCTGCAATACTCCTCTACATAAAAAGATTTTATATGTTTGCTTAACAAGGCTTTAAGTAAAGTCTTTAACTTTCTTTTAAAAATTCCAATCAGTACACATATTCCTATGGATGTTTTCCCACCCTCTATCTTATAAAGGGAGTATATAATTTAATCTATCCATAAATAGATACTGGATAATGAATATTTACTGAATACCTAATACAGGTAATTCACTGAAATAATTTTGCTCATTCCCTATAACCATGAGGCATCAGGGTGGTTATCCTAAGTAAACCTTGTCAGCAGGCCAGATGCATAAAGGAGCCATAAACACACAGTGAGCACATGCAAGCTATAATGGAAACTTCAAGCATACTGTTTCTGGACAAAATTATAATTGGAAAACACACATGCACTCCAATGTTCACAGCAGCACTACTTACAATAGCCAAGACACGGAAACAACCTAAATCTCCATTGACAAATGAATGGATGAGGAAAATGTGGTTCATACACAGAACAGAATACTACTCAGCCATAAAGCAGCAATGGATGGACCTAGAGATTATCAAACTATGTGAAGTCAGAAACAGCATAGGATATTATGCCATGGACTGCTATCTTTAATTAGGAGTGGTGCTCCCTGTTCAGATATTTTTTTGTCAATCATGGGCTTTGATGCAAATCTATAACCAGTCCACAGCATAATACCCTATTCTAACCAGTTAAAAATAGGAAAATCCTTAACACTTTTGAATGCTGACAGTTTAAAATTTGAGAAAAAATTAATAACTCTACGCTTCAAGAAGGTACATTCAGCTCCCTAATATATCCAAAATAGTCTGTGTCCAGTGTTGGATGATTTTATATAGAACAAATTATAGAAGAGTTCTATTAGCAGATGCATGAAATTAAAAAAAAATTTTTTTAAGTGTAGTTGGTTTATAACGTGTTAACTTCTGGTGTACAATAAAGTGATGTAGTTATGTATACATTTATATATGTATATGTGTGTTTCTTTCCATGAATGCAGAGTTCCAAAGAATAGTAAGAAGAGATAAGAAAGCCTTCTTCAGCAATCAATGCAAAGAAATAGAGGAAAACAACAGAATGGGAAAGACTAGAGATCTCTTCAAGAAAATTAGAGATACCAAGGGAACATTTCATGCAAAGATGGGCTTGATAAAGGACAGAAATGGTATGGACCTAACAGAAGCAGATGATATTAAGAAGAGATGGCAAGAATACACAGAAGAACTGTACAAAAAAGATCTTCACGACCCAGATAATCACGATGGGGTGATCACTGACCTAGAGCCAGACATCCTGGAATGTGAAGTCCAGTGGGCCTTAGAAAGCATCACCACGAACATAGCTAGTGGAAGTGATGGAATGCCAGTTGAGCTATTCCAAATCCTGAAAGATGATGCTGTGAAAGTGCTGCACTCAATATGCCAGCAAATTTGGAAAACTCAGCAGTGGCCACAGGACAGGAAAAGGTCAGTTATCATTCCAATCCCAAAGAAAGGCAATGCCAAAGAATGCTCAAACTACCGCACAATTGCACTCATCTCACACGCTAGTAAAGTAATGCTCAAAATTCTCCAAGCCAGGCTTCAGCAATATGTGAACCGTGAACTTCCTGATGTTCAAGCTGGTTTTAGAAAAGGCAGAGGAACCAGAGATCAAATTGCCAACATCCACTGGATCATGGAAAAAGCAAGAGAGGTCCAGAAAAGCATCTATTTCTGCTTTATTGACTATGCCAAAGCCTTTGACTGTGTGGATCACAATAAACTGTGGAAAATGCTGAAAGAGATGGGAATACCAGACCACCTGATCTGCCTCTTGAGAAATCTGTATGCAGGTCAGGAAGCAACAGTTAGAACTGGACATGGAACAACAGACTGGTTCCAAATAGAAAAAGGAGTTCGTCAAGGCTGTATATTGTCACCCTGTTTATTTAACTTATATGCAGAGTACATCATGAGAAACGCTGACTGGAAGAAACACAAGCTGGAATCAAGATTGCCGGGAGAAATATCAATAACCTCAGATATGCAGATGACACCACCCTTATGGCAGAAAGTGAAGAGGAACTCAAAAGCCTCTTGATGGAAGTGAAAGTGGAGAGTGAAAAAGTTGGCTTAAAGCTCAACATTCAGAAAAGGAAGATCATGGCATCTGGCCCCATCACTTCATGGGAAATAGATGGGGAAACAGTGTCAGACTTTATTTTTCTGGGCTCCAAAATCACTGCAGATGGTGACTGCAGCCATGAAATTAAAAGACGCTTACTCCTTGGAAGGAGAGTTATGACCAACCTAGATAGCATATTCAAAAGCAGAGACATTACTTTGCCAACAAAGGTTCGTCTAGTCAAGGCTATGGTTTTTCCTGTGGTCATGTATGGATGTGAGAGTTGGACTGTGAAGAAGGCTGAGCGCCGAAGAATTGATGCTTTTGAACTGTGGTGTTGGAGAAGACTCTTGAGAGTCCCTTGGACTGCAAGGAGATCCAACCAGTTCATTCTGAAGGAGATCAGCCCTGGGATTTCTTTGGAAGGAATGATGCTAAAGCTGAAACTCCAGTACTTTGGCCACCTCATGTGAAGAGTTGACTCATTGGAAAAGACTCTGATGCTGGGAGGGATTGGGGGCAAGAGGAGAAGGGGACGAGAGAGGATGAGATGGCTGGATGGCATCACCAAGTCTATAGACATGAGTCTGAGTGAACTCCGGGAGTTGGTGATGGACAGGGAGGCCTGGCGTGCTGCAGTTCATGGGGTCGCAAAGAGTCGGACATGACTGAGCGACTGATCTGATCTGATCTGATGTGTGTTCCTTTCCATTATAGTTTATTATAGGATATTGACTATACTTACAATAGCCAAGACATGGAAACAAGACTTGAGTCTCTTCCAAGCAGTTTTCATCTCTTTATGTCCTATAAACCCAAGATGTTTTACCACAGACTGGGTTCACTTTCGGAGGGGAACTTACCAAAACTTTTGTAAACAGTGTTTTTGTACAGCTATCCATCGTAGAATTATGCTTCTGAAGCCTGTCATTTTTGAAAACTTTTTTTTGTTCTTTTAAACCTAAGTCTTCTCTAGGAAATGGCAACCTACTCTAGTATTCTTGCCTGAAAAATCCCAGGGACAGAAGAGCCTGGCAGGCTATAGTCCATGCAATCGCAAAGAGTCGGATACAACTTAGTGACTTAACACCACCAACAAAGTCTTCTCTACAACTGTGGTATGTGTACAACTCCCTCTAAAGGCTCAAGTTCACCATGCTGAATTCTACAAAGTGAACGCTCACATTCCATGGCGTTGGGTACTGGCAGAACACTGTTTCTGGAGTTTTCATCATATATGCTGAGGATTTTATAAATTCGGCTGCTTATAAATCCAAGAGATATGGTAATAGTCCAAGAGTACATTTGCTCATTTGCACGTCACAAACCACAGTGGTGACACAAGCAAGAACATGAATTTCCAATTAATGCCAACACCTAAAGCAAGATAATTACAGCTAAATACAGTATGCTACTGGCCTATTGAAAGTGTTATCAACAAGAGCCATAATCAATGAGTCGTGTGAACCCACTGGAATCTCAGTTGCTGTCTTAAATTAAAAAATGAAGGGAATGGTGGAGAGATGGTAAGTCCAGAGGATTAGGTGAAATGACAATCTCAAAAAGTAAGCTTCTGGCAACCATGGGGAACTTCAAAAGTGATTCTATGCAGGGACTTCCTTGGCAGTACAGTGGTTAGGACTCCACGCTTTCACTGAAGAGGCCTGGGTTCAATCCCTGATCGGGGAACTAAGATCCTACAAGCCACAGTGCGGCCAAAAAAAAAAAAGTGATTCTATGCAAAAGGTTGATCTGTTTGGGAAAAGAGTCATTTCTATTTTCCTGGGGCTGACCCAATCCAGAATAAAACTGTCCCCTCCAATTTACAAATATCAGAGAGTCCCTAATTCCATTGTCAAAGTCACTTACTTAAGCTGGTTTCTCAGATAATTTCCATCAGCCAAGATTCCATCATCACCTGCTCCATTTTGCCTCACCTGTCCAAATGCATCTCTGGCCACTGCCCACTTTCTGGCTCCCACAGGACATGTCCCTTACTCAGCTCTTCACCCACTCTACATACAACCATTCAATAAATATTTATTAAGCACTAGTTTAGATACCATGGTGGAGTGGAGAACAAGAGTTATTACAAAGATTACACTCTAATATAAAATATGATATATATGAT
This sequence comes from Bos indicus x Bos taurus, assembly GCF_003369695.1. Classification (NCBI taxonomy): domain Eukaryota; kingdom Metazoa; phylum Chordata; class Mammalia; order Artiodactyla; family Bovidae; genus Bos; species Bos indicus x Bos taurus. The sequence continues at coordinate 72,506,603 of NC_040083.1, read as the reverse complement.
GATCTCAGAGGATGACAGAGCTGGGTAAAAGCACTCAAGGAGAGCACATGGCAGAAAATAATTAGCAACATGGGACATGATAAAACAAAATGAACTACAGCTATACACAACATCATGGGTGAACCTAAAAAGCATTATGCAGAATGAAAGAAACTAAATGAAACAGATATGCATAGTTCCATTTACATAAAGCTGAAGGGCAGAAAGACTAATCAGTCCATGGTGACCTAAATTAGCAGAGTTTTGGTTTTTTTTTTGAAAGTGGGAATTGCACAGAGGAAGGTGACGGAACTTTCTGGAGCACAGGGAGGGCTCTGTATCTTGACTGGAGCATTAGGCACATGTTGTGCACTCAATTTGTTTAAATTCCTTGCATTGTACCTAAGATGAGTGTATTTCACTGTATATACATTTCACTGCAATTTCTAAAAAACATTAAAAAATGTAAACTTATCAAAGGAACAAAAAGCTACGAACAAAGCTAGTGGAGGTGAAGAATTCCAGTTGAGCTATTTCAAATCCTGAAAGATGATGCTGTCAAAGTGCTGCACTCAACATGCCAGCAAATTTGGAAAACTCAGCAGTGGCCACAGGACTGGAAAAGGTCAGTTTTCATTCCAATCCCAAAGAAAGGCAATGCCAAAGAATGTCCAAACTACTGCACAATTGCATTCATCTCACACACTAGCAAAGTAATGCTCAAAATTCTCCAAGCCAGGCTTCAACAGTACGTGAACCGTGAACTTCCAGATGTTCAAATTGGATTTAGAAAAGGCAGAGGAACCAGAGATCAAATTACCAACATCCGTTGGATCATTGAAAAAGGAAGAGAGTTCCAGAAAAACATCTACTTCTGCTTTATTGACTAAGGCTAAGCCTTTGACTGTGTGGATCACAACAAACTCTGGAAAATTCTTCAAGAGATGGGAATACCAGACCACCTTACCTGCCTCCTGAGAAATCTGTATGCAGGTCAAGAAGCAACAGTTAGAAACGGACATGGAACAACAGACTGGTTCCAAATTGGGAAAGCAGTATGTCAAGGCTGTATATTGTCACCCTGCTTATTTAACTTCTATGCAGAGAATATCATGAGAAATGCTGGGCTGGATGAAGCACAAACTGGAATCAAGATTGCCAGGAGAAATATCAATAACCTCAGATATGCAGATGACACCACCCTTTTGGCAGAAAGCAAAGAAGAACTAGAGCCTCTTGATGAAAGTAAAAGAGGAGAGTGAAAAAGTTGGCTTAAAACTCAACATTCAGAAAACTAAGATCATGGCATCCGGTCCTGTCACTTCATGGCAAACAGATGGGGAAACAGTGACAGACTTTATTTTTCTGGGCTCCAAAATCACTGCAAATAGTGATTGCACCCATGAAATTAAAAGATGTTTGCTCCTTGGAAGAAAAGCTATGACCAACCTAGACAGCATATTAAAAAGCAGAGACATTACTTTGCCGACATAGGTCCGTCTAGTCAAAGCTATGGCTTTCCAGTAGTCATGTATGGATGTGAGAGTTGGACTATAAAGAAAGCTAAGCACTGAAGAATTGAAACTTTTGAACTGTAGTGTTGCAGAAGACTCTTGAGATCATGTTGATGTATGGCAAAACCAATAGAATATTGTAAAGTAATTAGCCTCCAATTAAAATAAATACATTTATATTAAAAAAAAAAAAGACCCTTGAGAGTCCCTTGAACTGCAAGGAGATCCAACCAGTCAATCCTAAAGGAAATCAGTGCTGAATACACATTGGAAGGACTGATACTGAATCTGAAACTCCAATACTTTAGCAACCTGATGCAAAGATCTGACTCCTTGGAAAAGACCCTGATGCTGGGAAAGATTGAAGGCAGGAGGAAAAGGGGATGACAGAGGATGAGATGGTTGGATGGCATCACCAACTCGATGGACATGAGTTTGAGCAAGCTCCAGGAGCTGGTGATGGACAGGGAAGCCTGTCGTGCTGCAGTCCATGGGGTTGCAGAGAGTCGAACATGACTGAGCAACTGAACTTAACTAATCAAAGGAACATTACAAAGTATCCACCTCAAAGTGACATAGAATTCAACAATAAAGGCATTGCTCAAGTATTACTGAATATTTTTGTTGGAAAGTACCTTGAAACCAGTTTCAGCCACGTGTGAAAAATCAGAATTTTTACTCCAATTTCTCGATTGTTTTTACTTTGTATTGTGTCTCTCCAATGACATTGTTCTTCTTTCTTGTTTGGGGCTCCAAAACTGATTCTGAACAAGTATTGCTATTTCCAAAAATTCAATCCCAGTCTGGAGATTCATTTACTCATTCAACAAAAAGATGCTTAGGAGAGCAAGACCTATAACATCCTTGTCATACTTGGTCTCATTTTTTAATGGGAAGAGAAAAACAAACGTGAACACACAGGGATATGAAAAAAGTCATTTCATTAAGGGCTAAAAGTTATTAGGGAAAGAGTGACAATGCACCCTCACATTCACTGCCGCACTACTCAGAACAGCCAAGACACAGAAGCAACCTAAGTGTCTATCAACAAAAGAGTGGATAAAGATGATGTGGTTTATATACACAGTGGAATATTACTCAGCCATAATAAAGAATGAAATAAAGCCACTTGTAGCAACATGGGCAGACCCAGAGATCATACTAAGTGAAGTAAGTCAGAGAAAGATAAATATATGACATTACTTAAAAATGGTATTAGTCGATCAACTGCGTCTGACTCTTTGCAACACCACAGACTGTAGCCTGCCAGGCTCCTCTGCCCACAGGATTCTCCAGGCAAGAATACTGGAGTGGGGAGCCATTCCCTTCTCCAGGGGATCTTCCTGACCCAGGGATCAAACCTGGGTCTCCAGCACTGCGGGTAGATTCTTTATGGTCTGAGTCACCAGGAAATCCCAAATATACATGTGGAGTCTGACAAAGGATGCAAATGAACTTATTTACAAAAACAGAAACACTCACAAATTTATGTTTACCAAAGGGGAAAGGTAGGAAGGAGGGATAAATCAGTAGGAGTTAGGGATTAACATTACACACTACTACACGTAAAATAGATAACAAACAAGGACCTACTGTCTAGCACAGGGGACTATATTCAATATTTTATAATAACCTAAAGATGGAAAAGAATGTGAAAAACAAATATACATGTATATGTTTTTTTAACTGAATTACTGCTGTACACTTGAAGCTAACACAACACTGTAAATCAACTATACTTCAATTTAAACAAAAAAAAATGACAAGTGGAGATGGGTTACTTCAGCATGCGTGGACAGAAAGTTCTCTCTGCTGAGGATTCACATTGCTAATGTGGTCATTCATTTATTATACATAAAACACTTATTCAACCCTAGCATGCCAGACACCGTCTTCAAGGAGGAAGGAAACAGACTGTAAACAAATAATGAAATACAAAAGGGCCTTTAATGGTAATGCTTGAAGACACTTGGCACACAAAGGCAGGGTTATGAATATGCTGAAGGCATTTACTGACTCGGAAGATTTTTTTTGAACCATAAAACCATCATTTACATGTGTAAGGCATGAAGCATTCTGTAAAATCTCTCATTTTGCAGCCCCAGAATAAATCTGTTTCCTCTCTGCTCCATCAGTAAATTATTCTTATTGTGGTAAAATATACATAACATGAATTTTAACACTTTAACTATTTGAAAGTACACAGTTCATTGGCATTAAGTACATTTGCACTGTTGTACAATCATAATTTTTGACCTTCCCAGGAATTAAAGGCAAGAAAGAGATAGGGAACCATGGTTTCTATGCACCTTCTCTGGGCAGTGTAGCCAGCCAGGCTCCTCTGTCTGTGGGATTCTCCAGGTAAGAATTCTGGAGTGGGTTGCCATTCCCTTCTCTAGGGGATCTTCCCAACCCAGGGATCAAACCCATGTCTCCCGCATTGCAGGCAGATTCTTTTCTGCTGAGCCACCAGGGAAGCCCAAAGCCTGGCTGGTCAGGAGTGGGATTCGGAACCACACCTTCAGAGGACTCTGGAACCTGAAGGCAGGTCTGTGCCTTACACAGCTAGGCCGTCCTGATGGAGGAAGAGCCAGGGCTAAATCGTGTTGGTTTTTATATGTGTCACCGGCCTGGTAGCTCGCTGGCTGAAGCAGAGTTAATTAGGCCAAGGTCGAAGGTTCCATTCCCTGCGGGCCAGGTGAGCCTGTCAGGTTTCCATGGCCACAGCCTATTCTCCCATTCCCAGTGAGTGTCCCTCAGGACAAGCCTGAGGTCCCTTCCTAGAGGGAAGCTGGGAAGGGGGGCAAACCTCTACTGGACTTCATTGCTACATCTTTGTCTGAAGGCAGCACAGAGCCACTGGGGTTCAGGAAGTCCACTTTCTGAATGCAAGGACCATCTCAGTGGGGCTTTTGAAACTAAGTTCAAAGGCAGATAGCAAAAGGATGCAAAGACAGTCAGAGGCAATTCTATTCTTTCGTATCATTTTGTGAGACGATCGGTCATCCATGTTAATAATCTGAGCTCGATTTTGTGCCTTTGAGTCAGGCATGTGCAGTAACTGCTAGAAGCCTGCGCTCCAAAGAACTGAGTTCACAGAAATTTAACACCCTCACCTCGAAAGAGAGGAAACAACAGGCAAGGAACTGAAAAGGTTGTCCAGAGTCCAGCAGTGACTTGCTAGCTAAGATGAGGATCTGAACATGGGCTTCCTAGGGCATACTTCACAGCTCACTGCCCCCTCACTGCTCCTGGCGGTGGCGGGGGGCAGTTGGCCACAGAATCCTCTCAATACAAACCCCAAAGACACAAGCACAGCAAGTTAGCAGAAAAGAAAGACGGCGGTTTCCGGCTTTTGCTTCTTGAATGAACAAGAAAGAGTCGTGTCTTTGTGGTATCTGGCACACAGCAAACACTCAATACATTTTGGATGAATATATTAATGAGAAAGAGAACTCCTAGAGCTAATGGCCACGGACAGAACAGACTGATGGAGGACCCCCTAAAATCTGCTCCTCTGGGCCAAGACTGACTGCAAGGTCTGAGACATCCTTCTCTTCTCTCCAAGATCCCATAGCCAGTGGCAGAGCAGGGTGGGGCCCAAGCACCTGCCTGGGAGGCCAGGGACAGAAGAGACACCACTTCTTATGAGACTCATTGAAACCCAAAAGCCTAGGTCTCCATCCTGGTTCTGTACTCACCAGCTCTGCCAGACTCCCATTGGTCAACTATTCATTTCAAGGTAGGAAGGCTCTGCTCTCTCAAGCATCCTTCCCCCAAAACATTCCTTTCTCCTCCGCTCATAAAATCCAACCCCACAGCTAAGACAGGTTTGCTCTGGTTGCCCACAAGACATGGTGATGACATGACTTTTTTCCAACAGCACACACCTCCTCAGACAGATGGAAGGATCTGGTCCAGGCGGTGGACCCACAGGAGGAGCAGATTCAAGTTACAGCCGACAAACCAGAGGTGACATACACAAATTTCTCCTGCAAAACTGGGGACTCTCTCTGCGATTCTGAAGCTCAGTGAGAGGAAGGGAAAAGATCTCCTCCAGTCTGATCAACCTCTTGACTTTGGTTTGCCCATTCCCTTTCAATATGCTTGATGTGGCCTTTTCTTTGTTTTCTAAAGCAAAGTAATCCTGACAGTTGTTTGTCCCTCTGGCTCCTGGCACTAATTCCACTCTTCTGTGGTGGAATTTTCTCTAACTTACCCAACCAGTTTAAGCAAGCTGAAATAAACGGATGCCACATGCAGTTTCCTCTGTAGTAGCAATGAACTTGCTGGAACTTTCTTAGATTGATTTTGTTATCATCAGCACCGATATTTGCAAAATGGGAGAGAAAGGAATACAGGTTTGTGAATGAGGAATCATTTCATCAAATGGGATATATTGAAGAAGGCCTGCTTTTACAAGGAACAATGCTAGGTTCTGGGGGTGGGAGATGCTGATTTAGGAGTTTGGGACTCCAATAACACCCACTCCTGATCTGGAAGAATTTCTAATGTAATTGCTAGTAGAACAGAAGGAGACAAGTGAGGGTGAAGTCATAATTAACTTGCATGTCTAGTTAACCAGGATTTCTGGAATTTCAGTGCAGACTTTTTCTTTTTTTTTAACTGGAGGATAATTGCTTTACAATGTTGTGTCAGTTTATGCTGTATAACATGAATCAGCTATGTGTATACATATATCCTCTCCCTCTTGAGCCTCCCTCCCACCCCACCCCTCACTACATCCCCCTAGGTTATCACAGAGCACTGAGCTAAGCTCCCTGTGCTAGACGGCAGATTCCCTCTAGCTAGCCATTTTACACATGGGAGTGTGTATATGTCAGTGTTACTCTCCCAGTTCGTCCCACCCTCCCCCCAGGCCCTGTGTCCATGTCTCTATTCCTTCCCTACAAATAGGTTCATCAGGGCCATTTTTCTAGATTCCATATATAAACATGTTAATATATGATACTTTTCTCTAACTTACTTCATTCTGTATGACAGACTCTAAGTCCACCCACATCTCTGCAAATGTCACAATTTCGTCCCTTTTATGGCTGAGTAATAGTCCACTGTATATGAACACGACACCTTCCTTATCCAGGTCCATCCATCTGTCAATGGAAAGAATTCTGGAATTTCAGTGCAGACTGCTTTTTCAACGAAACTGCCACTCCACCTGAGGACACTGGGATGAGAGGTAAGAGATGAAGGCTGCCTTCATTTCTGAAGGGGGCCAGAGGCTCCAGCAAGGCAGGAACCTGATCCCGGGCAGAGGGATTGGAAATACGTGAGCCTTCGCACAGAGGACAAGTCAGGTGATGTGAGGAAAGCCCTCCAGTGTGACCCAGTGCTGAATCTAAGATCCCTTCAGCCTGATCTCCTAGAAACCTGCTCTAAATTCCTCAATGGAATGCCTCCTAAAAATGAACAAGCAAGCCTACAATGTTGTGGACCCAGAAAGCCAGGGGTGAAAAGACACTATCAAGGGTGAGAAGAGACCGACAGTGCAGAGTTGGAACCCAAGACTGGTGACAACATCGAGTCCTGGTGTGACGTCCCTGGCAGTCCAGTGATTAAGAATGCACCTGCCAATGCAGGGGACACAGGTTCAATCCCTGGTCAGGGGAGATCGCACAAACCACAGAACAACTAAGCCCATGAGCCACAACTGCTGGGACTGTGCTCTATGAGAAACCACTGCAATGAGAAACCCAGGCACCGCAACAGAGTTGCCTCTGCTCGCCGCAACTAGAGAAAACTGGTGAGCAGCAGTGAAGACCTAGTGCAACCATAATAATTTTTTTTAAAGTCCTGGTGGCAAAACATCAGAAAAGCTGAAATACAAACCACGTGGGACGCTCCCAGAGTGTCAGAGCCAAAGATGGCTGAATCTGACCCATGTGCCCTCTTCACTAACTCAGGCGGGAGGACACAACCCAGGACCTGAGCCATACATCCTCAGACACACAGGGAGGGAGAGACTGCCACAGGCTGGTAGGTGTCAGAGACCCCTGCAGAGACCTCTCTGCTTGCTGGTCCTTCCTGACCCACCTACCACACCTGAGGGGCTTGGACACACTGTCAGTGACGACTGCCCACCACCTCAGTCATTCTTCCCCAGAGAGTGTGGGCTGCAGGAGGGGGACCGATCTCTCTGGATGTAGGGGGAGACAATTCTGCTAGGCTCCTGAAGAACAGGTATGCCTACCCACTTGGAGGAAGCCAGCTGCTGAAAACAGGTGGGGAGGAGGGGTGTGGAGGCTGATGAGCACCCTGCACCGAGGGTGAAGTGGGTCCAAGCACACACCGAGCTTGGGGGGCAAGCAGGAGACCACCGGCCAGAGGGACAAGTTTGCGTGGAAGAGCCACGGAGGGAGAGAAGTGCAGAAAGAGCTCACCCTGATACATTTGGAGTGGCAGGCAACTCATCTGACAGTCATTCAAATAGCAAAAGAACCTCACCCTCTGTGGAAAATTGTACTTTATGTTCAAAACAGAAATGCTGTTTCCCCAAAGGCCTTGGAACATGGAAAGAATGCTCTTTGGATTCCAGGGGCCCCTGGTGGGAATGAGACCTCTGCCATTTCACAGCTTTGTCAATGTCTTCAATGTCTCGATATTCACATTTATTGAACAGGCATCGGTAACTCTGATCTCCTAGGATTGTTAGAACTGAGATGCAGTGTATGAACGCCCTTCACTCAATGTCTGGCACGTAGAGGAAGGGAAAACGCCAAAGCTGGAGCAGTGAGGACCCAAGGACATAATAGAGGGATCCACTTCTTCACTTAGGGCCACTATCTGCTTCCTATGCTAATGACTGCAGGGGACTCTATATGGGATTCTTTCATTTGATTTCTGAGGCGTGTGTCTGTGCTCCCTAGAACGAGGAGCAGGACCTCTCTAAATTATTAAATTACTGGCAACTGATCCCTGAGTTAAGAAGGTCCCCTAGAGAAGAAAAGGGCAACTCACTCCAGTGTTCTTGCCTGGGGAATCCCATAGACAGAGGAGCCTGGCGGGCTATGGTCCATGGGGTTGGAAAGAGTCGAACAGGACTGAGCACTTATCAGCAACAATATAGATGTTGGAATCATGCTGGAGGAAGCTTCACCCTGAGGGCTGATAAGAATATATACTTCTGTTTTCCAACACAATAATTGCCTCCTCCAAGAAAAGAAAGAAAACATGACTTAAGGGAAAGAACAAGAAAAAGCAGAAGAAACAACTTGGGTGATAGAAAAACCATATGACAAGTGCCTAGAATAACCAGACAACGTGGTGCTGAATACCCAGGGCCTGAGCAGAGACTGAATATAGCCCCAAAGGAACTCAAAGGTCACCAGACTGGGTGACTCTAACACCTGGCTGAACACTCAGCGGGCAGTGAATCTGCCAGGAAGACATGTAAAGAAGAAAAAGTCTCCCCGACCCATATCCTTTAATTCCAACGATAGTAACAGATACTTAGTCCTGCATGGTGAAAACTATACAAGCATTCAAAGCCGGGAATTTAGTGTTCATTGCTTCTGCCACTTAGAAGATGAACTAAATTGCTAGGTATAGTATAGCTATTTTAAAATCTATTTGACAATACTGAAACATGAAAGTGTTAGTCACTCAATTGTGTTCAACTCTTTTGTGACCCCAAAGACTGATCCCGCTAGGCTCCTCTGTCCATGGAATTCTCCAGGCAAGAATACTGGAGTGGGTAGCCATTCCCTTATCCAGAGAATCTTCTCAACCCAGGGGTAGAACACAGGTCTCCTGCATTGCAGATGGATTCTTTATTGCCTAAGCCATATTACTCAGCCATAAAAAGGAACGAAATTGGATGCTTTGTAGAGATGTGGATGGACCTACAGTCTGTCATACATAGTGAAGTAAGTCAGAAAGACAAAAACAAATACCATATATTAACACACATATGTGGAGTCTAGAAAAATGATACAGATCGATCTGCAGCGCAGGAATAGACACGCAGGTGGAGGGACATGGTGGGTGGTGGGGATGGATTGGACAGTAGCACTGACATATATATACTACCATGTGTAAACTGGATAGCTAGTGGAAGGCTGCTGTATAGCAGAGGGAGCTCAGCTCCCCACTCTGTGACGACCTACAGGGGTGGGATGGGGGGTGAGGAGGCTCACGAGCAAGAGGATATAAGTGTACATACAGCTGATTCACTTTGTTGTACAGCAGAGACTAACACAACATTGTAAAGCAACTATACCCCAGTTAAAAGAAAATAAAATCTACTTCTATTGTCAAAGATAAATGCACACACATTTAATATTCCTGTTCAAAAGATAATCACTGAGGATGCCTATACAGAATATAAGGGTTAGATGAATAATCTGTAACAAGATTATTCTGCCTTGCCTTGTCCATCCCTATTTGTAGCCTGAGTTATACATGGAGGAGGCCAGGAAAAGAACTGATGTTCTCCTGCTATTGCTAGGTACAGTTAATACTACTTTGGGGCACATAAGTTTTATAGGTACTGGGGTTTCCACTCTTGTAACACTTCTGTTTTTTTAACTTTTTATTTTGCATTGGGGTGTAGCCGATTAACTTTGTTGTGATAGTTTCAGGTGAACAGCAAAGGGACACATATACATGAATCTATTCTCCCCCGAACTCCCCTCCCATCCAGGCTGTCACATAACATTGAGCAGAGTTCCCTGTGCTGTACAGTAGGTTCTTGTTGGTTTTCTATTTTAAATAAAGCAGTGTGTACATGTTTGTCGCAAACTCCCTAACTATCCCTTCCCCCCAGCAGCCATAAGTCTGTTTTCTAAGTCTGTGAGTCTCTCTCTGTTTTGTGCTGTAACATCCCTTTCTATGGCATGATTTGCTTCCATGGGTTGAATAAAATGGGGGTGGCTTTAGCAGAGAGTTAAAATTTATGATGCGTAAGCCTCCTTACATGCTTTTAAAGGTCATAAATTACTCACAATACCATGAGCAAAGCAGAAACATCTATTTACTTCTCCCTCCAGATACAAGCAAGAGAACTACCTAATGCCAGTTTGCCCTCAATCAATTTTGAACTTTCCTCTAGGCCTTTTTCTTCCCATGAATACTTCACAAAGTCTTACCCAGACCCACGATGGTCGGACGTGCTGTATGTTGCAATGGGGATGAGATACCGAAGGCATTTTTTGATAAAAGTTACAATCAGAAGTGTGAATGCGTGTGCCTGAGATGTAAAGAACCTATTCATCACTTGGCCTCCTTCTCGACCCCTAGATGCCACCAAGATCCCCTGGAGAAAACCAGAAGCTCCCAAGAACCCTCCTCCAGAACATTCCCAATACACTTCTGCTTTCAGGCTGAGCTTGCCTGTTTCAGTACATAGGTAGCTGCCCACGGAGAAGGCAATGGCAACCCACTCCAGTACTCTTGCCTGGAAAATCTCATGGGCAGAGGAGCCTGGTAGGCTGCAGTCCATGGGGTCGCTAGGAGTCAGACACGACTGAGCGACTTCATTTTCACTTTTCACTTTCACACCTTGGAGAAGGAAATGGCAACCCACTCCAGTGTTCTTGCCTGAAGAATCCCAGGGACGAGGGAGCCTGGTGGGCTGCCGTCTATGGGGTCGCACAGAGTCGGACACAACTGAAGCGACTTAGCAGCAGCAGCAGCAGTAGCTGCCCAAATGGGCCAACACCAAGTACCAGCTCAGGATGAAGTAACCCAAAGAAGGCTCCACTCAGAAAGGGTTCTGGGGCTTCCCTGGTGGCTCAGTGGTAGAGAATCTATCACCTAACAACGCAGAAAACACGGGGTTGATCCCTGATCCAGGAGGTCCCACATGATGCGAAGCAATTAAGCCCGAGCACCACAACTACTGAGTCTGTGCTCTAGAGCCCGGGAACTGCAACCACTGAAGCTCAAATACCCTAGAAAGCCAGTGCTTCACACCAAGAGAAGCCACCACAGTGGGAAGCCTGAGCACCACAATGAGAGTAGCCCCTGCTTGCCACAACTTAAAAAAACCCCGAGCAGCAACGAAGATCCAGCATAGCCAAAAACATATAATAAAAAATTTTAAAAAGAAAAAGGTCCTCACCCTGATCCTAAAAGATCCTACATTTTCCTATATGCCAAGAACATACGTTTTCAAGATGGCATTTTAGAAGCACGCTTGAATATATCTCAAAAGGAAAAAGAAGAGAAGGCAGTCTCTTTTAAATAAAGATGAAACCTGAGGTAGGGGAGGTATAAATTGAGAGACTGGGACTGCAATATACACACCAGCATATATAAAACAGATAACTAATAAGGACATACTATATAGCACAGGGAACTCTACTCAATATTCTGTAATGACCTGTATGGGAAAGGAATCTAAAAAAGAACGGATACATAATATTAACAATGGGTAACTGATTCACTTTGCTGTACAGCAGAAACTAACACAACGTTGGAAATCAACTATATGCCAATAAAAACATTAAAAGATGAAACCTGAAATGAGACTTTTCACCAACTCTACTTTTTAATTAGTTTTTCTTATAAACACCCTCCTACTGCCAAACATCTATGGAAAAACACATCTCGGGAACACGTGTCCCCAGGAGTAGTAGCTGACCAGGTGGCCTTAAGGTGAAGGTCAAACAGATGTGGGAAATGACCGGCACACTCATCAAAACACCACGGGGCTTATTTTGCGTTCAAGGCTGGAGGCAAAATGTTTGCACGCAATCCTTGTCGTAAAATCCAAGCTGTTGGGCACACTGCCATTCACGTTTGAGAAAGGTGATTGTTTTCCTAACTAGAACCTGGTAGGGCTATGGATTCTGAATGACAATGAAGTTCCCATTACTGTGACAAACAGGGTAACGAAAGTAAACGAAACTTACAAATACATCGAATGCCTTATTTCAGCTTATACCCAGTCAACTTTTATACATGCTGTTAAGGACTGATTTTTTTAAATCAAGTTTGATTTTCTCTCACTTGTTTTATGGTCACTAGCATGACTGAACAAACAGAGAAGGAACTGAGGTAGAGAAGGGAGTGAACAGAAAAAAGGAACAATAAAGGGATGACAAGACTACCAGGCTGACTCACAGGACTGGAGGAGGTGATGATACAAATTTTCAAATCAGAAGCTCTGAAAGCCTTTGATAAGACCTGTCTGTATCGCATGGTCCACTGGAGAGGTTTTTTTTTAAAGTTTTAGGGAAGAATGGTTGATTTACAATGTTGTATTCATTTCTGCTATACAAAGCTATACACTATATTCTTTTTCATATTCTTTTCCATTACAGTTTATCACAGGATATTAAATATAATTCCCTACACTATACAGTAAGACCATATTGTTTATCCTTTCTGTACACACTAGTTTGCATCCACTAATTCCAAACTCCCAATCCTTCCTCCCCAACTCCCCTCCTCCTCCAAGCACAAGTCTGTTCTCTGTATTTGAGAGTCTGTGTTTGTTTCTTGGGTTCATTTGTGTCGTATTTTAAATTCCACATATAAACAATATTCTATGGTATTTGTCTTTCTCTTTCTGACTTCATTTCATACGATAATCTCCAGGTCCATCCAAGTTGCTGCAAGGCATTATTTCACTCCTTTTCCTGGCTGAGTAGTATTCCACTGTATATGTGTACCACATCTTCTTTATCCACGCATCTATCAATGCGTGTTGTTGACATTTAGGTTGTTTCCATGGCTTGGCTACTGTGAATAGTGCTGCTATGAACACAGGGGTGTGAGTATCTCTTTGAATTATAGTTTTGTCCCAATACATGCCCAGGAATGGGACTGCTGGATCATATGGCAACTCTATTTTTGTTTTTGTTGAGGAACCTCCATACTTTTTTCCATAGTGGCTGTACCAATTTACATTTCCACCAACAGTGTGGGAAGGTTCCCTTTTCCAATGGAGGATTCTTAATTCCACTTCCCAGAAACACACTGATCAGGCTGCTTCTTGGAATAAACTCTTCCAGTGGACTCTCTTCTTTTTTATGCCTCTGTTAGAAAGTTTGTCAGCTATGGAGCTAAAATCCAGTACCATGTAACTTTATCTACCTGTCATAATACTGCTTACTCAGAAAAGCCTGCTTTACAAAAAATGAGACTCAAAGGTTGTATAGCCCAAGTCGTAATCCATTTCTATTCTTTTTCATATCATACAGTATTGATTCTTGATTAAGGTGCATTTCAAAACTGGCCTCATTCCACACAGAAGACATAGCATGGGTATATTGAGAACCTCCTGATATACACACAAGTGCTCCTTTTTATTTCATCTTTTCAGAACTGCCCATTTCCTCCGGTTCTAACCCAATTGTTTGGGCTCTCCTCTAGGTCTTTACAAATTACACTGAAATCATATAAAACTTTACTCTATGCCTGCCTCTGTAGAGCTTGGAAGGCCTTTGAGAATAATCTCATTTTGTTATTTCCAACAGGAGCCAAATTTGTTCTGTTTACCCCCAGAAAACACTGTTCACACCAGTCACTGTCTCTCTTGAGCTTTTGAGTGGTTTATGGAAGTGAAAACAAGTTAACTAATGGATACGAAGCAAAGGCAGGAGACTAGTACCTGCTGATGGAACGACAGACCCTGGACAAGAAATCCCTTGTGACTGGAATCTGGTTAATTACAGGAGAGGAGGGCTTCATGGTTGAAGGGATGCAGAAACCTGACTTTTTAAGTCACTTTGGTTTAATCACTTTCAATTCAAAGAGTGACCCTATTTTAGATGAAGTGACCATGACATAAAGAGAATTCAAATGTATTGCCCAGGGACAGCTAAACCTAGATAAGATAGAAACAAAACTGTCCAATCTAAAGTGGTCCTGTGTACACACTGCTTTATTCAAAATGGATAACCAACAAGGACCTGCTGTATAGCACAGGGAACTCTGATCAATGATATTTGGCAGCCTGGATGGGAGGACAGTTTGGGGGGAGAATGGATACATGTATATGGTTGGCTGAGTCCTTTTGCGTTCACCTGAAATAATCACAACATTGCTGATCGGCTATAATCCAATAAAAAATTATAAGTGTTTTTTTTTTTTTTTTTTTAAAGTGGTCCTTCTCTCCCTCTTCACCACCTTCACTTACCTCTCTGGTCTATGTAACACTACCCTTTTCTCCCCACAGCACTTACAAGAATCCAAATGTTCTTATTCTCAGATTTTGTTCACTTGTCTTATCATCTATCCCTTGAATGAAAACCCTAAGAGAGCAGGAACCTGGCCATTTTGTTACTTAGGTAACAGTGCTGTATCATCTCTTGTGCTCAATAAATGTCCTTGGCACCTAAGAGCATAGTACTTGCTCAGTGAGTCCTGTTGAATGAATAGATGACCACAGCTGAAATCTCTCCTGGGTTTCAAAGCTTTCTCAGTCGTGCTCATGGATCTGGGGTAGGAAAGAACACTGAGATGGAGAATAGTGGTCTCACTGACAAACCTTTTGTCTGGATAAACAAGCAAAAACAAGCCAGTTGCTGCAGGCAGGCCAATGCCACAGAGGAAGAAAGGGAAGGACACCTGCTTTGGTCCTTGCGGATTTCTGTCTCCTGAAAAAGTTGGTGAAAGCAACATGGAGGCGGGCTATGAAAGATGAGCAGTATATATCTTCTCAGTCAATTCCACTCCCTTCCCTTATCTTTAGTAACAAATGATGTTCAGGGACAAGGTCACACAGAGAAACCATGATAAGGGATGAGGGATGGAACACTTGCTCATGTGGACTGTGGTCTCCTGTTTTAGAGCCAAAGCTCAAGCAGTAAGTTTGGCAGTTCCCCAAAAGGTTAAATACAGAGTTGCCATTGTTGTTGTTCAGTCACTAAGTCATGTTCCACTCTTTGCAACCCCACGGACTGCAACATGCCAGGCTTCCCCGTCCTTCACTATCTCCTGTAGTTTGCCCATATTCATGTCCAACGAATCAGTGATGCCATCCAACCATCTCATCCTCTGTTGTCCCCTTCTCCTCTTGCCCTCAGTCTCTTCCAGCATCAGGGTCTTTTCCATTGAGTCAGCTCTTCGCATCAGGTGGCCAAAGTATTAGAGCTTCAGCTTCAGCATCAGTCCTTCTGATGAGTATTCAGGGTTGATTTCCCTTAGGACATACTGGTTTGATCTCCTTGCTGTCCAAGGGACTCTCGAGAGTCTTCTCCAGCTCCACAGTGAGAAAGCATCAATAATTCTTTATGGTCTAATTCTCATATATGAGCCAGCAATTTCACTCCAAAGGATAAACCCAAGAGAAGTGAAAACATGTATCTACACAAAACGTGTACGTACAAGTTGAGGGCAGTAGCATTATTCATAATAACGAAAAAGTGTAAACAACCCTAATGTCCGTTAATTGATGAATGGATAAATACAACGCGATCTACGCATTTAATAATTATTATTTAGAAAGAAAAAGGTATGAAGTACTGACATATGCTACAACATGAATGAGACCCCAAAAGATTATTTTAAGTAGAAGAAGCCAGTCACAAAGGACCACATGTCACACGATTTCACTTACATGAAATGTCTTAGAACAAATAGGCAGACCTATAGAGACAGAAATTAGGTTAGTGGTTGCCTGGAGCTTGGGGGTAATAACCATGAATGAGTATAGAGGGTTTCTTTGGAGATAATGAAAACATTCTGAAAGTAGAGTTATATGATTGCCCTACTCTGTGAATAGAGTGCTTTGTAAATAGCCATTAAATTGCATCCCCTTTTTTAAAAATACTTTTTTTTTTCCTGATGCGGAATATTTAAAAAGTATTTATTGAATTTGTTACAACAGTGCTTCTGTTTTATGCATGTGGCATCCCAGCTTACCAACCAGGGATCGAACCCACCCTCCCTGCGTTGAAAGGCAAAGTCTTAACCACTAGACTGCCAGGGAAATGGGTCAACTGGATGGTATTTGAAACCTATCTCAATAAAACCATGTTTTTAAAAAGCAACTCACGTGATAACCAAATCCTTCTGTAGGTAGTCTGTATAGGGCAGAGCAATGCTGGCGTGTCATGGAAGGAGAAAAGCCCTGCCTTGTACTACCAGGGACTGTGTGGGGTGACCCTACACACCCCTTACTCTCCACACTAGCTGTCCTTGATCTCTCTTTACTCGTTCAATAGACTTGAGCACCTACTGTATACAAGAAGCCATGCTAGGCAGGGGTCCCATGGATGAAGAAGGAGCAGACCTCCAAGGAGCTACCACTTGGAGAACCATTCACTGAACCACAGGATGGGAAACAACAGAGAGAGTCCTGTGTAGTACTGTTGCAGGTTGTGGGCAGGAAAGAAATTTCCAAGTCTGGGTTCTGGAAAGGTGGACTCATGTCCACGCCTGAAGAGCCCACCCAGGTCTGGTACGCAAATATCTCAAAGGCAGGGTGGGGTAGGGTGTCTGCGGGGAGGACCCCCTGGAGTCAGGAAGACAGGAAGCTCAAAGACACACCCCTGCCCGCCACCCCTGGGCCATGAAATGATGCCAGCACCACCCTTAAATTCCATCTGGCAGTACTGTGGGTGTTTCTACTTCGTTTATTTTTTTAAAGAGGAGATGGGGGGAGGAGGGCTAGAACACAAGTTATTACTCAGCATTTCCATCATGTTGAATATCTGCAAAGCACTCCTGCCTTCACTGTGTCCTGAACCGGCTATAATAATCAAGGAATTTGAGAACCCAGCCAAGAATGCGAGGTACTTAGCAGATAGAAGAATCTATTGCTCTGTCTGGCAAGGCGAGCACCATTAGAAAAAATTAATCCCATAAAATACACACTTTTAAAACTTAAGCCAGTATCATCATCTCTGTAAAAAGCTGATCTGTCACCTGGCTATTAATGAAGTGAAAAAGCTTATGCTCTAAATACCCCCATACACACCCTGACACGTGTCCACTTTTATAGAACAGGCACTGACGTCCTTATTTTTATTTGCAGGGAGGCAATGGAGACGCAGACACAGAGAACAGACTTGTAGACACAGTGGGGGCAAGAGAGGGACGAATTGAAAGAGTAACACTGAAACATATCCATTACCATATATAAAACAGATAGCCAGTGGGAATTCGCTAGCTATATGATGCAGGGAGCTCGAACTTGGTGCTCTGTGACAACCTTGAGAGGTGGGAGGGAGGTTCAAGAGGGAGGGGACGTATGTATACTTATGGCTGATTCATGTTGATGTATGGCAGAAACTAACACAATGTCGTAAAGCAATTATCCTCCAATTTAAAAAAAATTTTAGGAAAAATACAAAAATAAAAAGTTTTCCCCTGGCATGTGGGATCTTAAGTTTCCCAACCAGGGATTATACCTGCACGCCCTGCATTGGAAGCTTGGAGTCTTAACCACTGCTGCGTGTGTGTTTAGTTGCTCGGTCGTGTCCCACTCTTTGTGACCCTATGGACTGTAGCCCGCCAGGTTCCTCTGTCCATGCAGATTCCCTAGGCAAGAATACTGGAGTTGGTTGCCATTTCCTCCTCCAGGGGATCTTTCCCACCCAGGGATCGAACCCGCATCTCCTGTATTTCCTGTACTGCAGGTGGATTCTTTACCCACTGAGTCACTGGGAAAGCCACTGGACCACCAGGGAAGTCCCTGACATCCTTCTCTGGGATGAAAGAATTCTATGGCAGGCCCCCAAGCATTTCACGGTAACAAGAAAATCTGCTTCTTGCTGTGAGGACCTACAGCATCTGGATCATCACAATCCAGACAGAGCAGGGTTCAAGTAAGTTTTTTGCATGACTCTATTGACGGAGAAGGCAATGGCAGCCCACTCCAGTACTCTTGCCTGGAAAATCCCATGAACGGAGGAGCCTGGTAGGCTGCAGTCCATGGGGTTGTCAAGAGTTGGACATGACTGAGCGACTTCACTTTCACTTTTCACTTTCATGCATTGGAGAAAGAAATGGCAACCCACTCCAGTGTTCCTGCCTGGAGAATCCCAGGGACGGGGGAGCCTGATGGGCTGCTGTCTATGGGGTCGCACAGAGTCGGACACGACTGAAGTGACTTAGCAGCACTGACTGTGCCAGTGCTTCCAGAAAGTATACTGCGGTGTGAGTTGTAATACATCAGGTGCAGTGTGGCTTTTGGACTCAAGCTCCGGAAGGTATTTACAATAGACGTGTTTGTATATTTATACTTATAGTCAACCAAGCTCAGTGACCACCTTACCTTGGTCCGTAGGAGTGCTACTTTGAGGAATGTTCAGTGGTCTACTGAGAGATTGCTCAGTAAAGTATAAATAGTATACACACTTAAAATGACCATTAATGTGAATCCTATGAGGACAAAGTGCATTAATCAAATATTTCCAGAAACATGCTTGTGTCACATAAATATGAAAAAATAACTCTGGTACTTCCCTGGCAGTCCAGTGGTTAAGACTCCATGCTCCCAATGCAGGGGGCATGGGTTCAATCCCTGATCAGGGAACTAAGATCCCACATGCTGCCCAGCAATGCCAATAATAATAACAAAGGAAAAGAGAATTTTGAAAATGTATTTAAAAGATATCAGCCACTTGATTTCAGATCAACTGTATGCTCTTCGCTCCTACACTCTGCAGGTCAATTAGAAAAGCTTAAGTATAACATAAGCACACAACAGGCACACAGAAAGAGCTAACATGGTAAAGTGAAGAATTACTAGGTCTAGATATGAAAAAGACCAAATTCAGGAAGAGGAGACCAGCACTGGGAGCTCCTTTCCTCTTGAGGTATTTGCTGAATTAAGAAAAGATCCCTTGAGTCTCTGAGCAGCATTTAGAACAGCTTTGTGGGGCCAGGAGGACAAAAAAGGGGAGCCCTGGCACTGCCCGTGAACTGGCTGCAATTTCAGACAAAACAGACAGCATACTGCAGACGGAGACAATGATCAAAGCTTTATAAACAGGAATTCAAAGTTGGGATTGTCTAATATAACAATTTCAAAATTGTATGTACCTCAAAACAGGTCTGAGAATACAGACCGCAAAAAAAACTGAAACCATATGTCAAACCATATGACATATGTCAAATCATAAACTGACACAAACTACAATGGTGGAAGATTTAACACAGTTCTCTCAGTAACAGAAATTCAAAAGAAAGATTAGCATATAGCAAATTTGGGGGAAAAATAGGGATAAAATCAGAATCTAATTGCCATCTATAGAAATCATACCCAATACCAGTAAAATATAATTTATTTTCAAGCCTATAGAAACTGAACACGTGTCTTACATGTACAGTGGAAAAATGTGTGTCCCCATAAAGGGTGATGTGCTCTGCTTAGTTGATCAATCATGTCCAACTCTTTGCAATCACATGGACCGCAGCCCACCAGGCTCCTCTGTCCATGGGGATTCTCCAGGCAAGAATACTGGAGTGTGTTGCCATTCCCTTCTCCAGGGGATCTTCCCAACCCAGGGATTGAACCCAGGTCTCCTGCACTACAGGCAGATTCTTTACCACCTGAGCCAGCAGGGAAGCCCATAAAAAGTAGAATGGATTGATCTGGCCCCTGACCAAGTGGCATGACCTAGTAAGGCCATGTTTAATATGCAAAGGAGCTCAAGAATGTAAGTAGATTATCCCTGTGTCTTGCTGATACCATAGAACTGACATATGACTGGACCTGAGATGGTGTGAATAAAAATGGGAGAGAGACAGCAGAGAGGGAAGAGACCATGCAGCCCTCCCTCCCTTCCTCCTCCCCACCTGCAGAAGCTGCACATCAACACTCTGAAGTGTGTGACAGGTAGAAGGATAATGCAAACTACCAACTCTTTGCCTAAAACCAAAGGGAAGCAGCAGTAACAGTGGAGTCTTCTACGCAATGCAGCAGACAGCTTAGCTTTTCTGTGGCTGAGCCCTACTTCCTGTCCTTTTAACTTCCCATCTCCTCTTCTCCATCCTGTGTCTGTCTGTCTGAACCTCAGAAGCCGAGGTGGATTCTAGAAAACCACCCTCACAATGCCATGATCACAACCATTTATGTGGTGGGACCAGACCCTGCAAATTCACAGTTCTTGTCCTAACAAGCCTCTGCGCTCTGCTTAGTCGCTTAGTCATGTCTGACTCTTTGTGACCCCATGGACTGTAGCCCACCAGGCTCCTCTGTCCATGGGATTCTCGAGGCAAGAATTCTGGAGTGGGTTGCCATGTCTTATTCCAGGGTATCTTCCCAACCCAGGTATCAAACCCAAATCTCCTGCACTGCAGGCAGATTCTTTACCATCTGAGCCACGAGGGAAACTCACCATATGAGAAAAATCTGCCTCACTTCCACCTCATTCCTACCCCAGTCTTCAGAAAGAATAAATGGATTCTCAGTTTTTTGCCTTGATCCTCAATGTCAGTGGCCTAGAGACGTGTTTGTTGTGCTCTAGGCATTTGGATTAGAAATGTGGCAACACTGGAGTTCTACTAGGATTTAGGGTGGTAGTGAGAAGTCTGGGGTGGGGCGGCATGAGTGCACCCATGACCTGTGCTCTTCAGATGAGCTGGGAGCCTGGATACTGTCCAACAGTCCACTTACAGGTTAACTGGGACACCCTGCCCCCCAACCCGATCTAGTTGCAGGAAATATACTAGAAGGCTTCCGGCACCTACAGTCGCCCTGACCTAATTCTTTGAAGGAATTTCAGCAACACCAGTAAGTCTCTCCCTCGTTTCTCCCCAAGTCTGGCAACACTCAGAGGTGAGAAGAAAGAGCCACTTCATCAGCCACGCTTCCTTTGATCTCCCATCAGCCCAGTGATGCACTTGTCTCCTCCGGAGCCAGGGCCTTCTGCATCCAGAGTCACTTTTTTTTTTTTATTAAATCAATTTAATTATTTTATCTGAGAGAATTTTACTAAGAAATAAACTCTTTTGCCTTTTTGAACCTGAATTATCTGTACATGCTAAGTTGTTTCAGTCGTGTCTGACTCTTTGTGACCCTATGGACCAAAGCCCGCCAGGCTCCTTTGTCCATGGGATTCTCCAGGCAAGAATATGGGAGTGGCTTGTCATGCCCTCCTCCAGGGGATATTTCCAACACAGGGATAGAACCTGTGTCTCTTGAGTCTCCTGCACTGGCAGGCAGGCTCTTTGCCACTAGTGCCACCTGAGAAGCCCAGTTGAATTATATGCTCTCCCTATTTATTCATGGGGTCACAAAGAGTCGGACACGACTGAGCGACTGATCTGATCTATTCACAGTACCTATGAAAAGACACCATCTTTCACATATTAGGGTCTTGCTTCATGAGAAGCCACCAGAAATCAACAGTGTCTCATTTCACCTGGTTCTGTCACTAGCTGTATGACACAAGGTATATTATTTTCTCTGAATATTAGTTTTCTCAAGTATAAAACGAGCATTATGTTTCCTACATTTAAAAAAGTGAGTGTGGGGTACTCATGTAATTTTTAAGAGTTCTATAGTTTTTGACTTCCCTGGTGGCGTAGAGAATAAGAATCTGCCTGCCAATGCAGACGATAGGGGTTCGATCCCTGATCCAGTAAGATTCCACATGCTATGGAGCAATGAAGCCCGTGTGCACAACTACTGAGCCTGTGTGTTGTAAATAGAAGCCCACGCACCTAGAGCCTGTGCTCCACAACAAGACACCGCAAGAAGAAGTTCGAGCATTGCAACGAAGAGTAGTAGCCCCTGCTCGCCCCAACTAGAGAAAGCAAGGCAACAGAGCCAAAAATAAACAAAACCTTTTAAAAAAAGAGTTCTATAGTTTTGAAAGTCAGTCATATATATTTTTTCTTAATTAGAAAAAATAAACACTGCCTTGCCACCCTTAGAGGACTGTCATCAGAATTAAATAGGATGGGGATACACAAGAGCATTGTAACTTACAGATTGCAGAGTCACATATTTTGATTCTGGTGTCTGGGCACGTCTGTGCTCGGGCACTCAGCTGGCTGTTTTGAAACCACCCTGGTACAAAACCCTAAGCGCTTCCTAGATTTTTACTAGCATCGCTTCAGGAAGTAAACTGTGTTGATGTTTGCTCCAAGAGCCTTATGAGTAACTCACACTGCTCGGGCCTCCCCACCCATCTGGCAGAAGGCCATCCAGAC
Source organism: Bos indicus x Bos taurus (assembly GCF_003369695.1). NCBI lineage: Eukaryota > Metazoa > Chordata > Mammalia > Artiodactyla > Bovidae > Bos > Bos indicus x Bos taurus. The sequence continues at coordinate 72,484,035 of NC_040083.1, read as the reverse complement.
TTACCCTCATACATTTCCAGGATGTGAACTGTGTCTCCAACCTGCAAGGACAGCTCCACATCTTGAGAGGCGTTGTAGTTATAGATCGCTGGAAAGGAGAAACAGAAGACAGAAATGATGGCATCGGTGGCACTTAAAATACAAGTCACCAAAGAGCACACCCAGGGAACTTCCCTGATGGTCCAGTGGTAAAGAATCCGCCTTCCAATGCAGGGGACACGGGTGCAATCCTTGGTCAGGGATCCAAGATCCCACACGCTACAGGACAACTGAGCCCGTGTACCACAACTGCTGATCCCTCTCACTCTAGAGCCTGTGCTTTGCAACAAGAGACGCTGCCATGTGCCACAGTGAAGACCCAGCGCAGCCAAAATTAAAAACAATATACGCAACTTAAAAAAAGAGCACATACTTTAGTTATTGAACCAATTCTCCAACAAATAACCACCTCTTTAATCATTTCAAGTGAATCCCCTTCTGAAAAGCAGAGAGCATCCTCCTGGATTCCCACTGCTGGCATTTTAGTCATTCCTCCATCCAACAAGTTTTGGTTGGTTGCCTGATATGTTCCACATATTGTGCTACAGACTGGAGACAGAGTGTTGAGACACTCAGATGTGGTACCTATACCAGGGATTTTTTAATAGTATAGTATGGGAAGTGACAGAGTAAATGTATCATTACAGACACAACTCCTTAATTAAAATGGTTATATAAGAGTTATCAGCCTACAATACCACTGAGCTTCTGATCTCTTGGCCACAGGGCGAGCCATCTCCTGGCTTCCCTGACAGTAATTGGCAGCCTAAGGGCCAACTGTGAGTCCCATCCATCCCCCAGCCCAGTAATAAACTAAACCCCAGTGGCTTCCTTGCCCCCAGTTCTAGGCATCCTGTGGAAATGGGGCACCTTAGCACTTTCTCATCAAGGTGATCGCCATCAGCACAGCACTCAGGACTGGACCAGATCGTGAAAAACAGCAGACTAACTCTTGTACCTCCAAAAGAAGGTGACAATCCAATTTTAAGATGGGTAAGAGTTCTGAAGAGACATTTTACCATGAATTATATACGATGAATAATCAGAGCAAGAAAAAATGTCCAACAACCATTAGTCATCAGGGAAATGCAAATTAAAACCCCAAGGAGCTGCAATTTCACACCCACTAGAATGGCTGTAACTTTTAAAAGGCAGACTTGGCAGGAATGTGGAGAAACTGGAACCCTTATGCATTACCAGTAGGAATGTAAAATGATATAACCTCTCAGTTTGACAGTTTCTTAAAAAGTTAAACATGCAACCCAGCAATTCTACTCCTAGTTATTTACAAAGAGAAAGGGAAACATGTCAACACAACTTCATGTGAATATTCAAAGTCACTGTGGTATGCAGAAAAATACCCCCCACGCAAAGATACACATCAGATTTTGAAACGTGCAAGTGTTTCAAGGTAGCAAAAAACAAGATAAAGATAGGAGAGGAGGTTATTCTGAAAATTCAGGCTGTGACCTAAACACAATCCTATGTATCCAGATAAGAGAGAGACAGAGGGAGTTTTAAGAGATTTACAGAAGAGAAGGCAACATGAGGTTGGAGGCACAGGGTGAAGTAACGTGACCTCAAGTTAAGGATTGGCATCACCACTAGAAGCTAGAAGGGACAAGGAACAGAATTCCCTGAGAGCCTCTAGAAGGAGCACAGGCGGTCAACACCTTGATTTTCGATCTCTGACCTTCAGATCTGTGAGAGAAGAAAATCCTGTTGTTCAAGTCACCAAGTTTGTGGTCATTGGACATTGTAAGGACATTGACAAGAAGCCAACACAGCAGCATTATTTATAACAGCCAAACACCAGAAACAACTCATTCACTTAAGAATCAATGGATATATAAAATATGGTCTGTCCATACAATGAAATTACTCAGCAATAAAAAAGAATAAAAGGGACCTTCCTGGTGATCCAGTAAGACTTCATACTCCCAGTGCAGGGGGCCTGAGTTTGATCCCTGGTCAGGGAATTAGATCCCACATGCCACAATGAATGATCCTGCATGCCACAACTAAGACTCAGTGCAGCCAAATAAATAAATAGAAATAAATATTTTTAAAAAAGGATTGAACTGTGGCTGATGCATGTCAATGTATGGCAAAAGCACTACAATAGAGTAAAGTAACTGGCCTCCAATTCAAATAAATATATTTTAAAAAATAAATAAAAAGGAATGAACTATGAATACACTGCAACTCAGATGACCTTCAAAGACATTATGCGAAACAAAAGTCATATGTACAAAATATATTAGGCTTCCATTTATTTATCTGTAGTATCCAGAAGAAGCCAATGGCTGTCAATGGCATAGGGCATTTCATTGTTTCCTGGGGTTGAGGGTGTGAATGGTGACTGAGCATAACGGGCACCAGGGAGCTTTAGAGAGAGACGGAAACATCCTAAAATGGGATTTGGTGGTGCTGATGGTCTCCAAACTCTGCGTATTTACTCAAAATCAATGAACTATCTGTCTAAAATGGGTGGATTTTATGGTGTGTTAGACTTCAGTAAACCTTTTTTTTTTTTTTTTAAAGCAAATGTATTTCTTGCCCTCTCTCATAATGAGTGAGCTGTTTCCCTTCAGGGAGAAAGAACCACCTTAGAGATTGGGTTCTATCCATGTACCTGAGGATCCAAGGAGTCCATGAGATTCCCCATCTCTGCAGCTCTGATGAACATGAGGCTGGTCACTCAATCCATTTGCCAGATCCCACAAGGGTCATTAAAAAGGGAAGAACGGTAACCCTGCCATTGCCAGTCGTGAACAGTAGCCATTGCCTCCTGCTCTTTTCCTGAGCCGGCTATCCACCTGGTTCAGCAGACTGCCAGTAGACTCGGGCTTCCATCAGTCTATCTCGGAAAGGAAGGAGCAGACTACCAGCCCCACATTTTCAAGTGGCTTCTTTAAAAAAAACAAAATTAAACATTGTATTTTGTATTGGCATACAGCCACGAACAATGTTGTGACAGTTTCAGGTGGACAGCAAAGGGACTCAGCCATACATATACAGATACATATACCCATTCTCCCTGAGGCTCCCCTCCCACCCAGGCTGCCACATGACATGGAGCAGAGTTCCCTGTGCTGTACAGTAGGTCCTTGTTGGCTATCCATTTAAAATGTAGTAGTGTATACATGTTCAAGCAGCCTCTCTTTGTGAAGACAATCAATCAAATACGTGTTCTTCTATAGCCTTGGCACAGACTCCTAGAGGTATGTTGGAGATGATCGACTATTGAGCTTTTAGACTGTATTATGAATTCAGAACAAGGGCAGGCTGATGAAGTGGGCTGGGAGAAACTGCACCGAATTCAGCAGAAGGAGTTAGTTCCCGGTTTCTAGACGCTTTCACGGGCCACAAGGCCACAGCTCCTGTTCCACTGAAATTCACTTCCTTCATCTGACCGCTACTTGATTCAAATGTTTTGCCTACTAAGTATACCGCTGGTTCTCTATGGAAAATGTCGGTCTTCATCTCTAACTCCCCCGAGCCGCATTCACTGCCTCCCACCGGACCGGTTCCTTGCTCTGGCCCCACCAGCGGATGGAATCAGGAAGTAGGGAGGCTGCCGTGTCACAGTGTATTATGTAACCATCAAGCTTCATGTCTTCCTTGTTCTTAGTCACCAGGAGAGCGAGCAGAGGCGCCCCACGGCTGCAGCTGGCACTGTAGCCCCAAGCTCCAAACGTGTACCAAGGACTGCTGCAAACACAGGTACGCACGCACGCACACCACAGGCTATTGCTATTTACTCGCTCAGTTGTGTCCAACTCTTTGGGACCCCATGGAATGTAGCCTGCCGGCTTCGTCTATGGAATTTTCCAGGCAGGAATTCTTGAGTGGGTTGCCATTTCCTTCTCCAGGGTAAGTTCCTGACCCAGGGACTGAATCCACCTCTCTTAAGTCTCCTGAATTGGCAGGAGGATTCTTTACCAAGGCGCCACCTTAAATCCTAGATTCCTAAGCCTGACAATCAAAGTGCTCCCCAAATTATCCTGGCCTTAATTATCCACTGCTGCTTCATCATCTGCCAAATTGACCCTCTGCTTCAGTTGAGACTCATAATCTCTCCTAAATTCTGTGCTCCACTCACAGTTTACCTCTATCTGGGGCAACAGTTTATCTTTTTCTTCCGCATACTGCAAAGCTCACATTCACAATGCAATTCCACAAATGATGAGTGACAGTGGTAAAGAATCTGCCTGCCAAGCAGGAGACACAGGTTCAATCCCTGGGTCGAGAAGATCCCTTGGAGAAGGAAATGGCAACACTCTCCAGTATTCTTGCTTGGAACAACCCATGGACAGAGGAGTCTGGTAAGCTACAGTCCATGGGGAAACAAAGAATCAGACATGACTTAGCAACTAAACAGCAACAACAATCACCCTGCAAGGACCTCATTATTCTCCATCATTCCACAAGTTTTCTTTCCAACACAGTTTGGATTTTTAATCAGAGATAATCTTGTGTTATCATCTGCCACAAAGCAGAAGGTAAACCCCTCATGAATGGGGACCTGGTTACACATTATTTTGTCTTTCCAAAGAACTGGATGAGGCTCAAGGCACAAGAGTGGCTTTTATGAGACCCATCCATCAAAATTCAGTTATTTACCACTTCTTCCCCAAACTTTCAGATTATTTCCCTGCTTCCCCCAGAAGCAGCAGTTATGGTCTCCCACCACTCAAGAAAGGGGTATCCAATCATTCCCTTGTGTTTTTTATTTGCAAATTATACAAGACAATCTATCTTTCCAACATAAGCCTTCAAAGAGCTTCACTTAGGAAACATCCTTCAACAATGCCTTCTGCTGGAATGACAAGTCACCAGTCACACTTGTGCTGTCTGTTTCACGTCTTCGGACTGAAGTACTAACAAGATTTCCAATCACTTACAACGACCTCTATTCATGCCAAGTCCGCACTTTTGAACCATGCCCTTCCCTCACCCTCTGTAATATACTTCATTTCCGTTGCAGTTTATGGTTTCACTTCCATATGGAATGCAGTCATTGTATGGAATGGCTGCCAATTACCATATTATTTAACGAGGAAACAGAGACTCAAAGGGTCAGCACCTTGCTCCGAGGAACCCAGCTTTATGAGCAGCAAAGCTGTTACTAATACGGCCCAATGATGACCTATTCATCCCATTTTACCAGACTGGTCCATGATGGCAAAGAGATGCCCTGGAAGAGTCTATGAGCAAAGAAAAGAGCCTGACCGATTCTCAGTATGTTGTCTGCCTTATGTGTGTGTGTGTGTATGTGTGCTCAATCACTCAGTGTATCCAACTCTTAGAATTCTCTCACTACGGGCTTCCCTGGTGGCTCAGTAGTAAAAAAAAAAAAAAAAAAAATTCAGCCTGCCAATGCAGGTGACAGGTTCGATCCCTGAGCCGGGAAGATCCCACATGCTGCGGAGCAACTAAAGCCTGTGTGCCACAACTACTGAGCCTGTGCTCTGGAGCCTGGGAGCTGCAACTATGGAACCCATGTGCCCTAAAGCCCGTGCTCCACGAGAGAAGCCACGGCAATGAGAAGCCCATGCCCTGTAACTAGCGAGTAGCCCCTGCTCGCCACAACTAGAGAAAAGCCCATGCAGCAACAAAGACCAAAATGTTTTGGTCTTTGGCTTTTGCACAGCCAAAAACTTAAAAAAAAAAAAATTTTTTTTTAAAGAATCCCCTCATTCTTTAAGACTCCAACCTCCTCAAACAAGCTTTACCATATAAACTGGTAATTGGTGATCATGTTGTCTGTTTGCCTGATGCTATTTCAGGCATACAACTAATGCACTCAGTGGATTGTGTTTTCTCCCTGGAATGTGAATAAATGCTACAGAGGAAGACAGAGAAAGGAGAAATAAAGGAAACCCTTTGGACTGAACAAAACAGACTCAATTCTGCCAGTGACACAAGCATGACCTGGTTCGTCTAGGGCCTCAGTTTCCATCTGTAAACTAGGCATTGGACCGGATGACACGAAGAGTAACTGTGGCTGCAAGCCCCCTGATTCAGGAGGTTATGATAAGAGGGAAGACAAACAATTTGTGTCCTTTCAAATCAGCAGGCACCACCACAATCTCTTGTTTTGTCTGAGGAAATTAAACAAGAACTGTGAGTTGCTGTGTATGAACTGACTTGCTAGCTGCTGTGAAAGACGAGCTCCTGGAATTCTGCCCTAAGCAGCTTACTGTTTATGTCGCTAAAGTATAATTTTGTAGAGCCAACTAGACAAGACGGTATGTCTACAAATGTAAAACAGTTTGCATTTTACCACATCTTTGATTTGGCCTGGCCTTTTCTTTTGAACCAGACTTTTAAAAGACAGAGGAAAAGAGAAGAAATTTGAGGTCTTGGGATTGCTGCTGTTGTTCAGTTGCTCAGTCGTGTATGACTCTTTGTGACCCCATGGACTGCAGCACGCCAGGCTTCCCTGTCCTTCACTCTCTCCGGAAATTTGCTCAAACCCATGTCGACTGAGTCAGTGATGCCATCCAACCATCTCGTCCTCTGGCCTCCCCTTCTCCGCCTGCCTTCAATCCTTCCCAGCACCAGGGTCTTTTCCAATGAGTCAGCTCTTCGCATCAGGGGGCCAAAGTATTAGAGCTTCAGCATCAGTCCAGTGAATATTCAGGGTTGATTTCCTTTAGGATTGACTGATTTTAGGATCATGCAACAAAAACCAATAGAATAGACTGATAAGTGCCAATATGAGGACTGATTCTGACAATGAAAAGTTGATGGGTTACTAGTATTTAATCTTTTTTGATAAATTAGGTTCTTTCATGAATCCTCAAATTACAGCCCCCAAAGAATAACTAGAACCTGACATGGTCTATTATAGTGTTTGGTAGTGTGTATGAAAGAAAGAGCCAACAAACACAGAACAAGCTCCCAATCTGAGTTGTCTGCTACTCCAGAATATTAACAAGATGATCAAACGTCATCATTTTCCTTTTTATCTTGATCTGCCTACTTTCAGCCAGTAGAACGGTAGACTATGGACTTTCCTGGTAGTCCAGTAGTGAAGACTCTGCCCTTCCATTGCAAGGGGTATGCGTTCAACTCCTGGTCTGGGAACTAAGATCCTATAAGCCACACAGAATGGCCAAAAGAAAAAAAAGACTAAAAAGGTCAAAGAATTGATGCTTTCAAACTGTGGTGCTGGAGAAGACTCTTGAGAGTACCCTGAACCGCAAGGAGATAAAACCAGTCAATCATAAAGGAAGTCAGTCCTGAATATTCATTGGAAGGACTGATGCTGAAGCTCCAATACTTTGGCCACCTGATGCGAAGAGCCAACTCACTGGAAAAGACCCTGATGCTGAGAAAGACCAAGGGCATGAGAAGGGGGCGACAGAGGATGAGACGGTTGGTTGGCATCATCAATTCAATGGACATGAGTTTGAGCAAACTCCGGGAGATGGTGAAGGACAGGCAAGCCTGGCGGGCTGCAGTCCATGGGGCTGCAAAGAGTTGGACATGACCGAGCAACTGAACAACAACAAAGGAGGAAAGCTAAAACAAGGCAATTCAAAATTGTAAAATAGAAAGTCTTTGTTCTACAAACACTGGGAGCTTTACGCCACAGCTTCTCTAAGTAAGAAATGGATGTACCAGTATATTTTTCCAAAGAAGAGAATGCAGCAGAACCTCGAGGAAGATAACAAGTGGCAGACACAGCAGTCACCTGCCCCTTTCCCCTTTCTGGCTCTGTCTGGCTTCCCATTTGGGGCACGGTGGCAGCCATATCCTCAAAGATGGATACAACAACCCTCACCAATAGAACAGTAGAAGTCATTCAGTGAAAACTGGGAATCAGGAAGAACTGTAGAGGTAATAGAACAAGCTATCCTCAGCAGTTCTCCCAGGTAAAGTTAGACAATGAAAGGCAGGTGTCCTTAAGGACAGCAAACCCATTTTATTGCAGGCAGCTAAATACAAAGCTTGCTCCTTGGAAGGAAAGCTATGACAAACCCAGACAGTGTATTAAAAAGCAGAGACATCACTTTCCCAACAAAGGTCCATACAGTCAAAGCTACAGTTTCTTCAGTAGTCACATACGGATATGTGAGAGTTGGACCATAAAGAAGGCTACACGCCAAAGCATTGATGCTTTCGAACTGTGGTGCTGGAGATGACTCTTCAGAGTCCCTTGGACAGCAAGGATATCCAATCAATCAATCCTAAAGGAAATCAACCCTGAATATTCATTGAAGGACTGATGTTGAAGCTCTAATACTTTGGCCACCTGATGTGAAAAGCCAACTCATTGGAAAAGACCCTGATGCTGGGAAAGAGTAAAGGCAATAGGAGAAGGGGTGGCAGAGAATGAGATGGTTGGATGACCTCACCAACTCAATGGAGATGAACAAACTCCAGGAGATGATGAAGGACAGGGAAGCTGCAGGTCATAAGGTCATAAAGAGTCGGGCATGACTTAGCAACTGCACAACAATAAGAAAAGTACAAAGCTCCCCTAAGAAACAGCAAGAGAGTCTGGGAATAGCTTAGGATTTTAACCATCTTCTTGCTGCCCTTTCCAAGCATTTCTGCAGTGATTCAACTGAGGACTCAGGGTGTTACTGACAACACCAAGGATGCCTCAATCGTGGCCTCACGTGTACTCTCCACCTGGGAGTAGCACTAAAGGTACATATTCTAATGTCACCACGCTTACACTTCTACTACCTGCTGTTCTTTTCAGCTGACCTCTTTCTTGATGAGGAAAAGTAAGAGAGAGAGAGAGAGAGAAACAGAAAAGAAAAACCAGAGGGCAACTAAGGAAGGATTTTAATGAAGAAGAAAAAAAAAAAAAATTAACATATTAACAAGACCAGAACATCTTTCCTTAATCAGATAAGGCATTATCATCAGGTTCTTCTCAGTTCAATTCAGTCGCTCAGTCGTGTTCAACTCTGCGACCCCATGAATCGCAGCACACCAGGCCTCTCTGTCCACCACCAACTCCCGGAGTTCACTCAGACTCACATTCATCGAGTCAGTGATGCCATCCAGCCATCTCATCCTCTGTCGTCCCCTTCTCCTCCTGCCCCCAATCCCTCCCAGCATCAGAGTCTTTTCCAATGAGTCAACTCTTCACATGAGGGGGCCAAAGAATTGGAGTTTCAGCTTTAGCATCAGTCCTTCCAATGAACACCAGGACCGATCTCCTTTAGAATGGACTGGTTGGATCTCCTTCCAGGCCAAGGGACTCTCAAGAGTCTTCTCCAACACATTTCAAAAGCATCAGTTCTTCAGCGCTCAGCTTTCTTCACAGTCCAACTCTCACATCCATACATGACCACTGGAAAGACCATAGTCTTGACTAGACGGACCTTTGCTGGCAAAGTAATGTCTCTGCTTTTCAATATGCTGTCTAGGTTGGTCATAACTTTTCTTCCAAAGAGTAAACGTCTTTTAATTTCCTGGCTGCAATCACCATCTGCAGTGATTTTGGAGCCCCCCAAAAATAAAGTCTGACACTGTTTGCACTGTTTCCCCATCTATTTCCCATGAAGTGATGGGACCAGATGCCATGATCTTCGTTTTCTGAATGTTCAGCTTTAAGCCAACTTTTTCACTCTCCTCTTTCACTTTCATCAAGAGGCTTTTTAGTTCCTCTTCACTTTCTGCCATAAGGGTGGTGTCATCTGCATATCTGAGGTTATTGATATTTCTCCCAGCAATCTTGATTCCAGCTTGTGCTTTTTCCAGCCCAGCGTTTCTCATGATATACTCGGATGTGGGATAGCTTCTCTCGGATGCTGCCCCTGACCTTGGGCGAGGGGTAGCTCCTCTCGGCCACACTTCTGTGTGGTCTTCAGGTTCTTCTAGGTATACATTATTCTTACACAAAGATGAAAGTGAAAAAGAGCAAGTGAAAGTCAGTCATGTCTGACTCTGGGACCCCATGGACTATATAGTCCATGGAGTTCTCCAGGCCAGAATACTGCAGTGGGTAGCCTTTCCCTTCTCCAGGGGATCTTCCCAATCCAGAGATTGAACCCAATTCTCCCGCATTGCAGGCGGATTCTTTACCAGCTGAGCCACAAGGGAAGCCCAAGAATACTGGCATGGGTAGCCTATCCCTTCTCCAGCGGATCTTCAAACCTGGGTCTCCTGCACTGCAGGCAGATTCTTTACCAACTCAGCTAAGAGGGTAGTCCAAAAACACACACAAAAAAATGGTAAAGATGATCTTCTTCGCAACGAAGAAATAGAGACACAAATGAAGAAGACAAATGTATGACTACACAGAAGAAAGTGGTGGAGGTTGGAGGAATTCTGAGACTGGGATTGGCACTTACACACTATTGATACTGTGTATAAAATAGAGAACTAATGAGAAAATACTGTATAGCACAGGGAACTCTACTTAATGCCCTGTGGTAACCTGAATGGGAAGGAAGTCCAAAACAGAGGGAATATATGGAGTAGGAAATGGCAAACCACTCCAGCATTCTTGCCTGGAAAGTTCCATGGACAGAGAAGCCTGTCAGACTACAGACCCCCATGGGGTCGCAGAGTCAGACACGACTTAGCACACAGGCATTTGTATACATACAGCAGATTCAATTTGCTGTATAGTAACCTAGATAGCATATTCAAAAGCAGAGACATTACTTTGCCAACAAAGGTCCGTCTAGTCAAGGCTATGGTTTTTCCTGTGGTCATGTATGGATGTGAGAGTTGGACTGTGAAGAAGGCTGAGCGCCAAAGAATTGATGCTTTTGAACTGTGGTGTTGGAGAAGACTCTTGAGAGTCCCTTGGACTGCAGGGAGATCCAACCAGTCCATTCTGAAGGAGATCAGCCCTGGGATTTCTTTGGAAGGAATGATGCTAAAGCTGAAACTCCAGTACTTTGGCTACCTCATGCGAAGAGTTGACTCATTGGAAAAGACTCTGATGCTGGGAGGGACTGGGGGTAAGAGCAGAAGGGGATGAGAGAGGATGAGATGGCTGGATGGCATCACTGACTCGATGGACGTGAGTCTCAGTGAACTCCGGGAGTTGGTAATGGACAGGGAGGCCTGGCGTGCTGCGATTCATGGGGTTGCAAAGAGTTGGACACGACTGAGCGACTGATCTGATAGTAGTAACTACCACAATATTGTAAAGCAACTATACTCCAATAAAAATTTAGAAAATAAAATATAAATCAGACAGATTGAAGATAAAAAATGGTCAGATCTAAGATTGGGCCCAGGGATCGAACCCAGGCCTCCTGCATTGCAGGCAGATTCGTTATTGTCTAAGCTACTAGGGAAGCCCAAGAATACTGGAGTAGGTGGCCTATCCCTTCTCCAGGGGAATCTTCCTGACCCAGAAATTGAACCGGGGTCTCCTGCATTGCAAGTGAATTCTTTACCAGCTGAGCTACCAGGGAAGCACAAAATCTAATTTAAAAAAATAGAATAGAAATGAGACCAAAGATTAAAAATGGTCATATCTAAGACTGGGTTGAGCTGCGACATCTATCTTTCAGACAGAAATCATAATTGAGGAATAGAGAAGCTAAGATAAAAGCCACCAATTATTGTGGAATCTAGAACAAGCATCTTGACATGATAGTCAAAAACGTTGCTAACTATTTTCTCCATGTGTACATGAATTTGAGATAAAACACAATTCACTGGCGAAATGCATGATCCCCAACCAGGCTGGAAAACCCATTAATTTAAAACCATCAACCTGAACATTCAAATATAACAACAGCAGCTTTGGTCCCGGGCTTATGTCTCTGCAGGGCCTGTTCCAAGATGAGCTCAGCCAGTCTACTTTCCCTATAGCCCGCTTTCAAGAGGGTCTCAGAACACTTGGACTGCAAGGAGATCAAACCAGTCAATCCTAAAGGAAATCAACCCTGAATATTCATTGGAAGGACTGATGCTGAAGTTGAAGATCCAATACTTTGGCTACCTGATGCGAACAGCCAACACACTGGAAAAAACCCTGAAGCTGGGAAAGATTGAAGGCAGGAGGAGGAGGAGGCAACAGAGGATGAGATGGTTGGATGGCATCATCAACTCAATGGACGTGCGTTTGAGCAGACTCCGGGAAGATAGTGAAGGACAGGGAAGCCTGGAGTGCTGCAGTCCATGGGGTCGCAAAGAGTCAGAGAGGACTGAGCGACTAAACAACAGAAGAATGAAAGCCCAGCTTTTCTATTATATATGGGGAAAGCACCAGGAACAAACAGAATGTGGGCACACGTGGCCGGGACGAAGGGAGAATCAGAAGAGCCAAGAGCTGAGGAGAGAGCCTGACACTGAAGAGATGTGGGGAGCCTCCTTTCATAAATGGAGAAACAGGCACTGGGTGTGTGATGGACCAAGGTGACACTGAATTACAGTCAGGCTCTTGAAGGTACTTTGCACAGCTTGGCCAAAAATCTACCATTCTGTTCTTTGGCAAGTCATTTAATCTTATGGCTTCAGTTTCCTCATCAATAAAGTGACATGTATAAACTGGTATTTTGCCTACCTCTTAGATGTTGAAGCTGAAATTCCAATACTTTGGCCACCTGATGCGAAGAGCTGACTCGTCTGAAAAGACCCTGATGCTGGGAGGGATTGAGGGCAGGAGAAGGAGGAGCAACAGAGGATGAGATGGTTGGATGGCATCACCGACTCAATGGAGATGAGTTTGAGTAAACTCCGGGAGTTGGTGATGGATAGGGAGGCCTGCCATGCCATGGTCCATGGGTTCGTGAAGAGTAGGACACGACTGAGCGACTGAGCAACTGAACTGAACTAGAGCTGTTGTAAGAGTAAAATGTGGTGGTGGTTTAGTCACTCTCATGTGTCGTACTCTTGCAACCCCATGGACTGTAGCCCGCCAGGCTTCTCTGTTCATGGGATTTTTCAGGCAAGAATACTGGAGTGGGTTGCCATTTCCTTCTTCAAGGTATCTTTCTGACCCAGAGATCAAACCCAGGTCTCCTGCATTGCAGGTGGATTCTTTACCGACTGAACCACCAGGGAAGCCCCATGAATAAAAAACATAAAAACGAGTAACTGTTGGAATGTTTTTGGAACCAAGATTTTTCAGCATCACAGAAAGACAAGTATGAAATAAAAAAGATACATAACTTTGGACTAATCTATTTGAACTGGAAATTCAGTATGAGTTTAGAATACTTTTCTCTCTTGAAAAATACATATTCATTTCAACTTGTGGCCAAAGCGGACCAAAGAACACATCAGGAATCAGATGCTACTATCCTGTCTTAAACATATAAAATATCAAAAAGGGGGAAGGGGAGGGTGGGATGAATGGGAAAGTAGCACTGATATATATACACTATCCTGTGTAAAACAGACAGCAGGTAGGAACCTGCTATTTAGCACAGGGAGCTCAGCCTGGTACTCTGAGATGACCTAGAGGGGTGGGGTGGGAGTTGGGAGGGATGTTCAAGATGGAGGGGACATATGTATATATATGACTGATTCACTTCATGATGGTTTATTTGCTAAGTCATGTCCAACTCTTGTGATCCCATGGTCTGAGCCCGCCAGGCTCCTCTGTCCATGGGATCCTCTGGGCAAGAATACTGGAGTGGGTTGCCACTTCCTTCTCCAGACTCACTTCATATTACAGCAGAAACTAACACAACTTCATAAAGCAGTTATACTCCAATTAAAAAAACAAAAATATGACACAGTGGTTTTCAGACACTGAACAGCAATGCAATGCAGGAGAATGATGCTCTTACAGATGAGGAGATAAAGGAAATCTACAGTTGCATCTCCAGGCAGAAGTTCAGGGAGGAGAAATCCAAACAGCACAGTAGTCACCTTGAGATGTGAGGAGAAGGTTGAGAATTCAGGGAAGTCGAGGTGGGAAGCAAGTTCAAGGCAGAGAATCCAAGAGGTGAGGGCTGCAGCAATTTCCCTGTTAGCTTAGTTGATTACCAATCAGCGTGTGAAGAAAATTCCCAAGGGCAAGGGCAAGAGCAGAAGGAATAATTCCCAAGCCTCACAAAGGGCTGGGAACAGTTTCCATTCTCCACAACCAGAGTCGAGAAACGTTGGGATAACATGGCCATCGGCTTGAGTACTCAGAAGAGTAAGTGCCTTGGTCCTCAGAAGGACCATTTTGCCTGTGCTGGTCTCACCTGATAAAGATGAACTGCAGATCTGGAAAGAATAAACATTTCCTCATAACTCCATCCCACAACAAGGCTTAAACGCTCAACAAGATAAAACTTAAAATGTTTGACATCTAGTTCAAGATTACCAGGCATGCAAGGTAGAAAAATACTCCTTACCATTAGGAGAAAAACGAACCATAGAAAAAGACCTAGCAATGATGTAGACCAGGTAACAAAACAAATCCCAGTTAACTGAAAAAGAGTCAAATCATAACAAAGCATGTTCTTTGACTACAATGGAATTAAATTAAAACTCAGTAACAAAGACATTTAGAAAACCCCAAGATATTGGCCTTCTCAAGTAGAGCTAGTGGTAAAGAACCTGCCTGCCAATGAAGGAGACATAAGAGACACAGGTTTGAACCCTGTGTCAGGAAGATCTCCTGGGGGAGGGGAGGGAAACCCACTCCAGTATTTTTGCCTACAGAATCCCAATGATAAGAGGAGCCTGGAGGGATATAGTACATAGTGTTGCAATGAGTCAGACACGACTGAAGCAACTTAGCACGCAAGGTATTTGGAAACTAAATAAGACATCTCTAAAAAAAAAAAAAAAAAAAGACAACATTAAGAAGAGGTTGCAAAAATACACAGAAGAACTATACACAAAAGATCTTCATGACCCAGATAACCACGATGGTGTGATCATTCACCTAGAGCCAGACATCTTGGAATGCAAATTCAAGTGGGCCTTAGGAAGCATCACCACGAACAAAGCTAGTGGAGGTGACGGAATTCCAGTTGAGCTATTTCAAATCCTAAAAGATGATTCTGTGAAAGTGCTGAACCCAATATGCCAGGAAATTTGGAGAATTCAGCAGTGGCCACAGGACTGGAAAAGGTCAGTTATCATTCCAATCCCAAAGAAAGGCAATGCCAAAGAATGTCCAAACTACCACACAATTGCACTCATCTCACACACTAGCAAAGTAATGCTCAAAATTCTCCAAGCCAGGCTTCAACAGTATGTGAACTGTGAACTTTCAGATGTTCAAACTGGATTTAGAAAAGGCAGAGGAACCAGAGATCAAATTGCCAACATCTGCTGGATCACTGAAAAAGCAAGAGAGTTCCAGAAAACCATCTACTTCTGCTTTATTGACTACACCAAAGTCTTTGACTGTGTGGATCACAAGAAACTGTGGAAAATTCTTCAAGAGATGGGAATACCAGACCATCTTACCTGCCTCCTGAGAAATCTGTATGCAGGTCAAGAAGCAACAGTTAGAACTGGACATGGAACAACAGACTGGTTCCAAATTGGGAAAGGAGTACATCAAGGCTGTATATTGTCACCCTGCTTATTTAACTTCTATGCAGAGAACATCATGAGAAATGCTGAGCTGGATAAAGCACAAACTGGAATCAAGATTGCCAGGAGAAATATCAATAACCTCAGATATGCAGATGACACCACCCTTTTGGCAGAAAGCAAAGAAAAACTAAAGAGCCTCTAAATGAAAGTGAAAGAGGAGAGTGAAAAAGTTGGCTTAAAACTCAGCATTCAAAAAAACTAAGATCATGGCATCTGGTCCCATCACTTCATGGCAAACACATGGGGAAACAAATGAAAACAGTGAAACACTATTTTTTGGGCTTCAAAATCACTGCAGATGGTGACTGCAGCCATAAAATTAAAAGATGCTTGCTCCTTGGAAGAAAAGCCATGACCAAAAGCAGAGACATTACTTTGCCAACAAAGGTCTGTCTAGTCAAAGCTATGGTTTTTCCAGTAGTCATGTATGGATGTGAGAGTTGCACTATAAAGAAAGCTGAGCGCCGAAGAATTGATGCTTTTGAACTGTGGTGTTGGAGAAGACTCTTGAGAGTCCCTTGGACTGTAAGAAGATCCAACCAGTCCATCCTAAAGGAAATCAGTCCTGAATATTCATTGGAAGGACTGATGTTGAAGCTGAAACTCCAATACTTTGGCCACCTGATGTGAAGAACTGACTCCTTGGAAAAGACCCTTATGCTGGGAAAGACTGAAGGCAGGAGGAGAAGAGGACAGTAGAAGATGAGACAGCTGGATGGCTCATCACTGACTCTATGGACATGAGTTTGAGTAAACTCCGGGAGTTGGTGATGGACAGGGAAGCCTGGTGTGCTGCGGTCCATAGGGTCGCAAAGAGTCGGACACAACTGAGCGATTGAACTGAACACATTTCTTCATTTTCCTTTCAGTGGACACTGGGTTAATTCATGTTTTTGCTGTCACAAATACTGCTGTGAAACACTGTGAACATACTTACAAATATATATATATATATATCCGGTACGCTTGTGCAAGGGTTTTTCTGGGACAGTGGTTTTAAAATTGTCTGACCTGTAATCTATAGGAAGACGTGAACTTCACATTATAACCCAATAATCTCAGCTTGCTTGTTGTAGTATAGAGAAATGCAATGGTTTTTTTTTGTTTTAATATTGACCAAAATTGGATCCTAGAACCTTCTTGAGTGCTCTTGGCTTCAGTCATGTCCAACCCTTTGTGACCAAATGGAAAGTAGCCTGCCAGGCTCCTCTTCTCCTTGAGATTCTCCAGGCAAGAATACTGGAATGGGTTGTCATGTCCTCCATCAGGGAATCTTCCCAACCCAGGGATTGAATCCGTGTCTCCTGCATTGCATGTGGGTTCTTTACCCACTGAGCCACCTGGGAAGCCCCCAAACCTCCTTAACCTCACTCATTACTTCTAGAAATTTTTGTAGCAATCTTAAAAATTTTCTATATAGGTGATCATGTCATTTGCTAATAAACACAGCTTTATGACATACTTTCTCATTAGTATAAGCTTTTTTTTTTCTCATATTGCACTAGCTAGAACCACCTTGAAAATGTAAAATGGAGAAGCAGATATCTTTGCCTTGTTACCAGTATTAGGGAAGCACATTTAATGTTTGATTCAGTATGATGTTTGCTGTAGGTGGATCACATATACTTCTTACCAGGTTGAAGATATTTGTAATTTGCTAACATTGTTTATCATCAGTGGACATCAGATTTTATCAAATGTCTTTTCTGCATCTGTAGAGATGATCTTTTTTTTTTTTTTTTTCCTCTTACTGTGGTGGATCACATTGATTTTTGAATGGTTCTGGAGCTATTTCAGTTCAGTTGCTCAGTTGTGTCCAACTCTTTGTGACCCCATAGAAATAGGTTATGTTATATTCAAACACAGAATGCATTCATCAAGTGTGCACACATACCACTAACAAAATGTTGAGCATATTTAATAAAATACGAGACATACCCAGGGTGGTTCCTTCAGATAAAATTTGAAGTCTTGGAAAACTAAATGAATTAGGTTTATAAAATATACACATGTGGTAAAATTATAGGAAATATTATGAAAATAAAATACACTAATTTCAGAATATGTTTACATCCAGGGTGAGACTAGGGTGTCAGACTATTGGGAGAAGCATGGGTATAGTGCTAATACACAGAGAACTTTCTTTGCAGTTCATGAGATGGGAACACATGCAGGGTTTTATTAGTTTCTTTTTATACAAGCATTGTATATTCTTTAATGAATTTCACATGGAATATTCCATTGGTTCACAAATTTCAGCCTGCATTAGAATCCACCAGGAAGGCTTGTTAAAACACCAAACTGCTGGGCCCCACCTCAAGACTTTGAGTCAGCAGGTTAGGAATGAGGCCCCAGAATTTGCATCTGAACACTGCCTGGTAAGAATGACACTGCTGGTTCAGGTCAACACTTCAAGAATCTCTGTGTTACTTATTTGAGCCTCATACAAACCTGCGAAGAAGGAAGCCCGAACATGATTCTCATTTCATGACCAAAAAAAAAAAAAAGCATTCTCTGAGAGATTACAGAGTTGACTTTATTACACCATTGCTAATCATACCTGCTCTGGACTCAGGCTACCTGTGTCCAAACACTGGCTCTGCATTTTTTTTTTTTTTGATGTGGACCAGTTTTTAAAGTCTTTATTGAATTTGTTACAATAAGGTTGCTATTTTATCTTTTAGTTTTTTGGCTGCAAGGCATGTGGGATCCTAGCTCTCTGACCAGGGGTCAAACCCACAGGCACTGGTAGGTAAAGTCTCAACCACTATACCACCAGGGTAGTCCCTGTATTTATTGATTCTTATCGGAGGTAACTAAAACTCTTGGTGCCCAATTTTCTCACCTGTAAAATGGGTACAATTACAGCAATTCACACACAGACCTCTTATGAGGATTGATGGATTATAAAGGTAAAACATTTAGATCTGTGTCTAGTACATAGTAAATCCTGGGTAAATGTTAACTTTATTACAACTGGGTTAGTTAGTGGTAGAGTTGAGACTCAAATCTATGTATTCATATTCATTTTCAATTACTGTCAAAGCAAATGAGTTCCACAAAAGCTTATCTTTAAAACTATTTTAGACACCTTTAAAACTGGACAGCTTTATGGAAATTCTAGATCCAGCTGCCTTTGCCACTTACAAGAAAACTAAGAACCTAAGACTATATAGCTAATTAGATTCAGTCTGGGATGAGCAAACTGGAATAACTTTCAAAGGTCACTTAAGTGGTCTTTATAATAAATATCATCCTTTACTGAATTGTACTCCAAGTGTAAATAATGAAAACAGTACAGAAACAAATGATGTTACCACTTCTGGAATGAATGAATAAATCAAATAAGCAAGCAAGCATCAGGCCTATGAACCTGAGGAGCTGACTTGTTTACTTTCTTAATATATTTATTTTAAAACTATATAAAATTTTCTTTACACAATACAACTAGTTGGAGTCAACTGAATGGAAAAATATGGAAGTTTCCTTTCAATATCTTTTCCTCCTTTAGTGTCTAGAAAGGTAAATATTTCTAGGAATTAAGAACAAATGAAAAATCTAAATTTGATTGTATATCATTATAACCACTTTACACTTAAAAAAATATTTACCAGAATTCCTTTTTGCAACTACATTAGAAAATAATCAAAGTAGCATGCACATTCAAAATGCTCCCCTCAAAACTAAAATATTTTAGGTACGTATGTTCATTAAAAGAAAATACAGCTCATAAATTAGAAGCTAATTTACAGCACAATCTCAATGTTAATAGCAAAGTAACATTTTTCCAACCAGAAATCTAACTTTGCATGTTTTCTAGCATTTAAGCATAGGAATCACTCAAAAGCTAATGGAAAGCTTATTTCCTGGTCTTCCACACCAGCACGTTACATTTTATCTCTATACATCCAATGAGTCAATCAGCACTGACATACAGCAGAGCATAAAACAAGAACAAAGGTCAGCAGAGAACAAATATTTCAGAGAGACAACTGGGAATGTTAACTGTTTGGAGTCACTTAGGCATGACACCCATAGAAACCTGCTGCTCTTCATTGCTAGTCCCACAATTTCAACCTTTTAACCTCTCCTTTATGATAGAGAGCTGGGGACCACTACCTTTGGATGGCAAATGATCACCCTCCCTGCAGTCTCTCTTCCTGTGTAAAAGAGTTTGTTAAAGAGAAAAACAGGCCCAAAATGGCATCACTTGTGCTAAAGCCCAAGATTCCCAATTTAGATTTAATACCTAACACCAGAAACAGAATTTTAATCAACCAATCTGGAATTTTCTTGTCAGCACCAGTGAGGGTCATCTGCCAGGTGGACTCTATCCAACCCCCAAAGGAAGAAGAGATAACCTACATGATAAAACCCTTACTGTTCTCATCCTCCCAATAAAGAAGTGCTGGCCTGAAAATAATCCTTTCTTTCCTTTTGGTAGTACCTCCCTTGCTCAATCCTTCTTCCTATAACAACTTCCCCCTTCATACAACCTTTCACAGCCCCCTTCTAGTTGCTATGTGGGATTCTGCAGGATTCATGAATCACCTAATGAAGCTAAACAGATCTTCCAATTTACTTGGTTGGATTCTTTTTTTAAACACAGATAATAATAATTATGACATAGAGCTACTGTAGAGACTGAATAACAGAACACCAGGGGAAGAATTCATTATTTTGGTATTATAACACAACTTTGTATAATTGTGCCACTCTGATACTTTTTAAGACTACTTATAACATTTATGGGCTTTCCTGGTGGCTCAGCTGGTAAAGAATCCTCCTGCAATGTGGAAGATCTGGGTTTGATCCCTGGGTTGGGAAGATTCCCTGGAGAAGGGAACAGCTACCCACTCCAGTATTCTGGCCTGGAGAATTCCATGGATTGTATAGTCCATGGAGGCGCAAAGAGTCAGACACGACTGAGCAACTTTCACCTCATAACATTTATAACATCTATTCCCCAGTTCAAAAATTTTCTGATAGTTCTCTTTTCTACTGATGCATGTGAAGAATTTTCAAAGCTCAGTCCTGTCTGAATCTTCTTTTGTGATCCCTTACTCCAATAACCCTCTCTACTGTCCTCCACTGGACCAAATCCTATCCATAAAAGTATACAAAAGGCCAACAAATATTTGCATCTCATTTTTTATCATTCTCACTTCGTGCTTTCTATTTTCTGTGTTTTGTTTCATTTTTTATCTCTTGTTCTGTGGATTTCTTTCCCTTCTTCTGGCAATATAATAAGGTAATTCTCTGAATAGATAGGCTTTCATTGTACTTGTCAAAAACCAGAAACAACCCGAATGTCTTTCAACAAGAGAATAAACAAACAAGCTATGTTACATCTATACACCAGAATTCTTCTCAACAATGAAGAGGAACAATTGCTGATACAACATGAATGAATGTCACACCTGTTATGTTAACTAAAGGAAGCCAGACTCAACAGAGTACATAGGTACTGTAGGATTCCATACAGTGTATATTTATATGTACAGTATTCCATATATATATTCCAATCATACTGTATGATTCTGAAAAAGCTAACAGGGAGGAAGACAGACCAGTGGCCACCAAGTGCTGGGCATGGAAAAGGAGAAGGGGCTCAGGAGAATTTTTGCAAGTGATGGAAGTACTCTACATTTTGATTATGGTGGTAGTTGCACAACTGAATGAGTCTGTCAAAATTCACAGATTTATGCACTGGAAAAGGTAAATTTTATGTATATCAATTGTCTCTTAATCTTTTTTAATTTTAGTAAAAAAACAAGGGCTTGCCTGCTGACTCAGATGGTAAAAAATTTCTGTCTGAAAAAAAAAAAAAATTTCTGTCTGCAACAAAGGAGACCCAGGTTTGATCCCTGGATCAGGAAAATCCTCTCGAGAAGGAAATGTCTACCACTCTAGTATGCTTGCCTGGAGAATCCCATGGACAGAGGAGCCTGGTGGACTACACTCCATGGGGTGGCAAAGAGTTGGACACAACTGAGCAACTAACACACAAAAAACGAAAAATCTCCATTTTACTTGTGATTGCTTTGCTACTTAAAAAAAATTTCCTGAACCTATATTTAATTATCGATACCTTAATTTAGACATCAATTCATGTAAGAGAAAATCAGTTCCTTTTATATCCTCAGCTCAGTTCAGTCACTCAGTCATGTCTGACTCTTTGCGATCCCATAGACTGCAGCCATGAAATTAAAAGATGGTTGCTCCTTGGAAGAAAAGCTATGACAAACCTAGATAGCATATTAAAAAGCAGAGACACTGTTTTGCCAACAAAGGTCCATCCAGTCAAAGTTATGGTTTTTCCAGTAGTCATGAATGGTTGTGAGAGTTTGACCATAAAGAAGGCTGAGCACCAAAGAACTGATGTTTTTGATCTGTGGTGTTGGAGAAGACTCTTGAGAGTCCCTTGGACTGCAGGGAGATCAAACCAGTCCATCCTAAAGGAAATCAACCCTGAATATTCATTGAAAGGATTGATGGTGAAGCTCCAATACTTTGGCCACCTGATGTGAAGAGCTGACTCATTAGAAAAGACCCTGATGCTGGGCAAGATTGAAGGCAGGAGAAGAGGATGACAGAGGATGAGATGGCTGGATGGCATCACTGACTCAATGGACGTGAGTCTGAGTGAACTCCTCAGGAGGTTCCTCAAAAAACTAAAAATAAAATTATCACATGATCCAGCAATTCTACTTCTGGGCATACATTCAAATAAAACTATACTTCAAGAAGATATATGCAACCCCAATATCACAGCAGCACTATTCACAATAGCCAAGACATGGCAACAACCTAAATGTCCATCAAGAGATGAACGGATAAAGAAGATGTGGTGCACATCTACAATGGAATACTACTCAGGTGAAAAAAGAAGAATGAAATAATGCCATTTGCAGCAACATGGATAAACCTAGAGATTACCACACTAAGTGAAGTTACAAAGAGAAAGACAAATACCATAGGACATCACTTATATGTGGTATATAAAATATGACACAAATGATCCTATCTATAATCAGAAACAGACTCACAGACATAGAGAAGAGATCTGTGGTTACCAAGGGGGTAAGAGGAGTAGGAGAAGGCTGGAGTAGGAGGTTGGGTTTAGCAGATATAAGCTTTTATGTATAGAATGGATAAATATCAAAGTCCTACTATATAGCACAGGCAACTATATTCAATATCCTATGACAAACCATAATGAAAAATAATACTAAAACAGAATGTGTATATGTGTGTATATATAGATAACTTAATCACTTTGCTGTACAGCAGAAATTAACATGCTGTAAATCACCTATAACTCAATAAAAAAAATAATAATTGCTTTGCTGGGTAGACAAAACATGGGATGTTTCCTCACACCATATATGGTAACAAATTTTCAATGGATTAGGGATTTAATATAAAACATAAAACCACAGAAGTACTCAAGAAAAAAATAAAGACAATATATTTGTAACTTTGGGAAAAGAAACGCCTCCCTTAGACAGTAAAAACACTGCAGGTTTGATTAGATAAAAATTACAACTCCCACAGAGCAATAAAGCCATAAATGATATGTAAAAATGAATCATAAACAGAACACAATTTACAATATATTTATATGATCAATAGAAAAAAGCATTTGAGAAAATCAAATACCCATTCATGATTAAAACTCTGAGTAATCTAGGAACAGAGGGAACTCTCTTTACTTGATAAAATCTACAAAAATCCTATAGCTAATATCACATTTGATAGTAAGAAACTAGAAGCTTTTCCCACTAAGATCAGGAACAAGTCAAAGACGATTGCTCTCACCACTCCTGTTCAACATTGTACAGGAGGTCCTAGCTAATGCAGTAAGGCAACACATGGACACAAACAATATATAGACTGAAGAAATAAAATGTCTTTGTCTACAAATGACATAATCTACATGGAAAATCCAAATCTTTAAAAAAAGGAAGTTCCGGAAACTAATTTCAGCAAGGTTGCAGGATACAAGTTTAATATACAGAAGTCATTTATTTTCCTATTTACCAAAAATTAACAAGTAGAATTTGAAATTAAAAGCACAATGCCATTTACATTAGCACCAAAAAAAGAAAAAAGAGAAATATTTTAGATATAAGCACAACAAGCTATAATCAAGATCTTTGAGGAAAACTGCTATGGGGTCGCACTGAGTCAGACACGACTGAAGCGACTTAGCAGCAGCATAATTCTGATTAACAAAAGAAAAGAAAAACTAAGTAAGTGGAGAGAGACTTCATGTTCAGGGATAGTAAGACTCAATATTGCCAAGATATCAGTTTTTCCCAACTTGATCTGCCTAGATTCAATGCAATCGCTATCAAAACCCCTCACATTACTTTGTGGATACAAACAAACTGATTCTAAAGTTTACATACAGAGTCAAAAGACCAAGAATAGCCAGAGCAATTCTGAAGAAGAGCAACAAAGTTGGAGGAGAGCTACAACAATCAAAACGTGGGGTACTGGTTAAAGAATAAACAAACTGACCAACAGAACAGAAGAGAGAACCCACAAATAGACACACACAAATATAGTCAACTGGTCTTTAACAAAGGGAACAAAGGCAATACAATGGAGGAGAAAGATAGTTTTTCAACAAATGGTGCTGGGACAATCGGACAGCTACATGCTAAAAAAAAAAAAAGAATTTAGATAAACCTCACACTAACAAAAGTTAATTCAAAAGGAGGTCTTGTTGGCAAGAATGTGGAGCAAGAACTTTCATTTCTTTGCTCGTAAAAATGCAAAATGGTACATCCACTTTGGAAGACAGTTTGACAGTCTTAAAACACTAAACATACTTTTGCCATATGCTCTAGCAATTACTTACTCTTTGATATTTATTCAAATGAACTGAAAACTTATGCCACATAAAAACATGCACAGGGATGTTTATAGAAACTTTATTTATAGCTGCCAAAACTCGGAAGCAACCAAGACATCCTTCAGTAGGTGAATGGATAAATAAGCTGGTATGTTGAGACAATGGAATATTATTCAATGCTAAATAGAAGTGAGCTACCAAGGCATGAAAGGACATAAAGGACCTTCAGATGCATATTACTAAGTGAAAGGAGCCGCTCCGAGAAGACAACATGCTGTATGATTCCAACTATATGACATTCTGGAAAAGGCAAAACTATGGAGACAGTAAAGAGATCAGAGGTTGCTAGGGGTTGAGGGGGAGGGAGCAATGAGGGTAGAGCATTAGACCAGTGAAACTATCCTCTACGATACTGTACCGGTGGATACTTGTCATTATACATTGTGCAAAAACCCACAGAAAGTACAACACAAACAGTGAACCCTAATGTAAACTATGGGCTTTGGGAGATTATGATGTGTCAGTGTAGTTTAATCAATTGTTGTAAATGTACCTCTTTGGTGGGGGGTGCTTTTTTTTTTCTTTTTTTTTTTTTTAGATTTTTAATGTTTTATTGGTCATTCTGATTTTCTTTTCTTTGAATACTTATTGCAAATCTCTTTTTCTCTTGGTTCCTATGCCTTTTTAAAAAATTGCAGTATAGTTAACTTAAAATGTTGTGATAGTTTTAGGTATACAGCAAAGTGATTCAGTTATCAGTTCAGTTCAGTTCAGTCTCTCAGTCATGTCCGACTCTTTGCGACCCCATGGACTGCAGCCTGCCAGGATTCCCTGTCCATCACCAACTCTCAGAGATTTCTCAAACTCATGTGCACTGAGTCAGTGATGCCATACAATCATCTCATCCTCTGTTGTCCCCTTCTCCTCTTGCCTTAAATCTTTCCCAGCATCAGTGTCTTTTCAAATGAGTCAGTTCTTTGTATCAGGTGGCCTAAGTATTGGAGTTTCACCTTCAGCATCACTCCTTCAATGAATATTCAGGACTGATCTCCTTTAGGATGGACTGGTTGGATCTCCTTGCAGTCCAAAGGACTCTCAAGAGTCTTCTCCAACACCACAATTCAAAGGCATCAATTCTTCAGTGCTCAGCTTTCTTTATAGTCCATCTCTCACATCCATACATGACTACTGGGAAAACCATAGCTTTGACTAGACAAATCTTTGTTGGCAAAGTAATGTCTCTGCTTTTTATATGCTCTCTAGGCTGGTCATAGCTTTTCTTCCGAGGAGCAAATGTCTTTTACTTTCATGACTGCAATCACCATATGCAGTGATTTTGGAGTCCCCCAAAATAAAGTCTTTCACTGTTTCCATTGTTTCTCCATCTATTTGCTATGATGTGATGGGACTGACGGTGGAGGCTAAGCATGTGTAGGATCAGGAGATACTGATATACAGGAATCTCTGCACCTTCCTCTCAATTTTGCTGCGAACCTAAAACTGCTCTTTAAAAACAAACTGTTTAAAAAGTTACAACATATATGACAGAGACAGAAAAATGTAAGTTACCAAGACAAACTGATGGCTAGTAAATACATGACCCACTCCAGTACTCTTGCCTGGAAAATCCCATGGGCGGAGGAGCCTAGTAGGCTGCAGTCTATGGGGTCGCTAAGGGTCGGACATGACTAAGTGACTTCGCTTTCACTTTTCACTTTCATGCATTGGAGAAGGAAATGGCAGCCCACTCCAGTGTTCTTGCCTGGAGAATCCCAGGGACGGGGGAGCCTGGTGGGCTGCCGTCTATGGGGTCGCACAGAGTCGGACACGACTGAAGTGACTTAGCAGCAGCAGCAGCAGTAAATACACGAAAAGATGCTCCACATCAGTCATTATTAAGGAAACGCAAATCAAAACTACAGTGTGGTATCACTGGAAAGGGAACCCTCTTACACTGTTGGTAGGAATGAAACTGATACAGCCACTATGGAGAACAGTATGGAGATTTCTTTAAAAACCAGGAATAATAAAATAAAATTTAAAAAAAATAATAAAATTAACTAATCATAAAAAAAATAAAAACCAGGAATAAAACTACCATATAATCCAACAATCCCACTACTGGGCATATACCCTGAGGAAATCATAACTGAAAAAGACACATGTACCCCAATGTTCATCACTATTTACAATAGCTAGGCCATGGAACAACAGACTGGTTCCAAATAGGAAAAGGAGTACATCAAGGCTGTATACTGTCACCTTGCTTATTTAACTTATATGCGGAGTACATCTTGAGAAACGCTGGGCTGGAAGAAGCACAGGCTGGAATCAAGATTGTCGGGAAAAATATCAATAACCTCAGATATGCAGATGACACCACCCTTATGGCAGAAAGTGAAGAGGAACTCAAAAGCCTCTTGATGAAAGTGAAAGTGGAGAGTGAAAAAGTTGGCTTAAAGCTCAACATTCAGAAAATGAAGATCATGGCATCCGGTCCCATCACTTCATGGCAAATAGATGGGGAAACAGTGTCAGACTTTATTTTTTGGGCTCCAAAATCACTGCAGATGGTGATTGCAGCCATGAAATTAAGAGATGCTTACTCCTTGGAAGGAGAGTTATGACCAACCTAGATAGCATATTCAAAAGCAGAGACATTACTTTGCCAACAAAGGTCCATCTAGTCAAGGCTATGGTTTTTCCAGTGGTCATGTATGGATGTGAGAGTTGGACTGTGAAGAAAGCTGAGTGCCGAAGAATTGATGCTTTTGAACTGTGATGTTGGAGAAGACTCTTGAGAGTCCCTTGGACTGCAAGGAGATCTAACCAGTCCATTCTAAGGGAGATCAGTCCTGGGTGTTCTTTGGAAGGACTGATGCTGAAGGTGAGACTCCAATACTTTGGCCACCTCATGCGAAGAGTTGACTCATTAGAAAAGACTCTGATGCTGGGAGAGATTGGGGACAAGAGAAGAAGGGGACGACAGAGGATGAAATGGCTGGATGGCATCACCAACTCGATGCACATGAGTTTGGGTGAACTCCAGGAGTTGGTGATGGACAGGGAGGCCTGGCATGCTGCAATTCATGGGGTTGCAAAGAGTTGGAGACGACTGAGTGACTGAACTGAATTGATAGCTATACAGGCTCATTAATTATTAAGAAATAAATATGTACATGTCACCACCTCCAAGGTGAAGAATTTCTCAATTTCCTCCTCAAATATAATCACTTTTCTGACACTAGAGATACTCCTTGTCCGTGTTAAACTTACATATAACCTGAATCACCCAATATATGTATGCAACTCATTCATGTTGTCACCTTTACTCATAATTTGCTCATATTCATTGCTAACAGACTCCCATTTTATGGATCAATAATTTACTTATCCATGTGGGACGTGTCCAACTTGAGACTACCATAAATACACATTCTTACACATGTTTACTATGCATGCAAATTCAGTTCTGTAGGGTATTTACACAGAAATGTGATTGTTGGAGCACATGTTATGCATATGTTCAATTTTAGTAAGTACTATCAAACAATTTTCTGTAGGTATATCAAATTACAATCCCAGTCCAACAATGGATGAGAGTTCCAGTTGCTCCACATGCTAACCAGCACTTGCTTTTAGAAAAGAAAAGCTGAGAACCCAATGATCTAATCAATCAGGAAGCCCATGAAACAAAAAACAACACAAATGAAATGCAAAAGAAGGAAATAATAAAAAAATAAACATTCAATAGAAGGATCGACAAAGCCAAAAGTCGGTAGGTATTAAAAACTAAATGTCAGGAGGAGCCAAAATGGCGGAGGAGTAGGACGGGGAGAACACTTTCTCCCCCACAAATTCATCAAAAGAGCATTTAAACGTCAAGTAAATTCCACAAAACAACTTCTGAATGCCGGCAGAGGACATCAGGCACCCAGAAAAGCAACCCAACTCTTCGAAAGGAGGTAGGAAAAAATATTAAAGACAAAAAAAAGGGACAAAAGAGGGAGGGACGGAGTTCCCTCCCAGGAAGGGAATCTTAAAAAGAGAGAAGTTTCCAAACACCAGGAAACCTTCTCACTGCCGAATCTGTGCCGAGCTTTGGAAGCACAGAGGGCAACATAACAGGGAGAAAAAATAAACAAACAATTAAAACTCGCAGATTGCAAGCCCTACGGTAACTCCCCCAGCGGAGCAGCAGCGCAGACGCCTGCATCCGCCATTAGCAAGCGGGGGCTGGGCAGGGAGGCGCGGCGCGGGCTGCATTACTGAGAGTAAGAATCTGGCCTGAATACCCTGAGTGCTATCTGAGCGAAATAATTTGGGCTAGCAAACCAGACTGTGGGATATCTACCACGCGAAAAGCCAGCCCTAACCTAAGACCGCCAGGCCCGCGCACGGAACAAAGGACTGAACAGAGATAGCCGGCTGCAAACCTTCCCCCTCCGGTGACAGGCAGCCAGACCCGGAAGAGGGCAAGCGCAGCCCCAGAGAGACATTATCAATAAAACTGTAAGCAGGCTTCTTTGCTAACTAAAACTTCTTGGGGGTCTGGACAGTCAACATCTGCCTGAGAAGGTGCGCCGGTTTTACACCTAGATAACCGAGTGGCGGGGAGGCGATAAGTCGCAGCATTGGCGCTCGCCAAACACCTCATCACCTGAGCTGCTCGGACCTGGGAAGAGCACAAAACGCAGGCCCAACTGAGTCTGCGCCTCTGAGGACTACCTGAGTGCCTGAACCTGAGCGGCTTAGACCTGGGAGGTGCATGCAACCCAGGGCCGGCCGCGGATTGTTCCTAGCGGAACAACCTAGAGCCCGAGCAGTGTGGGCAGGGTGGCTACATGCACCGTGAGCGGGGGAGACCCAGGGTGGCTGAGGCACTGTGAGCCCACGCCAGTGTTATTTGTTTGCAGCATCCCTCCCTCCCTCCCCACAGGGCGACTGAACAAGTAAGCCTTAAAAAAAAAAAAAAAAGTGTCCTCCACCATCCCCTTTGTGTCAGGGCGGAAACCAGATACTGAAGAGACTAGCAAACAGAAGAAGATATAACAGAGGGAAATGCCTTGGAAGCTACAGGCAATAGATCAAAACCCTGTGGTTACTACGAACTACATAGGAAGGGGCCTATAGATCTTGAGAAATATAAGTCTGACCAAGGAACTAGCCAAAAATGAACTGAACCCACAACACCCACAACAAAACCAAGAAAGTCCTAGATATATTTTTATTATTTTTACGATCATTCTTTTTTTTTTAAATTAAAAAAAAAATTTTAAGTCCTCTATTGTTCCTTTAATTTTCACTTTTATAACCTATTACTTTGCAAAAAAAAAAAAAAAGACCCTATTTTTTTCTTCTTCAGCAAACTTCATATACATATATTTTATAATTTTTTGCCCTTTTTTCTTTTTTTTTCTTCTTTTCTTTAACATTGTATTTTTGAAATTCCAAACTCTACTCTAGATTTTTAATTTTCGCTTTTTGGTATATGTTATCAATTTTGTACCTATAGTTTTTTTTAATATAATTTCTGTGACTTTTTTTTCCTTCTTCTCTGTTTCTTTCTCTTCTTTTATATAACATTGTATATCTGAAATTCCAAACTCTACTCTAGATTTTTAATTTATGCTTTTTGGTATTTGATATCAATTTTGTACCTGTATTTTCTTTATAATTTTTGTGACATTGTTTGTTTTTGTTTGTTTTCTCTCTTTATTTTTCTTCTTTTTTTAACATTGTATTTTTGAAATTCCAAACTCTACTCTAGATTTTTAAATTTTGCTTTTTGGTATTAGTTATCAATTTTGTACCTGTACTTTCTTTATAATTTTCGCAACCTTGTTTTTGTTTGTTCGTTTTTTCTCTCTTTCTTTTCCTTCTTTTCTTTAACATCGTATTTTTGAAATTCCAAACTCTACTCTAGATTTTTAATTTTTGCTTTTATGTATTTGTTACCAATTTTGTACCTTTAAGAACCCAATCTTCAGGACCCATTTTTCACTAGGGAGCGAGATTACTGGCTTCACTGCTCTCTCTCCCTTTGGACTCTCCTTTTTCTCCACCAGGTCGCCTGTGTCTCCTCCCTAACTCCTCTCTACTCTACCCAACTCTGTGAATTTCTGTGTGTTCCAGATGGTGGAGAACACTTAGGGAACTGATTACTGGCTGGATCTGTCTCCCTCCTTTTCATTCCCCCCTTTTATCCTTCTGGCCACCTCTGTCACCTTCCTCCTTCTTCTCTTCTCTGTATAACTCCGTGAACATCTCTGAGTGGTCCAGTTGTGGAGTGCACATAAGGAAGTGACTACTGGCTAGCCCACTCTCTCCACTATTGATTCACCTCATCTCATTTGGGTCACCTCTAACTCCCTCCTCCCTCTTCTCTTCTCCATGTAACCCTGTGAACCTCTCTGAGTGACCCTCACCGTAGAGAAACTTTTTATCTTTAATGTAGATGTTTTATCAATGGTGCTGTATAGAAGGAGAAGTTTTGAAACTACTGTAAAAATAAGACCAATAACCGGAAGCGGGAGACTTAAGTCCAAACCCTGACTCCAGGGAACTCCTGACTCCAAGGAACATTAATTGACAGGAGCTCATCAAATGCCTCCATACCGACACTGAAACCAAGCACCACACAAGGGCCAATAAGTTCCAGGGCAAGACATACCAAGCAAATTCTCCAGCAACAAAGGAACACAGCCCTGAGCTTCAAGATACAGGCTGCCCAAAGTCACCCCAAAACTACAGACATCTCATAACTCATTACTGGACATTTCATTGCACTCCAGAGAGAAGAAATACAGCTCCACCCACCAGAACACCGACACAAGCTTCCCTAACCAGGAAACCTTGACAAGCCACCTGTACAAACCCACACACAGTGAGGAAAAGCCACAATAAAGAGAACTCCACAAACTGCCAGAATATAGAAAGGACACCCCAAACTCAGCAATTTAAACAAGATGAAGAGGCAGAGGAATACTCAGCAGATAAAGGAACAGGATAAATGCCCACCAAACCAAACAAAAGAGGAAGAGATAGGGAATCTACCTGATAAAGAATTCCGAATAATGATAGTGAAATTGATCCAAAATCTTGAAACTAAAATGGAATCACAGATAAATAGCGTGGAGACAAGGATTGAGAAGATGCAAGAAAGGTTTAACAAGGACCTAGAAGAAATAAAAAAGAGTCAATATATAATGAATAATGCAATAAATGAAATTAAAAACACTCTGGAGGCAACAAATAGTAGAATAACAGAGGCAGAAGATAGGATTAGTGAATTAGAAGATAGAATGGTAGAAATAAATGAATCAGAGAGGATAAAAGAAAAACGAATTGAAAGAAATGAGGACAATCTCAGAGACCTCCAGGACAATATTAAACGCTACAACATTCGAATCATAGGGGTTCCAGAAGAAGACGACAAAAAGAAAGACCATGAGAAAATACTTGAGGAGATAATAGTGGAAAACTTCCCTAAAATGGGGAAGGAAATAATCACCCAAGTCCAAGAAACCCAGAGAGTCCCAAACAGGATAAACCCAAGGCGAAACACCCCAAGACACATACTAATCAAATTAACAAAGATCAAACACAAAGAACAAATATTAAAAGCAGCAAGGGAAAAACAACAAATAACACACAAGGGAATTCCCATAAGGATAACAGCTGATCTTTCAATAGAAACTCTTCAAGCCAGGAGGGAATGGCAAGACATTCTTAAAATGATGAAAGAAAATAACCTACAGCCCAGATTATTGTACCCACCAAGGATCTCATTCAAGTATGAAGGAGAAATCAAAAGCTTTTCAGACAAGCAAAAGCTGAGAGAATTCTGCACCACCAAACCAGCTCTCCAACAAATACTAAAGGATATTCTCTAGACAGGAAACACAAAAACAGTGTATAAACTCGAACCCAAAACAATAAAGTAAATGGCAACGGGATCATACTTATCAGTAATTACCTTAAACGTAAAGGGGTTGAATGCCCCAACCAAAAGACAAAGACTGGCTGAATGGATACAAAAACAAGACCCCTACATATGTTGTCTCCAAGAGACCCACCTCAAAACAGGGGACACATACAGACTGAAAGTGAAGGGCTGGAAAAAGATTTTCCATGCAAATAGGGACCAAAAGAAAGCAGGAGTAGCAATACTCATATCAGATAAAATAGACTTTAAAACAAAGGCTGTGAAAAGAGACAAAAAAGGTCACTACATAATGATCAAAGGATCAATCCAAGAAGAAGATATAACAATTATAAATATATATGCACCCAACACGGGAGCACCACAGTACGTAAGACAAATGCTAACAAGTATGAAAGGAGAAATTAACAATAACACAATAATAGTGGGAGACTTTAATACCCCACTTACACCTATGGATAGATCAACTAAACAGAAAATTAACAAGGAAACACAAACTTTAAACGATACAATAGACCAGTTAGACCTAACTGATATCTATAGGACATTTCATCCCAAAACAATGAATTTCACCTTTTTCTCAAGCGCACATGGAACCTTCTCCAGGATAGATCACATCCTGGGCCATAAAGCTAGCCTTGGTAAATTCAAAAAAATAGAAATCATTCCAAGTATTTTTTCTGACCACAATGCAGTAAGATTGGATCTCAATTACAGGAGAAAAACTATCAAAAATTCCAACATATGGAGGCTGAACAACACGCTGCTGAATAACCAACAAATCACAGAAGAAATCAAAAAAGAAATCAAAATTTGCATAGAAATGAATGAAAATGAAAACACAACAACCCAAAACCTGTGGGACACAGTAAAAGCAGTCCTAAGGAGAAAGTTCATAGCAATACAGGCACACCTCAAGAAACAAGAAAAAAGTCAAATAAATAACCTAACTCTACACCTAAAGCAACTAGAAAAGGAAGAAATGAAGAACCCCAGGGGTAGTAGAAGGAAAGAAATCTTAAAAATTAGAGCAGAAATAAATGCAAAAGAAACAAAAGAGACCATAGCAAAAATCAACAAAACCAAAAGCTGGTTCTTTGAAGGGATAAATAAAATTGACAAACCATTAGCCAGACTCATCAAGAAACAAAGGGAGAAAAATCAAATCAACAAAATTAGAAACGAAAATGGAGAGATCACAACAGACAACACAGAAATACAAAGGATCATAAGAGACTACTATCAACAATTATATGCCAATAAAATGGACAACGTGGAAGAAATGGACAAATTCTTAGAAAAGTACAACTTTCCAAAACTCGACCAGGAAGAAATAGAAAATCTTAACAGACCCATCACAAGCACGGAAATTGAAACTGTAATCAAAAATCTTCCAGCAAACAAAAGCCCCGGTCCAGACGGCTTCACAGCTGAATTCTACCAAACATTTAGAGAAGAGCTAACACCTATCCTGCTCAAACTCTTCCAGAAAATTGCAGAGGAAGGTAAACTTCCAAACTCATTCTATGAGGCCACCATCACCCTAATACCAAAACCTGACAAAGATCCCACAAAAAAAGAAAACTACAGGCCAATATCACTGATGAACATAGATGCAAAAATCCTTAACAAAATTCTAGCAATCAGAATCCAACAACACATTAAAAAGATCATACACCATGATCCAGTGGGCTTTATCCCAGGGATGCAAGGATTCTTCAATATCCGCAAATCAATCAATGTAATACACCACATTAACAAATTGAAAAATAAAAACCATACGATTATCTCAATAGATGCAGAGAAAGCCTTTGACAAAATTCAACACCCATTTATGATAAAAACTCTCCAGAAAGCAGGAATAGAAGGAACATACCTCAACATAATAAAAGCTGTATATGACAAACCCACAGCAAACATTATCCTCAATGGTGAAAAATTGAAAGCATTTCCTCTAAAGTCAGGAACAAGACAAGGGTGCCCACTTTCACCATTACTATTCAACATCGTTTTGGAAGTTTTGGCCACAGCGATCAGAGCAGAAAAAGAAATAAAAGGAATCCAAATTGGAAAAGAAGAAGTAAAACTCTCACTATTTGCAGATGACATGATCCTCTACATAGAAAACCCTAAAGATTCCACCAGAAAATTACTAGAAATAATCAATGACTACAGTAAAGTTGCAGGATATAAAATCAACACACAGAAATCCCTTGCATTCCTATACACTAATAATGAGAAAACAGAAAGAGAAATTAAGGAAACAATTCCATTCACCATTGCAACGGAAAGAATAAAATACTTAGGAATATATCTACCTAAAGAAACTAAAGACCTATATATAGAAAACTATAAAACACTGGTGAAAGAAATCAAAGAGGACACTAATAGATGGAGAAATATACCATGTTCATGGATTGGAAGAATCAATATAGTGAAAATGAGTATACTACCCAAAGCAATTTATAGATTCATCGCAATCCCTATCAAGCTACCAACAGTATTCTTCACAGAGCTAGAACAAATAATTTCACAATTTGTATGGAAATACAAAAAACCTCGAATAGCCAAAGCGATCTTGAGAAAGAAGAATGGAACTGGAGGAATCAACCTACCTGACTTCAGGCTCTACTACAAAGCCACAGTTATCAAGACAGTATGGTACTGGCACAAAGACAGAAATATAGATCAATGGAATAAAATATAAAGCCCAGAGATAAATCCACGCACATATGGACACCTTATCTTTGACAAAGGAGGCAAGAATATACAATGGATTAAAGACAATCTCTTTAACAAGTGGTGCTGGGAAATCTGGTCAACCACTTGTAAAAGAATGAAACTAGACCACTTTCTAACACCATACACAAAAATAAACTCAAAATGGATTAAAGATCTAAACGTAAGACCAGAAACTATAAAACTCCTAGAGGAGAACATAGGCAAAACACTCTCTGACATACATCACAGCAGGATCCTCTATGACCCACCTCCCAGAATATTGGAAATAAAAGCAAAAATAAACAAATGGGACCTAATTAACCTTAAAAGCTTCTGCACATCAAAGGAAACTATTAGCAAAGTGAAAAGACAGCCTTCAGAATGGGAGAAAATAATAGCAAATGAAGCAACTGACAAACAACTACCCTCAAAAATATACAAGCAACTCCTACAGCTCAACTCCAGAAAAATAAACGACCCAATCAAAAAATGGGCCAAAGAACTAAATAGACATTTCTCCAAAGAAGACATACAGATGGCTGACAAACACATGAAAAGATGCTCAACATCACTCATTATCAGAGAAATGCAAATCAAAACCACTATGAGGTACCATTTCACACCAGTCAGAATGGCTGTGATCCAAAAGTCTATAAATAATAAATGCTGGAGAGGGTGTGGAGAAAAGGGAACCCTCTTACACTGTTGGTGGGAATGCAAACTAGTACAGCCACTATGGAGAACAGTGTGGAGATTCCTTAAAAAACTGGAAATAGAACTGCCTTATGATCCAGCAATCCCACTGCTGGGCATACACACTGAGGAAACCAGAAGGGAAAGAGACACATGTACCCCAATGTTCATCGCAGCACTGTTTATAATAGCCAGGACATGGAAGCAACCTAGATGTCCATCAGCAGATGAATGGATAAGAAAGCTGTGGTACATATACACAATGGAGTATTACTCAGCCATTAAAAAGAATACATTTGAATCAGTTCTAATGAGGTGGATGAAACTGGAGCCTATTATACAGAGTGAAGTAAGCTAGAAGGAAAAACATAAATACAGTATACTAACGCATATATATGGAATTTAGAAAGATGGTAACAATAACCCGGTGTACGAGACAGCAAAAGAGACACTGATGTATAGAACAGTCTTTTGGACTCTGTGGGAGAGGGAGAGGGTGGGAAGATTTGGGAGAATGACATTGAAACATGTAAAATATCATGTAAGAAATGAGTTGCCAGTCCAGGTTCAATACACGATACTGGATGCTTGGGGCTAGTGCACTGGGACGACCCAGAGGGATGGTATGGGGAGGGAGGAGGGAGGAGGGTTCAGGATGGGGAACACATGTATACCTGTGGCGGATTCATTTTGATATTTGGCAAAACTAATACAATTATGTAAAGTTTAAAAATAAAATAAAAAAAAAAAAACTAAATGTCAATAAACATGAAAATTCTGATGAAATACAAAGTTGTTTTTAAAACTGTAACAACTAATTTGACACACAAAGAGAGAAAATCTAAACAGTTCTATTGAAGAAACTGAACAATTACTGAAACTCCCCAATAAAATTCCTAGTTCAAATGGCTTCACTGGTGAATCCTATATAATCTTAAAGGAACAAATATTACCAATCTTACATAAAGAAAGAAAAAGAGAACACTTCACAACTCTTTATGAATCTTTGAAATGTATATAAACTTCAACCAATTCCATTTACAGGAATTTATTCTATAATATATTAACTTAAAAGCACAAAGATAAATGTGCAGGAAAAATCACTGCTCATTGTTAATGCTTGAATCGTGTCTCCCTAAATTTTTATGTATAAGTCCTAAGCCCCAGATCCTGAGAATGTGACTCTCTTTGGAGATAATGTCTTTGCAGAAGCGGTTAAGTTAGAATGAGCTCATACACAAGTAGGCCCTAATCCCACTAATATAACTGGTATCTTTTATAAGAACAGAAATGTGGACACAGGCACAGAGGAAGATAATGTGAAGACACAGGCAGAAGACAGCCCTCCAGAAGTCAAAGAGAAAGGACTGGAATAAATCTTTCCTTCACAGCCCTCACAAGGAACCAAGCCTTCTGACAAACTGCCAGTCTTCACAACTGTGGGAAAATAAATACCTGTTCTTTATGCCAGCTAGTCTTTGGTACTTTATCATTGCAGTCCTAGCAAACTAATGCATTTATAAAAATGAAAGGAGGACGCAATCAATACATCTACCAGAAAAATTATTTAGATAAATTATAATACATCAGCACTAGGAAATACTATGGAGCCTACAGGAAAAAGCAAGGGTGTTTGTGAAAGTACTGAAATAGGGTTACTCTCTTCTCAGTGCCCTGTGGTGACCAAAATGGGAAAGAAATGCAAAAGAGAGGGGATGTATGTATACGTACAGCTGATTCACTTTGCTACACGTAGAAAGTAACGCTGTAAGGCAACTGTGCTCCAATAAAAATCAATTTAAAAAATATAATTTTAAATGTCAAAAAAAGAAATAGGGTTACTGTGAAGATGTCCACACTTTTTCCTAAGTGGAAGGGAAAAAGTGTATATTTCCCTTCTGTGTATATTATTTTCCATCTTTGTATATTATGTGTATATATATGTGTATGTTTCATCTGTGTATATTATGTTCC
This sequence comes from Bos indicus x Bos taurus, assembly GCF_003369695.1. Lineage (NCBI taxonomy): Eukaryota > Metazoa > Chordata > Mammalia > Artiodactyla > Bovidae > Bos > Bos indicus x Bos taurus. The sequence continues at coordinate 72,446,314 of NC_040083.1, read as the reverse complement.
ATCTTTGTTAAATAATTAAAATATGTGTTCAAAAGCACAGAAAAATGTCTAGAAGTTTACATAATAAGTGATTAGTGCATTCAGGAGATTAGAAAAAGTATTATTTCTTTACTGTTTTGTTGAAAATGAAGAGTATATATAGTTTCCTTTATCATAAAAATTTGAGGTATACAAATATATGCAGACCACATTATATGTAAAATTTGAAAAGATGATCAGAATTTCAATTGGACCTTTAAAAAATAACTGAAAAAAAGATTTTAAAAGTTCATAACTATGGAAAAATAGATATCTGAGAATGGATGAGAAAATTTTGAAAAGGGAAAATGGTAAGGAATTTTCCTTTTGACACATTAAACTGTATGCCTTCCATTTATACAATTGTACCAACTATTTCTTAATAAAACTGGAAAAAAATACTTCCCTGGTGGTCCAGTGGTTAAGAATCTGCCTGCTGGTACAGGGGACAAGGGTTCAATCCCTGGTTTGGGGAAGATCCCACACGTCACAGGGCCAACTAAGCCTGTGTGCCCCAACTACTGAGCCCGTGCTCCGCAACAAGAGAAGCCACCACACAGAGAAGCCTGCACCACGGCTAGAGAGTAGCTCCCGCTCGCCACAACTCAAGAAAGCCTGTGTGCAGCAAGAGACCCAGCACAGCCAAAAAAAAAAAAAAAACTGGAGAAAAATTGATTATCAAGTTCCTATACACTCAAAACTAATTCAGCACTGATACAGAAATGGAAAAGTCAGTGGAATCAGTCTAGAAAAATATCAAAACATACATGATAATAGCATTTTAACTTCGAGGAAAAATGATTTAATAACCAGCGCTGGCATAATTGGCTGTTCGTCTGAAAGTAAACAAAATTACACTTTCTATCTTATCCCATATACCAAAAAAAAAAAAAGCAGAGCTAGTACATTTTTAAAGAAACTCAACTTCACAACCTCAAGTATGAAAAACTATAATAGCAAATCATTATCCACCAGCAGATTGCAAAGCCTGATACCAGAATGGAGGTCAACAAGCTGACATCTCATAAAGTATTAAATACCATGTGAATGTGAGGAGCTTTAAACATTCAGGAAAAGAGTCTGACAATACTCTTGACTTAGCAATTATTTTTGAAAGTCAGCAGAAATAACTCAGCAGTACGTTTTGTTGTTGTTCAGCCGCTTGATTATGTCCAAGTCTTTTCTACACCATGGACTGCAGCACGCCAGATTTCCCTGTCCTTCACTATCTCACTAAGTTTGCTCAAACTCATGTCCGTTGAGTCAATGATGCCATCAGCCGTACATAAGGAAATACAAAGTTTTTTATAACAGCCTCGCCTGTAGTGGCAACCATGCTGGAAATAACTGGAAGGATCAGAAAAAGGAAACATGAAATAAACCCCAGTATACACATCCTATGGATAATTAGTCACCTTTGAAAGACACATGAGTCACATCAGTGTTCACTGACCTGGAAAGATATCCCTATGTCCTTAAATGGGTTAAAGAGGAAAGCAAGTTGCTGAGTAAATGTCTGTAATATGATCCCCTCACTTTTTTTTTTAAAAAAACAAACAGGAAACAAGAAGTGGCCTGTATGCTCTTGGCTTATAGGAGTCTGTATCACGCACACCTGTCTTTGTGTGATACAGACACGTGTACGTGATACAGACTATGGTCTTTTTGCTTTCCTTAAATTTTTAAAAAACTGTAGTACAATGCATATCATTTAAAATTTACCATTAAGTCATCTTAGGTGCACAGTTCAGTAGTGCCAAGTCTATTCCCATTGTTGCGCAACTAATCTCCGAATTCCTTCATCGTGCCAAACTGAAACTTGGTACCCATTAAAATAATAACTTCCCCTTTTGCCCTTCTCCCAGTCCTGGTAACCAATATTCTACTTTCTGTTGCTATAAATCTGACTACTCATAGGAACCTCATGTAAAGGGAGTCACACAGTATCTGTCTTTTTGAGACTGCCTTATTTCACTCACCATACAGTCTGTAGGTCCATGTATATCGGACCCTGGGTCAATTTCCTTTTTCAAAAATTATTTTTTAATTTTTATTTTTTTGGCTACACTGGGTCTCAGCTGCAGCATTTGGGATCCAGTTCCTCAACCAGAGATCAAACCCAGGCCCCTTGCATTGGGGGCACAGAGTCTTAACCACTGGTCTCATAATTTACTTCTTTTTAAAGGCTGAATTCATTGTATGGATAGATCAGAGGCTTCCCAGATGGCGCTAGTGGTAAAGAATCTACCTGCAGATGCAGGAGACATGGGTTCAAACCCTGGGTCAGTAATGATCCCCTGAAGTAGGAAATGGCAACCCACTCCAGAATTCTTGCCTGGGAAATTCTAGGACAGAGGCGCCTACTGGACTACAATCCATGGGGTCACAAAGAGTCAGACACAGCTTAGCACACAGACAGACCACATTTGTTTATCCATTCATCTACTGATGGACACTAGGGTTGCCTCCACCTGTGGCTGTTGTGAACAGTGCTGCTATGAACACGGGTTTACAAATGCCTACTTGAGACTCTGCTTTCAATTCTTTTGGGTACCTACCCAGAAGTGGAGTTGCTGGATCATATTCTTGTTTTAATTCTTGAGGAAATATCACTATTTTCTAGAGTTGCCCTTCACTTTACATTCCTATCAACAGGGTACAAGGGTTCCAATTTTTCCACATTCTCCCCAACCCTGTTACTTTGGGTTTTTTGATAGCAACCATCCTGATGCTTGTGAGGTGCTATCTCATTTCTCTGAAGATGTTGTGATGTTGAGCATCTTTTCCTATGCGTGTTGGCTGTTTGTATAACTTCTTTGAATAAATGTCTACTTGAGCCCTTTGCTCATCATTTTTAATTGGGTAATTTGGCAGTTTGGGGCTGTTAAATGATAGGTCTGACAACCTTCTTAACATTGTCACCTAAGAGGGGTACCAAGGCGGCCCTGACAGAAAAGAGGGCAGAGAAGCCAGTTATGTTGTCTCTGTATTATTCGAATTGTTATAAAACACATACATTGCCTTTCTTATTGATTTTATATTAATGAATTATAGGGAAAAAAGATGAAGCTCTGTCTCTGTCCCTCACTGCAAAGAGGAGCCTTAAGTTGATCCTTGTGAGGTCTAGCCCATCTGCTCTCATCCTAAGTTTCTCTGAGTTAAAAGAAGCTGTTTTAGTTCATTTGTACCTTTTCCAACTGCAAGGGACTGAGGTTCAAAATAACCCATTTCTTGGTCTTTTTCTCACAGATATTAAAATATCCATAACACTTGCCACAGGGTGAAAAAGTGAGTGATATTTGTTCTTTTATAGATATTATTAAAAATACCAAGAACTCAAGGATACTACAAAGTGAAGGAACCATCAGTTCAGTTCAGTTGCTCAGTCGTGTCTGACTCTTCACGATCCCATGAACTGCAGCAGACCAGGCCTCCCTGTCCATCACCAACGCCTGCAGTTTACTCAAACTCATGTCCATTGAGTCAGTGATGCCATCCAACCATCTCATCCTCTGTCATCCCCTTCTCCTCCCACATTCAATCTTTCCCAACATCAGGGTCTTCTCAAATGAGTCAGTTCTTCGTATCAGGTGGCCAAAATAAAATATGCTGAAAGTAAAAATGCTTCATTCATTCATTCAACAAACATTAACTGAATGCAACTTGGTCTTGTTCCATTTGCTGGAGATACAGCAGTAAACAAGAAGAAGTTGGAAGGTGATTAAGTGCAGTACAAAATAATGTCAGGCCAGGAGGGAGGGATAATATTTTGGTAGAATGGTCAGGGAAACTTTCTTGGACAAGGAGTCTCAGTGTGACAGCAGCTAAATGCCCATGGTTCATCCATGAGGGATAGAGTCTCCTTAATTAACAGAAATCTAATTCTCAGAAAGATTCTGACAAGCTTAAATAATCATCTTAAAACTCAACATTCAAAAAACTAAGACCATGACATCCAGTTCCATCACTTCATGGTAAATAGATGGGAAAAACAGAAACAATGGCAGTATTTTCTTGGGCTCCAAAATCACGATGGACAGTGAGTGCAGCCATGAAATTAAAAGACGCTTACTCCTTGGAAGAAAAACCTATGACAAACCTAGACAGCGTATTAAAAAAGCAGAGACATTACTTTGCCTACAAAGGTCCGTGTAGTCAAAGCTATGGTTTTTCCAGCAGTCATGTATGGATGTGAGAATTGGACCCTAAAGAAGACTGAGTGCCAAAGAATTGATGCTTTTGAACTGTGGTGTTGGAGAGGACTCTTGAGAGTCCCTTGACTCAAGGATGTCAAACTAGTCAATCCTAAAGGAAATCAACTCTGAATATTTATTGGAAGAATTAATGTTGAAGCTCTAATACTTTGGCCACCTGATGCAAAGAGCTGACTCATTGGAAAAGACCCTGATGCTGGGAAAGATTGAGGGCAGGAGGAGAAGGGGGTGGCAGAGGATGAGGCAGTTCGACAGCATCATTGACCCAATGGACATGAATCTGAACAAACTCCAGGAGATGGTGAAGGATGAGCAAGCCTGGTATGCTGCATGTCCATGGGGTCACAAAGAGTGGGATACGACTGAGTGACTGAACAACAAAAGTCCTTCACTTATTCACTTTTTCAATCACAAAACATTTCAGCACACATACTTTGTTGAGTCAACTAAAACTGAAAATGCACATTCCAAATCTTGGCCCCTGAGTGCAGAGCCCTGGAAGGATGGGTTAATCAGCACGCAATTCTAGGCTTTTAAACGGAAACGCTCGGAAGACCAGAGCAAAGGCCCCAGCGCGGGAGAGGTTCAGTGGGTGAGAGGGAATCAGTAAAAGGGATTACACAGTCTGTTGTCTACAAGGCAGGTGGTCGTCAGTGGCCACTTTGGTATGTTTTCCGCAATACTTCATGCTTCCTGCAGATGGGAAAGTCTGCTTATAGTAAAGGAAATTCTGATGGCCCACAACCTTTATAAGAGTCTTATTTAGCTGACTGGGCTATGTGCTTGCTAAAGATAAGCAAAAGCATCCCAGGATTCATAGGAGTCTCTACTGAAAGGTAGGAACAAGCGAAACAAAGAGAGATCAGATAAAAAGAAATGCTTTCTAATGAGTTCCACCTTGGTGTGGTAATGTGGCCATACTTATGATTCCTGGTCTTCATCCTATCTGATTAGAGGGGGAAAAAAAACTTATTTACAAAGATCCTCTTTCTTATTCTCATGGAACTTCTGGGAAACAGCAAGAGGCAGGGCATATGATTCTTTTATTTATATTTGAGAAAATAAAGGACTGTCTGAATCAGGGGGAGACTCAGGCCACCTGCCTCCCAAGAGCTATCATAGCTACTCATCCAGAAGTGAATATGATATGACCAACTGAATTATTGTACAGATGGGGTAATAGAACAATTCCTAAGCGATAAGGTGAAGGCCCTCAGGGGTTTGGCCTGCCTATCAGATGTGCTATGAAATAGTACTGAAATTCTCAGAAGAAAAGAAAACAGGACTTCCCTTGAGGTCCAGTGGGTAAGACTCCACACTCCCAACCCAGGGGGCACAAGTTCAATCGCTGGTCGGGGAACTAAGATCTCATATGTCATCAGGCACAGTCAAAAAAAGAAAGAAAAAGTCTGCATCCATCCTAGAAACCAAAGCAAAGCACTTTCCATATGTCAGAGCCTTGGAGAGAATTTGGCTGCACCAAATGCAGACTGGAGCTGTACGAAGAGATCAAGAACACCAATTCATAGCTTCTTTTCTTGAGAGAAAATGTAGTATCCCCAGGAACAGCAAAGAGCCCTAGCAAATGGCATCACCCCTTGCTAACTTGGATGGATGAAGGAAAGTGGAAATGTGAGACTCTGGACATATTTCTTCACTCGCCAATGCCCTGAAGACGAGCCCTGATAAGGAAACAGGGCAGACCTGGGGATGGAGGGCTGACAGGATCAGCGTAACTATGCAGCCAGGTGGGTCTGAAAATGAGTTCCAGTTCTAGTACTTACTAGGTCTGGAACCCCAGGCAAGTATTAAACTTCTCTAAATCTCTCTTTTCTTCTCTGCCAAACTGACTAGTAACTGTGCCTTTTGCACAAGACTGCTGTGAAGATTCAATGAGGTAAGAGTGTAGAGTGCTTAGAATAGTCCCTGCAAGTGCTTGTTTAGTGATGATGGTGATAGATATGATGGTGATGGTGATTGATAGGATGACAGTGGTCATGGTGATGAATAGGATGGTGGTGATGAGAGATGATGCTGGTGATGATTAGTAGTAAAACTGGAGTTTAAGATTTGGCAAAATATAGCTAAAGCTTTTGAAGAGCTTCCAATATTTTAAATACTCTTACTCTTTGATCCAGTAATTCCACTTACTGGAAATATTCTTTTGTTTTTGTGGGTTTTTTTTTTAAGCTTTTTTTTATGTGGACCATTTTGAAAGTCTTTATTGAATTTGTTACAATACTGTTTCTTTTTTTCAACCAGGAATCTACCCACATCCCCTGCATCAGAAGGTGAAATCTTAACCACAGGACTGCCAGGAAGTCTGGAAATATTCTTTTGGAAATAGAAATAGACAAGAGTATTTAATGATAAAGTTTCATTGTAATTGGAAAAACAGTAAACAAATTAATAAATACCTAACAACAGTAGAGGGCTTGAGGGGGAAAACTGTAGCAATAATGAGATCCAGACAGACTGACCCCAATTATGGAGAGTGTGGTGGAGCAGGCTGTCAGCACTGGGAAATGTGAGAGGCTGGATAAATGAATGATATCTCTACTCCCTCCACACTTACAGAGAACAATCCCTTCTCCACTTCCACAGGACAAAGAAGTCTACCCTCTGCAAAGACTGAATGAGAGATGTTCCCAATTTAGGGAAACCAGGTTAGAGAGAGAGATAGGGGAAAGATACAAGACAAATGGGTTTACATATTAAGTTGAGCTGAGGATCTTGGCCTTCTTGTCCTATTGATGTCTCACAGCCCTGGGGGCCAGGGATGTTCTGACTAGGTACAATTAGAACAATTTTTCTGAGAGAATCTAAACTGCCCAGAGAAAAGTCTATAGATACAAGCATTCAAACTTAAAAAAAAGAGTTGAGAATTTCTCATTCTCCTATATGAATAAGGAGTCAAGAGATGAGCAAACATTTGGGGGAAATTGTTCAATATGCAGACTATAGCAAAGAAAAGAGAAGGGGATTCCCTGGAGGTCCAGTGGTTAAGACTCAGAGCGTCCACTGAAGCGGGCACAGGTTAAATCCCTGGTCAGGAAGTTATGCATGCCATGAGGTAGAGTCAATGGGGAAAAAAAACAGAAAAGAGAACCTGGCATAAGGCAAGCTAGTCCAAGCAGCTACAGTAGCCACCCAGACTGAGGCTGCAAATGTTAAATGTTACAGGTGTTAAGAATGCACTACACTCAGATTTTCTATTTGGTGAAACCAGAGGTATTGAAAGACAAGTCAAAAGGAATCATTTGCTCACTATCTGATTCACTCTTATGTTCATACCATGTATATTACACCATCTAAAATTCTCTCTCTGAAATCAAAAACATGGCCCCCTTCCTGCTGGCAGGGCAATAACATTCTTTCACATCCAACCCTGAACCACTGTCCTCCACCAACACATCCCACTCAGGCACCCAAGCTTGATTTCCATTACCTGGGTCACTGGAACGACTGGCACTAGAACTTCATTATACTCTATGCCCATGATCTGGCATATATGATACTGAGATCAACAGGCGTAGAAATAAGAACCCAAAACTCTCAAATAAAATGATCCCACTGAGCAGGACCAGCCCCATGAGCAGTAAGTTCGGAAACCTGATGGTGACCCAAACACCTAACATTGATTGCTCCTTTTTAAGAAACCCATAATTCTCTGTGACAGCCTAGAGGGTTGGGATGGGAGGTGGGAGGGAGGCTCAAAGGGAGGGGATATATGTATACTTATAGCCGATACACGTTGTTGTACAGCAGAAACAAACACAATATTGTAAAGCAATTATCCTATTAAAAAAAAAACACTTTAAATACCATTAATAAATTTTTTTTAAAAATGGAGAAGGAAATGGCAACCCACTCCAGTGTTCTTGCCTGGAAAAGTCCATATACAGAGGAGCCTGGTAGACTGCAGTCCATGGGTTTACATGACTGAGCACGCATGCGTGAGGGTGAAAGGAGATGGGCTGGTAGCAATAAACTGGTAGAACTAAAATACAAAAAAAAAAAAAAAAATTTTTAAGATACCCATTATTTAGGAGCCTGAGATCAATTAGTTGTTTTAAACACAAAAGAGTTTGAAAGATCCCCTCTCAATTATTGTATTATGTGTGTGTGCAATAGACTGATTCCAGGGTTTGAAAGATTAAGAAAAATCTGAGATGTCATTTTTAATAACAGTATAGAAATTATAATAAGCTTTTACTCCATCCAAATTGAGGGAAGTGATATCAAAATTAGGAGTTGTGATTTTCCATTACTGTGAATTCTTTAGCAATAGGACCATATTGCTTTAATAAATAGTCCCTTTATGGTTTAACAAACAAACAAAAAAGGCCTGTGTTCCAACGATACACACTGTAGTCAGAGACGACAGCTGCCAAAAATAAAAATAAAGTCCAAGAGACTGAGTAGGTTGCAAATTGCTCTTCTCTTGGGAGGAACAATTCCCTTCTCCCCTATCTTTGCACTGTTCCTCCCTCAAAATGCATTACAACCAGAATACATCCTGTATAAGTGGCCATGGAGATCCTAGCCAGGACCTGATAATGGGCTGGGTGCTGAGGGAGGGCCTGGAGGAAGCAATTTCTGCACTCCAAGAACTGAAATCTCACCGCTCTCTCCTCAGTGTTGATGGATCCAGGACACAGGAGAAAAGAAACCTCCTCAGTCCACACACAGTGACTCTGTTTTGTTCAAAGGTGCTTGGTTCCCACAGAATACTTTGACCACCATGTCACTCTAGCTTATCCATGTTTTAAAGCTGAAATCAAACGCTTCACCCAACTCCCCTTTGCTTTTCAAGCAGACACAAAGAGCCCAGCTGAACCATTGTGAGGGCACTCTCTGGTCTGAAGAACCACATGCCAGGGTGCAGAGGATGAGCCTTTCTCAGAAACAGAGTCCAGGATTTCCCCAGCTCGACAGATCCCCTTCACAGATCATGTCTCTTCCTTCAAAGACTCATTGGGTGATGCACGGGAGAAACAAGTCCAGCCAGAATCACAAGAAGTCTTTCTTTCCAGTCGCCAGCTTGCTGCTGTTGAGAGACAATGTGGAGTTGTCCAGTGAAGGACAAAACCAAGCTGGGGGGACTTCCCTGATGGTAGAGTGGCTAAGACTCCACACACCCAATGCAGGGGGCCCAGGGTCAATCCCTCATCAGGGAATTAGATCCGGTATGCTGCAACTAAGACCCGGTGCACCCAAATATATAAACATGTGTATGTGTTAGTCACTCAGTCGTGTCCAATTCTTTGCGACCCCATGGACTGTAGCCCGCCAGGCTTCTGTCCATGGAATTCTCCAGGCAAGAATACTGGAGTGCATTGCCATTCCCTTCTCCAGAGGAACTTCCCAACCCAGGGATCGAACCCTGGTCTCCTGCATCGCAAACAGATTCTTTGATATATAAATAAATGTATTTAAAAGTCAAGTTGGGGTTTGGACACAGATTTAAGGCAGCCCACTCTGGTCCTGGGTGCCGTATCACCCGCTCAGCCAGGTGGCCTGTGACAGATGGGCCTCTCCCCTAGGTCACAACCCAATGTCCCATTCATCTCTGTCCCTTCAAACACATACAGAACAAGTGGAAGGACACCAACTGACTAACGTCCACTGAATGGACGGGACCTGCTATCACTAAGAAAAGAGGATCGAGGGGCCAGCATTCACCACAGGCTCTAAGACAGGGGTCCCCAACCCCCTGGGTCATTAACTGGTCCATGGCCCTGATAGGAACCAGGCTGCACAGCAGGTGGTGAGCAGCAGGCAAGTGAACAAAGCCTCATCTGTATTTACAGCCATTCCCCATCACTCACATTACCGCCTGAACTCCACCTCCTGTCAGATCAGCGGAGGCATTAGATTCTCACGCGTACTAAGTCACTTCAGTCATGTCTGACTCACTGCGACCGTATGGACTATAGCCCACCAGCCATAGGAGACCCTATGGCTCCTCTGTTCGTGGGCATTCTCCAGGCAAGAATACTGGGGTGGGTTGCCACGCCCTCCTCCACGGGATCTTCCCCTAGATTCTCACAGGAGCACAATAAATATAATACACTTGAATCATCCAGAAACCATCTCCCCCACCCCTGGTCCGTGGGAAAATTGTCTTCCACAAAACTGGTCCCTGGTGCCAAAAAGGTTGGGGACCACTGCTCTAAGGGACCAGAGAACCACCTCAGCTAAACAGTCCTAAGACCAACCATGTAGGTGGGTCAGGGGCAGAGGCAGGGGCAAGGGGGGTTGACAGACTGTAAGGAGGGTTTTTCTCAGACCCTCAGACACACCTACAGCAAGAAACGTGCAAAATTACGGATACTGACTGTGAAAGTCCTACCCCTGGAGGTTGAAAAGACCAAGATGAGACTGAAATCGGGAACTACTGGATCAGACTGAAATGTATGGTTCAGGTGTGAAAATGCCACTTCCTCTTATCCGAGGTGTCAGAAACAGCTGCCCCCTCACACCTTTGGATTACTTAACCCCAAACCACTTCCCGCTCACAGGGCACACGTGAGGGTCCCGACTCATCCTTCTACACCCGGCTCCATACCAAACTCGCCCAGAACAGAAGCCAAACACCCGAGGTTAAAATTAAAAGAGGAACAAGCAACCCTAAGTGAAAAAGCAGTTCTCTAAATGCAGAGGGGCAGGCAGGGCAGCACACAGGACCTGGTAGCATCTTTGCTCATCCCAGCACCAGCCCCCCAGCCTGAGCATCCTAAAGGGCCTCAGAAACCTAACATCACCCAGCTTCACTGCATTCATTTTCAAGAATAAATGTGTTTGGGGACCTCCCTGGTGGTCCACTGGTTAAGACTTTGCCTTTCAGTGCAGGGGGTATGGGCTCGATTCCTGGCTGGGGAGCTAAGATCCCACACGCTGTGTGGCCAAAAAAAAAAAAAAAAAAAACCCAAACATAAAACAGAAGCAACGTTGTAACAAATCCAGCAGATTTTAAATATGGGCCACATTGAAAAAAATTTTTAAAGAATAAATGTGTTTATGATGTCAGGATAAGAATGTCTATAATTCTGGACGTCTATCTTATTTGCTTGATTTCTTCTCCTTGGAGTATGGGGAGGTATTCACAGACAAAGCTGAATCTTTCTGGAAGGCTACTTGAAAGATGCCTCTAATGAAGCCCTGATGGAGCCATGAAAAACCCAAACTGGAGTTAAAAATGAGCTCTGCCTCCCAGGTCTCCAGCATCTCCCAGAAAAGCCTTCAGAAAAGAGTACAACACACTCACCACATAAAAAAGAAAGCAACACTCAGTTCTCCCAGTCAGAAGGGGGACAAACAGCCTAGAGATTATCAGCTTTGTTTTGTTACATTGATGCTGTTCTAGGCAACTCCAATTTGTGTGTGAAACAAACAATTGGGGCTAGGTAAGCAGAGTGCTAAACAAGAGTCACCCTAGGGAAATTGCTGGAACACCCGCCTCCCCTCTTTTCCACACTGCCCTCTTTTCCACACTGCCGGTTCATTTCAGGCCGGAAATAGAGAGGCCTCCCCCGCCTCTTGGGTCTGGCCCGATCCACAGGAAACTTCTCTCTTGATTAGACTCCCACTGAGCTGAGGGTTCAACTTTCCATCTTTGATTCCAACCCACACATCCCATCACTCTACTAAGGCCTAGCCAGGGGGCCACTGCAAACAAACTTGCCCACCCACATCCACTGTGGGCAATCATTGTAGGAAGTTCAGGCTAACAGTCAACCATGCCTTTTTCTTGGAATCAAGAAATCATCCTTTGAACCACCAGGGAATACTCTCTGAACAGCAGATTAATCCTCTTCGCTTTTGGCAGTCACAATTCAGGGGTCAATTAAACAGAGCCAAGTCCTAATGCCCTAACCTCTTTCCTGAGCACTGATGATGCTTGAAAAGGGTGTAACATTCTACCAGCCCCATCTAGATGACAGCACTGGAAATCACACTGACCTTCCAGAACCTTCTTATTCCTAGGCTTTCCTCCATTACAACACAAAGCGGACCCTCTCAGTTGCAAGCATTAAGACAAGCAAGATGAATCAGATGTTTGCTAATGACTTCGGATGAATGGTTCACAGTCACATGACACAGCGCAGTATTTCCTTTTAAAACAGACTTTCCAACTGAAATGGGATCCAGATGTTATAGGCAGATGTGTATCCAGATAGTCCCCTTCCTAAGTGGTACCTACGGAATGAAGACTCAATTTGACTTGTATGTGTGTTCCTTCTCCCCCACTACGATGTAAGCGCCTCCAGATCTCGAGCGTGGAGCACTTGGCCACCGCATGGACAGCACGCCAGGGCTGGCCCACAGTTGGTCCTTGAAAGCTGGCTGGTCCAATAAATCAAACAATACGGAAATAGAGTGAAGACGGTTCAAATGCATCAGACTAACCCCAATCAATGTTCAAGAACAAAATATTTGCTGTACAAGGTTCTGGGGATGGATTTAGATTTGGAAAATCTTAATCCCCTTGCTTACTAGGACTATTCATCAAGTTGACAGCCAGATTTTTTTTTTCCTCCTGTTTGTAATAGCTGCTTATTTGAATCATCCTTTACATGGAAGCTTTATTTCTAAAATCTTTATTAGATGACAAACTACACAGATAGCATTTCATATTTCAGAAATCCCAACCATTCTTTAAGACCCAACTCCAAAAACTAGTCACATTTATTGAGCACTTTCTATGAGCCAGGGGTTTTCCCAAGTGGCCTGCCAATGAAGGAGATGAGGGTTCGATCCCTGGGTTGGGGAGATCCTCTGGATGAGGAAATGGCAACCCACTCCAATGTTCTTGCCTGGGAAGTCCCATGGACAAAGGAGCCTGGTGGGCTACAGTCCATGGGGTCACAAAGAGCCAGACATGACTTAGCAACTGCACATGCATGCACGATGTGCCAAACCCAGTTTGGGAAGCTCTCAGGTACTTATTACCCACGTTGTCTTTACAACCTCTGGGGACTATCTTGATCTCATCCTTCACAGGTGAAGAAACTGGCTTGTCTTTCCTTTAGGCCTCCTCTGTCCTCACCAAAGGAAAGGATTCATTTCCTCTTCTGAAACCCTCTTTAGCACGGTGTGCTTCTCTTATGAAACATATACTGTCCCATGAGCATGCAACAATTGAAGAATCCTACCCTCTCTGCCTCACTGTCAGCTCCCTGAAAATGAGGCTACCTTCTGCCAAAGGTACTAAGTGAAATGAAAGTTGCTCAGTCATGTCCGACTGCGTAGCCTTTCCATTCTCCAGGGGATCTTCCCAACCCAGGCATTGAACCCAGGTCTCCCACGTTGCAGGCAGATTCTTTACCAGCTGAGCCACTAGGGAAGCCCTTGGTACTAAAGGCAGGTCCCAAATAGTACTAAAGGCAGATCCAACAACTGCTAATCAGAATCACTCAAGATGTTTTTAAAACAAAACACAGCAGAGGCCTGGGCTTCCCTCCCTAAAAATTCTGGTCTTGGTGCTCTGTAACCTTCATCTTCAGAAGGCTGTCCGGGTGCTACTAACACCCACCAGGTTTGAGGACCACTGTCCAATTCAACAGCTCAGGACCCTGCACATTGTGGGTAATGAACAAAACGTATACAATGAATGGATGGCTTAATGAGGAACCCATTATTATGAGATGCTATTCAAGATATTTCCAGTTGTCTTCCAAGGGGATACAGAACAACCCACATCCAAACTTTGCCAACACTCCCAACCTACTCCTTAGCACTCTGTCCCCACCCCTTCCCACATACAGCTCCAGCCACACTGGCCCTGTGTTTGTGTGCATGCTCAATCACATCCAACTCTTTGCAGCCCCACTGATGGTAGCCCGCCAGGATCCTCTGTCATGGGATTCTCCAGGCAAGAATACTGGAGTGGGTTGCCACGCCCTTCTCCAGGGGATCTTCCCGACCCAGGGATTGAAGCTGCATCTCCTACACGGGCAGGTGCATTCTTTACCACTGAGCCACCTGGGAAGCCCCTGGCCCTGTGCACTGATCCTCAATTGTGCCTAGCCCTCTGCCTGGACCATTCTAGCCCTATATTTGCATGGCTTGTCCCTTCTTTTCTTCAGATCTCTTCTCAAATGTCACCTCCTCAGAGAAGTGACCTCTGGACACCCTCACTAAACCAGAACACTCATCACCCCCATCACAGTCCTTTATCAAAATTCTCATGGCCCTTAACACTAACTGACATTATATTACATATATTTTTAAATTTTTATTTTTAATTGGAGGATAATTACTTCATAGTATTTTGTTGGTTTCTGCCAGACATCAACATGAATCAGCCACAGGTATACTTATGTCCCCTCCCTCTTGAACTTCCCTCCCACCCCCATCCCACCCCTCTAGGTTGTCACAAAGTACCAGATTTGAGTTCACTGTGTCATACAGCAAATTCCCACTGGCTATTTTACACATGGTAATGTATATGTTTCCATGCTACTCTCTCAATTCGGCCCATCCTCTTCGTCCCTGTATTACATGCACTTTAAATGTTCTGTTTGGGGACTTTTCTGGCAGTCCAGTGGTTAGGACTCAGTGTTTCCATGGCTGAGGGCACAGGTTTAATCCCTGGTCAGCAAACTAAAGCTCCCACATGCCCCACAACATGGACAAATAAACAAACCATCCGTTTCTTTCTGATTAGAATGCACACATCAAGGTTATGTACGGATTCTTTGAAGAAAACACGTTTCCCCTGCTGTTTAAGTCTTTTTCTATCTGCACTGTTTCAGAGGACTCCTATCTCTCACTGTGACAGAAAGGAGCGGCCTAGTTGATTTCATGGATCCCTTCCAGGGTCCAAAGTCCTAGAAAAAGGCATTTTTTACAGATAGGAAAAACGCTCAGACATCATCCAGTACAGATGGTTTTGTTAATCTGCAGTCAGGGAGTCCTTGAAGATGTATAAACTTTGTAAAACTGGAATTTTGTCTACACAATTTTCTGTGGCAAGAATCCACAGCCCTAAGACATGGAAGCAACCCAGGTGTCCATCAACAGATGAATGGATAAAGAAGTTGTGGTACATATATACAAAAGAATATTACTCAGCCATAAAAAGGAACGCATTAGAGTCAGTTCTAATGAGGTGGATGAACCTAGAGCCTGTTATACAGGGTGAAGTCAGTCAGAAAGAGAAAAACAAATACTGTATATTAACACATGTATATGGAATCTAGAAAAATGGTACAGATGAACCTATTTGCAGGGCAGAAATAGAGAGACAGACAGAGAACAGAACTTGTGGACAGAGATGGGGAAGGACATGGCAGGCGGAATTGAAAGAGTAACACTGAAACACATATATCACCGCTTGAAAACAGCTAACTGGTGGGCAGCTGCTGTGTAACACAGGGAGTTCAACCCAGCAGCCTGTGACACCCTAGAACTAGGGTGGAATAGGGTGGGTGGCTGAAAGGAGGTTCAAGGAGGAGGAGACATATGTATGCTTATGGCTGACTTATGTTGTTGTATGGCAGAAGCCAACGCAACATTGTAAAACAATTACCCTCCAATTAAAAATAAAATAAAAAAGAATCCACAACTCTCATTGGAATTTCAAAAAAAAGACTAATTTCCTAAACAAAAAATTAAAATTCTCTCCACAAAATCTTTGATTATGGATGAGGAAACTGAGGTTCCCCAAAGAAGTAACTTGTTTTTCAGTTATTCAGTTGTGTCCTTTTTTGTGTCAAAGAGACGGCTGTGTTAGAGCAGAACAACTGGTATCAGTTCAGTCGCTCAGTCATGTCCGACTCTTTGCGACCCCATGAATCGCAGCATGCCAGGCCTCCCTGTCCATCACCAACTCCCGGAGTTCACTCAGACTCACGTCCATCGAGTCAGTGATGCCATCCAGCCATCTCATGAACTGGTATAGCTATAACAAATAATTTCCAAATCTCAGTGACTTAACACACTAAAAGGGTACTTCTCTTTTGTGAAAAGTCCAGTGTACATGTTCCTGACATCTCTCCTGGGCAGCTCTCCTCCCAGTTGGGGACTCAGGGATCCAGGCACTTTGCATCTCACGAGTTCCCCATCCTCTGTGACCTCAGAGTCCTCCACTGGATTCTCAGCAACTGGCTAGCAACAAGGGAAGAGAGAATGAGCCGAGAAACCCTTGGGATGTTTCCGGAGCCAGACCTGAAAGTGTCACACAGTGCTTTCACCCACATGAATGGACCAGCGCTCAGTCACTGAGCCCTGATCTACTTTCAGTGAGGCTAGAAAATGCATCTTCCTATATGTCCAATTTTAAAAAAAATGGATTTGGTGACTACTTAGCCACTCTCTACCTCAATCACATAATCCACTGTTTTCCAAACTTCAGTCATCCCCAAATAACCTTGTAGGTTTTGCTATATGTGTATCAGCTGTATTATTATTTAACTAGTGCTTTTCTAGAAGTTGATTCACTTTTTTAATAGTTAAATACATTTATTTTAAAAGGCTACTTGGTCACTACGGTGAGTAGAAAAGTAGTATCTCTTCCCATAGATAGAATGTAGTCATAAAAAGAAAAACAATCACAAACACTCTTAATTTAGTTAAGGACCATTTCTTGCCAGGCTTCCCTCATAACTCAGTTGGTAAAGAATCCTCCTGCAATGTGGGAGACCTGGGTTCGATCCCTGGGTGGGGAAGCTCCCCTGATGAAGAGAAAGGCTACCCACTCCAGTATTCTTGGTCTTTGCCTGTGGCTCAGCTGGTAAAGAATCTGCCTGCAATGTGGGAGACCTGGATTGGGAAGATCCCCTGGAGAAAGGAAAGGCTACCCACTCAAGTATTCTGGCCCAGAGAATTCCATGGACTGTCTAGTCCATGGGGTCATGAAGAGTCACAACTGAGCGAACTTCACTTTCACTTTTCACTTTCTTGCTAGAGGCACTGAACTGAGGTCTGCTTTGCTGTTGTTCAGTCGCTAAGGCGTGTCCGACTCTTTGCAACCCCATGGACTGCAGCACACCAGGCTTCTCTGTCCATCACGATATCCCAGAGTTTGCTCCAATTCATGTCCATTGAGTCAGTGATGCTATCTAACCATCTCATCTTCTGCTGCCCTCTTCTTACATAAGATCAAATGGCTGGTGAGTGACAGTTCTAAAAAGGATCCACATTTGTTGATTCCCAAGCCGTCCCCTGCCCCTTCCCCCATGCAATGTTCCCACAGAAAGAGAGGACCCAGCCCTCACACCACCAGACTGCCATTCTGGACCACTGGACTTTCAGAGTAGCTCCTCTCATGACTAAGCTTCTGGGCAAAAACAATGAAGTATGCCTTCCCCTTCCTAACAACTCCATTATTCACAAATTTGCTTGTGGTAAGGACATCCAAAGGGAGGAAGACTCAAAACTGCCCCAAGCCTCTTTCAAACGGCATTTCACACAAAGCAGTACAAGGCAGTGTCACATACCCTCACCAGATGCCCTCAGCAAATAAAGAACTCCTTTTCCTTTCCTACTAATGGCTCAGATTTTCCCATGATTTTCTATAATGATGAGCGCCAATGAAAATCACCCCCATCACATGTTCCACTGACTATTCTTTCAACAGCATGGCTTCCAAACCAGCCTTGCTGGAATGAAAAAAATAATATCCACCAAGCCATTTGCAGAGAGTGCAGAGAGAGAGGGCCTGCAAAAAAATAAAAGGGCAAGGGCACACAGTAACGTCCATCAGAAGCACATGATCTGTCTCCTACTCTTAAGGGATTTGCTATATTCACAGAAAGCTCTTCAAAGTACTCTGGGACGCCATATAAATTTTTCCAGTTAGGTCACTGCATTGCAAGTAGCAGAGACCCTCTCACGTTACCCCCGGAAAAAGTCTGTTCTAGACCTGGAATTGGAAAGCTGCTCCGAACAAGGACAGCTCAAGGGCCTGGATTCCCCCTCCCCATCCCACCGCCAACAGGCTGGAGGGTTTCACTCCATGCCTGTTTCCTTCTATCCCTCAGCTTCCTCAGTTTCCACGTGGTTTTTCATTCATAACTCTGGCTGCCTTGTGACTTCAGTCTGCCATGGATCCAACTCTCTCAAATAACATCCTTTCAGCATTCGCCTCTATAAGAAAACATTTCCTGGGATTCCTTCATTCAAATTCTCGAGACAGGGAATCTGATTGACTCAACTTATGTCTTCGCGCCAAGATCTATGACATTGTCCTGACTATGGAAGGGTCTCCCTGGGGTGCTGGGCCCACCATGCACCAATCAGCATGGCCATGGAAGTCGGATGTGGGATAAAACTGACTACCTAGACCTTCCCCGGGTCTTCTGTAGGGGCTGCACCTAGACAGGTAGAGGAATGTCACACAGGCACTAAAGCAGGCTGTTCAACCATGTGCTGGGACTGACATGCAAGAGACAGCTGTTTAATTTTCAGGAATTTTGAGAGCTATTTGCTAATCCACACGTAGCTGAAAATAGGCCACAGACATTGGCAAATACCACAAATTCAGGGGTTCTTTTGGTTTTCCTAAAGAGCTCATTTGCGAACACACCACTGCAGCATTAATGGTTAAAGGGGAAGAAGAAAAAATTCAAGGTAAACACGGTTCCCCAACAATCTGGTATCATCTATGTTGTTTCCCTCTTTTCTTCCCCCAACCTCCACTCCAGCCAAAATGGACAGCTTGCTCATCTGCCACCTGCCACAAGGACCTGTGTTACAGCCAGTGCTCATGCTAAAGCCACATCCCAGCCTACCCAAGTGACAACGCCAATCTCTGTCAGGTTCAACTTCCTCCCTGAAGTCTACGTTGCTCCCTCTATTAGAACAGCCTCTGCTGCTCCCAACTCCTGGAACCCAAAGTATACATCTCTGCATCCTTTTCACATCCAAGCCTTTTACTATAGTCATTCCTGGCTTCATACATTGGGGTTCTTTAATTCATTACAAACTTCCCAAGAAGGGGTCTATATCCACTTCTCTGGGTCCTTCCAAGGGCCACCCACATAACCGCTCCTCAGTTAACCAGCCTACCTAGTAAGCACGTGGTAAATGAATACAGAACACTTATTTTCACAAGTCTGCTGCCTACAATTCTAGGCCTGCTAATCCACCAGTTCCCCCAACAGATCTGAGCCCTGACAACTGAACCAGCAACAAGAGAATTCAGCCTGGAAGACGGCCAAAGGCGTGGTTCTCCCATGTGTGTGAATTACATTCGCTAGATCCAAACGCTTTTAAGAGAGGGGAAAAGTTAGGCATTAAACACGAGGATTAAACTTTGATCTGACAACATCAAGAGTCACACTTTAAACCACATTCAAACCATCCCCCACCCCTCAGTTAACCTCATTTCCCTTAAGTCTTTGGGAAAGATGACTGGGAGCATTAAGGGGGAAAAAAATCTCAGAACTAGGAACCAGATGAACAAGATCACAAGTTCTCCACTGTCAAGTGGAGAACATTAGTCCTTCATGTCATGGATCACTTAACAGCCGGAAGAGTATATACAAGCTGCCAAGAAGTTAGAAGGAAAACTATTAGATTACAAGTGGCATGTGAAGAAAAAGGCCAGGAAGAAACGGGCTTCCTTGCCCCAAAGCTTCTTCTGGCCAAAGCCTCCTAAGTCAGTCTCTAGGGAGAAAACTACATGGCATGTCACCTTTGCATCATGGTGTTTTGGGGTCCGTGAATGTGGCCTTACTGGCAACGCTTAGTTTGCAGAAATATTCAAAAATTGAAAATTCTTCATACTCTGAGAATCTGGAAGGTAGAAAATAGTATCTCTAGTCTACAGATAGAAAAACTAAGCTAAAGAAAGGCAAGTCACTTGACTATAACAGACACCAAAACACAAAACCAGTTCAAAATCCTGGTATCCGTAAGTCTGATTCATTCCACTCATCACGCCGGCAAACCCTAAGTGCCCCAGAATACGAAAAAACAAGTGACTTCTGTGGAATGGATAATTCTTGAAGCTTAATCCAAACACATGGTATGAAAAATAATTTTAAAAAAAATTCTCAGGGATTTCCCTGGTGATTCAGTGGTTAAGACTTCACCTTCCAGTGCAGGGGCTATGACTTCGATTCCTGGTTGGGTAGCTAAGATCCCACATGTCTCCTGGCCATAAAACCCAAACATAAAACAGAAGCAATATTGTAACAAACTCAATAAAGACTTTAAAAATGGTCCACATCAAAAAAAAAAAAAAGTCCTAAAAAAATTCTCAGAAGTCAGACAAAAGAACATGGTAGAATGACCATTTCAAGCAAGGAAACAAGCCCTCTAATCTTCCCCAAGTATAAAAACCCTGTCACTCAAGGCTGCTGATAAAAGCGAGAAGATAACGACATATTATGGCAGAACACATGTTTTTGTTTTAGATATCATGTATATTTCCTCCATCTGTCCTTTCTTGATATTAGCGGTTTAAGGAAGATAGGACTACAGAGATGCTGTATTTTTCCTAAGACTTGCTTAGGAAAAACTGCTGTTGTTTAGTCCCTAAGTTGTGTCTGAGTCTTTTGTGACTCCATGGACCTCTGTCCATGGGATTTCCCAGGCAAGAATACTGGAGTGGGTTGTCATTTCCTCCTCTAGGGGATCTTCCCAACCCAGGGATCAAACTAGAGTCTCCTGCATTACAGGCAGATTCTTTACCACTAAGCCACCAGCGAAGCCTCATCAACATGGAATTTTGCCCCCTGAGATCTAAAAGAAATCGACCGAGAAGTAAAGAGAATAAATAAAAGCAAAAGTCCACCTGTCCAGATGTCCTCCCCTAACACACGCTGATCTGATCCTTAAACATTTAGTCTTTTGGGGGTACCTTCCTTGGTGGTCTGGTGGTTAAGACTCTGCTCTCCCAATGCAGGGGGCCTGGGTTGGATCCCTAGTCAGGGAACTAGATCCCACATACTGCAAGTAAAGATCCCATGTGCTGCAACTAAGACTTGGTGCAGCCAAATTTTTTTTAAGAGTGTTTATATGACCAACCTAGACAGCATATTCAAAAGCAGAGACACTACTTTGCCAACAAAGGTTCGTCTAATCAAGGCTATGGTTTTTCCTGTGGTCGTGGATGGATGTGAGAGTTGGACTGTGAAGGCTGAGTGCCAAAGAATTGATGCTTTTGAACTGTGTTGGAGAAGACTCTTGAGAGTCCCTTGGACTGCAAGGAGATCCAACCAGTCCATTCTGAAGGAGATCAGCCCTGGGATTTCTTTGGAAGGCATGATGCTAAAGCTGAAACTCCAGTACTTTGGCCCCCTCATGGGAAGAGTTGACTCATTGGAAAAGACTCTGATGTTGGGAGGGATTGGGGGCAGGAGGAGAAGGGGACGACAGAGGATGAGATGGCTGGATGGCATCACTCACTCGATGGACGTGAGTCTGGGTGAACTCCGGGAGTTGGTGATGGACAGGGAGGCCTGGCGTGCTGCGATTCATGGGGTCTCAAAGAGTCGGACACGACTGAGCGACTGATCTGATCTGATAGTTTTTTAAAAAAATTTAGTCCTTTGGGCAACAAATGAGGAGCTCTCCATTTTCACGGTCTAAAATTGGCATTAAATCAGAAACAAAATGCCACCCATAGAGAAAGGTGATGGGATTACAGTTTGCTTCAAGGAGTGGGCCATTTGCTTTTGAAATAAGTCCTGTTGTCACATCTGAAAGAAGCAAGCAGGCTTCTATCTAATTCAGGAAAGAAAATAAGAGGCAGATTCAAAATTTCCAAGGCTCTTGGCTTCAGTCAGAGCTGGGACATGAAAAGAATTCTTCTACAGACTCAAAACCATTTCTGAATTTGTAAGAGACCTCTGTGAAGCTATCAAGCTGTTTGGAAACAAGCTTGAGTGACAGTCCTGATGTTGCCAAAGCAGCAGCAGGAACCAGCCTCTCCCAGGGCATCTAAAGTTCTTGAAAAATGACTCCAGGGATTTCCCTGGTGGACCAGTGCTTAAGAACCCGCCTTCCAATGCAGGGGACTTGGGTTTAATCCCTGGGCCGAGAATTAAAATCCCACAGGCTGCAGGGCAATTAAACCCACAAAGGGCAACCACTTAGCTCACACTCGAGAACGAGAGAAGCCCAGATGCTGCACAGCAGAACCCACATGCTACAATAAAGACCTAGGGCAACCAAGTTTTTTTAAAAATGACTCCAGTACTCTAAGGCAAACTCTTGACTTAGGTTAGGTACCTGGCTTCCTTAAGGAAGACTACAGGCCCACAAGATAATCATTCAAGAGTCTGTCCTCAATTGATTCCTGTTTTCAGATTCTATAACAATCCGTGCAGTAGGACCAGAAAGGGGTGGCCTAGGGCTATTGGTCATAAATGTCTCTGAGGTCATCCGGCTGGAGATGGCATATACTAGAGCACTCTGTCAGGCCAAAGTAAAGGAAATCAGCCTGTGTGAAGCCCTATCTACTCTATGGATTTCCTATACACCCCTCATCTTATGTTAATACAATCCTCACAATCATCCCATGAGCCCTGGAACATAAGAGATGCTCAGAGAAAAGTCACAGGGAGTGCAGATTCAAATTCCAACTGATCTGACTCAAAAGATTCATGAGTGAGCGAGTGAGTGAAAGTCACTCAGTCGTGTCCAACTCTTTGTGAACCCATGGACTATATAGTCCATGGAATTCTCCAGGCCAGAATACTGGAGTGGGTAGCTTTTCCCTTCTCCAGGGGAACTTCCCAACCCAGGGATCAAACCCAGGTCTCCCACATTGCAGGTGGGTTCTTTACCAGCTGAGCCACAAGGGAAGCCATGTTAACACATTAATGACCCAGGGATTTCTGCACAAACTAACACCTGTGGCATTAATACATCTCTGGTTAATAATGTGTTAATGAGTCCAGTTAATTATGGGTGAAGTTATTTATACGTCTTAGGGACGTATTCAGAGCCAGTAACAGAGGGCCACCTAAAAGTGGAGAGAATTCCCTGGCAGTCCGGTAGTTAGGGCTGGACGCTTTCGCTGCCACGGCCCAGGTTCAATTCCTGGTTGGGGAACTAAGCAAGCCGTGCGGCATGGCCAAAACATAATAAAAATAATTATAAACAATGTACAGGGACAGAAACAAAAGTCCCATCACCCAGAAACCCCTAGGATTTCAACCATGTTCTATGGAGAGTCTTGCAAGACCAGGCAAGTATTCATAAGGGTTTCAAAACATAAGGGTTTTGAAATTGGAAATACACTAGAATCTAGTGTGGACCTTTGAGGATGAGCTCAGAAAGAATCAACCTCCCCTACTGAGGAATCAAGTCGGCTCTGCAAACAAGGGCACCTGACTGCCAGGCCAGCCTACTGTCAGGCAGGCTCCCACCCAGCCAACTTTCAGATAATGACTGCGTACTGCCCACTGTACCAGGAAGTGTGCTAATCTTGTTCCTACCTTCTCACTTGGCTGACAGCCTTCTATGACTTCACAAACGCAGAGAAGAATAAAAGTTAGCTGGCATGGACTTCAAAATTCCAAACCACAAGAAGCTGCTCTCTAAAACTTCACTCTGCAGCAATGGCTTTTGCCTCTACCTGGACGTTTCTCATAGTAACTAAGCGTGGCTTGGCCACAAGGCAGAAATACGGTCTGCAGGGCTGTCAACAGTAACCACGGTTCTAACGTCAGCTTACTATGTGTCCCTGAGCAGATCAACATCTGCATCCCAACTGTTTTCAGTAACTCAGAACACAATTTTTTTAAAGGTGTATCATATTAGTGATGCTGTTAGACGATAGAAATAATATATAAGTGTTCTGCTTCATTCATCAAATATTTTATATAATGCAAGACCAAGAATGGTGTACGCCCCAGGATGTCCACTATCTTATCAAAATAAAAGTGACATCATACTTAATTGTCTTCCAATGGGTAGAGGAGTCAAAGTCTGAGACGAATGGTTTATCCACCATAAAATAGCCATTCAGATCCTAAAAACAACCAGTAGATCAAAATGAGGTGTGATTCCATGAGCTTTGAATTTCAGGATTATAAAGAGATGAGACTAGGATAAACATGAAAATTCCATTTCATCCTTAACTGAAGTAAAATCTTGGATTTGGTTTTGATGATCAGCAGAGACAGAATGTGTCGTAAGTCAACTGAATGGAAGGAAGTAAAGTGTATTAAGTTACAGATGGTCATCAAGAACAGAGGAATAGAGGTCATCAAGCTAGAGTTTTTGCCAGAACACTCAAAAGTCAGCATAGTTTCAGATAGAGGGTGGAAGGCCAACTTACAAACCCAGCCAAGACATCCTGTGTGACTTGGGCCAACCACCAAAATAAGTCTGTGTCAGCTGCTGGATCTCTAAAGCACAGGCAACAACAGCTACCACCTTTCGCTCACAAACTATATTATTAAAAATAGGAACGTTAGCTCAAATATTTTTAAAAAAATTGGTAATCCATTCACATTGCACAAACTTAACAAGGTACAAAATATTCTGTAAAAACCCTTATATTCAGTCCACCATTCTCTGCCAAGAAATAATTAATGGACAATCTCATATATACTTTTGGAAATAATAATCTAGCATTGGCTTCCCTGGTGGCTCAGTCAGTAATGAATCTGCCTGCAATGGAGGAGACCCGGGTTCAATCCCTGGGTTGGGAAGATCCCCTGAAGAAGGAAATGGCAACCCACTCCAGTACCCTTGCCTGAGAAATCCCATGGACAGAGGAGCCTGGTGGGCTACAGTCCATGGGGTCGCAAAAAGTTGGACACAATTTAGCAACTAAATCACCATCACTGACAAGTACACGCGGACACATGCTTTATCTATTGTGTTCACTGTCTACAACAGTGCCTGACAGAGTGGGTACACACCTGTTTAATGAACGAAATTAATACTATATACACTTTTTGTATCCTGCCTCTTTACTCAAATATATCTTGGAAATAAGCCCATACTGAAGAGCTAGCTCATTCTTCCAAATTTTTAAAATTTAAGCATAATACACATATAGAAACTGCAGATACATGTACATTTCACTAAATTTTCATAAACTGAATACACCTGCCTAACCAGTACCCAGACCAAGAGGCAGAACAAACACAACCAATAACCTGAGTGTCCTGCCCAACCGCCATTACAGCACAACTACCACCCTTTACCCTACAGACATCCAGGGTAGCCACGATCCTCTCTTCTAGAAACAGCTAGCGTTGCCTGCATGGGTACTGACAAACTGCGTAACACAGTACGCACTGTTTCCCATTTGCCTGCTTTCACTTAGCCTTATGTTTATGACTATCTGTACTTTTGTGTGTCCACGTCAATCACTCATTCTCATGGTCTCACTGTATTTCCTGGCATGAGGACAGCAAAACTGATGACCCATTCAATGGCTGATTGAAACTGAATGGCCCCCATTCAATTCCAACTGGGGGCCATTTTGAATAGTGGACTAACCACCCTCTACACAAGTCTTTTTGTGGAAACTTTTCATTTCCCTAAGAGTAAACTGCTGGGTCCTAGGGCAGATGTATGTCTAACTCTACCAGAAACTATTAAATAGCTTTCAAAAATGGCTGTGCCAATCTATACTTTAATCAGTGCACAAGGCCTCATGGTCACACAGCCTGCAAATGGGTGAAACGTCTTTTTGGTTGCTGTTTAATTTAGCTCTATTAATGGGGCTGTAGATGGCTGGCACTGTGTTTACTTCTCTGTGATGACAAGTGGAGATCAGCATCTTCCTAAATATTTCCTGGACATCTGGATTTCATTTTTGACCATTTTTCTACTGGATTATTGCTTTCTCTTATTGATTTGTAGTTCTTCACATATTCACAATATAAATGTCAGATATGTGTACAGGGACCATATTCTTTCTATTCTGTGAGTTGTCCTTTTCAGCTCTTAAGGGTTGTCTTTCAATTTTAATATGATTCAGTATAATCTGCTTTAGTGGTTTTTGTGTCCCTTTAAGAAATCTCTGACTCCAAGATCAAGATGTCCTCTTATGCCCCTTTTCTGAATGCTTTCACTGTTTTACCTTTCAGACCCTGGAGTCAATTTTTTATATGACATTTAGTAGGAATCCAGTTTATTTTTTCAATATAGATAACCAACTGACCCAGCACCGTTTTTTGAAGAGATCAGCCTGTATCACTGCATGACAGTGTCATCATTAGCAGACATTCTGTCACTGAGTTTTGATTCTTTCTAATGTCTGTATGGTACTCCCTTGTATACATGTGTCATAAATAACAAACCACTCCCAACTGATTCCCATTTAAACTGTTTTCAAGTCTTGCTTTAAATAATGCTGTACTGAATAATCCTGTCCACATACCATTCCTCACCTGTTTTAGTATATCTGTAGGACAAACTCACAGAAATGGAACTGCTAAGTCAAAAAGTGTGTGCACAGAGGTTGTACCAGTTTTAATGGGATTCTCAGATCACGGTGAACTGCACACACAGTACTACTATAAGACCCAGCACAGAGAATTCCCTGGCAGTACAGTGGTTAGGGCTCTGAGTTCTCACTACTGAGGGCCTAAGTTCGATCCCTGGTTGGAGAACTAGAACCCTAAAAGTTGCACAGTGTGGCCAGGAAAATAAAGAGAAAGAGAAAAAAGATCCAGCACATTAGAACTTCAATTATAGCAAAGTTGCCAACATTTTTGAGCCCCATATGTGCTAAATCACTTCAGTTGTGTCTTATCTTTTGCTACCCTGTGTAGCCTGCCAGGTTCCTCTGTCTGTTGGATTCTCCAGGCAAGAAAACTGGAGTGGGTTGCTGTTTCCTTCTCCAAGGGATCCTCCTTAGCCAGAGATGGAACTCCTTTCTCCTGCATTGGCAAGCAGATTCTTTACCACTGAACCACCAGGGAAGCCTCAGGATCCCTTTTATAAAACAATAAATGTTTATGCTTCTAGTATCCACTGATTAAGAAAAAATATATTACCATGTAATCCACAGATACTGTGCCTCAGGACCTGAAAGACAGAAACTTAGCAAAGTGCTGTCACTCTCTGAGGGGCGGCCTCCTCTGCTCAACAGTGAAGAGCAAGGGCGCCTGCCATCTGTGACTGTTCTGAAGGAAGCTCAAAGCCCAGGGCAGTCAGCCAAGGAAGCTTTACTCGTCTAAAAAAGCTATGTCAGTGTGTCTTCACTTCCAGGTCAGCACTATAATCTTAATCCCTTATGATCAACACAGGCTTCCCCTGGTGGCTCAGATAGTAAGGAACCTGCAGTGCAGGAGACTCAGGTTCGATCCCTGGACCAGGACGTGGCAACCAACTCCAGTATGCTTGCCTGGAGAATCCATGGACAGACGAGCCTGACAGGCTACAGTCCACGAAGTTCCAAAGAGTCAGACACAAGGGAGCAATCAACACTTCACTTATGATCCACACAGAACCCTCCCTTTCCCCATCAGCACCTTGTAAACTGCATTAACACTTGTTCTCAAACACAGCTGTAATGTCATGAGAATGTCATGCTACTTTTGAATTTTGTGACTGACATCACGTCAACACCATGGTGACAAGAACCAAAGACACAGGACCCGTTGCCAACCTGAGACACTGTGACCACCATGGAAGCCATAGCCTGACTTCCACTTTGCAGGCTCAAACCTCGGAACACACTTCCTTCTCTGAACTCTTCAAAAGGGGAAGGTGGTCAGCAGAAGAAACCATCAACAAAATGAAAATGACAACCAACCGAAAGGAATAAAATATTCGCAAATTGTACACCTGATCAGGGGGTTAATATTCAAACTAGGTAAAGGACTGATACAACTCAGTATCAAAGGCAAAAGAACCAAACAGTAAGATTGAAATTGGGCAGATGATCCGAATAGACACTTTCCCTAAGACATACAGATGGCCAAAAGGTACATGACAAGATGTTCAACATCAGCTGTCATCAGGGAAATGCAAACCAAAACCACAAATGAGAGATAATCGCACACCTGTCAGAAGGGCTCCTATCAAGACAAGAGATAAGCGTTAGTGAGGAAACACTTTCTGGAGAAAACAGAACCTTTGTGCGCTGTTGGTGGGAATGTAATCTGGTACAGCCACCAAGGAAAACAACTACAGACATTCCTCAAAAAATCAAAAATAGGACTATCATATGATCAAGCACAAAGAATTGATGCGTCTGAACTGTGCTGTTGGAGAAGACTCTTGAGAGTCCCTTGAACTGCAAGGAGATCCAACCAGTCAATTCTAAAGGAAATCAGTCCTGAATATCCTTTGGAAGGCCTGATGCTGAAGCTGTAATTCCAACACTTTGGCCACCTGATGCAAAGAACAGATTCATTGGCAAAGACCCCGATGCTGGGAAAGACTGAAGGTGGGAGGAGAAGGGGACGACAGAGGATGAGATGGTTGGATGGCATCACCGACATGATGGACATGGGTCTGAGTAGACTCCAGGAGTTGGTGATGGACAGGGAAGCCTGGTGTGCTGCAGTCCATGGGATAGCAAAGAGTCGGACACAACTGAGCGACTGAACTGATGATCAAGCAATCCCGCTTCTGGGCATCTGCCTGAAGGAAACAAAAACACTAACAGAAAAAGATGGAATAGCCATTAAAAAAAAAAAACAAGGAAATCCTGTTATTTGCAACAACATGAATGGACCTTGAGGGCATTACGCTAAAGTGAAATAAGTCAGAGAGAGAAAGACAAATACTCTCTCTATAATATTATTTATGAATGGAATCTAAAAACAATATAAATACAGAGAACAGACTGGTGACTGCCAGAGGTGGGGGTTGGCCAGGGTTGGGGAGACTGGTGAAGGTGGTCAAAGGTACACACTTCCAGTTATAAGATAAACAAGTCCTGGGGATGTGATGTACAGCATGGTGACTACAGTTAATACTACTGTATTGTATATTTGAAAGATGCTGAGAGAGTATATTTTTAAAGTTCTCATCAGAAAAAACAAAGACTTCCTTAGTGGTCCAGTGGTTAAGAATCTACCTTGCAATGTATGACATGCAGGTTCAATCCCTGGTTGGGCAGGTAAGATCCTACATACCGTGGGGCAACTAAACCCACATGCCACAGCTGGAGAGCCTGGGTGCCACAACGAAAGGTCCTGAATGCCACAACTAAGACCCAATGCAGCCAAATAAATACTAAATAAAAGAAAGAAACTTGTAACTCTGTGGGGTGACTGATGCTAACCAGATTTACTGTAGTGTTCGTTTCCTAATACATACGAATATAAAGGGCTTCCCAGGTGGCGCTAGTGGTAAAGAAATCTGCCTGCTAATGCAGGCGATGCAAGAGATACAAGTTCAATCCCTGGGTCGGGAAGATCCCCTAGAGTAAGAAAGTGGAGAAAGATCCCCACTCCAGTATTCTTGCCTAGAAAATTCCATGGACTGAGGAGCCTGATGGATTACAGTCCATGGGGTCGCAAAAAGTCAGACAAGACTGAGCACACACACAAACAAATATCTAATCATTATATTCTACCCCTGAAACAGAATTATATGTCAATTATATCTCAATAAAAAAAAAAGTGGGGGGGATGATTTAATAGCTGGATCTTATTTACAACAAAACCTCCACCTAGAAAAAACCCAAGGATTACACAGCCTTTGTCCTGTGTGGAGAGAACTTACTCTTTCAGACCCCTTAAGTATACATGATAAAAAGGAACCTGCTTCCTCCAGAGTTATAAAGAAAAAGGAAGCAGCTAGAAGACAAGTTAAGACAAGCAAGACATCTGCTACTGGCTTTGGGATTTAGGTGAAGTCATTTCATGCCTCTGAGGCATATTTTTCCAATAAAATGAGGTGTTAGCCAAGAGGTGATACATAATCTAGCCCCGAAGAGTTTATGATCCTATACACAAAAGCACAAAGCAGTTAGATTTCTATGACTGAGACTTATGACTTACTCTAATAACTGGTTTCTGGCAGGAAGGCTGGGGAGTCAAGAGTCCTCTGGTTCCAGGCTCACAGGAAGTACAGTGTATCCTGCCCCAGGTACACAGGTAACAAGCCAGTCAGAGGGATGCATTCACTTTGACTGAGTCAGCAAAGAGCTATTTACAAGAGGGAATAACCTCTGCTGCAATTTCCTTTCCTTGAGTTTATTTTTAATTTTTATTGAAATAATAGTTGATTTACAATGTTGTTAGTTTCAGGTGTAAAGGGATCCAGTTATACACATATACATTTTTACATTCTCTTCCACTGATTCTTGAGAGTCCCCTGGACTGCAAAGAGATCAAGCCCGTCAATTCTAAAGGAAATCAACCCTGAATATTCATTGGAAGGATTGATGCTGAAGCTCCAATACTATGGCCACCTGATGTGAAGAGCCGCCACACTGGAAAAGACACTGATGCTGGGAAAGACTGAAGGGAATAGGAGAAGAGGGCAACAGAAGATAAGATGATTGGATAACATTGCCATCTCAATGCACATCATTTTGTGTCTCACAGACATCAGGCTGTGAGATACTGGAAGACAGAGGAGCCTGGCATGCTGCAGGCCATGGGTCGAAGAGTCAGACGTGATTTACTGACTGGAAAACTATTACTGGCTGTTACAAGACACTGAGTATAGTTGCCTGTGTTATACAGTATCAAGTTGTACTAAAAGACAAACAGTAAATGACCAAGATTCTCAGAGGGCATCTTGGGGGTCCAACTACTTCACCCGACCCAGACTGTCACATAGGGAATAAACGTGTAAGGGAAGATGGCACAATCCGGAAAAGTGGATCCGTTTGAACAACCGCAGCTTTGCGATGACACAGAGGTTTGTGAAAAGACAAAGATCACTTTTGTCTCTGGCTTGGGAACCAGCTGCCAGCAATTCAGACAATCGTCTGAGTGAGCTGACGGCCGGCCCAGGCTCCAAGAGGACATGGCCTGGACATCACTTGGAAAAATTAAATTAACACAAGCACCCTCTGCTTTTCCTCACCCAAATCTCTGTCTCAAAAGTATTCTCAGCTTGATCTCAAAAGCACTTTTTTAAGCTTAAAAATAAAACTCCATTATTCCTGCTGTTTGCTGGAAGCTACTTATCAACCAAGGTCAAAGGACTCCTGAAGGATTTATAATAGACTTTAATGTTCACACACAGCGGACATTTCATGGGTGACTCACCTACTTGATGAGGGAGAAACTATTTTTTCCTCCTTTGGAATATTTAGTGAAAAACAAACTGCATGACCATAGTCAAGTTCTTGGGTCAGAGATCAGGGTCAAATTGTATTACATATAGAATAGACCAACACTCTATAATTCTATTACAACTCATTTCAAAGAACTGAAATGACTTATAAGAGATTTTGACCCATATTCCTCCTCTTATTCTTTTGAGAGTACTAAAATATTTTACATGTGTAAAGTTACTGTGTTATTACAATGGGTATTGCTGGGAAACAACTAGAAGCTGGAAAATGTTTCCTTTATGGAAAAAAAAATCCCAAAGAAAGGCAATGCCAAAGCATGTTCAAACCATCACACAATTGCACTCATCTCACACACACTAGCAAAGTAATGCTCAAAATTCTCCAAGCCAGGCTTCAACAGTACATGAACCGTGAACTTCCAGATGTTCAAGCTGGTTTTAGAAAAGGCAGAGGAACCAGAGATCAAATTGCCGACAATCACTGGATCATAGAAAAAGCAAGAGTTCCAGAAAAACATCTACTTCTGCTTTACTGACTTCGCCAAAGCCTTTGACTATGTGGATCACAACAAACTGTGGAAAATTCTTCAAGAGATTGGAATACCAGACCACTTGACCTCCCTCCTGAGAAAAGATATATGCAGGTCAAGAAGCAACAGTTAGAACCAGACATAGAGCAACAGACAGGTTCCAAATGGGGAAAGGAGTACGTCAAGGCTGTATAATGTCACCTGCTTATTTAATTTATATGCAGGTACATCATGCGAAATGCTGGGCTGGGTGAAGCACAAGCTGGAATCAAGACTGCTGGGAGAAATATCAATAACCTCAGATACACAGATGATACCACCCTTATAGCACAAACTGAAGAACTAAAGAACCTCTTGATGAAAGTGAAAGAGGAGAGTGAAAAAAGGTGGCTTAAAACTCTACATTCAGAAAACCAAGATCATGGCATCCAGTCCTATCATTTCATGGCCAATAGATGGGGAAACAATGGAAACAGTGACAAACTGTATTTTTTTGGGCTCCAAAATCACTGCAGATGGTGACTGCAGCCATGAAATTAAAAGATGTTTGCTCCTTGGAAGAAAAGCTATGACCAACCTAGACAGCATATTAAAAAGCAGAGATATACATTACTTTCCCAACAAAGGTCCATCTAGTCAAAGCTATGGTTTTTCCAGTAGTCATGTATGGATGTGAGAGCAAGACCATAAAGAAAGCTGAGCACTGAAGAACTGATGCTTTTGAACTGTGTTGTTGGAGAAAACTCTTGAGAGTCCCTTGGATTACAAGAAGATCCAACCAGTCCATCCTAAAGGATATCAGTCCTGAATATTCATTGGAAGGGCTGATGCTGAAACTCCAATCCTCTGGCCACCTAATGCGAAGAATTGACTCCTTGGAAAAGACCCTGATGCTGGAAAGGTTGAAGGCAGGAGGAGAAGGGGATGACAGAGAATGAGATGGTTGGATGGCATCACTGACTGGATGGACATGAGTTTGTGCAAGGTCCAGGAGTTGGTAAAGGACAGGGAAGCCTGGCATGCCGCCGTCCACAGGGTCTCAAAGAGTCAGGCACTACTAAGCGATTGAACTGAAGGAAAAAAATCATCGCGGTGAGATCTGACTAATTCTCAAACCCCACTGGTTTGTCTCAGAAAATTGAGATGAGAAGCAAGCACAGATTAGGTTTCAGCAAAGATGACGGCAGAAATGGACTGCTACAAAAAGCCTTCTGTAAATTTGGACAGACAGAATTTTGACTAACTACCACCTTTGCTTCAAAGCCCCTTACCAGTACTCTAAATTACTTTTCTGATCCACGTTACTTATGATCACATCTTGTTTAATTACCCTGCGTATAGTGTAGATGTGCTTTATCCTTCAGGGTAATGGGAAGTAACGGAGGAATCTGAATGCCTTGTTCCTTCCATTAGACTGCACCTTCGCTCCTCTCTTAACTCGTGCTCGACACGGCATGCACCCACTGAGTCAGAATCTCCTAAATGCTCTTCACCACTGTGATCAAGCCTTTTCTTTCCATTAAACCAATCCTACAACATATCTTCCTCCAGGAAGCCTCCACAAATAATGCAGGGGAAAAAAAAGGCGGTAGCAGCAAATTTCCATGGTTCCCTTCCCAAGACTACATCATTGAGGATTTCAATTCCTTTCCAATCCCACGATGTTCACAAGACCCTTTGCTAAAACAGTTATTAATCCTATTCATCTCTTCTTTAAATGTTCCCTTTCTTACTGCTTTTGACTGTTTATCTCACGGGAAGTGCACGAAGGGCAAAATATTTCATTATGTGGGGGGAAATTCCCTCTCCAGCACAGGAGACAAATTTAGGTAGATAAGGGCCTTCATTTACTCCTTCCTCATTTATTTACTGAGTGCTGGTCACACGCCAGGAGCCACAGAGGGGTAGGGGAACACTTGATGAAAAAGATAAAAGTTCTTGTTCTTGTGACTCTACATTCCAGTATGGGAGACAAGACAGTAAACACAAATAGGACAGTTAGGGAAAAGGAGAGCCACCGAGAGGGACAGCGAGCAAGGTGGGCAAAGCCAGCGGTGCCCTTAGCTAGGGTTCGCAGAAAACTCAAAGGAGGGATTATTCTAACAGACAAACAATACAGGAATGTGATTCCATTTTTAAAACAATATTTTGGCCAAACTGCATGTGGGATCTTAGTTCCCAGACCAGGGCTCAAACCTGCATAACCTGCACTGGAACTGCCAAGTCTCAACTGCTCAAATGACAGGGAGTCCCACCCTCACCAGCTTTCTCACTTTTCTGTCTAGAAGAGGTGGCGCCTGGCTGGGCCTGCCTCTGCCACTGGCTCCACCACTGGCTCCCCTGCAACTCTGGGGTTGAGAGTGTGCGCTTCCAAGCCATGATTCCATTTTTAAGTCTCCTTTATCCAACTAACTACAATTGATCCTCACTATTCACAGATTCTATGGTATTTGTGAATTCTCCCACTAAAATTCACTCGTAACCACCAAAATCAACGTTCCTAGTGCTTTTGAGGTCATTCTCAGTCTTATGCAGAGAAACAAAGTATGACACACAAGTTCCCATTTAAGGTCAGGCAAGGTGACACTCCGCTTTTTTGTTTCAGTTCTCATACTGTAAACCAGAGTCCTTCTTACAGTCTTAACTTCAGTGCTGTGTCTTTCTTATTTTCTGCGTTTTGTTAATGATTTTGCTATTTAAATGGTCCCCAAGCATACTGCTGAAGTGCTGTTTCGTGTTCCCAAGTCCAAAAAAGGCTGCGACTTGCCTTCTGGAGAAAAACATTATGCCTGTGTTAGATACACTTCCTTCAGGCTTGAGTTTATATAAGGTGTTATGGCCATGAGTTCAATGTTAGTACATCAGTGATGTACACTAAATAAGGTCTTTAAGCCTTAAACAGAAACATACATGCATAAGGATGGGGATCAGCTCAGTTGATAAACATGTGACCAGAGGCTCACAGGAACCTAACCTGGTATTTCCCCTAGGAACAATGGCTCAATATGCACTAAGTCCGTGTTCTCAGTGACTTTTTATCACACTAACTACCGCAAATACTGAGAATTCACAGTAGATGGATGATGGCAGAGAAAGCTTCAGTGGGCCACCAGCCTCCTTCCTCTTTAATAGAGAAAATGGTCTGACAGGCAACAGCATGGAGCCAGAATCCAGTACGCTGCTGTTTTATCGTCGTTGCCTTTAATTTTAAGGTTGCCTCTTTCTAAAGCAAGTGATGCTGGTTCTCATTTAATGGTAGGAATGTATGGCTTTTTCAGTCACTGTTTTAAGTAAAAACCAAAAAAGTAGGCAACATGAAGAAAAGATTAAGAAATAACTTACAGTGGAATCTGAAAAAATGATAGAAATGAAATTATTTTCAAAACAGACTGACAGAAAACAAACTCATGATTATCAAAGAGGAAAATTAGGGGGAAGGGACAAATTAGGAGTTTGGGATTAACATATACACACTACTATATACAAAATGGGCTTCCCTGGTGGCTCAGCAGTAAAGAATAAGCCTGCAATGGTCCTGCAATGCCAGGAGCCGTAGGAGACAAGGGTTTGATCCCTAGATCAGGAAGATCCCCTGGAGAAGGAAATGGCAACACACTCCAGTATTCTTGCCTGGAGAATCCCATGGACAGAGGAGCCTGGCTACAGTCCATGGAATCACAAAAAAGTCGGATGCAACTTAGCAATCAAACAAATATATATTAATAAAATAGATGATCAACAAGGACCTACTGTATAGCACAGGGATTCTACTCAATATTCTGTAAAAACCTATATGGGAAAACAATCTGAAAAAGAATGGATTTATGTATGACTAAATCACCTTGCTTGTATACCTGAAACTAACACAATATTGGAAATCAACTGTACTCCAATATAAGATAAAAATTAAATTAAAAAAAAATTCAATGGGGAAGAAAGAGATGGTTCATTCAAAAGTAATAGTCTGCAAAAGTGAGTACAAGATAGTCCTTTGGGACTCAAGAATAAAGTATCAGAACTTTTATTTGTATTTTTAATCTTTAAAAAAAATAAAGAAATTAAGCTCTAATATTTATGAACAACAACAACAACAAAAACAGAGACAGTAAATGGGTAAAGCAGAGGCATGAGGTACTCAAGGGTACCTGGTGTAAAAATGAATAC
This sequence comes from Bos indicus x Bos taurus, assembly GCF_003369695.1. NCBI lineage: Eukaryota > Metazoa > Chordata > Mammalia > Artiodactyla > Bovidae > Bos > Bos indicus x Bos taurus. Next base: position 72,410,256 of record NC_040083.1, on the reverse strand, counting down.
ATACAGAGAAACCTCAATTAAAACAGTCATGAGGCCAGAAGTGGGAGCCTTCACCCCTTACAAGAGAGCAGAGCCCAATGGGAAGACAGACTTCCTCTCCTCACCTGGCAAGAGCTCAGTCAATGAAAAGCCACTATACTTCAAACTCTTCATTCCTCTGATGGACTCTGTTTATTACAGCCCTGCCAACTTCCTTTTCTATAAAAGGGCTCTCTCCTGGTTGCAGGGATCTGCATGTGGTTGCAGACCTGCCCCCCATCCCAACCCACATCCCCTAAGGATTGCTGATTCTGAATAAATCTATTTTTTTGCTGGAAAACTAACCGACAGTCTATTTGTTTCAGGTCAACACAGGACACAGCAGAGATCAAGGTGATGGATGAACAACTGTTGGGAAATGCACATGGAGTAGAGTTTCGGCCTAGGAGTGAGATTATGTGGACATGGATAAATAATTTATCCTGTATAAACCTCAGTTTTCTTACCTGGAAAAGGAGACAGTATGAGAATGACAGCATCATCTCAATGATTTAATGAAATAATGTGTAAAGCAGCAGTGTCCAAAGTTTTTAGTCTTAGAATCCCTATAATGCTCTTACAAGTTATTGAGAGGGGATTTCCCTGGCAATCCAGTAGTTAGGACTCCACGCTTCCACCACAGGGGCCATGGATTTGATCCCTCGTCAGGGAACTAAGATCCTGCATGCCACACTGCAGGGCCAAAAGTAATAAAGAAGGAAAAAGAAAATATCTTTTAAGAAAAAGTTGCTGAGAATTCTAAAGGGCTTTTGCTTATGTGGGTTACATCTATCACGATTCGGTATATTAGAAATTCAAGTTGAGACATTTTAAAAAACCCTTATTCATTAACTAACGTGAAAAACATGAACGTGAAGTCACTCAGTCGTGTCCGACTCTTTGCGACCCCATGGACTGTAGCCTACCAGGCTCCTCTGTCCATGGGATTTTCCAGGCAAGAACACTGGAGTGGGTTGCCATTTCATTCTCCAGAGGATCTTCCCAACACAGGGTTCAAACCTGGGTCTCCTACATTGGCAGGCAAATTCTTTACCACTGAGCCACCAAGAAGTCACAATAAACCCAACTAGCTAGCGAAGTATTTTTTAGATCAAACATGGCTCAGACGGTAGAGAATCTGCCCGCAATGCAGGAGACCGGGTTTGATTTCTGGGTCGGGAAGATCCCCTAGAGGACGAAATGGCAACCCACTCCAGTCTTCTTGCCTGGAGAATTCCACGGACAGAGGAGCTTGGAGGGCTACAGTCCATGGGGTTGCAAAGAGTTGGACATGACTGAGTGACTAACACACACACTTTTCCAAACAAAAACACTTAGAAGAGTGGCACTGTTTTGCATATTTGTAAATCTCTTTAATATCTGGCTTCACAAAAGGCCTTTAGACTCTCTGCCTCTGCATTCAATCTGATGCAGTATCACATTCGACGTAGCCTCTGGGAAACTATACTGTGTACTCATGACAGAACAGAGTGAAGACAGGCCAATAACATCTTACTATTATTACCAGGAAGTTTTAATCTCATGGGCCATCTGAAAGTGTCTCCAAGACCTCCATAGGTACCTGGGGCACACTGAAACAAAGGGTTTAGAACAATGCCTGTCAAGAGGTAAATCCATAATAAACATTAATTCCCTATTCCTTTTATTCTCAGCCTCAATGTTGTTAGAACATGAATGCATTAGAGTGAGGCCTTCTTCAGTTCACTACAACTGTATAATATCTAGCTTGGTCATGTAACTAACAGGCTCTGTAATTAACTAGCTGTGTGATCTTCATAGCCAAGGACTCAACCTGTGTTCAAATTCAAGGATCCATGGGCTTGAAAAGGGTAAAAAAAATTACACATCTGTTCTCTGACACTCAGTGTTCACTGCATTGATGACCAGAGGCAATAACCCACCAAGTGTACCAGAGATGCTGGCATCAACTGAAATCACAGGTGTTTTACATACAAAACAGACAACCAGCAAGAGCCTAACATACAGCACAGGGAAATACATTCAATATCTTGTAATACCTTATAATGGAAAAGAATCTGAAAAAGAACAGATTTATATACACATATAACAATCACTTTGCTGTACACCTGAAACTAACACAATACTGCAAATCAGCTATACTTCAAAAACAAATTCAATAAAAGAAACCACAGGTGATTAAATAGCATATTATGGTTACTACAGATATCTTGAAAAATTGTATATACTCAATCACTATTTCAAAATAAAGTAGTTATTATGTGTTAATAAAGCAGCACAGGTGACTTCCCAAGTGGTCCAGTGGTCAGCACTTCATCATCTAATGCAGAGGGGTGCAGGATGGATCCCTGGCTAGGGAACTAAGATCCCACATGTCTCACCACCAAAAAAATAAAGCATAAAACAGAAGCAATATTGTAAAATACACAATAAAAACTTTCAATTTTTTTAAAAGCACATATATTACAATAACAAATTTTGAAAACTATCTTGACAGCTGTATTCAATACAAGTGGCTTGTTTTCAATCTTTTATACTTGACTGTATGCAATTAAAAACCTTGTTCCAAGAAAGGGGCCAAAGGTGTTCATGCAAGCAAACAGGTGGGAACTATCTATTTTAAGCAGTTCACTAATTACTCTTTGAGACCAAGTTCCATCACTCCAGCTAGAGTCTACGGAACACGATGCCCACGGTGAGGATGAACTGAAGACCCACAGCACACCTAAGTGCATTAACAAACCACTACAAGAATCCAGTTTGTTTTTACACTAACATTTCAGAATCTACAAAGTTAAATGCTTTTAGACTAACTAGGCCTAGCACAACAAAATTGTTGCAAAGTTAACCGTGAAGCAAATATTCCCCCAAAGCACCTTTTATCACATTATAAAAACATATAGGACAAATTCTAACAATAATGAACGATTTTGCAAAGACTCTGTCATCAACATAATTTGGGTCTATCGTTGAACAGACTGAAGCAATGTTTCGATGATCAGAAGACTAACCTGGACATGTATCACTAAGGTTTGCTTAACATCAAAGTCAAAGTGTTTGACCCTCATGTCCTAAAACAGAAAAAAATGAAAGAAAAAGGAAGAAAAAGAAAACAAGAAAAAGGGAGAAAGAAAAGCATTTTCCATAGCTGTGGGGCAGCCATTAATCTAACCAGCCAATTTTTCCCAATCACATTTAAGCAAGTCCATCTATTCCATGCCTGCTTTCTCAGCAGCATATCTCATTTTTTTTACTTGCAAAGATAAAGACAAACTTAAGGGTCTCACTTCATCTAACAGAACAAGGTAAAAGTCATACTAGAGTGAATGAGATGTTAAAACCTAATAGGGGAAAAAAAACTGCACTAAATTATAGAAATCAGGTTGGTGCCTTAGAATGTCACACCAACGCCAAGGACAAGCAGTTACTGAATGCATGCTCTCTACCCGTATACCTCTAGTCCTAAGGATGCAATACCATAACCTTCTGATTCACTGAACCAAAGGTTAAGTAATAAAATGTAGGAATGTTGAGGAAGCAGCGTACCCTGGGTGAAAGGCCAGATTATGGGATCCAGAGGTGGAAGGGGACTCGGAACAGGTGACACACAGAGGAGCGCAAAGTCCCAGAGGAGGGACTCTCCGTGTAAGGCACAAGAGGGAAGGGCAGCGTCTGCGTTAGAGGGTTGATGAGAGAAGCGATGAGAGATGTGCTTTATGAAAACATACTGAGCTGGATCTTAGAACCTTGAAAACTGGGCTCAGTTTAGACCTTACCCGGCTGGCCAAGGAAGGCTTCCCAGCAAGGAACTAGGATGATCACCATGTGTCTTGGGAATAAACAATGGACACTGATCCCATAAGCTCATCTGTCCTAACAGTGGGCCCTTTTGTCAAACCCAGATTCACCACAATCTATTGTGTTGGGAACTCTGGTCAATGTTATGTGGCAGCCTGGATGGGAGGGGAGTTTGGGGCAGAATGGATACATGTACGTACATGGTTGAGTCCCTTTGCTGTCCACCTGAAAACTATCACAAACACTGTTAACCACCTATACTCCAATACAAAAAGTTTTGTGTGTGTGTGTTTTTTAAAGTATCCATTGTGTCTAGTGAAATAAATTTTCTAAATGATACTCTGGGGCAATTTCGCTGCTCCCTATACCTTTGAAATGCAATTCAATTTTCTTGACTGATGATAAAAATTAAAGAGAGAAAATACCACTCTTATTACTATAACTATGGAAATAAAACCCATGTTTTTAGGCTATGTTTGCCTTAACTATGCTGAAGTCAGAATACTTTTGGAGAGAGTTTCTCCTATTAAAATTAGAACTGATAATATTTTCGTGAGAAGTATTGATTGCTGCTGCTGCTAAGTCGATTCAGTCGTGTCCGACTCTGTGCGACCCCATAGACGGCAGCCCACCAGGATCCCCCGTCCCTGGGATTCTCCAAGCAAGAATACTGGAGTGGGTTGCCATTTCCTCCTCCAGTGCATGAAAGTGAAAAGTGAAAGTGAAGTCGCTCAGTCGCATCCGACTCTAGCGACCCCATCGACTGCAGCCTACCAGGCTCCTCCGTCCATGGGATTTTCCAGGCAAGAGTACTGGCGTGGGGTGCCATTGCCTTCTCCAGAAGTATTGACTAGGCATTGCTAAATATACTTTCATCTAGGAGTTAGTACCCAATTAACACAAAGAAATTAGCTCCATCTGACTTCCAGAATTATTGGCTACTTACTAACTGGCACCTGAAAGCTCATGACCAAATTATGAAGCAGAAGAAACAATAGCTACCTATTTCTGAACTACAGTCACAGAAGAGTGCAAGGATTCTAAAAGAAATTTAAAGGAAAAAGTTTTTGCAGAGGGAAAACAAGGATTCTTGTGCATATTATTGTCTACACACACATATAAATATATACACCAGGATCACCATCTCAAAGTAATAAATATCAAAGAGTTGGTTTGTTTCTTGTAACTGACTCAAGTCTTCCAAGTTGAAAAGTCCCTTAGAGATCTCTCTCTGAAACTGACAAAGCCGTCATAAAACACAGAATAGGTTCAGAGACCTGCTGCTGCTGCTGCTAAGTCACTTAAGTCGTGTCCGACTCTGTGCGACCCCATAAACGGCAGCCCACCAGGCTCCCCCATCCCTGGGATTCTCCAGGCAAGAACACTGGAGTGGGTTGCCATTTCCTTCTCCAGGGTTCAGAGACCTAGTAACCACTAAAGTGAGGGGGTAAAAAAAATGAGGGCGAGATGGTAGTGAAGCCGAAGACTTACAAATATGCCCAATGAACGACCCTGAAAGGAAGTGATAAAATTCTCAACTGTGTTTATACTAGGGAATCGCACCCAAGCCTAAAGCCACTTTAATCGCCCCACTAACGGCAGAAGTCTTTCCACAAGACCTAAGCAACTTGACTCCTCGATAAAAAGTGGAAAGACCAAGAGTTTTCACCTGTGTTAAAGCCCCGCTCAACCACCGTTTCGGATCGAAAACACGAAAGCAACCTCCTGCACATCCTGCGGGCCCTTCCAACACCGCTGTTCGGAACGCCCAAGTGCCCAGCACAGGACCTGTCACTCTGTTCCTAGTAAAATGTCCTTGTTTTATCCCACGGCGGAATGGGGATTCAGAAGCAGTCGGAGACCCTCTCCACTCACGCTCGGGTAGAGGACCACAGTTTGCACCAGCAGCCCCGGGGGCCAGCCACCCCCGCTCCCATACCACACACTTCCTGCCGCTTCCATCACCTCCACACCACAGCTTGAGTCTCCTGACCAGTTCACAACTGCTACGGGGATCCCAGTGCCTGGGAGGAGTTGGGAGAGGATGGCTCCCTAGCCCCCCGTCCCAACAACCCCACACAAACTCTTCACTTGGAGCTTCAGGGAGAACCTAAGAGCAAAGGCAGGAAGCACTGGGGCAGCCCGCCGACTTCGCGTTCCATGGGCCTCGGCCGGTTACAAAGTATTGAATGAAGCTACACGGGCACGAGCGGGCCGGTGGATGGGGGGATAGTGGGCGTGAGCACCGCGGCAGGGCGCCCCAAATGAAGCAGAGCGAGCTCCGTCGCTTTGCATGTTTCTACGCTGCAAAGCGCTGCAGACTTGGGAGTCGGGGGGCGGGATGGCCAGTCCGGAAACCAACTGCACTTTTAGCCACTCGGACTCCCCAAACTCAGAATGACTTCCCCCCATGAGGCTCCCGGAGCCGGCTCCAGCTCGCACCGCTTCCAAGAAAGAATGGGGCCCGAGCCGAGCCTTGGCGGCGCCCCGGCGGGTAGCGGGAGCCGGAGCCCGGTCCCGGGCAGGCGCGCACCGAGTGACCGTGTGTCCGCCGCCCAACTCTGCACCCGGCAGGGCCGCTCCCCCGAACTTGGCGGCGGCGGCGGGGACGGGGTGGGGCGAGTACTCACCAACCCCATACTTCTGCCTCTTGGTCGGGATCCAGCGGGCCATGGCGGCGACCTCGCCCCGCGGCGGCGGCTGCGGCGGCTACAGCTCCCAGGGCTCCGACCGCCAACGCGCCGCGCACCGGCGCGCCCCGGGCCCTTCCGCCATGTTCCGGGAAACTTCGCTCGGCCCCGCGCGCCGCCAGCTATACACTCCGGCTCCCACCGCGAGCCGCGGTCACCTGCTGCGCCCGGCGGCCACGCCGCCGTGCGCGCCCCTCCCGGCGCCGCCTCGGCCCCTCCCGCTGGCCGCGCCCTCCGCCCGCCAAGGCCGCCTCCGCGCCACAATCCACGGGCGCCGGCCAGCCAAGGTCTCCGCGCTCTCCCGGGCCCAGGCCGGCTCCGCCTTGCACACTTCCCGGGAGCAGTTTCCCAGCACAGACTTGGGTACGGCTTTTTTTTTTTTTTAATCCTTTTACTGTTCGGCTTTTTCCCCTCGCCGTCCCCAACCGGGCTAAACCCTGGAGCCTGGATCCCCGGCGGCGGGGTGTCGAGAGGGCTGCGCTGGAGGGGTCGGGCACCCGCAGGCGGAGCAAGCGGGAGTGGATGCGGAGTCCTTTCTCACCGCGCGCTGCGGAGCATCTGGGGGAACTAGGATGAGTGCATAGTATCTAAGATAAGTTGTTTGTAGCCGTCCGGGCTCTCGCAGTGCCAGGCACTCAACCGGCGCTCGATAAATATTTGTTGAATGAATGAGCAGTTGACTACCGCGTTCACCCCCTAGAGCTTTCGCTGACACCACGAGAGCCGGAAGCCGAACTCCGAGGCAAATGTGATCTCCTGTGGCCACGGTTCATAGCCTTCAAAGCAGGAACATTTGTCTTCTGGTAAATAGAGAACTAATGCGAAGGAGCCGGGCTCCTCAGAAGTATCAAGTAGTTTCTTAGGGGAGCCTCTTAGCGAGAATTATGTAGCGAGTTCTGACTTGGAAATCTTATGTCCCCGAGAAACACCTGGGCTCCTCCCCAGCTGAAGAGACTCAGACCCAGCTGAAGAAATTCAGACCTTCATGGTCCATGGGAAAGCCCGCCCCAAAGACCTCCCTTTTTCAGCAGCCCAAAGAGCGTTCCTGCGGGGAAGGGGACGAGGCACATCCGAATCTTTCTTGTTCACTAGGTGCGTTGTTCAGACAAAGAGTCAAACGCAGGGACTGCACAGTTGAACAACCCTGAGCTGTTGGCGTCCTCTGAAACTCTCCTCCTGGAACTCACTTCCATCTGGAGAGACCTCAAGAATGAAGATTGGATCCGAGTCCCAGGTGGGTGTGGGGCTCCTTGCTACCTCACCCATAGAAGTAAAATCTCAGAGTAAATGACCAGCTGATTCGGGTTCACCATCTGAGAAAAAACCTCTCGAAATTGCTTTGTTCTCGCAGCCTATGAAGATTTTCTTGCCGATTTCGAACGTGAAAGGAAAATGAAATAAACACGTAATAAAAGCAAAACTTCACTGAAAACGGTGCATTTTAACTTTGGTAACTTCTTACAAAGTCAGATCTGAATTTTTTTTTAAAGGTCTTGTTAATGGTGGGTAACTCTACGTATTTATTCATCAAGTGTAATAATAATCTAAGAAATCTAGTCACTTTAGACTTAACATCCAGAAGGGATTCCATCATCTGTCCCCCAGATTTCTTTTCCTCTGCTAATGACATCATGATTAACCTAACTTCCCAGGTTAGGTAATTTTTTTTCTTTTCACAAATATTTATTGGTTGCCTAGTAGGTGTCAAGCACTGTTCAAAGAATTGGAGCACAGCAGTGAATAAAATAAAATCCCTACCCTCATAGAGCTTAGTGTCTAACAGAGGTGGGTAAGGCAAATTTAAGCCAAATGAGGCTAAACCTGTATAGAAAACTCCAGAGTAAGGAGGACAGGATGAGGGAGGTAGGGATGCTGCAGTTCTATATCCAGTGGTCTGCTAAGGCATCTCTGATAAAGTGACATTGAACTATAGATCTGCAGGAAGTGAGGATTTCAGAGAAAAGCGTTCAGAAATCAACAACAGCAAAAGTAAAAGCCAGAGGTATGTTTGGCTGGTTCTGAAACCACGGAGGAACAGCAAGTATTACTGGGTAGCAAGAGATGTTAGTAAGGGGCAGATTATGGGAGAAAATTTGTGAGAGACACAGTGTGAGCCAATAAAGCAGGACCACAAAAGGTATGGTGAGAACTTCATATATTGGCTGTGAAAAAAGTTTGGAGGATTTTGAACCAACCAAGGACATGATCTAACATGACTGCTGTGGGTTGAATAGACTGTAAAGACACAAGGAAGATGAAGAAAGATCAGATGGTCAGAAGACTATTTCAGTAGTTCAGGCAAGAAATGAAGGCAGTTGGGTCCAGGATGGTAGGGGTTGAGATAGAAAAAAGGTTCTTGACATAGACTGAAGGTAGAAACAACTGAAGGGCAGTGTGGACACAAGGAAATTTACTGAGGCTTCTGGACTCCTCAGTGTACTTTTACTACCATATGTTTTTGGAAAGTTTGTGTGCTTAGTAGCTCAGTGGTGTCCAACTCTTTTGTGACTCCCTCGACTGGAGCCTACCAGGCTCCTCTGTCCATGGGATCCCCCAGGCAAGAATACTGGAGTGGGTTGCCATTTCCTCCTCCAGGGGATCTTCCCGACCCAGGGATGTGAACCCTAGTGTCCTTTATCTCCTGCATTGCAGGTCGATTCTTTACCCACTGAGCCAACTGTGAAGCCCTTTTGGAAAGTTTGGTGAATGGATAAATCTATGTTTTATATATATATATATATATATATATATATATATATATATATATAATATATATAAACAGCTTCACTATATAGGCTTCAGGCCTTAGAAACTCTGAATCTTGACCCCTAGTGTGAAACACAACACGAGTCAAGCATAACCCTAAGGAGAAAGGATATGGGTAATACTGGGTTGGCTTGCCCACATGCAGTGAAGCCAATCTACTAACACTCGGTCGTGGTGAAAAAGTGCAGTATTTATTGCAGGGAGCCAAGGAAGAACTTCAGGAGTCCAAAAATATTCAAACTCCCCATTGGTTTCAGCTAAGCATTTTTAAAAGCCAGGTGAGGGAGGAGCATCCCAGACTGTGTGATCAGCTGGTGCATAATTCTCTGATTGGTTGATAGTGAGGTAACAGGATCCTGTCACAGGGGTTAGCAATATAGATCCTTAGGCTCCAGTAGGTCTGGGGGGCTATGTGCTCATGGTCATCAAGTCGTTGATTTCTTCCACTTGGTGGGGGTTTTAGCATCTGTAAAACAAGTCAGGAAATCTGCACTGGACACTATTATCTGGATACCTCTGAGAAGAACAAAAGCAGAGAGCCTGGGGGAGGGGTCTGTAATGGGAAGGCCAATTACACAGTTACTACATAGAGTTGCCATTTTCTTAGTCATCTGTGATATCTACCTATCTTCACCTTTTATATCCCAGTTGCTCTGGATTGAAGTTTCCTTTCATATTTCCTCAGGTCTGACTTCATACCTTCCTCAGCAATTCTCCACATGGACCGTTAGGAGCCTAAGTATTTTGCACAAAGTTATTTCAGTCACCTGTGTTTGAGAAAATTGGATGAGTGACATTCTCTAACCACAGGTTTATTTTAAATTTAATACACATCAGAGTGTTGATCTTCATTCAACATAACTGGATTTCTACCAAAATGACTTCAGCTGCCTCAGCACCCCCCCCCCCCACACACACACCCTCCACCCTGCGTCCACCCCTACCCCACCACCTCGAATTGAAGGCTTTTTGCAAAACTTGAGGTTTGAATTTGGACACTGGATATTTCAAATGTGACAATAATTGCAATAAGAGGGTTGGAGGAAAATGGAAAATTTTAATTACAGTTTTCAGGATGTTTATTCTTTTTCCTCTGAAGACTGAAGTCCACCCACTTCTTTATATCAGATGTGAAAGTCCATTTAAATCATAAAAGCAGAGCTATTCAAAGTCTTTTATTAAAATGTGGCTGAAAATTAGAGAGTCAACTAGATGGGTAAGTGGAATAACAGCAGGATTCCCAGAAATACCCTTTTCTTTTTCCTCTGATACCTTTTCAGAGGAAACATTAAGCATATTCCACAACCAGGGATATTCGGACTCCAAAACCCACACATATACAAACACAAGTAAGCACTCACAAACACTAGCTTGCTCTGTTGGAAGGTGCCTTGGAGAAAGAAATGAGGATAAATGAATTTGGAGGCTAGTTAACGATGCCGATGAGAATAGAGAGATGTGAAGACGACTGGCAAGAGCTTTACTTCCTCCACTGATTACCAGGTTTATTTTCCCAAATTTGGCTGACTTAATTGAGTCCCTCAAAGAAGCTATGGATTCTGTTAAAGAAAATTCTTTTCTAGGTAGAGGAAGCTCATTCTTTGATCCTAAATATGAGTGGAGTTACTTGTTGTTTAGCCACTAAGTCATGTCCTACTCTTGAGAGCTCATGAACTATAGCCGGCAAGGCTTCTCTGTCCATGGGATTTCCCAGGCAAGAATACTAGAGTGGGTTGCCATTTCCTTCTGCAGGGGATCTTCCTGACCCATGGATTGAACCCACGTCTCCTGCATTGGCAGGCGTATTCTTTACCACTGAGTCACCTAGGAAGCCAGAGTGGAGTTACTAGAACTACAAAAAAGGGGAGGAGGGATATATTTGACTCTAAACACCACTTTGCAGTCTTCTTAGGGCAAATGCTTCAGGACAGGGTGGTTCTGTGTATGTCAGGGCCAGGGTGACACATTGTAATTTGAGACCCATGAGCTAAACTGGACAAAGGAATGGATATCTACAGCCCTAGAAACACCTTTTTCATATGACCTGAAGATTCCCATCACTATCTACACTCTGTCCTCAAATATCCTGGCTGGTGAGCATCTCTGGGTCTGTCTTTGGCTCTGCTCTGTGACTTTGGAGGTCCAGTTTCTCTGATGAATGGGGAGATGATGGTCAGGGCTCTAAAGCTGTTTGTATCTTCAGCCCCATCACTGTGAGATTGATGCTTGGTGAACACTTTCATAACAACAAGCTTTTAGCTTTGTTTCTAGAATACTCTATGCTGCACATATCCTTTAGGAGAAGTTGATGATGTGAGCAATTTGAAGTCACTTGTTGTTCAGTCGTGTCCGACTCTTTGTGACCCCATGGACTCCAGCACACCAGGTCTCCCCATCCCTCACTATCTCCTGGAGTTTGCCCAATTTCATGTCCATTGAGTCAGTGATGCTATCCAACCATCTTATCTTATCCTCTGGGAACAGTTGACTTATTGGAAAAGGCCCCGATGCTGGGAAAGATTGAAGGCAAAAGGGGAAGGAGGCAGCAGAGGATGAGATGGTTGAAATCATTGTGCTTAGTCGCTCAGTTGTGTCCAGCTCTTTGTGACCCCATGGACTGTAGCCTGCCAGGCTACTCTGTCCATGGAATTTCCCAGGCACGAATACTGGAGTGGGTCACTGTGCCCTCCTCCAGGGGATCTTCCCATCCCAGGGATCAAACCCAGGTCTCCAGCACTGCAGGAGGATTCTTTACCATCTGAGCCATTGAAGTCGCTAATTTAATGAAAACTGGGTTGTTTGATAGGGAAGAAGGAATGAAAACTACTTGACTTTTTTAAAGACTGTATTTATATATATATCTTTTTAAGTGGGGTCTTTTTGTTTTTTAAATTTATTTGCCTGTTTTTGATTGTGCTAGGTCTTCATTGCTGCATGCGGGCTTTCTCTAGTTGTGGAGAGCAGGGGCTACTCTGTTGTAGTGCTCAGGTTCTCACCGTTCTCTAAGTTCTCTCATTAGGCAGCACACATTCGTATTCCCTGCATTGGCAGGCTGATTCCCAATCCCTGGACCTCCACGGAAGTCCTATTTAAATGTACCTTGAAAAGAGAGATATATATATTGAAAAATTATCTCCATAAAACTCTGTCTAAAACAAAAGGTGATGAAAACTAAGAAGCAAAATGGAAAAGTTAAGCTCTAAGCGTAAGTAAAAATAATTCAACTATATATGCTATATTATGATTGTAACTACATAAAATTATTCATTTTCATGGAAAATGTAGAGGAAAATGAAAAAAAAAAATTTATTCAACCTTCTTCAAAACAAAATAAGCAAAAGAAAAACTACTTGGTTGCTGAGATTCCCTGGATAATGTAGAAAAGCAGGATGTTAAATGCCTAGATTTGACCTTTATTCAGGACAGGAGTGAAGTGTCATTCTGCAGCCCCTTTGTAACAAGGACACTATTCTTATACTATTTAGGTAACTGTCATATTCAGCAAATTTTTCTATTACTTTGAGGTCAGTTAAGAAACAAACGTTTGGTCCAGAATTTTTATTTAATACCAGACAGGTTTTCCATGGTCACCAGCTATAATGTAACAATGGTAATTAACATGTATGGCTTGTGTCTGGTACTATTCTAATTCAATTTCTTCAATCCCCACACATTCTAAGGAGGTAAATAGAACTGCTGTCATCTCCTTGTTACAAATGTGCAACTTGCAACTCAGGCCTGGTTATAGTATTGCCCACATAGGTAGTGGCAGAACTAAATTCAAAACCCAGGCAGACTAGTGCCAGGGTCCATGGTCAAAACCAAGAATCAGTGAACTTTTATTGTAAAAGGCCCATGTATGTATTTCAGACTTTGCAGGCCACATGGTCTCTGTTGCAACCACTCCACTCTGCAGTTTTAGCAGAAAAACAGCCATAGACAATATGCAACAAATGAGTGTGGCTGTGTGCCAATAAAACTTTATTTGTAGACATGGCATTTGAATTTCATGTAATTTTCTTATGTCATGAAATATTCCTCTCGATTTTTTCCCCATTATTTTTAAAATGTTAAAAACCGTTTGTGCAGGCAGTGGGCTGGATTTAGTTTGAGGGTCATAATTCGCCAACCCCGGCTCTGTACTGTGACTGCTACCCTTTGAAATCTGTGGAGGAGGGGAGAAAAGGAAGGGCCTCCAGGAGAAGAGGCAGGGAACAAGGGAGGCACCAATGTGGCACTTACCCACCAGAAATCTGTCGCATAAGGATTTGGGAGAAGCTTCTAGAAGAAAAGTCATTAGGAGAGGAGAACTCCAAGTAGTGAAGGTTGTCTTAGAAATCAGAGGACAGGACACTGACAACAGTGAGTATCTGTTCTGGGGAATAGTCTACTGGCCTAGCCCCTCTATTCTGAATGATGGAAAGTAAGAATAAAAAACATAACTAAATCTCTATAAGACAATGGCACACAAGTAACTGCTTTGGTACCCACTGAACAAGTGGACTTTTAAAGAGGTGAGGGAGGTATGTTCATTGTGGCATTAGTCACAATAGCCAAGATGTGGGAAGGACCTAAATGTGAATGCAAGGATAAATGGATGAAGAAGATGTGGTATATACATACAATGGAATACTATTCATCCCTGAGAAAGAAAGAAATCCTGACATTTGCAATATCATTGAGGACCTTGGGGGCATTATGCTAAGTAAAATAAGTCAAATAGAAAGCTAAATACTTGATCTATGAACTCATACAAACAGAATAGGCTGATGGTGGCTAGGAGCTGGGGGAAGGCAAGACTGAGGAGATGTTGGTCAAAGGTTACAAACTTGGAACTAGAAGTTCTAGTTGCGGATCTAATGAGGATCTAAGTTCTGAGGATCTAATGTACCGCATGACAACTATACTGTAGTTAACAATACTGTATTATATACTAGAAAGTTGCTGAGAAAGTATATCTTAAATGTTTTCACCTAGACTATGTAGAAAAGCATATAGTAATTAATTATGTGATGCTATGAAGGTGTTAGCTACAGCTGTGGTGGTAATCATTTTGTAATATGTAAGAATCAACATGTTACATAGCTTAAACATAGTATATATTACATAGTAATATGTAAGTATCAACATGTTATATAGCTTAAACCTACCCAGTATTATATTAATTATATCTCAATTAACCTGGGGGGGAAATAAAGTGGAGGGAGAGACATTGTTTTCTTGTATGTCCTAATGGAAAAGACAGAGTGCCTGGCAGAAATCATGGTGCTAGAAGGAGATATGAAAACATCCATGGAAAGGTTTGCAAGGCCTTGTAGACACTTGTGATACCACCCAGCAAAGATCAGAGTAAGAAATAAAAGAAAATGGTCAGATTATTCTGAGGACTATTCCAGAAATATTTGAAAGGAAACTTGTCAAGGAACTGAGAGTGTTGAAACTATAGAACCAGATCCAGATAGACAGTCTTTTTTTTTCAGCCTTATTGAGATATAATTGACATACAGTTGTATATATAAGGTTACAAGGTGATGATACGATGTACATATTATTGTGACCACAATAGGATTAGGTAGCAGCTCCATCACGTCATGTGATTAATGTGTGTGTGTGTGTGTGTGTGTGTGTGTGTGTATATGTATATGTGGTAAAAACATTGAAGATTTACTCTCAGCAATTTTCAAGTATATAATACAGTATTGTAGTCACTATACTGTATATTAGATCCCCTACACTTATTTATCTTTTTTCTTTTTAGTTTTCTGGCCCTCAAGAATTCTCTGAAATATTTATTTATTTAAAAAAATTTTGGCCATATAGCCTAGCATGCAGTAGGCAGGATCTTAGTTCCCTGACCAGAGATGGAATGTGTCCCATGCAGTGGAAGCATGGAGTCTAAACCACTGGACTACCTGGGAAGTCCCAAAACTTACTCATCTTACAGCTGGAAGTTTGAACCCTTTGACCAACATCTCATCTCCCACATCCCCCAGCTCCTGGCAACCACCATTCTACTCTGTTTCTATGCGTTCTTTTCTTCACGTTCCACATATGAGTGAGATCATATACTGCTCGTCCTTCTCTGTCTGACATAGTTTACTTAGCATAATACTTAGCATAATGCCCTCAAGGTCCATCTTTGTAGCTAGAAATGGCAGGATTTCCTTCTTTCTCATGGTTGAGTAATATTCTATTGTCAATATATACCACATGTTCTTTATCTTGTCATCTCTTAATGGAAACTTCGGTCATTTCCACACCTTGGCTATGGAGTATAATGCTGCAGTCAACACAGGGGCTCATAGATCTTTAGATATCCTGTTTTCATTTCCTTCAGATAAACACATGGGTGATATTCTTAACTGCTTTTCTCTTCATGAGTTCAATGGGATTTGGACAATTATTTGCTGTCTTCAACTGGTCCTTGGCCTCAGAATTCATGTTTTTGAATGTCAACTCTTTTTATCCTCTTGAGAGAACCTACATTTAACACAGAGTTGTTATTATCACAATAAAAGACAACCAAGTTTTTAGGGATTGTTCATTTGGATGATAAGATTTTAAATTTAGATTTTTTTGCATTAGTAATTTCAATTAATTTTTAAAATTTGTGTATTAAATTATTTGGCTGTGCCAGGTCTTGGTTGTGGTATGCAGGATCTTCCATCTTCATTGTGGCTTGAAGGATCTTTAGTTGTGGCACGCAAACTCTGAGTTGTAGCATTGGGATCTAGTTCCCTGACCAGGGATCGAATCTGGGGCCCCTGAATTGGGAGTGCAGAGTCTTAGCCATTGAACCATCATGGAAGCCCCTAAGTTAAAGATATTTTGAAAGTTATTCTTTGAACCAAGCAAATACTGGTTTGCAAAGCCCGTGAATGATAGCTTGGCAACAAACCTTTAATGTTAACTTGTATGCAACGTAATGGATGCAGTCTTTCTTGTACAGTCTTCCATCTCAAGGTATGGCTTCATCTCAGGATTGTTTTGCGTCATCTTTAGGCAATATTCCTGAACTCACTTCTTTCACAATAACAAGTTTCTCTAAGTAACTTGGAGCAATCACCTGGCCCAGCTGGCTCAGGGGTTCCTTTCTTACAGGGTTTCTTAGTTATGTTACTGTGGCATAATGTTCTTATTTAAACAAGCCCTTCCCTCCATAAAATGATGCCTCAGGGTTTGTTTCTCAAAAACGACTCATAGAACATATGCAAAAAGTCTCTTAGGAGGAGAAATAATCTCACTGATGTTCTTTCTGGAGCAAATTCTATTTAGAAACCATCTGACTGTTAAAGTCTGCCCTTGTTAACTTTGGGCTTGGCTCACACTTCAAGTGCCAAGAGAGAGTCTGGCCCTGGGAATTGTGTTTTGGTTTCTCCTGTAATTTGCCAAAAAGGCCTTGCTTGACTTTAGTCCTCTTATTTTTTAAGATTGATTTTACTTATTTGGCTGCACAAGATCCTAGCTGCGGTATGTAGGATCTTCAGTCTTGGCTGCAGCATGATCTTTTTGTTGTTGTTGCAACATGTGAACACTTTAGTTGAGCCACGTGGGATCTACTCCCCTGAACAGGGATCGACCTGAGCCTTCTGCATTGGGAGCACAGAGTCTTAGTCACTGCGTCACCAGGGAGGTCAGAGTCTTCCTATTTTAAAAATTGTTGTTGTAACTCATGGTCTGGGTACACATGTTAGAATTCTTCTCAATGGTATATTATTAGAAGATAGGAAACTCTTGTTTACTTAGAATATGAACAACAGGAAAATTCCACTGGCCATATATTTTAATTGATGTTCTGTAAGCCGTTTTATCGGAGAAGGCAATGGCACCCCACTCCAGCACTCTTGCCTGGAAAATCCCATGGATGGAGGAGCCTGGTGAGCTGCAGTCCATGGGGTCGCTAAGAGTCGGACACGACTAAAGCGACTTAGCAGCAGCAGCAGCAGCAAGCCGTTTTAAGTAGAAACATTCTGATTAAATGAATAGACCTGGAGTGAATCTAGTCAAGCAAAAAGAAAACTATAGACACTACACAAAGGACTACGAGCATTCTGATCAGTCGAATAGACTTGGAGTGAATCTAGTTAAGAGAAACTACAGATACTGTACACAAAGGAAGACGAAAGGATATAAGAGCATAGGTGTAGAGAATCAAATTTACAAAAGACGGTGCTGCATAGTTCTTAATTAATAAATTGTAAAAACCACAAGGAAAGACAGAATTCTCTAGGAAAGTGTAGATGGATAAAACTGAGCCAAGAAATAGAAAATTTGAGCTGACCAAACAGCATAGTGAAAGTCACTCAGTCGTGTCCAAATCTTTGCAACCCCATCAACTACACAGTCCATGGAATTCTTCAGGCCAGAATACTGGAGTAGGTAGCCTTTCCTTTCTCCAGAGGATCTTCCCCACCCCGGATCGAACCCAGGTCTCCTGCATTGCAGGCAGATTCTTTGCCAGCTGAGCCACACACATTTGACTGTGTGTAAACAGCAGAGAAGGTATGGAAAATATGGCCCAGATATTACATCCAAAAGAAAAAATGCCAGCTGTAAATATAAAGGCATATACTTCTGTATATTCGAAGGATAGATCAGTTGAGTGTAGTATTAACTTCCATAGAAAACGATGGAATGCTTCCTAAGTTATTTTATGAAACATCATCACCCTGGCAGAAAAACTCATTACAGTGTAGAAGAAAAATATAAACGAAAATTTATATTTGTACAAATATAGCTACAGAGATGATAAAATATTAGTGAATCTCATCTCTGTGAAAAGAACAATGCAGAGTGGACTTCAGTTTTATTCTAAAAGTAGAAGGGTGGTATGGTTGTAGGAAATTTATCAACAGAATTTATCTCATGAAAAGGTCTCAGAGAAAAACCAAATGATCATCTGGGTAGATATGCAAAGATGTTTGATAAAACTAACATTCACTCTTGATCCAAACTCTTAGTCAACTAAGAATTGAATATACTGTGTCCCAGTCACCCGCCAGGCTCCTCTGTCCATGGGATTCTCCAAGCAAGAACACTGGAGTGGGTTTCCATGCCCTCCTCCAGGGAATCTTCCCAACCCAGGGATCAAACCCTCATCTTCTACGTCTCTTGCTTTGGCAGGCGGGTTCTTCACCACTAGCACCACCTGGGAAGCCCTGAGAACAGGATATACATCCTTAATTTGAGGAAGAGTCTATGTTAGAAACAAGCAGCTTGCATCACACTGAAGTGCAAATTGTCCCGTTCACTGGAAATAAGAAATAAGAAAGTAAGTCCTCTAATACAGGGGTCCCCAACTTTTTTTGTCACCTGGGACTGGTTTTATGGAAGACAGTTATTCCATGGACCTGGGGTATGGGATGGTTTGGGGATGATTTAAGAGCATTACATTTATTATGCACTTTATTTCTATTATTACTACATCAGCTCCACCTCAGATCATCCGGCATTAGATCCCAGAAGCTGGGGACCCCTGCTCTAATACAATCTTTAGACCAGTATCCAGGACTGGTTTATCCAATACAAGGAAATGTGAAACAGGAATTACAGGAGATCTAATTGTCATTGTGTGTGTGCTCAGTTGCTTCAGTCGTGTCCAACTCTTTTTGATCCTATGGACTATAGCCTGCCAAGTTCCTCTGTCTATGGGATTCTCTAGGCAAGAATACTGGAGTGGGTTGCCATTTCCTTCTCCAGAGGATCTTCCAACCCAGGGATTGAACTCACATCTTTTACATCTCCTGCATTAGCAAGCAGATTCTTTACCACTAGTACCACCTGGGAAGCCCCAGTTGTCATTATTTGCTAGGAAAATTACTGGCTAACGGAATCAACAATGAATATTTTCCACTAACTCGGAATTTTATCATGACTCTTGTCTCTTCTTTTGATGTCCATGTGAGGGGACCTCATTAGCCAAAAAATAAAAATAGGGCTATTTCATGAAATTTACTACTCAATTGTACACATGTGATATTTCAGCTTCTGCAAAGTTTTGTCCTACCCCCTACCCCCACCCCCACTGAAAACTTATCCATCCTTAAACACGGAAGAGAATTTAGGTTCAAAATGATTTTACTTGTTACAGAGAAATTTAAAGAAGTCAACCTGATTGCTGTTATTTTTTCACTAGCATGTGCTTTTGGAGGGAATGGGCCTTTCAGTGGGTTGCAGGATGTCATTGTAAATTCCTCCCTCAAAGCTGGTGCCACTGCCCCCTAAAAGGCATTACAGGACCCTCAGAGTTCGCCTCCTGTCCCTGTGTGAGCTGACAGCCCTGCTCTTGTGGTCAATCTTTCTTAACACCACTGTGTGTGTGTGTGTGCTCTGACCACAGAATTAGGTTGCAACCGAGACTCTGGGATGTGGTTGCACACTTTGCAAGAGCCTGTGTTTTTGCCTTCAGTTAGCTCTGAGCAAGCATCTTACTGTGAGGAACTGGGTTAACTCTTAGAAGACCTCTAAACTCAGTGACAAAAGGGAACCCAGGCCCGTGTCACAGTTCAAGCTTGATGCAACCACATAAAGTCAAACCTGAAGCTTCCAGCCTGGGTTAGAGAATGACCTGCCATTAGCTGCAATGGCAGCAGCAAAGGATATTACATACACTGATATGTTGTGAGAGCAGTGCAAACTGAACTGGAAAAATGTCATGATCATTGCTGCTGAATTAACCATGAGCAGATCCATCATGCAATTTAAAAATGATTTCAGAAGCATTAATAGTTTTCCTTTTGCCAAGCTCAAAGTCTTTTCTTCAAACATTCCTTCTAATAAATGTATTTGTTGTTATCTTGTGGTATTCTGGAAAAGGGGGCTTGAACTTTTCTTAGGATGAAAGGCGAACACAGATGTAAAATACTCTTGTTTCAGTGCCCATAGGGAAACAATATGGTCAAATTTAGAGAATGAATTAGAAAGAAGGCAAAACTTCAAAATAAATTTTAAAAATTTCATGTAATCAGCCCATGGAAATTTGTGTCTACATTAAAAATATTAAAAATAGAAACTATTTACTAGGCTATGCTACTGAAAATAGCCTACTAAATCATAGAAGGATAACAAAAATTGAAAAGATCAAGGAGGAAATGCTGTTTCTGGAAAAGAAAACCAAAAGGGAATGCTTAAAAAAAAAGAAAAAAGAAAAAAATTCAGGGGCCATGTAGTATCAGATAAATATGATATTAGTGCCACCTGCTGTTATAAATGTGAATTACAGCTACCCAATAGCTGATGAGTTTTGAGTATTTAGCTCAGTTGGTAAAGAATCCGCCTGCAATACAGGAGACCCTGATTCGATTCCTGGCTCGGGAAGATCCGCTGGAGAAGGGATAGGCTACCCGCTCCAGTATCCTTGGGCTTCCCTGTGGTTCAGCTGGTAAAGAATCTGCCTGCAATTAGGGAGCTCTGGGTTCAATCGCTGCATTGGGAAGATCCCCTGGAGAAGGGAAAGGCTATCCACTCCAGTATTTTGGCCTGGAGAATTCCATGGACTATACAGTCCATGGGTTCGCAAAGAGCTGGACACGACTGAACGAATTTCACTTTCACTTTTTCTGAGTGTTCAGAATTCTTTTAATACCTGATCTCTCACTCACAGATTTAGAAAACTAACTTATGGTTGCCAGGCGGCAGGGATAGTTAGGGACTTTGGGAAGGCCATTTACACACTGCTATATTTAAAATGGGTAACCAACAAGGATCTACTGAATAGCCCATGGAACTCTACTCAATGTTATGTGCCAGCCTGGATGGGAGGGGAGTTTGGGGGAGAATGGATACATGTATATGTGTATGTATGGCTGAGTCCCTTCGCTGTTCACCCGAAACTACCACAACATTGTTAATTGGTTATACCCCAGTACAAAATAAAACATTTAGAGCTTGGGGAAAAAAAATAGTCAATTTGAGACTATGAAAAAAAACCCAAAACCTACTCTCTTATGTCAGGAACAGGGGTTTTATGTTGCTTTCAGTATTACCAGTTGCCCAAATCTTACTATGCCTTGAGAGTAACTGTGATAAGACATTTACATAGACCCTCTCATTTCCTTATTAACTCTATCAGGTGGGTAGTATCTTTATCCCAATAAAATAGGGGAACAGAGTAGAGCTTGAGAGTCACTAAGTAACTTACCCAAGGTCAGGTACACAGTGAGAGGCAGAGTCAGAGATAGAGCTTGGATTCTCTGGTCAGAATCAACCTTAGGGTGGTTATTCTGCCTTTTCATCCTGTGTTGCTTCGTATTGGGAACTCCCTTTTGGGAGATCTTCCAGAATATATCTTTCCATCACTTCGGCCTTGGTTTACCATCTCCAAAAGGGTTCATACAAAGAAATGAATTATTATAAAATATGATTAGAGCAAAGAAGAAGGTCTTTTCCATTTTAATAAAAAATGTTTATCAAGTTTCAGACCTTTATATGCCTTTGTGCAAATCTGCATGTCTGACACTAATAACTTGTACGTGAATATTTTCAGAGTACCACAAGTTAGCTATAGGAAGATGGGTCAGATTTTTCCTGAAAGGAGCCCTTTGAGAATTCCACAACCACTGTATTTCCATCAGGAGGACAAGAATGGCCTATTGGTCCTTATTTTATATCTAAGCCTATTGTTATCAAACCTTCTTTGATTATTGTATGCAGATGCTAAGAAATTTTAGCACTCTATTCTAACGAATCCCAGTGCTTGGGTGCTCAATCAGTCCAACTCTTTGTGACCCCATGGACTGGAGCCCACCAGGCTTCTCTGACCACGGGATGTTCCAGGCAAGAATACTGGAGTGGGTTGCCATTTCCTCCTCGCTGGGATCTTCTTGACTCAGGGATTGAAACCTGCTCTCCTTCATTATACGCTGATTCTTTACCACTGAATCACTGGGGAAGTCCAGTGAATCCCAGAGTTTGTTGTTAAATATAATGTATTTTGTGTTCAATGTTTAAAAACATAAAATAGAGAAGGGATGAAGCAAATGGAAAAGTATGGTAATGGATGGAGTCTAGTAGGGCAGAAGGGAAAACTGGAGGGAGATACAGGTAGGGTAACAAACCCAGTAAGAGGAAAAAAGGAAAATAAGAAGAATGTACACAGGAGCAGGTTCCTGGAAAAATGGAAATTGGAGATCCAGTCCCAGCACATACCTATAAGTAGCACCAACAGCTGGAGTGATGCAATTGTTGCTGTTGTTTAGTCACTGCGTTGTGTCTGACTTTTTGTGACCCCATGGACTGTAGTCCGCCAGGCTCCTCTGTCCATGGGATTTTTCAGGCAAGAATACTGAAGTGGGTGGTTTGCCATTTCCTCCTCCAGGGGATCTTTCTGACCTAGGGATTGAACCTGCATCTCCTGCATTGGCAGATGGGTTTTTTACCACGGAACCACTGGGAAGCCCAGAGTGATGCAGAGACCAGGCTGATTAGAGGCACATGGCTGGGGTTTCCACGACAGTATGTATCGTTTCTTAGGAGAACAGCCCTGAAATCAGGAGAGTCAACACCAGATACTATTAGGGTTCAATCAATTCCAATAATTAAGATTTGTCCACTGTCATTGGTGTGAGAAGGACTGAACTAGCCGTGCACTAACACAGTAACCAACAATCTGCCCCAATTCATCTCCTCTCCTTCGTAGATTTGGCATTGGCAGCACTTAATTCAACCCAACTTGTAAAGAGTAGAAAAACCTCAGTAGTTCAGTTCCAATCTGATCACGCATGGTGTACTCAAAAGCCATGGCTTAGTTGTGTGTGTGTGCGTGTGCTAAGTCACTTCAGTTGTGTCCGACTCTTTGTGACCCTGTGGACCATAGCCTACCAGGATCCTCTGTCCATGGCTTAGTTACCTAGTGACAATTTAGATTGGCATCTCAAAGCTGTGTAACTAATTCCTGGGCCAGCATCCTACTTTTCACCTGTAGAATTCTGCTCCTTACCTGTGTGTGTGTGTGTGTCTGTGTGTAGAGGTTACCAGGGAGAAGAGAAAAGCAGGGAGAGGACAAGATAGGGGTAGTGGAGTAAGAGTTACAAACTAGGCTGCATAAAATAAGTAAGCTACAAGGATGTATTTTGCAGCACAGATAATATAGCCAATATTTTATAACATCTTTAAGTGGAGTATAATCTATAAAAATTTTGAATCCCTATGTTGTACACCTGAATCTAATACAATATTGTATATCAACTGTATCTCAATTAAAAAACACATAAAATTTACCATCTTAATAATTTTAAAAAGTCCAGTCCAGGAGCATGAAGTCTATTTATGTGTTATAACAGATCTCTTGAACTTTCTCATCTTGAAAAACTGAAACTCTGTACTCATTCAGATGAATTCCTCCTTCCTCTGCCCCCAGCCCCTGGTAACCACATTTCTACTTTCTGTTTCTATGACTTTGACTGCTTCAGATACGTCCTAAGAATGGAATCACACAGTGTTTCTTCATCCTAGCAGTATAGGCAGTGGTGATGGAAACTGAGGCAGAAAAAGGGTCAGAAACTCAATGTCTCAAGAAACAGCACACATGGGAGAAGTCTAGGCTTCCATGCCAGTACATCTCACTTAGAAATAAAGAATGTAGCTTTCAGCAAGTCCTCTGGTTTATAGAAAGACAATCTTATAACAAAGGGCTAGGTCTTTTCTTCAATGATCTGACTATGTCTTGCAGCTCAGATCTCAGGTCACCTTGTATTAATACATTACCCAGAGATTTTGGGAGTCATCACCATCTACTCCCAAAATGGAGACACGTGTGCTTCATCAAATTCCACAGAAGGAGGTATACTGGAAGGGAAGAAAGAACATAGATTCTTAAGAACACTAATTTTAGTCTATTGCTTTAAAACTTGGGTAAATCATTTATGTTCTTTGAATTTCAGCTTTCTCTTTTGTTAAATGAGGATGATCATACAAACCACACTTTTTGGGTGAGGATTTAAAGAGTAATTGTAACAATTTTTAAAAGTGTTATAGAAACATTGACTGCGTGTGTTCAGTCTCTCAGTCATACCTGATTCTTTGTGACTCCGTGGACTGTAGCCTGCCAGCCTCCTCTGTCCATGGGATTTCCCAGGCAAGAATACTGGAGTGGGTTGCCATTTCCTTCTTCAGGGGATCTTCCCAACCCAGGGATAGAATTTCCTGCATCTCCTACATTGGCAGGCGGATTCTTTACCACCGAGCCACCTGAGAAGCCAAGAAACATTGAATACATTCATTCGTTTTAGTATCAGTATAATAGCATTTCTAGCAAATTTCTGAACTTGTCTTTTAGCTGCTTATTTCCTCTTTATAACTCTAATGGGAGCAAGTTTCTTTATCAGATCTCCTTCAGGGTTCTGAAAAGTAAGTTCTCTCCTTTCTGTAAAGAAAAAACTGCCTGCAGCCTTCATGGGGTTTATAGTTACTTTGAATACAGATAAGTTATTTGAGATTTATCAACTAGGGAGAATGTATGTGGCTGGTCAGAGATTGCTACTTTTCCCTGGATATGCATTCTTCACACTCCTTCTTTGCATTGATATAAACCTGTTAGGTTCAGCAAACAAATAGAATTGATTGTTGTAGATTGTTTTATTTTTCCTGTTGGTGTTGCTGATTTGTGAGCATGCTTTAAGATGAAAAAAGCATGAATAATAACTTCCTTAAAAGGGTGTGGCATCCAATTCAGATATTTTGTCCTGATTTTAAAGCTGGTTGGTGTAGTGCTACTAAAATTTTGTTCAATTCATTTTCTTTTCTTGTCTTTTTAATTTATTTTTAGTCTGTGCTAGGTCTTCATTCTCCAGTACTCTTGCCTGGAAAATCCCATAGACAGAGGAGCCTGGTAGGCTACAGTCCATGGGGTCACGAAGAGTCGGACACGTCTGAGCAACTTCACTTTCACTTTTCACTTTCATGCATTGGAGAAGGAAATGGCAACCCACTCCAGTGTTCTTGCCTGGAGAATCCCAGGGATGGGGGAGCCTGGTGGGCTGCCGTCTATGGGGTCGCACAGAGTTGGACACGACTGAAGCGACGCAGCAGCAGCAGGTCTTCACTGCGTCTCATAGGCTTTCTCAAGTTGCGGAGCACAGGCTCTCTCTAGGTTCCACAGGCGTCTGTAGTTGTGGTGTTCCTCTTTTGGCCTGGTGGCATGTGGGATCTTAGTTCCCCAACCAGGGATCCAACCTGAGTCCCCTACATTGGAAGATAGATTCTTAACCACTAGACCTCCACGAAAGCCCCCATTTTCTTTTTGAAAACTTGTTCACATGTTGTTTTGAGTGCCTTTACTTTAGCAAAAGAGAAGGAGTAGGAGAGCCTTAGAATATTTGAGAGAAAGAAAGCCTGTAACGTACAGCGTACTGTATCAAACTATTTTACATAAACGACACAAGCATTGTGAATTAAAAAAAAAAAATGAACATTTTTAACAACAAGGCATGGACTTCCCTGGTGGCACAGTAGATAAGAATTTGCCTGCCAATGCAGGGGACACAGGTTTAATCCCTGGTCCAGGAAGATTCCACATGCCTCAGCAGCTAAGCCTATGCACCACAACTCCTGAAGCCCGCTTGCCTAGAGCCTGTGCTCAGCAACAAGAGAAGCCACCACAATGAGAAGCCTGAGCACCACAACAAAGAGTAGCTCCCACTCACTGCAACTAGAGAAAGCCCATGCAAAGCAACAAAGAACCAACACAGCCAAAGATGAATAAATGAAATTTTTAAAAAGGCATTATGTAATAAATTTATCTTCCATGTTAAAAAAAAAACCACACACACACAGAACTTCCAATTTTTAGGTGGACACATAGCTGCCCAAGACTATTGTGTCTGGCTCTGGTAAGGGGCTGAGTTATGGTCAATTAACATTATACCAATCTACATTTTTTTTGCAAGCAAAAAAGTTAATACAGGCAATTCACCTGTTTCAAAGTAATTGGAGAAGGGGATTGCAGGAGGCTGCCATTTGAACTACTGAGTTTCAAAACACTTGATCATTGCTTCAATACATCTTGTAGCATGAAGGAGAAGTCAAGTGATGATCCTGGGCACCTGATGATTATGGAGTTATCAAATCGGACCCGTGGGTTGCTCCCCTCTTTTTTTATTTAACTTTTTGGTGGCACCAGGAAGCATTCGAGATCTTAGTTCCCCCACTAAGGGTGGAACCTGTGCCTCTTGCAGTGGAAGCTCAGAGTCATAACCACTGCTCTGCCAGGGAAGTCCCGGGTTGCTTTTCTGAGGCATGGTTATGGACAAGGGAAATAAAGTTCTTTCCTGTTTCTGTCACTATTGCTTTCGGTTTTCTGTCACTCAGAATGGAAACAGCTCACATCTGATTCAGGTTGATTGTGATCATAAGTATTATCAGCTTTACTCATCAGTTCAGTTCAGTCACTCAGTCATGTCCAACTCATTACGACCCCATGAACCACAGCACTAGGCCTCCCTATCCATCACCAACTCCCAGAGTTTACCCAAACTCATGTCCATTGAGTCGGTGATGCCATCCAACCATCTCATCCTCGGTCGTCCCCTTCTCCTCCTGCCCTCAATCTTTCCCAGCATCAAGGTCTTTTCAAATGAGTCAGCTCTTCGCATCAGGTGGCCAAAGTATTGGAGTTTCAGCTTCAACATCAGTCCTTCCAATGAACACCCAGGACTGATCTCCTTTAGGGTAGACTGGTTGGATCTCCTTGCAGATCTCCAACACCACAGTTCAAAAGCATCAATTCTTCAGCACTCAGCTTTCTTTATAGTCCAACTCTCACTCCATACATGACTACTGGAAAAACCATAGCCTTGACTAGACGGACCTTTGTTGGCAAAGTAATGTCTCTGCTTTTTAATATGCTGTCTAGGTTAGTCATAACTTTCCTTCCAGGGAGTAAGCGTCTTTTAATTTCATGGCTGCAGTCACCATCTGCAGTGACTTTGGAGCCCCCCAAAATATAGTCAACCACTGTTTCCACTGTTTCCCCATCTATTTGCCATGAAGCGATGGGACTGGATGCCATGATCTTTGTTTT
The DNA here is from genome assembly GCF_003369695.1 of Bos indicus x Bos taurus. NCBI lineage: Eukaryota > Metazoa > Chordata > Mammalia > Artiodactyla > Bovidae > Bos > Bos indicus x Bos taurus. The sequence continues at coordinate 72,382,968 of NC_040083.1, read as the reverse complement.
CTGAATGTTGAGCTTTAAGCCACCTTTTCCCCTCTCCTCTTTCACTTTCATCAAGAGACTTTTTAGTTTCTCTTCACTTTCTGCCATAAGGGTGGATTCACCTGCATATCTGAGGTTATTGATATTTCTCCTGGCAATCTTGATTCCAGCTTGTGCTTCTTCCAGTTGAGCTATTTCATATCCTAAAAGATGATCCTGTGCAAGTGCTGCACTCAATATGTCAGCAAATTTGGAAAACTCAGCAGTGGCCACAGGACTGGAAAAGGTTAGTTTTCATTCCAATCCCAAAGAAAGGCAATGCCAAAGAATGCTCAAACTACCACACAATTGCACTCATCTCACATGCTAGTAAAGTAATGCTCAAAATTCTCCAAGCCAGGCTTCAGCAATACATGAACCGTGAACTTCCTGATGTTCAAGCTGGTTTTAGAAAAGGCAGAGGAACCAGAGATCAAATTGCCAACATCTGCTGAATCATGGAAAAAGCAAGAGAGTTCCAGAAAAACATCTATTTCTGCTTTATTGACTATGCCAAAGCCTTTGACTATGTGGATCACAATAAACTGTGGAAAATCCTGAAAGAGATGCGAATACCAGACCACCTGACCTGCCTCTTAAGAAACCTATATGCAGGTCAGGAAGCAACAGTTAGAACTGGACATGGAACAACAAACTGATTCCAAATAGGAAAAGGAGTACGTCAAGGCTGTGTATTGTCACCCTGCTTATATTTTTACTCATAGTCTTACTTTAAAAAAATCCATACCACACATGGTGATCTGTGCCTAGCACATCCTAACACACAGAAGGTGTTCATATGTTGATGTGGTAAACACTGCTGGTCTTACTAAGAAGCAGAATTTGCTTGAACATTTTAAACAGAAATAGATGCCACTTGAGGGTACTGGCTACTTAGTGAATAGAAGAGTCAAACAGAGGACAGTGAGCTAACCTAGAGATTATCAACAGCTGCTACCACTGCTGGGCTGAAAGGACAGAAGGAGGCGATGGTACAGACTGTGTTATTGTTTCCATTTTTATTCACTGTTCTCCCCAGAAGAGGATCATACATCCATCCCGCCTCGTTGACACATGGCTTGCTTTGGCTGATAAACGTGAGCAGAAGTGACACATACTACTTCTAAGGTGAGTCATCTGATACACAAGGAAGACAACGTGTGTGCACAAAGCCTTTCTTTTTGTGTGTGTGTATACATTTATTTTTGGCTGTGCTGGGTCTTTGTTGCTGCATGTGGGCTTTTTCTAGTTGTGGTGAGCAGGGACTTCTCTCTAGTTGCGGTGCACAGGCTTCTCCTTGCCGTGGCTTCTCTTATTGTGGAGATCAGGCTCTAGAGCACAGGTTCAATAGTTATGTTGCACAGGCTTAGCCACTGTGGGGCATGTGGGATCTTCCCTGACCAGGGATAGAACCCATGTCTTGCACTGGCAGGCAGATTCTTGACCACTGGACCACCAGGCAAGTCCCTCAAGGGCTTTCTAACAAGTAGGCAGCTTGGTAAAAGAGGAAGCATTGGGCTTGGAATTAGGACATCTGCTTCAGTTCTAGGCCTCGGACCAGTCACTGGGCTTTGTGTGTGCTCAGTCACTCAGTCATGTCCAGCTCTTTTGCAACCTTGATGGGACTTTAGCCCATCAACCTCCTATGTCCATGGGATTTTCTAAGTAAGAATACTGGAGCAAATCGCCATTTCCTTCTCCAGAGGATCTTCCCCACCCAGGGATCGAACCCGTGTCTCTTGCACCTCCTGTGTTGGCAGGCAGATTCTTTACCCCTTAGCCACCTAAATGACGACTGGGCTTTACTTGATGTCAACTTCTTCACTGGATGAAAGGTCTCAATCATGGGTTATAATGATCTCTCAGCATCTTTTCATCCTGCCTTAATATACCCTGGATCAACCATCATTAATAATTTCTCAGTTAAAAATCTTCCAGGTTATGAATTCATTAAATATGTATACTATTCATTTGCTGGGCTTTCCTGATGGCTCAGTGGGTAAAGAATCTGCCTGCAATGCAAAAGACACAGGAGATGCAGATTGAACCCAGGGTGGGGAAGATGCCCTGGAGGAGGAAGATGGCAACCCACTCCAGTATTCTTGCCTGAAATATTCCATGGACGGAGGAGACTGTAGGCTATAGTTCAAAAGGTTGCAAAGAGTCAGACATGACTGAGTGACTAAGCACTCAGTGACATTTGCTAGCAATGGAACAATACAGGCCAAGTTTATGCATTGCAGCATTATTTTTAATATCAAAACATTACTGAATATGAGTGTTCATTCCAATGTGGGTTGATCCCTTGTATTATAGTACATCATCCATCCTCTATATCCTAATAAAGGGTAATTTCCAAGATATTGTCAGATGAATAAAAACAATCTGTAACAACAACAAAAACCCAGTTCCTTAAAGGAAAACTTCTTGTCCCTAGATCGAGTACTTTTCTTTCTTGTACATGTCCCTTTGACTAATCGTTATTTTTGTCCTGGTATTTATCTACAAACTGGGCTTTTTATTTCCCTCCTAAGAATGAATATTTCCTCCATGAACCAAAGCGGTGCAAAGTCTACTCATTCCAGTTTTTACTAAAACAATTACACTAGCTGGAAAGAGGAGTGTTGGTTTCAGGAGTGACTTAGCACGTGCAGAAAAACCATCATCACTTAAGGACCTTGGAAGAACGCAGATCCTTTCAAGTGGTGTTAACTGTTTTGATGGAGAAATTTTCAAAATGCAGCTGTAATGCACTTTTAAAGTCTCTACCCCCCACTCCAGCTATATTTCAAAGTTGCCAGTTGGGCTTGTCAGCTGCTGTCACCACCTTCTTTTCCTGTTCTTCAGTGTGAAGAAGATCGTATTTCACTTGAGTTATGCCAACCGGACTTTCTGAACTAGGACAACCAAGGCCATCTCTGGTAGCTTTAAACCTTACATGCCATTGTGATAACAGTGGAGGTTGGAAGTGACGAGTTTTGTTTTTTTTGGCTGTGCCACACAGAATGTGGAATCTTAGTTCCATGACCGGGGATTGAACCCATGTCCCGTGCGTTGGAGTCTTAACACTGGACTACCAGGGAAATCCTGAAGAGTACCATTTTAAATGAGGACCAGTAAGATAAAGACCTGTGGTGCTTTCCGAATCACCACATTGATGTAAGGTAGTGGTATGCTTAGAACTCATCCTGTCAGCCACTTCTTCTTAAGTGTAGAGTCTTGGCAACTTGGGATGTGAGGAAGACCCCTCGAAAAACATTAACCCTCTGACAGCTCATAAAACTAGCCATAACAATAAATAATTACAAAAGCCGGATCGAGTGAGAAAGCATCGAGCTTCCAACTTGGTCAGTGAGTAACTCAGCCCTAAAACGTGTTCTGCCTTCACGTTTCCCCCAGCCTTGGCAAAAGGCTGCACCCACGATCTGTGTGTGCTTGAGTTTTCATCTCCAAGTCCACCCGGCCAGATGCGGGACAGGGCTTCTAGCTCCTTCACAACACTGCTTGGGATGACAACACACAGACACATGAATGGTAGAATGGAGCAGGACCCTGATGGGAGAAGGCTGAGTGGAGTGGAGCCCTCGTAGGACCTGCCTGGCTGACACAGTCCTATGTCCCATCTCTCCAAGGCACTGTCCTGTGATCTCTTACCAAACTTTCTGACTGGTGGTCATGCTGACTTCTAACCAAATGGCCATGACCGGGGCAGGTGGGGACTTCCCTCCATCACCCTCTAACAGGGCCTGGCTTTATTCTTCTGCATGGCCATAGGCTTATTCTCTGTGCTGGTCCCCCTGAGTCAGCTGCAAGGGGTAGGATGGCAGAAAATTTCTTTCAGGTTGGGTATTGAGCACAACTGTGTCTGGTAATCTAGTATTGGGGCTTCTATGAAAATGGATATTCCACAGTTTGCTGGCTGAGCTGAGTCTTCTTAAAGTAACACATACAAAATGAAAATATGGCCTTCTCTACCTTCAACAAGGGAAGAGGATGGCTTTTGATACCATTTCTCACATTTCCTCCACCGACAGGCTTACATGTCATTTTTTCCATTTCTTTTAATCTTTAAAAATTGTACAAGTAGGGACTTCCCTGGTGGCTAAGACTCCACGCTTCCAATGCAGGGGCATGGGTTTGATCCCTGGCTGGGAAACTAGATCCCACATGCCAAGGCTAAAACATGGCACAGCCAAATAAATAAATAAATATTAAAAAAAACATAGTAGAAGTAACACTTGCATTGGGTATTCATGTCCTGTTGGTGCTGTAACAAATTACCACAAATATTCGTGGCTTAAGATAATGCATCTTTGCTATCTTCCAGTTCTGCAAAGTCCCTTTTGCCTTGTAAGGTAACCATTCTAGGCTCCAAGCATTAGGAAATGAACATTTTAGTTCTGCCTATGACACAGGGTAAAAAAAAAAAAGTCAAAAAGTCATAAAAAGTAAAAAACCTCCAGAAAATTTTAACAGTTCCTATTATTACTTCATCTGCTTGTTTGCTACTAAACTCTAAATAATATGGTTATATATTTCTATTTTTGATTTATTAACTTTAAAAATGTCTATTGACTCCCTGAATTTAACACACTCACCTTTCTTCTCTTGCCCCTCAACACTCTCTCACCTGCTAACTTTATATATTAACTAACTTTGAATTTTGACACTGTTTACTGATTGCCCTAATATAAGATGCAACAGTTATTATACCTATGTCTTCCTCCATTTCCTCTCCTACTCCTGTATGCTGGGCTTGTCAGTGATATAACTAGTTTTCCATTGTCAAGGATTATTTTTCTGAAATTTGAATTAACTCTTCTATATTCTTTGACTATATGCTGTGCTGTGCTTAGTCACTTAGTTGTGTCTGACTCTTTGCAACCCCATGGACTGTAGCCCGCCAGGTTTCTCTGTCCATGGGGATTCTCCAGGCAAGAATACTGGAGTGGGTTGATATTTCCTCCTCCAGGGGATCCTCCCAACTCAGGGATCAAACCAGGTTTCTTGCATTGCAGGTGGATTCTGTACTGTCTGAGCCACTACGGAAGCCCATGCTTTGACTATAGATTAATTCTAACATTGGCCATCAATAGCAATTCCAATATAATGGGTATGAAGGTATTGGTCATTGAAGAATGAAATAGGGTAATTGGGCCTATAGAAAAGGGACTTCCCTGGTGACCCAGTGGCTAAGACTCCTCACTCCCAATGCAGGGGGCCCAGATTCAATCCCTGGTCAGGGAACTAGATCCCACATGGCATGAACTAAGAGTTCTCATGCTGCAACTAAATATCCTGCCTGCTTCAACTAAGACCCAGCACAGCCAAATAAATAAAAAGAAATAAGAAAAAGTAAAGGAAATTCAGTCACACTTCCCTGAACCTATACCTCTTGAGGAAAAGATTCTAAGCATCAAAGTTAAGGGAATCTTTTTTTCCTCCATCAAATACTCAAAATTGGTCCACAAGTTAATTTGCTTCCCATTCTTGCCTACATCTATCCTATTCCCCTCCCAGGATAAAAATTCATATTATTTTCTTAGGTATTCTTCTAGAGTTTCTCTGGGAATATTAATGATGTATAGTTATCTCCTTTCCTTACACAAAAGGCAGCATACTATACACTATTCTTACTCTATTCTGCACTATTACAGGGTGGCTTGTGTTCCCGAAAAAGGTATGTTGAGGCCCTCACCTCAAGTACCTACAAACGGGACCTTATTTGGATGCAGGGTGTTTGAGACAAAATTAAGTTAAGACAAGGTCCTTTCTCTCCTCCTTGGTTTTATGAATAACCCTGAGATCACCTCTTAGGACTGGTTGCCTTTTTAATTTATCTTCCATGAGTGCTTAAGTCGCTTCAGTCATGTCCAGCTCTTTGCGACCTCATGGACTGTAGTCCGCCAAGCTCCCCTGTCCATGGGACTCTCCAAGCAAGAATACTGGAGTGGGTTGCCATGTCCTCCTCGAGGGGATCTTCTCAACCCAGGGATCGAACCCATGTGTCTTATGTCTCCTGCATTGGCAGGTGGCTTCTTTACCACTAGCATCACCTGGGAAGCCCTAATTTATCTTAGCCACTTAAAAACAATAAGTTAATTTTTGGCTGTGCTGGGTCTTCGTGGAGGCAAGTGGGGGCTACTCTCTAGTTGTGGCGTTTGAGCTTCTCATTGTGGCAGCTTCTCTTGTTGTGGAGCATGGCTTCTAGGGCACAGGCTCAGTAGTTGTGGGACAGGGGCTTAGTTGACCCGCGGCATGTGAAATCTTCCTGGACCAGGGATCAAACCCATGTCCCTTGCATTGGCAGGTGGATTCTTAACCATTGACCACCAGGGAACTCCTTAGAACTGGTTTTTAGCCTTTAGCTGCGGTGGCTGTGCTGCCAAGTGTATATACATATGATGTATATTGCGCATGCCCTTGGATCCCCAGTTTGGTCTTCTTCTCAGCTACCCCATTATAGTATGATGAGTTAACAAGTTGCTGACCTGCACAAAGCAAGGCACAGCTATTTTATCTCTTGCCAGACATCGTCCATCTTAGTGCAATACTGTACAGGTCTCTGTAAAAAGTTCTTGCTGTCTCAGCAGCCAATCAAGGCTATTTTTTTCTGGGTTTTTCTTTTCTTTTCTTTCTAATTAAGGTGTGAAAAAGTTCTAGGTTCAATTAAAGCTCCTGATGAAGAAACACAATTGAGATCTTTTTTTCAGTTTTAAAATCTGCATATTTTCATTTCAAACAATGTAGCTAAAATTTTATGTAAGTGCCTCTTTTTTCCCTTTTTGGCTTAATGAATGTGATCTATTCAGTATGAAATCTTTATACTATATGTTCCACGTGTTAAGAATAAGTGTACAGGGACTTCCCCGATGAGTCAGTGGTTAAGAATCCACCTTGCAATGCAGGAGACATGGGTTTGATCCCTGGTCCAAGAACTAAGATCCCATATGACACAGGGAACTAAGCCCACTTACCACAACTAACAAAGGCTTCTCATCCTAGAGCCTGTGCTGCACAGAAAGCTGCTGCTGCTGCTAAGTCGCTTCAGTCGTGTCTGACTCTGTGCGACCCCATAGACGGCAGCCCACCAGGCTCCCCCCGTCCCTGGGATTCTCCAGGCAAGAACACGAGAGTGGGTTGCCATTTCCTTCTCCAATGCGTGAAAGTGAAAAGTGAAAGTGAAGTCTCTCAGTCGTGTCTGACTCAGCGACTCCATGGACTGCAGCCTACCAGGCTCCTTCGGCCATGGGATTTTCCAGGCAAGAGTACTGGAGTAGGTTGCCATTACCTTCTCTGGCTCCACAGCAAGAGAAGCCATCAAAATGAGAAGCCCTCACAATGAGAAGCCCATGCACCACAGTTAGAGAGTAGCTTCGCACCATTCGCTGCAACTAGAGAAAAAGCCTGCACAGCAACAAAGACCCAGCACAGCCAAAAATAAATAAATAAAATAATAAAATTGTAAAAAAGAATGAAATACTACTGTCGTTGTAAAAAATAAAACAATCTGGCAAAGAATAATCCGGTACATATGTCATTTCATAAGAGTGTAGGGAATTCCAGGGCAGTCTAGTGAATGGTACTTGGCGCTTTCACTGCTGGGGCCCAGATTCAATCTTATCAGGGAAATAAGATCCTACGAGCCATGTGGCGAGGCCCCTTAAAAGAGTGTAGCTATATCTGTAGGATAAATTTCTACAAGTGGAAGTGCTGAGGCAAAGGGTGAATACATTTATAGTTGTAAACTATATTTACAACTATAAAAGAATTCACCCATATTTTCTTTTAATGATTTGATATTTTTTTACATGTAAATTTTGATCCACTTGAAATTTAACCTGGTATATAGTGGGAGCTTTTCTTCTTTTTAATTTTTCACACTTTATTCCTTATATTGATTTAGTTTTCTTTTTAAGTGTGAGCTTTTTGTACAACTTTCCTCTTTCCAAAATCTCTCCTCAGTTGTCTGAATACCATGTGTTGATATGAGATTTACCTTTATCATATACTAAATTCCCACATATATTTTGGTTAGTGTCTGGACTTTCTATTCTGTTCTATTTATTTATTTATGTCTCAACACAAAAATATCTTAATTTCTGTTATTTCAATAATATGTTGTAAATTTAGTAATGCAATTCAATGTTCTTTTTAATTTCAAAAATGTCCTGCTCTTGCTTTATTTTATTTTTTTTGGCCATGCCACACAGCTTACAGAATGTGGGATCTTAGTTCCCTGAACCTGTGCCCTCAGCAGTGAAAGCGTGGAGTCTTAACCACTGGACCAGAAGGGAATTCACGACTCTCTTTTTCTTATTTAACATATATACACTTGAGAATCTGCTTCTGTTTATTTAATAAACAAACAGATGTTTCCATCTTTGCCCACTGCATTCACTATTTTAGGACTCAGATACTTTAAGGCATTCCTTCCATATGATGATAGAGGTATCAGAGACCCAAACTCTAACACACCTCTCTTTTTTCCCTAGGGTGAGAGTATCCTAAGAGACTCCTTAGACTCTGACATGACCCACTTCTGCCAGAGACCCTGAATCCTCCAGTCTGAATTCTACATCTGTCACAGTTCAGGCTTGAGCAGAACCTTGATGACATATTCATTTATACTTTCAGTATTTGTTTTTGTTGAGTCACTCAGTTGCAACCCCTTGGACTGCAGTATGCCAGGCTTCCTTGTCCTTCACCACCTCCCTGAGCTTGCTCAAACTCATGTCCATTGAATCAGTGATGCCATCCAACCATCTCATCCTCTGTCATCCCTTTCTCCTTCTGCCTTCAATCTTACCCAGCATCAGGGTCTTTACTAATGAGTCAGTTCTTCACATCAGGTGGCCAAAGTATTGGACTGGAAAAACCATAGCTTTGACTATACAGGCCTTTGGTGGCAAAGTAATGTCTGTTTTTTAATATGCTGTTGAGGTCTGTCATAGCTTTTCTTCCAAGGAGCAAGCGTCTTTTAATTTCATGGCTACAGTCATCATCTGAAGTGATTTTTTCAGTATTTGTTAGCACCTTCTCAAATATCCAAAAATAATGTTAATTAAATAAGAAATGAAGCTCCCTTATAGGGCTTCCCAGGTGGTAAAGAACATGCTTGTCAATGAAGGAGACATAAGAGACATGGGTTCAATCCCTGGATGGGGAAGATCCCCTGGAGGAGGGCATGGCAACCCACTCCAGTATTTTTGCCTGGAGAATCCCATGGACAGAGGAGCCTGGAGGGCTATAGTCCATAGGATCGAAAAGAGTCAGATGTGACTGAGGATGCACACAATGTAGTTTTGGTATCTGTTAGTAATTCTTACATGGAGAAGGTGATGGCACCCCACTCCAGTACTCTTTCCTGGAAAATCCATGGACAGAGGAGCCTGGTAGGCTGCAGTCCATGGGGTCGTTAAGAGTTGGGGAGGACTGAGCGACTTCACTTTCACTTTTCACTTTCATGCATTAGAGAAGGAAATGGCAACCCACTCCAGTGTTCTTGCCTGGAGAATCCCAGGGGTGGGGAAGTCTGGTGGGCTGCCGTCTATGGGGTCGCACAGAGTTGGACACGACTGAAGCGACTTAGCAGCAGCACTAGCAGCAGCAGTAGCAGCAGCAGTAATTCTTAATCATCAGCGGCAACAGCTTAGCTGACAACCAGCGTCAACCACCAGACAAGAGAGTGATGGCTGAGCCCTTAGGCTTCACATCTTCCATCCAAGGATCCCAGATATCACAGGGCAGAGACAAGCCTCCCATGGTATGTACTGAATTCCTGACCCATAGAATTCATGAATGTAGTATCTGGTTGTTCTCTGCCACTAAATTTAGGGGTAATTAGCTACTCAGCGTAATAAACAGAACAGTAATAATCTTTTTTTCTACGTCATTAGAGAATAAATTACAGACACGATGCCCTTTACCTCTTACTGTTTCCTAAAAACAAAGACGGACTCCTGTATAACCACAGGGCAACCATCAATCAGGAAATTAACATTCACAGATCTCATTCAGATCACACTGATTGTCCCATGATGTCCGTAGAGGTTCAGGATCTAGTCCAAAAATCATGTTGCTTTTGGTTGTTTTAGTCTCTTTCATCTGGAACCATTCTTCAGTCTTCCGTTGGCTTTTCTGGCCTTGACAATTTTGAAAAGTATAGACAACTTACTTTGTAGACGTCCTTTGGTTTTGGTTTGTCTACTGTTTGCTTATGATTACATTCAGATTGAGGAGAGCATGGTTACCCACTCCAGTATTCTTGCCTGGAGAATCCCCATGGACAGAGGAGCCTGGTAGGCTACAGTCCATGCAGTCTCAAAGAGCTGGACACAACTGAGTGACCAAGCACAGCACACAGCACATTCAGATTATATAATATTTCCAGGGACATCACAAAAGTGATTCTGTGTTCTTCTTAATGCATTATATTACTCAGTTGCTCAGTCATGTCTGATTCTTTGTGACCCCGTGGACTGCAGCCCACAAGGCTCCTCTGTGCATGTACATATATATGTACATGTCTTTCTTATGTATGTATGTCTCATGATTTCTATTTAATTCATGTATTATAATCTCTTGAGTGAGTGAATGAAGTTGCTCAGTCGTGTCCGACTCTTTGCGACCCCATGGACTGTAGCCTAACCAGGTTCCTCCGTCCATGGGATTTTCCAGGCAAGAATACTGGAGTGGGTTGCCAATTCCTTCTCCAGGAGATCTTCCTGACCCAGGGATTGAACCCAGGTCTCCCGAATTGTAGGCAGACACTTTACCGTCTGAGCCACCAATCCCTTAATCCCTTTTAATTTTAATGTTCAGATTGTCCCAAACTGGGTCAATGAGATAAGTTTCCCTCATTCTTTGGGCATTTCCTTTCTCCTTGGCACAAAGTGATGTTCTAGATTATAGCAGCAAACAATGGCCCATTGGCCAAATCTGGCCAACCCGCTCTTTTTGTAAATGAAGCATGCATATTGTCTATAGTTAATTTCATACTCCTGAAGCTGAGTCATATTTACTTTTTAAGAAACTGCCAAAAATATTTCCAAAGTTGTTGTACCATTTTACATTCTCACCTAGAATGCTAGAGTTCTAGTTGCTATGTATTATCGCTGACACTTGGTATGGTTAATCTTTTAAATTTTTAGACATGATAATGTGTATATGGGTCTATTTCATTGTGGTTTTATTTAAAAATTTTTTGGCTGTGCCACATGTGGGATCTTAGTTACCTGACCAGAGATCAAACCCTGTGTGTGCCTCCTGCATTGGAAGCACAGAATCCTGACCACTGGACTGCCAAGGAAGTCCCTCCATGCGGTTTTAGTTCGCTTTTCTCTGATGACTGATGATGTTGAGCATATTTTCATGTGTTGATCAGTCATTTGAATATCTACTTTTATGAAGTGTCTGTTAAAGTCTTTTTTTAAATGGGGTTGTTTGTCTTTTTATGATTGAGTTGTAAGTTCTTTATATATTCTGATACAATTCCTTTGTTAGCTGTGTATTGTAAATATTTTCTCCCATTCTGCAGCTTGTACTAGTTGTCAACCCCAGGGGAGGACTCCACCTACATGGACCACAGCAAAGATTAGCACTATGCAACTATTCAGAAGTCCAAAATTCTTCCCGTTGCATCTTGTATCAGAGTGGCCAAGGAAGATAGCACTGGATGAAACAAAGCTTTAATTACATAGAGATGAGGTAGAGTTAGATTAGTTTTTTGGGGGGGTTATGTCACAAGGAATGTGGAACCTTAGTTCTTGGGCCAGGGATCAAACACTCGCCTCCTGCAGTGGAGCTCAGAGTCTTAGTCACTGGACTACCAGGGAAGTCTAAAGTGAAAGTGAAAGTGAAGTCGCTCAGTCATGTCCGACTCTTTGTGACCCCATGGGCTGTAGCCTACCAGGTTCCACCATCCATGGGATTTTCCAGGCAAGAATACTGGAGTGGGTTGCCATTTCATTCTCCAGGAGATCTTCCCAACCCAGGGATTGAACCCGGGTCTCCCGCATTGTAGGCAGACGCTTTACTGTCTGAGCCACCAGGGAAGTCTAAGATTACCTTTAATTGTGTGCCTCATACCCCTGGCCAGTGGCTTGCTCTGGGGAGTGACACAGGGCAATTGACCTATGCTCACCCTTCTGGTACCCCAGTTGAAGGAACCTTGTCTCTTTCCTGCAGAGGACATATATAGTAATGGGATTGGGCAGCTGCCATCTGACACACATGCTTTAAGCAGAGACAAAAGGACTCATTGAGCCAGAAACAAGGAAAGATATTCCCACACAGAGCTTGGCACAGGTTGTGTGGGCTCTTTATCTCTCGGTAGGAAGTGTTTCAGGCCCCAGGCCCATTCTGAGGCAGCAGAGCGGGGGCCCCAAAACTGCATGTGTGAGACAGCCTTTCCCAACACCTACAAAACAAAACCCACATTGTCTGTGTTGCCTCTTAGAGATGCAGCATGAGATGCTAGGCTAGGATGAGGATGTGCACGTGTGCTACGCCACTTCAGTCGTGTCCGACTTTTTGCGACCCCAGGGACTGTAGCCCCTTTGGCTCCTCTGTCCATGGGATTCTCCAGGCAAGAATACTGGAGTGGGTGGCCATGCCCTCCTCCAGGGGATCTTCCCAACTCAGGGATTGAACCTGCCTTTCTTATGTCCCCTGCACTGGCAGGTGGGCTCTTTACCACTAGCGGCACCTGGGAAGCCCAGGATAAGGACAATGGCAATAAAAAATTCCTATTTGGAAAAGAAAAAAAATTGGAAGGGCTTTCCTGGTGGTTCAGTGGTAAAGAATCCACCTGCCAGTGCAGGAGACACGGGTTCAATCCTTGGTCTGGGAGAAACCCACGTTCCACGGAACAACTAAGCCTGTGAGCCACAACTATTAAGCCTGTGCTCTAGAGCCTGAGAGCCACAACCACTGAAGCCCTATGAATAAAATTAAAAAAAAATTTTTTTTCAATTGGAAACACAGCAGCTAATGGTCTATAGTATTGATCAATTCCTGCAAGGCCAGGTGTGAAGTCTACTTGCCCTGGTGAAGGAGTGACTTTTAGGCCAAACTCTGGTTCTACTCTCTGAGAACTCTCCTGTCCATTGTTCCCTCTGACCCCTAGTTTTGTAATGAATTTGACACTAGAGAGTCTGGCACTTCAAGTCTGTGTCACCTTTAGAATTTGCTTCCTGCTGGTGCAGGGTACAGTTGGCCCCTTTTGAGCGAGACAGATGGAAGTCTACAGGCCATTGCATCAACGTCAAAACCCAGGACCTCTGGCCGATGCAGTCTTTTCCAGAGTGTGCTGGAGGCTTAACCATCTGTGCTAGGAGATAGCACTTACCATCTTTCTCCAGTTTCATCTGTTAGAACTTTCCATGTGGACAGACACGCCTGGCTGCAAGAGACCAGGAAATGGAGACGTCGTCTGGGTAGCTATGTCTTCAGCTAGAACTCAGGAGGCCTGTTTGGAAAGACATAGACGAGGGATGCTTGTCAGTCTCAGCCACGCTCACACATGAAACCTCTCTCCTACACCACACAGAACTCAGCACGTTCCTGTGGCTAACACACACACACAAATGCAGGCACGCTTCCACAAAGCTTTTGTTGGTGGTCACAGACTAGTTGCTTCAGAAACATGGGTGACATTTAAGCAACAAAATTAAAAACATAATAGTAGAACTTCTTGTTCTTTAATTATTATAAAATTTAATTTTATTGCAATAAAACTGGAAGAAAAAAATAAAAATAAAAACATGACAACTGAAAAAATGAATTCAAAGGCTATTAAGAGTTTCTTTCATTCTCCTCAGTGTTTGTTTAATATATTGCACAGAAGAAAAGAAAAGGAATAGAAAGGGACTATACTATATAAAATGCCTATTATTGAATGGTTAGAGTATGAAAATTTTATTTATTTTACAATTGTATTATTATAGAAATATGTTTTATTCATAATCTGAGGAATATAAAAGATAAATTAACTAATCAATAATTCTTTTCTTGAGATTGGTGAGCATGTTTCATAAAGTATACCAGTCCAGCTTCCTATCTGCATTTGTATACATACCAAAATAGCAAAGATCAAGTAATTATAGTTATTATTCATTGAGTATTTGCTATGCTCTAAGCAATTTACTACATACTGTACATGAATTAACTGATTCAACACTTGTAATAACCCTATATGATACATATTATTTTTTATTATTTCTGTTTTATAGATAAGGAACCTAAAGCACAGAGAGGTTAAGGTACTTGTGCAAAGCTCACACAGCTGATGATAATAATAATAACAGGGTGCTTGCTATAAACACAGTTCTGAGTGCTTTATATGTAATAATACCATTTAGGTCTCATCTGTGTGATAGATGGTGACATGGTCCCCATTCACAGATGAATAAACTGAGGCCCAGAATAGTTTAGTAACTTGTTCTGAGTTACATAGCTAGTAAGAGGTAAGGCTGGGATTTGAATCTGGACAGCCTGGGTCTAAGTCTATGCTTGTAAACTTTGCATTTTTTTACCTATTTTTTCTTAAATTTTTGTTTGTTTTTGAATTTTACATTCTTGAACATTAATATTCACAACCTGAACTTGTACGGTCAAGTTGATGAGCTGATCTTCTCAAACAAAGGGGTCCTGGCAGAGATTATCTTTGAGAATACTAATACTAGGGATAAGACCTGGTGAAGCTTCTGAGACTGTGGGGTCATTATGTGTGTTAGGTCTGTGGATTTGAGTTCCACTGTGGAATCTAGCTGGGTGCATCCATTCACAGCAGGGTGGAAAGACTCTGAGGAAGGCAGGGCTTGAATTACAGCAACCTGAAAGTGAAGCGAGGCCCTTGCCTGGAAAGCAAACATGAGAATGCTTATTCAAAAAGCAAAGCCTGGATTTGCTGGGCTCTCTCGAGAGATGCCATCATTATTGAAGGCCTTCTACCAGCTGGCTGCTTGTGCTCAGCAAAGCCTAATGATGCTGACAGGTCACATAAGCTTGCACTAATGGGCTCGTGTTTTATTTATTCAGGTGCTGATTTGACATTTCCCAGCCCCGATGAATCTATGGATTTGGAAATAACAGGGTCCTCTCTCTATATATGTGATGTTATCTATCCAAGTGAAGGAAATGAGAGACAGGAAAGGCTAGATTCCCTGCAGATAACTCTCACAGTTTACAAGAAGAATTCAAATGTTACAAAAAGCATTAGCCAAAATTTAAAACACAAATCATCAGTGTTTAATATGATATATTGCAAAGAAATTTCTGGCACTAAAAGTCTCTCTTTAAGCCACACTTCCACACAGCGCCAACTAAATAATGTAACAGCATCTGGACTCCTTCTAAATTGAGTATGAAATTATGTATTTCTCCCATGACACAGATTAGACCAAAAGGCAACATTTCCTAACGTAAAAAATGAAGAGTAAATTAAGCGGTGGCTAAGAGAGTCTCTCTTGTGCTTTTTTCCTTTTATTTTTAAAAACATCTTTAAAAAATATCTAGTTAAGTAAAATATACATACGGAAGAGTGAAGAAATCATGGATGTTTATTTTGACACATTTTTATGCAAACCCAAATAACCACCACTTAGACCCAAAACAAGAATGCCACTATGTCCTCAAAACCTTCATGCTCTTTAAAACCTCCTCTCCAAAATTAATCACTATCTTGACTTCTTTTAGAGATTTTTCTAATTTTAAAATATAGCATAGGGATTTCCCTGGTGGTCCAGTGGTTGAGACTTTCCCTTCCAATGCAGGGGGTGTGGGTTCAATCTCTGGTCAGGGGAGCTAAGATACCACAAGCCTCACTGACAAAAAAAACACAAAAAATGAAACAGAAGCAATATTGCAAAAATTCAGTAAAGACTTTTAAAATGGTCTACATAAAAATATATGGCACAGATACACATATAATATCAAACAATTATGTAAAATACAGAGTTATTATAAAGTGAACACTTGCAACTACCACCCATATCAAGGGATAAAACTTGACGAACCACCCAGAACCCACCGCATGCCCCATTTTTCTAGAGGGAAGACAGAGGCTTACCTGTAAACAGGTAATATAACAATCATTTCCTTGCTTTGATTTATAGTTTTATAGTGATTTATATTGGAGAAGGCAATGGCACCCCACTCCAGTACTCTTGCCTGGAAAGTCCCATGGATGGAGGAGCCTGGTGGGCTGCAGTCCATGGGGTCGAGAAGAGTCAGACACGACTGAAGGACTTCACTTTCACTTTTCACTTTCATGCATTGGAGAAGGAAATGGCAACCCACTCCAGTGTTCTTGCCTGGAGAATCCCAGGGACGGGGGAGGCTGGTGGGCTGCCGTCTATGGGCTCGCACAGAGTCAGACACGACTGAAGCGACTTAGCAGCAGCAGCAGCAGTGATTTATATATATACATTGGAGAAAGAAATGGCAACCCACTCCAGTGTTCTTGCCTGGAGAATCCCATGGACAGAGGAACCTGACAGGCTACATTCCATGGGGTCTCGAGAGTCAGACACGACTGAGTGACTAAACTACCACCACCGTATGTATATACACATACATACATACATATATATATATATATATATATACACTATATATATAAATATATACACTATATACACAACTATATATACACTATATACACAACAACAAAGCTTATTTTTGTCTGTTTTCTAAAAAAAAGTCACAAGCCTCTTTTAATGGAAAGATCGCCCCTCTATCATCATAATTACTTGTGCATTGTATCTGTTGAAGAAACTGGATCTTTGTCTACATAGAGTTTCCTATTATGAAGTAATCTGACTCACGATTTCAAGCCTGAATATGATCAAGTCTGTAGTTCCCAGCGCCTATTTATAGGAAATGCAGGGACTTCACTGGTGATCTAGTGGCTAAGACTCTGAGCTCTCAATGCAAGGGGCCTGGGTTCCATCCCTGGTTGGGGAACTAGATCCCACATGCTGCAACTAAGAGTTCATATGCCACAACTATAGATCCCACATGTGGCAACTTAAGACTCAGTGCAGTCAAATAAACAAATATTAAGAAATTATATGAAATGCAAAGGACAGAGGGATTTATTAAAATACTCATGGAGATGCACTCAAGACTAATATCCAGTACAGCTTCTATAAACAAGTGATGAGAAATGCCTAATTTTTTTCTTTTGGAAAAACCAGTATTAAAAATAAGGAATTGACTCTCTAGTGTCCTTCAAAGATAGCCAAATGCCTAAAGAATCGTTATGAACCCATGTATTTAAACTGCACATGAGGGTGAAAATAATTACCTTAGAATTCTAGAAAACAGGCTGGCACATTGAAGAATATATAAATTGGTTTTCAAAGTCTTTCCTAAACTAGTGTATTTTTTTTTTCAGAGAGATAAACTTTCTTACTTATGGGTCATTGGTAGTATTTTAGTCTTTTTATCATCTTGTCCATCTTCACGCTACTCCTGTGTCCTTTTGGTAATATTCTTGTGGTCTTTGGTATTTTACCTGCCATGATGAGATGCACTAGGCTTGTTTTATATATTTCTTGCCCAAGTCTAGAATTAGCTATTTCTTTAAGAAGCTTTGATTTCTTTAAAGTTGAAAGTGATATTTCACAATCATATCCGGGGGTAGGTCACTGTTACTATGCATTTTCAAGTGGACAGACAGACATTAACATACATGAAAAAACTCTCACGTGTGTGCACTCAGTCGTGTCTGACTCTTTTCGACCCCACGGATGGTAGCCTGCCAGGCTCTTCTGTCCATGGGGTTTTCCAGGCAAGAATACCGGAGTCAGTTGCCATTTCTTCCTCCAGCGGACCTTCTCAACCAGGTGTCAAACTCATATCTCCTGTGTCTCCTGCATCGCAGGCAGATTCTTTACCACTGAGCCACCTAGGAAGCTCATTAAAAAAATCCTCATGAGGTCAAATTAATACTTTCAATTCAAATTCAGTTCTATAAAGTATTTCCTTAACCTTTTCTGTCTTAAATCTGAAATCTTTTCTTCCATACTAGGAATAATTTTCAAGGATATTGAAGATGCCAGAATTAGACTATCACATGAGTACTTACTTTATCCCATCTAACTACATAATAGTCCCAGGTTAGAACAGCAATACTACCAGTACCAATGTGATTAAAATTATTTTGTGCATCCGTTCTCTCTGTTTTCCTCCTATTTAGAACACAATTATATAGCCAAGACATGGAAACAACCTAAATGTCCACTGACAGATGAATAGATAAAGCAGATGTGGTATACAAATATAATTTTAATATATATATATAGATTTATAATTTAAATATAAATTTTAATTTATTTTTTATTTATAAACATATATATACATATATATATATACACACACACACATCCACAATGGAATACTTCTCAGCATAAAAAGAATGAAATAATGCCATTTGTGGCAACATGGATGGATCTAGAGATTATCATACAAAGTGAAGTAAGTTAGACAGAGAAAGACAAATACCATGGTATTACTTATATATGGAATCTAAAATATGATACAAATGAGTTTATCTATGAAACAGAAACAGACTCACAGACATAAGAGAACAGATTTGTAGTTAAAAAAACCCATGAGGTAGGACAACATTGTTCTGTGCAGTGTTCAGTCACTCAGTTGTGTCCAACCCTTTGCAATCCCATGGACTGTAGCCCACCAGGCTCCTCTGTCCCTGAGATTTCCCAGGCAAGAATACTGGAGTGGATTGCCATTTCCTTCTCCAGGGGATCTTCCCAACCCAGGTCTCTTATGTCTCCTGCATTGGCAGGCGGATTCTTTATCACTGTGCCACCTGGGAAGTCTCAAATAGTTTTATTACCCCTTCTTCTTCTTTTTTTTTTTCTTTCTGCTAAAAAAAGAACTTGTTCATATATTTTTAAATGGATGTTCAGTTCAGTTCTGTTGCTCAGCTGTGTCTGACTCTTTGCGACCCCATGAATTGCAGCACACCAGGCCTCCCTGTCCATCACCAACTCCTGGAGTTCACTCAGACTCACATCCATCGAGTCGGTGATGCCATCCAGCCATCTCATCCTCTGTCGTCCCTTTCTCCTCCTGCCCCCAATACCTCCCAGCATCAGAGTCTTTTCCAATGAGTCAACTCTTCGCATGAGGTGGCCAAAGTACTGGAGTTTGAGCTTCAGCATCATTCCTTCCAAAGAAATCCCAGGGCTGATCTCCTTCAGAATGGACTGGTTGGATCTCCTTGCAGTCCAAGGGACTCTCAAGAGTCTTCTCCAACATCACAGTTCCGGGCATCAAATATTTAGGGTATTTGGAGTCCACCAGGTATGTTTAAGAATGATGTAATGGTTTAAAATATCAAAATTTACAGTAAGCCAGAAATTATATCTTTTGCAAGTATTTAAATTTAGATATCAACTTAGAAATGAACAAAGGGATATGTAGCTTTTAAAAATTCTTTCACAGAGTCCATTCCAAAATGTCTGAAGACCACTTGCCCATATAGTGTGTTTTGGGGATAGGGCTCAAAACTTCAATCCTCCACCCTATTTCTCCTGAGAACCTGCTATCACCCAATCTTGAAAAAAATCTTGAAAAAAAAAATTTTTTTTTAATATGTTTGGTTGCACTGGGTCTTAGTTGTGGCACACAGGATCTTCAGTAGCAGCATGTGAGATCTAGTTCCCTGACCAAGGATTGAACCTGGACTCCTGCACTGGAAGAATGGAGATTTAGCCACTGGACTACCAGGGAAGTCCACACCATCAGAATCTTAATATTTCTAATTCAGACACTGGTTTCCCAGAGCTTTTTTTGTGTAGTATCTCCAGACATTGCCAAGTTTCCCTCAGAGAGCAAAATACCCACAGATTAAAATCACTGGATTTGAAGTTTATCAGTTTTATTGATCTTTGCTAAATACCAGTTTATGGCTCCATTGATTTAGATCATTGTTTTTTTTGTTTGTTTGTTTTTGGTCTTCTGCATCTCTACTTGCTTCTCTCATAGCTCAGTTGGTGAAGAATCCTCCTGCAATGCAGGAGACCCTGGTTTCTATTCCTGGGTTGGGAAGATCCACTGGAGAAGGGATAGGCTACCCACTCCAGTATTCTTGGGCTTCTCTTGTGTCTTAGCTGGTAAAGAATCTGCCTGCAATGTCGGAGACCTGGGTTTGATCCCTGGGTTGGGAAGATCCCCTGGAGAAGGGAAAGGCTACCCACCCCAGTATTCTGGCCTGGAGAATTCCATGCACACTGTATAGTCCATGGGATTGCAAAGAGTTGGACACGACTGAGCAATTTTCACTTTCAGTTGCATCTCTACTTAGTGTATATATTTTTTCTTCTAATTTTTTGAACATATGAAAAATTATTATATAACTGTTCAGTCCTTGTCTACTAATTCTAACATCTGTATCAATTCTGTGTTGGTTTAGTTGATATATTTTCCTTCTCTACATGGGTCATATTTTCCTGTTTCTTTGCCTCCTTAAGAAATTTTAACAGGAAACTTAACGTCATGAATTTTACTTCATTTCATGCTGGATAGATTTGTATTCCTATAAAAATTCTTGGGCTTTATTTTGGGTATACAGTCAAGTTACACAGACACAGTTTGATTCTTTGGTTCTTGTTAAGATTTATTAGGTAGGACCAGCATGGTGTTTAATCTGGAGCTAGTTATTTTCCACCATGGAAGCAAGATTCTTCTGAGTGCTGTACTTAAAGTGCAATGAATTATGAGATTTTCCTGACTGGCTCTTAGGAACAAGCACTATTTTGAGCCTCAAGTCTGCTCAGTGTGCTCTTCCTTTAGTCCAACTCCTGTTCTCAGCCTGGAGTAACTGTCTCACAGGTTTATGCTGATTTTTATTCTGTTGGGTTCCTCTGCGACTGCTCCTCCTCTCTGGTACTCTGCCTGTGAATTCTAGCCACCTTGGACCCTATCCTCTGCCTTCTAATTTCTGGGAGTCTTCCATGGTCTATTTGGGGTCCCCCACCTGATGCTGCAGCCTGGAAGTGTTTTCAGGGCATAAACTAGTCAGTTACAGTGTTCATCTTATTCGTCTTTTCATCTCTCAGGGCTCACTCTTCTTTGTTGCCTGATGTCTAGATGTACTCAAAATTTTGTTTTATCTTTTTTTCCAACAATTAACAGTTATTTCAGCTGGGAGGTAAATCTAGTCCCTTTTACTCCATTTTAGAAATGTAAGGCTACATAAATATATTTTAAAATGGAAAAAATGTATGTTCTTAGAAGAATGCTATGCTATCGCTCACTCAGTCATTTCTGACTCTTTGTGACCCCATGGACTATAGCCTGCCAGGCTCCTCCGTCCATGGGATTTCCCAGGCAAGAATACTGGAGTGGGTTGCCATTTCCCTTCTCCTCTTAGAAGAGTAGAACTTACCAAATTCAACTAAGCAACTGGGAAACATAAAGAGATATTTAGATACTAAATAAGTTGAACACAAATCTGTGCATAAAGTAATATCTGGATCAGATAGTTTTATAGGCAATATTTATAAATTATTTAAAGAGCAGATAATTCTAGTCTTCTATAAAATGTTCTAGAGAATAAACATGAAGGAATGTTCTCTACTTTATTTTATTATACTAATATAGCTTTGACACCAAAACCATTCAAGGATAAAATGAGAAAAGAAAGTTTTAGACCAATCTTGCTATTAACTCAGATGCACAAATTCAAAATCTATCAAGGTTATCTATTTTAAAATATGAAATCTAATTGTGTCATTTTTCTGCTTCATATTGTTCAATGGTTTGTCACCATATTTAGAATAAAATCTAAATTCCTTACCATGGCTTACAAGATTTGTTCCCTAATCCTCTTGCCTATACTTCCTCCTTTTTAATTATAGTGTCCTTCTTATACATCTAGTTCTTTTACAATTCAAAGATTTTACACTTAACTCTTCCCCCACCCCAGCCAGCTTCATTGCCTAGATCTTCATATGCTATGCTCCTAACACATTTCTTTTTATTTTTTATTGAAGGATAATTGCTTTACAGAATTTTGTTGTTTCCTGTCAAACCTCAACATGAATCAGCCATAGGTGTGCATATATCCCCTCCCTTCTGAACTTCCCTCCCTCTAAGATGGATGCAGAGCCCCTGTTTGAGTTTCCTGAGCCATACAGCAAATTCCCGTTGGTGATCTCTTTTACACATGGTAATGTAAGTTTCCATGTTACTCTTTCCATACATCTCACCCTCTCCACCCCTCTCCCCATGTCCATAAGTCTATTCTCTATGTCTGTTTCTCCATTGCTGCCTGTAAATAAATTCCTCAGTACCATTTTTCTAGATTCCGTATATATGTGTTAGAATACGCTATTTCTCTTTCTCTTTCTCACTCACTTCACTCTGTATAAAAACATATGAAACGCTTCATGACTTTGTGTGTTATCCTGGTGCAGGGGCCCTGCTAATCTCTGTATCTTTCCAATTTTAGTATACGTGCTGCCAAAGCGAGCACTCCTAACACCATTTTGACTTAAGTTCAAGTGTCACCTCTCTGGGCTTCCCTGGTGGCTCAGATAGCAAAGAGTCTGCCCGCAATGCAGTAGACCTGGTTCAATACCTGGGTCAGAAAGATCCCCTGGAGAAGGGAATGGCTACTCACTCCAGTATTCTTGCCTGGAGAATTCCATGGACAGAGGAACCTGACAGGCTACAGTAGCCCATGGGATTGCAAAGAGTTGGACATGACTGAGCATGCACTCATATTGCCCCTTTAGAAATTTTTTTCCTGTTCACCTTATCTCAAGTATCCTCCACTTCTGCTGTCCTGTTTCTCTCTCTTCTTCCTTTACTTTATCTTCTTTAAGGAACATACTTATTACTATGTGGTTAGTATTTTTATTTATTTGTCTCTCTCACTCTTACTAGTATGTAAGTTCCAAGAGAAAAGGGACTTGTTCATTGTTATATTCCCAGCATCAAGAACTATGGTTGATTCATAATATGGTTTAAGTAAAATTTAGGTTGAATTAATGGATATCATGTTGTTGTTGTTTGGTAACTCAGTTGTATCCGACTTTTTGTGACCCCATGGACTGCACCACGCCAGGCTCCTCTGTCCTTCACTATCTCCCAGAGTTTGCTAAAATTCATGTCCACTGAGTAGTTGATGCTATTGAACCATCTCATCCTCTGTTGTCCCTTCTCTTTTGGCTTCAGTGGTTATCATACCTCCCAAATACTTGTTTCAAGGTTAAATATTGTAAAGCTATATTTTTTCTTAAATGAATTAATATTGTGGGATGTTGGACTTCTCAGGCATTCCACTGGTTAAGAGTCTGTGCTTTCCCTGGTTGGGGAACTAAGATTCCACATGCCTTGGGGTGTGGTGAAAGGAAAAAAATAATAAGAATAAAAATAAAAATAAAAAAAATATTGTGGGATGTTGTAGCATAAGTTGGTTAAGTGGAAGATTTAACTGTAACTTATGGTAAACTCTGATTCCTGAGAATTAGAGTAAACCATTGTCTTTAATTATTTTATGAAAATTTTCAAACATGCAAAATGGAGAGGATGATAAGCCACATACATTATATCCATTATGTATTTTAAATAATTATTGTGTTTTTGCCCCATTGGCTTAATCTACTTTCCTCTTCTCCTAAAGTGTTCTAAATGTACTTAAATATGTATAATGGTCATTCTTTCTTCCATAGTTCAATGAACCTACAAATACAGATTTTTTTTTTACATAACTACAATGACATTATTCATATATAGCATAATAAATAATTATTCGGTGCCTTCTGATACCCAAACCATCATCAGATGTCTTCAATTGTCTCAAAAATATTTTTACATTTGACTCATCCAAATGAGGACTCAAAAAAGAAGTCAGCAGAGATTTAGTTGTTCAGTGTTTAAAAAATATCCGGAACAATCTCCCACCACTTTCCCCCATGATATTTACTTGTTTCAAAGGTTGGGTCAGTTGTCGTGTAGGATGTCCCCTCTGGGTTTGTCTGCTTTTCCTAGCGGTGCCCTGTCATGTATCCTCTGTCTCTCATGATTCCTGTAAATGGACGTTAGTTCTAGAGCTGGATTAGGTTCAGCTTTTGCCTTCTAGGCCAGAATACTTCATAGGCGATGCTGTGTGTTTTGTATTACATCACAGCAGGTCTGCTTGTTCAACTTTTACTGATGCTAAGATTGATTATTTATTTCAATGGGTGATAACTTGATATCTTATTTGTAAGTTCCCCATCAAGTTCTCCTCTAATCACTCCCATGATGATGTTCGGCTGAATCAAACATTTCATGAGGGGTTGCAAAATGATGATTTAAAAATTATTATATTTCCTCATTCATTGACTTGATATTTTTTGAAGAGAAGGATGTTTCCTTATCAACTAAAGCAATTTGGTTATCCTGAAATTAGGATAAATGTTGAATCCGTGTATTTTATTTGCCAGTGTTTGGGTTAAGAAGTCCATGCCTTAACTTTCCTACTTGTGCCTCAAGGGTCAGGTTTTTGTTTTTGATGTTGTTTTAATTTTCCTTTTCTTTCTTTATATCATTAAGAACTATGAGTTTAAAAAAAATTCAATGTGTTTAAATCAATTGCTTTCAGTAAATTTTTAGATGCACAAATTATCCCATTCTTAATCAAAAGGAGTCACTTCATGTTGGTTTGGGTGCCCTTTGATGATGACCCTTTTGTCGTAGTTTCATCTTTAAAAGCTTTTGGTTTTTGTCATGAAAAATCTTTCTGAACTTGAGAAAAGTTTGAATTATAGATTTTTAATGAAGTCTCTTCCTTCCAGGTACGCATGGGAATTTGGACTAACTGTGAACAAAATGTTGCCAAGAAGATGTCCCTCTGGATTTCTTGTAGTGACTCATCTGCACATCAGCAATAGAAGTATTAGTATTTTCAATCTTTTTTTCTTCTGTGTGTTCAATGTTTTATTCAGTAGATATTTATTGAATGCTTAATATATTCTCTGTACTATTCTACTTGCTGAATAAACAACAATAACCAATCAAGTCAGACCTCCCGTTGATGTGAAATTTGCACTCTAATAAGAGAGATAGGAAACTAATAATATAAATAAATGAGTATATTATGTCTTAAACTGACAAATGGTAAGAAAAAAATAGCAGATAAGAGAGATAGAAAGTATGTGTATGAGAGTCAGTGAAGGAGTATTAAAATTTTAGATAGTGTGGCCAGAGCAGGCTTAATTGGGAAAACGGTATTTGGGTAAAAACGTGAAGGAAGTGAGGAGGCAAACCACATCGAAACCCAGGAGAACGTTCAGCCACAGTAACATGCACAGAGGTTCTACAGTAGGAACACGCTCAGTGTCACCAAGGACTGGCAAGACCAGTGTGGCTGGAACACAAGACGTAAGGGGAAGCAGGCAGAGGGGTCAAGAGTGATGATGTGAGCAGACCTTGCAAAGCCTTTGGGTGGTCATGAGAGTATGTTTTTTGCTGATTTCTCACTACAGAGTGTCATTGGTCAAAGGCTCCTGTGGCTGTGTGCTCAAATCCACTGACGTTTCCTAGGGCTGCTTCCTTAGATGGCCAATAACCCCTATGTCCATTTCTTGGAGAAAACGAGGACTTGTGATGATGGACACTGGCCAATGAACTTGTCAAAATTTCTTTAAACTGAATTGAAGTCTAGGGTGCTTCTGCTATGTCTTCCTTCCATTTCTCCATTCCTTCCTTAGAGAAGTAATTGCTTCCTGGTCTGATGGGTCTCTCAGATCTCTCTAGTCCCCTTCCTTTCTCTCACAAATATTTCCCCCAATAAAACTTTTGCACTTTTCTCAAGATTATTTTTTATTGTGGACTAATATACAAATCACAAAATTTAACATTTTAGACATTTTAAAGTATTCAGTTCAGTGCCATCAAGTTGTGCAAAGAGTCAGACATGACTGAGCACATGAATAGGATAGATAAATAATGTCCTATTCTCTACTCCCCCTGAAGAAGTGAAGTGAAGTCACTCACTCGTGTCCGACTCTTTGTGACCCCATGGACTGAGCCTACAAGGCTCCTCTGTCCATGGAATTTTCCAGGCAAGAATACTGGAATAGGTTGCCATTTCCTTTTCCAGGGGATCTTCCCAACCCAGGGATCAAACCCAGGTCTCCCGCATTGCAGGCAGAAGCTTTACCATCTGAGCCACCAGGGAAGCCCCTACTGCCCCTGGGCACTGGTAATCACCATTCTACTTTCTATTTCTTCAGGTTTGACAACTCTAGGTATCTCACATAAGAGTAATTATAAAGTACTTGTGTTTTTGTAAGTGGCTTATTTCACTTAACATAATGCTTTCATGGTTCATCCATGTTGTAGCATGTGTAAACATTTCATTATTTTCTAAGGGTTGAGTCATATTCTATTGTGTATGAACACCATGTTTGTTTACCCATTAACCCACTGATGGATACTTGGGTTTCTTCCACCTTTTGGCTATTGTGAAAAATGCTTCTGTAAGTATAAATGTACAATCTGTTTATGTAAATGTCTGTTCAAGTCCCCGCTTTGAATTCTTCTGAGTATATACCTGGAAATGGAATTGCTGGATAACATGGTAAATCTATTTTTATATTTTGAGTAACAACCAAACTATTTTCCATAAGGATTGTATTGTTTTACACTTTCAGCAGTAGCAATAAGTATTCCAATTTCGTGACATCCTCATCAACACCTGTTATTTTCTGTTTTTTTTTTTTTTGATAATAGTTATCTTGTGCTCAGTTGCTCAGTTGTGTCCAACTCTTTGTGACCCTTTGAACTATAGCCTGCCAGACTCCTCTGTCCATGGAATTATCCTGGCAAGAATACTGGAGTGGGTTGCCATTTCCTCCTCCAGGGGATCTTCCCAACCCAGAGACTGAACCCACATCTCCTGCATCTCCTAAATTGCAGGCAGATTCTTTACCCACTGACTCATTAGGAAGCAATAGTTATCTTGATGGGTGCAAATTAATATCTCACTGTGATTTAGATTTCTATTCCCCTATGGTTAGAGATACCGAGAATCTTTTCAGAAGCTTATTGGCAATCTGTATATTTTCTTTGGAGAAATGCTTATTCAGATCTTTTGCCTATTTTTCAATAGGGCTTTGTTGTTGTTGCTATTGTTGAATTGTAGGAGTTTTTTACATATTGTGGGTATCAATCCCTTACCAGATAAATGATTTGCCAATATCTTCTCCCTCTCCATGGACTGGTTTTTGTTTCATTCTATTGACAGTGTCTTTTGATGTACAAAAGGTTTTTATTTTGATGAAGTCAAATTCATTAATTTTTTCCTAGTTTATGCTTTTGGTGTCATATTCATGAAACCATTGCCAAAGTCAATGTCATGAATCTTTCCTTTCATATTTTCTTCTAAGAGTTGTATAGTTTTAGGTTTTACATTTAGATCTTTAACTCATTCTGAGTTATTTTTTGTATATGGTGTAAGGTAAAAGTTCAACTATTTTTCTGGCATATGTATATCCCATTTTCCCAAAACCCTTTGTTAAAAATCCTGTCCTTTCCCCCATTGAATAATCTTGACATTCTTATCAAAAATTATTTGATTTCATATATGGCAATTTGTTTCTGGACTGTTTTCTATTCCTTTGGTTTATGAGTCTGTCTTTATGATAGAACCATACTGTTCTGACTACTGTATCCCTGTAATAAATTTTGAAATCAGGAAATGTAAGATCTCCAACTTTATTTTTCTTTTTCAAACTTGTTTTGGTTATTCAGAGCCAGTTAAAATTTCATATGAATTTTAGGATGGATTTTTCTACTTCTGCAAAAACATCATTGAGATTTTGATAGGGCTCACATTAAATGTGTAGATCACCTTAGATAGTATGGACAATAGTGTCTTCCAATCCATGAACATAAGAGGTCTTTGCACTGACTGGTGCCTCATTAATTTTTTTCAGCAGCCTTTTATAGTTTCTGTACACAAATCTTTCACACTGTATTATTCAGTATTCTACCCCCCCCACCCATGTATGGAGAGATCTATATCAATAGATAGAAAAACACACACAGAAATTGGCTCAAACAATGATGGAGGCTGGCAAGTCCTAAGGTCTGCAGAGTGAGTTAGAAAGCTAGAGACTCAGGAGAGCCAGTGGCTTAGTTTTCACTTAAATCCCAAAGTCTAAGAACCAGTACTGAAGATGGCTTCCGTTCAGTTCATTCAGTTCAGTCGCTCAGTTGTGTCCAACTCTTTGCAACCCCATGACAGGGGCAGCACGCCAGGCCTCCCTGTCCATCACCATCTCCCGGAGTTCACTCAAACTCATGTCCATAGAGTTGGTGATGCCATCCAGCCATCTCATCCTCTGTTGTCCCCTTCTCCTCCTGCCCCCAATCCCTCCCAGCATCAGAGTCTTTTCCAGTGAGTCAACTCTTTGCATCAGGTGGCCAAAGTACTGGAGTTTCAGCTTTAGCATTAGTCCTTCCAAAGAACACCCAGGACTGATCTCCTTTAGAATGGACTGGTTGGATCTCCTTGCAGTCCAAGGGACTCTCAAGAGTCTTCTCCAACACCACAGTTCAAAAGCATCAATTCTTTGGCGCTCAGCTTTCTTCACAGTCCAACTCTCACATCCACTGGAAAAACCATAGCCTTGACTAGATGGACCTTTAGTCCAGTCCAAAAGTTGTAAGCCTTAGACTCAGGAATAGCAGATGTTTCAGTTCAAGTTTGGAGGAAGGGAAAAAAGTTAATGTCTCAGTTTGAAAGAAGCAGGAAGAATTCTTTCTTGCTTGCGGGTTAGTAGGCTTTTTTGTTCTATTCAGGCCTTCAACTGATTGGATGAGTTCCACCCACATTAAGGAAGGGAAAATGCTTTACTAAGTCTACTGATTCAAATGTTAATCTCACCCAGAAACACTACCATATACACACTCAGAATCATGTTTGACCAAATATCTGGGCCTCTTGTGACCTACTCAAGTTGACACATAAAGAGAACCATCACAAAGGACTTCTTGGTGGTCCAGTGGCTAAGATTCCCAATGCAGGGGGCCTAGGTTCAAAGTTTGGTCAGGGAACTAGAGCACATATGCTGCAACTAAGATCCTGCATGCTGTAACTAAGACCTGATGCAGCCAAGAAAAAGATCCTTCTTAAAAAAAATTAACCATCACCATATATGTGCATATGTGCATGTCTATACATTGATTACAATTAACGTATTATCTAGAATATTTTTCTAGAACACATGACTTTCTCTGAAAGAAAGGGCTTGCAAAGTGAAGTGGATTCATATAGCTGAATGACTTTATTAACTTAGAGAAATGAGGATGTACATACAGCAAGAGTTAACCTCCAGAGTTAACTTTTTGCCTAACTGTTCTGTATCAAATGATCAGATTAATCACAGATTGTAGACTTCTAAATAATCTAAATTCCCTTTCTAACTTATTTGCATGCAATAACTTTTTCTTTAGTGTAGAGTTTTGTGATCTATGATATGGCTCATGAAAGGGTTTAAGGAAGAAATAAACAGTGGTCAATTTATGTGGACCTGGGTGTGTGCCCCACTGTGGATCTTTTGAGGTAGAAATACAGTTTAGTTTTGTGACGGCCACATGGGAAACTGCAGCAGAACTCTAATTAGAGATTATTCTCTCTATTTCATAAATGAGAAATCAAGTTGTATAAATTTTCTGAAGGCTATTCTACAAGTTAATAATAGAAGCAAGGATATGATTTAGCAGTTAGACAAATACTCCACTGCAGTCCATATTCTTTCCTGGTTTTGATTTAATGACTTTGACCTCATGTTCAACGAAAGATCCTGGCTTAGCAAATAACTCTGCAGAAACCATTTCATGATGCCAATTAAGTTTTTCCTGGCTGCCTTTTTGTTCTCTTTCTTATATTAATAACAACTTCCACACCAATTTCTTTAAAGAGGTTCATTCAGGTTATATATAGCTGCTCCAGGTGTTACACAGCTGTCAAAACTTAGAAGCTATAAGTTCTTAGGAAGCATACTGTGGCTTGTCCTCTGCTGAGAAACAGCTAGAACCAAGATGCCTATATTCCGTGTAATGTCAGTAACATTTTTTTCCTATTTTGAAAGCAATGTTCGTCATTGTAGAAAACGATAAAAGCAAAGATAATAAAAAATTACTTGTAATCCTCCAAACAGATACCACTGTTAAAATTTTCCAGTCATTTATTCTATGCTTATTTTAAACATATATTGGCAAAATGGGTGTATGCACACATGTGCACACACACTACAGTAATGCACTGTTCTCTATGTACTCGTTTTTGCTGTGGAATAATTCATGTTTAAAAATAGATGTAAATAGATATGCAAAGAGCATTTCAGATAATTCAATAATTATAATAACTTACCAACAAATTTGTAAACATTTCTTTGTAATTATCTTTGCAATGTAGACAATATATTTTATAACTTTGGGATTTTGACAGAAAACAGATTTATTTTTATTATCTGAAAAAGTACAGATTTTATACGGTGACAATCATGCCTTCACTCACTCATTCAAAAAATGTTTACTGCACATGAGGTGTGTGCAAGACAACGTGAGAAGGGAACAGAGTGGAATTTTCTTCAACAATCTAGTGACTACCCTAACACTCAGTGCTAAAGAGCTTTCTTTTCTATTTTTATTGATACGTAATATATTTTAGAGCTTCCCTGGTGGCTCAGATAGTAAAGAATCTGCCTGCAATGCAGGAGGCCTGGGTTCAATCCCTGGCTTGGCAAGATCCCCTAGAGAAGGGAATGGCTACCCACTCCAGTATTCTTGCCTGGAGAATTCCATGGACAGAGAAGCCTGGGGGCTACAGTCCATTGGGTCACAAAGAGTTGGTCACGACTGAGTGACTAACACTATAATAACAACAACACATTTTAACTCAATGTATTTTTTATTACACAAACTTTCATTTTGTAAAATTGAGATATAATTGACCTATAACATTGTATTAGTTTTGGGTGTACAGCATAGAGATTTGGTTACATGTATACACTGCTAAATGTTACTATTTACTTAACATCCACATTCATACGCGGTTACATTTTTGTGCGTGTGTAGTGAGAATTTAGTGGAGGTAAGGGTAGAGTGGGGTGAATTGGGAGATTAGGACTGACGTATGTACACTACCATATGTAAAACAGATTGCTAGTGGGAACCTGCTGCATACACAAGGAGCTCAGCTTGGTGCCCTGTGATGACTTAGATGGGTAGGATGGCGGGGTGTGGGAGGGAGGAGATATGTATACACATATAGCTGAGTCACTTTGTTGCACAGCAGAAACTAACACAAAATTGTAAAGCAACTAGGTTCTACTTAAGAAAATAGATCTACTCTCATAGCATCTTTCAAATATACAATACAGTATCATTAACTATAATCACCATGCTGTATATTATAATCCTCAGGACTTACTTACTGTATAACTGACAATTTGTACCTTTTGGCCACCTTCACTTATTTTGCCTCCCCTCCTCCATTTTCCCCCTGTCTCTGGCAACCACCAGTCTGTTTCCCATATATATAAATTCAATCTTTTTTTAAAAATTCCACATTTAAGTGCGATCTTACATATAGTTGTTTCTAACCAAACTTTTCACTAGATTGTAAGCTGCCTGATACAAAGACATTTTCTATTTTATTCACTATTATTCTGTGTCCTCTGTCAATGATTAGCATTTAATATATGCCCAATAAGTGATTGTTGAGTGGATAAATCAATGAATAAAAGTTGTTTTTACTTAATATAAAGTTGACCTTTCCCCATATTATTCATGATTTTATTACAACATCTCTTTAAAAGTTTTTAAAACTTTAAAAAGTCTTTTCAAAAGCTCAGTTGTGTTTGACTCTTTGCGACCCCATGGACTGTAGTTAAAAGTTTTAATGGTACAAGTTACATACCAAAAACTGTCTGTATTTTTAGTATCAGTTCAGTTCAGTCGCTCAGTTGTGTCCAACTCTTTGCAACCCCGTGAATCGCAGCACGCCAGGCCTCCCTGTCCATCACCAACTCCTGGAGTTCACTCAAACTCATGTCCATGGAGTTGGTGATGCCATCCAGCCATCTCATCCTCTGTCGTCCCCTTCTCCTCCTGCCCGCAATCCCTCCCAGCATCAGAGTCTTTTCCAATGAGTCAACTCTTCGCATGAGGTGTCATCTATTAGCCCCAGCCTAATCTGTATGCTGCAAGAAGAGAAGTGAAAGGCAAGGGAGAAAGGGAAAGGTACCTCCAACTAAATGCAGAGTTCCAAAGAATAGCATGGACAGACAAGTAGACCTTCCACAATGAACAGTGCATAAGACCAAAAGAAAACAACAGAAGGGTAAAGACTAGAGATCTCTTCATGAAAATTGGAAATATCGAGGGAACATTTTCCCCAAAGATGGGCACAAAAAAAGACAGAAATGGTAGAGACCTAATAGACACTGAAGAGATCAAGAAGAGGTGGAAAGAATACATAGAAGAACTGTGCAAAACAGATCTTACTGAACCTGATAACTATGATGGTGTGGTTAGTCATCCAGAGCAGACATTCTGGAGTGTGAAGTCAAGTGGACCTTAGGAAGCACTGCTGTTAATAAAGCCAGTGGATATGATGGAATTCCAGTAAAAGTATTCAAAACCCTAAAAGATGATGCCATCAAGGTGTTGCATTCAATATGTCAGCAAATCTGGAAGACTCCACAGTGGCCACAGGACTGGAATAGATCAATCCCCATCCCAATTCCTAAGAAGGGTAGTACTAAAGAATGTGCTAACCATTGGACAATTGCACTCATCTCCAATGCTAGTAAGGTCGTCCTTAAAATCTTGCATGCTAGGCTTCAGCATTATGCAAATCAAGAACTTACAGATGTCCAAGCTGGGTTTAGAAAAAGAAGAGGAACAGGAGATCAAATTGCCAACATTCGCTGGATCATAGAGAAAGCAAGGGAATTCCAGAAAAACATCTACCTCTGTTTCATCAACTATGCTAAAGCCTTTGACCGTGTGGATCATAACAGACTATGGAAAACTCTTAAAGAGATGGGAATACCAGACCAGCTTACCTGTCTCCTGAGAAACCTGTATGTGGGTCAAGAAGCAACAGTTGGAACCCTGTATGGAACAACTGATTGGTTCAAGATTGAGAAAGGAGCACGACAGGGCTGTCTGCTGTCACCCTGTTTGTTTAACCTATACACTGGACACATCATGAGAAACGCCAGGCTGGATGAGTTACAAGTTGGAATCAAGATAGGCCGGAGAAACATCAACAACCTCAGATATGCAGATGATATCACTCTAATGGCAGAAAGCCAAGAGGAACCAAAGAGCCTCTTGATGAGGGTGAAGGAGGAGATTGAAAGGGCGAGCTTAAAACTAAATATTAAAAAAACTAAGATCGTGGCATCTGGTCCCATTACTGCATGGCAAATAGAAGGGGAAAAGGTAGAAGTAGTGACAGATTTCCTCTTCTTGGGCTCTAAAATCACTGTGGATGGTGACTGCAGCCATGAAATCAGAAGACGATTGCCTCTCGGCAGGAAAGCTGTGACAAACCTAGACAGTGTGTCGAAAAGCAGAGACATCACTTTGCTGACAAAGGTCCATATAGTCAAGGCTGTGGCCTTCCCAGTGGTCATGTATGGTTGTGAGAACTGGACCATAAAGAAGTCAGAACAACAAAGAATTGATGCCTTTGAACTGTGGTGGTGGAGAAGACTCCTAAGGGTCCCTTGGACAGCAAGGAGATCAAACTCGTCAGTCTGAAGGGAAATCAACCCTGAATACTCATTGGAAGGACTGATGCTGAAGCTCCAGTATTGTGGTCATCGGATGCGAACCGCTGACTCATTGGGCAAGTCCCTGATGCTGGGAGAGACTGAGGGCAGAAGGAGAAGAGGGCATCAGAGGATGAGATTGCTGGATGGACATGATTTTGGGCAAACTTTGGGAGATAGTGAAGGACAGGGAGGCCTGACATGCTGCAGTCCATGGGGTCACAAAGAGTGGGACACAATTGGGCGACTGAACAACAACAACAATAACAATCAGTATTCAGAATGTTCCATCAGCATAGAGGTTTTCTTAGATCCCTTCCTTTTCAATATTTCCCTTCAGGTACTTCTATTCTGACTTTCAGCACCATAGATTATTTCAGCCTTTTCTTGAACTTTGCATAAGTGGAATAATTTTTGAAAAAGTACTCTTTTGGGGACTTCCCTGGTGGTCTAGTGGTTAAGACTCTGTGCTTCCACTGAAGGGGCCATGGGTTCGATCCCTGGTTGAGAAATTAAGATCCCACATGCCTTGCAGTGTGGCCCAAAATGTACTCTTTTGGATCTGCATTTCATTCAACATAATTTTATTAAAAGATTCATCCACTTATCAATGGTTCATTCTTTTTTTTGTTGTTGCCACATAGTATTTTGCTATATAAAAACACCATAATTTATCCATTCTTCTGTTGACAGACCCTTGGGTTATTTCCGTTGGGTAGCTATTATAATTAAGGCAGCTGTGAACATTCTTGTATAAGTCTCTTTGTGCCAATATGTTTTCATGTCTCTTGGGTACTGAGGCATGAATCATGGGATAAACGTATGTTTAGGTTTATTAGCCAAGGTTGAAGCAATTGCTACTCCCACCAGGGGTGTATGAGAGTCAATTTCTTTCACTAACAATGGGCATTCTCGATCTTTTTAACCATTTTGGTGGATATATGCTGATATAACCGTGGTTTAAATGTATATATATACCTGATGAGTAATGATGTTAAGCATCTTTCATTATGCTTACCAGCTCTTGGACAGACTCTTTTATGAAGTGCTAATTTCACAAAGTGATGTCTTTTGATGAAGATTTTAACTACAATAAAGTCCAATTTATCACTTCTTTTTCTTTTGTGGTTAAAGCTTTTGGTATCCTACTTAAGGAAGTTTTACCTACCATAAACTCAGAAGGCTATTTGTTTATGTCTTCTGGGAGCTTAGTAATTTTACCTGGACCTTTAGAGCTATGATCCCCAGAAACTAATTTTGTCTATGATGTGAGCTAGAGTTTGAAGTTTACAAATATTCAATTGTTCTAACACCATTCATTGACACGATCACTTTTCCCCCATGAATTTTACCGAGGCCTCTGTTGGTTGCATCTGTGCAAATCTGTTTCTGGACTCTAGTTTCTGTTCTGTTGGTCTACTGGTCTACCTTTGTACCATTACAGAACTGCCTTTAAAAGTCACAAAATTTTGTTTTTCCCATTTCTAGATATTTAGTTTGTTACCAAACTTTCTTTGGTAAAAACATGAATGTCCCTAGAAGTAAGTTTTCTGCAAATCCATGAATTTTTCCTAGAGTAAATTACAGAACTAGAATTGTTGAATCTAAGGAATGTACATATTTTTTAAGTGTTTTCTATCCATTTTAAAAGTGCTATCCAGCAATATGTCAAGTTAAACTATGACCAGTATTATACCAGCTGCTGCTGCTGCTGCTGCTGCTAAGTCGCTTTAGTAGTGTCCGACTCTATGCGACCCCATAGGCGGCAGCCCACCAGGCTCCTCCGTCCCTGGGATTCTCTAGCCAAGAATACTGGAGTGGGTTGCCATTTCCTTCTCCATTATTATACCAGACTGCACCTTTATGCCAATGTTCATACATTTCTTAAATTATCTGTCAGTTTATAGTTAGACTGAGACCAAAACTTTTCTCAGATTTTTTGATTTGGTTTGGTTTATTTGTTTGTTGAACAAAGGGTGGATTTAAAAAAAATTCAAAGGCCATTTGATTTCTGCTTCTGTAAATTATGCATACCTGTGTCTTTTCTATTTTCCACTTGGATGTTTACCTCTGTATGTGTTAGTATTTTTTGAACATTTACTATATTAACATTTGACTGTCATATTTGCTTAAAATATTTTCTAGTTTTTAAAAACATTTTTGAGTAATTTTTTAACTTACAGGGTAAGTTTTTGTTTTCTATTTTTCCACTTAATTAATATTTTCATTATAAATTTATAGTATCTAATTATAAAATTCTTTTTCATACTGAATGATCTATCTACATATACTTTTTTCTATGGATTTTAGGATTTTATAAAAATTTCAAAGAAATTATAAATGTTTTCTGAGTTCAAATTTACTGGCATAACATTTCATATTATTATTGTTTCATACTGTAGAAAGATCTCTATTCTACCTAGACTTCCACTCTTTCATTTCTGGTTGCTTACTTTATAGTCTCTATTTTTTCCTGTCAGTCTTATAATTTTTTCTATTTCATCTTTTCAAAGAACCAGCTTTTCTTATACTCTTTTTGCTTCTTTAATTATTTTCTTGTCTTATCTTTATTATTTTCCTTCTACTGCCTTAGGATGTATACTTTCCCTTTTCAATATCCTTTTATTTTTCATTTTCAGTATTCTTAATCATATCATTTGCCATATAAAGTAACTTTCACTCTTTTGCCATATAAGGTAACATTCACAGGCTCTAATCAAAACAAACTGTGGAAAATTCTGTAAGAGATGGGAATACCAGACCACCTGACCTACCTCTTGAGAAATCTGTATGCAGGTCAGGAAACAACAGTTAGAACTGGACATGGAACAACAGACTGGTTCCAAATAGAAAAAGGAGTACGTCAAGGCTGTATATTGTCACCCTGCTTATTTAACTTATATGCAGAGTACATCATGAGAAATGCCAGGCTGGATGAAGCACAAGCTGGAATCAAGATTGCTGGGACAAATATCAATAACCTCAGATATGCAGATGACACCACCCTTTGACAGAAAGCGAAGAAGAGCTAAAGAGTCTCTTGATTAAAATGAAAGAGGAGAGTGAAAAACTTGGCTTAAAGCTCAACATTCAGAAAACTAAGATCATGGCATCTGGTCCCATCGCTTCATAGCAAATAGATGGGGAAACAGTGAAAACAGTGGGAAACTATTTTTTTGGGTTCCAAAATCACTGCAGATGGCGACTGCAGCCATGAAATTAAAAGATGCTTACTCCTTGGAAGGAAACTTATGACCAACCTAGACAGCATATTCAAAAGCAGAGACATTACTTTGCCAACAAAGGTCTGTCTAGTCAAGGCTATGGTTTTCCCAGTAGTCATGTATGGGTGTGAGAGTTGGACTATAAAGAAAGCTGAGCACCAAAGAATTGATACTTTTGAACTGTGGTGATGGAGAGACTTTTGAGAGTCCCTTAGACTGCAAGGAGATCCAACCAGTCCATCTTAAAGGAGGTCAGTCCTGAGTGTTCATTGGAAGGACTGATGTTGAAGCTAAAACTCCAATAGTTTGGCCACCTGATGCGAAGAGCTGACTCATTTGAAAAGACACTGATGTTGGGAAAGATTGAAGGCAGGAGGAGAAGGGAATGACAGAGGATGAGATGGTTGGATGGCATCACCGACTCAATGAACATGAGTTTGGGTAAACTCCAGGAGTTGGTGATGGACAGGGAAGCCTGGCATGCTGCAGTCCATGGGGTCGCGAAGAGTCAGACACGACTGAGTGAGTGAACTGAACTGAAGGACTGGGATGTGAACATCTCTCTTTTTGAAAAAATAAATATTTATTTATTTATCTGTGCTGAGTCTTAGTCACCACACTCAAGATCTTCAGTCTTTGTTGTGGTATGTGAACTCTTAGTTGGGACTTGTGGGGCCTGTTTCCCTGATCAGGGATCAAACCCAGGTACCTTGGGAGCACAGAGCCTTAGCCACTGGACTACTGGAGAAGTCCCTGGACATATCTGTTTGAGGGTCATTATGCATCCCACTATGCTACCTGACATAGACTAGTTGGAGTTACTGTGTATCAAAATAATTAATTTTTTAACATTTCAAATTAAGGATGAAAGTATCAAAGTTACCTGTTTCTTCAGATCACTTATCTACATATTTAGAGATAATTTGCTGAGATGCAGGTAGTTCCTATTCTACCCTGCCCCTCCACATGCTGCTCCTGTCCCCTCCCAATTTTCGCTTATGGCAATGGAATACTATCTTTAATATTTGTCCTTGTCCTAATGAATAAAACTACCAGAGATACACAAATCATGTATGGATGAAAGTGTCACTTGCCATATCAGTAAACAAAGACTGTTATGTCCATCAAACCATCAGCCACTGCAGCGGCCCCCTCTTCCCACCCTCCTCCACTGTGCACCAGGAGGGAATTCAGGGGGAGAAAAGCAGGATACTGGCCCTACATAGTCACGGCGCACATCCAAGGAATGATTTCAATAAGTCCAGACTCTTGCATCTTCCTGTACAAAGAAAAGTGTTAAATTCATTAACGTAAGATATCTTTTTTCTTTAATTAACAGTAATCTTTTGAATTCCAACTACTTGGTTTTTGTTGCAATAACTCCTATATATCCTGGCTCCTCCCTTATCTTCAGAACAGACCCTCAGAGCTAAAAGGCTGTTTTCAGGGAAAAGTCCTTAGCCAGTCTGCTGAATAAAGCAACATTCTCAACTTTTAGGTTGTGCATTGTTTTTCAGTGGACACATGTCAATACTTCTCAGCACCATTCATGTAAAAAAAAATAGTTTCTTTGCTGTTGTGCAAAATAAATGCATATAATTTACAGTTTAAGCTAGGGATATTTTGTTTGCTTTTTTTGTTTTTTGACTGCACTATGTGGCATATGGGATCATAGTTCCTTGACCAGGGATCAAACCCACACCCCTGTGTTGGAGGCACAGAGTCTTAACCATTGTACCACCGGGGAAGTCTCTTGTTGGCTTTGTTTTACCTGATTTCCATTTCCACAGACTAGCTAGGCCTGACCATCACAGAGGAGAATGGCAGCTCTCTGGAGAACGTAGACATGCAGTGCAGAATGTTAGTGGTTGAAGGGATCCTAGCTTTCATCCCCTCCAATCTCTTCAACTTCAAGTGCACAGCTAAAGTCCAGAGAAGATAAGGGACATGGCCATGGTCATGGGTACTGGTGGAAGAAACGAAAAGGGAGTATGGACTGTTTATCCCTCAGGATGTTTCCTTCATCTGCTGACTCAGAGTTGAAAGGGAGCCTGCTAATGTCCTAGGATAAGGAGCTTTAATATAAATATGTGCAGCAGAATAAATAATGAGTATTGTTTTCTTTGCTAGAAGTAAACTGCGATGTAAGGGAGGGCCAGGAAGAGGTAATGGCCCCAGTGAAGGGCTGAGTTTGAAGGAAAGCCAACGTATGTGTTCTTCGGTTCTAATTTTCTTTACTGGAGTACAGTTGCTTTACAATGCTGTGTTTCTGCTGTACAACAAAGTGCTTCAGCTATATGTATACATACATCCCTTCCCTTTTAAGCATCTCTCCCTCTTCATCCCACTCCTCTAGGTCAACACAGATCACTGAGCGAGCTCCCTGTGTTATACTGCAGCTTCCCACTGGCTATCTATTGTGCCCATGGTAGTGTGTATATATGGGCTTCCCTGGTAGCTCAGCTGGTAAAGAATCAGTCTGCAATGCAGGAGACCCCTGTTTGACTCCTGGGTCACAAAGATACACTGGGGAAGGGATAGGCTACTCACTCCAGTATTCTTGGGTTTCCCTGGTGGCTCAGACTGTAAAGAATCTGCCTGCAATGCAGGAGTCCTGGGTTCGATCCCTGAGTTGGGAAGATCCCCTGGAGGAGGGCATGGCAACCCACTCTAGTATTCTTTCCTGGAGAATCCCCATGGACAGAGGAACCTGGCAGGCTATAGTCCATGGGGTTGCAAAGTCAGACATGACTGAGTGACTAAGCCAGCACATAGCGCAGTGTGTATATGTCAATATTAATCTTCAAGTTTGTCCTACCCACCTCTTCCACCCACCCCTGTATCCACATGCCCATCTCTACATCTCTGTCTCTATTCTTGCCCTGCACATAGGTTCATTCGTACCATTTCTCTAGATTCCACATATAAGCAATTTTACATGGTATTTTTTTCTTTCTGACTTACTTTACTCAGTATGACAGACTCTGGGTCCACCTACATCTCTACAAATGACCCAACTGGGTTCTCATTTTTGCATCAGACTAGGAGAAGGCAATGGCACCCCACTCCAGTACTCCTGCCTGGAAAGTCCCATGGACAGAGGAGCCTGGTGGGCTGCAGTCCATGGGGTTGCGAAGAGTCGGACATGGCTGAGTGACTTCACTTTCACGTATTGGAGAAGGAAATGGCAACCCACTCCAGTGTTGTTGCCTGGAGAATCCCAGGGACAGGGCAGCCTCATGGGCTACCGTCTATGGGGTCGCACAGAGTCGGACACGACTGAAGCGACTTAACAGCAGCAGCAGCAGCAGCAGCAGCAGCACTGGGAAGAAGGGGAAAGATTTCCAAGAGCAAAGGAAGAGAAACTGGCTCTATGCCAATTCACTGGGCCAAATGCAATTCGGAGAGCATGATGTATTTTTGAAAATGTTCTGCAGATGGTTATTAAAGATCTCCTGGGATGCTAGTCAATCTAGGCTCAAGAGCCTGTTTAGATCTGTCTGGTCAAGATGATAAAGATGATTAATGATTATCTGCTCCTCCATGAGTGACTGTCTGAAAGGTGTTACCATTCCCTGAAAGATTTGTGAGGCCTTCTGTGCTGATCCTGTAGGACCTATATAAACTTGGTTGTTGAGGCCAGGCCAAGTTTGCATATGTAGACAAATCTTAAAAAGCTATCTTCCTGCCTGCAAGAAAAATGACTTTTGACATGTTTCCCAAAAGCTAAAATTTGTTTGCTTCTCTAGGACTTAAAATCAGACTTTTTCCTCCCCTGGGGAAGCTGACTAAGGGTGTTCATAGAAGTGAATTGGTTAGTTCAGTGTAGTCCAGCAAAATATGGGCTTAAGAAAAATATGAGTTCTTGGCCTTAAGAAGGACAGCACCAGATGTTTGCAGATGTCAAGAGCAGAAACAAGTCAACTCTCCCTTTTGAGTGAATAGAGGAAAACCTGTAATCTCTTAGTTTCCATATGTATGTCACCAAATCAAGATACGCTGTGTGGCAAGAGAGGTTCTGGCCCAGGTTGGGAGACTCAGAGCCCATCTCTCGATGACAGTGACATCAGTACCAGCAAAAACAGAGAAGAGGTAGCTCCCCAAAGAAAAGAAGAGCTGTTGAGTGGGTAAAAACAGCCCATGTCTCCCTGAAAAGTAAGGGAAGAAAGTCTCTGTTTTGGATGTCTTGGAAGAGAGAACATGCTTAATGTGAAATGACACTGGCATAGGAGAAACAGCAATGGAGTGGGAATTCGGGGACCCGGATCCACCATT
The DNA here is from genome assembly GCF_003369695.1 of Bos indicus x Bos taurus. Lineage (NCBI taxonomy): Eukaryota > Metazoa > Chordata > Mammalia > Artiodactyla > Bovidae > Bos > Bos indicus x Bos taurus. The sequence continues at coordinate 72,341,633 of NC_040083.1, read as the reverse complement.
CCTGACTCCCTGAGACAATCAGGGAAAGTGGGGGACTCTGTGCCTGTGCTTGGAGGCTCTGTGATTTTATCTCTTTGGTTTATCTGCTGAACTGCCCTGAGGTTCAAAGGAAGAAATGGATGTGAGAGTGTTTTGCAGACTTCAAAGCACTTGTGAAAGCAGAGACCCATACCAAGAGCATCAGAGAGAAACATACAAAGCTTGATACATGAATTGACAGGCTCACAAATCCAAGTTCACAGTGAACAGTTTTGTGCCAGAGGGTGAAGAAAACCACATGAAATTACCCTAGAAATGGTTTATCAACTACTTTGAAACTGGAGGCTTAATATCATCTCTCTGTTGGGCTCATTCCATGTTTTTCCTTCCTAGGAATCTAACTCCTTGCTCAGGGATTTCTCTGGTGGTCCAGTGGCTAAGATTCTACACTCTCAATGCAGGGGACCCAGGTTCAATCCCTGGTCAGGAAACTAGATCCCACATGCCACAACTAAGAGTTTGCACACTGCAACTAAAGATCCTACAATCTGCAATGAAGATAGAAGCTCACATGCTGCAACTAAGACCCGATGCAGCCAAAAAACCAAAAAAAAACTCTTCAAAACTTTTTAAAAATTAAATTAAAAAAGAAACCATAAAAAAAAACACAATTCTTTGCTTAACTCTGGGACTCTTTGGAATGGAACGCTACTGTATTGTATATCAGATACCATATTTAATCCTTGATGGAAAGGAGAAGATGACTTGTCCAGGTATGATTGTTGCTCCTTTGTCTCTTTGCCTTCTGAATGATATCATGCTTTCCAGATTACTTCTAGCATCTTATTTTGCAAAAATGCTTTTAAAACAATCTTTAGAAAATTTTTATATATTTATTTATTTTTGGTTTGCTGGGTCTGTTGCTGCTTGGGCTTTTCTCTAGCTGCAACACTCAGGCTTCTCTTATGGAGAATGGGTTCTAGGGCGCAAGGGCTTCAGTAGTTGCAGCACGAGAGCCCAATAACTGCAGCTGCCTGGCTCTAGAGCACAGACTCAATAGTTGTGGCACATGGGCTTAGCTGTTCTGTGGCAAGTGAGATCTTCCCAGACCAGGGGTTGAACCTGTGTCTCCTGAATTTTCAGGCAGGTTCTTTACCACTGAGCCACCAGTGAAACCCATTTTCAAATATTCTTGAGTGATTTCTTTCAGCAGCATTCTGAGGTGTGTCCCTGGGATTCTTTGAGGACCTCAGAGTTGAAGAATTTAGCCACAGGGCAGCTGAGGCTGTGCCTACAGACCTTGCAAATAAGGAGCCACAAGACGGAGACCAGGGCTTTATTGCAAAACTGCTGATGTGGCCACTTTCTCTTCCCCTAAACTTCCTGTCAGATTTATGACAATTATTATAAAAGAGCACTCGAGAGAGAAGTATTTTAAAGTAATATTTTAACTTAGTTATTGAAAATTCAGAGAAGCTCCAGGGGGATGACTGGTTGGGGAGCCTATTATAGCAAGTCAGCAAAAATATCTTGTAAAGGATACAGTACAGCTAGCTTAACATGATCCATGAAGACACAGGGTTTGGCATGAATTATATATATTACAGCCTCCTTCATGGGGATTCAATTACCTATAGAGCTTTATTATAATGTGACTTTACAGAGCTATGATCTTAAGATATAGCAGAATACTTTATCACAAAGGACTGCCCAGGCATGATTCAGAAGTGGTGTCAGAATCATTTGCAATGGCAATACCATCAGACAGCATGAGAGGCCAGAATGTGAGAATGAAAAAAGCCCTGAGCAAATAGGAAAGCAAGTCAAAGCCAGATTCCAGAAGTCAGAGGGGAGCAGTAGGTCAGGAACTAGGGAGGGGGCAAATGAGAACAGAAGACATGGATATTGAGAAGCCCCAGTAGTCAGTCGGGCAGAGGGATAGCCATGAAACCAGGGGAGTGAGGCAAAGCGAGTCAGAGGGAAAGGTCAGCATTGTCATGGCGCACTGGGGTCTGTTTTGTGTGTGTGTGTGTGTGCTCAGTTGTATCCAACTCTTTGCCACCCTATGGACTGTAGCCTACCAGACTCCTTTGTCCATGGGATTTTCCCGGCAAGAATACTGTAGTGGGTTGCCATTTCCTCCTCCAGGGGTTCTTTCCTACCCTGGGATGGAACCCCTGTCTCCTGTATCTCCTGCAATGCAGGCAGATTTTTTACCACTGAGCCACTCAGGAAGCCCCAGTGGGGTCTACCTCCATCCCAACTTGTGTTAGTCTGCTCTGGTTTCTCTAATGAAACGATATAGACTGGGTGGCTTAAAATGCCAGACATTTACTTCTCACCATTCTAGAGGCTGAGAAGCCCAGGATCAAGGTGTCAGCAGATTTGGTATCTGTTGAGGACTCTCTTCCTGGTTTATAGACAACTGCCTTCTTGCTATGTTCCCAAATGACAGAAAGAGAAAGAAAGATCTTGTGTCTCCGTTTACAAGGACACTAATTATACCAAAATGGTTCCACCCTCAGGACCTAATCATTTCTCAGAGGCCCTACCTCCAAATACCATCACACTGGGGTTGGGCTTCAATTATGAATTTGGAGGGACACAAACATTCAGTCCATAACCCTCTATTATAGATTTATAATATAGCTTATATATTATAAGCTATAATATAGCTTTATAGCTATATTGGATGTATAGCTTTATTGGATGTCTGTAATCCGTGTCTGCCATTCTTTTTGGTTGCTCATCATTCGAGTTCCATGCTGATGCCTGCAGTGTGATGAGTTCTCTGCTGTATGAATCTTCATGGTAGTCAGAGCCCACCTGCCATTATGGGAACTAACATTGCCAGGTACTTGTGTTCACAGTCACCCTTGTAGTGAGGCTGTGATCATATGACCTAGGCTTTGCCAACCTTAAATGCCGCCCTTGGGTTTGAGCCAGGAGCTGTGGACACCCAGAAGCAGGGACTGTAGAGAATTGGTGCTGAAGGCAGCTGTAGCGTGATCGTTTTCCTAGCTTAGGGGTGCCTGCAGTGCTGGATCCAGAAAGATTAAGATTCATAGTGCTATGGAGAACAGTACAGAGGTTCCTTAAAAAATTACAAACAGAGCTACCATATGACTCCTGGCCATATATCTGGAGAAAAACATGGTCTGAAAAGATACATGCACCCCAGTGTTCATTGCAGCACTGTTTACAATAGCCACACCATGGAGGCAACCTAAATGTCCATCAACAGAGGAATGGATAAAGAAGATGTGGCTAATATATACAATGGAATATTACTCCATCATTAAAAAGAATGAAATAATGTCATTTGCAGCAACATAAATGGACCTAGAGAGTGTCATCCTGAGTGAAGGAAGGCAGACAGAGGAGAAATATCATATGACATCCCTTATACATGGAATCCAAAAAGAAGTGATACAAACAAATTTACTTATGAACAGAAACAGACTCACAGATTCATTTAGAGAACGAACTTACGGTTGCCCTGGGGGAAGGATGGGAAAAGAGATAGTTAGGGAGTTTAGGATGGGCATGCACACATTGCTGTATTTAAAGTGGATAAACATCAAGGTCCTACTGTACAGCATATGGAATTCTGCTCAGTGTTAGGTGGCAGCCTGGATGGGAGAGGAATTTGCAGGGAGAAAGAATTGATACATGTATATGCATGGCTGAGTCCCTTTGATGTTCACCTGAAACTATCACAACATTGTTAATCAGCTACACTCCAATACAAAATAAAAAGTAAAAGAAAAAAATTCTGTGGCAGCAGCAGTGGCAGTACCATCTGTAGTACCCACGGCTTGGGGGGAGCTGCCAACTTGGAGCTGGGAAACAGCTCTGCTGTGGGACTGCAGGATTCCTGGCCTGGCTCTTCATGTCTCTTAGTGATCCCATGAGCTCCTTTTTAAATTTTTAAAATTAAAATTAAAAAAAAAAATTTGTTTACACTGGGTCTTCATTGCAGTGCCCAGGCTTCTCCAGTTGTGGCGTGTAGGCTTAGCTGCCCCTCGGCATGTGGTATCTGGCCAGGGATTGAATCCACGGCCCCTGCAATGGAAGGTGGATTCTTTATCACTGGACCTCCAGGGAAGTCCTCCATGAGCTTCTTAATATCCTTTTCATAAATTATTCTTTCTACCTATTTCAGCCAGAGGTGATTTCTTTTACTTGCTACCAAAAATTCTACCTAATGAATAGCTATATTCTAGACAGTAAATAGACAAAATACAAAGAAATCCAAAAACCCAGTACCAGGAATGCTAGTATATAACAATAGCTCTTACTTGTTATTGTTTATTTCTAAATTATGTCTGACTCTCTGTGACCACATTAATTGTAGCCCTATAGGCTCCTCTGTCCATGGGATTTTTCAGGCAAGAATACTGGAGTGGGTTGCCATTTCCTTCTCCAGGGGATCTTCCCAAGCCAGGGATTGAACCTGAGTCTCCTGCATTGCAGGTGGATTCTTTACCAGTGAGCCACCTGGGAAGCTCATTATCAAAGAGTTCATCCTCAAATTATCCACTCAGTTCAACCCACTGCCTGCAGTGCAATTATTTTTACATTTACCCTTGCAGCTAAGCCTTTAATCTAACCAGAGGTCAAATTGGATAGGAAACACACATCTTTGCTGGATAAAGAGAGGTCTGTCTACTAAATTGGCAACCTCACAAGTCTCATATCCTGTATTTTTTTAATTGAGTTGACTGTAGGAGTCTCTGCATATGTTTAGCTTAGATGAAATCCATCTAATGAAATAAGGCTCAAGTAGGTTTAATTAGTTGGTGTGAAAATATAGACTTTTCATGCTGTGCTGGGTGGGCTCTTCTCTGAGAGAAATAGCAATGCATCTTTTTATTTTCTCCCTGTTTCCTGATTACCCAACTCTCAAAACAACATTATCTCTTACCTACTTATCAATTCAGTTAGAGAAAGTTGGATGGCTTTACCAGCAGGTGTTGTAAAACTCCAAAATTAGGATCTATGAAATTCAATATAGGAGCAAACTAGGCCCTGTGGTGATAGAAAGTTCTGAATGTTTTCCCCAAATTGTTCCCCAAATGTCTTTGTTTTCTGCAATCCACCAAAGCCCATTTGTTCCTGACATGCTAGATAAGAAAGAGACCCCTGGGCTTCTGCTTGATGGAACACATCAGGTTGTGAATAAATTACTTCTCAAAACTTGGCCAAGTTTTGCACTCAAAAAGGAATCTGTTATCATTTTAAAGTTGCTTGGGCTTTATGAGACACTGCAGAGAGACTTCGAGAACTAGCCAAGCAAATCAAAAAAGTATGTCTATCCCAACTGAGGAGTTTCAGATTCAGGAGAGTTTTGCCTGCTGTCAAAAGAACTGTTGAAAAGTCTGCATGACCTTTACAAAGCCTCAGGGACAATAGGAAAAAAACTGTTTGGGGATTTTTTCTTTTCTATTTTAATTGGTTCCACATCAAGTTCATGTCCAGTTTACATAATCGACGCTTGCTGTTAGACTGCACCAGATCTTAGTTGTGACTCATGAGCTCTCTAGTTGTGGCTTGTGGACTCTTAGTTGCCGCATGTGGAATCTAGTTCCCTAACCAGGGATCAAACCCATGCCCCCTGTGTTGGGGGCAGGGAGTCTTAGCTACTGGACCACCAGGGAAGTCCCTATGCTCAATTTCTGATAATTTTTCTGGCTTAGAATTCCACTTCCATTCCATCTATTGGGACCAGAAGTGGTACGTTAGACAGGCTTCTTAGTTGCAAAAAGAGATCACCTCTGTCTAGTTTCAACAGAAACAGAATTTATTGAGAAGACATCAGAGAGCTCACAGAAAGGACACGGTGCTTGTAGATATTTAAGCCTCACTCTCTCACTTCTGGTAGATATTGTTTCTTTCATTTTATTTTTCTCCCAATAAGTAATGAGCTCAAAGTTAGTTGTTCCATCTTTTTTTTCCTGTTCAACACCTGTGTGTGTCTTCTGATTCTTTCTCAGATTCTGAATTTTTGTTCTGACCTTCATCTGCTAACTTCGATATCACTTTTAGTAAATCCATTAGCTTGACAGTATAGCTTCATTATTCTCTATTTTAATCTGTCTTAAACCCAGTGGAAATGACTTCAGTATTCAGAAGAAAGGGTGTTACAGACTAATGGTCTGTGTTTCCCTGCTCCCTGCCCCCAGATTCATATGTTGAAACCTTAACCTGTGACGTGACTATATTTGGAGATGTGGCCTGTGACGAGCTGATAAGGGTCAAAGGAGGTAATGGGGTGAGGCCCTAAACTGATAGGGGTGCCCTAATAAGAAGAGGAAGAGACACTGGGGCACCCTCTTCAGAGGAAAGTCCATGTGAAGACAAAGTGGTCCTCTGCAAGCCAGGAAGGGGGTTCTCACCAGAAACCTTAATCTTGGGCTTTCTGGTCTCCAGAACTGTGAGAAAGTGAATTTCTGCTGTTTAAGCCACATGGTCAATTGTATTTTGTTATGACAGCCTAAGCAGACGAATTCAAAGGGACAGAACATTTACCATCAACAACCAATATTTACTTTCAGGAAGTGGTTTCCCTTTGCTGGCCTGTTGGTTTCATTGTGGTCACTCGAGCTGTTGAGAAATTTTTCTGCTGCACTTTTTGAATACATTCCAGTATTCATGTCATGATAACAAAAGTCTTTCTTTGTTTGTGAGCCTTTATTCATTATGACTGTTCTGGAAGGTAACTGAATGTGACACTCATTGGGAAATGCATCCTGGAAAAGTGTCTCATTTAAATGAAGATTGTAATTAAGTAAGGAAAGCAAAATGCTGGGGAAGATTGTTGAGGTTTTTCCATCCTTAGAGGCACAGTATACTTCCTTGGTTGTCCAGGGAAGAATCTGCCTTGCAATACAGGGGATGCAGGTTCGATCCCTGATCTGGAAACTAAGATCCCACATGACTCAGGACAACTAAGCTTGTGTGCCACAATTACTGAGCCCACGCACCACAGGTAGAGTCTGTGTACCACAACAAAAGATCCCACATGATGCAGTGAACATCCCGTGTGCTGACACAGCCAAATAAATAATGAAATTAACAAAATTAGTTTTTAAAAGGTACAACTAGTGTGTATGCCCAGCAGTGGGATTGCTGGATCATAAGGCAGTTCTATTTCCAGTTTTTTAAGGAATCTCCACACTGTTCTCCATAGTGGCTGTACTAGTTTGCATTCCCACCAACAGTGTAAGAGGGTTCCCTTTTCTCCACACCCTCTCCAGCATTTATTATTTGTAGACTTTTGGGTCGCAGCCATTCTGACTGGTGTGAAATGATATCTCATAATGGTTTTGATTTGCATTTCTCTGATAATGAGTGATGTTGAGCATCTTTTCATGTGTTTGTTAGCCATCTGTATGTCTTCTTTGGAGAAATGTCTATTTAGATCTTTGGCCCATTTTTTGATTGGGTCATTTATTTTTCTGGAGTTGAGCTGAAGGAGTTGCTTGTATATTTTTGAGATTAGTTGTTTGTCGGTTGCTTCATTTGCTATTATTATCTCCTATTCTGAAGGCTGTCTTTTCACTTTGCTAATAGTTTCCTTTGATGTGCAGAAGCTTTTAAGTTTAATTAGGTCCCATTTGTTTATTTTTGCTTTTATTTCCAATATTCTGGGAGGTGGGTCATAGAGGATCCTGCTGTGATGTATGTCAGAGAGTGTTTTGCCTATGTTCTCCTCTAGGAGTTTTATAGTTTCTGGCCTTACGTTGAGATCTTTAATCCATTTTGAGTTTATTTTTGTATATGGTGTTAGAAAGTGTTCTAGTTTCATTCTTTTACAAGTGGTTGACCAGATTTCCCAGCACCACTTGTTAAAGAGATTGTCTTTAATCCATTGTATATTCTTGCCTCCTTTGTCAAAGATAAGGTGTCCATATGTGCGTGGATTTATCTCTGGGCTTTCTATTTTGTTCCATTGATCTATATTTCTGTCTTTGTGCCAGTACCATACTGTCTTGATAACTGTGGCTTTGTAGTAGAGCCTGAAGTCAGGTAGGTTGATTCCTCCAGTTCCATTTTTCTTTCTCAAGATCGCTTTGGCTATTCGAGGTTTTTTGTATTTCCATACACATTGTGAAATTATTTGTTCTAGCTCTGTGAAGAATACTGTTGGTAGCTTGATAGGGATTGCATTGAATCTATAAATTGCTTTGGGTAGTATACTCATTTTCACTATATTGATTCTTCCAATCCATGAACATGGTATATTTCTCCATCTATTAGTGTCCTCTTTGATTTCTTTCACCAGTGTTTTATAGTTTTCTATACATAGGTCTTTAGTTTCTTTAGGTAGATATATTCCTAAGTATTTTATTCTTTCCGTTGCAATGGTGAATGGAATTGTTTCCTTAATTTCTCTTTCTGTTTTCTCATTATTAGTGTATAGGAATGCAAGGGATTTCTGTGTGTTGATTTTATATCCTGCAACTTTACTATAATCATTGATTAGTTCTAGTAATTTTCTGGTGGAATCTTTAGGGTTTTCTATGTAGAGGATCATGTCATCTGCAAATAGTGAGAGTTTTACTTCTTCTTTTCCAATTTGGATTCCTTTTATGATCCAGCAATCCCACTGCTGGGCATACACACTGAGGAAACCAGAAGGGAAAGAGACACGTGTACCCCAATGTTCATCGCAGCACTGTTTATAATAGCCAGGACATGGAAGCAACCTAGATGTCCATCAGCAGATGAATGGCTAAGAAAGCTGTGGTACATATACACAATGGAGTATTACTCAGCCATTAAAAAGAATACATTTGAATCAGTTCTAATGAGGTGGATGAAACTGGAGCCTATTATACAGAGTGAAGTAAGCCAGAAGGAAAAACACCAATACAGTATACTAACGCATATATATGGAATTTAGAAAGATGGTAACGATAACCCTGTATACGAGACAGCAAAAGAGACACTGATGTATAGAACAGGCTTATGGACTCTGTGGGAGAGGGAGAGGGTGGGAAGATTTGGGAGAATGGCATTGAAACACGTGAAATGTCATGTATGAAACGAGATGCCAGTCCAGGTTCAATGCACAATGCTGGATGCTTGGGGCTGGTGCACTGGGATGACCCAGAGGGATGGTATGGGGAGGGAGGAGGGAGGAGGGTTCAGGATGGGGAACACACGTTTTAAAATTATTAAATTAAAAAAAAAAATAAATAAAATAAAATAAAATAAAAGGTACAACTAAAGCACATGGTCTGTAAAATGTTGTGACCAGTTCACTAACAAAATACCAGAATCTGAACATTCCAGTGACTTTTTTTTTCTATCAGGATAGGAAAATGGAGAGTTAACACTTGAGTTATACCCAAGATGCAAAACACCTTAGAATTTCTGTTTTGGAGTTGTTTTAGTAAAGAATTCCATTTTTCAGAGCATTCTCAACAGATACATAATGTTTGACTTTTAAGATAGCTGTTAATGGGAAACATCCAAAACTCACTTGGAACCAAATCCAGTAACACACTGAGCTATGAAAATTCTCCTCAGTCACAAACATCAGGATTGAGAAGAAAGTGACTAAGCTGATTGTTTAAATTGAGATAATTGATTGTTTAAATTGATTTATAACATGGTTTAAGTATCATGTGTACAACATTATCTTTTGACTTTTGTATACACCACCATGGTGGCTCAGATGATTAGACTGTAAAGAATCTGCCTTCAATGTGGAAGACCTGGGTTCGATCCCTGGGTTGGGAAGATCCCCAGGAGAAAGGAATGGCTACCCCTCCAGTATTCTTGCCTGGAGAATTCCATGGGCAGAGGAGCCTGGTGGCTACAGTCCACGGGATCACAAAGAGTCAAACACGACCAAGTGATGAACACTTCCACTTTTCACTTTCATACACCACCAAAGCTTCACTTTTCATCTGTCACTTTTCAACCATCTCACCCTTCTCCTGCCCCCTCCCCTTTTGGTTACCACTACTCTGTTTTATTTCTTATATTCTTCATATGAGTGAAATAAAATTGCACATATGGTATTTGTCTTTCTCCACCTGATTTATTTAATTTAGCATAATACCCTCAATTTATTTAATTTAGCATAATACTATCCATATTGTTGCAACTGGTAAGATTTCATTCTTTTTGAATGGGTGAGTAATATAAATATCTATGTCATCTTTTCTTTATCCATTCAGGAGCCATCTGTGTGCACTTAGGTTGTTTCCATAACTGGCTATTGTAAATAATGCTGTGATGAATATTTTGTTGTTGTTGTTCAGTCGCTAAGTCATGTCTGACTCTGCAGTTTCATGGACTGTATATAGCATGTCAGGCTCCTCTGTCCTCCACTATCTCCCAGAGTTTGCTCAAACTCATGTCCATTGAGTCAACAATTTCATCTAACCATCTCATCCTCTGCCACTCCCTTCTCCTTTTGTCTTCAGTCATTCCCAGCATTAGGGTCTTTTCCAGTTAGTCAGCTCTTTGAATCCAGTGGCCAAAGTATTGGAGCTTTGGCCTCAGCATCAGTCGTTCCAATGACTATTCAGACTGATTTCCTTTAGGAAATGATGATGAACGTAGAGCTACATATATCTTTTAAAATCACTGTTTTAGTTTTCTTCAGATAAATACCCAGAAGTAGAGTAGCTGGGTCATATGCTTGTTTTATACATATCTTTTTGTGAATCTCCCTGCTGTTTTCCATAGAGGTTGCACCAATTTACATTCCCATCAACATTGTATGAGGGTTTCCTTTCCTCATCTGCTTCAACACTTGTTATTTTTTGTCTTTTTGATGACCATTCTAACAGATGTGAGGTGATATCTCATTGTGGTTTTGATTTGCATTTTCCTAATAGTGATGTTGAACATCTTTGCACATGTCTGTTGACGATCTGTATGTCTTCTTCAGAAAAATGTCTATTCAGATCCTCTGCCCATTTTTAAATTGGGTTTGTTGTTGAGTTGTATGAACTCTTTATATATTTTGTATATCAACCCTTTCTTGGATACATGATTTGGAAATATCTTCTCCCATTCAGTAAGTTTTTTTTCTTTTCTTTCTTTTTTTTTAATCATCTCTTTTTTAAAAAAAAAATTATTTATTTGGCTGCATCGGGTCTTAGCTGAGGCACATGGGATATTCGATCTTCATTGTTGTATGTGGAATTTCTGATTGCAGCATACGGGATCTAGTCCCCTGTCCAGGGACTGAACTCATGCCCCCTGTGTTGGGAGTTCAGAGTCTTAGTCACCGGACCACTAGGGAAGTCCTTTCTTTTTGTTGATAGTTTCCTTTGATGGGTAGAAGCTTTTTAGTTTGATGCAGTCTCGTTTGTTTATTTTTGCTTTTGTTTCTTTTGTCTGAGAAGACATATCCCATAAAATATTGCTAAGTATGTCAAAGAGCATACTGCCTATTAAACTGATTTTTTTAGGGAGTCTCTTAAAGTGGCTCAAAAAAGATTCAGAATGGTCCCCCAAACGCTTGCAAATGGTGGTATCACTAGGATACGTGTATTCTACTCCACGGTGACTATTTTGAAGGACAACATGCATTTGCCTTGTCATTTTACTGTCACTCTTTCTAAGCTGTCTCCAACTATTTTGGGTTTACTTCCTTTTATATACTTATTTCCCTGAGTTAGTAACAGCAGTCAAAAAGCCTTTTAAAATGTATACCTGTCAGGATAGCTGTTAATACTGGTTTCCAAAAAAAGATGTCATGATTTATATAAGGTTTTTATGCTGAGCAAAATTTATGAACTTTTCTCTATACCCTGACTTCCTACTGACTAGGAACTAACTGTAAATCTTTGAACTAATGTGTTTAGACACATTACACTGCTGTAAAACTGAAGTCCGAAGAGGAGCTGGTTGGATCCAGGCTCAGAGACATCTCATTTCTCATCAGATTCAAAGAATCCTGGAGACATAAGATCTGAAATTTTAAGGGTGAATTCACTTTCTTTCCAAGGCATTGAAGCATTAAAATAAGAATAGTTTTGAGAGGCACCCTTTGGTGAATAAATGCAAAAGGAACTAGACTTGGGGCTCTTGGACTCAGGCTCATTTTTTTCCATTTTTCAGTCACAGAAATGAGTTCTTTTTAAAGAATCACTGTGGATTTATCATGGATTTTAAGATGCTTGAGATCTTTGCATCAGAATGGTCCATGAAACAAAGGATTTTTATAAAAAGGTTCACACATTTATAAAACAAAGGGATGGACCAGAAATAGCTCTATGTCTGATATTTTAATACAGTAGCAGAAATGACATATTTTCCCTGAATATATTCAGTGTTGCCAAAATGGCATATTTATGGTTTCATAGCCTGAGATAATTTTACATTATCATCACTAATAAAGGCATATGAAAATGTGAGCTCAAATATATTAATAGATTTATATATAAATCAACTTTCACTTAAGGCTAAAAAAAAAATCTTAATACTAAAACTAAAACCTAAGCCTCGGAGACCTAATTGTACATATTACAATGTGATTGGACATTTTCCTTTGGAGTTCTTCTCTTTGCATATTTTATAATATTTTGTTTAGTCACTAAGTCATATCTGACACTTTTGTGACACCAAGTTCTGCAGCCTGCCAGGGTCCTCTGTCTAAGAGATTTCCTAGACAAGGATACTGGAATGCATTGCCATTTCTTTCTCCAGGGGATCTTCTTGACCCACTTTGAGACCTCCTGGAAGCTCATCTGTCCATGGGATTTCTCAGGCAAGAATACTTGAATAGGTTGGCTTTTCCTTCTCTAGGGGATGTTCCCAACCCAGGGATCAAACCTGTATCTCTTATGTCTCCTGCATTGGCAGGTGGGTTTTTTTTCTTTACCACTAGTGCCACCTGGAAAGCCCTATCCAAGCATAGGTTCTCTTAAAGTTAGCATAGTTATGGCTTTGATATCTATTTATAAACAATAAAGGAGAGAGAATTTTCCTGCACTAATCACTGTTAGGAGAATAAGTGATTAGTATAGCAAAGTACACAGAGTTTCTACTGGTACCTGGAAATTAGGCTTCTAGAACAAGGACTGGAAAAGGTCAGTTTTCATTCCAATCCCAAAGAAAGGCAATGCCAAAAAATGCTCAAACTACCACACAATTACACTCATCTCACACGCTAGTAAAGTAATGCTCAAAATTCTCCAAGCCAGGCTTCAGCAATATGTGAACCGTGAACTTCCAGATGTTCAAGCTGGTTTTAGAAAAGGCAGAGGAACCAGAGATCAAATTGCCAACATCCGCTGGATCATCGAAAAAGCAAGAGAGTTCCAGAAAAACATCTACTTCTGCTTTATTGACTATGCCAAAGCCTTTGACTATGTGGATCACAATAAACTGTGGAAAATTCTGAAAGAGATGGGAATACCAGACCACCTGACCTGCCTCTTGAGAAACCTGTATGCAGGTCAGGAAGCCACAGTTAGAACTGGACATGGAACAACGGACTGATTCCAAATAGGAAAAGGAGTACGTCAAGGCTGTATATTGTCACCCTGCTTATTTAACTTATATGCAGAGTACATCATGAGAAACGCTGGGCTGGAAGAAGCACAAGCTGGAATCAAGATTGCTGGGAGAAATATCAATAACCTCAGATATGCAGATGACACCACCCTTATGGCAGAAAGTGAAGAGGAACTAAAAAGCCTCCTGATGAAAGTGAAAGAGGAGAGTGAAAAAGTTGGCTTAAAGCTCAACATTCAGAAAACGAAGATCATGGCATTTGGTCCCATCACTTCACAGGAAATAGATGGGGAAACAATGGAAACAGTGTCAGACTTTATTTTTCTGGGCTCCAAAATAATGGCAGATGGTGATTGCAGCCATGAAATTAAAAGACGCTTACTCCTTGGAAGGAAAGTTATGACCAACCTAGATAGCATATTCAAAAGCAGAGACAGTACTTCGCCAACAAAGGTCTGTCTAGTCAAGGCTATGGTTTTTCCAGTGGTCATGTATGGATTTGAGAGTTGGACTGTGAAGAAGGCTGAGCGCCGAAGAATTGACGCTTTTGAACTGTGGTGTTGGAGAAGACTCCTGAGAGTCCCTTGGACTGCAAGGAGATCCAACCAGTCCATTGTGAAGGAGATCAGCCCTGGGATTTCTTTGGAAGGAATGATGCTAAAGCTGAAACTCCAATACTTTGGCCCCCTCATGGGAAGAGTTGACTCATTGGAAAAGACTCTGATGCTGGGAGGGATTTGGGGGCAGGAGGAGAAGGGGATGACAGAGGGTGAGATGGCTGGATGGCATCACCGACTTGATGGATGTGAGTTTGAGTGAACTCCAGGAGTTGGTGATGGACAGGGAGGCCTGGCGTGCTACGATTCATGGGGTCACAAAGAGTCGGACACGACTAAGCGACTGAACTGAACTGAACTGAGAACACTCTGGCCCTACTGGCAGCGTAGATTTGAAAATAATCTTAGAACCTTATTCAAATGAATCCACCAAATTTCACAGGCCACTGGTTTAAGTGGTCAATCAAGACTATTACAGTGGTATAAACATCACTTCATATGTTTACAGGTCTTCTGAGAACCTCGTGTGCTCAATATTGAAGATGAGACCCATTCATCATGTCTACGTTCCAAGTAGTAAGCTGGAGAAAGGAGGGGAAAAGAATCATGGTAGGACTTCGCTGGTGATCCAGTGGCTAAGACTTTGCATTCCCAATGCAGGGGGCAGCCATGGTTTGATTCCTGGTCAGGGAACTAGATTCTACATGCCACAACTAAAAATCTCTTATGCCACAACTAAGGCCTGGTGCAGTCAAATAAATAAGTAAATATTAAAAGAAAAAGAAGGATCATGGCAGCTCCCTTTCAGGACACATTCTAGAACCTGGACACATCACCTCCGGTTACATCTCCTATGCCAGAATTTAGCCAAGTAGTAATACTTACCTGCAAGGGAAGCGCTATGTAGTTGTCAATCCAGGTAGTCACTTCTATTTGGCTAAAAACCTGGGATTCTTTAAGTAGATGAGTAACAGAAAGAGTTATAGGGGGACAGTGAGCAGGCTGCGACAGACCGTGGAAATATTTTTATGCAACAAGCATCTGTCAAGTGCTAGACACCTTTCAGAGCCACCAGGGAAGATCCAGTATTTTGGTCATCTGATGTGAACAGCTGACTCTTTGGAAAAGTCCCTGATGCTGGCAAAGTCTGAGGGCAGAATGAGAAGAGGACATCAGAGGATGAGATGGCTGGATGGCATCACTGATGCAATGGCCATGAACTTGGGCAAAGTTCGGGAAATGGTGAGGAACAGGGAGGCCTGGCGTGCTGTAGTCCATGTGGTTGCAAAGAGTCAGACACGACTGGGCAACTGAACAAGTATACCTTTCTAGGTGCTGAGCTACTACAGTGAATCAACCCAAATCTCTGCTCTCAATGGCTTACATTCTTTTTTTTAAACTTAATTAAAAATTTTTTTTTCACTGTGCCCTGTGGCTTATGAGATTCTAGTTCCTTGATGAGGGATTGAAACTGCTCCCTCAGCAGTACAAATATGGAGTCCTAACCACTGGACCTCCAGGGAATTACCAGTGGCTTATATTCTAATGGTGGAGGTGGGAAGGAGATAACAGGTAGATAATAATAAACAAATAATAAACAAATTGCTACAATGTCTGCTCAGCGACTTTGATCAGAGACCTGGGGAAAGAGCATTCCAGGTAGGACATGCTAAAGTCCTGGTGTGGGGCAAGGTCAGAGTGTTAGAGGAGCATCCAAGAGGGCAGAGCGATTAGAGCTGATCCAGGATAAGCAGATAAGACTGAAAAGAGAGTTAAGATTATTACACAGGAAACAAGAAGTCAAGTAGAGGTTAGACTCCATCAGCCACTGTTTCTTTTGATTAGAGTGAAAATGATCATTCATGAGTTCATTCAACAAGCTTTTTAAAAAGTTTCCTGTGTGCCAGTCACTGTACTAGTACTTTGGATGTGATCATAGTCAGAGCCACAGAGCTCATAGCCTAAGAGGGGAGACAGACATGTAAACAAATTACTGAAATATAAAGCGATAATACAACAATGTATGGAGTGCTATGGAACAGCCCACACTGGATTGAAGAGAGTTACAGAGGAGGTTTCTTGGAAGAGGAGCAGGAAAACATGTCCTGAATGAAAGGATGAACAGGTAGATCCATTCAGGAGAGAAGCAGAGGAGGCATTTCAGGCAAAGGGACATTTCAGAGTGGGGGGTCACTGATGAAAGCAGTGGCAGGGACAGATGGCAACAAAGAGGGAGGAGCCAGAGAGCCAAATGCTGGGGCCTAAGATGGATGATGGAGCTTTGCAGCAGACTCTGCATAAAGCACCGGGTATGTCTGGCTCTAGGTGAGTGATCACACCATTGTGATTATCTTGGTCATGAAGATCTTTTTTGTACAGTTTTTCTATGTATTCTTGCCACCTCTTCTTAATATCTTCTGCTTCTATTAGGTCCATACCATTTCTGTCCTTTATCAAGCCCATCTTTGCATGAAATGTTCCCTTGGTATCTCTAATTTTCATGAAGAGATCTCTGGTCTTTCCCATTCTGTTGTTTTCCTCTATTTCTTTGCATTGATCGCTGAGAAAGGCTTTCTTATCTCTCCTTGCTAGTCTTTGGAACCAGACATCCTGGAATGTGAAGTCAAGTGGGCCTTAGAAAGCATCACTACGAACAAAACTAGTGGAGGTGATGGAATTGCAGTTGAGCTATTTCAAATCCTGGAAGATGATGCTGTGAAAGTGCTGGCACTCAATATGCCAGCAAATTTGGAAAACTCAGCAGTGGCTACAGGACTGGAAAAGGTAAGTTTTCATTCCAATCCCAAAGAAAGGCAATGCCAAAGAATGTTCAAACTACCACACAATTGCACTCATCTCACACGCTAGTAAAGTAATGCTCAAAATTCTCCAAGCCAGTCTTCAGCAATACGTGAAGTATGAACTTCCTGATGTTCAAGCTGGTTTTAGAAAAGGCAGAGGAACCAGAGATCAAATTGCCAACATCCGCTGGATCATCGAAAAACCAAGAGAATTCCAGAAAACATCTACTTCTGCTTTATCGACTATGCCAAAGCCTTTGACTGTGTGGATCACAATAAACTGTGGAAAATTCTGAAAGAGTTGGGACCACCTGACCTGCCTCTTGAGAAACCTGTATGCAGGTCAGGAAGCCACAGTTAGAACTGGACATGGAACAACAGACTGGTTCCAGATAGGAAAAGGAGTACGTCAAGGCTGTATATTGCCACCCTGCTTATTTAACTTATATGCAGAGTACATCGTGAGAAACACTGGGCTGGAAGAAGCACAAGCTGGAATCAAGATTGCCAGGAGAAATATCAATAACCTCAGATATGCAGATGACACCACCCTTATGGCAGAAAGTGAAGAGGAACTAAAAAGCCTCCTGATGAAAGTGAAAGAGGAGAGTGAAAAAGTTGGCTTAAAGCTCAACATTCAGAAAACAAAAATCATGGCATCTGGTCCCATCACTTAATGGGAAATAGATGGGGAAACAGTGGAAACAATGTCAGGCTTTATTTTTTTGAACTCCAAAATCACTGCAGATGATGATTGCAGCCATGAAATTAAAAGACGCTTACTCCTTGGAAGGAAAGTTATGACCAACCTAGATAGCATATTCAAAGCAAAGATATTACTTTGCCAACAAAGGTCCATCTAGTCAAGGCTATGGTTTTTCCAGTGGTCATGTATGGATTTGAGAGTTGGACTGTGAAGAAGGCTGAGCGCCGAAGAATTGATGCTTTTGAACTGTGGTGTTGGAGAAGACTCCTGAGAGTCCCTTGGACTGCAAGGAGATCCAACCAGTCCATTGTGAAGGAGATCAGCCCTGGGATTTCTTTGGAAGGAATGATGCTAAAGCTGAAACTCCAATACTTTGGCTCCCTCATGGGAAGAGTTGACTCATTGGAAAAGACTCTGATGCTGGGAGGGATTGGGGACAGGAGGAGAAGGGGACGACAGAGGATGAGATGGCTGGATGGCATCACTGACTCTATGGACATGAGTTTGAGTAAACTCCAGGAGTTGGTGATGGACAGGGAGGCCTGGTGTGCTGTGATTCATGGGGTCACAAAGAGTCGGACACGACTGAGCAACTGAACTGAACTGAACTGAACACAGACACTTCAGAACTGTGCTCCCTTACAAGGAATTATACTTAAACCAAAGATTCAGGTGCAAAGACAAGTTCAAGATGGAGGCCCGGAAGTGTCCTGAACACTAGAGGTAACATGATATTCAGACAGAAAGAGCAAGAGTCAGGCTCCTTCGGGGTCATCTGAGGAGGCTCTTGAAGAATGCAGGGGGCCCTGAGGTTACTTTAAGCAAAGTCTGGGTTCTTTGGACTGTTACTCTGTCAAAATGCTCTAAGACAAATTAATGCTATGTATCATAACTTTCTTAAGATTATTATAAGATTTCTTCAAATATTACAGGTCCTGAGCATTCCCTTAGTAAAGAAACCTGTTTTTGTTTAACTTGTTTTCTCAGTCTATATATTTACAAAAACAACCCCATACTCCCAACACATTTTGCCTCCCTGCCCTCAGCCTATTATTTCCCTGAAGAACTGAAACTGTGTGTCTCAGACTGAAACTTGATCCCTGTGGCCAGGACTCAAACCTGGCCAAAACCCAGTTTGGGACTCAAACCCATGATCTTTTCATTAGAATCACTTACTTGGTGTCTGGACTTAGGTTCCTTGTGTCTTAGCATGGAAAGAATTCAGTGAGAGACAAAGCAATAGATAAGAAGTGGATTTATTTAGAGAGAAACACACCTCACAGAGTGAGGGCCATTTTGGAAGGCAAGAGACCTTAAAATATGGCATGGTTAGTTTTTATGGGCTGGGTAATTTCACACGCTAATGAGTGGAAGGATTATTTCAACTATTTGGGGAAAGGGGTGGAGATTTCTAGGAATTGGGCTACCGCCCACTTTTCAGTCTTCATGGTGCTGGTGGGCACCGTGGTGTCACATATCATGACATGTGTCACTTTGTCACTTATCATGGTGATGTGTTACAATGAGTGTATACTGAGGCTCATGGTCTGTGTGGCATGCTTAGTCACTCAGTGGTATCCGACTCTTTGTGATCCTATGGACTGTAGCCCGCCAGGCTCCTCTGTCCATGGGATTTCCCAGGCAAGAATACTAGAGGGGGTTGCCATGCCCTCCTCCAGGGGATCTTCCCAACCCAGGGATCAAACTCAGGGATATCAAAATATCCCGCACTGCAGGCAGATTCTTTACTGTCTGAGCCACCAGGGAAGCCCAAGGCTCAAGGTCTAGTGGAAGTCAACTCATCTACCATTTTGGATCTATTTGGTTCTAATCAGACTGTGTCATGTCCTTAAGCCATGTCATTCTTTTAAAGGTTGTGCCCTGCCCCCTTCCCTCATGTTTCAGAACCATGTTCCACATGATGGAGTTTGAGGAAACACTGACTGACAGAGAAGGAAACGGAGGCCAAAGAATTAGGGATGTGGAGTAAAGACAGCAGGGCCAGGATTACAGTCTGTGTTTTTAGTTCAATGTTCTTCCCAGGCACCATTCTCTCCCAACCAAACAGAGCTTTTAGTGAGACTGCAGGTGCTGAGCACTGAGAAAGGCATTCTGGAAGTTGCCATTCACTACTGATTTCCATCAGCTTCAGATGAAAAGGAGACAAAACAAACCAGACCTCCACTATTTGGCGTGGGTCACAGAGGTATGCCGGGAGTGAAGGGTCAGTTCCAGTCTTGGGCAGGGGACATTAAGAAGAGATGAGCAGGGACTTGGGGGCAAATAGACAGTCCCCAAGATGGGCCAACCCTTTGAGATGAAACCCAGGAAACCAGGGCATGGAAACCAGGGTTCATTTCCAGAGCCTGAGTGGAGGGGAAGGACCTAGTCTAAGTAATCAGAATGGCCCTCAGCCTCAGTAAGAATGATTCTTACACAGTTAGAATGATCTGGCTCTAATTCTTGAGTCATGGGCGAGCAGTCTGAAAGCTAGAAAAGGAAGAGTGGAAATCATGTCCACTCTCTGGGACACAGGGCTCGCAAAGATGGGGAAAAGTAGCATTGAGTTAACACCAGAGAGCAGGTATAGGGTTCCCTTTTAGATGCTAGTGTCCTTGTGTGTGTGTGCTTACATGTACATACTTCCTCAGGTGTGTATGTGTGAGGGTGTGGCCACGTGGGAAAATTTCAGGATGGGGAAATTACAGGTATGTTCCTCAAATAACAGAACAGAGCAGGTTCTTGCCCTCACACAGGTGATGGACACAGTGGATGGAAGATAGTTATCCAATGATACTCTTAAATCTTGGCATTGGAGCCCTCGGATATACAGCAGAATAACAGTGCCACTCATGCAGAAACAAAAGCAGTTGTGACACAGTTATAAACATTGATAAATAGAACAAAGTAATAAGGTCAAGTCTGATCTAGTTTGTTGGCAATATTTCTCTTACCTTAACTTTAGTAACTAATTAGATGAGGTGTCCCTGCTGTTTTAACAAAATGGTGTCATTCCTTACAAAGATCACTTAATCCCTGCTTCTAGTTTCTCTCCTTCATATCATTCTAAATTAGCTGCTGTCAGACTCATCTTTCTAAACAGAGCTCTGATCATATTACTTGCCTACTCAAGACAATCTGTGATGAACACTTTCCTCCCTCTTAATGAATAAAATTCAGTGGCATTCGAGGTTTCCAGCCCACCTTTCCGAATCTGCTGTGACTCACTCTCATAATCCTATGCTCTGAGATGGCATTCAATATGAAGTAATGATCAGTAGAATCCGGGTGCTCATCAGCCAAAACTCGTAGGACCTCAGCACTGTAGCAGGGTCTGTGTTAGGGGCAGCTCTGGTCATTGGTGGGTGGGGTGATCTAGGGAGCCCAGGCAGCAACTGGGAAGGCAGTGTGGACATTCAGGAGCTGGGACTGGTGGACCTTTACAACTAGTTTGGAAGTATTTCCATGAAATTAAGAGGTATTTGCTCCTTGGAAAAAAAGCTATGACAAAACTAGACAGTGTATTAAAAAGCAGAGACATCATTTTGCCAACAAAAGTCTGGATAGTCAAAGCTATGTTTTTTACAGTAATCATGTATGGATGTGAGAGTTGGACCATAAAGAAAGCTGAGTGCTGAAGAATTGATGCTTTTGAACTGTGGCACTGGAGAAGACTCTTGAGAGTCCCTTAGACTGCTAGGAAATCAAACCAGTCAATCCTGAAGGAAATCAACCCTGAATATTCATTGGAAGGACTGATGCTGAAGCTGAAGCTCCAATACTGTGGCCACCTGATGTGAAGAGCCGACTCATTGGAAAAGCCCCTGATGCAGTGAAAGACTGAAGACAAAAGGCAAAGGGGGAAGCAGAGGATGAGATGGTTAGACATTATAGTATCACTGATGCAATGGACATGAATTTAAGCAAAGTCTGCAAGATAGTGGAGGACAGAGGAGCCTGGCATGCTACAGTCCATGGGGTTGCAAAGAGTTGGGCATGACTTAGAGACTGAAAAACAACAATTTCATTGTGAGGGGGTAACAGGCAGGAAGGTCAGGGGTCTCCAAACGGAGGAAGTAGGCTGCAACTTTCAGATTTTTGCTCTTAAAATTCTGTATTGCCACGACGACACTTGGTTCCATTTGAACTTAACTTTTCTCAAACCTTGAGCTAACCAATGTGTTTTTCTTAAGGAAATGTTTTTCTTAAGCTATGTTAATGAAACTATATATTTGCTTAGGAATTTGGCTTTCTTCAAAATGGTTCCACCTAAGACTAACTTTTTTTCTTTTCTCAAACCTTGAGCTGATAATAGCTCAACAAACCAGTATTCATATCAATTGTTTTATGGCTGGGGGATGACACACCTCATGCCATCCTATCTCAAAAATGGATATTGTGGGAGAGGGGCCTGATGAAACTCCGTCAGCCTTGTGGTATCTCTTTTATCTGATTAATAGCTTTGTAACAGACATAAAACATCCGGCTAAAGACTAGCAGGGGGGCACTCTTTCTGTCCCCTTCTGATGTCTATGTCAGAAGTTTTCTCTATGTCTTTTATACTTTAATAAAGCTTTATTACACAAAAGCTCTGAGCAATCAAGCCTTGTCACTGGCCCTGGACTGAATTCCTCTCCTCCGGAGGCCAAGAATCTCAGCATCTTTCATGGCTTAACAACCACCTTTCAATTGCTTTAGCAATTTGCACACCCTTTCAGCTGAATATCAGCCCAGCTTATCCAATCTCTGGCTCCCCTTTTTGTTCTCTGTTCCTTTCATGGAGCATAGTCTCTATTTTCTTGCCTTTGCACATAGTTTTTACCCCCACCACTCCTCAAATACAATTTCTCTGTATTTCAAAATACCAAAGTTTTTCAAGTGCAACTTCAAATGTTACCTTCCCCATCACATTTTTCCTAATCCCTTTGGCAAAAAGCAGTGTCTATCTACAAATGACGCAAGTTTGTTCCTGAATGGCTAGTGAATACATGTATCTATCCCACCCATCTAGGTCATCACAGTACACAGAGCTGAGCTCCCTGTGCTATACAGCAGGTTCCCACTAGTGATCTATCTTATGCATGGTAGTGTATTGCTTACATATACAAGAGAAATATTCCTGAGAAATATTCCACTGTATATATGTACCATATCTTCTTTATTCATTCATGTGTCAGTGGACACTTAGGTTGCTTCCATGTCCTGGCTATTGTCAATAGTGCTTTTATGAACATTGGCATACATGTGTCCTTTGAGTTATGGTTTTCTTAGGGTATATGCCCAGTAGTGGGATTGCTGGGTCATGTTTTCCATAGCGGCTGTATCAGTTTACATTCCCACCAACAGTGCAAGAGGTTTCCCTTTTCTCCACACCCTCTCCAGCATTTGTTTGTAGAGTCTGTCATATAGAGTGAAGTAAGTCAGAAAGATAAAAACAAATATTGTATATTAATACAAATATGTGGAATCTAGAAAAATGGTACCGATGAACCTATTTTCAGGGCAGGATAGAGGTGCAGATGGAGAGAACAGACTTGTGGACACAGTGCAGGAAGGGGAGGGTGGGACAAATTGGAAGGTTAGGATCAACATATACTATACTACTATATCAACATATATATACTACTATATCAACATATACTATACTACTGTATCAACATATACTATACTACTGTATCAACATATACTATACTACGATATCAACATATATATACTACTGTATCAACATATACTATACTACGATATCAACATATATATACTACTATATCAACATATATTATACTACTATATCAACATATATATACTACTATATCAACATATACTATACTACTGTATCAACATATATATACTACTATATCAACATATACTATACTACTGTATCAACATATACTATACTACTATATCAACATATACTATACTACTATATCAACATATACTATACTACTATATCAACATATATATACTACTATATCAACATATATATACTACTATATCAACATATATATACTACTATATCAACATATACTATACTACTATATCAACATATATATACTACTATATCAACATATACTATACTACTATATCAACATATATATACTACTATATCAACATATATATACTACTATATCAACATATACTATACTACTATATCAACATATACTATACTTCTATATCAACATATACTATACTACTATATCAACATATACTAACTACTATATCAACATATATATACTACTATATCAACATATATATACTACTATATCAACATATATATACTACTATATCAACATATACTATACTACTATATCAACATATACTATACTACTATATCAAACATATATACTACTATATCAACATATATATACTACTCTATCACATATACTATACTTCTATATCAACATATACTATACTACTATATCAACATATATTACTACTATATCAACATATATATACTACTATATCAACATATACTATACTACTATATCAACATATACTATACTTCTATATCAACATATACTATACTACTATATCAACATATACTATACTTCTATATCAACATATACTATACTACTATATCAACATATATACTACTATATCAACATATATACTACTATATCAACATATATCAACATATACTATACTACTATATCAAATATACTATACTACTATATCAACATATACTATACTACTATATCAACATATATATACTACTATATCAAACATATATATACTACTCTATCAACATATACTATACTACTATATCAACATATATATACTACTATATCAACAATATATACTACTCTATCAACATATTACTATACTACTATATCAACATATATATACTACTCTATCAACATTATACTATACTACTCTATTCAACATATACTTACTACTATATCAACATATATATACTACTATTCAACATATATTACTACTATCAACATATATATACTACTCTATTCAACATATACTATACTACTATATCAACATATATATACTACTATATCAACATATATATACTACTATATCAACATATATATTACTACTATATCAACATATACTATACTACTATATCAACATATACTATTACTACTATATCAACATATATATACTACTATATCAACATATATATACTACTATATCAACATATACTATACTACTATATCAACATATACTATACTACTATATCAACATATATATACTACTCTATCAACATATACTATACTACTATATCAACAAATATATACTACTATATCAACATATATATACTACTATATCAACATATACTATACTACTATATCAACATATATATACTACTCTATCAACATATACTATACTACTCTATCAACATATACTATACTACTATATCAACATATACTATACTTCTATATCAACATACTATACTACTATATCAACATATACTATACTACTATATCAACATATATATACTACTATATCAACATATATATACTACTCTATCAACATATACTATACTACTATATCAACATATATATACTACTATATCAACATATATATACTACTATATCAACATATACTATACTACTATATCAACATATACTATACTACTATATCAACATATATATACTACTCTATCAACATATACTATACTACTATATCAACAAATATTATACTACTATATCAACATATATATACTACTATATCAACATATACTATACTACTTATATCAACATATATATACTACTATATCAAACATATATATACTACTCTATCAACATATACTATACTACTATATCAACATATACTATACTACTATATCAACATATACTATACTTCTATATCAACATATATATACTACTATATCAACAATATATATACTTACTATATCAACATATTACTATACTACTATATCAACATATATATACTACTCTATCAACATATACTATACTACTATATCAACATATATATACTACTATATCAACATATATATACTACTATATCAACATATACTATTACACTATATCAACATATATATACTACTATATCAACATATATATACTACTCTTCAATATACTATACTACTATATCAACAGTACTATACTACTTATATCAACATATACTATACTACTATATCAACATATTATACTACTATATCAACATTATATATACTACTATATCAACATATATATACTACGTATATCAACATATACTATACTTCTATATCAACATATACTATACTACTATATCAACATATACTATACTTCTATATCAACATATATATACTACGATATCAACATATATATACTACTATATCAACATATACTATACTACTATATCAACATATACTATACTACTATATCAACATATACTATACTCTATATCAACATATACTATACTACTATATCAACATATACTATACTTCTATATCAACATATACTATACTACTATATCAACATATATATACTACTATATCAACATATATATACTACTATATCAACATATATATACTACTATATCAACATATACTATACTACTATATCAACATATACTATACTACTATATCAACATATATATACTACTATATCAACATATATATACTACTCTATCAACATATACTATACTACTATATCAACATATATATACTACTATATCAACATATACTATACTACTCTATCAACATATACTATACTACTATATCAACATATATATACTACTCTATCAACATATACTATACTACTCTATCAACATATACTATACTACTATATCAACATATATATACTACTATATCAACATATATATACTACTATATCAACATATATATACTACTCTATCAACATATACTATACTACTATATCAACATATATATACTACTATATCAACAATATATACTACTATATCAACATATATATACTACTATATCAACATATACTATACTACTATATCAACATATACTATACTACTATATCAACATATATACTACTATATCAACATATATATACTACTATATCAACATATACTATACTACTATATCAACATATACTATACTACTATATCAACATATATATACTACTCTATCAACATATACTATACTACTATATCAACAAATATATACTACTATATCAACATATATATACTACTATATCAACATATACTATACTACTATATCAACATATATATACTACTATATCAACATATATATACTACTCTATCAACATATACTATACTACTCTATCAACATATACTATACTACTATATCAACATATACTATACTTCTATATCAACATATATATACTACTCATCAACATATACTATACTACTATTATCACATATATATACTACTATATCAACATATATATACTACTATATCAACATATACTATACTACTATATCAACATATATATACTACTCTAATCAACAATACTATACTACTATATCAAACATATATATTACTACT
Organism: Bos indicus x Bos taurus; assembly: GCF_003369695.1. NCBI lineage: Eukaryota > Metazoa > Chordata > Mammalia > Artiodactyla > Bovidae > Bos > Bos indicus x Bos taurus. The sequence goes on along the minus strand of NC_040083.1, from coordinate 72,314,669 downwards.
ATATCAACATATATATTACTACTATATCAACAATACTATACTACTATATCAACATATACTATACTACTATATCAAATATATATACTACTCTATCAACATATACTTATACTACTATATCAACAAATATATACTACTATATCAACATATAATACTACTATATCAACATATACTATACTACTATATCAACATATATATACTACTATATCAACATATATATACTACTCTATCAACATTACTAACTACTATATCAACATATACTATACTACTATATCAAACATATACTATACTTCTATATCAACATATATATACTACTATATCAACATATATATACTACTATATCAACAGTATACTATACTACTATATCAACATATATATACTACTCTTATCAACATATACTATACTACTATATCAACATATATATACTACTATATCAACATATATATACTACTCTATCAACATATACTATACTACTATATCAACATATACTATACTACTATATCAACAATACTATACTACTATATCAACATATATATACTACTATATCAACATATATATACTACTATATCAACATATATATACTACTATATCAACATATATATACTACTATATCAACATATATATACTACTAATCAACATATACTATACTACTATATCAACATATATATACTACTATATCAACATATATATACTACTATATCAACATATATATACTACTATATCAACATATACTATACTCTATATCAACATATATACTACTATATCAACATATATATTACTACATATCAACATATACTATACTTCTATATCAACATATACTATACTACTATATCACATATATATACTACTATATCAACATATAGATACTACTATATCAACATATACTATACTACTATATCAACATATATATACTTACATATCAACATATACTATACTACTATATCAACATATACTATACTACTATATCAACATATATATTACTACTATATCAACATATATATACTACTATATCAACATATACTATACTACTAATATCAACATATACTATACTTCTATATCAACATATACTATATACTATATTCAACATATATATATACTATATCAACATATATATACTACTATAATCAACATAACTATCTACTATATCAACATATATATACTACTATATCAACATATACTATACTACTATAACAACAATATACTAGACTTCTATCAACATACTATACTACTGTATCAACATATACTATACTACTATATCAATATATATATATACTAGGCTTCCCAGGTGGCACTAGTGATAAAGAACTGGCCTGCCAATGTAGGAGATGTAAGAGATGAGGGTTCAGTCCCTGGGTTGGGAAGATCCCCTGGAGAAGGGCATGACAACCTACTCCAGTATTCTTGCCTGGAGAATCCCGTGGACAGAGGAACATCCAGGCTATAGTTCATAGGGTCGCAAAGAGCTGGACAGAACTGAAGCAACTTTGCACGCATGCAAGCATATACACTATGATTGGTAAGATAGCTAGCTAGTGGAAATCTGCTGTATAGCACAGGCAGCTCAGCTCTGTGCTCTGTAATGATCTAGATGGGCAGGATATGTAGTCACTAGCCATACTGAACAGATGTTGTAATTTAACCTGTATTAGCCTCAAATCCTTTTTAAGTAATAAAACTTTACAAAGTTCTCACTCCTCCATTTTCACCAAGCTCATTGCTTTGCAAACAGTAGGTGTTCAAGAGATGCCCTATGTGTGAATATATGAATTCTGACACCAGTGAATTGTTTTCCCTACTGATGATAGTTGATTTAAATTTGATATCCTTTGTGATCAAATCTGTGTATTTATGTGATCTTATGCTAATCTGTATATCATAGTTTGGCTCCATGAAATGCAATGAAGCTAAATAATTCAGACTCCAATGGAAACCAAATCAGTTGCCCCCCGCCCCCGATATCAAGACCACCTATGTCATCTGTCCAGCCTACTTTTACAGGTGAAGACAGATGGTTTTCTTCAAAATGTGAAAGTATTGGACATTCTCTGGAAACAAAATTTATTTTTCATTGTAGACAAGTAAAGCTCAGATTCAGTTCATTTTAATGGAAATCTTTTTATACTCTGGAATTATACATCTTTCTATATTTCTCTTATCATATTAGTATATAATAGATATATAAAATATAATCTAATACTATGGTTATAATCTTATATAATCTATTATTCTATTAAATGTTTTATTTCTATTCTATTCCATGTTTTATTTCTTCATTTGTCTTTATTTTTAAAGTTTTTTTTTTGATGTGGACAATTTTTAAAGTCTTTATTGAATTTATTACAATATTGTTTCCATTTTATGTTTTAGTTTTTTGGCTGAGAGGCATGTAGGATCTTAGCTTTCCAACCAGGGATCAAACCCACATTTCCTGTATTGGAAGGCAAAATTTTAACCACTGGACCATCAGAAAAGTCCCTTCACTTGCCTTTAGACACACCAATATAACTGCCCCTAAAACAAAGCCCTCATTAATGTTGAATACAATATGTGAAAAGTAAGCTTCACTTTTACTCTGCTATCTGGATGGAAGGCTATAACACCATCTAGAATGTTTCTCCAACTTTGCTGCATGTTAGAAATCGCCTGGAGAACTTTAAGAATCCCAGTTCCAGCCTGCTCCTTACACCCACTAAATCAGAATCTTCGGGGATGGGACTTGACTTTCCGTGTATTTTACAGTTTTCCAAATGATATCAACATGCAGCCAAATTTGAGGAGCAAGGGCTTTAGAATTTTTAGTTTTAAATATTTTTTTGCATTTTTCCCCCCAGAAAGTTCAAGGACAATGAGAACAAAGTCGCTTTCTTATATCAGGTAATCATCACTTCATTAAATTTCAAATGTTATCCTGTCTTGACCAGTCCCTCACCATGACAAAGCACTGGATCATTTGCACGCAAATGGGAGTTTTACAATCCTCAGCCCACACTCTGGTAAATGCTCAGTAAGCTTCCCACTGAATGATAAGATTGCAAATAAAATATTTATTATTATTATCAGAAACTATACTTTATAAATACTGGTTATTCCTTTCTAGTTGGTGTTAAGAAATTAAAGTCATTTAAAATCTAATAACAGAACTACTTGCTATTCATTTAATTTCCTTCTAGAAGAAAAAGTTCTCATTAATAATTTATTTTCTGGAACCCATCTTGATATTCTCATTAAATGACACTTTAGTGAATGCAAAATATCATCCTTCTAAGCACAGAGGCAGAAATGGCTAAATTAGGGAAAGTGTGATCTTTTCTATGCCACTTAAAATTTTTTTAAAATAAATATCTCATAAAAATAAAGATTTTCTGGATTTCCCTGGCTGTACAGTGGATAAGAATCCACCTGCCAATGCAGAGGACAGGGGTTTCATCCCCGATCGGAGAAGATCCCACAAGCCTCAGAACAACTAAGCCTGTGGGTCACAACTACTGAGCCTGTGCTCCTAGAGCCTGTGCTGTGCAACAGGAGAAGCCACCATAAGGAGAAGCCTGTGCACCACAACAAAGAGTAGCTCCTGATCTCTGCAACTAGGGAAAGCCTGCTCGAACAGCAGGGAAGACCCAGAACAGCCAAAAATAAAAGAATAAGGGTTTTCTATCCATGAAATTAAAAGACACTTGCTCCTTGGAACGAAAGTTATGACCAACCTAGACAGCATATTAAAAAGCAGAGACATTACTTTGCCAACAAAGGTCCATCTAGTCAAGGCTATGGTTTTTCCAGTGGTCATGTATGGATGTGAAAGTTGGACTATAAAGAAGGCTGAGCGCCGAAGAATGGATTCTTTTGAACTGTGGTGTTGGAGAAGACTCTTGGGATTCCCTTGGACTGCAAGGGGATCCAACCAGTCCATCCTAAAGGAGATCAGTCCTGGGTGTTTATTGGAGGGACTGATGTTGAAGCTGAAACTCCAATACTTTGGCCACCTGATGCGAAGAGCTGACTCATTTGAAAAGCCTCTGATGCTGGGAAAGATTGAGGGCAGGAGGAGAAAGGGACGACAGAGGATGAGATGGTAGGATGGCATCACCGACTCGATGGACATGGGTTTGGGTGAGAACTCCGAGAGTTGGTGATGGACAGGGAGGCCTGGCGTGCTGCGGTTCATGGGGTCACAAAGAGTCCGACATGACTGAGCAACTGAACTGAACTGAATTGATAGGAGACCTGAATTTGGGGGTTGATTTCTAGGACTGAACAGGATGAACAGAAGTCAGAATGGTACCTCTCATTCTGAAAGTAAATTCTCTAGTGAAGCATATGCTATTTCTAGTTCTTCAAGGGGATGGATGTGTTTTTGCTAATACAGACTTGTCCCAATTAGGGCTGTGTCTGCACAATTCAAGGAATGTCATTCACACTGACATCTTAAGAGAAATGCCTGCTGTATCAAGCACAATGAAAGTGATTTTGCACCGAGGACCCTGGTCTGTACCCTCTGAGCAGTGTCACACAACAGTAAAGCGAGGTCAGGGGTTCTTCCAGTGTGATTGGCTCACCTGGTCCCTTCAACATGGCTCTTTAGCTATGGAAACTCAGTGTGACTGGGAGAATTCTGATTCCTGAAGAGAAATGTTACTGTTTTAGGATAAAGAGGGAAGGCTAGGCAGGAGTGAATTTGAATGAATTTGCCAACTGTTTCCTTTGCACGGCCCTACATGTTTAACCCAGACCCATGCATTATGTCGTTGTTATTCAGTCACTAAGTCGTGTCTAACTCTTTGCGACCCCATAACCGTAGCACACTAGGCTCCTCTGTCCTTGCAATGAATATTCAGGGTTGATTTCCTTTAGGACTGACTGGTTTGATTTCTTTGCTGTCCAAGGGACTCTCAAGAGTCTTCTCCAGCACCACAGTTCAAAAGCATCAATTCTTTGGCACTCAGCCTTCATTATGGTGGAAAGGCTGGGTCATGCTGCTGAATAGCTTTCCAATGTGATGTTCCTCATTTCACTGTCAAAGCCAGTATTAGGGATTCTCCACAAAAGCCCACAGCCACCAACGCTTCAGATTTGAATGTTTTTGTTACTCTGATGGGTTTTTGAAATGTTCTTTTTCCTGAGGCTTTGTGAGGACAATAAAATTATTTTATTTAAGATTTTTTTTGATGTGGATCATTATTAAAGTCATTATTGAATTTGTTACAATATTGTTTCTGTTTTATGTTTTGGTTTTTTGGCTGCCAGGTGTGTGGGATCTTAGCTCCCCAATCAGGAATTGAACACCCCTTGCATTGGAACTCGAAGTCTTAACCATTGATTCACCAAGAAGGAAGTCCCAGGATTATTTTAAAATACTTACTCCATCATTGTATGCAATGATATCACTCACGAATGGGTTTATATGTAATAGACTCTAAAGAATATACCAATTCAAAATCTTCTCTTACTAAGGAAAGCTCATAAACCTTAATGAGTGTGTAAATGATAATAATAATGATTTATTAGTAAGTTGGGACTTCCTTAGTGGCTCAGTGATAAAGTGTCCACCTGTAATGCAGGAGACATGGTTTCCATCCTGGGTCGAGAAGATCCCCCGGAGAAGGAAATGGCAACTCACTCCAGTATTCTTGCCTGGGAAATCCCATGGACAGACAAGCCTGGCGGGCTACAGTCCATGGGGTTTCAAAACATTGGAAACGACTTAGCGACTAAAGAATAACAACAGATACTATTAATATATTGTGTTATACTTACAATAATAATAATTTATTGGGAATTGCATAAAAATTACATAAGCAATATTATTTAGTCTCTGTAGGAACCCCAGGAGGCAGGAATAAGTAAATTTATATATTAGATAAGGCCTTCCCAGGTGGTAAAAAATCTGCCTGCCAGTGCAGGAGATGTAGGTTGATCCTGGGGTTTGGAAGATCCCCTGGAGAAGGGAATGGCAATCCACTCCACTATTCTTGCCTAGAAAATCCCATGGACAGAGCAACCTGGTAGGTTACAGTTTATGGGGTCACAAAAGAGATAGGAGTGAGTACACACACGCACATATATTAGATAGAGAAACAGGCTCAGAGAGTTTTCAAGGACTCTTGTAAATTACAGACCCACTAGGTGATGAAGGCAAGATTTAACATCAGTGTTGGGGTCATGCAGTTTGATCCTCCCTGTGAGAGTCACGTTGCCTGGTCTTCTGTTGGCAGGCAGAAGTTAAACCTCTCATTCTGTGATGCTCAGGATTCTTTCAGTTAAAATGCTGTTGCCTACATTGTTGTAAGTGCCAAGTCATATCCATTGATTATTTTTTAAATAGAATTCTATCCTTCTCTTTAGTATCCCTGAAAACTGTCAGCTGCCTGCTCTAGTCAATAAATAGGATGGACTGTACTGAAGTGATCTGACCCTCTCTCACCTCAACCTCAGTACTTTCTTTTTAAATTTGTATTAGAGTCTAGTTGATTTACAATGTTGTGTTAGTTTCAGGTATACAGTGAAGTGAATCAATTTTACACATATATTTACTCTTTTTAGGCTTCCCAGGTGTGCTTGCTTGCCAGTGCAGGGGATGTAAGAGATACAAGTTTGATCCCTGGGTCAGGAAGATCCCCTGGAGTAGGCAACAGCAATCCACTCTAGTATTTTTGCCTGGACAATCCCATGGACAGAGGACCCTGGCAGGCCACAGTCCATGGAATTGCAAAGAGCTGGACACAGTTCTTTTTAAGATTCTTTTAGCACTTTCTTGTGCTCTCCTCCAAAATGTTTAACCATACTTTGCAAAATAAAAAGGAAGTTAAAGGAAAGTTCTGAGCTGAAAAGATCAAAGCCAAATTAAAAACAAAATGAAAATAAAAAAACAACCTTAAATGGAGATCACTGATGACAGAGTTCTCTGGCCATGCCTCTCCTTAGGTGCTTTCCCTTTTTTTCTCTTTTTTCTTTAGCCCTTGGCCTGGTGCTGTGATGAGCCTACCCTCCCCAGTGGAGTTGCTTTGGCCGTGCCCACATCTTTAGGGTTGTTTTTTCTCTATGGCCTAAAGAGAAGGAAACAACTTCTTTGTATTTCAGGGCCTTCTTCCATCCAGCCTGATGAAAATCTGCAGAAATGCAATTCTGTACACGTAAAAGTAGGGCAATAGGGTTCCATGTTTGCCAAACTCTCCATTCCTGAGCAGGAAATGGACTTTACTTCTTAACCAAAATTCCTCGAAACTGAATTACCAAATCCTCCCCGAACAAAAGGGCAGACAATTCTCCCAGTTTTAGATTTGCAGGTTTCAGGAAAATTGAGATTGACTCCTTGTTAAGGTACCTGATCATATCTTGAGCATCAAAATTGTGTATGTTAAAATAATACAGTCCTAATATCCATACATGTTAAATTTATTGAGTTGAATGACTTTTCCTGTTGACAAATATTTACTTGACCATTGAAGTCTCTTGGGTGATTTTTCAGAAAGAGGTAAAAGGAAAAGTCTTAGATCATGGCATGTTATCCAAAAATGAATGTTGCCTTGCAGTAGGCTGCAGAGAAAGTTCTGGCAGGCCATTGTCATCTACTCCTTCCAGGGTGGACACTCACTAGAGAGGCCCCCCCCATCCAGCATTTTTCTTGGGTTTGCTGGTTCTAGCTATTGCATTTTTATCAATTTACCTACAGTTGGATATGAAAGAGTATTTCACTCTAAGAAATGTATTCATGGTAAAAACAATGATAAGAAATTTATAAACCCAAAATATTAACTTACTGATTAAAAATGGTGAATATAAATGGTTTCAGTCTACTTCATCTGTAACCTATTGTCCCAAATCTTTCAAAACCAGTTTTTGTACTTGCTTCGGAATAAAACTTCCATGAACTGATGTGAGGTTATTTAAAGTCTCCTTGAATCATCCTTCCTGTGAATATTCTTGATCTGCACTGCAGAATGTGTGCAAATGATAATAATAATGATTTATTAATAATTGCATTTATATAGCATATACTGTTAAAATATTGTGTTATACGAACAATAATAATAATTTGGGGGGAATTATTTAGCTGCACGGTGTTGTCCCAGGCTTTGCTGGAAGAGGTGTTCATAGACTGAATGTAGAGTATTTGCTCTGTTTCCTTTCTAAAATTTGAAAATATCTGTGTTCCAAAGCATATCTGGCCCAGAGGGTTTTGGGTAAACAACCGTGGCTTTGTGCTGCCAGGGCATAGAAGTCTTGTATCTAACCCTTGGACAACCTCTCAGCGCTGTCAGATTGCCTGAAAAACAGACCCTGCTCAAGGCCAGCAGGGGGCGCACAGCATACCTTACCAGACAAAGCAGATGAGCACCTAGCTTGTGAGGAATCCAAGAGAATCATCCTTGCTTATAGGAGCAGACACCACTCTAACCAGACTACTCCATTTGTCAGTCTGTTTTTCTCCTACAAAGATCTGAATAAACCTTAAAACTTGCCTACTACCAAATTATTATATGTCTGTATTCCCTACCAATGACCAAGGATTTTTGCCTTTGAAGTGTTAGTTGTTCAGTTGTGTCCAACTCTTTGCAACTCCATGGACTGTAGCCTGCCAGGCTCCTCTGACCATGGACTTCTCCAGACAAGAATACTGGAATGGGTAGCCATTCCCTTCCCCAGGGGATCTTCCCAACTCAAGGATCAAACCTGGGTCTCCTGCACTGTAGGCAGATTCTTTACCGTCTTAGCCATTCTACCTTTGAAGGACTGCTTCAAAGTATTTAGACATTGGATGGTAGCTAAATTTATAAGGGCATCTCTCCCTAGTTCTTTCTAAAATTTATTTTGAGATACCAAAAAGGACACAATCATAACGCATTGCTTAGTGACTTTTCACAAATAGAACACATCTGATGACTAACACCCAGACCAAAAAGCAGAATGTTACCAGCACCCCATAAGTTGCCCTTGTGCCTTCTCCCAGTCATTACTCACCATGTATTTTTTTTTTTAATTTATTTCTATTTATAATATTTATTTGGCTGCTCTGGGTCTTAGTTGCACATGTGAGATCTTTAGCTGTGGCATGGGGGATCTCGGTCCTTAATCAGGGATCGAACCCCAATCCCCTGCATTGGGAGTCCTAACCTCTGGACCACTAGGGGAGTCCCTACCCATAATGCATCTTATCTGTCTCTTCTTGACCAGACTTGGGGCAGGCATTCCTGATATTCTGAAGATCTGTGGGAGATATGCTATTTTCTCTAGTCACATCTGCAAAATATCATTTAATGGGGCTGACACAATGGAAATCTTTACACAAATACTTTGTATGAATTCCTATTATTCCTCTAAAATGACCCTTTCTGACCTTGTTGCCCAACTATTGGGCTGCATCTTATTTGTGGTTTGCAATTACTGTGCACGGATTGCAACTGTTGACCAAAGATTTGGGGAAGGTCAAGAGTTTCTGGGCAGTGTCTATGAACTTGAGAGGGAAAAAATACGTTCCCTGTTCTGGGAAAAGCTGAAGTATAGGAACAAAATGTTAGAGGCTATCGTGGACCACTCTGGCTTTGGCCACTTAAACTCACATTCCTGCTAATGTAGCCATTTGCTTCATTCCGTCACCAGACTCTTATCTGTACTGGAGATTCTCCATCCTTGGTCCCTGCACTTGGAGGACATGCTCGCTGCTCTGGGGAAAGTGTTGGTGGGGCAGAAGGCCTGTCCCAAGTTAATGAGAATACTGCAGTAGTTCCTGGGCCAGTGGTGCATCCCTCTAATGGGATCTGTGTAGATCTGTGTAAGGATGATGGGGTAGAAATCTCTAGCTAGTTCTGTTCAGCCTCAGAAAAGTACATGCTCTGGGACCTTCCCTTTACTAAAATCTCCTGAGTGTTCCAGGCATCACCCTTTATTTGGGGTGGGGGGGGGGTTTAAAATGACTCACTGGGGACTTCCTGGTGGCACAGTGGCTAAGACTCCAGGTTCCCAATGCAGGAAGCCCAGGTTTGATTCCTGGGCAGGGAACTAGATCCCACATGTCTCAACTAAGAGTACTCATGCTGCAACTAAGACCCAGCTCACACAAATAAATAAATAAATAACTCATTGGAAAAGATCCTGATGCTGGGAAAAATTGAAGGCAAAAGAGGAGGAGAGCAGCAGAGAATGAGATGATTATGTAGCCTTACCGACTCAACAGAAATGAATTTGAGAAAACTCTGGGAGATAGTGAGAGACAGGGAGGCCTGGCATGCTGCAGTCCATGGAATCACAAAGAGTTGGACACGACTGAACAACTGAACAACAACAACAACGACAAATAAAATGACTCTGAAATGATCATTGTCCAAAGTAAAGTTTGCATGGGCTGGCCAGAATTGGGGGTGGATTCTTATCCATTGGACCACCAGGGAAGTCCAAACCTGATGAATTTTGATAGATATTGCATCCCAAGGAAGCACCACCACAATCAAGATACAGAACAGTTTCATCATCCCAAAAGTCATGCTTATTTTTTCATATTCTTTATGTTGCATTTCACTTTCTTAGATCAAAACTGATTAAAGAAAATCTACACTTTCTCTTTCAGTTTTTTTTTTTTTTTAAGATTCAGATTTCTCCTCTTTCTCTTCTGTGCCAACCCCATGCTTATATTAATGCTTAGGAAAACACTCCCAAAGAACAGCTTAAACCACAGAGAAAGTAGGGAGTCAGAGCAGATTACTCTAGTTTTATATTTTCATTTAAATATTTTAATCTGAGTGAACCCTGAGTTTGGCACTTGCTAAATCATGAGTTATCTTGTTTAGTCTTTAAAATAAGCAAACACTTGAGGTGGTGTGGTATAAGCCATCCAGTCTGTGATATTGTTGCTGCAGCCCTGGCAAATGAATACATGTGACGAAAGGAACTTTGCAGACATGATGACATTAAAGATCTTGAGATGGGGAGGCTATTCTGGATTATTTGGTGGGTCTAGTGTAAGCACAAGATGCTTACAAGTGAAAGAGACAAGCAAGAGGCTCAGAGAAGGAAATGTGATGACAGCAGCGGAGCCAGAGTGAGGCAGCACAAGCAATTTGGCTGTTGCTGGCTTTGAAAACAGAAGGGACCAAAAGCCAAGAAATGTGGCTGTTCTGGAAGCTGGAAAAGGCAAGGAAATGGATTCTCCCCAGACTCTCCAGAAGGGAGTCCTGTTGATACCTTGAGTTTAGCCCAGAGAAACCCAATTTCAGACTCGGGCCTCCAGACTTAGGACAATACATTAGTGTTGTCTTTTTTTTTTTTTTTTTTTCATTAGTGTTGTCTTAAGTCTCAAGTTTGCAGTAGTTTGTAATTATAATTGCAGTCATTTGTAGCAATAAGAATTTTTAAAATTATTATTGGAGTATAATTGCTTTGGAATGTTGTGTCAGTTTCTGCTGTACAAATGAGTGAGTCAGCTACATGTATACATAAATCCCCTCCTTGAATCACCCTCCCCCCATCCCACTCCTCTAGGTCATCACAGAGCACAGAACTGAGCTCCTTATGATGTATAGCAGCTTCCCACTAGCTATCTATTTTACACACAATAGTGTATATATATATATATATATATATATATATATATATAGGGCTTCTCTGGTGACTCAGTGGTAAAGAATCTGCCTGCAATGCAGGAGATGTGAGTTTGATCTCTGGGCGGGGAAAATCCTCTGGAAAAGGACATGGCAACCCACTCCAGTATTCTTGCTTGGGGAAATCCCACGGACAGAGAAGCAGGCTAGAGTCCAAAGGGCTGCCGAGAGTCGGACACAGCTGAGTGACTGAGAGGCTGCAGTGTGTATATGTCAACACTACTCTCCCAATTCATCCCACCCTTCCCTTCCACCCGCTGTGTCCACATATCCATTCTCTACCTCTATGTCTCTATTCTTGTCCTGTAAATAGGTTCATCTGTACCATTTTTCTAGATTCCATATATATGTGTTGTGAGTGAGTGAGTGATAGTCGCTCAATTGTTTCAGACCCTTTGTGACCCCATGGACTGTAGCCTGCCAGGCTCCTCTGTACATGGAATTCTCCAGGTGAGAATAGTGGAGTGGGTTGCCATCCCCTTCTCCAATATATATATATATATTAATATGTGATATTTGTTTTTCTCTTTCTGACTTACTTTACTCTTTATGACAGACTCTAGACCCATCCACATCACCACAGATGACCCAATTTCATCCCTTCTTATGGGTGAGTAATAGTCCATTGTATATATGGACCACATCTTCTTTATCCATTCATCTGCTAGTGGACATTTAGGTTGTTTCCATGTCCTGGTTTATTGTAAATAGGCAGCAGTAGGAAATTAATACATGGAATTTTTTTTAACTTATGAGAAGATAGATCCTTTCAAAATTTGAGAATCACTGCTTATAGGTGATAGAGGCTATTAAAAAGTAGAGAAGGAATTTAGGTGTCAGATAGGGTAAACTGGGTTAGAGGATACATCAGACAAACTGAAGATTATAGAAAGATTAAAAGGGAAGCTATTGTAACAGTTCAAGCAAGAGATAATGAGTACTTGAATTTGGGCAGTGCCAAGCAGAGTTTCAGGATAAGGAGTGTATTTGAGAGGTTTAGTAGGAAGAATCAACAGTGCTTATTAACGGACAGGAGAGGGTCTTGGGTGACATTCAATTTTATTGCCAGGGGAATGGGGTGGATCATAGTACCATTCTTTTTTTAAAATAAAAGTATCAAGAGATGCATTCACTCATGTTACTTATGGAAGCAAGATTTTACATAGAGATAACTTTCCTGGGATATTTAATTAAATGTTTGGCTTTATTTTTAAAAACTGAGGTATAATTGACATATAAAATCATATTAGTTTTAGGTGTACAACATGATGATTCGCTCTATCTATATATTGCAAAATGATCACCACAATAAATTTAGTTAACATATATCACCACAATAGTTACACATCTTTTTTCTCATGATGAACACTTAAGATCTACACTTTTAGCATCTTTCAAAAATGCAGTACAGTATTGCTAACTATGGTCAGCATGCTTGCAGTACATCCCTAGGACTTATTTATCTTAAGACTGGAAATTTTTATCTCTTGATCCCCTTCATCTGTTTTACCCAACCACCATGCCCCACCTCTGGCAACCACCAAACTGATCTCTGTATCAAGGAGATTGTGTTTTCTTTTAGATTTCACATAGAATTGATATGTACTCTTCTTGTTTGTTATCTGAACTGAACAAAATTTGGTGCTCAGGGGGAGATTTGGGCTAGAGATACAGACTTAACATGATTAGCGTAGACAAATGTTGAAGCCATAAGCGTGGATGGGATCACTCAGAAAGAAAGGTAAGAGACTTCCCTGGTGGTTCAGTGGTTAAGACTCTACACTTTCAATGCAGCGGGTGCAGGTTTGATGCCTGGTTGGAGAACTAAGATCCTACATGCTGTGGGTCATGGCCAAAAAAAAAAAAGGTAAAATGGGGTTGGAACTTGAGTCATCCGCTCCACCTAGGTTACCTTCCAAATTATTTTATACAAATGGAAGATATTCACTCAAATTAATCATTTTATAGTGACAGGGCCGTTTAATGGAAACAGTTACCAACAGAACTTCAAAACGAGAAATGCCAGGGCCCATGTGATCTGCCTTTTAAAAATATTGCTACTTACAGCCTGTTACAGGGTAAAAAAGAAAGACCAAGTCATAGTGCATGAACCATGGAGCCTCTTTGGAGTTCTTAGTGGGGAGCATGTGACTGACTTAAACCTGCTCCAGTACTCTTGCCTGGAAAATTCCATACACAAAGGAGCCTGAGGGGCTACAGAACATGGGATTGCAAAGAGCTGGACACGACTGAGCATTTCACACTTCTACAATGACTTAGCAAAGTGGGCTGTTATCATTTAAAGTTTTTTTGAGAAGCAAGAGCCAATTGGAAATAGGTACAAATGTGAAGTACCGGCACATAGAGGAAAACATCTTCAAACCTGCTGTATTTTGTGGGTAAGTCATTGCTCCCAAATAGGTTACATATGTTTGAAAAAAAAATTGTATCTTAAAAGCCTATGGATTTTCAAGCTGTTTTCCTATAGACCATTTTGTGACATGAATTTGGGCGTTTCATTCACATCTTGCTGGGGAAATTTCCCAATTCCTGGAAGAATTTAACCAATCAACAGAGTTTTTGCAAGCTTTTCTCTTTCATTAAAATCTTTTGTACCTGCTACCTTATGGGATAAAACGACTGAAAAAGTAACACACACAAAGCAAGAGACCGAGTAACACCTAATTATTCCTTGTCTGAAGGCCTGTTAAGAGCATATGGTTGTGATTTTTAATTATTATAATTAACAGTCATGTTTCCTGCTACTAAAGTTGTTCCCAGTTTGAAGAATGAAAGTAAACCGTTCCTCCAGTATATACTTTGTAGTACACTAATTCCATGGGATTTTTGGCTCATTGTCAGGGGAATCCTGGATTAAACAAATTAAGCTGTTTTCTCAGAATCTATAAATTGAGACTGTGTCCACATATCTCCAGGAAAGAATGAAGTCACAGCATTTCTCAAAATTATTTGACCCCCACACCAGATCGTTTTTCCAGTCTATCCTGGGGGAGTAATGTCCCACGGAGACAGTTTTGAAACATTGATAATGGGACATCTCATGTGCATGTTTGGGTGATGATTTTTCAGGTGTTTTACCTCCTTATGCAAGTTTGAAAATCACTGTTCTGTGTCACCGAGAAAAAGTTAAGAGATTACCAAACAATTGACGTAATACGGCAGAGACTTCTGGCTGTTCCCCAAGATCCATTCTCACCTTCTCCCTTTTGACAATAAAACTTGTAATTTTAAAGTGTGAACAGAGCTGGCCAAAACATAGTCCGCCTTTCAAGCTCTCTTTGTATTAGGTGAGAATGCGGACTGCATTTTGGAGGAACTGATGTGAGAAATCTCTGTGTCATGCCCTCAGATGAGAGGGGCATATTTTCAACTTCCTCCTCCCCTGTTTCCATTGGTTGGGATGGCCAGCAGGAGTTGTGGTAGCAGGAATCAGAACAGCCATATTGGGATAGGAAATAAAAGCCTAGGTTGAGGACAAAAGGAAAATGATAGAAATTGCCTGGGGTGGAGACACTGGATCTGCCTTGGAGCACCCACCTAGTGTTTTACATAAAAGAGAAGCTTTAATTTTGCTCAAGCCATTTTTTAAAATTGTGAAGTCTTTGCTATGGCAACTAAATTTATATCATACTAACCAGTGAGTAAATGGATCAGGAGGAATAAGAAACATGCAGAGAGTGTGACAATCCTGGGTCCTCAACATACTTGAAACAGTTTTAGGTTGCTAACTAAGGAGCTGAATGGGATGCTTTTCTTTTCTGATTATGCTGCTGTCTTATTGCCATAACTTCCCTGTAAACATATACCTATTAGCTGTGACTTGTTTTTCTCCTGGGGCTGTTAAGTTTATTGAAAGAATTCACTTACATCATTTTTTTTTTATCAGTTCTTTTCTTCAGAGTTCTTGGTGGAAAATTTGACATACTGTATATTTTTTTGTGGGGGGGAGGGAGGAAGATATCATTCTCTCTCTTTTATTTTTATTTTTTTGCAGCAATTGAATTCTTTCCTCAGACCAATTTTCAGAATATGGAACACTTCAGAACTGTGTCAATCCTGAATTGTCATTCCCATTTTCATATTACCTGTGGTAGAAGTTCAATGAACTGAGAATCTATTGAAAAGCTATTATATACCCAGCTTTATGCTGAAATCTGTGGAACAGAAAGGCCCCACAGTCAAACTAGAAACTGGTGTTCCTGCCCTGCCTTCCTAGGGCTTTTTTTTTTCCCCAAACACAGATGTGTTGTATATGGCTCCTCTTTCAGTGTATAATGTCTCCAACATGAGACTTAATCAATCATGGACCTAGAGACTGTCATACTGAGTAATATAAGCCAGAAAGAGAAAAACAAATATCATGTATTAACACGTATATGTGGAATCTAGAAAAATGTACAGATGAACCCATTTGCAAAGCAGAGACAGAGACACAGACAAAGAGAACAAATGTGTGGACGCCAAGGGGGGATGAGGAACTAGGATGAATCGAGAGGGTGGGATTGACATGTATACTGATACTACGTATAGAACAGACAACTAATGAGAACCTACTCAGCGCTCTGTGGTGACCTGAATGGGAGGAAACCCCAAAAAAGGGGAGACATATGTGTACATAGAGCTGATTCACTTTGCTGTACAGTAGAAACTAATACAATATTGAAAAGCAACTATACTCCAATAAAAATTTAAAAATCAAAACAACAAAAAACAAAAATACGAGTACCAAACACCTATTGTGTCTCTAATGTTTCTATAGGTATGATGGATGCTATGAGATTCAGCAAACAGATTCTTTAAGATTAATGAAACATCCCATGTAACAATTAGCAAACAAGACAACACAGTTAAAAATTTACTGGTACTGATTTGATGAATGTGGGCATCCAGGTGGTCAGTGGTCAATGTATGACAGGTTTCTACTAATCCCCTGGCCAAATCTCTGTAGTTCTCTGTCCAAGAATTAATTTCTTTACAGAGCAAAGAGTCAGGAAGAGTCAAATGTGAGAGAAGATTGTGACATGAGGTGGAAATAGTTTTCCATATTCTTTATCCAACATTGCTCCCTTTCTGATACAACCCATCTGCCATTTTCATTGTTTCTCACATTTGCAAAATGACAGTGATATCTGAGAACTTGTCTGGATGGTCAGAAAAGGAAAGAAGGCAACCAGCTTTGATGGAGATAAATAAGCCCTTTTTCTAAACAATTTGCTTTGTGCCTGCTGGTGGTGGCTTTGTGATTTATTGAAATGTCTGTCCCAGGGCACATTTTCTATATGAGGGAAGCTTCATTTTGATATTGACCGCATCACCTGGAGGCAGAAATAGTCACAGATTGATTCTTGCTTCAGAGTCATTTTTATCTCCAGGACATCTCTAGTCACCAAGCATCCCACAGATTTAAGGCAGTTTTTCTTGGATTCTCATTTTTATGAGGACTGCTAGAGATGTGTGAAGTTTCAGGATTCCCGGAAAGAAATGATGCAGCAGACTTTTAGATATAAAGTTGAGAATATTTTGAGGCTAAAGTCTTTGTGTGTTAGGAATATGCACTGTGACTTTTCTCCCTGGTTGCTGTTAAAAATTATTTTGACCCTTGTTAAAACAGTAAGGACTGGAAAATGTCAGTTTTCATTCCAATCCCAAAGAAAGGCAATGCCAATGAATGTTCAGACTACCGCACAATTGCACTCATCTCACACACTAGCAAAGTAATGCTCAAAATCCTCCAAGCCAGGCTTCAATAATACATGAATTGTGAACTCCCAGATGTTCAAGTTGGATTTAGAAAAAGCAGAGGAACCAGAGATCAAATTGCCAACATCCGTTGGATCATTGAAAAAGCAAGAGAGTTTCCAGAAAAATACCTACTTCTGCTTTATTGCCTACACCAAAGCCTTTGACTGTGTGGATCACACAAACTATGGAAAATTCTTAAAGAGATGGGAATACTAGACCATCTGACCTGACTCCTGAGAAATCTGTATGCAGGTCAAAAAGCAACAGTTAGAACCAGACATGGAACAACAGACTTGTTCCAAATTAGAAAAGGAGTATGTCAAGGGTGTATATTGTCACCCTGCTTATTTAACTTATATGCAGAGTACATCATGAGAAATGCCAGGCTGGATGAAGCATAAGCTGGAATCAAGATTGCCGGGAGAAATATCAATAAACTCAGATATGCAGATGGCACCACCCTTATGGCAGAAAGTGAAGAGGAACTAAAAAGCCTCTTGATGAAAGTGAAGGAGAGTGAAAAAGTTGGCTTAAAGCTCAACATTCAGAAAACGAAGATCATGGCATCCGGTCCCATCACTTCATGGCAAATAGATGGGGAAACAGTGTCAGACTTTATTTTTTGGGGCTCCAAAATCACTGCAGATGGTGACTGCAGCCATGAAATTAAAAGAAGCTTGCTCCTTGGAAGAAAAGCTATGACCAACCTAGATAGCATATTAAAAAGCAGAGACATTACTTTGCCAACAAAGGTCCGTCTAGTTAAAGCTATGGTTTTTCCAGTAGTCATGTATGGATGTGAGAGTTGGACTATAAAGAAAGCTGAGTGCTGAAGAATTGATGCTTTTGAACTGTGGTGTTGGAGAATACTCTTGAGAGTCCCTTGGACTGCAAGGAGATCCAACCAGTCAATCCTAAAGGAAATCAGTCCTGAGTATTCACTGGAAGGCCTGATGCTGAAGTTGAAACTCTAATACTTTGGCCACCTGATTTGAAGAGCTGACTCACTGGAAAAGACCCTGATGCTGGGAAAGATTGAAGGTGGCAGGAGAAGGGGACAACAGAGGATGAGATGTCTGGATGGCATCACCAATTCGATGGACATGAGTTTGAGTAAGCTCTGGGAGTTGGTGATGTACAGGGAAGCCTGGCATGCTGCAGTCCATGGGGTCACAAAGAGTCAGACATGACTGAGTGACTGAACTGAACTGAAAACAGGAAGGCAGGCTTTATTTAGGATTGTCGTCATTGTGGTGTAGAGATTACCACAATGGGGTTTTGCAATGGGGGAGAGAGACTGGGCTCAAATTTGAATATAACAAGAAAAAGTGGGGATTTATAAAACTATGAGGGGGTAAGGGGAGGGGTCTGTGGATGGAAAATTCCTAAGAGAGTAGAGTAATTCTTTGGTGAGCTGATCTAATAGGATTCTTACTGAAGGCAGGCCAGGGTTGTCAGATATCACCAGGGAGATGGTGGAGGCTGAGGAAACTGATCAGATGTTGAGGGGGGATTAGAGAGCCAAGGGCAAGGGACTGTGGCTGAGTAAAGTTGGCAAGATTCTTGTGAAAACTGGGCTTCTGATGATATACTCAGTGATGGGGCCTGTCTGGAGTTTGACGAAGCAGAGAGTGTTTGTCAAACCCCCAGTAGAATGCTGGGAACCAAGTAAGAACAAATTAGGGCAAGCATGATTGGAGGCAGAGGTTTTATTAAAGAAAATGTGAAAATAAAAGGACTTTGAACATCTACTCTATGTCAGACATGGACCTCCCTTCCCTCCACCTCAACAAGAAGTAGATGGAGTGATTTTATGTTGTCAACCAAAGAATGATGCAGAAAGTGACAAGAGCTTATTTGTGGTCTTAAGAATTGCAATTCTCCACTTCCCTGGTGGTCTAATAATGCAGGGGACATGGGTTTGATCCTTGGTCCAGGAGGATTCCACATGCCACGAAGCAACTAAACCCATGCACCACAACTACTGAGCCTGAGCTCTAGAACCCCTGCTCCAAAACAAAAGAAGTCCCTGCAATGAGAAGCCAGCACATCACAACTAGAGAGTAACCCCCACTCACCGCAACTAGAGAGAAAGCCCATGCGAAGCAACAAAGACCCAGGAGGCCAAAAATAAATACAAATTAAGGGAAGAAGAGTGAATTGTAATTCTGGAGGCAAGGAAAGAGTGTTTCAGGGAAGAGAAAGAGACAGGGGCTTATAAAGACAAAAAGCCATGAGGCTGTTAAACATTGCCCCGAAGAATTGTGGTTGACTCTGAGATGAGTGAGAAAATATCTGTCCTTAAGAACTCACGAGTTGTTTTAGGGTACGGGTCCAAAAAGTAGACAGGCTGTCACGAGTTATTTTAGGGTGAAGGTTTGAGTTTCTGGGAGATGTCCTGGATGCTCTCATTAGAACAATAAACAGTCCCCAAATCAGATTCCAGCAAGGCTGAATAGTGCAGAAGTCACCATCCCAAATGGCCCCTTGGCTGCATTTTAGAAAGTTCTCTTAGCAATACTGATTCTATTTTGAGTTTCCTTCCACAATGGAAAACAAAATTGAGATTTAGGGAGATTAATTAACTTTCAGAGTTGACCAAGGTGGGATTCAAACACTTGTCTATCTATATCCTGGACAATGAGCAAAGCAGAGGTGACTTGTTTGGGCTGAAAAGTGTGGGGGCACTTTCCTAAATGTCCTGTATTATTTAAGATCTCATAAGGCATTCTCAAATAATAGGTTGAGAGGAAACTCATTTTGTTGTTGTTGTTCATTTGCTAAGTCATGTCTGACTCTTTGTGACCCCACGGATTGTAGCTTGCCAGGCTCCTCTGTCCTTCACTATCTCCTGCAGTTTGTCAGATTCATGTCAATTGAGTTGGTGATGCTATCTAAGCATCTCATCCTCTGCCTCCCCTTTCTCCTTTTGCCTTCAATCTTTCTCAGCATCAGGGTCTTTTCCAGTGAGTTGTCTCTTCACATCAGATGGCCAAAGTATTGGAGCTTCAGTTTCAGCATCAGTCTTTCCAATCAATATACAGGATTTATTTCCTTTAAGATTGACCAGTTTGATGTCCCTGCTGTCCAAGGGACTCTCCAGAGTCTTTTCCAGCATCATAGTTCAAAAGCAAACTGAAATAGAATGTTTCTGACAACTTCATGGGATGGTGGATCACATCGGATTATTTTGGATTGAGGAGGGGAAAGGTGACATTTATTGCACACTGATGTAGATTCCAATTCATGTATCACATGTGTAAAGTGACCCAACTGCAGTCATCAGGAGTATGAACGCAGTGTCGGTGCCATCTTCAGGGAACAACTGATCTCTACCTTGTCAACTCTAGATGTCACTCTAAGAGCGTGTGTTAGAGGCATTCAAACCGACTGCAGAGGCAGTGGCTTCAGCGCATTCCTTTCAGCTGACTCATGGTGCAGTTCTCTTTCAATCACAGCTATCTGAGGCAGGAACTGATGCAGAGAACAATATCATTAACACAGCCATTTGAGACACCCCTAAGATTAAGGTTAGAAAGTTGGGCGTTGTCATGGAGATATGAGCTCTGTATGGCCCTGACCCCCTACCAGGGAAGGTTTGCAGAACACAAAGCATTCAGGGCTTTATGAACTCAACAAGCTTTAACAGGGCAGGGCTTTTGTCCTGCAGACAGAAATTCTCTAAGAAAAAAATTCCTCTGAGGAAAAAATAACAATGCCATAATTATCACAGCAAATATATCACAGGATATATTCACTTAACTTCATGGTAGGTACATTCTATGCTTTATCCTAGGGGAAATACAGATACAGGATAATGATGGAGGTGAATGAAGATTCCTGAGATTCGTGGTTTCAGGGATTGAGTTCTCTGCCCCCTGATTCTATCTTCAGGCAATTACCTGGGTGAAGGCTGCTGCTTGCCATAGTAGCCAAAAGCAGAGAGATGAGAAAGCATGAAAAGCCAAGGGTAGAAGACAAAGGGTCAGCTTCCTTCCTCCCTCTGTACTCTAGACATGTAAGTATTCTCAATATAGCAAGCCAGTGGTGCCTTTTTCCTATTCCCTGTGATGCTTTAAAATTCTCTGTACTACTTTTTTTGTGTGTATGCTGCTGAATGTTTGGTTTGAGAAGAATTGCAGCAGACTGCAAAAAAATTCTGTTCTTGATTCACAAATGGGGTGTTTTGCAGTTAGCACTGCAAATGTGTTCAAAACAGTATGCAAATTAGGACCTCAAGGATCGAATAGTTGAAAACAGTCTGGTAGCAGCATTCTGCCCGGGTTTTATCTTAAGAGTATAGAGCACTTTTAGTGGCTACAGGACCGGACCGGACTACACTGGGTTGGACCTAAGGGAATGGGGAGCTGTGATGGAAGACAAGGAATTTGAGTGAATTCTGGAGCAATTCAAATCCCTGCAACTTGGAAGCTCATTAACAACTTTCTACTAGCTACATTTGCTGGAAAGTCTTATGCTGAGACTTGAAACTGTCTAAACCACTCAGTTTGCATACATGACCGTGACTACTATTCATCTGTCCCCACTAACATAACCTTACTTGTCTTCATTAATGTGTTTACTATTGTGGAAACTCTTGCCAAAGAAGAAAGTTGCAAAAACTTTCATTATCATTGTAGGAATTTTGTGGGAAAACCCATTTAAATGAACTGTTGCATTTGTCAATAGATAGCTGATAGCATTAATTCTGCAAGTCTCTTCAAAATCCTCACTTTTCAGTGTCCACCAGTCCTAAACTATGGTATCATGATTCCTACCTAGTCCTAACAAGACACAGCATGAAAAGACCCACCTTAAACCAAACCCTGAATCTCATACAGATTCTAACGTGGCCCCACCCCTCTGAAATTAAGTAGAGTTCCCGCTCACAAACGAACTCGGCTTTGAGTCACTAATAGAGTATTTTGGTGGTGTGCAATGCCCATGATCTCTCAAGTGCATCTGCTTATTGATCACTTCTTTCATCCTAATTTCTCTTGTCTCTTTGGATCCCCCACGCTCTTGGATTCTTCCTACCTAGAAGGCATCTTGTTTTCAAGACTCCTCAGAAACATCTCTGAACAGATGACTATAAAATTATACTTTCAGCAAGATTTGTCTCTACTTTCTCCCCACAACAAGACGTTTCCTTGTGAATATTTCTTTGTCATCACAAATTCAATGGGTTCCCGTCTTCCCCAGCTCTGATAATAAACTACATGACCATCACCATTTGAAATCTTTTTATTGTCTTTGACTCATTCCTTTCTTTTATTGTTTATAAACATTCACTAAATCTTGTTAATTTAGTGAATTTGGGGAAAACATTTGCATTGGTTCTTTATATTGCTTTTTTATATTTCTGCTACTGCCCACCCAATCTCAACTTTTATGGTTTTTGTTTGCCATATTTTCTTTTTTGGCTGTGTTGTGTAGCATGCGGGATCTTAGTTCCCTGACCAGGGATCAAACATGAGCCCCCTGCAGTAGAATAGTGGAGTCCTAACCACTGGACAACCAGGGAAGTCCCTTACCATCTCTGCTAAGCCCCCCAAACTGCCCTGTCCTGTCTCAATAAAAATACTCACACACACACACACACACACTACTCTACTGTGTATACTCCTCTGAGGTTTCACTGGAATTTATGAATCTTTTTTCCTCCAGAAAAATGTAATTTTGCATATATACACAAACTTCTTTTTTCACAGAATTTCTGGAAGCCAAATTATTATTCTAACTGTTGCATCTGTGTCTAATATCATCCTTCTCATTCCAGTCAGGCAGCTCCCACATTAACCTTTAAATAATGTCACTCCCTATAAATGATTGATGTTAAATGACAAAAATTCAATCGAGTACATTTTAAAGATACAGTTGGCTTTATTAAATGATTTATGAGTTGTGCAGCATCCTGCCTAGCAAGTGGAGAGGAGCTCCCAGGAGCTATAAAGATGGAAGGTTTTAATAGGCAGAGAGTGGATCACCTCCCCTTCCTTTGGGGGATGTGACAGATGACTTCCTTGGTGCTGACCAGAAAATTCCAAACTTACTGGTTAAGACTGCATTTCTGGACCTTCTTGGCGGTCCAGTGGTGTTGAGACTCTGCCTGCCAATGCAGGGGACATGGGTTTGATCCCCGGTCCGGGAAGGCTCCACATGTCATGGGGCAACTAAGTCTGTGTGTCACAACTACCGAGCCTGCATGCTGCAACTATGGAAACCCAAGCACCTGCGCCCTTGTATTCACCAGGAGAAGACGCTGCAGTGAGAAGCCTGTGCGCCGTAACTAGAGAAAGCCTGCATGCTGCAACAAAGATCTAGTGCAGCCAAAAATAAATAATTAATTAATTAAAAAAAAAAATCTGCATTCCTGAGGGAGACGGAAACTGCAACTGGGTTAGGGATTAAGCTTCAGTTTGGTGATGTGGTCTTAGTTAAGTGACTTCATTTCGTCTGTTGTCTCTTTTTTAACACTGGTAATGGTTTCTTATTAAAATTCAGGCTAAAACCTGAGGCTCAGTTGGACATTCTAAAAGCCTTTCTCAATTCTGTCAGTGGGGCTCCTTTCAGTTTCATACCCTTAATATAGAAGTAAAATAAATCAGACCAAATTAATTGACACATTAATTGAGCGCTCATTAAGTACAAGGGAGCTCTGTACTGGCTACAGCCCATCAGCAGCTCTCTCAAGTAAGCCTCCTACCCTTGGTCTGATGCATCTGTCTCCTTGTTGTCTGCAGGACATGAGGGAACCGTGTGGGCCATGGATTTAGGCAGACTTGGGTTTAGAATGAAGGGTAACAGAATATGACACCCCCAAATATGCATTTTTGGCATAAAGATTATTTTGAGCTGATTATTCTGGGAAACAGCAGGCATAGGAGAAACTCTGAAAATAAAAGTTAGTCTTTTGTAAGGGAGATTTATAAAGGGACTCTCTCCTTGTAAAGGGATTGCTCTCTCTGTAAAGGAAGAGAAGGGTGGCTAGATCACAAGAGGATCTTACAAAGGAGAGGGCAGACTTAAATCAGCATAACAAATCTTACCCTTATTTACCATTGTTTTCTGCTAAGCTCCCATAACTACCCCCTCTGCCCTCCAACACACACACACCCCTCCCCCCACACACACCCACACACTTTTTTACTTTTGTCTTTAGTTGAAGATGGTATTTAATGAGTTACTCAAAGCTACCTCTTTTTTATAGAGGTCTCAGTCAAGGCAATGGCACCCCACTCCAGTACTCTTGTCTGGAAAATCCCATGGATGGAGGAGCCTGGTAGGCTGCAGTCCATGGGGTCGCTAGGAGTCGGACATGACTGAGCGACTTCACTTTCACTTTTCACTTTCATGCATTGGAGAAAGAAATGGCAACCCACTCCAGTGTTCTTGCCTGGAGAATCCCAGGGACGGGGGAGCCTGGTGGGCTGCCGTCTATGAGGTTGCACAGAGTCGGACACGACTGAAGCGACTTAGCAGCAGCTGCAGCAGCCAAGAAACTCAGAAGAGTAGAGAGACAATGATTTTGTTCTCCCCTATAGAAACACCAATCTGATCTTTGAGTATCACTTTTTCTCCTGGAAAATGGAGGTACTAGTTACTACAGTAAGTCTTCTACCTATGAACCCTCAAGTTGTGACTGTGCATTTGTGTGTCCAATTACATAAGGTGTGAGTGAGACTGCAGCTTGCCTTCCATCTCCTATTGCTGATGATCTTTCAGCTCTACCATCTCCCACCTCCTCTCCCTCCTCCAGTTGTAATTCTTCTTGCCTGTTCATGTGATGCCAGCCCCTGAATGCCAGCTGTTGTACTGTACTACTGTACTTTTCAAGGTGCTGTACTATAAGATTAAACATTTTTGTGTGTGTGTTTGTTTTTTATGTATTATTTGTGTGAAAAGTAGTGCAAACCTATTACAGTAATATATAGCCAATTGTGTTAGTTGGGTACCTAAGCTAAACTTAGTTGGACTTATGAACAAATTGGACTTAACAAACTCACTCTCAGAACAGAACTCATTCATGTGTAGGGGACTTCCTGTATTCTCAGGCTTGAGATGAAGATTACATAGGACAACACAAAGTACCTAGAAGAAATCTTGGTACCCAGGAACTACTCTACAAGCCCTTGCTTTTTCCAAGCTATATATTTAATTTGAATGCCTTCTTATCTAACAAATAATTGCTGCAGTTTTTCACCAGGTGAATCCCTCAGCAGAAGATACTTCTCTCACAACTGGCCTTCCCAAGTCAGAAAGTTGCTGAATGCCTTCAGAAGATCAATTAGTATATGTTAGTTAAGCAGAAACTGTGAGGGCTGGCTAGTCCCTCCATAGACACTAAGGTTCATAGCAGCACTATGCACAATAACCAGTAGGTGGAAATAACACAAATGTCATCAGTGGGTGAATGGATAAAACAAATACTTTGTGTCCACAAAATGCTGTCCTGGTGTTCAGCAATAAAGAATCTGCCTGGAATGCAGCAGATGCAGATTCAATCCCTGGGTCAGAAAGATCCCCTGGAGAAAGGAATGGCTACCCACTCTAGTATTCTTGACTGGAAATCCTATGGACAGAGGAGTGTGGCGAGCTGTAGTCCATAGGGTTGCCAAGAGTTTGACAGGACTTAGTGATTCTGCCTCTTGAGAAATTTGTATGCAGGTCAGGAAGCAACAGTTAGAACTGAATATGGAACAAAAGACTGGTTCCAAATAGGAAAAGGAGTACGTCAAGGCTGTATATTGTCACCCTGTTTATTTAACTTATATGCAGAGTACATCATGAGAAACGCTGGACTGGAAGAAACACAAGCTGGAATCAAGATTGCTGGCAGAAATATCAATAACCTCAAATATGCAGATGACACCACCCTTATGGCAGAAAGTGAAGAGGAACTCAAAAGCATCTTGATGAAGGTGAAAGTGGAGAGTGAAAAAGTTGGCTTAAAGCTCAACATTCAGAAAATGAAGATCATGGCATCCGGTGCCATCACTTCATAGGAAATAGATGGGGAAACAGTGGAAACAGTGTCAGACCTTATTTTTCTGGGCTCCAAAATCACTGCAGATGGTGACTGCAGCCATGAAATTAAAAGACACTTACTCCTTGGAAGGAAAGTTATGACCAACCTAGGTAGCATATTCAAAAGCAGAGACATTATTTTGCCAACAAAGGTTCGTCTAGTCAAGGCTATGGTTTTTCCTGTGGTCATGTAAGGATGTGAGAGTTGGACTGTGAAGAAGGCTGAGCGCCGAAGAATTGATGCTTTTGAACTGTGGTGTTGGAGAAGACTCTTGAGAGTCCCTTGGACTGCAAGGAGATCCAACCAGTCCATTCTGAAGGAGATCAGCCCTGGGATTTCTTTGGAAGCAATGATGCTAAAGCTGAAACTCCAGTACTTTGGCCACCTCATGGGAAGAGTTGACTCATTGAAAAAGACTCTGATGCTGGGAGAGATTGGGGGCAGGAGGAGAAGGGGATGACAGAGGATGAGATGGCTGGATGGCATCACTGACTTGATGGACATGAGTCTGAGTGAACTCCGGGAGTTGGCGATGGACAGGGAGGCCTGGCGTGCTGTGATTCACGGGGTTGCAAAGAGTTGGACACGACTGATCAACTGACCTGATCTGATCTGAGTGACTAAAACCAACAATGACACGATGGAATATTATTCAGCCATAAAAAGGAATGAAGTACTGATACATTCTATAGCCTAAATGAACTGGGAAAGCTTTATGCTAAGTAAAAGAAGTCAGACACAAACGACTTATATTCCTTTTATATGAAATATCCAGAATGGGCAAATCCATACAGACAGGAAGCAGATTGGTGGTTGCCACAGGGGCTGAGTAAAGGAGAGAATTTGGAGTGATTGTTTAATTAAAGTTTTTTTCTGGGGTGGTAAAAATGTTTTTACCTAGCAAGAGGTGGTGATTGCTTTGTGAAAGTATTAAATGTTACTGAATTGTGGACTTTGTTTTTTTAAAGATTTTTTTTTTGGATGTGGACTATTTTTTTTGATGTCTTTATTGAATTAGTTACAATATTGCTTCCGTTTTAGGTTTTAATTTTTTGGCCAGGAGGCATGTGGGACCTTAGTTCCTCAACTAGGGATTGAACCTGCACTTCCTGCATTAGAAGGCAAGGTCTTACTGGAGCACCAGGGAAGTCCCCTGAATTACAGACTTTAAAATGATGAATTTTGTTTTGTTATGTGAATTTCACCTCAATTAAAAAACTTAATATGGGATAAACAAACAAAAAACAAAAGATCAATTAGTATCTATGAGCTTGTCAATGAACCCTTTACTGTGACATCTGCCAGGGTGAGTGGTAATCAGTGAAGCCACCAATGAGCCTCCCACCGTTTCAGTGTGTGACCTCTTTCGAGTTTGAGCACCGCGTAACCTCAGATCATTCAACACAGGAGCTCAGGACAAATACAATGAGCTCAGAAAGGATGCGATGAAAATCTTAACAGGTAACCAGGAGTAACCTCATTCCTTAGTGTAGATTTCTCAATGATAAAAGCATGTTCATGTATGTATTCATATTTGGTGATGTAATTAAGGGGGTGGAATCTTATTTTCCCCATCTGCAGAGGATGAGTTGTGAGTAATAAAAAATATATATATATTTTAAGCTACATTTTTTATCTATGAGTTTATAATCCATGAAAGAGAAGCATACCTTTAACAAACCCCAGGGGACTTCCCTTCAGTGATAGAGACTCTGTTTCCACTGCAGGGGGCATGGGTTTCATCCCTGGTCAGGCAATTAAGATCTCATATGCCATGAGGCCAAAAAAAAAAAAATAATAATAATTTCTTGAACTGATGAAAAATGAAAACACAACATATCAACTTAAAAAAAGTTATATGGGAAAAGTAACAAATTAAACAAACTTATTTACATTAAATAAACAAACTCCCAAACTGTGCCAAGTGTTATACTACACACTTCGGGAGACTTGTGGAGGGACTCAGAAAGGGGAGTTTTAGAAAAATAAAAAGGGTAGGTGTTGACCTAAAATGACTTAAAATCTTACCAGAGAGACAGAATTTATTTCTGAACCAGTTAGAACACAACTGTATTCTAAACCAGAGAATCTTAGAACTGACTCTCAATATAATTGATCTCCTATTATTTTTATGGAATTGAGAGCATTATTATGAGATGGGGTTCATAGGCTTCATCAGACTGCCTCTAGACTGCTCCCATCTATGCCCCTCACAAAAGAGAGAAAAAGAAATGTTTGAATTGGGTCATGACTTAAGCATCCATTCTTGGGACTTCCCTGGTGGGTTCAGTGGTTGGGAGTACGGCTTGCAATGCAGGGGACTCAGATTTAATCCCTGGTTGGGGAACTGGGATCCCTCATTCCATGGAATGACTGAGCCCACACACTAGAGAGCCCGTGTGCTGCAGCTGGAACCTGATGCAGCCAAATAAATATTTTAAAAAAGCATCCATTCTAGGATAGGTTCAAAACGGCTGGTCTTTTGGAGGAACGCCTTCCTGTCTCAACCTCCCCTCTTTTTTAACCTAGAACCTAAGGGTGCTGAAGTCAGTTTTCCTGGGTTTACTAGGTTGAAAGCTAAACACAGCAGAGCTTCCTTCCAGAAACAGCAATATTTAAGGGGGAACACTGACCCCCTCTTCCTCCTCCTGATCCTGAATGCAGCTGATCCAGTCTTGGTCCCTTTCAGCTCTGGGTGCAAAGCTGCTGTGAAGGATGCACTTCGACTGCAGCTGAAGCTTGAGCTGTGCTTCCTCCTTGGCTCAGTGAGATGGAATAGTTGCTCAGAGGTATCAGCTGAGATGGGGGACCACTCTCTCCCCTCCACAGGGAGGAAACAGGAAAGGAAAGAATGGCAAAATGACTCTGGCAAGGGCCAAGAATTCCTAAATTTGAAGGCTGGCCTATCACTTCCTGCCCGCATCTCCTCCTCCATGCTCAGGTGGGAAAAAGAAAGCTGTAGCTGTCTCTAATCACTGCAGAACTGGTAGCAGCCTTCCTCCTGTCAGCAGGAGAACACATTTCCTTTTCCATCACAACCATCAGATAACCCGGTTCATGCCCTGCAACAGTGTCATCTTGTCCAGTGACAAAAAGGTACCAATTGTCATTAATCTGAGCTGCATTTTAAAGTGAAATTCAAGAGACTATAGCCAGAAACCCCGCTGATCTTCCCAGAGAGCAGCTGTGGTGAATGCTGGGGGCACCGCCTTTATGTCTCCTTTCCCAGGTCATTTTGCATCTTTAGCTCTGTGTTGTATTCCTTGCTGTGGGAAGAGGTGTCTGTTTTGACCAGGATACTAAGAGGTGTTTGGGAGAGAGGGCTGGGGAGAGAGATGGAACATGGGCTGCTGACCATGAGCACACTTAACCCCTGAGATGTCTCACAATATTCAGTGTCCCCACCTGCTGTGACAGTCCTGGGTTTCACCGTGTCTTCATGGCTAGTGAAGTCCAAGCCCCTTTCTAACTCACATCTAAAGAGTTCAGCATCCCAAAGTCAGAGCTGGGAATCAACTCTGGCCACATTCAGAGAGAGAACACTGTGGTAACCACTTCCTTCTCCTAGTTTAAGTACCTCTGGTCAGCTGGGGGAATTCTTATTCACATATATGTACCTGGGAGAGGTGAGTTGCATTTTTTGAGCTTTAATGTGCCAGTTGCTTTGAAACTTTTCTTATTGAATGAGTACTGCATGTTGAGTCAACGTTGTACAACAGCTAAAATTCCCAGGATTACACTTTTACCCATCCTCCTAGTCTTTAGCTCAGATCCCAGCTCCTTCAATCATTAGCTGGTTAACTGGTTAAATCACTGAACTGCCGAGTCTCCATTTCCTCTCTGTAAAAACAAGGACAGCAGTCCCTCTCTTATCAGGGTTTTATATGCAAAAAGAAAAGATGTACCTGAAAACACCACCAATGTCCAGTATCTAGAAAGTGCTCAGATGTTAGTTCCTTTCCTACCTACCAGTCTAAAGTCATCATAAATCCATGATAATTTGGGAGAGATGGAAAAGAAAATTAATGCAACAGATCATATTCTGGATTCAGGAGATGCTATAAAACAAAAAATCTTAGCTCCAAAGCCAATAGACAATAAGTTCGAGAATTTTGATTTTTGGTATCTGTTGCTTTTACTGTTACGATTTAATTATATTTAGTATGAATATAGTTTTATATATTATAATAATTATTTGATCCTGTGAAGTTGTAGATAATCACATGTATAGTGATCTAAACTATCTCCAAGTTAAAATAAACCAGGCCTTTGGTAAGCTGTTCAACTTGTGTGTCTATTTAACATTGTATCCACCCATATCTCAGTATCTTTGCCTCCTCTCAAGATGTAATTGGTAGTAACCAATATACAGCATATTCAAAAGCAGAGACATTACTTTGCCAACAAGGGTCTGTCTAGTCAAGGCTATGGTTTTTCCAGTGGTCATGTATGGATGTGAGAGTTGGACTGTGAAGAAAGCTGAGCGCCGAAGAATTGATGCTTTTGAATTGTAGTGTTGGAGAAGACTCTTGAGAGTCCCTTGGACTGCAAGGAGATCCAACCTGTCCATCCTAAAGGAGATTGGTCCTGGGTGTTCATTGGAAGGACTGATGCTAAAGCTGAAACTCCAGTACTTTGGCCACCTCATGTGAAGAACTGACTCATTGGAAAAGACTGTGATGCTGGGAGGGATTGGGGGCAGGAGGAGGAGGGGACTATAGAGGATGAGATGGCTGGATGGCATCACCGACTCGATGGACATGAGTCTGAGTGAACTCCAGGAGTTGGTGATGGACAGGGAGGCCTGGCGTGCTGCGATTTATGGGGTTGCAAAGAGTTGGGACACGACTGAGCGACTGAACTGAACTGAACTGAACTGAATATACAGCAGTCAACATGAATCCACCTATATTTTCCATTCAACCCAATTATGAAGAACAGACATTGTCCTGATTTGTTCAATTTGTCCATTAAGTTTATAAACTGAGAGTGACTAAACTTCTCAACATCTGGTTAACAGACAAAACCCAAATCTAGTTTTTCCTGTGAGCCAAACACTCTATTCTTTTTTATTACAAATTACATAGGAATCAATCCTCTTTCCTCCAGAGACTTGGAAAAACATGCTGAAACATACTGTATTCTTATACCACCTCTGTATGTGATCTCAGGAGGACATCAATATTCTTTGAATAGTTTTGATCCAAGAGAGAAGTCCGTCAGGTTACATGACAGTAGCAAGACCCCTGATTTGGGCTTTGCTGTGGTGTGATTTTACCATAAGAGGGCAGGATCCTTCACAGTAAATCTAGGTTGAAAAATGAGGCATTGATAGCATTTGTATGAGTATCATGTGCTCAGACGCTTAGATGTGTTTGACTCGTTGCAACCACATGGACTGTGGCTCCTTAGATTCCTCTAGCCATGGGATTTCCCTGGCAGGAATACTTGAGTGGGGTGCCATTTTCTCCTCCAGGTGATCTTCCCAACCCAAGGATTGAACTCACATCTCCTAAGTCTTCTGCATTGGCAGGCAGATTCTTTAACCTTGAACCACCTCGGAAGCCCCATAAGTATTATACACATGTGCAAACATACTAAGCTCATTCACTCTTTTGCCTCTTATTCTACTTGTAGACCAAATCCTCCAAAGAAATATGCTCCAGTAAAGTAAAAGTTTGTGGGAGAGAACAAGATGGTGGAGGAGTAGGTAGATGTGGAGTACATCTCTCTCCACGGATACATCAGAAATACACCTTCAGACACAGAAGTGCATGCACAACACCAGCTGAGAGCAGATAGCAGTACCTGACCAGTGGAAAAGAATATATAGAACCATGCAGAACTGGGCCAGCATCAGCAGCTGAACAATAGAGAGGCTGGCCCATCAAACGCCTGACCCACTGAACTACAGAGTAGGACCCCACCCAGGGTGCCCCGTTAAGAGCCTGACTGTGCTGATCTACAGAGTAGGACCCCAGCCAGGGAGGGGCTCCTCTGTGTGCCTGACACACAGAACAACAGAGAAGGATCCCAGGCAAGGGAGCCTCTAAGTGCCTGAATGGGCAGAACTATGGAGAAGGCCAAAGAGGCCTTCTGATCGCCAGCTACAAGAGGCTTGAAAAAAGACTCTGATAGGGCCATAACTCCTGTGGTGGAGGCAGTCCATGTCCCTGCACACTTGGCACCGCCAGCGTCCCCACAAGCCAAGCAGTTGTGCCACCTTCACGCTCAACTCTCACTAGGGCAGAACTGCTGCTGCTGCTGCTAAGTCGCTTCAGTTGTGTCTGACTCTGCGATCCCATAGACGGCAGCCCACCAGGCTCCCCTGTCCCTGGGATTCTCCAGGCAAGAACACTGGAGTGGGTTGCCATTTCCTTCTCCAATGCATGAAAGTGAAAAGTGAAAGTGAAGTTGCTCAGTTGTGTCCGACTCTTCGTGACCCCATGGACTGTAGCCTATGGGCTCCTCCATCCATGGGATTTTCCAGGCAAGAGTACTGGAGTGGGGTGCCATCACTGCCACAGGCAAAAAACAGTCTTGCGACTATGTGCATAGGGTCACTTCAGTCATGTTTGACTCTTTGCAACCCAGTAGACTGTGGCCTGCCAGGCTTCTCTGTCAGAGAGGTGGGTTCTCCAGGCAAGAATACTGGAGCGTATTGGCCAATATTGGTTGCCATATCCTTCTAGAGCACTGTATTTCCTGCTGCCCTAGTCGCCAACTCCCCTGAGTACCTGGTACTGCCAGAACTCCTGTGACCCAGCAGCTGCACCACCTCCACACCTGGCCCTCACAGGGGCAAACCTAAGTCCTCTAGGGCAGCCTCAGGAATAAACCCCAGTGGGCAACCCACATGCAGAGGTGGAAATAAAACCACAATTGAAAACCAGGGCCAGTGTGACTAAGGAAGAAGACCCAAAACCTTCCCACCTGCTGTACAAGCTGCAGATTAAATCCACATGATCAACTAAGCAGACTCTGTGTCTATGGAATATATAAAAGGTCATTGAGAGCTCCCACAAAAGAAAATGCACTAGCTCTGATAGCTGTGGACATTGGAGGGAAGAACACACAGGAGTAGGACCAGATTAGAATCTGAGCTGCCCCCACAGCAGGTTCAGAGATCAGCACAGTGTTGGAGGGCATCCAAGGGAGTTAAGGTAGACTGTGACTCCCAGCGAGGGAAAGGACACTGACAGCAGTGACTCAGGAAAAACATTTATTATTATTATTTTTTAACTTGTTCTGTAGATTCTTTTGGATTTGTTTTTCTTTTTCCTTTTTTTCCCTCCTCTGTTGTAGTTGTTGATTTTATTGGTACTAAGAAATCCAATTAAGCTTTTGACTTTTTTTTTTTTCTCAGTCACGTTTTATATTGTTGTTATAAACCTCTGCCTCTATGTTGGGCTTTTGCAGTTCTATGGAGTTTTCTTTTTTCCTTTTCCTTTTTTTAATTTTAATTTTTTAAACCTATTATTAGTTTTTCTACATTTATTCCTTTGTTTGCTTTTCCTACTGTTCTTTTCCCCTTGCAGTTAATCTTTAATGTATATAAATCTTCTTTATCTACCTCTATTTAACTTTGCACATCTATTCTTTCTTTCTTTTCTCTCCTTTCCTCTCAACATATTTGTTAGTTTTATTTTCATTGCTTTATTCCCCAATTGGCACCTTGCCTTAGTTTTGTTTTCCATTTTGTGCTTTATTTAGTTTTGTCCTGGTAGATATAATTTTTGGTTTCCTTGGTTTGCCAGGTCAATCTATTGTACTTTATTTTTGTTGAACTGTTTTGATTTTGCTTATGGGTGTATATACCCCATATATATACATATATGTATATATTTAGTCACATTTTATATTGTTGTTATAAACCTCTACCTCTATGTTGGGCTTTTGCAGTTCTGTGGAGTTTTCTTTTTTTCCCCTTTTTTCTTTCTTCTTCCATTTCTTTTCTCTTTTTTATAATTTTAATTTTTTAAACCTATTATATTTTTCTACATTTATTCCTTTGTTTGCCTTTCCTACTGTTCTTTTCCCCTTGCAGTTAATCTTAAATGTATATAAATCTTCATCTACCACTATTTAACTTTGCACATCTATTCTTTCTTTCTTTTCATTCTTTCCTTTCCTCACAACATATTTGTTAGTTTTGTTTTCATTGGTTTATTCCCCCTTGCCACCTTGCTTTAATTTTGTTTTCCAGTTTGTGCTTAAGTTAGCTTTGTTCTTCACTGGTAAATATAATATTTGATCTCCTTTGTTCAGAGTCAATCTAATGTACTTTATTTTTCTTGGTTTGTTTTCACTTTTCTCATGGGTATATATGTATATGTGTATATTCCATTTTTTAAATTATTATTTGCCTAATTTTGTAATTGGCATTTGTCTGAGGTTCATCTTTGGTTTCTCATTTTTGGATATTTGTTTTAATCTCATTTAATGCCATAACAATCCACTTGTGGAATCTGTTCCTGACCAGAGATCAAGCCCTGAGCCTTTGGAGTGGGAACACTGATTCCAAGACCCTAGACAACTAAAGAGTTCACCCTAGGGAGGATCAAATAGTGGAACTCACACAAAGGAAACCACTTCAGTACAAAACCTGGCATCACCCAACCACCAGTAGCACCCTGTGTAGGATGCCTCATCTAAACAACAAACAAAACAAAAATACAAACCCAATCATCAGCAGACAGGATCACCACATCACTCAGCCTTGCCCATCAGAGGAAAAACAAACAAGCAAACAAACAAAAACTCAGCACAAACCTCACCCTATACAAAGCTCACACAAACCACTGGACCAGCCTTAGGAGGGCAGAAACCAAAAGGAAGAAAGAATTCAAACTTCTTGAAGGAAAGAATTCAATTTTCCTTGAAGCCTGGGAAAAAGAGACCTCAAACACAATAAGTTAAAAAAAAAAATAATGAAAGGCAGAGAGATATTGTACAGATGAAGGAAAAATCTAGAAACACAGAAGTTCAAATAAATGAAGAGGAAATAGGCAAACTACCTGAAAAAGAATCAGAATAATGACAGTAAAGATGATCAAAAACCTTGAAAACAAAATGGAGAAAATGCAAGACTCAATTAACAAAGACCTAGAAGTATTAAAGAATAAACATAGAGAGACAAACAACACAATTACTGAAATTAAAAATACTTTCAGTTCAGTTCAGTTCAGTCACTCAGTCATGTCTGACTCTTTGTGACCCCATGAATTGCAGCACGCCAGGCCTCCCCATCCATCACCAACTCCCAGAGTTCACCCAGACTCATGTGCATCAAGTTGGTGATGCCATCCAGCCATCTCATCCTCTGTTTTCCCCTTCTCCTCCTGCCCCCAATCCCTCCCAGCATCCAAAAGAATCATTAGCAGAATATCTGAAACAGAAGAACAAATCAGTGAGCTGGAAGATAAAATGGTGGAAATAACTTCCGAAGAGCAGAATAAAGTAAAAAGGATGAAAAGAGCTGAGGATAGTCTCAGAGACCTCTGGGACAATATCAAATGTACCAACATTCAAATTATAGGGGTCCCAGAAGAAGAACAGAAAAAGAAAGGGTATGAGAAAATTTTTGAAGAGATTATGGTTGAAAATTTCCCCAACATGGAAAAGGAAATAGTCAATCAAGTCCAAGAGGCACAAAGAGTCCCATACAGGATAAACCCAAGGAGAAACACACCAAGACTCATACTAATCAAAGTAACAAAGA
Organism: Bos indicus x Bos taurus; assembly: GCF_003369695.1. Classification (NCBI taxonomy): domain Eukaryota; kingdom Metazoa; phylum Chordata; class Mammalia; order Artiodactyla; family Bovidae; genus Bos; species Bos indicus x Bos taurus. Next base: position 72,278,569 of record NC_040083.1, on the reverse strand, counting down.
CTAAACACAAAGAAAGAATATGAAAAGCAGCAAGGGAAAAGCAACAAGTAACATACAAGGGAAACCCCTTATGTTTCACTGCTGATCTTCAGCAGAGACTCTGCAGGCCAGAAGGGAATGGCAGGATATATTTAAAGTACTGAAAGGGAAAAATCTACAACCAAGGTTACTGTAGCCAGCAAGGATCTCAATCAAAACTGATGGGGAAATACAAAACTTTCAGACAAGCAAAAGTTAGGAGAATTCAGTACCACCAAACCAGCTTCACAACAAATGTTAAAGGGACTCATATAGTCAAGAAATACAAGAGAAGAAAAAAGGTCTACAAAATCAACCCCAATCAATTAAGAAAATGGCAACAGGAACATGTATATCAATAATTACTTTAAATGTAAATGGATTAAATACTCCAACCAAAAGAAACAGACTGGCTGAATGGATACAAAAACAAGACCCATATATATATGCTGTCTACAAGAAACCCACTTCAGACCTCCAGACACATATAGACTGAAAGTGAGATGATGGAAAAATATATTCCATGCAAATGGGAAGCAAAAGAAAGCTGGAGTAGCAATCCTCATATCAGACAAAATATACCTTAAAATAAAGAAGATTAACAAGAGATAAGGAAGGACATTACATAATGATCAAGGGACCAATCCAAGAGGAAGATATAACAACTGTAAATATCTATGCACCCTACATAGGAGCACCTCAATACATAAGACAAACACTAACAGACGTAAAAGGAGAAATTGACAGTAGCATAATAATAGTAGGAGACTTTAACACCCACTCACACCAATGGACAGATCATCAAACAGAAAATTAATAAGGAAACACAAATCTTAAATGATCAATGAGATGAATCTCATTGATATCTTCAGGACATTTCATCCAAATGCAGAAGAATACACCTTCTTCTCAAGTACACATGGAACATTCTCCAGGATAGACCATGTCTTGGGTCACAAATCAAACCTCAGTAAATTTAAGAAAATTGAAATTGTATCAAGCATCTTCTCTGACCACAACGCTGTGAAACTAAATACCAGTTACAAGAAAAAAAGTGTAAGAAATACAAACACATGGAGATGAAACAACACATTTCTAAATAAACAACAGGTTACTGAAAAAATCAAAAGGAAAATAAAATTTCTAGAAACAAATGACAATGAAAACACGACAACTCAAACCTATGGGATGCAGCAAAAGCAGTTCTAAGAGGAAAGTTTATAGCAATACAATCCTACCTGAGGAAACAAGAAAAACATTGAATAGACAACCTAACTTTATACCTAAAACAACTGGAAAAAGAAGAACAAAAAAACCCCAAAATTACTAGGAGGAAAGAAATCATAAAGATGTGAGCAGAAATAATTGAAAAAGAAATGAAAGAAACAATAGTAAAGATTAATAAAACTAAAAGCTAGTTCTTTGAGAAGATAAATAAAATTGACAATCCTTTAGCCAGACTCATCAAGAAAAAAAGAGAGAAGAATCAAATCAACAAAATTAGAAATGAAAAAGGAGAGGTTACAACAGACAATGTAGAAATACAAAGGGTTGTAAGAGACTATTATGAACAACTATATGGCAATAAAATAGATAACCTAGAAGAAATGGACAAATTCTTAGAAAAGTTCAATCTTCCAAGACTGAACCAGGAAGAAATAGAAATTATGAACAACCCAATTATAAGCACTGAAATTGAAGCTGTGATAAAAAGTCTCTCAAAAAAACAAAAGCCCAGGACCAGATGACTCCACAGGAGAATTCTGTCAAACATTTAGAAAAGAGCTAATGCCTGCTACTGCTGCTGCTAAGTCGCTTCAGTCGCGTCCGACTCTGTGTGACCCCATAGATGGCAGCCCACCAGGCTTCCCCGTCCCTGGGATTCTCCTGGCAAGAACACTGGAGTGGGTTGCCATTTCCTTCTCCAATGCATGAAAGTGAAAAGTGAAAGTGAAGTTGCTCAGTCGTGTCTGACTCCTAGCGACCCCATGGACTGCAGCCTACCAGGCTCCTCTGTCCATGGGATTTTCCAGGCAAGAGTACTGGAGTGGGGTGCCATTGCCTTCTCCTGAGCTAATGCCTATCCTTCTAAAACTCTTTCAAAAAACTGCAGAGGAAGGAACAGTTCCAAATTCATTCTATGAGGCCACCATCACCCTGATACCAAAACCAGACAAAGACAACACAAAAAAAGAAAACCACAGGCCAATATCACTGATGGACATAGATGCAAAAATCCTCAACAAAATTTTAGCAAACAATTCAGCAACACATCAAAAAGCTCATACACCATGATCAAGTTGGGTTTATTCCAGGGATGTAAGGATTCTTTAATATATAGAAATAAATCAATATGATACACCATATTAACATATTGAAAGATTAAAAACCATATGATAATCTCAATAGATGCAGAAAAAAGCCTTTGACAGAATTCAGCACCCATTTATGATTAAAACACTTCAAAAAATGGGCACAGAAGGAACCTACCTCAACATAGTAAAGGTCATATATGATAAGCCTATAGCAAACATTATTCTCAATGGTGAAAAACTGAAAGCATTCCACCTAAGATCAGGAACAAGACAAGGGTGTCCACTTTCACCACTATTATTCAACACAGTTTTGAAAGTCCTAGCTATAGCAATCAGAGAAGAAAAAGAAATAAAAGGAATCCAGATTGGAAAAGAAGAAGTAAAGCTCTCACTGTTTGCAGATGATATGATACTGTACATAGAAAACCCTAAAGATAGTATCAGAAAATTGCTATAGCTAAACAGTAGATTTACCAAAGCTGCAGGATACAAAATCAATACACAGAAATCACTTACATTTCCATATACTAACAATGAAAAATCAGAAAGAGAAATTAAGGAACCCATCCCATTCACCATTGCAAAAAAAAAAAAAAAAAGAATTAAATATCTAGGAATAAACTTATCTAAGGAGACAATAACTGTACACAGAAAATTATAAGACACTAAATGGAAGAAATCAAAGATGACATAAACAGATGGAGAGATATTCCATGTTCCTGGCTAGGAAGAATCAATATTGTGAAAATGACTATACTACCAAACCCAATCTACAGATTTAAAGTGATCCCTATCAAATTACCCACGGCATTTTCACAGAACTAGAACAAAAAATTTCACAATTCATATGGAAACACAAAAGACCCCGAATAGCCAAAGCAGTCTTGAGAAAGGAGAATGGTGCTGGAGGAATCAACCTTCCTGACTTCAGATTATACTACAAAGCTACAGTCATAAAGACAGTATGGTACTGGCACAAAAACAGAAATATAGATCAATGGAACAAGATAGAACACCCAGAAATAACCTTATGCACCTATGCATACCTTATTTTTGACAAAGGCAAGAATATACAATGGGGCAAAGACAGCCTCTTTAATAAATGGTGCTGGGAAAACTGGACAGCTACATGTAAAAGAATGAAATTAGAATACCTCCTAACACCATACATAAAGATAAACTCAAAATGGATTAAAGACCTAAAGGTAAGACCAGAAACTATAAAACTCTTAGAGGAAAATATAGGCAGAACACTCGATGACATAAATCAAAGCAAGATCCTCTATGACCCACCTCCTAGAGTAACAAAAATAAAAACAAAAGTAAACAAGTGGAACCTGATTAAACTTAAAAGCTTTTGCACAGAAAAGGAAGCTATAAGCAAGGTGAAAAGACAACCCTCAGAATGGGAGAAAATAATAGCAAATGAAACATCTGACAAAGGATTAATTTTCAAAATATACAAGTAGCTCATACAACTCAATACCAGAAAAACAAACAACCCAATCAAAAAGTGGGAAAAAGACCTAAACAGACATTTCTCCAAAGAAGACATGCAAATGGCTAACAAACACATGAAAAGATACTCAACATCGCTCATTATTAGAGAAATGCAAATCAAAACTACAATGAGATATCACCTCACAATGGTCAGAATGGCCATTATCAAAAAGTCTACAAACAATAAATGCTGTAGAGGGTGTGGAGAAAAGGGAACACTCTTGCACTGTTGGTGGGAATGTAAATTGATAAAGCCACTATGGAAGATTGTGGAAGTATGGAGATTCCTTAAAAAACAATGAATAAAACCACCTTATGACCCAGCAATCCCACTCCTAGGCATATACTCCGAGGAAACCAAAATTGAAAGAGACACATGCATCCCATTATTCACTGCAACACTATTTACAATAGCTAGAACATGGAAGCAACCTAGATGTCCATCGACAAATGAATGGATAAAGAAGTTGTGGTACATATACACAATGGAACATTACTCAGCCATAAAAAGCAATGCATTTGAGTCAGTTCTAATGAGGTGGATGAACCTAGAATCTATTATAGAGAGTGAAGTGAGTCAGAAAGAGAAAGATAAATAGCGTATTCTAATATATATATACGGAATCTAGAAAAATGGTACTGAAGAATTTATTTACAAGGCAACAATGGAGAAACAGACATAGAGAATAGACTTATGGACATGGGGAGAGGGGAGGAGAGGGTGAGATGTATGGAAAGAGTAACATGGAAACTTACATTACCATGTGTAAAAGAGATCGCCAACGGGAATTTGCTGTATGTCTCAGGAAACTCAAACAGGGGCTCTGTATCAACCTAGAGGGATGGGATTGGAAGGGAGATGGGAGGGAGTTTCAAAAAGGAGGGGATATATGTATACCTATGGCTGATTCATGTTAGGGTTTGACAGAAAACAGTAAAATTTTGTAAAGCAATTATCCTTCAATAAAAAATAAATAAACTTTAAAAAGTAAACGTTTGTGAGACTCTCATCTTTTCCCTTTCCCCCGAGGTTTTGCTTCCATCATAAAGGAGTAACTGGAAGGGGAATGTATATGAGAGCCTCCTGAAATGGGCTGGAACATTCAGCTCTTCTGTGATGGCTGCTCCATAGGCTAACTTAGGAGCCAGCTGGAACAGAAACATATTAATATCTTTGTTTCCTTTTCTGAGTGTATCTCTCAGCATGTAATATGCAGTAAAGTCATATATAGCAGCCTACATGGAACTATCATTGAGATGTTCTATTTTAAATTGCTTAATTGGGCTCATCATCTTTGTTACAGCTAGGAGGTATGGGAAGTTTAAAGAGGGGAGAAAAGGCACTTAGTTGGTGCCATGCTCTATATATCTTCATTTTTTTGTGTTCTATATATCTTTATTTTTTGTTGTTGTTCTATAAATCTTATGTAACAGCAGGCTCTTGAAAGGGGGGGAATCTTACATAAGCAACCTAGGAAGACTGATCGAAGTGAAGATCCAGGCCAGTCCTCTAAATGCTCACAAATTGTACTAGAACTACGGCTAACGTGGCAGTGATGCTATGAAAAAAACCTGTTTTCAGGAGGTTTGTGCATTTTACAGTCTTTTTAAAAAATCTTTTTACATCAAGTTCTTCCTTTTAATTGACATATGATTGAAGTATTATACTGTAGTGTTACTTTCAGATGTACAGAAAAGTGATTTGGTTATATGTATATATGTATCTCTCTGTATTCTTTTTTATTTTATCCCATTATAGTTTATTACAAGATAATGCATATAGTTCCCTGTGCTATACAGTAAATACTTGTTGTTCTTATAGTCTTGATATAATCTTCACATTCTTTAAATAAGCAAAGTTTTTGCTATAAAAAAGGTTAAACAAACCCTCAGAGAATAGCAATGGTGGAGAAGAAAATCTTTCCAAAGTGTGAAAAAAATCAATAAGGCAACCCATTTACATTCAGGTTTTAAGCCTGAAAATTCTGTCAAAGCACAATGCTGTGTATATCTGAAAACGGCTCTGATCTAAGCTTTAGAAATTACTTGTTTCACATTAAAACTTCACCCATAATGAATTGTTTTAAGTCTGGAGTCCTGTTTAAGGAAAGCAGAATTTGTGCCATGCCTCACCCACATCTTAATTTGTAGACAGTAGGAGCTCAGGGCATAGCCAAGGCTGAGCAGCTCATGGGTGGGCCTGGTGTTGCTGGCTGTAAGGGGTGTCACCTCTGGGCTGGGGCTCAGCCTCTGCACTGGGACAGCATCGGCCCAACATCCACCCCCCCACCCCCCCGCCCTGCACCCAGAGCTCCCTGCAGTGGAGACTGCAGCACAAGGGCTGCAGTTAAAGGTACAGCCTTGTTAAAGGCACAGCCCAGAATAATTTCCTCCAGCCAGGCTCTATTGTTGGCTGCATCAGGAAGAATCCAGCACCATCAGACAGGGTCTCCAGGAAGGGCTCAGCCTCCAGGGCCACAGTCTGTATAGGGCAGAAAGGTCATGGTTAGGTTAGATTTCTTCTTAGAGTCCTCAGATCCAACCTGATTGCTCTAATAAAAGCCCAGTTTCACTTGCAAGAGGAAATGCTTTCCATATTTCCCCCTCTGTATTTCAAGCTCATTTCAACCTTTCCAGGAGCTTTGGCCTGGATGTCCAGTTCTAGTGACCACCAGGTCCCAGTAAAGTCATCTCCACTGAGGATAAAATGACCTCCTCCTTCTTTGACATCGGGTCTCCCGAGGAAGGAGAGGCCTGGATGGTACACCCCATCCACCCAGGACTCTTACCATCTGGGCACCTGCTCATGGTGTACCTGCTGCCTTAAAAACACCTGATAAACCTGGTCACAGCGAAGTGCCAGGCCTTTAGGTGCTATTTGTGCAAAGGTCTTTCTATTTTAAAAGAAAAAATGGCTGGAAACTATTCTCCATCCCCCAATAGGGGATTAATTAAATAAATACTGATGTATTTATACAACAGAGTGCTATGTGACCACTGAAAAGAACAAAGCAGTGCTACCTTTACTAATATGGAATCACCTATAAAATACATCGATTCTCCCTGGTGGTCTAGTGGGTAGGATTCAGTGCTCTTGGGTTGGAGAACTGCCGTGGCCTGGGTTTGATTCCCAGTCAGGGAAGCCTTTCTTCTTGGAGAAGGAAACTCCATTATTCTTGCCTGGAGAAGCCCATGGACAGAGGAGCCGGGTCCATAGGGTTGCTAAGAGTCAGACGTGACTGAGTGACTAAACCACAAGATACATCAACCTGGAAACAGAAGCTAAAGGTGAATCAGCACTGCAGGTTGTGTTGTCAATACTGTTTCATAAGAACCTCTGCTTTCACAAGCACCCAATGGGTAGGAAAGGAGGATAGAGGCAGAGGGAAGGGTGTATTCAGGGTGAAAAGAAACTTCTGGCACACTGGGGAACAGGAGAGCATTTGGTGCAGGAGGAGGTGAGGGTGCGGACAGTTGAGTGGGGTGAGTGTGGGGGTCATTGCTGGGGTGCACAGGAAGAGGGTGGGAGCATATCTGCCCCAGGGTGAGATCTTGGCTGGTGAGGAGCTGTCTGCTGCTTCCCTTGAGAGAAGGTGAGCTCACCTTTTGGAAGAGGGGCTAGGAGGTCATCGACTAAAATGACTCAGGTTCCAGGCCTCTGACAAGGCCATGTGTTTGCTGAATGCCTCAATACAGTGAAGGTGGTCAAGGAATTTTTGTAAACTTAACCTCTGTCCATAGCCCTGTGATCAGAACGGAATGAGACACTAAACCAAGGAAGATGCTGCTCCGGCCTTCCCAGCCCACGGGGACACGATAATAGCTAACATGTAGTGCTAACCTGACTTAAGGATGATATAGTATTAATTCATTATATATTTAGCTCATTAAATCCTCACCATAACCTCAAAACATAGGTACTAATATTGTTCCTATTTTGCAGATGAGAGAAATGAAACAGAGAGGTTAAGTAACTTGCTAAAGGTCACACAATCAATGAGTGCCAAACTGTGATTAAAACTCAGGTAGCCTGGCATCAGACCAGTCAGGCTGCTTAGCTTCTACGCAATTCTTTTTCCACACAAATAACTAGACTTGAGGTGAAGGAGAGTCATGCCAGGAAAGAGTAAAATGCCATGAGATGTCAAGGCAGGGTAGAAATTATATCTAATGGAAAGAGAGGAAAAAGAAAATCCTTAGTATTTTACCATTACAGTACATTATCACATATATATGGAATTTAGAAAGATGGTAACAATGACCCTACATGCGAGACAGCAAAAGAGACACAAATGTAAAGAACAGACTTTTGGACTCTGTGGGAGAAGGCGAGGGTGGGATGATTTGAGAGAATAGCATTGAAACTTGTATATTATCATATGTGAAATAGATTGCTGGTCCAGGTTCAATGCATGAGACAGGGTGCTCAGGGCCGGCGCACTGGGATGACCCTGAGGGATAGAATAGGGAGGGAGATGGGAGGAGAGTTCAGGATGGGGAACACATGTACACCCATGGCTGAATCATGTCAGTGTATGGCAAAAACCACTACAATATTGTAAAGTAATTAGCTTCCAATTAAAATAAATAAATAAATAAATAAATAAAAGAAAATCCTTAGTATTTGAAGTGGTCCCTGAAGGACAGGTCCTTCTCTGGGCAGGTTGGAGGGGGAATATTCCAGACAGAGAAAAATAATATATGCAAACTATTCTCAATGTTATTTTCAGATGTCACCATTCAAATCTTGTTTGCTAGGAGATTATCGATTTTTTTCTATTCCAATTTTATCTCATTCATTTGCTCCTGTGTTCATTCACTGTATTCATTCAAGCATGCAACATTTTTGAGTGCTTACTACACGCCAAGTATTCTGCTGGACTGGACATTCACAGTGCAAGCATAACTTTTACTTTCATTTTCCTCTATAAACAAAGATAAATATTTAAATGCTCCCTTCCAACGTGACGAGCATTAATCTTACTTCTTACCTTTCCGACTTAGTAAGGAGGACTTCAGTGTAGAAAAGAGAACAGAAAAAAGTTGAATTTAGGAGAAAAAAAAGGAAGACCCCAAATCATCCCTGGTTTGGGTGAATTAATTCCCTGAGGTGTCAAGAGGCGGGAAGACCAGGTCAGATCCCCTCAGAGGACCCTCACCAGGAGAGGAATGCTGCTTTAAAAAATTATTTATTGAAAAATTATGTATTTATTTATCTTTATTCGGCTATGCTGGGTCTTTGTTGCTATGTGTGGGCTTTTTCTAGTTGCAGTGACCATGGGCTACTCTCTAGCTGTGGTGCGCGGGCTTGTCATTGTGGTGGCTTCTCTTGTTGGGGAGCACATGCTCTGAGGTGCACAGGCTTCAGTAATTGTGGCATGTGGGCTCTAGAGCACAGGCTTAGTAGTTGAGGCACAGGCTTAGCTGCTCCATGGCATGTGGGATCTTCCCAGACCAGGGATCTAACTGTGTTCCCTGCATTGGCAGGCGGATTCTTAACCACTGGACCACCAGAAGTCCTTGATTCTGTTTTTTAAATGCAGTTGTCTGGAATGAGAGTCTGATTCTGTCTTTATTCACTGGCAAGCACCAAGTGCCTGGAAAATCCCAGGGATAGAGAAGCCTGGTGGGCTACAGTCCATGGAGTCTCAAAGAATCAGACATGACTGATCTACTAAACAACAGCAACCAAGCCCTCACAAGCCTCAGCTGCCTCATCAGTAAAGTGGGGTTAGTAACAATGTGAATGCCCATTGAACTATTCGGAGAGCTAAATGAGGTAATATTTGTGAAGTGCTTTGTCTAGAGCTTGGCATCTGATGGGTCCTAAGTATGTGTGATCTGATAGAAGATAGGCAAGAGCAAGGGGTTACTAAAGGAAGAAATGAAGGATGCTGAGTTCAACTTTTTTCTTCACTTGTTGGGGGCTTGAAAATGAAAAAATTCTTAGTTGCTCAGTCATGTCCAACTCTTTGTGATCCCATGGACTGTAGCCTGCCGGGCTCCTCTGTCCATGGGATTCTCCAGGCAAGAATACTGGAGTGGGTTGCCATTTCCTACTCCAGGGGATCTTCCCGACCTAGGAACCAAACCTGGGTCTCCTGCATTGCAGGCAGATTCTTTACCATCTGAGCCACCAAGGAAGCCCCTCAGGCTCCACATAAAACCCCCTGTGTGCTCCACTACAGAGAAGCTCTGAGATGAGGCGGGTGCTCAGGGCTTCTGAATTCCTGCCCAACATCGAGGTTTTAGCCAGATGTCTAGTTTCTCTGGATCCCCGTTCCCTTTCATACAGAACAAGGAGTGATAATACTCCCCTCGCAGAATTACTGTAAGGGTTAAATGAAGCAACATGTCTTAGAGGTTCTAGCAGTAGGTCAGGCATTCTCAAAAGAATTCACTGCACCCTATTCCTCTTCCTTCTTGACCCCAGAGCAGGGACCTAAGGAAGCTGGAAGCAGTCACTGGCTTCAGTCACTGGGAATCTTCTTTCCAGGAATGGGGAGGGTTACTGCAGCTGCCCTGGAAAGTTCCCAGTGCAGACCCAGTCTTGGGATGTGCAGGGTGGGCAAGTTTCTAATACTCTCTATGCAGGGAGAATGGTTTCACGGAGGGAAGAAGGAGCCATGGGAACCCAGAAAAGCACTTTGTCACTGCAGGTTCTGTTGTGGGGAGCATCAGCAGAGGGCAGAAGCCTGGCCTGTGATTGGGTCTGGAGGGGAGGTCCCAGGCCCATGATGTTCATAGGGACAGAGTAAAGGGACAAAGTAGGTGACGAAATAGTTCATCCCACTAAGGGATTGTAAGTAGAGAAAAATATGAGAGACCCCTGTAAGTTAATGGTTACTCAAGAAAGTAGGCTTGCTTAACCACAAAGCCAAGGAGGCCTGCTTAGCAACAAAACCATGCAACAGAAGTATGAAACTTGCCCCCAAACAGTAAAACAATGGTGGCATGAGACCCACATCCTGCCCAGTGAGCTCAGTAAGTTAATGACCCCTAGGATATGTTCTCTGCACACATAAAAAACAATACTTTGTGGACCTAGCTTGACCATTTAGGGATAAGGAAACTCCCCTGCTCAACCTGGAGGAGAAGCTGATGATGGAAGCATGACATCTACTCGAGAAAGACATCTCAAAAAAAGCAGAGTTGGACATACTGAGCAACTAACACTTTTTTTGCAAAAATTATACTACAGAAAATATGTGCATGTCATGTATGTAGGGACCCTTGGAGGATAAGAGATTAAAATTTGGACAGAACTAGTTGCAGAGGCTTAAGAACAAGATGAAGCAGTGAGGAAACCTCAGAGAGGAAGGGATTGGAAACCACAGATGAGGGTAAAGGCCGAGGAGGGTAGGGAGAGGCAGGGATATTGAAAAGACCGGCTGAGTTGGAGGCGAGATTCTGTGTTGTCATGTTGTCACAGGTCACAGAGGACTCTGAATGTCAAAATGAGGATTTTTATTCTTTTCTGATCTATGTCCTTAAGCCAAGAGGGTGACATAATAAAAGTGATGCTTTTAGACGATTAATCTGGCACTAGAATGCAGGATGGATGTAAAAGGAAAAAAAAAAAAAAACCCCAATAAACTAAGAAATTACTGTAGCAAGTCTAGGCAGGAGATACTTGAGTCCTAAAATATGGTATATTCAATGTCAGTCTACTTTCTGACCACCTAATATGTCCGTAGAACAACATTAGGTGCATTTACAGAGTGATCTTTTAAAATTTAACAATAGGTCAGGATGAGACCTTATCTGTCTTCTATAGATGAAGAAATTCAGGCTCTAAGAGCTTATGTAACTTGTGAAAGTTCTTACAGTTTACAAATAGCAATCAGGAGACTGGATATTGAATCTTCTAGTTTCTGACCCAGTATTTTCCATGTTATTTAAGAGTTGACTTTTGTATTAGAAGTTCTGTTGCAGGTGAGGGAGGGACTCAGGATCAGAAGAGGTTATCAGGAACTCAATACCCGTACTTATCTAGGAGAGGCAAGCATTTCCACTGTAGAAACTAGTGAAGAAAGTAGGCTTAAAAAAAGCTATTCTTAATATAAAGAGACTTGGAAGCTGCATGTGAAGAAGACTGTGGAGCCCCCATGAAAAGGTGACCTGAAGATAAGCATTTGAGAAAGATCTAGACTCTTTGGGGGTAACCCATTGGAATTGGATGTCCAAAGAAAAAAGGCAAATAAGAAATAAATCTAATGTTTGAATAACAGTATCATAAAAATGGAGGTTTAAAATTTTTAAGACATTTAGAGTGCACTCTAGGAAAATGTTCCTAATAAAAAGATTTCATGGGTGAAAATGAGATGTTATAAGAAGCAATGATGAAGAAAATTGTATATAGGCTAGTTATTTTTCTCAGAAAAAAATTAATATAAATACTTATTTACTACATAAAGCCTCAAATTGTGGATCTATGGGTTTGAAGTTACTTCTATGATACAAAATATGCATAAACTTTAAGTCCTATTTCTTCTGAATTTAAATGTGCTCCAACTAATTCTTATTTCAGGCTCAAAGCCCTCCAAATAGAAAGATTGATGCTGGCAGGGCAACTGAAATGTTGGCCCATCCCTTCAGAGATAAAGGATTTTGTGTCAAATGAAGATGATGGATATGGTCAGTTGAATCTGAAAGCTGAGGTACTAATTTACAGTGTTCCCTTAAGTCACTAAAAACCAGAATTACCAGAGGTTTTTGGACTCACGTCCTCTGTTTTATACCCCACATTTAATTGATTGAACAGATAAATACTGGGAACTTTTTGGCCAACCCAATACTTATTGAGTCTCTCATATGTTAGGTTTATATGAAATGCATGAGGTTGAAACCAATTTTCCAAGACTGATAACTAGCTAGAAAGCCCCAGTGGGCAAGTAAATCTCAGATAACAGGCATGAAGACTCTGAGGTCTGGGTCCCACCTGTACTCCACGTAGAGCTCTTCTGCAGTTGCAATATTGGAGGACTGAGATTTGATTTTCATTAAGGAAGTTGGAAATTACCAAGAATATCTACACATATCACTTAATACGAGCAGCTAATAGAATTATAATACTTTAAAAAATCAACTCAGTACCCAACACTGGACTCAACCTCCATTCCCCCACCAAAACAGCTTGCTGTTCTAGGGTCCCATCATGTCTGGACTCCTCAGGTGCAGTGTCTGGTCCCCAGGCTCCTCTCTGCCTGACAGGCACTAGGTTAGCCGGTCCAGCAGGGAGGGAAGATTCAAAGGCCCAACTCTGCAGCTCCTGTTTCTCCTCCAGCCCGGGTCAGCTGCATTTCCTGACCTTACTTAACTAAACTATATGGCTTTCCTGGATTTGCATGGAATTTCCCTATCATATGAATGATGAGATAACTTGAATAACTTGAAATTGAAGAGACTATCTGATCCAGGCTAGTCTGTTTCTGTTGTGCCATGACGCATTTTCATATTATCATATGATGAAACTTCTGAGGTATATGCTCCCATTAAATGAGCTTCTAAGAACTGGGTTAACCCCTCAGAGCACCAGAACAGCATTAGTTCTGAGGAAAATTGCAAGGTAAATGAAGGAATTAAAAAGTAGAGCCCCAGAAACTTAGATGAAATATTTGAGGACTCTTTTACCTGGTTATTCATATTTAACCTTGATAGCTATCCTCTGAGACAGGAATTAACATTCCCATTTTCCAGTGGAAAAAACTGAGGCACTTTGAAGTTAAGTAACTTACCCAAGGTTTCCAAACAGTGGCTGAGTTGGGATTTGAACTCTGGTCTCTTTGACTTCAAGACTTCTGCTATTTCTAACGCAATGAAGTATTATAGCACTAGGGTAGCATGTCTAGAGAAGGGAATCCTCCTATACTGTTGGTGGGAATGTAAATTGATACAGTCACTATGAAGAATGGATTAGAGGTTCCTTAAAAAACTAAAAAATAGAGTTACCATATAATCCAGCAATCCCACTCTTGGGTATATATCTGGAGAAGAACATGGTCTGAAAGGATACATGCACCCCAGTGTTCATGGAAGCTTGGTTTACAATGGCCAAGACAAGGAAGCAAACTAAATGTCCATTGACAGAGGAAAGGATAAAGAAGATGTCATACATATATACAACAGAATATTACTCAGACGTTAAAAAGAATGAAATAATGCCATTTTCGGGAGAAGGCAATGGCATCCCACTCCAGTACTCTTGCCGGAGAGTCCCATGGATGGAGGAGCCTGGTGGGCTGCAGTCCATGGGGTCGCTAAGAGACACGACTGAGCGACTTCACTTTCACTTTTCACTTTCCTGCATTGGAGAAGGAAATAGCAACCCACTCCAGTGTTCTTGCCTGAAGAATCCCAGGGGCGGGGGAGCCTGGTGGGCTGACGTCTATGGGGTCACAGAGAGTCGGACACGACTGAAGTGACTTAGCAGCAATGCCATTTTCAACAACATAGATAGACCTAGAGACTGTCATACTAACTGAAGTAAATCAGACAGAGAAAGAGAAATATCATATGACATTGCTTATATGTGGAATCTAAAAATAAATGATACAAATAAACTTATTTACAAAACAGAAACAGGCTTACAGACTTAGAGAATGAACTTATGGTTGCAGGGGAGAAGGATGAGGGGAAGTGATAGGGAGTTTCAGATGGACATGTATACATTGCTATATTTAAAACGGATAACCAACAAGGTCCTACTGTGTAGCACATGGAACTCTGTTAAGTGTTATATAGCAGTCTGGAGAAGGGTTTGGGGGAGAAAGGATACATGTATATGTATGGCTGAGTCCCTTTGCTGTCCACCTGAAACTATCACATTGTTAATCAGCTATTCTCCAATATAAAATAAAGTTTTTTTTAAAAAAAAAACAAAAACAAAAAAACCCAGCATGCCTAGTCTTTGACCAAAAGACACCATTCAACTCAATCCAACAAATAATTACTGGGCCTTCGGTAACAGTGGATTAGACAGTAGAGAATATGAAAATGAAACTGCCTTTAGGGAGGTTACAATATGATGTTCAGCATACCATAGTGTTGGATAGCATTAGTTGGATCAAATAACACATGATGAAGGAATGGTGTCGCTGACTATACGGAAGAAATTCTGTTAGAGAATTGCAGATTGAAAAGTGTGTGAGGAACTGCAATGTAGCTCTAAACTGCAGTATCTAAGGAAGGATGTTAAAGATCCTATAGAGTCCAAGGTCACATAGGCAGCCAATAGCAGAGTGCAGGCTAACAGAGCCTTCCAACAGTTCAGTGCTTTGTAGATTGTGTTTTCCCTTCACCATCTTTCAAAAAGCTGAAATCCTATTTCTGTGTTCTCTTTGCATATCATCATAAAAGAGCTATTGTTATGTCCTTCCTCTGAGAGAACAGCTTTAAGCTCCCAGACTGTGGGGAGATGTAGGCATTAGCTGACAGGAATTGACTACCTATCCATCATGAAGGGAAGCTTCTTTTGGAAGAAATGAGTCACTTCTGAGGATTGAACTTTTAAGATGTAAAGCTCATTGATTTGCTTTTATGATTCTCCTGATACCTCCGAACATGTGTATACACACACACACACACACACAGACACACAAGCTGCCTACCAGTGCATGTACCCCAAGTTCAGCTGTATTGAAGATCAAGGATATTGGAGGTGCAGGATTATCTTGCAGCAGCATCAGTGAAAATGTTCAAGCAAACAGCTGACTCATTCAAGAAATCATTCTAATTCTATCATCTTTTCTCATTCTTTCTCTGTTATCAGTTATCTTGCTATATTACTCTCTTAACATGGTACTCTCTCCACTTCTATCATTTCGCATTCACCTTGATTAAGATGCTATTGTTGGAGATATTGACAAGTAACATTTCACTAACACCACCATCTCCAATACTTTTTTCTTTCCACAACCTGACAGCTGAGACACTCAGTATAGCAATATTCTTTTTCCTAAGTATCCACATAAATCTTTTCTTCAGGGAAATGGCTAGTGCTTTTAAAAGTGACTTTCCCTTGTTTATCATCTGATCTATAAAACTGCTTCCCGTGATGAAAAGCCTGAGGACAAAGTACAGTCAAACCATTTATTAAAATAGATTAGACATTCCAGATGAGATAGTTGTAATAACACATGCTAAACAGCCAGTAATGCGGATGTAAAATTATAAAAGAATCACATTTTTATTCCAATTCTTTAGCTGTCACCACTCTTCAAAGAAAGTAGTTTCTAGATTATACGCAAATGCTATTCAGCATACAGCTACTGATGGGCTATTTTTTGGCCATGTCCTTAACGACCTTGTAGTCTGATTAAGAGAAGACTTATAAATAAATAATTTCAATATCATGAGTTAGGTTTTTGGATACCACCATGCTCAACATGAAAAGGCAGAGGAACCAGAGATCAAATTGCCAACATCCGCTGGATCATAGAAAAAGCAAAAGAGTTCCAGAAAAACATCTATTTCTGCTTTATTGACTATGCCAAAGCCTTTGACTGTGTGGATCACAATAAACTGTGGAAAATTCTGAAAGAGATGGGCATACCAGACCACCTGATCTGCCTCTTGAGAAATTTGTATGCAGGTCAGGAAGCAACAGTTAGAACTGGACATGGAACAACAGACTGGTTCCAAATAGGAAAAGGAGTACGTCAAGGCTGTATATTGTCACCCTGTTTATTTAGCTTATATGCAGAGTACATCATGAGAAATGCTGGACTGAAAGAAACACAAACTGGAATCAAGATTGCCGGGAGAAATATCAATAACCTCAGATATGCAGATGACACCACCCTTATGGCAGAAAGTGAAGAGGAACTCAAAAGCCTCTTGATGAAAGTGAAAGTGGAGAGTGAAAAAGTTGGCTTAAAGCTCAACATTCAGAAAACGAAGATCATGGCATCCGGTCCCACCACTTTATGGGAAATAGATGGGGAAACAGTGGAAACAGTGGAAACAGTGTCAGACTTTATTTTTCTGGGCTCCAAAATCACTACAGATGGTGACTGCAGCCATGAAATTAAAAGATGCTTACTCCTTGGAAGGAAAGTTATGACCAACCTAGATAGCGTATTCAAAAGCAGAGACATTACTTTGCCAACAAAGGTTTGTCTAGTCAAGGCTATGATTTTTCCTGTGGTCATGTATGGATGTGAGAGTTGGACTGTGAAGAAGGCTGAGCGCCGAAGAATTGATGCTTTTGAACTGTGGTGTTGGAGAAGACTCTTGAGAGTCCCTTGGACTGCAAGGAGATCCAACCAGTCCATTCTGAAGGAGATTAGCCCTGGGATTTCTTTGGAAGGAATGATGCTAAAGCTGAAACTCCAGTACTTTGGCCACCTCACGTGAAGAGTTGACTCATTGGAAAAGACTGTGATGCTGGGAGGTATTGGGGGCAGGAGGAGAAGGGGACGACAGAGGATGAGATGGCTGCATGGCATCACTGACTTGATGGACATGAGTCTCAGTGAACTCCGGGAGTTGGTGATGGACAGGGAGGCCTGGTGTGCTTCGATTCATGGGGTCGCAAAGCGTCGGACACGACTGATCTGATCTGATCTGATGCTCAACATGTTTATCCAGTTAGCCAGCATAGTGGGCAAGGTAGGAGATTTTCAGAGCTGTTATTCCTCCATGGAAACTCTTCCCTTCCAGCAAATGCAGAGATCACACCTCACCTTATATGTGCACAGGCATCAGAGTTCTCTCTTCCAGCCTTTGTTGTTGTTTAGTTGCTAAGTCATGTCTGACCCTTTGTGACCCCATGAACTGTAGCCTGCCAGGATCCTCTGCCCATGGGATTTCCTAGGCAAGAATATGGGAGTGAGTTCTCATTTCCTCCTCCAGGGGATCTTCCCAACCTGGTGACTGAGCATTGGCAGGTGGCTTCTTTACCGCTGAGCCACCAGGGAAGCCCCTGTTATACCCTTTAGAAAGGAACAAGTGTTGCCCCGTTCATTACACCAGGATGCAGAATATTCTGGCCCTGGACCTGCCGTGTCACTTTCTCATTTATAAAATCAGATCAAAATCTTTGTTCTACTTCCCAGAGGATAAACGGAGACACTATGATAGCAGTCAAGGAAAAGGTAACAACAAAATTACCTGTAGCAGGCGAGATCTTCTAGACTTGGTCTTTCCCCTTAGCTTTGTACAAGATCACATTTGCATCATATCAAATAGATAACTTTAGTCAATTAAAACAAACCCTGGGGCTTCCCTGTGGTCCAGTGGTCAAGAATCCACCTGCCAAAGCAGGGAACATGGGTTCAACCCCTGGTCCAGGAAGATCCCACATACTTAGTTGTGGAGCAACTACGCCCATGCACCGCAACTACTGAAGCTCAAGTGTCCTAGAGCCTGTGCTCCACAAGAGAAGCCACTGCAATGAGAAGCCTGAACACTGCAACGGGAGAGTAGCTCCCACTCACCACAACAAGAGAAAAGCCCGTGTGCAGCAAGGAAGACCCAGTTCAGCCAGAACAAAAACAACCTACGAAAGAAGGATCTGCAAGCCCTTTCATGAAGGGTGGGGGCAGCATTGTATGGGGGAACAGCATGGGTCCTAGAGTCAGAGGCCACCTTCTGGGATGTTCCCTGGGACAAACGACTAAATCTCTCTGGGCTGGTTTTCATTTCTATAAAATAAAGGAGCTAGAGTGAGGATCAAAAGTTTTCTTTTAACCCTTGACATCTATTGATTCAAGGATGTAATAGACCCAGCAGGGAGAGAAATTTTAGGTTCCAGGATTCCATAGGGAAGTGATAAAAGAGGAAATAAGTCCAAGGCATTATAAAAAAAGAACTCCATTGGGAGTAAAAAAAAAATGTGAATTCTCACAAGAGTTGAAGACCTATCTTTACACCAAAACCTGCTCATGAAGGTTTATAGCAGCTTTATTCATGATTGCCAAAACTTGGAAGCAACCAAGATAGCCTTAGTAGGTGAACAAATTAAGAAATGTGTACGTCCAGAAAAAAGAATAGTATTCAGTGCTAAAAGCAATGAGCTATTGAGTTATGAAAGGATATGGAGAAAAATTAATGTATATAACTAAGTAAAACAAGTCACTGCAATAAGAAGCCCTCGTACTGCGACTAGAGAGTAGATTTCACTTTCTGCAACTAGAGAAAGCCCATGCACAATGATGAAGAACCCAAAAATGAATAAATTATATTTACAAATAAATAAATATTTTTTAAAAAGATTCCTTACTCCAATGAAGGACTGCTTTGCTAGGACATTCCACCTAACCCCATAGTGGGTTATTAGTTTTAGTTGCTCAGTCATGTTTGACTCTTTACAGCCCCATGGACTGTAGCTCACCAGGTTCCTCTACCGGTGGAATTCTCCAGGCAGGAATACTGGAGTGGGTATTACCTTCTCCAGGGAATCTTCTCAACCCTGGGATCGAACTCTGAATTCAAGAATCTGCCTTCTGAACTGCAGAGTTTTACCATCTGAGCCACCAGGGAAGCCTGTACTCAAGGCTTCTAGGAATGCAGACTTACATCATTATCTGAAAACTGCTAGAGACTTCTGCCACTGCTTCCTGTGCATATTCTATCATGAGCACACTTTTCACAGGTTTGAGTTTTCAGCTAGCTTTCATCTGTCATCTAGAAGCAGGCATTCAAGGTACTAGCCACAAGCAGCAAGATGGTTGTCAGTTCACTACTGTAAGTCATGGAGTCCCTGGCTGTCTTCCTCACTGAATGCCCTCAGGGCTATTGATGAAGCCAAGTGACACAACTTGGAGGGTATGCAATTCTGTTTACAAAGTTTCCAGGAGGAGAACTCTAAGTAAGCTGCAGGATGCTATATACTACAGAATGATGGTGCTAATTGCTTTGTTCAAGGCCATTAGCCTAATTCTGCCTGGAGATACTGTGGTCTGTGGAGGGCACCCTATCACTTCATATGTTTAATTACCTTCACTTGAGATGGTCAGAAATATGAAAGAAAAATACTAGCCCCACAGAAAAGAAACTCCTCTAAATCAGAGGCCTTTGGACACAGATAGTGGTGACTTGTGTTTAAAATTTAGTGGGTAAGAGCAAGACAGGCATTGGTTCATCCCCGTAGGGACTGCAATTTACCATAATCAGTACAGAAAGGCTTGATGGATGTTTCCAGAAGGCTCCCTATTTTCATGGCCTCTAAATGCTTTCAGGCCACAGGGTGTCTTCTCTAGAGAGATCTACAAATCCATCAGGGTCTGTCTCTTTCCCTTTCTTTTTTATTAAGAAATAATCTAATAACTAATCTCCTGTTAGGTCCATAGAATGGTTAATCAAATGCGGGAGGTGACCAGTTGGCTTAGATGAACATAATTCGTCTTTAAACCATATCTATTCAAAAGGCTCTAAGAAGCATCTGAGTATCTTTTTAAAACTTGTTAGTGAGATGATCAAATCAATACCAGCATAATAAGTTAGACCTACAGCTGCTTATTTTAAAAGATGGCCATCCTCCTTAAAAATGAAGTTTGTATTATGCATGCATACTAAGTCGCTTCAATCATGTTGACTCTTTGCAGCCCTATGGACTGCAGGTCACCAGGTTCCTTTGTTCATGGGATTTTCCAGGCCAGAAAACTAGAGTGGGTAGCCATTCCCTTCTCCAGGGGACCTTCCTGACTCAGGGATCAAATCCACATCTCTTGTCTCCTGCATTGGCAGGCGGGTTCTTTACAGCTAGTTCCATGTGGGAAGCCCGTTTGTATCACAAAAGATGTTAAATCCCATTAGATCTAAGAAAAAAAATTCTTCGGTGGAATTAGTTGTCAAGAATAGAATATTTGCTGGAGATTAGAGTCCCTTGCTGGGATTTCCAGATTCAACTGAGTGCATTTGTAAGCAGGGAATGTTTTAAAGCGCTTTTCTGCAGCATCACTGCAGCAGAAAAAGAACCCTTAGAGGCAGCCATTCTGAACTTCAGTTTCCTAAGAATTCAGGAGACTGTGTACTGCATTTTTGAGGATGATTCATTGATACTAATCAAATTACCTAGATTCGCTTGACTTCATGCTGTTTAGACCCAGAATTATTAACATCAAAGGCTTTTTAAAAATCAGCTCTGCTAGGTACTGAAAAATAGAAAGGAGTTTATTGATCATCAGGCTTAAGCTGGGAGGGACCCAAAGCAAAAGGCCAGATGGAGGCTCAGACGACGCTCCCAGGTCTCATGAACTTGAATCCTTTTATCCACCCTCACATCCACAAGGTTTGAAGGAAAAGGCAAACAGATATGTGACTGTGAACATTCACCCTTGTTTTCGCTGCTTATTATCTGCCAAGAACAAGACTTTGGGTGATACAGGCTATTAGCTAATAGCTCCTGTGATCCATCACCTTCTTCAAGCCAAGTCAATTCCTCTTAACAAATTGAAATTTCAGCGTGGCCTCTGCAGCATGTGAGGCCCAGACTGCAGGAGATCTGCTGCTGAACGCTAATGCATGCAGCAAAACACTGCCGCAGGGCGGAGGTTGTCAGGGAGCGACTGTTCCCAGTAGCAGCTTTTGTTCAGAACACAATTCAGAGGAGCCTTGCCTTAGAGGTTAACTCTTCTGTACATAAAAGGAGTTCATCTCTGTATTAAGTGGCACTTTCCCCAGGATGCTATTTACGGAGGATTCTTGCATCTAAGAGACATTTAAATAAAAGCCAAGTCCCAGTTATCTTTTTTATACCCAATGCCTACGTGTTTTAAGTATGTCATGCTTGGATATTGAATTACAACTCCCATTTCACCTGGACAATGTGACATTTAAACAGACCAGTCTTGAACCTAGGGATCTAAACCTGGCAGGAACCTCAGAAAGTCCACCCACTTGAACTGTAGAGAAGTGGGAATTGAGGACAGACTGGTTAAGTGACTGACTGACAGTTACACAGCAGATTATCCCCAAGATCACCTGGAATGAAAGTAGGCATCACCTAGTCTCTACCTTTAAGGTTTAAAAATGGATGGATCCATGGATGATCATACTAAGTGAAGTAAGCCAGGCAAAGAAAGGCAAAAATCATATAACAGCACTTACAGGTGGAATCTAAAATACAACACAAATGAACTTATCTATGAAACAAAAACAGACCCCCAGACATAGAGAACAAACCTGTGGTTGCCAAGGGGGAGAGGGAGTGGGGGAGGGATGGATTGGGAGTTTGGGATTAGCAGATGCAAAGTATTATATATAAGATTAATAAACAACAAGGTCCTACTGTATAGCACCAGGGAACTATATTCAATATCCTGTGATAAACCATAATGGAAAAGAATATGAAAAAGAATATGTATATATATAAGTATATATATATATATGTGTGTGTGTGATTATATATATATATATATCACTTTGTTGTACAGCAGAAATTAACACAACATTGCAAATCAACTATACTTCAATTTAAAAGAAAAGCTTAAGCCAGCAGGTAGTATGTGAGACACACATAGGAATAAAGGAGTTTTGCACCCAGTGAGGTACTGTCTCATTTTTAACCTTGTTTAGGTACTTTGTTTAGTGACTTTGAACCTTGTATTGTGCTATTCTGTATCCAAGTTTTTGTTAATGAAGGTATTGTGAGAACTCGAAAGAAAACAATAAATCACATTAAAATCAAGACTCATTCGAAGAATCCCCTAAGTGTCTTTCTCATTGGGCCGGAAGCCCTCAGAGGCTGTGTCTCCATTCTTTACATCCTCTTATGTATTAGAGTTTGACTGTGAAGGAGGTTTGTTGAATTAGTCAGTGAAAGAACTCGTGAGTAAATGACATCAGACAGAAGAAGGAATGTCCTCACTTGCCAAGTTCACTGCTGCCCTCAAGGCTCTTCCCTTCATTATCAGAGTTCCTACTCCAGCCAGAGCGAGGCTTTGCGCTCATAATTTCACCATAGGGGGTAAAGATCAGCATTCCCAAAGGAAGCTCTAAATAGCATGAGAAGAACCTCTCTCTGGAAACTAGTATCATTTGTTTCCTTATTTCTCAAAGGGATGCATGCCCCTGGGCTCCGATAAGCCTGAGGTGGACACTTTGTCGTATCTTGCCTTTCGTTGGGGATGTTCTTTGGGATGAGGCTTCCCAAGTGGCACTTGTGGTAAAGAATCCACCTGCTGATGCAGGAGATGCAAGAGACATGGGTTTGATCCCTGGGTTGGCAAGATCCCCTGGAGAAGGGAATGGCAACCCACTCCAGTGTTCTTGCCTGGAGAATCCCAGGGACGGCGGAGCCTGGTGGGCTGCCGTCTATGGGGTCTCACAGAGTCGGACACGACTGAAGCGATTTAGCAGCAGCAGCATACATAGGAAACACCTTGTTGTGAGGCAACAAGGTGAGTTAAGCTACCAGCTAGTTGGGAAGCCTATTTCTGGACTGTGGTCTGGTCACTTTAAAAGGAAATACCAAAACGGTAGGCCAATTTGTGGTTTTAAGCTAAGCATTACGGTAAAGAATGTATACCTTTCTGTCTCATATCATCCATGCTGATGCTTTATATTCTCCCCCACAGCTTCACAAAGAAAATTGCTGAGTCATTCTGTTCCTCTCACTGTCTCCAGGATGAGACAGTATAAATAATTTACATTCAGATACTAAGACAAGAAGTGGTTTTGAATTTTTTTTTCCATTCCTGGTCTGAATTGTTTTTGTGACACTTGAATTAAACTCAGAAGGCCACTAATGACTGCAGTAAGCTTTTAGTATGGTCAAAACAAGTCCATTTGCTGCAAAATCCTAGTCTTGAAGGTTAAATAAATATTTCATAGTGCTTCTAGTTGGATGTGTAAGCACAGAACATTTTCAGGGACCAAGACTGGAATTTAAATGGAGATTCTGGACCTTTTTTTTTTTTTAAAAAAAAAAAACCCAGGTCAGTAAAAGGGACCACATGTATGGTTAAATTGCTGGCTTATCTGTTATGTGTAAAAGGTACAGGTTTTAGACATTTAAGATCTGGGACTTCTCTGGCAGTTCAGTGGTTAAGACTTGACCTTGCAGTATAGGGTGTGTGAGTTCAATCTCTGGTATAGGAGCTAAAATCCCACAATCCTCACAGCCCCAAAACCAGAACATAAACAACAGAAGTAATATTGTAGCAAATTCAATAAAGACTTTAACACTGATCCACATCAAAAAAAATCTTAAAAAAAAAGATTCAAGCAGGTTTTAGTTGCTGACTGGAAGAATCCTTTTTAATGCAGTTGTCATGTGATTTTGATGTCTTCTGAGATTTGGGGGTTTCTACCAGATTGCAGCAAGATGGTCTGGAACATGCTTTGTGGACCCCAGGCTGCCAAATTCAGATTGAAAATAGGAAAGCAGCAAATAAGAGAGGACTTGAGGAAGAAAAAAGTGTGACGAGGACAAAGACCTATTTCATTTCTGCCCCTTTCCTTTATCAGTTCATCCCCCTTTCTTTCTCCTGTATCTCTCTCTACCCCACCCTCATTGTTAATCACTATGCTTTGCTTTTCACTTCTAGATTCTTTTTTTATTCATACTCTGTTTTCTATCATGAGTCTGTTTTGCATTTGTAACACAGATTTTGCCTCAACTAAACTTAATATGTAGAAAGGATAAAGAGCAAATTTTATCAAGTCACAGGTTTCACGTATCTTGCATTGTAAGAGAGTCATTTCATAGGAAGGCCGAAGATGGGAAACATCAATGCTACAACATCCCCCTATAAGGCCCAGGTGTGTGTAGTTGCTAAGTCGTGTCTGAGTCTGTGCAACCCCATGGACCGTAGCCTACCAGGCTCCCCTGTCCATGGGATTCTCCAGGGAAGAATACTGGAGTGGCTTGCCATTTCCTCCTATAGGAAGGCCCAGGTTAAAAGTTGCAATCAAAGTATACCCTTTCCAGAGAAACTTCAGATTCTTTCTTAACACTGTACACGTAACAGCCACAACCAGCTTATCAGAGTTGTCACACGAGATGAAGCCAATTTGTTAACCGTAATTTAGTAATTTCTGTGAAACTGCACGGGTTGATTTCAAGTGTCAGCTTTGGAACCACTCAGGGGCGTCAGTAGGTGTTTTAATCAAGAGGGCAGCAGCACAGAACACAAACAATCGATTGCACTGGATAAGCCTGGACTCACATTGCGGTCTGCTAACTGTCCCGGCTGCTTGTCCTTCTACTGAGCTTGTTTCACAGACGCAAAGATACTTATTTCTCGGAGTCCTCAAATTGCTTTGTAAATAGCTAAGCAGTAGTCATTCAGTTTTCATAGTTTGGGTTATTGTCTTCACTTGCTGTCCTCTAGGGATGGAATCCTGCCGGTTCATGTTCTTGGTTAAGTGAAGTGAAAGTGTTAGTCGCTCAGTTGTGTCGGACTCTTTGCAACCCCATGGACTGTAGCTTGCCAGGCTCCTCTGTCCATGGGATTCTCCAGGCAAGAATACTGGAGTGGGTTGCCATTCCCTTCTCCAGGGGATCTACCTAGCCCAGGGATTGAACCTGGGTGTCTCACATTGCAGCCAGATTCTTTACCATTTGAGACACCAGGGAAGCCCTCATGCTCTTGGTTCAACCAACTTAGACTATTAAACATCTGCCAGTCCCAGAAGGAAACGTTTTCTTACTGGGGTGATAGCTGGGTGTGTTCCACTTCCCATAAAGCTCTAAATAATGCAGGCTTCTTTTTTAAAGAAATATTTATTTTTTATTTTTCTGGCTATGTCTGGTCTTAGTTGCAGCATGTGGGATCTTCATGACATCATTCGGGCTTTCTAGGTGTGACACAAGGGCTCCAGAGCATGCTCCGTAGTAGGTGGGATCTTATTTTCTTGACCGGCATTGAACCCATGTCCCCTGCATTGCAAGGTGGATTCTTAACCACTGGACCATCAAGGAAGTTCCCAATAATGTGAGCTTCTAAGCTCCCATTCTCAACCTACTTGATTGTCAAGTATCTGTGATAGGACATGCATTTCTTTCTCCCTGTCTCATTCTTAACCTTTAATTCTTGGTCCCCAGGTTTCGTTTCTGTTATTCTATCAAAGCAACTCTCTTTTGGAGGTGGTGCTTTATAAATCAGGTGGTCTATTCTTAGCTCTTCACTATCCTGTACTCTCTGCTGAACTTGACAGTATTGTTGGTTCTCCTTCCCCACATCACTGCCCCCACTTCTGGCTGCTTTCTGTCTCTATGAAATTTTATCCTCCTTCGGTTCTCATTACATTTCATTCTTTTGATTTTCCTATTATTCTTCTGAGTTTCCCTCAGTCTCCTGAACTGATTCTTTGCTCAACTCTCTTTGGCTAAGGAAGTACATTCATGCTCCTAACTTGTGTTGACATTGTTACTCCGTTGATACTAAACACATAAATTGTGTTTCAAAGCTATGCATGTGTGTGTGTTTAGTCACTCAGTCTTGTCTGACTCTGTGACCTCATGGGCTATAGCCTGCCAGGCTCCTCTGTCCATGGGATTCTCCAGGCAAGAATACTGGAGAGGGTTGTCAGTCCCTTCTCCAGGGAGTCTTCCTGACCCAGGGACTGAACCAGGATCTCCTGCATTGTAGATGGATTCTTTACCATCTGAGCCAACAGGCAAGCCCTTCAAAGTTATATCTACATTCTACTCCATCGAAAGATAACATACAGAACACCTAACTGCAGAAATTTTTATGTGAAATGCTTGTATTTCCGAGTCAATTTTCTTACCCAAACCCCAGTTCTTTATCTCCAAGAGCCTATGGGTTATTCCACTTGAATTATTCACTTGTACCCCAAGCTCATCAAATATAATCACTGACTACTTCTGCCAAACAAATCCAATCTCTTTATCTGCACTCTGTCAGTACAGATATTTTGCAAGTTACTCAGACTTAACACATCTAAAACTTCCTGTGACATAGTTGCATTTTTTTCTTCACCATATCTCATATCATTTGCTTCCATTTCCATCCTACTTCTCAGGTTGCCTTACTACTTGCCCAGATTGCTGGAACTTCCTTGTGCTGCCCAGTCAAATTCTCACTCTTTTTCTCTTATCCTACCTGAGCACATTTTATCCTGTCATTTCTCTGGAAAGGCAGATTCAAGAGATCTGTATACAGTCATCCTTTACCTATGAACCTTCAAGCTGTGAGCTTTCAATGATGCAAATGTGCATTTCACCAACATCAGGTGTGAGTGAAATTGCAGCTTGCCCTCCATCTCCTATTGCTGATGATCCTTCAGCTCTACAATCTCCCACCTCCTCTCCTTCCTCCAGTCAGTAACTCTTCTTGCCTGTTCACTCAGTGCAAGCCCCTGTATGCCAATTGTACTGTACAACTGTACTTTTCAAGGTACTAAGCTTTAAGATCAAAAATGTTTTCTTTATTTTCTGTGTTTTTTTTTTTTCTTATGTACTATTTGTGTGAAAAGTATTATAAACCTATGACAGCATAGTACTATATAGACAATTGTGTTAGGTGGGTACCTAGGCTAACTTTGTTGGACTTGTGAACAAACTGGACTTATAAATATGCTCTCAGCACAGAACACATTTGTATGTAGGAGACTTACTGTATATCATTGTTTCATGTCGAAGCTTCTCAGTCTGATGTTTAAGGCCATCTGCCAACATTTCCAATGTTATCTCCCACTCTTCCTCAACCCATATCACCTTAGTCAAGCTGTCTGGGTGCCCCACCAACTTTCCACGCTTGGCGTTGTTTCCACATTGTGTAATATTATTTCTTCACCTAGCATGTCCTATTGACCCTTGAATCAAATTATAGGCATCATCTAAGATTCTGTTTTTGTAGTCTCTTCTATAAAATCTTTACTAATTTTTCACTCCTAATTTATCATCACTGCCACATGATTAATCATTTAATTGTCCTCTATGTTATGTTTGGTAGTTTTATCTCTCACTGTAATTATAAATTTCTTATTTCATCTATTAAATAGCTTTTGTGCTCTCCTGGGAGCGCAGCATAATCTTGACAAATAGGGGGTGTTCAATAAATATCTCATTGATTTACTATTCCTTCATTAAACAAACACTTGTCTAAGTAAATTGTTGGACAAATAAATCAAACATTGATTGATGGATTGATTTTGTCTATTGATTCAGTTTCATACTGTGCTCAGTTCTCTGCACTTCAATTTGAGTGGTGAGGGACACCTAATATTTTATTTCCTTCCACCTCCAGACAATTCCTGGAATAGACTCCCATAAATAAACTATTGGGATCAAAACACACCTTCAATCACTTTTGGGTGAAACTATGTTAAACAGAACTTTAGTATCTGAATTTTAATGATAGAGTAAACCCCTGCCAAATGATTTTTACATTGACCCATTAAAGAAACAATATAAATCTCCATGAAAAGGTAAATTAAACTCTGATTCTCTTCCTAGAAGTGACACATTAAACATGTGCCACTTTAAATTAAGAGAAAAATAATATTTTTATTTTATTTAATACATTTTAATCTTTAAATTAAGAGGAAAATAATATTTTAGAAACAAGAACAAATGGCACCTCCAATCTGGGTTCTACTTAGTTCAAAGTGATTTTTAGGGATTAACTGAGAAAGTAGTAACATAATTTTTCTTACTCTTCCTTGAAGAGCTTTAGCACTAGCAAGGCTGTTATTTTCTAAAACTCATTGTCCTTCATTTAGTAAAATCTATTCTTTGCTAAAACATCTCACCTTATAACCCAGTCATATTATAATACAAGCATTGTCATAGGTTGAATTGAGTCCCCCTAAAATTCATATGTTGAAGCCCCAACTCCTAGTACCTCAGAATTTGAAGATATGGCCTTGAAAGTGGTTATGGAGTTAAAATGAGTTGGTAGGATGGCTTCTAATCCAATTTGACTTGTGTCTTTTATAAGGAGAGGAAATTTCAGACAATAGGGGCACATATATACAGAGGGACAGCCATGTAAAGACAGCAACAGGCCAAGGAGGTGGAGGTTTCCTTGGAAACCAAATCTGTCAGGACCTTGGTCTTGGACTTCTAACCTCCAGAACTGTGAGATGATAAATTTTTGTTGTGCAAGCCCCACTGTGTGTGGTATTTGTTATGGTGGCCCAAGCAAACTAATACAAGCACATCTATGTCTCCCTACCACACTGTGAATTTTTTGAAAGCAGGGCTCAAATTTCACTCAGATTTGTAGTGCTTCATAGAATATTGGTAATAAGTTATTTTACACAATGTCATGGAAATGAATTTGTAGCTTGTTTGGCTCACTAGAATGCTCCTTTTTGGAATATATATTGTCTGAATATCTACTGGGACTCAGTGCTCTTCTGGACACTGGTAGGTACGAAGATGAGTAAAACAAAGACTATCTCAATGAAAGCACTTTGTATTGGCCATTATGAAAGTTTTCCATTTCCTGAAGATATGTTTCCATCACTCTATATTCCCAGATGGGCCAATCAAACCTATCACATTGCAAAATTCCCAGACAACAGACTGAAGTGTTAAGAGGTTTGCACCACTCAAAGAAAAAGAAATGTTACATAAAATAAATCATTTCCAACCCCACCTCTATTCCCACTGAATGGGTTTAAGAGATTAATCTCTTCATGCCAAGACTTGAGTTAGTGACTAGCATAGAGAGTGATAAATCCAACCTTCTGTGACTGATGAGGACTTCAGACAATCCTGACTTCACAGCTACAAACTTCCAGTGTAACTGAGAAATTGGAGACTATGTAAAGCTCAAAACCCAGGTAAAAGTGGACCAAACAGTAGTGAGGTTGAGAATGAAGTTACACCTAGGAGGGTGTGTAAACCCACCAAAGCAAAATGGACACCACCCTCAGGCTGGTGGATTCAGACTGTTAGAAAAGTCTAGGTCCTGGTCTAGGCCACCTCAGGAACTAAAATCTAAGTTTGCAAGCCCAATTTAAGGACCCAAGCCCCCAAAGCTAATGAAAACTTAGATGATAGCACTATAAGTCTAGGAAGTCAGAGAACTGAATTCAGAAGGGCCAGCTCTGCCTCAGACAACACTACAAAGCTACAGTAAACAGAATAACATGGTATTGGCACACAAAACATATGACTCAATGGAACAGAATAGAGAGCCCGGAAATAAACTCACACACTTACAGTTAATCTTCAATAAGGGAGGCAAGAAAATACATGAAGAAAAGCCAGTCTCTTCAGCAAGCAGTGTTGGGAAAGTTGGATAGCCATATAAATGTAAAGTCAAAATACTCCCTCACATGCAACAAAAAATAAATTCAAAATGGCTTAAAGACTCAAATATAAGACAGGACACTATAAATCTCTTAGAAAAGAACATAGGCAAAACATTCTCTGACATAAATTGTAGCAATGTGTTCTTAGGTTAGTCTCCCAAGGCTATAGAAATAAAAGCAAAAGTAAACAATGGGACCTATTCAAACTTATAAGATTTTGCACAGCAAAGGAAACCATAAACAAATTGAAAAGAAAACCTTTGAACTGGGAGAAAATATTTGCAAAAGTTGCAACTGACAAGGGGCTGCTTTCAAAAATATATAAACAGCTCATACAACTTATTTCTCCAAAGAAGACATATAAATTGGCCAATAGACACATGAAAAGATGCTTGCTGCTGCTGCTAAGTCGCTTCAGTTGTGTCCGACTCTGTGCGACCCCACAGACAGCAGCCCACCAGGCTCTGCCGTCCCTGGGATTCTCCAGGCAAGAACACTGGAGTGGGTTGCCATTTCCTTCTGCACTGCGTGAAAGTGAAAAGTGAAAGTGAAGTCGCTCAGTCGAGACCGATAGCAACCCCATGGAATGCAGCCCACCAGGCTCCTCCATCCATAGGATTTTCTAGGCAAGAGTACTGGAGTGGCTTGCCATTGCCTTCTCCGGAAAAGATGCTTAGCATTGCTAATTAGAGAGTGCAAATTGAAATTACAATAAGATATTACTTCACACTGGTCAGAATGGCCATCATTAAAAAGTCTATAAATAACAAACACTGGAATAGGTGTGGAGAAAAAGAATCCTCTTATGCTGTTGGTGGAAATGTAAATCTTAAGGTATCTGCCCAGCTCTTGACTATGTTCTCTGGCTTTTCTGACTACTTTCTCAGTCTATAGACTTTCCATTTCCACTCCCCGACTCAGAATGGGGACTTCTTATGACTCTAAGTGATTCTTTTTGGAGCTGGACCAACGCTCAGACACCCATGGATACTTCTATTGATGCTGATTCAAGGTGAAGTGGTATATTAAAAAAATGCTGCTTTTTGGGGTGAGAGAGCAACAGGAGGCTGAAGCCAACAGGTAGAAAAATGCAAGCTAACATGGGAGTCGGTAAAAGATTTGGAGAGAAACTGAGAGACTCCAAAAAGAGCTTAACTGAAAAGAGCATAAAATAGAAAATAGGTTCTGAGATGCAGTCAAGACCTTTTGTTAAAGTTCAATCCAATGCCAAGAATCCAAAGAGCAAACAGAGCCAAAATAAGTGGGCTCATTATTGGCTTCCCCAGAAGAGCAAGCCCATGACAGCCAGTCTCATGGTCCATAGCTGACTGCTGCTTTACTGAGGTGAGGATTCTTAGTTCTTGCGTCACCTCTACTCTAGCCCCCAAGTGCAGAGAAACTTGGTCTCAGGATGCAATAGAGAGCATCATCTTCCTTTCTCCCCTGGTATCTTCTAAGAGGAGATCCTCCCTGCTTGCACACAGATAAGCAGCTCTCAAACCCTGATACACTGGGTTTGTGGCCTTAGGTCTGCTCATGAGAACATTTCATTATAACATACCTAAACGTACCAAAATGTTCTTCCCTGACCACATCATCCCCTTTTGTACATGTGTCAGAGCTATTTTAATTCTCCACACATTGGAATATTGTTCCAGGGTTCTTCCTGGCCTCTTTTGTTTTCTTTCTTTTTTTCCTTCAAAATTGCATTGTAAAAACCTTTATGAATGTACTCATCACTTCCCCTTCCAATGTCCTCTTCAGTAAACGATTCCCAACAGAAAAAGAAATTTCAAGGTTACCTCCTAAAGAAAGCAGAACTCTGCAAACCAAATAAATGAAAACAAACATTCTTTGTAGCCGACCCAGCTCAGGATTAGTAGCTATGAGACATACTTTTATTTGTTTAGGCTATATTGCAAGCATGCTAATTGCTTTCTAAATATTAAAATCTAGTGATGGAGATAATAATAAATAATGTATTTCATATAGATAGCATCTGAGTCAATGATGTAAGATAATGGCTCTGGGGTCTACAGTTCTAGGAAGTGCCCATGACTGGGATACAATCAGCAGTCCCATGTGGGGTATGTGAGATAACACTTCACTAATGCAAGTTGGAACAGTGGCTCCAAGGCTCTGTAACTTGCAAAGACAAATATGCCCAGTTCTCAATAATCTCACCGAAAATACAAGAAAAAGTCCTGGGAGAATGGCTTAGAAAGTGAGAGTATCTAAAGTGTGATTAGATCTACACTGATCACGAGTACAGATGTACAGATGCCATTTCATGGGCTAAAACACATCACTGAGGACTGAGAGTAATGCAACTTACTTAATTTACTTCCAGTGCTTCCAGGGGGATGTTGAAGGACTTGGCGGCTATTCCAGGAGCTCCATAGGTCTCCACGGTAGGAAGCTGGTCCTTTGGAAGGAAGATGCTGTGAAGTAAGAATCAACCAGATCATGTTTTTGAAAGTTGTAAAACACAGAATTAAGTTTTAACTTCCCTTGCTTTTAATGCAAACTTTAATTGAATCTCAAGAAGAAGTAGAAAACCCAAAGAGTTCTATATCTATTCAAGAAAATAAGGTAGGACTTCCTGATGGTCCAGTGGATAAGAATCCGCCCGCCAATGCAGGGGACATGGGTTTGATTCCTGGTCAGGGAAGATCCCACATGCTGCAATTGAGAAGTCTGCACACCACAACTAGAGAGTAGCCCCCGCTCTCTGCAACTAGAGAAATCTCCTGGGAGTGATGAAGACCCAGTGCAGCCATAAAAAATTAATTAATTTAAAAACTAAAAAAGAAAATAATGTAATTAAAAACTTCACAGAAAAACTCTAAACTTTACTGCTCTTATTGTAAATTTAAACATACTGCCTGTACTGTCTTTATAGTCAATGTCTTTACTGATAAATTGTAAAAAAAAAAAAATTAGTGATGAAATACTACCAATCTTAAATCATTTCAGAGGATAGAGGAAGAGGTACTATTTCTCAATGCATTCAATGTGGCCAGCACAATCCTGGTATCAAAACTTGACAAAGACATTATAAGAAAGATATAGATGAATATCATTTGTAGATACAGATAAAAAGTTATCAACCATTATTAGCAATTCAAAAATATGAAAAAAGGTAGTATATAATGGTCAGATGAAATTCATCTCAGGAATATAAATTGGTTTAATATTTGTAAAGCAATCAATATAATTAGGTACACTACTAGAATAAAGGAGAAAACACATAGTCATCTTAATATGTGTAGAGAATGTTGATAAAATTTGACAGCTGTCTATGGTTAAAATTTTTACCAGAGAAAAGAAGGAAAATTTCTCAAACTGTATACTGTAAAGTATGTCTGTAAAAAAGCTATAGTTAATATATAAATGGTGAAACACTCAATGCTTTCCCTCTAAGATCTGGAAAGGAGAAAGGATGTTTACTGTCACTACTTCTAATTCAATGTTGTACTAGAAGACTTAGCCAGTGGAAAGTTCCCCAAAGAAATGAAAGGACCAATGCTTAAAAAGGAAAAAGGAAAAGTATCTCAATTCAAAGCTGACATAACTGTATGTTAGGAAATCTCAAAGAATCTATAAACAATTTGAACTATTAAGTAACTTTAGGGGCTTCCATGTGAAGTCAAGTGGGCCTTAGAAAGCATCACTACGAACAAAGCTAGTGGAAGTGATGGAATTCCAGTTGAGCTATTTCAAATCCTGAAAGATGATGCTGTGAAAGTGCTACACTCAATATGCCAGCAAATTTGGAAAACTCAGCAGTGGCCACAGGACTGGAAAAGGTCAGTTTTCATTCCAATCCCAAAGAAAGGCAATGCTAATGAATGCTCAAACTACCGCACAGTTGCACTCATCTCACATGCTAGTAAAGTAATGCTCAAAATTCTCCAAGCCAGGCTTCAGCAATACGTGAACCGTGAAATTCCTGATGTTCAAGCTGGTTTTAGAAAAGGCAGAGGAACCAGAGATCAAATTGCCAACATCCGCTGGATCATGGAAAAAGCAAGAGAATTCCAGAAAGACATCTATTTCTGCTTTATTGACTATGCCAAAGCCTTTGACTGTGTGGATCACAATAAACTGTGGAAAATTCTGAAAGAGATGG
This sequence comes from Bos indicus x Bos taurus, assembly GCF_003369695.1. Lineage (NCBI taxonomy): Eukaryota > Metazoa > Chordata > Mammalia > Artiodactyla > Bovidae > Bos > Bos indicus x Bos taurus. The sequence goes on along the minus strand of NC_040083.1, from coordinate 72,244,426 downwards.
GCATACCAGACCACCTGATCTGCCTCTTGAGAAATGTGTATGCAGGTCAGGAAGCAACACTTAGAACTGGACATAAAACAACAGACTGGTTCCAAATAGGAAAAGGAGTACGTCAAGGCTGTATATTGTCACCCTGTTTATTTAGCTTATATGCAGAGTACATCATGAGAAACGCTGGACTGGACGAAACACAAACTGGAATCAAGATTGCCGGGAGAAATATCAATAACCTCAGATATGCAGATGACACCACCCTTATGGCAGAAAGTGAAGAGGAACTCAAAAGCCTCTTGATGAAAGTGAAAGTGGAGAGTGAAAAAGTTGGCTTAAAGCTCAACATTCAGAAAACGAAGATCATGGCATCCGGTCCCATCACTTCATGGGAAATAGATGGGGAAACAGTGGAAACAGTGTCAGACTTTATTTTTTTGTGCTCCAAAATCACTACAGATGGTGACTGCAGCCATGAAATTCAAAGACGCTTACTCCTTGGAAGGAAAGTTATGACCAACCTAGATAGCATATTCAAAAGCAGAGACATTACTTTGCCAACAAAGGTTTGTCTAGTCAAGGCTATGGTTTTTCCTGTGGTCATGTATGAATGTGAGAGTTGGACTGTGAAGAAGGCTGAGTGCCGAAGAATTGATGCTTTTGAACTGTGGTGTTGGAGAAGACTCTTGAGAGTCCCTTGGACTGCAAGGAGATCCAACCAGTCCATTCTGAAGGAGATCAGCCCTGGGATTTTTTTGGAGGGAATGATGCTAAAGCTGAAACTCCAGTACTTTGGCCACCTCTTGCAAAGAGTTGACTCATTGGAAAAGACTCTGATGCTGGGAGAGATTGGGTGCAGGAGGAGAAGGGGACGACAGAGGATGAGATGGCTGGATGGCATCACTGACTCGATGGACATGAGTCTGAGTGAACTCCAGGAGTTGGTGATGGACAGGGAGGCCTGGTGTGCTTCGATTCATGGGGTCGCAAAGAGTCGGACACGACTAAGCGACTGATCTGATCTAATCTGATCTGGTGGCTCAGATGGCAAAGAGTCTGCCTGCAATGCAGGAGACCTGGGTTTGATCCCTGGATCAAGAAGATCCCCTGGAGCAGGGCATGGCTACCTATTCCAGTATTCTTGACTGGAAAATCCCACAGAGAAGTATGGCGGGCTACAGTCCATGGGATTGCAAAGAGTTGAACATGAATGATGGACTAACACTTTTACCAAGGCTGGGGAATACACATCAATATCCAAAAATCTACTGCTACTTCTATTTATGAGCAAGGAAAAATTGAAAAATGAAAAAGAATAATGCCATTTACAATAGTATCAAAAAACTCCCCTAATATCTGGGAATGCATTGTTGCCATTTTAATTATGTCTTGGTGTAGTCTGTTTGGGACCCTGTGTGCTTCCTGTGCCTGGATATCTGTTTCCTTCCTTAGGTTTGGGAAGTGTTTAGTCATAATTTCTTCAAATACATTTTCAATCTCCTTTTCTCTTTCTTCTCCTGGATCCCTATTATGCATAAATTGTCATGATATATAGTATCCCATAGGTCTCTTATATTGCTTCCATTTTTTTTTTCTTCATTTGGCTTTCTATCTGCTGGTATGATTGTGTGATTTCCATTATTCTATCTTTCAAATCACTTATTTATTCTCTGCCTTATTCATTCTGTTGTTCATTGCATTTAGCTCAGCTTTTGTCTAGGCAAATAAATTCTCTAATTTTTATTGCTTCCTCTTTATAGTCTCTAGCTCCCTTTTTACAGTAACCTGCATTTCTATCAGTAGTCCTTCTGAGTCCCTTCAGTATTTTCATTATCTCCTTTTTGAACTCTGTGTCTATTACACTGAAGAGGTCTATTTCATTGTTTGTTCCTTCAGGGCAATTCTCTTGATCTTTTTCATTGGGGGTGATTCTCCTGCTTCTTCATTTTACTTATATTTCTTTTGCTCTGTGAGTTTAGGACAAATAATTATCTACTGTGGTCTTGGAGGGCTATTTTTTAAGTGGGAGCATCCCTGTGTAGCCTGCTTGGGTTTCATATTTTTGGTGTGAAGGCTGTTTTTAGAGTGGATGACTGCCACCTCTTTCCTCAGCATATGCTAGCCAATAGCCCCTTGCTAGGAAGTGTGACGGGTGTTGGCGGTGCTGAGAGCCTGCACTGGATGTTGAGCTGGGGCCTCCTCTTTGCCCTATGGTTGTAACTGCCCTGTCAGGGGCTGGGCTTGCCCTCTCGAACTTGGAATAGAAGCTTCCGGACCCGTTTCTGAGCTGTGGGATTAGGTAGCTGGGATGGGAGCGCTCCCTGGCAGAGGTGCTGTCCATCGGGGCGTGTTCTCTGCGGTGTCGTCTGTCACCTGTGGGCGGGCTCACACAGTACACTGTTGTTGGCGCCACCCTCCACTCCGCCTCAACCTTGGGAATGCCGACCATCGTCCCTGGTGTCCCTTAGTCGTTGTTTTTTCACCAGGCTACTGAAGTCAGGTCCCAGGACCTCAGTCGTTGGGCATGGGGACCCACTGTGGTAGATACGGAGGCCACTCTAGCTCTGACCCAGCCCAGGCCCATGATGCCCACAGCTGTAAGGCCAGACCTGTCCATCACAGGCGCACCCGCTATCGGACCCTTAGAAAGGCCCTCAGACTCTGTAGTTACAAAGCCCACAGCAGAGGTATAAACCCGGGGCTCCTGAAGACCATGGGAGAGATGTCAGCCCTAAGCTGACATGGACCCTAGGAGTGGGCCGTGGTTTCAGTCCCGCCTCCGTGCTGAGAAACCTGCTGGAGGCTGCCCTGGAGTCTCCTGAGGCGGAAGCCCTTGAGCCAGTGGGCGACTCTCAGCTCTCTGGAGCCTGAGGGGGCGGGGCCTGTGTGTGGAGAAAGACGTTGAAAATGTGGCCCCGCCCCTGCCTTCCGGCTACTTCTCTTGCCTGGAAAATCCCATGAACGGAGGAGCCTCGTAGGCTGCAGTCCATGGGGTCTCTAGGAGTCGGACACGACTGAGCGACTTCACTTTCACTTTTCATTTTCATGCATTGGAGAAGGAAATGGCAGCCCACTCCAGTGTTCTTGCCTGGAGAATCCCAGGGACGGGGGAGCCTGGTGGGCTGCCGTCTCGGGTTGCACAGAGTCGGACACGACTGAAGTGACTTAGCAGCAGCAGCAGCAGCAGCAGCTTCCATTTCAAAAAACATTGTAGTTAAAGCTGCTGCTGCTAAGTCGCTTCAGTCGTGTCCGACTCTGTGCGACCCCAGAGACGGCAGCCCACCAGGCTCCCCCGTCCCTGGGATTCTCCGGGCAAGAACACTGGAGTGGGTTGCCATTTCCTTCTCCAGTGCATGAAAGTGAAAAGTGAAAGTGAAGTCGCTCAGTCGTGTACGACTCCTAGCGACCCCATGGACGGCAGCCCACCAGGCTCCTCTGTCCATGGGATTTTTCAGGCGAGAGTACTGGAGTGGGGTGCCAGTGCCTTCTTTACTAATTAATCTAATAATATTACTACATGGAAGATCCTTTATAATCTGATCCTATGACCATTTACCATTTAAGTCTTGCTTGTTCCTCAAATAACCACTCAAACCCCAGCTTCTCTGACTGTTCCTCATATACCATTTCCCCTCATTGGGAATTTGTTTCCATCTATAAAGCTCTAGCCACCTTCTCTGCCCATTGAACTCCAGCCATGCCCCTAGATCCATTTAGTCAATCCATTTCCTTTACTAGGGTTTCTCTCTTCCCTGTACTCCTGCAGTATTGGGTTTAATGTCATTTATTAAATGATATTAATTAAATAATATAAGGCAAGTATCATCTACTGCCTTGCATGAGCAGTTATTCTTTAATGTGTGTATGTTTTCCCTCGCAGCTAGAATTTAAGCAGAATTAAGGCAAAACCTACAATATATAGGTTTTTGTAGATAACCTATGTATACCTTTCCTTCAAATTTCCCACAGCACTTAGATTTGTTGTTTCCAACAGATGTTCAACAAATACTAGATGGTTCATCCAGGTAAGGAAGAATTCCTCAGATAGTATCCACATTTTGGAATTACAGTTGATTCTTCAGTGTGGAGGTTAAGGTCACTGACCCTCTGCAGGGTAGAAAATTCAAGTATAAGTCAGCCTTCTTGGGCTTCCTTGGTGGCATGGCTCAGTGGTGAAGAATCCACCTGCCAGTGCAGGAGACACAAGTTCGATCCCTGGTCTGGGAAGATCCCACAGGCAGCGGATCAATTAAGCCTGTGTGCCACAACCATTGAGCCTGTGCTCTAAAGTCCCGGAGCCGCAACTACTGAGCCCATGCACCGCAATTACTGAAGCCCAAGCAGCTAGAGCCTGTGCTCCACAACAAGAGAAGCAACCGAAGTGAGAAGCCCACAAACTGTAATGAAGAGAGAGCCCCGCTTGCTGCATCTAGAGAAAAGCCCATAAAGCAGCTAAAACCCAACAGAGTCAAAAATAAATAATAAAATTACTTTTTTTTTTAAAAGAAAGAATACTTTTTAAGGAAAAAAAATGTCAGCCCTCTGTATCCTGGTTGCTCATCCACAGATTCAATGAACTGTGGATCGTGTAAAACTGTGGTATCTTCTGCTGAAAAAAATCTGCAGTGGACCCATGCCATTCAAATCTGTGTTGGTTGAGTCAACTATATAACATTTTGAAAAAAGAGGCATCAAATATGCACAAAAGCAGTTCGCTAAAGCAGAGCACATTTCCTGGAAGAAAATGTTTTCACCTGAAAGTCAGGGAGCAACAGCAGCGACCATGTCAGACCCAGAGATCTTAGATGTACAGTGATATTGATGGATTGGAACATGTTATCAGCAAAGGCAGACTAGCTAAATCACACACCAAGAAGTAATAAGCTTTGACATCTAAGCTTTGCTAAATTAAAATTTAAAAAGGAAGACATGAATAAATGAAACCATTGGTTGAAGACCAGCCTATTAAGTGAAAATGAATCTATTGAAAGCTCCAGAACACACTAGAAGCCCCTTTGGATACCACTTCATCATGAAACTAAAAATAACCTCAGAGCTCTCAGCATACTTGTAAGATTGCTGAGAATACATGAGACAGTACCAGAGGAGAGAATTAGTACCTGGTGGCAAAGAAAAGCGGAAGCTCTTTGAAAATTCTAACCTGCTAATAATTGATTCAGGAAATAGTGACAGGGAAGGCTGGTGTGCTGTGGTCCATGAGGTTGCAAAGAGTTGGACATGACTTATTGACTGAACAACAATTGCTGATTATTACTATGGAAGCAAGGTCATCTTGGACAATTCTGTTGACCTCAACTCCCTGCTTAGTACATTTTAACGACTTGTCATTTTAGTGACTTCCTGCCCTCTCATGGGCTTCCCAGGTGGCACTAGTGGTAAAGAACACATCTGCCAATGCAGGAGACATGAGATGTGAATTTGATCCCTGGGTCGGGAAGATCCTCTGGAATAGGGCACGGCAACCCACTTCAGTATTTTTGCCTGGAGAATCCCATGGAGAGGGGAGTCTGGCAGGCTACAGTCCATAGGGTCTCAAAGAGTTGGACCCAACTGAAGCGACTTAGCACACATACATGGTTTTTAATCTAAAGTTCTAAATCCTTTGCCCTCCACAAAGGCGTGCATGGTGGAAGAACTTCTGTCCATCTCTGCAGCCTTGTCGTAGGTGCTATAATAAAATACCACACACTTGGAGGCTTATAAACAATAGAAATGTGATTTTTACAGTTCTGGAAGTCAGGAAGTCCAAGATCAGGTGTGAGTATAATGAGATGAGGGCCTTCTTCCTGCCTCAAGCTGGTACCTTCTTGCTGTGTCTTCACATGATGGAAGGGACTTGGGGAGTAACTTTCACAAGAGCACAAATTCCACTCATAAGAGCTCCACCTTCATGATCTAAACAGCTCACAAAATCCCCATCTATTACTACCATCAAATTCAGGGGCTAGGATTTCATATGTGAATTTGGGAAGGACATGAACAATTCAGACCACACCAAGCTCTTCTAACAATTTTCCTCTTTCCCTGTAGGACAGCCCTACAGGGAAGGCTAAGTTCATAGTATCTGGTCCCATCACTTCATGGCAAATAGATGGGGAAACAATGGAAACAGTGAGAAACTTTACTTTTTTGGGTTCTGAAGTCACTGCAGATGGTGACTGCAGCCATGAAATTAAAAGACGCTTGCTCCTTGGAAGAAAAGTTACAACCAATCTAGACAGCATATTAAAAAGCAGAGATGTTACTCTGCCAACAAAGGTCCATCTAGTCAAAGCTATGGTTTTTCCAGTAGTCATGTATGGATGTGAGAGTTGGGATATAAAAAGAGCTGAGCACCAAAGAATTGGTACTTTTGAACTGTAGTGTTGGAGAAGACTCTTGAGAGTCCCTTGGACCACAAGGACATCCAACCAGTCCATCCTAAAGGAAATCAGTCCCAAATATTCATTGGAAGGACTGATGCTGAAGCTGAAACTCCAATACTTTGGTCTCCTGATGTGAAGAACTGACACATTTGAAAAGACCCTGATGCTGGCAAAGATTGAAGGTGGGAGGAGAAGAGAGGATGAGATGGTTGGATGGCATCACTGACTCAACAGACATGAGTTTGAGTCAACTTTGGGAGTTGGTGATGGACAGGAAGGCCTGGTGTGCTGCATTCCATGGGGTCTCAAAGAATTGGACACGACTGAGTGACTGAACTGAACTGTAGGAGAGCCTACTGGTTTTTTGCTTCCCCAGACACTACACATCCCTTCCTGCCTCAGGGCCTTAGCATGTACAGAGACTTTCTCCCTGGAGCATATGCTCCCTTTTGGCCTAGACACTTCCTATTCATTCATATTACTTCCTTTGGAAGTCTTGGGAAATTTTCCTGTTATATACTCTTGTAGCATCCTCTGCTTCTGATTCATTGCTTGTTGTTTAGTTGCTAAGTCCTGTCTGACCCTTTTCCAAACCCATGAACTGTAGCCAGCTAGGCTCCTCTCTCCATGAGATTTCCCAAGCAAGAATACTGGAGTGGGTTGCCATTCCCTCCTCCAGGGGATCTTCCCAACCCAGGGATTGAACCTGTGTCTCCTGCATTGGCAGGCGGATTCTACACCACAGAGCCAAAAATTAAGTGAAAATTTAATTTTTTGGTTTAATGTCTGTCTTCCACACTAGATTTTGCTGGGAAGGGGGCAACACTCTTCCCTCTGGCTTGTTTTTACCTGGAGGTACTTCTATGAAGTAATCCTGGTGCCTCTTTCTCTTTCCATTCTCGTTTCGAGAGATGAGTAGAAGAACTGGGTGGATGTGACCTAGTCCTTTGTGAATTTTTCTACTGCTTGTTTGCTGGCAGAAATGTCATCCTGGGTAAGAGGCATATCCTTGAAAGAAAGTGGGTCTCTACTTGTCCTACAGGGCCAGTGACTATGGGGCAGAAGGTACAATAGGATTTATCAATAATATTGCTCATATTTTGATTTTTGTTTCTTCAGTGCTGTATTTAATTTCTCATAAAGTACCAAACTCACAAGGAGAAGAAAAAAGAAGTGAAAAACACCATTAGGTTATAAGCTTGTCTTCTTCATCCAGTGTAACCCTAGCACTCAGCCCCATTCCTGCAAACAGTGAATGTTCTATAAATATTTATCAAATGTATAAATTATTTAACCTCTCTGCGCCAGTTTCCTCAAATGTAACATGATGATAAAACCTACCAATCTGGCCACATTATATGAATATTCAACACAGTATATTAAAGCAATTAATACAGTACCTGGCATGTGGTTAAAGGGCTAAATATACTGTAGCTATTGTTATCTGCACCAACTGAGAATAATTCGTATTTAGAACTACTGACTTCAATCTGGTGTCAGGATAATAACCACAGTGTTGTCTGTGTCAACCTGATCTGCTCTGGTGTCTTTCTTAAAAAAATAATATAGTTTTTTAAATGAATACTATATAGACCAGAAAGATAACCTACAATATAGAATGAAATATCAAAGATCTAGTCAATGTACATGTAGAGACTCAAAGGAAATTACTAAAAATATATATGTTCAGTTGCAGTCTGATTCTGTCATTCCTTATCAGTCCTCCCATATTCAGAAGGAGAGCATTTTCTAAAGCATAGTTAGGTAATATATCTTCTGGACCTGGTTTAAATCCATTTCCTATGTTCCTCTGTTCAGACGTCACTCTTTCAGCCTGCAGTTTCTCAGACCCTGCTCCTGCACACAGCACACAGACTTTTTGCTTTGCTTATGCATTTCAGCTACAATTGCATTCATGTAATGGAATACAGATTATATTCCGAATATAGATTATAAAACAGGAAGAGATGCATACCACTGTGGGCTAGTGGTATGAGGGAGAAAGACATTTCATATCTGCTGAAAGTCTCATTCTGATAAATGGGAAGTGTCTCCAGTTTCTTACATGACATGCAAGTATAATTTTACCTGATCCCTGATCAAAGGGAAGTTGGCTTCCAGTTAGGCTATAAAGGATGTGAAAGACTTTCACTCTGGGGTTAACTACAAGAAAGGAAGGGGAAAAGATCAGGCAGTGGTAAGGATCATATTTTTCTATGGAACTAGTGAAGAACAGGGAATGCAAGGAAGCCTTGATGAATGGTTGTGCAGAGAAAACTCACTCCCTCATCAGTGGGTAGAGAGATGAGGGTATTTCCATCCTGGGGGTTGGATGCCTGGTCCAGTGGAAATAAGAATGAGTCAGAAGTTGCATATGCTCCTGATCCCTCTAATGAGGAAGACAACAAATAAATTACAATAATACAATACAATCATGTTCATGATAGAGCTTTATTCAGAGAGTCATGGAACACAAAGGAAAGCCATAAGTGAAACAAAATATTTTACCAAGTCCTCTGCCGGAAGCTTTCAGAGGCATTTTTAAAGAGGAGCTGTTACTTATGCATAACAGAAATTCACCAGACTCTTCAAGGCTGAGTAGAATCATTTCCTATATGTCCTGTATTCCTCACCGCATTGAGAATAGTGCAGGCAGGTCTGGCTGCCTCCTCCATACTTAATGCTTGATTGTCTTAATAAAACACACTCATTCACTTTCACCTAACAAGGCCCTGAACATCAATGAGTACTGAGCATCCTTCTTTTTTGCTAATGAACCATTTTATTTTACAGAAAAAAAAAAATGTAGGTGTGTCATTATATCACAGGTGTCATGACAGTTCCAGTCAATGAAATAGCAGTAACGGGAAGGACATTGATATTCATACCGTGCTCTTAAAAACGCCTGATCTCTACATTATGGAAATGCCCTGAAAATGTTCTTAAGCCCTATGCTGTATTTCTCAGTAACAACATGAAGAGCTCACAGAGGCCAGGGGCCATAATCGTTTGCAATATTTGGGGCAAAAGTGTCTAATCTCTATGTGTGGTTTTCTGTTTATATCTTCTTACAATAACTGTGTTGAAAAATGTTGGTGGTAATTGCATGTAAGAGACATCACACAGTACTATATAGGAGGTCTCAATAAATACTTCATGATAATGGTAAGCGATCATTTTCAGACAAGCATCCTATTAATCTAATAGAGAGTAGTGCTATATTTTCACATAGAAAGTCTATTATGAATGCTAGGATGGGTTTGGGAGAGCGCAAAATCAGATAAAGCACATGTTTTTGTACTTTTCCACAGTAGATAAAAACATGTGCATGCTAAGTTGCTTCAGAAAAAACACATAACCCTAACCCTTTCCTTTCAAAACAGAGGGGGAATAGAGAAAAGGAAAGCACAATGAAAGGAGGAAGATAACCAGTTATTGATTATCTATGTGTCAGATATTACTGACACAAGTTATTTTAATCATTTCACTAATCCTGTGTTGTGAGGAAATTGCTCAGTTGCTCAGTTGTGTACAACTCTTTGTGACCCCAAGGACTGTAACCCACCAGGCTCCTCTATCCATGGGATTCTCCAGGCAAGAATAATGGAGTAGGTTTCCATTTCTTCCTCCAGGGAATCGTCCTGACCCAGGGATGGAACCTGAGTCTCCTGTGGCTCCTACATTGGCAGGCGAATTCTTTGCCACTGAGCCACCTAGGAAACCTGAAGAAATTCTAAGAGTGTGGAAATGGAGACTCACAGAAGAAATTGGTCAAAGTGACAAAGCAGGTATAAGGCAGAACTTAGATGAAAGTCACCTTGCACAGGGCTGGTATCTACTGCATTCTGACAAAAATGCCCTGAAAAGACACACCACGGTGTAGACCGTTTGTCACGGTTTCTTCAGTTTCCTCCTCTTGCATCCTTCTTTCCTTCTGGGCTCTGGCCGTCATCTGCTTTCATTGTTCAGGCATCCCAATATAAAAGAAGGTGCAATTAGGGAGGTCCAAGTTAGTAGCTTGACACCTGCCCAGGCTCTGCTTCTAGCCAGGAGTAGGATGTGGGTGAATAAGCCACACCCTCTCTCTAGGTCTCTGTTTTCTCAACAGCAAAAGGTGTCAATGGTTTGGTCTCCAAGATTTCCACCCCTTCTAACACTCAGCGATTAGAAAACACCAGGTTTGTGGCAGTTCCTAGGAGAGTAAATTACTTTAACAATGAGGCCGTTTAGATTATCAAGGAGGTGGCCGCCTCTTGTGGAGCTAACGGTTTGCTTGATGGTCCAAGTACCTTGCTTGATGACCCAGCTATAAGCCCGGAGTTGATTGCTTCCAGGACTGACTGCTGCAGAAATGCTGCAGTGAGAACGGTGGACACAGAAACGCCTGAGTCATACTTGTCAGGGCTCAGGCATCAGAAGCTCAGAGAGGACAAAACAACCTCCAGACTCTGACAGCACAGAGACGCCAACTCCTCCTGTGGTTCTGATCTCAAAATAAACCAGATCCTGTTTCTCCTATTCATAGAAAGTCAGGGAGCAGGGTGTGTGTGTGTGTGTGTGTGTGTGTGTGTGTGTGTGTGTGTATGTGTGTGTGTGTGCAGGGGAAAAAATACCCAAACTAGCAGCCTACATGAGAAACTTCAACACTTATGGAATCACAGGATTTTAGATTGAAAGTGATTTTCTATTAACTCCTCCACATAAAGATGGGAAGGCTGAGGGAGTACAAAGTCCTGTAGACTAGTCTAGAAGCCAGGCTGATGTCTTTTTTGCAAAACACTAGTATACAACATTTACTAACTGGCTATGCTTTACCCAGTCCCCAGTGTAACCCATCCCTGCCACCCACCCCCTCAACCACTAAAGAAAAGTAACTTGTAATGAGAGGGTAGGAGTGGGAAAAGAAAAAGATGATAACCAAGACTTTGGAGACAATTTTGTTGTTGTTGTTGTTAGAAACTAAAGTTTTAAGAGTTCTCTGTGAAGCGATATTGAACCTTTATGATCAATGAAAAGAGAAATAGAACATGAATAGCCACACTGTAGTTCCTGTAGAGCCCAAGAAACAAGAAAAGTCTTTGACCTCTTCTCTAAATTCTCTTTCAATCAATTTGCGAACCAAAGAGGATGACAGAACTCTTAGGCATTTTTCAGTCCTAAGCACTATTACATCCCTCCCTCGTTTAGAAACAAGGGACTGTTTATTAGTTGTATCAAGAAGGTGTGCCTTTAACCTGTAATTGCTGTCTCCAAGTCGGAGAAGGCAATGGCACCCCACTCCAGTACTCTTGCCTGGAAAATCCCATGGACGGAGGAGCCTGGTAGGCTGTAGTCCATGGGGTCACTAAGAGTCAGACACAACTGAGTGACTTCACTTTCACTTTTCACTTTTGTGCATTGGAGAAGAAAATGGCAACCCACTCCAGTGTTCTTGCCTGGAGAATCCCAGGGGCGGGGGAGCCTGGTGGGCTGCTGTGTATGGGGTCGCACAGAGTTGGACATGACTGAAGCGACTTAGCAGCAGCAGCAGCTGTCTCTGAGTATGGGCTGATTATTAAGGCAGAATTCTGCTCTCCTCAGAAATGAGATTAAGCTCTTTGTCTGAAATTTTCACCCCAATTCTGGTAAATACATATTCGCTTTTAAGATTCTTTCAACGAGAGATCAGGCATGATTCAAGGACACTTGTTCCCATCATACAGAATTGAAGTAAATGCACAGTCATTGCCCAAAGGAAAAATCTGTCCAAGGGATTCTCTAGGCAAGAATACTGCAGTGAGTTGCCATTTCCTTCTCCAGGGGATCTTCCCAACCCAGGTATCAAACCCTGGTCTCCTGCATTGGCAGGTGGCTTCTTTACCACTGAGCCAGCAGGGAACCCCTCTGTTGCACACTAGCTTATGAGGAATATTAAATGGAAATTAACTACAAGAAACAGTCATGGGTTATCAGGTAATTAGTGTCCTTACATCCGCAGCATGACATATCTTTTCATTTTCATATTGCCCGTGAAGAAAAGATCTTCCATAACAGCTTGAAAGAGAACCAAGAAGTTGACTCTTTTTCTTACTGAAGAAGTATTTATCCAATCTTCCCCATCACATCTCCAGTTCGTGGTCCTGGGTGTGAGAATAGTAAAGTCAGCCTCCGATCTAGTGACCTTGGTTTCCATCTGGTGTCCAGCATTCCTTTCTGATCAAGTTCTTGCTGGTACCATCTCCATTGTTGTTCCTGGGGTTTAACACACCCTGGGTTATTGTTTTAGTGTTCATATCTTGGTTACTGTTTCAGTAGCTGGAAATGGACTCTGAAAGAACATGGAGAGGAACAACCTAGGACCTAACTGCTGCAGCTGAAACACACGGAAGACACACATACACAGGAACGGTCTGCTGTGGTACCTCCTCCATCTCAGATAAAGGAAGTGAGCATAGCATCCATCTGCCAGCACTCACCCCTTTGTGACTTGTTTCTTCTGTTCATAATGACTCAGTCTCTTCTGGAATGGGGTGTGGACAGAGAGGGTAGGAAGGAAGGGGCGTGGCTTGTCTTGTGGGGCATAGGAACAAGACAGTCTTCTCTCTCTTTGTTCTTGGCCACAACCAAGTGAAATGCAAAGGGGGATGTGACTTCCTGAATTCTGTACCTGCCTTTTGCAGGGACTTTGAACGCCTTCTCTCTCCCTACCTGCTCATCACTTACGATTTTTCCCCCACCCTCAGTTTCTGGAACAAGTTTGAACCTAACCTTAAAATACAGGCTGTTTAAGCATCTCCCATGTTTGAGATTCAGCATCTGGTGTGTCCTAATCTTGAACTCCACTGGAGGGAAATGACTTCTACTATCATTTCTGTCCTTTTCCTGTATGGGTGCCTGCTGAGCACCACTTGCCTTTCATGATTACTACCTTACTCTTTCTGGCCCCCTTTCCAATCCAATAGAGAGTGTCTGGTATACTGAACGTGCATGCTAAGTTGCTTCAGTCATGTCTGACTCTTTGCGACCCTGTGGATTTAGACCCCCAGGCTTCTCTGTCCATGGAATTCTCCAGGCAAGAATACTTGAGTGGGTTTCCATGCCCTCCTCCAGCAGACTTCCTGACTCAGGGATGGAATCCAGGTCTCCTGCATTGCAGGCAGATTCTTTACCATCTGAGCCACCAGAGAAGCCCATTTATTTCCTAGTAACTAACTAATTATAACAGATCCATAACTCAGCAATTAAGAGTAACATATATTCCTTTCCCAAGGGAGAATGAATCAAATATCCCATGCAGGATCCTTTTATCATTTTGTTAACTACCCAAGAAGCAGAGAGCTCCTTTCATCCATTGCCTTAAATTATCGTAGGGTCTGCAATACAGCCCGAGATACAGCCCGAGGTAGGAAATAGCTTCCATGTTGCACCTGATACATTTTGAGTGCCATTTTAAAAAATAATTTAAAAAATTACAGAAAAACTGAAAGAAACTCAAAAGCAGGAGGAACAGACTGTGCTGTCCTTGCTTGTCATCAAATTATTCCTTTTGTCCTGGCATTAAGCAATAGATGGCAATAAAGAAACCCCAGGAGTGCAATATTCTTGAGATGGTATCAGGGTGGAAGATTAAACTCCTACACCATTCACCATCTCTCTGCTTTGCTCCTCAACCAAGAGGCTCTTATGCTTCTCTATACTGTTTCAGAGTGAAATACGTTTCTACAAGTTAGGGAGAATTTTTTTTAGTAGCTCAGAGCTCTTTCCTGTCTAAAGATTCTTTCTCTCAAAAAGAGGCAAAGGAGAGAGGGAAAAAAAAAATCCTACCCTGAAAGTGAAAACAGATTTTATTTAAGAAAACGTGGTATCTGCACAAAGCCCAGGTTGCCTGTTGTTGGTGTCTGAGTGAGAACGAAAAGAACTTTCCTATGAAACTCCTAGTGGAGCGAAACCCTCGTAGCATCAAAATGACTCTCTCTGAAGTGATGAGTCATTGTAGTATGGGCGTCACGACTCATGCCTGAGTATAACACCAGAAAATCCTCCAGCCTCATTTTCCTGACAAAAATCAATTCTAATTAATCAACTCACAGCTTAAAGTGACTAAACTATCTAGTAAAGATATTTGCAAAATATCTTTGTTCTCCTCTCTGCTTTGATCTAAATTTAAAGGAAAAAAAAAGCTTTCAGGTTTTAGAGGATAATATTCTTGAAAGCAGGCAAGGAGGTGCAGCATCCCCAAATACATCTAGAAATAGGAGAAATTTGGAATTGGAGTGGAAGATGGGGTTGCTGTGGGCAAGGGAAGGGAAGACAAGAATATTAAACTTCTTCAAAGGTCTAGGGGCTACTGACCACTGCAGTCCTCTAGGAGTTGCCCTGAGGAGAAAGAAAGATGAAAATCTTCACATTTCCACATGTAGGTCAACTATTATTCATGTAAACACACCAGAAAATTACCATAGCTGACATTTTCCAAATCAAGATACATGGTTTCCTGTTGGAGATCCCAGGTGTTCTGATTCCAGAATTAATGAGCACAGCTGGTTCTCAAAGAGGCAGCCACTTCAATAACCTGTGTGCTGCTACTGCTAAGTCACTTCAGTCGTGTCTGACTCTGTGTGACCCCATACATGGCAGCCCACAGGCTCCCCCGTCCCTGAGATTCTCTAGGCAAGAACACTAGAGTGGGTTGCCATTTCCTTCTTCAATGTATGAAAGTGAAAAGTGAAAGTGAAGTTGCTCAGTCATGTCTGACTCTTAGTGACCCCATGGACTGCAGACCACCAGGCTCCTCCGTCCATGGGATTTTCCAAGCAAGAGTACTGGAGTGGGTTGCCATTGTCTTCTCCTAACCCATGTGGTAGAAGTGCCCAAAGAACTTTCTGTCCTCAGTGTCTCCCCCACTGCTGGCCTTGGCACCCTCCCTATAGTTCTGAAATGATCTAGATCTGAATTAGTTATAGGTAATTAAAGGCAATGCCAAAGAATGCTCAAACTACCGCACAATTGCACTCATCTCACATGCTAGTAAAGTAATGCTCAAAATTCTCCAAGCCAGGCTTCAGCAATACATGAACTGTGAACTTCCTGATGTTCAAGCTGGTTTTAGAAAAGGCAGAGGAACCAGAGATCAAATTGCCAACATCTGCTGGATCATGGAAAAAGCAAGGGAGTTCCAGAAAAACATCTATTTCTGCTTTATTGACTATGCCAAAGCCTTTGACTGTTGGATCACAATAAACTGTGGAAAATTCTGAAAGAGATGGGCATACCAGACCACCTGATCTGCCTCTTGAGAAATCTGTATGCAGGTCAGGAAGCAACAGTTAGAACTGGACATGGAACAACAGACTGGTTCCAAATAGGAAAAGGAGTATGTCAAGGCCGTATATTGTCACCCTGCTTATTTAACTTCTATGCAGAGTACATCATAAGAAATGCTGGACTGGAGGAAGCACAAGCTGGAATCAAGATTGCCAGGAGAAATATCAATAACCTCAGATATGTGGATGACACCACCCTTATGGCAGAAAGTGAAGAGGAACTCAAAAGCCTCTTGATGAAAGTGAAAGAGGAGAGTGAAAAAGTTGGCTTAAAGCTCAACATTCAGAAAATGAAGATCATGGCATCCGGTCCCATCACTTCATGGGAAATAGATGGGGAAACAGTGGAAACAGTGTCAGACTTTATTTTTCTGGGCTCCAAAATCACTGCAGATGGTGAATGCAGCCATGAAATTTAAAGACGCTTACTCCTTGGAAGGAAAGTTATGACCAACCTAGATAACATATTCAAAAGCAGAGACATCACTTTGCCAACAAAGTTTGTCTAGTCAAGGCTATGGTTTTTCCAGTGGTCATGTATGGATGTGAGAGTTGGACTGTGAAGAGGGCTGAGTGCTGAAGAATTGATGCTTTTGAACTGTGGTGTTGGAGAAGACTCTTGAGAGTCCCTTGGACTGCAAGGAGATCCAACCAGTCCATCCTAAAGGAGATCAGTCCTGGGTGTTCACAGGAAGGACTGATGCTAAAGCTGAAACTCCAGTACTTTGGCCACCTCATGGGAAGAGTTGACTCATTGGAAAAGACTCTGATGCTGGGAGAGATTGGGGGCAGGAGGAGAAGAGGACGACAGAGGATGAGATGGCTGGATGGCATCACTGACTCGATGGACGTGAGTCTGAGTGAACTCTGGGAGTTGGTGATGGACAGGGATGCCTGATGTGCTGCAATTCATGGGGTCGCAAAGAGTCAGACATGACTGAGCGACTGAACTGAACTGAACTGAATTTAAAAAAAAAAGACATCAAGGCAGCTGGTGTCTCACTGTGAGACCAATGATAAGCTGCTCATAATTCTCTAGCCCCTGCAGTACTTGTTCTGACCTTTGAGGTTGATAAAGTCTCCTCTGAAAATCTTATGCTATATATGGTTCCTCTCTCCAGAAAAATGCACAGATGTAGGGAAATTTGTAGGTAAGTTCACAAATCTCTCCAAGTCTACCTGTGAAGTCTACCCACCTCTCAGTTTCTTAGCTTTGAATTTCCTTCCCTGCACTCATTCTCTAACCATGCTCCATCTCACCTCCTCCAAGAAGTCTTCATGGTTTGCCCCATCTACACACCTCTACTGCTTACCATCTGTGCTGCTCTTTTGTGCTTTCTTAGAAGGTGCATTTTCTTTTCATTCAGAAGTGTCTTGTTCTGAAGAACCATTTGTTCTTTGAAAGCAAGTAGGCTATCTTCTTCAATTTTGAATCTCCAGAGCACTGAGTAGGAAAGAGGGAACCTATTATGCCTCTTACCTAACACACAATTTCCCCCATTATGATCAGTTTCTGAGAGACTCAACATTTTCCCTTAACATTAGAAAACAGCCACTGACGTATGTTATCCCCTACTTTGGACAGAGACTTCCAAGCCAAGGGGAGCTGAAGTGTGCTGGGGGACCCTCAACAGGTGGAAGCTGATTTTTTTTTGTTTTATGAGAAAGCTTTTTTCACTTAAAAAAATAATTTATTTATTTATGACTGTACTGGGTCTTCATTCCTGTGTGGACTTTTCTCCAGTTGCAGAGAGTGGGGGCTACTCTCTAGTTGCAGTGTGTGGGCTTCTCATCAAGGTGGTTTCTCCTGTTGTGGGGCCACAAGGTGTATGGGCTTCAGTGGTTGCAGCTCCTGGTCTAGTTTTTGACCAGGGATTGAACATGAGGCCCCCTCCACTGGGAGCTCGGAATGTTAGCCAGTGGACCGACAGGGAAGTCCTGGCTCCTGCCTTCCTACAGGTGCATGACTCACAGGGCTATCTGTTTGTGGCTTACTCTTTGGTTTAAACTGATTTTACTCGCATACAAATATTGAGGAAGCAGAAATAGATAGGAAATGGTATAATTTTGCCAAGGCTGAAATCAGCCTATCTACATCTAAGAGGACAAGCTAAGAAAGGCAATATCGAAGTGTTAGTTTAGGAAGCCAATTTTTCACTCACCTTTCTTTTATCTTAATATTTATAAGCACTAACATCAATTAAGCACCTTCTGTTTGCCCCTGACCTAACTGTTGCAAACATACCTACTTTTCTCAGTGAACCTGTGAGGTGTGTATTATTATTTTGCCTTATCTTCAGATTACAATAATAATGTTTGGGGAGATAAGTAGTTTCTCAGTTCAGTTCAGTCGCTCAGTCATGTCTGACTCTTTGCGACCCCATGAATCGCAGCACGCCAGGCCTCCCTGTCCATCACCAACTCCCAGAGTTCACTCAGTCTCATGCCCATCAAGTCAGTGATGCCATCCAGCCATCTCATCCTCTGTCGTCCCCTTCTCCTCCTGCCCCCAATCTCTCCCAGCATCAGAGTCTTTTCCAATGAGTCAACTCTTCCCATGAGGTGGCCAAAGTACTGGAGTTTCAGCTTTAGCATCATTCCTTCCAAAGAAATCCCAGGGCTGATCTCCTTCAGAATGGACTGGTTGGATCTCCTTGCAGTCCAAGGGACTCTCAAGAGTCTTCTCCAACACCACAGTTCAAAAGCATCAATTCTTCAGCACTCAGCCTTCTTCACAGTCCAACTCTCACATCCATACATGACCACTGGAAAAACCATAGCCTTGACTAGACGAACTTTGTTGGCAAAGTAATGTCTCTGCTTTTGAATATGTTATCTAGGTTGGTCATAACTTTCCTTCCAAGGAGTAAGCGTCTTTAAATTTCATGGCTGCATTCACCATCTGCAGTGATTTTGGAGCCCAGAAAAATAAAGTCTGACACTGTTTCCACTGTTTCCCCATCTATTTCCCATGAAGTGATGGGACCGGATGCCATGATCTTCATTTTCTGAATGTTGAGCTTTAAGCCAACTTTTTCACTCTCCTCTTTCACTTTCATCAAGAGGCTTTTGAGTTCCTCTTCACTTTCTGCCATAAGGGTGGTGTCATCCACATATCTGAGGTTATTGATATTTCTCCTGGCAATCTTGATTCCAGCTTGTGCTTCCTCCAGTCCAGCATTTCTCATGATGTACTCTGCATAGGAGTTAAATAAGCAGGGTGACAATATACAGCCTTGACGTACTCCTTTTCCTATTTGGAACCAGTCTGTTGTTCCATGTCCAGTTCTAACTGTTGCTTCCTGACCTGCATACAGATTTCTCTAGAGGCAGATCAAGTGGTCTGGTATGCCCATCTCTTTCAGAATTTTCCACAGTTTATTGTGATCCAACAGTCAAAGGCTTTGGCATAGTCAATAAAGCAGAAATAGATGTCTTTCTGGAATTCTCTTGCTTTTTCCATGATCCAGAGGATGTTGGCAATTTGATCTCTGGTTCTTCTGCCTTTTCTAAAACCAGTTTGAACATCAGGAAGTTCACGGTTCACGTATTGCTGAAGCCTGGCTTGGAGAATTTTGAGCATTACTTTACTAGCATGTGAGATGAGTGCAATTGTGCGGTAGTTTGAGTATTCTTTGGCATTGCCTTTCTTTGGGATTGGAATGAAAACTGACCTTTTCCAGTGCTGTGGCCACTGCTGAGTTTTCCAAATTTGCTGGCATATTGAGTGTAGCACTTTCACAGCATCATCTTTCAGGATTTGAAATAGCTCAACTGGAATTCCATCACCTCCACTAGCTGGTAATCAGCATAGAGTCTAATGCAGGCCCTGAGACTTCATCCTGTACTTCCAATCCCTATGCTGTACTCTTTACCAATTGCCTCTGTCCTAAAAAAAAAAAAATATTGATTCCATAATCCTGGAATTCGAAGTAATTCCCAATATTCTTGACCTCTTAGCCTTCATGTCCCCAAATCTCTTCCTAGCCAATGGAAAAGGCTTTGAAATAGGTTTGGGTTCAAATCCAGATCTTGAAACCCTCTACAAAATTGAAGAAAATCAGGAATTCCATGGGGGTCCAGTGATTAGGGCTCTGCACTTCCACGGCAGGGGTCCTGGCTCAGGGAACTATCCTGCAAGCTGAGTTGCAGCCAAAAACAAAACCAAACCACACACACAACAACAAAACAGAAAACAATAATGACCCCCCCCAAAAAAGAAGACGAAAAAACACAGAAAAATCATTCCTCTTTTGCCAGGGTTGTGAGGGTTAAAAATGTGTGAGCACAGAGAAGATGGTCAAATGCTCACTACCTGTATGATTACAGCAATAATCAAGTGCCCAGAAGATACAACTATGACCTTCTGGTTAATTTTATCTACCCCTGGCTGATGTGGGTGAGTGATGCTGCTCTCATATAAAACCTTCATGTATTATGGAATACAGCTGCTTACTCAAGAACAAAGATAGGGCGGTCAAAGACACACAGCGAAAGAGTAGCCCTGCCCTCTACAATGACAAAGTAAATAATACAGTCTGCTTGGGGGCTATGCCAAAAACCCATGGGAGAAATCTAAAGTTAGTTTGTAAGTCTGATAAGAAAGGCAGAAAAATAAACTGATTCCTGGAACAGAGAGAAGAGCTTTAAACCACTAGAATATGGATCTTATTTCAAACAGTTTCAAGGATGAGTGATTAATATGGAGCCATGTTCAGTCGACTAGCAAAAACTGGAGTGAAAGCTTGAGATCCTGGAAGACCAGACCAACTCAATAGAAATGAAATAGTAGAGAAATGGGATCAGGAGACTGGAAATGCGGCGGGGGTGGGGGAGGCTGTATGCTCCACACCCCTGCCCCCTAGTGCCCACCTCTGCTCCAGCAGCTTAAGCCCTCTACTCTGGGCACTCTCCTTGGTTTAAAAAGATCAGACTAATGTGGAAGGGCTGGACAGTTTAGGATACAATGAGGACTGTACACATCGCCCATGGATACCCTAGGAGAGAGTCTTTATGTATACCATGCTCAGAAAGGGTAGGGTCACCCTGGTTCTGTGGCCTGATGCTTGGCACATTAGCAAGGGGCTGTATTATATGCAACGTCTGCTCAGTCGCTCAGTCATGCCTGACTCTTTGCAACCCCATGGACTGTAGCCCGCCAGGCTCCTCTGACCATGGGATTCTCCAGGCAAGAATACTAGAGTGGGTTGCCATGCCCTCCTCGGGAGGATCTTCCCGACCCAGTGATTGAACCCAAGTCTCCTGTGCCACTTGTATTGCAGGCAGATTCTTTACCACCTGGGAACCCCAATATATGCAATACAAGATCTTTTAGGATTGGCTTTTTCCTCCCACCCACAGTCACCACCTCCTTATTCCACCCTGGGAAGCTGCCATCAAGAAGAGCAGAAACAAGGACTGACTGTATAGCACAGGGAAACTCTGCTCAATACTATGTAGGAGGAGAATCTGAAAAAGAATAGATACATGTATATGTATAACTGAATCACTTTGCTGTACACCTGAAACTAAGACAACACGGTGAATCAACAATACTCCACTATAAAATTAAAGATTAAAAAAATTAAATTGAAAAAAAGAAAACTCCACAAAGTTCCTTAAAAGTCAAACCACTAACAGGTTCCAGAAGGAGGTGTGTTTGTGTATGTGTGTGTGTGTGTGGTGTGCCTGGACTGGTTACTGCAGCATTTTACACAGACCAGCACACATTTTCCAGGCTTGCTGGGTGGCTCAGCTGGTCAAGAATCAGACTGCAATGCAGTAGACTCTGGTTTGATTGTTGGGTGGCTAAGTTCCCCTGGAGAAGGGATAGGCTACCCATTCCAGTATTCTTGGGCTTCCCTGGTGGCTCAGACGGTCAAGAATCTGCCCACCATGTGGGAAACCTGGTTTCAATTCCTGGGTTGGGAAGATCCCCTGGAGGAAGGCATGGAAACCCACTCCTGTATTCTTGCCTGTAGAACCCCATGGACAGAGGAGCCTGGTGGGCTACAGTCCATGGGCTCACAAAGAGCCAGATACAACTGAGCGACTAAGCACAGCACAGCACACCTTTTCCAGGGTTTTTTCTGGTGCCTGCAGCAGTAACCCAGGGCCAAAACCGTGGTGATGGGTGGAGCCCTCTGAAGAGAAAACAGAAGATCTGGGGATGGGCAGAGGAATTCTCTGTGGGGAAACCGCAGAAATAACTAAAAATGGACAGAGAAGATGCTTCTGGCCAACCACGGAGGGGAGTAATTAGATGGGGAAAAGGACAGAGCCCAGGGAGTCTCTAGCTGTCAAAATGTAAAAGCTAGAGCAGTAACTTTAGCGTAAAGGGGCACGCACCGGAGACCGGAGGCTTGGGAAAGTCGTTTGTGAAACAATGGCCGTGCTCCGAGCAGCCAGATCCAAGGTCTTTTCGGAGTCAGGAACGCCTTTATAAGGCAATGAAAATGAAAGCTCGATTTATTCTTTCTCCCCAGAAACGCGCCAGTGCACAAACACACATCAGATGGGGCGCATTCTTAGGTGGTTCCTGTACAGCCCCCTAGCTGGTCTACACTACAGGGGCGAGGTCCTGGGCCACAGCTAGGACGCCTTCCCTCTGCGAGTGGGAAGAAGAGGGGGCGCGCCCGCGCTGCAGAGAAGGGGTGACTCAGCATCCTCCGCCGCGCGCGGGAGAGGACAGGCACCGCCCAGAGCCCGAGCTCCCCCGCGCTTGGCGTTGTGGGCTGCCAGCAACCTGGATGTCTCTTTTGACCGAGGAACCGCCCTTCTCTCTCTGGCCCCGGGGCCCGCGGACTCCGAATGCAGCCTCCCGGGTGACCCACTCCGCGACCCTGGGTCCATACAAGGCTGGCTGGCCCCATGCAGGCTGGCTGGCCGCCCTCTGGTAGCTCTCACGGGAGTGAGAAAGTACAGCACAGCTGCCCCTCTTTCTCGTGGGACTGCCCTTCACCCCTCTGCAGCGCCCTTTGGCTCGCTCTCCCTCGCACCCTCCTGCTCTCAGCTCTTTTTTTTTTTTTTTTTTAATTTCCCAGAAAAGTTGCAGCAGTATTGAACTTGGACCCTAAAGGATGCTGCAACGGCAGCTTGCGGGGAGCCGAGGCAAGGGAGAGGCTTGGGTACCCGCGCAGGCGTCCCACTCTGGGACGGAGGAGGAAGCCAGTGTGAAACAAAGATTTCCCACGCATGTTTTGCACCAAACAGCGCATTGATAGGGAACCCAATTCTCTGCAGAAACTGAAGGCGACGCCTTAGGAGCCGGGTCTGCGTCCTGGGCACTTGCTGTCCCCACTTCGGCGCCCTTCTGAATCTCACCAGGAGGGGCGCTGTCGCAGCAGGCAAAGCGCTGTTCCAAGGAGTGGGCAGCCCCGATTGCGGTGGAGAGTTTTTCCAAAGAAATGGGGAGGCTGGCATGGCACAGAGCGTTCTGGGCACAACTGCATGGTTCAGGGAAGAGGAAACCCGGAAAGCATTTCCAAAAGAAAGAGTGGTGAGCTAAAGGGAAGTCGCTCAGTCATGTCCGACTCTGCGGCCCCATGGACTGTAGCCTACCAGGCTCCTCCATCCACGGGATTTTCCAGGCAAGAATACTGGAGTAGGGTTGCCATTTCCTTCTCCAGGAGATCTTCCCGACCCAGGGATTGAACCCATATTGTAGGCAGAGGCTTTACCGTCTGAGCCACCAGGGAAGTCCAGGGAGGTGGTGAGCTAAGTGGGAAGGAAACCCGAAAAAGAGGGTGTGTATGTATAGCTGATTCACTTTTCTGTACAATAACACAACATTATAAAGCAACTATACACCTGGGTTCAATCCCTAGGTTGGGAAGATCCCCTGGAGAAGGGAAAGGCTAACCTCTCGGGTATTCTGGCTTGGAGAATTCCTTGGACTGTATAGTCCATGGGGTCACAAAGAGTGGGACAGTACTGAGAGACTTTCACTTTCATACAACAATAAAATTAATTTAAAAAAGAAAGGCACTCAAAACAGTCAAGTTTCTCTTTTTGATTCTCATTGGTTGACAGGCTGAAAATTTAAGTAGCCCAGTTAATAGAAAATATTATATGTAAGTAAAGGCCACCTCTTTCCTTCTATTTTATTTCACTTTCTAGCCCAACCTATTTAAATATTTATCCCAGATTCTTGGTGCAGCCAATAATCTTTAGAAAAAGTCTATTAATTCCTTTCCTATCCAGATCCATGTGTGTCTGTCCTCCCCAGTTCCTCTGACTTGTTTTCAGTTTCTCTTTGGGTGGGGTCTCTGGCCTTATAATTCCCCCCACTCATCCAAGCTGTTTTCTAGTGCTTCATACTATTTCCTTTACCCTATGCCTAGCAGAGAAAGGGTGATTCATTCACTCATTTTTACATGCTTTGGGCATTCTCTTTGCAATCCATGCCCTCAAGTCTCTCCTTAACGTAGAAATTTGAATTTTTTTGTCGCTATCTTGGGTATTCTGTGCTTCTGTGATTGTTTTCATTCCTTTCTACCTTGAATGGGTTAATTGAAGCCTCTTTTTTGCTGTGTCCCTACAGAAAGGTTGCCTAATGACATAGCAGAACTATAAACTAAATGAGTGTCTGTGACAAAGCAGATTCTCAGTGCTTGGGAGAATCTTAATGAGACATAACTTGAGCCTCTGGCGAGACCTGCCAATGAGATAATGTCTCTGGTGGAAAGGATGAACTTGGGCTGTAACCTGTTAATGGCTGGACCAACCTCAGATCCCTTTGTGGACTCTTCTTGGCACAACTCTGAAACACACTGGTTTGTGCTTTCTCCTGCTGAGAGACTGATCAAAAGATGTGCCATTTGTGAACAGTGCCAGTCAAGTTGCAAATTTGACCCATCAGAATGTATACAGTTCAAGAGAGCCCAGGCGCCTGGTTTACAGGCAGGCATGTTAAGTCCATTGCCAGCGCTACACATAAAGACAAAGTGCTGCAGGAAGGACTTTGTGCTTTTAATACAGCTTCCTTTAGACTGAAATATGCCGGAAAACCTTGGAGTCCTGGCCCAGGTATCTCCTTTTCTGAATAGGAAACTAGGCTCAGGCAGGTTAAGGGGCTGGCTAACTTTACTTAGTTCTAGCTTTAAAACCCAAGACTCTTCGTTCTCTTTGCTGTTTTTTTCTGTGTGTGCTGTGTCTGTGCTCAGTCACTCAGTAGTGTCCAACTCTTTTTGACCCCATGGACTGTAGCTCGTCAGGCTCCTCTCTCCGTTGGATTCTCCAGGCAAGAAGACTGTAGTGGGTTGCCATTTCCTCTTCCAGGGGATCTTCCCGACCCAGGGATCGAACCTGTGTCTCTTGTGTCTTCTGTTTACCCCTGAGCACCTGGGAAACCAGGATGCTCTGCCTCTCTCTCTCTCACACACACACATATATCTTTGGGAAGGTCGATGTACTAATATCTTTTAATATTAGTTTCTTTAAAAAAATATTTTTTTGATGTGGGCCATTTAAAAAGTCTGTATTGAATCTGTTACAACATTGCTTCTGTTTTATGTTTTTTTGGCTTTCTGACCACAAGGTACCTGGGATCTTAACTCACTGACTAGGGATTGAACCCACATTCCCTGTATTGGGAGGCAAAGTCTTAACCACTAGACTGCCAGGGAGGTCCCAATACTACCTTTTGACACTTTTAATAGTAAAAGAATGTTCACATTCTTTTACTATTACAAGTCAGTAAGTTAATCATCAGGCAATATCTTGAAGGAAGGAGAGAATGCACCGGGATGGGTGGGTGAGGGGGTTGTGAAAATATTGTCACCATGGAATCTCTTGGATATCCTTCCAGTTGACACATTGGGGCACTTGAAGGCAGCAGGTAGGTCAAGAAGTAGAGGACCATTCCTGCCTAATGTGCAGTCTGGCTGGAAGGCAGACACATCGCAGTCCCCGTTCCAGTCGGTGTACAGCTCAAACAGTTGCTTTAGACTTGCCAAGATGAACTGCTTACCATTCTTCAACCTCTTTGTCTCTCTTCTGGCCGCTGAAGAGTGGGGGTCGGGGGCGGTGAGGGCCATCCTTATGGGGCAGAGAGCTACATACTTAAGTAAACAGCCCTAGCTCTCAATTTAAACTGTCTGAGTGTCTGACATTTTAATCCATCTAAAAGCTTTCTTCATAAATGAGCCGGCTGCAGGCAGTCACTAGTCAGCTTTAAGGAGGTGAGCTGACTAAGAAGGGCTGCAGGAATAAACACAGTTACGCCCAGATTTGCAAAGTAGGAGCTACTCAGAGCAATTGTGGTGGACCATGAGGAAAATGGCATTTGGGCTTCAGGTTCTAAATCTTACGGTGGCATTTTCCCTAGTCCTTTGTGCGCTTTTACATTGTTTGGACGAATTGGAGTCATATAGGCAATAATGCTTTGTCAGCCACACGACCTTATGGAGTCAAGGATCGGCTAGGATAGACAGGAACATAATTTAAGAAATATGGACATCTCTGATCATTTACCTTTTTTCTTTTTTTTAAATAATAAGCACAAAGACAGTTCACCAATAAATCAAAGATGTTTATCCCATAGTCATGTCTCCTGCAGTCCCCTTGGGTCTTGTAATGTCACCCCTCTGGCTAAAAGAATACATTTGTCCCTGAGTGATGTTGTAAATTTTACCATAATTCCATGCTTCATGATGCATAGGTTGTATTATGAGAAGAGAAGGGAAACAAATAAACCAAGCTGAATGTATAATATGGCCATTAAAGTTGTTCAGATTTGACTTTGGCAAGAAATATTAAATATAAAAGCCCTTTGGTGATTTTGTGTTTCAAACATAGAACAGAGACTCAATATATTCAATCATGACAGTCTCCAGAAAGAACATTAAGGAATAAAGATTATGAGCAGATGAAAAGGGAATATTCAAATAAAAAATATTTTTCTATATCTTCATATTTTAGCAAAAATTCCACTTTTAAGAAGTGGAAGATTTTAATTAAGGAATTTAATGAAAGAGTTTGGGAGCATAATCCTTACAAATACTGATTCACTATGCTGTACACTTGAAGCTGCAAATTAACTATTCTTTAATACAAAATTACGAAATTAAAAAATTTTAAAGTGTTTGGATGTCCTATTGATTAAGAGGAAAAATAAAATCCAAGTAAAGTAGAAATAGGTTTTTTCTTCTCTATTAATTCTTCATACAGCAAACTGCCAATTTGATTCTAATACATTTTAAAAAATGTTATATTGTATTCAGGGCAGTTCAAAGCAAGCTTGTGGAATCAAGATTTTTTTTTTAAATTTCGGAGTTCCCTGGCTCCTCCAATCTGCCCTTCTCCTGCCCTTTATCTCCTCACAAGCTTTTCCTCACCCAGCCAAACCTTTTCTTAGCTAAGAATCTGGCAACAGTCACACCTTCATGGGAACATACATCAGAATAGAAGCACCACTGGGGCAGTGACATTTTAAGACATATCTGAGTTTGAAATTAAAAGGTTTGGATTCCAGAACATAAAATATTTTGATAAGAGGAATAGAGAAGGTATCTGGGAAGCAGAAATTCCTTCCAGAACACCTTGGAAATAATCCTGGCTGGGTAAGTGGTGGAGGTGTGGTCTCATTGGATTACAAGCTATTATTATGAATCAGTTCAGTTCAGTTCAGTTCATTCGCTCAGCCGTGTCTGACTCTTTGTGACCCCATGGACTACAGCATGCCAGGCCTCCCTGTCCATCACCAACTCCCGGAGCCTACTCAAACTCATGCCTGTTGAGTTGGTGATGCCATCGAACCATCTCATCCCCTGTCATCCCCTTCTCCTCCTTCTTCTCTTTCAATCTTTCCCAGCATGAGGGTCTTTTCCAATGAGTCAGTTCTTCGCATCAAGTGGCCAAAGTATTGGAGTTTCAGCTTCTGGATCAGTCCTTCCAATGAATATTCAGGACTGATTTCCTTTAGGATGGACTGGTTGGATCTCCTTGCAGTCAAAG
This sequence comes from Bos indicus x Bos taurus, assembly GCF_003369695.1. Taxonomy (NCBI): domain Eukaryota; kingdom Metazoa; phylum Chordata; class Mammalia; order Artiodactyla; family Bovidae; genus Bos; species Bos indicus x Bos taurus. The sequence goes on along the minus strand of NC_040083.1, from coordinate 72,216,792 downwards.
GGGCTCTCAAGAGTCTTCTCCAACACCACAGTTCAAAAGCATCAATTATTATGAATGCACGGCTGTATTTGTATAGCCCTTAGAAGCCTGGGTGCTGGGGTCACATCTGCAGAGTCCCCACTCTATCCCTTACTAGTTGGTGGAATTTGGGCACGACTCTGTTTTCTCCCTTCCGAATACTAACCAGGCCTGACCCTGCTTAGCTTCTGAGATCAGACAAGAACGGGTACGTTCAGGGTGGTATGGCCATAGACAAGACTGTCTTCTCATCTGTAATACAGTGCTCACAACAGGCCCACCCCATCCAGGGTGGTGAGAGGATGAGAAAATGTCCTGCTTACTTAGTGTCTGGAATATGGTCAGCTCTCAATATATCTTCACCATAATTATTTTTCCTTTTACAATTGAACACAAACCTAGGTGTTAGGAGATCAGGCTTCTTGTTTATATACTTATTTTTCCTGTTTTTCATTTCTTGAATAATTTTCTTCTTTAAAAGTTTTCAAGGGAATTTTTTTGGCGGTTCAGTGGTTAGAACTCTGGACTTTCACTGCAGGGGACTGGCTTCAATCCCTGATCAGGAAACTAGGATCCTCCAAGCTGTGTGGTGTAGCCACAAAAAAAAAAAAGTTTTCAATCATTTGGAACATATCATTCCAGTGTCCCCAGTTCTTGTGCCGGTAACTGCAGTAAATTATGCTCTAGAAAAGGACTTTAAGATTAAGGAAAGAACGGAGGGCCTGAATCTTGCCAGGCTGGAATTTAAAGCCTTGTAGCAGCCATTTAGTGACTGAGCATGCATGCACGCAGCTGTCATTACTTTTATTCACCCTCCCTTAAATTTACATTCAGCACACATTATTAACTGCCAATTTACTAAAGCCCTGGGCTAGGAACATTATTTTGCTTAACCATCACGCAGTGATGTAAACTAGGGCTTCATAAATAAGGAAACCAAGACCTAACAAGAGGAGAGGTCCTTGTCTAAATTACCCAGTAGTATTTGGTTAAGGCTGAGAATTTAGGCATAGTTTTCTCTCGATTTAAATCTGGGCATTGATTCTTTTTTTTAAAAGGGTACTCTTGGAAGACCAGTTCACGGTTTAGATTAATTTAATTTTCCTTAACCTTTTAGTTCTAAAAATGCTAAGTAAAAATGATCTCTCATTGTATCAAAATCGAACACAGGAGGGGTAGAGTAGAATGCAAGTTAATGCAAATTAAGCCAACTCCAGTAGGTTTAATAGAATGAACACGCCCCTGGCTGCTCACAGTTACCAGATCGAGGTGTGTGCTGGAATGCCTACACATAAGCGCATGTCTCAGCTAAGCCTCAAAGGGGAAGGAAAGGGACACATTCATCTCGGCATTTTTCAAGGTGGGGAGGCTGAGTCTGTGCTCATTTGAAAATAATTTTTAAAGCAAACCATGAGTTAATACAAAAGGGTTGGACTCACTGGATTGATGCAGTGTGTGTGCACATGTATACTTTTAATAGGTAATCACAAAGATGTATCTTATCTTAGCGTGAGGCTGAACTTCCTGCATGTAAAACCCATAAATTTGGTCGCTCCGTCGTGTCCGACTCTTTGCGACCCCATGAATCGCGGCACGCCAGGCCTCCCTGAAAACAACAGAATGGGAAAGACTAGAGATCTCTTGAAGAAAATTAGAGATACCAAGGGAACATTTCATGCAAAGATGGGCTCGATAAAGGACAGAAATGGTATGGATCTAACAGAAGCAGAAAATATTAAGAAGAGATGGCAAGAATACACAGAAGAACTGTACAAAAAAGATCTTCACGACCCAGATAATCACGATGATGTGATCACTGACCTAGAGCCAGACATCCTGGAGTGTGAAGTCAAGTGGGCCTTAGAAAGCATCACTACGAACAAAGCTGGTGGAGGTGATGGAATTCCAGTTGAGCTATTTCAAATCCTAAAAGACGATGCTGTGAAAGTGCTGCACTCAATATGCCATCACATTTGGAAAACTCAGCAGTGGCCACAGGACTGGAAAAGGTCAGTTTTCATTCCAATCCCAAAGAAAGGCAATGCCAAAGAATGCTCAAAAGCCATAAAGAGAATTGCAAAGGGAAAATGCTTGTCTACTTACCAGTTGGTTATTTACCACAAATATAATAAAAGCATTTGGTTAGAAATTTATAAGACATAAGCTAACAATCCAAATGGGAAGGGAGTGGACATAAATGTACTGTTTCCAGAACAACAACAAAAAAAACAGAACAAAATGAAAAACAACCATTTAGCTACCTATTTAATCAGACAAGGACAAGTCAAAGCAGTGATAATATGTACTTTGCCTATTAAATAATGAGATTTATTAATATTATTATTTTTAAGATGTTAGATTTATTGATGTCAAATTTCATCTGGTTGCGTAATTTTTTTTTTATTGCAGTGAAAGTCACATTACTATAAAGCATACTATTTTAACCATATTTAACTAAACAGTTCAGTGACATTAAGGACATTCACCTTGTTGTGCAACTCTCACCATCATCCATCTCCCAAATTTTTCACTTGCCTAATCTGAAAGATTTAAATAATGATTATGTTCAATATTAATGAAGATTTTGAGAATTAGGTGTTACCATACTCTGGTGGAGGGAGTGTAGGCTTGAAAACTGTTCATCTACTCTGAACAAAATAAGGTATAGGGACATATTATAAGGAAACAGTAGAAGAAGGGACAAAAAGGTATGTGTAGAGGTATTTATTGCCATATTATTAATATTAATAAGAAACTGGAAATCTAGTCTCATGTTCAACAAGATGAGATAAAGTGAACATAATTCACGACATGTGAAAGAAATTTAAGAAGCTTTTCAAATGAGTCATGGATATTTAACTACTTGAAAGTATGCTTTAAAAATACATAATATTCAGTTAAAAAAATAAGATTTAACATTATAATAGATATAATCCCAATTTAGGTAAAATATCACAGAAACATGCATGAATGTTTTGAAAAGTCTGAACCAGAATATGCTAAGATAGTAACAGCAATGTTTTTTGGTGATTTTCTAAGAATTTTACTTGTGCAAAATTGTTTCGGATTTTCTATACTAGGCATATTTGACCCTGAAGCCACCCCACATCCGCCTCCTCACTTACCCATCACCTCTTATCCTTTGTGAATTTAAAAGAGACTGGAAGGAACATCATGACCATTCATTTAGTTATTATTAGGCATGTGTATGTGTGTGACGCCTATTCCAGTTACTGACCTGGGGCTTATTCCTAGGTCAGAGAGCTGGCTGTGTGTTTTCTTTTTTTCTTGCTGTTGTTGGTATTGTGCCTCAGTGGAGCATTCATTGTCCCAGAATTTTACTACTGAGTTTTCTAGACAAGAGACTTGATGAAGTCTTCATTCAGTGGGTTTGTCAGGAGGAGATTGTATATTTCCTTTGTCCTTAGTCTCAGCTGAGAGCAAGTAAATGGGAATTTCAGCTACAGCACACAAAACTGGCTGTCTGCTGTCACTGAAATTGTATCTAGTAGCATCCCGTGATTGGATGTGTTCGGATGTTCCTGTCTTCAGCTTCATTTGCCCTAAGTATACTTTTTTTTTTTATGAATTTAAAGAAAAGCTTGTAACATCATAGAATGTCAGACATGTGATGAAACATCACCTCTACAAAACACACCCATATAAACGTTATAAAAATCTTAGATTATACCCTTTACTGAGACCCACTCTTAGCCTCTAAAAATACCATCTTTGATTTAAAAAAAAAGGGGAGTATATACCTATCTATCTCCTTCTTCCTTCACCTCAGTTCTGGTACCATTTGGATAGATGGAAACTGCAGGGGCTCAACCATAATTATTTTACAAAAAATTAATAAGGCACTACTATTATTACTTAAAAAAAAGAATCCTATTTGGGAATGAGTCTCTTGATAGTAGCTGAAGTTTAATTTAGCCAAATAACTGTTCCGCATTAGCTAACGTGGCCCATTATTTTTAGGCTCAGAAGATATTTCCAGCTATGCTGAGACAGTGGTGATCCATCACTTGTTCTGGAAGCCGCTTTCTTGGCCTGCCAGTGACATATCTGGACTTATTACTTTCCTGTGATGGTGGGATAAAATGAGTTTAGTACTGTATTACCCAAGTGTCCATAGGAGAACCTATGCAATTCACTTCAATGCTATCTTCTTTATAGAGTTCAAGTACTAAATAAACTCCTTTTTAAGACTTCTGATATGAAGTTAAGTGAAAACATCATACACAGATATTATAGACTTGCTAACTATGTAAATAGTGGTAGTGTTAGTTGCTCAGAGATGTCTGGCTCTTTGCAACTCATGGACTGTAGCCCGCTAGGCTCCTCTATCCATGAAATTCTCCAGGCTAGAATACTGGAGTGGATTGCCATTCCCTTCTCCAGAGGATCTTCCCAACTCAGGGATCAAACCCAGGTCTCCTTCATTGCAGGCAGATTCTTTACCATATGAGCCACCAGGGAAACCCGACTATGTAAATATCTTTAGTTGACTATAATATACGTACATTTAAAGAAAACCTATCAAAATTAACTGTGTGAAGATTTTTGAAAACCATAACATATTTTCTTCAGTATACATTTTTGGTAGCTTCTACAGTTTGCATGTGTCATTTTTTGCTAGCAGAAAAAAAGAGTTGGCTAGAACAGAATGTGAGCTTTTTGAAGGCTTTGCCCTGATCTCACAGAATGCATTATGAGACATTTCTACCATACGCAGAGGGTATTCAATCTGATGACCTGACTTCTATCATATCATTAAAAATAATTGACTGCAAATGCAATCCTGGGGACTTTATTATCTCTATTCTGGCATCTATGGCTCACAGCAAGGAAACTGATACTTAGGTAATTAGAGGGCACATGGTATCTTGATCCCACTATAAGACTCGTTCCACTGTGAGCAAGGACCCACATGACAGAAATCCAGCCAGAAGAGGCAAAATCTAAGCAAATAAGAGATATTTCCAATTTTTCTCAGAAGTAACTTTTGTATTTACTTCGGAGACAGTAACTCCAAAGTAAATACAAAGCAAAGTTAGTCGCTCAGTCAAGTCTGACTCTTTGTGACCACCAGGCTCCACTGTTCATGGGATTTCCCAGGCAAGAATATTAGAGTAGGTTGCCATTTCCCTTTCCAGGGCTCCTGGACCAGGGATTGAACCCGAGTTCCCTGCATTGGCAGGTGCTTTCTTTACCACTTGAGTCACAGAAGCCCTCCTTCTGTCAAAGCCTAAAATAAATATTGGTTCTTTCGGGATATTTTTCGGAGTCCTCAACCAGAAACAATCTCTTTCTCAGTCTTGTGAACTCCTTTAACTTGGTTCTCTCTCTCCTACAGTATTCACAGTTTCCTTAAGATAATTTATTTGCATACTATAAGCTCTACAGATAAAGTTGCTGGTGGGTGACGTGGCTATCTGCTGTGGATTGTTTATGTCCTCTCCTAACACTAATTCCTATTGGGATGACATTTGGAGGTGGGCCTTTGAGAGGTAATTAGGTCATAAGGGAGAAGCCCCCTTGAATGGGTATGTGCTCAGTCACTCAGTCATGTCTGACTCTTTGCAACCCCATGAACTATAGCCTGCCAGGCTCCTCTGTCCATGGAATTCTCCAGGCAAGAAGACTGGAGTGGGTTACCATTACCTCCTCCAGGGGATCTTCCCAACCCAGGGATTGAACCTGAATCTCTTACATCTCCTGCACTGGCAGGTGGATTCTTTACCCCTGTGCCACCTATGGGATTAGTGTCCTAATAAGAGATATGGAAGAGATAAGCCTTCTTTCTCTCTCTCTTTCTCTCCCTGTCATGTAAGGACATAGCAAGAAGACCAGGAAGTGGGCTTTTGCCAGACAACAAACAGACATCTGTTGGCACCTTGATCTTGGACTTCTCAACCTCCTGAAGTGCAAATAAACTGTAACATAAATGTTTAAGCCATGGAGTCTATGATATTCCATTATAGAAGCCCAAACTTACTCTGTCAGTATCTTTTTTATATATAATTTTTATTCATCTGTTTATTTATTTTTGGATGCAGTGAGTCTCTGTTGCTGCACATGGGCTTTCTCTGGTTGTGGTGAGTGGGGTTTGGTTGCTCACTGGTTGCAATGTATGGGCTTCTCATTGTGGTGGCTTTTCTCATTGCAGAGCACAGAGTCTATGAACATGGGCTCAGTAGTTGTGGCCCATGGGCTTGGTTGCTCTATGGCATATGGAATCTTCCCTGACTAGGGATTGAACTCATGTCCCTTGCACTGACAGTCAGTTCTCAACCACTGGACCATGAGGGAAATCCTCAGTATATTAATATCTGTTCTTCAGAGACCCAGGCACATGGTCGATGTTGTTGGATGCTGAGTGAATGCTGAACAGAATGTGTAATATCCAGTGATTCATTTCTGGAGTCACTTGTAGGATATGTGTTTAATTGAAATCCTTAGCTGCACATATATTGAAAAAAAAAAACAATGATTCAAAATTACACTTGGTTGTCATTCTCCCATGGCCTTGAGGACTGATTCCTGCTCCCCACTCTCCCCTAATCATCACCACTATTGGCTCAAAATAAGAGCCATAAGAATTGAACTTGAAAGGTGGATGAACCTAGAGCCTATTATAGAGTGAAGTAAGTTAGAAAGAGAAAAACAAATATCATATACGAATGCTTATATGTGGAATCTAGCGAGATGGTACTGATGAACCTATTTGCAGGGCAACAGTGGAGACACACAGAGAACAGACTCATGGACACGATGGGGAGGGGGGAAGAAGGAGAGGGTGGGAGAGAGTAACATGGAAATGTACATTGCCATATGTAAAACAGACAGCCAGTGGGAATTTGCTGTATGACTCAGGGAACTCAAACTGGGCTCTGAAACAACCTAGAGGGATGGGATGGGGAGGGAGTTGAGAGGGAGGTTCAAGAGGGAGGGGACACTATGGCTGATTCATGTTGATGTTTGGCAGAAACCAACACAGTATTATAAAGCAATTATCCTTCAATTAGAATAGATAAATTTAATTATTAAAAATAAGATAAATATTAATAAATAAAATTTTTAAAATAAAAGAGTTGAATTTGAGACACACTGGAGCAATTATGTCCATGACCAGCAAAAATAGAATGATTAGTGCAATGAAAAGCAGCTTCTGTGCAGATCAACAGTGCACTTTCCAGACACTGAACTCAGCCTATATGAGTTTGATTACATCTGGGAGTGGGGGTATCGACAAGAGTGCTGTCCCTGCCCCTCTCCACAGAGAAGTGCCCTGTGATGTAAGTTTGAAGTTGGCACCAGTTTGGGGTTCCCTCCATATGGAGTGGATATTTCACGGTCATTATGTGTTTGGTGGGGTTGGGAATCTGGATGGTAACTGAGGAGTTGTGGTTCATTATCATGATGTTTGTCATTAATAGAGGCCTAACAACTTGCTTCCCTGGTGGCTCAGTGGTAAAGAAGCCACACGCCAGTGCAGGAAATGCAGGAGACACAGGTTAGATCCCTGGGTGAGGAAGATCCCCTGTAAAAGGAAATGGCAGCCCACCCCAGTATTCTTGCCTGGGAAATCCCATGGACAGAGGATCCTGGCAGGCTACAGTGCGTGGGTTCGAAAAAAGTTGGATGCTATTGAGTGACTAAACAACAACAGGCTAGGCACTGTGCCGGGCATCTGTGCACTGCTGGCTCCCCCAAGCCTCCTCTGAAGGAGCAGAACTGCTGCTGCTAAGTCGCTTCAGTCGTGTCTGACTCTGTGCGACCCCATAGATGGCAGGCCACCAGGCTCCCCCGTCCCTGGGATTCTGCAGGCAATAACACTGGAGTGGGTTGCCATTTCCTTCTCCAGTGCATGAAAGTGAAAAGTGAAAGTGAAGTCACTCAGTCGTGTCCGACTCTTAGCGACCCCATGGACTGCAGCCTACCAGGCTCCTCAGCCCATGGGATTCTCCAGGCAAGAGTACTGGAGTGGGTTGCCATTGCCTTCTCCGGGAAGGAGCAGTACAGTTAGCTTCAATTATGGACCTGGAAACAAAGGCTTACCATGGTTAACTAACTTCGTCTGGGTCACAGCAAAAGCATGTGGGAGGGGCCGACTCTGAGCCAGCCTGGCTGCCTCCAAGCCCAGGCTTCCACCCCATCAGTGTGCTGCACACCATACTCCCCCACCACATACACATACACACCCTGTCTCACCAAAAGAAAGCCCTTGACTGAGGGTCGGGGGAAAGAAAAAGTGCATTAACAGAGAAACGTGTCAAAGGTTCCTTTCCCAAAACGAATACTTCATGGATCCAGTGTTTTATGACTCTACATGCAATTTTGCAAATGGTGTGTTTGGCTCCAGTGGATCTTTCCTGACACCTTAATTAGTTCTAGTGACTGCTTTGATGTTTTTAGGCACTCAAGGAGAGAAAGACACCAGGAGTCCTGCTAAGTCTGTTCTGGAAACCCAGTGCATTTTTTTCAGCAGTCTATTGACTTACCTACCAACAGTACTAGAGTCATCAAATCAAATCTCATTTCTTTTTGAGAAACTGGGACACTCTCCATGGGCCATCAGAAAGGTCAAGGTTCCTAGCTTTAAAGAGAACTGGATGAGAACTTTCAGAACCAGGCAACCGTTTAATCTCCACTCCTCCACCCTGGCTACTTCTCCCAAAGGCATCTTAAGCTCCAGCCAAACTGGTCCTTAAACTATCCCAACTGTCATCTTTAAGCTTCTGCTCATGCTCTTCCTTCTATCCAAAATACACTTGGTTATTGACCTGGACAGTGGATATATGTCTGTCAGGACTCGGGTTGTTTTTGCCTTCTGGAGGAAGGCAGAGCTGCAGTAAGGCCACTAAGCATGCTGACTTCCATATCAGACAGACTTTACTCCATGTCCTGCCCCTATAACCTTGAACATGCACCCTAATCTCAAGAAGCATCTCATCTGTTAAATGGGCACAAGTGGAGAACCTTCAATGGAGGGCAGCTGCTGAGATGAAATAATTTATGAGAACATTTACCATCTTTGGGAGAACACAGCTAAGCTCTTGGTGAATGTTGGCTCTGATTGTTGTCGGAGAGGAAGTCCTCCCCGACACTTCCTTTCCCACCGTTGGCCTAAAGACATTGCCTTTTACTTATGGTTCAGTGGCCTGTGTGCCAGCCCTGGCATAGCAGTTACTATACTAGCTACCGTCAGATTGTTGATCTCCTTCTTGAGACTGAAAACTCTTCCAGGACAGGGACTGTGAACCTAAATTCTTCATATCAAATGCCTGCTACAGTAGCTAATATATATGAGACATTTATTTTTCCAAAAGAAAACATTTTAAATCTTTTAGTATAATACCTTGAAAAGTTTATATGCAGAGTACATCACGAGAAATGCTGGGCTGGAGGAAACACAAGCTGGAATCAAGATTGGTGGCAGAAATATCAATAACCTCAGATATGCAGATGACACCACCCTTATGGCAGAAAGTGAAGAGGAACTCAAAAGCCTCTTGATGAAAGTGAAAGTGGAGAGTGAAAAAGTTGGCTTAAAGCTCAACATTCAGAAAACGAAGATCATGGCATCTGGTCCCATCACTTCACGGCAAATAGATGGGGAAACAGTGTCAGACTTTATTTTTGGGGCTCCAAATCACTGCAGATGGTGATTGCAGCCATGAAATTAAAAGACACTTACTCCTTGGAAGAATAGTTATGACCAACCTAGATAGCATATTCAAAAGCAGAGACATTACTTTGCCAACAAAGTTCGTCTAGTCAAGGCTATGGTTTTTCCAGTGGTCATGTATGGATGTGAGAGTTGGACTGTGAAGAAAGCTGAGTGCTGAAGAATTGATGCTTTTGAACTGTGGTGTTGGAGAAGACTCTTGAGAGTCCCTTGGACTGCAAGGAGATCCAACCAGTCCATCCTAAAGGAGATCAGTCCTGGGTGTTCACAGGAAGGACTGATGCTAAAGCTGAAACTCCAGTACTTTGGCCACCTCATGGGAAGAGTTGACTCATTGGAAAAGACTCTGATGCTGGGAGGGATTGGGGGCAGGAGGAGAAGGGGACGACAGAGGATGAGATGGCTGGATGGCATCACCAACTTGATGGACGTGAGTTTGAGTAAACTCCGGGAGTTGGTGATGGACAGGGAGGCCTGGCGTGCTGCAGTTCATGGGGTCGCAAAGGGTCGGACACGACTAGGTGACTGAACTGACAGTACAACATCCTCTGTCCGTGGAATTCTCTAGGCAAGAATACTGGAGTGCCATACCCTTCTCCAGGGGATCTTCCTGACCCAGGGATTGAACTCAGATCTCCTGCAATGCAAGCAGATTCTTTCCTGTCTGGGCTGGCAGGGAAGCCCCAGGAGCTGGCAACCAGGCATTTAATAAGTAAAGGGATGATTGATATTTTACAGTTCATTTATTCCTTCAAGTATTACCTTTACTTACCATGATCTCATTTGGGCTTCACATGAGATAGGCATGGCAGAAAATCACATTGTACAGCTGAAGAGGGAATGAAATGAGTTATCTAGAGTCAACAGCAAATGAGAGACAGAGTTTATTTTGAACTGCAGGCACTCTGACTCTTTGTTGGGTGCTCCTTTGGGGGAAGCTGAGGAGCACACAGATTAGGAGCATGGGCTCTGGGAGCAGCCAGACCTGATCACAAGATCTTCCCTCCTACTCACCAGCTGTGACCCTGGGACAAGTTATTTTTATGTCCCAAATATCCATTTGTTGTTGTTGTTTACTCACTTACTTATGTCTGACTCTTTGAGGCCCCATGGAGTACAGCCTGCCAGGCTCCTCTGTCCATGGGATTGCCATTTCTCTCTCCAGGGGATCTTCCCAACCCAGGGATCAAACCCGAGGATCCTGCATTGGCAGATGGGTTCTTTACTGTCAAGCCACCAGGTTCAGTTCAGGGGCTCAGTTGTGTCTGACTCTTTGTGACCCCAGGAATCGCAGCATGCTAGGCCTCCCCATCCATCACAAACTCCCGGAGTCCACCCAAACCCATGTCCATTGAGTCGGTGATGCTATCCAGCCATCTCAACCTCTGTCATCTCCTTCTCCTCCTGCCCTCAATCTTTCCCAGCATCAGGGTCTTTTCACATGAGTCAGCTCTTTGCAAAAGAGGCCAAAGTACTGGAGTTTCAGCTTCAATATCAGTCCTTCCAATGAACACCTAGGACTGATCTCCTTTAGGATGGACTGGTTGGATCTCCTTGCAGTCCAAGGGACTCTCAAGAGTCTTCTCCAACACCACAGTTCAAAAGCATCAATTCTTCGGTGCTCAGCTTTATTTACAGTTCAACACTCACATCCATACATGGCCACTGGAAAAACCATAGCCTTGACTAGAGGGACCCTTGTTGACAAAGTAATGTCTCTGCTTTTTTATATGCTGTCTAGGTTGGTCATAACTTTCCTTCCAAGGGGTAAGCTTCTTTTAATTTTATGGCTGCAATCACCGTCTTCAGTGATTTTGGAGCCCAGAAAAATAAAGTCAGCCACTGTTTCCACTGTTTCCCCATCTATTTCCCATGAAGTGATGGGACCAGATGCCATGATCTTAGTTATCTGAATGTTGAGCTTTAAGTCAACTTTTTCACTCTCCTCTTTCACTTTCATCAAGAGGTTCTTTAGTTCTTCTTCACTTTCTGCCACAAAGGTGGTGTCATCTGCATATCTGAGGTTATTGATATTTCTCCCTGCAATCTTGATTCCAGCTTGTGTTTCTTCCAGCCCAGCGTTTCTCATGATGTACTCTGCATATAAGTTAAATAAGCAGGGTGACAATATACAGCCTTGACATACTCCTTTTCCTATTTGGAACCAGTCTGTTGTTCCATGTCCAGTTCTAACTGTTGCTTCCTGACCTGCATACAGGTTTCTCAAGAGGCAGGTCAGGTGGTCTGGTATGCCCATCTCTTTCAGAATTTTCCACAGTTTATTGTGATCCAGACAGTCAAAGGCTTTGGCATAGTGGATAAAGCAGAAATAGACGTTTTTCTGGAACTATCTTGCTTTTTTGATGATCCAGCATATGTTGGCAATTTGTTCTCTGGTTCCTCTGCCTTTTCCAAAACCAGCTTGAACATCTGGAAGTTCAAGGTTCACGTATTGCTGAAGCCTGGCTTGGAGAAATTTGAGCATTTGCTTTACTAGTGTGTGAGATGAGTGCAATTGTGCGGTAGTTTGAGCATTTTTGGTATTGTCTTTCTTTGGGATTAGAATGAAAACTGACCTTTTCCAGTCCTGTGGCCACTGCTGAGTTTTCCAAATTTGCTGGCATATTGAGTGCAGCACTTTCACAGCATCATCTTTCAGGATTTGAAATAGCTCAACTGGAATTCCATCACCTCCACTAGCTTTGTTTGTAGTAATGCTTCCTATGGCCCACTTGACTTCACATTCCAGGATGCCTGGCTCTAGGTGAGTGATCACACCATCATGATTATCTGGGTCATGAAGATCTTTTTTGTACAGTTCTTCTGTGTATTCTTGCCACCTCTTCTTAATACCTTCTGCTTCTGATAGGTCTGTACCATTTCTGTCCTTTATCGAACCCATCTTTGCATGAAAATTTCCCTTGGTATCTCTGATTTTCTTGAAGAGATCTCTAGTCTTTCCCTTTCTATTGTTTTCCTCTATTTCTTTGCATTGATCATGGAGGAAGGCTTTCTTATCTTTCCTTGCTATTGCTTTGGAACTCTGCATTCAAATGGGTATGTGTTTCCTTTTCTCCTTTGCTTTTCACTTCCCTTCTTTTCACAGCTATTTGTAAGGCCTCCTCAGACAGCCATTTTGCCTTTTTGCATTTCTTTTTCTTGGGGATGGTCTTGATTCCGGTCTCCTGTACAATGTCATGAACCTCCATCCATAGTTCATCAGGCATTCTGTCTATCAGATCTAGTCCCTTAAATCTATTTCTCACTTCCACTGTATAGTCATAAGGGATTAGATTTAGGTCATACCTGAATGGTCTAGTGGTTTTCTCCACTTTCTTCAGTTTCAGTCTGAATTTGTCAATAAGGAGTTCATGATTCGAGCCACAGTCAGCTCCTGGTCTTGTTTTGGCTGACTGTATAGAGTTTCTCCATTTTTGGCTGCAAAGAATATAATCAATCTGATTTGTTGTCGACCATCTGGTGATGTCCATGTGTAGAGTCTTCTCTTGTGCTGTTGGAAGAGGGTGTTTGCTATGACCAGTGTGTTCTCTTGGCAAAATTCTGTTAGCCTTTGCCTTACTTCATTCTGTACTCCAAGGCCAAATTTGCCTGTTACTCCAGATGGCTCTTGACTTCCTACTTTTGCATTCCAGTCCCCTATAATGAAGAGGACATCTTTTTTGGGTGTTAGTTCTCGAAGGTCTTATAGGTCTTCATAGAACTGTTCAGCTTCTTCAGCATTACTGGTCAGGGCATAGACTTGGATTACTGTAATATTGAATGGTTTGCCTTGGAACAAACAGAGATCATTCTGTCGCTTTTGAGATTGCATCCAAGTACTGCATTTCAGACTCTTTTGTTGACTACGATGGCTACTCCATTTCTTCTAAGGGACTCCTGCCCACAGTAGTAGATATAATGGTCATCTGAGTTAAATTCACCCATTCCAGTCCAGTTTAGTTCACTGATTCCTAGAATGTCGATGTTCACTCTTGCCATCTCCTGTTTGACCACTTCCAATTTGCCTTGATTCATGGACCTAACATTCCAGGTTCCTATGCAATATTGCTCTTTACAGCATCGAACCTTGCTTCTATCACCAATCCCATTCACGACTGGGTGTTGTTTTTGCTTTGGCTCCATTCCTTCATTCTTTCTGGAGTTATTTCTCCACTGATCTCCAGCAGCATATTGGGCACCTACTGACTAGAGTTCACCTACTGGAGAGTTCATCTTTCAGTGTCCTATCCTTTCGCTTTTTCGTACTGTTCATGGGGTTCTCAAGGCAAGAATACTGAAGTGGTTTGCCATTCCCTTCTCCAGTGGACCACATTCTGTCAGACCTCTCCACCATGACCCGTCTGTCTTGGGTGGCCCCATATGGTATGGCTTAGTCTCATTTAGTTAGACAAGGCTGTGGTCCATGTGATCAGATTGGCTAGTTGTCTGTGATTGTAGTTTCAGTTTGTCTGCCTCTGATCCCCTTTCTCAGTGCCTACCACCTTACTTGGGTTTCACTTAACTTGGACGTGGGATCTCTTTTCATGTTTGCTCCAGCTAATCGCAGCCGCTGCTCCTTACCTCAGACACGGGGTAGCTCCTCTCGGCCACTGCCCCTGACCTCAGGTGCGGGGTAGCTCCTCTTGGCTGTGCTCGCAGCCGCCACGCTCATGTGCCGTCACAGCCACCAGTGAAGCCACAAGTGCTGGTAACCGCAATGCCTATTTCACAGCTCACCCCAGTCTTGAGTGCATCATGAGAGCACAGTCTGTGGGGGCCATTATTTTGAGGATGAAATTAAAGCCCTTCATTACTCTACAGATGCCAGACCACACAAAATGTATCATAATCCTCAAATGGCCGGTCTAATAGAACCAAAGGAGGCTGTGAGTAGGTGCTGGTCCTGTCCCCCAAACCTTCATCACAGGGCACTTTGCTCTGGACAAAGAAAAAGACAGTCTATGCCACTCCTACCGCTCTCATCAGTCTGCTGCTGAGTTCACGGGCACAAGGTGCGCTGTCCGTGTGCATTGTGGTATCTTTCACATCCCAGCACTTTAATTTATGCCAGTCATGGACTGTTTCTATAATATATTTTCAACTTAGCTCTTATTGCTGCGTTTTACTCAGACAGGGAGTGGAGGGAGGGATTCATTTGTCAAGGATATGGGAGAATGAGACATCCCACTTTCTCCAGAAATGAGGATGAAGCCCTCTGTTTTATATTCATACTGCAGCCAAGGCTTCAAAGTGGACATATGCTAAGTAGGAGGCTCCCCAAGCTAAAGTCACTGGACCTCTGCACTTTTTAAAAGATGTTTGCTTATTGAAGTACCAGGGGCTTCCCAGGTGGCGCTAGTTGTAAAGAACCTGCCAGACACAGGTTTGATCCCTGAATTGGGAAGATTCCCTGGAGAAGGAAATGGCAACCCACTCCAGTATTCTTGCCTGGAGAATCCCATGGACAGAGGAGCTTGGTGGGTACAGTCCATGGGGTCACAAAGTGTTGGACCCGACTGAAGTGACTTAGCGTGCACGCACAAACACCAGACTTGGGGAGTTCAGAAGTGAGAAAGATAAACTATAGCACCTCCCAAGCAAATAGCTACATGAAAGAATGAGGTGAATAAGGAAATATTTGAAGACAAAATAGAAAGATATGGGATCTGAGTTACTGCAGTTCAGAGGAGATAAACAAGCAGACATTTGAACTCAATCTTGAGGGGTGGGGAGAAAAGTAGCGCAAAGAAAGGTCCCAGTGTGGGCAAGGCAAGGGGAAGTTTGGTGCAGGTCATGAAAGGGACGCAAGCAGGCATTTAAGAGCCAAGGACGATGCTGATCAGGGACTGATGACAATATCAGTCCGCCACACAGTGCCCTCCACACAGTGAGTGTGTGGACTGAGAACTTTAGATTCCTGAATGTGATTCAGGAATCAAGTACCCAGGGAGCCTGTTCTCTCTTAAATGATTTGTATTCAGGTATGAAGCCATTGGTTCTTCTGTTGGATTGTCCTGAATTCCGGTGTTAATTTTAGCATCAAAATCCAGATACAGAACATTATTAGAGAAGGGATGAAAAGCCATATGATGGCTGAAGTCAGAGCACAAAGCTCAATTTGGGTGAGTCCTCGAAGCAAGAGACACCAAACCAGTGAATAACATAACCTGATGAAGACAGCTATTTGTTTACAATGCCCTCATCCTTTCTTTCTTGATGTGGAGGCTGAACAAAGCATATGTGATGAAGCCAAAGAGAACTTACTAAACAGCAACCCTTAAACCTTACCTGGTGATTCAGTCAGTAAAGAATCTACATGTAATGAGAGTTCTATCCCTGGATCTGGAAAATCCCCTGGAGAAGGGAATAGCAACCCACTCCAGTGTTCTTGCCTGGGAAATCCCATGGACAGAGGAGCCTGGCAGGCTACAGTCCATGGGGTCGCGAAGAGTCAGACACAACTGAGAACACAAACCTTACCCAGCACTATTTATGAAAGACTGTCACAGTTTCATTTCTGTGAAGTTGAAACTGTTAGTTGCTCAAGTGGAGAAGAGCAATTTGAGACGGGGCAATGGAGGCAAGCCAGCCTCCACACTGTGCTTGAGTCAGAAACCATCAGGACCAGCACCCAGAACCCCACTGAATGTGCTTAGTGGGCCTCTCAGTCGGTTCCTGGGAAAAATGAACAGAGATATACATTTGTCTTTTTTAAATTTATTTTTTAATTGGAGGAAATTTGCTTTACAATGTGATGATGGTTTCTGCCATACAACAACACAAATCAGCCGTAATTATACACATATCACCTCCCTCCCTTCACCTCATCCCACACCTCTAGATTGTCACAGAACACCTGGCTAGGCTCCCTGAGCGATACAGCAACTTCTCACCAGCTATCTATTTTACCCATGGTAGTCACAGGAAACCAGCCAGAGCTGGCCAAATGGAAGATGTATTTGTGTTCTGAAGCCAAAATGAGTTGTTGTAACACCCTACAGCTACTGAAGCTGGCTTGGGATCATGGCAAGTTTGGCCCTGATGGCTTTTGTCTATATTTCTGGCCAACAGCAAATGGGCCCTCAAGCAGCTCAGGATGGAGAAACATTCTAAAAATCCAGGGTGAAAGAGGAATGAGTAGGTAGGCAGCGGTCACTGAGAACATGTGGGCAGGACGGGGGCTCTTCAAATGGTCTCAGAGTTGTTGTCTTAGGCTTAACCTTCTATGGCTCCCATGAAGCAGTTTCATGCATCCGAATAATAATGATCCTGAGATGTAAATTATAAAGAATACGGTTCATAAGTGCTCCTAATGAGCTTTATGGATTCAGGAGAAACAGATTTATTTGCTGAGGCAATCTAGCTGTAAAAATAATGTATAAAGTAGTTAACTACTTGATGAGAAGCTAACTTTTACATTAGACATTTATTTAAAGCAGTAATGGTTCTACTGTGTGCCAGGACATCAGTAAAAATTATAAATGATTTTCAAGCTGCATCTTCTACAGTGGATATAAAATTTCTCTAAAATTCTGGCACAGCTTCTTTCAGTTTGGAGAGGTCTTAAAAATAAGTTGGTTAGTCATTTGCTTTTATTGTATAGGATAGCACCAAAAGACCACTCTCAACTTTTCCCCAAAGATTCCCTCTGTTTAACAATTAATTACCTGAAATTCTACCACTAATGATTTAGTCGTGTTAAAGTAGATTTCTAGGGCCAAGACTGAGTCACTCCTACTCATGGCACTACACAGCAAGCCAGAAGTCAGGTAAATTTTGCATCCCGGTAAACATTCCTCCACTTGACCAGAAATACAGTGCATCCAGTCAGCCAGTTCCCAGATACCAAGCCAACTCTGGGCTCCACAGTTATTTCCTGTTCTTTCTTACCCCAATCAAGGTTGACCATGTGGCCTCAGCCAACATATGTTCCATACCTTCTCCTTTTACTTTTCTCTTCCTTGTTCTTTATTCTTTATCATATAAAAGTTTCCTATCTTTGTCCCATTTTGCAGTCCTCTGATTGGAGACTGTCTACTTCTATTTTTATATTCCTTGTTCTTTTTTCTTTTTCCTATAAAGTTTCCAATCTTTGTCCCATTTTTCAGTTCTCTGGAGACTGCTTCATGAAGTGTTTAAGTCTGAATCACTTATACTGTCTTCTTAACCATTTTTGACAGTCTTTTGGGGTAACTCTCTAGGCATCCTGTTTTTTTTTTTTAAAGCAGATACCTCTTTCTGGAAGAATTGGAAATATTGCTGACAATTAAAGGTCTATGGAAATACAAAAAACCTAGAATAGCCAAAGCTATCTTGAGAAAGAAGAATGGAAATGGAGGAATCAACTTACCTGACTTCAGGCTCTACTACAAAGCCACAGTTACCAAGACAGTACGGTACTGGCACAAAGACAGAAATATAGATCAATGGAACAAAATAGAAAGCCCAGAGATAAATCCACACACATATGGACACCTTATCTTTGACAAAGGAGGCAAGAATATACAATGGATTAAAGACAATCTCTTTAACAAGTGGTGCTGGGAAAACTGGTCAACCACTTGTAAAAGAATGAAACTAGAACACTTTCTAACACCATACACAAAAATAAACTCAAAATGGATTAAAGATCTCAACGTAAGACCAGAAACTATAAAACTCCTAGAGGAGAACATAGGCAAAACACTCTCTGACATACATCACAGCAGGATCCTCTATGACCCACCTCCCAGAATATTGGAAATAAAAGCAAAAATGAACAAATGGGACCTAATTAAACTTAAAAGCTTCTGCACAACAAAGGAAACTATTAGCAAGGTGAAAAGGCAGCCTTCAGAATGGGAGAAAATAATAGCAAATGAAGCAACTGACAAACAACTAATCTCAAAAATATACAAGCAACTCCTACAGCTCAACTCCAGAAAAATAAATGACCCAATCAAAAAATGGGCCAAAGAACTAAACAGACATTTCTCCAAAGAAGACATACAGATGGCTAACAAACACATGAAAAGATGCTCAACATCACTCATTATCAGAGAAATGCACATCAAAACCACTATGAGGTACCATTTCATGCCAGTCAGAATGGCTGCGATCCAAAAGTCTACAAGCAATAAATGCTGGAGAGGGTGTGGAGAGAAGGGAACCCTCTTACACTGTTGGTGGGAATGCAAACTAGTACAGCCACTATGGAGAACAGTGTGGAGATTCCTTAAAAAACTGGAAATAAAACTGCCTTATGATCCAGCAATCCCACTGCTGGGCATACACACTGAGGAAACCAGAAGGGAAAGAGACACGTGTACCCCAATGTTCATCGCAGCACTGTTTATAATAGCCAGGACATAGAAGCAACCTAGATGTCCATCAGCAGATGAATGGCTAAGAAAGCTGTGGTACATATACACAATGGAGTATTACTCAGCCATTAAAAAGAATACATTTGAATCAGTTCTAATGAGGTGGATGAAACTGGAGCCTATTATACAGAGTGAAGTAAGCCAGAAAGAAAAACACCAATACAGTATACTAATGCATATATATGGAATTTAGAAAGATGGTAACAATAACCCTGTGTACGAGACAGCAAAAGAGACACTGATGTATAGAACAGTCTTATGGACTCTGTGGGAGAGGGAGAGGGTGGGGAGATTTGGGAGAATGGCATTGAAACATGTATAATATCATGTATGAAACGAGTTGCCAGTCCAGGTTCGATGCACGATACTGGATGCTTGGGGCTGGTGCACTGGGACAACCCAGAGGGATGGTATGGGGAGGGAGGAGGGAGGAGGGTTCAGGATGGGGAACACGTGTATACCTGTGGCGGATTCATTTCGATATTTGGCAAAACTAATACAATATTGTAAAGTTTAAAAAAAAAAAAAAAAGAAACCAAAAAAAAAAGGTCTAAATTCATCCTGCAGTATACTTATTTCACCACTAGATGTTGGTCTTGCCGTTTTGATAACTTTGAAAGGTTGTTTTGCCCTTCAGAAAAAGTGTTAAGGGCACGTTCAAGATATAGAAAACTCCTTAAAAACATCCAACTTATCTGATTAATTCTTAATAAACAGCGTAGATAATTGTATAAGAATTAATCAAACAGATTCAAGCCACGACTTTATAGTGCTTCCTAAAACTGTACTTGTGTCTTCATTCAGAGTTCTGGACATGAATTACTTGGTTTTAACAAAATCTAAGTCTCTGATTCCAAAACCATATTGAGTCTTGTAGGTTATTTCAGAAGCTAAGATCTTCTGACCTTAGCAGCATGGGGTTTGCACTAAGATAATTTGCACTTATGTTATTTGAATTAAATTATTCTTAGTTCATTTAATAAGCCCGCCTTTTGAAATTTTCCTGCTTCCTTTCAGCAATCAAGTTGACTAACAGCAACAAAAATAAGTGAACTGTAAAATGGATCTGTGTCTTGCTTCTTTATTGGCCTGAATGTTTAATCTATCAGGAAAATGCCTGTGCAATTACACGTATATAGCTCTAGGAAAACTTAGCAAGCTGAGGGAAAGTGGGGAAATTTAGCAGTCCAGTTTAGAAGAGAGCATTGATTCATTTTCTTTGTTTAGAAGATGATACACAGGTTTATGGCTTGGAAACTGGCTGATTTCTTATAACCAAAACAGCAAAAAATGATAGCACACAAAATAATCAGCAATACACCTTCATCTACAAAGGAATCAAAACATAAAATCATTTTCGGGACTCAAGATCAAGACGTTGAAAGTAAAACAACAGAGAAGCTACCAAATATTAAATTGTCCACCAGTTATTACTCAAGTAACATAATAGGTGGTTTACACAATTATCTTATTTAACCCTCCTAACATATTGATAGGCATATTTGACTCTGTGTACTGAAAATTAAAACTCAGAAAAGTTGTTTCAAGACCCTCCAGTTAGTAAGTTGTAAAACAGATGTGAATGCAAAGCTTTGGGCTTGAAATTCTTGGGCTTGAAATCCAGGGTCCCTTCCCCACACTGCAGCTACCCACATGGGAATTTTTACTGAGGAAATGATGTTATTGGGCACACAAACAAACCCACATGCAGATACCTGAGTGGGTTGGTAGAATAAAGGCACTGATGGGCAACACTGAACTGAAAGCAGGATCTTGAAGAGATATTTGCACACCCATGTTTATTGCAGCATTTTTCTCAATAACCAAGAAGTCAAAGCAATAGGTATGTCCATTGATGGATGAATAGATAAATAAAGTATGGTATATCAACACAGTGCAATATTATTTAGGTTTTAAAAAAGAAGAAAATCCTGTCATGTGATACACATGGATGAACCTGGAGAGTATTATGCAAAATGAAATAAGCTAGTCAGAAAAAAAAATATTATGTGATTCCACTTATATAAGGTGTCCAAAGTTGTCAAAATCATACAAACAGAAAATGCAATGGTGGCTGCCAAGGCATAGGGGAAGGGGAAACATGGAGCTATTGTTTAATGACTATAGAGTTTCAGATTTGCAGGATGAAAATAGTTGTATAGACCTGTTGTAAAACAATATGAATATACTTTATACAGAAAGAGGGTTAACATAAATTTTATGTTACAAGTCTCTCACTACAATTAAAAATTTTAAAAAGAGAAGATGCAAAAAATCCTGCAAATAATAAATGCTGGAGAGGGTGTGGATAAAAAAGAATCTTTCTACACTATTGGTAGGAATGTAAATCTGTCCAGCCACTGTGGAAAACAGCATGCAGGTTCCTACATACGATCCTCTGGGAGATGGTGAGGGTCAGGGAAGCCTGGTGTATTGCAGTCCACCAGGGGTTGCAAAGAATCAGACACGACTGAGCGACTGAACAACAATAACAACATATGATCCAGCAGTTTCACTCCTGGGCATATATCTAGAAAAGTGAAAATTTTAATTAAAAAAGACACATGCACCCCAATATTCATAACAGCACTAATTACAATGGTCAAGAAATGGAAACAACCTAAATGCCCTTCAACAGATGAATGGATAAAAATGATGTGGTATGTATATGATGGACTCAGCCATAAGAAAGAATGAAATAATGCCATTTGCAGCAACATGAATGGATCTGGAGATTATCATACTAAGTTAAATAAGTCAAAGACAAATATGATATCACATATATGTGGAATATAAAAAACACAAATAAACTTATTTACAAAACAGAAATAGACTCACAGCCATAGAAAACAAACTTATGCTTGTTAAAGGAGAAAGAAGAAGGGATAAATTAAGAGTTATGAAATTAACAAATACATAATACCATGTATAAAACAAGCAACAAGGATTTACTGCATAACCCAGGAAACTACACTGTAATAAACTATAATGGAAAAGAATTGATAGAAAGAGTATACATATATATTTGTTGTTGTTTAGTAGCTAAGTTGTGTCTGACTCTGACTCTTTTCGACCCCATGGCCTATTCCCCACCAGGCTCCTTTTCACCATGGGATTTCCCAAGCAAGAATATTGGAGTAGGTTGCCATTTCCTTCTTCAGGGGATCTTCCTGACCCAGAAATAGAACTCACATATTCTACATTGACAGGTGGGTTCTTTACCACTGAGCCACCTGGGATGCCATATATGTATATTTATAACCAAATCACTTTGCTGAATACCTGAAACTAACAAAATATTGCAAATCAGCTATACTTCAACAAGAAAAGATGCAGAGGAGTAATGAAAAAGACATAATTACAGATAAAACAAAGACATGATACTGAGGTGATCATTTTGCAATATATGCAAATATCAAATCATTATGTTGTACACCTGATACTAATGTAATTAATGTAATTACATGTCAATGATACTTCATTAAAAATAATGAAAAAAATACCCTAAGAACAGGAATGAGTGAGTTCAGTCTGACTCTGGGGTCATGTCTGACTCTTTGCGACCCCATTGACTGCAGTACACCAGGCTTTCCTGTCCATCACCAACTCCTGGAGCTTACTCAAACGCATGTCCATTGTGTCAGTAATGCCATCTAACCATCTCATCCCCTGTCATCCACTTCTCCTCCTGCCTTCAATCTTTCCCAGCATCAAGGTCTTTTCCAATGAGTTGGTTCTTCTCATCAGGTGGCCAAAGTATTGGATTTTCAGCTTCAGCATCAATTCTTCCAATGAATACTCAGGACTGATTTACTTTAGGATTGACTGGTTGGATCTCCTTGCAGTCCAAGGGACTCTCAAGAGTCTTCTCCAACACCACAGTTCAAAAGCATCAATACTTTGGTGCTCAGCTTTCTTTATAGGCCAAATCTCACATCCATACATGACTACTGGTAAAACCATACCTTTGACTAGACAGACCTTTGTTGGTAAAGTACTGTCTCTGCTTTTGAATATGCTGTCTAGGTTGGTCATAACTTTTCTTCCAAGGAGCAAGCATCTTTTAATATCATGGCTGCAGTCACCAGCTGCAGTGATTTTGGAGCCCAAAACAATAAAATCTCTCACTGTTTCCATTGTTTCCCCATCTATTTGCCATGAAGTGATGGGACCAGATGCCATAATCTTAGTTTTCAGAATGTTGAGTTTTAAGCCAACTTTTTCACTCTCCTCTTTCACTTTCATCAAGGGGTTCTTTAGTTCTTCATTTTCTGCTATAAGGGTGGTATCATCTGCATAGCTGAGGTTATTGATATTTTTCCCTGCAATCTTGATTCCAGCTTGTGCTTCATCCAGTCCAGCATTTCTCATGACGTACTCTGGATATAAGTTAAATAAGCAGGGTGACAATATACAACCTTGACGTACTCCTTTCCTGATTTGGAACCGGTCTGTTGTTACATGCCCAGTTCTGTGTTGCTTCTTGACCTGCATACAGATTTCTCAGGAGGCAGGTAAGGTGGTCTGGTATTCTCATCTCTTGAAGAATTTCCCACAGTTTATTGTGATCCACACAGTTAAAGGCTTTGGCATAGTCAATAAAGCAAAAGTAGATGTTTTTCTGGAACTCTCTTGCTTTTTTGATGATCCAGCGGATGTTGGCAATTTGATCTCTGGTTCCTCTTCCTTTTCTAAATCCAGCTTGAACATCTGGAAGTTCACAGTTCATGTACTGTTGAAGCCTGGCTTGGAGAATTTTGAGAATTACTTTGCTAGCATGTGAGATGAGTGCAATTGTGTGGTAGTTTGAGCATTCTTTGGCATTGCCTTTGCTTAGACTGGAATGATAACTGACCTTTTCCAGTCCTGTGGCCACTGCTGAGTTTTCCAAATTTGATGGCATATTGAGTGCAGCACTTTTACAGCATCATCTTTTAGGATTTGAAATAACTCAACTGGAATTACATCACCTCCACTAGCTTTATTTATATTGATGCTTCCTAAAGCCCACTTGACTTCACACTCTAGGATGTCTGGCTCTAGGTGAGTGATCACACCATTGTGGTTATCTGGGTCATGAAGATCTTTTTTGTATAGTTCTTCTGTGTATTCTTGCCACCTCTTCTTAATATCTTCTGCTTCTGTTAGGTCCATACCATTTCTGTCCTTTATTGTGCTCAACTTTGCATTAAATGTTCCCTTGGTATCTCTAATTTTCTTGAAGAGATCTCTAGTCTTTCCCATGCTAGTGTTTTCCTCTATTTCTTTGCATTGATCGCTGATGAAGGCTTTCTTGTCTCTCCCTGCCATTCTTTGGAATTCTGCATTCAAGTGGGTATATCTTTCCTTTTCTCCTTTGCGTTTAGCCTCTCTTCTTTTCTCAGCTATTTGTAAGGCCTCATCAGACAACCATTTTGCCTTTTTGCATTTCTTTTTCTTGGGGATGATCTTGACCACTGTCTGCTGTACAATGTCATGAACCTCTGTCCATAGTTCTTCAGGCACTCTGTCTATCAGATCAAATCCCTTGAATCTATTTGTTACTTCCACTGTATCGTCGTAAGGGATTAGATTTAGGTCATACCTGAATGGTCTAGTGGTTTTCCCTACTTTCTTCAATGTAAGTCTGAATTTGCAATAAGGAGCTCATGTTCTGAGCCACAGTCAGCTCCCAGTCTTCTTTTTGCTGACTGTATAGAACTTCTTCATTTTTGGCTATAAAGAATATAATCAATCTGACTTCAGTATTGGTCATCTGGTGATGTCCATGCGTAGTCTTCTCTTGTGTTGTTGGAAGAGGGTGTTTGCTACGACCAGTGTGTTCTCTTGGCAAAATTCTTTTAGCCTTTGCCCTGCTTCATTTTGTACTCCAAGGCCAAATTTGCCTGTTACTCCAGGTAGCTCTTGACTTCCTACTTTTGCATTCCAGTCCCCTATAATGAAGAGGACAACTTTTTTGGGTGTTAGTTCTAGGAGGTCTTATAGGTCTTCATAGAACTGTTCAGCTTCTTCAGCATTACTGGTCAGGGCATAGACTTGGATTACTGTGATATTGAATGGTTTGCCTTGGAAACGAACAGAGATCATTCTGTCGCTTTTGAGATTGCATCCAAGCACTGCATTTCGAACTCTTGTTGACTACGATGGCTACTCCACTTCTTCTAAGGGATTCCTGCCCACAGTAGTAGATATAATGGTCATCTGAATTAAATTCACCCATTCCAGTCCAGTTTAGTTCACTGATTCCTAAAATGTCGATGTTCACTCTTGCCATCTCTTATTTGACCACTTCCAATTTGCCTTGATTCATGGACCTATGGGCTTCCCTGGTGGTTCAGATGGTAAAGCATCTGCCCACAACGTGGGAGACCTGGGTTCGATCCCTGAGTTGGGAGGATCCCCTGGAGAAGGAAATGGCAATCCATTCCAGTGTTCTTGCCTGGAGAATCCTGGACAGAGGACCTGGCAGGCTGCAGTCCATGGGTTTGCAGAGTTGGACACGACTGAGCGACTTCACTTTCTCTCTTTCTTTTTCTTTCATGGACCTAACATTCCAGGTTCCTATGCAATATTGCTCTTTACAGCATTGAACTTTACTTCTATCACCTGTCACATCCACAACTGGTTGTTGTTTTTGTTTTGGCTCTGTCTGTTCATTCTTTCTTGAGTTATTTTGCCATTCTCTTCAGTAGCATATTGGGCACCTACTGACCTGGAGAATTCATTTTTCAGTGTCATACCTTTTTGCCTTTTCATAGTATTCATGGTGTTCTCAAGGCAAGAATATGAAAATAATGAAATAAGATAATACCCTAAGAACAGGATTGGGCATCTATGAAAAGAGTTGAGAGAGAAGCATTTCAGACAGAGGGAAAAGAGTATGCTAAGTTTATATATTTAGAAAGTGAGGAGAAGCAAGAAGTAAAGATTTCTCTTTACAAAAAACAAAAAGTGGGTTTATAGAGCTGTATAACTTTCAAAACACCCAAGATATGAAAGTAATAAAGGGATATCACCAATACCAATAGTTTGATATTAACATGACTGAAAACTTACAATGTATAATTATCTGTAAAAATGTAAAGTCCTAATACTTACTCAAGAAGAAATAGAGAAACTTAATGATCCTGTAACCATTAAGGTATTGATTTTTTTAATAGTTAAAATTTGTACAAAATAAAACACTATATGTGAATGATTTTATAAGCAAATTCTACTAAACATCCAAGAAACCAATAGCCCAAAGTTATGTAAATCTTTCCAAAAAGTAAAACATGAGGAAACTACTAAACTCAGTTAATGAGATTAGCCTAGATCAGGCAAGGAATATGGAAGAAAGTGGAGGTTGACCTGACTTTATGAATATATATGCAAAAATCTTAAACACATATGGGCAAACTGAACTTAAGATTGAATGCATGTATATATATATGAATATGAATATTGTATATCTGTGTCTAATCACAAGAATGTAAAGATGAATTAACATTAGAAACATTAAGTTAATTGATCACATTTACAGAATAAGGAAAAAAACATATGGTAGTGTTTATTAGTGACTATGTCTATGTTATTATAGATACATCCATATTATTTATAGATATGAGTTTCAAAAACAGGCTTCCCTGATAACTCAGTTGGTAAAGAATCCACCTGCAATGCAGGAGACCCCGGTTCGATTCCTGAGTTGGGAAGATCAGCTGGAGAAGGGATAGGCTACCCACTCCAGTGTTCTTGGGCTTCTCTTGTGGCTCAGCTGGTAAAGAATCTACCTGCAATGTGAGAGACCTGGGTTTGATCCCTGGGTTGGGAAGATCCTCTGGAGAAGGGAAAGGCCTGGAGAATTCCATGGACTGTAAACATGCAAAGGAGTGAATAATGCTAAACTCAGTTTGTTGCTTCTCTCTGGGAAAAAAAGATGATGAAAGAGATTGAGGAAAGCTATATAGAAGTCTTTGATGGTACCCGTAATTTTTGTTTTAAGATTCTAAGTAAATCTGATAAAATGCTAAAGTTTGACAGATGAGCAAGAGTTATATGGTGCTTATTATAATGTTTTTTATATTTTTCTGTGAGCTGTAACTAAAAACAGAAATCTTTCCAGGGGCTGATCATGCCTGCTAGAAGATTTTCAATAAAAATCTGTCATTCAAATTTTAATTTAGATTACCACTCTTTGATCCTGAAAGGAAATAGATTGAAATATGGCACATGAAATATATATACACACACATATATATACATATATATGTATATGTATATATAGGCCCTTGGTGCTTAATGGTATTTTTTTTACTTACTGATTTTCATTATCTGCTCTGACACTAATCATAGGATTGGACTGGTGAAAATGCAGACAGAGCTGATTTAATCACTGTAAAAAATTTTTTCTACATAGGAGATGCAATAATAGAATTATAAAACTATCTAATTCAAGATGTTAAACTGAATATATTTATCCTCTCTTCTGAGACGCTATTTAATGATAATTAAGAAGTTAAGCGCAAAGAGTTGGACACGACTGAGTGACTGAACTGAACTGAGCTGAAGAAGTTAATAAAGATAAAATTGCACAACAGCTTATGAGACTGGACAGGGAATAAAGAAGAGTTCAACACATTTCTTTTTTTCTCATTGGAGAATAATTGCTTTACAATGTTGTGTTGGTTTATGTCAATCCGTCATAATTACATATATATATCCCCTCCCACTTTAGCCTCCCTGCCCCCTCCCATTCCACTCTTCTGGGTTGTCAGAGTGTAAGTCCGGGCCAGGTTCTGTGTGTTACTTACATAGTAGCTTCCCACTAGCTATCTATTTTACACATGAGAGTGTATATATGTCAATGCTGCTTTCTCAATCCGTCCCACCCTCTACTTTCCCTGAGTTCAACACATTTCTGAAAGTCAGTTGTAGATTAAAGGGTTTTGATCTGTGAAGTGAAGAAGGCAAAGCCCACAATTTGCATCGAGGGCCCTGCAGTAAGAAGGCTGCTGACCTGCCCAGGAACAGCCCTGGAGAAGCTATTGTGTAGAGACTGCTGATAAAACAAAGGAGCAGGGTGGATAGGGCACAGAACCCTGAGATTGATGGGTGCTGTTATGAAACACTTGATCCCCCCCATTCTCTTCCTTAACTTCCTATTACCAGCCTAGCCCAGCCCAGGTCCTTCAGGCATTCAGTCACTTGGACCCCTTCTCCTCCCCAATCAGACTACATAATACCATGGGAAGATGAGAGAGTTTTTCTGAAGAAACTGACCAAATTGTATAGGGAGAACTATAGAAGTGCCTCAGAATAAAGTCTTCTACATTTTACCATTCTGGTGGTAGTGATGCATGGCAGCTCACAAAACCCAAATCTCATTCTCTCGCTCAAGAAATCATATAACGGACCATCGACTGTGTGTTTTTTTGTGACTGGCTTCTTTCACATAATGTTTCATTCTGTTTTCAAATTTCGTCCACACTATGGCATGTATCAGTACTTCATTTTCATGCCAAATAACATTCCATCACTAAAATATATTTTATTTATCTAGCTGATGGGCATTTCCATCGTTCTGGCCGTTATGAAAAATGCTGCTATGAATATTCATATGCAAATCTTTGTGTAGACATATGTTTTCATTTCTTCTGAGTAGATTCCTAGGAGTAGAAATGCTGGATCTGATTTAACAGACATTCCCCAAAGAAGGTATATGAGTGGTTGATGAGACATGAATTCGACAGTCCTGATCATTGGCAAAATGGAAATACAGAGTTAAAATAAAGAATGAACTTTTATTTAGAATGCATCTCAATTAATTATACATTTATAAATGAATAGTACTGATGGCTAGAATGAATGATAAAACAATTCACTTCTTTTAAATAACTATATACACACAAATATAAAACATCAAATTGCAGAAATCTTGTTTACCTAAATAAATATAAAAGTATATAAGTACACACACAAGTATAAAAGTAAAAATATATATAAGTATACAGGAATAGAAATATTGGTGTTGTTTTTATTGCTTTAGCAATGTTAGTATTTAAAATCTTTCCAAATTTGAAGCCAAAAAGCACATATTGACCTATTATAAAAATATTGGGGAGGGATAAATTAGGAGTTTGGGATTAACATATATATATTACTATGTATAAAATAGATAACCCACAAGGACCTACTGTATAACATAGGGAATTATACTGAATATCTTATAATAACCTATAAGGGAAAAGATTCCAAAAAGGAATATAGCTGAGTCACTTTACTGCATGCCTGTAACTAAGCACAACATTGCAAATCAACCATACTTCAATTAAAAAATAAAATAATTATTTTAATGATCTATCTGCTAATTAATTAAGTGCTCCTTTAATTTTGCTGAAAGCATAGAATTAGAAAGCACCTAGCTTGCATAAAGATTTATTTCTGCATAGTTAAAGTAATTTACTCACTTTATTTCTGGGAAGATACCAAAAGAGGCTTCACCAAGTCTTATCAAATGACTATTAATTATACCTGTTTATTTTCACTTAGAGGCACCTTACTTAACTCATCAAACTTAGAAAGGGTTGGAATAATGAATACTTTTAATCTTTTAATTTCAATACATCTTTATCAATACATTATTAATAAAATTATCTTATTTCCCATGTGATTTAAATTCATTTTTGTCAAAAGCTTGTTGTTGCAGATTTAGCTCCTTCAATTTATAGCGAAGGTGGGAAAGCAGAATTAGCACAAATTCTCAAGCAGATAGATTTTACAAAAGACTACATATGGCAATTGGGGATCTGGAAATAGACTCCCTTAGCACTACTTGTTCTCCGTGAACCCCTTAGAAAGTCTTCCAATCCCTTCAGGGGAACAGATGGCCCAGTTCAAAGGCATTTATGCTTTGTTAGCGACAGAGCTAGATCTAGGATCAAATACCTCAGGCTCAAATCCAGCGCTTTCCCACTCTTCAGTGTTGTCTGCCAAGATTATATGGACTTTGAGCTGTAGAACAACAGTGCATCCAAAAAATGTCATTATCTGGAAAAGATAATATCTGATACATTTAGCTTTTTTGGTTTATTTCTTTGAGTTGTTTGTCTTTTTTTTTTTTTTTTTTTTTAAATAACAGCAGGCTCCACTCACTATCTAGAATGGTTACCATAGTGATACTTAGAGATTATTTGCCTGTCCTCTCTTTAACTCCAAACTCCACAGCCTACTATTTCCTGGGCATTGAGTTCAAATGCTTAGGTTCCTTTCTTCAAAGAGAAACCAGCAATACATACATTTCAGGAGGAGAGAAAGAACCAAAGACTTTAAAAAGGAGAAAGGAAGAAAGACACAGTGTGAGAAGTTGTTTCTATTCTTCATCCTGGGGTTTGGGTCCTAGGGGGAAAAAATGCCAATAGCCCAAATCTATGCTATTTCAGCACTTAATCCTGGAGCAAGATTTAAGAGAAGGATCTGTTTTTCTCTCATTTCTTTCATAATCAACCCATGAAAATAAAAAATTAGAAACGAGAAGTTGAATCCTATTGTGTTAGGTAAACAACAGGAGAGAGAAAATGAATTCTATTGTCTTAGGTGAATGGGAACCAATTCAACTGATAAAATATTGATAGCTGTTCAGCTGTGTATTATTAGCTCTGTGCTGTAAGAAAGGTGCAAGCGTGCATGCTCAGTCGCTCAGTTGTGTCTGACTCCTTGCGAGCCTATGAACTGTAGCCCACCAGGTCCTCTGTCCATCAGATTTTCCAGGCAAGAATACTTAAGTGGGTTGCTATTTCTTTCTCCAGTGAATCTTCCTGACCCAGAGATCAAATTCACATCTCCTGTGTCTTCTGCATTGGCAGGCAGATTCTTTACCACTGAGCCATCTGGGAAGCCCCAGGAAAGATGACTTCAATACTAAATAAGCAAATATATATTCCCTGAAAACTTCAATTAGTAATGGTTTCTTCCCTCAAAAATCTCATTCTTTTGGCATTTGCTCATATTCTGTCTGGCTTGCTTCTAAAGTAAGATATTAGCAAGTCTCAGTTTTTGTTGTAACCCTATGCTTTTGATCTCTCATTTGTCATCACTTAAAAGGTGAGAGCTCTCCTTGGTCCAGGCTTACCCAGCGCTTTTGGCCTCTTCCATACTTTTGAATCAGAAAATCTCAGGTTGGCAGAGGATCTGAGAAGCCATCTAAGGTCAAGGCCAGTTCAGAGTTGAAGTGCTTCCTTTCTGAACTGCTGTGACTTTGTGCCCAGAGCAGTCTCTTCCACCAAGTCTTACACTCATCTGTACATTTAATTGTTAAGACAGAGCTGTGTGCCTTATTTAAGTGACCTTTCTGAATTGGGGAATTCATTTGGAAGAAAATTTTAATTTGGAAACTGCTAAAGTAAGTATTAATCAGTGTAATGGGCAAAAACTTCTTTGGCATAAGGAAAAGAAAGCACTTTTCAAATTGAAATATCTCAGACCTCTTTAACAGCACATCTGTGGCTGTAATGAGATTTGGTAGTGCAGTTTATTAAATTTGTAGGATAAAGTGATACTGAAAGGTGCAGGGAATCTTTTTCAGTGTGCCTTTTTCTCTTCCAGATAATATAATAAAGAAATTGCTAGTTAACAATAAGGCAGGGAGCCTGTGTCTAGAGAGAGATGGTCCAATGCAATTTGCTTCTTGTAAATGACTGCAGTGATGGATGGCTATTTTTACAGCCTGCTAATGAAACCAAGAGATGACTTATTTGGTATGTGTTTGTGGTGCTTTGTCTAAATGACCATTATATGGATTACTTTCCTTGCTCATGATTTGTGCAACCTCAATTCTGTTGCAGCATTTTCTTGTATCCGTCTACAAATTGAAACTGCACAGGAAAAATACAGTGAGTGATGCTATTTGCCTAGCACCTCTCACAAACATTCTGGCACTTTGATCATAACAGGAAGTGTGAGAATTCAGACAGACCTTGACCCAGCTGTGCGACCTTGATCAATATTCTTAAACTCTCTGAACCTCATTCCTTCTTCCTCCTTATGGAATGATAGTAATACATAATTCATTAGAGGTCAATGACATATACTTGAATTCTTTAGGTATATGGTGTAGGCTCTAGTCTAAACCTTATATTCCACATCTTTAAAATGAGGACTATTTAAATACCCAACTCAGGACTTCCCTACCAGTCCAGTGGTTAAGTCTTTGCCTTCCAATGCAGAGAAGCTAAGATCCCACATGCCTCATGGCCAAAAAACCAAAATATAAAACAGAAACAATATTATAACAAATTCAATAAAGACTTTTAAAAAGATGATCCACATAAAAAGTACCCAACTCATCAAATTTTGTGATGATTAAAGGAAATTATCCAAGAAAACGACTTAGGACTGTGCCTGATATAAAGCTTCTATTAATATTATTGCATGCAATTATGCTTAATACATGCAAAACTTCATATTCCTTTTTAAATTTAGGATTATGCTCTAATTTCCTTGCTCAGACTTGGGTACTTGGTATGTGCATTATTATGCCATTTTACTTCTTCTCTTTCCATCTCTTTCTCCATTTGACATTTTCCCAGTTGGTTGGTTGGTACCTTCCTGAAGATGTAAGAGCAAAGAAGCTCAGACAAATGTCTATCAATGCAAGAATTTCATTGGCCAAAGTTCAGATGGGAGAAGACATCTCAAAATAAAGCTTCGAGTCTCTTCCCTGACTTAAATACATCTGGGTCATCCCAGAATTCATAGGTTCTGACTAATATGAATTATATTCTGGTCAAATCATATCAGGGAGATAGGAGCCTTTGCTTTGGGTGTGAACTCAGTGTCTACAGGGATATTCTGCTTCTAGTCCTGCCAACATTCTGGCTTATTCTCTGACCAGACTCTTTATGATAATGACACTTATTGTCCTTTTCCAGTTCCTCACTGCTCAAGGTTCTCAAACTTTCATTATTTCAAAAGGAGTTATTAACCTATATTTAGTCTTAGGTATAAAGGACTAATATCGGCTTTAACTCTTACCATTCCTATTGATACTGGCATTTTAACAGGTGTGCAAGCTAAAGAGATGAAGCTTTGATTTGAGTAATTGTACATCAAGAATCCAATCTGAGGGACTTCCCTGGTGGTCCACTGGCTGAGACTCTGTGCTCCCAATGCAGAGTCCTGATCAGGGAACTGGATCCCACCTGCCGCAACTAAGAGTTTATGTGCCTCAACTAAAGATCCATCATGCTGCAATGAAGATTGAAGATCCTGCATGCTGCAACTAAGACCCAGCACAGCCAAATAAATAAAAACTAAAAGAAAAAGAAGAATCCAACCTAAAAGTGAGAAGCACCTGGAGCTTCCCTGTCTTTCTGGAAGGGTTACCAGGAGGGGATCTGGAAAATGATAGGCTTGATACATAGGCAAATGTAAGATGCGGAGGACAAATTCCCAGTGAATTTGATGACAGATAACCTGGGTAAGAGCTCTGGCCTCATTGTTACAGGGGATAGGATTTGGGAGGAAATCCTTTGCCTCTGCTAAGACTTCTCAGCATCCTTATTTAGGAAGCAAGGACTGTAACCCTTGTAGAACTGTTTTGGTCTCACAGCATGGTTACAAGGATCCAGTGATATCATGCTGAAGTGCTGGGAAAATCTCTGTTCTCCACATAAATATCACTGTTACCATCTCTGTTATATGATGATGCTCTTGAATCACATGGAAAAGAAACTGGAGCATAACAAGAAACAAAAAGTGAAAAACCAAAACTTATTTTGGGGCACTAATGTTGCTGCCTTTCTAGAAATTTCAGCTCTGTTTAAAAGTACTGTCCAGTGGCTTTGGTGTAGGGGGAGGGTAAGAAGATATAACTCATTCCACAAAATGGGACAAGCAAAGGAAAGGTTAAGAGCTGCTGAAGATGAAGTAGCCATTGGAGGACCTGAGTGGAAAGCATGTAAATTACTTCCCAATCCCAAAAGTCTATGAAATACAGCACACACACAAAAAAACCCAGTAAAATGGCATTAATTTTTTAAAAATTAGGAAATTCATCCATTATTGAATTTGATATAAAGTTGGAAGGTTTTATAACTATTACAGCAGGTTTGACCAATGGATTCAAAGCATTTATATTAAAGATTAGATTTGAAGAAAATAAACAAAAGGTATATTTTTAGGTTTTTATAAAAGTCACAGGATAAGTGAATAGCCTTAGCTTTCAAGGTTTTTTTTAAGTTGATACAATTCAGTATGAGGCAGCAAAGCAAGATGGCTAAAAATGTTAAATGCAATATTGGGATGGACTAACAGAAATACAATACCTACTCATCTTTATTTTTTTAATTTTTAAATTTTATTGAAGAATAGCCAGTTTACAATGTTGTGTTAATTTCTGTTTTATAGCAAAGTCTCGGTTACACACACACACACACACACACACACATATATATATATATATATACACAAATATTCTTGTTTATATTCTTTTCCATTATGGTTTACTACAGGATATTAAATATTGTTCCCTGTGCTATATACCATAGGACCTTGTTTATCCATCCTATATGTACCAGTTTGCATCTGCTAATCCCAACCTCTCAATCCTTCCCTCCCCCACTTATTCATCTTTAGAAGAATAAAAACATCCACTTCATAGAGTTACTGTGGGAATTAAATTTGAACTCTGCACAGAGCCCCTGGCACAGTAGCCAGCTGCAGAATGCTGATTCCTTTCATTTATGTGGCCCTTCTCTGAGATCATGGCAAACATCACCTGTAACTTTCTTCTCCTCTTTGAGACAATGCCTAGAATTTTGCTTTTTATTAATGACTTTTGCATAGTTCTTTGAAATTTCACATACATGGGCTTTGTCTGCTTAGCTCTTTTTAAAGTGATTGGTTATGTGCTTTTTACTTGTAAATATATTTTATATTGTAAATTTATGTTTATAATTATAGGTGTATATGTCTATGTATAGTTTACATTTTTCTCTACTGATGTAAAACTTATATTCAATGAAATGCAGAAATCCTACTATGTTCTGAGGTTTGAAAAATGCAGACATCTGTCCCATCCATTGAGACCTAAAACAATACCATTCCCCCAGAAAATTCCCTCGTGCCTCCTCCCAGTCATTCCTCACCTTACACTCCCTGAAGCCACCACTGCTCTGATTGTTTTCCATCATAGATTAGTTTGCCTGTTCTAGAATTTCATATAAATGGAGTGTATTAAAGGATACATCGGAAATCAGATTGGAAATCTACAACGGAAAATATCATAGCTTAGTTCCCCTGTTCCAGAATTTAATATAAATGGAATTATCTACTATGTATCCTTTTATGCATAGTGTATAAGACCTCTTGGACTCAGTATCAGATTCATCCATGCTCTGTGTATCAGTAGCTGATCCTTCTACTGTGCTCAAGTATTTTTCTTTTTTTAAAAAATAAATTTATTTATTTTAATTGGAAGTTAATTACTTTACAGTATTGTATTGGTTTTGCCATACATCAACATGAATCCGCCACAGGTATACATGTGTTTCCCGTCCCGAACCCTCCTTCCTCCTCCCGCTCAGGTATTTTTCAAGCCCTTGGAGGTAGGAGTCTGCTCTAACTCCTTGCAGGCCCCCACTTCACCGGGCACTTAGAATTGTGTGTATTCTAAGTGTTCTAATGGCATTCGGTGACGCAGTGTATAAATGAATATAGGAGTTATTTAATCCATCAAGAAGCCATTTAGACACAATCTGGTCTTGCTTTTCTAATCCAGACTGTCTTTTATACGTTCAACTTACCAAACACCAGTGCTATGCATCTATCCTGGTGCCAGCAGTCTGTCTGCTGTCCTGGAAAAACCCAGGGATCCGCCCATGAGCAGTGCTGCAACCGCATTTGCTGCATTCCCACGGCAGTGAAAGGAACCGCTGCTCTGCCTGGGGCTCCAGCCTGGCAGTGAAAGAGCCGACCTTGGGTCTTTGTCTCTTGCAGATGGAAATGCATATCCGCTGTCTTTGCAAACAGTAAACCTCACATTTCTCCGACTGATTTATTAAACCACTGCAAAGGTTGGCCAAGAAATTCAGGTGCTTCCTGGCATGTCTTTGTGGCTAGTTGCTACCCAGATTGCAGAAGCAGCATGTACTTCTTTGCACTCACATGTGTGCTAAGTAGCTTCAGTCATGTCTGGTTCTTTGTGACTCCATCAACAGCAGCCCACCAGGTTCCTCTGTCCATGGGATTCTCCAGGCAAGAATATTGGAGTGATCCTGGCAGTTAGGCAAGCACAACTCAACAAACAGGGTTAGTACTGCTGGTTCGGACCCATAGGGCGAGGACCTGCCTGAACTGACTACAAATGAAGCCCTTTAAAGTCCCCTTTATAGCCTCTTTTTACCTATGCATCTTTGACTGTGATTAAGGGCAAGGCACTGTGAAACAGGTCTCTGGGGAGAACATACATTCCCTTGACTGGTTCCATGCAGCAAGCATTTAGGAGTTTAAACCTATGGTCATCATTTCTGCTTGGACAACAGCAACTTCCTGTCATTTCCAATATTGCACGTGTCCTGAATACAAGCGTACTGTTCCTTTTTAATTTATTCAAGTGACATTCTCATTCCTGCCGCTGTCTGCATTATATCGCTGCATAGCACTTTTTACGATGCATCACTTCAGAATGTGATGCTGTAAAATTAGTCATATTTTATATTACAAGGAGGAAAGTTTTCTTTCAAATACATTTCCCCAGGGATGGAGAGATTTGTGTATGATGATTCCTATGGTGAGCATAATATATCAGGAAATAAACTGGTTCTAAAAAGCAGAGAGGTAATACATTTGTGATTTCCACATGCTATACATTTTCTGTTGATTTTACTTGTATTTCTTTCCAAAAAAGGTAAAGATGCGGATAAAGCATGATAAACTCCCATAATGAGATGTTGGCTGCCAGCATTTCTTCTTTTATTCTTTAGAGCAATTTTAAAGGTCATTTTGCTAAAGAAGACCTATTACAAGAGTGGAAAACAAAGGTATTTTAATTAGTAAAAAGGTAGATGTCATAATGTAGTTATTCTAAAGAGTTTAAATCAGCGAAGTCGCATTTAGGTCATTCATTTCAGAAAAGGTGTCTTGTAAACTGATGTTTAGAGTAGTGTCCAGAAAGTCACATCATCAGTTATGTGTCATGTTCTACGGGTAGCTTCCATTTTATTTTGGAACTCTTAAGAAACCTCAAATAATTCTGCAGTTTATTGCCAGCACTAGGTGTCCAAATAAAACATGCTCGTGAACAATTTCTTCACGGTATAAATCAGTTCATATTGGTCTCCCCCGCAAACATGAGTGGTTTAGCACAAGCACAGAGACTATAGCATGCAATTATCACATTCCACAGAGACTGAAAGAAGCAGCAAATGTCAGTGGCTGCAGTATGTATAATGAATAGAGGC
This sequence comes from Bos indicus x Bos taurus, assembly GCF_003369695.1. Taxonomy (NCBI): domain Eukaryota; kingdom Metazoa; phylum Chordata; class Mammalia; order Artiodactyla; family Bovidae; genus Bos; species Bos indicus x Bos taurus. Next base: position 72,179,281 of record NC_040083.1, on the reverse strand, counting down.
CTAGTCAGACTGGAAGCAGATTGAGCTTAGGTATGGAGTAGCTGGGTGAGTTGGCACATTACTTACCCTCACTGGGCCTCAATTGTTTGCTCAGAACAAGCAATAACCATCTCATGGAGATGTGGGAATTATTAAATGATAAGATATCAAATGCCTATCTTAGGGTAGGCATCCTGCACATGTTTATTTCCTTCATCCTTCTTTGCATGGACAAATTGATGCCAATGTTGCTCACAGTGATGTATCTACTGGAAGGTGAGGAGTGGAGACCGGATAGGGAAGAGGACTATTCCTGCTGCACACTGGTGGCAGAACTTCGTTCTCTTCACCCCAGGGCTGATGTTCTCAGGAGATCTGCCTCATAAGAATCTTAGCCTAGAGCTGAGCTTTTCGAAACAAATGCCAATACGTACTTCTCGTGTGCCAAAGGGTTGTAAAATAATGAAAGTCACCAGGTTCTAGCCATCTGAAACTTCTGACTCTCCCAGCATGAGAGGGTTAAATTTTTTCAGTGCTTCGAAGAGTTATATTTTATGAGCTCTGTGACAATGTTAGAACATTTTATTTTTAAACTAAACTACTTCAAACAGTCATTTAGGGGAATTACAGAGCTATCAGGGATAACCAGAGTAGTAGAAATTCTCTGAATTTCATCAACATACTTGTCTATTTATTTTTAAAATATTTTTTATCTCCTAGGAGTGGGTTTTGTTGGCAGTCCTCAACCAATTTCATGTTGGTGGAGAATGTGCTTAAAGGGGAATAAACGCACAGGTGTGTAACAAGACCCCAGAGTCTTCTTCTAAAGAAATAACGACACCCCTGCAAACAGCACTGATGCAGAATCATTTATGATAAGGGAAGAAAAGTCAAGATTCTTTTTTAAAACAGATGACCTAAAGTTGTTCATTTTACCTTTGCTTTGACACACAGAACTGATGCCACAGGGGTATCCAGAACAAAGGGCTGGGAAGAGGAGTTAGAAAGAAGAATGACTAGACAGAATATTTTATCTTATTTACTTAAGCTTTTTATTTTGCATTGGCATATAGCCGATTAACAATGTTGTGATAATTTCAGGTGAACAACAAAAAGACTCAGCCATATCTATCTGTCTATCTATATATACATATACATACATACGTATACAAATACATATGCATGTATCCATTCTCCCCCAAACACCCCTCCTATCCAGGCTGCTGCATACCACTGAGCAGAGTTCCATATGCTATACAGTAGGTCCCTGTTGGTTACCCATTTTAAATATAGCAGTGTGTACATGTCCATCTCAAACTGCCTAACTATCCCTTCCTTCCATCCTTTCCCTTTCCAAGTTCCCTTTTCCAAGTTCGTTCTCTAAGCCTGTGAGTCTCTGTTTTGTAAGTACATTTATATCATTTCTTTTTAGATTCCATATATAAGGAATGTCATATGATATTCTTCCTTTTCTGGCTGACTTACTTCATTCAGTGGACAGAATATTTTAAAAAGGAGCTGGTACCTAGCAGAGGAAGGCTGAAGGTAGTGTCACCAAAACTCAAATGCAGGCTGGGTCTGGGAGCCCCTCTAAAGCAAAGCTGTAGTGGAGCTATTGAAAAAGACCAGAGCTCTACATTCATAAATAGAGTTGATCTGCCCCTCTCCCCACACCCTTTTCACCAGGTTCAGCAAAGACAAGGGTCCCTGCCCTCTCATTCCTACCCTTCACACTCCAGGGTGTCTTTCTTTTCAGCTGCTCAAAGGACCGCAGCAGAGGCCCACAGGTTCCTTCTCTCCGCAGCATCTCAGTGTCACTGCAGCATCAGTCAGCCGCCTCCCTCTTTCTGAGCCACTTCCTCCGCAGTCAAAGGCTTCAGCCAGGAGCCATGGCAAAAAAAAAAAAAAAGGAAAAAAAAAAAACCGCTGATGGACTTAAGATCTCTGAGGGTGACCTGAAACGGAGGGAAAGGAGCTGGCACAAAGGAAATGATCTCATGAATACCTAAGAGTGTGGCATAGGCGGATTCGCACACAGTGAGTGTGAAACAATGTGGTTTAAATGGGGGCAGGTAAAAAAATCCACTGTCACTTGTCATCCATATATGGGTAATTGAGGGCAGATAAAAATACGGCTTACTGAAGTTTTACCAACACTCCCCTCTCTTTCCCCAGAGAAGCCTTTCCCACTGTTGAGTCACTGATCAATAAGACCAAAGATGCCTGGGTTGAAAAAGGCATCATAGTAAGTGCCTAATCACATCTGCCAGGGTCAGGCAAAATGCAGGACAGACTCGGCTTGAAGATCCCAGGATGACTGAATGTGGATGGACCGCTTGATAGATTTAAATTACTAGTATTAATGTTTCTAAAGTTGCATTACTTGAGACCTTAAAGATTGTCTAGAAATCTCATACAAGTTCTCTGCTGCAGTCTTGACCAGGAAAAGGGAAAGGTTTTTTAAAGTTACAAAGAACCTCATCTTGCCCTGTCCAGGGGAGAGGTTGCAGTTGCTCCAGCAGCTTCTGTGGTACCAGTTCCAAGTACTTCGTCCCTCTCAGCATCACAGACAAAACGATACCGGCTTCTCTGTTTGAAAACTCTCATGTTTCCCCTTCCTTTGCTTCTTTAAAAAATCAGTATGTTGCACCGAAAATGCTACTCTTATACAAAGAAAACACAGATTACATGCCTGCTTAGAAAAAGCTTAGGTGTCCTACGTATATCTCTGCAATCTGTCCCTGAAACCGGAGGACTCCCTAACATAACGTGTGAAAATGCTCGGTAACCGCAGGGCTTTATCAGTGTGCATTACGGCGTGCACACTCTTTCAGGTACCTGGGTGTTCCCTAAAATAAAACAATGGATTTCGGACTGCATCTGTTGTGTGTTTATCAGAGGGGTTCGGTGGCTAAACCACACGGCTATTTTCCACCCGTCCCAGAACAAGGCGTCTCTGTCGGAGCTCTGCTCCCTGGAGACACGCTCCGCCCTCCCGGCGGCGGCAGTAGCTTCCCTCTGAAAATCAGCCACCTGCCTAGCTCCTTGAAATCATCAGGTTGGGTGCAACGTGGGTCTAAAAAGAGGGAAAGGGGCTTTCAGTGTGATGGAGTTAGTGGTGTGGAGCAGGAATTTAGGGATGAAGAAGATACAGGCAACGTGTGACAGTAGAAGTTTCCCCGCTGCAGAGCTGGCCGCTGCCTTTGCAAGTCGGTTTTCTCCCCTTACTTTCAAACACCTTCTCAGCTCCCTTCCACTTATACGCTTCAATACGCTCAAAGTATTCGAGGCTTCATTCCCCAGAAAGAAATGAGAAAATCTAGGAACACTAAAAGGTTGATATGAACTGCGCAAAGGGTTTAGAAACACTAAATTCAACAGCGGGAGTGCCGCAGTTTCACGTATGTGTGTGTGTGTTTGTGCGCGCGCGCGCGTGTGTAGGAGGAGAGCATGAAAATTAAAAAAAAAAAAAAATCAGGTGAAAGAGATAAATTAAAGAAAATTCCAGAAAGAGCTACAGAGAAATAGAAAACTTTCCTCCATATATGCCGCATACATGCAACCTTAGACAATCGTTTGTATCTCCAGTGCCCAGGAGGCACCATAAATACCAGAGGCATGCTGAACCCCGGTGGGGAAGGGGCGACTTAGAGGGGTAGTGTGTCTCCATGGTACTGGGTGGGGTATGGAAAACTAAGGTGTCAGTTGGGAATGATAACTTGCTATTAGAGGCACGATCGAATCCGAGTAATACAGGGGTCAAGGATTAAGTAGGATGGGATGGGGGTAGGGAAAGGAAATGAGTGAGGGGGTTCGGGGTCTGAGAGAAAACAGAGGGTCTCAGAGAAAAGTGCAAAGGACTACAGCCGCAGCATCCCCGCGGGCCGTGGCTCACCCCCACCTTCCTTTTGCGCAGAATCCTTGCCTTGGCTGCAGCAGCGCGCTGCCCCCACTGGCCAGGCGCGCCGTGATCGATCGCAGCTGCGTCAGAGTCCTCTCAGTATAAATAGGGGTGGCAGGACCGAGCAGAGCCGCACACAGCCATCCATCCTCCCTTCTCCCTCTCTTCCCCGTTCTTCTCTCTTGGCCCCCATCTCCGCCGCCGGCCAGGGGGGCACCGACCGGCACCATGAGTTCCTTCAGCTACGAGCCGTACTACTCGACCTCCTACAAACGGCGCTACGTGGAGACGCCCCGGGTGCACATCTCCAGCGTGCGCAGCGGCTACAGCACCGCGCGCTCCGCTTACTCCAGCTACTCCGCGCCCGTCTCCTCCTCGCTGTCCGTGCGGCGCAGCTACTCCTCCAGCTCCGGTTCCTTGATGCCCAGCCTCGAGAGCCTCGACCTGAGCCAGGTCGCCGCCATCAGCAACGACCTCAAGTCGATCCGCACCCAGGAGAAGGCGCAGCTGCAGGACCTCAACGACCGTTTCGCCAGCTTCATCGAGCGCGTGCACGAGCTGGAGCAGCAGAACAAGGTCCTGGAAGCCGAGCTGCTGGTGCTGCGCCAGAAGCACTCCGAGCCCTCCCGCTTCCGGGCGCTCTACGAGCAGGAGATCCGCGATCTGCGTCTGGCAGCGGAAGACGCCACCAACGAGAAGCAGGCACTCCAGGGCGAGCGCGAGGGGCTGGAGGAGACCCTGCGCAACCTGCAGGCGCGCTACGAAGAGGAGGTGCTGAGCCGTGAGGACGCCGAGGGCCGGCTGATGGAAGCGCGCAAAGGGGCCGACGAGGCGGCTCTCGCCCGCGCCGAGCTCGAAAAGCGCATCGACAGCCTGATGGACGAAATCGCCTTTCTGAAGAAAGTGCACGAAGAGGAGATCGCCGAGCTGCAGGCGCAGATCCAGTACGCACAGATCTCCGTGGAGATGGACGTGTCCTCCAAGCCCGACCTCTCCGCCGCGCTCAAGGACATCCGCGCCCAGTATGAGAAGCTGGCCGCCAAGAACATGCAGAATGCCGAAGAATGGTTCAAGAGCCGCTTCACGGTGCTGACCGAGAGCGCCGCCAAGAACACCGATGCTGTGCGCGCCGCCAAGGACGAGGTGTCCGAGAGCCGCCGCCTGCTTAAGGCCAAGACCCTGGAGATCGAAGCATGCCGGGGCATGAACGAAGCCCTGGAGAAGCAATTGCAGGAACTAGAGGACAAGCAGAACGCCGACATTAGCGCTATGCAGGTAAGGCGCCGGGCGAAACGCAGAGGGGGCAGGGAGGGTGCTGCAGAATCGAGTTAGGATGGGCCGGAGTGGGGGTGGTGGCGGAGACTTGAGGGCGCGCCTAGAAAGAGAAGATCAGAGATGAGGCATTAGCAAGCAGATATTAAGGGGGGTGGGGTGGAACTTGACTTCCTGGGGGCAGTGTGGGAGGGGGTGGGGCACTTGGAAGGCGGGGCGGGGACGCGACTGCGGTGTGCTAATAGATGCTGCGTGCAGTTGAATCTCTGTTCCTCATTAAAGCTGCCCAGCCCTGCAGGATATTGGGTAGGGATGGGAGGAGGGACTGGACCTGGACTTTGCCTCTGGTCTGCCTCTCAGCTGTCCTGCATTCAGCGCAAGTTGCTTTGCTGCAGAGGTTGGATCATCTGATTAATAAATATAGCGATGAGCTCTCATTAGTTCTGAAGGATAACTGTGACCAGTTATCCTTTCTGACTAGTTTTACCAACTACTCTCTTCCCTTAGCAGTGAGACAGGAATACAGTCAAAATTGCAGTGGTGATGATAGTCATAGTAAAACATTTCTTTTTCTTTTAAGGATCTCCATTTTTTCTGGAGAGAAGAAAAAATAAGATACATAGAAAATATTTTAGAGAAAATAAATTTAAATTTATCTACTTCATTCTCCTACAAATAAGTGGATTTCCTGTATACAATCTGGATAAAATTGATAAAGCTAACTAGTGAGTGAGAGACAACTTTAAAAAAATCCATTTAGTTCTTTGCAGGCATTTTATGATCATCATTAGGTGTATTAATTAATGAAAACAAAAAAAAATGTTTCTTCTATCAGTTTTTTTTTCTATCATTTTTTTGATTTTCATCTCTAGCTTTGTGAAGCTGGCTTTTTTTTTTTTTTTTTTTAAGGCAATCAAAGGTTTAAAAAGAAAAAAGACAGTTATTTTAGGGGAGATTTTAGCTAGGATGTGCACTCTGATTTTAATTAAACCTAGGCCTTTGCAGCTATGCTGTAGTAAAATTATAGCAGTGGAGATTTACACTTAGATTTTTTTTTTCGGTTGTCTTCCAACAGGACACAATCAACAAATTGGAAAATGAATTGAGAACCACAAAGAGCGAAATGGCAAGATACCTCAAGGAATACCAAGACCTCCTCAATGTCAAGATGGCTTTGGACATTGAGATTGCAGCTTACAGGTAAAAATGGAAGTGCCAAGGTAGCAGCCTGTCAACCTTAGGAAGAAAATCAGACTTCCTTTCTGTTGAATCAGAAACTTTCAAAAATAGTCCTTTGGAGTAATTGTGTTACTTTTTGGCCTTTTCCAAGAAGAATTTAATCCTGTAATAATGAGGCCTGTTCTTAGCTTCCCATTGCATTTCAAGCGTAAGGAACAGGACTATATTTTAAGGCGCTTTTTTTGTTGTTGTTTTGTGTATTTCTCCTGGACTCAGTCACAGCATCCCCAGTCATTAGGTTGTGATAATTCCCAACCCTGCCTTTGCCTTTCAGTCTGGCTTTGGGGGAGGTGATGAGTGGTGGGCTGAGCACACTTCCGGTGTTCATGTTTGTTAACCCCTGCCTCCCCAGGAAACTCTTGGAAGGTGAGGAGACCCGGCTCAGTTTCACCAGTGTGGGCAGCCTAACCACCGGTTACACCCAGAGCTCCCAGGTCTTTGGCCGATCTGCCTATGGAGGTTTGCAGACGAGCTCCTATTTGATGTCTGCCCGCTCCTTCCCGTCCTACTACACCAGCCACGTCCAGGAGGAGCAGATAGAGGTGGAGGAGACCATCGAGGCTGCTAAAGCTGAGGAAGCCAAGGACGAGCCGCCCTCTGAAGGAGAAGCAGAGGAAGAGGAGAAGGAGAAGGAAGAGGCTGAGGCTGAGGCTGAGGCTGAGGCCGAAGCTGAAGCTGAGGAAGAGGAGGGAGCCCAAGAGGAAGAAGGTAGGATTAAAACAAAACACAAAACCAAATAAAAAGCAAAACCACCCTGTGACTCCAGGGGCAGCGTGGGCATGGATTATGGTTAGGAGTTTGGTAAGATACATGAAACCTCACTTATGCCCAGGAAATGTTATTCAGATAAGAGTTGATAATCTTAAAAAGAAAATACATCTATTTCCTCAACAGATCTTTAGTAAGCACCTCATTGCTCAAATTGGCTGTTCTCCCAGAGACACACAATCTCTGATTAGCATGGTACTTTTTTGAAAGTAACATAAAAAAAGAAAAAAAATCCTCCTGCTGCTTTTTATTCCTAATGAAACATTTTAAAATCTATTCATTTAACTCAGCCATTTGGTGTCCTAAAAAACAAAAATGAATTCCGAACACATAATAAAAGAAAACCCAAGGTCCTGGAAAGAACAGAGCATCCAGTACCTAGAACCTAATCTCATTCTATTTAAATATCTGTTCAGTGGCAGATTGTGCCCAGCAGGTGTTGGTTGCATGGAGAAAGAGGTTTGGGGGAAGTATTCTGACACTTGTGTTTCCCCACAAAATTAAAGCAGAAATGTTTTGATTGGACTCACCCTGCATTTGGAGTTTGTACATTTGCTTTTTATGTTAAAGCTGCCAAGGAAGATGCTGAGGAAGCAAAGGAGGAAGAAGGAGGTGAAGGCGAAGAAGCAGAAGAAACCAAAGAAGCAGAGGAGGAAGAGAAAAAAGATGAAGGTGCTGGGGAGGAGCAAGCCACTAAGAAGAAAGATTGAACCCTCCCCTTCCCTTAATTTTTCCAGGAATAATTCTCCCGAAATCAGGTCAACCCTATCACCAACCAACCAGTTGAGTTGCAGATACTATATGAATAAGAAGTCAATATATGTATAATTCTGAGATGACTTAGGTTGGACATTAAATGTTGTGCTATGACTTTTCTCCTTCCGCAGAGTATCTGTTTGCTTGCAGAGTGGCTTCCTGGCTTGCTGCCAGCCTGTGCATGGTCCACGCTTATGAGTTCAGGATCTATGGCAATGTGAATAATTCAGATGTTTACAATAAAAAAACCACACCATGAATAAATGAATTCACTAATGTTAATGTTAAACTTCATGGGAAAAAAATAGTCCTTTGAATCTTTGGTGGTTATAAATTAAAGACCTCGAATTATGTGCAATAAATAGTAAATAAAGTTACACTGAATGACGTTCCTTGCTGTGCTTGTTGACTTAATTCAGAAATCTTAAAGAGGGTACCAATAGCAGACACTAGATGTAGACCATAGACTTCCAAATTTTTTCAAGTCAAAATTTTAACAATTACAGTGCATTTCCGCCCCTTAATTGGTAATTCTGAGGATATGATTAGGTCATGACCATTCATGAAATCTCTCCCCTCGAAAATTTTACTGATAATAAACTTGAATAAATGAGAATCCCTGGGGTTCCTTTTCTTTGGTAAATAGCAATATACTTTGCCCCGTAAGTGAACTGTATAATGCTGGGAATGGCTTTCTTGGAGGCAGTCTGAAATCGTGTTTACCTTTATGGTAAACAGGTAACTGGAACACTAATATATAATAGTAAAAGCATATGGGTAGAATGTGAATCCCACTCATCTGTCACTGTCACCACATTTAAAAAGTATAGCCTAACTATCATGAGCAGAAGTTGAAGCCCAAGCAAATGATGTAATCAGAAGGAATAAAATTTTCTCAATGTGTAATTTTTAAGGGAGTTAAGAATATTGAAGCTTATTTGCCATTGCAAACATGTTGCCTGCAATCCTGAGCTCATGATTGAGTGTGTAGTTAGCTTAATTCTGTTGCCTCAAGTAGCCTTCAATACCACCTATTTCAAACTTTTTAAGAACTACAGATATAGATAATGAAATTGTGATCAGTCACTAAAGGGGGGATTCTATACTTGTGTGTTACATTGCCATAGGTCTGCATGTCTTTATTGGGAACTATTTGGATTTCAGTGATAGCTCCAACTGGTTGGACACTGCATCATATACACACCCCCGCCTGTCCATCCCGTTCACTGTAAAGGTATGAAAGCTCTTGCACTTGCACTTGATGTGGAATGTCAATGAAGTTGCTGATTATCCTTTGTTGTGCTTCTGTTCTTAGATAATTGTTTTGTCAGCTAAGTTTGTTCAATATTTGTTGTTTAGAGACCTCTTAAAGGTCATGAATTTAATCTGGAAGCAAAGTGGTCTCCATTTAAAGTTTACAGATCCCATCACACCACATATTTTGAGTTAAATATATCTCACCAAAGCAAATAGGTAAAATATTGCTTTATCTGCCCTGATGCTATGGATTTGAACCACAAGGATTCTCCATACATTGGCTTCTGTAAAGACTAGGAGTTGCCTCAGAAATCAAGCTTTTCACATTTATGTTCCTTATACATGGGATGCTGCACATGGTCAATTTCAGACAGAAGCAAATTATATGTGAAAAAGTAACCTTAGCCAAATGGAAGTGGTTGGTTTGAGAATTTCTTGAAGTAAGAACACTGTACCATACTCTATCCTGTGTGCCATAATAAAATACTGAAAAATCTAAACCGAATGGATATGGAGTCTTTTTAAAAAAAATATTCCTCAAATGTGATACCTTGGCCAATCTCCCTCTCCCTTCTGCTCCTCTCAAACTCTTGTTCTGTATTCCCTCCCCTAGTTAATGATGTCACTCTCCAGCCATCCAATTCTACAGACCAGAGACTGTAGAATTGTCTCAGTGACATCATCCTCTCATTTCCTCTCTCCAATCTTTCTGTTCTAATCTATCACCAAAGCCTATTGATTTTACTACCTAGGTATCTTGAATCCATCCACATTTCCCTATTTACACTGCCACCACCCTAAGGAACCTCTGTGTCCTGGCTCCAGCGACTCTTTTCGTGGAAGACAATTTTTCCATGGACCAAGGGAGGAGGGATGGTTTCAGGATGATTCAAGAGCATTACATTTATTGTACACTTTGTTTCTATTATTACATCAGCTCCACTTCAGATCATCAGGCATTAGATCCCGGAGTCAGGGGACTCCTGTTCTAGAGGAAGGTAATCTTTAGAAAAGGGAATTTTGATCACACGGTCTCTGATTACAACTCTCCAGTAGTTATCCATTTCTTTTAATATAAAACCCCAAATCTTGAAGATGATTGTCAAGGTCTGTCTAGACCTGACCTGAAACTAATTCTCAAGCCTCGCCCTCTGCGTACCCCCTTTCCCTTCCCTCACTTTGGTGTTTTAGCCACCCCAGCCCTCTGTTCTCCCATCTGCACAAGGTTTTGGCTGCTTTCTCTGTCTGGAGCGACTCATCTTTTCTATCCTGTCCTTAGCCTTGCCCAGATTTAGGCTCAACTGTCATTCCCTTGGGGAAATCTTTCCTGATGGAGCCAAATTCCTCTACTAAGTGTGTTTATAAGCATCACTGACTCAATTGACATGAACTTGAGCAAACTCTGGGAGCTAGTGGAGGACAGGGAAGCCTAGTGTGCTGCAGTCCATGGGGTTGCAGAGTCAAACATGACTTAGTGACTGAACAACAACAACAAGATGTTTACACAGTCGGAGGTGGCATCTATTTTCACAATCATTTAGTAAATGTCTGCAACCTCTACTGTAGAGAGGTCCTCAGAAACATGGCAATCAGACCTTCTGCTCTCCAGCATCTAGCATCATTCCTATCACTGTGCATGCTTAGTTGCTCAGTGGGATCCTACTCTTTGTGACCCTTTCGACTATAGCCCATCACACTCCTTGTCCATGGGATCTACCAGGCAAGAATAGTGGAGTGGGTTGCCATTTCCTTCTCCAGGGGATCTTCCTGACCCAGGGATTGAACCCATGTCTCTAGTGTCTCCTGCTCTGCAAGAGGATTCTTCACCTGCTGAGCCATCACAGTAAATGTTGATTGAATTAATAACTTCTTGCTAGGCTAAAATGCCTTTGGGGTGACTAGAAAGTCAAGAGTATTCAGTACTCAGTCCCAGTCCAGTGAACACTCATGGAAAGAGCAGAGAACCAAAAACCAACTGTCTATTCTTGGTTTTAGTGTTGTTTGTTATGGAAGGCGGGCCATCCCCACCCCTACCCCGACTCTGGCCTCAGTCTTCTTAGCTACAAAAGGCTTCAGCACTTGATTTCTCAGATCCACTCTAGATTAATGATTCAAAATTTCCTGAAAAGCTTTTAAAAGTTCAAGACAAATGGCTGAATGGGAAATGTACATATCACTATTATGTCCACACTAAAGTCCATCTCTTACAGGGGAATTGCTTAACTTCATGTAAAGTTTCTTCCCTAGTATTAAGTTGGTTAGCAATTAATTGGGTTGCTTTTTTCCCTCCATGGAGATTGTAGTGCTATCAGAATATGTGCCGTGTCCCAGGCCTTGATCTAAGTGCATTATTAGTATGTGTCATCTCATCGATTTATTTCTTATGACAATGTTATCAGTCCAGTATGATTATCATCCCCATTTTACAGATAAGTTGTTAAGTGACTTGACCAAGGTCATAAGCTAGTTTGTGGCAGGCTGAGATCTAAATCTCCCATGCATGCATGCCTCCTAATTTGTTTTGTCCTATCCAACTCTTTGTGACCCCATTGACTATAGCCCTTGGGGCTCCTCTGTCCATAGGATTCTCAGGCAAGAATACTGGAGTGGGTTGCCATGTCCTCCTGCAGGGAATCTTCCCGACCCAGGGATCTGACCTGCATCTATTATGTGTCCTGCAATGTCAGGCAGGTTCTTTACCACTAGCACCCCCTGGGGAGAGCCCCTCAAATATCCCACGCTGGCTCTAAAGTCCATGCTCTTAACCAACTATTGCGCTGACTGTACTTTGTAGTCCAGCTTGGGAGGCACCTGGTTCCTTGTGGAATCAGAGCATATTTTCATATGTGTTGTAATGTGTTGTAATCAGGCATGTGTTGTAACAGCACCTTGGAAACTTTCACACAATTACCAGCATTCTTACAGTCTTTGTACAGTTCAAGGGCATATCTGCATTCACAGTGTTCCACTGCAGTTACTGAGAATGCTTAAGTTCTTCTTCCAATCCTTTGATTATTTATGTCCATATAAGTTCTTCTGCCAAATTTTAAGCTGCAGGAAGACAAGAACCAGGTTTTATAAATAGAGATGAATTTGAAGTTTATTTTCAAAGATCACAAACATTTAGGATCAATCCCAATAATTTATTTCTTAATTTCCACAAATCAGGAATTTAGGGATGGCCTTGTTGGGATGTTCTGGCTCTGGGTCTCTAGTGGTGTTGCAGTCAGATGTTGTATGAGGTTACTGTTATCTATCTGAAGGCTTGATTAGGCCTCCAGAATCTACTTTAAGGTGGCTCACTCAGTAGGATGGTAATTCCTCATCCGTGTGGGCTCTTCTGGGCAGCTGCTTGCAGATTTTTGCAACATGGCAGCTGGCTGCCCCTGGAGCAAGACATTCACGAAATCAAAGCTATGCCTCTTATGACCTGGTTTAGAAAGACACACATCACTACCATTGTTCTATTGGTCCAGAGACCAGTCTGTCTGATTCATTGTGGGAAGGAACTACACAAGGACATGAGCGTTGAGTATGAAGGTCACCAGGGGCTTCCGTAAAGTTGTGGGCATTATTTCTTTTATGAATAGCAATCATCGACTCAAGAAATTCTGAAACCATTTCACCTTCAAATATCATGCTCTATCGTTCTCATTCATGTACTCATTCTTACCTGATTATGCGTCCTAATTTAGGTTTAAAAACATGTTTGTAAAAACTATGGACAGCCTGGTAATGAATATATTAATGGTTATCTTCAGTTTGTTCTTCTAATGAAAGATTTCTTTATTAATACCCCTCGTGGGATATCTGTTCAAGGGGTCCTAGGTACATTTTACTAGTTCCTCGTATGTATCCCCACACTTTTTATCTTTTTGTAAAACAATATTTGAATATTTACTTGGCTCCATTGGTCCTTAGGGCAGCACACAGGCTTCTCTAGTTGTGGTGCAAGGGCCTACAACATGTGGAATCTTAGTTTCTCCACCAGGGATCGAACCTCATCTCCTGCATTGGAAGGCAGATTCTTAACCACTGGACCACCAAGGAAGTCTCCACATTTTTTTTTTCTTATAAAGCATCATAGCTATACTTCAAGGCCTTACCTTCCCTGCATTAATTCATTTGAAATGCAATATTAGTCTAGTTAACTGAGATAAATACAGTGGCAGCTAATACGGAACTTAAAGTGTTATGAAAAATAGGTGCTGATTGTTTTGTTAGATGGTCAGACCCATCTGAGTTGATGCCTTTGATTTTTTTAATACCTTCAGTTCTGATACAGTACACACATGACTTTAAATTGGATATATCTAATAAACACAAGTTATATGGATTACAAATAATCAAATATGAAATGGCTTAATAAAAAAACTGAAATGCTGTATGTTTCTCACTTTGAGAAGCTCGGGTTTCTGGAGCTATTAAAGACATTTTTGCTTGTGTACTGATGACCATTAATTCCTTTGCTTTTAGCTTAATGCCATTCTTTCAGTCTATAACCGCCCCACATCCTTATTAATTTCATGTGGAGTACAGACCATTTCCTGATTTGCCCATTTAAAAGAAAACAACTAGCAGGAAGGATGCTTTGATGCAGCAAAACAAATACTCTCTTTTTATTCTATAACCAGCCCACTAGGAAAGACAGAAACCCTACATTAAAATCTTTATCTGCATTTTACTTGCAATTTACCTGCATGGCTGAAGAGGAAATAATAATCTGCTCATTCTGACTTGTTGGTTTCTTTGGAGTCATTCATTTACTGGAGAATCTCACCTTTTTCAGAGGAGAAAGATGCCCCCCACTTCTTATTTTTCTTCCTCCCATGTAGACAACCACACAGGAGAATATGTGGAAGACAGCATCTCAACTGTAAGTCACAAATCATTCTCACTTTGAGACAGAAAAACTGGTGTCAGAAGTTTGAAATCGGAGGGTGATATTGAGGTGAGAGTACAAAGCACCACCTTCTCCGGACACGGACTCAGGGTGTTAGTTGGTAGGCCTCCAGGGTTGGCTGGGTTCTGAAGACTAAGAGCCGTGGAAACCTGGCACTTCATGTCCTGTGTCCATGGGAGGAGGGGGACGGGGGGTGGATAGTGAACCAGGGCTACCTCAGTGACTTAGAGCACCTGGGATGGAAGAATAAAGGAACAAGAGACTGAGCTTGCTCCGCTTCCCCTCTGTCCTGCCCTTGCTGCAAAGTCGCTTCAGTCGTGTCCGACTCTTGCGACCCCATGGACTGCAGCCTACCAGGCTTCTCCATCCATGGGATTCTCCAGGCAACAACACTGGAGTGGGTTGCCATTTCCTTCTCCACTGTCCTGCCCTTAATTCCTCCTAATTTCTTCCAAATAGCAGAAACTGGGAAGGATGATCTCTTAAAGTGTTTTAACCACTGAGAACCTCTGAATTCTCCAGACGATAGAGAGGGAGCTGATTTCAGGTTTTAGGGCATCCATGGGGCACTTCTGGGTGTGTGTAGGGGTGTGGATGGGGTCACAACCCTTAAACAAATGGCGCCTTCTCAGGCAAAGCAAGCAATCACTAGGTCGTTTTTTTTGGAGAGAGGGGGAGTGGGAGGGATATTATTTAGACCCCATATCCTTAGCTCAGTGGACATGAATGGACTCAACGGACATGAGTTTGAGCAAACTGTGGGAGATAGTTAAGAACAGGGAAGTCTGTCGTGCTGCAGTCCATAGTGTCGCAAAGAGTCAGACACGACTGAGCAACTGACCAACGTCTTCAGCTTATTTTCAGAGAGGCAAGACAGGCTTCTTGCTTTTCCAGTTAGAAACCTTGAAGCCCCGCCCCCTCCCCTGCCCACCTGTAAAACAACACTGCTCAAACTCAGGGATAATTTAAAGAAAACGAGAAGAAACTTGCTTCCTTTAACCCACTGGCTGTTTCTCGAGGAGACGGAGGTCTGCTTCTTGACGAAGATATCTTTCTCATTTCCCAGGTGACACCTCCACCCCAGCCTGCGGTGTTGGGGAAAGAAGGCCCCCCCTCTACTCCCCGCCCACTTCTTCCTTCCTGGATTCCTGCCAGCCCTTGGTGTGGCCTCCTCTGTGAAGAGCTGGGCGTGCTCCCTGACAGGACCGAGAGCATTTGATGGTGTTTAGGATTTCACTGGAAATATGTAACATTTAATCATCTTTCTGTAGTTTAACAACAAACCTCCCTAGCCTGTGAGAATCTAATGAACTGAATTGAAAGGCTTTGAAAAATCAAAACTTTCTGGTATCACTTTTTTCTTAGCTTTTTTTTTTCCTCCCCCCTTTAAGAGCAGACATTCCCCTCTGGTTTCTTAAATTCTGCCTCAGAGTCACCGCTTCCCTGGTGGCTTAGTCGTAAAGAATCCGCCTGCCAATGTAGGGGAGACGGATTGGATCCCTGGGTCAGGAAGATCCCCTGGAGGAGGAAATGGCCACCCACTCCAGTATTCTTGCCTGGGAAATCCCATGGACAGAGGAGCCTGGTGGGGAGGGGGCGGGCGGTGGCTACAGTCTGTGGGTTGCAAAACGTGGGACACGACTAAATGAGCAGCACGGAGCCAGCGCAGCCTCCAGTAGCCCCAGGTCACTGTTATTCATGGGGCATGGGGAAGGAAAGGGCTATAAGGCGGCTTCCACCGCCGGGTATCTAGACGGAGCCCAAGGATGCTTTCTGCCTGAAACTTTGCACTGCGTACAGCCCGCATCTCCCTGCTGAGTTCGAGCTCTGCAAAAAGTGCAAAAAGCCGCGGCTGCTAAATCTTACCCTTTGAAGACCCTCACCTCCACGCCACCCGCGTAAATAGTATGGCTCGGAGATTAAAAATATTTTAGAGCAAGACAGGGTGACACAGCTTTTTTCATCAGGAAGTCATATGGGGACGGAGCGGAGAAAGGAATGGGAGAGGCTACCGGAATCTTCTTTTTGCTAGATTTTTCTCCAGGTCGCCCCGCCCAGAGAACGCCGCAGATGCACCACGCCCACTGCGTCCTGGTGGCGGGCTGGCGCGACTTGGAGCATCGCCAGAAACGCAGCGCGCTGCTGAAAGGAGAGGCTTGGAGGTGGGTGGGAGTTCTTTCTGGAAACTTATATCACCGGTTCTTTTCTGTAACCGGAGAGATCGTGGGAGGTGGGGAGGTCTGGAAGCCCAGGAGCGAACAAGGAAGGGCGCACCCCCTGCCCACTGAGGCTTGGTCTGGAGCTCAAGGCGTTCTGAAATCCGATTTTAAAATAAAGAAGCCGGACTCTGAGGCTGTGGCCATGCTGCAGTGGGTGTGGCAGCTGGAGAGAGGAGATCACGCGGAAGAAACGCGGCGAGCCTAGAGCCCTTGGATCCAGGCATTCTGAACTAGTATTAGTGAAAGTGTTAGTCACTCAGTCGTGTCAGACTCCATAGGGTCATACAGACCCTGTGGACTGTACAGACCCTATGGACAGACGCTATGAATTGTCAGTCGAATCAGACAGTCCATAGGGTAATACAGATCCTATGGACTGCAGCCCGCTAGCCTCCTCTGTCTATGGAATTCTCCAGGCTAGAATACTGGAGTCGGTTGCCATTTCTTTCTGCAGGGTATCATCCAGACCCAGGGATTGAACCCAGGCCTCCGGCATTGCAGGCAGATTCTTTACTGTCTGAGCCACCAGGGAAGCCCAAAGCAAGGAATGACAATGGAAGCACCGCTGCATTTAACTAAGTACTCAGGTGACTGAAGCGACTTAGCAGCAGCAGCAGGAGCAGCAGCTGATTCAGGAGTAGGTAATGAGAAGCTCTAGTAAAGTGTTGCATTGGGGACTGCAGCTTACTGCCCCCTATCCCAGCCCCTACTCCCACCACCACATAATGCACGTGGATGTGGCAGGGGAGGCCTTGAAGAAGGTAGAACACTGCTGCTTAAAAAGACGATGAGTGTTCTTCATTTGCATGTAACTAGAAATGGCAACCCACTCCAGTACTCTTGCCTGGAAAATTCCATGGACGGAGGAGCGTGGTAGGCTACAGTCCCGGGGGTTGCAAAGAGTCGGATAGGACTTAGCGACTTCACTTCACTAAGTACTGGAGGGAGGCAAGAGGTTATCCCCTGGTTTTCTAAACATCCACTCACTAACCCATACTTCAGGCTGGAAGGACCAGTGTGGAATATTGAGGGCCAGTGTGCATTTCCCTCTGAAGGCCTGGTGAGGTAAGGCTGGGCACCTCTCTTTTATGATGTTCTGGAGCCTTCCTTCTCTGAACGGTAGAGGCTGCCCAGGCCCCTATGGCAGAGCCATATGAACTCAGAGGGGAATCTGAATAAAAGTTACCAGTGTATGTTCTTTTGTCATCTCCCCAGGATGGAGGTGGTGATGTTAAAAAAATGCACAAGAAATAATTCTCCTGTTAAAAACAAGACAGTAATCTACAAATGGAGTCACGCTCAGTCCCTTGTCATCAAATTGAGACTCAATTACAGTTTGGGTCTCTCCCAGAAATGGAGGATTAAACCAGTCAGAAATCATCAGAAATCATCTGGTCAGCACAAGTGAGGTCATCGGCCTGATAGATGCCCCTCCCCTACCATATCCTAGAGGAAAGTGTGAACATGCATGCTTTCATGGGATTCTTCAGGCAAGAATGCTGGAGTGGGTTCCCATTTCCTTTTCCAGGGGAACTTACCAATCCAGGGGTTGAACTTACATCTCCTGTGTCTCCCGCATTGGTAGGCAGATTCTTCACCACTGTCATACAAAAGTCATACAGGTAAAGGGTACAATCATCCAGGGAGCTGAGGTAGGAGAATGCTAAGTGGGTTAAAATAAGAATGAAGAGGCTGGTGTGGCCAGATATGTGTGTCTGAAGTTCAATGCTTGAGATACAAGTCTTGCTAGTTTTTTTTTTAAAGATTTTTTTGATGTGGATCATTTTTAAAGTGTTTATTGAATTTGTCACAGTATTGCTTCTTTTTTTTTTTCTTTTCTTTTAAGTTTTGTTTGTTTGTTTGTTTTTTGGTGGAAGAGCATGTGGGATCTTCGTTCCCTGACCAGGGATCAAACCTGTACCCCCTGCAGGAAGGAGAAGTCAGCCACTGGACTGCGAGGGTGGTCCCCCAGCTAATGTTTTGCAATTTTCCCTTCAGTACTCTAAGCACTTATAATATAATAGGATGATAGAACTCCAAAGTGAGAAGCTACCTAAGAAATAATTTCTTATTTTAAATACAAGGAAACAGAGATGTAGGGTGGGTTAATTGACTTGTCAAACGTGATGTCATTGGTTTTAGCAGAGCTGGAACTAGATTCTAAGATTCCAGTGTATTTTCCCTGACCTACAGAATGCTGACTCCTCAGAAAAAATGTTATTGTTATTTCAGCTCTTTACTGATGGCCCAGATTTTAGCAGACTGTGTCACCTAGTGAAAAATAGTCTTGTTTGGTTATAGCAGCATTAGTACAACAATGAACAGATTGGTACCATTTTAACATGGAATTTTCTTTCCCTCCTGTCTCTGGGTTTGTTTGTTTGTTTTTTTCTTTCTTTCTCCTCTCTTTCTGGGATTTTTGGCTTTATTACTGATTATTTGGGCTTCTTAGGTGATGCAGTGCTAAAGAATCTGCATACCAGTGCAGGAAATGCAGGAGACTCGGGTTCCATCCCTGGGTTGGGAAGATCCCCTGGAGGGGGAAATGGCAACCCACTCTAGTTTTCTTGCTGGGAAAATCCCATAGACAGAGGAACCTATTGGGCTACAGTCCGTGGGATCACACAAGAGTTGGATGTGATTGGGCACATACCTACACACACATTGATGCATAAAATAGTTCTATCAGAGGTCACCTTGATTTAAGTAAAAGTAAGTGTATAAATCAGGCCAGTCCCAGGAATTCCCTGGCGGTCCAGTGGTTAGGACTCCAAACTCGCACTGCTGATGCTGAGGGCCCAGGTTCAACCCCTGGTCAGGGAACTAAGATCCCACGAGCAGAAAAAAAAAAAAAAATCCCACTGCCAAAACCAAAATCAGGCCAGCTCCAAGTGTTGTGAACACTCATTCGTCTTCTTTTGTTCTTCAGATCAACAATGAATTGTTTATGTGAAAAAAAAAAAAAAAAACCAAAAAAATGCAGTTTGAGGAATCCCTTGACATTTTCTTCTGTTTAACTATTTGCTTTTGAAATAAACAAGCTGAATTTAACTGCCTAGTTTTGAATTCAGTGAACTAGTTTGAGTAAATCGGAACTTACACACTGTGTGTAAGTTCACACACAGTGAGAGCCCACACTGTGCTCTTCCTCCCCGAGAGAAGGAGCCAGCATTCCAGCGTGGAGAGCAAGGTGGTGATACCCACCCAGTGCTGTCATCTTGGAAGATATGGCTGTCACTCTAGCAACATGGAGTCTGAAGCTGTATCTATTGTGAGAGTCCCCTTCTCCAGAGACATGTGGGACAGGAAGTTGAAGCATGAGGTGCCATAGACCATGAAATAAGGCCCATGAAAAGGCCATGAAATAAAGCCAGACATTTCTTTTTAGAGCAGTCATCATTCCTGAGGAATAAAAGCAGATCTTCCTTGCCAGGAATTACTTGATTGTGAAGCATCAGAATGAGAAAATGGCTTTGAAAGACTTAACTAATCACGTGGAGCTTGCAAGCTGCCCAAGCGAGTCATCATCTCCAAGGCTACAACACACCATTAAAGCCAACACATTCATTTTACATCTCCACAATCAGGCTTGTTTTCTCCTCTGTTCTCATCCTACTACCCATATGGGGCCACATTCCCCATCTGTGTGTTCCTTTCATTCTTCACTGTTGAGATTTTAACTTCTATGATTATAAAAAATTATCATCAGGATCAAGTCTTGGTTTGATCATGTGCTTTACATTTGAGAGCACTCAACATCTTTTCTCCTAACACTGAGAGCTAGGAGGATGTGTATTCCACACATTTTACAGGTAAAATTAGAGCACGGGGTTTATAGCAATTAGTTTCCCTTGAGCTGCCATCTGCATGTTATTATTTTTTTTTTATTTTTAAAATTTTTACCTTTTGGCCATACCGAGCAGCATGTGGGATCTTAGTTCCCAGAACAAGGATTGAACCCGTATCCCCTGCATTGGAAGTGTGGCATCTTAACCATTGAACCACCAGGGAAGTTCCCATCTGCTTATTAATGTCTCATGGGCAGCTGTCAACTTCCCAGGGCAAAGTCAATGTCCTGTTTTCCCTTCTCTTCCCTCCCCTCCTGCCCTTTTCTAAAGTCTTTCCCAGTCATTCCCATGTCAATAGTTGGAAACCCTACTCTTCCTGTTTCTGAGGTCAAACACCCCTCACATCATCTTTGCTTTCTCTTTTGTCCTACTCTTTACAAATTTCCATCAGCAAATCGTATGGAATTGACCAGTGGCCTGCATCACCAATGCTACCTTTGGATTCTAGGCACAAAACTCTTTTGCCTACATTATTGTAATAGCTTCCTGTGATGATGGTTTGGTTGCTAAGTCCTGTCTGACTCTTGTGACCCCATGGACTGTAGCCCACCAGGCTCCTCTGTCCATGGGATTTCCCAGGCAAGAATACTGGAGTGGGTTGCTATGTCCTTCTCCAGGGGATCTTCCCGACCCAGGGACTGAACTCATGTCTTCTGAATCAGAGACAGTCTCCTTCACTGCAGGTGGATTCTTTACCACTGAGCCAGGAGAGGAGTATAATAGCTTCCTAACTGGCCCTTTTGTTCTCTTGGACTATTTTGGACTATTTGTGCTCAACATAGCAGCTGAAGTGATTCTTTCTATATATACCTGTGTCACTTCTTTGCTCAAAACCTTCTAAAGCTCCGCACTGACTGTAACTACAAGAGCTTTACTGATCAGGTCCCCTGTCTCTCTGACCCCTGCTTCCTTGCTCTTTCTGTTTCCACCACCATGGTTCCTTATTATTCTACAACTATGCTGAATAAGGTTTTACCTAGAACTTTTGTACTTGTTCTTTTTCTGCTGGAATGGATTCTCTCATATATATATATATATATATATAAGATATATATATATGCGAATCTCTCATAGATATGTGCATATTATGTCATAAATGTCTCATATCTTTATTAGAGAGACCTTCCTTAACTTCCCTATATGAAATAACAAACTGTTTCTTCCCTCTCCTAAACCTCCATACTCTTTTTTTTTCCCAAAGCAATTATCACCCTCTAAACCTTTATTTAGGGATTCTCTGGTAGCTCAGATGGTAAAGTGTCTGCCTGCAGCGCAGAAGACCCAGGTTTGATTCCTGGGTCGGGAACATCCCCTGGAGAAGGGAAATGGCAACCCATTCCAGTACTCTTGCCTGGAAAATTCTATGGACAAAGGAGCCTGGTAGGCTACTGTCCATGGGGTCACAAAGAGTTGGACACAACTGAGTGACTTCACTTCACTTCAAACGTTTATTTATTTATTTATTTTCCCTTCTTCTTCTTACAGGAGTATAAACTCCATCAAGGCGGGGACTTAATCTGGTCACTCCTATATTGCCTGGGGGTAGCCCGGCACTACACCTGTCCCATAAAGTATTTGTACTTAGAAATACTTGTTGAATGAATGAATGTGAGTTAACGAGTTCAGAGATATTCCAAGATGGAATGGGCTGCCTAAGTAGCCAGGAGATCCCATCCTCGAAGAAATTTCCCATATTGGCAGTTTGATATAAATGGACTGAAAGGTCACAGGAGTTTGACCAGATTTGATGTCCTTCAAGGAAAACAACATAATGTAGAGTAGAGAGCATGTGTCAGAGAGAACTGGGTGGAGTCTTTTCCCTGATACTTACTGGTTCTGTGACTTTGGATAATTTATTTAACTTTCCTAACCACAATCCCTTAGGATTAGGAGGGTTTCATGTATTGCATGAACCCCTGGCATTTATCACATCCCTCTCCATCCTTCTGCACACAACTCCTCATGTTTATGGCCACTATAACCCTTTCATTCTAGTTGATTCAATAGTCTCAAAATCATAACAGATTTTATACATGGTGTATAACCATGTATACATTATAATGTTATACATTATAACCATACATGGTGGTTATGACTAATATAATCTATGTAAAGCAGTTGCCCTGGTTCCTGATACTTAATAAATTCATAACAAACATGATATGTGATACTAATGCCTCTTCCAGCCTTGAGATACTGAGAAGCTGTAGGGGACCTGCCCAAGGCCATCCAAGTGATGCACATACCTACTGACTTTAGTTAGATCATGCTTTTCTCACCAGATTATTTGGACAAAAAGTTAGGGATTTCCATAATGTCTTATGAATGAACTTTTTGGCCAACCCTATATATTGTCAGTTTCTTCCTTTCAGGATTTCTTCTTTAGTTCTAGGAAGATTCTTGCCTCTCCTGATTTCTCCCTTGGTCTCTCGGATTGCTTTCTATTTTGAATTTTTTTTCTCGAGCCCATCTCACCTACATTGTGATCTTTGCCGCTGATAGTTAATTTGCCTAATGTCAATTTTTAAACCAAAAACAACGTCGCCTCAGATTGCTCACAGTGACTCATCGTTACGTGGGATGAATAGAATATCAACTCATTCACTCCTAGAGCCGAGATATCTTCTGCATAAACTGGATGCTCAGTAAACATCTGTTGATAAGCATTGGTTGCCCAGGTTTCAAGAAAGGGTCGAGGATAACAATAGTTTTGTCATAATAAAGATTGTTATTGTCAACTGAACATGTTTATTTTCATAACTTGAATATTTGTGGGCTTTTGTGTCATGATTTTGAGACTATTGAATCAATTGGAATGAAAGGGTTACAGTGGCCATAAACACAGGGAGTTGTGTGCAGGAGGATGGAGGGGGATGTGATAAATGCCAGGGGTTCATGCAATACCTTGTCATGATGATGAATTTGAAATAAAATGTGAGAACATTATAGCATATTGTTACTGAAGTAGTGGGTTGCTGAATGATATTTTCAGAATGATCACAGCCTTATCAAATTTGTGCAAAAAAGAAAGGTAGAAATACACTGAAATAAACAGTTATCTAAGATGGCCAACATGTGGGTGAGTATTCTACAAGGAATATTTGTTGTATTTTGAATTTGAAAATGTAAATAGCTTTTCATAAAAAAAAAAAAAAAAAAGAGTCCTGAAGGCTTTCCTCTCATGGAGATAAATCACTTCTCTGAGCTTCTGTTTTGTGCAAATTGAAAAGAGAAATCAGAACATCTGTTCTACACATGTGAAGTTTAAGCAGGATGATGTATCTGCAATTGCTTTCTAAACTGTAGAGAAATGTATGGTTTCAGATGATTTAATTATTGGCTTTGCTGTTGAGACTCAGGTGAACAGCTATCTTTGATGTGGCTCTTGCCCAGAATATCTTCTGACTGTCTGTCTTTTTTGGGGTAGAAATACTCAAGTCTCATTTCCCTCTCGAGTGACCACACTGCATGTGCTCACGTGAAATAGGAAGATCTGGAATGAGAAAACACTACTGTTTTTGGTGCAGTGGTAAAGAATCCACCTGCCAATGTAGGAGTTGCAAGAGATGTGGGTTTGGTCCCTGGTTGGGAAGATCCCCTGCAGGAGGGCATGGCAACACATTCCAGTATTCTTGCCTGGAGAATCCCATGGAGAGAGGAGGCTGACAGGCTACAGTCCATGGGGTTGCAAAGCACTGGACATGACTTAGCGACTGAGCACACGTGATCACTATTGGTTTCAACAAGATTTTCATTTTCCTGGCATATTAGTCCTTGAATGATTCCTGCTTGAGCATTATTTCAAGTAGGTAAAACTGTGAATTTTGCATCTGTTATCTCTGGCCCTCCTCTCCTTGACAACACTGCTGTGTCCTGATTACTTACTGTTGTTTGGTTACTGAGTCCGACTCTTTGTGACCCCATGGACTGTAGCCTGCCAGGCTCCTCTGTCCATGGGATTCTCCAGGCAAGAATTCTGGAGTGGGTTGCCATTTCCTTCTCCAGGGGATTTTCCTGATCCAACGTTTGAACCTGTATCTCCTGCATTGGCAGGAGGATTCTTTACCATTGAGCAACTAAGGAAGCCTGGTTACTACCTATACTTTCATCCAGTTCTTACCATTCTTCTGGTTTCAAAGCTGAACAGGTGCCCTCACCTTGATTCATGTGGGGAATAGCTGGAGCCTTCTTTGGGGGCCTCTGCTTGACTGGTGGCATTCTGCCTTGGGCCTCTTTTGGTCTGAGATGTGCTGTTGTTCCAGAGAGAGACACACAGAGTAGGTGAGATCCATTCCATTTGCCATCTTTGCTGCATTGCTCCTCCTGGTAGGGAGAGATATCACCTTAGCAGAATGATACAACTTTCCCCTTGACAAACAGTGCGTGATGGTGGGGCATATGCTGAGTGGCTCTACTGCCCATTATTCATCCTTTATCACCAAAGGACATCTGCTAAGACCCACATTCCTGAATATTTTGAACCATTTCATAAAGAAGAGTATTTACACTGCAGGCCTAAGCATTCCCTTTGTCTAAGATGGGAAGTGGGGAAAAATCTGAATAGATGAATGATCGATTGATCCAATAATGAATGACCTTGATGGTCACACACAGGCATACATGTTCACAATTGTGGAGCCTTTGGCTAAGAGGGGAAGAAGAAGGCAGGGACCTCCAATGGATGTGTATAAGAAGGAGAAAAGAAGTAGAAAAGCAGAAGGGAACCTGGGAAGGACACTGCAGGTGTTCTCACCTTTTTAGAAGTTCCACTTTACAAATCCAACTTTTGGATCTTCCTGGTTTATTGATCCTCTTCTATTGACCATAGTTTCCTGATTAGACAGAGTCATTTTTTCTGTATTTTATTTTTTTACAAAAATTTTAGCCAAGAAAAATGTAAGCATATATAAAAGTCTGTTATGACTCCACTTCAACAATGATCAGCTTATTAGTCAAATTTCTTTTAGCTATACAACATTCCTACTCTCCATGCCCATTAGATAATAGTTAGCAAATCCCTGAATATCATATCATTTATCTGTATTTCAGTATGTAACTCTAAAATTCAGAAGACTCTTCTAAAAAGATAACCATACTATGATCATTTTTAAAAACTTTATATGCTTCCAGAATAGCATCAACTAATCAATATAGAAATATCTCTGTTTCATATTTTTTTACATTAAGGTCACTGTTAGCACAAGAGTTAAAATAAACATGCCCTGACTAACAATCAGTAGCATTTATTGAGCTCTTATCATAGAAAATTCATACTGTCCTAAATGCTTCACAGGCTTCCCTGGTGCTCAGACAGTAAAGAATCTGCCTGCAATGCAGGAGACCTTGGTTTGATCCCTGGGATGGGAAGATTCGTGGACAACTGACAAGGCTACCCACTCCAGTATTCTTACCTGGAGAATTTCATGGACAGAGGAGCCTGGTGAGCTACAGTCCATGGGATTGCAAGGAGTCAGACACGACTGAGCAACAACCACCACAACAACAAATGCGTTACAAAATTCTATTCTTCAGTCCTTAAAATAGCTCTTTTATTGGTCCCATTTTACAGATGCAAAAACTGCTGTTCAGAAAAGTGAATTGCCCAAGGTCATAAAGAGAGTGTACTGTTCCTCTGTCAGTGTGTTCTCAGCTCCGTGTCTCACCTGAGATCCTCTGCTCTGCAAGGCAGGAAACTACATGTCCCAGGCTCCCCTGATGAGGATTCCTGGTAACACTGGCCAGTTGGAGGTGCTAGAGGTACTAGTGAAAGAGTGGAAAGGGTGGAGGGGGTGCCCCCAGGGCAGAAGCAGAGAATGTCTTCCTGCCATCATGACCCTGCTTCAGGCAGCTGCATCTCCTTCTGAATTCTGTCTTCCTTGGACTGTTCCTCTGTCCAGGATCTCAGTTCTCATTAGGCTGCCTCTGTTGCTGTGGTTCTAGCTCCAACTGGATGGCCTTGGCTTCTGGGCTCTGGTAACAACGTTTACTTCTGGGTGTCACTCCAATTTCAGAGGCGATTAATGGGGTTTCTTTCCATTGCTTTGTATCTCCTGCTGTAGACTGAATTGTGTCCCTTCCAGATTCATATGTTGAAGCCTTAACCCCTTGTGTTCAGTGATAGGGTCTTTAGGGAAGTAATTAAGGTTAAACGAGCCATAAATGAGTTGCTAGCTCAGTGTGTGCTCAGTTGCTCAGCGCTCAGGACTCTTTGAAACCTCACCGACTGTAGCCTGCAAGGCTCCTCCATCCATGGGATTTCCCAGGCAAGAATACTGGAGTGGGTTGCCATTTCCTCCTCGAGGCCATAAGAGTGGGGCCCTGATCTGAGTCCTTAAAAAAGACACACAGATGTGGAGAATGGAGAACAGGCATTTGAACACTGGGGGGAAAGGGGAGGGTGGGATGAATTGGGAGAGTAGAATTGACATATATACACTGCTGCTGCTGTTGCTGCTAAGTCGCTTCAGTCGTGTCCGACTCTGTGCGACCCCATAGACGGCAGCCCACCAGGCTCTCTGGTCCCCAGGATTCTCCAGGCAAGAACACTGGAGTGGGTTGCCATTTCCTTCTCCAATGAATGAAAGTGAAAAGTGAAAGTGAAGTCGCTCAGTCGTATCCGACTCATAGCGACCCCATGGACTGCAGCCTACCAGGCTCCTTTGTCCATGGATTTTCCAGGCAAGAGCACTGGAGTGGGGTGCCATTGCCTTCTCCACACATATACACTACCATGTATAAAATAGATAGCTCATGGGAAGGTGCTGTGTAGCACAGGGAGCTCAGTTCAATGTTCTGTGGGGACCTAGATGGGTGAGATGGAGGGATGGGAAGGAATCCAAGAGGGAGAGGATATATGTATACATATAGCTGATTCACTTCATTGTACAGCAGAGACTAACATAATTGTAAAGAATTGTATTCCAATCAAAAAAAAGAGAAGAAACAGGAAAAGGCTGTCTCTCCCCTGCCTGTAAGGGAGAAAGTGACTATCTGTAAGGTAACCAGGAAGGGAGATCTCATCAGAACACGATGATGCTGGCATCCTGATCTTGGATTTCTAGCTTCTAGAACTGTGAGAAAATAAGTTTCTGTTTTTCAAGCCACTCGGCCTATGCTATGTTGTTATATCTAATAAACTGACGAATATATCACATTTTGCTGCTTTTCTTTACTTCTGGGATGCCATAGTTATGCTTTCAATTCCTGCTTCCTGTTTGAAACCCCTATGATGTTTTTGTGCTTTTGTTTCCCTCTTCTGGCCCCTGACTCACTCAGAAGTTCAGAACTGAGATTCCAGCCAAGATCTGAAGACACCAAAATCTGTGCTCTTAATAGCTGTTGCGATTCCTAGATTGTTTTGGTTGTCTGTAGAGATTGGGTGGGAAGGGCAAGTAAATAATATGAAGCCAAGGCTCTGTGTGGGCTTCCCTGGTGACTCAGAGGTAAAGAATCTGCCTGCAATGCAGGAGACACAGATTTGATCCTAAGAGTTGAGAAGATCCACTGGAGAAGGAAATGGCAATCCATTCCAGTATTCTTGCCTAGGAAATCCCACCAACAGATGAGCCTGGTCAGCTACAGTTCTTGGGGGTCACAAAAGAGTCGGACATGAGTTAGCTCAACTAACAATAACAAAGGCTTTGTGTGGCCAGTGTCACCAAAACAGATGGAAATGGGAAAAATGTTTCAAGTTTTCAGAGACTTCCATATGACCTTTCGGATACTGCTTTTATAGTTACAAGTGGAGGTTTGAGGTGGGGGATGTTTGGAGGGGAATGTTCGTGGTCTTGCTCTATCTGAAAGTGACGGCAGGGACTTCTCTGGTGGTCCAGTGGCTAAGACTCAGCGCTCTCAATGCAGGGGGCTGGGGTTCGATCCCTGATCAGGGAACTAGATTTGGTGCAGCCAATTGAATAAATAAATATTTTAAAAAAATAAAGTGGCAGCAAAAGGGGCAGGGGGTATTGTATGCACACTACCTCTGGGATGTATTCCTTTCCACTTTATGAAATCTATCCCTCAATGACATGTTAAGTCTGGAACTGCATGGCTTGTTAGCTTGGTAGTGAATTATGTATTTTTCCTTTTCTGAGAGCCCATAGTATTTTGAATGTTAATGTGGGCAAGGGATACACTGTTAATGTTATTTACTTTTCTCATTCTTTGTCAAGTCTTTCTCCTTTTTCCTAGGGCTTCCCTGATGGCTCAGAGGTTGAAGTGTCTGCCTGCAATGCAGGAGACCTGGGTTTGATCCCTGGGTCGGGAAGATCCCCTGGAGAAGGAAATGGCAACCCACTCCAGAATTCTTGCCTGGAGAATCCCATGGACAGAGGAGCCTGGTGGGCTACAGTCCACGGGGTTGCAAAGGGTCAGACACGACTGAGCGACTTCTTTCTTTTCTCCTTTTTCCATCAAGAGTTTACTTCTTTCTACCAAATTGGTGGAGAAGGTGGATACTTTGGGAGCTTTCACTTTTCCTCCCTGGATCTTATATGTTGCATCTCTTAATGAGGATGTTGAGATCCACATGTCTTCCTGAGAACTGTAAGCAAATTTCTCATCAAGAATATAAGCCAAAGCAACTTGCTAATTGCTAATGAGAAAGTGATCACTTTAGAAACACTGGTGGCTGTTCCATGGGTGGCTGATGAATAAAAAATGGGCATCAGCTCTCCAAATGTTATGGACACATAATTTGCTTCTAGTTATAATGGCCAAGGGAATGAGCTCAGTGGGTGGACATGGTTAACTGCTTTCACAGCAACATGGTGATTATCAGGCTGGGCAATAATGCCCAGCAAAGGAAATTCCGTCTCAAGCTAGGATAGTAACAGATTATAGCGGGTGGGATGTGGAAGTGACATGTCCAAATTTGTCCAAATTTCTAACAAGTTATATTCAAGGTACACTTTACTAGAACAATACAAAACTAACTAGATGTATGGAAATAATTTCATTTGGTACTTACTCATCTCCCTACAACACCTGCCCCCCAAAACAAAGCTATAGGCCTAAGGGCCTGTGTCAGTGGTCTAAATTCCAATGGTCTTTAGAATGATCACCTTCCCCTTAAGTATTATTTTTAAAAAGGGTTTTTGACCAAGTCACCTGTTAATTTTTAAAACTATGCTCCCTCCTAAGAATGTTAACTTGACTTACAGAAATGACTTACGGAGTATTACCTAAAACTAGTAATTTATTTAAAATATGATGTGATGGTTTTCAAGTGATCTCAAATAAGAAATTGAGGAGAACTCTGAGAACCTTGCAGTATGCTGCTGAGCACAGCCAACATGGATATGGGGATTTAAAGTTGCCTTTATAGGCCTAGTGCAAAACTGTTTCTCCTACTCTCAATATTGTTTTAAATAATTTGCATCAAGAAAAATTTAAGCCCCATGACTATGTAGGTGGATTATTGGTTGTCTAAGTAATTTCTATAGTTTATTTCAGCACAAAATGCAATTATTTTCTACCCCAGTTCTCTATATGAACAGTAAATATATTATACAATGTACTATCAGAATACACCGAAGAAGGAATATATGTGCATATGAATACATATCCATATTGTGTGCTTATTTTTGTTAACTCATTGCAATGCAGTCTGCATTGAAATAATATGTAAGGAAACTGATGTTCTATTTGATATCTTCAAATCAAGTAAATTCTATACCTATAGCTTTGATTCAATTTTGAATTCAGTTCATTCAACACACGATTTTGACAAGCTACTATGTACTTATTACAATGCTAGGCACTTTCTACAGATATTATCTCATTTAATGACCTGAGGAGCCATTTATAAAAAAAATATTTTATTTATTTATCTGGCTGTGTCAAATCTTAGTTGTGGTAGGCCAGATCTTCATTTGTGACATGCAAACTCTTAGTTGCTCTATGTAGGATCTAGTTCCCCAACAAGAGATGGAACCTGGGCACCCTGCATTGGGAGTATGGAGTCTTAGCCACCTGACCACCAGGGAAGTCCCTCAGCAACCCTTTGAAGAGTATGTTAGTGCCCGTATATTACAGATAGGAAAGTGGAAGCTGTCTTAGTTTGGTCTGCTTTAACAAAATTTCAAGGACTGAGTGACTTACAAACAACATAAATTTATTTCTCACAGCTCTGGAGGCTGGAAAGTCCAAGGCTCCTGATTCTGTGCCTGGTGAAAGCCCATATCCTGGTTCATAGATGACTGTCTTTTCAATGCTCTCATGTGGTGGAAGGAGCAAGGGAACTCCCTGGGGTCTCTAACAAGGACACTAATCCCGTTCATGAGGGCCACACTCTCATGATCTCATCATCTCATACTGGCCCCACAGCCAAAGGAACACAAACTTCACAAACATATTATCTATCTATCTATCTATATATTATATATATATATACACATATTATATATCTATATACTACATATCTATACTATATCTTATATATAATATCATATATATATAATATAATATATATATTATATAATATCTATACTATATATTAATAAAGTAGTTAATAATTATTATTTATATATAATTAATTAATATTATTAATAATATATTATATATATTATATATTAATTATATATATTAATTAATATTAATTAATAATAACCATTAATAATATAGTGGACCCACAACACACAATTTTACTGTCTATTGACTCAGTGTCTTTTCAAAAGTTCTACACTTCTAAGGGCAGAGGAGCCCTGGAAGTAGATGAGTTTTGTGTTGATTGGATAAAATAATTCACTTAAAAATAGCTCCTCTTTTCTTTTGGGCCAATTACATAAACCACTAAGAAAAAATAACTTGCTCCAAACTGGAACGACCAACCTATTTGTTGTGGAAATGAATATCCTAGTGTTTTAATACTGTCTCTGCACTGACTGGCAATAGAAGGCGGTGCTAGAAATAACACATTCCTTTTCCATTGACTATTAAAGTTACCAGGAGAAAGTGGCTGCCACATTTTTGTACACTGCAAGCTGTTGTGGTAGAAAGAATCACCACTTATGTTGTATCTGGATGTTTTACTCTTTTCATGATGCAAAGAGTGCCGTTGCATCATTTTTATTTAATGTGAAGAGATTTGTAAGCATATTAAATGAAAGATGCATGGCATAGATCTATTTTCTTTCTTTCAAGCTGGAAAGAAAGAGAATGCAGTAAATCCTCCTTATAAATTGAGATGGCCATGATGGATGGGTTTGAGGGGCAATGTAATAGTACAGGGGGTTAAGAATATGTGCTCTGGACATAGAGAATGGGATTGTGGACACAGTGGGGGAAGGATAGGGTAGAAATTAAGAAAATAGCACTGATGTATATATACTACCATGTGTAAAACAGATGGCTATTTAGAAGCTGCTGTATAGCACATAGAGCTCAGCTCAGTGCCCTGTGATGTCCTAGAGGCATGGGATGAGGGTAGGTGGGAGGAGGCTCAAGAAGGAGGATATGTGAACTTCCCTGGTGATCCTGTGATTAAGACTCTGTGCTTCCACTGCAAGAGGCACGGATTGGATCCCTAGTCAGGAAACTAAGATCCCA
This sequence comes from Bos indicus x Bos taurus, assembly GCF_003369695.1. Taxonomy (NCBI): domain Eukaryota; kingdom Metazoa; phylum Chordata; class Mammalia; order Artiodactyla; family Bovidae; genus Bos; species Bos indicus x Bos taurus. The sequence goes on along the minus strand of NC_040083.1, from coordinate 72,147,592 downwards.
TATGCTACACAGTGTGGTCAAAAAAATTTTTTTTAAAGAGGGAGGCTATATATACACACACACTTACAGCTGATTCACTGTTGTGCTATGGCAGAAACTGACACAATGTTGTAAGGCAATTATCCACCAAAAATAAAGAAAAAATATATGCTCTGGAGCTGGACGATGTGGGTTTTCTCTTTTAGCTGTGTAACCTAAAGAAAGCTTAAAAAGAAAATCTGTGCTTCAGTGTCCTTATGCTTGAAGATTGAGAGCTAATCAGCTTTAGGACTTCTTACAAGCCTTAAAACAAAACAGTATCTCTAAGGTAATTTACTGGAAAAGTAGAAATCCTATTATCAGTGGCTTGATGTCTCTGCAGCCAGGGACTGACTATAGGCAGAGAAAAGACATCCTAATTTCCTAATAAATTGGAAGTTTGTGCCTAGTTTTGAATAGAGCCTCTCCCTGTCACTGAACATAATTGGAAACATGAATTTCAAATTGCTTTCTCTTTAAATAGCAGTGCAATAATTGACACTGACAACAGAATTAGTGAATTCTTCAAGGTAAGATCATTGTATACCCAAGTCATGGGTGTGTGTGCTCAATCATGTCCGACTCTTTGCGACTCCGTGGACTGTAGCCCACAGGCTCCTCTGTCCATGGAATTTTCCAGGCAAGAACACTGGAGTAGGTTGCCATTTCCTACTTCAGGGGATCTTTCTGATCCAGGGATCGAATCTACATCTTTTATGTCTCCTGCATTGATTTCTTTACCCTTGAACCACCAGGGAAGCCCCTTACCTGAGCCATAGTCCACAGTAAAATATTCATTAAATTTAGGAATCAACCGAGCAATTTGATATTTAGAAATGTCTTCTTGACTTATCAAGGGTATGTTGTTCTGTTATTTTTAAAGAGGGCAAAACAATGGTCTGTCTTTTGGAATATTTAGAAATATTATTAAATTCTTTCCTTCTCAGGAAAGAAAATGAGATGATTAAAAATAAAATTATGAGCTGAAGGAGTGTGTCTAGTGCTGACCTTTGGGTGGGTGGTCGGGTGTTTGTTGATTGATCCTATCATTTTTAGACAGCATATGCTATAAAAAGGGGTTTCTAAACTCATGAGGTAGCACTGTTATGAGAGTTTTAGGTGTAGACAGATGAAGATTTTTATAGCAGTGGCTATATATTTAGTCAGTCAGTCAGTCAGTTCAGTCGCTCAGTCGTGTCCAACTCTTTTCGACCCCATGAATCGCAGCACGCCATGCCTCCCTATCCATCACCAACTCCCGGAGTTCACTCAGACTCACATCCATCGAGTCAGTGATGCCATCCAGCCATCTCATCCTCTGTTGTCCTCTTCTCCTCCTGCCCCCAATCCCTCCCAGCATCAGAGTCTTTTCCAATGTATTTTAAAATTCAAGTAGCCTCTTTTATAGAGAATGCTATGTTGCTTCAGTTGTGTCCGACTCTTTGTGACCCTATGGACTGTAGCCTACCAGGCTCCTCTGTCCATGGAATTCTTCAGGCAAGAATACTGGAGTGGGTTGCTGTGCCCTCCTCCAGGGGTTCTTACCAACCCAGGAATCAAACCCAAGTATCTTACGTCTCCTGCACTGGCAGGTGGGTTCTTAACCACTAATGCCACCTGGGAAGCCCAGCCTATTCTCTCTCTCTATATATACTTTGCTCAGTTGTGTCTGACTCTTTGCGACCCCATGGACTGTAGTCCACCAGGCTCCTCTGTCCATGGACTTCTCCAGGCAAGAATACTGGAGTGGGTAGCCATTCCCTTCTCCAGGGGATCTTCCCGACCCAGGGATCGAACCTGGGCCTCCCACATTGCTGATGGATTCCTTACCATCTGAACCACCAGGGAAGGCCCTATTCCTACTTCAGGCAGCAGCTCCCAGACTTTTCTCTGGGGAAATACTGCTATCAGTCTTGATGGGGCTGTCAGTCAAAGTGCTTCTTCCTCTGGTCAAATGCATGCTCTTTTTCTGACTTTCCAAAGAAGTGACAAAGTCTCAAGTTCCATTAGCCATGTGACTGCCTGATGATTTCTGCTATCTCCATTCCTAGAACTGTCCTTTCCACCAAATGCCTCTTTGATCCCTCCATCCTAGAATTTACGGTGTATTTTTCCCGTATACTCTTTTCAATGTGTAAAATTCTACATAACTAGAGTAAGTTTTTCTGATTACACTGAAAAATTCTTTTTCACTTTGGATGTTATTGCTTTAGAAAAAGGATTGTATTAACATAAAACATGGTGGTTTTAAAGAAAAAATATGTAACTAAGTAATGGTCCAAATGATATGCAGAAACAGCAAGCATTGTGAGGACTGGTAAAGGACTGATGATTGGAAAACATCATTACAATTATTGACATTAGCAACAAACTTCCTGGATGTATTCTGGGATTAAAACTGAGACATCTTGGAAAGCCATTAAGGAGATCATCCTGGATTGTATTATTGGGATGATCCTTATTGATAAGAAAAGAAAGACAGACTTGGAACAAATATATGTTTAGTGGTTTTAAAGGTTTATAACAGATATATTTTGGAAAAGGTGTGGTATTATTTCCATGGTCAAGATCAGACCTTTAAATTTTTTTTTAATTTAATTTTTATTTTTTTCCCAGGACTTAAAACAACCTCCCCCTCCAAACTAAAAACATTTACTGCTCATATCAGAGAATCCTGTTTTACTTTTTCTAGGAGGAATATTTTATTTGGGGCATTATTTTCCCCAATTAGGAAAACACTGAGAGTATAAACCTCTATTGACCAAATTAAGAATCAGTGCTGCAGATAAGCATGTGTGTGCCAGAATCAGGCATTTAAGGCTGGGTGTTTCCTCTTAAGACTGTTAGAGGTTCCAGTCCTGCGTCTTCTGAACAAATTTATATAAATGCAGTGAAGTCCTTTTGCCCCAACTCCAAGGAGCAAGTTAGGACTCTTTTCTTGCCCCTCCTACCTTGAGGTTTTCTGAGTTCCATCAGAACACTTGAAGATGGAAGACTTCCATGCCCCTATTTTTACCTTTTTACAGATGCCTTTTTCAGCAGTTTTTCCAGTAACCACTCTCAGGGAAATAGTGATAAGAAATGCAAGTCGTTCATAAGCCCCCCAAATATTCTGCTGTAGGGAAAGAAGGGTCAGACAGTGGAGAATTCACTTCAAAATGACACAACCCGAAACAATTGACTATGTTTCCAATATGACCTTTATTGAGCAAGTACTGCTGTGACGTTTAACATCAATCAACTAAAAGTTGCAAACTGTGCATGTCAACGAGGTTCTCCCATGAACAAAAGTCCTTTTTAAATGCACCAGTGAGGTAAACATAATTATTCATATATAGCTTTCTTAAGGCTAAGAGAGTTCTGTGTTTCATTTATTATTTTTGGCTCAGTTGGTTCTTTGCATAATACACCTCAAGACATTCCCCGAGTGCCCCCCTTCCAACAGCTTAGGAAATTGGCCAATTCCCCAGGTACAGACAGTTATCATGCATTTGAATCACCCAAAGACTGGGGGTGGGGAGCACCCTGAGCTTGCATGCAGGTCCTTCATATTGCACAAAGTAAAATACAATGTCTGGAGCCCCCATGGGAGAACCCGTTCTGTTTTGAAGCTGTCAATCACATGCATTTTTGAAATTGTCATATGGCTTAACCTTTTTGCGATGGACTCAAATATTAGTCACTCTGGGTGACTTCCTTTACTATGGCGTGTGAAGTGACTTTCTCTACCTTTTTAGTAGACACTAGTTTCTCCTCAAAGGTCTCTTCATGCTCTTCGACCTTTTGAGTGACGGTTACAGATTTGGTGATATACTTGGTAGCACCATCTCCCCCCTCACTGGTGATTTTTTCCACCATTTTGGTTACCACCACTTTCTCCTCACTTTTATCACTGCCCTTCTTTTCATCCCCTGGGCTCACGTCTAGCCCGTTGGTGACGACTCCTTTCTCCTCTTCTCCCCCACTGCCTTTCTCCTTAGTTTCCTGTTCTTCCTCCTTCCCTTCCACCTCCCCATTGATGGCTATGTCTTCCTTCCTGGATTCCTTCAAACCTCCCTCCTCCTTCCCTCCCACCTCTTCCACTTTCTCCTTCTCCTTCTCTTTCTCCTGTGGCTTCTCCTCCTCTTTGGCTTCCTTCTCTGGGCTCACCTTTACTGGCTTGGCAGGCACCTCCTCCTTCACTGGGGACTCAGCCTTCACTGGGGATTCAGCCTTCTTCTCTGGCACATCCTTTGCCTTCTCCTCCTTTTTCTCTGCCTTCTCTTCCTTGGGAGATTCCTTTGCTTCTTTCTTTTCTTCCTCCACCTTCTCCTTCTGTTCTCCTTTCTCAGCTCCAGCTTCTGCTTTGGGTTTCACTTCCTCCACAGGTGATTTTGCCGCTGGGGACTTTGCTGCTGGGGACTTGGCCGTCGGGGATTTTGCTGTTGGGGACTTTGCCTCTGGGGACTTTGCCTCTGGGGACTTGGCCGTCGGGGACTTGGCCGTCGGGGACTTGGCCACTGGGGACTTGGCCGTCGGGGATTTTGCTGTTGGGGACTTTGCCTCTGGGGACTTTGCCTCTGGGGACTTGGCCGTTGGGGACTTTGTTGTTGGGGACTTGGCCACTGGGGACTTGGCTTTCTCTGGCTTCTCCACCTTGGCTTCTGCCGCCAGCTCCTCCTTTGGAGCCACTTCTTCAGCCTTTTCCTCCATTTTCTTTTCCTCCTTAGCTTCGGCAGCGGCTTCCTCTCCTTCCCCCTCAGCCTCTGTTTCTCCTTCCTCTTCTTGCTCACCTTCCTCTTTTTCACTAGAACCTTCCTTCTCAGATCCTCCTTCCTCGGCTTGGTCTGACTTAGCAGCCTCTTCTTCCTCTTCCTCTTCCTCTTGGCCCTCTTCCTCCTCCTTTTCTCCTTCCTCTTCTTTAAGTTCAGGTGCAGTAGCTTTCACTGGAGACTTTTTGGCAGCAACAACTTCTTCTTCGGCTTCTTCTTTCTCCTCCTTTTCTTCAGCCTCCTCTTCCTTGACCTCCTCTTTCACGGAAACGGCCAATTCCTCGGTAATGGCCGTCAGGGCTTCTTCCATTTCTGATTTCTCATCTTCCACCTTGGTTTCCTCTATAATCTCCTCAACAAATTTGTGTTGGACCTTTAGCTTGGGAGCCTCTACCTTGGTTTTCTGAATCTTACTGGATATGGCGATGGAGGGCTGTCGGTGTGTATACAGTGGCCCAGTGATGCTACCTGCAAATGTGCTAAATCTGGTCTCTTCACCCTCCAGGAGTTTCCTAAGGAGAGAGTCAAAGAAGACAAAAGGTAATTAAAATCTCATTGGGCCTTGTGACCTTCATTACAGTATGTATAAGGTGGTGGATACCTTTGAATAAATAGAATCACATGACATAATACTTACTATCATTTCACTAGTCCACTGTGTCATATTAAATGACAGAGAAGGATCTTCAGGGACAATCAGCCAATCACCCAGTGCAGTAACTAGCCACACCCAACAGTCCACTCCCTACCCCTAACTACTAACTCTCAGCTCTGCCTCAGTCCTCATTTGGTGCAACATGAATATGCTGATAAGCTCCCCAGAGGCTCTGCAAAAGCCCCTTAAAGTCACCTTCTTGAGCATTTGGACTTTCAGGTGTATACGAAACGTCTTTTAACAAATATAATATTTAAAAAATTTACAAAGCTATTTAGAATACGTCAGAATTCAGGCTATTTATGTCATAGCTGCTGCTGCTGTTGCTGCTAAGTCGCTTCAGTCGTGTCCAACTCTGTGTGACCCCATGGACTGCAGCCTACCAGGCTTCTCCGTCCGTGGGATTCTCCAGGCAAGAACACTGGAGTGGGTTGCCATTTCCTTCTCCAATGCATGAAAGTGGAAAGTGAAAGTGAAGTCACTCAGTCGTGTCTGACTCTCAGCGACCCCATGGACTGCAGCCTACCAGGCTCCTCCATATGTATTGTATAAATTAGTCTGTAATTTTAATCATAAAATGTCTGTTTTATATAATTTTTCACCTTTCTTGAAAACTTAGATGCCTCTGAGTTGACTGCAATTTATTCTTGTAATATGAATGACTTTATTGGGGAAAATAAAACTGTTCAGCCAAGAATTTTCACCTATCAATTTAATCAACAGCAAGATGACATCAGTTTATATATATAATATATATATATATCTCTCTCTTCTCCTTCTCTGGTTATCTGTCTATCTAGATCTAGAAACAGAAGTCTGAATAAAAAATATATATTCTACCAATTATATTTATTCCAAGCCAGATGATGGCAATAGTAAGCTGTGACTAAGAAAGAGATAAATGAAATGTCCTGGTGTTTGTCCTTGACATCATAAAGTTGAAAAATTGAAAGCACTAGAGAAAAATATTAAAAAAAAAATTGAAAACTGTTTTTGTTTCAAATATTCGGAAAGTATTTTTCACTAAAATAAAAAAGGTTAAGCATAAGCACTGAAATTAATCGGCGCTCTCCTTCAAAACACGTTTTATTCAAATACATTATTTTAACTGTTTACTTTTTTTTTTTAAGCTGCATAAAAGTTGCAATTTTTTAGAGCAACTACTTATTAATTAGGAAACAAAACCAGGCACTGAGTTAAGACTCCTGCAACCTACTTGCTTTAACTTAAGTGGTGAAGGTTCTGCCAACATGGCCTCTGCAGTGCGGCTAGTACTTTGGCCACGTCCGCAGTGAACACCCTACCTGTACGCCGCGATCTCAATATCCAGAGCCATCTTGACGTTGAGGAGATCCTGGTATTCTCGCAGATGACGAGCCATTTCCCACTTTGTGCCCCGAAGCTCATTTTCCAGCTGCTGGATGGTGTCCTGAAACCGACAAAGCCACAAACTCATCCTTCCAGCCACTTCTTTCGCAAAACACTTGCTACCCCCTCCGGCTTCCTCCCCTCCTTCGACTCCCTCCAGCTTGGCTTACTTCGGGTACTACTCCCAGACCCAGTCCCCACTTAAAATAAAAACCTAAGGAATTCACAAACAGAATCAATAAGACGATTAGACGTTTCCTGGGCATGTCACGCACTAGGACCAGTGGATCTAGAACGTCTCAGCAGGAAACAAACATCCATGGGGAACCCCCAAGGCTGATCTGGCCCTTCCCATCTGAGCCCTTTGAAATCAATTTTGGGAATTCTTCGGGTCGCAGCTGGAAAAGTTGAGAATACAGGAGTTTCTTCACGCCTCTCCTAAAGTTGCTGCTTTATCAACTACCCCAATGTATACCTCCTACTTGAAACTCGCAAGCGTACAAAACTAGAACTTCCGAGGAAAAGAAGCACGTTTTGGAAAAGGCCAAGGCTCTTAGAGCTGGGGATGGTGTGTCGGGGAGGAGGGCGGAGGGGATGCGAAGGGCGAGGAAGCTTTGAGCTTCCAACTTGGCTCTGCGGCGCGCGCGCGCGCGCGCGCGCGCGCACTGGCCGGCAGCCGCTAGGGAGCGCGGCGGAGAGCTCGGCGGGGCGCGGGCCTGAGTGTCGGGGGCGCGCGGCGCTGGCGCTGGCGCAGGCTGGCCGCGCAGCCGCGGTTCCTACCTGGTAGCTGCTAAGGTCGTGGTTGTGGCGCTCCTCGATGTCGCTGAGCTGCCGCTCCAGGGACTCCTTGGTGCCGCGCACTGACTCGAGCTCGATGCTCTTGGACTGCAGCTGGCGCCGGTACTCGGCGATCTCTTCCTTGGCGGAGCGGATGGCTTCCTTGTTCTGCTCGGCCGCCTCGGTGAGCTTGGCGTAGCGGCACTTAAACCACTCTTCGGCCTGGTGCATGTTCTGGTCGGAGTGACTCTCGAGCTGGGAGCGGATCTCTTTCAGCGCCGTCGAGATGTCCGTCTTCAGGTAGTCTTTGCGCTCCACGGTGATGTGTGACGCTTGGATCTGGGCCAGCAGGTCGGCCACCTCCTCCTCGTGATTGCTCCGCAGGAAGGCCACCTCATCCTGCAGCGACTGCACCTTCTTGTCCAGCTCCACCTTGACCAGCGACGACTCCTCGATATCTTTGCGCAGCGCGCGGATAGCCGCCTCGGTGTCGTCGCGCAGCCGTGCCTCCTCCTCGAAGCGCTCCTTGAGCCGGTGGATATCCTCTTCCAGGTGGTCCGAGTCCAGCTGTACCTGAGCCTTCTCATGGTTCACCATCTCCAGGGTGGCGCGTAGCTCGCGGATTTCCTGGTCGTACGCGTCGCCCAGCTGGGCGTGCGAGGCCTGCTTCTGCCGCAGCGCCTGGATCTCTGCCTCGATCTCCTTGTTCTGCTGCTCCAGGTAGTGGACCTTCTCGATGTAGCCCGCGAAGCGGTCGTTCAGCCCCTGCAGCTGCTCCTTCTCGTTGGAGCGGGACAGCTTGTAGTCGCCTCCAGGCCCAGAACCGCCGTTAAGCAGAGACGAGGACTGGCTGAAGTCGAGGCTGCTCTCGGCCGAGCTGAGCATGGCGGAGCTGTAGGTGAGGCGCGGGGCCAGCGCGCTGCGCTTGTAGGAGGAGGACACGGTGCTGGGCGAGCCGCGGGACCACGACTGCGAGCGGAAGCCGCTGGACGGGGAGCCGCTGATGCGGCTGAAGCTCGAGCGGGTTTCGGTCACCCGCCGGTAGGCGGACGGGTTGCCCAGCGAGTCCAACGTGTAGCTCATCTTGGAGGCCTCGGGGTGTGTGGCTGTCACAGCGTTCTGCTGGCCTCGCCGCAGCCCATTTATAGCCGCGGCGGCTGGTCCCCGGGCCAGGGCCCCGCCCCGTGGAGGCGGCGGCCGAGAAGGCGGGGACTGCGGGCACCCGGCCGGGAGAGGAGGGGGAGGATGGGGGGTGAAGAGAGCCCAGCAGTGATTCAGCGCCCGCTCCACGTGGGCCCACGCCGCATCGGACCCTGGACTTCGCTGCCTTGGGCCCGACCCCTCCCCCCAGCTCCTCTTTCGGTGCCAGACCACCTGTCTTTCCTCGCAGTCCCCCTCTCCATTTCGCTTCACCTTCAGATTGCATTTTACACCCTGGTGGGAATATTCACCCAAAGTCCTTTCTTTGTTTAGTCTCTCTCCCGCCGTTCGGGCAGCTTTTCTAACGACCCCCTGGTCACCTTGTGTGTGTGTGTGTGTGTGTGTGTGTGTGTTTTCCCTTCTGCACTCTTGTCCTTACACTTTTCTCTTCTTTTGCCCTTTCTCTATTACTTTTTTCTTTACCCGTATTCTGTGCTTAATCACTTCCCCCTGTTTTTGGCATCTCTTCGCCCTCCCACTTTAAGCCTTCTTTAGCTCCACTCACTCCTCCCTTCTTTCAGAGCCCCTTCCTCCTGGACCTTTTTTTCCCCCAGCCTTTCCCCTCACCTTCTCCCTCCTCCCCTCCCCCTTCCTCCCGCCCCTCCTCCAGCCTCGTCGCCCCTTGCCTCCCTCCCCTTCCCCCACTCCCTGTCTTAAAGCAGCCCGAGATGAGCGCAGGCCCCGAGTTGGGCCTAGAAGAGAAAAACAAAAAGACTTTGAGGAACGATCAGCCTGAAGTCTTCGGGAAGGGGACAAAGCGGATGGGCTGGGGTATTTATTTGTTATAAAAGTGGGATAAGGCGCTGCATTCTGCTTAACGTTTGGGGGACGTCCGAAACTTCCGCAGGGGCAGAAGGTAAGGCGCTTGTGTTCGCTATGGCGCCGGCAGCACCAAGGACAGCGCCCAGCACGGCTTGCGGGAAGATTCAGCCGCCCTGGGGGTTTGTCGCCCAGCAATCCTAGTCTGGTTAGGTTGGCGGGGGTTTTCTCCCTGCTTTCTGTAGTAAATACGGTTAAAAGCCAGTTCGTAGTGACTCTGTTTGAAGGAGCCAAACTGGGATCACACGCAAAGATCTCTCTGCAATGCAGGGTTGGCACAGAACAGACTGCAGATTTGAAAACAAAATTTTTTAAAATCAGGTAACAGAGATAATATACTTGTAGCCAAGTCTGAGTTTTCTAACATATGATGGAAGCAGGAAATCAAGACATACAGGACTTGAAATTTGAAGGTCAAGTACTTCTTGGAAAGGGGAATTTGAATCTGTTGAGATGAAAAGTCCAGGGAAATATAGTTTATGATAAGTTTGAACAGAAGCAATTGCTTTGTCATCTTTCTGTTCAGTACTCCCTGTATGTAACTGCCATGACTGAAAAGCACTGAGTTAATTTCAGATTAATTGGAAAGTTCCCAAACAGATTCACCACAACTTTGAATAAAACCAGATTGTTTTTCTTACATTTAGATTTTAATGACTGATTTGCAATAGATTATCTATATTTTTAAGCATGTTTACTTAAATAAGAAACCTACACAGACTTCCTGCTGTCTGGTGCACTGCTAACTGTTAAAATGTCCCTTTATTTTGCATTGTGCTTTGGGGGTAATTCAGAGTAAAAAAAGTTCAAAATACTGCAAGACAAAGTGAAGTGTAGAATGCCAGTTTAATAACCATGCTTGCTGGGACCACAGGCATAAGTGACTGCCTGCAAAATGCTTGCTAAGAACAAACCCTTTGCTTGTGAAAAGTCTAGACCCCAGACTTCAGTGTATTTTGTTTCACAGCATGCTTTCTCTAGTCCTTGTTTTATTAAGTGATGAGGTCCTCTCAATCAGTAAGTAATCAGAAAAATCTTGGGTTTCTGGAGGTTTTTACTTTTATAAGATCTCTTGGTCTTTTTGTATTTTAAAATAGAATGGGTTAATTCAGGGAATTTCTTTTGGCATATTAATGTGAAACTGCAGCACTGCAGGTTCTGTGAGGAGAGGGTGTTCTAGTTTGCTATGAGAGAGGTTATCTTTCAAGCAAAGAGAGCCTGTGTATCAAGCTGTTGGGAGAGACAGGTGACAGAAGAGTGAGGGGACTGACTGGTGAATGTTGCAAGAAGATTTTCTGGCTTCAGAGGGATAAATTAAAAATAAAAGAAAGAGAATTCCCTGTCCTGTAAAGTACTGCCAGTCTCCAGGTTGGACTCTGAGAGATGTCATCAGATAAAGCTAAGCACTACTTGTGTAGTAATTATGCCTTATTTAGATACTTAGTACTTTCTTATTAAAAAATATATAAACCGTTGTTAGTTTCCTGTCGCACATGCACTGAAAGCACTTTCTGCAGTGAGAGCAAATGGTTAACCGGCAGGCGGCTGCTGTTAGTTTTCTTTCAGGATTTTGAAAATGAGATGACTCTGCAGAGAGAAATTTACAAAGGAACACAAGTCTAACTTCACAATTAGCCTGCTTTACCTTGTATCTAAGCTGGCTCAGAAACTACTGATGACAGAAGGAAGAAAGCCTTATATACAAATGAAATAACGGCTAACTACTCAGGCTAAGTCCAGTTAGTGTCTGCAGCTTAAAATTGTAACTTCAGTGTCCCAGAAAGTATTGCTCAGTCTGGTCATGAGATAATGCAGAGAATTATAACAGTCACCTTATCAAGGAAAAAATTTCCATGACTTAAAAAATAATTGTTCTCGGGACCTGCTGGAAACTATACTGTTTTGAGCACAGGAAACTATACTCAGTATTTTCTAATAACCTATAAGGGGAAAGAATCTGAAAAAAATAGATATAACATATATATAACTGAATCACTTTGCTGTACACCTGAAACTAACACAGCATTGTAAGTCAACATACTTCAATAAAAATAATTAATTAAAAAAAGATTGATCCAGTTCCAGATTTAGCAAAAAGTTTTATTTTACATCAGACTTTTCACTTTAATCACTCTTTCTGAAGGTGACTTGAAGGTTATGCTGGTCAGTGAATTTAGTATATAAACTTTTTTAAAGAAAGTTATCATGTTCTTTTTCCCCTCTTTGTCTCATGTTTTTGAAGAACATTGTTTTACTTTAATGACATTCACTAAGGCTACGGAATCTTCTGAAATTATTAACAAGAGAGAAAACAAGCATAAGGATTTATTTGAATTGATAACACTGTTGAGTCTGACAATAATACTTTTATAATTTATTCTAAACAAGAAGTTACATGTGATTTAGATAAAAGACATTTTAAATGAAATTATATCTGGGTTGCTGTACCAGTAGCTATACTGTGTTTTGAATCGATTTCCTTCTATAGAGAAATACACAGCATGCTATGTGTTCCTTCTGTAGGTAAAGTGAAAATGTTGACTTTGTAATTAAGAGATAGCTATTGTGACGTCTTATCTAATGATAATGGAGAAATATTCTTTGCATAAGGGGTTTATTCTTTGGGTCAAAAATAAGGTTAGGAAAATAAGAAGTTGGACATTTTCTTCCTCCTTTGTATATTTCTTTCCATTTTAAAGAATATGTTTTTGAGACACAAAAATTTAAGGAGGATGTGAGAACTGGCCAACAAGCAAGATGCTTCGGATGGAAGACACCACTGTGAAACTGGTGGGCTGAATCTATTTCAGACTAGATGATCTGGACCTTGTCCCAATTTGCTGTGATGTCTTGAATCTTGTCCTTTTTCCTGTAATCTGATTCTAGAACTCATGATAAGTAGTTTTTAAAATAAATTGTCCTTTGCTGATTATTTCAGGGCTTGTTGATGTAGGAAACTCGGGACTGAGTCCCTTGGGGTGGAACACAGGCAAAGTGAAAACTATAATACTTATTTCTCCTGGAGCCTCGGAATGTCAAACTTGAAAAGCAGCCTGGACTCTTGGTCTTTTTTGATTTGAAATGTTGAAAGCAAAATAAAAATATCCTCAAGGAGGAAGCTGTTTCTTGCCAAGAATTGGGACATATATATCCCTATTGTCTTTAATTGAAACAAGTCCATCTGAAACACAGGGTCTTTTTTCTAACACTAAGCACTGAAATGGTGTTTGTTTTGTTTTCCTGGCCAAATGTTTTTTTTTCCTTGAACACTGCCTTGTATTTCTGTGAGTGACTGCTTTTATGAAAAGTTAATTTAAGTATTTATAACATTAAAAATATTTTATATCTTTCTGTTGTTCCAAATATAAGCTTAATGAGTTTTGAAATTCTATATCAGAAAATGTCTTGTTTTATGGGGGAAAGACTTAGTTTTCAGCTTTAATATAGCTTGATGATTTTTTTTTTTTGCTGTGTAATGCCTTCACCTTACCACCGGGAAACAGTTTTGTGAAAGCCAGAAGAAAAGGACTTAGAATTTTAAAAAAGTATTTGAGGTAGCTTTCCTAAAAGTGAATCTAAAAATAAAGTTAAGTAGATGCCTAATGAAATAGCACTGTTGTGTTCATTTTCAGCATGCTTTTAATGGGTAGCGTTGGCTTTACCGATCAAATGGCAGGTCTTGTAATATGCACTTGAATTTTTAAAACCCTGCATCGCATGTAACTTTGCACCAATGCAGCCGTGTAACATTTATGGTATATTTTATCCCTAGCTTACCAAGGCTTGTCTTAACAAGAGGCATAATTCTTTTATTAGAAACTCTTAATTAAAATGAACCTTACAAAACTGAAGTAGATCAATGATCTATTATCTTTGGAACAAATTTCTGAGAAGACCTAAGCCCAGGACATAAATTCAAAAAGCAGCCTCACCTAACAAGTCTTATTGTTCCAGGACTGGATTCTTTCTCCATGATCTTAGCGATTCTAAAAAAGCAGTATTCTTTCATTATCCTCAGGAAATGGACTTCTTGTCACAGGCATCTCTTTTCACTTAGATTGTCAAGAGTCTCATAATATTTTAAAATACTTTAACTCACTTTTTTGGTTAAAATTAACTTATACTTGTAGAAATTTAAAATTCAGAGAAATAGTACTTGAAGTATTTTCTTCTAGTTTTTCCTCTGTAATTTAAATATAGAGGGGATATTTCTGTTTATGGAATTTCATATCCCACTTTATAAAATAAATGTATCTCAATATGTAACTTACTATTTTAGAGGAAAGAATGTAGTTCTGTCATGAGATCTGGGTTCTGGCTAAACATTGACTTTCATTTTCCTCTTTAAGAAAGGATTTAGATCAAGAATGATAACATAATATTAACAATTAATAATAGAGTAATAATAATAGATCAGGATATCTAATTGGGTCTGAGTATTAATTTCCCTCTTTCTCTTTCTTTCTGTCTGCCTTTCTGTCTCCTTATTTATTGAGAGAAGTGTCATCATGAAGTTGGAGGCGGTGATGTGATAGTCAGAAATGGTGACCTGTAATCTGGCCTCATCAGGTCTGAATACTGTATTCTTTGTATTCTAATGGTATCCTGAATCCCAAAGCCATCATCATCATAATCATCACCATCAGATTCTATATGTGAATAACACTTTACATCAAAGAAGCAAAACAAAGCTATGTTATCTCATCTGGCCTGAGTACCAGGGATAGGGTAGAACATAAATTATTATTTCCATTTTACAGTTGGTAAAACTGATGAAGAAATTTGTCCAAGGCTACATATCTGGTAAATGATGGAGCCAAAACTAGGCCTCATATTTATTTATTTATTTACTTCTTTTTAAATTGGAGTATAAAGCTTTACAATGATGTGTTAGTTTCTGCTTACAACAATGTGAATCAGCTCTATGTATACATATATTCCCTCTCTCTAGAGCTTCCCTCCCACTCTTCCGATAGCAGGACTAACATAAAAATAAAATTTCTTTTAGTAGGGCATCAAATCCAGTCTCCACCAGCATCAATGAAAATTAAAGGTAGGCAGATATTAGCAACATCAGCAACAATAACTGGTATTTATTAAGTGCTCACTAGATGGCCAGCACTGTGCCAAGATTTTACTGGATTATCACACTTAACTATTGCAACAACTCTTTGAGGTGACACCATTATATCTCCATTTTGTGGGAAAATGGAACTGAGCACACAGGCATAGAGAGGCTAAGTACCACACACAGCTAGATGTGGAATGAATCACTGAATTTTCAGACTCTGCAGGAAAGATGACCCTCACTGCAGTGTAATGCAACTTCAACATCCATACGGTCCATCTTAAAAATTTTCATTTAAAACTACTTACTGTTAGATCATATTAGAAAAACCAAGGACATACACTATGAATTCTTTTGCTGCCTTTTCCACTCATTTATATAAATATGAAACATTTTAATATTTTTCAGATACCATTATTTCTTGCTTTGTGATTTTATTAAAAACATTCAAAATGAAAACCGGGTTACTTGTCTTTTTTTCATCCTAGGTTAATTTGCTTATATGTAGTTTGAAGGACATTTAGCTCGTTCATTCTAGTCCTTGATCTGGTGGATAGTATCCTTAATCATTTATCTATTATTTTATCTAGTATCTATCATTCATGTTTACATGCACTTTTGGTTTAGTTTTTAGGAGGTTTTAATTTGTATTATACATTCATTTATCATATCATTCATTTGCTATATAGCTATATACTTACATATGCTTAAATTGAAAATCTTTAATCGTTATGTGTTCACTATTTTTTGTAGATGTGAAACTTTTGAAACCAAATCTGCTTTGAGAAAACTAATAGTAAGCATTTGAATCTCAGCAGAAGAAATAGCTTGACCCCACAGTCTTCATCAGGGAAGGCTTACAATGGAATGGCTGGCAGGGAAGCAGCTTTTTAAATCTATTAAATCAGTGAAGAGACAGCCATGAATAATTTTAAGTGAATCTCTTGATTATCTATTTCATATACTAAAATCATGGTTATGTGACTGTATTTATATAGGTTGCCTGGAGACAAGTCAGCCTTAATCCATTTTTGTTATTTATGGGATAAAGTGCACTCACTCACCCTTATTTTCATTTGTATAAATCTGCTTTAGCTTCTGCTGTATCATATAAGGTCAAAGAAGAGAACTATTTCCCATTTTTCCTGAACAAAAGTTGACCTTGAAAAGAAACAGCGTGTATCTTGTATTAGTCATGATAGCAATCAGCTTCTGGATTCAGATTATATAAAATTATTAGGAACTGAGTGCCTAGTGATGAAATTCTTTCTTAGCCACTGTGACTCAATACAGTTTGCTGTGTTTTCTCCTGCTTTCTGCTAGTCTACATGGTCCTTTCCTTCTGTCATGTTGATATACCTTGGAAATTCATTGTTTTCTTGGAAACTCCTAAGAGTGACACATGTGCTTTAACACAGGACATGTGCATGTAATGCTCAAGGCTTTAGGTGTTTATTGAAGATCCCACATCAATGAGAGCCTTATGCTTCTGGGTTTCTGGTCTCGTTTGTACTCCTATGACTTGGCTCTTGGAAACTTTCACTTCTCCAGATCTTTTTCATTTTTTTCAGGGAAGAATTCTTCCTCTCCATTCCTGAGGCTGTGTTTGTGGTCTGGTTAGGTACTACCACCTGCTGGACATTTAGATAATATCTCAACTCTCTCACTAAACTTAAAATTCCAAGTAGACAGCAAGTCTTGTATGTATTTGTGAGCCCCACAGTGTTTTGACTTTTCACAATGTTCGGGTTTCCCAGGTGGGACAGTGGTAAAGAATCTGACTGCCAGTGTAGGAGACACAAGAGCCATGGGTTCAATCCATGGGTAGGAAAAATCCCTAGAGTAGGAAATGGCAGCCCACTCCAGTATTCTCCCCTGGGAAATCCCATGCACAGAGGAGCCTGGTGAGCTACAGTTCATGGGATCACAACTAGTTGGATACAAATGAGCACACACACATGCAATATTTTACCAATAATAGATGCCTAAATCAATGTTTATTGCATTAATGAGTAAACGAAGTTCTACATTTTTTTTTTCTTTCCAAAACACCAGTCTCTTCAATACCAGGCACTGTGTTGGACATTAGAGAGTGGTATGAAAGACAAAACTCTAGCTTGGATAAACGTATTCTTTAAAAAAATTTATGTATTTGCCTGCACCAGGTCTTAGTTGTGGCACACGAGATCATTAGTTGCCGCATGCAGGTCTAGGTCCTTGACCAGGGCTCAAACCTGGACCCCCCACATTGGAAGTGTGAATTTTTAGCCACTGGACCACTAGAGGAGTCCTGAACACGTTCTTTTTTGTTTGTTTTTGTTTTGTTGAGTGGCATGTGGGATCTTAGTTCCCCAACAACGGATCGAACCTGTGACCCCTCTGTATGGAAGACAGAGTCCTAACTGTTGGACCATGGGGGATTCATGGATGAATGCATTCCAATGGAGAATTCAGGCACATAAAGACATAGTTACCATGGGGTAACTGTGGGGCCACTATCTTTAGCTATGCTGAGTGAGTGAGTGAAAGTCTCTCAGGAGTGTCTGACTCTTTGCAACCCCAGGGACTGTAGCCCGCTAGACTCCTCGGTCCATGGAATTCCCCAAGCAAGAATACTGGAGTGGGTAGACATTTCCTTCTCCAAGGGATCTTCCCAACCCAGGGATCGAACATTGCAGGTGTATTCTTTACTATCTGAGCTACCAGGTAAGGCCTTAGCTATGCTAGAAACAAAGTGGAGAGAAAAAAGTATATCACGGGAACATGAGAGGATGAGCAACTAAACCAATTGGTGATAAGGTTCAAAGAGCCTCGGGGAGAGCTTTCTGGAGGAGGTGACACCTGAGGTGAGTTTGGAGGTATAAGTAGTGCTTAGATAAAGAAGGGGAGACAAGCAACCAAAGGCACTGGAGTGAGGGTAGGATCAGTGCGCTCAACGAACTGTGAGTAAAATTAGGGGGAGCCTACAACTTTGGCTGGAGGGGAGGAAATGCAGCCTGGATAGAGGAAAGAGGGGAACAGGTAATCTAGGATAGAAAGAGGCCATATGGAGTTACTTGGCTGTCCAGTGGTTAAGACTCTGTGCTTCTAAGGCAGGGGGTGTAGGTTCAATCCCTGGGGAACTAAGATTCCATATACTGCACAGTGTTGCCCCTCAATTTTTTTTTTTTTAATTTAAAAAACAAGAAAGAGGACAATGAGGCAAGGTGGACAAGATCAGGGACAAGAAGCCTGGGCTGGAGGTTGAAGCAGAAGAGAGACCAAGACTATGTAGTGATGAGACCTTTGCATTTAACTTAAAGCTAATTAGAGTCAGTGAAGCACTTAAGAAAAATTTTAGACAAATCACGTGGACAAACATGAGCAGAATAGTTTAGAGGATGAAACAGGACTGGAAGAAGGAAAATCTGTTTGCAAGCTATTGCAATCATCCAGATGAGATTGGAGAAGGGTGTCAATTCAGAAAGGGGGGTAAGAAGAGGCAGGGACAATGGCAGAGAGCACAAGATTTGGAGGAACAGATGAATGGCGAGGTCATCCCCTGATTTCATTTGCTATGACTGCTGTCACGAATTGCCACAAACCTGGTGGCTGAAAATAACACAGATTTATTATCTTATAGTTCTGGAGGTCAAAGTCTAAATTCATTCTCAGTGGACTAAAATCAAGGGGTTGACTGGACAATGTGCCTTCTGGGGTGTGTGTGTATGTGTGTATGTATGTGTGTGTGTGTGTGTGTGTGTATGTGTGTGTGTGTGTGTGTGTATGGTCAGTGGAGTCCAACTCTTTGAGGTCCCATGGACTGCAGCCTGCCAGTCTCCTCCGTCCATGGGATTCTCCAGGCAAGGATACTGGAGTAGGTTGCCATTTCCTTCTCCAGGGGATCTTCCTGCCCCAGGGTTCGAACACTTGTCTCCTGCATTGCAGACAGATTCTTTACCACTGCACCACCCGGAGTCAGACACGACTGAAGCAACTTAGCTGCAGCAGCAGCAGCGCCACCACCACCACCTGGGAAGCTCCTCTGGTAGCTCTAGGGAGAATCTATTTCCTTGCCTTCTCCAGCTTCTAGAGGCTTTTATGTTCTTGGATGCATGGCCCCTTCCCCTATTTTCAGAGTCAGCAACAGCACATATTTCTCCTCTCTGATCTCTGTTTCCTCTCACAATTCCTTCTCCTCACACTCTGCCCCTCCTGCTGTACATGCTGAATCTGGGGTGTCTGTGAGGCTATTGCATGAAGAACTTTCCAGGTGTTTGAATTTCCTCATCTAGAAGGGAAGACCCACTGTCTATGGGACAAATAGTCCATACCGTGTCTCATTTTCTTTATTTGTAAAACAGCAATAACAATGGTGAAAAGTGAAAGTTGCTCAGTCATGTCTGACTCCTTGTGACCCCATGGGCTGTAGCCCACCAGGCCTTCTGTCCTTGGGATTTCCCAGGCAAGAATACTGGAGTGGGTTGCCATTTTCTTCTCCAGAGGATCTTTCCAACCTAGGGATTGAACCCATGTCTCTCTCATTACAGGCACATTCTTTACCTTCTGAGCCACCAAGGAAGCCCGATAATAATGGCACCTACTTCATAATGTGGTTTTGAGGATTAAATGAAATAGCATACATAAAATGCCCAGTGCCTTTGGCAGTGCCTAGTCAGTGACGGTTATTCCTACTACTACGATGGTGATGACTAACTTCACCTCCGCAGTGCTTTTCACGGTGTTGGGCATAGGGTATGTGTTCCCCAGGTACTAGAAAAGGTTAAAGACAGGTGTGTCATGTAACCCTTCCAGGAAGAGTTTAAAGACTTGTCAGAGAGGCAGGAATTTTTCCCTGGGTAGCAGAGAGGTAAACTGATGTGTTTTAGCTCACTGGGTTTGGCAGTAAAAAGAACTTAGATGATTATAAACCTATTCAATCAGAATGTTGTTGGGTACTTAATCTCAGGCAAATAGTTCAATGTCAAGAAAACAGAAACATTTATTTTCTCAAATGACCGAGTATGTGAACATATTTAACAGGATACTCCCTCCCTTCCCCCACCAAGTTTCTTGCATACAGATATAGCAGACAGAGAAAATTGCCTTGTTGAGGGGAACACATATAGAAGCTGATATAGGGCAGATTCATGGGTTATATCCGTGGATTGGGAAGATCCCCTGGTATAGGTAATGACAACTTACTCCAGTATTCTTGCCTGGAAAATCCTATGGACAGCAGAGCCTGGTGGGCTAAAGTCCCTGGGGTCGTAAAGAGTTGGACACGACTTGGTAAGTGAACACACACACACACACACACACGGAAGATTACTATTATTTTGTTTTCTTTTTGATTTCCATTCCTTCTCTGTTTACAGTTGTATGAGCTACATCTTGACTAATCAAATGAACAGAACATGTATCTTTGTGAATAAACGTTCGACCTTGAGTAGAGATCAAATCTTTTGTCTCATGGCCATCATGATGTATCTGGCAAAGCACAAATCAGAAGTCCTGTGGACTTTAGTTCAGGAGAGGAAGCCTCTGTATGGGATGATGTAATATAGCCTGGTTGTTGTGTTGTGCTTAGTCACGTCTGACTCTTTGTAACCCCATGGACGATAGTCTGCCAGGCTCCAATGTCCATGGGATTCTCCAGGTAAGAATACTGGAGTGGGTTGCCATTTCCTACTCCAGAGGATCTTCTGGACCCAGGGATCAAACTTGTATCTCTTATGTCTCCTGCATTGGCAGGCAGATTCTTTACCACTAGCACCACCTGGGAAGCCCAATATAGCCTGGTAGTTACCTACAAAACCTAGAAAGTCTGGATCCCAGAGTTCAAATCCTACCTTCACTGCTTTCCGGCTGTGTGAATTCAGACAAACATCAACTTCCATTCATCATTATCTTCATCTGTAATATGGTAGAGACAACATTAGTAGCCCTCTTGTGGAGTTGCCGTCAAGTAGTGCACAATAAATGCTAGTTATGATTAAATAAGTGCTTTCCTTATGTTTTGGCTTTAACAACTTAGCAAGTATTTCAGTTCAGTCGCTCAGTAGTGTCCAACTCTTTGCGACCCCATGAATCACAGCACGCCAGGCCTCCCTGTCCATCACCAATTCCCGGAGTTTACTCAAACTCATGTCCCTCGAGTCAGTGATGCCATCCAGCATCTCATCCTCTGTTGTTTCCTTCTCCTCCTGCCTCCAGTCCTTCCCAGCATTAGGGTCTTTTCCAATGAGTCAACTCTTCGCATGAGGTGGCCAAAGTATTGGAGTTTCAGCTTCAACATCAGTCCTTCCAAAGAACACCCAGGACTGATCTCCTTTAGAATGGACTGGTTGGATCTCCTTGCAGTCCAAGGGACTCTCAAGAGTCTTCTCCAACACCACAGTTCAAAAGCATCAATTCTTCCGCACTCAGCCTTCTTCACAGTTCAACTCTCACATCCATACATGACCACTGGAAAAACCATAGCCTTGACTAGATGGACCTTTGTTGGCAAAATAATGTCTCTGCTTTTCAATATGCTGTCTAGGTTGGTCGTAACTTTCCTTCCAAGGAGTAAGCATCTTTTAATTTCATGGCTTCAATCACCATCTGCAGTGATTTTGGAGCCCCAAAAGATAAAGTCTGACACTGTTTCCCTATCTATTTGCCATGAAGTGATGGGACCAGATACCATGATCTTCGTTTTCTGAATGTTGAGCTTTAAGCCAAATTTTTCACTCTCCTTCACTTTCATCAAGAGGCTTTTTAGTTCCTCTTCACTTTCTGCCATAAGGGTGGTATCGTCTGCATATCTGAGGTTATTGATATTTCTCCCAGCAATCTTGATTCCAGCTTGTGCTTCTTCCAGCCCAGCATGTCTCATGATATACTCTGCATATAAGTTAAATAAGCAGGGTGACAATATATAGCCTTGACGTACTCCTTTTCCTATTTGGAACCAGTCTGTTGTTCCATGTCCAGTTTTAACTGTTGCTTCCTGACCTGCATACAGGTTTCTCAAGAGGTAGGTCAGATGGTCTGCTATGCCCATCTCTTTCAGAATTTTCCACAGTTGATTGTGATCCACACAGTCAAAGGCTTTGGCATAATCAATAAAGCAGAAATATATGTTTTTCTGGAACTCTCTTGCTTTTTCGATGATCCAGCAGATGTTGGCAATTTGATCTCTGGTTCCTCTGCCTTTTCTAAAACTAGCTTAAACATCTGAAAGTTCACAGTGTATTGCTGAAGCCTGGCTTGGAGAATAGGAAGTATTTACTGATCTCCTGTTGTATGCTGGGCACACTTCTGTAAATATCTTACTTTATATTTTCATCAGTTAAGTGAGATAATACTATACTTTTCTTTCTGCTTCCTTTCTTTCTTTTTTTTAAACAGGAGAGTGAGACATACTGAGCTGAAATACTTGACTGAGATATTTGAGGTATTTCTTTTAGGCAGTGAAAGGAAGGGCACCGTGTCTAGTACCCTTTTCAAATACAATACAGTTTTTTTATATAATCAATAAATTGAAAAAAATCACCCCAAGTCCTAATTTCTTTGCCAGTATAATGCTTGGATTCTTATCTATCCTGAGTGTTTAGGTTTATGCCTTTCAAATCTTTGATTTATAGGAAGATCCTATCAATAGGTGAGAAGTAGAGAAATCTTATAAATATATATGAGCAAAAATAATGTGGAGGTGAAAAGTTATTTATCACAGCATATTTCATATTAAAGTATCTGACAGACAGCTTATTATTTTATTTTCTTGGCAAACTGCAAAGGCTCCAGAAAAGGATGAGAAGGTTCTCTTTCCCAATGTTATTTGTCTAAAATACTAATTGTCAGAACACTCAGAAACCTCCTATACTTGCCAAAGCTTAAAAAAAAATTTTTTTTGTAATCAGAAAAAAATCTTGTAACGTGTAAATCTGAATGCAAATTGCCTCCTGTTTCTCCTGTTTAATTACATTATGGGTGTAAATTACCCCCAATGCCAAACATTTCTGCTCTGGATTCCAGACCTCTGTGTGGCAATTACATCTTCCAGTGCTTCTTGAATTTTGCAGTAGCAACACATGTATAATAGCAATAATTAAGGAAACCACTTGCAATGTGCTGCTTACTTTAAAATCTAGTTTCCTGATTCTATATTTGAAATGTAATATTCAAGCTTGTCAAGCTTTCATCAACACCTAAATCTAAATGGTTCTTCTGTTTGAAACCTCAGGCAATAGAAGTGATAAAGTTGTCACATGCAGCTTTCCCAGACTGAGGCTCTGGGAATCAGTGACGCTGATGTGTCAGATGGCCTGGCCTTCCTCGGGTTTAGTTAGTTCCTCTGTCAAATGGGGGATAATATCTGATCTACCTAAAAGAGACTACTTTTTTCAAAGGTTAAGTGAGGTCTTGCATTAGTTAGACGAAAAGGCTAAGCTGATGTAACAAGAGATCCAAGAGGAGAGTGACTAAAAGGGCAAAGAAGGTTGTTCTTCTTTTCTGTACTGATCCTGGAAGGTAGGTAGCCTGTTCTCGGCATAGTCATTTTGTGGGGGAGCGAGGTGGTTCTGGGTTCCTTGCAATCTGTTTCTTTGCTACATCCTAAGGTCCTTGTCGTGGCAACCCACTCCAGTACTCTTGCCTGGAAAATCCCACGGATGGAGGAGCCTGGTAGGCTGCAGTCCATGGGGTTGCTAAGAGTCAGACACGACTGAGCGACTTCACTTTCACTTTTCACTTTCATGCATTGGAGAAGGAAATGGCAACCCACTCCAGTGTTCTTGCCTGGAGAATCCCAGGGATGGGGGAGCCTGGTGGGCTGCCGTCTATGGGGTCGCACAGAGTCGGACACGACTGAAGCGACTTAGAAGCAGCAGCAGCAGCAAGGTCCTTGTCTGCATGGTCTCAACTGATTTTCAGCAAATCCATCTTCTACATCACAGGAAGAGGAAAAAGTGACAGGATCTTTTCAAGTCCAGGCCTAGAAGAGACACAAAGCCTTCTGCTTATAAGTGCACTTACATGCCACAAAGTCACACAGATCAGGAAACTGTCGGAGGCTTCCCTGATGGTCCAGTGGTTAAGAATCTACCTTGCAATGCAGGGGAACAGGGTTCATTCTCTGGTTGGGGAACTAAGATCCCACATACCACAGAGCAACGGAGCCTGCGTGCTGCAAGTAAGACCCATTGCAGTCAAACAGATTAATATTAAAAAACCTTAAAAATACAGAAGCTACCAGGGTTTCTGGCAAGTGCAGTCTGGGGATGCCCATGCTATGTCTCTATTACTATTGAAGAACGAGAGATTTAGTGGATAAATAACACTCTGTGCTACAGTTAGAACTGTTTGTGTGCTCTGAAGGTGAAAGTAAATTAGTGCTGTTTGCACTTCTTCTATGAGCTAGTTCAGTACACACCTTGTTTTATTATCTCAATAGCTCTGCAAGGTAGATATTAATAACATTACACCACATAAGAAAACAGAGCTTCATAGATGTTTTACAATTTAGCCAAGCTCAAAGGGCTCATACTAGGAGGTCTGGGGTTGGAAATAGATCTATCTGATGCCAAAGCAAGGTGTTCACCACTTCGTGGTTCCAAAAGTGAGATTTTAGGTCTTCCCTGGTGGTTCAGTGGCTAAGACTCTGAGCTCCCAATGCAGGGGATGCAGGTTTAAACCCTGGTCAGGGAACTAGATCCACATGCCAGAACTAAAGAGCTCACATATTGCAACTAAGACTCAGCACAGTCAATAAATAAAATAAATATTTAAAAATAAAATAAAAGGAATATCATATTTTTTTAAAAAGTGAGATTTTACTGAACTGGAGGGTGTTCAGAGGGTACTATCCTTAGAATTCCCCTGTGATGATATTCTGTTCTTCCTGAGTGTTTCATCCATGACTCAGATTCTGTTTGTGTCTGTGTTAAGTGGCTTCAGTCGTGTCCACCTCTTTGTAACTCTTAGGGGTATATATAGCTAGCTCACCTGCTTCTTTCTCCATGGGATTCTCCAAGCAAGAATACTGGAATGGGTTCCATTTCCTCCACCAAGGGATCTTCCTGGCCTTTTGATTGGCAACTTCATTAGGTTTGCTTAAGTTTAAGTTTTGGCCACCTGATCTCCTGGGGAGAATCCTCGCAGGATGTTCACTTGGGAATGCCTTCCTTAGGTCCAGAGTGTAGGTCAAGCAAAATCAAAACCAAGATGGCAGCATCCAGGAGTCATGGTCATTTCAGGTGCCTGGATTGTAATAATGACAACTGGCAGCAATGGAACTCCTGGCTTCTTTCCACACTTCTGCTCATCTCCCATATTTATGAAGACAGTGTGCAGCCACATCACCTTTATAAGGCAAATTTTAACTAGGACCAACGACAAAGATGGACTTTCCTAGTGGCTCAGATGGTAAGGAATCTGCCTGCAATGCAGGATTCCTGGGTTTGATCCCTGGGTCAGGAAGATCCCCTGGAGAAGGGAATGGCAACCCACTCCAGTATTCTTGCCTGGAGAATCCCATGGTCAGAGGAACCTAGTGAACTACGGTCTATGGGGTCACACAGAGTTGGACACTACTGAGCCACTAAAACATACATAAAATGACAAGGATGATTATGTGTTTTGGCATTTTATATATAGAGTCAGTGGCCAATTAATGTTTGGTGATCAGATGACAGACTCGGGGGACAGTGAGGGGAGAAAAAAATGAGCTTATTTTTTCCCATTGATCTCTTCTAATCAATATGTAGAAAACGGTTGATTTTGACCTTTTGGCTCCCAAAGGAGAATTCTTATCTTGAGGTGACGTCTATACTCCATGCTGGGCACTACAGGTGATCGATCATTAATTTCATCGATTGCCTTTTTGATTTCTGCTTGCTGCTGAGTAGGCATTATGTCTACTTTAAGTGAATTTGCAAAGAAGGGGAGAAAAGGGAAGAAAAGCCCTTTGGTGATGATGCTTGCTGGAGATCCTTGTTGGGAGGTGGAACCTTTGGTTTTCAAAGAAGATCTAATAGGGGAGGTCTTCCAAGGACCTGGTGGAGGTCTCCTTTTTTTTTTTTTTTTCCCCCTAAAGGATATGCTCCATTCTTGGATGTCAAGAACAATTGCAAGGGGTCTGAATATGCGTTGCCTCTGAAATCAAAGTGCAGCACTCCATATCTTGGCTTCAATTTCTTTTTGGTTTCAAATTCAGTTATTTTAGAAAAGCATGCGTGGGTTTTTGTTAGACAGGTAGTAAAAATAGCAACTGTGTCACATGTCATTTTTTAATTAAGCATTTATATCACATTTTATATTTCCAAAGTGATTTGAAGCACTCAAATTTGTCAGTGACAGTGCTTTTATGAGCCGTATTTGTGAAATATTTTTTTAGACCGTATTTTTTGTTAGCCCCTGATTGGTAGTGATCTATCCCACTGATGGAACAAAATGGTAGAGTCTGAACTTGAAAATTTCTTTGAAAGATTAACTGAATCCAGGCATGATTGAGACAAAATGATTTTAAGTAGATGGAAATTAGCTTGCTCGAAAAAACCCTATCAAGAGGAGAATCCACATTGAGTTAAAACAACGTATTTTCTTAAGTGGTTGAATAAAAGGCTACTGAAAAATGCAGGAATGTGTCTTGGGTTAATGTTAAATACCTCATTAAAAATCGAAATGTAGAAAATCATGCCCAGAAATATTGATACCTTTTTTTTTAATAGATTGAAAGGTTCAGAAATACAATATTATGAGTTATTTGTTATTTATCCCACTATTCCCCACACAGTTTATAATAATTCTCCTATAAGATAAGCATTTTCTGTAGTGTACTGTTCCTCTGGTTCCACTTTGTTATTTCTTCTGGGATAAACTATAGTTCTCACAATTAAAAATTTCCTCAATTCTTCCAGTGCCTTAGACTGTTTCTTTGCCTGGTACTGTCTAGGTATCTAAAACAAAGAAGAATCACATCATTAACTCATGATTACCGGTACCTTGGCCCACATTACTGCTCAAATCATCTCTTAAATGATTTTGATCAATTTGGTCTTCCTAAAGTGCCTCACAGAGATGTGTTCATTCATTCATTCGACTAATCCGTGATCATGCTATGGGGTTCTACAATGATTAAAATTTGGGATAGGAGTTGTGAACACTCCTCACAGGTCTCAGGGTGTAGAGTTAGAGATGTGTCCAGCTTGGATCTGAATATTGTCAAACAAATTTCTGATGATAAATGAAGGCTTGCCTCAGAGTGTGAGAATGACTTTGTACAGAGCCCTCCTACAGTTTAAAGCAACACTTACCCCATTTTCACTGTGGTCTTGTTGCAGGAAGGAGGACCCCTTCCAGGGCCCGAAACTGGGCTCTTGTCTAACACTCAGAAATGAATTGTCCGAGAAGACACATGTGCTGACAAAGCAAGAGATTTTATTGGGAAAGGGCACCCGAGTGGAGAGCAGTAGGGTAAGGGAACCCAGGAGAACTGCTCTGCCATGTGGCTCACAGTCTCGGGTTTTATGGCGATGGGATTAGTTTCCGGGTGGTCTTTGGCCAATCACTGTAATTCAGAGTCTTTCCTGGTGGTGCACGCATTGCTCAGCCAAGATGGATGCTAGCAAGAGGGATTCTGGGAAGTGGACGGACACGCAGTGTCTCCTTTCAACCTTTCCCGAACTCTTCCGGTTGGTGGTGGCTTATTATTCCTTATCAGGATCTCCCGTCATAAAGCAACTCATGCAAATAGTTACTATGGTGTCTGGCCAGGGTGGGCGGTTTCAATCAGTGTGCTTCCCCTAACAGTCTTTCTTGGAAAATCAGAAACAAATGAGACCAGGCTAATATCTGGAGAAACCACAGTGGAGACAGACTTTAAAACAATGGCAGGTGGAGTGCTCAGCAGTTAGGAGCAATGCTATAGGAAGGTAAATTCTATTATGTACATTAGTTTGAACCCTCCAAATGACACTGTAAGCTCAGTATTGTTCTCATTTTATAGACTAAAATAACCAGGTTTCAGAAAGTGCTTTCTAGATAGTGAATCACAGAGCTGGAATTGGAAAGCACATTCTTTCTGGAAAATATGGGTTTTCATGCTGATTCCTCCAATTCCTCAGGTCACACCAATCTGGGTAGTGCCGTAGCACATTCTTAAGTAACTGGAGCCTCAGCCTCTTTCTAAGTCGTCTGTCTAGATTAAACGATATTATCAAATGTGGGAATTTGTGATCAGGGATGGGTGGATTTGAGGGTGGGCTGGGAAGAAGTGTATGGGGCTTCCAGCTGGTTTATGAACTGCTACCTTCACTTGTTCATTTATTGCAGAATATCCTTTCCTCTCCCGATGAGATCATTTTGCCTCTTCACTTCTACTGCCTCTCTGCTGAGGCAGGTGGGTAGAAATACCCTATGACTAAAAAAGAGTGGATATATGTGTACTTATAACTGATTCACTTTGCTGTACACCTGAAACTAACACAACATTGTGAACCAAATATACTCCAATAAAAAGTAATTAAAAAAAAAGAAATGCTCAATGCCTGCAAGAGTAATGAGCTTAAGTGTAATCTGGCCAGATCCTCACGTTGGTTTGTACCTTTAGTTTTGTTCTGAAAACCTGATGGTGCAATCTTTTATTTGCTGTTTCTCTTGTTCCAGGATTGTGCTGTTTGCCTAAAAGTCAGGAGGCTGGGAGATCATCTGAGAATAATAATAACTGTAACGATTTGAGGGAGCCCTGAACACTACAAGCCTTGTGCAACTTGATTTCTCCCTTTTTCTATCTAGGGATTAGGAGTTGAGGGAGGAGAAGGAGTGAATCAGTATAGGAAAAATATATGCCTATACTCGGATATACTTGGATTTATAGAGGACACAGCTTGGCTTACATTCTGGAATCCATTTTACTAGTTCAAAACCTACTCTTATTGGCTTCAGACTGTGAACTAAAATACTAATTTGTAACAGAGTTTTAGGAGTACATCAAGGCTGTATATTGTCACCCTGCTTATTTAACTTATATGCAGAGTACATCATGAGAAACGCAGGGCTGGAAGAAGCACAAGCTGGAATCAAGATTGCTGGGAGAAATATCAATAACCTCAGATATGCAGATGACACCACCCTTATGGCAGAAAGTGAAGAGGAACTAAAAGCCTCTTGATGAAAGTGAAAGAGGAAAGTGAAAAAGTTGGCTTAAAGCTCAACATTTAGAAAACAAAGATCATGGCATCTGGTCCCATCACTTCATGGGAAATAGATGGGGAAACAGTGGAAACAGTGTCAGACTTTATTTTTTTGGGCTCCAAAATAATGGCAGATGGTGATTGCAGCCATGAAATTACAAGATGCTTACTCCTTGGAAGGAAAGTTATGACCAACTTAGATAGCATATTCAAAAGCAGAGACATTACTTTGCCAACAAAGGTCTGTCTAGTCAAGGCTATGGTTTTTCCAGTGGTCATGTATGGATGTGAGAGTTGGACTGTGAAGAAAGCTGAGTGCTGAAGAATCGATGCTTTTGAACTGTGGCGTTGGAGGAGAGTCTTGAGAGTCCCTTGGACTGCAAGGAGATCCAACCAGTCCATTCTAAAGGAGATCAGTCCTGGGTGTTCATTGGAAGGACTGATGGTAAAGCTGAAACTCCAATACTTTGGCCACCTCATACGAAGCGTTGACTCACTGGAAAAGACTCTGATGCTGGGAGGGATTGGGGGCAGGAGGAAAAGGGGACGACAGAGGATGAGTTGGCTGGATGGCATCACCGACTCAATGGACGTGAGTTTGAGTGAACTCCGGGAGTTGGTGATGGACAGGGAGGCCTGGTGTGCTGCGATTCATGGGGTTGCAAAGAGTTGGACACAACTGAGAAACTGAACTGAAGTGAACTGAACTGAACAGAGTTTTTACATCTTTATAGATACATGGATGGATTCTCAGTACTTGATCTCAACCTTCAACTGCTTAAGACCCCTATAGGATGATCTGGCTGGTAATTTTCAACTATCTGAAACCAAATTCTCTTTTATTTGTTCATGGCACCATCACTTCTTCGATCACTCTTGCTTAAAATCTGAGTGTTATATTTTTAAAATATTTTGTTTATTCATTTGACTGTTCTGGGTCCTGGTTGTGGTATGCTGGATGTTCTGTCTTTGTTGCTGCATGTTGGATCTAGTTCCCTGATCAGGGATCAAACCCAGACCCCCTGCATTTTGGGCAGGGAGTCTTAGCCACTGGACAACCAGGGAAGTCCCTGAGTATCATATTTGATACTTCATTTCCTATTTTTTCTAATTAAAATTTGTGGTCTAGTCCTAGCTTAATAAAGACAAGCTTTCTTCTTAGACTCACTAAAGACATGTCTGGCAGATAATAAACACTTCCTCAGCATCAAGGCAGATTTGGGGCCAGAATACTGAGTATAAGGCAGTCTACCCCAGAGCATCTATGTCAACAAGATCGGGGAATGATCTGCCGAGTTCTAGTCTCCTCATGTGAAAGAGAGCCTGAGTAATCAACTTCTTGACATCTTTTATATTTGCTGAGTCTGTTACTTATTATTTAGGGAAAAAACCCCCACAAACTCTTCTTAATCTTAGCATGGCTTCTTCCATCTAGTTTTTGATCACCATCCTAGCTGCTAGAGATAAAAATGTTGGACAAGAAAGCTGTGGTTAGCTTCATCTTGCTTATTCTCCAAATCATAGGATCTCAGAATTAGGGAAAAAAAAAAAAAAGATTCTGGGTAATCTGATCTCAGTTTATACAGGAGAAAATGGAAAATTTACATCATGGGTTCAAAGTCACTCACCCAGAAAACAGAATTTAAACATCCCAATACCCATCTTCTAATTCCAGGGGTGGAGCTTTATTTTACACACCACTTTTTTTTTCAGTCTTCTGAGTTGCAGTGTGAGAATACAAAGTGCATTATGTGACTGAAGACTGCTTGCATGTATGCGGCGGATAAAAGTCAGAAAGAGGGTGATAAACCTTTGGAATTATATTTATCTACTATGTGCATTCATCTACAGCTCATGTAAATATATCCTCTAATCCCAGTCTGCTCATTTTGCAACAAATACAAGCTCCACTGTTGATGGCAATAAATATTGTCACATATTTATTGGATCAGTTCCATGCCAGGTACCGTGGTAAGAACTGGAGATGCAGGCTTGAGTAAAATTGAGCCTCAGCCCCAGTTCAAAGATTATTCCACGTTCTCCTGAGTCACACTGATTAAGGAGAGACAAATCTGAATTTGTAAAAAGTCTGATTTATTGAACAGAACCAAGAAAATTGAGAGCTGGAAGCAGTCTTCGTATATTTTATTTAGACCAACTCTGTAAATTCAGAGATAAAGAAATGGGGCATAGCAAAGTTCTGGTCTTCTGAAAGTTGCTTTGCTTCTTAGCATTTGAGCCCAAACTAGAATCCAGCTTTCTTGATTCCCAGTCACTACTCTTCCACCACATTTTGCTCAAATTCAGCTGGAAAAATGGCTGAATAGTTGTTCTCAGAAACTGAGAATCATATGGGAAAGTGAAAAACAGAAAATAAGAACCTATGTTTGGACCTGGAGGAGGAGTTGGGTAGATACAAAGACACAGTTTTTATTATATTAAAAAAATCACCAGGAAATTCTAATGTGAAGCTTATATGATGAACAATTGTACCAGGAGTTGTAAAGAGTATAAAAATGTGTGGTATATCTTGACCTCCAGTAGATCCATTCTCATTGGAGGAAGTAAATTCCCTTGACTTAGACCATCAACACCACAAATCTAAGTAAAATGTCTTTAACATAAAATAGGATTACTTGCATTTTACTCTTCCAGTTTATTCAGTAGGGTTGACACTTTTTATTTTATTGATGATTATTTCTTAAATTTGAACTGACTCTTACTTATATGACTATATTCTGTCTCAGTTTGAACAGTAGACTCAATTAGATTTCAAAAACTTTTTCTGTTTTCCAAATGGATTTACTTTCTTTGATTTAATCATAACATTGGAAAGTTGGATGGCTCTGGCTGAATATATTCATACAAACAAACACAGAAAAACCGCTATCTTCAAACTATGAGGTGACCAAAACCTTAAATACAATTGATAACAAAGCCCTTATCTGTTTGTCCCATTACAATTAGATAATTCTTTAACCATTCATTTGCTTTTTTCTTTGTAGACAGAGCATGAGTTGAGGTTTTGGGGTTGAAATGAGGGGTCACTTGCTTCATTGTAGGATTGTGTCAAATACATAAAGTGAGTTCTCCTTCCTGTCATCAATGTCTTTCCATTCATACTGAGCTTTCTCTTTACTGCCCAGTTTCAGACTTACAACCAGCTGTCTTCTGTCTTTTCATCACACCTCCATAGTTTATATAATTTTATTGATCTGCCACTAAGGAAAATCAGGGCCAAAAATCTTACCTACAGTTACAATTTAGGGAAAAAAAAATCTGTGTGACATATGTAAGCATTTCCAGTGCTGGTTTCATTAGTGTCTAGGTTAATGGCACATCTCAAAATTAAGTCTAGTTGACTTATTTAAGACAAAGACAGCCTGTGAATTTGGTGGGAAAGCTATTCAGAGTTTCTTAACAACTCTGCTTTGGTTTGATATCCCCAAACGGCACTGTTTGTGAAGTCAAAGGCAGATCATTGCTCAGAAACAGCTCTCTGACTGGCTTGTTGGTGATGCTTGAAATGGCACCAGCAAAGACTCTACTTTGGGACTTCAAAAGCCTGCTACTGGAATAAAGGACTTCAATTACCTTTAGCATCCTATTGATAGAAAATATCATAAAGGAAAGTAATGGGAGCTTGTGATGATGTAAAATAACTGAATGAAAACAGTGGTGAGAGGTACTCTGACTTTTTGGTGATATAATGTCAGTGAGTGTTGTAGCAGTTGGGGATGCAAGTGGCCAAGGAAGAGAAGGCTGTGGAAGCTGGGCAACAGGCCTGAAACACTAAAGAAATAGGAATCTTCTGACAGATGCCACGATAAATACTAAGTCAATTTCAAGACTGAACTAATTTTTAAAAAATTTTAGGTTTTTGTTTTTTAAAATTTACTGATTTATTTTGACTGTGTTGTGCAATATATGGGATTATAGTTCCCCTGACCAGGGATTGAACCAGGGCACTCTGCAGTGGATACAGGGACTCTTAACTACTGGACTGTCAGGGAAGTTCCAAGACAGAACTAATTTTAAAAATTACTTAAAAAATTATCTAAAAATATTTATGTGATATTTTCCCATAATACTCCTTTCCAAATTCATAGCTGTTTGCAATTTACAAATAATTCATCTCATTGTTTTATTTGGTCCTTTTACTATCTCTGTGTTAAGTATTCTTGTTTCATAGATGAAAAAACTAAGTCTCGAAGACCAGAAATAACATTTCAAGTAATCTAAGCCCACTGGGGCCAGTGATTTTCTCACTAGGTTGCACTCCGGGCCACTTTGGGTGTGGTCATTGTGTGGTAATCTCCTTGTTGATCACATTGAATTGGAAGGTTCTGTATGCAAGGCGGGGCTAGGGTGACTCTTAACTAGCTTCTCCAAGTGTCTGCAGCATCGAGAATCTCAGTCAAGGCTGCACAAGTAAATCCATGAGGCCCAAGCCTCTTTCTGAGAGATTTCGATTTAATTTGTTTGAGGTTTGTGTTGGGCATCAACATAATTTATTACAAAATGTCTCTGGGTGATTTAGATGTGCATCCAAGGTATAGAACAGCTAGTCCATAGTTATTGGCTCTCAGAATGCTGGGGATGGGAGTGGCATGGAGTGTGTGCCAGTGTGTGTGTGTGTACTCACACCCGCCAGGATCACCTGCGTGATTTTTATTTTTTAAAAAATTTAATTTATTAATTTATATTTGGCTGTGCTGTGTCTTGGTTGCTGCGCGGGCTTTCTTTAGTTGCCGTGAGTGGGGGGCTACTCTCCAGTTGCAGTGGCTAATTGTGTTGCTGAGTCCAGGCTCCAGGGCGAGTGAGCTTCAGTAGTTGCGGCTCATGGGCTCTTGAGCAGAGGCTCAATAGTTGCGGCACACAGGCTTAGTTACTCCGCAGCATGTGGGATCTTCCTGGGGAGGGATCAATCTCGTGTCTCCTGCACTAGCAGGAGAAGACTGTGATAAACATTTGTATTAAAAAAATATCTTTAGATGGCTTTCACTGTGTGGCTTTTGCATTATAAAAATACTTCTCAGGTTATAGGAGTGTGATGTACCCAGTGACTAATCAATAAGCTGACTGCGTTTGTTCACACGCCCTTGTGTTCAGAGCAGGTAGAGTTGTCCATCACAGGAAATGAGGAAAAAAGGCTGCAGAGAGGAAAGCTGTCCTTTGCTTGGGGCGGAACAAGCAGCAGAATCTATCTTGTGGGAAGAGTCGACTACCTTGACTTCAAGGGCTAACCTTCACGAACTCAAGAGAAGCTATGGTTCTTGTCAAGCCACTCTGGTCACCGAAAGATTGGTTCAGTCCTTCACATAATAAACATGTCCAATAAGTACCAGATGGGCTTCCCAGGTGGCAAAGTGGAAAGAATCTGCCTGCAATGCAGGAGATGTGAGTTTGACCCCTGGGTCAGGAAGATCCCGTGGAGTAGGAAATGAGAACTCACTCCAGTATCTTGCCTGAGAAATCCCATGGACAGAGGAGACTGGCTGGCTACAGTCCATGGGGTCGCAAAGAATTGGACATGGCTTAGCAACTAAACAACAACATGAAGTATCAGGCACCAAGCTAGACACTGAAAATGAAATGGTGGGCAGAATAGATGAATGGAAACTTGTGGTTTCAGAAAGCTCAAATGTCTTACGGAAGGAATGCTTCAGAGGGCACTTGAGGGCTTGCAACTGGCTCCCAGAACATCTCAGATGTAGCATCAGAGTCAACTTGATTGGTTAGTGTCAAAAGAGCTACTTACTAGGTTAGCAGAACAATGTCAGTTACAGGGGCACTGGAAGCCTGGAATGAGAGGCAATGGGATTGAACTGCACCGTCCAGCTAAGAAGACATTTTTCATGGCTGACTTGGCCAGTTTGCTGTTTTAGCTCAGCGCAGAGGAGACCGACTTAAATATGCAGAGAGTTCCCTCTACTGGGCAGATGGCATTATTGCATGTCAGGAGCCAGGAGCAGCTCTAGGACCAGGTGGAGAGCAGGAGATGGCATTCAGCTCGGCTTTCTTAACATCTGCAGTGTCCGTGCATACTTGGTGATTGATAAATGTTCTGGTGAAAATCTACGGATAAAGATGCTTATTGAAACAGTATTTAGAATTTATTTAAAATTGGGAATGACAAAACATATTCAAATGTAGAAGGATAGGTAAGTAAATAATGTTATCTCCACGGTATGGCCAGATAGTAAAATTATACTTTCAGGATTTTCAAATTCACTGTGAAAGATGTATCATATTATGGTGGATTTAAAAAAGGAAGCTGTTTAAAATTTGATTTAATCTGTGCAAAATCGAATATTGGGAGGAAATACTGAAAAAATGTTAACAGTGGATGTGTAATTTCCTGTAGCTCTATTTCTTATTCTCTGTAATGAGAATGTATCACTTCCACAGTCAGGAAAATAGCTAACTAAATTCCATGAGGTAATCATCCTGCTTCCATTTTTCAAGGCTTTTAGTATTCCCTATTGCATATAGGATGAAAAAGAAATTGCTTTGTTTAGCAAATTAGACCAGTTAGAGTTACCTTTTTTTTTTCAGTCTTTTTTCACAGTCATATTTCAGTCACATTACATTTCTGAATACAGTTTGTCTTTGAAAAAAAATCTCATTTAAGAAACATAATCAGTTGTAGTAAATTTGAAAACCTCTGCAAGGCATAAGAAAACAAAAGTAGCCATCAGGATGGTCACTATCAATATTTGTCAATTTCCTTTCTTCTTCTGTATAAAAATAAATGTATGTATTATTTATTTGTATATTTATATCCATATATGTTTCACATAAAACATAATTAATCACATATAGTATATACAATTTTATACATTTCTTCTTTCCGTCATTAAGCATGCTTTCTTTCTTTCTTTTTAAACAAAGGAAACTAGCTGTATTATAAATGAATTACATCACCCATTGAAAGGGATGGTGAAGACAAAAAATAACCTAAGTAACTTGGAAAGCAGTTTTAAGCAAGTTTTTTGATGGCATTAAAATTTGTTGAAAAAAAGTTTGTTTATAATACTGCATTATTATACTCACTCCTCGAGTGAGTCCTTTGGATTTTAATATTTATCTCCAGCCTTTTCTCTTTTGCTTAATATCTTCATATTAACTATCAGTCTAACATCTGCATTCGTTGGTATTCCATACATAACATGCCCTGGACTGGACCCCAAACTGCTTTTCCTCATTTGTCCCAATTTAGTAAATTAAATATCTCCATTGACACAACTGAGTGACTGAGCACACAGCACACACATTGACCAAGTTGGGTTTCCCAGGTGGCACTAGTGGTAAAAAATCTGCCTGGCAATGCAGGAGATACAAGAGACATGAGTCGATCCCTGGGTTGGGAAGATCCCCTGGAGGAGGAAATGGCACCCTATTCCAGTATTCTTGCCTGGAGAATGCCCATGGACAAAGGAGCCTGGCGGGCTACAGTCCATGTGGTTGCAAAGAGTCAGACACAATTGAGTAATTGATTAAGTTGCACCTAAAAGGAATTTTCCACAGTTTATTGTGATCCACACAGTCAAAGGTTTTGGCATAGTCAATAAAGCAGAAATAGATGTTTTTCTGGAACTCTCTTGCTTTTTCCATGATCCAGCGGATGTTGGCAATTTGATCTCTGGTTCCTCTGCCTTTTCTAAAACCAGCTTGAACATCAGGAAGTTCACGGTTCACGTATTGCTGAAGCCTGGCCTGGAGAATTTTGAGCATTACTTTACTAGCATGTGAGATGAGTGCAATTGTGTGGTAGTTTGAGCATTCTTTGGCATTGCCTTTCTTTGGGATTGGAATGAAAACTGACCTTTTCCAGTCCTGTGGCCACTGCTGAGTTTTCCAAATTTCCTGGCATATTGAGTGCAACACTTTCACAGCATCATCTTTCAGGATTTGAAATAGCTCAACTGGAATTCCATCACCTCCACTAGTTTTGTTCGTAGTGATGCTTCCAACCAGTCCATTCTGAAGGAGATCAGCCCTGGGATTTCTTTGGAGGGAATGATGCTGAAGCTGAAACTCCAGTACTTTGGCCACCTCATGCGAAGAGTTGACTCATTGGAAAAGACACTGATGCTGGGAGGGATTGGGGGCAGGCGGAGAAGGGGATGACAGAGGATGAGATGGCTGGATGGCATCACTGACTTGATGGACGTGGGTCTGGGTGAACTCTGGGAATTGGTGATGGACAGGGAGGCCTGGCGTGCTGCAATTCATGGGGTCGTGAAGAGTTGGACACAACTGAGCGACTGAACTGAACTGAAAAGGAATTTGGAAGCTATACTTGACATCTTTACATCCTATAATGTGTTGAACTGTCTCCCCGCAAAGATGCTCAAGTACTAATCCCCAGGACCTGTGAAGTGACTTTTTTTTAGGAAATAACTTCTTTACTGACATAGCCAAGGTAAGATGAGGTCCTTATAGGTGAGGGTGACCATCAATCCAATAACTAATGTCTTTGCAGGGGAAGAGGGACTTTCCTGGTGGGCCAGTGGTTAAGACTCTGTGCTCCCAATGCAGGGAGTCCTGTGCTCCCAATCCCTGGTTGGGAAATTAGGTTCCCTATGCTGCGATTAGGAGCACAGATGCTGAAACTAAAAGATTCCATGTGCTGCAATGAAGGTCAAAGGTCCTGCATGTCACAAGACCCAGTTCAGCCAATAAATACATAATAAAAAAACTATCAGATCAGATCAGTTGCTCAGTCGTGTCTGACTCTTTGCGACCCCATGAATCGCAGCACACCAGGCCTCCCTGTCCATCACCAACTCCTGGAGTTCACTCAGACTCACGTCCATTGAGTCAGTGATGCCATCCAGCCATCTTATCCTCTGTTGTCCCCTTCTCCTCCTGCCCCCAATCCCTCCCAGCATCACAGTCTTTTCCAATGAGTCAACTCTTTGCATGAGGTGGCCAAAGTACTGGAGTTTCAGCTTTAGCATCATTCCTTCCAAAGAACACCCAGGGCTGATCTCCTTCAGAATGGACTGGTTGGATCTCCTTGCAGTCCAAGGGACTCTCAAGAGTCTTCTCCAACACCACAGTTCAAAAGCATCAATTCTTCGGCGCTCAGCTAACTCTCACATCCATACATGACCACAGAAAAAACCATAGCCTTGACTAGATGGACCTTTGTTGGCAAAGTAATGTCTCTGCTTTTGAATATGCTATCTAGGTTGGTCATAACTTTCCTTCCAAGGAGTAAGCGTCTTTTAATTTCATGGCTGCAGTCACCATCTGTAGTGATTTTGGAGATCAGAAAAATAAAATCTGACACTGTTTCCACTGTTTCCCCATCTATTTCCCATGAAGTGGTGGGACCAGATGCCATGATCTTCGTTTTCTGAATGCTGAGCTTTAAGCCAACTTTTTCACTCTCCACTTTCACTTTCATCAAGAGGCTTTTGAGTTCCTCTTATAAGGGAAAAGAGAGGGAGTTTTGGATACAGAGGCATAGAAGAGACACATAAGGAAGAAAGCCATGTGAAAATAGACACAGGAAATGGAGTGATGCATTTACAGACCAAGACATGATAAGGACTGCTGGGAGCCCTTGGAAGTTAAGACAAGGAGAGGGCCTCCTCTAGAGTCTCTGGAGGGAGTGTAGCCCCGTTGACACTTTGATTTTGCACATCTAGCCTCCAGAAGTGTGAAGGGAAAAGTTTCTGCTGTTGATTTAAGCCTCCAGGTTTGTGGTAATTTGTTGTTATAGCAGCTCTAGGAAATGGACACCCTTCCCTTCTTTCCAGGGAATCAAATGAAGTAGGCTTAGATCTTTTCATTTCTATCCCATTTCTGGGTCCTAACCCCCATCTTGTCCATCTCTTTTATCCCACTGCAGTCGCCTCTTTATGACTCTTGGCTCAAGTCCAGTTCCTTACAGCAGCCCCAGTGAGCTTTTAATAATACACATTGTAACAATGTCTTTCCCATGCCAGGACATTTAAATACTTCTTTATTTCACCCAGGAGGATACCAGAATTCCCTAAGACTCCAAGGGCTTCTCCCTCTGCCCTCTCTCCAGTTGTATGGACTGCCTGTCTCCCTGCTTCTCATTGGCAGCCACAAGGACCTTTTTTCAGTTCTTCAAATGCCTTAATCCCCTGCCCCCTTTTCAGGGTCTTCGAACCTGCTCCTTCATCCTCCTTCCCTTCATGGTTAACTCCTAACTCCCGCTCATCCCTCTGTTCTTAGAGAGACCTCTCTGGCCCCTTCACATCATGGCATTCAACATGGGTCCTCCATAGCTTTATCCTGAATTGTGTTGTCTTTATTTTTGCGTTAATTCGTTTATGGACCGTCTCCCCTCCACCCTAGCATCCTTACTCTGTATTTCCATTGCACATTCCTGAGACAGAATAGATGTTTTGTGATTAAATATTCAGTGAAATATGTTCCCACTGGCTGTGCCTCAAGTTTATGGAGAGAGCTCACAGTCACCTGTTCTCAAGGCTTAGATGAACCTGATTGTGAGCAAGAACAGAGCAGGTCTTGGACTTCCTTGGTGGTCCAGTGGTTAAGAATCTGCTTGCCAATACAAGGGACAGGGTTTGGTCCCTGGTCTGTGAGGACCCCCACATGTCTAAGCCCTTGCACCAAAACTACTGAGCCCATGCACCCTAGAGGCTGTTCTCTGCCACAAGAGAAGCCACCACTGTGAGAATAGCCCTTGCTAGTTGTAACTATGGAGAAGGCAATGGCACCCCACTCCAGTACTCTTGCCTGGAAATCCCATGGACGGAGGAGCCTGGTAGGATGCAGTCCATGGGGTCATTAAGAGTCGGACACGACTGATCGACTTCACTTTCACTCTTCACTTTCATGTGTTGGAAAAGGAAATGGCAACCCACTCCAGTGTTCTTGCCTGGAGAATCCCAGGGATGGGGAAGCCTGGTTTGGGCTGCTGTCTCTGGGGTCACACAGAGTCAGACAGGAGTGAAGCGACTTAGCAGCAGCAGCAGCAGTTGTAACTATTATAGAGAAAGCCCGCCAGCAGCCTTGAAGACCAAATGAGCAGGTCTAGTCTGTTCCCTCAGAGGGGGTCAGTGGCTTAGACTGAGGGCTTTGGAATCCACTGCACTTGAATCTGAATCCCACTTTAGTAATCATAAGTGACCAAAGGCAAATGTACCCCTCATTGGTAAATTGTGGATGATACTGCCTACTTCCCAGAGTTGTAAGGAGTACATGAGGGAGCAAGTGCTCACAGTAGGTATTCAATAGAACCAAGCTGCTTTTATCTCCCTCATCTTCATCATTCACATTCTCATCACTAGGATGGAGTTTTCAGATTCGAAGGTTTACAAAGATCCCAAGAGGGTGATCTCTTGTTAAGTAAGAATGTGTTGTGCCCATCTCAACAGTTTCTGACGATGCCACACCTTTAGACAGCATGCTTTGCCGCCCCTCACCCTCTACCTACCCTGGTGCAGAGATAAACTCTGCACAGAGGTTTTCCTAGCTCTTCCTGGTCTTATGCTGCAGCCCAGGCTCAGTGTGTGTCATGCTTTACTACGCACAGGAGAGCAGGGACCCCAGTGAGAAACTGGTGATGGGAAAAAGTGGGTTTCCAGGAAGAGGCAGAAAGGACGGGGATGTGGCGGGGGTGGGGAGCCCAGATAAGGAATCCAGCCTTGGGCTCTGAAAAAGTTTCCTGCAGAAGGAGGAGCTATTCAGTGCACGGTTCCCAGAATGATACCTTTGGCTAATTGCCTGGAGAAATAGACTAGGGGATGTCAAAGAATAAAAGGCAGGTCCCAGGCAGGCTTCTGCGTATCACTTCCTTCCTTTTCACATTTCATGTTTGTATTTAAAGCTCCCATTCCAAAGGATCATA
This sequence comes from Bos indicus x Bos taurus, assembly GCF_003369695.1. Classification (NCBI taxonomy): domain Eukaryota; kingdom Metazoa; phylum Chordata; class Mammalia; order Artiodactyla; family Bovidae; genus Bos; species Bos indicus x Bos taurus. The sequence continues at coordinate 72,106,920 of NC_040083.1, read as the reverse complement.
AAACAACAGTCACCACCAGTAATGATTTCCTGCAGGCCCCCTGGAAAGCATTAGAAAAATGTTTCCCTTTAATAGGCTATCCGGGAAGGCAAAAATCAATACTTTCTAGGCAGACATTTTGCAGATGTGAATTTATATTGTCCAAATACTCCTGGTTACTACCCTGTCTCCTCTAAAAAATAGCCACGTGGCAATGTTATGTTTTGTAGACAGATATTGGCTTGTACTTCTGAATGTGCATACAATGAAAGAATTGCTCCTGGTAATAGATATCTTGCAAAGCCCTTTTATATGGTCTCAGTTGCATCTCGCTGCCTTTGGCTCCTGCAGATAAATTCCATATGTGATTTGCAAATGGATTATCTAATAGGATTATTATTTTGTAAGACACTGACAAATTAAACCATTTACCTAGTGTGGATAGCTCTGTATCTAAGAGGCTTGACTGATGGGTCTGCAATAAGAGATGCTCTATTTCAAGCATCTGGAGATTGAGATATAATCAGAAGATGAGTTTTCTAAGAATACAGCTCTTCCATCAAGTTGTGAGTTGCTTTGAATAATTAAATTCATTAGTGGCCCACCATTGTTCCACAATCTGCGGACATGGGTTTTGCTTTTCCCTTTGAATACATTCCTCTAATGATGCTCCACCTATTAGCGGGAAGGGGAGCCCCTTCCAGAGCCTGAGAATTGTCAGAGGAGATACACATATGGACAAAGCAAAAGACCTTATTGGGGAAGGGTGCCAGTGCAGAGAGCAGCAGGGTGGGGGAACCCAGAAGAACTGCTCAGCTAAGCTGCTTGGAGTCTTAGGTATTATGATAACAAGGTTAGCTTTCCAATTTGTCTCTGGCCAATCACCTTGGCTGTGCCCATATTTTGTCCAATTCAGTACCCTCTCTGGGGCAATGAAAGTGACCCGGGTTGGAGCCCTGGATTGGGAAGATCCCCTGGAGAAGGGAATGGCTAACCACAAGGAAATAAACTCTGAATATTCATTAGAAGGACTGATGCTGAAGCTGAAGCTCTAATACTTTGGCCACCTGCTGCAAAGAGCCGACTCATTGGAAAAGATCCTGATGCTGGGAAAGATTGTGGGCCAGAGGAGACAAAGGATGAGGTGGTCGGATGGCATCATCAACTCAATGCACATGAGTTTGAGCAAACTTTGGGGAGATGGTGAAGGACAGGGAAGCCTGGAGTGCTGCAGTCCATGGTGTTGCAGAGTCAGACACGACTTAGTGACTGAACAACAACAACCCACCCCAGAATTCTTGCCTGGAGAATTCCAAGGACAGAGGAACCTGGTGGGCTATAGCCCTTGGGGTTGCAAAGAGTCTGGACATGACTGAGAGACTAATACTTTCATTTGTGGCCTGTGCATCTCTTGGTTAAGATGGTTTCCAGCGCAAGGGTTCCTGGGATATATGTGGGACATATGGGCTGCCAACTCCTCCCTTCTGTTGTTGTTTGGTTGCTAAGTCCTGTCTGACTCTTTGCAACCCCATGGACTGTAGCCCTCCACACTACTCTGTCCATGGGATTTCCCAGGGGAGAATATGGGAGTGGGTTGCCATTTCCTCCTCCAGGGGTTAACCCAGGTCTCCTGCTTTGCAGGTGGATTCTTTACCACCGCGGAAACCCCTCCCACCCATTCATTTCAGTTCAGTCGCTCAGTCGTGTCCGACTCTTTGCAACCCCATGAATTGCAGCATGCCAGGCCTCCCTGTCCATCACCAACTCCCGGAGTTCACTCAGACTCACATCCATCAAGTCAGTGATGCCATCCAGCCATCTCATCCTCTGTCATCCCCTTCTTCTCCTGCCCCCAATCCCTCCAGCATCAGAGTCTTTTCCAATGAGTCAACTCTTTGCATGAGGTGGCCAAAGTACTGGAGTTTCAGCTTTAGCATCATTCCTTCCAAAGAAATCCCAGGGCTGATCTCCTTCAGAATGGACTGGTTGGATCTCCTTGCAGTCCAAGGGACTCTCAAGAGTTTTCTCCAACACCACAGTTTAAAAGCATCAATTCTTCGGCGCTCAGCCTTCTTCACAGTCCAACTCTCGCATCCATACATGACCACTGGAAAAACCATAGCCTTGACTAGACGGACCTTTGTTGGCAAACTAATGTCTCTGCTTTTGAATATGCTATCTAGGTTGGTCATAACTTTCCTTCCAAGGAGTAAGCGTCTTTTAATTTCATGGCTGCAATCACCATGGCTCCCACCCATTGGTTCCTCCCAAATTCTCCCAAGTTAGTTTTATGATATACTATGGGCTGGTGGTCTCCTGGCTCCTTTTGCCTGCTCTGAGATTCTCCAGGTCAGTTTTTCTGCTGCGGCGGCAGCAGGCAGCACTGTGTTCCTTCTCAGGGTCTCCTGCTATGAGACAACTCAAGCCAGCATTTTGCGTGGCGCCTGGTTTAGGCGGGCCCTTTCAGTGAACGGTTCCTGTTCCTTCCTCCTGAAAAACAGACGTGGCTTCAGAGAATGCTCAGCAGAGGTGAACCTAAAGCCAAGGTGAATCAAGTTCTTTAACATCTCCCTCCCTTACTTCTCCCTTAATCCTCCCCATCCTGTGGGTCCTCGGTCCTCTTGTCCCTCAGCTTGGAGATGCTCTTGTACATTAATGACTGGCAGTGCTTTCCTTCGTGTGAGGAATGAGCCTTCTGTGGAGGCAACTTGGGGGAGTAAAGAGTGAAGGGGTGACATTCAGACCTCATTCTGTGGCTAATGTGTGGGTGACATTGAAAGAATCAGTCATCCCTCAAAGGCTCCATGAGTTAGTTATTTCCTGCTGTGTGACAAATATCCCAGATTTTGTCATTTAAAAACAATAGTTTATTAGAAAATGAAAGTGTTAGTTGCTTAGTCGTGTCTGACTCTTGTGACCCCATGGACTGTAACCAGTCAGGCTCCTCTGTCCATGGGGTTTCCCAGGCAAGAATACTGGAGTGGGTTGCCATTTCTTTCTCTATGGGATCTTCCCAACCCAGATGTCAAACCTGAGTCTCCAGTATTGTAGGCAAATTCTTTACTGTCTGAAATTATCCCACATAATTTCTAAGGGTTCAGTTCAATTGCTCAGTCGTGTCTGGCTCTTTACCACCCCCATGGACTGCAGCACACCAGGCTTCCCTGTCCATCACTAGTTCCCTGAGCTTGCTCAAACTCATGTCCATCGAATCGGTGATGCCATCCGTCCATCTCATCCTCTGTTGTCCCCTTCTTCTCCTGCCTTCAAGCGTTCCCAGCATCAGGGTCTTTTCCAATGGGTCAGTTCTTTGCATCAGGTGGCCAAAGTAGTGGGGTTTCAGCTTCAGCATCAGTCCTTCCAGTGAATATTCAGGACTGATTTCCTTTAGGAGTGACTGGTTTAATCTCCTTGCAGTCCAAGGGACTCTCAAGAGTCTTTTCCAAAATCACAGTTCAAAATCATCAATTCTTCAGTGCTCAGCTTTCTTTATAGTCCAACTCTCACATCCACATGTGACTACTGGAAAAACCATTCTGGTCATTCTGGCTCAGGATCTCTCACTATCTTTCCCGCTAGTCTGCTGACAATTCATGTCACTAGCCACAATTTTCTATTTATTTATAATTTAGAAATTATATGACTAAATTTATTTATAAAACCTTTGATGCAAGTTTTAAAGGTTACATTTTATTTGTAGTTATTACAAAATATTGGCTATAAGTCCCCATGTTAACTGCTAGAATTTTTTTTTTAAAGAAGAGAGTCTAGCAGCAGGTGAAAGGTGCTCCTCAGAGGTGGGGCAGTTCTGTTTCTGATTATGCTGAGAATCTAATTATAGGTAAACTCAGCTTTTTTTGTTGTTGTTGTTTTTGGCCATTCTGTGTGGAATCTTAGTTCCTTGGTCAGGGATCAAACCTGTGTCCCCTGTAGTGGAAGTGCAGAGTCCTAACCACTGGACCATCAGGGAAGTCCCAACCAGCCAGTATTTTAAATGAAGACATTGAAGCCCCCTGGAAAGTAAAAGTGACTTTGAAATAGGCATTTAGAAGAGGAAGGGGTAACATAGTGTGCTTCCCTGTGCTCATTTTCAGACCGGCTTGACATGTTTCCACTTTTTCATGTTTGGCAAGCAGGGTGGTAAGTGGACTGTGCCTGGAATTTAGAGTTACATAGTCTGGTATTACTATAAAATCCTGACTCCACTTTCCTTGAGAGTGTGGCTAAGGGACTTAACATTTTAGCCTCAGTTCCTTATCCATTAAATGGCAAAAATAACACCTATCCCACAGGTTTGTTGCGAGATTTCAGTGAGATAATTCTTGCCAGTCACTTGGCACTGCACCTTCTCTAGCAGGTGCTTGATCTGTGTTAGCCTTCCTTTCTCCTTCCTTTGGAACTAGGATCTGGAGGAGATTGATCGATAATTCAGAAATCAAAGAAGTATGCCAGCCAAAGAGGTACTATCAGTGGTGTACTAAGCATACTGATTGGGTGGTTGCATTCATTACAGCATCATTAAATCTTCACATGTCACAGCTGGGGGGTGGCTAATCGAGTCCATTTTACAGATGTTAGACTAACACCTAAGATGACCTCTTGTGGCGTCAGTGTCCTCATTTGCTGTGTGGACATCATACCATTAGCAAGGGCCCTCTCGAAGCTTTCTCATAACATCCCAAGAGCTTGGCACTTGCAACCAGATGTTCTCAGTACTGAGAATCTAGTGTGTGTGTTGTTGCTAATGAGCAGTGGGTTTGGGGTCAGAAGATCTGGGTTAATATCTTGCTTTTGCACAGAGTTGATGTATGTTTTTGAATTAGTCACTGTACCTTTCGGAACATATTTTTATTGTCTGTGAAATAGGTGTCCTAAGTACATTCCCTAGATACTTACCTTGACAAGAGAAGGTGAGGAGTAAAAGCAATAAGGGATGGAAAGGTTTGTAAACTGGAGATGTCATACTATTGCTGTCATTCCTGTGGCTTATGGTCTTCAAGGAGAAGGCGTCAGTTTTTATTACCTTGGGTCTGGATTACGGGATGCTGGGTATTTTATAATCCTCTGTGTGTAGGCCAGATGGTGCTCTTGGTACCTTTTTTGGGGAAATATATGAATATATTTTTTAATTGAAGTATGGTAGCTGTACAGTATTATATTTACAGGTGTACAATATAGTGATTTACAATTTCTAGAGGTTATACTCCATTTATTATAAAAATATTGGCTATATTTTCTATGTGGTACAATATATCTTTGCAGCATATTTTATATCTAATAGTTTGTACCTCTTAATTCTCTGTTCCTATACTGCCCCACCCTCTTCCCTTTCTCCACTGGTAGCCACTAGTTTGTTCTCTGTATCTGCTTGACTGCTTCTTTTTTTGTTGTAGGTACTAGTTTCTTGGCACCTCTTTTTAAAAGCAATTATTTTATTCAAGTATTTGCAATGTTGTGTTAATTTCTGCTGTACAGCAAAGTGATTCAGTTATGCATATCCATACATTACATTCTTTTTCATATTCTTTTCCATTGTGGTTTATCACAGAATATTGAGTATAGTTCCCTGTGTACACAGTAGGACCTTGTTGTTTATCCATCCTCTATATACTAGTTTGTATCTGCTAATCCCAACTTTCAGTCCATCCCTTCCCCATTTCCCCTCCCCCTTGGCAACCATGAGTCGGTTCTCTGTGTCTGTCTTGACACCTGTTTTGAATTGATTTTACTAATTGAATCATATCAGTAGGCAGCCACTTACTCAATTAGAAGGGCAGTACTGATACTTAGGACAATGCTGACTCTGTTACAAACTCAAGCATGTTTTGTGATTCCAGTTACCACTTCTTGTGCCTCTAACACAAGAGAGATATGATGCCAACCACCTGACTTACATTTTTTCATAGAGGAAAGTGAAAGTGAAAGTGAAGTCGCTCAGTCATGTCCAACTCTTTGTGACCCCATGGACTGTAGCCTACCAGGCTCCTCCCTCCATGGGATTCTCCAGACAACAGTACTGGAGTGGGTTGCCATTTCCTTCTCCAGGGGATCTTCCCGACCCAGGGATCGAACCCACGTCTCCTGAATTCCAGGCAGACGCTTTAACCTCGGAGCCACCAGGGAAGCTCATTTCATAGAGGACTACTATACAAATGATTCCAGGTCCAAGTGAATGGTGTCCTTTGGAGTCGTGCTGTGCACAATCTGCTTGGCTGTCCACGGAGGACCTGCTCGAAAAATCCATATGAAGTATATTTGCAGACTTTTTGAGCAATCTAAGTTAATCTAATTGATGAATGAAAAAAAAATGAGATTTGGACAAATCAAGTAACACTTTCAAATAATAAAGCCAACAAGAAGTAGAGTCAGAATCCTAAAGTCTATGCTTTTCTCACTATACTATATGCTATCACTATTTCATGAATTTTGTGAAATTCTGATGGTCTCCAGCCAAAAAAAAAAAAAAAAAAACACCAAAAAAAAACACCATGAGCATACCTGTAGTTGCACAAGTTGGGTTGTTTGATATTTTGCGACTTGGATAATATTCTCATATTGCTTTTGACATGACTGTGGAATGGTTTGTTTTTGTCTCAGTGCATTGCAGCTTCAGAATGGCTTGTCTGATATTGATGTTTGGAGAAATTGTTCATGTCCAACGGGAGAACTGCCAGGCCTAGCTGTGAGGCCAGGTCAACTCCTAATGTTTTTTTCTTCCTCAAGGTAAAAGGCCTGGAGATTGCTAGTATAAATACCATTTGATAATGCTTTAAGCCTTCACTGTGTCGCTCAAAATCGAAGCCCCACATTTTGCGATGAAAGAAGGTGAAGGAAATAGAATATACAGAGGTCTTGCGGAGCCATCACTTTGTACTTTATATGCTAAGTAAATTATTGCTGGTTGTAGGTATTTTGTTTAATTAATTTATTTTTGGCCACACCACATGGCTTGCAGGATCTTAGTTCCCTGATCAGGGATGGAAGCTGTAGTTACCCCTGCAGTGTACCTCCAGGGAATTCCTCTAGTTGTAGGTATTTTAAGAGTAACTTTGTATAGTTTATTATAATTAACGCTTTTTCTCAAAGTACAATTTCTGGTCCAGATGACAGTTCCTATGATAAGGTGCTATTTTATTTCTCTTGAATGATTCAAGTCAGCCTGGATGGGAGAAAGTAGCATGATATGATGGGGAAAAAATGTATGTTGGGTCATGCAGCCATTGGGTTGAGGTCCATGCATAACACAAGGGGATTTTTCTGGATCAAGGAAATGTGGGAGAGTGCTCCAGCAAACTTGATTTAAGAAGGTCAAGAATCTATAAGACTTCCATGCAGAGAGGTTGACCAAAACAAGAATTTTTGAGCAGAGAAGCACATTCTAGTGATATACAAGAGTGGGTGCAATAGTCTTCAAAGTATAGTCATCATGAAAGGTATAATATTTGTGAAAGAAGTGTGAGCTCTCTGAGAAAGTGTGTGCCCTGTTGTGTCAGGGGTTAGGGATGAGGCAGTGAGAAATTTTTAAAGATGAGATCACCAACAAGCTATGGGTTTAATTTATCTGTAGTTTCAGAATAGTTTGTCTTAGGGAAATGGAGGCAGACAAGCATCAGCTGTAAAATAAATTGAGTTTAGCGAAGTCCCCAAATGTTTTTAAAATGTGACAGCCAGACTGGAATATATTTCCCTGGGACCACACTCTAAAATAGTTATCTAGTCTGCCCATTGTGGATACCAAATCCTCATTGCAACTGTCAGGACTCATCTTGCTCTAAAATATAATTATAACAGTAGTCAAGGTTTTTTTTTTAAATTGGAACTTTATAAAGATGACAGAAGACCCATAGAATAAGTTAACAGACAAGTGACAGACTGGGAGAAGATGCTCACAATGTAAAAGTGACAAGGTGTTAATATCTAGAATATAAAGGAACTTCAGAAAAATCAGTAAGAAAAAGGTAGAAACTCCTAGGTGGTTTAAAGAAAAGAAGACCAGGCAATCAAAGAAGAACAAATATGAATTGGTTAACACACATAGGAAGAAAAGATCGACCTCATTTGTCATCCGGTCGCTGCAAACTGAAATAAGATACTATCCAACATATTTAAGTTCAGCAAAAAAGGACTAATTATAGAACACAGAGTTAATGAGGATGTAGGGAAAGAGGAAGCACTCCTAGTGGGAGTAGAAACCGATGCAGCCATTGAGAAGGGGCTCCTTCAGGATTTACTGAAATGAAATACACACACGTCTGAAGATCCAAAAATGTCACTTTTGTTTTTGCTTCAGAAAAACTCATGGGTTTATAGAGCACCTATATGAGAATATCTGTGGAAGTAGGGTAATCTGATTGTCTATCACTAGTGGGGTGGATAAGTGAAAAGAGGAAATGCCTTCTGAGGAGTATTGTGCAATATTCAGAAGAAGTGAAATAATGATATGTATGGCATATACAGAGATCTTAAAAACATTGTTGCTTAGTAAAAAGAAAAAGAAACTGGAAAAAGCAGAGCAAGATATAGAACATAATATCATTTCTAAATTAACCCCCACTCCCACCCCAACACACAAACACACACGGGCTTCCCAGGTGGCTTAGTGGTAGAGAATCTGCCTGCCAATGCAGGAGACACAGGAGACATGAGTTCAGTCCTTGGGTTGGGAAGATCCCCTGGAGGAAGAAGTGGCAACCCAGTCTAGCATTCTTCCCTGGGAAAAATCCCAAGAGCAGAGGAGCCTGATGGGCTATAGTCCATGGGGTCTCCAAGAGTTGGACACAACTGAGCATACAAACACACACACACACACACACACACATACATGTATATGCAGAACTAGTTTTTTTTACAAATTTCCTTTTTTATTTTCGGGGCGCTGGGTCTTTGTGTTGAGCAGGCAGGCTTTCTCTAGTTGGGGCGTGTGAGGGCTGCTCTTTGTTGCAGTGCATGGGCTTCTCATTGAGGTGGCTTCTCTTGTTGCAGAGCATGGGCTCTAGGGCTAGTGGGCTTCAGTATTTGAACTTTACAGGCTTAGTTGCTCTGTGGCATGTGGAGTTTTCCCACACCAAGAATTGAATCTGTGTCCTCTGCATTGGCAGGCAGATACTTAACTACTGGACCACCAGGGAAGTTCTAGAACTATGGTTTTACAATGACATAAGCATGTAGATGATGTATAAAATTCAACAGAGTGGGTGCCCATAGGAGGGAGGGAGGATTCTTAGAGCAGGAGTGGGGATGAAAGAGAAAAATAAAATACAATAAGATAGCATGGCTGAGTGGTTAAGTCAGCTGTCTGTATATGAGGTCCCTTACACCACAATTAAAGATGGTACTTATTCATTGAGAGTGAGTGCTTACATAGGAGGAAAAAATTACCGTATCCCATTTATTCTGCTACCACCTTTAGTGCAAGTAAATATTCAACAAGCAACATAAATGGCTATATGAGAAGCAGAACAAGTTATCTTTAAGTAAGGAGTGAATGCGCTGAATCTAGTCTGACCCAAGGCATCACTGAACCCCACTGCTCCTGCTTTGCTGTCTGTGTTCTCTTGATTCTTATTCAATGTTCGTATCTACTCTTGTGTTACTTCTGTCCTGAGCTGGGATGCTTGCAGAGTCTCTCGTCTGAAATTGCTCAGAGTTCAATATTTAAATGGTGGCTGTAGTCACTTCGTTTTGAAAGAGGCTTACTTCTTTCATTGTGTTCTGAGCAACGTCTGTCACCAATGACTTTTACATAAATAAGGAAGGCATCTACATATCGTGCAGCACTATGGGTCTCTCCTGTTGACAGTGAACTACTGAAACTACAGAAAGGTCTCGTGCCTGTTTTCTTCCAGAAAGAGCGCCTTCTAGATGGGGTATGAATAAGCAGTTCCTTACTTGTGTAGACGTTGTTAGATTATTCTATTCTCTGTGATTGTTCTCAAACACTGTTGCTGCTTATGGTCTTCTGGGATTATACTGCTTAACTTGTTCTGCTCATTATAACTTGAGTTATTCCTCTCGTAAAGTATAAGGCATTTCTGTTTTCCAGGTCCTCAGCTACCTGCAGAGAATGAGTGAGAAATTTCCAGGCTTCTTTGGATGTGTTTTAGTTTACCCAGCCAACCTTTTAGCATAGGTCTCAGTAAGGGTATGAAGGTAGTGTTGGGGTGATTGCTATCCATGTGATCTTAAGTAATTACTTACTCTCTGAGAGTACAGGTGACTTATCAATAAAATTTAAAAATGTACAGCTATGAAGGAATTGAGTCAGAATTACAGCTAATACATGCACCATACTTGTTACATCTGTTGTTGTTCAGTCACTCAGTCATGTCCGACACTTTGTGATCCCATGGACTGCAGCACGCTAGGCTCCCCTGTCATTCACTATGTCCCGGAGTTTGCTCAAATTCATGTTCGTTGAGTTGGTGATACTATCTAACCATTTCACCCTCTGCTTCCCCCTTCTCCTTTTGCCTTCAATTTTTCCCAGCATCAGTGTCTTTTCCAACGAGTCAGTTCTTCCCTTCAGGTGGCCAAATTACTGGAGCTTCAACTTCAGCATCAGTCATTCCAATGAATATTTGGGGTTGATTTCCTTTAGGATTGACTGATTTGATCTCCTTGCTCTTCCAAGGGGCTCTCAAGAATCTTCTCCAGTACCACAATTTGAAAGAATCAATTCTTCGGCACTAAGCCTTCTCTATGGTCCAACTCTCAGATGGGTATATGACTACTAGAAAAACCATAGATTTGACTCTACAGACCTTTGTCGGCAAAGTGATGTCTCTGGTTTTTAATATACTGTGTGAGTCTGTCATAGCTTTCCTTCCAAGGAGAAAGCATCTTTTAATTTCATGGCTGCAGTCACTATTCATAGTAATTTTGGAGCCCAAGAAAGAAAATATGTCACCACTTCCACTTTTTCTATTTGCCATGAAGTGATGGGACTGGATGCCATAATCTTAGTTTTTTTCATGTTGAGTTTCAAGCTAGCATTTTCACTCTGTTTCATCCTTATCACTTCTCGCCATCAGAGTTGTATCATCTTCATATCTGAGGTTGTAGATATTTATCCTGGCAATCTTGATTCTAGCTTGTGATTTCATCTAGTCTGGCATTTCACATCATGTACTCTGCATATATGGAGAGATTCCCTGGTGGCTCAAATAGTAAAGCATCTGCCCACAATGCAGGAGACCCTGGTTCGATCCCTGGGTTGAGAAGATCTCCTGGAGAAGGAAATGGCAACCCACTCCAGTACTCTTGCCTAGAAAACTCCATGGACGGAGGAGCCTGGTTGTCTACAGTCCATGGGGTCGCAAGGAGTTGGACACGACTGAGTGACTTCACTTTCTATATGGAGAAGGAAATGGCAACCCAATCCAGTATTCTTGCCTGAAGAATTCCATGAACAGAGGAGCCTGGTAGGCTACAGTCCAAGGGATTGCAAGGAGTTGGACATGACTGAGCAACAATCACTCACTCACTCATTCTGCATATAAGTTAAATAAACAGTGTGATAGTATACAACCTTGTCATACTCCTTTCCCAATTTTGAATCCATCAGTTGTTCCATGCCCAGTTCTAACTGTTGCTTCTTGACTGCATATAGATTTCTCAGGAGATGGGTAAGGTGGTCTGATATTCCTATCTCTTGAAGAATTTTCCACAGTTTGTTGTGATCCACACAGTCAAAGGCTTAAGCATAGTCAATGAAGCAGAAGTATTAAAAAATATTTTTCTGGAATTCCCTTACTTTCTTTATGATCCAACGAATGTTGACAATTTGACCCCTGGTTCCTTTGCCTTTTCTAAACCCAGCTTGTACATCTGGAAGTTTTTGGTTCACGTACTACTGAAGCCCGGCTTGAAGGATTTTGAGCATAATTTTACTAACATGTGAAATGAGCTCAATTGTATGGTAGTTTGAACATTCTTTAGCATTGTCCTTCTTTGAGATTGGAATAAAAATTCACCTTTTCCTGTCCTGTGGCCACTGCTGAGTTTTACCTGTTACTTACTGGCCTCAAATAATGCTGGCTAGTACTGTTATGGACCAGAACTGTGTTTGGTTTTCCATAACATGACTAAATTAGATCCATCTGCAGAGTGATGCATTCCCTGACTAAAATACAGAAAATACAATACCTGAATCATTTTTTTCTCGCCCACCCTGCTGATGAATGTCTTTCCATGATTGTCTTTGTCAGCTCTTAGGGAAAAGTCTATCATTACTGTGGGAGGTGGTGATTTGTTCCTGCCTCAAGAAACAGCATCACATTTTTTTTTTCTCAAATTGTCAAATACATCAAACTTTAATAACTTTACCTCCAAGGAGATTTTGGTTGTGATGGAGGAGTTCCCTGCTACTCAAATCTATTGTTTCTTCAACTCTCGAGTTGTACTTCTTCCTTGAAATGAGGGGGAGGTTGACATATCCTAGACTGAATTGCAAGTCTCCACAGAAGAGTAACCAACCCCCATGATCTGGAATGAAAAGGCAGTAAAGATTTCAATGACAATATAACATAATGACTAAGCAAAAAAAGCTACTGGTATCTTAGTGGAGGCCTGGCAGAATTTCAGTGTCATGTATCCAGAGGCCATTCATTTGAAAATTTCAATTAGTGCTGTTTTGGTAGGTTAAAAAAGGTATATAACTTACAGCATAAAAAAAGAATTCTGCACTTGTCTCCTGTTCTTGTGTTTTTTTTTTTTCCCCACATCTCACTCCCCCCCACCTTTATTATTATTATTTTTTTTTACTAAATTTGTACTTTTTGTTATATGCAAATTTTGTGGAATACCAAAAGGAGGTTCATGATTTGCCTTATTGGCCTGCCTAGAGCCATCTCTTTGGGGACAAGCCCCTCTCTCTAGTGTTGACTTCTGTCTCCAAGAGGACCCCTCCAGCTGCTCACAGAGTGTGCCTTCTCCATAGTACTGGCTGTATGTTCATGATTCAGAACAGCTCTGAAATAGGAAGCAGGGACTGACTCACAGTTCCAGGCTTGTCATTTCCTCTCAGATACTTGATTCAATGCCAATGGTCTGCCTCTTTGTTCAGACAGTCATTTACTCCAGTCTGCATTCCCTTAGCATATAGCAGATAGTGCAGGGGCAGGGAGCAGGGACAGCTAGTAAGAAATATGGTTAACAGTGAGTTAAATCTGAACCAAGATTAAGAAAACACAATCTGGAGAGGAGAAAGCTGCAGGTAGGTAATTTGCACTTCAGCTCTGTGAGAAATGAATACCTGATTGTTCTGTGGCACCGTTCTTAGGATTTATAAGGTTCTTAATAAACCCATTCCCAGCTTCCTGAGAAGAGACATCCAGCTTCTCAAACCTGCTGACCATGGGAGAATATATAAAAGTATGCATGTTGGTTTGCCTTGACTTTTTAATGTGCCAGCTGTAGTCATTAAGTGCTGCTGGAAGAAGAGACCATGCAATCAGAGAGACTTGCATCGGACTACCAGCTTAATTAATGTGGAGTGACTGCAGCACTGAAAAGATTGATTTCTTCCTCAATTTGCTAATATGTGTTTTTGCTTCTTCTTCTCCATGCTCAGGCCTGGGTTTCAAGGGTAAGGTGTTATCACTGTCACAAGGAGGTCACTCCAATGCACCCTCAGAAGCCCCCGGCTGTTCCTCTTTCCTGGAGATCTGCACCTGTTTCTTCCATTTCTTGGTTTATGGGCCTGCTGTTCTCTTTTGTGTGTTTCCCATCTGATTCTATCTCAGATTGGTAGATTCACTTGCCTTATTTCTTGGTTCCTGTGTCTTTCTGCTACCCATGTATCCACCTTGATGTTGTGACCATCAGTTCCAGAGCTTAGCCAGATGAAATGTTCTGAGGACTTGGAGGTTCCTCCTTGATAGAATATGTCATTAGATGACTGCTACTGAGAACGCACAAATGATCTTGGCACATGAGAGCCTGTGCTGGAAGGACTGGTCTTGAGTCCTGTTGTAAATCAGTGACAGTCACCACTTTGCTTTACCATGCTTTCTTTCATTGTCTTTCAACCTTAGGCTTCCCAACTAAGCTTCTAGACTTTATCTGAATCATTTTTATTTCTTTTTCAGTTTTTAAAATAGACTTTTTAGGATCAATTTTAGGATTTGTAGATCAATTTTAGTAAAACTAGGAACGTACATACAAAGAATTGCCACATACCCTTTGTTCCCATTATCAACATTTCCCACCTTAATGATATATTTGTGACAACTGATGAACCTGCACTAACACATCATAATCACCCTATGTCCATAGTGGACCTTAGGGTTCACTCTTGGTGTTTATATTCTATGTTTTGACAAGTGTAAAATGGCATGTATCCATCACTATAGTACTATATAAAATGGTTTTGTTGCCCTAAAAATCCTCTGTATTTCACCTGTTAATCCTTATCTCTAACTCCTGGTAACCACTAATCTTTTTTAACTCCATAGCTTTGCCTTTTCCAGGAATTATATGGTAGGTAGCCATTTCAGATTGGTTTCTTTTATTTAGTATTCTGAATTTAAGATTCTTCCATGTCTTTTCATGGCTTGATAGCTCATTATTTTTTAGTGCTGAATAATATTCCATTTTAGGGATGTACCACAGTTACTTTATCCATTTACTTATTGAAAGTTACTCATGGTTGCTTCCAAAAATTGAATAAATCATCAATAGAGCTTCTATAAGTGACTTGCACCCTCCAGAATTGGGAGAGGATACATTTTTGTTGTTTGGAGTCACCCAGTATGCAGTCCTTTGTTTAGACAGCCCAAGGGAACTCACAAAGATTTTGGTACTGAAAAGCATGATGTTGCTCTAACAAATACATGGAAAGATGGAAGGGGTTTTGGAATTGGGTAATGAGTGTGGGGGCTTATCCCCGTGGCTCAGTGGTAAAGAATCCACCTGCCAATGAAGGAGATGTGGTTCGATCCCTGAGTTAGGAAGATCCCTGCAGAAGGAAATGGCAAGCCTTTCCGGTATTCTTGCCTGGGAAATCCCATGGACAGAGGAGCCTGGTAGACTATGGTCCATGGGGTTGCAAAGAGTTGGACACCACTTAGCGACTAAATAATAAAAACAAACAATGATGGATGTAGGCTGGAAGGGTTCTGAGGCATTTGATAGTAAAAATCTAGATTACCTTGAAGAGATTGTTGATAAAAACATGGACATTAAAGGTAATTTTGGTGTGGGCTCAGAAAGAGGAGAGGAAAGCTATAGTGAGAGTTCTATTGTCTTAGAGACTGTATACAGTTATGAACAGAATGTTGCTAGAAATAGGAACATTAAAGTGCCTCTGGTAAGATCCCAGATGGAAACGAAGAATGTGTTACTGGACGCTCAAGGAAAGGAGATCCTAGATATAAACAAGCAGAGAACTTGTCTGAATTATGGCTCTGTCACTGGTGGAAAGTGGAACGTGTGAATGACAAACATGGATATTTAGCTGAGGAGATTTCCAAACAAAACGCGGAAGAGATGATCTGACATGTCTTTGCTGTTTACAGTAAAATACTAGGGGGAGGGGTGGAAATAGATAAACTGAGGAAAGAATTTTGCCTCAAGACTGTAACATGGAAATTCAGCTTGAGTTTCCAGGCTGTTGGCCTGCCCTACAAATTTTAAACTTGCCAGTCACCACAGTCCTATAAGCCAATTTCTTTTCTTTTCCTCACTGAACACCACACACACGTGATTTGCACATTCTATGTGAAATATTTCTGAACTTGTGCCAGTGAGCAAAGATGAGGCCTTTTCTCTCAGGCCTGTTACTGAAATGTGAATGAACACAGATGCAAGTCAAACTGGCACACTGTTGACAAATCATTTTTAGCCCCTGTTTCAGTAGAGCTGTCACCTTTTCCTAAGATGCTCAGCTGCAAAGGCAGTTGGTATCAGTGTCCTCCCTCAGGGCTAGGTCAATATCTTAAAACAAATATCTTTATTATATGTATACTTTGGCCACCTGATGTGAAGAACTGACTCATTGGAAAAGACCCTGATGCTGGGCACCAATTGAAGGCAGGAGGAGAAGGGGATGACAGAGGATGAGACAGTTGGATGGCATCACCCAACTGATGGACATGAGTTTGAGCAGGCTCTGGGAGTTGATCATGGACAGGGAAGCCTGGCATGCTGCAGTCCATGGGGTTGCAAAGAGTTAGACATGACTGAGTGACTGAACTGAACTGAGCTGAACTGATTATATGTATATACATGTGTGTGCATTATCATTCAAATGTGTGTGTGTGTGTGTGTGTGTGTATACATATAAAATAAAAAGATTTATTTTATGGACATATGGTGGCATGCACACACACACACACACACACACACACACACATGCACATAAAGATATGTCTCATATTTTACCTTATATTATGTGATAGATATTGGAGAAGGAAATGGCAACCCACTCCAGTATTCTTGCCTGGAGAATCCTACGAACAGAGGAGCCTAGTGGGCTACGGTCCATGGGATTGCAAGAGTCAGACACAACTTAACGACTAAACCACCACCACCATATAATAGAAATGTTCAGTCTATCTTATTGGTTTTGTTTTCTGGAGAATACCAATTGATCAATTGATAGAATGTTAAATGAGACAACACATGCAAAGAATTTAGCATGGTTCCTGTGAATACTAAGAGGTCAATAAATGATAGTATGACTTTGTTATTCAAAATCAAAGATTGAGGAAGGGCCCCTAATTTTCTAGAAAGGCTGTGGAGAAATTGAACTAAAACTAGTTCTCTCAGAAACAAAACAAAACAAAGCAAAGCAAAACCACAAAAACTCCATGATGTCTATTAACCATTCTCATTAGGGTCATAATAAAATGTTTTCCTGTAAGTCAGCGCTGGAAAGGAAGGTAAGTCTGATGGAGGATGAGAATCTTAGCAGCTCTCAGATATTCTGTTTGGAATGTTAAGTTATTATTTTACATTTCTGATGAAACATCAAAACCCTTAGGATAAAAAGACCATTAAGGTAGATTAGGTTTCTGTTTTTTTTTTTTTCCCCTGTAAATAGCTTTGTTACTTCATATAGTAATCACTACATTAGTCTTGTTTTTGGAGAAGGCAATGGAAACCCACTCCAGTACTCTTGCCTGGAAAATCCCATGGATAGAGGAGCCTGGTAGGCTGAAGTCTATAGGGTCACTAAGAGTCGGGCACGACTGAGCAACTTCACTTTCACTTTTCACTTTCATGCATTGGAGAAGGAAATGGCAACCCACTCCAGTGTTCTTGCCTGGAGAATCCCAGGGACGGGGGAGCCTGGTGGGGTGCCTTCTATGGGGTCACAAAGAGTTGGACATGACTGAAGTGACTTAGCAGCAGCAGCAGCAGTCTTGTTTTTAAAATTTATTTTAGTTGGAGGCTAATTACTTTACAATATTGTCGTGGTTTTTGCCATACATTCACATGAATCAGCCATGGGTGTACATGTGTTCCCCATCCTGACCCTCCCTCATACATTAGTCTTTCTTAAGCATTTAGTACCTTATAATTTTAGTAAACTATGGTTACCAAAGAGACATTTCCAGAGATATCTGTGTCATCAGTGTATTTATTATTCCCCAAAGTTCTAGCCAATGCAGCAACCCAAGTAACAGAAATGAGAACTATAACATTTTCAGAGAAAGACAGAAGTATTATTTCCAGGTGATATAATTTTCCTTTAGATCTAATGTATTGCCATTAAAACACCAAAGAAAATTCACAATGAATTAAAAAAAATGTAACATGTAGTTCTCAAGGTCATCTAATGGACAAAAGAAATGAGAAAATAAGAGTAATGTGTGGGAGGGTGTGCCTTATTAGATATTAAAATGTGTCATAAAACCATAATATACTAAAATAGTGTGACACTGGTGCAAAGATAAGCAGGTATAGCTTAAACAAAATAGGATCTGGAAATAAATCTTAGTATATTTTGTAGGGAAGGGATATATGTATACCTATGGCTGATTCCGGAGAAGGCAATGGCACCCCACTCCAGTACTCTTGCCTGGAAAATCCCATGGGCTGAGGAGCCTGGTAGGCTGCAGTCCATGGGGTTGCTAGGAGTCAGACACGACTGAGCGACTTCACTTTCACTTTTCACTTTCATGCATTGGAGAAGGAAATGGCAACTCACTCCAGTGTTCATGCCTGGAGAATCCCAGGGACAGGGGAGCCTGGTGGGCTGCCATCTCTGGGGTCGCACAGAGTCAGACACGACTGAAGCGACAGCAGCAGCAGCAGCATGGCTGATTCATGTTGAGGTTTGACAGAAAACAACAAAATTCCATAAAGCAATTATCCTTCAATTAAAAAGTAAATAAATTTAAAAAAATGCTGCATAAAGGTAAAGCTATGATTCAGTGAGGAAATGTTTCATTCATTCCAATTAGTGTTTTTGAGCAACTTTTTTTTTTATTGGAGTATAACTAACTGCTTTGTAATTTTGGAGAAGATGAAGGCACATCCTTCTACTCCACCATCTTGGACTAAGATGGACTGGAGTGGGCGAATTTAATTCTGATGACCATTATATCTACTACTGTGGGCAAGAATCCCTTAGAAGAAATGGAATAGCCCTCATAGTCAACAAAAGAGTCCAAAATGCAGTACTTGGGTGCAATCTCAAAAACAACAAAATGATCTCAGCTCATTTCCAAGGCAAACCATTCAATATCACAATAATCCAAGTCTATGCCCAACCACTAACGCCAAAGAAGCTGAAGTTTAACAGTTCTACGATGACCTAGAAGATCTTCTAGAACTAACACCAAAAAAAAAAAAAAAAATGTCCTTTTCATCATAGGGGACTGGAATGCGAAAGTAGAAAGTCAAGAGATACCTGGAGTAACAGGCAAGTTTGGCCTTGGAGTACAAAATGAAGCAGGGCAAAGGCTAAAAGAATTTTGCCAAGAGAACACACCGGTCATAGTGAACACCCTCTTCCAGCAATATAAGATACAACTCTACACATGGACATCCCCAGATGGTCAATACCAAAATCAGATTGATTATATACTTTGCAGCCAAAGATGGAGAAGCTCTGTACAGTCAGTGAAAATAAGACTGGGAGCTGACTGTGGCTCAGATCATGAACCCCTTATTACCAAATTCAGACTTAAAATGAAGAAAGTAGGGAAAACCACTAGACCATTCAGGTATGACCTAAATCAAATTCCTTATGATTATACAGTGGAAATGACAAATAGATTCAAGGGATTAGATTTGATAGACAGAGTGTCTGAAGAACTATGGACAGAGGTTTGTGACACTGTATGGGAGGTGGTGATCAAGACCACCCCCAAGAAAAAGAAATGCAAAAAGGCAAGATGGTTGTCTCACGAGGCCTTACAAATAGCTGAGAAAAGAAGAGAAGCAAAAGGCAAAGGAGAAAAGGAAAGATATACCCATTTGAATGCAGAGTTCCAAAGAATAGCAAGGAGAGATAAGAAAGCCTTTCTCAGTGATCAGTGCAAAGAAATAGAGGAAAACACTAGAATGGGAAAGACTAGAGAACTCTTCAAGAAAATTAAAGATACCAAGGGGACATTTCATGCAAAGATAGACACAATAAAGGACAGAAATGGTACGGACATAACGGAAGCAGAATATATTAAGAAGAGGTGGAAGAATACACAGAAGAACTATACAAAAATAAATAACCAGTGCAAGTTTGATGCATGAGGCAGGGCACTCGAGCTGGTGCTCTGAGGCACCAGGGGTGCTCTGAGGGGAGGGAGGTGGGAAGGGGGTTCAGGAAGGGGGGACACATGTTCACCCGTGGGTGATTCATGTAGATGTATGGCAAAAACCACCACAATATTGTAAAAAATCATCCTCCAATTAAAGTAAATAAATTAATTAAAAACGAAGATCTTAATGACTCTGATAACCATGCTGATATGATCACTCACCTAGAGTTAGACGTTCTGGAATGTGAAGTCTAGTAGGCCTCAGGAAGCATCACTATGAACAAAGCTAGTGGAGGTGATGGAATTCCAGCTGAGCTATTTCAAATCCTAAAAGATGATGCTGTGAAGGGCTGCACTTAATATGCCAGCAAATCTGGAAAACTCAACAATGGCCACAGGACTGGAAAAGGTCAGTTTTCATTCCAATCCCAAAGAAAGGCAATGCCAAAGAATGTTCAAACTACTGCACAGTTGCACTCATCTCACACACTAGCGAAGTAATGCTCAAAATTCTCTAAGCCAGGCTTCAACAGTACATGAACCATGAATTGCCAGATGTTTAAGCTGGATTTAGAAAAGGTAGAGGAACCAGAGATCAAATTGCTAACCTCTGTTGTATCTTAGAAAAAGCAAGAGAGTTCCAGAAAAACATCTACTTCTGCTTTATTGACTACGTCAAAGCCTTTGACTGTGTGGATCATGACAAACTGTGGAAGATTCTTCAAGAGATGGGAATACCAGACCATCTGACCTGCCTCCTGAGAACTCTGTATGCAAGTCAAGAAGCAACAGAACTGGACATGGAACAACAGACTGGTTCCAAACTGGGAAAGGAATTAGTCAAGGCTGTATATTGTCACCCTGCTTATTTAACTTATATACAGAGTACATCATGTGAAATGCTGGGCTGGATGAAGCACAAGCTGGAATCAAGATTGCTGGGAGAAATATCAATAACCTCAGATATGCAGATGACACCACCCTTATGATAGAAAGTGAAGAGGAACTAAAGATCCTCTTGATGAAAGTGAAAGAGGAGAGTAAAAACCTGACTTAAAACTCAATATTCAGAAAACTAAGATCATGGCATCTGGTCCCATCACTTCATGGCAAATAGATGGAGAAACAATGGAAAGAGTGACATGACAGACTTTATTTTCTTGGGCTCCACTGCAGATGGTGACTGCAGCCATGAAATTAAAAGAGGCTCGCTCCTTTGAAGAAAAGCTATGCCAAACCTAGACAGCATATTAAAAAGCAGAGACATTACTTTGTTGACAAAGTAAACAGTAAAAAATTTTTGACAAGTAAAAAATCAAAGCTATGATTTTTCCTGTAGTCATGTATGGATGTAAGAGTTGAACCATAAACAAAGTTGAGTGCCAAAGAATTGATGCTTTTGAACTGTGGGATTGGAGAAGACTCTTGAGAGTCCCTTGGACTGCAAGGAGATTAAACTAGTCAATCCTAAAGGACATCAGTCCTGAATATTCATTGGAAGGACTGATACTGAAGCTGAAGCTTCAATACTTTGGCCACCTGATGCGAAGAACTGACTCATTGGAAAAGACCCTGATGCTGGGAAAGATTGAGGGCAGGAGGAGAAGGGGAGGACAGAGGATGAGATGGTTGGATGGCATCACTAACTTGATGGACATGAGTTTGAGCAAGCTCCGGGTGTTGGTGATGGACAGGGAAGCCTGGCGTGCTGCAGTCCATGGGGTTGCAAAGAGTCGGACATGACTGAGCAACTAAACTGAAACTGAGACTGAATTGCTTTTCAGTGTTGTGTTAGTTTCTGCTGTACAACAAAGTGTGTCATCTATGTATATATACATATATTCCCTTCCTTTTAGACCTCCCCCCTCATCCCATCCATCTAGTGATACAGCCTCTGTTTAGAACAGTATGAACGTTTTTTAAAAAACTAAAAATAGGATTGCCACGTGGCCCAGCAATCTCACTATTAGGCATATACTCTGAAAATCATAATTCAAAATGATACATATACCCCAGTGTCCATTGCAACACTAATTTTAATAGCCATATTAAAATAAATAAATTTATATTAAAAAATTTTAATAGCCAAGACATGGAAACAACCTAGACATCCAATGACAGATGAATGGATTATGAAGTGCTGGTATATGTATACACAATGGAATATTACTCATCCATAAAAAAGAATGAAATTACGTCATTTCTAGTGATGTGAATGGACCTGTCATACAGAGTGAAATGGAAAGAAAAACAAATATCATATATTCATGCATATGTGTGGAATCTCATAAAAATAGTACAGATGAACCTGTTTGCAGGGCAGGAATGGACATGAGCAACTTTCTTAAGTCTGACACTATGCTAAGTTCAGAAGCTATAACCATGAAATATGGTATGTATTAAGATCTCAAGGAGTCTCTAGGGGAGACAGATGAGATAAACTTAGAAAATAGGAATCCTGCAAGCAGCGTAATGGAGTCATCACAAGGAATGTGAAGAAGGACTCTTAACCCAACCTCTAGGATGTAGGAAGCTTTCTTTGTGGAAGAATATGTAAGCTGGGGCCTGAAGGGCAAGCAGGAGGAAACCAATCCTAGGTGAAGGGATTCTCAAGGATGATCCAAAATGAGCCAGCTTCAGGGAGAGCATGGCACACCTGGGGAGCCAGAATGATCCAAAATGAGCCAGCTTCAGGGAGAGCATGGCACACCTGGGGAGCCAGAAATCATTGAGTCTGGCCCAAACTGGTATTGCAGAGAGAGTTGGGAGAGTGTGGGAAGACAGGTTTGGAGTCTTCGGAAGGGCTATAGTTAGGTTTTGTGCTCACTAAGGAGATCGTCAAGAGGTTCTGGAGAACTAGTGGATATATATAAGAAGCATTGGGAAATGTGAGGATAACTTCTGGAATTCTGACTTGGGTCACAGGGGAAATAGTGATGGGGAGAAAGTTGTTTGGAGGGGGAGAAGGCAGTGATGAATTAACTTGAGTACCTGTTGAACATTTAACTGATATTTGTATATTTTGTTATTCAGTAATCATTGTTGGTTAACTCTTTAAAAGAATTTATTGAACAAAGGCAAAAATGGATTCCCATTAAATTGGATAAAAAGACTAAAAAATCTAGAGTGTTTTGATAGTACTGATTTTCAGACTACAAATAAATTTTAGTGAGTACAGAATTCAGGAATAAAGGGGATCAGCTGTACTCTCTTAGGTGTTTAGTTACCATTGCAACTGTGCTGATGGTTATGGTGACCCAGTATTGTTTCCTAGGGATATGGAGGATCAGAGAAGCTTCTCTGAGAAAATGTCATTAAAGCTGAGATCTGATGGATGGAAGGTGTTACTTGGGTTGAGTGGGTAGAAGGTGGATCATTTCAGAAAGAGAAAACAGCATATGCAGGGGGCCTGAGGCGAGAAGGAACATTGCCTCTTTCAGGGCCTGAATGGAATTTTGAGTAGTTAGAACCTTGACTGGGTGGGAGGTAGGGACCAAATCTTGCAGGACCTGGTGACTCCATTAGAGAAATTTTGATCTTTATCCTAAATGCACTAGGAAGACAAGCTAGGGTGTAGGATGTGTGTTTGTGCTTGTGTTCAGTCGCTAAGTTGTGTCTGAATCTTTGTGACCCTATGGACGGTAGCCTGCCAGGCTCCTCTGACCATGGAATTTTTCCATGCAAGAATACTGGAATGGGTTACCATTTCCTCCTCCAGTGGATCTTCCTGACCCAGGTATCAAACCTGTGTCTCCTCTGTCTCCTGCATTGGCAGGTGAATTCTTCACCTCTGAGCTACCCGGTAATGTTGTAAAAAGCTTACTCCTTCTGGCTGAGTATAAAGAAAGGGCTGGAGGGGGGTAAGAGGGAGATGAGAGGGGCAATTAGAAGTTCATTTCAATAGCTGGGAAGATAGCACAAGAATTAGGATAAGGTCAGTGGACAAAGGCAGCCTTAGGATCACTACTGGCCCTCAGGTTGTGCAGCTGCACAGTTGTTGTTCAGTCACTAAGTCATGTCCGACTCGTTGTGACTCCATGAACTGCAGCACGCCCGGTGTCCCTGTCCTTCACTCAAACTCCTGTCCATTGAGTAGGTGATGCCATCCAACCATCTCATCTTCTGTTGCCTCCTTCTCCTGCCCTCAGTCTTTCCCAGCATTGGTGTCTTTTCCAATGAGTAAACTCTTTGCATCAGGTGGCCAAAATCTTGAAGCTTCAGTTTCAGCATCAGCACTTCCAATGAATATTCAGGGTTGATTTTCTTAGGATCTCCCTGCTGAGTAAGGGATAGAGTCTTCTTCAGCACCACAATTCAAAAGCATCAATTCTTTGGTGCTCAGCCTTCTTTATGGTCCAACTCTCACATCTGTATATGACTACTGGAAAAACCATAGCTTTGTTGATTATCTATTTTCTGTAAATAATCTGTTAACGGCCTATAAAAGTGCACATATGTTAATCCCAAGCTCATAATTTATCCCTCCCCACAATCTTTCCCCTTTGATGACCATAAGTTTGTTCTCAAAGTCTGTGAGTCTGTTTCTGTTTTGTATATAAATTCATTTGTATCATTTTTTTAAGATTTCACATATAAGTGATACTATATGATATTTGTCTTTCTCTGTCTGACTTACTTCACTTAGTATGATGATAATCTCTAGTTGCATCCATATTGCTGCAAGTGGCATTATTTTATTCTTTTTAATGGCTGAGGAAACAGTGTCAGACTATTTTTTGGGCTCCAAAATCACTGCAGATGGTGACTGCAGCCATGAAATTAAAAGATGCTTACTCCTTGAAAGGAAAGTTATGACCAACCTAGATAGCATATTCAAAAGCAGAGACATTACTTTGCCAACAAACGTCCGTCTAGTCAAGGCTATGTTTTTTTCAGTAGTCATGTATGGATGTGAGAGTTGGACTGTGAAGAAAGCTGAGCACCAAAGAACTGATGCTTTTGAACTGTGGTGTTGGAGAAGACTCTTGAGAGCCCTTTGGATGGCAAGGAGATCCAACCAGTCCTTTCTGAAGGAGATCAGTCCTGGGTGTTCTTTGGAAGGAATGATGCTAAAGCTGAAACCCCAGTACTTTGGCCACCTCATGTGAAGAGTTGACTCATTGGAAAAGACTGTGATGCTAGGAGGGATTGGGGGCAGGAAGAGAAGGGGATGACAGAGGATGAGATGGCTGGATTGCATCACCGACTCGATGGACGTGAGTTTGAGTGAACTCCGGGAGTTGGTGATGGACAGGGAGGCTTGGCGTGCTGCGATTCATGGGGTTGCAAAGAGTTGGACTTGACTGAGCGACTGAACTGAATATTCTATTGTACAGCCACTTTGTCACAAAAGTCAATGTTCTTCAACATATAAATTTGAGCTCAATTTTACTACCCCCCTTTTTTTTCAACCCTTTTACCCTTCGATATACCCATTTCTTAGTCTTCAGCTATTTCTTTGACAAATTCTTCTAATAAATATGTAATCTTATTTTTAGAATAAGATTACAGTATATAAAAATATTAACATTACCCTTTCTCATTTAATCCTCTATATTCTTCCCACTTGAGGAAATAAAATGTTAGCAAAGCTATGAGAATTGTCCATGGTCACACATCAAAACAGGACATGAGTTGAGGTGTTCTCCATCCAAAGTATATTATCTTTCACTGGTCCATGTTGCTACATCTAAGACACAGACTGGATTTGGGTTCATTTTTACTCATATATTTAATTAAGGATAATTTAATTCCTTGTTTTATTTCATTTATTTAACATTTTCCCATGAGTTTGAATTTGTGATCCATTATGATCAATTCTTTTTCTTTGGCATCCTGAGCAATGGCAGACTTGGCAGAATAAAGGAAGTAATTGCTATAAAATAATGAATGATAAGCCTTTTTTCCACATGTAGGTTGTGCTTGTCTGTGCTGTGCTTGAGTTATGGATATGGTTAAGCGGCAACTGGCACAACTTCAACAGCCATAATATCTCTTCAGTCACAGCTGTCTGAAAATTACTTAGAGTTTCAAATGCATGATGTAGCAAGATAAGACTGTAAGGAAGAGCGATCAGTCACACGAATGAATGCTACTGACGAAATGCAAGCAAGAGAAATCTCCTTGTGCTACCAAAGCTTCAAGAAGAGTTGAGTTTACTGTAAAGGCAAGAAAGAAAGATAAAGAAGATGACTTAAAGCTGATCATGTGTTTGGAACAAATTGTATGTTTCTCTTTTTTGATGTACACCATTTTTAAAAAAATTATTTATTTTTAATCAGAGGATAATTGCTTTACAATATTGTACTGGTTTCTGCCATACATCAACATGAGTCAGTCATAGGTACACATATGTCCCCTCCCTCTTGAACTTCCCTCCCATCTCTCACCTCCATCCCACCCCTTTAGGTTGTCACAGAGCACTGGGTGTGAGCTCCCTGCGTCATGTAGCTATTCCCACTGGCTATCAAATTTACATATGGTAATATGTATGTTTCAATGCTACTCTCTCAATTCATCCCACCCTCTCCTTCCCCCACTGTGTCCACAAGTCTGTTCTCTATGTCTGCATCTCCATTGCTACCCTACAAAAGGGTCATCATTACCATCTTTCTATATTCCATATATATGCATTAATATATGATATTTGTTTTTCTATGACTTCTGTATAATAGGCTCTCGGTTCATCCACCTCACTAGACCTGACTTACATGTGTTCCTTTTGATGTGGACCATTCTTGCTACTGCTGCTACTGCTAAGTCGCTTCAGTCGTGTCCATCTTTACCAAATTTGCCACAACATTGCTTCTGTTTCATGCATCCAATCAGGGATCAAACCTGTACCCTCTGCATTGGAAGGTGAATTCCCAAACCACTGGACTGCCAGGGAAGTCCCAACATATTTCAAGGAGAGTTTTACAAATTATCGATCTGAGTTCAATGGTTTAAAAATAAAGCAGTCTTAATAGAAAATTAGTTCATTCATTTATTCAATAGATATTTATTAAGCATCTGTTATGTGCCAGTAACTGTGCTTAACATTGGAAGTGAAAAGGGAAGTAAGATACCATTCCCATAATTGAGGGGAAAGTTTTCTAGTGGACTAGAGAGACTCACACATAGATAATTATAATATTATCTGAGAAAGATAAATAGGATACCAAGATACCTCTAGTGCAAAAACTGATAGGAGAATCTGTTCCACTGTATCCCTCTGTGTATAATCTGGAAGGATATGTGTTAAATAGAAACACTTAACATTCAATTCAGTTCAGTTCAGTTGCTCAGTTGTGTCCGACTCTTTGCGGCCCCATGAACTGCAGCACGCCAGGCCTCCCTGTCCATCACCAACTCCCAGAATTCACTCAAACTCACGTCCATCGAGTCTGTGGTGCCATCCAGTCATCTCATCCTCTGCCGTCCCCTTCTCTTCCTGCCCCCGATCCCACCCAGCATCAGAGTCTTTTCCAATGAGTCAACTCTTCACATGAGGTGGCCAAAGTACTGGGGTTTCAGCTTTAGCATCATTCCTTCCAAAGAACACCCAGGGCTGATCTCCTTCAGAATGGACTGGTTGGATCTCCTTGCAGTCCAAGGGACTCTCAAGAGTCTTCTCCAACACCACAGTTCAAAAGCATCAATTCTTTGGTGCTCAGCTTTCTTCACAGTCCAGCTCTCGCATCCACACATGACCACTGGAGAAACCATAGGCTTGACTAGATGGACCTTTGTTGGCAAAGTGCTTAACATTAAAAAATCTTGAAACTGATTTTCTCTAAGATGTGATGGAAGAGAGCTTTGCTTTTACTTTATTTCATAGAAGTCTTTATTTAAATAATGGTATATTTCAATTAGATCAAGAAATGGAGAGGACAAATATTGTATGATTCCACTTTTTTTGAGATACCTTGATTGGTCAAATTCATAGATACACAAAGTAGAATGTGGTTACCAGGGGCTTGGAGTAGGGGGAAATGGGGAGCTGTTATTTAATAGGTACAGAGTTTGGTTTTGCAAGATGAAAAGGGTTTTCTGAGCGGATGGTGGTGATGGTAGCCAGCAATGTGAATATACCTAATGCCACTGAACTGTACACTTAAAACTGATTAAGTTGGTAAGTTTTATGTTGTATTTCAGCACAATTAAAATAAAAAAGAAACAGAAATTAATAAAAGAGATTATGTTTCCACCACTGAATGAAAACAGATATTAATATATCTGTTGTTATATACCTTTCAGATTTCTCTGTTTTAAAAGAGATAAAACATTGAACTATAGTTAAAGTGTCCCTTCTCTTTGCCTCCAGCCTTCCTCCTTTTCTCCCTCTTTAGATGTAAGTACTGTCCTAAAGCTTGGGTGAATCATTACTTTAGAAAATTGTCTCTATTCTTTCTGGAGAATGGATTGTAAGGAACATGCAAAGAATAAAGGAGTCTAATTCCACGGCAATTGGATAGTCCAGGCAAATGTTCATGGTCATTGTGACAAGGGTGGTGTTAATGCAGACAAAATTTAAAACAGATTGAGTACATATGCTGGAGTCAATAGGATTTAGTCTTGGATTTTCATCTTCAGTTGTTTCTGTGACTGGGCGGGTGATTCTGTCTTGATTCAGAGGTTCAGAATAATCACTGTAATTTGTGAATTTCTTTGCATACATACACTGCTCATTTGGCAAGGCTGTTATTATTTTTTTTCTCATTCCCCATTCATGTACACAAGTGTGATTCATAAGCTGCATGATATAAATACTTTTCTGGATTAGAGAAAGAAAGAAGACAATATTCTATTTACTGAAAGAGTTTTGAACATGCTCAGATGATCTTGCTTTTACATTAGAATTTTGAAGCAAGAAAATTACTTATGGAGATCTTATTTCAGGAGTTTGGGGAAGGTCTTATTTTCATGAATTTCTTCCATGAATTGCTTAACTTGCATTAACAATGTTTAAACAATTTTTTTTTTTGGTATGTTAGTCTTCTTGAAAGGAGTGGTATATTAAATCCTCAACACTGTATTATACATCCCTTTATTGATTTACTTCCAATTTTAAATCATTCTTGATCACATATAGGAGAACTAGGTATTTATAGAAATCAGTTTTAATAACTTAAAGTCTTCTAGAGATGAGGAGAGATTGAATATATTTTATGAAATAAAGAGATGAGTGAACAGAATGAGTGCAATGAATAGACTGAAAGAAGATCTCTAGTTCTGAGTAATTCCTGGTTACTTGGACTACTGAAGAGCTGCAGTAATAAAAATTCATGCCATAAAACAGTGATAGATGATATAAAGAAATAGGGAAACAATGCCAGGAAAATATAAAGAAAAAGGAAAGCCATGATCACATTTAAAAATGAACATAACTTATAATCATGAAAGAGAGCATGGGGTGCTATATTTGGGCTATAAATTGGCATTTGGATTTCCTAGAATCAACAGGAAACAGAGGCACAATCAGTTGCTTAATTATCACTAGCAAGATGCCCAGTTTGAGCCTAAGGATACTTAACTGTAGAACTGAAGTTTATCTGGGTCCACAGGGCATTGGCTGTGCATCTCCTACTTCAGGACCACACTGTTTCACTGGAGAATTCTTCTAGATGTTTAAAGAATTAACACCTATCCTTTTCAAAGTCACCCAAAATTGAAGAGGAGGGAACACTTTCAAATGCATTTTAGGGAGCCAGCACTACCCTGATACCAAAACCAGACAAAAATACCACACACACACACAAAAGAGAAAATTTTAGGCTAAAATTTCTCATAAACATAGATGCAGGAATCCTCAATATTAGCAAACCTTATTAAACAATAGATTATAAAGATTATATATCAAGATTAATATCAGGAATGCAAGGATGGTTCAACATCTGAAAAATCAATCAGCATAACACACCACATTAACAAAATGAGTGAAAAATCACAATATTATCTCAATAGATGCAGAAAAAGCATTTGAGAAAATTCAACATCCATTTATGACAAAAAAAAGTCTCAATAAAGTCAGATTAAAGGGAACATATCTCAGTGTAACAAAAACCAAATGTGACAAGGCCACAGCTAGCATCATAATCAATACTGAAAAGTGAAAGCTTTTCCTCTAAGATCAGGAACAAGATAAGGATGCCCCCTACCACCATTGTTATTCAAGATAGTATTGGAAGTCTTCAGTTCAGTTCAGTTGCTCAGTTGTATCCGACTCTGTGACCCCATGAATCACAGCACACCAGGCCTCCCTGTCCGTCACCAACTCCCGGAGTTCACTCAAACTCACGTCTATCAAGTCGGTGATGCCATCCAGCCATCTCATCCTCTGTCGTCCCCTTTTCCTCCTGCCCCCAATCCTTCCCAGCATCAGAGTCTTTTCCAATGAGTCAACTCTTCCCATGAGGGGGCCAAAGTACTGGAGTTTCAGCTTTAGCATCATTCCTTCCAAAGAACAGCCAGGACTGATCTCCTTTAGAATGGACTGGTTGGATCTCCTTGCAGTCCAAGGGACTCTCAAGAGTCTTTTTCAACACCACAGTTCAAAAGCATCAATTCTTCAGCACTCAGCTTTCTTCACAGTCCAACTCTCACATCCATACATGACTACTGGAAAAACCATAGCCTTGACTAGACGGACCTTTGTTGGCAAAGTAATGTCTCTGCTTTTCAATATGCTATCTAGGTTGGTCATAACTTTTCTTCCAAGGAGTAAGTGTCTTTTAATTTCATGGCTTCAATCACCATCTGCAGTGATTTTG
Source organism: Bos indicus x Bos taurus (assembly GCF_003369695.1). Classification (NCBI taxonomy): domain Eukaryota; kingdom Metazoa; phylum Chordata; class Mammalia; order Artiodactyla; family Bovidae; genus Bos; species Bos indicus x Bos taurus. The sequence goes on along the minus strand of NC_040083.1, from coordinate 72,076,484 downwards.
GAGCCCCCCAAAATAAAATCTGACACTGTTTCTACTGTTTCCCCATCTATTTGCCATGAAATGAAGGGACCAGATGCCATGATCTTAGTTTTTTGAATGTTGAGCTTTAAGCCAACTTTTTCACTCTCCTCTTTCACTTTCATCAAGAGGCTTTTTAGTTCCTCTTCACTTTTTGTCATAAGGGTTGTGTCATCTGCGTATCTGAAGTTATTGATATTTCTCCCGGCAATCTTGATTCTAGCTTGTGCTTCTTCCAGCCCCGCGTTTCTCATGATGTTCTCTGCATATAAGTTAAATAAGCAGGGTGACAATATACAGCCTTGATGTACTCCTTTTCATATTTGGAACCAATCTGTTGTTCCATGTCCAGTTCTAACTGTTGCTTCCTGACCTGCATACAGGTTTCTCAAGAGGCACGTCAGGTCGTCTGGTATTCCGATCTTTTTCAGAATTTTCCACAGTTTATTGTGATCCACACAGTCAAAAGCTTTGACATAGTCAATAAAGCAGAAATAGATGTTTTTCTGGAACTCTCTTGGAATTCTTAGGTAGAGCATTTAGGCAAGAAAAAAGATGAAGTACATTCAAATCAGAAAAGAAGAAGTAAAATTGTTATTATTTGCAAATGATATGATGCTATATATATAGAAAAATTCTAAAGATCCCACTTAAAATCTGTTAGAAATAATAAATATTTCAGCAAGATTGCATGATTCAAAATGACAGAAATCAGTGACAATTCTATATGCTAATACTGAACTATCAGAAAGCAAAATTAAGAAGAAAATCCCATTTACCATTGCATCAAAAAGAATAAAACTAACCAAAGAAGTAAAAGACCTGCACTTGGAAAACTGTAAGACCTTGATGGAAGAAGTTGAAGATGATAAAAATGAAAAGATATATTATGTTCATGAGCTGGAAGAATTAATATTGTTAAAATGTCCATACTACCCCAACAATCTATGGATTCAGTGCAGTTGCTATCGAAATTCCAATGGCATGTTTCACAGAACTCGAACACATTTCCTAAAATCTGTATGGAAACACAAAATATTCCCAGTAACAACAATAATCTTGAGAAAGAAGAATGAAACTGGTAGTATCATGCTCCCTGACTTCAAACTATACTACAAAGACTTAGTAATTAAATCAGTATGGTACTTGCACAAAAACAGACAATATATCAAAGAAATAGAATGGAGAGATCAGAAATAAACCCACATATATATGAACAATTAATTTATGACAAAGGAGCAAAGAAAGGATAATCTCTTCAATAAATGATGCTGGGAAAACTGGACAATCACATGGAAAAGAATGAAACTACCATCTTACACCATATAGAAGCATTAAGATAAAGTGGTTTAAAGACTCAAATGTAAAGTGTAGGTGGTAACCTCATTAGCATCTTTCTCAGCAATGTTTTTGTGGATCTGACTTCAAAGGCGAGGGAAACAAAAAATAAACAAATGGGAGTACATCAAACTAAAAAGCCTCTGCATGGCATAGGAAATCATCATCAAAATGAAAAAGCAACCTGATAAATGTGAAAATATATTTGAAAATCATATATCTGATAAGGAATTAATATCTGAAGGCTATAAAGAATGAATACAATGCAACAAAAAACCAAACAATCCAATTAAAAATTGTCAAATCCAGTTAATAATTGGCAGAAGAGCTGAATGGACATTTTTTTCAAAGAAGAAATACAGATGGTCAACAGGCACATGAAAAGATGTTCAACACCACTAATTATTATGAAAATACAAGTCAAAACCATGATGAGATATCACCTCACATTGGTTAGAATGATTATTATCAAAAAGAGAAGAATTAACAGAAGTTGGAGAAGATGTGAAGAAAAGGGAACCCTCATAAACTATTGGTGGGAATTTAAATAGAAAATTGGGATTAACATATTCACACTACTATATGTAAAATAGGTAACTATAAAGGACCTACTGTATAGCACAGAGAACTCTACTCAAGACTCTGTAATGACCTATTTGGGAAAAGACTCTAAAAAACTGTGGCGATATTTATCAGTATCTATATATAACTGGTTCACTTTTCTGTACAGCAGAAAGTAACACAATGCTGTAAATCAATTATACTTCAATAACATTAAAAAAGTAAAAAATAGAGTTCAGTTTCTGATGAAAAAAGTACATTGATGCAACCACTATTGAAAACCATATGGTGACCTCAGAAAAAAAATACTAGAACTGCTTTATGATCTAGCAATTCTAGTTCTGAGTATTTATCCAAAGAACATAAAAATCCTAATTGAAAGATGTATGTACTCATATTCAGTGAAACATTATTTACTAGTGGAAGAAATTTTCACATATTGAAGTATGGGGAAGTCATTCTGGCTTGTATATAATTTACCTTAAACTTTATAATAATTAGACCAACCTATGTTTTGAGCTGTCAAATGTTCATTGTACATCTGCTTTAATCATTAAAGAAAAGAATACATTTAAAAATCAAAATGGTATAGCTGTGGTTCAGGCATTCAAAACGAAGCCAGATGGCCATTGTGGATGTACCATGTTTTTTATGCTATTGTTGTAATATGTATTAAAACTACATGTACAAGCCAACAAGATAGTACTAAAACGATATAAAATGATATTAAGAATATAAAACAAGGGCATATAATCTACAAAATGGTCACTAATTTTTTTTTCTTTAAAAGTTATTAAAATGATGACATTGAGATGATGTAAAACTAATAAGATACTGTCTTGCTTTAAGGACTTGTGTGCATTTTAAAGAAATTAACAGGAAAATAGTCTTTCTATTTGGCCAGATATTTACACTTCCAATGCTTTTTATTTTTGGGGGAAAAATCCCTATTTCCATCTGTTAAAAATTTTTTTCAGACTCCAGACCAACCCTTTGCATGTCTTGTTATGCAGGTCTGCTTTATCAATCTTTATATGTCCCACTTATTGTGTATGGTCTTATATGTTCTTTGCATAAATATTAATCTATTTGGTGATGGAACCCTATGGCGGATTCTTCTTGGTGTACCATACTGTATTACTCTGATAGATTCTACATAAACTAAGGAGTGGAATCCAAAAGATCTGGTGATGACACATGGTAGCACGGTTAGTAAGGAAAGAGGAAAAGAAATCTAAGATGATCCCAGTTTCTTTGCTCAGGTGGTAAGAGTGAGTGTGGTGCCATTTAATGAAAGAAGTGGTGAAGTAGCCAGTTTGATGGGAAATTGGGGTGGCGGTGAGAGGAGATGCTAAGTTCAGTTTTGTACATGTGGTAGTGGCATATCCATGTAGTACATCCATGTTTAGGAAGTAGATGGACACACAAGTCAGAAGAGAGGCCTGCGTTGGGGATTAGAGAGATTTAGGTGTCATCAGCAAATGGGGGATAATGGAAGCATCAAGATTGCTTGAGATTATGCAAAGAAAATGTGCAGAATAGAAAAAAAAATCAGACCCAGGGCAATACTTAACATTGGCAATTTACTGTCTTGCAAAGAGAGGGCTGAAGGTTTTGTTTATGTGCTTACCTCCTCTGTGTAGGAATACTGAACATGTTTTTCCCACATTGATAAGCAGAAAGCAACAGAAGGAGAGATTTAGGGATATTTGGTGTATGTAGCATCTTCCCTGGTGGCTGAGTTGGTAAAGAATCTGCCTGCAACGCAGGAGACCCAGAATTGATCCCTGGGTTGGGAAGATCCCCTGGAGAAGGAAATGGCAACCCACTCTAGTATTCTTGCTTGGAGAATTCCATGGACAGAGGAGCCTGGCAGGCTACTTACTGTCTATGGGGTCGCAGAGAGTCAGACACGACTGAGCAATCAACGCTTTCACACTTTCACTTTCTTTCATTCTCCAAAAGAGGGGATGAGATCTAGAGTACAGGTGGAGGGGTGAGCTGCAGATGGGAAACAGGACAACTCTTGCAACAGGAATAAGAAGGAAAGGGTGGCACGGTGGGAACTAACCACAAGTGAGACAGCACACAGTTGAGAGAATTCCTGCCTAAACACTCCTATTTTCTCAGTAAACTGAAAGATGGGTGCTGAGAGTGAAGCAGGTAGATGATATAATGAGAGTAGATTAAGCTTTGAAATAGCCACTGTGGAGACTTAGAGAGCATGTAAATTAGGGAAATAAATGGATTACAGACATAGAAATGAGGATCTGGTGACTATAATCACACTAGTCAACAGCTCCTTTTGTCCAGTATGAAAACCAGGGGCATCATTAGGAGATGAACAAGCCTGACATTGTAAACTCTCTATGGATCTATATATGTTTGTGATAGAAATTTCCACTCTTTTTCCCCTTGTGGGTTCTCAACACCCGGTGACATTCACCAGCCACTGACAACCACTGAAGTATTGGCAGTTTTTCAACCATGTTGGCATTAAAGATTTCCTCTTGAGTCTTCTTGTATCAATGGTTATGTGAATACAGCATTTTGTAGGCCTCAGCATATATCTATCTGAGAGAAGATCTAAGTATTAGTGCAGCACATAATTTAAGCAATGTCCTTTCCTGAAAGAAAAATACCTTTCACTTCAGGAAGTGTCCCCAGGAGACCTCACAGCCAAAGCCTATGTGCTCCACAAAGACTTCCGCTGAGACTAGAAATGCTTCATTCAGGGTGTTTCATATGAACTATTTTTAGTTTCCATTGATTTCTGATAGAAACTATGTGTTATGCTCTCCTGTCCTTTCATTTACGTGCTCTTGAAAGCATTTTTGCTGAGCCTTAGTAGGAAAAAATACAATAGGAGGCTCTGAAAGGACATGAATATAGAGATCTGTTTGAGTTTTATGGAAATCCCAAAGCATTGCAGACAAGGTCTGAATTCAGAGCTTGGCCAACTCCTGGAGGAAGGTGCCATCAGCTGGGAAATGATTGGAGTAAATTGCCTTTGCACTGAGGGACAGGAAGGCAGAAGAGCATAGGCACATAGCCGACAAGCTGAGGCTAGTGAGGGACATTGTGTGTGTGCGTGCTTCAGCTGTGCCTGACTCTTTGTGCCCCTATGGACTGTAAGCTGCCAGGCCCCTCTGTCCATGGGATTCTCCGGGCAACAGTACTGGAGTGGGTTGCCATTCTCATGTTCCCTGCAGTGGAAGTGTGGAGTCTTCACCACTGGACCACCAGAGAAGTCCCTGATTTTTCAATTTACTTTGTTTTGTTTTTCTTTCCCCACCAGAAAGGATGCTTCACGTGAATGGAGATATTACCTGTCTTCAACAATATGTCTTTGCCTCCCAGATGTCCCCTGTCAAATAATACTGCTGCTGCTGCTAAGTTGCTTCAGTCGTGTCCGACTCTATGTGACCCCATAGACGGCAGCCCACCAGGCCCCGTCCCTGGGATTCTCCAGGCAAGAACACTGGAATGGGTTGCCATTTCCTTCTCCAGTACATGAAAGTGAAAAGGGAAAGTGAAGTCGCTCAGTCATGTCCAACTCTAGCGACCCCATGGACTGCAGCCCACCAGGCTCCTCCATCCATGGGATTTTCCAGGCAATAGAGTACTGGAGTGGGGTGGTCAAATAATAGGTGCTCGACAAATATTTGTTGAATGGATGCATAATGATTCTTTTTATATAAATAGAAAAAAATGATAGGAATAACAAACTAAGAGAGAAAATAATTTCAGAAGTTATAATAAATTATCTAGACTAGCTCTGTCACTAACCAGCCATGTGAATTTCAGGGTATCACATAAGACCCTTATGCCTCACCTTTCTAACTTGTAAAATAGGAATACTGTTATTTTTCCTTTATTCTATAGTTTTGGGCATAAAATTATATAATGGGTATGAAAGTGTTTTGGAAAATTAAAGCAATGATTCAAATATAAGATCTTATTAGTAGAGATTTCAGTGTTATTGTTTTCAGTGTTTTCTCTAACAGAGAATAGAATTGTTTTAGATTGGATTATCTATATAAATTATAAACGTATTAAATTCTTGCTTTATTTATTTTTTTCTCCCTTGACATGGATTTGTGACTAAGAATGTTTGTTGGACACGGCTGTGATTTAGGAGTCTAAGAGAAACCCGGCTAGCTTTTCACTAATTAAATTTCCTTTCAATGAACCCTGGATAATTTTTAAATGAGAAAAAGGATAGTAAGAAAAAAAAGATATAGTTTCCAGGAAAATGTATCTAGGAGAAAGCTGAGTAGTCATGTGTCTCAGAATTTTCATGGAGAGAGACAGGGTTTCCACACACACTAAATATATTAAGATATTTCAAAAGTCCCAGGTGACTGTACCTTCTAGCACATCATTAATCAATGTTTAAGGATTTTTAACAAAGGAAAACATCCTTTGCTCTTTTGGGGCCTTTACGTGGCTCTTTCTCTGAGAATTTCCTTTTGAAAAGTTGCCATCCTTTCTGTATTCTATGAAAAGGTGCCTTTCTGTTTCCACTGAAAGTTTGTGAGCCAGAGTTGAGTGGTTTTGTGTTGTAATGGCCAAGAAGAAAAAGAAATTGAAATAAGAATATGAAGTAAATAGTCTTTGACAAGACTGAGTGTGAGAGGAAAGAGAGGGCAATACTCTAGGTTCTGGGTACTGAAGGTGCCCTGTAAAGAGAACCACAGCTAAAGCCACTTAGAACTCCAAGCAGCAGAGACCAGGGGAAGAGCAGAGGGGGACGATGCTGGCTAGACTACACAACATACATGAGAAGTAACATGTGACAAAGTAAAAACTAAGACTGCATGAAGTCATTATTTAGGCAACATTCACTTTCTTTTCATAATCACTCCCATCCTTGAGGCTGCTGGTTGTCCTTCTGTCAAACAGCCTGGGATGGGTGTCTCTTTTCTCCTGATGTGGTGGAAGTCACCTGGACTTTGAAGTCAGACAGGCTTGGGTCCGAATTCATAGTTGGATCAGAATTCATAGTTGTGCGACTATTCATAGCCTCCTCAAAGTTGTGTGACTTGGGACACATTACATAACTCCTATATGCAACAGTTTCTTCATCTGCAAGAGGGGAAAAAGCATCCTCCTTGAGAGCTGGAAAGTGAAAGTGTTAGTCACTCAGTTGTGTGACCCTGTGGCTTCATGGACTGTAGCTTGCCAGGCTCCTCTGTCCATAGAATTCTCCAGGCAACAATACTGGAGTGGATTGCCATTCCCTTCTCTATGAGATCTTCCAAACCCAGGATCAAACCCAGGTTTCCTGCATTGCTGGCAGATTCTTTACCATCTGAGGACTGGTGGAAGGATTAAAACTATCCAGCAGAGCAAGTGGTGCATTCCTTGTACTCAGCTTACAACTCATGCTCCTCTCCCCATCTTACCTCTGCTGCCTCTCTGGTCACTGATCATGTCAGTATTTGATGGTCACTTTTTATTGTAAGTCAACCATATGAGATAGTGAAAAGGAAGAAAGGCGTTAGAGAGCTCCACAGTGGAAAATCTTACAAACTCAGCATCTCTTTTCTCCAAGAAGTCATTCATTTACTTTGTTAAACTATTAATATGGAGTCAGTGACAACACAGACTTTGTCTAGTTGTGGCGAGGGGGGGCTGCTTTTCTTTGTGGTGTGTGGGCTTCTCATTGTGTTGGCTTCTCTTGTTGTGGAGCACAGGGTTTAGAGCACACAGTCTCTGTAGTTGCTGCTCACGGGCTCTAGAACACAGGCTCAGTGGTTGTGGTGCCTGGGCTTAGTTGCTCCACAAAATATGGAATCTTCCCAAACCAGGAATCTAACCTGTGTCCCCTGCATGGGCAGGCAGATTCTTATCCACTGCACCACCAGGGAAGTTTAAGACAATCTTTATACTTATTAGGATGTAAATTTTTCCAACTGAGAAAGCAATAGGAACCTTTTCTGTGATTTTCTTTAGCATATTAGCTGTTAAAAAAATATTACTCAATTGAATCATTTTCTACTCACACACAATTTATATTACCTGTACAATTTGACAGTGACTTTACAGAGAAGACATTACAAAATAGCTATTGACCACTGGACAGTACTGACATTTTATGTAAAGTTTCTTTACAAATTAACTCAATGGATTCTTACAACAAGCACATGAGGTAGATATATTATTTTCTTTGTAAGTGAAGAAGTTGAGGTTTAGAAAAGTCAAGTGCCTTGGCTCATGGCTACCCAGTAAACAGCTGGGATTCACATTTACACCAGTTTGACTCTAAAATCCATGCCCTGTTTAATAAAACAGTCAAATAAGTCTAATCTAGGTAGGGCTGCTTTCTTCGAGAAGTTTTGTTTGAGTAGTTCATTGATAGCTGGAGAGATCAGTTACACAGAATGCTTATTTCTCTGTGGTGTTGGATAAGTCAAGTCTGGCTGTGCTCTGCTTTGATCCTGTATTTTTTTCATTAGGTTGCACTCACTTTCACCTTTTACTTTGGTTGCCACTGACCTGGCAAGCAAACCTAGGGCATTGTGTCCCAGTTTTAGAGGCAAGAAAAAAAAGTTGCTTTATTTAAAAATCCTGCTATGTCTGAAGTTTTTCTAGGGAGCTTTAAGCCCTCATTAAAGGCAACTCCATAGAATTTCAAACTATGCCTTACACAAAGATTTTTACCAAATAAATGTTGGAAGATTTCATAGACTTGAAAACCATCTTCTCTCTAGCAAGACAGAGAATTATAGGACTGCATGACTAAGTCAAGGAAGCCTTATATTTCCCCTTAGTTGCTTCCTGTCCTATTCTGAACTCAATTTGTCCACACCATCTCTTTTACTATCATCCTCATTCAAACTGTGTCCCCCCGCCCCATGATGTGACCCCCTACTTAAGTCTCTAGTTTCCTGGTAACCAGTATGATTTACTACACTATGATTTTTGTTTTTTGACCAGAGTGAGTTTATTTTTCTTGTTTTCCCTCAGCTCTTCCCTTGACCATCTTATATATAGCTTCCTAGGTCTTAGCTTAATTGCCATTTCTTCAGAGTGATGTTCCCCAACGATCACCTCTAAAGTGGCCATCAAGCCATTCTACAACTCATCTGTGTCTTATACTTCCCCCTAACAGTCAATGGTATCCTGATTGTTTTATTGTTTATTTACTAGTTTATTATTTCTTGATTTTCTCCATGAAAGAAGCAACTGTTTCAACGTTCCTCAGTATCTTCAGCACCATGGACAGTGCCAGTTAGCTACTGGAGGCTCATGGAATGCTTGTGGAGGTTTTCATTTATATTAAGGAAATAAGGTTCCTCTAAAAGACAAGAAAACAATTAATCAGAAGTATATTCTTATGAAAAAGATTGTAGTGTGCATGACAGTCAAAATGGCTATCACAAAAAATCCACAAACAATAAATGCTGAAGAAGGTGTGGAGAGAAGGGAATACTCATACACTATTGGTAAATGGAATGTAAATTGGTATAGCCACTATGGAGAACAGTATGAAGGTTCCTTAAAAAACTTAAAATAGAGCTATGATATGACCCTGCAATCCCACTCTTGGAAATATACCCAGTATTGTTTACAGTAGCCAAGACATGGAAGCAACATAAAAGTCCATCGACAGGGGACTGGATGGAGAAGATGTGGTACATAAATACAATGAAATATTACTCAGCGTTTAAAAGAATGAAATAATGCTATTTTCAGCAATATGGATGGACCTAGAGACTATCATACTGAGTGAAGTAAGTCAGACAGAGAAGAAGAAATATCGTATGACATTCTTTATTGGAAGAATCTAAAAAGAAATAATACAGTGAACTTATTTACAAAAACAGAATGAACTTATGATTGCCAGGGGGGAAGAATGGGAAAGAGATAGTTAGGGAGTATGGTATCAACATCTCTGCTGTATTTAAAATGGATAACTGACAAGATCCTACTGTATAGCACACGGAATTCTGCTCAATGTTATGCGGCAGCCTGGGTGACAGAGGAGTTTGGGGGAGAATGGATACATTTATATGGATGGGTCCCTTAACTGTTCACCTGACACTACCACAACGTTGTTAATTGGCCCTACTCCAATATAAAATAAGTTTTTTTCAAAAAAAAGATGAAAGTGTGCATATATAGTATATATGATGTCTATCTGTCTATAATTAATTGATTGATCATTGGCTCTTTAAAAACATAATCTAGATCATATCATTCTAAATACCTTTCAAGGCTTAAAAAGGCTGTAAATAATTTGCTTTCCCCACATATATTTTGCTTTTTCCACATATATATTCACCAGGTATGTTATCTCCTATTATGTATATTCGCCAGGTATATTATCTCCTATTATTTTCTTTCCTACTCACTCTTGTCTAGTCATTCTGGCCTCTGTGCTGTTTCTCAAATATGCCAGGTATTTTACTGGCAACAGCGCTTCCTTCTGCCTGTGATGCTCTTTTCTTAGGTGCATCCCTTGCCTTCTTCAAGTCTTTGCTCAAACATTTCCATTTCAGTAAAGTAGTGCTAATCTCTGTATCTGAAATTTCAATCCATGCCATTGCAGATTGCTCATATCCTCAATCCCCTATATTTTGCCTGTTATTCTCCATAGTATTTATCAGCTTACTTTTTATATGTTTATATATTTTACACAGTTGCTTATTTTTTGCTTGTATTTATTGTTTATTGTCTGCCTCTCTCTGGAAGAATATAAACTAGAACAGGAAAGGTATAGATTTTTTAACTGTTTTTATTTCACTCTTGTATCCAAGTTCCTCAAGTAGTCCCCAGGATGTGATAGGTTTTCAATTCTCTTTGTTGAAATAAACAAACATATGTTAACAAATTAAATGTTTTATGTTCCAAGAACCTTAAATTCTGATGAATTCTGTGGCTTCTGGTATTTGATTTCTAAATCTGCTTACTATAACCTCAGATTTGGAATTCAACCTACTCATCAACCTATCTTGAAATTTTAAATCACCAAGGATAAAAGGAGGTCTGAAATGTGTTTTAAAAAAAAAGAAGGAAAAAGGGTTTACCTACATGTGAATGAAAAATCAGATCTTATTGGTTGTCAAAAAATCTTCAGTGTTTAAAGGAATGTAATTTTGGTAGAACTCTATAAATTTCTAAATTATCAACCCACTCTAAGAGCAAAATAGAGGGACTTTTCAGAATGCAATGATTTAAAAGGTTTATCTCCCATAAAGTTTCTGAAATGTTGCTTGAGGTTATACTCCAGAAAAATGAAAAAGGAATCTTAAAAAAGTGATGTCGAAGAAACAGTGGGCCTAAAACAGTAATGCCATAAAAAGAAACCATATGTTGAGAGCTATACTGCTAGCCTGAAATACAACTGAAGGCAATTAGAACAGAAAGTCCTGTGATGATTCCATTAGACACTAAAGTGAGTGCCATTACAATTTGTATGAGAAAGAAAGTGGGAAATTTTAAAGATATGATGTAGGCACAAGTTTATTTTTTTTCTTTTTCAAGAGAAAGAAAAGACAATGAGAAATGCTGTACAAGAATGTCATGACCCAAGTTTCAGAAAAAAAATGGACAAATGATTTATAATAGTAAATGATATGAATAAAAAGAGAAACCATATTATTATTATTATTAACCAATTTGCATTTTTGTACAGCAGGAATCAATAAATATTGTAAAGCAATTATCCTCCAACTAGAAAGAATAAAAAACTAAATAGCTGGGGTTTAATCTTGAATTTCTAATTTTCTGTTACACAACAGCCAGTTGAGTTTTTTTTAAGTTTAAGCTTACCTTTTGGCCAAAAGTGTATTATTCTGCTCTGTATATCCTTTTGTCCATATCAAAGGTTGGGAGGTAATTAGTGTTCCTACTCCTTTCAGATTTGTCAGTTGCTGTATGCATTTCAGCCAGTTCATGTTTTGTTTTGAACCTATTTGATGAAGATTCATGACTTTTATTATTTTTTTTCTTTCTATTTTTTTATTGAAGGATAATTGCTTTACAGAATTTTGCTGCCTTCTGTCAAATGTCAACATGAATCAGCCATGGGTGTACATATATCCCCTCCCTTTTGAACTTCCCACCCATCTTCCTCCCCATCCCACCCCTCGAGGTTGATACAGAACCCCTGTTTGAGTTTCCTGAGCCATATAGCAAATTCCTGTTGGCTATCTATTTTACATACGGTAATGTAAATTTCCATGTTACTCTTTCCATACATCTCACCCACTCCATCCATTCATCTGTTGATGAACATCTAGGTTGCTTCCACGGAGAAGGCAATGGCACCCCACTCCAGTACTCTTGCCTGGAAAATCCCATGGACGGAGGAGCCTCGTAGGCTGCAGTCCATGGGGTCGCTAGGAGTCAGTCACGACTGAGCGACTTCACTTTCACTTTTCACTTTCATGCACTGAAGAAGGAAATGGCAACCCACCTTGCCTGGAGAATCCCAGGGACGGGGGAGCCTGGTGGGCTGCCGTCTATGGGGTCGCACAGAGTCGGACACAACTGAAGCGACTTAGCTTAGCTTAGCTTAGCTTAGCTTAGGTTGCTTCCATGTTCTAGCTATTGTAAATAGTGCTGCAGTGAACAATGGGATACATATGTCTTTTTCAATTTTGGTTTCCTCAGAGTATATGCCTAGGAGTGGGTCATATGGTGGTTTTATTCCTAGTTTCTTAAGGAATCTCTACACAGTCTTCCATAGTGGTTGTATCAATTTACATTCCCATCAACAGTGCAAGAGTGGTCCCTTTTCTCCACACCCTCCAGAATTTATTGTTTGTAGATTTTTTGATGACGGCCAGTCTGACCGGTGTGAGGTAATATCTCATTGTGGTTTTTACTTGCATTTCTCTAATAATAAGCGATGTTGAGCATCTTTTCATGTGTTTGTTAGCCATCTATATGTCTTCTTTGGAGAAATGTCTGTTTAGGTCTTTTTCCCACTTTTTGATTGGGTTGTTTTTTTTGGCATTGAGTTGTATGAGCAACTTGTATATTTTGGAAATTAATCCTTTGTCAGTTGTTTCATTTGCTATTATTTTTTCCCATTCTGAGGGTTGTCTTTTCACCTTGCTTATCATTTCCTTTGCTGTGCGAAAACTTTTAAGTTTAATCAGGTCCCACTTGTTTATTTTTGTTTTTATTTCCATTACTCTAGGAGGTGGGTCATAGAGGATCTTGCTTTGATTTATATCATTGACTGTTTTGCCAATGTTTTCCTCTGAGAGTTTTATAGTTTCTGGTCTTACATTTAGATCTTTAACCCATTTTGAGTTTATCTTTGTGTATGGTGTTAGGAACTGTTCTAATTTCATTCTTTTACATGTAGCTGTCCAGTTTTCCCAGCACCGTTTATTGAAGAGGCTGTCTTTGCCCCATTATATATTCTTGTCTCATTTGTCAAAAATAAGGTACCCATAGGTGCATGGGTTTGTATCTGGGCTTCCTATCTTGTTCCATTAGTCTATATTTTTGTTTTTGTGCCAGTTTCATACTGTCTTGATGACTGTAGCTTTGTAGTATAATCTGAAGTCAGGAAGGTTGATTACTCCAGCTCCATTCTTCTTTCTCAAGACTGCTTTGGCTATTTGGGGTCTTTTGTGTTTCCATATGAATTGTGAAATTTTTTTTGTTTTAGTTCTGTGAAAAATGCCATTGGTAATTTGGTAGCGATTGCACTGAATCTGTATTGAAGAAGGAAATGGCAACCCACTCCAGTGTTCTTGCCTGGAGAATCCCAGGGACGGAGGAGCCTGGTGGGCTGCTGTTTATGGGGTCCCACAGAGTTGGATACCACTGAAGTGACTTAGCAGCAGCAGCAGTACTGAATCTGTAGATTGTGTTTGGTAGTATAGTCATTTCCATAATATTGATTCTTCCTACCGAGGAACACGGAATATCTCTCTATCTGTTTATCTCATCTTTGATTTCTTTCACTCAGTTCAGTTCAGTCGTTCAGTTGTATCCGACTCTTTGCAACCCCATGAATCGCAGCATGCCAGGCCTCCCTGTCCATCACCAACTCCCAGAGTTCACCCAAATTCATGTGCATTGAGTGGTTGATGCCATCCAGCCATCTCATCCTCTGTCATCCCCTTCTCCTCCTGCCCCTAATCCCTCCCAGCATAAGGGTCTTTTCCAATGGGTCAACTCTTCGCATGAGGTGGCCAAAGTATTGGAGTTTCAGCCTCAGCATCAGTCCTTCCAATGAGCACCCAGGACTAGTCTCCTTTAGGATGGACTGGTTGGATCTCCTTGCAGTCCAAGGTACTTGCAAGAATCTTCTCCAGCACCACAGTTCAAAAGCATCAATTCTTTGGCGCTCAGCTTTCTTCACAGTCCAACTCTCACATCCATATGTGACCACTGGAAAAACCATAGCCTTGATTAGATAGACCTTTGTTGGCAAAGTAATATCTCTGCTTTCAATATGCTATCTAGGTTCGTCATAACTTTCCTTCCAAGAAGTAAGCATCTTTTAATTTCATGGCTGCAGTCACCATCTGCAGTGATTTTGGAGCCCCCCAAAATAAAGTCTGCCACTGTTTCCACTGTTTCCCCATCTATTTCCCATGAAGTGATAGGACCAGATGCCATGATATTCATTTTCTGAGTGTTGAGCTTTAAGCCAACTTTTTCACTCTCCTCTTTCACTTTCATCAAGAGGCTCTTTAGTTCCTCTTCACTTTCTGCCATAAGGGTGGTGTTATCTGCATATCTGGGGTTATTGATATTTCTTTCATTAGTGTCTTTTAATTTTCTGTGTACAGTTCTTTTGTCTCCATAGGTAAGTTTATTCCTAGATATTTAATTCTTTTTGTTGCAATGGTGAATGGGATTGATTCCTTAATTTCTCTTTCTGATTTTTCATTGTTTGTATATAGAAAAGCAAGTGATTTCTGTGTATTGATTTTGTATCCTGCAACTTTGCTAAATTCACTGATTAGCTCTAGCAATTTTCTGATACTATTTTTAGTGTTTTCTATGTACAGTATCATGTCATCTGCAAACAGTGAGAGTTTTGCTTCTTTTCTGATCTGGATTCCTTTTATTTCTTTTCCTTCTCTGATTGCTGTAGCTAGGACTTCCAAAGCTATGTTGGACACCCTTGTCTTGTTCCTGACCTTAGGGGGAATGCTTTCAGTTTTTCACCACTGAGATAATGTTTGCTGTAGGCTTACATATATGGCTTTTACTATATTGAGGTAGGTTCCTTCTATGCCCATTTTTTGAAGAGTTTTAACCATAAATGGGTGCTGAATTTTGTCAAAAGCTATTGAGATTATCATATGATTTTTATCTTTCAATTTTTTAATATGGTATATTACATTGATTGATTTGTGTGTATTGAAGAATCCTTGCATTCCTGTAATAAACTCAACTTGATCATGATGTATGAGCTTTTTGATGTGTTGCTCAATTCTGTGCTAAGATTTTGTTGAGGATTTTTGCATCTATTTTCATCAGTGATATTGGCCTGTAGTTTTCTTTTTTTGTGTTATCTTTGGTTTTGGTATCAGGGTGATGGTGGCCTCATAGAATGAATTTGGAAGTGATCCTTTCTCTGCAATTTTTTGAAAGAGTTTTAGGAGGATAGGCATTAGCTCTTCTCTAAATGTTTGATAGAATTCTCCTGTGAAGCTATCTGGTCCTGGGCTTTTGTTGTTTTTGGGAGACTTTTCATCACAGCTTCAATTTTAGTGCTGGTAATTGGGTTGTTCATAATTTCTATTTCTTCCTGGTTCAATCTTGGAAGATTGAACCTTACTAAAAATCTGTCCATTTCTTCCAGGTTATCCATTTTATTGACAGATAGTTGTTTGTAATAGTCTCATAATCCTTTGTATTTTTGCATTGTCTGTTATAACCTCTCCTTTTTCATTTCTAATTTTGTTGATTTGATTATTCTCTCTTTTTTTTTGATGAGTCTAGCTAAAGGTTTGTCAATTTTCTTTATCTTCTCAAAGAACCAGCTTTTAGTTTTATTAATCTTTACTATTGTTTCTTTCATTCCTTTTTCATTTATTTTTGCTCAGGTCTTTATGATTTCTTTCCTTCTACTACTTTTTTTCTCGTTTGTTCTTTTTCCAGTTGTTTTAGGTGTAAAGTTAGGTTGTCTATTCAATGTTTTTCTTGTTTCTTGAGGTAGAATTGTATTGCTATAAACTTCCCTCTTAGGACTGCTTTTACTGCATCCCATAGGTTTTGAGTTGTCATGTTTTCATTGTCATTTGTTTCTAGAAATTTTTTGATTTCCCTTTTGGTATTTCAGTAACCTGTTGGTTATTTAGAAATGTGTTGTTTAATCTCCATGTGTTTGTGCTTCTTACAGGTTTTTTCTTGTAATTGATATCTAGTCTCATAGTGTTGTCATTGGAAAAGATGCTTGATACAACTGCAATTTTCTTAAATTTACTGAGGTTCAGTTTGTGACCCAAGATGTGGTCTATCCTGGAGAATGTTCCGTGTACTCTTGAGAAGAAGGTGTATTCTTCTGCATTTGGATGGAATGTCCCAAAGATATCAATGAGATCCATCCCATTAAAGTATCATTTAAGACTTGTATTTCCTTATTAAATTTCTGTTTTGATGATCTGTCCATTGGTGTGAGTGGGGTGTTAAAGTCTCCTACTATTACTGTGTTACTGTCAATTTCTCCTTTTATGTCTGTTAGTGTTTGTCTTATGTATTGAGGTGCTCCTATGCTGGATGCATAGATATTTACAATTGTTATGTCTTCCTTTTGGATTGATCCCTTAATCATTATGTAGTGTCCTTCCTTATCTCTTGTAATCTTCTTTATTTTAAGGTCTATTTTGTCTGATATGAGCATTGCTACTCCAGCTCTCTTTTGCTTCCCATTTGCATGGAATATATTTTTCCATCCTCTCACTTTCAGTCTGTCTGGGTCTTTAGGTCTGAAGTGAGTTTCTTGTAGACAGCATATATATGGGTCTTGTTTTTGTATCCATTCTGTGTCTTTTGGTTGGAGCACTTAATCCATTTACATTTAAAGTAATTATTGATATATATGTTCCTATTGCCATTTTCTTTTTTTTTTTTTATCTCCCCACCATTTTCTTAATTGTTTGGGGTTGATTTTGTAGATCTTTTTTCTTCTCTTGTATTTCTTGACTATATAAGTCCCTTTAACATTTGTTGTAAAGCTGGTTTGGTGGTACTGAATTCTCTTAACTTTTGCTTGTCTGAAAAGCTTTTTATTTCTCCATTAGTTTTGAATGAGATCCTTGCTGGGTACAGTAATGTTAATTGTAGATTTTCCCCTTTCAGTACTTTAAATATATCCTACTGTTCCCTTCTGGCCTGCAGAGTTTCTGTTGAAAGATCAGCTGTTAAGTGTTTGGGGTTTCCCTTGTATGTTACTTGTTGCTTCTCCCTTGCTGATTTTAATATTCTTTCTCTGTGTTTAGTCTTTGTTTGATTAGTATGTGTTTTGGTGTGTTTATTTTTGCATTTATCCTGTATGGGACTCTTTGTGCCTCTTGGACTCGATTGACTATTTTCTTTTCCATGTTGGGGAAATTTTCAACCATAATCTCTTCAAAAATTTTCTCATACCCTTTATTTTTCTGTTTTTCTTCTGGGACCCCTATAATTTGAATGCTGGTGCATTTAATATTGTCCCAGAGGTCTCTGAGACTATCCTCAGCTCTTTTCATTCTTTTTACTTTATTCTGTTCTTCAGAAGTTATTTCCACCATTTTATATTCCAACTCACTGATTCATTCTTCTGCTTCAGATATTCTGCTATTGATTCCTTCTAGAGTATTTTTAATTTCAGTAATTGTGTTGTTTATCTCTGTATGTTTATTCTTTAATTCTTCTAGGTCTTTGTTAATTGATTCTTGCATTTTCTCCATTTTGTTTTCCAGATTTTTGATCATCTTTACTATCATTATTCTGAATTCTTTTTCAGGTAGTTTACCTATTTTCTCTTCATTTATTTGGACTACTGGGTTTCTAGTTTGTTCCTTCATTTGTATAGTATTTCTCTGCCTTTTCGGTTTTTTTTTTTTTTTAACTTATTGTGTTTGATATCTCCTTTTCCCAGGCTTCAAGTTTGAATTCTTTCTTCCTTTTGGTTTCTGCCCTCCTAAGGTTGGTCCAGTGGTTTGTGTAAGTGTTTGTATAGGATGAGATTTGTGCTGAGGTTTTGTTTCTTTTTTTTTGTTTGTTTTCCTCTAATGGGCAAGGCTGAGTGAGGTGGTAATCCTGTCTGCTGATGATTGGGTTTGTATTTTTGTTTTGTTTGTTGTTTAGATGAGGCATCCTGCACAGGGTGCTACTGTGGTAGGGTGATGCTACGTCTTGTATTCAAGTGGTTTCCTTTATGTGAATTCTCACTATTTGATACTCCCTAGGCTGGATGGCATCACTGACTCGATGGACGTGAGTCTGAGTGAACTCGGAGTTGGTGATGGACAGGGAGGCCTGGCGTGCTGCGATTCATGGGGTCGCAAAGAGTCGGACACGACTGAGCGACTGAACTGAACTGAGGGTTAATTCTCTGGCAGTCTAGGGTCTTGGAGTCAGTGTTCCTACTCCAAAGGCTCAGGGCTTGATCTCTTTCCAACAAAAGGAGCTAGATGATGTTCACACATGAAAAACATGTCTATGTCCTTCACAATCACCATCTCATCATGGTTTTCATCAAATATAGCATCATTTAGAACATCTGTTCTTGTAAGGGTAGAAGGAAACTTCTAGGGGAAATTCCACAGAAAAGGAAAATTATACCTAATGAGATTTCTTTTGCATTAATGATAATAGAAATTAGCACTATCCTGGATGTTTTGTGATCAACACCAAAAATTAGAGTTCTCTGAGGAAGTCAGAATTGCACAGCCAATGCATCGTCTGGAGGACAGCATTTAAAAATGATGGAAGAAGACCTAGAACATTGAAGATGTGCCCAACTTGAGTGACAAGAGACAGAGAATGGGGTCTGCCTACTGCTTTCAAAATTAAGACAGAAAAAGACACAGAGAGTGAAACCTAACTAGACATCCAGAAACTATATTGTTTTAACTTTAAAAAATTGTCTATTTTATTAAGGCTGGTTTACTTATAATGAAAATTATAGATAGACCTTAAGGACATCGTTTGATGTTGTTACCTATATTCCATCATTCCAGAAATTTCCCTCATTCCCCTTTCCCAAAGTCCTTGCTCACAGGCTACCAATGTTCTATGTTTCTTTCATCATGGATCAGTTTTTCTACTTCTAGAACTTTATTTAAATGAAATAACATGGCTCTTTTGTTTCCATTTTTGGATCACCATACTTCTTTTTTTTTTAGATTTAAGCACAACTGCTAGTATTCTTACTGTGTTAATTTTTATTGCTTTATAGTGTTTTTTATGTATGTATATCACAATTTGTTCCTTCTTTCTCCTATTGATGAATGTTCTGGCTATTTCTAGTTTGGGGCTACCTTGTATGAAGCTGCCACGAATATTCTTATACACATATTTTTGCAAACATTTGCTTTATTATTCTTTGGGTAGATATGCATGACCATAATTGCTGAGTCATAGGATAGGTGCAATCTTATAAGAAACTGCCTAATGGTTTTGCAAAAAACCATTTTACCTTCCTAACAGTAGTGTAAGTGTGAGAGTTTAAGTTAACCACATCTCTGCCAATATTTAACCAACTGCTGTTGGTTAACCAACATTCAATTTTAAACCCCAACATTCCGGCTAACTACTATTAATCTCTCACATTTTAGACATTTTAGTGAGTTTGTAATGATATTTAAAAATGGTTTTAGTTTGAGTTTCATTTGTGATTAAAGATGCTGAACGCTTCTTCATATACTTATTGGCCGTTTTCAGATCTTTCTTTTCAAAGTGTTCAATGTTTTTGCCCATTAAAAAAAAGATTAGTCTGTCTTTTTTACTACTAAGTATAGAGGTTCTTATTGTATTCTAGAAAGAAGTCCTTTGTTAGATCTATGTATTGTGAAATTGTCCCTTTGTCTATGATTTTACCTATTTATTCTCTTATAGTTTTTTCTTTTATGAGCTGAAGTGCTGAATTTTGATGAAATTGAATTTATCATTATACATTTATCATGAGTGCCTTTTGTGTCCATCCAAGAAATTTTTACTTAATCCAATGAAGGTATTCTCCCATGTTTTCTTATAGAAGCTTTATAGATTTTTTTTCCTTTGGTCTATGATCCATTTGAAATTAATTTTTGTGTATGGGTGAGATAAGGATTGAGATTCAATCATACAGATATCTAGTTGTTTCAGTACAATTTGTTGAAAAATCTTTACAATTTGTTGAAAAATCCCCCCTGAATTGCTTTGATGCCTCTATAAGTAAGGGTGCATTTCTGTACTCTTTTCCATTCCTTTTTTTTGTTGACTTTCTTCCAACACCAAAATACTTTGATTACTGTGGCTTCATATTAAGTATTATGATACGAGAATGCAAATTTTCCAACTATAACCTACCAAAATTGTTTAAGCTGCTCTAGGTCCTTTGTACTTCCCTATAAATTTTAGAATCAACTTGTCAATTTCTACAAAAAGCCTACTGTGATTTTTATTGGGAATGTGTTAAATATAGAGATTAATCTGAAGAGAACTGACATCTTAAAAATACTGAATCTTCCAAGACTGAAAGAAGATATATCTCTCCATTTATATTTATATTTTAAATTTCTCTCAGAAAGTTGATGTGCTTTTTGGTGTAGAAGTACAAAATATCTCTTATTACATTTATATCCAAGTGTTTTATGTTTTTTTTAAATACAACTGCAAAATGTATTACTTAAAAATTTTCCAATTGTTTACTACTCGTTTCACAAATAAACTGATATTTAGGTATATTATACTTGTCTTTTATGATTGTACTAAGTTTGCTTACTAGCTCTGGTAGATATTGTGCATATTTTTTATGATTTCCTATGTATACATCACATCTGCAAAAAACCAGTTTTACTTTCCAATCTGTATGGCTCATATATCTTTTTCTTCATTTAGTGCACTAGCTACGAGCTTCAGTCTTATTTTGAATAAAATTTTAAGAGCAAATAATGACTTAACAACTTCTAAGTTTAATGAAAAAATACAATCCTAAGCAGCATAAATACAAAAAAGTCTACATTATAGTAAAATATCTAAAAACCAAGTTTATAAGAGAAAATCTTAAAAGACATATTTGTTATATGTGACCAAAGGCAAAAATTATCATTAGTTCTCATCAGAAGCAATGCAAGCCTGAATGCCATGGACTAACATTTTCAAAGTGATTGACAATGGAACAAAAGCTGTCAACCTCGCATTTCTGCATTCACCCATTTTTTTTTTTTTTAAATGAAGGTAAAATAAAGACACTTTCAGATAAACAAAAGCTAAGAGAATTTGTCTCTGTAGGCTTCCCTGGTGGCTCAGACGGTAAATAATCTGCCTGCTGTGTGGGAGACTTGGGTGCAATCCCTGGGTTGGGAAGATCCCCTGGAGGAGGGCATGGCAACCCACTCCAGTATTCTTGCCTGGAGAATCCCCATGGAGGGAATAACCTGTTGGGCTACAGTCCATGTGGTCGGAAAGAGTCAGACACTACTGAGTGGCTAAGTGCACAGGTTTATACTACAAGAAATATTAACAGGAGCTCTTCAGGATAAAGGAAAAGTGTATTAGTAGATACTTGGACCTACCTGATGGAATGAAGAGCAGCTAAAATGATAAACATGTTGGTATATATAAAAGAATTTTTGAATTTGTTAATTTATTTAAAGGATACTTGACTATTCAGAGCAAACAAATATTTACAATACATTGTAGGGTTTGTAACACTTGGAGAAGTGAAATGTATGATGAAATTACTGCAAAGTGGAGATTGGAGTCATTATCTAAGTATTATAGCTTTAAAAATAAGATGTCATAGTATTAATTCAGGACAGAAAGTGTTTAATTAAAGAAGCACATTGTAATTGCTAGAGCAATCACTACTTAAACAAAATGTTATGGCTAAGTATTCAACAAAGGAGATTAAACAAAATTTAAAAAATCAGTTACTCCAAAAGAGCGTGAATCTTTCACTTGGTGGCATAGAATTACATATCCTTTTAAAAATAATAGGCCAACAGTAATATAAGCTAAAAGTTTCAAATATTGTTTATTGCTTCTGACTTTTTAGCTGTCAGTATTTAGGAAAAACATTTTAATTCTCTTTAATTTTAATAAAGAATATAATTTCTTTAATTTTTAATTAAAGAAGTCTTAAATTCTCTGAAAAAATTCAGTTTCTTCAACTGAAAAACAAGTGATTAGATGACATGATTTCTAAGATCCCAGTGATTCTTCATATCTCTAGTTTTTAAGATTGCCCTTTAATTTAGATTATTATTTGAGCAGAATTGCAACCAGTCCTTTCTTCTGTGGGAAGCAGAGTCTGGTGTAACCCATGTTGCTTGTGTGTTTTCAGATTTATGTGGGTCTAGGAAAATAGGCATGCTTGAGGTCTCCCTGGTAGCCTCATTATCGATGAGAATCTGCTTTCACCTGACCTAATGGTTTCCTTAATTGAGCCAAGGAGTGCAGAAACGATAGTTTCACTCTTCTGAGAGCATCTTATGATCTCAGTGGCATTTGTGGCTTCCTGAATAATTAATCTGGGACTAGGATAACATTTCTTACTGTAACCTGTAAGTCCCCTGTGTTATCACTCCATGGCCATAAAATAGGTTATACTTCCCTTTTGTATTTTTTTCCCCAGCATGCTGCTGCTGCTAAGTTGCTTCAGTCATGTCTGACTCTGTGCGACCCCAGAGATGGCAGCCCACCAGGCTCCCCCATCCCTGGGATTCTCCAGGCAAGAACACTGGAGTGGGTTGCCATTTCCTTCTCCATTTTCCAGCATGAGCCTACACCAGCTTGCTGGAAATTAACCTTTCCAGAATCTGGTGGTTTCCGCAACTAGGTGTCCAACCTGAAACAAATTCCACAAATACCTCTTTATGGTCCCCTCAATTTGTCAACATGCTGCTTCTGAAGCTTGTAACATGGCTGTTCTTCAGGTTCTCTTGATTTGTCTCTATCTCTCTGTGTGTCTCTCTTTCCCTCTTTCTGTGTCTCTCTTATTCTTCTGCTCTTAGCCATGAAGGGGGTAAAATACTACAGCTAATTCCCCTCAGCATAATTGAGACCATGATTATGACTTTTAACAGACTTTGCTGAAGGCTTGGAGCAATAGAAATGGGATTTAGAGGTGCTGTAAGTGGATACCGAAGGTACAGGTGCAAATTTGACAAGAGTTCCTCAGCAGGTCAACCTTCTGGACCACAGCATCTTAGCTGTACTCCATTCTCTCAAAATGGATGGTCCACAGGATGCTGGGTCTCCACATACATGATTCTAGAGCCTTGACATTGAAAGGTTTGCTACCACTGCCAAGAGGAAAGCTAAGTACTCCATGACTGAGCTTTCCAAATGGAACAACAGAAGTAGGAGTCCTACCTTTGCCTCATTTTTTGATTCCAAATCTCATAAATGTGTAACTGCTTATTGATAGTTAGGTTGTATATCAAACCCAAACTGTACAGGACACTGAAAAATGTAATGTTGTTTTCCTGTCTCTAATGTGCAGTAAGGCTGTAATGAGTTGACGGAGCTACTGATTGTTCTTTTATTATTCATGTTTGCTGTGAATACCTCTTGCATGTTTTAAAAATCTTTTCATAAAGTCATTTTTCACAGATACTTGAAGTTTAATGTGACCAAATTTAGCAATTTTAATTTATAAATTCTGTTTGATATTTCTTGTTTAAGAAGATTTTTCCTATTTTAGTAGGAAAAGATATACACTATATTTTCCTCTAATTCTTTTAGTATTTTTTTTTTTTGCTTTGTGTTATGTGACATGAGTTGGGACCTAGCTTTCTTTATTTTTTAAGTAGATAGTCACTGGTTCCAACAGTTCTTAGTTAATAGTTGCTTCTTCTAACTTGAAATGTCCACTTTTGTAGTATACTAAAATACATACCTTGTACATATGGGTTTGTTTTGAGCTATTTATTCTATTTCAGTGATTTATTTTTCTAGTCCTATACAATACCTACCACATATTATAATTCTTAATATTTGCTAATGCTTTCTCAATTTTCTTGGCTGTTCTTACATGTTTACATTTTCATATTAATTCTGGAATTAGATTGTCAAGTTTTTAAAAAATTCTTTGAGGCTTTTTATTAAAATTGAATTAACTTTATAGAAAGTTTGATGTCTTTGCAATATTGAGTTTTCCTTTTCAATATATATAATATTTTCCCACTTATTCTGGATTCTTTTTATGTCCTTCAATAAAATTTTATAGTATTTTCCATAAAAGTCTTACATACTTCTTATAAAGTTTATTCCTAGAAATTGTATAGTGTTTGCTTCTTTTATGGTAAATTGAATCTTTTTATAGAAAATATATTGACTGTGGTATATTGCTCTTGTACCTTGTATATTTCCTTCCTGATCTTTCTTGTTAGTTTAGTAGTTAAAGCTTATATGATTTTTAAGTGGGAAAAACCTTCTACTAAGACAATGAGGCAGAAATCAGGCATAAACATTTTTCCAGTTTTGTTTGTATAAAAAGAAATAACTAAGATTTTAAAACATAAAAATATTTGAAAATATCTGAGACAGTGTTTGAAATACATGGGACAAACACTATATGATTACTTCTACATAGAATCTAAAAAACAAAAGAAATGAACAAACACAACAAAACAGAAACAGAGTCACAGATTCGAGAATGAACTGGTGGTTTCTAGAGGGGATGGAGGTGAAGAGATGAATGAAACAGGCAGAAGATTATGAGGTACAAATGTCCAGTTATGAAATGAATGAATCATGAGAATTAAATGCACAGCATGGGAAAGAGTCAATAATAATGTAAGCTCTTTGTATAGTGACAAGTTACTCTATTTATCCTGATGATCACTTAGTAATGTATAGAGATATTGAATCAATATGTTGTGCACCAGGAAACAACACAGTGTTGTAGGTAACATTCCTCAAGAACAAACATATTAAAGGAGATAAGAGGGGAAGAGATCAATTAGGAGTTTGAGATTAACATAATACACACTACTACATATGAAATGAACAAGCTACTGTATAGCATAGGGAACTGTAGTCAATATTTTGTAATGTAAAATAATCTGAAAAAGACTAGACATAAACATATATGTATAACTGAATCACTTGGCAATGCACTTGAAACTAACACAACACTGTAAATTAACTAACAAAAAAGGACAGACTCAGAGAAATAAAGAGAGATCAGATTTGTGGTTACCAGAGGTGGCAGTGGTGGGAGACGGAGGTGGGGAGGAATGAATGAAGGTGATCAAAAGGTACAAAGTTCCAGTTATGAAGGGAAGCTAAGTACAGAGGATGTAATGTACAACACGATTACTATAGTTAACTATTAAGAATAAATCCTGAGTTCTCATCACAAGGAAAGATCTTTGTTTCTTCTTTAAAAAATTTGTATCTATAGAAGATAATGGCGGTTCACCAAATTCATTGTACTCATCATTTCATGACATATGTAAGTCAGAACAGTATGTTGTACACCTTAAGCCTGTACAGTGCTGTATACCAGTTATGTAATAATAACACTGGAAAGAAAACCCCAAATTGACAAAGGCAAGAAATGATAATCCTCATTGTTGTCATTAGTTTAGAGAGTCTTTTATACTGCAGACCCTTTTTAGAAGACTTTTTAGTAATAGATTTTTAGGAACCCTGAAAAAGTCCTACACTTTGATAAAGAATTTAATTTTTTAGAAATTCTAAGATAAGCATTTCTGAGGCATATTAATGATATTAATGATTGTACATGAACAACAAGGATTTTCAGTGGTTTAAATAGTTTGGCAATGGCTTACTTAAATAAAGCTTTTAACTATGAGAATTTCTCAGAATTTTAATGTGCTAAAGTATATTGTGAGTTTTTATATTCCAAAAAAATATAAACAAACACTCTTGTCTAAACTTATTTTACTACAGAACCATTTTGTGCGGGGGAGTACTTCAAGAGATCAAACCATCATAGATTATGGTTTGAGAAATATTATCTTAATGACACTATTATGAAAGCCTGTAAAACTGAGCTATACAGATGTTCATAACAACACTGCATATAAGAGCAAAGGTAGTTAACATTTCATAAATGTTTGAGTAGGTTCTCTATAAATAAAGAATTCTAGATCTATTTAATTAAATACTGTAGTAATAAAATATGGTTTAGAAGAGTAATTAATGTATAAAGTGTTTGTAATATTTTATAAAGTAAAAAATCAGATTGTAAAGCATTAACTATACTATCAGGATACTTTGAGGTAGATGCATGCATAGAAATATGGAAGGAGAATTGTCAAAATGTTAATAGGTGTAATTGCTATTTTGTGATTATTTGTGACTCTGACTTTCTTTTTCTCATTTGTTCTTCTTATAATATACACAAATCACCTCTACTGTAAGAAAAATGTTTTTATGTTATTGCAAAAGATTTGTCTTTTATAGCTCTGTAAATTAATGTCAAATGTGCCTCTTGCACCCCTCCATTTCTTTTTTTTTTTTTTTTGGTGTTTTTAGTCTCTATTAAATTCTTTCTCACTGATATTTTTTTTTACTTGTGTCTTCATTTAATAGTGTGTACAGCTGTCCTCATACTTTCAAGGTGACATTTCATACATGAATATTTTTACTTGCACTTTATCTTTGGTGCAGGAAATAATACCCTTTTAAAGCATCTGTTGCATTTTAAAATGTGTATTCAGATCATATCTTCTGCTTTAATTATTAACCTCGTAACTGAGGTTGCATGAAATTTGAACACTCCCTAGTTCTGAGGACATTATGACATATGTAGAGCAGGCTGACAAGGGCTTTGACTCAGGAAAAATGCATATTTTGTGGTAATTCTTTTTGCTTTCCAACTCTATTCATAAAACTGTGGATGCTCTTTAAAGGAACCACTATGCAATTGGGCAACTGGGCAACTCTTTGAAGGCATCACCAATCTCCTTGTTTTCTTTTTGAACTAGGCTCACACATGTAAAAGGCTTCCTCACTGGCTCACCGATAAAGAATTTACCTGCAATGCAGGAGACACGGATTCGATCCATGGGCTGGGAAGATCCCCTAGAGGAGGAAATGGTAACCCACTCTAGTATTCTTGTCTGGAAAATCCCATGAACAGAGGAGCATGGCAGGCTACAGCCCATAGGTTTGCAAAGAGTTGGACACAACTGAGTACTCACTCACGCACACGTTTAAAAACTCCTTTTCACTGTTTTTGCACTTCTGATGTCAGCTTTTCTGGCCTCATTCTCATTCCAGTTCCTTATACAGTCCCCATGTCCTTATCAGTAGCAACTCATGTTTTGAAGTTTCCTTACCACACTTCTCTCTCCCACGTATAATTCTGTCTTTTCTTTCATTATCATGAAGCATTTCCCTCAGTTCTTTGACCGTTGGGAACCAACCTCATAAACTTCTCTGTTCTAGTGTTAACTCTCAAGGAAACCACAGGACAACTCTACGTTTAGTGTCAGGGACATGTCTCAGGCCCCAGAGAATCTTCTTTCTCTGTAGGCATCCCAATTCGGGCTGCTGCTTTCTCTTTTTAGTGATCAACTGTTTACTGCAGCCTGGGTTTCTTCACTCCTCAGGACTCAGATTCGGGAGATGGGGAGGACTTTCCAGATTTATTTAATTATTGTAATATAATTGCTTTACAATGTTGTGTTGGTTTCTGGTGAACAACTACATGAATCAGCTCTAAGTGTATATGTATATATTAATATATGTACTTATTAATATATATAATGTAATAATATATTAATATATACATATATATACAGTATATATATCCCCTCCCTCTTGACCCTCCCTCCCACCCCCCATCCCACCCCTTGAGGTCATCACAGAGCACTGAGCTGAGCTCCCTGTGCTATATAGCAGCTTCCCACTAGCTATCGTTTTACACATGATAGTGTGCATATGTCCAGATTTAAAGGGTAACGGGAACAAAGGCACAGAAGAGGGAAGCAGAATGGCATCCAGAACTTTTGGGAATGGCTAAAGTACAATAACTGGTGGGGAGTGGGACCGTATAGTAAAGGGATCCAATCATGAAGGATCCAGTGGTCCATATGGGGGGAGTATGAATTTTAACCAGAAGGATCCAGTGACCTCTTAAATAAGCAAATAACTTTATTTATATATCAGAAAGATCTGGTGAGATATCATGAAATAAAGGGGACTGAGGTTGGGGGCTGAGTATTGGTGGAGGAAATTGATTAGAAGGTTAATGAAGACTTGATATTTGGACTGCTGTTGCTGCTAAGTCGCTTCAGTCGTGTCCGACTCTGTGCGACCCCATAGATGGCAGCCCACCAGCCTCCTCTGTCCATGGGATTTTCCAGGCAAGAGTACTGGAGTTGCCATTTCCTCCTCCAATGCATGAAAGTGAAAAGTGAAAGTGAAGTCACTCAGTCGTGTCCGACTCTTAGCAACCCCATGGACTGCAGCCCACCAGGTTCCTCCGTCCATGGGATTTTCCAGGCAAGAGTACTGGAGTGGGGTGCCATCGCCTTCTCCATGATATTTGGACAGAGGAATGTTATTAGATAAAAGTGTTGGTAGGAGACTTGAAAAATGAGTTGGCAATGATCAAAAATCCAACTCAAAATTTTTTTCCATGCAAATTTTAGTATTATTTGTTCTAGTTCTGTGAAAAATGCCATTGGTATTTTGATAAGACTTGCATTGAATCTACAGATTGCTTTGGGTAGCCTGCCCATAACTTTGTATCTGGAAGAAGTGCCAGCAAATCCCTGCCTCTTGGGTTCATGCCCTAAAATTTGTATGAATCTCCTTCATGTATGACCCAGGTGCTTTCAAACTGCTGCCTCTGCACCAGGACTGAGAGTGTAAGAGTTTTTGTGTTTCTATTTAAATTTTATTTTTTGTCCGTATCAAGGGACTTACAGGATCTTAGTTCCCTGATCAGGGAGGGAACCCGTGCCCCCTGCATTGGGAGCTCTGAGTTATTAACTTTTGGGCCACGAAGGAAGTCTCTTTGTGTTCCTTTTAAGAGTGAAGTGTGGCTCTTCAGGACCTGAGCCCTGCTAGTTTTCAAAGCCAGACCTTAGGGGGCTTGTCTTCCCAGCGCAGATTCTCTGGACTGGGTATCCAATTGTGGGGTGTGGATCTCTTGCTCCTCAGGGAGGACCTCCACACTGTAAATACCCCTCCTGCTTGTATGTTGCCATGCCAATGCTATGGGTTGAGGCCAGAACTGCCCCTCTGCTCTTTTGTGTGCTACATCACTTCAGTCATGTCTGACTCTTTGCGACCCTATAAACCAAAGCCTGCCAGGCTCCTTTGTCCATGGGATTCTCCAGGCTAGAATACTTGAGTGGGTTTCCATTTCTTGCTCCAAGGGATCTTCCTGACTCAGGAATTGAACCCATTGTCTCTTATGTCTCCTGCATTGGCAGGCAGGTTCTTTCCCACTACCACCACCTGGGAAGCCTGTCTCTGCTCCTCTTAAGCCATCTCAATGTGGTTTTATCTTTCTATCCTTAGTCATAGGAGATTTTTTTCTGCTAGGCTTCAGGTCATTCTTAGAGATAGTTGCTCTATATGTAGTTTTGGTGAGTTCGTGGAAGGTGCAGAGCTTAGGATCTTCCCACTCATCCAACTTGTCCCTTTTTCATTTAATTTGTATGGATGTGAGAGTTGGACTATAAAGAAAGCTGAGCGCCAAAGAATTGATGCTTTTGAACTGTGGTGTTGGAGAAGATTCTTGAGAGTCCCTTGGACTGCAAGGAGGTCCAACCAGTCTATCCTAAAGGAGATCAGTCCTGGGTGTTCATTGGAAGGAATGATGTTGAAGCTGAAAATCCAATACTTTGGCCACCTGATGAGAGGAGCTGACTCATTGGAAAAGACCCTGATGCTGGGAAAGATTGAGGGAAGGAGGAGAAGGGGACGACAGAGGATGAGATGGTTGGATGGCATCACTGACTCAATGGACATGGGTTTGGGTGAACTCTGGGAGTTGGTGATGGACAGGGAGGCCTGGCGTGTTGCGGTTCATGAGGTTGCAAAGAGCTGGACACGACTGAGTGACTGAACTGAACTGAACTGAAGGACAGACAGATATGTGTTAAAGACTCCAACTGTTCTGACGCATATCTAGGTCACCTTGCTTTTACTTTGTATATTTTGACATTGTTATACAACTTGCAGTATTTCAAGAGTTTTATATTTCATCAAATAGAACTGAAAGACAATAGTTTCTTCCTTTGTTGATCCTCATGACCAGTTTTGCATCCTAAAGACGATCAAAGCTTAATTATTTCTTATGTTAATTTTTTATTGGAATATAGTTGATTTACAATGTTGTGTTAATTTCTTCTGTAGAGCAAAGTGACTCAGTTATTCATATACATATATCCACTCTTTTATGGATTCTGTTCCCATATAGGTCATTACAGAGTATTGAATAGAGTTCCCTGTGCTATATAATAAGTGCTCTATAATGGCTAATATCTGTCTATTTTATATATGTCATAGTGTGTATATGTCAATCTCAATCTCCCAATTTATTCTTCTCCTCCTCCTTTCTTCTGTGGTAACCACAAATTTGATTTCTAAATCTGTGACTCAACTTCTGTTTTGTAAATAGGTTCGTTTGTATCACTTCTTTAGATTCTATATATAAATGATGTCATATGATTGTCTTGTCTTTGTCTGTCTGACTTAATTATTTATTTTTGTTCTGGTTTGTATTTTATTTCTTAACCAGTTTTCTTTCAAATGTAAATGCCCTGAGCTCTCTCTCACTCCAGATCTCTGGGTTTGTTATCCCTCTGGCTGGAATGCTTTAACTCAGCTCTTCCTTTGGCTGCTTCCTCACTATTTCAGTGTCTGCTCATTTCTTCAGATATGCCTATGGAGACCAGTCAATCTGTAACAGGCCCTGCCTTCCCACTTCCTTTTAAAAAATTTTCATCTTGCTTTGTTTTCCTTACAGAACATGTCCATGGGATTTCCCAGGCAAGAATGCTGGAGTGGGTAGCCATTCCCTTCTCCAGGAGATCTTCCTGACCAAGGGATTGAACCTGGGTCTCCTGCATTGCAGGCAGATTCTTTTCATTGTCTGATACACCAGGGAAACCCCTACAGAACACATGATGTAAAGTCATCTTATTTATTTGCTTGTTTAAATATCAACAGCTAGTTGATATTTATCCCATTAGCATGTAAGCTTCCAGAACACTTCCAACTTCTCTCTTCAAACATCCTGGACCTTCAGACCTAGAAGAATAACAAGCATGTCATTGGTGATCCGTAAAATTCTCTTGAATGAAGGCAGCAGTACTGGACCCTTACCTCTCTAATATGCTGAAGTTGAAAGATCATTTTCACGTTCTGTGTTCTATCTTCAAATTTGGTCCCATGATTGGAATTTACACTGGCTGCTTCTGCTCCTTGGAATACTTTTGCACTAGATATCCACAAGGCTCACCTCTTCACCTTTTCCAATAATTTGCTTAAATAAAATCTTCTCAGTGAGATGTTATCTGCTCCTGATGTTATCTGAGCAACTTTATTTAAAACTGCATGTCCCTTCCTACACTATCATTTCTGATTCATCTTACCATAGTTTCCTTTCCCTTAGAGCATGTGTCATCTTCAAACAACTTAAGACAACATCCTTTATTTATTATGTTTTATTCGATGTCTAGCTTCCCTGGTGGCTCAGACGGTAAAGCATCTGCCTGCCATGCAGGAGACCTCGGTTTGATCCCTGGGTCGGGAAGATCCCCTGGAGAAGGAAAAGGCAACCCACTTCAGTATTCTTGCCTGGAAAATCCCACGGATGGAGGAGCCTGATAGGTTACAGTCCATGGGGTCGCAAAGAGTCGGACACGACTAAGCGACTTCACTTCACTTCTTCACTTCATTAGATGTCTTCCTTTTATCCTTCCTGATCCACTCGTCACCCTAAACCTCTATGCTCTGTACCCTGAAGGTCAACTTGCGTGGACCTGAGCTCTTGACAGGATCATCCTATACTGGCCAACTGAGTTGACCCAGGTTCACTGTTCCTGTATGATGGCCCTCTCTTGATTCCACGTTTCTATAGTGGCTCCCTTCCTTAATCATAGATCTATTGCTTATTGTCTGTTTTTCTGCTTTATCATGGAAGCTCCATGAAAAAAAGTAGTTTGTTGTCTGTTCATAGGTATCATGCATCCTGAACAGTGCTTAATGCATATGCATTAAGTTCAACAAATATTTGCTGAATGTTTAATGATCACTGACTCTGGGATCAGAAAAATATTTAGTCCACTAATATTATTCCTTTTCTTCCCTTTTCCTATCCCCTATATTTTGACAATTATATTGTTGTTATTTTTATTACACTCCTGACTTCCTTCATAACTTTAAATAATATGATTAGAGCTTTATTTCTTATTATATAAAATTTAGATCATGCCCTTTGATTTCCTACTGTCTAAAATGAGAAGATTAGGGCTGTTATCATACCCTCTACCTCTTCTTCCATCTGTCTCACCTTTCTATTTTATACTATTAAATTCAATATGCTTTGGTGGATTTTCTTGACCCTATTTTCCAATTTTTGTATTAAGTCTTCTATTTTAGGTACAATATTTTGAATTTCAAAGAGCCCTTTCTTAGATGGCTGTATCTGTTTCATTTTCTTAAAAAATAACATAAAAACTATACTTTCCAAGCAATGTCAACAATAAAACTGTCTCTCTTATTACAAAAGTCAATTAGTAAATTTTACTGCCTCCAATTTTTCTTCACTCATTTCTTTTCTTTTGTCAGAAAAATTTGGAAATTTATTTGGAGGTTATTACTTTTATTTTAAAAATACTTTTAAAAAAGATTTAATCCAAGGTTAAGGCTACATATTTTATTCAAATAGTATTTTTGATATGCACAATGAAACATTTATATGAAATTTCTGGATTTAATGCTATATTTTACTGTTTTCAGTGCTATTCCTCATAACAGTATATATTTTCAGAGTTTTAGTTATTTATGTTGCCTTTTTCCTATTACTTTGAAAATAGTTCTTTTTTCCCAGAAAAATTATATACAGAGGTTATTATCTGAGTACTTGCATATTTGAGTGACTTTCTGTTGAATGTAAATGATAAGGTGGCTGGCTTTAGAATTCTTGGTCATGGTATTTTTCACTCAAAAGATTTTAGTTCTTTGTTCTTTGGCAATTAGAGTTGCTATAGACAATTGGGAGTTCAGCTCTCTCTCTCTTTTTTTTTTTTTTTGTAGCTGCCTAGATGCTGGCATCATTAATTCTTCAAGCTTAAAGTTAAAAAAATCACTGGCATAAATCTAAATGTTAATTTCTATCATGAATACTCTTTTTTAATGATCTGTCCTACAAATTTGCAGATGTACATATAGGTGGGGAAATATTTCTTTTATGTGGTTGATTTTTGCTTTTATAATATTGATTCTGATCTCACTGAAGCACTGACTTTAAGTTACAAGCTATTCATAATCTAATTTCTTCATTCTGATTGCTTTCATAATTTTTAATTTTAGGAGAATTCTCAAGTTTGTGCTTTAATCCATTTGGATTGCTATAAAAATACTGCAAACTGGGTGACAACAAAATTTGCTTCTCACATTTCTTAAAAAAAATTTTTTTTTTTGGCTGTGCTGCATGTTTGTTGCTTTGCTTGGGCTCTCTCTAGTTGCAGCGAGCAGGGGCTACTCTTGGATGTGGTGTGTGGGCTTCTCATTGCAGTGACTTCTCTTGTTGCAGAGCACTAGCTCTAGGCTTCAGTAGTTGCAGCATGCGGGCTCAATAGTTGTGGCTTGCAGGCTCTAGAGTGTAGGCTTAGGAGTCATGGCACAAGGGGTTAGTTGCTCCGTGGCTTGTGGAATCTTCCCGGATCAGGAATTGAACCCACGTCCCCTGTATTGGCAGGTGGATTCTTATCCACTGTGCCAACAGGGAAGTCCCTATTTTTCATATTTCTGAAGGCTGAGAAATCCAAGGTCATGGCATCAGGAGATTCAGTGTTTGATGAGAGCCTGCTGTAACCTCACATGGCAGAAGAGACAAGCTTACTTTCTGGAGTCTCTTTATAAGGGCACTGTTCTGCTCACATAACCTAGTCACCTCTCAAAGTTTCCATTTCCTCATATCATCATCTTGGTGGTTGGGATATCAACATATGAATTTTGCAGGGACACAAACATTCAGATCATAGCAGTAAGTCTGTAATCTACAACAGAACATGGATTCTGTCCTTTATTGCTGCCAATGCCATCTTAAATCTTATCATAGTTTCCCTGTGTTCTTTCCTTACAATGGCTTCTCAATTTTAATTGTTACCATCTTTTACCTTTTGCTTTATGTTTGGTTATTCTTCACTTTCCTTGGGATTATAAAACCAATAAATAATTTTTAAAAATATGCTCTTTCTCTGCCTTGTGTGCTGTATTTTCCTCTTTCATGCTGCTACATTTATTTTTCATATTTCATTGTTATTTTCTATTTATTCATCTTTCAGTAAGGAAAGGTCTATTATTTTTTGATATTTGTCCTAGTACAGTGATTTCTCTTTGGGTTTCAGAGCTAATAGAAATTGTTACTATTCTCTTGAAGTATCTTATGCCAAAAAGTTGTGACTCATCTTCTGTAGAGTGTGGGTTTCGTGGAATAACCTGGCCTGTTGGCATTTCTAACGGGGACCTCCAGCACTGCAAGTATTGTTCTCCTCTAGGGTTCTGGATCTGCTATACCAGTGGCTCTGTTAATACTGGAGGCAGTTGATTCTGCAAGTTTATGGGACAGATTAGGAAGCCTCATTCCTATCTTCTTCAACGCAGAAGGTGTAGAAGTGGGTCTTTATCCTCCCCAGCCTTCTGACTGCTCTCTGGACACAGCAACTTTCTCAGGAAGAGAAATTGGGAACTACCTTTGGGAATGTCTGTAAGAAATATTGCAAGTAGACCAAAGCTCCCCACCATCCTTTCCATCTCTTGTTTCTCAGACTGATGCCTGTATTCTTTATTGCCATGTTTGTTGCATGTTTGGAGAAGTTTCCAAACCTCCTACGAAACTTCTCCATAGTCAAATTCAGTGTCAGTCAGTCAATAAAATGTCACTTTCATAAAAGTGACTAGTTTCAGGAACAAGCTATAACTCAGGAGAAATGTACAATTTATAAATTGGGGTAAATAATAGTCCATTCCTCAAAGTTTTGTTGGAAGAATCAAATGAGCTTTACCAGGGCTGCCCACAGTAAACTCTCAGGAAAATCTAGCTCTATTTTTTTTTAAAGATTTTTTTGATGTGACCATTTTTAAAGTCTTTATTGAATTTGTTACAATATTGCTTCTGGCTTATGTTTTGGATTTTTGGCCATGAAGCATGTGGGATCTTAGCTCCTTGACCAGGGATTGAACCTACATCTACTACATTGGAAGACCAAGTCTTGGCCACTGGGCCTCTATCAGTTTTCAAGCTAAGGAGTTGGTTCCCTGTTTTCCTCCAACATGACTAATTGATTATTTTTTCAATTGATTTATTATATGATTATAAACACCTAGTTTAAATATAATTTTATGGGCTTCAATCTCTTGTATTTCTTATTATTATTGATGCTCAATGGTAAGAACATACTATGTACCTGAAAATATAAATCTAGAATAACCAATGTCAAGACTTATTCTAGTAAAACTACTGGACTGTAAAGAGAAACAAAAAAATCCTTTGGATGTCTAAATAGAAGAGATGTTTAAGGAGAAAAGTTAGATTATCATCAGACTTTTCAATGGTGATCTTTCATA
This sequence comes from Bos indicus x Bos taurus, assembly GCF_003369695.1. Lineage (NCBI taxonomy): Eukaryota > Metazoa > Chordata > Mammalia > Artiodactyla > Bovidae > Bos > Bos indicus x Bos taurus. Next base: position 72,040,658 of record NC_040083.1, on the reverse strand, counting down.
CCTAGAGAAAATGGAGTAATGAAGATATTCAAGGAAAGAAAATGTGAGATAAGGATTTTAACAGAAAACTGACTTTCATTTGTAAAGGACACAAACTGTAATTAACATGCATGAACTAAAGAAATATTGTTTCCATGAGCTTTTCTTGAGGAATCTACTAGAGACTATTCTAGATGAAAATGAGTAGGGAGATGTCAATGATGAGTGAGCATGAAGTTACCTATAGAAATAAGACTAAATGAGGATTAAAAGACAGAATAGTATATAACAGCTATATGCCCTGATAATGTTAAAAAATTACTTAAAAAATGGGAGCAGAATGGAGTAAACATATGCAAAATTTTTAATTGGTTTAAGTGATTAAAATTGCTATATTAGTATCACTTTTTAAAGATTATTGTTTGTATAATGAGGGATAGAGCAAAAAGGAATTGTGGGTTATTCTAGTTCTGTCATGTTCTGTGCCTTGAGAATTAAGTTTCTCAGTGTGGAAAAAATGCAGAAGTAATATAGGACTGGGTAAAGGAAATTCCTCTAGTATTTATTTAAAAAAGAAATATGAATATGTAATCATGAGGCATCTTATCTTAAAAAATAATCTCCCTGCTTCTCTTTCCTCTTATCTCTATTTTAGTTCTTGTTACTGAACTCAGGTCCTGCTGTTCATTCTCAAAAATCAATGCCCAAGAATCAGTGGTTGGAGAACAACTTTTGATCAGAATATTGGCAATCTGGGCAGATGGTGAACTCAGTGTCCCCCCAAACTATCTCTGAAGATTCTGCTCAGCTGTGAAATTTTTTAAAGGGAAAAAGGGAAGTAGTCTCAGTTAATCCTTGAGATGGGGGTCAGAGTCATCACCATCTCTCACTGGGTGCAGGCTTGTTGACTTCTTGTGATCTTTCCTCAGAGGTTATCTTTTGCATGCAGGGTGCTTGTGAGATTACTGAAGGGTAAGCTAGGAAAGAGATCTGGTCATCTGTAAAGTATGGGTTTTTCATTTTTACTTCTTTGGTCTATGGAAAGAACCAATAGTTTAGGAAAGATATTGTGTAATCAGAAGATACGAAAGGTGTACCAGGGCCAGAGATGAATAGAGCATGGGGGTGCCTAATTTAAGGTTCCTATCAAAACAAAGGGGTCTCCTGCAGAGAGCTCCATCCTGGAAAGAGGTCTTATAAATCCCCGCTTGTCAGAACATCATTCCATTTCTATTAGATTATGGATGAAGGTTCGTCTTCCGTAACTTCTTCATGCTGACATAGGGTGTCATGTTCTTAGAGTGGAAGATTTTGACATGTGTCTGTAGTAGCTCTTTGTTGACAGTTGTACTTGCCTGTTCATGTATATGGGCAGAACAATCTTCAATTATTTTGATGCTTGAAAAGTAAGTATAGATTATTATGAACAACAGTGTTAATCCCATTCTCGTTTTAAATTTATTTTTCTTACCTATACTTAAATTAGGTACTCTAGTGCAATATTGAATAAATAGTCGCAGGTATAGCAATCGAGTTTTATTCTTAGTTATGAATCCCTATAGTATTATCATCGATTTTTTTTTTAATCAGGTGAGGCAGTTTACTTATTTTTAGTTTGCTAATGGCTTAAAATTTTTTAAAAAATGAGTGTTGAATTTTATGAAATCCATTTTACATAAATCATGTATTCACTGCTTTCACATTTTTGAAATAGAAAACCACATCGATCCTATACTCTTAAGGCCAGTTTTTGGAACTGTGCTAGTCACAGACTCAGTACTGCTTAAAATGGAACAGTTTGTCACGGCTGCAGTCTGATCATCAATCAGTTAGCTTTTTCCCTCTTGTGGTAGTTATACGGAGAAGGCAATGGCACCCCATTCCAGTACTCTTGCCTGGAAAATCCCATGGACGGAGGAGCCTGGTAGGCTGTAGTTCATGGGGTTGCTAAGAGTCGGACATGACTGAGCAACTTCACTTTCACTTTTCACTTTCCTGCATTGGAGAAGGAAATGGCAACCCACTCCAGTGTTCTTGCCTGGAGAATCCCAGGGACGGGGGAGCCTGGTGGGCTGCCGTCTCTGGGGTCGCACAGATTCGGACACGACTGAAGTGACTTAGTACCTGTAAAACAATTCAGGAATGTACATCAGACACGGGATCTTTGACTCTATTGTCCTAATCATTAGCTACTTGAGCTTGCTCTTTTGTGACTCAGGGAGGCCCAGGAGACCAGCTTTTCTGGTAGGGGACATCAAGGGGGCTTTGTACTTCATGGGGGGATGGTGCTCCACAAGGCATCACTTCTTAGTTCCATCCTGTCCTCTGAAAAGGCCCATAAAACAATGTCCAGCCCAGTCTCAGTGAGTATCTCTAGCTTACCTTAATTGTTGTCTTGAAACACTGTTTTCCACTGAATTGTCTGTTTCTAGGTGGAAACAGGAAATAAACAGGATGAGACTGGAACATCTTGTCATAATAAATAACAAACAAGCTACTGAAGACACTAGATTCATATAAAAATGACCCAGGAACAAAATTGCAGTCTTCTGCTGGCCAGATTTGGTCCAATATGTCCACAGTTTCTTCAGCATTTTATTAGGAAAGTATTCATACATACAGCAATGTATATTCACCTTTTCTCCTATCCCTAGATTCTACTGTTAACCTTTTACTCTACTGGTTTTATCACACATCTATCCAGCTACCCAGGCCCCGTTCCATTTTAATATATCTTGTTTTAGATGCATTTTAAAGTAAATTGTAGCTATTAGTAACCTTCTAAATATTCCAGCATGAAAATACCCACTTTTAAAATGTAAATCTGGAAATCAAACACAAAGTTGACCCTGGTGACAGGCTAAGATCACTGAGCTAGAGCTAAAAAGCAAAGAAAAAGGAAATCTAACAAAGACAGAAATTAAAGGCAGCTGGAAAGAAGTTCTTAATTTTGACAGTTTTGTCTGGGGCCATTCATGGGTGGATGGATTTTTTTCCTCTCCCAGTCTAAGCCATTCATCTTCACACGTTTCTCCCTCTGCTGTCTGTGACTTTAGTGCTTTTGGTTCTTTTGCATAATTGAGTAGGAAATTCTCCATATTGTATTTTCACCTAGGATAAAGTAGCTGCTTTTAGGTTAGGCTTTGAGCTTATAAAAGTGGAAGGAAAAATAACTAGTAAGTTATTCATTGAGACCCATTATGTTCACTTAGGGATGTAGAAGTCACCAACTTCGTCTTCCACAGTCCAGAAACTTAGCATCACTTGGCGCCCATTGAGCTTATCGCCTTTTCACTGAAGAAACTTGGAACATGCTGCTACCCCTGCCTGGTGTCGAGGAAAAAATTAATCAATTGATCTAAGAAAGAAATGGAAAATTTTATTCAAGTCAAATTGTGGATTAGAATCCAGGAAGAGCCTCTCAGAAAGCTCTGTTTCTTTCTCGTTTCTTTCTCTCAGAAAGAACTGTTTCCCCCTGTTTAAGGTAAAAAAGCTCAGTTATGTAAGTTTTTGAGACAAATGACTTAGACAGTTTGCACAAGCAAGGTTTGTAGGTACAAAGTGGAGGTCATCATGGCCTCTTATCAGATCAGGAAGGAATGCTATTTTTGAAGGAGCTGTCTTGTTGGTGCTAGGAGAATATTGCTATTTCTGGTTGAGCAGGTATTTCTGCCCTTGGGGAGATTTGTCTGATGAGATTTTACACAATGCCCAGTAGAGGGGAGAAAAATGGGGAAAGACAATTCTTTAGGTCTAATTTTTTTTCTTGTCTTGCCATAAAATATGAATTTTATTTCACACTAGAAAGCCCCCTCTCCCACTGCAAAGTGTGTACATTTGTACAAAACTATGTATTATCAGTTATATATACTGTGCATTATGGTGGTTTAGTCATTAAGTCATATCAGATTCTTTGCGACCTCATGGACTGTAACCCACCAAGCTCCTCTGTCCATGAGATTTTCCAGGCAAGAATACTGGAGTGGGTTGCCATTTCTTTCTCAGAGGATTTTCCCTCCACCAAGGGATTGAACCTGGGTCTCCTGCACTGCAGGCAGGTTCTTTACCAACTAAGCCATCAGGGAAGCCGAAAGGAGAATTATAAGCAACTTCAAATTGAGGTTTATTTGCAATGATTTACAAGAGATTAAAATGTGCATTATATATATACATATTTATATATATAATATTCCCTATATATGTTCTCATGTTTAAATACAGTACACATATGCATATTTATTTACATACATGCACACACTCACCACATGAATCAACTGTCTGAGTACTTAAGCCATTTTCCATAACCGCAATAGCTCAGGAGAGACAGCAGTCAGTTCATTCCTATATATCTCCTTATAGATGTAGGTTCTTCCATTTTCATTGTTGCTTTGATCAAGGATTTGGGAAAATGCTTTTTTAAGAACTCAGTGAAAAGCCAGACAGAATGCCGAAACACTAGCATTAACCACAGTATAGAGGAAGTTTCAATTTTTAAGGGACACCTAAAATTTGTAAGGCTAAATTATGTACTATAATCTATGGACCTGCCTGTGTACATAAGTCATGACTAAAATCTTTCATTCAGAGTGAGACACCAGCTTCTGGAGAACAGTAGGCTTCTGGCACTTTAAAAAGCTTGAATATACTTATTATTGAAGATAAAGATATTATCTACCATATAGAAGCTGTGGAGTTACTCTTAGACCAGTCTTAAAATTTTTATCATTATTGGCATTCACTCATGGGGTACAGAATATTTTGACTTCACCATTCTAATGCAAACATTTTAGTCACCATTACAACACAGATAAAATTCTAAGACAGTAGTAAATGATATTAAATCAATTTAATTTTGTGGCTGCTTTTTTAAAAGAGCAGTTAAACCATTTCCAATTGTCCCATTTTCATTTTTATTTTAGAAAGTTAATTTTATCAAAATCAATTCTTTTCAATTTAAAATTTAAGATGAATATTTGGTTCATTAATCACATATTAGCTATCCAGGCTTTTTGCCACTGGGGGATTTCTTTGGTGAGAATAATACCCTCTAAGTCCAATACTCTTTCATCAATTTTTATGGCTTTAAATGCATCAAAAATATACCATTCTTTGATCAATTTTACTCAGTTTTCTTAATTCAACTTTAATACATTTATTTTGTGTTTATGTCTCTTGTAATGCTCACCATGAATTAGGTATGAGATTGACTTACAGCTAGGTTTATATTAGCAATCTAAGACAAAACTGGGAGTGATTTTGTGATGGAGAGGGAGAAAAACACACACAAAGAGATATGAGGGAGAGGTGTGGGAAGAAAAAAGAGGGTAACAGTAGGAGCAGAGGAGGAGAAAAAGGGAGATATGAAAGAAATTATTTTGGTGTATTGAGTGCTAAGCCACAGATATGAATGTGATACACATGGAGAGTAAGCTATTCAAAATATCCCTGGGGTGTTTTACATGCTTTACCTGTCAATGCAAATCATTTTTGTAAAGACATTTTTGGACAAAGCTTCTTCATTCATAGACGCTTGGAATCAAGGTTTGCCCTTCTTGGTTTAGGAGCAAATTTATTTCCCTAGTGTGGAATCCTTTTCTGTTCCCAAGAGACAGGAGAAAAAACAACACTGCACAATTCATTATAAGTAACTCAGGAAAAAAGTAAACATTTTAATCACTTGAAAACCATTGCAAATAAGTCTTAATTTTAAGTTGCTTTTAATTCTCCTTGGGGCTTTCTGGGTGGCTCAGTGATAAAGCATCCGCCTGTAATGCAGGGGACATGGGTTTGATCCCTGTGTCAGGAAGATACCCTGGAGAAGGGCATGGCAACCCATTCCAGTATTCTTGCCTGGAAAATCCCATGGACAGAGGAGTCTGGTGGGCTATAATCCATGGGGTCTCAAAGAGTCTGACGTGACCTAGCAATTAAACAACAACATAATTCTCCTTACTTTTTTTGATGGGGGGAGAGAGGATAGAAGAAATATGTTTAAGCTCTGTAGCATATTTTATGGGTGGGGCACTTTCAACTGCCCCCCTTCCCCCCTCCCCCTTTACTGGGCTCACCTGCATTTTTGCTAGAAAATCATATGAAATCTTATGGTGTGTTGAAAATATCATGCCACCATCTGGACCTAAGGTAAGTGGTTTCTCCCTTCCAGGTTCTAACTTCCTCATGTGTGCAAAAGGGAGTTAAACTGTGAGGTTTTCTAGGTCTGGCATTACAAGTTTGCTGTCTTTGAGATGTTTATATACACCCCTTTGGACATTTTGTAAATGATGAGAGAACAGTACCAACACAGCTTTGCTCTTCTGCATACAATCTGGTGACTGGAATGCTTTCCCTACTGAGCAGCTGCCAGACTTTTCTTCCATTATTGACCCCAGCTTGTGTTAGGTCAGGGGCAGGGACTCGGCTCAGGCTGACCCTGGTTAATGGGAACCCAGTGTAATTACATTAGCTCAGTAGAGAGTTTTGAAAATTACATTAGCTCATCCAACAAAAGTGAATCTGCCAATAATTTATATGATGGATTTGCAATTAGAATATAGAGGTCTTTCTTCTTTTTTGTGTCTTTTAAATAAAGAAACAAAAAGAAAAACCACTTCAAAGAAATGAAGATTTCAAAGCATCTTACAGGTTATGTTTTAATAAAATTTCATTCTTTAGCTATTAGTTTGTGTCCCTAAGTGAAGGATATTTTACAATGATTTTTAATTGGTTGTTTTGTATAATCTACTATGAGTTTTTGGTAAAGATCACAAATAAATAAGCTTGAATAGTTATTAAAAAATTTGTCAGAGGGCTAAAGACTTCAGGAATACAGCTTTGATAAAAGGTTCAGAGGAATATTTCATTGCTAGGTCATTTTAATGCAGTTGTTTGAAGAGTACAATAACTGAGATTGTGTGAAGTGCTTAGCACCTAGATTTGGGAGCCTTTAACTCTGTCTATGAATAGGGAAGTGGTAAGTGAAAGTGAAAGTCACTCAGTCATGTCCGACTCTTTGAGACCCCATGGACTATACAGTCCATGGAATTCTCCAGACCAGTATACTGAAGTGGGTAGCCTTTCCCTTCTCCAGGGGATCTTCCCAACCCAGGGATCAAACCCAGGTCTCCTACATTGCAGGCGGATTCTTTACCATCTGAGCCACAAGGGAAGTCCAGGGAAGTGGTAAAGATAGACCAAAAAGGTAAGTAGGCATTTATTTGCATAGTCGGATTTGCCTAGGCAGCAACCATGAATCAAGTATAAATTTTACATCAAATATGGCGCTAAATGTTTTACATGCATTATATTAAGAACCTATGGAATATGCATTATTTATATTTCATTTCATAGGTGAAAAACTGAAGTTCACATTCTTTAAGCAGCTTGCCCATATCTCATAACCAATAGATTGAGCAAAACTTCAGAGCCTCGAGCATTGTTCTCAACTCAAGCCTTAGACAGAAAAATCACCTATGAGCTCAAAAATAACATCCACATCAACAACAGCAATAACAATTAAGACACTGAGTCAGAATCCTTGGGAGAGGGGCCATTTTAAAAAGAACATTTAAGAAATTGCACAGGTAATTCTGATGCAGCCAGTACTGAGACGTGTCATTGAGGGTCAGTATGGGCATTGTGGGCAGGTCCTAGTTTTGAAAAAATCCTAGCGTGTTGCTAGCAATGGTAAAACAAGGGAGCTTTCAGTGGCCTTCAGGAGATATGGCATACTTGTCTTCTTGTGGTAAACAATTACCAGCGATGTATATGTAAACTAAAATTTAGTCACTGCACTCAGAAGACTTGGCAAACACCTTTCACCCTAGGTTTCCTGGAAGAATTGGAGTTCTTTTTTCCACCAAGAAGAAAGATAAGGTACTGAAACTAGAACACTGAAAGGAGAGAGAGGCTCTTTCCAAGTAGGGTGAGTTGCAATCACCTAGGGAAGAGAAAATAACATCAGCTCTGAAAAAGGGTGCAGTTGTAAATGGCTCAGGATGTTGGAGGCAGCGTGATGGAGCTGGAGAATGGAGAAATGGGATTGAGATGCTGTATCTGAAACACAGTCTTACTCTTATTGCTCTCAGGAGACACATACATCGACACCTGAGGATGAGGGTTGTATCTAATTCTGTGCTTACGCTTGAAGAGGAGTGTGAAAGAACTGGATGATGTTTTGAAAGAAAGGAACTTTAAGAAATTAAAAAAAAACTCATTTTATAAATTTTCTGAAGGAATTTGGATTGCCCCTTATCTCAGAATGGGGAACAGAAGATTTAGATGGATGACTTCTAAAATCTTTTAAAATATTCAAAGATACCTTGTGGAGGATGGACCTGGTAAATTCTGTCTTACTCCAAGGAGTACAGCTGAAACCAATGGAGTAGAAGTCAGAAGGAGACACAGTTTATTTGAATATAAGAAAATATTCTCTAACAGCCAGAAATAGCCAACTTAGTTATGAGATACAAGTGGGCAGGTAGGACTGGACAATTGTATTATTATTGAAGCTACTGAGTACATTTGAACATTGGTTGTACTGGTAGATCAGATAGCATTTACTGTCTTCTTTAACATGTTCTGTAACCTCTGACAAGCCCTGGAAGAGGAATGCTCAGTTACAGGTAGTTCAAGCATGTGTTCTTCTTGTCTTATGTTGTTCCTCGTGGCTCATACGTATATATAGCAAAGAACAAAATTATTGGGTTGGCCAAAAATTCATTTGTCTAACTCTTTGTGACCCTATGAACTGCAGCACACCAGGCCTCCCTGTCCATCACCAACTCCTGGAGTTTACCCAAACTCATGTCCATTGAGTTGGTAATGCCATCCAACCATCTCATCCTCTGTTGTCCACTGATGAGATGGTTGAATGGCATCACCGACTTGAAGGACATGAGTTTGAGCAAGCTCTGGCAGTTGATGATGGACAGGGGAGGCTGGCACGTTGCAGTCCATGGGGTTGCAAAGAATCTGACATGACTGAGCAACTGAACTGAACTGATCCAGAATAAGGAACTAAAACTCAACAAAACAACAACAACCAAAAAATAAAAATTAAAAAAAAAAAACACTAGCTTCAAAACTGGATTAAAAAAGGTATTTCTTCAAGGAAGATACACAAATAACCAATAAGCACAAGAAAATATACTCCTATGCTCCACATTGGTAGTCATTAGGGAAATGAAAATCAAAACTGCAATTAGATGCCACTTCACAGTCATTAGGATGTCTGTAATAAAAAATAATATATTATAAATTAATAACAAGTATACGTATGGATAATGTTGACACTTACGCAACACTGTGAATGTATTGAATTATACACCTATGAATGGTTAAAATGATATATGCTAGGTATATTTTACCACAATAATAAGATTGTTTAGAAAGAAAGACACATAGCAGAGTGATGATAATAGATGCAACTTATTGAAGAGGATGATAAATTCTGCCAGACACCATGTCCTTAAAAAAGAATAAGGGGAATTCCTGGAGGTCCAGTGGTTAGGACTCCATGTGCTCACTGCCAAACTCCATCCCCACGCCCCAGTTCAATTCCTGGTTGGGGAACTAAGATCCCACAAGACATGTGGCAAAAAAAAAAAAAAAGAAAAGAAAAGAAAAGAAAAAGAAAGAAAAAACAGCAAAATATCTTAAGGTAGGACTTCAAAGACATTCTGGGGTCATTTGGATTATATAGCTCTATTTTTCAGACTGTTGCTAACATAATTGGTTCAGACAATTTGTCTTTATACAATGTTTACAATCTTGGTCCAAAGCACCTTTGGGCTGTTTGAGAGAGAATACCAAGAATAATAGGGGTAGTGATTACAGTAATAAAATTTTAAGGATATAAATACATAATGTAATTATGTAATTTTAAACTTGAAGAACTGGCTGTGGCAGTCACATTGAGCCTGGACATTTTATCAGTGATAAAACTGAGGCACAAACAAATGTTTATTATTTGTTTAAGGTCAAAGAGCTATTTCTACCAGAGTCATGTTTCCTGACTTTTAATTCAGAGGCTCCTCTACTTTGTCACACTAATGTAATCTTTATTTATTCAGACACAATAAATACAATGATTTAGAGAGTTTAAGAGCCATATGGTTATTTGGCAACATAAAACTCATAACTTGAAAATTCTGAATGATACTTAAAAATGAACTAGCACTAATTTCAAAGAGCGCAGCTCATCCATAAAAGTATATTGGACCACCAGAAAATTACTAGAACTAATCAATGATTATAGTAAAGTTGCAGGATATAAAATCAACACACAGAAATCCCTTGCATTCCTATACACTAATAATGAGAAAACAGAAAGAGAAATTAAGGAAACAATTCCATTCACCATTGCAACGGAAAGAATAAAATACTTAGGAATATATCTACCTAAAGAAACTAAAGACCTATATATAGAAAACTATAAAACACTGGTGAAAGAAATCAAAGAGGACACTAATAGATGGAGAAATATACCTTGCTCATGGATTGAAACAATCAATATAGTGAAAATGAGTATACTACCCAAAGCAATTTACAGATTCAATGCAATCCCTATCGAGCTACCAACGGTATTCTTCACAGAGCTAGAACAAATAATTTCACAATTTGTATGGAAATACAAAAAACCTCGAATAGCCAAAGCTATCTTGAGAAAGAAGAATGGAACTGGAGGAATCAACCTACCTGACTTCAGGCTCTACTACAAAGCCACAGTCATCAAGACAGTATGGTACTGGCACAAAGACAGAAATATAGATCAATGGAACAAAATAGAAAGCCCAGAGATAAATCCACGCACATATGGACACCTTATCTTTGACAAAGGAGGCAAGAATATACAATGGATTAAAGACAATCTCTTTAACAAGTGATGCTGGGAAAACTGGTCAACCACTTGTAAAAGAATGAAACTAGAACACTTTCTAACACCATATACAAAAATAAACTCAAAATGGATTAAAGATTTCAACATAAGACCAGAAACTATAAAACTCCTAGAGGAGAACATAGGCAAAACACTCCTCGACATAAATCACAGCAGGATCCTCTATGACCCACCTCCCATTGTAATGGAAATAAAAGCAAAAATAAACAAATGGGACCTAATTAAACTTAAAAGCTTCTGCACAACAAAGGAAACTATTAGCAAGGTGAAAAGGCAGCCTTCAGAATGGGAGAAAATAATAGCAAATGAAGCAACTGACAAACAACTAATCTCAAAAATATGCAAGCAACTCCTACAGCTCAACTCCAGGAAAATAAATGACCCAATCAAAAAATGGGCCAAAGAACTAAATAGACATTTCTCCAAAGAAGACATACAGATGGCTAACAAACACATGAAAAGATGCTCAACATCACTCATTATCAGAGAAATGCAAATCAAAACCACAGTGAGGTACCATTTCACGCCAGTCAGAATGGCTGCGATCCAAAAGTCTACAAGCAATAAATGCTGGAGAGGGTGTGGAGAAAAGGGAACCCTCTTACACTGTTGGTGGGAATGCAAACTAGTACAGCCACTATGGAGAACAGTGTGGAGATTCCTTAAGAAACTGGAAATAGAACTGCCTTATGATCCAGCAATACCACTTCTGGGCATACACACCAAGGAAACCAGAAGGGAAAGAGACACATGTACCCCAGTGTTCATCGCAGCACTGTTTATAATAGCCAGGACATGGAAGCAACCTAGATGTCCATCAGCAAATGAATGGCTAAGAAAGCTGTGGTACATATACACAATGGAGTATTACTCAGCCATTAAAAAGAATACATTTAAATAAGTTCTAATGAGGTGGATGAAACTGGAGCCTATTATACAGAGTGAAGTAAGCCAGAAAGAAAAACACCAATACAGTATACTAACGCATATATATGGAATTTAGAAAGATGCTAACAATAACCCTGTGTACAAGACAGCAAAAGAGATACTGATGTATAGAACAGTCTTTTGGAGTCTGTGGGAGAGGGAGAGGGTGGGAAGATTTGGGAGAATGGCACTGAAACATGTATAATATCATATGTAAAACGAGTCGCCAGTCCAGGTTCGATGCACGATACTGGATGCTTGGGGCTGTTGCACTGGGACGACCCAGAGGGATGGTATGGGGAGGGAGGAGGGAGGAGGGTTCAGGATGGGGAACATGTGTATACCTGTGGCGGATTCATTTTGATATTTGGCAAAACTAATACAATATTGTAAAGTTTAAAAAAAAAAAAAAGCATATTGGACCAGAAGAAAGGCTGTCATAGTTGTAAGTACTCTATTTCAGGAAGTCATTTGACCACTTTCTAGTTATCTCTGACTCCTGTTGCTCCTTGATCCTAGCTTTCCTAATTAATCAATCCTGTCCTCATTTTGGTTCTAGGCACTGTTTATCTAAACTCTGTGATTCAGTTCAGTTCAGTTCAGTAGCTCAGTCATGTCTGACTCTTTGTGACCCTATGGACAGCAGTAAGCCAGGCCTTCCTGTCCACCACCATCTCCTGGAGTCTACCCAAACTCATGTCCATTGAGTCGATGATGCCATCCAACCATCTCATCCTCTGTCATCCTCTTCTCCTTCTTCCTTCAATCTTTCCCAGCATCAGGGTCTTTTCAAATGAGTCAGCTCTTCGCATCAGGTGGCCAAAGTATTTCAAAGAGTTTCAGCTTCAACATTAGTCCTTCCAAAGAACACTCAGGATTGATTTCCTTTAGGATGGACTGGTTGGATCTCCTTGCAGTCCAAGGGACTCCCAAGAGTCTTCTCCAACACTTCAATTCAAAAGCATCAATTCTTTGGAGCTCAGCTTTCTTTATGGTCCAACTCTCACATCCATACATGACTACTGGGAAAACCATAGCCTTGACTAGATGGACCTTTGTTGGCAAAGTAATGTCTCTTCTTTTTAATATGCTGTCTAGGTCAGTCATAACTTTGCTTCCAAGGAGTAAGTGTCTTTTAATTTCATGTCTGCAATCACCATCTGCAGTGATTTTGGAACCCCCCAAAATTAAATCTCTCATTGTTTCCATTGTTTCCTCATCTGTTTGCCATTTATTTGCTGCTTATTCTGGGTACTAGTCCCTTATTAGATATATGATGTGCAATTATTTTCACTCTTTCAGTACTTTGTCTTTTCATTCTTAATAGTGTCTGTTGATGAATGAAACTTCTCAGTTTTGATGAAGTGGATTTATTTTTTTCTTTTGTTGCCTGCTGCTGCTGCTGCTAAGTCACTTCAGTCATGTCCGACTCTGTGCGATCCCATAGACAGCACCCCACCAGGCTCCCCTGTCCCTGGGATTCTCCAGGCAAGAATACTGGAGTGGGTTTGCATTTCCTTCTCCAATGCAAAAAAGTGAAAAGTGAAAGTGAAGTCTCTCAGTCGTGTCCGACTCTTCGCGACCCCATGGACTACAGCATACCAGGCTCCTCCGTCCATGGGATTTTCCAGGCAAGAGTACTGGAGTGGGATGCCATTGCCTTCTCCGCTTTTGTTGCCTATGCTTTGCCAAATCCAATGTCATGAAGATTTTCCCCAGTGTTTTCTTTTGAGAATTTTGTAGATTTAGCTCTTACATTTAGATTTTTGGTCCATTTTGAGTAAATATTTCTGTATGGTATCAGGTAAGAGTCCAACTTCATTGTTTTTTTTTTTTTGGCATGTGAATATCCAGTTTTCCTAGAATCATCTATTGTCCTAGGACCATTTATTTCTCCACTGAATAGCCTTGGCATACTTGCTGAAAATCAACTGATCGTATATGTGTGAGTTTACTTCTGGATTTTCTATTCAATTCCATTGATTCATATGTCTCCACTTATGCCTGTACCATACTGTTTTAGTCACTGTAGCTTTGTAGATAGTTTTAAACCCAGGAGATGTGAGTCCACCAACTTTATTCTTCTTTTTCAAGGTTGTTTTGGTGATTCATGGTCCCTTGAAATTCCATATGATTTTGAGGATTGACTATAAGGACTCTTAAAATTTTCATGAGAACTGCATTGAATCTGTAGATCACTTTGGTTAACATTGATATCTTAATAATATGAACATCTCTTATCCATGAGTGCAAAATGTCTTTCCATTTGCTTAGATCTTTAAGTTTTTGCAGCAATGCTTTCTAGTTTTCAGTGTACAAGTCTCTTACCTCCTTTGTTAGATTTATTCCTAAGCATTTCTTTTTGATGTTGTTTTTATGGAGCTGTTTTCTTAATATCCTTTTCAGATTGTTCATTACTGTAAACAGGAGCAAAACTGACTTTTCTCAGTGAAATATGAGATATTATGCCATATTTATTATATATTTCCTCTATTTGATGTGTTTTCTTTACTTTTTTTAGATGTTTCTTTATAAATGTTTGAAGGCTTTGTTTTTATTCTAGTCATTATTTTTCCTATGCTGATATCAATCCTCTTTTCCTTATTTAGGCTTCTATTATTTGGCTTTCAGTTTTAAGACCAGAATACTGGAGCGGGTAGCCATTCCCTTCTCCAGAGGATCTTCCTAACCCAGGGATGAAACCCAGATCTCCCACATTGCTGGCAGATTCTTTACCATCTAAGCCATCAGGGAAGCCTCTTTAAATAATATAAGCTAATTCTCATTGATAATCTAGGGATAATAGCTGAGATGATTGTACTCTTTTATATTCTCCCATAATTTTAGTGCATCACTTCTATTTTTTATTTTCTTTACATTATGCAAGAGTTAAATGTTATCCTTTCACTTGTCCTTTACATTTGTTTTTATCTTAGATGTCCAGGTAAATATAATAAAATTTTGTTATTATTCCTTGCTACAATATTCTCAAATTCTTGCTTTAATAAAGCTTTTCATCTAGAATATTTCCCAAGAGATGTTTTTTATTTCTTTAAATCTTTTCTGAGTTTTTAAACCTGTTAACTGTGGGTTTTTTTTCTTTTAACTTTGATATTTAAAGAAATATTTAACTATGTCTAAAACTATCTCACACTTTTCTCCTTGACATTTAAAAACACCTTTTCAAGTTGTGTGATAACAAGATAATTTTATTTCTTTTGTGAGTAACTTGGTCTGTTACCTGAAGGCTCAGACTATATTTTTATTTATCTTCAAAGTCTAATAATTTCTAGTACATACATAGCTGTCAACCATATCAGACCTATTTTTCCAATTCCATCCTTAAGTATTTTGTACTTTTGTTTTATTTTCCATGACTGTTTTCTTCATCTCCTCATTTGGATGGTCATTTCTGTTAATCATTTCAATTCTTATATTTTGAATATTTGAGTCAGGGATTTTTAAAATTTGCAAATGCTTTTTAAAAGCTATATAGTTTATGTTGGAGTGTTTTTTTAAACAGTTTTCCTCACTGTACTGTTGAATGGTTGCTTTTCAAGGGGAGACTTTACATTAGCTGCAATATTTTTATTCTCATTTTCTTCATAGACTGGTTTTGTAAGTATGCAGTTTTCTGTCATCTTTCTCTTCATCTTTAAATGTTGCATTTTTCCAAATCAGCATTAATAGGTATATGTTGGCAGGAATTAGAGGTTTCATTGTATTCTGGGTTTCTTATACCAAAGTTACTTTATTCTGTTAGTAAAGTGCAGTTTCTTGAATTGGTGATAATTCTTATGATTCAGTATGTTTTCTCATTTTGTGATTCTGATAAATGTCAATAATTTCAATTGTCATTTTCTTCCTTTTCTTTACCTTTAAGCCTCCAAGGGATGTTTCTCCAGCCCAAGCCACTCTTCCCTTCCACAGAAATAATTTCTTTCCAAGCTTGCTTCTACTCCAATGCATTTAAAGTCATTTTCTTACAAAGGTAATTACAGAGACATGGTATTAAATGCAGTGTGTAATCTTCAAACAGGTAAACATTGTCATTGGGCAATTGGCAAAACTTGATGATGGACTGTAGATTATTGAATAGTATAGTATCGTGTATCAAAGTTAAATCTCTTGAGTTTGAAAGCTGCAATATGTTTATGTAAGATAATTTTTTTCTTCAGGGATATACACTGAAGTACCAGGTAGGGGCATGATGTATCCAACTTCCTTTCAAATAATTCAGAGAAAATAATACTCATATATAATATATTCATGTATATATTATACTTATATATAATATTATTCACATACATACTATATTTATATATAATAATATTGATATATATTCATATGTGGGATTACCTGATGGCTCAGCAGGTAAGGAATCTGCCTGCAATACAGGAGACACAGAGACACAGATTCGATCTCCAGGTCAGGGAGATTCCCCTGGAGAAGAAAATGGCAACTCACCCCAGTATTCTTGCCTGGAAAACCCCATGGACAGAGGAGCCTGATGGGCTACAGTCTAAAGGGTCACAAAGAGCTAGACATGACTGAGTGACTGAGCACACATACACATATTCATATATATTAATATGAATCTACCTAAAGGCAAACGATTAACTAATTTGGAAAAGTGTCATGATTACTCCTTGTATTCTTTCCGTAATATTTCTTAAAGCTTGTATTGAAAAAAAAGTTATAAATAAGAAGGGTTCTTCCTTTCAATTTTTTAGTAAAGATATCCATTAAGTCACAGAGCTGTTTTTATTTTAATTTTTTTACTTCTTTTTCCCCAGCTTTATTGAAATGTAATTGACATATAGCATTGTGTAAGTTTCAGTTGTACAATATGATGATTTGATACACATATATATTGCAAAATGATTACCATAATAAAGTTAGACAATACATTTTTCACCTCTCTTGATTACTATTTCATTGTGTTGTATAGTGAGAACATTTAAGCTCTATTCTCATCACGTTACAATATTATAGTTACTTCTGATACAGTTACTTCTACATTGCTAAAATATCTTTTTCTACTATTTCTGTGTGTGTAAATTTGGATGTCAAACCTGTGTGAAGCACAGGTTCAACATTAAGAATTGCTAAGAATTGTTCAACCTTAAGAATTGTTAAGAAGTTTATTTTCCTACCCAGAGTCCAGAGAAACTTCCTCAATGCTTAGGTCATAGAGCTATTTTTAGTATTTCATCACTCGTGGTGGAATTCTTCACTCAACATTTACAATATTTGTTTTTAAAACTCATAATCCCCTAATCTCTTTTGCTTGCAGAAGCCCCTGCAGTCATAAATGAGTGAGAAACTTAAGTGGTTATTTTGATGAATTACTGGGATCTGGAGGCAACATTCTCAGAGGGTCTCACACACTTTTGTGGGCTTCACCTCCATGAACCCCACCAGGTTTTCCTCCTGAAAACCTAAGGAAAAGCTCCTCAAAACTCTGGCTAGGAGAAAGTGAAAGAAAGTGTTAGCTGCTCAGTCAAGTCTGACCCTTTGAAACCCCGTGGACTGTAGCTCACCAGGCTCCTCTGTCCATGGAATTTCCCAGGCATGAATACTGGAGTTGCCATTCCCTTCTCCAGGGGCTCTTCCTGACCCAGGGATAGAACCTGGTCTCCTGCACTGCAGGCAGATTCTTTCATCTGAGCCACCATTGCCTTCATAACAAATGCCTTCTCTCCAGAGGAAGAGACTTTGCCAGTCTTAGCTGGGGAAGGATGTTCTTGCCAATCTTGAACCCTCTACCATTCCTGTATCACCTAAAAGTGATAAATATATAGCAAACAGGGATCAGAGCTTTAAAGAAATAGATTTGAAATATTGTAGCCTGAGAAACTAATGGGGAAGAAAAAAAGCTCTGTCACTGGAGAGTCACTTGTAAAGGCCAAAGACCAGAGACAGAGTCCTGCTAAAAGCTGAGATTTAATTATAAGATGACAGAATGCTTCTCTTCCCCTATACCTTATCATCACACTAACAGAATTCTGGTATTACAGTGAATTACCATGGAAAGAGCACCAAGGCATAGATTCTTCCCAAAGAGAAGTACCTAAGGAAGCCCAAAGTCAACAGCGGGGACAAAAACAAAGACATTAAGAAACCTGATGCCTCTGGCTATGGAAAACATTAAATACAGCCAAGGTCCTTGCCAAGTTAATATAAATCCTCATGTCAAAGGCCTAGTTATCGCAGTTCCTATTACCTAATACATCAAGTCCAGCTTTAAACAGAAAATTACAATATTTGCCCAAGGCAAGAAAAACAGTCTCAAGAGACAAAGTAATCATTGGAATCAGACAGGTCACAGAGATGTTGTAATTATCAAAAAGGACATTTAAAATAACTCTGATTAATTTGTTAAAGACTCTAAAAGTGAAAAATAGACAAGCTGTAACAACAAATGTGTAATGGAAAAGCAAATGGAAACTAAGGAAAAAGCAAAAGCAAATGTTAGATCAAAAACACTGTAATACAATTGAAAGTATTTGATGAGACATCAGTAGACTCAACACAACTGAAGAAAGAATTAATGATCTTAAAACTAGATCTATAGGAACTTCCCAAACTAAAATTCAAAGAGAATGAAGAATGAAGAAAAAATAGAATATCTAAGAAATGTGGGACAATTTCAAAAGGTGTAATTTTTGCTTGATTGAAATACCAGAAAGAGAACAAAGACAAGATGAAGCAGAAGAAATATTTGAATTTATTATGGCTGTAAGCTTTCCAAAGTATAGATGACAAAGCAGAGATTTGGGAAGCAGAGAGTAGACTATGCAAGATAAATACCAAAAGTTAACCACATCTAAGCATGTCACATACAAACTGCAGGAAGGAATAACAAAAGGATACTCTGGAAAGAAACCAGGAGGGAAAATCATTTCACCTGTAGCAAGGATAAGAATCATACCAAACTTCGTTTCAGAAACTATGCAAGTTAGAAGGGAGTCGTGTGAAATATTAAGTGTTGAGAGAGGAAATTCTATATTCAACAACATTATCTTTCAAAGTGAAGAGGAAAAAAAAGACCTTATGAGAAAAATAACAACAACAACAAAAACTAAGAGAATTTATCAGCAGCAGACCTCTACTGCAAGAAGTGTTAAAAGTTCTTCAAATAGAGGAAATGATACAGGATGAAAAGTTGGATGTACATAATAAAAAGCATCAGAGAAGAAATAAAGGTAAAATAATAATTTTACTTTTCATATTCTCCGCTGATCTAAAAGATGATTATTTAAATAAATGAGTAACAGTTTATTAGGGGATTTACATCATATTGATGAATGAAAACAATTTCACAAGAGACAGGAAGAAGGAATTTCGATTCCTCCCTATATGTGTACTCCATGTGAGGCCATATAATGTTATGTGAAGGTGAACTTAGATTAGTCAAAAATTTTTATTAGTAACTCTATAGCATCACTAGCAATGGCTAAAAAAGAGGCATAAGTGACATGCTAAGAGAAGAGGTAAAATGGAATCATAAAATGCTTATTTAAAATCAGAGAAGTCAGAAAAAGAAGTAGGAAAAAAGAAACAGAACAAACGTGATGAACGGAAAATGGTTACAAACATGGTAGATATCAAGCCAACTATATCAGTAATTTGCACTTAATGTGAATGTTATGACACACCATTCAAAATACAGAAAAAGTTGAATCTATATAAAAAAGAGCATTGGAGAAATAAAGATAAAAGAAATACTTTCAATTTTCATATTCTCCATTGATCTAAAAGTGTAGCTATAAAGGAGCCATTTACATATAGTATACAAGAAATTCACTTAACTGTAAAGACAGGTTGAAAAGTAAATGGAGTGAAGAAGATATACCACTCTAGTGAAAGGTGGAGTAGCTATGTTAGTTTCAGAGGAAGTAGATGTCAGGGCTAGGAAGATAATCAGGGAAACAGAGAAGCATTACATAGTGATAAAGGAGTCAATTTTCCAAGAAGACAAATCAATCCTAAGTGTTTATGTAACTAACAGCACAACATTAAAATATGTGAGGCAAAAACTGAAGGAAATGAAAGGAGAAATAGACAAATCCACTATTGTTAGATAATTCAACATTCTTTGATTAGTGATTGAAGGAACAAATAGCTTGAAAATCAGTAAGGAGACAGATGACCTGAACAGCAATATCAATCAAAATTGACCTAGTTGACATTTATAGATTACTTCATCAAATAATGGGAGAAGAGGCTTTTTTCTCAAACTCTCATGGAAGACTCACCAAGATAGACTATATTCTGGGCCTTAAAAGATTACAAATTTAAAAGAATAGAAATAATACAAAGTGGTTTTCATTCTACAAAGGAATTAAACTGAAAGAAATTCCCAGAATAGTTGTAAATTGAACAACATATTTTTATACAACCATTGACCAAAGAAAAAGTCTCAAAATATAAATACATTTTCAGTAAAGCAAAATAAAAAAAATCAAGATTTGTAGGATGTAGCTAAAGCAATACTTAGAAATTTATAATAATTATATCAAATACATATATTAGAAAATAAGGCAGATTTAAATTCAGTGACTTAATCTTCCACCTTAGGAAACTAGAGAAAGAAATATACAGCAAGCAGAAAAAGATGTAATAAAAATTAGAGCAGAAGTTAGTGAAATGGAAAATAGGAAAACAATAACAATAATCTGTTGTATCAAAACGGGTTATTCAAAAAAGAATCAGTAAAACAATAACTTATAGCCAGGTTAACGAGGGAAAAGACTCTACACATGGACATCACTAGATGGTCAACACCAAAATCAGATTGATTATATTCTTTGCAACCAAAGATGGAGAAGCTCTATACAGTCAACAAAAACAAGACCAGGAACTGACTGTGGCTCAGATCATGAACTCCTTATTGCCAAATTCAGACTGAAATTGAAGAAAGTAGGGAAAACCACTAGACCATTCAGGTATGACCTAAATCAAATCCCTTATGATTATACAGTGGAAGTGACAAATAGATTTAAGGGACTAGATCTGATAGATAGAGTGCCTGATGAACTATGGACTGAGGTTCGTGACATTGTACAGGAGACAGGGATCAAGACCATCCCCATGGAAAAGAAATGCAAAAAAGCAAAATGGCTGTCTGGGGAGGCCTTACAAATAGCTGTGAAAAGAAGAGAAGCAAAAAGCAAAGGAGAAAAGGAAAGATATAAGCATCTGAATGCAGAGTTCCAAAGAATAGCAAGAAGAGATAAGAAAGCCTTCCTCAGTGAACAATGCAAAGAAATAGAGGAAAACAACAGAATGGGAAAGACTAGAGATCTCTTCATGCAAAGATGGGCTCGATAAAGGACAGAAATGGTATGGACCTAACAGAAGCAGAAGATATTAAGAAGAGGTGGCAAGAATACACAGAAAAACTGTACAAAAAAGATCTTCACGACTAAGATAATCACTATGGTGTGATCACTCACCTAGAGCCAGACATCCTGGAATGTGAAGTCAAGTGGGCCTTACAAAGCATCACTATGAACAAAGCTAGTGGAGGAGATGGCATTCCAGTTGATATATTTCAAATCCTGAAAGATGATGCTGTGAAAGTGCTGCACTCAATATGCCAGCAAATTTGGAAAAACTCAGCAGTGGCCACAGGACTGGAAAAGGTCAGTTTTCATTCCAATCCCAAAGAAAGGCAATGCCAAAAAATGCTCAAACTACCATACAATCGCACTCATCTCACACACTAGTAAAGTGATGCTCAAAATTCTCCAGGCCAGGCTTCAGCAGTATGTGAACCGTGAACTTCCTGATGTTCAAGCTGGTTTTGAAAAAGGCAGAGGAACCAGAGATCAAATTGCCAACATCCGCTGGATCATGGAAAAAGCAAGAGAGTTCCAGAAAAACATCTATTTCTGCTTTATTGATTATGCCAAAGGCTTTGACTGTGTGGATCACAATAAACTGTGGAAAATTCTGAAAGAGATCGGAATACCAGACCACCTGACCTGCCTCTTGAGAAACCTATATGCAGGTCAGGAAACAACAGTTAGAACTGGACATGGAACAACAGACTGGTTCCAAATAGGAAAAGGAGTACGTCAAGACTGTATATTATCACCCTGCTTATTTAACTTATATGCAGAGTACATCATGAAAAATGCTGGGCTGGAAGAAGCACAAGCTGGAATCAAGAGTGCTTGGAGAAATATCAATAACCTCAGATATGCAGATGACACCACCCTTATGGCAGAAAGTGAAGAGGAAGTAAAAAGCCTCTTGATGAAAGTGAAAGAGGAAAGTGAAAAAGTTGGCTTAAAGCTCAACATTCAGAAAACGAAGATCATGGCATCTGGTCCCATCACTTCATGGGAAATAGATGGGGAAACAGTGGAAACAGTGTCAGACTTTATTTTTCTGGGCTCCAAAATCACTACAGATGGTGACTGCAGCCATGAAAGTAAAAGACGCTTACTCCTTGGAAGAAAAGTTATGACCAACCTACATAGCATATTCAAAAGCAGAGACATTACTTTGCCAACAAAGGTCCGTCTAGTCAAGGCTATGGTTTTTCCAGTGGTCACGTATGGATGTGAGAGTTGGACTGTGAAGAAAGCTGAGTGCCGAAGAATTGATGCTTCTGAACTGTGGTGTTGGAAAAGACTCTTGAGAGTCCCTTGGACTGCAAGGAGATCCAACCAGTCTATTCTGAAGGAGATCTGCCCTGGGATTTCTTTGGAAAGAATGATGCTAAAGCTGAAACTCCAGTACTTTGGCCACCTCATGCGAAGAGTTGACTCACTGGAAAAGACTGTGATGCTGGGAGGGATTGGGGGCAGGAGGAGAAGGGGACGACAGAGGATGAGATGGCTGAATGGCATCATTGACTCGATGGAAGTGAGTCTGAGTGAACTCCGGGAGTTGGTGATGGACAGGGAAGCCTGGCGTGCTGTGATTCATGGGGTCGCAGTCAGACACAACTGAGCGACTGAACTGAACTGAATGAGGGAAAAAAGAGAAAAGACATAAATTACCAATAATAAAAATGAAACAGAGGCCAGCACTACTGATTCTGTGGATGTGGCAAAGGTAATAAATAAACATTGTAAACAATTCTGTGCCCACAAATTTGATAACTTAGATAACAGGGACTAATTCTTTGAAAGAAACCAACCAGCAAAACTCATACAAAGAGAAATAGTCCTAGTAGACTTATGTTTATTTTATTAAAAATTTAAACTGAGATTTGATTGACATATAACATTATATTAGTTTCAGGTATACAACAATATGGTTCACTCTTTGCATATATTGTGAAATGATCACATAATAAGCCTAGTTAGTATCTATCACCATAAGTATTAGTCACTCAGTTGTGTCTGAGATGTAAAATATAAAAAAAGATAGCCATCCAAATAGAGAGCTAAGAACAGAGTGAAACAGGAATAGAAAGGCACATGGACAGATCCTGAAACATTTAGTATTTTGAGGGGACTTAGATCTGGGCAGCAAGAGCCTATGAGAAATAATAAGTTTGAAGGTATACGTTGAAATTAGATGAATGCAAAGTCTTTTCATGCTAAATCCAGTGGAAAGCCATTGCAGAGGATCTGATTTATGTTTTAGAAAGTTTTCTAATTTCTCTGTGGAGAGTGGATTTCAAGTAGACAAGAGAGAAGACTAAAAATCCATCATAATTCATTTAAGAAAGGAGAGTGGCTTGAGATATTAATAGCAAAGTGGGAAAAATTAAATGGGCTAGAAGCAGGTTTTGTAGATGAAAGAGATAATACTTGGTTATTAATTTCATAAGTGATATGAAATAGGATAAATATAGTAACTATTAGAATTTGGGATTAAGCAAATTGTTGGTTTGTGGTGGTCATTTACTGGAATGGGGAAAATAAGAAAAAGTAGACTTGGATATAATATGATATGTGAAGAATTCTGCTTTGTCTATGTTAGTTTTGTAATGACTGTTAGGCTTCCATGTGGTGGTACGAGAAAGATCTTAGATTTATAAACTTGGAGTTCAGTAAATGTTAGGAACGAAGATGCAAATTTTACAAGTCACCAGCATCTAGACTGTATTTATTAAGGACACAGGAATGAAAGGGATCTCTTAAGGAGAGAGTATTGACAGAAAAGTGGACAACACAGAACAGAGTCTTGAATCGTTTCATGTACTGATGTCAAGTGAAGAAGGAGAAACCAAAAGTGGTCAGTGACATAAGGAAAAGTCTAACAGTTCGGGGAGCGACAGAATTCAAGACTAGGAAGTTCTTTAAATAGGGAGAGGAGGTGAACTTTGTTGAATGCTGCTGAGAGGTCAAGTAAGATGAGGACAGGAAAGTCACTGGCAGCTGGAGTGACTGGATGTCACGAATCACTTTAATTTTTGTAGTTTCAGTGAAGTGGTGGTGATGGAGGCCCAGTGCCTCAGACTAGAGAAGATGTGATGAGAGGAAGTGAATAAAGCCTTGCTAGATAACTCAACTCATAGGATAGAACTTTTGCTTAGAAAGGAAACAGAGAAATGGGGTGATAATTGGAGGAGGACATGGGGTGTGAAATACCATCTAGATGCTGATGACTCCTGGCTTCTCTCATAGCTCAGTTGGTAAAGAATCTGCCTGCAATGCAGGAGACCCAGGCTCGCTCCCTGGATCAGGAAGATCCCCTGGAAAAGGAAATGACAACCAACTCCAGTATTCTTACCTGGAGAATCTCATGGACAGCGGAGCCTGGCAGGTTACAGTACATGGGGTCACAAGAGTTGGACACAACTTAATGACTACCAACTAGATGCTCTGATGCTCTGTGTGTGGAGATGGATGAGGCTAGATTAGGTTTGTATGCAGATAAAATTGATTCAGTACAGGGATAAATCAGTGATGATTAATGTGGGATTAAGACCCTGATGCTGGGAAGGATTGAGGGCAGAAGGAAAAGGGGGTGACAGGATGAGATGGTTGGATGGCATCATTGACCCAATGGACATGAGTTTCAACAAACTCCTGGAGACAGTGAAGGACAGGGAAGCTTGGTGTGCTGTAGTCCATGGGGTGACAAAGAGTTGGACACAGCTGAGTGACTGACCAACAACAAAAGTCCTTTAAAAAAATGTGGTGAGATCCAAAGAATAAATGCAGGATTGTCCTTAAATTGGATTAGTGATATTTTATCTATAGTAACAAAGGAAAAGAAGATGGTATAGGTGCAGATGCAGATACATTGGTTGATTTAGTGATGGCAAAATGAGGCATGACTAATTGCATATTTTTTCTTAATAAAATGTCAGACAAGATTAGCTGTAAAGGAAGAGACTGTAAAGGAAGTTTGGAAACATTCAAGGTTTGAAAAAATAGAAGCATAAAACTAACAATATTTTTGGAGAATGGGAGACTGAGCATCCTGGAAAGGGTAATGAGATTGTTGGATGGTGTTTTGTGCCTAGAAGAGATTTGTGGTCATGAGTTTGCAGTTAAACTTTCAGGGTGATTGTGTATTTTTCTCCAGATTGTTCTGGCTGTATATGAGCAGCTAGAGAGTAAGCAGAAAGATTTACTTAACTAGGATAGATGGAACATATGAGAGATCTTTCTCCATAATTTGACTTATTGTTCAGTCGCTCAGTTGTGTCCAACTCTTTGTGACCCCATGGTCTGTAGCATGCCAGGCTTCCCTGTACTTCATTATCTCCTGAAGTTTGCTCAGACTCATGTACATTGAGCTGATGATGCCATCTTACCATCTCATCCTCTGTTGTCCCTTTCTCCTTCTGCCCTCAATCTTTCCCAGCATCAGGGTCTCTTCCAATGAGTCAGCTCTTTGAATCAGGTGGTCTAAGTATTGGAGCTTCAACATCAATCCTTCTGATGAATATTCAGGGTTTATTTCTTTTAGGATTAATGAGTTTAATCTCCTTGATGTCCAAGGGACTCTCAAGAGTCTTCTCCTGCACCATAGTTCGAAAGCATCAGTTCTTCGGCACTCAGCCTTTTTTGTATAATTTGACTAATTCTAGATATTATCAGTTTTAAATCTTTGTTAACATGGTAGCTAAAAACCAAAAGTCTCATTTTATTTTATCTTGTGTTTTTTGACCTCTAGGGAGACTATCCTTTTTTATGTGTTTCAGTCACAGTTTTTTTAATCTTCCCAAAATGGTTCAGATTCTTTGTCCATTTTTCCTACTTAGTCATTTACCTTTTTTCTTTTTGATTTTTAAAGATTTATGTAATGGATACTAACATTTCGTTTGTTATATATCTTGCACTATTTTCTCTCTGGGTATTATATATGCTTGAATTACCATGCCTTTCATTATATTGATGACTTGATAGTTTACATGGTCAAATATATTCATGTTTTCCGTTGGAGCTTGTGGGTTTATGGGCTTCCTCTCTTCTATCCCACTGTAAGTTGATGAACAGTGTCTTCCATATTTTATTATAGTATTTTTCAAATTTTTTCCATTTGAACCTTAAACATTTAGAGTTTAATTTTGTATATAGTATATGGTAAGAAATCTGTTATTTTGATGGATGGAAAGCCAATTGTCCAATAACATTTCCCAATGATTTAAAATACCATCTTTTCATATTTTATATTTATATACATTGAAGAAGGCAATGGCATCCCACTCCAGTACTTTTGCCTGGAAAATCCCTTGGATGGAGGAGCCTGGTGGGCTGCAGTCCATGGGGTCGCTAAGAGTCAGACACTACTGAGCGACTTCACTTTCACTTTTCACTTTCATGCATTGGAGAAGGAAATGGAAACCCACTCCAGTGTTCTTGCCTGGAGAATCCCAGGGACGGGGGAGCCTGGTGGGCTACCATCTATGGGGTTGCACAGAGTCGGACACGACTGAAGCGACTTAGCAGCAGCAGCAGCAGCAGCATTTATATACATACATACGTAGGTGGATATATAGGCATGTATCAGGTTTCTCTTCTCCGTTCATTGGTCTGCTTGTCTTCACTTGTGTACTGTTTTAACTCATTTTTTTTTAGCATGTTTTGATATTTTCTAGGGTAAATCCCTCTCTTATTATTCTTCCTATTCTTTCTTTAAAATGTTTGTTGACTCTTTGTTTTTAAAAAATGTATTTGTTTATTTGGCTGCTTTGGATCCTCACTGTATTATGCAGGATCTTTCATTGCGGCATACAGACTCTAGTTGCAGCCCACAGGCTTAGTTGCTCCACGGCATGTGGCATCCTAGTTCCCTGACCAGGGATTGAACTTGTGTCCCCTGCATTACAAATTGAATTCTTAACCACTGGACCACCAGAGAAGTCCCTTCTTGAGTATTCTTGTATATTTACTCCTCCAAACAAACGTTATAATTTGCTCAATTCCAGTGGGACTTGCTTGTATTGAATTTCCAAATTAATATGGGGAGATAATTTTGCTTTGGAGAGGAAGAAGGAAGCGAAATACCTATAGATTAAACATGGTTAGTTGAGTTGATTTTATGGATTTAAACCATGGTCAGAGACCCTCTAGATAGGAGAGTTCCAAAGGCAGAAGAAATAAGGGGGCAGATATTGAAATCAACTTCCCTATCTCCATGCATTTGCTAAAGATTAGACTTGAAGCTTACAAATACAGTAATTTTGATAAAAACTACCTGATTAGATAATGTCCAGTAAGTTACATCATAGCCATTTCCCCCCAAACTGATATTTACATTTGTTTAAATAAATTAATATTTGCAAATTACTCACTTATTTGTTGGGAACACATTCAAAAGAAAACAGAAACAAATAGTAGGAGAAAAAGGCAAGAATGGTGATGTGTAGGAGGAAAAGTTTACAATTTATCAAAATAAGAGTACTGACAAATTAAAATAAATTCTTTTATGTGAACATCTTGGATGAAAGAAACTTTGCAAGGGAATTAGAGTTTATTCAATAAAAGAAAAGATACTAGATTACTATACTAATTCCTTCTTTAGGACCCATGAAAAACAGGCATTAGAGGCCAACCCTGAAAGTACAGCAACTGAACTCCTACCTAGCTTAATACTGGAAGGAGTATTAATAATGCACATGCATTATTCTCATAGTTTGCATGAGTTAAAATTCTTGTGTAAAAGAAGCACTGCAGTTTCGAGCTATATATCTATCCACACTTCCATTTTCTTTCCTGTGATATTTATCTTTCTGTCTGGAAGAAAGCAAAAAAACTGGAAAAAAGAATTGGTTAGAATTAAATTTCCTTCAGCAGCACACAGAACTGCAGTGTTGCTACAAAACCTTGTCTGACGGGGCTAATGGCAGGGAGCTATTTATAGACCAGTTCTGAAATTTCCTTAGTAACAAGGGTTGCAAAGAACTCTCTCTCTCCTTGCTGCTGGAAGTGTCCCCAGCCACCCTGTAGCCTTGTTCCCGATTCCTTTAACTTTGGAATTCTTCTCAAGTGTTCCTAACCTCAGTATTATTTCCCTTCATATCAACACATATTTCACGGTTGGAGAACTTTCATGAATATTTACCAATCCAATTTTGTACTATACTTTGTTTTGATGATAGCGTGTTCTCTCGAAGGGGAGATATTTCATGTTGATGGCTAAGCTTTGTACTGAAACAACTGATGTCTTTGCCTAAGTTTCTCATGCTTTGAGATTTATCAGCTTTCTATTATATTTCAAATTTCTGGGCATTGGCCAGAATCCCAACATTTTCTTCCTTCCCTTTATGTTTGTTCTCTTTTTCCTTCCCTCCAGCTTGACCATCTGTCTCCCTACTTTTGCTTCTGTAGAACAGTGGACTAGGACCTAGGGGTGAAACAGCACATGCCATCAAAAGATTCAGTTTTTGGAAGTCATCTCTGATCTATATAAGTACCGAATGACTTCTGCAAAGTGTTCTACATCTTGTTACCATCTGGACCTATTACCTCACCTAGTTAGAGCACGGCTAACAAGGCCAAGGTCATGGATTCAGACCCCATATGATCCAGTTTACTTTACCCAGGACAGAAATTTCTTTTATGGCTCTAGTCTGAAATTGCAAACGCTAGTGGGTTCATCTTGGAAATGAGTCCATACTGGAGGACCTGGTGAGTGTTGGGTTGGAGCCAGGCCCTCATCATTATTATAGAAAACTTCAAAGCATATGTTCTGCGGCTGGACAGTCAGCAGGACTCCTATCTCAATGCACTCTTTATATTAAGCTTTATAATAGATAGGACACGAGCAATCATCTGTTCCACACATCTAAGGTCACACAGGAAAATAAGAATCCAAAATTCAGTCCAGTCTTATGTGCCATTTTGCCCTTCTATTCATTTTCCCTGTTAATATCCCTATAAAGTGCGTCTCTGAGGAGTTACAAATTTTACATATGGAGGTGAAGCTATTGGCACAATTAAACCTGGTGAGACGTGCTGCCACATGTAACTGGGAAGAGAATTGTCATTAAATGTGTACAAAATCTGAAGACTTTAAGGAGGAGAAATTTTGAGAATCTCCATTTGGCTTTTGTGATACTAATACCACATTTGCAGGATGATTTAAAATTCGTAGACTATTTTCATATCTTCCATCTCATTTGGTTCATCCAACATGAGATTGGCTTGATAAATGTTATTCGTGTTGCAGATTAGACAAATTATGTATATAAAGATTGTATGATTTGCCCAAAGTCATACAAACTCTAAGGTCTTTGGATCCTGATCCAGGGAGCTTTCCATGCTGTTACACTGTATTTTATCTCTTGACTTGTACCTACAGAAACGTCTCAATGGCAAATTGATTGTATTATTGAAACCATTTCCATTTTATTTTTGAGTTGACTGAGGGTAGATTTCATACAACTTCTATAGTCACAATTACATACCAAACCAGTTTTATGAAGCTTGAGTATGGCCTCTAAACGAGATTGAATAAATAGTTCTGAAAATCACCAAGAGCCCTTTTAGAGAGACTAGGTCACACGGCCTGGAGAAGGCACTGGCAACCCACTCCAGTACTCTTGCCTGGAAAATCCCATGGACAGAGGAGCCTGGTAGGCTGTAGTCCGTGGGGTTGCTAAGAGTTGGACACGACTGAACGACTTCACTTTGACTTTTCACTTTCATGCATTGGAGAAGGAAATGGCAACCCACTCCAGTGTTCTTGCCTGGAGAATCCCAGGGACGGCGGAGCCTGGTGGGCTGCCGTCTATGGGTCCGCACAGAGTCGGACACGACTGAAGCGACTTAGCAGCAGGTCACACGGCAGCTAATAAAGGTTTTGAAATTAAAGACTCTTACTTTCAAAACTTGGATCTGCTTTAGTTTATTTTTCAAACCATCCTACCCTACATGATTAGGAAATAACCTTGGCAACAGTCTTTCTGAAGTGGATTTGCCAAATTGTGTAATAGCCCTGCTCAGAACTGAAATAAAAAGTGTGAAAATGATTAAAGGGATTTCAGTTCAGAATCCTGGGAGCAGGAGGAAGCAAAAGTTCTTAGTCTTTTTTTCCCCCCCTTGAGACCACTACACCTCAATCGTGTGACATTTCTCTTCCAATTAAAGCCATGTCTTGTAACCAAGGGGTCTCATTTACATAAAGCTTGCTGCTTTGCAAGCCCTAGCATCATCTTACCTTAGTTTTTACAATATTGCATAATGCATTATGTCTTGATGCAATTTAATGCCTCCTGCTGACTACTTGAAATTACTAAACAGAAGGTCAGACTAGATCAGTGAACAGCTACTAAAATGCATAGGCAGCAACACGAACAGTAGATAATTAGTACTCAGTGCAAGCCAAAGCAGTGAGAAAAGTGAAGAAAAAAGATAAACAAGATGTTTGCTTAATTTTATGACAGTATCTTCCATTCATATTGATGCCTATGGATTTAGATCTATCATCAATTTGTCTTTTTAAGGTTTGTTTATTTTTCTTCTTGTGAAATCTTTTATACATACAGAAGAGGACATGAAACATATGTACAGGTTAAACAACAATTGCAGAGCAACATTTGTGAATCACTCAGACCAAGTGGAAACTGGCCACATGTCTCTCCACAGTCAGAACAGACTCTTCCCCCACCAGACATAAAATCAACCAAAGAAAGGTGACTATCTGGCCTTGCTTATCTCTATAGATATACACTAAGGATAAATCCTTAGTTTACCCACTAAGGGCTTCAGCTGGATTTTGTTTGCTTTCTTAATTTATACAAGCAAATTGTAGTTTTTTTTTTTTTTGATGGCTTCTTTCACTCAACAGTATATTTGTAAGGTTCATCCATGTTGATGGATATATATAGATACATAGTTTATGCCTTTTTATGGTTGTATAGCTTAATATTATATTAGTAATAGTTTTTGTATTGACTCTATCTCAATGCACCTGGGATCATTTCCAATTTGGAGCTAATTTAAACAATGCTGCTGTGAACTCAATGGCACCCCACTCCAGTACTCTTCCCTGGAAAATCCCATGGACGGAGGGCCTGGTGGGCAGTAGTCCATGGGGTCGCTAAGAGTTGGACAGGACTGAGCGACTTCACTTTCACTTTTCACTTTCATGCATTGGAGAAGGAAATGGCAACCCACTCCAGTGTTCTTGCCTGGAGAGTCCCAGGGACGGGAGAGCCTCGTAGGCTGCCGTCTATGGGATCGCACAGAGTCAGACATGACTAAAGCGACTTAGCAGCAGCAGCTGTGAACTCTCCGGTACCTAATTCCTAACTGGGTACTAGAGTTTCTCCAGTGTGTCTAATTCGGGGTAGAATGCTACCTTTAACTTTATTAGAAAATGCTAAACTATTTGCAAAGAATTTGTATCAGTTTTCACTCCTGAGAGAATTCCTGTTATTCAGCTTTCTCACCAACGCTTGAAATTGTCAGACAGTATGTTTTTTTGTGAGTCTAATAGGTCTGTAATGGTTTTCTACCAGACCTTGGTCTTAATGGTCTTAATTTGCTTTCACTTGCTTGCTAAGGAGCTGACCATATCTTCTTTTCTTAGTAACCATTTGGATTTCCTGTTTCGAGAAGAGTTTATTCAAATCTTATACCCAGTTTCTTTCAACTGGGGTATTTGTCTTTCTTATTTGTCTTTTTTTTGGTTTTATGTTTTATGTGTTCTTTGAAGCAATGACCTGAAGGAGATAAGGGATTACCCATGGGGATACCTAAGGGAAGAGCATTCCAGATAACAGAAAATGTCCAGGGCTCATGTTCTATGCCAGAAGCTTGCCTGGAGTAAAACAATAGGAGGGAAATTTTAGTAGCAGATGGAATCATAGGGTAATGAAATGAGGTCTTATAGACATAGAAATCTTTGGCTTGGACTCTGAATGAAATGGGGAGTAACTATAGTGTTCAGAGCAAAGGAATGACATGGCATGACTCTTCCCTCTTTTTAAAAATTAGCATACTATTTATTTATTTAATGGAATTCCCTCAAAGCTCAGTTGCTAAAGAACTGGCCTGCAGTGCAGGAGACCCAGGTTCTATCTGTCTATCCCTGGGTCAGAAAGATCTCCTGGAGAAGGAAATGGCAACCTACTCCAGTATTCTTGCCTGGAGAATCCCATGGACAGAGGAACCTGATTCTCCTCATTTTTAAAAAATTAACATACTATTTATTTATTTAACACATTTAGGTTTACAGAAAAAATTGAGTGGAATCTAATGTCTTTTTGGTAGAGTCTGTGCTTCTCATCTCTGCAACTATAGGCTCTACAACATTAGAGATTCTGGCCCCAAAGGAGGCACCCAGTTACTAGGAGACACTGTAAGATCTTATTGAACTGTATGCCATCCAGACTGCCAGGGTATCTTAGAGTCCTTTTTACAGGGACCAACAGATGAGAAGAGGAGAAATTGTACTGGCAGGAGTAATTGATGACAAGAGTAGAAAGAGGCACATCTGCTTTTTCATAGTAGAGGTAGAGAGGAACATTTGTGGTACCCAGGTGGTGCACTTAGATCTCTCGTAGTGCTCTCTTGTCCAATTGTGACTCTGACTGAACACATGCAGCAACCCCTGGGGATGGTATGATGACCAGACATTCAGATTCTTCAGAAAAGGTTTGGTTTCAAGTACCAAGTAAGACACAAAAGGCTTCCTTGGTGGTTCAGTGATAAAGAATCTGCCTGCACTGTAGGAGACTCGGGTTCCATCCCTGGGTCGGGAAGATCCCCTGGCAACCCACTCTAGTATTCTAGCCTGGAGAATCCCATGGACAGAGGAGCATAGTGGGCTGCATACAGTCCATGGGGTTGTGAAGAGTTGGATACAACAAACAACTGAGCATGCATGAGCATGCAAGACACCAAAACCTTTATAGGTGCCAACAGAGGGTAGAGACATAGTGAATGGTAAGGGAGGGAGAAGATTAATATCGACTGTAGCCCTGAAACCAACTGCAGCAATGAGGGCTGTAGGGAAAGAGGTCAACAGAAGCATGGAAGATATCTAGCCACATGCCTCTGTGCGAGACAAAGATGGACTGTGGTGGCCATGGAGGGAACTGCACACTCTCTTAGCAAGCAGATCTTCTGCAGGAAGCATAGTTAGACAAACATCTCCAATTATACCTCTAGCTATAACAGAGTGCTCACTCTGAAACCGTACTTTCTTTGGGCTGTTCCCAGCATGGTAGAGTTATTAGAGTTGGGACATTCCTGCCTCTAATGCTAATGAGATTTCATTAACCTGCTGTGATACTCTCAGAACTATGAAATGGTCCGAGGCTTCAATTTTCTTTTCATTTTTTGCTTCTTTCACAGATGTTGGATCCGTATCATGGTCTAAAGGCTCTTCCAGCCTACCTCAGTGGTCTCCCTGTGCTCCTTCATAAGCACGTTCCCCAGCAAATCTCTCGCACCTCTAATCTCATTTTGGCACCTGTTTCTTGGAAGACCTGAGCTGGAATAAGGTATGTTTAATATAATTATCTGCATAATTTAGTTTCAATCTACCATCTTGCTATTTATTGTCATTTTCTCTTTGTTCCTTCCCCCTCCTTCTTTTGGATTGAGTTGAAAAAAATATGATTATTTTATTATCTATACCTCGTTATTTTGTTTTTAGTATTTAACTTTAGTATCATTTGAAAGTTAGGGTTTAACTTTCAAGTGCTACTCTACCACTTCACAAATGGTATAAAAAATGTACAGCAGAATTCACCCAAGCCTTCCCTCCTGTCTTCTGAGCTATTTTCAGACATTTTACTTTGGTGTATGCCATAAACCCCACAACACATTATTATTTTTACTTTCAATAGTCAAATATCTTTTGCAGAGATTAAAAATGATAAAAAATGTCTTTTGTACTTGTCCACATATTAACCCTTTGTAATGCTCTTCATTGATTTATGTAGAACCAGTATCTATTTGGGAACATTTTCCATCTTTCTTTAATATTTCACAGTATGAAGGTATACTGCTGATGAATTTTTTTTTCATATTTTGCCTGAAAGTGTTTATTTCTCCTTCATTTGTTATTGTAAAATATATAAAACAAAATTTACCATTTTAATCATTTTAAAATGTGCTGGTCTGTGGTATTAGATACATTTACATTGTTGTGTTTCCTTCATCACTATCCATCTTCAGAACTTCTCCTTTACCCACAAATGCAACTTTGTACCCATTTAAATATTAACTCCCCATTCTGTTCTTTCACAGTCCTGTCAACCACCATGCTTACTGTCTCTAAACCACCATTCTTACTGTCATCTAAATCAGGTGTGGGTAAGACTTGAGGTATGGTTAATTCCGAGGCAAAATTTCTTTCCAGCTGCGAAACTGAGAAACCAGAGAGCAGACTGTATACTTCCAAAATACAGTGATGGACAAGCATAGACCAGACATCTCCATTCAAAAGGAATAAATTGTCAAAGTTTCCTAACGGGGCCTTTTTCTAATTGTGGTAAAGACAATTACCATGAGATTCCTTTTTTGAGAAATTTTAAATGTACAATATAGCACTGTTAACTAGACACACAATGCTGTACAGCAGACCTCTCGATAGAAGTGTACTTCTTCATGTTAAAATAGATGTTAATGAGGATTTGATTAAGCATGTGATTTTAATGTTTTAAAATGTGGTGAGGGTGTCTCTGTAGTCACTTAGACCAAGTGTGTCAATATTGTTGTTCAGTCTCCTATACAGGCTTCAGAAATGCTGTGTGTTCAATTCCAGACCACCGCAATAAAATAAATATTTCAACAAAGCAAGTAACATGAAGTTTTTGGTTTTATACTTCATATAAAATTTATGTTTGCATTATACTGTAGTTTATTAAGTGTGTAGTAACATTATGTCTAAAAAACTACATACACACTTTAATTAGAAAATACTTTATAGCTAAAAAAGTCAAAGCAGTTACAGTAGTAACAACTTGCTTTAGAAGATTGTCAAGATCTCTCTGTTTTCTTACTTCATGCCAAACTGGCATAGTGGTGATAGTAACAGTATGAATTTGAGAACAAATGCCATCTATGCCAGTTGGTTTTTGAGATCTAGGCTTGACATCAAATTTTTTTGTTTGACTCTCTTCTCCAGTTAACTGTTTGGAGACATCAGAAAAAATAAGTAGTAAAAAGTTAATAAAAAGCTCTTTCTGTGATACTGTGCTGTTTAGCATACTAATCCATCAATTTATCTTTTAAATAATTATTATGGCCTTTATATCACTGCACATTTGGTAAGAGCCTGCTATATGTAAACCCTGCATGCTGAGACATTTAAAATGAAGGGAAATACATAGCAAGTTAAGTAACGCTAAAGTATTTGAATAATTCAAAGCAACAATAAAAGCAATGTCACAATGCATAATAGTCAACAAATTGCTCAGGCAGTGACTTCTGTCAAAACTCAGATACATAACGGCTTTGACTTCAGGCAGGAATAATCTGGGGAGAGGTATGCCGAGATGGCTAAAGATGAGCTTAGTGTGGGTAGAGAAGACGGGGAAGGACTTTACAGATTGGTGTACCATTGTTAATAAAAGTGTAGAGGAAGTGGAGGGTAAAGGGTAGTATGTGAACCACTTTGAGGGGCACATGACTTTAAAGAAGGCTACTGAATGAAAAAACGGAAAGAAAATTTGCAGTCCGATTGTTCAGGGCCCTAGTTATCAAGCTAATGACTGTGAATAAGCAGCCAACAGAGAAGTCTTATTAGGTCATGGGAAGATAAGAAGAGCTGTGAGTAATCAAGGTTAATGATTTTTGTCCTGTCATACAAGAGACAAAAAACAAAAAACAAACCTGGGGTAAGAAAGTGAACATTATCAATATGGAATCCCTAAGAGCACACTGGGCTTCCCAAGTGGCTCAGTGGCAAAGAACCTGTCTGCTGATGCAGGAGATGTGGGCTCAGTTCCTGGGTTGAGAAGATTTCCTGGAGAAGGAAATGGCAACCTATTCCAGTATTCTTTCTTGGAGAATTTCATAGACAGAGGAGCCTGGTGGGCTACAGTCCATGGGGTTGCAAAGTACTGGATACAACCAAAATAACAATGGAGCAAAATAGACCCAAACAAATTATGCAGATATATTAAAACAATTAACAATGTTTAACCCAGTGCCAATATTTTCTTTAAAGAATATGTATTTTTCACCATCTATATTAAGTGATGACTACCAGGTGGAGCTAGTGGTAAAGAACCCACCTGCCAATGGAGGAGATGTAATAGATGCAGGTTGGATCCTTGGGTCGGGAAGATCCCCTGGAGAAGTGAATGGCAACCCACACCAGTATTCTTGCCTGGAGAATCCCATGGGCAGTGGAGCCTGGCAGGCTACAGTCTGTGGGGTTGCAAAGAGTTGGACACGACTGAAGCGACTTAGCACATGCACGCATGAGAACTGTGTTCCACCACGGAAAATTATAATGCCATATTATCTGAAGAATGTATAGTCAGTTGTATGCACATGTAGATTGCAACAGCCTACTCTTCTTTCTTTAGAAAACTATTGTCTGGATTTATGGGTAAATTTTTCACTCATCTAAGAATCAGAAATAGTTCTGTAAAAATAGCTTATCTAGAAATTAAAAGTAGTTATGGTGCAGCATGATAATATAATCAATAAGTATATTTAAAAGAAAAGAAAAAGAGAAACGAGAAGCAAAAGGAGAAAAGAAGAACAAGAAGGCAAATGTGGATGGTGTTTAGTGACTTAGTGGGAAGGGGAGAAACAGGGTGCATGGGGGGCTCAGGTAGGTCTAAATAGTGACTTGCCTCTGAATGAAGGAGGCCTCTGGAGGCTTTTGAGTTACATCATTATTTCCTGAGAAAAGAGGAAGATATTAGAATCTTCTAACTTTACAGTGTAGAAGGAATGTGCAGGTTTTCTTATAGATGGAAACTAAATGTTTTCCTGGGTATATGAGATACTTGTCCAATACAACAGTCACTGGAAATGTCCCATTCAGTTCCTGGTGCAAAGGAAAGGGATTTGTGTGTGTGTGTGGAATGTGTGTTAGTGTGTGTGCTTTATGAATATTTAAAATGATAGCGTGGAAAGAAGAATGTTGGACTGTGGGTCATACTATAGTGAATTCTGGGCACTGTTTTCTACTAACTGTCTATGTAGCTCTTGATCTCTAACTCTTACACCTTTATTTTTTAAATCTGCTAAAATGAGGGGTTGTACTACGTATTTTTCTGTAGCTTATGCTAACATTCTATGATATGTTATTAGGCAAAGATAACCGACTCCTTCTGCTTTTACAAATGATCATCTGGTACCAAGAGGCCCTTGTCCCAGGGTAAAAGTCAACATCATTGAATGGCCAGAATATGTACAGGATTTAGAGGTAATTGATTTAGAGATAGTTATATTTTCTAATTTATGCGAGTGATGAAAATGGATAAGTTTTCACTGAAGGGTATTTAGTGATCATAGTGGTTGGGTCTAAACAAAGCATTTCAAAGGAGACTGGTGAATGTTTATTCCTAGGACAGTGGGAAAACAGTTTCAGGAAAATGTCTGTGATCTATTCTAATCAAATCTTCAGTGTCTTTGGACAAAGCCTCTGTCTCATAGGATCCTGATTTCTGTCTCTCTGAGGCGGAGAAGTCATGGGAAATTAAGTTAAATTCAAATATATGTATTAAATAATAATACATGTCAGAAGGCACATGGTCTTTTAAAATAGCACCTTCTTCACAATGGCTAGGAAAACCAGAGTATCTCTGTCAGCAGAATGGTCAAGTCAGATTTACCCAATATGGCGCTGATTATCTTAATTAGAAGGAACAGACGCTGCAGAGTTCTGGAAAGAATGGCAGTGGGAGCACAAATACTCAGGTCCCAGCCCCTCCCTTTCCATGAGATTTGGCTGAAATGAACAAAGAAATATAAAAATAGAAGAAAACCAGGATCAGTGATGTATGTGCATGTGAGCTAAGTCACTTCAGTTGTGCCCTCCTCCAGGGGATCTTCCTGACCCAGGGATCGAACCCACGTTTCTTTACATCTCCTGAAGGGGTGTCAGTCATTGCCACAAAAGGGAAAGAGTCTCTGCTGGTTCTCAGGCAGATGGAACCAGCATGAAAGCTGTCAGAAGCCTAACTCACTCTCGCTTGTGGAATGTGCTGGAAACTCACAAGGAAAATACACAAGTCATGCAATTGTGGGTAGGGTGTGGAGAGAGAGAAGGGAGAGAGGGAGGAAGGAGGTAGGGCAAGGTAGAGGGAGGGAAAAGGAGAGATGTTGGGGGCATTGTTCCAGAGATGTTTGCATCCAGAGATGGCTGCACTTGGAGGTTCTTTGTGAGGCTGCCAAACTTAACAGAACCTGTAGAATTTGTTTTGACTCAATCATTTTCCAGAATGTTCCAGGGCTCATCCTCATGCTCTAGGGATAATTCTTGACCACTGCAGTGCTCCCTTCAGATGGTACAGGCAGTAGTAATACCAGTCAAGTCACAGCGTATAAGATGGAGCTTTGGCTGAAGAGAAACTGGATACAGAAAACCTCCTTGGTATAAAATTTTCAATAAACACAGAGAAGAAGTCATACAGAGACAAAAATCTACCTGCTGGGATTATTCTTAGTGCAGTTCCCTCTCTGTCTTTCTCATACTGTTAAGTCATGGGTCAGAAATGTTTAAGCTGAAATCATCCCTTCTCCAGACAACACATGGGAGAATTCTAATACAAGTTGGAGGAATAGTATGGAAAGCTATTAATAGTTAATAGTATGGAAAACATAGTATATATATATATATATATATATATATATATATATAGAATATGGGGGCTTCCCTGGGAGCTCAGATGGTAAAGAATCCACCTGCAATGCAGGAGACCTGGGTTTGATCCCTGGGTTGGGAAGATCCCCTGGAGATGGGAATGACAACCCACTTCAGTATTCTTGCCTGGAGAATCCCATGGACAGAGGAGACTGGTGGGCTACAGATCATGGGGTTGCAAAGAGTTGGACACAATGAGAGACTAATACTTTCACTTTCACATAGTATAGCAGTATGGAAATTACCTACCTGTATTGAGATAAATGCCAGGATAATCTAGAGCTGCTAAGTCACTTCAGTCGTTTCTGCCTCTATGCGACCCTGCGACCCCAGAGACGGCCTCCTACCAGGCTCCTCTGTCCCTGGGATT
This sequence comes from Bos indicus x Bos taurus, assembly GCF_003369695.1. Lineage (NCBI taxonomy): Eukaryota > Metazoa > Chordata > Mammalia > Artiodactyla > Bovidae > Bos > Bos indicus x Bos taurus. Next base: position 72,001,278 of record NC_040083.1, on the reverse strand, counting down.
CTCCAGGCAAGAACACTGGAGTGGGTTGCCATTTCCCTCTCCAATGCATGAAAGTGAAAAGTGAAAGTGAAGTCGCTCAGTCGTGTCCTACTCCTAGCGACCTCATGGACTGCAGCCTACCAGGCTCCTCCATCCATGGGATTTTCCAGGCAAGAGTACTGGAGTGGGGTGCCATTGCCTTCTCCAATCTACAGCTAGTCTTATTCAAATAGAAAGAGTAGGTGCATATTTAAAAAATAATAATACATAGTCTAATAATTCTAAATATTTTTTAAAAAGAGTGTCTGTGTGTTTGTGTGGCCAAAGGGCAGAGACTGGGAAACAGGGAAAAGTGAAAGAATGAAGAAAGGGGATGAGAATTGTCATTGGAGTACTAGGAAAGAAACTGGATGAGTTAAAGATCACAAAAATGTTAATGGAGATTTTTCCTGTGAACCAATAACTGGAAGTAGATTTAAAGCAAAAAAGATAATGGCATCAACAACAGAATGAAAATAGAAGTTCTTGGTGTGAGTGGGATGTCTGTCTGGTGGAGTAGCCTTTTTTGGAAGTGGTAGATTCCTGGTGGGTGGACAGATGATTGGGACCAGTGTGGTCACACTTCAACTTCAGAGGTGATTGCCTTTGATGGCCATTAGGGCAGCTGTATTATGAAGCCTGCCTATTGAATCAGGGGGTGTACATCCTTAAGGCAAATACTGTAGACAGCCATAGGATTGGGGGTGAGTGCTGGGGAATGAGAGAATGGAGTAGGGACGAAGTATGACAGTGATTTCTGACTGGATGAGCTTCCAGGGTAAGAACACTGATAGAGAGATCCATCAGCCTAAAAGCAAAAACAAGACAAAAGCAAAGCAAACAAACAAAAAGGCTGCTGCTGCTGCTGCTGCGTTGCTTCAGTCGTGTCCGACTCCGTGTGACCCCATAGATGGCAGCCCACCAGGCTCCCCCGTCCCTGGGATTCTCCAGGCAAGAACACTGGAGTGGGTTACCATTTCCTTCCCCAATGCATGAAAGTGAAAAGTGAAAGTGAAGTCGCTCAGTCGTGTCCAATCCTCATCGACCCCATGGACTGCAGCCTTACAGGCTCCTCATTCCATGGGATTTGCACAAATAATTTCTGATTAAATCATAAAAGTCTAAAACAAAACAAAAACAAGTGTAACTTCTGGAATATCCATTGGCTTAAGAAATCCACGTACTTTGATTTCTTTTTATCTTTTTCTATTTTCTAAACTTACTATGAAAACATGCATTTCCTTCATGCTTACAAAAATATGTAGACTACAGGTTTGAAAAAAGGAAAGATAATTTGTAGATTCCTAGATTGGGTAAAAATTTTTATAAGTATATTATTTATAAGACAGCCAAAATTTATTGATTCAACAGGGTTAAAGTACAAGTTGTAGAAAGACATAAAAACTCAGTGTAATAAAAAAAATGCAGTGGTTGCCATATCAATATCATAATTTTCAAAGAGAGGTACAAAGATAATATTTTTATATATAGGATACAAAAATATGTTAAAATAGTCTTGAAGCTTTGTAGTTCAGATACCATATCAGCAGACTATATATAAAGTAAATCGTTTCTATATAGAAATATGTAAAAGAATAAAATGTCAGATAAAAGTAGCTGACAATTTCAACATACTTGGCTCAGCCTTTGACAGAATGATTATACAAAATCAAAAGGAGTTTCTGGTCCTGGATTTAGAAATTTAGGCATAGAAGTTTGACTCACCCACAAATTTGCAACTTTCAAGTGGTGGTTAGTTTCTTTAAGCCTCACTGGCCCTGCCTGTCAAAGAAGATTATATATGTCCTTATATTGCAAAGCTGTTTGTTACAAGGGTACATGAAGGAACGCTGGATGGGTGGATGGTGTTAAGTTAAGGAAAAGGCCATCAGAGAACTTGAGGCTTGAATATTACTTAACATTATTCCATGAGCATAAACAAAGAAGAAAGAATTTCCCCTAGAGCAAGAAAAGAGGGCTTCCCTGGTGGTTCAGACAGTAAGAACGTCTGTCTGCAATGCAGGAGACCCGGGTTGGATCCCTGGGTTGGGAAGATCCCCTGGAGAAGGAAATGGCAGCCCACTCCAGTATTCTTGCCTGGAAAATCCCATGGACGGCGGAGCCTAGGAGGCTACCATCCATGGGATCGGAAAGCCTTGGACACAACTGAGTGGATTCACTTCACTTCACTAAGAAAAGATAGCATATGAAAGGCACAGAGGTATGGAAAAGCAGGATGATAATTGTTACTGGGTTTTTTTAAAACTTTTTTTTTGGGGGGGGGGGATGTGGATCATTTTTAAAGTCTTTATTGCATTTGTTACAATATTGTTTCTGCTTTGGTTTTTTGGCTGGAGGCATGTGCGATCTTAGCTTCCTGACTAGGAATCAAACCTGTACCCCTTGCATTAGAAGGCAATGTCTTAACCACTGGACTGCCAGGGAGGTCCCTTGTTGTTGTTTTTTAATGATTAATTTTCAGGAGAAAAAAAAGAGCAATGTTATAGTGTTGATGTAGTTGGAACACAAAAAGTGGAGTGATGGGAAAAAATCCTGGCGAGATTGTGCCCGTGCTAGGGATATCCATAGTGGTTAAGAGCCCTCGATTTTAAGCCACCTCCAGGCTTCAAATCTTATCTGAACCACTTAAGACTTACCTTCTTTGAAAATATCACTGAAATCCTGCATACCTCAGTTTTCTTGCCTGTAGAATGGGATTGCTGATGATTCCTAAAATGTGGGTACTAATAGACCCTATATCATAGGTCCTTTAAAATGTTTTAAAAGGTATGAAGTATATTTAACAAGCTTGAAACAATCCTTGGTATGTGTCACTTACTATTGTTACCATTTATTGTGTTGTTGTTATTGTTGTTATTACTCCAATATGGAGATATGACTTTATCCCGTAAATTAAAGAAGCCATTAAAGGATGCTGAACAAGGTAAACCCAGATCGACATATGTTTCATAAAAACAAGTCTGGTAACATTGTGATGAATGGATCACAGAGATGTAAGACTAGAGGGCCACTTATGAGTCAGTTTCCTGTATATTTCCTCATGGTGAATAATGAGCATGAGGCCACTCTGAGCTTCTAATTTGCTTTATTAGTTTTCCATCATAGATACAGTGCTACAAAGAGTGGCATGAGGCCCTGATAACTCAGGAGATATTTAAAGGGCGGGCAAATACATCACAGCTACATTGAGGTGTTGATATCCCCATTTTTTTTGTCAATACATTCTCTAGAGTGACCCTGATGAATGCCAGCCATCAGCATTATTTCTGGAAGCTTGGTAAACATTTTAATCTTTGTGCTCTGATCTTGATAGAGAGCAGATAAACCGAGTCTCCTGTTCTGCTTGCAAAACAATCAATACCACAGAAGAAAATGAAAAGCACTTAAGCTAAGCTTCCTGAATGGATACTCCCAAGAAACACACGAATGATTTTTTCCCCAGAAAGGTGATCTTGAGGTTTGAATCCTTTATTTAGCAATGACAGATGGTTCAGAAAGGGGGATTAATAGAATCTCTGAAATGATGGTGATAAGGTCATAGCTGAAGATGAAAATAAAGATGTTTCCTTAGAACATGTCAGTTAGTAGAAACATCGCTATTTATGAAGTATGCAGTCCTGTAAGATTAGGGTTATTCTCCTTGTAATGTAGCAGCATTGGTCCTTTATTTGATACATGTCTTTGAAGGTCTGACAGTGTTTCCTATCCTTCTTTAAAATCAGGTTTTAAGCAGGTATCTGAAATCTCACAAGGCATTTCATTCATTCATTCCGAACCAGAACACTGAGAGAGTCACTGATACCTGTTACTTTACCATTCTTAACTCTGTATGCCTAGCCTTTATCTTAGACATTACTGCCTCCCAGTAAGTATTCTTGATCCTGCCCTCCGAGGCTGAATTATGGGTCCTTATTCTGTGCTCTCATAGAAGTCTCCACTTCTGAAGGCACTATACTATAATTGCCTATTAAATTTTCTTATTTCCAAAGCCTTGCACTCTTTGAAGAGTTCTGCCACTCAGGTACCACTGACACTCTCTCTGTAGCCCTTAGAACAATGCCAGATGTGTCTTAGGCACTCAAAAAAAAAAATTATGGAAAAGAGGGAAAGAGAAGAAGAGAGTTGATAACATTAAAAGGTTGAGTCCTGAGTAATTAAATTTTCAGAGAAGATGTTAGCTATCATTAACACTCCCTCCCTTCTCCACAGTCTTTTTCTTTGACATCTGTGACTCAATTCTTTCCTCTTTATTTTTATTTAAAAAAAATTTATTTATTTTAATTGGAGGCTAATTATTTTACAACATTGTATTGGTTCTGCCACACATCAACATGAATCCACCACGGGCATACACGTGTTCCCCATCCTGAACCCCCCCTCCCACCTCCCTCCCTGTACTATCTCTCCGGGTCATCCCAGTGCACCAGCCCTAAGCATCCTGTATTGAACCTGGACTGGTGATTCATTTCACATATGATATTATACATGTTTAAGTGCCATTCCCCCAAATCGTCCCACCCTCTCCCTCTCCCACAGACTCCAAAAGACTGTTCTATACATCTGTGTCTCTTTTGCTGTCTCGCATACAGGATTATTGTTACCATCTTTCTAAATTCCATATATGCGCGTTAGTATACTGTATTGGTGTTTTTCTTTCTGGCTTACTCCACTCTGTATAATAGGCTCCAGTTTCATCCACCTCATTAGAACTGATTCAAATGTATTCTTTTTAATGGCTGAGTAATACTCCATTGTGTATATGTACCACAGCTTTCTTAGCCATTCATCTGCTGATAGACATCTAGGTTGCTTCCATGTCCTGGCTATTATAAACAGTGCTGTGATGAACATTGGGGTACACGTGTCTCTTTCAATTCTGGTTTCCTCAGTGTGTATGCCCAGCGGTGGGATTGCTGGGTCATAAGGCAGTTCTATTTCCAGTTTTTTAAGGAATCTCCACACTGTTCTCCATAGTGGCTGTACTAGTTTGCATTCCCACCAACAATGTAAGAGGGTTCCCTTTTCTCCACACCCTCTCCAGCATTTATTGCTTGTAGACTTTTGGATCGCAGCCATTCTGACTGGAGTGAAATGGTACCTCACTGTGGTTTTGATTTGCATTTCTCTGATAATGAGTGATGTTGAGCATCTTTTCATGTGTTTGTTAGCCATCTGTATGTCTTCTTTGGAGAAATGTCTATTTAGTTCTTTGGCCCATTTTTTGATTGGGTCGTTTATTTTTCTGGAATTGAGCTGTAGGAGTTGCTTGTATACTTTTGAGATTAGTTCTTTGTCAGTTGCTTCATTTGCTATTGTTTTATCCCATTCTGAAGGCTGTCTTTTCACCTTGCTTATAGTTTCCTTTTTTGTGCAGAAGCTTTTAATTTTAATTAGGTTCCATTTGTTTATTTTTGCTTTTATTTCCAATATTCTGGGAGGTGGGTCATAGAGGATCCTGTTGTGATTTATGTCGAGGAGTGTTTTGCCTATGTTCTCCTTTAGGAGTTTTATAGTTTCTGGTCTTACGTTTAGATCTTTAATCCATTTTGAGTTTATATGTAGTGTTAGAAAGTGCTCTAGTTTCATTCTTTTACAAGTGGTTGACCAGTTTTCCCAGCACCACTTGTTAAAGAGATTGTCTTTTTTCTATTGTATATTCTTGCCTTCTTTGTCAAATATAAGGTGTCCATAGGTGTGTGGATTTATCTCTGGGCTTTCTATTTTGTTCCATTGATCTATATTTCTGTCTTTGTGCCAGTACCATACTGTCTTGATGACTGTGGCTTTGTAGTAGAGCCTGAAGTCAGGCAGGTTGATTCCTCCAGTTCCATTCTTTTTTCTCAAGATTGCTCTGTCTATTTGAGTTTTTTTGTATTTCCATACAAATTGTGAAATTATTTGTTCTAGCTCTGTGAAAAATACCGTTGGTAGCTTGTAGGGATTGCATTGCTTTGGGTAGTATATTCATTTTCATGATATTGATTCTTCTGATCCATGAACATGGTATATTTCTCCATCTATTAGTGTCCTCTTTGATTTTTTTCACCAGTGCTTTATAGTTTTCTATATATAGGTCTTTAGTTTCTTTAGGTAGATATATTCCTAAATATTTTATTCTTTTCGTTGCAATGATGAATGGAATTATTTCCTTAATTTCTCTTTCTATTTTCTCATTATTAGTATATAGGAATGCAAGGGATTTCTGTGTGTTGATTTTATATCCTGAAACTTTACTATATTCATTGATTAGCTCTAGTAATTTTCTGGTGGAGTCTTCAGGGTTTTCTATGTAGAGGATGATGTCATCTGCAAACAGTGAGAATTTTACTTCTTCTTTTCCAATTTGGATTCCCTTTATTTCTTTTTCTGCTCTGATTTCTGTGGCCAAAACTTCCAAAACTATGTTGAATAGTAGTGGTGAGAGTGGGCACCCTTGTCTTGTTCCTGACTTTAGGGGAAATGCTTTCAATTTTTCATCATTGAGGATAATATTTGCTGTGGGTTTGTCATATATATTTACAATGTTGTGTTGGTTTACACTGTTCAATGAAGTGAATCAATTATATGTATTCATCCATCCTAAGTTGCTTCAGTCATGTCCTACTCTTTGTGACCCCATGGACTGTAGCCCACCAGGCTCCACTGTCCATGGGATTCTCCAGGCAAGAATCATGTAATGGGTTTCCATTTCCTACTCCAGGGGATCTTCTTGACCCAGGGATTGAACCTGTTTATCTTAGGTATCCTGCATTTGCGGGCAGATTCTTTACAACTAGTGCTGCCTGAGAAAGCAGCTATATGTATATTAGTACATATATCCCCTCCCTTTGGACCTCCCTCCCACCTACCTACCCTCTTACTCATCTAGGTCACAACAGAGCACTGAGCTGTATAGCTCCCTGTGCTATACAGCAGGTTCCCACTGGATGTCTATTTTACACATGGTAGTGTATTTATGTCAATGCTCCTCTCCCAATTCATCCCACCCTCTGCTTCCCTCCCTCACCCCCAGCTCCACGTGTCCATTCTCTACTTCTACATTTCTATTCTTGCCCTGCAAGTAGGTTCATCTGTACCATTTTTCTAGATTCTACATATGTGTTAATATATGATATTTGTTTTTCTCTTTCTGACTTAATCTACAAACAGGTCATGCATCTCAATATCAAAAGAAGGAAACAATCCAATCAAAAAATGGGCAGAAGACCTAAATAGACATTTCTCCAAAAAAGACATACAGATGGACAGGAGGCACAGGAAAATATGCTCCACATCACTAGTTATTAGACAAAGGCAGATCCTGAGCTCCTCTTATCTCCTTGCTTTTTCTAAATATCTTTTCCAGGCACCACTCCTCGGCTGTCTGTTAGTTGCCTCTGTTTTTCAGAGTTTCAACATAGCCTGCTTTCCTTCTCAACGTGCACAATTTCCCCACACTGTCCTTATCTATCTCATTTCTTTCCCCCCTTCCTAATGATCTTATTTTAACTAATGGTGATCAAATTTATATCTCTTGCCCTATAGTCTCCTCTTGAGCTTCAGACTCTTAAATTCCAACTACTGACTAAGCATCTCTATGTGGATATTCACCTGATATCCAAAATTCAGTGTGTCCAAAATCATAAACTTTTCCCAAGAAACTGATTCAACTACTGATTCTGTTCCAAAGTCAGAGCCTCTGCATTTTTTATCTTGAAAATCTTTTTCTGTCATTCTCCCATTCACCTAATGAATGAACAAGTGCAGACAATTCTGTTTTCCAGATTGTTCTTAAACCATCCACTTCTCTTTGTTTTCACTAGCCAACTTTCTCTCTTACCTGGGTCCTTGCAACAGCATATCACTTGGTGTCCAATCTCCCTTTCCTCTAGTACATACACCTCTAGAATTTGCTTTTATAAAGTGCAAATCTAAAAAAACAATAAAGTGCAAATCTAATCATATTGTTAGCAACCCTTACATTCAAAACTTTTATTATTTCCAAGGATTCTCAGGAAAAAGTTCAAACTTCTTAGTGGCCTTATCGCTTGCTATTACTATTATCCAAGTCTACTCTTAGTTTTATTAAGCTAGTTACAATTCCTTGAATATTTCATGGTCTTTATTTTCCTCTCTTCTCTCTTTGCCTCTTCTCTTTAAGTCTCTTTCCCCACCATCCATCTCTCTCTCCTCTTAGTTTCTTCTCTTTGGATTTCTCTTCCTTTTCATGCCTGCTATTTGATGGGCTAACTTTTCCTTATCCTTCTGGTTTTACCTTAGATGTCACTGCTTCCTGAGAAGGATGTCACTGCTTCCTGAGAAGAATTCTTGATCCTGTCCCTCAAGTCTGGATTATGGATCCTTGTTATGTACTCCCACAGAATTCTCTACTTCCCCCTTTTGAAGCATTTATAACAGTATATTGTGTTGGTCTATTAAAATTTTTTTTTCTAAAACTATAAACTCCTTGAAGACAGATGCTGTTGCCATTGTCTTTGTACCATGTAAAATAATACCAGGCATGTAGTGGTAGTCAAAAATATTTCAGAGAGAGAGGAAGAAAGAGAGGAAGAGAGAGGGGAAGAGAAGAAGAAGAAGAGAAGGAGGAAGAAGATGGGGGAGGAAGAGAAGCAGGAGGAGGAGAGGAAGAAGGAAGAAAAAGGAGAAGGAGAAGAATGAATTTGTGACATAAAAATGTTATTAAGTCCCAAGGAATTGAATTTTCAGAGAAGATGGCTTTAAGCACCTTTATTTATTTGAGTTTCCAGCTGTGCTTAATTTCATTCATACTATGTTTAGCACAGAATTAATTATATAAAGAAAATTGTTTAAAAATATATGACTAGATATTGTAAACAGTACTGCAATGAGCATTGGAATGCATGTATCCTTTTGGACCTTGTTTTTCTCCAGATGTGTACCCAGGAATGGGGTGGTGGAGAGAAGGGATAGTTAGGGAGTTTGGGAGGGACATATACACACTGCTGTATTTAAAATGGATAACCAACAATGACCTACTGCACAGAACAGGGAACTCTGCTCAATGTTATGTGACAACCTAAATGGGAAAAGAATTTGGAAAAGAATAGCTGAATCACTGCTGTGTACCCGAAACTGACACAACATTGTTAACCAACTATACTTCAATATAAAATAAAACCTTAAAAAGACATATGAATGGATATGCAATTGTTTTACAGTCTAAAAAGAAAAAAAAAGCTTTGTATACTTCAATAAACCAAATTCATAATTTGGTTTTACTTCAGATTGTTTTACCTCAGTGCCCTCTGGCTCAGAAAAGACATTATGTCTATGCAGCTACAAAAACCATACTCTGTCTTCCTCTCCTATATTTATCTCTGACTCCTATTGATTTTGCCTACTAAATAGCTACTTGATGTTACCTCCACCAAAGATTTTTCCTTTTGTTTAGAAAGTGTTTCTCCCCCACCCCCCAGTTTCTCCTTTAATAGTTGTCCTAGTTTTTCTGTTTAACGTAATCTGATTGTCCTGTCTTCAGAAGAGCTTGTATACAAATGTTGGCTCCCTTGTGGAGCCTATGTGAGAGTTCTTCAGAGAATCCACTGAGATCTCTTCATGACACAAATCTGTAATGTAAGAGTTTCAGTTCTGGCTCAGTCTCTAATACAAGCCCTTAACTCCTGCCATCACTACCAAGCCTCTGCTGCTGGAGTCTCCTTGTCCAGTGAAATACCTGCAGAAGGGGGTCGGGCCTACTTTCCTAGGTGTTCACTCAACCCCAAGGAAACTCTTTGCCTTTTCCACATGAAACAGTAGGCTTGGGACTTCCTTGCTGATCCAGTGGTTAAGAATCCACTTTCCAACGCAGGGAACCAGAGTTCCATCCTTGGTTGGGGAAACAAGATCCCACATGCAGTGGGGCAATGAGGGCCATGCCCTGCAACTAGAGAAAAGCCTGTGAGTCACAACAAAGAGCCAACATGCTGCAACTAAGACCCAAACAGCTTAAGAAAAAAGAAACAGGCATTTAGCTTGCTTCATTGCATTCCCTCTTTTACCTACACCATTTATCTCCAGTTCCTTTTCATCTAAGTAGCACAGGACTGTTTGAAAGGCTTGCTGGATAATTCAGTATTTACAGAAGAAACAAAATTCAAGTTACCATTCTTTTAGGAACTCTTCTCAAATAATTTTCTGGGATCTCCCTTCCTTGGCTTCTCATGGAAAAAGAAGGAAATAATCTCTTTCAAGGCACATTGCTCTCCCCCGAAAGGCTGACAACCTACTCCCACACCCCTAAGCCTCTTACTATAATGGCTAATATGGTAAGTTCTTTTTGCCTGGTGCCTGTCAGCAAACCTTATTAGGAAGTGGTTAGATCTAGCTATTGGTAGGTCTCGACCTTAAAATGTGAAGTCCTTAGGATATTTCCCCCCCTCGCTCTATGCCTGAATCATAATTTCAGTACAATAGAAATAATTCTTCTCAACAACTTATATGCTCAACATAAATCTCCTTTGGATGATTCAGGACAAGTCTTCAGCACTGAACTTTGTATTGATTAAGCCATGTTACTGCTAGAGACATGAATTGGAAAATTAAAAGAGATGTATGTCACATTTGTCTCCCAAGCTAAGTGAATTATAACAATTATAAATGATTTTTTAAAATAATGAGATAAAGAATGACTGAATTCAAAGAGTCACAAAAATCCATGATTGACTTCTAGGATAAAGCTTGTAGTTACTTCTTGTGGTTAGTTGCTCAGTCACGTCCAACTCGTTGCAACCCCATGGATTGTAGCCCACCAGGCTCCTCTGTCCATGGGAATTCTCCAGGCAAAAATACTGGAGTGGGTTGCCATACCCTCCTTCCTCCAGAGGATCTTCCCAACCCAGGGATCGAACTCAGGTCTCCTACATCGTAGGCAGATTCTTTACCTAAGGGACCCAAATGAAAGAGGTTACATAGAGGTTTAGTTATCTATGGCCAATGCCATTCTACTTTTTATAATCTTCCCCTCTTGGGAAGCACTTTATTTGACCAAAGCTCTATCATCTTTCTTAATATTTGACTCAAAGTGTCCGAGAGACGTCAGTGCTAATCACATTCTTAAATATGCTGAGACATCGGAAATAGAAATATTGTGAATTCAGTGCTGAGTGCTGAAATTTGAGATGAAAATCCTCAGGATTCCTAGCTACTTCAAAACCTGATGTGCTTTGAGCAAAGACTTGATCTTTCCTAAGGCACACTTGATGCCAAGCACTCCTTCTGTACTGATGTGGGCTCATATGAAGACTTTATTTGATTTCTTCTTTTCTAGAACTTTTTTTTTTTAATTTTATTTTATTTTTAAACTTTACAATATTGTATTAGTTTTGCCAAATATCGAAATGAATTCGCCACAGGTATACCTGTATTCTCCATCCTGAACCCTCCTCCCTCCTCCCTCCCCTTACCCTCCAGCATAAAAGACTCTTTTCAAGTGACCTTTAAATTCAGGCTTGGAGAACTGCTCAGATCTTTTCAACTTCACTTTGTCCTAAGAGAATTATTTGATTCTGTGTCTTAATAATATTACCTCTTGTAATTCCTAATGACTAGTGTTGCTTGGATCAATCCTGGAACATCCTACAGATATTCTAAGTAGGATTCCATATTCTGGGCTGAATGTCAACAGTATCAGCCAGTTAAAATTTCCAACTGCAATTGATTGTTGATCTAATATTGGAATGAGGTTGGGGCATTCCTCAGGCCCAAAGGGAAAACTTTAAGCTCTAATAATAGCATGCATACATTGATTTTGCACCAAATGCCAGGAACTAAACATTTTACAAGTATTATATTGATTAATCTTCAGAATCTTCCCTATGAGGTAGATTCCAATATTAACTCCATTTCATCGATGGGAAGATTGAAAGCAAGAGATACAATTGTACAAAGTCACATGGTGAGCAGATGTCAGAACTAAGAGTGCATTTAAGTCTGTCTGATGCTGAAGCTAATGCTCTTAACCACTGTATGCATTTGCTCCCAGAATGCTGATAAAGCTGTCTTTGACATGGCTTGTTTCCTGGGGCAACTTTTATAGATCAGTACCTCTAAGAAGTATGGGTGTAAAATAATTCTTGCAAACATCATCATCCCAGGAGGTTATCTGTCTGTGATACTGGATTAGTGCCTAGAGACTCAAGTTTCCCCAATATTCTTTTTAACCTTTTGCAACATAATCCCTTCATCAAGAATAGAGGATTCGCGTTCAGAACAAGTTCCTTCTATCACCTTTGTGAATTTAACAAATGGGTGAATTTAACTCAGATGACCATTATATCTACTACTGTGAGCAAGAATCCCTTAGAAGAAATGGAGTAGCCCTCATAGGCAACAAAACAGTCCAAAATGTGGTACTTGGATGCAATCTCAAAAATGGCAGAATGATCTCTGTTCCTTTCCAAGACAACCGTTCAATATCACAGTAATCCAAGTCTAGGCCCCAACTAGTAATCCGGAAGAAGCTGACGTTGAAGGGTTCTATGAAGACCTACAAGACCTTCTAGAACTAACACCGAAAAAAGATGTCCTCTTCTTTATAGGGGACTGGAATGCAAAAGTAGGAAGTTAAGAAATACCAGGAGTAGCAGGAAAATTTGACCTTTGAGTACAGAATGAAGCAGGTCAAAGGCTAATAGAGTTCTGCCAAGAGAACGCACTGGTCATAGCAAACACACTCTTCTAACAACACAAGAGAAGATTCTACACATGGACATCACCAAATGGTCAATACCAAAATCAGATTGATTTTATTCTTTGCAGTCAAAGATGGAGAAGCTCTATACTGTCAGCAAAAACAAGACCAGGAGCTGACTGTGGCTCAGATCATGAATCCCTTATTGCCAAATTCAGACTTAAACTGAAGAAAGTAGGGAAAACCACTAGACCATTCAGGTATGATCTAAATCAAATCCTTTACGATTATACAGTGGAAGTGACAAAAAGATTCAAGGGATTAGATATGATAGACAGTGCCTGAAGAACTATGGATGGAGGTTCATGACATTGTACAGGAGGCAGGGATCAAGACCATCCTCAAGAAAAAGAAATGAAAAAAGGCAAAATGGTTGTCTGACGAGGCCTTACAAATAGCTGAGAAAAGAAAAGAAGTGAAAGGCAAAAGAGAAAAGGAAAGATATACCCATTTGGATGCAGAGTTCCAAAGAACAGCAAGGAGAGATAAGAAAGCCTCCCTCAGGAATCAGTCCAAAGAAATAGAGGAAAACACTGGAATGGGAAAGACTAGAGATCTTTTCAAGAAAATTAAAGATACCAAGGGAACATCATGCAAAGATGGGCACAATAAAGGACAGAAATGGTATGGACCTAACAGAAGAAGACATTAAGAAGAGGTGGTAAGAATACACAGAACTATACAAAATATATCTTCATGACCCAGAGAGCCATGATGGTGTGATCACTCACTAGGAGCTAGACATCCTGGAATGTGAAGTCAAGTGGGCCTTAGGAAGCATTACTGCTAACAAAGCTAGTGAAGGTGATGGAATTCCAGTTGAGCTGTTTCAAATTCTAAAAGATGATGCTGTGAGAGTGCTGCACTCAATATGCCAGCAAATTTGGAAAACTCAGCAGTGACCACAGGACTGGAAAAGGTCAGTTTTCATTTCAACCCCAAAAAAGGCATTGCCAAAGAATGTTCAAACTACCACACAATTGCATTCATCTCACACTCTAGTAAAGTAATGCTCAAAATTCTCCAAGCTAGGCTTCAGTAATATGTGAACTGAGAACTTCCAGATGTTCAAGCTGGATTAAGCAATGGCAGAGGAACCAGAGATCAAATTGCCAACATCCGTTGGATCATTGAAAAAGCAAGAGAGTTGCAGAAAAACATCTACTTCTGCTTTATTGACTATACCTTTGACTGTGTGGATCACAAAAAACTATGGAAAATTCTGAAAGAGATGGGAATAGCAGACCACCTTACCTGCCTCCTGAGAAATCTGCATGCAGGTTAAGAAGCAACAGTTAGAACTGGTCATGGAACTACAGACTGGTTCCAAATAGGGAAAGGAGTACGTCAAGGCTTTATACTGTCACTCTGATTATTTAACTTATATGCATAGTACATCATGCTAAATTCTGGGCTGGATGAAGCATAAGCTTGAATCAAGAATGCCGGGAGGATATCAATAACCTCAGATATGCAGATGACACCACTTATGGCAGAAAGTGAAGAACTAAAGAGCCTCTTGATGAATGTGAAAGAGGAGAGTGAAAAAGTTGGCTTAAAACTGAACATTCAGAAAACGAAGATCATGGCATCCGTTCCCATTAATTCACGGCAAATAGGTGGGGAAACAATGGAAACAGTGAGAGACTATTTTTTGGGGCTCCAAAATCACTGCAGATGGTGATTTCAGCCACGAAATTGGAAGAAAAGCTATGACCAACCTAGACAGCATATTAAAAAGCAGAGATATCACTTTGCCAACAAAGGTTTATCTAGTCAAAGCTATGGTTTTTCCAGTAGTTATGTATGGATGTGAGAGTTGAACTATAAATAAAGCTGAGTGCCAAAGAATTGATGCTTTTGAACTGTGGTGTTGGAGAAGAGTCTTGAGAGTCCCTTGGACCTCAAGGAGATCCAACCAGTCAATCTTAAAGGAAATCAGTTCTGAATATTCATTGGAAGGACTGATGCTGAAGCTGAAACTCCAATACTTTGGCCACCTGATGCAAAGAACTGACTCATTGCAAAAACCCTGATTGAAGGAGGGAGAAGGGGAGGCAGAGAATGAGATGGTTGGATGGCATTACCAACTTCATGGACATGCATTTGAGTAAGCTCCGGGAGCTGGTGATTGACAGGGAAGCCTGGAGTGCTGCAGTCCATGGGGTCGCAAAGAGTCGTCATGACTGAGTGACTAAATGCCTGACTTACTGATCACCTTTGTAGTTGACTATCTTTTTTATCCTGATTGTCCCAAGAAAATCCAGTCTTGAATTTTGTAAACATTGAGAGGATTTTTAGTTTATTACCTGGAACTTCAGGAAGCAACAGTTAGAATTGGACATGGAACAACAGACTGGTTCCAAATAGGAAAAGGAGCAGATCAAGGCTGTATATTGTCACCCTGCTTATTTAACTTACATGCAGAGTACATCATGAGAAACGCTGGGCTGGAAGAAGCACAGGCTGGAATCAAGGTTGCAGGGAGAAAATCAATAACTTCAGATATGCAGATGACACCACCCTTATGGCAGAAAGTGAAGAGGAACTCAAAAGCCTCTTGATCAAAGTGAAAGTGGAGAGTGAAAAAGTTGGCTTAAAGCTCAACATTCAGAAAATGAAGATCATGGCATCCGGTCCCATCACTTCATGGGAAATAGATGGGGAAACAGTGGAAACAGTGTCAGGCTTTATTTTGTGGGGCTCAAAAAATTACTACAGATGGTGACTGCAGCCATGAAATTAAAAGACACTTACTCCTTGGAAGGAAAGTTATGACCAACCTAGATAGCATATTGAAAAGCAGAGACATTACTTTGCCAACAGAAGTCCGTCTAGTCAAGGCTATGGTTTTTCCAGTGGTCGTGTATGGATGTGAGAGTTGGACTGTGAAGAAAGATGAGCACCAAAGAATTGATGCTTTTGAACTGTGGTGTTGGAGAAAACTGTTGAGAGTCCCATGGAGTGCAAGGAGATCCAACCAGTCCATTCTGAAGGAGATCTGCCCTGGGATTTCTTTGGAAGGAATGATGCTAAAGCTGAAACTCCAGTACTTTGGCCACCTCATGCAAAGAGTTGACTCATTGGAAAAGACTCTGATGCTGGGAGGGATTGGGGGCAGGAGGAGAAGGGGACGACAGAGGATGAGATGGCTGGATGGCATCACTGACTCGGTGGACATGAGTCTGAGTGAACTCCGGGAGTTGGTGATGGACAGGGAGGCCTGGCGTGCTGCGATTCATGGTGTCGCAAAGAGTCAGACACGACTGAGCGACTGAACTGAACTGAACTTATTCTCTACTCCAAAAATGTTTATATTTTGCCACCTCAGAGATGTAAATGTGATATGATTAGTTTGCTTTCTAATGTGTTTCATATAGGCCTTTTGGTTTACTATTTCATGTCATCAGCAAAACTTTGCCTCAGACCTAGCATGTAGCATATAATCTATGAGAATTTATTTCTGTCTGCCAAAGCTCCCTCTCTTTCATTTCCCTCCCTCCTCTTATTCCCCCCGGCCCCACCCTCCACCAAATAGGAATTCTCCACATTAACTCAAAAATAAAAAACCAGGGGGAATTTTCCAGTAAGCAGTCTATAATTAGAGATACATTTTTCATCCTAGTCATTTTGGTTATTACTCATAGAAACCTTCCATGTTCAAAACGCAGCCCCAAAACCCATTTTTCATGGGTCGAGGCTTAGAGCATTCCAATTTTATTACAGAATATTTAAGTCCAGGACCACAACTCTTATGGGATTCTGCCACTGCACATGGTCTTAGAGGCCAGAGGCAGTGACCTCTGTTGTTATCATTACAAGCTGCATTTTGCTGTGAAAACAAAAATCAAACAAGAAAAATAAAGGTCAGTGGCATAAACCAATGAAAACTTATCTCTCGTTAATGCAACACATCCATTCCAGCCCAGCAGGGTTCATTGTTTTCACCCAGGGGCCCAGAGATAACAGAGTGGCCACCTTTTGGAATAATGTCAGGTGTGTTTCAGAGAGAAAGAGCATGGTAAATCATGGATTGGCTCTTATAGCTTCTAATAGAAGTGACTCTCACATTTCAAATTCAGCCACATAACCACTTCCATGCTTAGGGTGAAGGAATGCTATTCTACTTTGTGCCTGGGAGAAGAACCAGGAACACTGGGAAAACAACAGCACTACTTCCATGATAGGATGTATCTTTTTTTTTTTTTTTTAATGTGGATTGTTTTTAACTTTTTATTGAATTTATTACAATATTGCTTCTGTTTTATGTTTTGGTTTTTTGTTTGAGAGACATGTGAAATCTTAGCTCTCCCACCAGGGATTGAACCCACACCCCCTACACTGGAAGGGAGTGTTTTAACCACTGTCTACCAGGGAAATCCTGTGATGGGATGCTTCTTTTGTCTTAGGACTGTTATCTTAAGATTTTGTCTTCTACTATAATTTCAGTCTCATGAGAAGGATAGAAAGGGAGGAAACTTTTAAATTTTGGATTCGGGTTCCCTTATGACTGATAAATAGCACTGAATCACTTGTGAACTATGAAAACTTCTTTTGGGACTCAGGCCTAAGATTCTCACCAGATGGAGGCTGGGAGGATCCCAGATTCTCAGTTTGTTTTGCTTCATTTATAGGGACAAGAAGGAAAGACATCTAAGCCCAGGTAAAATGGTACTAAAGGAATGTCTTCTTCCTATAGTCTAGGCTAGAGTCAAAAGAAACATTCCACTGTTAAGCTTCTGTTTAGTAGGAGATGCCACCCACACAGGGACAATGGCCTTGTTTATCTGAACATTCCAGCTAGATGGGTGCATGGAGAGAGAAGACATCTAAAGACTTAAGACTGCGAAGCAATTAGGGCACAAATCATGAATTTAAGTCTCTTTACTATAACTCTAAAAATGTCCAAATACAGCCTAAAAGAGAAAGTCTGAATCGTTCCTTCTCAAAGTTGGAATGAAAGGTGAGTGCTTGAATTCCTCTTAAAGGATAGCAGTGACCTTAGGTAAGGATCCAGTTTTACCCATTTTCTTTATGTGGACAGATTCTCTAATAAGGAGAAGAAGTTTCTGGAGAACATTGAATTTCTATCTCCTTAACTATTAATTTAAGGTTGGTCCCTGGTGGCTCAGACGGTAAAGCGTCTGCCTGCAATGTGGGAGACCCATGTTCGATTCCTGGGTCGGGAAGATCCCTTAGAGAAGGAAATGGCAATCCACTCCAGCACTGTTGCCTGGAAAATCCCATGGATGGAGGAGCCTGATAGGCTACAGTCCATGGGGTCGCAAAGAGTCCGATACGACTGAGCGACTTCACTTTCACTAACTATTAATTAAAGAAAAAAAAAACAAAAACACAACACCCTGCAGCTGCAAGGTTAATAGATTTAGAGGATTACTTTAACTATATGTTAAAAGCTACAAGACTGAGTGGCTGAATAACACGAGATCATTTATTTTACCTTCCCAGAGTTGATTCAGTAGCATAAGCATGTCCTCAAACACCCAAGTGTTTTCTTTTTTCCTGCTCTGCCATCTTTGCTATATGGGTGGCATTTCTCCTCATGGTCACAGGATGGCTGCCTCAGCTCCAAACACTAATTACATCCTCATAGAGAAGATCCAAATGCAGGAAGGGCCAAGTGCCCATCTATGTCCCTTCTAACAAGTGAGAAAAATGTCTTTAGAGGCACGCTGTCTTAGATCTCATGTGCCAGATTGCTTTACATATCCATGTTTATACAGATCACAGTAAGGGTAATGGAAATACTCTAATCAATATTCATCGCCTGGGGCTGAGAAGTTCTCATCTTCCTTGAGCTCAGGGAGAGCTGACTATCCAATCAAAATGGGGGTTCTGCCAGCAAAAAGTACATGGAGAGAAAGACACAGCTCATGGCAACCTCAGAATCAAGACACAGAGAGGTGCTGTGGTTCCTTCCCTTCGATTCTGTGAAAAGTTGGTGGCAGAGTTAGAGAACACTGGCCTCCTGTCTCCTCAGTACCATGACTTTTCTTCTGTGTCTTTGTTGCTTTCTCTACAAAAGAGTTTGGCATAGTGTTTGCCTAAGTTTTATGGTGAGTAAGCATCATCATCCTAATTAAAAAAAGACCTGCTGAAGGGATTACTTCCATGTGGAACAATGAAACAATCACCTAAATAGCCACATCTCCGTTCACAGATGCTGCTGCCTGGATATGGGAAGAGTGCTGACTTACTGCACAGCTCTGCTGGGGCTATATCCTCACCCCACCTCTGACCAGCTGGTACACCTCATCTCATGCCTTTCCTAGCATTTGCTGGGTGTGATGTATGTCCCCTGCAAGAAGGAAGAAAAAAAAAAATCTCTCCTGGGGTTTTGTACTGCAGACTAGCAATCTGCCCTTTTGGCCCAGTATTTCTGCAGAGCTGACACACACATAGTTCTTTGCACAGAGATGCTGAAACCAAGTGCCTCGTCATTGCACTGACTCAGAGAAAGAGCTGGAGCTGCTCTGGATACTCCCTCTGCCTTTTGCCTTCTAGAGGCTTAGGTGCATATTTTAAAATCCTTTGGGACTGCAAAAGAGAGAAGATAAATAGGCACCCACTCATTGATTGGGTCTAGGTAAGCTGATATTATCCCATTGAGCAAACAGGGGAGGAGAATTCACCAGTGAGGAGGGAGATTGCAGTTAAGATGAGGACTGCAGAGTTCTGTCTGAGTCAGCATCACCTTGTCCTGCAGAGCTCTCAGGTGACCCCTGGCCAAGGACGCTGCAAGGACAGTGTCATGTGGTCGGACACAGAAAATGGATGCTTTGGAAGCCAATCTTCATTTGCTTTTTAATTACCTCCTCTTGGCTTCTGAAGATGATTTTTTTTTTTTTTCATAGCAAAAAGCCCGGAAGAGAAGAAAATGTTCTTTCTTCAGAGCTAAACATGTCCGTACATTAACCTTTAACATTGATTAAGATAGATGCTGTTTCAACCCCTGATGCTTTTAGAGAAGATTTGAATTTGGGTGCCCAGCTCTTGACAAGCTTGCATTCAGCTTCTGTGATGTCCCTCAGTCACCTTGAGTTGCTAATGACAGGGTAAGCATCCAGTCACCTAGAATTAGTGTGACCACAACAAATGTGGGCTCTGGAGCTCAGGTTCTTTTTCCTGTCTCCTGGGTAGTTACTCAGGCACCACCAGGTCTTGTGGTCATAAATAGCTGTAAAGCAATCCACATAGTGCACCACATGAGCAGGACTGACTGATCATAAATGCGATAGCAATTCAGAGTAGGCACTTCTGCTGAGGTTATCCTGGAGAGCTTACTGGAGGAAATTGATTATTCTGTTGGGGAAAATAATGATGTTTAAAACATAATCATATCCACTTTCTTTTAGGGAGGGAGGTGAAAAATGAATAATTCATAAAGCTTATTTAGTTTAAAAAATGTATAGGAAGTTTATCTTTTTCTCATTAAAAGCAGCACCTGCCTCCAGTCACTTGACTGAGTTCTTTTGGATGGTGGTAGTAAGGGACCCAGCATTATGGGCACAGGCAAGGAGTGCCCAGTGGTGTTCATTTTGCCAAAAGAAAGCATGTCCTCCGCAAGAAGACTGACAACTGAAATCCTGAGAACTGCAGCTGGCAGGAAACAAAGAGGCTGAGTTAGAATTTTTTTTTTTTAAGCATCCGATCGTCTATCCCACTGCACCCACCTGGTAGAAGCTCCTGTGGGTCCTGCCAGAAACAAATCTCAAGATGAGGTTTTACAAGCATTTAGATTGACTGTACTGAGTTTTTTTTCCTCTGTTTCTTTTTTATGAGAGCAGAGATCCGATGGTGCAATGAGGTAGCCCATAACTAGAGCAGGCTAGCACACAGAGATACAGGGTTTGCAAAAACTGCCTCATTCTTCCAGCAGGGATATCTGCTCTCAGAGAGAAGGTGCATTTGTTACCCCCACATGGGTGGCTTGGGCCACCTGACCTTCAGTGGGGTAGGTAATGGATAAACCCACAGGAAGAGAGTCCCTTCCTGTGAACTCTGAGTTTATTTGTTATTCATAGGAGTAGCTTGAGTTTTGCATGAAGGAAAAGGAAGGTGACTAGGCATGAGCTTGCTCATGTATCTTCTTCCTTTTCAGAATTCTCTGGGTGTTGGGAGGCATTATAAACTGATTACTGATGATTCAGCTTATCCCACACACAGCCCACTCCCCTGCATAAAAGAATCCAAACTTAAGAGGAACAGCGCAGAGTGAAAGAGACAGGCAGAGGTCAATGCAGCCGGTTGCTCTGGAGCTGAAATCCCAGGAAGGTTCCCTCCCCCTCTTGCCTCCAAACCCAATTTGTACCGTTTCCTTTGCTCCTCAACTTCCTGCTCCTCCACTACCTTCCCAGGGGAAGTTTAGGGTTGCAGGCAGTTTTATTTAAGGCCAGCACGCTGCTGGGAGCAATTTGCTCAGGGGAGGAAATGAGCAGGATGTATTTTCATAGGCGCCTAGTGCTGGGAGGGACCTGGTGAGACCATGGATCTCCAGTCCCCTTCAAGGGAAGGTTGCCAGTAAATCAGATTATGTGGCTGACCTCTTTTGGATTCTTAGAGGGCTTCTTTTTTTGAATTCTTAGGGGGATGAAGAACATCTTGGATGACACTTGGCTAGTTGCTATTTCATATTCTGAGGGTAGATATATTATAGATGGATTTTATTGTTCATTAACATTCTGAAGCCAGGGCAAACCTGGTTCTCACAGACCACAGCACTAGCCTGATCAGCATTCTCCTGTCTAGAGGCTCCAAACTCATCACAGGAAAAATGGGAAAGTGAATCACCTAAATACCAGCCTTGGATATAAGCTGACTTCTCTCAGGGGTGTGGGCTGAATGTCCCCCCTTGTCTCTTCATCACCACTGCCTTGTTTCTTTCATGTATCTTAACCTCCTCTCCTTGTCTCTCTTCCTGCTTCCACAGATTTCTGTTGTCCCCCACAGGGACTGAATTCACTTTGCTTTTTGCAGAATGTGTCTTCATTTCCACTGGAAGTTGAGAATATTCATCTTTACTTCCTGCACTGGAATGACTTCTAAAATGATTTGGCTATGAGAGAGTCAATTGCAGCCCTTCATAAACTAAACCTTAGAGAATTTTGCTTAAGAAAAAAAAAAATCCAGAAGAACCACCAGATCAAAACCTTCTCTAATGAAAACAGCAATACCCCCAATACTATCCAAGCTGCCTTCAGAGGAAAATATGTTTGAACATCAAAGATAGTATTCCTTTGAATTATTTATCCCAATTCAGTTACATAAACATTTACAAATGTGTTAATTAGCAGTGGCAATGGTTTAGTGATGTAGAATGAAAGAAGAATTATCACTGGCTGGAAAACTTATTGTAAATTTCTTCGTGTGTGCGTGTGTGTGTGTGTATTCATGTTTGCATACACACTCAGTGGCTCAGTCATGTCCAACTCTTTGCGATCCCTTGGACTGTAACCCACCAGGCTCCTCTGTCCATGGGATTTCCCAGGCAAGAATACTGGGGCGAGTTGCCATTTCCTTCTCCAGAGTATCTTCTTGATGGAGGGGTTGAATCCTCATCTGTTACATCTCCTGCATTGGTAGGCAGGTTCTTTACCATTGCAGTACCTGAGAAGCCCAACTGTACATAAAACGTTCTCTTGATGTTTATTTCTTTGTCACTGTTACATCTTGAATCCATATTATCTCCTTACTCAGAGCAAGATGGCTTGAATATCCTCAAGTGTATTAGTACAATATTGCCTATTGAATAAGTTTAATATTGTATATTGTGTCATATCCTAAGGTTGAGGGTATATTTCTAGGGTATCAGTCTATAAAACAAAGAGCCTGCTGTTTTGTAAGCAGTGTAAAAGGTGGCATTTCAGAGAGTTTGGTATTTTAGATGCTGTTATTTGTGTCTGCACAAAACCCCCAAAACCAAACAACTAAAATAAGGACTAGAAAACCCTCCAGGAGTCTAGGAAAGCTGAAAGAAAGCCTAGACAATCTCAGCACTCAATCTCTTTCTTTAGCTGCCCTGTCACCTCCACTCTGGTTGTAGGGAAAATCAGTGCCTCCATGGAGTATGCTTGGACTAAGGTGTCTTGTCTACGGCTGCACACCCCAACGTTCCTCCTTCCTTTACCCCATCAAGATATCTTGATGTGGATTCCATTTGATCCAAACACTCAATTAATTAGTTTCGTAGATAGACACCCTCAAAGTATTGGCCAGATGTGTCTGGAGCCACAGCAGGGCTTTACCTTTGACAGACCTTGGTGGGTAGGGAGTGGGGGTGGGTACAGGATGTGGACTCTGATAGATAGGGAAGAAAAAACAAAAGCGAAATGTGGAAAGTTAATGTGCTCTTGCTCACCAGAGTCCCTGTCTGCCTCAAAAAGCCTGGAGTTTGCACACAAGTGAGAACTTATTTTGAGTTAGATGATGTCAAATTGCAAGAAGTAAGGAGACAGAAGGTGATTTGAAGGGCCTCTGCGTCTAGACAATATGTTAACTTTGCCACTGTGCATCAGATCTTGTGATACTTAACTGGTCAGGTGATAGAAATAGAAGTATAAATAGATTTGAAAATCAATCATAGTTAGAAAATAGGCTGATGGCAGAATTTCAGAGCATAAGTAAGACATTACTTCATAAGTGAAGGTGATAAGTGACTGACACATTCTGAATCAATATGAAGAAACAAACATTATAGAAGATAGACAATTGTTAATAAGATTAAGAAACCTAGTAGGAAAAATTAATAATAAGCATGAAATGGCAATTCACAGCAAAAAGAACAAAGGCCCACCAAGTGTAAAAAGTAATGAAAGTTATAGAACAAACAAAATGTGATCATTTTTTCCTGTTAATTTGGCAAAGATTTTTTTAAAAAGATATTGACCAGTATTGATGAGGATATGAAAAAAAGATAAGTCCATTTTGTAGTCAATACATTTGACTACAAGTCAAGACTATACATTTGTATAACTTTCTTGAAGGGTAATTTGGTGGTTTGGTTAAAAATGTATATAATGTTCAATTCATTACTTTTTAACAATACAAGTCAACTTTTAGGAATCAGTTTCCATAAAAATAAGTTGCACACAAAGATTTAATATAAATACATTAGTTGCAGTTTTGAATAGTAAAATATTAGGAACAAATGCCTATCAGAAGTTAAGTTCAGATTGCTGGGTTATTACTTTGCTATTAAGAGAACCAGAAATTTGTCAATACAAATTGATTCCATCACATCTTCCTATGGAGACTGGAGGGAAATATATTTCTATATATAGGAAAAGAAAAGTGTCAATGGAAGGCAAAGTTACATGTTAGCTGTGCTCTGAAATTCAGACAATTTGGGACATGTAGAGAAAATTTTATTTTACCAGGTCAGCTTGAAAGATCTTGAGGGGCAAAGTAATATTCTTTGCCCTTTTCTCTGGATTGTCTCAGAATTAACCACTTCAGTGACTCAAAAATCCATATTCATTATACCAATTGACATGAGCCTGCAAAATAGCAAAAAAGAAAAGAGTAAATGTTTCCTTCTCAATCACTATCATTGGACTTTCTCCCTGACTTTCCTCAAATATCCAGTCTTGTGTAACTTTTTCTGGTGTGGACTATACTTGGTAGAAAGAGATTTAGTTACCTTGATAGAAATGTATGATTGGATTTTCTAACATTTCAGAAGAAGCTCTGCCTGGAACAATGTGTTTTCAAAGACAGAAGAAAGTGAGAATAGCAATGGCTATGAATGCTGAAATTTATCCCTTCAAAACATCACTGCTTAAAAAATGCAGTCATAATGCATATTCTTGAACTTGAGCAATATACCCTCCTCTGCTGCTGCTACTGCTGCTAAGTCGCTTCAGTCATGTCCGACTCTGTGTGACCCCATAGATGACAGCCCACCAGGCTCCTCTCTCCTTGGGATTCTCCAGGCAAGAACACTGGAGTGGGTTGCCATTTCCTTCTCCAAGGCATGAAAGTGAAAATGAAAGTGAAGTCGCTCAGTTGTGTCTGACCCTCAGCAACCCCATGGACTGCAGCCTTCCAGGCTCCTCTGTCCATGGGATTTTCCAGGCAAGAGTACTGGAGTGGGGGACATTAACTTTTTGCCCTGTTTTCTGAATTTCCTTGAGAAGAATAAGAGTGAGGGAAGAAGAGAAACATTGATATGACAGTGGAGGGCAAAAATGTCCACAAATTATGTATGTCCTGGTGCATATAATTTGTATAACGTCACAAGGTCAAGACATTAAAAACCATGGACATGAAAAGTAACATCACAAAAAATGTAGAGTTTAGTGAAAAAAAGCTAACTATGATATGTACAGTCTGAATGTATTAGTGCAATTATTATACATATTTATAGAAAAAGGTATATGATAATGATGATAGATAACTCAAAGTATTAAGAAGACACATGAGTCACATTTCTTTCAATGCGAAAAAAAAAATCAAACTTTTAAATCGTGATTATGGGATATTTTTTAAATCATAAAAATCAACTAATACTTCCAGTATGATGAAACAACTGTATCAGTCTTTTTTTCCTGCCATAAACTTCTGGAAAATAAAGCAGATAATATATATGGAACAACTGTCTGTAGGCATTGGAAAGAGGTAGCACAGGACTGAGACTTTTGAGAGAAGAGTAAAGACCAAGATAAGAAAGAAAATCATCCTGGATTTCTGCTTGGAAGAACCTTCTGTATGGTGGGGAAGAACTCAAGCAGAGGAAATTGATATTCCAGAGTCAAGACCATAGAGATTAGAATATTAGGGTTTGGGTAACTTGAGACATCTGAAATATATGGGTAAGAACATTGGAGAGGTGGGAACTATGCAAAGAAGTATCTCCAGAAATCTGTACAAAGAGCCCTTGGAGACTGACTGAACACTAAGGTTTGTATGGAGAAGACTCTTAAGAGTCATCTTGGACAGCAAGGAGATCCAACCAGTCCATCCTAAAGGAAATAAGTCCTGAATATTCATTGGAAGAACTAATGCTGAAGGTGAAGCTACAGTACTTTGGTCACCTGATGCCAAGAGCGGACTCACTGAAAAAGACCCTGATGCTGGGAAAGATTGAGGGCAGGAGGAGAAGGGGTGACAGAGGATGAGGTGGTTGGATGACATTATTGACTGAATGGACCTGAGTTTGAGCAAACTCCAAGAGATAGTGAAGGACAGGGAAGCTTGACATGCTACAGTCCATGAGGTCTCAGAGAGTCAGGCATGGCGGAGAGACAGAACAACAGCAAAGGTCTGTCTGTGGAAGCTGAGATTCCAGGAGCTCAACAGAATGGTAGGGCATGTTGAAGTCCTCATGAACCATGGTGGAGATACCTCATGGAACACTCAAGACATTCTGCATGTGGCTCAGAAGGAACACACCTTAGTAGTAGAGCTCAGCTCACTTTGAGGTATAGGCTATTCTGGATGCACCCCAACAAATCTTGAAAACCTGTCTCAAGAGACTGAAGGAGGTCCATGTATGTCTTTGTTACTGGATAAAATAAAAATCAACATCTTTAAGTGGGGACAATGAAATCCAGATGCCAAATAAAGCAGTATTTACAAATCCTAACTTCACAGGTGACTCAGTGGTAAAAAATCTTCTTGCACTGCCAGAGATGTGGGTTTGATCCCTGGGTTGGGAAGATCCCATGGAAAAGGAAATGGCAACCCATTCCAGTATTCTTGCCTGGGAAATCCCATGGAGAGAGGAGCCTGGAAGGCTGCAATCCATGGAGCTGCAAAAGAGTCAACTAAACAACAACAGCTATGAATGATGTGAATATTGGGGAAAATGAAGCAGAGGTAAGGAGAGAGAAGTGATGAGAGGTAAGATGAGAGGATATACGGGGACTCTGTGTTCTCTTGTCATATTTATAAAAAACTAAAACTGCTCTATAAAGTCCATTAATTAAAACATTGCTTAGAGGAACGTTAAGAAGATATGAGAAAAGAAGAAAGTTCACAAAACATCTCAGAGGTCATAAAAACCTAAACTTCCATCTTAAGAACCCAGGAAGAAAGAGCAAAGTAAACTCAAATAAGAGGAGGGAAGGGAATAAAAAGATAAGAGCAGAAATTAGTAAAACGGAAAATGAATAAAATAAAATAAAGAAGATAAATGAAAGAAAAACTGTTTCTTTGAACACAGCATTTTGATTGACAGAACTCAAGCTAGATTAATCAAGAAAGGAAGGAGAAAAATACATATTACTATTATCAGGAATAATTGAGAGAACACCTTCAGATACGCAATAGAACAGAAATGATAGTAAGGGAATATTACGAATTACTTCAAACAAACAAATCTGAAATTTAGAAAACTGAAATTGGAAAAATTCTTTGAAAGAGACAAATAACCAACACTAATACTTTTAAGATGCTTGCTCCTTGAAAGAAAAGTTATGACCAACCTAGACAGCATATTAAAAAGCAGACATTACTTTGCTAACAAAGTTCTGTCTAGTTAAAACTATGGTTTTTCCAGTAGTCATGTATGGATATGAGAGTTCAACTATAAAGAAAACTTAGCACTGAAGAATTGATGCTTTTGAGCTGTAATGTTGGAGAGGACTCTTTAAAGTCCCTTGGACAGCAAGGAGATCCAACCAGTCCATCCTAAAGGAAATCAGTCCTGAATATTCATTGGAAGGACTGATGCTGAGGCTGAAACTCCAATACTTTGGCCACCTGATGTGTAGGATGAAACTCCAATACTTTGGCCACCTGATGTGTAGGACTGACTCATTTGAAAAGATTGAAGGCAGGAGCAGAAGGGGATGACAGAGGATGAGATGGTTGGATGGCATCACCAACTCAATGGACATGAGTTTGAGTAAACTCCAGGAGCTGGTGATGGATAGGGAGTCCTGGCATGCTGCAGTCCATGGGGTCAGAAAGAGCTGGACATGACTGAGTGACTGAACTGAACTGAACTAATACTTTTAAAATCAGAATAAATGAATTTGCCTAAGACACTGTAATAAGGTAAGAGAAATAAAGTAATTATTTACAATAGATAGTAAAAGAGCAAGTTGAACAATCTCTGTTTATAGTTGATATGATTTTTCTGAACATTGAAAAATCTAAGATGTCTAAAAAAATTTAGGTCTAATATGCAAATTTAGTAAGATTGCAGAATGCAATATGAGTAGAGATATCAACTGTTTTTCCATATACTAGCAGCAAGCAAATGGAAATCTATTTATAATAGTATAAATATGCAATAATTAGGAATAAGTTGAACATAAGATAGTCAAGACTGCTATGCTAAAAACTACAATACATAATATTGCTGAGTGAGATTAAATATTTCTGACCTCCATAAATGGGATGATAATATGTTCATGAATTGCAAGGCTCAGTATTATTAAATGTTCATTCTTTCAGAATCAATATATGAATTTCAATGCAACTCCAATCAAAATCTCTGCAGGTTTATTTGTGGAAAATCACAAGGTGATTCTAAAATTTATATTGATATGTAGAAGTCTAAAAGAGCCCATATATTACTAGTGAAAGTGTATGATGGCATATCTGATTTGAAAAAATCATAAAGAATGCATGTGTGTAAAAGATAAAATTCATGAAGTATCCAATTAATGTTTTTATAAGTTAGATTAGTCAGAAGAGTGGGAAGATAAGACAATTAGTATGCATGTGTCTGTAAAGAACATTGTATCAATAGGAACTTTGAGTTCAGTTCAGTTCAGTCAATCAGTCGTGTCTGACTCTGCAACTCCATGAATCGCAGCACGCCAGACCTCCCTGTCCATCACCAACTCCTGGAGACTACTCAAACTCATGTCCATCAAGTCGGTGATGCCACCCAGCCATCTCATCCTCTGTCATCCCCTTCTCCTCCTGCCCCCAATCCCTCCCAGCATCAGGGTTTTTTCCAATGAGTCAACTCTTCACATGAGGTGGCCAAAGTATTAAGAGTTTCAGCCTCAGCATCAGTCCTTCCAATGAGCACCCAGGACTGGTCTCCTTTAGGATGGACTGGTTGGATCTCCTTGCAGTCCAAGGGACTCTCAACAGTCTTCTCCAACACCACAGTTCAAAAGCATCAATTCTTCAGCGCTCAGGTTTCTTCACAGTCCAACTCTCATATGCATACATGACCACTGGAAAAACCATAGCCTTGACTGGACAGACCTCTGTTGGCAAAGTAATATCTCTGCTTTTTAATATGCTATCTAGGTTGGTCATAACTTTCCTTCCAAGGAGTTCAGTTCAGTTCAGTTCAGTTCAGTCACTCAGTCGTATCTGACTCTTTGCGACCCCATGAATTGCAGCACTCCAGGCCTCCCTGTCCATCACCAACTCCCGGAATTCACTCAAACTCACGTCCATAGAGTTGGTGATGCCATCCAGCCACCTCAACCTCTGTCATCCCCTTTCCTCCTACCCCCAATCCCTCCCAGCATCAGGGTCTTTTCCAGTGAGTCAGATCTTCTCATGAGGTGGCCAAAGTATTGGAGTTTCAGCTTCAGCATCATTCCTTCCAATGAACACCCAGGACTGATCTCCTTTAGGATGGACTGGTTGGATCTCCTTGCAGTCCAAGGGACTCTCAACAGTCTTCTCCAACACCACAGTTCAAAAGCATCAATTCTTCAGCACTCAGCTTTCTTCACAGTCCAACTCTCACATCCATACATGACTACTGGAAAAAACATAGCCTTGACTAGATGGACCTTTGTTGGCAAAGTCACGTCTCTGCTTTGGAATATGCTATCTAGATTGGTCATAACTTTCCTTCCAAGGAGTAAGCATCTTTTAATTTCATGGGTGCAATCACCATCTGCAGTGATTTTGGAGCCTCCCAAAAAAAGTCAGCCACTGTTTCCATTGTTTCCCCATCTATTTGCCATGAAGTGATGGGACCACATGCCATGATCTTCGTTTTCTGAATGTTGAGCTTTAAGCCAACTTTTTCACTCTCCTTTTTCACTTTCATCAAGAGGCTTTTTAGTTCCTCTTCACTTTCTGCCATAAGGGTGGTGTCATATGCATATCTGAGGTTATTGATATTTCTCCCTGCAATCTTGATTCCAGCATGTGCTTCTTCCAGCCCCATGTTTCTCATGATGTACTCTGCATATAAATTAAATAAGCAGGGTGACAGTATACAGCCTTTTCCTATTTGAAACCAGTATGTTGTTCCATGTCCAGTTCTAACTGTTGCTTCCTGACCTGCATACAGTTTCTCAAGAGGCAGGTCATGTGGTCTGGTATTCCTATCTCTTCTAGAATTTTCCAGTTTATTGTGATCCACACAATCAAGGCTTTGGCATAGTCAATGAAGCAGAAATAGATGTTTTTCTGGAACTCTCTTGCTTTTGTGATGATCCATCAGATGTTGGCAATTTGATCTCTGATTCCTCTGCCTTTTCTAAAAACATCAAGAAGTTCATGGTTCATGTATTGCTGAAGCCTGGCTTGGAGAATTTTGAGCATCACTTTACTAGCGTGTGAGATGAGTACAATTGTGCGGTAGTTTGAGCATTCTTTGG
This sequence comes from Bos indicus x Bos taurus, assembly GCF_003369695.1. NCBI lineage: Eukaryota > Metazoa > Chordata > Mammalia > Artiodactyla > Bovidae > Bos > Bos indicus x Bos taurus. The sequence goes on along the minus strand of NC_040083.1, from coordinate 71,970,981 downwards.
CATTGCCTTTCTTTGGGATTGGAATGAAAACTGACCTTTTCCAGTCCTGTGGCCACTGCTAAGTTTTCCAAATTTGCTGGCATATTGAGTGCAGCACTTTCACAGCATCATCTTTCAGGATTTGAAATAGCTCAACTAGAATTCCATCACCTCCACTAGCTTTGTTCATAGTGATGCTTTCTAAGGTCCACTTGACTTCACAGTCCAGGATGTCTGGCTCTACGTGAGTAATCACACCATCATGATTATCTGGGTCATGAAGATCTATTTTGTACAGTTCTTCTGTGTATTCTTGCCACTTCTTCTTAATATCTTCTGCTTCTGTTAGGTCCATACCATTTCTGTCTTTTACTGAGCCCGTCTTTGCATGAAATGTTCCCTTGGTATCTCTGATTTTCTTGAATTGATCTCTAGTCTTTCCCATTCTGTTGTTTTTAGGAGGAGGTAATACTAGCATCCATTCTAAACAACTATTGTCAAGCAAGTCTTATTTCAAGAAATATCATCATTACCATTGCTGTGTGCACAGAGATTCCTCTTCTCCCTTGCTCTCTTTTCTTCTCTTTGGGCTAAGAAGCAGTGATTAGTGTTTCCAAAATCCAGCTCTTTCTTTGTCATTGATGACCTTTGTTGGAGGGAGGAGGGAACCTCAAAGAATGTAAATGGTTGGTCATAGCTAACCCCAGGAAACAACAAACAACTTAGAACACTATTTTTTCTTAATTCATCCTACATTATTTATTACTTATTCAAAAGTCACCTAACTGCACATTTTTGCTATATTAATCCTTTTAAACGGCTTTTTGCTACTGTCTTCTCAACCTTTGTTTTTGTTTTTGGGGAAAAAGGGAATCAACCTACATTCTTCATTGGCACAGAAACGTGTGTATAAATCTAAGATATTGAACATATAATTTTAAAAGACATTAATCTAGCTAATTCTTCTGCCATCATGTAGGTTCTCTTTTCATGCATTTATTCATTCCTTATTTCTTCTTTATGACACTACAATATGGGCATGCCTCATTTTACTGCCCTTTGCTTTATCGCACTTCATAAATATTTCATTTTTACTAATTTAAGGTTTGTGGCAACCCTGGGTCAAGCAAGTGTATCAGTGCCATTTTCCAACATCATTTGCTCACTTCCTGTCTCTTTGTCACATTTTGATAATTCTTGCAATATTTTAAACTTTCTACCTGCAAAACGATAACAACTTGCTGAAAGCTCAGATGATGGTTAGAAACTTTGAGCAATAAAATGTTTAAAAATTAATGTGTATATCTTTATTTTTTTTAGCCATAATGCTATTGTGCACTTAATAGACTGAAGTGTAGTACAAAGTCACTTTTATACGTACTAGGAAACCAAGAAAATTCACATGACCTCCTTCATTGCAATATCTGCTTTATTCTGGTGCTCTGGAACTGAACCAGAAATATCTCCAAGGTTTACCTGTATGCCCAAGATTATGCTAGGTGCTGCGGTAAACAGTGGAGAAAAAAAGCAAATGAAATTAAGACCTCTGTCTTCTGTGTAATGGACAGTCACATAAACATTGTCATTGAAACAGGGCATAAACAACATAGCTGGTGTGAAATACTCAGTGGAAGTTTTACAGAGGAGAAGATCATTGAGAGAGAGCTTCAAACAGAAAAGGAGACAGATTTTTCAATGCAAGGATGAAACAAGGTAAAATTTAGATTCTGACCACCTTGTCAACCATTCTTAAGGGCTTACTGAACACTGAACAGATAGAGGCTTACTGGATTTGAAAAAAGAAGTACAAGTAATAGCTTTTGTATTTCCATATGCTAGGTTACATTTTGTAGGACAAATTGCTTAGCACTTGTGGGTCTGCTTCTGCATTTCTCGATCATCAGATCAGATATATTTTTAGCACATAGTGATTGGTTCTCAGCAGGTGGTAAAGATGAAACTTGTACTCATCCTTTTTATTAAGCTAAAATGACTACAATAACCACCTCCTTGCTGTTTAAAACATTATAAACTGTTTCCTCCCTCTAAGACAGAAACTTTGAAGAAGTGTGACTCACTGATCTTGGGGGAAAAATTTAATCCATGAAAGAATCCTTTTACTTAGGCAAATAAAGACTATGTTCCCACCTCTTATTCTTGTGGAAGACCTGAATGCAATGAAACATTCCAGATGTTAACACTTCAGCCTGAAAAACAGTATTCTGGGGAGCAATGTAATACAGATATTTCTTTTTAAATTTGCCTTTATTTTTTTGTAGATTACACTTACAACTGGGATATTTTCCCCTGAACTTTAGTTTCATGTCTCCAAACCTGTATATCATATCCTGTTCTTGGGGAGCTGTGGCTGTGTTCATCTTAGTTCCATTATTTTCAGATGATGTAAAGCTGGGATGTAGATTGTGGGAAGGACTTGAAAAATTTGATGAGAAACTAGGAGGAAAAACTTTAGGAAAGAAAGCAGCCTAGAATTGTTTCAGCATAATGTTGTCTGTATTGTGAAATTATGGACCTGGTTTTATTTACAATTCAATAACCATAACCTTGGGAAGGGGCTTCCCAGGTGGTGCTAATGGTAAAGAAGTTGCCTGCTAATGCAGGAGAGTCGCAGGTTCGAACCATGGAGAAGGGCATGGCAACCCACTCCAGTATTCTTGCCAGAAGAATCTTATGGACAGAGGAGCCTGGCGGGCTACAGTCCATAACTGTAGAGTCAAAAAGAGTCCGACATGATTGAGGCAACTTAGCATGCATGCCTGCAACCTTGGGAAATGTAGTGATGTCATAAAAAGTTCCTGACCAGAAGAGCCCGATGAAGGGTGGAAGAACTGCTCAGTACCCGATTCTGGCTTAGGGGCCAGCTGCAACAAAATTGTCTTGAGAAACATTTAAATGGTCCCCAGTGATAAACTCTCTAGTTGTTCCAAAATGTTAGTGACTTTCAATGTTTCATTTTCATTTTCAATGAGAGGAAAGGATTTCCACTTAAAAACTTAAACAACAACAATAGTTGAAAAGATAAAGTTGATGAAACACTGAGTCAAATTGGCTATTGACTTGGACCACTGTGTCTTGGCCATTAAAGTGAAGTTAGGACTCCATAGACTGGTTAAATTTGTGATAGTTACTCACTGTGTATATTGTAAAGAATACACAAATAATGGATTATTATTTCATACATAAATATAATGACAAAATGTTATTTTAATGATAGTGATAAGGTAAAATGTAGATAAACTTGGTTGGCAGAGAAATCTAGGGTTGTTGGAGAAGACTCTAGATGTGGTACTTTATTATGTAAAATGTTTACATTTTTATATTTGCCCAAATTATGTCAGTTTTCTGAGAATGAGTCAGTTATTTTATCTTAATCATCTAAAAGACAAAGCATTTTCTCCTGACATTACCTCATTATTCACGAGATAAATTAACCTCAATTGTAAAACAGTGAAGAAAGGGCAAAAGTACACGGAACCTTATTGAAATTCATGCTTAATCTACTTACAAATTCAGTGCAAAATTCAGCATAGACACCTACTTAGACTTCAGACTCATTTACTTCATCCAACTTAGGGGTGGTTAGGGCGATAAAAATAAAAAGTGATATAATAATGTTAGCAACAGCTGTGGGTTCTGAGTTTTATATATCCAATTGATTTTGTATTGGATACTAGGAAGTATATACATGGTACTGAAATCATATAAAAATGTACAGGATTAAGATCCAGAAGTGTGTTAGTCATTCAGTCATGTCTGACTCTTTGCAATCGCATGGACTATAGCCTGCAAGGCTCCTCTGTCCATGGAATTCTCCAGCCAAGAATACTAGAGTGGGTAGCCATTCCCTTCTCCAGGGGATCTTCCCAACCCAGGGATTGAACCCAGGTCTCCTGCATTGCAGATGGATTCTTTACAGTCTGAGCTACCAGTAGCAGTTGTTCAGTTGCAAGGCCATGCCTGACTGTTTGTGACCCCATGGAATGCAGCGTGCCAAGCTTCTCTGTCCTTCACTATCTCCTGGAATTTGCTCAATTTCATGTCCATTGAGTCAGTGATGCTATCTAACCATCTCATCCTCTGCTGCCCTCTTCTTCTTTTGCCCTCAATCTTTCCCAGCAGCAGAATCTTTTCCAATGACTTGGCTCTTTGTATCAGGTGGCCAAAGTATTGGAACTTCAGCTGCAGCATCAGTCCTTCCAATGAATATTCAGGGCTAATTTCCTTTAGGATTAACTAGTTTGATCTCCTTGCAGTCCAAGGGATTCATTAGAGTCTTCTCCAGCTCCACAGTTCAAAAGCATCAAATACTGAGATCATATAAAAATGTACAAGATTAAGATCCAGAAGAAAGGAGTCCAGTTCCAGGTTGCTATGTTAATGTGCTTTGTTATCAAGCTTTCTCCTCCTTTCTCTTGCCCTTTTCTTCTTTTTTTCCTCCTTCTTCTTCATCATCATCCTTATCCATCAGTGAATGACATGATTTGTAGCAGCCTAGGTCTAATAAATTAACATAAGTTACTTTATGGCTATAAAGTAGAGTTGAATTCTGTTTATATACTCAGAAAGAGGGAACAAATGGAACATTTAGCACTTATTAGGTGCTAGATTTTACAGTTTGTATGAAACATGTTTTCTCATTTTACATGGAAGTTCTTTAGAGAGGTTAAATTGCTCAATGACACATCGCTGGTAGGTGCCAGTGAGTCAGAGAGCCAAAATAATTCTGCTTAATTCTAAAGCCTGTGCATTGCCCATGATACAACCTAGTTTTCTATCTCATCTCATGGCTGGATAAACCTGCAAATGCTCTCCTACAGTCTATTAACAGTGGCGAATAACTAATCAGAAAGAAACTATGTGAAAGAAAGCTAGTACTTATTGAGAGGAGATATGCTTGAGCTACTTTGAAATGCAAGGGTTATGAACAATGTGTCCACATGAATTGTTGGAATTAGAGTGTGAAGAGGGCTACATCTAACACTGACTATAGAGAATGGCTCTGAGTGAATGTTCAATACCACAGATTATGACTCAATGGATCTGGTGAGTTTTCAAGCAAAAGTTGCTCAGTCGTGTCTGACTCTGCGACCCCGTACAGTTCATGGAATTCTCCAGGCCAGAATACTGGAGTGGGTACCCTTTCCCTTTTCCAGAGGATCTTCCCAACCAGGGGTTGAACCCATGTCTCCCACATTGCTGGTAGATTCTTTATCAGCTGAGCCACATGGGAAGCCCAAGAATACTGGAGTGGGTAGCCTATCCCTTCTCCAGCGGATTTTCCTGACCCAGGAGTTGAACCGGGTCTCCTGCATTGCAGGTGGATTCTTTACTGACTGTAAATTTCCAAGGCATTTTCACCTATGTTATCATATGTTACTTTTCATAGCAATCATGGCACCTGGCTAGGGCAAATTTATTCATTTCATTATTTCTATGAAAACATTGAAATCTAGAAAGTTATGTTGCATATTAGTTAGCATTTAAAAAAATTTCTGTATAGGTTATTTTTATTATATAATTCTTATCTATAAAGTTTGGGTATTAAATGGTAATACAGGTATAGCCACTACAGAAAATAGTATGGTAGATTAAAAGTAAAATTGCTATATAATCCAGGCTTCCCGGCTGGCTCAAATGGTAAAGAATCTGCCTTCAATGCAGGAAACCCGGGTTTGATCCCTGGTCAGGAAGATCTCCCGAAGAAGGGAATGGCAACCCACTCCAGTATTCTTGCATGGAGAGTTCCATGGACAGAAGAGTTTGGCAGGCTACTGTCCATGGGGTCGCAAAAAGTCACCCAACTGAGTGACTAACAGTTTCATTTTTCACCATTTGATCCAGGAATTCTACTTCTGGGAATATATCCAAAGGAAGTAAAAACAATAACTTTTACCTGAACCCTCATGTTTGTAGCAGCATTATATGCAATAGCCAAGACATGGCTACAACCTAAGCGTCACTGATGGATGAATAGATAACAAAGTTGTGGTATGTAGATACTATTCCACTGTTTGTATATAACATTAACATTATTAACATTGTATATAGTCATTAAAATGAGGACATCCTACCATTTTCTACATCGTGGATGGATTTTCACTTATTATATTAAATGAAATAAGTCAGAGAAAAGCATACTATATGATTTCACATATATATGGAATATGAAAAACAACACCACCAAACTCATAGACAAAGAAATCAGACTTATGGTTACTGTAGGTGGAAGATGGGGGAAGTGGAGATTGGAGGATGGTATTCTAAGGGTATAAACTTCCAGTTACAAGATAAATTAACACTAAGCATACAGTGTACAACAGAATGACTACAGCTAACCCTACTGTATGTATATAGAAAAGATGTTGAAAGTAAACCTTATGAGTTATCATCACAAAGAGAAATTTTTTCCTTCTTTTCTTTTTATTGCATTATGAGAACATAGATGTTAATTGAATCTATTCTGGTAATCATTTTACAATACATGTGAATCAAACCATCATGCCCTACACCTTGAACTTACACAGGATGTATTTTAATTATTTCTCAATAAAACTGGAAAAAAATAAATGGGAATAGAATTTCTTGCTCTTTGACCACTGCTTTTGAAAGAGAAATATGAGAAGTTGACTAAGATATGCCTTGAGCTGAGTAAACCTTTTTATTTAATACAGAATTTCTTAGTTATTTTTTTAATCCCCAACTCCCAAAAGAAGCTGATGGATTGACCCTTGGTGTACCTTTTAGCTAGTAATATCAGATCATAATTTTGATCTGAAAGCAAATATACCAATCTATTACTTATGAAAATAAATAAATACCTAATTGGAGTATTATAGAAAGGAGGTACTAACATGTTGAAGCTTAATTTGCTAGGGGTTTTACATATATTACTTTATTTCACCTTCACATTCAGTGATTCACAGATGAGTGATTTAGGTCTGTAATTTCCATTTTTTAAATGTAGAAGGAGAACTCTGAGGGATTAAATAATTACCCAAGGTCATGTAGCTTCTTTTTGCAGGATAGAAACCAGACTGAAGTTTTCTGTCATCAAAACTCATCATCTTTTCAGATCAGCTTGGAATGTTACTGTTCTATTTTTCCCTCTCTCCTGCTTGGCTTACATTGACCCCTCAATGGCTCTTAAACTGCTATGGGTCTTCTCATCTTACTATGGACATATTTTGTTGCCCTGAAATATGCATCCTCCTTCTTGTTGCCAGTCTTTGAATTCCAGCTGAGATTTTACTGCTTTGAGAACAGTCTTGAGAAAACTGAAAGTGATCTTTGCATTCTCTGTACTGTAGTAGAACTTGACTGTATTATTTGAATGTCATTTGTTGCTAATTATTTTTTCATGTCATTAAAATTTCTCCAGCTCATTCAAGGTTTTTGAGGGTAGGGACCACTCCTATTAAATCTTATCTCAATGATAAGCACAGGGGCATGGAGTAGTTGTTCAATAAATATTGTTTGAATTTTAGTAGAGAGTGTATAGTGAACAACTAACTTTGCTCAGATTTAGAGACAGCCAGACTTTACTAATAAGCAGTGTTAAGCCATTTAAAATATTGACAGCAACATCAATGGAGCAAAAAGATTGTCAAATGGAAATTTTTCTAGTCTTGCTAGTGGCATAATATTGATGATTTGTACTAGGCCACTAATTTTATTCTATATGTAGATATTAATGAAGCTCTTCCGATTTTCACCTTAAAACAAAATAAGGTAAGTTTTTTCTATCTTTTTAACAGTATGTATATATATATATATATATATTTGCTTATCACATTTTAATCTTTTTTTTTCCCCATTGAATACTAAAGTGCGTGCCAGTAAAATGTCCCTAAAGTAAGTGCCACCTTCACTCAAAACAATCACATGTGGACTCAGTCTGAACTGACAAGATTTCATGGGGTCTTTGCGAATCCTCCTGGTGCTGATTTAAGACATGAATATTTTAGGTTTTATTGTACAGGAAACAGAAAACTTGTCTTATAAACATAAAGCTTTTAAGAACTGAATTTTCTGCAAGCAACTTCCTACCCTCACATTATGACCACCTCCCATAATATGATATATCTTATGTGTTTAATACACATTTTCTAGGTTAAATGTAGAAATTTGAGATTTTTTTAAATGGCCAATTGAATGTCACATCCACAGAAGAATTGAAGTGCTCTTGAAAATCTTTTCCTCTTATCCTCTCTCTTTGGCAGCAGATCTTAACATTGACGCTTAAGGCTAGAGGGTAACTCAGTTTTAAGAGGCCAGTCTAGGCGTGTGGCATGAACACAGTGGTTCAATTACCAAAGTAGAAATATGCCTGAGTAGCCTCATTTGGTCTTCGGGGTCCTCAATCATCTTAGATGACTTATGACATACTGCAGTTGGAACCTCAGAATTTCCAATGGTTTAAAGCACTGGTGATGTTTAATTAAAATTTCTCATATTTATAAAATTGTATAATGTAAAAATTAAGTTTCTTACAGTAATGCAGTGGTACTAAGTCAGGAGTTGAGCTAATAAAGCTAATTTAAGTTCTCTTATAACCTTGAGTCTGTTTCCTTTTGGAAAGAATCTAAAAGTTACAATTTTCTTCAACAAATTAATACAAAGAGAAATTTAGAATTATCTCTAATTCACCCTTGTGCCTAAAAAAAGTTTATTGTGTAATGCTTGTATCATATTTTTAATTTTGGAAAGTACTTTTATCTATTATCTCACTCAATTCATCATCATTGCAAATCTTAGATCTTATTTATTAAAGTGGAGATGAAACAAGAACATTGTCTTTAGATTCATAAGACCAAATTTTAAGCAATATGTCAACTAAAAATGACTTAATATATTGTTGTGATGAAATTCTATGTGGATCTGTAGCTCTCAAAAATCAGAAGTTCATACAGAAAATAGTCTAACACAGAGTTAGTTTATCCTAAACCATTTATAGACTCAAGAGGGATATTATTTAATCATTTAATTTATTAATAAGGGTAAAGTAATTTTCTGTAAGATATACTCTAAGATTTCAGTGGCTTAGCACATAGCAATTCAATAAAAATTTTGACCCTTTCTTTGTGTTAGTCTTTCAAAGATCCAGTTTCTTTCCATCTTGTGGCTCTATTATCCTCAATGCCTCAGAGAGAGGCCCTCTGAAGAGGAAGGAGAGGGTAAAGAAGGTCTATCTGCTTCTTAACCACATTAGCCTAGAGGCGATATACGTCATTTTTACTCATAATGCATCATCAGGAACTAATAACATGGAGATTTTCTGTGTGTCCCAGAGGAAGAGAAATCAGTCTTGGTAAACATCTAGACCAACTATGCTACCTTTTATTTCTGAGTTACTTAAAAATATCTCCTATTCCCCATGTACCTTCCTTTATATACTTAAAATCAACTAGAATTGATTAAAAAAAAATTTAACCAGAAATTATAGTTGATAGTGAGAATAATGGACACAGAGGAAGATCTAAAGACAAACATGTTGGTTCTAGGGACATTTTTATGCGTTGAAATAGAATGGTTTTGACTCAACAAGGCAGGCAGATGACACACGTTTATATATTCTCTTTTCTCAAAAGTCATTAAAGGAAACAAAAGTAAAGAAAACAAACAAAAGCAAAACAAAGTATCACCCTTAATGAAACATTTGGGGGTGGACGATTAGTAGAATAGAGATTGCAGTAACTTTGTGGAAGATGGAAAGAAGGTAAGAATACAGATGGCTGATTAAGCAGAGTGAAGGAAATTGGGTTCTCAAATATATTTGGCCGGTGGGGTCAACTGAGGCAGGAGCAGCAGTCCCTTATAGAGCTACAGAACATTGATTCTCAAAGTAAGGTTCTCAGATTGTCAGTGTCATTGTCACCTGATCACTAGTTATAAATGTTAACTCTCAGGCCTTACCCAGATCATCTGAATCAGCAACCGAGGATGCTAGTTTGAATTGTGGAATTATTTAATGATACAAATGAACTTATTTACAAAACAGAAACAGACTCACAGACTTAGAGAAGGAAGTTATGGTTACCGGTGGGAAAGAAGAAAGGAAGGACCAGTTAGGGAGTTTGGGATGGATTTGTACATACTGGTATATTTAAAATGGGTAACTAATAAGGTCCTACTGCATAGCACTGGGAACTCTGCTCAGGGTTATATGGGAGCCTAGATGGGAGGGGAGTTTGGGGGAGAAGATATATGTATATGTAAGACTGTGTCCCTTTTCTGTCCTCCTGATACTATCACAACATTGTTAATCAGCTATACTCCAATATAAAATAAAAAGTAAAAAAAAAAAAGGTATAAAATAAAGACATTTGCATTCTGGCACCCCCAACAATCTCCCTGGCCACTTCTGAGGTGAAGCCTGATGATGGCTTCTCTGTTCACATAAACAGATCATCCAATCAGCATGAGGTGATTTTGTAACATTTCAGAGCAAAGAAAAAAAAAAAATAAGAAAAGATAACCCTAACAGAAACTAAGATAGAGAAGATTTCACTTCTGGTATAGAAATAATCTTTAAAATAACTCAGTACACTCAGAACAACTTAAGAAAACATTATCTTTGTAATTAGATCAGAGGAGGCTTGAAAAATAAGTAAGTAGAGAATAAAAAAATTTTTTTTGAAAATCAAAACATTAGTAAAAACGTTACTATATAAAAATTCCAATCATACAATTGGAATATAAGTTTTAGGAAATTTTTTCACTGCCTGAAAAAATAGACAAATAGAGAGAAAAACTAAATGAAAAGATGAGAGGACTGAAAATGGAGGTATTCATTTGACTAACAGGATATACAGAGAAAATACGTAGAAGGATAGAGGAAATGTTAAAAGATAAATTCCTACAGATGAAGTAAAGTGCTCTCAGATTGAAAGGGTTTAAACACCACAAATTATAAAAATGCTACTAGACATATCAATGACATTTTACAATGCCAGAGTAAATGAAAAATTCTAACATCTTCCAGAGAATAAAGTGTGTTGACTTATAAAGGAATGAGACTCAGACTAATATTAATTTCACATCTGCAATACTGGATACTAAAAGGAAATATATAGTAAATATTAATATAATATGGTAAATATTAGTCTAACCACTGGACTGCCAGGGAATTTCCCAAGGACTTTTTGAATACCAAGTAAAATTCTCATCAGGATGAGTAAAGAAGATGTTTACAGAAACTAAATGAGTTTACTACCCAGACAAACTTTCCTAGGACCTTACTTGAGGATACACTTTAGCAAAATTAGGAGAGTAAATAAGAACCCAGACAACATGGACTCCAGGGAAAGATAGATTGAAGGTAGGTGAGAAAGGCAGGAGTCCCAGAATGGCAGCTTTGCAGCAGTTTAGACAAAAGTAAGGGAACAGAGGATTCAAGAGGGAGGCACCTAGCAAAAAATAGCATTTCATACATTTGATATTATCCTCAAGAAGGTAGAACTATTTAACAATGTAATAGAGCAAGCAAAACGAGAAAATAAGAAGGTACTTAGAAACTCCAGAAAAATTAAAAAGCTATACAAAAATCAAAACCAACTACTTGACTCTGCAAAGAACAGTACCTACTAAGGAATAACAAGCAAAACATGATTCTATTTTTATGATCAAACTATAGCTAATCTAGATGATAGTTTTACCCTTGGAAAAGAATGTAAACATTATCCACCTTGACAGTTTAAAGGCAAGAGATGTTGCTTATAGTAGCTACAAAAAGAAATATAATAGTGGACATTTATTTAAAGTTACAAGAATAACTAAAAGAAAAGCAAAAAAAGAGGGTAAGTATCACACTGGTGGGATGGGGCTTGGATGATATGAGAATTAGCTCATGTCAGAGTTGGAAGTCATTATCTTAAAGACTGAAAGTAATCATCAGAAATACAATTTTAGAAATAGCTTTAAAGGTTAAAAATTGTTACTCCTGTATGAAAAACTAGAAGTTGGGAGGTATAGAGCAAAAGATTTTTGTTTTTCATTTAAACATCTCCACTTACTGCTTTTTTTCAAGTCATATGAATGAATAAATCCATTTAATTAAAATGTATAAAAAAGCATTTTTTTTCTTAAGTAGTGTAGAGGACACAGTTGGTTGCCTACTGATTTTTTATTCCCCTTCTTCTTTATTGACAGATCTCCAGGATTCTTCGTACAGCTGCTTCCTTCATGCCACTGAATGTGAGGAAGGTGACTTTATCACCAACTATGCAGTTCAAATGGCAACCCACTCCAGTACTCTTGCCTGGAAAATTCCATGGATGGAGGAGCCTGGTAGGCTACAGTCCATGCGGTCACAAAGAGGACACAACTGAGTGACTTCACTTTTTTTAAAAAATGAGGTTCATTTGCATTTACCTAAATTATCAAAGTATTGGTAATTCCATTTTCTAATAGATAGATAAGGTTAGTTATTTGTATGATCCAGTTCTGACCAAAGAGAAAATAGGCGTGTCTGCTAGCAGCTTTTGAAAAAGGACTCCTCATTTTAAAAAAAAGGTACCAAAAAAAAGGTGTTGCTGTTCATAGGTATGACTTCTGGAACTCTGCAAGCCAACTTACAGCCCCAAGGGCGGCTAGTCTGGGGACAGAGAAGAGATGCTAAGGATATTCAAACAGATGGTACAAAACTTGGGTCCTTGGTGAGGTTGATAAAACTCTCAACTCTCAACTCAGCAACTCTCTGAAGTTATGGAACCATGCATTCCAAGGACTTATTGTGTGTAATACCTTTCCTTGAAATACCATTTGTCTTAGAAGTCCAGCTGTAATTTTACCTCTTTGAGAAAAGTCTAGGAAAAACGGAAAGTGATCTTTTGAGTTTGATATTCTTTTCTTTGGGTTTGAGGGCATAAACTCAAAAACCATTCTTTCTCAGGATGTTTTCAAACAGAAGCAGGTTGGGGTTGGGCTCTGAGGGCTCTTCCAACAATGTGATTGCTTTTTTTCCCCTTTATTGACATTAAAAAAAATGATTTATTCGTTGCTTTTATTGAAAAGCATAAAGAGCTAAAAAACTAAAAGACCAATCCAGTTCACCATAGATATTCAATATATAGAAGTAAATAAAAGAAAGCACCTATGATTCTGAGCTAATACTGAAATTTAAATATTATTTGTACTCAATTCTTTCAAATCAACTTGGAAAATCACATAACTATATTTAATTCCTCTGAGAAGAATTGTTCATTGTTCAGTTCCAACTGTCTGCTAAATTAAGCTGTGGTGATTATAATGGTTATAACAAAGCTGATATGAAAGAAGGTGATAACTTTAGGTACAAAACAAAGCTTTGGGAGAATTTTGCAACCTTAAAATGAGGAGAACAGATTTTTCAATGTACTAGAACTTTAGGGGTGGTGAAGGCCAAAGTGTAACATCACATATCCTTAAGTTTTTATTTTATTTTAGGAAACATGACCACCAAATTCTATCAAACTATCAGTTTTCCAGATTCTTTCTTTTACCATGACTCGTTAGACTATTTCTTTTTCTTTTCTTTTTAACTGGTAGTAATGAAGATTTTTTTCTTAATTCCTAAAGAAACAAAACTTTTAATTTCTTTAAACATTAACAAAAAAAGCATTTCTCCCACTGTTCCACTCCCTTCTTCTTGCAAGGGCCAATATATTCTCTGTACCCATGAGCTTGCTGTTTTGTTGTTGTTCCTTTTTTTTTAATTTCACATGTAGGAGATATTATACAATATTTGTTGTTCCCCATCTGACTTATTTTGCTTTAACATAATACCCTTGAGGTTTACTTATGTTGCTTCAAATGGCAAGAGTTCATTCTTTTTATGGCTGAATGTTATATAACTACGGAGAAGGGAATGGCAACCCACTCCAGTACTCTTGCCTGGAAAATCCCATGGACAGAGGCTGCAGTCCATGGTGTCGCGAAGAGTTGGACACGACTGAGCAACTTCCCTTTCACTTTTCACTTTCATGCATTGGAGAAGGAAATGGCAACCCACTCCCGTGTTCCTGCCTGGAGAATCCCAGGGACGGTGGAGCCTGGTGGGCTGCCATCTATGGGGTCGCACAGAGTCGGACACGACTGAAGCGACTTAGCAGCAGCAGTATATAACCATATATATATATACATATCTCACAGTTTCTTCATTTATCCATTAATGGACATGATCATTGCAGATTTGATTTGCATTTCCCTGATGATTAATGATATAGAGCATTTTTTAATGTACCTATTGGTCATCTGTACGTCTTCTCTAGAAAAATGTTTATTCAGATCTTTGGCTTATTTATAAATGCTTTTTTTTTAGTTACTGAGTTTATGAGCTCTACATGTTTTCGGTATTAACACTTTACCTGATACATGATTTGCAAATGTTTTCTCTTTTTGGTAGATTGCCTTTTCGTTTTGTTGATGGCTTCCTTTGCTGTGCAGACGCTTTTTAGTTTGATGTAGTCCCCCTTGTTTATCTTTGCTTTTGTTGTTTTTGCCATTGGGGTCAGATTTTTAAAAAATCATTAAGACCCATGTTAAGAAACTTCCTGCCCATGTTTTCTTCTAGTAATTTTATAGTTTCAGGGCTTATTTTTAGCTCCTAAATTCATTTTGTATTAATTTTTGTATATGATATAATACAGTAGTTCAGTTTCATTCTTTTGCATGTGGCTATCCATTTTTCCCAGCACCATTTTTGAAGAGACTGTCCTTTCTCTTTGGTCATAAGCTGAATAATTGCCCATGTATGCATGGATTTAATTCTGAACTCTCTATTCTGTTTTATTGATTTTTGTGCCTTTTATGCCAATATTATATTGTTTTAATTATAATAGCTTTGTAATATTGTTTAAAATCAGGGAGCATGATATCTCCAGCTTTGTTCTTTTTCAAGATTACTTGGATATTTGGTGTCTTTTGTAGTTTCATACAAATTTTAGGATTATTTGTTAAACCTATGAAGAATGCTATTGGAATTTTGATAGGAAATTTCATTGAGTCTATAGATTACATTGCTGCTTTTGAACTGTGGTGTTGGAGAAGATTCTTGAGAGTCCCTTGGACTGCAAGGAGATCCAACCAGTCCATTCTGAAGGAGATCAATCCTGGGTGTTCTTTGGAAGTAATGATGCTAAAGCTGAAACTCCAGTACTTTGGCCACCTCATGAGAAGGGTTGACTCATTGGAAAAGACTCTGATGGTGGGAGGGATTGGGGGCAGGAGGAGAAGGGGACGACAGAGGATGAGATGGCTGGATGGCATCACTGACTTGATGGATGAGTCTGAGTGAACTCTGGGAGTTGGGGATGGACAGGGAGGCCTGGTGTGCTGCAATTCATGGGGTCGCAAAGAGGTGGACACGACTGAGTGACTGAACTGAACTGATAGATTACATTGGGTATACAGACATTTAACAATATTAATTTTCCCAATTCATGAGCATAGAATATCTTTCCATTTATTTGTGCCTTCTTCAGTTTCTTTCATTAATGTTTTATAGTTTTCAATATGCATGTCTTTCACATCCTTAAATTCATTCCTAGGTATTTTTTCCTTAAAACACAGTTTTAAATGAGATAGTTTTCTTAATTTCTCTTTCTGATAATTTATTATTAGTATATAGAAACTCAATAGATTTTTGTGTATTGATTTTATATCATGCAACTTAATTCATTTATTAGTTCCAGTAGTGCATTTTATCGGAAAAGGCAATGGCACCCCACTCCAGTACTCTTGCCTGGAAAATCCCATGGATGGAGGAGCCTGGTAGGCTGCAGTCCATAGGGTCACTAAGAGTCGGACACGAGTGAATGACTTCACTTTCACTTTTCACTTTCATGCTTTGGAGAAGGAAATAGCAACCCACTCCAGTGTTCTTGCCTGGAGTATCCCAGGGACGGAGGAGCTTGGTGGGCTGCTGTCTGTGGGGTCGCACAGAGTCGGACACGACTGAAGCAACTTAGCAGCAGTGCATTTTATGGAGTTCTACACACACATATATATATTATATATATGGGCTTCCCTGGTGGCTCAGATGGTAAAGAATCTGCCTGCAATGCAAGAGACCCGAGTTTAATCCCTGGGTCTGGAAGATCCCTTGGAGAAGGGAATGGCTACCCACTCTGGTATTCTTGCCTGGAGAATTCCATGGACAGAGGATCCTGACAATCTACAGTATATATATAATATCATGTCAACTGCAAATAGTGATAGTTTTACTTCTTCCTTTCCAGTTTGGATGACTTTTATTTCTTTTTCTTGCCTAATTGCTCTGTTTAAGACCCCCAATACTATATTGAATCAAAGTAGTGAGTGTGAACATCCTTGTCTTGTTTTTGATCTTAGAGGAAAAAGTCTCAATTTTCACTGTTGAGTGTGCTATTAGCTGTGCACTTGTTATATATGGCCTTACATATGTTGAAGTACATTTCCTTTATACCTTTTTTATTGAGAGATTTTATCATACATGGATGTTGAATTTTCCCAAATGCTTTTTTTTATACCTATTGAGATGATTATATGATTTTTATCCTTCATCTTAATGATGTGTATCAAATTGACTGTGATGTTGAAATATCTTTGCATCCCTGGAATAAATCCCATTTGATCATGTTGTGTAATTCTTTTAATGTACTGTTGAATGTGTTTTGCTATAAATTTGTTAAGGATTTTTGCATCTATGTTCATCAAGGATATTGGCTTGTAATCTCTCTCTTTTTTGGTATACTTGTCTGGTTTTGGCATCAGAGTAATGTTGACTTCATGAAACATGTTAGGAAGAATTAATCCCTTTCTATTTAAAAAGATTGAGAAAGATTGGTATTATCAATAATTCAATTCTTCTTTGAATGCTTGGTACAAACCAACAGTAAAGCCCTGGTCCTGGACTTTCATCTGTTGGAAGGTTTTTGACTATAGATTCAATCTCCTTACTAGTAAATTATCTGTTCAAATTTTCAATTTCATCATGACTCAGTCTTGGCAAGTTGTATGTTTCTAGGAATTTATTCTTTTTAATCAGTTTTTTTTCCAATTTGTTTACATATAACTGTAGTAATCTCTTATGAATATTTCTGTTTCTGTGGTATCAGTTGTAACATCTCTTCTTTCATTTTTGATTTAATTTATTTGAATTCTCTTTCTTTCTTGGTGAGTCTAACGGAAGTTTGTCAGTTTTGTTTACCTTTTCAAAGAGTCAACTCTTAGTTTTCATTGATCTTTTAACTTGTCTTTTTAGTCTTCATTTCTGCTCTAATTTTATTTCCTTCCTTCTACTAACTTTGAGCTTCATTTGTTCTTCTTTTTATGCTTTTTATGTTGTATGTTTTTTATGATATCTCAAGGCCATGTTCAAAAGAACATTCCTGGTATAAGGAAGCGAAGTGACAAGCTCAAACTCTAACTCCCTTTTGAAACACTCAATTTGAACCCAGGTTGTGAGTGTCAGCCGTGAGCTTGCATATTAGCTCATGCCAACTTTATAAACAGATTAATTGCTTCTAAGTTTGTTAGTTCTCATGGTTCTGTCATTGTATTAATATGAACAGGGATACTTACCTT
Organism: Bos indicus x Bos taurus; assembly: GCF_003369695.1. NCBI lineage: Eukaryota > Metazoa > Chordata > Mammalia > Artiodactyla > Bovidae > Bos > Bos indicus x Bos taurus. Next base: position 71,953,440 of record NC_040083.1, on the reverse strand, counting down.
TTCTAACGAGAACAGCACTGGTATCAAAGGTATTACCTAAGGGACTTTCAAAAATGATTTCTCTCTATTGACTTTTATTGCCTAGGCTATCATTAGTCTTTTTCCACATAGTTGATAGAAGCCTGAACAGTAGCCATCTCTCAGATGACAGCCAGAGGAGATACTTGTAATTTGGCACTAGCTTTGAAGGAGATAGTCTAGGATTTATGGTTTTGGCGAGTGGAAACCAACCAGGATAAAATTACGATATTATAGCTTTGGGAACAAAGATATTTTTGGTCAGTTTTCTTGGGCAGTTAATTTGTGTTTGGCAGATTGTTCTCAAAGTAACAGCGATGAATAGAAATAACTTTACCCTGAATGGCCTTTCGGGGAGCATATTCCTCTTAATGTCTCAATTTATAGGGCCTGGGATCTACAGAATTTGGTAACAGAGACATAAGCAGAAATGTTCTGCTGAGTATTCAATATTCTTTTTACACAGGCATCATTTTTCTTGATGTTAAAGTGCATCAACTCTCTGGTCTAATGAGTCTTCATATGCAAGGAGGTGAGAGTATCACTATGTTTTTGGATGGGCAAGCTGAAGTACAATAACTCAACATCTCTCTAATTGTCAGAATTAGGGCCATGTATAAGATTGAAATCTCCTGAATTCTGGCTTGTCCATAGTACCTAAGCTGACTATTTCTTTGCATTTTCCGAACTAGACAAGGTCTCTGAGTTGTCATAGCAATAGAAAACTGAATATCCAAGGTCAGTGCTTCAGAGTTCTTTGGAAGATGGGCTTTAATTCTTTGTCATAATGTGTCAATGAGGAGCCAGGTGAATTTGAATAATCTTAGGTGCATATGCCCATGCTCAGACGACTCTTGAAACATTTGACAAGGGTAGAAATTTATCTAAGGGGATTCTTATGAGCTTTATGTCATTTTCTTATAGCATATTCATATCTTCATCAGTTACAAGTTACAAGTCCAGGAAAACAGGCTTTTATTTCTGCCTGGTGAGATTCCATGTAGGAAAAATTATAGCCACTGCTTCTGCCTTGGACAACTTTTCTGTTTCCATGGAACTCTGGTCAACTGATTTAAACTAAAACTTCTTCTGTTTCCTTATATTCTACCACTCAGTTGGCTGTCCTTGGGTTCTCTGGTTGAAACACTATGGGCACTACTATAAATCTTGAGATATTAGTTTGAAAATGTTATGTTTTTAAAGCTTCTTGGATAGTTGGTATATAATTTCCCCTTATTCTTCACACTGCTAGTAAGTTGGAAAGAAAGAAGAGTGTTTTGATGAACACAGAGAATCCCTGTGATGACTCCAAAGCTCACAGTTTATCATGAAGCTTATTCTATATTAATTTTCTCACCTTTGTAGAATTGATTAGTTGTCTTATAGTTTTCACTCTTTAAGAAAATATTATATTAGAGGCTAATGAATAAATTAGGAGTGATAGGGATTATTCATATTAGCTATGAATATGTGTCCTTCATATTTGCTATGAAAAGTTTCCCTTCCAAATTCATATGTTGAAATCTAATCCCCCAAGGTAATGATATTAGGAGGTGTGGGGGTGGTCTTTGGGAGGTGGGAGAGGTCTTTAGGAGGTGATTAGGTTATGAGGGCAAAGCTCTTATAAATGAGATTAATAACCTTATGAAAGAGATCCAAAAGAGTTCTTTCACCCCTTCTATCGTATAAGAACACCACTGGCGAGAAGGCACTCTCTATGAACCAGAAAGCAGATCCTCACCAGACATAGAGTCTGAAGGTGTCTTCATTTTGGACTTCCTAGCCTCCAGGACTGTGAGTAATAAATTTCTTTTTTATAAACTACCCAGCCTATGGTATTCTAAAATAGTAGCCTGAATGGACTAAAGCAGTATTCTAAAAGATTATATTTTTAAGACTAAGATTTGGGGGAAAAAGAGAAGATAGACTCTGAATAATTTTTTTCCAAAATGAAGAAGTGTTTGTTTATAAATCGTTAAATATTTGGGAAGAAAGGGGTAAGCTGATGATAAATAATGGTAATGTGGCTAAACAATGCAGGCAAATAATGTGATGACTTAAGAAAAATCATGCCCTTTAAAATAAAATTCCTGGAAAGGATAATACAAGTAAATTTCCAAAGTGTTATTTTGGTTAAAAACAACACAACTTTTCAGTACACATTTCAACCAATAAGTCAAATAAATATGCTTAATAAATGTCAGACTTTTTCAATGTTGTTCCATGTATTGAGAAGAAAACAGAACAAATGTATGTTATTGGAGAAGCTTCCATTCAAGTTGAAGAGGCATGATACATTATAAGCAACAGTTAAAGCAAAACACAGAGAGTAGCTGAGGTCCAGGGTTTCATTGCGCAAAACAATTCTCAAGCACTACTAGTGTTTTATACGTGGAAAGACGAAATCAATAAGGATTGCTTTTATCATGACAGCTAGGAGGAGATAGGAAAAGTCATATTTATGATTATGGAGCTTTCCAGTTCTTATAGTTATGCTATACTTAATCAAGTCAAGTGAATGGAAAACTAAAGATTTCTATTATGTTCAAATATTTGAAGTGGAATGATCTTGTAAAGTTTTCTATTATTTCCAGAGTATGTTTATTTAGTGTTAATTCAAAGGATAGAGGAGAAGGGGAACAGGATGGAGACCTGGAGAAATGGAGGAAGAAAGAAAAAGAACTTTTAAGCATCCCATAGGAATTCTCTGTTTGCCTTCAATAATGAGATAGAATTTACTCTAATAGCAAGTCAAAGGATAATTTCACTCTGCCATTTCTGTACACTCTATTGTGGCCACAGGACTGGAAAAGGTCAGTTTTCATTCCAATCCCTAAGAAAGGCAATGCCAAAGAATGCTCAAACTACCACACAATTGCACTCATCTCACATGCTAGTAAAGTAACGCTCAAAATTCTCCAAGCCAGGCTTCAGCAATACATGAACTGTGAACTTCCAGATGTTCAAGCTGGTTTTAGAAAAGGTAGAGGAACCAGAGATCAAATTGCCAACATCTGCTGGATCATCAAAAAAGCAAGAGAATTCCAGGAAAAAAAAAAAAAAGATTTCTGCTTTATTGACTATGTCAAAGCCTTTGACAGTGCGGATCAAAATAACCTGTGGAAAATTCTTTACCAGACCACCTGACCTGCCTCTTGAGAAAACTGTATGCAGGTCAGGAAGCAACAGTCAGAACTGGACATGGAACAACAGACTGGTTCCAAATAGGAAAAGGAGTACGTCAAGGCTGTATATTGTCACCCTGCTTATTTAATTTATATGCAGAGTACATCATGAGAAATGCTGGACTGGATGAAGCACAAGCTGGAATCAAGATTGCAGGTAGAAATATCAATAACCTCAGATATGCAGATGACACCACCCTTATGGCAGAAAGTGAAGAACTAAAGAGCCTCTTGGTGAAAGTGAAAGAGGAGAGTGAAAAAGTTGGCTTAAAGCTCAACATTCAGAAAAACTAAGATCATGGCATCCGTTCCCATCTCTTCATGGCAAATAGATGGGGAAACAGTGGAAACCAGTGGCTGACTTTTTTGGGGGGGCTCCAAAATCACTCCAGATGGTGACTGTGGCCATGAAATTAAAAGATGCTTATTCCTTGGAAGGAAACTTATGACCAACCTTTGCTAAGTTGCTTCAGTTGTGTCCGATTCTGTGCGACCCCATAGATGGCAGCCCACCAGGCTCCCCCATCGCTGGGATTCTCCAGGCAAGAACACTGGAGTGGATTGCCATTTCCATCTCCAATATGACCAACCTAGACAGCATATTAAAAAGCAGAGATATTACTTTTCCAACAAAGGTCTGTCTAGTCAAGGCTATGGTTTTTCCAGTAGTCATGTATGGATGTTAGAGTTGGATGGCGAAGAAAGCTGAGTGCCAAAAAATTGAGGCTTTTGAACTGTGGTGTTGGAGAAGATTCTTGAGAATCCCTTGGACTGCAAGGAGATCCAACCAGTCCATCCTAAAGGAGATCAGTCCTGAATGTTCATTGGAAGGACTGATGCTGAAGCTGAAACTCCAATATTTTGGCCACCTGATGCGAAGAGCTGACTCATTTGAAAAGACCCTGATGCTGGGAAAGATTAAAGGGAGGAGGAGAAGAGGATGGCAGAGGATGAGATGGTTGGATGGCATCATTGACTCAACGGAGATGAGTTTGAGTAAACTCCAGAGGTCGGTGATGGAAAGGGAGGCCTAGCATGCTGTGGTCTATGGGGTTGCAAAGAGTCAGACATGACTGAGCAACTGAACTGAACTGAACTGAACTGAACTACTGTGTAAATAACCTGCATTCCCTATACGTATTACAGTCAAATTTGGTTAAAGAAACAGCATCAGCTAGTTCACAGAGAGCTGTCCAAGGCATTTTTAATGAAATCTCTTCAGAGCATCCCTCCTATACTTCCTCCTATTGTCTACTTGACCTTCAAAAAGAAAAAAATGAATCTTTTAATCAGATGTTCAGGACTGTGTGCGTTTCATAGACAGCACATCTTCAGTAAATCTACTTAAGCTCTAGAACCTATACTTCATTAAAGTTGTGTTGCTTTCATATTTTTCACTTTATTAGCAGCAGTTAATTTTCTACACATCTATTAGTGGTCTATAGGTCCCCATCTGCCTGAAAGGAAAGATTGTTTCACACATGATTTGAGGTTCTGTCTTAACCTTGCATACTAAAGATTACATGATGCTTTTTCTAAACATCCTATTTGGGTCCTTTGCCACCATTTCTCTTTAGGGAAAATGTCGGATGAGGTGGTGTTTTACTCTCAAAGATTGTTGGTGCAGTGGAACAAGTCCAAGTGCCAAGGTCCAGCCCCAGCTGATCCAGGTTATTCGAAGGAGAGACGGCTTCGGTGACCTATTTATTTATTTATTTATCAAAGATATAAAGAGTAATAGAATGAGGATAGCTCAGTAGGAAAATTCAGTGGAGAAAAGAAGCTGAGTAGCTTGGTTTACACGGAAAATCAATATAACCTGTGACACCAGGTTAGCTCTGACCACGGAGGCCGCAGGCACCCTCTCGAATAGCAGAAGGTGCCCCACCTTAGACACCTTCTCGAGTGGGTCTTAGAAGCCCAGGCAAATAAATGGTTGCAGAGGGTATCCGCGCTCCAGATGGAGACTCAGTTGGAAATTGAGGGGAAGAATGACGTGGGGAGACCAGGCTTTGGTGAGCAAGGCCTGTAGCTTTATTTTCAACAGGGGCTTTTATACCCTAAGTTACACATAGAGGATAATAGGGATGCAAAGTCAGCAGTCTTTGATCCTTATCAAAAACCAGGGTTTCTTTCCTGCAAATTTATCATATACAAATGGTTTAGGTGATTTACATCATCTTCTGGCCAGAAGGCTTATTAACATTTTATGACTCTTGACAAAGACTTATCAACAAAGACTAATTTTCTCTAACAGTAATTATTTTAAGGTTTGGCGCCATCTTTCGAAGATAAAATTGCATTCCTATATGGCGGATGTGTAATGGGAAAGGAAAGAATTTATTACCTTAAGGGTCTAAAGTTACTAACACCAAGGCCACTACTTATTTTTTCTACATACCAACTATTAATTAATACACATTCAAGGATACAATTCAGGGGATGTGAAAACTTGGCAACAAACGTTGGCTCATCACTAAAATCTTTTACTAGTTTTATTCTGACAGTTTCTAAGTTTCTGAGAGGCTCTAAGCTATTTGAATATCTTAAGCTTCCCTTGCCTCTCGAGGCTGGGAGACTGTAAACAATTGTATGCATAGCTATAGGAGTCCGGGCAAATTTTTCAGGTGAGTTAGAGAGCCATCTGAGGGATTTGGATTTAAACACTCCTAATTGCCCAGGAACTTTATTAATTGGAGCTGTAAGTTAACTCTTTGACAGAGAGAGCGAGATGGTGGTGGGGGACAGCCCCCAGTAAAGTCAGAGGTGAGAGCACAAAGCAATAAAGTAGGCAGACTCTGGTTTTTTGGGGGTAGATGCTCGAGAATATCCAGGGGGACTCCTGAGGCTCGATCCCGCCTTTGCATATGCCGAGCCTTTTTCCTCATGACCTTTGTCACGAGTGGAATGCCTCACCGGCTCCCGGCATCCCAGTAGTACAGACAGCTCAGGTTCAATTTTGCAAATCCGAAAGTAATTCATTTAAAGCAGTGACTTACTCATGTATGAAGCACTTGACTTTTAAAACCATCTGGCTCATAGTTTCAGAAATAACTCAGCAGCCTTTCAATTGTCCTCTCATCTCCCATTCTGGGAGAGGCCATACCATTTCATTTCAGAAATGGCAAAATCTTGATTGACTGCCAAGTATCAGCTTTCAGTGCATTTTTGATACTTCCATTTACACACCCTCCCAGAGATCAAGGTTGTATGTGGAAAAGCTTATGGTGTCTTTGCTCTGGCTTTGGTGTTAAAGCAAATGAAGTTGCTGTAAAATATATAATAGCACAACTTGAGATACTACAATATTATTTCCTCCAATTTTAAAACTGGGCAAAATACAGCACAAATTCTTCAGATTGCTTATTGACTTCTGGATCAATATTGACTTCTCTCTCTCTTTTTGTTGCATATGTGCTTATTTTTCTGTTTAGCCTTTACTGTTTGCTCTGGCTTTGGTTGTGTAGCTTTTGGTGGGATAAAATTATTTCAGTTTATCATCTAACTATGCAGAGAAAAACCTTGTGCTGCCTTTTGGAATTATACACAAGAAAGTATTAGGGCTATAGCAGAATATATTCTTATTTTTAAAAATGTCCCACTGTGTACTTAGTGATTGTTTTCATAATCCTAGTTTATGTAGAGAGTTTATCATTAGCTACACTAAAGTGTAGTAGACAAGAGAAATAAAACATCTGCTTAATTTAAGATTTGTTTTTGATGCTGGTTATGTATGTAACATTCCCCTCTGGGATATAAGTTTCCTGGAATTACATTGCTACTCTTGTTTCTTGCATTTCTTGAATATCTCTGTGCACCTACCAAACTGAACCACTTCTTTTTTTCCCCTAGATATTTGCACACTTTCTTGTTTTGCAACCTTTTCTGTTTTCTTGTGTTTCTCTAACTTAACTCTTCTAAAAGAAGTACTTCTTATCACCTCATGTCCAAACTCTGTCCTTCCCTTTTCTGTATTCTAAACCATTGCTTCTTTCTGTGGACCAGCCATTGCAAATTTTTTCTTTGACCTCCTGTAGCACTTACTTACCATCATTTCAATGTTTTAATTAATTAATTTTAAATTTTAATTGGATGCTAATTACTTTGCACTATGGTGGTAGATTTTGCCATACATTCACATGAATCAGCTATGGGTGTACATGTGTTTCCCATCCTGAACCCCTCTCCCGTCTCCCTCCCCATCCTATCCCTCAGGGTCATCCCAGTGCACCAGCCCTGAACACTCATGCACTAAACCTGGACTGGTGATCTATTTCACATATGATAATATACATGTTTCAATGCTATTCTCTCAAATCATCCCACCCTCGCCTTCTCCCACAAGTCCAAAAGTCTGTTCTTTACATCTGTGTCTCTTTTGCTGTCTCACATATAGGGTCATCATTACCATCTTTCTAAATTCCATATATATGCATTAATTTACTGTATTGGTGTTTTTCTTTCTGACTTACTTTGCTCTGTATAATAGGCTCCAGTTTCATCCATCTCATTAGAACTGATTCAAATGCATTCTTTTTAATAGCTGAGTATATTCCATTGTGTATATGTACCACAGCTTTCAAATCAGGTCTTCTGCTGATGGACATCTAGGTTGCTTCCATGTCCTGGCTATTGTAAACAGTGCTGTGATGAACATTGGGGTACACGTGTCTCTTTCAATTCTGGTTTCCTCGGTGTGTATGCCCAGCAGTGGGATTGCTGGGTCGTATGGCAGTTCTATTTCCAGTTTTTTAAGGAATCTCCACACTGTTCTCCATAGTGGCTGTACTAGTTTGCATTCACACCAACAGTGTTAGAGGGTTCCCTTTTCTCCACACCCTCTCCAGCATTTATTGCTTGTAGACTTTTTGATAGCAGTCATTCTGAATGGCGTGAGATGGTACCTCATTGTGGTTTTGATTTGCATTTCTCTGATAATGAGTGATGTTGAGCATCTTTTCATGTGTTTTTTAGCCATCTGTATGTCTTCTTTGGAGAAATGTCTATTTAGTTCTTTGACCCATTTTTTGATTGGGTCGCTTATTTTTCTAAAATTGAGCTGTAGGAGTTGCTTATATATTTTTGAGATTAATTCTATGTCAGTTGCTTCATTTGCTATTATTTTCTCCCATTCTGAAGGCTGTCTTTTCACCTTGCTCATACTTCCCTTCGTTGTGCAAAAGCTTTTAAGTTTAATTAGATCCCATTTGTTTATTTTTGCTTTGATTTCCATTACAATGGGAGGGGGGTCGTAGAGGATCCTGCTATGATTTATGTCAGAGAGTGTTTGTCTATGTTTTCCTCTAGGAGTTTTATAGTTTCTGGTCTTACATTTAGATCTTTAATCCATTTGGAGTTTATTTTTGTGTGTGGTGTTAGAAAGTGTTCTAGTTTCATTCTTTTACGAGTGATTGACCAGTTTTCCGAGCACCACTTGTTAAAGAGATTATCTTTTCTCCATTGTATATTCTTGTTTACTTTGTCAAAGAGGTGTCCAAGGAGTGTGGATTTATCTCTGGGTTTTCTATTTTGTTCCATTGGTCTATATTTCTGTCTTTGTGCCAGTGCCATACTGTACTTGATGACTGTAGCTTTGTAGTATAGTCTAAAGTCAGGCAGGTTGATTTCTCCAGTTCCATTCTTCTTTCTCAAGATGGCTTTGGCTATTCGAGGTTTTTTGTATTTCCATACAAATTGTGAAATTATTTGTTCTAGTTCTCTGAAAAATACCGTTGGTAGCTTGATAGGGATTGCACTGAATCTATAGATTGCTTTGGGTAGTATACTCATTTTCACTATATTGATTCTTCCGATCCATAAACATGGTGTATTTCTCCATCTATTTGTGTCATCTTTGATTTCTTTCATCAGTGTTTTATAGTTTTCTATATAGAGATCTTTTGTTTCTTTAGGTAGCTTTATTCCTAAGTATTTTATTTGTTTCATTGCAATGGTGAATGGAACTGTTTCCTTAATTTCTCTTTCTGTTTTCTCATGTTAGTGTATCAGAATGCAAGGGATTTCTGTGTGTTAATTTTATATCCCGCAACTTTACTATATTCATTGATTAGCTCTAGTAATTTTCTGGTGGAGTCTTTAGGGTTTTCTATGTAGAGGATCATGCCATCTGCAAACAGTGAGAGTTTTATTACTTCTTTTCCAATCTGTATTCCTTTTATTTCTTTTTCTTCTCTGCTGTGGCTAAAACTTCCAAAACTATGTTGAATAGAAGTGGTGAGAGTGGGCATCTTTGTCTTGTTCCTTACTTTGGGGGAAATGCTTTCAGTTTTTCACCATTGAGGATAATGTTTGCTGTGGGTTTATCATATACGGCTTTTATTATGTTGAGGTATGTTCCTTCTATGCCTGCTTTCTAGAGTGAAAGTGAAGTCGCTCAGTCATGTCTGACTCTTTGTGACCCCATGGACTGTAGCCCACCAGGCTCCTCTGTCCATGGAATTCTCCAGGCTCCTCTGTCCATGGGATTCTCCAGGCAAGAATACTGGAGTGGGTTGCCATTTCCTTCTCCAGGGATCTTCCCAACCCAGGAATCAAACCCAGGTCTCCCACATTGCAGGCAGATGCTTTAACCTCTGAGCCACCAGGGAAGCTTTCTGGAGGTTTTTTTTTTTTTTTTTTTTAAATCATAAATGGATATTGAATTTTGTCAAAGGCTTTCTCTGCATCTATTGAGATAATCATATGGTTTTTATCTTTCAATTTGTTAATGTGGTGTATCACATTGATTGATTTGAGAATATTGAAGAATCCTTGCATCCCTGGGATAAAGCCCACTTGGTCATGATGTATGATCTTTTTAATATGTCATTGGATTCTGTTTGCTAGAATTTTGTTAAAGACTTCTGCATCTATGTTCATCAGTAATATTGGCCTGTAGTTTTCTTTTTTTGTGGCATCTTTGTCAGGTTTTGATATTAGGGTGATGGTGGTCTCATAGAATGAGTTTGGAAGTTTACCTTCCTCTGAAATTTTCTGGAAGAGTTTGAGTAGGATAGGTGTTAGCTCTTCTCTAAATTTTTGGTAGAATTCAGCTGTGAAGAAGCCATCTGGTCCTGGGCTTTTGTTTATTGGAAGATTCCTGATTACAGTTTCGATTTCTGTGCTTGCGATGGGTCTGTTAAGATTTTCTATTTCTTCCTGGTTCAGTTTTTGAAAGTTATACTTTTCTAAGAATTTGTTCATTTCTTCCAAGTTGTCCATTTTATTGGCATATAGTTGCTGATAGTAGTCTCTTATGATCCTTTGTATTTCTGTGTTGTCTGTTGTGATTTCTCCATTTTCATTTATAATTTTGTTGATTTGATTCTTCTCCCTTTTTTTTTTCTTAATGAGTCTGGCTAATGGTTTGTCTATTTTATTTATCTTCTTAAAGAACCAGCTTTTAGCTTTGTTGATTTTTGCTATGGTCTCCTTTGTTTCTTTTGCTTTTATTTCTACCCTAATTTTTATGATTTCTTTCCTTCTACTAACCCTGGGGTGCTTCATTTCTTCTTTTCTAGTTGCCTTAGGTGTAGAGTTAGGCTATTTATTTTTTTCTCTCCTATTACTTGAGGTAAGCTTGTATTACTATAAACCATCCCCTTAGCACTGCTTTTACTGAATCCCATAGGTTTTGGGCTATGGTGTTTTCATTTTCATTCATTTCTGCATATTTGATTTCTTTTGTGATTTGTTGATTATTCAGAAGCATGTTGTTTAGCCTCCACATGTTTGTATTTTTAATAGTTTTTTTCCTGTACTTGACATCTAATCTTACCACATTGTGATCAGAACAGATGCTTGAGATGATTTCAATTTTTTTCAATTTACCAAGGCTAGATTTATGGCCCAGGGTGTGATCTATTCTGGAGAAGGTTCTGTGTGCACTTTAGAAAAAGGTGAAATTCATTGCTTTAGGGTGAAATGTCCTATAGATATGAATTAGATCTAACTGGTCCATTGTCTCATTTAAAGTTTGTTTTTTTTCTTGCTAATTTTCTGTTTAGTTGATCTATCCATAGGAGTGAGTGGGGTATTAAAGTCTCCCACTATTATTGTGTTACTGTTAATTTCCCCTTTGATATTTGTTAGCTTTTGCTTTACATATTGTGGTGATCCTAAGTTGGGTGCGTATATATTTATAATTGTTATATCTTCTTCTTGGATTGATCCTTTGATCATTATATAGTGTCCTTCTTTGTCTCTTTTCACGGACTTTATTTCAAGCTCTATTTTATCTGATATGAGTATTGCTAGTCCTGCTTTCTTTAGGTCTCCATTTGCATGAAATATCTTTTTCCAGCCCTTCACTTTCAGTCTGTATGTGTCCCTTGTTTTGAGGTGGGTCTCTTGTAGACAGCATATACAGGGGTCTTGATTTTGTATCCATTCAGTCTTTGCCTTTTAGTTGGGGCATTCAACCCATTTACGTTTAAGGTAATTATTGATAAGTATGATCCTGTTGCCATTTACTTTGTTGTTTTGGGTTCAAGTTTATAAACCTTTTCTGTGTTTCCTCTCTAGAGAAGATCCTTTAGCATTTGTTGCAGAGCTGGTTTGGTGGTACTGAATTCTCTCAGCTTTTGCTTGTCTGTAAAGCTTTTGATCGCTGAAGAAGGCTTTCTTATCTCTTCTTACTATTCTTTGGAACTCTGCATTCAGATGTTGAACTTCCTGATGTTCAAGCTGGTTTTAGAAAAGACAGAGGAACCAGAGATCAAATTGCCAACATCCGCTGGATCATGGAAAAAGCAAGAGAGTTCCAGAAAAACATCTATTTCTGCTTTATTGACTATGCCAAAGCCTTTGACTGTGTGGATCACAATAAACTGTGGAAAATTATGAAAGAGTTGGGAATACCACCAGTGGTCTGGTGGGAATATCAGACCATCTGATCTGCCTCTTGAGAAATTTGTATGCAGGTCAGGAAGCAACAGTTAGAACTGGACATGGAACAACAGACTGGTTCCAAATAGGAAAAGGAGTTCATCAAGGCTGTATATTGTCACCCTGTTTATTTAACTTTATGCAGAGTACATCATGAGAAATGCTGGGCTGGAAGAACCACAAGCTGGAATCAAGAGTGCTTGGAGAAATATCAATAACCTCAGATATGCAGATGACACCACCCTTATGGCAGAAAGTGAAGAGGAACTAAAAAGCCTCTTGATGAAAGTGAAAGAGGAAAGTGAAAAAGTTGGCTTAAAGCTCAACATTCAGAAAACGAAGATCATGGCATCCGGTCCCACCACTTCTTGGGAAATAGATGGGGAAACAGTGGAAACAGTGTCAGACTTTATTTTTCTGGGCTCCAAAATCACTACAGATGGTGACTGCAGCCATGAAATTAAAAGATGCTTACTCCTTGGAAGGAAAGTTATGACCAACCTAGATAGCATATTCAAAAGCGGAGACATTACTTTGCCAACAAAGGTTCATCTAGTCAAGGCTATGATTTTTCCTGTGGTCGTGGATGGATGTGAGAGTTGGACTGTGAAGAAGGCTGAGCGCCAAAGAATTGATGCTTTTGAACTGCAGTGTTGGAGAAGACTGTTGAGAGTCCCTTGGACTGCAAGGAGATCCAACCAGTCCATTCTGAAGGAGATCAGCACTGGGATTTCTTTGGAAGGAATGATGCTAATGCTGAAACCCCAGTACTTTGGCCTCCTCATGTGAAGAGTTGACTCATTGGAAAAGACTCTGATGCTGGGAGGGATTGGGGGCAGGAGGAGAAGGGGACGACAGAGGATGAGATGGCTGGATGGCATCACTGACTTGATGGACATGAGTCTGAGTGAACTCCAGAAGTTGGTGAGGGACAGGGAGGCCTGGCGTGCTGCGATTCATGGGGTAGTAAAAATTCGGATACAAATGAGTGATTGAGTGACTGAATTGAACTGAACCGAACTGGGGTGTTTTGCCTTGGGTTTATCCTGTTTGGGACTCTGGGTTTCTTGGACTTGGGTGGCTATTTCCTTCCCCATTTTAGGGAAGCTTTCAACTATTATCTCCTCAAGTATTTTCTCATGGCCTTTCTTTTTGTCTTTTTCTTCTGGCACTCCTATGATTCGAATGTTGGGCATTTAACATTGTCCCAGAGGTCTCTGAGGTTGTCCTCATTTCTTTTAATTCTTTTTTCTTTTTTCCTCTCCGCTTCATTTATTTCAACCATTCTATCTTCCACCTCATTTATCCTATCTTCTGCCTCAGTTATTCTACTGTTGGTTCCCTCCAGAGTGCTTTTGATATAATTTATTGCATTATTCATTATTGATTGACTCTTTTTTATTTCTTCTAGGTCCTTGTTAAACAGTTCTTACATCTTCTCAATGCTTGTCTCCAGACTATTTATCTGTAACTCCATTTTGTTTTCAAGATTTTGGATCATTTTAACTATCATTATTATGAATTCATTTTCAGGTAGACTCCCTATCTCCTCCTGTTTTGCTTAGTTTGGTGGACTTTTATCATATTCCTTTACCTGCTGAATATTTATCTGCCTTTTCATCTTGTTTAGGTTGCTGTGTTTGAGGTGGCCTTTCTGTATGCTGGAAATTTGTAGTTCCCCTTTATTGTGGAGGTTCGCCCCTGTGGGTGGGGTTGGACGAGTGGCTTGTCAAGGTTTCCTGGTTAGGGAAGCTTGTGTCAGTGTTCTGGTGGGTGGAGCTGGAGCTCTTCTCTCTGGAGTGCAATGAACTGTCCAGTAGTGAGTTTTGAGGTGTCTATGGGTTTGGTGTGAGTTTTGGCCCCCTGTGTTTTAATTCTCAGGGTTATGTTCCTGTGTTGTTGGAGAATTAGCTTGGTATGTCTTGCTCTGAAACTTGTTGGCTCTTGGGTGGAGCTTGGTTTCAGTGTAGGCATGGAGGCTTTTGGATGAGCTCTTGTTGATTAACGTTTCCTGGAGTCAGGAGTTTTCTAGTGTTCTCAACTTTTGGATTTAAGCCTCCTGCCTCTGGCTTTCAATCTTATTCTTCCAGTAGCCTCAAGACTTCTCCATCCATACAGCACCAATGATAAACCATCTAGTTTAGTGGTGAAAAAATATTCTCCACAGTGAGGGACACCCAAAGATGTTCATAGAGTTACATGGAGAAGAGAAGAGTGAGGAGGGAGATAGAGGTGACCAGGAGGAGAAGAGGGGAAATCAAAAAGGGAGAGAGCAATCTAGCCAGTAATCAATTCCTTATTTGCTCTCCCCAGTCTGGAACACTCAGAAAGATTCACGGAGTTCCATAGAGAAAAGAAGAGGGAGGAAGGAAATAGAGGTGACCAAGAGGAGAGGCTGCTGCTGCTGCTAAGTTGCTTCAGTTTTGTCTGACTCTGTGCGACCCCATAGACGGCAGCCCACCAGGCTCCCCCAGCCCTGGGATTCTCCAGGCAAGAACACTGGAGTGGGTTGTTGTTTCCTTCTCCAATGTGTGAAAGTGAAAAGTGAAAGGAAAGTCACTCAGTCATGTCTGACTCTTAGCGACCCCATGGACTGCAGCCTACCAGGCTCTGTCGTCCATGGATTTTCCAGGCAAGAGTACTGGAGTGGGGTGCCATTGCCTTCTCCAGAAGAGGAGAGGGGGGAGTCAAAAGGAGAGAGACCAATCTAGCCTGTGATCAGTTCTCTAAGTATTCTCCACAGCCTGGAACACTCAACGAGATTCACAGAGTTAAATAGAGAAGAGAAGGGGGAGGGAGGAAATAGAAGTGACCTGGGGGATAAAAAGGAGAGTCAAAAGGGGAGAGAGCAATCAAGCCAGTAATCACACTCCTAAGTAAAAGTGGGTACTGAAGATTGGATTCTTAAAAGTACAAAATTGATAACAAATACCAAAAAGCAAAGATTAAAAATCTAGAGTAGAGATTAGACTCTCAAAAATACAATATTAAAAAAAATCGCAAAAATTATGAAAAACATATACATAAAATTTGCTTTAAAAATAGGATCTTGTTTTTGCAAGGTAATAGTAGGTTTTAAAAATGAAAATTAAAGGAACAATAAATAACTTAAAAATTTTTTAAAATTAAAAAACGATAATAGTAAAATATATCTAGGAATTTCTATGTAGCTGTTGAGGGCAGTGTGGTGTCAGTTCAGTTTCAGATAGTTCCTTGTTTCAGCTTATACTTCTTCTCAAGGTCTATAGGCCCCTTCCAATGTAGTCAATGCTAACTATTTTAATCTGTTGCACCTGTAACTTCCAAAGCGGTTCCCTCTTCTTTG
Source organism: Bos indicus x Bos taurus (assembly GCF_003369695.1). Classification (NCBI taxonomy): domain Eukaryota; kingdom Metazoa; phylum Chordata; class Mammalia; order Artiodactyla; family Bovidae; genus Bos; species Bos indicus x Bos taurus. The sequence goes on along the minus strand of NC_040083.1, from coordinate 71,938,026 downwards.
TTTATTTTGGCTTCCTCTGCAAGTCTGTTCAGTGTCTAATTTCCACCCTGACACAAGGGGGCGAAGGTGGTCATTTATTTAGGCTCACTTGTTCAATTGTGCTGTGGGGAGGGAGGAACACTGCAAGCAAATATCACTGGTGTGTGTGGGGAGTGCTTGCAGTGTCTGGGCCACACTGGGTTTGCCCCAACTCACGGCGTGTGTGCTTTCCCGGTCTACTCTGCTCAGGCTCCAGGTTGCTCTGCAGGGGAACTGTCTAAGGCGGGCCCTGGGTTGCATGTACTTCCCAAGTCTAAGCTGCTCAAGTTCAGGTTCTCAGGTACTCCACAAAGGCAAAGACTCGGTTGGGCATGTGTTTTGTGCCCTTTCCAGGTCCGAGCAGCTCAGGTGACCAGGTGCTTGGTGAGCGCACACTCCTGAGGTGTGCAGTGCATCTTATCACTTCCCCGGTCCCAGCCCCTCGGTTTCCTGGGTGTGCAGTTGGAGCACCACCTCAGGTGTGCTGTGTGCCTCCTCTGGGGAGCTGATCTCTGGCTGTGACCCTCCTGGCAGATGTCAACCGTCCAAGATCCCAGGAAGACTTTGTTAGCAACTGGAAGCCTGCTTGCAGTTTGGTAGAGGATGCCATCTCTGGGTCCGAGTTGCCCCTCGCCTTCCAGCTCTGGCTGTCGCCAGCCTGCCCCCCTGCCTCCAGGAGGGGATGGGCCGGTCCTCTACTGGCTAGCTCTCCTCTGATATTCGCTCAGTCCATTATTCCGTGAGTGGGCCCAGCAGTGCCTTAGGTTAGAGCTTTTCCTGGGAAAGTTTTCTCTCTCTCTTTCTTTTTTTTCCCTCTCTCTCTCTGGTTATCCCACAGTGTGGGTTGCTATCTCATGTTAGCTCCCTCAGATTGTCCTCAGGGCATTCAGCCCCAGTCCTTACTCTAAGCAATGCAGCCCGCACTTCCCTGATCAGTCCCCGCTTGCTGGTGGTGGATGTGAGCATTTGGGCTATTTCTCCAGTGGGAGTTGTGGTTAGGCGCATAATCTGTGGGTTTTATTTTTTTCTCTCAGTTGTGTTGCCCTCTGAGATTCCCAAACTCCCCCCAGACCCGCTGGTGAGAGGGTTTCCTGGTGTTTGGGAACTTCTCTTTTACAACTCCCTCCCCAGGATGGATTTCCATCCCTAACTCTTTTGTCTCTCTTTTTATCTTTTATATTTTGTCCTACCTCCTTTCGAAGACAATGGGCTGCCTTTCTGGGTGCCTGGTGTCCTCCGCCAGCATTCAGAAGTTGTTTTGTAGAATTTGCTCAATGTTCAAATGATCTTTTGATGAATTTGTGGGGGAGAAAGTGGTCTCCCCATCCTATTCTTCTGCCATCTTAGGACTGCTGCCCTCCATCATTTCAATTTTATTCTCTTTCTATCTATCTATCTGTCTTCTCTCCATTCACCCATTCATTTATCCATTCATTCTCCATTCATCTACTTAGTTTCATTTTTTAATCTTTTCATGTAGCTTCTATCTATCTATCTGTCTTCTCTATCTATCTATCTATCTGTCTTCTCTCCATTCACCCATTCATTTATCCATTCATTCTCCATTCATCTACTTAGTTTCATTTTTTAATCTTTTCTTGTAGCTCTGTACACTGATTTATCCTTTTATTCTTTCACTATATTCAGCATGCTTTAATTGTGATCTTATAATAGCTATTCATTAACTATTTATTGATAAGTCAATGAATGAAAATCTCTGCAGGTCATTGCTGCATAATAGATTTTTTAAAAATTGCAATAATTACAAACTCCCTAACTTGATTAATTTGATTCTTGTAATCATTTCAAGTTTTGGCCTTGGTTCTGTTTTTTTTTTTTTTTAAATCACTCTCATTATATAAAGCAAGTGGGTAGTGGATTAGAAATAGTTAAGATTAAGAACATAAAAATGGAAAGAGAAAACAGGAAATATCTTTTCTTGTTCTATTCATTATCATAAATTTATTTTGTTTCCTTTACAGGAGTAAAGGCAGAAAATTTCATTTTTCTTGAGCATTGTGAAACCTATCATATTCTCTCTCCAATGTGGAGGATTTTTTTTAAAAAAATTAGATATTTCTTGAATACTTTTTGCAGCAGATGAGTTTTTTAAAACCAAAATATAAAAGTTTCAAATTTCCTCTGACACAATCTGCTATGTATCCTTTACCATGTACCATTATATTTGGAAGGGAAATTAGAGGTTTCAAGAGTGATTGTAAATTATTTTGTCATAGACTTTGGGATATATTTTGGAGGAGAGCAAGGTGGCATTGACTTCAAAAGTGTAGAGCAGTATCATGAAATGCCATAGTTTTCTTTACAAAGGTATTAATACACCACTCCTTGGGAGTGAATGTCTAAGTCAACTTTAAATTGCATTTTCAGTCTGCACAATCTTAGAAGAAATGAGTGTTTAACTCTAGGATTCACTTTATGTCTATTTGACAAAAGTTGGTTTATATAGATTGCATCATTCCAGTTAAAGACTCAAGGACATCTCTAGGACTTGACTAAGTATAGGTACTTATACTGAACTTTGAAAAGAAGATTATACCAGAAGTGTGAGAGGCATAATATAATAATTCTCTTCATGTTGTGAGCAGCATGGAAGACACTAGACTGGAAGAAGAAAGTGTTGGATACTTGGAGAAACAGCAGGGTCAGAGGCTAAGAGCCATCTGTAATCCAAAATGGACAAGTCTCCCTGAATGTAACAAGATTTCATTCCATTCCCAGGCAAGCAAACAGATTGATATAAAATGGAGTAAATCTGGTTAGTTTTGGAGGAATATTGCTTGCTTTGAAATTTCTGGATGGCTCTAATGTTCACTGTTGGTACAGTAAGATCTTTTAGCTAGTGAATTTGATGTAATACAAGGTAAGCTGCAGTGAATAATTAAGATTCATAAAAAAAAGTGGCCAAGATATCATAATTGGTAAATGCCCCAAGAGGGGGCACATTACTGGTATCCCTCTAGACACCAACAACTCAAACTTACGGACAGATTCCAGAGACCTGGAAAGTTTGCCTTTCCATCTTCAAGTGGATGGCAAAGAAATGAAATGCTGCTAGTCATTCATTCATTTATTCATACTAGTTTTTATTGAACACTTGTTCTGAGTCTTTTAGCCCCTAAGGTGTTGGAGATGTAAGAATGAACACAGAATATCTCTTTCCTCTGAAAGAGTATGGTGGTGGGAGAGTGGTAGACTGTATGGTGGTAGTTTAGTCGCTAAGTGGTGTCTGACTCTCATGACCCCATGGACTGTAGCTCCCCAGACCCCTCTGTCCATAGGATTTCCTAGACAAGAATACTGGAGTGGGTTGCCATTTCCTTCTCCAGGGCATCTTCCCCACCCAGGGATCAAACCTGCATCTCCTACATTGCAAGTGAATTCTTTACTGACTGAGTCACCAGGGAAGCACAGACTGATTGTACAAATGACCCCAATTCTTCATTCTATCTGTATATGAATCATTTGACTTGAAATTTTGAATTCTTCTGGCTGAAAAGACAATGTATTTCTATGTAACTTGATTCTGAATTTGACCATGTGACTTGCTTTGGCCAATGGAATTTTAGCAGAGGTGAGGCACCTGAGACTTAAAAAAGGATTTGCACCCTTTGCTTCTGCTGGAACTGTGAGAATATATCAGGGTTAGCCTCTGAGAGGGATGCAAAAAACTCATAGAAGAGAGCCAAGTGGTCCTAGCTGATAACTAGTCAACTATAAGGCATGTGAAGAGCCCATCTCAGCTCAGAAGAACCATCCGTTCTAAATCATCAATTCATAGACCTATGAGCAAATAAAGGTATATAGTTTTTAGTCCTTGAATTTTGAGGTCGTTTGCTTGTTATAGTAGAAAGTGCCTAATATGGGAGATATTGAAAAGTCAGTAGTCACAATTTAGAGTGGTAAAATGATAAAGGACATGATAAAATGCACACAGAGGAAACCTGCTTCTTGAAGATGAAGTAGTACTTATTCCTACTTCTCTTGATAAGTTCAACTAAAAATTTTGAACATTTACATAGAAACTAACATAAGATGACTTGGAAAGGTGTAGAGATCAAGGCAGATGGGTGATGGCTCTCAAAACCCAAGGAATGATATGATGGTTAATTGCCTGGGTTCCTATTCTGCCTGATATATACCAAACTTGGAGCTGAAAAAACTGGCAACCCAGAAATATTGCCAGGTGCAGAAAAAAAAAAAAAAATCCCCAACCAAAGCTTTCTATCCAAAGGACCGGAAGATAGGAAGCATAGAAATGCAAAATTAGTTTTCAATAATAATTGTCTTGCTCCAGACAAATATCATAGAAAATACTGTGGCCCAACCCCCACCCCATCAACAAATTAAAAAGTTTAATTTTAAAAAATGCACTTGGGGTGATGGAGAGCTAGCCACCTTCCTTGTGTTTTTATTATTATTATTACTTCCTAAGTATTTTGCTCAGTGATATTGGAATCACAAGTGATTATTTTTTGATAGATTCGATTCAAGAAAAAAACTAGTAAGAAAACATCCCAAACAGATAGATGGCATGAGAAGGGTTGGATATGAACCTATTCATAAAAGTTCTTGTGCCTCTGGCCTGGTTTTGATATTCTTATTACAGGTGAAATTTTAGTTGACCGTGTGTGTTTATTTCTGGGCTCTGGATTCTGTTTCACTGCTCTGTGTGTCTATATGTCAGGCATACTGTTTTGATTACCATAACTTTGTAGTAAAGCTGGAAATAAGGAAGTCCGATGCCTCCAGCTTTGTTCTTTCAGATTCCTTTGGCTATTTGGGATCTTTTGGTTGTTGTTGTTCTATGTGAATTTTGGAATTGTTCTTATTATTTATGTGAAAAAATGTCATTGGAATTTTGATGGGGATTGCATTAAATCTATATATGGCTTTGGGTAGTATGGACATTTTAACAATACTAAGTGTTTTGATCCATAAACATGGGATATCTTTCCCTGTATTTGTGCCTTCATCAATTTCTTTCATCAGTGATTATAGTTTTTGATTATAGATCTTTCACTCTGTGGCTAATTTTTAATAAATATTTTAGTTTTTAATTATCAGATTCTATTCACCTCCTTCTCCCCTACATTATTGCTTACCTCATTTATTGCCTAGAAATTTAGGAGGCCTGGAGTGGCTTGAGATACATGGGTTCATACATTAAGGGAGGCTCTGTATATAGAATTACACAGGCTAGAAAAGTAATACTTAAAACTGATAAAGCTATTCATTCTATATTTAAGCTTTTTTTTTTTTTCATTGAAGTAGAATTTATATACATTGCAATGCACAGACTGTATGTGTACAAATTGGTGAGTTTTGATAAACATATTCACTGATGTAGCCATCACCATAATCAGAACATAGAAGTCCATCACCCAGAAACCTTCCTTATTACCGCTTCCAGTCAATCTTCACCAGACATATATAATTGACCTTCTGATATCTCTTTTCATAGATTAATTGTGCCTTGTCCAGTTTGTCATCTAAATGGAAGCATTGAGAATGTGTTATTTTTGTCTAACTGGAGGCTGTACCAGTTTATTTTCTTATGGGCAATGCTTCATGTTCATGCTAATTTATAGAGAAAATGACAAATATTCAAAAGACACTCATCTTCCAGAAAAATAGTTTATCACATGCTATCTGATTTTCATGTTTGCAATTGATCATCATCTTTTGAGTCAACTTCCAGAAATCCTGATGCTGTAAACATCAACTTTCCTACATACAATTAAAAACTCAGACTCCCAGGTTCTTGACAACTCAGACACTGACATTAACTCCACCAAGCATAAATTCTCTCAGGGAATTTTGATTTAGAAATGAGTAATGTGAACCCTGCTTATTTAACTTATATGCAGAGTACATCATGAGAAACGCTGGGCTGGAAGAAGCACAAGCTGGAATCAAGATTGCCAGGAGAACTATCAATAACCTCAGATATGCAGATGACACCACCCTTATGGCAGAAAGTGAAGAGGAACTAAAAAGCCTCTTGATGAAAGTGAAAGAGAAGAGTTAAAAAGTTGGCTTAAAGCTCAACATTCAGAAAATGAAGATCATGGCATCTGGTCCCATCACTTCATGGGAAATAGATGGGGAAACGGTGGAAACAGTGTCAGACTTTATTTTTGGGGCTCCAAAATCACTGCAGATGGTGACTGCAGCCATGAAATTAAAAGACACTTACTCCTTGGAAGCAAAGTTACGACCAACCTAGACAGCATATTCAAAAGCAGAGACATTACTTTGTCAACAGAAGTACGTCTAGTCAAGGCTATGGTTTTTCCAGTAATCATGTATGGATGTGAGAGTTGGACTGTGAAGAAAGCTGAGTGCTGAAGAATTGATGCTTTTGAACTGTGGTGTTGGAGAAGACTGTTGAGAGTCCATTGGACTGCAAGGAGATCCAACCAGTCCATTCTGAAGGAGATCAGTCCTGGGATTTCTTTGGAAGGAATGCTGCTAAAGCTGAAACTCCAGTACTTTGGCCACCTCATGCTGGGAGGGATTTGAGGGCAGGAGGAGAAGGGGATGACAGAGGATGAGATGGCTGGATGGCATCACCGACTCAATGGACGTGAGTTTGAGTGAACTCTGGGAGTTGGTGATGGACAGGGAGGCCTGGTGTGCTGCAATTCATGGGGTCACAAAGAAGTGGACACAACTGAGCGACTGAACCGAACTGAACTGAACTGAATGTGAACAGGCTCAACAATGAGCTCCCATTTTGCTGGCAAAAATATCATTTTGTTTATTTTGGTTTTGGGATAATGTTCTTGGAAATTTAGTCTTGGATCTGTTACTTCAGGTCTTCTAGTGACTCTGTGAAGTATCTCATATTCTTTGATATTCAGCTTAACTATCCAGAAGCTATCCAAATTATTTGCAGCTAGGAACTCTGAGTAGGGCACTCTATGTACCATGGAATTCACATGTCTTAGTTTACTTCCTCCACTAATCTAAAGTAGCATGTATTGCAATTGTGCTGACTTTTGATATTTTAACTTGCTTCAAAATTATCACAGAAAATAGATTTTGATTTAGTATATGCCTTGGATTAGATGTATTTTGATACATTTTAATTCTTTGAAAGCTATTTATTTCTTCTATAGCTTAGAGAATCTAAGTGGTGTTACATTCACAAGAAGAGTCAAGACTGACATAGCGCTCCTTCTTGTTGTTCAGTTGCTCGGTCATGTCTGAATCTTTGTGACCCCATGAACCACAGCATGCCAGGCTTCCTCGTCCTTCACTATGTCCTGGAGTTTGCTCAAATTCATGTCCATTGAGTCGGTGATGCCATCCAACCATCGTCCTCTGTCATCCCCTTCTCCTCCTGCCACCAGTCTTTCCCAGTATCAGGATCCTCGAGTTGGCACTTCATATCAGGTGGCCAAAGTATTGGAGTTTCAGCACTTCAGCATCAGTCCTTCCAATGAATATTCAGGATTGATTTCTTTTATGATTGACTGGTTTGATCTCCTTGAAGTCCAAGGGACTGTCAAGAGTCCTCCAGCACCACAGTTCAAAGGCATCAATTCTTTGGCACTCAGACCTTTTTATTGTCCTACTCTCACATCCGTACATGACTACTAGAAAAACCATAGCTTTGACTATACTATAGTACTTCTAGTAGAACTATCACACATGCAATTTAAAATTTTCCAGAAGCCACAGTAAAAAAGTAAAAAGTAAACAGGTGAAATTTATATTAATATTGCATTTATTTGACTCAAAAATACAAACTATCTCAATATCTAGTCAACTTAACAGCTCATTAATGATGTAACTTACATTATTTATTTGAATTAAAATTTTGAAACCCAGTGTGTATTTTACACTTATAGTATATCTCTGTTTAAATTAGTCACAATTTCAAGTGCTGGATAGCCTACAAAGACTGCTAGCTGCCATGCCAAACAGAGCATGCATGATTTACCATGGTTTACCCAAAAATGTCAGCACAGAGTAGAACTGAAATTGTTGCAGGAAGGGGGACCCCTCCCAGCGCTGGACACTGGGCTCTTGTCTAACACTAGGAAATGAATTGTTCAAGAAGACACATGTGCTGGCAAAGCAGGAGATTTTATTGGGAAAGGGCACCTGGGCAGAGAGCAGTAGGGTAAGAGGGAGACCTGCTCTGCCGTGTGGCTCCCAGTCTCAGGTTTTATGGTGATGGGGTGCACGCCTTGTTTAGCCAAGGTGAATGCCAGTGAGAAGGATTCTGGGAGGTGGTCTGACAATGTGGTGTCTCCTTTTGACCTTTCTCAAACTCTTCCTGTTGGTGGTGGCTTATTAGTTTCATGTTCCTTACCAGGACCTCCTGTCATAAAACAACTCATGTCATAAAACAACTATAGTTACTGTCGTGCCTGGCCAGGGTGGGCAGTTTCAGTCAGTGTGCTTCCCCTAAAAAAATGAAAAAACATTTAGGAAAATGCTAAGCCATATGGGGTGAGTTGGATATTAATAGAATCAGATGATTTATCCAGGGGTAGAGCTAAACCCCAAATGGTGTTTGTATCAGGAATAAGGATCAAGATTCTAAAGATGATGGTGTGTATTGTCAATAGATTATCTTCTTAGACAAGTAATTTATCTTTTATTTTTTTTTTTACTCTTGTAACACATCCCTTTGTTCAAATGGTACCCATCTCACAATGACTGCACTCTGCCTTGACTGCCAGCTGATGAATATTTAGGTATTCTTATAATCAGGTTAGTAACAACCCCACATTCTCTGGCTGTATTAAATAACAATGTTGAGTGCACCTTTATTTGTTCAAGCAAATGATGTCTCACATGGAGTAGGTATTCAAAAAAATTTCAGGTTCCCATCCCCCTTTTTAAAATGCTCTATGGGATTTATTTATTTATTTTGGCCAAGCCTTAGTTCTTGAGAAGGGATCAGATCCACACCCCCTACATTGGAAGTGCAGTCTTAATCACTCTGGGAAGTTCCTTCCTCCTTTCTAATGTTCCTAGTCAATTACCCAGTCCCAGCAAAAGTGTGCAACTCTTAGCAGTTGGACCATTTTCCATAAAATATGAACTATTAGAAGAGATAATTGCTTCTAGATGCCTTGTTCTATTCTCTGAAGTATTGGGTTACATCTCTTTTTGCCTATCTCATGGGAATATGGATCAGATGAAATGGGACAGATTATGAGAACTTTTAAAAATTAATTGTGCAAGAATTATCGAAAAAATTGTGTAATAATAGTACTTAGTATTACTAAATAAATGTTATTTAGTAATAAAATAGTATTACCCACTAGTTTTGTGGTGTCATGAAGTATTTTCTTAAGAAAGTCTATTTCTATTTAAAATTTATTTTTACTTAAACTCAAATTTAGAAGGTTATTATAATTAGTTAAGGCAATTATTAACTGTCTCTTTTCTAAATAAGCAATACAAGTTCTAGTCACTGGCATTTTATTTAAAATTTTTTAATTCAAAATTTGAATGTTTTCAGTGGAGGGAAATACTTGCATGAGTTTGTATTATGTTTTGATCTATGGAGGGAAATGAGAGTTTAAAAAAGACAAAAAACAGAAGGAATTTCATTGATAACTCACTGAAAAAACTGAACAAGGTCATAGCAAAAGCTACAGTAGTTTGCACTGAGCAGAGTTTCTTCATAATTGCAGACCTCATTATCCGAAGCCAAACTGACATTGATGTGTGGGGAGGAAGGAGACAGATTAAAGAATCATTTAGCTTTGCTAACATAATGGTGATACAAATAGGCCTGGTAGCCACCAACCTGGGGAGGAAAATGAAAGACCATGACCCCTTGATGCCGTTTGACCTGTTAGAGTACAAATGTATCAGATATCTTATCTAGGATTAGTATTCCTCTTTTATTGCTCTGTCAGTATAATGGAAAAACTCTGATTTTTCCTTCCTGAGTAGAGGAAAACCCCATTATTCCTGTCTGTGTGTTTCTTTCTTGTGAGTCTCTTACTGTTATATAGAACACCTCACTTCTTGTCACTTCTATTCACCAAATATATGGAGATTTTTCATGACACCAAGCAGTTCTCTGTGACATCAGCTGTGTGTTTTACAATTTAACTCAGTGATGACTCCTAGTACCAGGAGATAGTATCAGCTCTTACAGGTTAAGGGTTCAGTCTTCCAAGTCTGTCCCCACCCCCCAATGCATACTTCAGATGCCAGGTACAAGTACAAGTTGTAACATGTGGAATGTACCAATTAAATTGGAATCTCTGGACAAAAAGGACTCAGAAACGTAAGTCTATCTTTTAGGTCCTAAATGATTCAGACATACAGCTGGGCTTGAGACTCCCTGGTGATGATGCAGCTGTGAATGGGTTCCTTCTAGGGGCTGCTGTGTCAGAAGACTCACCACCTGCTGACTTCTTCTTAGATCTCCCAGGAAAATTGTATCTGTGTGCTGTAGTTAAAACAGGGGTGAAACTGATATAAAATGGAGTGCTCTCCATTTTTCTCACAGCCTTCATTTAACTTTAGATATTTTCTTTTAGATAAGTGGGCATTCATGACAGTTTGCAAATATCTTTTCTATTTACTACTTAAGGCAATGTACCAGTTTCTAGATAAAGGATTTTGTGAGTTAGCTGTTTGAAACGCCACTAACAGAAATATCTGTCTGTTGGATTATGTTTGTGTGTGTATGTGCTCAGTCATGTCTGACTCTTTGTGACCCCATGGACTGTAGCCTTCCAGGCTTCTCTGTCCATGGGAATTTTCAGTCAAGAAGACTGTAGTGGGATGCCATTTCCTCCTCAAGGAGATCTTCCCAACTCAGAGGTCAAACCCATGGCCCTTAACATCTGCATTGGCAGGCAGATTTTTTACTATTGTGCCGACTGGGAAGCCCCTACAGGATTCCACTTTTGTTTATTTTTTTCATTACTTATGTTGGATTCCCTATATTTTTATATTTCCTTTGGGTATCTTAGTTATCAGCTAATAGGGAGAAAGATGCTTATGTTTCATAATAATGATGATGATTATGGTTACAACTACTATATATTGAGTACATAAAGACATCATAGCCATCAACTGCATGATTGATCACATTCAATCTTTGCAATAATTTTGAAAGGTAGATAGTGTATCTCTAGTTTAAATGATACTCCAGTTGTCATCCTACCTGGCAATCTTCAGCTAAATTGTGAAAAATGACAAAAGGCAATCTATCACATGATACGGTAGTGATGGGTTCCAGGGCAAAGAGGAGGGTGGAGAGATGGATTAATGCAAGCCATTCTAGTACCACCAATTCCAGCCCACTCAGGACCAAGCTCCCTGAGAAACAAGCTTTGTAAAATTAGAAACCACTCCCCAGCAAATATTATTTAGAAGTAGTCTAATGAGCCCAGTTTCCTTCATTCTTCCAGCAGTGATTTCCACCCTTCCTAGTGTAACAAACCTGATGAAAAAATTTTAATTTGGTGTCCATAAGAAAACTGAAACTTAATTGACTGAATCTATTGGGTTGGCCAAAAAAGTTCATTTCCGCCACATTGGATGGAAAACCCTGAATGAACTTTTTGGCCACCCCAATAATCTTCACCACGTGTGGAAAAGTTTTCTTTTCTTTTGATTTTTATTAAAGTATAGATGACTTTCAATGTTGTGCTTATTTCAGGTGTGCAAAGTGAATCAGTTATAATTATACACTCATCCACTCTTTTTGGACTAATTTTCTTGGAGGGTTCTTGATAGTCTGGTGCCTCGGATGGTTCCCGTTGGAAAATGCAGCCTTATTTTTAATGTCTGAGAACTGACTAACAGCCATGACCATCTCATTTTCTGTTTACCCATCTTTCCTGGGGGCTGAATTCTGCCTCAGAGCTCCTTTGTCCCATCCTTGCGTGCATGCTTAGTGACTTCAGTTGTATCCAACTCCTTGTGACCCCATGCACTGTAGCCTTTTTATACTGTTCATGGGGTTCTCAAGGCAAGAATACTGAAGCGGTCTGCCAGTCACTCTCAGGACTATAGCCTGCCAGGCTCCTCTGTGCATGGGATTTTCCTGGCAAGAATATTGGATTGGGTTGCCATGTCCTCCTCCAGAGAATCTTCCCAATCCAGGGGTCAAACCCACATCTCTTGTGTCTCTTGCATGAGCAGGCAGATTCTTTACTGCTGAGCCACCTGGGAAGCCCTGTCCTGTCTTTTAAAATTATTTTTATTTTTAAAAATTGTATTGTTTGTCCAGTGTGTATGTGTGTGTGTGCGCGCATGCGTCTACACACATTTTCTTTATCTATTCATCTACTGACGGATACTTAGGTTGCTTTCATATCTTGCCTTGTTTCGCCATAGCTTATCTTATCTGGTGAGAATGGCTCCTGCCTCAATAGTTGGATGTGTACATTCTGTTTGATTGATCTATCAATCAATCAAAAAAAAAAAAAAAAACAAAAACACTGAGGGTTTTTTTTTTTTTAATTGGGATATAGTTGCTTTACAATGTCGTGTTAGTTTCTGGTGTAAGAATTGAATCATCTATATCTGTACATATATCCTCTCCTTAGACCTACCTCCCCCATTCTACCCCTCTAGAGGTCATCACAGAGCACTAAGCTGAGTTCCCTGTGCTATACAGCAGCTTCCCACTGGCTTTTTCTTTTTTTCCCTTGATCTTAAGGCTTTATTTGCTAACGTTGATGGAGGTATTGATTAGGAATGCTAGGGACAGGATTTGGAGAAGGAAAATTAGAAATGTTATTTTCTTAGAATATACTTTTAAAATTTTAATTGGAGTACTTTACAATATTGTGATGGATTTTGCCATACATCAACATGAATTGGCCATAGGCATACATGTGTCCCCACCCCCCTGAACTCCCTTTCCACCTCCCTCCCCACCCTATCCCTCCAGGTTGTCACAGAACACCAGCTTTGGGCATCCTGAGTCATAAAAACTTCCACTGGCTATCTGTTTTACATATGGTAATGTGTGTGTTTCAATGCTATTCTCTCAAATCATCCCATTCTCTCCTTTTCCCACTGAGTCCCAAAGTCTATTCTTTATGTCTGTGCCTCCTTTGTTCCCTGCGAAGTAAGTCAGAAAGAGAAAGGCAATTATTGTATATTAATGCATGTATATGGAATCTAGAAAGATGATACGGATGCTCTCATTAGCTGTTTTACACTTGGTAGCGTGTACATGTTGATCCCAATCTCCCACTTCTGCTTACGTGATTTTTCCTTTTCCTTACTCTCTTGGTTATTTGTAAGTGTGCTGCTTTTCCCTTTAGGATGGAAATGCATGGTCAGTTTTCCCAATTTCTTATCTTGTCTACAAGGACATCCTCTGCTTTCCTCTGAAGTAAAGTGCTCCATATGGTATGTGTCCAGGAGAGAATTGCCTCTGACACTTGTGTTTATCTGACTTGAATTTCTTATCAGTGTTTCTGCAAAGAGGCTGCTTTGATTCTCACGCCACTGGGATTTCTAGGGGCCTGCCCTGTTTTACCCTCCCTGATGTAGACAAGTGTGTCTTGTCTCCTTCAGAACTTTGGTGACATAAGCATTAGAGAAACTCCAAAAAACATTTAATCGGTCATGGAAGATTTTCTATCTTGAAAAGGAGAAATCTCAGCCACAGATCAGGATTGCCTATATCTCGTTATGAAGGCAGAATAACATAACATTTTTGAAGGCTGAGAAGGTTTCATTCTACCTGAGCGTGTCACAGTGAAAGGAGTATATGGGGTCGACATTAGGAACCTTGGCCAAAAGTATTAAGCTGTTGTTGTTTAGTCGCTAAGTCATATTCGACTTTTTTCTGACCCCACGGACTGTAGCCTGCCAGGCTCCCCTGTCCGTGGGATTTTCTAGGCAAGAATACTGGAGTGGATTGCCATTTCCTCTTCCAGGGATCTTCCTGACCCAGGGATTGAACCTGCAGCTCCTGTTTTGGCAGGCATGTTCTTTACCAGCCAAGCAGTCAGAGAAGCCCATTAAGCTTTTATCCCTCTGAATCATTGTCAGTCCATCTCCAGAATGCCAAAGGTTTACAGTACACTGATGGGCCCACTCTGTTATTTCTCTGTCTTATCTCACCAGGAGCTTCTCACCCAGGTGTTCAAAAATGTCAATATTTGAAATTTCAACAGTGATCTCAACTCTGTAGAGACAACACTTAGCTGGAGAATTGATCGGAAGCTTTGAACAAGAAGGTCAGGTTGCAGAGGGATAAAACTCCCAACAGGGACAGTCAGAAGAAAAAGAATGCTTTGAAGAGTTTATTTTTGAGTCAATGGCTGACTTTTATTCTCACGATCTGCAAAAGTTCAGTAGAGGAAAGAACTTCCAGCTTGATAAGCTGGGATATCACCTCTCACAAACACATTTGTCCTTTCAGATGTTTGCTGAGCCCTGGCATGAAAACTAGCCCCTATGCTGTGATAGGCAAGACATGCAGCCACAAAGCATTTTTTTCTAGATGTATTCTAGCAGAAAATTGACCTTGCCCTGAAAGCTTGGAGGTAGATGCCCTTGGGAGTAAGTGACAAAAAGGAATTAAGCAGAAGGTTCTTTCAATCACTTAAGATCAGTCAGGGTATATTTTTAAAAATTTCTCTTATTCATCCTTAGTAGTTAAAAGTAAGAGTACTAATCTTGCTTTCAAAAAATTTCTGGCCCAATCAATGATCCCCATTAATTATCTCTCTGTTAAGTACTTTCATTTGTCTCTAGGTTTTTGAGCAAGACAAATCTGTTCTATCTCAGAAGCTGTTGTGATTTTAATCAGGGCCTGCTATGTTTATGAAACCCTATGTTTATGAACAGAAATGATAGAAACAATTCCATTTATTCACTTATGGATCTTGCAGGAGAAATTTGATTTCTTCATGCTGTAACAGTGAAAAAAAAAAAAAAAAGAACCCAAACATCTCTTGGAGCTACCACACAAAGGGGAAATTTCTTCCCATTCTTCCTTTTTTCTCTTGCCTTCTAAGCAAACCTTTGTTCTCAGTATGGGGAATAGATGTTTCTTTCATAACAGCAGAATTGTACTGTTTCAACTGCCTTAGTAAAATTAACACAGAAAAGAAAATGTTGGTTCAGAAATTTAGTATAAAATCATAGAAAAGCAAGCATTTATTGAGTGCATTAAATAAGTTAAACCTAGTACTCAGTTCTTGATCTACAGTAGGTTTTCAGTTCTCTTGCATGAGTGCATGTGTGTGTGCTCAGTCGTGTCTGACTCTTTGTGACATCATGGTCTGTAGCCTGCCAGTCTCCTCCATCCATGGGATTTTTGAGACAGGAATACTTGAATGGATTGCCATTTCCTACTCCAGGGGATCTTCCCAACACAGAGATCATGCCCAGTTCTCTTGCATCTCCTGCATTCGCAGGCCGATTCTTTACCACTGAGCCCATCTAGGAAGCCTCAGTTCTCTTAACATTCTCTAAATTATTATCCATCTTACAGGTAAGAAACTAAATGTTCATAAACAGTAGGTAACTTATTCAAGGTCATGTAGGTAGTAAATGGCAGATCCTGGATTTAAATTTGGGATTGTCTGATTTTGGAATTCTATTTCATATCCATAACACAATACTTCCTTTCAGTATGAAGTTACTTTATAAAACTTGTGGAAAAAATATGTTTTATTCTATTAAGTTTCAGGTAATCACTGAATCTTGTATGTGTGCTCAGTCGCTGAGTTGTGTCCGACTCTTTGTGAACCCATGGACTGTAGCCCGCCAGGTTCCTCTGTCTGTGGAATTCTTCAGACAAGAATACTGGAGTGGGTTGCCATTTCCTTCTCCAGAGGATCTTCCCAATGCAAGGATCGAACTTGAATCTCTCTCATCTCCTGCTTTGGCAGACGGATTGTTTACCACTGAGACACCAGGGAAGCCCAAGCTTTCTGTTACTGCAGAATTAAAGCCTTTGAATGCCTAATGTGGTACCCTTAGCCAGGGAAATGATATCTAGACATGGAGTATTTTATCTAAAGGATGACTTTTAGTAGGTAGGTATCATTGGAGAATAAATATACTACAGAAATTTTAAACGAGATCAACAAGATTTAGTTTCTCTTCCTCTAGAAAGGTTTTAAATAATGTGGTGTGAATTCATTTGTTTGACAACCACACAAGTAGACTAGAGGAATTGGATAAAACCACTGACCTTTGGGAGAGAGTGATAAATCAGGAACTTGTGATTAACATATGCACATTACTATGTATAAGGTAGATGATCAGCAAGGACCTATTTATCATACGGCACAGGGAATTTTATCAATATTCTGTGATAACCTATATGAGAAAAAAACCTGAAAAAGAATGAATGTATGTATAACTGAATCACTTTGAGATATACCTGAAACTAACAGAACATTGTCAATCAACTATAATCCAATAAAAATTTTAAAAATACTGATTTTTTTTTCACATAAATCACCCAATTTAGTGAGCAGGGGGAAAAAATGGAAACAGTGAGAGACTTCACTTTCTTGGGCTCCAAAATAACTACAGATAGTGATTGCAGCCATGAAATTTAAAGATACTTGCCCTTTGGAAGAAAAGCTATGGCAAACCTAGATAGTTTGTTAAAAAACAGAGGTATCACTGCCGACAAATGTCCATATAGTCAAACCTGTGGTTTTTCCAGTAGTCATGTATAGAAGTGAGTGCTGGATAATAAAAGTGGCTGAGCACCGAAGAACTGATGCCTTCAAAATGTGGTCCTGGAGAAGACTCTTAAGAGTCCTTTGGACAACAAAGAGATCAAACCTGTCAATCCCAAAGGAAATAAACCCTGAATATTCATTGGAAGTCTGATGCTGAAACTGAAGCTGCAATACTCTGGCCATCTGTTGCTAAGAACTGACTTACTGGAAAAGACCCTGATGCTGGGAAAGATTGAGAGCAGGAGGAGAAGGGGCAACAGAGGATGAAATGGTTGGATGGCATCACTGACTCAGTGGACATGCTGCTGCTGCTGCCAAGTTGCTTCAGTTGTGTCCGACTCTGTGACCTCATAGACGGCAGCCCACCAGGCCCCCCTCCCACCCCGTCCCTGGGATTCTCCAGGCAAGAACACTGGAGTGGGTTGCCACTTCCTTCTCCAATGCATGAAAGTGAAAAGTGTAAGTGAAGTTGCTCAGTCATATCTGACTGTTTGCGACCCCATGGACTGCAGCCTACCAGGCTTCTCTGCCCATGGGATTTTCCAGGCAAGAGTAATGGAGTGGGTTGCCATTGCCTTCTCCACAACAGACATGAGTTTATGCTAATTCCGGGAGACAGTGAAGGACAGGGAAGCCTAGTGTGCTTCAGTCCGTGGGGGTCATAAAAAGTCAGACACAACTGAGCAACTGAACAACAAAAGTGAGCAGGAGGCTAGAGTTCAAGGAAGTTTGTTGACGTCAAATCGTCATACTTGGCACTGGCCCAGGTATCTTCTGAGCACACAGGGTTTATAAGCATTGGCTTTGGAACAAAACTGACTTGAGATTGAGCTTAAGTTCCAACACTACCCAGCTGTATGGTTTATGTGGAGTTTTTGCATGTCTCAGGGACTGTGTCCTTATTCATAAAGAAGGAGTAACAATGGTACTAGTCACCAGTCATATGCTGGTAAATGTTTAACATCCAGTTCTCTGGAAGAAAAACAAAACCCAAAAAACTGAATTGTTGTATTTGCTGATTGCTCTTAAGTAGGTAATCCTACCATGGCTAATTTCAAGGTACTATGCGATGTCACTGAACATAGACTAGGGAAAAGACGCAAATAGTAAAGAGATGCTCTCACCAACTGGTACAAGCTGGCTCCAACACATCACTGTTTATCACAGAAGGCACTGGGAGGCTTGAACAGCCACTGCTCTTAATGTGCTTAGCACAGGGTCTGGCAAATAGCAGATGCTCAGTAATGTTCACAGATATTTCCTGGTATTCCTGACTCCTAGTGGAGTAGCTCTTTCACTGTACCAGGCTGCTTTTTATAATGCTGCCCACAGGCTTATGAATCATGTCTGCAGTGGGACTGGGACTGGACTGATTAATGCAAGTGCACTGTTGCTTGTCCCTTGATGCTGCCAGCACCCACTTAGTGCATTCCTGTTGTTTTGGAATCACAGTGGAAATCATTTATCAAACTGAGTCTGCCTGAGGGCTTTCTTCCCACTTGAATGGCATCACTCCATTCTTTATGTCCTATTCTACAAGGTGAGCCTCTGGGCCTACCTGCTTCTTGGAGAATTGCAATGGTTTTTGACAAGGAGCATCTGTTCCTCCTTCCAAGAGTCCTCCAGATATCGTAGTCATTGCCTCCGATGGCTTGGAGGATAGCCTGAGCATGCGAGTGAGGTTTTGGCAGCCTGTGTGTGCATGTATACATGCTCAGTCGCTCAGCTGTGTCTAGCTCTTTGAGACCCCACGGACTGTAGCCCACCAGGCTCCTTGTCAACTCTTTGAGACCCCATGGACTGTAGCCTGCCAAATATCCTCTCTGTCCATGGGATTATCCAGCAAGAATACTGGAGTGGTTGCCATTTCCTCCTCGAGGGGATCTTCCTGACCCAGAGATAGAAACTGAGTCTCCTGCCTCTGCTGCATTGCAGGTGAATTCTGCACTTGCAATCAAATGGCACTTCTCTCCTAGCTAAGGAGCTGTCTCATCTAATGTATCTCAGATTATGAAACAGAATAGTTTCCAAAAATCCAGTCTAGTTGAGACAGTCTGTGACTCTCTGGTTCCTCATTCTCTAAATTCTTTCATAGTGCCACAAATTAAATGTATTTAAGTCTTAGAGAAGAAATTCAGAGCAAAATGAATTTGTCTGTCTGCTTCTTTTCGTCTACTTTCCCCCTGTGTCCTTTTAGAATATCCATTCTTTTCACATAAGGTGCTTAAAGACTTAATGCTGATTTTTCTTTCTAACTCCTGTCGGGTGTTCTTCTCATTATTTCCAAGCTCCTAGATGTTAAGTGAAAGGATGGTTCTTATTTATTTATTTACTGTCTTAAAAAATTGTATTATTGGATTATAATTGCTTTACAATGTTGTGTTAGTTTCTGCTGTATAATGAAGCGAATCAGCATATGTATACATATACACATCGCCCCCCACCCCATCTCACCCTTCTAGGTCATGCCAGAGCACTGAGCTGAACTCCCTCTGCTATACAGCATCTTCCCACTAGCTATCTGTCATACACATGATGGTGTATATATGTCAGTGCTACTCTCTCAATTCATCCCTCCCTCCCCTTCATCCACTGTGTTCACATGTCCTTTCTCTACATCTGTGTCCCTATTTCTGCCCTGCAAATAGGTTCATCTGTGCATTTTTCTACAATCCATATATATGTGTTCATATATGATATTTGTTTTTCTCTTTCTGACTTCTTTCACTCCATGAGACTCTAGGTCCATCCACATCACTACACATGACCCAATTTCATTCAAAAGGATGGTTCTAAGCTAATCAAATAAAATGATTTCTGATGAGGTTTTTTAGCTTTCAATATGTAATTCCTCCTAGATTGCATAATTTAGATTATGGGAATGTTAATTTACGTTCCTCCAAAAGGCCCAAAATAATAATGCCAATAGACAGCTATGAACATTGTGGCAGGGATATACAGGATGGTACTGGGGTGTGCTCTGGTAAAGGACAGGGATTTGGGGGTACAAGTATCCCTAAAATAGTACAAGATAGGCATGACTGCAGATGGTGACTGTAGCAGTGAATTTAAAATTGCTTGCTCCTTGGAAGGAAAGCTATGACAAACCTAAATAACAATTAAAAAATAGAGACATCACTTTTCAGACAAATGTTCATATAGTCAAAGATATGGTTTTCCCAGTAGTCATGTACAGATGTGACAGATGGACCATAACGAAGGCTGAGTGCCAAAGAATTGATGCTTTTGAATAGTGGTGCTGGAGAAGACTCTTTGAGAGTCCCATGGACAACAAGGAGATCAAAGCAGTCAATCCTAAAGGAAATCAACCCTGAATATTTATTGGAAGGATTGATGCTAAAGTGCTAATACTTTGGGCACCTGATACAAAGGGCCAACTCACTGGAAAAGACCCTGATGCTAGGAAAGACTGGAGGCAAAAGGAGAAGAGGACAGCAGAGGATGAGATGGTTAGATGGCATCACTGACTCAATGGACATGAGTTTGAGCAAATTTGGGGAGATAGTGAAGGACAGGGAAGCCTGGTGTGCTGTAGTCCATGGGATCACAAAGATTCAGACATGAGTTAATGACTGAACAACAACAACTGGCATGATATTGCAGTGTGACAAAATGAAATTTTTTTCTAACTCAAGTGGTGTTAACAAAACAACCTAGGCAATAATTTTCTAAAAATCTCTGTCAAATTTTCACATCTAAAATGATCAGATCTTTAGCTTCTTTAATATGCATGGCTTAATGAGCTATGGCTCATTAGAACCATATATAGAGAGAAGAGGATTGTGTTTTGTTGGAAAAATTTCCTGGACTCTGAGACTAGTATGATTCTGTATCATTTTTCCGGGCAAAACAGCTACTAGAACAGACCACCATATGCCAAGTGGGTAGAAATTCCTACGAGTTTGGAAGAGTCAGTTGACAGAGGTATTCAGAAGTATTCCATGTATGAATTTTATCTTTTATGGAGTTTTACATTCTTCCCAGTAAGTGGAATTTTGGATATTTCATAAATACCTGTTAGTGTCACTGATTTCTTTGGGTGCTCTGTGTCACTGAAAAAGTGAAGTGAAAGTGTTAGTCACTCATTAGTGTCTGACTCTTTGCAACCTCATGGACTGTAGCCTGCCAGGCTCCTCTGTCCATGGGATTCTCCAGGCAAAAAAACTGGGGTGGGTAGCCATTCTCTTCTCCAGGGGATCTTCCCGACCCAGGGACCCAACCTTGGTCTCTTGTATTGCAGGCAGATTCTTTATCATCTGAGCCACCAGGGAAGCTACTCTATGTCAGTAGATTCACATATTTTATTGGGACTACTTGGATTTTAGACATTTGGTACCTTACTTTGTTCCTTCAGTGTCTCTTATTTGACCCAAGAGGGATAAGGCATTTGCATCTGCACACTTAGTGAAGGTTCTGCTGAATCTGTTTTATTGGAGCTATTTATGATTGTTGATTTCTCACTTGAACATCTTCATTTGCTGAACTAATCTGTTAACCAAGCATATTGATTGAGCACCCCTGTCTACAAGGCAGCAGGCTGGGGTTGGTTCCAAAAACAATAATGCATTATATATCTATCAAAGGCCTTTCTGGCAAAAGAAAGCTCCATGCACACAATCTTATTTTATTCTCTCTGAGAGAGATTAATGGAAAATAGATTCAATTCTATCTTTGCATCTATTCACACAAGCCCCCAAAATGTTTTTTGACCTGCTCAAGGTCATGCAGAGAGTGAGAGGGAAAAACTGACAAATCGGAATCAGAGAGTAAATTAAGTGGACACAGGATTTTTAAGTCGTGGGCTCATGTAGGACCCAGGATTTCCTTTATGCATATTTTGGAAAGCTGGTTTCAGCAAAAACAATTTGTGCAAGGGGTAATCTGATTATTGACACTATCCATCTTCACAATGCAAGATCAGCATTGACTTTCACTTTGTTATTCTCAACAGCTGGGCAAGGTAAGCATAATCACAGGCAAATTTCAACTATTTGGCTTGTTCAATTTGTGCTTACCCACATGGGTTCTTCAAATACAAAAAAAAAAAGCTGCTCAGGCATATCATAATTTTCACTTTTCAGAGCTGAGATCTTTTGATTAGATCATTTGACTGGCTTATCAAGAACAAGACTTTGACCTTCAGTCCATTGAGGGGCTGGGAGAAATGTGTGTATATCTGTATTTTTTAAATGCTGAAGTAGAGGTTGAGTTGACAGAAACCATTGACCTTGAGAATGTACTGAGATCTTTGTTTTCTTGTTTTATCCTAAATAGAAGAAGTTAAAAAATACCCAGACAACCAAAATCCAAGAAGTCACCCAAAACCAAACAAAACCAAAACATTGGAGTCATAACTCATAAGCACCAGTTTAACTACTTAGTTTGAAATACAATAATTGCTAGTTGCCATAATTATGTGGGAGCGGCATGTGTGGTGAGGTGAGGAGAGGTGGTATTCCTAGTCATCTCATTATCGGTCATATGTTTCCATTTCTTCACATGACTGGTGGTCTTTCACTGGATGCATGCATTGTGAATTTTCCTTTGTTGAGTGCCAAACATTTTTGTATTGCTCTAAATACACTTTACCTTAATTTTAACATGCAGTTAAGAAACTTGGAAACAGTTTAATCCTTTGGAATTCTTATTAAGTCAAAGCTCGCTCTGCTTGACACGCAACAGACCAATAAATTGGAAATGAAGTGTTGAGGCAAGGAATACAACTTTATTCAGAAATTCCAGGCTTCCAAGAAGATGGCAGACTCCAGTTCAGTTCAGTTCAGTCGCTCAGTCATGTCCGACTCTTTGCTACCCCATAAATCGCAGCACCCTAGGCCTCCCTGTCCATCACCAACTTCCGGAGTTCACTCAAACTCACATCCATCGGGTCTGTGATGCCATCAAGCCATCTCATCCTCCGTCGTCCCCTTTTCCTCCTGCCCCCAATCCTTCCCAGCATCAGAGTCTTTTCCAGTGAGTCAACTTTTCGCATGAGGTGGCCAAAGTACTGGAGTTTCAGCTTTAGCATCATTCCTTCCAAAGAATACCCAGGGCTGATCACCTTTAGAATGGACTGGTTGGGTCTCCTTGCAGTCCAAGGGACTCTCAAGAGTCTTCTCCAACACCACAGTTCAAAAGCATCAATTCTTCGGCACTCAGCTTTCTTCAGAGTCCAACTCTCACATCCATACATGACCACTGGAAGCACTAATGTCCCCATATAATCATCTCACTGGGGTCTGGATGCCAACTTCTTTTTAGAACTCAAGCAGGTAGAAATTAAGGAAGTAAAGTAAAAAAGACATTAATCTTGCAAATATCTCTTGAAATGGCCATCCTTGGCAGGGAAGGGGGGAGTGCTGTGTGCTAATTTCTTCCTTCCTGTGGCCATTCACAGGTGGACAGGGTCAGGATGTTTCACTGAACAGGGGCATTTTAGTTTAACACTCAGGCCAAGGGGCAGGATTCCCCGAGGCAGGCCATTATGTATAGACAGTATCTTTTCAGTGAACAAAAGCAATGAGAAGCAAGGGTTAAAGTAAAAGAAACAGATCCAACATGGAATCAGACTTTTTTCTTCCCTGTTAAAGAGTCTTGCTTTTAACGTAGGATCAGAGCAGTACCATTCTCCACTAATGAAGCAAAATGATTCTGAGTACTCTATGCAACATGCAATGGTCCATGAATGATAAGGTTTTCCAGTCTGTCCAGTGAGAGTAGAGACTATCCCCAGACTTGTATGGCTACTGGGTACTGCTGCTTCTAATCCTTCAAACAGTTTTTTCTCCTGATCTTAGGTAATTTCCTCACTTGCAAACACTGGAGTGATGAGTAATCCAGCAAGACGCTCTAGAGATCTCTGGGGTTCTCTCTGTGTACAGAACTTTGGTATTGTCTACAGAGTCTTCTTGTGGGTATTATCTCCTGAGAGCTCTGGTTGCCTTGCTCTCCCAGACTCTTAGTTCTCTCTGCTCAACTCAGGGAGTCTGCAGGTCTCAGCCAGAAAGAAAAACACCAATACAGTATACTAATGCATATATATGGAATTTAGAAAGGTGGTAATGATAACCCTGTAAGTGAGACAGCAAAAGAGACACAGATGTATAGAACAGTCTTTTGGAATCTGTGGGAGAGGGAGAGGGTGGGATGATTAGGGAGAATGGCATTGAAACATGTATAATATCATATATGAAGCGAATCGCCAGTCCAGGTTTGATGCATGATACTGGATGCTTGGGGCTGGTGCACTGGGATGACCCAGAGGGATGGTACAGGGAGGGAGGAGGGAGGGGGGTTCAGGATGGGGAACATGTGTACACCCGTGGTGGATTCATGTTGATGTATGGCAAAACCAATACAATATTGTAAAGTAATTAACCTCCAATTAAAATAAATAAATTTATATTATAAAAAGGGAAATGTGTGGAATCTAGAGATATGATACTGATGAACCTATCTGCAGGAAAGGAATTGAGATGCAGTTGTAGAGAATGGACTTATGGACACAATTGGGGAGGGAGAGAGTGAGACAAATGGAGAAAGCATCAACATATATACACTACCAATATATATACTATCAGGTGTAAGATGGATAGTTGGTGAGAAGTTACTGTGCAGCATAGGGAGCCCAGTGTGATGCTCTGTTATGACTTGGAGGGATGGGATAGGGGAAGGGGAGGGAGGCTAGGGAAGTAGGGGACTTTTGTTGTTGTATGGCAGAAACCAATACAACATTGTACAAAATTATACATATATGTGTGCATGCATGCTCGGTTGCTTCAGTTGTGTCCAACTCTGCAACCCTATGGACTGTAGCCTGCTAAGCTCTTCTTCCATGGGATTCTCCAGGAAAGAATATTGGAATGGGTTGCCACGCCCTTCTCCAGGGTATCTTCCTGACCCAAGGGTTGAACCCACATGTCCTGTGTCTCCTGCATAGCAGGTGGATTCTTTGCTGCTGAGCTGTTGGGGAACCCCATATGTACTCATATATAAAACCAATAGAGGCTGGGCCAGGGAATATCATTTCATGATAACTAGCTCTTGGTAATAGCCAGGTCAGATCTGGGGATGGGCTGAGAAATAGATATCCAGATACCTGAGTGCTACTAGAAGGGAAGTGTGTTTGTACATTTCTCCTATGGCCATGACTTTTCTTTTCCTTAAAGTGACAGTGCTCTTGAGTTACAAATCAATATTTATAATCCACTTATTGGAATATCAATATGGTGCAGTCCTGTGCAAAAAAACATCAAATTTACCACAAGAGATATCTATCATTACAAAAAGATCTTTCCCAATTTAGAGGAATTACTTTTTTTTATCTGATACAGAAATACAGCAGATTCCTATAGTGCATCTGTGCATTTAATACAGAAGACTGTCAAGAAGCTTGTGAGTGGTTTTTATGAGTTTCCTTTACACTTTCAAAGATTTGATCTTTACTCATCTGTTGGGAAACTACTCAGTTTTTTTTTTTTTTCCCTTTCAATTCTGTTGGGTTTTGCTTTATAACTTTTAATGCTCTGTTATTTGGTGTATACACATTGAAGACTGCTAAGTGAATTAACCCCTTTATTATTGTGTAATGATCCTCTGTCTCTAATAATTTTCTTTGCTCTGAGGTCTACTTTATCTAATGTTAGGATAACCTCTTCTGCTTTTCTTTAACGCTTGCATGCCATTTCTTTTCCCATATTTTTACTTCCAACCTACTATGTAATATTTGAAAAGTGAGTTTCTTTATGTCAACCAAATAGTTCAGTAATGTTTTTAAAATTCACTCTGGCAACTGAATCGGACACAACTGAAGTGCCTTAGTATGCGTGACAATCTCTGGTATGTTTAAGCCATTTACAGTTAAAGTTATGATATGTTAGGGCTTAAGTCTGCCATTTTATTTTTTGTTTTCTGTTTGTTCCCTCTGTTTCTCATTTCTCTAATATCCTTTTCTTGCCCACCTTTTGGTTTCTTGAACTTTTGTTTAGAATCCACTTTATTTGACATGATTTTGAATATACCACTTTGCATAATTTTCTTAGTGATTGCTCTAGATATTACAATATACATATATAACCTATCACTATCTACTGGTAATGAAGTTTTACCACTTTGAGTGAAGTGTAGAAATCTCATTTTCATTTAAGCATCTTTACCTTCTCCACTTAAAAAATATAGCATTTTTAGTATCAGGTTGGCCAAAACTTCGTTTGAATTTTTCTGTAAGATCTTATGGCAAAATCAAAATGAAGTTTTTCACCAACCCTCTATTTTCTCTTCATACACTGAGTGCCACATTGGATAATATTATATTTTTCTTCAGCTATCAAAGCTGGTTTTAAAAACTCATGAACAGAAAGATAGCCTGTTTTACTGAGTTGATTTTGACCCATTCTATTGATATTTCTTCCTCTACAGATTTCCACATCTCCTCTGTTATACTTACTTTCTGTTTGGAGAACTTCCTATGATAATTCTTTTTTGTTTGTTCATGACAAATTCTCTTAACTTTCTTTCCTTTGAGAGTGTCTTTATTTCCCCTTCACTGCTAAAGAATATTTTTCTGGGTATAGAATTCAAAGGTAGCATTTCTTATTGTAAGCATTTAAAAAATATTGTCCTGCATCCTGTTGGTTTGATTGTTTCAGATGAGATACTTACTGCCATTCAAATCATGGCTCCCCTGGATGAGTTCTTTATTTCTAGCTGCTTTCATTAATGTTTTCTTTGTCTTCCACTTTTAGAAGTTTAATTATGATGTGTCTTGATATAGATTTCTTTCAGTGAATACTGTTTGGCGTTTCCTCAATTTCTTGAATTTGTAGGTTTAGGATTTTCACAAATTTGGGAAATTTTTAGCTATGATTTTTGTGAATATTTTTTTAACTTCACATTTTTTCCCTGTCATTCTGGGACTCTGATGACAAATTTTAAATCTCATTTTACTGTCCCCCAGGTTTCTAAGCCTCTGGTTTTTTGTTTTGTTTGGTTTGGTTTACTTTTTTTCCCACTCTTCCAGCTGTGTAAATTCTATTGATTTGTGCTCAGTTCCAATGATTCTTTTGTATGCCATTTCCACCTTACTTTTGAATCCATCCAGTGAAGTTTTAAGAAAAATTATCACAATATTTCTTAGTTCTATAATTTCACTTTGGTTCCTTTTTATGACTTCTTTCCTTGGGATTTTCTTTGTTCCCCTCCTTCGTGTCATGAGAATCTGTAATTTCTTATTGAAGTATTTTTATGATGGATCCTTTATAATCCCTGACAGTTAATTTCAACATGTCACTCATCTTAATGTTGGTGTCTGTTTTTGTCTTTTCTTCCCCAAGTTGTGATTTTCCTAGTTCTTGATAGTTATATCTTTTATTTTAGCAGATTGTTTTAAACCTGTTTAGGTTTAGAACACACATCCTGGTCTGCTTTGGGGGCTGCAATCTGGTATCACTTTAGTTTTCAGAAGATTGGACCTAGGACTCTACCTTTATTAGGATCTGAGGGTGCAACGTCTAGAGTTTCACAGAGTCACTGTTTATATATTGGAAATAAAAGCAAAAATAAACAAATGGGATCTAATTAAAATTAAAAGCTTCTGCACAAAAAGGAAACTATAAGCAAGGTGAAAAGACAGCCTTCAGAATCAGAGAAAATAATAGCGAATGAAGCAACTGACAAACAACTAATCTCAAAAATATACAAGCAACTCCTACAGCTCAATTCCAGAAAAATAAACGACCCAATCAAAAAATGGGCCAAAGAACTAAATAGACATTTCTCCAAAGAAGACATACAGGTGGCTAACAAACACATGAAAAGATGCTCAACATCACTCATTATCAGAGAAATGCAAATCAAAACCACTATGAGGTACCATTTCACTCCAGTCAGAATGGCTGCGATCCAAAAGTCTACAAGCAATAAATGCTGGAGAGGGTGTGGAGAAAAGGGAACCCTCTTACACTGTTGGTGGGAATGCAAACTAGTACAGCCACTATGGAGAACAGTGTGGAGATTCCTTAAAAAACTGGAAATAGAACTGCCATACAAACCAGCAATCCCACTGCTGGGCATACACACTGAGGAAACCAGAAGGGAAAGAGACACGTGTACCCCAATGTTCATCGCAGCACTGTTTATAATAGCCAGGACATGGAAGCAACCTAGATGTCCATCAGCTGATGAATGGCTAAGAAAGCTGTGGTACATATACACAATGGAGTATTACTCAGCCATTAAAAAGAATTCATTTGGATCAGTTCTAATGAGGTGGATGAAACTGGAGCCTATTATACAGAGTGAAGTAAGCCAGAAGGAAAAACACCAATACAGTATACTAACGCATATATATGGAATTTAGAAAGATGATAACAATAACCCTGTGTACGAGACAGCAAAAGAGACACTGATGTATGGAACAGTCTTATGGACTCTGTGGGAGAGGGAGAGGGTGGGAAGATTTGGGAGAATGGCATTAAAACATGTATAATATCATATGTGAAACGAATCGCCAGTCCAGGTTCGATGCAGGATACAGGAAGCTTGGGGCTGGTGCACTGGGATGACCCAGAGGGATGGTATGGGGAGGGAGGTGGGGGGGTTCAAAATGGGGAACATGTGTACACCCGTGGTGGATGCATGTTGATGTATAGAAAAACTAATACAATATCGTAAGGTTAAAAAATAAATAAATAAATAAAAAGCAAAAAAAAAGTACAATAACAGGAATTAGAGACTCAGGGTCACTCCAATGATTAGTCATTTAGGTTACCCCAGGCTTTCTGAAAGAGGGAACCTCATTGTGGGGGTGGCCTAATTCTTCAACTGGTTACTGTCCTAATAGCTGTGTCATACAGTTTGCAATGTATTTGAATCTTTCAGTACATGTATGTATGCACATGTGCACACACACACACACACACACGCAGACAGACACAGCTTAAAAAATTTTTTTTGAACTTCAGGTACAGAAGGTTGAATTAATAATTCCCTTCAGTATTTGGCATATTGTCATCACTGGCCTGTATAAGGCACTCTTTAGATTTTTCTCTTTTTTATCATTAAATTCTTGCTCTCATTTTCTCCCCATGGACACATGCTCCAAGGACTTTGATACATGGCCCTGAATTGGTATGTGCTCATAAAATATATAATGCTGTTTTTCTTGTGTCTCCAGTTTACCTAAAGGGGGCCTATCAGTTGTTTTTTTTTTCTTGCAATGAACTACATTCACTGTGTATACATCTAGTTTATATCATTTAACACTTACATGAATGTTAAGTGCATCTACCACATTTTATTTTGTGATGGTTGCATGGATTATCTTCAACTTCCCAGCATAATCAACAAGTCTGAAATAATTATTCTCATTTTAGTTTCCTTATGGATTTATATGAGAATTTCTCTAGGATATATTCCCAAAACTGGGATGTCTGATTGTATGTATAGATAATAATGTAAAGACTCAATTTCACAAGGATTGACAGAGTACTTTCCCAAATGGCTATTCCGGTTTATCCTCTCCTTTGCAGCCTAGAAGATTCCTGTCTAAACACTCTTTGCCAACATTTAGTATTATGTGGTGGGCTTGAAGGGTTGTTTTATTTTGGATTTGTCTGACTGCTAGAGAATTTGGGGCTTCCCTGGTGACTCAGATGGTGAAGAATCCACCTGCAAAGCAGGAGACCCAGGTTCAAACCCTGGGTCAATAAAATCCCCTGGAGAAGGGCATGGCAGCCCACTCTAGTATTGTTGCCTGGAGAATCCCATAGAGGAGCCTGGTGGGCTATAGTCCGTGGGGTTGCAAAGAGTCAGACACGATTGAGCGACTAACACTGTCACCTTTTCAATAGAGAATTTGAACATTTATTCCCATATTTGATGTATCTAAAAAAATAAAAATAAAAGGGAAGCAAACTCATGCTGAGTTCCTAATGTGTGTGTGTTTTATGTGTTAAATACTTCCTATCAACTCATGCTGAAGGCATTACTGTATTCTCATTTTCAAGATGAGAAAGCCAAGGTTTAGATGATTATTTCAATAGTCTAAGTTCACACTGGGATCCCTTTGTAACCCAGCCTGTCTGACCCAAGCTCAAGATTAACACAGTTCATTACTCTGGGCATTAGAATGTTCACTGAAGAGGTTAAATGGAATTTTTTTCCCTCTTGGCAGAAGCAAAGAATTAGGTGGGGGAAATGAAGGCAACTGCATAGTTCTACAATTTCCTCTAAGAAAAAAGAAATTGCCAACATGGCTTTAAGTAATGGGCAAGTAAGTTTAGTTGGGCCGACATCTTACTTCAGGTTCTGAGTCGTTAATATTCATTCCCAAACACTTGCTGTACCTGTTCTTTGCACAGCATCCTGAAGAGACTATGAATGCTGGTGAAATAAATTAGATATGAACCTTGTCTCAAGGTACTTTCTATTCAGCTGAGGATTAAGTGAAAATAGCCACAATTCTGAGTAGCATGCAGGAAGGTGCAGGCACGGACTCAATCCTCCATAGGCACCTAGTGTCAGCTCTCAGGGCTCAGTGTGTGCAACACCAGGTAGAGGTCACCTTCAGTGATCTGTGTTGTTTTCAGTACCTTCTGATTAAAAGAAACTTTCTAATGTTGTAAGTAACATGCCAGACAGATGTTGGAGAGGGTGAAAACTTTAAGATTTTTTTGGGATACAGACCATTTTTAAAGTCTTTATTGAATTTGTTACAATATTGCTTGTGTTTTATATTTTGTCTTTTTGGCTGTGAGGCATGTGGGATCTTAGCTTCCCTACCAGGGATTGAATCTGCACACCCTACCTTGGAAGGTGATGTTTTAACTACTGGATCACCACGTAAGTCCTTGAAACCTTTATTTTAATAAAAATTCTGGGATTCCCAAAGACACCAAAAGTAAACTAAAAAAAACTAAGATTGTGATGCATTTAAGGGCAGCTTCGTATTAAGGCAAAAAAGAAAAAAAAATAATGTGATCCCTCCATCCCCCAAAATGTTTGGCCCCAGCATTCTGCCCTGAACCAGCTTGAGCGAATGTAACAACCTGAAACTGACACAGCTTCATGGAAAAAAGCCCATTTGTTTCCTCAATTTACCAGCCTCCTTCCACCTACCAATGCACACACATTTGGCTAAAGCTCCTCCCATGCAGACTGGTTGACCTGCTGCAGGAAAGGACTACCCCTGACAGTCCAGAAGGGGTGAATTATTGCAAACTGGCACCTATCAGATGAGCGAACCTCTCTGATGTTCAGCACCCCACATCTTTTGTCTCTCTTCTCCAATGATCTTCAGAGATGTTAAGGCAGTTATCGGGAAGAAAAAAGATAGTTTCAAAAACTCCCCGAAAAAAAAAAAAAACAACTCCCCGAGAAGTATATACACTTTATTAGTAGCTTTCATTAAGAGAGTTTTCCCCAATTTTGTATCAGTATGTAGAAAATCTCTGATACAACCCGGAGAAGTAGATATTATTCCCATTTTATAGATGAGAAAACTGAGGCTTAGAGAGGTGATTATTAATACCTGACTGAGTTCACCAAGCAACTTAGCAGCACATCTAACCCATGAGCTCAGGCTGCCTAAGTCTAAAGCCCATGTTTTAACCCATCATTTTAATATAAAGAGGGAAACATTGGACTTTTGCAAAGCCCAGTTCATGAGGCATCTAAAGCTGGAAAAATAGAAAATCATGCAAGAAAAAAAGTGTAGTAAAAATGGACCAGAAAGGACTTTCCTGGTGGTTCAGTAGCTAAGACTCTGCTCTCCCAACTCAGGGGGGTCAGGTTCAATTCCTGATCAGGGAACTAGATCCTTCATGCCATAACTAAGAGTTCTCTTGTCACAGTAAAAAGACCCTTCATGCTACAACTAAAGATTCTATGTGCTGCAACTAAGACCTGACCCAGCCAAATAAATAAATAAAATATTTTCCAAAATGAACCAGAAGAATGGAAACAAAGGCTATCACCAAGGAAAAGGTAGCCCCTCCCTCCTCCACATTTTTTCTGAAGTCTTTAATAAATTGCTTGGGGTTGGTCCAGATGTCTTTTCTATTCCAAGGAGACCAAAGCAGGGGATTGGTTTTAAAAAAGACTGTTAGATTAATGGATGAAATATACTGCAGTCCTAAATAGCTTTCATCATTTCATTATTTACAAATTCACCAAGGCCATGCATTGCCAGCTCCAGGACACAGGTCTCTTGGGTCAGCCCAGTAATGGCTTTGGGTGCCTCCAGACTAATCCATCTTAGGCACTGGATGACATTTATAGGAAGGTTAAAAAAACCTTTGGCCCAGTTAAAGAAACTCACGAAGTAGAAAATATAAATATACTAGATTTACATATACAGTTACAAAGGAAAATAGGAACATGTTAAAAAAAAAGATGCACAGATACCATTCTGGGTGAGACAGCTATAGGGTGGAGCCAATAAAAAAGAAATGAAAAAATTTCCCAGCACCACTGGTTAAGAAGTTTAGGAGTAGAGGCCACCAGAGTTTTTGGAGAACAAATGATGCTTCTGAGTCCAAAAAAAAAGAAAATTTAAGGCTGTATTGTGGAGTAGGAAATGGCAACCCACTCCAGTATTCTTGCCTGAGAAATCCCATGGACAGAGGAGCCTGGTGGGTGGCAAAGAGTCAGCCACAAATGAGTGACTGAGCATGCATGCAAGGGTATATTGTATGATTTAGTTGATCATGTCAGCGAAAGTTGCAAATGGGAAGAAAAGAGCAAGACAGGTGAAGGGCAGAAGGGTCACAGGTATAGTCAGCAGAATAGTGAAATTCATTTTAGCTTAAGCCTGTGTCTAAGATAGAAGGTTTTTGAACAAATGAAGTGTTTGCAGACCTCCATCTGTAGATAGGATAAAAGTTAATAAGTAGATGATGATGTAGTTTTTTGGAAGTGAACCCGTTTCTGTTTTTTTTTTTTTTAATTTTATTTTATTTTTAAACTTTATATAATTGTATTAGTTTTGCCAAATATCAAAATGAATCTATCACAGGTATACATGTGCTCCCCATCCTGAACCCTCCTCCCTCCTCCCTCCCCATACCATCCCTCTGGGTCGTCCCAGTGCACCAGCCCCAAGCATCCAGTATCGTGCATTGAACCTGGACTGGCATCTCGTTTCATACATGATATTTTACATGTTTCAATGCCATTCTCCCAAATCTTCCCACCCTCTCCCTCTCCCACAGAGTCCATAAGACTGTTCCATACATCAGTGTCTCTTTTGCTGTCTCGTACACAGGGTTATTGTTATCATCTTTCTAAATTCCATATATATGCGTTAGTATACTGTATTGGTGTTTTTCCTTCTGGCTTACTTCACTCTGTATAATAGGCTCCAGTTTCATCCACCTCATTAGAACTGATCCAAATGAATTCTTTTTAATGGCTGAGTAATACTCCATTGTGTATATGTACCACAGCTCTCTTAGCCATTCATCTGCTGATGGACATCTAGGTTGCTTCCATGTCCTGGCTATTATAAACAGTGCTGCGATGAACATTGGGGTACACGTGTCTCTTTCCCTTCTGGTTTCCTCAGTGTGTATGCCCAGCAGTGGGATTGCTGGGTTGTATGGCAGTTCTATTTCCAGTTTTTTAAGGAATCTCCACACTGTTCTCCATAGTGGCTGTACTAGTTTGCATTCCCACCAACAGTGTAAGAGGGTTCCCTTTTCTCCACACCCTCTCCAGCATTTATTATTTGTAGACTTTTGGATCGCAGCCATTCTGACTGGTGTGAAATGGTACCTCATAGTGGTCTTGATTTGCATTTCTCTGATAATGAGTGATGTTGAGCATCTTTTCATGTGTTTGTTAGCCATCGGTATGTCTTCTTTGGAGAAATGTCTATTTAGTTCTTTGGCCCATTTTTTGATTGGGTCATTTATTTTTCTGGAGTTGAGCTGTAGGAGTTGCTTGCATATTTTTGAGATTAGTTGTTTGTCAGTTGCTTCATTTGCTATTATTTTCTCCCATTCTGAAGGCTGTCTTTTCACCAGTTTCTGTTTTAATTAGCTAAGTATCTCCTTTGGACAGGGGTGGAGACAAGAGGGAGCTAGGTTTCTTTCCTGTGTCTAAGTCGTTTCAAAATATCCTCAAGGCACTTTTGCTTCTTCCCTTATTTTATTATCTTGTTCCCCTTCCTTTCAGAACTCATTATTTTAACTTTAAACGTATTTTCATTGTATATATGTACCACATCTTCTCTATCCATTCCTCTGTTGATGGACATCTTGGTTACTTCCCTGTCCTGTAGCTATTGTAAATAGTTCTGCAATGAACACTGGGGGTGCATGTGTCTTTTTGAGTTATGGTTTTCTCAGGGTATATGCCCAGTAGAGGGATTGCTGGCTCATATGGTAGTTCTGTGCTTAGTTTTATAAGGAATCTCCAAACTGTACTGTTCTGTTCTATGGCTGTACCAGTTTACATTCCCATCAACAGTGTGAGAGGGTTCCCTTTTCTTCATACCCTCTCCAGCATTTATTGTTTGTAGATTTTTTTGATGTTGGGCATTCTGATTCAGCCATAAAAAAGAATGAAATTGAGTCATTTGTAATGATCTGGATGAACCTAGAGCCTGTAGTACAGAGTGAAGTAAATCAGAAAGAGAACAAATATTATATTTTAATGCATATATATGGAATCTAGAAAAATGATACTGTTGAACCTATTTTACATCTGTGAAAGTCAAAGACTGCATTTGCTCATAATCTAAAAAAACAGAAGCCAAACTAAAGCTGAACATTGAGACATGTATAAACTAGAAATGTTCAAGATACAAAAAAAGAATGTTTTGATTCAAGATCTTTAAAAATAGATAGTAAATGTTTAGGTGAAATAAGGAGCTAAGAGCTACTTTGGATGCTGAAGAGTTTTCAGCTAATTTTTATGACTGCTGTAAAAATATACAAACACACACACATATGACTCTTCCACACTCTTGGGGCTATAAAGCCATACTTTCTAATTAGATGTATAAGACTTGGCTTGCTCAGAATCGGTTTTGGTTCTCAAGCAACTGATTTATAGCAGCTGGGAGTTTTAGCATCCTGTGCTGTTGTTAGAACTACTAGCCTAACTGTTCAGAACCAGGCCTTGGAGCATGTTCTCCACTTTTCTTGTTTGAGGGTTTTATATTGGATTGTTGGGCAATTGTTGCAGAGAAATAGAGGATGTCAGAGGGATTCATATCCAGTGTTTATTTAGCACTTATTTGATGAGTGTTTTAGAGGAGATAACTCATTTAATGCTCACAAAAGTCATTGGCATTAGGTATCCTTGGAGACTCCATTTGATAGATTAGGAAACCAGAAGATGTTTTACAACTAGTTATACAGTTATACAGCTAGTTAGTAATGACAATGAGATCTGAACTCAGATAGTTTGGAGCAAGCCCATATACATAAGTACTGCCTCCTACATAAGTGCCTGCAACACCCTTCCCCCCTGCCTCAAAGGAGAAAAATATTCCAGCAGGGGCATACCTTGTTTTATTCGACTTTGCTTTATAGTGCTTCACAGATACTGCATTTTCCACAAATTGAAGGCTTGTGGCAACCTTGAATTGAGCAAGTCTTGTCAGTATCATTTTTCCAACCACATTTGTTCCCATCATGTCTCTGTTTCACATTTTGGTAACTCTTGCTATATTTCAAACTTTTCCTTTATTGATGATCTGTAATCAGTGACCTTTGATGTTATCATTGCAAAAAAATTGCAGCTTGCTCAAGGTTCAGATGATGATTATAATTTTTTAGCAATGAGATTTTTTTGCTTAAAGTTTCTATTTGTTTTTTAAATTAGTTTTTTATTGGAATATAGTTGTTTTACAATGTTGTATTAGTTTCTGCTGTACAGCAAAATGAGTCAGTTATATGTATACATATATCCCCCTTTCATGGATTTCCTTCCCATTTAGGTCTCCACAAAGCATCAAGTAGAGTTCTCTATGCTGTGTAATAGGTTCTCATTAGTTATCTATTTTATACGTAGCATCAATAGTGTATATACATCAATCCCAATCTCCCAATTCATCCCACCCTCCCTTGCTCCTTGGTATTCATTCATTTGTTCTCTACATTGGTGTCTCTATGTCTGGTTTTGAAAATAAAATCATCTATACCATTTTTGTAGATTTCACATATATGCATAATTCTGATATCACTCTGTATGACAGTCTCTAGGTCCATCCACTTCTCTGCAAATGGCAGAATTTCATTCCTTTTGGCAATGAAGTATAGTAAAATTAAATTATGTATCTACATTTAACATAATACTATGCACACTTTATTGATTAAATTATAGTGTGAACATAGCTTTTACATGCACTGAAAAACCCCCAAAATTGACGTGACTTGCTTCAGGGAATATTTGCTTCATTGCAGCGGTCTGGACCTGAATCTGCAGTATCTCTGTGGTATACCTATACTTCATCAGCCCCTGGAAAAAGGTGTTTTCTTGTTTTGTAGGCATGGAAAATAACTTTAAGTGTGAAATGAGACTGACATTCAGTAACTTATAAATACTGTGCCCAGGTTCATGTATGCAGAGTCACTTTAGTTGTGTCCGACTCTGCAACCTTATGCACGTTAGCCCATCAGGCTCCTCTATCCATGGAATTCTCCAGGCAAGAACAGTGGAGTGAGTTGCCATGTCTGCCTCCAGGGGATCTTCCCGACCTGGGGATTGAACCCAGGTCTCTTATGTTTCTTGCATTGACAGGCAGGTTCTTTATCACTAGCGCCACCTGGGAAGCCCTGTAAATACTGAGAGGGCCCTGAATATATTGCTTCTTATTCATGCTTCTAAGCCTTTGCTCTCAGCATTTCCCCAGTCCACAGTTCCCTCTTTCTGCTTCCCTGGCTACAAAAACTTCTGGCGGGGGATGGGGATTAAAGTCCATATCCCCTGTTCCAAACTGGTTTATGTGATTTTATGTTGTTCCTCCCAGTCATGGACATCCTTGGCGCTTTGAGTTTGTTTCATTTACAGACAGATGGATAAAGTGAAAAGGGCAATGAAATTGGAAGTCAGAATAACTGTTTAAGATTCAACTCAAACATTATTTGCTGGGTGACCTTCAGCAGTTCACATCTCTGAGACACCTCCTTTTTTCTTGCCAGTTTTAATAAGAAACAGATTTATCCATTTAGGAAACGAACTTTATCTAAGGATTAATCAAGATTACAAATGTAAAAACGTTTGTAAATTGCAAATGTGCTCTACAATGTGTACTATGGTGTCATTCTAATCTCTTTTTCTCAGCTCCTGGAAATTCTAATTTTAACACATTTATATTTTCTTTAACACCAAGCTTTCTGTCTTGAATGTAAGGGGTGCTCAATGAACATTTGCTGATTTGATTTGCAGATGAAGGTGATTTTCTCCCCAGCCCCACCCCAAAGGGAGCTGTTTTTAGTTTTTTTTATAGATATCCAGTTTATCTGCATTGGTGCATTGGCAGGTATTTTTTCTCAAGTTATGTGTTTCCATTCTTTACATTTTGCCTTTCTGTTTTGGGAATATATATTTTCAAATGACAGGTGTGTGTGTGGGAATTTCTACTTTTTGCAAACTTGAAGATGAGGGAGAATGAAAGAACAAGATATAACATATAGAAGAAAAAATTGGATTCATGTTTTGGTGAGACAGAAACCACAAATGAGGAGAAAAATTAAGGCTGGACTTGGTGTTTGTAGAGATGGATTAGATGATGTTGAAAAGCTACCAATATTCTTCATTTTTTTGAGTGGAGATATGCATGATACCTGTTTCAATTTTTTGTGTTTGGATGGGATGGAGATTTTAGCAGCCTCGGTGGGGAGTTAATTTTATCCAGCCTATAGGATGAAGCTAACATATGGCCAGTTCCTCCTCCATAGTCCAGGGCAGCTCCCCCTCCCTATTATGGGGAAAGACCTGATCTTTTCTGTGTGTGTTGCAAAGCAAAGGAGGCAGTTGGTTATATTCTTAAATGCTGGTTGCACTTTGTGGGCTGCTTAGAAACGATTGCTAAGGTGTTTTCCATCCTTTCAGTTCCCTGCTGCCACCTGGGTTCCTGAGGGACATCCCAGAGCTACAGAAGGATGGGCTGATGGGCGGGTGGCTAGATTGCTGCTCAACCTCACCACCTGGTTCCATAACTACTCCATCTGTCAGTTGTTCCGGGCAGCTGAAGAGTCCAGCAGTTCAAAGCTCCACTCCGGGCTGCTTCTGAGCATTTCTTTATTCTCCCAAGACCCGATATTCTGGCCAGGGAGAGGGCACTGGAGCCAAGAGCTTCTCATCCCAGCAGCCCAGGGTGTATAGAGTTGGCAGCCAACAGGCCCCACGCTGTTCTACTCCTTAGGAATTTGCATAAGAATTGTTGTGCTTATTTCTGTTCATTTTACCATTTTCTCTTTTCATGATTTGTCTGTGAGAAGTTTGGGATGAATTATAAATTTACTTATCCAATAAGGCTTGGAGGTAATGTAAGGTGGTACTTCAGTAATGGCACAGATAAGAAAGCTGAGGGTTTATTTAGTAAATCTGAAAAGAAGAAAATGCTGTTAGTGTTGGAAGAATGTTAGCCTAGCAGATCCAGGGAGGCCCCTTTCTGGGAAGCTGAATTGACAGGCAGATGTGTGTGCTGTCGATTTCCAAGCCCATTTTAACAGTCAGGTTTTAAGGATTCGGATTACCTATCTGTGTTGTAGCTGCACAATGCAGACAAAGGAGAAAATGAGGTTCCTTTATTGATTTTCTGTTTGTACCTAACAAATTACCTCACACTTGACTGCTTAAACCATACACATTTATGCTCTCACAGTTTCTGTGGTTTAGGATTCCAGGCTTGGCTGAACTTACCTCAAGGTCTTACCAGGCTACAATGAAAAGTGTCAGCTGGACTGTGTTTTCATCTGAAGGCCTAACTGGGGAGGCATCTACTTCTAAGTTCACTCATGTTGTTGCAGAATTTATTTCTTTGTAATCGTAAGACTCAGGAATCAATTTCTTGCTGGCTGGCAATCAGAGGCTTCTTTTAGCTCCCTGGGGCCCCATATGGTTCATTGTCACTTGGTCTCCTTCACACATTCTCTGGTAACATGGCTGCTTGCTTCTTCAAAGTCAGAAAGAGAAAAAGAGAGTGAGTCTACTAAGACAGAATCTTATATAATGTAACATGATCATGAGAATGACCGGTGCCATATTTTATTGACCAGATGCAAGTCTTGCCCACAAAAAAGGGAAACCAAGAGGTGGGGATCATGGGCTACCCTAGAGACTGTCCCCTGTTTCAGAATCCACTATGAGATGGGCTGCTTAGGTTTGCTTGTTTGTGGACAGAAATTAGACTCTGGTTCTAAGGCAGTCCTTGTATAAGTGTACAGTTATGTGTGGCCATGAAACCAAGTTCTGCTCATGCAATGTGAGGAGAATTGATGTTTATCTTTTCCCAACCTGGCCCTTGGGTATCTTCACTATAAATTCCACACTGTCCTTCTAAATCCTATTCTTGAACAGAGAGGACTACAAGAACTCAGAAGAGGGCAGAGGCATGAAAGATGAAAAGAGATACCTGAGTGACCATGTAGACCAGAGCACAACCCCGTCCATCTGCATTGGACAATGTCTTGGTCAAAACATGAACTATTACTGTGTTAAGTGTATTACTATTTTTTTTTAAACTTCTGTCATCATGGCTTAATGCCAGTTTCTTTTTACATGCTTGGATTCAAAGATGGCTGGGAAGGCTCTCACCTCAAAAACTGTGGGTAGAAATGCCTAAAATCCCATCATTATGTATTCATTTCTTAAGTTTTATCATTGTCTTGTTCATAGCATCTTTTGAAACAAAAGCATCTCATGAAAGAGAAATACATATATCTTTAAATACCAGTGGACCTGACAAGAGAAATGGGATAATAACTCCTGAGAGAAAAGAAGGCAGAGAGACAGGCAGATGAAGGGTAGATATTAATTTATTTTACAGAGGTTTGTTGAGTATCTACTATGTGGCAGGTAATATGCTGCTGCTGCTGCTAAGTCACTTCAGTCGTGTCCAACTCTGTGCGACCCCATAGAAGTGGGGAGCTTCACCAGGCTCCCCCATCCCTGGGATTCTCCAGGCAAGAACACTGGAGTGGGTTGCCATTTCCTTCTCCAATGTGTGAAAGTGAAAAGTGAAAGGGAAGTCACTCAGTCGTGTCTGATTCTTAGTGACCCCATGGACTGCAGCCTACCAGGCTCCTCTGTCCATGGGATTTTCCAGGCAAGAGTACTGGAGTGTGGTGCCATTGCCTTCTCCGAGGTGATATGCTAGGCTTGAAATATAGAGAATACTGTGCCTCAATCCCCAGAGAGTTAACCTTTTAATATTTCAGAGGTGAAGCAGCACCTTACACTAAATGTGTATGTATGTGTGGTCATGATTCTTTATCCCCCACAAAGATGTTGTTAAATAAATGTGTGTTTTCATTCATACCATCTCAGGATCAAGGAAATATACCATGGCTGGAGGCTTTTCATACGATGTTTCAGTTAACGACACTGTAATAGGATATTATCAATCCCATTTAACTCTTATTCATCTTTCAACACTCTAATTATCTGGAAAATTTATCTCATCTCACATTAGATCATCTTTCCTTATTAATCACTCTTACAGTGGCAAGTGTCTTATCTCCCCAGGACCTAAAAAAGTTACCATTATGTTTACATGATTATTAAATTTACTTTTAGCTTCCTTCAGATCAGATCAGTCGCTCAGTCATGCCTGACTCTTTGCGACCCCATGAATCGCAGCACGCCAGGCCTCCCTGTCCATCACCAACTCCCGGAGTTCACTCAGACTCATGTCCATCGAGTCAGTGATGCCATCCAGCCATCTCATCCTCTGTTGTCCCCTTCTCCTCCTGCCCCCAATCCCTCCCAGCATCACAGTCTTTTCCAGTGAGTCAACTCTTTGCATGAGGTGGCCAAAGTACTGGAGTTTCAGCTTTAGCATCATTCCTTCCAAAGAAATCCCAGTGCTGATCTCCTTCAGAATGGACTGGCTGGATCTCCTTGCAGTCCAAGGCACTCTCAAGAGTCTTCTCCAACACCACAGTTCAAAAGCATCAATTCTTCGGCACTCAGCCTTCTTCACAGTCCAACTCTCACATCCATACATGACCACAGGAAAAACCAGAGCCTTGACTAGATGAACCTTTGTTGGCAAAGTAATGTCTCTGCTTTTGAATATGCTATGTAGGTTGGTCATAACTTTCCTTCCAAGGCGTAAGCATCTTTTAATTTCATGGCTGCAGTCACCATCTGCAGTGATTTTGGAGCCCAGAAAAATAAAGTCTTACACTCTTTCCACTGTTTTCCCATCTATTTCCCATGAAGTGGTGGGACTGGATGCCATGATCTTCGTTTTCTGAATGTTGAGCTTTAAGCCAACTTTTTCACTCTCCACTTTCACTTTCATCAAGAGGCTTTTGAGTTCCTCTTCACTTTCTGCCATAAGGGTGGTGTCATCTGCATATCTGAGGTTATTGGTATTTCTCCCGGCAATCCTGATTCCAGTTTGTGTTTCTTCCAGTCCAGTGTTTCTCATGATGTACTCTGCATATAAGTTAAATAAACAGGGTGACAATATACAGCCTTGACGAACTCCTTTTCCTATTTGGAACCAGTCTGTTGTTCCATGTCCAGTTCTAACTGTTGCTTTCTGACCTGTATACAAATTTCTAAGAGGCAGATTAGGTGGTTTGGTATTCCCATTTCTTTCAGAATTTTCCAGTTTATTGTGATCCACACAGTCACAGGCTTTGGCATAGTCAATAAAGCAGAAATAGATGTTTTTCTGAAACTCTCTTGCTTTTTCCATGATCCAGTGGATGTTGGCAATTTGATCTCTGGTTCCTCTGCCTTTTCTAAAACCAGCTTGAACATCAGGAAGTTCATGGTTCACATATTGCTGAAGCCTGGCTTGGAGAATTTTGAGCATTACTTTACTAGCATGTGAGATGAGTGCAATTGTGCAGTAGTTTGAACATTCTTTGGCATTGCCTTTCTTAGGGATTGGAATGAAAACTGACCTTTTCCAGTCCTGTGGCCACTGCTGAGTTTTCCAAATTTGCTGGCATACTGAATGCAACACTTTCACAGCATCATCTTTCAGGATTTGGAATAGCTCAACTGGAATTTCATCACCTCCATTAGCTTTGTTTGTAGAGATGCTTTCTAAGGCCCACTTGACTTCACATTCCAGGATGTCTGGCTCTAGACCAGTGATCACACCATCGTAATTATCTGGGTCGTGAAGATCTTTTTTGTACAGTTCTTCTGTGTATTCTTGCCATCTCTTCTTAATATCTTCTGCTTCTGTTAGGTCCACACCATTTCTGTCCTTTATCGAGCTCATCTTTGCATGAAATCTTCCTTTGTTTGCAAAATGTATGAGGAAAGAGACCATGGCCATTTTTGCTCCCTTTTATAATCCATTACATATAGGACATCATTGATTTATAATCCATGTTTGTTGAATGGATGAATAAATATGTAATCAACTTGTCAAATTTCTAATAGTGTGGGAAAAGGAGGTTATCGCTCAATGATACCTGAGTTGGTTCCATGGAGTAACTGTTACTTGACTGCACTTTCCTATAGACCACTAATCATCAACTAAAATCATGGTCTGACCACCCAGACATCATAGAGAAACCCAGGAGAGATCACACTTCCTTTCCTACCCATTCCTTTCATCACTATTATACCTCTTGTAGACAAGTCAGGTTTTAGAGATGGTCTGTAGAGTCAGAGGGTATTTTCATAATAGCAGCAACACAAAAAACTTAGAATTAACTTAACAACTCAGGTATTAAAAGTCTTTCCATCCCTGTCCCATAATTTTTCAGTGGCTACTTTCTCTGTAAGTGCTTACCTCTTAAAAAATCATGTCTATTCCTACACATCCCCTTATATATTTCTCCAGCATATCAATATACCCTTTCCTCTATCTCTTCATTTCATTCTATTTCCATTTCTCAAGGCCTTTGTGCTTTGCCTTCTAACTTCCTCAGGGAGATAATTTCCTAAGAAAACTCTGTTGTCCACCAAAGTGTGGCTCTGGTGCTGATAATACTTTGATTTCCCCCTTACCCACATGCATTTTCTCTTTCTACTTCATCAGAGAGTCATTAGGACACTCATGAGTTGCACCTCTATGCCCCTGTGCTCCTCATGATTCAAGACTATTTGTGGAGAAACACTTGACAGCCTTAAGACAGATTCCTTGGCTCCACTTCATTACTACTGAATCCAGGTCTCTGAGAATGATCCTAGACTCTCCATTTTTAACAAGCCCCCTAATGATTATTATATACATTGAAGTTTTATTTAAACAAACAAACAAACAAACAAACTGGACCTCCCTGGAGGTCCAGTGGTTAAGACTTCTCCTTCCAACGCAGGGGATGCAGGTTCAATCCCTGGTTGGGGAGCTAAGATCCCATATACCTTATGGCTAAAAACCCAAAACATAAAACAGAAGCAATATTGTAATATATAAAATAAAGAGTTTTAAAAATGGTTCACATCAAAGAAACCTTTGAAAAACAGAAGCAAAATTGACTTGGTAGAGTCCTATCTTGCTTTCAGTTCACTCCTTACTCCATTGTAGTCAGCCTCATCGGCACATTTATCTTTTTTGTTTTGTCTTTATTTTTATCATGCATCCTCAATATAACAAGTTATTCTCTTGCCCTCACTATACCACTTCTGATATTTGGCAAAACTAATACAATTATGTAAAGTTTAAAAATAAAATAAAATTAAAAAAAAAATAAAGTGAACCTTAAAAAGTCAAAAAAAAAAAAAAAGATTTAACTTCTTTTCAACTGTTTCTTTTCTATTTAATAATTGAATAAACAGAAATCTCTCTTAAGAATTAAAACAATCTTCCTGGCCTCTGCCAGCCACCACCAGCCTTATTTCTCTCTTTCTATTCAGAGATAAATTTCTCAGGGGCATTGCCTACACCACTGTCTCATTTTCTGTACATCCCATTCCCTTTTTAGCCCACTGCAGTTTGGCTTTTTGCATGGCTATGAAAAAATTCTCACCAGAGTCTCTCATTCATTTAAATATTATTTTTTCAGTTCACATTTTAATTGATTCTTTAACTTCTTTGCATCTGTGACATCCACTCTTGCCTACTTCTGCTTTACTCATCTGGTCGTTTTGTCTCTGTCTTCCTTATG
This sequence comes from Bos indicus x Bos taurus, assembly GCF_003369695.1. Lineage (NCBI taxonomy): Eukaryota > Metazoa > Chordata > Mammalia > Artiodactyla > Bovidae > Bos > Bos indicus x Bos taurus. The sequence continues at coordinate 71,894,051 of NC_040083.1, read as the reverse complement.
TTTCTTCTTCCCTTAAGTGGACCTAAAATTTGAGATTTATTAAGGCTCAGTCCTAAACCTCTTTCCATAGCCACTATGACTAAGGTTAGTTTCTCCAGAATTAGCAGGTAGTGTATTTGTTAAGGAGTATTCTTGGGATCCACACCTATGGATGGGAGATGGATTCCAGGTTTGGTTGAGGGAAGTGTTGATCTGTGATAAAGATCCAACCACAACCTTAATCAACAATATGGGGAACTCTGAAGCTGAAATGGTTCTTCAGTGTTTCTGGGTCGGGTCATGATGCCCTGGCCTTTATAATCTCTTGTATATTTGTCGTCCAACCTGGAAATAGATATGACATGATTCTTGGAGATAAAATACTCCTGAGGTATCTGACAGATAAGGGCTCTCAGCCAAGGGCACTCTCAGCAAGGGAAGCAACTGGTAGTTACATAAAAGAGGATGGAGGTTGAGGGGGGTGGGGGTGGTAGTGTGCTCATTGCAGTGAATGCCAGATACTTTTTTTTTTTGTCTATTTGCAAACTCATCTGCAATTATTCTTACAGAGAAGAACAAAATCTAACTACATGTTTGGTCTGTTTCTTTAACTTTAACCTTTGCTTCCTGTTGCTTTTGTTCAGTAAAGGGACACTGTCTCTACATAATGACCTGCCTTGGGGAACTCTGCCCCTTTGCTTGAATGTTTAACCAAAGTGTCTTTGTTCAGGGAAACGTACTGACCTGTGAATGGCTGCAAGAAAAAAATTAACACATTCCCTCACCGAGGCTGGCCATTCCAGGAGATATTTGCTTTTTTACTTTACTTCCTCACCTCGTCCCCCACCTTTGTTCTGTAAAAGAAACCAACATTCAGACCCTAATAGGATGGTTATTTTGAGCCACTAGTCTTCCATCTTCTTGGTCCGCCAGCTTTCCTAATAAAGTTATATTCCTTACCTCAATACTTCGACTCCTAATTTATTGGCCTGTCATGCTGTGAGCAGAGCAAGCTTGGACTCAGTAACATTACCTTTTTGTTGGCCTTGTCTCTGAGGTCTAGCTCCATATTCCCAACTGTCTGCCCAGCATCTACAATTCGACGTCAAGGGCATCCTCAACTCCTCACATCCAAACTGGCCTCAGCGCCTTTGTCGTTCTTCTCCCCAAACACCATAACTGTTTTTGTTTTTTTTTTTCTCTTCTCCTTTCTTAGTAGGTGACACCATCACCTGTATAATCCTAAAAATCATCATTCTCTCTTCCCGGATCTTTTGTCAATTCCCACGTGGAATAACAACTCACATTATGTTGTTTTGATATTTTGACATCATTTGAATCCATCTCCTGCTTTCTCTTTTCACTGTTATATCTTGAGTTCATGTTGTCATTATTTCATGTCAAGGATACTAAAGTAACATTCTAATGTGTCTCTTCCCATCATTCTTCTGTCTTTTCAGTTTCAACAATCATTTTATAACTTGGATTGATCAAATCTCTATTCTGCTTAAGGCCCTGAAATAATTTTCTTATTTTAAGGTAAGGACCAATATCTTTAACATAAACTGTTGGGTTCCTGTGTATCTCGCCAGAATAATCTCATGGTCAAGTTTTAGCCACACTTGCCTTCTTCATATTGATTAAGTATGTCATGTTCCTTCTACCCTAGGCCCTGGACATGTATTCCTTTTACCTGAACAACACTCTTACCCCACCTCCTACAATTACTTTTGTCTACATATGGAATTCCCACTCAAGCATTAAGATTTCACATCAGTAGTTATTTTACTGAGATTTCCCTGAGTTCCCGAAACTGCTCTGAGTTCCGTTATAATGTCTCATAGTACACTTTTTCTTATAAAAACTTGCAATTATTTCCAAGTATACATATATTTGTTGGATAATTAGTAGCTTCTTTTTTTCAGTAGAGTATTATTTCCAGAAAAGTAAGGACCTTATTTTTGGTATGTGGAAGGAAAACAGCTCAGCTTCCCATATCTAAAGATAAACCAAACAATTTTTGGAATAAATATTGCTGGAGTGGATTGCCATTTCCTTCTCCAGGGGATCTTCCCGACCCAGGAATCGAACCCAGGTCTCCCACATTGCAGGCAGATGCTTTACCATCTGAGCCACAAAGCAGGAAGATTTTTAAAGATAAACCAAACAATTTTCGGAATAAATATTCTTCACGGATGGTTTTTCTATAATCATCGAGTAGGTGGAAGATGTTAATAGTTCTCAAGATACTTAAAAACCGATCACTAGATTGCATGGCTGCATGGGGGCAGGATGTAGGCGAAGAAATATCACAGAGAAAGTAGAAAATGCAAAGCTTCTCACAGAGGCTAGACATTAAGCCTGGTGTGTGGGTGTGAGAGGAGAAGGAAATTACCTGTAATGCCCAAGAATCTAACATTCTCAGATAAAATAAACATTAACACAGTGCAAAGTATCAGGCTATGAATTTTTAAGTTAAAATTTGTTTATATTTCTCCTTCTCTGTCTGACTTACTTCATATGACATTCTTTTTCTGTGGAATCTAAAAAGAAACGTTACAAATGAATTAACTTACAAAATAGAAACAGACTCAAGGATTTAGAGAGCAAACTGTATGGTTATCTGAGGGAAGGTTGAGAAGAAGAGATAGTTAGGGAGTTTGGGATGGACATGTACTCCATGCTATATTTAAAACGGATAACCAACAAGGACCTACTGTACAGCACAGGGAACTCTGCTCAATGTTACGGTGGCAAGCTGGATGAAAGAGAAGATTGAGGGGGAATGGATGCATGTATACTCATGGCTGAATCCTTTTGCTATACCCTGAAACTATCACAACATTGTTTGTTAATCAGCTACACCACAATACAAAATAAAAAGTTTAAAAAATTATTCACTCAGGGGAAGTATCCTTTTAAAAATCTGCCATGATTATGATTTCTGTGTCTTTAATCATTCTTAAATACTTTGAGAAAAGTAGAAATATTGTGGCATTTCAATATATTAATGATGGGCATAATCACATCTAGCAAAAAACAGGAGGTACGCTGAATTTAGTAAAAGCTACCATGAAAGAACAGCTGATCTAGAACTGATCTCCCATGGTGACCATCTATAAATTGGAGTTATTATAAAAGTAACTGCTTTTGTACATAAGGTCACAAATAGGATTCCCTGGTGGCTAAGACAGTAAATAATCTGCTTGTAATGCAGAAGACAGGCTTCCCTTGTGGCTCAGCTGGTAAAGAATCCACCTGCAATGTGGGAGACCTGGGTTCGATACCTGGGTTGGGAAGATACCCTGGAGAAGAGAATGGTATAGTCTGTGGGGTCGCAAAGAGTCAGAGAAGACTGAGTGACTTTCACTTATATCTTATACTAATGCAGGAGACATGGGTTCTACCCCTGGGTTGGGAAGATACCCTGGAAAAGAGAATGGCTATCCACTCGAGTATTCTTGCCTGGAGAATTCCATGAACAGAAGAGCCTGGCAGGCTGCAGTTCATGAAGTAGCAAAGAGTTCAACAAGACTGACCAACTAATACTTTCACTTTCACTTTAACAAACAGCAGGATCAGATCAGATCAGTCGCTCAGTCTTGTCTGACTCTTTGGGACCCCATGAATCACAGCACCCTAGGCCTCCCTGTCCATCACCAACTCCCAGAGTTCACTCAGACTCATGTCCATCGAGTCTGTGATGCCATCCAGCCATCTCATCCTCTGTTGTCCCCTTCTTCTCTTGCCCCCACTCCCTCCCAGCATCAGAGTCTTTTCCAATGGGTCAACACTTCGCATGAGGTGGCCAAAGTACTGGAGTTTCAGCTTTAGCATCATTCCTTCCAAAGAAATCCCAGGGCTGATCTCCTTCAGAATGGACTGGTTGGATCTCCTTGCAGTCCAAGGCACTCTCAAGAGTCTTCTCCAACACCACAGTTCAAAAGCATCAATTCTTTGGCACTCAGCCTTCTTCACAGTCCAACTCTCTCATCCATACATGACCACTGGAAAAACCATAGCCTTGACTAGACGAACCTTTGTTGGCAAAGTAATGTCTCTGCTTTTGAATATGCTGTCTAGGTCGGTCAAAACTTTCCTTCCAAGGAGTAAGCATCTTTTAATTTCATGGCTGCAGTCACCATCTGCAGTGATTTGGAGACCCCCAAAATAAAGTCTGACACTGTTTTCACTGTTTCCCCATCTATTTCCCTGAAGTGGTGGGACTGGATGCCATGATCTTCGTTTTCTGAATGTTGAGCTTGAAGCCAACGTTTTCACTCTCCACTTTCACTTTCATCAAGAGGCTTTTGAGTTCCTCTTCACTTTCTGCCATAAGGGTGGTATCATCTGCATATCTGAGGTTATTGATATTTCTCCCAGCAATCTTGATTCCAGCTTGTGTTTCTTTCAGTCCAGCGTTTCTCATGATGTACTCTGCATATAAGTTAAATAAACAGGGTGACAATATACAGCCTTGACGTATTCCTTTTCCTATTTGGAACCAGTCTGTTGTTCCATGTCCAGTTTTAACTGTTGCTTCCTGACCTGCATACAAATTTCTCAAGAGGCAGATCAGGTGGTCTGGTATTCCCATCTCTTTCAGAATTTTCCACAGTTTATTGTGATCCACACAGTCAAAGGCTTTGGCATAGTCAATAAAACAGAAATAGACGTTTTTCTGAAACTCTCTTGCTTTTTCCATGATCCAGTGGATGTTGGCAATTTGATCGCTGATTCCTCTGCCTTTTCTAAAACCAGCTTGAACATCAGGAAGTCCACAGTTCACATATTGCTGAAGCCTGGCTTGGAGAATTTTGAGCATTACTTTACTAGCGTGTGAGATAAGTGCAATTGTGCAGTAGTTTGAGCATTCGTTGGCATTGCCTTTCTTAGGGATTGGAATGAAAACTGACCTTTTCCAGTCTGTGGCCACTGCTGAGTTTTCCAAATTTGCTGGCATATTGAGTGCAGCACTTTCACAGCATCATCTTTCAGGATATGGAATAGCTCAACTGGAATTCCATCACCTCCACTAGCTTTGTTCGTAGTGATGCTTTGTAAGGCCCACTTGACTTCACATTCCAGGATGTCTAGCTCTAGGTCAGTGATCACACCATCCTGATTATCTGGGTTGTGAAGATCTTTTTTGTACAGTTCTTCTGTGTATTCTTGCCATCTCTTCTTAATATCTTCTGCTTCTGTTAGGTCCATACCATTTCTGTCCTTTATCGTGCCCATCTTTGCATGAAATGTTCCTTTGGTATCTCTAATTTTATTGAAGCGATCTCTAGTCTTTCCCATTCTGTTGTTTTCCTCTATTTCTTTGCATTGATTGCTGAAGAAGGCTTTCTTATCTCTTCTTGCTATTCTTTGGAACTCTGCATTCAGATGCTTGTATCTTTCCTTTTCTCCTTTGCTTTTTGCTTCTCTTCACAGCCATTTGTAAGGCCTCCCCAGACAGCCATTTTGCTTTTTTGCATGTTTTCCATGGGGATGGTCTTGATCCCTGTCTCCTGTACCATGTCACGAACCTCATTCCATAGTTCATCAGGCACTCTATCAGATCTAGTCCCTTAAACCTATTTCTCACTTCCACTGTATAATCATAAGGGATTTGATTTAGGTCATACCTGAATGGTCTAGTGGTTTTCCCTACTTTCTTCAATTTAAGTCTGAATTTGGCAATAAGGAGTTCATGGTCTGAGCCACAGTCAGCTCCTGGTCTTGTTTTTGCTGACTGTATAGAGCTTCTCCATCTTTGGCTGCAAAGAATATAATCAATCTGATTTCGGTGTTGACCATCTGATGATGTCCATGTGTAGAGTCTTCTCTTGTGGTGTTGGAAGAGGGTGTTTGCTATGACCAGTGCATTTTCTTGGCAAAACTCTATTAGTCTTTGCCCTGCTTCATTCCGTATTCCAAGGCCAAATTTGCCTGTTACTCCAGGTGTTTCTTGACTTCCTACTTTTGCATTCCAGTCCCCTATAATGAAAAGGACATCTTTTTGGGTGTTAGTTCTAACGGGCGGCTGCGACCGGCGCGCTAAAGCGCGGCCGAGAGGAGCCACCCCACGTCCGAGGTCAGCGGCAGCGGCTGAGAGTACCAGACTGCGATGGCACAGGAACAGCCGAGAGGAGCTACCCTGCGTCCTAGGTCAGGTGGGGCAGCCGAGAGGAGATATCCAGCGTCCGAGGTCAGAGGCGGCGACGAGAGGAGTTACCCTGCGTCCAAGGTCAGGGGCGGTGGGCAGGAGGAGCTAACCCATGCCCCTAAGCCTGAGGCCAGGGGCGGCAGGCGGGAGGGGCAACCCACGCCCAAGGCCAGGGGCGGTGGCCGGGAGAACCAACCCCATGTCCAAGGAGCCATGGCTGCACGGGCGCAGGAGGGCCTAGAGGAGCTATCCCACGTTGAAGGTCAGGAAGGGCGGTGGTGAGGAGATACCCCTGTCCAAGGTAAGGAGCAATGGCTACGCTTTGCTGGAGCAGCCGTGAAGAGATACCCCATGCCCAAGGTAAGAGAAACCCAAGTAAGATGGTAGGTGTTGCAAGAGGGCATCAGAGGGCAAACACACTGAAACCATACTCACAGAGAACTAGTCAATCTAATCACACTACGACCACAGCCTTGTCTAACTCAATGAAACTAAGCCATGCCCGTGGGGCAACCCCAGATGGGCGGGTCATGGTGGAGAGATCTGACAGAATGTGGTCCACTGGAGAAGCAAATGGCAAACCACTTCAGTATTCTTGCCTTGAGAACCCCATGAACAGTATGAAAAGGCAAAATTATAGGACACTGAAAGAGAAACTCCCCAGGTCAGTAGGTGCCCAATATGCTACTGGAGATCAGTGGAGAAATAACTCCAGAAAGAATGAAGGGACGGAGCCAAAGCAAAAAGAATACCCATCTGTGGATGTGACTGGTGATAGAAGCAAGGTCCGATGCTGTAAAGAGCAATACTGCATAGGAACCTGGAATGTCAGGTCCATGAATCAAGGCAAATTGGAAGTGGTCAAACAAGAGATGGAAAGAGTGAATGTCAACATTCTAGGAATCAGCGAACTGAAATGGACTGGAATGGGTGAATTTAACTCAGATGACCATTATATCTACTACTGCGGGCAGGAATCCCTCAGAAGAAATGGAGTGGCCATCATGGTCAACAAAAGAGTCCGAAATGCAGTACTTGGATGCAATCTCAAAAACGACAGAATGATCTCTGTTTGTTTCCAAGGCAAACCATTCAATATCACAGTAATCCAAGTCTATGCCTCAACCAGTAACGCTGAAGAATCTGAAGTTGAACGGTTCTATGAAGACCTACAAGACCTTTTAGAACTAACAAACAGCAAAGGATTATAATTTTTGAGAAAAGAAACAAATGGAATGAGCCCTACCATCAAACGGAAAAAATATATGTAAAAAAATTTATATTTTTAAAGATTTTGTTTTTTTGATGTGGACCATTTTTAAAGTCTTTATTGAATTTGAGACAGTATTGCTTCTGTCTTATGTTTTGTTTTTTTGGCCACAAGGCATGTGGTATCTTAGCTGCTCGACCAGGGATTAAACCGGAACCCCCTGCATTGGAAAGTGAAGGCTTAACTACATTCCTTTAAAAACGATTTTTGAAGATATTTCTGAACTGTAGGCCAGGGCAATGAACCTTTGACGACTCTAGCAATTTCCTTTCGTATATATGTCAGATATTTCAAGGAAGACCAAGTGGCTAAAATTTCTGAGGGAAGGACCCAGGACGAGGAAGAAATACATAGAAAGAACTCTGGAAATGTAAATAGTTATTTTCATGCATCTTTGACTAAGGACATTGCACATGTATAGTATAAAACCCCAAGGAGTTAGATAAGAACAACTTCTGAAGAAAGAGCAATTACTGGAAATCTTTAATGTGAACAACTTCCAGATCTTGCATTGGAATAGAGAACATTCATTTTTTTTTTTCCATCTAAAGTGGGAAGATCTCATTAAATACATAGGGCATTGAGCAGAGACCATAGAACGATGATGCATTAACCTCAGGAAATACTATAGACCCATTCTGAATAGGTTGAAAAATAAACCTTGAAAGGATAAACTTAATCTGCAAATAATCTAACTACCTTCTAGGTGACTACAATAAAATATAGCAGTCAATAATATAAAGTTCATAGCATTCAGTATTCAGTAAAATTTTTTTCTGGTTATGTAAACAAGAAAATACAATCTGAAATCAAGAGAAAAATAAGTCAAGAGAAACAGATCAAGAATTGATGGAGATGATGCAATAAGATCATGACATTAAAAAAACTGTCATTAATACACTCTGTATGTTCAAGGATCTAAAGGAAGATGCCATAAATATGTATGATAAAATTTTTAAAGTAGCTACAAAAGTGGATACTAGAACTCAATACAGAACTCAATAAAGAACTCAATACAGAAAAGTTTATTCTGTGTATAATATAAACTATTAGAAGATGAAGAATGAATAAAGAACTCAATACAGAAAAGCTTATTCTGTGTATAATATAAACTATTAGAAGATAAAAATAAAAATACTATTGTGTATATGTTTAGTCACTCACAAGTCTGACTCTTTGTGACACCATGGCCTATAACTTGCCAGACTCCTCTGTCCATGGAACTCTTCAGGTAAGAATACTGGATGGGTTGCCATTTCCTACTCCAAGGGATCTTCCTGATCCAAGTATCAAACCCTTGTCTCCTGTATCTCCTGCAATTGGGAGGTGAATTCTTTACCACTAGAACCATTCAGTTCAGTTCAGTTCAGTCGCTCTGTCGTGTCTGACTCTTTGGGACCCCATTTATTGCAGCATGCCAGGCCTCCCTGTCCATCACCAACTCCCAGAGTTCACTCAGACTCATGGCCATTGAGTCAGTGATGCCATCCAGCCATCTCATCCTCTGTTGTCCCCTACTCCTCCTGTCCCCAATCCCTCCCAGCATCAGAGTCTTTTCCAATGAATCAACTCTTCGCATGAGGTGGCCAAAGTACTGGAGTTGCAGCTTTAGCATCAGTCCTTCCAAAGAAATCCCAGGGCTGATCTCCTTCAGAATGGACTGGTTGGATCTCCTTGCAGTCCAAGGGACTCTCAAGAGTCTCCTCCAACACCGCAGTTCAAAAGAACCATTGGGAAGCCCTAAAAATACTATTAGTAGCACACATATCATGGTCTAGTTATGGATAAATCCAATAAAATTTGTACAAGACTTGGTAATGAAAATGTCAAAATACTGGTGAGAGAAATTAATAAAAGATATAAGTATATGGAGAGAGAAACCATGTTTGTGAACTGGGAGACTATATTATTAGGGTATCAGTTCTCCCCAAATTGATCTGTAGTTTCAGTGTAACCTCAGTAATCTCTGCAGGCTTTAAAATTTACTATTTGTTTGCAGTATTAGTTTGCCCTTTGATCTGTTAAAAAAAAGAAAACCAGCAGAACAAAGACTGTCACTCAGCATCCAGTTATACAAAGGGTTAAATGGAAACTTACAGCAGAGCCATCAAGGGAACTGAGGAGGGTAAAAACAGGACAAGGCATTCTGTGTTTTGGATAAATGACCCCCTAATGGCAACCCACTCCAGTATTCTTGCCTGGAGAATCCCAGGGATGGTGGGGCCTGGTAGCCTGCCGTCTGTGGGGTCGCACAGAATCGGACACGACTGAAGCGACTTAGCAGCAGCAGCAAAGAGTTATGCATATTTCAAGAAGAATTTCAATGATTCCAGATTCTTTCATCTTCCCATAAGGAGAAGAGCACTAAAATGGAAATAACTTGAGATATCTATTTTTTGTATTGGCAGTAATCTCTTATCAAGGTGTATGATTGACTACATGTATTTTCAAGCCAAAAAAAAAAAAAAAAAAAAATTCATATATATTCTGGCTTCTCCCCTACCACCCTTACCTCTGTGGATCAGTTCTTCAGAGCTACTGAATGGCTCCCTCCTGGTCTATAGTCCTCAGTAAGACCCTGAATAAAATTTAAACTCACAACTCTCATGTGCTGTGTGCTGTGCTTAGTTGCTCAGTCATGTCTGACTTTGTGCGACCCCATGGACTGTAGCCTGCCAGGCTTCTCTGTCCATGGGGATTCTCCAGGCAGGAAAACTGGAGTGTTTGCCATGCCCTTCTCCACGGGATCTTCCCAACCCAGGGATCGAAGCCAGGTCTCCCACATTGCAGGCAGATTCTTTACCATTTGAGCTACCAGGGAAGGTTGGAACATCTTTCTCATGTGGTACATTTTTCTTTAAGTTGACAGATCTCATCTCTGGCGGGTCCAGTGATTTCCAGTTTGTTCAGCTTCTTGTAAGGATGGGAGTGCTAACTTTTAAGCTCATTTCATGTAAGAAACTGCCCCTGTGTTTTATAATTTATTTGCTAACGAAGATTCCATTTTATACTCTAATTATTTACTATTACTTTTAGAAGTGAAAACACTTATCTTGCAGAAGATAAATGTGCTAAATAAATGTGCATAAAAATAAGAATGGGAATTAAAATTTAATTATACAAATTCATTAGTAAGGGGTATTTAGATAAATCATGCATTAGTGATACCATGCAGCTGTGAAAGATAGACAGATTTATGTGTTGACAAAGTGATGAGAGAAGATCACAAGTTTCATAGTTAAGTAAAAAGAAATGAAGATTTGACAGTATAATTTGCCCCCATTTATGTATCGTATAGGGCCATGTGTCCATTTATCTTTGTAGTAGAAATAATTTTGTCTGAAATAATAAATAAGAAAAGAGTAAAATGAGTTGCTTTTGAGAACTGAGGATCTAAGGATTTAAGGTTGGATGGAGACTTTTCACAGTGTATCCTTTTGTGTCATTTGATTTTAACATATTTCTTTTAAAATACAGTTAATAAAACATTACAAAATGAACTTGCTTAAAGTTCCTTTGAATTTTTTGTATAGTGTGTCCATTTGGTTAATGAAACTGGCCGCACTTGTCCTTTCTGGTCTTAAGAAATAAAATAATGGAAAAAAATTTTTTTTTCTAGAAAAGAGAAAGCATCTGTAAAGTGATCAGAGAGAACAAAACCAATGTTTACAAATAAAAAGAGCTGAGCACAGGTAGTAAGACATTCAAACATAGATATTGAGACATTTTAAAGCTTTATGTCCCCATTTTACTAGCTATCAGAGAGAAATATTTGCCAGCAACAAAGCAGTATTGATTATAGCAGCTGAAGATAAAAGCTAGCTTGTAGGGAGTAGGTGTTAAATGACAAACATAATTAATTAGGAAACTTTGTCTTCCAGTGAGGTATTTGTTTATTAGCCTGTAGCTCATTGTAGTTACTAGTTCTCATGGCCAGACTGCAATAGTAATTTAATCCTTACATTTTTCAAAATGCTTCTGAATTTTATTCTTTACTGACATCTTTGGTGATCAGAGGTAATAGGTAGTATTCTCATTTTCAAAATGCATTTGTAGTAACAGTATCATATTCCATGATATTCCTAAAAGAAGCTTTAGAAATACCTTTCATACCTTAACCTGCAACTTTGCAGCTAACTGAATCCAAATTTCTCATACATAATCTCTCCAAAATATAAAATTCAACAAGAAGTATAATAAAACCATACATGACTCATGATTTCAGGATTTCACTAGTAAGGGACAGAGAATATCATGAACTTCAAGTAACCTCTGAGAAAAATAAACTGAATTACAATAGAGCTGCTCGAGAAAGTGGGTAATGGAGGTCTTAAGAGATTACATCAAAATTTTGATGGAATTGGAAGAGGAGAAAGAGGGATTTAGATGAAACAAGACAAAATCACCCCAGAAAGAGAAAAGAATCAACAATGAATGATAAAATATATGTGGTAGGGAAAAAAAAAAAGGTTCCTAAACATGTCCATGTGCTAATCACCAGGAATCTGAATATTCTACATTACTTGAAGAAGAAGACTTGGCAGATGTGATAAGAGTCAGACATTTGAGATGGAGATGTTCTGGATTCTCTGAATAGTAATCACATGAGTCCTTAAAAGTTGCTGAAGTTTGCTATTAACAATAGCCAAGACATGGAAATGACAGAGAAGTGGATGAAAAAGATGTGGTACAGATATACAATGGACTATTACTCAGCCATAAAAAAGAATAAAATGATGCCTTTTGCAGCAACATGAATGGATGTAGGACTGTCGTACTGAGTGGAGTAAGTCAGATAAAGAATGACAAATATCATTGATATTGCTTATATTAACTTAAATGCAGAGTACATCGTGAGAAATGCTGGGTTGGAGGAAGCACAAGCTGGATTCAAGATTGTTGGGAGAAATATCAATAACCTCAGATATGCAGATGACACCACTCTTATGGCAGAAAATGAAGAACTAAAGAGCCTCTTGATGAAAGTGAAAGAGGAGAGTGAAAAAGTTGGCATAAAGCTCAACATTCAGAAAACTAAGATCATGGCATCCGGTCCCATCACTTCATAGCAAATAGATGGGGAAACAGTGAAAACAGTGGCTGATTTATTTTTCTGGGCTCCAAAATCACTGCGGATGGTGATTGCAGCCATGAAATTAAAAGACGCTTGCTCCTTGGAAGGAAAGTTATGACCAACCTAGACAGCATATTAAAAAGGAGAGACATTACTTTGCCAACAAAAGTCCATCTAGTCAAGGCTATGGTTTTTCCAGTGGTCATGTATGGATGTGAGAGTTGGACTGTGGAGAAAGCTGAGCACCGAAGAATTGATGCTTTTGAACTGTGGTGTTGGAGAGGACTCTTGAGAGTCCCCTGGACTTCAAGGAGATCCAACCAGTCCATTCTAAAGGAGATTAGTCCTGGGTGTTCATTGGAGGGACTGATGTTGAAGTTGAAACTCCAATATTTTGGTCACCTTATGTGGAGATCTGACTCATTTGAAAAGACCCTCATGCTGGGAAAGATTGAGGGCAGGAGGAGAAGGGGATGACAGAGGATGAGGTCGTTGGATGGCACTACTGACACAATGGACATGGGTTTGGGTGGACTCGGGGAGTTGGTGATGGACAGGGAGGCCTGGGTTGCTGCAGTTCATGGGATCTCAAAGAGTTTGAGCAACTGAACTGAACTGAACTGAATATATGGAATATAAGAAATAATTGATACAAGTGAACTTATTTATAGAGTGGAAATAGAATCACAGATGTAGAAAACAAACGTATTACCTGTGGGGGAAAGGCAAGTTTAGTTTAGTTCAGTCTCTCAGTCGTGTCCAACTCTTTGCAACCCCATAGACTGCAACATGCCAGGCTTCCCTGTCCAACACCAACTTCTGGAAATTACTCAAATCATATCCATTGAGTCAGAGGTGCCATCCAACAATCTCATCATCTGTTGTCCCCTTCTTCCCCTGCCTTCAATCTTTCCCAGCATCATGGTCTTTTCAGTAAGACAGTTCTTTGTATCAGGTGGCCAAAGTATTGGAGTTTCAGCTTCAGCATCAGTCCTTTCAATGAATATTCAGGACTTCTTCTTCAACACCACAGTTCAAAAGCATCAATTCTTCGGTGCTCAGCTTTCTCCACAGTCCAACTCTCACATCCATACATGACCACTGGAAAAACCATAGCCTTGACTAGACAGACCTTTGTTGGCAAAGTAATGTCTCTGCTGTTTAATATGCTGTCTAGGTTGGTCATAACTTTCCTTCCAAGGAGCAAGTGTCTTTTAATTTCATAGTTGCAGTGACCATCTGCAGTGATTTTGGAACCCAAAAAATAAAGTCTGCCAGTGTTTCCACCATTTCCCATCTATTTGCCATGAAGTGATAGCAAATCATCAAAAATAGTGATGGGACCAGATGCCATGATCTTAGTTTTCTGAATGTTGAGTTTTAAGCCAAATTTTTCATTCTCCTCTTTCATTTTCAGCAAGAGGCTCTTTAGTTCTTCTTCACTTTCTGCCATAAGGATGGTGTCATCTGCATATCTGAGGTTATTGATACTCCTCTGGGAAATCTTGATTCCAGTTTGTGCTTCATCCAGCCTGGCATTTCACATGATGTACACTGTATATTAGTTAAGTAAGCAGGGTGACAATATACAGCCTTGATGTATTCCTTTCCTGATTTGGAGCCAGTCTGTTGTTCCATGTCCTTTTCTAACTGTTGCTTCTTGACCTGCATACAAATTTCTCAGGAGGCAGGTAAGGTGGTCTGGTAGTCCCATCTCTTTGATCCACAGTTAAAGGATTTGGCATAGTCAATGAAGCATAAACAGATGTTTTTCCAGAACTCCTTGCTTTTTTGATGATCCAACGGATGTTGGCAATTTGATCTCTGGTTCCTCTGCCTTTTCTAAAACCAGCTTGAACATCTGGAAGTTCATGGTTCATGTATCATTGAAGCCTTGCTTGGAGAATTTTGAACACTACTTTGCTAGAGTGTGAGATGAGTGCAATTGTGCAGTAGTTTAAATATTCCGTAGCATCATGAACATTGACATTTTAGGAATCATAGAACTAAAATGGACTGGAATGGGTGAATTTAACTCAGATGACCATTATGTATACTATTGTGGGCAAGAATCCCTTAGAAGAAATGAAATAGCCATCATAGTCAAAGAAAGAGTCTGAAATGCAGTACTTGGATGCAGTCTCAAAAACGACAGAATGATCTCTGTTCATTTCCAAGGCAAACCATTCAATATTAGAGTAATCCAAGTCTATGCCCCAACCAGTAATGCTAAAGAAGCTGAAGTTGAACGGTTCTATGAAGACCTACAAGACCTTTTAGGACTAACACCCATAAAGATATCCTTATCATTATAGGCACCTGGAATGCAAAAGTAGAAAGTCAAGAAACACCTGGAGTAACAGGCAAATTTGGCCTTGGAGTACAGAATGAAGTAGGGCAAAGGCTAATAGAGTTTTGCCAAGAGAACGCACTGGTCATAGCAAACATCCTCTTCCAACAACACAAGAGAAGACTCTACACATAGACATCACCAGATGGCCATCACTAAAATCAGATTGATTATATTCTTTGCGCCAAAGATAGAGAAGCTCTATACAGTCAGCAAAAAGAAGACCAGGAGCTGACTGTGGCTCATACCATGAACTTCTAATTGCCACATTCAGACTTATATTGAAGAAAGTAGAGAAAACCACTAGACCATTCAGGTATGACCTAAATCAAATTCCTTATGATTATACAGTGGAAGTGAGAAATAGATTTAAGGGATTAGATCTAGTAGACAGAGTGCCTGATGAACTATGGAGGGAGCTCTGGGACATTTTACAGGAGACAGGGAGCAAGACCATCCCCAAGAGAAAGAAATGCAAGAAGGCAAAATGGCTGTCTGAGGAGGACTTACAAATAGCTGTGAAAAGAAGAGAAGCAAAAAGCAAAGGAGATAAGGAAAGATATACCCATTTGAATGCAGAGTTCCAAAGAATAGCAAGGAGAGAGGGGAAAACCTTCCTCGGTGGTCAGTGCAAAGAAATAGAGGAAAACAATAGAATGGGAAAGACTAGAGATCTCTTCAAGAAAATTAGAGATACCAAGGAAACACTTCATGCAAAGATGGGCTCAATAAAAGACAGAAATGGTATGGACCTAACAGAAACAGAAGATATTAAGAGGTGGCAAGAATACACAGAAGAACTGTACAAAAAAGATCTTCATGACCCAGATAATCACAATGGTGTGATCACTGACCTAGAGCCAGACATCCTGGAATGTGAAGTCAAGTGGGCCTTAGAAAGCATCACTATGAACAAAGCTAGTGGAGGTGATGGAATTCCAGTTGAGCTATTCCATATCCTGAAAGATGGTGCTGTGAAAGTGCTGTATCCAGTATGCCAGCAAATTTGGAAAACTCAGCAGTGGCCACAGGACTGGAAAAGGTCAGTTTTCATTCCAATCCCAAAGAAAGGCAATGCCAAAGAATGCTCAAACTACCGCACAATTGCACTCATCTCACATGCCAGCAAAATAATGCTCAAAATTATCTGAGCCAGGCTTCAGCAATATGTGAACTGTGAACGTCCAGATGTTCAAGCTGGATTAAGAAAAGGCAGAGGAACGAGAGATCAAATTGCCAACATCTGCTGAATCGTGAAAAAAGCAGGAGAGTTCTAGAAAAACATCTATTTCTGTTTTATTGACTATGCCAAAGCCTTTGACCATGTGGATCACAATAAACTGTGGAAACTTCCGAAAGAGATGGGCATAGTAGACAACTTGAATTGCCTCCTGAGACATCTGTATGCAGGTCAGGAAGCAACAGTTAGAACTGGACATGGAACAACAGACTGGTTCCAAATGGAAAAGTAATACATCAAGGCTGTATATTGTCACCCTGCTTATTTAACTTATATGCAGAGTACATCATGAGAAACACTGGTTTGGATGAAGCACAAGCTGGAATCTAGATTGCCAGGAGAAATATCAACAACCTCAGATATGCAGATGACACCACCCTTGTGGCAGAAAGTGAAGAAGAATTAAAAAGCCTCTTGATGAAAGTGAAAGAGGAGAGTGAAAAAGTTGGCTTAAAGCTCAGTATTCAGAAAACTTAGATCATGGCATCTGGTCCCATCAGTTGATGGCAAATAGATGGAGAAATAGTGGAAACAGTGACAGACTTTATTTTTCTGGGCTCCAAAATTACTGAAGATGGTAACTTCAGCCATAAAATTAAAAGACGCTTATTTCTTAAAAGAAAAGTTATGACCAAGCTAGATAGCATATTAAAAAGCAGAGACATTACTTTGCCAGCAAAGGTCCATCTAGTTAAGGCTATGGTTGTTCTAGTAGTCATGTATGGATTTGAGATCTGGACTATAAATAAAGCTGAGTGCCAAAGAATTTATGCTTTTGAACTGTGGTGTTGGAAAAAACTCTCGAGAATCCCCTGGACTGAAAGGAGATCTAACTGGTCCATCCTAAAGACATCAGTCCTGAATATTCATTGGAAGGACTGATGTTGAAGCTGAAACTCCAATACTTTGGCCACCTGATGCGAAGAGCTGACTCATTTGAAAAGACCCTGAAGCTGGGAAAGATTGAAGGCAGGAGGAGAAGGGGACAACAGAGGTTGAGATGGTTGGATGGCATCATCGACTCAATGGACATGAGTTTGGGTAAACTCCAGGAGTTGGTGATGGACAGGGAGGCTTGGTGTGCTGTAGTCTAGTGGTCACAAAGAGTTGGACACGATTGAGCAACTGAACTGAACTGAGGGAAAACCACTAGACCATTCAAGTATGAATTAAATCAAATCCCTCATGATTATACAGTGGAAGTGACAAACAGATTCAAGGGATTAGTTCTGATAGACAGAATGCCTAAAGAACTATGGATGGAGGTTCGTGACATTTTACAGAAGCCCATGATCAAGACCATCCTCAACAAAAAGAAGTACGAAAAGGCAAAATGGTTGTCCTAGGAGCCTTCCTTATAGCTGAGAAAAGAAAAGGCAAAGGAGAAAAGGAAAGATATACCTTTTTGAATGCAGAGTTCCAAAGAATAGCAAGGAGAGATAAGAAAGCCTTTCTCAGTGATCAATTCAAAGAGATAGAGGGGGAAAGGCAAGAGCAGGATCAATTGGGTGACTGGGATTAACTGGGATTGACATATACATACTGCTATATATCAAAGGAGATCAGTCCTGGGTGTTCTTTGGAAGGAATGATGCTAAAGCTGAAACTCCAGTTCTTTGGCCACCTCATGTGAAGAGTTGACTCAATGGAAAAGACTCTCATGCTGGGAGGGATTGGAGGCAGGAAGAGAAGGGGACGACAGAGGATGAGATGGCTGGATGGCATCACCGACTCGATGGATGTGAGTTTGAGTGAACTCCAGGAGTTGGTGATGGACAGGGAGGCCTGGTGCTGCGATTCATGGGGTCACAAAGAGTCGGACATGACTGAGCAACTGAACTGACTGATATTTAAAAGAGTTAATAACAACCTGCTCTATGGCACAGGGAATTTTACTCAATATTCTGTAATGAACTATATGGGAAAAGAATCTAAAACAGAGTGCATATTTGTATGTGTATAACTGATTCACTTTACTATACACTTGACACTAATACCACATTGTAAATCAACTGTACTCCAGTAAAAATTATTTTTTTAAAAAACTGGTTACAGTTATCAAGAGAGGGAGATGTGAGTGCAGAAGAAGGAAGAGAGATGTGATGTTGCTGGCCTTTACAATGGAGGAAGATGGCCACACATGATCCAAGGAACTCAGGAGACCTCCAGAAGCTGAGAAAGGCAGGGCCATGGATTCTCCCATGAATCGCTAGGAAGAGCACAGCCCTCCTTATGCCTTGATTTCAGTGCAGTGAAAGCCAGTTTTTGGGCTTCTGACCTCCAGAAGTGTAAGATAAGAACTTAACCAAGGATTTTGGTGAGGGTGTGGGAAACTAGGCAGTTCTGTACATTGTTGATGGGACTGCAAACTGGTCTAATCCTTAGGGAAGGGATTACAGCAATATTTAAGAAAATCACAGATTCATTTTACATTTTGACCGAGAAATACTATTCCTAGGAGTTTATCCTAAAGCTGTATCTCCAATGATGTAAAAGTATAGTTGTGCAAGGATATTTGTTGCAGTGTTTCTTGTTTGTAATTTCATATATTGGGGCATCTTGAGTGGCCATACATAGACTAGTAGTTTGGTAAGATTTAGTGCAGATGCTATAGAAGAATGATGAAGATCTCTTGAGAGATCGAGATTGACATATACACACCACTATATGAGGGAATGATGCTGAAGCTGAAACTCCAGTACTTTGGCCACCTCACGCGAACAGTTGACTCATTGGAAAAGACTCTGATGCTGGGAGGGATTGGGGGCAGGAGGAGAAGGGGACGACAGTGGATGAGATGGCTGGATGGCATCACTGACTCGATGGAGGTGAGTCTGAGTGAACTCCAGGAGTTGGTGATGGACAGGGAGGCCTGGCATGCTGTGATTCATGGGGTCACAAAGAGTCGGGCACGACTGAGTGACTGAACTGAACTGATATATAAAATAGATAACTAATAAGAACCTACTCTATAATACAGGGAACTCTACTCAATAGTCTGCAGTGACCTAAATGGGAAGGAAATCTAAAAAAGAGGGGATATATATATATATATAGCTGATTCACTCTGCCGTGTGACAGAAACTAACACAACATTGTGAAGCAACAACACTCTAATAAAGGTTTAAAAAGAAAAGGATGGTGAAGATGGTTATTATCAGATATAAAGTTATTACCAGGAAACTGAGTGCAGAGAAATATCTATAGTACATAAACTTTTGGTTAAGAGAAAAGGAAAAGATAAACTTATAGACTTATCTGTTTATTTTACAAAAAACGTTGTGGAGGACGGTTGACTAGAAAATGATTGGCATCTTATAGGAGAGAACGGGAATGAGGTGGACAGGGTAAGGATGACCCTTTTCTAAGTGTACTTATTAGATAACTTTGACTTCTTGAAGCTGGGATAATGTTGCACATACTCAAAGTAACCGTAAAATTAAAAATAAAACAGAGCCAAAAAAATGGCGTGTAAGTATTTCAGAAGAATAACATTGTTACATTGAATGGAGAGGAAATATAACCTGAGTAGCTTTTTTTTTTTTTTCTTTAAATTGGGAGATAGTTGTTTTACAATGTTGTGTTAGTTTCTGCTGTGCAACAGAGCGAATCAGCCATATGTATACATATATCCCCTCGCTCTTGGATCTCCCTCCCACCTTCCCTCCATCCCACACCTGTAGGTCACCACAGAGCACCGAGCTGAGCTCGCTGAACTATACTGCAGGTTCCGATTAGCTATTTTATACATGGTAGTGTATTGATGTCAACATAATCACCTACCTCATCCCACCTTCCCCTTTCCTCCACCCTCTTCTGTGTCCCCTGTCCATCGTCTACGTCTGCATCTCTGTTCCTGCCCTGGAACTAGATTCACTTGTACCATTGTTTTTCCTTCTAGATTTCTCATATGTGTGTTAATATACGATGTTTGTTTTAAGCTCAGTGTTTTGACTCTGTGCCCTCAGACCAAAGTTTGTTTGTTTGTTTGTTTTTTAAGTTACAAATAGATATTGAGATACAGCTAGTAACTTTGTTTGAAGTGCTAGGGGTTAACTATTGTACACTACTTGCTATGTATTTTACAACTGGGCCAGCAAGTAAATATATTGAATATAATGTGAGCTACATTTCTCGCTATCAGAGAAGGGAGTTGAAGATACAGAAAGTGGGGAGACTAAAATAAACTGTCTGGGGTGGTCACTGAAAGTTTTACAATGAATTCATTTACATATATATATCTGTGTATTCACAAATATTTGTTATGCATATATGCATGCTTGTGTATATTATTTGAATAGCTTATATATTTCTATCCATCAAACTTTGGTTATTAATTTAGTTGGAATAAAGCAGCAAAAGATATTTGTATATATGACATGTAAATTACGTCTTTTATCCTAATTAAATTTTCTTTTAAGCCAATATTCCTATTCACTTGTATTGGCTGATTCATGAACTCATGTGTGTGTGCTCTGTTGTGTCTGACTCTTTGCAACTTCATGGACTGTAGCCTTCCAGGCTCCTCTGTCCATGGAATTTTCCAAGCAAGGATACTGAAGTGAGTTGCCTTTTCCTACTCCAGGGGATCTTCCCAATCCAAGGACTGAACTCATGTCTCTTGAATCTCCTGTATTGACAGGTGGATTCTTTACCACTGCACCTCATGGGAAGCCCAAGGTCTTAGTTGCAGCATGTGGGATCAAGTTCTCTGACCAGGGATCGAACCTGGGCCCCTTGCATTGTGAGCACAGAATCTTAGCCACTGGACCACCATAGGAGTTCCTATTCCCCGATTAGGGTGATGTAATCTGAAGTGTGCTCAGAGAAAGGAAGAAATAATTCTGGATTTAGAAAATTAACCATGATGATCTGAGTGAGTACTGTAATTGAGAATTGCTTTCACATATTTGTGATAATTAATGTCACAGGTAATCAATTAATCTTAGCTATAGCTGCTTAAAGTTTATGATTTAAAAATGCCCAACAGCATTTGTAAAAATCCAGTTCTTCTTGATTTGTTAGGGAAATTAATTATATCTGGCCAAATATGATTATGCCAAGTTGTATGACTAAAAACTAAAAAACCATCAAGAAAGATACTATTTGCAAGAAGATTGCATTTGCGATAAGCATTTGTGAGAACACACTGTGTTAGGAAGATAAAATTTGATAGCAACTTTATGGATTCTTCCACAAAGCAGTAAAATAGTAAAGAGCTTTTTGTCTGGAAGCAGAAGTCTACCTGGGGCCTCTGTGCGACTTTTATTAGGCCATTTAATCTTCCTGTACCTTGAATTCTTCAAGATGGAAATACCTGTCTTGGGTGTTCAGCGAGGATTTAAATATGGTGGTGGCATGTGAAAATGCCTAAGAAAGATAAGATATTACACAAATACTAATTGCTGTAGATATGTGTGTCTGCTCCATTTTAAACGAGAGTTTGGCAGCTTAAATCCCCACAACTCTCTCAGACATTTCACTGCTTGCGTTGTTGACTCATAATAAACAGAACAGCCTCTCACTGCTGGGGCTGCTGATTCATTTCCTGAACATGAGAGGAAATAAAAAGATAATTGGTTCTACTTTTATTGATTGCTGGATGTCTCAGAGTTTTTAAAAAATAAAAATTTTGAAAAGATTAAGACAGGTTTGAAAGCCTGGTAAATTTTATCCAGTCAGCTTAAATAATGAGGCGTTAAATCTCAATAATGTGAGATGTAAAAACTCAACAAAGGAGAAACAAAATATTTTTATCATCTAATGAAGGTGGTAGGACCTTCGGGGCATCCCGAACACAGTTGCAATTTTATTTCAAACTTGATTTAGAAATACAAACTACTACTTGCCTGATACTGTAACAAAGTATTTGGAAATAATTGAATGCTGGATCATCCTTCTAGGGGTCAATTAATATGTCAATAGTATTGAAGATGTGATAATGAAAAGTGTCACGAGATGATATTGTAGAACAGGTCTCTGAAGTGTTCTCATCCCATTTAATTGTACCTTTATACCCATTGAGCAGAAATTCCTCATTTCCCCCTTCCCCCATCCCCTGGTGACCACTGTTCTATTTTTTTTGTAATTAAATTTTATTGGAGTATGGTTGCTTTACAATGTTGTGCTAGTTTCTGCTGTACAGCAAAGTGAATCTACCATACATATACATATATCCCCTCTTTTTGAGGTTTCCTTCCCATTTAGGTCATCACAGAACATTGAGTAGAGTTCCTTGTGCTATACAATAGGTTTTCATCTGTTATCTATTTTATACATAATATTAATGGTGTCAATCCCAATCTTCTAATTCATCCCACCACCCCTTTTCCCCTTGGTATCCAGATATTTGTCTCCATTTCTGTTTTGCAAATAAGATCATCTACAACATTTTTCTAGAGAACTATTATTCCACTGTCTACTTCTGTATTTTTGACTATTTTTGATACCCCATATAAGAGTCATGCAGTGATTTCACTTAGCATTATATTTTTCAGATCTATCCATACTGTCACAAATGGCAAAATTTCTTTCTCTTATTTCTTTGTGAGGCTGAATAAAATTCTATTTTCTGAATGTACCACATCTTCTTTATCATTGGTCTGTTAGTGGACATTTAGGTTGCTTTCATGTCTTGGCTATTGTGAATAATGCTGCAATAAACGTGAGAGTACAGATAACTCTTGGAGAGCTTGATTTCAATTCTCTTGCATGTATACCCAGAAGTGAGATTGCTGGATCATATGGTAGTTCTCTTTTTCAAGTTTTTGAGGCATCTCCATACTGTTTTACATACATAGTGCCTATAGTTAGCAGCAAGGTATTGCATTCTTAAAGACTCATTAAGCAGGTATATATCAGGT
This sequence comes from Bos indicus x Bos taurus, assembly GCF_003369695.1. Taxonomy (NCBI): domain Eukaryota; kingdom Metazoa; phylum Chordata; class Mammalia; order Artiodactyla; family Bovidae; genus Bos; species Bos indicus x Bos taurus. Next base: position 71,871,121 of record NC_040083.1, on the reverse strand, counting down.
TCTGTTCTTATAAAAATAAAATAAAACAAAGCAAAAATCCCCATAATGACACAGAGAAACATTTGGAGGTGGTGTGTGTGTTTATTACCTGGATTGTGGTGATGTTAATATGACTGTAGACATGTCCAAACTCACCAGATTATATATATATAATCTGGTGAATTATATAATATTTTATGTGGAATAATAATATATATTATTAATATATTATATATAATTAAATTTATAAATAAATAAATATATAAATTAAATTAAATATATATTAATTAATATATATAATATATAATGTGGAATTTTTGTATACTAGTTACTTCCTAAAAAAGCTGAAAAATGTGTCATGGGAGTCAACTCAAATTTTTATATTTTCAATATTGAGATTTTCCTAGGAATTTCACAAGCATGGATGTGTGTATTTGTGGGTCCCCTGAGTCCTGATAGGTCATCTTTTCAGGTCCAAAGTGCCCCAGTAATGAGGAGGTCTCACTAACTTCACATTCTATTATGCTAAGCCTTTGGAACAGGACTATTTTCTTTTTATTTACTTAGGTCAAAAAGGAGGACCTTTTGGGTTTTAGGAGATGCTTCCTATATGGTTTTGCATATATCAGTGTGTTCAATCCAGTGATAATGCTTTCTTTCTTTTTTGCTTTACAACTGTGGTGCCACTGCTGATTTTTCCTTTGATTAAAAAAGAACACTACTTACAAAATAATAAAAACTATATCTAAGTAGAGGAGTTGAAACACACAACTGCTGTCTCAGAAGAGTGAACCTTGTTAAACTGAAGATCCTTTGTGTTGAGAAGCATGATGGTTTTTATCCAAGAAAATATAGGGGCAGAGCTACCTTTGGAATTGGAGGTAGGAAAGTCCCATTGAGATGTATTTGGGGTTGGGGAAGAGTGGAAAAGGAGAGAGAAATGAGGAACCATGATATGGGTGCAACATGGGGTGATGATATAAATTTGAGGGATGATTTGTTACACAGCAGAAACTAACTGATAAAGCATCATTAAGAATGAATTACTCCTTCCTTTGAATTTTATTTAAATTCATTCCTTGAGAATGAGAATTAAGCATATAAATCTTGTACTCTTCCAGCTCTTTCCTTAGATCCTACTTTTGGGACCTCAGCTTTCTCATCTATATAATACAGATAATAGTACTACATTGTTTGGTTTTTTCAAGTATTCAGTTTATTATTACACAGGAAGCTATTGTACCTGACATATGTAAGTGTATAATAAATGTTAAGTGTAATGATTATAGGGCTTCCCAGGTGGCCCCAGTATTATAATCATAATGCCTGAGTGCATGCATGCTAAGTCGCTTCAGTCATGTCCACTCTTTGTGACCCTATGGGCTGAAGCCTGCCAGGCTCCTCTGTCCGTGGGATTCTCCAGGTAAGAATACTGGAGCGGGTTGCCATGCTCTTCTCCAGAGGATCTTCTTCCTGACCCAACGAGTCTCTTGCATCTCCTGAATTGGCAGGCAGGTTCTTTACCACTAGTGCCACCTGGGAGTTACCCAGTTTCAAAGCATGCAATTTTTTAATGTCTAAAATAGACTATTTTGCTATGTTAAACTGCACCTACAGGTATAATGTAAATTCTTACATATGGTAACAGAGTGTGATTCTGTTGATGATGTTCTAACATTTTTTCACTTTTCAGCAACTGTTCCCTTTGTGAAAGACATCTAACATTTTCCAGCCAACTTTTTACTCTGGGAGCTATTGCAATGAGTCATAGCTTAGTTCATTAAGTGTTTGTGCTTCAGGAATGCCACTGAGACTGAGTGGCAGGTTTTAAGGGATGTAAACCATTGTGTGGAAGAGAAAATAAGAGGACATGGAGGCTATGGAAATTTATCTCCCTGCAAATCTTCCCTTTTGGTTTTCTCCTGGGGAGAATGTCCTTAGTTCACTCCTAGCACTGAACACCATCCAGGAGGATTTGTTACATAATCTCCTCCAGAAGGCAATGGCACCCCACTCCAGTACTCTTGCCTGGAAAATCCCATGGATGGAGGAGCCTGGTAGGCTGCTGTCTACGGGGTCGCACAGAATCGGACACAACTGAAGCGACTTAGCAGCAGCAGCAGCAGTAGCAGCTACTCCAGCTTGCTGCTTCTTCTCTCAGACTTTAATCATTTCAGAGCCCTGTGAAGCACCAGGGACTTGATGACTATTTTATTTCAGATTAAAAATTATATATATATGTGTGTGTGTGTGTGTGTGTGTGTGTGTATAGCCCCATTTGCAGCAACATGAATGGACCTAGATGTTGTCATGCTGAGTGAAGTGAGTTAGACAGAGAAAGAGAAATATAATATATCCCTTATATGCAGAATCTAAAAAATAATGATACAAATGAACTTATTTCCAAAAGAGAAACAGACTCACAGATTTAGAGAATGAATTTATAGTTACTAGGAGAGAAAGGTGGAGGGAGGGATAGACTGGAAGTTTGGGATGGACACGCACATACTGCTATATTTAAAATGGATAATCAACAAAGACCTACTGTATAGCACAGGGAACTCTATTATGCTCAGTATTATGTAACAACCTACATGGGAAAAGAATTTGAAAAAGAATGGATACATGTGTATGTAAAACTTAATCACTTTGATATACACCTAAAACTAAACAGCATTGTTAATTAACTATACTCCAATGTAATATAAAAACTTATAATGTGTGTGTGTGTGTGTGTGTGTCTAGTACCCATCCCTAAACCTTAGGAACTATGACTATAGATAGGGAAGGACTGATTTGATTTCAGGTGAGAATGTGTGACTAGCAATAGTTAGTGGGATGGGTTTTAACCTGGCTGAGCCAAAACCTACCTCTGTGACTTTAGGTCCAGGTAGATCTCAGAGATTTTGCAGGTTTGGTTCCAGACCATTGCAATAAAATGAATACTGCAATAAAGCAAGTCTTACAGATTTTTCGGCTTCCACTGGGAAGCCAAAAAATACATTTACACTATACTGTAATCTATTCAGTGTGCAATAGCATTATGTCTAAACAAAACAAAACAAAACAAAAAAAAACAATGTATGGACCTAAATTAAAAATACTGAAATTACTGAAAAGTGCTATTCATCATCTGAGCCTTCAGTGAGTCATAATATTTTTGTCATAGAAATATCAATGATCAATGATCACAGACCACCATAACAAGCACAATGATAATAAAAAGTTTGAAATACTGAGATAAATAACAAAATCTGACACAGAGACACGAAATGGGTAAACATTGTTGGAAAAATTGTGCCAATAGACTTGCTTGACAAAGGGTTGCCATAACCTTCAATTTGTTAAAAGAAATGCAATATTTGTGAAGTGTAATAAAAGCAGAGCACAATTATTGTGCCTGTAAATTATTGGGCCTGTGTGAGGTATGCCTGAAATCTTATAGAGTATCCTCAACCAGCAGCTTTTGCTAGAGTACAGTCTCTAGTAAGCTATTTATATTTTATTAAAAGTCTAGAAGAGAGAAATATTTTTAAAAAATTGTGATATAGTGTCTATTCACTTCTAAGATATAAGTTTTATTGTTGGCTTAAGTGAGACAATTGGGAGACTACATTTTGGAAAACTTGCCTAATCACCTTTATGTACTTGTATTTTGATGTTTTATCCTCAGAATTTAAGATGTCAAAGCTGAGCTCAAGCCAGGCTCTATCAATTATTGGCTGGATGATGTTGTGAGAGCTTCTTATCCATGTTGTCTACATTTCTTAATTTGCAAAAGGTGATAATAAATACTACTTCATAGAGTTTTTGTGAGAATTTAATGACATAAGGAAAATATAAGTCCCTATAGCTTTAAAATAATTTGTAGCTTAAAAGAAAAGCCATATGAAATTCATTTTGGTGTATTTGTTGTAAAATCTGCTGTAAAATTTGTTGTTAACGTCATTGCCAGTTTTTAATGTCTCCTATAAAGAGTTTCATTTAGGCTTTACTACCAGGTTAGAAAGAGCTCTGCCTTTTTGAGAAAGCATTTTTCCCCCACACCTACCACTACTCTGTGGTAGTAAGAATGAGATAATTTCTCATAGTTACTTTTTGTCCTGGCTGCAGAGAAAATCAGGGTGATATTTGTACCTCCCAGAATGTATATCAGCTTGTCTGGTTGATTATCTTCTTCCTTCTATTTTTTGTGGCTGTGATTTAAAAATTCCTATTTGCCTACCAACATGGTTTAAAAGTCTTGCTTGAAGCCATCTTGAATTCTTTTTGACAGAGGAGTGATCTGAATTAAGTAAAAATGTCCCTTAGAATCCCAAGGTCTGTTTTCTCATCTGGCAAAATGCTTTTATTGGAAGGCTGACAAAATCAAGTAATGTAGTTGAGTGCATTTTCAAAAACCCAACACTATATAAGTCAGCCCTGTCCAGCCATAACAGAGTAGCAGCCACCGACATGACGTCAGTGCCTCTTAAATGCTCTTCAGCAGGACCCTTATTCCTGAGCTCAGAATTCATTCCATAGTGTGTCTTGAAACTGAACTAGCACTTGGAATGATGCATACCCACATCATGGCTCACTGACCCTGGATAAAAGGGAAGATCACTGGGATTTGGAATCCTGATAATAACAGTGAATCTAGTGGTGAGAGCCTAAAGAAATGTACGAAAGGTGATAGGAGAAGAAGCTGTCTGAGATGACAGTGATGGCTTTAGTCCATTTCCTTCCCACAGGGCAGGTCACGTCTCAGGGAAGCCCATATGTAGGGTTGGTCTTTTCCAGTACCTATGCTCCTGGCAGCCTCATGTGTAGAGAGATTCAAGGGAGAGTTTTCCATCAGAAAAATCTAGGATCAGGACTTCCCTGGTGTTCCAGTGGCTAAGACTTGGTTCTCCCAAGGTTCTGGGTTCCATCCCTGGTCAAGGAACTAGATCCCACATACCATGGGACTAAAAATCCTTCATGCTGCAACTAAAACCTGGCAAATAGACAAATACATCAAATAGATATTTTAAAAAATCTTAAGATCTTGACTCAGGAGCTAAATAACAACCAACTAGGAGCAACTGTAGCCTCTAAGTTTTCTTTTTTATATATCTTGTTTATTTTGCTTACATATCTTATTAACTTTAAAAATAATGCATAATTACTGCAGTTTTAAGGGGGGGCAGAAACTGTAAAGAGTCTGCTACTGCTAAGTCACTTCAGTCGTGTCTAACTCTGTGTGACCCCATAGACGGCAGCCCACCAGGCTCCCCCGTCCCTGGGATTCTCCAGGCAAGAATACTGGAGTGGGTTGCCATTTCCTTCTCCAATGCATGAAAGTGAAAAGTGAAAGGGAAGTCGCTCAGTCGTGTCTGACTCTTTGCGACCCCATGGACTGCAGCCTACCAGGCTCCTCTGTCCATGGGATTTTCCAGGCAAGAGTACTGGAGTGGGGTGCCATTGCTTTCTCCATAAAGTCTACCACAATTTAAAATTCTATCATGCAGAAAGATGTGGAAAAAATGGAAACAGTGGCAGATTTTGTTTGCTTGGGCTCCAAAATCGGTGACTGAGGTCAGGAAATTGGAAGAAAAGCTATAGCAAACCTAGACAGCATGTTAAAAATCAAAAACACCACTTTGCTGACAAAAGTCTGTATAGTCAAAGCAATGGTTTTACCAGTAGTCATATATGGATGTGAGAGTTGGATCATAAAGAAGGCTGAGCACCAAAGAATTGATGCTTGCAAATTGTGGTGCTAGAGAAGACTCTTGAGAGCCCCTTGGACAGCTGGAAGATCCATCCAGTCAATTCTAAAGGAAATCAACCTTGAATATTCATTCATGGGACGGACTGATGCTGAAGCTGAAGTTTCAACACTTTGGCACCTGATGTGAAGAGCCAACTCATTGGAAAATACCTTGATGCTGGGAAAGATTGAAGGCAGGAGAAGGGGACAACAGAGGATGAGATGGTTGGATGGGATCACCAAATCAATGGACACGAGTTTGAGCAAACTCTGGGAGAGGGTGAAGGACAGAGAAATCTGGCATGCTGCAGTCCATGGGGTTGAAAAGAATCAGACGCGACTTAGCAACTAAACAACAACAACATGCAAAAAGAACCACAATTATCCTGCTTCTTTGTGATTTTTACCACAAACATACTTTTGTTTCATTTACTTTAAAAAAATATATGTCCTATTGTATCATCTTGAGCCTCAATGTTTTCTTTTGTCAATTGGCTATGGTAATATCTATCTCAGAACTTATCTACGGATTAAACAAAATACGTGGGTAGAAACAGCCTGAAGCATAGTAAATGATGAATAAATGTTAATTAATTTTGAATTGAATCAGTGTTTGGCTTCAGATATGCATCTTTCTGCTTTAGATGCTCTAGATCTACTTTAGATCTAGATAATTAGATACTTTATTTCTGTTAAAGTCACCATACAGGTGAACACAAACAAATGTCCATACTGGGAATATCTTGGGCTAAGAACCACCAGCATCTGCTTTCTGGTTAGACAAATGTGATTGGAAAAAATAAAAGCAGGACCAAATTTCCTTAGGACTGAAACACTGCTGTTGCAGCAACTCAACTGAGAAAGCCAACCTTTCAAGTAAAGTGGTGTCAAAATAAAACTGAGCACAGCTCTATCCCTCCACAACAGGAATTATAAGCAGGAAATACAAGAAGGCCACTGTTTGGCAAGGAGCGTTACTATGCTTTTTGCCTGGGAAATCTTGTAAAGTTTAAAACTCTGGATGAGAATGTGCCCCCATGAATAACTCATCACTCCCCAGGGGACTGGTTTTCCAAGCTCTGGCAAAGATAATGGAGATCAGAGCACCTGCTTGCAGATTTAGCCTTGATATTGCCATGTCCCCTGGCAACGGGGCTTCCGTTAGGTGGCTCAGACAGTAAAGAATCTGCCTGTAATGCAGGAGACCTGAGTTCTATCCCTGGGTTGGGAAGATCCCAGGAGAAGGAAATGGCAACCTACTCCAGTATTCTTGCCTGGAGAATCCCATGGACACAGGAGCATGGTGGGCTACAGACCACGGGGTCGTAAAGAGTCAGACATGACTGAGAGACTAACACTTTCACTTTCATTGCCATGTCTCCAGGTGATTTGTCAGCTCTGGCCAAATTTGCTGTGGCTGAACCAGGGTAGAATATGAAACAGCAAAGAAAATAAAACACAACCTAAGCACAGTCTTTTCCTTGAAGATGGAGTTATTATTGATGTTATTGGGGATGGAGTTACAGTGGAGGAGTGATTAGGAACCAGCATTTCCACTCAGTGGACATCAATAAGTAACTTGTCAAGTGCCCATGAGAGAAGCCCAGTGTGGAGCAAAATAACTTAAAAGGCAGGCAGAGAATTGGTTGTTTGCTGAAATGGTATGACAGGGTCAGAGCAGGAGGCAGAGACATTGCTCATCCAAAGACAGCTGTAACTTCCTGAAACTCACTCTAATCCTCTCTTCCTACTCCTCTTCTACTTACTTAACATTTAACTATTACAGGAAGCCATTGCTTTTCAGTGGTTTGAGAAAACAATCTGATCAGCCTCACTCTTTGCCTTCTTTATTTATGTATGTACCATCCACCCATTCACACAATTTTTACTGAGAGCTAAACCTTATGGCAGAAAGTGAAGAAGATAAAAGTGAAAAAAACTCGATAAAAGTGAAAGAGGAGAGTGGAAAAGTTGGCTTAAAGCTCAACATTCAGAAAATGAAGATCATGGCATCTGGTCCCATCACTTCATGGCAAATAGATGGAGAAATAGTGGAAACAGTGGCAGACTTTATTTCGCTGGGCTCCAAAATCACTGCAGATGGTGACTGCAGCCATGAAATTAAAAGACGCTTACTCCTTGGAAGAAAAGCTATGACCTTCCTGGACAGCATATTAAAAAGCAGAGACATAACTTTGCCAACAAAGGTCCATCTAGTTAAGGCTATGGTTTTTCCAATAGTCATGTATGGATGTCAGAGTTGGACTATAAAGAAAGCTGACACTGAAGAATTGAGGCTTTTGAACTATGGTGTTGGATAAGACTCGTGAGAGTCCCTTGGACTGCAAGGAGATCCAATCAGTCTATTCTAAAGGAGATCAGTCCTGGGTGTTCATTGGAAGGACTGATGTTGAAGCTGAAACTCCAATGCTTTGGCCACCTGATGCGAAGGGCTGACTCATTTGAAACGGCCCTGATGCTGGGAAAGATTGAAGGCAGGAGGAGAAAGGGATGACAGAGGATGAGATGGTTGGATGGCATCACCGACTCAATGGACATGAGTTTGGGTAAACTCGGAGTTGGTGATGGACAGGGAGGCTGGGCATGCTGTAGTCCACGGGGTCACAAAGAGTCGGACACAACTGAACTGAACTGAACTGAACAACTGTAAAGAGCCCATCTGGAGATTTTAATATGGATCAAATATGTGTTCTGTCTTTTAGGAGCTCACAGTCTAGTGAGGGAAATAATGGTTTGAGTATCAAGTACAACAATAAGAAAATTATTGATAAGCTTAGGAAAGGAAGTAGAAGCAGGGTGCCTGATTATCAGTAAGAATGGCTAGTCCATAGTATGTAGGACTTGATGCTAACCCCTTCTCTGTCCTGCAGGGTTAAGGGTCTCAGTCCTCCCCATCCATCCGCAGGGCCCTCCAGGATGCCTCTTCCCTGAATGAGCTCTGCACAATGCCCTGATTTCCTGGGTCACCAGTCCTTTCAAGACCTGCCCATCTATCCAAAGTCCAAATCAAGAGGTGGTACCCAAGGACCTGTACCCAAGGACCTGAGAGTCCCTGCGGGCACATTCTACAAGAGACATTGGTGTTGGTAAGAATTGACCTGCATGTCCTTAAGCCTGTTCAGTACTCTAATTCTATGAATTTATGATGAGTCTGAAATGGTTTCTTAAAGAAGCAGATGGAATTGCATATAGAGCTGCAGGGTGGAGGGATTTAAAAATTTCTTCTCTCTCCCTCTGTCTACTGTTTTTGTGTGGCCTCTGAACAACCTGCAGGTGGTACCCAGATAGGATGTACATATCATGTAGGGCCCAGGAGAGCTCTTTCTCAGCAGAGCCTGTGAATGGAATAAACTGAATAGGAGACATCTGCGGCTGGGCCAGGATGAGCCTGGACCTGTCTGCTGGGCTGTTGATAGGCAATGATGACTCAGAATAGAAGGCCCCCTCCCGACTCAGAAGCTGCAGTCAGAGAGGAAGCAGGGGACCGGAGGCGGCTTCCCAGAGCCATTCTTTGCAGGATGATGGGTTTTGCAGCTGCCCCAGCCTCTGACTCATTCATCTCCAACAGGCAGGTCTGAGCCGAGGGCTCTTTGAACACTAAGAAGGAAAACAAATCAACAGCACGCTGCTGTTTAGATGCATATAGGTTTGGAGACTGTTCGCTGCCTGTAAGAAAGAATAGGGACGTTTAAAAAAAGTACCGATGCACAGCGCCCACCCTGAACAGTTGGACCTGGGCATCTGTGGCTCCTGAAAGTTCTGTAAGGGATAATATTGAGTGGGAAAGAATGAGAAAACTGGAGTTATTGCAAAGTGATTCAAGCCTAGGATTACTAGTGAGTGATAGTCTGTAAAGTTTGTTCTTGTTTATTCACAAAACCTCATACCTGGATGATCTTGTATGCAATTTAATTTGACCCTCAAAACACCCAAGAGGAAAGTAGAGGAATTATTAACCCTGTCTTGCCTGTAAGGGCATGGCTGTCCAGAGTCAGAAAGTGATTTCCTGAGATCCTAAGGAATGTATGAAACCAGCAATCAAACCTAGATATTCTGGTTTGTAAGCCAGAGTTCTTTATCATTTACTACCTAGAAGTTCATTTCTCAGAACTCTGAGTGCCCTGGCCTTCTGTGCTCGGAATTCTGCTCCAGCTTGCTTCTATTTCCACCTCTGCTCCTGGGAAAATTGATATATTCTTGGGGAGAGGGAATACAGATCAATGTAGTATAATGTGGCCAAGCGGGGTTATCTTCTGGGGTAATCAAGCATTTGAAACAATGCCATTTGCTAGTTTCAGGTGTAGCTTATTGAACAGTGATCCTCAACCTTGCCTGTGTATCAGCCATGCTGGGAATTTTTAAAACTCTCAAAGCCAAAGTCATACCCAAGACTAATTAAATCAGAATCTCTGGGTGGTGGTGGGGGGGCAGTCTCAGTATTTTTAAATCTTTTCTATGATTCCAGCATGCAGCCAATATGATGAAGCCTTATAAGACTGAAACGGAGAGATAATCTGTGAAAATTTGCAGAGTATTTTGCTCTAGAATATCATTCAGATGCTTATTTTGCATGGTATGTGTGGATTCTGAGGAGCCTGGTGGGCTAAATTCCACAGAGTCACAGATTGATGTGACTTAGCACGCACTCATGTGTGGATAAACAAGCTCCTACAGGTGACTTCTTTATTTCCATACCATTTTAATTATTCATAATCTGACACAGTTGGTACCAACATGACTCTGCCATGTTGGTACGTCATCTCTGTATCTCCAACAATGCAGCTTTAATCTGTTGGGATGCCTTCATTTGTAAGAAATAGATAACCTACCTCTAAATGTCTTAAACAACAAGAAGCATTTGTTATTCTACATCACAAGTAGGGCAGCTTCATAGCTGGCTAACTCAGTTGCTCAATGACCTTAGCCAAGACCCAGGTTCTTTTCACCTCTGATTTGTCTTCCCTCACGTGTTGATTTGTTCTTAAACTTGAGCCTCATGGTCAAAAGATAGATGCCACTATTCCAGACATTACAACAATGTCTGATTGAAGAAAATTATTTTTGTTTACTTTTTAAGACCAAGAAATTTTTTTCTAGAAACTTCTCAAAAAGTTTTTTCAAATACCTCATTGATCAGAAGTGGATCACACATACACCACTGCAAATGGCAAAGAAACTGATGTTTGCCTAACTGGCATAGACTCATCCCAAATATTACCTCATCTGGGATAGAATCATTTTCCCCTAAGCAGTGGCCCCCTGAACAAAACTGGGGTTCTTTTGGCCAGGAAGATGAAGGAGGTAGTGGTGTGTCAAGAAGCCACTCATGTCTGATGAAATATAAGGAGCTGGATTTGGACTTAAAAGACAAATCTCAACACTTGCACTCACAGTTTTTGTGAGTTTGAATAAGTCACAGCCTCTCTGAGCCTCAGTTTTCTCTTCTATCAAATGGAGACAATAGTAACTGTATGACAGGATGGCTGTGAGGATAAAATGTATGAATGTGCTCAGGAATCAGAAGACAGTACCTGAAACATACTAGGTACATAATATGTGTTGATACCTTCCTTCCCTTCTTCTTGATACTTTTCCCTTCAGTCATTACCAACCAGTTAAACACCAGTTAAATAGTGAGCCTACAGGTAGTAGAAAAAATTGGTTGGAAAAGGTATAGAGAGAAATAGGAGACAAAGTAGATGAGAAGATCATGAACATTCTAAAGGGTATGTGAGACTTTTTTGCCTTTCAGATTCTAATCAGTATTTATTATGTTTTATTTACTAACTTAGAATGGACATCATGCTTGAGAAGGATTTTTAGAAACAAATGCTTGAAAAAGAAATATTTTCTAAGACGTGGTAACTGTAGAATGAGACTGAACAGAGTTGCTTATATCTGTCTCCATCTTTGTGAAGGGGATGATATAGCCTATTTATACATACATGTGGATAGAAATACCAAAATGACTCACCTTGTTTTCTGTTGCACATACTTTTGAGTCCCTGGGCAGCTGGAGAAGGGAGTGTTCCTGGAAATCTTGGCAGCCTAGCCTCAAGGCATTGGAATATCTCTATGATTCATCCTCAAGGCTCTTCTTCAGTTCAGTTCAGTTCAGTTGCTCAGTCGTGTCCGACTCTTTGTGACCCCGTGAATCGCAACATGCCAGGCCTCCCTGTCCATCACCAACTCCCGGAGTTCACTCAGACTCATGTCCATTGAGTCAGTGATGCCATCCAGCCATCTCATCCTCTGTTGTCCCCTTCTCCTCCTGCCCCCAATCCCTCCCAGCATCACAGTCTTTTCCAATGAGTCAGCTTTTGCATTAGGTGGCCAAAGTACTGGAGTTTCAGCTTCAGCATCAATCCCTCCAAAGAAATCCCAGGGCTGATCTCCTTCAGAATGGACTGGTTGGATCTCCTTGCAGTCCAAGGGACTCTCAAGAGTCTTCTCCAACACCACAGTTCAAAAGCATCACTTCTTCAGCGCTCAGCTTTCTTCACAGTCCAACTCTTACATCCATACATGACTACTGGAAAAACCATAGCCTTGACTAGACGGACCTTTGTTGGCAAAGTAATGTCTCTGCTTTTCAATATGCTATCTAGGTTGGTCATAACTTTCCTTCCAAAGAGTAAGCATCTTTTAATTTCATGGCTGCAGTCACCATCTGCAGTGATTTTTGAAGCCCCCCAAAATAAAGTCTGACACTGTTTCCACTGTTTCCCCATCTATTTCCCATGAAGTGATGGGACCAGATGCCATGATCTTCGTTTTCTGAATGTTGAGCTTTAAGCCAACTTTTTCACTCTCCACTTTCACTTTCATCAAGAGGCTTTTTAGTTCCTCTTCACTTTCTGCCAAGGCTCTTCTTACAGGAGGTGAATTCAGTTGAAAAACATTCACTGAGACAAACTGTATCACCATCTAAAGTCCTAGCTCTGTTAATCTCTTCTGTTATCTTGAGATGTTTATTAAAATCAAATCCCTCAACTTCAAGAGATACCTAAGAGCACACAACTGGACTGTAAGGCAACACTGGGTGGCAGAAATGTTTTTGAATGTTTTATCTACCCTCCTCAGTTTCCTTGAAATGAGTCCTTCCTGTTTCTTCTTTCTCCTCATCTCCTCTCTCTCTTTTCTTACTCACTTTCTTCAGAACCTGACCAGGGAAAAGATCTCATATTAACCATTTATAATTCAATGGAAATTTAAATTCATGTGTTCCTAGTTCCTATAGAGATCCTAATTTTATATTTGAGTTATCATTTTGTACCCAGAGAAATCCCATGTAACATATTTTGAGGGGAAGAAACTGAAAGCCTGCAACACAGGCAGATACCATTTTCAAGCTCAATCTGTCCCTAGTATCCATTATTCTGATATTGCCTTCAAGAAAGGTTATTTTAGGATGAAAACCTGGAATTGAAAAGTTAGAGTCATGGATGTTGGCAGAAAGTGGGCATGTTGAAGAGACTCCTGGGTCAAGGATGAAGCAGAGTTGAGTAACCATATTACTTGTACTCTCCAACACCAAACCAAAGTCAGCCAAAAGAAAATCTGAAAGGTAGATGCCATATAAAGTAGCATCAGAAAAGTCAAGGACTAAATAAGTTAGATGTAGATATCCAAGTGTATAGATCATTGTCCAGAGGCAAAGATGACTAATTAGTTAGTCTACATATTCCTCTTTAGAGTCACTGCTTGTCTATATTCTGTGCTTAGTAAACAGAGTCTCACATTTAGATTTTTACCTTGATACTTCTTATTTATCATCCAATAGATGCTTTCAGTACCATTCTGAAACCATGTAACTCAAGTTGGGACTTGAACCCTTGGTCTTTTAACTGAGATCACACATGTGGTCTCAGCACTTAATGAAACTAAGGTCCTTGATATCTCATCACAGAAAGGATTCAGTGAGAGACAAAGTGATAGGTAAGAAGTGCATTTATTTAGAGAGAAACATATTCCACAGACAGAGTGTAGGCCATCTCAGATGGTGACAGTGGCCTTGAAACATGGCATGGTTGGTGTTTATGGGCTGGGTAATTTCAGAGGCTAATGAGTGGGAGGATTTATCCAACTGTTTGGGGTAAGGGGTGGAGATTTCCAGGAATTGGGCCACTGTCCACTTTTTGATTTTTGATGGTCGGCCTCAGAACTGTAATGGGCTGGTGGGAGTCTAATTCAGCTTGTTACTGGAAGTCAACCTGTCCACCATCTTGGACTTATTTGGTTCTAATCAGTTGATGTCATATGTCCTTGGGCTATGTCATTCTTTTAAAGGTTGTGCCCTGCCCATTTCCCTCCTCTTTCAGTTCTTTTTAAAGTAGGCTATACTCTAATTAGGCTTCACTGGTGGCCCAGTGGTAAAGAATTTGTCTGACATTCAATATCACAGTAATCCAAGTCTATGCCCCAACCACTAATGCTGAAGAAGCTGAAGTTGAATAGTTCCATGAAGACCTACAAGACCTTCTATAACTTACATCAAAAAAGGATGTTCTTTTCATCACAAGGTTCAGTTCAGTTCAGTTCAGTCGCTCAGTCGTGTCCGACTCTTTGTGACCCCATGAATCGCAGAACACCAGGCCTCCCTGTCCATCACCAACTCCCGGAGTTCACTCAGACTCACGTCCATAGAGTCAGTGATGCCATCCAGCCATCTCATCCTCTGGCGTCCCCTTCTCCTCCTGCCCCCAATCCCTCCCAGCATCAGAGTCTTTTCCAATGAGTCAACTCTTCGAATGAAGTGGCCAAAGTACTGGAGTTTCAGCTTTAGCATCATTCCTTCCAAAGAAATCCCAGGGCTGATCTCCTTCAGAATGGACTGGTTGGATCTCCTTGCAGTCCAAGGGACTCTCAAGAGTCTTCTCCAACACCACAGTTCAAAAGCATCACTTCTTCGGCACTCAGCTTTCTTCACAGTCCAACTCTCACATCCATACATGACCACTGGAAAAACCATAGCCTTGACTAGATGGACCTTTAGGAAGTCAAGAGATACCTGCAGTAACAGGCAAGTTTGTCCTTGAAGTACAAAATGAAGCAGGGCAAAGCTAATAGAGTTTTGTCAAGAGAACACACTGATCATAGCAAACATCCTCTTCCCAACAACAACACAAGAGATGATTCTACACATGGCCATCATCAGATGGTCAATACTGAAATCAGAGTGACTATATTCTTTGCAGGTGAAGATAGAGAAGTTCTATACAGTCAGCAAAAACAAGAGCAGCAGCTGACTGTGGCTCAGATCATGAACTCCTTATTGTCAAATTCAGACTTAAATTGAAGAAAGTAGGGAAAACTATTAGGCCTTTCATGTATGACCTAAATCAAATCCCTTATGATTATACAGTGGAAGTGATAAAAAGATTCAAGGGATTAGATCTGATAGACAGAGTGCCTGAAGAACTATGGACAGAGGTTCATGACATTGTACAGGAGGCAGTGATCAAGACCATCCCCAAGAAAAAGAAATGGAAAAAGGCAAAATGGTTGTCAGTCAAGGCCTTACAAATAGTTGAGAAAAGAAGAGCCGCTAAAGGCAAAGGAGAAAAGGAAAGATATATGCATCTGAATACAGAGTTCCAAAGAATAGCAAGGAGAGATAAGAAAGCCTTCCTCAGTGATCAGTGCAAAGGAATAGAGGAAAACTATAGGATGAGAAAGACTAGAGATGTCTTCAAGAAAATTAGTGACACCAAGGGAATATTTCATGCAAAGATGGGCACTATAAAGGACAGAAATGGTATGGACCTAACAGAAGCTTAAGATGTTCAGAAGAAGTGGCAAGAATACACAGAACTATACCAAAAAGATCTTCATAACTCAGATAACCATGTTGTGATCACTCACCTAGAGCCAGACATTCTGGAGTGTGAAGTCAAGTGGGCCTTGGGAAGCATTACTATGAATATAGCTAGTGCAGGTGATGTTAAGAAAAACATCTGAAGCAAGTCATCCTTGATCCTTTCCTCAGCAAGGAGATAGTTTCTCTCTTTCATTTTCTTGCAGTAGATCAGAATTATCCTGGTGATATTTGATATTATTGATGATAATATCTTTAAATGATATTACTTTAAAATATTTTTGTCTCAGTTTTCTCATGATCAGAATCAAGGTGGAGTTCGGAAAAATGTGATAAACTAGACTATCTCTTCAGGAGTCTTCCCAATGCAACATTCCAAAAGTGTATGAATGCTGTTTAGTGGAACTAGATGTCATTTCTTATGAGAAGAAAATATAACTTCTATCTTAAACCTTAAAAAAAGGATGGATTTGTTAGAAACATCTTGGAGTCCATGAAAGTGGCTTTAAAACAAAAATTCAATTTACATTATTTATACAACCTTATCTTCAAGAAAGGGCTTTGCTGGTGGCTCATATGGTAAGAATCTACCTGCAGAATAGGAGACCTGGGTTTGATCCCTGGGTTAGGAAGATCCCCTGGAGAAGGGAATAGCTATGCACTCCAGTATTCTTGCCTAGGGAATTCCGTGGACACAGGACCCTGGTGGGCTACGTACAGTCCATTGGTCACAAACAGTCAGATGTGACAGAGCGACTAACGTACACACACTGATCTTCAAGAACTCTATAGGTTTGAATACAATTTACGATGTCATGCACTGCGGTAGTCAGAGAAAAGAGACATGAAGGCAAGAATGTTAACACTCGTGGTTCCCTTGGCTATACAGAATGGACTTACCTTACACATTGGTGGGACGTGGCCTCACATGAGAGTATCTGAAGGGAACCAAAGGTCTCCTTCCATTTTTCTTAGCCTTCTATTTTTAACTCACCCCAATAGCTAAAATTTCACTATTTGAAATTTATGGCTTTGAGTGATTTAGGAAACAAACAAACACAGTAGCAGAAGAATATTCTTCCACAACTTTCAATCATTAACATGAGTTTACTAAATCATAGGAAATGAATTAGACAAACTATGAATACTAGTGGGCATGGAATACAAACTTCTAGAATTGAGAGAATATGGTGCCAGTGTACCAAAAATGCATAAAGAGACAGTGACAGGGATGTTGGCATGACACCCAGGCCTTGCCAGTGATAAAAATTAATTAAATTTTGCAGTTTCTCTCCCTTTGGAATTTTCTTGGCATTTGAGCAATAATATCTGTTAACATCTGAAAGCCTGACCAAGGTCGTAGAAAATATTTCTACTCCTATGTTCACCTTTTGAACATTCTCTGTGTAGAGGAGACATTGCTCAATTTAATAATATTCCGGTCACCTTGCTTTTCATTAGCAGATTAATATAAAGATAATCTTTAAAAAATATTTCAGAATTTCAGTGACTCTATCAATACTAAAATTTATATTTATGCAACTAGAATATATTTCTCTGATTTATGGGCCAGATATTAAATGTTAATGTAAATAGCAGGAAACATTTTGGCAGAGTTTAAAGATATTAGCATACATTAATTTCTTCCTGCATCTTGCTTACATTTGGTCCTAAGGAAAATGGGTAAGTGACTCCCTCTAGAGAGATTTCTCTGCTACTATATCATGCAGCATTGGCAAAAGACAGTTTGGAATGACAAAAAAAAAGGTTTTTTTTTAACTTAAAGAAAGAAAAAGAAGGAAGAAAGGGAAAAAAAAGTGTCTTTGAGTTTTAATGCAGTCTCTCCTTTTTAAACAAATATTTATTCATTCATTTTTGGCTGCACTGGGTCTTCGTTGCTGTGTGGGCTTTCTCTCATTGCAGTGAGCAGGGGCTGCTCTCTAGTTGAGGTGCTTGGGCCTCTCACAGGGGTGGAAGCACAGAGCCTTAACCACTGGACCACTAGGGAAGTCCCTATATCAGTCTTTTTTGAACAGATATCCTAGTTAGTTGGTGTGGAGGAGTGTGATGCCGTGTAATTGGGCACTGTTTTTTAAGAGCCACTAGTATGAGAGAGGAAGTATGGCAACCATGAAGGAAATGTGTCTGATTCTTGTCTGAGTATTTCGGGAGAATGAAAGGATGTGGAAATGGAGCCAGCCCAATAGTGAATGCAGAAGTCTCTCTAGTAGGATGAGGTGTCCTTGGTGGGTGTGAGTTTGGGGCATGTGAGGAGGGCATCATCATGCATCTCTTGCATCTCCTGCCTTGGCAGGCAGATTCTTTACCACTGCACCACCTGGGAAACCCTATGAATGCTTTACTGATCACTATCTTGGGGCCTTGGGCATGCCAAGTATCATTTTTTTTTCCTGTGCTGTGGTTTTTTGATCTGCAAAACAGGTGTATTATAATCTACTAATAGTCCTTATAGGGATTCTGGGATAGTATGTCTCACTTTACACAATATCATAACACATGGATAAATATTTAGCTGCTAGGTTGTGTCTGACTCTTTTGCAGCCCCACGGACTGTAGCCCACCAGGCAGGAATACTGGAGTGCATTGTAATTTCCTTCCCCAGGACATCTTCCCAACTCACAGACTGAACCCACATTGCAGGTGGATTCTTTACTGCTAAGCCACCGAGGAAGCCTAGTTTTATTATAAAATGCCTATTAGAGATTTTTATTGCTAAAGAGATGTGAATTTAAATTTTTATTTATTAATTTATTTATATATCCACATTCATTTATTTATTTATCTGTGGATGTTGATGGCAGCCCCCAAATTAAAAGATGCTTGCTCCTTGGAAGAAAAAGTATGACAAACCTAGATAGCATATTAAAAAGTAGGGATGTTACTTTGCCCCACAAAGGACTGTATAGACAAAGCTATGGTTTTTCCAGTAGTCATGTATGGATGTGAGAGTTGGACCATAAAGAAGGCTGAGCACCAAAGAATTGATGCTTTTGAACTGTGGTGCTGGAGAAGACTCTTGAGAGTCCCTTGGACAGCAAGGAGATCAAACCAATTAATCCTAAAGAAGATCAACACTGATTATGCATTGGAAGGACTGATGCTGAAGCTGCAGCTCCAATATTTGTCCACCTGATGTGAAGAGCCAACTCATTGGAAAAGCCCCAGATGGTGGGAAGATTGAAGGCGAGAGGAGAAGAGATTGATAGGGGGTGAGATGGTTGGATGGCATCACTGACTTGATGGGCATGCATTTGAGCAAACTCCGGGAATTAGTGAAGGACAGGGAAACCTGGTGTGCTGCAGTCTATGGAGTCACAAAAAGTCGGATCTAATACAACCTATTAGAAAGAAATAAAAGTATTTACATAATATTAATTCTCCTAAAATATGACCCTAAAGTCAATATCTTGAAGGAAAATAGTAATTTGAAAACAACAAATCCACATTTAAAAATTGTAAGTAAGAGTAAGGAATACAAGCTATTAGGTATACAATAAGCTACAAGGTTATATTATACAACATGGGCATTTAGCCAATATTTTATAATAACTTTAAATGGAGTATAATCTTTAAAATTTGCAGATCACTGTCTTATACATGTGTACCTTATAATGTACAACAACTGTGCTTCAGAAAAAAATAAAAAGTAAAAATGGTAGACGTGTCATAATTTAATTTTGTTACTATGCATCTATTCATTCAATCACTAATTTATGGTCTTGCAAAATTTGCATTTTAGTGGAAATCTATGTATCTTATATCTAACAACATATATGTTTACAGGGCTAGAGATCAAAATGGTAATGGGCTCAAGCTGACTGAATCTAAGTTTCTTATTATTCTATAGTAAATTTGTGAAAATAATACAATTATTTTAAACGACACATAAGAAGTAATAAGAATAAGGTTAACTTAAATCACATTACCAGTTACTACATAGGTTTTTGGGATTGGAATGAAAACTGACCTTTTCCAGTCCTGTGGCCACTGCTGAGTTTTCCAAATTTGCTGGCATATTGAGCGCAGCACTTTCGCAGCATTATCTTTCAGGATATGAAATAGCTCAACTGGAATTCCATCACCTCCACTAGCTTTGTTCATAGTGATGCTTCCTAAGGCCCACTTGACTTCACATTCCAGGATGTCTGGCTCTGGATGAGTGATGACCATATCGTGATTATTTGGGTCATGAAGATCTTTTTTGTACAGTTCTTCTGTGTATTCTTGCCACCTCTTCTTAATATCTTCTGCTTCTGTTAGGTCCATACCATTTCTGTCCTTTATTGAGCCCATCTTTGGATGAAATGTTCCCTTGGTATCTCTAATTTTCTTGAAGAGATCGCTAGTCTTTCCCACTCTATTGTTTTCCTCTATTTCTTTGCACTGATCGCTGAGGAAGGCTTTCTTATCTCTCCTTGCTATTCTTTGAACTCTGCGTTCAAATGGGTATATTTGAATGGGACTATTTGAAAGCTTCAGATGGGAAGCTTTTCACTTCCCTTTTCACAGGTATCCGGTCCCATCACTTCATGGCAAATGGATAGGGAAACAGTGGAAACAATGGCTGACTTTATTTTCTGGGCTCCAAAATCACTGCAGATGGTGATTGCAGCCATGAAATTAAAAGACGCTTACTCCTTGGAAGGAAAGTTATGACCAACCTAGATAGCAATATTAAAAAGCAGAGACACTACCTTTGTCAACAAAGGTCCATCTAGTCAAGGCTATGGTTTTTTCAGTGGTCGTGTATGGATGTGAGAGTTGGACTATAAAGAAAGCTGAGCCCCGAAGAATTGATGCTTTTGAACTGCAGCGTTGGAGAAGACTCTTGAGAGTCCCTTGGACTGCAAGGAGATCCAACCAGTCCATCCTAAAGGAGATTGATCAGTCCTGGGTGTTCATTGGAAGGACTGATGTTGAAGCTGAAACTCCAATACTTTGGCCACCTGATGTGAAGAGCTGACTCATTTGAAAAGACCCTGATGCTGGGAAAAATTGAAGGCAGGAGGAGAAGGGGACGACAGAGGATGTGATGGCTGGATGGCATCACCGACTAGATGGACATGGGTTTGGGTGAGCTCTGGGAGTTGGTGATGGACAGGGAGGCTTGGTGTGCTGTGGTTCATGGGGTCACAAAAAGTCAGACACAACTGAGTGACTGAACTGAACTTAACTGAACATAGGTTTTTAAATACTAGTGTTTGAACCCAAACATTTGCTTGAAATAAGGTTCCATATATACTCTACTTAAATTACTCTAATTAAATTAGTAATTATTTTGATTGAATTAATACTTTGATTAAAAACTTTTCCTCCACAAATGGGTTTGGATAAAAATGAGAACCTAATCAAAAAAGGTGGTGAGATAGCTTAAAATAAAGTCTTAATGAAGAAACATGATTTTCTTCCAGCAACTTCTTTCTCCCTCCCTTTTCCATAAAAGGACTCCTCAATATATTAACCAAATGCAAAACATATTTCCCACCAATTCAATTGAGAGTCAAGGGATATTTCTTATGGATTTATGTAAATCACATTAAAGGTTTCTTTTGAAATGAGCAACAATAATAGAGTCTTAAAATTTTAAAAAGATACAGATTGAGTGCCACTCTTACTTATAGAATACTTATTCATGGATGCTGGAATGATTAGAAAAATGAGTTTGTGCCCTTTGAGAATTTTTTATAAATATCACATTTTGTAGATTGCTATTCTTGCATTTTCTTCCAAGTGTCTTAAAAGACTTTGTATTCAACATTATTTCCATACCCTTCTTTCATGCACTTATCTTGATTTAGTTGGAATATATCTCAAGGAATTCCTAGTCCTGGGTTCTAATTATAGTACCATCAGAGCTGGATTTTTTCCCTTGAAACTATTTAACCTCTGAGGAGAAGGTACACATTATATGAGGATAATTAAAGTATTGTTAAATAGTATTCCTCATTTCCACATTGTTGTTATGCAGTCACTAAGTCATGTCTAACTCTTTGCCACACCGTGGACTGCAGCATGCCAGGCTTTCCTGTCCTTTGCTATCTCCTGAAATTTGCTCAAACTCCATTGTGTCGATGATGTTATCCAACCATCTCATCCTCCTTTGCCCTCTTCTCCTCTTGCCCTCAATCTTTCCCAGCATAAGGGTCTTTTCCAATGAGTTGGCTCTTCACATCAGTTGGCCAAAGTATTGGAGCTTCAATTTCAGCATCAGTCTTTCCAATGAATATTCAGGGTTGATTTCCTTTAGGATTGATTGGTTTGATCTCCTTGCTGTCCAAGGAACTCTCAAGAATTTTCTCCAGTACCACATTTTGAAAGCATCAATTATTCAGCACTCAACCTTCTTTATGGTCCCGCTCTCACATCTGTACATGACTACTGGAAAAATTATAGCTTTGACTAGATGAACCTTTGTTGGCAAAGTCATATCTCTGTTTTATAATACCTTATCTAGGTTTGTCATAGCTTTTCATTCAAGAAGCAAGTGCTTTTTTAATTTCATGGCTGCAGTCACCATCTGCAGTGATTTTGGAGCCCAAGAAAATAAAATCTGTAACTGTTTCTGCTTTTTCCCCATCTATTTGCCATGAAATGATGGGATTGGAGGACATTATCTTAGTTTTTTTAATGTTGAGCTTTAAGCCAGCTTTTTTACTCTCCTTTTTCACCTCATCAAGAGGCTCTTTAGTTCCTCTTCACTTTTTGCCATTAGAGTGGTATCATCTGCATACCTGAAGATGTTGATATTCTCGACACAGGTGTAGGTTTCGATATCTTTTTGTATTCCTTTTATCATATTAACTGGATTTGAGAGGCAGAGTGTTAAATACATGGGCTGCATTTTTATCTTCCATCAGAGTCTTCAAAGTCAGTTCTGTGCATCTTATAATTTAGAGAGCGTGAAAGAACAGCAATTAAAATACTTCAATGGAAATCATTGCTTCTAGAAGCCACATTTGCCTTTGTCTCTCTCTGCTCATTTTTTAAAATTGCATTTCTAATCTCTGCTCTGCTGTAATTAATGAGTACTATCTGACTAGTAATAGATGAAGAATCTGAGGAGAGCAGCTTTGTGATTTTTTTCTGGTGCAAGTGTAGTTGCTGGATCACCTATCCTAGGTGCATCTGCAATTCTGTTCCTTATTTCTAATTAAGGAATAAAACTCAACTGTTCACTTTCTGGAGTTTGCTACAGAAGAAATTCTAAAGTAGCAGGAAGGAAAATTTTCTAATATGTACTGCAGAAATCACAACTCACAGATGCTTCATTTATGTTGGTTGCTTCTATGCAATGGAATTTCCAACAGCCACTTGTATGTGACCTTGAGAAAAGCTCTTCATGTTTGACAGCACGAGTTTCTCAGTGAGTGTTCAGTTGCTCGGTCATGTCCGACTCTTTGTGACCCCATGGACTGTAGCTTACCAGGCTCCTCTCTCCATGGAATTTCCCAGGCAAGAATGCTGGAGAGTATTGACATTTCCTCCTCCAGGGGATCTTCCCTACCCAGGGATTGAACTTGCATCTCTTGCATTTTCTGCATTGCCAGGCAGATTTGTTACCCCTGTGCCACCTGGGAAGTTTCTCAGTAGCCAACACTGTATTTCTGGAAAAAATGACCACAAGATATAAATAACTCACTAGTCTAATATTCTATTGTGTACAAGATTGTGATCTATATGGCTGGGCCAGGGGACATGGAGACTATTGAAATGGCTGGTTGCTATGAGTGGCTGAGATTTGAGGTGAAATAGGGTAACTGACTTCCTTCCCTCCAAGATTAGAGTCATCAAGTCCCGGGAACTCAGGGACTGCAAAGTGGTTGTTATGCTCTTGCCATATCAGTGAGTAAAATGCTTACATTCACTCACTGGGCTTCTCACTGTCCCTAGATTTCAGGTCATGATTTAAACCTTGCCAAGAATTTCTTCTCTTTTACCATAACTAGAAATACTAGGCCTGTATGATGGAGTTTTCTGGGCTGTGCTGAGCTGCATATCTGTTGGGATATTTTCTGCTACGTGAGCAACTCTGCTGCCATTCTGAATATTTTATACATTCTGTGCATGCTTGTCAGAATAAGGGCTTTCACCAGTGATGAATTCATAGTGTACACATTGGCAGCTTTCCTGAACTGGTTACTCTAATGACATTATCAATTAGCCCTTAAAGTTGAAATTTAAAATAAATCTACTAACAAGACTTTGCATCAACTAATCACTGGAGATGGGCCTAAAGAGGCCCTATGTAATTAAGCAGGACAATAGTGAGGGGAAATTAATTGAAGGGTGGAGCATAAAGAGCACTGGGTGCTTTCACCATAGCTTTGAAAAATTCTATAATGCAAAAGGGAATAGAAAAGATCAGCATAAGAATGGGTTGAACCAATCAATACCCTTTATCCTATTTATTGACACATTTACTGTTTACCCAAGAGTTCTGCTGGCCACTAGAGATACAAAACGGAGGAAGAGAGGAGGAATTATTTATTTAGCCCTGTTTGGCAGATGTGACACTCATTTAAAAACACTTAATAATCTTTCATTTTGACAGTATTCTGCAGAGTAGAGATTTTGGAGACGAGGATTTTATGAATGAAGAATCATTCAAGAGGTGGAAAGACAGTGCACAAAAGAACATGGGTGTGAGTATTATTGAGAAGGAAGTCCCACTATTTGTGGATATGCAGACTATGGGCTGTGATGCAGAATATGAACTGTAACTGCTGCCAGGGTTAGAGGAAGGAAGAGGCCAACCAACCAAAGTTGGGATAATCAAGGAAGGATTAAAGGCAAATAGGGGAGTAAAAGTGACTCTTAATGCATGGGTAGGATTTTCAGCAGAGGCCAACAGGATGGGCTTTTAGAAAAAATAATCTCTTTTGTTACTTTTTCGTGAGGTCACTTTTTTCTTCCCAAAAGAATGATTCTTTTTCTTTCTTTTTTTTTTGCATTATACTTAAAATTTTAAATTGGGTTGTTTTTCTTATGGAGCTGTAGAATTTCTTTATATATCCTGGGTACAGGACCTTTGTCAGATAAATGATTTGCAAATATTTTCTTCCATCCTGTGGATTATTTCACTTTCTTGATAAGGTCTTTTAATGTGCAAAAGGTTTTGATTTTAATGAAGTCTACAGTGGTCATGTATGGATGTGAGAGTTTGACTGTGAAGAAAGCTGAGCGCTGAAGAATTGATGCTTTTGAACTGTGGTGTTGAAGAAGACTCTTGAGAGTCTCTTGGACTGCGAGGAGATCCAACCAGTCCATTCTAAAGGAGATCAGCCCTGGGTGTTCTTCGGAAGGAATGATGCTAAAGCTGAAACTCCAGTACTTTGGCCACCTCATGTGAAGAGTTGACTCATTGGAAAAGATTGTGATGCTGGGAGGGATTGGGGGCAGGAGGAAAAGGGGACGACAGAGGATGAGATGGCTGGATGGCATCACCGAGTTGATGGACGTGAGTCTGAGTGAACTCCGGGAGTTGGTGATGGACAGGGAGGCCTGGCATGCTGCAATTCATGGGGTCACAAAGAGTCGGACATGACTGAGTGACTGAACTGAACTGAACTGAATATATCTATTTTTTTGTGTGCTTTTGGTGTCATGTCTAAGAATTCATTGCCAAATCCAAGTTCATGAAGATTTACCCTATGTTTTCTTCTAAGAGTCTCACTGTTTTAGCTCTTGTATTTAGGTTGTTCCATTCTGAGTTAATTTTTATATGCAGTGTAAAGTAACATCCAAATTCATTTTTTTTGTATGTACATATCCAGTTGTCCCAACCCCATTTTTTAAAGAGACCATTTTTCCTCATTGAATGGACTTGGCACCCTCACTGAAGATTAAGTGGCAATACATGTATGTACAAATTATTTTGCAATTGTTGATTTTATTCTATTAGTCTGTATAGCTATCCTTATGCCAGCACCACACTGTTTTGATTAATATACTTTTGTACTAAGTTTTGAAATCAGATGGTTGTTATCCTTTTTCAATATTCAGGGCCCTTGAAAATTTTATATAAATGCACCATTAACTTTTCCAATTCTGCAAAAATAACAAATAATAATAAGGTCATAGGAATTTGAGAAAGATTGCACTGAATCTGTAGATCACTTTAGGTATTATTAACATCTTTACAAAGTTAATTCTTACAATTCATGAATATGAGATCTCTTTCCTGACTGTCCTAAGATAGTCACCTAACTCCTCTCCTTGCTTTCATTCTTAACCTAAACCCCTAAAGCTGATTCTCCTCATAGCAGCCAAAGTAATCATTTTTAAATGAAAATAAGATATCATTACTATATTTTCAACCCTCTGGCTTATCATTATAATTAGAATAAAAATCCCAGTTCCCACTGAGCCAATGAGAATTTGCCAGGTTGATCCTTCCTACCCGCTTTGTTCTTATTTTCCAACATTCCTTCCTTGTCTACTTGGTTCCAACAGTTTCAGCCTTGCCATTCCTTCACTCTGGAAGCATACTTCTCTCTCAAAAGGATGAGAGGATGTGCCAAAGGACATTTTCACACCCTTCCTCCTTTCCTAGAAAACTCTTCTTCCTAATATTTACTTCTTCCTGATATTTATTCATCTTGTTCCCTCTCTTTGTTTGTACTAATCTCAAGGCTCTGTCTTTGGAGAGGTCTTTCCTTACTATTTTATTCACAGTTTTCTTTCTCTTGTCACTCAGTCATGTCCAACTCTTTGTGACCCCATGGACTATACAGTCCATGGAATGCTCCAGGCCAGAATACTGGAGTGGGTAGCCTTTTCCTTCTCCAAGGGATCTTCCCAGCCCAGGGACTGAACCCAGGTCTCCCGCATTACAGGCAGATTATTTACCAGTTGAGCCACAAGGGAAGCCCAAGAATACTGGAGTGGGTAGCCTATCCCTTCTCCAGTGGATCTTCCTGACTCAGGAATTGAACCGGGGTGTCCTGCATTGCAGGCGGATTCTTTACCAACTGAGCTATTCCATTAATCTCACCCCATATCCTATTTTATGTTTCTTTATAGACTGATTACTAAAATGTGAGATTCATGTGACTAGGGATTTTGTTTCATTCACTGCTTCATTCTAGCATTTAGATCAGTGCCTAATATGTGTTGTTGTCCGGTCACTAAGTCATGTCTGACTCTTTGCAACCTTATGGACTGTAGCATGCCTGGCTCTTCTGTCCTCCACTATCTCCTGCAGTTTGCTCAAATTCATGTCTATTTAGTTGGTGGTGCTATCTAACCATCTCCTCTGCCACGCTCTTCTCCTTTTGCCTTTAATCTTTCCCAGCATCAGGGTCTTTTCCAGTGGGTTGGCTCTTTGCATCAGATGGTCAAAGTATTGGAGCTTCAGCTTCAGCAACAGTCCTTTCAATGAATATTCAGAGTTGGTGTCCTTTAGGATTGACTGGTTTGATTTCCATGCAGTCCAAGGGGCTCTCAAGAGAGTCTTTTCCAGCACCACAATTTGAAAGCATCAGTTTTTCAGTGTTCAGCTTTATAGTCCAACTGTCATACCCATACATGACTACTGGAAAAACCATAGCTTGGACTAGATGGACCTTTGTCATCAAAGTGAAGTCTCTGCTTTTTAATACACTTTCTAGGTCTGTCTGTCATAGCTTTTCTTCCAAGGAGCAAGCATCTTTTAATTTCATGGCCGTAGTCACCATCAGCAGTGATCTTGGAGCCCAAGACAATTAGGCAGGGACTAATTTCTGCACGGAGGAAGGAATGAGTGAATTATCCTCCAAAGAAAGAGAGGTATGGACTTCCCTGGTGGTCCAGTGGTTAATAATCTGCCTGCCAATGCAGGGGACATGGGTTCAATTCCTGATCTGGGAAGATTCCACATGCTGTAGGACAACTAAGCCCCTGGGCCACAACTACTGAGCCCACGCTTTGCTCTATAGTCTATGAGTTGTGACTACTGAGACTGCATGCTGCAACTAGAAAAAGTCCATGCATAGCAAATAAGATCCAGCACAGCTAAAAATAATAAATAAATAAAAAACAGAAGCTGAAGTAGCATAACAAATACAAATAAAATAGGATTTGGAGTGAGGCAGAATTAGATTTTCAACCCCATTCTGTCACATACCAACTGTGTGATTTCTGTAAATTATTTAGCCTCTCTGAACTTCAGTTGAGAGGACATGAAATGGACATGGTGCTATTTTATTTGTAAAGTCGTGGAGAAGCTTGGCTGTTAGGGGTGTGAATCCCCTAGTACAGTGTTGGCAAGAAGGAAGTACTTAAATAATTGCAGCTATTGCTATGGAGACTATTTCTTACCCTCGTTTAGGTTAAAATGCATGAAAGTCTTGTTCATTAGAAGACAATGATGTATTTTGGCCTCCGGACTCAGAGCTGCAGTATTTAAATTGTTTGGTGTCTGACTATACAGAAGACTGGGTTGTCCTGAAATTGTTCAGCTATTTCCAGGGGCTGTTTCCTCTTGATTATTGTTTTTCCCCTTCAGAGAAGGTGTGTATTGTTTCCTGAGTCCACTAGGAATTTCAAAAGTGATGCAAGCATATTAATAATCTGAAAGTAGCCTGCTGCCATGAGTATTATTTTGAACCTTCCAATTAGAAATCAGAATTTCATTGGTGTCATAGTTAGCTTCCTCTTAAAATGCATGTATAATTTCCTTAGTGAACTGTTGAGAATTTAGTAAAATTCTTTAGCCAGTCTGAAAGTGTACTGTGTATGACTTAATCACAGTGCAGCCAGAAGGAAAGATTACATACACCATACCATCCACTCAATCACATCATTTTATTATATTCAGTTCTGTCACAGATAAGTCCTTTGTCAGGGACTATATGGTATCTAATTCCAGGGTTGTACTGATGATGAGAATTCTGGCTTGGTACACAGCCAGGTGCAAATGGCTGAAGCTTAGTGTTTCATTGGGCTGATGTGCTTTTTTCACTCAGATTCTGGAACACCATCCCCACTGCTCCTCTTGGCTCTTGTCTCTACCTCAGGCTCTCACGTGATGTTAAAGAACACTCGGGAATCAATCTTTCAGACAGACATGAGCTAAAGATTCTGACATATCTGCCCAAGGGATTAGCTTCAAGATACTAAATTTGTACAGAAAAAAAAAATAAATAAAAAAGCAGCAAAACAAATCAGACTTAAGAAACTGCCATACTAGAGGGTGGATGGGTACCTGGGGGATAGATGTTCTTTATCTTCTTTTTTTTTTTCAAAATAATAATTCTGCATTATCTGCAATGCTGAGTGGTAAACATAACATCTATGCAAGAATGCCATGATTTGACAGTTGAACCCTGTTTGCTAATATCATTTCACATAGCACATTATACACAGCTTGTTCTCAGTATACATCTTCCCTGCATAATGGTTCTCATACACTTCTTTTTCCTCTGATTTTGAGGAAATCAGCAGCCATGATGCCCAAGGGGTCTTCATCTTGTTGGCAGGATGCATTATCTTATTGGCCATCAAAAGATTAGAGAAGAACAGCTGGGGACCAGCAGGGCTGGGTTGGGGGAAGAGAACCTTCTCTGTAATTATTTCATTTCTCTTCTTTGACAGCTTCCTCTTATTCTAAGACACAGATTCAAAGTGACTGAGTACCTCCCCGCCAATCCTGTGTCAAGACAAGCCTTGTAAACTGGGGTTGCGGAAACTGTTTTCCCTTTCTGTCACAGTGAAAGAATGTGTTAAAGCTTCAAGCTGAAACATGGAGAAAAATAAATAGATTTTAAATGCAGCCACAGAAATCCTCACATTTTCCTCTTTATTTTCCTTAGTAACCTGAATGAATACTTAGTCCTAAGCAGTACTTTCCAGGGACATGAGGTTTATTTAATTAAGAGCTGCTTTGAAAATCTGGATTCCAGTTTTTTCACTGTAGTTTAATCAGGGGACTGAAGTGATTTTAAAGAAAGTTACTAAGTTCGGGTGAAAACTCAGTTGAGATTCTATGTAAGTTGTGTTTCCTATTGTTTTCTTCTTCCCGTACTTAACTGTGTGCTGTGCTCTGTGCTCATTCGCTTCAGTCATTTCTGACCCTTTGTGACCCCACGGACTGTAGCCTCTAGGCTTCTTTGTCCATGGGATTCTCCAGGCAAGAATACTGGAGTGGGTTGCCATGCCCTCCTTCAAGGAATCTTCCTAGATCTGGGGATCGAACTCATGTCTCCTATACCACCTGCATTGGCAGATGGGTTCTTTACCACTAGCACCATCTGGGAAGCCCATACTTAACTCTAGACTAAAATAAATAAAAATAAAAGGATCAGACATAAGTATATATGAGGACAAATTCAGCTTTGGCCAGATAGGCACAAACTGCATTTAGTGTCTCAAAACATTAAAAAAAAATCCACAGATTATAATGAGACCATATCAATTATAATGAAAATGTGCTTAAACCCATTGCATTTATTGTTTTATTTATTCTTCAAAACAATTCTGGGAGATGATAGAAAGAGTTAAGTAGAAAATGTGGATAATAATAGCTATTTCACAAAGTTCTTGAAGTGTTTTAAATAACCTAGTTAGCTACATGGATAGCAAAATGCCTTCTACATAATTTACACATAATAATAATTGATTCCCTTTTGAGTTTGAAATAAAAGAAAAATTGAATCTTAGTGAAGTCAGGTCACTTCCCCTAGGTCTTCAGTTCAGTTCAGTCGCTCAGTCGTGTCCGACTCTTTGCAACCCCATGAATTGCAGCATGCCAGGCCTCCCTGTCCATCACCAACTCCCGGAGTTCACCCAAACTCTTGTCCATCGAGTCAGTGATGCCATCCAGTCATCTCATCCTCTGTCGTCCCCTTCTCCTCCTGCCCCGAATCCCTCCCAGCATCAGAGTCTTTTCCAATGAGTCAACTCTTCGCATGAGGTGGCTAAAGTATTGGAGTTTCAGCTTTAGCATCAGTCCTTCCAAAGAACACCCAGGACTGATCTCCTTCAGAAAACTAAGATCATGGCATCTGGTCCTAGGTCTTACCATTGGCAAATAGTAGCACAGTGGTTCTAGAACCCAGGTGTTATGAGGTTCTCTTGGAAAAAAAGGTTTTTAGGATTCTCAATTCATCTGATATTGTCATGAAAATATTTTTTCCAGCTCACAGAAAGCAGGCAGAACAAATGGACTAGTAAGGTATCAGGATCTGTGCCTTCCTTTTCAGGATTGACTATACATTTGCAGCAAAAGAAAAAAAAAACGTATTAAGATTTACAATTCCCTTTTAAAAGCCTCTTTGGGCTTTGAATTTAGATTTGCTCATTTTTTGTGTCTAATAGTGACTTTCAGAGTGAACTGGGATATGTATAAAGACATTCTCAGCAGTGTTATTCATAATGTCCCACATTAGGACCAAAAAAAAAAAAAAACATGTTCATCAACAGGAATGGATCCATTTTAATATTTTATGTAAGGAAACACTATCCACCAATGAAAATGAATGAATGTCTGGTATTCATTTTTAACCAAGCCTGTAAAGATATCTCAAAAGTATAATAATGAAAAATATGAATAATAATGTGCAAGAGAAGCCAGACCAAAAAGTCAGACTGTTCAATTCCATTTATATAAGACTCAAAAATAGCAAAATTAAACTATGTTATTTGGAAATTCATACATAAATATTAAACCTATTGATACATGAAAAGCAAGGATATAATTACCATACAAGTTAGATCAGGGTTATTTCAGGAATGCAAGAATGTTCTCTTTTGTCCTTGGAGATGGTTTTAGGGATGTTTACTTTACAATAATTTATTAAACTTTACATTTATATTTTATGGATTTTTCTGTGGAAGTGCTATATTTTACATTTCACGAGAAGAAAGGTTTAAAAAAGAATAGAAATGTGTCCTACTGAGAAGACACCTTTCTTTGATGAGAGAAGTGTTGGATTGGCCAAGAAGTTCATTTGGGTTTTTCTTTAATATCTTATGGAAAAACCTGAACTTTTTGGCTAACCCAAGAAAAGAAAGGGGTTATAACACTTGACTGCCATCCTCATGATCTATCTAATCCCTGGTTGGAATGGACGACAGGTCAGATCTGCTGTCTCCCTGGCTATGAGCCATCTGAATCTGTGATGGGGCCTGAACCTCTGGGGAAAGGCCTGAATCTTTCCTTCATGCAGAAGATGCGAGATGAGCTAGAAATGATTTGCATAGTGTTGACACTACTTTTATGGATCATTTCAGTGAATTTTTCTTTGGGGAATCCTGCAATTTTCTTCTTACTTCAATAGAAAGAATCAAACCGTCCTCAGACTCTAAAGAGAAAACACCCTTATTTTCAGCTGGCCCCCAAATATCAAGTATCACTCTGAAATCTGTCACAGCATCATTAGTAATCATTTTGCATGCTTGCTGAGCTTATTTAAAGGACCTACACATCTGTGAAATTAGGTGTGTATGCCTCCAATTTCCTGAGTGAAAGGATTTCAGGGTGGACACACAGTTGAACTAAGTCAGCTTGAGGGTGGAGAGTTCTGAACAAAAGAAACCCAGCACTCAGGTTGGAGTAGCTCAGTTGAAGTAGCCATGGGGGCTGTGGAGCAGAGGCTGGGAGCCTGAATCTGCTAGGGATGTATGTGTGCTGTGCTCTGTCACTAAGTCATGTCTTACTCTTGGCGAGTCCATGGACTGTAGCCCACCAGGCTCCTCTGTCCATGGGATTCTCCAGACAAAAATACTGGAGTGAGTTGCCATGCCCTCTTCCAGGGGATTTTCCCGACCCAGGGATCGAACCTGCACTGCCTGCATCTCTTGCATTGCAGGCAGGTTCTTTACCATTGGGTCACCTGGGAAGCATGTTATGCCTGATCTTTTATAAAAGGAGGATACCTCCACTGGCTAGTAAACTGCCTCTGACATTTTGGTGACTAATAAATTATTATGTTAGTTAAAGACTACAGAGAAAATTATAGAGCCACTTACTCATTGTAACTTACTGAGCTCCTTGTATCAAAGCAGAAGGATGGGATCCTCTGCCTCTTGTAATTGTCTGCAGATGTTGCACCATCTGACTAGCTGCAATACAAATGATTACCAACTAAAAAAACAGGGGGTCACGGAAGGCATATCCACCACTTGTGTGATGTTAATCATGTTTAGTACCTCTTGATGCCAGGATTTCCTTATCTCTAAGCCAGGCATGACCACGTTTTCCCTAAGACTGTTATAAGGATTAAATGAGAATAAATATATTATATATATATATATATATATGTATACACACATATATTATACATATATTATGTTATTTTTTAGTCACTAAGTCATGTCCGACTCTTTTGTGACCCCATGGGCTATTGTAGTCCTCGAGGCTCCTCTGTCCATGAGATTTCCTAGGCAAGAATACTGGAGTGGGTTGCCATTTCCTCCTCCAGGGGATGTTCCCTACCCAGGGATCAAACCCATGTCTCTTGCATGGGCAAGTGGATTCTTTACCACTGAGCCACTGGGAAGCCCTAACACATATATTATACATATATAAAATCTCTTTAATTTCATTTAATCCTATATATATATAATGTGCCACACATACCATGCTCAATAACAGAAGTCATGGTGCCATGCTTTCCCCCATATGTTGGTGTTCAGTTAGATTCCTCACCTATAGGATAATAAAGTAACACCAATTTTTAGCTGAATATTTTACAATATTCATGGTTATGATGTATGAGTGGTTGTTAAAGTAAGATAAATAAAAATATATGTCCTTAATATCTATAACCAAAGTCTCTTTTATGGATCAGCTACTCTTTATAATTTACAAAAAGAAAACATCCTTAATTTTGGTGAACCTGAGACTATCAGGTCAGTTGGACTGAGCAGATCAGTTACCATTTTATAATTTTTATTTTTATCAATTGGAATATGGCCATAGTTTAAGGGTCAGCTTTCCTACAAGATTCATAAATAAAACTTAACAGCAGCATCCACCTGCTCTCTCACCCTTTCTGCTTCTATACCGCTAAATATCATGCTTAGGCTGCATTTCTTGGTTTTCATTAATGCTTGTTTTAAGCATTGGCTCCTAAATTTCTCCTCTGCTCATCCTCATCATGTGCGCCAAGTCGTTTTAGTCATGTCTGGCTCTACAACTCTATGGACTGTAGCCCGCCAGGCTCCTCTGTCCATGGGATTCTCCAGGCAGAAATACTGGAGTGGGTTGCTATACCCTTCTCCAGGGAATCTTCCCAAACCTGCGTCTTTCAAATCTCCTGCATTGGCTGATGGGTTCTTTACCACTAGCACCATCTGGGAAGACCCTAATCCTCATTACACACGTGCAAACAGCCTGTCACTTTCTGTCGTTTAGATTTTGTAACCTTGGTCAGATCAATGATTCTCAAACTTTAGAGTGCCTTGGAATCACTTGAATAAATATACATTCAGAGGTCCTACTCCCTTCTTTCCTTCTTCTTAAAAAAACCTTTTATTTTGTATTGGAGTATAGCCCATTAACAATGTATGATAGTTTCAGGTGGACAGCAGAGTGACTCAGCTGTACATATACATATATGCATTCTCCCCCAAACACCTTCCCATCCAGGCTGTCACATAACATTGAGCAGAGTTCCCTGAGCTATACATTACGACCTTGTTGGTTATCTATCTTGAGTACAGCAGTGTGTACATGTCCATCCCAAACTCCCTAACTTTTCCCTACTCACTTCTGATTCAGTAAGGGAGGATCCAGAGATTTTGCATTTCCAACAAGTTTCCAGGTGGTGTTGATGATGCTGTTGGATTGGCCCAGGGACCACCACACTGCGGAAACTACTGGATGACAAAACCATTTTATCTTTACATTATAAAGTATATGTTATAGATGAGTCCTGTTATATACCACAGTTTCTTTCCTTTTCTCATCAATATTTTCTTTTTGATCTCCCTGAAGTTAACAATTGCCCTTTTCCCATTTGATTCAGTTTGTATGTACCTATCATTAATTTATACCCAAATTCTCTCTCAGTGATGTAAATCTCTCAATATGTTCAGATTCATTAGGTATTTTTCAATATCTTTTAGCAAAATAAATATCTCAGGTTTTTTTTTTTTTACACTGTGGACCAGCTCATATTTTTGATTGATAGACAAAGTTGCTATGTTGAATACCCTACTTTCTAGATCTTGTATCTTTTCCTTAAAAAAAAATCTAAGAATGTCTTTCTTTCTACCCTTTTACTTGATTGAAAGTTGGCTGAATAAAATTGTTTATTGAAACTAATTTCTTTTTGAAAGTATGTTTCATGGTCTTCTGACTTACATTGTTCTAGGGAATGAGTCCATTCTACTGCATAATCTGACACTGTCTGATTCTTGATCATTTGTAAGAAATCAGTTTTCCTTCTGGAAGTTTTAGAATCTTTTTTTAATCTTTAGTCTTCAGAAAATTTTCAGGAGTTCTGGTGTAGGTCTATTTTCATCCACTGTGCTGAGCAAGAAGTGGGCTCTTCCAATCTGGAAACTCATATCCTACAATTCTGAGAAATTTTCTCCAGTTATCTTATGGCTAATTTCTTACTTTCTATTAATATTTTCTCTGTCCTCTTTTTCTGTGACTCCTATATGTGTATGTTGGACATTCTGGAAAAGTTATCCAATTTTCTTATTTCTCTCCATTTTCTAACTCTTTAAAAAATATTTATTTATCTATTTACTTATTTATTTTGGCTGCATCAGGTCTTAGTTGTAGCATTTGGGCTTCATTGCCACAAGGCATATTGGATCTTAATTCCCTGACCAGGGATCAAACCCCAGTCCCATAAATTGGAAGGCAGATTCTTAACCACTGGACCATCAGGGAAGTCCCCTCCATTTTCTAACTCTTTATATTTTGGTTCTACCTTCTAGGAGATTTCTTCAAATTTACTTTATTTCATTTTTAATTCTTTATATCTCTTTCTCCCTGGAGGAGGACATGACAACCCACTCAAGTATTCTTCCCTGGAAAATCTTATGGACAGAGAAGCCTGGTAGGCTACAGTCCATAGGGTTGCAAAGAGTCAGACACAACTGAAGTGACTATGCATGCATATCTTTTTCTTAATATATTTTGAAGCAGCTTGTTTTTGCTTCATGGATATAATATTTTTATCTCAGAGGGTATTAATATAGATTTAAAATCTTTTTTTCTCCTTGTATTATGTCTGTGTCCTTCCTGTTGCTTTTTGTGATTTTTGTCTTTTTTAATAAGATATTCCTCAAATATGCAACTAGTATTGACCGTAAATTCCTTTTTAAGAGTGGGCCACTGAAAAGTCAACAGGATGCTTTGTAGATATGGTCTGGAGAAAGCTGCCCACCTTACCAGAATGAAAAAGGCCTGGCAGTTCTATTTCCATGCCTGTCTTGGGAGAGACCTTTTTGAACAGACTCTGCAGTGGCTCAGACAGTAAAGCATCTGTCTTTATGATGTGGGAGACCTGGGTTTGATCCCTGGGTTGGGAAGATTCTCTTGAGAAGGAAATGGCAACCCACTCCAGCACTCTTGCTTAGAAAATCCCATGGACGAAGGAGCTTGGTGTCCATGGGGTCGCAAAGAGTTGGACATGACTGAGCGACTTCACTTTCTTTCACTTTGAGCCTCCTGCACTGCTGGCCACCCCTGAACGCCAGAGTGAGCCTTATGCAACCCTAAGGGTAAGACTCCTGAAGGGCCTGGAGAACCAGACCACCTGCTTGAGAAAAAGGACCACAAATGTAGGCGGAGCCATCTTGGTGGTGACCAATCAGAAGAATCCTTGGAATATGTAAAAACTCTCATGTAGAAGAACAGGTAGGATTCAGTAGAGTGACAGGATGGGGGAAGGTAGGTAATGCACACTTTGTTTTTCTATCAGGAGGAACTGTCTATTAGTTAGAACTTTAAATCAAAGAGATGAGCTGTCTTATAGTGGGTGGGCCCACTGCCCCTAGATAAGGCAGAATTATCCAGGAATACTGCAAAAGAAAATTCCTCCTGAAACATTGTAAAGGAAATTTCCTGCTAGGGATAGATTATGTCACATATATAGACTCAGTGTACTCTAAAAGTCTTTTCTATCTTTAAGATAGTCATTATTACAAAATTACAGATTTTAAAGCTACCATCAACTTTCCAAATGCTAGAAAATAGACATAAATGTTCTCAGTCAGCTTTACTTGCGATGTTTTATAAACATCCTTTGAAATGAATCAGTAAAGAAATAAAATTTCTCCTCACGTCTAACTCCTTGGAGCTGATTCTGTCTTCAGGAAATATAATTTGATAGCTGCTTGGAAAGGTCAAAGTCCCTCCTCTGTAGGACACTGGCTTCTTTGCTGAGGCTAGTCCTTTATTTGATATTTTCTTGAAGAAATGACAGGCATTTGGGGAATGTGGACAAGGAGGATGGTGCGCTTCCAGTAAAGAACATGGTTTCTTCCTTGAATGGGCTTGCTGCCCAGAAGACAGGTTGATTTGCATTTTATCTGCAGTGCATCACTCATTTATGTGCAATGCTGTAGGGCTGCCGGTCTCTGCCTGGATACAGCCTCATCCCCTGGGAAGGGGTGCATTCATTTGTAACCATCCAATGCTGTTTAGTTGACAAGTCAGCATTTTTATCCTCTTTTACCAAGACCCCAAGAAAAGAAACTACTGTAAGATCTTCTTTAGGCTGTCAAGGTCACTTCAGAAGGGAGTTAAAATAAGAAGGTATCACTGTATTTTCATTTGAACAAGGATTTAAAGACTCAAATAAGCAAGAAATGAAAAGTGCAGGCTTTGAAGATGGAGTTATATTTTCAGGAGGTGTAAATCAAAGGAGATAATGGCACCTTTTTTCTTTATCTCTCTTGCTGAGATCTGGTAGAATTGGTAGAATTAAAAATGTTACTTCACTGCGATGACTTTGCTTTGTCATTTTCTGACTAATCCATTCCAAAATCCTATAGAATAGATAATGCAGTAGAGGATTATCTAATGTTTTAAAAGTAAGCTTGTATTGATAACTCTGGCTCAGGTCGAAGGCAACATGAAAGAGTCCACAAAGTTTCAAATGTACAGTGAACAGCAGTAGAACATCCCAAGAGCAACAGCAATATGCCTCTCCAGACTTCCCTGGTGGCTCAGATGGTAAAGCATCTGTCTACAATGTGGTTCGATCCCTAGGTCAGGAAGATCCCCTGGAGAAGGAAATGGCAACCCACTCCAGTACTATTGCTGGAAAATCCCATGGATGGAGGAGCCTAGTAGGCTACAGTCCATGGGGACACAAAGAGTCGGACACAACTGAGCGACTTCACTTCACTGGAGGTTCTCTAAAGCTCTTTCCTCATCTTTAGTCTACCGTCTACCTAGATAATCTCATTCAACACCTTGTTTTGAATTACTATCTGATGATTTCCAAACCTCAATCTCATGCCCTGATACTTATTTTGAATTTTAGAAACATCTGTCAACTATGTAATGATTATTTACATACAAATAGATCAAATGAACTAAAAACTAACTTCTCTTTTGGGGAATAGGGTAGAAAAGGTTGCAAATCTTACTCCTCACTTCATCTCCACTGGGGTTTCTTATGTGCTGTGTGCTTAGTTGTGTCTGACTCTTTGTTACCCGATGAACTGTAACCAGCCAGGCTCCTCTATCCATGAGATTTCCTAGGGAAGACTCCTGGAGTGGGTTGCCATTGCCTCCTCCAGGGGATCTTTCTGAACCAGCAATCAAATCCATGTCTCCTGCATTGGCAGGCAGATTCTTTACCATTGTGCCACCACTGTGTTGGAGAAGACTCTTGAGAGTCCCTTGGACTGTAAGGAGATCACACCAGATGATCCTAAAGGAAATAAGCCCTAAATATTCACTGCAAGGACTGATGCTGAAGCTGAAGCTGAAGCTCCAATCCTTCGGCCACCTGATCCAAAGAGCTGACTTCTAGGAAAAGACCGTGATGTTGGGAAAGATTGAAGGCAAAAGGAGAAGGGGTGATAGAAGATGAGAGGCCATACCATCATAAACTCAATCGTCATGAATTTGAGCAAACTTGGATATAGTGGAGGACAGAGGTGCCTGGTGGGCTACAGTCCATGGAGTCACAGAATTGGACATGACTTAGCAATTGAACAAAAACAAGAAGTAAAGAAAGGATTCCTTAGCAGTACATTTAAGTCTCTAATATACTTTCTGGTCTCCACTGCTTTCCTATATGGATTTTACATTTAAGTCAATCTCAATTCTCTTTGTTTATTACCCAAGATTAGTATTTTCTTGCCTCCAGCATTGCTCATATTTCTCCTTGGGATGCCCTGTCACTGGGTCTACAGACACCAATTCCTCAAGGTCCTAATAAAATGTGTCCTCCTTCTCAATGATACCCATGATCTCACTAGCTTGAATTTATCACTCTTGACTCTCAACTCTCACAATGCCTTCTTCAATTATTTATTACAGTCATTTGATATATATCTAATCTTCCTTCCTTAAATCTGTTGTCCTTGAGGGCAGAGGCCATGGCATATTTATCACAATTAGAGAAGTTTCCATTTCCTGAATATTTACCTTGACTGAGGCACTGAACTAAGTATTTTTCTGCAACATTTTCTTTATCAAAACAATCCTCTGAATTGGCATATTTTTAACCCTCATTTTATAGATGAAGCACTTTATGCTTAGAGAAGAAAAGTAATTTCCCCAAGGCTAAATAGCTTCTAAATGACAAAGCTGGAATTTTAGCCTTCTCTGCCTCGAAATTCTATGTAATTACCTAGGACCATATCATGTTTTCCACAAAACCTAATTTAGTAGATCGCAGGTAAGTGAATAAAAACTGGTCAGTAATGGCTGCTGAAAAGACACCTAAGGTTTAGTGGTTAGATTTTTAGTTCATATTGAAGTTCTAACACTTTCTTTGCAGGGAATTGTTTACCATGTCTGAGCTGTTTACTCATTCATAAGGCAGAAGAAAGAGATAATAGTCACTGCCCCACCAGGGTGTTGTGAAGATAAATGAAACAAAGAACAGTATGGCCTGTACTAGTAGGCTCTCAGTAAATATTAGTTGATAGTAATAAAAGTAACATTCTATTTTTACTAGTCCTCTTTGATAAGGTTAGTTGTCCTTGGAGACAGCAAGATGAAAAAAGAGGCATGCGGCCATCAGTACTCATAACAATTTCACAAAATTCACCCCATCAGGAAATACATATTATTACCTACTGGGCAAAGTCATTCATAGTTTTTGATTTAAAATGAAACTAACCAACTACATGATGCTTCACACTTGAGAGCTGTTTTTACCTCACTTATATATTGATATCTCTATCTGCCTATCATCTATCTATTATTTATCTATTTATGGGTTTAAGTATAATAACAGTGCTGCTGCTGCTGCTAAGTTGCTTCAGTTGTGTCCGACTCTGTGCGACCCCATAGATGGCAGCCCACCATGCTCCCCCATCCCTGGGATTCTCCAGGTAAGAACACTGGAGTGGGTTGCCATTTCCTTCTCCAATGCATGAAAGTGAAAAGTGAAAGTGAAGTCGCTCAGTCGTGTCCAACTCTTCTCGACCCCATGGACCACAGCTTTCCAGGCTTCTCCGTCCATGGGATTTTCTAGGCAAGAGTACTGGGGTGGGGTGCCATAGCCTTCTCCGATAATAACAGTAAATGGACCAGTAACTTTATCACTGGGTTCCTAGAAGTAAACTATGGAGAATTCAATCTTTATGAAGACTTTGACCCTCTTATCTGAGCTCCAACTCTGTTCTTATTTATATCCCTCAGTTAGCCTCAAATAGGCAGGTACAATTTGCTTCTCTTTCTCCTAATCTTGTTTCTCTAGGTAAGTTTCTCCTCTTAATCTCAGTGACTACAGTGATTCATCATTTCAAATACTTCTAGACATTGATATCCATAAGACTATCGTCACTTCTATCAAGGCCTTTTATCCAAATGAAAAATTTCAATTCTGATAATATGAGTGTACATACTTTGACTAAATTGTACTATTTTTTACTGTTACTCTTATTTTCATGGAATAAATGCCCTTTGATGTTTTATGAGATCCCATTACTAATCAGTGCTTGAAGAAATCTTAAATCTTATATTAACTCCTTACGTAAGATGAATCCTACTTTCAATACCCTTTTCATTATTACAGCAAATATCAAAGACTTGTTTAAGATACTCGAGGAAAAGAGTTCTCAAGCAGGGCATGAGAAGACAGAGTGAGAGTGAGTGTGGTATGGAAATACACAGTTAATTTTCTGGTTCCTCTGGGCTATCATGAGAAAGATACATTAAGATGTCACAGTAAGGATGAACTTTGTCGGTGTGTTCCCAAGTCCACGATTGAGAAATTGTAGATAGAGAATTTTCTATGCAATTCC
The DNA here is from genome assembly GCF_003369695.1 of Bos indicus x Bos taurus. NCBI lineage: Eukaryota > Metazoa > Chordata > Mammalia > Artiodactyla > Bovidae > Bos > Bos indicus x Bos taurus. The sequence goes on along the minus strand of NC_040083.1, from coordinate 71,830,175 downwards.
CATTCTGTTGACATTCAAGGGGAAAATAAAGATATGAAACTCTTATGTGCCATCTTGATTTGTTTTTGCTTGTTTGTTTTCAGTTCAGTTCAGTTCAGTTGCTCAGTTGTGTCTGACTCTTTGTGACCCCATGAACCACAGCACACCAGGCCTCCTGTTCATTACCAACTCCCAGAGTTTACCCAAACTCATGTTCATTGAGTCGGGGATGCCATCCAGCCATCTCATCCTCTGTCATCCCCTTCTCCTCCTGCCCCCAATCTTTCCCAGCATCAGGGTCTTTTCAAATGAGTCAGCTCTTCACATCAGGCGGCCAAAGTATTGGAGTTTCAGCTTCAACCTTCCCATGAACACCCAGTACTGACTTCCTTTAGGATGGACTGGTTGGATCTTCTTGCTGTCCAAGGGACTCTCAAGAGTCTCCTCCAACACCACAGTTCAAAAGCAGCAATTCTTTAGCACTCAGCTTTCTTTATAGTCCAATTCTCACATCCATACATGACTACTGGAAAAAACATAGCCTTGACTAGATGGATCTTTGTTGGCAAAGTAATGTCTCTGCTTTTGAATATGCTGTCTAGGTTGGTCATAACTTTCCTTCCAAGGAGCAAGTGTCTTTTAATTTCATGGCTGCAGTCACCATCTGCAGTGATTTTGGAGCGCTCCCAGCAAAAGTCAGCCACTGTTTCCCCATCTATTTGCCATGAAGTGATGGGACTGGATGCCATGATCTTAGTTTTCTGAATGTTGAGCTTTAAGCCAATTTTTTCACCCTCCTCTTTCACTTTCATCAAGAGGCTCTTTAGTTTTTCTTTACTTTCTGCCATATGAGTGGTGTCATCTACATATCTGAGGTTATTGATATTTCTCCTGGCAATCTTGATTCCAGCTTGTGCTTCTTCCAGCCCAGCGTTTCTCATGATGTACTCTGCATATAAGTTAAATACGCAGGGTGACAATATACAGCCTTGACATACTCCTTTTCCAATTTGGAACCAGCCTGTTGTTCCATGTCCAGTTCTAACTGTTGCTTCCTGACCTGCATACAGGTTTCTCAAGAGGCAAGTCAGGTGGTCTGGTATTCCCATCTCTTAAGAATTTCCCACAGTTGATTGTGATCCACACAGTCAAAGGCTTTGGTCCACAGTTGATTGTGATCCACACAAGTCAAAGGTTTTGGCATAGTCAATAAAACAGAAATAGATATTTTTCTGGAATTCTCTTGCTTTTTGATGATCCAGTGGATGTTGGCAATTTGATCTCTGGTTCCTCTGCCTTTTCTAAAACCAACTTGAACATGTGGAAGTTCACGGTTCACATATTGCTGAAGCCTGACTTGGAGAATTTTGAGCATTACTTTACTAGCGTGTGAGATGTGTGCAATTGTATGGTAGTTTGAGCATTCTTTGGCATTGCCTTTCTTTGGGTTGTTTGTTTTGGGTTCTCTATCATCTAACAGGAGGTCTAAAATTCAGTCTTCGGAACCTGGAGGGATTTCATAAATGCAGGGTGCAATTTGGAATATTGAATATTTTTAAAAATCTCTGTGCTTAAAAAATCTTAGCAAAAATTACAGTAAACATTCAGATCGTCTCTTTCAATATTGGTAGCTAAATATGTAAAAATTGCATCTTGTTTAATATAATTTTAAGGGAGTCTTTGATACTACAAGATAACATTCTCTGTGCTTGTGGTTGCTTGTAGAAATAGTGCTTCATTGATCTGGAGACAATACTTTCTTCAAGCAACAATGGTGTAGAGTTGCTCACTCTGTCCTTGTTAGTCTTTGTCAGGTGTCTATTGAAGGACTTGTATGTTGATGGTGCTATAAATAGGAAAGGGATGAGCAGGGGAATTAGTATGCTGCTGGTCCCAGCATCAAGGAACAAGTTCACGTATATGCTCATAAACTTCTGCCAATCTAAACACTGCAAACACCCTCATCAGAAAAGAACAAACTCCAATTGCACTCACCAGAATAACAAAAAAGATACAAACCTAGGACCCTGGAAGAAGAACCTACAGATTCAAAATACTTACTTTTATTCATAACTTAACCAACAAAAATCTTATTGTTTCAGGGAACAGGTGAGGCCAAGATTGTGGGTTTCATCTCCTTTGGGGCACTTAGGTTCACAGTGCTCCATTTTCAGTCAGTGGCTCCTGGTCCTCAGATGGGTGCTAAGGTGTAACTGTGTGCATGCATGCTCTATCGTATCCAACTCTTTGTGACCCCATGGACTGTAGCCCACCAGGCTCCTCTGTCCATATTTTTCCCAGGCAATAATACTGAAGTGGGTTGCCATTTCCTTCTCCAGGAGTTGAACCCGAGTCTCCCTCATCTCCTGCATTGGCAGGCGGATTCTTTACCACTGTGCTTAAGTCTGCTCAAACTTATGTCAAATCTCAAATACCTTTCTTCTTCCAGATCTCAAGTCACCTAAGTTAGATCTTCCCAGCTATCCTTCCTAAACACTGAGCATCTTTGGATCCCCCTTTTGTCCTTTAAAATATTCTTAACACATCACTTTCAGATATCAGTTCGTACTTCCTGGTTCTACTGCTGCTAAGTCACTTCAGTCGTGTCCAACTCTGTGCGACCCCATAGACGGCAGCCTACCAGGCTCCCCCATCCCTGGGATTCTCCAGTTCATACTTACTACTCTATAATTAATTGCATCACCATGTTTATTGCCTGTTTCCCTGTATGTAATGTAAACTCCTAGAAGGCAAGAAGTTTTGTTTCTTTGTTTACTAATATTTTCCTATTGCATTGATTAGTCACTGATACATAATGGACGTGCTGAATGAAGAAGTATCACATGAAAATGGATATGATGCAGGCAGTTACTGACACTTTAGCCAAGGAGTGTGCAGGGGATTATTTTATAACAGGAGACAGAAAGCTATTAAAGAATAAATGGCTTCTAAGTAATGGATGTGAGTTTGCCAGCTGTGAGATTTTCTTTTTCAAAGTTGAAAAGGTCTATAAAATCCTGTTTCACACCAGTCAGAGAACATATCTTTATAAAAGCATATTTGTGGACAATATCAGCAAAGTTTAAAAACAAAAGAAATGCTGCAGAAAGCAACCATAGCAGAATTCATGATTCCTGAAATCCAGTCATCTTTATGGATCTGTGAAAATGCTGAAGAAAGAAAAAACAATATAAGTAGAATTAATAAGGTAGAAAAAAATCATGTACAATAAAACCTATAATTATAAAAATCTCAGTTGAAGAAACTGAAGCACATTTTCCAGACCCAGGTACAGACCAGTAGGAGTCATAGAAGACTTAATCTTTACAGTTTTGATATTTAATAGTAATTTTAATATATTTCAATCTAACATTTTAGAAATTTGATCTTGTAAAAATTATTTTCAGTTTTTCCACTTAAGAATCCCTCTTTGTACCATAGGTTTCTTATCCATTCATCTGCTGATGGACATCTAGGTTGCTTCCATGTCCTGGCCATTATAAACAGTGCTGCGATGAACATTGGGGTACATGTGTCTCTTTCCCTTCTGGTTTCCTCAGTGTGTATGCCCAGCAGTGGGATTGCTGGATCATAAGGCAGTTCTATTTCCAGTTTTTTAAGGAATCTCCACACTGTTCTCCATAGTGGCTGTACTAGTTTGCATTCCCACCAACAGTGTAAGAGGGTTCCCTTACATTTAGAAAGATGATAACAATAACCCTGTATACGAGACAGCAAAAGAGACACTGATGGATGGAACAGTCTTATGGACTCTGTGGGAGAGGAGAGGGTGGGAAGATTTGGGAGAATGGCATTGAAACATGTAAAATATCATGTATGAAACGAGATGCCAGTCCAGGTTCAATGCACGATACTGGATGCTTGGGGCTGGTGCACTGGGACGACCCAGAGGGATGGTATGGGGAGGGAGGAGGGAGGAGGGTTCAGGATGGGGAGCACATGTATACCTGTGATGGATTCATTTTGATATTTGGCAAAACTAATACAATTATGTAAAGTTTAAAAATAAAATAAAATAAAAAAAAAAAATCCCTCTTTGGAGGACTTCCCTGGTGGTCCAGTCATTAAGACTTCACCTTCCAATGCAGGGGGTGCAGGCTTGATCTCCAATCATGGAGCTAAGATCCCATATGCCTCACAGCCAAAACATCAAAAAGTAAAACAGGACCAATACTATAACAAATTCAAATAAAGACTTTTCAAAAATGGTTGACATTGAAAAAGATCTTTAAAACTATCCCTCTTCTTATCACACATTGATCCTGTGTAGCTTGATGTAGCTTGGTTTCATTTTTTTTTTAAGAGCAATTTTAGGTTCATAGCAAAATTGAATGGTAAAAGATTGCCCACAGAGCCCTGCTTCCACACATGCATAGAGTTGCCCATATTGACATTTCAGAATCACTCAAGTCTGGACTGTGCTCCATCTGTTCATTCCTCCCTAAAAGTCCCTGGCAACCATTGATCTTTTTATTGTCTCCATAGTTTTGCCTTTTCTGGAATGTCATGTCTGTAAATATCCACGTGCAGGTTTTCTGCAAATATAAGACTTCAGGTTTTTTTTCTTGGGGATGGGGTGGGGTTAGATACCAAGGAGTGCAATTGCTGGAATATATGAAGAATTGATGCTTTTAAACTATGGTGTTGGAGAAGACTTTAGAGAGTCCCTTGGACTGCAAGGAGATCTACTCAGTCCATCATAAAGGAGATCAGTCCTGAGTGTTCTTTGGAAGGACTGATGTTGAAGCTGAAACTCCAATACTTTGACCACCTGATGCAAAGAGCTGACTCATTTGAAAAGACCCTGATGCTGGGAAAGATTGAAGGCAGGAGGAGAAGGAGACGACAGAGGATGAGATGGTTGGATGGCATCACCAACTCAATGGACATGAATTTGGGTAAACTCCAGGAGTTGGTGATGGACAGGGAGGCCTGGCATGCTGCAGTCCATGGGGTTGCAAAGAGTCAGACACAGCTGAGTGACTGAACTTAGCTGACTGATGATAAGAGTATGTTTAATTTTGTAAGATACCGCCAAACTGTTTTCCAGAATGTCTGTAACATTTTACATTCCTACTAACAATGAATAAGACTTTCTGTTCTCCACATCCTTGCCACTATTTGGTGTTGTCACTGTTCTGGATTATGGTCATTCTAATAGGTACGTAGTGGCCTGTCTTTGTTTTAAGCGACGACAGAGAATGAGATGGCTGGATGGCATCACTGACTCGATGGACATGAGTCTGAGTGAACTCTGGAAGTTGGTGATGGACAGGGAGGCCTGGTGTGCTGCGATTCTTGGGGTCGCAAAGAGTCGGACACAACTGAGCGACTGATCTGATCTGATATTTAAAATAGACAATCAACAAGGACCTACTGCATAGCACAGGAAGCTCTGCTCAATATTCTGTAATAATCTAAATGGGGAAAGAACTTAAAAAAGAATAGGCATATGTAAAACTGAATCTCTTTGGTGTACATCTGAAATCAACACAACATTGTTAATCAGCTATATTCCAATATAAAATAAAAAATTTTTAAAGAAACTTAAAAAATAATTTGCATTTCCTTGATTAACTATGATGTGAAGCATCTTTTTATATGATTACTTGCCATCTGCATATTTTCTTTGGTGAGGAATCTGCTAACAGTCTTTACCCTATTTTTTAATTAGATTATTGTTTTTCTCATTGTTGAGTTTTACACATTCTTTTTGTATTTGTAAGAAACAGTCTCCATCAGATGTGTTTTTTGCAAATATTTTCTTCCAGTCTGTGGCTTATCTTCTCATTTTTTGACATTGTATTTCACAGAGCATAAATTTTTAATTTTAATGAAGCTCACTTATCATTCTTTCTTTCATGGATTGTGTCTTTCGTGTTGTATTTAAAAAACCATCTCCATAACCAAGGTTATATAACTTTGTTCTTGTGTTATCTTCTAGGACTTTTATAGTTTTGTGTTTTACATTTAACTCTATGATCCATTTTGAGTTAAATTTTGTGAAAGGTATAAGGGCTGTATCTAAATTAATTTTTTTTTTTTGCAAGTGGATGTCCAATTGTTCCAGCACCATTGGTTGAAAAGATTATTATTGCTCCATTGTTTTAACTTTGCTCCTGTGTCAAGGATCAATTGACTATATTTATGTAGTGTTGTCTGTTTCATTGATCTATGTGTCTGTTCTTCTTGCAATACTGTACTATCTTGATGATTGTAGCTTTATAGTAAGTCTTAGAGATAGTAGCACCAGTCCTCCAACTTTGTTTTCCTCAGTATTGTGTTGGTATTCTGGGTCTTTTGCCTCTGCACATAAATGTTAGAATCAATTTGTCAATGTCCCCAAAATAATTTGCTGGGATTTTGATTGAGATTGAATCACATCTACAGATCAAGATGGGGAAAACTGGCATCTTGACAGTATTTATTCTTCCTATTCATGAACATGGAATGCTTCTCCATTTATTTAGCCTTCCTTTGATTTCATTCATCATACTTTTGTAATTTTCTCAAAGGGATCTTATACATAATTTGTTAGACTTACACCTAAGCATTTAACTTTTTGGTGCTAATGTAAATGATGTGTTTTTAATTTCAAGTTCCACTTGCTCATTACTTGTAGATACGAAATTGATTGAATTTTGTATATTAAATTTGTATCCTGAAATCTTGTTATAATTGTTTATTAGTTCCAAGAGTTTCTTTTTTGTTATTTTTGATTCTTTCAGATTTTCTACATAGACAATAATGTCATTTGTAAACAAAGACATTTTAATTCTTCCTAATCATACTTCATTCCCATTAGCTATAACTTCAAGTGTAATGTTGAAAAGAAGTGGTGAGGGGATATTCTTGCCTTGTACTTTTAGTAAGAAAATTAGTAAGGTTTTAGTAAGAAAGTTTCAAGTTTCTCACTATTAATATAATGTCAGTTTTAGGGTTTTTGTAGACCTTCTCTATCAAATTGAGAAAGTTTTCTCTACTACTAGTTCACCAATAGATTTTATCATGAGTGGGTGGTGAAATTTGTCAAATGCTTTTTCTGCATCTATTGACATGATCATGTGGTTTTCCTTTTTTAGTCAGTTGATGTGATGGAGTATGTTAACTGATTTTTAAATGTTGAGTTAGCCTTGCATACCTGAGATAAATCCCACTTGGTCATGTTGTGTAATTATTCCTATACATTGTTCCACTAGATTTGCTAATATTTTGTTGAGGGCTTTTGCACTGATATTCAAGATAATTACTAGTCTATAGATTTCTTGCAATATCTTTGTCTACTGTTGATAGTAGGGTAATGTTAGCCTCATAGGATGAGTTAGAAAGAATTCCTTCCGTTTTTGCTTACTAAAAGAGGTTGTAGAGAATCAACATACCTTCTTTGTAAATGTTTTATAGACTTCACCAACGAACCCATTTATGCCTAGTGTTTTTTCTCTTTGGGGGGATTATTAATTATTGGTTCAATTTTTTATAGATATAGGTCTATTCAAGTTTTCTATCTTGTGTGAGTTTTGGCATCTTGTGTCTTTCAAGGAATTGGTCTGTTTCATCTAGGGCCTAGATCTGATAGATAGAGTGCATGATGAACTATGGAATGAGGTTTGTGACATTGTACAGGAGACAGGGATCAAGACCATCCCCATGGAAAAGAAATGCAAAAAAGGAAAATGGCTGTCTGAGGAGGCCTTACAAATAGCTGTGAAAAGAAGAGAAGAAAAAGCAAAGGAGAAAAGGAGAGATATAAACATCTGAATGCAGAGTTCCAAAGAATAGCAAGAAGAGATAAGAAAGCTTTCTTCAGCGATCAATGCAAAGAAATAGAGGAAAACAACAGAATGGGAAAGACTAGAGATCTCTTCAAGAAAATTAGAGATACCAAGGGAACATTTCATGCAAAGATGGGCTCCATAAAGGACAGAAATGGTATGGACCTAACCAGAAGCAGAAGATATTAAGAAGAGATGGCAAGAATACACAGAAGAACTGTACAAAAAAGATCTTCACGACCCAGATAATCACAGTGGTGTGATCACTGACCTAGAGCCAGACATCCTGGAATGTGAAGTCAAATGGGCCTTAGAAAGCATCACTATGAACAAAGCTAGTGGAGGTGATGGAATTCCAGTTGAGCTATTCCAAATCCTGAAAGATGATGCTGTGAAAGTGTTGCACTCAGTATGCCAGCAAATAGGAAAACTCAGCAGTGGCCACAGGACTGGAAAAGGTCAGTTTTCATTCCAATCCCAAAGAAAGGCAATGCCAAAGAATGCTCAAACTACCGCACAATTGCACTCATCTCACACGCTAGTAAAGTCATGCTCAAAATTCTCCAAGCCAGGCTTCAGGAATATGTGAACTGTGAACTTCCTGATGTTCAAGCTGGTTTTAGAAAAGGCAGAGGAACCAGAGATCAAATTGCCAACATCTGCTGGATCATGGAAAAAGCAAGAGAGTTCCAGAAAGGCATCTATTTCTGCTTTATTGACTATGCCAAAGCCTTTGACTGTGTGGATCACAATAAACTGTGGAAAATTCTGAAAGAGATGGTAATACCAGACCACCTGATCTGCCTCTTGAGAAATTTGTAGGCAGTTCAGGAAGCAACAGTTAGAACTGGATATGGAACAACAGACTGGTTCCAAATAGGAAAAGGAGTACGTCAAGGCTGTATATGGTCACCCTGTTTATTTAACTTATATGCAGAGTACATCATGAGAAACGCTGGATTGGAAGAAACACAAGCTGGAATCAAGATTGCTGGGAGAAATATCAATAACCTCAGATACCCAGATGACACCACCCTTATGGCAGAAAGTGAAGAGGAACTCAAAAGCCTCTTGATGAAAGTGAAAGAGGAGAGTGAAAAAGTTGGCTTCAAGCTCAACATTCAGAAAACGAAGATCATGGCATCCAGTCCCATCACTTCATGGCAAATAGATGGGGAAACAGTGGAAACAGTGTCAGACTTTATTTTTCTGAGCTCCAAAATCACTGCAGCCATGAAATTAAACGACGCTTACTCCTTGGAAGGAAAGTTATGACCAACCTAGATAGCATATTGAAAAGCAGAGACATTACTTTGCCAACAAAGGTTCATCTAGTCAAGGCTATGGTTTTTCCTGTGGTCATGTATAGATGTGAGAGTTGGACTGTGAAGAAGGAATTGAGGCTTTTGAACTGTGGTGTTGGAGAAGTCTCTTGAGAGTCCCTTGGACTGCAAGGAGATCCAACCAGTCCATTCTGAAGGAGATCAGCCCTGGGATTTCTTTGGAAGGAATGATGCTAAAGCTGAAACTCCAGTACTTTGGCGACCTCATGCGAAGTGTTGACTCATTGGAAAAGTCTCTGATGCTGGGAGGGATTGAGGGCAAGAGGAGAAGGGGACGACAGAGGATAAGATGGCTGGATGGCATCACTGACTCGATGGACGTGAGTCTCAGTGAACTCCGGGAATTGGTGATGGACAGGGAGGCCTGGTGTGCTGCGATTCATGGGATCCCAAAGAGTCAGACATGACTGAGCGACTGATCTGATCTGATCTGATCTAGGACTTGTTCCTAATCTTAGTGGTAAAGCTTTTAGCTTCTAATCAGAAAGTATGATGTTATCTGTAGATACCTTTATTTTTTAACTGGTTGAGAATTCATGAATTTCTGACATTAGTAGCATTAAGCCTGCTTTGGAAGAACAGAGTCTCACTCTGTCCTTTGACAGTTACATGACTTTTGCCAGTTATTGAAGCTCTCCAAGTCTCAATTTTTTTCTATTAAATGGAGAAGTAAAATGAAAGAGATTGTGAGAACACAATGTGACAACATTATGTAGCACAATTAACACTTTGCTAATACATATTAAGTACTCAACAAATGTGGGTAAATAATGGAACGTGCATTTACTAAAAACAGTGTCATAAAATTTCCTCCAAACACATATGAAATACAGATTTCATGAAATAAGTTTTTGATGATTCCAGTGATAATATTTACAAAATGTATTTGTTTGTTTTGTAAAACTTGGATTCAAGTAAAATTTCTTTGCACAATTTTTTGGAAAAGAACAATAAAATAAAAATGTAACCCTCTCTTATTGCTTTTGCATTTATCTCCTTTTATCAGATTAAGGTACCTGAAATTACCCTTCTGAGGACCTACTGTAATGAGTGTATGTATGTTCAAAAACACTTTTAGAAAATTTAGATGGTGAATAATAGAGAAAAGATATCTGTCAGCTAACTTCTAACCTATAAAATGGATTTTTTTATATTGTAGCATACATGGGAACAGAAAATGTCATGTATCTTGTAAAACATCAGTATCAGAGGGATAGTTTATGATTCACTTTAAAGCATGGAGGAAGCAGATTTAAGTAATTTTGCACATTGATGGAGTCATATCATAGAATTGTTTTGATATACAGTGTCAAAAATGTCTCTATTTTTATTAAGTTGGCGTAAGTTTTACTAAACAGAATCAATATACTATACATGAATCTTTGTATTCCACATGGTTAAAATGGGGTCTTTTCAACATTGATAGAGCTCACGTGATGTAGGAAAATTCTCAGAAGAAATGGACAAATAAAGAAACCGAACTAACTCTACCTCTGTTTTACATCTGGAAATGAGAATTAAAGTACCACAAATTATATTTCCCAAGGTCTTTGATGAAATCAGCAATTAAAAACTGATTTTACAATTTTTGTAAAATCATTTTGTAAAATACATATTGTAAAATGTGTTTTACCAAAACTATTTGTAAAATAGTCTGTAAAAGACTTTCTTTTACAATTAATCAAATGTACTGAGAAATATAAGATTTTTTTTCTTGGGGAGTGGTGGTGGTGTTTTAGTCACTAGGGTGTGTCCAACCCTTGTGACCCCATGGACTGTAGCCTGCCAGGCTCCTCTGTCAATGGGATTCTTGGGGGTGGTATGGGAACCATAATTTGGAGTGCCAAAATAATTTGTAAATCTCTGTATTGGAAAGTTGTGTTAAGTGGTGTCAGGTTTTAATTCTGGAAGTAAGAATTATCTCCTAGCATATCTGATAGCTTGTGATAATACAGTGACAGATATAGAGTAAAACAGAAATACTCTGTTTAAGGAAATTGTAGTTTAATGTTTTAATCAGCTCTACTGCACATTGCTTATGTATCTGATTAAAAATCATTGAATCAGAGATTCCCAGTTTAAAATGAAGTCTGGCTACAAGCCTCTGATGAACCTTCTCCAATTTCCTACTAAATACCTATGAAGGAAAAAGGGTATGACACCCTGTGGTAAGTTGATTCAGTCATGTCCAACTCTTTGGGATCCTATGGACTATAGCAGGCGCCTCTGTTCATCGGATTCTAAAGGCAAAAATGCTGAAGTGAGTTGCCATTTCCTTCTCCAGGGGATCTTCCCAACCCAGGTCTCAAACCCATATCTTTTACGTCTCCTGCATTGGCAGGAGGGTTCTTTACCATTAGCACAACCTGGGGAAGCCCATATAATACCTGAGAAGAATATAAAGTTAGGACTGACAGATAACAATCAGAATCTGTAAAAAAATTTTAACTGGGAGCAAACTGAACCAAAGAAATGCAAATATTTACACAAGACAAAAAGTGTTAAAGCTATTATAAAAACACTTTTCCATCTCTGCACTGCTCCTCTCCCCACTGCCAGACACATGTAAACTCTCACAGTCTGTTCCTTTCTGCTAAAAAAAATGGCCCTTTTGTGTATGGGTGCTGTTTTTTGAGCATCCAGGTTATTTTTGTTCTTCCTCACTAAGTGAATATATTCATTTAGGGCACCAAGAAAACAACTTATATTTAGGATGATAACAAAGGTTGATAGCACCTGAGGAGCTGTAGTTTCCACAAGTAAATCACTAATGCACTTTACTAATGATGTACCTGGTGGCTCAGCAGTAAGGAACCTGCCTGTCAATGCAGGGGATCCTGGAGACGTGGTTTCAAATCCTGGGTCAGGAAGATCCCCTGGAGAAGGAAACAGCAATGGACTCCAGTATTCTTGCCTGGAAAATCCCATGGACAGTGGATCCGGGGGAGAACAGTCCATGGGGCTGCAAAGAGTTGAACATGACTCAGCAACTAAACAAACAACAATACATTATATCAACATATATATCAACCTGTACTATATATTATACATAAACTATATATGAGAGAATTTACATGTATATGTATGTGTAGAATTTGGTTCTCTGAAAATCTCTATATGTTTACATATGATATATAGTAGAGACATATATATATATCTTTATTTTCACTTTTCTTTGATTTTAAAGTTAAGAAATATTCTTTTAATGACAATATGATTGTTTATGTTGCTTTTGTAGGTTTTTTGTTCATTTATTTGATCTTTTCTGTTGATCTCACTATCCACTTGGAATATTTAGTCCATTTATCAGTTCAGTTCAGTTGCTCAGTCGTGTCCGACTCTTTACGACCCCATGGACTGCAGCACAATAGGCATGCCTGTCCATAACCAACTCCTGTAGTTTACTCAAACTCATGTCCATTGAGTTGGTGATGCCATCCAACCATCTCATCCTCTGTCATCCCCTCTCCTTCTGCCTTCAATCTTTCCCAGCATCAGGGTCTATTCAAATGAGTCAGCTCTTCACATCAGGTGGCCAAAGTATTGGAGCTTAAGCTACAACATCAGTTCTTCCAATGAACATTCAGGACTGATTTCCTTCAGGATGGACTGGCTGAATCTGCTTGTAGTCCAAGGAACTCTCAAGAGTCTTCTCCAACACCACAGTTCAAAAGTATCAATTCTTCAGGGCTCAGCATTCTTTATATTCCAAATCTCACATCCATACATGACCACTGGAAACACATAGCCTTAACTAGACAGACCTTTTTTGGCAAAGTAATGTCTGTGCTCTTTAATATGCTGTCTAGGTTGGTCATAACTTTCCTTCCAAGGAGCAAGCGTCTTTTAATTTCATGGCTGCAGTCACAATCTGCAGTGATTTTGGAGCCCCAAAAAATAAAGTCTCCCACTGTTTCCCCATCCATTTGCCATGGGGCGATGGAACCAGATGCCATGCTTAGTTTTCTGAATGTTGAGCTTTAAGCCAACTTTTTCACTCTCCTCTTTCACTTTTCATCAAGAGGCTTTTGAGTTCCTCTTCACTTTCTGTCATAAGGGTGGTGTCACCTGCATATCTGAGGTTATTGATATTTCTCCCAGGAATCTTGATTCCAGCTTGTACTTCCTCCAGCCCAGCATTTCTCATGATGTACTCTGCATATAAGTTAAATAAGCAGAGTGACAATATACAGCCTTGATGTACTCCTTTTCCTATTTGGATCCAGTCTGTTGTTTCATGTCCAGTTCTAACTATTGCTTCCTCACCTGCATATAGATATCTCAAGAGGCAGGTCAGGTGCTCTGGTATTCCCATCTCTTTCAGAATTTTCCACAGTTTATTGTGATCCAGACAGTCAAAGGCTTTGGCATAGTGGATAAAGCAGAAATAGATGTTTTTCTGGAACTCTCTTGCTTTTTTGATGATCCAGTGGATGTTGGCAATTTTATCTCTGGTTCCTCTGCTTTTTCTAAATCCAGCTTGAACATCTGGAAGTTCACGGTTCATGTATTGCTGAAGCCTGGCTTGGAGAATTTTGAGCATTACTTTACTAGCGTGTGAGATGAGTGCGATTGTGTGGTAGTTTGAGCATTCTTTGGCATTGCCTTTCTTTGGGATTAGAATGAAAACTGACCTTTTCCAGTCCTGTGACCACTACGAATTTTCCGAATTTGCTGGCATATTGAATGCAGCACTTTCACAGCATCATCTTTTAGAATTTGAAATAACTCAACTGGAATTCCATCACCTCCACTAGCTTTGTTTGTTATGATGCTTTCTAAGGCCCACTTGACTTCACATTCCAGGATGTCTGGCTCTACGTGAGTGATCACACCATCATGATTATCTGGGTCATGAAGATCTTTTTGGTACAGTCCTTCTGTGTATTCTTGCCACCTCTTCTTAATATCTTCTGCTTCTGTTAGGTCCATACTATTTCTGTCCTTTATTGAGTCCATTTTTGCATGAAATATTCCCTTGGTATCTCTAATTTTCTTGAAGAGATCTCTAGTCTTTCCCATTCTGTTGTTTTCCTCTATTTCTTTGCACTATCACTGAGAAAGGCTTTCCTCTCTCTCCTTGCTGTTCTTTGGAACTTTGCACTCAAATGGGTATATCTTTCCTTTTCTCCTTTGCTTTTCGCTTCTATTCTTTTCATAGCTATTTGTAAGGCTTCTTCATACAGCCATTTTGCTTTTCTGCATTTCTTTTTCTTGGGGATGGTCTTGCTCCCTGTCTCCCGTACAATGTCACAAACCTCATTCCATAGTTCATCAGGCACTCTGTCTATCAGATCTAATCCCTTGAATCTATTTCTCACTTCCACTGTATAATCATAAGGGATTTGATTTAGGTCATACTTGAATTGTCTAGTGGTTTTCCCTACTTTCTTCAATTTAAGTCTGAATTTGGCAATACGCAGTTCATGATCTGAGCCACAGTCAGCTCCTGGTCTTGTTTTTGTTGACTGTGTATGTCTGTTGCTGCTGCTGCTGCTGCTAAGTCGCTTCAGTCATGTCCGACTCTGTGCGACGCCATAGATGGCAGCTCACCAGGCTTCCCCATCCTGGGATTCTCCAGGCAAGAATACTGGAGTGGGTTGCCATTTCCTTCTCCAATGCATGAAAGTGAAAAGTAAAAGTGAAGTCGCTCAGTCGTTTCTGACTCTTAGCGACCCCATGGACTGCAGCCCACTAGGCTCCTTCATCCATGGGATTTTCCAGGCAAGAGTACTGGAGTGGGGAGCCATTGCCTTCTCCTAATATTCCTCTATTAACCTGTAATTACTTGTTCATTCTTTCAATGGCTACCCTAAAGATGATAGCATGAGTTATGACTTATTATCCAATGTAAATCCTTACTTTTAAAACTTCTGTGAGAATGCTAAAACACATAGAAGTATTTACCCATGTGTTAATAATGCCATGTACTTTAATTAGACATTTTAAACTCAAAAAGCAGTATTCTTATTTTTGTAACTTTGATATCAATTCACATTTATCCTTTCCAGTGCTTTTTCCTAATTCTTAAGTATACAAAATAGTTGAAGAGTAGTTCAGTGAACATCCATAAACTCACTTCTCAGAAACAATGACATTAACACTTTATCATACCTATTTACAAGTAGGTGTGTGTATGTGTATATATGCCAAACCATTTCATAGAACCTACAGACTCTACCCTTAGAGCATCTTTATGAATATTTTTAAGAAAAGGACTTTTTTTACATTATCATGATACAACTGTCTCCAAAATATCAGTATTTACACAATTTCATCTTATACCTAATCCATCTTCAAAGTTCTCCAATCCCCCAAATGACTTCTATAGTTGTATTTTCCCAAACAATCCAATTAAGGTTTATATATTATAGTTAGTTTTTGTAGCTCATTATCTTAGGAGAGTTCTATGTTAATTTAATAACATTTCTGAAGTGATGAGACAATTTGTACTGTCGAATGGGCTATATTCTGCATTTATATTTCTGATTATGGTATCGTTTTATCTTGTTTCTCTTTCTCCAAAATTCCCAGGTAAACTGGAAGTTAAGTCCATATTCAAGTTTAATATTTTTTATAAATTATGCTTAGGTGGTATTCTGTTCTTTATATTGCATCTCATCAAGAGCCATGTTAATTTAATGCTGTCACAGAATTAGTAAGTTGGATTGTTTAATTATAGTGGTAGTCTTTTTTTTTTTTTTTGAGATTTTGTACTAATTTTATTTTATTTTTTTAAAATTTTATTTTATTTTTAAACTTTACATAATTGTATTAGTTTTGCCAAATATCAAAATGAATCCGCCACCGGTAGTGGTAGTCTTTTAAAGACAATATTTTTGTCTAAGATTCTTTAATCACATTATCTTGTCTAAAGCAACCAAGGTTTTGCTCAAAAGCATTTTTTTCTATTGTGTTTTTTCTTATTAGTTATTTTTGATATGCCATTTTCTTTAGGCAGGTTACCATGTGTTTTAGATCTCTGTTATTTTTCTTGACCTAGCACTTTCACTTTCATGTATTTATTTTTTTATTCCACATCCTGAGGACATTGTCTGTGTTTATGTTATGTATAATGGATCTCTTTTCTGCAGTGTTCCTTCTGACCTTGACTGTTCATAATGCCATTTTAAGTTCTGCTCTAAAATGATCAGTACTCATAGTCTGTTCATCATACTATAACTAAATATCATAGACTGGGTGGCTTATGAACAGCAAGTGGTACTGGAGGCTGGAAGTCCAAGATCAGGGTATCAGCATGGCCAGGTGAAGGCCCTCTTCTAGGTTGTAGGCTTCTTGTTGTATCCTTATATAGCCAACCCCAAAGGGCTAGAAATCTCTCCGGAGCTCCTTTTATAAGGCACTAATGTTATTCGTGGGCTTCCCTGGTGACTCAAATAGTAAAGAATCCACCTGCAATGCAGGAGACCAGAGTTTGGTCCCTGGGTCAGGAAGATCCTCTGGAGAAGGGAATGGCAACCCACTCTAGTATTCTTGCCTGGAGAATCCCATGGACAGAGCAGGCTGGTGGGCTACAGTCCATGGGATCAGAAAGAGTTGGAACAACTAACAACTGAGCAACTAACACACACACACACTCACACACACACACAATGTCATTTGTAAGGGTGGACACTTAAGTAGCTCTCAAAGACCCCACCTTTTAATGATGTCACTTTTGGGAGTTTAGGATTTTAACATATGAGTTTGGGGGAGGAGCACAAATATTCAGACCGTAACAATTACCTTTTTTTTCCTTAATAATGCTGGATTCCTTCCTTTCCTTTTCCATACAGTTTTGTAATCATTTCTGCATATTTCTCATGATGTCTTGGTGTTCTTGAATTTTGCTTATACCATAGAGAAGATTCTCTTTCTTTGCATCTTTTTTTGAATTTATCTTTTTTGCAAGAATATTTTTCTGATATATACTTTTTCAAGTGCTGCATCATAACCTTCCTTCTTCAAAAAGAATAATTTCAAAGGACTTGTATTCATTTCCTTTTTTCATTGTGACAGGTTACCAGGAAATTAATAGCTTAAAGCAATTCAAATTTATTATCTTACAGTTCTGAAGTTCAGAAGTCCAAAATTAGTCTCACTGGCCTAAAATTAAGTTGCTAGCAAATCTGGTTTCTTCAAGAAGAGGAAAATCCATTCCCTTGCCTTTTCCAGCTTCTAGAGGCAACCTGCATTTCTTGGCTAGTGACTCTTTCCATGATTTATACCAACCCCTTGCTTCCATTGTCACATCTTCTACTCTAACCTAAGTCTGAAGATCTAGTTTCCCTCTTAAAAGACCTTTGTGATTACACTGGGTTCATCTGATAATCCAGAATAATTTCCTCATCTAAAATTCCTTAATTTAATTATACCTGCAAATCCCCTTTCACCATGTAAGATGATGTATTTGAAGATTTTTAGGATTAAGGTGAGAAGCTTTCATGGTGGGAGGGTATCATTCAACCTACCACAGGCTCCATTTGGTTTTGTGTTTTTGTTCTTTGATATTTAGATAGAATGAGAATTCTAGTCTGGTGGTGTATCCTAAAATAGGATCCTTGGTGGTTGTTTAGTTGCTAGGTTGTGTCCAACTCTTTTGTGGCCTCATGGACCACAGCCTGCCAGGCTCTTCTGTCCATGGAATTCTCCGGGCAAGAATACTGGAGTGGGTTGCCATTTCCTTTTCCAGGGGATCTTCCTGACCAAGGGATCAAACTTGGGTCTCCCACATTGCAGGGAGATTCTTTATGGACTGAGCCACCAGGGAAACCCTAAAAGAAACTCCTTACTTGAGAGCTTATGAAATTCTTTTTCAGATCTGAAGTTGAATAACTGGTTAATATGTATTTTTATTGTCAACTCTTTGATCCTAACATTCTGAGAAAACGGTGAGCACCCTGACATGCAGTTAGAGCATAAAGAACTTAGTTTCCATGCTCCTTTGTTGCATAAATCTACAACCAGAGGCCTTCTGGAGTTGATTTTCTGTTCTGTTTTGTCTTCACACAGGAGAGCTTGTCCAGATTTTTTCCTTGAACTACTATAAGAAGGGAAGGTCTTGATGATGATGGTGATGGAAACGATGACAATAGTGGCTGCCACATACTGAGTGCTTATTTTAAGCTAGTTACCATGATTAAAGCTTTGCACATATTCTTTCATCTCCTTTCCACAAACCCTTGAGGTAAGTATCATTATTATCACTATTTGACATTTTAGAGTAACGAAAGTCACAGAAACAGTAATTAACTAACCTAAGGTCGCATGGAGAGAAAATGGTAGAGGTGGGACAGAGGCTTCATTTTCACAGTTTGTTATAGCAAAACTCCAGGGTTTTCTAGCAAATATGGTTCAGAATATTTTGCCATGCATCAACATCTTCCCTCTGCCCTTGCAAATTGGGATTTGTTAGCAGTATTCTGCTGGTATATCTTTTGTTACTACACTTGAAATCATATTGCTTTCCAGAGAGAGTGATTATGAGTTGATTCTTGCTGTTTCTACTCAATATATTCCTATTTGTTCAGTATTTAGCAAAGTGTGACTTCATGTTTTCTAAGATGCGGATAGCATTATTTTCTAGTATCTAATGCTGCTACATATTTTCTCCCAACTTTCTGTTGTTTTGGTCATTTTAGTGTACTTTAAGAAAGAAACTGGCTTAGATGTTTTTATTCAAAATGCCATCATTCTAGAAAGTGCTTTAATATCTGTTTTAAATTTCTTCTTAGATAACTTAATGAACTAGTCTCCATCTCCATCATTTACTTCATACTCTCAAATCCATGATGATGTGTTATTTAGCATCACTTTGGCTTTTTTCTTTTTATGTTATAATTTATTTCATTAGCCTGCTGATTCATGTCAGCTTAAATTAGTAGGTAACTAGTTTTGATTTGATTCGACACATTAGTGAGATTTTTAATCAAATAGCCAAAGACTTTCTCTGTGGGGCTACTAACTGTGATCCACTCAATCAGCTTTTTTTTTTTTTTAAGACACCAGGATAAAGTAAACAGGCAAATACGTTTTCCCCTTGTATTTTAGCATTTAAGGAAGATCAAATATGTTTCAATGTGTTCTTTTGGAAGGTCCTTTGGAGAACTACACTTAAAGCTATAGCTGCATTGTTATTGAGTGGTGTTAATTTTCATTTATTTTTTCCTATATGAACAAAGGTTGTTGAAACATTCTCTTTCTCCTTTAAAACTGCCGAATTATCTGTAGCAAGATTTAATGGCTATGTTTTGCCCCAAGTAAATGAATAGAAGTTGAACATAGTTTCTACTTAAGATATTAAAAACATGATAATAATGCAAGAACTAATCTTACTAATTAAGAAAATAACCTTATAACCTAACATTTGACTTGAATGTCATAGAATCTGGCTATAGGAGAAACCTCTGCTCTGGAAGCCCGTGACCTTTCAAGGTTAAGGGAGGGAAAAAAAAACACGTGATGTTCAGACAAATACAATTCATTAGCACTTCTCAAGTTCTTATTAATACAGGTTTTCATTTTCCCTAAGAGCCCTTAAAATCTTTGCAGCAGAAGATATTTGATTAGTCATAAAAGCATTTCACAATGCACAGAGCTGATAAAAGAGGAGAGAGAGTCTAGGTGAAATTAAACCTTGGTTGGAAAGTTGAAATTTGTCGTCAGCTGTTCTTGAAGCTTAACACATTATAAATGTATGCAGTGCATATGGCAAGTGAGTGCGAATTAGAGGCTTGGGTGAGCCAGACTTTCTATACATAAGCATGTATTGCCTTGTGCAGAAGAGAGAAAAATGTAAAGGACTAGCCCTGGAGGGAGTTTCTCTGGGTGAGAAAAAAATGTATATATTTATCTTGAAATTAATTTTTTTGATGCAAAGGGCAATAATGAAGATATACAATATCATTCTTAGTTATCATAGTTTTCTTCCTTTGTTTTGATGGGGACCACTTTAAGTCAATTGAGTTTGTTACGGTATTTCTTCTGTTTCATGCTCTCGTTTTTTGGCCGTCAGGCAAGTGACCAGGGATCAAACCTGCCCTCCCTGCATTGGAAGTCTTAACCCCTGCACCACCAGGAAATTCCCTGTGGTTTTCTCTGTAACCAGATTCATGCAATATTCTTAGGGTCAATCTGACCATTTCATGAGTCAGATAAGAAGAAAGTTTTGTTTTAATATAATTAAATCTTGGCCAAAATCTAAGCATATGAGGCCTGAATCCAGAAATGATAAAAGTCATGAGTTAGTTTAGACAAAGACATACAAAGGAGGAAAAAAAAGCCTGTGGGCTAGAAATAACATACTGGTCACAAAAGGAAAATAAGTTATTTGTCATCAGTGCCTTGTGTTAATGAAAATGGGTAGCTGAGAGCTCCTGGGTGCATTTGATACCTTGAGGTCTTGCTGAGAATGCAGCTGCTGGCTCTATTTATAGACTTAATTCTGATGCGGAGGGAATAAAAGCATACATACCGTAGTAATGAGATTACTGGGACAGCTCCCAAACTGAGACAGCTGAGCCAAATCAATACATGCATTTTTCTTCCCCTTAAAACTGCCGAGCTCATTAGAAAGACCAATATACTTCATGGTTAGACCTCTAGAACTCAGAGACTGCGTGTCAAGCTCCCTGCAGCATTTTGCAAATTAAAAATTTAAATGCAAAGATGACTCCAAAACAGGACCACATCATCAAAATTACAATTTCCTTGGGATAAGCATTCCTATTTCTCTCTCTCTCTTTTTTAATTCTCTTATGCATTTTGGGCAAGTGGGCTGGATATAGTTTTCTGACTTGTATGCCGTAATCGGAGACCATATGGTACAGTGAAACATATAGAGACTTTCAAGTTATGCATATTGAGGTTTAGACTCCAAACCACTCTATGCATTAGCTGTGTGACCTTTCTGTATTTATTTAACAACAGATCAAAACAAACTCTTTCCCCTTTGCAAAGCTGTACATTTGGAGAAGATAAAAATCTAGAAGTCATTCTAAGGAAATGGTTAATGATGAAGATAAATACTCAACTACATTTATAACCCTTGCAGCATTATGTTTACAATTGAAAATAAAGTATTTAATAATAAAGGATTGCTTCCCTGGTGGCTTAGATGGTAAAGAATCTGCCTGCAATGCAGGAGACCCAAGGTTGATCCCTGGATCGGGAAGTTCCCCTGGAGAAGGGAATGGCAACCCACTCCAATATTCTTGATGGAGCATTCCATGGACAGAGGAGCCTGGTGGGTTATAGTCCATGGGGTGCAAAGAGTTGGACACGAAAGAGCGACTAAGTAACATAATATGTTTATACAAAGCATTATTATGCAGCCACATGCATGATAATTTAAGAGAATATTTTTATGTAATGGTAAGAGACTCAATATATGTTATCAGATTAAAAACAGAATTCACCTACTAGTATGAATTCTGTGATATGACTGTTGTATGTGTGGTCATGTATCTGCATAATACTCACATACTGTTTATACACATATATATCATACATAGAAAAGGACATCTAGAAAATTGTGGACAGCAGTAAATGTTGTAAATGGATGAGTCTTTTTCCTCCTTGTTGCTTCTTTGCATTACTAGGTATCCTATAATAAACATAGTATTCCTTTTATAAAGAATAAAACTAAATAATATTTTTAAAATAAAAAGACTGAGACACTCTTCAACCAAAGGAATATCATAGCACATAAATTGGTAAGTATAAACTATTTACACAGAAATTCAGTCTGCTTTTAGTGAGAAGTCATGATGTACATGGGCTTCCCTGATAGCTCAGTTGGTAAAGAATTTGCCTGCAATGTAGGAGACCCTAGTTGGATTCCTGGGTCAGGAAGATCTGCTGGAGAAGGGATAGGCTACCCACTCCAGTATTCTTGGGCTTCCCTGGTGGCTCAGCTGGTAAAGAATCCACCCACGATGTGGGAGACCTGGGTTCAATCCCTGGGTTGGGAAGATCCCCCTGAGAAGGGAAAGACTACCCACTCCAGTATTCTGGCCTGGAGGGGGTCGCAAAGAATGGGACACGACTGAGTGACTTTCACTTTCCTGAGGCATACATTATGAATCCCAGTGTGTGAGAGAGGCAGAACAAGAAAAGGGTCTGAAGCTGAATCTGATTAAGGAGACACACAGTAAAAAGCCCAGACTATTCATAGACTCCTTAACAGGTCTCTCAAACCAAAGAGAGGGATAGGGCAATTTTGTAATAATAGACAAAGATGGCATTTTTGTCTGGGGGAACCCTTCAGTAATCACATCCACATCTATGGAGAAGCGTAAAGGCTGAAAACTGTAAAAAAAAAAAAAAAAAAAAAGGCATAAAAGCTGTAACTGCTTCTCCATGGAGTAAAATGGCCATGTGTAAGGTCTGACATCAGATAGGTGTGAGTCCTTGTTTTACCATTTATTCACCATGTTACCTTGGTCACCTTACATTTCTGAAGCTTACTTTCTTCGTCTGTTGAAGGGGAATAAAAAGAATGGTCATTATCTCAATCACAGTTAACACTAAGGGCTATGTTCTAAGCACTGCTTGTAACATCCCCTTAGGGATGAAGGGAGATTTCTGCAAAGAATTTAGCCAGGTGACCAAGATCACAGTGCTCAATAAATGCTATTAATGGTCCTTAGAATAGCTGCAAGCATGTAAATGGTAATTATTTAACAACTGTTATTTGTGTCTATAATTCACACAGCTCTATATGGTAAGGCAGGGAAGGATAAAAAGATAAATAAGACACATTCTCTGCTCCCAAGGACTCTACAACTTTCGGGGACGGGGCAGAAGAGAAGGAAATGCTGAGTAAGGTCTCATATAAAAGCGATCAACCTCATGGTGCCAAAGAGAACTCAGTCTGCTTGTTTTGGAATTTTATCTCAAGAAGATGGCAAGGGTGTCATTCTCCCTGGGACCTGAGGCTAGATGGCTACATAGACTGGGAGGGGGTCACCTTTTATTCCTGCATGTTAAGTCTCTTCAGTCATGTCCGACTCCAAAACCTTAAGGACTGTAGCATGCCAGGCTCCTCTGTCCATGGGATTCTCTAGGCAAGAATACTGGAGTGAGTTGCCCTCACTTCAGTGAGATACTCTCCTCCAGGGTATCTTCCTGACCAGGGATCGAACTGGTATCTCTTACATTTCCTGCATTGGCAGGCAGGTTCTTTACTACTAACGCCACCTCCCTATTTTAATACAAAAAAAAAAATTGAAGCAAATATTTGATTTCTGTTTTGAAGGTTATCATAAAGTTGATACACCTTATTTGACTCAGCTGAGTCTGAAAGTCAAAAACTATTAGTGTCTACTGGGAAGATAAAAGAGTTATTCTATTGTTTTCTGTCTTCTAAAAAAGATATAATGCCTCAGATCACATTCTTTTTTAAAAAAAAGAAAAGCACTTTCTTTTTCCAAACATGAGAAAAATGATCTATAAATAAATGACCATTGCAGTTTTAAAAATCACATTATCTTGTATTTGCATTTTTCTCTTATGCTTTTCAAAGTATATTTCCAGTCACTTGACTCTTTCAAAAGTCTTGTGAGATAGCAAAAAGCAGTGTTGTTCATCCCATTTTGTTGATGATGAAAATAGGATATCCAAAAGTTAGTGACTTTCTTCAAAGTCATGAAAGGTGATGGAACTGGTCTCAGATCCATGACTCCTGATTCTTACCCTTAAAGAGTTTTATGTCTATTACAGTCAAAAATATTTTAACACATATTATACAGATGATTTATATAATTTGTATATTTGAAGACACAGAATTAAAAGAGTGCCTATGATTTTTAAACTGGTTTAGAGAGGTTTCATGAAAAGGCCATGCTGGTATTTCACAAACCTGAAACTGCAGTCCATGGCTAACACTGATTATCTCCTGGACTGTATACACAATGAGATCATTCATCTCCAGATAGAATATTCAACTCACAGAATTTGGTCTTGCTGGACCACAGATTCCCTGTCCTAGTTCTGTAATGCACTAAAGCCCTTTGATGGCATAGCAGAGACTGATGCCATGGTAAGTATTTATTAAAGTATCCTTGCTTTTTAACATTTATGAGTATGGTCCAAGAAAATAAAATTAAAGTTGCTTCTCAAAAGAAGGAGTGCAAAGCACATGTTAAAAGATTCTTCATGATTAATAATGAATAAAGCTGTGAAACATTTGGCAACTATATTTGGATGCACTAGGGTATTGTTTCTTATGTATTTGTCACATGGGGGAAAATACAGCTTCCACTTGCAGGATTTAATATATCCATACAATTAAAAAAGATATTAATAAACTTCCATTTCCAAAACTTCAATCATTTCATGAAAGTTAAATAATTTATTCCAGAGGAGGACTGTTAATAATCCAGAGACCTCATATATTCTAATGTTCATTTTTATTATTTAATAGAGTCATGCTATTATTTTATTAAATTTGAAATTAGTCTTTGGTCATTATTAACAGAAGTGAGTTCCTCTAGATTTTATTCATTCAAAAATAGCAAGGATTTTAAAAAATATTTTTTAAAAGCCACATACACGTACTGTTCAGTTCAGTTCAGTTCAGTCGCTCATGTGTGTCCATGAATCGCAGCACGCCAGGCCTCCCTGTCCATCACCAACTCCCGGAGTTCACTCAGACTCACATCCATCGAGTCAGTAATGCCATCCAGCCATCTCATCCTCTGTCTTCCCCTTCTCCTCCTGCTCCCAATCGCTCCCAGCATCAGAGTCTTTTCCAATGAGTCAACTCTTTGCATGCGGTGGCCAAAGTACTGGAGTTTCAGCTTTAGCATCATTCCTTCCAAAGAACACCCAGGGCTGATCTCCTTTAGAATGGACTACTTGGATCTCCTTGCAGTCCAAGGGACTCTCAACAGTCTTCTCCAACACCACAGTTCAAAAGCATCAATTCTTCAGCGCACAGCTTTCTTCACAGTCCAACTCTCACATCCATACATGATCGCTGGAAAAACCATAGCCTTGACTAGACAGACCTTTGTTGGCAAAGTAATATCTCTGCTTTTCAATATGCTATCTAGGTTGGTCATAACTTTCCTTCCAAGGAGTAAGCGTCTTTTAATTTCATGGCTGCAGTCACCATCTGTAGTGATTTTGGAGCCCAGAAAGATAAAGTCTGACACTGTTTCCACTGCTTCCCCATCTATTTCCCATGAAGTGATGGGACCAAATGCCATAATCTTCATTTTCTGAATGTGGAGCTTTAAGTCAACTTTTTCACTCTCCTCTTTCACTTTCATCAAGAGGCTTTTGAGTTCCTCTTCACTTTCTGCCATAAGGGTGGTGTCATCTGCATATCTGAGGTTATTGATATTTCTACCGGCAATCTTGATTCCAGCTTGTGCTTCTTCCAGCCCAGTGTTTCTCATTATATGCTCTGCATATAAGTTAAACAAGAAGAGTGACAATATACAGCCTTGACGTACTCCTTTTCCTATTTGGAACCAGTCTGTTGTTCCATGTCCAGTTCTAACTGTTGCTTCCTGACCTGCATACAGGTTTCTCAAGAGGCAGGTCAGGTGGCCTGGTATTCCCATGTCTTTCAGAATTTTCCACAGTTTATTGTGATCCACACAGTCAAAGGCTTTGGCATAGTCAATAAAGCAGAAATAGATGTCTTTCTGGAATGCTCTTGCTTTTTTCCATGATCCAGCAGATGTTGGCAATTTGATCTCTAAATATAAAAAAGCATAAAGAAGAAAGTAAACACTTGTAATCATACAAAAGATAACTATTGTTAACATTTTGGTGTATTTCCATTATGTATCTTTTTTCTCCAATTGAGGTCTTTTAATATATCTCTCCATATATATTACATAAAATTTTATAGTTTTTCTGTAATCAGAGATTATATTGTATAATTGTAGAGAGGTTGTGTTGTATAGAGATTGTATACACTATATTGCATGATTTTTCTCTCTTCACATAGAGATTTTTCTTCTAAATTTTTTTCCCTTAAAAGTAACCAAGAAGCGATAACTAACCTTGAGAGTCTTGTTATAGAAGTCTAACCAGGTCCACCAAAATAGACAATTTCTTCGAGTTTCATGTTTTTCTCTTTCATGTGAATTTTGCATTGCAATATTCATCCATGTTAGTTTTAAAGAATTGTCCCTCAGATATATTTAAATGAAATTGACAGTCTGGAGATAAGTTATGTTTATCCTATGTGTCAAGCATCATCTCACATGTAAGGGAACAGGTATCTCCTTTAGAGGAATGTAGACAACCTCATGCTGGCGCAGTGGTAAAGAGTCCACCTGCAATGCAGGAGACGTGGGTTCAATCCTTGGGTTGGGAAGATCCTTTGGAGGAGGAAGTGGCAACCCACTCCAGTATTTTTGCCTGGGAAGTCCCATGGACAGAAAAGACTGGCAGGCTACAGTCCACGGGGTTGCAAAGTGTTAGACACAACTCAGCAACTAAACAACAAGACAACCTCATATGGAAAGCCATTGCCTGTGTGATTAACTGGTTCTCTAATTTGTCAGTTGTTTTGATTGCATAGTCTTCCATTGCATCATTGTACTGTGAGTTTATTGTCTCTTCTCTGAATGAACTTGTGTTTATTCTCCCTCACTTGACTAGCACCTCTAAAAAAAAAAAAAGAACAAGGACCACACTGTTCAAGAGAAGTCTTTTTGCCATGAAAAATCAATACGAGTTTTCTTTAGTACCAGTAACTACAAATATAGAGAGACCCTGGAGTTGGGTAGACTTGAGATTAAATCATGTCTCTGCTTCTTAAAAATTGATTTACTGTATATTTACCCTCCCCATGGATCAGACTTTGGTCTTTCAGATGGGAACATCTACCTTATGAGATTTATGTGATGATTCAGTTAGATATTTTCAGTCCTTGGTAAATTTTCTCATTCTAATTATCATTTGGTACTTTAATTTTTTCAATCCCTCTATGGAACATTCTCTCTTTCTGTCCCCCACCCTCACCATACTTCCCCTTCCCACCCACACACTGGAGTTAACTCCTCCTTAGCAGAGGTTCCCTTCCCCAGTAGAAACAATATGGGCCATAGGAAGCATGTCTATTTAGGTCATTTGCACCAAGAAGGTTTTCCTAGGACAAATCACCAAATTTAAGAGGCTCCAAACTGGCATATAGTGATGGATCACCAATACATCATAAAGAAAAGTGCCCTTACCTAGCTGTCCCTTTTGTTTGTCTTCTTCATGGTTAGCAGGTGGCTGAGGATCCACTTATTGGATTCCAAGATCCTCCTTTTCTAGAGATAAGGTTAATTTAATTCTGATACTTATAAAAAGGAATGAAATTGTTTCATTTGTAGAGACATGGAAGGACCTGAAGACTGTCATACAGAATGAAGTAAGTCAGAAAGATAAAAACAAATATAGTTTATTAATGCATACATGTGGAATCTAGAAAAATGGTATGCTGCTGCTAAGTTGCTTCAGTCGTGTCCAACTCTGTGCGACCCCAGAGACGGCAGCCCACCAGGCTCCCCTGTCCCTGCAAGTCTCCAGGCAAGAACACTGGAGTGGGTTGCCATTTCCTTCTCCAATGCATGAAAGTGAAAGTGAAGTCGCTAAGTCGTGTCTGACTCTTCGCGACCCCATGGACTACAGCCTACCAGGCTCCTCCATCCATAGGATTTTCCAGGCAAGACTACTGGAGTGGGGTGCCATTTCCTTCTCCACAAAAATGGTATCAGTTCAGTTCAGTTCAGTCGTTCAGTCGTGTCCGACTCTTTGCGACCCCATGAATCGCAGCACGCCAGGCCTCCCTGTCCATCACCAACTCCCGGAATTCACTCGGACTCAGAGTTCACATCCATCGAGTCAGTGATGCCTTCCAGCCATCTCATCCTCTGTCGTCCCATCTCCTCCTGCCCCCAATCCCTCCCAGCATCAGAGTATTTTCCAATGAGTCAACTCTTCGTATGAGGTGGCCAAAGTACTGGAGTTTCAGCTTTAGCATCATTCCTTCCAAAGAAATCCCAGGGCTGATCTCCTTTAGAATGGACTGGTTGGATCTCCTTCCCCTAGACATGGTATTCCTCTGATATTCACCATTTCAGTGACTGGCACAGCCCTTCAATCAGCTGGATAAGCCAGAATTCAACAATACTCTTGACATGTCTTTCTCTTTCTCCCTCTCTATTCCATGAATCACTGAGTCTTGCCTATTCATTATATGTCAAATTAAATGCCCTAAAATCCTTGCCACAGCTCTTATCTATTCTCCTATAGCCTCTCACTGGATTACTGTAATAGCTTCCAAACAGGATTTTCCTATTTTGCTTCCTGACTCTTTGTAATTCTCTCTACAGTAGCCACTCTTTGAAACATACAGATGCAGCCAAAATCCTCCTAGATTTTCCTTGCTTAAATCTTTCATGATGAATGCTGGAGTCCGGTCACATCACTTCATGACAAATAGATGGGAAAAATGGAAACAGTAACAGACTTTATTTTCTTGGGCTCCAAAATAACTGAGGACGGTGACTGCAGCCATGAAATTACAAGACACTTGCTCCTTGGAAGAAAAGCTATGACCAACCTAGGCAGCATATTAAAAAGCAGAGACATTACTTTGCCAACAAAGCTCTATCTAGTCAAAACTAGGTTTTTTCCAGTAGTCATGTATGGATGTGAGAGTTGGATCATAAAGAAGGCTGAGTGCCCAAGTATTGATGCTTTTGAACTGTGGTGCTGGAGAAGACTCTTGAGAGTCCCTTGGACTGCAAGGAGATCGAACAGTCAATCCTAAAGGAAATCAACCCTGAATATTCATTGGAATGACTGATGCTGAAGCTGAAGCTCCAATGATGAAGCTCCAAAGCTGAAGCTTTGGCCCCCTGATTCAAAGAGCCAACTCATTGGAAAAGACCCAAATCTTGGGAAAGATTGAGAGCAGGAGAAGTGAGCAACAGAGGATGAGATGGTTGGATGGCATCACTGACTCAATGGACTTCAGTTTGAGCAAGCTCTGGAAGATGGTGAAGGACAGGGAAGCCTGGCATAGTGCAGTCCATGGGGTCTCAAAGAGTTGGACATGAGTAAGTGACTGAACTAACATGGTTAATAGGTAGGATGACTATATAATTTGTTATCTAAAATAGCACACATTTACATATGAAGGAGGGGTGCTATTTATAATTATACCAATAATTAGGGCAATAAGAAAAAAGTGGGAGAATCTGAGGCAAACCAGGGTGTGTGGACATTCTTCCTATAATGTTCTATGTGATTTAGTTTCCTACCAATATTTTATGCTATATTCTTCTCATCCACTGTGCATTAGAAGCATACTTTCAAATTCCCTATAATATCATACTTTTTCTCATCTCATAGATTTTGTACAGCTGTTTTTTCCTCCTAACCTCTCTAAATCTTACCTTCTCCAGTATAAATCCTTTCACATCTCTTAGAAAATGCTATTTCTTTAGGAACACATTGCTGTACTCCCATTGTGCCTTATGTTTCTACTTCTGTCTGGTACATAGTAAGGTCAATAAATATTTATTATGAATGAATGAAGGCAGTGTGATTAAATAATAAATATGTTTTATATTTTTCTCTCCTACATGAATTTTTATTTAAGATAAACAGTGGAACACAGCACTTCCCACATTCAGTTCTGTTTGAGACTCAGCTTGTTCTGGTCTGCAAGTATAAGTTATTAAATTTTCAGGAGTTTTATGAGCCAGTTATTGAACAGATTAATTGTTAAAATTAAATTATATAAACTTTCAATTAAAAAACTTATAGTAAAAAACAGACAATAAAAACTCATTTTCCATTACTTCCTAATTATTTTATACATTTTCCTATAACTTTTGCTCTCAAGATTTTGTATGAATATTGTATCTGTGTGGATGAAATACTATATTGTGGTGTGCTACCATGAGTCTCTTCTCTGCATTCAGTGATCTATGTAGGTACCTTTACAATCACTCACCGTGGCAGTATTTGCATCATGGAAATCAGAAACCATTACTGTTCATTGTTTTGTTGATTGTCTAGTCTTAGAAAAATGATGAAAATGTTAAGAACAAGAAAATGTTAAACTTATTGTCTGTAGCCAATCTATTGTCACTAAGGCTGGAATCAGAGGAACTATTCCTCTAAGTATTTGGAAATTATTAACTGATTCAGCAAAAAATATTGTTCATGTCATTAATGAATGAAGTTCTAACATGTATCTTCATTGTGTCACGTTTCCTCTTTTTTATTAACACAACCAATTCATGAACATTTATGCCACAATACCCATTTGTCAATTGCAATTGTAGGTTGGTTATGAACATAAACGTTTAGCAAAAATGAAGGAACTATATTTTGTAATAATTAATTGGTAATTTAGGATCTACAATAAAGAATATTGCATATTTTATTATTATTTGTAAATTGCTGTCTTTCATCTTTGAATTAGTTACATTTAGTGGCTCAGAAAAGGAAAGATACAAGCATCTGAATGCAGAATTCCAAAAAATAGCAAGAAGAGATAAGAAAGCCTTCCTCGGCGATCAATGCAAAGAAATAGAGGAAAACAATAGAATGGGAAAGACTAGAGATCTCTTCAAGAAAATTAGAGATACCAAAGGAACATTTCATGCAAAGATGGGCTCGATAAAGGACAGAAATGGTATGGACCTAACAGAAGATATTAAGAAGACGTGGCAAGAATACACAGAAGAACTATACAAAAAAGATCTTCACAACCCAGATAATCACAATGGTGTGATCACTGACCTAGAGCCAGACATCCTGGAATGTGAAGTCAAGTGGGCCTTAGAAAGCATCACTATGAACAAAGCTAGTGGAGGTGATGGAATTCCAGTTGAGTTATTCCAAATCCTGAAAGATGATGCTGTGAAAGTGCTGCATTCAATATGCCAGCAAATTTGGAAAACTCGGCAGTGGCCACAGGACTGGAAAAGGTCAGTTTTCATTCCAATCCCAAAGAAAGGCAATGCCAAAGAATGCTCAAACTACTGCACAATTGTACTCATCTCACATGCTAGTAAAGTAATGCTCAAAATTCTCCAAGCCAGGCTTCAGCAATACGTGAACCTTGAACTTCCAAATGTTCAAGCTGGTTTTAGAAAAGGCAGAGGAACCAGAGATTAAATTGCCAACATCTGCTGGATCATGGAAAAAGAAAGAGAGTTCCAGAAAAACATCTATTCCTGCTTTATTGACTATGCCAAAGCCTTTGACTGTGTGGAGCACAATAAACTGTGGAAACTTCTGAAAGAGATGGGAATACCAGACCACCTGACCTGCCTCTTGAGAAATCTGTATGCAGGTCAGGAAGCAACAGTTAGAACTGGACATGGAACAACAGACTGGTTCCAAATTGGAAAAGGAGTACGTCAAGGCTGTACATTGTCACCTTTCTTATTTAACTTATATGCAGAGCACATCATGAGAAACATGGGGCTGGAAGAAGCACAAGCTGGAATCAAGATTGCCGGGAGAAATATCAATAACGTCAGATATGCAGATGACACCACCCTTATGGCAGAAAGTGAAGAAGAACTAAAAAGACTCTTGATGAAAGTGAAAGAGGAGAGCGAAAAAGTCGGCTTAAAGCTCAACATTCAGAAAACTAAGATCATGGCATCTGGTCTCATCACTTCATGGGAAATAGATGAGAAAACAGTGGAAACAGTATTAGACTTTATTTTTCTGGGCTGCAAAATCACTGCAGATTGTCACTGCAGCCATGAAATTAAAAGCTGCCTACTCCTTGGAAGGAAAGTTATGACCAACCTAGATAGCGTATTGAAAAGCAGAGACATTACTTTGCCAACAACGGTCTGTCTAGTCAAGGCCATGGTTTTTCCACTAGTCATGTATGGATGTGAGAGTTGGACTGTGAAGAAAGCTGAGCCCCGAAGAATTGATGCTTTTGAACTGTGGTGTTGGAGAAGACTCTTGAGAATCCCTTGGACTGCAAGGAGATCCAACCAGTCCATTCTGAAGGAGATCAGCCCTGGGATTTCTTTGGAAGGAATGATGCTAAAGCTGAAACTCCAGTACTTTGGCCACCTCATGCGAAGAGTTGACTCATTGGAAAAGACTCTGTTGCTGGGAGGGATTGTGGGGCAGGAGGAGAAGGGGACACAGAGGATGAGATGGCTGGATGGCATCACCGATTCGATGGATGTGAGTTTGAGTGAACTCCGGGAGTTGGTGATGGACAGGGAGCCCTGCGTGCTGCAATTCATAGGATCACAAAGAGTCAGACACAACTGAGTGACTGAACTGAACTTAACTAAACTGTGGCTCAGATGGTAAAGAATCTGTCTGCAGTGCAGGAAGCCCCGGTTCGATCCCTGGATCAGGAAGATCCCTTGTAGAAGGGAATGACTACCCATTCCAGTATACTCTTCTGGAGAATTCCATGGACAGAGGAGCATGGCAGGCTACATTCCCTGGGGTCTCAAATAGTCAGACACAACTGAGCATGTTGGGTCAGCTGCATGTCAAGGTTGTCAGTGAACTTTATTTCAAAGGATGGTGAATACTATTCACTCACACTTTCACTTTCGTGTGTGTGTGTGTGTGTGTGGCTTAGTCGTGTCCAACTCTTTGTGATTCTATGGGCTATAGCCCACTGCGCTCTTCTGTCCATGGAATTCTCTAAGCAAGAATACTGGAGTGTGCTGCCATTTCCTTCTACAGGGCATCTTCCTAACCCAGGAATCGAACCTGGAATTCTCCTGAATTCCAGGTGGTGTCTTTACCTACTGAGCTACCAGGAGATATATATGTATACACATATATCTTATTTTTGGAGAGTTGATGGTTAAATATTTACCAGTGTACCACTGCTCACAGTAGAAACCCAATAAATATATGAAAGAATATATTGTTGACACACTCTTCTATGTGCATTTCTTATCAAACCTAACTCTAATAAGAATGGTGAAACACTGGAGTGACCGAGAGAGTGAAAGTTGTGAGGAAGGGCAGGGGTTGGCCATAGCATTTTGCCTTGTGAACCTGCATTTGTTGATGCCTGGAGTATGAAGACAGCCAGGGGGACAGCTGGTGCCCTCTTCCTTATTACTGTTTTTCATTATGTCTTTATTTTGTGAAGAAATATTGGTTTAAAATCAGTCCTAAGTAGGATTTCTTCTAAACCTAATTTGACCTGTCCTGTTAATTAATAATTAGGGTTTCACCTTGATACAGGTATGAAGATGTACCTTAATCTTGATTTTTGGTCTTGTTGATATTTGTCTATTTTCCTTGCTTGCAATTTTGAATTGTGAATATTGTTCTCCTTTGCATGTGAGAAATGTGGTTTTTAGAAACACTTTCTTATTTGGAAAAAGATGTTTCCAAGGAAAATAAATTGTTTTCCACTTTCATTCACTTCAGTGACTTCCCCATGAGCCAGCTGACTTGTCCATTCGTTGCCATTGTTAGATCAGCTTCCCTCAGGACAAGGTCCTCAGGGAGCTTTGATTATTTCAAAGGATGATGAATACTATTCACTCTGTGTATTTAAAAAATTTGTTTTAGTTATCTTTTAGCTTCTTTATGCAACCTATGTATGTATGATGACATCATCTTTTTATTCTCTGAAGGGAAGAAAAATAATGAAGCGAACCCTTCCTCATGCTCTGTCTAGGTTAACTTTAGAAATATGCTGTTCATCTCTTTTTATAATTTGAATATAGAATCTAAAAAAGAGAGAAATGAACACACTGTCTATTTGCCTTAATGCTAGACATTTTACAGAGATTCAGTTCAGTTCAGTTCAGTCGCTCAGTTGTGTCTGACTCTTTGCAACCCCATGGACTGCAGCACCCCAGGCCTCCCTGTTCATCACCAATTCCAAGAGTTTACTCAAACTCATGTCCATCGAGTGGGTGATGCCATCCAACCATCTCATCCTCTGTCATCCCCTTCTCCTCCCAACTTTAATCTTTCCCAGCATCAGGGTCTTTTCAAATGAATCAGTTCTTTGCATCAGATGGCCAAAATATTGGAGCTTCAGCTTCAGCATCAGTCTTTCCAATGAATATTCAGGGCTGATTTCCTTTAGGATTTGACTGATTGGATCTCCTTGCAGTGCAAGAGACTCTCAAGAGTCTTCTCCAACACCACAGTTCAAAAGCATCAATTCTTTGGTGCTCAGCCTTCTTCATAGTCCAACTCTTACATCTATACATGACTACTGGAAAAACCATAGCCTTGACTAGATGGACCTTTCTTGGCAAGTAATGTTACTGGTTTTTAATGTGCTGTCTAGGTTGGTCGTAACTTTTCTGCCAAGGAGCAAGCGTCTTTTAATTTCCTGGTTGCAGTCACCACATGAAGTGATTTTGGAGCCCTTCCCCCCCAAGTAAAGTCTCTCACTGTTTCCACTGTTTCTCCATTTATTTGCCATGAAGTGATGGGACCAGATGCCATGATCTTAGTTTTCTGAATGTTGAGCTTTAAGCCAACTTTTTCACTCTCCTCTTTCACTTGCATCAGGAGGCTCTTTAGTTTGTCTCTGCTTTCTTCCATAAGTGTGGTGTCATCTGTATATCTGAGGTTATTGATATTTCTCCTGGCAATCTTGATTCCACCTTGTGCTTCATCCAGCCCAGCATTTCTCATGATGTACTCTGCATATAAGTTAAATAAGCAGGGTGACAATATACAGCCTTGACATACTCCTCTCCCTATTTGGAACCAGTCTGTTGTTCCATATCCAGTTCTAACTGTTGCTTCTTGACCTGCATACAGAGGCAGGTAAGATGGTCTGGTATGCCCATCTCTTAAGAATTTTCCACAGTTTTTTGTGATACACGCAGTCATAGGCTTTGACATAGTCAATAAAGCAGAAGTAGATTTTTTTCTGGAACTCTCTTGCTTTTTCGATGATTCAACAGATGTTGGCAATTTGATCTCTGGTTCCTCTGCTTTTTCTAAAACCAGCTTGAACATCTGGAAGTTCAGTTCATGTACTGTTGAAGCCTGTCTTGGAGAATTTTGAGCATTACTTTGCTAGGGTGTGAGGTGAGGGTGATTGTGCAGTAGTTTGAGCATTCTTTGGCATTGCCTTTCTTTGGGACTGGAATGAAAACTGACCTTTTCCAGTCCTGTGGCCACTGCTGAGTTTTCCAAATTTGCTGGCATATTGAATGCAGCACTTTCACAGCATCATCTTTTAGGATTTGAAATAGCTCAACTGGAATTCTATCATATCCACTAGCTTTGTAGAGATGGCTACTAACTTTATAGAGATGGCTTTAATTCTCTTTTAACTCTATGCATAGATAACTATTGTCATCTTTTGCATGTGAGGAAACTGAAAACTCAAAAGATTGTCTACTGGCTCCAACATAATGGTAGAAGCTGGGTTTGAGCTAAAGTCTGTCTGATTTTTAAGACTTGTCTTCCTATGACAATGATGCTATTTTGTTGTTGATGATCTCAAAAATTTCAAAGCCTAGTTGTAAAAATGACAGCACAGTCTGTTTTGACACTGTTCTGGTACACAGCAAGGAGCAGAATGCAGTAAAGAACAGTTTCTAGGAACATCAGGTTATAGGTGTTTAGTTGCTAAGTCACGTCCAACTCTTTTGCGACCTCATGGACTATAGCCCACCAGGCTCCTCTAGCCATGAGATTTCCAAGAGAAATATTTACAGTCTCAGTGATCCCTCAAGC
The DNA here is from genome assembly GCF_003369695.1 of Bos indicus x Bos taurus. Lineage (NCBI taxonomy): Eukaryota > Metazoa > Chordata > Mammalia > Artiodactyla > Bovidae > Bos > Bos indicus x Bos taurus. Next base: position 71,794,366 of record NC_040083.1, on the reverse strand, counting down.
CTTGTTTTTGGACAATCTATTTTATCTGATTTTTGTGCTTCAGTTTCCTTCTTTATAAAATTACACAGAAGACTAGAAAATCCATTAGATTTCATTTTAATTGTAACACTCTTAAATTTTCTTTTCTCCCAATACTCCTACTAGAGAAACACAAAATTTGATTTCTTCATGCAGAAAATGTTCTAAAATAGTAAGCAGACATCTCAAACTTCAGAATCATGCAAGAAGTGAAAAATGTTGGCTGCCCATTAGAGGTAAACGACTGATTACATTTTTGCCCCAAATTATGTTAGAACAGCATTTTATCATTGGTATCTTGCTTTGATTGATATTAGGCAGCTGTCGACATAGACATGCAGTATTTTCCCTTGACTGAAAGCAGATCATATGAGGGTTCAGTTTAAAACATTTAAACAGGAATTGTGTTTCTCACTATGGATGATCAAAAGGTCAAGATGGTGATGGGACTGTGTCTTCTGAGGATTATTGCCATGGTTACTAAGGCTTCATATGATGCATTTAATGGAGAGCCAAGGGCCTTCTGTTTTGGAGCAGCTGGGACATTCTGACAAGGGCATGACCTGAGGCTGGAAATTGAGTCTAAAGTGATCAGCCTGTTCTGAAATAAGGAATTGCCTCTAAAGCTGCAGAGTCAAATGCTGTCTCTTAGAATTCTGCAAGGATCAATTAATCAAAGGAAGCAGGACAGGTTGCCCAGGGTGAGATCAGCAACCAGAGATTCTGGTGCAGTTAATTGATTCTAAAGGCAATAAAAACTGTGCTCTGGAAAATATTCTTTATCTCTGTAAGAGGAATTATATTTTTTTCCACTCATGTAATCATAGATTCTCATCAAGCCCAGTGTGCCCATCTCCTCTATGCTCTTAATGGAATGCTCAGTCAGGAATTTCACAGTCCTCCAGAAGATTTTACCTATCATATATGAAGCTGAATATGAAAGTGAAAGTGTTAGTCACTCAGCCATGTCTGACTCTGTGACCCTATGGACCCTATCAGGCTCCTCTGTCCACAGAATTCTCCAGGCAAGAATACTGGAGTGGGTTGCCATTCCCTTCTCCAGAGGATCTTCCTAATCCAGAGATCAAAATGGGATCTCCTGCATTGCAGACAGATTCTTCACCATCTGAGCCACCAGGGAAGCTATATGAAGTTAAATTTATTAATTTTTAATTCTGTACTTGACACTGCATTACAGTTTTGTGTTATTTTATTTTCTCTTCATAGAAACCTTATGCATATGCATTGCTTTTTTCTCTATTTTACAAACGAGAGAGCTGAGTCATAGAGTTTAAGTGTCCAAGTAGTCACAGGTAGTTAGTGGTGTAACTGGTGCTTCCACTCATATCTGTCTGACTCCATAGCAGGTCTTCTTCCAATACCTAGCCAGTGAGCAAATCTCGTGACTTGTCCCTCCTTAATAGTTCCTCATTCATTCCCATCTCCGTTTTCCCATGGCTTTAGCATAGACCTTCATCAACCTTCACTTAATTATTACAAAAAATTTCCCAAGGGTGTATACATTGCTGCTGATAAGTCACTTCAGTCATGTCCAACTTTTTGCAGCGCAATCGATGGTAGTCCGCCAGGCTCCTCTGTCCATGGGATTCTCCAGGCAAGAATACTGGAGTGGGTTGCCACACCCTCCTCCAGGGGATCTTCCCAACTGAGGAACTGAACACACATTTCTTGTCTTCTGCATTGGCAGACAGGTTCTTTACCACTGGTGCCACCTGAAAAGCCCAAAGGTGTACATATATCTACAGATTTCCCTGCCATTTGAGTGACCGTTATAAATATATAAAATACAAAGTTGATCAAGTTCTGTGTCTGCTTAAAATCTCTCAATCTACTGCATATATGTAAAATCAAGTCCAAACATCTTAGCCGAGCAACAGTATTCTTTACAGTCTGACTACAACTTGTCTTTGTTGCCTTGAATCAACTTTCTAGCTGCTATTCTTAAGAACATCCCCAACTCTCATCATAGAGTTTACCAATGCCTCTCCCTTTCCTGAACATGGCACATGTTTCTACTTTTTCATGTGCTTGGTTATCGATGCTTAAGGGATTATGAGACAGTAAGTAGTGCTAGGGCATTGGACTTTGTTAGAGGCAGGGTAAAGAGGGCATATTTTAGTGTAAAAGAAAAAAAAAAGCAAGGGATTTTTTCTTTCTTTGTTATTCGTTGTTATTTGCTCACTTGTTTAGGATTGTAGAAAACTTCATGAGTTATTGCAGCACTCTGAGGACACCTGCCAAAGGTCAGGGCTTGATGGAAATCCCACCATCACAGTCCCTGCAATTAGAAGCTGCCTGCATAGCAGTGGGCAGCTGAGACAAGCAGATTTGCAGAGCACATGCTGGAGGGATGTACTGTGGTAGATCTTATTTTTATTTTTTATTTTTTTAATATAAATTTATTTATTTTAATCGGAGGCTAATTACTTTACAATATTGTATTGGTTTTGCCATACATCAACATGAATCCGCCACGGGTGTACCCGTGTTCCACATCCTGAAACCCCCCTCCCACCTCCCTCCCCATAACATCCCTCTGGGTCATCCCAGTTTACCAACCCCGAGCATCCTGTATCATGCATCAAACCTGGACTGGAGATTCATTTCACATATGATATTATACATGTTTCAATGCCATACTCCCAAATCATCCCACCCTTGCCCTCTCCCACAGAGTCCAAAAGACTGTTCTATACATCTATGTCTCTTTTGCTGTCTCACATACAGGGTTATTGTTACTGTCTTTCTAAATTCCATATATATGAGTTAGTATACTGTATTGGTGTTTTTCTTTCTGGCTTACTTCACTCTGTATAATAGGCTCCAGTTTCATCCACCTCATTAGAATGGATTCAAATGTATTCTTTTTAATGGCTGAGTAATACTCCATTGTGTACATGTACCACAGCTTTCTTAGCCATTCTTCTGCTGATGGACATCTAGGTTGCCTCCATGTCTTGGCTATTATAAATAGTGCTGCAATGAACATTGGGGTACATGTGTCTCTTTCCCTTCTGGTTTCCTCAGTGTGTATGCCCAGCAGTGGGATTGCTGGGTCATATGGCAGTTCTATTTCCAGTTTTTTTAAGGAATCTCCACACTGTTCTCCATAGTGGCTGTACTAGTTTGCATTCCCACCAACAGTTTTTCTCCACACCCTCTCCAGCATTTATTCCTTGTAGACTTCTGGATAGCAGCCATTCTGACTGGTGTGAAATGGTACCTCATTGTGGTTTTGATTTGCATTTCTCTGATAATGAATGATGTTGAGCATCTTTTCATGTGTTTGTTAGCCATCTGTATATCTTCTTTGAAGAAATGTCTGTTTAGGTCTTTGGCCCATTTTTTGATTGGGTTGTTTATTTTTCTGGAATTGAGCTGCAGGAGTTGCTTGATTATTTCTGAGGTTAATTCTTTGTCAGTTGCTTCATTTGCTGTTATTTTCTCCCATTCTGAAGGCTGTCTTTTCAGCTTGCTAATAGTTTCCTTTGTTGTGCAGAAGCTTTTAATTTTAACTAGGTCCCATTTGTTTATTTTTTCTTTTATTTCCAATATTCTGGGAGGTAAGTCATAGAGGATCCTGCTGTGATGTATGTCAGAGAGTGTTTTGCCTATGTTTTCCTCTAGGAGTTTTATAGTTTCTGGTCTTATGTTTAGATCTTTAACCCATTTTGAGTTTATTTTTGTATATGGTGTTAGAAAGTGTTCTAGTTTCATCTTTTACAAGTGGTTGACCAGTTTTCCCAGCATTACTTGTTAAAGAGATTGTCTTTTCTCCATTGTATATTCTTGCCTCCTTTGTCAAAGATAAGGTGTCCATATGTGCGTGGATTTATCTCTGGGCTTTCTATTTTGTTCCATTGGTCTATATTTCTGTCTTTGTGCCAGTACCATACTGTCTTGTTGACTGTGGCTTTGTAGTAGAGCCTGAAGTCAGGCAGGTTGATTCCTCCAGTTCCATTCTTCTTTCTCAAGATTGCTTTGGCTATTCGAGGTTTTTTTGTATTTCCATAGAAATTGTGAAATTATTTGTTCTAGCTCTGTGAAAAATACCGTTGGTAGCTTGATAGGGGTTGCATTGCATTTATAGATTGCTTTGGATAGTATACTCATTTTCACTATATTGATTCTTCTGATCCATGAACACAGTATATTTCTCTATCTATTAGTGTCCTCTTTGATTTCTTTCACCAGTGTTTTATAGTTTGTTATATATAGGTCTTTTGTTTCTTTAGGTAGATACATTCCTAAGTATTTTATTCTTGTCATTGCAATGGTTAATGAAATTGTTTCCTTAATTTCTCTTTCTATTTTCTCATTATTAGTGTATAGGAATGCAAGGGATTTCTGTGTGTTGATTTTATATCTTGCTACTTTACCCTATTCATTGATTAGCTCTAGTAATTTTCTGGTGGAGTCTTTAGGGTTTTCTATGTAGAGGATCATGTCATTTGCAAACAGTGAGAGTTTTACTTCTTCTTTTCCAATTTGGATTCCTTTTATTTCTTTTTCTGTTCTGATTGCTGTAGCCCAAACTTCCAAAACTATGTTGAAGAATAATGGTGAAAGTGGGCACCCTTGTCTTGTTCCTGACTTGAGAGGAAATGCTTTCAATTTTTCACCATTGAGGATAATGTTTGCTGTGGGTTTGTCATATATAGTTTTATTATGTTGAGGTATGTTCCTTCTATTCCTGCTTTCTGGAGAGTTTTTATCATAAATGGATGTTGAATTTTGTCAAAGGCTTTCTCTGCATCTGTTGAGATAATCATATGGTTTTTATTTTTCAATTTGTTAATGTGGTATATTACATTGATTCATTTGTGGATATTGAAGAATCCTTGAATCTCTGGGATAAAGCCCACTTGGTCATGATGTATGATCTTTTTAATGTGTTGTTGGATTCTGATTGCTAGAATTTTGTTAAGGATTTGTGCATCTATGTTCATCAGTGATATGAGCCTGTAATTTTCTTTTTTTGTGGCATCTTTGTCAGGTTTAGGTATTAGGGTGATGGTGGCCTCATAGAATGAATTTGGAAATTTACCTTCCTCTTCAATTTTCTGGAAGAGTTTGAATAGGATAGGTGTTAGCTCTTCTCTAAATTTTTGGTAGAATTCAGCTGTGAAGCTGTATGGACCTGGGCTTTTGTTTTCTGGTAGATTTCTGATTACAGTTTCAATTTCCGTGCTTGTGATGTGTCTGTTAAGATTTTCTACTTCTTCCTGGCTCAGTTTTGGAAAGTTATATTTTTCTAAGAATTTGTCCATTTCTTCCAAGTTGTCCATTTTATTGGCATATAATTGCTGGTAGTAGTCTCTTATGATACTTTGTATTTCTGTGTTGTCTGTTGTGATCTCTCCATTTTCATTTCTAATTTTATTAATTTGATTTTTCTCCCTTTGTTTCTTCATGAGTCTGGCTAATGGTTTGTCAATTTTATTTATCCTCTTAAAGAACCAGGTTTTGGTTTTGTTGATTTTTGCTATGGTCTCTTTTGTTTCTTTTGCATTTATTTCTGCCCTAATTTTTAAGATTTCTTTCCTTCTACTAACCCTGGGGTTCTTCATTTCTTCCTTTTCTGGTTGCTTTAGGTGTACAGTTAGGTTATTTATTTGATTTTTTACTTGTTTCTTGAGGTATGCCTGTATTGCTATGAACCTTCCCCTTAGCACTGCTTTTACAATGTCCCACAGGTTTTGGGTTGTTGTGTTTTCATTTTCATTCATTTCTATGCATATTTTGATTTCTTCTGTGATTTGTTGGTTATTCAGCAGCGTGTTGTTCAGCCTCCATATGTTGGGATTTTTAATAATTTTTCTCCCGTAATTGAGATCTAATCTTATTGCATTGTGGTCAGAAAAGATGCTTGGAATGATTTCAAATTTTTTTTTTTATTTACCAAGGCTAGATTTATGGCCCAGGATGTGGTCTATCCTGGGGAAGGTTCCGTGTGCGCTTGAGAAAAGGGTGAAATTCATTATTTTGGGGTGAAATGTCCTACAGATATCTGTTAGGTCTAACTGGTCTATTGTATCATTTAAAGTTTGTGTTTCCTTGTTAATTTTCTGTTTAGTTGATCTATACATAGGTGTGAGCTGGGTATTAAAGTCTCCCACTATTATTGTGTTATTAGTAATTTCCCCCTTTCATACTTGTTAGCATTTGTCTTATATATTGTGGTGCTCCCATACTGGGTGCATATATATTCATAATTGTTATATCTTCTTCTTGAATTGATGCTTTGATCATTATGTAGTGTCCTTCTTTGTCTCTTTTCACACCCTTTGTTTTAAAGTCTATTTTACCTGGTATGAGTATTACTACTCCTGCTTTCTTTTGGTCTCTATTTGCATGGAATATCTTTTTCCAGCCTTTCACTTTCAGTCTGTATGTGTCCCTTGTTTTGAGGTGGGTCTCTTGTAGACAACATATATAGGGGTCTTGTTTTTATATCCATTCAGTCAGTCTTTGTCTTTTGGTTGGGGCATTCAACCCATTTATGTTTAAGGTAATTATTGATAAGTATGATCCCATTGCCATTTACTTTATTGTTTTGGGTTCGAGTTTATACTCCCTTTTTATGTTTCCTGTCTAGAGAAGATCCTTTAGCATTTGTTGAAGAGCTGGTTTGGTGGTGCTGAATTCTCTCAGCTTTTGCTTGTCTGTAAAGCTTTTGATTTCTCCTTCATATTTGAATGAGATCTTTGCTGGGTACAATAATCTGGGCTGTAGGTTATTTTCTTTCATCACTTTAAGTATGTCCTTCCATGCCCTCCTGGACTGAAGAGTTTCTATTGAAAGATCAACTGTTATCCATATGGGAATCCCCTTGTGTGTTATTTGTTGTTTTTCCCTTGCTGCTTTTAATATTTGTTCTTTGTGTTTGATCTTTGTTAATTTGATTAATATGTGTCTTGGGGTGTTTCACCTTGGGTTTATCCTGTTTGGGACTTTCTGGGTTTCTTGGACTTGGGTGATTATTTCCTTCCCCATTTTAGGGAAGTTTTCAACTATTATCTCCTCAAGTCTTTCCTCATGGTCTTTCTTTTTGTCTTCTTCTTCTGGGACTCCTATAATTCGAATGTTGGGGCATTTAACATTGTCCCAGAGGTCTCTGAGATTGTCCTCATTTCTTTTAATTCATTTTTCTTTTTTCCTCTCTGATTCATTTATTTCTACCATTCTATCTTCTACCTCACTAATCCTATCTTCTGCCTCCATTGTTCTACTATTTGTTCCTTCCAGGGTGTTTTTGATATAATTTATTGCATTATTCATTATATATTAACTCTCTTTTATTTCTTCTAGGTCTTTGTTAAACCTTTCTTGCATCTTCTCAATCCTTGTCTCCAGGGTATTTATCTGTGATTCCATTTTGTTTTCAAGATTTTGGATCATTTTCACTATCATTATTTGGAATTCTTTATCAGGTAGATTCCCTATCTCTTCCTCTTTTGTTTGGTTTGGTGGGCATTTATCCTGTTCCTTTACCTGATTCCTCTGTCTCTTTATCTTGTTTATATTGCTGTGTTTGGGGTGGCCTTTCTGTATTCTCACAGTTTGTGGAGTTCTCTTTATTGTGGAGTTTCCTCACTGTGGGTGGGGTTGTATGGGTGGCTTGTCAAGGTTTCTGGGTTAGGGAAGCTTGTGTTGGTGTTTTGGTGGGTGGAGCTGGATTTCTTCTCTCTGGAATGCAATGAAGTGTCCAGTAATGTGTTATGAGTTGTCAATGGGTTTGGAGTGACTTTGGGCAGCCTGTATATTGAAGTTCAGGGCTATGTTACTGTGTTGCTGGAGAATTTGTGTGGTATGTATTGCTCTGGAACTTGTTGGCCATTGGGTGGTGCTTGGTTTCAGTGTAGGTATGGAGGTGATTGATGAGCTTCTGTCAATTAATGTTCCCTGGAGTCAGGAGTTCTCTGGTGTTCTCAGGATTTTGACTTAAGCCTCCTGCTTCTGGTTTTCAGTTTTATTTTTACAATAGCCTCTAGACTTCTCCATCTATACAGCACCATTGATAAAACATCTAGGTTAAAGATGAAGAGTTTCTCCACAATGAGGGACACCCAGAGAGTTTCATAGAGTTACATGGAAACAAGAAGAGGGAGGAAGGAGATAGAAGTGACCAGGATGAGATGAGGTGGAATCAAAAGAGGAGAGAGCAAGCTAGCCAGTAAACACTTCCTTATGTGGGCTCCACAGTCTGGACCGCTCAGAGATGTTCACGCAGTTATACAGAGAAGAGAAGAGGGAGGAAGGAGACACAGGTGGCCAGGAGGACAAAGAGGGGAATCAAAAGGAGAGAGACAGATCCAGCCAGTAATCAGTTCCCTAAGTGTTCTCCACTGTCTGGAACACAGAAAGAGATTCACAGAGTTGGGTAGAGAAGAGAAGGGGGAGGGAGGAGATAGAGGCAACCATCTTGGTGGAGAAAAAGGAGAGTCCAAAGAGGGAGAGAGTGGTCAAGCCAGTAATCTCACTCCCAAGTAAAAATGGGTACTGAAGATTGCGTTCTTAAAGGCACAAAATTGATAACAAATACCAAAAATCAAAGATTAAAAATCTAAAGTAGAGGTTGGATTTTCAAAAATTCAATATTAAAGAAAAAAATACAAAGTCACAAAAATTATAAGATATATATATATGAAGTTTGCTTAAAAAAATAGGGTCTCTTTTTTTTGCAAAGTAATAGTAGGTTATAAAAATGAAAATTAAAGAAGTGATAGAGGACTTAAAAAAATTAAAGAATGATAGTAAAAATAGTAAAAATATATCTAGGACTTTCTCTGGTGTTATTGTGGGCAGTGTGGGGTCAGTTCATTTTCAGATAGTTCCTTGATCCAGCTTATATTTTTCAAGATCTATAGACCCCTTCCTATGTAGTTGGTACTAACTACAGGGTTTTAATCTATTGCACCTGTCACTTCCAAGGAGGTTCCCTCTGTTTTGGCTTCTTCTGTTTGCTGGTCTCTTCAGTGTCTAATTTCCACCCTGATGCAAGGGGGCGGTAGTAGACACTTTTTTAGGCTCACTTGTTCAGTCGTGCTTTGGGGAGGGAGGGACGCTGCAAACAAATAACACTGGCTTGTGCTCGCAGTGTCTCAGCCATACTGGGCCTGCCCCTGCTCACGGCGCGTGTGCCCTCCCTGTCCACACTGCTCAGGCTCTAGGTTGCTTCGCCAGGAACCGTCCGAGGCCAGGCCTGGTCTGCATGCACCTCCCAGGTCTAAGCCACTCAGGTTCAGGCACTCGGGTAGTCCTCAGAGTCGCAGAATCGGTTGGGCCTGCGTTTTGTGCCTTTCCCAGGTCCAAGCAACTCAGGTGACCAACTGTTTGGTGAGCACAGTCACTGTGACTTATCACCTTCCCCATCCCTGTCTCTCAGTTTTCTGGGTGTACAACTGGCACACTTTCTCAGACGGATGTTGACCGTCCAGAATCCCAAGAAATCTTGGTTAGCAATGAAGCCTGCTTGCAGTTTGGTAGATAATGCCTCTCTGGGGCCGCGATTGCCCTCTTCCGGCTCTGGCTGCCCTTGGCTGTCTGTCACTGGAGGGGGATGGGCTGCTAGCTCTGCTCAGTCCTTTGTTCTGTGAGCAGGCCTGACAGTGTCCTAGGTTAGGGCTTTTTGCGTGGTAGCTATCCCATAGTCTGGTTTGCTATCCCAAGTTAGTTCCCTCAGATTGCCCTTGGGGCATTCAAGCCTGGTCCTTACTCTAAGCAGTGCAGTCCACGCCTCCCTGCCAAGACCCTGCTTGCTAGTGGTGGATGCGGCAGTCTGTGCTGCTTCTCCACTGGGGAAGTTACCATTGAGCATATACTCTGTAGGTTTTAATTATTTATTTATTTTTCCTCCCGGTTATGTTGCCCTCTGTGGTTCCAAGGCTCACGACAGACTCAGCAGTGAGTGTTTCCTGGTGTTTGGAAACTTCTCTCTTTTTTAAGACTCCCTTCTGGGGACAGAGCTCTGTCCCTACCTCTTTTGTCTCTCTTTTTATCTTTTATATTTTTTCCTACCTCCTTTCGAAAACAATGGGCTGCTTTTCTGGGTGCCTGATGTCCTCTGCTGGCATTCAGAAGTTGTTTTGTGGAATTTGCTCAGCGTTCAAATGTTCTTTTGGTGAATTTGTGGGGGAGAAAGTGGTCTCCTTGTCCTATTCCTCCACCATCTTAGGACTGCCCTTCTTTTTATTTTTAATAATTTTATTTATTTATTGGCTGTGCTGGGTCTTCATTGCTACATGGGCTTTTCTCTAGTTGCAGCAATGGGGGATACTCTCTAGTTGTAGTACATGGGCTTCTCATTGCCGTGGCCCCTCTTTTTTTGGAGCACAGGCTCTAGGGCATGCAGGCTTCAGTGGTTGCAGCATGTGGGGTCAATAGTTGTGGCTTCCAGGCTCTAGAGCAAGGGCTCAATAGTTGTGGTGCATGGGCCTAGCTGCTCTATGTCATGTGGGATCATACCAGTTCAGGGATCAAACCCGCTTCTGCACGGGCAGGCAGACTCTTCACCATTGAGCCACCAGGGAAGCCCTATGTGGTGGATCTTCTTAAGATCAGCCGTATCAGGTCTGTGCACAATCATTTAAAAACTAATGGCTAAATGTATAGAACGACATGTGTGTATATATTAAGTCACTTCTGTCATGTCCGACTCTTTGTAATCCTATGGAAGGGAGCCGGCCAGGCTCCTCTGTTCATGGAATTCTCCACTCAAGAATACTGGAGTGGGTCGCCATGCCCTCCAGGGATCTTCTCCACCCAGGGATCAAATCTGGGTCTCTTGGGTCTCCTTGTGTCTCTTATGGCTGGTAGGTTCTTTACCTTTAGCACTATCTGGGAAGCCCATAGAACTACATACATATATTTATAAAACATCACTAAAGCTGTTCACCAACCCATTTTATATTCATTAAAGTATAAATGCTTTATCATACCAAGGGTTAAATTTAAATGTAATTTTGTAAGCTAAGATGTTTCTATTTATTTCTAGGGATTTTATGTTTCTTGAGCTGTATAATTCTAGCAGTAAACATAACCTTTGAGTATTATTCAGAATAATACTGTCAATAATATTAAAAATAAAATTGCTCAATGATATTTCTGTAAAATATTTTTGTAACATATGCCTTAATTTATTATTATACCAATACATTTCTCTATAGTTAATTTAAAAAGCCAATCATGACAAGATATTCCAACTCTGCACTGTTCATTATATCATGCTTTTCAAATAGCATCTACAATGTATTATGTGTAAATTGGATGAGCTATTAAACATATTTCAGATAATCATTATGTGAATAATTTTTTCCATTAATGACTTGTAGATAAGAATGTTATCTATAGGATCATATTCAGGGAGCACAAATAATTATTGTATTCATATTTTCCTAAATAAAGCTAAGTCTGAATCTGATAGAAGATTATACTGTGTATATTAATTTATTTATTCATTGATTTTCCACCTCCACATGCTTTTTATTTTCAAAAGTTAAAATCACAGTGATGTAGTTTGAAGCAAATCCATTCTGCCTCTTGTTCTCTGAAAGTGAAAAAAATACAAACTAAATTAATTTTGTAATATTTTTCATTATGTATACATAATTGCCCTGTATTCTGAAAGAAGAAATAAAGGCCTTCCTGTCTTTCCATGCCCTCAGTTCATCAGAGTATAATTTTGGATGTCCTATTGTAATCTAAGAAACATAATAACGTATTTATTTTGCCAAATATATCGGTTAAAATAGTTTTAAAGAGCAACCAAGGCTAAAACATTTATATGCAATGTAAACCTTTTGTACAGTTGGTGTTGGAAGTAGCTATTAATATATAAATTGTACCACACCCGGTTTTCTCTTTCTATTTTGGAATATAATCCCATCATTGGCACATCCAAATCAGCAGCATCCAGCAGTATAACTCCCTCACTGTGAGTTTTATATTCATCACAAGAGAATGAATATTTTTAAGCTAGGAATAGGCAATATCAAATTTACTACACTTAAATGTTTGGCAGTTCTTCAGGCTGAAGAATCATTTCCAAGTCAAGGTTTCTAGATGTATGTCTTTTTTTTCTTTTTTTTTTTCAATCCAGAAAATTTATTCTACCAACATGTTCCTTAGAGAGAATTTGAAATTCTTGATTCTGATACAAATAGATTACAATTTAAGAGTGAATTCTACCTATACACTTATGGTTAATTATCCTACAACAAAGGAGGCAAGAATGTATGTGGAGAAAGAGAGTCTCTTCAAAAGTGGTGCTGGGAAAACTGGACAGCTGTATGGAAAATAATGCAATTAAAACATTCTCTAACACCATATACAGAAATAAACTCAAAATGGATTAAATGCCTAAATGGAAAACTGGATACTATGAAATTTTTAGAGGAAAATATAAGCAGAACACTCTTTGACACAAATCACAGTATTATTTTAGGGGAATCTGTCTCCTAGAGTAACAGAAATAAAAACAAAAATAAACAAATTAATGCCTAATTATACTTAAAAGCTTTTTGCACAGCAAAAGGACTGGTGCTGAAGCTAAAGCTCCAATACTTTGGCCAACTGATGTGAAGAGCCGACTCATTGGAAAAGATCCTGTGCTGGGAAGGATTGAAGGCAAAATGAGAAGAGAATGCCAGAGGATAAGATGGTTGGATAGCATCACCTACTCAATGGACATGAACTTGGGCAAACTCCAGGAGATAGGGACAGGGAGCCTAGCCCTGCAGTCCATGGGGTTGCAAAGAGTCAGACACGACTTACTGACTGAACAATAGCAGCAACATAATCCTCCTGGTGGTGACTGGTGGTTTAGTTGCTAAGTCATGTCCGACTTTTGCAACCACATGGGCTGTAGCCCACCAGGCCCCTCTTTCCATGGGATTCTCCAGGAAAGAATACTGGAGTAGGTTGCCATTTCCTTCCCTAACAATCCTCCCACAGAGAGATAAATATTTAAAACAATAATAATACAAATTCATACTCATTTTCCATATACATAAAATCACATTTGACAATAGTTGTGTTATTTACCCGACCTAACAGAATTAATGTGATAGCTATGACCTTTGCCAGAAAAGCCACCAGCCACTCTCTGCAGCTCTGAGCACCTTTCCCTCTGACTTGCCTAGAGATCTAGCAGATTGACTGCAGCCAAAGGGGCCACTCCTACTGCAAACACTGTATAAAAGAGGAATAGTGGACCTTAGATTTCATTTGCCATTGTTTTGATCACAGTTGCACCCATAGCTGGAGAAGGCAATGGCACCCCACTCCAGTAAGCTTGCCTGGAAAATCCCATGGATGGAGGACCCTGGTAGGTTCCAGTCCATGGGGTCGCTAAGAATCGGGCACGACTGAGTGACTTCACTTTCACTTTTCACTTTCATGCATTGGAGAAGGAAATGGCAACCCACTCCAGTGTTCTTGCCTGGAGAATCCCAAGGACAGAGGAGCCTAGTGGGCTGCCCTCTACGGGGTCTCATAGAGTCGGACACAACTGAAGCAGCTGAGCAGCAGTAGCAGCAGCAGCATCCATAACTGTGATAATCGTCTTTCTGGTCTACCTTCCTGCATAGCCCTCTGATCTTTAGCAAAGACAATTTCATCCATATTATGTATGCTAACACTCACTCTCCTTTCAGTCTCCCAAGACTTTTCCTCTTTGAATTTGTGCTCCAAAGCACTGCCATGACTCTGTGACTGGTCACAGAGGTTTGAAGGGGATTCAAAATATACCTGAACAAATCCTTTCTGACCTCCCCCACCCCCACCTCAGTAGTTTGCAAGATTGTTAAACCAGTTCTCTGTTTCAAACACTTACTAAAACTTGTCCCTGTGGACTGTTGGTGTCTTCAGTGCTGGCAAACCTCAGTTAAGACTGTCTCAGTCCATTACAGACTCAACAAAACAAAGAAGCTGGGTTCTCTATCACTTTCCTTACAGGATACTCAATGCCAAAATTTTGCCAATCTTTTCTCTGCAGGGAAAGTCCACTCACTAAAGGTAGTTAGAAGTAGTCATCCTTGTTAGACTAATCAGTGAAGTTTCTGTAATACTTCATCCTCAAGGTGATGAGTGTCAGCTTACCTCACATTTATACAACTGGAAACAGCCACACAAGCATCTCTTTCCCAGGTGGGAAAAATTGTGGTCAAAGGTGACTTGTCTTCACTCATAGGGGAAGATGAGAGCCAGTTTTTACAGTTATGCTCAATCAGGTTATCCTCTGCAGGTACCAGTTCCTACAGGAAATACTGCTAAGATAAAGTAGATTGAAAGATTCTTTTAACAAATGAGACCTATTTGTAGGTTGAATTTTACCATTCCTCCAAAGGCATGAATCCAAGTCCTAACCCCTCAGTAGCTCGGAATGTTAAGCGATTTGGAAACATGGTTGTTTTAGATGTCATTAGTTAAGACAAGGGTTTTACTGGAGTAGAGTGGCCTCTTAATTCAATATGACTGGTGTTTTTAGAAAAGGAGCAAATTTGGACACAGGCATGCATACAGGGGCAATGCCATGTAAACAGTAAGGTGGCCATCCATAAGCCGAGGAGAGACATCTAGAACAGATCCTTCTCTCTAAGTCCTCAGATGGAATCAACCCTACCAGCACCTTAACCTAAGATGTCTAGCCTAGAACTGTGAGACAGTCAATTTCTGCTATTTAAGCCATTCAATTTGTGGTACTCTGTTTTGGCAACCCTTGAAAACTAGTATTAACTCTTTGCACAGAAAAAGAGTGCTTAGGACTTATATTTATACTGGACATTTTTTACTAGATTTAATGTGCAAATTCTGAAAGTCTTCTCTTTACAAGTGCCATGAAAATACTAGAAGCTTCACAATATTTCACCATCTAATCTACAGGCCCTAAATTGTTCTATGGCTGAGAGTGGTACAAAAGTCCTTCATTATAAGATGGGCTGATTTGTTTGGGGGAGAAATGGACAATTGTTCTTTTAGTAGCTGAGGTGATTCCTAGGCTCCTGGGTGGTCTGTAATATGCAGGGCTCTAGCAAGGGAGAAAAAGGTGATTTTTTTTTCCTATTTTTTCATTTAACTTTTAAAAATTGGAGTATAATTGCTTTACAATGTTGTGTCAGTTTCTGCTGTACAACAAGATGAATCAGCTATATGTATACATATATCTCTTCCCTCTTGAGCCTTCCTTTCACACCCCCTCCCCATCTCAACCCTCTAGATCATCATAGAGCACTGAGCTGAGCTCTCTATGCTATACAGCAGGTTCCAACTATCGATTTTATACATGTTAGTGTATATATTTATATATCAACTGGGTCATTTTTAGTGATGTCTAAAAACCTAGAGTCTGTCATACAAAGTTAAATCAGAAAGAGAAAAACAAATATTGTATATTAATACGTGGAGAGCTTCCCAGATGGCTCAGTAGGTAAAGAATCCACCTGCAGTGCAGGAGACAAAGGAGACATGGATTTGATTCTTGGATTGGCAAGATTCCCATGGAGGTGCATGGCAACCTACTCCAGTATTCTTGCATGGAGAATTTCATGGACAGAGGAATCTGGTGGGCTACAGTTCATAGGGTCACAAAGAGTCAGATATGACTGAAGTGACTGAACATGCATGCATGCATTAATATATAAAATCTAGAAAAATGATACTGATAAACCTATTTGAAGGGCAGGAATACAGACACAGAGGTAGAGAAAGTTTTAAAGAGGAGCCTCTGTCCTGTATATGCCCCTGCTCATAATTGAATTCACTGCAGTACTTCTCTGAATTCTTCCTCTGAATCTGATCAAGACAGTATTACAGATATCCTTCTCAAGATTTCTATTTTAATTTCAACTTTTCTCACATGGATAAAAGTTTGCTAAATTCTATTGGGTTTACCCCATTTTTTTTTAAAGCAAGGTGGGTGGAATATATTGCATTCCAAAATAAGTATTGTCCAAGTTCATAAATGTTAAGGTTGTATTAGTAACTTGGAGAAGCTCATTTGCCTGAAAGTGTGAATATTGAAAACATGAGAGAGCATATTTATAAGTCTCTATAATTGGATCTATGTAATTATTTACTGTAGGAAACGAGGCAACATCTCACAGAAATTACCTTCTTTTGAAACTTATTTCAATAGTCTTTTGTGCTTAGAAACCATTGAGTCATTTAAAAGTCATTCCCAAACTTTAAATACAACTATATTCTAAAAATGACAAGCACTTTCTAGTGAAGATATTTCTATATCCAGAAACTGAAGTTGCTGTTCTAAATATCATCTTTACAGATACTTCAGTACAAAGTGTGCAAAACATTGTTTTGGTAATTTTCTCAAGAAAACTGCTTTATTCCTTAAGAAAAGGCTGTTTCAAAAAGGTATATCCTATATGATTTCATGTATGTAACATTTGTAAGATAAAGTTATCAAGATGGAGAACAGTTCAGTGATTGTGCTTTATTGACTATGCCAATGCCTTTGACTGTGTGGATAACATTAAACTGTGGAAAATTCTGACAGAGATGGGAATACCAGACCACCTGACCTGCCTCTTGAGAAATTTGTATGCAGGTCAGGAAGCAACAGTTAGAACTGGACATGGAACAACAGACTGGTTCCAAATAGGAAAAGGAGTTTGTCGAGGCTATATATTGTCACCCTGCTTATTTAACTTGTATGCAGAGTACATCATGAGGAATACTGGACTGGAAGAAACACAAGCTGGAATCAAGATTCCTGGGAGAAATATCAATAACCTCAGATATGCAGATGACACCACGCTTATGGCAGAAAGTGAAGAGGAACTAAAAAGCCTCTTGATGAAAGTGAAAGAGGAGAGTGAAAAAGTTGACTTAAAGCTCAACATTCAGGAAATGAAGATCATGGCATCCGGTCCCACCACTTCATGGGAAATAGATGGGGAAGCAGTGGAAACAGTGTCAGACTTTATTTTTCTGGGCTCCAAAATCACTACAGATGGTGACTGCAGCCATGAAATTAAAAGACGCTTACTCCTTGGAAGGAAAGCTATGACCAACGTAGATAGCATATTCAAAAGCAGAGACATTACTTTGCCAATAAAGGTTCGTCTAGTCAAGGCTATGGTTTTTCCAGTGGTCATGTATGGATGTGAGAGTTGGACTGTGAAGAAGGCTGAGCGCCGAAGAATTGATGCTTTTGAACTGTGGTGTTGGAGAAGACTGTTGAGAGTCCCTTGGACTGCAAGGAGATCCAACCAGTCCATTCGGAAGGAGATCAGCACTGGGATTTCTTTGGAAGGAATGATGCTAAAGCTGAAACTCCAGTACTTTGGCGACCTCATGTAAAGTGTTGACTCATTGGAAAAGACTCTGATGCTGGGAGAGATTGGGGGCAGGAGGAGAAGGGGAAGACAGAGGATGAGATGGCTGGATGGCATCACTGACTCAATGGATGTGAGTCTGAGTGAACTCTGGGAGTTGGTGATGGACAGGGCGGCCTGGCATGCTGCGATTCATGGGGTTGCAGAGAGTCGGACACTACTGAGCGACTGATCTGATCTGATCTGATCTGAAGGGGTTAGGAATGGGAGAGGAGTTCAGATCAGATCAGTCACTCAGTCGTGTCTGACCCTTTGCCACCCCATGAATCGCAGCATGCCAGGCCTCCCTGTCCATCACCAACTCCCAGAGTTCACTCAGACTCCCGTCCATTGAGTCAGTGATGCCATCCAGCCATCTCATCCTCTGTCGCCCCCTTCTCCTCTTGCCCCCAATCCTTCCCAGCATCAGAGTCTTTTCCAACGAGTCAACCCTTCGCATGAGGTGGCCAAAGTACTGGAGTTTCAGCTTTAGCATCATTCCTTCCAAAGAACACCCAGGGCTGATCTCCTTCAGAATAGACTGGTTGGATCTCCTTTCAGTCCAAGGGGCTCTCAAGAGTCTTCTCCAACACCACAGTTCAAAAGCATCAATTCTTCGGCGCTCAGCCTTCTTCACAGTCCAACTCTCACATCCATACATGACCACTGGAAAAACCATAGCCTTGACTAGATGAACCTTTATTGGCAAAGTCTCTGCTTTTCAATATGCTATCTAGGTTGGTCATAACTTTCCTTCCAAGGAGTAAGTGTCTTTTAGTTTCATGGCTGCAGTCACCATCTGCAATGACTTTGAAGCCCAGAAAAATAAAGTCTGACACTGTTTCCACTGTTTCCTCATCTATTTCCCATGAAGTGATGGGACTGGATGCCACGATCTTCGTTTTCTGAATGTTGAGCTTTAAGCCAACTTTTTCACTCTCCACTTTTATTTTCATCAAGAGGCTTTTTAGTTCCTCTTCACTTTCTGCCATAAGGGTGGTGTCATCTGCATATCTGAGGTTATTGATATTTCTCCCAGAAATCTTGATTCCAGCTTGTGTTTCTTCCAGTCCAGCATTTCTCATGATGTACTCTGCATATAAGTTAAATAAACAGGTTGACAATATACAGCCTTGACATAGTCCTTTTCCTATTTGGAACCAGTCTGTTGTTCCATGTCCAGTTCTAACTGCTGCTTCCTGACCTGCATACAAATTTCTCAAGAGGCAGATCAGGTGGTCTGGTATTCCCATCTCTTGAAGAATTTTCCACAGTTTATTGTTATCCATACAGTCAAAGGCTTTGGCATAGTCAATAAAGCAGAAATAGATGTTTTCCTGGAACTCTCTTGCTTTTTCCATGATCCAGTGGATGTTGGCAGTTTGATCTCTGGTTCCTCTGCCTTTTCTAAAACCAGCTTGAACATCAGGAAGTTCACGGTTCGCATATTGCTGAAGCCTGGCTTGGAGAATTTTGAGCATTACTTTACTAGCGTGTGAGATGAGTGCAATTGTGCAGTAGTTTGAGTATTCTTTGGCATTGCCTTTCTTTGGAATTGGAATTAAAACTGGAGTTAGGACGTAATAAAAAGGTAATGCAAAGAAGGCTTGCAGTGATGATACAGTTGAGTGTCTTGATTTTGGTGGTGGTTTGGAAGATACACAGGCTTTCCTCGTGGCTCAGTGGTAAAGAATCTGCCTACCAATGTATGAGAAGCAGGTCAGGAAGATCCCCTGGAGAAGGAAATCTTGCCCAGTATTCTTGCCTGGGAAATCCAATGGACAGAGGAACCTGGTGGGCTACAGTCTATGGGGTCACAAAAGAGTTGGACGTGACTTAGTGAGTAAACAACAATAGCAGGCAGGTACACATGTGATAGCATGGCAAAGATACACACACAGACATGCAAAAATGAGTGCTTGTATAACTGTTGGAAGATGAATAAGCTTTATAGATTGCATGAATATCCTGATTTTGGTTTTATACTATGATTGTGTTATAGGTTGGTTTTAACTGTGGAAGGGTGCACAGGGTTTCCTTGTGCAGTTCTTTGCAACCTCCCAGAAATCTATAATTTTTTCAAACTGAAAATTATAAATACTGAACCTATGGAAAAAAAAAAAAAACCTAAAAGTCTTGAAATTAATGAGTTACCAATCTTGAGTCTGTACAGAATTCTATTCAGCCTCTTCTGGGACATTGATTCAATCATTGCTCTTATGTATTTCCAGCATCCATGCTTATTCTAAGTCCTCTGTCTATTTCAGTCTTTAAAGAAAACAAATCTCCCTTGATTCCAGTTTATTCTCCAAACATTGTTTGTTTTCTTTTTTAGTGCTAAGCCTCTTTATATATATGTGTGTGCTCATTTACTTCAGTTGTGTCCGACTCTTGAGACCGTATGAACTGTAGCCTGCCAGGCTCCTCTGCCCATTGTATTTCCCAGGCAAGAATACTGGAGTGGGTTGCTATTTCCTTCTCCAGGGAACCTTCCCAACCCACGGGTCAAACCCTTGTCTCCTGTGACTCCTGCATTGCAGGTGGATTCTTTACCTCTGAGTCACCAGGGAAGCCTATGTATATATATAGCCACACTCAGTATTTCAAATTGTACTATAAGCATCTTGACTAGGACCTATGTTTCTTGACTGGGAACTATTTAGAGAATATCTAAAAGGAGTGACTGCTGCTGCTGCTGCTGCTGCTAAGTCACTTCAGTCGTGTCCAACTCTGTGTGATCCCATAGACGGCAGCCCACCAGGCTCTGCCGTCCCTGGGATTCTCCAGGCAAGAACACTGGAGTGGGTTGCCATTTCCTTCTCCAGTGCATGAAAGTGAGAAGTGAAAGTGAAGTCACTCAGTCGTGTCCGACTCTTGGCGACCCCATGGACTGCAGCCCACCAGGCTCCTCTGTCCATGGGATTTTCCAGGCAAGAGTACTGGAGTGGGTTGCCATTGCCTTCTCTGAATGGAGTGACTGGGACTTATTAATTTCTGGATTCCCAACAGTTTGCTATCTTCTTTGAAAATCTTGATGCTAGTTATTGTCTCAGAGATGATAAAGCTCATTGTAACTTTTACCCACTTGAAAGCAGGCCAGTCTGTCCTGGATCCTACGTCTAGTACAGGGAGCTTGGCCAGGACCTGATTTCATCTTACTCCTCCTGAGACACAAATAATCATAGAAAAGACCTAATCCAAGGGTTAATAAGGAGTTCCTGTTTACACAATTTTAATTCTCACTACATTTTATCTTATTTTTTAAAGCCTTAGCTGTAACATGGAATTGATAACTTTTTTTTTTTCTGTTGGGGAAAAAGAAAACCAAAACCTTAAAAAAGAAAAAAAGAGAAACAGCAAGTCAGTACATAAATAAGAAAAGAGAATATGACCCAAATGGAACCTCTTCAGTTGTGAATGTGTACTTTTCTTATAACTTATGAAACAGCAGCCTCCTAAATTGCCAAGATGGCGAAAATAAATATGAAATAGTTCTCTAGAATTACTATTACTTTTTGTTTTAGAAAAATGACTTTTAATGTTTTTGTTACACCTATGCTGAATGCCAGATTCTCAGACTGTCAACAATTTCATAAGAACTGGAAAACTTCTTTTAAAGAGGAAAAAAAATATTATGCCAGTGACAATTGGTATGTTTACTTGGGAGAGCAAAAGTATGTCTATAATCAAAAAAAGATGCTTTCAGCTAATTAGTTTTATTAAAAATGCTTTTATAGTGTTTCTTTCAACATTGTACTCATTTTCATTATATATAGAACTACCTTTACATTTTATTTACACATATAATTTATGGCTAATTATATCTACCTTCATTATGTACTGTTCGGTTTTTTCCCCCAGAGCTGTACTTTGGCATGCTGAGAACTTGTGTTGTTTGAAATTATTATAAGAAATATACGTGCTTCTTATTGCCATGTTGTGTACATATGCCCAGTTGCTTAGTGGTGTCTGGCTCTTTACGACCCATGGACTGTAGCCCACCAGGCTCCTCTGTCCATGGGATTTCCCAGGCAAGAATACTGGAGTGGGTTGTCATGCCCTCCTCCAGGGAATCTTTCAAACCCAGGGATCAAACCCACATCTCTTGCATCTCCTACATTGGCAGGCGGATTTTTTGCCTCTAAGCCACCTGGGAAGTCCGTATCCATGGTATATCTTATTAATTATTCCAGTTCTTGGATTGTCCTTGATCATCTTTAAATCTGCAGCCTGTAGCCCAGAACACAGACTGGGTGGATAATCTTCATTTGTTCAGTATCTAATTACCATTTATTTGAGAATCGCTATTCCCCATAGTTCCTGCTTTGATACCCCATACTTTCATCTGCCCAGGCATGATTTGTGAAGAATGTCTTCATTTAAAATGTCAAGCTGATTAAATATTTGAGAATTTTCAGTTTGCAGTATCTTGGGTAGAGTAATTCTGGTTTGCCCAGGACTGTCTTAGTTTTAAAACAAAAAGTCCCACAAATAGGAACCCATTCAGTCCTGGGCAAATTGGTAGAGCTGATTATCCTAATCTTGGAACATTCTAATATTTTTAAAAACATGTTGAAAATCCATGTTCCATGTATTTATTTCATATATACTTCTGGAAACTGTAAGATTTGGGTAAAACTAGGCTGAATACTTTATCCACCCCATTTGACTCTTCTTACGTATCATAAAACCATTCAGTAAAATCTGATAAAATGTTACATAGCCCAGAAAACTGGTTTCCTATGGATAGTGCCTTGGTTTTCCCCTAAATCAGGATATTTGGAATTGTCTTCCCCTTGGTTAGTTATGCTGCACATGTGATGAATAGCACTCCTGGAAATGTTGAAACAATGAAATATTCACTGCTTGTTTTTGTGAATCAGGAAGAAATATGGCATAATCATAGTGATCTAATTTATATCTAGTTTCATATTCTTGATATGAAGAATCTAAGTAGATTAATATTCACTTAGTGCCTTTGTGGTGATATTGCTGCAAATAGAAGAAATATTTCTTGCTTACTTACTAAAAACATGCACACCTTAAACATCATACCTGTCCAACTCTTTTAAACCCACTATACTTTTTAATAAACTAGGCAAGATGGTACATAGGATATTGTTTCTCAGTGTGTGATACTCATATCACCTGCTACAATGTCATCCCAGGGGGTTCCTCACTGTTATCCTGGGTATCTACATTTAACAAGATTCCAAGTTATTCCAGTGCCCAGTAACATTTATAGACCTTTAGTAATGTAAGTGCAGGCATCTCAAGCGGCACTAATGGCAAAGAATTCTCCTGCCAATGCAGGTGACACAGGAGACTTGGGTTCGATCCTTGGGTCACAAAAATCTCTTGGAGTAGAGAATGGCAGCACATTCTAGCATGCTTGCCTATAAAATCCCATGGACAGAGGAGCCTGGTGTGCCAGGGACCAGCCCCGGCTGATCCAGGGAATTTGAAGCGGGGACGGTGTTGGCGAGGATCAGGAAACAACTGCTTAATTAAACGTTTATTAAGGATATAAAGAGTGGTGAAATAAGGATAGCTCAGCGAAGAAATTCAGTGAAGAAAAGAGGCTGAATAAAATTCCAAAGCAGGGAATTTACGTCACCTACGAAGGCGCAGGCGTCCTCCCGTTCTCCCGAAGGAGAGGAGACACTAAGGCCTCCCCGGTCAGATCTTAGAAGCCCAGGCAAAATTAGTAGGCTTGACGAGCTTCCCTGCTTCAGAGGAAAAGTTCAGCTAGAAGGTGAAAGAAAGAACGACATGGGGAGACCAAATTCCAGTGAACAAAAAGACATACTTTATTTTCCAAAGCAGTTTTATACCTTAAGTTGTGCATAGAGGTTAATGGGGGAAGGGGTAGAGTCATGCAAAGAGAGCAGTTCCTGATCCTTATCGAAGTCAGACTTTCAAACTTATCATATGCAAAAGTTTAGGTGATTTACATCGTCTTCTGGCCAGGAAGCCTGTTAACATTTTAAGAAACTTATTTTTCTCTAAAGGTGATTATTCTAAAGTCAGGCGCCAGCCTCCAAAAAGCATTGGAGAAAGTTGCATTCCTATAGGGCAAAGGTGAGGTGGGCTCAATCAAGAAAAGAATTAACTCAAGGGTCCAAGATTACAAACATTGAGGCAACTGCTTACATTTCTATACACCCATTATATCAATCAATACACCGCCAAGGACACAGTAGGTAAGGGATATGGAGACTAAGCAGCAAACATTGGCCCAACAAGTGAAAAACCCTTCACCAATACAATTTCTAATCAATCTTTTAACTACTCAAAGGAATCTGTGTTTAGACAGTTTAGAACATCTCCTGCCTCTCACAGTTGGGAGGCTCTGAACAATCACATGTTGCCGGAAAAAACCTATTCACGCAGGCTAGAGGACTTCCAAAGGAGTTTGTAGGTTGAAACACTGTCACACCCAGGAATTATTAACTGGAGCTGTAAGCTAACTCTTTTTTCAGAGAGAGGTAGTGGGGGACAGCCCCCCGTAAAGTCAGAGGTGTAGGTGAAAGCACAAAGCAGAAAGTAGGCAGACTCTGGTTTTGGGGGTAGATTGCTCGAGAATTTCCAGGGAGACTCCTGAGGCTTGATCCCGCCTTTGCGTATGTCAAGCCTCCTTCCTCATGACCTTTGCCAGGGGCGGAGCTCGCTCCCCACACTGGTGGACTACAGTCCATGGTGTCGGAAAGGGTTGAACAGGACTGAACATCTGACAAGCTAGCAAGTAATTTAAGTGTCATGGTATTTCTAGAGAAAAGACCCAGTTTTGAACTCAGATTTTCTAATTTATTATAATCATGTTTTGGGTAAAATTGCCTATATTCTCTGAATTTTAATGTCCTCATCTGCAAAATGGAAAAATACACTAGCTATCGTAAGGATGATGTAGTTCAAGTGACACATGAAAGGGGAAATGTTAGATAAACCATGAAGTTCAGGAACAATTGCAGGCTACTGGCTAGGGTCCTTCTCTACAGATCCCTAAGTTATATTAAAGAGAAGTTATTTCATAGTGTTTTCATGCAAACTACTTAACTACCTTTATTAAGAATGCATGTCTATTTAAGTAAGCGAGCCCATTAATTCAAATAAGAATCATTTTTAAGGATTTTTTTTGTCTGATTTGATTGGTTGTATGTAAAAATATAGGCAGCTTTGATAAAAAGATTACTGTTACATGCAAGCAAACCGAGAATAACTAAAATATGAGATCTTTTCAATTCTGTGGTGCTGATTAAAACCTTGTGTAAGTAATTGGACAGGAAATTTCAGATTTGAGAGGCTCCAACAGATGCCTGTTACAAACTGAAACAACTGCTTTTGATTCAATATGTCCAACCCTCTGCTTTTGGCGTATTTTTGTTAAGTAACACACTGCCCTAAAACATCAAAAGAAAGAATGCAATTAGTAGCCTTAGTCTGAACTTTCTTGTACAGAGCCTGCCAGGCTTCTTGTTCATGGGATTCTCCCATGGCAACCAACTCCAGTATTCTTGCCTGCAGAATCCCACAGACAGAGGAGCCTGATGGCCTACAGTCCATAGGGTCGCAAAGAGTCAGACACAACTGAAGTGACTTAGCATGCACACAGATATCATATATAATATATATTAATGAAAGAGGGCGGGAAAAAGACCACATGGAAAAATCATAAAGAAGAGAAGAAGAAATTCTCAGAATATAACTGGGTTGATTAGAGAAAGTCTCTGAACGAGAAAGGTCATACAAAGTTTCCAATGTAGAGCACAAGGAACTATATCCAGTCTCCTGGGATAAACCATAATGGAAAAGAATATAAAAAAGAATATGTATTTATGTGTAAAGCAGTCACTTTGCTGTACAGCAGAAATTACACATTTTAAATTAACCACAATTCTAAAAAAGGATTATAGTTCTTTTCCCCTCTAAGTGATTAGATGATGCTCCTATGAGTGATGAATCCAGTCACAAATGAAAAATATTTATCTAGGAAAAAATACTTTAGTCTTAGATACTTTGAATGTGTGACAAAGTGTGAAAGTGAAAAAATACATTGGAGACATGAGACCAAGTCCTTTATTTCTTAAAATTGTTTTGAATATACCCCATCCTCCCCTCCATCTCCCTGCTGGTATCCCTGATTTTCATTCCTCTCATCCTCTTGCCTGGGCTAGCAATAATCACCTTAGTTGTCTCTGGGTCTTTCCATTGTCTCCACTGTACTTCCTTGAATGCAAATATGTTTCTGCATTTCCTGACTTAGAACTTCTGGTGGTCTCTCTTATGCCCCGACCCCTTTGTCCTCATTTACCAAAACATATCCAAAATCCTTAGTGTGACACACAGGGAATTTTTCTCTCCATCTTTGCCTTAATTCTCTTGCCTTCTCCATCTCCCACTGCCTCCATGCCCCAGCCCCTCGCATTCCCAAGAAAGTTATCAGTAATTGATGTCAGTGGATTATCCCTACTTCACTCGCCATTCCTGACTCTCTCGGAGACAGGGGACAGTCCCTCCCCCCAACAAGGCAAAAAGAGGTCATGGCCGCTCTTTCTGCATCATCCACATAGTCAAAAACTTTTAATTATCGGAATAAAAGATTCTAACAGAGTCTTCAGGTAAGAAGCACAAATGCAAGAGTCAAAAAGTGGTGCTTCAAGGAAGTGAGAGTATTCTACAACATAAATGCTTCATCTCTATTAAAAGTTCAACTTTTATCCAGAAAGCTGCACAGTATCAGTGCTCTTTTTGCTCAACAGGGTTAAGTGGGAGTGAGACTGAGGAAGAAGACTTGAGCTGCCCTAGAGCACCGGCTGGTCTTTCCAGGTGACACAGTGGTAAAGAATCCATCTGCCAACGCAGGAGATGCAAGAGATGCAGGTTTGATCCTTGGGTTGGGAAGATCCCCTGGAGGAGGAAATGGCAACCCACTCCAATATTCTTGCCTGGGAAATCTCACAGACAGAGGAGCCTGGTGGGCTACACACCATGGGGTCTCAAAGTGTTGGACAGGACTTAGCATAGCACAGAGCACTGGCTATCATTTTCTGTTTTTTAAGCTTGGTTTGGAGAGTAGATTGTTAACTGACCTATCCCTAAATGGTTATGCATGCTGTTTTGGGGACAACTGAGCTGGGTAAAGACTTCAAGTCTCCTCTGTCACATTCTCCCTAGTAAATTAAAGAAAGTAAACCTCAAACCAAGTTCTTCCACAATTTAAGGACTCGTTAGAAAATATCATAGAATAATCCTGCAACCTGTTCTGTAAACCCTGTGTCTCTTTTCTTGACAATAACATTTGTTTAGTGCTTAATAAGTGTAAGCTCCTCTTGCGAAGCACTTGACACACATTATCTTATTTACATTCATACTTTTCACAACAAACCAACAAGGCAGATGTGGCGCTTATGTCCATTTTACAGATGAGGAAATTGAGATTTGGAAACATTAAATAACACACTCTAGAATTTACTCAGAGTGGCTGAACCAGGATTCAGACGCAGAAAATCTGACTCTGGATGCTAGAAAATATTCTATATCTTTCAGGAAACTCATCACTATTGTGCATGGATGGGGTCTTCAGGAAAGCACTGTTTTAGAGACAAGGTTTAGTTACATTTAGCATGAAATTAAAAGACACTTGCTCCTTGGAAGAAAAGTTATGGCAAACCTAGACAGCATATTAAAAAGCAGAGACATCATTTTGCCACAAAGTCCATATAGTCAAAGCTATGGTTTTTCCAGTAGTCATGTATGGATGTGAGAGTTGGGCCATAAAGAAGGCTGAGCACTGAAGAATTGATGCTTTTGAATTGTGATGCTGGAGGAGACTTTTAACAATTCCTTGGACTGCAAGGAAATAAAACCAGTCAACTCTAAAGGAAATTAACCCTGAATGTTCATTGGAAGGACTGATGCTGAAGCTGAAGCTCCAATACTTTGGTCACCTGATGCAAAGAGCTGACTCATTGGAAAAGACCCTGATGGTGGGGAAAATTGAGTACAGAAGGAAAAGAAGGCAACAGAGGATGAAATGGTTGGATAGCATCACTGACTCAATGGACATGAGTTTGAGCAAGCTCCGGGAGATGGTGAAGAACAGGGGAGACCGGCATGCTGCTGTTCATGGGGTCACAAAGAGTCAGACACAACTGAGTGACTGAACAACAATACCAGTCTTCATCAGGCAACCAGAATCTTCTTGACACAATTTATATTTCCAAATCAAGCTCTATTACATGGAAGCATAGCAAAAACCTCAAACAATGTTACATTCTGTTCATGCAAGGCCAGGAAGCAAGTTCTGCAAATGCTAGCTTGAATGCTAGTAATTTCCCTAATGATTGTATGCTTCTAAAAGTCAAGAAAATAATTTTCATATAAATACAGACCTAAAAATTTTTCTCTATCAAAATTAGCTCTGAATTTAAAAAGAAGATATCTGAGTGTGGGGAGAGGCTCTCATCCAAATATTGACAGAAAAAGTCTTTCTATAACCATAGACATATTGCAGCAATGGATTTAAATTTTAGAATATAAAAGCAATTGTGGATCATAATGGCTTCTCCATTTTCCTGACAGTCCCTTACACATTTTAACACATTGATTTTTCAATGTAATTTTATAGGCCATCAATATCAAGACATTAAACCAAACCTAAATGTGTTCTCCTCTGATAGAGCTAATGCCAAACATATAAATCTTAACTTTTGGCATCTTACCATTTTTTCTTTTAGCATGTTTCCAGAAGGACTGTCTAGAGAGAATAAATCCATGGTTCACTTGGAAACTGATGCTTCTTTAAATGAATACTATTAGGGGGTGCAGTTAACTTATTTATTTATTTATTTATTGAAGTGTAACTGACAGAATATTATATTAGTTTTCATGTGTAAAGTATAGTGATTCAATATTTGTACCCATTATGAAATGAACACCACTGTAAATCTAGCTACCATTTATCATTGTACAATGTTATTACAATATTATTGACTCTGCTATATATGCTGTACATTACATCACTGTAGCTTATTTTTTTTAATTTTATTTTATTTTTAGACTTTACAATATTGGATTAGTTTTGCCAAATATCGAGATGAAGATTATTTCTTTTATTAATGAAAGTTTGTACTCTTAATTTCCCTTAACTATTTAACTCATCTTTCTACTCCTCTCGCCTCCAGAAAGCACCAGTTTGTTTTATGTATCTATGACTCTGTCTCTCTTTTGATGTGTTTGTTCATTTGTATTGTTTTTTAGATTACACATAGAAGTGAAATCATGCAATATGTATGTACATATCATACAATATGTATCTTTCTGGCTCTGACATATTTCACTTATCATAATATCTTCTAGATCCATCCATGTTGTTGCAAATGTCAAGATTTCAGTACTTTTTAAAAAATGTCTGAGTAGTATTCTAATTGTATATGTGTATGTATTGATGCTTTTGAACTATGATGTTGGAGAAGACTCTTGAGAGTCCCTTGGACTGCAAGGAGATCCAACCAGTCCATCCTAAAGGAGGTCAGTCCTGGGTGTTCATTGGAAGGACTGATGCTGAAGCTGAAACTCCAATACTTTGGCCACCTGATGCGAAGACCTGACTCATTGGAAAAGACTCTGATGCTGGGAGGGATTGGGGGCAGGAGGAGAAGGGGATGACAGAAGATGAGATGGTTGGATGGCATTACCGACTCAATGGACATGGGTTTGGGTGAACTCCGGGAGTTGGTGATGGACAGGGAGGCCTGGCATGCTGTGGTTCATGGGGTTGCAAAGAGTCGGACACGACTGAGTGTCTGAACTGAACTGAATGATGTATATACATATGTATATGTATGTGTGTATATATATATATATATCACATATTCTTTATCCATTCATCTATCAGTGGGCACTAAGATTTCTTCCACATCTTTGCTCTTGTAAATAATACTGCATTGAAACTGGGGATCCATATATCTTTTTGAGTTAGTATTTTTGTTTCCTTTGGAAAACTACCCAGACGTGGAATTGCTGGATTGTATGGTAGTTCTAGTTTTAATTTTTTGAAAAACCTTTATACTGTTCTACACAGCAGCTGTACATCTTACATTACCAATGACAGTGCATAAGAGTCCCTCTTCTATACTTCC
The DNA here is from genome assembly GCF_003369695.1 of Bos indicus x Bos taurus. NCBI lineage: Eukaryota > Metazoa > Chordata > Mammalia > Artiodactyla > Bovidae > Bos > Bos indicus x Bos taurus. The sequence continues at coordinate 71,764,854 of NC_040083.1, read as the reverse complement.
TCATCAACAGTTGCTGTTTCTTTTCTTTTGGATAAAATCCATTCTGACAGGTGTGAAGTGACATCTCAAGGTTTTGATTTGAATTTCCCTGATGATTACTGTTGTTTTCCTCTATTTCTTTGCATTGATCACTGAGGAAGGCTTTCTTATCTCTTCTTGCTATTCTTTGGAACTCTGCATTCAGATGCTTATATCTTTCCTTTTTTCCTTTGCTTTTCGCTTCTCTTCTTTTCATACCTGTTTGTAAGGCCTCCCCAGACAGCCATTTTGATTTTTTGCATTTCTTTTCCATGGGGATGGTCTTGATTCCTGTCTCCTGTACAATGTCACACACTTCTGTCCATAGTTCATCAGGCACTCTATCAGATCTAGGCCCTTAAATCTATTTCTCATTTCCACTGTATAATCATAAGGGATTTGATTTAGGTCGTACCTGAATGGTCTAGTGGTTTTCCCTACTTTCTTCAATTTAAGTCTGAAGTTGGCAATAAGGAGTTCATGGTCTGAGCCACAGTCAGCTCCTGGTTTTGTTTTTGCTGACTATATAGAGCTTCTCCATCTTTGGCTGCAAAGAATATAATAAATCTGATTTCAGTGTTGACCATCTGGTGATGTCCATGTGTAGAGTCTTCTCTTGTGTTGTTGGAAGAGGGTGTTTGTTATGACCAGTGCGTTCTCTTGGCAAAACTCTATTAGCCTTTCTCCTGCTTCATTCAGTATTCCAAGGCCAAATTTGCCTGTTACTCCAGGTGTTTCTTGACTTCCTACTTTTGCATTCCAGTCCCCTATAATGAAAAGGACATTTTTTGGGGGTGTTAGTTCTAAAAGGCCTTGTAGGTCTTCATAGAACCATTCAACTTCAGCTTCTTCAGTGTTACTAGTTGGGGCATAGACTTGGATTACTATGATATAGAATGGTTTGCCTTGGAAACGAACAGAGATCATTCTGTCGTTTTTGAGATTGCATCCAAGTACTGCATTTCAGACTCTTTTGTTGACCATGATAGCTACTCCATTTCTTCTGGGGGATTCCTGCACACAGTTGTAGATATAATGGTCATCTGAGTTAAATTCACCCAGTCCAGTCCATTTTAGTTCGCTGATTCCTAGAATGTCGACGTTCACTCTTGCCATCTCCTGTTTGACCACTTCCAATTTGCCTTGATTCATGGACCTGACATTCCAGGTTCCTATGCAATATTGCTCTTTACAGCATCAGACCTCGCTTCTATCACCAATCACATCCACAACTGGGTATTGTCTTTGCTTTGGCTCCATTCCTTCATTCTTTCTTGAGTTATTTCTCCACTGATCTCCAGTAGCACATTGGACACCTACCGACCTGGGAAGTTCCTCTTTCAGTATCCTATCATTTTGCCTTTTCATACTGTTCATGGAGTTCCCAAGTCAAGAATACTGAAGTGGTTTGCCATTCCCTTCTCCAGTGGACCACATTCTGTCAAACCTCTCCACCATGACCTGCCCATCTTGGGTGGCCCCACATGGCATGGCTTAGTTTCATTGAGTTAGACAAGGCTGTGGCCCGTGTGATCAGATTGACTAGTTTTCTGTGATTATGGTTTCAGTGTGTTGGCCGTCTGATGCCCTCTTGCAACACCTACCATCTTACCTGGGTTTCTCTTACCTTGGAAGTGGGATATCTCTTCATAGCTGCACCAGCAAGGTGCGGCCGCTGCTGCTTACCTTGGATGAGAGATAAGGAGGGGAAAACAACAGAATGGGAAAGACTAGAGATAACAACAGAATGGGAAAGACTAGAGATCTCTTCAAGAAAATTAGAGATACCAAAGGAACATTTCATGCAAAGATGGGCTCGATAAAGGACAGAAATGGTATGGACCTAACAGAAACAGAAGATATTAAGAAAAGGTGGCAAGAGTACACAGAAGAACTGTACAAAAAAGAGCTTCATGACCAAGATAATCACAATGATGTGATCACTCACCTAGAGCCAGACATCCTGGAATGTGAAGTCAAGTGGGCCTTAGAAAGCATCCTACTAACAAAGCTAGTGGAGGTGATGGAATTCCAGTTGAGCTATTTCAAATCCTGAAAGATGATGCTGTGAAAGTGCTGCACTCAATATGCCAGCAAATTTGGAAAACTCAGCAGTGGCCACAGGACTGGAAAAGGTCAGTTTTCATTCCAATCCCAAAGAAAGGCAATGCCAAGGAATGCTCAAACACCACACAATTGCCTTCATTTCACATGCTAATTAAGTAATGCTCAAAATTCTCCAAGCCAGGCTTCAGAAATATGTCAACCCTGAACTTCCAGATGTTCAAGCTGGTTTTAGAAAAGGCAGAGGAACCAGAGATCAAATTGCTAACATCCACTGGATCATCAAAAAAGCAAGAGAGTTCCAGAAAATCATCTATTTCTACTTTATTGACTATGCCAAAGCCTTTGACTGTGTGGAGCACAATAAACTGTGGAAACTTCTGAAAGAGATGGGAGTACCAGACCACCTGACCTGCCTCTTGAGAAACCTATATGCAGGTCAGGAAGCAACAGTTAGAACTGGACATGGAACAGACTGGTTCCAAATAGGAAAAGGAGTACATCAAGTCTATATATTGTCACCCTGCTTATTTAATTTATATGCAGAGTACATAATGAGAAGTGCTGGGCTGGAAGAAGCACAAGCTGGAATCAAGATTGCTTGGAGAAATATCAATAACCTCAGATATGCAGATGACACCACCCTTATGGCAGAAAGTGAAGAGGAACTCAAAAGCCTCTTGATGAAAGTGAAAGAGGAGAGTGAAAAAGTTGGCTTAAAGCTCCACATTCAGAAAATGAAGATTATGGCATTTGGCCCCATCACTTCATGGGAAATAGATGGGGAAACAGTGGAAACAGTGTCAGACTTTTTTTGGGGGGGCTCCAAAATCACTGCAGATGGTGACTGCAGCCATGAAATTAAAAGACGCTTACTCCTTGGAAGGAAAGTTATGACCAACCTAGATAGCATATTGAAAAGCAGAGACATTACTTTGCCAACAAAGATTCTTCCAGTCAAGGCTATGGTTTTTCCTGTGGGCATGTATGGATGTGAGAGTTGGACTGTGAAGAAGGCTGAACGCTCAAGAATTGATGCTTTTGAACTGTGGTGTTGGAGAAGACTCTTGAGGGTCCCTTGGACTGCAAGGAGAGCCAACCAGTCCATTCTGAAGGAGATCAGCCCTGGGATTTCTTTGGAAGGAATGATGCTAAAGTTGAAACTCCAGTACTTTGGCCACCTCATGCAAATCTGACTCATTGGAAAAGTCTCTGTTGCTGGGAGGGATTGGGGGCAGGAGGAGAAGGGGACGACAGAGGATGAGATGGCTGCATGGCATCACTGACTCGGTGGACATGAGTTTGAGTGAACTCTGGGAGTTGGTGATGGACAGGGAGGCCTGGCATGCTGTAATTCATGGGGTTGCAAAAAGTCGGACACGACTGAGCGACTGAACTGTACTGAACTGATGATTAGTGTTGAGCATCTTTTCACATGCCTCGTGACTACCGTTATGTCTTCTTGAGAAAAAGTATCAGTTTAGTTCATCTACTCTTTATTTATTTTTTGATGTTGAGTTATATGAGTTTTCTGTATATTTTGGATATTAACCCTTTGTCGGATATATCATTTGCATGTAACCTCTGTTATTCAATACATGGCATTTCCATTTTGTTGAAAGTTTTTTTTGCTGTGCTAAAGCTTTTTAGTTTGTTGTCACATATGTTTATTTTTGCTTTTGTTTACCTTGCCTGGTGAGAGAGATACAAAAAAGTACTGAAGACTAGTGTCACAGACCATGATGCATATTATTGGTAACTTTTCTCCTTTTCCTTGGTTAGGCTGGCTAGAGATTTATCAGTTTTATTGAACTTTTCAAAAACTAAATTTTGGTTTCATTGATTTTTCTCTGCTGTTTTCCTGTTTTCTATCTCCTTAATTTCTGTTCTAATTTTCTGTTTAAATTTTTTTTCCTTTCCTTGCTTATGTTTAAACTGTTTTTTTTTTTTTTAAACATCTAGTTTCCTGAGATGGAAGCTAGGTTATTGATTTTAAATATTTCTTCTTTTTGGATATATGCATTTAGTGTTCTATAATTTCCCTAATTATAACTTTTATTTCATCCCACAAATTTTGATAACATATATTTTCATTTCATTTTGTTGACAACATTTTAAAATTTATCTTGAAACTTCCCTTTGGGCCTATGTGTTATGTAGAAGTATATTTTTTACTTTTCAAACATCTGAGAATTTTCCAGCTACTTTTGTTATTGATTTTCATTTTAAATCCATTACTATCTGCAAATATGATTTGTATAATTTATATTGTTTTACATTCATTAACGTGTATTTTGTGAGCCAACATGTGGTCTATCTTGGTAAATGTACTATGTGAGCTTGAAAAGAATGTCTATTCTGTTGTTATTGAGAGGAGTGTTCAAAAATACCGGATCAAGTTGATTGATAGTGTTGTTCAAGTCCATTATAGTTTTACTGATTTTCTGCTTACTTGATCTATTCATTATTAATGGGGGCAGCAGCAGCACAGGGTGTTAAAGTCCCCATCTATAACAACGTATTTATTAATATTTCTTCTTTCTGTTTTTAGATCATGTATTCTGGTGATCTATTGTTTGACAACTTCAGGATTTTTTTATTTAAAAATTGACCCCTTTACCATTTTGTAATGTCCTTTTTTATCACTAGATACTTTTCTTTGATCTAAATTCTGCTTTTCTTGATCTAAAATTAATGTAACTACTTCAACTTTCTTTTGATCAATATCAGTAAGATAAATCTTTTCCACTTCTTTATTTCTAGCCTATTAGAATTTTTATATTGAAGGTGATTTTTTTGTAGACAAAGTAGTCAGACTTTTTTTTTTAACCCATTGTGATGATCTCTGTTTTAATTGGTATATTTTACTTTGACCATATTTAAAGTGATTATTGAAATAGTATTGAAACGTAACTCCATCACATTTGCAATGCTTTTTATTCATTATGTTTGTTCTTTGTTTTGTATTTTTTCCCCCCCTTTTTGGGGGCTTCTCTAGTTTTAATTGAACATTTAATATAATTTTATTTTATCTATTCTCTTTTAAATAAATGGTTGTTATCCTAGAGTTTGCAATATTTTTAAGCTAATTTAAATCCACCTTCAAATAACTATAGCACATTATCTACAATGCATTCATTTTATAACAGAGTACAATCATCTCTTAGTATCCATGGGGGGCTTGGTTCCATGGTCCCCCATAGAAACCAAAATCCATGGATTCTAAAGTTTCTTGTATAAAATGACATAATATTTGAACATATCCTATTCATATCCTCCCATATACTTTAAATCATCTCCAGGTTACTTATAATACCTAATACAATGTAAATGCTATGTTAATAGTTGTAAATTCAATGTAAATTATATGTAAATAATTACAAGCATCTGGCAAATTCAAGTTTTGATTTTTAAACTTTCTGGGACTTTTTTTCATACACTTTTGATATGTGATTCATTGACTCCACATATATGGAACACACACATATGGACTGCCAATTGGATTCCTAATTCCTCTCATATTTCTTAGCATCGCTGTCATTCATTTAATTTATTTAAATGTTATCATTGCCCAATACTTTACTATTATTGATTTAAATAGAGTTATATTTTAGATTAGTTAGAATAAAAACATTAAAAGTTTTATTTAACCCTCACCTATTCTTTTTCTGATTTACCTCATTTCTTTATGTAAATATATAAAAGTTTCTGACATATATCCTTTTACTTCTCACTGAAGCCTTTGTAGGACAGTTTGTCTGGCTGTAAATTCTATCCATTTTTATTTGTCTGAGAAAGTATATTTGTCCTTTGCTTTTTAAGAATAATGCCACTGAAGCTGAATTCTAATTTGGTGTTTTCCTTTCTCTCACCACTTTAAATATATGTTGACTGAAAGGTTTTACTCATGATTAAGAACTCCACATTTCCCCCCACCAGACTGGGTAATCATCATTCTACTTTTCTGTTTCTACAAGTTTGACTTTTTAAAAATTTCGTACACAACTGAGATCATGCAGTATTTATCTTTCTGTGTTTAGCTTATTTGACATAACATGTTCTGCCAATATCATACATCTTGTTGCAAATGGAGGAATTTTCTTTTTTCCTTAAGGCTGAATAGTCGTTGTTGATTAGTCCCTAAGTCTGACTCTTTCAAGACCCCATGGACTGTAGCCTGCTAGGCTCCTCTGTCCATGGGATTTCCCAGGCAAGAATACTGGAGTGGGTTGCCATGCCCTCCTCCAGGGGATCTTCCTGATCCAGGGATCAAACCCATGTTTCGTATGGCTCTTGCATTGGCAGGCAGATTCCTTACCACTGAGCCAACTGAAAAGCTCATATTAAGGTCATGCAGGGAGATCAAACCAGTCAATCCTAAAGGAAATCAACCCTGAATATTCATTGGAAGGACTAATGCTGAAATGGAAGCTCCAATACTTTGGCCACCTGAAGCGAAGAGCTGACTCATTAGAAAAGACCCTGATACTGGGAAAAATTGAAGGCAGGAGGAGAAGGGTACGACAGAGGATGACACGGATAGCATCACTGACTCAATGAACATGAGTTTAAGCAAGCTCTGGGAGATTCTGAAGAACAGGGAAGCCTGGTGTGCTGTAGTCTGTGGGGTCAGAAAGAGTTGGACACAACTGAGCAATTGAACAAAAACAACAACATTTATAATTTTATCCTTTTATGAATGGACTCCTTTGCCATTATAAAATGACCTTCTTTGTCTCTTGTTACAATATCTGTCTTAAAGTCTATTTTGTCTTACATTAACGTAGTTATTCTCATTCTTTTCTGATTTCCATTTACATGGGATATCTTTTTCTATCCCTTCACTTTCCACCTGTGTACATTCTTAAATCTGTAGTGAGTCTCTTATAGGTAACATGTAGTTTGTACTATTTTTAATCCATTTTTGGAGAGTTTAATCCATTTACAATTAATTATTAATAGGTAAAAATTTACTGTTGACATTATGTCTTTTTTTTTTTTTTTTGCTACTTTGTAGTTCTTTCTTGGACCCTAATTGTGAAAAAACCCAGTGAGTTTCCTGGCAGAAAATTCCCAAAATGTGTGGGCTCCCCTTAGACTGAGTTCCAGGAGTTTCTCACTTTCATGCTAGCTGACACTCAGTTTTCAACAATAAATCTAAATTGTGAATTTTCCTGTCAATTAATGGCTTCCATTTTGCCTCTTCCAGTAAGTAGATTCCCCCTGTGTATCTTACTGGATACCACTGTCTTTCCCGATTTGGGGTCTGGTGTTTTGTTCTATGTCTTCAGTTCTCTGAAGTGTGTGAGAAAAGTCTTTGCTTTTTAGATTATCAGCTCTGTTTTCTTGAGGCCTCTTGCCCTCCAGCAGGTGGGCTTAGTCTTGTTCTGTTGGTGACGGCAGAGGACCAGGAGAAAAGTGGATGTGTACAAGGTCTCTTGGGGTCTAAGCTTGGAAATGGCTCAGAGTCTCTTCCATCACATTCTGTTGGCCAAAGCAAGTCAGTCATGAGGCCAGCCTAGATGTAAGAGGTGGAAGAATGAATGGTCTTCACTTCTTGATGGCAGAAGCTTCAGTTATACCGCAGAGAGTGTGGATACAGGCAGAGGTGGAGAATGAGACAAGTTTTGTAATCCATCTACTTAAGTAATCACATATCAGAATGAGGGGTTGAATTAAACGACCACTATAGTTTGTTCCAACCCTGGGACAGAAACTTAACCACACTTGAAAGAAATTAATGATTCTTTTGTCTCAGAACTGTGGCTTCCTAAAAGATGTATACCCTGCAGTGCCTCTGACAGGAATAAATGTTGATTTTAATTCTTAACACGAATGTCTAGGTGTGTCAGTTTGTTTCTCCAATAAGCAGATACCAGGGCGGAATTCAGTGTACAAGGGATTCATAGGAAATACCTGTGTAGGTAGGGAAAGCTTTAATCTGTAATGCAGTTTAGATACCGGTGCAAAAAAAAAGGGGGGGTGGGGTGGATGGAAGGCTTTGGGTAGAGAGAGCCTCAGATCTCAGTGCAGTTCTGGGGAGTTTGGGCCATGCCAGTATATAGAAGGGACCCAGTTCAAATATCTCTGCTATGCTCAGTTACTGGCTGGGAGCTGCCTAGGTAAAGTGTGTTTTTGTGTGAATATGAAGGTGTGTCTCACAGTGAGGCACCAGGAGGTTTGAGCAAACTCTGGGAGATAGTGAAGAACAGGGGAGCCTGATGTATTACAGTCCATGGGGTTGCAGAGAGTCAGACAGGACTTAATGACTGAACAACAACAATACTCCCTATATCAGCTTCTACTGAAGGGAATTCTGAGTGAATTAACCCTATCCTACCATAAATAGGGGCTGTAAAATAAAATAAGCACTCAAAATTATCAGGGCCAAATTATTTTTGTGTTGGTCATATTAATATAATCAGACCCAAGACTAGCTATGAACATGTGGGTGTGCTCATTCATGTCCAGCTCTTGGCAACCTCATAGACTATAGCCTGCTAGGCTCCTCTATCTGTGATATTCTCCAACCATGAATACGAGAGTGAGTGGCCATTTTCTCCTCCAGGAGATCTTCATGACCCAGGGATTGAACCTGCATCTCCTGCATTGGCAGGAGTATTCTTTACGACTAGTGCAACCTGGGAAACCCCTGCATGTATGGGATGCATACGGGCAAGAGTGAGTATAACAATAGGAATAGAATCCTGTGAGTGGATGCCGAAATTGTCAATGGAAGACACTCAGATCAGATCAGGTTAGTCGCTCAGTCATGTCCGACTCTTTGCGACCCCATGAATCGCAGCACACCAGGCCTCCCTGTCAATCACCAACTCCCGGAGTTCACTGAGACTCACGTCCATCGAGTCAGTGATGCCATGCAACCATCTCATCCTCTGTCGTCTCCTTCTCCTCCTGCCCCACAATCCCTCCCAGCATCAGAGTCTTTTCCAATGAGTCAACTATTCGCATGATGTGGCCAAAGTACTGGAGTTTCAGCTTTAGCAACATTCCTTCCAAAGATATCCCATGGCTGATCTCTTTCTGAATGGACTGGTTGGCTCTCTTTGCAGTCCAAGGGACTCTCAAGAGTCTTCTCCAACACCACAGTTCAAAAGTATCAATTCTTCAGCGCTCAGCCTTCTTCACAGTCCAACTCTCACATCCATACATCACCACAGGAAAAACCATAGCCTTGACTAGAAGGACCTTTGTTGGCAAAGTAATGTCTCTGCTTTTGAATAGGCTATCTAGGTTGGTCATAACTTCCCTTCCAAGGAGTAAGCATCTTTTAATTTCATGGCTGCAGTCACCATCTGCAGTGATTTTGGAGCCCAGAAAAATAAAGTCTGACACTGTTTCCACTGTCTCCCCATCTATTTCCCATCAAGTGATGGGACCAGATGCCATGATCTTCGTTTTTTGAATGTTGAGCTTTAAGCCAACTTTTTCACTCTCCTCTTTCACTTTCATCACAAGGCTTTTGAGTTCCTCTTCACTTTCTGCCATAAGGGTGGTGTCATCTGCATATCTGAGGTTATTGATGTTTCTCCCGGCAATCTTGATTCCAGCTTGTGTTTCTTCCAGTCCAGCACTTCTCATGATGTACTCTACATATAAGTTAAATAAGCAGGGTGACAATATACAGCCTTGACGTACTCCTTTTCCTATTTGGAACCAGTCTGTTGTTCCACGTCCAGTTCTAACTGTTGCTTCCTGACCTGCATACAAATTTCTCAAGAGGCAGATCAGGTAGTCTGGTATTCCCATCTATTTCAGAATTTTCCACAGTTTCTTGTGATCCACACAGTCAAAGGCTTTGGCATAGTCAATAAAGCAGAAATAGATGCCTTTCTGGAACTCTCTTGCTTTTTTGATGATCCAGCAGATGTTAGCAATTTGATCTCTGGTTCCTCTGCCTTTTCTAAAACCAGCTTGAACATCAGGAAGTTCATGGTTCACATATTGCTGAAGCCTGGCTTGGAGAATTTTGAGCATTACTTTACTAGTGTGTGAGATGAGTGCAATTGTACAGTAGTTTGAGCATTCTCTGGCATTGCCTTTCTTTGGAATTGGGATGAAAACTGACCTTTGCCAGTCCTGTGGCCACTGCTGAGTTTTCCAAATTTGCTGGCATATTTAGTGCAGCACTTTCACAGCATCATCTTTCAGGATTTGGAATAGCTCAACTGGAATTCTATCACCTCCACTAGCTTTGTTCGTAGTGATGCTTTGTAAGGCCCACTTGACTTCACATTCCAGGATGTCTGGCTCTAGGTCATTGATCACACCATTGTGATTATCTGTTTCATGAAGATCTTTTTTTGTACAGTTCTTCTGTGTATTCTTGCCATCTCTTCTTAATATCTTTTGCTTCTGTTAGGTCCACACCATTTCTGTCCTTTATCGAGCCCATCTTTGCATGAAATGTTCCTCTGGTATCTCTGATTTTCTTGAAGCGATCTCTAGTCTTTCTCATTCTGTTTTTTCCTCTATTTCTTTACATTGATTGCTGAAGAAGGCTTTCTTATCGCTTCTTGCTATTCTTTGGAACTCTGCATTCAGATGTTTATATCTTTCCTTTTCTCCTTTGCTTTTTGCTTCTCTTCTTTTCATACCTATTTGTAAGGCCTCCCCAGACAGCCATTTTGCTTTTTTGCATTTCTTTTCTATGGGAATGGTCTTGATTCTGTCTCCTGTACAATGTCACACACCTCTGTCCATAGTTCATCAGGCACTCTATCAGATCTAGGCCCTTAAATCTATTTCTCATTTCCACTGTATAATCATAAGGGATTTGATTTAGGTCATACCTGAATGGTCTAGTGGTTTTCCCTACTTTCTTCAATTTAAGTCTGAAGTTGGCAATAAGGTGTTCATGGTCTGAGCCACAGTCAGCTCCTGGTCTTGTTTTTGCTGACTGTATAGAGCTTCTCCATCTTTGGCTGCAAAGAATATAGTCAATCTGATTTCGGTGTTGACCATCTGGTGATGTCCATGTGTAGAGTCTTCTCTTGTGTTGTTGGAAGAGGGTGTTTGTTATGACCAGTGCATTTTCTTGGCAAAACTCTATTAGTCTTTGCCCTGATTCATTCAGTATTCCAAGGCCAAATTTGCCTGTTACTCCAGGTGTTTCTTGACTTCCTACTTTTGCATTCCAGTCCCCTATAATGAAAAGGACATTTTTTGGGGGTGTTAGTTCTAAAAGGCCTTGTAGGTCTTCATAGAACCGTTCAACTTCAGCTTCTTCAGCATTACTGGTTGGGGCATAGACTTGGATTACTGTGATATTGAATGGTTTGCCATGGAAACGAACAGAGATCATTCTGTCGTTTTTGAGATTGCATCCAAGTACTGCATTTCAGACTCTTTTGTTGACTATGATGGCTACTCCATTTCTTCTGAGGGATTCCTGCCCGCAGTAGTAGATATAATGGTCATCTGAGTTAAATTCACCCACTCCAGTCCATTTCAGTTCGCTGATTCCTAGAATGTCAACATTCACTCTTGCTATCTCTTGTTTGACCACTTCCAATTTGCCTTGATTCATGGACCTGACATTCCAGGTTCCTATGCAATATTGCTCTTTACAGCATCGGACCTTGCTTTTATTACCAGTCTCATCCACAGCTGGGTATTCTTTTTGCTTTGGCTCTATCCCTTCATTCTTTCTGGAGTTATTTCTCCACTGATCTCCAGTAGCATATTGGGCACCTACTGACCTGGGGAGTTCCTCTTTCAGTATCCTATCATTTTGCCTTTTCATACTGTTCATGGGGTTCTCAAGGCAAGAATACTGAAGTGGTTTGCCATTTCCTTCTCCAGTGGACCACATTCTGTCAGATCTCTCCACCATGACCCACCCATCTGGGGTTGCCCCACGGGCATGGCTTATTTTCATTGAGTTAGACAAGGCTGTGGTCCTAGTGTGATTAGATTGACTAGTTTTCTGTGAGTATGGTTTCAGTGTGTTTGCCTTCTGATGCCCTCTTGCAACACCTACCATCTTACTTGGGTTTCCCTTACCTTGGGCATGGGGTATCTCTTCACGGCTGCTCCAGCAAAGTGAAGCCATTGCTCCTTACCTTGGACAAGGTGTATCTCCTCACCACCACCCTTCCTGACCTTCAACGTGGGATAGCTCCTCTAGGCCCTCCTGAAGCACAAAAAATGTTTGTTATGGATAGTACTAAACATGCCTTGAACCAGGCCCTTCTATGCCCTACATATGAAGCATGAATATTATGTCTTCCCTATTATTTATGTTATCCTTTTTGCAATGTTTCTTATCTATTCTCCACTTGTCAAACATCCGTACTTAATATATCTGCTCTGCCAAGTCACCACTTCTATGACCAGTATAAAGACAACACCCTCCCTCTAAACACCTAAAGAACATTGTTGTCATGCTACTTTTTACATCTTAGTGTATTTGCTCATAAAATTACTTAGCTTGCTATGTTATTTAGAATTTATGTTGAAAGCAGACACTTCAGGTCATCAACTTTTATAATTTTTTTCTTGTTCTTTTGAGTATTGTAGAGAAAGAAAAAGAAATTGAGTGGAAAATCACCCTCTTTTAAAAACATGTTCAAATAATAGCAAATGAAGCAACTGACAACAACTAATCTCAAAAATATACAAGCAACTCCTACAGCTCAACTCCAGAAAAATAAACGACCCAATCAAAAAATGGGCCAAAGAACTAAATAGACATTTCTCCAAAGAAGACATACAGATGGCTAACAAACACATGAAAAGATGCTCAACATCACTCATTATCAGAGAAATGCAAATCAAAACCACTATGAAGTACCATTTCACACCAGTCAGAATGGCTGCGATCCAAAAGTCTACAAATAATAAATGCTGGAGAGGGTGTGGAGAAAAGGGAACCCTCTTACACTGTTGGTGGGAATGCAAACTAGTACAGCCACTATGGAGAACAGTGTGGAGATTCCTTGAAAAACTGGAAATAGAACTGCCATACAACCCAGCAATCCCACTGCTGGGCATACACACTGAGGAAACCAGAAGGGAAAGAGACACGTGTACCTCAATGTTCATCACAGCACTGTTTATAATAGCCAGGACATGGAAGCAACCTAGATGTCCATCAGCAGATGAATGGCTAAGAAAGCTGTGGTACATATACACAATGGAGTATTACTCAGCCATTAAAAAGAATACATTTGAATCAGTTCTAATGAGGTGGATGAAACTGGAGCCTATTATACAGAGTGAAGTAAGCCAGAAGGAAAAACATAAATACAGTATACTAACACATATATATGGAATTTAGAAAGATGGTAACAATAACCCGGTGTACGAGACAGCAAGACACTGATGTACAGAACAGTCTTATGGACTCTGTGGGAGAGGGAGAGGGTGGGAAGATTTGGGAGAATGACATTGAAACATGTAAAATATCATGTAAGAAAAGAGTTGCCAGTCCAGGTTCGATGCACGATACTGGATGCTTGGGGCTAGTGCACTGGGACGACCCAGAGGGATGGTAGGGGAGGGAGGAGGGAGGAGGGTTCAGGATGGGGAACACATGTATACCTGTGGCGGATTCATTTTGATATTTGGCAAAACTAATACAATTATGTAAAGTTTAAAAATAAAATAAAATTAAAAAAATAAAAAAACAAAGAGTGGGGGGAAAAAAAAAAACATGTTCAGCCAAAAAGATGTATGTATATGATGTAGGGATAGAAAAGTAAAGGTTATTTGATGTCATGAAAAGAATTCCAAATCTTCAGACTATGCTTATCTGCAGATACAATCTTTGTATCATTTTCAGTCACACTGAAACTATATAGGCAGTATCTATGGGACTTTGGAAATTAGTTAAGTCTCCCTCCCCTAGGATTCTTTATTTTCACACTCCTATTGATTTTATCTCACATCTCTGACAACTCTCCATCCTCATTATCAGCATCATATTGGTTGGATGTGTAAAAACATTAGTAAACACAAACCTGAATTAAATAGAGTTGAGAGATCAGAGGGGGAGTTCTCAGGTTCTATGATGATGGCAGCACTCAAATGAAGGAAGAAAATCTATTTCTGTTCTGGCAACAACCCATTCGGTGAAAAGCCATCAACTCTGTTTATGATAGCCCTCCCAGTTACCCTTTCCCTTCTTAATAGAAGAGTTTTCCATCCTTTGCTTTGCAGGGATTTGCATGTATCTTGCCATGGCTGCAGAACTCCAGTTGCAATTCTCTGCTGATACTGCATACATTTGTTTTTTCTGGAGAATTAACTGACAGGTTCTGTGTTTTAGGTCAACGGATAGTGGTGGTAGCCACATAACTGTCCTCCCTGCTCTCAAATTCATTCATTTACCAGCATCTGGACTCATTATATATAAATTATAAATATGATTATGTCACTTCTCTGTGAGAAACAGTGACGTGAAAATGAAAGTTGCTCAGTCATGTCCGACTTTTTGTGACCCCATGGACTATACAGTCCATGGAATTCTTCAGAATTCCTAGAATTCTGGAGCAGGTAGCCTTTCCCTTCTCCAGGGGATCTTCCCAACCCAGGGATCGAACTCAGGTCTCCCACATTGCAGGCGGATTCTTTACCAACTGAGCCACCAGGGAAGTGTGAAACAGTAGTTCACTAGCAATTTGAAAACATTCAAATCCCAAATATTCTTCATGTGATTTTATTTCTAGTGGAAGCTCTTGAATTTTTCTTCATGTATTATAACTTTTAAATCTGGAATTCATTTTTTCAGCTCTGAAAAATTTATTCTGTTACTGTTTTTATAAGATTCTCCCTTTTTTCTTTGTTCTTAAATTTTTCTAGATAGATCCTCTGGCTTTCTTACATTTTAATCTTAATTTCCATTTTGCAGTTTTTCACTGGGAAATAGAAATGATTTACCAGAATGTTGTTTCCCAAACTTGCTTACAAAGATTATGGTTTTAATGAGCTTGACCTCAAAATCTATTTTGATGTGCTTAACCTTTCTGTTAAGTGATGAACTAGGATTAGTTTTCATTTTTTCCCCTCTTATCTCTTCAGTAGTTTCACACATCTCATCTTGCACTGATGGGTTTGCTAACAGTTTAAGTTAAAAAGTCACTGATAGAAAACTCACAGTCCTTCTCCTGTGTAAGGAAAAACCCAGTTCTTCTCTATTATATGTTTCTCTTCATTGTGTGTCTCCATTACCTTCTCAAGAACACTTCAAATCTGGTCCCCAAATATACAAAGGTTTCCCCACTCTCACCAAGTGGTTCTCCTGCTATCTTAAATTTAATTCAACTCTGACAGTCTACCCAGAGATAGCATCAGATTACACAGGTTGAGGGCTCAGTCTTACAAGACTGCACACTGCCCAACTTCAGATGCCAATCACAGTCCCAGGGTTTTTACATTAGTTCTGACCAACAGGCTTTATTTTTTATTTTTTTTTCTAATTTTATTTTATTTTTAAACTTTACATAATTGTATTAGTTACAGGCTTTAAATCAGAGGTTCCCATAAACCCCTCCTCCAGTTCAATTAATTTGCTAGAGTGGCTCACAGAGTTACTGGGTTTTTATGGAGGCTTCATTTCATAGGCATGATTAACTGAATCATTGGCCATTAGCCATTAATTCAGCTGCTAACCTCTTCCCCTGCTGCAGAGGTGAGGGGGTGGGACTGAAATTTCCAGCCCCCTAATTACCTAGGGTTTCCAGGTGGTGCTAGTGGTAAAGAATCCACCTGTCAATGCAAGAGAATTGGGTTCGATCCCTGGGTCAGGAAGATCTGCTGGAGAAGGGAATGGCAATCCATTCCAGTATTCTTGCAGGGCAAATCCCATGGACAGAGGAGCCTCACGGGCTAAAGTTCACAGGATTGCAAAGGAGTTGGACACAGCTTAGCGACTTAAACAGCAACAATAAACCACCTAGTTGGCTCCTTTGGCAACCAGCTCCCATCTTTAAGTGCTTTACAAAAGTCATCTTATTAACATAATTGCTGTTCAGTGGTTAAGTCATGTCCGACTGTTTTGCAACTGTATGGACTGTAGCCTGCTAGGTTCCTCTGTCCATGGGATTTCCCAGGCAAAAATACTGGAGCAGGCTGTTATTTCCGACTCCAGGGTATCTTCCTGAGCCAGGGATCTAACAGGAATCTCTTGAGTCTCTTGTATTGTCAGGTGGGTTCCTTATCATCTGAGCCACCAGGGAAGTCTACTAACATGATATAAGACACCGTTATCACTTTCAACACTTAGAGAAATTCTGAGACCTGTGAGCCAGGAAATATGGACAAAGATTAAATATATATGAGAAATGTATTTTATCTGAATGGACAAATATATATTTCTTATAGACCACAATATCACATTTACCAAGAAGTATGTTCACATCATTTTTTTTTTCTTTACAGCAGTGAGATAAATTGGGTTGTTAGAAGTGAGGGTAAAGTTCAATGTAACATAAATTTAGAAAGTAGGTCAAGTCCTACATCTGTGTCAGGAATAAAAATGAGTCTAAGATTCAGAAAGGGAATATTCAGTAATTGACACAAAGAGAGAGCTCCCCAAAGTCAAAGTCATTTGTCAGTTGGTTATGGAATTCAGGAACTCTAATCAACAGCATAAACTCACGGGATGGTAACTCCAGGCTGTTCACTATAGAATTTATAAGGTATAAAAAATTTTAGAAGTAGAGGCTATAAGAGAAAAGAAGAGAGAGGAAGAGAGGGATACCAGTGGTCAGGCAGCATATTAAGAGGAAAATCACTGGATTTGAAATGGAGTTTCATTTTGGTTCAGTACTTGTGACCAAGGGCCAGGCAGACGTTATGTCTGTTGTGGCTCACGCATGCATGCTAAGTCGCTTCAGTCATGTCCGACTCATGAGCCTGTCATTAAATGCAAGCATGAAATAAAGTATGTGACATCTTGGAGAAGTATACTTTTTATAAATTTAATAATTCTTATGACTCACAAACTATTTCAATTTACAGTAGGATCAATGATACATTTAATTGCATTTTATTATAATAAAAATTATATTTCCTTTATCATCTTTTTCACATTAGAAAATTGTCACTAAATGAAAGTGAAGGACTTCAAAATACATAAAAAACATAAAAATACATTAAAAACTGTATAAACTTTGGTCCATTAAACAAAAGGAGATTTAGCTGAGAATTTATGATGACCTGCTCCACATGCAAGGAAATTGATGTCTTCAAAGGCTGTGATGACTATTTCTAGTGTGGTTGGTAAAATATATGGTGAGTTTAACACATTGAAACATTAATTTTACATTCTTTGTGTTCTCATTTATCTATGGTCATTAGTCTTACCCACAGCAGAAACAGATAGTATATGACTCTAAGATTATTTATTGAAAGAATTCAGAAATAAAAGAAATCTTATTAGCAAATGGAAAATATTATTAGAAAGTGTATAAAGGTTTCTTTTATGTACTAACACCCACTTGGCTGGCATCAGTAAGATGCTACGTGGCACTATTTACAATAGCCAGGACATGGAAACAACGTAAATGCCCATCAGCAGAGGAATGGATAAAGAAGATGTTGTAGATATATAAAATGGAATATTAATTACTCATAAAAAAAAACAAAATTGGGCCATTTGCAGAGACATGGATGAACCTAGAAACTTTCATACAGAGTGAAATAAGTTAGAGAAAAACAAATATTGTATAAATTGTTTATGTGTGGAATCTAGAAAAATGGTACAGATGAACTTACTGGCAAAACAGAAATAAAAATACAGATGTAGAGAACAAAGTTACAGATTCCAAGGAGAGAACAGATGGATGGAATGAATTGGGAAACTGGGATTAACATATAGACACTACTATATGTTATATATATATATATATATTAGTTATAACATATTAATATGTTAGTATACACACTACTATATGTTAGTATAACATATATACACTATTGTATCTATAAAATAGATAACTAATAAGAACCTACTGTATATGTATAGCACAGGGAAGTCTACTCAGTGCTCTGTGGTGATCTAAATAGGAAGAAAATACAGAAAGAAGGGATATATGTATATGTAGAGCTGATTCACTTTGCTGTACAGCAGAAAGTAACAGCATTGTAAAGCAACTATACTACAATAAAAGTTAATTTAAAAATTAAAAATAAAAGTATTAAAAAAGATGCTATGAGGCTACTAACAAGTAGACTGGCTAGGTAGACTCTGGAGAACAATTCTAGCTCTAAGAATAGACCATAAATTAGTCATTGATTTCTGAACCATTCCCTACACGAAATATTGTTCTTAGAATATTAGAATATGCATCTTTTCATTTACAGTTGCCTCTGGGAAATGTTTTTCCTTTATTCTTAGCCCAACCTTTGCAGCTTGAAAACTCAGCATGTGTCATTCCACAGATAAACCTTTACTAATGTTATTTTTATTTAAATATTAAGTCTCCATGTTCCCATCTGCATAGTATGATGCTTTTTACACTATCTGAAGATTGAGGGTCATTAGTCTGTGTTTCACATGGACTGCATAAACATTAGGGCAGGACCTTATAAAATCATGTTTTCCTAGCTTCTCACACAATACCTACTAGACCAGTTACCCTCAATAAAGCAATGAAGTAAAAGAAAACAGCATGGAATTTATAATTGGAAGACCTGAATTTGAGTCCCAGTTCAGTTTACTTCCAGCCATTTCACTTTGGGGAAATCAATAAAACTCTCCAATGGGGATAATAATAACTTTGTTATATGCTTTTTGAGAGGTAAATGTGAGATTTTGTAAAGCTACTTTGTAAGCAAAAACACTCTACCCTAATATTACCATTATTATTCTACAAAAGGAAAGAGGTGTCATAACTCTGCCATCTCATTATACCAGACAAAAGCTGATATCAAATGCCTTTCCATTTAAAAAGTATCAAATTCCTCTACAAACATGACTAAAATTCTATTATGAAACTCAGAAGTATCAAAACTCCTGATAAACAACACTGAGGGAGATGATCATGTTTGAATGCTTGAAGTCAAGTGTGGGGCAGGAATGGGGTTAATCTGCCAATAAGTCACAGAAGGGGAGATAGGGGACAAAAAAGTAATGAAGTAGAATTTGAATTTTGTTGCTGTTAGTCACTAAGAGTCATGTCCTACTCTTTGCAACCCTATGTACTATAGCCCTCCAGTCCATGGGATTTCCTAGGCAAGAATACTGAAGCTAGTTTCATTTCATTCTCCAGGGTATCTTCCCTACCTAGGGATCAAACCCACATCTCCTGTGTCTCCTGCATTCGCAGGCAGATTCTTTAATGCTGAGCCACCAGGGAAGCCCATTAGAGCTTGATTTTATCAATTTTAAATGAATAATTAGAAAACACTCTTCTATAAAATTTATGAGTAAAGATATTCCTATTCAGAAATCACAAATATAGATATTATCTAAAAGCTAACAATTACAGGAAACCTGGTTTTGATGGTTTCTCTTATCAGTGGTTGTAGATTAAAAAATATCCAGCGACTTTGGGAAAAGATGAACTAAATTATGATGTATAGATTTTCCTTCCTTTGAAATAAAATTTTGTCAGTCTCCATTTGTATGCTGAGAAGCCCTGAGTAAAAGTGATTTGATGTACGTCCAGAAAATCTGAAAGTAACTCCCATGTAGAAGTGAAAAAAAAAAAAAAAGAGGAATGACATTTATTTAGTTTATGTAAAAGGCCAAGTCAGGATTTCTGCACTGGGATAGGAGCAAGGAGACCAATGCTCTTACCCAAACCAACTAGAAAAGTCAGATAAAAATTTTTTTTAAAGATTTAATGTGCCTGAGAACAACAGAATTGTGGGGACTAGAGAGTAAAATTCTAGGAGAAGGCAATGGCACCCCACTCCAGTACTCTTGCCTGGAAAATCCCATGGATGGAGGAGCCTGGAAGGCTGCAGTCCATGGGGTCACTAAGAGTCGGACACAACTGAGCAACTTCACTTTCACTTTTCACTTTCATGCACTGGAGAAGGAAATGGCAACCCACTTCAGTGATCTTGCCTGGAGAATCCCAGGGATGGGGGAGCCTGGTGGGCTGCCGTCTATGGGGTCGCACAGAGTCGGACACAACTGAAGCGACTTAGCAACAGCAGCAGCAGCAGCAGCAGAGAGTAAAATTCTAGGAGAGGAAAGCTTTTAGATGGTGAAATCCAGACATTCATCTCTCACTGCAGACATTATCTGATTCAGGGCATGGGCTGAGTCTGGGCTCAGCCTAGGTTGCAAGCTACTTCTAGAGTATAAAACAAGCACCAGAGATTGGAGCAGTCATGGAGGGTTGGTGTGTGCTCAGTTGTGTCCAACTCCCCATGTTCTGTAGCCTGTCAGGCTTCTGTGTTCATGGAATTTTCCAGGCAAGAATACTGGAGCAGGTTGCCATTTCCTACTCCAGGGGATCTACCCCACCAGGGGTGGAACCCAGTTCTCTTAAATCTCCTGCATTGGCAGGTGGGTTCTTTACCACTAGAGCCACCTGAGGAGTAACAGATTTAGAGATGTGGACATTTTTAAACAGATGGCCAATTTCCCTTTAATACATGAGCTGAACTACAAATCTACATAGAATGGGAGACTAAAGAACTAAGCCCAAATCTCAGAAGAGCTGAGTGGAATTTCCCACAGTTTCCTGCTATTTAGAAAACAAATACTTATAAGAGGCAGGAAACTTGAAAGTAAGAGGTGAGAACTGAAAACTCTTTTAGGACTGGTGAGCTGACACAGATGCGAAGTTTCAACTTTTTCCCTGGAGGCACTTGCAGATCTGATACAGCTATAATCTGAGAATACAGGTTTGACCTCTGAAAGAGGACCATCGCTATAGACAGAGAAACCAGCAGAGCTTTTGTGATTTACTCAGAATTGGAGTGATAAAATTGGAAACTTGATGGGACTTTAATCACAGCTGTCCTCCTTCTCAAGACAGTTGTCAAGCTGTGATGTTGTGTGGGATGGGAGGCTAAAGAGCTAAGCTGAACCCCCCCTGGAATTAGAGCAGAAATTCCTGGAGTTTTTCATTGCTGAGGAGACAGAGATTTACAAAGATCTCAGTGGAAAACCATGAGAGGCCATGCCCTAGGAACAGGTTCAAAAAGGAAGTTGACTGAGTCTTACCACACTGCACCTCAGCATTGGCCCAGAGAAACCTTGATAAGATTAATGAGCTGGTCTCCTGCTAACATATTTAGCAAAGGAAATGGGAAACTTTTTTATGGTAGATAAAATAATTGGAAGCATCTGCACATTTTTTTGCCCAAATATATGGCATTCAATACAAAAAATTACTAAGCATGTGAAGAGACAGAATATAGGACCAAATGCTAAGACACAAAACAGACACTAGAAGTAAACCAGTCAGTAGTCCAGATACTGGAGTTAGCAGACAAGTTCTTTAAAAATAAATTTGATTAGAATGTTCTAGAAAACAGAGGAAAAGAGGGAAAACAGGAATATTGTACAACTTTAACATGGAGTTGGAATACATATAAAAAGTCAAATGGACATTATGGAGCTGAAAAATAACAGTCTCTGAATTGGTGATTTTAATAGCAAATTGAACAAAACAGTAAGTCGTATCTGATTCTTTACGACCCCATGGACTGTAGACAGCCAGGCTCCTCTGTCCATGGGATTCTCCAGGCAAGAATACTGCAGTAGGTTGCCATTTCCTTCTCCAGGGCATCTTCCTGACCCAGAGTTTGAACCTGGGTCTCTTGCATTGTAGACAGATTCCTTACCAACGGAGTCATCAGGGAAGTCTGAACATAATAGAAGACAGAACAGAGACTAGGAAAAACAGTGACAAATATCCAAAGAGAAGCAGAGAGATAAAAAGAGAGTTAAAAAATTTACTAGAATTATCGTATGCTTTACAAACTCAAATAATTAATAAAATTTAGTTACGATATCTCCTCCCCAGTGGAATTAAGCCAGAAATAAATAATAAAAAGATAACTTGAATATTACCAATCTTTTAGAAATTAAACAACACACTCCTAAGTAATTAGTAGGTCAAAGAAGAAACTACAACTGAAATTAGAGAATATTTTGAATAGAATTACAGCAAAGATACAACTTAGACAGCAACTCACGAGATTAAGCTAAAGTAAGACTCAGGCAAATTTTTAATTTTATATGTATGTATTAGAAAACAAAGAAACTGGTACATTCTTTAAAAAGCAGGAAAATGAAATTAAATATGAGAGAAGGAAAATAATAAAGTTAACTGTAGATATTAATAAAGTATAAAAGAATACAGATTTGGCAGAGGGAAGGTATGGGGAGGGAGGAGGGAGGAGGGTTCAGGATGGGGAAAACAGGTATACCTGTGGCAGATTCATTTTGATAGTTGGCAAAACTAATACAATATTGTAAAGTTTAAAAATAAAATAAAATTAAAAAAAAGAAAAAAATGAGATATTTAACAAAGCAAAAAAAAAAAAGAATACAAAGACAAAAGTTGATTCTTTTAAAATTAACATTGATAAAAACCTAGAAAGAGTAATCAAAAAAAAAAAAGAAATGAAAAAGAGGGATGGAAGGAAAGAAAGAAGAAAGGCAGCAAGGGAGAGGAAACAAAAATTACCAATAGAAAGAATGAACATCACCACATATGCTACACACATAAAAGTGATGAGGATGTTAGAAACAATTAAGTTTGACTATTTGGATGAAATAAATTCCTTAACAAAAAACTATTCAAAGTGAAGGTAATGGGAACAACAAACTCTTGCTTAAATAGTTAGCAAAGAAATTGAACTCATTATTTAAAAAAAAAAAAATATATATATATATATATAAAAATAACAACAAAACCCCAAAACATCCTCATGTAATTATACCAATGAATGTTTCCAAATATTTAAGGAAACAAATCCCACCAATTTAAAAATATTATCAAGGAATGGAAACAAAAGAAATAATTCCCTATTCTTTTTGAGGCTAATATAACCTAAAATTCAGAACCTGATAATGACATTGCACAGCAATCTTTCTCATGGACATAGATGCAAAAATTCTTAACAAAATTTTAGCATAGTGAATTCAGCTACACATGCACACACACACACACACACACACACACACACACACACACACACATATATATATTATAATTATATATGATAATACATCTTGACTAATCTCTCTCCATGAATCAGTTCAGTTCAGTTCAGTCGCTCAGTCGTGTCTGACTCTTTGCGACCCCATGAATCACAGTACGCCAGGCCTCCTTGTCCATCACCAACTCCCGGAGTTCACTCAGACTCATGTCCATTGAGTTGGTGATGCCATCCAGCCATCTCATCCTCTGTCGTCCCCTTCTCCTCCTGCCCCCAATCCCTCCCAGCATCAGAGTCTTTTCCAATGAGTCAACTCTTCCCATGATGTGGCCAAAGTACTGGAGTTTCAGCTTCAGCATCATTCCCTCCAAAGAAATCCCAGGGCTGATCTCCTTCAGAATGGACCGGTTGGATCTCCTTGCAGTCCAAGGGATTCTCAAGAGTCTTCTCCAACACCACAGTTCAAAAGCATCAATTCTTCGGGGCTCAGCTTTCTTCACAGTCCAACTCTCACATCCATACATGACCACTGGAAAAACTATAGCCTTGACTAGATGCACCTTTGTTGGCAAAGCAATGTCTCTGCTTTTGAATATGCTATCTAGGTTGGTCATAACTTTCCTTCCAAGGAGTAAGTGTCGTTTAATTTCATGGCTGCAATCACCATCTGCAGTGGTTTTGGAGCCCCCAAAAATAAAGTCGGATACTGTTTTCACTGTTTCCCCATCTATTTCCCATGAAGTGATGGGACCAGATGCCATGATCTTAGTTTTCTGAATGTTGAGTTTTAAGCCAACTTTTTCACTCTCCTCTTTCACTTTCATCAAAAGGCTTTTTAGTTCCTCTTCACTTTCTCCTATAAGGGTGGTGTCATCTGCATATCTGAGGTTACTGATATTTCTCCTGGCAATCTTGATTCCAGCTTGTACTTCTTCCAGCCCCGCGTTTCTCATGATGTGCTCTGCATATAAGTTAAATAAGCAGGGTGACAATATACAGCCTTGACATACTTCTTTTCCTATTTGGAACCAGTCTGTTGTTCCATGTCCAGTTCTAACTGTTGCTTCCTGACCTGCATATGGGTTTCTCAAGAGGCCAGTCAGGTGGTCTGGTATTCCCATCTCTTTCAGAAGTTTCCACAGTTTATTGTGATCCACACAGTCAAAGGCTTTGGCATAGTCAATAAAGCAGAAATAGATGCCTTTCTGGAACTCTCTTGCTTTTTCCATGATCCAGCGGATGTTGGCAATTTGATCTCTGGTTCCTCCCCCTTTTCTAAAACCAGCTTGAACATCAGGAAGTTCACAGTTCACATATTGCTGAAGTCTGGCTTGGAGAATTTTGAGCATTACTTTACTAGCATGTGAGATGAGTACAATTGTGCAGTAGTTTGAGCATTCTTTGGCATTGCCTTTCTTTAGGATTGGAATGCAAACTGACCTTTTCCAGTCCTGTGGCCACTGCTGAGTTTTCCAAATTTGCTGGCATATTGAGTGCAGCACTTTCACAGCATCATATTTCAGGATTTGAAATAGTGCAACTGGAATTCATCACCTCCACTTGCTTTGTTCATAGCGATGCTTTCTAAGGCCCACTTAACTTCACATTCCAGGATGTCTGGCTCTAGGTGAGTGATCACACCATTGTGATTATCTTGGTCGTGAATATCTTTTTTGTACAGTTCTTCTGTGTATTCTCCATGAATATGAGTAAGATAATATCTGAAAATCAACCAGTGCAGCAGTTCTCCATATTAGCAGAAAAATGAGTGTGTGAGAGAAATCAAATTATCTTTTCTCTAGGTGCTGAAAACATTGGACAAATCTCAACACTATTCAGAGTTTAAAAAAAAAAAAGAAAGAAAGAAACTTTTCTGTAGACTAAAAATACAAAAAACATTTCCTTATTCTGGTAAACATGGATGAATTTCTCATTGTATCAAGGCAAAAAACCAAATATGCAGAGTGTATATTGTGTAATTCTAGTTATACAAAATTAAAAACCAAGGAAGACTAATTTATGCTGTTAGAGGTCAGAACAGTTGTTACTATTTTTCTCAGTCTGCTTGGGCTGACATAACAAAATATTGTGAATTGGGTGGCTTATTCAACATAAATTTGTTCTTTTCTGGAGGCTGGGGAGTCCAAGATCCACGTGTCAGTTTTCATTTTGAGGCCTCTCCTCTTGGCTTGTAGGTGACTGACATCTTGCTGTCTGTGCACAGGATTTCCTTTTTGTGCATATATAGGGAGGAATCAGGGTCTCATGTATCTCTTCTTTAAAGGCACTAATCCCATCATGGGGGCCCCACCTCATGGTTCCATCTAACCCTAATTATCTCCCTAAATCCCATCTCCAAATGCCATCACATTAAAGGTAAGAGCTTCAACAAATGAATTTTGAGAAGGTACAAACATTATCTATAGCATCATCATTCAAGAGAAAGTAGTGATTGAAGTGATGGCCAAGTTCCGATTATTAATTGGTCACTGTTTTCATGGATGGGATCACTGTAAATATACAACAATTTATACATTTGAAGTCTGTGCACATTTTGGTGTACATTTTATGTTTTTTAAAAGGTTCTCAGAAACTTTACATGATGTCCTTCTTATAACTTTATGGCTCTTGCCCCTTTTGAGATTTAGGGAGCTGGTCAAGATAATCTATATGGATTTCAATTACTTTTCCCATCCTAGGTTTTACTTAGCACTTCTAAAAAAATTGTCCAGTTTTCTAAATATGAAGCCTTTTTTGAACATGATTTATGAAAATTCAACACAAATAACAAATCTATTTACAAATTACAATTTTTAAGATTTAAAATACAGAATTGGATTGGATTTCCTTCTTGACTCTTTTTAACTTTGGATACATTTTGTTTTTATTGCTTCCCATTCCCTGCAGCTCTATTCTTACAGAGCCGTGGCAGGACATTTAAAAATTTCAGTAGAAAACATTAGAAGGCAAGTCTATGCAATCACTAGTGACTAACTGCTGGAAACCTATTTTCTCAATTTTCCTGTACATTGTGTGCTTTGTATTCTTAAGATGATAATATATTGTGTATTTGGATTGTTGAAAATTGAAAATGAAGTTTAAGATATGTGTATATAAAGCACATGTATACTATGTTGGTGAAATAAAGGTAATTAAAAATATAGAAAAAAATTTAGCAAGAACTTAATTTCTTGTTGGCCTTCCTACAAAATTGTGAATCATTCTATTTCATGCCTTGAGTCCCCAGAGTGCTATTAGTATTGTGGGGAAAGGTACTTGGAAGACAGGTAAAGGAGGCTCAAGTTCTGGTACTTTCCTCATCCTGGTTTCCCTGGAAAATCATAAGTAGCTACTGCTTTTACTGTTGTTGTTGTTGTTTTTTTTTTTTTTTTAATGGGGAAAGCCAAGATTAGTGCAAATTTGTCCTTGACCTGTATTCATGAATATATGAGAGAGAAATGAAGGGAATCTGTTTCTGGGGATGCTAACCAAATGGTTTTAATTGCAATACCCCTAGAGATCTGAAGGGCTTTCCAGGTGATACTAGTGGTAAAAAAAAAAAAAAAAACCTGCCTGCTAATGCAGGACACACAAGAGACCTGCATGCCTGGGTCAGGAAGATCCTCTGGAGGAGGAAATGGCAACCCACTCCAGTATTTTTTCCTGGAGAATCCCATGGACAGAGAAACCTGATGGGCTACATCCATAGGGTTGCAAAGAGTTGGACACAACTGAAGTGACTTATCATGCACACATGCAGAGATCTGTAACTTTGTATTTCAAGGGCATGAGCTAAGAGGTGGTGATAGAGAAAGAGTTTTGACCCGTCATAAACAGGCTATTGGTCTGGGGCTATAGAAATCTGTCCTCTTTTGCAGAGGCTGACTCATGTAGCGTCAGAATGAAGCTGTTCATGTTGTCTCACTTTTAAAAACTGTTGTTTATAAGCTCTATGACAAAGGCTGCTAAATAAATCTTCCTGCTTGGAATTAACATACATATAATGCAACAAGAGAGGCAATTTTCTTGTTCTTAATGACCCTGGCCCATGAGTTTAAAATAACTTGGTCTACTAATCACTAAGCAGATTTTCCAAATTGCCAAATAAATATTTACCAGTATGAGAATCCTGTCTAATTGTGCAGATTTCCATCATCCTTTGGGAAATATAAAGTAATAAAATGTTGTTAATATCTGCTTTAGAACATTGCTGTAACCTTTGAATTGCCGATGATGGTCCAAACAAACAAAAAAAGTTTGTTCATTACATCATTCAAAGTGATTCCTTTCCCAGTTTCTGCTCATCCTTTATCTCAATATGGGCTAAGGCTTTCTAATTGATCCTAATTTGCTTTTCTCTGCCTCTGACTCCCCTTTTCTGCCTCCACCTTCATCTCCAAGTCTATCTTTATAAAATGCAGGTCTGAGCATGCCACTCTTTTAGTTAAAATCCTTCCATGTATCCCCATTGCTTCCAGAGGAAAACTTGAAGTCTAACTTGGAATATAAGACATTTCATCACTTGGGCTTTGCCTAGCTATTGAGCTGAATGACCTTGACCAGTGCATCATAGCCTCTGCATCTCCTCTTCAAAACTGGGATAATGGATAATGAAGGTTCTACCTCACAGGGCCCTGGTGAGGATTAAATGAAATAAGACATATAACAGACTTTGCTCAGTGCCCTGAATGGAGTAAGTGAGCAAGATGTTGGCCATATAACTATAATTGTATAACAGTAATTTTAATGGCTGGGTTTCCCGGGTGGCTCAGTATAAAGACCCTGCCTTCCAATAAAGGAGATGCAGTTTTGATCCCTGAGTCAGAAAGTTGCCCTGGAGAAGGAAATGGTAACCCACTCCTGTATTCTTGCCTGAAAAATCCCACAGACAGAAGGAGCCTGGCAAGCTACAGTCCATGGAGTTGGACACGACTTAGCAACTAAACAACAAGAAGAGCAACAATTATAATTGTTATCTCCAACCACTTCCACCACACACTCTCCTTCCAGTCTTAACAAACCTTACTGGTTGCCACATCAAGTGCTTCTTTCGTTCTCCTGCACCCAGCCATTAACTTGGTACAATTCGGACACCAATTCCGACCTATGTGTTTGATTTTTTTACACATTGATTTCCTTGGGACTTTTACCAAATGTCCCATAAATTTAACTCGATTCTGATACTATCTGCCTGGACTTAACGTCAGATTCCACAGGTTAAGCTGGGTTCAGTCCCACAAGTCCGCTTCCACTTCAGATGTCCATCTTAAGTGCAGGTTCATATCTGTGCCTCTGGCTGCGTATAAATGAAAGGTTCTCATGACTCCCCTCCTTGGTTGATTAATCTGCAAGAAAGGCTTACAGAAGTCAGGAAATCAGTTTACTCACCAGATTACAGAATTCTTGAAAAGAATGTTGAAGGTAACAGCCAGATGAAGACATCCGTAGGGTGAGATCTGAGAGGGTACTGAGCATGGGAGCTTCTGTCCCCATGGAGTTGGGGTGCATCACTTCCAGGTACTCACCAACCTGGAAGCTCTCTGAACCCTGCCCTTGGGGTTTTATGGAGGCTTCATAACCTAGGCACGAATTGATTAAGTCATTGGCCATGAGTGATTGCAGCCCCCCTCACTCCCTGTGAGGTCAGGAGCATGGTACTGAAAGTTCCAATCCTCTAATCCCAAGGTTAGTTCTACTGGCAACCAGTCTCCATCCTTAGGGGTCTTCCAAAAGTCACCTCATAATCATAAAGAAAAACATCTTTATTGTGTCAATTACAGGAAATACCAAAGGTTTTACAAGCTCTGTGCCAGGAACAACAGTGATCTAAGACAAAATAGGTATTTATTATAAATCACAGTATTATACCTGGCTATCTCCTTTGAGTTTTATCTGAAGAATGACCTACTCAGAATGATCTGTTCCAGTAACATTGTACAGAGTGTTTCTACTGCATGTGCCTTTCACTTGGCTTCCTTTGTCTTTTCTGCACCATTCTTGCTATGCCTGCAGTCTTCAATGAGACAATCAAACCGTGTTATTGAAGGTGGGGAGATAGAAACTTAATTTAAATGTCTGTGGATTTCTTCTTCTTCTTCTTCTTTTTTTTTTTTTTTTTTTTTTGATGTGGACCATTTTAAAAGTCTTCACTGAATTTGTTTTGGGCTTCACTGGTAGCTCAGGTGGTAAAGAATCTGCCTGCAATGCAAGAGACCCTGGTTTGATTTCTGGGTTGGCAAGATTCACTGGAGTAGGGATAGGCTACCTGCTCCAGTATTTTTGGGCTTCCCTGGTGGCTCAGCTGGTAAAGAATCTGTCTGTGATGTGGGAGACCTGGGTTCAATCCCTGGGTTGGGAAGGTCTGGAGAAGGGAATGACTACCTACACCAGTGTTCTGTATGGTCCATGGGGTCACAAAGAGTCAGACACCACTAAGAGACTTTCACTTTAATTGAATTTGTTACAATATTACTTATGTTTTACATTTGTTTGTTTGTTTTCCTGGCCACAGGCATGTAGGATCTTAGCTTCCTGACCAAGGGTCAAACCTGCACCCCCTGCTTTGAAAGGTGAAGTTTTAACCACTGGACCACCACAGAAATCCCATCTGTGGATTTCTTAAGTGGAAATCTAGCACTAATTGCCTTCTTCTTTTATGCTTAAGAAGTTTATTTATTTATTTATGTTTTTGTTTTGTTTTGTATTTATGATTTTAAGTCTCTATATTTTTCATCCTTTGCTCAGTTGTTTAGTCGTGTCTGAATCTTTGTGACCCCATGGACCATAGCTAGGCTCCTCTGTCCATGGGATTTCCCAAGCAAGAATACCGGAGTGGGTTGCCATTTCCTTCTCCAGGGGATCTTCTCAACCCAGGGACTGAACCTGTGTCTCTTGCATTAACAGGCAGATTCTTTATCACTGACTCACCCAGGAAGCCCCTTGCATCCTTTAGGTGAATATAATGTTACCAAATGATTCTTTTCTCTATAGCTTGACAGAGCTCTGTCCGCTTGTTATTATCCTAGGGAACCCTGACAAGCACATCTTAGGATGGAGTCAATTTTTGTTGTAATACAAAGAGAGAGATGAGAGCATTTTAAGTCTTTGATTCTGATGGATGGAATGACTATGAGATGCACCTCAGTATGACAACTGAGGGCCTCTTTCCTAGTGTTTGTAGGTGACAATCTGAAATGGCCACAGCAGGAATTGTCCCTGGGTAACCTGACAACAACAAACTTCTTCAATGAGGCCCAGAGCTCCTGGCATTTTGAAGTCACTGCTGCAAGGAAAGGCAAGTTTAATTACTGCAGACGAAATAAATCAGAAGGATCTCATTGGAAATGCAGGCATACCAGACAGCCTTAGCTGCAGTCGTCTCAGCCATCTGCCAATAAGGGTAATTTGTTTTAGCTTCTGAAGGAACAGACTGCACAGTCTAAGGGGAAAGCTTAAAGGCAGAGACTCCAAATGCCTGTACACTCTCTGCCTTTAGGAAAGCAACTAAGGAAATGTTGATGAAATTGAGGGGAAATAGATTCAGTTCCAGTATCTGGGTGCCCTCTCTGACCCACTTCATCTCCACCCACACAGCCTCGTTTACAGCTTCTGGAAACTTTAATTTTCACTGTACCTTAAATATGCTCATCACACCTTTGCACAAACTAGGACTGACTGTATCCTCTACCTGAAATGCCCTTCCACAACACAGTTGCAGAGGAGGAGATGGTTGTAGGCATCATTCACTCAATGGACATGAGTTTGAGCAAATTCTGGGAGATGGTGAAGGACAGGGAAGCCTGGTGTGCTGCAGTCCATGGGGTTACAGAGTCAGACATGACTGAGTGACTGAACAAAAACGCATTTGTCTCTGCTGTGTTGCATCTTTATATATGTCTATCTCCTTACTGACCCATAAGGATCTTGAAACACATGAAATTTCATGCTTATGTACCTACACTTACCCATATCTCAGTATTTGTTAAATCCTTGAATCTCTACACTTCTGCCTGAATCTCTACATAAAGCATATAGTACCTACTCAGAACAAATATTAGCATATACAACATATTTTTGGAGTATCTACTCTTAGAGCTAAATCTGACCACCTTTTGTGCATTTTCTCATTTAATTTTCCAAAATGCATATGATCTTGATGCTGTCATCACTGCAATTCTATAGAGGTATGTAATGCCAAGGAACTTCAGTGATGAGTGCCATGTCACAGAGCTTGTAGGTGGCAGAGGTGGTTACTTCCATCAAATCAAATGATTCAAGGATCCTAGAATTTCACCTAGCACATTCTGCTTAGCTGGCACTGAGTTGTGCAGTGTAGTTTGTTATAAAACAATATTATTATAAATTAAATTTTAGTCACTCAGTCATGTGTGACTCTTTGCAACCCTGTGGACTGTAGTCTGACAGGCTGTTTTATCCATGGAATTCTCCGGGCAAGAATATTGGAGTGGATAGTCATTTCCTTCTCCAGAGAATATCCCTGACCCAGTTATTGAACCTGGGTCTCCTGCATTGCAGGCAGATGCTTTACTGTCTGAGCCACCAAATAACAGCACAATCATAAAAACATTAATATTTTTATAGCAGTAATCTCACCCTGGCAATATAGCTCATGAAAATAATTCTGTAAAAGAAACAAGCCAGAATATGGGGATTTGGGATTGACATATATATACTATTGATACTATATATAAAATAGATAACCAATGAGAACCTATTATATGGCACAGGGAACTCTACTCAATGCTCTTTGGTGACCTAAGTGGGAAGGAAATCCAAAAAAGAGGGGATGTATGTATATGTATAGATGATTCACTTTGCTGTAGAGTAGAAACTGATACAACATTGTAAAAAAGCTATACTCCAATAAAAACTTTTATTCGTTTAAATTTTTTAAAAATAATAAATCCTGAATGTGAATATTCAGAAGAAAGACAAATAGGTAGAGCTTATGAATAAAGACTTACATCTCTAGATTTATATTGTTGATGGTTGCTTCTTAAAATTTTCTATGTTTTAATATATTTATTTAGAAATATTGTTTTAATATATTTTAAGTATACCTCAAGACTAGTCTATCCTTGTTAAGTGACCAAGGAAATTTTTTTTCCTAAATTAACTAACTTCATCTTCATTTCTGCGATAGGGTTCTTGGATTTCTAGCCACAAAACAATATAATCATAATAATATTACTAGCTAACAATTGTTGAGCTTTTAGGTACACACAGTTCTAACATTTGCATGTGTTAAACCAATGTTCAAACAACCTACAGTTATTCCCATCTCATAGGTGAGAGATGGAGGCACAGGAAGGGTAACTTAACCGCTTTCATCAGAAAAAGGGGGATGTAGTTATAAACCCAAATATCTGGCTCAAACTGTATCCTCCCAGGTGGCTCTAGTGATAAAGAACCCACTTACCAATGCAGGAGACATAAGAGATACAGATTTGATCCCTGGGTTGGGAAGATCCCTTGGAGGAGGAAATGGCAACCTACTCCAGTATTCTTGCCTGGAAAATCCCATGGACAGACAGGAGTGAAGCGACTTAGCATTCCACGCATGTGTCCTCACCTCTACCCTTGAGCACTAGGCTGGACCCCTCTGGACCTCTCTGAATCTTCCTGGTTTATTCCACACCTGGACTAGGTCTGTTCCCTGGGTATAATGCTTCTGGCATGCTGCTTCCTCTCTCAGTTACTGATACACATGAAATCCAGAAGTCAAGATCCAGCTCCAGCTGGATCAGATTTTTATGGTAGCCATTTCCAAACTTACATTTCAGTACCTCTTGTGACACTTAATGTACTTATTGAAGATTTTTAGTTGTCTCAGCAACTGTGTCAAGGATTTCAAGACCACCTTCAGATTTAGTGATTTTCTAGAAGGACTCACAGAACTCAGTAAAACTGTCATCCTCACGGTGAACATTTATTACAAAATGAAATCATACAGATTAAAATAAGTGAAGGAAAATGGTGCATAGTGCAGTAGTCCAGAGGAAACCAGTCTTAACTTTCCTATTGTGCTCTCCCAGTAGAATCATATAGACAGCACCTACCTCTCCCAGCAATGATATGGGATGATACATCCGAAGTATTGCTAATGGAAAAGTTCATCTGTGCTTTGGAGTCTAGGGTTTTAGTTTTCTCATACATCAGTTCTATAGGCATAGAGTGCCTGCAAGACCAACCTTAGCTACTCAGCCTCTCTCCCTCCTACAACTGCCCAGAGGTCACACTGATACACCAACACCGAGAGCCCAAGCAAATAAAAATATGTGCTCATCATAAATTGCATTATTGTTATAAATCTAATTTGTCTCAGGGCCCCAGGAATTTAAAGATACTCTTATCAAACAGAAAATTACAGACACTTAGAGGTTCTCTCACACAAACTTGCACATTTCTTTGGAATGTGTAGGGTTTAGGAACCCAAGCCTACTAAATTAACCCTTTGTTAGTTGCTAATAGTGTCCAACTCTTTGTAACCCCGTGGACTGTAGCCCACCAGGCTCTTCTGTCCATGGGATTCTCCAGGCAAGAATACTGGGATGAGTTGCATTCCTTCCAGAGGATTTTCACAAACCAGGAATTGAACCCGTGTCTCCTGCATTGGCAGGTGGATTCCTTACCAGTAAGCCACCTGGGAAGCCCCCAAATTAACCCTTGACTGCATAGCAATAGAATTGTATCCTCATCAAACAATAGGAAATTCTTATGGTCTTAGTTCAGTTCAGTTCAGTTCAGTTCAGTCGCTCAGTCATGTCTGACTCTTTGCGACCCCATGAATCGCAGCACACCAGGCCTCCCTGTCCATCACCAACTCGTGGAGTTCACTCAAACTTACGTCCATCGAGTCGGTGATGGCATCCAGCCATCTCATCTTCTGTCATCCCCTTCTCGTCCTGCCCCCAATCCCTCCCAGCATCACGGTCTTTTCCAATGAGTCAACTCTTCGTATGAGGTGGCCAAAGTATTGGAGTTTCAGCTTCAGCATCATTCCTTCCAAAGAACACCCAGGACTGATCTCCTTTACAATGGACTGGTTGGATCTCCTGCAGTCCAAGGGGCTCTCAAGAGTCTTCTGCAACACCACAGTTCAAAAGCATCAATTCTTCAGCATTCAGTTTTCTTCACAGTCCAACTCTGACATCCATATATGACCACTGCAAAAACCATAGCCTTGACTAGACAGACCTTTGTTGGCAAAGTAATGTCTCTGCTTCTGAATATGCTATCTAGGTTGGTCATAATTTTTCTTCAAAGGAGTAAGAATTTTAATTTCATGGCTGCAGTCACCATCTGCAGTGATTTTGGAGCCCCCCCCCAAAAAGTCGGATACTGTTTCCCCTGTTTCCCCATCTATTTCCCATGAAGTGATGGGACCAGATGCCATGATCTTAGTTTTCTGAATGTTGAGCTTTAAGCCAACTTTTTCACTCTCCTCTTTCACTTTCATCAAGAGGCTTTTTAGTTCCTCTTCACTTTCTGCCATAAGGGTGGTGTCATCTACATATCTGAGGTTATTGATATTTCTCCCAGCAATCTTGATTCTAGCCTGTGCTTCTTCCAGCCCAGCGTTTCTCATGATGTACTCTGCATATAAGTTAAATAAGCAGGGTGACAACAATATACAGCCTTGACATACTCCTTTTCCTATTTGGAACCAATCTGTTGTTCCATATCCAGTTCTAACTGTTGCTTCTTGACCTGCATACAGAGGCAGGTAAGGTGGTCTGGTATGCCCATCTCTTAAGAATTTTCCACAGTTTTTTGTGATACACTCAGTCATAGGCTTTGACATAGTCAATAAAGCAGAAATAGATGTTTTTCTGGAACTCTCTTGCTTTTTCCATGATCCAGCAGATGTTGGCAATTTGATCTCTGGTTCCTCTGCCTTTTCTAAACCAGCTTGAACATCTGGAAGTTCATGGTTCATGTATTGCTGAAGCCTGGCTTGGAGAATTTTGAGCATTACTTTAGTAGCGTGAGAGATGAGTGCAATTGTGCGGTAGTTTGAGCATTCTTTGGTATTGCCTTTCTTTGGGATTAGAATGAAAACTGACCTTTTCCAGTCCTGTGGCCACTGCTGAGTTTTCCAAATTTGCTGGCATATTTAGTGCAGCACTTTCACAGCATCATCTTTCAGGATTTGGAATAGCTCAACTGGAATTCCATCATCTCCACTAGCTTTGTTTGTAGTGATGCTTTGTAAGGCCCACTTGACTTCACATTCCAGGATGTCTGGCTCTAGGTCAGTGATCACACCATCGTGATTATCTGGGTCATGAAGATCTTTTTGGTACAGTAGGGGAAATCATCCCTGGGATTTTTTTAGAAGGAATTATTCTAAAGCTGAAACTCCAGTACTTTGGCCACCTCATGCGAAGAGTTGACTCATTGGAAAAGACTCTGATGCTGGGAGGGATTGGGGGCAGGAGGAGAAGGGGACAACAGAGGATGAGATGGCTGGATGGCATCACTGACTCAATGGATGTGAGTCTGAGTGAACTCCAGGAGTTGGTGATGGACAGGGAGGCCTGGTGTGCTGCGATTCATGGGGTCACAAGAAGTCGGACACGACTGAGCAATTGAACTTAACTGTACTGAACTGAGACAGTTCCAAAAGATGAATTATCTTTTGGAAAGATGATTTTTGCCACTTCTAGCTGAATATCATGTAAAAATCTGTTGTTTACTTATGACTCATTATTAATGGCATGAGAATCAATTTTTATAACATCTTGAAGTAAGTAGAATTATTTATCACTATATTAAATGACCTTCAACCATTGTGTTCTTTATTCCTTAGAATTTTTTTATTTTGTTTTGCCCTGCCTTTTCTTTCACAGTACTGTCAGGGTTTAGCATAATTTCTTACTGCTGTCTATAAACCTGTTTTGAGATTTAATGCCTTTCATACTTTCTGATCTTAGTGAATCAGGAGTTCTATAATCATGGTCACTTGACTGAAAAAATGTGGATTCTAAGTAAGAGGCTGAGATTTAATGCATACTCTTTATCATGTGGAATATAGATGACTACAGGCTTCTTTTCCTCCAGCAGGTTCTTGGTTGCAGTCTAGAGATCTGAGATTACTAGATAGATGCCATTAAATAAGCTGAATTGTGTGGGAAGATGTAACTACTTATCTGTACTCTATGTTTTTTAATCTCTAAAAAGTATATAAGTACATTATAAAATTTATTTTGCAAAATATTTTGATTGCATATCTCTCTTATACTAGTACATTTTGGGATGGCGTTTCCAAGTCATTTAGCAAAAGATTGATTAATCAATTAATGTCATTTGGGTAAATGACTAGGAATTTCAACAAAATAAAGTTGGTTCCCTCCTTCTTATAAAAAATAAATTGAAGTTGATGAAAAATGAAATGTAACTAGAATAAAAGAGTGCTTTGATAAATATTAAGGGAATATTATAATGTCTCAGTGTGGCACTATGGGAAAAACTCTATAGAAAAGTGATGGCAATTTTGACTATGGTGAGAGGGTGGAGGTTGGAGACGGGGTAGGGGGTGGGGAGGAATCATCATGTTACAAATAACAATCATGATAAAGTTAAAAATAAAACTAAAAAAACCAAAAACTGGAGAAATCATCTTCATGTTAAAGATAAGGATTCGATATTCCTAACAAATGAAATCTATTACAGATAAGTAAAATGAGTATTTCAATGGTAGAGTAAACATATTACTGTGTTGTAAGTTCCAAGAACAGTGTCTTGTAGGTGATACATTTCATTTTTTTAATGAGCAGATAGTGCATTTTAAATGGATGTAAATTACATACATTTTGAGTATGTAATTTAATTCATATAGAAAATAACTATATGAAAATATAGTCATTTAGTCAATAAAAATATGTTAGAATGAACTTTGGTTTTGTCTCTCAGATTTCCAGTGATTAAGAATTAATAACAGTGCTGTTCTTTGCTTTTGTTAACCACTCTGTAGGAATAATCAGTATCTTGATTAAATATTTTACCATAACTCATGTTTGGTCTTCTTTTCCCCCATTTTATCTTTTCTTTGTTTTTCTTTTTAAGTTAAGTTTTCTTATTTGGTTTGGCTTTCTCTAATAATTTGGGAAACATATCTATTTTTGCATGTCATGTGTGGTTTGCTCAAACTTTAAAAATTATCTTTATTGGTGTTCAGTTGCTCTCTTATGTCCAACTCTATAATAATTAGGAATAGGAAAATATTAACTGTCTTTCATGTAAAAGGGGAATACATTATTTTCTATTTTCTATGCTTCTGGTGCTATTTTCTTGGATTTTAGACCTACTGTTTGCATGACTTTCTCTTAGTCATAAAGTAGAATTTTCCAAATTTATATGAAGATAGAAATCACACTGGACTTTAGATGCAAACACAGAGTACTGACTTACACTGTTCAGGAGTGGACACAAGCATTAATATTTTCAACATGTACTCAATGTGTACTTTGTTTTAAGAAAATCAAATATTATAAGAGTTTATTTTCAACCTCTTGATTCTAAAATAAGGTTAGATGGTTTATTATTGTAAAATGAAAGGTATATATGGAGTACATGACTGATGAAACAAAAGGAGTGTTTTTAGTAAATAATCTAATATGTAGAACTCGACACATTTTATTTGTCTTGAAAAAAAGAAATGTACTATTATCTCACAATTTTTTTCTTTTTTTACTTCAATGGGCTTAAAATAGAAGAAATGAGGTGATCATGGATATGGCAAAAGGGAATTTTTTTTTTTTTTTGGTTAGAAAAATTTCATCTGAAAAATACTGTAGTTCCAACTAATTCCAGACCCATTTTTACTTTGAACTTTCAAGATTTAATGTCCATGACGAATTATGTCAGATTAGAAGGAAAAAGAAGGATGATAAGCTTTCCAATTCATTTAACAAAAAATGCACATGCCTAAAAATGTATCTGATAATGATAGAGGATATAATACAACCATTATCAAAATACAGAAAAAGAAAAGAAGGAAAAAAGAGAGGAGGCAAGAGAGGAGGAAGGAAAGAGGGAGGAAAGAGGAAATAATCACAAAGGATTTTTATTTCCCTAGCAATCGAAGAATGCAGATTAAAGCTTTTTGCTTTCATGACCATGACCATAGTTTTGATTATTAATGATGGTGAAAATGTAGGAAAAGAAGAAGTGTTCATTTCTGAGTGAAAATTCTGATAAATTTTACAAAATTTTGTGAAGATTATCCTGGCCAAAATTCTAATCAAGAACTTTATTCATAGGACATTATCTAAAGAGGTCTACAAGGATTTATATACAAGAATGTTTGCTATATTCTTATTTATGATAGCAAAAATTGGAAAGTACTTAATATCTAAAACACATTGTTTAAATATGTGATAGTATATCCATTGGAGAAGGAAATGGCAACCCACTCCAGTATTCTTACCTGGAGAATCCCAGGGATGGAGGAGCCTGGTGGGCTGCCGTCTATGGGGTCGCACAGAGTCGGACACGACTGAAGCAACTTAGCAGCAGTATATCCCTAATGTGGAATTTTGAGATCATTGCTAAAGATTTGGGAGAATAATCTCTTTTTTTAAGATTTTTTTTTAATGTGGACCAGGTGTTTAAATTGAATTTATTACAATAAATTCAATTTATTGAATTTGTTACAATACTGCTCCTGTTCTATGTTTTGCTTTTTGGCCTCAAGGTTTGTGGGATCTTGGCTCCCCAACCAGGGATCTAATCATTGGAAGGTCAAGTCTTAACCACTGGACTGCCAGGGAATTCTGCTGGGAGCATGGATCTTGATAACATGAAAAAAGTTTTCAACAGTATATAGTATTCAGTTCAGTTGCTCAGGCATGTCCAACTCTTTGTGACCCCATGAACTGCAGCACGCCAGGCCTCCCTGTCCATCACAAACTTCCGGAGCCCACCCAAACCCATGGCCATTGTGTTGGTGATGCCATCCAACCATTTCATCCTCTGTCATTCCCTTCTCCTCCTGCCCTCAATCTTTCCCAGCATCAAGGTCTTTTCAAATGAGTCAGCTCTTCGCATCAGGTGGCCAAAGTATTGGAGTTTCAGCTTCAGCATCAGTCCCTCCAATGAACACCCAGGACTGATCTCCTTTAGGATGGACTGGTTGGATCTCCTTGCAGTCCAAGGGACTCTCAAGAGTCTTCTCCAACACCACAGTTCAAAAGCATCAGTTCTTTGGCACTCAGCTTTTTTTATAGTCCAATTCTCACATCCATACATGACTACTGGAAAAACCATAGCCTTGACTAGATGGACCTTTGTTGGCAAAGTAAGGTCTCT
The DNA here is from genome assembly GCF_003369695.1 of Bos indicus x Bos taurus. Classification (NCBI taxonomy): domain Eukaryota; kingdom Metazoa; phylum Chordata; class Mammalia; order Artiodactyla; family Bovidae; genus Bos; species Bos indicus x Bos taurus. The sequence goes on along the minus strand of NC_040083.1, from coordinate 71,725,344 downwards.
GCTTTTTAATGCGTTGTCTAGGTATGTCATAACTCTCCTTCCAAGGAGTAAGCATTGTTTAATTTCATGGCTGCAATCACTATCCGCAGTGATTTTGGAGCCCAGAAAAATAAAATCACCCACTGTTTCCCCTGTTTCCATATTTATTTCTCATAAAGTATAGGACTGGATGCCATGATCTTCATTTTCTGAATGTTGAGCTTTAAGCCAACTTTTTTACTCCCCTCTTTCACTTTCATCAAGAGGATCTTTAGTTCTTCTTCACTTTCTGCTATAAGGGTGGTGTCATCTGCATATCTGAGGTTATTGATATTTCTCCTGGCAATCCTGATTTCAGCCTGTGCTTCTTCCAGCCCCACATTTCTCATGATGTATTCTGCGTATAAGTTAAATAAGCAGGATGACAATATACAGCCTTGATGTACTCCTTTTCCTATTTGGAACCAGTCTGTTGTTCCATGTCCAGTTCTAACTGTTGCTTCCTGACCTGCATATAGGTTTCTCAAGAGGCAGGTCAGGTGGTCTGGTATTCCCATCTCTTTCAGAAGTTTCCACAGTTTATCGTGATCCACACAGTCAAAGGCTTTGGCATGGTCAAAAAGAAGAAATAGATGTTTTTCTGGAACTCTCTTGCTTTTTCCATGATCCAGCGGATGTTGGCAATTTGATCTCTGGTTCCTCTGCCTTTTCTAAAACCAGGTGTATATAGTAAGATACTAATATTTTTAGATATGTAAAATATACATTTAATTATATTGTGCCAGAATAGCCAACACAATATTGAAAGAGAAGAACTAGTTTGGTGGACTGACACTACCCCACTTGAGGACTTACTCTATAACTGCAGTTATCAAGACAGTGTGTTATTGGCAATAGAATGGACAAATAAATCAATGGAAGAGAGTAGAGAGCCAAGAAATAGACCCACATATGTAGTCAACTGATATTTGACAAAGGAGAAAAGGCAATACAACAGAACAAAGATAATCTGTTTAACAAATGGTGTTGAAACAACTGGACATATACCTGCAAAAGAATGAAATCTAGACATGGAACTTACACTCTTCGTAAAAATTAACTTAAATTTTATAGTTACCAGGGGGGAAGTATTCTGGAGGGACAGTTAATAAGTTTGGGATTGACATGTACACACTTCTATTAATATATTTAAGATGAATAACCAACAAGGACCTACTGTATAGCACAGGGAACTCTGCTCAATATTCTGTAACCAACCTAATTGGCAAGAGGAGAAGGGGATCACAGAGGATGAAATGATTGGCTGGCATCACCAACTCAGTGGACATGAGTTTGAGCAAGCTCCAGGAATTGTTGATATAGAGGGAAGCCTGCCATGCTGTAGTCCATTGGGTTGCAAAGATTTAGACACGACTGAATGACTGAACTAAATTGAGCTGAATTTAATTCAGAAAAGAACTTGAAAAAGAATGGATACATGTATATATATAACTGAATCATTTTGTTGTACACTTGAAACTAACACAACATTGTTAATCAATGGTACTCCAATTAAAGTAAAAATTTAAAATATTAACTCTGAATAATGTTATTTCAGGGAATGGATGTGACAGTCATTCTATAATACATCTAGAGAAGTACTTAAAAAGCAGCATATGTAATAAAGATTATAAGACTGCAAAAATTAATTTAAAATGGATAACAGATCTAACTGTAAAATATAAAACTACAAAACTTCTAGAAGATAACATAAGACAAGATATGGATGACCTTGAGTATGATGGTAACTTTTTAGACATAACACTAAAGGCATATCCCATGAAATAAATAATTGATAAGCTGGACTTGATTAAAATTAAAAACTTCTTCTATGAGAAAGACAAAGTCAAGAGAATAATAAGACAGGACACATATTAGGACAAAATATTTACAGAAAACATATCTGATAAAAGACTGTTATCCCAAATATACAAAAAATTATGAAAACTTAACAATAAGAAAATAACCCAATTAAAAAATGGGTCAAAGAACTAAACAGACACCTCTCAAAAGAAGAGGTACAGATGGAAAGCAAACATATGAAAAGATACTCCACATCATATCTGATGAGAGAAGTTCAAATTAAAAAAAATAACAAAATACCATTGCATATCTCTTAGAATGGCCAAAATCTAGAACACTGACAATCCCAAATGCTGGTGAGGAATGTGAAGTGATAGGAACTCTCATTCATCACTGGTGGGAACGTAAAATAGTGCAGCTACTTTGGAAAATAGTTTGATGGCTTTTTTTTTTTTTTTTTTTTTTAAGAAAAAACAAAACTAAACATCCCCTGCAAGGATTCAGCAACTGCACTCTTTGCTACCCTTGCCCAAAGAAGTTGAAACATGTTTATGCAAAAACCTGCACACCAATGTTTGTAGAAGCTTTATTCATCATTACTAAAATTGGGAAGCATCCAAGGTGTTCTTCAGTAGATAAATGGTTAAATGTATAGGGGTACATCCAGACAATGGAATATTATTCAGTACTAAAAGGAAATGAGCTATCAAGAATAAAATGACAGGGAAGAAACTTAAATGCACATTACTGAGTGAAGAAGTCAATCTGAAAAGGCTTCATACTGTATGATTCCAACTATATGATGTTCTGGACAAGGAAAAACTATGTGGAAGATAAAAGGATTTGTGGTTGCCAGGGGTTGTGAGTGTGGAGAGAGGAAGAGATGAAGCACAAGGGATCTTTAGGCCAGTGAAAATATTCTGTATGATCCTGTAATGATGGACACATGTTATTATACAGTTGACCAAATGCACAAAATATACAACACTAAGAGTGAACTCCAACGTAAGCTACGGACTTTGGATGCTTATGATATATCAACCCAGGCTCGTCAGTTTAAACAAATGTACCACTCCGGTGGGGATGTTGATAATGGAGGAGGCTATGCAGCAAGTATATGGGAAACCTCTGTACCTTCCCCTCAATTTTGCTCTGAACCTAAAACTCCTCTTTAAAAAGTCTTAAAAATATTGAGTCCATCCTAGAGCATGTCATATAGAATGAAGTAAGTCAGAAAGAGAAAAATAATTATTATATATTAATAGGTTAGATAGATAAGTAGACAGGTTTCAAATTTGCATAAGGGAATTTATATATGATGAATAAATACTAGTCTCTTGTGTTCACTTTTATAATTTTAATTTTGTGTAGGGGATTAAAAGCATTTGGCTTGTTTTTACAGCTTTGTATTTTCCCCAACTCTTACAAAGATCAGCTGATGATTCAGGGGAAAATGACCCCTTTAGGTGGACAGTTTCCCCAAAATAAATAGGTTTGAGTCTATCTGAGTTTTGGGACCCATCATGGGGATCCAAAAAATATCCAGTTATAGACACTATCTTAAGAAAGAGGATGATTCTGCTGCTTTGTAGCTGGCTGAATTGTGCTCCTCATTTCTTAGCAGTTTGTTTAGAGTCACATGTTCCCGTAACTCAGGGGACACTGATTCAGAGGAGATTCGCTCTTGGGAGTGGGGTGCTGTATATGTTCATTTCCCAAGAGTTTAGCATCCTTCCTCCTTAACTAACTGTATCTGGTGAGCTATAGAAAATTTACTGTTTCTATTTTAACTGTTCCCAGAAAACCATCAGAAGGTTTTAGCTAGAGTGTGTTTCTGAATATTCATAGACAGTCAGCTTCTGTATTAGAAACCACACCCACATCTCTGCAGTATCTGTAGCAAGATCAAGGGCGTCCTTGGGGACTCACGGGGCAGCATGAAAACCTGACTGCAGTCTGCCTGCACAATGAGATGAGGTTTGCTTTGCTGCATTGACCTGTATAGAAAAGCCTTTCTGATGAGCTTTTTGGTCTCTTGGAAATGTTTTTCAGTTTCTTTTATCTGTTGTGCATGATCTGCCTAATCACAAAACCCTCATTAAATTAAAAGTCATTTTCTAAAATCAGAGATTGATAATGTAGCTTTAAAAAGAGTATATATATATTCTTTCTGTATTATTTTGGGATGTACAATGAAGTGACAGTTTGTATATAAACATGGTAATGAATGTAGAAAGGTGGTTAAATATAGAGACAATATGGTTAAATATATAACTAAATATGATGGTTCATGCTATGCATCTCAATGAGACTATCATTTTGAATTTGAGTTTGATATATGAATATGGAGGCATATATGAAAGAGCTGATATATGGGAAAAGACTGGCAACTTGCCTAAAATCACATAGCTAGTTAGCTAAAGCCAGTGTATATGACTTATTCATAGGCATTATTTATGTATGTCTCTACTGCGTAACATGCTGCTCTGGTGGCTCAGTGTTAAAGAATCTGTCTGCCAATGCAGGAGACGTGGGTTCGATCACTGAGGCAGGAAGATCCCCTGTAGAAGGAAGTGGCAGTCCACTCCAGTATTCTTGCCTGGAAAATCCTATGGACAGAGGAGCCTGGTTAGCTATAGTCCATGAGGTTGCAAAAGAGTTAGACATGATTTAGGGATAAACAACAACAACAACAACAAATACTAGGTAACAAACATCAACTGGGACCTTCCCCTCCCTATGGGGAGTAAGGAACCCTTGACACAATACTTTTTGATCAGCTCCTGTGGCTTAATCTCTCATAGCCCCCTCTATTTTGAATATAATAAAGGCAGAGGAACCAGAGATCAAATTGCCAACATCTGTTGGATCATAGAAAAAGCAAGAGAGTTCCAGAAAAACATATACTTCTGCTTTACTGACTACGCCAAAGTCTTTGACTGTATGGATCACAACAAACTGGAAAATTCTTAAAGAGATGGGAATACCAGACCACCTGACCTGCCTCTTGAGAAACCTGTATGCAGGTCAGGAAGCAACAGTTAGAACCAGACATGGACAAATGGAGTGGTTCAAAAATGGGAAAGGAGTACATCAAGGCTATATATTGTCACCCTGTTTATTTAACTTCTATGCAGAGTACATCATGAGAAACGCTGCGCTGGATGAAGCACAAGCTGGAATCAAGATTGCCAGGAGAAATATCAGTAACCTCAGATATGCAGATGACACCACGCTTATGGCAGAAAGTGAAGAAGAATTAAAGAGCCTGTTGATGAAAGTGAAAGAGGAGAGTGAAAAAGTTGGCTTAAAGCTCAACATTCAGAAAACTAAGATCATAGCATCCGGTCCTATCACTTCATGGGGAATAGATGGGGAAATAATGGAAACAGTGAGACTTTATTTTTTTTTTTTTGAAGGGGGGATGGGCTCCAAAATCACTGTAGATGGTGACTGCAGCCATGAAATTAAAAGACGCTTACTTCTTGGAAGAAAAGCTATGACCAACCTAGACAGCATATTAAAAAGCAGACAGCATATTTAAAAAGCATATTAAAAATCCTTCTAGTCAAAGCTATGGCTTTTCCAGTAGTCATGTATGGATGTGAGAGTTGGACTATAAAGAAAGCTGAGTGATGAAGAACTGATGCTTTTGAACTGTGGTGTTGTAGAAGACTCTTGAGAGTCCCTTGGACAGCAAGGAGATCCAACCAGTCAATCCTAAAGGAAATCAGTCCTGAATATTTGTTGGAAGGACTGATGTTAGAGCTGAAACTCCAATACCTTGGCCACCTGATGCGAAGAACTGACTCACTGGAAAAGCCCCTGATGCTGGGAAAGATTGAAGGTGGAAGGAGAAAGGAATGACAGAGGATGAGATGGTTGGATGGTATCACTGACTGGATGGACATGAGTTTGGGTAAGCTCTGGGAGTTGGTGATGGACAGGGAGGTCTGGGGTGCTGCAGTCCATGTGGTCACAGAGTTGGACACGATTGAGTGACTAAACTGAACTAATTTTGAATATTGTCTTCTAATCTCTTTCATTTTTTAAAATGTTTTTTGGAGTACAGCTGGTTTACAATGTTATGTTATTTTCTGCTGTACTAAATAGCAAAAGTGGAGAGCAATGGATTTTTGAGAACTGACTACCAACTCCCACACCCAGTGCCAGTGAATCCACAGGCATAAAGACATTAGTGGACTGAAGACTTAGTGAAGTTTTCATTTGGGAGTGAGAACTTAAAACTGAACACAGAACGTCGATCTCTTTACAGCCTATTTCTTTCCTAAAGTTCCTGCCAAGGTGTATCCCTCTGATCTTGCTAAGAATCCTGCCTTTCTTTTGTGTTCTTTCTTCCCCTGTTTTTTCTTTAAGTAAGGAATTTCAGTTCCTTTTAATGTGCAGAGTAACTCAGCAAACTTGCCTAGCTCAAATTTGCTTACCCTAACCTATCAATCCAGAGACGGCAATGGCACCCCACTCCAGTACTCTTGCCTGGAAAATCCCATGGATGGAGAAGCCTGGTAGGCTGCAGTCCATGGGGTCGCTAAGAGTCAGACATGACTGAGCGACTTCGCTTTCATTTTTCACTTTTATGCATTGGAGAAGGAAATGGCAACCCACTCCAGTGTTCTTGCCTGGAGAATCCCAGGGACGGGGGAGCCTGGTGGGCTGCTGTCCATGGAGTCACACAGAATTGGACACAACTGCAGTGACTTAGCAGCAGCAGCAGCAACCTATCAATCTGCTCTCAAAACAAGGCTTTTCTCTTTAAAGCGAGGATGGGATGATTTGAGAGAATAGCACTGAAACATGTACATTACCATACGTAAAATAGATGACCAGTGCAAGCTCAATGCATGAAGCAGGGCACCCAAAGCCAGTGCTTGGGAACAACCCAGAGGGATGGTTGTTCAGGATAGGGGGAACACATGTGTACTTGTGACTGATTCATGTTAATGTATGGCAAAAACCATCACAATATTGTAAAGTAATTATTCTCCAATTAAAAAAATTAATTTAAAAAATTACAGTTAGGATTATATAATATAAAACATGCTTTTCTTTTTTTTTTTTTTTTTTTATGGGCTGCCTGCTGTCTCAGGATCCACCTGGTATTAAAAGCAGCTCTTTCTTAACAGAAATCAGCAAACACCCTTCAGGGTAAAATCAAAACATGCTTTTCTTATTAGACACACAAGGCTTTTTCTTAAGCGTTGGTGCCTCAAGTTTCCATTTTCGACTTACCTCCTTATCTGATATTCTTCCTGGATCCCCTTTGCTTCTCCAGTGCTTCAAACTTCAGTTTCTATTGAAGTGATTTGCAAATTCCCTTCTCAACATCCACCTCCTCCTGTGCAGCAAACCCACACACAGATCTGCATACTGGACATCGAGATTTGGAAGTCCCTCAAGCACCTTAAGCATATTCAAAGTCCCTCAAGCACCTGAGCATATTCAAAGCAGATCTCTTTATATTCCTACAGACAACCTATTCTTTTCTGTACTCCTGTGTTTGTTGGTACCAGCACTGTCTTCACAAACACCCAACCCAGAAATCTGGGAGCCATTATTAAGTTCTAACTTTTCCTTATACTTCATTTTGGATTACTAATAGAAATCTCTCTCCTCTAAAATCTATAATTTTCTTGCCTGGGGTGTGAGCTATCCTTGAGACCTTCAGTACTTTTTTTTCTCCTAGGCTCTGGAAATACTAAGTTAGTCTAAGTCCATTTGGCCTGTTCCTGTTAGAATCTAGGGCTTCCCCAGTGGCTCAGTGGTAAAGAATCCACCTGCCATTGCAGGAGATAGAAGTTCACCCTCTGGGTCAGGAAGATCTCCTGGAGGAGGAAATGGCAATCCACTTCAGTATTCTTGCCTGGGAAATCCCATGGACAAGAGGAGCCTGGTGGGCTACAGTCCATGGTATTGCAAAAGAGTTGGACACGACTGAGCACACATGCACATTACAATCTATCTTCTTCCATTCGTGCCAGAGAAATCTTTCTAAATGACAAATCTTACTTTCTCCTCCCATCAAAGGTCAAGCCCAAGTCCATGAAGTATTCAAGTACAATGTCTTTCACTGTCTGGCTCCAGGTGGCTATCAGACTTAACTATTTCTGTTTTCCTCCAGATTCCCAATGCTTGTCTAGCTTCTTTCTACATTTCTCAGTAAGTTGTCGCATTTGATGTTCTTCGTTTCTTTGTGTACCTGTGTAACTGTTGATGCTTTTGCCTTGAAAAAGGCAATCTCATTTTTCTGTTTAATGCCTCCTCTTCTTTCTGGATCCAATCCCAAAGAATCTTCTCCACCCCTGTTCTTTTCTCTCCTACTTAGCACTAACTCCCTCTCCATCCCTGTGTTTCTATAGTAGGAATGCTTTATACCTCGTATGCTTTATTACACTGTAATTATTAACTTACCCCTTGATTTCCTCACTAGATGGGAGCTCCCACGTCAGGAATGCATCATATGCAAATGTATTCCCTCCTTATTTAGTGCAGTGCCTAGAGCAAGCTGGATGAATGAATACTGTTGAATTAACCAATACGTGGTTCTTATTTAATTATTGATAGCTGGAAGCCAAGGGACTTCAGATGAGCTCTTGAGAAGACCTTTTATGTGACAAAGACCCTCTCCCCAAACTTTAGTCATACTCTTCTGAGCTCTCTTTGTGACTTTACATTGTCCTTGGGTCCTTCGGTCTGTTGAGTTCAGTTTTAGCAAAAATTCTGTTAAATAAGTTTAGCAAAACTCTCCCTGCCTTTTATGTTTTCTCTTAGTAATTTTCCACTCACTGACCTTTAGGTCTGCTCTTTGGCTATGAATCCCCAGCTGTCTTTCTGTATTCAGTATTAAGCCCTATCTATCTTCTCTATGGGCAGGCATGGTGACCCACTCCAGTATTCTTGCCTGGAGAATTCCAAGGACAGAGGAGCCTGGTGGGCTATAGTCCATGAGGTCACAAAGAGTTGGACATGAAGCAACTTAGTACGCACATCTCTTCTGTTGTGATAGTCTTGAAACCTTTTGCAATGGTCCTGAGTCAAATATTCCTTAACATTTTAGCTAAAGTCAGAGTAAATAATTTTTCTTTAACATATGCTGTGTTGTTCCCTTTGAGGAACATAAATGAGACTCTCTGAGAGGTACACTGATTCTTCTAGACCACTTTTAAAAATTCTACAGAATTGATGTTCTTTCCAACCTATGTGATGGTTAATTTGTGTCTAAAGACTAACTTACTTGCATGTCAGAATTTGACTATCTATATTCAGGCTAATACCATTTTTAGTTCAGTTCAGTTCAGTTGCTCAGTCATGTCCGACTCTTTGTGACCCTATAAACCGCAGCACACCAGGCCTCCCTGTCCATTACCAACTCCCAGAGTTCATCCAAACCCACGTCCATTGAGTCAGTGATGCCATCCAACCATCTCATTTTAATATCTCATTAATACATATATGTTTATACTTACACATAAAAAACTGGTTTTATAAAATAATGCAAAAGTATATGTACATCTAAATAATTATTGACCACTGAGATTCTCTAAATGAGATAAAAATGCTAACAAAAGAAAATCACCCAGTGTCTAATGAAGTCTAAGCATTTGTTATATGCTACTTTTCCATATTTGCTTAATCAATATAATATCCTTAAGCAACTGTACACTTACTCTAATGATATTGACCCTGATTAAATGCTAGAAAACTCTCCCAGGAGCATATGAATTGCAGTATTTTAGGAAACTCAATACTTCATAATTGCACTTCAGTGTTTCCTAAATATTAAAATGCCTCATGCCTACCTCAAAAGATATATTAAACAGTACCTTTCCTGAGTACTTTGTTAAATATTTTGTCAGCACCTACTGCTAGAAGCTGAGAATATGGAGAAAAATCCAGAGCAAGTTCTCGTCCTCATAGAGTTTATTTTGTAGTGCAAGAAAATGACAGTAAGAAACATGGGGGAAAATATAGCAGTGCAAAAAAAAAATAGCAATATAAAAAACATAGCAATGTAAAAGAGATGGGGTTTATATAGAGGATGTTGTTTTATATGGAGTGATCTGAGAAAGATCTCTGAGAAGGTAATAATAGAGGAAAAATTCAGAGAGAGAGAGAGAAAACCATCCTGTACAAATCCCATATGAACACTCAGTGCAAAGGAGGTTGAAGTGTTGAATTATTCAAGGAGCAGAAGGGGCTGGTGATAAGAGAGAGGCGGTGCACTGGAGACAGTAGGGCCAGATCATTGTATGGCCTCTGGATTTTAATTTTGAGTAAGATGGGATCATTGGAGGGTTGGGAAGAGAGGAGTGATATAGCTGTCTTTGTTTTTAAAATTATCACTCAAATCACTGTGTGAACATAGACTTTGTGAGGACAAAGCAAAGAGAGTAGTTAAGAGGTGAATGTACTAATGCAGAGGAAAATGACAGCAGTTTTGACCAGCAGTGTAGACAAACACTGGGCTGGTTTGTGGATATATTTTTGGAGATAGGCCTGCAGGATTTGCGGATAGAGTGAAGGAGGAAAAAATGGAAGAAGGATGCTTCCATGGTGTTTTCTCTTAACAACATGAAGACTAAGATTACTACCTACTAAGATCAGAGGAGTGGTGATTTTGGAAGGAGGGCGTTGAGTGGTAAGGAGATTAGGAGTTTGCTTTTGAATTTGTTAAAAATCTATAACCAGTGCTGTCTCTTAGAAAAGAAATATGTTGCATTTGTTCTTGCCAAGATAGCAAGAGACTTAAAGCTGTAGTTCTGCCTATGCTGTGGATTGTACACATAGATGGTCAGACATTGTAACATAAAGGTGGATTACTTGCCTCAAAACCTACGGATATGAAGATGGAAGTTAAGTGTCCCAAAGTCACTAACAGTATTTCCATATTTCACAAAGATAGATGTGGTCTTCTAATTAGATAATTAAGCTTCAAAGCAGCTTGGATAGAACTCTGTCCAGAGAAAGCCTGCATCTTTCTTTCTAGCGTTAAAGCACAGACAGCTTTCTCAGCTTCAGGGACTCTACAGCATATGAAAGTATCACTTCTAGCCAAGAGGCTTTCTGTGCTTGCTTATAAAGGGTGCTATGTTGCCTCAAAAATAAGAAATCATCAGTGTCGTCTTTCTTAAAATATAGGCAGGTCTGGAATTTGAGGTAGACACTTATGTATTTTATAACTCTTACATATACAGTATGTAGTTAGATGTCCTTGCATGCAAAACTCTATGAAATAGGTTGGACTAGCAGAGTTATTTGGAGAAGGTAATGGCACCCCACTCCAGTACTCTTGCCTGGAAAATCCCATGGACGCAGGAGCCTGGTAGGCTGCAGTCCATGGGGTCACTAAGAGTCGGACACGACTGAGCGACTTCACTTTCACTTTTCACTTTCATGCATTGGAGAAGGAAATGGCAACCCACTCCAGTGTTCTTGCCTGGAGAATCCCAGGGATGGGGGAGCCTGGTGGGCTGCCATCTATGGGGTCGCACAGAGTCGGACACGACTGAAGTGACTTAGCAGCAGCAGCAGCAGCAGCAGCAGCAGCACAGTTAGTATCAATGTGAGCTAAGAAATCCAAAGTCCCCCAAAAAATAAAAGAAAAGGAGAATAGAAGAAACATGGCGGGGGGTGGAAGGTGGGATGAATTGGGAGAGTAGTACTGACCTGTATACACTGCTGTGTGTAAAATAGACAGCTAGTGGGAACTTCCTCTACAGCACAGGGAGCTCAGCTCAGTGCTCTGTGTTGACCTAGAGGGGTGGGATGGAGGGTGGGAGGAAAACCCAAGAATAGCTAACACAACATTGTAAAGCAATCATACTCTAATAATAAAATTTTTAAAATGTTAATAAAATTAAATTTTAAAGTGATAGATTATATTCTAGAAGTAGTAGCAGCACAAAGTTACAAAGATGATTTTATCAGAGCTGAGATGAGGGAAAGGTGTCTTAACTTCTGGTGCAGTATTCTTTACAACACAGTACACAAATATAATCACCGAACATTTAACTCTGTGTTTCTTAATTTCTTATGCAGGTTTTCTTTTGGACCCAGCAAGGATCCCTGCAGTCGAGTTTATGTACGAGTGCTGCTGAGATATAATTCAGAGGAAGTTATTGTCAAGTTGAGGAGGGACTTGCTTTTATTGAATGATCATAAAATATCTTATATAAGCAATTGGAGACTATCCAGTTCTTTCCGGTTGCAGAGAAACTTATCCTTCAACTCCTGGAGACAAGAATTTTAAATTCAACCAATGAAGCACAGGCAAATAGCATTACCTCACCCAAAGAATGTTTCATTGGCTGTTCACTTTCCAAGTTGCTTAAAAATAGTTTCTAATACTTTAACCCTTGTGTTTGTAAATCCTACATGATGCAGTGTTAGAGCAAACTCTTAATACTAAAGACATTCTATGTGATATACACATAATGTATGGTTAGATTAAAGAAACAAATGCCACTTATCGCCATTAAAAACATATTTTTATGCCAATGATCAATTTGATTTTTAAAAAGAAATCTTAATTTTCTTTTTTGCTGAATCATAATATCTGTATTTGCATGCTAGAAATGTATCATACTTGAACTAAAAGAGCAAAAAGAATCACAAACGGATGGTCTGCTAGGTGTACCAAATCCCACAGCTTCTGAAATATCCAGTATTTTCCATGGATTATACTTTCTCATACATTTGTCTTTGGCAAGTTGGGGGTTGCTATTGGTTTATGTTCTGGAGAAAGAAGTAGAAATTTATTTATGTGTGAAAAAATGATGGCTCCAGTTAAGGAATTTGTTGTTGTTGTTTAGTCACTAAATCGTGTCCGACTCTTTGTGACCCCATGGACAGTAGCCCACCAGGATCCTCTGTCTATGGGATTTTCCAGATAAGAATACTGGAGTAGATTGCCATTTCCTTCTCCAGGGGATCTTCCCAACCCAGGAATTGAACCCAGGTCTCCAGGGAAGCCCCCAAAATGACCGTAATTCTTAATAACTAATAGGAAGGAAAAAGCAACCCACTCCAGTACTCTTGCCTGGAAAATCCCACAGACGGAGGAGCCTTGTAGGCTATAGTCCATAGCCTACAAGTCCATAGTCGCAAAGAGTCAGACACGACTGAGCGACTTCATTTTCACTTAATAGGATGATGAAAGTTTATTCCAGAAGACAAGATCTGAGTCTTCTGTCTCTTTTACAGTTCACAGACCTAGTTCCTCTGAGTTTTAAGGTGGTTTAAAGTGTCATGATCTTGGAAAAGATCTAGATTTGACACCTCGCTCTATCACTTTCTGAACTGTAATTTCTGACAAGCTATTTGAATTACATGAGCTTTACTTTCCTTATCTACAAAACTAGGAGAAACGGAACCCTACAACAAATAGTTGTAGGGATTACAAACAGTTGCATAGATTCTTCCCTCTTGCCATCTTCTTTACTGTCTTCCCTTTATTCTGGGTGAAATTTTTTCATCCTGGATGATACTTTATTTGTATTAGTTGCTCAGTTGTGTCTGACTCTTTATGACCCCATGGACTATAGCCTGCCAGACTCCTCTGTCCATGGAATTCTCCAGGCAGGAATAGTGGAGTGAGTACAGGTTGCCATTTCCTCCTCCAGGGGATCTTCCCAGCCCAGGGATCGAACCTGCATCACTTGTGTCTCCTGCCTTGGCAGGCAGATTCTTTACCACTAGTGCCACCCAGGAAGCCTATTTTGTTCTTAGCAGGAATTTTCTGGTGTCACCTCCCACTTTACTCATTCCTGTCCCATCATGAGATGCTGAAACATTTTACTCATGGCTTAACTACTTTCTGAGTCTCTAGCTAATCTCCATCAAAACAGAAAGAAGTACATAAACAGCATCCAGCTCCCAAATTAATGAATATTGCTTTACCTTGAACATCTGAATGTCACAAGGATACAGCCTTAAGCTTTACCTCTGAAGTGCACTTCTTTGTCCTGAACGGCTGTGTCTTATTTTCCTGTTCAACTATTCAGTTCCATGATAAAATAAGTCTTAACCTTTGACCTAGCCACTGTTGGCAGCACTTACCTTTCCTCAAGAATGAGCCATGCTGGCCTCTCAAAGTATGGGGACTCTGTTCATGAGCCACAGGCTTGACCTGATTCTATGTTATAACTACTAGTAGTAACCTATTTGTCTTGATCTTTTGGGGCTTTAGTTTTGTAAATTAATTGATTTTTGACTGTGCTGGGTCTTCATTGCTGTGTGCAGGCTTTCTCTAGTTGCAGCCAGCAGGGTCTATTGTCTAGTTGTGATGCAAGGGCTTCTCCCTGGGGCTTCTCTCGTTGCAGATTATGGGCTCTAGTGCTCTGCCTCAGTAGTTGTGGTGCGTGGACTTAGTTGCTCCATAGCATGTGGGGATCTTCCTGGACCAGGGATCGAACCCAAGTCCCCTGCCTTGGCAGGTGGATTCTTAACAGTTGGATTACCAGAGAAGTCCTGGGCTTTACATTGCTGGGCATACAATTGGCATACATCCTTCAAGATTAGTTCATTCATTCCCGGTTTCATTTTTTCATTCATTCCTTCATTCACTTTCTGAGCATGTAAACTCTGCTTCAGACCCTTCCCTAAGTTCTAGGATGTGAAGTAAAATATACTCGAGTTAGTTCCATTGGTCTCAATCTGATGATGTCTCAGCTTCACCTCATACAGCACTTATCCCAACATGACTTATAGCTGAGCCCAACATATCCTTAAATGCTACCTTTTACTATTTATAGGAAAAGATATTCAAATGGGAAATGAAAATGCCATTAACAGATCCAAATGCATATTGAATAGTTCGGATATTTCCTGAAGTCTTTAATTCACCTGAAGATAAATAAGCAAATAGTCTTTTCCAAGTAGAATTATTTACATTAAAAACAAGATAAGTTAGAAACAGCAACATCTTTAAAAGTGTTTTTAGATAACATACTGCACTTTCCTAGGGAGAGGCAGAGCATGGGACAAAACAAATTTCATACAGAACTCTGTCTTCTCTACACAAATTCTCTACTCTTCCTAGTGGCTGATTTGTTACAGTTCTAATAAAGTTAATGGAAATGATCAAAATATTTCCAAGTATTTCTTGCTTTTATTTAAAAAATCAATACCTAGCTTTCCATCAAATTGTAATAAAGAATGAAGCCAATATGTAGACTTTACAGAGTCTGCCAGAAATGTCTATTTAAAATGACCTAACGCAAGGACAAATGCCCTAATGCTTCTGTGGCCCTCCAATGCTTGATCCACTGGCAGCCGGACTTGCGTTCTCTGAGCCACTCCTTACAGGAACAGTGGTTGTACCTGGCAGTTGCTTTTCTCTGGTTGATCTTGGGATTAAGTCATATACTTCAGTCTGAATTTCAGTGGTCACATGGAATCTCTTTTCATGTCAAGTTGACCTTGGATTTTGTATGTGGAAATAAGGGCATAGCACAACCAGAATTTCTAGCTGGCCCTAGAATTCCAAGTTGATTTCCATGTTAGGGTTCCTCTCCCTGAATTGTTAGTTCCCATCTGAAGGTTTTTTTTTTTTTTTTTGCTCCTATCAAATCTCCCTGGTGGCTCCAAGATAAAGAATCCACCTGCCATGTAGGAGATCCAGGAGATGTGGGATCCATCCCTGGGTCGGGAAGATCCCCTGGAGGAGGAAATGGCAACCTGCTCCAGTATTATTGCCTGGAGAATTCCATGGACAAAGGAGCCTGGCAAGTGACAGTCCATGGGGTCTCAAAGAGTTGGACATAACTTAGCGACTAAATAACAACAACAACAATGTAGTCTCAATGATTAAGAGTCTCTTGTTCTCTGTAGGTTTTCAATACATTTATTTTTGAAACAAATATTTATTGAACAATGTGTCAGCCAGGTACTGTATTACTGCAGTAACAAGGTGAGATTTCCCCTATCTCCACAGAATTTAGAGTCTATTGAGGTGATAGGTATGTAACAAGACATTACTTTAAAATACAATGAGTGTTAATAGGAGAAGTATAATACCTATCTCCTCAAGGGGCTCAATTTTGAATCTGCTCAATGAGGAAATTTCCTAGAATTATAACAACAGTTTACCTGATTGCCAAGAGTCCTGCTGCTCTCCCTTTCAATTTCTGCATACCGTGTCCTGCCTACTTGATTCTACTCCTCAACACTGATTACTTAGAAACTCATAACTGAGTCTTGTTCCACTATTTCACTATGCTCAGAGCTACCTGGTTATCTCTTCAGCTGACCTCATTTGCAAGGTCAGCTCCTTCTAGTGGGGCTTTGGCATTTAGCCTCAAGCTAGCCACTGTGCCTTACTCTTCCTCCCAGCTCTACAAGCAGAAGTCCCAGAATTCAATGCATATCAGCCCAGTAGGCTGCAGGTGCAAAAAAGTGTGTTACTTGCTCAGTTGTGTCCTCTACACCGCCATGAGCTGTCACCCGCCAGGCTCCTCTGTCCATGGGATTCTCCAGGCAAGAATCCTAGAGTAGTTTGCCATTCCCCCCCCCCAAGGGATCTTCCCAACTCAGGGACTGAACCTGGGTCTCCTGCATTGTAGGTAGATTCTTTACAATCTGAGCCACCAAGGAAGCCCATTTGGCTACAAAGATCTCTGCAAATAAATATGTATCAAAATTTGGATTTGAAACTGACTGTTTCTGTAGTTAAACCATGTCAGTGCCTTAAGATACAATGCATTGTTTCTTTAAGGAGCTTGTAATCTCTAACTGAGAACCTGATTCATTCCAAGGCTATGTTATACTTTAAACTTCCTTAATGAGGTATGCACTAATTTCTCATGTGCCAAACAGAAATAATTAGTGTTGAGTTGAGGATCAAAAAGAGATAATACACAGGAAAACACTTCAATGCATCACACCCATGTGAAATAGTTTTATAGTTGCTTGCTAAAGGATACACTAGTAAGATGAAAAAGCATTACCACCATCAAAATTGGCTTGCTTATGCCCAAGAGAGTAAAATTTGTTCTTCTTTGGGTGTCAGTTTTCTCTTCTATTAAATGAACGAATTTCCAGGATTAATATTTATTCCATTATACTATTGTATCTTATCAGTGTTTAAATATTTCAGTAAGATCAATTAATAAGCAAATCCATCAACATATTCACAACGTGTTACCAAAAGGTACGTGTGGGCTCTGGCTGCTCACCACTCAAAAGCCAATAAACAGGCCAGGCTGGTGGAAAGGGAAGTTTGCTTTACTTCAGATGCTGGCAGCTGAGAGGAGGAGGGTGTCGGGCATCTGTCCAAAGGCCAACTCCCCCCACCCCCACTGAAAACCAGCGGGGCAAGAGCTTTTATAGACAGAGTGGGGAGGGAACTACATACAGAAACAGCACAGTCAGCTCTAAGAGTCATCTTCAGATTGGTCCATGGTGGTCTGACCAGCATCATCTTGGTTGTTTTAAGCACTGACGTGCTTGAAGATTAACAGAAAGTTAATCATCAGTTCCAGGGTCCATTTGTTCCCATTTCTTTGTGGCCAGTTCTTGGAACTGCGGCAGCTCATGTCCTGGGTACAGTCTGGTCATCATGTAGTTAACTTCTCTACCTGGTGTTTCGGTATCTATAAGACAGCTCACAGGATAGGACTCAGAATATTATCTATAGTCCTTGAGAAAGAACTAAAGGTCCTTGATTATCTTTAATGATTGCATTATTATTATTTAGTCTCCTTTGACTGTTTTCCTTTGTTTCAGCATTCCTCACTTCTCTGATTAAACTTACTTTTTGACTAAAGTTTTCCACAGACAAAAGGAAGGCAGAGGACATGGTGGGCAGAGGCGGGGAGGAATGGTGGTACCAAGGACGATAGCGTCCTGCTCTGTTTCAATCACAGGGCCTGTGTGATAGGCTTCCGAAAGCATTTGCTATTTTTCGTATTAGTATTAGATAATTAGAATTATCATTTCTTTCTACCAAGCAGAGGATGGGATAAATAGCTCAGTAAGTATAGTTTACTGACTCTTGACAAAGAGAAGCATTAGTAGTATGGTGGATTTGAAGTTCCAAGCCTTGGTTTCAGGTTCCAGCTTTTCCATGGAATGCTTTTGGGCAAGTTGTGTTACCTTGCTAAGGCTCAGTTCTCCCATCTGTATAAACAGCTAAAGCTTCTCTTTATAGAGCAGACTGCCTCACAGGGTCATTATGAACTTTAAAAATAAAATATTTAACCATCTGAAAGGTACTACATAAAACTAAATGATTATATGTTGTCTTCTGACATGTTTTATTACAAATAACTCAAGAATTTATTCAATAAAATGCATATGGCACTTGGACACTTTCAAATATTTTTAAGTATAAAAATAGCCTTAGCTCTGGCAGCCTGGATGGGAAGGGAGTTTAGGGGAGAATGGACACTTGTATATGTATGGCTGAGTCCCTTCACTGTTCACCTGAAACTATCATAAAATTGTTAATCAGCCAAACCTCAATACAAAATAAAAAGTTTTAAAAAACTAGCCTAAGCTCTTTTATCACTTGTAACTTAATTGATGACTTAACATTGGCAGGATTGTATTAAGGTGTTAAGAAAACTCACAATTATCAGTTTGTGGGGAAAGAGCCCTATGTCCAGAGTTTGCCTCATGGGCAAAAGAGTTGTCAGCAGACCAGCAGTTGGGTACAATCTGTGCCTCACTGCCAAGGCTTTGGAGAACAACAGACTGTATTTTCTTATATATGTGGTCCATGTTCCAAACTGGAAGTATATTATACATTAAAAAATACAGGAATGAAAACATTACCAGCATTAAGGCTAGCCCTGCTTGGAAGAGATTTTGTGGTGCATTGCAGATAAACAGCAGCTGCACTGCGGAGTCCAGTTCTGGAATCAGCTTCAGTTTCCACTTGCTGCCTTGGTCAATCAGCTAAGGAAATGGAAAGAACCAGAGTTCAGCAGTGGGCCAGAAGGGATCCTGAGGCAATTTTCCAGGGAAAGTTTAAAAAAAAAACAGGGAAAAGGGAAAAGACTCTACGCTGCACTGAGTTGCTATAAAAATCAGATTAAATGCAGAACATCCCAGCTGAGAATCCTGTGAAAGAAAATAATTAAAAAATGTAATTTGATGTAAAAGCTGTATTCCAGAAGGACATACTGAGATTAATATTCACTACCTTTGAAAGAGATGTGAGTGCTTCCGTCGGCTTTCCCAGGGCACGTGTGAACACCCAGTGCTTGATGCTGTAATGCCATTATCCCATTTATCATTCCCAACAGTCAGAACAGTCCCGTTTTCTCACTGGGGAAATGGATTGGGGTTAACTGCACTAAGCTCACGAACTGGCCATTTCCAGGTTTGTTCTTTCTCACTACTAAACCCCAAGCATCATTCAAATCTGTCAAGCAGAGAAATTTTATAAAATGCACTTAAAACTTAAGTGGTTGAAAGAGCCCACGGTTGCCTAGCAACAGAGCTTTCAGAGGTAAGCAATGTGACGCGCTGAAGAAATCTCTAGAGAGGAGAGGAAACCTTGCTTCTAGCTGTAGCTTTCTTGCTTCTTTAAGTAGGGGAAGCATTTCTGCACTTGAGGGAACTCATGTATAAACTGACGTGCTTGAGTTAGATTATCACTAGGGTTCCTTTCATTATTTTATCTATGATTGGATGAAATATCAATTTAGTATCATCTCAGACTCTGAGATATGACCCTTGGGTTTAGATTCTAATTTCACTTGCTTGCTAAACCACTTCTGTCATGTCTGACTCTTTACAACCTGTAGTCTTCCAAGCTCCTCTGTCCATGGGAGTCTCCAGGCAAGAACATTGGAGTGGGTTGCCATGCTCTCCTCCAGGGCATCTTCCCAGGGATTGAACCTGCATCTCCTGCATTTCCTGCATTGCAGAGGATTCTTTACCCACTAAGCCATCTGGGAAGACCAGATTCTAGTGTTTTTGTTGATTAATGCATTTTTGACCATTCCCAGTCAAATTCCTTGCTTGTCTAACCCTCTAAGTAAGATACTGTCTTGTCAATATACAATTCTTTTGCATGATTTACTTAACAAATGTTTCCTAAGAAAGTATAGAATACAAGGCACTATACTTGGGCTAAGGGAATAAAAATAAGTAAATCACAAACTGCATCTTCTAGGAACTTGCAGCCGTGCAGAGACAAAAATACATTTAAAACTTATCTAGATATTCTATTTCTTCTCGTGTTGGACCATTTCTCTTTAATCTTTGTTCCTTCCTCTGTTTTCCAGTACCTGGCAAAATGCAGTTGCTCAAATAATATTTATTGAATGAGTAAATGACTTAAAAGTGGATTTGGACAGAGGACACTGGGGGGGTCACAGTCCATAGGGTTGCACAGAGTAGGACGTGACAGAGCAACTAACACTTCCACACTCACATACATATACATGTATGTATATCTTATTCTAGTGTTTAGTTGAGCATGACTGTAAGAGGCTTTGCCATGAGGCTTCATAAATCATCTCCAGATGCTCAGCAAGAAGCAGAGTAAACAGACACAGGCTGGGTCAAAACTAACAGACCCAAATGTAGTACTCATCTCTAAGGGCGTACATAAACCTGAATGAGTTTATCCACAAGCAATGTTAATTATTTCTTGATTTGGGTTATCATTTAAACACAAAAGGGTGTGATCTGATGGACGGTGCAAACTAAAGAGAAGGTCTAGATAATGGAGATATATCTAGTCAAGTGAAATCAACATGTGATTGCAGGAGGTTCATTTGGCCTCAAACAAAATGGAAATCAATAAAGGAAGTAGAAAAAACAAATTTTTTTTATTAAAAGAAATCCATACTTTTTTAAAACTAAAAACTGGATAAGCAGACATAATGAAAACACGTAGCTGACAAAGTACACTGATGGTATGACTACTGTCCTAAGTCATTACAATAGTCTCCTGACAGTAGTTGGCAAGAATAACTTGGAAAATAACTTAATCCAGCAATAGGACAAAAACATTATCAGTAGTACTTAATATACCTTTTTTATATGTATATATCTATATGCATGCATGTGTGCTAAATTGCTTCAGTCATGTCCAACTCTTTGTGGCCCCATGGATTGCAGCCCGCCAGCTCCTCTAGCCATGGAATTCTCCAGGCAAGAATACTGGAGAGGCTTTTCATGTCCTCCTCCAGGGGATCTTCTTGATCCAGTGATTGAATCCCTGTCTCTTATTTCTCCTGCATTGGCAGGTGGGTTCATAACCACTATCGCCACCTGGGAAGCTCATATATCTATATGTGAGTGAGAGAAAGTCAGTCAGTCATGTCTGACTATCTACGACCCTATGGACTATACAATCCAATGGAATTCACCAGGCTGTAATACTAGAGTGGGTTGCTGTTTCCTTCTCCAGGGGATCTTCCCAACCTAGGGATTGAACCCAGGTCTCCAGCATTGCAGGCAGATTATTTACCAGCTGAACCACCAGGGAAGCCCATATCTCTACATATAGGTTTGCAAATCCCCAAAGTATTAATAAATGCCAGTGAGGCTTCAGTTGTGTGTCAGAGTCCTGTACACTTTAGTTGGACTCTGGCTTCAAATTTCCAATGCCATCAGGACCTAGAGAGCAAATCAGGAAATGGAGACATAAGCCTAGGTCTGTAGTCTGGAAACTGATAGTACAAATTAATGCAAGACTGCAACACAATTTACAAAGAGCTGCCTGTGAATAACTACAGCAGAATAGACCCTGGGCTTGGAGAAGTAAAACCAACACTTGAGCCTCAAAATGGCAGCCAGTTTCCTTCTGGATCTCTTTGGTTTTATCTAACTTGACTCAGAGGTAAGTCTTCACATGATGGGCTCACAAACTACAGTCAGGCCTGCGTGACTAGGGCTGGAAGGGGCTCAGGGTGGTGATCCTGTAAAAGGTTTCAACTCTACGCATTCAATGAGGTCTCACTGTAAATAGTTTATCTGTTTTAAAGACAAAATTAGAAATTGTATTGCCTTATTCCTCGGGTAACAATCCCTTTTTCTCAGTGGAATGTGTAAACCTTTAAGTCATGCGTGAGATATAGAATCTGAAATTGTGCTTCCCCATTGGTACTTAATGAGAATACATGAAGAGGTAGGGCCAGCAAATTAACAACCTCAAAGACAAAAGTTTACAATAAACATCGTATGCCTGTGATATTCTAGTCAAAAAGAATGCAAGCAATAATACTGAATTCAAGACAGGGGAATTAGATAGCAAA
Source organism: Bos indicus x Bos taurus (assembly GCF_003369695.1). Taxonomy (NCBI): domain Eukaryota; kingdom Metazoa; phylum Chordata; class Mammalia; order Artiodactyla; family Bovidae; genus Bos; species Bos indicus x Bos taurus. Next base: position 71,703,292 of record NC_040083.1, on the reverse strand, counting down.
CCTGCCCTCTGGTCCTCTTTACCAGTTGGAAGAAGATTCCTTTCATTTTCACATTCCTGAGTTAGTCATGCACTGTGTTTTATGAAAGTGCATTATTAAAATGTTTTGATTTGTTTTTACTCCAGGATATAAAACCAACTGGGGGATCTGGGATGTGTAAGATGTTTATTCTTGCTCTTTGATTATTAATCATTGCCTTCACTTTCCCTTGCTCTTCACTGGATATTTCAGTGTTCATAAATACCTGTCATAGAAATTATAAATAGAATAAAGGACTCAGAGTTAATGAAGCTATTTTTAACATAGTGATATTGCTGACATGAACATTTCCTGTGTGCAGTTTCTGTCCTAATTTCTTTACATATATTAGCTCCTTTGATCCTTATAACAACCTTATGAGATGGATACTGTTATATTTTACACTTGAGGAAAATCAGACATGGAAAGCTTACCAAATTTGACCAGGTTTACATGTGTAAGTGGTGTAGTTAAGAATCAAACATAGGATTTATTAATATGAGTCCCTTCTATACACTTAACCATCAAACTCTTCTGCCTCTTAAAGATGTTGAATACTATCAGCAATCAGAAGATCTATTTAATAAGCCTAACTTTAGTATCATCTATGAATTAGATACTAGGATCAGATGGTAAAAAAAATCTGCCTGCAATGCAGGAGTGAAGTGAAGTGAAAGTGAAAGTCGCTCAGTTGTGTCCGACTCTTTGTAACCCCATGGTCTATACAGTCCATGAAATTCTCCAGGCCAGAATACTTGAGTGGGTAAACTTTCCCTTATCCAGGGTATCTTCCCAACCCAGAGATTGAACCCAGGTCTTCTGCATTGCAGGTGGATTCTTTACCAGCTGAGTCACAAGGGAAGCCTGGGTTCATTCCCTGGGTTGGGTAAATCCACTGGATAAGAGAATGGCTACCCATTCAGGTATTCTTACCCAGAGAATTCCATGGACAGAGGAGCCCAGTGGGGGTATAGTCCACAGAGTCAGATATGACTGAGTGACTAACACTTTCACTTTTCAACACATGCTGTGGATAAGTAACACATTTTGTCAGTAGGTCAAAAAGATACATGACACAAACTACAGATGTGGGAAAAGGTACCCATATTCAGATTCTGTCTAATATTACTAAAAAAAAAAATCGGTGCAGAACGAGAAGCAAGTTCAGATTTTTATAGCACCTGTCTTAGACTGGAGTTGCATCCCCATAGATTTCAGCCACAATATTTCACAGAGGAACCTGTTCCTGCAATGTTTCCAAACCTGCTGGTAAAAGTCCTTTATCACTACGGCATCTCTTGGTTTTCTTTCTGCTTAGGATCTAAATCATTTTGCACGGTCTATTTCTGTATCTGGAGGTAGGAGGGAAGACTAACTCCCACATCTTAGCTCAACCTCACAGTACCTCGATTGTACTTAAATGTACTGTTCTCAAGGATTCAGTTCTGGGAAACATGAGGCTAGAGTTTTTGGAGGATTGGTGTTTCTTAGTAGAGGTCACTGCAGTATAAACCAAAGTAGCATCTTTGTTGTATTTATGTAAATTCATGCAGCCTAATCAATAGAGCCAAAGGAAATGGACAGGAAAGAAACTGTATTTCACAGTAACATAGTTTCCTGCTCCCCTACCCCAGTGGATTGATCATGTGAGGTGGTTTAAGGCTGATGGCTCATTGGATTACATGCCATTGATATATCAGTGGCAGTAACAAGACTTCCACAAATCACAACCATGAGCTTCTGTGACTCCCAGGTCTATCTCTGTAATATTTTCATTTTGCTTTTTAAGAGAGAGATCTGATACTTCAGTTTTTCATGGTCCAGGCAATCAGTCCTATGCTAAATCTAGACTTAAAAACTTATGGGCTTATCAACCTAAGACATTAACAGAACTCAGGGAACTTTACAAGTTGTCATCCTTCCCTACTTCTAAGGCCCTAGAATGCCAGAGCCATCACTGCTCAGGCCCCTAGTCCTTGCTTTTTCTTTTTTCTTAGCCACAATGACTTGCAAAAATCACTCATAAAGATTTTCCCCATCAAGCAAGCAATAAAAAAGGATACAAAGCATTTGGGAAATGCAAAATGCTACATAAATTTAAGAGCAGTTCTGTTTATTGTAAACCTTGCATGAAAACAAATATGACTTGCTTAATTTAGGAGGAGAATTGATGTGTGCAGTGAGGAAACTGGTGCAGTGTGAAAAGCGTAGATTTGGGTTCTAAGAGACAAGAGTTTTACTTTCAGCTTTGGCACTTACTAGGTAGGGGATCTGGACAGATTAATCTCTCAGAGCTTCAGTTTTCTATATAAAAATATATAATATTATAATAATCATGGGCACCCATGAACACACACATGCACACACACCCACACACACACACACACACACCCTTCAGAGACTTGTGAGACCTACATGAGATAACAGGTAAAGTGCCCAGCAGAATGTCTATCTGACAGTTTTCCTAACGTTTTTAACGCTAAATCACTAGAGCAAATGGTGCTCAATAGAAGACAAAGAGGCACATGGTGCATCCAGTAAAGTTATCACAAAGGAAGAGGAAACCCTAATGGTGTCTCATTCTTTCTCATCCTAGTGGCTCTGCTTGGAATAAAAATCCATGCAGACCTGGAATGACATTGAATGAATAGATAGAACTCTTCCTGAAACTACCCAATAACAGGTCATTGCAAGTTCATCAATGATGGAGAATGATGTTGATGTTGGAGAGTGTACCAAAGAAACATGATGCAGAGGAAGCAATCCTGGACATGTGCCAGGTGTGGAGGGATCTGGTTCTACCCAGTTGCCAGCTAGCCAGCCCTCCAGTCTTTGTGGGTGGCAGGTTCCTCACCTGAAAAAAAAATGTGGAAAATGGCCCAATAACCTGTGATAGCCTTGAACTGCATTTTGAATCTGTGAAATGAAATTCCTTCATGAAAAAGAGATTTTTCTACAGCTCAGCAAATAGGCCGGCTGCTAAGAAGAGCTATAAGGTTTTTAGAGCAGGAAAGAAACCAATCTCTATTATTTCCAGGATGGGAATTTAGCTTCAGCCGTCTCTAGAGCACTGGCTGTTGGCAAAGCGATGAGTTCCATCACTGAGGAGTAAAGCACATGACTTTATTCCAAGTTGGGAATGTCACTGTAGATGCAGCAACATTTTTCTAACCAGTATCATTAATAGAGTTGTCCCAGACCTTGAGGATTTTACAAGAAAGTGAGAAAGTAAAAAAAAATAATAAATAAATAAAAGAAAGGTAAGAAAAACCTCTCTTGACTTGAACATTGAGAGTGAGACAAAGTGATTTTAAAAGCATCTTCCATTTCTATATTTTCTATTTTTATTCTACATACATAATGGAGTTCTTAATAATCTCACAGTTGTATTTGGAACTGACACAGATTAAAGGAATGCTAAAATGACTTTTCTGCTCAGAAATATAAAATGACTCTTCAGTGCCTAAATAAATTTCAAGATCCCCAAAGCAGGCATTCAGATCCTTCACCACATACAATCTATCACTTCAACATAATATGTTTGCCAGGGTTTCATTCAACAGACATTACTCAACATACATTTAAAATTGCCTTTCTTTGTAAAAACTCCCTATGTAAGGGATTGTAGTTTAATTTTTCCAGTAGTCCTTGTAAATGCCTTACATATAGGTGGTGATAAAATATATGAAAAAATAAAAGAATAAACAACATCAAGTCTTTTTTCTCAAACACAAAATTAAGGAGCAAAATAATTAAGGAAACCCAATGAAAGTGTCTTCCCTGACGGCCCAGTGGTAAAGAATCCACATGTAAATGCAGGAGGTGCGAGTCTGATCCCTGCGTTGGGAAGATCCCCTGGAGGAGGAGGTGGCAACCCACTCCAGTATTCTTGCCTGGAGAATCCCATGGGCAGAGGAGCCTGGCCAGCTACAGTTCGTAGAGTTGCAGAGTCGGACACGACTGAGCAATTAAACAACAAAAACAATGAAAGTGTCAGGGAAGGAATAGAGAGTGGATCTTCTTTAATTAGAGGCTTAATAGTTAAGCCTGGTGGCTCAGACGGTAAAGCGTCTGCCTGCAATGCGGGAGACGTGGGTTTGATCCCTGGGTCGTGAAGATCCCCTGGAGAAGGAAATGGCAGCCCACTCCACTATTCTTGCCTGGAAAATCCTATGGACAGAGAAGGCTGGTAAGCTACAGTCCATGGTGTCTCAAACAGTCAGTCAGGACTGAGCGACTTCACTTCCTTTTCTTTCTTAATTTAGATCAGAGAGATAAAGGACTGATTGCAAGCAGGAAGTCTTAGCTTGGCAGTGAACCTGTTGAAAATACTTGGAAGAAACAATCAGATCTATTGGGTTGAACATATATAGATTTGAACAAACTATTTCTGTTCAGTCAGTTATACCAGATGAGAAGCACATGAAAATAATTGACTGTTCAAGATGGTGCGTCCTAATTTATAACCTGATGCTGTGTGATCTGGAGAAGGCAATGGCAACCCTCTCCAGTACTCTTGCCTGGAAAATCCCATGGAGGGAGGAGCCTGGTGGGCTGCAATCCATGGGGTCGCTAAGAGTCAGACACAACTGAGCAACTTCACTTTCACTTTTCACTTTCATGCATTGGAGAAGGAAATGGCAATCCACTCCAGTGTTCTTGCCTGGAGAATCCCAGGAATGGGAAAGCCTGGCGGGCTGCCATCTATGGGGTCCCACAGAGTTGGACACGACTGAAGCAACTTAGCATCAGGAGCCATGTGATCATGGACAAATTCCTTAACAACCCTGAGCTTAATAAAACTGATATTACATGAGGAAATGCACAGAACAGCCCAGAGCTCCATCCTTCTTTTTTTTTTAAGTCTTTATTTAGTTTGTTACAATATTCCTACTGATATATGTTGCAGATTTTTGGCCAGAAGGTGTGTGGTACCTTCCTGACCAAGGATCATACCCATCCTCCCTGCATCGGAAGGCAAAGTTTAACCAGTGGACCATCAGGGATGTCCCAGCCCTTCTTAAATGTTCAGAAACATGTTAGTATTTTTCCTCTCTGCTGATTCTGTATTTCTTATCCTTGTCTATGAGATAATAAAGAAAAAGTCATGGGCAGTCATTTAGATGATCAAAAAGCACACACCGATTTATGACCTGTAATCTTCTGGGGTCCATTGTGAATGGGTTTTGCTTGCAACCGTTTCTGGGTCACTTTCATCTCTTTGCCCTTTTTATATTAGTGCTTCTTTTAGACTGCAAATCAAACATGTGTCATGATACATGTAGCATGGGGCTAAAGAATTATTGACTCATTTTTTCAGAAATGGAAATTAGGGAAACTTCCCTGTGGAGCCATCATTTTTGGATGAGTTTCTGGACATTTTGACAGCTTTGCAGTTTCTGAGCTCAGAATTGTGTCCTAGGTCTATTTATCTGTCATCTCTCCTCTACCAAGCAGAGATTTAGCAAAGCGCCATGACTCTTTTAACTAAAGATTTCAGGATTTCCAAATGGGCCATGATAGAAGAATTGGCTTGGCTCCTATTGGGTCCTGCATCTTCCTGAAAGTCTAATGTGATGCTTCTGAGGAGAAAAATGAAAAAAGGGAAAATGTTAGCTGCTCAGTTGTGTCCCACTCTTTGAGCCCCCATGAACTGTAGCCTGCCAGGTTCCTCTGTCCTTGGAATTATCCAGGCAAGACTGCTGGAGTGGGTAGCCATTCCTTTCTTCAGGAGATCTTTCCAACAGAGCACCATCACAAATCCAAAACCCTACTAAATTAACCAAAATCACGGAAACAATTTCTCCCAGTGGTCTCATCATGTTTAGCTTATAACTTCAATGTTTTTCTATTGCTAATTTAAATCTAACATCTAATTTAAATATTTCTACCTAGCTCTCAAGCTCTTCTACTGAATGGCTTCATCGACTCATTAAACACCATCTTCCCTTTGCTCCCCAGCACCTGCTGCCCACAAGCTGTTAATGTTCTACTGGGTTATTATGGAGTCTTGCCCGAGGTCACAGCTGAAAGGCCTCGCACCTAGACCACAGAAGCAGAGCCCAGAGCCAAGGTCACCTCGGAAGCTGACTGAGTCCCTTTGTAACTGTTGTCAAAAGCTCTCCTGATCATCACTAGCCAGCTTTCTGACCCCAAATTAGGCAAAAAAATACCCACCCCAGTGTTCACCCTATAGCACCCTAAGCAATCACCTAATGCCAGCTTTCCAGCAGGAATTTTCTTGGTCTTGAGACTATAAAAATTGCTACCAACCTATGAAAAGAATCAGTTCACCTTGAGCCAGCCCACTGTTATAACAACATCCCCCAGTCTAATAAACAATAAAATAAGTAATAATATAATAAATATAATAATAATAAAATAAAATTCTCCCTTCTGATGACTCTCCCTGGCTGGTTCAGAGGTCTGCACACTGCACTCGCAGTGCCCACTTTATCTTTTCTCTTTGTTCTTAATAAACTCACTCCATTCTGAAACGCTCTGTATCTTGCACCTACTTAACATAAACGTCACCTGCTTCCTGAAATGCACTCCAAGCTCCCTTGTTCCAAATCCTTTTTCTCCAAGATCAAGTTGGTCTCATCTTGTCCATTAAACTTTTCTGATTAGTCCAATTTTTGTAATTATGAATTTCTCACTCTTCCACTAACATCCTCACCATCCCCCCACCAATGTGGACAATTCTGTCTTGGAACTGTGAATGTTTTGCTTAGATAAGTCAATGGCCTCCACCAGTGGCCCCCAAACATTTTTGGCACCAGGGACTGGTTTTGTGGAAGACAATTTTTCCACGGACAGGGAGGGGGAGGAGGGATGGTTTGGGGATGATTCAGGCATGTTACACTTATTGAACACTTTATTTCTATCATTATTACATCAGCTGAACCTCAGGTCATCAGGCATTAAATCCTGGAGGCTGGGGACTCCTGCTCTAGGCCAAGCCTTACTCCTCATAATCCTACCAGCCATGTCTCTTTGTGTCCATATTTTATGCTTAAAAGAGGTGATGTGAATAGGAACAGGGCCTAATGCAAAGGATGGAGAGGGTAGTTTAAGGGTTTTTTTTTTTTGTATATTTCCTGAGATTATAGTGAACTGAGTTTCATAATATTTTAATGACTTAACTAGATAAAAGCCGATTTGTTTTAGAGTCCCATGTATTTGCATGTGGCACCAAATGCGGAAAAAGGATGAATGTTCTCCCCACCTCTGCATGAAACTAAGCAGAATTTTGACGTGTAGTCAATGGGGTCTAGGCAGCTCACAGATGTCACACTCAGCTGAGGGTAATTGATGAGTATGCATGAAAAGAATAGCAAGAAGAGAATTTTCTGTTTTGGAAAAAGGTGTGATTAGGGTTTTAGGAGAGTCAAAAAAGATGGTAAAGCATCTCACGTCTACTCAGTGTCTTCACAAGTTTTTTTTTTTTTTTTTAAAAATAGGATTTCTCGCTCATACTAAATATTCAGCACAAAAGCCGTGTTTAAGTAAACAGTGGCCAAATGTCTTCATCCTAAGTGCTTATCCCCCAGTAGCACATTGGGTAGGTGGGGAACTCTAAATAGCTTCTTACTTAGGAGAGAGGTGGGCAGTGAGGCTGAAAATGCATGTTAACGATCTGCCTTCAGTGGTAGCAGAGGCTGAGCATGGGATGCCCTTGTTACACAAGATTATTTGTTCTCGTTCTCACTGTTTTGAGGACATCGACAAACCATTTTCTATGCTGAGAATGGAGATGGGAAATCAGGCATGACTCATTTTTCTAAGTTAAAAACACAGCATTTCTTTTTAAATTACAAAAAGTAATCTCCATTGGCTTTTAACTAGTAAATTATGCAAACACACAAAGAAAAGTTTAATAATCTTCTTGCCTCCTTTATTTCCTTTTCTCTACAATAACCAAAGTTTTGAGCCTGAAAGATGGCCTATCAGAAAGTCTCTGGGGTTCAAATCAATCCACACTCACTTATGCCACTTAACATGAGACTTTTTTCTTAAAAAAATTAACCTTTTTCCCCCAAGCTGATATAAGTAAGTGCCTTGAGAACAGGATGATTTAAAGTATCTTTTGGAGACTTCCCTGGCAGTCCAGTGGTCAAGACTGCTTCCTGGTGCAGGGGTGCAAGTTCGATCCCTGGTCAGGGAGCTAAGATCCTATATGCCTTGGACCAGAAAGTCAAAACATAAAAACAGAAGCAATATTGTAACAAATTCAATACAGAAGGTCTTTAAAAATGGTCCACATCAAAAAATCTTTGAAAACATAAAGTATCTTTTTGTGTCCTATCAGATAAATCCTTACCTCCCAAACCAATCAAACCCACACAGCACCAAGGTGCTGCAGACCATGTCTTGGGCTTCCTACCATACTCTGGTTGCCGTTAGAAACACCAAAGTTTTCTTGGTTATCACTGGCTTTATTAAAAAAGCTAGCTAACTAAAGCAAATCTTGTAGTCCTATTTCTAATATGTTGTCAAAATGCAAGTGCCTTAAGGAGGAACTTTGTACGTTTTGTAATTAAGGGAAAAAATATATATAATATGCATGGGCTTCCCTGATGGCTCACACAGTAAAGAATTTGCTTGCAATTCAGGAAACCCAGATTCAATCCCTGGGTTGAGAAGATCCTCTGATTCCAAGGGAATGGCTATCTACTCCAGAATTCTTGCCTGGAAAATCCCATGAACAGAGGAGCCTGGTGGGCTACAGTCCATGGGGTCACAAAGAGTCAATCATGGCTAAGCACATACAACATATACATAGATCAAAATTTTGGTATGAAAAAGGGAAGGATTTTAACCATAGGACTGCAAGTATTAGCATCATTGGCTTAGAAGATTTTACCATTTTTCTTATGACATAGCTATTCCTCTTCTAAAAACCATTTTTAGTTATCTCATACAAGTGGGCATTCTCTGACTCTGCTAATAAAATTTTTTCTCAGTGATAAGAAGAAAACTGCACTACCATCTGCTAAGTACTGTAGTGTAATGTAAGATAGTCTGATCACCACTACATCTAATTAAAATAGTAAATCACTTTTAAAAATCCTTCTGTATTATGAAGATTTGATTATAACAGTCCTATATTAGCAGTGCCTCTTAAAGAGGTTAAGTAAACCCATTACCCAGAAGATATCAGCCCTCAGTGCCACACTTCTTAGTCAAAAGCAGGATGCTTTGTCAAGTCAGTCAGATTTCTAGTGGCACTGACATCTTATGATGCTGTTTCAGCATTACAGCAAAGCTGGGTTCTGTCTTGATCACTCAAAGACTGGTAATCTCATGATTTACAGAAGCCATGCATTGAATTTCACGAGAGAAATTTACCCTTTGTATTCATATGTGTGTTTGTTTGTTCAATTTCTGAGTCTTTTCATAGGACTGAGCTTCCCTGTGGCTCAGATGGTAAAGAATCTATCTGCAATGCAGGAGACCTGGGTTTGATCCCTGGGTTGGGAAGATTCCCTGGAGAAGGAAACAGCAACCCTCTCCAGGAATTCTGTCCTGGAGAATTCCATGGACAGAGGAGCCTAACAGGCTACAGACCATGGAATTGCAAAGAATTGGACATGACTGAGCAACTCTCACTCACTCATTCACTTCATAGGACAGTCTGGTTTCTTGTCCCCTCCATCTTCTTTATTGGTTGAACTCACAGATGCCAATGTATATGAGGAATTCACACAAGGCTAGTGGCAGGCACAGACTCCCATCTCTCTAATTATTCCAGACCACCTCCTATTCTACTCATTCCAACAAATTGTCCCTAAATTGCCTAGCTCTCCAACTCCAGTTAATTTTCAATATGTAATTTCTTGACACTTCTTCTACTGCATTTTAAGGACCCACTTTGTACATGTCTCTTTGGATCAGCCTCAGTTTTGTCTCTTAGTCAATTTTACATTGTCCCTCTGGCAGAATGATGATGGCACAGTCGTGGTGCTTGTTGAATCAATGCCGGGATTTAGTCTGCCCTGCCTAAACTCTCCACTGCTGCTACTGCTGCTAAGTCACTTCAGTCATGTCCGACTCTATGCGACCCTAGACACGGCAGCTCACCAGGCTCCCCCATCCTTGGGATTCTCCAGGCAAGAACACTGGAGTGGGTTGTCATTTCCTTCTCCAATGCATGAAAGTGAAAAGTGAAAGTGAAGTCACTCAGTCATGTCTGACTCTTAGCGACCCCATGAACTGCAGCCTACCAGGCTCCTCCATCCATGGGATTTTCCAGGCAAGAGTAATAGGGGAAACCAACTTGTAATATAGGGGAAAAATTATTGTGAAGATCAGAAAAATGGCATCTTTTGATTTTCATCCAGAAAATAAATATATTAAATTTTCATCACAGTTACCTACATTATTTTCTTATTTATATGAACCAAAACTTTGATTTCTAAATTAGGTTACTGAGTCTCATAAAGGACAGCTGTCTTATCTTTTTCAAAAGTTTTTTTTTTTTTTCCCCAAGAGAATAGGTGCATGCATATGTAACACTGAAGCACTTTGCTGTACACCTGAAACTAACACATTATTAATCAACTATAAACCAATATATAATAAAATTTAAAAAATAAATACAGTAATTTTTCATGAAATACATATAGTTTAAAATATCCAATAATATTCAAGATTTATAATGAAAGATAAGGGCTTCTGCTGCATACTTCCCCATTCCTGGTTTCCATCCACTATACACCAAACAATCAATACTATAAGTTATTTCCACTATCTCAATATTTCTAAATAAGTCACTTACACTTCCCCTCAGCTATATCTCACAATGCTACTTAACTGGATACCTTCTTTAGACCTGTCATAAAACTTATTAGTTCTCTCTTTGGCTATGTCTAACATGCTGCTCAGCACATCCATTGCATTTTAATTTTTAATTATATTTTATCTATTTTTAAATCTACAGGTTATTTTTGTTCCTTATTTCTTTTTCTAGTCAATTTTTAACTCTTTAAAAGTAATTATGTACTTATTTCTTATTTTTGAAACTGCTAATTCCAACATTAATTATATTTGTGAATTTTAGTCTGTTGTTTTTTTTCTACTAATTCTCACTTCTAATGATTTAATTTCAATTCTGCTTTGAAATTTTCCAAAATGTGGTATGCTGTTCATTGAATCCTTACTATGAGACAAAAATTGAAATTGTGATTAAAGTGGCATTCATTTAGCTTGCATTTCTGAATTCATGTTTCCCACGGTTTCTGAATTCATAGAATTTCCTTTGCTTCTCTGGTGGCTCAGACGGTAAAGAATCTGCTTGCAATGAAGAAGAGTCAGGTTTGATCCCTGGGTTGGGAAGTTCCCTTGAAGAAAGGAATGGCTTACCCACTTCAGTATTCTGGCCTGGAGAATTCCAGGGACAGAGGCTACAGTGCACAGGATTGCAAAGAGTCAGACATGACTAAGCAACTAAAACTTCCCCTTTCCTTCAGCTCCTCCTCTCTCTCCTCCAGCCAGTAACTCTTCTTGCCTGTTCACTAGACGCCAGCCCCTGTATGCCTGCTGTTATACTGTACTACTTTACTTTTCAAGGTACTGCACAGCAAGATTAAAAAGGTTTTATTTTTTTTTTTTGCTTTTATTTTTTATGCATTATTTGTGTGAAAAGTTTTATAAACCTATGACAGTACACTACTATATAGCCAATTGTGTTAGTTGGGTACCAAGGCTAACTTTGTTGGACTTACAAACAAACTGGATTTATGAAATGGCTCTTGGAATGAAACTTGTATTTAGGGGACTTACTGTAGAAGAGCCCACCCTAATGACCTCGTTTAACTTAATTATATCTTTAGAAGCATTATCTCCAGATACAGTAAAATTCTGAGGTACTAGCTATTAGGATTTCAGCATATGAATTCGCAGATGGGGAATCAATTCAGCCCATAACACACCTCCCTCTGGCTTCTCCATATTCATGTCCTTCCCCCATCACAACAGCCCTAAATGTCTTAACTCATTCTAGCATGTGCTCTGAAAGTCCAAACTTTCATCTAAATATGATCTAAATCAGGTATGGGTGAGACTCAAGGTATGACTCAACCTAAGATGAAATTTCTGTCTAGCTGTGAACCTGCTTTTGTTTCTGCCTCCTTGGAAATGGCAGCTGGTTTTGGTGTTTATGTATCTTGCTGTCCATAATTTGCCACAACTTCACATGCACACATTTATTTTTAGTCCCTTGTATTAACAGTTACTTGGTGTTTTGTTGCTTGAGGAAGTATTTGTCCAGGTGCAAACACTGCAGCAAAGGTCTCAGGTCCCAGGTCCCAGTCTGTCTCACCTGATCCAGCCATCAACCTGAGGATGGGGAGGAACTATGTCCTGTATCAACATCTAGGGGAATTGAGTCCTATGCCAAGAATTATCAATATCTCAGTTATTTTCCACTAAGTATCTGACATCATTGGGCTTTATTTTCATCACTTTAAAAAGCAACACATTTATTTTAAATCTAAACAGTAGGTAATGAACCTATCTTGTATTCAACCCTGTGCTACTGGTCCAAGGATCTGCTGAAGGTAGTCAGATTTAGCACAATAATTGAGACAGTGAAGAAAGAGTGAAAAGTGTTAGTCGCTCAGTCGTGTCTGACTCTGTGATCTTATGAACTGTAGCCCCCAGGCTCCTCTGTCCATGGAATTCTCCAGGCAAGAATACTGGAGAGGGTTATCATTTCTTTCTCCAGGGTATCTTCCCGACCTAGGAATCTAACCCAGATTTCCTGTATTGCAGGTGGATTCTTTACAATCTGAGCTAAAAGAGGGAACAAAATAAATATTTTTAAGTCACCTTTTAAAAAAAAGTAATAAAACTTTTCTGAGTAATTTTCCCTAGTTTTACTTTGCTATCATATTAATTCAGTACACTATCTACATAAGAGTCAGTTAAAAATGCCTCCAACTTACTATATTGCCTCTAGTCTAAGCTGGCTCATCCTCTCTCTTGGTGAAGGACCTGATGAAGTCTTGTCTATATAGAACAGAACCCTAGAAGCCAATATCAACTTCCCCTCTGCCCCATTCCTCTCCCCTCACTCAGAAAAAAAGCTTTGTGAAGCCACTCTCTTCTGTCTGTCTTTACCATACTTGGTCTCTATAAAGCATGGCATCTTCTAATCTGGACAATTCATGAGTTTCTCTCTAATCCATATTTATTAGTGTCTTTTTTTCCTTTTTTTTTTTCAGATCAAAAGGTGCATTTAATACAGAGAAACAAAGATAAGAACTATATCTTTGAAGAGCTGAAAGGAAAAATAATTGTCAACCAAAATTTATCTACACTGTGAAAATCTCTTTCAAAATAAGGCAAAAATCAGATATTTTCAGGCAAACAAAAGCCAAGAGAATTAATTCCTAATGGGCTTGTGCTATAAAAAGCTTTAAGGAAATTTCTTCAAGCAGAAGGATTATGATACCAAATAAAAAACTGGGTTTACACCAAGCAATGAACAACTCCAGAAATGATAAAAACAAACAACAAAAAAACCCCAACAAAAACACTTTTAGACCTTTCCAAGTACACAATCATATCAGCTGCGAGGGATTGATTGACTCCTTTTCTTCCCCATCTGGGATCTCTTACTGATTTCTCTTTTCTTAATGCTTTCCCTAATGTGTCCAGTACATGTTGAATAGCAGAGGGCTTCTTCGGTTTACTGTTGCTCTTAGTGGAAATGCCCCAAGAGTTTCCCCATTAAAGTAGATTTTTAGCTTTAGTAATGAAGTATATATATTTTATCATATGAAGAAGCCATTAATCAATTTCATTCTACAGTAATTTTGGTCAAGAGCTTTTTAGCATCTATGGAAATAATCATGATTTTCATCTTAAGTCTATTTATCTGGTGTACTATGGTGATGTTTTCCCTAAACCAATATTTTCATAGTATTTGATAGTGTGAAGTTTGTTTTTTAAAGACAAGTTTGATCATACTGCTGTCCCTGAAATCCCTTTAATAAGTCCCACAGCCTTTAAGGTAAACTCACCCTCTACAGTCACCTTCAATGTGTGCTGATTATACATGTTTTCCTATACACCTTATAATTCATCTACAGTAACTACTCACTATGAATGAACCCATTAAACCCTGGTATCCACATACTTTCCAGTTCTCCTTGTAGTCCTCATTTTCTGCTTGGTAAATCTTTGTATATTTGTTAAGATCTTAATGAAAATGTGCCTTCTTGAAGGCTCCTCCACTCTAACAAAGAGTGTACACCTCCTCTTCTTTAACCTGGGCAACCCCATCTATTACCTTCCTCCTTTGTGCCTTTCATCACCTGTTTTGCCTTTCTATGGGGCTTGGGTTCCTTGGGCTTTCCTAGTGGCTCAGATGGTAGAGAATCTGCAATGCAGGAGGCTCAGGTTCAGTCCCTGGGTCAGGAAGCTCCCCTGGAGAAGGGAATGGCAATCCACTCCAGTATGTTTGCCTGGGAAAACCAATGGACAGAGCACCCTGGTGGGCTACAGCCCATGGTTTCACAAAGAGTTGGGCATGACTGAGCAACTGACTTTTACTTTGAATTTTTTGTTGTTGTTCAGTCACTCAATTGTGTCTAACTCTTTGTGACCCTGTGGACTGCATCACGCCAGGCTTCCCTGTCCTTCACCATCTCCCACAGCTTGTTCAAACTCATGTCCATCTAGTGGGTGATGCCATCCAACCATCTCATCCTCTGTCATTTTCTTCTCCTCCTGCCTTCAATCTTTCCCAGCATCAGGGTCTTTTCTAATGAATCGGCTCTTCGGATCAGGTGGCCAAAGTATTGGAGTTTCAGCCTTAGCATCAGTCATTCCAATGAATATTCAGGACTGATTTCCTTTAGGATTGACAGGTTGGATCTTCTTGCAGTCCAAGGGACTCTCAAGAGTCTTTTCCAACACCACAGTTCAAAAGCATCAATTCTTTGGTGCTCAGTCTTCTTTATGGTCCAACTCTCACATCCGTACATGACTAATGGAAAAACCATAGCTTTGACTATATGGACCTTTGTTGGCAAAGTATTGTCTCTGTTTTTTAATATTCTGTCTTGGTTGGTCATAGGTTTTGTTTCAAGGAGCAAACCTCTTTTAATTTCATGGATGTCATCATCATCTGCAGTGATTTTGGAGCCCAAGAAAATAAAGTCTGTCACTGTTTCCACTGTTTCCCCGTCTGTTTGCCAGATATGATGGGACTGGATATGCCATGATCTTTGTTTTTTGAACACTGAGTTTTAAGCCAGCTTTTTCACTCTCCTCTTTCACCTTAATCAAGAGGCTCTTTAGTTCTTTGCTTTCTGCCATTAGGGTGGTGACATCTACTGTACCTAGAATAATAACCTCCAATACAGCAAGTATGCAATGAATCCATGCTGAATAATGGAGTAAATGGATAATTAAAGAAGCAGAACCTAAATGGTATCGATCCATATTTGCTATATATTTAGTTATTTTAAGCCATTTTCCCCCTCTGAAATGTATAAGGATTATTGGTCTCTATTTCTAGGTTTTTCTTGTTTGCTTAAAGAGTTACTTTAAGTGAGGGAGTTCCTAGTGAAAAAGATCATATTTTGGCTGTTCTGTGATCCTGGGAAGATTTTCATTGTAACACTCTCTTTTTTAAATTAACTTTTATTGGAGTATAGTTGCTTTACAATGTTGCATTGGTTTCTACTGTACAGCAAAGTGGATCAGCTATATGTATTGTATACATGCATTCTCAGTCAGTCGCTCAGTCATGTCTGACTCTTTGGGATGCTTTGGACTGTAGTCTGACAGGCTCTTCTGTCCATGGGATTTCCCAGGCAAGAATACTGGAGTGGGTTGCTATTTCCTCCTCCAGGGGATCTTCCTGACCCACGGATTGAACTCTCATCTCCTGTGTCTCCTGCTTTGCAGGTGGATTTTTTTACCTGCTGAGCCACAGGGGCAGCCCTGTATGTATGCATATATTCCTTCCCTTTTAGATTTCTCACTCTTCTTTCTGAGAGTTGAATATCCAAGTGACCCCAGGGTGCAGTTGGCATTACACTGGACTTATGACTGATAATTCATTTCTGAAGGTGGGATATTACATGTCAAGTGTCCAGCTGGTGTTGTTTTCAGCATAGAACCTGTTAAACCACCAAGGCAGCATTAATAAGATGGAATGAATTGATTTCTACTCTGGATTGACCAGCACGGCCTCAATACTGTGGCACCTAATATGCTCTGTGTGCTACTTGGAAGGTATTTTTTCATTCCTTCAGCAGCATAAACACTCCAATAGGTAACAGTATCTAAATCCAAGTCTCTCTTCAAAGAGAGCACCACACACATTTCTGAGATCAAATTCATCTCCATTTACTTTCCCTGGACCTTAATAAGCATGTCCCTGAGTCAGGACCTGAGGTTTTTTTTTTGTTTTTGTTTTTGTTTTTTTAAATTTCACCATTCCTGGGTCATCAGTATAAGCTATTATATCAAGAGCCTGATGCTGATAAGGTAAGAGAATGAAAGAGTTTAAATATGAGATGAGAATGATTTTTATTATTTCTTTATTTTTGGAAATCAATGGGACACTGTTATCCTTTTTTAAAAATATTAAAAAAATATATTTTGGCTGCGCCACGCAGCATGCAGAATCTCAGTTCCCTGATCAGGAATCAAACTCTTGCCCCCTGCAGGGGAAGCTCAGAGTCTTAACAACCAGACTTCCAGGGAAGTCCCAAGAATGATTTTTAAATGTTGGATGATTTGCCTAAAATCATTTGTTTTTCTATCCAATGAGCCTTTTTTGAGTCCAGCTGGAATGATGACAGACCTTTGAATATTTCCTTCCCTCTAATCATTACTTTGAAGAACCTGCAGAAGATGTGAAAATGAAATTGATACCTGCTGCTTTACGGCAAAAACGCAGGCCCACCCACTGCACCTGGGTGGCAAACCACTCTCTAGATCAATGTTGCCTTCTCCAAGAGTGAACTCTGAAGTCATTCTGTGACCACCTGTGGTGTTGTTGTCATCTTGGGGCATGACTCAGTGCTCAGTAGCTAAGTTGTGTCTAATTCTTTGAAACTCCACGGACTGTAGCCCAACAGGCTCCCCAGTCCATGGGATTTCCCAGTCAAGAATACTAGAGTGGGTTGCTATTTCCTCCTGCAGGGGCTCTTCCTGACCCAGGGATGGAACCCGCATGTCCTGCATTGGCAGGCAGATTCTTTACCACTGAGCCACCTGGCATGACCAATCAGCCTCAAAACTGGAGTGGGGAAGAGTTCAGATTGTGGCTTTGGTCTGAAGCATAGATCAGATTTTTTTGTTTTGCCATTTACAGCTGCATATCTGGGGACCGGTTACGCTTAGTCTTCTCATCTGTAAAATAATACTGGTCACAAAGCTTTGCAGAGGACATCCCACGGGTGAGTGTATAAAAGTCTGGAAGTTTAGATCTGGAGTCTAAAAGGGTGCAGTACAAATGTCCTCTCTTTCCTTACCTATTAAAGATGACCAGTCATCTGGGGCATTCTATATTCAAGCAAGCAAGAAGGTTTCATTAGAGACTCTGACTCTGTATTGATGCCTACCATCCCCCAACGCATTGGCTCCTTTCGAGTGTCAGTAATTCTGCTGGTCTTCCTTCTTTGCACAGATGGTGGGGCAGCATCAGACAGCTTTCCTAGGCATGCTAAACTGAAGTAGAACATCACCCAGAGAGAGCCCTGTCCTGTTGAGAAAGCATCCTCCAGAGCCTAGAAAGTGAAAGTGTTAGTCGCTCAGTGTGTTGGACTCTTTGTGATCCCATGAAATGTAGCCCGCTAGGCACTACCGCCCATGGGTTTCTCTAGGCAAGAATACTAGAGTGGATTTTCATTCCCTTTTCCAGGGGATCTTCCTGATACAGTGATTGAACCCAGGTTTCCCGCATTGCAGGCAGATTCTTTACCATCTGAGCCCCAAGGGAAGCCAGAACCTAAAGTAGTTGTAAAACACAGTAAAGATTCCGGGATCACAAGCACCTCCTAGGGAGTGGCCAACAGAATGGTAAAAGGAACTGAAGCCTCAGCTGTATCCCCAAACACAGCCCTCTGTGAACAACAGCATCTCAACTAGCGAGTTCCTAAATTGGGGGGTCACTACTGGGTGATTCTCTTGTCTTTCCTGGCTGTGTAAACCTATGAATCATTGTCCCTGTGGCTCCAAAGGTTAGGAAGTTTGCTGGATGGAAAATGAAAGTGGGAGTGAGATATATTCATTTCCTTTCTAGGAGTCTGAAATTGAGTGAGTCTGCCTTTTCCCTATCAAAATTATATTTACCCAAGAAACATGGGAGTGATTGAAAGCATACTCTTTGGAGTTAAGACTTCCTGGGTTGATGTCCTGACTATGATATTTAATAAGCTAGCGCTCTCTCAGTGGATTATTTGACTTTTGAGCTTAATTTTTCTCAAACTGTAAAATGAGGATAATAATATTAGCTCACATGTACGAATGTAAGAGTTAGCCCATAAATAAAGATGAGCGCTGAACAACTGATGTTTTCGAATTGTGGTGCTGAAGAAGACTCTTGAAAATCCCTTGGACAGCAGTGAGATCAAACCAGTCAATCCTAAACGAAAGCAACCCTGAATAGTCATTGTAAGGACCGATGCTGAAGCCGAAGCTCCAGTATTTTGGCCACCTGATGTGAAGAGCTGACTCATTGGAAAAGACCCTGGTCCTGGGAAAGACTGAGGGTGGGAGGAGAAGGGGATGACAGGATGGGGTGGTTAGATAGCATCACCACCTCAATGGACATGAATCTGAGCAACCCGCAAGAGATAGTGGAAGACAGAGGAGTCTGGCATACAGTTCAGGAGATCACAAAGAACTGGACTCGGCTGAACAATGCTCACAGAGTTGTTTCAATTTAAAAATGAAATTATGCTATTAAGTGCTTAGATTAATGCTTAACAAATAGTATGCACCCAATAAATGCCGTCTTTGCTCTCCTGGTAGCAAATCGCTGGTGTCCACGGCTTTTGCAGTCACTTATCTAGGATTCTCTAAGATAGCTCTGGCATGGTTTCTTCCAAACTAGCCCTCCTTTATGTCTTTCGTCTCTGACCCCAGAAGGTTTAAAGTTATATCTTCTTTTCTGAGCAATCGATATCCATTATGTGTAGCTTAGGATAGCTTTTCCTGGAGAAAGATGTTAATGCATTCTGTCAAAGCCTCCAGGCAGCCACTTCCTTACATAATGACTTCTGAGTTTCCTAAAAGCCTGACCTTCAGTCAGAAAGCGATCAGGAAGCTGCCAATAAGCTCAGTCTTCCAATTATTTCTCAGTCTTTGGTGATTATCCATTGTCATCAAGGGTCCACCATTGAGTCCCAGCAGTCACACAGGCTGTGGCTTCTCCTGACATTTAAAATCCATTAGGTGTACCTGGTTGGCGGGGGAGGGGGGCGGTACCTTCACGCGTCCATGGCAGCAGTGGCCAATCTGATGGACTCCAAAAACTAAGTAAACAAGATACTACAAAATTTAAAAACAAAAGCAAAACTCACAAGAGTCTTCAGGAGACTGGGTTATTTGGGGCTACTGACAAGCCAGCTTCAACAAGACTGGATTTCAAAACAGAATAAACAGGACTTGTCTTTCTAGTTAGAATCTCCAGTCAAAGCTTTCAGGCTGTCAACCCGGCTCTCCTTTCTTTTCAGCGATATGCTCTTTGTTTTCTCCCTGAACCCACGATCCTGGCAGACAGGGAAGTTATGTCTGTCAAAATTCACCCAGAGCTACTTCCTTAATAATCAGGAAGAGGACTTTAACAAAATTCTTAGTGAGTTTGTTTACAGTCACTGTTTCCTACGACTGCTGCTGCTGCTGCTGCTAAGTAGCTTCAGTCGTGTCCGACTCTGTGCGACCCCATAGACGGCAGCCCACCAGGCTCCCCAGTCCCTGGGGCTCTCCAGGCAAGAACACTGGAGTGCGTTGCCATTTCCTTCTCCAATGCATGAAAGCGAAAAGTGAAAGTCAAGTCGCTCAGTCGTGTCTGACTCTTAGCGACCCCATGGACTGCAGCCTACCAGGCTCCTGCGTCCATGGGATTTTCCAGGCAAGAGTACTGGAGTGGGGTGCCATCGCCTTCTCCGTTCCTACAACTGGTGTCTAACAAAGGAATGGAATCAGGCTACCTGCTCGCAGATTTAGTTTTCTATGTCGCCTCCTAGTGACCCTTCTAGGAACTTCATTGATGGATTATCAGATACCGAGAGACCTGCCGCAGAAGGGAAATGTTTATAAGGAAATGTTTAGCTTTCTTCAGAATGATTTCACAATTGTAGCACATCCAAAGTCCATTTTTTTAATTCCACAATAACCTATCAGCCCAGATGCCTTGATAAAAAGGCAGAGTGGCTCTATATCTGGTTGATATTTGAGAAGACAGTTTTCTGTTTCGCATCTAGGAATTCAACCTAGATGAAAAAACATTAAAAAAAAAAAAAAATTGAACGTTCCAAAAGGCAAAAATTGAATTTGCCACATCTCAGCCATTATTTATGTAGCATTTACATTGTATTTATAACTATTAATAAAAGAACTATTTTCTTTGCATTAGGTATTATAAGTAATATAGAAATGATTTAAAGTATACATTTGCATTGCATAAGTGTTAGACGCTCAGTCTTGTCAGTTGCTCAGTCTTGTCCGATTCTTGGCGACCCCATGGACTGTATGTAGCCTGCCAGGAGCCTCTGTCCATGGAATTTCCCAGGCAGGAATACTGGAGTGGGTAGCTATTCCCTTTTCTATGGGATCTTCCAGATCCAGAGCTTGAACCCAAGTGTCCTGCATAGCAGGTGGATTCTTTACCATCTGAACCACCAGGGAAGCCCATAGATTACATGCAAATAATACAAAAAAAAAAAAAGAACAAGTTCACCATTTTATGTAAGCTACTTGAACTTGGGAGGAGGTTAGTCTTCCCTGGGGGCCTGGAACTAATCCTCCGTTGATACCCAAGGAGGACTGTAATGGATGCTACTGGGAATGTTGGGTTTGTTTTAGTTTGTGTTGTCATCACTGCAGTCCTAGGCTTCCCTAGTGGCTCAGATGGTAAAAAATCTGTGTGCAAGTCAGGAGACCTGGGCTCTATACCTGAGTTGGGAAGGTCCCCTAGAGAAGGGAATGGCTCACTGTAGTCCTGGCAGGACTGATGTAAAAATATACTTGATATTCCTTGGTACCATAACATTTAGATAATATAGTGTAACAAATACAGATTTTAATTTATTTTTTCAGAGGATTTTTAAAAGTGACTTGCAGAAACTTACATTGCAGAATTCATCCCCTGCCCATCCTTCACCCTTTGAGATGTACAGCCACTAGTAGCTCTGATCAATTTGACTTCCTTTTATATTTTATACTGTTTTTTCTATGGGGTTCCCTGATCCTGCATCACTCAGTGGTTGGAGATTTGGGTACCGGTTTTGTCCAAACTCTGGGAGCCTATAAACCTTTGGCCCTCAGCCATTGATCTGCATGTGGGCTGGGGAGCATAGTCAGGGTTCAGCTGGGTTTCACTCCAGTCTTGGATTTTCCTCTTTGTGGCGTTCTCCTGAGTACTCAACACCCAGGCAGGTCGTTCCCCAGTTAACTGGGAGGATGTGGGAGGCTCATCAAACCTACCATGCTTCTCCTATGCCTACATCCTTCTTGTACCATTTCAGGCTGGTCCACTCTCACTCTCCCCGTGATTACAACTTCAGTCTAAGGTGCATCTTTGTCCTATTTGTTTCCGATTGGCACTTTAAAAAATTAATTAATTAATAATTAATTGTCTTAATTAATTAAGTCTTAAATACTTAATAATTAATTCTTATAAGTGGAATATAGTTGCTTTACACTGCTGTGTCAGTTTCTGCTGTACAACAAAGTGAATCAGCCACATGCATACACATATCCCTTCTTTTGGGATTTCCTTCCCATTTAGGTCACCACAGAGCACTGAGTAGAGTACTGTGCTGTATACACACACTGAGTAGTGTGTTCCCTGTGCTATACAATAGGTTCTCATGGCTGATATATGGTTTGAATTTCTTCTTCCCAATCCACAATGGCCCACTGAATGTCACTGAAAAAAAATATAAATGCAAAATTAGATAAAAGGTCTTGGAAGCAGCAGCATATGTGATGGGCCCTGAAGAGCCCCAGATTCGTTAGCTTCCAGATAAATCCACCTCTGTCCAGGGCAGAGGGCACTTGACTCAGTGCAGAGAGCCAGTCCAGCATCTCAAGACACAACATTCCAGGCTAGTAGCAAGTTCAGATTAAGCTGAGGCATTAATAAGGGTTGTTTATTCATGACTGGACAGCAAGACGTTCAGGGGGCGGAGGTGCAGGGCAGAGTTGCTTAGATAGTAGGTCTAGCAGGTGTGTCCATTCCCAGAAGGAGCCTTGACAGTGCTTGTGGATTCAAGGGGTAGGAGTCAAACCCCGGGGAAACGACAAGAGCCAGAAATATTAGGGCTATGAAATCATAACTGCTCCACAACCAGAGACAGAACTGTGTCTACAAGGGGACCACTGGTTAGAGGTGGCTGTGAAAATGCTTCTGAGTCTGTAGACAGTATTAGAAGAAGATCCCTAGGAGATAGAGCAGAGAGAGGCATTTGAAACGAATGTAAAGTCTTGAAGGCCTAGGGTGAGTGATATGGACGAGCATGATGAATATTACTTAAAATTAAAAAGAGGCTTAATTGTCAGAAGACTCCTGGGGTTGTTTGAAAAACAGGGTAGCAGATGAGAAGTCTAGAATGATTATCTAGGCAGGAAGCAATGAAGTGGGAGGACTTAGGGAATTCCAGACATTTATAATTGGAGAGAGAGAGAAATTTGGAAAAAAAAAAAAAAATCACTAGAAATTGGTAGGTAGTTGAATGTGGAGCCCAGGACAGAGGAAATGAGTGATGATGGAGAGTTCCCTGAAGGAGATGTGGGAACAATAAGGAAAGTAACAAATCAAAAACAAAAAATCATTCTTTTAAAGGGAGAATAAGATATCACCAAAATGTATATTGTTCATCAACACATGTATTGTCCAGGGGACTGGAATATGTGAACATCTCTCCATTTTGTCAAATTAAAAAAAAACAAACACTATTCATAGTTGATATACAATGTTGCGTTAGTTTCAGATGTACAGCAAAGTGAATCACTTGTACATATACATATATTCACTTTTTTATATTTTTTCCCATATAGGTCATTACAGAGTATTGAACAGTTATCTATTTTTATATAGATATGTGGATATATGTCAATTCCAATCTCCCTATTTATCCTTGCCCCCAGCCCAGTAATCATGTTTGTTTTCTACATCTGTGAGTCTATTTCTGCAAATAAGCTGATTTATACCACTTTTTTAGACTTCCCATATAAGCAGTATCACATGACATTTGTCTTGGACATGAAGATTATTGCTTGCTTTAATGAGGCTAGTGTAGATGATACAGAATTTTTCTTTTTTCAGAAATTTACATAAAATGTTTCAATTAGCATGTTTTCTTTAAGCATGCATTTATCAGTATTCTTTCTCAAGGAATGGCTTTAATAAGAACAGATGCTTACTGAAAGCACACTAGGTGTAAAGTGCTGAGTCACTGCTATCCTTTGCTGATTTAACTAGCTCCTCCCATCAACCAGTTGGCATTGCAACAGAAATGCACCAGGAACAACCAGCTTTCTTCTTTCATTTGCAGCTTTTATTTAAATGAATCAGAAAATTTGCATTTAGCACTTAAAACCTTTATTTCAGTAAATTAAAAAATGATTGCGGATAGCTTGAGCAGTTAAGAAAAAAGAAAATAGAGAACATAGGAGAACATGATGAGATGCTCTCTTATAAGAAAGAGCTGAAATCATTCCCAGGACAACCCCACATACCAAAGTAATCAGCTGGAAACAGCACAGAAATTGCACACTGGAGTGCTCAAACCCATATATTGCAAGGATCTCAAAAGCCTTTCATGGAAATTGTATTTCCTCTCTGCTGGAGTCAGTTTTTTGAAAATTTTGTACGTCTATGAGTTTTCTGGCTAGTTTTCAAGAAGTCTAAAAAATTAAGGAAGTTAGAATTGACTTCTAGGCTTTTTGAATGACCAGGAGAGCTTCATGTCCTCTTTGGCCACCCTCACAAGTTTAAGAAAGATTTGGTAGCCAAAATGATTATTCTTTTTCCTCCTTCAGCGATAGGGAATGATCAGAACAGCCATTGACCTTTTAATTAGGAAGTGGAATCTGATTCTTCCTGCATGGATTTCCTCGGCATCTCCGCAGGAGAGAACTTTATTTAAACTATAATTAGTGGTAATTATGTCAGGTTCAAATTAAGAGAAGTACTTTTATGTTCCCAAAGCAATAACCTGTAATAAAAGATGTTTTCCTTCTTAGATTCAACATTGTAATTTACTTCCAAGTTTTAAGTAATTAGATTAATATTTTGCAAGAACATACTAGTGTAAGAAGACTACTTATTGTTGTATGAAGCTAAAGGAGCATGTAAAAAAGGATAGTTTTTTTTTTTTTTTTTGATATATTAGCATATGTCTAAGCCACAGGTTGTGAATTCTACAAGTAAATGTTATAGAAAGATACTGCTTCTCTTCAGCATGTTCTGTCTGGATAAAGAACAGCTGAGAAACTACCAGAATTTGTGTAGCAAATATCTAGGGAAGGTTAAGAAGATCTTGCTTCCAGGATCCTCAGCCTAGCCTCGCACAGCCATTTTGGATATCCAATTTCAAGCTCTAAATAAAAAGAGATGGTTAAAAGTGAATTATTTTCTGCAAAATCTATAAGCATGTTACATTTCAGTGACTCATCTATATCTGCTAATTACGGTAACCTTTTTACATTCTGTTGTACTATATTTATGCATGCTTTCCCAGATCTCCTTAGCCATGGCTGATTAAGCAGTTATTGTAAAATTGACCAGTCTGTCACAGAAGAAAGAAAGCTGTTTTGTTTTTTAATACAGAAAGGCAAACAGTTTGCTTGCCCTAAGGACCATCTCTCTCTGCTCTCCAATGTGAGACAGCTTCATCTTTGTGGAGTGGAAGGACAGCTTGAAAACATTTCTGGTGGCTCAGTGTTAAAGAATCTGCCTGCCAATGCAGGAGACATGGGTTTGATTCCTGGCCCAGGGAAGATCCCAGATGCAGCAGGGCAACCAAGACTGTGCACCGCAGCTACTGAGCCTGTGCTCTAGAGCCCATGCTCCACAAGAGAAGCCACCGCAATGAGAAACCCTCACACCACAACTAGAGAATAGCTGCCCCCCACCCCAGCCGCAACTAGAGAAAAGCCTGCACAGCAACAAAGACCTAGCACAGCCAAAAATAGAATAAATAAAATTATATTTAAAAAAAGAACACATTTCTAAAAAACATTTCCTTCTCCATCCCAAAAGGGAAAGTGTACTGGGCAGGATTTCCAGGAGAATGCTTTCTAGGGAAAACCCTCCTATTAACCCAGTACTTTGTAAAGACTCAAGAAAAGTCAATGAACGGATGAATGAGGGAATGAAAACAAAAACTCTAAAATGAAGTCAGTCACACAATGCTCTTTTGTCTCCCTTTGCAAAAATTACAAATTTTTGATAAATTTTCTATCATTAGACATACTCATTCAAAATAAAATTATACATCAGGTTTAGTGAATTATTGATTTGTAAGTGAAAACTTTCGCAGAGCAATCATGCAGCAAACTCTTCCATTAGAAAGGATAACTTTTCTATAATTGTTTAGTTGCTCAGTCATTTTGGACTCTTTGCGACCCTGTGGACTGTAGTCCTCCAGGATCCTCTGTCCACGGGATTTCCCAGGCAAGAATACTAGAGTGGGTTGCCATTTCCTCCTCCAGGGGATCTTCTTAAACCAGGGATCAAACTCTCATCTCCTGTGTTGGCAGGCAGATTCTTTACCACTGAACCACCAGGGGAGCCCATTTTCTATATCTTTATTTTGTTTTTGTTATTGTTTCCTAAATGCATTCAGACTCTGACACTGTTAAATTCTAGCTTACTCCTTTGGTAAGGTTGAAAACTCTTGGACTAAAATGAGCACTGCTGAATTATCTGTGAGACATTTAAGCACATCACGGAAAACAATTTTAATCATCTCAATCTTTTGATAAGAACAGAGAATCCCTCCAATCAACGAGTAGGCAAAAAACACAAAAATAAGCTAGCATTTGAAAAGGAGGGAACCATTTGATGTGGGAACTTACCATTTTGGCACTTGAATTGGGATCTGCCATTCCTCTGTGTTCTTTATTTGCAGATTTCTATAATAAACGTTTTGTTGTGTCAGGAACTGAACCAGAAGATATCGTGCACAGACACACATACACACTCAGACCACCTCTTTTTGATCCATGAAAAACTAAGACTGTGTAGGAATGAAGTGGGCAAAGGTGGGTGAGGGTGGGGGTGGTACTGGTTAAGTGACGTTTTATCAGAAACCATGTTTTCTTGTTAGCCTTGCTGTAACCACCCTGCCTGTCCAGCATGCTCTGAGACCCTTTTGTGTGATATGAGGATTCTGTGAAGTCACAGACTGAACACTGTCTTGGTCACCCCTTCTATCCATTAAAGAATGCACAATGAGAATTGCTGATTTTATAGAGACATAGTTGAGCATCTTGGTGATTAGCACCCAGCTCTAAATAATACATGTTCTATGTGTACTTGAGGATACTGGTGCAGATAAAGACTCCAGTGGTTCAGGTGATCTTAGAGACTCTGTAATCTCTCTCTTCTTTTTGCATCCAAGTAAATGACAACTTTGGGAAGTAAGCCCATCAAAGACACTGGAGATTATGAGATATTGGTGCATATTCGAGATTGTATGATTCACTCAAATTTCCTGTCACAAATAATCATCTCCTAAAGAAGGCTGAGCACTGAAGAATTGATGCTTTTGAACTGTGGTGCTGGAGAAGATTCTTGAGAGTCCCTCGAACTGCAAGGAGATCCAACCAGTCAATCCTAAAGGAAATCAACCCTGAACATTGGAAAGACAGATGCTGAAGCTCCAATACTTTGGACACCTGATGCACAGAGCTGACTCATTGGAAAAGACCCTGATTCTGGGAAAGACTGAGGACAGGATGAGAAGGGGGCAGAAGAGGATGAGATGGTTAGATAGCATCACTGACTCAATGGACATGAGTTTGAGCATGCTCTGGGAGATAGTGAAGAACAGGGAAGACTGGCATGCTGCAATCCATGGAGTAGCAAAGAGTCAGACATGGCTGAGCGACTGAGTAACAATATGGTGGTAAAAATTATAAAAGAAACCTATAAATCTGAGCTAAGGAAAAATATCTGGGCTTGTTTATCGTAAAGAAAGATGTATTTTACTTCTCTGCTTTCCTACTTATGTAATGTCTCTGTTTTGGCTCCATGTCTCTCATGCATGTGTGTGCTGATTTAACTACTTGGTTTCTCTGTCATCAATATTGATTTGAGAAACACACCTCCTCAGTTAGTGGAAAGCCCTCTGCTGCTCAAGGCCTCTCTGGAAGCCATCATTCAGCTTGACCCCTGAGAACCAGGGCTGGGTCTAGAGCAGGGTAAGCAAGGCATTGTCCCAGGAATAACATTCAAGGGCTACAGACAAGCTCTGTGATCATAGTAAATAACATGTTACTGTGTTTTTTTAAAAAATCAGAACTAATTTCCAAGACTTCATGATGAGACAGTCAGTGTTTTAAATAAAGACAGAATCTGTGTACTTACAGGAGTCATTGTACTCCTATCACCGTAATCCCAGCCCTGCTGAGAAGTTCCTATTTCTGCCCAGAGTCAGAGAGCTGTGTTATATCACTGGACCTTTTCAAGGAACTGATGAGTGGTTAAGTGGCACCAAGATTATTAGTGATACGGACACAGATTAGCACAACTAATACAGAGGAGGGACATACCAAAGTGATGTAGTGTGGACTGGAGAAGCTGGTTGGAAGTCTCTCCAAGGACTCTGTGTTTCTTCGCTGGTGAAAAGAGATACTCTTAAGCCTTCAGTTAATGCTCAAATAGGACTGTTTCCCATGCCTACAGAATCATTTTTCGAGTCCTCCCTAGAATATAGTCTTAGTAAATGTACAAATGTTGCAACACACAGAGATAACATTCTTGCCTAGGTTGTTCTCTTGTGAAGGATGAGTCTAAGAACCTACCTATAAAGCAATCATACTTTTGAGAGAGTGGGAGTTTCTTTGCATGTGTTAGTGCTAAGTTATTTTAAACTCTTTGAGACCCCATGGACTGCAGCCCGCCAGGCTCCTCTGTCCATGAGATTCTCCAGACAAGAATAACTAGAGTGTGTTTCCATGCCCTCCTCCAGGGGATCTTCCTGACCCAGGGATTGAACCCATATCTCTTATGTCTCCTGCATTGCAGGCAGGTTCTTTACCACTAGTGCCACCTGGGAAGCCCAGGAGTTTCTTTACGTTCTGGCCTAGGTTACCCTTTGTTAGGTGCTGTCTCTTAACCCTCAGTGGTTTTTATAATACAATCAGAAAGAACGGTTCAGTGGAAACAGAACCGGGAGAGGCCCTGGGTACCAAAAATCTAACCAAGCATCATTAATGTAACTGAAAAAAGGATCCCAAACACCATCCTTCCCCAAACCACTGTTTTCCTAAGAACTAGCCTTTTGATGGGTAACTAATGTATCAAACAGGCATCAGTTGAATCATGATTTATATAATTTTATGACAAATAATACAAAAAGCCTAAACAAGAAATGCAAGGACTCAAACTGTCCTCTACAATCTGCTGCTGCTGCTGCTAAGTGGCTTCAGTCGTGTCCGACTCTGTGCGACCTCATAGACAGCAGCCCACCAGATTCCCCCGTCCCTGGGATTCTCCAGGCAAGAACACTGGAGTGGGTTGCCATTTCCTTCCCCAATCCATTAAAGTGAAAAGTGAAAGTGAAGTCGCTCAGCTGTGTCCAACTCTTAGCAACCCCATGGACTGTAGCCTACCAGGCTCCTCCGTCCATGGGATTTTCCAGGCAAGAGGACCCGAGTGGGCTGCCAATGCCTTCTCCAGTCCTGTACAATCTACACTTACAGTATATCATGCTATGTGCATGTGTGTGCTCAGTTGCTTAGTCATATCTGACTCTTTGTGACTCCATGGACTATAGCCTGCCAGGCTTCTCTGTCCATGGGATTCTCCAGGCAAGAATATTGGAGGGGTGGTCATTTCTTCCTCCTGGGGATCTTCCTGAATCATGGGTCGAACCTGTGTCTCTTATGTTTCTTTCATTGGCAGGAAGATTCTTTATCACCGTGCTACCTGGGAAGCCCCATATTATTCTATATAGCTAAATTCACCCAAATATTTATTAAACTCTTCTTCTAAGTTCCCCCATTTAACTAAAATTTCGGACTTCCCTCGTGGCTCAGACGGTAAAAGCATCTGCCTACAATCCAGGAGACCCGGGTTCAATCCCTGGGTTGGGAAGATCCCCTGGAGAAGGAAATGGCAGGCCACTCCAGTATTGTTGCCTGGAAAATCCCATGGACAGAGGAGCCTGGCAGGCTGCAGTCAATGGGGTCGCAAAGAGTCGGACATGACTGAGCGACTTCACTTTCACTTTCTAAGTTCCCCCATTTAACTAAAATTTTGGATAGCTCTTAGGGATTTTGTATTCTAGAA
Organism: Bos indicus x Bos taurus; assembly: GCF_003369695.1. Lineage (NCBI taxonomy): Eukaryota > Metazoa > Chordata > Mammalia > Artiodactyla > Bovidae > Bos > Bos indicus x Bos taurus. The sequence goes on along the minus strand of NC_040083.1, from coordinate 71,673,561 downwards.
GTGCAACAAATATGCCCCAGGCTCTATTTGAACTTCTGGTAACTATTTATCATTGTTCATGTGGTCAGAGGATGAGATGGTTAGATAGCATCACCGACTCAATGGACATGAATCTGAGCAAACTCTGGGAGATAGGGGCTTCCCTGGTGGCTCAGATAGCAAAGAATCTGCCTGTAATGCAGAGACTCTGGTTCAATTTCTGGGTCGGGAAGATCCCCTAGAGAAGGGAATGCCTACTCACTCCAGTATTCTTGCCTGGAGAATTCCATGGACAGAGGACCCTGATGGGCTATAGTCCACGGGATCGCAAAGAGTCAGACACAACTGAGTGTCTAACACTAACTGCTGCTAAGTCACTTCAGTCGTGTCCAACTCTGTGAGACCCCATAGACGGCAGCCCACCAGGCTCCTCCGTCCCTGGGATTCTCCAGGCAAGAGTCCTGGAGTGGGGTGCCATCGCCTTCTCCTAACACTAACAACAGGAGTTAGTGAAAGACAGAGGAAACTGACGTGCTGCAGTCCATGGGATTGCAAAGAATCAGACATGACATAGTGACTGAACAACAGCATATAGTCAGACTACCTTCTCCCGACTACCTTCTCTGAGAGTGAAACTGTTTTGCATATTACTTTAAAGAAAATACAATTGGGAAATCTACTGCAACAGTGCATGAGGCATAGTAGATAATTAACAGACATTAAGTGCTAAATATATATAAACACGGGGCTAAGTGCAGTTATATACAGTTTCTTATTTAACCCTGATATTGACATCCTGTGTTTCCATATCAGAAAATCTCAGTGTAAGCTTAAAAAAGTACCACACAATATTTCCTGTTCATCTGAGTGGACAATGAAGACTTGTTTCTTGGGGTCACTATTGTCATAATAAAAAGTAAGCATGGATAAAAATGAGAAACCATCATATTACCACAGAAGGAGTATACAATCCTGAGTAAGAGAAGTTCAGTAAAAACCTTTCTACTATCATGTCATAGATATGTCCCTGGGGGTATGGTGGGAGCATGTTCTATAATACTGTACAGTAAAAAGCACAGGACTTATCAGAAATGGAGAGTTGGGGCAAGATCACTAACCAAAAAAAATTTCTAATTTTAAACACTAACACCACTATATTTTCATTGGCATTTGCATCTATCAATAATCAGTTCATACTTCCTTCAAGAAATAGGTCCTTGTGGGCAGTTGCATTGGTATAATCTTATCACCAAGTTTTCTTCATTGGTTAATTTTTTTAAAGAATGCTTTCGTAGCTTCTTAATCAGCACTCACACTTGTTTTCCCCCCACTGAGCCAAATACATTGGAAATCATAACTATTGTTAAAGGTACTAAACAAGCCATAACTTGCTGGGATTTCTCCAGGATTGTCATCTTTTTTTATTATTATTATTTCTATAGGTATTATTTTAATAAGCTTTCCCTTTAAAGTAAAAAGATACACAAAGAAATATATGAATAAAAAGTGTTGAGATGGGTGAATTTTCCACAAATGAGCACATCTGGGTAACCAAGCTCCACCAAGATCAAAAAAAGAACTGTACTGCCACCCCCTACCCCCCAAAATCCACTCTTCCCTGTGATAACAACTACCCGGACATCTAATATCATAGATTGGTTTTGTTAGTTCGAACTTATGTAAGTTGAACTGTACAGTTTGCCTTTGAGTCTGACATGTTGTCTAGCAGCATGTTTGTGGTAGTATTACATCACCTATAATATGTTGTAAACATCTATAGTTTGTCCATTTTTCCTTCTCTGTAGTATTCCACTGTATGAATATATAGTGAATCATTCCCCTTTTTTGTTACTAAATATTTGTATTATTTTTGCTTTTTGCAAATAATGCTGTTGGAACATTATTGTTGATGTTTTCTGATATGCACATGTACCTCTTTCTGTTGGGTGTATTCATATGACCGAAATTGCTAGATTACAGGGAATGTGTATGATCAGTTTTAGGCCATAGTATCAGTTTTACCTACTGGTTGTACCATTTAAATTTTCATTAGCTTTTATGAGAGTTTTCACTCTGTATATCCCCACTAATAATTGGCATTATCATCCTTATTCATTTCTAGTCATTTCATGAGAAAATACAATACAGACTAAAAAAAATACACAAAACAGATTCGTGGCTTAATGAAACATTTAAGGTAAATACCCTTGTAATTACTAAACTGATTAAGAAGTTTCAAGTTTCCCATCATTACTGCCACCCACTTCCTACCCCTCTAAATTAACCACTTTCCAATCTTAAATGACCTCCTCCTTGCACACAATTATACTTTCACCCCTGAATATTAATCTCTTAACACTATACACTGTACATTTTTAATTTTTATGAGAAAAAGACTTTTCCCAATATTTTTCTGCCACTGATTTCTAATAGAATTTTATTTTGAGGACATATTTTGTATGACACCAACTCTTTTAGATTTATTAAGACTTGTCTTATATCCCAGTGGTGGTTTATATTTGTAAAATTTTCTAGCTGTGCACAAATTAGTATTTTATTTAACCAATATATTCTCCAGAAATAATGTCTTGATTTATTTCAGTCCTGACATTCTTTCCTTCCTTATCTGTCAATAGAAGATCATTGATATGGAATCATGTTAGACTATTCTTCTACATTTCCCACTTCACTTAGCTTAGGGATAGTTCACTTCAAACATACATACAGCTACTTTTGCAATTGATTAAAACTAGTGCAATCAATATTTTCTTACATGTAGAGGATGAATATCAGGTAAGATGGGCTCATTCCTTGTCTGCTGCTCATCACCAAAGTATCCTTTATTCTCCACTCCTAGGGTTTCTCGAGGTGGGCTGTCAAGAAGGAATTGAATATTGATACCAGCTATAGTATGGGATAAGCCTGTGGTTAATAGTAAATCATCTAGGAGATTTTTAAAAGACTGATTGATACTCATGTGCCACTCTATAACAATTACATCTGAAGGAGGAATCAAATTTAGCGTAAAAAAAAAACAAACAAACTTGTAGTTCTGATGTGCAGAGAAGTTGGGAACCATGGGGCTAACATCTGAATGAGAATGAAGTGTGTAAAAGCTCAACTTGTTACACTTTTACTTGGTCTTCAGTAAGAGGTTTATACCTTCTTCCCATCAAATATTCTTTGTGGCCACAAAGTTTATACTGTCTTGGTAATGGTCCCCTTCAACACATAAAGAATACAGACCTACCTTTGAACTTGCTTCAACCTAATACACTTTTTGTAACGAATTAGTAATATGACAACCACAACACCAAAAATAACCAGGAAAAGCACGACCACCAGGATGGAGAGATCTGTAACATGAAAACACATGAACTTCAGCCAAGACATCAACCTTGGAACAATGGAATCTTAACATTTAACTGAGATGTTAAAGTTATGTTTCTGTCTTCCTTGAAGGACTTTAATTCTACCCTCCTCTGTTTTTTTTTTTTTTTTTTTTTTTAATAAAGTCAAAGACCAGGACATTGTACAAATTATTATCTGTATTAGGAATGGACTTTCCACCCAAGATTACATTATGTTTAAGAGAATCCCAGTCAGTGGGAAAATTTGGATTATCAGTGTTTAACTGACTAGAAAAGGTCTTACTGGGTTAAGGGTTCTTGAAGGAACTAATCTACATTTAACTGGAAGAAGATACATTCATTCCAGATTAATTGTAGTAAATTCAAACTTGGGTATTTAAACATTAACAATAAGAAAAATATCATACAAATCCATACAGAAATACAACACATGTGTAGCAGACCTGGCATATAAGCAGAAAGTATTCTCACTGATGAGGTTTCTGATATATATGCAAGATATTATGTATATATACTTTGTTGTTTTATTGTTTAGTTGCTAAGTCGTGTCCGACCCTTTGTGACCCCATGAACTGTAGCCTGCCAGGCTCCTCTGTGCATGGGATTTCCCAGGCAAAAATACTGGAGTGAGTTGCCATTTCCTACCCCAGGGGATCTTCCCAACCCAGGGATCAAACCCATGTCTCCTACATTGGCAGGCAAAATCTTTACCACTGAGCTACCAGGCAAGCCCCTATATATTTTTTAATGATTATTATTTATTTATTTTTTGGTCGCAGTTCACAGAATGCAGAACTCCCCTGACCAAAGATTGAACCTATGCCCCTTTTAGTGGAAGCACAGAGTCTTAGCCACAGGACCACCAGGATGTTCTAAGATAGTATATTATTCTGGGATGCTCACTGGTAACATTTAAGGTTTCCTCCCATTCCGTAGAGGCCTGAATTCCCTCGCACTGACACTCAAGTTCACCGTCATCCACCTGCAAGAGCCATAAATCAAATAATTCATCACATGACTGACATAAAACTTGTGTTTTCCACCTCATTCAGCTTAGTGTTCACACACACCCAACATACACACACCCACACACTCATGGACATTTTATTGACTAATTAACTAATCCAAAATCAAGGTTGGGAAAAATAAGGCAATAAAATACAAGGAGCAGCTATCTTTGAAGATGGCCTTGGAGCAAGAGAAGGATTCTGACAAATTTGAAACTCAATGAACCAGATGGTTTGGCTTATCTTTCCAGAAGCCATCAATCTTATTGAATGAATAGCTCTTGCCAAATTTGGGCATATCATAGCCAAAGAGAAGACTTCAACTAGATTTTGTGAGATGACATTAATGTGAGGGGAAAAAAGCAGTGACATAAATGCTTACTTCATCCAAAAGCATTGTGTAATGGTTAAGGACATACACTGTTTCTATACTGAAAGCTCAGCTTTTCCTTTCATAGAATATCAGTGTGATTGCTTCACAATCTCTAAAAGAAGGCATAGGAATAGTACTTATCTTTCAATTATGAAACTTTTAAAATTTAATATATACATAAAACTCTTGAAAGAGTACAACTCTATATAGTGTTACTGATTAATTTGATTTAGGAAAGATATTACCCACAAAAGCAAACTGCTAGATACTGCTAGTATTGAACAGCGTCAAAATGAGTGAAAAAATTGTTGTTGCTTTTTTTGTTTGTTGTTTGTTTGTTTTTCTCAAAAGCTTTGGGCTAATGTTAGTACTGGTATAATTTAACTGTAAGAGAAATTATGATAGATGCAACTTTTTAAAAAGTTTTTTTGGAAGTAGATCATTTTTAAAGTCTTTATTGAATTTGTTACAATATTGCTTCTGTTTTATGCTCCGGGTTTTGGGCCAAGAGGCATGTGGGAGCTCAGTTCCCCGATGAGGGATTGAACCTGAATCTCTTGTATTGGAAGGTGAAGTCTTAAAGTCTTAACCATGGTCTGCCAAGGAAGTCCCAATAGACCCAACTTTAAACTTTTGGTTTAAACTTCATACATACATAAATTACTGGGTTTCTAGATTACCAGTCCAATGATAAGACATATACTTGCAATATTGGCATTATCTATGTACAACACTTGGTTTGGCTCTTTGGTTCAGTATTATTACTGCATGAAAAAATATGGATCCCAAATGCATATTTGATTTAAAAATCACCATGCATACATATATACATACACACACACACACTCATGGGTGCACCTGTACTTATACACAGGCTCGGAAATGAAGTCTTGTGTAAACAAGTGACTGGTAAGACATTAATTTAAAAAGGGGTCAAACCTTACAGAATTTTCATTGCACTGAGCAGAGCAATCAGTTGAATTGTAGGCCTTTTCAATAGTCACACATTCACCATTGCTGCACACCTAGAAATGAAGTCACCAAGATCAATTAGAATCACTCACTCAGAATTTGCATTATTTGTCCTAATGAAAAACCACATGTAGAGTCTTCTGTGGAAAAGGAAATCTTCTATAAATGTTAAGTGGGTATTTGAAAAAAATGCACTGTACAATCAAATACTGTTATATACAAATACATTAATCATTATAATGTCTATGTCCTCATGACTTCTTCAAATGTTAACCTATCAATGATTCTACCATTGTAATTGCAGCAATTTCTTCTATTATTTCTACCACATTTTCTTCTAATTTGATAAGGATCCATGTTTGTTATATCACAGTTGCTAGTTGGGCATTTTGTCAATATCCATTAATCTTATTATTATGATTTATACTTATTAATTTTGTTTTAAATTATGCTTTTGGGGGGGGTAAGTTTTATGACCAAATTACTGTTCTGTTGCTCTTGGTTATTACCTGGCTTATCTTAGCTCATTTATTTGCAAAGAGTCAGACACGACTAAGGGACTAAACAACAGTTTCTTTATCTAGAATTCCTATTAAATCTGTATCAGATTTCTTAGAACTACATATCTTACTTTAATTCACTTTCTTTTCTTTTTAGAAATTTCATCTTAGTTTTATTTTTTAAGAAGAGTAGCTTTCAATTTACTGATTTTTTATAGTTTTGATTCCATGGCTTACTGCATAAATTGCATAAAAGCAATCATGATTCATTTTGTACTCTGAAGGCAGTGCTTCTGGATTTCAAATTGTATCATTTTTATAAATTTAGTACCCTTTTTAAAAATTTTTAAATAATACCATCTTTTATTTTTTAAATTAATTTTTAGTGGAGCATAGTTGCTTTATAATATTATGTTTATTATATATATAATATATATGTTGCTATATAATGTTATATATCCATTAAAATATAAATTTAATTTATTTCTAAAGGATTTTCCTCTTTCTAAAAATGTATCAGTTTCACAGGAACTATCATCTTTGATTTCTCAGACTGTCTCCTTTGTTCACCACCTGGTTTCTTTCATGTCTGTTTTTCAGTCTTCTTTCCTTATGTTTACTGAATGGGTTTTCTATATACATGATTAAACACTGAGAAACTTTGTTTTAAAACCCATGCTGACCTCTTTTCAAGGATTTCAGGCTCAACCAAAGGAAAATACTGAGATGTTTCTTATTTTTATTTTGCAATTTTAAATGTTTACTAAAGAGATAGCTACAGAGACCAATTTTGAGCAATTCTGTATGAGAGAACGAACCAGCGAATTTCCTCTTTTCTCTGCTCTTAATCTCTCTGCGTCTACATCTTTCTATCTTACCTTCTCTTCTCTTTTTGTCTTTTTTTTCTTATCTATGTTGTACATTCTGTAGTATAACTAAGGAAAAGGGCACCTAGGTGTAATGGCATACGCTTGCCCTCTTTGCTATGCCAAATTAAATTGACCAAGAAAGAATAACTGCTAAGAGAAACTAGAATGCTTTTAAGGCATTTGAAGTTCCTCATGTCTAAAAAACTAGTAACTCATGTCTAAAACATAGTGTAAATATGAAAATGACAAATTCTATAAGTAGTGTCTTTGTGATACCTCTATAGACTAGCGTTTGCTATGCACGGCTTCCCTTATGAGGAACCAACAGCATTATGAGTGGTGGTGCACTTCTGCACAAGCTTTCTCTTGAAGGAATCAGGTACTCTGTGCGGTGGTGGTACCTAGTCATGGTGAGTTTGCACCATCACTAAATGCTCTTTAACAACTGCTCCCCTTTCAACTTCTTTGTTGAATCCCAGTCACTCTATGAAGGGGACCTCATACTTTTGCTTGATACCTCTGGCTGATTTTCCTTACCTGAAGTGAACAGAAAACTATTTGGTATTTTCTTTAAACTGATGCCTCATACACTCTGTTATTGAAAGCTCTTGACCTTTCTAGATTGTGGTTGCTACACAAACAAATTTTCATAACTATTGACTCCTCACCATTTTTATATTTATTTAGTCATTTTCATGAGGTATGTAGCTCAGTTGTGTCCGACTCTGTGACCCATGGACTGTAGCTTGCCAGGCTCCTTTGTCCCTCTATACTTAAAATTATGCACTTGAAATATAGGTCTCTATGAAATTAACTTCTGATTTCTTTTTTATATGCTGAATTTTTACTTTCCAATTAATTTTTCTATCTCATTATATGAATGCTACTGTGTTTGTGGGTGGTGGTTTAGAGAGGAGAGCCATGTCATAGATACTTTTCAGTTTCAAAGTTGCTGATTTTAATACAGTATTATATTTTTCAAAAACTCTGTGCTTATAAACCTTGATGTGCTGGTTATTGTTTTTAGTATACATTCTCAAGTTTTCATCTCAGAGTGATAAAACCTTTCCAAATCTAGCTTCATTCTACCTGTTCAACTTAGTTTTCTACCATTTTACCTAGAACTCCAATCACACTAAAACTGTCAGTTACCTGGATATGCCATATATTATACTTTGTACCTTGTATATTATGTAGGTATGCCTTTAAAAAAAAAGCATTTTCTCAAATCATGAATAAGACGAAAAGACAACCTTCAGAATAGGAGAAAATATTTGCAAATGAAGCAGTGGATAAGCGATTAATCTTCAAAATATAGCAACAGCTCATGCTACTCAAATATCAAAAAACAAGCACCCAATTAAAAAAAAGAGCAGAGGACCTAAACAGACATTTTCCAAAGAGGACATACAGATGACCAACATACACATGAAAATTTGCTCAGTCATGTCCGACTCTGTGTGACCCCATAGACGGCACCCACCAGGCTCCCCCATCCCTGGGATTCTCCAGGCAAGAACACTGGAGTGGGTTGCCATTTCCTTCTCCAATGCATGAAAGTGAAAAGTGAAAGTGAAGTTGCTCAGTCCTGTCCGACTCTTCACAACCTGGCCCACCAGGCTCCTCCATCCATGGGATTCTCCAAGCAAGAGTACTGGAGTGGGGTGCCATGGCCTTCTCCCACTAATTATTAGAGAAATGCAAATCAAAATTACAATCATATATCACCTCACACCAGTCAGAATGACCATTATCAAAATACATACAAACAATAAATGCTGGAGAGGGTGTGGAGAAAAGGGAACCTTCTTGCACTATTGGTGGGAATGTAAATTGATACAGTCACTATAGAGAACTGCATGTAGATTCCATAAAAAACTAAAAATAGAGCTACCATATGGTCCAGCAATCCTACTACTGGGTATATACACAGAGAAAACCATAATTCAAAAAGACACATGCACTCCAATATTTATTGCAGCACTGTTTACAATAGCCAGGACATGGAAGCAACCTGAATGTTCATCGACAAAAGAATGGATAAAGAAGATGTGATACATATATACAACGGAATATTATTCAGAATAACATTTAAAAGGAACAAAATTGGGTCATTTGTAGAGAGGTGGATAGACCTGGGGTCTGCCATACAGGGTGAAGTAAGTCAGAAAAAGGAAAACAAATATATATTAATGTGTATATGTAGAATTGAGAAAAATGATCTTATTTGCAAAGCAGAAGCAGACACAGATGTAGAGATCAAACACATGGCCACCAAGGGGGAAAGGAAGGAGTGGAAGGAATTGGGAGATTGGGATTGACATGTACACAATATTGATACAATATATAAAATAGATAACTGATGAGAGCCCACTGTATAGCACAGGGAACTCTACTCAGTGCTCTGTGGTGATATAAATGGAAGGAAATCCAAAACAGAGGGGATATATGTAAACGTATAGCTGATTCATTTTACTGTACAGTAGAAGCTAATACAACATTATAAAGCAACTATACGCCAATAAAAGTTAGTTAAAACATAGAAACATGTCTTTCTCTTCTTCCGTACGTTGAAAAACGCTCATGAAGTCGAAACTGAAATGTCTCTCATTTAATGGCATCCGGAGATGCCATTCCACATTCTCTAAGAAACGTCAGTCACTTCCTTTGGACTCATACATATTGATCACATCACAGTGAAAGCAACTGAGTTGAATTGTAATGATACACTTGATTTAATCTAAGAAATTCTCAAGTACACACATCTTTACATCATCTGTGTCCTGCACAGATACTGACATCGTCGTGCATGCCCAGTAAATACATCTGAATGAATAAAATAGATGAAGACTGTATGGCTACTTCATAGTCAATTAAATTCAAAGCAGTATAATTTCATTAAGACACTAAGCACATTTGTAACATTTACATAATTGGTATAAAAATATTAAAACGAATATTTACTAATAGTGTTATTGCTATTTTGCTCATTTAAAAACTGTTGCAGATTTTTTTCGGTGTTCCCATAGATAGGCCCTCTGGGGCCAATTACAGAATCCAATGAAGTTTTAAGTGACTGAACAAGAAGTTTTAATAAAACAAAGGGCATTCATCTTACCATTCCATCGCCACATTTTGTGCCAGGTGCAACCAGGCCAAAATCCTTAGAATTATGGTATAAATAGAAGGTTTTGCATTCACTGGTATTCTGTTTCAGATGCTTCTTAAGGTGGTAGATCTTCTCTTCTCCAAGGACAGAAGAGTGATGCCCACCAGTGCAAAATATCTTTCCACATTTGATATCTCTGAAGGGAAGCAAGAATATTCTCACACTTGGGACAAGAAATAGAACTTTAGAAACTAGGCTGGCAGTGGAGTGGCCTGCTTATTTTTTTCTAAACCTAGGCTTGTCAGAGCCTACGAGAAGCCAGGTAAGCCTCTGGACAAAGTTCTGACCCTGAAAACTGAGATGAGCAGACAAAGATACTAAATGGCTATATTTCTTTATGATACCTAGGCAATTCTCATAAAGCAATATTAGCTTAAGCTTACAGGAGAATATTATTAGTAATTTGGATGAGCATAACTTGAACCAGTAGCATATTAGGCACCTATCGACCTGGGGAGTTCATCTTTCAGTGCCCTATCTTTTTGTCTTTTCATACTGTTCATGGTTTCTCAAGGCAAGAGTACTGAAGTGGTTTGCCAGTCCCTTTTCCACTGGACTACATTCTGTCAGAATGTCCACCATGACTCGTCTGTCTTGGGTGGCCCTACACGGCATGGCTCATAGTTTCATTGAGTTAGACAAGGCTGTGATCAGTTAGACAAGGTCCATGTGATCAGATCGGTTAGTGTTCTGTGATTGTGGTTTTCAGTCTGTCTGCCTTCTGATGGAGAAGGATAAGAGGCTTATGGAAGCTTCCTGATGGGAAAGGGGGAAACTGGGTCTTGTTCTGATGGGTGGAGCCATGATCAGTACATCTTTAATCTAATTTTCTGTTGACCAGTGGGGCTGTGTTGCCTCCCTGTTATTTACCTGGGGCCAAACTATGGTGGAGGTAATGAAGATAATGGCGACCTCCTTCAAAAGATCCCATGCATATACAGCTACACTCAGTGCCCACAACCCTGCAGCAGGCCACCACCAACCCACACCTTCACTGGAGACTCCTGGACACTCTCGGGCAACTCTGGGTCAGTGTCTTGTGGGGGTCACTGTTCCTTTCTCTAACAGGAGATGGCAAGAGTGAATGGTGACGTTTTAGGAATCTGAGAGCTAAAATGGACTGGAATGGGTGAATTTAACTCAGATGACCATTATATCTATTACTGTGAGCAAGAATCCCTTAGAAGAAATGGAGTAGCTATCATAGTCAACAAAAGAGTCTGAAATGCAGTACTTGGATGCAATCTCAAAAATGACAGAATGATCTCTGTTCATTTCCAAGACAAACCATTCAATATCACAGTAATCCAAGTCTATTCCCTGACCAAGAATGCTGAAGTTGAATGGCTCTATAAAGACCTACAAGACCTTCTAGAACTAACACCCAAAAAAGATGTCCTTTTCATTATAGGGGACTGGAATGCAAAAGTAGGAAGTCAAGAAACACCTGGAGTAACAGGCAAATTTGGCCTTGGAATACGTAATGAAGCAGGGCGAAGGCTAATAGAGTTTTGCCAAGAGAACGCACTGGTCATAGCAAACACCCTCTTCCAACAACACAAGAGAAGACTCTATACATGGACATCACCAGATGGTCAACACCGAAATCAGATTGATTATATTCTTTGCAGCCAAAGATGGAGAAGCTCTATACAGTCAGCAAAAACAAGACCGGGAACTGACTGTGGCTCAGATCATGAACTCCTTATTGCCAAATTCAGACTTGAATTGAAGAAAGTAGGGAAAACCACTAGACAATTCAAGTATAACCTAAATCAAATCCCTTATGATTATACAGTAGAAGTGACAAATAGATTCATGGAATTAGATCTGATAGATAGAGTGCCTAAGGAACTAAGGACAGAGGTTCATGACATTGTACAGGAGACAGGGTTCAAGACCATCTCCAAGAAAAAGAAATGCAAAAAAGCAAAATGGCTGTCTGAGGAGGCCTTACAAATAGCTGTGAAAAGAAGAGAAGTGAAAAGCAAAGGATAAAAGGAAAGATATACCAATTTGAATGCAGAGTTGCAAAGAATAGCAAGGACAGATAAGAAAACCTTCCTCAGTGATCAGTGCAAAGAAATAGAGGAAAACAATAGAATGGGAAAGGCTAGAGATCTCTTCAAGAAAATTAGAGATACCAAGGGAACATTTCATGCAAAGATGGGCACAATAAAGGACAGAAATGGCATGGATCTAACAGAAGAAGAAGAGGTGGCAAGAATATAAAGAAGAGGTGGCAAGAATACACAGAAGAACTATACAGAAAAGATCTTCATGATCCAGATAATCACAATGGTATGATCACTGACCTAGAGTCAGACATCCTGGAATGAGAAGTAAGTGGGCCTTAGGAAGCATCACTAGGAACAAAGCTAGTGAAGGTGATGGAATTCCAGTTGAGCTATCTCAGATCTAAAAGATGATGCTGTGAAAGTGCTGCACTCAATATGCCAGCACATTTGGAAAACTCAGCAGTGGCCACAGGACTGGAAAAGGTCAATTTTCATTCCAATCCCAAAGAAAGGCAATGCCAAAGAATGTCCAAACTACTGCAAAATTTCACTCATCTCACACACTAGTAAAGTAATGCTCAAAATTCTCTAAGCCAGGCTTCAACAGTATGTGAACTGTGAACTTCCAGATGTTCAAGCTGGTTTTAGAAAAGGCAGAGGAACCAGAGATCAAATTGCCAACATCCACTGGATCATCAAAAAAGCAAGAGAGTTCCAGAAAAAAAACATCTACTTCTTTACTGATTATGCCAAAGCCTTTGGCTGTGTGGATCACAACAAACTGTGGACAATTCTTAAAGAGATGGGAATACCAGATTACCTGACCTGCCTCCTGAGAAATATGTGTGCAGGTCAGGAAGCAATAGTTAGAACTCCACATAGAACAACTGACTGGTTCCAAATCAGGAAAGGAGCATGTCAAGGCTGTATATTGTCACCCTGCTTATTTAACTTATATGCAGAGTACATCATGAGAAATGCTGGGCTGGATGAAACATAAGCTGGAATCAGGATTGCTGGGAGAAATATCAATAACCTCAGATATGCAGATGATACCACCCTTATGTCAGAAAGCCAAGAAAAACTAAAGAGCCTCTTGATGAAAGTGAAAGAGGAGAGTGAAAAAGTTGGCTTAAAGCTCAACATTCAGAAAACGAAGATTATGGTATCTGGTCCCATCATTTCAAGGCAAATAGATGGGGAAACAGTGGAAACAGTGGCAGACTTTATTTTTAGGGGCTCCAAAATCACTGCAGATGGTGACTGCAGCCATGAAATTAAAAGACGCTTATTCCTTGGAAGGAAAGTTATGACCAACCTAGATAGCATATTCAAAAGCAGAGACATTACTTTGCCAACAAAGGTCTGTCTAGTCAAGGCTATGGTTTTTCCAGTAGTCATGTGTGAATGTGAGATTTGGACTATAAAGAAAGCTGAGTGCCAAAGAATTGATGCTTTTGAACTGTGGTGTTGGAGAAGACTCTTGAGAGTCCCTTGGACGGGTAGGAGATCCATCTAGTCCATCCTAAAGGAAATCAATCCTGAATATTCACTGGAAGGACTGATGCTGAAGCTGAAACTCCAATACTTTGGCCACCTAATGCAAAGAACTGACTCATTTGAAAAGACCCTGATGCTGGGAAAGATTAATGGTAGGAGGAAAAGGGAACGACAGAGGATGAGATGGTTTGATGGCATCACCGACTCAATGGCCATGAGTTTGAGTAAACTCTGGGAGATGGTGATGCACAGGGAAGCCTGGCATGCTGCAGCCCATGGTGTCACAAAAATTGGAAGACGACTGAGCGACTGAAGTGAACTGACTGAACTTGAGTCAGGACAGTAAATTTTTTTCTTTCTTGCATAGAGCACATCAGTTGATTCTCATTTTAAAAAATCTATAAGATTGCTATAATATAACCCCCTTTTCACAGATGATGTAACAGTTGGAAATAAAGCAAATTAAGAGACTGCCCATTTTTAGAAGTGTATTTAGAAGCAAAGTTGAACTTGACTCTAAGTTTTTATCATTGCATTCAGTACAGATCCTGTTCGGGAGAATACAGAAACCATGTCGTACATCAGAAACAAACCCAGAAGATGGGTTTAGCACATGTGTTTTAGAAATTAGATCTAATATTCAATCTCCCATTCTGTCTTCAGTGTCAGTGTCTATCATTCTTTCTTCTAATGACTTTCCTTCTTTCTTTTTCTTTTCCCCTTTTCTACCTATTTCCCCCTTCTTCTCTTTCTTTCTATCTCTTTCTCTCTTTTTTGTGGTTTCTTCCCCTCCTTTTCTTTCTAAGAATCTTAAATCTTTCCCATCCTTCTTCCTTGTATTCCATGATTTTCAGTTACAAAATACAGAACATAAAAACCAGTTAATTCCATCAGGAATGTGTGCTCTCTCCCTTCTTGCTCCCCTTTCTTTTACAAAAGCAAAAATTTTAGTTGCTCAGTCATGTCCAACTCTTTGCCACCCCATGGACTGTAGCCCACCAGTCTCCTCTGTCTGTGGAATTCTCCAAGAAATAATTCTGGAGTAGGTCACAATCCCTACTCCACAGGATCTTTCTGACCCAGGGATCAAACCCAGATCACCTGCATTGCTTGCAGATTCTTTACCACTTGAGCCACCAGGGAAGCCCTCTCTTCCTAATCCCCTGAGTGAAAAAGAGAGACTGTCGGCTATTGGAATAAAAGCTGTTCTGATTTTGCAAAATGCTTTGAGAGGGCACATGCTTTTCCTCACAATGTACTTACTTTTCTTCACAAGGAATTAAAATGCGTCCCTTGTTTTTGCAGTATCCAAATTTATTTCCAATTGTATTCATCTTGTAGCAAATATCAGAACTGGCTTTCGCTTCTGGGATCCAAAGCAGTATGATAAAAGTAAAACAATGACAACATGAATGTGACAAATCATAAATGCCTTACTTTTCTAATATCATTGAAATTTCATTATCACTTACATAGTAGTGAAACAGAATGGGATAAATAAATAATTTTAAAACTATCTTATTGCCTCAGGAGGATATTTTAGGAAAGAATGCAGATATAAAAAAGAAACAAACATACCTTAACCCACATACTTAGATAGTTAATGTGTGTGTGTGTGTGTGTGTGTGTGCGTGTGCCTTCTCAGTTGCTCAATTGTGTCTGACACTTTGCCACTCCATGGACCATAGCCCGCCAGGCTCCTCTGCCCATGGGATTCTCCAGGCAAGAATACTGGAGTGGGTTGCCATTTCCTCCTCCATGGAATCTTCCCAACCCAGGGATTGAACCTGTGTCTCTTACATCTCCTGCATTGACAGGTGGCTTCTTTACCACCGAGCCACCTGGGAAGCCAGTCAATTAATATTAGAGGTAAAATCAATGAATATTAAAGGTTTTATTTAGAAAGGTGCCAGGTCATATCTTCCATAAATGACATTATCTCCAATCTTGCCCCCAAATTCCTAAAGGACAGTAACAGAGAAATAGCAGCTATTATCTTTATCCATCATTCACTATCACTGTCTCTTACCATGATCAAACAATTCAGAGCACTGATCATCCTGGGTGGGACAGTTCCCCATGAAGCAGTAGCCTTTTGCGTTCTTGCAAGGAAATCCATTTACTTGGAATTGGTCCTTAGGACACCCCGAAGAGTGGCCAGTGCACCTCTCAGGAAAATCACATTCAGTTCTTGCTGGCCTGCATATAGACCCTGCTTTTTTCATCTGTGGAAGAAAAATGAAGAGATTGATTTTTGGGCATCCTTAGGCAGGCAAGGAAGGGTTAGTTGGTAGGAGGAAGTAAGTAGGTTGACCCATTTAATTTAAAAGAAGTTTTAAGGATGGGTCATGAGATCATGATTTCCTTCTCCTTTCCACTGAGAATTACTATCTTTATTGGCTTGTATATAATTTTAGGAATGACAAGCTGGTGGTATTGAAATTTGGTATTAGAACAGCCTTGGGGCAGAGTTAGAATGGTTATAAAATGGGGAAATGCGCTTGTGTTCTTCTCATCTTGCCTTCTTCATTCCTTCGTCCCTCTCCCCCAGCCCACCATACACAGAAAACTGGGAACCCCTGACTCTAATGAGAAATCTCCACCACTCCCAAGAAATCAGATCTTTTCAGAAGAAACTAATATATAATAGTTTATATATATATATAAAGCCAGCATATATATATATATATATGCTGGCTTTCATTTAGGGAGGGCATGACATGGGAATATTCTCCATTTAGTCATTCAATACGTATTTGATTGTGCTGGAGAGATTTGAAGATGAATTAAACACACTTCCTTTCCTTTTTAAGTTCATGATCCAGTAGCATTAAGGAAGAGTCAGTGAATGCTTGGACAGAAGCATTTGGGTTTCTGGTAATCTTTCCTAGGGATCTATCTCTAGGTACTAGTTACTATCGCTTTCCAATTCCAGTATAACTGTTTTCGCTGTTAGTTCACTGCAGTTGGGGTGCCATTTTCCCCCTCAGCTAAGGTGAAATCGGCTAGTAGTCATTGAAAAAAGACCAAAAATAATGTTGGTTGTGTGACTCCACTTCTAAAATTCTAAGCAATGCTTACCCACTTCTCCACTTCCCAAACCACAGCACAGATCAGGGTTTAAAAGTCAGAGCATTTCAGAAGAGGCTCTATTGAGTACCAGCATATCTGGCTGCAATCTGGGATTGGTAATGTAAGGTCACCCAGTGATCAGACAACTCTTTGGTTCTATGTATGCTTAATAAACTGAAAATAGAGAAACCCAGTCCTAGCAAAGTCTCTTACCTGGCAAGATTCACAGCATTCTCCTTCAGCACAAGTGAACCCTGGCTTCAACATACATTTGCGTGCATCACAACAAGGATTAGTGCAGTCCTGGCAATTATCAGAAATGAAAGATCAGAAGTGCTTTGTACTTTGGCTCCTGTTTAAAGAGTTCATTTACTGTGTTTCTGTGGAACTTAGCCTTAGTTGTTTTTCAGAGTTCAATTTAAATGCATGGTCCTTGACTATGATATGTGTATAAAGGCTACTGCTTACAGCTAGTGTTTGGGACTTTTACTTTGTTTCCTTCCCTTGGAGCTGTTCAGTCCTCCACAAGCCCAAAGTTTGTGACCATTTTGGCACCAGGGGCCAGTTTTATAGAAGACACTTTTTCTATGGACTGAGAGTTTGAGGGATGGTTTCAGGATGATTTAAGTGCATTATATTTATTATACCTCCGATGATACGATGGGAGGCAGAGCTCAGGTGGTAACGTGAACAATGGGAGCGGCTGTAAATACAAATGAAGCTTTGCTCACTCTTGCACTGCTCACCTGCTGATGTGCAGACCAGTTCCTAACAGGCTACAGACTGGTCCATGGCC
The DNA here is from genome assembly GCF_003369695.1 of Bos indicus x Bos taurus. Classification (NCBI taxonomy): domain Eukaryota; kingdom Metazoa; phylum Chordata; class Mammalia; order Artiodactyla; family Bovidae; genus Bos; species Bos indicus x Bos taurus. The sequence goes on along the minus strand of NC_040083.1, from coordinate 71,655,935 downwards.
TGAATTAGGAACCCCAAAGTAAGGTATTTCAAGTGGTAGAATGAAGCTGTAGCAATATTCCAAACAATGCACATGGGCAAAAGCATCAGTTTCCGAAGTTAAGATTTTCTTCACATTTAATCCTAGACATTTGAAAACTAGAAGCTGTCACCTCTGGACCTGTCACAGTCTCCACTCTGATCATGGAGTCTCTTTGTGGCCATCTTACTACACTTCTTTTGAATTGTGCAATGTCTACAGAATAGCTACTAAACATGTGGTCCTTGGACTTCCAGCATCATCACAATGTTACAGGTTGGTAGGAATAGGATCTCATTTCTACTCCAGACATACTGAATCAGAGTCCACATTCTAACAACATGCCGGGGTGACTGATGAGCACTTGATAATGTGAGAAGTCATTATCTAGGGCACATATCTATATGATGAGCTCTTGAAAGAAAGAGCTTCTATGTAGGAGAAAAGCAGATTAAGAATTAATTTAAAATATGTCTGCAAGGCTTACTCTAAATGTTCCAGAGACTGCTATAAATCTGTGTACATTTGGAAGGTTTCTGCTCAATTAAACTTTCTAATAATGTGAACTGGTCAACAGGGATATAGACTAGTGTCATAAGGCCTTGAATCAAACTCAACTGACTGTGAGGGATTTTGTAGAACAAATCCTACTGTGCAAGAGAGATTGGACTTAAGGAGACCTATGGGCCCTTCGCACTAGAAGAGCCAATTAGCATATAAACCAGGCTAATGAGATGCTTTGGACCTGAGGCAACATCACTATACACAGTTCACGACTTGGGAAGAAGCTTTGCAAAGAGGCTACCCAACAGCATGTTTCCAATTCTTCTTTTTTTTTAAAACATACTTGTTGAAGCTTTACAAGGATTACCATGGTTGACTAATGGCTACATCCCTGCCTAGGTTCTAGCTGAGTTGACACTTTGTAAATTGAAAGACAGCATCATTTGCAAATACCTGAAGAAGGCCACAATCACACTCCTCTCCATCATCCAACCTGTTGTTTCCACAATATGGGTAATCAGAAAAGTTGTCAGAAAATGGAACATTGAACATGCATGTTAGACTGTAATCCTTGAGAAATTGCTGGTACTGGGTTTTGCTGCATTTACTGAATTTCAGTGCAGGAATGCTAGAGATAGGACAAGTTAAAAATAAAGATTAATCATATCAATGCATAGTGGTAGAACAGCTGTGAAAATTCTATGAAGAAATGAGAACAAAAAACAAAGAGAGGACTGCTCTGGTGGTCCAGTAGTTGGGAGTCTGCCTGCCAGTGCAGGGGACGTGGGTTCGATCCCTGATCCAGGAATATTCCACATACCTCAGGGCAACAAAGTCCATGCGCCACAACTACTGAACCCATGCTCTAGAGCCTGTACACCACAAGAAGAGAAGCCACTGCAGTGAGAAGCCCATGCACCACACCTAGAGAGTAGTCCCCGCTCCTCTCAGCTAGAGAAAAGCCCACACGCAGCAACCAAGACCCAGAGCAGCCAAAACAAAACAAATAGAAATGATGGACTCAAAGTCCATTTACCTTTCTTATTCTTGCCTTACTATTACAGCAGAGCAGTAACGGGGCTCTTTATTATATGAAATGTCTTTTTGAAATACAGCCAACGCAGGCTAGTTTAGTGAAAATATTCAGACTATATATCTTCCAGAATATGCTTCCTGAAGCCTGTGTGCATACGTGCTAAGTCACTTCAGCTCTGTTCACCTCTGTGACCCTATGGATTGTAGCCCACCAGGCTTCTCTGTCCATGGAATTTTCCAGGCAAGAATACTGGAGTGGGTTGCCATGCCTTCCTCTGGGGAATTTTCCCAACCCAGGTATTGAACCCACGTCTCTTGTGTTTGCTGCATTGGTAGGCAGGCTCTTTACCACTAGTCCTACCTGGGAAGCACCCTGAAGCCTACATCTAGGCCAATTGTATCTGCTGTTTCCATGTCACTTCTTATTGTTCCACTTGAAATAATCTATATTTTTGTCTGTCATGTATGCAAGATTACTAGCTTCTCAGTACAGGGTCTGAATCATATTCAAGTTTTTAAAAAAATAAGCACTAGCTAACAGGATACCTGGCAAAAATTGTTCTCTATAACATTTCTTGAAGCAATTTATTTTCGTAAACTTCCTAGGAATGTGATATACTTCTTTTCAAAATGAAACTCACCTCCCTTCTATCTTCCTCTGGTTTTGAGTCCCTGCTTATTATTATTGATACAATGATTAACTACAGATGGATTTTTAAAGACATTTGAGAGGGATGGTGTGTTTCCCTCCCAAATATTACTAATTATGTAGATAATGATGTAAAATTAGATATCAGTTACTAAGTTCTTATCTAGGATATATTAGGAAAATTCCAGATAATAACCATAGTGCTACTTATTCAGTTGTGACCCCATAGACTACAGCCCACCATGCTCCTCCTGTCCATGGGATTCTCCAGGCAAGAATACTAGAGGGGGTTGCCATTCCCTTTTCCAGGGGATCTTACTGACCCAGGGATCAAACCTGGGCCACCTGCATTGTAGACAGATTCTTTACCCTCCAAGCCACCAAGGAAACCATAGCCATATAATAACCATATAACCCTGTAACACTGAGTTTTAATCAAAGTCATTCCTCCAATATTGAAATATTTTCTCTATATTGTTGGAATCTCACCTTCCACCACTGTTCATCACACATTTTTCCAAATCACAGGTACACGGGTAATCATCATGACTCATCCCAAGGTTATGCCCCAACTGGTGTGCCATTCTGCTCGCAATTGCATTGAGGTCAGGTAAAAGATCCTGAGGCCAAAAAAGTCTTGCATTAGAAACTTCTATAAAATAGCACACTACAGTACATAAGCTTTGAAGTAGTCGCTAAGATCTCGTTTCTAGCTTCTGGCTAATTAGTATCTTATCTGAGAGATTATGAACTTAATTAACTTCCATTCTTGCACCTTAATTTCCTCACTTATATAATGAAGTTGGACAAAACCTTTTTATGGTCTCTAACATTTGTAATTTTTTTGTGTGTGAAGCAATACTCATTATTGATTTTATATAGACTCATTCTTACAAATAGCTCAAACTTATTAATTAACCTCCTAACAATAAAATAAACATTATTGATTATCTCCTGTTACTAGATATTCAAAGGGCATAAAAATAAAAATATGTGAGTTTAGGGTTTTCAATTTATAATCTCACATTAGGCAATAATGTGATACAATCATGAGGAGGGAGTTACTACTGTGAAAAGAGTCAGAAGATCAGTAATGGAAAATCAAAGGCAGCATTGATTGCTATCACTGTTCTTAGTTCTACTTTATATTTTAATTTCTGTGTTAGTGGAAAATTTTAATTTCTGAAGAGGGGTGGGATATCAGGTTACTATAAAGGAAAAACCCCCCTAATTCGGTAATTTCGTCTTACCCATATGACATTTAAAATGTATCCTGGATGGGCTATAATGTCATAATTGGAGTGCACAGCCTATATTAGGTTAATTTGACTCTATTATACAAAATTTTATTTCTGAAATACTATAGGCAAAATCATAATCATAAAAAGAACCATGGGAATGAAAAATCAGGTAGTCATCTTAATAAGTACTAGCTTTTAAGTTCAAGGTCTTACAAGACTGTCTTGAGCATAGCAACAGCTAGGTAAAGACAGGAAATCAACTTTGACATTTTAAAGCTTATCTTAGGGTTACTTGGACAGAATTTACTGGAAGCCTAGTGACTTGGGAAGGGATCAGGTAAACAAGGGGTGTTGGCAGTTTGTAGGTGGTAGGCTTGCTAAAATTGAATGGTAAGGCCATATAGATAAGATATTTGAAGTAGTTTATACATTTTCTGAATAAAAGCAGTTATGTTCACTTGCTAAACCAGCCATCAAGTTTTATGTACATCACATGTACTTATAAATAACTATATGTAAAAGGCAAAAGAGCTTTCCTAGTCTTTGCATGTTAATTCATATATTAACATAAGTACTGAATGCTCTTTTCATACGTAAGAACCATTAAGTAGGTTTATACCATTAATAGGAGTTTGACAGAAAGTTGCGGCTGAAATCTTCAGATTTCATATTTGACTTTGTAAAAAAATAGAAATATATACCAAAATTCTATCAGTGTGATTATTTTTATCATGCTAGAGAAGGTTTCAAAGGCAGGAGGAATCATCCAAAATCCAATGTTCTTTTAGATTCTGAAAAACACTGGTTTATCTTCATTATGTATCTATAGTTTTTATAATACATTTCCCACTTAAAAAAGAAACACGACAGCTTCATCATGACATATTTTGATGGGAATGTATGATAAGATGCATACGTGGTTCTTTTCAATAGAACACAGAAAATTACAGTAATTTAAGGTAAACTTTCTAATTAAGTAATGTAACATAAATAAAACACAGCTCACCTTAACAACACTGGAGGAATAATAGGGCAGGCACATCCCCCCTGGATAGGAAGTTCCATGTGCCTGTGTGTAGAGCCACTTTCCACTATGAACAAGACACAAATAAACCCATAGTTCAATTAACACAAAGACTGAAGTGAAGTGAACCCCCAGTGCTAGTACCCTGGCACATGAAAACTGCCTTTTCTTTTTCCTGGAGTTCTGGAATGGAGGATGACCTTAGTTGATATCAAGCTCATTTTAAACCTGTGGCATTTTAGAGGCATTGAGAAAGTCAATGTAATCTTGAAATTAAATCATAAAAATGCCCTTTCCAAAAAAAATAATAATAAGGTCAGAGTCCATTTGACTTAACTTTAGTTTGCCCTACACTCAACTTTGGTTAAGGTCACTTAAAAGACCGGAATATTTAAAAGGGTTCAGAGGGGAAAATGCAACATAGTGAACAGACTCAACACCATGATTAGTTTGCTGTGCTTGAAAATTAAAACAAAAATAATTAACCATACAAACTCATAGAGAATTTGATAACTATTATCAGATATTTAAAAACACATGTCATGTAAAAAAGGCCTATTCCTGGATTGTCTAAAAATACAGATGTAGATGCATATACTAAAGGGACCCAAATCTGATATGCTTTCAAGAAGAACATTTAGAGTTTTACCACTCTAAAAAGAACTATCATAAGTTGGAGGGCCATTCTTAGAGTATAATAAAGTGAAAGTAAAAGTCACTCAGTCATGTCCAACTGTTTGCTATGCCATGGACTATACAGTCCATGGAATTCTCCAGGCCACAATACTGGAGTGGGTAGCTGTTACTTCTCCTGGGGACCCTCCCCACCCAGGGATTGAACCCAGGTTTCCTGAATTGCAGGCGGATTCTTTACCGTCTGAGCCACCAAGGAAACTCAGAGTATAATACAGAGAGTTCAAATACAAGAAATGTTGTCAGGTCAGGTGACCACTCTCAATCTTCAAATTTTTTCATCAAGAAGAGATGTTATTTTTCTGTCTTCACTACTGAAATATTTATCTCCTTATATTTAAAAGTCTTAGTATTTGACTTTGCATCTTGGAAGAATTTAGGATTCTGATCTTTCTAGACTCTGGGGATCTTGAGATAATATCAGCTATGGAGATGAAACACCAGAGAAAGCACCATCTGGATTCTAACTTAGCTCATTGTCACTGAAAACCAAGTCACAGCATGATAATGTCATATATGGTATCCAATCACTTCTAGATCTATGTGAATATAGAAGGAAGACATATAAGAAACCCAACACATAAGAAGTTCCAAATATGATGCTCAGTTAAATATTTAGCATTCCCCTCCCCATATTCCTATTTGTAGACATACTATTAGCGTGTGAAGCTACTGCTCAGAATAAGAGACATTCGTGGAAGTAAAAGTTTGTCTACGTAAAGCAAATTAATATTCCTAGACTAACTTATTATGTATTTTAAGACATACATACATGGATTAGGCAAAGGGGCTAGTCTTGCCTGCTATGAAGGTCAGGATGATATTTTAGTTTACCCCCTATGATTTTGGGACATAGCAGTACATGAATGTGTGAAACTAAACCAGATACAATTATTCCCCTGGAGCTATGTGTTACAGCCATTGTGATACCAGAAATGATATCTGGAGTTCTGGTTTGCTCATCAATCTGCCAAATGACTAGACCTGAGCTCCGATTATGGGCCTTGCAAGCCTCATAGTTCTGAGCTCAGACTGAAAGTTAACATTGAGATAATGCTGTTGTTATTGTTGTTCAGTCACCAAGTCGTGTCTGAGTCTTTGTGACCCCATGGACTATAGCACGCTAGACTTCCCTGTCCTTCACTATTTCCTGGAGTTTGCTCAAACATATGTCCTTTGAGTCAATGATGCCATCCAATCATCTCATCCTTTGTTGCCCCCATCTCCTCCTGTCCTCCCAGAATCAGGGTCTTTTCCAATGAGTCAGCTCTTTGCATCAGGTGGCCAAAGTATTGGAGTTTTAGCTTCAGCATCAGTCCTTCCAACATTCATGGTTAATTTCCTTTAGAATTGACTGGTTTGATCTTCTTTCAGTCCAAGGGACTCTCAAGAGTCTTTTCCAAGACTGCAATTCAAAAGCATCAATTCTTTGGCACTCAGCCTTCTTTATGATCCAACTCTCACATCCTTACATGACTACTGGAAAAACTATAGCTTTGACTATACACAGTTTTGACTATACACTAAAACTAGGCAAAGTGATGTCTCTAGTTTTTAATACACTGTCTAGATTTGTCATAGCTTTCCTTCCAAGGAGGAAATGTCTTTTAATTTCATGGCTGCAGTCACTGTCCACAGTTATTTGGAAATCCAAGAAAAGAAAATATGCTGCTGCTTTCACTTTTTCCCCACTACTTGCCATGAAGTGATAGGATCAGATGCCATAATCTTTCTCTTTGAATGCTGAGTTTTAAGCCAGCTTTTTAACTCTCCTCTTTCACCCTTATCAAGAGGCTCTTTAGTTTCTCTTCACTTTCTGCCATTAGAGTGGTATCATTCTCATATCTGGGCTTCCAGGTGATATGAGTGGTAAAGAAGCCACTTGCCAATTCAGGAGACCTAAGAGATGTAGATTCTATCCCTGGGTCAAGAAGATCACCTCGAGGAGGGCAAGGTGACACACTCCATTATTCTTGCCTGGAGAATCCTGTGGATAGAGGAGGAGCCTGATAGGCTACAGTCCACAAGGTAGCAAAGAACTGGACACAACTGAAGCAACTTAGCACACGTACACATCTGCATATCTGAAGTTGTTGATATTTCTCCTGGAAATCTTGATTCCAGCTTGTGATTCATCCAGCCTGGTATTTGGCATGATATACTCTGCATGTGACAGACAGGGAGACAATACATAGCTTTGTTGTACTCCTTTCCCAATTTTGAACTAGTCAGTTGTTCCATGTAAGGTTCTGACTGTTGCTTCTTGACTTGAATACAGGTTTCACTGGAGACAGGCAAGGTGGGCTGGTATTTCTACCTCTTTTAGAATTTTTCACAATCTGTTGTGATCCATACAGTGTATTCAATGAAGAAGAAGTAGATGTTTTTCTGGAATTCCCTTGCTTTCTCTATGATCCAATGGGTGTTGACAATTTGATCTCTGGTTCCTCTGCCTTTTCTAAATCCAGCCTATATATCTGGAATCTCTCTGTTCATATACTGCTAAAACCTAGCTTGAAGGATTTTGAGCATAATCTTAACAGCATGTGAAATGAGCACAACTGTTCAGTAATTTTGGAAAAGGCAATGGCGCCCCACTCCAGTACTCTTGCCTGGAAAATCCCATAGACGGAAGAGCCTGGCAGGCTGCAGTCCATGGGCTCGCTAAGAGTCAGACATGACTGAGTGACTTCACTTTCACTTTTAACTTTCATGCATTGGAGAAGGAAATGGCAACCCACTCCAGTGCTCTTGCCTGGAGAATCCCAGGGACAGGGGAGCCTGGTGGGTTGCCGTCTATGGGGTCACACAGAGTCGGACACGACTGAAGTGACTTAGCAGTAGCAGCAGTATGGTAATTTGAACATTCTTTGAAATTGCCTCTTTGGGATTGAAATGAAAACTGACGTTTTCCAGTCCTGTGACCACTGCTGAGTTTTCCAAATTTACTGCCATATTGAATGCAACACTTCAACAGCATCATCTTTTAGGATTTGAAATAGCTCAGCTGGAATTCCATCACCTCCACTAGCTTTGTTTGTAGTAATGCTTCCTAAGGCCCGTTTGACGTCACACTCCAGGATGCCTGACTCTAGTTGAGTGATCACACCATCATGGTTATCTGGGTCATGAAGACCTTTTTTTGCATAGTTCTTCTGTGTATTCTTGCCACCTCTTCTTAATCTCTGCTGCTTCTGTTAGGTTCTTATTGTTTTCTGTCCTTTATCATACTTATCCTTTCACGAAATGTTCCCTTGATATTTCCAATTTTCTTGAAGAAATCTCTAGAAAGTGTATTGGTGGGCTGTTTTGTAGGCCTTAGGAGAAATACTGGGATTATAGATAGACTAAATAGGTAAAGCTGGTATCACCCTTATATAGTAGCTTTAAGGACATCAAAAGAGATGCTGAAAGACCATTATTAGGAAAAAGATCATTTACAAGGTCACTTGGAAATATTCTATATAACCACACATAATGTTTTATTCCTGTGACTTTTATCCAAAAGTCAACTGCTTTAAAAATATTTTAGTTTATTTGTATTATTTTCTTTTTAAAAATAATCCATCTAATATGCAGAAAAATAGAGCAGTTACATACCTGAGTAACATACTGTGATCAAAATTTTTCCTTTTTTTAAGGATTATTTCTTGCCAAGCTGAAAAACGCAATAAGGTAGTTTCTATGTTTGAATCTACTTCTATTTTGTCTCCATTTGTCCATATTTCAAGGCCAACTAATGTCACATGAATGTTCAAGGTTTTATAAATCTGTTCAAAGGAGAAACAATTTTTCACAATGTCAAATTGCAGAAGGATCCTTTATTGTGACTATATTTCTTTATATTAAAGAAGTAATTTTGATGTGTGTAGTACATAGTCAAAAGTTCAGGCCTCATTTTATAAATAGTTGTATTGAAACAGAATGTGAGGTTGAATCATCAATATTGGGTGAACCACCATGGCCAACCAAGAAACTTGACTAAAAACATCTGATTCTCTTAGAATTATAATTCTGATAGACACTGGGCTCAGGATATGTCTAAAACAAATACATAAATAAAGCTCCAAGATAATACCTGGCCTGAAAACATGAATTTATGAACACTGGCACACAACAGAATGAATATTCCTTATCTGTCTCTCTACTGAGGTCATGAGTTGGTTTGGTAGTAGACTAGAACATTGATATTGCATTGTCTGCAAAGGGATTTGTGCAAAAATGTTCATAACAGCTTCATTCACAGTAGCCCAGATTGGAAACTACTCAAATGAATATCAATGGGAGAATGCGTGAACAAATTGTGATTTCCATACCCTAGAAAACTACCTAGAAATGTCAGAACAAACCACCAATATACACACAGCAACATGAATGCATCTCAGGCATTGTGCTAAGCAAGAGAAGTCAGACACAGACGAGGACACATGGCGTAATTCCATTTGCGTGAAACTCTTAGAGTAGAACTAATCTACAGAGAAATTTTTCAGAAAAGTGGAGAGCCAGATTACTCCTAGGGATACAGGAATTTTGTGGGAAATGGATTCTATTATGGTCATAGGAGTGTGGCTCACATAGATGGGTTCATTATTCAAATTTTTATAGCTAAGATGTGTGCATTTCAAACTATTGAACTTACCACTCTCAAACCTGTAAAATAATAATAAGAAGAAGAATGCATAGTTGTGTATTTCAAAGCATTGAATTTACCTCCCCAAACTTGTAAAAATACAATAATAATAATGCAAGTGGTGGGCATTGGCTAGTGATATTGATAAAGAGTAGAATGATGATAACTGTTGAAATTGGATGATGAATATACAGAGGTTCATTATACTGTTCTGCTTACTTTGTATGTGATTAAAATTTTCTATGAATAAAAAGTTGTAGAAATTAAAAAAGAAAAACAAAAAACAGTAACCTAGGTGTCATGCTTGTGCTCCATGTTTGATTTTTGGAATTACTTTGTTGTGTAAGAAAACTTATTGGAAATTGCTCAAAGCCTCAAAGCAGACAAAAATAGTTGTAGCTCAAGCCTTGTCACCCTTATTCCCATCTGCTTTTGTAAACACATAGTTGGTAGATACTTTGATGCCAGGACAAAAAGAATTTAAGCAAATATTATGAAGATTTTGAGACAAAGAACTATGTGTTAAATCAATTTTATATCTCAAAATAGCCAGTACAAGTCAGTTGAAAGGAGGAGTGGATGATAAACTATAAACACTGAGTTAAGAACTGAAATAGAGAGGTCAACTTGATAATATTCATAGAAGATGTAACTTATTATTAAGAAGTTTAATATTCACATCATTGCTATAACAATAATCGTGTACTAATTTTTCACTTTTTTAATATGACTATATAGAATTTCATGTATTGACACAATAATCATGACTCACGGTCATTTCATAACCATGAAGAACTATGGTTTTCATAAACTCTTATAAAGTTAGATCTTTAGCTAAAACATGGTCTCAAACCTAACTAGATGTCCACTCCTTTGTCTTTTTTGATGAGTTAGGTCCAGTAAGATTTTTTCTTAACGGGTTCTTTGGACTCTCTACCTTCTTGGTTGGACTTCAGGTTCATAAAATTGTAATCAAGTGCAACTGGAAATGATATTTGCCATTCTCTGGATATATTCTCTTCTAGTGAGAAAATATCACTGAACTGAACTGAAAATATTTAGTACTAATTCAGCAATGTGCAACAGTTTGTGGATGGGAACTCAAGGAGAGAGATAGATCTGTGTTATATTTGGATCCATATTAGGGGAGTAATAAAGATAACTGCAAGAAACAGGAGAAGCAGCCTTTGAGATTCCCCCAGAGCAAACCCCCTTCTGGACTGGTGAAAACCCCTAAAAGATGGGCCTAAGAGATGGGCAGACAGAGCTAATAGTCTTCAAGCAAAGTCAGTGATCCTGTTCAGCTAGGAAAGGGGATCAACTTGACTTAAGACAGCTAACAGAGCTTTACCAGTTTCAGAGCTGCTTCTCCTGCTGTTCCCAAGCAGGGAATCTGATTTGCAGCCCTGTTCATTGCTAAATATAGACTTCAATCTGTCTGACCAGGGACCCTCACCATGGAATCTTCATAGCCTATTCAACAGCCCTAGGCCCAGTAGAATTTGAATAGAGATCAGCTCATGACTTCCCCTATGTGCAGAGCAAAACTGGTGGCCTTACTTAACCCAGGAATTCAGTGCACAGTCAGGGCTGGTTCAGGTCCCCAAACATTCTAGTGAAAAACTAGAAACAGATTAGCTGGTGAATGAAAAAAATCACTGAGCTAAAGGGGTGATTTCTACAATGTCTTTTTGGGGGGCCCTCTTTATCCTAGTAAAGGAGCTGGCTAACTCAGAAGGAGTCAGTTTTTAAAAGATGTGTAAAATTCACAGTATTATTTATTTAAAAGGGTTCTAGTTCATTCTAAGTTAGACAAAGTAATCATTTTGCTGCTTTTCATAGAAATATTTCCCCTGATCTCTCTCTCTGAAGACAGATTATATATTAGTGCTTGATAGCCTTTCTGCTATACAATGCAAGGTCATGGAACAGTAATTTCAAAGAATGGGTTTAATTATTCATGGTGGGTAGTCAAGTCTTTGTACACTGCCTTGTAAATTTTGTGCTTAGTAACGAATGTTTGAAACTTATGTAAATATTAAATGTCATTTACTTAGAAAACTTAAAACTTACAGTTGTGGTTCATTTGTTGCTTTGATTTTTTTTTTCCCCCAATGGAATTTTGTTAATTAGCCGCCTTGGTGAATTGTATTTTGGGCTGTATCAGTATCAGGATTACTACAAAAATCCAGCAGAGATCTAGCCTAAAAGTTTCTTTCATTTGTGTTTTTGGCTTGATTCAAACCATGTCAAATCTTACCATGTTGACAAAATTGACCATTCCCCAAACTCGGTTCCTCAGTCTACTGTGAGGTTGACTATTTCTGCGATACTGGAAAAATAGACATTCAATTAACATTCATTAATCATAGAAACTGAATGCAATTTCAACAAAATTATTTCCATCATGGTATATTTCAAAGAAAAAAATTCATTGGCTTTCCTTCCAGTGAGCTGAAAAATCTAGACAACTTATGCAGAAATATACTTTTAATATAAAATAACCAGATATAGCAGTTTCTAAAGGCAGCTTTAACTTGGCACTATTTAAAGGTGTTTCTTTACAACTCTGTTCCCTCCTCACATTACATTATATAGCATTATACCTATTTATTAAGCCAACTGATAACAGTTCTTTAAAGCAGGGGTCCCCAACCCCTGAGATCAAATGCCTGATGATCTGAGGTGGAGCTGAAGTAATAATAATAGAAATAAAGTGCCCAATAAGTGTAATGCACTTGAATCATCCTGAAACCATCTCCCTGCTTCCTGGTCCATGGAAAAATTGTCTTCCAAGATACCAATTCCTGGTGCCAAAATGGGTTGGGGACTGCTGCTTTAGAGTCCATATTTATAACAAAACTTATTAAAGCTGCATAGCAACCACTATATTGCAAAAAACAACAACTTCATCAGCCCTCCTGTATCCATGGTGGCCACAGGCTCAGGAGCATATAATCAAGGATCATCCTGGAGCCAGAGATATGATAGAGAAGGACAAGAAACTGTGGTCCACCCCACTTCTCTCCACTTGGGCTTCCCTGGTGGCTTAGCAGTAAGAATCTGCTTGTGATGCAGGAGACTGCCAGTAATGCAGGACATACAGGTTTCAACTCTGGGTCAAGAAGATCCCCAGGAGAAGAAAATGGCAGCACATTCCAACATTCTTGCCTGGGAAAGACAGAGGAGCCTGGCAGGCTACAGTCCATGGGGTGGCAAAGAATCAAACGCGACTGAGCAATTGAGCACAAACCCACGTATAGACTGTAAACACATTTTCAATTTTTTTGTAAGTTGTTATCATTTCCATATGTTCATAATGGAGAGAGAGGGTTCTATTTTGACTTAGTCTGCTGTATACTCAAAGGACCTTATAGTCTCTTACATATGTCCGGGGAAGCTAAAAACAGAACTTTGAACCTGGAATGAAATTCTGATGAAAATACTACTTTCTCTTTGCTAAAAGATCACAACTACAATAGACAGCAAATGTTTAAGTGAAAACTTACCATGTTATCATCAGCAACAATGAATAGTTCAATATGCTTTTCTTTCTCCTTGCTCTGGAAATGTATGGAAAATTAAATGAAGTATGGTTAATATTTCTTATCTTAACATTTTAAGTTAAAATTTTCAAGGTGAAAAATGTTGGTATGTAAGGTGAGGTCCAAGAATATATCTAATAATTCTAGAAATTTAGGTAAATAAAACCCATTATGTTATTAAAACATGTGGCTCTATTCATCAGGTTTTAGTGAAACTGAAGCAACATTCCATATTTTATATTCCTTCATTTCTTTGTTTAGTCTTTCAGGTAAAATAAGAGTTATTATAAGTAAGGAATCATGAATACAGTTTTTAACATTTAGTTTTTTTTTTTCTTTTATAAAGTAAACACTTACTAAGTAAGTTCATATAAAAAAAGGCCATCTATAGTTGAGAGTAGGACATAAAATCAGTCAATAGGACTGACCGTATTCCTTCTACTCTTCTGTCTCCCAATCTCCCTTTGTTGAAATTCAATTCCAAGGAAACTTGTAAAACATTGCTAATTATAGGTCTTTATTTTATAAAACACAGTTTCAGGAAATTCTAAGTTTTCAGCCTTCAGTATCAGGTGCTAGGTACATGCATATTCTCTTGAGTATAAACCAGAGGCATATCGTTCAACTATTTGGCTAAGTTATTCTTTTCTGAGCTAACTAATCATTTATTAATTGATTGATTTAATCAGAAAACTCCTCTTAGGCATCTAGAAAGTTTCAGACACAGTCTAAACCATGGATATGTGAAGAAGACAAACACTCACAGATTTTAAGGCTAACACCTTTTGGGGATTTAAGATGATATGAGCTAGCATGCTGCTGCTGCTGCTAAGTCGCTTCAGTTGTGTCTGACTCTGAGCGACCCCATAGACGGCAGCCACCAGGCTCCCCTGTCCCTGGGATTCTCCAGGCAAGAACACTGGAGTGGGTTGCCATTTCCTTCTCCAATGCATGAAAGTGAAAAGTGAATGTGAAGTCGCTCAGTCGTGTCTGACTCTTTGCGACCCCATGGACTGCAGCCTACCAAGCCTCTCCGTCCATGGGATATTCCAGGCAAGAGTACTGGAGTGGGGTACCATTGCCTTCTCCAATGAGCTAGTATAGAAAAGCCTAAAACACAGAAGACTATCACTGTAGTGTCATTCCACTAGAAATTCCACCTTAACAATTAGACTATTTGGCTTGATGTGAGGGAGATAATCTGGTTTATTAGCAGCAACTCCTCCCCAAAAATATGTGGCAAGAAAGACAAGGAAAGAAAAGACAATATTTAGGAGCGATTTCAAGATGTAAATTTCATTCCTTCCAACCACATTTAGCTCTAATACTATAAATCTATATATTTAGGGTTGTAGATAGCCACCTTCTTTGAACTTGGTGAGACAAACTGAGATTTGCTATAGGAAATGAACACTTCCTATAAAGATAAGAACAACAAAAAATTGACATTTCAGATTTCAAACAGTGAAGAGTCAGATTCAGGTAGCATATACACTGCTTTCATTGGGCTTATAATCTCTGTCTTGAGATGAGAAGAAAAATAAGAGGCATTTGACATGGGATAAAAATGATTTAAAAATAAAGCACTCACTTCCATTTTGGAATCTTCCAGGGATTTAGTATTACCCTTTGGAATAGTTGTCCTGGTAAAGTTGAGCTCTGTACAAGAATAATTGGCAGGCTGCTGCATCAGGGGGTCATATTTGAACACCAAATGTTCTCCCTCATCTGAATATTTCACTGGTTCAATAAGGTATCTTTGATCTCTCACCCTGAAGAACCCCCTGTGGAAATTGGGAATACAATGTCTATTTAAAATCTCTCTCATTTTACTGCTACATTCAGTTCAGTTCAGTTCAGTCACTCAGTTGTGTCCGACTCTGTGACCCCATGAATCGCAGCATGCCAGGCCTCCCTGTCCATCATCAACTCCTGGAGTTTACCCAAACTCACGTCCATCGAGTCGGTGATGCCATCCAGCCATCTCATCCTCTGTCGTCCCCTCCTCCTCCTGCCCCCAATCCCTCCCAGCATCAGAGTCTTTTCCAATGAGTCAACTCTTCGCATGAGGTGGCCAAAGTACTGGAGTTTCAGCTTCAGCATCATTCCTTCCAAAGAACACCCAGGACTGATCTCCTTTAGAATGGACTGGCTGGATCTCCTTGCAGTCCAAGGGACTCTCAAGAGTCTTCTCCAACACCACAGTTCAAAAGCATCAATTCTTTGGTACTCAGCTGTCTTCACAGTCCAACTCTCGCATCCATACATGACCACTGGAAAAACCATAGCCTTGACTAGATGGACCTATATTGGCAAAGTAATGTCTCTGCTCTTTAATATGCTATCTAGGTTGGTCATAACTTTCCTTCCAAGGAGTAAGCGTCTTTTAATTTCATGGCTGCAATCACCATCTGCAGTGGTTTTGAAGCCCCAAAAAATAAAGTCTGACACTGTTTCCACTGTTTTCCCATCTATTTGCCATGAAGAGATGGTTCCGGATGCCATGATCTTAGTTTTCTGAATGTTGAGCTTTAAGCCAACTTTTTCACTCTCCTCTTTCACTTTCATCAAGAGGCTTTTTAGTTCCTCTTCACTTTATGCCATAAGGGTGGTATCATCTGCATATCTGAGGTTATTGATATTTCTAGTACAGTATTTCTCTGTTCCACTTTATGGAGTTTGCCTTTTTAAGAAAGGGAAACATATTATAAAGCAATTATCCTCCAATTAAAATAAATAAATTTAAAAAAATAAGAAAGTGGAGTCAAGGCCTCATGTCAGCAGGTAGCCAGGTATTCTGAGTGAATAAGAGGTGATATACTGATGAGATGATTGGATGGCATCATTGACTCAATGGACATGAGTTTGAGCAAAGCCTTGAGGATAGTGAAGGACAGGAAAGCCTGGTATGCTGTAGTCCATGGGGTCACAAAGAGTCAGACGTGACTTAGAGACTGAACAACAACGACGAGAGGTGATATGGCATGTGACTCTTTGCTAAGAGACAACTCATCTGGATTTCAGAAGTTTGACAGCTCCATCTTTCCTCTGAAGCATGAGTAGAGTAGCAATTCCCACTCATGGGGAGGACCCCTGGAAAGTCTGAGTTCATGCAAAAATTTTGTGAATTTGTATGTATTAATTAAAGAGTAAATATATGAAGGTACAGACACTGCTATGTGGTAATTGTGTTGTTAAAGGGTTTTTTATTCTTGCAAATACTGAAAACTGAACACGTAAAATCCTCATAAATGAAGATACAAGTTTCTTGTTTTTCTACTTTGCCTCCCAACATCTTCTTCCTTTGTCCCTGAGCCCGAGAGCTAGAGACATCTTATATAGGCTTTACTTCTGACTTTTTTACTTTCCAGAGACTGGAAACACTGCCTAATTTAGTAAAAAGCTGTGAAGCATTGTGCTGTGATGTGGTAGGAATGTATAGGATTAGGAAGTAGAAGGCCTGTTTTTGGACAGAGTTCAACCACCAGCAAAATTAATGTTTAGGAACAAATCTCTGATGTCAGTATCCTGACTGATAACATGAGAGGCCAAGCTGGATAAATATCAGTTATCTTCCAATTCTGAATCCCTTGATCATATATTGAAAAATCAATCTTGCTTAGAGCATGTTGTACCTTTTTGTCTAAAATGAACATTAAAAATGGGCTAGGCTGGATATTCATGCCAAAAATATACAGTATGTTTTTTGCCATTAATTTTTCTGTATGAAGTGTCTTAAAAAAAATAAAAGATAATGAGTGATGTTGAGCATCTTTTCATGTGTTTGTTAGCCATCTGTATGTCTTCTTTGGAGAAATGTCTATTTAGTTCTTTGGCCCATTTTTTGATTGGGTTGTTTATTTTTCTGGAATTGAGCTGTAGGAGTTGCTTGTATATTTTTGAGATTAGTTGTGTGTCAGTTGCTTCATTTGCTATTATTTTCTCCCATCTTGAAGGCTGTCTTTTCACCTTGCTTATAGTTTCCTTTGTTGTGCAGAAGCTTTTAAGTTTAATTAGGTCCCATTTGTTTATTTTTGCTTTTATTTCCAATATTCTGGGAGGTGGGTCATAGAGGATCCTGCTGTGATGTATGTCGGAGAGTGTTTTGCCTATGTTCTCCTCTAGGAGTTCTATAGTTTCTGGTCTTACGTTGAGATCTTTAATCCATTTTGAGTTTATTTTTGTGTATGGTGTTAGAAAGTGTTCTAGTTTCATTCTTTTACAAGTGGTTGACCAGTTTTCCCAGCACCACTTGTTAAAGAGATTGTCTTTAATCCATCATATATTCTTGCCTCCTTTGTCAAAGATAAGGTGTCCATATGTGCATGGATTTATCTCTGGGCTTTCTATTTTGTTCCATTGATCTATATTTCCGTCTTTGTGCCAGTACCATACTGTCTTGATGACTGTGGCTTTGTAGCAGAGCCTGAAGTCAGGCAGATTGATTCCTCCAGTTCCATTTTTCTTTCTCAAGATTGCTTTGGCTATTTGAGGTTTTTTGTACTTCCATACAAATTGTGAAATTATTTGTTCTAGCTCTGTGAAGAATACCATTGGTAGCTTGATAGAGATTGCATTGAATCTATAAATTGCTTTGGGTAGTATACTCATTTTCACTATATTGATTCTTCCAATCCATGCATTTGAATCAGTTCTAATGAGGTGGGTGAAACTGGAGCCTATTATAGAGTGAAGTAAGCCAGAAAGAAAAACACCAATACAGTATACTAATGCATACATATGGAATTTAGAAAGATGGTAACAATAACCCTGTATATGAGACAGCAAAAGAGACACTGATGTATAGAACAGTCTTTTGGACTCTGTGGGAGAGGGTGAGGGGGGGATGATTTTGGAGAATGGCATTGAAACATGTATAATATCATATATGAAATGAGTTGCCATTCCAGGTTCGATGCACAATACTAGATGCTTGGGGCTGGTGCACTGGGACAACCCAGAGGGATAGTATGGGGAGGGAGGAGGGAGAAGGGTTCAGGATGGGGAGCACATGTATACCTGTGGCGGATTCATTTTGTTATATGGCAAAACCAATACAATATTGTAAAGTTAAAAAATAAGATAAAAAATTTAAAATAAACTCAACAGATGAATGAAGCAAAAAATAAAACATAAAAAAATTAAAAAAATTTAAAAATAAAAGAGAATGTCTTTGAAAATTCATAGAATAACTCATTTAAGTAGAAAGATACAGTGCATACCTCAGACCATGACATGTGCTGATGCTGACAGCAGAATCAAACTCATGTAAGATAGATCCTTGGTAAAAACAGTGATCCTAAAAGAGATGAAGAGGCTATTGACAAAAGTACATGTTTTGGTATTATATAAATATTAATATATATACATTTTATATTCATAATAATAATAATTATTTTATTTTCACAAATTACACTTATATTCATTAATGCATTCATTCACTGCATTCTTGTGTTGGAAGATTTTAAAGCTACTTTAGAATTCTTTTATTTTAATTGCTTGATTATTTTGTTTAAAACAGTATATAAATTCTTCCCTCACAATTTTAACAGTCTATGAGTTGATGCTAACCTTAGAAGTGTGACCCTTTTACTTAGAAATATTATTCCTTAATCCATCTTAATATCTCTATCAAATTACCCTCCCTGTGCTATCATTATACATTTCCCCCTGTTGCATATGAAATCAAATCAGTTTTTGATGATCGCAAAAATCAGGTCTCACTCTTTAACCAGGTTCCTTCATGACTTCCCTGCCTCTCTGCTTCAATCAGTTGATATCTTTATTACTTCCTCCTTGGTGCTCCATTCATGGTGATTCCACCAATAATTTCTCTTTCCATCAATTCCTTCTGTTCAGTTCCTGTCTATGTGTGACAATTTCTATGGCCCTAAACCTCAGACCCTCACAGACTAATATCCACTCCCTTTGTAGAAGAATGTAATCCAGCTTTCTTACTGTTCTATTTTACAAAGAGTGCATGATGACTTAAATTTCATAGCTGATAACTGCCTTAAATAGAGGTGATATGGTTTAAAAAGTATACATTTGGTAGAAGAGAATAAAGTCATCCTTGGCTAGAAGGCTTCAGTGGGCATCTTCTGGAATGGAAAATAAATATAAAAACAGAACATGTATCCACTGAAATAATACTATAGTAAATGAACCAAAACTCATTTGGAGAATGAAAGAGAGGACTCAGTGTTGGTGCATCAGAAGGACTGGGCAAGGGGATTTTATTCACATAAGAGTCAAATAGATGGAGTTTTAAAATTGTTCCATATCTTTAAGTTTTATCCTTTAGCTTAACTACTACTCCATCAGGTACCTCATACTTCTTTGGAGTCCTGTTTTACCCTTCGTCCAGACTTAACACCATTTGGGGTACAAAGAAATCAATAAGATACATTAGCAGTCATTGATTTGCTTGTTAGGCAGTGATCAGCCTCCTTTAGCATTCAGAGGATCATAGCTTCTATTCTAGGATCATTCAGTGATGGTAGTCAATGCAAGATTAATTTCTTTTTTTTTAATTTTATACTTACTCTATGTATTTTCCACACTCTTTGACCAGTGTTAGTGGGAGGAACAAGTGGACAGTAGTGCTTAGAAGCTCTCATGAGTTGTTAGAACCAAGTTAACTCTTCAGTTTTTAAAATTTTTTTAGATTATTTATGATTATTATTTTTTAACTAACACTTCCCGCAACTTTCTGATTCTGATGTAATGCTTTCTGCAACTACTAGAATGGTTTCAAAAGCTAGAAAGGTTTCAAAATTACGCAAGGAAATAAATATTTTCAAAGAAGAGACAGCGGAAGGTCCTGTAAGATACCGTGATCTGAGGATGTTTGGTGATTTCCTCTCCTTTTGTGGAGTAGTACGTCTCACTGTAATTTAAGGCTAAAAGCTCCCTGGAAAAGAGGACAGGGAGATGGTGAGATTCATTTATTCTAATAAGTAAACAGATAAAGCCTATTATGTGAGAGAGATGCCTCTAGGCTGCTTTCAATTCTCAGCAAGATCCTCTTATGCTAAAGATAAGCAAAATCAATCCCGGTCACATGAGAAGACTCTCTATCTAGATTTCAGGGTGTGGTACAGGCAACAAAATAAACAGAAAAAGATCCTGGCAGTTCTAAAACTGCATCATTTTGAGAAGAACCTAGGAAAAACATTATTTAAGGAAAAATCTCTTGCCTTAAGTGCCAAAATTAATGCAAAATATTTGTGATATTATATATCATATATGTATATATGATATATATATATAGTATATATTTTATCAAAATATATATCTGTTGGGTTAATGTGCATTAAGATATATGTATCATGTACATATGACACATGGACTTAAAATGATTGCAGGTTTTACATTTTATAAAAAATTATACAATATTCCCTTGTGGCTCAGCTGGTAAAGAAGTTAAAGAATCAGCCTGCAATGTGGGTTCGATCCCAGGGTTAGGAAGATCCCCTGGAGAAGGGAAAGGCTACCCGCTCCAGTATTTTGGCCTGGAGAATTCCATGTACTACAGTCCATGGGGTTGCAAAGAGTCAGACACAACTGAGAGACCTTCATTTCACTTTCATACAATATTAACTGTAAATATATATTTTAATCTCCAAAACAAAAACTTTAAATTAAAGCAGAGAGATATTGCTAAAAAGACAATAGATAAACAAAAAGCCAGTAGATAAAGTAAAAAAGAAGTCAAATAATTCAAAGATCCAAAGAAGAGTAGGAAAAGAAGCCCAGAGAAACAAAAATAGAGACAAACAGAAATTAAATACAACCATATCATTCTTTCATAACATTATAATGTATCATTCATTACATTAAATATTAATAGCTTAACCTTGCCAATTAGAAATCAGACTTTCCAGTTAGAAATAGTGTCAGAAGTCACTAAAAGGCAGTGACCAACCACTTGCCATCTTATAGGAGACACATTTTAAATGTTAAAGCACAGGTAGGTTGAAGAAAATGGATGAAAAACTGTACATTATGGAAACAGTAAACATGTGAAGACAGAGCTAAACTGTACTAATATCAGGTAAAATACACTTCCCAGCAAAAGTGACATTTTATAATGACATAATGAGAAAAGAGTCAGTACACCATAAAGAAAAAACGATAAATATGTATGAGTTTAACTGCTAAGCTTCAGAATACATGAAGCAATTGTTTTAAAAATTCAAAGGATAAAAATTCCAATTCATAATTGGATGTTTTAATACTCATCCCTTGGCAATTGACAGAACAAATAAAAGAGTAATGTAAGTAAAAATAAAAGATCTAAATAATTCTATCAACCTAGAACTCTTCATCCAGTAACTGAAAAATATTTTCTTTCCCAAGGGCATATGATATGTTTAACAAGTTAGAACATAGGTTTGGCTATAAAACAAATTATAATAAATTTTTATTAAAAAAATGATATCATACAAATCTTGACAAAGGTTATACCATAAACTATCAGATATTGGTATCAAATAAATAACACACTCTTAAGTAATCCATGAGTCAAAGAAGAAGTCTCAAAAGAAATTACAAAATATTTTGAAAGGAATGATAATAAAAATAAAACATGTCAAGGTTTTTTAGATGCATTTAAATTAATACTTGAAGGAAATATTATGGTTTTAAATAGTTTAAATACTTATGACAGAAAAGATGAAATGTTTCTATAAAAAGAGAAAAGTAAACCCTAGATAAGTAGAAAAGTTAAATAATAAAGATAATAGATGGATTCTGTGAAATAAATAGATTAGAGCAATAATGAGCAAATCCAAATTTTGGCTATTTGAAAAGATGAACTAATTGATAAACCTCTTCAGATTTGTCAAGGGAAAAGGATGGAGAACTCAGATTACTAGCATTAGAAATTATAAAAGTTTTATCAGATACTATAGACATTAAAAGAATATTAAGAGAATATTATAAAAAACACTTTATACCAAAAATTTGACATCTTACATGAATGTACATTTTCCTTGTGGATTACAATTTAAAACTGATACAAAGTGAAGTAAAAAATTTGAATAACCCTCTCTGAATAAAATTGAATTTGTAATAATAAAACCACTCCCACACACACACACAAATCCTCAGGGCACAGGTAGTTTCATTCATGAATTCCATCAAGCATTCTAAAACTGACATCTTTTGGAACATATAGGAAGAGAGAATACTTCCTAACTCATTTTTGAGGCCAACATAATGTTAATATAAAAATGTGACAAACATCACAAAAAGGTAGAAATGCTTAATAATATTCATCATTAACATGGTTTCAAAAACCTTTCACAAAATCTAAGTGAACTGAATACAGCAAAGAGGGTTTTATCACAAGGATTCAAGTGTGGTTTAACATTCAAATATCAATCAGTGTAAACTACCATGTGGACATTTCAACGGATGCAGAGGTTAACACTTTCAGAACTTTTGGGGACTAAAACAGAACTTTGAGGAAAGGCACATAGAAATTTCTCAACAAATATTAGCTTCCTTCCATCCTGAGGATGTTAGAATATGCAGATTTTGAACAAATTATCAATATAAGTATGTTATTAGGTTCATATTTCTGTACATTTGTCCAGTGGGAGACTCAAAGTGGAAGGAGATTTTGTTGTTGTTTATTTATTTACTTTATTTTTTTAGCTAATAGGCCAGAGTCTCAATTCTTCAGTGGAGTTATCCTTATATTTTACTCATTTGACAATTCTTCATGATTTCAATGTTTGAGGCTGGGAGGAAGAGCTATTGTGTGTAGGACCAACGGAAAAGAAAGAAGTGGAAATTCAACAAAAACAGCAGCAACAGTTGTGAAGAGAGCTACTGAAGAAAGTTTAATGCATTAGAATTATTTAAGGTACACAAAATAACTTGATAAACTAAATTCTTCCCATCCCTTAGAGTCCTCTCCAGCAGAACTCTATTTGATGTCTATTTTCAATAATTTAGAAGTCACTTAAAAAAAATTTAGTTTTCAAGTTTATTTTGTCCCACTGATTTCCAAAGCATTAATGTATGAGCCCTTAAAGTGAGCATACTCCAGGTGCCCCAGATAGGAAGTAATTTAGGAACAGGAGAGCAGTATCTATAATTGTTGTTAAATGTTATTAAATTGTTGAAATGATACAAGCTTATTTTAGAAGAGTAAGAATTCAGATTACATATACATAAGAAGGGCTTAAGGAAGTCACTTTACCAGAAGTTTTTTATGAAAACTAGGATACTATAGACTAATATGTCTATAAGGTATTGAATTATCATAGAACTTACCTTGATTTTAGAAGGTGAATTATTAAGATTTTTCTATTTAGGTTTAGTTGATACAACAATTCTTCTTCATAAGCTTCCTGAAAAACAGTATCCATCATGTGACTTAAATGTGTGCCCCTTGAGTCTGTGTTGGTGGTGGGTAGAGGGGTAGGTAGAGGGGAAAATTACAGATCTTTCACATTCTACCCAGCAACCCAAAAGTCCTTTCAGGCAAAATAATAAATACTGATAAAGCTGAATTTCTATGAAAAATTTTGTTTTCAAGTTATTTTTTTAAGTTTTTTTTACATAGACCATTTTAAAAATCTTTATTGAATTTATTACAATATTGCTTCTGCTTTGTATTTTACTTTTTTGGCCAGGATCCAAAGATCTCAGCCTGTGGGAGCTTGGATCACCAACCAGGGATCCAACCAGCCTCCCCACATCGGAAAGTGAAGTCTTAACCGCTGGACTGCCAGGGAAGTCCCCCCAAGTTATTTTTAAAATTTTTATTTTATATTGGAGTAGAGTTTTTAAAATTTATTTATTTTAATTGCAGGATAATTGTCAAGTTATTTTTTTTTAATTTTGGTGGACTTTTTCTCCAGTTATAAAATGAAATTAAATGAAAAAAAATGCATACTTTCCCCTAATTCAGAGGTATACAAGTTACTATATATCCTTATAGTTTTACTCCCCTGGATCTTCTGTTTATGTATTCTTAACAGTTGGTATACACTATCCTATACTCTACATCTTCACATAAAAATAAATCATGACCATGAGCATTTCCTGTTCTAATATATCTTCTTTTACAGTATGCGTATTTTTTTTACTTGAAGACACAAAATGAACTTATTTAATCTACATCTATATTAGAAATTTCACTTGGGATATTCACTGCAGTTAGAATTTCACTATTAACAATGTGGGGGGGGGGGGGAGGAATGTAAAGCTTTTGGTAAATATTACCAGATAGCTTTGAATAAAGGAAGTTCAAAATTAGAATTTCAACAGAAATTTATAGTCATTCTTGTTTCCTTGCCTTAGATATTGTTGCTAATAAAAGTCTTTTGAATAATGACATGATAACATTATGATAAATTGTTCTTTTTGATTACTTTTGAAAATGATATTTTCCTTTTATTTGTATATGACTTTTCAATTTATATCCTTTTGTTGTTGTTTTTCAGTCACTAAGTTGTGTCTGACTCTTTGTGACCCCATGGACTATATAGTCTGTCAGGCTCCTCTGTCCATGGGATTGTCATTTCTTCTGAGGCTCCTCTAAATCGTGTTAATTTTTCAGACTTCCCTTATTTCTAATGACCTTGATGGTTTTGAACAGTACTGGTCAAAGATACTGGTCAGGTTTTTTGTGGGATGTCTCTCAGTTTAGGTTTATCTGATGTTTTTCTCATGTTTAGACTGGAGTTATGGAGAATTGATAGAAAACAACAAAATCAAATGTCATTTTTCATAGCATCATATCAGAAGAACATACTGTCAATATGACTTATTACTGATGTTAACCTGGACCATCTCACTGAGGCAACATTTTTCAGCCTTCTTCACTGTAAGTTATACTTTTTTCTTTCTTCCATATTATTCTATCTACTCTTGGGAAGGAAGTCATGAAGTACAGCCCATGCTCAAAGGTGGGGTGCTATGCTCCACCTCCTGGGGAGGGGGGTGAATTTCTGCATCAAGTTTCTGATTCTTCTTTAAGAGAGATTTGTCTATTCTCCCTCATTAATTTCCTTGTTCAATCACTTTTTATGCAAATATGGGCTCATGGATATTGACTGATACTTTGCATTATGGTCTAAAACCACATTATTGACTTTGTTGCTCAAATTTTTCTTTTGGAAACTAGGAGATCCTTCTGTTGATCCCTCTGTTTTCTTGACACATTCCCATAAATGTGAGCTTGGGTTTGTTTGAGAACTTCCTTACTTTCTACAGCTGCAAGATGCTCCAAACTCATATTTCCTGCCCTGTCCAGGCTTATTTTGTAGGTTCATCCTGGAACTTTTCATCTTAGTCTGGATTAAGTCTTCAGACAATAGATACCAAAAGAGCCCACCGGATTTTGCACAATGGATAGTAGAAAGCAGGTTTTGACCTCTTGGCTGAGCACCAATGTCCAACCATTAAAAGGTCTGGGAAGATGAGGAAAGAACTGAAGATCAAGAGAAAAACTGGCAGGCAGAGGGGGCGGGGCCTGGTCGGAGGCCGTGGGTGGGCGGCCCAGGCGAGGCGGCGCCGGCGCGGTGTGTCCGCTGCGCTGAGCCGCAGCCATGGAGCAGGCAGCTCCCGACCCAAAAAAGAAAAAAAAAAAAAAAAGAGAGAAAAACTATTTGCAAGGAGATTATA
The DNA here is from genome assembly GCF_003369695.1 of Bos indicus x Bos taurus. NCBI lineage: Eukaryota > Metazoa > Chordata > Mammalia > Artiodactyla > Bovidae > Bos > Bos indicus x Bos taurus. The sequence continues at coordinate 71,629,951 of NC_040083.1, read as the reverse complement.
AAAAAAAAATAGACTTTATGGCAGTAGATGGAGAGTTACTTTTTTAATCATCTCAAGCCATGGGAAAGAGGCCTTATGGGACCATTTGGAAAGTTGAACTGTGTCTTACTTGTGACCGAGAAACCTAAAAAGTGAGCTCCTGTTATGGTGGAGGGAGAACAAGTCATTGCATTTGAAAGGCCGGCTTTCTCAAGAAGTGCAGAGGCAAAGTGACAGTCAGGATGCTCCATGGGTCAAATGAAAAACCTAAGTCTCAAAATGGAAATGCCTGATAATAAGTATCTAAAAACAGTCATTGACATGTATATGTATGGCTGAGTCACTTTGCAGTTCACCTGAAACTATCACAACATTGTTTGTTAATCAGCTATACCCTAATACAAAATAAAAAGTTTTTAAAAACTAAACAAAGTAATTTAAAAATAAAAATAAAAACAATCATTGTATGTCTTTGACAATGCAGTGTTGCTCAGTTGCTAAGTATCTCCAGCTCTTTACAACCTCATGGACTGCAGCAAGCCAGGCTTCCCTGTCTCTCACCATCTCAGAGTTTGCTCAAACTCATGTCCATTGAGTCAGTGATGACATCCAACCATCTCATCCTCTGTCACCCCCTTCTCCTCCTGCCTCTCAATCTTTCCCAGCATCAGTTTCTTTTCCAAGGAGTCAGCTCTTCACATCAGGCAAAAGTATTGGGGCTTCGACTTCAGCATCAGTCCTTCCACTGAATATTCAGGGATGATTTCCTTTAAGATTGACTGGTTTGATGTCCTTGCTGTCCAAGGGACTCTCACGAGTCTTCTCCAGCACCACAGTTTGAAAGCATCAGTTCTTTGGCACTCAGCCTTCTTTATAGTCTGAGCCACCAGAGAAGTCCTCTTTGACAATAGTGGGCATTGCAAAGAACCTAATTTTGAAGCTTCCTCCCCATTAGGAGTATTGTGCATTTTCTACATAAATATTTATTATTTTCGGGATTAACATTTTAAATGTTTTTAAATTTTAACACTTGAATTAAACACTCTTCTCAGCAGCAGGCTTTTGTATTCCTGTGAAAGTTGTTCAGCCATGCTGTAGAATCTGTGAGGTCAATAAACCTGCAGATCAGATCACTGGGAGAGCAAAATGCTCAAGAGGGACACTCCACGGCCATCAGCTCAGAACAAATGAGGCTGTCTTGGATCAGCCTGGAAAACTGTTAGTGGAACTCTTCATGTAAACTGGAGGATCCACCCACCAACAAACCTGAACTTTTTTTGTTTGTTTGTTTTCTAATCCATTAAGGGATTGGTCTCCCCGCCCCACACCATTCTCCACCCAAGCATATGTGTTAAGAGGAGTAAGAATCCTCAGAAAAGACACGATATGGCACTTGTTTGCTCTCTGCATACCTGCGAAACAATGCATTTCATTTATTAAATCAAAGCCCATACCTGTATGTCATCCTCATGGATGTGCCAAACATCTCGCTTCTGAATCAGAGGAAGCCTTTTAGGATGAACCAGTTCTTGACCCTCTACTCCAAGGATGACCTTTTCTAAAAGGGAATATAAGCGGGGGGCCAGGGGTGGAGGAGATATATTTGACATTAACATTGATCCATGGTAATTGGATAACAGAATTATTCTCATGGAGTTCATTTGTTCCCAATTAGCAGCCAGGTAGAAGAGCATCCCCACTTTACAAGTATGGAAATTGAGACTGATATATCTAAGTTAGGAAAATATGGACTTCCCTGGTGGCTCAGACACTAAAGAATCTGCTTGCAATGTGAGAGACCCAGGTTTGATCCTTGGGTTGAGAAGACTCCCTGGAGAAGGGAATGGCTACCCACTCCAGTATTCTTGCCTGGAGAATTCCATTGGAAAGTAGGCAAACAGATTGGGGTCCTTCAGTTTCTTACATCTTTTCACTTTATTCTGCAGGTGTGACCTTTGTCTTCTCCTGCCTGTCTCTGGATCCTGCCTCCTGTTGAAGCCAGTCACTGCAATAGTTTGTTTCAATGTAAATTACTGATTTTATCTCTATGGGGCATTTGTATTTGAAGACAGCTCTCAGAGCTAAATGTAAGACTTTCCCATGTGAAAGGGATTTTAGACATTTTGAATCAGTGCTAAAATAATCTCTATATTACCTATCAGATTGGTAATCATCTGTCAGGTGAGCCCTGCCAACCCCACTACAGAGTGATGTAAAGGAAAGAGCATAGGCTTTTAGAATCTGTTCTTATTGGAACCAGAGTTTTACTGGTTTATTAGCAGTATGACTATGAGTGGGGTTTCCCAAGTGGTGCAGTGGTAAAGAATCTGCCTACCAATGCAGGAAACACAAGAGATGTAGGTTTGATCTCTGCATTAGGAAAATGTCCTAGAGGAGGAAATGGAAACCCACTCCATTTTTCTTGCCTGGGAAATTCCATGGACAGAGGAGCCTGGTGGACTACAGTCCATGGGGTTGCAAAGAGTTGGACGTGACTGAGCAACTGAACACACATACATGACAATGAGTAATACATCTAATCTCTCTGATCCACAGATATTAATCTCAATTTTCTTACCGCTAAATGGAGATAATATAGAATTTTAAGCATGCTAATACACAAAGTGGCTAATGGCTAACATGTTGTCTCAGTTCCAGTTCAGTCGTTCAGTCATGTCCGATTCTTTGTGACTCCATGGGCTGCAGCATGCCAGGCTTCCCTGCTGTCACCAAGTTCCGGAGCTTGCTCAAACATGGTGTCTGCTGCCTTGCAGATATTCAGTAAAATCCTTCTCACCATCTATCAGAGTACTTAAGATTAATACAATGTTTTATAGAACTATTGAATCTCAAGATTAAACATAATCTAGTCCAAATTCTATGCTATGTTTTCAGCAAAATCAGTGAATATTAATATTTTATCATTTACAATTTAAACTTGGTGACAAAAGAGATGTTGCCTTATAGCATACTAAGAAAACTATCATAAAAAGATTAACACATACCTTTAATCTGAAAAATGAGTAAAATCATGAAACATAAACTCCCGGGAAACATTCTGAATGATTCTGGCAAACTGGGGCACATGTGTTTGAGAAAAGACGCGCACAGTTCTTGGTCCTTGCTGCCACAGAGAGGACGAAGACCCTAGCAGACAGACAGACAGTTTCGATCCAGCACAAGGAGTGTTCCTTATCGTGTTACACAATTTGTGAGGTGCTTTAGGCTAAAACCTGGAGGGTGGACGTCATGTACTAATTAAAGGCAACCACTGAGATGGTGGTGGTGGAGGAAGTGGGCTGGACAGAGATCCCTATATTATACCTGTTACAAATATGACTCCAGATGTACTAAATTATTTTTAAAATGAAAACATCACATTTGTCTTGGAAAAAATTACTGAAGCATGTTCATATAAACTGTGGTGGAAGAAAGTCATCTATGCTGAAAGCCACATGTAAGAACTGTCAAGGAAAATTTGATAAAATAAAGTAGATAGAAATATTGAGAACTTTTCTTCTTAGCCAAATAAAGGCCTGGACCATGTAGGACATGAGGATAATGATGTTATGGTACTAAACGAAACACAAGATATGAATCCATATTTTATCCCCACCCTGATAAAAGAATCCAGAGAGTCACTAGGGTAAGAGGGAGAGATGAAGGGAAATAACTTTCCCTTTCTCCCTGGTTTTATTAAGATATAATTGACAGCAGATTAAGGTATATGTCATACAGATTTGACAGTATATATTATGAAATGGTTCATGTCATATAGACACCAACCATCACCCCACCTTTTTTTTCTCTTTTTGATGAGAACTCTACAGATCTATTGTCTTAACAACTTTAAATATACCACCTAACCCTGTACACTACAGTCATCATGTTGTACATTACATCCCTAGTACTTATTGGTCTGATAGCTAGGATAGATCACTTTCATCTAAACTTATTTATGAAAGCTCATTTATGCTATAAATCACAAATTAATTTCAAAAAAAGGCAAATAAAAACTCCAAAAATACATACAACATATATAATAAAATGTGAGGGCATAGATCCTAATAATATAGAACTCTTTCAAATCAATACAAAAAGAAAACATTAATGGGCAAATGTGCAAAGGACCTGTACAAATCCTTCTATATGCAGGTGTTCTCTCCTTATATTAGAAGAGATATACCTTTGCAATATAACCCCATATCTGCTTGGGATTCTATCCCTCCACTATCTCCATTATTGATTATCCCCATAATATTCCCATAAATGGAACCAGTCTACCATAACTGGAAGTTTTCTTTAACTCTTTATTTTGTATTGGGGTATAGCCAATTAACAGACTTCCCTGGTGGTTCAGATGGTAAAGAAAATGCCTGCAATGCAGGAGACCCAGGTTCAATCCCTGGGTCAGGAAGATCCCCTGGAGAAGGGAATGTTTACCCACTCCAGTATTCTTGCCTGGAGAATCCCATGGACAGAGGAGGCTACATTCCTGGGGTTGCAAAAGAGACATGACTGAGCAACTGAGCACACATATTAACATATTGAAGAGTTTGGAAAAATACTCGGTAATAGTAAGCACCCAATAAAAGTAGACTATAATTATTTAACTTAACTAGGAGGAGGTTTTATAATGCAGTAAATAAAAGTGGACATTTAGATCCAAACCACCTGGTTTCTGTTCTCAGCACTTGTTTTTCCTGCCTACAAACCTTGGACAAGGTCTGACCTCCCCATACCTCAGTTTTCTTTTCTCCCAAAATAAGTACAACAACAGTATCTTGGGGGTTCTCTGCTGGTTCAAATGGTAAAGAGTCTGCCTGTAATGCGGGAGTCAATCCCTGTGTTGGGAAGATCCCCTAGAGGAGGGTAGAGTTAATAACTAGGATTAAATGGGGTTAATTTAACTGAATCACTTAAAAGCGGTATCTGCTACATATTAAAGGCTAGATAAGTGATGATTTTTTAAAGAACTATATAAGTGTTGAATTTTGCTTTTATTATTTTTTCTGTACCGATTTTATCCACTTCTCATCTTCCTCTCCTTCCCTGAGACTCAGGAGCTCTGGCTTCCTTTCTTTACCCCAACATGCGTTTTCTCTTATCCAAGAACCTCTGGATACACTTCTTTCTCTGCTTCTCTGTGGCCAGATTAATTGATCATGCTTCAATTCTTAGTTCAAGGGTCACTCTCTCAAGAAAGACTTCTCTTACTACAGGGTCTAGAACAAGCTTCTTGTTGAAACAAGATACCTTTTTCTTTTCTGAAAAGTTGTTAGTTTATAACAAACTGATTCATCCAATTGCTTTTATCTGTTTCCTGAAACAAAACATAACTTCCAGAAAGCAAACTCTGCTTGCTTTTTCTTAGTCTGGAACCATATATGTAGAAGTGTCTTGCATATAGACAGTGTATTCAATATAAATTTGTTCAATGCAATAAAACTAATTTGCAATATGAGTAGGATCTGCTTCCATCTTCATGTGTTTCTCAAAATTTTGAACGTAATTGGAATAACTTTAAGTGATCACTTCTACCAGCAGAGTTTCTTTCAGGTCAATACAAGAGATAGTTGAAGACCAAAGGGCATACTTAATATATCCAACCTGTTATCAAACAAATATTCATCCACATATCAGATGGAACTTACCAGCTTCATTCACAGTGATGGTTACAGACAGCATTTTAAATTGGATAATAGGTAGGAATCATATTGAAGTTGCCTTTATTACAGTAAAAATAGAAAAAAAAATTAAATACCAGTTGTAGAATCCTAATTATTTATGGTGTCATGTTAAATGATAAGGCTTAAAGGCATTTGTCTAATGCCTTTAGCTATGGCTAAGCTAACTTTCCAGCATGTCTAAAATATTAGAGATACAGCATTATCCACAGTTAATCCAGGTGAAACAACCTAGAACTTTCAACGAAGAAAAATTTTTGTAACTTAATCAGGCCCCATAATCAATAAGGGGAAAGCAGGCATTAAAATTTCTGCCTGACCCCATGTTCTTTTTATATGCTAGTGGTTTTTTGGACATAGAGACAAGCTTTATTTTCCCATAATCACTCTATAATCAAGCATTCAAACCTGGAGAATATTATACTTCAATTCTGAACCCTACCAAATGACTAGAGTAGCACAGTGAAATATTATAGCTAGTTTATATATTTTTTTCACTCTCAAGTCACAGCTTTCTGTTTTCAAAATAACAGCATCACTAAAGTATATAAAGTTTTAAAAACAAACAAACAATTAACCCTGAAGCAGATTTCAGTGAAAGTGGCTCTGGGAAGTCCAATTATCATACAAAAGCAGATTTTAAGGATTAAACAAATATGAGAATATTCTGTTTCCTCCTTATTTCTCTGCTGCAAATTTGTGGAGCAACTTCTCATAGGAGGTTTTCAAATCTACTCCTATCTTGGTTTCAGTGAGGGATTTGGAGGTTGTAAATTCTTTTTTTTTTTTTTAATATTTCAATGATTTTTATTTAGTTTTTTGGCTGTATCACATGGCTTGTGGGATCTTAGTTCCCTGATGAGGGATTGAACCCATGTCCCCTGCTTGGAAGCATGGAGTCTTAACCACTGGACCACCAGGGAAATCCTGAGATTTTAGATTCTTGTGTCCAATCCTTATGGTTGCTAGGATCAACCCTTTAAGTCAGGCAGGCGTATGTGTCTCAGGGGCCTCCTAGCTTTGATAAGAGCATGTCTGCTTTCTCCCTTTGACCTCCCTCACAATCCACGTACCCCTTCAGGTTTCTTCTTGAGCTTCCTTCTCCCTTTCTTTTCCTCAGTCCTGCTCCCTCTCTCTGAGCTAGGAACTTAGAGAGCAAGTCCTCAATCCTTCTTAAAGACTTAGAGTGAATTCACAATCGTGGAGGCCCAGGAAGTGTGACAGATGATAAAGAATACACTCCAAGTCAGAAACAAGAGGCAGTCCACTACGCAGACTCAAACAGCTTATTCTCTTCTGTCCTTTGCAAAGAGAAACATGGGAAAAGGGGCAAAAAATTAAGTGAATAAAGAAAATCTTATCCAAATTACAATAGAAACGGCAAAAACTAAACACAGAAATACTGGATGAAAGATTAGCATTTTCTATCTGACTTTAAAAGAAATATCATTATAAAGTACTCCAAAGTCACATTCATTAAAGGGAACTTGCAATTCTTTTTGTAGAAGCTAATTTCAGCCCATTAATTGTGTTTTCAGTGCATTGAAAAGAACACTAGATTCAAAATAAGGAACTCTATGTTCACCTGTGAGTAATTGTTCTTTCTTTGGCAAATCATTTATTTTCTTGGCCCCAGTGCTTCATGTATAAGTTAGGGATATTAGATTGTTTGATCTCTAAGATCTTTTTTTTTTAAACATCAGAGTGCTATGTTTCCATGCTTTTACTGAATATCCTTTTCTAAGACCTCTTCATTGTAAACAGAAATTTTGACTTGTTAGAATAACGACAAGTTTGGATTTTTTTTTCTCACTATCCTTTTTTGTTGTTGTTCAGTCGCCAAGTCATATCTCTGCAACTCCATGAACTGCAGCATGCCAGGCTTCCCTGTCCTTCATCTCCCAGAGTTTGCTCAAACTCATGTCCACTGAGTCAGCTATGCCATCCAACCATCTCATCCTATGTCACCCCCTTCTCCTCTTTCTCAGGATAAGGGTATTTTCTAGTGAATCCTACTGTCTGTAAATTGATATACACAGTAAATGTCATGATATAGATGCCACAAGAGCAATAAAAAAAATTGACTTACTTTGCCATGCAGAAATAAGTTATTTGTGGGGAGTAGCAGATCCTGAGTAAAAAGAGTGCATAGGCATTTCACCCTTTAATTCTGATAATCAAATTACTTAGCTAATGACATTGAACAAATTACTTAATATTCCTAGAATTTTGGTTTCTTTATGGCGAATTAAAGATAATAGTGCTTCCTACACCAGATCACTGTGTAGATTAAGTAAGATCATTAACAACGAGTACTAATACATAGCACACTACTCTTAATCTTGTTGAAGGGTTGACGTTATTCCTCACCTTCAATTTAACTCTACTTCATAACAGCTTTAGGAAATACATTAACTTCAGTGAGGTCAAAATGTTTAAACAACATAGACTTAAAGTCAATGGGTGACAAGGTATGAAATGAAATGTAATTAAGTTTTCTCCAGTTGAATAAGTGGCAACATTCATGATCCTATCCATAAGTCCAGTTCCTACAGAACTATGTCACACATTCACCTCACTTCTCAACGAACTGTAATATTCATATTTTAATAAATTATAGTAACTTTCTTGATCTCTCATGCCCTTCCAGCAACCTTGATATTTTTCTGATCCTTTTATAACAAAATCCTCTCAAGGAGTTTTCAATAATTCCTGTTCTTAGTTCTTCATTCTCTCTTTAAGTCACTCTCTTATGTCTCCTGGATTGACAGCGAGTTACTTTACCACTAGTGCTACCTGGGAAGCCCTTCTTAGTAGCATGAATGGTCAAGTGTAAGGAGACATATGTTATTCTAGCTACCCACTGTCTGCACAGTATTTTAAGATCATCAACTAAAAGAGTGGTGGAACTTTAGTTTGAGTGATTGTTCGGTTGGTTGGCCTGTTCAGTTCTTGGTGCCCCTGCTCCTTTCATCAGTACGCCCGTGTGAGTTCTCCTATACAGTTGGCCACCCTTTCATCTGCCTACAGAAACATCTTTTTCAAGGTTGGTTAAATAGAACTCAGAGTATACTTGTCGGTCTTTTGTGGTTTCATTGTATTCTTCATTTCATGCTATTCTTTGCCTCCAGTTTGACAAATATAATAAATTACTCTCTCAGTGAGGGGCCATGCTGCCCACCTTCCCCAAACCCAACACATCTAGGAACACATTCTCCATGATATTTCTGTTAGCCACCGTAGCACACACTGGTTCTTCCTTCCCGTAATTCCTAAAACCATGCCTACCTCTGGTGTACAGTTGACATATTGGTATGTAAGCATCTTTGAGTGAATCTTTCTTCTCTGCTTTTTATAATAGACTTGATATAATGGAGCCTGCAGTATTGAGTGAGCTTTCTTGTTTATATCTTAATAAAGTAAAATGAAAGTTGGACCATAAAAAAAACAAAACAAAACTGAGTGTTGAAGAATTGATGCTTTGGAACTGTGGTGCTGGAGAAGACTCTTGAGAGTCCTTCGGACTGTGAGGAGACCAAACCTATCAGTCCTAAAGGAAATCAACCCTGAATATTCATTGGAAGGACTGATGCTGAAGCTCCAATACTTTGGCCATCTGATGTGAAGAGCTGACTCATTGGAAAAGATCCTGATGCTGGAAAGATTGAAGACAAAAGGAGAAGAAGGTGGCAGAGGATGAGATGGTTAGATAGCATCACTGACTCAATGGACTTGAGTGTGAGCAAACTCTGAGAGATGGGGACAGGGAAGCCTGGTGTGTTGCAGTCCATGGGGTGGAAAAGAGTCAGACATGACTTAGCAACTGAACAACAACAATGTCTGAGTTATCCTGTGCCTATCACTGCTCTCAAATATCTGCAATGATAGAGATCACTAGTATAATTTTCACCTTATCTCCTGAAGTATGTGCAAGCCCTTTGAAAACAGAGACCATGGTGAATATTCACATGTCCCCCGTGGAGTCTAAGAGTACCAGAGCTTTCATGTTGTTAGTACTCAATAAATAGCAATTTAAGAAGTTGATTGTAATTTATCATGACATTATTGCTGCACCTAATTTACAGTTGATAAATACGAGTTTACCAGAACTGAACAAATATTCTACTTAAATTCCTATTTTCCTGAATCTTTGAGCTTCTTTGGACCTCTGTTATAGCTAACCCAAGGCTTAGAAGCCCCACAGTCACCTGGGACTAGGAGCTATTCATGGACCATCAAGTACTAGGAGCCAGGGTCATATTAATATTTCAAATAGCTTGGATATGCATTGTGCCTTTCTTCTGAAACCAGGAAAGGATGTGATACCATCTCTAGAGTCTGCCCATTCAAATTCTGCAGTTTACTTTCACCCACAAGGATACCTTCCAGCACAACTTGATCTCGGTGTGCCTGTACCAGTAGCACTTCATTAATCGTGGGGCAGAGGCTGGGAATGGCCCTCAAGCCTGTGCCAGAAACTCCCCCACAGGGCCAACGTCGTCTTCTCACAGAGGGAACATTAAAGGAGGGAGGGGATGTTGGCACCTGGATATCTCTTAACTCAGACTGTACAGTCTTGATTCATCCTTGAAATTAACCCCACTACTTTGTAATGATATAAAACTTACACCTTGAGCACTCACTCTGTGAGGCATTTGCTTGTTCAGTGTTAATGATATGTGGCAGTTAAATGAAATAATAACTCAGCCATTTGACAAATGAAAAAACTGAGTCTCAAGAAAGAAATTCATCCATTTGAGGGTGGTCAGCAAGTGGTGGAGCTTTGTGTACACCCAAGTCCTTAAGGCAATGTGTAGTGGTTTAGTTGCTAAGCCATGTTTGACTCTTAACAACCCAACAGACTGTAACCCTCCAGGCTCTTCCATCTATGGGATTTCCCAGACAAGAATACTGGAGTGGGTTGTCATTTTCCTTCTCCAGGAGATCTTGCCAACCCAGGGCTCAAACCCAGCTCTCCTACATTAGCAAGCAAGTACTTCACTGCTGAGCCACCAGGGAAGCACTCAAAAGTAATGTGTGCTGCTAAGTCACCTCAGTCGCTTTAAGCCAACTTTTTCACTCTTCTCTTTCACTTTCATCAAGAGGCTCTTTAGTTCTTCTTCACTTTCTGCCATAAGGGTGGTGTCATCTGCATATCTGAAGTTATTGATATTTCTCCTGGCAATCTTGATTCCAGCTTGTGCTTCACCCAGCCCGGTTTCACATGATGTACTCTCCATATAAGTTAAATAAGTAGGGTGACAATATACAGCCTTGATGTACTCCTTTCCCATTTTGGAACCAGTCTGTTGTTCTATGTCCAGTTCTAACTGTTGCTTCTTGACCTGCATACAGGTTTCTCAGAAGGCAGATAAGGTGGTCTGGTATTCCCATTTCTTTAAGAATTTTCCACAGTTTGTTGTGATCTACACAGTCAAAGGCTTTAGCATAGTCAGTGAAGAAGTAGATGTTTTTTCTGGAATTCTTTTGTTTTTTCCTATGATCCAATGGATGTTGGCAATTTTATCTCTGGTTCCTCTGTCTTTTCTAAATCCAGCTTGAACATCTGGAAGTTCTTGATTCATGTACTTTCGAAGCCTAGCTTGGGGAATTTTGAACATTACCATGCTGATAGGGCCCATATGGGGTCTCACTGATAAGATGGCTCATTAGGTAGACCTCACAAACAAAGAATAAACTCACAGTGATCTGTGAGACTGACCAAATTGCCCAAATGGCATGATGTTTTCTCACTGGTGCCTATCTTCTCAAAGCTGTGAGACCACCAGATTCCAGACTTCTGGCTACGTAACCATACCTTCAGAGAATTTTTCGTTGGTGGGGTATAAGAAAGACCCCAACAGAAAGGGAGGGCGCTGGTTCTTCTTAAGAGCCAGTCACCCTCTCTTTTCCCTTTAATAAATTTCCCTTTTCTTGCCTGACTGTCGGGCTTGGTCTCTTTTTCTCTGCACTCGGCTTACATTCTGGTGCCGAAACCTCGGAAGGAAGAGCACTGCAACTGGGTGGGTTCCTCTCACGAGCCCACCTCCGGTGGTCCCTCCCTTGGACCTTGCGGAGAAACTGAGTTGTGCTCCGGGACAAGACTCTCCACTTGCCTTGCTGGACTGACATCCACACACTGGCCCACATTTCATCCATCCGTTAGAAGGGTAAGTGAAATCCCATTCTCTTGGATCCTCTCTCTCTCTCTCTTGCCTCATTTCCAAGTCCTAGCCATAGGCAGGAGGATCCCCAAGGTCCCTGGGCCCTTGGCCTTGTGCCTCCGTCTGACTTTGAAGTAGGGGACTCCCATTTCAAAGCAGACTATTATTATTATCTGAGAAAGTCCTGAGAACAGGGACACCTTTTCTCTCAGACCTTTCTCCTCGCTTTCTCTCAGACCTTTCTCCTCGCTTTCTCTCACCCTTGTCTAACCTCCCTATTCAGCTGCAATGGGAAATTCTCAATCCCAGCCCTCAAAATCTACTCCTCTAGGATGCCTTCTCCGAAACCTTGGTTTTTCAAGGAGAGATAAAACCAAAAAGACTTATTTACTGTTCTAACACACTCTGGCCGCAATATAGACTTGATAACAGGTCCCAGTGGCCAGAAAACGGAGCTCTCGATTATAATACTCTACGGGACCTCGGTAACATGCCGCTGCAATGGCAAGTGGTTAGAAATCCCTTATGTTCAGGCTTTCTTTACTTTTTGCTCTCAACCCACTCTCTGTGAGTCCTGTTCTACTTCTCAAATACTCTTAGCCCACTCTGGGTGACATCCCCCTAATACAATGTCTCCTGATCCCTGTTCAGAATTTTCTTCTTCTTCCTTGACCTTTGCAACCACAGCCCACCCCCTATCACTCCCAATCCCATTCCAGATCCAGTTCCACAACCTCCACCTTAAGTCCCCTCCTTCCTCCCTCCTTCTCAAGTGCAGGCCACAGCTCCCAACCCCCATCCTCAGCCTGTGCCTGAGGCAAGCTCTGAGACCACAGCCCCACCCTCTACCCTGAGGGTCCCTAGATCCCCTCCCCAGGGGAAACCTCATTGCAGGATCCTGCTCCTTCCCCTGCTCCACTACTCCCTTTAGGGGAAGTAGCTGGAGCAGAAGGCATTGTTTGGGTTCATGTCCCATTCTCCCTCACCGATCTATCTCAGATTGAAAAGCGTCTTGTCTCCTTTTCCTCAGTTCAGTTCAGTTCAGTCACTCAGTCGTGTCCGACTCTTTGTGACCCCATGAATTGCATTACGCCAGGCCTCCCTGTCCATCACCAACTCCTGGAGTTCACTCAGACTCACGTTCATCGAGTCAGTGATGCCATCCAGCCATCTCATCCTCTGTCATCCCCTTCTCCTCCTGCCCCCAATCCCTCCCAGCATCAGAATCTTTTCCAATGAGTCAACTCTTCACGTGAGGTGGCCAAAGTACTGGAGTTTCAGCCTTAGCATCATTCCTTCCAAAGAAATCCAAGGGCTGATCTCCTTCACAATGGACTGGTTGGATCTCCTTGCAGTCCAAGGGACTCTCAAGAGTCTTCTCCAACACCACAGTTCAAAAGCATCAATTCTTCGGCACTCAGCCTTCTTTACAGTCCAACGCTCACATCCATACATGACCACAGGAAAAACCATAGCTTTGACTAGCCGGACCTTTGTTGGCAAAGTCATGTCTCTGCTTTTGAATATGCTATCTAGGTTGGTCATAACTTTCCTTCCAAGGAGTAAGCGTCTTTTAATTTCATGGCTGCAGCAGACCCTGATAATTATCTAAAAGATTTCAAGTATCTTATCCAGTCTTAAAACTTAACCTGGCATGATATTTACATCTTACATTCCTCCACTCTTCTCCCAGAAGAGAAAGAATGAGGATGGCAAGCCTCTCATGCTGATGAGATACACAGGACAGATAACACTAAGTCCCTGGAGCTGTCCCTGTAGGGGCTGTCCCTGGAGATGATCCCAACAGGGATTATCAGGCAGGGAGACCTGGGTGAGCAGCTCCTAATCCTATGACTGCTTGCCCCATTGTGGGCCTTCAAAAGGTAGGGCATAAAGCTGTCAACTTTGATAAGTTCCAGGAAGTAACTCAAAAACTAGATGAAAACCCAGCACAATTTCTAGCCAGGTTAACAGAAGCCCTACAAAATTAGATCCCACTTCAGCAGAGGGCACCATTGTCCTTAACACCCATTTTATCTCCCAGTCATCCCCAGATATCTGAAAGAAACTAAAAAAGGCAGAAGAAAGCCCTCAAACCCCTCAACAAGACCTTTTAAATTTAGCCTTTGAGATTTTCAATAACTGGTAAGAACAGGCAAAGCTAGAGAAGTCCCAACAAAATCAGGCCAAATGCCACCTTTTAGCCACTGCCCTACATGGCTCCAAGCCTCCATCAACCAACAAAGAAAGGAAGCCACCTGGGCCCTGCTTCAAATGTGGTAAAGAAGACCACTGGACCCACTCATGCCTAAAGTCAAGGCCTGCTTCAGGTCATGTCCCAGCTGTGGTTTAAAGGGACATTGGAAGGTCGACTGCCCAAATCTCCTTCCAGGAATCCAGACATCCCCTCCTGTTCCCAAGCAGGAGTCCTCCAACCCAGCTCTGCCCAGCCTCCCTGGACTCACTGCTGAAGCCTGAAGTTGCCCAGGGCCCCAGGCCCCAACTCTCACCACCTCTAAGGAGCCCAGGGTAACTCTTACAGTGGCAGATAGCTGGTCTCCTTTCTCATTGACACAGGGGCCACTTACTCTGCTATGCTTGCCTACTCTGGAAAAACCAAGGTCTCTCAGGTCTCTGTTATGGGGATTGATGATTTAATATCTACACCATGAATAACGGAGGCTACCTTGCACACTTCAAGATACCTCATTTTCCCATTGTTTTCTCATACTCCCTAAATGCTCCACCCTTATTTTTGGGAGAGACTTTCTCTCAAAATTCAAAGCCTCTATTACTATCCCAAGCTCACCCTCTGATCTAGCCTGGCTACTGCTCCTCATCCCCACCTCCTCTTCCCCTGCCCCATTGCCCTCTTTGTCCATAAACCCCATAGTTTGGGATACAGATAACCCATCTGTTGCCTCTCACCATGATCCAATTCATATCCATCTCAAAGACCTCCTATGTTCCTGTCAGGCAAGTGTATGCTCCTCAGTTCTGTCTCGTCACAACAAAGATTTGGAGTGATGGACATTAAAGCCCTCGGTGTATCACAGCTCTCAGGTCTTGGACAAACCATGTTATAGCTCTTAGACAAATCAGTGTTACAGCTCTATTTTATTTAGAAGATAGCAGGAGAATCCATCCTTGAAGTGTGCGGGCGTGCCAACCCAAAGACGCAAAGAGAAGAGAGTGGAGGAGTGTGCCAGAGCGGGAAAGAGAGAGAGCCCTTTGGCTCCTCTTTTTATATGTTTTTCCCTCCCCCTGGGCCTTCCCTATGCAAACTGGGCTAGCCAGGAGTGCTGTTTGTTCTACCTGAAGTCCTCACTCCAGTCCTTGGACCTTCCTTTCACCTTCCTTTGTTCTATTTTCGCGGGCTTTTCCCCTCCTTGTCTTTTAGCCACCGCCATTTTGGACTCCTGTTTCTTATTCTAACTACCTAACAGTTTCCCAATCAACCACAACACCCCATCTCCCAAAAACATCAACAAGGGTTAAAGCCTATCATCACTAAACTCCTACATCAGGGCCTCTTGCACCCAACTCACTCTCCCTATAACATATATATCCTACTTGTTAAAAAGCTAAATGGCTCCTATTGCCTGGTCCAGGACCTGAGACTTATCAATGTGTCTGTTATCCCCATACACCCAGTAGTTCCAAATCCCTATACTTTTCTCTCTCATTCTGTCTTCCACTACCCACTTCACTGTTCTAGACCTCAAAGATGCCTTCTTTACTATGCCTTTACACCCAGACTCTCAAGACCTCTTTGCCTTTACCTGGACTGATCCAGACAATCATTGCTCCCAACAATTGACATGTGCAGTCCTCCCAAAAGGCTTTCGTGATAGCTCTCATTTCTTTGGCCAAGCTCTAGCATCAGACCTAACCTCTCTTGACCTTACTCCAAGTACTGTCCTCCAATATGTGGACAATCTTCTCCTTTGTAGTCCTTCACTTACATACTCTCAACAACACACTATATACAACTCTTCAATTTTCTAGCTGATTGAAGCTATTGAGTATCTCCCACCAAGGTTCAGCTCTCTCTTCCTAGAGTCACCTGTTTTGAAGTCCTTTTAACGCCAATGAAAAGATATATTACTACCAATAGAAAGTCCTTTATATCCACCCTACCACTCTCTACATCAAAAACAGAGATCCAGGCCTTCTTGGGGTTAGCTGGATATCTACGCCTCTGGATTCCTAATTTCATCCTCTTGGCACAACCCCTATATCAAGCCACCCGAGGAGATCTTTCAGATCCTCTAGAGCTAAAATCAAATGTCCGTTCAGCCTTTAACAACCTTAAGCAAGCCATTCTCTCAGCCCCAGCTCTAACACTCCCTGACCTTTCTCACTCCTTTATACTCTACACTACTCAGAGACACAAAATTGCCCTGGGAGTTTTGAGACAAAATTAGGGTTTCTCTTTCACCTCTTTCGCTTACCTATCAAAACACTTATATACCACAATTCAAGGATGGCCAGCCTGCCTACGTGCTCTGGCAGCAGTTGCACATCTCGCTCAGAAAAGTAAAAAAACTTACTTTCAGATTTCAGAGTACCCACTGTCATTCGTTCACCACATGACTTTAAGGACTTACTTTCTCACAAATCCATGACCCTTCTATCTCCTTCAAGCATTGAACTAATTCATGTCACCCTTCTCAAATCTCCCGAGTTTTCCTTTGAACACTGTCCTACTCTCAACCTTGCCATACTTATCCCTAATTCTTCTGAGCTCCCCATCCACACTTGCAAAGAGGCATTAGAAGACCTGATGCCCCATTTCTCCCACATTTCCTCAACCCCCTTAAATAACCCTGACTTTACTTGGTATATTGATGGCAGCTCCTCTACAACATCAGAAGGAAAAAAAGTAGCTGGATATGCAATGGTCTCTGACACCAAAATTATTGAATCCCAACCTCTCCCCTCGGGAACCTCTTCCCAAAAGGCAGAACTTATTGCACTAACTAGAGCCCTTACCCCCACAGCTAACAAGAGAGCAAATATATACACTGACTCTAAATATATTTTCCACGTCATACACTCAAATGCTACCATTTGGAATGAAAGAGGGCTCCTATCTACTAAAGACTCTCCCATAACTAACTCCCCACTTATACTCCAACTTTTAAAAGCAGCTAACATGCCAGTTGAAGTAGGCATCATGCATTGCCGAGGTCACCAGGTAGCCTCAGACTCCATTTCACTGGGCAACGATGCCTCAGACAGAGAAGCAAAACAAGCCTCACTATGATTATCAGCTCAACAACTTATAGTAATCCCCAACATAAAGCTCCCTTACCTCCCTGAAGAAATGAAAAATCACAGTTATTACAAGAGGGAGCCCAACTACAAGGAGACTGGTTATGAAAACAGGGCCGCTATATCCTTCCCCAATCTCAGGCCACACAGATTCTTACAGACATTCATTAGATCCTACACATAGGCACTAAACTTCTTTATCATCTCCTAAGACCTCTTATCACCTATCCTAACTTCCTTTCACTCCTACAACAAATCACTCACTCTTCCATTATCTGTTCCTCAGTCTCACCACAGGGAGCCCTAAAGCCTATTCCCTCATTCCCAACACATCAGGCTCAAGGACATAACCCAGGAGAGGACTGGCAAATTGACTTCTCTCATATGCCTCCAACATGAAAAATAAAACTCATGTTCACTCTAGTAGACACTTTTTAGTGTGGATTGAGGCTTTTCCTATGAAATCAGAAACTGCCTCAGAGGTAACACAGTTTCTCAAATGAGAAATCATCCTTTGCTTTGGCCTCCCATTCTCTCTCCAATCCGATAATGGGCCAGCTTTTATCTCCCAAATCACTCAACAGGTAGCCCAATCCCTTGTCATAACCTAGAAATTACATATTCCTTACTGACCCCAGTCCTCAGGAAAAGTAGCAAAGGCAAATTTTATTCTCAAAATGCACCTAAACAAACTCTCTCTAGAACTACAAAGGCCATGGACTGAACTCTTTCCCATGGGTTTGGCTCGCCTTAGGGCTACTCCACAGGCCCCGTATTTCCTCAGTCCTTTTGAGTGATGGAGGTCAGGGGCGGTGGCCAAGAGTGCCAGCCTACAACGGTGCAGGAGCGGCCGAAAGGAGCTACCCCCAGCCCGAGTCCAGGGGCGGTGGCCGAGAGGAGCAACCCCACGTCCAAGGAGCGGTGGCTGCGCGGGGAGGGCCGAGAGAAGCACTCCACATTCAAGGTCAGGAGGGGTGGCATTGAGGAGATACCCCTTGTCTAAGGTAAGGAGCAGTGGCTGCGCTTTGCTGGAGCAGCCGTGAAGAGATGCCCCGTGCCCAAGGTAAGAGAAACCCAAGTAAGATGGTAGGTGTTGAGAGAAGGCATCAGAGGGTAACACTGAAACCATAATCACAGAAAACTAGTCAATCTAATCACACTAGGACCACAGCCTTGTCTAACTCAATGAAACTAAGCCATGCTATGTGGGGCCACCCAAGACAGGCGGGTCATGGTGGAGAGGACTGACAGAATGTGGTCCACTGGAGAAGGGAATGACAAACCACTTCAGTATTCTTGCCTTGAGAAACCCATGAACAGTATGAAAAGGCAAAATGATAGGAAACTTAAAGAGGAACTCCCCAGGTCGGTAGGTGCTCAATAGGCTACTGGAGATAAATGGAGAAATAACTCCAGAAAGAACGAAGGGATGGAGCCAAAGCAAAACCAATACCCAGTTGTGGATGTGACTGGTGATACAAGCAAGGTTAGATGTTGTAAAGAGCAATAGTGCATAGGAACCTGGAATGTTAGGTCCATGAATAAAGGCAAATAGGAAGTGGTCAAACAGGAAATGGTAAGAGTGAATGTCGACCTTCTAGGAATCAGCGAACTAAAATGGACTGGAATGGGTGAATTAAACTCAGATGACCATTATATCTGCTACTGCAGGCAGGAATCACTTAGAAGAAATGGAGTAGCCATCATGGTCAACAAAAGAGTCCGAAATGCAGTACTTGGATGCAATCTCAAAAACAACAGAATGATCTCTGTTCGTTTCCAAGGCAAACAATTCAATATCACAGTAATCCAAGTCTATGCCCCAACCAGTAACACTAAAGAAGCTGACGTTGAATGGTTCTATGAAGACCTACAAGACCTTTTTGAACTAACACCCAAAAAAGATGTCCTTTTCATTATAGGGGACTGGAATGCAAAAGTAGGAAGTCAAGAAACACCTGGAGTAACAGGCAAATTTGGCCTTGGAATACAGAATGAAGCAGGGCAAAGGCTAATAGAATTTTGCCAAGAGAACACACTGGTCATAGCAAACACCCTCTTCCAACAACACAAGAGAAGACTCTCCACGTGGATATCACCAGATGGTCAACACCAAAATCAGATTGATTATATTCTTTGCAGCCAAAGATGGAGACACTCTATACAGTCAGCAAAAACAAGACCAGGAGCTGCCTGTGGCTCAGATCATGAACTCCTTATTACCAAATTCAGACATAAAATGAAGAAAGTACGGAAACCCACTAGACCATTCAGGTATGACCTAAATCAAATCCCTTATGATTATACAGTAGAAGTGAGAAATAGATTTAAGGGACTAGATCTGATAGATAGAGTGCCTGATGAACTATAATGGAGGTTCGTGACACTGTACAGGAGACAGGGATCAAGACCATCCCCATGGAAAAGAAATGCAAAAAAAGCAAAATGGCTGTCTGGGGAGGCCTTACAAATAGCTGTGAAAAGAAGAGAAGCGAAAAGCAAAGGAGAAAAGGAAAGATATAAGCATCTGAATGCAGAGTTCCAAAGAATAGCAAGGGGAGATAAGAAAGCCTTCCTCAAAGATCAATGCAAAGAAATAGAGGGAAACAATGGAATGGGAAAGACTAGAGATCTCTTCAAGAAAATTAGAGATACCAAGGGAACATTTCATGCAAAGATGGGCTCGATAAAGGACACAAATGGTATGGACCTAACAGAGGAAGAAGATATTAAGAAGAGATGGCAAGAATACACAGAAGAACTGTACAAGAAGATCTTCACGACCCAGATAATCACGATGATGTGATCACTGACCTAGAGCCAGACATCCTGGAATGTGAAGTCAAGTGGGCCTTAGAAAGCATCTCTACAAACAAAGCTAGTGGAGGTGATGGAATTCCAGTTGAGCTATTTCAAATCCTGAAAGATGATGCTGTGAAAGTGCTGCACTCAATATGCCAGCAAATTTGGAAAACTCAGCAGTGGCCACAGGACTGGAAAAGGTCAGTTTTCATTCCAATCCCAAAGAAAAGCAATGCCAAAGAATGCTCAAACTACCATACAATTGCACTCATCTCACACACTAGTAAAATAATGCTCAAAATTCTCCAAGCCAGGTTTCAGCAAAATGTAAACCGTGAACTTCCAGATGTTCTAACTGGTTTTACAAAAGGCAGAGGAATCAGAGGTCAAATTGCCAACAACTGCTGGATCATCAATAAAGCAAGAGAGTTCCAGAGAAACATCTCAGTTCAGTTCAGTTCAGTTACTCAGTCCTGTCCTACTCTTTGCGACCCCATGAATCGCAGCACTCCAGGCCTCCCTGTCCATCACCATCTCCTGGAGTTCACTCAAACTCACGTCCATTGAGTCGGTGATGCCATCCAGCCATTTCATCCTCTGTCATCCCCTTCTCCTCCTGCCCCCAATCCTTACCAGCATCAGAGTCTTTTCCAATGAGTCAGCTCTTCGCATGAGGTGGCCAAAGTACTGGAGTTTCAGCCTTAGCATCATTCCTTCCAAAGAAATCCCAGGGCTGATCTTTAGAGTGGACTGGTTGGATCTCCTTGCAGTCCAAGGGACTCTCAAGAGTCTTCTCCAACACCACAGTTCAAAAGCTTCAATTCTTCAGTGCTCAGCCTTCTTCACAGTCCAACTCTCACATCCATACAGGACCACAGGAAAAACCATAGCCTTGGCTGGATGAACCTTTGTTGGCAAAGTAATGTCTCTGCTTTTGAATATGCTATCTAGGTTGGTCATAACTTTCCTTCCAAGGAGTAAGCGGCTTTTAATTTCATGGCTGCTGTCACCATCTGCAGTGATTTTGGAGCCCCCCAAAATAAAGTCTGACACTGTTTCCACTGCTTCCCCATCTATTTCCCATGAAGTGATGGGACCAGTTGCCATGATCTTCATTTTCTGAATGTTGAGCCATAAGCAAAATTTTTCACTCTCCACTTTCACTTTCATCAAGAGGCTTTTGAGTTCCTCTTCACTTTCTGCCATAAGGGTGGT
Source organism: Bos indicus x Bos taurus (assembly GCF_003369695.1). Lineage (NCBI taxonomy): Eukaryota > Metazoa > Chordata > Mammalia > Artiodactyla > Bovidae > Bos > Bos indicus x Bos taurus. The sequence goes on along the minus strand of NC_040083.1, from coordinate 71,608,827 downwards.
GTCATCTGCATATCTGAGGTTATTGATATTTCTCCCGGCAATCTTGATTCCAGCTTGTGCTTCTTCCAGTCCAGCGTTTCTCATGATGTACTCTGCATAGAAGTTAAGTAAGCAGGGTGAAAATATACAGCCTTGACGGACTTTTTTTCTTATTTGGAACCAGTCTGTTGTTCCATGTCCAGTTCTAACTGTTGCTTCCTGACCTGCATACAAATTTCTCAAGAGGCAGATCAGGTGGTCTGGTATTCCCATCTCTTTCAGAATTTTCCACAGTTTTTTGTGATCCACACAGTCAAAGGCTTTGGCATAGTCAATAAAGCAGAAATAGATGTTTTTCTGGAACTCTCTTGCTCTTTCAATGATCCAACGGATGTTGGCAATTTGATCTCTGGTTCCTCTGCCTTTTCTAAAACCAGCTTGAACATCAGGAAGTCCATGGTTCACATATTGCTGAAGCCTAGCTTGGAGAATTTTGAGCATTACTTTACTAGTGTGTGAGATGAGTGCAATTGTGCGGTAGTTTGAACATTCTTTGGCATTGCCTTTCTTTGGGATTGGAATGAAAACTGACCTTTTCCAGTCTTGTGGCCTCTGCTGAGTTTTCCAAATGTGCTGGCATATTGAGTGCAGCACTTTCACAGCATCATCTTTCAGGATTTGAAATAGCTCAACTGGAATTCCATCACCTCCACTAGCTTTGTTCGTAGTGATGCTTTCTAAGGCCCACTTGACTTCACATTCCAGGATGTCTGGCTCTAGGTCAGTGATCACACCATCATGATTATCTGGGTTGTGAAGATCTTTTTTGTATAGTTCTTCTGTGTATTCTTGCCATCTCTTCTTAATATCTTCTGCTTCTGTTAGGTCCATACCATTTCTGTCCTTTATCGAGCCCATCTTTGCATGAAATGTTCCCTTGGTATCTCTAATTTTCTTGAAGAGATCTCTAGTCTTTCCCATTCCATTGTTTTCCTCTATTTCTTTGCATTGATCTTTGAGGAAGGCTTTCTTATCTCCCCTTGCTATTCTTTGGAACTCTGCATTCAGATGCTTATATCTTTCCTTTTCTCCTTTACTTTTCGCTTCTCTTCTTTTCACAGCTATTTGTAAGACCTCCCCAGACAACCATTTTGGTTTTTTGCATTTCTTTTTCTTGGGGATGGTCTTGATCCCTGTCTCCTGTACAGTGTCACGAACCTCCGTCCATAGTTCATCAGGCACTCTATCTATCAGACCTAGTCCCTTAAATCTATGTCTTACTTCCACTGTATAATCATAAGGGATTTGATTTAGGCCATACCTGAATGGTCTAGTGGTTTTCCCTACTTTCTTCAATTTAAGTCTGAATTTGGCAATAAGGAGTTCATGATCTGAGCCACAGTCAGCTCCTGGTCTTGTTTTTGCTGACTGTATAGAGCGTCTCCATCTTTGGCTGCAAAGAATATAATCAATCTGATTTTGGTGTTGACCATCTGGTGATGTCCATGTATAGAGTCTTCTCTTGTGTTGTTGGAAGAGGGTTTCTTCTTTATTGACTATGCCAAAGCCTTTGACTGTGTGGATCACAATAAACTGTGGAAAATTCTGAAAGAGATGGGAATACCAGACCACCTGATCTGCCTCTTGAGAAACCTATATGCAGGTCAGGAAGCAACAGTTAGAACTGGACATGGAACAACAGACTGCTTCCAAATAGGAAAAGGAGTACATCAAGGCTGTATATTGTCACCCTGCTTATTTAACTTCTATGCAGAGTACATCATGCGAAACGCTGGGCTGGAAGAAGCACAAGCTGGAATCAGATTGCCGGGAGAAATATCAATAACCTCAGATATGCAGATAACAGCACCCTTATGGCAGAAAGTGAAGAGGAACTAAAAAGCCTCTTGATGAAAGTGAAAGAGGAGAGTGAAAAAGTTTGCTTATGGCTCAACATTCAGAAAATGAAGATCATGGCATCTGGTCCCATCACTTCATGGGAAATAGATGGGGAAATAGTGCAAACAGTATCAGACTTTATGTTTTTGGGCTCCAAAATCACTGAAGATTGTGATTGCAGCCATGAAATTAAAAGCCGCTTACTCCTTGGAAGGAAGGTTATGACCAACCTAGATAGCATATTCAAAAGCAGAGACATTACTTTGCCAACAAAGGTCTGTCTAGTCAAGGCTATGTTTTTTCCAATAGTCATGTATGGATATGAGAATTGGACTGTGAAGAAAGCTGAGTGCCAAAGAATTGATGCTTTTGAACTGTGGTGTTGGAGAAGACTCTTGAGAGTGCCTTGGACTGCAAGGAGATCCAACCAGTCCATTCTGAAGGAGATTAGTCTTGGGTGTTCTTTGGAAGGAATGATGCTAAAGCTGAAACTCCAGTACTTTGGCCATCTCATGCGAAGAGCTGACTCATTGGAAAAGACTCTGATGCTGGGAGGGATTGGGGGCAGGAGGAAAAGGGGACGACAGAGGATGAGATGACTGGATGGCATCACCGACTCGATGGACATGAGTTTGAGTGAACTCCAGGAGTTGGTGATGGACAGGGAGGCCTGGCATGCTGCAATTCATGGGGTCACAAAGAGTTGGACATGACTGAGTGACTGAACTGAACTGAACTGATGCCTATTTTTGGAGGAAGCCTCCTGTTTCTACACCAATAAATAAGACGTTATAAAGGAAGCAGCAAGAAATCTGACAAACAGTGCCTTGAGATACGTCAATGCCTCAGTAATTCATGGGAAAACTGGTTAAGCAATTGGAATTGGATGCCCTGGGTCCTACCTTTTCTAGATCCTCTCCTTCTATTACACTTATTCTAATTTTCAGCCCGTGTTTAATGTGTCTTTTTTCAAAATTTCTTCAGGACTGTTTACTAGCCTTCACCAACTGAACTATCCACGAGCTAACTAACTCAGATTATCTAAGTCAGATTATCAAAAACTTCAACCCCACACAAATCCCCTTGACCCACATTCCATCCTTTTCTTATGTCACTCCCATGATGTCCCCGTCCCATAGGAAGCAGTTACAGAGGATTGACCTTAGGCCCTTATCCTAAATCAAAAAGGCTGGAATGATAGGGCCCGCATGGGGCCTCATTGATAAGATTGCTCATTATGTCAACCTTGCAAAGAATAAAATCACAGTGATCTGTGAGACTGACCAAATTGCCCAAATGGCATGCTGTTTTCTCAGTGGTATCTATCTTCTCAAAGCTGCGAGACCACCAGATTGCAGACCTCCAGCAATGTACCATCCCTTCAGAGAATTTTTCATTGGTGGGGTAGAAGAAAGACCCTGACAGAAAGGGAGGACACTGGTTCTCCTTAAGGGCCAGTCACCCTCTCTTTTCCCTCTAATAAATTTCCCTTTTCTGGCCTGACTGCTGGGCTTGCTCTCTTTTTCTCTGCACTCGTCTTACACATCCTAGCTTTGAAAACATCAGTCCACACAAAAATATAACTCTTTTCTTCATAATTGCCAAAACTTGGAAATAACCAAGTTGTTCTTTACTAGGTAAATGGATAAATACACTGTGGTTTCCATCCAGATAATGGAATATTATTCAGGGCCAAAAAAAAAAAAAAAGATATCAAGCATGGAAAGATAGGAAAATACCTTAAATGCACATTACTATTGAAAAAGTGTAAGAAACCCATTTGAAAAAGTTACATGAGTCTAACTGTATATATGATATTTATAGTGAAAGAAAGCAGATCAGTGATTGCCTGGAACCTGGGGGAGAGGAGGCTTGGGGTTGACTGGAAGATGGGCATAAAGAATGGGGAATGGAAATGCTCTGTATGTTGATTGTGATGACATTTGTCAAAATTCATTGAAATAGATCCTTAAACTAAGTACATTTTATTGTATGCAAATTGTACCTCTATAAAATTGTATGAAAATACAAAGGGGACAGGCATACAAAGGGAACTAGAAACTAGAGAAGGGTGCTATCTATCTGCTCAAAGAATGGGTAGATGTTTGCAAATATTTGTCCATCTAGTGGTCACTAAGTCACTCATCACCAAATCCTCAGGAGTATATAAGGGAAACCCAGAGACACCTCTTGGGTTGCTTACATGTTTCAACACATAATGCTACCTACTTTATACTGGGATTTCAATGGCCAGAAAAAAATCATCTGTTATTTGCTCATTTTCTTCTAAAAGTTTTCATGTTCTAGCAGTATTTAGCTGTTTTCCATAGGACAGACCAGCAAGGGACTAGGAAGTATATGCTTTGTTTCTGACAGCAGGTGTCAGGATTGCCTAATAAAAGAGAAGCATATTCGAAGTTTTTTTATTTTTATTATTTATTTATATATATATATATATATTTTTTTTTTTAACTTAACAATATTGTATTGGTTTTGCCATATATCAACATGAATCCACCACAGGCATACACGTGTTCCCCATCCTGAACATTCCTCCCTCCTCCCTCCCCATACCATCCCTCTGGGTCGTCCCAGGGCACCAGACCCAAGCATCCAGTATCATGCGTCGAACCTGGACTGGCGACTCATTTCATATATGATATTAAGGTACTAATCACCTTGATGTAGCCCACTAGGCTCCTCTGTCCATGGGGTTCTCCAAGCAAGAATACTGGAGTGGGTTGCCATTTCCTTCTCCAGGGGATCTTCCCAACCCAGGGATTGAACCCAGGTCTCCCACGTTGCAGGCAGACGTTTTAACCTCCGAGCCACCAGGAAAGCACTAAAAAATATGCAGCTAGTATCATTAACACATTGTGAAATTTGACATGACTGCATTGCCTCCAGTGGCAAGTAACATACTGGTAAGCTATAGCACTGATTTAATAACAGTTGTTAGAATGTGCCTGCCAAAGCAGGAGCCACAGGAGACACAGGTTCGATCCCTGGGTCTGGGAGATCCTCTGGAGGAGGAAATGGCAACCCACTCCAGTGTTCTTGCCTGGAGAATCCCCATGGACAGAGGATCCTGGTGGGCTACAGTCCATGAGGTCACAAAGAGTTGGACACGACTGAGCATGCACATTGAAGGGAAAAAGGAAACACTGCCTCATCAAAAGTGTGTGTGTAAAAAAATACATCCATGTATGCTACGAGCAGTATCCCAACTTCAGAAATGTTAAAGTGTGAAAGGATGTTACCCTTAGTACCAAGGAAATATGGTCCCTAACCACATGCTATTTGCAAGTGGCAGGTGAGTTGCACCCCGCCACTGCCTCCCCATGTCCCAGACATCTACCCAGTTCAGTTTCCTTTGCACAGAGCCTAACTGTGGAGGGTACCTACCGAGCATCATTATACCTGCTGGCCAATGCTTTAAGAAAACAATAGAGAAGTTTGAGGCCACAGGGTCTGGGATGGTGAAGAATGGTGGTGCCCCTGGTATTTGCTGATGGACACAGGAGGCCGTACCCTCCTTTCCATTTATATTTTGGTGTGATTAAGAAGGGAATGGGCTTCTCAGGTAGCGATAGTGAAAGAGAACCCATCACCAGTGCAGGAGATATTAGAGACACAGGTTTGATTCCTGGTTTGGGAAGATCCCCTGGAGGAGGGCGTGGCAACCCTCTAGTTGCCATGTTGCCAATACTCCACTCCAGTATTCTTGCCTGGAGAATCCCATGGACACAGGAGCCTGGCAGGCTACAGTCCATAGGGTTGCAAAGAGTCAGACACAACTGAAGCTACTTAGCACACAAGAAGGAAATAAATAATTCTCTCTGCTGTCTGAAAAAGGAGCCCGCAGCAGGTGCCTGCTTTTTTTTCCCTTGGCCTACAGTAGGAGCTCAATAAGCAGAGGCAAAGCAAACTAGCTAGCAATCTTCTCACAATGACCATCCGAAGCCTGCAACAGACTTTGATTAACTGTATCTCCCAGTGTTCAGTGGAAGCTTTTGTTTTTCTTTGCTCACTTTCTTGGAGAAGGCTTTACTATTGAATACCACTTGTTTGCATTTCTCTCTCTCTTTTTTTTTTTTTAAAGTAAATTAGCCCCTAATTTTTCTTGTTGCTGAGTTGTGAAAAATATCCTAGCATATTCCAGACATGAGTCCTCAAACTTACTATTTCTTCTGTTCTGTTTATTTATGAAAGTAAAAAATGTTGCCCTAAAAAATCAAATATCAAATGCACACTGAACATGTGCGTGCTCAGTTGCACCCACCTGTTTGTGACCCCATGGACTGTAGCCCACTAGGCTCCCTTGTCCATGGGATTCTCCAAGCAAGAAAACTGGAGTGGGTTGCCATTTCCTTTGCCAGGGGGATCTTCCCGACTTAGGGATCGAACCCAGGCTCCTGATTGGCAGGTGGATTCTTTACCACTGAGTCACCTGGGGCCAATAACACAATTAAAAAAAATAATAATAAAGTTCAAACCAAAAGTAGAACCAAGATACCAGCTTCCTCATTCAACAGTTAACCAGAGAGCAGTTTGTTCTTTTGAACTGAATGGATAAAGCTTGGCCAGGGAGGCAGTTTTCAATCCCACCCAGTGGATCAACTTTGTTAAGATGACTTGAAGGAAATGCAGGTTGGACCGGTAATTGAGGCTGCAGGAAGGCCTTAATTCAGGGACAGATGCTAAGTGATTGTAGAAGTATGTTTCTTCTCTCTGCCGTTGTAGCACGTATGCTTCACAAGCACACCGAGGGTCTGCAGAAAAGGTATTGTCTCGGGATCATAGAAGCGCTGAGGATTTCCTAGGTTAACAGCGGATTTCTACATAGGCTCTGCTGCTATATATATTTTTGCCACACGATGGCGCACAAAGCCCTAAGTGTTGTCCACAACTTTGCAAGCAAGCTTTGAGTCCACAACACACGTCCCTGCCTGGGTCCCTCTTTAAGCTTCCGGATTTCAAATCAAAGTCCTCTCGCCCTTCTCCCGAAGTCTTCTGATTTTTTTTTTTTTTTTTTTCCCTCAGATGCAGGAGAAAAGTAGAATAGACAGAGATGCAAGACTAGGAAAAGGCAGGAAATCCTTGCTCCGGGAGGTCCTGCCAATCACCTTTCCTTGGAGAGCCCCGCCCACTCTGCTCTGTGTCCCCGAAGCCAGGCTGAGCAAATCTGCTGTCTGTTTCCTGTCACTGGAAGCCCGTTCCTTGTCCAGAGCATTCCTGAAAGTGTCCTGCAGGGGAGTAAGCGGCTTTCCTGGAAATTTACAGGGAGGACCCTCGCGGACAGTTCTTAGACGGGATTTTTAGTGATGAGTAAGTTCCTTGATGGCTCAGAGGGTAAAGCATCTGCCTGCAATGCAGGAGACCTGAGTTCGATCCCTGGGCGGGGAAGATCCCCTGGAGAAGGAAATGGCAACTCATTACAGTATTCTTGCTTGGAGAATCCCATGGATGGAGGAGCCTGATAGGCTACAGTCCACAGGGTCACAGAGTCAGACACGACTGACAGACTTCACTTAGTTAGTACCTTAGGAAGGATAAGAATGCCAGCAAATTTGGAAAACTTAGCAGTGGGCACAGGACTGGTAAAGGTCAGTTTTCGTTCCAATCCCAAAGAAAGGCAATGCCAAAGAATGCTCAAACTACCACACAATTGCACTCATCTCACACGCTGGTAAAGTAATGCTCAAAATTCTCCAAGCCAGGCTTCCACAGTACGTGAACAGTGAACTTCCAGATGTTCAAGCTGGATTTAGAAAAGGCAGAAGAACCAGAGATAAAATTGCCAACATCCGTTGGATCATTGAAAGAGCAAGAGAGTTCCGAAAAACATCTATTTCTGCTTTATCAACTATTCCAAAGCCTTTGACTGTGTGGATCACAATAAACTGTGGAAAACTCTGAAAGAGATGGGCATACCAGACCACCTGACCTGCCTCTTGAGAAATCTGTATGCAGGTCAGGAAGCAACAGTTAGAACTGGGCATGAAACAACAGACTGGTTCCATATAGGAAAAGGTATACGTCAAGGCTGTATATTGTCACCCTGCTTATTTAACTTATATGCAGAGTGCATCATGAGAAATGCTGGGCTGGATAAAGCACAAGCTGGAATCAAGATTGCCAAGAGAAATATCAATATCAATAACCTCAGATATGCAGATGACACCACCCTTATGGCAGAAAGTGAAGAAAAACTAAAGAGCCTCTTGATGAAAGTGAAAGAGAAGACTGAAAAAGTTGGCTTAAAGCTCAACATTCAGAAAACATTGTCACTTCGTGGCAAATGGATGGGGAAACAGTGGAAACAGTGTCAGACTTTATTTTTGGGGGGCTCCAAAATCACTGCAGATGGTGATTAAAAAAAATTAATGAAATTAAAATTAAAATTAAAATTAATGAAATTAAAAGATGCTTGCTCCTTGGAGGAAACGTTATAACCAACCTAGACAGCATATTAAAAAGCAGACACATTACTTTGCCAACAAAGGTCCATCTAGTCAAAGCTATGGTTTTTCCAGTAGTCATGTATGGATGTGAGAGTTGGACTATAAAGAAAGCTGAACACCAAAAAATTTAAGCTTTTGAACTGTGGTGTTGGAGAAGACTCTTGAGAGTCCCTTGGACTGCAAGGAGATCAAACCCATCCAACCTAAAGGAAATCAGTCCTGAATATTCATTGGAAAGACTAATGCTGAAGTTGAAACCCCAATACTTTGGCCACCTAATGCGACGAACTGACTCATTTGAAAGACCCTGATGCTGGGAAAGATTGAAGGCAGGAGGAGAACGGGACAACAGGATGAGATGGTTGGATGACATCACTGACTCAATGGACATGAGTTTGAGTAAAGTCCGGAACTTGGTGATGGACAGGGAGGCCTGGCATGCTGCGGTCCCTGGGGTCACAAAGAGTCAGACACAACTGAGTGACTGAACTGAACTGAACTGAAGGATCAGAAATTGAGGAAGAAACATTAATAGGTAATAACTTAAATAAATAAGTTATTAACTTATTTATTTTAAATTAATAACTTAATAATAAAATGAAATCCCTCCCAGTGAAGTATAGGGGAGGAACAAGGGGAGTGGGAAAAGTACAGAAAATTTACAATCCTGGGACTTTCCTGGAGGTTCAGTGGTTAAGACTTCGCCTACCAATGCAGGGGATGCAGCTTCCATCTCTGGTCAGGGAGCTAAGATCCTGCATGCTTCAGTAACTAAGAAAATAAGCCATAAAACAGAAGTAATATTGTAACAAATTCAATAAAGTCTTTGTAAATGGTTCACATCAAAAAATCATTTTTAAAAAATGTAGTCCTTTGGGCTGATGTTTGTCAAAAGAACAGTGCCACGCTGTGGGAAGACAGCTATGTATGTTTGCTTTTTATAGAGCTATTCATCTCTTCCCATTATGAAGATTATAGTAAAGTGTTTTGTTTTTTTTCAAAAAGAACTTTTGTTAGCTCTGCTAAGGGAAACTCAAGAAAGAAGGTATTATTTTTCATTATTTAAGGTTAGATTGTAACAAGGGAGGAAAAACTATGTCAGGAATTTTCATGGAACATCAGGAGAAGGAAAATGAATGAGTCCAGCCCAGGAGGACAGTTGGGGCTCCAACATATTGGAAGAAGTTATGCATGCTTCTTGTATGATGGATTCAATTCCTTATAAGCAGTTTCTATAAAGCTGAACTAACCATGTAAAATTCTAATTTGATTCCACAGCACTGACCTTTCAAACCTTGATTCTCCCTCTCAGTGTCCTCCTATCTGTCCCTTGATTCTAATTTCTCACTGCTTTCTTAAATTCCATGGACATTATTCTCTCTGAGAAAACAGTACTCTTTTTTTTTTTCCACCCCCAAGATGAGTATGGGAAGACTCTCCCTTTTACAGGTTTATCTTTCTTTGATTATTGTCATTTGTCTAGGAAGTTGCCAAAATCCCGATTAGTTTTATTTCAGAAATTCAAAGTTCTGTCCATTTTAGCCGGTCTCTAGGAGGAGCCTGGTAGGCTGCAGTCCATGGGGTCGCTAGGAGTCAGGCACGACTGAGTGACTTCACTTTCACTTTTCACTTTCATGCATTGGAGAAGGAAATGGCAACCCACTCCAGTGTTCTTGCCTGGAGAATCCCAGGGACGGGGAACCTGGTGGGCTGCCGTCTCAGGTTGCACAGAGTTGGACACGACTGAAGCGACTTAGCAGCAGCAGCAGCAGGAGAAGGCAATGGCAACCCACTCCAGTACTCTTGTCTGGAAAATTACATGGGTGGAGGAGCTGGCTAGGCTGCAGTCCATGGGGTTGCTAAGAGTCGGACACGACTGAACGACTTCACTTTCACTTTTCACTTTCATGCACTGGAGAAGGAAATGGCAACCCACTCCAGTATTCTTGCCTGGAGAATCCCAGGGACTGGGGAAGCCTGGTGGGCAGCCGTCTATGGGGTCGCACAGAGTCGGACATGATTGAAGCGACTTAGCAGCAGCAGCAGGTGGCGGTAAACTTGGGGATGAGCAAAGCTGAATAGATGTGAGTGAAGTGAAGCTGTTCAATCGTGTGTTATACTTTGAGATCCCGTGGACTATGGCCTACCAGGCTCCTATGTCCATGGAATTTTCCAGGCAAGAGTATTGGAGTGGGTTGCCATTTCCTTCTCCAGGGGATCTTCCCGACCTGGGATCGAACCCAGGCTCCTGCATTACAGGCAGATGCTTTACCCCCTGAGCCACCAGGGAAGCTCATAGATATGAGTAGTGCTCTATGTTTCTGATATTTTGATGCTGGATGGTCAAAATGAAGAATGATTTTTACAGTCATCTAAAACAGAGTGGTAGCCACTGAGAAAGGGTATTTTCTGATACATCCATTGATGATAGTAGATTTCTTTCCATTCTGTTCTCTCTGACCCTTACTTTTTCCTTCTGGTGAGCCTTTTGTTTTTTTAATATTTTTTGGTTTTTAAACTTATGCATTTATTTTTAATTTTTTTATTGAAGCATAGTTAATTTAGAATGCTTTGTTAGTTTTAGGGGTAGAGCTAAGTGAATCCTGTGTGATTATATGAACTCATTTTTAGAGTCTTGACCCACATAGGCCATTACACAGTGTTCAGCAGAGCTCTCTGTATTCAATAGGTCCTTACTAGTCATCTATTATATACAGAGTAGTATGTATGTGTCAATCCCAATCTCCCAATTTATTCCCTCCTGCTTACTGCCTGGTAACCAGGGACCATAGCACACCAGGCTCCTCTGTCCTCCACTGTCTCCCAAAGTTTGCTCAAGTTCATTGCTCCATTATGTTGGTGATGCTATCTAACCATCTCATCTTCTGCTGTCCATTTCTCCTTTTGCCTTCAATCTTTCCCAGCATCAGGGTCTTTTCCAATAAGTTGGATATTCATGTCAGGTGGCCAAAGTGTTGAAGCTTTAGCTTCAGCTTCAGCTTCAGCTACAGTCCTTCCAATGAATATTTAGGGTTGATTTCCTTTAGGATTGACTGATTTGATCTCCTTGCAGTCCAAGGGACCCTCAAGAGTCTTCTCCAGCACCACAGTTCAAAAGCATCAATTCTTTGAGGCTCAGTCTTCTTTCTGGTTCAACTCTCACATCCATACATGACTACTGGAAAAAGCATAGCTTTGACTATATGAATCTTTGTTTCCAAAGTGATGTCTCTGGTTTTTTTTTTTTTTTTTTTAATTTTTGCAGTATAATTCTACTTATATAACATGTTTAGTGTGATGGCTAACTTTATGGGTCAACTTGACTGTACCACAGGATGCCATTGGGCCCAGTAAAGCAGAGTGCCCTCCTTAGGGTAGGTGGGAATCATCTAATCTGTTGAGGATCTGAGTAGAACAAAAGTTGATGAAAAGAAGAATCTTTGTTTTTTCTTCTTCCTGCCTGCCTGCTCAAACTGGTACATCTCATCTCATTTTCTCCTGCCCTTGGACACCACCAGCTCTCCTGGGTCTCCAACTGGCAAATAGCAGATTTGGGTATTTCTTAGCTTTGGTAATTGTGAGCCAATTTCTCCTAACATAATTCGATCTTTCTTTCTCTTACATATATATATATAGATAGGCAGATGATAGAGACAGACATATTTATGTATCTATTAAAACTTATATTAGAACTCCACAAACACCATGCATACTATATTTACATTTTCTCACTCTGTGATTTAGATAGATAGATACATATCTATATAGCTCTCTATCTATTTATCTATATCACAGAGTGAATAAATATAGATATAGGATGTATGATGTTTCTCTGAAGAACTCTAAGTTTTGATATAATTTATTAAATATAGTTTATTTAACATAATTTGTTAAGTTTCTCTGCAGAACTCTAAGTTTTAATATGATTTTTAATTGAAATTTTATACAGGCTGGTTTTTTAGTAATGGTTGTTTCACAACAAGTTCATAATATTGCTGATCATTTTAGCAGTTGGCACTCATGAACCAGTCCTAGCTGTCACCAGCATGCTACTTGCTAAATCCCTGTAGCTCAAGCTGTTTTATTATAAGAAGCCTCTATCTGTTCATGAAGTGTGGGAGAAATAAGCCTAAAGAAGCCCCTTTTCCTTGGAAGATTTGGGTGGAGTTTCCAAGTATCTCAGTGGCAAAGAATCTACCTGCCAATGCAGGAGGTGCAGGAGACATGGGTTCCATTCCTGGGTCAGGAAGGCCCCCTGGAGAAGAAAATGGCAACCCACTCCAGTGTTCTTGCCTGGATAGTCCCATGGACAGAAGAACCTGGTGGGCTGCAGTCCATGGGGGTCACAAAAGAATCAGACATGACTGAGCAAATAAGCACACACACACACACACACACATGCACACGCACGCACACACACACACACAGTGGACAGTTGCGGATATTGACAAGTCATGGCTACAGCATGGCCACCAGTGACATCAGACATAGAGTGTCGCTGTAACACTTGTAGAGCCAAAGCCACCAACAACATGGAGGCAAGGAAGGGGGAGGCAGCCAATACTAGCAAGCAGGGCTTTCTGGAAAGTTGCTTGTTTCAGAAAGTTGCTTGCTTTTACCAGTATGTCTAAGTTCTTGTTCTCCTGACCCAGGCATCAGTGGAAATTTGGACATTTATTTTGAGTAAATTGTTAAAAAAAAAAAAAAACAGTTTAGAGAAACTTCAAAAAGTTTGTGTGACTGGCCTCAAGTCATTTCATTCTGGGCATTAAAAGAGAATGTGGCCTTTCTCCTCCCCATCATTATGCCTGGCTCTCTGTGGCAGTGCTGTCAAATGACCAAAGGGAAAATTGTCTAGTTATGTGAGGCTTTACCATCTAACACAGACCTACAACAAGGCTGGAAAATATTCATTTTTGAAAATGACCACACAAACAAATTCCTCAAAAAGTTGTGCTTTTATTCACTGACACTGTGGTTCATTAAACCAATAGATGAATGAAGCAATTCTTGGTGGCTAAATGACAGTGTAAGCAATACAGACCTCTTCAAATTAACATTAAATGTAATGGTGAAAGGATTATACATGATAAAATAAAAAATACTTCATTAGCCTTGACATGATATAGAAAAATATCACACTTCTAAGTGCAAGGAAAGCAGAATACTGAGGAGTAAGAAATGACATATGAACTTTGCTTTCCTATCTTCCACCAAAGATTACACTCATCAAATGATCTTATTTTTTCATGGACTAAACTAAAATAAAAGTGGGATTAAAACACAAGTCACTTGCCATTATACAATTCTGAATTGAACTTGCATAATTCAGTAGAGCATTTTGCACTGTTTTAGTCAAGGACTAGTTTCTTTTGTTCTCCAAAGAAAAGAGCTAAACAACAGCTTCAAGATCCTTAAAAAATGCATTTAAAGATCAGACTTAGAAAATAGGCAGCTTCCCTAAATACATGTATAGATCTGCTGACTGGAGAGGTAATATTACAGGAAGTATAAGGACAAGTGAAAAGCAAAATACAGTTAAGGACAATGGTGAGACTATGTAAGATTCCTGGCATGTTTGGATTTCTTGATTCTTGTCCTGGCAAGTAGCATCTCAATGAAGCAGATGTTTGGATTCATCCTCTGATCAAAAGAAAAAATTTGGAAGCCATGGTCATTATAAATTATAAAATATTATGTAATAATAGCAAATATTTATAGAATTTAAATAATTCTAACAACCCTACTGAAAGACAATACCATTAGCTTCACTTTACAGGTGAGAAAATGAAGTAAATAATTTGACTTTAAGTGCTACCGGTAGTTTGTACCTAACCTGAGAAAATGATCAAAGTATCCCAAGTCCAAGTTCAGTTTTCTTTCCATGATACTAAATTGCCTATATTGGCCAGTAATGGTGCAAGCCCATCTATCATTCCAAGCCCCTAAAAAATTGAGTGGTTATGGTTTGTGATGATATGCTTCTGATCTCTGTCACAAAGGAAGAAGATGGGACTAATTTCTAGCATTTCCTGTAGAGTGGATCACACTAGGGGTTCAACTGAGTGAAATGATGCTTGGTAAGAGAATGAGTGATTGTATGCTCAGTAGCTAGTTGTGTCTGACTCTTTGCGACCCCATGGACTATAGCCTTCCAGGCTCCTCTGTCCATGGAATTTTCCAGGAAAGAATTCAGAAGCCCTGAATGAGTGATACTCCTTATTGTATGACCTTGCTGGTCCTTTCCTTGAAGAGGTGATAGTCAGTGATCTTTCAGTTGATTGGGTGGTGGTAGTTGAATCACTAAGTCTTGTTTGACTCTTGCAACACCATGGACTGTAGCCTTCCAAGCTACTTTGTTCAAGGAATTCTCCAGGAAAGAATACTGGAGTGGGTTGCCATTTCCTCCTCCAGGGGACCTTCCAGACTCAGGGATCAAACTCATATCTCTTGTGTCTCCTGAATTGGCAGGCAAATTCTTTACCACTGACAGGGAAGCCACTTTGAGTTGATTATTTCCTTTATAATCTCTCTACAAGTTCAGTGTGAAGAAGGCTGAGCGCCAAAGAATTGATGCTTTTGAACTGTGGTGTTGGAGAAGACTCTTGAGAGTCCCTTGGACAGCAAGGAGATCCAACCAGTCCATTCTGAAGGAGATCAGCCCTGGGATTTCTTTGGAGGGAATGATGCTGAAGCTGAAACTCCAGTACTTTGGCCACCTCATGTGAAGAGCTGACTCATTGGAAAAGACTCTGATGCTGGGAGGGATTGGGGGCAGGAGGAGAAGGGGACGCCAGAGGATGATATAGCTGGATGGCATCACTGACTCGATGGACTTGAGTCTGAGTGAACTCCGGGAGTTGGTGATGGACAGGGAGGCCTGGCATGCTGTGATTCATGGGGTCACAAAGAGTCGGACATGACTGAGCGACTGAACTGAACTGAACAAGTTCAGTCCCAGAAAAGAAAGTCAACAAAATTAGAAATGAAAACGGAGAAGTTACCACAGACAACACAGAAATACAAAGGATCATGAGAGACTACTATCAGCAACTATATGCCAATAAAATCACAACTTGGAAGAAATGGACAAATTCTTAGAAAAGTATAACTTTCCAAAACTAAACTGGGAAGAAATAGAAAATCTTAACATACCCATCACAAACACAGAAATTTAAATAGTAATCAGAAATCTTCCAACAAACAAAAGTCCAGGACCAGATGGCTTCACAGCTGAATTCTACTAAAAATTTAGAGAAGAACTAACACCTATCCTACTCAAACTCTTCCAGAAAATTGCAGAGGAAGGTAAACTTCCAAACTCATTCTATGAGGCTACCATCACCTTGATACCAAAACCTGACAAAGATGCCACACACACACACACACACAAAAACTACAGGCCAATATCACTGATGAACATAGATGCAAAATCCTTAACAAAATTCTAGCAAACAGAATTCAACAACATATTAAAAAGATCATACATCATGATCAAGTGGGCTTTATCCCAGGGATGTAAGGATTCTTCAATATTTGCATATTAATCAGTATGATATACCACATTAACAAATTGAAAGATAAAAACCATATGAGTATCTCAATAGATGCAGAGAAAGCCTTTAATAAAATTCAACACCCATTTATGATAAAAACCCTCCAGAAAGCAAGAATAGAAGGAACATATCTCAACATAATAAAAGCTATATATGACAACCGACAGCAAACATTACCCTCAATGGTGAAAAACTGAAAGCAGTTCCCCCAAAGTCAGGAACAAGACAAGGGTGCCCACTCTCACCACTACTATTCAACATAGTTTTGGAAGTTTGGGCCACAGCAATCAGAGAAGAAAAAGAAATAAAAGGAATCCAGACTGGAAAAGAAGAAGTAAAACTCTATTGTTTGCAGATGATATGATCCTCTACATAGAAAACCCTAAGACTCCACCAGAAAATTACTAGAGCTAATCAATGAATATAGTAAAGTTGCAGGATATAAAATCAACACACAGAAATTCCTTGCATTCCTATACATTAACAATGAGAAAACAGAAAGAGAAATTAAGGAAACAATTCCATTCACCATTGCAACGAAAAGAATAAAATACTTAGGAATAAAGCTACCTAAAGAAACAAAAGACCTATATATCAGATAAGATCAGATCAGTCGCTCAGTCGTGTCCGACTCTTTGCGACCCCATGAATCCCAGCACGCCAGGCCTCCCTGTCCATCACCAACTCCCAGAGTTCACACAGACTCACGTCCATCGAGTCAGTGATGCCATCCAGCCATCTCATCCTCTGTCGTCCCCTTCTCCTCTTGCCCCCAATCCCTCCCAGTATCAGAGTCTTTTCCAATGAGTCAACTCTTCGCATTAGGTGGCCAAAATACTGGAATTTCAGCTTTAGCATCATTCCTTCCAAAGAAATCCCAGGGCTGATCTCCTTCAGAATGGACTGGTTGGATCTCCTTGCAGTCCAAGGGACTCTCAAGAGTCTTCTCCAACACCACAGTTCAAAAGTATCAATTCTTCGGTGCTCAGCCTTCTTCACAGTCCAGCTCTCACATGCATACATGACCACAGGAAAAAGCATAGCCTTGACTAGATGAACCTTTGTTGGCAAAGTAATGTCTCTGCTTTTGAATATGCTATCTAGGTTGGTCATAACTTTCCTTCAAAGGAGCAAGCGGCTTTTAATTTCATGGCTGCTGTCACCATCTGCAGTGATTTTGGAGCCCAGAAAAATAAAGTCTGACACTGTTTCCACTGCTTCCCCATCTATTTCCCATGAAGTGATGGGACCGAATGCCATGATCTTCGTTTTCTGAATGTTGAGCTTTAAGCCAACTTTTTCACTCTCCACTTTCACTTTCATCAAGAGGCTTTTAAGTTCCTCTTCACTTTCTGCCATAAGGGTGGTGTCATCTGCATATCTGAGGTTATTGATATTTCTCCCGGCAATCTTGATTCCAGCTTGTGTTTCTTCCAGTCCAGTGTTTCTCATGATGTACTCTGCATATAAGTTAAATAAACAGGGTGACAGTATACAGCCTTGACAAACTCCTTTTCCTATTTGGAACCAGTCTTTTGTTCATGTCCAGTTCTAACTGTTGCTTCCTGACCTGCATACACATTTCTCAAGAGGAAGATCAGGTGTTCTGGTATCCCCATCTCTTTCAGAATTTTCCACAGTTTATTGTGATCCACACAGTCAAAGGCTTTGGCATAGTCAATAAAGCAGAAATAGATGTTTTTTCTGGAACTCTCTTGCTTTTTCCGTGATCCAGCGGATGTTGGCAATTTTATCTCTGGTTCTTCTGCCTTTTCTAAAACCAGCTTGAACATCAGGAAGTTCACAGTTCACATATTGCTAAAGCCTGGCTTGGAGAATTTTGAGCATTATGAAAGAAATCAAAGATGACACAAATAGATGGAGAAATATACCATGTTCATGGATCGGAAGAATCGATACAGTGAAAATGAGTGTACTATCCAAAGCAATCTATAGATTAAATGCAATCCCTATCAAGCTACCAATGGTATTTTTCACAGAAGTAGAACAAATCATTTCACAATTTGTATGAAAATACAAAAAACATTGAATAGCCAAAACAGTCTTGAGAATGGGACTGGAGGAATCAACCTGCCTGACTTCAGGCTATACTACAAAGCTACAGTCATCAAGACAGCATGGTATTGGCACAAAGACAGAAATATAGATCAAAGAAACAAAATAGAAAGCCCAGAGATAAATCCATGCACCCATGGGCACCTTATCTTTGACAAAGGAGGCAAGAATATACAATGGAGAAAAGACAATCTCTTTAACAAGTGGTGCTGGGAAAACTGGTCAACCACTTGTAAAAGAATGAAACTTCCTAATACCATACACAAAAATAAACTCAAAATGTATTAAAGATCTAAATGTAAGACCAGAAACTATAAAAATCCTAGAGTGAATCATAGGCAAAACACTCTCTGACGTAAATCACAGCAGGATCCTCTATGACCCACCTCCCAGAATAATGGAAATAAAAGCAAAGATAAACAAATGGGACCTAATTAAAATTAAAAGCTTTTGCACAATGAAGGAAACTATAAGCAAAGTGAAAAGACAGCCTTCAGAATGGGAGAAAATAATAGCAAATGAAGCAACTGCCAAAGAATTAATCTCAAAAATATACAAGCAACTCCTGAAGCTCAATTCCAGAAAAATCAACGACTCAATCAAAAAATGGGCCAAAGAACTAAACAGACATTTCTCCAAAGAAGACATACAGATGGCTAACAAACACATGAAAAGATGCTCAACACCACTCATTATCAGATAAATGCAAGCCAAAACCACAATAAGGTACTATCTCACACCAGTCAGAATGGCTGCTATCAAAAAGTCTACAAACAATAAACGCTGGAGAGGGTGCATAGAAAAGGGAACCCTCTTACACTGTTGGTGGGAATGCAAACTAGTACAGCCACTATGGAGAACAGCATGGAGATTCCTTAAAAAACTGGAAATAGAACTGCCATATGACCCAGCAATCCCACTGTTGGGCATACACACTGAGGAAACCAGAATTGAAAGAGACAGGTGTACTCCAATGTTCATCACAGCACTGTTTACAATAGCCAGGACTGGAAGCAACCTAGATGTCCATCAGCAGACGAATGGAAAAGAAAGCTGTGGTACATATACACAATGGAATATTACTCAGCTATTAAAAAGAATGCATTTGAATCCGTTCTAATGAGGTGAGTGAAACTGGAGCCTGTTATACAGAGCAAAGTAAGTCAAAAAGAAAAACACCAATACAGTATACAAAGGCATATATATAGAATTTAAAAAGATGGTAATGATGACCCTATATGCAAGACAGTGAAAGAGACACAGATATAAAGAACAGACTTTTGGACTCTGTGGGAGAAGGCGAGGATGGGATGATTTTAGAGACTAGCATTGAAACATGTATATTATCATATGTGCAACAGATCGCCAGTCCAGTTTTAATGCATGAGACAGGATGCTCAGGGCTGGTGCACTGGGATGACCCTGAGGGATGGGATTGGGGAGGGAACTAGGAGGGAGGTTCAGGATGGGGAACACATGTACACCCATGGCTGATTCATGTGAATGTGTGGCAAAAACCTCAACAATATTATAAAGTAATTAGTCTCCAATTAAAATAAATAAATTTAAAAAAATTCCAGAAAAGATTCAGGAAATTCAGGAAAGGGTGGTAGTTGGTAAGAATAACTCCATTCATATATTAATAATTTGTCCCAAGTCTTTCTCCTATTCATAATTTTTGATCGTTGCTGCCATTTTCAGATTTGGAGACTAGTTTTTACTGAAAGGAATATATCAAAAACAATTAGGTTTCCTAGCCCAACTTATGTAGGAGTGTGTAAAATACAAAAATAATCCATGAATTATGCATTATTGAAGCATTTTATTTATTTCAAAAAAATCTTTTGCCCATGCCACACAGCTTATAGTTCCCAGACCAGAGATCGAACCCAGGCCTATGGCAGTGAAAGTACTGTGTCTTAGCTACTGGACCACCAGGGAATTCCCTAGGCATTTTAAAAGGAATAAAATTGTCAAATCTTGTAGTGTGTTGTTAAATTTTATCTTCTGACTACCTTGCAATTTCAATGATCGGCACTTACACAAGAAAAGAATTTGTTCATCAATTGAGGTCTTTGCTTCCCTCATGGTCCAGCTGGTAAAGAATCCACCTGGAATACAGGAGACCTGGGTTCGATCCCTGGTTCGGGAAGATCCCCTGGATCTACCCACTCCAGTATTCTGGCTTAGAGAATTCCAGGGACTGTATAGTCCAAGGGGTTGCAAAGAGTTGGACACAACTGAGCGACTTTCACGTTCACTTTTCTGTTTGTCATATTACTTTATATTAAACTCATTATTACCTTTCAGAATTTCATACAATTTTAGCACAGGTTTCAGAAGTCCTAGTTTCATGATGACAAAATACCCACTTTTCTCATTAGTGTATTAGTATATACACAAGTCTGAGCTATTTATGTTCATAATAGTGGCTTTTTAAAATTTCTGAAATTGAGTCATTTAAAAATGTAAAATGAAATAAACTGAGTTTTAGCTTTGCTGAACTCTGTCATATCTTTCTTGAATCACATAAAAATGTGAAAATGTTTGAGAACAAAGAAAGAAAAAAAAAGTCTTACATGTTATTGCTCAGTCTCTTTTCCACAGTCAACTTCATGTTTTAACATACAGGTCATGGCTTCACAGCAAGGATTGGTACATTCCTTTAAAACACACACACAATGCAAAAGTGAGTTCAAGCATTTTTTCCCCTATAGACCAGGTGTGCAGAATTCTGGCATATGATGACAATGAAATTTCACTTTTTAAACTAAATTACTCTGCTATACAAATTCGAGTTGAAATGACCAAGGAAATTTAATGACAGAAAAAAAAATGCTGAGTAATGAAAACTATCTCTTAAAAGGACAAAAATAGAATAACCCAAGAATTATCCCAAACAAATTCACCTAGATGATATTATATGTAAGTTAATTTGAAATTCAAGGGAGAATATTTCTATTCTCTTCAAACAGCTTGACAATAGAGAAAAAAATTATTTTTAATCTTCAATTCATTTTGCCAAGCCTGCATAATCCTGATAATGAGAACTGGTAATGAATATATACACCATACCATTCTCATTTGTGTGTATAAATGCAAAAACTTGAGTAAAATATTAGCCAAACACTAGCTTATTAATATAATAATTCTCCATTACAAATTCTGCAGAGCCTTTTGTCACCAAAAATGCAAGGCTGTCTCAACAGTACGGAATAAAGTAACATTATCCATTATATTAAAAGACTGAGGGAAGAAAACAACTAATACTAATGTGATAGGTGGCAAAAATTAGTACAAATTAGGCAAGCATTATTTAATTAACACATATTAGTAAACTATGAACAGTTTTGATCATCATGATAAAGAAAATCTATCTGGTGAATAGTAAAAACACATCCAATAAAGTATAAAGAAAGGATTATTTTTATGTTATTATTATGTAAATTCTGACAAATGCTATGAGACAAAAATATATGAAAGCATAATAATCAGATATATAATAATTATTATCTATAAATAATACTAATAATGTTTTCACTGTTTATATATGATATAATTCTTGAGCTAGAAAAAAAAGAGGATCAATTCTAAAAACATTGAGTTAGTCACTAAGATAGCTGTTTAAGATAATAATAAAATAATGTCAAGAACAGTAACAAATGAGAACCTAAATAAAAAGAAAACATATGTATTAACAGCAAAAAGAAAAAAATTGAAAATATTTAAAAATAAAGTTTCAAAATGTGCAAGAACTGCATGAAGAATTTTTTATTTAACTTCTCTGAAAAACTTCAAAGGCAACTTATCTTTTAAGACAATACTTAATATTGTGAAAATGCCAGTGGCCTTTAGAGTGAATTATTAATTTTACAAATATCAACCAGAATCTCAACTGTATTTGCAGGCAAATTGACAAAAACATAAAAATAAAACCAAGATATTTATGGAAGAATGAACACTCAATAATTACTATGCAAACACTGCAAAAAAAAGTCAGTGAAGAAATTTTCCATTACTGATATTAAAGTGTGTTACATAGTTAGAATCATTAAAATGGCATGATGGTTGTTTGATAATATCTAGACAGAAAGAATGATTATTTTTATTAAAAATAATAAAATATCATGTAAGATCCTGGAAAATGAATTTTTCATTAAAGAATTCTATATAAAGTATTTATACCACTTTTTGATAAAAAACAGCTATTTAAAAATTCAGTTGTTCTTAAGTTTGGACTCTCTAGCTCTCTAATTTTATTCATCTACAGAAGAAGAAAATCAGCAAGATATGGAAAGCATATGGGAACTGGATAATATAGTTAAAGAAAATAAGATATTAAACACGGTATAATAGTAGTTTCTCCTCTCCTGTTCTCGTCCTGCTCTCTTGTGTGTGTGTGTGTGTGTGTGTGTGTGTGTATGTACTGAACACACAGCATTTTACCTGTTGAAATTAGAAATGCCAAAGATTGTGAACAATTTCAGTTATCCTCCACTCTAGAAACCATATGGGAATATAAGTAAGAATGAGATAAACATAAATCTAAATTATTGTAAAGCATCAAATCACTTGTAAAATTTCATATCTCATTATAATTAACAGAATATTTACATTATTCTTTGTGAATAATTAAGTTGCACCATGTAAACTTCTAATATAATTTAATAACTTAAATTTTCTTTTTTGTGTTTTGTTTTTCTTTTTTGATGTACAGGCTTCGTTGCTTCATGGGATCTTCTCAGATCATGGATGGAACCCATGTCTTCTGTATTGACAGGCAAATTCTTTACCACTCAGCCACCAGGGGAGCCCTCAATAAATTTAAATTTCTGAATAAATAAATAGCATAGAATGATTATATGTCTTCCCCATTGTCACAAAGTCTCTTAGAGTAATGGATAAATCTTGGGTTGCAACAGGTTTCACCAATTACTAGCTTTGTATCCTTGGATCTAGTTACTTAGCTTTTCTGAGTTTCACTTCTTTTCTAAATTGGGAAAATAACAAACCTGTTTTGCAGGTTTGTTGTGAGTAATAAAGGAGGCTGTGGTTATAAAAGCATGGAGTATTACTCAGCCATTAAAAAGAATACATTTGAATCAGTTCTAATGAGGTGGGTGAAACTGGAGCCTATTATACAGAGTGAAGTAAGCCAGAAGGAAAAACACCAATACAGTATACTAACGCATATATATGGAATTTAGAAAGATGGTAACAATAACCCTGTGTACGAGACAGCAAAAGAGACACTGATGTATAGAACAGTCTTATGGACTCTGTGGGAGAGGGAGAGGGTGGGAAGATTTGGGAGAATGGCATTGAAACATGTAAAATATCATGTATGAAACGAGATGCCAGTCCAGGTTCGATGCACGATACTGGATGCTTGGGGCTAGTGCACTGGGACGACCCAGAGGGATGGTATGGGGAGGGAGGAGGGAGGAGGGTTCAGGATGGGGAACACATGTATACCTGTGGTGGATTCATTTTGATATTTGGCAAAACTAATACAATTATGTAAAGTTTAAAAATTAAATAAAATTAAAAAAAAAAAGCATTCGGCAGATTGACATGTAAAAAGTCTCTTCAAATCGTAATTCATTTTTTTAGTCTTAAATAGAACGCTTTCTTTTAGAAACCTAGTCTGAGACTGCTAATAAACATTTTATCAGAGATATTTTTTAGGGTACACTGATTTCTCAAAAGGGTTAGATTTTTATCAAGATTAGCCATATGTATAGTAATTATCTTAGATGTTCTATGTTAATCCATCTTCTACAGACTTGTGTGATTTTTCTTTTTCCTCTTTACGTTTTAATTTCTCCTTCTCACACACTGCTTGATGCTGCTGCTGCTAAGTTGCGTCAGTCGTGTTCAACTCTGTGCGACCCCACAGACGGCAGCCCCACAGGCTCCTCTGTCCCTGGGATTCTCCAGGCAAGCATACTGGAGTGGGTTGCCATTCCCTTCTCCAATGCATGAAAGTGAAAAGTGAAAATGAAGTCGCTCAGTTGTGTCCGACTCTGTGCGACCCCACAGACCACAGCGCACCCGGCTCCTCCGTCCATGGGATTCTCCAGGCAAGAGTACTGGAGTGGGGTGCCATTACCTGCTCCCACTGCTTGATGAAAGACCAATTCTCTCTCAACGGAATTTACTTCTGGATTTTCAATTGTTGCATCTGTGTGTACATACTTAGTCTCTCAGTTGTGTCTTACTCTTGGCGGCCCCATGGACTGTATCCTGCCAGGCTCCTCTCTGTTCATGGGATTTTCCAGGCAAGAATACTGGAGTGGGGTGCCATTTCCTCCTTCAGGGGCTCTTCCAGACCCAGGGATATAACCCACATCTCCTGCATTGGCAGGCAGATTCTTTACCACTGAGCCACATGGGAAACCCCTTTTTAATTGTTATTGTTCAACAAAACAATCAGCTGGGAGTTTATGTGATTTAGAAATTTGACTAATACATTTAAGAAAGTTCATAAGTGACACGTATAGTTAAGGATTTACTTTTTAAAAGAATGTACACTTGCTTTATAATGTGTTAGTTTCTACTGTACAGCAAAGTATAGTAGAAACTATATGCTTATGTATATCCCTTCTTTGTTGGATTTCCTTCCCCTTTAGGACACCACAGAGCACTACAGAGTTCCCTGTGCTAGACAGTAGGTTCTCATTAGTTATCTATTTTCTGGAGAAGGATATAGCAACCCACTCCAGTAGTCTTGCCTGGAGAATCCTGTGGATGGAGGAGCTTGGTGGGCTACTGTCCATAGGGTTGCACAGAGACAGACACGACTAAAGCAACTTAGCATGCATGCATGCATTGGAGAAGGAAATGGCAACCCACTCCAGTATTCTTGCCTGGGGAATCCCAGGGACATAGGAACCTGGTGGGCTGCCATCTATGGGGTCACACAGAGTCGAACACCACTGAAGCGACTTAGCAGCAGCAGCAGCAACAGTTATCTATTTTATACATAATATCAATAGTGTTTATATGTCAATTCCAATATCCCAGTTCATCCCACACCCCTAGCCTCTAGAATCCATACATCCATTCTCTATGTCTGTGTCTCTATTTCTGCTTTGCAAATAAGTTCATCTGTATCACTTTTCTAGATTCCACATGTAAGCGATACCATATGATATTTGTTTTTCTCTTTCTGACTTACTTCACTCTGTATGACAGTCTCTAGGTTCATCCACATATCTACAAATCGCGCAGTTTTGTTCCTTTTTGTGGCTGAGTAATATTCCATTATATATATGTACCACATTTTCTTTATTCCTCCACCAATGGACATTTAGGTTGCTTCCACATCCTGGCTATTGTAAATAGGGCTACAATGAATATTATGATGCTTGTATCTTTTTGAATTATGGTTTTCTCCAGATACATGCTCAGGAGTGGGATTGCTGGGGCATATGGTAGCTCTGGGGGCTTCCCAAGTGGTGCTAGTGGTAAAGAACCTGCCTGCCAATGCAGGAGACTAAAAGACATAAGTTCAATCCCTGGGTTGGGAAAATACCCTGAAGAAGGTCATGGCAACCCACTCCAGTACTTTTGCTTGGAGAATTTCATGGACAGAGGAGCCTGGTGGACTATGGTCTATAGGGTCGCAAAGGGTCAGACGCCACTGAAGCAACTTAGCACACACACGTGGTAGTGTATGGTTATATTTTTAAGGAATCTCCATGCTATTCTCGATAGTAACTGTACCAATTTACATTCTCACCATCAGTGTAGGAGGGTTCCCTTTTTTCCCCACATCCTCTTCAGCATTTATTGTTTGTAGATTTTTTAATGATGACCATTCTGAGCAGTGTGAGGTGATACCTCATTATAGTTTTGGTTTGCATTTCTCTAATATCTAGTGATGTTGAGCATCTTTTCATGTATTTTTTGTCCATCTGTATATCTTCTTTGGAGAAATGTCTATTAAGGTCTCCTACCTATTTTTAGATTTTTTTTTCCCCTTTTTTTACACTGAGCTGCATGAACTGTTTGTATCACAAGGGATATTAGTCCTTTGTTACTTGTTTCTTTTGCAAATATTTTTATCCATTCTGAGAGCTGTCTTTTCACCTTAATGATTTACCTCTTTTCATTGAAGTTCTTATACAATCATATAATAAGCGTATCCTGGCTTTTGAAATGCTTTTCAAAAGATGACCAAAGTCAGTACTGAAAACAAATACAAGCCTACTTTTTACTAAGACGCCAAGTTTGTCTTTAGAAAGAACTTCCAAAAGAGCATTTTAAAAGGAAAAAAAAAGATAACATTATGAACAGCACAGGGAGCTCAGCCTGGTGATCTGTAATGACCTAGAGGTGTGGGACGTGGTTGGGAGTGGAGGGAGGTGCAAGAGTGAAATGATATATGTATACATATAGCTGATTCATGTTGTGCAGCAGAAACTGACACAACATTGTAAAGCAATTATACTCTAATTAAAACTAAAAAGAAAGCCACAATAACTCTCTAGTAAAGTTTTTAGACCGCGGATATTTGCATACCTCAGGAGAGCCACAATCACAGTCTTCACCTACTTCCAAAAGTTGATTCCCACACACTGGTTTTGTCATATTTTTAGGAACCAATGCTTGCAGTAGGCATCTTGGCTTTTGAGATAACATGTATTTTTTAAAATGTGAGCGACTAACTGTACTGAAATCCTTTGGGAATTTTGAACTGTAACCAGAAGAAAAATGAGAAATACCATGTTATATACAGTGATAAGTTAACATAAGAATCTAACTTGTCTTACTAGCTCAACAAAAACTCCAAATTTAGTATAAATGAGCCATGTTATATGTGGAGTGTGATAGAGCATGAATACTACTCTCATTGGAAAATTCTTTTTCTAGATACCCAGTTGTAGGAGTTGGAAGAATTTCACTTCCTGTGCAGATTCAATTCTGCCCTAAATGGCAGCAGTGATGAGCTTCACCATTTGTTATCATCCACTCATCTCACTATTGAAGGCTGAGAGGCAAATGATAATAACAATGAATAGTGAAAGGAAATAACTGTAGACTTAAAGGTTCAATGGGGATATTTAACTTCCTATTTATGAGCACTTCAACAGTAAGATATGTTTATTGATTTTTCTATCACAAGTCCTTGCAAAGTGCTTAGAATTATTAAAAGACAACATTAATAACATAAAAATGAATTGATTGGTGACAGGGATTTATAAGGATGTTCTCATCTTAATTATATAAATATTTTTAGAAAAGACTGTTTTAAGCTAAAATTATTTTAAGTTAGATTAACATGATCCAGAGAAGGCAATGGCACCCTACTCCAGTACTCTTGCCTGGAAAATCCCATGGATGGAGGAACCTGGTAGGCTGCAGTCCATGGGGTCACAAAGAGTCGGACACGACTGCGCGACTTCACTTTCACTTTTTACTTTCATGCATCAGAGAAGGAAATGGCAACCCACTCCAGTGTTCTTGCCTGGAGAATCCCAGGGATGGGGGAGCCTGGTGGGCTGCTGTCTGTGGGGTCGCACAGAGTCGGACACGACTGACGCGACTTAGCAGCAGCAGCAGCAGATTAACATGATCATTATACTTATAAACTCTACCTTGGCATATTTGGAAATCTTAAATAATGAGTTCTGCTAGCTGGTAAATCCTGTATATCAAGAAACTAGAGCATGAATTCGTTGGAAACACAGCCATTATATTAAAAAATATTCATCCAATTATACAGCCTGCATCTGAATTCTTTAAGATTTAAGAATTTTTTTTTTCTCTAGAATGACAAGGTCTCACCTTAGATATTTATTCATCACACAACTCCCAGAGGGACACTTGGTGTTATGTGGAACATCAGGCATACCAAGGACATGACCCAATTCGTGTGACATCACTCCTACAAGAGAGACACTGTTCTTTCTCTTACCCTGGTGGAAAAAAAAAAAAAGAAATATTTTTATTTGTGATTTTATTCAATTATTTGTTCATTATCATTGATGTTTGGTATTACAAAGAATAATAGTTTCACATGAAAATTATTGAATCATTGAGCTTCTTCCCCTTTCTTTGGTTATTGTAAATTATAGACATTTGAGACAGCTGACAGGACATTGTAAACATTAAAAATGTTTACACTTCAAACATAAAAAATGACATTGTAAACATTTGAAATGATTTGCTATTGGAAATCTAACTGCTAAGCCATTGCTCAATCGATATGGATTATTTATAAACCATGGTTAAATCATGATAATTCCATTATTCATTGTTGTTGTTTAGTTGCTAAGTGGAGTCTGCCTCTTTTGTGACTCCATGAACTGTAGCCCTCCAAGCTCCTCTGTCTATGACATTTCCCAGACAAGAATACTGGAGTGGGTTACCATTTCCTTCTCCAATGCATGAAAGTGAAAAGTGAAAGTAAAGTCGCTCAGTTGTGT
This sequence comes from Bos indicus x Bos taurus, assembly GCF_003369695.1. Classification (NCBI taxonomy): domain Eukaryota; kingdom Metazoa; phylum Chordata; class Mammalia; order Artiodactyla; family Bovidae; genus Bos; species Bos indicus x Bos taurus. The sequence goes on along the minus strand of NC_040083.1, from coordinate 71,580,420 downwards.
CCAACTCTTAATGACCCCACGGACTGTAGCCCACCAGGCTCCTCCGTCCATGGGATTTTCCAGGCAAGAGTACTGGAGTGGGGTGCCATTGCCTTCTCCGGCCATAGATACTAGCGATGATTAATCTGAAGTTACCTCAGATCCCAGAGGGCACTGGCGATGATTAATTTGAAGATACCTCAGATCCTAGGGGGCACCTGGATTTTGTTTTTGTTCTGATCTTCCTCTTCTAACTCCCTAACACCAACTAAAGAGTGAAACCTCTGGGAGGGTCAATGTAAAGAGATATTCTCTTTCATAATCCAAGGAATCCTCAGTATAGTGATCTACTAATACAGGTTCATTTCTACTTTTATTTACTGACTCAGCAGATATACATTGTGCTTACTCTAAGTAAGACATTGTGCTTGTCTTCATAGAGGTTGTAGAACCTCAGGGATCTATATGTTTACAAACCTCAATAACAGCGACGGATGATGGGGAGCACAAGGAATTCGAGGTCGCCAGTCCTGCCATTCGAGTTTTGAAGCCAACTCCACTGTGTGAAAGTTACGGGTACATTGTCACAATCTGAGTCTTTTGAACCATCAGCTTCTGTCAGCTCTGTCTGAGACTTCCCTAGTTCCCCTACCCTCTTCATATTCATGAGGTCCCAGAAAAGCCACTGCTATCCTATAGCATTAGAATGACCACATATGGTTATCCCACTTCCAAGAGTCAATTTTAGTGATCTGACATGGGTCTGCAACAATCCCACAGGTGAGTTGCTAATAATAGAACTTTAGGCTCTCTGATCACTGAACAAGGAGGTAGAATTGAACAGGAATCTCTGCCAAGAAACCTTTGGGATAACTATTTTCTCTGTCAAAATAGACCTGGCCCTGACCAGTGTGTGCTTACCTGAGTAGCTGAGCATGGTCATGGGTCTTCATTTTCCCCAAGTTAGAATAATGCCAGTTCAGAAAGTTTTTAAAGGTGACAGCTGTGCTGGGCACCACCTTTATCTTGTCACTGTTAGACCATATTTCCATACCTACCAAGGACACTTGAATGTCTATGGTATTGTAAATCTGAGGGAAGAACATTTTTCATTATGAAAATGTTTGATATTTCTTTTTCAAAAAAAAATTATTGAAGTATAGCTGATTTACAATGTTATGTTAATATCTGCTGTATAGCAAAGTGACTGAGTTTTGTTTGTTTGTTTTCAGTTATACATATATATGTGTGTGTGTGTGTGTGCGTGTGTATATATATATATATATATATATATATATTTATATCAGGCGAGCTTATGCTCCTCAGTTCTCTCTCGTCGCAACAAAGATTTGGAGTGACAGACATTAAAGCCCTTGGCGCGTCACAGCTCTTGGGTCTTGGACAGACCGTGTTATAGCTCTTAGACAAATCAGTGTTACAGCTCCATGTTACAGCTCTATTTTATTTAGAAAATAGCAGGAAAATCCATCCTCTAGGCGTGAAGGCATGTCGACCCAAAGATGGAAGAGAAGAGCAGCGCACGGGAGAGAGAGAGAGAGACCCCCTGCCCTTTGGCTCCTCTTTTTATATGTCCCCACCCTCCCCGCCCTGGGCCTGCCATATGTAAATTGGGCTAGCCAGGAGTGTTTTTCTACCTGAGGTCCTCACTCTGGTCCTCAGGCCTTCCTTTGTTCTATTTTTGTGGGTTTTTCCCTTCCTTATATTTTAGCTACCGCCACTCTGGACTCCTGTTTTCTATTCTAACTACCTAACATATATATGTTCTTTTTCATCCTTTTCCATTATGGTTTATCCTAGAATATTGTATGTAGTTCCCTGTGCTATACAGTAGGAAAGATTTATTTAGTTTTTTTTAGATATTTCACTGATTTCAAGTGATGGATAAATGTATCCCATTTTGAAAACAGAAAACCTAGAAGTTGCCTTTGCTACAGTATACAGTGATTTTACCTTGATGTTAATCCTTGTCTACCAAATTTCCCCAAACTGCTGACCTTAATCCATTGTAATTCTACCAATTCTTATTTGCTTAAAATATAGAAAAGCCCTAAACTCCTATGTGGAAACATATGTTTATGGAACAAATATCTTACCACATTGAGTAGGTTTATCACATCAAACACAAAGCTTCTTATCACAGTTATATTCTCATTATACATCTTATACTGTAAAATACAAAATGCAAAGAGTAATTAAAACCACAAATTAAAGTGAGAAAGCTGATGGGGATTTTATAGTTTAAGAAGACGTACACATTTCAATGTAAATAAATGTTCATTCCACATCTACCTTATATGAGACTTATCTAAGAATCTGTTTCAACAAATTCTATTTCAAATGTAAGACGTTTTTGGCAAAAGAAAACTTAAGCATTCATATAAAATTTCAATTCAAATTAAGTTGAATAAATCATATTAATTTTAATGTTTTCAAGCCAATTTGATATTTTTAAAATTTGGTTATGAAGCATAAATTCTCATATATTTTAATATATGACTGTAATAAATAAATAATATATAATTTTATATATATTTTATATTTACATTCATAGTGAGAACTTTAAAAAGATATTAATAACCAACTCTTTATGTTTCTAGTTATTGTGGTTGTTTTACTGTTGCTATCTGTCATTAAGTTTATTTCCCATATCTGAATATTTTGGCAGCAGATGAATTTTAAAAGAGCAGGAATGAATGAAAACTATTTCTGACATGGCAGGTAGAACAGATAAGACAACCACGTGGACAGGCTTCGTATTTTTCATGAGAATAGTTTATTGCTTGTGTCTGCTTGATAAGAAAACTGAAAAGTTGACTTAACTACCCAAGAAGTGCTCATTTCATACTCACAAAGGCATTATCCAGCACCAAAAGCAGATCAATGTATTTCTCACCCTGAAGAAATTCTTCTATCTTTGTGAAGAATGAAAGAACATTGTTAATAATATCTTCAACCTAAGAGATTAAAAAGCTTACAAAAAGATTTATTTATTTATTTTCATTCAGAGGAAAAGTAAACTGAAGAATAAGTAAATAAGAGTTGGACTTTACTCACACAAGCCATTTCTGGGTATACCAGTATTTCATACATCATTATTGGGTCAGTCGAAATGAATGATGGTGGGAAACTGTACTCACCTCTGGACTTCTGAGTGACCTTGAGGTTCGAATAAGGTCCTGTTTCCTGCCAACATTTCTTACACCACAGGTGTGATTAGCTGGGTTGAGCTCCTCCTGGTTGTATCTGAGTATAGCGTGTTCTTCTCGGCCTGTGCTTTTCAGAGGCTTTATCATATATCTTTGATTGTGATGTGTAAAATAACCCCTGTGAGACACAGAGGCTCATGTTTCAAGATTCTCTGCCAGAGTCACACCCGCTGACCAGAGTGAAGGTATTCCTCTCCCTCAATACCAAGCTCACACGTAGTTTTCATTCATATGTCTTACAGCTAACTTTTGCTAATTTAAGTTATAATCAGTGTTTGTCAATACAAAAATAGATCCTATTTTAATTACCCAGGGCATCCTGAACAAGAAGTACTAAGATGAAGCTATCCCCCCAAATTTGAAATTTATACCATGAGCTCAGTAAATATTTGTCCATAGTTTATTTTCACATTTAGCAAATATTTCTTGGCAGATCCCAGGGATATAAGGGAGAATGTAGTAAAGGAGTAGATACCTCTCAAAGGATACCTTACAAAGGAGTAGGTATCTTGTGGATACCAAGAATCCCAAAGAGAAAGATTGATGAGCAGATCAGCCAGAGGAACAAGTTGGAACTAGTAGTAACTTAAAGATTTTCTCTTCTTAGAAGGAAAATTAGTTCAGAAATATATAGTGAAACTGTATGATGAAATATTATAAAGCTAACACAGCTGGTAAAAAAAAAATTACATCTACAAAAGCATTGTATGATATGGGAAGAGGTTTTTGATGTCATGTGGTATGTCCCGTGTTGGACAAAGAATGTGTATTTTATTTTACATTTCAATCATATAAATGATATTTTTGTTTATCTGTATAAAAGATTGAACCCTCTTTGATAATAGTTTGAACTATTATCAAACACTAATAATAGTGATACTCAGAGGTAAAACTTTTTGGTGGTTATTTTCTTATTTGTGCTTTCTCACCCTTTACAAATTTTCCCTAACTGGCAAGAATCACCTTTGTAAACAGAAATACCACACAGATACACAAACACACTCATACCCACAAACTTCTAAAAATTATGTTTAATGTGACAACTGCAGGGTAGCATCTTTAAGAAGATAAAACAGATGGTTTCAGGGAATGAAGGGTGGATGGATAATAAATATGAAAGTGAATCCAGATGTCATCATGCTCCCGAATAGAGTACTTGTTTAAAAATTATTAACTCTAACTTTTACTAGAACTGCAGATAATGAGATAACTGCAAAGATGATGCATTATTCTTCACTTTAACCACATAGATTCAGCATTTTATCAATGGAGACAATTTTACCAAAATAGAAAGAAGACATGGTGTCCAGGAAGACTCAATATTATGCAACAAAATAGTGCTTGATGTTTAATATTTTTACAAGTGGTAACTCACCTCAATCCATCACAAGTACTAATGCTGGCAACAGAGTCCTTTTCATTTAGGATGTGTCCTTTATAGTAGCAGTGTTCCTAAGGTTGGGAAAAAAAATTTCTAACTACAAAAATAAATGTATCCCAGTTGTGTTGAAAACTCTTATCTTGAATATGTAAGAATGTTCTACAAATAGTGGCTGTGACCAGATTAGCTCCCAGAAACAAAAACATGGAGAATCTCAGCAGTTTCATGGACCTCTCTATCTATGACTTTGGAAACTCTCCATATTTGGTGGTTGAACTGTCTTTGTGACACTAATTCACACTAAAGAAAAGTTCAGGAAATTTGAACCTAAATGGACTTAGGGCAAGAGTAGACACTGCATTTGAGAAGTAACCATTTGCTTTATGTGGTCTATAGCACTCCCCAAGAACTCTCAGGTTCGAGTGCCAACTTTGGAGAATTTAGTACCTCTATGCAAGCTCCACTATGGCATTACATATCAATAAAATGAGGTATTCATTTTTCTAAATTCTACAGTCCTCAAGAGGCCACACCACCATGTCTGAGACCCTCTGATTTATGGGTCCAACTCATTTTTTAAAAAACTGGAATGTTAGTGGTAGCCCTTTACCAGCCTCGAAAGCCCAAAGAATTTGTCTATAGCTAGAGATTCAGACTGGCTTCCCGGGTGACTCAGTAGTAAAGAATCTGCCTGCCAAGCAGGAAACATAGATTGGATCCCTGGGTTGGGAAGATCCCCTGGAGAAGGAAATGGCATCCCACTCCAGTGTTCTTGCTTGGGAAATCCCATGGACAGAGGAGCTTGGTGGGCTAGAGTCCATGGGGTTGCAAAGAGTCGGACATGACTGAGCGACCAAGCCACCACACAGAGACTCAGACATTTTGGCATTTCATATAAGCAAAGTAGGGGATCACTTGTGTAGAACAGTCCAAGAAAGCTAATGAATAAACTCTTGTTCAAAACAAATTGACTTTCCTCAGGGTCTGACATTCCATCTGTGTCTTTCTTGCCTTTACACCTTTTGGATTGTATACATGTACTATTGACAAGATATGTTGAAAATCCTAGCCAAGTTTTAAATTGTGAGAGGAGAAGATTCACAAATCTCTGCCTGGATGCTGTTTGTGGTTATCTGGTCGAGCTCCAGTCTATGAGCTCCTCAGCAGCAGTACAAGCCATCACTGGAAACTTTAAATCTCTTCAGGCTAAACTAGAACAGCTACATTAATTATTGTAATGTATTTTCATCCCTGCGTTTTTAATCTGTAAAATAAAAACTCAGCTGGGTCCAGCTATCACATGCTCTAAATCTAAGAATTTAAGAACAATTTTAGTAGAAATGCGTTTTTAATAAATGGCTGGTATCAGCAGAAAAAAAAAATGTTGTCATTATAACATTTTCATTATAACAATGTCATTAACATTTGCTTGTAGACAAGTTGGGAAAGGTACCACATTAAGATGTCATTGGCCATTCACACTTAAAGTAAAGTCATTCAGTCGTGTCTGACTCTGCAACCCCATGGACTGTAGCCTACTAGGCTCCTCTGTCCATGGGATTTTCCAGGCAAGAGTACTGGAGTGGGTTACCATTTACTCCTCCAGGGGATCTTCCCGATCCAGGGATCGAACCTGGGTCTCCAGCATTGCAGACAGATGTTTTACTGTCTGAGCCACCAGGGAAGCCACACTTAAGTATGAACTAATTTATCAGATACTTTCCCCAAAGGTCAATGTTAGCAAAACTCCAGATGCCCTTGAAATAAGAGAGTAAGAAGGGAACAAAGGACCATTCTGTGGCCAAAATCTTGTTTGTTTTTTTATAGAGACATAGATGTTTGGGACGGGAGAAGGAAATGGCAACCCACTCCAGTACTCTTGCCTGGAAAATCCCATGGGCAGAGGAGCCTGGTAGGCTTCAGTCCATGGGGTTGCTAAGAATTGGACAGGACTGAAGCAACCTAGCAGCAGCAGCAGATGTTTGGGACACCATGGAGGGTGGCTCTGAGAAACACCCTAGCTTGATAATACTCATGACTGAGCCTTTTTTTTAAATTAAATTTATTTATTTTTAATTGAAGGATAATTGCTTTACAGTATTGTATTGGTTTCTGCCAAACATCAACATGAATCCACCATAGGTATACATATGACTGAGCCTTTTTATATTCTCTTCCTGTTCTTTTCTTGGCCTTGATTCTCTATGTCTGACACCTACACCTTGGCATCATTTCTATGATAGTGTTTTAACCAGATAAAAATTTTTATTAACTAAAAATTGATATACCATTGTGAATCTCAGGATAAATGCATTTATCACTACAAAATAGTAAATAGTGGCATAACATTTTGAGTACCTAGGAGAGAATATTTCTAACCTGGTGATAAAATGGTTTAAGGGAAAAATAGATTTTTAGTTGCTTCTTAAAATGCAACACTTGAGGGACTTCCCTGGTGGTCCAGTGGTGAAGAATCTGCCTTGCAATGCAGAGGTTGTGGGTTCACTCCTTGGTCAGGGAACTAAGATCCCACATGCCGAGGGGCAACTAAGCCCGTGCACCACAACTAGAGAGTCCACGCACCACAACGAAATACTGAGCATGATGCAGTGAAGATCCTGTGTGCCACAATGATCCAACACACTCAAATACATGAATGCTAAAAAAAAAAAAAGTTTAATGCAACACTTGAGAGCCTCCTACTACTCCTATCTTTTAAAAAAGATATAATTCTTTTTTTCACCTGTTGTCTCCTTGGTCATAGATGAGCCCCTTGCTTTCAAGTCCTTTGATTTTTTTTTTTTTTTTAAGTTTACCTTGGACTTACGAATCTCATGATGTAAGCAGCTGATCCAAGTTACGAGTCCCAGAAAGCATTCAGACCTACCATGTTCTGAGGTCTTGTGGTGATTTCTTCTCCACCGGGTGAGTAATATGTTTCAGTGTAGTCTGGTCCCAGAAGATGCCTGGAGAGAGCAGAAAGTTGAACAATACTCTCATGGTGATAATTAAGGCTAATATCCCTGATTCGATCTTCAGCATTAAAGGAATGATAATATTTATGGTGAGAAAGAGCTGAATTTCTGATGCACTGATACTTTTCCAATATTGTGAGTCTACTCCTAAAGCAAATCAAACATTCAGTTATACCTCTTAGATCTGAGGACAGAAATGTCTTCCAATATTTTACTAACACAGAAATCAGAGAGTGATTTTTCTAACTTCAAATGTATTATTGGGATTCTTCACACCAAGAAAACAGCCTCTAAGCAATCTCGGAAGGGTGTTTGGTCACAAGTACACATCAAGGAGCATTGCATTCAGGGAGAAGTTTACTGACTATTATAGAACTTGGTGTAACCCTATTCCCTGAGTATCTCAAGGCTGTGTGCCCTGACTGAGCCTTATATATAAAAGCAGAGACATTACCTTGCTGACAAAGGTCTGTCTAGTCAAAGCTATGCTTTTTCCAGTAGTGGTGTATGGATGTGAGAGTTGGACCATAAAGAAAACTGAGTGTCAAAGAACTGATGATTTTGAACTGTGGTGTTAGACTTCTCCCCTAGAGAGTCCCTTGGATCGCAAGGAGACCAAACCAGTCAAACCTAAAGGAAATCAGTCTTGAATATTCATTGGAAGGACTGATGCTGAAGCTGAAACTGCAATACTTTGGCCACCTGATGCGAAGAACTGACTCATTGGAAAAGACCCTGATTCTGGGAAAGATTGAAGGCAGGAGGAGAAGGGGATGACAGATGAGATGGTTGGATGGCTTCACCAACTCGATGGACATGAGTTTGAGCAAGCTCTGGGAGTTAGTGATGGACAGGGAAGCCTGGTTTGCTTCAGTCCATGGGGTCGCAAAGAGTTGGACACGACTGAGCGACTGAACAAAACTGAGCTGAAGTGATGTATCAAATTGATAACTAATGAAAACTCACTGTATAGCACAGGGAACTCTACTCAATGCTCTGTGGTGACCTAAATGGGAAAGAAATTCAAGAAAGGAGATATACATATACGTATAGCTGATTCACTTTTCTGTACAGTAGAAACTAACATAATATTTTAAAGAAAATATACTCCAATTAAATAAAAGTACTGGAAAGTCACATCAAAGGTTTGAGTTTATCTGGGTAGAATATATTTGCAGCAAATTCCAAAATTACCAAGGAAGAAAGTCGTTTGTGCAGCTGACTTTGTTTTATAATTTGCATATAATTTCCTAGAGAAACATCAAGCTTCTTCGATAATATTAGCACAAACTATTAGAATCTAATGATCAATATGCTTTACGTCTTCTTTGTGAAATTAGACTATACAGAGTTTCAAGATTTATTTTCCTACATTTTTTTTAGAATAATCCAGCGATTAGACTTGCAGAAAATGCAACTTACTCAGCTTTTTGTAGGGAAAGAATGACTTCTTCTCCATTTAACATCATCTGATATTGAAGTTCAGGTTCATATCTTTCCTAAAAATATTTAATAACATAATGATAATTTACATTTCTGAATCTATCTAAAATAATTATAATGATATAGGTAGCTGTACAGAATAATAATTACAAATGCATGTAAGATAAAAGCAGTTCTCATGCTTCTAAAATATATAAAAGAAAACACAAATTTTACACCAAGATAGATTTCCAAAAAGTACAATAACATGGTAATAATACAGATCAAATTCACTCTAATATGTAAGATAGGGACTTATCATTTGCTCTAACGTATGGTATACAGTTCTGTACTCTAATGGATCCTAATAGGGTAATAATAAGGCACATATTTTTACTGCTTTAAAGCTAAACCAAGTATACTAAAAAAGCTCAAACAAAAACATGCTAAAAGTTAAAATAAAAATTATTAAATGAGGAAAATATTTGCAAAAATGTAATAGTCAAAGAGTATCTTCAACACAGTAAAAAAAAATCTTGTAAATTAATGAGATAATTTTATCTCCTAGAAATGGCTGCCATTCCTGTCTTCCTTTATTTTGTTCTCCCCACAAACTTGGAGAAATATCCAAGCTGCTTTATTCTTTCTGATCCAGGGAGTCAGTTAACTTCCTTCCTGCTGCTTCAGTGCAAAAAAGCATTTGAAGAAAACCTATGCCCTCTCCAGGGCAAAGGGGAGCTTTTGTATAAATGTATTTCAAAACTAAACTATTAGATGTTGACTGTGACATCACTTCTACTAGTAAAAAGATCCTTTGCTGTCTCATTAGATGACACCATGGTCAATCCATTGCTTACCTCTTTGCCATGCTTCTCTTTTTGGTTATTCTGTATCTCTCTTTTGTGTAAAATGTGTAGTTTCTTAGGATGAACTACTTCATACAGCTCTGATTCAAGTGTTTGTCTTATGGTTATTGCTAGAGAAAGAGACATAATATTGATATAAAATATGTAAATGTTTTTGTTGACTGGTTTGTTGAAATCACGTGGAAGACAATTCCCATTGAGAAGAGAAACGCTGAGAAGAACAATTTCCTTCTTCTACTTAAGCTTTGATAACAAAGAATTTTTCTTTAGCTTTCTCTCCCTCTCCTGGAAAGACATGACAATGATGAAATTAATTCTTTGGAATTGTCAGTATATTAGTGCTTACCTTGAGTCTGAATAATGAGGCAGAGGATGGAGAGCAGGACCAAAGACATGCTGGCTACTGCAGGTAGCTGAGAAGTCCTACTCAGCACAAAGTTGTGATCTGACCAGTTGTCCAGTTTTATCTCCCCTCCTTCACTGTCCAGCTTTATCTTCCCCCTACTTCTCTTTACAAATTGAAAAAAAGTTTTAAAAATCGCAAACCTTCTTTGGAAGTTTGGGGAATGTTTCCTAATGGCTTTGAAAAGTTGCCAAGACATTGCACTGTCAAGACCATGAGAATGTTCCTCATTTCTGAGAAGTTTTTATGTCTGTGGTTACATCTTGTTAAGGACTCACATCTGGGCAACTGCTTGGCCCTGGTGCTCCAATAGCATGGGAAAGTATCTACTAACACTGAGATATCTGTATATTTAAGAAAATCTATCAGTCTGTACATGTTTTGAAAAAGTGTTGTTGATTTTCTGGACCAGCAAAAGATATAAATGCTTATAGAGAAAACTTAAATTGAGAGAAAAATAGTTGGGCACCCAATGGCCCAAGATTATGTTTATGTTTCTTTGATTTCAGATGACTTCTTTTGGATAAAATACTAGAAACAATATTATTTAGTAAAAAAGGTAAAACAATTTGAGATTCTTGGTATCCATTGACCTGGTATTTCTCAGTTAACTCTAAATTATATTCCTATTAGTAGAGTTTTCCCAATCTAAAAATCAATGCTCTTTAACTACTGAGTTTATTTTTTACTGATACATTTGGGAGTTTGCAAGCATCAGATTGTAAGTTTTATAGTAATCTCTCCATGTCTATGCTTCTCTTTGTTTTTCTACATTCTTTTGAGTCATTTAAGTTTGCTCTATAATTTTCTATATCTTTTGCTGGTCTAGAAGATCAAAATTCTACATGTATCCTATAGTATGCATGCATACATGCTAAGTCGCTCCAGTCGTGCCTGACTCTGTGTGATCCCGTGGACAGCAGCCCACCACCCTCGTCTGCCCATGGGACTCTCCAGGCAAGAATACTGGAGTGGGTTGCCATTTCCTTCTCCGATTTAATTGCTAAGTCACGTCTAACTCTTTGGAACCCCATGGACCTTAGCCCACCAGGCCCCTCTGTCCATGGGATTTTCCAGGCAAGAATACCGGAGTGGGTTGCCATTTCCTTCTCCCGTATCCTATAGTAGTTACCATTAAAATTTAGCAAAATAAAATCCTAATAACATCTAACTACCATCAACTAATACAAGATCCTGCAATGGTGTAACCCTTATCAGCATCCCACCCCTAGCCACCTTACATGTTGTTGTCAGGTGTTTTAATTCTACCATGATTTTCATCCCCTGGTCATTATAGTTAGTTTTGTGTTTTATACAGATACTATTTGAAATTACTCATAAGCATACCATCTTCTTTTCTCCAAGATTCCTTTTTGTAAAACATATTTTCTAACAAAGCATCTCTTAGAGTAAACGGAGTACTGTGTTTTAAAATTCTTTCCCAGGAGACTATATTTATTTCACTATATTCTTTAATGGTAGTTAGGTGGGAATACAGTTTTAGGATGACAATAAATGTATCAGCATTTGGGAACTATTTTACTGTTTTTTTTTTGGGGGGGGGCAACTCATATTACTGTTGAAAATTCTACTTTCAGACTATTAAAAAACAAATTATTATTATTATTATTTTTGCTATTTATACAAATAACAGGGCTTCCCAGGTAGCGCTAGTGGTAAAAGTACTTGCCTAACAATGCAGAAGACATAAGACGTACAGGTTCCATTCCTGGGTTGGAAAGAGCCTCTGGAGGAGGACATGACAATTCACTCCAGTATTCTTGCCTGAAGAATCCCATGGACAGAGCAGCCTGGCCGGCTACAGCCCATAGGGTCTCAAAGAGTCAGACATGACTGAAGCAACTTGGCAGCAGCAGCATACTACTAATATTGCAAGATAAATTAAATATTTATTGAGATCATGTTAATTTGAGTTTACACTAAATTAATACTACATTTCTGGGCATTTCAAGATGACCCTGATACTGTCCTTGAAAATGAAAAGTGTAAGTTGTTCAGTGGTTTCCGATTGAACACCAGTTCTCCTGCATTGCAGGCGGATTCTTTACTGTCTGAGCCACCAGGGAAGCCCAAGAATACTGGAGTGGGTAGTCTATCCCCTTCTCCAGCAGATCTTCCTGACCCAGGAATTGAACCAGATCTACTGCATTGCAGGTGGATTCTTTACCAGCTGAGCTACTAGGGAAGCCCGATGCTATCCTTAGTATTCCTGTAATAAAGTCTAATAATAGAGATTAATCTACAAATAGATACAGTTTATGCAAATGGTAAATATTGTGACTGAGGCTTGTGCATTATATTCAGGTAGATTTTAGAATACATCATATGGTGCAGGGGGTGGGGTGGGGGGAGAGAGATTATTATTAGCTAGAAAAGAAATAGTGGAAGGAGTATTCTGGTGAGAGAAAACTAAGTGAGAAAAGCCAATGGATATGTAGAAAACACAAATGTATGTATAACTACAGTCCATTTCCATGACTTAAATACAGCATAAAAAGTATGTATTCACCCCACTCTGGTATTCTTGCCTGGGAAATCCCATGAACAGAGGAGCCTGGTGGGCTATGATCTAGAGGATTGCAAAGAGTTGGAAACAACTTAGCGACTAACCAACAACAAACTTATGGAGAGACAAATATTAAAGGCCTTGAAGATAATGGTGCGTATTGGTACATATCTTAGAAATAGTTAGCTCATAAAATTATCACACTTGCTAATTGATTGGATGTAGCAACTAAGGGATATAGAAAAATCTTGAATGATTGTTAAGGTGAAGTTTGAGCAACTGTATAAATTTGACAGATGCTATCTTCCAATTTGGTCAGTTAGTGAGAGTTGCAGTTTAGTTAAAACTCTTAAAGGCAGGATATATAAATCCTGGTGTGTCCTTCAGGAGCACAGTACCATGAAGATAACAGATGTTTGAAAATATGAATGTTCAGTAAAAGAAGTTTATAAACTGCACTATCTGCCCAAGATACTGATGCTGTTTGTTAGAGAGTTGAGTATCAGTCTATAAATTAAAGCTGGGGAAATAACAATGAAAGGGTTGTTTACTTAATGCATCTGGAGGGAACAAGGAATGATATATACATGTACCCTTCTGAATAAAATATCCAAGGAATTACTAAACATAGGGCTTAATTTACGACCATTAAACTAAGAAATCATGGCAAATATCCTGACCACAGAGAATTTTGTTCCCATAAAACTTAACAACTTAACAGTAATTGGAAAGTTTCATGATAAAGTATACTTGGTGATTAGGAAAGTTGTTTAAATACTGTTTAACTAGAAATAAAACAGCAACATGAATAAAAATGGCAAAATCCCTTAAAATGTAAATATTTTGCATGCATTCTTTTATTTGGTAATTGTAATAGATTTAAGTCTTTGGTTCAAAGATTATGATTCCCAATTTATAGATGACTCAAAGATACTTAGTACAAATCATCCAGAAGGTATGTAATATCTGTCTCTTAAGTCACTGACATAGGAGAGTTGCTTGATAAGAGAACTAAAGTATTTCAAATATTTTATTGAGGGAGATATCCATGATGGCTTCAACTGCTTCAAGGAAAAAGTCTATTTTAAAAATATGAGAGGGTAGTAATTAGTGGGTTGAGTGAGAGGTTTGAGATGAGAAGACAGGATTTAGAATAATTAAACATAGGGGTTGATACATATATACTATTGATATTATATATGAAATAGATAACTAATGACAATATACTGTATAGCACAGGGAGCTCTACTTAAAGCGCTCTGGTGTCTTGAATGGGAAGAAAGTACAAAAGGAGGGGATATATGTATGTGTATGGACATGTGTGGGCTTCCCAGGCGGTGTTAATGGTAAAGAACCCACCTGCCAATGCAGGAGATGTGAGAGACCCAGGGAGATTCAATCCCTGGGTCAGGGAGATCCCCTGGAGGAGTGCAAGGTAGCCCACTCAAGTCTTCTGGCCTATAATTAAAACCTATTTATACTCATCAACTAAATAAGTGACAACTATTTCTCCCCCAAATATAAGAATTCACCTGGCTCTCATACTCCTTCCTCTTTCCCAAGTCCTACATGGTGTTGATATTACCCAGACTTTAGTTCAGTTCAGTTCAGTCTCTCAGTCATGTGTGACTCTTTGCGACCCCATGGACTGCAGCACACCAGGCCTCCATGTCCACTGCCAACTCTCGGGGTTTACTCAAACTCATGTCCATTGAGTCAGTGAGGCCATCCAACCATCTCATTCTCTGTCATCCCCTTCTCCTCCTGCTTTCAATCTTTCCCAGCATCAGGGGCTTTTCAAATGAGTCAGTTCTTGACATCAGGTGACCAAAGTATTGGAGTTTCAGCTTCAGCATCAGTCCTTCCAATGAATATTCAAGACTTATTTCCTTTAGGATGGACTGGTGAGATCTCCTTGCTGTCCAAGGAAATCTCAAGAGTCTTCTCCAATACCATAGTTCAAAAGCATCAATTCTTTGGTGTTTAGCTTCCTTTATGGGTCCAACTCTCACATCCATACATGACTACTGGAAAAACCATAGCTGTGACTAGATGGACCTTTGTTGGTAAAGTAATGTCTCTGCTTTTTAATACATTGTCTAGGTTGATCATAACTTTTCTTCCAAGGAGCAAGTGTCTTTTAGTTTCATGGCTACAGTCACCATCTGCAGTGATTTTGGAGCCCAAGAAAATAAAGTCTGTCACTGTTTCCACTGTTTCCCCATCTATTTGCCATGATCATGAATCAAGGCAAATTGGAAGTGGTCAAACAGGAGATGGCAAGAGTGAACATCGACATTTGAGGAATCAGCTAACTAAAATGGACTGGAATGGGTGAATTTAACTCAGATGACCATTATATCTACTACTGTGGGCAAGAATCCCTTCAAAGAAATGGAGTAGCCATCATAGTCAACAAAAGAGCCCAAAATGCAGTACTTGGATGCAATCTCAAAAACAACAGAATGATCTCAGTTTGTTTTCATAGCAAACCATTCAATATCACAGTAATCCAAGTCTGTGTCCTGACCAGTGATGCTGAAGAAGTTGAATGGTTCTATGAAGAACTACAAGACCTTCTAGAATTAACACCCCAAAAAGATGTCTTTTTCATTGTAGGGGGCTGGAATGCAAAAGTAGGGAGTCAAGAAATTCCGGGAGTAACAGGTAAATTAGACCTTGGAGTATGGAATGAAACAGGACAAAGGCTAACAATGTTTTCCCAAGAGAATGCACTGGTCATAGCAAACACCCTCTTCCAACAACACAAGAGAAGACTCTACACGTGGACATTACCAGATGGTCAATACCAAAATCAGATTGATTATATTTTTTGCAGCCAAAGATGGAGACGCTCTATACAGTCATCAAAAACAAGACTGGGAGCTGACTGTGGCTCAAATCATGAACTCCTTATTGCCACATTCAGATTTAAATTGAAGAAAGTAGGGAAAACCACTAGACCATTCAGGTATGACCTAAATCAAATCCCTTAAGATTATACAGAGGAAGTGACAGATAGATTCAAGGGATTAGATCTAATAGACAGAGTGCCAATGAACTATGGATGGAGGTTTGTGACATTGTACAGGAAACAGGGATCAAGGCCATCCCCAAGAAAAAGAAATGCAAAAAGGCAAAATGGTTGTCTGAGGAGGCCTTACAAATAGCTGTGAATAGAAAAGAAGTGAAAGGCAAAGGAGAAAAGTAAAGATATACCCATTTGAATCCAAAGTTCCAAAGAATAGCAAGGAGAGATAGGAAAGCCTTCCTCAGTGATCAATGCAAAGAAACAGAGAGAAACAACAGAATGGGAAAGTCTAGAGATCTCTTCAAGAAAATTAGAGATACCAAGGGAACATTTCATGCAGAGATGGGCACAATAAATGACAGAAATGGTATGGACCTAATAGAAGCAGAAGATATTAAGAAGAGGTGGCAAGAATACACAGAAGAACCGTACAAAAAAGATCTTCATGACCCAGATTATCACGATGGTGTGATCACCAACCTAGAGCTAGATATTGTGGAATGCATGCGAAGTCACGTGGGCCTTAGGAAGCATCACTACGAACAAAGATAGTGGAGGTAATGGAATTCCAATTGAGATATTTTAAGTCGTAAAAGATGATGCTGTGAAAGTACTACCTAGACTTACACTGTCTAAAAAATAGTCACTAGCCACATGTGGCTGTTAAGGTTAACATTAATTAAACTAAATATAATTGAAACATTCAGTTCCACTGTCATAGAAGTCATAATTCAAGTACTCAGTAACTATGTTGCTGGTGACTCCCATGTTGCAGGGTGATGATATAGAAGATGTCCATCAAAACAGAAAGTTTTCTTGGATAGAATTACCTAGATTTTCAAATCATGGAAATTATGAATACACTTTGGGGGGGCTATAATGATTTTGTTTTAGGATACATACATTTTATCAAGGTATTTGATCATCTCTGTTTCATATATCTCTTGTGGTATACACTGGATTTTCTTTCTTCTTATTTATTAATTTATATAAAAGGCTTTCAAGTGGGTCTTTATGTCATTAATTTTTATAACCTTTAATGCTTGAGAATATTTTTGAATCAAACTCTGATAATTGAATAGTTTAGTTGGGCATAAAATCATAGTTCTAAGTTCTTTTCCTTCAATATTTTAAAATTGCTATTGTATTTTCTTCTTGCATCTATTACAGCTGTTGGAAAATGTGGTTTCAGTATAATCTTGGTTGTTTTCAATGTGATATACTATTTCTTTTGGAATCATTGGATTTTTTTTTTCTTTGTTTTAAAGTTCCTAAATTTTCTATAACTACCTAGGGGCACAATTTTTTTTTTTAATGTTTTGCTCCTCTTCTCCTTTTGACTCTCCATGGTTTTTCTCACACCATGCTCTTTTCTCTTTCTTAAGTCTGGAAAATTCATTTCCATTATTCAAGTTATTTCCTTATCTCTACTTTTTTGAATTTTCTGTCTTTGGGGCATTTCTATTATTTGGATTTTAACATTTCTACTATCATTAATCTTTGGAAATGTTTGCTTCCTTAATGTGTTATTTTGGAGTCAGCTACCTCATTTTGACATGACATTGTTACTTATTCTATTAAGCAATACATGTAGAGATGGACAGCCTCAGATATTACCAGCTAGAAAAGCTAGAAAGTGGGAAGTTGATGAGTTTCCCACAGGTTGAAAAACCTCAAAGACCAAGAAACAAATCAGTTACTCAACACTCACAGACAGTTTTCAGATCTTCACCGTTTGCACCTAGAGAAATAGTATTAGGAAGAAAAAGCCCTTAGTTGTTAACTTCCTCTGTCAGTTTAGAGCTGGTGGGGTGAGAAAGCAACTTTCAGGGATTAGTCTTATTGCCTCTGAATTCTTACTTCTCAGGGTTTCTCTTTTGCCATAATTTTATCCCTGAGTCTGCCAGGACTTATCCCAGTTGTGGTAGCTATAGTAGACAACACTGCGTAGTCAAAGCAAAGCTGGCAAACAGCCAAAGGAGCACAATACATCCTGTTCCTCTCTTATTTACCCTCTCACAGACTTGCCCAAGCTGCTTCCTGATCCAAGCCAAAACCACACACAGAAATCTAAAAACAAGCCCACAGTCACTCCCACATTATCCAGGGAAGTCTTCCAGTTGTCTTAAGTTCTTCTTGGACCAAAGAAATAGTCAGCTGGGCTACATCAGCTCTTTGCTCCAAATCCCTGGATGATTTTTAAATATAAGCAAGATACACATGTTTTCTTTCCTCACTAAATTTGCTTAGAATTAGATCATTCTGTTGAATGAGTCCCTCAAAACCCCTTTCTAGTTATGAAACCGATTTGTATCAGTGTTGCTTCTTTTTTCCTATTTGCTTCTCTATTTAGTGTTTCAAGAAAAAAGCAGAAGCCTAAACCAAACAGCTCTTGTATCTTTGGTTGTGAGACCCACACATTGCTAATGGAGGTATTGTTTGAGGTCACTAGAGCCATAGCGTGTGGAAGATTTACCATCTCAAGAGAAATTAGAAGACTTAAATATAAGTTTGCTTATGGCATTATCTTCAGTTACAACAAAATAAAAGGTGCCTATGAGTCAGTTCTTTGCATCAAGTGGCCAAAGTATCGGAGCTTCAGCTTCAGCATAAGTCCTTCCAATGAATATTCAGGACTGATTTCCTTTAGGATTGACTGGTTGGATCTCCCTGCAGTCCAAGGGACTCTTAAGAGTCTTCTCCAAAAAAAAAAAAAAAAAAGGGTCTTCTCCAACACCACAGTTCAAAAGCATCAATTCTTCAGCACTCAGCTTTCTTTATGGTCCAACTCACACATCCATACATGATCACTGGAAAAGACCTTGATGCTGGGAAAGATTGAAGGCAGAAGGAGAAGGGGATGACAGAGGATGAGATGATTAGATAGCACCACCAACTTGATGGATATGAGTTTTAGCAAGCTCTGGGTGTTGGTGATGGACAGGGAAGCCTGGTGTGCTGCAGTCCATGGGGTCGAAACAATTCAGACACGACTGAGTGACTGAAATAAACTGAAGATATCACTACACACCTATTAGAATGGCCAAAATCCAGAGCACTGACAGCATCAAATGCTGGGGAGGATGTAAAGCAACAGGAGCTCTTGTTATATGCTAGTGGGAAAGCAAGATGTTTCAGCCACTTTGGAAGACAGTTTAGCATAACCATACAGTCCAGCAATCTCACTCCTTGGTATTTAGCCAAATGAATGAAAACTTAAGTTTGTGCAAATACCTAAATATGGACAATTACAGCAGCTTTCTCATAACTGCCATAAATTGGAAGTAACTAAGATATCCTTCAGTAGTTGAATGGATAAATAAATAGCAGTATATTTAGAAATGGAATTTTATTCAGCAGTGAAAATAAATGAACTACCGAGAATGAAAAGACATGGAAGAAGCAAATGCATATGGCCACGTGACAGAAGCCAATACAAGAAAAGTTACATACCTTTTGATTTCAACTGTATGGCAATGGTTTCCAGGGACTAGGGGTGTGGGAGGAAAGAATCTGCAGAAAAAAAGAGGCAAGTACCTTATAAATGCTTCCCAGGTGGCTCAGTGGTCAAGAATCTGCCTGCAAATGCAGGAGATGTAGGTTTGATCCCTGGGTCAGTTTGATCCCTGGATCAGGAAGATCCCCTGAAGAAGGAAATGGCAACCCAGCAACTCACTCCAGTATTCTTGCCTGGAAAATCCCATGGATAGAGGAGCCTTGGGGGCTACAGTCCATGGGGTTCCAAAAGAGTCAGACATGACTCAGAGTTTAAACAATAACAACCATACAATACTTTGTCTAGTACTCTAATGGTGGATATATGGCATCACTCTGTGTTTGTCCAATCCCTAGAACACATAACACTAAAGATGGACCCTATGTCAAGGCTGTATATTGTCACCCTACTTATTTAACTTATGTGCAGAATACATCATGAGAAATGTTGGGCTGGAAGAAGCACAAGCTGGAATCAAGATTGCCAGGAGAAATATCAATAACCTCAGATATGCAGATGACACCACCCTTATGGCAGAAAGTGAAGAGGAACTAAGAAGCCTCTTGATGAAAGTGAAAGAAGAGAGTGAAAAAGTTGACTTAAAGCTCAACATCCAGAAAACAATGATCATGGCATCTGGTCCCATCACTTCATGGCAAATAGATGGGGAAACAGTGGAAACAGTGTCAAACTTTATTTTTGGGGGCTCCAAAATCATGGCAGATGGTGATTGCAGCCATGAAATTAAAAGATGCTTACTCCTTGGAAGGAAAGTTATGACCAACCTAGATAGCATATTCAAAAGCAGAGACATTACTTTGCCAACAAAGGTCCGTCTAGTCAAGGCTATGGTTTTTCCTGTGGTCATGTATGGATGTGAGAGTTGGACTGTGAAGAAGGCTGAGTGCCGAAGAATTGATGCTTTTGAACTGTGGTGTTGGAGAAGACTCTTGAGAGTCCCTTGGACTGCAAGGAGATCCAACCAGTCCATTCTGAAGGAGATCAGCCCTGGGTGTTCTTTGGAAGGACTGATGCTAAAGCTGAAACTCCAGTACTTTGGCCACCTCATGCAAAGAGTTGACTCACTGGAAAAGACTCTGATGCTGGGAGGGATTGGTGGCAGGAGGAGAAGGGGACGACAGAGGAAAAGGTGGCTGGATGGCATCACTGACTCGATGGACGTTGAGTTTTAGTGAACTCCGGGAGCTGGTGATGGACAGGGAGGCCTGGCATGCTGCAATTCATGTTGCAAAGAGTCGGACACGACTGAGTGACTGAACTGAACTGAACTGAATGTAAATTAAGGATTTTGAATTGTAATGATATGTCAACGTTGTTTCATCTACTATGACAAATGTCCAACTCCAATGGGGAATGTTGATAATAGGGGAGGTTGTGCATGTGAGGGGTAGGAAGTATATGGCAAATCTCTGTACCTTCCACTCAATTTTACTGTGAATCTAAAACTTCTCTAGAAAATAAAATCTTTGTCTCTTCTCTACAGTCATGGGAATGAACCAAAATAAAATGAGTGAACCGTGTGTTTGCTGCAGCTAATCAGATTATCCCAATTGCTTTGGTTTCTGCTATAGTTGCATATAGGTTTCCCTGGCTGTTCAGTGGTAAAGAATCCACCTGCAATGCAGGAGTTAGATTCCTGGGTCAGGAAGATTCCCTGGAGGAAGGCATGGCAATCCACTGCAGTATTCTTGTCTGGAGAATCCCATGAACAGAGATGTCTGGTGGGCTGCAGTTCATAGGTTCACAAAGACAGAAGTAACTGAGCACACATGCATAGTTGCGTATATTTTGTTGCTTATACTTGATATCCTTATAAAAATTTGTTATTCAGCAACCAGCAAGATAAATATAAGCATCTCAAATATAAATATTGTTTGTTCTTGATTCTTTACAAGTTGTTTCTGTTAATTTTATAGTCCATGCTCATGTTCAGTTGCATCAGTCATGTCCGACTCTTTGTGGCCCTATGGACTGCAGCCCACCAGGTTACTCTGTCCATGGGCTTCTCCAGGCAAGAATACTGAAGTAGGTTGTCGTGCCCTTCTCCAGGGGATCTTCTCTACCCAGGGGTCCAAACTGCATCTCCTGCATTGCAGGTGGATTCTTGACTGCTGAGCTGCCAGGGAAGCATTTGTATGGCACTAGCCTATTTATTCTGCAGATTCATTCCTCCCACACCCCTAGCCAAGCAGGAAGAACTGTGTTCCTTCTGAATCATTGATTTTTATTATTTGGTTGGCTGGTTTGTTTTCCCAGTAGTCATGTATGGATGTGAGATTTGGACCATAAAGAAGGCTAAGCACTGAAGAATTGATGCTTTTGAACTGTGGTGTTGGAGAAGACTCTTGAGAGTCCCTTGGACTGCAAGGAGATCCAACCAGTCCATCCTGAAAGAAATCAATCCCAAAAATTCATTGGAAGAACTGATGCTGAAGCTGAAGTGCCAATACTTTCACCACCTGATGAGAAGGGCTGATTCATTAGAAAAGACCCCGATACTGGGAAAGATTAAAGGCAGGAAGAGAGGGGGACAACAGAGGACAAGATGGCTGTGGCATCACCGACCTGATGGACATGAGTTTGAGCTAGCTCTGGAAGTTGGTGATGAACAGGGAAGCCTGGCGTGCTGCAGTCCATGCAGTCGCAAAGGACTGAGTGACTGAACTGAACTTAGCTGGCTGGCTTTGTCCTGTTTATGTAATTTTATTATCCTTGTTGATAGTACATTAATTTTACTTTATGGATGCTATAAATCTCCTATCAATCTTGTTTACTTCTCTTGTTTCTTTGATTTGTTTTGTTTTATTTTCCAATAGTTTAGAAGAGAACTTGGAGCACATACTTATCAGCCATGTAGGGCTGTATGTTTTATATTTCACTGGTCTCATCTTACCCATGGCTTTATGGTTTCTGGAACGTTCTTGCTTTTTTTTCCCTAGGTAAGATTTTTATTTTTTTAACTTTTTATTTTGTATTGAGATATAGCCAAGTAACAAACAATGTTGTGATAGTTTCAGGTAAACAGCGGAAGTACTCAGCCATATATACTCATGTATCCAGTCTCCCCCAGAATCCCCTCCCACCCTGGCTGCCACTTAACATTGAACAGAGTTCCCTGTGCTATAAAGTAGGTCCTTTTTGGTTACCCATTCTAAATATAGCAGTGTGTACATGTCCGTCCCCAAATCCCTAACTGTCCCTTCCCTCCATCCTTTCCCTGGGCAACCATTGAAACATCTTGTTTTGCTTTCTAATTTTCCTGTTTCTTTTATGCTTCTTGAAACCTGCTCAATTTGTGTGTGCAATGCATATAAATATACAAAAAGACTCAAAAATAAGTAAATAAGATGCTTTATTTCAGTCTAACCTTGATAAACCTGCTGAACCATGACTTTATACATGCTATCGTTGAATCTCATTATCTTCCTAGAATGTCCCTTTCTTTTTATTTCCTTTGTAGGCCTGACAAACCTACTATTTTAAGGTTTAAATAGTACCTTCCTGAGAAACTTCTCATTCCCTTCTTTGACAAATATTTCCCATGAGCTCCCTTATGCTGTTATTTTAGCAATGATTATATTTCCATATTTATTTATGTCATTTTTTAGAATGAGGCTGTGAGCCTTGGAACAGCATGGAAAGAGGTTAATATTTCTGTCTTCAAGGTCAACATAATATAAATAAACTGGCATTTTTATAAATGTTTTAGTTAAAGAACAAGAAACACAGGTAAGTGTAAGTTGCATAATGCATAAATCTAGAATCTGGACAGAAGAATTCTTTTAAGGACTCGTTGAGTATATAACATTTCAAGACTCTTTGCTAATCATTAGTGGCCAGAATGGAGAGAAAAAATAATAGTGGACAGCCAAGAGATATAAGATTTGACTTCAACATCAGACAGATTGTCACTAGTAATATTGTAGAAAAGAAATGATAGCTGGAGATAAAATGGAGTTTCCATACTTAGTACTTTAACATTAAATGTGCTTTCCTGTGCAAGATAGCTTTGCTGTAGACAGTTTGTGTGCGGCTAAGTCATTTCAGTCATGTCCGACTGTGTGCGACCCCACAGACGGCAGCCCACCAGGCTCCCCCGTCCCTGGGATTCTCCAGGCAAGAACACTGGAGTGGGTTGCCATTTCCTTCTCCAATGCATGAAAGTGAAAAGGGAAAGTGAAGTCGCTCAGTCGTGCCCTACTCGTAGCGACCCCATGGACTGCAGCCCACCAGGCTCCTCCGTCCATGGGGTTTTCCAGGCAAGAGTACTGGAGTGGGTTGCCATTGCCTTCTCTGAGACAGTTTGTGTAGAAGGAACTAAACTCTTAAGAGTCAGAAGAGTTGGGTTTGAGTCCCTATTTCAACACTTCCTAGCTGAGTAATCTAGAGAAAAATATTCTCATTTTATCTTTGTTTTCTCATCTGTAAAATGCATGTTTGCATGCTTAGTTGCTTAGTCGTGTCTGATTCTTTGTGACCCCCATGGACTATAGTCCACCAGGCTCTTCCATCCATGGGATTCTCCAGGCAAGAATACTTGGAATGGGTTGCCATTTCCTTCTCCAGGGATTATTCCTGATCCAGGGATTGAACCCAGGTCTCCTGCATTATAAGCAGATTCTTTACCATCTGAGCTACCAGGGAAGCTCCAATGAAGACAATGTTAGAAGAATTAAATGAAGACATCTGTGCACACATATATATACAGACTTGTATAAATCATATTGCATCCTATAATTATAAATTTTTACACTACCCTATGGTATTCTAACCTTTTTAAAAAATCACCAAATTTACAATCAGTTTTAATTTTGCTTTTTTATAAAAGTTTTATACATTCAGTGCTTGTTGATTTCCCCCAACTATCATTTCAGGGTAGTTTCACATGGCAGCCCCAAATCTTGGACAGTGTTGAGTTTAACCCAGAAGTTTTGGCTGAGATTTAGACGTAATGGAAGAAGAGGAATATGAATGAGGATATGAAGCAAATTCTAAAAGCACTTCATAGGCAGAATAAGCACAAAGAAAAATAGAGTCTCATTGATGAAATATCTACAAATAATAAGTAACTCAGCCCTATTTCCTGCTCAAAGACATGTGAAACAGTAGGCTGTACAGAGAGGGCCACACCTTTGACAAAGCCAAGAATGCAATTATCTTATGGGTAAATCCTAGACATATGGACATTATCTGCCCTTCTACACAATGGACATTTCTCTTCTTTTCTCATTTTCTTTTTATGTTTTCATAGAAAAGCACATGTCTTAGAAAATCCTATTTAGATACTGGCAATTTATGAATTGTTCATTGCATTTCATAGGTGTGGAAATTTAAAGATGCCCACAGAGTTCAAGTGATTTACTAAGTCTAAAATTTAGTTAATGGTAAAACCAGGGGAACTGTCTCTGCTTTTATCCCTATGTGTTGTATATTTTATCCCTATGTGTTGTATATTTTCCCCACATAGCGATTTTGTTGTTGTTGTTGTTCAGTCACTAAGTTGCATCTGACTTTTTGTGACCCCATGGACTGCAGCATGCCAGGCTTCCCTGTCCTTCACCATCTCCTGGAGTTTGCTCAAACTCATGTTCATTGAGCTGGTGATGCCATCCAACCATCTCATCCTCTATCCTCCTGCCTTCAATCTTTCCCAGCATCAGGGTCTTTTCCAATGAGTCAGTTCTTTGCATCAGGTGGCCAAAGTATTGGAGTTTCAGCATCAGTCCTTCCATGAATATTCAGGGTTGATTTTCTTTAGGATTAACTGAGTTTGATCTCCTGGCTGTCCAAGGGACTCTCAAGAGTCTATGCCAGCACCACAATTCAAAAGCATAAATTCATTTTTTAGTTTTCCTTATTCTTTTCTGTACATTTCCATTCAATTTTCTCTTGATTTTCTCCAGTTCCCATTCTGACACTTCAGCTTACCACTAGATCTGCTCAGTCTGCTATTGGAAAATAGGACCAAAGGAATGTCTGCCTAGAACTGACTCCTGTGGACTCCATTACAGTTATAGTTACAACAAGCCCCCAGAGACACACAAATCACAGTGAGCTACTTCACAGAAGTTGAAGAGTTTACAAAGCCAGACTGGTGACAGTGCTTTGACTTAGAAGGGAAAATGTTATGAGCTGAGTCGTAACACTTGGCCTGTGACTCAGGGTCCTTGTCTATGAAAGTGTTAGTTAGTCATGTCCGACTCTTTGCAACCCCATGGGCTGTAGCCCTCCTACCAGACTCCTCTGTTCATAGAATTCTCCAGGCAATAATACTGGAGTGGGTGGCCATTCCCTTCTCCGGGGATCTTCTCAACCCAGGGATCGAATCCAGGTTTCCTATATTGCAGGCAGATTCTTTAACATCTGAGCCACCAGGGAAGCCCCTTCTCTATGAGAAATGCAACAAATTTTTTGCAGTCAAGGGGCTGAGATCCCATTCCTTAGAAGTTACTAAGATGACCAGATGGAGACCATTATCTATAGTCAGATTATCATCATCCTCTTTTTTATTTAGACAAACTTATGGGCTTTCTTTAGTTCCTTATTAGGGTTATACAATAAGGATTTCAACACTAAGTTTACATGGATGCTTGGTAAGGCTGAGAAAACAACCTGAGTTGTGGTTCTTACTAAGAAAAGAATAGCAAGAACTTTGCTTTAAAACAAGGTTCTAAAACACTAAGACTAAAGTGAGTAAAATTATCACTTAAAAGGACACTCACCAAGAAGCAAAGTGTAAAAAGCATGACTGGGTTAGGAAATGAGAAAGTCTGAACACAATGATAGTGTGCATGAGGATGTGGACACCCAGAGATTGTCTCTAGCGGTTTTACACAGAAAATATATTAAAATGATATTAGGGGACTTCCTTGGCAGTCCAGTGGTTAAGACTTCACTTTTCCAGTCAGGCAGCTAAAATCCCACATGCTTTATGGCCAAAAAACCAAAACATAAAACAGAAGCAATGTTGTAACAAATTCAATAAAGACTTTAAAAATACTTTATAAAAAATGGTATTAGGCTACTCAGACTTTAAAAGGAATGATATTCTGAAATATTCTACAACATGAATGAACTTTGAAAACATTGTGCTAAGTGAAATAAATAAGTTACATGAAAGAAAAAAAAATACTGTATAATCCCCCCTATGACGGTACCTAGAATCAGCACATTTATATGGACAGAAGGTAGAAGAAAGCTTATCAGGGCCTGGGGGAAGTAATAATGGGAAGTTCTTTAATGGATAGGAACTTGTGTTTGAGGTAATGAATGAGTTCTGAAAATAGATAGTGGTGATGGGTACACAGCATTGTGAATGTACTTAATGCCACTGAATTGTGAAGTTGAAACTGGTTAAAAAGGTAAAATTTATATATATATATTTTTTCAAGAGAACAACAGGTTTTAAAAAACAGGCAAAGGAACCAAATAAACATTTATCCAAAGAAGACAGACAAGTGACTAACAGGTATATAAAAAGGTGTTCAACTTCACTGATCATCAAGGAAATGCAAATCAAAATCACAATGAAATATCACCTCATACCTGTTAGGATGGCTAGTATTGAAAAGGCCAGAGACAACGTGAGTTGGCGAGGGTGTGAAGAAAAGGGAAACTTTGTGCACTGTTAGTGGGAGTGTAAATTGGGACACCACTATGGAAAACAGTACAAAGATTTCTCAGAAAAGTTAAAAATGGAACTACCATATGTTTCAGCACTTCCATCTCTGGGTATTTATATAAAAGAAGCGAAATCAGGATCTCAAAGAGTTATCTGCAATCCCTTGTTCATTGCAGCATGCTTCATAATACCCAAAATGTGAAACAATGTAAATGCCCATCAATAAACGAATGAATGTTTAAAAATATGGTATATACATACAATGGAATATTACTTAATCTTTAAAAAGGAAGGAAATCCTGTCATAGGCAACAGCATGGGTGAACCTGGAGGACATTATGCTAAATAAAATAAATGAATCACAGAAGGACAAATATTCCATGATTCCATTTATATGGGGTATATAAAATAGGCAAGCTCATGGAAGCAAAGCATAAAATTGTGGTTGCCAGAGACTAGGGGTGGGTGGGAAATGGGGAATTGCTAATCAATAGGTATAAAATTTCCATTTTGAAAGATGAATAAGAATAGAGAGCTGCTATATAATATTGTACTTATATTAATAGATAACAATATTTTATGGCACATTTAAATATCTGTCAAGAGGACAGATGTTATGTCAAATGTTCTTACCACAATACATCTTTTAAAATTTATTTTAAAAAAAGAGTATGGACTTCTACACTAGGTGTGATAGAAAAAAGAGTTAAACTGTTTTTTCAGATTTTTTTTCATATGAACTATTTTTTAAACTCTTTATTGAATTTGTTGCAATATTACTTCTGTTTTATGTTTTCGCTTTGTAGCCATGGGGAATGTGGAATTTTAGCTCCCAGACCAGGGATTGAACCTGCACCTCCTGCATTGCAAGGTGAAATCTTAAGCACTGGACAGCCAGGGAAGTCCCAAGAGTTAAATTTTAACAAGGAGATACTGTCATAGTAAATTGCATACTATAATTTTCTCCTGCCTAGGAATTTAGTGGAAATTAAATCCAGGGCTAATTGCTAAGCAATGTCTAAAGTTGTCATTGGCAAAGCAAGTTCTTTTTCTGAAAGCAATATGTGGCAGTGATGATGAAGAGGAAAGCATGTATCCTAATAATA
Organism: Bos indicus x Bos taurus; assembly: GCF_003369695.1. Taxonomy (NCBI): domain Eukaryota; kingdom Metazoa; phylum Chordata; class Mammalia; order Artiodactyla; family Bovidae; genus Bos; species Bos indicus x Bos taurus. Next base: position 71,552,365 of record NC_040083.1, on the reverse strand, counting down.
GAAGCAGTTACTTTATTAATCAGGATGGCTTCCGTGGCAAGTAAGAGCAAATCTAACTTGACAAATTTTATTGGTCATAAACAGAAGTCCCAAGAAAGTACACAATGACTCAAGCAGTTATTAATCTGCCAATTTATGACAGCATTAAAAGACCAGGTTGTATTCTTTTCATCTTTCTGCTCCATCTTATTCAGTCTATCATATCCAAAAAGAACCAGGATACCTTTCTTAGAAATTCCCTAACATATCTCTAGACTTGTCCCATCAGCAAAAATGGTGCTGTGTTTTTTGTTTTTTGGTTTTTTTTTTAATATTCCTCGGTCCAAAGCCTACTTCAATGCAGTTACCTCAAAAAGAAGGATAAGAAGACAATAACAAAAAAAGAGTAAATGACTAAATGGAATTAGACCACTAAGAAAAACACATTTTTTGTTTTAGGAAACTCTGCATGTAAAACTCCTTAATAAATGCTTTTCAAGGGTGATGTCAGCATCATGACAATGTGAGATGTTCCCTTTGTCTCTTTCCTTCAATCTACAAACAGTAAAACATCCATAATTCAAAGGTGTCTTTGTCCAACACGCATGGGCAGCAGAGCATTCCACATAGCTGTCCTTCTAAAAGGTGGGTGGACTAGAAGACAGAGGAGGCGAGACCAGGGAAAGAGCAGATGCAGTGTCTGCCATCCTGGATCCCTCCAGCTGAGCCCACAGCTCCTGAGAACCAGGTAGCATCAAGGGAGGCAGTCCATACAATGCTGGCCTCCTGGCTGCAGGAGATGTTTGTGGCCAAGGGAACCAGATAGCAGTGGGACATGCAATCTCAGCCCTCCAACTGTGGATGCACCTGTAACTCTACCCCCTCCATCTGCAGTAATGGTACCCACACCTCCAAATCAATCAACCACTGGTAAGGAAATGAGATTATTGTGATGGATGTAGTGTGACAGAAATTTATTCAGGAGATGGAGTTAGGATTACTATTAATTTTTAAAAAATTTTATATTGGAATATAGTTGATTTACAATGCTGTGTTAATTTTACGTATACAGTATAAATGATTTAATTATACACACTCATGAATCTACAGAAGATGAGATGATTGGATAGCATCAATGACTCAATTGACATGAGTTTGAGCAAGCTCTGGAAGATGGTAAAAGACAGGGAAACCTGGCGTGCTACAGTCCATTATGTCGCAAAGAGTTGGACATGACTGAGTGACTGAACAACAACATATATCTATTCCTTTTCAGATCCTTTTCCCATAGAGGTTATTACAGAGATATTTTTTAATATGAAAAACTGAAAACAAAATTGAGTTCTGAAAGGGAAGAAAGTTTTAGTAGAGAATCTACCAACTCTGTTCCATCACTAGTCAACTAAGCCGATGGTTACTGTTGGCAATGTGATTGCAGTGTTGACAAACCATTTGATTACTTTTAAAATGCTTGTATCTGGATGTTTATGCAAGATTTCCCAATTTTTAAATATTGGCAATACATTCAAAACATTTGAAAATACTTTTTTGGCCAAAATCACTCAGGCCAAACAAAATAAATCTGCAGTCCAAAAACACCCTGCAAGTCACCAATTTACAACCTCTGGTTTATGTTAGTAATTTCTGGTTTATGTTAGTAATTTATTTAACTAAAACTTTTCTATTTAGTAATATTCACTTTATGCTTGCAAGTAACTGGCATTATACAACTGAATTATACAAATTTCTATAAAAATTAGTTAATAAAGCTTAATCAATTGTAGTGAACTTCCAATTACACAGCTAATAAGGACTGCAGAAGATAATGTAGGAAAAAGATATTATATAAACCAGAGGTTTATATAATTTTTTTTTTGTAACTAAGGTGACAGTTTCATGGTTCAAACAGTTAAGATGTTGCTAGTTATATAATGACGAATGTGCAATTTTCTCCCAATTTCTTGTGATTTCTTATTTTTTATCTTCATTAGACAGTGAATTAATTCCTAGCAAGTGAGAAAATAAATGTGCACAAGTCCTTTAACAAATATTAGCCAGCATCATGGTAAAAAATGGGGTGTGAGAAAGATTAGGAAATTCACCTAATTAGAAAATCAGCTTCATAGCTCATTCTTTAGAATCATCGTCTTTCCCATAAGTATGGAGAACAGAAAATTTTAAATCGTTCAAAGATTATCAAGAATATGTCTCTCTTGAAATTTTGTGTCATTAGAGTGGAATCAAGAAATAGTAGCCTTGCTGGATATTGATGGCAAATAATAGTAAGGAAGTTAGTACATTTCTCTTCCATCCAGATTGTCTGGTCTTCCAAGTTGATCATTTACCCGGCAACACTTGTTTAGGTGTTACTTCAGATTTTTGGATTGGAGTCCTAAGGAAAGACAAAACTCTTAAATAATGAATTTTTCCTAAAAATGTAGATATTCTATAATCTTTAACTATTAAGAAGTTAAAATGAATTCTTTGTAGTCACACATCCTTTTCTATAGATTCCGTGATACTTCACAATGAAGGAGTGGAAACACAGGAGGGTAGAGAAAGAAAAAGAGAAAAACATCACACTGGGATCCAACTATCCATATGGGTACTTATAGGAAAGAAGGTGGGGATCAGAAGAACAGTGATATCATGCTGAGTGTTTTTCTGTGGGAAATTTTCTCCATCTCACTATCCCTGGGTAATATTTCTGAGAAAACAAAGAATATTGGGGTCATCACTTTCTAGTAAAGACCCTTACATCTTCTTTCTCTTGGTTATTGTCCAAACTAGAGGGCAAACAGATACTAAAGCCTATTGCACAGTTATAGAGATACTGTCCTCAGTGAACATCTTCTTGGAAGACATGGTTAGAATTTGTGTCCTTGATTCTAGGAGTGCTACAAGATTGTAACAGTTTGACTATGTATCAGTAATCTTAGATTTAGACACTAGATTATCCTTGAAAACAGTAGAAGAAAGTCCTTTTATGTTTCTATGCTGTAATAGAAACAAAAATAATGGTTGGCATTAAAAATATTATTCAATTCTTGTCTTTACTGTACTTATTTCCTTATTTCAGTCATTCCTTACTTCCTTGTCACTTACTTTTTTAAAAGATTTTTTTTGATGTGGACCATTTTTAGAGACTACTGAATTTGTTACAATATTGCTTCTGTTTTTTTTTTTTTTAATGTTTTGGTTCTTTGGTCATGAAGCATGTGGGATCCTAGGACCCCAATCAGGGACTGAACCTATATCCCCACATTGGAAGATGAAGTCCCAACCACTGGACCACTAGGGAAGTCTCGGCCACTTAATTTCTACCTGACTCTCAGGGTCCAGTACAGATTCCCCACTTAGTCATTTTCCTCTTACTGTACCATTTGTACCCTGTTCCTTATCCCTTCACCATACTTTTCTCTATAGTATCATCTACTTTGGCACCCATCACATATGAGGCATTCCATGGGCTTCCCTAGTGGCAGTAAAGGATCCACCTGCAATGTGGGAGACCTGGGTTCAGTCTCTGAGTCAGGAAGATACCCTGGAGGAGGGCATGGTAACCCAGCTCAGTATTCTTGCCTGGAGAATCCCCATGGACAGAGGGTCACAAAGAGTCAGACATGACTGAGCAACTAAACACACACAGCACAGGTGCTGCATATGTATATGACTTGCTTTCCCAGCAAAAATGTAAAAATCATTGAAAAAATGACCTTAAATTTTAGTTCTTTCTCATTTACTCACAATAGAGTACCAAGTAGGAGGCAAGATTCTCGGGATCCAGTTGAGTGAATGACTCTACCTCTTCATGGGTTTTGGCTTTTATTCTGGATTTCCCTTTATGGACTCTTTTTCATACACTTCCTCCTCTAGAAAACTGTGAGTAGTAGAGGCCTTATTCTATCTAGAATAAGGAAGTAAAATCTAATTTATAACACAGTTTAATGTCCTCCAAACTATGCATCTAGAGACTATTCTTTGAAGGAGACAATTCATCTTCTACAGCAGAACCATATATCCCTTTTTAACAATTATATAACAGAACTATTTTTAACAATCAAAAATAATAGCCATACTAATTTATAGATAGTGAGGAGGCCTTGCTTTCTCCAATATTCCTTTGGGCTACAATCTTTCAAGTTAGTGTAGAGTATCCTAAAATGGAACCCAGAGTTTGGAAGACATCATTCACATTGGGCACAGAGTTCTTTCAAACATTGCCAGTGACCATCTGATACTTACAAGAAAAGAGGATGATACAGATGTAGAAATAAGTGGTGGAGGAAAACTTGGATTTGTAGGTAGCTAGCAAGAAGGTAAAAAAAAAAAATTAAAAAATGGGGCCTTGAAAATAGGTGTGCTTAAAAGAAAGGCTTATGTGGCTCAGCTGGTAAAGAATCCGCCTGCAATGTGGGAAACCCTGGTTTGATCCCTGGGTTGGAAAGGTCCCCGGGGGAAGGGGTACCCACTCCAGTGTTCTGGCCTGGAGAATTCCATAGACTGTATAGTCCATGGGGTCACAAAGAGTTGGACACAACTGACTTTCACTAAATCCTTTTCAGATATAGAAAAATAGGAATAATCTAAACCTGAGTATTTACATACGGGCTTCCCGAGTCTTCTCAGGTGGTGCTAGGGTAAAGAACCTGCCTGCCAACGAAGGAGATGCAAGAGATGCAGGTTCAGTCCCTCAGTTGGGAAGATCCCCTGGAAGAGGGCATGGCAACCCCTTCCAGTATTCTTGCCTGGAGAATCCTATGGACAGAGGAGCCCAACAGACTATGGTCCATGAAGTCACAAAGAGTCAGACATGACAAAAGTGACTCAGCATGCATGCACATATGTTTACTGCTTCCATTTAGGTGTGTACATACAGTTCAGAAATAAACTCAATGCCAACAGACGTAGAAAGCTATGTTCATCATATGTCCATAAAATAGTTATATTAAACTTTGAAAATTGTAAAGCACTATAGAATTTAAAGAATCTTTCATTTGATAAAAATAAATAAATTTTAAATAGTAAGTTTCCTAATTTCAGCTTCCAAATAAACACCTTTTCTGATAATGTCAGCTCAGAACTAAGATGGCACCGAGAAACTGGAGGGACAATCATAGTGACCCAATCTCTGCACTCTGCTGGGTACAAAGCTATCAGATATGGTTATGTTTCCATCAAAAACATTATTATCAATGTCATTATCATTAATCAATTGCTATCTAAATTTCTAAACTTGCAGGACACAACTTGGGCATTAAAGATTATACATATTGCATGTATTGTCATAAAGCCTACATGTTGTTGCTGTTATAGTCGCTAAGTCATGTCCAACTCTTTGAACTGTTGCCTGCCAGGGTCTTCTGTCCATGGGATTCTCCAGGCAAGAATACTGGAGTGGGTTGCCATGCCCTCTTGCAGGGGATCTTCCTGACCCAGGGATCAAAACCTTGTCTGGTGTCTCCTGCATTGGCAGGCAGATTCTTTACCACTAGAACCACCCGGGAAGCCCATAAGTATGCATATTATTTTCATTATCAGGATATTGCAAAAGGAATAAGGAGTCAACCTAGAATCACACAGAGAGAGACAAAGGGAGGGAGAGGAAGCTGGCATCTACCTTTCTTTTTTTTCTTTATTCTCGTTGCCTTTTGTAAACCACAGCAAAGCAGCCTCTACATTTTAGAGAGTCTTTTGCATTTAACAAAAGGCAAAGGCGAACTTTCTGAATGTGTAGTTACAAAGCTTGCAGTCCTTGCTACATACTAGTACTACATAACTAGTGAAATAGATTTGTAAAACATTGCTGAGTAGAAATGACAACTAAAGAGAGAGAGAGGATCATAAGCTGGGGTCCACAGAAAACACACTACAGACTATGGTTCACCTCTTGGGGTTGAACAGTCTTGGCCATCTGTGGTTTCCTCTTCTGATTGTGTAGGCCGGCATCAGTGGTAGACAGTGGCCTGTACGTAAAAGCATAGCATTCACAGTGACTTAGCAGTGTCTTCACAACAAGAGGGAGATTTGAGAGAAGTCTGTTCGTTTCCTTTGCCCTTATGTGTCCTTGGTAACTGATGGGCTTTTCATCTGCTCCCTAGGACATCCTCTGGGTTTCCCTTTTCTGTAATTCATAATCATCACCACTGATTTTCTTTTTGATTCTCTACCGAACCATGATATCTAATAATGATGGTCTTGAGTCCAACTTTTATCTAAATTATGTCTTTTAAATAAATAAAGATTTATTTTATTCATTTGATATTTATCAGAAGCCCATTCTAGTGAATAAGTCAGTCTTTTGAAAATGCTGGAAAGATACTGTAGTGTCAAGATTATGTTTGAAAGACTGACTGATGTAGATGCAAATCTAGATTTCATTACTTAGGTTGTAAGACTTTAAACATGCTTGCTTACCTCCCTGAGCTTCTGTTTCCACATCAGTAAAAATGTGAAGTCCCTAACCTTGCAGGATTGTTGTGAGGATAAATATATAATACCTTTTCATCTATAAAGTTGAAATACTAATATTTAAATCTTATTTCCTTGTGAAAATTAAATGTTCTTATGAAGATTAAGTGACATAATATATGCAAAAGGGCTAAGCAAGGTACTTGCCATAAAGCTGTCATCAATACATTTTAAAGACTATATTTGTATAATGATGTTAAAATCTTTAATAATGAGAGTTCTTCTTCTTATGAATTATAAACAGTGATGAACAGAAGAAAAAAAGCAGGCCCCAATAAACAGAATACCAAGCATCTGCTCTAAGAAAAATGTATCTGTACTTATTTCTGAGTATTTGAAGCAAACTAAAATGAAATGAAATTTGATAATTTGGGTCCTTACATTTAGAGTGAATTAGCTGTCCCCAAAGCAGGGCCTACCTCTGGACTAACTTCTGCTTTTCTCTGGAGCTTCGGCATCGGATTACTATAGCAACCATCACAAATATGACAGCCACAGGGAGCAGCACCCCAACCACAATGGAGAAGTCTGCAACAAAGAGAACAAGGGCCTCATGAAAATATGATCAGTTCACAAATACACATCACACTGGTCCTGATTTCTTTATCACAAACGTCATCGATCCTTTTTCCAAAGAACATGTGTTTCCTGGAAAATCTCTCATAACCAGTAAAATGAAAATGTATCTTGATAATGATTATCATAATGTTATTTACATAAAGGGGCTAAAGAGGATATCTATGCAGAACATTTTACATGAGATTGGTAAAGCATCAAAATAACTGAGAATTCTTAGAAGGAATAAATTGAAAACAAAAGGCTGGAAAATCAGAAAGTATATGAAGTAAGGGGGATGGCAGAAGAGGAAAGAAACATTTTTAAAAATTCAACCGTGGAATAAAGCAAGTAAAAATAACCTGAAGTTTTGAAATCCTATTCTTCTCAGGAGCAAATAAGAAGCTGAGACATAAAAAAGAGAACAGATGGATAATTGATAACTGATAGATGGGACATAAGTGAAAGTTCTATTGACGTTTGCTTTATGTAAGAATTATATTTGGGGGGTTATTAGATGTTTTCTATTTTATCTACAGTCTAGTTAATGAATGCAACTTTAATCTTTTATTATCTCATGTATTAATTTCTCATGATAATCTGAAACCACAAAGACTCAGGGGTACAAGTTTGAAGAGCAATGCTAGCAGCTACTGACGGCTCTCTCATTACAGAGATCACTAAATCAATAATAAGAATACTTTTTTTTTGCATAAATGCAAGACAAACTCACAAACGTGAACACACATGCATGCAGAAAGGTAGAGACCTCAGAAGTAGAATTCTAGGCAAGATAATAATTGTTCAAATACTGAATACTCTCTACCCTCCATAAAAATTTCTATTCAAAAAACCAAAGGAAATACAATTATAAGGTATTTGTGTTAGAAATAGTATAGATATGTTCAGAACTTTTTTAATGAACTTAGCAGTACTTCACAGACACCCATAATTTGAAAGGTCGTGGTCTAGGGATAAAGCTGGGGCATGACGGATGGAGAGTATTATAACAGGAAGCAGCTTTATAGTGGAAGATGGCAGTGTCTGAACAAAAACACAGCCTTTTCTATTTCTGGAAACGTAGGTCTAGGAAATTTGAACCAGCTCTCTTACTAAAAACAGCAAATTGAACTAAAAAAAAAAAAAAAGCTTCCTAAAAACACAGAAGTGCTAAAGAATGGGGGGAAATTACTCTGGAATGAGAGAAAATTAGTTTAGCGTGAGAGAGCAGGAACTCATAAAGACAGAAAGGAAAATGATTCTGGATGAAAGCCCAGAAATGCACAAAAGAATGAAGAGTAAATAAACCAAGACCAAACCTTAATGTAAACTGTAGACTTTGGGTGATAATCATGCCTCCATGTAGGTTCAGTAACTGTAACAAACATTGCACTCTGGTGGGGGATGTTAGCGGTGGGGGATGTTAGCGGTGGGGATGACTGTGCACGTGTGGGGCAGGATATATGGGAAACCTTTGGACTTTCTACTCAGTTTTCCTGTGGAGTTAAAAGCTGCTCTAAAAAGTAAAGTCTACATTAAAAGTAATAAAGTGGAAATTTTTATGATGGCCACTAAAGGAATACAAAATAAATGCATAATCTCCAAATTAATAAAAAGAAAACTGGAGTGATTAAAATCCTTATGATGCCCATAAGATGAGAAAGAAGAGAAAAAGGAAGAGACCAGATAGGAAGAATACACCCAAGTATATCAGTAATTATATTTAATTTAAATGGACCAGGTTTTTTAAAAAGTATTATCAATCTAAAATTTTTAAATATATTTGTATTTTTAAAATGAGAGGCAGATGTAAAACATGAGGTTTAAGAAAGGATGAAAATAAAAGTAAGAAAAAAGTTAAACCAAAACAATATAGACCAAAATAAATATGGTACAGCTATATTTTTCTCCATGATCTGTAGACTTTAAAAGGCAAGAAAACTAGAGATACACACAAGCATTTCATAATGACAAGAGTATTAATTCACTGGGAAGACATACAATTCTAAGTCTTTTTTGTAGCAGATATCAAGGTCTCAAAATACATATGCATTAATAGACCCAGAATTTTCTTAGGCTGCAAAATCACTGCAGATGGTGACTGTAGCCATGAAATTAAAAGATGCTTTCTCTTTGGAAGAAAAGCTATGACAAACCTAGACAGCATACTAAAAAGCAGAGACATTATTTTACTGACAAAGGTCTGTCTAGTCAAAGCTATGATTGTTTCAGTAGTCATGTATGAATGTGAGAGTTGGACCATAAAGAAAGTGGAGTGTTGAAGAATTGATGCTTTTGAACTGTGGTGCTAGAGAAGACTCTTGAGAGTCCCTTGGACTGCAAGGAGATCCAACCAGTCAATCCTAAAGCAAATGAGTCCTGAATATTCATTGGAAGGACTGATGCTGAAGCTGAAGCTCCAATACTTTGGCTACCTGATGCAAAGAGCTGACTCATTGGAAAAGATTCTGAGGCTGGGAAAGATTGTGGGCAGGAGGAGAAGGAGATGACAGAGGGTGAGATGGTTGGATGGCATCACCAAACTCGTTGGACACGAGTTTGAGCAAGCTCTAGGAGTTGGTGAAAAACAGAGAAGCCTTCAGTCCATTGGGTCACAAAAATCGAACACAACTGAGTACCTGGACTGAAGTGAACTGAACTGAACTGAACTGAATAGAACCAGAAGTGATAGCCGAGTTCACAATTATAGTGGGGATTTTAACACTTGTGGCTCTGTAATTGGTACAACAAACAAACAAGATATCAGTAATGATTAATATATTACATACAACTAACAAACATGGATTAAAAAACATGGAAAACACTGCACATAACTGCATAATACATATTTTTTTTGTGCACAGACAGAACACCTACAATATGGGCATATGCTGAGTCATAGAAAGTGTCAATAAATTTCAACACATTCTCAACACTGTAGATTTTCTGATCCCTATGGAATTATGCTGCATATAACATTAACAATAGCTAGATAATCTGTATATGCATATACATTAAGAAATATAAAACTAAACATTTAAAGGGCCAAAGAAAGCAAATGGAAAATTGAAAATAATTTGAATCAAATGATAATGAAAATATCAGTTACCGTATGGGCTACAAACTGAAAAGTAATGAGGCAAAGATTTCTTTCAAGAATTTTAAGATGAAATAAACTTAAGGAAAGGGAATTGTATAAAGCAGAATTTGAAATAGCAAAAAAAAAAGTATGAAAAAGAAAAACAAACCATAAACAATAATTAAAGTTTTAAAATTTTGTTATGGTAATACAAAAAAAAAAAACGATAAAAAAAAAAACATGCTACAAATCCTATAGATATTGAAAAGATAAGTAAGTATTATGAGGAATTTTAAACCAAAACACTGAAATTCAAGTGAATGAGGAAAATGTCTAGTAAAATATACTAAAACTTGTATAAGAAGATATAAAAAACCTGAAGATTCTTATAACTACTAAAGACATTGGATCTTTAATTAAAATATTTTTCAGAACTCTAGGCCCACTTGGCTTACTGACAAGTTCTAACCAGATGTTTAAGGAGAGTCTTCCATTCTTATACAAATTTTTCCAGGGAATTTAAATAAATGAGAACACTCCATTTTATTTAACATGACTAGCATAATCCTGTACTCAGATTTACAAAGACACTATGAGAAAATTATAGGCATAACCCATGAACATAAAGTAATAGCAAACATCACCCATCAGTATCTATTCAGTTCAGTTCAGTTCAGTCACTCACTCATGTTCAACTCTTTGCAACCCCATGAATCGCAGCACGCCAGGCCTCCCTGTCCATCACCATCTCCTGGAGTTCACTGAGACTCACATCCATTGAGTCGGTGATGCCATCCAGCCATCTTATCCTCTGTTGTCCCCTTCTCCTCCTGCCACCAATCCCTCCCAGCATCAGAGTCTTTTCCAGTGAGTCAACTCTTCGCATGAGGTGGCCAAAGTACTGGAGTTTCAGCTTTAGCATCAGTCCTTCCAAAGAACACTCAGGACTGATCTCCTTTAGAATGGACTGGTTGGATCTCCTTGCAGTCCAAGGGACTCTCAAGAGTCTTCTCCAACACCACAGTTCAAAAGCATCAATTCTTCGGTGCTCAGCTTCCTTCCCAGTCCAACTCTCACATCCATACATGACCACTGGAAAAACCATAGCCTTGACTAGACGGACCTTTGTTGGCAAAGTAATGTCTCTGCTTTTGAATATGCTATCTAGGTTGGTCATAACTTTCCTTCCAAGGAGTAAGCATCTTTTAACTTCATGGATGCAATCAACATCTGCAGTGATTTTGGAGCCTAAAAAAATAAAGTCTGACACTGTTTCCACTGTTTCCCCATCTATTTCCCATGAAGTGATGGGACCAGATGCCATGATCTTAGTTTTCTGAATGTTGAGCTTTAAGCCAACTTTTTCACTCTCCTGTTTCACTTTCATCAAGAGGCTCTTTAGTTTTTCTTCACTTTCTGCCATAACGGTGGTGTCATCTGTATATCTGAGCTTATTGATATTTCTCCTGGCAATCTTGATTCCAGCTTGTGCTTCTTCCAGCCCAGTGTTTCTCATGATGTACTCTGCATAGAAGTTAAATAAACAGGGTGACAATACACAGCCTTGATGCACTCCTTTTCCTATTTGGAACCAGTCTGTTGTTCCATGTCCAGTTCTAACTATTGCTTCCTGACCTGTATTCAGATTTCTCAAGAGGCAGGTCAGGTGGTCTGGTATTCCCATCTCTTTCAGAATTTTCCACGGTTGATTGTGATCCACACAGTCAAAGGCTTTGGCATAGTCAATAAAGCAGAAATAGATGTTTTTCTGGAACTCTCTTGCTTTTTCCATGATCCAGCGGATGTTGGCAATTTGATCTCTGGTTCCTCTGCCTTTTCTGAAACCAGCTTGAACATTTCTGAAACCAGCTTGAACATCTAGAAGTTGACAGTTCACGTATAGCCGAAGCCTGGCTTGGAGAATTTTGAGCATTACTTTACTAGCGTGTGAGATGAATGCAATTGTGCAGTAGTTTGACCATTTTTTGGCATTGCCTTTCTTTGGGATTGGAATGAAAACGGACCTTTTCCAGTCCTGTGGCCACTGCTGAGTTTTCCAAATTTGCTGGCATAATCAGTGTAGCACTTTCACAGCATCATCTTTCAGGATTTGGAATAGCTCAACTGGAATTCTATCACCTCCACTAGCTTTGTTCATAGTGATGCTTTCTAAGGCCCACTTGACTTCACATTCCAGGATGTCTGGCTCTAGGTAGTGATCACACCATCGTGATTATCTGGGTCATGAAGCTCTTTTTTGTACAGTTCTTCTGTGTATTCTTGCCACCTCTTCTTAATATCTTCTGCTTCTGTTAGGTCCATACCATTTCTGTCCTTTATCAAGCCCATCTTTGCATGAAATATTTCCTTGGTATCTCTGATTTTCTTGAGGAGATCCCTAGTCTTTCCCATTCTGTTGTTTTCCTCTATTTCTTTGCACTGATTGCTGAGGAAGACTTTCTTATCTCTTCTTGCTATTCTTTGAAACTCTGCATTCAGATGCTTATATCTTTCCTTTTCTCCTTTGCTTTTCACTTCTCTTCTTTTCACAGCTATTTGTAAGGCCTCCCCAGACAGCCATTTTGCTTTTTTGCATTTCTTTTCCATGGGGATGGTCTTGATCCCTGTCTCCTGTACAATGTCACGAACCTCATTCCATAGTTCATCAGGCACTCACTCTTTCAGATCTAGTCCCTTAAATCTATTTCTCCCTTCCACTGTATAATCATAAGGGATTTGATTTAGGTCATATTTGAATGGTCTAGTGGTTTCCCCTACTTTCTTCAATTTCAGTCTGAATTTGGCAATAAGGAGTTCATGATCTGAGCCACAGTCAGCTCCAGTCTTGTTTTTGCTGACTGTATAGAGCTTCTCCATCTTTGGCTGCAAAGAATATAATCAATCTGATTTTGGTGTTGACCATCTGGTGATGTCCATGTGTAGAGTCTTCTCTCATGTTGTTGGAAAAGGGTGTTTGCTATGACCAGTGCGTTCTCTTGGCAAAACTCTGTTAACCTTTGCCCTGCTTTATTCCGTATTCCAAGGCCAAATTTGCCTGTTACTCCAGGTGTTTCTTGACTTCCTACTTTTGCATTCCAGTCCCCTATAATGAAAAGGACATCTTTTTTGGGGTGTTAGTTCTAAAAGGTCTTGTAGGTCTTCATAGAACTGTTCAACTTCAGCTTCTTCAGCGTTACTGGTTGGAGCATAGACTTGGATTACTGTGATATTGAATGGTTTGCCTTGGAAACGAACACAGATCATTATGTTGTTTTTGAGATTGCATCCAAGTACTGCTTTTTGGACTCTTTTGTTGACCATGATGGCTACTGCATTTCTTCTAAGGGATTCCTGCCCACAGTAGTAGATATAATGGTCATCTGAGTTAAATTCACCCATTCCAGTCCATTTCAGTTCGCTGATTCCTAGAATGTCGACATTCACTCTTGCCATCTCCTGTTTGACCACTTCCAATTTGCCTTGATTCATGGACCTGACATTCCAGGTTCCTATGCAATATTGCTCTTTACAGCATCAGACCTTGCTTCTATTACCAGTCACATCCACAACTGGGTATTGTTTTTGCTTTGGCTCCATCCCTTCAGTCTTTCTGGAGTTATTTCTCCACTGATCTCCAGTAGCGTATTGGACACCTATTGACCTGGGGAGTTCCTCTTTCAGTATTCCATCATTTTGTCTTTTCATACTATTCATGGGGTTCTCAAGACAAGAATACGAAGTGGTTTGCCGTCCCCTTCTCCAGTGGACCACATTCTGTCAGACTTCTCCACCATGACCCACCTGTCTTGGGTGGCCCCACACAGCATGGCTTAGTTTCATTGAGTTAGACAAGGCTGTGGTCCGTGTGATTAGATTGACTAGTTTTCTGTGATTATGGTTTCAGTGTGTCTGCCCTCTGATGCCCTCTTGCAACACCTACCGCCTTACTTGGGTTTCTCTTACCTTGGACATGGGGTATCTCTTCATGGCTCTAGCGTATTTATAAGAGCTATTAAATATTTCCATGTTGGGTTTATGCAAGGAATGCAAAGTTAGATAAATGTTCAAGTATCAATCAATTTATTTTGCAATACCAACAGAGTAAAGAGTTAAAAATCTTAACCAATACATAAAAAGTACCTGATATGATTCTTAGCAAACTAGGAATAGAAGTGAATTTTCTTAGTCAGATGAAGAGGATCTAATATGAAAGAATACCTTTAGATAACAGGGCAAAATACTGAAAGTCTTTCCTAAGATAGGGAAAGAAATAAAGAGGCTTGCTATCTCTTGCTACTTCTGTTCAACATTGCACAAGGAAAAAAAGTACAAGAGGAAGTAGCAAAACTGTCATTTTTCTCAAACAGTATGATTGAATATGTAGAAAATTTAAAAGAATTTATAAGTTACTAAAATTATCAACAGGTTAGCAGAGGTGCTTCATATAAAAATAAATATACAAAAATTAGTTGAAGTTCTATATTCTCAGTTCAGTTCAGTGCAGTCGCTCAGTTGTGTCCAACTCTTCATGACCTCATGGGCTGCAGCCTACCAGGCTCCTCCATCCATGGGATTTTCCAGGTGAGAGTACTGGAGTGGGGTGCCATCACCTTCTCTGATGTACTCTGCATATAAGTTAAATAAGCAGGGTGACAATATACAGCCTTGACGTACTCCTTTTCCTATTTGGAACCAGTCTGTTGTTCCATGTCTAGTTCTAATTGTTGCTTCCTGACCTGCATATAGGTTTCTTAAGAGGCAGGTCAGGTGGCCTGGTATTCCCATCTCTTTCAGAATTTTCCACAGTTTATGGTGATCCACACAGTTAAAGGCTTTGGCATACTCAATAAAGCAGAAATAGATGTTTTTCTGGAACTCTCTTGCTTTTTTGATGATCCAGCAGATGTTGGCAATTTGATCTCTGGTTCCTCTGCCTTTCCTAAATCCAGCTTAAACAACTGGAAGTTCACGGTTCACTATTTATTGCTGAAGCCTGGCTTGGAGAATTTTGAGCATTACTTTACTAGCGTGTGAGATGAGTGCAATTGTGTGGTAGTTTCTTAAAAATCCAATTAATATACATTATATGTAAAAATTCTATGGTGAAAATCATTGAATATTATTTGGCAAAATTAAAGAATGCTAAGTAAATGGATACTTATTTCATGTACTAGGTTTGGAATTCAATATTTTATATATGCTCATTCTTCCCCAAGTGAATCTATAGATACAGTTTAGACTAACTAAATTCCAACAGGAATTGTGTGTGTAACTTGAAAATCTGACTGTAAAAAATATGTGGAAGTACAAAAGCTAATAGCCGACACATTCTTGAAGAACAAAATTAAAGGACTGCCTCTAAGATAACAAACTTATTTTAAATATACAGTAATAAAAGAATATTATACTGGCATGTGTGTGGTCAGTCATGTCAGACTCTTTGTGACCCCATGGACTGTAGCCTACCAGGCTCCTCTGTCCCTGGGATTCTCCAGGCAAGAATACTGGAGTGAGTTGTCATTTCCTCTTCCAGGAGGAGGAAATTTCCTCCCAATGCAGGGACTGAACCCGCATCTTCTGCAATGGCAGGAGGATTCTTTATCACTGAGTCACCTATGAAGGCCTTATACTGGCATATGGATAGTCAAATAGAATCCCCAGAAAAGTAGAAATATCCCAGAAAGACACACATGCAGACACATGTGCTTTATTGGAAAATTGGTACTATAAAGCATTAAGGAAGGGTGATCTATTACATGGGCTTCCCAGGTGGTGCTAGTGGTAAAGAACCCACTTGCCAGTTCAGGAGACACAAGAGACAAGGGATTGATTCTTGGGTCAGGAAGATCCTCTGGAGAAGGGCATGACAACCCACTCCAGTATTCTTGCCTGGAGAATCCCATGGACAGAGGAGCCTGGTGGGTTACAGTCCATGGGATCACAGAGAGATCACACTACTGAAATGATTTAGCACAGCACAGATCTATTACATAAATGATGGTGTGACAATTGAGTGTCTATCTGGGATAAAAGTGAAATTGAACACTTGTATCATAAACAAAATAATTCCAGATACACTATAGATTTAAATTTGAAAAAGCAATAAAATAATCCTTTTCAGAAGATCATATATACATTCATAACTTCAAGATAGAAAAAAATTCCTTAAAAAGGACACAAAAAGGAAAACCAATCATCAAGGAAATGATAAACAAATTGACTACATTACAATTAAAAGCTTCTTTAATCACATGACATCACAAAGAGTGAGAAAACACAATGAAGGGAGCTATTTGCAGCATGTATAACTGAAAAATAGCTTATATCAAGTATATTAAAATTAAACAAGTTAATAGGGGGTCGGGGAGATACCCAATAGAAAAATACACAAAATGGCATGAACAAATATTTCGTAAAAGAGAAAATACCAATGGCCAAAAAAATTAAGAAAAGATTCTATCATTATTACTAGCTATAAAAAGAATTTAAATGAAAATTTCAATGTGTTATCACTACTGACCCACAAGAGTTGCTAAAATATAACAATTCTATTTATGCCAAACCGCTTAAAGGTTATAAAGCAATAGGAAGGGGTCCTGAGGAAGAGCAGCTGTTTCTAAAAGTAAACGTAATGAAGAGCTCTGTCCTCAGGGCAGGGTATTCATCACCATGGCAACTGGAGGTGAGGCTCTCTGGCTGTTTCTACAGAGAAGGTCTGAGGTCTATAGGAAGATCTGCCTACTGACAGAGCTCTCAGGCAGATCTCCTATCAGGAGAGTTAAGGTCCAACAAGCATGCACACATGCCAAGAAAACCCCTGTGAGCTGATTCAAGTCAAAAAATTAAAAGACGCTTACTCCTTGGAAGGAAAGTTATGACCAACCTAGATAGCATATTCAAAAGCAGAGACATTACTTTGCCAACAAAGGTCCGTCTAGTCAAGGCTATGGTTTTTCCAGTGATCATGTATTTGTGTAAGAGTTGGACTGTGAAGAAAACTGAGTGCCGAAGAATTGAAGCTTTTGAACTGTGGTGTTGGAGAAGACTCTTGAGAGTCCCTTGGACTGCAAGGAGATCCAACCAGTCCATTCTGAAGGAGATCAGCCCTGGGTGTTCTTTAGAAGGAATGATGGTAAAGCTGAAACTCCAGTACTTTGGCCACCTCCAATGAGAGTTGACTCATTGGAAAAGACTCTGATGCTGGGAGGAATTGGGGGCAGGAGGAGAAGGGGATGACAGAGGATGAGATGGCTGGATGGCATCACCGACTCAATGGATGTGAGTCTGAGTGAACTCCAGGAGATGGTGATGGACAGGGAGGCCTGGCGTTCTGCGATTCATGGGATCACAAAGAGTCGGACATGACTGAGTGACTGAACTGAACTGAAGTGAACTGAATCCCACATTCAATGAAGGATCATATATCCTGAAGAAAAATAGCACCGTGCAATATAAGAGAAGATAGAGTGAAAAAAAAAAAGTTCAACTCAAAAGAAATAGAGGTAATCTGGAGAAGAGACTGAACCTGCAAAAATAATAAGTCATATTCTTAGAGAGTTTTATGAGGATATTAAACCTAGTATACATTCAGTCAAGGCTGTTAGGAAAATGGGACAATTGTAAAGCAAGAAAACTCAGAAAATTAGAATGAAATGACAAATATAAAATTTCAAGAATTTTTTCGGTAAAATATAAAAACACAAGGTGGGAAATATGATTTAAAAGTTGGATGAGAGACTTTGGAGATTAATATCATGAATTCATTACCTACAGAACAGGAATTACAAGAAGAAAGAGAAAAAGGCATGGAATCTAACATAATAGGAAATAAACGCTTGGAAGAGGTGAGCAATTTTCTCAAGTTAGGCATGTAATGTTACGTACTGAAGATTGTGGAAGAATCAGAGCAGTCAGGAGGGGCCCATCCTTCTTTACACTGACACTTGAGCTCATGGTCACACACCTAGAGGAGCAATGGTTCTGTTAGTTTTCTCACTGAACTAATGCTCAACACAAGGGCTTATTCATCCATAATTAAGTACATTTCAAAAAAAAAGAATAACCCCTGCTCTGCAGCCTTTCAACTACCTACATATTTTAAACATCAATAATAGGAATTTCATAATGCCATCTGCAGCAACATGGATGAAATTAGAGAAATGTCATCTTGAGTGAAGTAAGTCAGGCAGAGAAGGAGAAATATCATATGACATACTTATATGTGGAATCTAAAAGAATTGATAAAAATGAACTTAACAAAACAGAAAGAGACTCACAGACTTAGAGAATGAAATTATGGTCGTTGGGGGGGAAGGGATAGTTAGGGAATTTGGGATGGACATGTATACATTGCTATATTTAAAATGGATAACCAACAAAGACCTACGTACAGCATAGGAAACTCTGCTCAGTGTTATGCGGCAGGCTGGATGGGAGGGGAGTTTGGGGGAGAATGGATATGTGTGTGTGTGTGTGTGTTTGTGACCAAGTCCCTTTGATATTTGCCTGAAACTATCACAACATCATTTGTTTAATTGGCTATATGCCAATACAAAATAAAACGTTAAAAAAAAAACACAGGAATTTCAGTAACAGGTTCTTTGAAGGAAGTTTTCATTGAATCAAAGTACTGAAGAGTTGGATAAACTTAATTGTTTTAATCATTCAACACTGAAACACTACATTAACATCACCCAAACTGTCTGACCTAAAATGACATAAGATTCAGCAAGCTTTGGGAAACACTGTCAAGACTTACTTACAGCGTGTCCTTTGCACTTAGAGGAGCAATTTGCTGATTTGTAAGTTCTTTCCATATCCACACATTCTGCATTAATGCAAACCTGAAAGTGATGTGAAAAAACAAAAAACTGATATGAATGTCCAAAGATATCACTTATGCAAACTGTTGACTCTTCAGGAGTTAATCTTTTATTTTTAGCGGCTCAGACAGTAAAGCGTCTGTCTACAATGTGGGAGACTCGGGTTTGATCCCTGGATTGGGAAGATTCCCTGGAGAAGGAAATGGCAATCCACTCCAGGACTCTTGCCTGGAAAATCCCATAGACAGAGGAGCCTGGCAGGCTACAGTCCATGGGGTCACAAAGAGTCGAACATGACTGAGTGACTTCCCTTCACTTCACTTCAATGCTATCAAGAGCTTCCCAGGTGGCTCAGTGGATAAAGAACCTGCCTGCGATGCAGGAGATGCAGGAGATGTGGGTTCAGTCCCTCGATCTGGAAGATCCCCTAGAGGAGGAAATGGCAACCCACTCCAGTATTCTTGCCTGGGAAATCCCATGGACAGAGGAGCCTGGCAGGCTGCAGTCCACAGGGTCACAAAGAATTGGAAAAGCCTGAAGCAACTAAGTATGCACGCACACATTGTTATTAAACTTGCTTTTTATTAGAGAAATCACAACACCCTTTTGAAAATAGGAAGATGGAATCTAGGTAATTTTTGTAATAAAATATTTAGGAAGTCCTCTCTAAAGAAAATTTCCTTACTTCATTCCTCATGGATTATTCCCTTAATCCACTTCTTTAGTTCAAGTCTATAGACTGATATGTAGCACTGAGCTAAGTAAGCATTGCACATGATACAAGGTACTCATTCCAAGCAAAAATCTATGGAAAACATGTTAATATCATATCATCTCTAAGATTAAAATAAAAATGTGTGTAAAAATAAGTAGTATTGTTATGATTATATTTATTATTATCAGTGGCTATCATTTGCTGAGAACCTACCAATTTAGGGGCAATAAAACTTGCCCAAATTTAACACCCTAGTGCTAAGCACATAATAGGTACTTATTAAATAACACTGAAGGGAAGAACACAGTCATGTATACATGAATGGCATAAACATTACTTTGAAAATGGTGCTTCATGAAACACAGTGGGGCCCTGAGAAGAAAATAAACAAAACAAAAAAACAAACAGAAAGAACATTCTGAGTAAAAGCTGCAATTTCAACTCACCTTCTTATCTCCACATTTGGTTCCATTGATTACCATGCCAATTTCTTCATTGCTGTCTTCAGGATCAAATAGTCTACATGTCAGGATTGTGACTATTCGTCCTTTCCAGGGCAGATAATCTGAGCCACCATTACAGAACAACTTCCCACACGTGGCATCTCTGAGGAAAAGCCAAAATTTGTTGCAGTTGAAACACCAGGATTCAAACTGGAGTTTTATACAAATATAAATCACCTCCTGGACTATCCATATTTAACTAATGGTATTTTTCCCTAAGGCCGAGACTCCTAGTTCTCCATTATACCAGTTTTCCCCTTATTGTTAAGTAACAGAACCACCATATTCAATGCTTTTCAAGGCCAGGTGTTGCTAAAAAAACAAACAAACAACAACAACAAAACCCTTGTCTCCCAGATTCCCTAACTTTGGCCAGTAACCTAAATTCTGGCCAGTGGGAAGGATGCAGAACCCTAACTTCAGATTCTTGAATGTGGCCTTATGTGAGGGTATGTGTTGTTGCTGATGTTTAGTCACTAAGTTGTGTCTGCCTCTTCGGGACCCCATGGACTGCAGCACGCTAGGTTCCCCTCTCCTTCACTATCTCCCACATTTGCTCAAATTCATGTCCACTGAGTTGGTGATTCTATTCAACCATCTCACCCTCTGCTTCCCCTTTCCCTTTTGCCTTCCATCTTTCCCAGCATCAGGGTTTTTTCCAGTGAGTCAGTTCTTTGCATCAGGTGACCAAAGTATTGGAGCTTCAGCTTCAACATCAGTTCTTAACATCAAGGAGGGCACCTAGGAAGTCAGTTTCTGTCTTGTTTCAGCTAAGGTCATTTATTGCATGAATCGCAGCAGAATAATTCTCTTGACTATAGTTGTATCAGTATAAGGCTGAGCCTTGGATGACACTCTAAGGCATCATGTGGGTTCCTGAAAGAACCCCTGCAAATTCAGATGAAACTGCCAGGGGATCACTAAAGCCTTGCATTCACTAGCAAGGGGAAGAAAGTCAATGCCAACAATATTGGAATCAATTGCTTTTATGCAAAATTTAGAGGAAAGTTGTGAAAAAAGTCTTCTGAGAGTGTTAGAATCAGATTCTTCTGATTACTCTGGTGGCTTTTAGAAAAAATACCACTGAGGAGCAGAGAAAGGCATGCATTCTTTCCAGACTTGAGATGCTATTTTTCTTGAATCACTTAGGTAGGGCTTTAAGAAGAGGGCTCTATAAAGGTGAAAGTTGCTCAGTCATATCTGACTCCATGACCCCATGGACTGTATGTAGCCTGCCAATTTTCTCTATCCATGGAATTCTCCAGGCAAGAATACTGGAGTGGGTTGCCATTTCCTTCCCCAGGGGATCAACCCAGGTCTCCTGCATCACAGGCAGCCTTTTTATCCTCTGAGCCACCAAGGAAGCCCTGGGAAGGCTCTAGGACCCAGGGAATTTCAGGCTTATTTCTCACTACAAGCAAAAATTATTAACAAGTGATCAGAAAGCCAGACTGTGGGAAGAAATGACGTGCTTATGCCTTTGGTTGCAGAAATTATCCAGTATTCACACAAGCATTTATACAGGACAAGGGCGTGTGTACACTTTACAGAGGAAAGATGGAATTATCCTAGCCTTTTTTCCCTATCACAACTTCTCATACTAAATATTGCTACCCACTCACCCTACTCCCACACACATATAGCTTTTTATTAATATATTCTCCCCTGATTTCCTATAAAGGAGAGCCCACAAGGCATGACCATCTTTGAGGTTCAGACTCCCCAAGAGATGATCTTCTGTCCAAAATAGTTTGGTAATAACTATCTTTGAGAAAAATTAGTGTTATTTCAACAGAAAAAAAAACTTGGAGAAATGCTGATCTTTTTCATTCAGTGTCTTGTTACACATTAGTATGCACATGCAAAGTTTGGAACAGGTATTTCACCTATTATCATTTAATTTTTAAAAATCATCTTAGAACTGTAGAATCCAAGGGAAATATATAGAAAAATCTCAAGTTCATTGATTACAGAGTTTTATCTTTTCTTTTTTCAGACTATCAATTTTTTTATGGAAAACAAATTCTTTAGGTCAATTGTCAATCTTTTCCCTCACTGTATTTTTTCTTTATGGAATGCCATGTCAAGTTAAAAAAAAAAAAAAAACAACAACTGTACAATCATTGTGCTGCTTATTCCTCTGAGAAGATAAGTATTTCTACCATAGAATCATCATGAAATGCAGTAGATGGAAAAGCATCTGAAGCATACTGGAGAATAAGTGTATACATTTCCAACGAGGCCCATTTACTCTGGTATGTTCCTTCTCAAACATTCATTCTATTTAACAACAGCTATACTTGGTGTCCTTTGAAGCATGCATTATGAGAAACTGAAAAATGGGAATCATTCCCTATTTACCTTTTTAACTCAGTGCCTAGCCTAAAATAAAGCAAGTAATAATCACTCAATGAATGTTTATCAAATAAATGATGTCCAAATTACTTTCTCTTTAAATGAGATAAATCAGCATGTGTGAAAATGAGCAGGAAGTTCAAATAGCAAGGTCACTTACTTTGCTTTACAGGGAATGTGTGTGTTGTTCACTTTTCGACAGTATCCATAAGTTGACCCATCTTCATTTCGTCTAAAACATGACTTATCTGCAACCTGGGCTCCTGGGATCAAACAAGGTCAGTAAGGTCATAGATGGAAAGAAGAGAGGTAAGTAGTTTTGTGCTACAAAGGATTCATGAAACAGAAAGCCAGCATGAAGAACATGATTTTAGCATCATACCTCTTCTTGGAAATATAGTTTGCTTTGATATGATATCAAGAGAGATGTCTGGAGTTAAAAAAATCTTTTGGATGGCCTATTTTTGAATGAGGACTATCTAAATATTTGGAAACATCTGTAAGATTGAAGACTTAGCTAGAAGAGCCATAGTTATCCTAGCAGCAGCCCACAGGCAGATACTGGAATGCTGTCCTGTTGGAGGGTACACATGTGACAGGTACACCCTATGCTTAGTCAGACGTCTACTCTGCCAGGAAGTAATGTGCATCACAAGTTTAATTTCTCATGCAGTCTTCATCAGATGGGCAATCAGTGGTTAACAGCTGTGTGATATGGTTAATTGCCTTAAACTTTCAATTTGCTCTGTGTAAAAATGATGACTGTATGATAGTATACCCTCATAATGTTATTTTGAGGATTATTTTTTTTAAGTTTTTAGGATTATGTTTTTTTTAAAAAACAAACTTTATTTATTTAAATGTTTGACCATACCTGGAGTCATGTGGGATCTTAGTTCCCCTACCAAGGATTGAACCCACACCCTCTGCATTGGAAGACAGAGTCTTAACCATTGGACCACCAAGGAAGTCCACTATTAAGAAGATTAAATGAGTTAATCTATGTGAGCCACTGAGAAGAGTGCCTGGTCAGTAGAACATGGTGTATAAATATTACCCATTCTTATTATCATTCTCATTTTGTTAATAAAGGTACAGAGGGTGGTATTGGTTAAAGCCACAAAGAGAGATGAAAAATCAGACTTCAAATCAAGTTCTATTGAGTCAAATACCTCTATCCTTCTTTTTCTAATGCCTCTACTCCTTCTCTCTCCCCCATTTTGGAAATCAATAAGGAAGACCTGGAAAATATGAATCCAGCCTTTGAAAAAACAACAATATAGTTAAAAATAATAAAAAGCCAATGGAGTCTAGAACTAGCAGATACAAACGATTATAGGATGGGTAAGAAATAAGGTCCCATCGTATAGCTCAGGGAACTACATTCAATATCCTGTAATAAACCATAATGGAAAGAAATACAAAAAACTGTCACTGTTTGCAGATGACATGATGCTATACAGAAAATCTTAAAGATCCTACCATAAAACTACTCATTAATGAATTTGAGCTCATCAATGAATTTGAAAACTACTAGAGCTCATCATGGAGAAGGCAATGGCACCCCACTCCAGTACTCTTGCCTGGAAAATCCCATGGACAGAGGAGCCTGGTAGGCTGCAGTCCATGGGGTCGCTAGGAGTCAGACACGACTGAGCGACTTCATTTTCACTTTTCACTTTCATGCATTGGAGAAGGAAATGGCAAGCCACTCCAGTGTTCTTGCCTGGAGAATCCCAGGGACGGGGGAGCCTGGTGAGCTGCCGTCTCTGGAATCACACAGAGTCAGACACGACTGAAGCAACTTAGCAGCAGAGCTCATCAATGAATTTGGTAAAGTTGCAGGATTCAAAATTAATACACAGAAATCTTGCATACTTATACACTCACAGCAAAAGATCAGAACAAAAGATTAATCAATGGAACAGAATAGAAAGTCCAGAGATAAACTCACATGCCTATGGTCACCTAATCTGTGATCAAAGAGGTAAGAATATACAGTGGAGAAAAGACAGTCTCTTCAATAAGTAGTGCGGGGAAAACTGGACAGCTACATGCAAAAGAATGAAATTAGAATGCTTACTAACACCACACACAAAAATAAACTCAAAATGGATTAAAGACCTGAATGTAAGGCCAGATGCTATAAAACTCTTAAAGAAAAATACAGGCAGTTCACACTTTGACATAAATCACAAGATCTTTTTTGACCCACCTCCTAGGGTGATGAAAATAGAAACAAAATAGACAAATGAAACCTAATTAAACATAAAAGCTTCTGCACAGCAAAGGAAACCATAACAGAAGGACGAATGGGACAGAATGCTACTTCAGCCATGATGAAACGCTCTCACTTGGAATGATATGGTTTTCCTGTGTATGGACATGGAGAGAGGCAGACATGCCAGTGACACTGGGCTTGTCCTCGTACCTGGTCCCCAGAGGTCAGTGCACTGCTTCTCCAGGGTGGGGCACATTCCCATCCGGCAGTAGCCCTTCCCATTCTGGCAAGGGAAGCCATTGATTTGGTATCGATCACTGGGGCAAAGAGTAGATTTGCCATCACATATTTCAGGCAGGTCACACTCATCTTTTGCTGGTCTGCACACCTCACCAGCCTTTTTTAACTGTAGGGAAATAAAACCATAGACATGGACTTTTTCCACCTGACCTACCATAATATCTCAAATTGATGCAAATTATATTTTCCCTGTGGCCGTTAATTAGCAATGTGTACCTAGAGGCATTGTTCTATTTTTAGTTTACATTTGTATTGTATAAGCCAAAACCATCTCCTATAATGTCACTTCTACTGACTTTGGCCAAGCCCTGAGTTGTTAAAGCAATCAATACTTCTGAATTTGTAGAGCAACTGCTACAAAAATAACAACGAAAAAATACTTTAGAACACCCAGCAATATAATAGATGCAAATAAGGAAGTTACCTGTCCCTTTGTTAAATGCATCTTTCACAAGATTTTCAAGGAGATTTAAATCTGCAGCTCCAGAAATTTACTGGTGAAGTGAATCTTTTGTAATAAGGAAGATAAGCTTCGAAGCCCAGATCAGCATGCTCTGAGATTTTCCCAGGCATCGAGTTTCCTAATCCTGAATTCCTTTTAGTGTAATTTTAGATATTTCCTTTTCACTCACATCTTCCTATGGAATGATTTATTAGGAGAGAGAAACAAACCAAAAACATTCATTTGCTATGTTAATTCCATTAAAATCTGTTACTGCAAATCTTGCTCTTATTTGCTCAGAGAAATGTTAGCCAAAGAAATCCTGCCATTCAGGCAGATATAAAGAAGCCTGTGTGGATACTGGAATCACCTCCTTCCTTAGCTGAAGCAACTAGATGTGTTCTCTCTCCAGTGTTCTTGCCTGAGAAATCCCACGGACAGAGAGGTCTTGCGGGCTACAGTCCATGGGGTCGCAAAGAGTCAGATATGACTCAGTGACCAAACCACCACTACTTCACATCATCAAGAAACTTTTAATATCTTTACACTGGTGAGAGCATATAATCAAAATTTTCATCGGGGCCTATGAGACCCTGCAAAGCCCCTCTGCTCCAGTCAGACTAACTTTCTTATCAGATGTCACACAAACCATGTTTTACCTTCTGTTTATTCTTTCCTCATTTGGAATTTTTTTTTCTTTCTGTTTATATAAAATCTGCTCTACTTCACAAACTATTTGAAACCCTAATTCTTCCATGAAAACTCCTCTGATCCCTTCAATGTGGATCACTGCTCCTCTTTTCCACATGTAGTAGGAAAACAGCCCAGAATTTGGATATGAAAGACACATACTTTGGATATGAAAGATACATACTTGGCTTTGCCAGTGGTTAGATGTATACCCTTAGCAAATGAGTTTAATCTTAACTTTATAAGCCATTAGGAAAATTAAGTGAAAAAATATGTGGAAAGTAATATACCCAAAGGTTATATATCATTATAATATCTACCTGGCATTTAATCATGTATAGTATTTTCATCCATTTCAGGTATGTATGAATATATCCTCACCCTAAGGAAACAGCAAATATTTTGAGGAAAAATACCACTTTGTGTGTGTGTGTGTGTGTGTGTGCAATGCAAGAGACACAGGAGTCACAGGTTTGATCCCTGGGTCAGGAAGATCCCCTGAAGGAGGAAAACGGCAACCCACTCCAGTATTTTTGCATGAAAAATACTATGGACGTGTTAGGTAGTTAGAATAGAAAAAAGGAGTCCAAAATGGTGGTGTCTAAAAGACAAATAAAGGGAAAAGCCCACAAAAATGGATCAAAAGAAAACCCACGGACTGGAGTGAGAACTTCAGGTGAAAAATACATACCCACTTCTTAGCTAGCTCAATTTTCATAGGGCAGGCTCAGTGGGGAGGAAACAAATGTATAAAAGGAGGAAGCCACGATGGATTAAGGCTTCTCATTTGGGGTCAGCCCACCCTCACGCCTTGAGAGTGTACTATCCTTTGCTTGCCAAATAAAATTGAGCTGTAACTGAACTGTAACACTGGTCCGCCATTTCAAATCTTTGTTGCAGTGAGACAGAACGAAGAAAATTACACACTTCCTTGACATATCTGGTGCCATGACCCAGATGTAACCTGGCTGAAACAACCTCAGCTCATCCCCAGTGAGGCAGAGACAAAGCACAGCAGAAGACCAACTTGGTGAAAGCTCACATGCTGGAAGCTGAATGCAAAGGAAACCCAGCACAGTGGAAATGACAAGAAGCCCAGTGTGCTGGAAACTGGGACAGAAAAAACAAACTCGGACAAAAGCTCACGAGGTTCAGTCTCAGATTCCAGAAGACCTCCAGTTTAGGTAGGAGGTCCTCACCCCTATGGCTGGATGGACATATGGCTAACAGAATCTTAATTCCTTTACAGTCTCTTGTTTCTTATTTCCTCAAACACCCTGTGAACAGATGAATGGCCATGGGTGCCACTGAGGGACTCCGGCAGGGACTACTCCCCAGTGTGTCCTGAAGGCTCCACTATCTGCTGTGCCCTAGTAGCTGTTGCCCAAGTGGGTGAGGGTTCTTCGGTCCTTAACCTCCTTTGTGCCTAGGATCAGGCCAATGAAAATTGTGGGCACAGGTCAGGCATTTAGCAGTTTTTCCAGCAAGTTATGAAAGGGGTTCCTTGGTATGTTTTTCCCACTGCTTTTTTCTCCCGTCCTTTACCTCCTCTCTCCATCTATGCCTCTGTTTACAAAGTATTGGGCAGGTCATCATCTTTCCATTTCTGAAAGTTGTGTTTGAAACTGTTTACCTAAGATTGGGACTGAAACCTATGTGGCAGGACTTGAGCCCAGCCAAAACTCATGGTGCCTGGTTTCAGCACCTAATGAAGCTCAAGTACTTGATGTCTCATTGCAAAAAAGTTCGGTGAGAGACACAGCGATAAGTAAGAGGTAGATTTGTTTGAATTCACAGAGAAGCACAGTCCACAGAGTGTGTGCCATCACACAGGGTATATATGGTGGCCATGAAATGTGGTGTGGTTAGTTTTTATGGGTTGGGTGATTTCATATGCTAATGAGTGGGAGGATCATTCCAACATTTGGGGAAACACTCCTTGGTCTTTTGACAGTGCCTTAGAACAGTCATGGCGCCTCCAGATGTGTCATTTAACTTGCAGATTGAAGGCTTTTAGTTGAATTTGACTTGTCTGCTTCTTGACCCATTTGATTTTAATTGATTTATGTTATGCCCTTGGGCTATATCAGTCTTTCAAAAGTTTCGCCCTGCCTGCTTCAGTCTTGTTTCATGCTCTTTTCATGAGCCCTGTCCAGGCCTCTGCAATCTTCTGGCAGGACAACCAGAAAATAGGTAGCCCTTGGGAGGGAAATACTGTATAATATCCAATCCCTCTAGAGATTCACACCTTCGTCTTCCATGTTTCCCACAACAGATGCAATAACAGCACCTCTCAGTGAATCTGCTAGGGTGGGTGACAGGCCCACAATGCCTGCTAGAAGTTAATCTGTTGGTGGCATCCCTTCAAGGGAAACTGGGCTTCCAGGGACAATGTTTGCCACTTTGGGAGTTAACCCTGCAGATTGTTTGGGCCCAAACCCTTACCACCCTTCTCCTAAAGCTACAAACATATCCCTGGATCAAATCTCCACTCTACTTTTATGAACATCTGATCTGTTGCCTGTTATTGCCTCTTATCATTGCCTCTTATCATTTTGTCCTTAAGCCACTTACTAACAACCTCCTACAACCTTAAACCTGCCCCTAGTGTAGGCAACATTGCTCCACCCAGCTTATTATTAAAATACTCTTAAAGCTCCTAACAGGACCAGATAACCTGCTCCTTTGTCATTAGATCAGATCAGTTGCTCAGTCATGTCCGACTGTTTGCGACTCCATGAATCGCAGCATGCCAGGCCTCCCTGTCCATCACCAACACCCAGAGTTCACTCAGACTCACGTCCATCGAGTCAGTGATGCCATCCAGCCATCTCATCCTCTGTCGTCACCTTCTCCTCCTGCCCCTAATCCCTCCCAGCATCAGAGTCTTCTCCAATGAATCAACTCTTCGCATGAGGTGGCCAAAGTACTGGAGTTTCAGCTTTAGCATCATTCCTTCCAAAGAAATCTCAGGGCTGATCTTCAGAATGGACTGGTTGGATCTCCTTGCAGTCCAAGGGACTCTCAACAGTCTTCTCCAACACCACAGTTCAAAAGCATCAATTCTTCGGCACTCAGCCTTCTTCACAGTCCAACTCTCACATCCATACATGATCACAGGAAAAACCATAGCCTTGACTAGACGAACCTTTGTTGGCAAAGTAATGTCTCTGCTTTTGAATATGCTATCTAGGTTGGTCATAACTTTCCTTCCAAGGAGTAAGTGTCTTTTAATTTCATGGCTGCAGTCACCATCTGTAGTGATTTTGAAGCCCAGAAAAACAAAGTCTGACACTGTTTCCACTGTTTCCCCATCTATTTCCCATGAAGTGATGGGACCAGATGCCATGATCTTCGTTTTCTGAATGTTGAGCTTTAAGCCAACTTTTTCACTCCCCACTTTCACTTTCATCAAGAGGCTTTTGAGTTCCTCTTCACTTTCTGCCATAAGGGTGGTGTCATCTGCATATCTGAGGTTATTGATATTTCTCCCGGCAATCTTGATTCCAGCTTGTGTTTCTTCCAGTCCAGCATTTCTCATGATATACTCTGTATATAAGTTAAATAAGCAGGGTGACAATATACAGCCTTGACGAACTCCTTTTCCTATTTGGAACCAGTCTGTTGTTCCATGTCCAGTTTTAACTGTTGCTTCCTGACCTGCATACAGATTTCTCAAGAGGCAGATCAGGTGTTCTGGTATTCCCATCTCTTTCAGAAGTTTCCACAGTTGATTGTGATCCACACAGTCAAAGGCTTTGGCCTAGTCAATAAAGCAGAAATAGATGTTTTTCTGGAACTCTCTTGCTTTTTCCATGATCCAGCAGATGTTGGCAATTTGATCTCTGGTTCCTCTGCCTTTTCTAAAACCAGCTTGAACATCAGAAAGTTCACGGTTCACATATTGCTGAAGCCTGGCTTGGAGAATTTTGAGCATTACTTTACTAGCGTGTGAGATGAGTGCAATTGTGCAGTAGTTTGAGCATTCTTTGGCATTGCCTTTCTTTGGGACTGGAATGAAAACGGACCTTTTCCAGTCCTGTGGCCACTGCTGAGTTTTCCAAATTTGCTGACATATTGAGTGCAGCACTTTCACAGCATCATCTTTCAGGATTTGGAATAGCTCAACTGGAATTCCATCACCTCCACTAGCTTTGTTTGTAGTGATGCTTTCTAAGGCCCACTTGACTTCACATTCCAGGATGTCTGGCTCTAGGTCAGTGATCACACTATCGTGATTATCTGGGTTGTGAAGATCTTTTTTGTACAGTTCTTCTGTGTATTCTTGCCATCTCTTCTTAATGTCTTCTGCTTCTGTTAGGTCCATACCATTTCTGTCCTTTATCAAGCCCATCTTTGCATGAAATGTTCCTTTGGTATCTCTGATTTTCTTGAAGAGATCCCTAGTCTTTCCCATTCTGTTGTTTTCCTCTATTTCTTTGCATTGATCGCTGAAGAAGTCGACATTCTAGGAATCAGCGAACTGAAATGGACTGGAATGGGTGAATTTAACTCAGATGACCATTATATCTACTACTGCAGGCAGGAATCCTTCAGAAGAAATGGAGTAGCCATCATGGTCAACAAAAGAGTCTGAAATGCAGTTCTTGGATGCAATCTCAAAACGACAGAATGATCTCTGTTCGTTTCCAAGGCAAACCATTTAATATCACAGTAATCCAAGTCTATGCCCCAACCAGTAACGCTGAAGAAGCTGAAGTTGAATGGTTCTATGAAGACCTACAAGACCTTTTAGAACTAACACCCAAAAAAGATGTCCTTTTCATTATAGGGGACTGGAATGCAAAAGTAGGAAGTCAGGAAACACCTGGAGTAACAGGCAAATTTGGCCTTGGAATACGGAATGACGCAGGGCAAAGACTGATAGAGTTTTGCCGAGCCTGGTCATAAACACTCTCTTCCAACAAGACAAGAGAAGACTCTATACATGGACATCACCAGATGGTCAACACCAAAATCAGATTGATTATATTCTTTGCAGCCAAAGATGGAGAAGCTCTATACAGTCAGCAAAAACAAGACCAGGAGCTGACTGTGGCTCAGATCATGAACTCCTTATTGCCAAATTCAGATTGAAATTGAAGAAAGTAGGGAAAACCACTAGACCATTCAAGTATGACCTAAATCAAATCCCTTATGATTATACAGTGGAAGTGAGAAATAGATTTAAGGGCCTAGATCTAATAGATAGAGTGCCTGATGAACTATGGAATGAGGTTCGTGACATTGTACAGGAGACAGGGATCAAGACCATTCCCATAGAAAAGAAATGCAAAAAAGCAAAATGGCTGTCTGGGGAGGCCTTACAAATAGCTGTGAAAAGAAGAGAAGCGAAAAGCAAAGGAGAAAAGGAAAGATATAAACATCTGAATGCAGAGTTCCAAAGAATAGCAAGAAAAGATAAGAAAGCCTTTGTCATTACCTCTGTTATTACCTAAAGTGGGTCTATGACAATGAAATGTTTACCACTGGAAATACCCTAAACTGCTCTGGAAGGCTAAGCGAGGAAATCAGTGACTTACATTCCCTCAGAGAAATAAGAGGATAAGGTTTATGGCTATTTCCTTAGGTTCCCAGTCTCAGGGCACAGGCTTGGATTGCTTTACATCATGGTATCTATTCCCATCTGTGGTGGACAAACCAGCAATGAGTTAAGATTACAACCCCTTAATCCTACCCAGCACTAGTCATACTAGAGTCATTGGGAATGCCCAGCTCCAGCCTGGGTGTCCCAGGAGGTCGACCTGCGTCAACCTGCCTAGGAATCTGGTCCTTGGGAGGATGTCATGCCTCAACCTGCTTGGGGATCCACCAGTCCAGGGGTCCCAGGAGGTCTACATGCCTTGACCTGCCCAGGGACCCAATTATCAGGAGGTTGTCATGCCTCGACCTGCCCGGGGATTCAATCTCCAGGAGGTTGTCACATCTCAACCTGCCTGGGGATCTGCACCCTGACCCAAGTATGCCTGGCTCTTAGGTTACAACAGTACTGGGTAGGATAAGCTTCAGATAGACTCACCCCTAAGGAAGTCCACCCAAGGAAAATAGAAGGAAGCCTATTAGTTGTGGGACTTTACCCAGTCTCAGCAATAACTCAGGAGTCCAACAAGAACCCCACTGCCTTTCTGGAAAGTCTAAAAGAGGCCCTTCAAAAGTTTACCAACTTAGACTCTTATGAGGAACAGGTGATCTTAAAGGACAAATTCCTATCCCAGTGTACATCAGACATCAGGATACAGTTGCAACAGCTACAGCAGCAGGACCCTGCTGCCTCTTTAGATGAGATGGTCCAGACAGCCACCAATACCTTTTATATCAGAGAACAGGAGAAGGAGGCCAAGGCCCAGGAAAGGGAAAGAAGGAAAGAAATAAGGCATGTCCAGATGCTGGCTGTCTTCCAGGGAAGCCCTATGGCAAACTCCGAGTCCTTGAAGGACAAGGCACAAGGCACATGCCTAATCTGTAGACAGGTGGTATATTGGGCCAAAGAGTATCCAAACTGTGACAAGTCTGCTAAAAAATTTGCTACAAACGCCATCAATTGGAACACTGGGTGGCACTCTGCCCTTGGGACCCAAGAGCCTCAAGGTCAAGCACTAAACCTTCCCTCTTGATAGTTCAACAGAAGTGAAGTGGCCTGCTCCAGCCAGCCTACCTGTCACAGATAACCTTCATGGAGCCAGAGTCAAGGGTCCAACCGGATGTGGCAGGTAGGTCTAAGAATTTCTTGGTTGACACAGGGCTACCTACTCTGTCCTGACCTCCTACTCTGGAGCATTCTCCTCCCAAACCTGTGCCATTTTTGTTGCTACAGGAAAAACAATAACAAAAAGATTCACCTAAGCACTTCTTTGTCACTCGGATGGACAAATATTTTCCCACCAGTTTCTGGTGGTGCCTGAGTGTCCTACTCCTTTATTGGGAAGAGATCTTTCCCTGCTTTCGAAATCTTGCAGCTACTGAAGTCCTGATAGAAGATGCTTTAAAACTCTCTTTTGGGGGCAACTTTAGCCACCTCATGCAAAGAGTTGACTCATTGGAAAAGACTCTGATGCTGGGAGGGATTGGGGGCAGGAGGAGAAGGGGAAGACAGAGGATGAGATGGCTGGATGGCATCACTGACTTAATGGACGTGAGTTTGAGTGAACTCCGGGAGTTGGTGATGGACAGGGAGACCTGGTGTGCTGCAATTCATGGGGTCGCAAAGAGTCAGACATGACTGAGCAACTGAACTGAACTTTAGGGGCAAATCAGCTATTTTTACCAGCCACCAAGTGGAACAACTCCTGAATGGGAGAGGCCATTTATGCATGTCTGATCAAAGGATCCTCAGATATCAAGTAGTGCTGATGGAAAATTCAGGCCTGACTGTATCCCCTTGTGAGGTTCTTAATCCAGCTATGTTCCTGCCTAGCCCCAAGGACTCTCTCCCCTTTTACTCTTGCCTAGAAACTTTGAACCACTGGACAAAACCCCAAGAAGGGTTGTCAGAAGATCCTCTGACCAATCCTGAGGAAATCTGGTACACTGATGGAAGCAGCTTTGTCTTGGATGGAAAAAGAAGAGCTGGATATGCAGTAGACTCCAATTTTGAGATCATAGAGGCTAAACCTTTGCCACCAGGTCCTTCAGCCCAATTGGCTGAGCTAATAGTCCTGACTCAAGCTCTACAGCTGGGAAAAGGAAAAAGAGTAGCCATTTACACTGACTCCAACTTTGCCTTTCTGGTGCTACATGCATATGCTGCTATTTTAGGAAGAAAGAGGCCACTAGACCACACAAGGGTCCCCAATCAAATATGGTGATCAAATCCTTAGGTTCTTGGAGGCAGTCCATCTGCCTGCTGAGGTTTCAGTCTCCCATTGTAAAGGACACCAAAAAGAGAGCAGCATGACAAAACAATGACCTAATAGGTGTTACCACCTTAGTTCCACAGACTAATTTGCCAGAAACTCCTTCATATTCTGTAAGTGAGACTCTTAAAGCTAAGAGCGAGGGCTTTCAAGAAGATCTTATGGGCTGGTTCCAAAAGGAGGGACTCCTTTTCCTGCCTGGGAACTTTCAGTGGTAGTTGGTTAACTCCTTATATGCCAACACTCATTTAGGGGAGAAGGCCCTCCAAAGATTACTAGAAAGGGCCTTCAGAGGAACAGGCCTCCAAACGACTATAAGGCAAGTGGTCTCTTGTTCCACTTTCCAGTTAAACAACTCCCAAGGAGCTTGAGGACCCCAGCTGGCCCACCCTGTCCAATGACATGGGACCTACCCGGGAGAGGACTGGCAGATCGACTTCCCCTAGATGCCAATTTCTCAATACCTACTAGTCATGATAGATACATTCACAGGATGGATTGAAGCCTTTCCCACCCACACTGAGAAGGCTGAGGAGGTGGTAAAAAAAAAACAAAAACAAAAAAAAACTGTTCCATGAAATCATTTCAAGATTTAGTCTGTCAAGCTCATTACAAAGTGACAATGGGACATCATTTACTTCTAAGGTCACCCAAGCGGTCTGTAAAGCATTGGGCATTACTTATTACCTTCATTGTGCCTAGAGCCCTCAGTCTTCAGGAAAAGTAGAAAGAGCCAACCAATCCTTAAAATCAATGATAAAAAAGATAACCTAGGAGACCTCCCTGGGATGGAAGGAGGCTTTACCAATATCTCTCCTCTGCACCCATATTGCCCCTAAGGAACAGGTTGGTCTTAGTCCTTATGAGATGCTATATGGGAGACTTTTTGTTTATGTCAATGACCTCTTCCTAGATCCGGAGGTTCAGACCCCCCAGTCTTAATCCATGGCCTTTGGGCAATTCCAACAAGATATACGCTTGTGGGTTGTCAACCAGGACCCAAAAGATTCTAAAGACCTACCACAATATGCTCCAGGGACTCAAGTCCAAATTAAAGTCTGGAAAGATGGGTCCCCAAAGACTCAACTCCAGCCCAAATGGAAGAGCCCCCTATCCTGTAATGCTTTCTACCCCCACAACAGTCAAGGTACCAGGACACAACTCCTGGATTTACTACTAATGAGTCAAGCTGTGGAAGAAAACAGAAGAGGACACTCAATACACCTGTAAGCCCCTGGGAGATCTCAGATAACTATTCAGGACTACAGATGAGTGCCATTCTAATGAACAACCCCAAAATTAAGTTTTTGGGGATAAGATTTCTCAGGAAAGCTCTAAAAAGCCAACACAGCTTGGCAGAGGGTGTACTCCAAAATACAGAAAAATCCAGAAGATAGATTTCCTGATGCCTGAACAAGAAGGGACTAGAGCCATCTTGAATGAGATGTGTTGTTTCTGGGTAAATACCTCCAGCTAAGTTAAAGTCTCACAGTCCTCAAGAAAAACATTCAAATCCTAAGGGATCTCAAAGAATGAGCTCAAAGAACAAGCTGGAGGGTTTTCAGGGTGGCTACAATCTCTCTTTGGGGGATCTTTCTCTTGGCAAGGGGGGATTTGGAGTTGGCTAATGCCCCTACTAATCCCTGTTATCACCATATTGATGCTGCTTATGATTGCTCCATGCATTATCAGTTGTTTAACCCATTTTGTCTCTGCCCAGGTCAACAAGCTACAAAATACAGTGCTAGTTCAATAAGGATAGATGAAACTACATCCGACCATGGAAAATATCACTCACCCTTAGATGGACACCGCTATAAGGACTCTGAGGCTTGAGACTAGAAAGAGGGGGAGGTCCAATGCACCTCGCATCCCAGCTCAGCAGAAAGTAGCCAGAGAGACCCTGACGCCCCTATTCCCTAGGAATTGGGTCTCCTATCTCTTGAGGGGGAAATATTAGGTAGTTAGAATAGGAAAAAGGAGTCCAAAATGGCAGTGGCTAAAAAAGAAAGGGAAAAGCCTGCAAAAATGGAACAAAAGAAAACCTGTGGACTGGAGTGAGAACTTCCTGTGAAACAAACATACCCATTTCTTGGCTAGCCCAATTTGCATAGGGCAGGCTCAGTGGGGAGAAAACAAATGAATAAAAGGAGTAAGCCAAGACCTCTCCTTTGGGGTCGGCCCGCCCTCACGCCTTGAAAGTGTACTATCCTTTGCTTGCCAAATAAAACTGAGCTGCAACTGAACTGTAACACTGGTCCACTGTTACAAATCTTTGTTGCAGTGAGACAGAACTGAGGAATTTACACACTCCCCTGACAGACAAGAGGATCTTGACAGACTACAGTCCAAAGGATTACAAATAATCAGATACTACCGAGTGACTAAGCACAGCACACACAGCTTGTTAGAAACAAGCTACTTTTTTTTTTTTTAATCACCCGTAATCTCTAACAAATGGGACTTAAATACTTGCTGAATACTACTTACATTCTCCAATTTTATTCCTTTTGGTTTTCTTTATTTCTTTCCTTTCCCTCCAACATCAAAACAAAACAAAAACAAACAAAAAACATCTATCCAAAACACTACCTATAACCCAGCATGCCATCTGCATATTCCTTTTTTACATGATTACCGTGCATTTAAAATATATGCAATTCTTGTTAAGTGAGCATGAATCAGATCCTGGACCTTAACAATCAGTTTAATTAAGAAAACAAATAAATAATCACAATACAGAATTCTGTGCCATAGTAGAATGAAATATGCTAAACTCTTAACTGGAAGAGAAATTCAAAAAAGCCCCACAGAGAAACTGACAGAGCATCCTCATCCTAAGTCTTTTTTTCTAAGAATTTCATCTGGAAGTGACTTCAAAGGATGAAGATAAAGGAACCCCTATATTATTCAAAATAAAATTTCCCACTAAGCCATTATTAAAATATGAAATAAATTCATATTTTATGGCAAGACAAGAAAAATTTAAACATAAAAAAGTATCTCTGCCCTATGGCCTCCTCTCTCCCCTGAATGTGCATTGTGTATCTGCCTTAGGATGAACCAAACCTCCCCATGGGCAGAAATACCTGCTCAATCATAAAGAGCAACATCCTCCCAGCACCAACAATAACTTTCCTTCTTGAGCTTATAAGGGGCCATGATGGCACTTAGATCTGGATTGTGTAAATTATCAATAATATGTTAATTAATGTATTTGTCTTGAAAAACTTACACAACTGTGCTTTGAATCCTAATGGGGCTCACTGGTTTCCAGAGCATTGTGAGATGGTCTTCCCGTTATGATCCTCAATTTGACTAGAATTAAATTTTTCATTTCTTTCTTAGATTAACTGATTCGTTTTTTGTTGACAAAGGGTATATGCAAACAGTTACTGGACTTGGTCCAAGAAGATCCCATGGCATCAGAAGAAACAGTAGGTAGGAGTAACCAAACAGTGGCTTTAGAACTGGTCATATTTGGAGTTTGCCATTTAGTGGCTATATTATTTTGTATGTTTTCTGTTCTGAGACTCTGTCCCCTCAAAAACAAAATTAAATAATAATATCTACCTCAAAGGGCTGTCAGAGAATTAAAGAGCCCAAGGTTGCAAAGTGTTCAGTGAGGACTTGAGAGATGGTAGCTAACATTATTTTACAGACAGAAAAATATTACTTTGCCTATTTCATTTAACATAACCTCTAAGATAAGATTTTAATACAGAAAAAAAAAAGAGCAAACATAATTATTAAGGTATAAATAAATAATAATCTTACCTGGCATTTTTCACAGCATTCTCCTAATGCACATTGAACATTTTCTTTCATTTTACATGTTTTTGCATCACAGCAAATGTTGGTACATTCCTAAGAAATCCAGAAACAAATGTAAATACCAGATTAGCTTTTGGTCTCAATTTTTGCACTATTCATAATATAATTTACTCATCACACAGACATTCCTTTGATAAGGTCTGAAAATAATTTGGGAGAAAAAACACAAGCTTAACATTAGAAATATGGAGTTTATCTGAATTTGACTTTGTCTTTTTCTTTTTTAAATATCTTTTCTAGCTTCTCCAATCTTCCAGATTAATACTGAACATGGTATATTTTGGTGAAATATGAAATAAAACCAAAAAAAAAAGGGATAGTTTTTGAAAATCAAATTCTTTTAACTAATGAACATAATTCAGCTCATCAGTTTTATATCTATCCAGCAGTAAGTTTAAGCTCTAGAGCATGTACAGAAAATCTAAAAATACAGTTCTTTATTCAAGTTTGACATTTAACTCAATTCTCTGTAAGGCAATATACTTTGTCTTCTTCTCTCCTCCTTGTTTCTAGGAAATCAAACACCTACACGAGGCATGGGGGAAAATCCTACTGGGGAATCTCCCCTTGTAGCTGTTTCAGTTCAGTTGCTCAGCCGTGTCCGACTCTTTGTGATCCTATGAATCACAGCATGCCAGGCCTCCCTGTCCATCACCAACTCCCAGAGTTCACCCAGACTCACGTCCATCGAGTCAGTGATGCCATCCAGCCATCTCATCCTCTGTCGTCCCCTTCTCCTCCTGCCCCTAATCCCTCCCAGCTGTTTAGATTCAGCCAAAAGGTGTGATGTATTTAGAGTCACAAATTTTTAGTGTTGAAACTCTTGACCTTATTTCAAACAAACATCATCTGGGAAAGTTTCCTTTTTCCCACAGAAAAGATAAATGTGTAATCCTATTTTGAAGTTAGGCTTCTCAGGTGGTGCAGTGGTAAAGAATCCATCTGCCAGTGCAGGAGACACAGGATACAGAGTTGGACCCCTGGGTTGGGAAGATCCCCTGGAGGAGGAAAGAGCAACCCATTCCAATATCTTTGCCTGGAAAATCCCATGGACAGAGGAGCCTGGTGGGCTATAGCCCATGGGGTTGAAGAGTTGGACACTGAGCAAGCATGCACAGTTTTCAAGTTACTGAAAGGCTCACATCCTAAGGGCCTGGCCTGGTACTCACTTGAATGTTAATAAGATAGGGGCAAAGGTCCCATTCAGAGTCCTGGCTTCCCTATCAAGAGGGTGGGACCAAGCCAGGCACTTTGAATGATAACAATTTCTGTGTCCCAAAGCAGTGAGAAATGACTGAATTCCAGGGCAGGGAGGCTCTAGGGTTGTTTAAAAAAAAAAAAAAAACACACCTAACACCTGAATCCAGATCTTGGCTCCTCCAATTACCAGCCCCATGACCCTAAGCAAGTTATTTCCACTCTCTGAGATCTATCATAGGGCTGGGTCTAAAGTAATTGCTCAGTAAGTCTTAGGCACATAAGAAATGTGAGGTATTTCTCCCAAAAAAGGAGGGTTGAGGATATGAAGCCCAAGCTGGTGGGTGGAATTTATAAAACAGAAGATGGGGAAGGAATCTTGAGAAGGAAACAAGGAAGATCTTAAGCAATTCAAGGTTTTTTTGTGAGAAAGGTTGATCTGACCACTGTCTACAAACACAAATCTACAAAATTACAGGAAACACAAGGTTCATTTGGGTTTCCCAGGTGGGGCCAATGGTAAAGAACAGGCTGCCAATGCAGGAGATGTAAGACACTCATGCTCAATCCCTGGATGGGGAAGATCCCCTGGAGGAGGGCATGGCAATCCACTCCAGTATTCTTGCCTGGAGAGTCCTATGGACAGAGACATCTGGCAGGCTACAGTCCATGGAGTCCCAAAGAATCGGACATTATTGAAGTGACTTAGCATGCACTCATATGTTCTTTAACAGTTCATCTCTTAAGCAATTGAAAAACAAACTAGATCATTTTTAAAAGAGCTGGTGGTACCTCAGGGGTCCCACAATCACAGTCTTCTCCCATTTCTACCAACTGGTTCCCACAGATCGGGGTGGATATGATATCTGTAGGCAGTGGGACATTAAAGAGGCAATTGGATAATTTATCTTCAAAGAATTTTTCAAAGCTGGCCCGGCTGCAGGAACTGAAGTCTGTAGGTATATTTATGCTGTAAAGGTAAGGAAAGAGAAAACAATACAATCACACTGAGTAGATAGGGAGAAATATCAGATGCTGAGTGTGATATACTCAAAACATAACCCAAAAGTGCGAATGGAATCCACTCAGCAGCTGCTAAATCATGAGCTCATTTTTTTGTGCCTGAATTAGCTCACCTGGGCAAGTAGAAACACCTCCAGCTTAATGAGCAAGTATGGCCACATCTCAAAATAGAGCATCCAGGCTGCTGTTAAATAAATTGAAAATTCTTCTAATTTATCCTGATAATCTCATTCATTCAGCCTTAGGTCATTTTGGTTGAGAAACGCTAAAGGCACTAAAATTATGTTTACTTATATGTTTAAGAATTCACTTTCCTTCAGAGGAAGTTAAATTGATGGCCTCTTTTCATTCCATAAATAAGGATGAGGTTTAAAAAGGCAGTGGTGGGAAGAGAGGAGGGAAGGAATTGGGCTTTGGGATTAACAGAGGCAAACTTTCATATATAGAATGGATAAACAACAAGGTCTTACTGTACGGCACAGGAGACTATATTCAACATTCTGTGACAAACCATAATGGAAAAGAATATGAAAAATAATATATATATATATTCATGTGCATATACATACATATGTATATACATATATATATGAGTCATTTTGCTGTACAGAATACAGCATTGTAAATCAACTGTATTTAAATAAGAATTAAAAAAAAATTTTTTTAATAAAAATGCATTGATATCTGGAAGAGATAGCATAAGATATGTAACTGGCCTGCAAGTCATATTCTATTTTGTGGAAGGGCATGGGAGACTTAACTTTAGCCAATGTGAACTGAGAGAGGGAAATACAAGAGAAAATGAACACATCAAAGAAATTGTGGGGTTTTTAAAGATAAAATTCCAGAGCAGTTTTGCCTCAGATGAGGCAGGAGTATGTAATCTCTTTTCAAAGACTTTCTCTTCATCTTCCTGTGAGAACATTCTTTTTAAAAAAATTTATGTTAGAGTATGGTTGATGCATAATGCTGTGTTAGTTTCAGGTATACAGATACAAAGTAAATCAGTTTTATATATATATATATAAATATATATATATATAAGTCCATTCTTTTTAAGATTCTATTCCCATATAGGCCATTACAAAGTACTGAGTAGAGTTCTCTGTGCTATACAGTAGGTCCTTATTAGTTATCTATTTTATGTATAGTAGAGTGTATATGTCAATCTCAATCTCCCAATATATTCCCCACCTAAATCCCTGGTCAGAGAAGGCAACGGCACCCCACTCCAGTACTCTTGCCTGGAAAATCCTATGGATGGAGGAGCCTGGTGGGCTGTAGTCCATGGGGTCGCTAAGAGTCGGACACAACTGAGCGACTTCACTTTCCCTTTTCACTTTCATGCATCGGAGAAGGAAATGGCAACCCACTCCAGTGTTCTTTCCTGGAGAATCCCAGGGACGGGGGAGCCTGGTGGGCTGCCGTCTATGGGGTCACACAGAGTCGGACAGGACTGAAGCGACTTAGCAGCAGCAGCAGCAAACCCCTGGTAACATAAGTTTGTTTTCTATATCTGTAACTTTATTTCTATTTTATAGATAAGTTCATTTATACCCTATTTTTAGATTCCACCTATGAGTGAGTGAGTGAGTGAGTGAAGTCGCTCAGTCGTGGCCGACTCTTTGCGGCCCCGTGGACTGTAGCCCCCCAGGCTCCTCCGTCCATGGGATTCTCCAGGCAAGAATACTGGAGTGGGTTGCCATTTCCTTCTCCAGGGGATCCTCCCGACCCAGGGATTGAACCCAGGTCTCCCGCATTGCAGGCAGACGCTTTACCATCTGAACTGAAGGGTTTAGAGGCCATCAAATGGACATGACCTATAAAGGTAATTTTGATAGTTTTACATAGAAATGACCTCTATTGGAAGAGATCACAAATGGGAACTATTTGAGATACATTTCTATGTAAAATGTAGTTTGCACATAATTCAGCATTTTAAATGAGCACTCTGAAACCAAGACCAAATATCAATCATCTCTTGAGGTTTTTTATTCCACCTATAAGTGATATCATATATTTGTCTTTGTCTGACTTCACTCAATATGACAATCTCTAGATCCCTCTATGTTACTTCAAATGCCATTATTTCATTCTTTTTACGGTTAAGTAATATTTCATATTAACCACATCTTCTTTATCCATTCCTCCGTCAATGGACGTTTAAGTTGCTTCCATATCCTTGCTATTGTAAATTATGCTGCAATAAACATTAGGGTGCATGTATCTTTCTGAATTATAATTCAGAATATATACCAATAAAAATATGGTATATATTTTCTCCATATATATATACCCAAGAGACAGATTGCTGGATGGTATGATAGCTCTAATTTTATTGTTTTAAGGAACCTCCATACTGTTCTCCATAGTGACTGCACCGATTTATGTTACCACCAACAGTGTAGGAGGGTTCCCTTTTCTCCACACTCTCCAGCATTTACTGTTTATAGTTATTTTTTTTAATAAATGTATTCTTTTTATAATTATTTTACTTATTTATTTTGGGTTGCGCTGTGTCTTCGTTGCTGGACGCGGCTTTTCTCTAGTTATGTCATGTGGGGGCTACTCTTTATTGCTGTGGCTTCTCTTGCTGTGGAACATAGTCTCTAGGTGCACAGGCTTCAGTAGTTGTGGCTTGCAGGCTCTAGAGGGGCTTAGTATTTGTGGCGCACGGGCTTACTTGCTCCATAGCGAACAGGATCTTCCTGAACCAGTGACAGAACTGCTGTTGCCTGCATTGCAAAGCGGACTTCTAGCCACTGAACCACCAGGGAAGCCCTGTTTGTAGATTTTTTTACTTTCCTGGTGGCTCAGACAGTAAAGCGTCTGTCTACAATGCAGGATACCTGGGTTTGATCCCTGGGTCAGGAAGATTCCCTGGAGAAGGAAATGGCAACCCACTCCAGTACTCTAGCCTAGAAAACCCCATGGATGGAGGAGCCTGGTGCAGGCTACTGTCCATGGGGTTGCAAAGATTTGGATACAATTGAGCGACTTCACTTTATTCTGAGCAGTGTGAGGTGATACCGCATTGTAGTTTTGATTTGCCTTTCTCTGATAATGAGTGAGTCAAGCACCTTTCCATGTGCTTTTTAGCTGTCTGTATGTCTTCTTTGGAAAAATATATATTTAGATCTTCTGCCCATTTTTTGATTGGATTGTCTGTTTTTTTTTTTTTTTTATATTGAGCTACATGAGTGGTTTGTATATTTTTGAAGGTTAATCCCTTGTCAGTTGTTTCATTTGCAAATATTTTTTCCCATTCTAAGGGTTGTCTTTTCATTTTATGGTTTCCTTTGCTGTGCAAAAGCGTATAAGTTTAATTAGATCCCATTTGTTTATTTTTGTTTTTATTTTCAATCTTCTAGGAGATAGATAGAAAAAGATCCTGCTGTGATTTATGTCAGGAATGTTCTACCTATATTTTCCTCTAAGAGTTTTATAGTATTACACCTTACATATAGGTCTTTAGTCCAGTTTGAGTTTATTTTTGTGTATGGTGTTAGTAAGTGTTCTAATTTCCTTCTTCTTTAATTAGATTTTTCTTCTAAAACTTTTCCCTCATGAGCAACCAATCTGAATTCATTGAAACTGTGGTAAATGCTAATGATCTTTTGAACCCAGATCTTGTGCACCTAAGATGAGGATAGAGTGACATGTCACCCCAAGAGCAAAGAGACAATATATTTAAACTATATCTCAGTTAATGAAAAATACTACATGATATATATATATATAGTACCGTGTGATGGTATGGGGCTTCCCTGATGGCTCAGATGGTAAAGAGTTTGCCTGCAATGCAGGAGACCTGGGTTCGATACCTGGGTCGGGAAGATCCTCTGGAGAAGGAAATGGCAATTCACTCCAGTATTCTTGCCTGGAGAATCCCAAGGACAGAGGAGCCTGGTGGGCTACAGTCCTTGGCATCACAAAGAGTTTGATGATACCATCATCACAGGTAGACTGGTATAGACCCACATTCATGATCATGTCCTGATGCTGCTTATGTTTGAACAGGTTGATAAATATGACAGAAAAGAATAGCATAACCCAGAGTGAACCCAAAACAAGAATAAGTATCATCTTCCCAGAAAGGCTCACCTTAATGATCCGTCCATCACACATTCTATAGAAGGGCACTTGCAATCGTAGTTGTCATGAAACATTCCGAAGTTATGGCCCATTTCATGGGCCATGGTTCCTGCAACCTGAAGTGCGTTGTTACTGTGATCCTGAGGATAAGAAGAGAGAGACAGATCCTCTGGTTTGCAAACTGAATTATCATTCAGGAAATAATTAAATATTTTTACTGTAGCCAAGTGGAGTAGAGAGTCTGATTTTAGCTTCAGCCTCCTCACCTTGTCAGCGTGGTCTACTGGAGAAGGAAAGGACAAACCGCTTGAATATTCTTGCCTTGAGAACCCCATGAATAGTATGAAAAGGCAAGAGATATGATGCCAGAAGATGAGCCCCCCACCTCATCTTCTGTGGGTGTCCAATATGCTACTGGGGAAGAGCAGAGAAATAGGTCCAGAAAGAGTGAAGAGGCTGGGCCAAAGCAGAAATGTGTTGTGCATTTGTGCAGATGCAGTTGTGCATGCATCTGGTGGT
Organism: Bos indicus x Bos taurus; assembly: GCF_003369695.1. Lineage (NCBI taxonomy): Eukaryota > Metazoa > Chordata > Mammalia > Artiodactyla > Bovidae > Bos > Bos indicus x Bos taurus. The sequence continues at coordinate 71,507,691 of NC_040083.1, read as the reverse complement.
GAAAATGAAGTCCAGTGCTGTAAAGAACAAAATTGCATAGAAGGTCCATGAATCAAGACAAACTGGAAGTAGTTAAACACGAGATGGCAGAGTGAACGTCAGCATTTTAGGAATCAGTGAGCTAAATTGGATGGGATTAGGTGAATTTAATTCAGATGATCATTGTATCTACTACTGTGGGTGAGAATCCTTTAGAAGAATGTAGTAGCCTTCACAGTCAACAAAAGAGTCCAAAATGCAGTACTTGGGTGCAGTCTCAAAAAATGACAGAATGATCTCGGTTCATTTCCAAGGCAAACCATTCAACATCACCATAATCCAAGTCTATGCCTCTAATGCCAAAGAAGCTGATGTTGAACGGTTCTATGAAGACCTACAAGACCTTTTAGTACTAACACCAAAAAAAGATGTCTTTTTCATCATAGGGGATTGGAATACAAAAGTAGGAAGTCAAGAGACACCTGGAGTAACAGGCAAGTTTGGCCTTGAACTACAAAATGAAGCAGTGTGTGTGTGTGTGTGTGTGTGTGTGTGTGTGAGTTACTCAGTCATGTCTGACTCTACAACCCCATGGACTGTAGCTTGCCAGGCTCCTCTGTCCAAGGCATTCTCCAGGCAAGAGTACTGGAATGGATTACCATTTTCTTCTCCAAAATGAAGCAGAGCAAAGGCTAATAGAGTTTTGCCAAGAGAATACACTGGTCATAGAATACCTTCTGTCAACAACACAAGAGATGACTCTACACATGGACTTCATCAGATGGTGGAATACGAAAATCAGATTGATTATATTCTTTGCAGACAAAGATAGAGAGGCTCTACACAGTCAGCAAAAATGGGACCTGGAGCTGACTGTGACTCAGATCATGAGCTCCTTATTGAAAAATTCAGACTTAAGTTGAAGAAAGTAGGGAAAACCACTGAGCCATTCAGATATGACCTAAATCAAATTCCTTATGATTACACAGTGGATACGACAAATAGATTCAAGGGGTTAGATCTGATAGAGTGCCTGAAGAACTATGGACAGGGGTTCATAACATTGTACAGGAGGCAGTGACCAAAACCATTCCAAAGAAAAAGAAATGCAAGAAGCAAAATGGTTGCCTGAGGAGGCCTTACAAATAGCTGAAAAAAGATGAGAAGTGAAAGGCAAAGGAGAAAGGGGAAGATATACCCAAATGAATGTAGAGTTCCAGAGAATAGCAAGGAGAGATAATAAAGTCTTCTTAAGTGAACAATACAAGGAAATAGAGGAAAAATAGAGGGAAGCCTGGTGTGCTGCAGTCCTTGGGATTGCAGAGAGTCAGACACAACTGAGTGACTAAACAACAGCAACAACAAAGGTAAAACAGATAGGCAGAGATGTGTAATAAATCCCATCAACCATTAAAAAGGAAAATCAATAAAAAATCTAATAATGGAGGTAAATGAAATTATTTTTTGAATACTCAATTCTAAAAAGGCAGAAAAAATAGAAGAGATGGTATAGGAAACATCTAGCAAGATGAGATTTTAGTTCAACAATATCAGTAATGTATTACATATAAATTACTTAAGCATACAATGTAAAATACAGATTGTCAGACTAGATTAAAAAAAAAACCCAGGTGTATACTGTCTAGCATAAATCTTTAAATGGAAAGAAGTCCACATGTTAAAAATTAAAGGAAGGAAAACGTTGTATCAAGTAAACCGTCCACAAAGTATTATACTTATATTGGAAAAAGTAGACTTTACAACAGGGATAATTCAGGAAAAAGAGGAACATTATATGATAATTGGATCAAATCTAAATTGACCTGAATATCTAAATCATACTTGAGTCCAAAAAGAAATCAAAATGAAGATTAGAAAAAAATTTTAACTTAATAAAAATGAAAACACACATAGCCAAATATCTCAGATGCAGCTAAAACAGGGCATCAGTCAGTTCAGTCGCTCAGTCGTGAAACAGTGCATAGTAAGAAATTAATAGCATTAAATGATCATATTTGAAAAGAAGAAAAGTCTCAAGTTCATGATTTAAAATTCTTCCTTACTTAACTAAAAAAGAACAAATTAAATACAGAGAAAGCAAGGAAAGAATCAATAGTCAAGACAAGAACTGAAATTAATAAAATAGAAACCAGGAAAACCATAGGAGCATCAGTAAAGCTAAAACTGTTTCTCTGAGATCAATAAAATTGATATACCCTAGCCAAACTGATTATGGGGAAACCCTCCGCCTCTCCACACACACACAAACTACTAATATCATGAATGACAGAGGGGAAATCACTATAAATTCTACATATATTAAAAAGATAGTAAGGGAATATCATCAACAAATTTATGCCGAGTTAAATTAAATGGACAACTTTCCTTGAAACACAAACTACCATGGCTTACTTAAGAAGAGATAAATAACCTGAATAGCTCTATATCTATTAAAGAATTGATTGCATGCTTAAAAACCTTGCAACAAAAAATACCAGGCCCGTATGGTTTTACTGGTAAATTGTACTGAACACTTTACTATGTTATACTACTGATTTGGGGTTTCCCTGGTGGCTTAGTGGTAAAGAATCTGCCTGCCAATGCAGGAGACATAAGAGATGTAGGTTTGATCCCTGGGTCGGGAACATACCCTGGAGGAGGAAATGGCAACCCTCTCCATTATTCTTGCCTGGGAAATCCCATGGACAAAGAAGCCTGGTAGTCTATAGTCTATGGTGTGGCAAAAGAGTCAGACATGACTTAGCAACTAAACAACAACAATACTGATTTTACTCAAATATTCCAGAAAAAAAAAAACTGGTTTTATTCAAATATTCCAGAAAATTGAAAATTACACATCACTATATATGGTCAAGTTTATACTGATATTTGTCCTGAGAGTAAAACCTGAAAAATACATATATAGGAAAAGACAACTACAGACTAATATCCCTTCTGAATATAGATGCAAAAATCCTCATGATATGTTAACATGTTGAATTTAGCAATATATACAAGATATAATACAGTATGACCATGCCAGGTTTATGGTGAATGTGCAAGATTGAGTCAATATTTGAAATTAAATCAATGTTATTTCCCACATCAACAGATTAAAGGAGAAAAACAATATTTTCTCCATAGATTCAGCACAACAGCCCTTGACAGACTTGAATTGTAGAACCAGCAATTTTATCTTTAAACAAACCTTAATGATGCCAGCAGAAAAATCAGGAGAGCACATTGTAGATATGTAAGCAAGGCCCACAGTTGTTCCAGAAAATGCTACTGTCCTGTGAAAAAGAAAGAAATTGATACAACTTATGATTCTAATTGGGCTTCCCAGGTGGGGCTAGTGGTAAATAATTTGATTGCCAATACAGGATACGTAAGAGACTCCGATTCCTGGGTGGGAAAGATCTCCTGGAGGAGGAAATGGCAACCAACTCCTGTATTCTTGCCTGGAGAATCCCATGAAATGGGCTATGGTCCACAGGGCTGCAAAGAGTCGGACACAAATGAAACAACTTAGCAGGCACTCATGATTCTAATAATAGACATTTTTTCTATAGACAATTCCTCTAGAATGCTGATTAGCAGAGGACCTCACGACACTTTTTTATATGATGGTTGTCATACCATCTAAATCCAGGCATCTGGATGTAATCACTGTTAATATTTTTGCTTTATAAATATAAATTAAATTATAAATGTATATAAATATATATATTAAAGTGAAATATCTTTCATTTTAATTTATATTTTCCTCATATATGTTTTCTTTGATTTTCTTTTAGCACTGCTATAGCTGTAGCTGGATTTGGAATTTGGCCCCATTCTGAAAGCTTTTGTATTATTGAAGTACTTATGCAATTGAAATATCTGTCCTGTTTAAGAGATATTTTAACTACTTGCATTTGTTCACATAGATAATATATTTGGTCTTTAGTCATTTTAATTTCTTTTTTAAAAATTTATTCCATTTTGTTTTCCTTTCAATTTGTAATTATACCATGTGCTTCTTTGGTTATTACTATTGTGCTATCTGTTCAAGATGGTCACTCTGGTCTGTCTCTAGAAATTTGCAAAGTGTGCATTATTTTTCAAATTCCCTTAGTAGATGCATTTACATAAAAAGTTGAACCTATATTTTCCCACTTATCAACATCAAAAATGAAGAGTATACATTTTGCCATAAAAAATGAGGAAATTAGAGAACTTCCTTCCACCTTCCATTCCTTATGGAGTTATCTGTTATTTTGAAATAATACTTTGTGTCATACACAATACTTTAAAGATTTATGGCCTTTGTATTCTCTTTTAAAATTATATTAGAAAATTTTATATTCAAGTCTACATTTTTGTGGATTTAATTCTTGCTCCTAGCTCATTTATAAAAAATAAAATTCTCCCCCATTATGGAGTTCACTATTTTGCTTTCTCTTTCCAGTGGAGAGAGTTCATTTGGAATCTTGGAGTTCATATTAGATTCCTACCTGATGATGCACAGGTATGGGTGTATTTTGTTAATTTGTCAGAAAAATGGTAAGAGTCAATTTACACATGATAGCATGGTTATTTCCTCTACCATTATCTTTTTAGTCCTTTTATCTTGTTTGTTCTGGTCTATTCAGGAAATCTACTCTTGATATTGGATTACCATGCCTTATCTGTACAATCTGTCATCCTGGCCATGATTTATATCTCTTTACCTTAATTATTTCATGACACTAGATTCTACTACAATTTGAGCTTGGTCCTAGAGCCAGTCTTCAGTTCAGTTCAGTTGCTCAGTTGTGTCCGACTCTTTGCGACCCCATGAATCCCAGCACGCCAGGCCTCCCTGTCCATCACCAACTCCCGGAGTTCACCCAAACTCATGTCCATCAAGTTGGTGATGCCATCCAGCCATCTCATCCTCTGTCGTCCCCTTCTCCTCCTGCCCCCAATCCCTCCCAGCTTTTCCAATGAGTCAACTCTTCACATGAGGTGGCCAAAGTATTGGAGTTTCAGCTTTAGCATCAGTCCTTCCAATGAACACCCAGGACTGATCTCCTTTAGGATGGACTGGTTGGATCTCTTTGCAGTCCAAGGGACTCTCAAGAGTCTTCTCCAACACCACAGTTCAAAAGCATCAATTCTTCAGCGCTTAGCTCTCTTCACAGTCCAACACTCACATCCATACGTGACCACTGGAAAAACCATAGCCTTGACTAGACGGACCTTTGTTGGCAAAGTAACGTCTCTGCTTTTGAATATGCTATCTAGGTTGTTCATAACTTTCCTTCCAAGGAGTAAGCGACTTTTAATTTCATGGCTATAGTCACCATCTGCAGTGATTTTGGAGCCCCCAAAAATAAAGTCTGACACTGTTTCCACTGTTTCCCCATCTATTTCCCATGAAGTGATGGGACCAGATGCCATGATCTTAGTTTTCTGAATGTTGAGCTTTAAGCCAACTTTTTCACTCTCCTCTTTCACTTTCATCAAGAGGCTTTTTAGTTCCTCTGAGGTTACTAGCCAGTCTAGTAAAAGTTTAATTCCCATATTGTTATGTTTGTAGCTCAGTCATTAAGTTTAATTTCGATACTTCTGTTGTGTTAGTAGTTCCAAAAAATGAGGTATGTCTTGTGCTGAGTCCTTGAGTCTGGAACTCATCTTTCCAAACTAAGAAACTGTGGTGGCTATCCTTCAAAGATAACCCCAATGAACCAGCTTTGCAGTATTCATATCCTGTGTAGCTGCTGCTGTTATTGTTCAGTAGCTAAGTAGTATCCAACTTTTTGCAACCCGATGGACTATAGTCCACCAGGCTCCTCTATCCTTGGGATTTCCCAGGCAAGAATACTGGAGTTGGTTGCCATTTCCTCCTCCAGGGGATCTTCCCAACCCAGGGATCAAAACTGTGTCTCCTGCATTGGCAGGAAGGTTATTTACTTCTGAGACACCAGGGAAGCCCCCGTTATTTAAACCCTGTCTTTCTGTTCTGTTATAGACCAAATAACAATAAAAAAATCTTCTGATGAATCATTGCTCCCATATAGCTTCTCTCTCTTTAAAAAAAAAGAAGACCATATGCAACGTAAGATACAAAAGAATATTTTTTAAACTTTTAGCATCCTATGTAAATCTGTAATGTTTTGAGATACCATTTGCTTTGCCAAGACTTTCAAAGATGTCTATGCCAAATACCACAGAATGTAAAAAGGGGGAAAATCTATACATACGTGAGTAGTTGAGCAACATCATGGTGCTTTCTCTTCAGGAGGACACCTGTCCTCCATTTAGAAAAATTTTCTAAAGTGAGTTTTGCATTGGAAGATATATCTATCTTATCCTTGTCATTCCAGATCTCCATCCCAATTAAGGCCACGTAAGTATTGAGCTTTTTATAAAGCTGTTACAAAAGAAAAAAAAATGGCAAAGCAACTATTCATAATGGTGTTATTATCTTTTAATATTTTCTATGTACTCCAGATTTTCAAACTTATTTGCAACTACACTGTAAAAACCTTATTTCCAAACATACTTGTGTAATGGAAGTTACCATCTCTTTTGGCAGACACTAGCATCCCCGTTTGTAGGCAAGACAGACACTCTTAGTTCAGGTCCATAAACTCCTTTTTTTGGTGACAAAGGGTCTATTGAAACAAAATTTTCCTGCTTGCAACCTCAAGAAATATTATAATATCCTTCTAGTAGTTCATGACTATGACTTCACTATATAAATATATTTCCTCAATTGCAATGTAACTTTCTAAGAGTCATAATTTTTCAGAATTAACAAGCTTGGCTATATTTAAAATGGATAACCAACAAGGATCTACTGTATAGCACAGAGAACTCTGTTCAGTATTGTGTAGCAGCCTGAATGGGAGAGGAGTTTGGAGGAGAATGGATACATATATATGTATGGCTGAGTCCTTTCACTGTCCACTGGAAACTATTACAATATACAAAATAAAAAGTTAAAAAAAATCTTGCTATGGAAAATAAATAAATTTTTTAAAAGAATTAGCAAACTTGACTCAGTGCTGATTTGAACATCAGAAAAGGAAAAGGCTACATGGAAAAGTCCTGCATATAAATGAGTTACAATAAAGTAAGGGACCTCTGTTATCAAACAGATTGAACCAAAGAATCTACAGCACATATAGGATCCTTTAGAAATAACCAGTTAAGCTTATGAGACAATACATTTACTTTACAGACAAAAACTTTTATTGCTACTATAGTTTGTAAAACTGCACAGTGTTGGGCAAAGAGTACAAACTTCCAGTTATAAGATAAGTAAGTTCTGGGGATCTAATATATGATATGGGGATTACAGTTAATGATATTGTATTCTATGCTTCAAAATTGCAAAAAGGGCAGATCTCTAAATGTTTTTATCATAAAAAGAAAAAAAAAACTGATGGAATCATGTGACATGATGGAGATGTTAGCCAACCTATCAGGTTAGCCAAACTAATCATTTTGCAATATATAAGTATACCAAATCAACATATTGAATGCCTTAAATCTGTCCAATATATGTCAAATGTATCTCAATAAAGCTGGGGAAAACCGCAGTTAAGACTTTCTCTTGGGGAAACTCCCTGCTAAGAAATTTGAGAAGACATTTTTTAAAAAAGAAAACAAGAAAAGTGTTGAGGTATGCAGTTATCATCAAAAGGGAAGTAAAAATCTAACCAGATTAAAATATTGCTTTGATTGTTTTCCAACTTTCTTATTTCTCTCTTCTTTTTTTTCACCCACCTGACAAAACTTCAGCCCTGGTTAAAACAAACTGTCCTTTCTGTTTCTCCTCCATCAAGCTCTGCTTTCAGACAGGCGAAAGCAAATGATGCTGACTGCTTTCACTCAGAAGACATGACTACTAACCTTAAGTGGTCTGAACCACCCTCCAGCAAACCTGCTGTATTTCCAAAATCCATTCACTCTCACAGCCTTCTGCACATGCCTCTCTTTCTTAAACATTCTGGCACTTTCTTTCAAGTCCTGACTTTAAGCAGATTCATTGAAGATGCAACCAGAAGAGAATTTCCACAAGCTCTACCCGTCCACACACACTGGTCTACACCTGTTCAAACAGCCTGTACTTGCCCTTCTTCACTGCATGAATGACAGGTCAGTGACCCAAGGCCAGCTTCCTCACTTATGCACCGGACCTGCCATCTCACCCCGTATCAGAGATTCCTCTAGCAATTTTTCCATCTTCTTTGCACTGTCAGTGTTTAGCCTTCTGCGCAATGATTCTCATCAGAATCAAAAGGATGCCTCATTGTGGCAGGGGAAATGTCTCTTTGTGATTTTTCCTCCTTTGAGTTATGCCCCATTTCTCTGCTCCCATTTATAGCAAAAACTTCCAGAAAAAAAAATCTGTATTTGCTGTTTCTAAGTTCACTTCTCTCATTGTTTCTAGACTCCCTAAAATCATGATTTTTACAGTCTGTTGCTTCATCCAGGAGACCAACAATTTCTCCTTTGTTAAATCCAATGGCCAGTCCCTGGTCCTCAGAAGCATCTCACATCATTGATTATGTCTTTCTTTGATAGATGTTTGTTTCAAGTAGTTTCCACAACCACAACTTTTCCTTTTCTTTCCTGTCTACTCCTTGGTCTCACCTCCACTCTCACCTCCTCCCCTCTTACTCTTCCTCAAAGAAGTATTTCAAGGATATATTTTTGTGTCCTTTTCCTGCTTACCTACACCCATTTCCCTGGTGATTTTACAAATACTTTCTGTAAAGGTCCAGATAGAAAATATTTTAGGCTTTGAGGCCACATGGTCTTGGTTGCAATTACTCACCACCTTTGGTATTATAGCAGGAAAGCAACCATAGACAATGTAAACAAATTGGCATGGCTATGATTGAATAAAACTTTATTTATAAAACTTATAAAGAGGCAACAGGCCACAGTTGGTCCACATGCCACAGTTTGCTGACCCATCTTATGCCACCTATGTGTGCTATACATATAGCTAATTCACACTATTGTAGAAACTAACACAGCATTGTAAAGCAATTAGAATCCAATTTAAAAATAAATAAATAATGACCAAGTTTAAAAAAAGGTATAGATTTATATCTCCACCCAGAACTTGCCCTGAACTCCAATCTTGTGTCTTCAGGATTTCCAACTAGAAGTCTTTGTGCAAAAAGATACCTCAAAGTTGATGTGTCCAAAATGGAAAGCCTAATCTCTTCTCTGAAAGGTTCCCATTGTCCCCCCACCATTGCTTCACATTCTTGAAGTTGCTCAGGTCAAAACCCTTGATGTCACCTGACTTCTCTCTTTTTTTATGCTTCTTATATCCCATCCACCTTCTAAACTCAAGTCACTCTATCCAGAGATCAGACCTTCTCAATAGGTCACCCATCACTGGTTTCTCTCAAGCCACCACCATCTCTTAGCCTGAACAAGGCCAGTTCCCCTACCTGGCCTCGTTTCTGCTCTTGCACTCCTTCAGTTTATCTTCAACAGAACAGCCAAAGTCATCTTTTAAGAACACAGATCTAAACATGTCACATCTCAGTTCAGCCTTTCTAATGTCTTCCTCACTCATTAAGAATAACAAAGTCCTAAATACCATCTGTGATCACTTATCTGTGGAATCTAAAATATAACATAAATGAACTTACTCAGGAAACAGAAACAGACTCTCAGACATAGAGAACCAACTTGTAGTTGCCAATGGGGAGAGGGTGGCATGGGGGAATGGATTAGGAGTTTGAGATTAGCTGACACAAGCTATTATTTATAAGATGGATAAGCAACAAGGTCCTACTGTATAGCACAGGAAACTGTACTCAGTATAAACCGTACATACTTTGAAATGGCTTATCTTGTGATAAACCATAATGAAAAAGAATATAAAAAGAATGTACATAAATGTATAACTGAATCAGTTTGCTGTACAGCAGAAATTAATACAACATTATAAATCAGCTATATTTTAATTAAAAAAAAAACAAAGTCCTTACAAAGGCTCACTAGGGCCTTCAAGTTTTGGCCACCACTACCTTTAGATGTCATCTCCCTCTCTTGGCTCTGGCCTTCCACTTACTCCTCAAGCAAGGCAATCTGGGTTCTGCACTCAGGTCATTTGCTCTTCCTAGGGTTATATCTGTTTCTTTCCTACAAGTCTCTGCTCAAATATTACCCTATTAGAGATGACTTCCCTATTTAACACAGCACCCAAGATATCTCGCCTCAGGGCTTCACTGGTGGTTCTCTGGTAAAGAAACCATCTTCCAATGCAGGGTGATTGGAGTTTGATCCCTGATCAGGGAACTAAGATCCCACATACTGCAGGCAACTAAGCCCTCAAACCATAACCGAAGGGCCCATGCGTTGCAACTAGAGTAGTGTGCATGCCATGACGAAGAACCTGAGTGCTGCAACAAAGAATTAACATAGCCAAAAAAGAAGAAGAAGAAGAAAAAAAAAAACCAATCCACAATGCATACATCTAAATCTTTCTCTTCCTTTCTCTTTTTCTCTCTTTTTAAAAAATGTTTTATTATTCTTTACAGCACATATCATCATCTTACACACTCTTTATTTGACTTGTTTGCCTCTTTGAACAAGAATGCTAACTTCCTGAAGGGAAGAATAATGCCTTGAAGAAAGAGATATTTGTCAGTTTTGTTCATCTTTTTATTTCCGTAATCTAGAAGAATACTTGCCACAAAGTAAGTGCTCAATAAACATGGCCACTTCTTGAGGTCTCCTAAGAGGAGTCAGCATACTCTTTGTGGTGAGAAAATGAGATATGACCTTGGTTACTGGGTCCACCTTCATTTCATTTCTATTGTTACAGTATTTGCAAGACCGCAGGTGACTCAGCCATTTCAACAAAGTAAGCTAACCATATGTTCAACTAACAAGGTTTGAATAGAAGGGATATAAAAATAATTTTAATGGAAATTAGATGATAAAATCATGTTTAAAGAACTGAATCAACAGTTGCACAATGAAAATAGGCTTGGAAATCTAACCAATCTAAGATTAAATCTTCTCTCTATGTTTTCCAACTTTGTGACTTTAGACAAGTTATTTTGTGTCTTAGAAGCTAATTCCTTAGCTATAAATTAGGTTTAATAATACATTAGGGTTGTTCAAGGTTTAAATGAGATAATGTATTGAAAGCTGCTATTGTACCAGAGTTTGGCGTATCTCATTGGTTGGTTAGTTGGTTTTTCCATTTGGTTTTCTATTGGGATTTGTATGTCAGCATTTTCGTACTGGGCTTTAGAAAAACAAAGACCATGAAACAAAACCACCTTCTAAATCTTCATGGACCTGAGAATAATGTGGCAAGTAGGTGAGATACTTCTCTATCATGTAATATTAATATTCAATGAAGTAGCCAAAGTCATGGTCACCTTTCAAGAGACAGTCAGCCATATTCTTAGAAGTATTGGTTTTTCTTCCCTGTATCATGAAGTGACCAATGACACCACCTAACAAATTGTTAAAACTACACTCAATAAAATACGCCATACCATGTTGATGTAATTGACCATCTCAAATACCGTCTTTCTTATTTCCTCTTGATCTTGATTGTGCCTTTTAAACTAAAAAACAGCACAGACAAAATATAGACATTGATAGAAATGAATGTAATTAGAAGATTAAAAATAGCAATTTCACTAATTTTATTTATTATAATTAATGATCAATTATAAAAGTTGACACTTATTAAAAACAAAGCACTTCCTTATTTCTCTAGCTAAATGAAAGCACTTAAGAAGATGATGTTTCATCCTATAAAGTACTAGCTCAGTGTAAAGATCTAAGGAACTATTCCTGAAGTATTTTCAGTTAAATAACATGGCTTCCTAAACTGTGTAGAACTAATGCAAGGAAGAGTCTATTCATTTAAAGAAATATGAGCAATAAATGAATTTAGTATAATAAGAAAAGTCAAAACTTTATATAATAAGTATATATATATGTATATATATATATATATATATATAAACATTATATAATAAGAGGTCAAAACTTTCTATAATAAGAGAGGTCAAAAATGAATTAACTTATTCATATTATCATAAGTTTTCCTTTGTGATCACATTTATGGAATTCAGGTTTAGAATAATCAATATATTAAAATGCATTCAAAACTGTAACCAAAGCTCCATGTGTTATGTAACTAAATGAAAAGTTCTTTACAGAGTTTTCTATCAGAGTCCTTGTCTTCTTTTCTTTGTGATGAACATTTTTCCAAGTTAAGAATCTAGCCCTTTATCAGTCACACATGCTACAAATGATTTTTCTCAGTTTGTGGTCCTAATTCTTTTATAGGCTGGTTAGCCAAAGGAATAGTTTTAACTTTCACTTTGGATTCTGGCTTTTAGGTCAGGCATCTGCAAACTAAGAACCTAATCTGGCCCATGACAAAGCTTTATTTCAAATTAAAAAAAAAAAAAAAAAACGATTAACAATGAATATTACCAAAAAATGCCTTTTTCAGAAAATTCTATTAGCTTTTTTAAAAATATATCACTCCCTGATAAGCATAAACTTTAATTTACCAATGATTTAACTACTTAACATAAAACAAGTGACTAAAGAATTTAATTAGAAAATAAGTTTGGAGCTCTTGAGACAATAAGAAAGGAGCATTTTAGTGCAAAATGATCAGTTTATGCATATTATGTTAGGCACTCATTCCTTAAAAAGTAAAATATCAGCCTAAATGCATGTCAAATTTCTAAATTTATAAAAAAGAATAGTTCATATTCATTATTTTAAGAACATATCCACTATTTAATATCTTGCATAATAAACTTATGCAGCATAGCATTTTAAAAGACTCATTTATCTGATATAATTACCTCACCATGGTCCAGGACCAAATAATATTCTACATATTTCTTTTTTTCCCAAAACTTCTGGTCTTTGGATGTCTGTAAAAACCATAAAAAGGAAAATTATGAAGGCAATGTCTCTCTCTGCAAGAATCATTCTTAAATATGAAATGTGTAATCTAATAAGAGTTGGTTGGTATCTGGGAAGGAAGGAAGACAATACTACCATTTTGACTCTAACTAACCACCAGAATCATCTTACAGACAAGACTTAGAATGTCAGAGGTAGAAGAGACATTGGTGATATTCTAGTCTGCCCCCTTCGTTTTTACCAGAGTGTAAAGGATTGCATAAATAATTAATCAGTTCAGTTCAGTCACTCAGCCGTGTCCGACTCTGTGACCCCATGGACTGCAGCATGCTAGGCTTCCCTGATCATCACCAGCTCCCAGAGCTTGCTCAGACTCATGTCCATCAAGCCAGTGATGCCATCCAACCATCTCATCCTCTGTCATTCCCTTCTCCTCCTGCCTTAAAACTTTCCCAGCATCAGGGTCTTTGCAAATGAGTCAGTTCTTCCCATCAGGTGGCCAAAGTATTGGAGCTTCAACTACAGCATCAGTCCTTTCAATGAATATTCAGGACTGATTTCCTTGAGGATGGACTGGTTGGATCTCTGCAGTCCAAGGGACTCTCAAGAGTCTTCTCCAACATCACAGTTCAAAAGTATTAATTCTTCGGCACTCAGCTTTCTTTATAGTCCAACTCTCACATCTATACATGACTCTTGGAAAGACCATAGCTTTGACTAGATGGACTTTTGTTGGTAAAGTAATGTCTCTGCTTTTTAATATGCTGTCTAGGTTGGTTATAGCTTTTATTCCAAGGAGCAAAAGTCTTTTAATTTCATGGCTGCAATCACTACCTGCAGTGATTTTAAAGTCTGTCACTGTTTCCAATGTTTCACCATCTATTTGCCATGAAGTGATGGGACCAGATGCCATGATCTTAGTTTTCCGAATGTTGAGTTTTAAGCCAACTTTTTCACTCTCTTCTTTCACTTTCATCAAGAGGCTCTTCTTTGCTTTCTGCCTTACAGGTGATGTCATCTTCATATCCGAGGGTATTGATATTTCTCCCGGCAATCTTGATTCCAGCTTGTGCTTCTTCCAGCCCAGCATTTCCCATGATGTACTCTGCATATAAGTTAAATAAGCAGGGTGACAACATACAGCCTTGACGTACTCCTTTTCCTATTTGGAACCAGTTTGTTGTTCCATGTCCAGTTCTAATTGTTGCTTCCTGAACTGCGTACAGATTTCTTAAGAGGCAGGTCAGGTGGTCTGGTATTCTTATCTGTTTAAGAACTTTCCACAGTTTATTGTGATCCACAAAGTCAAAGGCTTTGGCATAGTCAATAAAGCAGAAGTAGGTGTTTTTCTGGAACTCTCTTGCTTTTTCGATGATCCAGCGGATGTTGGCAATTTGATCTCTGGTTTCTCTGCCTTTTCTAAAACCAGCTTGAACATCTAGAAGTTCATGGTTCACATATTGCTGAAGCCTGGCTTGGAGAATTTTGAGCATTACTTGACTAGCACATGAGATAGGTGTAATTGTAGTATGAGCATTCTTTGGCATTGCCTTTCTTTGGGATTGGAATGAAAACTGACCTTTCCAGTCCTATGGCCACTGCTGAGTTTTCCAAATTTTCTGGCATATTGAGTGTAGCACTTTCACAGCATCATCTTTCAGGATTTGAAATAGCTCAACTGGAATTCCATCATCTCCACTAGCTTTGTTCATAGCGATGCTTCCTAAGGCCCACTTGACTTCCCATTCCAGAATGTTTGGCTCTGGGTTAGTGATCACACTATCGTGATTATCTGAGTCATGAAGATCTTTTTTGTATAGTTCTTCTGTTTTGTTTTGTTGTTTTTTTTTTTTTTGCCATCTCTTCTTAATATCTTCTGCTTCTGTTAGATCCATACCATTTCTGTCCTTTATTGTGCCCATCTTTGCATGAAATGTTCTTGTTCCTCTGCCTTTTCTAAAACCAGGCTTCCCTTTTGGCTTATCTGGTAAAGAATCCACTTGCAATGCAGTAGGGGGTTCATCCCTGGGTTAGGAAGATCCCCCAGAAAAAGGAAAGGCTACCCAGTCCAGTATTTTGACCTGGAATATTCCATGGACTCTATAGTCCATGGGGTCACAAAAAGTCAGACACAACTGAGCGATTTTTCACTTATCATTTATATACACACACACAACTAATTAATAGGAATGCTAAAAATAAAACCAAAGTCTTCAGATTTTTTGAACAGTGGAGTTTCTCCACTAGTCCATGAAATAGACATGTTAACTTCAGCATTCTCCTAGGGTCTGGTTTTTTTTTTGTTTGTTTCCTTGTATTCCTATCCTAATAAGTAGCCCCTCCTCTACTAAGGGTTCAAAGCCAAGAGTCACCATAGCACCTAGTCTGTCCTTTGCTTCTCAAACAGAGCTGCATCTCCTTTGCACATTCCAAGCTTCCCTCATTTCAGTTTCTTTCTCTCCACAAAACAAAGCAAAAATCATGTTTCACAGTAGATTTGTTACTGACCCGAGTTCTTGAACTGTGTGTGCGTGTGTGTGTGTGGTATGCAGTATGCAGTATCTTAATTCTCTGACCAGGGGATGAACCCATGTCTTGGGAGCAAGGAGTCTTAACCACTGACCACCAGGGAAATCCTTGAACTCTTTAATCAGTAGTAATTGATAAGAAGCTAGGTGAAAAATTCAGACAAGAGTTAGATGCATGAAGTAGGCAGTAAGTTGTCACAGTCTTGCCTCTTAAGGCCAAAGCTGGAGATATGCATTTGATGGTAATTAGTGCAAAGTTCCTATTTAAATAAGACATAGCACTGGATGAGATTATCCAGGAAGGATATGTAGATAAAGCAAAGAATGTGATGCAGGATTGAGCTACATGCTGCTGCTGCTAAGTCACTTCAGTCGTGTCCGACTCTGCACAACCCCATAGACGGCAGCCCACCAGGCTCCCCCATCCCTGGGATTCTCCAGGCAAGAACACTGGAGTGGGTTGCCAGTTCCTTCTCCAATGCATGAAAGTGAAAAGTGAAAGTGAAGTCACTCAGTCGTGTCCGACTCCTGGCGACCCCATGTACTGCAGCCTACCAGGCTCCTCCATCCATAGGCTTTTCCAGGCAAGAGTACTGGAGTGGGGTGCCATTGCCTTCTCCTGAGCTACATGAGGCCTCAAATATTTAGTGGTCCAGCAGAGGTGGGCTAATAGTAAGAGGACCTGAGGAGGAGTACCAAAATGAAACAGTAAGATGTAATGAGAGTGAGGATATTTGCACATGATTACCAAGGAATTGAGGCAGAAAGACTAGGGACCTGTATCAAGCTTAACCAGGAGATCAACATTCATGGAAGTTTGTGGCTCAGAGTGATTCTTCTGGGCTCTTAGATATCATAGCACTGGTAGAACTTATTGCTCAGTACCCAGTCTCTCAGAAGTGTCCTTTTTGTGACCTCATGGACTGCAGCCCGACAGGCTCTTCTGTCGATGGGGTTTTTCAAGCAAGAATACTGCAGTGGGTTGCCATTTTCTTCTCCAGGGGATCTTCCCAACCCAGGGATCAAACTCGTGTCTTTTGCAATGGCAGGTGGATTCTTTACTGCTGAACCACCTGGTAAGCCTGGTAGAATTTAAATCCACAGAAAATTGAATCCAACAGAGATTCTGTTTTATTCAGACCTCTTCTGTCCAGGTATTATGGATTCTGAGAACATGTATAAGAGATGATTGGATGTGACATGCATCCTGAAGAAAATGAAGGTAAGGATGACAAAGTTTTTGTGTATCTATTTTATAGTTTCCATGCTGGCTTCATGGTGACTCAGAAGGTAAAGAATTACCTTCCAACCCGGGTTCATTCCCTGGGTTGGACTCATCCTCTGGTACTGACTACCCACTCCAGTATTTTCACCTGGAGAATTCCATGGACAGAAGAGCATGGCAGGCAACAGTACATAAGGTCAAATAGAGTTGGACATAACTGAGTGACTAACACTAACACTTCCAACACAAACCACATTCATTTTCTTGTGTGACCAGAAGCTGAATTCCAGGTATAACAGAATATTCTAAGTTGCAGATCCCATATTTATTTTGCTCACTGCCATATCCCCAAGAGTTACAGCAGTAGTTTAAGAAAGATTTGTTGAATAAATTCATTCATGGAGACAACAAGGTATTTTATCTCAAAACAATAATAATACTTTATCCCCTTGTTGTATGATGTAGCATTGTGAAAGTTGTCTGCTTCTAGGAGACCAATATTATATCTATGCATCTTTTTAACCCTTGAACACAACATATTGTTAATAATAGTCATTGTTGTTGTGGTTTATTTGCTAAGTCATGTCCAGCTCTTTGCAACCCTATGAACTGTAGCCCACAGACTCTTCTGTCCACGGGATTTCCCAGGAAACAATACTGGAGTGGGTTGCCATTTCCTTCTCCAGGTCCATATGTACTTATTAAATAAATCATCAATGTACAATGAGGTTTTAATGTCTCTGTAACCTACTAGTTTCAACAATGATTGTAAAGTTTCAGTCAATTGGATTTAATAGGACTGGAACCCAGAGCAACCAGGATGAGATATATAAGAACACTGAAAATAAAAAATAAAAGTAGGCATACAGCCAGACTGGTAGATGAGAGTGCCTTCAGATGAATTCCAGGTGCCCATATTGTGTCATTCATCCCACAGGAGCTCTTAGTCTTCTGTTCTTCAGGATCGTGCTTGAAGAGTGCATGTTCTTGTTCATCCTGGTTTGTGAGGCTTAAAGGTTCAATGAAGTACTTTTGATCTCCCTGACTGAAGTAACCCCTGAAAAACAGAAGAGTCTAAGCTTCTTAAAAATATTCCAGTTTTGAGTGTTAAAGACTTGTAGACTCTAAAAAGTGACTACCACCAAAGGATTCCAAACTCAGGGCAGTAGAATATAGTATAACATTACAGCTGAAGACACCCTTAGAGATCACCTAAACTTGTTTTCTCTATGAGGAAACCAGACCTGTTGGGGAGAAGTGACTACTGCAGTCAGACTGCTATGCTGGTGCTATAGGGAAATTTTGTGACCCTCAGTCCAGTGGCCTTCCAATTCCCATGCATTGTCTGCTCTAGAGGTACACTGACAATGAAAGAGACTTTGGAGTCTTATAGCAAGGGTTAAAATTCTGGGTCTATGACTTAAAGTCACATAACCTCAGTTTCTCCATCTACAAAATGGCAATAATAATATTTACTGAACAGTATAGTTGCAAAGGCTGAAGGAGATAAGATAGGAGATAAGCACAATCAATGAATATTATCATTTTCTTCTCACTTCTCTCTGCTGAAATCCTGAGTAGGATTCACTTAACCATTATCTAGGGAGCACCCATTATTCTCTAGACATTGGAGCAAGGGCAAAAGGTAAAAAGGAAAAGTCATGCTGTCTCATTTCATGGAGCTTATATTAAAATGAGGAAGATGGAAGTGAATCAAATGATCACATTGGATCTACAAATACACATAATTATATGATGTATATGTAATATATACAATTACAGCAGATAATTGCTAGGAAGGAAAAGCCCAAGAACATACAGTAGAAGGGAGACTGGACTGAGTGTACATGGAATTAGAAGAGTGGATATAGAGAGATAAGTTAGATGATTTCAATTTTATTTATTTTGTTGATTTGACTGTGCCAGGTCTTAGTTGTGGCATGTGGGATCTAGTTTACTGACCAAGGATCAAACCTGGGTGCCCTGCATTAGGAACAGGGATCTGAGCCACCGGACCACCGGGGAAGTTCCACATAGGTGATTTATTGCAGTGGTCTGCATAAAGGTTCATGGCAGTTTGGACTAGGATGTGGCAGCAGAGAGAGACAATAGTGAATAATCTCAGGGAATATTTAGAACATATAATCAACAGGGTTCATTAAATGAATTGAAAATGTGTATTTGAAAGGCAAGAAGTCATCAAAGAACCTAGGTTTCCGGATTAAGCAAGTGGTTGGTTGACTATAACATTCACTGAGATGGAAATCACTGGAAAAATACCACATTAGGGAGAAAATCATTTGTTGTATATTAAGATTGAGATTTCCTTGAAATCTCCAGATGTGGAGAGATATAGAATTATGGAAAAGGAAATGAGATAATCAAGTCTGGGCATCAGAAGAGATATCTTATTGTAGACAGATACATGGCAAGTCATAAACATCCAGAAGGAAATGGATGTCATAGGAATGAATAGGACACACTAGAAAGAGTTTAGAGTGAAGAGAGAAGGTTTCATTCCCTAAAGGTTCTGACTCTAAAACTAGGACTTGATAACCTATATTTTGAAAACAAGCAGACAAACAAAAACAACTCTGCAAGCAATTTAGGGATGTAATTTATAAACTACTATCAATAAAAACCATGTTTCCTGCAAATTTCAAAAATTTTGAGCTGTTAGAATTCAAACTCAACTATAGTACAATTAATTATATTTGAGATTCTTTAGATTATTCACACATATCATCATCATCATCACAGGAATATACAAACCATCGTGAAGCCTTCCTTACCTTAGACCTCTACATGTGCTGATGCTAGCATCAGAAACTTTTTCATTAACGATGTGTCCTTGATAGTAACAGTTATCCTAGGAAAAAGGGAAAAGGGGGTTGACCAAGGACAAGTGTGAATGTATTTTAGACCAGCAACTAAATTTGAGTTTGAAATCTTGAAATGGGATCAAAAATGTTTTCAAACCATTTTATGCTAAACAGCAATTAGAGCTGTAAAAAAAAAAAATTTTAAACCAGCCTTCTGTGGATAAAATTTTCATCATTTAGTTGATGATCCCAAATGCCTAGGGGGCATTAACTATACCTTGTTGTAAATTTTATTGTTGCAGGAGAAGAATGCCAGGGATGAATAGAGTCTGGGAAAAGACCAACTCATAGATGTAAGTTTAAAACCTGAGTCCCTGAAATACCAGACAGTCATTCTTTCCCTGGATAATTGTTCATTAAATTTTCCTAACACCAACAAGCTCTTTCCAATGAATGGATTATTCAGATCATGTTGTTGTTTCTTGATTTATCCAAAGAGTGCCACCAGGCTAACTGGATTAATATTAATATAACAACTCTGTCTCCACTCGAAGCAAAATGCTCAACCTTAATGCTTTTTCACGTGGATGTCCTTCAGTCAAATTCACTTTTCTACTTTGGGACAGGCAGCGTGTTGGCCAACGTAAACCTCTGCATTGCTATGGAAGAGAATTCTTGAAGACCTTTCTCAGAAAAGATGGCAAAGATAAAACACCCCTCTTCTGACAGGATAAAGGATAAAGGATAAAAGATACATCCTGTCTTCTCTGAATAAGAGTCCAAAGTGGAAATTATTTAGGGAATTCGACAATTCTACAATTCTAATGTTGAGGATATAGGGTTGAGTTTGAGAGACTACATGACACTGAGAGGCGATTGGCGCTAAGTGAAAACACCAGATGCACATAATTCTGTATATTTCTAATGAAAACAAGAAGCTCCTTCTGCCTACTCTCCAATAAGGAGTGCATGAAAGCCGGAAAGGGTTACCAAGGTGGTCAAGGAATGGGTATGTTCTTGTCAAACTGTAAAAATGTTGGAGGATCTGTTAAGAATTACTACTGCTTCTGTTTTGTAAGTTCATTTGAATCATTGTTATTTAGATTTCACAAAGTGCTATCATATGATATGTATCTTTGTCTGCCTTACTTCACTTTGTATGATAATCTCTAGGTCCATCCATATCCTGCATTAACATAATTTCATTCTTTTAATGGTTGAGTAATATTCCATTATATATATGTAACACATCTTATACATACTACTATATATATAATAATAATCAACTATAGCACAGGGAACTCTACTTAATAATCTGTAACCATCTATATTTGAAAAGACTCTGGAAAACAACAGATACATGTATATGTACGACTGAATCACTTCTGTTATACACCTGAAAGTTGCTGTACAACTTTACAATGTTCTAAATCAACTCCACTCCAATAAAAAAAATTAAAAAATAATGAATTATTACAGCTGAAAAAAACAACATTTCTATAACACCATTTCACTTTCACTAATATTGTCTGGCAAAGACACTGCCTCTGGGTATGTGGGTCACACCCCCAATTAACAGTGAACCTAGGATACTCTGTTTTACCATGATCTGTGGGCTCGTGGTGACTGCCTTTCCACTGGAATTATAATATGTTTCTGTGTAGCCTGGAGCAAGGAGATTCCTGGGGGAGAAAAAGAAATGTCATGTTTATTCATGCTAACTGCGAAGTCTAGTGATTCAACAGAGATTTTCCTGGATGTGGTGAGCTTTTCCTCCTAGTCCCCCAAAACGAATCCAACATGGAAGAGGTGCTTAAATTGGAGGGAGTGAGAAAGGCAGGGAAATTCCTGAGTAGTGTGCAACAATGTCTGTTTCCTCATCAAACTTTGCATGCTTGTCAGAGGAGCGATTAGAGGAAGAAATAGAACTGAAATGGGCAAGGTTGATAAAAATGACTGAAAAGAGCAAGGCATGCCCCATCCTCAGCTTCAGATGACTGCCTTTTGCACCCAGTCCTTGTCAGTTAGCAGTAACAGTTAACAATTGCAGCAGTGGAAAGTGTATTGAAAATTGACTTGCACTTGGCAGTTAGGGACCTTTCAGCATTTTCACTGAGCTTCTTAAAATTCTTTCAATGACTCACCAGCAAATAGGAGTCTGAGTATTTTTTTTAAAGAGGCAGGGCAAGGAGAAAAGGGAGTAACTAATATGTATTAGATGCTGTCTCTATCCTGGCCGCTGGAATAGATATATTATGTGTAACATTTAATCATTTCAACAGTCGAACAAGATAAATATTATCTTCCTTATATTTCAGATGAGATTAAATAGTGACAAAGAATGTATCCAGGTCTGCTTGAATTCAAAGCCTGTACAATTTCCTTTGCTTCAAACTATTTTCATACTCTAGTCAGTTGTGACTTTTTGTAAAAGGTAATAGTCTATTTGAGGTGGGGAAAGCATCCTGTTGTTCCTATATTGAACAGTTTAGGGATTAAAAAACCTTGAAGGAGTAGAACGAGGGAAAACTACTTTGGAAATAGTATAGACATAGGATGATCAAGATCTGGATGGGAGCTGAGGCAGTGAAGTTTGAAAAGCAATGTTGAATTTAGATGAACTGACTGAAGGAATCAGAGACAATGGAGTGTTTGAGAACATGGAAGGTTGGTGGATGTGGGTAGAAAGCAAATTGGTGTTGCAATTAGGGGACCCCAATTTTGATTTTACCACTGACTTGAATTTTGGCTCTAGAATTTAACACATATATGTCTTTTTTCTAATAAAAATAGTTGCAAAATGTTTTGATAGCTAATCTTTCAGTGTTAAAATAATAAAATGCAATAATGCATGGGAAGATTTAAAACTCTATGCTATTTCATAGAAATTACTAAAATATATGTCTGCTTGCATTGTGTTTTATGACTCCAACTATCAGAACACTAGTCAACTGTGGTTTTACTCAATGTGTCTCTACTACTTCAGTAGGAACAAATATTCAAGGAACCCATTGGGTCAATTGAGAGTAAAAGCTGAATATCCAAGATTTCCAAGAGCCCCTAAGTAGTAACAGACTCAATTAGCACACTTTCGATATGTTAACTGGTTGTTGGTGAGGATAACATTAGAAGTAAAGGCACTTACTTGTTTTTTTTCAAGTAAAGCACTGCGATTTTTCCATTAACCGTCATTTCATACTTCAATTCAGTTTCAAAATTTTCCTGCAAAAATACACAAACATTTATTGGTAATTAAAAACATACATACACATATTCATTTGGCTATGTTCATCACTGGAAACAATGCCTGCTTTCTTTCTCCAGTAATTGCTGTAATCCCAAATGTTTACTTCTGTCATTTTTAACAAATCAAACGACTGCCAACTGAATAGACAAATTATCTGAGATCTTTATGCCAAGCCATCTATCCATCCATCCAGTTGCTCATTCTACAAAGACTGAGTGCCGGTTACATGCCAGACACTGTTTAATTCTGGAAATGGGCTTCTAAGCAGGAAAAAACGGTACCTACTATCAGAAAACTTATAGCCTTGTGAAAAAGACACAATAAAAGTGAGTTGCCTGTGGTAAGAGGCATAAATATGGAAGCAGGGTAGGATGTCTGATATCTTAAGGGCAGGAAAGGCTTTCCTGAGGAAATAAGGAAAGCTAAGATATGAATTGAACAGGTGATGCAGCATGGGGAAGTGGTTTGAGAAGAAAAACTAGTACGCACACAGACCCAAAGACCTGCAAGCCTCTCACTAACATCTTTTTTTGATAGTGCTGTGTCTTTGTTGCTGGGCACACTTTCTCTAGTTGTGGTTAGTGGGGGCTACTCTTCATTGCTGTGCACAAGATTCTCATCGGGGTGATTTCTCTTGTTGAGGAGCATGGGCTCCGTGGCACCCAGGCTTCAGTAGTTGCAGCCCAAGGGC
The DNA here is from genome assembly GCF_003369695.1 of Bos indicus x Bos taurus. Taxonomy (NCBI): domain Eukaryota; kingdom Metazoa; phylum Chordata; class Mammalia; order Artiodactyla; family Bovidae; genus Bos; species Bos indicus x Bos taurus. The sequence goes on along the minus strand of NC_040083.1, from coordinate 71,484,284 downwards.
TCTGGAGAATGGGATCAGTAGTGGTGGTGCACGTGGCATGTGGAACCATCCCAACCAGGGATAGAACCCCTATCTCCTGCATTGGTAGGCAGATTCTTATTACCGTACCACCAAGGAAGTCCTCACTAATGTGGTCTCTAGGTCTTCTCAAGGCTAAGTGGAGGGCAGAATATGGGGAAAATAACACAGATTTGTACCTGAAGGCAGGAAGAGGTCATTGGGAAGAAAATACAGTCTCAGGTGTTCAGAAAGAGAAGACAATGTCACTTCTAGTACACTGTGTAGAAAAGAACTATTTTAAGTTTAGATTTATATATACAGGAGGAGACAGGTCTCTATCGAAGGATTTAAAGCAGGATTATAAGCCATGGTGGCACATAATATCTACCAATTCTCTGGGAAGTGCCAGGACATTGTTATTATTAAAGAGATCCAATATGGCAGACCAAATGCAATGGAGCACCACTTATGAGCTGAGTGCTGTTTCCACTGCTGTGTTGCATTTAAGGTCAAGCTTTCCTGTCTCCTCCCTGTCCTGAGAAAGGGAATAGGACCTGAGCTCATCGAAGGACAACAGAAAGTTAGAGCCATCTATACCTCCCTGGTGGTGAAGTGGATAAGAATCCACCTGCCAATGCAGGGGACGCGGGTTCGATCCCTGCTCTGAGAAGATTCCATATGCCGCAGCTGCAACTATGCCTGTGAGTCACAGCTACTGAGCCCATGATGTCACAACTACTGAAGCTCACAAGCCTTATAGCCCACGCTCTACAACAAGAGAAGCTACTGCAATGAGAAGCCCGTGCACTGCAACAAAGACCATGCACAGCCAAAATAATAATAATAAATAAAATAAAAGTTTTTTTACAAAAAGAAAGAGCCATCCATTCAAAATATTGTACAGGGATTTGCCATCTCCAAGGTCAGTTATTTCAGCCCAAATTTCCTTTAAGTGATTAGCTTTTGAAGGCTCATCTGGTGTTAAAAATCCAGAACTATAAATATCCTACACTGTGGGTCTAAATGCGGGGAAGATGTTGTAATTGAGTTCATTTTCATGAATAACAGGAGCTGCAAAAAGCCTGAAGGTTGAAAACAAATGTCATGGGGAATTATTGTCACAACTTTTTGTTCAGGTTTAAGAAAGGCCAGATAGAATGAAAATATCAGGAGAATACTAGATTTGACCTTCCATACAGAAGAGCCTTCCCAATATCTATTTTCTGTCATGAAGGTTTGTGGTGGATAGTGAGCTAAAATATTGGGTTGACCAAAATGTTTGTTTGGGTTTTTCTGATATAAACCCAAAAGAACTTTTTGGCTAACCCAATATTAGTTGGAGGTTATTTCAGAAAAGATAATTGTGGAATGGAAGTTTTAGCTGATATTAGCATAAAGGGTATGGATGAAAGGAAACAGCAAAGAAGAAAACCAGAGACTATGAGAAAGAGGGCTTCCCTGGTGGTTCAGTGGTAAAGAATCACCTGCCAATGCAGAAGACACAGTAGACAAGGGTTTGATCCCTGGGTGAGGAAGATCCCCTAGAGAAGGATATGGCACCCACTCCATTTTCTTGCCTGGAAAATCCCACGGACAGAGGAGCCTGATGGGCTACCAACCACGGGGTCGCAAAAAGTCAGACATGACTGAGTGACTGAGCACTGTAGAGTGAGGACTGGGTAACCTTACAGCTGCACTTCTCAAGTAGAAGTTCATGGTGAAGGACAATGCCTGCTAGTAAGAAGTGTGTCTTATTTCTCATCTATCTAGGCTTTGAATTAGGGGTTGGGAGAGGAAATTGGCACCTTGATTTGGAGAGATTCTACTAGAAAGAAATGACTTGGAGCCCACTGAGTAAGATTAGCTGGGCACAGGGATATATAAATAAAATTTCCCTCTAGGAAACACCATGGGTAAGGACTACTGGGTGGATTGGGAAGGTCATAGTTCTGGATGCTTCTGGGATGGAAGCAGAACCAGATAATGGCAAGCGATCACACCAAGGAAACCGCAGAAGTCCAGGGAGTTTCTTAATTCTAATGGCACAACTGTGATCATAACATATGGTAATCTAAGCTCTAGAAACCCTGTTGGACTAAGGTAAGGTCTGAAATTGTTTGCACTATAGGGAGGCACTGTGGTGCTGGGCTTCCCCGTGTGGCTCAGTTTGTAAAGAATCCACCTGCAATACGGGAGACCTGAGTTCAATCCCAGTAGGGAAGATCCCCTGGGGGAGGACATGGCAACCCACTCCAGTACCCTTGCCTGAAGAATCCCCATGGACAGAAGAGCCTGGCAGGCTAAAGGCCATGGGGTCACAAAGAGTCAGACACGACTGAGTGACTAAGCACGGCACACATTGTGGTGCCAGATATTCTACTTTGTGTCATAGGCTGACAGCAAGATGGTTTTGGCCTCTAAGGAAGTGTGTGATCTGAAGGCAGAATTCTAGGAAGAATAGTGATCAACTTTAGAATGTAAGTTTCAACATCAGGGACCTTGACTAAGTATTTGCTGAATATGCATCTATGCAGGTATATAGGAAATGTATTCCACTTATACTCATTCATTCATCTATTTGTTTACTTTTTTATTTGCTCACTTATCCCACAAAAGCTTATTCACGCCTCTTTATGCCATGTATGTAACATACAATCAAGAATACAATCATGAATAAAATCTTTCAAATTCTACCTTGGCTATTAGTGCCTCCTCCAGAAAAGTTTTCAAAGGATTACTTCATTCCAGCTCAAATCTTAAGTGACTTGGACAAGTGTGATGAAGTCAGAGAGATGGGGCCATGTTCTTGGCACACCTGACAGGTAATGCTTGTGCCTTACTGCTCTGGTCCAGCAGGGGGCACAGTTGTATAAGTACAAGAGTCCTCTATCTTGCCTTAAGTGAGCTCAGTTGATCTGACTCTTTGCAAAGCCACAGACCGTAGCCCATGAGGCCCCTCTCTCTGTGATACTTTCCTGGCAAGAATACTGTAATTGGGTTGCCATCTCCTCCTCCAGGGGATTTTTTTGACACGGGGATTAAGCCCACATCTCCTGTGTCTCCTGCACTGCAGGCAGATTGCCTTGAGAAGTGATCAATTCAGATTGAGATCTATGTAGGTCCCCTAGGTCAGGCATTAGAAATTCTCAATGTTTCAAGTAATTGCTAATTAATTATTTGCACAAGGAAGACCAAAAGTTTCAATACAGAAATCACCAAGATCATTTCCAAGAACTTGGTTTCCACCTCAAAATACTCAGTAAGAAAGGTAGCTGGCATTTTTAAGATACTGCCAGAGAGCTTTTGAAGAAAGTAATATTGACACAGAAGCCGATACATATGGGTCCTATATAAATTTAGCAGAAACATTTTGTTGAGAGACTATTATTTTGGGAAAGAGAGTCTTCTCTGACTTTAGTTGTTATACATGTGTTTGTGTCAGAAAGAATAACCTGTGAGGAACTTTGTCCAGTTGGGGAATATGAACTTCCAGTGAGTTTCATCTTACAGAGAGTGAGTGAGTGAGTGAGTGAAGTTGCTCAGTCGTGTCCGACTCTTTGCGACCCCATGGACTGTAGCCTGTCCATGGGATTTTCCAGGCAATAGTACTGGAGTGGATTGCCATATCCTTCTCCAGGGGATCTTCCCGACCCAGGGATCGAACCTGGCTCTCCCGCATTGTAGACAGATTCTTTACCATCTGAGCCACCAAGGAAGTCTTCCAGTGAGTTTCATCTTACAGTAGGTAGATGTAAAAGTTATTTCCATCTCATATATTTGTATTTTCCTGGCTCTCAGCAAAAGAATTGCAGGTGTAGGTAATTAGAAAGTTGCCGTGGAGTGAATCATCATGTTTCAGCTTCCGTCTTTTGACTGAGAATGTGTGTTTTGTCAAGTGGTAAGAATTCTACGAACTTTAATAACCACTTCTTTTGAAAAAAGCAGGGTAAATTTTGTGTTTAATTACAGTAATTAATCCTAATTTGCTACACATCTATGCATGCATTCACCCACAATATTTTATTTTTTTACTTCAATTTTAGTGTTCAATTTTAGTTTTGTTTGTATGTGGAGCCTGGCAGGGATCCATGGGGTCGCAAGAGTTGGACACGACTTACTGACTAAACCACCATCACCATATATCTAAAGATGATGATAGATAGATGGAGATAAAAAATACTGTATAAAATTCTTTAAAAGTAACAGAATGAATTATTAATTGCCATAAGTAATTAAAGTTTGCTCTCTATGTGACCTTGGATAGTTTGTTTCAACTGTCAGAATTTTAGCATCAAAATAAAGCTAATAATAGGATGTTGGGTTATCATGAAGATTAATAAAAATAATATTGGTCAAAAACATACACAAATGTGTATATGTCTATCTACAAAAAATGTGTATACTTATATATGAAATATATTTATATGTATATATGAACGTGAAAGTGAAGTCATTCAGTCGTGTCCGACTCTTTGTGACCCCATGGACTGTAGTCTACCAGGTTTCTGCGTCCATGGGATTTTCCAGGCAAGAGAACTGGAGTGGGTTGCCATTTCCTTCTAAAGGGGGTCTTCCTGACCCAGAGATTGAACCTGGGTATCCTGCATTGCAAGTAGATGCTTTACCCTCTGAGCAACCAGGGAAGTATGTATATCCATATCTGACTGTTTGCAACCCCATGGACTAAAGCCCACCAAGCTCTTCTGTCCATGGAATTTGCCAGGCAAAAATACTAGAGTGGGGTGCCATTTCCTCCTCCAGGGATCTTCCCAACCCAGGGCTAGAACCAGAGTCTCCTGCATTGGCAGGTGGATTCTTTACCTCTGAAACACCAGGGAAGCCCATATATGTGTGTGCGCATATATATTAAAAATTCTTTATTAAATAAAAAGTTGTACCTGTTGACCTGGATCCTTGACCTCTCTTTTATGTCGTGGATGAAGTCTTTTGGGATAAACCACTTCATAGTTTTGTACTCCTGGAAGCTCTTTTATAGAATTTACTGAGAAAAAAAAAGAGTTGGAGAAGATTCAGCTAAGTAGAACTAACATAGGCTACTAGGTAATGGCCTTCCTGATGGCATTGCTAATGAATGATGCCACAGGCAGGGGCTTTAACTTAGTTATATGAGAGAGTTATACAGGTGCCAACCTCAGAAACAACCAACAAAAGCAGAAACCCGCTCTTTCTCTCATATCTTTAACCTATATCTTCAGAAATTTTTTCCACTGAAAGTTTACCAGAGCTTCTCAGCTTGGTGAACATATTTCTTTGGAATGTCCCCACTTCTCTTTGCCTCTAGGATCCCCTAGAGGAATGAAGCCAACAGTACAGACAAAACCAGGACAGGAGAGAATGAATCAAACTAATCCTCCAGAAAGCTAATCAGTGTCAGAATGATCAAATTGAAGCACTCTGAAACTACACAGTGTTATAAAAATTAAATAATGAATGGATGCCACTTCAGATTCAAGTATATTTCTGTTGGGTTTTTCAACAGCAATATTTTTCACTAGGGAAAGAAACTGAATCAGTAGGAAAAGTCTCCAGTACCAGCTCCATAGATTGGGCTCACTTTTGCAGTACAAACAAACCTTCATGTTTTTGCATACAAATACCAAAAAGGCAGAGTAATATATTATTTATATCACGTTCAAAAAAGAGGTTCACAGAATGGGGTGATAGAAGTCAGATGAGTGTCACCTTGGGAGGGAATAAGTGACTGAGGGGGGCTTGAGGCAGGCTTCCAGGACAAGGTCAATCTCCCATCTTGGTTTGGGCAGGGAATATACATGCATGTTCACTTTGGAGAAATTAATGGGGCCTTTAGATTTGTGTAGTTTACTTCATACATGTCATACTTCAGCAAAAAATTTACAGAGACAGCTACACTGAGATGGGCATATCTCGGTGTTTGTCAGCAATTCCAACGTTGGGCAATGTACTCGGTTGCTGAGGCTGTGAAGAAAGGTGTTCTCCAGGCATTGCTGGCAGGGATGCTACATCACGACCTCACGGAGTACAATTTGGTGCTGTTACAGCTTGAGTTGCATCCTCTCAGAATTCATATGTTGAAGCCCTAGTCTCCAGTACTGCAGAACTTACTGTTTCAGAAATAGAACCTTTAAATGGGCAATTAAGCTAACGTGTGGCCATTAGAGTGCATCCAAATCTAACCCGAGTGCTGTCCTTGAAAGAAGAGGAAGTAGGACACACACATGTGGATACACGGAGGAGAGCCCATGAGGACACAGTTGGAAGGCAGCCATCTGGAAGTTAAGGGGAGAGACCTCCAGAGATGCCGAACCTGTAGAAACTGATCCTGGACTTTCAGCCTCCAGACTGTGAGAAAATAAACTTCTATTGTTTAAACCAAAAAAAAAAAAAGGAAATTGGAGAAGCAGACAATTAGAACACTAGCACTGGTCAGGAAGGAAAATTTTTGAGCCTGCAGTTATGTTGAAAGAGAATTGGAAAGCTTCAATTTTCTATCTGCATCTTGAGATCTCATATCAATGTTGCTTCTAGAAGTTTTCTTTCTTTCTTTTTTTTTTTAGAGAAATTCAGATTTCCCAAAGCTAACACAAAATTTTCTACTTTCTTTTTTATTTGCCCACATGGTTCAGCACAGAATGTAGGTACAGGGAAATCAAGGTATACAACTTGGTTTGAAACTTCTGGCCAACCCAGAAGTTAGGTCCTAACTGTGACTTCGAAGGCTTTAAATGACTAGAGGGTATTCTTAGCTTATTAAAATAGGTAAACCTAGGGCCTTTCCTGGTGATCCAGTGGTTAAGAATCAGCCTGCCAATGCAGGAGACAAGGGAACTAAGACCACACGTGTTGGGAAAAAAACCCAAGGCAGCCAGAAATTTAAAAATTATAATAATAAAAATAAATAAATAAATAAAAATAGGCAAACCTAAATGCTATGATAATACAAATTTATGTGACTGTGGCTGATCTTATAGCAAAGAAAACAGTATTTTTCATTAATCAACTTGCATGAGTGTACACCTATCCCAATGGTGCTCCAGAGAAGAAAAGTGTTTATTTTTTCAAAGTTTCTTCAGAAACTAAAGTAGAAATTTTCCAAAATTGCCTAGTGATGTTGATTTTGTTTTATCATTTTAGGGTGTTTTTCATTCATCTGACCATTCTTAGAGCCATTTGCATTTAACTCTGAAGGATAGGAAAAATGATTAAATTGGCAAAGAGTTCATTGGGTTCAAAATGGAGTGCTTAAGTAATGAAATGGCTTTTCTTTCACCAACTCAAGATTTACCCTTAAAAATATTCCCAAAACACTTAAAGCCATGACATCAACACTTACCTTAACTTTGGATTTAGTTTGGGTTTTTTAATTGTTCAGAAAAAGTGGTCAAATTAAATGATCTCTAAGGACAGTTCAAGCAGTCTGGGCATCTTTTATTTTTATTTAGTTAATTTTGGTAAAGGAAAATAATAGCATTAGTTTTAAAAGTTCATAACTGAAGTTCAAAATCTTAGAGGAATATTAAATCAGTCATTTTCTTTCCATCTAGTGAAAATTGTCATTGTTGCTGTTGTGTGGTCCCTCAGTCGCTAAGTTGTATCCAACTTTTTGTGACCCCATGGACTGCATAACACCAGGCTTCCTTGCTCTTCGTCACCTCCCAGAGCTTGCTCAAGTTCATATCCATTGAGTCAGTGATGCCATCCAACCATCTTGCCCTCTGTTGTCCCCTTCTCCTCCTGCCTTCAATCTTTCCCAGCATCAGGGTCATTTCTAATGAGTTGGCTCTTCACATCAGGTGGCCAAAGTACTGACCACTTCAGCATCAGTCCTTCCAATGAATATTCAGGACTTATTTCCTTTAGGATTGATCTCCTTGAAGGTTTGATTTCCTTGCAGTCCAAGGGACTCTCGAGAGTCTTCTCCAACACCACAGTTCAAAAGCATCAATTCTCTGGCACTCATCCTTCTTTATGGTCCAGTTTTCACATCCATACATGACTACTGGAAAAACCATAGCTTTTACTATATGGACCTTTGTCAGCAAAGTAATGTCTCTGCTTTTTAATATGTTTGTTCCTTGGAAGAAAATCTATGACAAATCTAGGCAGCTTATTAAAAATCACAGACACTATTCTATCCAGAAATTAACTGATGGTAGCAACACAATTCGGAGAAGGCAATGGCACCCCACTCCAGTACTCTTGCCTGGAAAATCCCATGGATGGAGGAGCCTGGTGGGCTGCAGTCCACAGGGTCACTAAGAGTCAGACATGACTGAGCGACTTCACTTTCACTTTTCACTTTCCTGCATTGGAGAAGGAAATGGCAACCCACTCCAGTGTTCTTGCCTGGAGAATCCCAGGGACAGCGGAGCCTGGTGGGCTGCCGTCTATGGGGTCACACAGAGTCGGACACGACTGAAGCGACTTAGCAGCAGCAGCAACACAATTCCCTACAGCTTCCCATTACTCTGTGTATAAATACACCAAAGGCACCCATGTGCTGTCTGGTGATTGTGTCCAATCAACACAATTAGTCCCATTAATGTGGAGCTCATGAAGCCATATATTCCACCAATGCTGCAACCAGAGTACCTCTTCTAAAAATGCTGCATGAAAAATGGCTTTCATTCATAATACACATTATTCTGATGGGGAATATTAGTCCAAGCTGCCCTCAGGTCATAAAAAAATAACTATTCAACTAATTCTTTGTATAAAAGCAGAGGGTGATAACACTCACATGCTCCCCACCAGAGGTGGTGAGTGGAAACAGGCAAATCCACCCAGCACAAGTTTTCTCTGATGTCCACATTGATCTCCATGCACCCAGTTCGTAATCCAAATTCTAACATTTCATGAAATCAGAAATCATCAACTGACTCTTTAATGTGAAGTCTAAATGTGTAAATCTGTGGAGAAATGTCTTTCCAACTCTTTGTTTGATGGCCAAACACTTCCAATGGACAACCAAATTAAATCAATGAATAAACTAAACTACCAGGGTTTTTCAAAAGCTTCCAGCAACCTCTTGTATTTTTTTCAGTTTGAAGTGAACAGATTTCTAGTTCTTAATGCTCTTACAACACTGGACATCTCTAAGGAAAACAGATAGAATTTCCCTTAATGGTCCTTCTTTTTCTGAAACCAAGAAGGCCCCTGAAAGAATGAGACTTGAGGTATAACTAATTATGCAGCAGGAAAGAAGAGACAATGGACCCAGATGTTATTTGGCTCATTCGTCCTTAAGTGTGATGGAGATACTGCAGTCTCCTCCCAGCTGAAGAACATCAGGCTAATTACTCTGAAGCCTGTGGAATGATCACATCTAACTACCATCCAGGAATTCCACAAATCTGAGACAAAACACAATATGTTTCCATTAATTCATTTCAACACTTGCTTTTCTCTCTATCACAGAACTCACAAACTAGATTAGTTCTAACTAGCAGAACTGGATCAAAAAAGAAAATTGTTATTTGGGGTTGGGTTAGACCATTATTTACACTGTTTAATAGTTTTAGAAAAGTTAAATCTTTTATTTTTGGACTGTTAAACCCTTTTTATTTGGAAATAAATTCAAATGTATATGAGACTTGCAAGAATAGGAATAGTTCAAACAACATCCTTTGCCCAGATTTACCTGATTCACAGATTCACCCTTTTCAAAACATGCTGATGAGTGAGAAATAAAGTATTCTTGTAAGCCACCAATATTTTGAGGTTGTTCTTACTAAAAATTTTGCATATTCTCAGTCTCTCACATATATACATATGTTATATACATGTGTGTGTATATATACATATACATACAATTTTTTCTAACCATTTGAGGATGAGTAGTTACATTCGGAGAAGGTGATGGCACCCCACTCCAGTACTCTTGCTTGGAAAATCCCATGGACGGAGGAGCCTGGTAGACTGCAGTCTTGGGGTCGCTAAGAGTCAGACACGACTGAGTGACTTCACTTTCACTTTTCACTTTCCTGCATTGGAGAAAGAAATGGCAACCCACTCCAGTGTTCTTGCCTGGAGAATCCCAGGGATGGGGGAGCCTGGTGGGCTGCCGTCTATGGGGTCGCACAGAGTCGGACACGACTGAAGCGACTTAGCAGCAGCAGCAACAGTTACATTAGATACACCATGATTCTTTATTCCTACAAACTTCAATATTTCCTAAGTATAAGAATATTCTCTTATGCCACCATAGCCAAACAATCAAATTTTTAAAACTTAACACTGACCCAACACTTTATCATCTATATTTCAATTTTGTCAATTGACCCAGCAATATCCTTTTTGGTATTTTATTCATTCCATTGCAGGGTCCAGTCGAGGTTCAGGTATTTTATTTAGTTTTCACATCTCTCTACCTTTTTTAATCTAGAATTTTCCCTCCCTTCCTTCTTCCTTCCTGTTTCTGTCTCTCTTTCACTCCCTCTCTCTGTCTTTACTTGTGTGTGTGCTAAGTCACTTCAGTCATGTCTGACTCTTTTCCACACTATAGACTGTAGCCCGCCAGGCTCCTCTATCCATGGGATTCTCCAGCAAGAATATTGAAATGGACTGCCACAGCCTCCTCCAGGGGATCTTCCCAACCCAGGGATCGAAGCCCTGTCTTGTCTCCTACATTGGCAGGTTGGTTCTTTACCACTGGCACTTCTTTTCTGTCTATAGAAAAGTTAAATCTTGTTTACAAGATTAATAAAACAGACATTAATCTGGAAGTCTACTTTATTTTTTAACATGCATGGGGCATTTTGGAGTTTAGCCCTTTTGTATGTAGTACTGATATTTTCTTTTTTTTTTCAAAGATACTGTTTAAAGAAGTATCTTTCCAAACTAAACACATGATGTTAAGCCCTGAATTAGGGTTTATGCAATGACATTGACTTAAGTTTTGGAATTCTCTGTAGCCCATCAAACTATCTGATGATTTTAAACTTTATGTAATAAAAAATGTACAGACACTAAAGGAAAAAACACATCCTAATTAGGTCTATAATTTTGGTTATTAAGATTAAATTACAGATATTCTTTTCGGTCTTCTAGTTACCTGATGAAAGCGATAAGAAATTGCTAATGTGAAGTAAAATGATTTCAAAAGGTACTGTATTCCCTGGGTTTTCTCCTGAAATAAAGACCTTTCTCCTTGGTCTCAATTCTTCACCCCCAAGCACCTGCCACATTCTTTAAATTTTTTCCCCCTTTCCACAAGGAAATCTCTTAAGTTATTTTTCTTGAGAGATTGTAAAGCTCAATACAAACAGTTGGCCTGATTTTACTTCATTTTTTAAACTTCACATATTTAAGAACTGGGCAAAAGTATGCTGGGAGTGGCTCTTGTTTATTCTCTGGGTGATGAGAAACAAACAAATGAACAAACAAGCAAAAGGAGATGGGAAAATGAAAATTGTTTTACTTCTTACATTTGGCTGGAAAAGAAATTAATATGGGAATGATATCAGGATATTTCAGTGACCATAGAAACACTCTTGAAAATACACATTGGAAGGTAAGAAGAGAGGGAGCTTTCTGTCTCAGATGGAAGATGGGGTCAGGGGAGCTTTCTGTAAGGACTCTCCTCCCCATCCTCACAAAAGCCACTTCAGAACCTTGGTCCCCCACCACTAAGCATTCAGAGATATCATACTTTTAGACACAACTTCTAAAAATATTGTGTCTCTTGGGGCAATTGTTGTGAATGCAAAGATAGGGGAAGAGAATCAGTTGGGATGCCCAGTTTCATCAAAAAGGCTATAATGTGGGTGGCACCAAGTGTCAACTATTCTGTTCATGGATCCAGATTGATCTTTATGCTGTTGGATAAGGCTAGTACACAAACAATTCTTATGTTTCAACCAAGCAAAGGGCCCCAGAGGGTTTTTAGTGATTGTATTTTCAGAAAATGTGGGAAAAGAAGGTGTCTAGTAAGTTTGATTTTTAAAAAATAGGAATTTTAAGTCAATAATTTAAATATCTAGCACAATTTTTAAATTAATTTTTATTGGAGTATAGTTACTTTATAATGTGTTAGCTTCTGCTTCACAGCAAGGTGAATCAGCTATATGTATACATACATGCCTTCTTTTTAAAATTTCTTTCCTTTTTTTTTTTTTCTTGCCTAGCACTGTTCTATACTGTAGGATATAATGTAAAACCTTTCCAGGTCTAGAAAAGAAATCAGAAACCAGGGTAAAAGGAAAATAATTTTTAGTAACAAGTACTGAGTGGGTGCAAGGGGTAGGAGAGCCTTTCCCTTCTTAACTTCATCCTTCTTGTTGATAAGTTAGTCTCATTTCTAGGTCCCAACAAACATTCTAAAACCCAAGAAAACGTTTTCAGGAAAGGAGTCTCAGGCACTGAAGCTAATGTGCTGACTTCAGTAAGCTCTAGAGCTAGAAATAATCAAAGGAAGTATGCTATCCGATCTAACATACAAGGGCTTCCCAGGTGGCTCTAGTGGTAAATAATCTGCCTGCCAATGCCAGATATGTAAGAGACTTGGGCTCGACCCCTGGGTCGGGAAGACCCCCTGGAAGAGGGCACGACAACTCATTCCAGTTATTTTGCCTGGAGAATCTCATGGACTGAAGCAACTTAACATGCATGCACATATATTTATAAATATATTTATTTGGCTGTGCTAGGTCCTATTTGCAGCACTCAGAATTTGCAGCATCCCCAATTCTTACTTTTAGCATGTGGGATCCAGTTCCCTGACCAGGGTCCCCTGCATTGAGAGTGCAGAGTCTTAGCCACTGCACTGCCAGGGAAGTCCCTATTTTTTAATTCTTAAACTAAAAATTGTTGCTTGCCATCTAGCACGACAAGAATGAAGTTACTAGCCATTGTAGTAACTGATCTTTAATACACAGCCTGAAACAAGAGTTCAGGGCAAAGATGAGAAATGAGACACTTGGCTCTGGGAGAAACTAGCAGAACCGACCTTCAGACAGTTAGATACTTTTAGGGGAAGATATTATAAGCCTAATTTCTTGCATTTTCCCATATCTACAAAGGCACTAAAATCATTGTTGATTGAAAAAAAGGCACAATATGAAATTTGTGAATGAAGCTTTATTTGTGCCTGTTTTTCAATCAACAAATGTTTGATCTAACCAGAAAAATGGAAGTGAATGATCAACTTAAGCTTAATGGCAGCATTGTTTTATTAAGTAATATCACAGAGCTTTATAAATATGAAATGTTTATTTCTAATGCATCATATTTATTTCTAATTCAATGTATTTATTATCACCAATAATGAGAGGACTAAATATAAAAAGGGGTAAGAAGGCAAGAGGAGAAGGGGCGACAGAGAATGAGATGATTGGATGCCATCACTGACTCAATGGACATGAGTTGGAGCAAATGCTGGGAGATCGTGAAGGACAGGCGCAGTCCATGTGGTCACAAAGAGTCGGGGACATGACTGAGCAACTGAACAACAAATACAAAAATGTGATCGAAATGAAAAGAGTCAAACTGGCCCCAACGATAATAACGGATACTTTCTGAAGCCTCCTGCACTGTAATAACCAGCCAAATCTGTCTCATCTTAACTACTCTAAAAATGACAAGGTTGATTTTGAGGCCTTCCATTCTTTAACTCAAAGATCATATATTCATTGGTTAAATGTTGGTGAATGAAATCTCCCCTCTGACTTCCCTATTCTCAGATTAGATGTGTAAATAGTGATCAAAAAGTCCCCTTGCTTCTCCTTTATACTATTTATATCAGTCAGAGCCCCCCAAAACAACAGATTAAGCCTGCCAAACTGGTTAGTAAAGCTGGTGAAAAAAAACTGTTGGGAGAAGATGAAAAGCAAGCAGGTATTTAACAGAATCTGTAAAGGAGTTAAACGCCTACCTGGACATGGAGCAAGGAGTAAGGTGGCCATCAGAAGAAGCTGTTGCCACATTCTAGGTGCTCCCAGGAGCCTGGTATCCACTCTTCTCACTCAAGCAGACTGCCCTCCTGATCTGCCCCTTCCTCCTTTCAAGTGAGACAGACTGAAACCCCAGGGTTCATTCTTGTCTCTGGTTCAGGAAGTGTTTACTAAAGGTGTTGCACAACCTTGGAGCTGTGGTCCTGTGACAATGGCACAGCAGGCGGAAGTTCTGGCTGCTGCCTGGCTCCAAGGTCCCTTTATCCTATGCTATTGTTTCTCTGTCCTTCCCCATGTTCCCCACTTAAAAGTAGTCCCTGTCCAGTAAAATTCTATATTCCCAGAAGCCACCAGGAGAATGGCTTCAATGTAGCTTGACAAATATGTGTATTTATTATCTGTATAAGAAATATACTTGTATGTACAGTCTGCTGCTGCTGCTGCTAAGTCGCTTCAGTCGTGTGCGATTCTGTGCGACCCCATAGACGGCAGCCCACCAGGCTCCCCCGTTCCTGGGATTCTCCAAGCAAGAACATTGGAGTGGGTTGCCATTTCCTTCTCCAATGCAGGAAAGTGGAAAGTGAAAAATGAAAGTGAAGTCACTCAGTCGTGTCCGACTCTTCACGACCCCATGGACTGCAGCCCACCAGGCTCCTCTGTCCATGGGATTTTCCAGGCAAGAGTGGGAAATGGCCTTCTTCCAGGCAAGAAGGCCATTGCCTTCTCCAATGTACACTCTACTATATATAAAATAGATAACCAGCAAGGACCTACTGTACAGCACAGAGAACTCTCCTCAATATTTTGTAGTAAACTATAAGGGAAAAGAATATGAAAAAGAAGTAGGTCATGATATAGTAGAGTTTCCTTTCCATTTAGGGCACCATGGAACACCTACAGTGTGAATTTATGTAAAATTCTCTTTTCCATTGTCTTTTATCCTTAGCCTCTTCTTCCACAATAGTGATCTCGGGGAACTTAAGCTATCATGAAATAAGAATGTATGACTTTATAAGCTCAAGGCTTTTGAGCTCCCCAAGGGTATTCATATCATCAATAACAACCAGGAAAGAAGGGTTAGGGGAAGCCTTTAAGATTCAAAGAATCTAATTTCCAGAAAAATATTAGGAGTTGTCACAGGTGGTAGTGAGTCCAAGTTGGCATGTCCAGCTCTCACACTGTATAGCTAATTAAACAGCTAATATTTATTACAGCTGCTTACTAAATTCCAGGTCCTTTATGTTTATTATCATATTGATTCTTATAATACTCCTGTTTAATAAATATCTTAGTTCTATTTTGTATAAGAAAAAAAATTGGGTTTAAAAGTTTAAAAATTCAAGAGACTGAGACTTAGTTTTCCTTATATTATAGAATAAAAAGATTAAGTAGCTTGCCCAAAGTCACCTATCTAGTAAGTGGCAGAAGTGGATTTGAACTTGTGTTGTCTGATCACTTACTTACATGCTTTCTGACTTATACGGATTTATACACCCAGTTATATTTATTTATTTATATTTATTTCTGTTGAGAAATAAATATACAATTCCTATTTTTTAAAAATACTGAAGTATTATTACAAAACCCATTTCTGGTCCACTAAAAATATACATCATTTTATGGATTCTGAAACACATGCTTATACCAGTGATTACAATGAGAGAAGACATGTCCAAATGATCATACACATATTGGCTAACAAGCATAAGGGAATTTTCTTTTTTTAACTTACTTACTTGGCTGTGCTGCATCTTAGTTGCAGCACGTGGACACTTCCTCGTGTCATGTGAGATCTTTCAGAGCCCTTGGACTCAGTAGTTACAGTCCCTAGGCTTGGTTGCTCTGTGGCATGTGGGATCCTAGTTCCCCAACCAGTGACTGAACCCATGTCCCCTGCATTGTACGGCGGGTTCTTAACCATCAGGCCACCAGGGAAGCCCCCCATAAGGGAATTTTTGAATTTATTTATTGACTATGTCAGCCATCAGGATTAGGAGTCTCTGTTCTCAACACCTTCAGTGCACGGGTGCTGTGCAAATGAGTCCTCCTGTGGGTCAGAAGATGCTTGCCCTGTGGAATTTCTAGGACAGGTATGTGAGTCTTCTGAATCCTAAGGATAAGCACTGGCAAACATGCTTATTCCACAGTTATAAGTCACCTTTACCTTCAGGGCTTCCCTGGTGGCTCAGACAGTAAAGAATCTGCCTGCAGTGGAGGAGACGTGGGTTCAGTCCCTAGGTCAGGAAGATCCTGTGAAGAAGGGAAAGGCTACACAATCAAGTATTCTTGCCTGGAAAATTCCATGGACAGAGGAGCCTAGCGGTCTAGAGTTCATGTGGTCACAAGAGTCAGACATGACTGAGTGACTAAAATTTTTTTCACTTTACCTTATTCACTTTAATCAATTATGAAGAAGCTGTTTTAGTCAGTATCTGCTTTAGCTTTACCTTCTTTCTCAGATGGCTCAGAAGTCTCACTGGTCTATTTTAAAGTCCAGCCTACAGGGATGGATTCAGGAAAGTAACATAATGATGAGAACTCAGGCAGGGAAAAATATGAGAGAAGAACATTTTGGAAGAAGGAAGAGACAATGCAAAAGGATTCAAGCTGAAGCACAGCTGACATAGCCAAGAAAAAAAAGTGAGCTGACGTAGCTGGAGGAACCGAAAGAGAGGAAAAGAGGAAATTGGGTATGTGGGCCTAGGGCCAGATAATGTTGGGCTTTTAAGTACCTTATTTCAAGTGCAACAGGAAGATCTTGGTGGTGCTTGAGCAGAGGGCAATATATGTTACTTTAAGTTTCTAAAAGATTATTCATACAGCAAAGAGGGTAATGGAATCAGAAAGAGATCTGGAAATGGAATAAGAAATAATTAGGAAGTGACTAAGACACGTTAGTCAAAGTTAAATAGCTCAGTCGTGTCCAACTCCTTGCGACCCCATGGACTGTAGCCTACCAGGCTCCTCCATCCATGGGATTTTCCAGGCAAGAATACTGGAATGGGTTGCCATTTCCTTTTCCAGGGGATCTTCCTTACCCAGGGATTGAACCCTGGTCTCCTGCATTGCAGGCAGATGCTTTACTCTCTGAGCCACCAGGGACGCTCAGAGGTAGAATATTCAGTTGTTAATTAGAAAAAATAGATTCAGATTTCAGACTAGAGATCTATTTCAGAAAATAATAGATTACATATATTGAGCTTTCATATGAGAATCAACACTTTTATTTTCACATTGTTCCTATGGACTAGGTAATAGTTTCATTATCATTTTAAAGAATAGTTGTGTGCCCCTCAGGAGCACAGTTCACTGAGAGATGAATGCCAGAAAAAGAAATCCTTTAGGCATGCTGGCTGGGATCAGATTGATAACGAAAAGATCTAGCACCAAGTAGGAAACAATGAGGATCAATGCACCAGAGAGCATCTGTCTTGAGCTCTGGCTTTTCATTGGTGCTTTGGGTGTGTATTTTGGAGCAGAGTATCTGTATCATAGTAGGATATCCTTTCTTCTTATTCTCCACCCTGCTGCACACCTCAAAAAAGAAACTCCTGGAATAGACACAGATAAATGGGTTGGAGAGGTGTTCAAGGTTTAAAACATCTTATCCTTACCTTTTAGGAGTAGATGGACCTAAAACTGGGAGTGGAATGATGGGGAAAATAAAGACCCAATTATGGGTAGGTTACTAAGACTCTTAGATTGTATCTGATTAAATAATCATAATAGTTCTTCTGTGTTCTCTGTATGCTTATGTCATTCAAGGCCTTCAAAATATCTTCAAAAATAATTATTTAGAACCATCAAGATTAGCCCACCAGGCTTCTCCTTCCATGGGATTCTCCAGGCAAGAACACTGGAGTAGATTGCCATGCCCTCCTCCAAGGGATCTCCCCTACCCAAGGATGGAACCCACGTCTTCTGCATCTCCTGCTTTGGCAGGTGGATTCTTTACCACTAGTGCCACCTAGGAAGCCCATCAAGATATGTGAATGAGAAATCACGTCCTGAACTCTGTCCCCTTGGGTAGAGTTGAGGTGGGCGTGTTGTCACTGAAGCTCTAGGAGAACCTTACCATCACAGTTTCATCTCTCTGGGCCATTATAGTTCTGTTCCTATTCACTTGGGGGTGAAAGAGAAATAGTACACATGGAAGACTGTATTCTTCCTCAAAATGACTTCACAAAAATCCCTTCAGTCCAGAATTCTCACTATTCTTTCCGCTTTCCATACTGATTATTTCAAAGAACATCACATCAAAAGAAAAGCAAATGATGTTAGTATTGGAACGGGGATAAAAGGATGATTCAGTCACCACCGTGACCTCACTCAAGGGGATGCAAAGTCTTCTTAGTAGGAAGAGAGAAGGGAGCAAAAACTTCCTGGGTGATTAGAAAGCACCAGTTGCTTTTTATTAAATGCATCATCTTCACCACAACCTAGAGAAGGAAATGTCATTAAAATATCAAAAACTTGACATTAATCTTTTCTAAGCATGTGTGGCAGATCTTGGGACCACTGGGCATAAGATCTTCAGTGTGTTTTTATTTAATTAAAATATTCTTAAACGTCTACACTCTTACAGTTAGTTGCTTTTGGAACAGACAGAAAAGTACCATTCCTATAACCCGGAGACAGACTATAGGGTATTCAAACACTGAGGCACGTTTGTTTTTCCTGTGCCCAGAAATGAACTATACAGATTTGGCACTGAGTAAATAAATAGCTTCCAGAGATGCTATTAAAGGTATGTTGTAGGGCATAAGGAACTCAGGTTTTAACATGGCTGAATACGTTCCTTTTGTCTGCTCTATAGATATACTGTATGTAAGCTCAGTCACTCAGTCGTGTCCGACTCTTTGTCACCCTTTGGACTGTAGCCTGTCAGGCTCTTCTGTTGAGAGATTTTTCAGGCAAGTATACTGCATACATGTGGAAAATTTATCAGATCACATCTCTAGAAAAAAATAAACAAACATATAAGCTTAGAGGTTAAGACAGATTGGTCATCAAATTCAAGATTTTAAAATATTTTCTGTATTTTAAACAAATAATTTCTTAGAGTGAGAATCACTCTATGAAAATTGTCTGAAATATAATTCAGATATACATCAAGATGTTAATTGCAGTATCTATAACGGATAAAACTAAAACGAAATATCCAAAAGTAAAAAGATAGGTATGTAGTCAATGACTTACTTAATTAATGAACTATTAAACCACTTAAAACAACATTTAATATTACGGGAAATCTTACCATTATAATATTGGAATAAAAATGAAGCCATAAATGTATATACAAAATTGTTACAGCTAAATAAAAACTTCAAAAACTTATTTGGAGTTTTAAAAAAAAGAAGAAGCAAAAAATCCCCAAATATTTAGAGAGGCATTTCTGTATGTGCTGGGAAAGTGAGTGTTTTCACTACTTTTCTTTTTTGTATTTTTTAATTATTGCTATTTTTTACTATTATTCTTGTAATTTAAAAATTATGTAAAACAAACACAAAAATCAGATTATTTTCCAAAAACCATAGACAGATCTTTTCTCCTCTAAACTGAGCTTTCCTTTATGATACACATTAGTCATCATTGCACTCCCAAAACCCCAACACAGTGTTTGGAAAGTAGTAGCTACTGATACTAATTAGGGATTTGAAGGAGGATCATTCAAAAAACAAGCAGAGCCCCTGAACCACAAGTAAGGAGCAGCTGAGTCTTAGAAGAAAAGAGATGAAAGAGCTGTTAGTCTGTCAAAACTAGAACAAAGGTAAAGCCTTAAAGGTGTCCTATTCTAACTTATCATGTTCCCACTTGTGGTGATGTAGTGTGACACAAAGGAAAGAAAGCTATTTGCTTTTAAGCTCTGTAAATACATTTTTATATAAGAAAGCCAAAAGGTTTTGCTATCTCTTTTCAGGTACTATATTTACAGAGATTTTATTTTCTTGCTTAGGCCTTTACTATTATAATCAGCCAATATCCCTCTAACCTTGAATCAATTCAGTTCAGTTGCTCAGTCGTATCTGACTCTGTGACTCCATGGACTGCAGCACGCCAGGCCTGCCTGTCCATCACTAACTCCCAGAGTTTACCCAAACTCATGTCCACTGAGTTGGTGATGCCATCCAACCATCTCATCCTCTGTGGTTCCCTTTTTCTCCTGCCTTCAACCTTTCCCAGCATCAGGGTATTTTCAAATAAGTCAGTTCTTCGCATCAGGTGGCAAAGTATTGGAGTTTCAGCTTCAACATCAGTCCTTCCAATAAATATTCAGGAATGATTTCCTTTAGGATGGACTGGTTGAATCTCCTTGCAGTCCAAGGGACTCTCAAGAGTCTTCTCCAACACCACAGTTCAAATGCTTCAATTCTTCAGCACTCGGTTTTCTTTATAGTCCAACTCTCACATCCATACATGACCACTGGAAAAACCATAGTTTTGACTAGAGGGACCTTTGTTGGCAAAGTAATGTCTCTGTTTTTTAATATGCTGTCTAGGAAGGTCATAGCTTTTCTTCCAAGGCATGGCTGCAATCACCATCAGCAGCGATTTTGCAGCCCCAAAAAAGAAAGTCTGTCTCTGTTTTCACTGTTTCCCCATCTACTTGCCATCAAGTGATGGGACTGGATGCCATGATCTTAGTTTTCTGAATGTTGAGTTTTAAGCCAATTTTTTCACTCTCCTCTTTCACTTTCATCAAGAGGCTCTGTAGTTCTTCTTCACTTTCTGCCATAAGCGTAGTGTCATCTGCATATCTGAAGTTATTGATATTTCTCCCAGCAATCTTGATTCCAGCTTGTGCTTCTTCCAACCCAGCATTTCTCATGATGCATTCTGCATATAAGTTAAATAAGTAGGGTGACAATATACAGCCTTGACCTACTCCTTTCCCTGTTTGGAACCAGTCTGTTGTTCCATGTCCAGTCACCTTGAATGATTCACTATTATTTAAGACATGGTATGTTTCATTTGTTGTTGTTATTTGGTCGCTAAGTCATGTCTGACTATTTTGGGACTCCATGGACTATCCCATCAGACCCCTCTGTTCATGGGATTTCCCAGACAAGAATACTGGAGTGGTATATAACATGAAATGGCCGTTCCTGACATCATGCAGAATATAAATTAAAAAGCAGTAGCTAATCAGTCGGAGAAGGCAATGGCAACCCACTCTGGTGTTCTTGCCTGGAGAATCCCAGGGACGGGGGAGCCTGGTGGGCTGCTGTCTATGGGGTCGCACAGAGTCTGACACAACTGAAGTGACTTAGCAGCAGCAGCAGCTAATTAGTAGAGTTTTATTGAGTCCAATCAAACTTAGGCATCATTTGCATAATCTGATGTACTTAACAAGCAGACAGGGTTGTCAAAACACTTTACTAGGCGGAATAAAAATAGACATTGTCCATCTTTATATCTGTGATTCCTCTGCTCTTTCTGTGCTCCATTGCTGACTTACACTCTCCCCTATCTCTCATCTAGCATAAAAATTAAAATTAAGATCCCATATTATGTGTGCTTTGACATCCTGCAAAAAGCAAGAGGGTCTAGATCGATCCAACTACAAATTTCCCTTTCTATTCTAGTTTCATGGGTATGATCTCAGGTGGACTCGGCCTGGAATGGCTTGAAACAGGGCTTGGGTTCCCAGCCAGAGGTTGAGGCTGGGTCATGGCAGTGAAAAGCACCAGATGCTAGCCACTAGACCAGTGGTAAGTGACAAGTGTAATGGCCTCCAGCTTTGCAGAAAAGAATTTCCACAAAGACAGAAAGTAATGAAGCAAGTAAAATATTTATTAAAAGGAAAAAAGAACACTACTGTGGATACGCACACGGGCAGACTCAGAGGGAGCGTCCCTGAGTTGCACCTGCATGGCAGTTTAAATCACTTACATGGGGCATTTCCTCCAGTTTTCCTTTAGCCAATCATTATAATTTGCCTTTTTCACAATTCATGTTTGGATCCTCCAATGTGTGCGCATACCTCTCTTAGCCAAGATGGATTCTACTGAAGAGGCATCTGGGTAGAGCATCCATTGACATCACTCCCCCTCAGGTCTCCCCCTCTGGTCTTCTGCACATGTGTGGTTGGGGAGGTCTCCTGATTTCAGAAACAAGAAATATGTGATATGAGCAGGGCCCAGCCTCCTCCCTTAACTGTCCTGCTATTCTTGTCTTGGAGTTTTCTGTCAATAGAGAATGAATCTCCAATTGCTTTACCCTGGTTGGGGCAGGGGCAGGGGGCGGGGGGCAGCGGTGGGGTGGAGGTACAGATCTGACTCCTCCCTCAAGTAAATTGCAGGATCCCACTTGCCGCAACTGAAAAGCCTGCATGCCACAACTAAGATCCTGCAACTAAGACCTGGTACAGCCAAGTATACAAATAAAAGTATTTTTTTAAAGCACTAATGTTCTTAGTTCACTTTGACTTGGTTAGGTATTGTTCTCATGGCTTGTTCATGGCAGGGTGCCTAGATTTAAAGGATGTAGCAGCTACATACTGCTTCAAACCTACTCTTCTCAATCAAACTGAAGCCCTTGTCTAAAGCCCAGTTGTCCAGCTTAAACTCTCTTTCTCACATGTTATTTAATTTAGAGGTCTCCACTTTTGGTCATCATCAGTTCAGTTCAGTTCAGTCGCTCAGTCATTTCTGACTCTTTGAGATCCCATGGACTGCAGTACACCAGGCCTTTCTGTCCACCACCAACTCCCAGAGCTTGCTCAAACTCATGTCCATCAAGTTGGTGATGGCACCCAACCATCTCATCCTCTGTCATCCCCTTCTCCTCCTGCCTTCAATCTTTCCCAGCATCAGGGGCTTTTCCAATGAGCCAGTTCTTCGCATCAGGTGGCCAAAGTATTGGAGCTTCAGCTTCTGCATCAGCCCTTCCAATGAATATTCAGGAATGATTTCCTTTGAAGGAGGAAACAGACAGAGCTGGACTCCGTCTTAGGCCAGGCTGCGAACTTCAGGCTACACGCATGGTCATCCTCCCAATGAACTCTGAACTTTGTGCCTGGTGTCTATAGAAATGGCATACCAATGGAAAACCAGACCGCTGGATAAAAGAGCCTCAGGACTTGTACTTGGACTCTCCATTGCCTGAAAGAATATGCTAATATCTCTGTAACAGAACAAAGTCGTAAATTCCATTATGTTTATCGGGATATGACCACAGACCTATTGATAAATATCCACCGTTTATCTAGTCCTGTGACACATGAATCATGGGTTAACTTTGATCGTATCTCTCTTTTACCTTGTCCAGACTAGTTTCAAGGAATTTGGGGAGGTGGGTTTGAGCAAGTACACTTAGGGTATATAAGGTTTTCACAAAAACTGGTCAGGGTCCTTGGCTAGGAGGAGATTCTGCCTTGGGCCCGCTGGTGTAATAAACTGCACTCCACTATCTGCATTGTCCTTCTGAGTGAGTTTGTTTCCAGGAACGCATGGCTACAACACCTTTAGGGTGGACTGGTTGGATCTCCATGCAGTCTAAGGGACGCTCAAGACTCTTCTCCAACACTACAGTTCAAAAGCATCAATTCTTGAGTGCTCAGCTTTCTTCATGGTCCAACTCTCACCATGAAGTATTCCCTGAGTTCCCTAATCAAACCAGTCCATCCTAAAGGAAATCAATCCTGAATATTCACCGGAAAGACTGACGCTGAAGCTGAAGCTCCAATAACTCGGACACCTGATACAAAGAGCCAATTCATTGGTAAAGACCCTGATGCTAGTAAAGATTGAGGGCAGGAGGAGAAGGCTTTTTCACAAGCGTGCTGGCCATATGCTGAACATACAGATTGGAATTTGACTCTTTCCTTCCAGAGAATCTAGGGCTTTTAATTTAAATTTTATTTATTTATTTCCTTCCAGAAAACCCAGGGCTTTAATCTCTCTACAGAGATGTATTTGTACATGTCAAGTGGGTGTTGTAGGTTTTTAATTATTTTTTTTTAAAAACAGAACTAGCTATACACTAATCCTCTAATCCCAGAAAAAATGTGTTCCTGCTAGCCCTCTATTTGCATATCAAAGAAGGTTCTCTAAGGGATCCTTTGCCAGACAAAGAAGATCAACCCAGGATTAGAAATCTTGAACTCCTTGTACAAAGAAGGGATACCCACGTAAGTAATAATGCCGGAAACTGTGACAGGTTAATTAGAATGAACTTTAAAAACCAGAAGTGAAAGCTGATTACAAGTTTTGAGTAAATGTCTTGTGAATTTGTTCTCAGACTTGTTTACCTTTTAACCTGGTATAAACTAGAACCAAAAAACACCCCTGAGGCTGACGGTATTGACCTTACTTTTGTATAAACTATATGGAAAAACATTGTTCCAGGAGAGTGTGTATGCTCAGTCGCTCAGTCATGTCCGACTCTTGCAATCCCATGAACTATAGCCTGCCAGGCTCCGCTGTCCATGGGATTTTCCAGGCAAGAATACTAGAGTGGGTTGCTATTTCCTTCTCCAGGAGTAACATTCAACAAATTTATTTATAACTGAGTCATTCTGCAAACTCTAGTTCTGTGTCACATGTTTCTGGGTTGATAAGAAGTGCTCTGTAAGCTCAATAGAATAAAAATATATGATTGAATGATCCTTTCTGATTTCTCTCTATACTTGACCAAGCAAAGCTGCTAACCCATGCTTTTATTAATGTGTGATCACTTAGGCACTATGTGTATGAATGAAAATCACCTAATTATTCACAGATTAAATTAATATTGTATTAAATAGATCTGCTTAATAGGTAAAGAATAAAACTATTTCTGAGAGTGGTTTAAGAAAAGATAAATGCAACTGAATGTTAAAGAAATGAGAAAAGAGAGCTTGAAGAAATTAAGATTTAAAATTTAAACTGTCAACTACAAATGACACTTGCCAAGAGCATTTGTCAGGGACTGAACAGCAAAGGCATTTGTCATCTGCCCTTGCAGAGACTGAACGCTGTGCTATTGCAGCTTCAGACCTTCAACATCCCCTGAGTGGAATTCAGGGTCGACAGTGAGGCACTCTGTGCTCTAGGGAAAGTGGTGGAACAGGTCTGTAGATAGTTAGATATTTTCAGAAACCAGTTTTATGATCCCAGACCTTGCATCTCCTCATATCTAGAAAAGCACTAAATCCTTTCATGGTGACATCAGTTCCTCGTGACTAGCAGAAAACCTTTTGTAAAGTAAGTACTTGATTGCATTGAGCTCCCCCTTCACTGAAATCTTATATATTGACCTTCCCCCAGTGCGTTTTTGGAGCAATCTCTCTGAGCTATCTGAGGTGCTGTCTCCGAGACTGCAGTCCTCACTTTGCCCCATATAAAACTTAACTTGCAACTATCACATTGACCATCTTTTTAGTCAATATAACTTATGAATATATGATGATTAATATCATGTGGCAACCTGACTAAAGCCACAGTATCCTACCCAGATATTTGATCAAATATTATTTGGATGTTTCTATGATGGTTTTTGATGAGATTAACATTTAAATCATCAAACTCTTTTTTAAAACCATTTTGTTAAGGTACTGAAAGGTTGTTGTTGAATCACGCTAATACACCGGGATTCTTGGCCCCCGGAGGAGAAGAATTCAGTCCGGGGCCAGAGATGAGGCTTGATCACTCAGAGCTTTTGTGTAATAAAGTTTTATTAAAGTATAAAGGATATAGAGAAAGCTTCTGACATAGGCATCAGAAGGGGGCAGAAAGAGTACCCGCTTGCTAGTGTTAGCAATGAAGTTATATACTCTCCAATGAATCCAAAGAATATCTGGAGGTTGTAAAGAACTCATCAGACCTACTCCCATAATTTACATTTTAAGATAACAGAATTAGCCAGAAGGTTTAATCCAAAGACTGTCCTCAGGCAGGATACATTATTGTTATATAATCCTAAGGAATGTGGAGAAAGAAAAAAAGTTTGTCCTTTCTTCCTCCTTGAGAATTCCAGACCCCTCTTTCCTTGAGGACCCCTAGACTCCCTATCAACCTGCCTAGGAACTGACTCTCTCAGTACAATTGACATGTAAAAGGCTGTACAAATTCACTGTATATAAGCTGATGAATCTGGGAGTAGGAGCCATCACCACTATCAAGGCCATAGATATATCTAAGTTCTCCTAAGGTTTCCTCCCACTTCTTTTTAAGTTATTTTTTTACTTTCACTATCATTATTATTTTGTGTGACAAAACCACTTAACCTAAGACCTACGCTCTTGGTAAATTTTAAGCTTATAATAGAGTATTATTAGCTGTAGGCACTGTTCTGTACAGTAGATTTCCAGAACTTATTTACCTTAAATAACTGAAACTTTGGGGATTCCCAGGTGGCCCAGTGGTAAAGAATCCACCTGCCGACACAGGAGACATGGGTTTATTTAGGAGTTTATTTAGAAGTCATATGTTGCCCCCAACAAAATACATGTATTTTTAATTTCCATATAACAGATGAAGAAAGCCATGAAAAGGAAACACACTTAATGTGCAAAGAGAGCTACCTGTAATGAAAAAACAAACAAACAAAAAATCATGTAGAAGAATGCCTATGTCAGATGGCCATGTGAGTTTAGGAATCTAATCTTTCTGCTATAGGCACTACACGTCCCCTGGAGATACACAGAACACAGTGAATCCTGCATGCCTTGCAGGACAGTTGCTGCACTGTTGTTGGTCACATTATTCACGATTATTTAAGAGCTATAGGGAGTTAAAGAGGTCTCCTGTTTA
This sequence comes from Bos indicus x Bos taurus, assembly GCF_003369695.1. Taxonomy (NCBI): domain Eukaryota; kingdom Metazoa; phylum Chordata; class Mammalia; order Artiodactyla; family Bovidae; genus Bos; species Bos indicus x Bos taurus. The sequence goes on along the minus strand of NC_040083.1, from coordinate 71,457,661 downwards.
GACCAGGAGAGGCAATAAGGCTGAAATGGTATTGCTTCTTGCTCAAATTGGCTTGAATCACAATGTGATGATGTTGAGAATTCATCCACACAGCCATATTTTCAGGGCATGTGCATATTCATAGCAGTCTGAGCCAGAATGGGTTTCACTTGCCACTTCATGCAGACATAGGAAAAAAAAAAAATATATATATATATATATATATGTATACATACACACACACACACACACACATATATATATATACACACACACACTGGCATTAACTTATATGTTAAGTGTCACTGTGTGGCTGAGAGTTTTCTTTAATTTTTAAATATTTATTTATTTATTTGACTGCATGGGATGTTAGCTTCGGCATGTGGGATCTTTGTTGCAGCACGTGGGGTCTTTCATTGCAGTGCACAGGCTCCTCTCTAGTTGTGGCACTCAGGCTTAGTTACCCCGCAGGATGTGGAATCTTAGTCCCTTGATCAGGGATTGAACTTGTGTCCCTCAATGGAAGGTGGACTCTTACCCACTAGACTACCAGGGAAGTCTCTGGCTAAGGGTTTGAAGAGGGAGAATTATAGATCAATAACTATCTAGCTAGATGATAACTGCTTGCCTGGAAAATCCCATGGGTGGAGGAGCCTGGTAGGCTGCAGTCCATGGGGTCACGAAGAGTCCGACACGACTGAGTGACTTCACTTTCACTTTTCACTTTCATGCATTGGAGAAGGAAATGGCAACCCACTCCAGTGTTATTGCCTGGAGAATCCCAGGGATGGGGGAGCCTGGTGGGCTGCCATCTATGGGGTCACACAGAGTCAAACATGACTGAAGCGACTTAGCAGCAGCAGCAGATGATAACTAGTTAGCTAGATAACGTGCATATTGTTGTTGTTGTTCAGTTGCTCAGTTGTGTCTGACTCTTTGCAACTCTGTGGACAACAGCACATCAGTCTTCCCTGCCTTTCATTACCTCGCAGAGTCTGCTCAAACTCATGTCCACTGAGTCACTAATGTCATCCAAACACCTCATCCTCTGTCGACATTCTCCTTCTGCCCTCAATCTTTCCCAGCATCAGGGTCTTTTCTAATGAGTCGGCTCTTCACATCAGGTGCATATGATAGACAAAAAATAGATAGATAGCTGAATGATAGATAGATATAGAGATAGATAGATATGTAACATACAAGTCACCAACATCATGGTGAGTTGTATATTTTTTTATTCTTAAAATCTCAAAATTTTCCTAAAGAGCACATGATTAATTTAATAAAATAAATTAGAAATCAAAAACCTTTTAATGTTTCAAAACCAGAAAATTTTAGAATCATAAACAGGTCGAGGATGAAGCTATTTCTGAGAATGACATAAGGAGAAGATAAATACAACAGAATGTGAAGGAACTGAGAGATAAGTTGAGATATTTCTGTCAGATCTTATGAGGGTTGTGTTCACTTGGGATGATGGCAGAAACCAGGGTTTGAAAGAGGAAAACCTGTGAAACGTGTACTAACTTCTAGATGAAAACGGAGAAGTAGTTTGGAGGCTAAGCAAATACAGAACTTCATAGGAAAAGAGATGTCACACATGTAGAAGAGGAGAGATGCCAAGAGCAGTGAGAAACTTAGGAAAATGAAACACTACTCGCATTCTTAGGAGGTAATTGAATGAAGACTGTCTAATAAAAAGGCACAGATATGCATTATCCTTGCTAGAGCTGAATGATATTAAAAGAGACACAGGTTTTGTAAATAATGACACAGTCATTCTGGAAGGCACAATGGAAAGTCTGAAAGAGAAAGCATTGGTATGGTGACAAGGTGGCAAAGGAAGCACAGAGAAATTCTGAGATAAAGCTATAGAAAAAAATTAATCAGAGTAGTTTTCATTTGGAAGATGTCCAAGGATGGCAGGACTTGAAAAACCAAAGTTACAGTTCTATAATTAACAAGGACCTACTGCATAGCACAGGGAACTCTACTCAATATTTTCTAATAACCTGTGTGAGAAAAGAATATGAAAAGGAGAGTATATATGTGTATGTATAACTGAATCACTTTGCTGTATACCTGAAAGTAACACAACATTTTAAGTCAACTCAACTCCATTATAAAACAAAAACTAAATTTTTTTAAAAAGGTACAGTTCTAGGAGAAAATACTTGAAAGGATAAAAAGAATGCAGAAAGGGGAGATGAGACCTTCATGCACAAACAGTATCTTGAACTATCTTCATAGATCACAGAGATTTATAAAAACAATCTCCAATGTCTCCAGCATAACCGTCTAATGAATCACAGCCAGAGCTGCTCGACCTACCAGAGCTCTTGGGTACAGACCTTGCTGCTAAGTCACTTCAGTTGTGTCCAACTCTGTGCGACCCCATAGATGGCAGCCCACCAGGGTCCCCCGTCTCTGGGATTCTCCAGGCAAGAACACCGGAGTAGGTTGCCATTTCCTTCTCCAATGCATGAGAGTGAAAAGTGAAAGTGAAGTCACTCAGTCATGTCCGACTCTTATCGACCCCATGGACTGCAGCCTACCAGGCTCCTCCATCCATGGGATTTTCCAGGCAAGAGTACTGGAGTGGGATGCCGTTGCCTTCTCCTTAGCAGACCTTAGCAGGTGCCTTACTATACCTAGGAAAGGTATTTGTCAGGAACAGTGATACCTTGTGAATGGGGTCAGAGGAGTAGGATGAATAGAATGAAATATGACCCACAGAACTCAAGTTGCTGTATGAAGTTTCTACATTGTTATTCCTTGTCCCTAGGAAAGAAACTGGGTGGCAAAGAGTAAGAAAATTTATAGTAGAGAAGCTGATTAGAAGTACTGATGGGCACATGAAACCTGTCTATGCGTGTAAACAAGTCATGGTGAAATCACTTACCTAGATACCTAGAGAAATATACCACCAGTTTATCTGTCAAAACTTTGTAAAGAGGGACTTGCCTGCTGGTCCAGTGGTTGGGAATCCATCTTCCAATTCAGGGGACAGGGATTCAATCCCTGATCAGAGAACTAAGATCCCACATACTACAAAGCAACTAAAACCTCGAGATACAGTTAGAGAAAGCAGCCTGCCGCAAGGAAGATCCAGCATAACCAAAAAAAGCCAAAATAACAAAAACAAAACAAAGCACTTTGTAAAGGGCTCCCAAATAGTCCTATTCATGTTCTTGAGTTTCTTGATTAACATTTCTCTATTTTAGTAAACAAACTTTCATTAAATCGATGACAAGGAGGGGCAAATTTTCACCAGAGTTAAGTCATGAAGCTACAATACTTAAAGGTCTTGTCCAGGCAGAGTAATAGACTGTTAAATGAGATAAACTAGATAGTCCAGAAACAGACAGAAATATATCTATAAAATTTAGTATCAGTTCAGTTCAGTTCAGTCGCTCAGTCGTGTCCAACTCTTTGCAACCCCATGAATCGCAGCACGCCAGGCCTCCCTGTCCATCACCAACTCCCGGAGTTCACTCAGACTCACATCCATCGAGTCAGTGATGCCATCCAGCCATCTCATCCTCTGTCGTCCCCTTCTCCTCCTGCCCCCAATCCCTCCCAGCATCAGAGTCTTTTCCAATGAGTCAACTCCTCTCATGAGGTGGCCAAAGTACTGGAGTTTCAGCTTTAGCATCAGTCCTTGCAAAGAAAACCCAGAACTGATCTCCTTTAGAATGGACTGGTTAGATCCCTTTGCAGTCCAAGGGACTCTCAAGAGTCTTCTCTAACACCACAGTTCAAAAGCAGCAATTCTTCTGCATTAAGCTTTCTTCACAGTCCAACTTTCACATCCATACATGACCACTGGAAAAACCATAGCCTTGACTAGACAGACCTTTGTTGGCAAAGTAATGTCTCTGCTTTTGAATATGCTATCTAGGTTGGTCATAACTTTCCTTCCAAGGAGTAAGTGTCTTTTAATTTCATGGCTGTAATCACCATCTGCAGTGATTTTGGAGCCGAAAAAAATAAAGTCTGACACTGTTGCCACTGTTTCCCCATCTATTTTCCATGAAGTGATGGGACCGGATGCTATGATCTTCGTTTTCTGAATGTTGAGCTTTAAGTCAACTTTTTCACTCTCCACTTTCACTTTCATCAAGAGGCATTTTAGTTCCCCTCACTTTCTGCCGTAAGGATGGTGTCATCTGCATATCTGAGGTCATTGATATTTCTCCCAGAAATCTTGATTCCAGCTTGTGCTTCTTCCAGCCCAGCATTTCTCATGATGTACTAGGCATATAAGTTAAATAAGCAGGATGACAATATACAGCCTTGACGTACTCCTTTTCCTATTTGGAACCAGTCTGTTGTTCCATATAATAAGGTTAAATTTTCATACCAGCTTATGGTCCTCAATAAATGGTAATAATTAGTAGGTTTACTAAATAGTAAGTCTAATTAATTAACTACATAGAAAAAAATCAACTTATAATTCCTGTCTGATATATTAATTCCACATTGCTTAAAAATTAATATATTAAATATAAATAAACACCTCTTATCACCCATCAAATTGGCACAAAATTTTTAAATGATAATGCTTAATATTGTCAAAAATACCACTGCTGAAGGGCAGGGAAATTAGTCCAATATTTTGAATATGTCATATACATTGCTAATCATTTTCATGCATTATATCCCAAAGTATAAAAATTTTTCCTATCCCGAGGGCATGATGATTCTTGGGCTTTAATATATATGGCCAAATAGCCATCCTGAAAGTGTTTCTCCTTATTATCATGTTATGCTGAGTATAGATAAGCAGAAAGTACCAAGAAGCAACAAAGGAAAAATACCTAGTTTTAAAGATTCTAACCTCCCCACAAGACAGACAAGTTCTCACTTCAGGGTATAATCATTTAGGAAATTTTCTACACGTCTGTATGTGTGTTACTTTTTCCAAAATGAGATCATGATATTAAGATTTATAGCTTTTCTTTTCATTTAAAAATTTGCCATGAAAATCTTTTAAATTAATAGGTACAGTTTTGAAGCACTTGCATTGCTGCCCAGCACCCCACTGGATGGATATACAATTTAGCTAATGCACTTTTGTTGGGATTGTTTCCAACATTTCTTTGTCACAGAGTTATAGAAAATACCCATGCAGAAACATGGGAACACTCTCACAGTTTGCAGGTAGACATACAATTTTATTAGAACATCTTCTGGTATTTCAGCCTTTTTTTTTTTTAAATACTGCAAATTGGAAAGCAGGCTTGAATAACTGGGCTGTTTACTGGGAGAGTATATTGTTGTTTAGTCTCTCAGTTTTGTCTTACACTTTTGCAACCCTGTGGTATGTAGCCCATCAGGCTCCTCTCTCCATGGGATTTTCCAGGGAAGAATATTGGAGTGCATTGCCATTTCCTTCTCCAGGGGATTTTCCTGACCCAGGGATTGAATCCATGTCTCCTACACTGCAGGTGGATTCTTTACCACTGAGTCTGCTGCTGCTGCTAAGTCACTTCAGTCGTGTCTGACTCTGTGTGACCCCATAGACGGCAGCCCACCAGGCTCCCCTGTCCCTGAGATTCTCCAGGCAAGAACACTGGAGTGGGTTGCCATTTCCTTCTCCAATGCATGAAAGTGAAAAGTAAAGTGATGTCGCTCAGTCGTGTCCGACTCTTAGCGACCCCATGGACTGCAGCCCACCAGTCTCCTCCGTCCATGGGATTTTCCAGGCAAGAGTACTGGAGTGGGGTGCCGTCGCCTTCTCCAACCACTGAGTCACCCATATGTAAATACATAACAGTAAATTAATGATTTATTAATTAGTTCTACTTTTGCCAAAATGGGCAACGCCTTTCACTGGAAACAAAAATAAAGCTGTTGTTGGCAAATCTCTCGCTATTGAGTATAGTGTGCTCACAAAGTCTCTATCAACTAAGAATTAATAGTTATAGTCACTTGAAAATTTGAACAACTAATTGTTAGCACTTAGGCATTTTCCTGGAAGCATGCTTTATTTTATTTACATTTAAAAACATTAAATACACCTTCTAAGAAGATGTGGAGTTTGGAAAATTCTGAAATAAATTGGGACTTCCCTGGTGGCTCAACGGTAAAGTGTGTGCCTACAATGCAGGAGATCCAGGTTCGATCTCTGGGTTGGGAAGATCTTCTGGAGAAGGAAATGGCAACCCACTCCAGTACTGGTAAGCTACAGTCCATGGGGTCACAAAGAGTCGGACATGAAAAATGGGAGCTACCAAAAAAAAACTCACTGAATTTTTGAAAACTTTGGCTTTTCCTTCTTAAGTATAATGCAATTAGTAAGTGAATATGTTTCTCTGTTATATTTATTAATAGAAATGACAACCCATTGATTTTCATATATTTTAACTACTTTCATTCATTCATTCCATAAGTGACTAATCATTACCTTCTTTATATATTCACATTCCCACTCACTCTCTCTCTGTCATAGACACATACAGACACACACACAGCAGACACTAAAGAAACTACCTGCAAGAGGCTCACATAAGCTCCTAATGGGAGCATTTCTGAGAGGAAAAAGAAAAAAAGTAGAGCAAAGGAAGAAAGCAATTCATTTACTGCATGATGACATGCTGAGATCATGAGATAGGTCCTAACGTGAATTCGCATATATCACACAGCAGTCCCTTGCCAAAGATCACACAGCATGAGAATTTTGTTCTCCCATGCCCACTGCTCAAGTAGAGAACATTTTTCTTCTCTGAGAATTTATAATCAAGAACTGGAGACCTGAATATCATAAAATCAATGATTAAATAGCTCACAGCATATGGGAGAAGATGGTAGGGAAGAGGCAGAATTTTCATTGGTTCTGTTTTAGTTATTCTTTCTGTCCAGGCAGAACAACTTCTTGTAAGAATAAACTAGACTTCCCAGGTGGCTCAGTGTGTAAAGAATCCACCTGCAATGCAAGAGACAAAGGAGATGTGGGTTCGATCCCTGGGTTGGGGAAAAGATCCCCTGGAGGAGGAAATGGCAACCCACTCTAGTATTCTTGACTGCAGAATTCCATGGACAGAGAAGCCTGGAGGGCTACAGTCCATGGGGTCACAAAGAGGCCGACAGGACTGAGGTGACTGAGTATGCATGCATGCAAAGAGAAAGAAACTGGAACACATAAAGGGAACAATTGTAATGATTGTTAATGACTTGGGTGTCAGAGTGAAGGCTGAGAGAGAGAAGTCTGGGAGGAAATGAGGAGAAGACATCTAGAATTTGAACTATTGGAAGATGTAAGGGACGGGAAGGCTGGGGATGCTGTTTGAGGCATCCATTCATTATCAGTGAATAGATAATGTGCGTGGTGAGAAGAAGAGGGAGAAGATAGAACCAGTCAAAGGAAAGACTGAGCTGTGGAAATCAACCCTGCTTGCACAACACAGCATTGTTAACCCTAACACAAATGAAACTGAATGCATCAGGAATCTGAGATCTTGTTAGGTGGGCCTTCTACCCAAACCTACCTCTACTCAAACATTCCATTTCTAATAAGAAAGCTGGGATCAAGACTTCCCTGGTGGTCCAGTGGCTAAGACTCCATGTTCCAATGCAGAGGACTCGGGTTTGACCTCTGGTCAGGGAACCATATCCCACAAGCTGCAAATAAAAGACCCTATATGGTGCAACTAAGACCCAGCGAAGTCAAATAAATAAATAAACATTAAAACAACAATAACAAAAGAGGAAGAAAGCTGGGATCAACAAGGCTAAGTTACTTTTTAAAAACAATCCCAGTATCACTTAATACCAAAGTGGAAAATAAAGTTAGTTCTCTCTCTCAGTCAAATGTTTTGGCTGCAAACATTGTCTCCAGTTATATCATTTCTCATGAATTCATTTAGGCAGAAATGGACCAGTGCCAGGGCAAGAAATTTGTCAGCATGAACTGAGAGAAGCTGGCATTCTCCACAGCCTGATAAAAAATAAAGGACTTGATGGCCTTGTGTTTGGAGGTAAGGCTCATTGGGAAAAGAAACACACTAGGCCCTTCAGAATCTTATCTTGCAAAACAGATTTTTTTCAAAGCCATTTTTTCTACCATTTCTGGAGGGGAACAGGACGTGTTCGCACACCAGAGGATGTGTTTTGTACCAGATGACAAAGTGAGTCATAATTACTTTCTCCTCTTTATATGTCTCATTAATACTTGATCCCAGAGTAAATGGTGTAACACGTAAGTCTTCCCCCAAAGCCCTATGTGCGTATTAATCCTGGTTCTGTGCTCTTTACTATTGTGCTAGTTTTTCTCAGCCCGTTCATGTTTACTTCAGGAAAACTTCAGATGGAATTTAAGCAAAATGATCTTCTAGATCAGAATGAGACACTCAGGAGATAAAAGGTAGGTAATTTGAGCTCCTCTTTCATGGATCACAGCATTGCTGTGGTGAAGGGGCTTGAAACAACTCGACATTAAAAAAACTAAAATTGTGGCATCCAGTCCCATCATTTTATGGCAAATAGAAGGAAAAAAAGTGGAAGCAGTGACAGATTTGATCTTCTTGGGCTTCAAAAACTCACCGCTGATGGTGACTGAAGCCATGAAATTAAGAGATGCTTGCTCCTTGGAAGGAAAGATATGACAAACATAGACAGTATATTGAAAAGCAGAGAGACATCACTTTGCCGACAAAGGTCCTTACAGTTAAAGCTATGGTTTTTCCAATAATCATGAATGGATGTGAGAGTCAACCGTAAAGAAGGCTGAGCACCGAAGAACTGATGCTTTCAAATTGTGGTGCTGGAGAAGACTCTTGAGAGTCCCTTGGACTGAAAGGAGATCAAACTAGTCAATCCTATAGGAAATCAACCCTGAATATTCACAGGAAAGAGTGATGCTGAAGGTGCAACATTTTGATGATGGGAAAGGTTGAAGGCAAGAGGAGAAGGGGACGACAGAGGATAGGATGGTTAAATAACATCTCGGACTCAATGGACATGAATTTGAGCAAACTCTCGGAGATAGTGGAGAACAGAGGAGCCTGGCATTCTACTATCCATGAGATCACAACAAGTCAGACACAACTTAGCAACTAAACAAAAACAAAATTTGAGCTCAGGTTACCAAGGAACCTGAGTTTTATTCCATTCCAGCCTAATAAGCTGCTTTATCATCCCTGGGTTCTGTCTAGCCCATTTGTTTTTATATTGGAGTGTAGTTGATTCAGTCCCATCACTTCATGGGAAATAGATGGGCAAACAGTGGAAACATTGTCAGACTTTATTTTCTGGGGCTCCAAAATCACTGCAGATGGTGATTACAGCCATGAAATTAAAAGACGCTTACTCCTTGGAAGGAAAGTTATGACCAACCTAGATAGCATATTCAAAAGCAGAGACATTACTTTGCCAACAAAGGTCCGTCTAGTCAAGGCTATGGTTTTTCCTGTGGTCATGTATGGATGTGAGAGTTGGACTGTGAAGAAGGCTGAGTGCCAAAGAATTGATGCTTTTGAACTGTGGTGTTGGAGAAGACTCTTGAGAGTCCCTTGGACTGCAAGGAGATCTAACCAGTCCATTCTGAAGGAGATCAGTCCTGGGATTTCTTTGGAAGGAATGATGCTAAAGCTGAAACTCCAGTACTTTGGCCACCTCATGTGAAGAGTTGACTCATTGGAAAAGACTCTGATGCTGGGAGGGATTGGGGGCAGGAGGAGAAGGGGACGACAGAGGATGAGATGGCTGGATGGCATCACTGACTCGATGGACATGAGTCTGAGTGAACTCCGGGAGTTGGTGATGGACAGGGAGGCCTGGCGTGCTGCGGTTCATGGGGTCACAAAGAGTTGGACACAACTGAGCGACTGAACTGAAGTGAACTGAACTGATAGTTGATTCACACTGTTCTGTTAGTTCAGGTGTATAGCAAAGAAGTGTCTATTCTTTTTCAGATTCTTTATCCATTTAGGCTATTACAGAGTATTGAGTAGAGGGCTTTGTGTTACACAGTAGGTCTTTATTAGTTATCTATTTTACATATAGTAATGTGCATATATTAATCTCAACCTCCTAATTTATCCCTCTCTTCCACCTTTCCCATTTGGTAATCACAAATTTGTTTTCTAAGTCTCTGACTCTGTTTCGGTTTTCTAGACAAGTTCTCAACTATCATTTTCCTTTTTAGATTCCACATATAAGTGATATCATATGATATTTGTCTTTCTCTGTCTGACTTCCTTCACTTAGTATGATAATCTCTAGGCCCTTCCATGTTGCTGCAGATAACATTATTTCATTCTTTTTTATTGTCTAGCCCATTCTTGAAATGATGATCTTTACTGGCCAGGAAGGACACTGGATAGCTTGGAGGAAAAGGTTTTATTCAATTGCACAGAATTTATTTTAGAAAAATTAGAAAGACAGCAATGCTCCTAAAAGAAAAAATTTAGCTCTTAGTGAGACACTTCAGCAACAATTTAAAATATCTAGTAGAAATAGAGAGTTTTCTAGGTGGTTTTCAATACTGTCAATACAGTCTCTGATACATTGTGAATTTAAAAGCTATTTCTATCAGAAAAAGTGGGGATTCTGGGATTCCTGGTGGCTCAGTAGTAAAAAATATGCCTGCCAATGCAAGTGACATGGATTCGATCCATGATCTGGGATGATCCCACAAGCCGTGGAGCAACTAAGCCTGTGAGCCAGAAGTACAGAGCTTGTGCTTTAGAGCCTGGGAACAGTAGCTACTGAGTTCAGGTGCCTCAAGGACCGAAGCCTGATTGCTCTAGAGCCAGTGTTCCACAACAGGAGAGGCCAGTTCAGTGAGAAGCACACATGCTGAAACCAGAGAGTAGCCGCTACTCATCACAACCAGCGCAGCAAAGAAGACCCAGCATAGCCAAAATAAAAATGGATAAATAAATAAAGTTACGCAAAAAAAGAAGTGGGGTGGGGATGTTCGTTGACTTCACGAGTTAGGCAATGACAAGCTATCCTTACTGTAAGACGTATCAGAAACTATACTATCCCTGATGACATGACGAGACACTGTAGAATTGCCAGAAGATATTTGATCACTGAAATATTTTTGGTGGAAGAATGATTACTGTCTGTTCTAGTAACTTATTTGTTGTTGTTTCGTTGCTAAGTCATGTCTGACTCTTTTGTGACCCCATGGACTGTAACTCGCCAGGGTCCTCTGTCCACGGGATTTCCCAGGCAAGATTAATGAAGTGGGCTGCTATTTCCCTCTTCCAGCGGATCCTTCCTACCCAGGGATCGAACACATGTCTCCTGCATCTCCTGCATTGGCAGACAGGTTTTTTTTAACACTGAGCCACCTGGGGAGCCCAGTTGATGCATACCTTACCACCCCACGCATTTTAGTACTTATAAAACATCCATAGATAAATCTTTTCAAACCATAGACAAATATTTCTATTTCTGGAATTTGCTGGGCTAGGTTGTTCTTGAGATATCTGACAGTGGCTGCCTCTTGACACACCTGGAGGTACATTCTTTCATATGTCTGGAGGTGAGCACTGGCTGTTGCATGGGATCCAAACCAGACAGCAACTGACCAGTCATATGGTCTCTCCACATGGCCAGGCACTCCTCAGAGCAAGTCATCTCAGTTCCAAAACAGAACAAAAACAAGTGTCCCAAGAGAGCCTCAGGAGGTGGGAGTTCAAAACTCTAGCCTTAAAAATCATACAGAACCATTTCCACCAACTTCTAATCATTAGAAACAAGTCACCAAAGGGAGGAGAATTAGATTTCTCTTCATGGAAGGAGTGTCAGAGAATCATCAGAGGACAAGTTTTAAAACCATCACATTATTGCAAACAATGTTTCTTAGAATATGGTTTGGAAACTGTCTTTTAGATATTTTCTGAACTAGTTTTAATGCATCCAAAGCCTGGAGCATTATCATACTGAGGACTTCAAATATTAGATATACAAATTGTTAAAACAAAATGAGTCTGAAAAAGGAGAAAATAGCATGTACTTAGAAGATTTTGGGGGCTTCTTTGATGGCTCAGTGGTAAAGAATCTGCCTGTAATGCACAAGACCTGGGTTCAATCGCTGGGTCGGGAAAATCCCCTGGAGAAGAGAACGGCAGCCTCCTCCAGTCTTCTTACCTGGAGAATCCCATGAACAGAGGAATCTGTCAGGCTTCAGTCCATGGGGTCGCAAAGAGTCGGACGTGACTTAGTGATTAAACAACAACAGCAGATTTATTAGACCCTGTAATCTCATATCATACAAAGAGTGAATGAATGCAAAGAGCTACTTCCCTGTAGGCTGTGTGGAAGTTTCCTTTGAGCTGATCAAATCTGAGAATTCACTTGGACTCCTTCTTTTGCCTGAATTCCATACCCAAGGTGACCCTCTATCTCAGCTTGCCTGGGACAACCCTAGTTTACTCCTGTTGTCCCAGCCTAACTATTGCTCTTTCACTCTCAGATACGTCTTGATTTGGATGATAAATTCCATACTAACTTGCCTATAACCAAGCCCTCAATCTGGTACCTGCTAGACTTTCAATGCACCTGCAGATTTTATATCATGTTTACCATCCCCTTCTCAGTTGCCATTACCACACCTGGACTCCTCTAATATTTGTTATTGTTGTTCAGTCACTAAGTTGTGTCTGACTCCTTGAGAGTCTGCAAGGTTCTTCTGTCCATGGGATTTCCCAGGCAAGAATACTGGAGTGGGTTGCCATTTCTTCTGTATCCCTTTTGTTAATGCAGAGCTTTGTAATGCCAGAAAATAGTTCTGGATACAAGTTGTACAGTTGATACAATTCCTTCTCCAGTCTGACCAAAATGTTGGCCTAGCCTATTATTCTGTGTCTTTGATCTAGGGCTGTGCCCATTCAAGTGTGTGAGTATGCAAGTGCGTGTACATGTGTGCACATGTGTGTTTGTAGAGAGAGATCCTGATGTGGCTTATAGTCCCACCTTAAGTTTTGAGCTTTACATTCAACCCAAGTCAGTGTGAAGAACCTCATCATCCATGAAGAATTTTCACAAATAGCAAGTACTTCCTGACCTTCTTGCTGAAATCTGAAAACTAACCTCTGCCTAAATTCCCTACTATTTTGTTCTGAATACCTGATTCACTGGTCACCTAAATTATTTTCCAAATCTTATACTGTCTCCTCCACCCATCTGCACCTGTAGGGTCACTCTTGCAGGTAAGTCACTTTCCTGAGCATCTTTTTTTTTTCTTGCCATAAGTCCCCACAAAGAGAACATGTTCCATACCAAATCTGTAAACACTATTCAAATTCATCATAGAATGGAAAACCCTACGTAACTTATCTTCTGGTAGGTGCTCAGGCTTACTTCCTATAATTCCCAAAGCAAATCCTTTCTCTTCAGGCTAGTCCAGCAGTCCTTTCTTCATGTATAAATGGAATCTTTTAAAAAGCAAGTCAAACTCAGAGTAATAGAAAACAGAATGATAGAAACCAGAGAATGGAGGTGAAAGGGAAGAGGGGAGAAATTCATCAAATGGTACTGTCAGTTATAAAACGAATACATTCTGGAGATCTGAGGTAAAACATGGTAGTCAGAGTTAATATTGGTGAATGCATGCCTGTATGCTAAGTCGTTTCAGTCATGTCCAACTCTTTGTGACCCTATGGACTGTAGCCCATCAGGATTCTCTGCCATGGGATTCTCCAGGCAAGAATACTGGAGTGAGTTGCCACTGCCTCCTCCAAGGGATCTTCCTGACCCAGGGATTGAACCTGCTTCTCTTATGTCTCCTGTATTTGCAGGCTGGTTCTTTATCACTAGCGCCACCTGGGAAGCCTTATGCATTGTATACTTTAAAAAAAAAAATCCTTTTTGAAATATAGTTGCTTTACAATGCTGTGTTAGTTTCTGCTGTACAGCAAAATGACTCAGCTGTACATATACAAATATCCCCTCTTTTTTGGATTTTCTTCCCATTTAGGTCACCACAGAGCATTGAGTAGAGTTCCTTCTGACATACAGAAGGTTTTCATTAGTTGTCTGTTTTATACATAGGAGTGCATATATGTCAATCCCAGTCTCCCAATCCATCCCACCCTCCTCTCCCACTCCTCTTTTGGTATGCATATGTTTGTCCTCTGCATCTGTGTCTCTGTTTTGATATTGCAAACCTCCTCAAGAACATGGAGTTTTGTTCTTGAAATGATTAACAATACATCATTATTGTATACTTTAGATTTGCCAAGACAGCAGACCTCACACACAGAGAAAAATAACTATGGGAGGTGATTGGATATATTAATGAGTTTTATTTTGGTAATCATTTCACACACACAAAAAAAACTCCATGTCTTTAGAAGATTAAATTGATAAACACAGGAAAAGAATTATATCCCATCTAGAACCATTAAAGTTGGTCTGACAAAGAGGATGGCAAATAGCCAAGGAATGTTGAGGACATCCTCTCATTACCAAAGCAGGAAGTGGTTGGACACCCTTAAACCTCCAGCTTAACTAAATAGAAGAGAGTAGGTGTATGCTAACCTTATGGTTACAAACATCACAGTGGGGAGTAAAGAGTTTTGAATTTTTTTTCCTTGAAGACAGTCTTTGAAAGGGGAGGGGGAAAAAACCATAAGAACAGAGTACTGAAACAGCAGAGAATGACTGGAACAGAACATTGTTAATCAAGTCAAAACATTACAGAAAAATGAGTCTAGAAATATGAAACATAAAAGCATCAACTTGGCAATTTTAGAGTAAGATTTAGTTTCTTTGACAATCTAGGTCAGTAATTTTTATATCTTCTTTGGTTCACAAAATCCTTAGATGATATGAGGAAATCTCTGGACTTTACCCTTGATTAAGTGCAAAAAAAATGAACAAAATTGGACATAGATTTTCAGGAGAGGTACTGAGCTTGTGAAGCCCATTGATAGATTCATTTTCAAAGTCAGTGTTCTAGAACGTACACCAGTTCCTGATATCAAAGGTAAGCTGTAATAACGTTGGCTAGGAGGTTGTCCCAACTCTGTTATAAATGCCATCATCACCCACTCAAACTCATCAGCCAGGAAAAACTGAGGTTTAGCCTCTAAGAAACCTCTTATATCTATTTCCTTTGTCAGGACAACACCCTCTAGGGATCTGGCCCTGAAACATTTTACCAATTTCTGAGAACACCACGTCCCTAAGCTGTATTTATTGGTCATTTTCAAAGCCTGAGAAATTCACTAAGGATGGTGAGGAAGTGAAGAAAATGAATTTGACTTGGACTTGAAGATTTGCATTCTGGCTTTAGAACAACAGATTGTGTGACTTTAGGCAATTCACTTCACCTCCCCCTACCTCAGTTCTCTAGCCTGTAAAATAATACAGTCAAATAAGATGGTTTTTAATTTTCCTTTCTGCAGAGTGGGTGACTCCAGGAGAAGGTGAGACCTGGGATTGGAGGGTCTGTTAGAATTAATGAATAGACAAAAGTGAAAATGTTAATTGCTCAGTCATGTCTGACTTTTTGTGACCACATGGACACAGGTTCCTCTGCCCCCATCAGGCTTCTCTGTCCATGGGATTTCCCAGGCAAGAATACTAGAAGGGGTTGACATTCCCTTCTCCAGGGGATCGTCCCAACCTAGGTCTCCTGCATTGCAGGCAAATTCTTTACCATCTGAGCCAATTCTATGCTTTAAGTGAATCTTTACTAGGTCTCCAAAGTGTGTAAACAACTGGCTTTATAATTTTCTCTAAAGAAATGGACATATGAAGTTGACTTTATTGAATGGGTGTGTTATTTTGGAGTGGGAATGCCTTTCATTCACAATACTACATAGGAACATCTATTGAAAAGAGATGAGTCAACAAACTGTTTTCTTCGTCCTATTATCTTTGTAGGGCCATATTCTCAGATCAGGCTATCAACTCATAGATATTTCTGTTTTGTAGGAATATTTCTAGTGTGTCACATTGGAGAATTCTGGGCTCCTGCTTTCTCTTTCCTGAATTTAACTTTTTATGTTTCCATAAATCAATAGAAACATATACTTGTGACTCTGCATATATAGATCATATGTGCATATTATATTTTGCAATATTAATTAAATATTTTATAACATCAAAATATTGATATATTTTATATACACATATAAAATCCTATATTAATACACTCACATGTATATCTTCATTTAAAATATACCACTTTTCTGAATAGATACAAAAATGAAGCAGAATTTCTTTCCTAGCATTAAGGACTTTACAATCTTTCATAAATTCAAATCTTTCCTAAACTGCTCCATATTGTCTAATATTACTTTAAATGATCTGCAATATAATAATACCTTTCATTTATTTAGTTAATTATCATTTTACAAAGTGCTGTTTTTAACTTATCTTCATTTAATTTGTCTTAAACTCATGGGACAAGTGCTTGGCAGTAAATTCTGAACTTTCATCTGTATAGGCTAAAAGAAAAAAATAAAAGTCAAAGAAAAGGTTTTTGTGTGCCTTTTTTTCTTTCTGTTCCTTATTTCTTCGCTGGTAAATACTCCATACATCATGGGTTAGTCTAAGAACTCAAATACCAATCCAAAAACTTTCCAAGATTTAAATCATGTCTTCATATTCAGGTTTCTTTGAAAATATGTTTCTAATTTTACATACTGCTGGTATAAGCAGTAGCCCACATCAGCACATTCATTTACAGCAAATGACTCTTTCAAAAATAATTCCTATTGCCACAGATAATGGAGACTATTCCATTTACCCAGTAAATATTCAGTGAGGACACAAGTAACACATTGGCAACAAAAACAAAAAACTGAATTTTGTTGATGAGCCCACACTTTTAGGAATAATGCTAGAGCCAGTGCCAGACACATTAATGAAAATGCAGGATGAAACCAACCAAAACTCAGAGAACAGCAGTGGCTCGATTCTGAGACAATTTAGTTCCAAAATAAAATGGAAAGTTCTGGTATTTTATAATTTTTTTAAAAAAGCAACTTTGAAACTTAAAGAGGAAATTTATGAAGTTGGAAGTTAGTTTCCCTAAGGTTTATGTTTCTGTAATTCTTGGCTCACACTCATTGACTCATCAAGTACCACCTCCAGTTGGATTTCAAACACTGAATGGTTTTGAGAGCTCTGTTGGTCTTGAATCAATGTTCTCTTTATTAACTAATTATTATTATTACTAGTAATAATAATATACAAAAATTTCTTAAGTTTCATACATGAACTAATCCTATAATATTTCTGGATGTATATCCAGAATGAACATTAATCTAAATATGTAGGGCTCCCCAATCACAAAGAAAACAAAGGGATTTAAAAAGCACAAAGTGTTTATATGGGTAGAAATGTATCCATTTTTTGTATTAATGTCCTTTGTTTCTTACTGAACAGGTCACAGTAATGTCTGGGCCTAGGGAAAAATAAACAAATATGCAAAGATTGCTTTTTGTAACCTTTCTACTCTATTGTCTGCAATTGCTCCACCAACCATCCCATATTTGGAACAGCTTTTTGCATTATATACCTCAAGAACTTCATGAATATCTTTGTAAATTTAGTAAATGTTTATCGATTGCCTACTATATGTGGGCAAATTCTAGGGACCACAGATAAAACAAAGATGATGGGATATACTCTCTGCTGTCACTTAACATTCCAAATGAGGATATGAAATGAGACAAATTTTAAAATACACCAAAGGCAGTGTGCATTTGTTATCGTAAAAGAGATTCATGTATTTGATTTGGTTTTATTATTATTGTTGGGCTTCCCTGGTGGCTCAGATGGTAAACAATCTGCCTGACCTGCCTCTTGAGAAATATGTATGCAGGTCAACAAGCAACAGTTAGAACCAGACACGGAACAATAGACTGGTTCAAAATTGGGAGAGGAGTACATCAAGGTTGTATATTGTCACCTTGCTTATTTAACTTCTGTGCAGAGTACATCATGCAAAATACTGGGCTGGATGAAGCACAAGCTGGAATCAAGATTGCTGGGAGAAATACCAATAACCTCAGATATGCAGATGACACCACCCTTATGGCAGAAAGCGAAGAAGAACTAAAGAGCCTCTTGATGAAAGTGAAAGAGGAGAGTGAAAAAGCTGCCTTACAAGTCAACATTCAGAAAACTAAGATCATGGCATCCAGTCCCATCACTTCATGGTAAATACATAGGGAAACAATGGAAACAGCAAGAGACTTTCTTTTCTTGAGCTTCAAAATCACTGCAGATGGTGACTGCAGCCATGACACTAAAAGATGCTTTCTCCTTGGAAGAAAAGTTGTGACAAAGCTAGACAGCCTATTAAAAAGCAGAAACATTACTTTACCAACAAAAGTCCATCTAGTCAAAGCTATGGTTTTCCAGTAGTCAAGTATGGATGTGAGAGCTGGACCATAAGGAAAGATGAGCACAAAAGAATTGATGCTTTTGAACTGTGGTGTTGGAAAAGATTCTTGAGAGTCCCTTGGGCTGCAAGGAGATCCAACCAGTTCATCCTAAAGGAAATCAGTCCTGAATATTCATTGGAATGACTGATGTTGAAACTGAAACTCCAATACTTTGGCCATATGATATGAAGAATTGACTCATTGGCGAAAACCCTAATGCTAGGAAAGATTGAAGGCAGGAGGAGAAGGGACAACAGAGGATGAGATGGTGAGAAGGGAACGTCAGAGGGTGAGATGGTTGGATTGTATCACCCACTCGATGAATATGAGTTTGAGCAAGCTCTGGGAGTTAGTGATGGACAGGGAAGCCTGGTGTGCTGCCGTCCATGGGATCGCAAAAGTCGGACACGACTGAGCATACTGAACTGAACTGAGGAAAGATTGCGCATTTAGGAGATTTGTTATCTAGGAAAGAGGAAGATATCTTGGTAATATAAGTAGATCTAGGATGAAGGAGAATTTATACTGAGGTGGTAAGACCTCAACATGCCTGAAGGCAATAAGTCAATGACTAGGGAGTGAGGGAAGAGGCTGGGCAGAGAGATGACTTAACACCTAATAGGAGCAGGATAAGATGGGCTTCAGTTAACCTGATCTTTAGAAGGAATTTTGGGCAGGATCAAAGAGGGACAGAAAATATGATAATTCAAGGAAATATCCAGATAAAATGCAAAAATGTTCAAGGGACTTCTGATTGGATGGACCCAACATGGCATCACAGACTCAATGGACATGAGTTTGAACAAACTCCAGGAGATAGTGAAGGACAGGAAAGCCTGGTATATTACAGTCCATGGGATCTCAAAGAGTTGGACCTGACTTAGCGACTGAACAACTAATTATTCTTCATAATAGAGTCAAGAGCAGCAAGGAGGTACAGACTTTATCATGGGCTTTATCAGCTACTCACAGGAGCTGAAATGAGACAGAAGAAGAGATTTGAAGGAAATGAAAAAAGTTTGAAACAGCCATTTTAAATAATGCAACAGAGACAACACAATAATTAAATAAAAGAATTATTGGATAATAATTCTTGGTGTCTCCCTGGTGTCTAGTGGTTAAGTTTTCACTTTCCAATGCAGGGGTTGTGGATTATGCCTCCCAGCCAAAAAAAAATATATATATATAAAACAGAAAGAGTATTGTAACAACAGTAAAGACTGAAAACGGTCCACACACTGAGTGTATTCCAAAGGTGACTCAGTTACTTTAACAATAAATCTCAGGTAATCATAAAAGACCTGGGTAAAGCTATTTCAGATTTATTTAGTGGCTTAAAAAGAGAATGGGAGGGAGGTTCAAAAGGGAGGGGATATATGTATACCTATGGCTGATTTATGTTCAGGTTTTACATAAAACAACAAAATTCTGTAAAGCAATTGTCCTTCAATTAAAAAATAAATTTAAAAAATAAAAAAAAGAGAATGAAGAGAAACAAAACAACTGAGTCTTATAAACCATTTTCTAGTGTTCAAACCTAATCTATTTCACCTTGATTTCTGCTCTACATTTTTTTTAAAATCACCCAACCACAAAACAGAATATTGCCTCTGAAAAAAGCAGAATAAATAAGGAACATAGGAAGTGACCAATTGCTATTGATGCCCACCTCTGCCCTCATTTTTGAACTCACACTGCAAACATGTGGTTAGGTAAAAACCATGGAGCTTGACCTTGTCTTAACTATGCTCCAGTAAGCTCAGATTATACTTAAAAGACGCTTTTATCTTTTATGATCCTGTACGTTCCAAGACACATTCCCTGACCATACAGAACCCACGCTGATTTCTTGCTCCACTGAACACCTATTGTACTTACTGCCTCTAACACTCATGTGGCATTTAGTGCAATTTCTTTTTTTTAATATCAATAATTTTTCCATTGTGTGTCTTATTTCAGCTCCACCACATACAAGTTATGCTTATGGCACTGCTCTTTGCCTGTCTTAGATGTAATAATGTTACCTGTCTTACTAGGTTATTGTGAAAATTAAATGACTTAATATATGTCAAGCTCTCAAAATAGTGTCTGGCACATGGAGCTTGGCACAAGCTATCATAGCAGTGACAGTAGTCTCAGTATTTCAGACTGAATGCTCTTAAAGAGATTACATCAAGTCATAGAGATTATTACAGTGTGGATGTATGCATATGTGCTCAGTCACCAACTTGTGTCTGACTCCTCTTGACCCGCCAGGCTTCTCTGGCCAGGGAATTTTTCAGGCAAGACTACTGGAGTTGGTTGCCATTTCCTTCTCCAGGGGATCCTCCCTACCCAGGGATCGAACCCATGTCTCCTGTGTCTCCTGCATTGTGGGCAGATTCTTTACCATTGAGCCACCTGGGAACCCACATTGTGGATAACTAATGCATATTTACCAATTTATACAGAAAAATAATCTTTCTTCATCACACAATACTTCTAACACCACACATGTGTGTTTTTTTCCCTCTGACACTGACCAATTATCTGACACCAGCTGGGTGTCCTACAACTCAATCCTGACACTATCTACCTGGAGTTAGCTTCAAATCCCAGATTAAGGGCTCAGTCTCACAAAACTACTCTAATTTCAGATCTCATCCACAGGTTCAGGCTTCCCATACTTTAGACCAATCAGCTATAAATAGAAACTGGTTCAGCCACTCCTCAAGTTCAAAGAAATTCTTGGAATGGTTCACAGAATGAAGTTTACTTATTATTACCTGTTTATTATAAATGATGAAACTCAGAATTTGTACTTTATTTTTTCCTTTTTTTCACCATGCTGCACAGGGAAGTTCCCTGGCCAGGGATTGAAACTGTGCCCTCTGCAGTGAAAGCATGGAATCTTAACGGGGGAACACCAGGGAAGTTCCCAAAAGATATAACTCAGAACAGCCAAAAGGAAGAGATGACTAGGGCGAGGTGTAGGGAAGGACCCCAGAGCTCCCGTATCCTCTCTGAATGTGTCACCCCACCCTCCATGACACTGATGTGTTGATCAACCCAGAAACTTTCTGAATTCCTTTAGTTAGAGTTTTTATAAAGAGCTTCATTACATGGGCATGAATGATTACATCATTGGTCATTAAGGGTGTTTTCACCCAGCTTTATTGAGGTGTAATTGACAAAATTATAAGATATTTAAGGTATACAGCTTGATGAGTTGATACATGTATGTATACATTGTAAAAGGGTTGCCTTCATTGAGCTGATTAACCTGCCCATCATCCCACATATTTACCTCATTATTATTATAATTATTATCTTTTGTAAGAACATTTAAATTCTACTCTCTTAGCAAATAAAATAGAACTACATAATACAGTTATAAATTATAGTCATCAGGTTATACATTAGACCCTCAGACATTATTCATCTTATAACTTTGTACCCTTCTACTAATCTCTCCCTATTTCCCCCACCCTGGCAACTATTTTTCTATTCTCTATTGCATTGAGTTTGACTTTTGGGGAGTTTAGATTTCAAATGTAAGTAACACAATGTAGTATTCATCTTTCTCAGTCTGGCTTATTTCACTAAGCTTAACGTCCTCCAACCTGTTAGATGTTGTCACAAATGACAGGATTTTTTCCCTTTTTAGAGGCTGAATAATATTTCACTGGGTATATATACATATGTATGTATATATTATAATAATATGTATGATTTTGCTTTTCCATTTCATTGATGATCACTTAGATTATATCCATAACTTGGTTATTATGGATAATTGAGCAATGAGCAGGGAAATACAGATATCTCTTCGAGATAATTATTTCATTTACTGTGGATATATTCCCAGAGTGGAGTTGCTGGATAATATGGTAGTTTGTTTTTAATTTTTTGAGGAACTTACTTCCATGCTGTCTTCCATAGAGGCCACACTAATTTATATTCCTGTGAACAGTGTACAAGATTTCCATTTTTTTCCATACCCTTGCTAATACTTGTTATTTCTTCTCTTTTCAACAATAATCATCTTAACAGGTGTGAGGTGATATCTCACAGTGGTTTTGATTTCCATTTCCTTGATGAACACTTTCATGCACTTACATATCTTCTCTTGAAAAAGGTCTATTCAGGTCATCTGCCTATTTTTTGATCTAGTGATTAAATCAACTTCAAGCCCTTCTCTCCTCCCCAGGTGTCAGGGAGTGGGACCAAAAGCTCCAATCCTCTAATCATGTGGTTGATTCTCCTGGCAACCAGCTCTGTATCCTGAGAGGCTTTATAAAATTTACCTTATTAACATAATAAAGGTTGAAATGGGCCTATTATGAATTAAATAGCTGAAATTTCCCATTTATAGCTCCAAAGCTATTTCAAGAACTAGGGACAAAAAGGAAATGTAACTAAAGATGCTTCTTTTGCTCTTATTATTTAAGAAATTACAAGGGTTTGGGAAGGTCTGGCCAGGGGCCAAGGATACAGATCAAGATATATATGTCTTACTATTGTAATAGGGAAGAACAAATCTGATTCCATATTGGTTTTGTTTCTTTTACTTTAACTTTGTATTCCATACCTTTTGCTGTAAGTTATCACTAAAGGAATTGCCAACATCTGTTGGATCATCAAAAAAACAAGAGAGTTCCAGAAAAACATCTACTTCTGCTTTATTGACTATTCCAAAGCCTTTGACTGTGTGGAACACAACAAACTGTGGAAAATTATTAAAGAGATGGAATACCAGACCACCTTACCTGCCTCCTGAGAAATCTGTATGCACGTCAAGAAGCAACAATTAGAACTGGACATGGAACAACAGACTGCTTCCAAGTAGGGAAAGGACAATATACATCAAGGCTGTATGTTGTCACCCTGCTTATTTAACTTATATGCAGAGCACATCATGAGAAATGCTGGACTGGATGAAGCACAAGCTGGAATCAAGATTTCTGGGAGAAATATCAATCACATCAGATATGCAGATGATACCACCCTTATGGCAGAAAGTGAAGATGAACTAAAGCGCCTCTTGATGAAAATGAAAGAGGAGAGTGAAAAACTTGGCTTAAAACTCAGCATTCAGCAAACTAAGATCATGGCATCTGGTCCCATCACTTCATGGCAAATAGATGGGGAAACAATGGAAACAGTGAAAGACTTTATTTTGGGGGGCTCCAAAATCACTGAAGATGGTGACTGTGGCCATGAAATTAAAAGATGCTTGCTTCTTGGAAGAAAAGCTATGGCCAACCTAGACAGCATATTAAAAAGCAGAGACATTACTTTGCCAACAAAAGTCTGTCTAGTCAAAGCTATGTTTTTTTCCAGTAGTAATGTTTGGATGTGAGAGTTGGACTACAAAGAAAGCTGAGTATCAAAGAATAGATGCTTTTGAACTGTGATTTTGGAGAAGACACTTGAGAGTCCCTTGGGCTGCAAGGAGATCAAATCCATCAGTCCTAGAAGAAATCATTCCTGAATATTCATTGGAAGAACTGATGTTGAAGCTGAAGCTCCAGTACTTTCACCACCTGGTGCCAAGAACTGACTCACTGGAAAAGACCCTGCTACTGGGAAAGATTGAAGGTGGAAGAAGGGAACAACAAAGGATGAGAAGGTTGGATGGCATCACTGACTCGATGGACATGAGTTTGAGTAACCTCTGGGAGTTGGTGATGGACAGGGAAGCCTGGTGTGCTGTAGTTCATGGGGTCACAAAGAGTCAGACACAACTAAATGACTGAACTTAACTGAAAGGAATGTTGCCCTTAGCTTAAAGTAAACATAATGGTCCATCTATGGGAATTCTACTTTCCAGGCCTGAGCCTTAAGCTAAAATACCTGTCTTTAATGCCACAGAAAGTATCCTGACCAGGCCAAACGGTGGATGGCTTCAAGAAAGAAATTAACACATTCCCACCAAAGTCTGTCTGGAACAGTTGTAAGAAGGGAGACCCCTTCCAGAGTCCAGGTGTGGGCTCTTGTCTGACACTCACATATGAATGGTCTGAGGAGATACATGTACTGATAAAGTAAGGGACTTTATTGGGAAGGGGCACCCAGGTGGAGAGCAGGAGGTAAGGGAATCCAGGAGGACTACTCTGCCTCATGGGTCACAGTCTTGGGTTTTATGGTGATAGGGTTAGTTTCTGGATGTCTTTGGCCAATCATTCTGACTCAAGGTCCTTCCTGGTGCCACACACATTGCTCAGCCAAGATGGATGTCAGGGAGAAGGATTCTGGGAAGTGGTAGGATATGTGGCATCTCCTTTTGACTTTTCCTGAACTCTTCCCAATGGTTGTGGCTTGTTAGTTCTGTGTTCCTTACCAGGACCTCCTATCATAGAACAGCTCATGCAAATTGTTTCTATGGTGCCTGGCACGGGGGGGGGGGGGGGGGGGGTGGGGTGGGGTGGGGGAGGGTAGGCTGTTGTTTCAATCAGTGTGTTTCCCCTAACAGAACCAGGAAATATTTGCAACACCTTATCGCCTGTTTTATTTTTTTTATTTTAACTTTACCTCCTTATCTCCCCCTCTTTGTTCTGTAAGAGAAACTATTTATAATAGCATCCAAACCCAGGCAAGATGGTTTTCTGGGATCCTAGTCCACTAAAAACTTCTTGGTCTCCAAATAAAGCAATTATTGCCTGCCCCAACAACTTGTAATATGATAACACAATACCATGGTAACATAGAGAGATAATGTTTGTTTTTCTCAAATCAGTTTGAATAGAATTTGAAAAGAATTTTCAAATTTCAATTTTCATTGTTAAGCCATAAACTGTCACCAGCCATCTAGTGCCTCAGCATAACATGCCTCTCCAATTGTCTGCATCAAATCTACCCTCCCTCAAAGGTTATAATTTTATTAGAGTTCATTCTCTTACAAATTCTAGCCAAGTCATTTCTTATTCTCTTTATTCACTTGTTTTAGATGGTACCATTCCTGGTGATTTCAATGGAAAGCGTCTCTTATTGATCCTTTCTATTAGAGCATCTCTTAACAATCCCCCCATCTCTCTTTCTCTTTTCTACTGCCTCCTAAGGTTGTGCAAGCATACACACCCACACACACAAAAACACATACACTCAGACCCCATTCCTCCAAAACATTAAAAACAAAACAAAACAAAAATTTGTAGCCAGTGAGAAACAGCCATTAATAGAGATTTTTTGCCCTACACTTAAAATTAGAATTGGGCTTCCCAGGTGGCACTACTGGTAAAGACCTGGTTGTCAATGTAGGAGACATAAGGGACTCAGGTTTAATGTGTAGGTTGAGGAGATCCTCTGGAGGAACTTCCCTCCAGGGGGAGGAAGGGAAGATCCCTGTGCTATACAGCACAGGGAGCTCAGCTTGATGCTCTGTGGTGATCTAGAGGAATGGGATGGAGGGAAGAAAGAGGCTCAAGAGGGAGGGGATTTATGTATACATATACAGTCAACAAAAACAAGACCAGGTGCTGACTGTGGCTCAGACCATGAACTCCTTATTGCCAAATTCAGACTTAAATTGAAGAAAGTAGGGAAAACCACTAGACCATTCAGGTATGACCTAAATCAAATCCCTTATGATTATACAGTGGAAGTGAGAAATAGATTTAAGGGCCTAGATCTGATAGATAGAGTGCCTGAAGAGCTATGGAATGAGGTTCGTGACATTGTACAGGAGACAGGAATCAAGACCATCCCCATGGAAAAGAAATGCAAAAAAGCAAAATGGCTGTCTGGGGAGGCCTTACAAAGAGCTGTGAAAAGAAGAGAAGCGAAAAGCAAAGCAAAAAAGCAAAGATATAAACATCTGAATGCAGAGTTCCAAAGAATAGCAAGAAGAGATAAGAAAGCCTTCTTCAGTGATCAATGCAAAGAAAGAGAGGAAAACAACAGAATGGGAAAAACTAGAGATCTCTTCAAGAAAATCAGAGATACCAAAGGAACATTTCATGCAAAGATGGGCTCGATAAAGGACAGAAATGGTATGGACCTAACAGAAGCAGAAGGTATTTAGAAGAGGTGGCAAGAAGACACAGAAGAGCTGTACAAAAAAGATCTTCATGACCCAGATAATCACGATGGTGTGATCACTCACCTAGAGCCAGACATCCTGGAATGTGAAGTCAAGTGGGCCGTAGAAAGCATCACTATGAACAAAGCTAGTGGAGGTGATGGAATTCCAGTTGAGCTATTCCAAATCCTGAAAGATGATGCTGTGAAAGTGCTGCACTCAATATGCCAGCAAATTTGGAAAACTCAGCAGTGGCCACAGGACTGGAAAAGGTCAGTTTTCATTCCAATCCCAAAGAAAGGCAATGCCAAAGAATGCTCAAACTACCGCACAGTTGCACTCATCTCACATGCTAGTAAGGTAATGCTTAAAATTCTCCAAGCCAGGCTTCAGCAATATGTGAACCGTGAACTTCCTGATGTTCAAGCTGGTTTTAGAAAAGGCAGAGGGACCAGAGATCAAATTGCCAACATCTTCTGGGTCATGGAAAAAGCAAGAGAGTTTCAGAAAAACATCTATTTCTGCTTTATTGACTATGCCAAAACCTTTGACTGTGTGGATCACAACAAACTGTGGAAATTTCTTCAAGAGATGGGAATACCAGACCACCTGATCTGCCTCTTGAGAAATTTGTATGCAGGTCAGGAAGCAACAGTTAGAACTGGACATGGAACAACAGACTGGTTCCAAATAGGAAAGGGACTACCTCAAGGCTGTATAGTGTCACCCTGTTTATTTAACTTCTATGCAGAGTACATCATGAGAAAAGCTGGGCTGGAAGAAGCACAAGCTGGAATCAAGATTTCTGGGAGAAATATCAATAACCTCAGATATGCAGATGACACCATCCTTATGGCAGAAAGTGAAGAGGAACTAAAAAGCCTCCTGATGAAAGTAAAAGAGGAGAGTGAAAAAGTTGGCTTAAAGCTCAACATTCAGAAAATGAAGATCATGGCATCTGGTCCCATCACTTCATGGGAAATAGATGGGGAAACAATGGAAACAGTGTCAGACTTTATTTTTCTGGGCTCTAAAATCACTGCAGATGGTGATTGCAGCCATGAAATTAAAAGACGCTTACTCCTTGGAAGGAAAGTTATGACCAACCTAGATAGCATATTCAAAAGCAGAGACGTTACTTTGCCAACAAAGGTCCGTCTAGTCAAGGCTATGGTTTTTCCTGTGGTCATGTATGAATGTGAGAGTTGGACTGTGAAGAAGGCTGAGTGCCGAAGAATTGATGCTTTTGAACTGTGGTGTTGGAGAAGACTCTTGAGAGTCCCTTGGACTGCAAGGAGATCTAACCAGTCCATTCTGAAGGAGATCAGCCCTGGGATTTCTTTGGAAGGAATGATGCTAAAGCTGAAACTTTGGCCACCTAATGCGAAGAGTTGACTCATTGGGAAGGACTCTGATGCTGTGAGGGATTGGGGGCAAGAGGAGAAGGGGACGACAGAGGATGAGATGGCTGGATGGCATCACTGACTCGATGGACATGAGTCTCAGTGAACTCCAGGAGTTGGTGATGGACAAGGAGTCCTGGCGTGTTTCGATTCTTAGGGTCTCAAAGAGTTGGACATGACTGAATGACTGATCTGATCTGATCTGATCTGATAGCTGATTCATGTTGTTGTACACCAGAAACTAACACAACTTTGTAAAGCAATTATCTTCCAGTTAAAAAATAAAAAAGCACTGTCTGGAGATTAAAACAAGACAGAACTGAAACCAGAAAAAAAATCTCCTAACATGATAAAACATGGATTTCTACCTTGCTTCTCTAAGAAGCTCTTCCTTTTGGAAATATCCCTAATGTTGTATTTACCAGCCATGTTAATAAAAAACTTCACAAGAATTTGCTGACATAATTAGCACATGCATTAACAATTATGTTTCCTTTTATTGATTTTGTTGCCAGGGAATTTGAGATTCTTTCTTCATTGGGAAAGAATTCGGAGACAAAGCAGAGAGGTTAAGAAAGTAAAGTGAGAGTTTATTCAAGCAAAGATAAGGAAGAGGAAGAGCTGGCAGGCAGGTTAGGAGCTGTATTCTGAGTTTCTTTGTCAAGGCTGTTATGAGGGATGTACAAATGAAGGGGAGGAATACTCACTGGGGAAGGAGGAGGCTGGGGGTCAACTTCCCTGATTTTTCCTCCCAGCTCCAACAAGAAGGGGGGGTTTCTGTCCCTATTTAGCTTGGATCAGAAATGCCATGACATCATTGATAAGTACTTCTTATCTCTAAGGAATTTCATAGCAGTGAGAACATCATGAGCAAGACACTACATTTGAATGCAGAAGATTCTCGCCTTTTCCCACTTTTCCTTGTCTTCTACTCAGACCTTTATCTCCCAATTTCTTGTCAGTCTGAAGGTTTCCATTTCTGTTTCCCTTGTCTGCCTGTGTTGTTGTTGTTATTGTTGCTGTTTAATCTCAAAGTTGTATCCAACTCTTTGTGTACTCCATGAACTGTAGCCCACCAGGCTACTCTGCCCATGAGATTTCCCAGGCAAGAATACTGGAGTCGGTTGCTGTTTCCTTCTCCAGGGCATCTTCCCAACCCAGGAATCAAATCCGGGTTTCCTGCACTGGCTGGCAGATTCTGAACCACTGAGCCACCATGGGAAGCCCAGTGGAATCCTGTTGTTTACAAGATGCTTGTTTTCCTGCCACCTGGCCCCTGCCCCCCGTTCTCTGCTCATACTCACCTACCTTCCTGCTGTAACAATTTCAGTGATCTCCTCTATAAACTTTAACCCTGTCCATTTTTTAGGAAAAACATTATTATCAGAATACTATTCAATAGTCTCTATAGTAGAGACCAGACATTGCAGATATTCTAACATTTAAGGGTATACCTCTTAACATGTTTTTTGTTACCAGCAGTTGCATCAAACTATTTTTTTCAGATCATGTGTCATTTTATGGCTTAGTACATAGGATCATCATGTGGGAAAGGATTAGCTACATATGAAAAGACAGCTATTCAAAGAAAGGAGTTGATTAAGACGTTAACAAATAGCCTTAAAGGAAACAGATATATTGTGAAATATCAGCAATGTTAGTAAATATTTGATTTTTGCTCATCAAGTTATCTGAGAAAATATTACATCTTGAAATTAGGCCAGACCTTTATGGCAGGAGAAAAGCTCAAATAAGGAAAATTCTAGGGATGGAAAATATAATATTTACTAATGTGTAGAAGAAGCAGAATACATTAGGTTGGATACTAGAGGGAATTAGAAAGCGAGCTTGAGAAATTGTTCTGTATTTAGAAGAAAAGCGCTTGCACTTACAAAAATATTAAAGTGACACGTTAAATGACATTGTAGAGGACAAATAATGCATGTCATGATAATAACGTGCATGGTGTATAACATGCACATCACATTGTGAAATTTAAAAAAATTATAAAATAGGGCAGTGTGATTCAAATTTTATTTTAAAATATGATGTATATTCCAAGAACAAACAGAAAATGCAACAAAATGCTCTTAGCGGATCATGATGGATGAAAATACAAGAACGTTTTCTTTTCTTTGCTCTCTAGTCTTTTGTTTCCAAATTATCTATTATGAGTCTGTATTCGATTTTAAAATAAATCTATTGGGTTTTTCTTTTTTTTTTTTTTTCTGAGAGTGAAACAAATAAATGCCAAGTTAATCTCTGAAGACTTGAACAAGAAAGTCAAGTCCTCTTATTTCTGTTTGGTTCTCTCAGGATATTTAGGTGAGGTATGAATAGCTGGAAAAACAGCTCAGTCACTTTCAGGGTGTTGAATTGGTGATGTATACAATGGTCTCATGATGGTAATTATCTCTGAAGACAGAATGAGCTAGGGTGGTTGGCACTGATATAGCGCGTTACTGAACAAACCTGGAAATATGGAGCTTTCTACTTTCCAATTGAGTAATGGAATATTACAGAGCAGACATCTATTTGCTGTGGGAGAGACGCACATAATCATGGTAAGTGTAATAAAATATAAAATAAATGACCACAATTACAGGCTCTGCTCATTCCCGCCGTTCCCCAGTCCCAGTGACATTCATCTAAAATGTCCAAATCCTGAAAAGCTTAGCCACAGAATTATCCTATGATTACTTAAACCCATCTTCTGACAGCCTACTAACTTGCCAAACATATGTTCTTTTGAATTTTTGGCTTCCAGGCAAATAAACTGAACTGTGCTATAGCTTCTCCACAATTCTGGGAATGTGTATTGCCCTTTTAAAAAGAAGCTTTTAGAAAAAAACATTGATTTTTCTTCCTTTCAAACTTTGGTCCAAAAACAGACCCATTCGATGAGAATTATTTTTAGCCAGAATTACCATTTAACATCTTTAAAAACTGTGCTTAAACATTTAAAATTAGGAGTTGTTGAAAACAAATGAAAAAGAAACTCACATGTTATCCAAAGATATTATGAAAATAAAAAAATAAGTGACTGGAACGAATACTAACACATTTTTCATAGGTAGGAAAAATACTGTTATAAACAAGCAGTTAGAAATTCAATAGCACTTATATTATACCTACTTTGGTTGGGTATATTAATAATTAAATACATATTTGAATGCAATATGAGAGGCACTGTTCTGTATATTGTGAGAGATTACGAAGAAGACGTCTCCAAATTTCTATCCTTAGGGACTTTCAACATAACTAAGATTATAACATAAAAACATAGCTTTAAAGTTCTCTGACGGTGCAGCACAGCATATTTTAATGGCCAGAAGAATGAAATGAGCCTTCAAAGATAGAAAAGAACATTTTGGTCTTGGGATGTCAAAAGGCTTTTTGTTTTGGGTCCAATGCAAACTAGGTGTTAAATTATAAGTAGGACTCAGATATATGGGAAAAGTTAGACTGACCCTTCTGAAGAGTAGGAAATCTTGAACAAAGATATTTTCCCTAAGAATGAGGAAATTGTGTAGTCTGGGTGAAATAGAAGATTCTTAGAGAAAATTGGATGAAAATGGGACTTCGATTAATTATAGCCAGATGTTTGAAATTATTGAGAACATGAAACTAGATAATTTTAATTTTTGCCCATGGATGATGAGTAACTAAAGATGGTGGTGGAGCAAGGACATGATATAATAAATAAGGACATGATATAATAAATACAATAAGGACCAGGCATTGACCACTATATTAAGTGTCTTACTCCATTCTGGTTGCTACAACAAAGTAGCAGATTGGGTGGCTTATAAACAATAGAATATATTTCTCAAAGTTCTTGAGGCTGGAAATCTTGATCAGGGGGCCAGCCAGGTAGGGTAAGGGTCCTGTTTCAGGCTGCAAGACTGCTTATGTCCCCATATGGTGGATACAACCTCTCTGGGGCTTATTTTATAAAGGCATTAATTCACGAAGTATAAGATACTATCAGAATCCCAGAGTTTCTTTGTAATCTCATATAATCTTAGTTTTTTAATACCAAACTCCAAAGGTACAATACTGAGATGCTGCGGGTAAGCTAATCTTGTTACTTGTTGACACATATCATCCTAGAACCCATTCAGTGATACCCACTTTAAGTCTTCTTTTTACCACATTAGCTTTTATTTTTACGTTTTCAAATTATGAGTCTCTGTGTTTTTGTAAACATATGTACATGCGGTGAGTGCTAAGTCGCTTCAATTGTGTCCAACTCTTTGTGATCTAATGGACTGTAGCCTGCCAGGCTCCTCTGTCCATGGGATTCTCCAGGCAAAAATGCTGGAGTGGTTGCCATGCCCTCTTCCAGGGGATCTTCCTAACCCAGAGATCTAACTCGAATCTCTTTCATCTCCTGCATTGACGGATGGGTTCTTTACCACTAGGGTCACTTGGGAATCCCAAACATTGTACTATATGCGTGCTAAGTCACTTCACTTGCGTCTGACTCTGCAACTCTATGGACCGTAGCCCGCCAGGCTCCTCTGTCCATGGGATTCTCCAGGCAACACGACAGTTATACAACAGGGTCCCTAATGAAGAATATTAAACATATCTAAATCAGAAGGGACTATGGGAGGACTATACTTTTAGGTCATGCATTACTATAATCATTGATTTTTTTTAAATAACAGGAAAGTGTTAATCATACGATAGTTAAAAAACAGGAAAGTGTGGTAAACAGAAAAGCAAATAAGATGTTTACATTTTTAAAATAAGTCCTGAATGCAAGATTAGGGGACATACTATATGAGGGCAGGATCTTTTATAATAGGAGGTCCCATTGTGCATAACTGTGCCAATTCCCTGAAAATCATACACTAATATCCTGTAACTTAAAAATCTCCAACAGCAAGCAGCGAGATGAGCCAAAGCCCTCAGAAAGAGCAGTACCAGATTTCAGTACCAGAACCACATATGCCAACTGTTAGAGGCTGCCCAGGTCTGGAAATGACTCCTTCTTTGTGGCATGGATTTTATGGAAAAATAATATATATAGGGATTGTGGCTAATCTAACAAATTATTCTCATCTCTTTTTTATGCCATGAGTGTAAGCCAAGAGAAATACAGTAAGGTCCAGTCCAAACTGATGGAATCTGTACATTAGAGCAGTGCTCCACCTAAGTTTAGGAACACTTAGGCAGTGAGGACCTGGCCCAAGGTTGGAGTACAGGAGAGTGCATGACACAAATTAGGCTGGGCCCAAGCAGAACTCCGGAGCCAACAATATTGCATCTCATTAACTCTGTAAGCCTCTCCCCGGTACTCAGGATCCACAAATGTGGTCATACCTGAAAGGCAGCTCTTCATCTGAAATCCACAGAACCCAATTTCTTAAACTTAATCAGTCTTCAGAATCACCTGGGATGCTTTCCAAAAATACAAATCCTCTAGATCAATTGAGATCCTTGAATCTTAATATGGATGCTTCTCACTGATCAGATCTGTAGTGAGGCACGCCATCTAGGTTTTATAAATTTTACATGTAATATGATGACCAGCCAGGTGTGAGAGTATACTGCCTTAAGGTCTTCCACCCCAGATCTGTTCTTTGGACTTCCATATTTTTGGTTTTCTTTCTCCTAATGCCTGGTGGACCTCAATCCTCAGGTCTGCTTTTCAGACCTTGGCTCAATCTAGAAATGTAAAACTGTTGCAGTGAAAAAGAAAAAAAAAAGAGGAGTGAATTTTTTTTTTTTCCCTTTTCCTTTCCTGACAACAAAAAGAAGAGTGAGCAGGCCTGAACATTCCTAGTTGTTTTTTGTTTTGTTTTGTTTTTAATTTTAACTTTAACTGCTCTAATTCTGCATGTCTATAAGTAAGTTTGCTTTTCTGCCCCCTAACTCTCCATGAGCTACACTCGCACCTATTTTCCTTTGACTCTATCCTAATACATCCTGTATCCGGTGTTTACCTTTACAACACCCATCGCCTTGTAGTTACATATCAGAAAGAAGGCCTCAGTCAGTCAGTTTAGTTACTCAGCTGTGTCCAACTCTTTGGCCCCATGGACTGCAGCACAACAGACCTCCATGTCCATCACCAACTCCTGGAGTTTATTCAAACTCATGTCCATTGAGTCGGTGATGTCATCCAACTATCTCATCCTCTGTCATCCCCTTCTCCTCCTGCCTTCAGTCTTTCCCTGCATCAGGGTCTTTGCAAATGAGTCAGTTCTTTGCAGCAGGTGGCCAAACTATTGGAGTTTCAGCTTCAGCATCAGTCCTTCCAATGAATATTCAGGACTGATTTCCTGTAGGATGGACTGGTTGGATCTCCTTGCAATCCAAGGGACTCTCAAGAGTCTTCTCCAACACCACAGTTCAAAAGCATCAGTTCTTCAGCTCTCTGCTTTCTTTATGGTCTAACTCTCACATCCATACATGACTCCTGGAAAAACCATAGCTTTGACTAGATGGACCTTTGTTGGCAAAGTAATGTCTCTGCTTTTTAATAGGCTGTCTAAGTTGGTTATAACTTTCTTCCAAGAAGCAAGCATCTTTTAATTTCATGGCTGCAGTCACCATCTGCAGTGATTTTGAAGCCCCCAAAAAGAAAGTCTCTCACCATTTCCATTGTTTCCCCATTTATTTGCCATGAAGTTATGGGACCAGATGCCATGATCTTAGTTTCCTGAATTTTGAGTTTTAAGCTAACTTTTTCACTCTCCTCTTTCACTTTCACCAAGAGGCTCTTTAGTTTTTCTTCACTTTCTGCCACAAGAGTGGTATCATCTGTATATCTGAGGTGATTGATATTCCTCCCAGCAATCTTGATTCCAGCTTGAGCTTCATCCAGCCCAGAATTTCTTATGATGTACTCTGCATAGAAGTTAAATAAGCAGGGTGACAATATACAGCCTTGACATACTCCTTTCCCTATTTGGAACCAGTCTGTTGTTCCATGTCCAGTTCTAATTGTTGCTTCCTGACCTGCATGCAGATTTCACAAGAGGCAGGTCAGGTGGTCTGGTATTCCCATCTCTTTCAGAATTTTCCACAGTTTGTTGTGTTCCACACAGTCAAAGGCTTTGGCATAGTCAATAAAGCAGAAGTAGATGTTTTTCTGGAACTCTCTTGCTTTCTTGATGATCCAATGGATGTTGGCAATTTGATCTCTGGTTCCTCTGCCTTTCTTAAATCCAGCTTGAACATCTGGAAGTTCATGGTTCACATACTGTTGAAGCCTGGCTTGGAGAATTTTGAGCATTAATTTGCTAGTGTGTGAGATGAGTGCAATTGTGCAGTAGTTTGGACATTCTTTGGCATTGCCTTTCTTTGGGATTGGAATGAAAACTGACCTTTTCCAGTCCTGGGGCCTCTGCTGCATTTTCCAAATTTGCTTGCATATTGAGTGCAGCACTTTCACAGCATCATCTTTCAGGATATGGAATAGCTCAACTGGAATTCCATCACCTCCTCTAGCTTTGTTCGTCGTGATGCTTCCTAAGGCCCACTTGACTTCACATTCCAGAATGTCTGGCTCTAGGTGAGTGATCACACCATTGTGATTATCTGCTTCATGAAGATCTTTTTTGTATAGTTCTTCTGTGTATTCTTGCCACCTCTTCCTAATATCTTCTGCTTCTGTTAGGCCTCAGAGCCTAAGAAAGTCTCAGAGCCACCCAAACTGCCAGACCCAACTACTGGGTTACTGACACAAGCCTATGACTCTGAAACAGTGCAAGAGCAAGAAATCAAGATCCTAACACATTTGTTCCTCATCATTAACTCCTGACTATGAGCCCTCATCTTATATAAGCCCCTAGTTGGAGGGGCGAGGAGGAAACACAGTTCTTGAGGCATGAGCCTACTGTGTTCCTCTCTCTGCTGGCTGAGAATTAAAGCTACCTTTCTACTTTCTCCAAACTCTGTCTCTGTATTTTTCATTTGTCTTTGTGGGGCTGAGAAAGCCAAGAATTTGGCCTGCCAACAAGTATTACTTTCTCTCTTATACCAGCCACACTGATATAAGACTCTATTTTTATTTTTTTCCTATGTCAAGGAGAAACAGCAGCAGAAATGTGAGTATTTTGAATCATGAGTCGATGAATAACCTAAAAGTCAGGTCATGGAACAAACTTAAATCCAAAAACAAGACAAAGAGTGGATGAGATTCTTGGTTGATAAGCAGGAAAAAAGACGTCAGAGCAGCCTGAGGGGAGCAGCCTGCATCCAATATTCATGCAGCATAAATGGGAATTTTACAGGAAATGAAACTACATAATAAATGAATGAATGTGTGAGTGAATGAACGAATGAATAAATAAGTAAATAAAATGGAGCCAACCTGTGTGCAGAGAATGAGGTTTAAGTGTAAAACAAACAAACAAACAAACACCACAAAAACTCTTTGATAACTAAATCAGCTTGTCAAGTCCTTAGTTAAAAAACAAAACAAAACAAAAAAAAAACCTCAATTCAAAAGAACTAAATCCTTTTGATTTTCCTAGGTTACTCCTCCACAACTGGCCTGTTCTCCCAGCTCAGCCTCTGATGACCCTATGGTCACTGAACTCTACTTGGCTGCTGATTGCCAAAGAGGGTGAGACTGACAGATCTGTTTCTTTAGTTTCCTGACACAGCTTTACAAATACATGATTTTATTAAAAGGTTAGGGCAAATAAAAAAGAATTACAATATAGGAGATGTATAAAGCCTTAAAATTTGACTTCTATATTAGTGTAATGGCAAAGCACCCAAGAAACACAATCCTTCCCTGAATAAACTCTGCATGTGTTCACTCTGGGGGCTCAACTTGCTCCATGGTTAGGATGAAAAAGAGCTCTATTTTTAATAGTTATCTGGATAACAAGGGTAAAATCAGAGCTCTCAGCCTTTTTGTAACTAGGCAGTTCTGCAAGAACTTCCCAGTTGACTCATTGGTGAAGAAGCCACCTGAAGGAAGCAAGAGACCCAGATTCAATCCCTGGGTCAGGAGATCCCCTGGAGAAGGAAATGGCAGCCCACTCCAGTATGTATGCCCTGCACCCCATAGTCCTCTGTTGGTGCTTGTCTGTGAAACCGTCTGCTTCTTCTAAGTTCTGCTATGTGACTCTTCACCTTCTGCTATGAGGCTAACCACTTTTCCCTCAACTGTCCCTCTCTCAAGAACTACATTTTTCCTAGCCTGAATGTATTTGGAAATTCTTGAGTAGGAAAGCACAGGAAAGTATTGGTTACGATCTTCAACTTTTTCTATAAGAAAACTTAACAGAAAAAAAAAAAAAAAAAAAACAGAGAGAGAGAACTTAAGGAACTGGAAGCCAGTGACATTCCAAATCCAATCCAGTTTAGGCCTAGGTAGCATACCTCTTTATCCTCATGGTTAATCAGTAGGTAACTGTTCACTCAAACACACACTACAAATACACACACATGCACGCACACACCCTTCTGAAGGACACTCATCAAATCTCACAGATTGTAGGATATAACCCACTAAGAAGGGTACAAATTTTTTTTTTTTTGTCCCATTCTCTACAATGATACTTTTGAGTAGAGGTAAATAATTTTTTTGCTGTCCGGGGCTGCCCTTTGCATTGTAGAATTTTTAGCAGCCCCTGTGGTCTCTAAAGCTTCCCACGTGGCTCAATGGTGAAAGAATCCACCTGTCAATGCAGAAGACCCAGGAGACCTGAGTTTGATCCCTAGGTTGACAAGATCCCCTGGAGGAGGAAATGGCAACTCACTCCACTATTCTTGCCTTGGAAATCTAATGGACAGTGGTGGGCTACAGTCCATGGGGTTGCAAAGAGTCAGACATGACTGAGCACACACACACATACAAATCTGTTATATGTCTACAGAGGTAAAAGCAATGAGGTAGAGAAGATAGAACAGTAACCTCAGAGTCAAACTCTTTGGTATAAATTCCTACATGGATTTAGTTCTAATGTAGTTAAACTCTCTAATTCTCTCTTTAGTGATCTGTAAAAATGCAAAAATCTGTAAATTTGACAGAGTAATGCCTATTGCATCTATTCATAAAGGTTGCAGTAAAGAGTAACTACATTAAAATCGTTTGAGAATTGGGAATAAAATGCAAATAGGCAGGTATGAAAGGACTACCCAGGTGGTGCTAGTGGTAAAGACTCCACCTGCCAATGCGGGAGATACAGGAGATGTGGGTTTGATCCCTGGGTCAGGAAGATCCCCTGGATTAGGAAATAGCAACCCACCCCAGTATTCTTGCCTGGAGAATCCCATGGACAGAGGAGCCTGGTAGACTACAGTCCATAGAATCGCAAAGAGTTGGACACAACTGAAGTGACTTAGCATGCACACACAGGCAGCTATGAAAGGAGTTTGGAAATGGTAGTAAGAAACAACTTGGTTTAAAATCTTGGGCAAACAAAGGTACCTCTTAATTGGTGGATTTCTCTGGACAGTGACTAGATGCAGAAGGTTTCATCTGGACATTGGTATATGACTAAAACTGAGAAATGGAATATTACCTGCTGTTATAGTGGTCCAAGCACGGTTGGAAAAGAATTTTCAGATACAGAGCATTACAGAAGGGAGTGTGTTCATTGGGAACAAAGAATAGAGCTAATGTGGACACTGCAAGCACAGTGGGTTGACCTCCTGACAGACCAGAGAGAATCAACTGAAGGGAGAGTAGAGGTTACTAGAGTAGGAGACACTGTTAGAACAGCAGACAGGCTCATGGGAGAGCCAACACTTTTCATGGGCTAGTAGCCAAATTTTATAGTCTCAAGACAAAGAAAATGCCTGCTGGAAGTGTGGCATTAGGTGATTGATTAAGGCGCTACATGGTGTTCACCAGGGTAAGTATTTTTGCCAAGGAAGCTAGTTGGAAAGGATCGGAGGTCGAGAGCCTTGGGCAATGGTTACAATAAGGCTTGGTGAGTTCCAGAGGTGACATTGGTAAGGGGCTCTACATCCATGGCCTGGTACAAGGCCTGGCATCTGTGACCTTGATATAGGGCTCCATACCTGTCATCATGTTGCTTCAGTTGTGTCTGACTCTTTTGTGACCCGATGAATGGTAGCCCACCAGGCTCCTCCGTTCATGGGATTTCCCAGGCAAGAATACTGGAGTTGGTTGCCATTTCCTCCTTCAGGGGATCTTCTTGACCCTGGAATCGAAGGCACATCTCCTGCATTGGTAGGTGGGTTCTTTAAGACTGAGCCTCAAGGGAAGCCTTTAAAGGTAAAAATATATATGTATATTCTCACCAGGGGCTTGTGACACAGCTACAGAAAAAGATGGAGGACAAGCTGGTCTGAGCTGAAAGAGAGGTAGGTATCAAGTGCAGTGGGAGCATTTTTGGAGAACATTGTTTATTTAGCAATACTCTTCACTAAAAAGAAAAAACGTAATTCCCAAATATAACTCTATCCTGTTGGCGTGGTCCCAAAGTGAAACTATGGCTTTGCTTCATTAACACCAGATATGAAATGCATTCATAGTAACCATTAGAAAGTAACTCAGACCATTACCAATGACAGGGAAGCTGACAAGCTTCTTTAAGCTTACACAGACCAGCTAATTTATATAAGAGAAAGTCAGATCTTTAATGTTCTTCCCTGTATGTTGTTGCCCCCTAGTGGTCAAATCTTTCTGTGAAACACCAAGACAAGAAGATCTGTGTGTGTGCGTGTGTATGTGCGTGTGCACACCGGCACACTCAGTTGCTTCAGTCCTATCTGACTCTGTGTGACCTCATGGATTGTATCCTGCCAGGCTCCTCTGTCCATGGGATTCCCCAGGCAAGAATACTGGAGTGGGTTGCCATTTCCTCCTCCAGGGGAATCTTTCTGACCAAAGGATCGATCCCAAGTCTCTTGGGTCTCCTGAACTGGCAGGTGGACTCTTTACTACTAGTACCACCTGTGAAGCCCCAAGACAGACCTAAACACTCTCAGCTTTACTTTTCCTTGGTGGCTCAGATGGTAAAAAATATCTGCCTGCAATGTGGGAGACCCAGGTTTGGTCCTGTATTGGAAAGATACCCTGGAGAAGGGGATGACAACCCACTCCAGTATTCTTGCCTGGAGAATCCCATGGATAGAGGAGCCTGGAGAACTATAGTCCATGAGGTCGCAAAAGAGTCGGACATGACTGACTAACACACACACATGAGCACAGTAAGTGCTCAATAGCAAAATAGGAAATGAGTAAAGTTTATTGAATAACTTCCATACTCATTATACATCTAGGTTCTATGGAAGATGCATAAGCCCTATTCTTTAAAAGCTTCAAATTGATTGATTCACAAAACTGAAAATAATACAATGTGAGTGGAATGATAATTCCTTTATTTCTGCTCTTGCTTTAGTTCTTTCGACACCAAATACAATGGAACAAATAAAATAACTACCATGTGAAGAACAGCTTCATTGTGTCAGGCTTTGTGCTTTTAATAAATTATATTCATAATCCTCACATCATGCCTTATGAAACATTATTATTATCACACAATTAACTCTAACAAAAGTAAGTCTCAGAGATCATACAGTCTTGCTTGCTTGTGGGCTCAGTTGTGTCCAACTGTTTGTGACCCCATGAATTTTAGCCCACCATCCTCCTCTGTCCATGGGATTTCTTAGGCAAGAATACTGGAATGGGTTGCCATTTCCTCTTTCAGGGGATCTTCCTGACCCAAGGCTCAAACTTGCAGCGCCTGTGTCTCCTGCAATGCAGTATTCTTTTCTGCTTGAACCACTGGGGAAGTCCCACATAATTGCTTAAGATCACACAATTAGTGATTTAGGTGGGATGTAAACTCAGTTAGCTACTTCCAAATTTGATATATTTTGAACAAGTGAGAATATATGTGTTTTAAACAATGCAGAGTCTGAAGATTCAGGTGACTGTTATTGCTTTTAAAGAATTCACCAGGGAAAGTTATCTCCTTTCATTATTCTAAGATATTCTTCCATTGCCTTAAATAATTAGTGATCTGATTTCTGTTAATATCAAGATCTGCTTTATATAGAATATAACAATGGAATCATGAGGCTTCCCAGGTGGTGTTAGTGGTAAAGAGTCCACCTGCCAATGCAGATGATGCAGTAGACTCGGGTTCAATCCCTGGGTTGGG
The DNA here is from genome assembly GCF_003369695.1 of Bos indicus x Bos taurus. Lineage (NCBI taxonomy): Eukaryota > Metazoa > Chordata > Mammalia > Artiodactyla > Bovidae > Bos > Bos indicus x Bos taurus. The sequence continues at coordinate 71,416,812 of NC_040083.1, read as the reverse complement.
AAGATCCCTTGGAAAAGGAAATGGCAACCCACTCCAGTATTTTTGCCTGGAAAATTCCAAGGGCAGAGGAACCTGGTGGGCTACAGTTGATGGGTCGCAAAGAGTCAGACACAACTGAGCGACTGAGCATGCATATACACATAGGCTACGTATGAGATGGGCAAGGGACCTGGGACCCTTTGCTGCAGTGCTTGCACCTGAACACACCTCTCCTGAACTGGCAGAATATCAGGATACTGCATGGGACTAGGAATGGCTGTGTGCATGCGCAGTTTGGGCAAATTCTGAGCCCTAAAGATACAGAGAGACCAGAGAACACAAGAGCCACTTTTGAGGAGCATGGAACAAAGGCAAGATGATGGGAAGCAAAGGCAATCTGCTGAGCATGCGTCCTGTATGCAGCACACCTAAGGGGTGAGAAAAACACCTAAGCCATCCCTCCAGCCCGACTCCTGGACACACCCCTACCCTCACCACATATAAGGAGGGGACTTTCCCCCACCTAGGGAGCAAGAAACAAGGGAACCTATTTTTTGTTCTTGCTCCCCACTGCTGCAGCAGAAGCCCTGATAAAACCTTACCTGAATTCTTGTCTGGCCTCTAGCCAGATTTACTGATTGGGGAAGGCCAGGAACCCTGGTCAGTAACATCTAGAGGCTGTGTAATATCCATTACAGATTCATCTTGATATGTTCCTTGTGACTAATGGTGTTGAGAATCTTTCAAGATGCATTTTAGCTTTTCAAGATCTTCAGTAAACTGTTCATTCAAATCTTTTGCCCATTTTATTTGTTTTATTTTGTCACTAATTCATAAGAGTTTTATCTATTAAGGGTCTTACTTTCTATACATAAATATATACATTTAGTAAATAAAATCATTTAATCTGAGTTTTGATGGTTTTTCCCAGTTCATGCAGGAAAGATTCCTACCATAGAGTTATGAGACACACAACATATAATACTGCACAGACAAGATCATTAGCAGCATATTAGGCATACGTACTCACACCCTGTAAGAGGAGAACTCTGCTACGAAGGGCCACACAGGGATTGCATTTAGGAACAAGGTGAACAACCAGGGACTACAGGAAACAGACTTTGTAGTATCAAGAGAATAGGATGCCCAGGAGGATGTGATTGGCTTGTTTGAATCAATCCGTGGACTGGAAGTGGACTCAAAGTTCAGTTCAGTTCCGTTCAGTCTCTCAGTCGTGTCTGACTCTTTGCTAACCCATGGACTGCAGCTCGCCAGGCTTCCCTGTCCATTACCAACTCCTGGAGCTTGTGCAAACTCGTGTCCATTGAGTCAGTGATGCCACAACCATCTCATCCTCTGTCGTCCCATTCTCCTCCTGTCTTCAATCTTTCCCAGTATCAGGGTCTTTTCTAATGAGTCAGCCCTTCTAATCAGGTGGCCAAAGTATTGGAGCTTCAGGTTCAGCATCAGTCCTTCCAATGAATATTCAGGAATGATTTCCTTTAGGATAGACTGGTTGGATATCCTTGCAGTCAGTCCAAGGGACTCTAAAGAGTCTTCTCCAATAGCGAAGTTCAAAAGCAGCAATTCTTCAGTGCTCACCTTTCTTTAGGTCCAACTCTTACATCCATACACGACTAAGGAAAAAACCATAGCTTTGACTAGATGGAATTTTGTTGGCAAAGTAATGTCTCTGCTTTTTAATATCCTGTCATATGTCATTTAATATGTTGGTCATAGTTTTTCTTCCAATGAGCAAGTGTCTTTAAATTTCATGGCTGCAGATACCATCTGCAGTGATCTTGGAGCCCCAAAAAATAAAGTCTGACACTGTTTCCATTGTTTACCCATCTATTTGGCATGAAATGATGGGACCAGATGCCATGATCTTAGTTTTCTGAATGTAAAGTATTAAGCCAAGTTTTTCACTCTCCTCTTTCACTTTCATCAAGAGGCTCTTTATTTCTTCTTTGCTTTCTGCCGTAAGGATGGTGTCATCTGTATATCTGAGGTGACTGATATATCTCCTGGCAATCTTCATTCCAGCTTGTGCTTCCCCCAGCCCGCCGTTTCTCATGATGTACTCTGCATATAAGTTAAATAAGCAGGGTGACAATATACAGCCTTGATGTACTCCTTTCCTGGTTTGGAAACAGTCTGTGATTCCATGCCCAGTTCAAATTGTTGCTTCCTAACCTGCATACAGGTTTCTCAAGAGTCAGGTCAGATGGCCTGGTATTCCCATCTCTTTCAGAATTTTCCACAGTTTATTGTGATCCACACAGTCAAAGGCTTTGGCATAGTCAATAAAGCAGAAATGGATGTTTTTCTGGAACTCTCTTGCTTTTTCAATGATTCAGCAGATGTTGGCAATTTGATCGCTGGTTCCTCTGCCTTTTCTAAAATCAGCTTAAACATCTGGAAGTTCACAGTTCACGTATTGCTGAAGCCTGGCTTGGAGAATTTTGAGCATTATTTTACTAGTGTGTGAGATGAGAGCAGTTGTGAGATAGTTTGAGCATTCTTTGGCATTGCCTTTCTTTAGGATTAGAATGAAAACTGACCAGTCCTGTGGCCACTGCTGAGTTCTCCAAATTTGCTGACATGTTGAGTGAAGCACTTTCACAGCATCGTCTTTCAGGATTTGAAATAGCTCAACTGGAATTCCATCACCTCCACTAGCTTTCTTTGTAGTGATGCTTCCAAAGGCCCACTTGACTTCACATTCCAGGATGTCTGGCTCTAGGCGAGTGTGAGTGATCACACTATCGTGATTATCTGCTTCGTGAAGATCTTTTTTGTATAGTTCTTCTGTGTTTTCTTGCCACCTCTTCTTAATATCTTCTGCTTCTATTAGGTCCATATCATTTATGTCCTTTATTGAGCCCATCTTTGCATGAAATGGTCCCTTAGTATCTCTAATTTTCTTGAAGAGATCTCTAGCCTTTCCTATTCAATTGTTTCCCTCTATTTCTTTGCATTGATTGCTGAGGAAGGCTTTCTTATCTCTCCTTGCTATTCTTTTGATCTCTGCATTCAAATGGGTATATCTTTCCTTTTCTCCTTTGCTTTTCACTTTTCTTCTTTTTACAACCAATCGTAAGGCCTTTTCAGACAATCATTTTGCTTTTCTGAATTTCTTTTTCTTGAGGATTGTCTTGATTCCTGTCTCCTGTACAATGTCACAAACCTCTGTGCATAGTTCATCAGGCACTCTGTCTATCAGATTTAGTTCCTTAAATCTATTTCTCACTTGTACTGTGAAATGCCAGGCTGGATGAAGCACAAGCTGGAATCAAGAGTGCCAGGAGAAATATCAGTCACCTCAGATATGCAGATGACACCACCCTTATGGCAGAAAGCGAAGAAGAACTAAAGAGCCTCTTGATGAAAGTGAAAGAGGAGAGTGAAAAACTTGGCTTAATACTTTACATTCAGAAAACTAAGATCATGGCATCTGGTCCCATCATTTCATGCCAAATAGATGGGGAAACAATGGAAACAGTGAGGGATTTTCTTTTTTTGAGCTCACGACTGAGCAACTGAACTGACTGACAGACAAAAAAAAAACCTCGAATAGCCAAAGCAATCTTGAGAAAGAAGCATGGAACTGGAGGAATCAACCTGCCTGACTTCAGACTATACTACAAAGCTACAATCATCAAGTACAGTATGGTACTGGCACAGAGACAGAAACACAGATCAATGGAACAAAATAGAAAGCCCAGAGATAAATCCATGCACCTATGGACACCTTATCTTTGACAAAGGAGGCAAGAATGTACAATGGAGAAAAGACAATCTCTTTAACAAGTGGTGCTGAGAAAACTGGTCAATCATTTGTAAAAGAATGAAACTAAAACACTTTCTAACACCATACACAAAAATAAACTCAAAATGGATTAAAGATCTAAACATGAACTCAAAATGGATTAAAGATCTAAATGAAACACCAGAAATTATAGAACTCCTAGAGGAAAACATAGGCAAAACACTCTCTAACATAAATCATAACAGGATTCTCTATGACCCACCTCCCAGAGTAATGGAAATAAAAGCAAAAACAAATAAATGGGACATAATTAAACTTAAAAGCTTTTGCACAATGAAGGAAACTATAAGCAAGATGAAAGGACAGCCTTCAGAATGAGAGAAAATAATAGCAAACGAAGCAACTGACAAAGAATTGATCTCAAAAATATATAAGCAGCTCCTGCAGCTCAATTCCAGGAAAATAAATGACCCAATCAAAAAATGGGCCAAAGAACTAAACAGACATTTCTCCAAAGAAGACATACAGATGGCTAACAAACACATGAAAAGATGCTCAACATCACTCATTATCAGAGAAATGCAAATCAAAACCACAATGAGGTACCATCTCATGCTGAAAAGAATGGCTGTTATCCAAAAGTATACAAACAATAAATGCTGGAGAAGGTGTGGAGAAAAGGGAACCTTCTTACACTGTTGGTGGGAATGCAAACTAATACAGTCACTATGGAGAATAGTGTGGAGGTTCCTTAAAAAACTGGCAATAGAACTGCCATATGACCCAGCAATCCCACTGCTGGGCATACACACTGAGAAAATCAGAATTGAAAGAGACATGTGTACCCCAATGTTCATCACAGCACTGTTTACAATAGCTGGGACATGGAAGCAACCTAGATGTCCATCGGTAGAAAAGTGGATAAGAAAGCTGTGGTACATATACACAATGGAATATTATTCAGCCATTAAAAAGAATGCATTTGAATCAGTTGGATGCATTTGAATCATTTGAATCCAGTGGATGAAACTGGAGCCTATTATACAGAGCGAAGTAAGTCAGAAAGAAAAACACCAATACAGTATACTAATGCATATATATGGAATTTAGAAAGATGGTAACAATGACCCTATATGAGAGACAGTGAAAGAGACACAGATGTAAAGAACAGATTTTTGGACTCTGTGGGAGAAGGTGAGGGTGGGATGATTTGAGAGAATAACATTGAAACATGTATATTATCATATGTGAAATAGATTGCCAGTACAGGTTTGACACATGAGACAGGGTGTTCAGGGCTGGTGCACCGGAATGACCCTGAGGGATGGGATGGGGAGGGAAGTTGGAAGGGGAGGTTTAGGAAGGGGAACACATGTACACCCATGGCTGATTCATGTAAATATATGGCAAGAACCTCGACAATATTGTAAAGTAATTAGCCTCCAATTAAAATAATAATTTTTTTAAAAAAGAAAAAAGAATAGCTATCTACAGATTCAGCATAACCCATATCAAAATTTCAATGGCATTTTTTCACAGAAATAGAACAAACAATCCTAAATTTGTATGGAACCACTGCTGCTGCTACTGCTGCTAAGTCGCTTCAGTCGTGTCCGACTCTGTGCGACCCCATAGACGGCAGCCCGCCAGGCTCCCCTGTCCCTGGGATTCTCCAGGCAAGAACACTGGAGTGGGTTGCCATTTCCTTCTCCAATGCATGAAAGTGAAAAGTGAAAGTTAAGTCGCTCAGTCATGTCTGACTCTTAGCGACCCCCTGGACTGCAGCCCACCAGGCTCCTCCATCCATGGGATTTTCCAGGCAAGGGTACTGGAGTGGGGTGCCATTGCCTTCTCCAGTATGGAACCACAAAGACCCCAAATAGCCAAACTAATTTTCCGAAAGAAGAATAAAGCTTCAAGCATTATGCTTCTTTATTTCAAACTATATTACAAAACTATAGTAACCAAGAGTATGATATTGGCAAGAAAATATAGATTAATAAAAAAAAGAATAGAGAGCCCAGAAATAAACCCACACAGATATGGTCTATTAATTCATGACAAAGAAGCCAAGTATATACAGTGGAAAAGGAACAATCTCATCAATAAATAGTATTGGGAAAACTGGACAGTTCCCTGCAAAAGAATGAAACTGAACCATACCAGGCCTACAGAACACTACACCAGACACAAAAATTAACTCAAAATGGATTAATGACTTGAATATAAGACTTAAAATCATGAAACTCCTAGAAGGAAACATAGGTGATAAACTACTTGACATAGGTCTTGATGACGATTTTTAAAATCTGATACCAAAAGCAAAAAGTAATCAAAGCAGAAATAAGAAAGTGAAAAAAGCTAAAAAAGATTCTTCACAGCAAATAAAACATTTCACAGAATGAAAAGGCAACCTACAGAATGCTTATTCTTCACTTTAAAATAGTAAACCTCTTAGCATGTGCAGTATCTCAAGATGGGATTCCCTAGTGGCTCAGTAGTGAAAAATCGGCCTACCAATGCAGAAGATGTAGGTTCTATCCCTGGGTCGGAAAGATCCCCTGGAAGAGGAAATGGCAACCCACTCCAGTATTTTTGCCTGGAGAATCCCATGGATAGTGGGTGACAGTCCATGGTGGGTGACAGTCCATGGTGGGTGACAGTCCATGGTGTGAAAAAAGTCAGACACAACTGAGCAACTAAACAACAGTATTTCTCAATAAGGTTATTATTCTTAAAAAAGAAAATCTATCAGGACTTCAACTTTAAGTCAACATGGAAAAACATGTCACTTAACCCTCCTAGCAGACTCAACCCTCCTGCTGCTGCTGCTAAGTCGCTTCAGTCGTGTCCGACTCTGTGCGACCCCAGAGACGGCAGCCCACAAGGCCCCCCCATCCCTGGGATTCTCCAGGCAAGAACACTGGAGTGGGTTGCCATTTCCTTCTCCAACGCGTGAAAGTGAAAAACGAAAGTGAAGTCGCTCAGTCGTGTCCGACTCTTCGAGACCCCATGGACGGCAGCCTACCAGGCTCCTCTGCCCATGGGATTTTCCAGGCAAGAGTACTGGAGTGTGTTGCCATTGCCTTGTCCATCAACCCTCCTAGCAGACATAAATAAACAACCCTTCTAGCAGACACAAAAAATTGGGAAGAAATTATTAAGCAACAGTTTTCAAGAATTTGGACATTTAGCAATTTAAAGACAGTGATCCCAGAAAGATGAGAAACATGGAGGTAAATCCCACATCTGCTCCAGCCTGGAAAGATTTTCCATGACAAAGCACAAGAAGGCAGACCCAAATGTATAGTTTCCCTGAGTTATGAAGATGGAGATGAGAATCCCAGGCAAATTTTCAGTGCAGAGTATTTATCCTACAGAAATGAAAGCATATGCCCATACAAAGACTTAGACATAATGTTCATAACAGTTTCATTCATAACAATCAAAAATTAGAAACAACTCAATTGTCCATCAACAGATGAATGAATAAATATATTGTGATACACACATATAATAAAATACTACTCAGCTCTAAAGAAATGAATTATTGATACATACATAAAGCTCAAAATAATTATGCTAACCTTTTGCCTTTGGTGGTAAGCTTGGTAATTTTTTGTTCCTTGGTCTAGTTGCTGATTATGAGTTTATATTCAATTTATGAAAATTCATATGACATATATACTTTTCTAAATGTATATTATATTTCAACAAAACAATTTTTACAAGTCAAAGAATTTTCTATATTTTAGTAAATAGTTTTAAAGTTTAAAAGCATATAAAGACCTCATTTGAAACAGAAAAATCACCTTGGAATAAATTTAGTAATTTATCTTCACATAAAATATATGCACACTTGGTTATAAATTATAAATGAATATGTGAATCAATTGCATCATGCTTTAGTCCTAGATGGAAATACTGAGTATTATAAAATGCAAATTTTTTCAATTTATCTCATTGATTTAAATTTATTGTAATGAAAATCTGAACTCTACTTAATAGTTTCAAAATGTATCATATGACCTTATGATCCCTTTGGAAACAATAAGATTGAAATGTTGAGAAGAAATGTTTTTCAGAAAGAATACATGAACAAGAACTTCTCACATCTACTATTTGTCATTGTTTTTGCATCCCAGCAACAGAACTGTTTCCTGTACTTAGAGACTCCTTTTCCTGAAGAAACTAATGCTGCTTCCTTAGAAGGCTTGTAAATGTGAAATATTTGCATTCCCAGCCTCCATAGCTCAAGTTGCAGTCACATGGTTTATGCCAAGCCAATCAGACACACTCTTCCTCGGGTCCTAATTGGAAATTCACATTGTGTTGATAGGAGTAGAAGCAGTAGCTACTTGTCCTTTCCATTAGCTGCAGTGACAGCAATGCCTGGGGCATTAGTGAGTGATTAGCATTACTTATACATAATACCTATGTCCCCTGGGGCTTCCCGGGTGGTGCTAGTGGTAAAAAACCATCCTGCCAATGCAGGAGATATAAGAGATGTGGGTCTGATCCCTGGGTTGGGCAGATTCCCTGGAAGAGGAAATGGCAACCCACTCCAGTATATTTGCCTGGAGAATCCCATGGACAGAAGAGCCTAGTGGGCTACAGTCCATGGGGTCACAAACAGTCATACTTGACTGAAGGACTTAGCATGCACCAAGTTGGAATACCTAGGTCCCTGTAGTAGTAGAAGGGTGGTGGGAAGGATTTGAAGCATTCTTCCTGCCTATGTAAGTTCCCCAACATGTATACCTGTGACAGATTCATTTTGATATATGGCAAAACCAATACAATATTGTAAAGGTAAATAAAATAAAATTTAAAAAAATCCTTTCCAATCTATATAAACCTAGCATCCTTTTGCTTATAACAATGTTTTTTTTTTTACTCTTAACATTATAAGTTATACTCTTATGTTTACAACTAAACTAAAGCAATCAACAAAATTCCACCAAAGAAGTCGGTGAAATTTAGGATATATTACTGGCTCAGTTGATGCTGACAGCAGTGAAAACTCTTGGTGCAATTAAGGGCTGGAACTCTGGCATCTAGAGGCATGCATGGCTGTCTGGGATCACAAGTAATAAACAGCACATAACAGGCAACACTTGAAAGTCTGAGTGGCCTGTGCATGGAAGAATATATAGTATATAGGGCAAGAGAACTTCAAGGGATTGGAGGTGAATTGGTGGCTTCTAATAGTAGTTGAGAGCTTAAAGACAGGAATTAACAACTTACATACAAGTCTAGAATTCTCAGCCCAAGGCATAAACTGAAAAACTGAGAGTTTTAATAATAGTAACAGTTATAATCTCTTACCTCTTGCAACCCAAGGCAAGGACAGCTAAAGAAATAAACATTGCAAGTTTCAGTAAGACAATAGATTATACCCACATTAAATCATTTTCTATTATTATATCCTTCAATTTTTTTCTAAAACATTTCTTATGTTTTATTCATGATATTTTCATTTTTATTGTTATTCTAAATAAAATTTTCTCATTACAACTTGTTATTGCTATAATGAGAACATCTAATAATTTTCATATGTAAGTATTATAATTACATACTTACAATCTCTTGTTTCTAAGTAATTGTCAAAGTAGTTTATTGATTTTCTTGATTGGTGCACCATCTATGTATAATAATAATTCTTTGTCCTCTTTCCCATTACTTATATATTATTTTCCTTAGAAAACATATTACATATTTATTCTAATTATTGTTGTCACTGTTGTTTAGTCACTAGGTCATGTCTGATTTTTTTGCAACCCCACGGTCTGTGACCTGCCAGACTTCTCTGTCCATGGGATTTTCCAGGCAAAAATACTGAAGTAGGTTGCCATTTCCTTCTTTACCCACGTCTCCTACATTGGCAGGTGGATTCTTTACTACTGAGCCACCAGGGAAGCCCATTTATCTTTTAATTCCAAATGTCCTAAAATATTTTTCACTTGGGAATAGTTGTTGAGCTTTTCATATTTTCAAATAACTTTTCAGCATCGTTTGAGATTATCCAACTTTATTTTGTTTAGCCTATTAAGATGATAAAATACATTAATTGATTTTCTATCAATGTTCTTCCTGGGTCTGGGTCACAATATTTTACTGACAGCAAGTCTTCTTCTCAGGGGATGAACCACATTGATTTAGGAAGATTTCAGGAACTGACTTGAGTCCACACCTCCAGGTCCATAGCACTTCCTAGCTCTGATCTGGCAGGAAACAGAAAAGAGAAATGATGTTTTCCTGTTTTCACTTCAATCTGTTTCAGGGCCAGAAAGTCAATGAGCCAAGGTATGAAATGAAAAAGAAAAATTATAGCATTTAAGAGGAGAAACACCACCAACTTTTGTGGAGGGGTAGATTTTTATTGTTCCTTCACCAAATAGGATCTATAGTGTTTTTATAAAGATCAACTAAATTCCATACTCAGAAATCAATCCTGGATATTCACTGAAAGGACTGGTGCTGAAGCTGAAGCTCTAATACTTTGGCCCCCGGATGTGAAGAGCTGACTCCTTAGAAAAGACCCTGATGCTGGGAAAGACTGAAGGCTGGAGAAGGGGTCGACAGAGGACGAGATGGCTGGATGGCATCACTGATTCCATGGACATGAGTTTGAGCACGTTCCAAGAGATGTTGAAGGACAGGAGAGCCTGGTGTGCCTCAGTCCATAGGGTTGCAAAGAGTCGGACACAACTGAGCTTCTGAACAACAACAAAATTTGTGTTACCTCTTACCTTATCTATCTGAGCTTTGCTCCTTGAAGATGTCACTTGACTCTGTTTCAGTCATGTTCCACTTCTTACATGTGAAAAGCTAGATTTCCATCTTAACCTATCTCACTTCTTGGGACAGGGGACACCTGATGACTTGTGAATCTGTTTCAGGCAGCACTGACCTAGGAGGCAGAGTTCCTTGCCTACCTGACAGTGAGAAAATTTTCACAGAACTATAAGCACTCATGTTTGAAAATATTATACCAATTCTTAACGTCACCGATCTACATGAGAAACAGTGTTTCTTGCCATATCAGTAAACACAGCCATCAGCATTTGCAGCCACAGCCTAAAGTTCTGATGAGCCTTGGGGGAACTCAGGAAGGAAAGAACATCTGCCATCTAGCAGCTATCAGACTGCAGTCACTCCCCACAGTGAGCCCTGAGGAAATTCAGGATACGCAAACACAAGATATTGGCCCCAGATAACTGAGGTGGACAGCAAAGGAATGATTTCTTTTTTTTTTTTTAATTTTATTTTATTTTTAAACTTTACATAATTGTATTAGTTTTGCCAAATATCAAAATGAATCCGCCACAGGTATACATGTGTTCCCCATCCTGAACCCTCCTCCCTCCTCCCTCCCCATACCATCCCTCTGGGTCGTCCCAGTGCACTAGCCCCAAGCATCCAGTATCGTGCATCGAGCCTGGACTGGCAACACGTTTCTTACATGATATTTTACATGTTTCAATGTCATTCTCCCAAATCTTCCCACCCTCTCCCTCTCCCACAGAGTCCATAAGACTGTTCTATACCAAAGGAATGATTTCAGTGAGCCCAAGCTCTTGCATCTTACCATACACAGAAAAGCACTAAATTCCTTAACTGGGGATATCTGGTTTTCTTTAATTAACAATAATTTTCAAAGTTCCCAACTACCCACCTTCTGTTGGAAAACTCCTGTATATCCTGGCTGCCTCCATCACCTTCATGGAGCAGTTCTCTCAGGGTTCCTTGAGATGCTGCCTCCTAGACTTGCATGTGTGTTTTGTTGCTCAGTCATGCCCAACTCTTTGTGATCCCCATTCCATGGACTGTAGCCCACCAAGCTTCTCTATCCATGGGATTTTCCAGGCAAGAACATTAGAGAGGGTTGCAATGTCCTTCTCCTGGTGATCTTTCCAACTCAGGGATTGAATCCACTTCTCCTGCATTGACAGGTGGATTCTTTACTATTGAACCACCTGGGAGGCCCCTCCCAAACTTAAAGTCCTACAAATTCCCATGAATAAAACACAGTTCTCTATGTTTAGGGTGTGAATTTTTTTTTTTTAGTTGACACACTTATTAAAAAATGAATTATCTGCTTAGAGTAAGGGCTATAACTTAAATACATTTCAAAGTATAAGTTGTGCACTTCTGCCATAAATATGCTGTTATTTTCCAGTAGTTTCACATGGCAAAAATAATGTGTAAGTGGAAGCAGAGTGCATGGATTAATGTTTTTCTTCACATCCCCCTTTAAAGAGAGAGGCAGAAATGAATTGGTTTCAGTGCCAAATATTGTTTATGTCTTCACAAACATTCTTTCACTGACCAAGAAGGAAAGTCAGGGCCCAGCAACAGAGGCGCTGACCCCGGCTGTTGGTCCTCCCGCATATCACACAGCCTCACACAGCTGGTCTCCGTGCATTCAGTGCCCCCATGAAACTTGTATAAAGATCTCATTAACCTCTGCTCTTTTGTGTCTGTCCAAACTCATGGTTTCTTCTAGTCTGAGCTCATCTCACTTTGTTCTTTTTCTGACTCCTGCCAAAATTGCCTCCTTTTCCTCTGAACAGCAATAAACTTTAGACAACTTTATCACATGAATGTCAACACATATATATTTTAATATGATCCAATTACTTATGATGCGATACTTTATAGCTTTAAAATTTTGTCAATTAGTTTACGCCTCAACCAGTTTCTTTATCCTGACAAAAACCCAACATCAAGTTGAGTATCTGATACTCAACAGTGTGTGTGATTAAATAGAATCATTTATAGATTCATAAAGTCTCAAAAGCATGAGGATAGACATGAACCTTGGAAGTTCATCTTTTCCACTTTATTATGTTTGTGTGCATGTTGATGACTGGAGTGAGAAAATAGTTTTACTACAGAACAGCAGAAAAATTAAAATTGTAGAAAACTATAAGGAAAATGACTAAGTAATACTTTGGAACATTTTTAAAATTGGAGAGTTAATAAATAGTAGGCTAATACAATGATTTAAAAACTATATTCCTTAGAGCTCTGAGATTCTGTAAGGTGTATCAAGGACTTTGGGGGGAATCAAAAGGAAAGGAGACTAAGTATGTAAAAATCAGCCTCTTCAGCAAAGCCTAAGCCAGAACGGTTCCACTCCCATTTATTTGACATTTTGGAGTTATAAGGAATATGTCTTTCATAAAGAGAGGCTCAGCTGATTAAACCAATAGATAACTTCAAAAACCACTCATTTGGTTAAGTGCTTTTCTTTTAAGAATAAAGAAATTACAGGTCAACTAGGACAAGTAACTATTTGACCTCACCCAGCTAGATGGTGGCTGACTTGAGACAAGAAAGAGATTCAGGAAATATTTAGGAAGAACTGGCTGCATGTTCAGTATCTGCACATGCCCTCATGCATCCGCAATGCAACCTTCAGTGTAGGGATAGAAAGATTTGTCTCAACAACCTCTAGAGGGGTTAGATATTAAGAAAAAAAATTTTTTGTACTTATATTTTCCTGTTAAGAAGAGATACTAATATTATTTTTTTAATTCTTTTCGTTTTGGCCACACCACGTGGCTTTCAGCATCTTCGTTCCCCAACCAGAGATCGAACCAGAGATCGAACCCATGCCCCTTGAAGTGGAAGTGCAGAGTCTTAACCACTGGACCACCAGGGAAGTCCCTTTTCTTATTTTTATTAGAAAATGTTTCTGCCCACTAATATTATTTTAAATGTGATTCCCTGGTGGCTCAGGTGGTAAAGAATCCACCTGCAAGGCAGGACACCAGGATCCAATCCCTGGGTTAAGAAGATCCCCTGGAGAAGGGAATGGCTACCCACTCAAGTATTCTTGCCTGGAGAATTCCATGGACAGAGGAATAAAGTGAAGACTGCCTGGCATTTTTATACATGTAAATCAGTTTGTTTAAAAAATATTAACCTAAAAGGCCTTATATACTTTTGTCATATATTGTTCCCCCTTTAAATTGGAGAGTTCAAGGGAATCTTTTCTGTGCCATGAGCTTCAGCTCCACAGCTGAGTAATTTCTACCAGAGGAAACCACTTGAGGGCACCAGAGGCATTGCTCTCAGAGTCGCCTCTGGAGGAAGCGTGCCTTCCATCTCATTGTGCATTTAGAGGAAGTGGGTGGGGGAGCCCAAGGCCTGGGAAAATGACCATAATAATAGTACCTTGTGTTTATATAGCCCCTTTCTTCAATTAGCTCAGCATGTTTGGATGTGATTATTCAGCTGGGAGCTTCCAGTTGTGGGAAATGAGGCACAAGGCAAACACGTGGCCTAGGTGGGACAGAGGGTGAGGACTAATTCTTACTAACTTCAAATGCCCATTCATTATTTTTACACTAAAAAGCTGATGGTGACCTTTCTGAGCCATTTCCTTAGAAACAATAAGCTGAGAAATCAGAGTCCCAAACTCAAATTTAATGGAAAGGTTCATAAATTCTATGAGGAAAAGGGATGGCATGCTTCATACTTCGGTGCCAAAGAGGGAACCAAAACAGAATCATTTTCACCTACCTAGTGTAATTAAAGGTGGCAAGTTGAATGTATTGATTCTAAAGCACATCACGAGAGTAGTATGGCTTCAATTGGCCACTGCACTTTTAATCCTCAAGTGAATCTAGTCAGATCTGTGTCATAAATCATGCATCTTTTATCCATATTCTGCCAAAAATGACCAAAAGAGGGTAAAGAAAAAAAAAAAAAATTGTCGTATTAAAAAAAACTAAACTCTTGTTCCACACAAGAAAATACTTGTCCCACGTAAGAAAATATTATTACAGACTTTAATGTGTTAATTAAATACTCCAACATGATTTATAAAGAAACATCATGACAGAGCATTTAATTAACAGAGACAGTGAGGTCTAGCTTAGTCATCTACTGAGAAGATTGCTATAGAGAAAGTTTCCACTAAGAGCACTTGTAATGCTGATGTGTAATTCATGATTAAGATGTTAGCTTCCTGCAGAGTCATTTAGGGTCTCACTTGCTAATGAAAAGTGTCACTTTTTCTCCAAATACTAAACATATGCCTTTGACCTTTGAATTAGGATGTGGGCACTCACTCATTCACCCCTGTGTTTGAGGCTGGCTGTTCCTTTACAGGTTTAAACCTAATAGATTCACCCTCCAGGGTCACCTATTTTCACCAAGTCCCTACTTTTTTTTTTTTTCTTTAAATTTCAGATGATGCTTGAGTATGGCTTCATTAATAGTTCAAATGATCTTAACACATATCTGTTATATAAAGGGTTTCTCCAATTGTTACAGGATTACGGGCATATGTGTTCAGTTGCTTAATGGTATCTGACCCTTTGAGACCCCCTGGACTGTAGCCCGCCAGGTCCCTATGTCCATGGGATTTCCCAGGCAAGAATATTGGAACGGGTTGCCATTTCCTCCTCCAGGGGTTCTTGCTGACCCAGGGATCAAACCCACATCGCCTGCATTGGCAGGGGGTTCTTTATCACTGAGCCACCAGGGAAGCCTGTAACAGGATTAATATGATTGAAATTAACTGACTTTCATGTTATGAAAATACACAATCCAGAGACTTTGCGTATCTTGAAATGGAAATTAATCAAACCATACTTCTTTCTCCCTTACTTACCTCTTTCCCAGGTCCCCGTTATACTAAATTTGAGAGATGCCAATCCTAAAGGTACATGTGTGCTCAGTCATGTCTGCCTCTTAACTTTGCCGACAAAGGTCCGTCTGGTCAAGGCCATGGTTTTTCCAGTAGTCGTGTATGGATGCGAGAGTTGGACTGTGAAGAAAGCTGAGCGCTGAAGAATTGATGCTTTTGAACTGTGGTGTTGGGGAAGACTCTTGCAAGTTCCTTGGACTGCAAGGAGATTCAACCAGTCCGTTCTAAAGGAGATCAGTCCTGGGTGTTCTTTGGAAGGAATGATGCTAAAGCTGAAACTCCAATACTTTGGCCACCTCATGCGAAGAGTTGACTCATTAGAAAAGACTCTGATGCTGGGAGGGATTGGGGGCAGGAGGAGAAGGGGACAACAGAGAATGAGATGGCTGGGTGGCATCACTGACTCCATGGACGTTAGTTTGAGTGAACTCCGGGAGTTGGTGATGGACAGGGAGGCCTGGTGTACTGCGGTTCATGGGGTCACAAAGAGTAGGACACAACTAAGCAACTGAACTGAACTAAATGATTTATTGGGTTTAATGGGAAAATATTTTTTACTTTATTGATTTGGACACTTAACCCCAGATGTCTACTTTTCTAAGATGGGTACAGATTGACTTCTATAAACTACCTATAATAGTAGATCATATTCACTCTCAACACAATATATAACACAGATTTTTGCACTGGAAGTTAGGGTTTTAAGGGTGTTAGAATCTCTGGTGACTCGGAAGGTAAAGAATCCTCCTGCAATGCAGGAGACCCTGGTTTGATTCCTTGGTGGGGAAAATCCCCTGGAGAAGGGAATGGCTACCCCCTCCAGTATTCTTAGAGAATGCCTAGAGAATTCCATGGACAGAGGAGCCTGGTGGGCTATAGTCAACAGGGTCACGAAGAGTGGAACACTACTGAGCGACTAACACATACACAACACACAGAATCTTTGAACAGCTCAAATACACATAAATCTAAAGGTACAGAAAGAAAAGTGGTACTGCCTCAGACTTGTTCTTATCTTCATCCCATTCCAATTAAAAATAATTGATTCCTCAAACTTTAAAGCTAGAAAACCAAACCACAGCAAAGTAGAGTAACTTGCTCACGCACAGACAGTGGTAGATTCAAGTCTAGTTCTTCTGTGATAGCCCTTACTTTATTGTTTTCATTTATCTTTATAGTCCATGTGGATTTTTAATTTCCAGGTAATTAGTAGGATGAAAAAGTTACATTTTCCTAAGATAGAGAATAAATTCCATTTTATTTCATAAATATTTTTGAGGCACTACTCTTTATGGTGTTTTGCTTCACATAGAACCCAAGAGGTAGAGTTTGACTCTCAACCAGTCAAAACGATTTCTTACATTTTTTGATCAATTTAGAGAAAATGAAAAAATAAACCTTGGCATGTGCAGATTTAAATTTCCTGATTAGTAGTGTTTCAGCACTGGGAAGAATCCACATGTAATATTGAATTAAAAATAGCATGTGCTTGAAACTTCCTTTCCAAGATAGTTTTCTTTTAGAGTTCTTTCATATAAATATTCAAACAACAAGCTTACCTGAAAATGATTAAGCAAGAGATTTCATTCAAAATTTGAGAGTGTTAGCCACTATTATTCATATTTTAAGTGTAATTTTATATGAATAACTTTGAATACTGTCAGATTTCAAATTAGTTATCCTCATTAGAACGGGGCTTCCCTGGTTGCTAGGTTGTAAAGAATCTGCCTGCCAATGCAGGAGATGTGGGTTTGTTCCCTGAGTTGGGAATATCCCCTGGAGAAGGAAATGGCAACCCACTTCAGTATTCTTGCCTGAGAACTCTCATAAACAGAGGAGCCTTGCAGGCTACAGTCCAAGGGGTCACAATGAGTCAGACAGGACTTAGCGACTAAACCATCATTACCACCACTACATATCACATATAATATTTATTTAATAAAACATGCAGCTTGTTTTTATAGAAGACTATTTGATATTTTCCATTGTAACTAATCTATGTCTTCATTTAAGATAGAGCTTTTTCTTGATCGTCTTTATGTCACATAGTACCCGTAAGACTGGCAATAAGTACTGGGTAAACAAACGATGAAAGATCAGGCTGAGATGTTGTTATGTTTAAATGTTACTATAGGGTCACTCAAGGACAGACAAAAGAGATAAAATGGAAAATGAACAGTGACAGAAATTTAAGGATCAACTACACTTAGGTCATTGTGAAAAAAGAAGTTGGAGGAAAATATGATAAACAATCAAAGAGCTAGGGATTGTTTGTGTCATGGAAAATAAAGAGTAAATTTTTAGAAGTTTGGGTTGGCAATAGTGCTAAAGGTTAAAAATTATGGGAAATGTGGTAGTTATTAGAACTGTCCATAAATATTCTAGCTTTCTGTTCTTCATGGTACACTAAAGACTGTGTTTTCCGGACTTATTTTGGCTATTGAAATGTGACTGTAAGTGATGCGTGTTATTTTCCATTGAAAGTTTTGAGTGTCAGTGAGAACTTCCCGATGTTTTCTTTCATTGCCTTTACCATGGTAATGGAAGGTTTAGATGAGGGCTGTTTCATTAACTGGGGACTAAGCGTGAGGACACAGTGTGTGCACATCAGATCCCCCTGCCAATCCACAAAGGGAAATGCATCTCATTTGTTTAAAAACATACAAGTGGGATTGTTTGTTACCATAGCATACAGGTAGCTTATCCTGACTGATACAGAGAGTAAGAAGACATAAGAGCTTATCAGATAAGACTGATTAAAATAACTAGAATTTTTAACTGCATGCTCCCACACTGAAAGTGGATTTAAAATTTTAATAATGAGTTACTGAAGAAACTTATGATCAAAGAATACCAATTATCTATTTAAAATATTTTACACAAAAGGAAGAGAATCATCTCTTCTCATTCCTATCAAAGTTTCTTTTAAAATAAGCATAGGAAAGAAAACAGTGGGAGAGAAAGTATACTGACACTAAAAACAAAAGAATAGTTCCAGCAACACACCAACACTTTGAACAGAACTGAAGGAAAATATCTGAAATATACCTGGGTGTGAGACAGGATTGAGGGAATTGCTGAGTGGCCTGCTGTTTACTACAGAGTAGAAAAAGCCTGTTTTTGAGGAACACAGAATTCACTACCAAATAGAGCTCTAGTAACATCTCCTGGTGCAGAAAACAACACACCGGAAGGAACACACCGGAAGGAACAACACACTGGTGGAATTGGTAAAAGCCTATTTTCTATCCTACTGATCTTTTTAGGGAAATGAAGTGAAAGTAAAAGTGTTAGTCTCTAAGTCATGTCTGACTCTTTGTGACCCCATGGACTGTAGCCAGCCAGGCTCCTCTGCCCATGGAATTCTCTGGGCAAGAAATATGGGGTGGGTAGCCATTCCCTTCTGAAGGGAATCTTCCCAATCCAGGGATGAAACCAGGTCTCCCACATTGCAGGCAGATTCTTTACTGTCTGAGTCACCAGGGAGGTAGAGTCCCCACCCCCACCTTTTTTAAGAGACTCCTTTTTTAAAGTCACACCTTTTACTTGCTAAGGAAAGAACAAGTCAAATAAAGTGTGGGTAGTAGCAATATTCCACTCGTCACATTTGGGGTTAGCTAGAGAGAATAATTCGGAGAAGGCAATGGCACTCCACTCCAGTACAGAAAATCCCATGGATGGAGGAGCTTGGTGGGCTGCAGTCCATGAGGTCGCTAGAGTCGGACACGACTGAGCGACTTCACGTTCACTTTTCACTTTCATGCATTGGAGAAGGAAATGGCAACCCACTCCAGTGTTCTTGCCTGGAGAATCCCAGGGACGGGGAAGCCTGGTGGGCTGCCACCTATGGGGTCGCACAGAGTCGGACACGACTGAAGTGACTTAGCAGCAGCAGCAGCAGCAGAGAGAATAATTACGGGTTATCTTCAGTTCTGTTCAGTCGCTCAGTCCTGTCCAACTCTTTGCGACCCCAAGGATTGTAGCACACCAGGCTTCCCTGTCCATCACCAACATCTTAGCACATAATTAGATCTTACTGGCTAAGATATAAACAGGCTGCCATAATAGCTTGTATTTTTTTTTAAGATTTTTATATGGATCATTTTTAAAGTCTTTATTGAATTTGTTTCAATATTGCTTCTGTTTTATGTTTGGGTTTTTGGCCACAAGCCATGTGGGATCTTAGCTTCCTCTGGAGATTGAACTCGCACTACCTGCATTTGAGGGTGAAGTCTTAATCACTGGACTTCCAGGGAAGTCCTGATAATAGCCTTGCAAAGGCAGCTTTTAACCACAGAATCAAAGCTGCTTCCATGACATACAGTCCTCTATTACCACCAAAATTCTTGAATATGTGATGTGGCAAAATTAAATTCTAATAAACATAATTTTTTCCACCTCCTTTAGGGTATCAGTGACTTAAATAGGGACCCAAACATTATCCGAAAGTACCCATTTCAACTCTCTAAAAAACATGATCTCGTTCTATTAGATTAGTAAACAGAAGTGTCACTATAAATAGAGGAGAAATCAGTAAGTAAACATATCTTATGGAACACAGCCACTGAAAGAAGTAAAAGAAAACTTTAGACTATCTTTAACTGAACTTTCAAAGAAATCTGAGCAAACACTGCAGCTATGGATATAAAAAAAGAAACAAACTCCCAACAGAAAAGAAGTTAAACACATGATTGCTAAACAAAAAAAGTATAAGGGAGGCAGTGTACTTAAAAATAAAACTTAAAAATTAGAGGACATTTTAATAAGTTACTTAGAAAAATCAGAGTAAGGCAATAAGGAAGTAAAAGATAAGAAAGAAATGATCAGAAATATAGATCACAGAACAAAGAGGTCAAATATAGTCATAATAGGAGTTTTTTAAAAAATGAATTGAGGAGAAGACATAATAAAGAAAAGGGAGAAAAACTGCCCAAGGATAAGAAAACTTTGATATTTAGATGCAGAGGGCTCCCTACTAAAAACTAGATAATTTTAATGAAAACATAACCCACTCCAACAATATTTTTGTCACTAAACATTTTATGCTGCTGCTAAGTCACTTCAGTCGTGTCCGACTCTGTGCGACCCCAGAGATGGCAGCCCACCAGGCTTCCCCGTCCCTGGGATTCTCCAGGCAAGAACACTGGAGTGGGTTGCCATTTCCTTCCCCAATGCATGAAAGTGAAAAGTGAACGTGAAGTCGCTCAGTTGTGTCTGACTCTAGCGACCTCATGGACTACAGCCCACCAGGCTCCTCCATCCATGGGATTTTCCAGGCAAAAGTACTGGAGTGGAGTGCCATTGCCTTCTCCGAAACATTTTATAGGGAAATTAAAAAAAATTATTTCTAGAATAAGAATATCTCATAAGTATCCAGTCAGAAAATGATATGAACATATAACTTTGAATAATAGGAAATAATATTAATCATTGGTTTACAAAAGAAGAAATCTAAATATCCAAAAACATATGGAGAGACAAAGATGTGAACAGAGTGACAGTTTTTTTTCTTATCATATTGAAGTAAATTAAAATAGTACAAAACTTGGTATTATCAAAAGTTTGGGAAAGGTGCACTATAGTACATTTTTGAGGGTATAACTAAAATAAACTTTTTGCATAGCAGTTTTTAATATTTATTGGAGTATATTTGCTTTACAATGTTATATAAGTTTCTACTGAACAGCAAAATGAATCAGCCATACATATACATTTATCCCTTCCCTCTTGGGCTTCCTTCTCATTCAGGTCATCACAGTGTATAGAGTTCTCCATGCTGTACAGTAGGTTCTCATTACTTACCTATTTTATACATAATATCAATAGTGATATATGTATTAATCCCAATCTTCCAGTTCCTTTCACCGCCCTCTCTACCCATTGGTATCCATACATTTGTTCTCTAGTTTGCCTAACTAACACGTAGCTAATGCTTTTTTCAATTCTGACAAATTTTCCATCTCCTAGTGTTTATTCAAAAGAAAAAAAAATGTGTAAATATCTAGCCATAAGAATATTCAGCAAAAAGTATAATAAGAGTATAACTTCAGAAACAAATATCTAAAATTTGTCCTTTGGGTAAAGACAATATGATCATAGTAATACACTTAAATAGAAAAATATTCACAAAATTAAAAGAAAACAAGTTTTAAAAATCTATCAAGACTATATTTTCAATTTATGTTTACATGTTAAGTTTATTGCTATGTAAACAATATGTTCACCCTTTTGTTACTACAAAGCCTTCTTCCCCAGCCTCTGGTTATTCACTCTTTTCTGACTGGCTACCCCCATGCACTCTGTATCACAAGTGTTGTCCTCCTCTGGGCTGTGAGTACATGTGGCTAATAAACTGTCGTCAAGCACACCTGTACAGTGTCAGATGTCATGTGTTTGACCATCCCGATAACCCTGCAGTGGGGATCCCTCTTTCACCAATATGGTTAGGAAGAGGCAAGTAAAACAGACAAACAACAAAAAAGAAAGAACAGGGAGCTCAGCTGGGTGTTCTGTGACAACCTAGAGGGGTGGGATGTAGGAATGGGAGGAAGGCTCAGGAAGGAGGGAATATATGTATACTTATACCTGGTTCAAGTTGTACAGCAGAAACCAACACAACAGTGCAAAGCAATTATCCTCTAATTTAAAATGCAAAACAATAAATAACTAAGGAGAATCTACTGTATAGCACAGGGAACTCTATTCAATGCTCTGTGGTAATCTATACGGGAAGGAAGGGGGGTATATGTATATGTATAGCTGGTTCATTATATGCTATACAGTAGAAGCTAACACAAAATTGTTAAGCAACTACACCAATAAAAATTAATTTTTAAAAAAGAAATTAAGGCTTGAGTGAAATGGAAGATTGATGGAACAATATCCTAGAGCACGGACAAGCAGATGGATTCCAACAGAAAGATAAATGATTTAATTTTGCCAAGAAAGAGAGCTTCATCCTCTTAAATAGAAGAAAGGGAGAATAGAAGGATGGTGATCCAGCTGTGCCCTTGCAGAATAGTTTGGGCCTTATTAGTAAAGTAGGAAACAATGACATCTGCTAAGACCAAGAGGCAACAATAAGAGTTGGACTTATGATGTTGATCCCTTAGGATATTTTTGCTCACAAGTAGCGTAATTGCCAACAAAGAGTAATTCGCAAGCAATGAACTATCTCTGATGTAGGAAGCTTAGAAGCAGGCAATTTCAGGATGGGTTGACAGGATCAACAAATATCAGGACACAGGTGTGTCATTTTAAAAACTTTCTCCATCTTCTGAAAGTGCTAAGATGGAGGTTGCATCACAATTTCACATGCCCTCTCCAAAGAAGGGAGAAAGAAAATAAAAAAGAAACACATTTTTGCCTGAATATAGATATTCAGTTAATAGATGATGATGATGATGATGATGATGATGATGATGATGTGTGTGTGTGCTAGTCACTCAGTTTAGTTGTTCTGTCACGTCCAACTCTTTGTGACACCCCATGGACTGTAACCCACTAGGCTTCTCTGTCCATGGGATTCTCCAGACAAGAATACTGGAATGGGTTGCTATTCCCTTCTCCAGGGGATCTTCCCAACCCAGGGATAGAACCCAGGCCTCCTGCATTGCAGGCAGATTCTTTACCGTCTGAGACACAAGATAGGTCATACATACATACATATATAGGTTGATAGATATAGATATAGATAGATAGATATTATATATAATATATATTATAATATATATAATGTTTTACAGAAGCCACTGGCAAATATCCCCTAATCTCATTGGCCAATACTAGTCAATAAACACTCCAGTACTCTTGCCTGGAAAATCCCATGGACGGAGGAGCCTGGTGGGCTGCAGTCCATGGGGGAGCTAAGAGTCAGACATGGGGGAGCTAAGAGTCAGACATGACTGAGCGACTTCACTTTCACTTTTCACTTTCATGCATTGGAGAAGGAAATGGCAACCCACTCCAGTGTTCTTGCCTGGAGAATCCCAGGGACAGGGGAGCCTAGTGGGCTTCTGTCTATGGGGTCGCACAGAGTCGGATACAACTGAAGCGACTTAGCAGCAGCAGCAGTCAATAAATAACCATAAATGAGAAGGAAAAAAATGAGATTAGCATGACTGACTTAGAATAATTTGTTCTTACTTTGGGGTTAAGCATTTTTTTTGCTTAATAAAATGGGGGTCCTGTTAGCAAATAACAAGGAAAGGGATAATTCAAATCAAGCAACTTACAGAGTTTGTTCAAGGGAGTTTGGAAAAGTTTTGGAAGAGCAGTTGTGGATAATGCCATAAGGAACCCATAAAACATGAATGAAAGGATTACTGGGCAGCTGTTAATACAGCATTGAAAGTGGAAAATCATGAATTTATAGAAAACATAATATTCTAGTTTGAGGCTTTCCTTGGAAACATATAACAGACTAGGAATCAGAAGTAACTATGTAGAGTATCAAAGGAAACAAGAATGCTAGGATATTCAGGAAAAAGATTTCTAATGTGTCACTATGACATTCAGAACTTTAGAAGGATGGGCCTAGCTATGAGTTACAAGAATGGGCTCAACTATGTTACAAGAATTAAGGGAAAAAACATATAGCTTTGGGCATTTGGAGATCTGGATGAAAAAAAAATAGAATTAATTAGCAGGTGTCATAAAGGGAATAAAGAGATTTTAGTAAAAAAAAAAAAAGGAATCCAAATTCACTAGCATTTGGAATAATTTTGCCTCAAAGTGTAGACATGGCAGAGACAGTCTGAGAAAATATGGGTATAAATGCAGTGGTTGTAAAGAGATTAAGAATATCAGAAGGATATTTTTTGGTGCAATGAAGACAGTGGCAGGGATACTTTTTATTTTGCCTATGTTTTCTGTATTCCTAATTATACTACATTTTTACCTCAGGTCAGGGAGCATATTTTACATTTTTTTCTTATCCTAATCTATGAAGTTGGAGAAGGAAATGGCAACCCACTCCAGTATTCTTGCCTAGAGAATTCCGTGGACAGAGGAGCCTGGTGGGCTGCTGTCCATAGGGTCACACATAGTCAGACACGACTGAAGCGACTTAGCATGCATGCATGCATTGGAGAAGGAAATGGCAACCCACTCCAGTATTCTTGCCTGGAGAATCCCAGGGACAGCAGAGCCTGGTGGACTGCTATCTTTGGGGTCGCAGAGTCAGACACGGCTGAAGCGACTTAGCAGCAGTAGCAGCAGCAATCTATGAAGAGGAGTGAGGAATGGTGATTGTGGTGGGGTTGGAGACAGTCCCCTAGGCTTCCAAGATTTCATATGGGCTTCAAATTTCAATGATCACTTTAGGCTTGCACAATTAGATTTTAAGTACTTTTGTAAATAATTTTAAGAATTTATAATAATTTCATATTATTAATTGAGTTGGAGATATTCTATTTGAATAGAATTCTTTTTCCTATATCTTCAAAACACATGCTCATCTTATCTACCAGTGATGCATTTCCTCCAAATTCAATCTAGGTAAAGACTAGAAAATGCAGGTGCTGGGAAATTTAAGCCATGCCATTGAATGCCAGTTGCATATCTGGTATCAGAGTGGTATTTATTGTGCTTAGTTTAAAAACAGGAGGCTAGAAAAAAAAGTTTAAACAATAGTCAAGAGGTTGAGTAAATTGTGATATTTCTATAAAGGGATATCTTATAAGACATAGCCATAAGACAGTATTATTTTTAAAAATATGTATTGACATAAAATTAAAGCACAATGAAATTCTGAGAATCAATACTTTTACTCATGTGAAATATCCAACAGTTTTGTTTATAAGAATGTGGGTGATTTTCAAAGTGATCTTTAGGATTTTATTATTTTTCCAAAGCAAATATGTATTATTTAAATAATAAATCTTGGGTTCATGTATAGTTGTATCTGACTCTGCAACCCCATGGCTGTAGCCCACCAGGGTCCTCTGTCCCTGGGATTCTCCAGGCAAGAATACTGGAGTGGAGTGCCATTTCTTTCTCCAGGGGATTTCCCTGACCCAGGGATTGAGCCCAGGTCTCTGCATTGCAGGCAGATTCTTTACCATCTGAGCCACCAAGAAGCCCAATTCTTATGTGACAAATATCAGTGACAGACCTAAAGCAAACAAGTCCATCCTATAGGAAATCAGTCCTGAAATATGCATTGGAGGGACTGATGCTGAAGCAGAAACTCCAATACTTTGGCCACCTGACGCGAAGAACTGACTCCTTTGAAAAGACCCTGATCCGGGAAAAGATTGAAGGTGGGAGGAGAAGGGGACGACAGAGAATGAGATGGTTGGATGGCATCATGAACTCAATGGACATGAGTTTGAGTAAACTATAGGCGGAGAAGGCAATGGCACCCCACTCCAGTACTCTTGCCTGGAAAATCCCATGGACAGAGGGGCCTGGTAGGCTGCAGTCCATGGGGTCGCTAGGAGTCGGACACGACTGAACGACTTCACTTTCACTTTTCACTTTCATTCATTGGAGGAGGAAATGGCAACCCACTCCAGTGTTCTTGCCTGGAGAATCCCAGGGACAGGGAGCCTGGTGGGCTGCCGTCTATGGGGTCGCACAGAGTCAGATATGACTGAAGCAACTTAGCAGTAGCAGCAGTAAACTATGGGAGTTGGTGATGGACAGGGAGGCCTGGCATGCTGCAGTCCATGGGGTCACAAACAGTTGGACACGACTGAGTGACTGAGCTGAACTGTAGGCAAACTATCCTTTAAAAAATAAAGAGGATGATTGGATCCGGAAGGAAAGAATAAGAATTGTTGAGAGCACCAGAGGCTTTTCACATGCACTGGGCGAGATTTCCACCCACTCATGGACTCCTCTCCCCTCCCTCTCTCCCTTCCCTTCTTCCTCTTCCTGCCAGGTAAGTAGTGAGATTAACCTCTGAGTCACCATAGTTCTTATAGCTTTGTTTCTTGTTTGGGACTCAGGCTAGAAGATATGAGCACAGTCTGATTCACCCACTGTTTTAAATAAATATTATTTTAAATAAAGAAATATTACCCAAGGCTTTTCCGAGTCCCTCAGGCAATTTTCCTTCACCCTTTCAGCATGTTTGTGTTTTATCATCCTATGATGCCTTCTAGATTGCCTAATTAAAAACACTCCATACTTGGTCAAGATGCCTTTGAGGTCTCTGAACACTCCCATGTTCAAACAGGGCTGAGTGCGTGACAGCTGTGAGGGTCCTTTGGTTTTAGCTGGGGCTCTATGAAAAGCAAGCGAGGAAGCTGAAGGGTGCTCCTAGGGCTGACGACTGGATTCCCCAGAAAGAGCATCTATACCACTCTCACAAGTATCCTCCACTGGTACCCAGGACTGACTCTTCTAAAACTGCAGTATGAGTATATAAACAATCCTAAAGCAAATAAGCCAATGTCAATAATGATTACATCCCAGGATATTGCCATGGTCTGCTCCTCTTCTTGTTTTTCCTGATGCTTTCTTCACTTGTTCAGGTTTCTTCACAAGCCTTTCTCCTTTTTTAAAATGTCAATTATTCTCAAGGATCATTTCTATTTTCTAAACTGTCTGCCTTCATACCCCATCCTCTACTTGTTCTAACTTCTACAAACATGTGGATGAATTCTAAACTTAGGTCTTTCAGGATGCTTCAGTGTTCTGTCTAGATCCTTCTCACATCCCTTTTTCTAGCTCTGTGTGCCCAACCCCCAGGTTCTGCAAGTTTTGTTTCTGAAGGCTTGCTTCTGCAACCCTCTTTGGAAGGCAGTTCTTGGGCTACTGGAGTCACTTTGCCCGAACATGTGAAGTAACTGGAATTTTGTTCCATGGTGCAGACCACAGGTAATGACGGATGTGTGTGTGTATGTGTTAAGTCGCTTCAGTCGGGTCCAGCTCTTTGCGACCGTATACTGTAGCCCACCAGGTTTCTCTGTCCATGGGATTCTCCAGGCAGGAAAACTAGAGTGGGTTGTCATGCCCTCCTCCAGGGTATCTTCCCTACCCAGGGATCAAACCTGCATCTTTTACCTCTCCTGCATTGGCAGGCGGGTTCTTTACCACTAGTGCCACCTGGGAAGCCTACTAATGATGGATGCTACAGTATAAACACCCAGCTCCCTTGTTTTGAGCAGCATTGTTTTGGGTGTGGTTTGTTCTCCAGAGTTCCATTTGGGATCAGAGAAGGCTGGAACTTCACCTGAGACTGCATCCTAGATTTTATTGGAGTGTAAGTCTTTACAATATCGTGTTATTTTCTGCCGCACAGCAGTGTGAATCGACTATTTGCATACATAAATCCTGTCCTTTTTGAGGCTCTATCCCACCCCTCTAGCTTGTTACAGAGCATCGAGCTGAGCTCCCTGTGCTGTACAGCCAGTTCCTGTCCTCGCCTTCCCTATTCAGCTCCCACTACTCCTGGAAGCACTTCTATAAATCACTCACACATGAATTTTTATCCTAGAATCTCATGGGGGAACTGACCTAAGATGCTGCTAGACTTGTAGTTTATTTATACAACATATCTATCAACATAGTCATCTGGATGACCCCCATGTACCTTAAATTCAATTTGTCAATAAGTGACTTTTGTCGTTTTTCTGCTAATCCTTTCATATTCTCTAATGTCTAAATGCACTCAGGCATCTGAGACAGAGCATAGGAGTTATTCTAGATGTTCTTTCATCTTCAACCCCACATTCCCTCAATCACAATTTTTACCCATGTTAATTCATTAGTGTTTCTTGAATATGTCCTCTTGTTTCCATTACCTTTGTCATTATATGTTTCTAGCCTCCATTCTTAACACTTAATCTTACCGAGACAGGGCCCCAGAGACCATCAATTAGCCTTTTACCAGAACACTCCTTTCCTTTTCATTCCTTTCCTTCTGCCACAACCACCAACTTACCACTCTCAATCAGTTCCAGGATGTCTTACGTCCTCTTTCATATAGCTGAATACTGCTAGAAAATTATCACTCAACTGTCTTAAGTGTGCTTATACTTAAAAACAGGACTTCCCTGGTTGTCCAGTCGTTACGGCCCTGCATCTCCACTGCAGCGGGTATAGGTCCTTTGGTCGGGGAACTAAAATCCCAAATGCCAGGCAGCACAGCCAAAAAACTTAAAAGAAAAAAAAAAAAACTATTTTTAAATGAGTTTGCTCATATAACTCAACTAAATTTACTGATTCATTACTTGTCTTACACAGTACTTTTAAATTTATTTCTGTATAGTATTTTAAGGTTTTTAAAATTTTTATTTTAGAGAATAGTTGCTTTACAGTATTGTGATGGTTTTTGTCATACATCAATATGAATCAGCCATAGGTATCCATGTGTCCCCTCCATCCTGAACTCCCCTACCACCTCCCTCCTCAGCATATCTATCTAGGTTGTCACAGAGCACCAGTTTCGAGTGCCCTGCCTTATGCATCAAACTCGCACAAGCTATCAATTTTACATACGGTAATGAATATGTTGCAATGCTATTCTCTCAAATTGGGTTAGGGCTCGTTAATTTTGTCTTCTGGGATATAATAAGCAGTGAATTTTGTTTCTCTGGTCTCCAGTTACCTTACTGAATTTTTTCATTAGTTGTGATAACTTTTAGATGTTTATCAAGAGTGCTTGAAAAAAATGTGTGCTGGATTTAGTTTTATATATTCTACTGAATCATATGAAGTTAATTGCCAGTATTATATCAAGAATGTTTGAATAGTGGTAATTTCATAAGGTATGTATAGACCTATATGTATCTGTTGTTGTTGAGTCATTAAGTCATCTCAACTCTTTGCAACTCCATGGACTGTAGCCTGCCAGGCTCCTCTATCCATGGAATTTTCCAGGCAAGAATACTGAAGTGGGTTGCCATTTCCTTCTCCAGACAATCTTCCTGATCCAAGGATCCAACCCATATGTCTTGCATCTCTTGCATTGTGAGGCACAGTCTTTACCACTGAGCCCAGGAAAGCCTCTATATGTATCCCTATATCTATATCTGTCTATGTTTTCATTGTGTAACTTAAGTTTTATATATGCTTACTAAGATTTTTTCTTTTTGTTCAGTTAATTAGCTAGTGACATACTAAATTCTGTCACTGCAATGATGTATTAATATTTAAATTTTTCTTTCTGTAATTCTATCAAGTTTGCCTTATGGAGTCTGAAACTTTATATACTCTGAAGCATGCAAATTTATATCTTCTTGATAAGTTTTTTATCCTATAATTATGTAGTGACATATCTATGTTTCTGCCTTAAAATATTTTTTTTCTTATAGTACTATAGCTTTACTAGCTTTCAATTGGTGATTTGTCTATTGTAACTTTTATCTTTCCACTTTCGACCTCTCAGTGCTCTTTTGTTTTAGGTATGTTTTTGTAACAGTATTTTCTTCCATTTTTCCCTTTTTACTAAATTTCACAACTTTTTAGCTGATAAGCTTTGTCTTATTACTTACATTGCAAAAGTTATGTTTATCACATTTTTCTGTGTTTCTGTTTACCATGTTACTTCTACAGATACTTTCATTTTATTGTTTCTTTTATTCACTAAGCTTGACATTTATACAGTGTACTTCTGTTGATAGTTGATTACCCTAAACTTGTAGCACATGTATTCCTTCACAATGTATTCAGTCTCCCAAAATATTCAGGAGCCTTAAAATGCTTAAATTTCAATTATTCCCCTTTCAACTTATATCATATTGTTGGCCGATATGTTAGTTGCACCTGTATATACCCTCTCCTAAATTAGTCTTTGTTATTATTAATACTATTATTTTATTCTATTAATGCTGGTCCTATTTTCCTTCATGTTCACCAGTTTATTTATTTACCATTCTGTTTTTCACATCCTATCTTCTTTTGGTTTTTATTGTTTTTCTTTCATAAGTAAATTGTTTAGGGATCCTTCAGTGAGAGTATGTTAATGGTAAACATGTTCTTCATAGACAATTTGTTTTCCGTTTCTGGTTATTTACAGAATCTTTTTTTCCTTTGGTGTCTTGAAGTTCCCTGTGATGTGTTTAGCTGAATCTAATTTTATTTATCCTTCACTAGATTCCTTAGGCTTCCTAAATCTGAGCTTCTAAGCCATTATGTCTTCTTTTATTTCTGAGAAAATTCCACCCATTCCTTCTTTAATGCTGAATTCTCTTTGTTCTGTCTTTTCAGTGCTCCAATTGGCAGCACTATCTGAACACTTGGGCAGGAGAGGTTCTTGGATACCATATTTTAAAGGGTCCTGCAGATCACAGTGCACACACACAGGGAATATTATAAAACTGCTGTCACTTGGAAGTCAACATTCAATGTTGGTACCCTACACTGCAACCTAAAACTAAATATCTGGTCTTACAAGTAACATCATTAGACCCTAGAAACCTTCTCTCTTGAATTCTTGTGGGGGGTGGGGGGGAAATCAGTGAAATGCCACAAATATTTGAAAATTGCTTGACAACCATTGTCAAGGATGGACAATGCTTCCCAGTGTAGAGGTTAGTAAGACAAGGTTAGTTAGTTAGTGAAGAGTTAGTAAGAGAAAAAAACTATATAACTTGCCAAACCCTTCTTTTCCCAGAGACTGAGTATTAAAAGCTCTTCGTAACATAATGTATTTCCAAGTAGTGCCTTAAGTCCAGTCTCTTGCTTCTCTCTCTCTTTCGGCAAGGCAGGGTCTTCATTGCTACATGGGCTTTTCTCTAGTTGTGGAGGGTAGGGGCTACTCTCTGGTTGTGGTGTACAGGCTCCTTGTTGAGACGACTTCTCTTGTTGCAGAGCATGGGCTTAGCAAGATGTGTGGGCTTCAGTAGTCGCAGCACATGGGCTCAGTAGTTGCGGCTCCCAGGCTTTAGAGCACAGGTTCAGTAGTTGTTGCTGCACAGGCTTAGTTGCTCTGCAGAATGTGGGATCTTCTCGACCCAGGGAATGAACCTGTATCTCCTGCATTGGCAGGTGGATTCTTTACCAATGAGCCACCACAGGGAAGCCCTTGTGCTTCTCTTTTTATTATCTTTTAGTTTATTCCAATTTGTAGATTGTTAGTTCTGCCAGTTTTATTGTGCAGTCCTTAGGATTGTGTACAACCTGTTATATACATTACCTGCAAACAAGATAATTTTACTTTTTCTTTTCTGATATAAATGCCTTTTATTTATATTTCTTGGCTAGTTGCTCTTTGGATTTCTGATACTATACTGAATAGAAGTGATGAGAGTGGGCATCCTTATGTTGTTCTTGATCTTAGATGAAAGACTTTGAGGTTTTAACTGTTGAGTACAATGTATTTTGTTGAGAATTTTCACCTCTCTGTACATTAATGATACTGGTCTACAGTTTTTCTTCTCATGTAGTGTCTTTGCCTGACTTTGTTGTCAGGATAATGCTGGCCTCATGAAATTAGATTGAAAGTGTTCCCTACTTTTCAGTTGTTTTGGGAGAGTTTGAGAAGGATTGGTGGTAATTCTTTAAATGATTGGTAAAATTTACCAGTGAAGCCATTTGGCCCTGGGTTTTTCTTTGTTGGGAGGTTGTTGATTACTAACTTATTCTCCTTATTCATTTTTAGCTGTTTAGAATTTTCATGACTTAATCATGAGAGGTTGTGTGTTTTTAGGAATTTGTCCATTTCTCCTAGCTTATACAATTTATTGATGTATGATTGTTCCTAGCAATCTATAATATTGCAGTTTATTTCTATGGCATTAGTTATCATGTCTCTTATTTCATCTATAATTTTACTTACTTAAGTCTTCTCTCTTTTCTTCATCTATCTAAATGTCAATTTTTGATTTTTTTTCCTATTGTTCTTCTGATATCTATTTTGTTGATTTCTCTCTACTTCATTGTTTCCTTCCCTCTGCTAACTTTGGGCTTAGTTTGTTTTTCTTATTTGAGGTATAAAATTGGGTTGTTCATTTGAGATATCTCTTTTTCTTAATGTAGCATGTATCGCTAGAAGCTTCCCTCTTAGAACTGATTTTGTTGCATCTCATAAGTTTTAGGATGTTGTATTTTTATTTTCATTTGTTTCAGGATATTTTTAATTCCCTTTTAATTACTTCTCTGACCTATTAATTGCTTAGGGGTGTGTTGTTTGATTTCAACATATTTGTGATTTCCCAGTTTTCCTTCTGTTTTCTATTTTTATTTTCATACCAATATGGTTGGGAAGATAGTTGGTATAGTTTCAGTCTTCATTAGTTTTTTAAGACTTGTTTATGGTTGAATATATGATCTTTCCTGCAGAACATTTTTTGTGCACTTGAGATGACTCCATTCCACTGCTATTGGATAAAATGATCTGTATGTGTCTGTTAGGTCCTTTGGTCTATAGTATTCATCAAATTCTCTTTTCTCATTGATTTATTGCTGGCATGTTTTATTTATTGTTGAAAATGGGGTTCTGAAGTTTCCTATTATTTTATTGCTGTGTATTTCACCACTTCTTCCCTCCTTCCCAAGGGGAAAGTTTCATGGCTGCACACCTTCTCCCAACCTTGCAGATCCATGATGGCTGATGAGCACCAATTGTCCATTTTCTTCGTTCTTATCTACCCCCAGCCCACTCATTGGAAAAAGACCCTGATGCTGGAAAGACTGGAGGCAAAAGGAGAAAATGGTGACAGAGGATGAGATGACTGAATAGCATCACCAATTCAAGGGACATGAACTTGGGCAAACTCTGGGAGATAGTGAGGGCCAGGGAGTCCTGGCATACTGCAGTCTATGGGGTTACAAAGAGTCACACGACCTGGTGACTGAATAACAACTACTCTCAGACTTTCATACTTTGTTAATTCCCTCAACACTTCAATTCAGTTCAGCCTCTCAGTCGTGTCTGACTCTCTGTGACCCCATGATCCGCAGCACGCCAGGCCTCCCTCTCCATCACCAACTCCCAGAGTTTACCCAAACTCATGTCCATTGAGTCAGTGACGCCATCCAACCATCTCATCCTCTGTCATCCCCTTCTCCTCCTGCCCTCAATCTTTCCCAGCATCAGGGTCTTTTCCAATGAGTCAGCTCTTTGCATCAGGTGGCCAAAGTATTGGAGTTTCAGCTTCAACATCAGTCCTTCCAATGAACACCCAGGACTGATCTCCTTTAGGATGGATAGGCTGGATCTCCTTGCAGTCCAAGGGATGCTCAAGAGTCTTCTTCAACACCACAGTTCAAAAGCATCAATTAATTCTTTGACACTCAGCTCTCTTTATAGTCCAACTCTCATATCCATACATGGCTACTGTAAAAACCATAGCCTTGACTGGATGGACATTTGTTGGCAAAGTAATATCTCTGCTTTTTAATATGCTGTCTAGGTTGGTCATAACTTTCCTTCCAAGGAGTAAGCGTCTTTTAATTTCATGGCTGCAATCATCATCTGCAGTGATTTTGGAGCCTGAAAAAATACAATCAGCCACTGTTTCCACTGTTTCCCCATCTATTTGCCATGATGCCAGGGACCGGATGCCATGATCTTAGTTTTCTGAATGTTGAGCTTTAAGCCAAATTTTTCACTCTCATCTTTCACTTTCATCAAGAGGCTCTTTAGTTTTTCTTTGCTTTCTGCCATAAGGTTACTGTCATCTGCATATCTGAGGTGACTGATAATTTTCCCAACAATCTTGATTCCAGTTTATGCTTCATCCAGCCCAGCGTTTCTCATGATGTACTCTGCATATAAGTTAAAAAAGCAGGGTGACAATATACAGCCTTGACGGACTCCTCTTCCTATCTGGAACCAGTCTGTTGTTTCATGTCCAGTTCTAACTGTTGCTTCCTGACCTGTGTACAGGTTTCTCAAGAGGCAGATCAGGTGGTCTGATATTCCCATCTCTTTCAGAATTTTCCACAGTTTATTGTGATCCACACATTCAAAGGCTTTGGCATAGTCAATCAAGCAGAAATAGATGTTTTTCTGGTTTGCTTGCTTTTTTGATGATTCAGCAGATGTTGGCAATTTGACGTCTGGTTCTTCTGCCTTTTCTAAAACCAGCTTGAACATCTGGAAGTTCATGGTTCACATATTGCTGGAGCCTGGCTTGGAGAATTTTGAGCATTACGTTGCTAGTGTGTGAGATGAGTGCAATTGTGTTGTAGTTTGAGCATTCTTTGGCATTGCCTCTCTTTGGGATGGGAATGAAAACTGACCTTTTCCAGTCCTGTGGCCACTGCTGAGTTTTCCAAATTTGCTGACATACTGAGTGCAGCACTTTCACAGCATCATCTTTCACGGTTTAAAATAGCTCAACTGGAATTTCATCACCTCCACTAGCTTTGTTCGTAGTGATGTTTCCTAAGGCCCACTTGACTTCACATTAGGATGTCTGGCTCAAGGTGAGTGATCACACCATAGTGATTATCTCGGTCATGGAGATCTTTTTTGTACAGTTCTTCTGTGTATTCTTGCCACCTCTTCCTAATATCTTTTTCTTCTGTTAGGTCCCTACCATTTCTGTCCTTTATTGAGCCCATCTTTGCATGAAATGTTCCTTTGGTATCTCTAATACCATGTGGGGCCACCCACGACAGATGGGTCATGGTGGAGAGGTCTCACAAAATGTGATCCACTGGAGAAGGGAATGGCAAATCATTTCAGTATTCTTGCCTTGAGAACCCCATGAACAGTATGAAAAGACAAAAAGATTGGACACTGAAAGATGAACTCCCCAGGTTGGTAGGTGCCCAATATGCCACTGGAGATCAGTGGAGAAATAACTCCAGAAAGATTGAAGGGATGGAGCCAAAGCAAAAACAACACCCTCAACACTTCACTCTGGGCTAATAGAGATAGAAGCAGGTCTCTTGGTGGAGACTTCCCTAATGGCCCAGTGGCTAAGACTCTGCACTCCCAATGCAGGGAGCCCGAGTTTGAGCCCTGGTCAGGGAACTGGCTCTCACATGTTGCAACTCACTATGAGCTCACCTGCTGCAACTAAAGATCCTGCATGCTGCAATGAAGATTGAAGTTTCAATGTGCTGCAGCTAACACCTGGCACAGCCAAATAAATACATATTTTATTTAAAAAGAATTAGATCTCCTGGTAAGTACCCCCAAATACTGGAGAATTGATTGCATACTTCACTCTTTTTCCCAAGGGAGACATCCTAGGTCAAGGTGATCTTAGTACTAATCTGTGACAGTTTGTGGGAGGGTCTAACATTGTAGAGTGATGCTGCTCTTCTTATTCATTTTAATAAGTTTACTCTTGGATTTGTGTTCATCTGGGACACTGCCAGCTCTTAACTGGATTCTGGAAATTGCATAAAGGTATTTTGATCCATACATTGATATTGTCAGTGCTTTTGTGAGAATACAAAGACTAGGGCTTCCTATTCCAAGATCATGATAATAACCCTAAGAGTCACTTTTATATCTCAAAGTTTTATTTTATTTCTTTTAACTCTGTTATCAATTTAAAAAATATTGAAGTATAGTTGCTTTGGGCTTCCCAGGTGGCTCAGTGGTAAAGAATCCACCTGCCAAGGCAGGAGACTCAAGAGATGCAGGTTTGATCCCTGAGTTGTGAAGATCTCCTGGAGGAGGAAATGGCAACCCACTCCAGTTTTCTTGCCTGGGAAATCCCATGGACAGAGGCTCCTGGTGAACAACAGTCCATAGGGTAGCAGAGTTGGACACGACTGAATGAGCACACATGAGTGTACACATACAGTTGCTTTACAATGTTGTGTTATTTTCGTTGTACATCAAGGTGAATAAGCCATTCATATACATACATATATATATACACACACATACATACATACATATCCGTCTTTTGGGGATTTTCTTCCCATTTAGGTCACCATAGACCATTGAGTAAACTTCCCTGTGCTATACAGTAGGTTCTCATTAGTTGTCTGTTTTAGGCATAGGTGGCTCAGACGGTAAAGAATCTGCGTGCAATGTGGAAGACCGGGTTCGATCCCTGGGTTGGGAAGAGCCTCTGAATGATGGCACCCACTCCAGTATTCTTGCCTGAAGAATCCCCATGGACAGGGAAGCCTAACCAGCTATAGTCCGTGGTATCACAAAGAGTCAGACATGACTGACTCTTTAATATTTTATTTAGTATTTAATTTAAATATTTAATATTTAATTTAAAATCACAACACAGCACACATGGTGTATATATGTCAATCCCAACCTCCCAATTCATCCCACTCCTCCATCCCACCTTGAGGTCCATACATTTGTCCTCTACATCTATGTCTCTATTTCTGCTTTGCAAATAGTTCATCTGTAGCATTTTTCTAGATTCCACATGTATGTATTAATATAATTTGTATCATCTTTTTTGTTGTTTTGAGTCCTTTTTATGTGTATAAAAGCTTTAAACATTTTTCCTTAATAGCTCAATGATGTACTCTTCATTCTAGCCCCACCCCCTTGATTTTCACCGAACACAATGTTATACAGGTGTATTTGGCTTGAGTGTGCCTATTTCAGGAAGCAGTGAAGATGATGCGCTGAAAAGGGGAATGTCCACACACTAGTGTGTGTATGTGTTTGTGTGTGTGTGTTTGTATTTTAGGTGGCCATTGAGATGGCAGAGAACACACATAAGATTAAACATCTATAATTTAAAAAGGCATAAGCATTCATTGTTTTACAGTGTGACAAAGTATTAGCAGAGCCTTGAAGGATTCATGCGTCTCCAAAACTGAAGAATATTCTCATCTGAAGTAAATTAGTCTCATAGCTGTTGATTATAATCGTCATCATAACAATAATGCAATTGCTATTTTGCTCAGTACTTTTTTTAAAGTATGTTTTTTCCATTGTTGAGATGGTTAAGCTGTTTCAGAAAATCAAACAAAGTACAAATGAGTAAGTGAACATGCCATAAAAGTCTTTCCTAAATGATGAAAACCCTGGCTATCTCAGTTATCGTCAGCATTTTACCTGCCTCTTTTATAAATACTGCTTTTAACAGTCAGCCAGCACATTATTAAAGATCCATCTGTACTCCTTACTTGGGCTGAGGGTCTCAGAAAATTGGAATGATTATTGAAATCACTATATGTTCCCTTCTCCCTGTACTGTTATTATTTGTGCTTATAGCAAGGGAAAGTGTTAGTTGCTCAGTCATGTCTGACTCTTTGTGACGCTATGGACTGTAGTCTGCCAGGCTCTTCTGTGCCTAGGATTCTCCAGTCAACAATACTGGAGTGAGTTGGCATGCCCTCCTCCAGGAAATCTTCCAGACTCAGGGATCGAACCCAGGTTTCCTGCCCTGCAGGAATATTCTTTACCATCTGAGCCACCAGGGAAACAGCAAGAGAAGGATATTTAATTTAAAATGCTGGGCTTGAATTTTCTCTCTTTAGATTATCTGATTTCTCTGAGCCTTGTTGATAGCAGATCAGAGGAAAAAGGAAGAAGAGGTCCCTATACTCATAGTAATGGTTATTTTCCTACATCATAGACAAAATAATTTCTAAATCTTAGCCTCTGAAATCAACCATTTTAGGTAGGACACCTGACAAAACACAGAAATACAACTTTAAAAAAAAATCTAAGGGAAAAATTGTGGATAAGAGAGACATTTTGTTTTGTTTGTTTGAAGAATACTGGAAGCTTATATACTCAAAGAGTTAAAAAGCAACCTCTGAAAACAGAAACTAAGATAGTTCTAGTCCTCAGGCAATGAAAACTAGGATCCAGTTCTCAGCGTTCTCTCCCTCCCTCAGCTTCCTTTTTCATCTCTGGTTTTGCCTATTAGTTTTACTCTTTCCTATTATAAGCCAGTGTCTTCACACAGTGGGGGATTTTGACTCTAACAGCAATAGGTTCACAACCTCACAGCTTCAGACCAGAGATAATAGAGTTCTTTTTCTACAGCTCCAGCTAAAAATATTCTTGGAAAGGAATCCAATTAACCAGGCTCAGCTGGAGCCACATGCTCACCACTTGGATAAACCACTGTGACTAAGGGCTGAGGAGCATCACTATGATTGCCCCCAAATTAAATTACGTCCTCTCCTTTGACTGTCACTGAACTTTGATAAAAGTTACTGTCAAGGGGTATGGAGATGTGCTCTGAGGACCATTGAATGAGAGTTAGAAAAGGCAGTACTGTCCAAATGGCAGAAAAAAGGAGGGATTTAGGCAGGAAAAAAAAATCAAACTTAGCATAACATTGATTTTATGGGACATTATGTTCTCTGTTCCAACAGTTCTCCTGATAAATGAACTTTGTGAACTTACGAGTTGGGGACCGCCTAGATCTGAAAAATTACTCAAGGGAAAAAAAGACAATAGTTATGGGAGAAAATGCATCATGTCGTTTATCATCTGTTTTCCCCTTGAAGAACAGGCGTGGCTTTCCTTTGGGTTTTTTGGTGGTTCCAGCAAGGTCGCTTCCTTAATGGAGAGTCCAGAGCCATTGACCTTCAGGTCAAAGCCCAAAGTCAGTCTGATTGTCAGCACTAATAAGGCCCTATAAAGTACAATCTCTCCCATCCTCTGAGGATTGAATGAAGAAATTCTTCACTTTTAGTGGAGTATAAAACATGTAGGTTATCTCATTCAGGTCAATGTTTCAGGTCAATTATAATATGCATAATATAAAGGTTTAAATTAACACCATAAGATATTATATATATATATATATATATATATATATATATATATATATATACTTTCTATATTATTTTACTTTATTCCAAAACACTTACTCTAAAGTTCACATTAGAATACTCTTTATGATGAGATTTTAGTAGTAATTATCCTTATACCAAATAGACATATTTTTGTTAGACCACGCCTACATAGAAACACTATGGTGTGCAGTGTATTCATTTTATATGAATGCCAAAAATACACAAATGAATACAACTCAAAAGCCATGCTATGTTTATTTGGCCACTGAGCCCTGCTGTAGGGTATCTGAGTAACTCATCACTTCTGAAGAAAGATCTATAGGAATAGACTGCAGGAAAATTTACTCAGAGATATTTGGCAAAGAACTCTGGAAAGATTTTTTAAAAGTCACTTCATAGTATTATTTTACAATTGTTGAAAAAAGAAAAAAAAAAAAAAAAAAAACAGGACATGGAAAGCTTCCAAAAAATGGAAAATGCAAAATCCAACAATCAAAACTGAAATACAGTTCATAACAGCTACCAGATTCTCAACAACTTCCTATGGAATAACTCACAGAACAAGTTAACATCTTCTTGTTTGTGAAATAAAAATGCCCCCTTCTCCTATGCTTTTTTTTTTTTTTTTATTACTTTCTTTCCCTTCACTGTGAGAGAATGTAAGATTTCATAACAGCAGACATGCAGCATGCTTTTGATTCAGTCACTTTATGTAAATGTTAGACTATGCAAAGAGAGAATTGGGCAAGAAAATACTCTTCCTATCTCTGACTGGCATTTTTCATTTACTCAGTGGAGCATTTGAGGTGACATCCTGGTCCTCAAAAGTTGTCACATTCTGTGATTTAATTAGAACCGCTCACTTTCAGGACAATTGAACTGAAGAGTTTTGCCTTGGGAACAATGTACCCAGTGTGAAACAAGCCAGACTTCATCAAGGAAGCCTTCAACTTCTACTGCAATTGATCTTGGATTTGTAGCATAGAGGAAACAAGTAAGAAACTTTGCCCTGTCTGTCTTCAACTCTGGCAAATCTTTTCTGTGGGATACAAATATTTTATTATTTTCTTCAGTGGGTGTTGAGAAACCCACTAAGATCCGCATCTGCTCTGTTGCAAAGCATTTCAACTGTTTATTTTGGCTTTAAATTATTTCTTTTAGTCAAATCCATTGTCCAACTCATCCCATTGGCATAGATGGAGTACTAATTGGAATTAAAGTTTAACAAGCTCATGTGACTATCATTTCAATTCAAAGGGAAATTTGATCCCTGGGAACAGAAAATGGACTTATTTCATAAGCAGAGTTAGTAGTAACTCTTGTGATTTAATTTTGAATAATTGTCTAATGTCCATATACATCCCCCTAACTTTTAGCTAGACTTCTTAAAATTCACAATTTCAGAAATTATGTTAGGAGAAGCAATGGCAAGTACCCAAAGAATGAGTGTTTTCAAATTCAATAGTTGCACTTTTTAAGTAGTAATTAAGTGGGTAGTAATCAAGTGGGATTTCTATACATTAAACATCTCAATGATAATTTTTCATATTTTGACTTCTTTTCTTTTTTTATAAAATAACTGAGATTGAACAGTGAAAGGAATAAAGAGAAAGTGAAATCAAATTCGAGATCAGAAATTTTTATTTCCACATCCAGCAAAGTCATGTGTCATCTGGGACAATCTGCTTCAACTCACTGAGATTCAGTTCTCTATCTGGGTATTATTGAATGATAACTGCTATAACAAATGGGGCTTCCCTTGTGGCTCAGACAGTAAAGAATCTGCCTGTAATGTGGGAGATCTGGGTTTGATTCCTGGGTCAGGAAGATCCCCTGGAGAAGGAAATGGCAATAAACTGCAAAAAAATATTTTATTGTGTATAACAATCAATAATTATTAATACATAATAAAAAATATTCTCTTATCTTTAAGCTGGATGAAGATTTTCTATATCAGATGATTCTTAAATGGCCCTTGAGGTAGCACTCTGACAAGAAGTAATTTAGGGACCAGTCCCCTCCCATTGTGGCTCTGTTATTTTGGAGTCCTTCAGTTTTGGCTCCACGGGGAGAAGGAAAGCATGAAAGACCTTATGGGATGATTTTAGAGCCAGACCTGAAAACAACTTATATCACTTTTAACTACATTCCATAGACAAAAGCTCCAAGACATCCACAGGGTGGATAATCTACACTAATTCTGACAATTAGCAAACTAAAGAGAATTCTCTAGATGTAAGTCAAGTTGCGATGTTGGACACAGGGTATGAGAGCACTATTTTTGCCACAAAATGTAAAATGGCCTGGGCTATATCAGTTTAACATTTCCCTCCAAGGGTCTGTCATTTAGTGGAAAAATTAAAGAGAAAATACTGAGTAGGATTCAAGAAAGGCAGAACTAAGTCAAAGTTGCAAAGTGCAGCATAAAAGACTTGACTGTGAAACCCTGGGGAGTAAGAACTGTATGTGTGATATTTCTCATAATTTTCAACACATTTTCAAGAAACTTATGGACATATTCATATCTGCTGTTGATGATACTGGAAGCATCATGGACTTAAAGATAGGCTGAAACTCTTGCATTGTGTCTGTTGCTGGCCAGGCTCCTCTGTCCATGAGATTCTCCAGGCAAGAATACAGGGGTGAGTTGCCATTTCCTTCTCCAGGAGATCTTCCTGACCCAGAGATCGAACCCACATCTCTTGAGTCTTCTGCATTGGTAGGTGGGTTCTTTACCACTAGCACCACTTTGGAAGCCTGAAACTCAGGCTGAAACTCACAAAGAGAGAAAATAAAGGTTGGGTATTCTTCAAGATAAACTTTTTAACCTCATTGATGGCAAAAGGAGAAGAGGGTGGCAGAGGATGAGATGGGTAGATACCCTCACCAACTCAATGGACATGAATTTGAGCAAACTCCAGGAGATAGTGAAGGACAGGGAAGCCTGGTGTGTCCATGGAGTCCAGAGTCGCAAAGTCCATGGAGTCGCAAAGAGCTGGACACAAATTCGTGACTGAACAAAAACAATAAATGTATCAATAGCCAGTCTTGGCATGGTTTAAAAAAGTCACTATGGAGCCAAACAATCAGCTCAGAAGAGAACATACTCTTATATGACCTACCCCTTTACATGTGCATCTCCATTTCTGTTGAAGGGCCTGGGTCATATTCCCAATCATGGCATTGCAATTGTATATATCAAAACAGAGAGAAACGCCTTCTGGGGAGAAGGACAGGCCTTCAAAATCTCCTCAAAAAATTTTATTTTAAAATTTTGTACTGGGTTTATTTGCTGTTGATGGTTTTTTGTTTAT
Source organism: Bos indicus x Bos taurus (assembly GCF_003369695.1). NCBI lineage: Eukaryota > Metazoa > Chordata > Mammalia > Artiodactyla > Bovidae > Bos > Bos indicus x Bos taurus. The sequence continues at coordinate 71,374,490 of NC_040083.1, read as the reverse complement.
TGTTTTTTTTTTTTTTTTTTTGAGATGAAAAACAAACACTTGTGGATCAAAGAGCCTTGTTTTTGTAGGGATTTTTCCAGGATCCATAAACTATCCATGAAGATAACTCTTCAAAAACACAATGATTTCAACAAAATAAAACAAAGCTGCTGGAGTTTTGCCATGTGTTGTCAGAATCAAAGGCGTGTCTCTTAATTAGAAAGCCTTTTACTCTAGCCTAGCCACATGGCTTGACATTGCTTGCTGATTTCTATCAGTTATGATTCCAATATGAGCATGGTTTCTCAACTCAACAAGGGCAGTGAAAACACTGTCTTAAAAACACTTAAAAACACTCGTGCTCTCACACCATTACAGGAACAAACAAACTTCTAAGAACTTTATCAGCAGTCAACAGTTTTTAAGTACTTCATTTGTGCCAAGCACTGTTCTAAGATGTTTGTATGTAATAACACAATTAATCTTTCCTTTGAGAGAAAGTTGCTATTATGGGCCTCAGTTTACAGATGAAAAAACTAAGGGAAAAAAAGGCAAAATATTTTCTCAAAGGGACATACTTAGAAAATAAGTAAAGTCAGAATTCAAACTCTTTTATCTATTGACTTCAGATTCAAGTTCTTAACTGCATCATCTATATTGCCTCTGGAGACATGAAATATCACAGTCAGTCATTTCCAACCATAAAGAAAAAGAAATTTTGCACTGAGAGAGATTTTTTTTAAAGAGGACGATGCCTCTATTCTTAAAATTAGAGAATAAAGAGTTAGTATTCTAGGGACTTCCCTGGCAGTCCAGTGGGTAAGACTCTGCACTTCAAGAGCAGGAGGTGCAGGTTTGATCCCTGGTCTGGGAACTAAGGTTCCACATACCGTGTGGCATGGTCAAAAAAAAAAAAAAATAAGAGTTAATATTCTAATAGTTCACATTCGTCTTCCAGCATCTGTGACATATAAAGAGCTTGAAGTCATCACTTTCATCTTTATAACCAGAAAAAATTAAGCCAACTAAAATCAAGGAAAAAATAACAACTCTTCTTAGACCTACTAGAGAACTAAGTTTGTTGGGAAAACTGCCACCCCAAAATCATGATATAGGGGACTCTAAAGAATCACAGCTAAGATCTACTTACCTGAAGACCAGAAACCACTGGAATCACAAACTGGTAGAAACACTTAACCAGTAATTTTGATAAACTGCTGGAGATTGAATTGGACCAGCCTGTGGGAGAGAAATCCCTGGTGGCCAGAGTCTTTTGGGGGCACAATTTCCTAGACTTTACCTCCAGGAAACCTGCCAGGTTCTCAGGGTGAAATGCTGAGAAAGATCCCCTTCTGGCTCCAACAGGAAAAGGAGAAAAATAACAATTGTGAAATATGCCCAAAGCCTTCTCCATAATGGACAACTCTCCAGGGAAAAGTAAAATGTCACAGAGCCTGACAGACCACAGAGCCTGGTCACACCTGAGATAAGGGCACTTCTCTCACTTTGTTACCTTAGAGCTTTTGTGATTCATGGAAGGAGGTAAGAAAATGTAAGACATACACGCCCAGACACTTAGTCGTGCCCGACTCTTTGTGACCCCATAGACTGTAGCCCTCCAGGCTCCTCTGTCCATGGGATTTCCCAGGCAAGAATACTGAAGTGGGGTGCCATTTCCTCCTCCAGGGAATCTTCCCCACCCAGGGATCAAACCTGCGTCTCACGTTCCCTGCGTTGGCAGATGGGTTCTTTACCTGGAAGCATGTGAAGGCTCATACTTCTCGGCTCACTCGGTGCCAGGTAGCCAGCCATCATTAACTTCAATCCCTTTGTGACCTAGGACTGCAGCAAACACTATTTCAGTGTCTCCCTTACCTGTGTAACGGTAGATCACGCTTGCCTGGCTCTCCAAGGAGCTGCTGCAGAAGTACAATGTCTGTTTCATGCTCATGTATAAGGACGACGAGGTCCAGGTGATACAGGGATACTACATAGGTTAGTGAATTGGGAATGCAGCACAGGTGTAGAGAAAGACATATATCATCTACATCAAGTGGATGCAGTGTGAGAAGGCAAATAGCACAGTCGTCCACATGGCCATTCATCTGAGAAGGTGGTTATCTCTAGGTTAAAATAGGGGGAAATTTTCTTGAATGTAAAGAAAATCTTGATAAGTTGGGAAAGAGAAAGACTGTGAGGTAAAAAGATCTTATGAGAAAAAGTAAGATTAAATGTAACCTGTTGTGCAACCAAGGTTCAACTGTAGATTTTTAGCTAGTTTGTGTTCCTTTGGAATTTTTCAAGATGTCTCTGGTACATTTCGTTTCCCTCATGTTTTGTTATTGATATGTGGCTCTGTAAATCTAGTTTTTCAATTTCCATCAGTAATCCTAAGGATAAAAATTGGCAATGTTTCCTAAAAAAATAAAAATTGTGAAGGTCACAGAACAGGGACGTAGACCTACTAAAAGAAGGCGATTTGATCATATGATTACAAAATGGTTCTTCTCTCCCATCCCACACTACCGCCAAGCCTCCAGTATAATAACATCGGATTGCAGCTGCTAGTTTTGCGAGACACAGACTTCCTTTGGGGAGTAATATTTAGGGAAGTACAAAGTCAACAGAGAGGACAAAAACAAGGACACTAATTCATGGAGGATCGGCACCTACAGCTACAGTAAACATTAAACGCAACCCACTCCTACCTACATTAACACAAACGTCACACTAAAGGCCTACTGAGCTCACATTCTATTCACCAACACATAATGTCAGGCTTTCAGCAAAAATAACAAGGCAGGCTACAAGGAAAGAAAAGGCAGTCGAAGGATCAAAGCAAGTATCAGAACTAAACTCAGATATGGCAGAGATGTTGGAATTACACTGGAAGTTTAAAGTAACTCTGATTAATATGCTAAGGGCACTAACGGAAAAAGTGGACAGGATGTGAAAACAAATGAGTAATGTAAGCAGAGTGATGGAAACTCTAAGACAGAATCAAGAGGAAATGCTAGAAATCAAAAACACTGTAACATAAATTCAGAATGCCTTTGATGGGCTCATCAGTAGATTGAACATTGCTAAGAAAAACAGTGAGTTTAAAGACAGATCAATAAAAACTCCCCAAACCAACAAGAAGGTGAAAAGACAATGCAGGTAAGAGGAGAAAAGTTTCCCCAGACACACTGTAATTAGTAGACTTATACTACCATCTAGTACTAGGACTTGTATCTAATAAGGAGTTCAATTTGATTAAAAATCTATGTGTTCTAGTCTCTAGCACTGACATGTAGTCACTATTATGTGTAAAATATATAGCTAGTCGGAAGCTTCTGCATAGTACAGGGAGCTCAGCTCTGTGCTCTGTGGTGACCTAGAGGAGTGAGATGGGGGCAGAGTGGGAGGGAAGTTCAAGGAGGGAAGAATATATGTATACTTTGGCTGATTCACGTTGCTGTATGGCAGATACCAACACAATATTTTAGCACAATTATCCTCCAATTAAAAAGAAAAAAATAAAAATTTTTAATTGAAGCTAGAGTATAGAGAAGAAAATATTTAAAACAATGAAGTAAAAAAATCTATGGGTGATTTTTCATATCTGAGCAGAGACAATTATTAATACAAAGGCTTTACCAGGCAGAAGACCTCATGTGGGAAATCTGCCCTCCTTACACGGGACTTGGTGCATAGCTGTGTGTTACAGTTTCTGAAAGGAGGTGTACTCTGGCTGGTTAAGAGCATATTATTTGCATATTTGTATTCCTAGCCCCATTCCTAAATTTGGGCAGATCTATGTAGATCCCTCTGCTAAAACCTCCTTTTGTAGGGGAACAACTTTAAGATACTGTACCTTCTTCAACTCTGTACCCATCACTTTCACACTCCTTGCCTTTACTCCTCTCCTCCCAAACCCAAGGTCTATAAAACTGCCAGCCTTTTGCTGGAAGCTTCCTCAACACTGGGACAACCACTGTGTCCAGGCTGATCCACACAACTCTCAACTGGTTCCTGGTTCCATGGGGAAAAATGAAACACGAGAGTCAGTACTTTCTTTGATTTTAGCCTCTTGTTTATACTGTTTCAGTAAGAGATAAAATGTTTAACTCTTTCATTTTTGCCTTGTGGCTTTAAATGACTACCCTGACAAATGGCAGCTGTACTCCCAGCTTAGCTTCACTCATGAAATCTAAAATACTTTTTAAAAGTTTACAGCTCAATGATAAAACAACAAATAACCCAATTAGAAGATAGTCGAAGGAGCTGAAGAGTTTTTTTTTTTTTTCCAAAGAAGATAAACAAAGGGACAGAAGCCACATGAAAAGATCTTCACCATCACTAAACATGGAATTGCACAACAAATTAGATAATACTTCATATCCACTAAGATGACTATAATGAAAGAGACACGTAATAACAATATGAATGAGAATGTGAAAAAATTGAAACCTTCACTGCTGATGTGAATATAATATGATGCACCTGCTTTGGTAAACAGTCTGGCAATTCCAGGAAAGGTAAAAATAGAGTTACCATATGACTCAATAATTCTACTCTCAGTTATATATGCAGAAGAGGTGACATAAACTGAAAGATAAATGAAAACATAACCATATAAAAACTTGGGCTTAAATGATCATAGAAGCATTATTCATATTAGCTAAATAGTAAAAACAATAGAATGTCTATCAACTGAATGAGCAAAGTAAATATGGGATATCTATACAATGGAATACTATTCAACAACAAAAATAAATGAAGTATCATTACTTGCTAAAGCATTGATAAACTTTGAAAACATCATGCTAAGTGAAAAAGTCACAAAGGATCACATATCATGATTCAATTTATATGAAATGTCAAGAATAGGTAAATATACACAATATATATGTATACATATATATACATATTTATATATATATATATATATATATATATATATACAGAAATCAGATTATTAGTTGTCTACCCCTAGAGGGTAGGGTGGAAGGTTTGAAGAGTTATTTTTAAGGCACATGGGATTTAATTTGAGAGCAGTGATAATATTCTAAAGCCGATTGTGATGATAGATGCATTTAGTTCAGTTCAGCTCAGTTCAGTCACTCAGTTGTGTCCAACTATTTGCGACCCCACGGACTGCAGCATGCCAGATCTCCTTGTCCATCACCAACTCCCAGAGTTTATTCAAATTCATGTCCATTGAGTTGGTGATGCCATCTAGCCATCTCATCCTGTCATCCCCTTCTTGTCCTGCCTTCAATCTTTCCCAGCATCAGGTCTTTTCAAATGAGTCAGTTCTTTGCATCAGGTGGCCAAAGTATTGGAGTTTCAGCTTCAACATCGGTCCTTCCAATAAACACTCAGGACTGATCACCTTTACAATGCACTGGTTGGATCTCCTTGCAGTCCAAGGGACTCTCAAGAGCCTTTTCCAACACTACAGTTCAAAAGCATCAATTCTTTGACGCTCAGCTTTCTTTATAGTCTAACACTCACATTCATACGTGACTCCTGGAAAAATCACAGCCTTGACTAGATGGACCTTTGTTGGCAAAGTAATGTCTCTGCTTTTTAATATGCTGTCTGGGTTGGTCATAACTTTCCTTCCAAGGAGTAAGCGTCTTTTAATTTCATGGCTGCAATCACCATCTGCAGTGATTTTGGAGCCTCCAAAAATAAAGTATGACACCGTTTCCCCATCTATTTGCCATGAAGTAATAGGACTAAATGCCATGATCTTAGTTTCCTCAATGCTGAGCTTTAAGCCAACAGTTTCACTCTCATCTTTCACTTTCATCAAGAGGCTCTTTAGTTTTTCTTTGCTTTCTGCCATAAGGGTGGCGTCATCTGCATATCTGAGGTTATTGATATTTCTCCCAGCAATCTTGATGTTAGCTTGTGTTTCATCCAGCCCAGCGTTTCTTATGATGTACTCTGCATATAAGTTAAATAAACAGGGTGACAATATACAGCCTTGACGTACTCCTTTTCCTATGTGGAACCAGTCTGTTGTTCCATATCCAGTTCTAACTGTTGCTTCCTGACCTGCATACAGGTTTCTCAGGAGGCAGGTAAGGTGGTCTGGTATTCTCATCTCTTCCAGAATTTTCCAGTTTGTTGTGATCCACACTGTCAAAGGCTTTGGAATAATCAATTAAGCAGAAATAGATATTTTTATGGAACTCTCCTGCTTTTTTGATGATCCAGCGGATGTTGGCAATTTGACCTCTGGTTCCTCTGCCTTTTCTAAAACCAGCTTAAACATCTGGAAGTTCATGGTTCACGCATTGCTGGAGCCTGGCTTGGAGAATTTTGAGCATTATTTTAGTAGCATGTGAGATGAGTGCAATTGTGCAATAGTTTGAGCATTCTTTGGCATTGCCTTTCTTTGGGATTGGAATGAAAACTGACCTTTTCCAGTTCTGTGACCACTGCTGAGTTTTCCAGATTTGCTGGCATATTGAGTGCAGCACTTTCACAGCACCAACTTTCAGGATTTGAAATAGCTCAACTGGAATTCCATCACCTCCACTAGCTTTGTTCATAGTGATGCTTCTTAAGGCCACTTGACTTCACATTCCAGGATGTCTGGCTCAAGGTGAGTGATCACACCATCGTAATTATCTTGGTCATGAAGATCTTTTTCGCACAGTTTTTCTGTGTATTCTTGCCACCTCTTCTTTATATCTTCTGCTTCTGTTAGGTCCCTACCATTTCTGTCCTTTATCGAGTCCATCTTTGCATGAAATGTTCCCTTGGTATCTCTAATTTTCTTGAAGAGATCTCTAGTCTTTCCCATTCTATTGTTTTCCTCTATTTCTTTGCATTGATTGCTGAGGAAGGTTTCTTATCTCTCCTTGCTATTCTTTTGATCTCTGCATTCAAATGGATATATCTTTCCTTTCTCCTTTGCTTTTTTGCTTCTCTTCTTTTTACAGCTCTTTGTAAGGCCTCCTCAGACAGCCATTTTGCTGCAAGAGTGATCATCAACATTTTAGGAATCAGCGAACTAAAATGGACTGGAATGGGTTAATGGGTTAATTTAACTCAGATTACCACTCTATCTACTACTGTGGGCAAGAATCCCTTAGAAGAAATGGAGTAGCCATCATAGTCAACAAAAGAGTCTGAAATGCAGTACTGGATGTAATCTCAAAAACAATAGAATGATCTCTGTTCGTTTCCAAGGCAAACCATTCAGTATCATGGTAATCCAAGTCTATGTTCCAACCAGTAATGCTGAAGTTGAATGGTTCTATGAAGACCTACAAGACCTTTTAGAACTAACACCCCAAAAATATGTCCTTTTCATTATAGGGGACTGGAATGCAAAAGTAGGAAGTCAAGAAACACCTGGAGTAACAGGCACATTTGGCCTTGGTGTACAGAATGAAGCAGAGCAAAGGCTAATAGAGTTTCGCCGAGAGGATGCACTGGTCGTAGCAAACACCCTCTTCCAACAACATAAGAGAAGACTCTACACATGGACATCACCAGATGGTCAACACCGAAATCAGATTGATTATATTCTTTGCAGCCAAAGATGGAGAAGCTCTATACAGTCAGCAAAAATAATACTGAGAGCTGACTGTGGCTCAGATAGATGCATTACTGTATGGCTATAAACAAGAGCCATTGAAATTTATACTTCAAAGTGACAAACTGCAAGTTATATAAACTATATCTCAATAACTCAAAACTAAGTCATACTTAAAGTGTTAAACTATATGCAATTTATGATTAAAGGTGAAATTATTTTAAAATGCCCTGACCATATCTTTATACAGTTTAAAATGCAACTACTATATTTTTCTGTGTACAGGTGTATTTATAGGTCTCAAGATAGTATTTAGTACGTGTGCTGTGCTGTGCTAAGTCGCTTCACTTGTGTCCAACTCTTTGCAACCCCGTGGACTCTAGCCCATCAGGCTTCTCTGTCCATGGGGTTCTCCAGGCAAGAATACTGGAGTGGATTGCCATGCCCTTCTCCAGGGGCTCTTCCCCACCCAGGGATCAAACCTGTGTCTCTTATATTTCCTGCATTGGCAGGTGGATTCTTTGCCACTGAGCCACCTGGGAAGCCATTTAATACATAATGGATGGCATCACTGACTCGATGGACGTGAGTCTGAGTGAACTCCGGGAGTTGGTGATGGACAGGGAGGCCTGGTGTGCTGCGATTCATGGGGTCGCAACAGTCGGACATGACTGAGCAACTGATCTGATCTGATCTGATCTGGTGTTCAATAAATATTAAATTAATCAAAAGTTGTTATATTAGTGTAATTAGAATAGCAGCAGGAGAATAAAATGAGACTAGAAAATGAGAACTATATAAATTTATAATGGTTTTGAACTATTCAAAATTAATAACAGACATCAGATCAGATCAGTTGCTCAGTCGTGTCCAACTCTGCGAACCCATGAATCGCAGCACACCAGGCCTCCCTGTCAAGGGACTCTCAAAAGTCTTCTGCAACACCACAGCTCAAAAGCATCAATTCTTCGGCGCTCAGCCTTCACAGTCCAAATCTCACATCCATACATGACCACAGGAAAAACCATAGCCTTGACTAAACGAACCTTTGTTGGCAAAGTAATGTCTCTGCTTTAGAATATGCTATCTAGGTTGGTCATAACTTTCCTTCCAAGGAGTAAGCGTCTTTTAATTTCATGGCTGCAATCACTATCTGCAATGATTTTGGAACCCAGAAAAATAAAGTCAACACAGTTTCCACTGTTTCCCCGTCTAATTCCCATGAAGTGATGGGACCGGATGCCATGATCTTCGTTTTCTGAATGTTGAGCTTTAAGCCAACTTTTTCACTCTCCACTTTCACTTGCATCACGAGGCTTTTGAGTTCCTCTTCACTTTCTGCCATAAGGGTGGTGTCATCTGCATATCTGAGGTTATTGATATTTCTCCCGGCAATCTTGATTCCAGCTTGTGTTTCTTCCAGCCCAGCGTTTCTCATGATGTACTCTGCATATAAGTTAAATAAACAGGGTGACAATATACAGCCTTGATACACTCCTTTTCCTATTTGGAACCAGTCTGTTGTTCCATGTCCAGTTCTAACTGTTGCTTCCTGACCTGCATACAACTTTCTCAAGAGGCAGATCAGGTGGTGTGTTATTCCCATCTCTTCCAGAATTTTCCACAGTTTGTTGTGATCCACACAGTCAAAGGCTTTGGCATAGTCAATAAAGCAGAAATAGATGTTTTTCTGGAACTCTCTTGCTTTTTCCATGATCCAGCGGATGTTGGCAATAGATTCAAGAATCTCAATCACTGAACAAGCTAAATACCAATAAAACAAAACCATACCTAGGTTAACATATTAAAACTGCAGAATATCAAAGACAGCTGAGAGGTAGGATAAGAATTATATACAGCACACTTCTTGTCACAAACCATGAAAGTAAGAAAAGAATGGAGTGTTGTGTGTGTTGAAAAAATATATATCTTGTGTGTTGAAGTAAAAATCCAATCACCTAAAATCATTATTCTCAGGAGTAAAGCAAAAATAAAGACTTTCAAACAAAAAAAGCTGAGGTAATTCATTACAAAGAGATAAGATCCTCAAGAAATATTAAAAATAAGTTTTTCAGGAAGAAGGCAAATAATATAGATAATTTTACAGGTTGAATTTTGTCCACCAAAAAAGGTATCTTGAAGTTTTAACCCATAGCTCTATAGAAAGTGCTCTTATTTGAAAACAGGGTCTTTACAGAGGTAGTCAAGCTAAAATGAGGTCATTCTGGTGTAAACCAATATTAAGGGTGTCCTCTTAGAAAGAGGAAATTTGGACCCTGGGACAGACACAGATAAACAGAAGACAAAGTGAAGATGTAGAAAGATGCCATCTACACTCTGAAGAATGCCTGGAGTTACCACAGCCTGGACTATGAATCATACCCCAAGTTTCAGCCATAACTGATTTGAGTAATTTAGATAATGAGATTTTAAACTGAGAGTTGATGCTGGAATAATTGAAATTTGGGGGATAGAGGTGTAGGGTGGACAAGTCTCAGAAAGAATCGAGATTACTGACATTTTGATTTTGGACTTCCAACCCCCAAAACTATGAGATAAGTGTCTATTGTTTAATCTGCCCTGTGTGTAGTACTTTGTTATAGACACACAGGAAAACTAATACAGAAGATAGTAACAGCAAGTGGAGTGCTGCTGTAACAAATACTTTAAAATGTGAAAATGACTTTGGAATCTGGTAATGGGTAGAGGCTAGAAGGGGGCTTCACTGGTGGTACTAGTGATAAAGATTAAGAAGACATAAGAGACTCAGATTTGATCTTTGGGTCAGGAAGATCTCCTGGAGGAGGGCATAGCAACCCACTCCAGTATCCCTGCCTGGAGAATCCCATGAACAGAAAAGCCTGGTGGGCTACCATCCATAGGGTTTCAAAGAGTTGGACATGACTGAAGTGACTGAGCATGCACACACTAGAAGAGACTAGAAGAGTTTGAGGAGTTTGATAGGAAAGTCTAGGTTACCTTGAAGAGACTATTGTAGAAATATGAATGTTAAATATGCTTCTGGGGACATCTCAGACAGAAATGAGGACTATATTATTGGTAATGAGAAAGTCACCTTTATCACAAAGACAGAGAATTTGTATGTCTGCAAGTAGAACTTGTAAGTGGTGAACTTAAAAAGGAAATAATAATAAACCAAAGAAGGAATATTTTTAACTTTTTATTTTGTATTAGGGTATAGCCAATTAACAATGTTGTAACAGTATCAGGTGAGCAGAGAAGGGACTCAGCCCTCAACCATACTTATGCATGTATCCATTCTCCCTGCAAACCCCCTCCCATCCAGGCTGCCACATAACATTGAGCAGAGTTCCCTGTGCTATACAGTAGGTTCCCAAAGAAAGAATTTTTGATCAGAATGTGATGATACGGAAACTGTCAGCCAACTCATACTGCACAAAATTAAGAAACAGATTCTGGAGACAACTCCAGTGGGGTAACTGGATAACCATTTGCTAAAGAGATGGCATGTGACTTGTGATTCAGTGAACTAGAAACACTTAGCAGAAAGATTTGTAGCTTGGACTGAAGAAGATAGAGATGAGATGAAATAAAGGAAGGCTGTCAGACTTCTGGGATTCTATAGGCAGCAAACAGGAAAAATAGAGCTTCCTGGCTGTGAATGGGTAATATTTTTCTAGAAAAGGGAAGAATGACCTTAAGGGAAATTCAGAGGCCAGTGGACCTGCACTGACATTAGAATTCAAAGACCTAGGAGGCCTTCTCAGTTCCAAAAGGTAGAGCCATATCATTAGCTCCATGGGGTGCTGTTGTTTCCCAGGAGAGAGGAAGCAGGATACCACCCAGGGCTGTCATCAGAGGGCCCAGAAGACAAAGCATTGACCCAAAGAGGGTTAGGCTCAAGCCCTAAAATCTAATGGAATTTGCTCTGCTAGTTTTCAGGACTCATGACCCCCTTCCCCTCCTATTTCTCAGTTTTGAAAAGGGAGTGTCTATTCTGTTTGTCCATCATTGTAGTGGGCTGGCCAACAAGCTCGGTCAGGTTTTTCCATAAGATGTAATGAAACACCTAAACAAAATTTTTGTCCAACGCAAACATTTGAAAGCCCCCTTACATCAGAAAACTTTTCTTCTTTTAATATGTTGTTTGTTTTCACCTACATCCTCCTTCATCCTTTTAGTACAACCATACAGTTCAGCAGAGGACTGACCCACATGGGCAGCAGGAGTGAGTCCTGTCAGTGTCTTCCCCTTTGTTAATTTCTATCAAACTGAGTAGAGCTGGATAAATACAGGCTTATGACTATTCATTCACTGAGTAGGAAAGTAGAAAGAGATCCAGCTTAGGCAAGTGGGGAGAAACAACCACCCATCATTCCCTTAGGAAATCGTACAGTGATATTTCCGGATACTATCATACTATCTCAGGTTAAGCAACTGATTCTTTATCTGAAACTCATCTATGAAATCCAAGTTCTGGCACTACATAATCCAGGAAAGACAAAGAAACAATTTACAAGTAGAGAAAAAGTTTTTGTGAGTTCCTTTGCCTCACCCCCTCCTCTCCATCTTCTCCACAGTTTCTCGACAATCCATCTAATGACAAACCCCCTTTACTTCCGTGCATTTTACATTTTACAACACATTCATCCAATCATGGAAGCCATCTCTTCAGCCTACAGTCATTCCCAATTTAGTATGCAAGTACTTCATCTGCTTATTCCAATTTTTAGTCAACCCACGACTTTGTAGGGGTCAGCGTTCTTTTACATGATGCTTTTTAGTTCACACTGCAGTACACACGCAATAAAATTGGTTCTTTGATTAGGGGACAAATAAGCAAGAAGTCCAAACTGAAACTTTATTTTCGGTTCTAGCTTCTATTTTGATAAGGGAATTTGCTTTAGCTACAAGACATGCAAATCCAAACCCAGAATGAATATCTAGCCCAGTGAAGACCCATTGGTATTCACCAGAGAATCATAATTTATCTGCCAGGTATGGGTGGACCCAGATCACCCTGGTATGAAGCCCATGGTTATATCATCTCTCTCTTTTTTTTTTTAATGTTCTATTTCATTTGTTTGTTTCTGACTGTGCTAGGTCTTGGTTGCTGCATGGGCTTTCCTCTAGTTGTGGTACACAGGCTTCTCACTGCGGTGGCTTCTCTTGTTGCGGAGCATAGGCTCTGGGGTGCACAGTCTTCAGTAGTTGTGGTGCACAGGCCTAGTTGCCCTGCAGCATGTGGGATCTTCCTGGCTCAGGGATGGAATCCGTGTCTCCTGCATTGATAGCTGAATTCTTTACCACTGGACCACCAGGGAAGCCCTCTCATGTTCTCATTGACAAAAATAACATTTCTCAGTCACCTTTCAAGTTTCTGAGTGGGATAGTTGAATACATCATTTTCCTGCCCATCCTTGTATTGCTTGAGTGTCACTCCAGCCTCTGATTGCCTGTATCCAAAACTCCACCCTCAAAGTGCAAACGGGGCTTTTAATTTGTGGCTCAAGTCACCTTAGAAATCGAAAGGGGGCTTTTTGATGTACAACAGAATGTCTCATTTTAATTCCCCCCTTCAAGTCCATAATCTTTTCCATGGCAGAGCACCGCAGGTCAATATTCCTTTAATTTTCTAGTCATCTAAGCTCCCCCTTTTCCAAATTACATTACCAGTCCATTATTCCTAATCAAATAATCCTAGCTATTGCCGCTGGGTGGCAGTAACAGACTTTTGCCAGAAGCTCTTGTCAGCAGAACTTCAAAGTAGAAATTTCCACAGCCATGCCAAGTTCTTTATTCAGTTCTCTTATCATGTACAGTTAACCTCCAGGATCTGTTGGCTTTTCTTATAGACTCCACTGAACTAGGAAGTAAAGAGTTTGTGGTCACTGATACCACTGTATATCACAGACCAATACTTAAAGCCAAAATTGCTTTCCAGGGCATCCTGTATTGTTTTGAATTAACCACTTGAGTAGACTAGGATAATTCTAAAGTTTTCCTTCTAGCATGCCTAATTATAGTGGAGAAAGGAGAAAACTTGCATATCCATTCCCCAGTGATTTAGATGCAGAAAGAATTCCCGTTCAGACATCACGTCTATTGCAATGATACATTCTGTGCAAGAGCAAGGCAACAACCACGCACAATTTGTATTCATAAATCCCCATTTTGAACCATGCTTTCACTTGCAAGCCTTCCACACTTGTATCATCATATTCTCCTACTGTAATTACATTGCCTTTAAACCCTTCATGAGGAGCTTTAGGTACCAATGCCCAGGAATCCTAATAGATTTGTCACTACCTAAAAGCCACTGGAGCCACACCAATGTCAGTGGCTGGAGTTTTCCTGTGACTTGGGCTCTCCCATCACACAAAGTCCCAATCCTCTTTTTGCTTCCCACTTCTCTTTCCATTGGCGAGCACTCTGAAAAGACTGCTTTTGTGTAATACTCATGTGTTTAATCCATCAAGACCATAGGATAAATTGAGTAACTGTTATTTTATAATTTGAGGAGTTGCTGTTGGCACTTGTATAATCTTTTATAATGATTCATTAAAAGCTACTGACAATTTCATTGACCTCCTCCTTTTTCATGCCTTTTAAAATCAACTATAAGACATTTCTGCCTGGTTCAACTGTCCAGGGCCCCCCACCCCCACCCCCACCATCTCTCATATTCTTATCATTCCATTTTTTCTGAATCACCTTAATTTTTTTCCCTATCTTTAAATCCCATTCAGGGGAGCTGAGCAAGAAGATCTAAGGCAGCTTCCCTCACATCCTCTCACCCCCTCAATGATGTAGGTACCAAGGATCCCACAAAGTTGAAGCTCTCTTTTATCTCAGCATCATCATCACCCGAGTTTGAGTCATAGCACTGGGTTATGCATCATCATACAGACAATCTAAAGCTACTAGCATTTCCAGCTTTTCAGTAGCTTCAGGCTATTCCATTTAATACCTAAGAGAGCACATAGACAATATCCCTTTTCAGGACACAAACCACATACTCTCGCCTTTATGCGACTTAAGACTTGGAGTTTATCCCTCTAAACACATTTCTAGGAAAGCTACAAGCTAGTGTAAGATCCTAGATAGTGTAAGATCCTGAGTAAGATTGTCCCACAGGCTGCCCCTTCTAATCTTCCAAATGCAATTTCCATTTCAGAAGCAATTCCAAAAAGAGCTGCAAAAGCTTTGGAAAAGGTAACTTAACTCTTTGTCAAATTCCAGTGAAAGCAAATTCCTCCTGGACATTCCTCCCCATCACAGACAGTCACAGGTCCTAACACAGGGACTGGCAGCTTCACTGATTTTAGGCACCTTACTTAGAACAGGCTTCCCAGGTGGCTCAGTGGTGAAGAAACTGCTTCCCAAGCAGGAGGCACAGGTTCAATCCTGGGTAGGGAAGATCCCCTGGAGAAGGAAGTGGCTACCCACTGCAGTATTCTTGACTAGAAAATCTCATGGATAGAGGAGCCTGGCGGGCTACAGTTTATAGGGTCACAAAAGAGCTGGACATGACTGAGCAACTAAATGGCAGCAACAGCAGTTAGGAAAGACAGGGGCAGAAAGGCACTTCTTCTTATTAAAAACATATATAGTTTTATATAATTTTCAAAGGCTGTTTTCCATTAAAGTTATTACATAATATTGGCTACATTCCCCATGTTGTACAAAGATGCTTGAGCTGATCTTATACCCACTAGTTTGTACCTTCCACTCCTCTTCTCCAATAACCCCTCCCTCCACACACACAGATGGTAACCACTGGTTTGTTCTTTATATCTGTGAGTCTGCTTCATTCTTTTTAAATTAATTTTTACTGGTGTATTGTTGATTTACAGTGTTGTGTTGGTTTCTGCTGTACAGCAAAGTGAATCAGTTCTACATATACATATAGCCACTCTTGTTCTGGATTCTTTTCCCATATACATCATTACGGAGCATTGAGTAGAGGTCCCTGTACTATACAGCAGGTCTTTATTAGTTATCCATTATTTTGATAGTGGTGTGTCTACGATAATCCCAATCTTTTTTTATATTCAGTAGAAAGGCATCTCTTATTGACTTTCCCTCTGTTTGAATCTCTTGTGTTGTCTATTTAGCTTCTTCCTCAGGCCCTGGATCTGTAACTACATTTCTGTTCATCAGTAGAAGGAATATTTTTGTGACCTCAGCTTAGGAGTGGACAGGGAGAAACCACATAGAAACAATATTTTCATTCTCCACCCCTTACCTCATTTTTCCTTTCCCTAAACAATGACTTTGCCTTTCTTATCTAAATTACAGCATGGGGGAGGGTCGTTTCCCATGTGCCATCTGGGAGGCTGACTGTTTGGTGTTCAGCGAAGTATACTGTGTTCTCCAGTTTGGATATGCCACCACTGGACTCTACAGCATGTACTCGAATGTGCTTTTATTTAAAAGTAAAGGATACAGGTGGAGAAAGGAATGGCAACCCACTCCAGTATTCTTGCCTGGAGAATCCCGTGGACAGAGGAGCCTGGTGGACTACAAAGTCCATGGAGTTGCAAAAATTCACACACAACTGAATGACTAACACAAAAACAGCAAAAGGATACAGGGGTGCTTCTCTGATGCCTCAGTGGTAAAGAATTTGCCTGCAATGCAGGAGACTTGAAGGAGACTCGGGTTCAGTCCCTGGGTCGGGAAGATCCCCTGGAGAAGGAAACGGCAACCCACTCCAGTATTCTTGCCTGGGAAATCCCATGGACAGAGGAGACTGGTGGGCTACAGTCTATGGGGTCACAAAAGAGTTGGAAACCACTTGGCAACTAAACAATAACAACAAAGGATACAGGGGAGGAAAAAACAGAGAATGCAGGGGAGCATCAGAGGTCCAAGAGACACCACGTGGCCCAAACAAACAAGGACCTTTTCTCTGAATACCAGGCAAGGGACTGAGCCTCTGGCTTAAACCAGCAGATCTATGTCATGAATCTTAGAGAGAAATCCCCCAAAGCTTTCAATGGCTCTTTAAGTAATCAAGTTAGATTATAAAACTAGTTAGACTTGCAGACTATCAGTAAAGAAACTGACCTACAGATCACTAGGGGAGTTTCAGCACATTGTAAATACCACTGCCATTATCTTGGCTAAACATAAAACCAGACATCCAGGGGTCCCTGGAGATAAAGAGCCAGCATTTCCAGTCCAGCTGTAAGTCAGGTCTCTCTCCACATATCACTTCACCAGAAATCTTCAAGCATTTATTGCTTACATCATTATTGAACTGCCAAATATTCAGTAAAAATTTTAAAGTTGTATATGTTTTAGCTCTCTAGCCATATCATAAGCTTTTTGGAGAGTGAGTCTATTTATGAATTGCTACATTCACACTTACTGAAAAAAAAACATGAAAAATTATATAATTAATAAGTGAAAAGTTGGGGCTTCCCTTGTGGCTCAGCTGGTAAAGAATCTTCCAGCAATGCAGCAGACCTGGGTTCTATCCCTGGGTTGGGAAGATCCCCTGGAGAAGGGAAAGGCTACCCACTCCAGTATTCTGGCTGGAGAATTCCATGGACTGTATAGTCCATGGGGTCGCAAAGAGTCAGACACGACTGAGTGACTTTCACTTTCACCAATACAGTGGGAAATTAGAAAAAAAGTCCCTACTTAGCCAAGATAATAAAACAGAATCTGTTGTCACCATGGGGCTTCCCTGTTGGCTCAGACAGTAAACAATCTGCCTGCAATGTGAGAGACCCAGGTTTGACCCCTGGGTCGGGAAGATCCCCCAGAGAAGGAATGGCAACACACTCCTGTATTCTTGCCTGGAGAATTCCACGGACAAAGGTCCATGAACTCTCAAAGAGTCAGACACAACTGAGCGACTGACATTTTCACTTTTTCAGTTTTCATAGTCACCACGATAAAGACACTACTAGCCAGTTCCTGCCTAAGGAAATCTAGTATCTAGATTTTGAAGATTTTGAACTTTTCAATGTTGTGTTAGTTTCTGCTATACAGGAAAGCGTATCATCCACACGTATGCATATATCCTCTCTTGCTTCTTTCCTTCCCACTTGGGTCACCATAGAGCACTGAGTAGAGCTCCTTGTGCTATATCATGAGCCATCTTTTCTTTATGTACCCATTTTTATTCTTTTTTGATCAAGATATCAAGCCTTGGCCTAATTGTCCTACTTGGAGTTCATTTGATCATGCTAGTTCAACTTTAGTAAGCATGGTACTAAAAAGTATTTGTTGTTTAGTCACTAAGTCATGTCTGACTCTTTTGTGACTCCATGGACTATAGCCTGCCAAGATCCTCTGTTCTGGAAATTTTCCAGGCAAGAAAACTGAAGTGGGTTACCATTTCCATCTCCAGGGAATCTTCCCAACCCAGAGGCAAAACTTGAGTCTCCTCCATTGGCAGGTGGATTCTTTTACCACTAAGTCATATGAGGTCATACAAAAAAGTCCTGTATGAGAAAAAAACTATCTGCTTGTCTAAACTGGGTTTTCTTCCAGATGCTGACACTCATTTCCTATTATGAATTATGTTTAATTTGTACATGTGACATGATCTAGTCTCCCTATTAGGTCTGTTTCTCTTTAAAGACCAAGATTCCATCAAACTCATCACACTTGCCCAAGTATCCTGACCATTCTAAGCATTAAATTATGTGTGCTAACTTTATTTTTTATAGCTGTCACTCAATTACTCATTTATTCAATACAAAAATAGTATAATGGAGAAATTTTAGAGTTCTGTTTTTTTTTTTTCTCCCCACATTTTGGTATGCAAGGCTAAATAATTAATAGGCACAATACATTGCATTATTCTTATTTTGGGGAGTAAGAGGAAAACTTGATTCCCTTTGGATTTCATGCTTCCCAAGTCATCTCACAAAGTGGAAATTAAATAGTACTGCTATTTGGCTGAACAGATGCAGAACAACAATTCAAATTGGACTTTAACAAGAACATGCCCAATAGTGATGACACCACATGCATTTACAAAGCATTCTGAAGTGACCAACATTCTTTCACCTTTAACCCTCATGACAACCCTTTAAAGTCAGATATTCCTAAGAGGTATTACCGTAGTTTCATGGATAAGGAAGCAGTTTTTAGTAATGCTATGTTATCTGTTCAAGTGACCTGCCAGAAGCAGGGAAGTCAAGCTTGAATCCAGAACTTTGGAGTCATCCAGGTGCTCTTTACACTATATGATACTGAGGTCTGCAGACTTCGTACTGCATAAAAAGAATTAATCAACAGAGAAATATTTTGTTTCAAAATGTAAAGCCACTGAATTAAAATAATGAACTATAAATCAAATATCAAATCATACTTAAAGAAGATAAAATGAAAATGGAAGTATAAGCAATATAGTTTTTGTGAATAAAATTAATATTTTTTTCCTTCTCATAGATAGATGGCTTATTCACAGCTGAATTAATCAGAGATTTTTAGATTTTTTTTTTTGTTTATCATCTGTCAACCCCAAATGTAGTAAGACTAAAAATCTATACTTGCAATTTTTTAAAGCTACCATTTTTTGAGTGCCTGGCATGATACAAAGTATTCTATAATTTTCTTTAATCCTCATAATGGTCTTATGATAGAGATAAATATTAACAACTTTCTATTATAGGCAAGAATCTGATATTTAAAGAGGTTAAAAATTGTCTAAAGAGACATAAACACTTATGTCAAAGCTAAGATTTGAACCTGGGTTAGCCCAAACTACAAAGTGTGCTGCTACTGCTGCTAAGTTGCTTCAGTCGTGTCTGACTCTGTGTGACCCCATAGACGGCAGCCCACCAGGCTCCCCCGGCCCTGGGATTCTCCAGGCAAGAACACTGGAGTGGGTTGCCATTTCCTTCTCCAATGCGTGAAAGTGAAAAGAGAAAGTGAAGTCGCTCAGTCGTGTCCGATTCTTAGCGACCCCATGGACTGCAGCCTACCAGGCTCCTCCGTCCATGGGATTTTCCAGGCAAGAGTACTGGAGTGGGGTGCCCTTTGAGCTCCTAACAATTCTGCTGTCTGAGCCTCCCATATGTAAACAGAAGGCATTAGAAGAAATTTTAGAAATGATCTGATTGTAATTTCCACATCAGTCAGGGTTCAATCACAGACACAAAATCATTAGGCTATGCTTGGATTTGTTACAGAGACTTTATTTTATGCAACTGTTGATATCAGTCGGGTTGTATTTGTGACCAATTCTGGAGTCCAAAGTTCACAGGACAGAAGTTGGGAAGGGGAGATGGGTATGGAATGAGGAAGAAGAAGATCAAGCAGGAACCCATGAGCACAGATGAAGGTCGGTATGAAACCCGCATCAGTTTCAGTCATCTCTGAAGTCTATGCTGAGGAAGGAGCTAGGGACACACATACACCTGGCCCAGGAACTGGAGAACTATAAAGAAGATAACTGACACGGTTTAACAATCCAGGCTCATTTGCTGCCTCACACTAGCAAGGTGAGTCAGCAGATGAGTGGCAATGCATACAGTCTACAGAATGGCTATTACTTCACTTTCATCCTCTAAGTCTCCTGTAAGAATCTCTCTTCTGGTTAATGCTAGCTGGAAAGGAGATTAGGGGTTAAGTAATTCAGCCCAGCCATGCGGACACATCACAAAGTCACTGCAATTCTCTTGTTTTACACATAAGAAAGGTATATCTTGGACAAGTTGTGTGATATGTCTAAGACCTCAGACAGAATTGAGAGGGAAGCAATCATGTTAGCTTGCTGTGCATCCTTCCTTTCCCTATAGACTGGATGGCCTATGGGTTTCATTTTACCAGTCAACTATTACAGACTGGTAGTGGCTCCTGGAAACACTGTGAAGGACTCGGAGACCATAAGTTCTGTTACTGACTTGAAATGTCTGCTGTGGGCACAAGAGAAGGGAGCCACGATAAATATGACACACGGGTATCACCTTGTCTTCTACTACTCTGCCTTTCTTCAGAAAAGAAGATTGTAAGGGATATGGATAAATAAATCGGTGACAGCACCATATCTTGCTTAGAAATGCATATAAGTCTTTACTTACAAGCACACTTTTGACATGCAAATTATAAACATAAAGTACTTGATATTCTGTAATTACTCATAGGAAGTAAATTAATTGTGTTTTAACTAGTACTGTTTTTAAAGTTGGGTTTTCATTGCAGCAGGCTAGGGCAGTGAAGGGTTGAGAAAATGTTCTTCCACTTAGACCTAGGAAGGTTCTGCAAAGTTTACATAGACATTTTTGATTAGAATCACACAAACATGTATCTTTTCTATGCATATTCATTATCTCACTCAGAAGCAGATATAATTCCTATTTTCACAGATGAAGAAATTCAGGTTCACAGATGTAAATTTACTTATGGTCCCATAGCTGATGAGTGACAATATAGCAATTCTAATTTCAGTTTAACGACTGCAGGGTCAGCTGTATATAGTTTTCCTGATGATTATATCATATATAAATACATATGTTGACACTAGCAAGAGGGAAAAACTTTCATTTTGAGATTGACTCAGGAAGCATGCCAAGGAATTCTGCTTTCCACCTGAGTCTCCATTCATTGAGTGCTTTGTCATTTACTCATGAAAACCTGCTTGAAACACACATTGCTATTGCTACTGCTAAGTCACTTCAGTCGTATCCGACTCTGTGTGACCCCATAGATGGCAGCCCACCAGGCTTCCCCGTCCCTGGGATTCTCCAGGCAAGAACACTGGAGTGGGTTGCCATTTCCTTCTCCAATGCATAAAAGTGAAAAGTGAAAGTGAAGTCGCTCAGTCGTGTCCGACCCTCAACGACCCCATGGACTGCAGCCTTCCAGGCTCCTCCATCCATGGGATTTTCCAGGCAAGAGTACTGCACAAGGGTAAAACTGTCTCCCTCCTTGATAGGAGACACACACACACACACACACACACGGAAAAGTAGGAACAAAAGAATAGTAGGGGATGCTGGAACATTTTTAGCTCTCTAGCAAATTTCTATCCTCAAGTATATGCATCTATATTTATGTTTGCCTTAGCTACAGTAGAATAAGTGTTACATTAAAACAGAAGATAAAAATAGGGCCTTTCCATCTGAATGTGTGGCGCCTTGACAACTATGAATGTTTTTTAAAATGTGAAATTTGTTCCTTTCAGACAAGCTAAAAGGATGAAAATCACAGGAATTTGCAAAGGGAGCTAATATTTTCAGAACATGGCATTCTGAGTCTCATTTAACCTTCGCAACCAGGCTCTAAAATAAGTGTTGTCATTCCTGTTTTATAAGTGAATAATTGAAAAAAACTTGAGGGGACTGCTAATGGCCCCAAACAAGTGAGAGACTTTTCTTATTCTTGTTCTCATGGAATTCTTCCTTACTGAGAAAAAAATTTCCTTGTTTCATTTTTTTGGCCCACAGATGAAGTATAAATTTTGTGCAAACAATAAATCTTTAAGGACAGATAATGGGTGAAACCTAAAAGGTAGAAATCACTCTTTAGGATGATAAAATACAATCAGGCAATGGACAATGGTCAGGGATTTGAGTAGACTGCTGGTGGGCTTCCCAGGTGGCACAGTGGTAAAGAATTCGCCTGCCAATGCAGGAGACATAAGAGACATGGGTTCGATCCCTGGGTCGAGAAGATCCCCTAGAGTAGAAAATGGCAACCCACTCCAGTATTCTTGCCTGGGAAATTCCATGGACAGAGCAGCCTGGTGGGCTACAGTCCATGGGGTCATGAAAGAGCTGGACATGACTGAGTGACTGAGCATACACACATCATTAAATATGACATTGGTTGTGAATTTTTTGGTAAATGTTCTTTTCAAGTTAAAGAAGTTCCCCTCTTTCTCTAGTTTGATTAGTTTTTATCATAAATAGGTGTTGGATTTTGTCAACCGCTTTTTCTGCATTTACTGATATGATCGTGTAATTTTTCCTTCTCTAGCCTGTTGATGTGATGGATCACATTAATTGATATTTGAATGTTAAACCTGCTTTGACTATATGAGATGAATCCCACTCGGTCATTGTGTATCATTCTTTTGATATATTGTTAGGTTTGACCTGATTGTATTGTATTGAGGATTTTTGTGTCTATGTTCAAGAGACGTATCAGCCTACGGTTTTCTTTTCTCATAATGTCATGTCTGGTTTTCATATTAGTTTAATTCTGGCCTAGAAAGAGTTAGGGTTTATTACCCCTGCTTATATTTTTGGAAGAGATTACAGAGAAATGGCATGTCTTCATTAAATATTTGCTGGGATTTACCAATAAACCTATCTAGGGTTTATTGTGGTTTGACCTGATTGTATTGTATTGAGGATTTTTGTGTCTATGTTCAAGAGACGTATCAGCCTACGGTTTTCTTTTCTCATAATGTCATGTCTGGTTTTCATATTAGTTTAATTCTGGCCTAGAAAGAGTTAGGGTTTATTACCCCTGCTTATATTTTTGGAAGAGATTACAGAGAAATGGCATGTCTTCATTAAATATTTGCTGGGATTTACCAATAAACCTATCTAGGGTTTATTGTGCTTCTTGCTTGGGAAATTTATTAATTTCTGATTCAATTTCTTTAATAGATATAGACCTATCTATTTCTTCTTGTCTGAGATTTGACAGACATTTCTTTAAAATAATTGGTCCATTTCATCTAGGTTATCAACTTTGTGGGCATACAGTTGTTCATAATATTCCTTCGTTCTTGGGGTCCAGCCCCGATTGGATCCAGGGATTCCCTCAGGATGACAGCGTCAGCGATTAGAATAGCAATAGCTTAATTAGGTATTAATTAGAGATATAAAGAGTGGTTAAATAGGGATAGCTCAGTGAGAAAATGCAGTGGAGAAAAGAGGCTGAATAACTTGGTTTACGTGGAAAACCAATAAAACTCCAAGACAAGGAGTTTGCATCACCTGCGTGGGCCACAGGCATCCTCCCGTTCTCCCAAAGGAGAGGAGACACTAAGCCCTCCCGGGTCAGATCTTAGAAGCCCAGGCAAAATTAGTAGGCTTGACAAGCCTCCACACTCCAGATGGGAATTCAGCCAGAAGGTGAGAAAAAGAACGACATGGGGAGACCAAGCTTTGGTGAGCAATGCCCATAGCTTTATTTTCAACAGGGGCTTTTATACCCTAAGTTGTACATAGAGGATAATAGGGGGTGTGAAATCATGCAAAGTCAGCAGTCTTTGATCCTTATTGAGACCAGGCTTTCTTTTCTGCAAATTTATCATATACAAATGGTTTAGGTGATTTACATCATCTTCTGGCCAGAAGGCCTGTTAACATTTTATGACTCTGACAAAGGTTTGTCAACCATAAGACTTATTTTCTCTAAGAGTAATTATTTTAAAGTTTGGCACCATCCTCCGAAGGTGTTAGATAAAGTTGCATTCCTATAGGGCAAAGGTGCAGTGGGTTTACAACAAAGGAAAGAATTTATTACCTTAAGGGTCTAAAGTTGTTAACACCAAGGCCACTACTTATTTTTTCTACATACCAACTATATTAATTAATACACTTCCAAGGATACAATAGAGGGGATGTGGAAACTTGGCAGCAAGCATTGGCTCAACAATGAAATCTTCTACTAGTTCTATTCTGACGATTTCTAACTCTCTGAGAGGCTCTATACTATTTGAATATCTTAAGCTCCCCGTGCCTCTCACGGTTGGGAGACTGTAAACAATCGTATGCGTAGCTGTAGGAGTCCGGGTAAACCTGTCAGGCAAGTTAGAGAGCCATCTGAGGGGTTTGGATTGAAACACTCCTATTATGCCCAAGAGGCTAATTAGCTAGAGCTCTAAGTTGATTTCCTTCAGAGACAAGATGGTAGGGGATAGCCCCCCCAACCCCTGACCCGTGACTGTCAGAGGAGTTGGTGAAAGTCATGAAGCAGTAAAACAGACAGACTCTGGTTTTGGGGTAGATGCTCAGGCAGATCCAGGGAAGGGGCCCTCGAGCCCTGACTCGCCTTTGCATATCAGGGCTCTCAGCATGACCTTTGCCATGGGTGGGAACTCCCGTGCTGGCTCCCGGCACTTCATTATCTTTTTAATATTCATATAATCTGTTCTGAGGTCCCCTCTTTCACTTCTGATATTTGCAATTTCTATCCTCTCCTTCTTTTCTAAATCATTCTGGCAAAAAATTTATCTATTAAATGATCTTTTCAAATTACCAGCTTTTGGCTTCATTGATTTTCTCTACTGAATTCCTATTTTTAATTTCATTGATGGCAACTCTAGTAGTGTATTTTTCACCTGGTTACTTTGAATTTCAGTTCAGTTCAGTCGCCAGGTCATGACCGACTCTGCAATCCTGTGAACTGCAGCATGCCAGGCCCCCCTGTCCATCACCAACTCCCGAGCCCACCCAAATCCATGTCCATTGAGTCAGTGATGCCATCCAACCATCTCACCCTCTGTCATCCCCTTCTCCTCCTGCCCTCAATCTTTCCCAGCATCAGGCTCTTTTCAAATGAGTCAGCTCTTCCCATCAGGTGGCCAAAGAATTGGAGTTTCAGCTTCAACATCAGTCCTTCCAATGAACACCCAGAACTGATCTCCTTTATGATGGACTGGTTAGATTTCTTACAGTCCAAGCTGAGGGCTCTTTATTGTGTCACATGGGCTCAGTTGCACTGCGGCATGTGGAATCTTAGTTCCTTAACTAGGAATCGAACTGTGTGCCTGGCATTAGAAGGTGGATTCTTCCACTGGACTGCCTTAAAATTCTTTTTTTTTTTTTTAACTTTCAGTTCAGTTCAGTTCGGTTCAGTCACTCAGTCGTATCTGACTCTTTGCGACCCCATGAATCGCAGCATGCCAGGCCTCCCTGTCCATCACCAACTCCTGGAGTTCACTCAGACTCACGTCCATAGAGTCAGTGATGCCATCCAGCCATCTCATCCTCTGTCATCCCCTTCTCCTCCTGCCCCCAATCCCTCCCAGCATCAGAGTCTTTTCCAATGAGCCAACTCTTCGCATGAGGTAGCCAAAGTACTGGAGTTTCAGCTTTAGCATCATTCCTTCCAAAGAAATCCCAGGACTGATCTCCTTCAGAATGGACTGGTTGGATCTCCTTGCAGTCCAAGGCACTCTCAAGAGTCTTCTCCAACACCACAGTTCAAAAACATCAATTCTCCAGCACTCAGCTTTCTTTATAGTCCAACTCTCACATCCATACATGACCACTGGAAAAACCATAGCCTTGACTAAATGGACCTTTGTTGACAAAGTAATGTCTCTGCTTTTTAATATACTGTCTAGGTTGGTCATAAGTTTCCTTCCAAAGAGTAAGTGTCTTTTAATTTCATGGCTGCAATCACCATCTGCAGTGATTTTGGAGCCCCAAAAATAAAGTCAGCCACTGTTTCCACGGTTTCTCCATGTATTTGCCATGAAGTGATGGGACCAGATGCCATGATCTTAGTTTTCAAAATGGGAAACTTTAAGCCAACTTTTTCACTCTCTTCTTTCATTTTAATCAAGAGTCTCTTTAGTTCTTTTTCACTTTCTGCCAGAAGGGTAGTGTCATCTGCATATCTGATGTGATTGATATTTCTCCTGGCAATCTTGATTACAGCTTGTGCTTCCTCCAGCCCAGCATTTCTCATGATATACTCTGCATATAAGTTAAATAAGCAGGGTGACAAATTTAGTTTGTTCTTCTTCTCTAATTTCCAAAGATAAAATTTAAATTATTGATTTTAATCTTTCTTCTTTAATAATATGTGCATTCAGTGCTGCAAATTTTCCCTAATCACTGCCTCACTCTATCCCACAAATCTTAATAAGTTGTATTTCCAATTTATTTTATTTTTAAACCTTTTTAAATTTATAAACACTCTTGAAATTCCATGGGCTATATTTAAAGCAGTTGGATGAGTAAAATTTTGACTTTAGCTCTGATAGGTTTTTAAGAGTTGCCATCAGTGATACCATCCAGCCATCTCATTCTCTGTTGTCCCCTTCTCCTCCTGCCCCCAATTCCTCCCATCAACAGAGTCTTTTCCAGTAAGTCAATTCTTCGCATGAGGTGGCCAAAGTATGGCAAGAACTGAGATCAAAAGCACTCTGGAGGGAACCAACAGTAGAATAACTGAGGCAGAAGATAGGATAAGTGAGGTGGAAGATATAATGGTGGAAATAAATGAAGCAGAGAGGAGAAAAGAAAAAAGAATTAAAAGAAATGAGGGCAACCTCAGAGACCTCTGGGACAATGTTAAACACCCCAGTATTCGAATCATAGGAGTCCCAGAAGAAGAAGACAAAAAGAAAGGCCATGAGAAAATACTTGAGGAGATAATAGTTGAAAACTTCCCTAAAATGAGGAAGGAAATAGCCACCCAAGTCCAAGAAACACAGTGAGTCACAAACAGGATAAACCCCAGGCAAAACACCCCAAGACACATATTAATCAAATTAAAAGAAGATCAAACACAAAGCACAAATATTAAAAGCAGCAAGGTAAAAACAACAAATAACCCAAAAGGGGATCCCAATAAGGATAACAGCTGATCTTTCAGTAGAAACTCTTCTAGCCAGAAGGGAATGGCAGAATATACTTAAAGCGATGAAAGAGAAAAACCTACAACCCATATTACTGTACCCAGCAAGGATCTCATTCAAATATGAAGCAGAAATCAAAAGCCTTACAGACAAGCAAAAGCTCAGAGAATTCAGCACCAAAAAACCAGCTCTTCAACAAATGCTAAAGCATCTTCTATAGACAGGAAACACAGAAAGGTTTATAAACTTAAACCCAAAACAACAAAGTAAATGACAACGGGATCATACTTATTAATAATTACATTAAATGTAAATGGGTTGAATGTCCCAACCAAAAGACAAAGATTGGCTGAATGGATACAAAACAAGACCCCTATAGATGCTGTCTATAAGAGACCCACCTCAAACCTAGTAATCAGAAATCTTCGAACAAACAAAAGCCCAAGATCAGATGGCTTCACAGCTGAATTCTACCAAAAATTTAGAGAAGAGCTAACACCTATCCTACTCAAACTCTTCCAGAAAATTGCAGAGGAAGGTAAACTTCCAAACTCATTCTATGAGGTCACCATCACCCTAATGCCAAAACCAGACAAGATGCCACAAAAAAAGAAAACTACAGGCCAATATCACTGATGAACATAGATGCAAAAATCCTTAATAAAATTCTAGCAAACAGAATCCAACAACATATTTAAAAGATCATACACCATAATTAAGTGGGCTTTATCCTAGGGATGCAAGGATTCTTCAATATTCGCAAATCAACCAATGTGATACACCACATTAACAAATTGAAAGATAAAAACCATATGAGTATCTCAATAGATGCAGAGAAAGCCTTTGACAAAATTCAACATCCATTTATGATAAAAAACAAAACCTCCAGAAAGCAGGCATAGAAGGAACATACCTCAACATAATAAAAGCCATATATGACAAACCCACAGCAAACATTATCCTCAATGGTGAAAAACTGAAAGCATTTCCCCCAAAGTCAGGAACAAGACAAGGGTGCCCAATCTCACCACTACTATTCAACATAGTCTTGGAAGTTTTGGCCACAGCAATCAGAGCAGAAAAAGAAATAAAAGGAATCCAGATTGGAAAAGAAGAAGTAAAATTCTCACTGTTTGCAGATGACATGATCCTCTACATAGAAAACCCTAAAGACTCCACCAGAAAAGTACTAGAGCTAATCAATGAATATAGTAAAGTTGCAGGATATAAAATTAACATACAGAAATCCCTTGCATTCCTATATACTAACAATGAGAAA
This sequence comes from Bos indicus x Bos taurus, assembly GCF_003369695.1. Taxonomy (NCBI): domain Eukaryota; kingdom Metazoa; phylum Chordata; class Mammalia; order Artiodactyla; family Bovidae; genus Bos; species Bos indicus x Bos taurus. Next base: position 71,346,194 of record NC_040083.1, on the reverse strand, counting down.
ACAGAAAGAAAAATTAAGGAAACAATTCCATTCACCATTGCAACAAAAAGAACAACATACTTAGGAATAAATCTACCTAAAGAAACAAAAGACTTATATATAGAAAACTATAAAACACTGATGAAAGAAATAAAAGATGACACAAATAGATGGAGAAATATACAATGTTCATGGATCAGAAGATTCAATATAGTGAAAATGAGTATACAACCCAAAGCAATCTATAGTTTCAGTGCAATCCCTATTAAGCTACCAACGGTATTTTTCAGAGAATTAGAACAAATAATTTCACAATTTGTATGGCATTACAAAAAACCTTTAATAGAAAAAGAAATCTTGAGAAAGAAGAATGGAACTGGAGGAATCAACCTTCCTGACTTCATGCTCTACTACAAAGCCATAGTCATCAAGACAGTATGGTACTGGCACAAAGACAGAAACATAGATCAATGGAACAAAATAGAAAGCCCAGAGATAGATCCAGGCACCTATGGACACCTTATCTTTGACAAAGGAGGCAAGAATATACAATGAAGAAAAGACAATCTCTTTAAAAAGTCGTGCTGGGAAAACTGGTCAACCATTTGTAAAAGAATGAAACTAGAACACTTTCTAACGCCATATACAAAAATAAACTCAAAATGGATTAAAAATCTAAATGTAAAACCAGAATTTATAAAACTCTTAGAGGAAAGCATAAGCAAAACACTCTCTGATGTAAATCATAGCAACATTCTCTATGATCCACCTCTCAGAGTAATGGAAATAAAAGCAAAAATAAACAAACAGGACCTAATTAAACTTAAAAGCTTTTGCACAATGAAGGAAACTATAAGCAAGGTGAAAAGACAGCCTTCAGAATAGGAGAAAATAATAGCAAATGGAACAAGTGACAAAGAATTAATCTCAAAAAATATACAAGCAACTCCTGCAGCTCAATTCCAGAAAAATAAGCGACCCAATCAAAAAATGGGCCAAAGAACTAAACAGAAATTTCTCCAAAGAAGACATACAGATGGCTAACAAACACATGAAAAGATGCTCAACATCACTCATCATCAGAGAAATGCAAATCAAAACCACAATGAGGCACCATCTCACACTGGACAGAATAGCGGCTATCCAGAAGTCTATAAGCAATAAATGCTGGGGAGGGTGTGGAGGAAAAGGAACCCTCTTACACTGTTGGTGGGAATGCGAACTAGTACAGCCACTATGGAGAACAGTGTGGAGATTCCTTAAAAAGCTGGAAATAGAACTGCCATATGACCTAGCAATCCCACTGCTGGGCATACACACCAAGAAAACCAGAATTGAAAGAGACACATGTACCCCAATGTTCATCACAGCACTGTTTACAATTGCCAGGACATGGAAGCAACCTAGATGTCCATTGGCAGATGAATGGATAAGAAAGCTGTGGTACATATACAGAATGGAATATTACTCAGCTATTAAAAAGAGTGCATTTGAATCTGTTCTAATGAGGTGGATGAATCTGGAGCCTATTATACAGAGCAAAGTAAGTCAGAAAGAAAAACACCAATACAGTATACTAATGCATATATATGGAATTTAGAAAGACAGCAATGATGACCCTATATGCAGGACAGCAAAAGAGACACAGATGTAAATAACAGACTGTTGGACTCTGAGGGAGAAGGCAGGGTTGGGATGATATGAGAGAATAGCACTGAAACATTTATATTATCATATGTGAAATAGATCACCAGTCCAGGTTCAATGCATGAGACAGGGTGCTCAGGACTGGTGCACTGGGATGACCCTGAGGGATGGGATGGGGAGGGAGGTTGGAGGGAGGGTCAGGATGGGGAACCCATGTACTTATGGGGAGCACATGGCTGATTCATGTGAATGTATGGCAAAACCCACCACAATATTGTAAAGTAATTAGCCTTCAGAAAGAAAAATAAAAACAAAAAAGAAATAAACATAGGGCCAACATACAGGGGGCATTTTCCACTCATTTGTATATCAATACATCCCTTGGCCATGCTGTTATACAACTTGAGTGCATACTATTTCATAAAGCCTGGATTTGAAGTCAGTGATAGAACAGTCTAAAAACACAGAATCCTTTATGGTGATGAACTAGAATTTCAAAGCCCACTTGAAGCAAGTCTGACCAATTGAGGGAGGGGGAATTCAGGAGGATGGATCAGAAACTAAGACATTGATTGGTTTAATCCTTTAGTAATAGAGTAACATTATGATCCTTTGGTACATGTCTCTGACTGTCTGTAAAATTTGCTGAGTCTACAGGTAAGTGTGTTAGTAAGTGAACAGAAAACCCCCTCCCTTTATCAGCCAGTAAGTAATGCAGGACAGTGTGGTCATTTAACACCATGGACCCTTAAGTATGATGAAACTCAGCCATGAGTTTTAGCTCTTGGGCCATTTGTTTAATACATGTAGATAACTCTGAGGATATGCTTTTCATAACTTCTTTTAAATTCGGGACATGTCTGGCCTCTTAAATTGTTTACTGGGCATCATTGCCATTAAAGAGAACTTATATTTTTCAGAAGCCCCTCTGAGAAACAACTGGGTGGACTCAATATTCATTTCAGCTTCCTTTGGGCTTGCCAAGTCATCATGCTACAACACCATCTGTTGCCTGATAAGCTTACTCCAAAATCCCTAAGTGGTGGAGGAGATCTTTGGCCTTAGCGAACATTTTCCACTGACCATCTGCCCAGGCCATTATGAGACCTAATTGTAGGCTAACAGCTTTCCAGGACTTAAAAATTCACATAAGCAAGGTATATATGTTCAGTTCAGTTCAGTTCAATTCAGTCGCTCAGTCGTGTCTGACTCTTTGCGACCTCATGAATCGCAGCACGCCAGGCGTCCTTGTCTATCACCAACTCCCAGAGTTCACCCAAACTCATGTCCATAGAGTCGGTGATGCCATCCAGCCATCTCATCCTCTGTTGTCCCCTTCTCCTCCTGCCTCCAATGCCTCCCAGCATCAGAGTCTTTTCCAATGAGTCAACTCTTCACATGAGGTGGCCAAAGTACTGGAGTTTCAGCTTTAGCATCAGTCCTTCCAAAGAACACCCAGGACTGGTCTCCTTTAGAATGGACTCCTTGCAGTCCAAGGGACTCTCAAGAGTCGTCTCCAACACCACAGTTCGAAAGCATCAATTCTTCAACGCTCAGCTTTCTTCACAGTCCAACTCTTACATGCACATTACCACTGGAAAAACCATAGCCTTGACTAGACGGACCTTTGTTGGCAAAGTAATGTCTCTGCTTTTCAATATGCTATCTAGGTTGGTCATAACTTTCCTTCCAAGGAGTAAGCGTCTTTTAATTTCATGGCTGCAATTACCAACTTCAGTGATTTTGGAGCCCCTCAAAATAAAGTCTGACACTGTTTCCACTGTTTCCCCATCTATTTGGCATGAAGTGATGGGACCAGATGCCATGATTTTAGTTTTCGAATGTTGAGCTTTAAGCCAACTTTTTCACTCTCCTCTTTCACTTTCATCAAGAGGCTTTTTGGTTCCTCTTCACTTTCTGCCACTAGGGTCCAAAACTTCCTCTGTAGATCATTCCCACCTCCTCTACTAATTGGGCAAGATCCTATAGTAGTTTTGCACCCAAAACTATAGTAGCTGATTATTTAAATTCAGCCCCTGTTAGCTGGCATTCACTTTCCACCAGATACATTCTACATAGCAAAGTAGCCTAGTTTGAATTTGTTTCTTGGGTTACTCCTTAAGGAGAGATTGATCCCCAAGGTAAGAAAGAGACTGTGTTTCTGACTCTGAGAATGTTCTCCTCCTTTTTGGCCCTTTACTTTATGTGTGTGTGTGTGTGTGTGTGTGTGTGTGTGTGTTTCTTCATCCTCTCTTTTTAAAAAAAAAAAATTGTGTTTATTTATTTGGCTGTGGTGGGTCTTATTTGCAGCTCACAGGATCTTTGATCTCAGTTGTGGTATGTGTGATCTAGTTCCCTGATCAGGGATTGAAAGTGGGCCCCCTGCACTGGGAGGGGGCCAATGCCAAATTTTTATCTTATATTCAAGCATGTGGCTCAAACAGTAAATAATTCGTCTTGCAACACAGGAGACCTGGGTTTGATTCCTGGTTCAGGAAGATCCCCTGGAGAAGAGAATGGCAACCCATCTCAATATTCTTTGCCTGGAGAATTCCATGGACAGAGGAGCCTGGCAAGCTACAGTCCATGGTGTCACAAAGAGTCAGACACGACTGAGCAAACACTTTCTTTATTTTCATAGTTGATTAACAATGTTGTGTTAGTTCCAGGTGTACAGAAAAGTTTATATATATATATATATATATATATATGTACACACTACAATATTTAAAATAGATAACCAATAAGGATCTGTTTTGCACAGAGAGCTCTGCTTGATATTCTATAATAAACAAAATAGGAAAAGAATTTGGCCCTTGACTTTTGTGTTTTCTGTCTTTATTACTCTGTGGGTGGTTACAGGCAAAGCAGAGGGTAAATTACCCCAGTCACTCTGCTGCCTTTTCATCTGGAGAGAACACCAGTCCATCCACCTTCCTAGGGTCTTTCTATTCTGTACAATCTCCCTCAAGACCCTGGGCTTCTCCTTCTCTCTTTGTGAGAAGCTGCCACAAGCAAGGCTCAGAGCATAATTTACGGTTTGGAGCATCCATTCAGCAGCACAGCTATCTCTTTGGAGTCCTGGGATGGCCAACGATATAAATTCCCTTGCCTTTACTCACTTAAAGTTACACTTTTCCTAGTTCACCCCAGGGGTTGCGGTCTCAATATCCCTCTTAGGGGAAGCCATAATGATTACATCATAGCATAACCCAGTACCACAGAGGTATTCAGCTGCTAGCAAAGGCTACTCTTCCAACTGTACTTAAAAGATTAGCCACAGCCTCGTGTGTGTGCCTTATTGGCTTGTTTACCTACTACACAAGTCCCTAGAAATGAGGGCATTTTTTAGCTTCAGGGAACCCCAAATCACTGGTCTAGCTGTGGAAATTCCTGCCACTAATGTATTAGCTTGTTATGGGGTCATCAATGGCTCCTACATGGTCTGCATGAATGCTCATTTGCTTCAGTCATGTCTGACTAATTGTGAATCCATGGACTGTAGCCTGCCAGGCTTCTCTGTCCATAGTATTCTCCAGGCAAGAATCTGGAGTGGGTTGCTATGCCCTCCTCCAAGGGCTCTTCCCAATCCAGGGATCGAACCCATGTCTCTTATGTCTTTTGCATTGGCAGGCATGTTCTTGACCACTAGTGCCACCTCGGAAGCCCTTATAATAGAATTAAACTGATAAAATACGCCAAGTAGCTTCTTGTGATAATACGTATCCGCTAACTTCTACAGATTGAGTTTTGCTATTGTCTTTGGTTTTTTGCATGATGATAGTCTTTATCAAACCAGGGTAAATTAAAAATTTTAGTATTTTACATTTAATTAACCAATTAAACTATGGATGGATCCAGTTTTAAAATATGAAGAGTGTAATGTTAGACATTACCATCATACTGATAGAGATTTATGTATCCCAATAAAATTACAGCTCACTTGTAACTAAAATTTACTAAAATTTGGCATTATTTACTACGAACTCGCTCTCAAGATATTTTTAAATGTATTTTAATTCACATCAAATTCAGGGAGCTGCTGCAGCCGTCCGCCCCGTGGCGCTCTCCCCAGGGAAAGAGCTCACCGGACGCGGCCCTTCCCAGAGCCGAGCTCGGCCCTTCGGCTTCCCCAGCTGTACAGAGGCGCGGCCCAGCCGGCTGAGCCCCGGAAATCCCCGGCTCCCCCCTCCCTCCGTCTGCGTTGCAGTTAGGCCGCGCCCAGAGGCCCAGTCCGCGGCAGCTCCGGCGGGTGATGCCAAATACAGCCATGAAGAAAAAGGTGCTGTTAATGGGGAAGAGCGGGTCGGGGAAGACCAGCATGAGGTCGATTATCTTTGCCAATTACATCGCTCGCGACACCCGGCGCCTGGGTGCCACCATTGATGTGGAGCACTCCCACGTCCGATTCCTGGGCAACCTAGTGCTGAATCTGTGGGACTGTGGCGGTCAGGACACCTTCATGGAAAATTACTTCACCAGCCAGCGAGACAACATCTTCCGTAATGTCGAGGTTCTGATTTATGTGTTCGACGTGGAGAGCCGCGAACTGGAAAAGGACATGCATTATTACCAGTCGTGTCTGGAGGCCATCCTCCAGAACTCTCCTGATGCCAAAATCTTCTGCTTGGTGCACAAGATGGATCTGGTTCAGGAAGATCAGCGTGACCTGATTTTTAAGGAGCGAGAGGAAGACCTGAGGCGTTTGTCTCGCCCGCTGGAGTGTGCTTGTTTTCGAACATCCATCTGGGATGAAACGCTCTACAAAGCCTGGTCCAGTATTGTCTATCAGCTGATTCCAAATGTCCAGCAGCTGGAGATGAATCTCAGGAATTTTGCCCAGATTATTGAGGCCGATGAAGTTCTGCTGTTCGAGAGAGCCACGTTCTTGGTCATCTCCCATTACCAGTGCAAAGAGCAGCGTGATGTCCACCGATTCGAGAAGATCAGCAACATAATTAAGCAGTTCAAGCTGAGCTGCAGTAAATTGGCCGCTTCTTTCCAGAGCATGGAAGTTAGGAATTCTAACTTCGCTGCTTTCATCGACATCTTCACATCAAACACGTACGTGATGGTGGTTATGTCGGATCCGTCGATCCCTTCTGCGGCTACTCTGATCAACATTCGCAATGCCAGGAAACACTTTGAGAAGCTGGAGAGAGTGGATGGTCCCAAGCACAGCCTCCTTATGCGTTGAATATTGCCAAAATACGCTCTCTGAAAATGCTTAATTGCCTTCCCCCCACCCCTTTTTTTTCAATATTCATAATGTCGTGTGCTTATAAGTGGGCTTTGAAATGTGTGCTGCTTATCATTTTCATCTTTCTTCCCTTCTCCCCAGTCTTTTGGACTCTATTTACTCAGTTATCCAGTAGAGCTTTAAAGATGGCCTTTCTGAAAAGTTGGTATGGGGTAACACTAAAGTGGGTGGTGGTGTATGTGTGTATGTGTGTTCTGATTACCTGGTTATAGTAGATACACAAAGCCTTTACAATATCTTCTGTATTCCTTACAAGGTTGCAAAGATGTAATGTTATTTTATCAGCAAGGTATTAAAATGTGTTTATAAATTCTTCTGGCTTCAATCATGAATAAACATTTGCTGTTAGCAGTTAAAAAAAAAAAAAACACATCAAATTCAGATTTGGTAATTTGAGTTGTCAATAAAGTGTGGAATATTTTCCAGTTATGGCCAAATGTGGGAAAGGAAAAACCCACATCACAGGTCTACATCATGGCTACCACCCTTTCAGATTATTCACCAGTGTGTCTGTTTAGTCAGTGAGTTACATGGATATATATTAACCCAGGGCTTTACTGTACTACAAAAGCTATTTGTCCTTTCTTTTTGTAAAGACTTTTTCATTCCTTCTAGCAAAATACTGAGGTTACACTAAAAATAAACCCTGTCCATTAGTTTTAGATTAAGACCATCAAGAGCAACATTGTGGAGAATTACTGTAAATGTGTGTATACTGATTGCTCCAAGTTGTACCAGTAAATTACCATGGACAAAATCTGAAGTATTATAGCTAAATGAAAAGAATAAGTTGCTTTAGGATGCAAAATCCACACTATCTACTTCCAGAAAAAGGACACGGAAAATTAAGGAAATCATCTGGGTGATTTACGACTAAATTTCCAAACAATCAAAGCTTGAGTAGTTGAATTACTCTATCTCCCTTCCCCAGTTCCCAAAGTATACATGGGTCCAGCCAGAATAGTTTTTAAAGTTCATGTATTTCCTAAGTCCTGGTGTTTCACAAGAGAGAATACACAATGAGAAGGCTTCCGGTCCCAGTGGCATAGGATGTTTAACAGGGCTTAATCACATCCATAAATGTCTCTCTCAAAACAAAACATCTTGCTTATGAATGACGTCTGTTGCTGTGTGATGTTTCTTTCAGGTGGTGAATTCGCAGATGAAAAATGACTAACACGCAATACCCCAAATAAATTCTATCTCCTCCATCTCTATTGCCCACAAACTTCTTCCCACACACTTCTTCCCTCTTGTTTTAAGAGAATGGAAATAAAGGCAAAACAATCTAGACTGCCAAATTCCATTGTGTACAGAGGAGTCATTTTCTTCCGAGGGTAGTATCCCAACCTCTTTTCCTCTGCCTTTCATTCATGTCCCTGTTGTTGCTGTTGTTGTTTTTATTTTAATTACAGAAAGCAGTCTTGTTGGACTCCTGCCCATGAAAACTCAGAAGCACTTTTAAGTTGTCTTTTTATTATCAACATATCCTAGTGAGAGATTGTCGAATAGAGGTGACTGAAAGATAACACTGCACCAAAGGATACTGGCACATACTTGAGTCTTCTCTGAGCAGCAAGATTAAAGAACTTCTATAATGTAGAGCTGAGAAGGATTTAGAGACTGTCTAACTCACCTTCTTTGTATTAAACCCAGGACAGAGGCACAGACAAGCCAATACCTCCTCACACCATGTGCTAGTAGGTTGCTACAAAAAGTAATTGCTGCTTATGCACTGTTAAAATTTGCCTTTGATGTTGGAATATATTCTTAAATAAATGTGGTTATGTTATACATCATTTTAATGCACATTTTCCATTTTGTTTGTTTTTCCTAAATGGCTTATTACTTGCTGTTTATTTTGTATTCATTAAGAGTTCAGACTATGGAAATGGTGTTAGACAAAAAGCAAATTTGTTTTTGTGTTAGACAAAAAACAAAATTCGAGCAATTTTCTTATTTGAGTTCAAAATGAGCAGTTAAGAAGTGGAGACGACTCGCAACATCAACAATGCATTTGGCCTAGGAACTGCTAATGAATGTACAGTGCAGCAGTGGTTCAAGAAGTTTTGCAAAGGGGATGAAACGAAGATGAGGATCACAGTGGCTGGCCATCAGTAGTTGACAATGACCAACTAAGAGAATCATTGAAACTGGTCTTCTTACAACTACACAAGAGGTTACCAATGAACTCAACGTTGACCCTTCTATAGTAGTTCAGAATTTGAAGCAAATTGGAAAGATGAAAAAGCTCAGTAAGTGGGTGCTTCATGACAGCTTTCTGAATCCCAGCAAAACCATTATATCTGAGAGGTATGCTCAGTAAATCAAAGAGATGCACTGAAAATTGCAACCCCTACAGGTGACACTGATCAACAAAATGGGCTCAATTCTTTTCCATGACAATGCCCAACCACACATCTCACAACCAATGCTTCAAAAGTTGAGTGAATTGAGCTATGAACCTTTGCCTCATCTGCCATATTGACCTGACCACTCACCAACTACTGCCACTTCTTCAAGCATCTCAATAACTTTTTGCAGGAAAAATGCTTTCACAACCAGCAGGATGCAGAAAATGCTTTCCAAGAGTTCATCAAATCCCAAAGCACAAATTTTATGCTACAAGAAGAAACAAACTTATTTCTCATTGGCAAAATTGTGTTGGTTATAATGGTTCCTATTTTGATTAATAAAGATGTGTTTGAGCCTATATATAATGATTTAAAATTCATCTGAAACCACAATTACGTTTATACCAACCTAATAGTTCTACATAACCCTTAATAAATTGCCTTTCCCACTCTGCCAATCTACCTAGTTGCTAACATAGCACAGACTCAGGATTAGAGCCACTGCCCAAAGCCATGTGGCTGTTTAGACCTCAAGTTAAATATTTTAAACAGGAAGAACCAAATACTGACTAAAATTGAGATTTTCTAAAGGAATCAGATAAGTAAACACAGAGGAAAAAATTAACAAACTTGAATTATACTTCCTCTCATGTAATCCTTATTTCTTTTCCAGAGGATGTTAATAAAATAGAGAATTAGGAGAGTTTGAAGGAGGAAGGGATAAGCAAAGATCTTGATGACTCCCCCAAACAAGTAATTCATGGACTATTAATTCCAGTCTCATCTATTAAAATTGATAAACCATGGGTTTCTCAGCCATTCTATAGCACCCAATGGATTTTTTGGTGAACTGAATTAAGTAAATGTGGAGAACAATATTAAATCAGATTAAGCTATCTATTGTATTTATTTCATGTTGTTTTGCCAGGAGGAGCAAGATTCATTTCTGTGAATCTTGTATTGCATATTTTCCCTCTTGCTTTATTGGTTTAGGAAATCCAGACTTACATTTTTAACCTCTTTGTACCAACAATAGCATCTTTATTGCATATATTTAGTATACTAACACTAATTATACAATCAATTTATTTTTTTCTCTTATTTTTAAGTTATTTTACATTCTTTTTGGAATGAGCTATAGTTTAAATCAATCATATAATCCATAAATTATACAGTTTTTCTCATTTCTCAAAACAAGATGAAATGTTTATAGGCATAAGCTGGAAAGAAACATGCAGGGTAAAATGTATTCTATGTAGTGGTAAGAATGCCATTTATAAAGCTTAACCAATAAATAACACTCTCCTTTGTCTCCTGCTGCTAAGTTGCTTCAGTCATGTCTGACTCTGTGCGACCCTATAGATGGCAGCCCATCAGGCTCCCCCATCCCTGGGATTCTTCAGGCAAGAATACTGGAGTGGGTTGCCATTTCCTTCTCCAATGCATAAAAGTGAAAAGTGAAAGTGAAGTCGATCAGCCGTGTCCGACTCTTAGCGACCCCATAGACTGCAGCCTACCAGGGTCCTCCGCCCATGGGATTTTCAAAGCAAGAGTACTGGAGTGGGGTTCTCCATTGCCTTCTCCACCTTTATCTCCTACATGTGAATAACTCCATTAGAACTTGATGTAAGTTGTACGATAATATGCAGAAATAAACAGGACCATCCTCAAGGAAGCAGAACTTGGAAAATCAATTACGCTTCCTCCTCCAGCGCAAAATTGATTTTCAGATGTTAGGTCCTTATAATGAACACTATGTACTGCCTTTGAGGTCAGGGAGATGTGTTGCAAAATGTGATAGAACTTTTAGTCTAAGGTGGGCCTGAGGCAGGTGTGTGTGTATTTGTGGTTCCCCTTGGTGTCTGCCTTCCATGTCCAATTTCTTCCAGTTTCAATCAATCTCAATAAAATGCTGTTAAAATAATTTTCCTAAACCACACTGTTATTACTCTCCTGCTCACATTTTCAGTGGCTCCCTATTACCTGCAGAGTAAATCCAAACTCCTTGCAATGGCCACTTGGAATTCAGATACTAAAACTCTCTGCTTTTTGAAATTCTACACATTCTTCAAGCCCCAAATTCCTCTCTCCCAATCCCCTACCTGAAAGTAGTTTCTCCATTTTGTGCTCTTATACCACAGGCTGCCAGTAATTATAGGTATTTGTGCTCATTTGGGGGCCTAGTTGTAAAGAATCAGACTGCCAAGGAAGGAGACACAAGAGACATGGTTTCAAACCCTGGGTCAGGAAGATCCCCTGGAGGAGGGCATGGCAACCCACTCCAGTATTCTTGCTTGGAAAATCCTATGGACATAGAAGCCATGGCAGGCTGCACAAAGAGTCAGACATGACTGAGCATACATACATACATGCTCATTTTATCTCTCAGACTCTATTGTGAAAATATGGATAGTAGGAAAAGACAGTCTTTTTCATCTTCCTGTAGTTCTCACAATTCTTTGCACAGTGAAGACACTGAACAAATGTCTATAGAACTGAATCGAATAATGGTTAGTAAAATTAAGTTGGCATTAGGTTTTATATGTGCAGTCACCTTCTCATAAGACTATACCAATCCTTCTAGTCCAGAGACTGGAATCCATCAAAGCAAAGGACAAAATCTGGAATTACAGATGCCTGATATACTTGAGACCACTGTGGTCAACAGTATTCAAATAAACATCCCTTAGTTGGTTGCTTTTAAAGATGGTAGTAAAATATACATAGCATAAAACTGACCATCTTAACCATTTTTTAAGTGCACACTTCAGTGTTAAGTACATTCACACTGTTGTACAACTATCACTACCATCCACCTCCAGAAAATTTGACATCTTGCAAAATTGAAACTTTATACCTATTAAACTGCAACTTCCCATTCTCCTCTCCCTGCAGCCACTGGAAATCCTCTTCTACTTTCTGTCTTTAGGAAGTAGATGATGCTAGATTGCTCACACAATCCCTCACAATGGCTATTGTGGATAATGCTGTTATGAATGTAAGTGCATTAAAAAAAAAAAAAAAAAAAAACCCTCTTGGAGGCCGTTTTCAATTCTTTGGTGGAATATCCAGAAATGGAATGACTGAATCACATGGTAATTTTATTTTAAAATTTTTACAGAACTGCCATAATGTTTTCCATGGCAGCTGCACCATTTTGCATTCCCACAAACAGTGCACAATGGTTCCAATTTCTCTACATCCTCATCAACCCTGGATATTTTCTGTTTTTGTGAAGGAGCCATCTTAATTGTGCAGAGGGGTATCACATCGTCATTCCATTAGTTTTTGAAACAGAATTTTTAGAAAATTGCTCTGCATTTCAGCCATTACATTTAAGAGGACAAAAAAGTATTCAGTAAAAGATGAGTAGATTTACAAGTTATTCATAAGAGACAGCAATCCTCACCAACTTTAACTTTGTTAATAATATGAAAAAAAGACCTATTCTTTCCTAAGCCTTAAACTCCTTGCCTAAGGTCTCAACCACTGACACTGAAAACTATGTAATGGTGTAAATTACCAGGCATGACTGGTAGTGATTAGTCATGACTGCTAAATTTCTTCTAGAATAACAATAGGTGGCAATAAAGAAGATCCTAAATGGGCCTGTCTATTTAAAGACAATGAAGACATTATAATATATCCTTTTTACTCTTTTTTCCCCCTAAGCATTCTGCATTTGATAAAACCCAAAACACACTTAGCCTTGAGCAATAAGCACTCCCCTCTTTTTTTAAACACATGTGTGTCTCAAGAGAATGAATCCATATGTTTCTGATTCATTTACAATTAATTCATCAAAATGTTGTTTTGATGTCCAAGAAGCTTTATTGAGGCTCTCTTATGAGTCTTTTTTCTTAGAAACAGGAAATCATGCCTTGCCAAGAACCAAACTCAAAACACTCCAAAGGATTTTTGAGCTGAGTTTGAAACATTGAGACTTCAACATCTAAGTGACTGCCAAACTTCAACAAGAACATCTCTTCATCTAGACATGTAAGCCAAACCCAGATTTAATGTCAGATTAATCTGTATCTTTTGAGATGCCCAACATGACTTGAGACTTTTGGAAAAGCAATGTAAGATTCCAGGTGAGCAGAAAAACTGTATGAACATGAGAAGGAAGACCAACAGAATTTTTTAAAGTGTAGACTAGCAAGACACAATGATCTTACAAAAATGCTTATAGACAGCACATCCGCTGATAAACCTCTAACATTCTCCTTTCTTTCCTTTTTGTAAGCTATCTCAAATAGGATGGCTTAACACCAGGTGATACTAAGCAACATAGAGTCCAGGTTGTTCTTTCATTTACACGCTTTCCCTAATACCAAACTTTCCTCTTACAGAGGTCAAGGCCATTTCCTTTTCAGTGCTCCAGGCATTAACATTTCAACCATCTGGAGGGTTCTGCTTCTCTTCTACTTGAACTTGTTCAAGTTTAAATCTTATATCAGTACTCCACTAATGCTCCAATCTAGCCAAACATATCAGCTTTCTCCAAATCTCATCTTATGCTTTCAGATCAAATCTTGGCTCACATCATTCCAGGTTTTTCTACCTCTCTGAATCTCATCATCTTTCCTACTTGAATCTTGTTTGCTCTTTAAGACCATACAAGTCAACCTTAAGCTAATGTCATCTTGTTTCCTTCAGAATGTATATAGCACTTATTTTTAAGATATATGATTATTACATGTACTCCTCTGTAACACCTCTTTTACTGTCATCAAATATATAATAAAAAGATTAAATTTTCAAATACTTTATTGGCTCCACAACTAGCTGCTACCTAGCTGCACTGGGGAGAAACACGAAATAAAACTGATTGCACTTAGAGAATCCTACATGTGACAAGAAGTATAGAAAAATATTTCAATTTACATATGATTCTAGCTTTGTAATTTATGAAAGCAATAAGATGGTTCTAGAGGAACAAAACTTAAAGAGGGATCAACTTGAGGTATAATTCTGCTAGAATCAGATATATCAGGTTTACTCCTGAGTTGCCTTAAAGTTAGTTGTAAGTATCAGAGAGAAAAGAAAAGATAAAATATTCTTTTCACCTTAATTCAGATCAATGAAGACTGACTGGTTAATAATAAGAGAGTATGCTATCAGAGTTCTCCAGAGAAACACAGAAGCAACAGGAATTATAGGAATTAACTTATGTGATTATAGAGGCTGAGAAGTCCCACCATTTGCCATCTGCAAGCTGGAAAGCCAGAAAAATCTGTAAGGTAATTGTAATCACAAGTCCATCCCTTGTCAATGAGGCATCCACATGCATTTCCTTAAACCAAACTTAATCCATAAGTAAAAACATTAACAGGTTCATAATTCTACCTAACATGATACAACTATATCCTGCATAGAGCCAAATACCTTCCCCAGAAGAGGAGGCAAAGTCCTTAAATAACATGTATCTGATATTCTGTAATTTAAATACTAGATGTGAATACTGATATAAATCAATTATTATATAATTGATTATACATTTATATAATTATATAATAACATCCATTATTATATAATAAGGGAATAAGAGAGGAAATAAAACAAAACTATTTGACATATATGAAGTGAAGTGAAAGTCACTCAGTCATGTCCAACTCTTTCCAACCCCATGGACTATAATTTGCTAGGCTCCTCTGTCCATGGAATTCTCCAGGCCAGAATATTGGTGTGGGTAGCTGTTCCCTTCTCCAAGAAATCTTCCCAACCAAGGGATCGAACCCAGGTCTTTCACATTGCAGGTGGATTCTTTATTGTCTGAGCCACCAGGGAAGCCCATTTGACATACATCAAAATGTGTGTATATGTATTTTATATATATATATATGTATACACAACATATTCATAACTAAAGAGGAAATACTTATGACAATTACAGTTCTTATTTCTGGAGGTGGTCATATGGTCATGACTGGCATTTATAATTACCTTTTTTTACTACCCATTCTGTATTTGCTTTGTCTTCAGCAAGCACATTAGCTATTCATTGTTCTTTACCTACTGGAGGGACCCAAATTTTCATCCTTGAAGGGTCTGGGCCACTACTCATTCTGCCTAGATTGAATTATAGTTTCCATTGGCCTTAATTGCAGGGCATGATAATACTAAGAAAAACCCTAAAGGATCTTCTATGATCCACATATAATCTTCTTTACCTCCATTATAGACTAGTAGTCCAGTTTTCTCCAGTTAACCCAGCCAGCACCATAACTCTCAGCTTTGTTTGTTGATTCAGAGGAATGAATAACCCAAAGAGGCTTAGTGGCCAACTTAACTTCCAGTTCAATGACATTACTGTTGTATCTCCTGGTGGAAGATTCCTCCCTCTGGAAATGAGACTTGTGAACCAGTGGAGCATAAAGTCATGGAAACAGGAAGTAAAAGTTTGCTAGTGGAGCACTAGAGCTACTATTGAGTGGTGTCATTCCTGTTTCCACCCCTTAATCTCCAGACCTATGAATTCTTACTATGGGAGAAACAGCACCTATACTGGATACTGACTCAGAATATATATAGTCTTCTGGAGGCCCCAGCCTTGCAAATCATGGTCATCTAACTGCTGGCGCCCCACTCCAGTACTCTTGCCTGGAAAATCCCATGGACGGAGGAGCCTGGTAGGCTGCAGTCCATGGGGTCATGAAGAGTCGGACACGACTAAGCGATTTCCCCTTTCCCTTTCAACTGCCACTGTAACTGAGTCTTCAAAGGGCTATTTTCATTGTTCCATCAAGCCAACTGCATCAGGATAGTAGAAGACATGGCTAGATCAGCAAATTCCTTCATCATGGGCCCACTGCCATATTTCTTTTGCAGTGAAATAAGTTTCCTCATGGGCTTCCCCAGTGATTCAGTGGTGACTCTGCCTGCAATGCAGAAGATGCAGCTTTGGTCCCTGGGTCGGAAGGGCATGGTACCATATCAAGAGCTCAGTGTTGGTCTCTGCTGCTAGCAGGTTGAGCTTTCATGCATGGCCATAGTCAGATAAGCATTGGTGAGTGGAATTCAATGTTTCTGAGTCCATGCCTAACCTCCATCCCTGACACCATGGCTAATATGTTCATGAGTCCATTGGACAATGACAGGAGTGCTGAGGAAAGAAAGTGCTGGATGGGTAGACTCTTGATGATTAAATCTTCCTCTGCTGAGGTCACTCTTTTGTGGAACACAAATATCTTCATGTTTTTGCCAATTCAGTGAGGTCTATCTATATACCTGTTTGCTGAAATTTCTTTGTCACCAATTTTCCAATCATGTTCCATGACGTGTTATCTTTTGCCAAGGTACATCATACACTGGGGAAAGGGAAGCAGTCAGACTTCTTGGGGACTATTGGACAAGAGCTCCAAACTGACACTGATTCCAGGAGATCCAAATGTCACTGTGGCCATGCAGTCAGAGTAGGGGCGTATCAGTAGGGCTCTTGAATCCCTTCTGTGGTTATTTCCCCAGTTGTAGAGCATATAATTATAATTGACCTACTTAGCAGTTGGCAGAATCCAGCAATGTTTCTCTGACTAATGGGGAGTGAGACCTGTTGTGATGAGAAAATCTAAATAAAAGCCATCAGAACTGCTTCCACCTAGGAAAATAGTAAATCAAAAGCAATGCACATCCCTGGAGGAATTACAGAGTCTGGTGTCACCATCAAGGACTTGAAAGATGCATGACTGGTGATTCCCAGGGCATCTCCAGTCAGCTTTTCTATTTAGCCTGTGCAGAAGGCAGATATGACCTTGGAGAATGAGAATAGATGATTTTTTTTAATTTATTTTTAATTGGATGAAAACTACTTTACCAACATTGTGTTAGTTTCGCCATACAACAACTCAAATCAATCATAAGTGTACATATATTGCCTCCCTGTTGAGTTTCCCTCCACTCCCCCTGCCCCATCCCATCCCTCTAGGTCATCACAGAATGCCAGGCTGGTCTCCCTGTATTATACAGCAGCTTCCCACTAGCTATCTATCTTATGCATGATTCTGTATATACGTCAATGCTACTTTCTCAATTCGTCCCACCTTCTCCCTCCTCAACTGTGTCTACAAGTCTTGGAGAGTGAGAATGGATTATTGCAAGCTTAAGTGGTGGCTCCAATTGCAGCTGCTGTACCAGATGTGCATTCACTTCTTCAGCAAGTTAGCATAACCTTTGGTATGCAGATAATAATCTTGCGAATGTCTTTTTCTCCATACCTGGTCATACCAGAAGCAACTTGCTTTCAATTGCCAAGGCCAGGAATATACCTTCATTGTTCTATCTTATCAATATATCAACTCTCCAGACCTATGTCAGAAATTAGTTTTCAGGAATCTCAATGACATTGTGCTGACTGGATAGAAGGAGCTAGAAGGAGAAACTACCTAAGACTTATTGGTAAGACATGTGTTTGTTAGAGAGTGGGAAATAAACTATATTAAAATTCAGGGGCCTTTTACTTCCATGGAATTTCTAAGGGTCCAGTGGTGTAGGGCACATTGGAATATCCCCCTTGTAACATGAAAGATTAGTTGTTGCATCTGCTCTGTCCTATAGGTAAGAAAAGGCTTCCCTGGTGACTCAGCAGTAAAGAACTCGCCTGCCAATGCAGGAGATGCAGGTTCAATCCACGTTTCAGGAAGATTCCCTGGAGGAGGAATGGAAACCTACTCCAGAATTCTTGCCTAGGAAATCCCATGCACAGTGGAGCCCAGCAGGCTACAGTCCATGGGGCCACAAAAGAGTTGGACACTACTTAGTGACTCAACAACAATAGCCAAGAAAGAAGCACAACACGTAGCAGTCCTCTTTGCATTTTGAAAGTGGTATCTTCCTAATTTGGCTGAGTTATCCTAGTCGGTTAATAGAGTGACCAGGAAAGCTGCTCATTTTGAGAGGAGCCTAGAAAGAGAGAACGCTTTACAATAGGTCCAGGCTGCTGTGTGAGATGTTCCACCAGTTGGGTTATATGATTCAGAACATTCAATGATGTTGAAGTGTCAGTGATAAGAAGGAATGCTATTTCCAGACTTTCAGTTCAGTTCAGTTCAGTCGCTCAGTCGTGTCCGACTCTTTGTGACCCCATGAATTGCAGCACGCCAGGCCTCCCTGTCCATCACCAACTCCCAGAGTTCACTCAAATTCACGTCCATCGAGTCAGTGATGCCATCCAGCCATCTCATCCTCTGTTGTCCCCTTTTCCTCCTGCCCCCAGTCCCTCCCAGCATCAGAGTCTTTTCCAATGAGTCAACTTTTCGTATCAGGTGGCCAAAGTACCGGAGTTTCAGCTTCAGCATCATTCCTTCCAAAGAACACCCAGGACTGATCTCCTTTAGAATTGACTGGTTGGATCTCCTTGCAGTCCAAGGGACTCTCAAGAGTTTTCTTTAACACCACAGTTCAAAAGCATCAATTATTTCGCTCGCAGCTTTCTTCACAGTCCAATTCCCACATCCATACATGACCACTGGAAAAACCATAGCCTTGACTAGATGGACCTTTGTTGGCAAAGTAATGTCTCTGCTTTTGAATATGCTATCTAGGTTGGTCATAACTTTCCTTCCAAGGAGTAAACATCTTTTAATTTCATGGCTTCAAGACTTTAGCAGGCCTCTATATGTGCACTGCAGCATAGGCTTTTCAGAGTTGGGAGAAAAGCCCTGCCATCAAATACAGTTAATTATTCTTCATTTGTGAAACAGCTTTTTGCCTGTTTCTGGTCTCTACTAGACACTGAATGCTTGACCATGGGCCACCAAATTACCATGAACCTGAGCTGTCCTTCATCCACTGGGTGCAATCTGACCCACCAAACCATCAAGTTGAGTGTGCAGCCCAGTGTCCGTCAATAGATGAATGGATGAAGGAGATGTGGTTATGTGTATATGATGGAATATTACTCTACTCAACCATAAAAAATATTGAATTCTCACCATTTGCAGCAACATAAATGGACCTAAAAGGGTATTATAACAAGTGAACTAAGTCAGACAGAGAAAGGCAAATGCTGTACTATTTTACTTATATATACAATCTAAAAGAATAAAAAACAAACGAACAAATACAACAAAACAGAAACAGAGTTATAGATACAGAGAACAAATTGGTGGTTGCCAGAAAGAAGACAGTTGAGGGGGGCGAGGGAGGAAAGGAATTGGTGAGGGAGATTGAGAGACACCAGCTTCCAGCTGTAAAACAAAAATAAATGAGTCACAGTTACGACATGTACAGTGTGCAGAATATGGTCAATAACTATGTATTATCTTTGTATGGTGACAGATGGTGACTAGACTTACCATAGTAATCATTTTGAAACATGTAGAAATATTGCATCACTTTATTGTGTAACAGGAACTTACATAGTATCAGAGGGCAATCATACTTCAAAAACAAACAAACTCATAGAAAAAGAGACCATATTTGTGGCTACCAGAGGTGAGGGTTGCAGGAGGGGGAATTGTATAAAAACAATCAAAAGGTATAAACTTTCAGTTATAAGATAAATAATAGGAATGTAATGTATAATGACAAATATAATTAATGCTGCTATATGCTGTAACAAAATTGTTAAAGTAAATCCTAAGAGTTCTCACCACAGGAAAAAAAAATTTTGTACTCCTTTGATGCTTTTATCTATGTGAGACAGTGATGTTCACCATTTGGCAATCATTTCATGATGCATGTAAGTCGAATTATTATGCTGTATACCTTAAACTTATATAGTGCTGTATTTCAACTACATCTCAATAAAACTGGAAGAAAATACAAATTAAAAAATAAATTAAATACTAAAAAACTCTCTGCAGCAATATAATAAAGAGAATCCACATGGAAAGAAGCAAATTAATAAATAGAAACAATGAAGCAATGTGGAAACATTAATGGTAAACTGAAACTTTCTAAAGGATACAGGGGGAGATGAGTATGCTGGAGACATTTTTCTGTCAATCTTAATCTGGATATGTAGTACAAATCCACCTAACACGGGAACGGCAAAAGTGGAATGAGGTTTTCCTTTAAGGATTCTTTTATGCTAGAAAGATCGAAGAAAATGAGGAGCCCTGCCCTTGAAGTCAAAATTACCAAAACCATCCCCTGACGTCAGATGAAAGAGATCAAGTCAGGGAGAGTGTTTGACATCAATATGCTGCCTGTGCTAGTGGTAAAGAACCTGCCTGCCAGTGTAAGAGACATAAGAGACACAGGTTAGATTCCTGGGTCAGGAAGATCCCCTGGAGGAGGGCATGGTAATCCACTCCAGTATTCCTGCCTGGAGAATCCCATGGAGAGAGGAACCTGGTGGGCTACAGTCCAAAGGGATGCAAATAGTCAATCTTTGGCAACTTGGCACGCACACACATAAGAATAAAATTTCCCTTAAGGCCAAGTCATGCTAGGTTATGCTTAACTCCATAAAGTTACAGTTTCCACTTTGTGTGGAGAAAGGGTGAAGTATTGGAGAAAGTTTCTGATAACTGCTTGAAAAAATTGTACACAATCAGGTTTCTAGTTCTTAATTGTCAGTAGAATTATGGATTTACGGTTCAAAAGGATAGATATTTGGTATTTAATTTTAATATAAAGGAGGCTTCCCTGATGGTTCAGACAGTAAAGAATCCGCCTGGAATCTAGGAGACCTGGGTTCAATCCCTGGGCTGGGAAGATCTCCTGGAGAAGGGAATGTCTACCCACTCCAGTATTATTGCCTGTAGAATTCCAAGGACAGAGGAACCTGGAGGGCTACAGTCCATGGGTTGCAAAGAGTCAGACATGACTAAGCGACTAACACTTTAACTTTTTCTTTAACATAAAGAGAATTTGACTGAGCAGCCTTAGTGTTCAACATTCTAGACTTTCAAAAGGCTACCTGAGGAACCAGTTTCTGATTCACAAATTTGCAGTACTGATGATAGCCGGCATACTCTAGAAGCCTGGGGACTTGTGGAAACAAACAAAAAAAGAGAGCTGAGGACAGGCAGCGGAACTCGAGCACTTGTGGTACCATTGATAGACATGAGAGGGAGCAAGAATTCACAGATTTCTGAAAAAGGAAATCAGCAAATTCCTCAGACTGATATTTACACACAAACCCAGAGAAGATACATCCTCAGAAAAGGTTTGAGAGACCCCCATAATCTCTAGACAAACTTATTGGTGAAGTTCTTATAAGATCAGTTCATACAGATTGTGAAAGGTGTTTTTTTTTGTTTGTTTGTTTTTCCAGTGTATAGATCCTAACAAAGACACATTAAGAAACAGGAAAACATGGGCCATTCAAAGGAGAAAAATAAATATGAATGGAAAACCTAACTCTAAACCTAACCTAACCTAACCCTAAACCTAACTCTAAACCTAACCTAACCCAACCCTCCAAAACCTAACTCTAAACAAATGGAAGTTTATGAATTATCCAACAGATAAGTCAAAATAACCTTTATAAAGATGCTCAAAAGCTCAAGAAAACAATGCATGAACAAAATGAGAATATAAATTATAGGTTAAAAGAAATTAAAAAGAACCAAACAGAAATTTGGAGCTAAAGAACATAATAATGCATTTGAAAAACTTACTAGGGGCAGGGGAGGAGCATTCAACATTAGACTTTTTCAGGCAGAAGAAAGACTGTGGAAAGAAAAGAAAAGTGGACTTGAAGCCATATCATTGAAAATTATCCAGTCAGAGAAGCAAAAAGAAAAAAAGGATGAAAAAGTATAAAGAAAGCCTAAGCAATTGATGAGATACCACCATAAAGAGGAATACATGCATTATGGAAGTCCCAGGAGAAGAGACAAAAAGGAAGAAAGATTACTTGAAGAAATCATGGCCAAAAATGTCTCAAAGCTGGTGAAGAAAAAGTACATTTAGTTTTAAGAATCCCAGTGAATTCCAATCAGGGTGAACCAAGAGTGAACATCCAGACACGTTATAATCAAATTGTCAAAAGTCAAAGACAAAAACAATTTTAAATGGAGCAAGAGAAAAGCAATTCATTACATACAGAGGAGTAGCCATTAGATTATTAGCAGACTTCTCAACAGAAACCCTATAGGTAGAAAGGAATGGAATGATATATTAAAAGTACTAAAAGAAAAAAATTCCCATCCAAAAATGCAAATTCTGGCAAAACTGTTCTTTAAAATGAAGGGGAAGTAAAGAATTCTATAGATGAGCCAAAGTTGAGAAAGTATCTCACTTCTGCTGCTGCTAAGTCGCTTCAGTCGTGTCCAACTCTGTGCGACCCCGTAGACGGCAGCCCACCAGGCTCCGCCGTCTCTGGGATTCGCCAGGCAAGAACACTGGAGTGGGTTGCCATTTCCTTCTCCAGTGCATGAAAGTGAAAAGTGAAAGTGAAGTCGCTCAGTCGTGCCCGACTCTTCGAGACCCCACGGACTGCAGCCTACCAGGCTCCTGCATCCATGGGATTTATTTTCCAGGCGAGAGTACTGGAGTGGGGTGCCATCACCTTCTCCAATCTCACTTCTAACCAGCCTTAAAAGAAATGTTAAAGTGAGTTCTTCCAGGTGAAATGAAAACATACTAATAGTAACAAGGCATATGAAAGTATAAAGCTTGCTGGTAAGGGTAAATGCATAAACAAATATAGAATACAGTATTATAACAGTGTTGGTAGATTAAATCACTTTCAATTATGGTGTAGAAATTAAAAGGAAAAATGTAATAAGAACATGTTAAAAGATATATAATATAAAAGATATAAATTGTGACATCAATAATATAAAGTGTGGTGAGAGATGGAAGAAGTTAAATAGTTTCTATATGTAATTTATTATCAGCTGAAAACAAACTTTTATAAATAAGACCATATAAATGAATTTGCTTACAAAACAGAAAGAGACTCACAGACTTACAAAATGAACTTATGGATAATTATTTTTTGGCCTGTATGAAAAAAATATTTTGCCAGGGGAAAGGGATAGTTAGGGAGTTTGGGATGGTCATGTACAGACTTCTATATTTAAAAGGACCTATTGTATAGCACATGGAACACTGCTCAGTGTTATCTGTAGTCTGGATGGCAGAGGTATTTGGGGGAGAATGATACATGTACATGTATAGCTGAGTTCCTTCACTGTTCACCTGAAACTATCACAATATTGTTATACTCTCATACAAAATAAAAAGTTTAAAATTTTTTAAATAAATATAAATAAAACAAAGCTGACAAGTTAAAAAAAAGAAAGATAAATAAGATGTTCCATGTAAGCACAATTGTAACCATAAAGAAAATATCCGTAGAAGACAAAAAGAAAAAGAAATGAAAGAATCTCACCTAAAAATCAATAAAACACAAAGAAGAAAGCAAGAGAGAAAAAAAAGGGACAAAAATGTTATAAACCAAACATAAAACAATTAACAAAATTGCAACTATATGAGCAGTTATATGCCCTAAGTTGGATAATATAGAAGAAATGGATAAATTCCTAAAAAACACACAACCTAACAAAACTGAATCATGAAGAAATAGAAAATCTGAACAAGCTTATAACTAACAAGTGTATTGAATCAGGATGCAAAAACCTCCCATCAAAGAAAAGCTCAGGACCAGATGTCTTCACAGGAGAATTCTACTAAACATTTAGCAAAGAATTAGTCCCAATCCTCAAACTTATCCAAAAACCTGAAGAGGAGGGAATATTTCTTAACTCATTTTATGAGGCCAGCATTACCTTAATACCATAGCCAGGAAAAGATACTACAAGAAAAGAAAACTACAGCCCAACATTCCTGATGAGTACAAATGGAAAAAATCTCAACAAAATACTCATAAACAGAACTCAATAGCACACCAAAATGATCTTACACCATGACCAAGTGGAACACATCTCTAGGTTGCAAGGATGATTCAACATATGAAAAACATTAACAGATCAAAGGATTAAAATCATATGATCCTCTTAACAGATACAGAAAACCACTTGACAAAACTGAATACACTTTCATGATAAAAATTTCAACAAACTAGGAATAGAAGAAAATTACCTAAATATAATAAAAGCCATATCTGAAAAGCTCACAGCTAATCTTATATTCAAAAGGGGAAAACTGGAAGTTTTTCCTCTAAGATCAGGAACAAGGCAAGGATGCCCACTCTCACCACTTTTGTTCAACCTAGTACTGGAAGTCCTAGCCAGAGCAATTCGACAAGAAAAAAAGCATCTAAATTGGAAAAAGAGAAGTAAAACTATCTCTGATTGCAGATTATATGATCTTATATGTAGAAAATCCCAAAGATGCCAAAAGAATTGTCAGACCTAATAAAAAGAAATTCC
Source organism: Bos indicus x Bos taurus (assembly GCF_003369695.1). Taxonomy (NCBI): domain Eukaryota; kingdom Metazoa; phylum Chordata; class Mammalia; order Artiodactyla; family Bovidae; genus Bos; species Bos indicus x Bos taurus. The sequence continues at coordinate 71,321,667 of NC_040083.1, read as the reverse complement.
ACGAAGTTTCAGGATAAAAAATCAGCACACCAAAATCAGTTGCATCTCTGTACACTAACAACATGCTAGCTGAAAGTAAAATCAAGAATAACAAAATCATTTATGATAGCCTTGAAAAACTTAAATGGGATAAAACTTAACTATGGAGGAAAATGATTTATACACTGAAAGCTGCAAAACACTGATTAAAAAATAAAAGAAGATACAAACAAATGGAAAGACATACAGGTCCATGGATTGGAAGACTTAATATTGTTTAAATGCCTATACTGAAGCATTATAACGATTCAATGCAATCCCTGTCAAAATCCCAGTGGCATTTTTGAAGAATAAAAAAGAGCAATTCTAAAATTCTTAAGAATCCATAAAGAGCTTTGAATAGTCAAAACAATCTTGAGAAAGAAGAAAAAAGATGGAAGTACCACACTTCCCGACTTCAAACCACATTATGAAGCTATAATAATCAGAACAGTATAATAGGGGCATAATGACAGTCATATAGACCAATGAAATAAAATAGAGAGCCCAGAAACAAACCCACACGTATAGAGTCAACTCATATTCTATAAGGGTGCCAAACCTACATGAAGGAAAGAATACTCTCTTCAACAAATAGTGTTGGGGAAACTAGATCTCCACACACCAAGGAAATTGGACCCTTAATTTATACCACACACACAAAAAACAACTCAGAATGGATTAAAGACTTACAAACAAGAACTAAAACCACTAAACTAAAATTCCAATAGGAAAACATAGGGGAAATTTTTTTATAACATTGGTCTTGGCAAAGATTTCTTGGATATGGCCCCCAAAACACAGGCAACCAAAGCAGAAATAGACAAGTGGGATAATATCAAACTAAAAACCTCCTGCACAGCAAAGGAAACCTTCAAACCAGAGTGAAAAGGCAACTTACAGAATGAAAGAAACTATTTGCAAGCCATATATCATCTGATTAGAGGTTAATAACCAAAAAAATATAAGGAACTCATAAAGCTCAAAAGCAAAACAAAACAAAAAACAAATAATCTTAGTAAAAATGTGCAAAGGACTTGCATAGACATTTCCCCAGAAAAGATTTACAAATGGTCTACAGGTATATGAAAAGATGTTTAACATCATTAATCATCAAGGAAATGCAAATCAAAATCATAATGAGATACTACCTATTACCTATTAAGATGGCCTACCTCTCCAGAATTACTGAGATGGTAACTGTAGCCATGAAATTAAAAGACACTTGCTCCTTGGAAGGAAAACTATGACAAATGTAGACAGTGTCTTAAAAAGCAGAAACATCACTTTGCAGACAAAGGTTCACATAGTCAAAGCTATGATTTTTCCAGTAGTCATGTATGGATGTGAGAGTGGGATCATAAAGAAGGCTGAGCGCCAAAGAATTGAAGCTTTCCAACTGTGGTGCTAGAGAAGACTCTTGAGTGTTCTTTGGACAGCAAGGAAATCAAATCAGTCAATCTTGAAGGAAATCAACTCTGAGTATTCATTGGAAGGACTGATGATGAAGCTGAAGCACCAATACTTTGGCCACCTGATGCAAAGAGCTGACTCATTGAAAAGGACCCTGATGCTAGGAAAGATTGAAGGCAGGAGGAGAAGGGGAGTACAGAGGATAAGATGGTTGGATGGCATCACTGACTCAATGGACATGAGTTTGAAGAAACTCCAGAAGACAGTGGAGGGAAGGGAAGCCTGGGGTGCTGCAGTCATTGGGGTTGCATAGAGCTGGACATGACTTAGTAACTGAACAATGATTAAGATGGCAGAAAGAAAGAAAGATATAAAGATATATAGGAAGTAAGAAAGGAAGGAAGATGGAGGAAGAAAAGAAGAAAGGAGAGTGCGAAGGAAGGAAGAGAAGGGAGAGAGAAAAAGGGAGAGTGCGAAGGAAGGAAGAGAAGGGAGAGAGAAAAAGGAAGGTAGAGAGCATAGACGTGAAATAGAGAAAGAAAGAGAATAAAAGAATATAACAGGTATTGATGAGAATGTGGTGTGATTGGAACTCCTACATCTTGGTGTGCATGTAAAATGGTGCAGTCACTATGAAAAACATGGAAAGTTAAAAACATTAAAAATTCAGCTATCTTATGATACAGTGATCCCACTTCTGGGGATTTATCCAAAAGTATTTGAAATAGGATCTTGAAGAGGTATTTGTATTCTCATGTTCATAAAAGCTTTATTCACAGTCACCAAAAGCTGGAATCAATCCTAATGTCCATTGATAAATGAATGGATAAAGAAAATGTGGTCTACAGACACTTGAAACATTAAAGACTTGGAAAAGAAGGAAATCTTGTCATACGCTACAATATGCGTGAACTTTGTGGACATTATGCTAAGTGAAATAAGTCAGTCACAGGAGGACAAATACTCCTTGATTCCACTTGTACAAGGTAAATAAAGTAGCCAAACTCACGTGCTGTGTGCTAAGTCGCTTCAGTCGTGTCCAACTCTGCCATCCTATGGAGAGGGTAACAAGCAGGAAGGCTAGGGGTCTGCAAGCGGAGTAAATAGACTGCAAGTGTGAGACACTTTTTTTTCTCACTTAAGCAGCGGGACGAAACAAACTACAAGTGTCAGACTTTTTCCTTTCTTTATACAAAATTAAAAGGAGGTTTCTTTTAAAATTCTTGGTTGTCCTGACGACACCTGGTTCCACCCTAACTTAACTTTTCTCAAACCTTTAGCTAGCTGATGCATTTTTCTTATGGAAATGTTTTTCTTAAGCCTTGTTAATTTTCTATTAATTTACTTTAAACTCTTTCTTCAAGTAGCTTCCACTTAAGATTCAGAACCGATAATGGCTCAACAAACCAGTATGTTTTACTCATGCAAATGTTCTCTTAAGCTCTGTTAATGAAACTATGCATTTGTTAGGAAACCTGCCTTTCTTCAAGATTCATGTCAATTGTTTTATGGCCCGGGATGACTCACCTTTGCCAGTGCGATCTCAAAATGCATGTTGTGGATGAGGGGCCTGGTGCCACTCTCTGAGTTTGGAGACATTTCCTTTCTCTAAATAGCAGCTTGCTAATAGGTGTATAACTTCTTGCTAAAAACTAGCAAGAGGGCACTCTTTCTGCCCCCTTCAGATGTCTCTGTCAGAAGTTTTCTCTATCTCTTTTATACTTTAATAAAACTTTATTATACAAAAGCTCTGAGTGGTAAAGCCTCATCACTGGCCCCAGATCGAATTCCTCTCCTCCAGAGGCCAAGAATCCTGGTGTCGTTCATTGCTCATAGTGGCAACCTTTCACTATGGACTGTAACCTGCCAGGCTCCTTTGTCCATGGGATTCTTCAGGCAATAATACTGGAGTGGATTGCCATTTCCTTCTCTAGGGGATCTTCCTGACCAAGGAATCGAACCCCTGTACCTTGTGTCTCCTGCACTGGCAGACAGGTTCTTTACCACCAGCGCCACCTGGGAAGCCAAACTCATGGAAGCAGAAAATAGAATGGTGGTTGCCAGGGGCTCGGGGAAAATGGGGCACTGCTCAGTGAATATAGAGTTTCAGTCATGCAAGATGGGAAAGTTGTTGACATCTGCTGTATAACCATGGGCATGTAGCTAACAGTACTGTTTGTAGTATACACTGAAGTACCTTTTAAGAGAGTAGATTATGTGTTATGTGTTATTTAACCACAAATTTTAAAAAAGCAATACAAAGGTCAAATATAAGCAAAATAAGACTCATAATGCTCAAATAAATATTAGTTGGGGAGATTTGTAACATTATTAATTCAATCCAGTCTGGCAATCATGGTTCATGGCATTTACAAAAAGAAGTTAAAAACTTCTGTCTACAAAATTGCATACAAATGTTTATAGCAGCTTTACCCAATCCTGCCAAAACTTGGAAACAACCAAGATGCCCTTTGGTAGGTAAATGGATAAATAAATGTTGGTACATCCAGACAATGGAGTATTGTTCAGCACCAATAATGAGCTAACAAGTTATGAAAAGACATAGAGGAAACTTAAATGCATATTGTTCAGTCGCTAAGTAATGTCCAACTCTTTGCAACCCTGTGGACTGCAGCACATCAGGCCTCCCTGTCCCTCACTAACTCCTGGAGTTCGCCCAAGTTCATATCCTATGAATCAGTGATGCTATACAACCGTCTCATCCTCTGCTGCCCTCTTCTCCTTTTGCCTTCAATCTTTCCCAGCATCAGGGTCTTCAGTGCCAATCTAAATGCCACTCTTAAAATGCCAGCCTTCATGAAAATGCCCATCTAAAAATTCTACATATGGTATGATTTCAACTGTATGACATTCCAGAAAAGGCAAAATTCTGGAGACAATAAAAGATCAATGGTGTCCAAGCTGAGGCAAGGGATGAATAGGTAGAGTACAGAGGATCTTGAGAGAAGAAATGTATAATTTGTTGATGAATCTTAGAGCCTGCAGCCTTTCAAAAATTATTGCCTAAAAAAAGAAAAAACCATATGTATCTGTCATGTTTCAGTCTATTCATACATGTATCTTGAATCTTCACAATGTTGTAAATTAGATACTATCTTTGCTTAATGAATGAGGAGACAGTGGCTTCCAGAAGTCAAGCTACTCACTAGAGTTACACAAATGGGAAGTGCAGGGCTGGGTTCAAGGTCTTCTGAGTCTGGACCTCATGCTTCTATAGGGCTGCTGTCTCTAACACTTTCTATTTTGCTGTTTGACTTGGTCAACACCATTACCTGTTGTCTTAGTCAACTGCAGTGACTATAACAAAATACCATACTTTGGGGGCCTAAATGGAGCTCCCCTGGTGGCTGAGTGGTAAAGAATCCACCTGCAGTGCAGGAGTCACAGGAGCTGCGGGTTCGATCCCTGGGTCAGGAAGATCCCCTGGAGGGGCAACTCACTCCAGTATTCTTGCCTGAAGAACCCCATGGACAGAGAAGTCTGGTGGGCTATAGTCCATAGGGTTGCAAAGAGACATGACTAAAGTGACTTAGCAGGCATGCACAAGGGCTTAAATGACAGGCATTTATTTCTCACAACTCTGGAGACTGAGAAGTCCAAGATCAAGGTGCCAACAGATTCAGTTCTTGGTAAGGACCTGTTTTCTGCTTGTAGACAGTTTCTTTCTTGCTGTGTCTTCACATGGCCCTTCCTCAGTGCCTTTGAATAGAGATAGAGACTTCTGGTCTTTCTTCTTCTAAAGACACTAATCCCATCCTGGAAATCCCACTCCCATGACCCCATCTAAATCTAATTGTCTCTCAAAGGCCCTACCTTCAAATACCATCATGTCAGGTGTTAGAATTTTAATATACGAATTGGGTGTGGGGTGACACAAATATTCATTCCAAAGCATCTGCTCTCTATCAACTTGTCAGCTCTTGGTCACTGTTCTGACCATCTCTGAGTCCTCAGCTTCTCCTTAAAGCTAGAAGGTGAAAGCAACACCAATCGTCATCAATCCCTATCAACACTTGTCAATGACTTTCTGTCCCTTTGACTACATAGATGTAATTAAGATGATTTTATGCATCTTTAAAAACATTTATATGAGCTAGTATGACTTCCCTAGTGGCTCAAACGGTAAAATGTGTGCCTACAATGTGGGAGACCCGGGTTCGATCCCTGGGTCGGGAAGATCCTCTGGAGAAGGAAATGGCAACCCACTCCAGTACTCTTGCCTGGAAAATCCCACAGACAGAGGAATCTGGTAGTCTATAGTCCATGGGGTCGCTAAGAGTCGGACACAACTGAGTGACTAAACTTTCACTTTCAGTATATTTCATTAATTCACATATTCAATAGATCCTTAGAAGTTTTAAGCTGAAGGTGAACATCTCGTTTTTATAGATGAAGAGATTGAGGTTCAGGGATAAAAAAGAACTTAATTCACAGCCTCGTTTATTTATTCCACAGTATGCATTACCAAATGAAATCATTTCATTTATGTGTTTTTTGTTTTGTTTTAAACTTACTAAGCCCATAAGATAGACTCAGTGAAGGCAAAAGCTGTTTTTATCTTCTCAATGAGATTAATTCCATGAGAACAGGGATTTTTGTCAATGTCATACCCTCAGAGTTTACATAAAATACATTTTTTAATATTTTAATATACTCTCAATTTAAATTATATGATTTTGGAGATAAACACTGTATTAAGTATAAACATATATTTAAGTGCAGTAATAACATTCATTCATACAAATGAACATAACTACAGTCTCTTCATACTTGAAGGCTTATTCTAAACCTTATATATTCAGAAATTACAGTATTTTGAAATTTTCTGCCTTTCAATAGCATGTGAATCCTCAGACATGTAACTTTTATCTCAATTACTCTTTTTTTTATGAGACTTAAGTCAGATACACATATAAAAACATGGATGGCATCATCAACTCAATGGAGATGATTTTGAGTAAACTCCAGGAGATGATGAAGGGCAGGGAAGCCTGATGTACTACAGTCCATGGGATCACAAAGAGCTGGACGTGACTGAGCAACTAAACAACAAAATCCCAAGGTAACTTGGATGTCACTTGATCTTAGTTACTTTAGATCACCAATGTAATTTCATGATATACAAAGAATCCTGAAAATTTTTTCTTGTATTTCCTTTTGGTTAAATTTGTCTTTTATATCTCCCAAAATTCACTCATAAACACCTGACAAAAAGATTGTTGATAATTTGAATCTCATATTATTTTCTTGAAGTTTTGTTTGCTTGCATTTTTTGCATACACCATGGGTCTAACTCAAGAGACTTGACAGTTTCTGAATGACTCTTCTAGAGGCTTCCCAAATGGCTCAGCAATAAAGATTCTATCTGCAATGCAGTAGGGACAGGGGATCCAATTTCAATCACCGGGTTGAGAAAACCTGCTGGAAGAGGGAATGGTAACCCTTTTCAGTATTCTTGCCTGGGAAACCCCATGGATAGAGGAACATGGTGGGCTATAGGCCATGGAGTCTCAAAGAAGTGGACATGACTGAGCACATGACTCTATTTCTGTATACCCAGTAACTTGCACTAAGATACTGCCACATAGAGCTATCTTTTCATTACATAATTCTTGAATGGGTAAATAAAGGCAGAAAGAATTGGACTATAATTCCAAATTCAAACTTTATCCCCACCACATCAGGTTGAAGAGCAGCTGTGAGTATAAGCTTATATAGCATTGATGGGTATTTTACTAATACAATTATGTAAAGTTTAAAAATAAAATAAAATTAGAGAAAAAATAAATAAATAAATAAAATAAAATAAAATTGCTTTGTGCTCTGTGCTTTACAAACCATAATACCTTAGATAAAATTTTAATAAAAATCTTATTAATATTAATCAAGAAACCAAAGGGGTAAGCTTGTTGCTAATGCCTTAAGGAATCTTAATGCCAATCAATGATAAGACGTAAAAAAAAAATCACATACCTCCAACAAATATACTTAATTCTTTTACTCTGAATACTATTCTGAAATAATGGTGTGTCTCAGATTCTTGTGAGTATCCAGAACCTCCTTTCTCTCCCAATAAAATATAGAACCAACAAATATTTAAACAGGGAAAAAAAAGATAAAGGAAGGAATTTGAAAAGTCAAGTTTCTTGCAATAAAATGTGTTTCTTAAACTTCAGTGTTTACTTGGTTGAAATATATCTTTGCCCATAATTGATTACTTTTAAGGTTTCTGGTGTTTGTACTATGTCCAAATCATAAGACTGACTGAAAGGCAACACATTTCCATATAAGCTGAATAAAGGATATAAGAACAGTGGAAAACAGAGTGAGACATGTGAAAGACCAAAACTAAAACAGGAAAATATGATGGCAAACTAATGTGGCACAGTACCCATGCTGTCTCAAAAGGTTTGGCTTCAGTTGTTGTTTTGAGAAAGCATTCCTTGGAAATATTTGTCTTTAGCTATTAATTGCCCCACATGGGCACTGTCAGGCCATCAGTAACTTCCAAAGCTTTAATTTCAAATGAGTAAGCAAGAGGAAAGTATTTCAATGTCACCCAATTTCGAAATGGAAGGTGGTTTCCTGAATCAAACACGAGCGTGCCTTTCACGAACTGATATCAGGCAAGGGAAGGGATATCAAAAATATTCAAGATGTTACAAAACAGATTTTATAAGCAGAGGTATTGACTTCCTTTTAATTTTTTTTTTAATTTGAGGTATGATTTGCTTACGATGTCATGTTAATTTTTCCTGTACAACAAAATGATTCGGTTATTCCTATATTCTTTTTTATATTCTTTTCCATTTTGGTTGATCATAGGATATCAAATACAGTTCTCTGTACTACACAGCATGACCTTTTTGTTTAGCCATTCTATATATAATGGTTTACATCTGCTAACCCAACCTCCCACTTCACCCCTCCCCCAACCCCCTTGGCAACCCCCTACCCCTTGGCAACCACAGCCTGTTCTCTATGTCCATGAGTCTGTTTCTGTTTTGTAAATAGGCTCATTTGTGCCATATTGTAACACCAAAAACATTTTGTACTGGGGTATAGCTAATTAAAAATGTTGTGATAATTTCAGGTAAACAGTGAAGGGACTCAGCCATACATATGCATGTATCCATTCTCCCCTCAAGCCCCCTCCCATCCAGGCTGTTGTGCCAAATTTTAGATTTCACATATGAGTGATATCCTATGGTATTTGTCTTTCTCTTTCCGACTTACTTCACTTAGTGTGATAATCTCTGGTTATATCCATGTTGTGACAATGGTATTATTGTTACAATGGTATTATTTTGTTCTTTTTATGGCTGAGTAGCACTTCAGTATATATATATATATATATATATATATATATATATCACATTTTCACATTTAAGTCTATTCATACTGACATATATTTACATATAAATATATGTAATGTGTGTAAATATATTTACATACATTCATGTTTATATGTTGAATAATTGTATTTAAATATTATTCATATTTACATGTATATGTATATATATATATCACATTTTCCTTATTCCTTCATCTGTTGGTGGACATTTCAGTCATTTCCACATCTTGGCTATTGTAAATAGCACTGCTCTGTGTCCTGGGTTTTCATTGGAAGGACTGATGCTAAAGCTGAAACTTCAATACTTTGGCCACATCATGCAGAGTTGACTCGTTGGAAAAGACCCTGATGCTGGGAGGGATTGGGGGCAGGAGGAGAAGGGGACGACAGAGGATGAGCTGGCAGGATGGCATCACCGACTCGATGGGCATGAGTTTGAGTAAACTCCAGGAGTTGGTGATGGACAGGGAGGCTTGGCGTGCTGTGATTCATGGGGTCACAAAAAGTCGGACATGACTGAGTGACTGAACTGAATTGAACTGATGAACATCAGAGTACATGTATCTTTTTGAATTATAGTTTTATCTGGTTGACTTTTTTTAAGTGTATACTATTGAAGCTCTGTTTCACTTTCTGAGAGTCCCCGGATTTAAAATGAAACGGTATACTTCCTTCCTTTACATCATGTTGGAGAAAAAATTGAAAAACCGTCTCTGTCCAAGTAACCAGCTGGTCTGCGAACGGATGAGAGTAAACAATATCTAACATCCAAAAATAAAAATATATTGAGTATTGTAAAATAAGTGGAGGGAAACCATTAGGAAGAAACTCAGAAGCTTGTAACAGCCAGTCTCTAAGAGTAAGAAGGTAAATACACCAGCCTCTGTCACTTTGACATCAATTGACTAATTGGCTCCAGGTTTTCTTGAGGTTTCTCTTAGTGTATTTATAACCACAAAAGCATTTATTTTGGTCCCAAGATAAAAAGGTTTTTAGGCAATGGTGCATATTTCTAAGGTAACTATGTTTCCATTGTCAAAACTCCCATCAAAGAGGGGTAAAGGGGTGAATGCTACCTACCCCATTTATTTTGTTAGGCAACAGCTTTACCAAAGTATTGGTTTGGAACTTAACCTATTTTCTATCGCACAGTTGCTAGTTGAAAGAAGGAAAAATGCTTTTCAAATGATTTCATCTTTTTTGATATCATGAAGAAGGAAAATATCTTAGACACCAATGTCCTAGGACATTCTATTCTCTAACCTGGTACCCAGAACTCGTGCATGCTGATTAAATGCAAGGGAAGAGGCAGATGTCCAAAAGATAAGTGAATCCAGATGTTTTCCCTGCTTTTTATTAATGCCGTGCTCCAGCTGTTCCATCTTTATACTGGTAAAGTCTCAATCAGTATAAAGGATGAAATAGAAAGTAGAGGTGTTCTGGAACACTGAAGTGACAAAATAATATATTATACAAAATTGAAAATAACACCCAAAAACTAGGCCCAAAAATTTCTGCATATTGACACTTTTCAGAAGGAAACAGTTGCTGACCACTATCCTCCTACTGGAAAACAAGACAACAGTCTCCATGACTCTATTAGCCAATTGGCAAATCCCCAATTGTCCTCAATTAAGACTATCCCCAAGAAAATACCAAAAGAAAGAGAGAGAAAATATGTGTGGTGTTTTTTTTTTAAGCCTTTCTTTCTCACACACAAATGAAATAGACCACAAGAATGAACAAAGTTTAACAATAGCAAAAACAAATTAAAAGTAGTACCAGCCTTCACTTTGCTGGAAGCTACATGCAGCTCAACGATGACAAGTAAGATGTTCATTCTTAGCCTAAAAAATGTTTTCCTGGGACAGCTGGAGGGCATGGCTCAGTCTGAACATCTGGTTTGATGTACCTAGACTCCTTGGAGCCATGGTCTGAAGTCCTGGTATGATTTAGTTAACTCTTTATCTTTTGCAGAACTAAACAGAATTCCCAACTTTTTAGTGTGTGATTCTTGAGAAGTTTGTGGGAAGATGTATCCACCCTGGCTCTGCTTGGAGATAAAAGATTTCAAAGGATTAAACTTGACACTTTAGCCCCAAGTTACTGACATTCTATTGTTTACTGCCACTGGAAAGCCATATTTGTTGTTTATGTAGGGTCTTTCATTTAAGGATTTCAAAGTACTCACTGACATGGTCTGATGGCAGAAATGAATAATGTTCATATTTGAAGGATGAGAAAGAAGAGACATCAGAATCCCACAGTAAGTTAAAGGAAATACAATAAAAAAGTCTGGCCCTTACATTGTAATGCACAGTCATTTTATATGATAGAGTTCTCTAGGGGGAGGATGAAAGTCAGATCAATGTGCATCTTGGACCTTAAATAAAAAATTGGTACAAGTGAAATTGTAACCAAACCCAGGCTCAGTTGCTCGCTGCTTATAAGCCAATAACTCAAAAGATAAATCTCGGTAGAAAGGAAAGCTGCTTTAATCAGAAAAGGTGGTAATCTGGAGAGATTGTGGTGGACTCATGACCAGAGACAAACTCCAAAGATTCTGCTCAGTCATGACGTTTTTTTTTGTTTATTTGTTTTCTTTTGACTGTGCTGGGTCTTCACTGCAGCCCAATGACTTTCTCTAGTTGCAGTTCATGGGCTTTTCTTTTTCAGGAACATGGCCTCTAGAGCATGCAGTCTTAGGAGTTGCGGTGTTCAGGCTTAGTTGACCTGCAGCCTGTGGGCTCTTAGTTCTCCGAGTAAGAATCGAACCTGGGGAGGCGATCCTAAGATGGCGGAGGAATAGGACGGGGAGATCACTTTCTCCCCCACAAATTCATCAAAAAAACATTTGAACGCTGAGTAAATTCCACAAAACAACTTCTGAATGCCAGCAGAGGACATCAGGCACCCAGAAAAGCAGCCCATTTTCTTTGAATGGAGGTAGGAAAAATATAAAAGACAAAAAGAGACAAAAGAGGTAGGAACGCAGCTCCGACCCAGGAAGGGAGTCTTAAAAAAGAGAGAAGTTTCCAAACACCAGGAAACACTCTCACTGCTGAGTCTGTGGCGAGCCTTGGAACCACAGAGGGCAACATCAGTTCAGTTCAGTTCAGTTCAGTAGCTCAGCCGTGTCCAACTCTTTGCGACCCCATGAATCGCAGCATGCCAGGCCTCCCTGTCCATCACCAACTCCCAGAGTTCACTCAAACTCATGTCCATCGAGTCGGTGATGCCATCCAGCCATCTCATCCTCTGTCGTCCCCTTTTCCTCCTGCCCGCAATCCCTCCCAGCATCAGAGTATTTTCCAATGAGTCAACTCTTCGCATGAGGTGGCCAAAGTACTGGAGTTTCAGCTTTAGCATCATTCCTTCCAAAGAAAGCCCAGGGCTGATCTCCTTCAGAATGGACTGGTTGGATCTCCTTGCAGTCCAAGGGACTCTCAAGAGTCTTCTCCAACACCACAGTTCAAAGACATCAATTCTTCGATGCTCAGCTTTCTTCACAGTCCAACTCTCACATCCATACATGACTACTGGAAAAACTATAGCCTTGACTAGATGGACGTTTGTTGGCAAAGTAATGTCTCTGCTTTTGAATATGCTATCTAGGTTGGTCATAAATTTCCTTCCAAGGAGTTAGCATCTTTTAATTTCATGGCTGAAATCACCATCTGCAGTGATTTTGGAGCCCCAAAAAATAAAGTCTGACACTGTTTCCACTGTTTCCCCATCTATTTCCCATGAAGTGTTGGGACCAGATGCCATGATCTTAGTTTTCTGAATGTTGAGCTTTAAGCCAACTTTTTCACTCTCCTCTTTCACTTTCATAAAGAGGCTTTATAACTGGAAGGAAAAACAAATAAATAATTAAAACTCACAGATTACGTGCCCAATGGTAACTCCCCCAGTGGAGAAGCAGCACAGACCCCTGCATCCGCCACTAGCAAATGGGAGCTGGGCAGGGAGGCACGGGCTGCATTGCTTAGAGTAAGGACCAGGCCTAAATGCCCTGAGGGAAATCTGAAGGAACTAACTTGGGCTAGCAAACCAGACCGTGGGATAGCTACCACACGAAAAGCCCTAACCTAAGACACCATCAGGCCCACTCACAGAACAAAGGACTGAGCAGAGCTAGATGGCTGCAGACCATCCCCCTCCGGTGACAGACAACCAGAGCCGGAAGGGGGCAATCGCAACCCCAGAGAGGCATTATCTACCAAACTGCAAGCAGGCTTCCTTGCTAAGACTTCTTGGGATTTTGGACGGTCAACATCCACCTTAGAAGGTGCAACGGTTGTACACCCAAAAAACCGAGCAGCAGGGACGGGGGAGACAATAATTCACAGCAACTGTGCTCGCCAAACACCTGGTCACCTGAGCTTCTCAGACCTGGGAAAAGCACAAAACGCAGGCCCAAGAAGTCTGCGCCTCTGAGGACTACCTGAGTACTTGAACCTGAACAGCTTAGACCTGAGAAGTGCATACAACCCAGGGCTGGCCTCAGACAGTTCCCAACAGAGCAACATAGAGCCTAAGCAGTGTTGACAGGGAAAGCACACACGCCGTCAGTGGGGCCAAACGCAGTGTGGCTGAGACACTGCGAACACACGCCACTGTTATTTGTTTGCAGCGTTCCTCCCTCCCCACAGCACGACTGAACAAATGAGCCTAAAAAAGTGTCCACCACTGGCCCCTTGTGTCAGGGTGGAACTTAGACACTGAAGAGACCAGCAAACAGAAGAAGCTAAAACAGAGGGAACCTCCTTGGAAGTGACAGGTGCAATGGATTAAAACCCTGTAGTTAGTACCAACTACACAGGAAGGGGCCTATAGATCTTGAGAAATATAAGCCGGATCAAGGAAGTATCCAAAAATGAACTGACCCCACGCTGCCCACAACAACACCAGAGAAAGCCCTAGACATATTTTTACTATTTTGACTATCATTCTTTATTTTTTTTAATTAAAAAAAAATTTTAAGCCCTCTATTACTCCTTTAATTTTCATTTTTATAACCTCCTATTAGTTTGCAAAAAAAAGAGAGATCTTATTTTTTAAAGCAAACTTCATATATATATATTTTATAATTTTTGTGACTTTTTTTCCTTTAATACTGTGTTTTTGAAAATCCAATCTCTACTCTAGATTTTTAATCTTTGCTTTTTGGTATTTGTTATCAATTTTGTACCTTTAAGAACCCAATCTTCAGTACCCATTTTTACTTGGGAGAGAGATTACTGGCTTGACTGCTCTCTCCCCCTTTGGACTCTCCTTTTTCTCCACCAGTTCACCTCTATCTCCTCCCTCCCCCTTCTCTTCTCTACCCAACTCTGTGACTCTTTTTCTGTGTTCCAGACAGTGGAGAACACTTAGGGAACTGATTACTGGCTGGATCTGTCTCTTTCCTTTTGATTCCCCGCTTTATCCTCCTGGCCACCTGTGTCTCCTTCCTCCCTCTTCTCTTCTCTGTATAACTCCATGAACATCTCTGAGCAATCCAGACTGTGGAGCACACATAAGGAAGTGATTACTGGCTAGCTTGCTCTCTCCTCTTTTGATTCCACCTCATCTCATTCGGGTCACCTCTATCTCCCTCCTCCCTCTTCTCTTCTCCATATAACTCTGTGAACCTCTCTAGGTGTCCCTCAATGTGGAGAAACTCTTCATCTTTAACCTGGATATTTTATCAATGATGCCGTATAGATGGAGAAGTCTTGAGGCTATTGTAAAAATAAGACTGAAAACCAGAAGCAGGAGGCTTAAGTCCAAATCCTGAGAACACCAGAGAACTCCTGATTCCAGGGAACATTAATTGACAGGAGCTCATCAAACGCCTCCATACCTACACTGAAACCAAGCACCACCCAAGTGCCAACAAGTTCCAGAGCAATACATACCACACAAATTTTCAAGCAATACAGGAACACAGCCCTGAGCTTCAATATACAGGCTGCCCAAAGTCACTCCAAACCCATTGGTATCTCATAACTCATTACTGGACACTTCATTGCACTCAAAAGAGAAGAAATCCAGCTCCACCCACAAGAGCACCAACACAAGCTTCCCTAACCAGGAAACCTTGACAAGCCACCCATACAACCTCGCCCACAGCAAGGAAACTCCACAATAAAGAGAACTCCACAAACTGCCAGAATACAGAAAGGCCACCCCAAGCACAGCAATATAAACAAGACGGAGAGACAGAGGAATACCCATCAGGCAAAGGAACAGGATAAATGCCCACCAAACCAAACAAAAGAGGAAGAGATAGGGAATCTACCTGATAAAGAATTCCAAATAATGATTGTGAAAATGATCCAAAGTCTTGAAAACAAAATGGAATCACAGATAAGTAGCCTAGAGACAAGGATTGAGAAGATGCAGAAAGGTTTAACAAAGACCTAGAAGAAATTTAAAAAAGTCAATATATAATGAATAATGCAATAAATTAGATCAAAAACACTCTGGAGGGAACAAATAGTAGAATAACAGAGGCAGAAGATAGGATTAGTGAGGTAGAAGATAGAATGGTAGAAATAAATGAATCAGAGAGGAAAAAAGAAAAATGGATTAAAAGAATGAGGACAATCTCAGAGACCTCTGCGACAATGTTAAATGCCCCAACATTCAAATCATAGGAGTCCCAGAAGAAGAAGACAAAAAGAAAGACCATGAGAAAATACTTGAGGAGATAATAGTTGAAAACTTCCCCAAAATGGGGAAAGAAATTATCGCCCAAGTCCAAGAAACCCAGAGAGTCCCAAACAGGATAAATCCAAGGCAAAACACCCCAAGACACATATTAATCAAATTAACAAAGATCAAACACAAAGAACAAATATTAAAAGCAGCAAGGGAAAAACAACAAATAACACACAAGTGGATTCCCATAAGGATAACAGCTGATCTTTCAATAGAAACTCTTCAGGCCAGGAGGGAATGGCCGGACATACTTAAAGTGATGAAAGAAAATAACCTACAGCCCAGATTACTGTACCCAGCAAGGATCTCATTCAAATATGAAGGAGAAATCAAAAGCTTTATAAACAAGCAAAAGCTGAGAGAATTCAGTACCACCAAACCAGCTCTCCATCAAATGCTAAAGGATCTCCTCTAGACAGGAAACACAAAAAGGGTGTATAAACTCAAACCAAAAACAATAAAGTAAATAGCAATGGGATCATACTTATCAATAATTACCTTAAACGTAAATGGGTTGAATGCCCCAACCAAAAGACAAAGACTGGCTGAATGGATACAAAAACAAGACCCCTATATATGTTGTCTACAAGAGACCCACCTCAAAACAGGGGACACATACAGACTGAAAGTGAAGGGCTGGAAAAAGATATTCCATGCAAATAGAGACCAAAAGAAAGCAGGAGTAGCAATACTCATATCAGATAAAATAGACTTTAAAACAAAGGCTGTGAAAAAAGACAAAGAAGGACACTACATAATGATCAAAAGATCAATCCAAGAAGAAGATATAACAATTATAAATATATGTGCACCGAACATAGGAGCACTGCAATATGTAAGACAAATGCTAACAAGTGTGAAAGGGGAAATTAACAATAACACAATAATAGTGGGAGACTTTAATACCCCACTCACACCTATGGATAGATCACTAAACAGAAAATTAAGAAGGAAAGACAAACTTTAAATGATACAATAGACCAGTTAGGCCTAATTGATATCTATAAGACATTTCACCCCAAACAATGAATTTCACCTTTTTCTCAAGAACATATGGAACTTTCTCCAGGATAGATCACATCCTGGGCGATAAATCTAGCCTTGGTAAATTCAAAAAAATTGAAATCATCCAAGCATCTTTTCTGACCACAATGCAGTAAGATTAGATCTCAGTTACAGGAGAAAAGCAATTAAAAATTCCAACATAAGGAGGCTGAACAACATGCTGCTGAATAACCAACAAATCACAGAAGAAATCAAAAAAGAAATCAAAATATGCATAGAAATGAATGAAAATGAAAACACAACAACCCAAAACCTGTGGGACACTGTAAAAGCAGTCCTAAGGGGAAGGTTCATAGCAATATAGGCATACCTCAAGAAACAAGAAAAAAGTCAAATAAATAACCTAACTTTACACCTAAAGCAACTAGAAAAGGAAGAAATGAAGAACCCCAGGGTTAGTAGAAGGAAAGAAATTTTAAAAATTAGGGTAGAAATAAATGCAAAAGAAACAAAAGAGATCATAGCAAAAATCAACAAAGCCAAAAGCTCGTTCTTTGAAAGGATAAATAAAATTGACAGACCACTAGCCAGACTCATCAAGAAACAAAGGGAGAAAAATCAAATCAATAAAATTAGAAATGAAAATGGAGATCACAACAGACAACACAGAAATACAAAGGATCATAAGAGACTACTATCAGCAATTATATGCCAATAAAATGGACAACTTGGAAGAAATGGACAAATTCTTAGAAAAGTACAACTGTCCAAAACTGAACCAGGAAGAAATAGAAAATCTTAACAGACCCATCAGAAGCATGGAAATGTAAACTGTAATCAAAAATCTTCCAGCAAACAAAAGCCCAGGTCCAGACAGCTTCACAGCTGAATTCTACCAAAAATTTAGAGAAGAGCTAACACCTATCCTATTCAAACTCTTTTGGAAAATTGCAGAAGAAGGTAAACTTTCAAACTCATTCTATGAGGCCACCATCACCCTAATACCAAAACCTGACAAAGATCCCACAAAAAAAGAAAACTACAGGCCAATATCACTGATGAACATAGATGCAAAAATCTTTAACAAAACTCTAGCAATCAGAATCCAACAACACATTAAATAGATCATCCATCATGACCAAGTGGGCTTTATCCCAGGGATGCAAAGATTCTTCAATATCCACAAATCAATCAATGTGATATACCACATTAACAAATTGGAAAATAAAAGCCATATGATTATCTCAATAAATGCAGAGAAAGCCTTTGATAAAATCCATTTATGATTTAAAAAAACCCTCTAGAAAGCAGGAATAGAAGGAACATACCTCAACATAATAAAAGCTATATATGACAAACCCACAGCAAACATTATCTTCAATGGTGAAAAATTGAAAGCATTCCCCAAAAGTCAGGAACAAGACAAGGGTGCCCACTTTCACTACTACTATTCAACATAGTTTTGGAAGTTTTGGCCACAGCAATCAGAGCAGAAAAAGAAATAAAAGGAATCCAGATTGGAAAAGAAGAAGTAAAATTCTCACTGTTTGCAGATGACATGATCCTCTACATAGAAAACCCTAAAGACTCCACCAGAAAAGTACTAGAGCTAATCAATGAATATAGTAAAGTTGCAGGATATAAAATCAACACACAAAAATCCCTTGCATTCCTACACACTAACAATGAGAAAATAGAAAGAAATTAAGGAAACAATTCCATTCACCATTGCAATGAAAAAAATAAAATACTTAGGAATACATCTACCTAAAGAAATAAAAGACCTATATATAGAAAACTATAAAACACTGGTGAAAGAAATCAAAGAGGACACTAATAGATGGAGAAATATACCACGTTCATGGATCGGAAGAATCAACATAGTGAAAATGAGTATACTACCCAAAGCAATCTATAGATTCAATGCAATCCCTATCAAGCTACCAATGGTATTTTTCACAGAGCTAAAACAAATAAGTTCACAATTTGTATGGAAATACAAAAAACCTCGAATAGCAAAAGCAATCTTGACAAAGAAGAATGGAACTGGAGGAATCACCCTGCCTGACTTCAGGCTCTACTACAAAGCCACAGTCATCAAGACAGTATGGTACTGGCACAAAGACAGAAATATAGATCAATGGAACAAAATAGAAAGCCCAGGGATGAATCCACGCACCTATGGACACTTTATCTTTGACAAAGGAGGCAAGAATGTACAATGGAGAAAAGACAATCTCTTTAACAAGTGGTGCTGGGAAAACTGGTTAATCACTTGTAAAAGAATGAAACTAGAACACTTTCTAACACCATACACAAAAATAAACTCAAAATGGATTAAAGATCTAAACGTAAGACCAGAAACTATAAAACTCCTAGAGGATAATATAGGCAAAACACTCTCCGACATAAATCACAGCAGGATCCTCTATGAACCACCTCCCAGAATATTGGAAATAAAAGCAAAAATAAACAAATGGGACCTAATTAACCTTAAAAGCTTCTGCACAACAAAGGAAACTATAAGCAAGGTGAAAAAACAACCTTCAGAATAGGAAAAAATAATAGCAAATGAAGCAACTGACAAAGAATTAATCTCAAAAATATGCAAGCAACTCCTGGAGCTCAACTCCAGAAAAATAAAGACCCAATCAAAAAATGGGTCAAAGAACTAAACAGTCATTTCTCCGAAGAAGACATACAGATGGCCAACAAACACATGAAAAGATGCTCAACATCATTCATTATCAGAGAAATGCAAATCAAAACCACAATGAGGTACCATGTCATGCCAGTCAGAATGGCTTCTATCCAAAAGTCTATAAGCAATAAATGCTGGAGAGGGTGTGGAGAAAGGGAACCCTCTTACACTGTTGGTGGGAATGCAAACTAGTACAGCCACTATGGAGAACAGTGTGGAGATTCCTTAAAAAACTGGAAATAGAACTGGCATATGACCTAGCAATCCCACTGCTGGGCATACACACCAAGTAAACCAGAATTGAAAGGGACACATGTACCCCAATGTTCATCGCAGCACTGCTTATAATAGCCAGGACATAGAAGCAACCTAGATGTCCATCAGCAGATGAATGGATAAGAAAGCTGTGGTACATATACACAATGGAGTATTACTCAGCCATTAAAAAGAATACATTTGAATCAGTTCTAATGAGGTGGATGAAACTGGAGCCTATTATACAGAGTGAAGTAAGCCAGAAAGAAAAACACCAATACAGTATACTAATGCATATATATGGAATTTAGAAAGATGGTAACGATAACCCTGTATGCGAGACAGCAAAAGAGACACAGATGTATAGAACAGTCTTTTGGACTCTGTGGGAGAGGGCGAGGGTGGGATGATTGGGCAGAATGACATTGAAACATGTATAATATCATATGTGAAATGAATCGCCAGTCCAGGTTCTATGCATGATACAGGATGCTCGGGGCTGGTGCACTGGAATGACCCAGAGGGATGGTATAGGGAGGGAGGTGGGAGTGGGGTTCAGAATGGGGAACACGTGTACACCCGTGGTGGATTCATGTTGATGTATGGCAAAACCAATACAATATTGTAAAATAATTAGCCTCCAATTAAAATAAAGAAATTTATATTTAAAAAAATAAAAAAGAGTTGAACCTGAGTCCCCTGCATTGGAAGGTAGATTCTTAACCACTGGACCACCAGGAAAGTCCTACCATGACACTTTTTAAAGGGAAAATGGGGAGGACAAATCTCAGCAAATCATGGAGGCAGGAGGTTGGGTTCTGCATCATTCTCCATTGAATGTAGACTGACTCTTTCCTGAGTTGTTTTCTAAGATTATGGCATCCTGTCCCATCACTTCATGGCAAATAGATGGAGAAGCAGTGGAAACAGTGGCTGATTTAATTTTGGAGGGCTCCAAACTCACTGCAGATGGTGATTGCAGCCATGAAATAAAGAGATGCTTACTCCTTGAAAGAAAAGTTATGAGCAACCTAGACAGCATATTAAAAAGCAGAGACACTACTTTGCTAACAAAGGTCCATCTAGTCAAGGCTATGGTTTTTCCAGTGGTCATGTATGGATGTGAGAGTTGGACTGTAAAGAAAGCTGAGTGCCAAAGAATCGATGCTTTTGAACTGTGGTGTTGCAGAAGACTCTTGAGAGTCCCTTGGACTGCAAGGAGATCCAACCAGTCCATCCTAAATGAGATCAGTCCTGAGTGTTCTTTGGAAGGACTGACGTTGAAGCTGAAACTCTAATACTTCAGCCACCTGATGCGAAGAGCTGACTCATTGGAAAAGAGCCTGATGCTGGGAAAGATTGAGGGCAGGAGGAGAAGGGGATGACAGAGGATGAGATGATTGGATGGCATCACCAACTCAATGGACATGAGTTTGAGTAAACTCTGGGAGTTGTTGATGGACAGGAAGGCCTGGCTTGCTGCAGTCCATGGGGTGGCAGAGTCAGACACAACTGAACGACTGAACTGAACTAAATGTCTGATCCCAGACTCCATTCCTTCCCTATGACTGGGATTAGCAGAGGCAAACTCTTATAGGTAGAAAAAGAAATAACAAGGTCCCACTGGAGAGTACAGGGAATTATATTCAATATCCTGTGGTAAACCATAATGGCCAAGAATATGAAAATGAATATATTTTTATATTTACGAATACATAAGTGAGTCACTTTATTGTACAGCAGAAATTACACACATCATTGTAAATCAACTATACTTCAATAAAGTTTAAAAAAACAAAGGCAAACTCCAAAATTTTCCAGTTGTGAGTGTAATTTTCAGTCAAAATAATAATAGATTTTATATAACTGCATTTATAAGATATGCATATAGGAATTCCACAGTATATAGGAAAGGAAAGAAACTAAAAGGAGCTGGGAAAAATACCAAAAATAAGGCGGAGGGGCCTTGATGTCTGAATAATCTGGAAAGAGCAAGCCAGCAGAATTTCCTTCACTTGCATTACTCTCTTTAATACAACACACCCTCCATTTGCCTACCCATTCAGCCATTCTGTTACACAATCAGTTTGCCCTTTTTTGTTTTTGGCTGCACCACACAACTTGTGGGACCTTAGTTCTCCCACCAGGGACTGAACCCCAGCCCTCAGCAGTAAAAGCCCGAGTCCTTACCACTAGACTGCCAGGCCATTCCCTCTGTTATGCATTCACTATACATTGAAGTATTTACTATGTGGCAAATGCTGCTGCTGCTAAGTCGCTTCAGTCGTGTCCGACTCTGTGCGACCCCATAGATGGCAGCCCACCAGGCTCCCCCGTCCCTGGGATTCTCCAGGCAAGAACACTGGAGTGGGTTTCCATTTCCTTCTCCAATGCAGGAAAGTGAACAGTGAAAGTGAAGTCACTCAGTCGTGTCCGACTCCTAGCGACCCCATGGACTGCAGCCTACCAGTCTCTTCTGTCCATGGGATTTGCCAGGCAAGAGTACTGGAGTGCTAAGGATACCCAAAACAGTAAGTCAGATCCTTACAAATGGTTTCAGAGTCTAGTGGAGACAGACAGATGTGTATACAAGTAGTTGGGAGGCAGAAGGATGGATGACACAATAAACTGTTTAACTACTATTTAAAGACAGCTAATGTGAGATATAATTCCCTTTACTTCCCAGAGTATTCTGCCCATATCAACTATTCAGGAAGATTTTTTTCCCCAAATTCAGATTTTAATAATGATAGCTATTAGCATATAATCTTCTTATAGTAATCTGCATATAATCCACTGTTATTCTCATCCATCACAGAGGGTGGCTGAAAAGATTAAGTGAGTTATTTTACATAAAGCAGTTAGCATGGTGCGTGTACCCACAATCCTTAAGGAAATCAATCCTGAATATTCATTGGAAGGACTGATGCTGAAGCTGAAATTCCAATACTTTGGCCACCTGATGCGAACAGCCAACTCATTAAAGAAGACCTTGATGCTGGGAAAGATTGAAGGCAGGAGGAGAAGGGGACAACAGAGGATGGTTGGATGGCATCACCGACTCAATGAACATGAGTTTGAGTAAGCTCTGGGAGTTGGTGAAAGACAGGGAAGCCTGGCGTGTTGCAGTCCATTGGGTCACAAAAGTCAGACATGATTGAACAACTCAACAACTGCACCCATAAAGAAAGCACTCACTAGCATTGTTATTTTAATTATCATAATAGGGGACTTTCCTGGTGGTCCAATGGTTGAGAGTCCTCCTTGCAAACAGGGGATATAGGTTTGATCCCCGGTCAGGTAACTAAGACCCCAAGTGTCCCAGAGCAACCATGCCCATGCACCCCAAACACTGAGCGTGTGTGCCACAATGATCAGTTGTTGTGCCATAACTAGTCTATCAATGCACCACAATGAAAAAGCCCACACAACACAATGAAGTTCCCATATGCTGCAACTAAGACTCAATGCAGCCAAGGCAGCCAAATAAACAAATAAATATTTTAAAAATAATTATCATCATAATAATAACATAACTAATACATCATGATAATAACACAATCATATTGTTACTATAATGCTATCATTAAGTATAGAAAAATTATGTCCCAACCATCCTAACAATGGGGAAAGGTCAGTGGGAATGAGGAGGCAAAGTCTAGGCTCATGTATACAATCAAAAAGGGTCCTCAGATAAGCTGTAGATGTTTGATTTACTCAACCTCTATCCAGGTTCAAGGTCACATAAGTCTGAACTTCAGCTGTTCTGAAAGGTAAATGAAATAAACAAGTCACTTTAAAAGCATTTCAAGAGACCTCCTGACAGGTGTGTTAGTCGCTCAGTCATGTCTGACTCTGTGACCCCATGAACTATAGCCAACCAGGTTCCTCTGCCCATGGGATTTCCCAGGAAAGAATAATGGAGTGGGTAGCCATTCCCTTCTCCAGAGGATCGTCCCAACACAGGGACTGAACCTGGGTCTCCTGCATTGCAGGCAGATTCTTTACTATCTGAACCACCAGAGAATCCCTCTCCTGACAGATACCTCCCTAGCATACTGATTATAGGTTCTTCATAGTCCCCTATTGAGAAACTCATCTTGAATATCCTTGGAAAAATCAAATACTTCTCTGAAGCACTGGTCTTCAGCCAGCAGAATATTTTGCTCCCACTCTCCCAGAAAATATTTGCAATGTCTGAAGATATTTTTAATGGTCACAACAGGGTAAGAGAGGGTGGGGAGTAAAGGAGTGCTACTTGTACCTAGTAGATAAAGGGCAGAGATGCTCTACAGATCCTACAACAGCATCATCTGGCTCAAAAATGCCATACTGTCAAAGTTGAGAAATCTTGCCATAAACGAACACATAATTATTTAGACCTACTTAGTTAGCCATTCCCATACGTTGTCTTTTTCATCTAATTTCAAACTATGGTGCAAATAACTGAGATATATCTTCCTTAAACAAGGATAAATGAGGTGAGGTGGGCTGGAGAAAAGGTAATGAGCAACAAGATAGTTAGAGGTAAGGGAGAAGAAGGAAGGCATATAAGAGATATGAAATTTTCCCTATTCCATATTTTGTTGTTGTTTAGTCACTTACTTGTATCTCACTCTTTTAAGACCCTGTGAACTGTAGCCCACCAGACTCCTCTGTCCATGAGATTTCCCAGGCAAGAATACTGGAGTGGTTTGCCATTTCTTTCTCCAGGGGATCTTCCCAGCCCAGGGATCAAATCCACATCTCCTGCATCGGCAGGCAGATTTTTTGTTACTGAGCCACCAGGGATACCCATTTCATATTTTACCCAAGGCCAATCTCAATGCCTTTCCTTGCAACAAACATTTTTATTAAAATAGTTGGAAGGTACACATACCAGGAGCTCCATAAATTCCCACTGTATAATTGACTTCAGTTATAAGTCCAGATTGCATTTTGTCATGCCTCTGAGGAAAATCAAACTAGAGTTTAGAAGATTCAAGAGTTTAGCAAATGATTTAACAACATATTTTTAGCACCTATTATAAGTCAGGCAACGTTCTAGATGCTTGAGAAACATCAGTAAAGAAAACAAAAGATACCTAACCTGAGGGCCCAAATTCAATGAAATTTTGAGGAAAAGACCAAAAATTCTTGAGTTGGAATGTTTCTACTTATGGCATATTTTCCCAATCTATTTCTCTTACTTGATTAAATAAGAGAAATGAGTTTTAGGAGAGCTTTTTATCTACATTAGAAATTAATCTATTTCCAAGGCAACGAAGCAAAATAGATGACATTAGTAAGCCAGTATCCTGCAGATTGTTGTTTAAGAAATTAAAATTTATGGTGTGTAAAAAACCAACATGAGGGAGACATCCAAGCTGGGTGTATTGCTCTGGTTCAGGTAAAAATGGAGTGGAAGATGGAAAGATTTTTACTATGATTTGCCCTGCTTTAGCAGGAAGGCTTTAAAAAAAAAATCTTTATTTTTAATTGGAGGATAATTGCTTTACAATATTGTGTTGGTTTCTGCCATACATCAACATGAATCAGCCATTAGGTTTACATATGTCCCCTCCCCTCTTGAACCTCCCTTTCACCTCCTACCCCATCCCACCCCTCTAGGTTGTCACAGAGCACCAGAGTTGAGCTCCTTGTGTCATACGGTAAATTTCCATTGCGTATCTACTTTACATATGCTAATATAAATGTTTCAATGCTACTCTCTCAGTTCGTCATATCCTCTCCTTCCCCTACTGTGTCCCTAAGTCTGTTCTCTGTGTATGCGTCTCCATTGCTGCCCTGCAGATAGGTTCATGAATATCGTCTTTCTAGATTCCATATATATGCATTAATTTGTTTTTGTCTTCCTGATTTACTTCACACTGTATATAGGAGGAAGGCTTTTGTAACAAGACAACTGGCAACTTTTGAAATAGTCTGCTATGATGGTGTTAATAACAAAAACCGTTTAAGTATTTAGTTTGGGTGTGGCTTACACTTGAGAGTGCAGAGCTATTTACACTGAAATCTCCCTGATTAACTTCACAGATGGCATTTATTTATTTTTAAGTTTTTTTTTTTTTTTTTTTTAATGTGGGCCACTTTTAAAGTCTTTATTGAATCTGTTACAATATTGCTTCAGGTGTTTATGTTCTGATGTTTTGGCCATGAGGCATGTGGGAATCTCAGCTCCCTGACCGGGGACTGAACCCACACTCCCTGCACTGGAAGGTAAAGTCTTAAACATTGGACCGCCAGGAAAGTCCCCAGCGATGGCATTTAATCACTCCTCCAGTAGTTCCAATATTGAAAGACTAATGACAACCTGGATTTGTCTCATTTCTGTACTCTGAGAGCCTATATAATATGCAGGCAGATAAATGTTAGTGTAGCTTGAAAGCTCTGCTGAAGCTCTGTCCTTGTGAAGACACCAATAGCTCTGGGAGACTTTCCTGGGTTCTCTTTTTCCCCGTGTTTTTCCTATAAATTTGTATTCATTTGTTGAATTCATCAGATGTGTGGAATTCCATGAGGAGCTTTGAAAAGGATTTGTGTTGGAGCCTGTTCTATGTCTCACCACTGAGGCATATGGCTCCTTTGCTTCTTTTTGCCGGCTTCCCACACAGATGCTACAAGTCAGTAGCCCCCAAAACCACTGGAGCCACCAGCAACAGCAAGCCTTTATATCACTTTGGGTTCTAGAACTTGGACTGGGGCATAACTTAAGCAAAGAATGTCACACGTTTATACTAACATTTATGTAGGATGATTTCTGTCTTACAGTATAGTTGCTCAGTCATGCCCCACTCTCTGTGACCCCAAGAATTGTAGACCAAAAGGCTCCTCTGTCCAGGAGATTCTCCAGGCAAGAATACTGAAGTGGGTTGCCATTCTCTTCTCCAGGGGATCTTCCCAACCTAGGGATTGAACCCTTATCTCCTGCATTGGCAGGCAGTTTCTTTACTGTTTGAGCCAGCAGGGAAGCCCTCACCTCTGTACTTATTTGCCAAGGTCAACTTTGCAAACTAAAGAAATAGTACTGTGAGGTCACTGTCAGACTGTTTTTAAAAAGGATATGAGGTGACATACTGAGTCTTTTGACTCATGATAAGGCTCATGGTATGTCTGATGAATTCTAAGGTTTATACCCCGGCGGTCCGGATATCCCTGTGGCTATGATGAAATATTTATAGCTCCAAGAGGCCATCATTCAAGCCATGCAAGTTTCTGTTCACTTTTTGACCTTCCCACCAATGCATCAATGCAGAACATTCATCAGGCATCAGGCATGGTGTCTTAAAGCAAGGAATCAGAGAAAGCTATGTGGTTTAAGATGAGAGGAATTCACAAACTTAAAACAGATAAAATACTTATACCTTGATTTTTTTTAATTGGAGAATGTTTGCTTTACAGTGTTTTGTTATTTACTCCTGCACAACAAAGTAAATCAGCCATTTGCATACATATTCCCTCTTTTTTTGGATTTCCTTCCCATTTAGGTCACCATAGACCACTGGGTAGAGTTCCCTGTGCTATACAGTAGGTTTTCATTAGTTATCTATTTTATACACAGTAGTGTTACATGTCAATCCCAATGTCCCAATTCATCCCACCCCATTCTTTCCCCCCTGGGTGTTCTTTACATCTGCATACCTCTACCTTTTATTAAGACTTAATATGTGGCTCTGAGAAGTCAAATTCAAATCTTACCATCTATTAAATACACTCATGGTAGTCAAAGATCTTCAGTGAGCACAGTAGTTAGAAGGAAAAAGTGAATTCAGCAGTTAGATCTTGAAATGAAGACTGTTAGTGGGAGGTCAGAGAATGTTGGAGAAATATTTTAAAAGATCTGGTGAGGCTAGGGATTGAACTTTTTTTTTTTTTCATTTTTGTGGTTTAAGGTGGCAGGTTACTATATAAGTGATCGTGAAATCAGTTTAGTGGTGCGCCAACAAGCATTTTTCAAATAACTTTAAAAATACTATAGCACAGGGAGCTCAGCTGGTGCTCTGTGATGACCTAGAGGGTGGGATGGTGGGTTGGGATGGAAGGTTCAAGAGGGAGGGTATATATGTGTGCATGCATGCTAAGTTGCTTTAATCATGCCTGACTCTGCAACACTATGCACTGTAGCCAGCCAGGCTATTCTGTCCGTGGGATTCTCCAGACAAGACTCCTGGAGTGGATTGCCATGCCCTCTTCCAGGGGATCCTCTTGACCCAGGGATGGAACCTGCATCTCTGACATCTCCTCCTGCATTGACACGTGGATTCTTTACCACTAGTGCCACCTGGGAAGCCCAGGATATATGTGTACATATAGCTGATTCACTTCATTGTACACCAGAAACTAACACAACATTGTAAATCAATGATATCCAAAACAAAGCAGTCTGCATGTGTTTGTTTATGGGTTACAATATAAAATGGGTTTCTGGGAAACATATCAAGTCTGTTGACCTACAGAGATGTTTACTATGTGCAAGAGAAGGTGCAAGAGGCTTTTTAAACTTTTCCTGAATCTTTTTGGGAACAAGTGAACTTCATCATCACCTGGTCTGAATTAGTTCAGCATTTCTTCCTTTCAAAGTAGTCAAAGAATTTGATGACCAAGTTAACTATTCGGCAGGACTGAGAGTTGCTGTTACCCAAAGAGTATTGTTGTATGGCCTTAGCAAGTCTCTTTGATTTCCTGAGTCTCATTTTCTGCATCTATAAAATTGGAGTACTGATGAACTATGGATGGAGGTTTGTGACATTGTACAGGAGACAGGGATCAAGACCATCCCCATGGAAAAGAAATACAAAAAAGCAAAATGGCTGTCTGGGGAGGCCTTACAAATAGCTGTGAGAAGAAGAGAAGTGAAAAGCAAAGGAGAAAAGGAAAGATAAAGCATCTGAATGCAGAGTTCCAAAGAATAGCAAGGAGAGATAAGAAAGGCTTCCTCAGCGATCAATGCAAAGAAATAGAGGAAAACAACAGAATGGGAAAGACTAGAGATCTCTTCAAGAAAATTAGAGATACCAAGGGAACATTTCATACAAAAATGGGCTCAATAGAGGACAGAAATGGTATGGACCTAACAGAAGCAGAAGATATTAAGAACAGGTGGTAAGAATACACAGAGGACTGTACAAAAAAGATCTTCATGACCCAGATAATCACAGTGTGATCACTCACCTAGAGCCAGACATCCTGGAATGTGAAGTCAAGTGGGCCTTAGAAAGCATCACTACGAACAAAGCTAGTGGAGGTGATGAAACTCCAGTTGAGCTATTTCAAATCCTGAAAGATGATGCTGTAAAAGTGCTGCACTCAATATGCCAGCAAATTTGGAAAACTCAGCAGTGGCCACAGAACTGGAAAAGGTCAGTTTTCATTCTTATCCCAAAAAAAGGCAATGCCAAAGAATGTTCAAACTACTGCACAATTGCACTCATCTCACACACTAGTAAAGTAATGCTCAAAATTCTCCAAGCCAGGCTTCAGCAATATGTGAACCATGAACTTCCAGCTGTTCAAACTGGTTTTAGAAAAGGCAGAGGAGCCAGAGAACAAATTGCCAACATCCGCTGGATCATCAAAAAAGCAAGAGAGTTCCAGTAAAACATCTATTTCTGCTTTACTGACTATGCCAAAGCCTTTGACTGTGTGGATCCCAATAAACTGTGGAAAATTCTGAAAGAGATGGGAATATTAGACCACCTGACCTGCCTCTTGAGAAACCTTTATGCAGGTCAGGAAGAAACAGTTAGAACTGGACATGGAACAACAGACTGGTTCCAAATAGGAAAAGGAGTGTATCAAGGCTGTATATTGTCACCCTGTTTATTTAACTTATATGCAGAGTACATCATGAGAAACGCTGGACTGGAAGAAGCACAAGCTGGAATCAAGATTGCCAGGAGAAATATCAATAACCTCAGAAATGCAGATGACACCACCCTTATGGCAGAAAGTGAAGAGGAACTAAAAATCCTCTTGAGGAAGTGAAAGAGGAGAGTTGAAAATTTGGCTTAAAGCTCAACATTCAGAAAACTAAGATCATGGCATCTGGTCCCATCACTTCATGGAAAATAGATGGGGAAACAATGGAAACAGTGTCAGACTTTATTTTTGGGGCTCCAAAATCACTGCAGATGGTGATTGAAACCATGAAATTAAAAGACGCTTACTCCTTGGAAGGAAAGTTATGACCAACCTAGATAGCATATTGAAAAGCAGAAACATTACTTTGCCACCAAAGGTCAGTCTAGTCAAGGCTATGGTTTTTCCAGTGGTCATGTATGGATGTGAGAGTTGGACTGTGAAGAAAGCTGAATGCCGAAGAATTGATGCCTTTGAACTGTGGTGTTAGAGAAGACTCTTGAGAGTCACTTGGACTGCAAGGAGATCCAACCAGTCCATCCTAAAGGAAATCAGTCCTGGGTGTTCATTGGAAGGACTGATGCTGAAGCTGAAACTCCAATACTTTGGCCCCTCATGTAAAGAGTTGACTCATTGGAAAAGACCCTGATGTTGGGAGGGATTGGGGGCAGGAGGAGAAGGGGACAACAGAGGATGAGATGGCTGGATGGCATCACCAGTTGATGATGGGCAGGGAGGCCTGGCATGCTGCAGTTCATGGGGTTGCAAAGAGTCGGACACAACTGAGCGACTGAACTGAACTGAACTGAACTGAGTGTCTACTTCATAGAGTATCACAGTTATACCTGATGACTAGCAAAAGCATTTAAGACAGTTTCAATACAGAGTAAGAGCTATATAATAAATGTTTCCTTTTTTTCCAGCTTTCATTCAGGGAAAAAGACACCTTCTTCCATTGCCTGTTCTCCTATAAAGAACCAGGGTCACCTTTCACCCACTGCTCAGAGTCGGGACGCTGTGACATTGTCAAGTGTTTTTCTACTGTCAAGTTAATGAAGGATTGCACCTGCCCCCTCTCCCCTGGTCAGCACAGCTTGCTTATGGAAAAATCAGAAAATATCTGAGAGCACTAAGCAAGAATCAGCTCTGTATAAAAGCAATTTTCTCCAGCTTTATGAGTGAGGGCAGTTGTAAATCACTCCAGCTATTTGCATTTATACTGCTTTAAAAAAGGGGTAGTAATGGGAAGATGGGAGGGTTAGTTACCCAATGAGAAATGTTACCCTGGTACAGAGAGCAAATGTTTCCAAAATCACCCCCCTTTTTGGGCCAGTGACTGGCTGTTTATGCCAGGAGAATGGGAAGAAGGGGTTGCATCAAGCTCCTGGAGTAAAACTTGGAATTGGAATACCTGTTCACAGAATTAATATCTAATCATTCTCTTTACTTGGCTTTTCTTACCAAATGGAGGGGGCAGAAAAGGTTACTTTAGATAGCTTAATTGTTTTGTAATGCCTGATACATAAAACCAAAGGGAACACTCACAGTGTCAGTGATGGGCCACTTGGCTTCGACCATCTCAATGACATTTACTCAATTTCTGAGCAATTTTAGATAAGCTCAGTAAGCAGCTGGGGAAATCCCAGCTGTAACTAAGCCTGATGGCCTTGCTTTAGTTAAGAGAAAGTCCATGAGGCTGAATCCAAGCATGCCAAGAGAGAGAAAATATTTTCCACTACCAAGGACAGATAATGTGAGCTATGCTAAACCCAGTCCCTGTGGAATTCTTACTTGAACATTTCTCACTTGGAGGTAAACCGAGGTCGCTTGAAGAATGTCACAGAAAATTTATTGAGGAGTCTTCCATTTTCAGTAACCGTTTTGCTCTAGAAATGAAAGCATGCCAGCAGAGATAGCAAAGGAGGACTGTTCGCACAGGCTTGGCCCGGGTCAGTAGTCGGTGCTATGATCTGACCATAACTGGTGTCCCAGTCAGGAATATTTCCCAAAGAGTAGAATTTATACCTCCTCCTGGGAGATACGGGAAATCATCAGCTAGATTTAAAAATAAAATCATATTTTAATTTTAGGTCAAGAGAGGGAACAATTGTTTGGAAAAGCAGATGGAGTCCAATGTCAGACCTCCTCCTATTTCCAGACTCCTGTTCCACTCAGATTCATATGGAGGGAAACAGGGCAATTACAGCCATGTTACCATTTCTGTGTGAAGGCTAATTTTCAACTACTAGACTAGATTTCTCCTTTCCTTTAAAACATGTTGCACAAATAAACATTGTATAGTTTTCACATTCACTGTCTTCTTTGAGGCACCAATTAATTCTTGCTAGCCAAATACAATTTTTTTTAAATCCAGTTCTATCATCTATCTTATCTAATCTACCTTTATAAGTCTGAATCTTTTCCTTTTTTAAGTATCTTGACCTCTCTTTATACCTCACTTTCATTTTGGCTTCTTATTTATATAATTTTGACTTATTACTGTATGATTTTACCACTTTTACCAATTTTCTCAACTGGAAAATGATGTCATAAAGCATTATATTTATGGTTTTCTTCTACTTCCCAAGCCACTCCATTTGTTTTCTTCTTTAACTACCTTATTTTCAATACATCCCTTTTCATCACTGCTTATATCCAAAGATAAATCTAATGAAAATCAGTGCCCTGAAATTTCTCTTAATATCTTTCCTTCTCTCTGGAATGTTCCCTCTCTCTCCATTAACTTAGAGATTAGAGTTAAACTCATTCCTCAACACTTGGTTCAAAGATTGTGACATTTAAAAGCCATAAACAGGAACATTTGATTAGGTTTCTATGTTTGGGAAAAAATAAAGATAATTTTACAGTATAAAAACAAAAAATGTCACCTAAATATATTTTGAAGAAAAATTGCTGAAGAAGTATTCTATATAAGCAAAATTGAATCTGAGCTATACTTCAGGACTGGAGAAGACATGCTATATCAGAAACAGTGATAAACTCCAAACAGATAAAACTTTGAGTAAATCTAAACACAGGTAAACCTTAGAGTAAATCTAAACAATTGCTCATGATGTCTGTGAAACTGACTGACATTATTGGGGAAAATATTCTTTATATACAAGTGGGAAATATAAAATAAAGTTGATAATATTAATAGCACCTAAGGCTAAAATTTCAGATTAGGTTAATAAAATTTATATTTTTGAAAAAAGACTGGGAGAAATAAAGGAGGAACGTTCAAACAGGCTGAGACCTTATCTTGTTCAGAAAAGGAAGACTGTTTATAATTCTTCATTTTTCAGTTTTTTGTTTTCCCCCAGTATTGTTGAGATATAATTGACATACAGTACTGTATAAGGTTAAGCTGCGCAACATCATGATTTGACTTATATCATGGAATGATCGCAATGAGTCTAGTGAACACCCATTATCTCATATAGATATAAAACAAAAGAAAAAAAATACATTTTTCCTTGTGTTGAAAACTCTTAGGACTCACTCTTTAACAACTTTCATAAATAACACACAGCAGTGTTAATTACATTAATCATGCTGTACATTACATCCTTAGTTATCATTTATCTTATAACTGGAAATTTGTACCTTCTGACCTCCTTTGTCACCATACAAAGATCTATTATTATTGACTATATTCCCCATGCTTTACATTTCATTCTTGTAACTCATTTATCTTGTAACTGAAAGCTTGTACCTCTTAATTTCCTTCACCTGTTTCACTCAGTTACTCACTCTTATCCCCTCTGATAACCAGGTTCGTAGCCTGTAACTATGACTCTGCTTCTCCTTTATGTTACTTCTTTTGAGTTTTAGATTCCACACACAAGTGAAATCATAGGGTACTTGACTTTCTCTGTCTTATTTCACTTAGCATACTACTTTCTAGGTCCAACCATGTGGTCACAAATGGCAAGATCTCCATCATTCTTATGGCTGAGTAATATTCCAGTGTATATATAATATGCACCGCATCTTTTTTTATTCATCCACCTACTGATGGACACTTAGGCTCCTTCCATATCTTGACTGCTGCAAATAATGTAGCAGTGAATATTGGATCATATATGTCTTTTCAAATTAGTGTTTTTATTTTCTTTGGAAAAGTACCCAGACATGGAATTGTTGGATCATATGGTGGTTCTATTTTTAATGTTTTGAAGAATCTCCATATTATTTTCCACAGCAGCTGCACCAACTTATATTCCCACTAACACTGCACAAAGTTCCTTTTTCTCCACATCTTCACTAATGCTTGTTATTTGTTGTCCTTTTGATCACAGACATTTTATAAACTGTGAGGTGATATCTCATTGTGGTTTCGATTTACATTTCCCTGATGATTAGTAAGGTTAGCTTCTTTTCATGTATCTGTTGACCATCTACATGTCTTCCTTAAAAAATGTCTATTCAGTTGCTTTACCCATTTTTTATTTGGGTCACTTGGTCTTTTTGAAATTGAGTTAAATATGTTCTCTGTATATTTTGGATATTAACTCCTTATCAGATATATCATTTGCAAATATGTTCTCCCATTCAGTAGGTAGACTTTTCATTTCATTGAAATTTTCTTTGCCGTGTAAAATTTTTTAGTTTGATATACTCTCATATGTTTATTTTTGCTTTTGCTTCCCTTGCAAAAGGTGACGTTTCCAAAAAAATATTGCTAACATTGATGTCAAAGGGCATACTGCCGGTGTTTCCTTCTAAGACTTTTATGGTTTCAGGTGTTACGTTTAAGTCTTTAATCCATTTTGAGTTTATTTTGTGCATAGTGTGAGAAAGTAGTCCATTTGATTCTTTTGCATGTAACTTTCCAGTTTTCCCAACACAGATTAGTGAAGAGTCTGTCTTTCTCCCACTGAATATTCTTGCCTCCTTTGTCATAGATTAATTGACCATATAAGTGTGGCTTCATTTCTGGGCTCCCCACTGTGTTCCATTGACCTATGTGTCTGTTTTTGTACCAGCATCACGCTGTTCTGATTATTGTAGATTTGTGGTATCATTTGAAATCAGGAAGCATAATACTTCCACTTTGTTCTTCTTTCTCAAGATTGTTTTGGTTATTCAGGGTCTTTTGTGCTTTCAGGCAAATTTTAAAATTATTTGTTCTAGTTCTATGAAAAATGCCATTAGTGTTTTCAGAAAATTACACTGACTCAGTAAATTGCCTCGGGTAGTATAGCCACTTTAAGAATATTAATTATTCTAATCCATGAGCATAGTATATCTTTCTATTTGTTTGTGTCAGTATCAATTAATTTCAGCAGTATCTTCCAGTTTTCCAAGTACAGGTTTTCTATGTCCTCAATTAGATTCCTTCATAGATGTTGTACTCTTTTGATGAAATTACACATGAGACTATTTTCTCAATTACTCCTTCTGATAGTGTGTTGTCAGTGTATAGATTTTTCATTTTGATAAATAATTCAAATAAATCTGTTAAAAATTTAAGCATACCTATTATTAGAACATACTTGAGATATATCATGCCCAAACCATTTAAGGAATAAAGAAGAAACAGAAAATGTATTTAACTTACAGATAAGGTAATAGAAAGTGGGAAAGGACATTAAACTTAAAAAACAGAGTATACACAAGTAAAATAAAATAAAGCAATATACTCTAAAATAAACCAAGCAGATATGAATTTATAATAAATAAATTTAAATTATCTATTTAAAATCAAGAATATTAGTTTCAAAACAGCTCATTATTTCTCAAGGAAATATATAAAACAGAATGACACAGAAAGATTAAAAATGAAACCTGGACAAATATATCAGTAAAATGAAAAAATTAAAATGGTCATATAAATACACACTAAATATTCAGTTCAAATAATACTTCAGGTAATCCATATATAAAGAACTAAAAACCCATACACAAATTCCAACAAATTTGAAAACATTCTCAGCCTCCCACGTTTTACAAAATTCAAAAGAAAGTGATAAAGGGATGCATCTGGAAAAGGAAATGGCAACCCACTCCAGTATTCTTGCCTGGAGAATCCCATGGACAGAGGAGCCTGGCAGGGCTACAGTCCATGGGGTTGCAAAAAGTTAGACAGGACTTAGTGACTAAACAGAACAAAGAGATTCAATTTTCCATATATCAGGTTGGTGAAGATGTGCTTGAGAATATTCAGTGTTTACCAATAAGAAAATAAGCCCACTCAAATGTTGTTTTGGTGGCTACAAACTGAAACAAAATTTGCAACTTGGCAATAGCTTCAAAATTTTGTATACATACACCCTGATCCAGCTGTTTACTTCTAGGAATTCATCCTATAGATGGATTACACAAAATTAAAAAGATATAGTTGCAAGAATTTTCTTTGTTGCATTTTTAATGACAGCAAAACCTAGAAAGAATTCATATATTCATCAATAGGGGGCAAAACAGATACATTTTTTATATTGCTACAATAAGGTTTTAGAAAACACTTTAAAAGAATGGATTCTATATAGAAAAGGCCTAAAATATATATGAAATAAAAACAGTTAAATTTTACAATATTACTTTTATGTTGCAATTCCATCTGCAATTTTAAAGGGAAAAGACAAATTTCATTCATTGCACCATTGTGAATATCTTCATCAACTAGAGAAACATATAGAGTCATATCAAATTTATTTTTCTGATTATCAAACCTCAAATGTTCTATCAGTAGAAAATCCAGTATCTTCCTGGAAGGCTTCTCATCTTCCTAACTTTAAATTCTGTAACAAAATCTGATGGTTGGGGGAGGGATGTTTCCTTCAAGCCTGCTTCCATATATGAGGCAGTTTAAGAGCATTGAAGGGCTTCTTAGGTGGCACTAGCAGTCAAGAATCTGCCTTCTGTCACAATACTGTAATGTAATTATCCTCCAATTAAAACAAATAAAATAATTAAAAAAAAAAAAAAAGAATCCACCTTCCAATTCAGGAGACCTAAGAGACGTGGGTTTGATCCCTGGGTTGGAAAGATCCCCTGGAGGAGGAAATGGCTACCCACTCCAGCATTCTTGCCTGGAGAATCCCATGAACAGATGAGCCTGGTAGACTACAGTCCATGGGGTCACAAGGAGTCAGACACAACTAAACAATAACAACACACCCACACACACACACACACATTGATCATAAACAGGACCATTCAGTTCTGTTGATTGATTTACTACTGTAACAATTCCACATTGCTTTCATTATTATGCTTTCATAATATGCTGACATATAAGGTACATTCATTTATATTTTGTTGTTGCTGTCAAACATGCTTGCTTTTCTATCCATTTTATCTTTCATGGAATTTTAAAATCTGCTTGTTTAGCTTCATAAAATATCTTATCAGGGACTTTAACTTCAGGGTCCATTGAATTTTACAAATAATTTTGCAATAATTGGCAGTCTTTACAACATTCAATCCTTCTATCCAAGAATATGGTTTGTCATCTTGTCTTTATTTTGTCTTTCAATTGTTTTCCTATTGTCTTTGTATTGATGATGTACATTTCCTGTTAAATGCTCTATGATTTTGCTACTATGGTGAGATTGGCTATCTACTCCATCGTACTTTCCAATTGGTTGTAAATACTCATTAGGAAAACTGTTGATCACTGAACATAGATAGTCTAACCAGCCAATTTACTGCTGTCTTACATTCTATTAATAATAGCTTTCAATTTGACTTTCTTGAATTTTCTAGGCAGACATATTATCTGTTAATATTAAAAATTTGTCCTATTGTCATTACCTATAATTTTTATTTAATTGCTTTCATCTTATTTCTTTGCCTTTAACCTCCAATACACCACTAAATAATGTTGGTTATAGTAAGCAATTGCATTCGTCTCGCACGCTAGTAAAGTAATGCTCAAAATTCTCCAAGCCAGGCTTCAGCAATACGTGAGCTGTAAACTTCCAGATGTTTAAGCTGATTTTAGAAAAGGCAGAGGAACCAGAGAACAAATTGCCAACATCTGCTGGATCATGGAAAAAATCAAGAGAGTTCCAGAAAAATATCTATTTCTGCTTTACTGACTATGCCAAAGCCTTTGACTGTGTGGATCACCATAAACTGTGGAAAATTCTGAAAGAGATGGGCATACCAGACCACCTGACCTGCCTCTTGAGAAACCTGTATGCAGGTCAGGAAGGAATAGTTAGAACTGGACATGGAACAACAGACTGGTTCCAAATAGGAAAAGGAGTACGTCAAGGCTGTATATTGTCACCCTGCTTATTTAACTTATATGCAGAGTACATCATGAGAAACGCTGGGCTGGAAGAAGCACAGGCTGGAATCAAGATTGCTGGGAGAAATATCAATAACGTCAGATATGCAGATGACACCACCCTTATGGCAGAAAGTGAAGAAAAACTAAAGAACCTCTTGATTAAAGTGAAAGAGGAGAGTGAAAAAGTTGGCTTAAAGCTCAACATTCAGAAAACTAAGATCATGGCATCTGGTCCCATCACTTCAAGGGAAATAGATGGGGAAACAGTGGAAACAGTGTCAGAATTTATTTTGGGGGGCTCTAAAATCCCTGCAGATGGTGATTGAAACTATGAAATTAAAAGACGCTTACTCCTTGGAAGGAAAGTTATGACCAACCTAGATAGCATATTGAAAAGCAGAGACATTACTTTGCCAACAAAGGTCTGTCTAGTCAAGGCTATGATTTTTCCAGTGGTCATGTATGGATGTGAAAGTTGGAATGTGAAGAAAGCTTAATGCAGAAGAATTGATGCTTTTGAACTGTGGTGTTAGAGAAGACTCTTGAGAGTCCCTTGGACTGCAAAGGGATCTAACCAGTCCATTCTAAAGGAGATCAGTTCTGGGTTTTCTTTGCAAGGACTGATGCTAAAGCTGAAACTCCAATACTTCGACCACTTCATGCAAAGAGCTGACTCATTGGAAAAGACTCTGATGCTGGGAGGGATTGGGGGCAGGAGGATAAAGGGACAACAGAGGATGAGATGGCTGGATGGCATCACCGACTCGATGGACGTGAGTCTGAGTGAACTCTGGGAGTTGGTGATGGACAGGGAGGCCTGGCCTGCTGTGATTCATGGGGTCACAAAGAGTCGGACATGACTGAGTGACTGAACTGAACTGAACTGATAGTAAGCATACTTGTCTTATTTCTGCCTGTTTCAGTTAGATGTGTTCAGTTATAAATCATTTGGCTGAAGTTTCCTTCTCCCTTTATTGGTTAGGAGCTCACAGGTTGTTGGTATGGTACAACTCTTCAATAAAAGTGCCAGCAGTGAATTGGGCTCTTTAGATCTTTCTCTGCATCCTCCTTAGTATGGTGGATTTCCTTTAGAGTCACTATTTGTGGGTTTCAAGATGGCTCCTTCTCACAATCAAGGCAAAAAGATGAGGGGAAATCAGGGACACTCTGGAACCTCCTTCTATCAAGAAAGCAAAAGAAGCCTCCAGAATGCACAGGGGACTTCTGTGTACAACTATAGTGGGAGGACCTCAATCCTATGATCACCTCTAACAGCAAAAGAAGCTGAGAAAATGAGTATATAACCAGGCATCTAGTTAATACCCCAGGAAGGACATTGACATTTTGCTAGCAAGGAAGAAGGGAGGAATAGACAACAGGTAGACAACCAAGAGGATCTGCCACACTGACATACTAGGGGCTGTGTATAATGTTCCAGAAATCACTAGGCTCATTTGTATCATATATAGAATGGATAAACAACAGGGTTCTACCATTATAGCACAGAGAACTGTATCAATAACCTATGATAAACCTTAATGGAAAATAAATTTTAAAAAGAATATATATTTTATATATATATATATATATATGCATAACTGAATTACTTTGCTGTTCAACAGAAATTGACATAACATTGTAAATAACTATAGTTCAATTTAAAAGAGAAGAAATTATTAGAATGTGTACTGTAATTTCCTGATAGAGCATTTTATCAGCCTAAGGAAGCTGGGTTCTATTCTTAGCTTGCTGAGGTCTTTTAAAATGAAGAAAGAATATTAAATGTTGTCAAAACTCTTGTGGCATTTATTAAGAGAGTATGTATTTGTATTTTCAATTAATATGCTAATTCAGAGTAATAGGTTCCAGTTGTTGAATCATTCTTGCAACCCTGTAATAAACAATGCCTGGAATATGATTTATTCTGTCAGCTATTACTATTTTTAATTTGAAAACATTATTCTCATATTGTATTTGCATTAATGCTCACAAGCGAAATTGATCTATAGTTTTCTCTATGCTATTGCTGTCCAGTTGTTTTTTCATGAAGATTCTGTAACCACGTAGAATATATTAGTGGACTTGTCTTTTTCTACTTCAACAGTTCAAATAGAATTACCTATCCTTCCAGCTTAGGTAGGA
This sequence comes from Bos indicus x Bos taurus, assembly GCF_003369695.1. Classification (NCBI taxonomy): domain Eukaryota; kingdom Metazoa; phylum Chordata; class Mammalia; order Artiodactyla; family Bovidae; genus Bos; species Bos indicus x Bos taurus. Next base: position 71,281,950 of record NC_040083.1, on the reverse strand, counting down.
TTCTTTTCAGTAATGTAACCCTGTTGTTTTATTAAAGTGACAGTTGTGTAATTGTTTTCTGTTTTCCCTTGATTATTCATATCTTCAGATATTCTATCCTCATTGAAACAGTGGTTATTTTTCTAGTTTATTGAGTGATATGTTTTACCTTCAGTTTTTTCCCCCAATACATAATTTTGTTAAAAACTTGACTCTTAAGTATTGCCTTGCACTTTGATTTTGCTAACATTTTCCTTCCTTCCAAAATAGACTATCATTTCAACATTAATTTCTTCTTTTACTTGAGCAGTTTAACAGAATTTTCAAGAAAATATTCATACAAATAGCAGAGCATATTTCTTTTGTCTTTTGTTGCTGTCATTTCCACTACTCAGTGTCCGTTTTTTTGTGCTACCTAGCATTCAGCCACTCCTCGAATTTTTAGGTCAGACTCTGTAGGATGAGTCTTAGTGGAGAACCCAGAGATGAAGGCAGCAGCAAGATTCCAGTGGCAGCAAGTATCAAAAGATCATGCACGTGATGACACCTTGGTTGTTAGTTCTGCCTGGTTTGGCCTTCCTTGCATCTCTCCTTGTTTCCCCACCTGTAGTCAGTTCTATAGGCTCTCTACTATCCTTCCAATAAGTTTCTTTGATGCTTAAAAGAGTCATAGTAAGTTCTGTTGCTTGCAACTAGAAGTACGTTTACTGGTAATTTATAATCTCCTACTTTAGACCTAGAAAATGTTGTTCAAGATTCTGCTTTATGGAAATTTATGGACTTTTTCCTTTGGGGCCTAATACACAAATTTTATTAATAGTCCATTTTTGCTCATTCCCAGTTTATTAGATACATTTTATGTATCAAAGCTGTTTCTAACATAATTCAAGACCTTTCTCTTTTTCTCTTTGGCTCATTACCTTCTGAGATAAGTGGATTTAAGTCTCACATTGTTGTTACAATTCTAGCCAGGTCACGGACATTTCATTGGTGGACTCCCAAATGTTAGTATCTGTAGGCGTTTCTCTTGGGCCAGTTTTTTCAGGGAAGAATCTTCCAACCCTTTGCCAAGAGAGATAAAAGGCTAGCTGCCAACAGGCAAGCTGAAGAGTATCAAAGGACAGCCAAGAATATCTTCACCAGATATGTATTTTCTCTTGAAATACACGCTTCTCAACTGCTTTTTATACAATGCTTAACCTCTGGCCTAAGACAAGGCATTCCATGGTTATTTCTATTCCCCATAGAAATAACCTCCTGTCATCTGAAGTGCTGGTAAAGGTGAGCAAGTAAGTGTTTGGGACAGGAGGAGAGGTGTGTGTGTGCTTGGTTGCTCAGTCATGTCTGACTCTTTCTGACCCCATGGACTGTAGCCCACCAGGTTCCTCTGTCCATGGAATTCTCCAGCCAAGAATACTGGAGTGGGTTGCCATTCAGTTTACCTAATCCTTACACATACTTCCAACTCTAGTAGCCAAGGTGACCTACTGCCTTCCCAGGATTCTGTGATTCAAATGCCCTTGCTTTTCATTTGCTTTTCTTCTCCAAGCCTTAGGTGTCAGCTTTCTCCTCTATACTGAAAATATTCTATTCATCCAGTTATTTTCTTTGTTCCAAATCTGCTGACATTTCTGGTCCACATTATTCCCCCTCAGTTCTTTTTCTTTGTGGAGATTATATACATACACACTATATGTATATGTCAGTGTATATATATATATATACACACACACACACTAAGGGCTTCCCTGCTGCCTCAAACAGTAAAGAACACGAAAGTGAAAGTCACTGAGCCATGTCCGACTCTTTGCGACCCCATGGACTATACAATCCATGGAATTCTCTAGGCCAGAATACTGGAGTGAATAGCCATTCTCTTCTCCAGGAGACCTTCCCAACCCAGGGATCAAACCCAGGTCTCCTATATTGCAGGCAGATTCTTTACCAGCTGAGCCAGCAGGGAAGCCCAGACAGTAAAGAATCTGCCTGCAATGTAGGAGGCCCAGGTTTGATTTCTGGGTCAGGAAGATCCCCTGGAGGAGGAAATGGTAACCCACTCCAGTATTCTTGCCTGGACAATCCGATGGACAGAGGAGCCTGGCAGGCTACAGTCCATGGTATCACAAAGAGTTGGACACAACTGAGCGACTAACACTTTCATTTCATACCTACACACTAAGCCCCCTATATATGAACGAGTTCCAAGAGCACATTCACAAGTCCAATTTGTTAAGTCCAACCAAGTTAGCCAAGGCACGCAACTAACACAATCAGCTACATAGTACTGTAGTGTAATAGTTTTATAATACTTTTACACAAATAATACATAAAAACAACATAAAAAGTAAAGACAACAGTTTTAATCTTACAGTATAGTACCTTGAAAACACAGTAGTCCAGTAGAATGGCTGGCACACAGGGACTGGGATCAAGTGAACGGGCCAGAAGAGATACTGATTGGAGAAGGGAAAGGAGGTGGGAAGTGGTAGAGCTGAAGGATTATCAGCAAAAGGAGACAGAAGGCAAGCTGCAATTTCACTCATGCCCGACAGAAAGCCTTCTCTAGCACTGTATTCTAGATTCCTCCCTTGTCTTACCTTAGTCTTAATTCTGTTTAAGGCATTCCCTTGTCTGCAGGCGCACTCAAAGCATAGCACTCAACAGGAAGTCATACCATTACCAGAGTCATGAGACAGAATTTGGAGCTGCCAGAGTGGTTGGAAATTAGTGGAGGAAGTCACAGAAGAGGAGCTATAAAATTTATGTATAAATTTCTCTCAAATTTTTTGCTGATCCCTGAGTAATGCATGCATGAGACTCTAGGGAGCCTAGAAAAGGCTCAGCATCCCTCAGAGGGTGATAAGCGTGTGCTAAGTCCCTTCAGTTGTGTCCAACCCTTTGTGTCCCTATGAATTGTAGCTTGCCAGGCTCCTCTGTCCATGGGAGAATGATACCAGCATCCTAATTCTCTAAAATGTTCTGCAATGTCAAATCTAAAATAATTTATCACTCTTAGATAAAATAAAGTATTTTTAGATTCACAAAAAGTTTTAAAATATGGTCTATAATAAAGAAAAAATAATTAATAGAAACAAAACTACAAATATCCCCAACACCCCAAATTTAATTAACAAAGACTTTTAAATAACCATAATACATACTATGTTAAGGAGTCTACAGAAAAACAGAGGGGAAAAAATCTACAGGAAAAAATAGATCTAATGGCAAAAGGGTAGGGAATTTCAAGAAAGATATATTTTTTAAAGTAGTGAAGCCTTATTTCATATATTGAAGTTATAAATAAGAACCAAAGGAAATCTTAAAACATACGATTACTGAAATCATTGTTGGATGGTAACATTAATAACAGCAAACTGGACACAACAGAAGACTGGTAGACATGAAAACAAGTCAAGAGAAAATTTAAAAATTAAAGCACAATAATTTTTTTTAAAGGATGAAGAACATGTCAATGACAAGGGGACAGAGTTAACTGCTCTAATACATGTATCATTGTAATCTCAGAAGGAGAGGGGAAAGGCAATGGAGAATAAAAAAAAAAAATACTTGCAGAAATGCTAGCTGAAATTTTCCCAAAATTGATCAAAAGTGGTATCAGACAAATACAGGAATTTCAAGCAAGAGAAATACACAAAGCCATACATAGGTACACCACAGTCAAACTTCTAAAAAGCAAAAATAAAGGGAAAGCCTTAAAAGAAGTCCAAAGAAGGAAGCACATTGCCTATAAAGAAATGAGGATAGCAATAAGCTGACTTCTCAGAAACTATGGAGGCCATAAAACAGAGGAATGATACTTTTTTTAATGTTGAAAGAAAGGAACCATTAACCTAGAATTTTATAATCAGGTGAAAATATCTTAAAAATATAGCAAAAGAAAAGTCATTTTCAGATAAACCGAAGCTTAAGAATTTGTCTTCTATAAATCTACACTGTAAAAAATGCTAAAAGGAATTTTTCAGATAAAGATAAAATGGTATCAGATGGAAATTTAAATCTACAGGATTCTTACGCATCCAGAGAGTGCAATGGAAGCTATGGTCTAGGAAAAAAATGTTCTTTGTTACACAATAGAATGGCAATAAAAATAGATACAGGTACCTAAAACTAACAGTAGGAAGCATTAAAGATGTATGATCTATTAGAGATAAATGAGTTGAAATACTATTAAGATGCCTTAACAATTACAGGTTCTATGCCTGCATTGCAGGCAGATTCTTTACCAACTGAGCTACCAGGGAAACTCACATATAGGTCTATGGTTATGATTAAATGCCTGAATTTTAATTAATATATATGGACTAAAAACATGAAGATATGGTTCAAGGAGGGGAAACAAATGAACATTCTATCATTTTCAATTTGTATCCATGGTGATTAAGGCCAGAAAAGGAAAGTGAAATTCTCTTTTTCCTCTGTGTTCCACCCTTCTGTCTCCGTCTGTGTTTTGGACATCTCCCCCCACCCCCCATTTTCCTAAACATCAGTTTTCTTATCTGTAAAATGAGAAATTTCCATTTAGGCAGTGACTCTTAAATCCTTAATATATTCATTTGATAATTTCACAAAACTGGTAACTCTTCTCAACTGCATGAAGCTGGACAACCGTTTTCCCTCTCACATTCTCTATTTTCCACAATGGCACTTTTCACGATCAAGCTAACAATGACAGATAGTTTTAATAATTTAACCCTCTGGCCGATATGGAAACTTGATGTCTGATTGTTTTTAGAGATTTCATCCACTAGCCAGGCTTCTGATGTTTTTCCTTTCATACTTCCCTATACACAGGAGCCTCCTGCCCTCTCCAGCAAGTTAAATACCAAACACACAAGAAGGTGAGGACTCCAGAGAAAGAGAAGCAGTTAAAGGACCAAATGACTGGGCAAAGGGGGAATTAGAACACGAGTAAGGACATCACTACTGGTAGATAAGTGTCCACAGTGGGTTCCCCACATGTTTCTGAGAGACTCCTTTCCTTTCTAGATAGGGAACAAACTCACTAATTTCTCCCCATTCTTTGGACTCTGTATGGATTGTACTGTATCATTTGAACATGAATGAAAAGACTTAATCTTTAAGGGACTCTGTGTGTGTGTGTGTGTGTGTGTGAGTGTGTGTATATGAGAATGAGTGTGTGCGTGTGTATGTAAGAATGTGTTTGAGTGTGTGTGTGAGACAGGGAGAGAAAGAGTGAGAGAGAGAGAGAGAGTGTGTGTGTGTGTGTGTGTGTGTGTGTGTGTGTGTGTGTGTGACACAGAACTGAACTTACTTTTCTGCTCTACAGGATATTCCTAGAGTTTTATATGGATGATGAAGACTCAAAGAGAGCTTCTCATGGGACTTCCCTGGTGGTCCAATGGTTAAGTCTGCATGCTCCCATGCATTTGATCCCTGATCAGGGAACTAGATCCTACATGCTGCAACTAAGAGTTCATATGCAACTAAGAGTTCCTGCATTCTGCTGCTAAAACCTGATGCAACCAAATATTTAAACATACACACAAAAAGAGATTCTCGTGAGTCAAACCAACCAACCAGTTGTTTTGTATGGCTTTTCACCTCCTCCCCTACTTATAAAATTTTACATGTGATTAGGTGAATTCAAAACCCCTAATGTCTATACCATGGCTCCCAGGATGAGAACCTTTACAAAAGATAATAACTCAGTTCCTTCCTCTTCTAAAACTTGGCACCTATACTTATCTGTGCATATGTCTTTATGAAGCAGAGAAGTTATCTTTTATGTTAGAGAAAAGAAACACACAGAGCAGCATAACTCTTCTCATTCACACAGATGATCCATGAGGAGCCATTCCTAGTGGTAGATCTCTCTTAGGCTTATTATTAAAGAACTGTGTTAACCTTCACCGTTTGAAATGACTCAGCCACTTTTGGATGAGAATGAAGAAATTCAATGGGGATCCATACTGAACAAATTTTACCTAGCTAGTGAGAATTCAACCAAAGAGATTAATGAATTCCTTATTCAGTAAAAGTCCCAGATGACAGTCAAGGTTTTTCCAAGTAGATCAACAACCCCCGTCACCGGAGCCCTCACCAGAGTGCACAGCTTTTCTCCCTACATGACCCTGCACATTCAGTCAACGCCCATGTGTTCCAAGGTCAATAGTCTCCTCATGAATTCGCTCAGCTTCATTCTGAAGGATTTCTAATGCAACAAAAGTTAATCCACCGCAAAGATGAAAGAGCTGCTTAACAGCTGTGATAAAGGAAATTAAAACAATTTGACACGCTTTCCATCGGGAATTAAACTATTTTCACTAAGACCCACACATACCAGCGCCCTGATAGAGCTGACAACAAACAAATTGAAATGAATGATGACAAAGCAAATCCACTCTTACATTTGGAACTTATAAAAAAGGCAAAATACTTGCAGAGAGAAGCTAATTTTCATTTTTAAAAGGCTTACTTCTCTCTTGAAGGAAATCTATCACTCTAAAATGTCTTGACAACTCCTCAATAGATTTTTTTTGGCATAGAAACATGATAATTTTATAAAGTCAATAATGTCAATTTGTATAAGTTTACTGGAAATATTTCATAAATATAGTAAAACATCAGAAAGACAGTTATGAAATAACAGATGAGTCACTGTAGCTCATTGAATTAGGTGTATGTATCAGGCAGAGTTGGTCTTCCCAGGTGGTGCTAGTGGTAAAAAAAAAGAAAAAGAAAAAAATACCTGCCTGTCATTGTAGGAGATGTAAGAGCTATGGGTTTGATCCCTGGGTTGCAAAGATCCCTGGAGAAAAAAACAGTTACCCACTCCAGTATTCTCACCTGGAGAATCCCATGGACAGAGAAGCCTGGCGGGCTATGGTCCATAGGGTCGCAAAGAGTCTGACACGACTGAAGCAACTTAGCATGCACATCAGGCAGCATTATGATTCATCAAAAATGCTAACTGAAGACGGTTTGATAAAGGGACCATTTGCAATATATATCTAGTTAAAGTTCTCCTGGGAAACAGTGTGTATATATATATATATATATATATATATACACACACACACAGATTTATTATAAGTAATTGGCTCATGTAATTATGGAAGCTGAGAAGTCTCAAGACATGGAATAGGCAAGCTAGAGAACCAGAAAAGCCAATGAGTGGTTCCAGTCCTAGTCCAAAGTCTGGATAACCCAGAGGACCAACAGTTATAAGTTCCAGATTGAAATCCAGATGGAACCCAACAAAAGCTAATGGTCTAATACCAATCTGAGGGTCACAGAGGACTGATGTTCCAGCTCAGTAGTCATGCAGGAGGAGTTCTCACTTACTCAACCACTTTGGTCTATTCAGGTCTTCAACTAATTGGATGAGGCCCAACCACAAAGCAGGAGGGCAATCTGCTTAACTCAGTCTATTGATACAAACATTAGCTGTATCCAGAAAATCCTTCACAGGCACACTCAGAATAATGTTTGACCAAATTTCTGGGCACTCCATAATCCAGTCAAGTTGACATAAAAAAAATTTTTAGGATTGATTGACTCATTTATTTTTTATTGTGATAAACATATGTAACATAAAATTTATCATTTAACCACTTTGAATCTGGACTTTTTATTTTATTTTAAAAATTATCATTCAGCAAAGCTGATTTTTTGTATGCATTTTTATCAGTTCTTACACATATCAGTGACAGATTTTATTTTCTTGGGTTCCAAAATCACTGCAGACAGTGACTGCAGCCATGAAATTAAAAGATGCTTGCTCCTTGGAAGAAAAGCTATGACAAATCTAGACAGCATATTAAAAAGTAGAGATATCACTTTGCCAACATAAGTACATAGTCATCTACAGATGTGAGAATTGAACCATAAAAAAGACTGAGTGCTGAAAAATTGATGCTTTTAAACTGTGGTGCTGGAGAAGACTCTTGAGAGTCCCTTGGACTGCAGGGAGATCAAACTAGTCAATCCTAAAAGAAATCAACACTAAATATCCATTGAAAGGACTTATTCTGAAGTTCCAGTACTTTGGCCACCTGATACGAAGAGCCAACTCACTGGAAAGACCCTAATGCTGGGAAAGATTGAGAGCAAGAGGAGAAGGGAGCAACAGAGGATAAGATGGTTGGATGGCATCACTGACTCAATGGGCATGAGTTTGAGCAAACTCCGGGAGGCAGTGAAGGACAGGGAAGTGTGGTGTGCTGCAGTTCATGGGATCACAAAGAGCTGGACACAATTTAGTAACTGAATAACAACAACAACACACATACAGATTCACAAAACTACCACCACAATGAAGATACTGAAAACTTCCTTGGACTATTCCTTTCAAGTTAAACCCTCTACTCACTTCTAACCTGTGTAAACTACTGATCAATTTTTTATCACTATAGCTTTCTTTTCCAGAATGAAGTTGACATAAAATTAATCATTATAAAAGAAATTGTCTGAGTTTACAAAAGCCAAGTGCTTTGGGTTAGAAATAGAATCCATATTCTGGGTTAACAAGAGCCAAGAGGCTTAAAATTCTCCAAGCCAGCAATACGTGAACCCTAAACTTCCAGATGTACAAGCTGGTTTTAGAAAAGGCAGAAGAACCAGAGATCAAATTGCCAACATCTGCTGGATCATCAAAAAAGCAAGAGAGTTCCAGAAAAACATCTATTTCTGCTTTATTGACTATGCCAAAGCCTTTGACTGTGTGGATCACAATAAACTGTGGAAAATTCTTCAAGAGATGGGAATACCAGACCACCTGACCTGCCTCTTGAGAAACCTGTATGCAGGTCAGGAAGCAACAGTTAGAACTGGACATGGAACAACAGACTGGTTCCAAATAGGAAAAGGAGTGCATCAAGGCTGTATATTGTCACCTTGCTTACTTAACTTATATGCAGAGTACATCATGAGAAATGCTGGGCTGGAGGAAGCACAAACTGGAATCAAGATTGCCAGGAGAAATATCAATAACCTCAGATATGCAGATGACACCACCTTTATGACAGAAAGTGAAGAACAACTAAAGAACCTCTTGATGAAAGTGAAAGAGGAGAGTGAAAAAGTTGGCTTAAAGCACAACATTCAGAAAACTAAGATCATGATATCCGGTCCCATCACTTCATGGCAAATAGATGGGGAAACAGTGGAAACAGTGTCAGGCTTTGTTTTTTGGGGCTCCAAAATCACTGCAGATGGTGATTACAGCCATGAAATTAAAAGACACTCCTCAAAAGGAAAGTTATGACCAACCTAGACAGAATATTAAAAAGCAGAGGCATTACTTTGCCAACAAAGGTCCATCTAGTCAAGGCTATGATTTTTCCAGTGGTCATGTACGGATGTGAGAGTTGGACTATAAAGAAAGCTGAGCACCGAAGAATTGATGCTTCTGAACTGTGGTGTTGGAGAAGACTCTTGAGAGTCCCTTGGACTGCAAGGAGATCCAACCAGTCCATCCTAAAGGAGATCAGTCCTGGGTTTTCGTTGGAAGGAATGATGCTGAAGCTGAAACTCCAATACTTTGGCCACCTGATGTGAAGAGCTGACTCATTGGAAAAGACCCTGATGCCAGGAAAGGTTGAGGGCAGCAGGAGAAGGGGACGACAGAGGATGAGATGGTTGCTTGGCATCACTGACTCAATGGACATGGGTTTGGGTGGACTCTGGGAGTTGGTGATGGACAGGGAAGGCTGGTGTGCTGTGGTTCATGGGGTCACAAAGAGTCAGACACGACTGAGCGACTGAACTGAACTGAACTGCACTGAAGAGGCATTATGACACCTAGGCCTGGAGGAGACCATCCTAGCACATCCCAGAGAGAGCCAAGGTTGCCCAAGGCTTGATACCTTTGGCAGGGAAGTAGCAATGAAATGAATACCCTAAAGATTAGCTAATCCTATCATAGATCAGGATAGAAAAGATAAGACATTAAACATGGATAAGCAAAAGAAAAATGTCTAGTATAGCCTTAACTTTGAACTCAGGGAAACAATGAAAGTTATAAAAGCTATAGCCAAGAATGCATGCCTGAATCCACTTGATACCTTGCTTGGCCTGTGAGTTATATAACAATGCAGCTGCTATAAAACAAAATATAGATTCTGAGGCCTCACTCACGCCAGTCAAACAAGAACCTCGGAGACTTGATGCTAGGCATGAGTATATCATAATGTATATACATATATAATGAAAAATATATATGTATATGTTTTTAATTGTGTTAATTTATTTATTCAGACATGCTGGGTCTTTGTTGCTGTGGAAGTCTCTTTCTAGTTGCAATGAGTGGGCTTCTCACTGTGGTGCCTTCTCTTGTTCTGGACCATGGGCTCTAGGTGCTTGGGCTTCAGTAGCTGTGGCTGGCGGGCCTAGAGTGCAGGTCAGCAGTTGTGGCTCAGGGGCTTAGATGCCCCGCGGCACGTGGAATCCTTCCAGACCAGGGATAAAACCCACATCCCCTGTATTGACAGGTGAATTTTTAACCACTGAACCACCAGGGAAGTCCCATGGGCATATTTTTAAGTTTCTACAGGTGATTCTTTTCCACAGCCCCAATGTAGGTTGAACAATGCTTATATTTTGAACAATGCTTATACATCTTTCATCTATTTCTTTTGAAATTATAACCCTATTTTCAAAATAAGCTAGAAGAATTATTTTTTCAAAGATAAAGTGTTTCTGTGATGCTAAAATCTCAGGTAATTAGCCTCCAATTAAAATAAATAAATTTAAAGAAATAAAATAAAATCTCAGGTGGCTACATTGAGTATTAAAGTGTTATACGGTAAATATATACGTAGCTAGCTACAAAATAGATCTTAATGACCCAGATAACCATGATGATGTGACCATTCACCTAGAGACAGACATCCTGAAGTATGAAGTCAAATGGGCCTTAGGAAACACCACTACAAACAAAGCCAGTGGAGGTGATGGAATTCTAGCTGAGCTATTTCAAATCTTAAAATGTGATGCTGCTAAAGTACTGCACTCAATATGCCAGCAAATTTGGAAAACTCAGCAGTGGCCACAGGACTAGAAAAGGTCAGTTTTCATTCTAATACCAGAAAAGGACAATGCCAAAGAATGTTCAGACTACCGCCCAATTGTACTCATTTCACTTGCTAGCAAGGTAGTGCTCAAAATCATCCAAGCTAGGTTTCAACACTATGCGACCTGAGACCTCCCAGATGTATAAACTGGATTTAGAAAAGGCAGGGAAACCAGAAATCAAATTGCCAAAATCCACTGGACTATAGAAAAAGCAAGAAAATTCCTGAAAAACATCTACTTCTGCTTCATTGACTAGGCTTAAGCCTTTGTGTGGATCACAATGAACTGTGGATAATTCTTGAAGAGATGGAAATACCAGACCACCTTACCTGCCTCCTGAGAAACCTGTATGCAGCTCAAGAAGCAATATTAAGAATTGAACGTGAAACAACAGATAGGTTCAAAATTGGGAAAGGAGTGCATTAAGGCTGTGTATTGTCACCCTGTTTATTTAACTTATATGCAGAGTAAATCATGTGAAATGCCAGGCTTGATGAAGCACAAGCTGGGATCAAGATTGCCAGGAGAAATATCAGTAACCTCAAATATGCACATGACACCACCCTTATGGCAGAAAGTGAAGAGAAATTAAAGAGCCTCTTGATGAGGTAAAAGAGGAGAGTGAAAAAGCTGGCTTAAAACTCAGCATTCAAAAAATTAAGATCATGGCATCCAGTCCCATCACTTCATGGCAAATAGATGGGGAAACAATGGAAACAATGAGAGACTTTATGTTCTTGGGCTCCAAAATCACTGTATATGGTGAGTGGAGCCATGATATTAAAAGATGCTTCCTCCTTGGAAGAAAAGTAGTGACATACCTGTATTAAAAAGCAGAGATATTACTTTGCTGACAAAGGTTCATGTAGTCAAAGCTATGGTTTTTCCAGTAGTCATGTACAGATGTGACCACAAAGAAGGCTGAGTGCCAAAGAGTTGATACTTTCAAACTGCTGGAGAAGACTCTTGAGAGTCTTGGACAGCAAGGAAATCAAGCCAGTCAATCCTAAAAAAAGGAAATCAATCTTGAATATTCATTGGGAGGACTGATGCTGAAGCTGAAGCCCGAATACTTTGCCACCTGATGGGAAGAGCCAACTCATTGGAAAAGACCCTGATGCTGGAAAAGACAGAAGGCAGGAGGAGAAGGGAATGACAGAGGGTAAGATAGTTGGATGGCATTACTGACTAATTGGACCCAAGTTTGAACAAGCTTCAGGGGATGGTGAAGGACAGGGAAGCCTGGCATGCTGCAGTCCATGGGGTCTCAAAAAGTCAGACACAACTGAGCAACTCAACAACAACCTATCAGTCTAAAGCACATGGTGGTAGAAATAGCACATCTACATACTTTCCCCATGAGAGCAATGCTCCCAGAACAACAGGGAAAAGCTCCCCCAAATTAGGAAACCAGGGTCAAAAATTGATGGTCACAGTCAGGGAAAATTTCTCAATCTCATCACTTACCCTGGAGCATTTTATCCTGAAATGACATCTCTTGTTAATTCTTTCCTTGATCCTATTTTCTTTATTAAATCCTTTTGAAAGCTGCAATTTCATCTTAAACTTCTAAGAAGTGAAATATTTTGAGGACATACTCTTCACACACAATGAGAGTCATAATGGGAGGATAAATATGAGTACATTTAATAAACAGCCACACAGGTAGGTGTTTTATATGACTTCCTATTAAATATTTGCAAGTATTCTCTATTATAAGCATCATTTATGGAATTTTTAAAATGATACATTTGTGAGTCATAGAGATTAATGAATTTGCCTGAGGCCACATGGTTATTTAGTGGCCACACCAGGGTTTTAATTACTTTAGAGACTAGTCTTTTGGCTATCTTATTCTTGGTGTTCAGCTGCTAAGTTGTGTCCAACTCTGCACCCCCATGGAGTGTAGCTCACCAGGCTCCTCTGTCCATGGGATTCTCCAGGCAAGAGTACTGGAGTGGGTTGTCATTTCCTCTTCCAGGGGATCTTCTGAACACAAGGATGGAACCCATGTCTCTTATGCCTCCTGAATTGGCAGCTGGGTTTTTTACCACTAGCACAACCTGGGAAACCCAATATATGTTGTATTGGAGTATAATTGTTTTATAGTGTTGTGTTAGTTTCTGCTGTGCAACAAAATGAATCTGCTATATGTGCACATATATCCCCTTCCATGTTGGACCACCAACCCCTTCTCATCCATCTCAGTCATCACAGAGCACCAAGCTGAGCTCCCTGTGCTATACCGCAGCCTCCCACTAGCTATCTATTTAACACATGGAATGTATAGATGTCAATCCTAATCTCCCAATTCATCTCACCCTCCCCTTCAAAGCTGTGTCCACATGTCCATTTTCTATGTCTGTGTCTTTATTCCTGCTTTGCAAATAGGTTCATCTGTACCATTTTTCTAGATTCCAATTATATATGTTGATATATGATATTTGTTTTCCTCTTTCTGACTTACTTCACTCTGTATGACAGATGCTAGGTCCATCTACATCTAAAAATTTAGTATTAAGCTCACAGCCAACAGCACTGCAATTACTGCCTAGAGAAGTTTATATAACTCTTGTTTTCTCCACAAGGCACATCACAGTCTTCCTGCACTTTGCAGCCCTAAGTAGCCCTATGTTTGGAGGTCTTTGTAAGCAGAGAAATCACCAACAAAAAAGCAAAATGTAAAAAAATGTGGGACTAAATAAAATGAAAGGACATTCTTTTCTAGTATGAGAAGTGAAACAAGAAAGCAGAGCGTTACTTTATCTTAGCTGAGAACTTGCATATCATGAGGAACTGAAATTGTTTGCAACTTTGTGTGCGTCTGCAAATGACTGCAAAGGCGCCACAGCATTGATTTGGGGGTTACAAATTAATTTTAGCAATTAGGCAAATTCACAAATACAGCATCCATGAATCATGAGGATTAACCATATGAGAATGTATGAAACCTAAATAACAATCAAAGATACGATAGAGTGAAACTTTTTCAAGCAAAACCCTACTGTATGAAATCAAGAAAACTCATCACATCCCAGGTGAAAAAAGAGGCTGACTGTAATACATTCTGGCAAAATATCAGAGCTACAGTCACAGAAGGAGCATTCAAAATGGAAATAAAAAGAGATTAGCCTAAATAAAGCACTAAAGAAAAATACTCCCCAAAGAATAATGGGTAAAGTACATAAACAGAATGTTCACATGAGAAAAAGTAGGTAGCCAATAACCATAAAGTGATTGAAACTCAATAATAACAAGGGAATGAAATCACTCACAAATTTATCTTTTTTATGTCAATATCAAGTGTTAGCAAAGGTATGGAGAAATAAGCATTCCAATAATTTTTTGGCAGGATTTTCAATAAGGACAATAGTTTTGTGGGCAGTTTGAGAATATGAATCAAAAACCAAAAATTTTTTGAGCTAACAGCATTTCTTATAAACCCCTAACATGAATGAGCATAAATCTATAAAGACATTCATCAAACCACTATTTAAAATGAAAAATTGGAAATTCTGTAAATACCCAAAGCTGAATTAGAATATAAAATAGAATTAGAAATAGAACCATAAGATAGACTATTACACAACCATGAAAATGAGATGGTACAGCATTCAAATTATAAATATATCTTAAATGCAAATGTACTGCAATTATACACATATGTATATGGTCAAATATGCATATAATCAATGCTTCATATAGTGGATATATATCAAAAATACACATATCAAAATACTAACAGTGGTTACTTCTAAAATTTGAGTAATTAATGATTTTATATTTTTACTAATATTTTACTTTGTTTTCCAAATGTTCTAAAGTAAATATCAATTACTTTTAAGTCAAGAGGAGATGTGTTTAAAAACAGGATCAGTCATAATGAAAAGAATTTTAATTTTTAAAGAAAAATTTGGCTGATACAAAGCTTTTCAAAGTTAAGCCTTCTACATAAGATTATCAGTTTTGTTTTTATTTCTTCCTTCAACTTCCCTGTGTTCTCTGAAAAATAACACCATGCACTGCTCTTCCAAGACAAAGTTCAAATATTAACCCATTCTCAAAGTACTCAGGTTTGCCTGTGTTCCACAGAAAATGATCTTACCAGAGCTACTAATATGTTCATACTTGTTTAAGTTTCCTTCCACTTTTAATTGATTTAAAACTCCAAATAAATGGATCACTGTCATAATAAAATTGACTTGGAATGATCTACAGCTTTGGCATCCACAAACATTGTCAAATCCAAAATTCTAATTAGAAAAGATACATGCACCCCAGTGTTCATGGCAGTGCTATTTACAACACCCAAGACATGGAAACAATCTAAATGTCCATCAAAAAATGAATGGATAAAGAAGATGTGAGATATATATATATATAATGGAATACTACTTAGCCATGAAAAAGAATGAAATAATGCCATTTGCAGAAACACTGATGGACCTAGAGATTATCATGTTAAGCAAAGTAAGTCAGAAAGAGAAAGACAAATACCATATGATATCACTTACATCTGGAATCTAAAATATAACACAAACAAACCTATCTATGAAATAAAAACAGACTTATAGAAAACAGGCTGGTGGTTGCCAAGTGAGAGCTTGGGAGAGGGGAGAATTGGGAGTTTGATATTAGCAGATGCAAACTATTATATGTTGTTTAGTTGCTAAGTCATGTCCGACTCTTTGTGACCCCATAGATTGCAGCCCGCCAGGCTCCTCTGTCCATGGGATCTCCCATGGACAAGAATACTAAAGTGGGTTGCCATTTCCTTCTCCAAAACTATTATATACAGGATGGATAAATAACAAGGTCTTACTGTATAGCACAGGGAACCATATTCAATATCTTGTTATAAATCATAATGGAAAAGAATATGGAAAGAATATATATGTATAACTGAGTCAATTTAATATACAGCAGAAATTAAGCACAACATTGTAAATCAACTGCTGCTGCTGCTGCTGCTGCTAAGTCACTTCAGTCGTGTCCAACTCTGTGGGACCCCATAGACAGCAGCCCACCAGGCTCCCCCACCCCTGGGATTCTCCAGGCAAGAACACTGGAGTGGGTTGCCATTTCCTTCTCCAATGCATGAAAGTGAAAAGTGAAAGTGAAGTCACTCAGTCATGTCCAACTCTTAGCAACCCCAAGGACTGCAGCCTACCAGGTTCCTCCGTCCATGGGATTTTCCTTCCCCGAGCCCCACACAGACTTGTGTCTAAGGTACTCAATTTGGATTTGACAGTGTTCTAAATGTTTTACTGAGGTATAGTTGATTTACGGGCCACTCCAGTACTCTTGCCTGTAAATCAACTATACTTCAGTAAAACATATAGAACATTGTCAAATCCAAATTGAGTACCTTAGACACAAGTCTGTGTGGGGCTTGGGGCAGGGAGGTGTATCCTTGGGGATAAGTGGGAAGGATTTAGCATTAGAGAAAGGAGGGCATGCAGTGTTCTTGGTAGGAAGAATAGATTCATGTTCCTTGGATTTAAATACACACACACAGGCACCCTGTTGTACGCGACTGATTGAGAAAATGAGTAATAGGTGATTATCCCTTGAAAGAGAGTGGCTTTAAAAAAATATTGGGTTGAATCCTGATCTGCAGCCATAGGCAACAAAGACCTAGGGTGTGTGTGTGCATGTATATGTGTGTGTATTAAAGGTTGAACTTTCCTATGGTGGAGTAACATAGAATCTGAGAGTGTGGCTGGGCACTGGTCCCTAGGAAGTCACAAAGAGGTGAAAAGCTGCTCTGTTTCTGCTGGAAGAGCAAAGAAGGAAGGGGCTAATAGCCAGGGAAAGAGGCCAGACCGTGGATATTCAACCCAAAGAAAGCACAAACACATGTCACCCTGAAAATAGTACTGGCTGGACAAATGATGGACTAGAGGAGCCTGTTGAGAAAGAGATCACTGAGAACGTTTTCATTCTCTTCAACCATCTGACATCTGCCACCATTGTAAAAACCATAACAAAGGGAGAAAGGCTTACTCACTGTGGGAGGGAGCCTGTGTGAAGAAGGTCACCCCCACGAAAGATGTGCTACTGAGCAGATGTCCCTGTATCATCTCCTGGGGCAATAAAGTTCTGCTCACTAATTCATGACATAGAAGCTTAATCATCCCTCCCTTCTGGTGTAGGAGGTCACGAGGTCTGGTCCAAGGGGCCTGATGACTGGTCCTCCTTGTAACAGTTTTCTGTGCCCATTTTATTCAGCACAGTGTTGGGATTCTTCTATCTACCTACTGATCTGCGGACTCATTATTTGAGACACAGAAACCTTGAGAAGCCATGGACTCAGCTAGAAAAGAGGCTAGCTGAGACTCTAGAAAAGAGTCTAGCTAGAAAACTTGTATGACAAGTTAGGCTCAAGTCCCACAGAAGATACTCTGGATCAGATGATTCCTGACAAGCATTATCAATAATCCCTAATGTAAGGAGAAAGGAGATGTACAATTTATCAATAATTTGTGGGTGTAAAGTGCTTATCAGGACATATAGGGTATATTTCACCATGGATGAAAACTCATCTCTAGAACAATAGAGAATGAGAGATTAAAAAATGCAAAATTCCTAGCTCACTCAAAACTGTAAGCCTGTTCTTTTTTCATTCATTCTTAAAGCAGCTTTCTCATCAAATCAAATTTTCACTTGGGGAGATAATAAAGCATGTAGGGAAATATTCCTATTTAGGGAGAAGAATTCATTTTGAGTAATCACAGAGCCTTACAAAGATAAGTAATGCATTCATCAGCAAGAGATAAGCATATCACAGGGAACAAAGTAAAACTCCTCATTCACTTGGGTTTAGAGTGTCATCTGAATATGTGTCATATCCATTATGGAATCAGGCAGGGAGGTTTCATTTCTTCTCTAATTCGCTCTTCTAGTAGTTATGCTAATAAGTTACAATGTAGCCTTCCATGATTTTTTATTATATTTATAGGCATTATGTTCTCACGAGGGATGTTACACTAAGCAGTTCGTGTTTAAATCTATAAAAAACATTTTGCATTTTTCATAGACACACTTAAGGGGGTTGTTATTCTCAACATTACTTCTAATTGCTAAGTTAATTGTTTTTCAATCACATGCCTGCTTTTACTGCCCTGAAGCTTTAGAAATTATCATAAATTAAGCAGCTTTCATAATTTTATTTTTCCTAATTAAACTTTGGGGAAAATAGGTGTCTTCAAATTCTTACCTTACCCTTAACTTCATCTGGGTAGTCATCACTCTCACGACTAATTCACAACAATAAATTCCTCTCCAATTTAGTCTTTCTCTTTCCCACCAAGTGTAATTATGACTGCCCTGAAGAGGGTCACCATGACAAAAGCATGGGTTGTGTCTGTGTGTTGAAGAAGCGCAGGGGTAAATATCTTCATGAGTTTACATGTCTGTTTCACAAATAATCCTCATTCAATGGACAGCATACTCTCCCAAATTGAAATTTTGAAATATGTAGGGAAGTAGGAATTGGGAAGGGAGTATAAGAAACTGGGGAAAGACTGCACCCTTACTCTTTCTCTCTCTCTCTCTCATTCTATAATTATGCTCATGGTAATTTCTTTAAATTTTTTTTATTTGTGTGGATCTCTTAACAGGAACCTGGAGCAAGCATTTCCAGTATAAAATTCAAACTCTCGGTCTCAATATCTACTAAGTTCCACCACCTTTTGTTTTTAAAATATAATTGTATAGTAGCAGGGGAAAATCAATTTTTTAACCATCATTCACAATCTAATCTTTCCAACTATCGTTTTAACCTTTTATATATTTTTTACCATATTTGTACCAATGTATGCCACACACAGAGATATTTTACAAGTAAATTAAATGATACATACACTGTTATATACCTATATAATATAATGCACATATAATATGTATATTATGAAGATGCATGCATGCATGCTAAGTCACTTCAGTCGTGTCCGACTCTTTGTGACCCCATGGACTGTACCCAACCAGGCTACTCTGTCCATGGGATTCTCCACGCAAGAATACTGGAGTGGTTTGCCATTTCCTCCTCCAGGGCATCTTCCTGATCTAGGAATCGAACCCACGTCTTTCATGTCTCCTGCATTGAAAGTCGGGTTCTTTACCACTGGCGACACCTGGGAAGTCCAATTATGGATATATATATATATATATATATGTATATATATTTGATTATTGGTTATATGAACATTTCTTGATTATTGGAAACATGAACATTACCCATGTGTTCATTTAGAATTTGATAGATAGCTATTTAGTTATCAATTATTTCTCTCATTACTGTGACCACAATTGCCATTCATTTTGGCCTACCCAGCCAAACTTTCTTCTTTTTTGTTCAAATTTCCTTTTTAAATTCTAAATAAAAGCCACACATTGTGCTGAACAATGGAATATAAAAGAATCAGATGTACAATGATTTTAGATATCTAGTATTTAGAGGAAAAAAGTTTACAAAATATATAGAACTTTACAGGAATAGATAGTAAACATAAACATTAAGAGATCAGTACTTATTAATTTAATGGAAGGAGTTAGACGTCAACAACCCTTCTCAGTTTCATAAGAGATTTAGCTAATAGAGGTGGGATGTTCAGCCATACTTTCTAAACCTCAATTACTTCCCTAAAGAAAAAAAAAGTTTGAATAATAATATCCACCCAAGCTGCTTCAATAAAATATCAGGAGCCCTTTAGCACGAAAAGCACTGTGAAGCGATCAAGCCTGTGGAACGAAAGACGCTACGGGCATTGTCGGTGTGTCAGTGTCTTACCCTCCTCTCCAGGGAGAAGTTTCTTCTCCAGGTGAGCTGTTTCTGCCATGCCCTCACATTCCATTAGGATATTAACGCATATATGTGGAATCAAGAAAAATGGTACAGATGGTCCTATTTGCAAAGCAGAATAGAGACATAGACATATAGAACAAATGGATAGATACCAAGAGGGGAGGGAGTGGGAGGAATTCGGAGACTGGGATTGACACATATACACTATTGATACTATATATAAAATAGATCGCTCATAAGAACCTACTGTGTAGCACAAGGAGCTCTGCTTAATGCACTGTGGTGACCTGAATGGCAAGGAAGTCCAAAAGGGATGGGGTTTATGTGTATGTACAGCCTATTCATTTTGCTGTATAGTAGAAATAACAGCATTGTAAAGCAACTATCCTCCAATCAAATTAATTTTAAAAAGACATATCTCTTACCTCAAGACCCAAATGACAATTCAAACTCTACCAGAGAGGCTTTTACAATGAATTCTACTCTACACTCTGTAACTTCAAAGGATACGTTCTCAGTGCCTTTGTGGCTGAGGAAGAAACTTGATGAAAAAGGGCTAAATTCTCATCTTCTATAGTGAAAAGCCAAAATATTCAGTACAATGTCTAAAACTATAAAACAATAATAAAAATCAAGAATTAACTTTATTAACATGTTATTCAAGACATGCTAATACCAAGTGTAAAAGCTAAAAGAATTAAAAGCTGTTACCTATGAATGATGGGCAATGATACAAAGTAAGTTAGAAAAACTTTCTCTTACACTAATTTTTGTAGAATGATTTGACTCCTTAATATATATGCATATATAAGATTTATTATTTTTTTAAAATTAATTTTATCAGAGTATGGTTGCTTTACAATGCTAAATTCCACTGTACAGCAAAGTGAATTGGCCATGCTACTGCTAAGTCACTTCAGTCGTGTCCGACTCTGTGTGACCCCATAGACGGCAGCCCACTAGGCTCCTCTGTCCCTGGGATTCTCCAGGCAAGAATACTGGAGTGGGTTGCCATTTCCTTCTCCAATGCATGAAAGTGAAAAGTGAAAATGAAGTCGCTCAGTCATCCCCAACTCTTAGCGACACCAAGGACTGCAGCCTATCAGGCTCCTCTGTCCGTGGGATTTTCCGGCAAGAGTACTGGAGTGGGGTGCCCCCTCTCTTTTGGACTTCCTTCTCATTCAGGTCACCACAGAGCATTAAGTAGAGTTCCCTGTGCTATGCACTATGTTCTCATTAGTTTTTTATTTTATTTATAGTATCAAAAGTGTGTACATATTGATCCCAATCTACCAATTCCTCCCACTCCCCCTTTGCACCTTAGTATCCATATGTTTGTTCTCCAAATTTTATAAAAATACAAACTTTTAAAAACTTTTAAATTGGAAAAAAAGTTTATAAAATGTCTTGCACAGTTACCTGGCTCATGTATACCTGTGGTGGATTCATTTTGATATTTGGCAAAACTAATACAATTATGTAAAGTTTAAAAATAAAATTAAATTAAATTAAAAAAAATATATCATCTGTTTCAAATGAGAGATAGTGCTGCTTAAAAACTAAAATGAACACATGTACACCCGTGGCTGATGCATGTTGATGTATGGCAAAACCAATACAATATTGTAAAGTAAAATAAATAAATAAATAAACAAAATTTTAAAAAATAAAAAAAATAAATTCAAAGCATTCAAAATTAAAAAAAAAAAAACTAAAATGAAACAAAACAGAAGTCTGATTCCTAAGTGTTCTCATTGCATAATGATCAATTTGACCTTCTCAATCATGGCCTGTGTCCCAATAACCAGACTCCATCAATTAATCCTAACACATTTGCTCAGAAGGAAGAACCCAACCTCTATTAGTAACGATGCTCTGGAATTCCATCATTCCATGTCTTTCAAGACTGTTTACATGCTGATGAGTTGCCTAATTTATAATTTTAACCTTGGACTCCACTGAAAGCTCCAGATGCAGGTAATATGCACCCAAAGGCTTCACTTGGGAGTCTCAGAAGCTCAGACTCAGTATGACTGAAGCTGAACTGTAACTCTTCCCTGCCTCCTTCAGTGCAACTGAGTCAGTAAAAGGTGTCACCATAAATCCAGACGGTGCTCAAGCTGGAAATCAGAGAATCCACTCTGACCAGTCCCTCTTCATGTCCAATTCAGAACCAAGTCATGTGGATCCTAATTCAAACATACCAGAGAGTGGTACACTGCTCTTCATCATCTCTGTCACCAAATTGTGTGTGTGTGTGTGTGTGTGTGTGTTAGTTGCTCAGTCGTGTCCAACTCTTTGTGGCCCCATGGACTGCAGCCTGCCAGGCTCCTCTGTCCATGGAATTCTTGAGGCAAGAATACTGGAGTGGGTTGCTGGGCCCTCCTCCATGGGATCTTCCTGATCCAGGTATTGAACATGGGTCTTCTGCACTGCAGGTAGATTCTTTACCATCTGAGACACCATCTCAATTACAAGAGCTTTCTAACTAGTCTCCTTGCTTGTATGGTTTGCTCTTCACAGGGTTTCCACAGGCAGGCAAAGTGGTTTCATAAACATAATCTGATCAAGCTATTCCCTTGATTAAACCCATCAATAGGTTCCACTGTCCTTGTAGGTCCTTCAGGGTTTCTGGGAAATGATGCCTTCTCTTCATCTTGTACTGTGCTCCCTCATGTTCATTAAGTCCTACCATACCAACTTCATTTTGGCTTCTCAAAGGCACTAAACTTTGTCCCACTTTGGAGACCTTTCACACAAGACCACCATTGACTAAAACATTCTTCTAAGTGCCTGTCGTTACTATTCAGTCACTCAGTCATGTCTGACTCTTTGCAACCCCATGGACTGCAGCATGCCAGGCTTCCCTGCCCTCCACCATCTCCTGGAGTATGCTCAAGTTCGTATCCACTAAGTGCCTGACAACTAGCCAACATTCATTTACCCTTCAGGTTCCAGTTCAAATATCCTTTCTTGAAAGCGTCTTTCTCTGATGTACCAATCAAAACTAACACCTATCACAGTTTTCACTTTCATAGATTTATGTGAATATTTGCTGGTTCACTCCTAAATTGTGTCCTAGGAAGTCAAGGACCACTCCTATTTTGATATTCAAGGCCTCTTGTAGGTGCT
This sequence comes from Bos indicus x Bos taurus, assembly GCF_003369695.1. Classification (NCBI taxonomy): domain Eukaryota; kingdom Metazoa; phylum Chordata; class Mammalia; order Artiodactyla; family Bovidae; genus Bos; species Bos indicus x Bos taurus. Next base: position 71,258,978 of record NC_040083.1, on the reverse strand, counting down.
CAAGCGCTATTTTAAGGCATCTTCTATAAAAGGTTAATTCATCAAAGAACCATAAAGTTAAACAGACTGCAGAGAAGTTGCCCATGGACAGTCTGTGGGGTTCTTGCTGGAATAAAGCCCTTGGAAAACAGCTTTTCTCACCCAGCCTTCCAAACTCCACAGGTCGAAGGCACAGCAGGATTCTTGATGACTTACACAAACTCACCTCAGGAGTGCCAGACCTTCTTCTTCCCTTTGGCTTCACTCTCAAATAATATGAACATTTCTTATTAAAAAGGAAAAGAGCATCTAAGGTATTTTATTAGGAGTATTTGTTCAGTGAAGTTTACACAGCTTGTGGAGAATTATTCAGCAGGAAATTAAACCTCCGTAATTCTGAATTTTCCCTTTGCTTTCAATTGGCAAAGCTTCCTGGCACACCACTCTCCCCTCTAGAACATTCGTTATACCACATCCGCCACCAAAATGTGCTTTCTGAGCCAAATCACAAAACAGGTTAGACAGGATGACTCTCTGGAGGTCTAAGATACTGGGTCGTTAGATAGGCTATGAACATGCCATGAGGGCATTCAGATATGGCCAGCAATTAATGCCTAGGTTTTGCATGACCATTTGAAGTTTACAAAGTATTCACGTAAGATAATGGATTAACAAGAGAAATTTCTCTTGTATCATCTATGTGAATATGTTATCTGATTTGAGCCTCTTAATGATTTTATGAGACTGATCTTATAACTATTTTACTAGTGAGATTAAGCAGCTTGGCAAGACTTTAAAAACTTGTCTACAATCACAAAACTAGTGCCCTGGACATAGAATTCAAAATTAGAGCATCTGACAATTGTTTTTTATCATCCCTTTGTGCTTTTCTTCAGCAGGAATCATTATTTGGCTGTTTCGTTTAGAGAAGAGAATTGACTTCATCTAGACACAAAGAGTTTCAATAGAGAAAGGATTCGTATGTTAAACAAACGACACAAGTGATAAAAAAATCCGCCTGCCAAAGCAGAAGACGTAAGAGACGCAGGTTAGATTTCTGGGTCAGGAAGATTCCCTGGAGAAGGAAATGGCTACTCACTCCAGTATTCTTGCCTAGAGAGTCCCATGGACAAAGGAGTCTTGCAGGTTACAGTCCATAGAGTGGAAAAGAGTCAGACACGACAGAAGAGACTTAGCAAGCACGCAAGACACCATAGATTGCTTCACGTACCATTATTTTTCTGCTTTTAGAAAGATAAAAAGAATACTATTCCAATTAACTCAGGGTAAACCAATGATAAGATGAATCCCAGTTTCAAAAATGTTTTTTAAAACTCTGCATTTAGAATCTATGAAATATATAAGAAATATAAATCGATATGACAGGAACATTTTTATTCCTTCAGTATCTTTAGAAATTTGTATCTGTTTTATGTTCTTTTTGCTAAAATCTCAATTTAAACATTCATCTCTTTTCCCCTGGACAATTAATATGTCAAACTTAGCATTTTTCCATCTCAGTTCTCCTCTCTTCAATTCATTCTCAGTATTGCTGTCAGACTAACCTTCCTAAAACAGCTCTGAAAATATCTTGAACAGACTAAAGATTTTCACTGATTTCCTACCTTTTGTTGCTGTTCAGTCACTCAGTCTTTGAGATCCCATGGACTGCAGCACGCCAGGCCTCCCTGTCCTTCACTATGTCCCAGAGTTTGCTCAAACTCATCTCCGTTGAGTCTATGATGTCATTCAACCATCCCATCCTCTGCTGTCCCCTTCTCCTCCTGTCCTCAGTCTTTCCCAGCATCAGAGTCTTTTCCAAAGAGCTGGCTCTTTGAATCAGGTGGCCAAAGTACTAGAGCTTCAGCTTTAGCATCAGTCCTTCCAATGAATATTCAGGGTTGATTTTCTTTAGGATTGACTGGTTTGATCTCCTTGCTATCCAAGGGGCTCCCAAAAGTCTTCTCCAGCACCACAGTTCAAAAGCATCAATCTTAGTGCTCAGCCTTCTTTAATGGTCCAATTCTCACATCCATACATGACTACATGAAAAACCATAGTTCTGACTCTACAGACCTTTGTTGGCAAAGTGATATCTCTGCTTTTTAATACTCTGTCTAGGTTTGTCATAGCTTTTCTTCTTCTCTAAACTCCTTAAATGAGAGTCCAAGGCACTTTACAACCAGCCCCAACTTACTTCTATAATCCGTCTTTCTTGTGTCTCAGTGTGTATTTTACCTACACTCTTAGTTTCTCACCATTCTCCAAGACACCATACATGGAGAGGTGAACATTCTGTTTGCTCAGTATTATTAGTATCTCTCTCTCAGCCATAATTCTCCTTTGTTGGTAAATTCTTAGGCATTCTTCAAGATTCGGGTCAAATGAAATACTGTTTACAAAACATTCTCCACCCAATTCTAGGCAGTTGGAAGAGCTGTATGAGAGAATTGGTCATTATTTAGCCTAATCAATTCATCCCTTTTACAGATGAGGGGAAAAAAAGACCCAAACAAGTAAAATATTTTGCCCAACATCATACAGCAAATTGATGCTACACTGGCACAGGAATTCATGGTCCCTCACTTCGAGTCTACTTTTTCCTTCACTTACCTGGACATAAATGAAAAAATGGAGTGAAGGTAAAACCTAAGACCACACCTGGTCAGCAAATCTCCATAGTTAACCTCTAGCAGGCATTTTTGGGTTTGATTTTGCAAAAAGTAATTTAAATATTTTTATGATTGCTTCATGGGATATGGAGGTAGGACATGGAAATAAGATATGCAGGTTGGAAATGGAAAAATCAATCAACTGTTCATATTATGCAGAAATTGTTCAAATAAGTGTAGAATGTTAAGACTATCAATTAATTGGTAGGATTATGTTTGCCATTTTATTTTTATAAATAAACAAATATTTTTTCAGAATGTATCTGAGTCCAAGAGTGAGAAAAAATAATGTTCTATTTCAGACTAAAAGATAAAGGTTTTTGAAAGTCTGTATTACTAACTGATTGAATTCATAATATCCTACACAGACCACCAGCAGGCAAAATAATGTTCTGTAATGTCAATTACAAGTAGATTCAAATCTTTTGGTTACTTTAAATCTCAGAATAATAATGCTTGTCTCACCAAACCCGGTTTGGATTAAATAAAACTTCTGTATTTTGTGTGTTTTGAATGCCTATCACAGTGACTAACATAATTAAGTTTCAAGGGTTAGCTCCTTTATCTGTATCCTACTGTGAGAGATCAAAATATGGTCAATTTTAGGTTAAATCCATTGTTAAACCACCAATGCAGTTAAAGAAATTTTATTTAATTTAATACATCTGAAAAAACACAGAGCTTTGGTATAAATTCCCCAGTGAAAGTAATGCTATCCTATTTATGTAATACACACGTGTTCACTTTAAGAATGGGTGGGTGGCATTGCCACCAAATGTCATGGCTTTTGGTTATTGACCCCCAGCTGAAAAATGGATCAACTGGGCAAACAGAAAAGCAAACAAATGTACAACTATAAATATACACACACACACACACACACACACACACACACACACAGAAATAGAGAGAGAGATCTAAGGCAGAGCATAGCTATCCAGCAGACACACCAAGAAGATTCACATTGGGACAAGCAAGATCAAGCACTGAGAAGACCTATTCAGGACTTCCAACCATATCTGGAGAGAAATCAAAGGCTCAATCTTTGGCTATTGCATTTCAAAATAAATAAAGGCTCCTCTACTTCCTTCACAAAGATCAGCCAAGCTAAATTTATGCTGTAGAATATTACCCTCGGAGCTGTCCCTGGAAGAAACCATTTTAACCCTCATACTGCTCTTTGTTTTGAATCCAAATCTTTTGCCTTTGCCCACACTGCCATTAGCAGACAAATTAGAAAAGCATTCAATCAAAAAATATTTATTGAGCAAAATGGTACAAAGTGCTATACTAGGGGAAGTGCCAGTCCCAAGAAATTATTGATGTATCTCTCTTAAACTTTTCTAAACTCCCTCTATTATTAGTTTCTCCTTTAGGGTTAAGCATTGCCTTTCTTTCTTTAAAAGATCCCCCTTTAGGTGTCAAATTACTGGTGTAAGAATAAGACATTCAATTGACACTGTCTTTCTAGAAGAGAATTTCTGACATTCAAGAGCATAGACTGGAAGAGGTAATAAAACGTATTAAAAGAGAAGAGAAATGAAAGGTAGAAAGAGAACCTAGAAACAATACATTCTACTTTAGTGAAGTTATATATTGTATAATATTGAGCCAAATTAAAGATAGATTTTATCTGTATACTAACTTCAACTAATGCAGACAGCTCTGTGCTAAGAATTGTGAGCCCATTTCTGGATAAGAGAGTTAGAGTGGTGGCACCCACAATGTGTATCCCCTAACCTTATTATAAATGAACAGCACAGTGTTAGGAGCCAGAGTCTAGATTTGAATTTGGGCTCTGCCACTTTCCTGACCACTTCCCTGGTGGCTCAGACAGTAAAAAATCTGCCTGAAATGCACGAGACCTACATTCAATCCCTGGGTTGGGAAGATCCCCTTGGAGAAGGAAATGGCAACCCACTCCAGTATTCTTGCCTGGAAAATCCCAAGGACAGAGGAACCTGGCAGACTACAGTTCATGGAGTTGCAAAGAGTTGGACACAATTGAGCAACTAACACACTTTTCTGCCACTTACAAGCTCTAATCCTGTGCACATCACTATACCTCCCTGATTTTGATTTCTTTATCCATGAAACAAAATACAGGAATATTATTATAATTGGTTAGGTTACTGTTGCAAAATATTTAGCCTCTGACTAAGTAAATTCATTATCAGATATTATGTGGCTAGGGCTTCCCAGGTGGTGCTAGTGGTAAAGTACCCATCTGTGAATGCAGGAGACATAAGAGACTCAGGTTTGGTCCCTAGGATGGGAAGATCCCTTGGAGGAGGGCATGGCAACCCACTCCAGTATTCTTGCCTGGAGAATCCCATGGACAGAGTAACCTAGTGGGCTACAGTTCACGGAATCACAAAGAGTCAGACATGACTGAAGTGACTGAGCACACACACCTTAAGTGGCTTACAAAATCATAAGAAAGCTGGAAAAGCCAACTCTAGGCTGACTTCCTGAAACACTTCCTAGTCCCCAGCATCACACTGCCTGTGCCATGAAGGCAAGAGAGCTGTCAGGAGCAGCTAAAGAAGGTGCGCTATAATGAAACCACAGACCAAAACCATCATGCCTGAGCCACAGCCCTACTCAGCAAGATGAATGTCTGCCGTCTGCTCTTTTCCCTCCTTAACTTGTTTCTGAATCAAAATCTCCCAGGAGTTCCTCTCATTGCTAGACTCCAAATCGTATTGAGACCTCTAACTTCAAGGGAGTGGGAGACCCTGAGATGTTGGGCTTAAAGCACATCTAGTTCAGGAGGGCGGTGTTGGTAAGGTTATTTGGGGCACTGAGCAGATGCCCCTTCAGGAATAGGACCATGTTACTCCAGCTGCCAAGATCATTTGTAGCTGACATTTTCCAGCTAAGTCTTTCTCTGGGAATTACCATCCATCAATGGTAGAGAGCTACCTCACTCAAGAGCAAGCCCACTCCCAGAGGCACACTACTTCTAATTACTGATCCCCATGAGGGTATGGGGCTTTCCCAGGTGGCTCAGTTGTAAAGAACCTGCCAGCCAAGCAGGAGACACAGGTTCAATCCCTGGGTAGGACGATCCCCTGGAGAAGGAAGTGGCCACCCAGTCCAGTATTCTTGCCTGGAAAATCCCATGGACAGAGGAGCCTGGCAGGCTATTGTCCATGGGGTCTCAAAAGAGCTGGACATGACTTAGCCACTAAACAACATCAAAATGAGGATATGGGGTCACAAAGAGCCAGACATGATTGAGCCACTGAGCACACACACACACACACACACACACACACACATATAAACACATGAGGGTATAAAGAACCAGACTCTTTGCCTCAAGGCAGTATATCTCTATAGGTCATCCCAGCTCCAGAAGTCCTCGTGTAATTGATTGGCTGTGGCTTCGAGGTTTAATTCCTTTCTCTGTCCAATTCTCTGTGCTTTACTCTCTACAGCTATTGATCTCATGGTTACTTTAATACCAACTTTCTGAATACGAATATTCACCTTAGAATCTATTTCCTGTGGAACTGATGCAAGACAAACATGTTAGAAGTAGATGGAATAAAACTGAGCAAGCCAGCACTCAATATTTACTGTAATTTTTATTAAGAGTATGAAATGGTATAATACATATGAAAAAAATCTCTAAGATCTCACATAGTGTCTGGTCCAGGGTGAGCTAATCTATATTTTCTTAGTAATAATAGATATAGCTAACATTTATTGCCTGGAGGAGGACATGGCAACCGACTCCAGTATTCTTGCCTGGAGAATCCCCATGGACAGAGGAGCCTGGCAGGCTACAGTCCATGGGGTCACAAAGAGTCAGACACAACTGAGTGACTAAGCACAGCACACAGCACATTTATTGAGCACTGACTATATTTTTCAAGTATGATTCTGTTATTTACAACTCATTTCATTCTCATCAGAAGCTTAGGAAGTACATACTATTATCCATTTTACAAATGAAGTAAATAAGGCACAAATAGGTTTATTTCAATGTTAAATAGATTGTAAGTGGCAGAGTTAGGATTTGAACACAATTGTCTAATTTTAACCTACATAATTTTAGCCTACAGAGTATGTAGTCTTAACCACCTTTCTGTAGTCTCTGCTTTGACATTTCAAAAACGTGTTAGGAAGAATAAAAAGGGACTAAGAGATTTTTTTATGTTACTATTTTTTAAAACTGTATCAAGGTAACAAAAAATTGACAGTATATAGGTTTACCAATGCTGCATGGAAAAAATAGCTATTATCATATATCTTTAGCAAGACTGTAAGTAAATAAGGGCTTCTCTGCCTGCAATGCAAGAGACACAGGAGATCCAGGTTGAATCCCTGGGTTGGGAAGATCCCCTGGAGAAGGGAATGGCAACCCACTCTAGTATTCATACCTGGAGAATTCCATGGACATGGGAGCCTGGCAGACTACAGTCCATAGGGTCAAAAAGAGTCAAACACAACTGAAGTGACTGGTCTCCAAAAATATAAGAGAATAAATACATCTCTTTTAAGCCAGTAAATGTGTGCTAATTGCTTCAATGGAAACCAGAAACAAACACAGAGACATAGAAAAGTATGTTATTTGCAGTATTATGTGGAAGCATCTATTGCAGAATTAAGAGTTAGATCTGCTAGTGATTACAGGTTAATAGGTAGAATCTAATGGACTCTGACAATTCTGGCCTTGGACTTGAAGACTCCCTATCATCATCTATTTCAATACATGGTACAGTTAACTGGTGAGGAATGAAACTCAAAAATACATTGGGTTGGCCAAAAAGTTCATTTGGGTTAAGACATTATGGAAAAACTTGAATGAAGTTTTAGGCCAAGTCAATAATAAATGTGTACTTTTCATCTGGAGAAGGAAATGGCAGCCCACTCCAGTATTCTTGCCTGGAAAAGCCCATGGACAGAGGGGTCTGGTGGGCTACAGTCTGTTGGACCTGAAGATCCAAAGAGTCGGACACGACTTAGCAATTAAACAACAATTTTGTCATCAGTATTAATAGGTAAAGCTTCTCACCCCAAAAAATTTAATTTCTGGGAGTTATAAGTTGCACATAGGCCAGGGAAACCAGTAAATAATACTGGATATGATTCATACTTAATTTTCCGAGAAGCTTTCTCTGTGTTCCACTTGATAAGTAGCCTTACACATAGTCAAAACATGACCCAGAGTTGACACCCACATAAACCCAAATATGAAGCAGACAAGACCAGCTCCCATTCACTAATCATCTGTCAGAGGGTAGGAGAAAAAGAAGGAGGTCCCTCATCTAAAGGGCATTAAAATTTAACTTGAAAACAGAAAATGTCTTCCAAATTTAGAGAGCCTTACTCTATCTCTGCATTCTTAGCCCCTAAGCCAGGCTCCTTAAGTCCTTTCTGAAACAAAGTGGATATACTATAATAAATATAATAGATAGTTCCCTTTATCTTCACCATCTAGCTATAAACCGGGTTGGCAACAACCATGGTGTGAGTCAGGAAGTAGAAGAAATGGTCAATTTCTGAGTAATCTTAAATAACCATCTCAAAGAAACTGCAAATAAGGTGATCTAGAACCCGTGCTTCTCAAACCATCAGTGGTGAGAGAACAATTTTATTTAAAATCTCCAATCCATCAAGTTTCAATCACTTTATAAATTCAATCAAAATGAATTACTAGAAAAGTTAAATGGTAAGAAAGACATATGAAATGCAGGACCAATTTCTTTTACTGATTAGATACAACAAACATAAAATTACTCTTTCAAAAGGCTATTCCAGTTTCAGAAAAACGAATTTTAATTTTTGTGCTTATTCTGTCACCAACTGGTAACAAACAGTTCAAGAATGGACATCAGTCCACATGACAGACTGAAAAGCTCTGGTCTGTACCAGCAGTCTCTAGGTTAAAATTCTAAACAAATTTACTGCTAGATTCAGCATGCAAGATGCAATTCTCTAATGTCAGTTACAATTCTAGGTAACTTTAGCCAAGTGTGTCTTTCATTAACTCATTGTGCTAGCTTTGAGCATTCCCCACAGTTTTCTTTGAATAATTGAAACATTTCTATACCTATTAAATAAGGATGTTTGCTATTTCTACAATTTTTAAATTACCTTGGCTTATTTCTTAAGTTGAGAGCATCTTGAACTCCTTGGGATATTGGAATTGTGGAAGGTTGGACTAACAATGATGGAAACAATTCAGAATAATAGGCCAATTGAATGATTCTGTGAAAAACAAATAGAACTGATTTCTCAAAGACCTGCGCACCAAAAAATTCCATTCTCCAACTGTTTCACAAAATATAGGATAAAGAAAATCTACCAGATATTCACCTTGTGCTTTTTTAAAAGAGATATTATAGGGACTTCTCCAGTAGTCCAGTGTTTAAGACTTCATTTCCAAGTACAGAGGTTGTAGGGTCAGTTTCTAGGAGGGGAGCTCAGATCCAACAAGCCTTGAGGCCAAAAAAAAAACCAATACATAAAATGGAATCAGTATTGGAACAAATTCAAAAAAGATTTTTTAAAAGGTCCCCATTAAAAGAAAAACCTTTAAAAAATATAATATTACAGAGGCAGCACCACAACCCACTCTTTCAGCATCTTTGTTAGTGAAACCTAAGAATTCACATTTTAAATTAAGCAACCTAAGTTTTTGGAAGAAAAGCTATGAGCAATCTAAATAGCATATTAAAAAGCAGAGACATTACTTTGCCAACAAAGGCCCGTATAGTTAAAGCTATGGTTTTGAAAGTGGAGAGTGAAAAAGTTGGCTTAAAGCTCAACATTCAGAAAACGAAGATCATGGCATCTGGTCCCATCACTTCATGGGAAATAGATGGGGAAACAGTGGAAACAGTGTCAGGCTTTCTTTTTTGGGGCTCCAAAATCACTGGAGATGGTGACTGCAGCCATGAAATTAAAAGACACTTACTCCTTGGAAGGAAAGTTATGACCAACCTAGATAGCATAATCAAAAAGAGACATTACTTTGCCAACAAAGGTTCGTCTAGTCAAGGCTATGGTTTTTCCTGTGGTCATGTATGGATGACCACATGTGAAGAAGGCTGAGCACCAAAGAATTGATGCTTTTGAACTGTGGTGTTAGAGAAGACTCTTGAGAGTCCCTTGGACTGCAAGGAGATCCAACCAGTCCATTCTGAAGGAGATCAGTCCTGGGATTTCTTTGGAAGGAATGATGCTAAAGCTGAAACTCCAGTACTTTGGCCACCTCATGCAAAGAGTTGACTCATTGGAAAAGACTCTGATGCTGGGAGGGATTGGGGGCAGGAGGAGAAGGGGACGACAGAGGAAGAGATGGCTGGATGGCATCACTGACTCGATGGACGTGAGTCTGAGTGAACTCCAGGAGTTGGTGATGGACAGCGAGGCCTGGCGTGCTGCGATACATGGAGTCGCAAAGAGTCAAACATGACTGAGCGACTGATCTGATCTGATGGTTTTCCAGCAGTTATATATGGATGTGAGAGTTGGACCATAAAGAAGGCTGAACACCAAAGAATTGATGCTTTTGAACTATGATGTTGGAGAAAACACTTGAGAGTCCCTTGGACTGCAAGGAGATCAAACCAATCAATCCTAAAGGAAATCAATCCTGAATATTCATTGGAAGGACTGATGCTGAAACTGAAACTGCAATAATTTGGCCACCTGATTCGAAGAGCCAGCTCATTAGAAAAGACCCTGATACTGGAAAAGACTGAAGGCAGAAGGAGAAGGGAATGACAGAGGAAAAGATGGTTGGATGGCATCACCGACTAGATGGACATGAGTTTGAGCAAGCTCCAGGAGATGGTGAAGGACAGGGAAGCCTGGTGTGCTGCAGTCCATGGGGTCACAAAGAGTTGGACAAGACCGAGCAACTGAACAACAACGATCCAATTTTTAGAGGCACAAACTATTAAGAAATGGTGCAATCATTTTTTAAAAGCACATTTATAGCACAAAACTGTTCTCTAATAAAATACAATTAAATTCTCTTTTTTTTCATTCTTACAATTTTTTTAGATCTTCATAAATATATCATATGAGTGTTAGATCAGATGGTTTTACATTTCATCTTCTTTCAATTAAAGTAGCTAGAAATATTTTGAAAATAAACTTTTTTTGTCATTTTTTGTAGTCTTTATTTCAGAAATTGCTTGGCAGGAAAAAAGTTAGATATACATCAGGGAAAGAAGTGTAATGACTGACTTTAAAGAAAATGATACTCATGCTAGAATTGCTGGAAATCATTTGGGATTCATTTATTTCTGACTTAGTGAGGGAACAGAACAAATGAATCTAGAAACTGAGTGATTAGTACATGGTATCTACAGAGTAGCTAGTTCTGGAAATTTGACTGATAGGAGCTTTAAGTCACAGTATAATTTCAATCCCATGATTGAAAAGGGTATGTCTTTACATGCACATCCCAAATTCTCAAGTTCAGTTCAGTTCAGTTCAGTTGCTCAGTCATGTCCGACTCTTTGTGACCCTATGAATTGCAGCACCCCAGGCCTCCCTGTCCATCACCAACTCCTGGAGTTTACTCAAACCCATGTCCATTGAGTCAGTGATGCCATCCAGCCATCTCATCCTCTGTCGTCCCCTTTTCCTCCTGCCCCCAATCCCTCCCAGCATCAGAGACTTTTCCAATGAGTCAACTCTTTGCATGAGGTGGCCAAAGTACTGGAGTTTCAGGTTTAGCATCATTCCTTCCAAAGAACACCCAGGACTGATCTCCTTTAGAATGGTCTGGTTGGATCTCCTTGCAGTCCAAGGGACTCTCAAGAGTCTTCTGCAACACCACAGTTCAAAAGCATCAATTCTTCAGCGCTCAGCCTTCTTCACATCCATACATGACTACTGGAAAAACCATAGCCTTGACTAGACGGACCTTTATTGGCAAAGTAATGTCTCTGCTTTTGAATATGCTATCTAGGTTGGTCATAACTTTTCTTCCAAGGAGTAAGCGTCTTTTAATTTCATGGCTGCAATCACCATCTGCAGTGATTTGGGAGCCCCAAAAAAGAAAGTCTGACACTGTTTCCACTGTTTCCCCATCTACTTCCCATGAAGGGATGGGACCGGATGCCATGATCTTAGTTTTCTGAATGTTGAGCTTTAAGCCAAGTTTTTCACTCTCCTCCTTCACTTTCATCAAGAGGCTTTTTAGTTCCTCTTCACTTTCTGCCATAAGGGTGGTGTCCTTTCTGGGATCCCATGATTGAAAAAGGTATGTCTTTACATGCACATCCCAAATTCTCAAGTTACTTAACTTTATTGGCACTTCTCTGATGGTTCAGTCGGTAAAGAATCCACTTGCAGAGCAGGAGACAGAGAAGACCAGGGTTTGATCCCTGGGTCGAGAAGATCCCCTGGAGAAGGAAATGGAAACCCACTCCAGTATTCTTGCTTGAAAAACCCCATGGACTGTGGAGCCTGGTGGGCTACAGTCTGAAGGGTTGCAAAGAGTCAGACACGATTGAGCACGAGCATGGACAGAACTTTATTGGGAAATACTGAGGTGTTCTTGTTTTCATTTCACTCTTTGCTTGCTTCAAAACAATCCACTTACACAAAGTATGTAGAATGGTCAAATTCATAGAGTCAGAAAGTACACTGGTAGATGTCAGGTGCCAGGGTGTGGGGAAGTGGTAAGGGCGAAGGGGGAGGTAGACTTTAATGGGGACGAAGTTTCAGTTTAGGAAGGTAAAAAACAGGGGAGATGGATGATGGTGAAAGCTTCACAACAAGGTGAATGCACTTAATGCCACTAAAAGTACAGTTAAATGTGGTTTAAATAGTGTTTTATGTTATGTGACTTTTACCACAAAAAAAAATTAAAATAAAAAGTAGTAAATAAACCAGAACATCACACATTTTAAAAATATGATTACATTAGAATTATGTCTTTGGGATCAATGTGGCATGATTTTCAAGGAAGAAGCAGAACCAAAGAGAGAATAATCAAATAATTGAATGACTATTATGTATCAAATATTTTATAGACATTATTTCAGTTAATCCTCATAATTCTTCAGAGAGGAAATAGGATCACCAGTTAATAAGGAAGTGAAAGATCAGTGGGGCTAAGGAACAAACCTGAAATCCCACAGCCTGTAGGTGATCGAGCCAGAATTGCACCCAGCTCTGCATGTGTGCTAAGGCACTTCAGTTGTGTCCAACTCTTTGCGACCCCACTGGACTGCAGCCTGCCAGCTCCTCTGTCCATGAGGATTCTCCAGGCAAGAATACTGGAGTGGATTGCCATGCACTCCTCCAGGGGATCTTCCCAACCCAGGAATCGAACCCAGGTCTCCGGCATTGCAGGCAGATTCTTTACCATCTGAGCCACAAAGAAAACCCAAGAATACTGGAGTGGGTAGCCTATCCCTTCTCCAGGCAAACTTCCTGACCCAGGAACCAAACTAGGGTCTCCTGCAAGCAGGCAGATTCCTTACCAGTTGAGCTACCAGGGAAGCCCCAGCTCTACCTTACTCCAAAGTCTATGTGGGTCCATTATACAGCAAGGCTTCCTAAGCAAGATTAGCTTTACAAGTGTGCCTTTGCCTCAGCGATGCTTATTCTTCATAGGTTTGGAAGTCTATCGTTCCCTCCCTATTCTCTATCCAGAATTAGACCACCCAGCTTTTAAAATACCAGTGGTTATTTTAGATACCACTGCAAAGCATGTGGTAGCAGGGAAATCAACATAGCAAATTTGTACAAGATGTCAGCCAATCATCTGTTTTAGGCATCAAAGAGCCCAATAAAGCTATCTGAAATTCAGCTATTTGGTTTCATCCCACAACAGGAATTTCTTATCATCCCACTAACTGAAAAAACCCTGGGGGAAAAAAAAAAAAGGCTTTCTAAGTCAATGAGATTGAGTCTCTGAATTTTCCCAGTAGAACCCGCTCTCTGTTTCATAAGGCCAGACAAATCCTCAGATACAGTCCTATCTTAGGGAAGGGAGTGCTGCAGTTGGGGAAAAGAAATAGGTCAATTAATACTTATTCTTTCATTGAATAAATTCAGGTTTCTGGACAAGAAATAAGTGAGTTCCTTGGGTGTCATATGCATCAGTAAGAAAGTACTCAGATACACAAAACCTGAATGACTTTTATAGCTTTACTCTGTCTCAGAACCTTGCATGGGCAACCTTGCAAAGAAATACCTCTTGTCTAGAAGGGGGTCCAAGCAAGATAAATGGAATCAAACAGCACAATTTGATTTCTTTTAAGTAGAGTTGGCAATACATCCCTCTTTAAGCCATAGGTATTCCTAAACATAAAATATCTCTTTCTTGTTCCCCACCCCCTGCACAGAACACAAAAATGTACAAAATCACATTTTGTTTTGTTTAGTTTCTCATAAAGCCGTCTATGGGGTTACACAGAGTCAGACACGACTGAGGCGACTTAGCAGCAGCAGCAGCAGTGAGAGTTTCTAAGCAGGATTAAAGTATACTTGGTCGATATAGTTTTAACCAGACTAACATTATGTTGTTTTGGATAGTTGTCATGCAGAGAAATATACATTTTTTCAATCAAATTCCTTGAAAAAGTATACAAATATCTGCCCCCAGTTTCCTCATTGCCATAAAGAATGTACAGGAAACAGTACCAGACAATGAATAGTTACATTTCTTATCACCTTACCCCCTTTTTCTTCAGCAACTGAACCTAGAAAACAGCCCGTTTATGCTCAAATGTTGACATTTTCCTCAAGTGAAAGTGAAGTCACTCAGTCGTGTCCGACTCTTTGTGACCCCGTGGACTGTAGCCCGCCAGACTCTTCTGTCCGTGGGATTCTCCAGGCAAGAATACTGGAGTGGGTTACCATTTCCTTCTCCAGCAGATCTTCCCAACCCAGGGATCGAACCTGGGTCTCCCGCATTGCAGGCAGACCCTTTATCCTCTGAGCCACCAGGGAAGCAGACTTTCCTCATTTAGGAGGTTTTATATTGTTATTACTTTTCAGTGAGTTTTGGAGGCTTTATCTTTTTAGAAAAGTAATACACTATATGCAATGTGGTATCCTGGCTTAGATCCTGGAATAGAATGAGAACATCAGTTGATCAACTGGTGACATCCAAATAGAATCTGTAGTTTAGTTAATGTGTATGTATGCAAAGTTGCTTCAGTCATGTCTGACTCCTTATGACCCCATGGACTGTACCCCACCAGGCTCCTCTGTCCATGGGATTCTCCAGGCAAGAGTACTGGAGTGGGTTGCCATGCCCTCCTCCAGGGGATCTTCCCAACCCAAGTGAGGATAAAAAGCACATCTCTTCCTTCTAACCTGCATTGGCAGCCAAGTTCTTTACCACTAGCGCCACCTGGGAAGCTCACAGTGGTAAAATGCATATCCCAAAAGCCTATTAAGTGTCTTTTTTGTTTGGGGGTATTTTTAAATTTAATTTTATTTTGTATTGGAGCATAATTGCTTTATACTATTGTGTTAGTCTCTGTTATACAATGAAGTGTGAATCAGTTATGTGTATACATACATTCCCTCCAACTTGAACCTTCTTCCCACCCAATCACCCCCATCCCACTCATCTAGGTCATCCCAGAGCATAGAGTTTTGTGCCTATTAGTTTTAAACAATAGTGTTAGGAAAACAAAGAATGACAGGGTCAGTAAATTTGGTTTCCAGTTATGTGGTGCATTTTAGGCAAAATGTTCAATGATCTAGTCTGTGAATTTTAATCATAACATAAATACTTGTGGTTGTTATCTAACCATGAACATGCCATGCTATGCTAAGTCGCTTCAGTCTTGTCTGACTCTGTGCGACCCCATAGACGGCAGCCCACCAGGCTCCCCCGTCCCTGGGATTCTCCAGGCAAGAACACTGGAGTGGGTTGCCATTTCCTTCTCCAATGCATGACAGTGAAAAGTGAAAGTGAAGTCGCTCAGTCGTGTCCAACTCCTAGGGACCCCATGGACTGCAGCCTACCAGGCTCCTCCATCCATGGGATTTTCCAGGCAAGAGTACTGGAGTGGGGTGCCATTGCCTAACCATGAACATAGGAAAGGCAATTAACTGCCTTTAAATTAAACTGCCACTTGAGTTTAAGAGGGAAAGCTAAAATCACCTGTAAAATCAACCTTGCTTGTTTCTCTAACTTAAGAGAGATCTGGTTCTCACAAGCCTTTCATCTGTGTTGTGAGCAGCTAAGGTTCAGACAGGTTCCGTGTAAATTTCACCATAGTGATTCTCCCTGGAAGCTCATGAAATAGAGTAAATGTATTAGTCCTTCAGTCATGTTCGACTCTTTGTGACCCCGTGGACGGTAGCCTGCCAAGGAATGCTCCAGGTAAGAATACTGGAATGGGTAGCCATTCCCTTCTCCAGGGGATCTTCCCAACCCAGGGATTGAACCCAGTGCATGCAATATTTAGAAATTCTCTTTTTCTCTCTCAAAGTCCACACTAACCCTAACTCTTCTCTGTGCCAACAGGCCAGGTATTTTCTTTCTCCAGCAAAAGATCTATAAACACTGAGTCATTTGTATGGATAATTTTCCTTACATGTTGTTTTATTTTTT
The DNA here is from genome assembly GCF_003369695.1 of Bos indicus x Bos taurus. NCBI lineage: Eukaryota > Metazoa > Chordata > Mammalia > Artiodactyla > Bovidae > Bos > Bos indicus x Bos taurus. The sequence goes on along the minus strand of NC_040083.1, from coordinate 71,242,769 downwards.
CAACCAGGAAAAAGTAAAACCACAATTTAAACCAGTATCAACAGCCCAGAATTAATGAAAGCTAAAGGAGAAAAAAAATAGGATATGAGAAAATCTGCAGGGACAAATAGCCCCACACAGAGTAGAGGTGAAGGGAAAAGGATATTATGAAGAATTACAAACATAGGTAAGAACTATTTTTAAAAGAATCTTATGAAACACCTTATAATTCATTTCAATTGCCTCTAATTTTAGATAAGAAGTCAATATGAAACTCATGGCATTTTGGTCAGAAAATTGTGTGGGAGTTAAGTCCAATGAATCTGGATGCGTTTCCTTCTTAACACAGGAAATAATTAAAGATATGGACACACACACACACATATTTGATCATATGACTGCCATCATAATATAAGATCATACCTAAATTAATAAAAACATTTATTCTGGTTCACTGAGTTTTTGGAGAATAGGTGTACATGGTAGATGTTGCAGGGACCTGTGCCTTAAGAGAGAAACAGAGAGTAGTAAAAAGTGTGTTTTCTCCTACTGGCACTAAAAGGAAAGTGTCTAATTTGCAACCCACTCCCCTAACAACATGCTGAGAGAGAATTATATAGCCCTTTCCCATACAAGAGCGTCTCAGAATGAACACGTTAGGTTGCATCTCATGGAACTGTTTTTGAACTTCATTTTTTTTTTTTTTTTTTGAATGATAATTCCATAAGGTTTGGGTTTCCCAGGTGGTGCAGTGGTAAAGAACCCTCCTGCCAATGTAGGAGATGCAAGAGATGCGGTTTGATCCCTGAGTCGGGAAAATGCCCTGGAGTAGGAAATGGCAACCCACTCGAATATTCTTGCCTGGGAAATCCCACAGACAGAGTAGCCTGGTAGCTATAGTCCATGGGGTCGCAAAGAGTCAAACACGATTGAGTGACTGAGCACACACATGCACACACATAAGATTCAACCTGGTAAACTGGAGTAGAGGAGATACAAGGTGGAACACGGTATGACTTGGGTAGGGATCATTCCCTCCTACGGCCACCCCCAGGGGAACCACATTGCAGCTGCTGCTGCTAAGTCACTTCAGTCGTGTCCGACTCTGTGTGATCCCATGGGCAGCAGCCCACCAGGCTCCTCTGTCCACAGAATTCTCTAGGCAAGAGTACTGGAGTGGGCTGCCATTTCCTTCTCCACAGGGGAACCATAAGGTACAGCAAAAGTGTATGGGTCTGGGTCAAAAGCCCACCATCTCCTAAAAAAAAAAAAATTTAACTAACTGAGAGCAAGTTCATTATTACAAGCAGCAACATGATAATATAAGAATTAGGCTAATATTACAATAATATAATTGGAGCCAACCTTAAGCAAAATTGTGTAACAGGAAAAGAAAACTGTGATTATGGCTATCTGGGAGTTAGACCTGGGTTGAACCCTAGGTCCTAAGTCTGCCATAAATGTATATGCTTTGTATTTTTCAGTGTATACTCAGCACCTCATTCAGAGCCTATTAACCCCATCTTTTTGGAGTGATTTAGAGAACACTGTATGCTCTTTCCAGTCTTTCAACTATTAGTTCTAACTAGTCCTTAGATATATTTTAGGGCTGTATTCCTAATAGTCTTTAGTCTTACTAATCCTAAAGGAAATCATAGGAATACAGTTGACCTTGAATAACGTGGGTTTGAACTGCACAGGTCTATGTATATGCAGAGTTTGTTCCATATTAAGTACTACAATACTATGTGATCTGCAGTTGGTTGAACTAGCAGATGCGAACTATAGACACCAAAGAATCACGTATATATGAATAGAAAACCATAAATAAATTATAGGTAGATTTTACAACACAGAGGGTCAGCACCCTAACCATCACATTATTCATGAGTCAACTGTATTTACCTTGCAGAAAAATCTACATTTTAATAAATAACAATTTCTCCACTCAAAATAGGAAAGCTGAAAGACTGAATTTCAAGCATTGGTGAAGACTGTGAGGATGAAGTTTAGTCCTCTAAAAAGAGATCAGCACACTTTTCTATAAAAAGCCAGATAGTAAAAATTTAGGTCTTATGGGCCATGTGGTCTCTATTGCAAGTACTCTGCTCTGAATTGAAATGGGACAGAAGCCAGAGACAATGTGTAAATGAGTGAGCATAGCTGTGTTCCAATAAACTTTATTTATGGACACTGAATTTAAATTTTGTATCATACTCGTGTGTCACAGAAGATTCTTCTTCTTGTTTAACCATTATAAAATGTAAAAATCCTTCTTAGCTCATGTGGTCATATAAAAACAGGTGGCAAGTAGGATTTGGCCCAGGGACCATAATATGGTGACCCATGCTCTGGAACTCAAAATTTATCATATTAACAACTGTCAGCTCACTTAGCCAAATGCAATCCCTCCTTCCGTTTTTTTAGTATAAATAGATGAAAAGAAGAAGGAGAAAGGTGTATGTATGTATGTACAATATATTATATGTATATATATGTATATATCAGTTCAGTTCAGTTGCTCAGTCATGTCCGACACTTTGCGACTCCATGGACTGCAGCACACCAGGCTTCCCTGTCCATCACCAACCTACTCAAACTCATGTTCATTGACCCTGTGATAACATCCAACCATCTCATCCTCTATTGTCCCCTTCTCCTGCTTTCAATCCTTCCCAGCATCAGGGTCTTTTCCAATGAATCAATTCTTCTCATCAGGTGGCCAAAGTATTGGAATTTCAGCCTCAGCATCAGTCCTTCCAATGAATATTCAGGACTGATTTCCTTTAGGATGGACTGGTTGGATCTCCTTGCAGTCCAAGGGACTCTTAAGAGTCTTCTCCAACACCATAGTTCAAAAGCAACTATTCTTCAGCATATGTATACACACACATACACAAATATGTATATATATAACTTTGTTTGGGTTTTTCTGTAATATGTTATGGCGAAAAAGAGTCATATATACATATGTATCTATATTTTTACAGCTCTTCTCCAGTCTTTGTATCAAAATATTGCACTTTTGTTTGCTATTCCAGTTGAAATACTCACTTGCCACAGAAAACCCTGTTCTCCTGCAGAGTGAAGAGGTCCCGTGTAGCTCAGTCAGTAAAGCGTCTGCTTGCAATGCAGAAGAGAGCTGGTTCAATTCCTGGGTCAGAAAGTTCCTCTGGAGAAGGAAATGGAAACCCACTCCAGTATTCTTGCCTGGAGAATCCCATAGACAGAGGTGCCTGGCAGGCTATAGTTCATGGGATCACAAGAGTCAGACATGACTTAGTGCTATCTTTCCTTATCTTTCCTGCATATTGAAATAACTTGGCATGGCGTGACAAGTTGGTTAATACATTAGTTCTGCTGCACAGTCTTGAGTAAGGTCATTAATCTCAAGACAGTTTTGTCATTTTAAAAATGGGATAGTAATGCTCAAAACAATCCATGTGGCCATACTAAGGTATTCAGTCCTATTAATGTTCTAACTTAACAAAAATTACAGTGATAATTAAGTGAATGGGGAGGGAGGAGGGAGGAGGGTTCGGGATAGGGAACACATGTATACCTGTGGTGGATTCATTTTGATATTTGGCAAAACTAATACAATTATGTAAATTTAAAAATAAAATAAAATTAGAGAAAAAAAAAGAAAGTCAAAAAAAAAAAGAATTACATACTAAAATTTTTAGAGCTGTCTAATAAACTAGTATCATCATGCTGCCCTGTTAAAAGAATACATATAAGACTTACATTCTATAAGCAAGCATGTATTAAGGGCTTCCCTTGTGGCTAAGATGGTAAAGAATCCACCTGCAATGGAGGAGACCCGGGTTCCATCCCTGGGTCAGGAAGATTCCCTAGAGAAGGGAAGGGAAACCCACTCTAGTATTCTTGCCTGGAGAATTCCATGAACAGAGGAACCCGGCGGGCTACAGTCCATGGGGTCACAAAGAGTTGGACACAAATGAGTGACTAACACTTTTCTTTCACTTTTCAAGCATTATTAGAAGTAAAATTCCTATAACCAGAAACTGTGCTGGATATGTTCAGATAGACTGTTGTTAAGCTAGCTGATAAACAGATGAAACTCCTATTTCTCAAAAGAGTGCTAATATTAATAATGATGTTTTCAGAAATGGGGAAGTAAATTGCACAAAGCCATATTGGAGGGTCATTTTCATAAGACATGCAGAGGAGGAAGGAAATACCATTGCCTGCCAATTGCTTTGGATTTTTATCAAAATTGGCAAGGAACTCTTATTTGAAAAGAAAAAAAGATGTAGCATCAAGTAAAATTGTAATTTTAATGAGAGAGCATAAGAGTGAAGACAATCTTGTCCACTTTCATAAAAGCTTAATAATTAATTTGGCTCCTGGTTTGTATTAGAAAAAAAAAAAATACTAGTTGAACACAAAGTAGTTCATATCTGTGAGTCATAGGAAGTACTGTGGTTCAGGGAAATTATATCATGTAATTTTATGACCTTCTGGGCAGTGACTCCATTTAATAAAGATACAGATGTATGCTTTGCCACATAGAAAAAACTTTGAAGTTTTCTCGTTATAACATTGATCCATTTTAGATTTTAATTCTCTGGCCTATTTTTTCCTTTATTCCTACAGCAAAGTAAACTTTTAGAGGAATAAAAAAAAGAGTAAACTTCATGGAAAAGCCACTTTACTTAGTTACCCACATTTGTAGCCACTTCACAGAGTTATAATCCAACCCAGAGAATGGTATCAACTGAGGGATAAAGATTTTTAAAAACCTGAAAAACATCTTGGATATAAGTGCATGAGTGCATGCTGAGTCACTAAATCATGTCTGACTCTGTGACCCTATGGACTGTAGCCCACCAGGTTCCTCTGTCTGTGAGATTCTCCAGACAAGAATATTAGACAGGATTGCCACGCCCTCCTCCAGGTGATCTTCCCAACCCAAGGATCGAACCTGGGTCTCTTATGTCTTCTGCATTGGCAGGAGGGTTCCTTACCAGTGGTGCCACCTGAAAAGTCCTTTGATGGATTACTGGAAGCTAAGTGTAGACCAGGCTTCCCTAAGCTCAGTTGGTAAAGAATCCTCCTGCAATGTGGGAGACCTGGGTTCAAGAGAGAAACTCCTGGAAGCCAGTCTGAAAAGAATGCCACACTTTCCTAGGCTTTATTTTCAAGACACACATAGGTTCTCAATGTGAAAATCCAAGAAGGATGGCTATATCAGAGGTCAAGAAAGAATAAACATTGTGAAATACAACCAAGGCCTTCTCCATAACAAGGTCTATTCTCCAGAAGGAAAAACTTTAGCACAGCCTTATTCCCTTTAGAATAAGGTCATTTCTCTGACTCAAGCCTCCTTTAGACCTACTGTCTAAAGAGACAGAAGCTAAGAAACACTTGTGAAGCTCACAGCCCTGAGAGACTGGCCCATGAAAAGACAGATTTTTTTTTTTATTGGAATATGGCAGAAAGTGAAGAGGAACTAAAAAGCCTCTTGATGAAAGTGAAAGTGGAGAGTGAAAAGTTGGCTTAAAGCTCAACATTCAGAAAACAAAGACCATGGCATCTGGTCCCATCACTTCATGGGAAACTGTGTCAGACTTTATTTTTGGGGGCTCCAAAATCACTGCAGATGGTGACTGCAGCCATGAAATTAAAAGACGCTTACTCCTTGGAAGGAAAGTTATGACCAACCTAGATAGTATATTCAAAAGCAGAGACATTGCCAACAAAGGTCCGTCTAGTCAAGGCTATGATTTTTCCTGTGGTCATGTATGGATATGAGAGTTGGACTGTGAAGAAGGCTGAGCGCTGAAGAATTGATGCTTTTGAACTGTGGTGTTGGAGAAGACTCTTGAGAGTCCCTTGGACTGCAAGGAGATCCAACCAGTCCATTCTGAAGGAGATCAGCCCTGGGATTTCTTTGGAAGAAATGATGCTAAAGCTGAAACTCCAGTACTTTGGCCACCTCATGCGAAGAGGTGACTCATTGGAAAAGACTCTGATGCTGGGAGGGATTAGGGGCAAGAGGAGAAGGGGACGACAGAGGATGAGATGGCTGGATGGCATCACTGACTCGATGGACGTGAGTCTGAGTGAACTCCGGGAGTTGGTGATGGACAGGGAGGCCTGGCGTGCTGTGATTCATGGGGTCGCAAAGAGTCGGACACGACTGAGTGACTGAACTGAACTGATAGTTACTTTGCAATATTGTGTCAGTTTCTGCTATACAGAAAAGTGAATCAGCTATATCTGTACATATATATACCCCTTTTTTTGGATTTCTTTCCCATTTAGGTCACCACAGAGCACTGAGTAGAGTTCTTTGTGCTACACTAGGTTCTTATTAGTTATCTATTTTATACATAGTATCAATAGTGAATATACATCAATTCCAGTCTACCAATTCAACCCACCAGCTCCCTTCTCCCCTTAGTGTCCATTTGTTTGTTCTCTAGATCTGTGTCTCTACTTCTGTTTTGCAAATAAGATTATCTATACCATTTTTCTAGATTCCACATATATGTTACTAATATACAGTATTTATTTTTCTCTTTCTGACTTACTTCACTCTGTAAGGTCCATCCACATCTAAGTCCAACCATGTCTCTACAAATGACCAAATTTTGTTCATTTTTATGGCTGAGTAATATTCCTTTGTATATATGTACCACATCTTCTTTATCCATTCCTTTGTTGATGGACATATAGGCTGCTTCCATGTCAATAGCACTGCAGTTAACATTGGGGTGCATGTGTCTTTTTGAATTATGGTTTTCTCTGGGCATATGCCCAGCATCACTCTGTTACCAAAACCAGACAAAGATATCACAGAACAAGAAAAGGCTGAGATTTATTTGTAAGACTATAGAGTGCTTTCCCTCCCCCATATCTTACATGATACCAACAAGTCTCTAGTATAATGACAATGACATAGTAGTATAATACAGCTCAAAGAGCACCAAGGTCTAGACCTTATCTAAGATAGAGTACTTAAGAAAACCCAGAGAAAACAAAGGAAACATAAACAAGGACTTTAAAGCTTCTGGCACCAACAGAGAAAATATTAAACACAATCCAGTGCATATCCCTATTAACATACAAGATCACACTAAAGGCCTGTCTACCTCAGTTTCTGTTGCTAGACAAATTTCTAGCTTTCAGCAAAAGTGTGGAGCAGTAAAGACTCTCAGGAATACAAAATGATACAGCTAATTTGGGATTCAGATTGGTAGTTTCCTTCTTTTTTAAAATATTTATTTATTTGGCTATACTAGGTCTTAGTTGGGGCATGTGGGATCTAGTTCCCTGATCAGGAATCAAACCTTGTCCCTGCACTGGGTGTGTGGAATCTTAGCCACCACACCCCTGAAGACATCCTGCTAATTTCCTATAAAGCAAAACATAGTCTTACACATAATCCAGCACTGGAAATCAATGGTATTTATTTATCCAACTGACCTTAAAACCCATGCCCAGGCAAAAAACTCCACATGAATGTTTAGAGCAGTTTTACTTGAATTTCCCCAAACTAGAAGCAACAAATATGTTCTTCAGTGGATGAATGAATAAAAAAACTGTAGTGAATCTCTTCAGTGGAATTATATTTGGTAATAAAAAGGAATGATCTATGTGTTTTAAAATACAGGTTTTATTATTATTCACATATGGCAAAGCCAACAGAGTTGGAGATGATTGCAGTTTAAAAAATAGCCTGTGTAGAGACATGGATGAACCTAGAGTCTGTCACAGAGAGTAAAGTCAGAGAAAAACAAATATCCTATATTAACACATATATGTGGAATCTAGAAAAATGGTATAGATGAACCTGTTTCCAGGGCAAGAATAGAGACTCAGATGTAAACATGCAGACACAAGGTGGAAGGAGGGTGGGGCAAATAGGGAGATTAGAATTGACACATATACAGTACCATGTGTAAAATAGATGGCTAGTGGGAAGCTGCTATGTAACACAGGGAGCTCAGTTCAATGCTCTGTGATGACCTAGAGGGGTGGGAGGGAGGTCTAAGAGGGAGAGAATATATGTATACATGGGCTTCCCTGGTGGCTCAGATGGTAAAGAATCTGCCCCCAGTGCAGGAGACCTGGGTTCAATCCCTGGGTCAGGAAGATCCCCTGGAGAAGGGAATGGCAACCCACTTCAGTATTCTACTTTTTCTTTTTAAAGTAATATTTTTCTTAAAAAACTAATTAATTTATTTTAATTAAAGGATAATTACTTTACACTATTGTGATGGTTTTTGCCATACACTGACATGAATCAGCCATGGGTGCACATGTGTCCCCCCACCCTGAACCCCTCGTCCCATCTCCCTTCCCACCCCATCCCTCTGGGTTGTCCCAGAGCACCAGCTTTGAATGCCCTGCTTCAGGTATCAAACTTGCACTGGTCATCTATTTCATATATGGTAATATACATGTTTCAATGCTATTCTCTCAAATCATCCCATGCTCGCCTTTTCTCAGAGTCCAAAAGTCTGTTCTTTACACCTGTGTCTCTTTTGCTGCCCTGTAGATAGGATTGTCACCACCATCTTTCTAAACTCTATGTATATGCATTACTATACAGTATTGATGTTTCTCTTTCTGACTTACTTCACTCTGTATAATAGGCTCCAGTTTCATCCACCTCATTAGAACTGACTCAAATGCATTCCTTTTTATAGCTGAGTAATATTCCATTGTGTATATGTACCACAACTTCCTTATCCATTGGTCTGCTGATGGACATCTAAGTTGCTTCCATGTCCTAGCTATTGTAAACAGTGTTTCACTGAACACTGGGGTACATGTGTCTCTTTCAATTCTGGTTTCCTCAATGTGGATGTCCAGCAGTGGGATTGCTGGATCATATGGTAGTTCTATTTCCAGTTTTTTAAGAAATTTCCACACTATTCTCCATAGTGACTATACCAGTTTGCATTCCCACCAACAGTGTAAGAGGAGTCCCTTTTCTCCACATCCTCTTCAGCACTTATTGTTTGTAGACTTTTTGATGGCAGCCATTCTAACCAGTGTGAGATGATACTTCATTGTGGTTTTGATTTGCATTTGTCTAATAATGAGTGATATTGAGCATCTTTTCATGTGTTTTAATTTAGCCATCTGCATATCTTCTTTGGAGAAATGTCTGTTTAGTTCTTTGGCCTACTTTTTCATTGGGTAGTTTATTTTTCTGGTATTGAGCTGCATGAGCTGCTTGCATATTTTGGAGATTATATCTTTGTCAGTTGTTTCATTCATTATTATTTTCTCCCATTCTGAAGGTTGCCTTTTCACCTTGCTTATTATTTCCTTCATTGTGCAAAAGCTTCCACGTTTAATTAGGTCTCATTTGTTTGTTTTTGTTTTTATTTCCATTACTCTGGGAGCTGGATCATAGAGGATCTTGCTGTGATTTATAGTCCATACTGAGGAGCCTGGTGGTCTATAATCCATGAAGTCGCAAAGAGTCAGACACTACTAAAAGACTTTCACTTTCATAGCTGATTTGCTTTGCTGTACAACAGAAGCTAACACAGCATTATAAAGCAATTATACTCCAATAAAAAAAACAAACACGAAACTCCCAGGTGGCACAGAAATAAAGAATCTGCCTGCCAGTGCAGTAGATGAGAAGACACATGTTCAATCCCTGGGTCGATCCTTTGGAGTAAGAAATGACAACCCACTCTAGTATTCTTTCCTGGAAAATTCCATGGACAGAGAAGCCTGGTGGGCAAAAATCCACAGGGTTGCAAAGAGTTAGACATGACTGAGCAGACAAGCACAATCCAAGGTCAAGGTCAAACAAACAAAAAAGACAACCTGGTATATAGATCTCAAAAGGAAGGGTCATGGCACATCATGTTGGGGGGTGGGGGGCAGAACATCACCAGTTAGGAGTCAGGGAGTCAGAAGGAGTAAGAAGCAAGTGTAGGCAAGAAGTTTTACTCTGATTTTCACAAGAAGGAATCAGTAAGGTAAGGTAAGGTAAGCAGGCTAAGCAGGTTTAGGATTACCTAGTTTGAATCATATCAGCAGACTGGCATGGAAGACAGTCCCTAGTTGTCTGGTACCTGGCCCTGTGTCATTAGGGCAAGGAGACAATAGCCAAAATGTGAAAGCCCAACAAAGGCAGTTGGAGGTGTGGGCTTTGGATTGGTTAGTCTGTATATGAAATGTATATTCAAAGGGGATGTGTTTTCTCTCTCTTGTAGTTGTTGTTGTTCAGTTGCCCAGTCATGTCCGACTCTTTGTAACTCCATGGACCGCAGCACACCAGGCCTCCCTGTCCATCACCAACTCCTGGAGTTTACCAAAATTCATGTCCATTGAGTCGGTGATGCCATCCAACCATCTCATCCTCTGCCGTGCCCTTCTTCTCCTGCCTTCAATCTTTCCCAGCATCAGGGTCTTTTCAAATGAGTCAGCTCTTCCCATTAGGTGGCCAAAGTATTGGAGTTTCAGCTTCAACATCAGTCCTTCCAATGAACGTTCAGGACTGATTTCCGTTAGGATTGACTGATTGGATCTCCTTGCAGTCCAAGGGACTCTCAAGAGTCTTCTCCAACACCACAGTTCAAAAGCATCAATTCTTCAGTGCTCAGCTTTCTTTATAGTCCAACTCTCACATCCATACATGACTACTGGAAAAACCATAGCCTTGACTAGATGGACCTTTGTTGGCATAGTAATGTCTCTGCTTTTGAACATGCTGTCTAGGTTGGTCATAGCTTTCCTTCCAAGGAGTAAGCCTCTTTTAATTTCATGGCTGCAGTCACCATCTGCAGTGATTTTGGAGCCCAGAAAAATAAAGTCTGACACTGTTTCCACTGTTTCCCCATCTATTTGCCATGAAGTGATGGGACTGGATGCCATGATCTTAGTTTTCTGAATGTTGAGCTTTAAGCTCTCCTCTTCACTTTCCTCTCCTTTTTCACTTTCATCAAGAGGCTCTTTGGTTCTTTTTCACTTTCTGCCATAAGGGGTGGTGTCATCTGCATATCTGAAGTTATTGATATTTCTCCCAGCAATCTTGATTCTATCTTGTGCTTCTTCCAGCCCAGCATTTCTCATGATGTACTCTGCATATAAGTTAAATAAGCAGGGTGACAATGGATGGGGGGAATGAATTGGGAGATTGGGATTGACAAATAGACACTTCTATATACAAAACAGATAACTAATGAAAACCTACACAGGACAGGGAACTCGACTCAATGCTCCTTGGTGACCTAAATGGGAAGGAAAGCAAAAAAAAAAAAAAAGGGTTGGGGGAGTAAATGTATACAAATAGCTGATTAACTTTGCTATACAGTAGAAACTAATGCAACATTGTAAAGCAACTACACTGCAATAATTTTTTTTTAAAAAAGAAAGAAACCTGGTCAATACAAAGTCATGTCCAACTCTTTGTGAGCCCATGAACTACAGTAAGCCAGGCTTCCCTGTTCTTCACACTATCAGTTCAATTCATTTCAGTCACTCAGTCGTGTCTGACTCTTTGCGACCCCATGAATTGCAGCACACCAGGCCTCCTGTCCATCACCAACTCTTGGAGTTCACTCAGACTCACGTCCATCAAGTCAGTGATGCCATCCAGCCATCTCATCCTCTGTCATCCCCTTCTTCTTCTGCTCCCAATCCCTCCCAGCATCAGAGTCTTTTCCAATGAGTCACCTCTTCGCATGAGGTGGCCAAAGTACTAGAGTTTCAGCTTTGGCATCATTCCTTCCAAAGAAATCCCAGGGCTGATCTCCTTTAGAATGGACTGGTTGGATCTCCTGGCAGTCCAAGGGACTCTCAAGAGTCTTCTCCAACACCACAGTTCAAAAGCATCAATTCTTCGGCGTTCAGCCTTCTTCACAGTCCAACTCTCACATCCATACATGACCACAGGAAAAACCATAGCCTTGACTAGACAGACCTTTGTTGGCAAAGTAATGTCTCTGCTTTTGAATATGCTATCTAGGTTGGTCATAACTTTCCTTCCAAGGAGTAAGCATTTTTTAATTTCATGGCTGCAGTCACCATCTGCAGTGATTTTGGAGCCCCCCAAAAAGAAAGTCTGACACTGTTTCCCCATCTATTTCCCATGACGTGGTGGGACCAGATGCCATGATCTTCATTTTCTAAATGTTGAGCTTCACACTATAAAGTCCTGCAAAATCATGGATGACTCAAAGGCATGGTTACTAAGTGAAAGAAATCAGTCTGAAAAAGCTGTACAATACAATTTATATGACATTCTGAAAAAGGCAAACTACAGAGAGAGTTAACAAATCAATAGGTGCCAGCCAGAAATTTGTGAATAGTTGAGGCACAGGGCATTTTTGTCCTGGCAGTGAAACTATCCAGTCTGATACTGTAATTGCTGATACACGACACTATGAATTTGTCAAAATTCATTGAATTTTATAACACAAAGAGTAAATCTTGTGTAATCATTTAAAAATCATTTAGGATGTTGGGGAATTTTATGCAGACTGTGACAAAAGGATCTCAATATATTACAAATGTATGAAACAAAGTTCCTTCCTTTATTAAAAGGAGTTGGGGGGGGGGGAGTACTGATCTAAGTAACTATAAAACTAAAGCAAAAAATGTACATAAGAACTTCATTTTAGCTGATAAATTTGTGTCCCCTGGAAATATGTGTTAGCAATTCTGAAATCATTATATGTTTTAATTTCCTCAAATTTTTATAACCAAAATATCTAAGTGGCTTAAACAATAGTTATTTTTTCTAGAATAATATTAATTAATTAATTTAAATATTTATTATTAATTGATTAGTTCTAGAACCTAGAAGTCCAAGATCAAGCCATCAGTGTTGACTTCTATTGCCGCCTCTCTGGCCACCACCAGCTCATTGTATGTTTACATGATTTCTTCTCTGTGTATCTGCATGGGGTCTGGGGATGGGGATGGGCAGAAATCTCTGGCTTCTCTTACTCTTCTTATTAGGACATCAATCCTTTTAGATTAGTGAAAGTGTTAGTTACTCAGTTGTATCCAATTCTTTGCGACCCCATGGACTGTAGCCTGCCTGGCTCTTCTGTCCATAGAACTCTCCAGGCAAGAATACTGGAGTAGGTGGCCATTCCCTTTTCCAGGGGATCTTCCAAACCCAGGAACTGAACCTGGGTCTCCTGCATTGCAGATAGATTCTTTACCATTTGAGCCACTCCATCTTTATGACTTCATTTAACCTTGATTATCACCTTAGAGGCTCTATGTCCAAATACAGTCACACTGGGGATTAGAGTTTCCATGTATGATTTTTTTTGTGTGAGGGGGGCAAAAACATTTAGTTCATACACTTCTTTGCTGGGACAGAATAATTAGGTAAGTGTACCAAAAATGATGGAAGTAAGATTTCCCATATTTGGAATGGGAGTTTATAAAACAGCAAGGGAAGAAGACTAAAATGATCCATGTGATAATAGATGGTAATTCATTAATATGAACTCATCCTTAGCTTAATATAGAAACAAATGGTTACATATATTTATATTTGTGAATATGTGCCAATGGCTCAAGTGGTAAAGAATCAGCCTGCAATGCAGGAGACACAGGAGATGTGGGTTCAATCCCTGGGTCAGGAAGATCCTCTGGTGGAGGAAAAGGTAACCCACTCCAGTATTCTTGCCTGGAGAATTTCTTTGAGAGAGGACCCTGATGGGCTACAGTCCACAGGATCGGAAAATGTTAGACACAACTGAACGCACACACATTACACATATAATGTTAGGTATATATACAATTTAGGACACACACATATATTTTCTTGTTCTTTCATCTAAGAGGGCCTAGAAACAATGACACTATAGAAGCATTGATTAAGTACATCTAGTACCCAGATCTTGGTTTCTAACACCATTCTCTAATAAAAGAAACCATGGCCTTGGGGAAACATCTGATTCTCAGACTGAGGCGGGAAACACAGTAAGATTCCTACATAGGAAACTTTTCAGTTCAGTTCAGTTCAGTCGCTCAGTCATGTCTGACTCTTTGCGACCCCATGAATCGCAGCACGCCAGGCCTCGCTGTCCATCACCAACTCCTGGAGTTCACTCAGACTTACGTCCATCGAGTCAGTGATGCCATCCAGCCATCTCATCCTCTGTCGTCCCCTTCTCCTCCTGCCCCCAATCCCTCCCAGCCTCAGAGTCTTTTCCAATGAGTCAACTCTTCGCATCAGGTGGCCAAAGTACTGGAGTTTCAGCTTTAGCATCATTCCTTCCAAAGAAATCCCAGGACTGATCTCTTTCAGAATGGACTAGTTGGATCTCCTTGCAGTCCAAGGGACTCTCAAGAGTCTTCTCCAACACCACAGTTCAAAAGCATCAATTCTTCCGTGCTCAACTTTCTTCACAGTCCAACTCTCACATCCATACATGACCACTGGAAAAACCATAGCCTTGACTAGGATGGACTTTTGTTGGCAAAGTAATGTCTCTGCTTTTGAATGTGCTATCTAGGTTGGTCTTAACTTTTCTTCCAAGGAGTAAGCATCTTTTAATTTCATGACTGCAGTCACCATCTGCAGTGATTTTGGAGCCCCAAAAAATAAAGTATGACACTGTTTCCACTGTTTGCCCATCTATTTCCCATGAAGTGATGGGACCAGATGCCATGATCTTCATTTTCTGAATGTTGAGTTTTAAGCCAACTTTTTCACTCTCATCTTTCACCTTCATCAAGAGGCTTCAGGATGCAAATTTTCAAAGATTCAAACATGCATTGGGTTCCAGCAAGGAACCAGAATCTGTGCCATCAATGTCAGGTGTGAGTGAAATTACAGCTTGCACTCCATCTCCTATTGCTGATGATCCTTCATCTCTACCATCTCCCACCTCCTATTCCTCCTCTAGTCAATGACTCTTCTTGTCTGTTCACTTGATGTCAGCCCCTGTATGCCAGCTGTTGTATTGTAGTATTGTACTATTGTACTTTTCAAGGTGCTATACTGTAAGACTAAAAATGTTTTATTATTTATGTTTGGTTTTTATGCCTTGTTTGGAAAGTATTATAAACCTATTGCAGTACAGTACTATATAGCTGATTGTGTTAGTGGGGTACCTAGATTAACTCTGTTGGACTTATAAATAAATTGGACTTATGAACACACTCTTGGAATGAAACTCATTCATATGCAGGGGACTTACTGAATACAAGATGAGCCTGGAGCCTGTTGTAGTGATGGAAAGTGAGGAAGTATTCAAAAAATCCACAATGATTGTTCTATGTCAAAGAAACACAGAGATCAACTCAAAGAACTCTTAAAGGCCAAACAGGAAACAATTCGAACAACAAAATCTATTAATAGTTTTGGATTATAACTCAAAGTACAAAGTAAATACTCATGACCCCATATGTAGTTCAATAAAAACTGAATAAATAAATGAGGGAAAAGAGATATATCTCCATGAAGAAGAATTCCAAATAGTCTATCTAAATACTCCATCCACAGTTAGCATAACTCTCTACATCTTAAATATGGGCTCTGCATGGTGACTGCCCTCCCAAGAACACAGAAAAGAAAGGCAGCAAAGGGTTAATGTTATAGAGGGGAAACCTGACAGACATTCCTTCAGTCACAAGATCAAGGTTAATGCTGACAGTGATGTCATGTTGATGTTTGTGTATTATCTTGAGAAGATATGATGAGAATGACATTTTACCTCTACAGTCTTCTTCCCAAGAACATATAATCCCAATCTACCTATGAGAAAAATATCAAATTTCAGTTGAAGGGCATTCTACCAAATACGTGAGGAATATGCCTCAAAATGTTCAAGGTCATCAAAAACAGACTAAGAAATTGTTACAGCCAGGAGGAGACTAAGGAGACATAACAACTAAATGTAAGCTTGGCTCCTATATGGGATTCTAGAAAAGGAAAATGACACTGGGTTAAAAACTATGGAAATTTTAAAAAATATGGACATTAGCTAATAATAATGTATCAGCAGTGGTTCACTAATTATGACAAATGCACCATATTAATGGAAGATATTAATTATTAAAGAAACTATATGAAGGGTATATGGGAACTCTCTAGATTCTATACATTCACATCTTTTCTGTAAATCTGGAACTGTATTAAAAATAAGGTTTATTTGATCACATTCATTCCATATAATAGATAAAAATTACTGTTTAAAGAAAAACGATAATTTATCTGGGTACCTAAGTGTAGCAGTGTTTATATAAGCTGTCATGTATATTTAATCCATATCTTCTACCTATTCATACAAATGAGCATTTGTCCCATTTATATTTATTGATTCATTCTTTGTTCAAGAATGAATTCAACCAGTTTATCAACTGACCACATGCTCAGGGTTTAGGGGGATCCATACAGACTCAATTGTTCTCTTTTTATTCATCTGCAACTTTAAAAACACTCTAAGGTTTTTAGTTGATAGAAAACTCAAAAAAAAATAGAAAATTAATAAAAGAACAACTCTCAAAGAGTGATCAGAAAAAGCAATGTGAATGTGTCATTGACAAATAAAAAGCTGACCAGCTATTTTTCCCAAGCTTCATAGGTATCCATAACCTGTTGAATATTTTAAATCCAGTTTAGTCCTTTAGTCTAAACTTAGAAGACTTTCAATTAGCACTCTGAGTGGGGCAGAGAATAAGAAAAGGATGTGCAGCCAGTCCAAGCTCACAAGCAAACTGCTCTCAGTTCGGCGGTATGATCCAGCAGATATAAGGGTGCTTGAAATGTATGACGCAGACAGGTATGCTGCAGAGTGTTGGGCAAGATCTCTAGGTGAATTACAGTACAAATTTTGGGGATGATGGAGCAAAGATCTGCCATCCTCTATCAATAACCTCTATTTGGAGGAACAGCTTCTGGCTCACTGCTGGACACTGGTATAAATTGAATGCTTAATCAAGGGCCACTAAGTTACCATGTGACTTGAGCTGACCATCATTCATTGGGGTTGTCTGACCTACAAAGGGCTTCCCAGGTGGCTCAGTGATAAAGAATCCACTTGCCAATGCAGGAGATGCAGGAGACACAGGTTTGATCCCTGGGGCAGGAAGATCCCTGGAGGACACAGTGACAACCCACTCTAATATTCTTGTCTGGGAAATCCCATGGACAGAGAAGTCTGGTGGGCTACAGTCTGTGGGGTCACAGAATTGAATACAACTAAGAGACTGACCTACAAAGCCATAAATCTGTGTAGTAGCATTCAATAATCAATAAATGTGATATAAAAGAAGAAATTTAAGCAGATCCTGAAGGCCTAGGAAAAGGTTGCCAGTTATAGCTGGTTTATGGACGGTGATTAATGGTTTAGTTGGACCATCAGGGGCTTTGTAGGAACAAGATTGGAAACCTGGCAATAAGGAAACCTGGAAAAGAAGTATGTGGAGAAAACACTACAAATGGGCACAGTGTAGAAATATTTGTCTCCCTTATGAATGCTCACCAATGGGTGCCCTCAACAGAGGAGGACCTTGATAATCAGGCGGATGAAATTTTCCTTTTTTATGAACATCAAGCAACCTCTTTTCCCAACTATCACTTTCCTTGCCCAGTGAACTGATAGAGTATGGTACATGATGATACATCATGTATGGTATGGTAACATCATATATCAATACATTATGCATGTGCTTAACAATGCAGACTTCCACTCACTGTAATAGTTATGTTACATGTTGACTGGATTATGCAGTGCCCTGATATTTGCCCAGATATTTCTGGGTGTGTCCATGTGGGTGTTTCTAGATGAAATTATCTGAGTAAATCAGGTGACCTGGTGAGTAAAGCAGATGACCATCCCCAGTGTGGATGGGCATCATTCAATTCATTGAGGGCATAAATAGAACAAAAAGATGGAGGAAGGAAATCTTTGACCCTCCTGCCTGAATGTAGGAGCTGAGCTGTCAGTCTTCTCCTGTCCTCTTTGCTCCCAGCTCTTGGATCTTCAGACTCAGAGTGAGTTATACCCCCAGCCTTCCTGGATCTACAGCCTACAGATGGCAGATAGTGGAATGTCTTTGTCTCCATAATTGCATGACCATTTCATTATATTAATAATAAATATCTTCCCATATAGATATCTTATGGGTTCTGTTTCTCAGGAGAATTCTGACTAATATATTCACCAAGGTTGATCTGGTAACAGAGCCCAACTGGCCAACACTGTAGACCAATAATACCCTACAGTATTGCATTCCCAGAAAGGATTAGCCAGCTACCTGGTAGCCAGCTACCATGCTGATTATACTGGACAACATCCATCATAGAAGAACAGTATTTAGTTCTCACTAGAAAGTAGACACTTTTTCTGGATATGAATTTGCTTTTCTGCCTACCTCCCTTTGCCAATGAACTTAAAAAACACTACCACCCATGAACTTAACTTATTCACAGTCATGATAGCCTAGATAGCATAGCTTGTGATCAAAGAAATCATTTTATTTCAAGTGAAATGTGACAATGGCCCATTCACATGGAATTCAGTGGACTTATAATGTTTCTATCACTTTGAAATGTGTTAGAAGAGTAGAATGGCCTTTTTACTCACTCCCCTTGCAGGGCTAGAATAATATCACTAGAATGTGATCTAGGCTTTAAATCAGTGGTCAATACATGATGTTACTTCTCCTATCACCAAGATTCATGGATCTGGGAGTCTAGAGATGAACATGAGCATGGTTTCACAAACTCTTACCACTAAAGGTTTATCCTAGAACAAGATATTTGCTTCCCATCCTTATGACTTTGAGTTTTACTGGAGGAGAAGGCTTCATCACCAAAGAAGGAATGTTTCCACCAGGAGACACAGCATTGTTCTATTAAACACAAAGATGAAACTACCACCTGGCCACTTTGGGCTCTTCACTCCAAAAATTAAACAGGCAAAGAAAGTTACTATAATGGTGGGGGTTATTGTTTATAACCCAAGGGGAAATTGAGTTGCTATAACAAAAGAGGAATATTGGGGAGTATGTCTGTAAAGTAGGAGGTCCCCTGGGATGACTTGATATTATTCCCATATGCTAAGAATAAAATCAATAGAAACTACAACAATCTAAGAGAGACAGGACTGTTGGTCCAGACATTTCAACAATAAAGACTAGTGTCACCATATCAGTAAGGAACTATAACTGAGTTTCTTGCTGAAGGAAAATGTCTAGTGGGAAAGAAACCTATTAATACCAGCTGTAACTCCAAAATAAGGACTGCAATAATTATAATATTTCTTATTTTGATGTGATATAATTTTATATATGGGACTTCCCTGGTAGCTCAGAGGGTAAAGTATCTGCCTACAGTGTGGAAGACACGGGTTCGAACCCTGTGTCGGGAAGATACCCTGGAGAAGGAACTGGAAACCCCCTCCAGTACTCTTGCCTGGAAAATCCCATGGAAGGAGGAGCATGGTGGGCTACAGTCCAAGGGGTCGAAAGAGTAGGACACGACTGAGTGACTTCACTAATTTTGTATATTATTAACCACTTCTTGTTTCCTTTTTCTTCCCCATTTCCCTCCAATCTAACATGAGACAATACAAGGATGAAAACTCTAGGATATCCAAGCGGAGGGGAGTTTTTCTGGTGGTTCAGTAGTTAAGATTCCACCCATCCAATGCAAAGAGCACAGGTTTGATCCCTGGTCAGGGAACTAAGATCCCACATGCCTTGGGGCATGACTAAAAAAAAAAATAAAGGGGGGGGGGGGGAAGAATTCAGTTATAAAATAAATGAATATAAAAGACAGATAAAATAATTTTGTATCCTCTTGTGAGGGCAGAGTTAGTGTGTTTTTAGGTGTGCATGAGATAGTTGCATCATGTTAAATTAAAGTATGATTTTACTATTGTCTTTATTTCAAAGTTAGATATGGTTAAAAAAAAGTGTGTCTGGGTACCAAATGGTAAATTGTGATGGCTTTGAACTGTGTCAGTTTAGCTAAACTAAAACTACATTTCCCAAAATTCTCTCCTTATATGGCCTCGAGTACAGTGGAAGTGAGAAATAGATTTAAGGGCCTAGATCTGATAGATAGAGTGCCTGATGAACTATGGAATGAGGTTTGTGACATTGTACAGGAGATGGATCAGACCATTCCCATGGAAAAGAAATGCAAAAAAGCAAAATGGCTGTCTGGGGAGGCCTTACAAATAGCTGTGAAAAAAAGAGAAGTGAAAAGCAAAGGAGAAAAGGAAAGATATAAGCATTTGAATGCAGAGTTCCAAAGAATAGCAAGAAGAGATAAGAAAGCCTTCTTCAGCGATCAATGCAAAGAAATAGAGGAAAACAACAGAATGGGAAAGACTAGGGATCTCTTCAAGAAAATCAGAGATACCAAAGAAACATTTCATGCAAAGATGAGCTCAATAAAGGACAGAAATGGTATGGACCTAACAGAAGCAGAAGATATTAAGAAGAAGTGGCAAGAATACACAGAAGAACTGTACAAAAAAGATCTTCACGACCCAGATAATCACGATGGTGTGATCATTGACCTAGAGCCAGACATCCTGGAATGTGAAGTCAAGTGGGCCTTAGAAAGCATCACTATGAACAAAGCTAGTGGAGGTGATGGAATTCCAGTTGAACTATTCCAAATCCTGAACAATGATGCTGTGAAAGTGCTACACTCAATATGCCAGCAAATTTGGAAAACTCAGCAGTGGCCACAGGACTGGAAAAGGTCAGTTTTCATTCCAATCCCAAAGAAAGGCAATGCCAAAGAATGCTCAAACTACCGCGCAATTCCACTCATCTCACACGCTAGTAAAGTAATGCTCAAAATTCTCCAAGCCAGGCTTCAGTAATATGTGAACCATGAACTTCCTGATGTTCAAGCTGGTTTTAGAAAAGGCAGAGGAACCAGAGAACATATTGCCAACATCTGCTGGATCATGGAAAAAGCAAGAGAGTTCCAGAAAAACATCTATTTCTGCTTTATTGACTATGCCAAAGCCTTTGACTGTGTGGATCACAATAAACTGGGGAAAATTCTTCAAGAGATGGGAATACCAGACCACCTGATCTGCCTCTTGAGAAATTTGTATGCAGGTCAGGAAGCAACAGTTAGAACTGGAAATGGAACAACAGACTGGTTCCAAATAGGAAAAGAAATACATCAAGGCTGTATATTGTCACCCTGCTTATTTAACTTCTATGCAGAGTACATCATGAAAAATGCTGGACTGGAAGAAACACAAGCTGGAATCAAGATTGCCGAGAGAAATAGCAATAACCTCAGATATGCAGATGACACCACCCTTATGGCAGAAAGTGAAGAGGAACTCAAAAGCCTCTTGATGAAAGTGAAAGTGGAGAGTGAAAAAGTTGGCTTAAAGCTCAACATTCAGAAAACGAATATCATGGCATCCGGTCCTACCACATCATGGGAAATAGACAGGGCAACAGTGGAAACAGTGTCAGACTTTATTTTTCTGGGCTCCAAATCACTGCAGATGGTGACTGCAGCCATGAAATTAAAAGACGCTTACTCCTTGGAAGGAAAGTTATGACCAACCTAGATAGCATATTCAAAAGCAGAGACATTACTCTGTCAACAAAGGTCTGTCTAGTCAAGGCTATGGTTTTTCCTGTGGTCATGTATGGATGTGAGAGTTGGACTGTGAAGAAAGCTGAGTGCCAAAGAATTGATGCTTTTGAACTGTGGTGTTGGAGAAGACTCTTGAGAGTGCCTTGGACTGCAAGGAGATCCAACCAGTCCATTCTGAAGGAGATCAGCCCTGGGATTTCTTTGGAAGGAATGATGCTGAAGCTGAAACTCCAGTACTTTGGCCACCTCATGCGAAGAGGTGACTCATTGGAAAAGACTCTGATGCTGAAAGGGATTGGGGGCAGGAGGAGAAGGGGACAACAGAAGATGAGATGGCTGGATGGCATCACTGACTTGATGGACATGAGTCTGAGTGAACTCCAGGAGTTGGTGATGAACAGGGAGGCCTGGCGTGCTGCGATTCAGGGGGTCACAAAGAGTCGGACACGACTGAGCGACTGATCTGATCTGATCTGATCTGAAGGACTGGTCAATATTTGCACAAGATTTGGAAAGTAAGTGTGGAGTCACGGTCATTTTGTTACTCTCTGAAGATTGGAGAGAGGTCAAGTGCAGCTCATACACATTGTCAATGATACATATTTTCACTGATCATCTTTTTGGTATGGAACAGTACCTGAATCTACAGTAACTCTTGATTCTGCCTGATCTTCTTCTGTTGCTCCAAATCCTGCATCAAAGGCATGCACAGTTCAGTCACTCAGTCGTGTCTGACTCTTTGCAACCCCATGGACTGCAGCACACCATGCTTCCCTGTCCATCACCAGCTCCCCAAGCCTACTCAAACTGATGTCCATCGCATTGGTGATGCCATCCAACCATCTCATCCTCTGTCATCCCCTTCCCCTCCAGCCTTCAATCTTTCCCAGCATCGGGGTCTTTTCCAATGAGTCAGTTCTTTGCATCTGGTCGACAAAATATTGGAGTTTCAGCTTCAGCATCAGACCTTCCAATGAGTACTCAGGACTGGTTTCCTTTAGGATTGACTGGTTTGATCTCTTTTCAAGCCAAGGGACTCTCAAGAGTCTTCTCTAACACCACAGTTCAAAAGCATCAATTCTTTGGCGCTCAGCTTTCTTCACAGTCCAACTCTCACATCCATACATGACTACTGGAAAAACCATAGCTTTGACTAGACGGACCTTTGTTGGTAAAGTAATGTCTCTGCACAGCCCATGGCAGTAGGTTTCAGCTTCTTTTCAAGGTCATCCATGGGAACAGCTCCAATGATGAGAGATAGACATAAGTTTCAGTTTGTTCTTATGGATTCATTCTTTCTGGTTCCAGTTCTCCTTGCTTTTGTTCATTCCCAGCTCTTCTTCCTATCTCTCAGTCTAGTTGACTTATAATGGTTTCCACATCAGCCCAGCCTTAGAAACACCAGCATTGCACAGACACCTCTACCAGTTCCCACCATTGAATAAAATCTAAACCTTGAAATAAATATCTTACCCATTATCACTCAATGTTCTACTTCTCTGAAAGAACCCAAACTGATACATTATGTCTTATTCTTACTCTGAAAGGAGGAAAGTAATAATCAAATACCAAAAAGAAAAAAAGATTGTATATAGAATG
The DNA here is from genome assembly GCF_003369695.1 of Bos indicus x Bos taurus. Lineage (NCBI taxonomy): Eukaryota > Metazoa > Chordata > Mammalia > Artiodactyla > Bovidae > Bos > Bos indicus x Bos taurus. The sequence continues at coordinate 71,219,635 of NC_040083.1, read as the reverse complement.
ACCATGAATTTAAGTATTATTGTAAAATTACATGTCTGTTCTTTTTTTTTCATGCCCTAGAAATAAAATTGTAATCATTTTTTTTAATACAGCTCTTGTTAAAACCACATGGCATGCTGGAAGTTTCCATCCAAAAGGAGAGTGCAAGCTGGGACTGGTTTTAGGTGAAACCAGGACACGTTTACTAGGAAGAAAAGATTGTCCCCATTTGGGAAAAGAACATCAGCCCAAAACAACCAAACATGAACCTTATCTGGAATAGGCATCTACTGGGCTCATTGAAGGGGCTGGCCCAGGATTAGGCAACAAAAGCTGCTGATCATCTGGCAACACTGGTAACATCAGCAGATGCTTTAATTACAGATTGAGGAGGCCAATCTCCTCTCAGTTCAGTTCAGTTCAGTCGCTCAGTCATGTCCGACTCTGCGACCCCATGAATCCCAGCATGCCAGGCCTCCCTGTTTATCACCAACTCCCGGAGTTCACTCAGACTCACGTCCATCGAGTTAGTGATGCCATCCAGCCATCTCATCCTTTGTCGTCCCCTTCTCCTCCTGCCCCCAGTCACTCCCAGCATCAGAGTCTTTTCCAATGAGTCAACTCTTCGCATGAGGTGGCCAAAGTACTGGAGTTTCAGCTTCAGCATCATTCCTTCCAAAGAAATCCCAGGGCTGATCTCCTTCAGAATGGACTGGTTGGATCTCCTTGCAGTCCAAAGCACTCTCAAGAGTCTTCTCCAACACCACAGTTCAAAAGCATCAATTCTTCGGCGCTCAGCTTTCTTCACAGTCCAACTCTCACATCTATACATGACCACTGGAAAAACCATAGCCTTGATTAGACAGACCTTTGTTGGTAAAGTAATGTCTCTGCTTTTGAATATGCTATCTAGGTTGGTCATAACTTCTTCCAAGGAGTAAGCGTATTTTAATTTCATGGCTGCAGTCACCATCTGCAGTGATTTTGGAGCCCCAAAAAAGAAAGTCTGACACTGTTTCCACTGTTTCCCCATCTATTTCCCATGAAGTGATGGGACCAGATGCCATGATATTCGTTTTCTGAATGTTGAGTTTTAAGCCATCTTTTTCACTCTCCTCTTTCACCTTCATCAAGAGGCTTTTGAGTTCCTCTTCACTTTCTGCCATAAGGGTGGTGTCATCTGCATATCTGAGGTTATTGCTATTTCTCTCGGCAATCTTGATTCCAGCTTGTGCTTCTTCCAGTCCAGCATTTTTCATGATGTACTCTGCATAGAAGTTAAATAAGCAGGGTGACAATATACAGCCTTGATGTATTCCTTTTCCTATTTGGAACCAATCTGTTGTTCCATGTCCAGTTCTAACTGTTGCTTCCTGACCTGCATACAAATTTCTCAAGAGGCAGGTCAGGAGGTCTGGTATTCCCATCTCTTGAATAATTTTTCAGTTCATTGTGATCCACAAAGTCAAAGGCTTTGGCATAGTCAATAAAGCAGAATCAAACCTTTTTCTTCCTTTTTGTTGTAAGACTTCAATAGTGGCCATGTCTTACTCATCTTTGTATTCTTTGCACAGACGGTGTAGTAGATACTCAGTCATACTGTTGAATGAAAAAAACAAGTAAATGATTTTCACCAGCCAAGCTAGGGACAGGCAGGAATTGATGATATTAAAGGTTGTTGTCATAAATACCTGCTATTGAGTAGTGACTTAAAATATTTCTTATAAGGTAAATGATATCATTCTCTCTATATATTTTCCCTACCTATATTTTATATATAAAGATGTATATATAACTTTTATATGTATGATTTTTAAAAATTTTTAAAGAGCTTTATTGAGATATAAACCAATACCACTAAAAGTCACATACAATTCAGTGGTTTTAATATGGTCACAGATTTGTGCTACTATCATCAGAGCTGTATTTTAGAACTTTTTTGTCACTCTTCAAAGAAACCCTGTACCTATTTAGTCGCTCCTGTTTCTCCCTTCTCACAGCTGCTGAAAACCAAGTTTACTTTCTGCCTCTATGGATTTGCCTATACTGTAATTTTTTAACAAAATCTCTTATGTTGAATGCTTACACTCTTTCTACATTTTTACTATAATTAACAAGGCTCTGATAAACATCTAAGATATGCATTTTTAATATTTTATCTGGTTATATTCTTTTTACTGAAATATAATTGCTTTCCAATGTTGTGTTAGTTTTTAATTTTTTTAATTTATGAAACTAACAGATATCAGTAAGATCTCTTCTAGCTCTAGATTTCTAGACATCTAGTTCTAGATCTCTCTCAAACACACAAACTCGCACACATACATTTATATCTCTAGTGCTAAGGCACTTCATTCATGTCCAACTCTTTGCAACCCCATGGACCATAGTCGGTCAGGCTTCTCTGTCCATGAGAGGCTCCAGGCAAGAGTACTGGAGTGGGTAGCCATTTCCCTCTCCAGGGTATCTTCCCACCTGGGGATTGAACCCAGGTCTCCTGCATTGCAGGTAGATTCTTTACCACCTGAGCTACAGAGAAGCCTTTTTATTTCTATCTCTATATATAGATAGTATGACTCTATATATACTCAGCATATATGGAGGTATATAAATATAAAGAAAGAAATCCTGAACCATAAATGTTCAGAGCCACAAGAGACCCTACTGATATTTATTAACTGAACCCTTCTGTAAGATGAATAAGAGGAAGTTTTATTTTTCACAGGAAATTATTACCAGCACAATGAATTCTAAACCAAAAAAAAAAAAAATAGAATATAGAAAGATAAAGGGGGAACACAGATAATAACCATGAAGAAAATTAGATATTCAAGTAGGACTCTTTCTCTCATATGTGGCAAAGCCTTCTGACTGCCTCGCCTTCTCATTTAAAGACCCAGCCTGGGTTAGTTTCTTTGACTATTTCAAACTGGAAAGATAATAGATCAGCAGTAGCCACTGAAAGTACTCTCAGTCCCATAAAATAGTATCTAATATATCTGGGGAGTTTTGATCATATTTGTGCACTCTCCCTTTCCTCCAGCCTTCTAATCCTGGTACTTCCCAGGTGGTGCTAGCAGTGAAGATTCTGCCTGCCAATGCAGGAGACATAAGAGATGCAGGTTGGATCCCTGGGTCAGGAAGATCCCCTGGAGGAGAGCATGGCAACCCACTCCAGTATTCTTGCCTGGAGAATCCCCATGGACAAGAATACATGGTGTCTACAGCCCAAGGGGTCACCAAGAGTCAGACCATGACTGAAGCAACTAAACAGCATACACCCACGTCCTTGTCTTCCCCCTAGACTTTTATGCTAGTCCCAACCTGCTGGATTCATTTCAGTTCAGTCTCTCAGTAATGTCCAATTCTTTGCAACTCCATAGACTGCAGCACGCCAGGCTTCCCTGTTCATCACCAACTCCCCAAGCCTACTTAAACTCATGTCCATTGACCCTGTGATGCCATCCAGCAATCACACCCTCTGTCGTCCCCTTCTCCTCCCACCTTCAATCTTTCATAGCATCAGGGTCTTTTCCAATGAGTCAGTTCTTCATATCAGGTGGCCAAAGTATTGGAGTTTCAGCTTTACCATCAGTCCTTCCAAAGAACACCCAGGACTGATCTCCTTTAGAATGGACTGGTTGGATCTCCCTGCAGTCCAAATCAATTCTTCAGTGCTCAGCTTTCTTTATACTCCAACTCTCACACTACTGGAAAAACCATAGCTTTGACTAGATGGACCTTGTTGGCAAAGATATGTCTCTGCTTTTTAATATGCTGTCTAGGCTGGTCATGACTTCTTCCAAGGAGCAAGCATATTTTAATTTCATGGCTGCAGTCACCATCTGCAGTGATTTTGGAGCCCCAAATAAGAAAGCATCTCCCTGTTTCCACAGTTTCCCTGTCTATTTGCCATGAAATGATGGGACCAGATACATGATCTTAAGTTTTCTGAATGTTGAGTTTTAAGCCAATTTTTTCACTCTCCTCTTTCACTTTCATCAAGAGGCTCATTAGTTCTTCTTTGCTTTCTACCACAAGGGTGGTGTCATCTGTATATCTGAGGTTATTGATATTTCTCCTGGCATCTTGATTCCAGCTTGTGCTTCCTCCAGCCCAGCGTTTCTCATGATGTACTCTGCATATAAGTTAAATAAGCAGGGTGACAATATACAGCCTTAAGATACTTCTTTTCCTATTTGGAACCAGTCTGTTGTTCCATGTCCAGTTCTAACTGTTGCTTGCTGACCTGCCTATAAATTTTTCAAGAGGCATGTCAGGTGGTCTGGTATTCCCATCTCTTTCAGAATTTTCCACAGTTTGTTGTGATCCACACCGTCAAAGGACTTGGCATAGTCAACAAAGCAGAAATAGATATTTTTCTGGAACTCTCCTGCTTTTTCGATGATCCAACAGATGTTAGCAATTTTATCCCTGGTTGGTTCCTCTGCCTTTTCTAAATCCAACTTGAACATCTGGAAGTTGATGGTTCATGTATTGTTGAAGCCTGGCTTGGAGAGTTTTGACCATTACTTTACTAGTGTGTGAGTCATGTATGGATGTGAGACTTGGACTGTGAAGAAAGCTGAGCGCCGAAGAATTGATGCTTTTGAATTGTGGTGTTGGAGAAGACTCTTGAGAGTCCCTTGGACTGCAGGGAGATCCAACCAGTCCATTCTAAAGGAGATCAGTCCTGGGTGTTCTTTGGAAGGATTGATGGTAAAGCTGAAACTCCAATACTTTGGCCACCTCATTCGAAGAGTTAACTCATTGGAAAAGACTCTGATGCTGGGAGGGATTGGGGGCAGGAGCAGAAGGGGGTGACAAAGGATGAGATGGCTGGATGGTATCACCGACTCAATGGACCTGAGTTTATGGGAACTCCAGGAGTTGGTGATGGACAGGGAGGCCTGGTGTTCTGCAATTCATGGGGTCACAAAGAGTCAGACACAACTGAGTGACTGAACTGAACTGAGGTGAGTACAATTGTGCGACAGTTTGAACATTCTTTGGCATTGCCTTTCTTTGGGATTGGAATGAAAACTGACCTTTTCCAGTCCTGTGGCCACTGCTGAGTTTTCCAAATTTGCTGGCATATTGAGTGTAGCACTTTAACAGCTTCATCTTTTAGGATTTGAAATAGCTCAACTGGAATTCCATTACCTCCACTAGCTTTGTTCAAAGTAAGGCTTCCTAAGGTCTACTTGACTTCACATTCCAAGATGTCTGGCTCTAGGTGAGTGATCACACCGTCGTGATTATCTGGGTCATGAAGATCTTTTTTGTATAGTTCTTCTGTGTATTCTTGCCACTTCTTAAAATCTTCTGCTTCTGTTAGGTCCATATCATTTTTGTCCTTTATTGTGCCCACCTTTGCATGAAATGTTCCCTTTGTATCTCTAATTTTCTTGAAGAGATTTCTAATCTTTCCCATTCTATTGTTTTCCTCTATTTCTTTCCATTGATCACTGAGGAAGGCTTTCTTATCTCTCTCTGGTATTCTTTGGAACTCTGCATTCAAATGGGTATATCTTTCCTTTTCTCCTTTGATTTTTGCTTCTCTTCTTTTCAAAGCTATTTGAAAAGCCTCCTCAGACAACCATTTTGCCTTTTTGCATTTCTTTTTCTTGGGGACAGTCTTGAACTCTGCCTCCTGTACAATGTCATGAACCTCCATCCAGAGTTCTTCAGATACTTTATCTATCAGATCTAATCCCTTGAATCTGTTTGTCACTTCCACTGTATAATCGTAAGGGATTAGATTTAGGTCATACCTAAATGGTCTAATGGTTTTCCCTACTTTCAATATAAGTCTGAATTTGGCAATAAGGAGTTCATGATCTGAGGCACAGTCAGCTACTCGTCTTGTTTCTGCTGACTGCATAGAGCTTCTCCATCTTTGGCTGCAAAGAATATAATCAATCTAATTTTGGTGTTGACCATCTGATGATGTCCATGTGTAGGGTCTTCTCTTGTGTTGTTGGAAGAGGGTGTTTGCTATGATCAGTGCATTCTCTTGGCAAAACTCTGTTACCCTTTGCCCTGCTTCATTCTGTATTCCAAGGTCAAATTTGCCTGTTACTCCAGGTGTTTCTTGACTTCCTACTTTTGCATTCCAGTACCCTATAATGAAAAGGACATCTTTTGGGGTGTTAGTTCTAGAAGGTCTTGTTGGTCTTCATAGAGCTGTTCGACTTCAGCATTTTCAGCATTAGTGGTCAGGACATAGACTTGGATTACTGTGATATTGAATGGTTTGCCTTGGAAACGAACAGAGTTCATTCTGTCATTTTTGAGATTGCATCCAAGTACTGCATTTTGGAGTCTTTTGTTGACTATGACTTCTGCATTTCTTCTAAGGGATTCTTGCCCATGGTAGCAGATATAATGGTCATCTGAGTTAAATTTACCCATTCCAGTCCATTTAGCTCACTGATTCCTATGGTAGAGGTAATGAAGTTAGTGGCGACCTCCTTCAAGAGGTCCCATGCACGCACTGCTACACTCAGTGCGCCAACCCTGTAGCAGGCCACCACCAACCCATGCCTCTGCCAGAGACACCAGGACACTCACAGGCAAGTCTGGGTCAGTCTCTTGTGGGGTCACTGCTCATTTGTCCTGGGTCCTGGTACACACAAGGTTCTGTTTGTGCCCTCCAAGTGTCTGTTTCCCCAGTCCTGTGTAAGTTCTGGCAGTTCTATGGCAGGCTTAATGGCGACCTCCCCCAAGAGGGCTTATGTCATACCTAGGTCTACTGCACCCAGAGCCTCTGTCCCAGCAGCAGCTCACTGCTGACCTGTACCCCCTCAGGAGACACCCAAACACAGTTCTGTCTCAGTGTCTGTGGGGCCTCTGGGTCCTGGTGCACACAAGGTATGTTTGAGCCCTCTAAGCATCTCTGGCGGGTATGGGGTTTGATTCTAAATGCAATTTCGCCCCTCCTACTATCTTGCTGGGGCTTCTCCTTTGCCCTTGGACATGGAGTATCTCCTCAAAGAATGACTGAAATACAATTACACTTTGCCAGTCATGAAAACAAGCAGAAAAACATGTCTAATAACAAGGAGAAAAGTCAATCAATAAGGACAGACTCAGAAAGAACACAAATATAAAGTTAGTGAATAAAGATTTTAGAATTGTTTCTGTAAATATGGTGCAGTGGTAAAGAATCCGCCTCCCAATGCAGGTGATGCAAGAGATGTGGGTTCAATCCCTGGGTTTGGAAGATTCCCTGGAGTAGGAAATGTCAATCCATCAGTCCTATATCCTTATAAATATCTCTACCCTTTCTGTACCTAATCATTCTTCTCTTTTCCTCCAACTAGTCAATATCACAGAGAAGATGATGGCAACCCACTCCAGTACTCTTGCCTGGAGAATCCCATGGACGGAGGAGCCTGGTAGGCTACAGTCCATGGGGTCGCCAAGAGTCAGACATGACTGATGTGACTTAGCAGCAGCAGCAGTCAATATCAGGCTTCCAGAATAGTTTGAGTTTGAGATTATTTATACATGGAAAACTCTATTAAATTCTCATTTCCCTGATCCCAGATATCCATCAACTGCCTTATGATCTGATTATAGTTTTACATGTATGGTTGTGATGGTACAAATATTTCCTAGGGGACTTCCCTGGTGACCCAGTGGTCAAGACACTGCACTTCTAATGCAGGAGGCATGGATTCATTCCCTGGTTGGGGAACTAAGATCCCACATGCTGTGCAGCATAGAACAAAGATTTAAAAACTGCTTCCTGGCTATAAAGTAATCCTATAGCTTCCTATCTTTTAAAAAAAATCCATTACAGAGGGTCCTGGATACTGTAATACATTGAATATAATGGTTCCACTGTTTAGAAATTATAAAACCAAGTATTGCCATTCTGAGTCACTTTCTAAAGATCTAACTTACACTGTGACTCTTTACTTCACCACACAATTCTGGCTCATTATCATATCTTACGAGAAACATTTTCCTGAGCGGGGGAAATATAGTCCAAGAATAAACACATATTAGTGTACTGCCTAAGTTCCTTTGCCATTCACTATAAGATACTCCAAATTACTGCCTGAAGGCAAAAAACTTCTGATAGACCTTAAGAACAGAGCCATTGGTGTTCCAAATTTTTCACTGGGTTCTTTTTTCATCATATGAGTAACTATTCATACTGCAGTACAGTTTTTTGCACAGAGGTGCTTATTGTAATCTAGGGACTTTCATTCATCAGCACAATGCTAAGCATCCTGCCAAAGTGATTCTGTGCTCAAAGAAATACTGTATGACAGATCATCAACAAGGAGACCAAAAAATCTACCTAGAAAACCAAATATGTTGACATTTGTGACACTCAGGTCCCTGATAATATGATGAAAAAGTAGGCAAATGTGTAGAAAAACCTCAAGACTGCAATAATGTTTCTCAGTCCTCCACATGCTGTGATACTGCTATGCAAGTTTTGACAATTCTGTAAGGGAACAGGTCCCCTGAAGGGGGGAAACCCACTTCAGTATTCTTACCTGGAGAATCCCCATGGACAGAGGAGCCTGGTGGGCTACAGGGCATGGTGTTGCAAAGAGTCAGACACTACTGAGCGACTAAGCACAAGGGAACAGGCCACATAGAAATTAGCCACAGACTGACCAAAATCTTTGCTTGCTGCATAGATTTGGTCTAAGGACAACCAAAATTCATCTCTCCATATTCAATTTTTTGGGGGTAGACAGAGGATGAGATTATTGGATGGCACCATCACCTCAATGGACATGAATTTCAGCAAATTCTTGGAGATAGTGAAGGACAGGAAAGCCTGGAGTGCTGCTGTTCATGGAGTCGAAAAGAATCAGGCATGACTGAGCAACTGAACAACAGACAATGTAAGGGAGAGTTCCAAATTCTTGAACTCATCCCCAGCTTATGTTAACATTAACTGTAGTCAGATGACCTCATCACTGAGTTCAAACACTAGCTTTTACTAAACCAAACATTTAAGGAGATGGGCACTATCCCAGGGCCAACACATGTAAAGTGTTTGATCCCAGGGCTAAGGCGAGCATAGCAACAGCTCACAGAGCAAAAATGTTCTCTGGCATGGTGTTAAGGAAAAACTACTTTCAACCATCAGACTGTGGCTGAGCTGGCTTTCTTCCTTTTTTCTTTCCTTCTGAATTCTTGAGAAAGATAGTGATATGACAGTGCTCATATCTAAAATGATCACAGTAAAAAGGAAATTTATCTTTCACCATAGTTTCTCATGTTTTGTTTGCTTTTGCTTTTTATTTAGTTTTAATTGAAGAATAACTACTTTACAATACTGTGTTGGTTCTTCCATACATCTACATGAATTAGCCATATGCATACATACATCCCCTCCCTCTTGAACCTCCCTCCCACTTTCTACCCCATAGTTTCTTATGTTTTCAGCATCATGTGCATGTGTTCTCAGTCACTCAGTTGCATCTGACTCCTTGTGACCCCATGGACTGTAGCCCTGCAGGCTTCTCTGTCCATGGAATTTCCAGACAAGAATACTGGAGTGGGTTGCATTTCTTACTCCAAGGGATCTTTCCGACTGAGGCATTGAACCTACATCTCCTGATTGGCAGGTGGATTCTTTACCACTGAGCCACATGGGAAACCCTTTTAACATCACACTTTCTGTTCAGGAGACCAAAAATCATGTTGAAAATTGTGCCTTTTCAATATTAAAAAATTGGAACAACAGCATCACTTACAGTTGTTCTGAAGATCCAATGAAGTTAAATATATATAAATATTTCTGCTGCTGCATCCAACGTAAACTCCCTTTTGTTTCAAATTAGAAATTAAAGGGATATGATTCATTTCACTGAATGTAGTACTTTTGCCTGATTTCACTCTCTGCTGTTACCCCAGGTTCTCAGTGCTCTGTTTGCTGATCTTCCACCAAAAGCTTTAGTCCTTCCCTCATTCTTAGAGTATCTTCAACTCCTTCTGACTCACCATCACTGCAGGCTTGGTTTGTTTAATTAGGCTTTAGTCTTAGCCTCCATTGTAAGTCTTTATTCCAATTCCTTTCTTTTAAAAAAAAAATATTTTATTTCTTATTGGCTGTGCCGAGATCTTCAGCTGTGACCTGTGAATTCTTAGCATGGCATGTGGGATCTAGTTCCCTGACCAGGGATGCAAGCCAGGTCCCCTGAATTGGGAGTGCAGAGTCTTAGCCAATGGACCACCAGGGAAGTCCCTCCAATTCCTTTCTATTCATTCCTTTCTTATTTGGGTTTTATGGTCCTTTCTTTTCCCTACCAGGTTCTGCTCCCATCTCCTTGTGAACTTGAGTTCTACCTCACTGTTAGTGCTAACCTTGTGTCTAAGATCTAGCTATCTTTGGACGCAAACCTTCTCCTTTGGTTCATTTTATATTGGTTTTATAAAATTCAGAAAGGAGAAAGGTCATGTTAAAGTGTTCTGACGCTTCACTCTGGCCCCAAGCCAAGGAGGAATACCTCTTTATACCCTTATTTAGCCCCACTGATCTGAGATACAATCCTAGTGATGGAGGCTTGAGGCCAAGGAGAAAAGAGGCTAGATTTGGGACTGGGTAGGAGAGGTGGTTCCCCTGGTGGCTCAGATGGGAAGTAATCTGTCTGCAATGCAGGAGACCCAGATTAGGCCCTAGGTCTGGAAGATCCCCTGGAGAAGGGAATGACAACCCACTCTGATATTCTTGCCTGGAGAATTCCACAGACAGAGGAGCTTGACAGGCTACAGTCCATGGGGTTGCAAAGAATGGGAAACAACTGAGTGACTAACACACACACACAGGAGAGGTGATGGAGGGGAACAGATGGCTTAAGACACTCTGGAGTCCCTTAAAAAAGGGAATTCTACAGATGAGAGGCTTCATCTCTGGAGAGAAAGGTAACCTGTTGATAAGGCATTAATGGCAGGTACTCATGAGATAAAGGAACACTATCAATTCCCCATTACATAAAACAGAGACTGTCTCATATTGTTACTTAAATTAAGTGCAATAAGATAAATAAAACTTCTAGCACACAACTTACACACTGCAGGCAATGAGAAAATGAGAGCTGCTACAATGAGGATAGTGATGACGGTGATGATAACAGGATGCACATCCTTATAAATTCATGCACAAGAGAAAAGAAGCACCTTTCCCACCCTCCAACTCCCAAAAAATAACAGTTCTCAAGGGCAAAATATTACTATTTAGAACTCTGGACAGAAATAGATATGATTTGGCTTGGCTCAGACACACATCTTGGTAATTCTAATCTATATAAGAAAGGACACACGAGGTAACTTGATAAGTTTTATTTGCTATTAGAATATCCATTCTTAGTCATAAGAAAGTGTGTATATCTTTGCTGATGCTCTAGGATTTCTTTAATACATGGGTTTCTTCCATATAGACATATAAAGAAATCTCCATGAACCAGCCATTGTGCTATGGATACATATTTCTACAAGACAGACATGGCTTATGCTTCCAGAGAGCTTGTAATAGAACTGGAAAGACACAAAATTAAACAAATAATTATAATAAAACGCAATAAGCATCATAACAGAAGTTTATGGTACTATGGAGACATATAGCTAGGAGGATTTTATTATTTTATAGACTACAAGATCTCCTTGAAGTAATAAAGTTTACACAAATTCTTGAAACTATTCCAGTAAGAAGACAGAGGAAGCATTTCCCTGGCAGAGAAAATAGCATATGTAAACATATCTTGGAGGAGGGCATGGTAACCCACTCCAGTATTCTTGCTTGGAGAATCCCATGGACAGAGAAGTCTGGAGGGCTACAGTCCATAGGGTCACAAAGAGTCAGACACAGCTGAAGTGACTTAGCATGCATGTGTGCAAGGGTATGTTAAATGAGTAAGCACAGTATATTGGGATAAGTGAAGGAGTATGGAGAATAGAAAAGAGAAGGAACATGGGATTTGCTCAGAAATGTTAAATTTTCATTTTCCCCTAAAGACAAGAAAATCACCGAAGCACATTTAAGAAGAAAGATGATATTATCAAATCTATAATTATGATCAATCAGACTGGATGCCTCTTGCACAATTTAAATATCAAAAGGTTTATATATTAGGGTGGCCCTGGTGGCTCAGAAGCTAAAGAATCTACCTGCAATGAGGGAGACCCAGATTTGATCCCCGGGTTGGGAAGATCCCCTGGAGAAGGGAATGGCTACCCACTCCAGTATTCTTGCCTACAGAATTCCATGGACAGAAGAGCCTGGTGGCCTACAATGGTCACTCAGAATGGTGCCTCTTCCACTTTTTAAATATCAAAAGGTTTATATATCACAGCTCCCAATGTGTGACATTCTCCTAATCAAAATTCTTCAGTAACTCCCCATGGTGCACTGAATAAAATCCACCTCCTTGCTTGATACTCAATGCCTTTCACTTTTTGGCCTCAAATATATTTTGAGATCTATCTTCTTCTACTCCTTTTCATACATTCTATAATTTGATGAATTATTTCCAAAATTCAGCTTAGGGTTTTTTATTTGCCTTTGATCCTTTTATTCACTAAGACTAGGAGATTCTTCCACATTATTTTCATTTGCTATATCATTCAAGTGTGTGTTAGCTGCTCAGTCGTGTCTGACTCTTTGCAACCTCAGGGACTGTAGCCTGCCAGGCTCCTATGTCCATGGAATTCTCAGGGCAAGAATACTGGAGTGGGTTGCCATTCCCTTCTCTAGGAGATCATCCCAACCCAGGGTTCAAACCTCGGCCACCAGGGAAGCCCAAGTGGGTGATATATTTCCACCTATATCATTCAAGGTCCCATTCAAATGTCTTCTTTCCTCTGAAGAGTTTCTTGATTCCCTAAGGTAGTAGTACTCTCTTTCCACAGAACATCAATATTTCACTTTTTAAAAAAAAATTTATTGGCATATAGTTGATTAACAATGTTATCTTAGTTTCAGGTGCACAGCAAAGTATCAGTTATTCATGAATCAGCTATACATATACATATATCCACTATTTTTAGATTCTTTTCCCATATATGTCATTAGGAAGTATTGAGTCGAGTTTCCTATGCTATACAGTAGATCGTTATTAATTATCTGTTTTATATATAGTAAAGTGTATATGTCATTTCCGATATCCCAATTTATTCTGCCCTCCCTTTTCCCTCTGGTAACCATGTTTGTTTCTGCATCTGTCACTACTTTTAGTCTTTTATCCTTTCCTACTAAAATTTGAACTGTATATATTTGTCATATATTTTAATCGTAAATATGTGAAGGCACTTGATATAAGTCACTTGATAGCAAAGGATATACTTTCTCAAGTTTAATATTTCCTGAAAATCTAAAGGCCATTCCTGGATGATGATAGATGCACAATTAATTAGTGAATAAATGGATGAACAATTGCTTTACCACTAGAAGAAAAGATGTCTCTGTTTCAAAGCTATAAATGGCATTGTAATTTACGGTTTCACTTTCTCAGAACCTTGTACCAAGTTTCCATATTATAAGATGTCACAAAATGCTTGAATTTATGTCTATTTTGAGAATACCTATGAGTTAATAAGATAATAAAGGAGGAAAAGCCTCAAAGTTGGGTCATTGTGAGAAGCAGTTGAAAAACTAAAGAATTTTGTAAAGTATTAAGTGCTATGCAAATATGAAAATTTATCATACTTTTAAACAATATTTTAATATAATTTCTTATATTGAATAGTGGCTACCTATAAATATATTATATATTATATCTGTTCTGGATAAATTATGTGTCCATGTTTGTGTTGTTATTAATTTTATAGCTTACAAAATGAGCCTTATTATAGTGAAAAGAGAGCTTCCCGGGTGGCTCAGTGGTAAAGAACGCAATGCGGGAGACTCAAAAGACATGGGTTTGATCCCTGGGTTGGGAAGATCCCCTGGAGTAGAAAATGGCAGCACCCACTCCAGTATTCTTGCCTGGGAAAACCCATGGACAGAGGAGCCTGATGGACTGCAGTCCATGGGGTTGCAAAAGAGTCAGACAGGACTTAGCAACTGAGCACACACGCCACAGTGAAAAGAATATGGGACCTCCGTTCGCTAGAATTGATCTGAATAATGAACCTATATATTACTTCTTACTGATGTGAGCAAGTTACTAAACTCTATGGGCTTTGATTTTCTTATAATGAGGATAATAATCCTGCTACCTCATAAGATATTAAGGAGTGAGAGAATGACTATAACAGTGTTTTTGTAAACCAGAACATCCTTTGCAAATATTATTTATTATTCCCATTGATCCACTGAAGATCATGATACACATAAACCATGTTACAAACCCCATCTCAAAAGTAGAAAATGGCTCTCCATAATCTATATTGTGTGAAACAGGGTCTTCATGTTTTGTCTGTTTATTAAAAAGTGCTGCTGGCATGCCTGGAATGGTTTTTAAGGTTGTAATGGACTAAACATGAGATGTACAGGAGGCTTAAATGTTTCTTGATGAGAAAGATAGAATAACTACACCATGAATACCAAGTAAATATCTCTCATTGTAGATTTCAATTTAACTATAAAATTTCCACCCATATTACAATCTAGTCAAAGTGCTACTTCATCTCCCAACTTGTGCATAACATTCTGATTTTAGGGAAACAACAGAAGCAAATTAGCTTATGATATATATTGTGATATATATTAAGTTATGATATATATAAGTGATATATTTATTTATTCTATAGATTTTTATTGAAAGCCCCATCAAGCCTGCTGGATAGCCTAGAAATAAGGCAAGGTTCTTCCCCTTAAGAATATCATCAACACAAAAACATAAAATACAGTTTGCAAGTGTCAAAATAAAGGTGAGTACAGAGTATTCTGAATAAAAAAGAAGACCAACTTTGGAAATAGAATAGGAGAAGCTTCAAAATATGACAAAACATTTGCCATGCCCCAAAGAATATGGCTCAGTGGTAAAAAACCAGCCTGCCAATGCGTGAGAATTAAGACATGTGGGTTCAGTCCCTGGGTCAGAAAGAGCCCCTGGAAGAGGAAATGGCAAGCCACTCTAGCATTCTTGTCTGGAGAATCCCATGGACAGAGAAGCCTGGCGGGCTATGATCTATAGGGTAGCAAAGAGCTGGGCACAACTGAAGCAACTGAGCTCACACAAACAATAAATCGGAATTTTCTAAGAAAGTGGACAAAAGGGTAGATGGGAGGAGATTCCAAGCCAAAGAAATAGCATGTAGAATCAAATCTCAACATGTTTGAGGAAATAGAAATCCTTTTCTGCTCTTTCTTTCTCTAACTGGAATGGAAAGCTACCAGGTGGTGATTACAACATAGATTAGACATAGGTCTCTTTTATCCTTCATTACGACATGGGTTAGACATAGGTCTCTTTCATCTTTCATTTTATTTAACAACCAGCACTTAAATCTTCCCACCGTCCTTAAAACAGGGAATGATTCAGTATGACAGAATTGATGTTGACATATCTGCTTTGCTTTAATAACAAGCTAATTACTACACCTCTTATTATCTATATTACATGTAAACTTTACATGTGCAACAGCATATCGAATGAGATGTTTCCTCATCATGTTAATTTTGGCTGGTTCTCCAAACCTGAAACCAAAAGGTAACGAGTACTCCCAGTTCTAAAGAGAGATACCAGAGCATCTAACAGGTAATCCAACCAACAGGCTTACTAAACATTGGGCCATGTAGAGGGCATACACAACCAAGGATGTTTGACAACTAGAGAGTACACATTTCTTTAGCAAGAACATTTCAAAATCTTATTTTTCTTTCTCCCACCCCACCCCCATCCAAATAAACTACAGTTTAGAAATCTTGGCACCTGTGTTCTCTAAAGTTTTGGGGAGGGAGCTGGTACCTGGCTTATAACCACCCCCACAACAAGCTACGACAAAAACTTGTTGGAAAGAAAAGAAACTGTTTAGAGAAGATTGGCATGACAGAGAATAGATGGGGTCACATTAAGAACATCCTTCATGTTGAGAATTTCTAGAGTTTCAAGGACAAGAATAGATGTAGGCACTGGGGCAGGGAGTCAGACATGAGTCAACTCGAAAGGAATCCTGTTCCAAAGGTAGACTTGGAAGAATAAGTCATCTTCAAGAAAGTTGTTTGGAGTAGATAGAGACTGACTGAAGGAGCTCTTCAGCAGATGGCTGTGAAGACAAAGGAATGAGCAGATGGAAGATTCTCAGAAATAAGATGATTTGAGAAACAGAAAAAGAGCACAAGAGAGAAGGGCTAGCATTTTTCTCTGCCACACTGTGCTCACTGGTGTTTGATTCTTTGTGACCCCATGGACTGTAGCCAGCCTGTCTATGGGATTCTCCAGGCAAGAATACTGGAACGGGTTGCCATGCCCTCCCTCAAAGGATCTTCCTGACCGAGGGATAACACCTGCGTTTCTTATGTCTCCTGCATTGGCAGGCAGGTTCTTTACCATAGCACCACCTGGAGAGCCCTGAAAAATAAGACTATATGCTAACACTTAAAAATGATCAGAAAACTTGTGTTTATTTGCTTGAGATTTCAATCAGCTGAAATGAAGGAATTGGCAGAATAATTTTAAAGAAACATTGGAAACAAAAAAGAAATGTGTCTTTCTGTCTATGCTCTATTGAGTCCCTAATGTTTATCAATCAGTTACACATATTTCATATAATTGTCATGAAATCCTATGAGCAATCCATCATCATTCTGCTTCTATAGATGATTTAAAACTAGGTCTTGCATAGTGATAGTAATAGTGAAGTCTCTCAGTCATGTCCAACTCTTTGCGACCCCATAAACAGTAGCCAACCGGGCTCCTCCGTCCATGGGATTTTCCAGGCAAGAATACTGGAGTGGGGTGCCATTTCCTTCTCCAGGGGATCTTCCTGACCCAGGGGTGGAACCCAGGTCTCCCGCATTGTAGGCAGACGCTTTACCGTCTGAGCCACCAGGGAAGTCTTGCATAGATAAGGTAAATATTTGAGAATCAGCACCTGTAAGGGTGGATTTAAATGCAGATTTGCCTAACTCCAAATCTGGCATTTAACATCTAAGCTATTTTTGCCTTCTCATCATATACTTTATCAATTTAAGTTCTCAATAACATTTAAACATACCTCTTTGTGAAGGTTCTTAACATTTGACTTAAAATTCAAGTTCCAGAAAAGGATGATAAGAGATATGGAAAGAAAGGACTAGAAATAGCTAAGGGGTGGGGCTTTCCAGGTGGTTCAGTGTTAAAGAATCTACCTACCAATGCAGGAAACACAGGATATGCAGGTTGGATCCCCTGGACAAGATCCCCTAGAAGAGGAAATGGCAACCCACTCCAGTATTTTTGCCTGGGAAATCCATGGGCAAGAAAAGACTGGTGAGCTACTGTCTACGAGGTTGCAAAAGAGTCAGACACAACTTAGCTACTAAACAACAAAAAATAAACATGTACTATAACTTGGCCAGAAGTTACCTTCACAAATTCCTTGTTTATTATATGAGATACAGATCAAGTATATTGATTTAACAAATATTAATTGAGTTCCTCCTCTGTGCTGGGCACTGGACACTCTGATCCAAAAATGAACATGGTTTCCACTTACATGGGAATACAGGAACAGTGAATATTACAGACAGACAGTATGCTGTTTTACTATAACATAAATGTAAAACCACACAGAAGGGACGCTGACCCTGACTCAGTTGTCAGAGAAAGCTTCCTGGAGAAAGAAAGCTATAAACTAAGACCTGAAGGCAAAGCAAAGGGGGCCTAGAAGTGTTTTCCAACAGAAGAAAGAGCCTGTGTGAAAGTCTAGTTGCAGGAAAGGATATGACAGTTCAAAGAACTGAGAGAAGCTGAGAAGTGCCGAGTCATACAGGGTAAAGGAAGATGAGAGGGCTGAAGGAGGGTAAAGGTGAGAGATGGTGCTGAAGGAGGAGGGAAGATTTATAGGCCATGTTAAAAGGATTTGGACTTTATTCTAAGAGAAGTGTGAAGAAAACGAGGCTACAGAGAACAACTCATGGGTTTACACAAATTCCTGAAATCATATAAACAATTCAACTTCTGAAAAACCTCTCCCTCTGAACTCAATCCAAACCACAGCTCTGGTCCAAAAAATGGGGAAAGTGGGTGGAATGCAATGAACTGAATTTAATCACTCATTTCAAAAAGCTCTTCTTTTTTTTCAAATCTCCACCTCATGCTGACACGTGCTCAGGGAAAGGTTCAGTTCCATTGAAAGGGCCATACTGCAAGTGATCCATGCATTTAGGCCTCCAGATAGATACAGATCTAACACAACAAAAAACAAATTAAAAAAAAAAATCCGGTCTTGAAATTTCTAAAATTGTTGGAATTAAGGTTGAGAAGCCCTTTCTACTTCAAATCACAGACATAATCAGTTTTGTCATGTTGATTACAATGCACACATATCCATCATTGTATTATTAAGTATTCTTCCATGCTAAAAAGTTTTTTGTGTTTCTATTTGTTTGTTGGCAGTACCTGCTTTGTTCTGTGTAGAAACAGAAAACTGCTGAATGGAAATACAGATCCGAAACTCTGTCTAATCATTAGTTCAAAGTCCAAACAGTTATGTTGCTGCTGCTGCTGCTATGTCACTTCAGTCATGTGCGACCCCATAGACGGCAGCCCACCAGGCTCCGCCGGCCCTGGGATTCTCCAGGCAAGAACACTGGAGTGGGTTGCCATTTCCTTCTCCAATGCATGAAAGTGAAAAGTGAAAGTGAAGTCGCTCAGTCGTGCCCGACTCTTAGTGACCCCATGGACTGCAGCCTACCAGGCTCCTCCATCCATGGGATTTTCCAGGCAAGAGTACTGGAGTGGGGTGCCATTGCCTTCTCCCCAAACAGTTGTAGTCCTTTGTTATTCCTAAACTCTTCTTTACTTCTTGCTTTTACTTACATTTTGGGGCACTAAAAGGAAAGAAATGGGTACGGGAACTTGTATTTATTAATAAATCATAATAAAAACAATAAAAATTAAATAAAACCATCATTTACTGAGCTACTTTGCCAACAAAGTTTCGTCTAGTCAAGGCTATGGTTTTTCCTGTGGTCATGTATGGATGTGAGAGTTGGACTGTGAAGAAGGCTGAACGCCGAAGAATTGATGCTTTTGAACTGTGGTGTTGGAGAAGGCTCTTGAGAGTCCCTTGGACTGCAAGGAGATCCAACCAGTCCATTCTGAAGGAGATCAGCCCTGGGATTTCTTTGGAAGGAATGATGCTAAAGCTGAAACTCCAGTACTTTGGCCACCTCATGCGAAGAATTGAGTCATTGGAAAAGACTCTGATGCTGAAAGGGATTGGGGGCAGGAGGAGAAGGGGACGACAGAAGATGAGATGGCTGGATGGCATCACTGACTTGATGGATGTGAGTCTGGGTGAACTCCGGGAGTTGGTGATGGACAGGGAGGCCTGGCGTGCTGCGATTTATGAGGTCGCAACGAGTCGGACACTACTGAGCGACTGATCTGATCTGATCTGATCTGATTCAGTAAGAGGCACAGCTTTGGATATTTTCCACGTGTTTTCTCATTAATCCTCTCAAAAATCCTATGACATATGTAATATTATCTTTATTTACCAGATGAGGAAATAAAGCTCAGGAAGATTTACTTAGAGGTCTCTCTGACTCTGGCTTTCCCTGGTGGCTCAGCGGTAAAGAATCCATCCGCAATACAGGAGATGCAGGAGAACCGGGTTCAATCACTGGGTTGAGAAGATCCCCTGGAGTAGGAAATGGAGACCCCTTCCTGTATTCTTGCCTGGGAAATCCCATGGACTGAGGAGCTTGGAGGGCTACAATCCATGGGGTGCCAAGAGTTGGACACGACTTAGCAACTAAACCACCACCACTCTCTGACTCTATGATCATTATATGCTCTTAGTTACTCTGGAAAAATTGGAAATAAGCTTCAGTTCCTTCATAGTTTTATTCAGGGGTAGTCTTGGTGGGAGAGGAATAAAAATAGGGATAGTCTTCTTCAAGACATACAATATGTTAGCTCCAGAGACTGTCTGCAATATTCAAGAAAAATATGCAAAACTGAAAACTTATTTTTAATCCCTATCCTTAATTTTGATAAAGGAGAAAATAAAAATTTTCTTTTGTGCTGCAAATCTATTTTTCATTAAAAGCAGACATTCTCTCAAGTAATATTAAATATTGGGCAGGCAACCAAAATATATTGCCAATTTCCATTCTTAATTTGGTCGTGTGAAGCTATTTCTAATTTTCTCTGACAACAGGTTTTCCAGGCTGACAATTGCTCAGCAAAATTGCATTATGATAAATCCTTAAGCCTTGAGAGATCTTGCAATAGCAAAATTAGAAATTTCAGAGCTATATCTCATGAAAGATTTCATTTTAAGGTGAGACACATGTAAAGAACTACTATAAAAATTAACACGTCTATGGGGTCGCACAGAGTCGGACACGACTGAAGCGACTTAGCAGCAGCAGCAGCAAAGAATCCATAACACTTGCATTTATGGTAATAGTTATAAATATTCAGGTTTTGCTTTAGAGGTGTCTCAGTGTATATGAGTGGACTCAGAACAGAGAACTTTTTGTAAGATACATAACAATTTGAGTGTAAGGATGCAGGTGGATGTAAGATAAAGTGAAATTCACTGCTTTGTAGTTGATAATCTCTGACTAACATTGATGGGGCTGCCTTGTTAATCTGTAAACATTTTAAATACGCAAAAATTATGATATTCATCAAGTAACTGGAAAAGCTTCAAATCTGCGATTTAACCTAGAAACTCGAAGGGAAAAAATAAACAGATTAAGGATCTAGATGGAAATCTGAGCACACAGGACTACAAACCATCCTCCTCTCTGTTCACTTCTAATTATTTTCTAGAGTAGACAGAAGGAAATAAAGGGAAATCTGTATGATTTCAGAAAATGAGAGGACTATACACCAAATAAAAGTAGAGATGGACAGTTGGCCAATTTCATATTAATCAAAGAAGAAGGCCAAACCTTCACTGGGAAACAGATGGAACAAACCACCAGTCTTTGCTATCCTAAATTTACAGTGATATGTTTATGGGGTAGCTGTTTTGGGCAAATGCTGGTTTCTAAGGTCTTAAAGACATATCAGAGAGACTACAGTTTTGACAAACAGAACTTTCTATTCCAGGGATTATTTCTCCCTTACACTAGGTATAGTCCAGTTGCTTGCTAAATGCATCAGGGGGTTGGATGACTATGTCATAACAAAAGCAGTCCTGGCATTTAAAGAAGGTTACCCTCACAAACCCATTAAAGAAATAATTTGTCCCAAGGACAAAGATTTATACTTAGACACTGCTAGTCAAATAAAACTAGTATTTATTTTATTAAATAGTAGCTTTAAAAAGGGAACTTGTTAAACATCTTTTTTTATTTTTAATAAAATTTAAGGAAGTGTGAAAAGTCTTAAACAGATGGAAACATTCACTGAAATGAAAAATCATCAAATTAACAAATACAGTTTCTGGAAATTTAACAAAAACTAAGAATATTTAATTCTGAAAAAATAATTGGGACAATTAAAAGCTGATTAATTATTATAGAAGCTGTATTTATGAATAAAGAGAAAAACTTGAGCTTCTCATTGAACTAACAGGAAAGGATAAAGATGAAAATGTTTGAGTCATTCAAGAAAGAGGAGTTGCTCTTCCCCCTCCTCATCTATGCCAAGAAGCAGAATCATTGGCTCAAAGATGTGTGTCAATGGTTTAATATCAGCAAGTAAAGACCTTGAAAGTCATCACTCCTGCCCTTACAATGAGAGCATGTTAGGCAAAATAAAAGTCCTAATAATTTGTCTTGAACCCATTAAGGGATTGAAATTTGCAGGGAAAATGATCACCTCAAACTGAAAGAGAATTACATTCAGAGAGTCCTATCTAAAATAGGTTTATCTGCAGCAGAAGATGTTAGAACCATAACCTGGTAGGAATCCTTAAGTGGTGATTTTGATGAATTGTTGGAGCCTGAATGTGAGCTGGTGTGAGAGTAAGAAAACTGCTAGGGAAAGCAATATCAGGGGACGACCCCCCACCCACCCCCCACACACACACAATTTTCATGGGTTTTACTACAAAGAACACCACCACCTTGTGGTTCTGATGAGAGAAGGGAAAAATAGTCGTTGTAAAACATGTACAGTTGTGAGATTTGGACCAAGGAAGGCTGAACGTCAAAGAATTGATGCTTTCGAATTGTGGTGCTGGAGAAGACTCTTGAGAGGTCCTTAGACTGCAAGGAGATTAAACCAGTCAATCCTAAAGTAAATCAACCCTGAATATTCATTGGACGGACCAATACTAAAGCTGAAACTCCAATACTTTGGCCACCTGATGCAAAGAACTGACTCATTGGAAAAGACCCTGATGCTGGGAAAGACTGAGGGCAGGAGGAGGGAGCACCAGAGGATGAGATGGTTTGATAGCATCACCAATTCAGTGGACAGGAGTATGAGCAAACTCTGGGAGATAGTAAAGAACAGGGAAGCAGTCCATGGAGTTACAAATAGTTGGACACGAGTGACTCAACAACAACAACAGCAAAAGATGCCCAGACCCTTCTCCATAACAGAGCCCTACTCTCCAGGTAAGAGACCTTTCCAGAGCATTATCCCAGATGGACTGTTGACATTCCTCCTGCTCTGGCACCCTTTAGCCTTCCTATCTCACATAAGTGGAAAACCAAAGTTAACACGCCACAGGGCTTCAAGGAATTAGATTGGGAATTCTGCAGTCACAGAGAGGAGGAATAATGGCTTAGAATTTCCCAAAACTAATGACAGACATCAAACCACAGATCCAGGAAACTCAGAGACCATTAAACAGAATCGACACCAAAAATATCTATACGTAGGCAAATTGTATTCAAACTACAGGAAAACAAAGACAAAGGAAAATATTTAAAGAAATTGAGGGTGGAGGGGAAACTGACTTCTAGAGGAAATGGGACAGGAACTACAGTGGACTTCTCATCAAAAATCATGCAAGCCAGAAGAGAATGAGATGGACTATTTTAAATGTTTTTAAAAGAAAAGCAAACTAAACACCTACATCCAGTTAAAGTACCTATCAAAAGCAAAGGAAAAATAAAGCCTCCTTCAGGTCATTCATTGTTGTTACATCTGTCCTGCAAAAAAGTAATGTTAAAACAAGTGTTGAGGACAGAAGGAAACTGATATGTGTTAAATACTGAAAGTGCAGTGAAAGTTGCTCAGTTGTGTCTGACTCTTTGAGACCTCATGGATGGTATAGTCCATGGAATTCTCCAGGCCAGAATACTGAAGTGAGTAACCTTTCCCTTCTCCAGGGGATCTTCCCAACCCAGGGATCAAACCCAGGTCTCCCCCATTGCAGGAGGATTCTTTACCAACTGAGCCACAACGGAAGCCCAAGAATACTGGAGTGGGTAGCTTATCCCTTCTCCAGTGGCTCTTTCCAACCCAGGAATCAAACCAGGGTCTCTTGCATTGCAGGCGGATTCTTTACCAACTGAGCTATGAGGGTCCATATAATAAAAGGAAAAGCACTAGAGAAAGAATGAGGGGAAAAAACTTTTATATTTTTCTTACTGTTAGATGATCTAAAAAATATGTGTTTAAACTAATGATTAGGTTCTCAGTGATGTCAGTATCACAGTGGTACAAGATTTTGAGGTGGTGGTTTTCCCTGCAAATCCCTAATAGGGTTCCAGAAAAGTCATTACGATTTTTTTCATTTCATCCACCATGCTCTTTGTCCCAATTTTAAACAACTAATTAAGCATCCAATCATGATCAGAAGTGCCTCTCTGGGAGTTGTGGGATCCAGCACCATAAGCCAAAAGACCAGAGAGGAATCTCAGGCAGACAGACCTCCATGCAGGCTATGGAACCAGCAAACCCACCCCAACCCTACTCACCCTGGTCAGGGCAATTTTGAAGAGTGCTAACTTAGGGAGATACTGATGAGAGAGATTTTATAGACGTCCATCCTTCTAAACGGACTATTCCAACATACGAGGTTGCAAACATTTTGAAGAGGCTGAGTGGAAGTTTGCCAGCACTGCTTCTCCCCAGGGTGACAAAGTGCATGGCTGAATTAGCCAGCAGCAACTCCTCCTGAGGAGGAAAGTTAGTGCCCAGCTAATGTACCTGTCCAAGACACTGCTGGAGAAAACTGTTTCCTTCCCGCAGCTTCCACAATGGGAACTCCATGACTTGGGAGGATGAAGATATTGGGAAAGAGGCAGATGAGAAGATTAAAAGACATTAAAGTGATGCAGTTCTTGCTGCATGTCTTTGGACTTGAGCAGGAATTCCACCCATATGTCTCTGGGGGAATCTCACCTGAGGAAACCCCCCACACCATGTCTGCAAACACCCCCAGTACTCCAAGTACTAAACTTACACCTCCTCTCACTCTGCACCCAACTGCTTGGGCACCCCGACCCCTTGTGCAGCAGTGAGTGTGAGACCCTATAACAAAGTGCTTTCAGAAAAACAGACCAGGTCTGTGGACAAGGGAGGAACCACAAACTGAAGTTATAGTGTCACTTTCTGGAAAACAAAAGATTTCCCTCAGCCAGCCTGGTGAGTTGAGAGGCAAGGACATAAAAACTTAAGAATTCTGCCACAAGAGGGAGCAGTAAGTGTGGAGCAGGCAAATATACAAGGCTGGAGGAAACTAGATATAACAGGACAAATGAGTAGTTAATTATTAAAGGCAACTAGTAAAGATTTGGCAATCCACCACAGCTAGTCTCTCCTGAAGTTAGCATCTGTTTATATTGAGCTATCCATCTTTCACTTCTAGCTTATTCCTCCCTGTCTTTGTCTACTATAGAGACTATAAAAGCCAAGACTCCATTTCCAGCTTTTCTGTGTACATGAGACACAATTCTGGCTGATGAAATGTACACAGACTTTTGCTGGTGTTACCTCTTCTGTTTCCTTTTCTACTGCCTGAAGTATGAACCCAGGATAGGAAAGGACAGCTGTCATCTGCAACCATAAATTAGCATGAAACAACACCCCTTGTGCTAAAAGCAATAGAACAGGAAAAGTGGACAGCACCCTGGACTTCCACCACCAGCCCCAGACTCTCTAGCCTCATATATCCTATGATATAGCACAGCAAGGGTCTACTTGTTTAAGTCAATCTTTGTCAGGTTTTCTCTTACTACAGAAAAATTTTCTAAGTGATACACTGAACCTGGTAAAACTCAAAAGGTAAAAAGAGTGATGGATTGCACCTCAAAAGAATTTAAACTTTTTGAATAGTATAAGGCACCATAAATAAAGTCAAAAGATGAGTGAAAAGTTTGAGAAAAATAATCAACAAACAATACAAGCTTAGAGAACCTAAATATATACATAAGCACTCATACAAATCAATAAAAAATTACAAACAGCCAAATAAAAAGAGAAAAATGTTATGAATTAGAAAGCTCACAGAAGAATCTAAGTGGTCAAGATATATTTGTCTGTTTTGTTTACTACAGTATTCAGGTTTCATATTCATAGGATGGGCAACTAAAAATGGTTGAAAAAAATGAGAAATAAATGGAAGCATTTGAAAAAATTGTTAGTAGTATTTGTATGCTCAGGGGAAAAGACAAGTTTTTAAAATGAGGTATATTTTCCCATCCAGTTACCTTTCCTTCACAATATATAGGAAATAAATATGAGACGTAGACACAAAATTCAAGTATAAACCAACATAGTTTCTGGAAGAAAACATTGTAGAATATCTTCATAAACTTGAGAGAAGAAAAGACAAAGTAGTAACCATATAAAAAATTGATAAATTGAGATTCATTAAAATTAAGAATGGCCATTCATCAAAAACATGATTAAGTGAGAAAAACAGGTAAGCCACTGCTGGGAGAAGATATTTGCAATGCATATTTAATATAATATTTATAGCCACGACGTAAACGAACTCCCACAAATCAACAAGACAAAGACAAGGAACTAAAATAAAATTGGTCAAATATAGGCACAAAAGAGAATTTCGAACTGGCCAGTGGGTATGAAAAGGTACTCAAAATTGGTACTGCTCAGAAAAGTGCAGATTTGAACCACAATGAGATATCTCTATGGAGTATCCCAAATTTAAAAAGACTGACAATGGCATAAGATATCAAGAAAATAGAAGGATTTGAACAATTGTTTTACAATACCCACTAAAGCCAGAATCATGCCTACCCCATGACTTGTCAGTTCTGCTCACTGGTATATACACAAGAGAAATTAACAGGTCTGTCCTCCAAAGAACATAACCATAGAAGTGTTATTCATAATAGCAAAAAACTTGAAATAACTGAAATATTCATGAATAGCAGCAAGCATTTTCAAATTAGAATATATACATACCATAGAGTATAATGAAATACTGTGTAACAATCATAAAGGAGAAAAACTATGGATTGAAGCAGCCATGCAGACAAAAATCTTCAGATATAATGCTGAATAAAGAAATCCAGTCACAAGGTCAATATATAGTAAGACTCCATAAAAGTTCAAGAACATAAAAAATTAACCAGAGGAGCCTGGTGGGCTACAGTCCATGGGGTCTCAAAAGAGTCAGACACGACTGAGCACACACACATGAAAGGAAAGGAGCTATCAACTCAGAAGCTATATGACGGAACTTTCTAGGCTATGGAAGTATTCTTATTTTAATTTGGATGATGGTTACAGGATAAATTAAAATTTTTCCTTGATCCGTACACTCAAGATTTGTGTATTTTATACACTATATTGCATATATTTTAGACTAATAAAAAGAACATTCAATAATGAAATACCATTATTTTCATTTTTAAGTGCATGCAATATAATACTCTTAAAATCAGAATAAATATTCTTTAGAAAATTAAAACACACTCATAGCTTCAGGATGCAGTGGATACTATAAAAAGAAGACCATTTGTGCTCTTTTCAAAAGATACAGACTCTAAAACTAGTTCTAAAAGTCACTCACTTCTCTTTGTCCTAACTTCTATATCTATGAGTGATCAATCTAGCACTGACATTGTGTAAACCAGACAGGATAATGGGTGTGTCAGTGTTTTGTATATTCTAAAACTGTATTAACATATTTTTGATGTCGCTTATGCATTTCAGAAGTTCGTCATTGGCCAAACAAGCAGAACAGTAAAATAGATTCTGCTTTTCATCGTGAAATGTTATTTTAGCTTTTATTTAAAGGAATTTTTACAGGTGATTTCTAATACTTCCCCATATTTAAATATTATAAAGTAGAAAATAAGTCCCCTATAAAGTCATATATTATTATTGGCATAAATTCTGTCCTTAGTCCATATATTAAAGAATGAGCTACTTGCGGGAAAAAACTGTATTTTATCAACGTTATATTCCCATGCAGTACCTCAAACAGTGCCAGGAATTCAGTCAGGCCTCAGTAATTTTTGGATGATGAATAAAAGAATTTTTGAAAATGAATGAAACACCTCCATCTGCCTTAAACTTTTTAATCTACACGTGCTCAGATATCTTTCCAACTCCACCTTTTTTCAAACAGCTTTTTATTCTATCTTCCTTTTTCTTTAAGGCACTCTTGCCCTTCCCATTTTCACAATTTACTTAAATCAGCTATTAATAGGACTCTTTAGAGTGCTTTGTCTGTTTGATTCTTCTTAAGACTACTTAGTAATATCACTAAGAACTCAGGAGCTCCTTTCAAAATATCTCCATAAAAATACTGAGTTTGAAATTCAGCACAAATCTAAAAAAAAAAAGAACTTCCCTTTTTGGTTAAAATTATCCTCCATCTTGGGGCCTCCCCGGGGGCTCAGTGGTAAAGAATCCACCTGTAATGCAGGAGATGAGGGTTCAATCCCTGGGTCGGGAAGATCCCCAGGAGTAGGGCATGGCAACCCACTCCAGTATTCTTCCCTGGAGAAAGAATCCCATGGACAGAGCAGCCTGGAGAGCTACAGTCATGGGTTTACAAAGAGTCAGACATGACTGAAGTGACTTAACATGCACCCACGCATCCTCCATCTATGTTATGAAGTCAAACACTGACCTTATGAACAATGAAATCTGGTAAGTCTAGTTTGCATAGGGGTTTAGGGCCTGGCATTATAACAGGTAAGAATGAATCTGACTCCATATCCGATCTGTTCCTTCTACTTTAACCTTTGTGCTTTGTTGCCTGTGCTTGGTCATTCTGGGGCTGCATGTAAAAAAGAATGTGGTCTATAGATTGAAACATACAGGATAGCCTATTCTAGGGGCTCTGACCTTTAAGAGTCCATTCATGAAGAGGTAAGTTGCAGAACAGAGAATAACATTTGTCTTACTAGAGATTTATAGGAAAATCATGACCTGACATACGTGGACAGCTACTAGAAAAAATGATTCTAACACCAAGAAGTTTGCAACAACTAACCACGTGGACAGCTACTAGAAAAAATGATTCTAACACCAAGAAGTTTGCAACAACTGAACACGTCCTTTTCTCACCTTGCCTTTAAACATGCCTTCCCGAAACCCTTGTAGAAGTTTGGGACTTTTGCAGTGCCCTGCAATAACTCTTTCTCTGCTCCAAACTCCAACATTTTGGTTTGTTTGGTCTCACTGTGTCAGGCACACAAACTTGCATTTGTTTAATAGCATTTTGAGATCATCCAAGTACACACTTGACATTCACTTGACTATCTCTTGAAGTAAATACCTATTGAACCAAAACACTTATTAGTGATGAGCTGGCTTCCTTCAAGTAACCTGCTTGGACTCTGGCTTCCAATGAAACTAGGCTTATATCTTTGATTTTCTTTCATTCTTCTCGCCACACGCACACATACCTGGACAGACACACATACCCGACTTTGTGTATCTATACATATGATACTGGGCACAAGGTGGGTGAACGCTTCTTGACTTCTTTGCTGCCTTCTCATTTAATGCTGTTATAGCTCAACTTAACTTTCTGCTACTTATAAAGAATTATCCTTATTTTTAAATCCATATGGTTCTACTACACGTTTATTTTGGTAAAATATTCCTTGAGATAAAAAATCTTTCTGGATGCTGCTGATGTTAACAAAGAGGTGGAGATCTTCAAAGCCAACATTTTAGGTGCATTGGTGGCAACCACATGAATTTAATCTTAGAGTTTTATAGATAGCTATTCATAAATGAGTTTGGAAATGACCCCAGAAAGAAGAAACAAAAGTTGCATTTGGACATCATCACATGTTATCCAAAAAACTTGGATTACATGATCTTTAAGCAACAATCTAGCTTTGATAAGGTACCAATCTAGATAAGAGAGCTGCGAACTGATATTTTATTCTGGGAGAGGAAAAGATAGAAGGGAAGGAAGTGTTTATTGATGTAAGCATATCTTTTTACAATTCAGGGCAATGAAAAAAACAAAGAGTATCTATATCAAATGCTGTGTGAACTCATTTAATTAAAAATGCAACTTTTCACTGGTGTAAAAAGGAGGTCTATTTTATAATAGACACTACTTTTGAAGTTATATTCCTCAATTTTTAAGTAGGAAGTTAAAAGCAATATTTCCAATATTTCTTAATTCAGCTGATTTCTTCACTTAAGCAACTCAAGACTCCTTTGGCTACAAACGAATAACAGAAATAGTGTCAAATATCCTTCTCTAACGAAGGACATCATTTTTATTTTAAGAAAAGTGGGGAGTTATGCAGTTTTTTAAAAAGCGCACCACACAATTTCCAAAATGTATCTCTAGTTACCCCATTAATATTAAGCATCAAGTGCAAAATAAATCAAAAAGATGCTATTGAGCCTTGTAAATCTGTTCTAAAGAGCTATAACAAATGAAGGTGATTAAACTTGAAAAATTGCTGTAAACTTCCTGAAGATTAACAGAAAATTAGCAGTCACTTTGTCTTCCCGTTTGTGCACTGGGCAAAATTAAATTCACGGAAAAGTCTAGGATCCCTTTAAATCCCAGCTAGTCATCTTCTAGGAAGGGGCATGGGTGCTTGCACCCTCCTACCCTCACCCCCACCTCTGCCCCCAGCCTTTGATGTTTCCTAGCGATAAAGGTTTAGAAGTTCTCAGGCTGCTTTGTGCCACCCCTCCCCCAAAGCATCTGACTTGTTTGTGCCTTTCTCTCTGTGCGATTTCACTGTGTATTTAGCCCTCCCAGAGCAGCAGTTTCCTTAGCAACAAGCTTGCCCTTTTAGAGGCTCAAATGATGACAGCGGTTTATGGGCCTGCGTTCTCCCAGGCCTCCTTGCTGCCTGCTCCTCTGTCTCCCTCATGAATGCTCAAAGGTCAAAAAGTAAAGTCCGTGTTGTTTCACTCTTCAAACAAAGGGCAGGAAGCTACACCGGGTTGGGAAAACAGTTTCACAGGGGTATCTCATGTAGAAGTCATATTCTAAGGTTTAAATGAAAAAGAACTATTTTCTCTGGCACAAGAGGACAGAGAGGTAGAAACAGATTACAGAGGTTAGACCTAGAGGGCTGGCTATGTGGAGAGATACAGATGGGGAACACAGGATGAGTTGGTGGGAAAACAATGTCATCATGTCCCTCTTTCTCTAGATCTTAGAGCCACAGTAATGGAAGAAATACTGGGGACCAGTGCACAACCAGGTACAAGCATGGGTTCCGCAATTTGGGGCCTGTGCTCTGAGCCTTTTTATTTAAAATTCACCTTTTAGTAGTTACGACTCTGTACTTCCCATGCAGAGGCACAGGTTCAGTCCCTCAGTGAGGAACTAAGGCCCTACATCCTGCACTGTGCGGTCAAAAAATATATATATATTCACCTTTTAGGTATGAATTTTGGACATTTAAAAGCTATAATAAAAGAAACACTCAGTGGGTCATCTACTGAATTTTAATAAAGTGCCATTAGATCAATACTAATTTCTATGTACAGAATTTCTAATTCTTTCATGGAGTCATCAAATATTCATTACCAGCCTGCAACACAAAGGGGAATCTTCTAAGCTTTGGGGAATGTCAATGGGCAACACAGACTTTTAAAATGGAAAAGTTGGAAAGCCAAAGGAGGGATGGTGACACAACCCAGATATCATAATCCAGGCAAAATTTGTTACCACCTTTAGGATCAGAGGGACTCAGGGCAGAGATAGTATTATCAGAACCCATAAGCCAGGAGCCATTTTTATTTTTTTTATTTTTTTTCTTCAAGGACCCATTTTTTAAAAATTGATTTCATCTTCAGATCCTAATACAGTAATTTTGAAGGTGGAGTTTGAGAGTCTGTAGGTTTTTTTTTTAAGTAAAAATCACAGATGATCTTGATCAGGGCTGTCTTCAGAGTTTACTCAATAAACACCAGAAAGAAAAGGAGACATAAGAGTACTGATGACCAAGGAAATACAAGTATTTTGGGAGCCTGTGACAGGAGGGGGCTTCCTAGGTGATGGTAGTGGTAAAGAATCCACCTGCCAATGCAGGAGACTTAAGAGACTCGAGTTTAATCCTTGGGTTGGAACGATCCCCTGGAGGAGGGAATGGCTACTCACTCCAGTCTTCTTGCTGGGAGAATGCTATGGACAGAGGAACCTGGTGGGCTACAGCCCATGGGGTCGCAAAGAGTCGAACACGACTAAGTGCCTGAACACACAGCACATGACTGCAGGGTTGGGGGCCGCTGATGGTAGTCTGGAGAATCACAAGCCCCTCCCTGAGGGTTTAATTGCACTTAGGGAGAAAGCTTGACAGAAAGAGAGGAGAGAGTGGGTAGGACACAGGGCCTGCATGAGTAAAGCCTCATTGAACAAGGATGATGAGGGTTCATCTGGGTTGCTGACATGACTGGAATAGCTGGAGTTTGGAGAGTAGAGTGGCTGGTCATCAGGCAGGAGAAGTGGGCAGGGCCACCTATATGAAGCTGTTTGGACTTCAGAGTAAGAAAAGCCAGTAAAGGGCATTAGGCAGAGAACAATTTGTGTTGTATAATTTATTTTGCAATAACATTGGGTATTTTCATTTTGGTCTGCTTATTCTTTTCCAGTGTCCTTATACTGCTTGGAGCTATTTTCTGCCCGGCCTTTTCACATTTCATTACATTTCAGTTCATTCATTCACTTAACCAATATGCCTTGAGTACATTCTGCTTACTAGCCATTGTTCACATATTTGAGAAAGAATGATTTTTTTAAAAAAGCAAAACAATCACTCACAGAGCTTATATTCCACTGGCAGAGGTGGGGCTGGATACAAGTAAATAACAAACAAAACACAGTAATCAAGTAAGGTGGTTTCAAATTGGGATAAGTGCTCTAAAGAAAAGAAAAAATGTGAACACAGCAGGGAAGGAGAAGCTGGGACAAATTGGGAGTGTGGCATTGACATATGTACACTACCATGTGTAAAATAGATAGCTAGTAGGATCCTGTTGTATAGCACAGAGAGCCCAGCTCAGTGATCTGTGATGACCTAGTGGGGGTGGGGAGGGATGGGAGAGTGTAAAGAGAGGCTCAAGAGGGAGATGATATATGTATATATACAGCTGATTCACTTTGTTGTACAACAGAAACTAACACAACATTGTAAAGCAATTATACTCCAATAATAAAAAAAGAAAACAAAATGAAAGAGAAATAATGGAGGAGGTTTAGAAGTGGCTCAGCTCCTTACCTATAATGGTACCTCTCTGAGGAACTTACCTATGATGGTACCTCTCTGAGGAACTTGTACTTAGCTGAAATTTCAAAAATAAAAAGTAAAGATCTGGACAAAAAGTATTTAAGCAAGAGGGAACAAGTGCAAAAACGTATAGCATGCCAGATTAAGGTGGATGAAGGGCTCTGGGATGGGAGTATCTTAGATTAAAATGCTTCATTAGGATGACCAACAAAATGATGCATTTGAAAAATGTTGAGGTTATGATGATGCAATATGACATAATAAAAAAGGAACTTTAAGAAAAAAATTAAAACCTAAAAAGGAAATAAAGCTTCACTTCAGTTCAGTTCAGTCACTCAGTCGTGTCCAACTCTTTGCGACTCCATGAATTGAAGCACGCCAGGCCTCCCTGTCCATCACCAACTCCCGGAGTTCACTCAGACTCACGTCCATTGAGTCAGTGATGCCATCCAGCCATCTCATCCTCTGTCATCCCCTTCTCCTCCTGCCCCTAATCCCTCCCAGCATCTAGTTATCTCTGAAGTGAATATTTATATGGTAGTAATAATTGAACATCCCTTGTGGCTCAGCTGGTAACGAATCTGCCTGCAATGCAGGAGGCCTGGGTTCAATCCCTGTGTTGGGAAGATTCCCTGGAGAAGGGAAAGGCTACCCACTCCAGTATTCTGGCCTGGAGAATACCATGGACTGTATAGTCCATGGGGTCGCAAAGAGTTGGACACAACGGAGTGGCTTTCAGTTTCACTGTTGTAAATAAAAATGAAGACCAAAAGAATGGTGTGTGCAAAAACAGATCCTGAGGAATTCTCTGGCAGTCCTGTGGTTAGGACTCCTTGCTTCCACTGCCAGGGGCCCAGATTCCATTCTCTGGTCAAGGGCCTAAGATCTCACAAGCCCATGATGCAGCCAAGTAATAATAATAAAAACCCAGATCCTGGAAGGGAAGGGTTCAATTACAAGTAATTCACTGAAGAAATGCCTTTAGGAAGAAATCAAAAAGAGAAAGAGGGAAGCAGTACATGGATGGTTTCAGGCCAAGTCCCCACTGAGCATGACTCAAGTCAGAAGGAGGAAAAGAAGCTGGGATTTCACAATCCCTACACATGGCCACCTGGGGTGACATTAAATTTTAGGTAGTTAAATTTAATTTAATTTAATTTAACATTAAATTCTTTGGACTCTCTGGGTGGCAAGAACACTGAGCATCTCCAGTGTCCAGAGTCTGGTGGAGAGAGGGCAACATGAATAACAGAACAAAAAGCACACAGAAGCTTCTGGGGAGTGGCATGACAATAGGGAGGAATGGGAAAGGGAAAAGAAATAAATGTGACCTTACTTTGTCACCATCACAACATAGCATTTAAGTACCTAATAATCACTAGACTCTGTTAGGATTGGCTGGCATATGTATTAACTATTTATCCCTGAAAATGACTTAAACCCTTTCCCCCTAATTCTTACATTTCATTTCCAAAGTATGCTTAGTTGTTTCATTTGGAACTGTCCTCAGAACTTGTCATATGTTCTTAAATTTTCAAGATTTTCAGAAACAGTCTAAGTCCATTCATAGCTGAGTTTTCTAATATTGTATGCAGTCAAACTCAGTTAAAAATTAAATGGACTTTTGATATGCTAGCACTAGTTATGCTGAGTGGCTAGTGATAAAAATAAGGACAATTAAAAAATGGAATTTGTAAAAATCATCCTATGCAATGACTGCATTACTGGTATAAACATGTTCTGTTTGAAGAGGTCTCCCTTTAAGGAGACTCAATGCAGTGGGATGATATGTTGGTTTATTGTGAAAAAGCAAAGGGATGAATTCATTCATAGTCATGCCTTCATGGTATGTCTTTAACCAAAGATGCAGATAGAATGTAGGTAAGCCTGGAATGTTCTCTTCAGGCTCTAATTAGGTCAATCTAGCACAATTCATCCCTTATGATAATACAGTGGTGGTGGTGGTTTAGTAGCTAACTGGTGTCCAACTCTTGCAACCCCATGGACTGTAGCCTGCCAGGCTCCTCTGTGCAAGGGATTTTCCAGGCAAGAATACTGGAGTGGGTTTCCATGCCCTCCTCCAAGGGATCTTCCTGAGCCAGGGATCTCCTGCATTGCAGGCAGATTCTTTACCAACTGAGCTATAAAGTGACAAATAGATTCAAGGGATTAGACCTGATAAGACAGAGTACCTGAAGAACTATGGATGGAGGTTTGTGGTATTGTACAGGAGACAGTGATCAAGACCATCCTGAAGGAAAAAAAATGCAAAAAAGCAAAATGGCTGCCTGAGGAGGCCTTACAAATAGCTGTGAAAAGAAGAGACACTAAAGGCAAAGGAGAAAATAAAAGATATACCCATTTGAATGCAGAGTTCCAAAGAACAGCAAGGAGAGTTAAGAAAAACCTTCCTCAGCAATCAATGCAAAGAAATAGAGGAAAACAACAGAATGGGAAAGACTAGAGATCTCTTCAAGAAAATTAGAGACACCAAGGGAATATTTTATGCATAGATGAGCACAATAAAGGACAAAAATTCTATGCACCTAACAGAAGCAAAAGATGTTAAGAAGAGGTGGCAAGAATACACAGAAGAACTATACAAAAAAAAGATCTTCGTGATCCAGATAACCATGATGGTGTGAGCACTCACCTAGAGCCAGACATCCTGGAATGCAAAATCAGGTGAGCCTTAGGAAGCATCACTACGAACAAAGCTAGTGGAGGTGATGGTATTCCAGGTGAGCTATTTCAAATCCTAAAAGATGATGCTGTGAATGTGTTGCACTCAATATGCCAGCAAATATGGAAAACTCAGCAGTGGCCATAGGACTGGAAATGAACTTCCAGATATTCAAGCTGGTTTTAGAAAAGGCAGAGGAACCAGATATCAAATTGCCAACATCTGCTGGATCATCGAAAAAGCAAGAGAGTTCCAGAAAAACATCTATTTCTGCTTTATTGACTATGCCAAAGCCTTTGAGTGTCTGGATCACGATAAACTGTGGAAAATTCTGAAAGAGATGGGAATACCACACCACCTGATCTGCCTCTTGAGAAATTTGTATGCAGGTCAGGAAGCAACAGTTAGAACTGGACATGGAACAACAGACTGGTTCCAAATAGGAAAAGGAGTACGTCAAGGCTTTATATTGTCACCCTGCTTATTTAATTTATATGCAGAGTGAAGAAGTGAAGTGAAGTGAAGTCGCTCAGTCGTGTCCGACTCTTTGCGACCCCATGGACACCAGGCTCCTCCATCCATGGGATTTTGTAGGCAAGAGTACTGGAGTGGGTTGCCATTTCCTTCCCCAGGGAACTTCCCAACCCAGAGATCGAACCTGGGTCTCCCACATTGTAGACAGACGCTTTACCGTCTGAGCCACCAGGGAAGTCTATATCATGAGAAACACTGGGCTGGAAGAAGCACAAGCTGGAATCAAGATTGCCAGGAGAAATATCAATAATGTCAGATATGCAGATGACATCACCCTTATGGCAGAAAGTGAAGAGGAACTAAAAAGCCTCTTGATGAAAGTGAAAGAGGAGAGTGAAAAAGTTGGCTTAAAGCTCAACATTCAGAAAACGAAGATCACGGCATCTGGTCCCATCACTTCATAGCAGATAGGTGGGGAAACAGTGGAAACAATGTCAGACTTTATTTTGGGGGGCTTCAAAATCACTGCAGATAGTGACTGCAGCCATGAAATTAAAAGACGCTTACTCCTTAGAAGGAAAGTTATGAGCAAGCTAGATAGCATATTCAAAAGCTGAGACATTACTTTGCCAACAAAGGTCCATCTAGTCAAGGCTATGGTTTTTCCAGTGATTATGTATGGATGTGAGAGATGGACTGTGAAGAAAGCTGAGCACTGAAGAATTGATGCTTTTGAACTGTGGTGTTGGAGAAGACTCTGGAGAGTCCCTTGGACTGCAAGGAGATCCAACCAGTCCATTCTAGAGGAGATCAGTCCTGGGTGTTCTTTGGAAGGACTGATGCTAAAGCTGAAACTCCAGTACTTTGGCCACCTCATGCAAAGAGTTGACTCATTGGAAAAGACCTTGATGCTGGGAGGGATTGGGGGCAGGAGGAGAAGGGGACGACAGAGGATGAGATGGCTGGATGGTACCACTGACTTGATGGACATGAGTTTGAGTAAACTCCAGGAGTTGGTGATGGACAATGAGGCCTGGCATGCTGCAATTCATGGGGTTGGAAAGAGTCGGACACAACTGAGTGACTGAAGTGAACTGAACTGATGTTTGAAAAAAATGTAGAGAGGAAAGTCGTCCTAAAGATTTTTTATTCTTACTTTACCTCTGTAATTATAGCCTCAATAAAAGCTGGGAAAGTGGGAAAGTGATGCACTTTACATCAAATGGCCTCAACATACTGTATGGCCCTTGTTAATGAAGGGATTCTTCTGACTTTGGCACTGAGAAAATGGTACAATAACAAAGATATGTTCAAATAAAATCAGAAACTTGGAATTAAAACTCCCATGCCCAATTTGCCACTTTTCTGCTTTGAGCCAATCTGCTTTGCACTTTCAGGAATAATTGATTATGGCTTCAAGGTGAAGTTTGGCTAAAGCCAAGTTAAACATGTTCCAGGACTACCCTGGGGCTATCAAAGCCTGAAAAAGATAAGAGCTGGACCCATAAAAAACTACTTTCAGGACCCAAAAAACTCAATTTAATTCCAAACACAATATTCAATCACTTTCAAATCAGATCAGATCAGATCAGTCGCTCAGTCGCGTCCGACTGTTTGCGACCCCATGAATCACAGCACGCCAGGCCTCCCTGTCCATCATCAACTCCCAGAGTTCACTCAGACTCAAGTCCA
The DNA here is from genome assembly GCF_003369695.1 of Bos indicus x Bos taurus. Lineage (NCBI taxonomy): Eukaryota > Metazoa > Chordata > Mammalia > Artiodactyla > Bovidae > Bos > Bos indicus x Bos taurus. The sequence continues at coordinate 71,182,127 of NC_040083.1, read as the reverse complement.
TTGAGTCAGTGATGCCATCCAGCCATCTCTTCCTCTGTCATCCCCTTCTCCTCTTGCCCCCAATCCCTCCCAGCATCAGAGTCTTTTCCAATGAGTCAACTCTTCGCATTTAGCCTCATTAAATATATCATTATTAATAAAATTATTAGTAATACTTTAATGAGAGCAAATGGAGAAGGAAATGACAACCCACTTCAGTACTCTTGCCTGGGAAATCCCATGGACAGAGGAGCCTGGCAGGCTACACTCCATGAGGTCCAAGAGTCGGACATGATTTAGCAACTAAACAACAACTATATATGTTTATACGGCTGATCCATTTGCTGTACAGTAGAAACTAGCATTCTTGCCCCTCTTCTAATTCATTCAAGCCCACAGGAGCTACTGTGACTTTTTAAATGTCATTCCCTTGCCTAAAATTCTTTCATTGGTTCCCTTTGTCTTGGAATACCTGCTGAACGCTGTTTCTTTGTTAAGACTCCACTTAATCTGGATTCTCCTACCTATCTATGTCATCATATACAACATTCCCCTGACTCTCAATCCATAGCTACATTGACCTGTCATTCAATCCAAACACATCAGCCCTTTCCTACTTCTTGGTCTCTCCAATTTCCTCTGCCAAGAATGCATCTCTTCTAGCTCTGTATATGGTGGTGTCATTTTTATTCTTTATGTATGTACTCAAATACCATCTTCCAGAAACTGGCAGACTTCATCATCTTCACCCATGTCCTCTTATCTTTACCTTGCAGGCCTGACTTCCAACTGCTTGCACTTGCACTTCTTTAGCTGAGGGTTTTCACCTGGCTATATGGGCAGTATGATGGAAAAGCCAGGGAATGCCCTCTTTGGTGCCCTTCATCCTCAGCCAGTCTCAACCAATAACTGAAAATAGTTATTTTGTAAATATTCCAACTCTTGCTCCCCTGGAATGGGATAGTTTAGAGACCATGTTCAATATCATTTCCAAAAGTTCCCAGGGAGATTCAGCTGCAGTTGCCCAAGTGATAACATGATGGATAAAGCATCCTCGATTGGCTGTTTTCCCTCTTTGCCTCATCCATTGTGCTTCCAGTGATTCTTGGGATGACCTCCCAAGTAAACTACTTGTGGTCAAATTCTTATCTCAGAGTCTGTTTCTGGAGTAACCAAACAAATAAAGAGGCCTTTCCTGGCCACTCTTTCTATAGAGGCTACCATCAGTTACTCAAATTTATTACCTACATTGTTTCTTTTGTAAAACACATCATAATTACTAAAAGTCTTATTTGTTTGTTTGTTGTTTACTTGTTTTCTATTTGTTTTCCTGAGACTTTATCTTCTCAACTACTGTATCCCCTTAGTTAGTCCTATGTCAGAGAGATTAATTGATACTCAATAAATATTTGTTAAATGAATAAACAAATGATTGAACCAGTATTCTACTTCTTCCTTGTCATGCCATGATTATAAAGTAGCTATATTTTTATTAAAAGACTTGTAGATTGTCTTTTTGCCTTTTCATACTGTTCATGGAGTTCTGACAAAGGTCCATACAGATAAAGCTATGGTTTTTCCAGTAGTCATGTGCAAATGTGAAAGTCAGACCATAAAGAAGGCTGAGAGCTGAAGAATGGATGCTTTGGAATTGTAGTACTGGAGAAGACTTTTGAGAGTCCCTTGGACTAAAAGGAGATCAAACTAGTCTATCCTAAAGGAAATCAACCATGAATATTCATTGGAAAGACTGCTGCTAAAGCTGAAGCTCCAATACTTTGGCCACCTGATGCAAAGAGCTGACTCACAGGAAAAGACCCTGATACTGGGAAAGATTGAGAGCAGTAGGAGAAGCAGGAGAAGGGGATGACATAGTTAGATGGCATCACCAACTCAATAGACATGAATTTGAGCAAACTCCGGGAGATAGTGATGGACAGAGGAGCTTGGCAAGCTGCAGTCCATGGAGTCACAAAGAGTCAGACACAATTTAGCAACTGAACAACAACAAGATTCTATTAATGAAGACTTTTGTGCTACTTCCAGCCATGTCAGGCAACCAAACCACTGAAACATTCTGAAATGTTCTGAGAGCTTTAAGAGAACAATACAGAGAGAGATTGCAATTCAAATTTTCCAAATCTAAGCCTAGTAGAATTTTTACTGTATTTCACTATTACAAATTTTATATAGATCCAAGTTTCCTTTTCAGGCATGGAGATGGGTCCATATCAAAACATTCACAGCTCTAGCCGGCCTGATTTGCCTTGTGTCAAAAGTTATGTGATAGTCAATTGGTAGCCCAAGGTCAGGGATGCAGCTGTGTCCAAAAAAATAAAATAAAAACAACAAAGTATTCATTATGGAAGGCTAACTGGACAGAATGGCATCTGAACCCTTGGCCTTGTTAAAGTATCCTTCAAATGGTGTGCAGCCAATATCTGCAATCCTTATCTTTTTATTTCTTCCTTTCATTTGGCTTAAACCCACTTTGTATTTCTAGCCTAAAAAGCCCCTCACAAAATATTTTGTCCTTCTTATACTTGTAAATTTTATTTCCTTTCACAGTCAAATTCATATACTCATTGTCTCCAGTGCTCACAATCCATCACAATTAGTCTATTTTTCTCACCTCTTCTGATGAGGAAGTCACCCAATAATTTCCAAATTGAAGTATCCTTCCATATTAAATCACCTGCCTATCCCTGTTTTCCTAATGTTTTTCTTTTTGATTACATAGCAAAGGTGATCATACTGCAAGTATTCAAAAAGTTATCTGTAGACTGGTTATGAGAAACTCCTGCCTCTGGGGCTATTTCTCTGTCTTCTTCACTGTGTCCTCATTTTGTGGGGACATTTCTCAAGACTGTGTCCTTGGTCATAACCTTTTGAGCTCAAGCAGTGACCAAGGAATCATCTATGGGTAGTTTGGCTATAACATGTGCAAAGAGATGTTTATAGGAGATATGGATGAAATGGCTGATGAATTAATTGAAAGCCTAAAATACTAGGCCATCAAAAGTGGCCTGGACTGTATAAGCAAGAGGGGTCGTGTATGGTTCCCCATGTATGTAACACCCTCCTGAATGTCACAGGACTTGAAACAGATATAAACCTAGGTTTCATAACTTATATATGCACACATTCTCACAAACATCCATCTTCTGGAGAATCTTTATTATATAATCTTTTAAACATCTTAAAAAATTTTCTTTTTTAATAATTTTATTTATTTATTTTGGTCTGTGCTGGGTCTTCATTGCTGCACAGGCTTTTCTCTAGTTGTGGCAAGCAGGTGCTACTCTCTAGCTACAGTACGCATGCTTCTCATTGAGATGGCTTCTCTTCTCATGGAGCACAGGCTCTTAGGGTGCACAGGCTTCAGTAGCTGTGATACACCAGCTTAGTTGCTCCGTGGCATGTAGGATCTTCTTGGATCAGGGATTGAACCCGTGTCTCCTGCATTGGCAGCTGGATTCTTTACCACTGAGCCACCAAGGAAACCCTAAACATCTTTAAAAATGTTTGAATCAAATTCTCATTAACATGTGGAAAAGAATCTAAGTCATATAGGTGCGGAAAATGAATACATTCTTTTTTAAGAAGATTTGATTTATAATTATGTCAATTTCTCATTTTATTAGCATGCTATGTGATAGATATCAAAGGCTATTTCTAAACCACCCAGTGTTTTAATTAGATCATTGCTTTTTTATTTAGATCTCCCCTAATTGTTTCTAGCAATGTACTTTTCATTGTACAAGTCTTGCATATTTGTTGTTAAACATTTCTAAATAGTTCTTCTTTTGATGCTATTGTAAATGGAATTGTTTTTGAATTTTATTTTTTAATTGTTTCACATCAGTTTATAGAAACACAATTACTTCTTATATATCAAACCTGTATCCTGATGCATTGATGAACTTATTTGTTCAAATATTTTTAGTGGATTCCTTATGAATTTCTATGTATGAAATTATATACAAGATCATCTGGAAATAGAGATGATTATATTTCTTCCTTTCCAAAGTGAATACCTTTTATTTCTGTTTCTTGACTAATTGCCCTGGCTAGAACTTCCAGCACAAGTTTTAACAGAAATGGCAAAAGCAACATCTTTGTCTCATTCTTGATCTTGAAAAGTGAAAGTGAAATTCACTCAGTCATGTCCAACTCTTTGTGACCCCATGGACTATACAACCCATGGAATTCTCCAGGCCAGAATACTGGAGTGGGTAGCCTTTCCCTTCTCTAGGGGTCTTCCCAACCCAGGGATAGAACTGGGGTCTACTGCATTGCAGGCAGATTCTTTACCAACTAGGCTATCAGGGATTAGGAGAAAAGTACTCTGTCTTTCACCATTGTTCTGAAATGGTGAAGTATCTTTGAAAATATCTTGAGTTTTCTTAATTTTGAAAGAAGAGATTATTCAAATTCAGGATTCTTGGCCAACAATCTTTGACATCTTTCATCAATTTGACTATGATTCATATGTCTATGTGTATATAGATATCCCTAAGTTTATTGACTTTCTTGAATGTGTAAATTAGTATCTCAAGTTTGAGAAGTATTTGGTCATTATTTCTTCATCTATTTATTTTTTTTTCTTTTTTGCCTTTTTGTTCTCTTATCCTTTTGGAATTCCCATTGTGTGTATGCTTATAGTTTCCCACAGATCTCTTAGACTGTTCATTTTTACTTATTCATTTTTCTTTCTATTCCTCAAACTAGATAATGTCTATTGGCATTTTTTGAAGTTCATTCCTTCTTTCTTCTGTCAGCTCAAATCTGCTCTTCCCCCAGATTAAATTTTTGTTTTTGTTATTGTATTTTCAATGTCAGGAATCCTATTTGATTATTTTTTTATAATATTTAACTCTTTAGTAATATATTTTATTTAATGTGACATTATGTTCATCTTTTCCATTAAGTTTTGAGGCATAGATTTCTTTGCACATATTAAAAATAGCTGACACAGTCTTTGCCTAGTAAGTCCAATATTTGGTTTCCTTAGGGACTTATTAGACTAGACAAGCAGTTTATTCTTTTTTAAATGATTATTAAATTTCCTAAAAAATATATTGTAACAACTGTGGTATCAGTATCCTTTACTCAGTTCAATTCAGTCGCTCAGTCTTGTCCAGCTCTTTGCGACTGCATGGACTGCAGCATGCCAGGCCTCCCTGTCCATCACCAACTCCCGGAGTTCACTCAGACTCATGTCCATTGAGTCGGTGATGCCATCCAGCCATCTCATCCTCTGTCATCCCCTTTTCCTCCTGCCCCCAATCCCTCCCAGCAACAGAGTCTTTTCCAATGAGTCAACTCTTCGCATCAGGTGGCCAAAGTACTAGAGTTTCAGGTTTAGCATCATTCCTTCCAAAGAACACCCAGGACTGATCTCCTTTAGAATGGACTGGTTGGATCTCCTTGCAGTCCAAGGGACTCTCAAGAGTCTTCTCCAACATCACAGTTCAAAAGCATCAATTCTTCGGCACTCAGCTTTCTTCACAGTCCAACTCTCACATCCATACATGACTGCTGGAAAAACCAAAGCCTTGACTAGATGGACCTTTGTTGGCAAAGTAATGTCTCTGCTTTTGAATATGCTATCTAGGTTGGTCATAACTTTCCTTCCAAGGAGTAAGGGTATTTTAATTTCATGGCTGCAATCACCATCTGCAGTGATTTTGGAGCCCCAAAAAATAAAGTCTGATACTCTTTCCACTGTTTCCCCATCTATTTCCCATGAAGTGATGGGACCAGATGCCATGATCTTTGTTTTCTGAATGTTGAGCTTTAAGTCAACTTTTTCACTCTCCTCTTTCACTTTCATCAAGAGGCTTTTTAGTTCCTCTTCACTTTCTGCCATAAGGGTGGTGTCATCTGCATATCTGAGGTTATTGACATTTCTCCCGGCAATCTTGATTCTAGTTTGTGCTTCTTCCAGCCCAGCATTTCTCATGATATACTCTGCATATAAGTTAAATAAGCAGGGTGACAATCCTTTACTCAGTCACCCCCAAATTTTCCTGTTGTGACTCTTTTATCATTTCTGATTATTTTTTAGCAGTATTTCTAGATTCTGTATACCCTGAAGTGTGTTGCCTTGCAGTTCTATGCTAATTTCTTTACTAAGTTCTTGTTTTTATTTTTAAGTCTGACTTCCTAGGCATCACATACCTGGTTCAGTATAATTTAGTGGTCAACAAATAGTTGGTCATAAAATTTTATTAGATATTTTACCTTTAAAACTTCTACCCCTTTCCAAGGGGATCTGCATGAAAAGTCTAGCCTTACAACTTCAATCAGCTTATAAAACAGTCTTAGCTTTTATGCCCTACTTACCTAGGGCCTCAAGATCATCCAAAGGTGAATGAATGGTATCCTCTTCTCTTCCCAGGTCTTTCCTGGGCATTAGCAAGTGTACAGCCTTTTAGATTTCCAAGAACATGTCTGAGATTTCTAAAGTTTGCTGTGACTGTCAATTTCTGCAGGATTTCCTTTTAAATTCCTCAGTCAGGCTCTTGTTTGCCCAGCTGAAATGACCACCTGAGGCAACTGACATTTTGCCAGCAGTTTGCTATAGTAAAGGCCTGAGGTAGGCTTCTCCCTACACACAGACACACACACACACACACAGACACACACACGCACACACACTGAGTTGAATTCTAATCCAATCAAATAATCACTACAGTCTGAGAATAGAGGTTTCCCACAGTTCACCTTTGAACAAAATGTTGACTGTGCTCTGTGGATGGCACATTTAGCAAATCTTAAAAAGCAGTAAGGTCTTTTCATTATCTGCAATGCTAACAAATTTTGGCTACTATACTACTGAACTGGGGAAGGTGAAGAAAAGGAAAGAGCTACAAGTTAAAATGTCACAGACCCCATCATCTCACTGAGTTTCAACAGTGTTTCTCTTTGAGGGATGAATTTCAGTTTATCCTACGGCTTTGATTATTGCCAGATTTGTGCACTCGATTTTAGATTATTGGTTTCAGTTTTTTCCCATAATTTTGTTGTTTTACACAAAGAACAAAATTCACTGAGATTTTACTTTGCCATTCCAGGTGTTCACTCTCTAGTTCATTTCTCTTTCAACTGTTAAAAACTTATGTCTTGTACTGTTTGGCCAACGAAGGCAGATTTTCTCTCTGTGCTGTTTCTTTCACCCAAAATGCATTCCTAACAAATGCTATACATTGTAAAGGGCCACTGACAAATCAAGTATTAAAAAGGCCTAGGAAACTGCATTGAATATGTATGTAAATATGTGGTGGTGGTGGTTTAGCTGTTAAGTCATGTCCAACTCTTTGCAATTCCAAGGGCTGTAGCCTGACAGTCTCCTCTGTCCGTGGGATTTCCCAGCCAACAATACTGAATCGGGTTGCCATTTCCTTCTCCAGGGGATCTTCCTGACTCAGGGATTGAACCCACATCTCCTGTTGCCAGGTATTTCCTTACCACTGAGCCACCTGAGAAGCCCATGTAAATATGTACCTACATATGTGTGTGTGTCTGTAAATAAATAAGTAGGTATACTTTCCTTTCTTTGTTCTAAAAATGATTTAAAAGAACAATAGCCATTTTATCATGATGGCTTCCACTGAAAAAAATGGCCAGAATAACTTGGCAGCTGATAGCAAACTTGGGCCAAAATGTTACATGATTTTTCAAAAACAGAAGATTTATTAAGATAATCATAGAGTAACTATTTTTTCTACCACTAGTAATGCTATGGGTTTGTTTGTTTGTTTTCTGCCATTGGATGGTATCTAGTAACGCTATGGTGTTTTGTTTTGTTTTGTTTTTTTCCTACCATTAGGTGAAAATTCAGTTAGCTCCTCTAGATCCTTTATGGAAATAAAAGAAAAAAAGAGAGCTAGTATCAGTTTGAGTCACAAACACTCTCTCAATTCAGTAATCAAAATGATCCAGTTTAATGATCTGTATTGATCAAAGTAGGACTTCTCCACATATATTTCCTGACCTAAGTTTACTGAAGTCAGGGCATACATCTTTAGGAAAGAATTGCAAGTGACTTTTCTCTTTCTCCCTCATTTCCAGCCCTTACACATGAACTACTAATTCTGATTCCCTCTTCTGAGGTTTCAGGAAAGGAAGAGAAAAGAAATAATGCGAACAAAAACAATCTTACTTGGGGAGTTGTAGTCCCTGCTCTGTTCTGTCTAGTCATGGGACTTTTTGCCCTCTGCTACTGAGAACCTCAGGCAGCCACTCCTGTAAGCACATGCCCAGGCACTGTTCCTGCTCTGTCTTTTACTTCTCAGCTGCCAAGATCTTGGGGGTCTGAATATTCTCCAGGTACTTCAGTTGTTCCTTATGTGAGGTTCAGAAGACCCACTGTTTTGGTTGCCATCCTATAAATCTGAGTGTTGATCCAGTACAGTTTTTGCAAGAATGAATCAGGATTGTCATGACCAAGTGTGAGAGAAGAGAGGCTTTTTCTCCTCACTTTCGACCTGTTGTGGCCTGAAGTTTCTTTGAAGCTCACAAAGAAGGGAAATCCATTGAGAACAGTCTGTCCAGAGATCAAGCCCTGAGCCTTTGGAGTGGGAGCATTGGCTCCTACTAGACTACTTAGACTACCCAGAGGACTAACCCTGATGCTACTGCTGCTAAGTCACTTCAGTCGTGTACGACTCTGTGCGACTCCATAGACAGCAGCCCACCAGGCTCCCCCGTCCCTGGGATTCTCCAGGCAAGAACACTGGAGTGGGTTGCCATTTCCTTCTCCAATACATGAAGCTGAAAAGTGAAAGTGAAGTCGCTCAGTTGTGTCTGACTCTTGGCGACCCCATGGACTGCAGCCTACCAGGCTCCTCCATCCATGGGATTTTCCAGGCAAGAGTACTGGAGTGGGGTGCCATTGTCTTCTCCAGAGAACTAACCCTAGAGAGTATCAAATAGTGAGAACTCACACAAAGGAAAACACATGGCATCACCCTACCACAGTAGCACCCGGTGCAGGATGCCTCATCTAAACAACAAACAAAACAAACATACAAACCCAATCATTAGCAAACAGGATCACCACCTCACTCAGCCTTGCCCATCAGAGGAAAAACCAACAAACAAAAACTCAGTACAAATCATACCCTACACAAAGCTTACACAAACCACTGGACAGGATCACCACCTCACTCAGCCTTGCCCATCAGAGGAAAAACCAACAAACAAAAACTCAGTACAAATCATACCCTACACAAAGCTTACACAAACCACTGGACCAAACTTAAGAGAGCAGAAATCAAAAGGAATAAAGAATTCAACCTTGAAGCCTGGCAAAAGGAGACCTCAAACACAATAAGTTAAAAAAATAACAAAAGGCAGAGAAATACTACACAAATGAAGGAACAAACTAAACACACAGAAGTCCAAATAAATGAGGAGGCAATAGGCAAACTACCTGAAAAAGAATTCAGAATAATGATACTGAAGATGATCAAAAACCTTGAAAACAAAATGGAGGAAATGCAAGAATCAATTAAGAAAGACCTAGAAGAATTAAAGAATAAACATACAAACAACACAATTACTGAAATTAAAAATACTCTAGAAGGAATCAATAGCAGAATATCTGAAGCAGAAGAATAATCAGTGAGCTGTAAGATAAAATGGTGGAAATAACTTCTGAAGAGCAGAATAAAGTAAAGAGATTGAAAATAACTGAGGATAGTCTGAGAGACCTCTGGGACAATATCAAATGCACCAATATTCAAATGATAGGGGTCCCAGACAAGGAAGAGAAAAAGAAAGCATATGAGAAAAATTTTGAAGAGATTTTAGTTGAAAATTTCTCCAACATGGGAAAGGAAATAGTCAATCAAGTCCAAGAGGCACAAAGAGTCCCATACAGGATAAACCCACCAAGGAGAAACACACCAAGACACATACTAATCAAACTAACAAAGACAAAACACAAAGAAAAAATATTAAAAGCAGCAAGGGAGGAGCAAAAAGTAACATACAAGGGAAACCCCATGCACTTACCAGCTGATCTTTCAGCAGAAATTCTGCAGGCCAGAAGGGAATGGCAGGATATATTTTAAGTACTGAAAGGGAAAAATCTACAACCAAGATTACTGTACCTGGCAAGGATCTCATTCAAAATTGATGGAGAAATAATCAGCTTTTCAGATAAGCAAAAGTTAAGAAAATTCAGTACCACCAAAACAGCTTTACAACTTTTAAAGGGGCTCATAGAGTCAAGAAATACAAGAGAAGAAGAAAGATCTACAAAATCTACCCTAAACAATTAAGAAAATGGCAATAAGAGCATATATATCAATAATTACTTTAAATGTAAGTGGATTAAGTGTTCCAACCAAAAGACAGACTGGCTGAATGGATACAAAAACAAGACCCATATATATGCTGTCTACGAGAAATCCACTTCAGACCTAAAGATATATAGAGACTGAAAGTGAGAGGATGGAAAAGTATATTCCATGCAAATAGGAAGCAAAAGAAAGCTGGTGTAGCAATCCTCATATCAGACAAAATAGACCTTAAAATAAAGAAGATTACAAGAGATAGGTAAGGACACTACATAATGATCAAAGGATCAATCCAAGAGGAAGACAAAAAGTCTTTGACAAAATTCAGCACCAATTTATGATTAAAACTCTTCAAAAAACGGACGTAGAAGGAACCTACCTCAACCCAGTAAAGGCCATATATGATAAGCCCACAGCAAACAAAAACATTCACAATTCATATGGAAACACAAAAAAACCCAAATAGCCAAAGCAGTCTTGAGAAAGAAGAAATGGAGCTGGAGGAATCAATCTTCCTGACTTCAGATTATACTACAAAGCTACAGTCATCAAGACAGCATGGTACTGGCACAAAAACAGAAATATAGACCAATGGAACAAGCTAGAAAGCCCAGAAATAAACCCATGCACCTATGGGCCTAGGGTATCTTATTTTTGACAAAGGAGGCAAGAATATACATTGGGACAAAGACAGCCTCTTCAATAAATGGTGCTGAGAAAACTGGACAGCTACATGTAAAATAATGAAATTAGAACACTTCCTAACACCATGCTGCTGCTGCTAAGTTGCTTCAGTCATGTCCGACTCTGTGCGACCCCAAAGATGGCATCCCACCAGGCTCCCCCGTCCCTGGGATTCTCCAGGCAAGAACACTGGAGTGGGTTGCCATTTCCTTCTCCAATGCATGAAAGTGAAAAGTGAAAGTGAAGTCGCTCAGTCCTGTCCGACTCTCAGCAACCCCATGGACTGCAGCCTACCAGGCTCCTTCATCCATGGGATTTTCCAGGCAAGAGTACTGGAGTGGGGTGCCATCACCTTCTCCGTACACAGAGATAAACTCAAATGGATTAAAGACCTGAATGTAGACCAGAAACTATAAAACTCTTAGAGGAAAACATAGGCCAAACACTCAATGACATAAATCAAAGCAAGATCCTCTATGACACACATCCTAGAATAATGGAAATAAAAACAAAAATAAATAAGTGGGACCTGATTAAACTTAAAACCTTTTGCACAGAAAAGGAAACAATAAGCAAGGTGAAAAGACAACCCTCAGAATGGGAGAAAATAATAACAAATGAAACAACTTGACAAAGGATTAATTTCCAAAATATACAAGAAGCTCATACAACTCAATGCCAAAAAAACAAACAACCCAATCAAAAAGTGGGGAAAAGACCTAAACAGACGCTTCTCCAAAGAAAACAAACACATTAAAAGATGTTCAACATTGCTCATTATTAGAGAAATGCAAATCAAAACTACAATGAGAAATCACCTCACACTGGTCAGAAGGGCCATCATCAAACAGTCTACAAACAATAAATGCTGGAGAGGGTGTGGATAAAAGGGAACACTCTTGCACTGTTGGTGGGAATGTAAATTGATACAACCACTATGGAAGACGGTATGGAGATTCCTTTAAAAAAAAAAAGGAAATAAAACCACCATATGACCCAGCAATCCCACTCCTAGGCATATACCTTGCAGAAACCAAAACTGAAAAAGACACATGTATCCCATTGCTCATTGCAGCACTATTTACAATAGCTAGAACATGGAACTAACCTAGCTGTCCATCAACAGATGAATGGATAAAGAAGTTGGGTACATATACACAATGGAATATTATTCAGCCATTTAAAGGAATGCATTTGAGCCAGTTCTGATGAGGTAGATGAACCTAGAACCTATTATACAGACTGAAGTGAGTCAGAAAGAGAAAGATAAATATCATATTCTAACCCATATACACAGAATCTAGAAAAATGATACTGAAGAATTTATTCACAGGGCAGCAATGGAGAAACAGACATAGAGAATAGATATATGGACATGGGGAGAGGGGAGGAGAGGGTGAGATGTATGGAAAGAGTAACATGCAAACTTACATTACCATATGTAAAATAGAAAGCCAACGGGAATTTGCTGTATGGCTCAGGAAACTCAAACAGGGGCTCTGTATTAATCTAGAGGGATGGGATGGGGCAGGAGATGGGAGGGAGGTTCAAAAGGGAGGGGATACATGTATACCTGTGGCTGGATTCATGCTGAGGTTTGACAAAAAACAACAAAATTCTATAAAGCAAATATCCTTCAATAAAACAATAAATTAAAAAGCAAAAAAAATCTTACTTGACTAGTATCATCATAAGACACCTTCTGGCCAACAGATAGTTAAAGCTGAGCCTTTTTTCTATAAGGCTTCCAAGTTAGGAAGCCCTAACTTGGAAGTTCGTGATACCCTCACTCCAGGGTTTTTACTCAACAGAGAGTTGTTCCTAGGACCTTTTGCTAAAGACTCTAACTTTGCCTCAAAATTTCTTGAGAGGCTGCTCGCACTTCTAGAGCTGTTCCATCCCACATGCCCCCCATTAGCCTAACCTTGAAAACCAACTGTTATGAACAATTAGCTTATACATCTACCTTTCCTTGTTATTTAGTTATTCAGGCATCATTCTTTGACTCTTGAATCAGACCTAAGCTTCTTACAATCAGAAATGCTGTCACTTGTTCTTTATGACCTTGAATCATCTCTATTGCTATCAACATTTGAGTAAATATGTGCAAAAATGTGGGGCTTCCCAAGTGTTTCAGTGAGTAAAGAATCCACCAGTAAGGCAGGACACAGGAGATGAAGGTTTGATCCCTGGGTAGGAAAGATCCCCTGGAGGAGGGCATGGCAACCCACTCCAGCATTCTTACCTGGAGAACCCCATGGACAGAGGAGTCTGGTGGACAACAGTCCCTAGGGTTGCAAAGAGTCCTACATGACTAAAGTGGCTAGGTGTGCACACAAATGTACACCAGTGAAATGCTATTTGGTCTAACAATAACTAATAGTAGCTAACACTTACTGAACACATATTAGGTATTGCTCAAGAATATAGTTACTTCACATATATTGATAATTTTACATATATTATCACATGTAATCACTTTATAGGGCAGGTAAAGCAAACCCTCAGAGAAGGCAGTATCTCCATGTTATATATGATGAAGATGAGTTCCAGAAGATCAGGCAAATGACTTAAGAATATATAGCTAATGGGTGGCAGAACTAAAGAGTCCAGTTCTAAAATACCTATACTTTGGTATTTTAACATACTAGTTATCCCTAACATACTCAACATACTAGTATCTCTAACATATTCAACATACTACTGTGTTTGGCATCCCTAAGATACTCAACAATCAGAACACTAAGATCATGGCATCCAGTCCCCTCACTTCATGGCAAATAGATGAGGAAGCAATGGAAATAATGAGAGACTTAATTTTGGGGGGCTCCAAAATCACTGCTGATGGTGACTGCAGCCATGAAATTAAAAGACACTTGCTCCTTGGAAGAAAAGTTATGACCACACTAGACAGCATATTAAAAAGCAGAGACATCACTTTGCCAACAAAGGTCCACCTAGTCAAAGCTATGGTTTTTCCAGTGATCACGTATGGATGTGAGAGCTAGACTATAAGAAAAGCTGAGTGCTGAAGAATTGATGCGTTTGAACTGTGGTGTTGGAGAAGACTCTTGAGAGTCCCTTGGACTGCAAGGAGATCCAACCTGTCCATCCTAAAGAAATCAGTTCTGAATATTCATTGGAAGGACTGATGCTGAAGCTGAAACTCCAATACTCTGGCCACCTGATGCAAAGAACTGACTCATTGAAAAAGACCCTGATGCTGGGAAAGATTGAAGGCAGGAAGAGAAGGGGACAACAGAGGATGAGATGGTTGAATGGCATCACCGATGCAGTGGACATGAGTTTGAGCAAGCTCCGGGAGTTGGTGATGGACAGGGAAGCCTAGCATGCTGTAGTCCATAGGGTCACAAAGAGTTGGACACAACTGAACAACTGATCTAAACTGAACTGAACTGAACATACTAGTGGCTCTGACACTAACTTTTTGCATAGTCCTAAAAAAACTCTCTTTTTCATCCTCAATTGTCCTTTTTACAAAATGAGGACAGACTGAAGCACCAAGCCCCACACTCCTGCTTTGTCATGCTATGGTTCAGTGAAGACATCTCTAATCACATCCTCTCTATAAAGTTCTGCCCATTAAAACTGTCACGGATGAATTGCCTTGAACAACAATAAGAACAATCTCTTCTCTCCACACCTATCACTTCACTTCATTTTTAAAGCATTTCTAAGCTATAATAGAATCTCTAGGAATAGAGCCTCAAACACAGGTGCAAAACTAACAACAAGAAAATGCTGCATTCTGACTCTTTAAAACTTCAATATTTTAGTATTCCTTGACCTTGAGATACCTGAATTCAGCACATGAACTTATGTAGCCCTGCAAACCTAACAGTAGGACCAGAATAAATAAGAAGCAGCAAAAAAGTGAAAAACACTATTATCTGCTAACTCTTAAAAAGAAAATTGCTCCCTATCACTTTCTGCAAGACAAATTTTCTCAGTGGTTATATCATCTCTGCCCACCCCCTCCCCCCATCCATCATTGTTCTCTCTCCTCCTTGGTTTTCCAAACTTCTCCCTTCTTGATACATAAGCAGGTCTGCTTAATCCTTTAAAATACGCATTCTATTGTGTGCCAGTCTGAACTTGACACAGAACTTTCATCTGTGAGCTGTCTGAAGAGGATCAACAGAGGTCTTGGCAGTAAATAATAAAAAGTTCAGCACATGCAGTTGGAAGTATCCGGAATACAGGTGTGACCTAAAAATGTCTCAAGTGTGAGCAACGTAGGCTTATCTCTTGACAAAACATAATTTATTCTCATCAAATTATCACTTGACAAGAGTTTATAGGACTGATGCCAAAGCTGAAGCTCCAATACTTTGGCCACCTGATGTGAAGAGCCGACTCATTGGAAAAGACCCCAGTGCTAGGAAAGATTGAAGGCAGGAGGAGAAGGGGGCAACAGAAGATGAGATGGTTGGATGACATCATGGAGTCAATAAACATGAGTTTGAGAAAAGTCCAGGAGATAGTGAAGGACAAGGAATCCTGGCATGCTGCAGTCCATGGAGTCTCAAAGAGTCAGACACAACTGAGTGACTGAACAGCAAACAACAAACAAATCAACTATGAAAAGGCAGGAGAGCAGCTTGGATCTGATGCCATCTTCAAAGTCAGTATTGAGCCTAGACTTACAGGCAGCATGTTATCAGCTCTATAGCTCACTATCATTGAGTTCCATGAATGGGATTTGTGCATTTGTTCAGTATCTTGCGCCCATCTCAGTAGTTTCTGGACTGGATATCCATAACAAGTTGATACGTAGCAAGGCCAATAAACACAGCTGGTGGAGGTTTAGGGATAACAAGTACCATGGAAAGTGTCCATGTAAGACAAAGAGCTCTACTTGGCCCCAGAGATCCAGACCGTATCTTGACCAGCTATGTCTATGTATTATTAGCATTAAAAGTCAGGGGTTTCACAATCTTCCATGAGAAAATTGTACTGAGTTTGCATAATATGATAAGCAAGACAAGTTAGAGTCTATAGTCAACTCCAATGATACATAACAACCAGAGCATGCTGTGCTTATCCAAAAATCAGTTCAATTTGGCTTTGGATTATGGCACTTGAAAAACAAATAAAGCAAAATTTACTTAACAGGTTCACAGTTATGCAATTGACTAATTTAGATTCAGGGCCCTGAATCTAAAATCCAGGTCTTCTCACTCTCATTAAGATGATCTTGTATTTTTATCAGATTACTGTCAATTTGTCAACAAATTCTAGTATTTGACAGAATAATAAATTAGAATAGATGTGGTTGCAAAGAAAGGAAGAAGATATAGTCTTGGGGTTCTCAGAAAAGTTAGATCCTACTTAAATAGTAACAGAGGAGAATGAGAAAATAGGCTAGAATGTTTCATGCAGAAGGAATAAAACACACCTACTCATTTGGGGCTTCCCAGGTGGTGCTAGGGGTAAGAAACCCACCTGCCAGTGCAGGACACATAAGAGACATGGGTTCAACCCTGGTTGGGAAGTTCCCCTAAAGGAGGGTATGGCAACCCACTCCAGTATTCTTGCCTGGAAAATCCCCAGGGACAGAGGAGCTTGGTGGGCTACAGTCCATGGGGTTGCAAAGAGTCAGACATGACTGAAGTGACTTAGCACGCACTAATTATTTTAGTTAATTATTTAGCTATTATTATGCTTTAGCAACAGGCCTTCCCTGGTGGCTCAAACAGTAAAGAATCTGCCTGTGAAGCAGGAGACCCAAGTCACCTGCATGACTGCAAGACTTGGCAAATCAGTTTATTTCTTAAAATTCTGTAAGTCCATGAGTCTTATATATGACATTCCTGTTGATTATTACCTAAAAAGCTTAAGTCTGAATGTGGGATTCTGTCACAAACATTCATGTAAGCCAACTGTTCCTCTTGCAGCAACCTCCTCTGAAAAAGCAGACAGAGAAGAATTGATGTGGCTGGAAGTCTAAAGCATTTTATGGAAGAATCTGAGTTCAGCAGAAAATTTTATCACCATGTTTCTTTTCTAAAGATTTCTATATGCATGTGAATGATAAGAACCAGAATAATTAGATCACATTTAACAGTAATGCAGGCATTATAGACTCAAGGTAGTGTGAGTGATAGCTGATATTTATACCCTAAGAATTATAAAATAATTTTTCTACCTCTTCCCATTTAATGAGCTTCTTCTTCACATATCCATTGGGTTTTCAACCTCTGACAAGTGCCGCTATGGAAAAGGAAAAAGTGAGGGGAAAAAATGAGCACTCCTCAAAGTTTGAAAAGCTTATTAACACCAACAAATTTCACACCTGATTTTTTTCTCACGTAAGTATTAAATTTCAGCAGAATTTATTAACTCAGTTCAAAAAACATTCCCAGGGACACGGCTTCTTCCTATCTTCTGGCTTTGCATCTTTGATCTGTTTTCTTTCAACTATACGCTTATTTCTCATTGTCACAAGTTAGCTACTGCAGTTCTTTGTAGGACAAGCAACACATTGTAGGAGTCACAAAAGTGTTGAGCAATAGAAGAAAAGAAAAATAGTTCCTCCTCTGTCAGTATTTACCAGTGAGAAAAAGTTTCCCCAAAAAAACTCTTCAATAGACCTTCTCTCACATCTCATTTGTCAAAATTACCTTAAATGTCAATGATAAAAATCATTCACAGTCAAGGACAATGGTTAATACCCATCAAGATCCATTTCCTCCTCGTGGAGTTAAGCCAGTTTACATGTCTGCTTGCATTCAAAGGAAGAAGAATAACCAAAAGTATCTTCTCATTTGATGTTCCTACTGACCATCCAGCAGCTCTGCCTGAGTACTTTGCAGCAAACCTCAAGCATGTCATTTTTCCCATAGATTAGCATGCAACCTACTAAGGACACCATGCCATAATTACACCTCACAGAATTAACAGTGACCCAGTGCCAATGCAGGAGACATGGGTTCAATCCCTGGGCTGGGAAGAACACTTGGAGAAGGAAGTAGCAACCCACTCCAGTATTCTCACCTGAGAAATCCCATGGACAAAGGCACCTGGCATGCTACAGTCCATGGTGTTGCAAAAGAGTCAGACACGAATTAGCAACTAAATACCACCACACCATTTGATGAAGGATAAAAATTCCAAAGAGCAAGACAGGATGAAAATCCAAGAGGTCAGGAATCACAGGAAATGACTATGATGTGAAGTATGGAATAGGAGCTAACATGGCGAAGTGTGGAATAATTAAAACCAGCAGCTGTAGCAATTTTTTAAAGTTATGTAAGAAACACAGATATGGGAAAACCTGAGACCAGATATTATTGGCAATTTTATTAGTGTGTAAATGTTACCATGTGACTTTATTTAAATAAGTTAACAACCTGTACCTTCATGCACCATCATGCTTCCTTCCTCCCCCCAAAAAAGACTCAGACTAGATTTAGCATATGCCATCACTTTTAAGAACATTAAGATACTTAAGTGCTAATGTTTCATTATTATGACATGACCTCACATGGAAAAGGTGCTAAACAGCACTTAAACAGCATTTTTAAAATGAAAATTGACGTTCACGGAAGTGATCACCGACAGCCACAGTGGTACCAAATCATGGATTAGACATTTAACTTGGAGCAGAAACAAAAGAAAAAGAAAAGCATTTTTAAAACTTTAAGATAGTCAGAAGAATTGATGTTTTTCAACTGTTTTGTTGGAGAAGACTCTTGAGAGTCCCTTGGACTGCAAGGAGATCAAACCAGTCAATCCTAAAGGAAATCAACCCTGAATATTCATTGGAAGGACTGATACTGAACCTGAAGCTCCAATACTTTGGCCACCTGATGCTAAGAGCCGAATCATTAGAAAAGACCCTGATGCTAGGAAAGATAGAAGGAAGGAGGAGAAGGGGATGACAGAGGATGAGATGGTTGGATGGCATCACCTACTCAATGGACATGAGTTTGAGCAAGCTCCGGGAGTTGGTGATAGACAGGGAAGCCTGGCGTGCTGCAGTTTGTGGGGTCGCAGAATCAGACATGATTAAGTAACTGAATGATGACAACAAAGATAGTCAGAAAGACATTTGTGAACATGTTAATAATAGGTTTGTCCTCATAGGCACTGTGGGCATCCAAGGTAGGCTTTGGAAAGTGAATCGTTAAACTAACAGAGGTTTTTTGATGGGCTGTTCTCAATAGTTAAAAAAACTTGAGGTTTGGAATCAGACAAACTTAAGCTTGTATGTGCTCATTCGCTTTAGTCGTGTCTGACTCTTTGAGACTCTATGGACTGTAACCCGCCAGGCTCCTCTGTCCCTAGGATTTTCCAGGCAAGAATACTAGAGTGGGTTGCCATGCTCTCCTCCAGGGGATCTTTCTGACCTAGGGCTGGAACCTGTGTCTCCTGCTTCTCATGCATTGGTTAGATTCTTTACCGCTGAGCCACCAGGGAAACCCTAAACTTAAGCTTATTCCTGGCTTTACTGATCACTAACTTTAAACACATTACCTAATCTTTGCGAGGATCAGTGTACTCTCGTAGTAGGAGGACAGCAATGTAGGAGTCTTGGATACTTGGAAAAGAGCTAGAGATGATGCCTAGCACAGTGGTGACCACACCAGCCAAGAGTGAGAGCAGTAATGGAAACAGAAGTAGTGTTGGTGGCGGCAGAGGTTGTGCATGGCTAGAGGTGGTGACAGAGGAAGAAAGTGTCATAAAGCCATGTTAGCAACCATACAGGGCATCTGTTAACATATCATTGACTATATAGAAGCAATATACTACTGAATAAAGAATAGTCTCTATATATCAGTGAGAATTATCCTTTGATAAAATGTTCTTAAGAAATGCCATGAAATAGTGAAGGAAGAGGAGAATACCTCCATAACCACTCAGATGATTCCATCAGGGAGGTGATAGACCACTTCTACATAGAATTTCAGGCAAGAACTATGGAGTGAGATCACTGGACAGGTCAGGGGAATATTAATTAAGGCTTCAAAAGTAGCACAAGTTGTGACATGAGGGATGAATTAGAGGTATACTTAAAAAGAGAGAGAAATCTAATATGCAATAGAGCAGAAAGACTGAAACAGGACAGTGTGGAACTAAGAAATATTTGTCCTTTGAAATAATGCCATTTGCAGCAACAAGATGCAGCTAGAGATTATCATACTAAGCAAAGTAAGCCAGAAGGAGAAAGACAAATACCATATAATATGTGTGCTATATGATACAAATATCATATAATTCAACTTCTATTTGGAATCTAAAACACAAATGAACCTATCTATGAAGCAGAGAATCACAGACATAGAGAAGAGATGAGTGGTTACCAAGGGGGAGGGGGAGGGGTTTGGGGAAAGAATGGAGTGGGAGATTGGAGGTAGCAGATGTAAGCTTTTATATTAATGTACAAAATGGATAAACAAAACAAAATCCTACTGTATAACAGAGAAAACTATATTCAATATCCAGTGATAAACTATATAAGAAAAGAATATACATATATATAACTGAGTCACTTTACTGCAGAAATTAATACAACTTTGTAAATCAACTATCAGTTCAGTTCAGTTCAGTCTCTCAGTCATGTCCGACTCTTTGCAACCCCATGAATTGCAGCACGCCAGGCCTCCCTGTCCATCACCAACTCCCGAAGTTCACCCAAACTCATGTCCATCGAGTTGGTGATGCCATCCAGCCATCTCATCCTTTGTCGTTCCCTTCTCCTCCTGCCCCCAATCCCTCCCAGGATCAGAGTCTTTTCCAATGAGTCAACTCTTCGCATGAGGTGGCCAAAGTATTGGAATTTCAGCTTTAGCATCAGTCCTTCCAAAGAACACCCAGGACTGATCTCCTTCAGAATGGACTGGTTGGATCTCCTTGCAGTCCAAGGGACTCTCAAGAGTCTTCTCCAACACCACAGTTCAGAAGCATCAATTCTTCGGTGCTCAGCCTTCTTCACAGTCCAACTTTCACATCCATACATGACCACTGGAAAAATCATAGCCTTGACTAGACAGACCTTTGTTGGCAAAGTAATGTCTCTGCTTCTGAATATGCTATCTAGGTTGGTCATAACTTTCCTTCCAAGGAGTAAGCGTCTTTTAATTTCATGACTGCAGTCACCATCTGCAGTGATTTGGGAGCCCAAAAAAATAAAGTCTGACTCTGTTTCCACTGTTTCCCCTTAAATCAACTATAGTTCAGTTTTAAAAAGAAATAATTATTGTTTTTCAAGCAAATTTTTCTCAAGTCTAAAAGTGATATTCTCCACTAGACTCATTATTACTTTCTCCATAAGTTATTAAATTCTCTGCCTCCCAGTTCTGCTTTCCTCACTCCAGTAATTCATTAATAATTATTAGACACAAGGTTTATGAAAGTAGAGCTGCTTTGGAAAGCTGGGTAACAAATCACTGCTACCTAAGGGAACGGGATGGAATAGCATAAAAGGACAAGCTGCAAAAATATAATTTATAAAATAATGAGACACTGCTCTACAAAAACATTGTGCTTAATGTCACAAAAGTATTATTCCAACCTCTCTGCAATTATATGCTACCATTTACAACTTGAATTTCTCATTCTAGACAAGCTTATTTTCACCAAACTACTACCAAATACCAGAATTGCCATCTTGTTTTTTCTTGTTTAGTTAATAATTGTTTTATAAATCCTTCTTTTGAGTCCCATTCTCTTTGTGGAGTCTTTCTTGGTCATTTCAATCCATGCTAACCTCTCCTTAGTTCCTTTTGTGTGGTATTTGATTCAGCCATTAGACATTTACCACACATATTTCTTTGCTCTCTTGTAATCACTTTTCATTTCAGTATGTTCCATGTTCTCAAGTAAGCATCTTGGGGATGAGGTCTATGTCTTAATACCCCTGGTATCCATCACAGTTGTGTTTTATTTATTTATTATGTTTTAGCATTTCCATGAGATTATTCATTATATTGTCCCAAGCACAATTTTTAAGGTAGCTTTCCTGTTGCTATTTTAGTCGCTAAGTCGTGCCTGACTCTTTGTGGCCATGTGGACTGTAGCCCGCCAGGCTTCTCTCTCCATGGGATTTCCCAGACAAGAATACACGAGTGCGTAGCCATTTCCTTCTCCAGGGAATCTTCCTGACCCAAGGACGACATCTCCTGCGTCTCCTGCATTGGCAGGTGGATTCTTTACCACTGAGCCACCTGGAAGCCATCACAGTATGCTCTTCCAAATGGAGTGACAGTGGCAATGACCCTGAACCAAGAAACAAATTTTGATTTAAACATTTGTACAAGACAAAGGGCAGAATAAAGGATATGGCAATTTGTGTTGTAAGAGTCTTGAATCATCCATGAAATGGTAATCTGTGAAAAGTTAAAGATTCGTATTGTAAACTTGAGAACAATTGTTCAAAAAATTAAACAAGCTCTGAGGAGACCAAAATTGAAAAAGACACATGTATCCCATTGCTCATTGCAGCACTATTTACAATAGCTAGAACATGGAAGTAACCTAGCTGTCCATCAACAGATGAATGGATAAAGAAGTTGGGTAAATATACACAATAGAATATTATTCAGCCATAAAAAGGAATGCATTTGAGTCAGTTCTGATGAGTCCTATTATACAGACTGCAGTGAGTCAGAAAGAGAAAGACAAATATTGCATTCTAACACATATACACGGAATCTAGAAAAATGATACTGAAGAATTTATTCACAGGGTAGCAATGGAGAAACAGACATAGAGAATAGACATATGGACATGGGGAGAGGGGAGGAGAGGGTGAGATGTATGGAAAGAGTAACATGGAAACTTACATTACCATATGTAAAATAGAAAGCCAACGGGAATTTGCTGTATGGCTCAGGAAACTCAAACAGAGGCTCTGTATCAATCCAGAGGGATGGGATAGGGTGGGAGATGGGAGGGAGGTTCAAAAGGGAGGGAATATATGTATACCTATGGCTGGATTCATGCTGAGGTTTGACAGAAAGCAACAAAATTCTATAAAGCAATTATCCTTCAATAAAAAAATAATTAAAAGAAAAAAGAGATATCAATATTGGAGATAAAATGAAAGCATATTCAATACAGAATTAGTTCAAAAGATGGGAGAAAAAAAAGAAAATGGACCCAAGAACAGATGAAACAAATAAAAAACAAATATAAGATGCTAAATAGAAACAAAACCATATAAATAATTGTTACTGTAAATATTTTAAACATTTTGATTTAAATACAGTGATTTTCAGGTCAGATAAAAAAGGCAAATCCAAGTGTATGGTGTCTAGAAGAACCTCACTTTAAATATAAAAACACAGATTAAAAAGAAAAGGAGAGAACAAGGAGGTAAATACTAATAAAAGAGAAAGCTACAATGACTACATTGATATCAGAAAAAGTAAACTCAAAGCGTTTGACTGTGTGGATCACAATAAACTGTGGAAAATTCTTCAAGAGATGGGAATACCAGACCACCTGACCTGCCTCTTGAGAAATTTGTATGCAGGTCAGGAAGCAACAGTTAGAACTGGACATGGAACAACAGACTGGTTCCAAATAGGAAAAGGAGTACGTCAAGGCTGTTTATTGTCACCCTGCTTATTTAACTTATATGCAGAGTACATCATGAGAAATGCTGGACTGGAAGAAACACAAGCTGGAATCAAGATTGCCAGGAGAAATGTCAATAACCTCAGATTTGCAGATGACACCACCCTTATGGCAGAAAGTGAAGAGGAACTCAAAAGCCTCTTGATGAAAGTGAAAGTGGAGAGTGAAAAAGTTGGCTTAAAACTCAACATTCAGAAAACGAAGATCATGGCATCCGGTCCCATCACTTCATGGGAAATAGATGGGGAAATAGTGAAAATAGTGTCAGACTTTATTTTTCTGGGCTCCAAAATCACTGCAGATGGTGACTGCAGCCACGGAATTAAAAGACACTTGCTCCTTGGAAGTAAAGTTATGACCAAATTAGACATCATATTAAAAAGCAGAGACATCACTTTGTCAACAAAGGTCCGTCTAGTCAAGGCTATGGTTTTTCCAGTGGTCATGTATGGATGTGAGAGTTGGACTGTGAAGAAAGCTGAGCACCAAAGAATTGATGCTTCTGAACTGTGATGTTGGAGAAGACTCTTGAGAGTCCCTTTGTCTGCAAGGAGATCTAACCAGTCCATTCTGAAGGAGATCAGCCCTGGGATTTCTTTGGAAGGAATGATGCTGAAGCTGAAACTCCAGTACTTTGGCCACCTGATGCGAAGAGTTGACTCATTGGAAAAGACCCTGATGCTGGGAGGGATTGGGGGCAGGAGGAGAAGGGGACTACAGAGGATGAGACGGCTGGATGGTGTCACTGACTCGATGGACGTGAGTCTGGGTGAATCCAGGGAGTTGGTAATGAACAGGGAGGCCTGGTGTGCTGCGATCCATGGGGTCGCAAAGAGTTGGACATGACTGAGCAACTGAACTGACCAAACTGAACCTTAAAGCAAGAAAAATTACTATATATGTCAAAAATTATTATTTTAAGACTAATGTGAATCTCACTATAGATTCAGTGATTCCCATCCAAAATCTCAATAAGTATTTTGCCAAAGTTAACAGCTGATCCAAAATTTTAGATGGAAATTCCTGGGTTTTTAGGAAAAGATTAACCTTAGATTGCAAGAGAAAATGTTATTAACAGAAACAAAACATGGAGATTAGGATGAATGCACAAAAATACATTGTGGAGCATGGAAAAAATTAGTCACAAATCCCACCTGATGGCAATGAGGTCATCAGCTGAATAAGCAGTTGAACAGTAGTCTGAAATTTTTTAAGAGAGGTTTGGTGTATTGGGATATCCTCTGACTTTAACTGCAAAATAAATAGTCTTGCAATGTGAAGTCAAATGGTTCTTAGGAAGCATCACTATGAACAAAGTTAGTGGAGGTATGAAATTCCAGTTAAGCTATTTCAAATCCTAAAAGATGATGCTGTGAAAGTGCTGCACTCAATATGCCAGCAAATTCGGAAAACTCAGCAGTGGCTGCAGGACTGGAAAAAGCCAGTTTTCATTCCAATCCCAAAAAATGGCAATGCCAAAGAATAGTCAAACTACCACACAATTGCACTAATCTCACACACTCGTAAAGTAATACTCAAAATTCTCCAAGCCAGCCTTCAACAGTATCTGAACCGTGAAATTCCAGATGTTCAAGCTGAATTTAGAAAAGGCAGAAGAACCAGAGAACAAATTGCCAACATCTGTTAGATCATTGAAAAAGCAAGAAAGTTCCAGAAAAACATCTACTTCTGCTTTATTGACTACACCAAAGTATTTGACTGTGTGGATCACAACAAACTGTGGAAAATTCTGAAAGAGATGGGAATACCAGACCACCTGACCTGCCTCTTGAGAAATCTGTATGCAAGTCAGGAAGCAACAGTTAGAACTGGACAAGGAAAAAGAGACTGGTCCCAAACAGGGAAAGGAGTGCATCAAAGCTGTATATTTCACCCTGCTTGTTTAACTTATCAGTACTTATTGTACTTATCAGAGTACATCCTGAGAAACCCTGGACTGGAAGAAGCACAAGCTGGAATCAAGATTGCCGGGAGAAATATCAATAACCTCAGATATGCAGATGACACCACCCTTATGGCAGAAAGTGAAGAACTAAAGAGCCTCTTGATGAAAGTGAAAGAGGAGAGTGAAAAAGTTGGCTTAAAACTCAACATTCAGAAAACTAAGATCATGGCATCTGGTCCCATCATTTCATGGCAAATAGATGGGGAAACAATGGAAACAGTGAGAGACTTTATTTTTTTTGGGGGGGGGGGCTCCAAAATCATTGCAGATGATGACTGCAGCCATGAAATTAAAAGACACTTGCCCCTTGGAAGAAAAGTTATGACCAACCTAGACAGCATATTAAAAAACAGAGACATCACTTTGCCAACAAAGGTCCATCTAGTCAAAGCTATGGTTTTTCCAGTATTCACTTATGGATGTGAGAGCTGGACTGTAAAGAAAGCTGAGCGCTGAAGAATTGATGCTTTTGAACTGTGGTGTTGGAGAAGACTCTTGAGAGTCCCTTGGACTGCAAGGAGATCCAACCAGTCCATTCTAAAGAAATCAGTTCTGAATATTCATTGGAAGGACTGATGTTGAAGCTGAAACTCCAATACTTTGGCCACCTGATGGGAAGAACTGACTCATTGGAAAAGACCCTGATGCTGGGAAAGATTGAAGGCAGGAGGAGAAGGAGACGACAGTATGAGAACGTTGAATGGCATCACCGACTCAACAGTCATAAGTTTGAGCAAGCTCTGGGAGTTGGTGATGGACAGGGAGGCCTGGCATGCTGCAGTCCATGCAGTCACAAAGAGCTGGACAAGACTGAGCAACTGAACTGAACTGAAGGAGTCTCAGTTCAGTTCAGTTCAGTTCGAGTCTAGGGGCATGTAAAAAGATGTTGAGGGGAAGTCCGAGATCTGGAGTAAGGTTTGAAAGCTTGTATTTGTAGAAGCACCACTTTGGTAATTTATCTCCAAAAATACTGAGAGGCTAGGGTATTGCATGGTTTGCTGCTGCTGCTGCTAAGTCTCTTCAGTCATGTCCAACTCTATGCGACCCCATAGACGGAAGCCCACCAGGCTCCCCTGTCCCTGGGATTCTCCAGGCAAGAACAGTGGATTGGGTTGCTATTTCCTGCTCCAATTTCATGGTTTAGATGATGGTAAAATTTGGGATTTACTGAAAGATTGAACACTCCAGGGCTTCTCTGGTGACTCAAACAGTAAAGAATCTGCCTGAAATGTGGGAGACCCAGGTTTGATCCCTGTGTTGGGACGATCTCCTGGAAAAGGGAATGGCTATCTACCTCAATATTCTTGCCTGGAGTATTCCATGGACAGTGGATACGGGCAAGCTACAGTCCATGGGGTTGCAAAGAACTGGACACAACTGAGCAACTAGCACTTTCACTGTACACTCCAAGGTCCCAGTGGACGTGGTATAGTGACCAAGAAGTTGGTAGATGATGACAGCACAGTCAAGGGAGCAAGGAAGGTATACATAGCAGAATGAATGGGTGTCCAGAATATTTGTATTTTCTTTTCATGAGCTTGGAATAGACAGGAAAATGCTAACTTCTATATATGGCTTGCTCTCTCTCTTTCTCTCTCTCCCTCCCTCCCTCTGTGTGTGTGTGTATATATATACTATATATAGATTTATATATTATTAATAATATATAATATTGTATATTACTTATATTTATAAATCTATATA
Organism: Bos indicus x Bos taurus; assembly: GCF_003369695.1. Classification (NCBI taxonomy): domain Eukaryota; kingdom Metazoa; phylum Chordata; class Mammalia; order Artiodactyla; family Bovidae; genus Bos; species Bos indicus x Bos taurus. The sequence goes on along the minus strand of NC_040083.1, from coordinate 71,154,881 downwards.
TATTTATAAATATATGTATATATAAATCTCTCTCTCTCAAAGACATGCACGTGCACATACACACAGACACAGGTGAGACTGATTTAAGATTAATGTTAGTTAGATATAAGGAACCTTACTTTGGACTGCAATCAGCTGCTGCTGTTGCTAAGTCGCTTCAGTCGTGTCCAACTCTGTGCGACCCCATAGATGGCAGCCCACCAGGCTCCCCTGTCCCTGGGATTCTCCAGGCAAGAACACTGGACTGGGTTGCCATTTCCTTCTCCAATGCATGAAAGTGGAAAGTGAGAGTGAAGTCACTCAGTCGTGTCCGACTCCTAGTGACCCCATGGACTGCAGCCCACCAGGCCCCTCCATCCATGGGATTTTCCAGGCAAGAGTACTGGAGTGGGTTGCCATTGCAATCAGCTAGGGAGTCCTGTTGCTAAAAGATGCCAAGCCTCTTCTTATAGGACATACAAGCAGATAATATTAGAAACACCTAAGAATTTTGAGTCCATGGAAATTAACCCTTCATAATTACAAATGAGAAATTTATATTTGAAGAAATTTCCCACAAGCATATAAAGTTATCTATTGACAGTGTTGAAAGTAAACTGCGCCACTTTTTGGAATCTCTTAGATCTATTCAAAATAATAGCTTATATTGGGTTTTTAAAAAAATGAACAAATAAAATTCTAGTTTGGGATTAGTTTCAGTTTGAGATATAATTGCTTTCACCCTTACAACAATGATAGCCAAAAAAGTAAACAAGCAAACTGTAAATCCATAACTTCATAAGTCCATCATAAAGCTAAGGTTCTAGGGCAACAAATAAAAAGAAATCTAAAGAAAGGCAAGCACAAGACATTTGCAAGGAGAGACAGAATTGCAGCCATGCTTACCTAGAGCAGATGTAGTCAGACATGATTTTAAAAAATTCAAAGTTGTCAATGTTAAGGTCAAGGGTGAGCTATTAACAGAATCATTGGGGACTGAAGATATAAGGAGACTCACATTAATTTCCAAATTCTTCTCTGCCCAGCAATCCCACCCAATGGAAACAGAAACTTATGTTTACTCCCATAGCTGTATGAGATTGTTTATAGCAACTTTACTCACAATTGCTCAAGCCTAGAAACATGGGGTCACTAAGAGTCGGATATGACTGAGTGACTTTACTTTCACTTTTCACTTTCATGCATTGGAGAAGGAAATGGCAACCCACTCCAGTGTTCTTGCCTGGAGAACCCCAGGGACGGGGGAGCCTGGTGGGCTCCCGTCTATGGGGTCGCACAGAGTCGGACACGACTGAAGCGACTTAGCAACAGCAGCAGCAGCAGAAACAACCTTAATGTTTTACAGCACTCAAACAATGGAAGACTATTTCACAATAAAAAAAAAAAAAAACTGTTGATACAACATGATAAATTTCATATGCATTTTTCTAAATGAAAGAAGGAAGGATAAACCAAAAGACTACTTAAGACTACATGATTATAGTCTTATACTCTTACTGCATGATCCCTTTTATATGACATCTGGAAACGCCAAAGATATAAGAACGAAGAAGAGATCAATGCTTGCCAGAGGCTGAGTAGGAAAAGAATTTGACTATAAAATAGCACTGTTGAGACTGTCCTGTAACTTGATCAAACTTTTACCTAGAATATCTGTCACCATTCCAATGAACTCATATTCCATGGAATCATTTTGGAAAATGCTGGTATAATAAGGAGAAAAGGGGTCCAAGATACTCAAGTTAGAAGTCTAGTTCTCACAGAAATATGACCTTGAGTGAGTTACTTAACATTTCTGAATCTCAGTTTCCACATCTATTAAATAAGAGATGTTGTCAGGGTTAACTGAACAATGAAAGGAAAATACTTTTAAAAATATTGATTCATTTCCTTTCTTTCCCTTGCTTGTTTTGAAAGGTCATTCCTAATGTCAGCAAATCCTGGCATTATTAAGCAGTTCTCTCTTCTTTCAGAAATCTAATTTTCTCCTTCCATGTGTTGTGCGAATTCAGGTAATAACACACATTAGAATGTGTCTAATACATTATCACCTATGTTTAGATTGAAGGTCTGAGGGTCTCCTCTATGAATAAATCATGCATTCTTTTCTAGGATTTATGTTTTGTGGAAGCCATCAATGGATTTAGCTGTGAGGTGCTTCTGCAGCAAGAAGCAGGGGAAATGAGCAGGAACTAAAAATCTTGGATATTAAAAATAACCCCCCAGAAGGCAAAATGACCTCCATTTGTTTATGCTCTCAAGCCCACGCTGAACAAGCTGCCACCAAAAGCTTTATTATACAACTGCAGAGCAAGATAACTTCCTCCACGTATTTAATAATAACTTAGAGATTTGAAAATGAGAAAGAAAAGCTAATGGCAATTTTTCACAGTATCCTTGAGTCTCACACAGAGAAAAAAGTAGGCAGGAGCTTACCACTGCAGCCTAGATGGGAGTCAGTGAAGAATTAAACTGGAAAGATTGGAGTGAGCCAACACAGGGGCATAATTTAAGAGGGAACCAGGTGGGGAGCGTTCTCAGTGCTGGCATTGCCTTAATCCTGCCTTCACCTTGAACCTGTGCATTAAAGAGGATTCTGGTATTTCAAGTGTGGCACCCTAAGCAGAAATGGAGAAGTTGAAGGACTTCTGGTGATCCAGTGATTAAGTAAGACTCCGCACTTCCACTGCAGGGGGTGCAGGTTTGATCCCTGGTCAATGAACTAAGATCCCACATGCCACCTGGTGCAGCCAAAAAAAAAATGGAGAAGCTGGGAGCAAGTGTTTGAAGGACAGAAAAAATTGAGGAGCTTGTTTCAGACAGGTTAAGTTTAAGGTACTAGTAGGATGTCCAGGTGGAGATTCCAGAGGACTGTTAGAAAAAAAGATTGGGTGCTCTGGTGAAGACCTATGCTTGAGAGATATGTTTGAGAAAAATTCCCTCAGAAATACCTCAGCAATTGCTCTACATACAAATCTTCAAGTTGGAATCTTTCAACAATGTGAACATATGTTCCATCAACATCAGGCATGAGTGAAATTGCAGCTTGCCCTCCATCTCCTATTGCTGATGCTCCTTCAGCTCTATCATCTTCCACCCCCTCTCCCTCCTCTAGTCAGTAACTGTTCTTGCCTGTTCACGCAATGCCAATCCCTGTATGCCAGCTGTTGTACTGGTGTGGTGGCTAAGTCCTGTCCAACTCTTGCGATCCCATGGACTATAGCCTGCCAGGATCCTCTGTCCATGGGATTCTCCAGGCAAGAATACTGGAGTGGGTTGCCATTTCCTTCTCCAGAGGATCTTCCCAACCCAGGAATCGAACCCAGGTCTCCTGCATTGCAGTCAGGTACTAGACTACTGTATTTTTCAAGGAACTGTACTGTATGACACCCACTTGCCTGTATTCTTGCCTGGAGAATTCCATGGAGAGAGAAGCCTGGCAGGCTATAGTCCATGGGGTCGCAAAGAGTCAGACATGACTGAGCAACTATCACTCACTCACTCACTGTAAAATTAAAAATGTTTTCATTTTTTGTGTTTGCTGTTTATGTATTATTTGTCTGAAAAGCATTGTAAACCTGCAACATCACAGTACTTTATAGCCTATTGTGTTAGTTGGGTATCTAGGGTAATTTTGTTGAACTTATGAATAAACTGGACTTAGGAACATGCTCTCGGAATGGAATTCGCTCATATGTAAGGCACATACTATAGTTGATGCACTGGATGTGGTTGAAAACACCCAAACAGAGAGAGCAGAGAAAGAGTCAGAGTTGGGAAAAGAGAACAGGAAAAGAAGTTCCCTGAGGACAGAGAGCAGAGGTCAGGTGGAAGCTAAGAGAGGGGAAGTTTCAAAAAGGCAGCATTAATCAACAGGATCGAATACTGTCACATGACCAGGAGGTGAGGCTAAACCAAGCATGTGTACTCATTTTCTGATTCTATAGAGTCTAGAGACTCACTCTAAAGAGAAGGGTTGGAGCAAAATTCACTCATATCACTTATAAATGAAAAGCAATTCATATTACCTACAGATGAAAATACACTCATATCACCTATAAACCAAACAATAAAACAAATAAATTCACCAAAATCTTCTTATCTAATACTTCCTGGATGTCCAGAAAGAAAAGAAAAGAACTCTACATTGTTGGTTAACTCTTTTTCTCCCAATTCAGTATAAGCTGATCTGATTTATCGAACTATTTCTCATATTTGTACTCAGTCTTTTTTAAAAAGCTTCATTTTGAATAGTGAGTTTCTTGAGAGCAAGGATCTCATTTATTTAACATTATACACCCAGTAGGGCTTCCCAGATGGCCAGTGGTAAAGAACCTGCCTGCTAAATTTAGGAGACGTAAGAGACACATGTTAGATCTCTTGGTGAGGAAGATCCCCTGGAGGAGGGCATGGCAACCCACTCCAGTATTCTTACCTGGAGAATGCCATAGACAGAGGAGCCTGATGGGCTACAGTCCATGGGGCTGCAGAATCAAACATGACTGAAGCGACTTAGCCCGCACATGAGCATACACCCCATAGGAGGCCTAGGATGTAACCCAATATTTAACGGAGGAAGAAGTAAAAGAATGAGGGAAGGAAAGAAAGAAGGAATAGAAGAAGAAAGGAATCTGATTTAGTTCCTGGACTCTCCTCAGCTATCACATTGATTAGGCTGTTCATCCTAGGCACTGTTCTTTCTCTCTCTGATCATCAGGGCTTGCCATCAGACAGTTCTGCTCTGGGATGATCTGTTTTAAATTTTCACTTGACCCTTACATCCTCCTTTCTCCAATGTGACAATTGTTCTAGCACAAACTGTCTCCGGGCCCACTCCTTCTAGGTGGACTGTCATTTAACTCTCCTAGTCAATACCAGGTCCATATTCTGAACTGCTCATCATTCTCCCTACAACCCAGGGCCAAATCCCAATTATCTTTAAGTTTTCCATCTTCCCTATGTCATAATTCCAAGCAGTATCCAAGGCCTCTTAATTCTACTTTCATGTGATTTCTCTGGGATCTGTTCTTTCCCAGCCTCATTAGCACTACATTCATGCCTCGACTGTTCAAACAACCTTGTAACCAAGTTCTCTGTTTGACTATTTCCCTCTTCCAACTAATCCTACATACATTAATCATCCTTGAATACAATTTCATTATCATAGTAGCAGTTATTCTTTATTAAGCACTTAATACATGGTCAAAAAATGCTAGATATTGTATATGTATTGACTCATTTCATTCTTACCTTATGAGATGTGTATTATTATCCCCACTTTAGAGATGAGATAACTAAGGCTTCAGTTCAGTTCAGTTGCTCAGTCATGTCTGACTCTTTGCGACCCGGTGAATCGCAGCACGCCAGGTCTCCCTGTCCATCACCAACTCTCAGAGTTCACCTAAACTCATGTGCATCGAGTTGGAGATGCCATCTAGCCATCTCATCCTGTTGTCCCCTTCTCCTCCTGCCCCCAATCCCTCCCAGCATCAGGGTCTTTTCCAATGAGTCAACTCTTCCCACGAAGTGGCCAAAGTATTGGAGTTTCAGCTTCACATCAGTCCTTCCAAAGAACACCCAGGAGTGATCTCCTTTAGGATAGACTGGCTGTATCTCCTTGCAGTCCGTGGGACACTCAAGAGTCTTCTCCAACACCACATTTCAAAAGCATCAATTCTTCAGTGCTCAGCTTTCTTCACAGTCCAACTCTCACATCCATACATGACCACTGGAAAAACCATAGCCTTGACTAGACGGACCTTTGTTGACAAAGTAATGTCTCTGCTTTTTAATATGCTATCTAGGTTGGTCATAACTTTCCTTCCAAGGAGTAAGCGTCTTTTAATTTCATAGCTGCAATTACCATCTGCAGTGATTTTGGAGCCCAAAAAATAAAGTCAGCCACTGTTTTGATTGTTTCCCCATCTACCTGCTATGAAGTGACGGGGCCAGATGCCATGATCTTCGTTTTCTGAATGTTGAGCTTTAAGCCAACTTTTTCACTCTTCTCTTTCACTTTCATCAAGAGGCTCTTTAGTTCTTCCTCACTTTCTGCCATAAGGGTGGTATAATCTGCATATCTGGGGTTATTGATATTTCTCCCTGCAATCTTGATTCCAGCTTGTGTTTCCTCCAGCCCTGCATTTCTCATGATGTACTCTGCATATAAGCTAAATAAGCAGGGTGACAATATACAGCCTTGACATACTCCTTTCCCTGTTTGGAACCAGTCTATTGTTCCATGTCCAGTCCTAACTGCTGCTTCCTGACCTGTATACAGGTTTCTCAAGAGGCAGATCAGGTGGTCTGGCATGCCCATCTCTTGAAGAATTTTCCACAGTTTATTGTGATCCACACAGTCAAAGGCTTTGGAATAGTCAATAAAGCAGAAATAGATGTTTTTCTGGAACTCTCTTGCTTTTTCCATGATCGAGTGGATGTTGGCAATTTGATCTCTGGTTTCTCTGCCTTTTCTAAAACCAGCTTGAACATCTGGAAGTTCACGGTTCACGTATTGCTGAATGGCTTGGAGAATTTTAAGCATTACTTTATTAGCATGTGAAATGAGTGAAATTGTGCGGTAGTTTGAGCATTCTTTGGCATTGCCTTTCTTTGGGATTGGAATGAAAACTGACCTTTTCTAGTACTGTGGCCACCGGTAAGTTTTCCAAATTTGCTGGCATACTGAGTGCAGTGCTTTCACAGCGTCATCGTTCAGGATTTGAAATAGCTTAACTGCAATTCCATCACCTCCACTAGCTTTGTTTATAGTGATGCTTCCTAAGGCCCACTTGACTTCACATTCCAGGATGTCTGGCTCTAGATGAGTGATCACACCATCGTGATTATCTGGGTCGTGAAGATCTTTTTTGTACAGTTCTTCTGTGTATTCTTGCCACCTGTTCTTAATATCTTCTGCTTCTGTTAGGTCCATACCATTTCTGTCATTTATTGAGCCTATCTTTGCATGAAATGTTCCCTTGGTATCTCTAATTTTCTTGAAGAGATCTCTAGTCTTTCCCACTCTATTTTCCTCTATTTCTTTGCATTGATCGCTGAAGAAGGCTTTCTTATCTCTCCTTGCTATTCTTTGGAACTCTGCATTCAGATGCTTATATCTTTCCTTTTCTCCTTTGCTTTTCGCTTCCCTTCTTTTCACAGCTATTTGTAAGGCCTCCTCAGACAGCCATTTTGTTTTTTTGCATTTTTTTCTTGGGGATGGTCTTGATCCCTGTCTCCTGTACAATGTCACGAACCTCCATCCATAGTTCATCAGGCACTCTGTCTATCAGATCTAGTCTCTTAAATCTATTTATCACTTCTACTGTATAGTCATAAGGGATTTGATTTAGGTCATACCAAATGGTCTAGTGGTTTTCTCCACTTTCTTCAATTTCAGTCTGAATTTGGCAATAAGGAGTTCATGATTCAAGCCACAGTCAGCTTCCAGTCTTGTTTTTGCTGACAATATAGAGCTTCTCCATCTTTGGCTGCAAAGAATATAATCAATCTGATTTCAGTGTCGACCATCTAGTGATGTCCATGTAGAGAGTCTCCTCTTGTGTTGTTGGAAGAGTGTGTTTGCTATGACCAGTGCATTCTCTTGGCAGAACTCTATTAGTCTTTGCCCTGCTTCATTCCGTACTCCAAGGCTAAATTTGCCTGTTACTCCAGGTGTTTCTTGACTTTGTACTTTTGCATTCCAGTTCCCTATAATGAAAAGGACATCTTTTTGAGGTGTTAGTTCTAGAAGGTCTTGTAGGTCTTTATAGAATAATTCAACTTCAGCTTCTTCAGTGTTACTGGTCGGGCATAGACTTGAATTACCACAATATTGAATGGTTTGCTTTGGAAACGAACAGAGATCATTCTGTCATTTTTGAGATTGCATCCAAGAACTGCATTTAGAACTCTTTTGTTGATCATGATGGCTACTCCATTTATTCTAAGGGATTCCTGCACACAGTAGTAGATATAATGGTCATCTGAGTTAAATTCACCCATTCCAGTCCATTTTAGTTCGCTGATTCCTAGAATGTCGATGTTCACTCTTGCCATCTCCTGTTTGACCACTTCCAATTTGCCTTGATTCTTTTTCTGGGCTCCAAAATCACTGCAGATGGTGACTGCAGCCATGAAATTAAAAGATGCTTACTCCTTGGAAGGAAGTTATGACCAACCTAGATAGCATATTCAAAAGCAGAGACATTACTTTGCCAACAAAGGTCCATCTAGTCAAGGCTATGGTTTTTCCAGTGGTCATGTATGGATGTGAGAGTTGGACTGTGAAGAAGGCTGAGCACTGAAGAATTGATGCTTTTGAACTGTGGTGTTGGAGAAGACTCTTAAGAGTCCCTTGGACTGCAAGGAGATCCAACCAGTCCATTCTGAAGGAGATCAGCCCTGGGATCTCTTTGGAAGGAATGATGCTAAAGCTGAAACTCCAGTACTCTGGCCACCTGATCCGAAGAGTTGACTCATTGGAAAAGACTCTGATGCTGGGAGGGATTGGGGGCAAGAGGAGAAGGGGACAACAGAGGATGAGACGGCTGGATGGCATCACTGACTCGATGGACGTGAGTCTGAGTGAACTCCGGGAGTTGGTGATGGACATGGAGGCCTGGCGTGCTGCGATTCATGGGGTCGCAAAGAGTCAGACACGACTGAGTGACTGATCTGATCTGATGATCTGATGGACCTAACATTCCAGGTTCCTATGCAATATTGCTCTTTACAGCATCAAATCTTGCTTCTATCACCAGACCCATTCACAGCTTGGTGTTGTTTTTGCTTTGGCTCCATCCCTTCATTCTTTCTGGAGTTATTTCTCCACTGATCTCCAGAAGCATATTGGGCACCTACCAACCTGGGGGGTTTCCCTTTCAGTATCCTATCATTTTGGCTTTTCATACTGTTCATGGGGTTCTCAAGGCAAGAATACTGACATAGTTTGCCATTCCCTTCTCCAGTGGACCACTTTCTGTCAGACCTCTCCACCATGACCCATCCCATCCTCATATGGCATGGCTTAGCTTCATTGAGTTAGACAAGGCTGTGGTCCATGTGATCATATTGGCTAGTTGTCCCTGACTGTAGTTTCAGTCTGTCTGCCCCCTGATCCCCTCTCTCAGTGCCTACCGTCTTACTTGGGTTTCTCTTACCTTGGACGCGGGGTCTCTCTTCACGCCTGCTCCAGCAAAGTGCAGCCACTGCTCCTTACCTCGGGCACGGAGTAGCTCCTCTCGGCCATTGCCCCTGTCCTCGGGCCCGGGGTAGCTCCTCTCGGCCACCGCCCCTGACCTCCAGCCCGCAGTAGTTCCTCTCAGCCACCGCCCCTGATGTCCGGCCCAGGGTAGCTCCTCTCGGCTGCCGTGATATATATATATATATATATATATATATATATATATATATATATATATATGGAATGGAATACTACTAAACCATAAAAAAGAAGGAAATTTTTGTGATTTACAGCAACATGAATGAACTTGAAGTGAAATGTCAGAGAAAGACAAATACTGCATGACATCACTTATATGTGGACTCTAAAATATACAACAAATTAGTAAATATAACAAAATAAAGAAGTAGATTCACAGATATAGAGAAAAAAATAGTAGTTATGAGGTGGGGGCATTTTAGGGGTAAGGAATTAAGAGGTACAAACTATTAAGTTGAAAATAAGCCACAGGATATCTTGTACAGTTTGGGGAATATAGCCAATATTTTATAATAACTATATGTGAAGTCTAAACTTTAAAACGTCTAATCACTATAGTGTATACCTGTAACTTATGTAATATTGTTCATGAACTATACTTCAAGGAAATAAAAGGAAACCAAAACAAAACAAAAAATAATAAAAAATAAAAGGCCCTCAGTAAATACTTGTGAGGGGAAATGAACATAGGGGAAGATGGCTACAGAGTAATAGGAAGGAATCAAACCTTATTTGAAAGTCATCTTGTCTTAATTCAAGTGTATATCCAATATGAGATTTTTAATTACAGGAAATGATTGAGACTATTGAAGAGGGTGATAGAGGATGAGATAGTTGGATGGCATCACTGACTCAATGGACCTGGGAAATAGTGAAGGATGAGGAAGCCTGGCGTGCTACAGCTCATGGGGTCGCAAAGAGTCAGACACAACTTAGTGACTGAAAAACAATTAAGAATAATATCCCTGCCTTTTAGAAATTTTCAGTCAGTGTGCATTTATCCTGGTTCCAGGTCTACAATTCATTTGGCAATATATAACCAAAGTATAGCTATAATTTCTTGCACCAGTGAAGAACTTCTGTAATATTGCCTGCCCATTTGAAACCTGCTTAGCCTACTGACTGGAACAGATGTCCATGTATCAGAGGATGGTGAAGAGACTTGTACCTGTCCTATTTCACACCTGTTGGTAGGAGATATTTTTTAAGTAGAATAATAAAAAGAAATAGAGGGGCTTTCCTGGTGGCTCAGTGGTAAAGAATCTGCCTACCGATTCAGGAGTCATGGATTCAATCTCTGATATGAGAAGACCCCTACATGCCATGGAGCAACTAAGTCTGTGTGCCACAATTACTGAACCCGAGCTCTAGAGCCCAGGAACCACAACTAGTGAAGCCTGTGACCCTAGAGCCCATGCTCTGCAACCAGAGATGCCACCACAATAAGAAGACTGCACACCACAACTAGAGAAAAGTCCTCTCGAAAACAGTCCTACCCACCAAAAATAAATAAGTAATATTATTTTTAAAAAAAGAAATAGAAAATTAAAATGGAATTAGAGGCTGAACAGTAAGCATAAATGATTCAGATTTTTTCAGAAAAATAATGCAATTTTCCTAAGGATCTGCCTGATTTCAAGATAAAACTTAGATTTGCATGTCACCCTTTCCCCAGGCCACAGCCACCAGTGTATTCCCATATTTCCTTTATCCACCCATGTGGCGAAGTGTTACTATTTCAGGACAATTATTTTGATGACAAAATAATTGGTGGTGATGCATCCTCTCTTCGGCATAAGACAGCTGTGCAAACCTTCAGGCAGACCCAAGGGAGACTCGGGGGCTTCAGTGTTTCCAAGCAAGCCAGGACACTCTGGAATCAACCCCAGGAAGTCAACACCCATCCTGCTCAACACTGTGCTCCCAGGAAAACCACAGACAGATCCATGGCAGGAACATGCTCGCCAAGATCTATGGTGGATAAATGGAGAAAAGCAAAAGAAAGCCCTGATGAAAAAGCCATGGGGACTGGCTGCCAAATACAACTGCCCCTTTCTTAAAGGCTGTTTGTGCAGGTGTGGGGTCAGACAGTTCTGAAAGTGGAGCCTCCCTTGGGCCCGCCCTGGCCATGTACAGTCTGATCATAATGCACCATGGTTTAGTTAAAGATAGTCATGGAAGAGAAACTCACTCCCTTACCTTAAAATTAAAAATTTCTCCACTGTATGTAACATGGCTCCATGTTTTGTTTGGTTTCGTGTCTTATTTTGTGATACTCGGGGGGAGAAAAAACTTCCAGCTTTTTTTTTTTTTTTTTTTTTTTTGCTTTTCTCTCACCACCCCCCCCTTTTTTTTATTAGAATGAAGCTTTTGAAAGTTACCAAGGCAACAGCAATTCAAGCAAATAGAGAATGGTGTGTAGTGAAGCTAAAACAAACGCTATCAATCATCTATTTGGCACCTACTATATTCTAGACACATAGTAAATGGACACTTAGAATAATGGAACAAAAAATTATAGCAATCATAATGCTATATTGCTATAATGCTTTTCTGTATGATGTTTTCTGAAATTTATTCTACCACCTAGAAATCAAATAGTAACAATTGAAATTTTAAAGGGCACATCTTCTTTAAAATTAGCATTCCAATGAAAATTAGAATAAAAATGTCCCAGGAAAAAAAAATTAGCCCATACACTAATTCCATCTCCTGTTTGTACCATCTAGGTCCACTTTTTATCCTTCTGTCTCCTACTCTGTGTTATAAGATACTGATCTCTAACAACTCAGTTATAATAAGGAATCTTTTGTCCATTGGCTTCTGGGTGTAGTTGGCTGATGGGAGGCTCTGGTAGGAAACCAAAGGGAGAAGAACAATGTTGGGTTATTTATTGCTCAGAAATCTTCCTACAAAGCCAACTAGGACTAGCACTGTCCCTTGACCAATTCCTCTTAAGTTGTGTGTGTGTGTTTTAGTCACTCCGTCGTGCCCAACTTTTGGCAACTCCATGGACTGTACCCCACGAGGATCCTCTATCCATGGAATTCTCCTGGCTAGAATAATGGAGTGGGTTGCTATACCCTTCTCCAGGAGATCTTCCCAACCCAAGGATCAAACTCACAGCCAGGGATCCAACCTAAGTCTCCAGCATTGCAGGCAGGTTCTTTAATGCTGAGCCACCAGGGAAGTCCAGGAGGAGAGCTAGGTTTTAGTTAAAAGGGAAAGTGAAATAATCCTGAACATTAGACCATAAAGTTCTTTCTTGATGAACCAATATAAAAATAAATTTCAGTCTAGTTTCTTTAAAACCGTGCTTTAATTTACAGTAAAATTAAAAGTATGTTCTACTTTTTAAGTGGGAAAAATTAAAATGTGCATATGATAAAATATTTAAATAGATATAGGTAATAATGAATAATCCCTATTACATATGTAAATTTCCACTTTCTTGGTTAGAGAATCCAGTGTAAAGATGTATTTTAATAAAATTAAAAATATAAGCTTTAATAATATGCTGACACAAGCTAAGCATTTTACTTGAAGGCATTTCTTATCATATGTCAATACCACTCAAAAATAATTAAGTGAATTCTAAACTCAAAAAATAAACTTATTTACAAAACAGAAGTGGAATCGCAGATGTAGAAAACAAACTTATGGTTGTGTGTCTGTGTGTTAGTCACTCAGTCGTATCCAACTCTTTGCGACCCGATGGACTGTAGCCCACCAGGTTCCTCTGTCCATGGGTTTCTCCAGGCAAGAAGACTGGAGTGGGTTATCATTTCCTCCTCCAGGGAATCTTCCTGACCCAGAGGTCAAATCCACATCACCTGCTTCTCCTGCATTGGCCCAAGAATGTATCTAAAGGCACAGGAGGCCCTGGGTTCCAAAGAGGATGCCATTGGCCACAGGTTAAACAGAGGAGATTATAAACAAAGATCATCTTTCAATGCCTTTCAAATACATACTAAAACAAGGAAAACAGCTTTTTTAAGGCATAAATCTACAAGGACAAAACAAAAGAAATATATATTTTTCCTCCCCATCCCCTCAAAAACAAAACAAAACAGAAGATTGGATGTTTCTTAGGAAGTGGAGTAAGAAAGGCTTAAGGAACTCCAGGACCAGAGTCCTGAATAGGGATTACAGAAAAAATAAATATATTGAACAATGAGACTTACTGCTCCATCCCTTATTTGACTCCCAGAATAACAGCAGCCAGCTTATAAACCCCCAACAGAAGATTAAAAGACTCTTTTCTGGTGAAACTCATCAGCCCAGTGAAACAGCCTGTCCCTGTCATCCTACAGCAAACCCACCGGTTGACAAGCCTTGCACAAAGGTTACCTTTTAAAATGTCACTCCCAAATATTAAATACTGCCATGGATCATCAGATATTTGAGGAAAGCCTGAAACATGATGGACAGAGACCAAAACAAACAAAAGGTCCTAAAGGAAAGGGAAGAAAAAAAAATTTTAATATGATTAATGTTCTTATAGAGATAAGATATTGAATCTGTGAAACTGAACATGATGCTATTTTTAACAAGGAACATTCCAAGAACTAGAAAAATTCTTAATTAAAAATAAGAGCACAAGTACAACATTCAAAATAAGGAAACTGGAAGAAAAGATAAAATATTTTAAAGAGTAAAATGAAAACAAAGAGATTTTAAAACCAGAAGCAAAAGTTGAAGAAGCAGTATGTTCAATATCTGAATATGTTGGTACCCAGAAAGAAGAATTGATTAATTAATAATACAAAAGATTTACAGAACTTCTGGTCATGAGTTTCTGTACTGAAAGGACCTACCAACATAATAAATATCTGTTAAAATATTCACACCTTAGCATCTCATTATGAAACTCCAAGACTTTCAGGATAAAAAGATCAAAACATTTTCCAAGAGAAAATACAATTCACACAAATTAGAATGACAATAGCCTTCTTAATGGCATCTCTGGAAATTATGAGGTTATGGGTCGATTTCTTCAAAATTCTGAGAGAAAATAGTGTCTACCTAGAATTCTATATGTATTCAAAAACTTAAAGTAATACTGAAATAAAGATAATTTCAGACATGAAAAGTGTTGGTTAATTTACCTCCCAAGTTACTGAGTAAGGCGGTCTGCCAGAATAAAGGAGTAACCCAGGAGAGAGGACAATTCAGAATCTAGAAAATTTCATAGCATCAGGAACAAAGACCCTAAACCTATCTAAACAGTTAAAATGTATACCAATAATCAAAATATATGTCTTTTAAAGAGCAATCCTGCATGCTAGAAGAAAACAGAACACAGACTTTAAAATTCTTAGGGAAAATCAGTTTCAACCAAGAATTCTTTATTCAACCAAACTATCAATCAGGTGTTGGAGTAGGTAAAGGTTGGTTTGTGCCTATGATATCTAGGGTTAGATATTTGGCTTATCACTTCTTCCTGCAACTAAGGGCATAGCTTCTACTTACATCATTCTCAAGCAGTCACTATAAATGGCACAGACTGTGCACTGCACTAGTAACGGAGATAGAAGATGAACTTTACATCAAGCAGGATGTCGGTGATGCCTTCTGCAGCTGTTTGGTTTTGGAGCTGGTAGCAAGCACAGTAAGTGTTAAGAGATGAACTTCTAGCAGTTTCAGGTTGAAGATTACAAGACTACAAAATGATATTCAGTATCACACATTTGAGGAAAAGCCAGATAGCGATCTGCTACTAAATAAATAAGTTTAATTATCATAATGCTGTGGATTTGTGTCTACTGATTATTTCAACATATATGAGCTGATCATATTTTCCCTTTTCTATAGTCTATCAATTCTAAACAAAAGCAGAAAAAAGAATGTAAGCAAAGGTTTTAGATGCTTCAAAGAATTACTCATTCTGGATGTCAAAACATCACCAAAATTGTTATCTATAATTCATTAGTAAAAGCACATGCTATGATCTCCTTGGGTGAAGTAGGAATAAAAGAATACAGTACAATGTGTGATCCTCACCAGTTATTTTACCATCCTTACCATATGACAGAAGGCCATACTTTACCCAGATGCAAAAAGGGAACATTTCTTTTTCTCTTGTATCACATAGAAAAAATAACTGGTGAGGATATACTGAATATCTACTCTAATCCAGCTCTCAGCTAATTGCTATTGGATGCATGGAGGCCAAGGTCAGGTTGTGTTCTCAAAAGTTTAAAACCTACTTGAAGAAATAAGACCTGCTACTTCATTAGATATGCCTTAGTACCCCAGAAAGCGAAGAAAAACTAAAGAGCCTCTTGATTAAGGTGAAAGAGGAAAGTAAAAGTTCAGTTCAGTCGCTCAGTCATGCCCAACTCTTTCAAAGCCATGGACTGTAGCATACCAGTCCTCCCTGTCCATCACCAACTCCCGGAGTTTACTAAAACTCATATCCATTGAGTCAGTGATGCCATCCAACCATCTCATCCTCCTCTGTCATCCCCTTCTCCTCCCACCTTCAATTTACTAAAACTCATATCCATTGAGTCGGTGATGCCATCCAACCATCTCATCCTCCTCTGTCATCCCCTTCTCCTCCCACCTTCAATCCTTCCCAGCACCAGGGGCTTTTCAAATGAGTCAACTCTTCACATCAGGTGGCCAAAGTATTGGAGTTTCAGCTTCAGCATCAGTCCTTCCAATGAATATTCAGGACTGATTTCCTTTAGGATGGACTGGTCGAATATCCTTGCAGTCCAAGGGACTCTCAAGGGTCTTCTCCAACACCACAGTTCAAAAGCATCAATTCTTTGGAGCTCAGCTTTCTTTATAGTCCAACTCTCACATCCATATATGACTACTGGAGAGACCATAGAGTTAGTCAACGAACCTTTATTGGCAAAGTAATGTCTCTGCTTTTTAATATGCTATCTCGGTTGGTCATAACTTTTCTTCCAAGGAGCAAGTGTCTTTTAATTTCATGGCAGCAGTCATCATCTGCAGTGATTTTAGAGCCCAAAAAAAGAAAGTCTCTCACTGTTCCCCCATCTGTTTGCCATGAAGTGATGGGACCAGATGCCACGATCTTAGTTTTCTGAATGTCAAGCTTTAAGCCAACTTTTTCACTCTTCTCTTTCACTTTCAATAAGAGGCTCTTTTTCACTTTCTTCTTCACTTTCTGCCATAAGGGTGGTGTCATCTGCATATATGAGGTTATTGATATTTCTCATGGCAATCTTGATTCCAGCTTGTGCTTCCTCCAGCCCAGCATTTCTCATGATGTACTCTGCATATAAGTTAAATAAGCAGGGTGAAAATATACAGCCTTAATGTAGTCCTTTCCCTATTTGGAACCAGTCTGTTGTCCCATGTCCAGTTCTAACTGTTGCTTCTTATGAACCATGCTGTGTAGGGCCACCTAAGATGGACAGGTCATGTTGGAGAGTTCTGGCAAAACATGACCCACTGGAGAAGGGAATGACAAACCACTTGAGTATTCTTGCCTTGAGAACCCCGTGAACAGTATGAAAAGGCAAAAAGATAGGACACTGAAAGATGAACTCCCCTGGTCGGTGGTTCCCAATATGCTACTGGAGATCAGTGGAGAACTAACTCCAGAAAGAATGAAGAGAGGGAGCCAAAGCAAAAACAACACCCAGTTGTGGGTGGGACTGGTGATGGAAGTAAAGTCTGATGCTATGAAGAGCAATATTGCATCAGTTCAGTTCAGTCCCTCAGTTGTGTCCAACTTTTTGCAACCCCATGAATTGCAGTATGCCAGACCTCCCTGTCCATCACCAACTCCCAGAGTTCACTCAAACTCATGTCCATGGAGTCGGTGATGCCATCCAGCCATCTCATCCTCTATCATTCCCTTCTCCTCCTGCCCCCAATCCCTCCCAGCATCAGGGTCTTTTCCAATGAGTCAACTCTTTGCATGAGGTGGCCAAAGTACTGGAGTTTCAGCTTTAGCATCAGTCCTTCCAAAGAACACCCAGGACTGATCTCCTTTAGGATGGACTGGTTGGATCTCCTTGCAGTCCAAGGGACTTGCAAGAGTCTTCTCCAACACCACAGTTCAAAAGCATCAATTTTTCAGTGCTCAGCTTTCTTCACAGTCCAATTCTCACATCCATACATGACCACTGGAAAAACCATAGCCTTGATTAGATGGACCTTTGTTGGCAAAGTAATGTCTCTGCTTTTGAATATGCTGTCTAGGTTGGTCATAACTTTCCTTCCAAGGAGTAAGCATCTTTTAATTTCATGGCTGCAATCACCATCCGCCATTATTTTGGAGCCCCCCAAAATAAAGCCTGACACTGTTTCCACTGTTTCCCCATCTATTTCCCATGAAGTGATGGGACCAGATGCCATGATCTTAGCTTTCTGAATGTTGAGCTTTAAGCCAACTTTTTCACTCTCCTCTTTCACTTTCATCTTTCACTTTCATCAAGAGGCTTTTTAGCTCTTCTTCACTTTCTGCCATAAGAGGTCCATGAATCAATGCAAATTGGAAGTGGTCAAACAAGAGATGGCAAGAGTGAGCATCGACATTTTAGGAATCATCAAACTAAAATGGACTGGAATGGGTGAATTTAACTCAGACAACCATTATATCTACGACTATGGGCAAGAATCCCTTAGAAGAAATGGAGTAGCCATCATAATCAACAAAAGAGTCTGAAATGCAGTACTTGAATTCAGTCTCAAAAACAACAGAATGATCTCTGTTCGTTTCCAAGGCAAACCATTCAATATCACAGTAATCCAAGTATATGCCCTGACCAGTAATGCTGAAGAAGCTGAAGTTGAATGGGTCTATGAAGACCTACAAGACCTTTTAGAACTAACACCCAAAAAAAGATATCCTTTTCATTATAGGGAACTGGAATGCAAAAGTAGGAAGTCAAGAGATACCTGGAGTAACAGGCAAATTTGACCTTGGAGTACAGAATGAAGCAGGGCAAAGGCTAACAGAGTTTTGCCAAGAGAACGCACTGGTCATAGCAAACACCCTCTTCCAACAACACAAGAGAAGACTCTCCACATGGACATCACCAGATGGTCAACACCGAAATCAGATTGATTATATTCTTTGCAGCCAAAGACAGAGAAGCTCTATACAGTCAGCAAAAACAAAACTGGGAGCAGACTGTAGCTCAGATCATGAACTCCTTATTGCCAAATTCAGACTTAAATAGAAGAAAGTAGGGAAACCTGGAGAAGGCTATGGCACCCCACTCCAGTACTCTTGCCTGGAAAATCCCATGGACAGAGGAGCCTGGTAGGCTGTAGTCCATGGGGTCGTGAAGAGTCGGACATGACTGAACGACCTCACTTTCACTTTTCACTTTCATGCATTGGAGAAGGAAATGGCAACCCACTCCAGTGTTCTTGCCTGGAGAATCCCAGGGACATGGGAGCCTGGTGGGCTGCCGTCTATGGAGTCGCACAAAGTCGGACACGACTGAAGCGACTTAGCAGCAGCAGCAGGGAAAACCACTAGACCATTCAGGTATGGCCTAAATCTAATCCCTTATGATTATACAGTGGAAGTGACAAATAGATTCAAGGGATTAGATGTGACAGACAGAGTGCCTGAAGAACTATGGATGGAGGTTCATGACATTGTACAGGAGTCAGGAATCAAGACCATCCCCACAAAAAAGAAATGCAAAATGGCAAAATCTTGTCTGAGGATGCCTTACAAACAGCTATGAAAAGAAGAGAAGTGAAAGGCAAAGGAGAAAAGAAAAATGTCCATTTGAATGAAGAGTCCCAAAGAATAGCAAGGAGAGATAAGAAAGCCTTCCTCAGTGATCAATGACATAGAAATAGCAAAGAAATAGAAGAAAACAATAGAATGGGAAAGACTAGAGATCTCGTCAAGAAAATTAGAGATATCAAGGGAAATTTTCCTGCAAAGATGGGCACAATAAAGGACAGAAATGGTATGGACCTAACAGAAGCATAAAATATTAAGAGGAGGCAAGAATACACAGAAGAACTATACAAAAAAGATCTTCATGACCCAGATAATCATGATGGTGTGATCACTCACCTAAAGCCAGACATCCTGGAATGTGAAATTAATATGTAATATTAATATATATAAATATTGAATATATATAACATATATATAATTCCAATAATATAATTATTATACATAGTATTATAGTTCAACTTATCTCTCTCCCTAGTCTTATTTCTTTACCTGCTCATAGGTATTGATCCCTAGAGTACTGACCAATAAAATCCCTACATGTTAATCTGCATCTCAGAGTCTGCCTCTTGGAGAGTCTGACTTGTGATAATTTCCTTGACACGATCTAGATCATACAGCATCTCACCTCTGCTGACACCTATAATATGCTTCTCCAAGCTGTCTATGCTCCTGTCACCCTAGCCTTCTTTCAGCTCCTTGAATATGGCATTTTTCTTCCTGCTTCTGAATCTCCATGTGCCTTAGACCCTACCTACCCATTTAGCCCCAACTCACCTGTACTGCCATTTTTTTTTTTTTTTTGGCCATCATTTCATCTCATTGCTGTATCTATTATTACTCTGTATTCAAATCTCTACTCCAGCTCAAAGAAGTCTTTCCTTGACCCCAAGACTAGATAGTTGCCCTTTCATTAGCTCTTACAGCCTACTATACTTCTCTCTCAAGGTATATAATGTTAAATATAATATAATGTTAAAGAGAACATTATAGTTCTCTTTAAAGGAACTATAATGAAATTTTCTGTAACTAATCATGAAATATTTGTCTCCATTGATATAATGTCAGATCTATGCTTTTATTATTTGCTACTATTTTTTTGTTCAGTCACTAAGTCATGTCTGAATGTTTGCAACCCCATGAATTGTAGCCTGCCAGGCTTCTCTCTCCATGGGATTTCCCAGGCAAGAATACTGGAGTGGGTTGCCATTCCCTTCTCCAGGGGATCTTCCTGACCCAGGGATCGAACTCAGATCCCCTACTTTTCAGCCAGATTCTTTACCATCTGAACCACCTGGGAAGCCCATTTGATACTATAGTTCTAGCAAAGAACTTTGCATGTAGTAGACACTCAAAAAGTTCTAAGTCATCACATGTAACATATTCAATAACCATTGACATCACTGGAGCTATATTGTCCAATCATCTTACAATAACAATGAATAAATAAAGGGATACAAAGCAGTCACCAAAGTCATACTTGTATATCTACACAGAAAAGCTAAGCCTATAGCTTAGTTCAATCCCTGGTCCTCCTGGTTACAAAAGAACCTGTCACTCCCCACTTTTCAACAAAAATTCCAAAGAATGTGCATGAGAAACTACAACAGACAAACAAAATTGGCAAACAAAATTGCCAAAGCCCATTAGCAAATCTTTCTAGAAAATGTGTTTGAAGCAAAAACAGGAGGGAAGTCAGAATTCAGTATGTGTTAGGAAGATTAGCTAACCTGAAGTACAATAGAATAAAGCATCTTGAATAGTAGGAAATATTCCAGATTGAAAGCAGTTGAGAAAACTAGGGATAAAGCTGCTTAAGTGTGTCAGAATTCTGGGAAAGAGAGTAATGTAGATATATATGCTCTACTTGTTTTTTATAGTAGGGTGCATGACCAGCCTGAATGTGGTTATTTCACCTATACCTAGAGTGTAGACACAGAAGACAATAATAAATCAGTTAACTACATAGAAAATCTGATTTTAAAATTTTTGCAATCACTGAACATGTCAGTTTTAAGACTCTTCTAAACTATGGTTTTGCACACTGAATTTGAAGATAGTTTGGTTTACATGGACACATTTTTTGTCTACACACAGCACAACTCTGGGAAGCACCATCCCATTCACTCTCCGTTAACTGAGTCCCCTACAGTTGTGTGATGTGGCCACTCTGGTCTTAGAATGTGGTTGATTAATTTCAGTGGAAGTTATCATAACTATACCTTTGGGATATCAGAGGGAGTCAGAAAATAGATGAGCAGTAGTAACTGTTTCATCACCTGCCCTGAAGGCAAGTTTCACAGTGAATAACCTCACGGAGAGCTGGAGTCAGAAAATCAAGGGGGAAATCCTGAGTCAATCAAGACTAATTCTGGGACAGTATATATGAAGCAAATACAAAATGATGCATCAGCACTCAGGAAGGAAAGGGAGTTCGTGGTAAGGTTTTGAACACAACTTATGAAGTCAGGGAATGAGTGGGGAGAAATATATGAAACCAGAAGCTGAACAGCAAACACAGAAACCAGAGATGAACTGCAGGTAATTCCAGAATAGACCTTAGAGTTGGAGGTCGAGTTAGGAATGCAAGGATTAATTTTGTTAGTGCTGTACTTGGAATATAGTGGGCTGG
Organism: Bos indicus x Bos taurus; assembly: GCF_003369695.1. NCBI lineage: Eukaryota > Metazoa > Chordata > Mammalia > Artiodactyla > Bovidae > Bos > Bos indicus x Bos taurus. The sequence goes on along the minus strand of NC_040083.1, from coordinate 71,133,335 downwards.
AGATTGTGAGGAGGGGGTCTATTTATTTCTTCTTTTTTTGGAGGATAATTGCTTTACAGTGTGTTGGTTTCTGCCATACAAAATGTAAATCAGTTATTTATATATAAATAACTGATTCCCACTAGTTCCCACTAGTTACCTATTTTACACGATACTGCATATATGTCATGCTACTTTCTCAATGTGTCCTTCCCTCTCCTCCCCTCATTGTACCCACATGCCTCTTCTCTACATACATGTCTCCATTTCTTCCCTATGAATAGGTTCATCAGTACCATTTTTCTGGATTCCATATATATGCATTATTGTATGATGCTTGTTTTTCTTTTTCTGACTTACTTCATGCTAAGTCCCTTCAGTCATGTCCAACTCTTTGCAACCCTATGGACTGTAGCCCTTGCCAGGCTCCTTTGTCCATGGGATTCTCCAGGCAAGAATACTGGAGTAGATTGCCATGCACTCCTCCAGGGGATCTTCCCAATCCAGGGATCGAACCCACATCTCTTATGTCTCCTACACTGGCAGGCATGTTCTTTACCACTAGTGCCACCTGGGAAGCCCTCCTGACTTACTTCACTCTGTATCAAAAGGGGTTTTGCAGTGAAGCGCTCCTGGAACTGTCCTGCCTTTACAGTGTTGTGCCTTTTTGATGCCAGAGAACAATGTGGGCAACTGATAAAAGCAAATACGTGCCTTGAACATCAATTACACTCATCCATTGAACAGACATTTTGGCTCATTTGCATCCCAAATCACCTTCTTTTTGACAGGGAAGTCAAATTTTTTTGTTTTTTGTGTTTTTAACCCAAATAACCTGAAGAAGGGCCTCAACTATTCTCTTCCTTTGTGCCAATGGCAGCCTGGATGCTAGAAAAGCATCTGTGACTAATCAAAACAGGTTCCCCACACCCCCACTTCTCCACCAAACACTTAACTGGAGTTTCCTTGGCTGTGATGGAGCCTAAACCTCATCACAGAGGGTTTACTCCAGGCCTCCAGGAAGAGGAAAATGACCCATGGCTATTTCAAGAAAGCATAAGTGGACACACAGTGACTCCTAAATAAACAGCACTCTCTCCAGGCACTTATCTTTAAAGCTGGGTTCATATAAAAGTTTGAAAAGAATACAGAGAAGGAATTGATGGTTGAGTACACATACTCTTCGGAGATCAAGTCTCTGCTGCATTTATTTTAAACTTATCAACCCACTCCAGTATTCTTGCCTGGAGTATTCTGTGGACAGAGGAGCCTGGTGGGCTACAGTCCATGAGGTCGCAAAGAGTCAGACATGACTGAAGTGACTTAGCACACACACACAAAATAAGAGTGAGCCCCAGAATGACCCAGATGACAAGAGAATTAAGAAACCCAGGGTTTGAAGGAAGAAAATACTAAATGGGAAAATGAGAAGGAAGACTACTGGTCCACCTCCTTCAAAGGCCAAGGCCCATATAAACACTCTCACAGAATGTTCTCTATGATCTTACATTTTCAGCAGGGTGCCAAGCCGAGTTTGCTCTCCCAGCTATCCAATTCCAAAAGCTGAGTCTGAGAGCCAAACCACACCACAAGGATGGGATAGATCCCAGAAGCAGCAAGTTCCTGGCTCCCAGCCAGCTCTTTTATTACTTATTAGCTTATTTTATATAGCCTTCAGCATGGCAAGTAAAGCTTCCTTTAATTATCAACAGGAATGAAGAAGCCACAAGGGGAAAACCAGAGTCAGGGAACTGCTGCTGCACAGATTACACCCGGGCTCTTATCAAAGCTGACACAGGGGCCAGGCTGGGAAGATAGGGTGCTGGGAGCCACAGGCTGTGTGGGGGTGGCATGTCTCAGTGCTGGGTAATTGTCTTGGAATGAATTCTCAACCAGAGCTTTTTTTTTTTTTTTTTTTTTTAGTTCTTCTTTTCTCTTCTTCCAGTTCAGGGAAGTTGAACACCGAAGTTGCCAGAGACAAAACAGACAGGAAAGATGCAACATTTTTTGTGCAGTTGGCCTACACAGTAGAGGGGGATGGAGCTTCCAGATAGTGATGGGGGTGAGCTGATGTTCTTGATAAAGGCAACCTCTAGGTCTTCCCTGATGGCTCAGTGGCAAAAGAATATGCTTGCCAAGGCAGGAGACACAGGTTCAATCCCTGGTCTGGGGAGATTCCACATGCCTCAGAGTGCAGCTAAGCCTCTGAATCACAACTACTGAACCTGTGCTCTAGAGCCCTGGAGCTGCAGCTGCTGAGCCCCTGTGACCTAGAGCCTGTGCTCCTCGACAAAAGGAGCCACCACAATGAGAAGCCTGTGCACCTTAACTAGAGGGTGGCCCCTGTTCCCACAATTAGAGAAAAGCAACAAAGACCCAGTACAGCCAAAAAGAAATAAATAATTTTTAATTAAATAAAAGGCAGGCTCCAGACTTTGCATAAGTACTAAAAATTACCATCCGAGCCATCTTATGAGCAAGCAGAGACAGTGAGCGTGTAAGCACCTGGAGAACATTCGGGAAACCCTGCCCACACCCACCCATATCTCTTCCTCTGAGTTTCATGGTGTCTAAGAAATTGACAGGAGAGGTTCCTAGAGAGGACTGCCTTCTCCCTAAAGTTACTGACACCTTTTCATAACTGTCTCTGTTTTACTAGCAAGAGCCTTTTGGGGAAAGAAGTGGAACTAAGCACAACAGAATCTCAGAAATAGATGTTGGCAGTACTGACAGCAAACGACCAGCTTCCTGACTTCTCAGGGCCAGAAAATTTCCAGAATGTAGCACTGAGGTGATCTTCTGATTTTGTGCAACAATACTATTCTCTTATGAGAAATTTCCTATGCTACACATTCTGTTAGCCTCCAAAAAGAAGACATGCCTAGTGTAAGTCCAGGTGAGTGGGTGAGAAGAAGCAAATACAGGGAGATGCTGAGAAAGGTCTGTTTCCATGGGTACTTGCAGAAAGAAAGTTAGCCTCCTGTTTGCAAAAAACCCTGGCACACATGAAAAAGGCCACCAGGACCTACAAAACCCTCTCCATACAAATCTGAGACATCCTTCAGTTCATTTCAGTTCAGTTGCTCAGTCGTGTCCCACTCTTTGCAACCCCATGAATCGCAGCATGCCAGGCCTCCCTGTCCATCACCAACTCCCAGAGTTCACCCAGACTCACGTCCATCGAGTCAGTGATGCCATCCAGCCATCTCATTCTCTGTTGTCCCCTACTCCTGCCCCCAATCCTTGCCAGCATCAGACTCTTTTCCAATGAGTCAACTCCTCTCATGAGGTGGCCAAAATACTGGAGTTTCAGCTTTAGCATCATTCCTTCCAAAGAAATTCCAGGGCTGATCTCCTTCAGAATGGACTGGTTGAATCTCTTTGCAGTCCAAGGGTCTCTCAAGAGTCTTCTCCAACACCACAGTTCAAAAGCATCAATTCTTCAGCGTTCAGCCTTCTTCACAGTCCAACTCTCACATCCATACATGATCACTGGAAAAACCATAGCCTTGACTAGACGAAACTTTGTTGGCAAAGTGATGTCTCTGCTTTTTAATATGATGTCTAATTTGGTCATAACTTTACTTCCAAGGAGCAAGTGTCTTTTAATTCCGTGGCTGCAGTCACCATCTGCAGTGATTTTGGAGCCCAGAAAAATAAAGTCTGACACTATTTTCACTATTTCCCCATCTATTTCCCATGAAGTGATGGGACCGGATGCCATGATCTTCGTTTTCTGAATGTTGAGTTTTAAGCCAACTTTTTCACTCTCCACTTTCACTTTCATCAAGAGGCTTTTGAGTTCCTCTTCACTTTCTGCCATAAGGGTGGTGTCATCTGCATATCTGAGGTTATTGATATTTCTCCCAGCAATCTTGATTCCAGCTTGTGCTTCTTCCAGTCCAGCGTTTCTCATGATGTACTCTGCATAGAAGTTAAATAAACGGGGTAACAATATACAGCCTTGACGTACTCCTTTTCCTATTTGGAACCAGTCTGTTGTCCCATGTCCAGTTCTAACTGTTGCTTCCTGACCTGTATACAAATTTCTCAAGAGGCAGATCAGGTGGCCTGGTATTCCCATCTCTTTCAGAATTTTCCACAGTTTCTTATGAGCCACACAATCAAAGGCTTTGGCATAGTCAATAAAGTAGAAGTAGATGTTTTTCTGGAACTCTCTTGCTTTTTCCATGATCGAGTGGATGTTGGCAATTTGATCTCTAGTTCCTCTGCCTTTTCTAAAACCAGCTTGAACATCTGGAAGTTCACGGTTCACATATTGCTGAAGCCTGACTTGGAGAATTTTGAGCATTACTTTACCAGCGTGTGAGATGAGTGCAATTGTGCGGTAGTTTGAGCATTCTTTGGCATTACCTTTCTTTGGGATTGGGATGAAAGCTGACCTTTTCCAGTCCTGTGGCCACTGCTGAGTTTTCCAACTTTGCTGACATATTGAGTGCAGCACTTTCACAACATCATCTTTCAGGATTTGAAATAGCTCAACTGGAATTCCATCACCTCCACTAGCTGTGTTCGTAGTGATGCTTTCTAAGGCACACTTGACTTCACATTCCAGGATGCCTAGTAATAGGAAAAAGTACCCCACTGAGAGTCAGGTCAGCCTGTCTCGCATGATGATCAGCATAGTGAAAGGCTGACTGGTGTGGGTAGTAGGTATCAAGTAGCTGGTGAGAACTTGTATCATTCTCCAGAGGACCAAAAGTTCCTGCCTAAAGTCCTCTTGTAGAGAAGACATGAACTATAAAATTTTGACAGTGAAAAAAATTGGAGAAACAGAGCAATGTTTTAGGCTAGAACTTTGTGGAGCTGTATTAAAAGAAGATGACCAACAGAGTCATGGAAATAATGTTCATGATCTCTGGCAAGACAGATGCTGAGACAAGCAAGCCTGTGTGCAATAGGAACTGTAATGTGTGCCATGCTCAGTCACTTGGTTGTGTCAGACTCTTTTCCACTCCATGGACTGTCACCCACCAGGCTCCTCCATCCATTGGATTTTTCAGGCAAGAATACTCGAATGGTTATTGTTACAATCTTTCTAAATTCCATATATATGTGTTAGTATACTGTATTGATGTTTTTCTTTCTGGCTTACTTCACTCTGTATAATAGGTAACAATAACCCTGTGTACGAGACAGCAAAAGAGACACCGATGTATAGATCAGTCTTATGGACTCTGTGGGAGAGGGAGAGGGTGGGGAGATTTGAGAGAATAGCATTGAAACATGTATAATATCATGTATGAAACGAGTCGCCAGTCCAGGTTCGATGCATGGTACTGGATGCTTGGGGCTGGTGCACTGGGACGACCCAGAGGGAGGGGAGGGGAGGGAGGAGGGAGGAGGGTTCAGGATGGGGAACGCGGGTATACCTGTGGCGTATTCATTTCGATATTTGGCAAAACTAATACAATATTGTAAAGTTTAAAAATAAAATAAAATTAAAAAAAAAAAAAGAATACTCGAATGGTTTGCCACCTCTCTTCTCCAGGGGATCTTCCCTGCTTTTCAGGCAGATTCTTTATCTGCTAAGCCTTCAGGGAAACCCAGGAAGTGCAATACAAGAATGTATTATGGGAAAGAGAGAAAATAGAAGAAAATAAAATGTGTATTTTTTTCATTTTGATAAGAACCTAAAATGTAAAAGTATTTGGCTTGCTGAACAGAGGAAAATTTGTATTTAATGTAAGTGTGGGATTCCCCTGTAATCCAGTAGCTAAGAATGCTTCCACTGCAGGGGGCATGGGTTCGATTCCTAGTCAGGGAACTAAGATCCCACATGCTGTGTGTTGCAGACAAAGGAAAAAAAAAAAAAGCAAGACTGTATTTCATATAACTGTGTTTATGATAGGAAATACCTGTGAAATCAAGTCCTTTGAAGCACTTTGGCAGAATATTATATATATTATTAATAACTAAATATATCTCCCTTATTTTAATTTTTTTCTCTTGCCGACCCTTTCTTTTGGGGTTTCTTTCTATTTTGAAACATGTTCTGAACTTTCGTATCTTAAAAATCATCTCAGAAAATATGAAAAGCTTTCCTTTGGTGTTTTCTCCTCTTCTACCATTCCATCTTTCAGTCTCGTAGAATAGCCAAAAGAGCTGTGCACACGTGGTTACCATGTGCTGCCTTCTGTTTCACTATAAGTCCTGCTTCCTTCCTCCCTCACTTCCTGATTCCCTGAAATCTGGCTTTTACCTCCCAGCTGCTACTGAAATCTATTGTCCTTCCATGGGGCAGTAACCTTCTAACCACCCCTACTCCCTTTTTCAGGCTTCGTCCTTTTAAAATGCCACATTTTATGGACTTCTTTGGTGGTCCAGTGGTTAAGACTCAGCGCTCCCAATGCAGGGAGCCCAGGTGTGATCTCTGCTAGGGAAACTAGATCCCACATTCTGAACCACACACGGCAACTAAGACCTGGCACCAAAAAAAAAACAAAAAAAAAATTTTTTTTTTTTTTTTAGCCACATGTTAACCCGTTGAAAACCCCATCCTTCCTAACTTGTCCTAGAATTCTTCTCTTTCTCCCTTGTTGGCAGTACTAAATAGATTATTATTATGCAGTGGTAAATACTACAGTTCTGTATGATGGACATGGGGATTGTTTTTGTTTGTTTTTAATTAAAAAATTTATTGAAGTATAGTTGATTTACAATGTTGGGTTCACTTCTGCTATACAGCAAAATGATATAGCTATCATTTACATACACCCTTTTTCATATTCTTTTCCATCATGGTTTAACACAGGATATTGAATATAGTTCCCTGTGCTATAGCTTAGGACCTTGTTGCTTATCCATCCTGTATATAATAGTTTGTATCTGCTAACCCCAAACTCCCTATCCATCCTTACCCTCCCCACCCTGCTCACAATTACAAGTCTGTTCTCTATGTCTGTGACTCTGCTTCTGTCTTGTAGATAAGTTCAGTATCATATTTTAAATTCTACATATAAATTATATATGGTATTTTTCTTTCTTTTTTTAAAGCATTTTATTTTATATTAGAGTATATCCCATTAACTAGGGGCTCAGCTGGTAAAAAAAAAAATCCACCTGCAATGTGGGAACCTGGGTGTGGCCCCGGGTTGGGAAGATCCCCTGGAGAAGGGAATGGGTACCCACTCCAGTATTCTGGCCTGGAGAATTCCATGGACTCTATAGTCCATAGGGTGGCAAAGAGTCAGACATGACTGGGTGACTTTCACTTTCACTGTAGCCCATTAACTATGTTGTGATGGTTTAAGTGGGCAGCAAAGGGACTCAGCCATACATATACATGTATTCATTCTCCCCCAAACTCCTCTCCCATCCAGCTGTCACATAACATTGAGCAGAGTTCCATGTGCTATACAGTAGGTCCTTGTTGACTATAAATTTTAAACATAGCAGAGTGTACATGTCCATCCCAAACTCCCTAATTAGGAGATGGGGACTATTGAATCTACAGCAGCAGAACCTCAAATGTGGGGAAACCACTATAGGAAGGGAGCAGCTATAATTAATACTCAGATTTTCACTGGGCAGAGGGTTGTACCCTCAGCCCTTGTGCTGTTCACTGACTGACTGTATAGCACACCAAGGCCATTCCTTGGAACCTCATGCTTTGGAGACACATTTCAGTTGTTTCTGACCCAAATGAAACATTTAAGGACATGGATCTTGGCCAGTGTCCAGGGAAACTCCTACATTTCCACATTGCTTCTGTTTTCTTTAGCTTTGCTAAGACAGATATAGATTACTCAAACCTAAAGGATACCTTGACTTTGATGAACCCTGATTCTTTTCTATTTCAACTTTGCCTCCACAAATGGTGTGGCTTTCAGAAAATGTAGCGGATGGCTTCAGTTCAGTTCAGTTGCCCAGTCATGTCTGACTCTTTGTGACCCCATGGATCGCAGCACCCCAGGCCTCCCTGTCCATCACCAACTCCCAGAGTTCACTCAAACTCACGTCCATTGAGTCAGTGATGCCATCCAGCCATCTCATCCTCTGTCATCCCCTTCTCCTCCTGACCCCAATCCCTCCCAACATCAGAGTCTTTTCCAATGAGTCAACTCTTCTCATGAAGTGGCCAAAGTACTGGAGTTTCAGCTTCAGCATCATTCCTTCCAAAGAACACCCAGGACCAATCTCCTTTAGAATGGACTGGTTGGATCTCCTTGCAGTCCAAGGGACTCTCAAGAGTCTTTTCCAACACCATAGTTCAAAAGCATCAATTCTTAAGCATTCAGCTTTCTTCACAGTCCAACACTCACATCCATACATGACCACTAACCTTGACTAGACGGACATTTGTTGGCAAAGTAATGTCTCTGCTTTTGAATATGCTATCTAGGTTGGTCATAACTTTCCTTCCAAGGAGTAAGCGTCTTTTAATTTCATGGCTGCAGTCACCATCTGCAGTGATTTGGCTTGGAGGGAAGCAAAACACTGTGTTTTCTATGTTGTCCCATTCTCTGTTCCCTAATTGCTGGAATCAAACAAGCCCTGAATTTCAGTCATCATCTCCTATACCAAATACAGGATAGACCATCATTATACGTGCACGACTCTAATGGCATAAAGTGAAGAGAAACTAAAGAGCCTCTTGATGAAGATGAAAAAGGAGAGTGAAAAAGCTGGCTTAAAACTCAACGTTTAAAAAATGAAGATCATGGCATTCAGTCCCATCAATTCATGACTAACAGGAGAAAAAGTGGAAGCAGTGACAGATTTTATTTTCTCGGGGTCCAAAAATAGTCACTGTGGATGGTGACTGCAACCATGAAATTAAAAAACACTTGCTCCTTGGAAGGAAAGCTATGACAAGCCTAGACAGCATATTAAAAAACAAAGACATCACTTTGCCAACAAATGTCCATATAATCATAGCTATGGTTTTTCTAGTAATCATGTGTGGATATGAGAGTTGGACCAGAAAGAAGGCTGAGCACCGAAGAACTGATGCTTTCAAATTGTGCTATAGAAGACTCTTGAAAGTCCTTTGAACTTGCAAGGAGGTCAAGCCAGTCAATCCTAAAGGAAATCAACCTTAAATATTCATTAGAAGGACTGATGCTGAAGCTGAAGCTCCAATATTTTGGCCACCTGATGTGAAGAGCCAACTCATTGAAAAAGATCCTGATACTGGGAAAGATTGAGGGCAGGATAAGAAGGAGGTGGCAGAGAATTAGATGGCTGGATGCATCACTGACTCTGTGGACATGAGTTTGAGCAAACTCCAGGAGATAGTAAAAGACAGGGAAGCCTGGTGTGCTGCAATCCACAGGGTCACAAAGAGGCATACATGACTTAGCAATTGAACAATAACAATAAATAGAAACAAGATTAGATAAACAAAGCTTTGAGAGAACTATTTTGGCCAGACTTTTCAAAATGCTTATTCAGTTTCTTTTTGCTGTTGTTAAATTTTTGCCTAAAAATTCTATTTACAGACCAAAATGACAGCATTACTGGGTTTGGACTCTTTAAGAGTTAACGGAAGCAGCCACTGTTAACTTATTTCCCTTATTGGGGCTTATGGGTTTTTTTAACTACAGCTTGCAGAGCAATAAGTTATAGGACTACTGGGAATGGCAGGAATCAATCAATTAACAATGGCTTCCAAACACATGCAATGTTTCTAGCGCCGGCCAGACATCACAAGGGAGAAAATGAGGCAAAATATCATTCCTTCCATCTGGAAGCTTGGCACACAGTTGCTGGGGGTGGGGGTTAGGAGGAACTAACACATCCAAAGAAAGATAACAAACAATACCAGGTAGCAAATGAAATGAAGACGTTGAATCCACAGTTCCGTTCAAGGATAAAGTTTCTCCAGGTGTTCCAGCTGTTCTTACGCCATCGACTCCCCCATTTCCTGCTGTGTCAAGTGTCCCATAGTAAATTACCCTGTAGAGAGGAAATGTTACTCAACCTGACATCGCTGTGCTCCATCACACCCTCTCACACACCTGCTCACAACCTCACATCCTTCACACACCTGTCATCACCCACCAAACACTCCTCTCCTCTAGCCTATACACCAGTCTATAAATTCAGATCTTAATTTTTCCATGTAGATCGGACACTCCTCCCAAATATGCAAACCCAGAATGGGGAGGAGATGTCACTTTAAAAAAAAAGAATTGTGGGAAATACGTCCAAGCAAAAGTTTCTACTTCTCCTTTTACAAAAACTCTGAAGAGAAACCAGAGTGCATGAGGATAATGACAGAGAGGACAGAAGAACTTCGAGAAAGGAGAGTACCCTAATGAAGAAAGCATTTTCCGGGGAGTTAGATGTCCTGAGTTCTAAAGACGAATGGATAGTTTCTTATGGTATAACTTGGAAAAGACCCCAATGCTGAGAAAAATTGAAGGCAAAAGGAGAAGAGGGCACCAGAGGATGAGATGGTTCGATAGCATCACCGATTCAACGGATAGGAACTTGGGCGAATTCCAGGAGATGGTGAGAGACAGGGAGGCCTGGTGTACTGCAGTCCATGGGGTTGCAAAGAGTGGAACAGGACTTGGCGACTGAACAATAACAAAACTTGGGGCATGATCACTGTGCCTTTGAGTTTTCTTATCTCTCAAATGAAAGTAATGAATATTACATCTCCCCCACCTACCTCATAGGGTTGTTATAATTTTCCAATGTGATAAGTATGTAAAATCATCCTGTAAAATGCAAATTACTATATAACCTGGTTAACAGCTCTATTGAAAACCAGGGATGATACTCAAAATATTTATTGACTCATGTTAGCAGAGATTCATCCTAGCAGTGGGAGCAAACACTAACTGGCAGAATGTCACCCTTGTCCCAGCAAATCTACAGAGAGCATAGTGGTGTAAAACCAGTACACTATGTATATGCACTGTCTACATAGTACGTATAATGAGAAAAACTTGGGCAAAGTTTTCCGTGGGAGCTGCCCCCTTTCAAAAACAAGCACTTGTTAAGGAATCCCATGGACAGAGGGCTACGGCCCATGGTGTCACAAAAAGCTGGACACAACTGAAGTGCCTGAGCACACACACATAGACATCTAATGGTAATATAACTTTTTAAATCAAAACAAAAAATTTTCAAAGAATAATAAAAGTTAAATAGATGAATAAAAATGTCAGTTCAATCATCACATTTCCACATACATTTTTAAAAATTAATTTCATTGAAGTATAGTTGTTTTATAATGACTCAGCCATACATACATCCCCTCCCTTCTGGACTTCCCAGTCAGCTAACTACTGTGCATTAAGTAGAGTTCCCTTTGTTATATGATATGTTCTCATATTTTTAAGCATTGTTCACCATATAAAAGCATGACTGTTCACAAGACTTCTTTATACTTTCACCTCTAAACCAGCTAATTAGAAAATGGCTAGCAACTGCCATATAAGTTCCTTGTCTTAGCTGATGCCAACTGAAAGTTTGTTTCCTTCAGACTAATGATCAAACAGGTTTCAGAAAGCATACCAATCCATCAGTAGATGCCAGCTTTTTGCAAGTTACTATGAATCAGATACATGGCACCCTAAACCAGTAGACTTCCAGGTATCTAATATGTGAGTTGCATTCTCATATGAAAGAGAAAAGGTCTGAACTTGGGCCCTATAATCCCCTAAAAGCCCCACTGTTAGGACTGATACATATCTAGGCATGTCTGGCAAACCGATGTGCTATACTTGCCAAATGTCTATTTGAATGAAGGATGAAGAAACCTCCCAGGGGAGAATTCATTCCAAGGGAAGAGAAAGTCAAACAGATAAGCATGGCCAATGGGGTCAAAGAAGGGACAGTCCTCCTGTTGGCATGGTGCTTGTCACTAGACTTGAGGCCTATGGATGTGGTGGGGGTAAATGGCTGCAGGAGGGACAATTTGAAGCTTTCAGCTATTAAGTTTGGGGCCATAAGCCTTACTGCCTTAGTAAACCTATATGCCTCTACGTACACGCCACCACTATCCCACCCACTTCTGGGACCTCATGCACCCAGAACTAAAACAGCTCTGTGAGAGACAGCACTGTGGCATCCCCAGGGTGCAGCTGTACCCATGAATGCCCAGCAGATGGCAGTGGTGCCTGATCCAGGTAGTGGGTTCTGTGACTGTTGTGCAAGGCAGAAGAAAAATGGTCAGTGCACAGCAGACACCACATGGCAGCTCATTGACTCCAGAGGCTGGACCGGAAGTAGCTTGCAGGGAACAGATGTCCAAGGGCCCGGAATAGAACTTAGTTATTGAGATTTGGATTGCCCCCTTAGCTCAGGGCTCAAATCTAGGATTTTGCTTCTTTTCCATCTGCTCCCATTTTTAGGTGGTTTTTAAAACCTAAGGCAATGGCACCTCACTCCAGTGCTCTTACCTGGAAAATCCCATGGACGGAGGAGCCTGGAAGGCTGTAGTCCATGGGGTCACTGAGGGTTGGACACGACTGAGTGACTTCACTTTCACTTTTCACTTTCATGCATTGGAGAAGGAAATGGCAACCCACTCCAGTGTTCTTGCCTGGAGAATCCCAGGGACAGTGGAGCCTGGTGGGCTGCCGTCTATGGGGTCGCACAGAGTCAGACACGACTGAAGTGACTTAGCAGCAGCAGCAATGCCAATAACTTCAGTTTTATATCTCCATCCCAAACCTTTCTACTGTCCTCCAGACTCAGATATCTAACCAGCTGCTAGATATCTCCATGTGGATGTGCATTGTCCATACTCAGTCGCTCAGTTGTGTCCAACTCTTTGTGACCCCTCGAGGTTCCTCTGTCTATGGAATTTTCCAGATAAGAATACTGGAGTGGGTTATCATTTCCTCCTCCAGGGGATCTTCCCGATCCAGGAATCAAACCCGCATCTTCTGCATTCACAGGTAGATTGTTTACCACTGAGACACCAGGGAAGTCCATGTGGATACCAAATGGAATACATTCAGAACCGGATTCCTAATCTTCTCTCTGCAACATATCTTCAATCTGCAGTTGGTGGGGCCTACGTCCTCCCAATTCATCAGGCCAAAATTCTTGCAATCATTTTTAACTCCTTTTTCTCACCTTCACAAAATCCATCAGCAAATACTAGAATCCAGTAACTTCTTTCAGTCTATGCAGCTTCTAATTTGATCTAAGGAACTACATCTCTTGCCTGATCACTTCAGTGCATTGAAGCATGGAATCGGAGCTCAAATGCTTATCTGTCTAGTGCCAGAAGACAGGGAGAAAAGTAGGCCAGCGATTTGATTTCAATTAAAACCCTGAAATTAGAAAACTCATGAAACCTCTATAAGGATCAGTCAGTTCAGTTCAGTCACTCAGTTGTGTCCAACTCTTTGCCACCCCATGGCAGCACACCAGGATTCCACGTCCAATACCAACTCCCAAAGCTTGCTCAAACTGATGTCCATCGAGTCGGTGATGCCATCCAACCATCTTATCCTTTGTCGTCCTCTTCTCCTCTTGCCTTCAATCTTCCCCAGCATCAGGGTCTTTTCCAACAAGTCAACTCTTCACATCAGGTGGCCAAAGAATAAGGATATGCATATTCAATATTCTTCAAGTAAAATTAATGATGCAGGGTCCCTCCTATCAAAACCCCTCCATTGCTTCAGGACTCTACATACAGCTGTTCTCACAGGTGGTCTTTATTAAGGACACTAGCCAGTAGGGACCTTTTCTGGCTCTGAAACGCTATAGAACTTACAGGACATATATTTTGTCTACCATCTGACTACACTCTATCTTGGATTGTGCACTGAGGGAGACCTGGGTTCGATACCTGGGTTGGGAAGATCCCCTGGAGAAGGGAAAGGTGACCCACTCCAGTATTCTGGCCTGGAGAATGATCTCTGTTCATTTCCAAGGCAAACCATTCAATATCACAGTAATCCAAGTCTATGCCCCAACCAGTAACGCTGAAGAAGCTGAAGTTGAATGGTTCTATGAAAACCTACAAGACCTTTTAGAACTAACACCCAAAAAAGATGTCCTTTTCATTATAGGGGAATGGAATGCAAAAGTAGGAAGTCAAGAAACACCTGGGGTAACAGGCAAATTTAGCCTTGGAATACGGAATGAAGCAGGACAAAGACTAATAGAGTTTTGCCAAGAAAATGCACTAGTCATAACAAACACTCTTTTCCAACAACACAAGAGAAGACTCTATACATGGACATCACCAGATGGTCAACACTGAAATCAGATTGATTATATTCTTTGCAGCCAAAAATGGAGAACTGTATACAGTCAGCAAAAACAAGACGAGGAGCTGACTGTGGCTCAGACCATGAACTCCTTATTGCCAAATTCAGACTTAAATTGAAGAAAGGAGGGAAAACCACTAGACCATTCGGGTATGACCTAAATCAAATCCCTTATGATTATACAGTGGAAGTGAGAAATAGATTTAAGGACCTAGATCTGATAGAGTGCCTGATGAACTATGGAATGAGGTTCGTGACATTGTACAGGAGACAGGGATCAAGACCATCCCCATGGAAAAGAAATGCAAAAAAGCAAAATGGCTGTCTGGGGAGGCCTTACAAATAGCTGTGAAAAGAAGAGAAGTGAAAAGCAAAGGAGAAAAGGAAAGATATAAGCATTTGAATGCAGAGTTCCAAAGAATAGCAAGAAGAGATAAGAAAGCCTTCCTCAGCGATCAATGCAAAGAAATAGAGGACAACAACAGAATGGGAAAGACTAAGGATCTCTTCAAGAAAACCGGAGATACCAAAGGAATATTTCATGCAAAGATGAGCTCAATGAAGGACAAAAATGCTATGGACCTAACAGAAGCAGAAGATATTAAGAAGAGATGGCAAGAATACACAGAAGAACTGTACAAAAAAGATGTCCACGACCCAGATAATCACAATGGTGTGATCACTGACCTAGAGCCAGACATCCTGAAATGTGAGGTCAAGTGGGCCTTAGAAAGCATCACTACAAACAAAGCTAGTGGAGGTGATAGAATTCCAGTTGAGCTATTCCAAATCCTGAAAGATGATGCTGTGAAAGTGCTGCCCTCAATATGCCAGCAAATTTGGAAAACTCAGCAGTGGCCACAGGACTGGAAAAGGTCAGTTTTCATTCCAATCCCAAAGAAAGGCAATGCCAAAGAATGCTCAAACTACCACACAATTGCACTCATCTCACACACTGGTAAAGTAATGCTCAAAATTCTCCAAGTCAGGCTTCAGCAATATGTGAACCGTGAACTTCCTGATGTTCAAGCTGGTTTTAGAAAAGGCAGAGGAACCAGAGATCAAATTGCCAACATCCGCTGGATCATGGAAAAAGCAAGAGAGTTCCAGAAAAACATCTATTTCTGCTTTATTGACTATGCCAAAGCCTTTGATTGTGTGGATCACAATAAACTGTGGAAAATTCTGAAAGAGATGGGAATACCAGACCACCTGATCTGCCTCTTGAGAAATTTGTATACAGGTCAGGAAGCAACAGTTAGAACTGGACATGGAACAACAGACTGGTTCCAAATAGGAAAAGGAGTACATCAAGGCTGTATACTGTCACCCTGTTTATTTAACTTATATGCAGAGTACATCATGAGAAATGCTGGACTGGAAGAAACACAAGCTGGAATCAAGATTGCCAGGAGAAATATCAGTAACCTCAGATTTGCAGATGACACCACCCTTATGGCAGAAAGTGAAGAGGAACTAAAAAGCCTCTTGATGAAAATGAAAGTGGAGAGTGAACAAGTTGGCTTAAAACTCAACATTCAGAAGACGAAGATCATGGCATCCAGTCCCATCACTTCACAGGAAATAGATGGGGAAACAGTGGAAACAGTGTCAGACTTCATTTTTCTGGGCTCCAAAATCACTGCAGATGGTGACTGCAGCCATGAAATTAAAAGACACTTACTCATTGGAAGGAAAGTTATGACCAACCTAGATAGCATATTCAAAAGCAGAGAAATTACTTTCCCAACAAAGGTTCATCTAGTCAAGGCTATGGTTTTTCCTGTGGTCATGTATGGATATGAGAGTTGGATTGTGAAGAAGGCTGAGTGCCGAAGAATTGATGCTTTTGAACTGTGGTGTTGGAGAAGACTCTTGAGAGTCCCTTGGACTGCAAGGAGATCCAACCAGTCCATTCTGAAGGAGATCAGTCCTGGGATTTCTTTGGAAGGAATGATGCTAAAGCTGAAACTCCAGTACTTTGGCCACCTGATGCGAAGAGTTGACTCATTGGAAAAGATTCTGATGCTGGGAGGGATTGGGGGCAAGAGAAGAAGGGCAACAGAGAATGAGATGGCTGGATGGCATCACTGACTCGATGGACGTGAGTCTCAGTGAACTCTGGGAGTTGGTGATGGATAGAGAGGCCCTGCGTGCTGCGATTCATGGGGTCGCAGAGAGTCAGAAACAACTGAGTGACTGATCTGATCTGATGATAATCCATGGAGTCACAAAGAGTTGTACCCGACTGAGAGACTTTCACTTTACTTTGGATCCTGCACTAATCTCTTCACAGGCATTAGTCTTGCTGCTCCAGCTAGATTAGGAGGCAGAGGTTCATCTTGAGCCAGAAGTGGGATATGGCTAAGTCTGAGAAGTCCAGCCTGTGTGATGACTCTTAGTTGCAGCCACCTTACTTTACCTGCATAGGAGGTCTCTGCTGAAAATTTTAAGCATGTGGGTGTGTGCATCTCAAGATGCGGAGAACAAGACCAGGGGCTAGAGAGAGCCAAGTGTCTGACTTCAGATATCAATTCCTTGCTCAACCTGAGGGTTCAGTCTGAGCCCAACAGAGAGGAGATGTGCTAGCAAAGCTGAGGGATTTTTTTTTTTTCTTGAGGAAAGGGAGCTAAGCTCTCATGCTTTGATTTGTTGTTGTTTAGTCACTCAATCCTTTATAACTCTTTGCCACCCCATGGACTGCAGCACGCAAGGCCTCCCTGTCCTTCACCATCTCCCAGAGCTTGCTCAAACTCATGTCCATTGAGTCGGTGATGCCATCCAACCATCTAGTCCTCTGTCATCCCCTTCTTCTCCTGCCCTCAATCTTTCCCAACATCAGGGTCCTTTTCAGTGAGTTGGCTCTTCACATCAGGTGGCCAAAGTATTGGAGCTTCAGCTTCAGCATTGTTCTTTCCAATGAATATTCAGGGTTGATTTCCTTTAAGATTGACTGATTTGATCTCCTTGCAGTCCAAGGGACTCTCAAGAGTTTTCTCCAACACCACAGCTCAAAAGCATCAATTCTTCAGTGCTCAGCCTTTGTTATGGTTCAACACTCACACCCATACATGACTACTGGAAAAACCATATCTTTGACTAGATGGACCTTTGTTTGAAAAGTAATGTCTCTGATTTTTAATACACTGTCTAGCTTTGTCATAACTTTTCTTCCAAAGAGCAAGCATCTTTTAAATTCATGGCTTCAGTCACCATCTGCAGTGATTTTGGAACCCAAGAAAATAAAATCACTCAGTATTTCCATTGTTTCTCCATCTATTAACTATGAAGTGATGGAATTGGACACCATGACCTTCATTTTTTTAATATTGAGTTTTAGGTCAGCATTTTCACTTTCCTCCTTGATTTTCCTCAAGAGGCTCCTCAGTTCCTCTTTGCTTTCTGCCGTAAGGGTGGTGTCATCTGTATGTCTAAGGTTATTGATATTTCTCCCAGCAATCTTGATTCCCACTTGTGCTTTATCCAGCCTGGCACTTCACATGATGTACTCTGCATAGAAGTTAAATAAGCAGGGTGACAATATACAGCCTTGACGCACTCCTTTCCCAATTTGGAACCAGTCCGTTGTTCCATGTCCAGTTCTAACTGTTGTTTCTTGACCTGCACACAGGTTTCTCAGGAGGCAGGTAAGGTGGTCTGGTATTCCCATCTCTTGAAGAATTTTCCACAATTTGTTGTGATCCACACAGTCAAAGGCTTTAGTGTAGCCAGTAAAGCAGATAATTTTCTGGAACTCGTTTTCTTTTTCTATGATCCAACAGATGTTGGCAATTTGATCTCTGATTTCTCTGCCGTTTTTAAATCCAGCTTGAACATCTGAAAGGTCTCAGTTCGTGTACTTATGAAGCCTTGTTTGGAGAATTTTGAGCATTACTTTGCTAGGGTGTGAAATAAGTGCAATTATGCAGTAGTCTGAACATTCTTCAGCATTGCCTTTCTTTGGGATTGAAATGAAAACTGACCTTTTCTAGTCCTGTGGTCACTGCTGAGTTTTCCAAATTTGCTGGCATATTGAGTGCAGCATTTTAACAGCATCATCTTTTATGATTTGAAATAACTCAGCTGGAATTCCATCACCTCCACTAGCTTTGTTTGAGGTGATTTGATTCCCATATGTAAAGAGAAGTACATGATAAAGAGAAGCATTCAATATGATAAAGACGCCCATTTGATAAAAAGAAGCAAACTGCCTGCATCTGGAGGTTTCAGCCTATCAGGCAGGTTTAGGGAGGGTTAGGGCTACCAACAAACTTCTCTGATGGCTCAGAAGGTAAAAAAAAATCTGCCTGAAGTACAGGAGACTAAGGTTCGATTGCCGGTTCAAGAAGCCTCCCTGGAAAAGGGAATGACTACCCACTGCAGTATTCTTGCCTAGAGAATTCCATGGACAGAGGAGCCTGGCAGGCTGCAGTTCATGGAGTCACAAAGAGTCAGACACAACTGAGCAACTAACACTTTCACTTTCACAGGGCTACCAAAAGCAGATTTGTAGCCCATTAAGAGCAGAGTGAAAAAGTTGGCTTAAAACTCAACATTCAGAAAACGAAGAGCATGGCATCTGGTCCCATCACTTCATGGGAAATACATGGGGAAACAGTGGAAACAGTGTCAGACTTTATTTTGGGGGGCTCCAAAATCACTGCAGATGGTGACTGCAGCCATGAAATTAAAAGACACTTACTCCTTGGAAGAAAAGTTATGACCAACCTAGATAGCATATTGAAAAGCAGAGACATTACTTTGCCAACAAAGGTCTGTCTAGTCAAGGCTATGGTTTTTCCTGTGGTCATGTACGGATGTGAGAGTTGGACTGTGAAGAAGGCTGAGTGCCGAAGAATTGATGCTTTTGAACTGTGGTGTTGGAGAAGACTCTTGAGAGTCCCTTGGACTGCAAGGAGATCCAACCAGTCCATTCTGAAGGAGATCAGTCCTGGGATTTCTTTGGAAGGAATGATGCTAAAGCTGAAACTCCAGTACTTTGGCCACCTGATGCGAAGAGTTGACTCATTGGAAAAGACTCTGATGCTGGGAGGAGTTGGGGGCAAGAGAAGAAGGGCAACAGAGAATGAGATGGCTGGATGGCATCACTGACTTGATGGACTTGAGTCTGAGTGAACTCCGGGAGTTGGTGATGGACAGGGAGGCCTGGCATGCTGCGATTCATGGGGTCGCAAAGAGTCAGATACGACTGAGTGACTGAACTGAACTGAACTGAACTGAAAGTTAAGAGAAAAAAAAAAAGAATTTCAAGGCAGTCCAGTGGAAGAATCCACCTTCTAATGCCAGGCACACAGTTCGATTCCTAGTTAAGGAACTAAGATTCCACGTGCCGCAGTGCAACTGAGCCCATGTGATACAATAAAGAGCCCTCAGCCACAATAAAAGCCCCAGCCCAGCCAGAACTTTTTTTTTTTTTTTTAATTGCATTACCCCTTCAGTCGCAAGTGGGCTGAGCTCTTTGCTACCAGTTTATATTGGTGATTTACAGAGTCAGGCTGACTCCTGTCTGAATCTCCAAGTTCAATCATTAGTACCAGTATCTCCCCACCTCTGCTATGCTGGTACCTGCCAAGTTGGTAACATGGGGCCAGAGCAAAGGCCCTCGCATCAGACACAGCATCCCAGGAGGGCATGGTGGCAGTAACAGTAGTCTGGGGCTGCCCCCCAAGTATCATCAAGCATGTGCGCCCCAAGTGGGATGAAATGAGATCCTTCATGAAAACTCACAGAACATGCCCAGGAGGAAATAACAAGGTGAGTAGTAGGGAACTGAGGGTTGAAGTTCCTACCTTGTTCAAGGAGTTATCCTGATCTGGAGGAATTTGAATGATTGCTTTCACAGTGACCTCATTTGAGTCCATAGATCAATGAGGGTGTGAGAAGCTTGAGGCTGATGCACATTAAGTAGAAGGTCTAGGAGGCTCACTTACCTGGAGCATCTGAGACCATTAATATAATGGATTCTAGTAACTGGGTTTTTCAAAAGTGGAAATAAGTAACATGGGTCCCTTTTAAATCAGGGAGTTCAGAAGCTGAAGTGAAGGTCAGATTCAATCTCTAGGAAATGAATTTGGAAAGTCGTATAATCTCACTGAGCTTTCATTTTCTTTAAAATGTTTTTTAAAAATAGCAATTTCCAGTCTGATTTACTTGAGAGTTGTCAGGGTAAATATGAAATCACGTATGTGCAAATGCATTACAAACTATGCAGCGATAGTCACTCAGTCGTGTCCAGCTCTTTGCAACCTCATGGACTATAGCCTACCAGGCTCCTCTGTCCATGGAATTCTTCAGGCAATTATACCAGAATGGGTTGCTATTCCCTTCTCCAGGGGATCATCCCGACCCAGGGATCAAACCCAGGTCTCCTGCACAGAAGGCAGATTCTTTACCATCAGAGCCACCAGGGAACCATTACAAACTATAAGGCACTATTAACTTAAATACTATTATTCATATAATAATGTGTCTATGCATATAACTTAGGGTTGAAGAGACACTGAAATTTTTCTAATTTTACCTCATTTGCTAAATATTTACCATTAGTTGTGTTGTCCTCATTAGCCAAATAACAAAACATAGTTGATTAACCATCCAATTCACCTTGCAACACTGAAATTTAAAAGAAATCCTGAGAAATAAGCTCTTGGCCTTATCAGATGTTTAAGGCCAATTACTCATTACTGAAATGCCCCCATAGCTTCCCTGGTAGCTCAGTGGTAAAGAATCCAGCTGCCAATGTAGGAGACAAAGGTTCGATCCCTGATACAGGAAGATCCCACATGCCACAGAGCATCTAAGCCTATGTGCCACAAC
Organism: Bos indicus x Bos taurus; assembly: GCF_003369695.1. Lineage (NCBI taxonomy): Eukaryota > Metazoa > Chordata > Mammalia > Artiodactyla > Bovidae > Bos > Bos indicus x Bos taurus. The sequence goes on along the minus strand of NC_040083.1, from coordinate 71,112,312 downwards.
TTCTGAGCCTGTGCTCTAGAGCCCAGGAGCTGCAACTACTGAACCCATGTGCCACAGTTACCAAAGCCCACACACCCTAGAGCCTGTGCTCTGCAACAAGAGAAGCCACCCAATGAGAAGCCCGCACACCACAACCAGAGAGTAGCTCCAGCTCACCACAGCTAGAGAGGAGCCTGCGAACAACAAAGACCCACGGCAAAGAAAAATAAATAAATAAAATTATTTAAAAAAAGAAATGCCCCAAATATCCTGAGTATCTTTCACATCAAACACTAAGGGAGAAAAACCTCCATTGGAAGGTTATCTCATTACTTATAAAATACAAGGTATCCCATGTAAGCCATCTTGTTTTGTATCCTCCTGAGTTTTAATTTCAGATGATGCTTTGTAACCTTCAAATATGTTCGTATCACTCAGCCTCTTATTCTGTTCTCACGTGTCAGCCTCCCAATACTACACCTAAAGGACTTTGCTAGGAACTTTCTTCCCCCATGTTGATGCCCTCCATTGGGAGGCAGCATGTCTCAGGCTTCTGTTTCTTAGGGAAGAGATGGCCTAATTGCTTTTATTATTTGCTGCTGTTTAGTTGCTAAGTCGTGCCCAGCTCCTTACGACCCCATTGACTGCAGCACACCAGTCTCCCGTCCTTCAATATCTCCTGGAAATTGCTCAAACTCATGTCCATTGAGTTGGTGATATTTATCCTATTTTCCAACCTAAGGAAATGAACCACATTTTATGCTTTGGTTCTGGCACTACATAAATAACAGACTAATACTTTGTTCCCATCAGGTTTTTTTTTTTTTTTTCCCTAACCAGACCATTCAGTTTGTGACACAATCTCATAGACATTACAAAGATCTGGAGAAAGCACATTCTTCCTTACACTGACTTTGAATTTCTATTTCTTTTTTATTGGTGTATAATTTAAAAACAATAAAATGCACAGATCATAAGAGTGTTTAGAGTTTTGACAAGTTAATTCACCACATAACCAGCTGAAAAGTGATGCAACACCATGAGTATGAGAGAAATCCATCAGCAGCACTGATGACAAAATAGTCTACTGAGTTGTGACACAGCTTCCACCTGAATTAGCTTTTATGACACTCAGAATGGGTTTCCTGAGTCAATGAGATTCGAGTAAATTTGTAGAGAAAAGACTCTCGACACTGATTCTGTCCAAACCTGATGCTAATTCGGGGTTCAAACATCTTATAAATTTGTACACATCCGTAAATATTTTCTGATTATAAAAGTAACATGTTTATTTTTTTAAAAATCAGAAAATCTTTTAAAAAGTAAAATACAAAGAACTATTTTTTAAATTCAAAATTTGACCTCTTTGTAATGCAAAGAAAAACATTAACCATAATCCTAGCACCCAGTCAAAATCAATATAAGTTTTGTGTCTTACAATCTTCTTTTAAATAAACATTTTACAGATAGATAGACGTATGTGCATGTCCATGCGTGCTAAGTTGCTCAGTCATGTCTGACTCTTTGTGACCCCATGGACTGTAGCCCGCCAGGGTCCTCTGTCTGTGGGATTCCCAGGCAAGAATACCGGAGTGGGTTGTAATTTCCTTCTCCAAAGGATCTTCCTGACCCAGGGATTGAATACATATCTATTATATATTCAGATGAATTCTTTTTCTTTTTTTAATTTTATTTACTTTAATTGGAGGCTAATTACTTTACAATATTGTAGTGGTTTTGCCACACATCAACATAAATCAGCCATGGGTGTACATGTGTTCCCCATCCTGAGCCCCCCTCCCACCTACCTCCCCATCCCGTCCCTCTGGGTCATCCCAGTGCACCAGCACTGAGCACCCTGTCTCATGCATCAAACCTGTACTAGCAATCTGTTTCACATACGATAATAAACATGTTTCAGTGCTATTCTCTCAAATCGTCCCACCTTCTCCTTCTCCCACAGAGTCCAAAAGATTGTTCTATACATCTGTGTCTCTTTTGCTATCTCACATATAGGGTTATCGTTACTATCTTTCTAAATTCCATATATATGTGTTAGTATATTGTATTGGTGTTTTTCTTTCTGGCTTACTTCACTCTGTATAATAGGCTCCAGTTTCATCCATCTCATTAGAACTGATTCAAATGTATTCTTTTTAATGGCTGAGTAATATTCCATTGTATATATGTACCACAGCTTTCTTATCCATTCATCTGCTGGTGGACATCTAGGTTGCCTCCATGTCCTAGCTATTATAAACAGTGCTGCAATGAACATTGGGGTACAGATGTCTCTTTCAATTCTGGTTTCCTCAATGTGTATGCCCAACAGTGGGATTGCTGGGTCATGTTGCTGCTGCTGCTAAGTTGCTTCAGTCGTGTCCGACTCTGTGCGACCCCATAGACGGCAGCCCACCAGGCTCCACCGTCCCTGGGATTCTCCAGGCAAGAACACTGGAGTGGGTTGCCATTTCCTTCTCCAATGTATGAAAGTGAAAAGTGAAAATGAAGTCACTCAGTCGTGTCTGACTCTTAGCGATCCCATGGACTGCAGCCTACCAGGCTCCTCCGTCCATGGGATTTTCCAGGCAAGAGTACTGGAGTGGGGTGCCATTGCCTTCTCTGAGCAGTTCTATTTCCAGTTTTTTAAGGAATCTCCACACTGTTCTCCATAGTGGCTGTACTAGTTTGCATTCCCACCAACAGTGTAAGAAGCTTTCCTTCTCTCCACACCCTCTCCAGCATGTATTGTTTGTAGACTTTGGATAGCAGCCATTCTGACCAGTGTGAAATGGTACCTCATTGGGGTGTTAATTTGCATTTCTCTGATAATGAGTGATGTTGAGCATCTTTTCATGTGTTTGTTAGCCATCTGTATGTCTTCTTTGGAGAAATGTCTATTTAGTTCTTTGGCCCATTTTTTGATTGGATCGTTTATTTTTCTGGAATTGAGCTACAGGAGTTGCTTGTATATTTTTGAGATTAATTATGTGTCAGTTGCTTCATTTGCTGTTATTTTCTCCCATTCTGAAGGCTGTCTTTTCACCTTGCTTATAGTTTCCTTCGTTGTGCAAAAGCTTTTAAGTTTAATTAGGTCCCATTTGTTTATTTTTGCTTTTATTTCCACTACTCTGGGAGGTGGGTCATAGAGGATCCTGCTGTGATTTATGTCGGAGAGTGTTTTGCCTGTTTTCCTCTAGAAGTTCTGTAGTTTCTGGTCTTATGTTTAGATCTTTAATCCATTTTGAGTTTATTTTTGTGTATGGTGTTAGAAAGTGTTCTAGTTTCATTCTTTTACAAGTGATTGACCAGTTTTCCCAGCACCACTTGTTAAAGAGATTGTCTTTTCTCCATTGTATATTCTTGCCTCCTTTGTCAAAGATAAGGTGTCCATAGGTGCGTGGATTTATCCCTGGGCTTTCTATTTTGTTCCATTGATCTATATTTCTGTCTTTGTGCCAGTACCATGCTGTCTTGATGACTGTAGTTTTGTAGGATACCCTGAAGTCAGGCAGGTTGATTCCTCCAGTTCCATGTTTCTTTCTCAAGATTGCTTTGGCTATTCGAGGTTTTCTGTATTTCCATACAAATTGTGAAATTATTTGTTCTACTTCTGTGAAAAATACCGTTGGTAGCTTGATAGGGATTGCATTGCATCTATAGATTGCCTTGGGTAGTATATTCATTTTCACTATATTGATTCTTCCCATCCATGAACACGGTGTATTTCTCCATCTATTTGTGTTCTCTTTGATTTCCTTCATCAGTGTTTTATAGTTTTCTATATATAGGTCTTTTGTTTCTTTAGGGATATATATTCCTAAGTATTTTATTCTTTTCATTGCAATGGTGAATGGAATTGTTTCCTTAATTTCTCTTTCTGTTTTCTCATTGTTAGTGTATAGGAATGTAAGGGATTTCTGTGTGTTAATTTTATATCCTGCAACTTTACTGTATTCATAGATTAGTTCTAGTAATTTTCTGGTGGAGTCTTTAGGGTTTTTTATGTAGAGGATCGTGTCATCTGCAAACAGTGAGAGTTTTAATTCTTCTTTTTCAATCTGGGTTCCTGTTATTTCTTTTTCTGCTCTGATTGCTGTGGCCAAAGCTTCCAAAACTATGTTGAGTAGTAGTGGTAAGAGTGGGCACCCTTGTCTTGTTCCTGACTTTAGGAGAAATGCTTTCAATTTTTCACCATTGAGGGTAACGTTTGCTGTGGGTTTGTCATATATAGCTTTTATTATGTTGAGGTATGTTCCTTCTATTACTGCTTTCTGGAGGGTTTTATCATAAATAGATGTTGAATTTTGTCAAAGGCTTTCTCTGCATCTATTGAGACAATCATATGGTTTTTATCTTTCAATTTGTTAATATGGTGTATTACATTGATTGATTTGCAGATATTGAAGAATCCTTGCATCCCTGGGATAAGCCCACTTGGTCATGATGTATGATCTTTTTAACACGTTGTTGGATTCTGTTTGCTAGAATTTTGTTAAGGATTTTTGCATCTATGTTCATCAGTGATATTGGCCTGTAGTTTTCTTTTCTTTTCTTTTTTTTTTTTTTTTTTGTGGCATCTTTGTCAGGTTTTGATATTAGGGTGATGGTGGCCTCATAGAATGAGTTTGGAAGTTTACCTTCCTCTGCAATTTTCTGGAAGAGTTTGAGTAGGATAGGTGTTAGCTCTTCTCTAAATTTTTGGTAGAATTCAGCTGTGAAGCCGTCTGGTCCTGGGCTTTTGTTTGCTGTAGTATTTCTGATTACAGTTTCAATTTCCGTGCTTGTGATGGGTCTGTTAAGATTTTCTATTTCTTCCTGGTTCAGTTTTGGACAGTTGTACTTTTCTAAGAATTTGTCCATTTCTTCCAAGTTGTCCATTTTATTGGCATATAGTTGCTTATAGTAGTCTCTTATGATTCTTTGTATTTCTGTGTTGTCTGTTGTGATCTCTCCATTTTCCTTTCTAATTTTATTGATTTGATTTTTCTCCCTTTGTTTCTTGATGAGTCTGACTAATGGTTTGTCAATTTTATTTATCCTCTCAAGGAACCAGCTTTTGGCTTTGTTGATTTTTTCTATGGTTTCTTTTGTCTCTTTTGCATTTATTTCTGCCCTAATTTTAAAGATTTATTTCCTTCTACTAACCCTGGGGTTCTTCATTTCATCCTTTTCTAGTTGCTTTAGGTGTAGAATTAGGTTATTTATTTGAATTTTTTCTTGTTTCTTGAGGTATGCCTATATTGCTATGAACCGTCCCCTTAGCACTGCTTTTACAGTGTCCCACAGGTTTTGGGTTGTTGTGTTTTCATTTTCATTCATTTCTATGCATATTTTGATTTCTTTTTTGATTTATTCTGTGATTTGTTGGTTATTCAGCAGCGTGTTGTTCGCCTCCATATGTTAGAATTTTTAATAGCTTTTCTCATGTAATTGAGATCTAATCTTACTGAATTGTGGTCAGAAAAGATGCTTGGAAGCATTTTAATTTTTTTTTTTTTTAATTTACCGAGGCTAGATTTGTGGCCCAGGATGTGATCTATCCTGGAGAAGGTTTCATGTGAACTTGAGAAAAAGGTAAAATTTATTGTTTGGGGGTGAAATGTCCTATAGATATCAATTAGGTCTAACTTGTCCATTGTATCATTTAAAGTTTGTGTTTCCTTGTTAATTTTCTGTTTAGTTGATCTATCCATAGGTGTGAGTGGGATATTAAAGTCTCCCACTATTATTGTGTTATTGTTAATTTCCCCTTTCATACTTGTTAGCATTTTCCTTACATATTGTGGTGCTCCTATGTTGGGTGCATATATATTTATAATTGTTATATCTTCTTCTTGGATTGATCCTTTGATCATTATGTAGTGTCCTTGTCTCTTTTCACAGCCTTTATTTTAAAGTCTATTTTATCTGATATAGTATCACTACTCCTGCTTTCTTTTGGTCTCTACTTGCGTGGAATATCTTTCTCCAGCCCTTCACTTTCAGTCTGTATGTGTCCTTTGTTTTGAGGTGGGTGGCTCAGAGGTTAAAGCGTCTGCCTGCAATGCGGGAGACTCGGGTTCGATCCCTGAGTTGGGAAGATCCCCTGGAGAAGGAAATGGCAACCCACTCCAGTATTCTTGCCTGGAGAATCCCATGGAGAGAGGAGCCTGGTAGGCTACAGTCCACGGGGTCGCAAAGAGTCGGACACGACTGAGCAACTTTACTACTTACTATAAGACAATATAGGGGTCTTGTTTTTGTATCCGTTCAGCCAGTCTTTGTCTTTTGGTTGGGGAATTCAACCCATTTATATTTAACATAATTATTGATAAGTATGATACCGTTGCCATTTACTATGTTGTTTTGGGTTCGAGTTTATACACCCTCTTTTTGTTTCATGTCTAGAGAAGATCCTTTAGCATTTATTGGAGAGTGGTTTGGTGGTGCTGAATTCTCTCAGCTTTTGCTTGTCTGTAAAACTTTTGATTTCTCCTTCATATCTGAATGAGATCTTTGCTGGGTACAGTAATCTGGGTTGTAGGTTTTTCTCTTTCATCACTTTAATTATGTCCTGCTATTCCCTCCTGATGGGAAGAGTTTCTATTGAAAGATTAGCTGTTATCCTTATGGGAATCCCCTTGTGGGTTATTTGTTGTTTTTCCCTTGCTGCTTTTAATATTTGTTCTTTGTGTCTGATCTTTGTTAATTTGATTAATATGTGTCTTGAGGCGTTTTACCTTGGGTTTATCCTGTTTGGGGCTCTCTGGGTTTCTTGGACTTGGGTGACTATTTCCTTCCCCATTTTAGGGAAGTTTTCAACTATTATCTCCTCAAGTATCTTCTTATGGTCTTTCTTTTTGTCTTCTTCTGGGACTCCTATGATTCGAATGTTGGGGCATTTAACATTGTCCCAGAGGTGTCTGAGGTTGTCCTCATTTCTTTTAATTCTTTTTTCCTCTCTGCTTCATTTATTTCTACAATTCTATCTTCTACCTCACTTATCCTATCTTCTGCCTCCATTATTCTACTGTTGGTTCCCTCCAAAGTGTTTTTGATCTCATTTATTGCATTATTCATTATATATTGACTCTTTTTTATTTCTTATAGGTCCTTGTTAAACATTTCTTGCATCTTCTCAATCCTTGTCTCCAGGCTACTTATCTGTAACTCCATTTTGTTTTCAAGACTTTGGATCATTTTTACTATCATTATTCTGAATTATTTTTCAGGTAGACTCGCTATCTCCTCCTCTTTTGTATGATTTGGTGGGCATTTATCCTGTTCCTTTACCTGCTGAGTATTTCTCTGCCTTTTCATTTTGTTTATATTGCTGTGTTTGGGGTGGCCTTTCGGTGTTCTGGCAGTTTGTGGTTCCTCTTTATTGTGGAGGTTCCTCACTGTCGGTGGGGTTGGACGGGTGGCTTGTCAAAGTTTCCTGGTTAGGGAAGCTTGTGTCGGTGTTCTGGTGGGTGGAGCTGGATTTCTTCTTTCTGGAATGCAATGAAGTGTCCAGTAGTGAGTTTTGAGCTGTCTATGGGTTTGTTGTGACTTTGGGCAGCCTGTGTACTGTAGGTCAGGGCTATGTTCCTGCATTGCTGGAGAATTTGCATGGTATGTCTTGCTCTGGAACTTGTTTGCTCTTGGGTGGTGCTTGGTTTCAGTGTAGGTATGGAGTCTTTTGGATGAGCTCTTACTGATTAATGTTCCCTGGAGTCAGGAGTTCTCTGGTGTTCTCAGGTTTGGGACTTAAGACTCCTGCCTCTGGTTTTCAGTCTTATTCTTACACTAGCCTCAAGACTTCTCCATCTATACAACACTGATGATAAAACATCTAGGTTAATGATGAAAAGTTTCTCCACAGTGAGGGATACCCAGAGAGGCTGACAGAGTTACACGGAGAAGAGAAGAGGGAGGGGGAAAATAGAGGTGACCAGGAGGAGAAGAGGGGGAATCAAATGGGGAGAGAGCAAGCTAGCCAGTAATCAATTCCCTATGTGCTCTCCACAGTCTGGACCCCTCAGAGATGTTCATGGAGTTACACAGAGAAGAGAAGAGTGAGGAAGGAGACAGGTGACCAGGAGGAGAAAAGGGGGAATCAAAAGGAGAGAGACAGATCCAGTCAGTAACCAGTTCCCTAAGTGTTCTCCACAGCCTGGAACACACAAAGACATTCAGAGTTGGGTAGAGAAGAGAAGGGGGATGGAGGAGATAGAGGCGACCTGGTGGAGAAAAAGGAGAATCAAAAGAGGGAGAGAGCAATCAAGCCAGTAATCACACTCCCAGGTAAAAATGGGTACTGAATGTTGGGTTCTTAAAGATATAAAATTTGATAACAAACACCAAAAAGCAAAGATTAAAAATCTAGAGTAGAGGTTAGACTCTCAAAAATACAATATTAAAAAAACAAAACAAAGTCACAAAAATTATAAAATATATATATGAAATTTGCTTTAAAAATAAGGTCTTTTTGGCAAAATAATAGTAGGTTATAACATGAAAATTAAAGGAGTAATAGAGGACTTAAAAATAAAAATATATATATTAAAAAAAATTTTTTAATGATAATAGTAAAAATATATCTAGGAATTTTTCTGGAGCTGTTGCAGACAGTGTGGGGTCAGTTCAGTTTCAGATAGTTCCTTGACCTGGCTTATACTTCTCAAGATCTCTAGGCCTCTTCCAATGTAGTCGGTGCTAACTACAGGGTTTTAAACTGTTGCACCTGTCACTTTCAAAGCGGTTCCCTCTGTTCATTTTAGCTTCATCTGTTTGCTGGTCTCTTCAGTGTCTAATTTCTGCCCTGACACAAGGGGGCGAAAGTGGTCACTTATTTAGGCTCACTTATTCAGTCCTGCTATGGGGAGGGAGGAACACTGCAAACAAATATCAGTGGCATGTGTGGTGAGTGCTCTCAGTGTCTTGGCTGCACTGGGCTTGGCCCCACTCATGGCTTGTGTGCTTTCATGGTCTACACTTCTCAGGCTCTAGGTTGTTCTGCCAGGGAACTGTCTGAGGTGGGCCCTGGGTTGCATGCACTTCCCAGGTCTAAGCCGCTCAGGTTCAGGTTCTCGGGTACTCCACAAAGGCACAGACTCGGTTGGGCTTGCGTTTTCTGCCCTTCCCAGGTCCAAGTAGCACAGGCGACCAGGTGCTTGGTGAGCGCTGTCTCCCCCAGGTAGGGATGCGTCTTATCACCTCCCCCATCCCAGCTGCTCCGTTTTCTGGATGCGCAGTGGGCACGCCTTTTCAAGTGTGCTGTGTGTATCTTCTGAGGAGCTGATCTCTGGCTGTGACCCTCCCGGCGGATGTCAACCATCCAGAATCCCAAGACGTCTTGGTTAGCAATGGTGCCTGCTTGCAGTGTGGTAGAGGATGTCTCTCTGGGGCCGAGATTGCCCCTTTCTGGCTCTGGCTGCCCCCCGCCTGCCTGTCTCTGGCGGGGATGGGCCAGCCCACAGCCAGCTAGCTCTCCTCTGGTATTCCCTCAGTCCTTTGTTCTGTGACCAGGCCTGGCAGTGCCTTAGGTTAGGGCTTTTCACGGGGTAGTTCTCTCTCTCTCTCTCTCTCTCTCTCTCTCTCTCTCTCTCTCTCTTTCCCTCTCTCTCTCTGGCTATCCCACAGTTTGGGTTGCTATCTAACATTAGTTCCCTCAGATTGCCCTCAGGGCATACGGGCCCATTCCTTACCCTAAACAATGCAGCCTGCACCTCCCTATTCAGCCCCCGCTTGCTGGTGGCATCTGTGAGCACTGGGAGGTGCCGTTAGGCATCTGTGGGTTTTATTTATTTATTTATTTATCCTCCTGGTTATGTTGCCCTCTGAGATTCCAAAATTCCCTACAGACCCGCCAGTGAAAGTATTTCTTGTTTGGAAACTTCTCTTTTAAGACTCCCTTCCTGGGACGGATCTCCATCCCTACCTCTTTTGTCACTCTTTATCTTTTATATTTTGTCTACCTCCTTTTGAAGACAATAGACTGCCTTTCTGGGTGCCTGATGTCCTCTGCCAGTATTCAGAAGTTGTTTTGTGAAATTTGCTCAGCGTTCAAATGTTCTTTTGACGAATTAATGGGGGAGAAAGTGGTCTCCCCATCCTATTCCTCCGCCATCTTAGGACTGCCTTACAGGTGGATTCTTTACCACTGCACCACCTGGCAAGTTCCAGACAGATGTATATGTACTTTCCTTAAAAATGAGATCTTCCTATGTCTATGCATACTTTTTTATGTTCTTAGGTGAAATAAGGCATTTCTGACTCAAAGCTCAGCATCCACCGTCCAGCCAATATGTCTTTCTTTGCAAAGAGTCTGTTCCGTGAAGAAACCAGGCTTGCACTCAATCTCAAGGTCACCTATACCTAGCCCTGGACCCAGCCTCAGGCACAGTCTATAGCTGAACCCTGTCCAGCATCTTATAAACTGTCTGAGAAACTGACAGGAACATTCTGAATGTCGAATTCAAGACCTGTAAACCATCACAGGAAATTGAGTCATCAGTATGCATAAGTCTCTGTCTTCTGTCCAATTACTGAGCTCCCTGTGCGAACAAATGCTTCTCAACAGTTCCTGGCATTAGATGCCTGTCACTGGTGCCATAATAGCCTGCCTGTGAAGATCAGCATGGAGTTCTGCAAGTATTTCTAATCCTGTCATCAAAACTCAGTGTGATTCTGAGGCTGTGCCTTGAGAAATTCGATTTCTAATACAAAACAGCTACAGCATAAACCAGCAAGATGAATTTCTATGGGCAAATGTATTCAAGGTCATTATTTCATCTGTATCTTTGGTTAATGTTTCCACAAACCTTCAAACTCCTTGTTTCCAATTTTCTCCACCTTCACTATGAGATGCTTTTTTGTACTCTTGCAAAGAAACATTAGCTTTTTAACCTTCAAGCAGCAATCTCCTCCCCCAAATACACATTCCCAACTCTTGGGTAAAGCATACACCCCAAGAAAAATGAAGTAACAAGATATTGTCTCCAGGCAATATATAAGCTAGGGTCTGTGTTGACAAAGGGTGGGGATGGAGAAGAGGAAAAAAAAGAAGAAATTGATTTCGAGTGAATTCAGCAAAAGAAAGTCCTGTGATTCAGCAAAAGAAAGCAATAGCTGATTTTGTTTAGCTCACAGACACACATATAACTGCAGCTGGGAAAAGACTGCTCTATGATCTCAGCCTTCTCAGCCTGCCAGAAGTCAGGAACATTCCTCATAAGCTATTCTTTCTATCTTTTTCCGAAAGCAGCTCCAAGGAAAGAGCCCATGCTCTCTAAAAGAAGCTACCTATGAAGAAAAATGGGAACAATTAAGCCCTAAATCTGTACAAGAAACTTGAACAGCTGAGACTCTAAAACGAAAATGGAGATAATGCTAATGATTATGTTTTATAGCCTCAGTCTGCCTTATGTCTGGAAGAGTTCCAAAGCCCTCAGCAGGTTGTCACATTGATAGAAGGGGCCCCTGCTGAGACGCAGCTGTTTCTGGGGAAGCCAGCATCTGGACAACAGCTGCATACCAATCCTGAACAGGAAGGCGAGAGAAGCCGCCCTCAAGGGCACCCCTTCCACCTGGAGCCTCCCTCTGTGGCTCCTCATATTCAGACAGGCTGAGGCATCACATTTGCTAACTCATGGAAATGCAGTAAAACCTTAACCATCTGTAAACTCTGTGGCAGAAGCCAGTAGGGACAGACAGGCATTCTAGTTAGCCGAAGGGTTTTGACACCTTGAAGCACCAACTTTTGTTTAATCATTACAGAGGAAAACTTTTCTAAAAGGTATCCCTGGACACCCTTTTTCAATTCAAATTAACCAAATGTTCCTAATGTCACACCTTCAATTCATCCAGTATACACTAGCATGAACAGATTTACAGTGTATCAGTGGGCTTTTGTTACAGTTGTTGCTCAGTCCATAAGTCATGTCTGACTCTTTGTAACCCCATGGACTGCAGCACACCAGGTTCCTCTGTCCTCCACTATTTCCCAGAGTTCACTCGAACTCATGTCCATTGAGTCAGTGATGCCATCAAACTATCTCATCTGCTGTTGACCGCTTCTTCTCCTGCTGTCAATCTTTCCCAGAATCAGCGTCTTTTCCAATGAGTCAGTTCTTCACATTGGGTAGTCAGAGAATTGGAGCTTTAGCTTCAGCATCAGTCTTTCCAATGAATATTCAGGGCTGATCTCCTTCAGAATGGACTGGTTGGATCTCCTTGCAGTCCAAGGGACTCTCAAGAGTCTTCTCCAGGACCACAGTTCAAAAGCATCAATTCTTTGGTGCTCAGCCTTCTTTATGGTCCTGCTCCCACATCTGTACATGTTACAGAGAGGTTTCCAAAGCACCTTCTATGTATACTGTGGTGCACATGCTTGTACACACACATGCACACCCTTACCTATTTAGGCTTTAGGAGAAAGAGGCTTTAGTAAAGGAGGGAGAGAGAGAAATGACAGTGTAACAAGACTTTACAGACAAGGTTTACAGACAGACTAGCTCCACTCTTTCAATAACTAGCAGTTTGACCTTGAATGAGCCACGTCAAGTTCCTGCACTAAAATAAGGGAGGATCGATCACTAGATGTTCTTTAAGGTCTGATCAAATTTTAATCCTGGTGATTCTTTAAGAATTCTATTACTCCAAATTCCTTTGTTCCTTCTCCCTCCTTCTCTTTATGTTCTTTCTCTTTATTTTCTCCTCCCTCTTTCCTTTTGTCAGTCAGTCCCTCTCTAGCTATCTATCTGTCTGTCTATCTCTCCTCTGAGTTGTTCATTATTCGATGTGTTAAAGCAAATGAGTCAAGTAAGTCTGAAATATAAGGCAGCCCAGTGAACCCCCAGGTATAGAATCTATGCCTGGCAATGAGCTTCACATCTTCAATTAAATGGCATGATACCTGCCCTCAGGGATCTTAAAGCTTGTCATAACATTGTTATAACATCTTTTAATGATCACATTTCCTCTGTTTCCCCTCTAATATTTGGGAATTACATGTGTTGGGAAAATAGGAAGGAGAGAGATCACCATGGGCCAAAATAACCTGAGAAGACTTCTTGGAGGCAGTATATGAGATACATAAGATTTGGATTGGAAGAAAAGGGTAAGGAAGATACACTGATTGGGGCTGCAATGTGCAAGATAAAGCCATGAGGCTTAGAGTGTACCTGGTCTGAAAAAAGCATAGGGAGATTCAGAGCAGGAATCACACACTTGGATCCCCACAAACACTACAGTCAAGAGTAGTGTTGTAGTTGCTCAGTTGTGTCTGACTCTTTTGCAACCTCATGGACTGTAGCCTGCCAGGCTCCTCTGTCCATTGCATTTCCCGGGCAAGAATACTGGAGTTGGTTGCCCCTTCTCCAGGGGATCTTACTGACCCAGGGATCCAACCCTTGTCTCTTGCATTGGCAGGTGGATTCTTTATCACTGAGCCAGCTGGGAAGCCCCAAGAGTAGTGTAGACTATATTAAACTTGAGAGCCTGAACCCAGCCTCAGGACTTCAACTGAAATTGTACAAAATACTTATTGAGCAAAACAGATAGGTCTCCAGGCAAAACAGGCTCATAGGACCACAGTCTGTGACCTGACATAATTATTTAAATGGCTTGCTATTTTTTTTTTAAGGAACTAAAGGCAATCAAAATTACATGGCCTTCATAAAAAAAGTCCATTTAAGGTCTTGATGAATAAAATGTGACAAGGTTAACTTTAACCCTTTTATGCTATCTATCTCCTGGAGAATTTTCCATTGTCCTTGTACAATAACGTGAGTTATCACATGGAGATTTTTTTTTTTTTTGGTTTATCTATAAATAGCTCCTTCACCCTTAACCCAGGAAGGACAACCTAGTTTGATTATTTAAGCATGTCTCCAACTGTGAAAAAATTACTTCTAGGAAGTCCTAACTGCCACACCAACACTGCTGTCAGTCTGAGATGCATATGTTGGGCAAATATTACAATAGAGAAGGTTGCTGGGCTGAGGCTTTTTCTGATTCAGCAGAAGAAGGAAAAATGAGAAGAAAAAAAAAAAAAACTGACACCATACAGCTAAGAAGAAATCTTGGCAACTACTGCTGAGGGTAATTACCCATATCAGAAGACAGAAGGGTTCCTGTTTTTTCTTCAGAGGGTCCCCAGGATTCAGGAAGGGCCAAGAGAGAAACCAAACTATATTGCAAAGATCCATATTGTGCTTCTCAGGTGGCGTTAGTGGTAAAGAATCTGCCTGCCACTGCAGGAGACGTAAAAGATATGAGTTTGATCCCTGGGTCAGGAAGATCCTCTAGAGGAGGAATTGGCAACCCACTCCAGTATTCTTGCCTGGGAAATCCCATGGACAGAGGAGCCAGGCAGGCTACAGTTCATGGGGTGGCAAAGAATCAGACACAACTGAGCACACATACATACATAATGTTGATAAACTAGGTTTCCAGTTAGAGGTGTCTCTAGCTGTGAATTTAATTATACCCTCCCTGAGAAATCTGGTCTAAGAAAGAGGAAGCTTTCACCATCAGAATTTCAAGATTCCCATTCTAGAGTGAAGTTATAAGAACTGGAAGTGAGGAATGGTAGGCTGTAAGGACTGAGTATTTCCAGTTATGTTGGTGAGGCCAGAGAATCTCCTGAGACTTAGTTGTAGCCCACTGGCAGCCCTCTGGTGGCTGCATATCCTGAGCCATGTATGACTACACAAAATTCCAACAGACCAAGCTCAAGGCTAGATCCACCACTGTGAAGGGCTTGTAACTAATAACAAACATGGGTTTGTAGAAACCTTGGATTGGATTGTGCATTTAGATCAGCCTTGAGAAACCAGGCATCTGACCACTGAGGTACCATCTGAGACTGCCTTTGCACACAAGATCAGTCCCCTTCTTCATCTCTTAGGGATCTGTTGTCAGCAGCCTCCAGATCGACAACTCTCTGGAGCCTGCCCCAAAATAAAAAATAAACTAAAACTTGAATTTACTGGTAGTACAGGGAACTCTTCTCAGTACTCTGTGCTGACCTAAATGGGAAGGAACTCTAAAGAAGAGGGGATATATGTATACATATAGCTGATTCACTTCGCTGTACAGCAGAAACCAATACAACATTATAAAGTAACTATACTTCAATAAAAGTTAATATTAAAAAATAGTAAATAAACTGAAACTGAGAATACACAGTTAACCCAGCATGAAGTTAACCTCCTTTCAGAGAGACTGGCTTCTCTGCATCCAGCAGAGAAGAGAAATCCCTTATAAATACAGTAATGCAGCTCATGCAGGTCTTAATTGGCTCATCCTGAAGCTACATTCAAATTTCCTCTCCCACAGTTTGGGAGCTGAGAGCTCAGACTCTAGAGTCCCATGCTGCTGCTGCTCCTGCTAAGTCGCTTCAGTTGTGTCCGACTCTGTGCGACCCCACAGACAGCAGCCCACCAGGCTCCCCCGTCCGTGGGATTCTCCAGGCAAGAACACTGGAGTGGGTTGCCATTTCCTTCTTCACTAGAGTCCCATAGCCAGGAGTAAAATCTTGTCCTGCTGCTGGCTAAACTGTAATAGCACCGTTCACTTCTGCCTCAGTTTCACCACTGCAAAAAAGATATCATCCTAGTATCTCCTCGTAGAGCTGTTGTGAGAGTAAACTGGGCCCAGTTATACGAAGTACTCAGAAGAGGGCGTGGCATATAAGATGCTCAGCAACCACTGGGTATGCTTACTGGGTTGGCGAAAATGTTCCTTCTGATTTTTCCGTAAGAGGTTATGGAAAAATCCAAACAAACTCCTTAGCCAACAAAATACTTTCATCATCTTTCAGAGAACTGTCCAGACTTATTCAGTGGAAGAGATTGTCCCCCCACCCCCTACACTCACATTGTCCCACAAAACTGATTATAACCCAAACACTGTTCTCTCCAGCACTTCATCTTAATATGGCCACATGCTACTTCTCCTCTGCCCATTTTTGCCAAGCCTCCCTCCCCTTTCAGATCTTTCTGCCATGCCCTCTCAAATCCCTCTTCTGTGGGATCATTTATCTCCCAAACCCACATCTGCCATCATTTTGGTTGATTTAAGTATCTCTTGTCAAATCTAGGATTGTAAACTGACATGCCAACAAGAGCAAGGCAGAGTGTGACTGAACAAAGCAGACCAATGGGATGGTGTAAATGAGACAGCAAGTAGCAATAAGGGCTCTGTTAACTGAGTGTGGCAGGGAGAGTGGTAAACAGGAGTGAACACCTTTGGAGGACAGCAGCCCATCTCAGCACCAGCAGGATGTGCCACATGAGAATGCAAGTTTCTGGATAAGATAGAAATCCAGGACTTTTACATTGACAACCATTTCATTTTTTTAAGGAAAAAAAAAAAGCAGAATTCAGGCCAGATAAAGTAAGTCCATGGGCCAGATCCTGTTGATGGTAGCCTGGTTGAAAACAAGGGTCTGGTTCCAGTCTCCCTGGCAGCATCCCTTCTTCCTGATTTCTGCATTATCCCTATAGTTGTCCTCTATGTCTCTCTTTTAACATCATTTTCATCCAGTTAATGCTTACACACCCTCTGAATCTCATTTGAAACTCCCCACCCCCAGCTTCTCATTTCCTAGGGTATTACGATTTTCTAAATTTTGATTTCTTGTCGACTTAACTGAAGTTTTCTCTAGGCTGTAACAGGATAAAAACAGGCACCTTGTTTGTCTTATTCACCCCGACTTTCCCCAACTCAGCAGATTGTCTGGTGCATTGAAGACACTCAATATGAAATTCTAAAATAAACCAGAAAAGAACTCATCAGTCCCTGATTTGCACTCTAACCTCAGTCCTGAATTCCATATGAACATTTCCTAAGGGCCACTGACCATCATCATCTAGATAGACTCTCAGCAGCTAAAACTTGTATCTGTCCTGTGGGGCTCAGATGGTAAAAAATATGCCTGGAATGCAGGAGACCCAGATTCAATCCCTGGGTTGGGAAGATCCACTGGAGAAGGGAATGGCAATCCACTCCCACTCCAGTATTCTTGCCTGGAGAACTCCATGGACACAGGAGCCTGCTGGGTTACAGTCCATGAGACTGCAAAATGGTCCAACACAACCTAGCAACTAAACAGCAACTGCATAGCGCAGGGAACACTACTCCAGTCCTGTGGTGACCTAAATGGGAAGGAAATTCAAAAAGGAGGGGACATATGCACACACATAGATGATTCACTTTAGTTCGTTGGTTAGTTAGTTTAGTCACTCAGTCGTGTCCGACTCTTTGCAATCCCACAGACTGCAGCACACCAGGCTTCCCTGTCCATCACCAACTCCCGGAGCTTGCTCAAACTTACGTCCATTGAGTCGGTGATGCCATCCAACCATCTCATCCTCTGTCATCCCCTTCTTCTCCTGCCTTCAATCTTTCCTATCATCTGGGGGTTTTCAACTAAGTCAGCTCTTCCCATCAGGTGGCCAAAGTACTGGAGTTTCAACTTCAACATCAGTCCTTCCAATGAACAGCCAGGATTGATCTCCTTTAGGATGGATTGGTTGGATCTCCTTGCAGTCCAAGGGACTCTCAAGTATTCTCCAGCACCACAGTTCAAAAGCATCAATTCTTCGGTGCTCAGCTTTCTTTATTGTCCAACTCTCACATCCATATATGACTACTGGGAAAACCATAGCCTTGACTAGATGGACTTTTGTTGGCAAAGTAATGTCTCTGCTTTTTAATATGCTGTCTAGGTTAGTCATATCTTTTCTTTCAAGGAGTAAGCATCTTTTAATTTCATGGCTGCAATCACCATCTGCAGTGATTTTGGAGCCAAAAAAATAAAGTCAGCCACTGTTTCCCCATCAATTAGACATGAAGTGATGGGACTGGATGCCATGATCTTAGTTTTCTGAATGTTGAGTTTTAAGCCAACTTTTTCACTCTCCTCTTTCACTTTCATCAAGAGGCTCTTTAGTTCTTCTTCACTTTCTGCCATAAGGGTGGTGTCATCTGCATATCTGAGGTTATTGATATTTCTCCCGGCAATCTTGATTCCAGCTTGTGCTTCCTCCAGCCCAGTGTTTCTCATGATGTACTCTGCATATAAGTTAAATAAGTAGGGTGACAATGTACAGCCTTGATGCACTCCTTTCCCTATTCGGAACCAGTCTGTTGTTCCATGTCCAGTTCTAACTGTCCATCACCAACTCACAGTCAAAGGCTTTGGCATAGTCAATAAAGCAGAAATAGATGTTTTTCTGGAACTCTCTTGCTGTTTCCATGATCCAGCAGATGTTGGCAATTTGATCTCTGGTTTCTCTGCCTTTTTTAAAACCAGCTTGAACATCTGGAAGTTCATGGTTGAGGTATTGTTGAAGACTGGCTTGGAGAATTTTGAGCATTACTTTATACCCCACATCCAAGGTCAGAAGTGGTGGCTGCACTTCGCTGGACCAACTGTGAAGAGATACCCCACGTCCAAGGTCAGAGAAACCCCAGTAACACAGTAGGTGCTGGAGTGGCTGTGAGGAGATACCCCACATTGAAGGGCAAAGGAGAAGCCCCAGCAAGATGGTAGGAGGGGCAAATTCACGTGTAGAAACAAACCCATTCCTGCTAGAGACGCTTAGAGGGCTCAAACAAATCTTGTGAGCACCAGGACCCAGCAGAGGCATGGGTTGGTGGTGACCTGCTGCTGGGCTGGGGGCACTGAGTGTAGCAGTACATGCATGAGATCTTTTGAAGGAGGTCACCATTATCTTCATTATCTTCACCATAGTTTGGCCCCAGGTAAATAGCAGGGAAGGAACACAGTTCCAGTCATCAACAGAAAATTGGATTAAAGATTTGCTGACTATGACCCTGCCCATCAGAACAAGACCCAGTTTCCCCCTCAGCCAGTCTCACAGGGCTCATGTCTGACTCTTTACAATCTCATGGACTGTAGCCTACCAGGCTCCTCCATCCATGGAATTTTCCAGACAAGAGTACTGGCATTTCCTTCTCCAAGGGATCTTCCCGACCCAGGGATCAAACCCAGGTCTCCCGCATTGCAGGCAGACACTTTACCATTTGAGCTACCAGGGAAGCCCTATGATTCACTTTGCTGTATAGCAAAAATTAACACAACATTATAAAGCAACTATACACCAATAATTTTTTTTTAATGAATTCATTATCATCTGTCCTACCCCATCCCTTCCTTCACTTCCCAACTAACTCCTCCTCTGAAATACCCTGGTTCTATTAATGGCTGATCTTTTCAAGTCACCAGGGCTTACAAACTCAGGTTTCTCTTGGACTCACCTCTGTACTTCCTTGCACCCCCAGTCTAGTTGGTTGTCAACTTCTGTTTATGATAATCCTGTCAACACCCTTTGCCCAGTCCCCCTCTCTCCATCTTCATTGCCATTTTCCTACTTTTCACCCTCCTTATCCTTTTGCTGCTTTTCTAACTGATTTCTCTGGCTCCGTTTTTTTCCTCTCTGATGCACCAGCCAGATTTCTAGGCAATTTTTTTTTTTCAAATAGGTCATTCTCCTAATCAAAAACTTTAATAGTTTTCCATCAGTAATGGAAAAAACCCAAGTGTCTTAGAATAATGCAATCTGGCCTGAATTTTTCAGTCTTGCAACCCACTGCCATTTTTTGTAAATCCCAAGCTCCCACAGCAAACACTACTGGTATAATATTGTGGCTTGGTGGCACTTACTCTTGTTATCCAATGCACCTTAAAGTCTGCCTCCCAAAATTTAGTGACTTAAAAAACTATTTTTGTTTGATCATGATTCTGTGGGTCCAGCTTCCCTGGTCGCTCAGATGGTAAAGAATCTACCTGCAATTCAGGAGACCCAGGTTTGATCCCTGGCTTGGGAAGATCCCTGGAGAAGGGAATAGGTACATTTATGGGCTTCCCTGGTAGCTCAGATGGTAAAGAATCTGCCTGAAATGCAGGAGAGCCGGATTCTATCTCTGGGTCAGGAAGAAATGGAATTGGGTTTTAGGAAAATAAATTGGGGACAGAAATACAACTAATTCATCAAAGGTACACACTTAATCCATGTCCCTCCTCCCACAAATGACCTCTATTAACCAAAATTTCACTTCAGATAGTAACTTCTCTAACCCAATTCATTAATACCTGGGATAGAAATGAACCAAATTCTTCCTATCTACCACTCATCCAAACCTCACTACTCTTCAGTACCCAAATGAGTCCCCTCTCATCCATCACGTCCTCCCAATCACCACAATTCTTCCCTTTCTTCGGACACATGCAGTACATGTCTTCTTCTCACAGTAGGGTATAACCATTTAGCTTTTCTGTCTTGTGTTTAGCAAAATTAGAAGGGAAAAAAAGATCTGGAATGGCAATGAAATACCAAAGCAAATTATTTTACTTTCAGGTGGGATCATGAAGCCTGGATATGAGGTCACATCAGAATCAAAGGGCAGAGCTGATCTCCAAGCTCCTTCTCTGATGCTCCGTCCCCATCAGAGCACCTGTGTCCATTGGTCTCGTTTGTCTTTTTGTTGTGTTCATTTGGCGTTAAGTCGTGTCCAACTATTTGTGACCTCATGGACGGTTTGTTTTTCAGGGAAGGTGAAAAAAAAATCCCTTCAAGAGTTAAAATGTGCTGTCTCTTTTAGTTTCTGACAAGGCACCTAGCAGGGTAGACAATCAGAGCTTAATATGTATTCTAAGGTTCTTCCCTGACAGCTCAGTTGGTAAAGAATCTGCCTGCAATGCAGGAGACCCCAGTTTGATTCCTGGATGGGGAAGATCTGCTGGAGAAGGGATACACTACCCACTCCAGTATTCTTGGGCTTTCCTGGTGACTCAGCTGGTAAAGAATCTGCCTGCAATGCCGGAGACCTGGGTTCAATCCCTGGGTTGGGAAGATCCCCTGTAGAAGGAAAAGGCTGCCCACTCCAGTATTCTGGCCTGGAGAATTCCATGGGCTATTCCATGGGGTCTCAAAGAGCTGGACACAAGTGAGCGACTTTCACTCCCTTCAAGAGTTAAAATGTGCTGTCTCTTCTAGTTAAAATGTGCTAGAGCACCTAGCAGGGTAAACAATGAGAGCTTAATATGTATTCTGTGATTTAGGAGCTGAGGGATACATGTTTCTTCATATGTATCCAGCTATATAAAATTGGTTAAAGAGAGTGGTGCCAGAGTTAAACCATGTTGCTAGCATTCTCCCAGACAGTTAAGGGAGAATAGAGATTCCTGAGAATTGAATAAAACAGAATCTAAGCAGCAAAATGGTTTGTGAGCAGACATACCACATACCCCTAAGACGAGAAATGCGTGTGTGTGTGTGTGTGTATGTGTGTGTGCTCACTCAGTTGTGTCTGACACTTTGTGACCCCATCGACTGGAGTCCACCAGGCTCCTCTGTCCATGAAGTTTCCAGGCAAGATTACTGGAATGGATTGCCATTTCCTCTTCCACGGGATCTTCCCAACCCAGGGATCAAAACTGTGTCTCTTGCATCTTCTGCATTGGCAGGTGGATTCTTCACCACAGCACTACTTGGGAAGCCTTCATGCTACACTTGATTTTATCACAGGGAAAAGGAGCAGCAACACTCCTGTGGAGTCCATGGTAGGGGCCATGAGGGTAGTCACCAAGACGTGGCTATGATACGGAGAACAGGCCTGTGGTTGCCAAGGTGGGGGAAGGATGGATTGGAAATTTGGGATTAGTAGATGGAAACTATTATATATAGAATGGATAAACAACAAGGTCCTACTGTTTACCACAAGGAACTATGTTCAATATCCTGTAAAAAACCATAAGAGAAAGAAATATGAAAAATTATATATATATATATATTATATATATATAACTGAATCACTATTTTGTACAGTGGAAATTAACATGATATTATAAATCAACTGTACTTCAATAAAATAATTTTTTTTAAAAAAGGAGATGGGATGGAAACACAAACCAACACACCATTACTCTAATAAATCTAGGGGAAATTATTTTTTAATGGCTATGCCTAGCAGACCAGGAGTCCGCAGGTAAAGACTTCATGGAGCATTACAGCAACAATGGGGCAAACCCTCAGAAGTATCTGGGGGACATTTAGCGATTCATGGGGTCGCAAAGAGTCGGACACGACTGAGCGACTGAACTGAACCGAACTGAACTGGGTAAGATTGGGACATGCGGGAAGAGCTAACTTCCCACAACAATGCCATGAGTGTTTGTTGAATTATAACTTGTTACAAAAGGTTTAATTACATTCTAGATGTAGGCTCATGACCATGATTCACCTTTTCCCTCCTTGACTGTCAGTAGTAAATAGGGATTTCTTTTTTTCTAAAACAGAGCCTAAAATAATAACAATCTATTTAAATACTAATTTAAAGAAATTAAATTTATATGCTAAAGGCCAAAATGAACAAAATAACAAAAAACAATTAAGTTACTGCAAGTTTAGTTGCTTGAAGTTCAGCTGGGTCCTTTTGAGACTTGTCTTTAAACATATTAAAGATAGGTCTAGAGTAATCTTTATGCTAGGGCTTGTTTAGCCATACTGTTACTCCATGATCCTCTGGATTCCCTATGAATGTCCCAGAAATTCAACAAGTTCTCTCCATTCTGGATGATGGGAATTCAGATGTCTCCACCCAATGTTATTTCTGAAAATTGTTTAATCTACAGTTTCCTTATTGGTTTTATTTGGACTTCATGAGTATTTTAGAAATGCATAATATAGTGTTCAACAATTAATTCATGGGGACCCTATTCATATTTGTACGAGTTTTTTGTTAGATAACACTCTTTTCTCTGCTACTCTGAGCCACAAATTTCAGCCTCCTCAGGTTCCTCCAAACTCCAAAGTCTATCCCCTCAATTCAGCCAGACTACCCTGTTCTCCTTGGGTTTTTCCCTCCCTACATCATGATCTAGAAAGTACTTCCAAGTAAAACTCAGGTTGATTGTAAGGCTAAGCCTGTTTGCTTCCCTTCTCTTAGGGATCACATGCTTGCAATGCCTATTGTCCAGTGTCTAACAGAAACTGTTCTGCATAGTAAATAGGGATTTCAAATCATTTATCCATTGTGTGCTAAGTTGCTGCAGTCATGTCCAACTCTTTGCAACCCCATGGACTCCTCTGTTCATGGGATTCCCCAGGCAAGATTAGTGGAGTTGTTTGCCATTTCCTTCTCCAATTTATCCAATACTGGGACTGCTAGTCAGTTTGTACCCACTGGTACTACAGGACCAACTCTTTCAGCCAGAACCTGTTTTGATTGGCCAATTACTTATGGTTATAAGCTAATGAATTTAACCCATCCTCCAGACATCTACCATATTAGGTATTTGTGCTCTTTGCTTATTCTATGTGATAGAAAACCCATTGAAGGAATAGTATAAAATAACACAGCATCTTCAAGAGTTCAATAAATTGTTAATTCTTCAAGGGATTATCAACACTTCTTTGTTTAGTTGAGACACTACCGTCAACAATAGACAGACCTGAGTTCAAATCTCCACTCTGACATTAAGTATTCTATGACTATGAGCTAGTTAAGCAACCTCTGTCAGCACTAGTGTTCTCCTCTGAAAAATAGGGTAATAATATTTCCCTCATAAATCTGTTTTGATGATTAGATGAGAATAAATACACAGAAAACACAGTGAGTAAAGCATAGAACTCAGTGGATAAATGAAGCTGTTAGTATTGGGACATGTTACTTATTGACCATGAAAACAGTCACCTCCCTTCCCAACCCCCCAACTAGAGGTGGATATAATCCTAAAGAATTTTAGGGACTGGGAACATTTCCAGCTCTCTAACACCAAGACCCAGAGATGGGAACCATTATGAACTTAAAAACTGATGTTAGGACTTCCTTGGTGGTGCAGTGAATAGGAATTCCCCTGCCAATGCAGAAAACACGGGTTCAATTGCTGGTCCAGGAGGATTCTACATGTCATGGAGCAGCTAGGCCCAGGAGCTGCAATTACTGAAGCCCATGCACCGAGAGCCTGTGCTCCACAATGAGAGAAACAACTGCAATGTAAAGCCTGAGCATCACAATGAGGAATAGCCCCCACTCACCACAACTAGAGAAAGCCCATGCATAGCAACAAAGAGCCAGTGCAGTCATTAATAAATAAATAAATGGATAAATAAATAAATAAATTTTTTAAAGCTGATGTTGGCATTAATCCCTCAACTGAGCATCCTATGAAAGACACATCTTATGGTCTTAACATAAATCCACCAGTATCACGTCATGAAGGAAAACCACTTGAATGTGATTCCTACATGAGCTCACTTGCTGGCTGAAATCTCTCTAGAGCTCTAATAGCAAGACAAATTCTGCACATCATTCCAGGAAAAAGATCAGGATATGGAGTCAAGGGAGGAACACATTGGCTTCTCCATGTCCTTGCTGGATCCTTCTTGCTCCAGCAGTTCAGACAGGGTCTCCAGAACTTTCCACATTCTCCCTATTCTTGAAGAATTTTCTCTTTTTACTTTTGTCTTTTCCCCATTACACCAAGAAAGGTCCTGAGCAAAGCCTAAGCAAATTAACTTCCTCCTCAGGCTTTTGGGACTGAACACAGAAAACCTCTCCCACTTAATTTAGTTTCTCCAACCCCCTCTCTCTTGAAAACAGCTGACTTCTCCAGGATGCATGTAGCACAGTTCAGCAGCACTGGGCCATTGAGCCTTCCAGAAATGCCTTCCTTAGTGGCTTTACATTCTTAACCACACCAACCTTGTAATTTTCCAGATGACTTGAGGTTTTGAAAGCAAATGAAGCAGTGAAACTGCTTCAGCTGCTGAATTCTTCCTGGATTCATTTGGAAAGGACAAGAAGCTGCCATGGACTGTGATGTAGGTGGTGCAGACCCCTCCCTTTAGGTTTCCATCTGAAATCGTTAGCTGATCCCAATATCCTTGGCTATAAAGATCAGCTCTGCACTGAGTACATAAAAACATATGTGGACCTCTTTTTATTGAGCCATAACCAGATAATAATATTTCTAGGGTATTCTGTAATTTACAGGACACTTTCACAGACATTAAGCCATGTGATCAACACAACCAGGCTGTCAGGTAGGAAGGTGTCTTTATCCCTATTTATGGGCCAGGACACTAAAGCGAAAGTCTTGCCTGATATAAAAGCATGGATATAAAGCAGAGCTGAAACACAACACAAATTTTCTGATTTCAAATGCAATACCCTTGGCAGCCTAGCACTGTTGCCCAGAGGTTCAGTCTGAAACTCATGCCTACACATAATGTACACTTTGGCCACCTGATGCAAAGAGCTGACTCATTGGAAAAGACCCTGATGTTGGGAAAGATTGAGGGCAAGAGGAGAAGGAGGCGACAGAGGATGAGATGGCTGGAGGGCATCATTGACTCAATGGACATGAGTTTGAGCAAACTCCGAGAGATAGTGAAAGACAGGGAAGCCTGGAGAGCTGCAGTCCATGGGGTCACAAGGAGTCGGGCATGACTTAGTGGCTGAACAACAACAACACAGAATGTGACCCATTTTGTTTCTAATTCTTCATTTGTTTATAACTCCCCCCATCTTCCCCATTGGTCCCAGTTTTTGAGATTTAGATGTCTAATGTTTTGTCCAAATTGATGTCTTGGAGAAGATATTGGGATATTCTGGTTTCTCTCCAGATCATGTAAATCTTTTGCCTTTTAAAAAAGATATTAGGTAGGTGTTTTTTTTTTAATCTTAGATAGATTCGGATCATTTAGCAAACTTAATAACACAGCAGCCATAATCTTCCCTTTAAGCAATGAGAACTACAAACTATAATTCCTCTCAGATGATAACAGAAATAGTGCCCTATCTTGTCAGAAATATGCCAAAAAAAAAATGGAAGAGAGGTCAAACAGTGTCTAAAAAGGGCTACAGAAAGAATTGATGTAACTGTTGCAGGAAAGAGCATCTGTCTATCCAAGGAGGGGTCAGACAGTGCAATGAAATGTCCCCATTATATTAATGTAAACAGCTCCTCTCTAAAATCTCTGAGACGTCCCCTTTAAGGCACAAGTCCTTGGGGGCTGGAGCAACTCAGCCAAGTGTACTGGGGACATGTGCTCAGCCTTGGGGAAGAGTGCCCCTTGCTGCCTTTTCCCTCTGCCCCCTACCCAGTCCCTGCATCTTGGGCACCTGAGGCTGGGCAGAGGCCATGATGTCTTCAGCTGGCCAGTTTCCTAGGAGCCTCAAGAAAGTCCAAATGCATTAACAAACAAAAGAACTGCAGCTGAAATGTGACTGAAGGTGACTCAAAGATGTCTTACCTCTTAAATAAATGAATCAGCCTAAAGGAAGTTTCCTCCCATGGAAGATTCATCGTGATCAAGCCTGTGTGTAAAAATGCAAAGATGACTGCTGTCCTTTTTAAAAATGGTAAGTGTACTTCTTAGCTTAGCTTACTGTTTGCCAAGCATTGCTTTAGGTACCACATCTTTAATCTTCATAGGAATCCGGAGAAGTGGGTAGGGTGATCATCCTTTTACAGATGAGGAAACTGAGCCCAGGGAGGTGAAGTAACTTTCCCAAAGTGACACCTCTGATTAAGTACTAGCGCCACTCAGAAACCAGTCCTTTCACTCAGGTACATACTTGGAAGGGGGAATGGATGCTTCTGATGTGAATATTTGAGACCTGGTTTCCCTGGTGGAGCAGATGGTAAAGAATCCACCTGCAATTCAGGAGGATCAGGAAGATCCCCTGGAGAAAGGAATGGCTACCCACTCCAGTATTCTTGCCTGGAGAATTCGATGGACAGGGGAGCCTGGTGGGCTACAGTTCATAGGGTTGCAAAGAGATGGACAAGACTGAAAGATGAACACTTAAACACTGGCTTATTCCTTACCTAGGTAGAGTAATCTGGGTGGAAATTTTGTAAAACAGAAGTATGGGTGGCGGCCAGCCCAGTAACAATCCCAAGTTCTCTTTCTAGAACAAGTTTCATAACCAATCATCTTTGGGAATAGCAAAGGAGAGAGTAGGAATTGTTCAAGCCATTTCTCTGCTACATTAACCTACTTTTTCTTTCCAAATGATGTATCCAGTAGCCCCCACAGACAAAAAAAAAATGAATAGATTAAAAAAGTACATTTACCTCTAGATGTGTCCCCAGGGGTGACTGGGGAGACATTCAACCCTCTCAATAATTTTCAAGCTTCATTAGAAACATTTTTCCCCCTGTGGATTGGATATGAAACCAAGGTCATAAAATTTCTGAGTGAACGGAGAAACTGAAATATAATCTGAAATTCACCATCTGGCAATCTGCTAAATAAATGAGTCTAGTGGAAGAGGAGAAAATTTTTAAAATTTTCCCAGACACACCAACCTGATAGAGAAAACCTTATCTCCAGCATCTATGCTGCTAGAATCTGGGAAATAATGACCATGCCATTCCTGCCTAACAGCCGGCAGGGAGCTAGATGGAAGGATCCTTGATTCAGTCTCAACCCTGGTGCTAATTGACTTGAGATGTTAGAAAACCAACACTCCCCTCAACTTTTGTGTCAATACAGTAGAAAAATGTATTAGGTTTGCCTCTCCTTGCATTAACATTCTTATAAGTACAACTAAAAGTACATGCAGATAAAATTCTGGCTTATTCACACAGTCATTACCTTCCTTCTAATCTTTGCCAAAGAGGTGAGGCTAAGGACTCACAACTGGACCATGAGTTAGCAGTTCCATGTGGATAGATACAAGATAATGTTGTAAGGATCAAAGCCTTTTCTAAAAAGGATGTTAGAAATAACACAAGTGGATGAGGGCAGCAGGTAAAGATGGAAAGGAAGACAACCATAGTCAAGGGAATTACCAGCATGGAGGGATTAAGGACCAGGCAGAACAACCTGATTGGAAAATGTACCAAAGCAGAAGGCAAAGAAGCCAGTAACTATGGAAACATGTGTGTTGCTGCACTGCCATGGCAAACCACAAGAAACTGGGTAGCTTGAAAGAACAGAAATGAATCTTCACAGAGTTCTGGAGAGCAGAGTCTGAATTCAAGATTTTGGTAGGGTTGGTTCTTCTGGGGGTTGGGGAGAGAGTCTGTTCCAAGGCTCTCTTATGGTTACTGGCAACATCATGCCAAACTCTGCATTCATCTTAACATGGCCTTTCTCCCTGTGTGCTTCTGTGTACCCTCCACTCTTTTCATGGGGACATCAATCACTGATGACTTAGGACCTGCCCTAATCTGATAGGACCTCATCTTAATTTCATCTGCAAAGACCCTATTTCCCAATAATGTCATATTCTGAGATTTAGGTGGACATGAATTTTGAGAGGACACCATACAACCCACTACAGCAACTAACCTGTGAAACTCTTCTTTTTGTGGGATTTCCATGGGCAGTAGCCCTGTGAAGGGCCACAGGGAAAAACAGAGTGGTCCTTTAGGTTCGTTTTTCATAGTGTTCTTCATTTACTTTGTGTCTTCCACAGAGAAAGAGGTCCTTAGTGGCACGAGCAGTATTGTATTAGTTTCTATATCCCAGCATTTGGTCTAGAGCAGACAATCAACATTTGTTGAGTGAATGAATTTTCACAAGAACAGAATCTCTAAGCCTTGCATTATTTCACTGAGATTTCTGTTGAACTTGAGATCGATGAGTTCTTACTACTTTGATGGCTGCAATTACTTAGATCATCATTTTTTTTTTTCTTCTCTCTCTTCAAGGAGGAAATAAAGTACATGAATCAATCCATGGGAACACCCTTCTCCATGGAAGGGACCAAAAATTCACGTGACTCAATTGTGGCAATAAAAGGAGGGTCTTGTCATTTTAAAGGAAGTTCTTTGTCACCATTTCCTCTTTTTTCCCGGATATCTATTTTGGGCTTTCTGCTCCATTCCAGGAACTCTACCACAGCCTGCTGAATTGTCTGAAACCTCCTTGTGCTTGGTCTGAAAGCTGTCTTCCCCTTCTTGAAGGATGTCTGTGTGGGAGCTAAGAGGAGGAACCACAGACGCGTCACTGGGAAGAACACACACCCCTGATCCTGTGGGCTGAGTAATACAAAGACAGAGTTAAATTCAGGAAATGCAATAAGTTAATTCACGCCTGTGTCTAATCCTGCCAGCAAACACACTATTTAGGCTCTAAAAAAATGACTGGAGTGGGAAAAAATTCCCACCAGCCCAATCCACGATCAGAGTACGTTTTCTAAGTCTCCCATCGTGTATACAGGTGTTTCCCTGGTGGCTCAGATAGTAAAGAATCCACCTGCAATGCAGGAGACCCAGGTTCAATCCCTGGGTCATGAAGAGCCCCTGGAGAAGGTACTGGCTACCCATGCCATTACTGTTGCCTGGAAAATCCCACGGACAGAGAAGCCTGGTGGGCTACAGTACATGGGGTTGCAGAATTGGATACAACTGAAGCAACTGAGCACAGCATGATCAAAAAAAAAGGTAGAAAAAGAGTTGTGGAGATAGATGGTGGT
Organism: Bos indicus x Bos taurus; assembly: GCF_003369695.1. Lineage (NCBI taxonomy): Eukaryota > Metazoa > Chordata > Mammalia > Artiodactyla > Bovidae > Bos > Bos indicus x Bos taurus. The sequence continues at coordinate 71,082,900 of NC_040083.1, read as the reverse complement.
GACGTTTGCACCACAATAAGAATGTACTTAATATTATTGGTGGTGTACACTTGACAATTAAGATGGTAACTTTTATGTGTATTTTATCATAATAAAACAGTGGGAAAAAAAGATACTGAGGTTCAGAGGGGTTCACTCACTTGCCCAAGGCTATCGTGCTGGGAAGTGGCAGTATCCAGTTTTATCCCAACTCTAAGGATTTGAAGTCCCCAGTGTGCTGCCTTGTATCCCATGGCTACCTCTGATCGCTGACCGGGCATAGCTTGAAGGCAGTGACCTAGGTGCCAAATCATTGAAGTGAATTAGAGTTAAAATTAGACTGCTGGATGACTGACAGGCCAACCCCAGAGGCTGTGACTTATTTTCCAAAGTGGGACTGCTCAGCCCTGTTGCCCTTGACTTCCTTCTCCAGGATACGGGGAGGTGATCAGCCACCACCTCCCTCATTTAACCCAACCCAGCCCCTACACAGACAATCTCTCCAGACTCAAACTGCTAAGCAAAGACTGAGGGCTTCTAAAAAAGATGGCAGGACTATTGATATGCAACAAACCCTGGGACATTCCTTCATCCATTGCTCAGGGACATGTCCCCCAGAATCCTGCAAGCATGGACTCTGGATAGTTCATTCTCCTACAAGAGCTGCCCCTGAAGCTATGTGAGTTCCCACCTGTACAAACGAATTTTAAAAAAGCAGGAGAGAGAAGAGCTCAAAATACGGTTTTTCCCTGAATGCCCCCACTCCCCGCCACCATCCAGAAATAGCCCTGATCTCAAGCAATAAAAGTAAAGATAACATTTTCAAGGTCTGGGATGGGGAAATAAGTAAAAAATAGAATGTTTAATCAATGCAAACATTCTTGGAATCTGAAACATCTGGGAGAGCTGGGTGGGGGGGAGAGTGTGGGGAGCTGGAAAGGCGGTGGGGAGGGATGCTTAAGAGAGCTGACATTCTTATCCACTGTTTATCTAAAGCAGGCGCTGAATAACCTGCTCTCAGTCACCCCCAGCAAGCTCACGTGGTGGCAGTTCATTTTTGTTACTAAATACAAGGACATCTCTCACTTTGAGAAAACCCAAGACTCTATCCTATGACTTTACAAGATGAATAAAATCAGAGATGGATGACATCTATGTTTAGAACTACCCTTCCCATGTGGTGCTAGTGGGTAAAGAACTCACTATGCCAATGCAAAAGACATAAGAGATTCTGGCTTTACCCCTGGCTTGGGAAGATCCCCTGGAGGAGGGCACGGCAACCCACTCCAGTATTCTTGCCTAGAGAATCCCATGGACAGAGGAGCCTGGCAGGCTACACTTGCAAAGAGTCAGATGTGACTAAAGCAACTGTGCACACATGCACACACAAGTATATGAGCCACAATTGTCCTAGTGGGTTTAACAAGGCTCTCTCCCTCTCTTTTTTGTTTACATGCTTTTTCTTAGGAAACCAACTGCTATGCAAAATAAGACCTCTGCACACTGGAAGTTTAATTCAGAGATGAACTTCCCTGAAGGCTAATGTCAGAACTAACTAGATATCCACAACCTGACATAAGCTTCCCAGGTGGCACAGTAGTCAAGAATCTGCCTGCCAATGCAGGAGACACAAAAGACTCAGGTTTGATCCCTGGCTCACAAAGATCCCGTGGACTAGGAAAAGGCAACCCACTCCAGTATTCTTGCCTGGAAAATTCCATGAACAGAAGAGCTTAGTGGACTACAGTCCATGGAATCAAAAATAGTTGGACACTACTGAACACCCACACACACAAACACACACACACAAACTAACATGAGTTTTCCCCTCAATCTCTGTTTTATACCACTCACCCTCAGAATGTTCTTAAACTCTTATTTATTTATTTATTTGGCCCCTCTGCTGTTGAGAGGCAGGTGGGATATTAATTCCCCAACCAGGGATAAAACCTGTGCTCCCTGCATTGGAAGCCTGGAGTCTTAACCACTGGACCAACAGAGAAGTCCCCTGTCCTGAGAATAGTCTTCATGATAAAGAAAACTATGTGATGAAATATATAAGCCAATGTACGTGAATCAAAGGGAGCTAATTCTCAATCTGGTCCTTGTTTCTTAACCTGCCATCGAACACAGATCTGGTCCCAAGCTGTGTTCCAAGCCCCAGGACAGCTGTGTTTCACCCTAATGTGTGCTGCAGTGGACTTGACCTCTATGCTGCAAGAGCTGTGCTATTCTCTGCTAAGTCACTGGATCCTAGCACATGGTAAATGGAAAAAAAGCATTTGTTAGGGGACACCAACTAAAACCATCCACATTGGCCAGGCACCATAGTAAACATTTGTGTGAATTATTTTACAACAAGAGGTCTCAGTAACAAACACAGAACTAACAAGCCACCACCAACCAGAAGAATTTGGGAAAGGTCAAAAGGAGATGCCATATGTCCTACCACCTCTCAAAATCCTTCTCACTGGCATTCATCTTGGTTGAGCAATGTGTGCACCCCAGGAAGGACCCTGAGCCAGAGTGATCGGCCAAAGACAACGTGGGAAAAAAATCTCATCACCATAAAACCCAAGACTTCGAGTCACGTGGTAGAGCAGTCCTCCTGGGTTCCCTTACCCTGCTGCTCTCCCTCCAGGCACCCCTTCCCAATAAAGTCTTTTTCTTTGTCAGCACGTGTGTCTTCTTGGATAATTCATTTCTGAGTATTAGACAAGAGCCCACTTTCAGGCACAGGAAGGGGTCCCCCTTCCTGCAACAAAACGTGCTTTATAAACGGATGAAGAATCATTGTTAGCACTTTGAGTCCTTTCCTTCACATTGCCCATACGTCACTTCATTAATCCTCACCTCAGTCCTAAGACGGTCCTAAGTCTCATCCTCTCCATTCTACAAAGGAAGCTCTGAGAGTAGAGTAACCTGTCCGTGGTTACACACAACGAAGGCAGAGAAGTGAGATTTCAACTGCAATTTACTAGCCACACTTCTAGGATTACACCATGCTGTGTTTCTCCTGTCACACATTCTTCCCCCTTGAACTTTGCCCTCAAAGCCATGACCCAAAGTTCTTATGTCTGGTTTTCCCATCTCCAAGCCAACAGCTCTTTTCACAAAATAGGTTGTCTTTCTATTATTAAAGACAGAATAGCAGGAATGCAGGAGTTGCCATGTGTTTCTCATATCTGTGCTGCTCTCTACCTAACACAACATTGTATAATAGTCAGTATAACAAATATGCAATGAATGCCCTTAGTATCATCAACTCAGAGATGAGAACCAAGGGACAGAATGGTTAGGGCAATTGCTAACCCCACACTGTCACTGCAATGCTGGGAGGGGGCTCTGTCTCTTGGACCTGAGGGTCCTCACAGTCTCTGCTCAGATGGAGCCCTACCTCCCCCTACTGTGGCTACCCTTGCTACTTCTAAATCTTAATAGTCAATAGATGCACTTGGCCTTCAGAAGATGCTCTATTTTTCCATCATGATGCCATGCGTATGTTCTCTTTACTGCACTTACATAAAAAGAAGAGAGTGAGAAGTAAGGGACTTTGGGGAAAAAACGATAAATGTTTTCCTTTCACTGAAGCATCCATTAAATAATAGAATAAATCTATGAAAACAGCATGAGCTGGGAAGTATATCTGTGTAAAGTAAACATTGTTTCCCTATTGTTTCTATTTTTCAAGTGTGCTCTGAGGAAAAGAGGGCTTCCAGGTGGCTCATTGGTAAAGAATCCACCTGCCAATGCAGGAGATGTGAGTTTGATCCCTGGGTCAGAAGAATCTCCTGGAGAAGGAAATGGCAACCCACTCCAGTACTCTTGCCTGGAAAATCCCTTGGACAGGGGAGCCTGATGGGCTACAGTCTACGGGGTCGCAAGAGTCAAACACAACTGAGCAACTAAACAACATGGGGGAAAGAATCTAAAAAAGAGCAGATCTATGTATGTGTATAACAGACTCACTTTGCTGAACACCTGAAACTAACTCAACATTGTAAATCAACGATACTCCAATAAAAACTTAAAAAAAAATAAAATGTGTTATGACAATCAAAGTTTCGCGTTAGGCTAAACTGATGATGTTCAGTATGGAAGGAGTTAGAATTTTGCCAAAGATATGGTATGTTAAATGTGTATTCCAGTAGGAGACTGCAATGACTAAAAAACTACAGCATCAGAGACTTGTGAAACTGAATCCTGTTCAGCACTTAACTTTTCCTTTGTAGAATTTCTAGTAACTCCCAACAACTTTTTCCTGACTCCGGACATCTGCAGTTCATCCGCTTTCCCAGATCCTAGTATTTGTTCTCATGGTGGGAGATTCCTTTGACTCTTGACTCCAAATTCCCAGAATTGGAATTTTGTTTCCTTCTTTGCTTTGTCTTGATATTTATAATGTTTGGTAGAATGTCAGTAAGGACCATAGACTCACAGTATGTCTAAAGCTTAAGGTTATGCAAAGTGAATAAACTCACCACTCTAGCAGGAGATTAAGTCTGACATTTACTGGAATGTTTACATGGAATGGAGACTGCCTATAAGGGTGTGACTATTTTATATTGATTTTAACGTAGTAAGAGTCTCTCTGTGATCAAAAGTATCATTCTATGCTTAACGGTGACAAAATATCTAGACTGTTTTTCTTACACTGGAGAGTCAATTAAGTCACTCTCAAACCTAAGCAATTAAACCCCATTCAAATGTACAAATCAGTAGACCCCAATATATTTCTAAATTCCCAGAGCAAAAAATAATTTTATTTATTCTTATTAAAGACTAAAATTGTATTGAAGATAAAAGCATGACCTCAAAGCCCACCTTCCACAAACAAAAAGTAAGCAGCTAAGATGAATGTACACCCACACCTCCCTCAATTCTGAGTAACTTTTTTGACTTTAACTATAGGCTTCCCAGGTGGCTCAGTGGTAAAGAATTCGCTCATCAGTGCAGGAGACACGGGTTCAATCCCTGGGTCAGGAAGATCCCCTGGAAAGGAAATGGCAACCTACTCCAGTATTCTTGCTGGGATAATCCAATAGACAGAGGGGCCTGATGGGCTACAGTCCATGAGGTTGCAAAGAATCAGACACAACTGAGCATTTGCACATGCAAGAATCTGAGAATCATGTGAAGTGTTTAATGTACATTATCTCTTTGAGATGTTAATGATTATTTTAGGTCAGTATTAATTCTTTTGATGATAGTGACCCTCGATCAGATTTTAAAATATCAAAATAGTGTATTTGGTTGTGGATATATGGCAGAAGATTATCCTACTAGAAATACAGACCTGAATGTTCGTATAAGCAACAGCAAGGCTAAATTAAAGAAGCCTGCCCAAAGAAGAATACAGACTCTAGTCTATGTATCCAAAGTTCAAAGACAAGCAAAACTGATCAGTGGTTAAAAAGTTTTAAAAATGTTTCCTTCCAGAGGATGGTCCAGCCTGGGTGAAGAGAAGCATGAAGGCACCTTCTAGAAAGCTGGACAGGTTCTATATTTTGAACTAGATAGAGAACACACATACGTGGAAACATAGCAACTGTGCACTTAGTTAGCACCTGCTAAGGACTGAATGGTTGTGCCCCCTCAAAATTCTTATGTTAAAACACTAATCCTCAGTGTGATTATATTTAAAGGTGGGGTCTTTGGGGGTGATTAGGTCATGAGGGTGAAGGCATCATGATAGGATTAATGCTCTTATCCTAAGCGTCTCTCTCTCTCCCCCTCCCTCTCCACCATGTGAGAATCCAAAGAAAACCATCTTCAAACCAGGAAAAGGGTCCTCATAAACAACCAAATTGGCCAGAACCATGCTCTTGGGCTTCACAGCTTCTAGAACTGTGAGAAGAAAATGTCTCTTGTTTAAACCACCCAGTATGTGGGCTTTTTGTTAAAGTTTCTTAATCTAAGATAGCACCCTCGTCACACTTTGGTAGGTATGTGTTAACTCAATTTAAAAAAAAAAGCAGTGAGGAGGGAGAAAAGTAAATCTATCCCTAGGATTCAAGAGTGGGGAGAGGTCTGGAGATACAGATGTAGGAGTCCTTGGCAGGGCTGAGACCTCGAAGGGAAAGCAGAACCAACTGTTGTAGAACTGAGCTCCATCATGGTGGTCTATGGAGTTGCACAGTTCACAGCCTTCACTACTAAGGGCAGCAGTTCTCAGGGAAATGTGTGAAATGAGGAGAACATTTAGTGAATGAATAAGGAATCTGGAAACTCAGAGAACATTAGCATGTACAGGATAGACAGAACAAATGAATCATCGAAAGATAAGCATCTCACCTCTGAAGCCTGGTTCATTACCTTCCAAGCAAACCAACTGATACACACAGATGCTGAGTTAAGGAATGGATCAAGGCAGGAAGGAGCAAATGAGACAAACCACTGCAGCTTCACATCTGGGAGAATGAATGTGGTGAAATTTCTATGAGATGGTGAGAAAGCAGATACAAAGATGAGAGAGTCAGATTTCCCTGGTGGTCCTGTGGTTGGAATTTCACCTTCCAGTATGGGGCAAGATCTGGATCCGGTGAACTGGATCCCTGGTCAGGCAGCTAAGATCCCACATGCCTCGAGACCACAAAGTGTGTTAGTCACTCAGTTGTGTCCAACTATTTGCTATTCCATGACTGTGTGGATCACAATAAACTGTGGGAAATTTTGAAAGAGATGGGCATACCAGACCACCTGACCTGCTTCTTGAGAAACCTGTATGCAGGTCAGGAAGCAACAGTTAGAACTGGACATGGAACAACAGACTGGTTCCAAATAGGAAAAGGAGTACATCAAGGCTGTATATTGTCACCCTGCTTATTTAACTTATATGCAGAGTACATCATGAGAAATGCTGGGCTGGAGGAAGCACAAGCTGGAATCAAGTTTGCCAGGAGAAATATCAATAACCTCAGATATGCAGATGACACCACCCTTATGGCAGAAAGTGAAGAAGAACTAAAGAGCCTCTTGATGAAAGTGAAAGAAGAGAGTGAAAAAGTTGGCTTAAAACTCAACATTCAGAAAACTAAGATCATGGCATCCAGTCCCATCACTTCATGGCAAATAGATGGGGAAACAGTGGAAACAGTGGCTGACTTAATTTTGGGGGGCTCCAAAATCACTGCAGATGGTGATTGCAGCCATGAAATTAAAAGATGCTTACTCTTTGGAAGGAAAGTTATGACCAACCTAGATAGCATATTCAAAAGCAGAAATATTACTTTGCCAACAAAGGTCTGTCTAGTCAAGGCTATGGTTTTTCCAGTGGTCATGTATGGACATGAGAATTGGACTATAAAGAAAGCTGAGCACCAAAGAATTGATGCTTTTGAACTGGGGTGTTGGAGAAGACTCTTGAGAGTCCCTTGGACTGCAAGGAGATCCAAACCAGTCCATCCTAAAGGAGATCAGTCCTGGGTGTTCACTGGAAGCACTGATGTTGAAGCTGAAACTCCAATACTTTGGCCTCCTGATGCGAAGAGCTGACTCATTGGAAAAGAGCCTGATGCTGGGAAAGATTGAGGGCAAGAGGAGAAGGGGACGACAGAGCATGAGGTGGTTGGATGGCATCATCAACTCAATGGACATGGGTTAGGATGGACTCTGGGAGTTGGTGATGGACAGGGAGGGCTGGCGTGCTGTGGTTCATGGGGTCACAAAGAATCAGACACGACTGAGCAACTGAACTGAACTGAAACTATAGCCCCTCAGGCTCCTCTGTCCATGGAATTCTCCAGGCAAGAATACTGGAGTGGGTTGCCGTGCCCTCTTCCAGGGAATCTTCCTGACCTAGGGATCCATGGGGTTGCAAAGAGTAGGATACGACTGAACTGAACTGAAGTGAGGGATCCAACCCAACTCTCCTAAACTGCAGACAGATTCTGTACTGTCTGAGCCACCAAGGTAGCCCCACAAAACCAAAACATAAAACAGAAACAATTTTGCAACAAACTCAATAAAGACTTTAAAAAGATGAGAGGGGAGTAAATGAGGCCAGGACCCACTTTGGAGACAGTAGGACAGGAGAGGATAAGAGACAGAAGCAAGGGTTTGGGTGGACTGCTAGATAGTTGAGTCCTTGGGAAGAGCAAGAGGCCTTGGAAAGAGGAAATAGACATGCTCTGGAGATAAACCACTTTCTTCATATTTGTCTTGAAGATCAACTCAAGTTAAGAGACAGAAAACTGCATTCAAAGCAAAGGAAACCACATGGCTGTTTCTGACTCACTTACATTTACCTAAAGTGACTTCAGCTTTAGAAGAAGAGGGCTCAATTAGGCAATGTGTGCAATTTAGGGGAAATGGAATCTGCCTCTTGGAACCTATGACCAAGCAAGGCCCCTGGAGCAAAAGTCTGCGGGTGTTTCTTTTTTTTTTCTTTTAATGGGTCACCTAGTGGGGCCTTAACCCTCCCATTACATCTTTCCCCAGGCAGGTGAGCTGCTACCTGCAGAAAGTGACTGACGTCAGTCCGGGCTTGTAATGGTGCAGCCTGGGGATGGACACAATCAGATGTTCCTCGGGACGATGCTTGGCTCCCACTGGCCACCTTTCATCTGGAGCATCTCTTGCACTTTTACAGGAGATAGTTAATTAAGTTTCCTGAGGCTTCAGGCAGGAATATGCATCACAGAGCGCGCTTACGTCGATGACTGTGTAAGAAGACATGCTCACAGACTAATTACTTTGCTTCTGTATGTATCATCTTCTTTCACACGGGACTGCAAAGCAATTTCCCAAGGTAAGTTAACTGCTTTGTTCCTGGGAGGTCTGCAGCCTACCTGGGACAGGAGGGTCTAGTTATATGTTATTTCTTCCTGGGCTCAGGTTGACACAGGAGTCCTTGAAAATTGATGGTCCAGAAGAAGAAGGATAACTAACAAAAAGGACAAAGCAGTCCAGGGGTGGCCTGTCATGGAATCATAGAATGTCATAGCTGGGTGTGTCTTCAGACCTCATCGTGATTCATGCTGTCCAATACGGCAGCCACCGACCACGTGGAGCCACTGAGCACTTCAAATGTGTTGGTCTGGTTGAGATGTGCCATGACACTCAACTACACACTGGACTCTGAAGAGTTAATACAAAAAAAAAGATGTAAAATATCTCATTTGTAAATCTTATATGGATTACCTGTTGAAATGGTAATAATATGGATATATGAGGTTAAATAGAATAGTGTAATTTGAGCTGTTTCTTTGGACTTTGTAAAATGTAGTTGCTGGAAAAAAGTTTTAATTGTATATATTTCTCACATTATATTTCTACATGACTGTGCCAATCTAGATGACTCCCTTCATTTTAAACATAACTAAGCTAATGCCTGGGCTTCCCTGGTAGCTCAGTGGTAAAGAATCTGCCTGCTAATGCAGGAGACATAGGTTTGATCCCTGGGTTGGGAAGATGCCCTGGAGAAGGAAATGGTAACCCACTTCAGTATTTCCCACTTCCCTAGGAAATCCCATGGATAGAGGAGTCTGGCAAGCTACAGTCCACGAGGACACAAAGTCAGGCGTGACTAAAATAACAACACAATATCATTTCTTTAGGCTGCAGATGGTGTTTAATTTATATTAATTTAAAAAAGAAACTTTCTGAAAGAAAAAAGAAATAGCATGATCTCCATCCTGCCTCTGTGCCATATAGTCTCTAAAATCAGTGTACCTACTACACCCAACAAACCCCTGACCCACCCCAGCACATGCTGTCCTATTCCAACCCATGCTTGCAAACAGATTGCTACTAATGTAGAAATTTCTAGAGTCAATACTGCCTCTTCTGGTGCCCTCTTGCCCAGCCAAAGTGCAAGTCCAAGAGCTTACCTGTAATCATCAAATCAATCACCATCTCAAAAGTCAATTATGCATTGTCTCAGCAATCTGAAGTTTTCAGAACAATGTCATAAGGGTCAGAAAAAGCCTTTCCTTCTCTTAGACTCTGCCCACCAGCCTGATATCAAAGGAATTTGCAATTGAGCAATTCCCTTTCTCTACTGCTCAACTCTCTTCCTCTGAATCATCCCAAAGAAGGAAAAGTGGCAGCTGAGCCAAAGATAGTTATTGACCTGATGCTCCCAGATGTTCAAAATTCCACTCTGGCAATCTCAAGAGTGACTTCATTTTCCTAAGTCTTTTTTTGTGGCAGTCAAGACTGGTGTACTCTGCAGGATTCCAGGGGCCTAGGGTAAACACCACACAGTCCAGTAGAAAACAGCAGTCTGAAGTTTAACCTTTAAAATTTTTGAATCACTATATTGTACCCTGTAAGTTATATAAGATTACACAGCAGCTATACTTCAATAAAAGTATCTTAGAGGACTTCCCTGGTGGTCCAGTGGTTAAGAATCTGCCTCACAATGCAGGGAATGCAGGTTCAACCCCTGATTGGGGAACTAAGATCCCACATGCCTCAGAGCAACTATAACCCCTCACATCACAACTAGAGAATCTGTCCGCCACAGCCAAAGGTCCCATATGACACAATGAAAACCCCGACTGCTGCAACTAAGACCTGAAGCAGCCAAATAAATAAGTATTTTTCCAAAAATTCATATGTGAATGCAAAAAAAAATCTTTAATAAAAAATAAAATCACCCGTTAATGCTGAATGCCAAACCTGATATCTTAAGCTTTGGACTCCAAGGCTAGTAGAGTTCTCTTACACTAAATCTCCACTGTGATCCTTCTTTTATCGTTGCTCAGTCATGTCTGACTCTTCGCAACACCATGGACTGTAGTTCACCAGGCTCCTCTGTCTATGAAATTATCCTAATGAGAAAACTGGAGTGGGCTGCCATTTCCTTCTCCAGGAGATCTTCCCAACCCAGAGATCGAACCCATGTCTCCTGCATTGGCAGATAGATTCTTTACTGTTAAGCCACCAGGGAAGCCCATGAATTCTTCCTTGGCTGTACCCAAACCTGCCCCCCAAATAAGCTTGAGCATCAGTTATGTTCACTCTTACCTGAGCGTTTACACTGCCTGCATTCTGCGAGACAATGACTTTTGAAGCAGTGTCCCTCATTTTGAAATAAAGAGATTCAGCCCCACAGATGTCTAAGAGAAGCATGAGCAGAGCATGAATAAAATGTTTGGTCAGGGCAGGATTTCACTCAGAGTAGTTTAATGTGGTCAGGAGTAGGCATGGGGGTCTCTCCACTAGGTAGGTTTATTAGGTAGGAAAAGTCCTTTAAAAGGAGTAAGACCCCTGCGTGCCAGTCAAGGTGAGCTGAGCACATCATCTTGGGCTGTGGGTGGGTTGAACCCTCCTGCAATCAAAGGACAAGTCCTACAAGTGTTCATAGTTGTACTCTGCTAATTTTGTTCCCCATCATGATGAAAAACTTGTGCCTTTTACAATCCCCCAAAAGATTCATGACAATTTAGGAGACTGAGTTTTTCATAGACCTGTCACATTTCCAACAGTTGTGAAATGTGCTCTGCGAGGTGGAGGCTACATGCCCTTCTCCCAGGGCTCTCCCTTCTGCCTGATGGATCTTTATGAGCTCAAGCCTGGATGAGGAGCCCCTCCAAAACCCCAGGGCTTTGGCAGTCAAGGGCTCCGCACCATTCTTGGAGAAAGTTTCTGTTTTCCCCTAGGCAACTGGCTAATTGCCTGCCTACAAGTTCTCCTGCCTGGAGAGAGGGTTCTGCTCATTTCTCATTGTCAGTCATTTCCTTTGGCTTCTGTTGGGTCTCACTAATTGTACTGGTTTTGCAACATTTCAAGAACATTAAGAAGATGGTATCATTCATATGTGGAATCTAAAAAAGTGCAACTCATAGAAACAGAGTGTGGAAAAGTGATGGTGAGGGGCTGGGAGCTGGGAGAAATAGGGAGCAACTCATTGAAGGGTACAAGTTTCACTTAAAAGACGAATAAGATCTGAGGATCTAATGGGACTATAGTGGAAAACATTGCATTGTGTTTTGTATTTAGAACTGAAATTTACTAACAGAGTAGAACTTAACTGTTCTCACCAAAAATAATAATAATAATAATGTAAATATGTGAGTTGTGATGTGTTAAATAACTTGATGGGGGGATTATTCACAATGCATATGTACATCAGATCATCACATGTACACATTAAATATCTTACAATTATACCTGTCAATTATACCTCAGTACAGCTGGGGAGGAGGTAGGAAGGAATAGTTTCATCTCTCACTTTGACTCAAATAACTTAATTGGCTCAATCTTCAGTTTTCTCATCTGTAAAATGGGAATAATGATGACAATTTTATAAGATTACTTTAGGTGTTCAATGAGATCACATACATGAAAGCCTCAGATATAAATCTTTTCATGTAATAAGCTTTCAATAACTACCCACTGAACCTCAATCTGAAGTATTCTGAATCTTTTCAACCGGAATTTGTTTTATGTGAGATCATGTGTCATTAATTCTGACATGAATTTTAAAAGTTTAGAATTTTTTAATTCTAAAAAACATGTTTTTACCATCAACAATGCAAATCAGTCATAATTTTATATCTACATATGTGTGTAGATATATATATATATATATTTTTTTTTTAAACATGCTGCTTTCTCTAGGTTGTTTTCTTTTAATCTTTCCCACACTATCAAAAATGTACTTTTTCCTTTGGACATTTATTCAGCCTTAGAGTGTAAAATGCTTTGCTAAAACCTGCCATATTTTGTCTTCCATTGTCATCTTTGCCCCCATTTTCCTAATTTAATCTTCATTTAAAAGTAAAGAAAAAAGAACTAGGATTCATGCCTCTCTCAATTCTCTCATGCTTGTGTGACCTTTCTCTCCTTTCCCTTTCTCTAAAGAATTGGTAAAGTACACAGACCACCACGTGCAAGTCAGTGAATGTCTTTGAAAAACAGAAGAAGTAAAATTTACTATTCTCCATGGACAGAAGGGATAGTTAGTGAGTATGGGATGGACAAGTACACACTGCTATATTTAAAACGGATAACCAATAAGGACCCACTATAAAGCTCAGGGAACTCTGCTCCATGTCATGTGGCAGCCTGGTTGGGAGAGGGGTCTGAGGGAGAATGGGTTCATGTATACGTGTGGCTGAGTCCTTTTGCTGTCCACCTGAAACTATCCCAACGTTGTTAATTGGCGATACTCCAATATAAAATAAAAAGCTTTTAAAACGGTTACTGTTCCCCAACACTCAAACATTAGATTGCCAAGAGGAGGGATGACGTGACTCACACACTGGCACATGCACCCATCTTTGGAGTTAAAGGAGTATGCTGAGATGAATAGATCTATTTGTTGGCAATATGTCAACTTTGTCTGCACCAAAAAAAAAAAAAAATCCATATGTCTTCTCTGCATTGTGCTGTTGTTCAGTCACCCTGTTATGTCCGACTCTTTGTCACCCCATGGACTGCAGCACACCAGGCTTTCCTGTCCTTCACTGTCTCCTGGAGTTTGCATGAACTTATGTCCACTGAGTCAATGATGCAATCCAACCATCTCATCTTCTGTCACCCTCTTCTCCTTCTGTCCTCAATCTTTTCCAGCATCAAAATTCCCCAAAATATATTCTCAACTGAAAATCTGACAGTCTAGAATTGCTCCTAAAGTGTTGACAGTCCATGAGGATGTGACTTCAGGTAACTGTAGGTGTCCGGTAGGGAGAAGCGGGGAGAAGCAGGACACCCAGAGTCATAAAACAAGCTGTCCAAAAGAGTGAGGAGGATTTTCCTCCTGAAAACAGATGGAGGGATAAAATGAAAGGGAAATAGCATGAAAAAGTTCACATACACTAACTGTGATGGGACCTCATAGAGCTATAGGCATAAAAGCAGGAAGTTGATTGCAGTCCCCCATAGAGAAACCTGGGGATCAAGGAAGGTACAGGACTGCACCCAGTGCTTCTGCCTCAAGGGTCAGAAGCCCTTCTCACCCTGGAGAAAGGGCAAGGTGAGAGCTTAATTTTTATGGAATTGGAACTTCCTGTTGACCCCGAGACCCTCTGCTTCCTGAATCCTGACAAGCACTGACAGCTAACCAACAGAATTCATGTTTGTGAGCCAGGATCAGTGCATTTGTTTTTGTCTGGAGGGAGCATTGTGGAATGAGGTGTTGAAGAATTTACTCTTTCTGCCAGAAGGGAAGACAGAGTCTCACCTTAGCTGGAAGAGATGAGAGCAGGGGCAAAAAAGACAGGAGACAGTGATATAAAAGCCCTGGCATGAGATCAACAGAGAGCCTGGCCACAGAGCACAAAGGAGAAAAGCAGCAGGGAGGTGGAAGCTCGGCAAGGAACATGGGTGACAGATGACCCTGCAGGGAGGGGGAGCACTGGGGGAACCTGTCAACACCGCTGCACTTGCAGCAGCAGCAGCCCCTCCAGCAGGAAGTGCTAGAGGGCAGCTCATTGTACGAAAGTCCCAGAGGGGTAGGACTTAAGGACAAAACAGTCAGGACGCATAACTTTGCTTTGGCAGTGTGTGCAGGATTTTCTCATACTAGTTTCTGCGTTATAGTTAGCTCTTTGTTTGCATCTTTAAAATAGTTTAAAGGAATAGCTTGACCTCTTTCCACTTTTCTTCCAGTCGCCTGTTCAAAATCTGAATTGACACATTCTGGCATCCAGCTACCCTTTCAAAATTTCCTCTGGACTAGCATTTCAAGGATCAGTAGTATCAAGCTCTTTAAAAAATTCTTCATTTTATAGTCATTCTCTCTCTCTTTTTTCACTGTCTTTGAATGTGAAATAGATGTTTGCTTTATTATCAACGTTGTTTGGCTAGTAATATTACCACGTGTTAGGGGTTTTCATTGACTACTATAAAATTCTTCAGGGACATCTAGCACGTGGGTCTGGGTGTCGAGGGATTTTTTTATGGCGATCAACAGAAACAAACTTTGACTAACCTAAGAAAGGGAAAAAGATGTTTATCACATGAATTCAGTAAAGTTCACAGAAGGTGCACAGAGAACTGAAGGATGAAGGGTAAGGACTGGGGTTAACCGCTCCTCTTGAACACGAGAAATGGAGGAAGAGAAGCTTCCCACTCTTAAATTAAAGGAGGTGATGTTGTTAGAAAATGAAGAAAAATATGTTGGCAGACCAAGACAACACAAGGACACATTCCAGTCAAATTCAAACTCCTCCTAATTAGTAGGGGCTTTGCTCCTTAAAAAGAAAATCCCTTAGTTACTCTTCTAGCCTGCTACACTACATGATTTAGACAGAAAACTCAAAGGGCTCATTTCTCATTGTCAAAGACAATGCTAAATAAACATTTCTCCTTTATTCTCCTTTGGACTTTGTCTTACTTTCACTTTTTTTCCCCAAAACACACAATTCATAAGGCTTTTTTTTTTTAAGTAGTTCAGTATAAATTCAGATTACTACTCTCAAAAAGAGAATATAGAGAAGTTGTTTCTCTTTGCTTTGGCTCTCCTTCCTGCTGTCCTCTCACTCCATACATCCCATGATATTCAACCAGGGAAGTAGGAAAGAAATATCTATCATCCTCTAGAATAAGAATGTTCATACCTCTTCTCGTTCTTTTCTTTCCTGGATACATCTCTACTTCTCTTTCTTCAGTATGTCTTCCACATCTGAGAAAACTGAGATGAAGAAATAGGTTAGAAGTCAGATCTAACTGTATATTCATTTTACTGCCCTTTTTTACATTTCAGGAGAAGAGATCAGTATCCAAAAATGCTACAATATATTATAGAAAATTTCAACTGCAAATAAAAACTTATGAGACATGCAAAGAAACAGGAAGGTGTGACCCATACATGCACAAAAAAGTAAACACAGAAAATACTTAGGACAGGGCCCAAATATCTGATTTAACAGATAGTAGAGTTGACCCTTAAGTAGCACAGGTAGAAACTACACAGGTCCATTTATATGGAATTTTTTCACAATAGATGTAGTAGACAAATTTTGAGATTTGCAAAAATTTGAAAAAACTCACAGAAGAACCACATAGCCTAGAAATACCAAAAAAATTAAGAGAAAGTTAGGTATGTCGTAAGTGTATAAAGTATATTTTATACATATAACATAAAAACATATGTTAACTGATCATGTTTCAGTAAGACTTCCATTCAACAGTACGTTATTTAACTAATAATTGTTAAGGTTTTGTGGAGTAAAAGTTATCCACAGAATTTTGATTATGGAGCAGGTCAGTACCCCTAACATCTACGTTGTTCAAAGGTCAATTGTACTTCAAAGCAGTTATTATAAATGTGTTCAAAGAACTAAGGAAAGCCATATCTGAAGAATTAAAGAAAGGAAAAATGATAGAGATATCAAAATGAGATAAAGGTTATTTTTAAAATAACTCAGTGGAAAGAAACTCTAGAGTTGAAAAGTACAATAATAGAAATGAAAATTTTTCTAAAGAAGCTATACAGTAGATACAAGCTGGTAGAAGGAAGAATCAGATGCCTTTAAAATAGATTAACGGAGATCATGCAATTTGAAAACTGAAAGAGAAAAGAATAAAGTAAAATGAAGACCTCTGACAAATACGAGATAATATTTAAGCACTCAAACACACACTAAATGGAAGTATTAGAAAGGGAGGGGAGAGAGAGGGAGGAGCATTAAAAAAAAAAATCTAAAGCAGACTTCCCTGGTGACAGAGTGGATAAAGAATCTGCCCACCAATGCAAGGAACATGGGTTTGATTCCTAGTTTGGAAAGATTCCACATGCCATGGAGCAACTAAGCCCATGCTCTACAACTAATGACCCTGCACTCTAGAAACTGAGCTGAAACTGCTGAAGCCTGAGCGCCCTGGAGCTCACACATTGCAACTACTGAAGCCCAGCGCCTACAGCCTGTGCTCCGCAACAAGAGAAGCCACCCTGATGAGAAGCCCCCCACGCGCCACAACTAGAGAAAGCCCACACCTAGAACAAAAGACCCAGCACAGCCAAAAATAAATAAATAATACAAAATTAAAGCAATAATTGGTGCAAATATTACAGATTTGATGAAGAATATTAATCTACACATCCAAGAAGCTTAAAACCTCAACATAGAACAGAGGCAATGAGATCTGTACCAAAACACATCATAATCAAATGTTGAAAGACAGAGATAATCTTGAAAGGACCGATACAATAGTGATTCAATATAATATACAGAAAAAAATCTCAGTAAGATTTGCAGTTGGTTTCTCATAAAACAAAGGAGGCCACAAGTCAGTGGGACGACATGTGCAAAGTGCTGGTTTAAAAAAGTCAATCAAAATACTACACTCTGCAAAACTATCTTTCAAAAATTGAAGCAAAATAAAGACAATCCAAGATATTAAAAACAGAGAATTCATTGTTAGTAGACCAATCTTTCAAAAAATACAAAGAGAGTCCTTTAAGCAGAAAAGAAGTGACACCAAATAGGTTCAAACCCACAGGAACAAAGGGCGTCAGCATAGGTTATCATGTACTTAATTATAAAAGACAGGAATATTTCCTTTATTTCTCCTCAGAGCTGATTGTAAAAGCTATTGCATAAAATTATATATATATACATACACATATATATATATAATTTATTGTTGAGCCTGCAAAATATAGAAGTGTAACATATTTAACAAATATTTACATAAAGCTATACTTAAGTGAGGAAATGACATAAGAGGGCAACTCAAATCTGCAAGAAGAAATTTTTAAAGCCAAAAATGGTAAATAAGAAGGTAAATGTAAAAAAAAAAACTAAAATATGTATTTACTCTTCTCTCTAAGCTCATAGACTAAAATATGCAAAGTAATACTATCAATAAGGTACAGTTGGATTTATAACATATATATGTGATATGTATAAAAATAATAGCTAAAATGTGAGAAGGGGAAATAGAGCACATATGAGTAAATTTTCTCTATTTCATTATAATTGTGTTAGACTAAATCTGAGTCTTACCTGTAAGCATATATCTTCTGTTAAATTAACATATATACTGTAAGCCCTAGAGTAGCCACTAGGAAAATAGATCAAAAATACAGTTTTAAAATTTATTAATATTATTACAAAATTACACTGGAAGATATCCATTCAACGCAAATACACAGATATTGGAAACAAAAGCAAAACAGCAAACATAAATCAAGCTATGTCAATAAGAACATTAGGCATGAATAAACTAATACAATTAAAAGGCAAATATTGGTAGAATGGATAAGAAGACAAGAGCCAGCTATATGCTGTTTAAAGGAGACACATTTTAGATTCAAATATATGTATAGTTTGAACAAAAGGAATAGAAAAAATATACCATGCAAATTGCAGCTCTAAGAAAGCTAGGTTGCCTATACAGTGTCTATAAGACATAGCACCTCAGAGACAAAATGGACTTTAAAACAAAAAAGTTACTAGAAATAAAGAGGGTTCTTGTACAATTTTAAAAGACTCAAGCTATCAGAAAGATGTTATAATTATAAATATATGTGCATCTAACAACAGAGTCCTCAAAATACGTGAAGCAAAAATAGAATTAAAGGAGACATAAGCAATTCAACAATAACAACTAGAGACTTCAATATCCTACTTTGCGTAACAGTTAAAACAACTGCACAGAAGATCAACAAGAGTGTAGGAAATGTGGACACACTATAAACTGAGCAGACCTAAAAGACAACTTTAGAACACACCACCCAACGACAGCGGAATACACATTCCTCTTAAGCACATACAGAATATTCTCCAGAATAGAACATAAAATAGGGTATAAAACAAGCTGCAACAAACTTAAAACTATTGAAATCATACGAAGCATGTTCTCTGACCACAGTGGAATGAAATGAGAAAAAAGTAAGGCATTTGGGAATTGTACAAATATATAGTTATTAAATAATACACTCTTAAATGAATTAAGGGGAAAATTACAGGGAAACAAAATACTCTGAGATAAATGAAAACAAAAACAACATCTCAAAACTTTAGGGATATAACTAAAGCAGTACTTGGAAGAAAATTTTTGTAAATACATGTATTTTTTAAAAGAAAGAGTTCCCCTCATTAGTTTAACCTTTGACATAAGAAATGAGAAAATAGGGGTAAACTGTCCTCAAAGCAAAAAGAAATCATGTAAGAGTGACAACAAATGAAGTAGAGAATAGAAAAATTATAGAGAAAATGTGTGTTAGTCTTTTAGTCATCTCTGACTCCCGACCCCATGGACTATAGCCCACCAGGCTTCTCTGTCCATGGGCTTCTCCAGTCAAGAATACTGGGATGCGTTGCCATTCTCTTCTCCAGGGGATCTTCCTGACTGACGGACAGAACCGGGTCTCTCACATTGCAGGCAGATTCTTTACCATCTAAGCCACAAGGGAAGCACACAGAGAAAACAGACAAAAGCAAAACAAACAGACGGGGTGGCTTGAGCAACAGAAAATTATTTTCTCACAGTCTAGAGGCTTGAAGTCCAAGATCAAGGTGTCAGCAGGTTTGGTTTCTTCCGAAGCCTTCCTCTTCGACTTCTGGGTCCTCTTGTGTTAGCCCCTCAGTCTGGGAGTTGTCGGTGTTTCCATTTCCTCCTCTTATAAAGACACAAGCCATATTGGATTAGGACTCATCCATACAAACTCCTTTTATCCTACTTTTAAAGGCCATATCTCCAAATACAGTCACATTCTGAGGTACTGGGGTTAGTATTTCAACACATGAGTTTTACAGGCACACGATTTGGTCCAAATAGTGGTGATGGCTGCACAAGTCTGTGAATATACTAAAAACTACTGAGTCATGCAGTTAATTGTATTGACTCATGCGGTTACAGTAGGCAAATTTTATAGTATGTGAATTATATTTCAAAAAAATTGTTAAAAAAAAAAACAGTGGAGCTATTTAAAATTTTCAAAAAGTAAAGTAGAGCAATCCACCTGAGTTTTATAAATGTCTTCCAGCAGCCCCCTCCAGGATCAAAGTACAAGGAAAGTGAAACTGAAGTCACTTGGTTGTGTCCGACTCTTTGATACCCCATGGACTGTAGCCCACCAGACTCCTCCATCCATGGGATTTTCTAGGCAAGAGTACTGGAGTGGGTTGCCATTGCCTTCTCCAGGGGCTCTTCCCTAACCAGGGATCGAACCCTGGTCTCCTGCATTGCAGGAAGATGCTTTACCATCTGAGCTACTAGGGAAGCCCCAAGTACAAGGAAGCTGGAGGTGAAATAAGTAATAAGGAGATTATTACAATAATCTTGTTAGATGCCCTGGAAATCTTCACTAGACCAAGGACACAAGTTGTAAAGAAGAGAGAAGACAGGAATGACTTTGTGTGGTTAGATGCGACCACCTAAAAGAAAACATTTCTAAGGGAAGGCTACAAAGTTGACTCCATGGGCTGACAGTCTGGTGAGACAATCACAGCCCTCAGAGCCTGTCAAGTGACCACAGATCCTTGAGAATCATCTGTGCTAAATACATCTGTGCTCATGCTCAGTTGCCCCAGTCATGTCTGACGCTTTGCGACCCTATGGACTGTAGCCCGCCAGGCTCCTCTATCCATGGGCTTCTCCAGGCAAGAATGCTGGAGTGGGTTGCTATGTCCTCCTCCACGGGATCTTCCTGGCCTAGGGATCAAACTCGTGTCTCCTGCATCTTCTGCTGTAGCAGGTGGATTCTTTATTACCGAGCCACCACAGAGGCCCACTAAATACATTAGTGAATGCTAATGATATAATGGGCTGCTTCTTCTAAGCAACACAGAAGTTAAGATTCTATTTTATTCAAAGTGTTATTCACAATTTTTTTTCTCATTTTTTTCTCTTTTTTTTCTAATTTTATTTTATTTTTAAACTTTACATAATTGTATTAGTTTTGCCAAATATCAAAATGAATCTGCCACAGGTAAATAAAGCAATATGAAGGTTTTAGGCACTGCTGTGGGTCCGGTCTTCAAGACTTCAGGTCTTCAAGTTCCACAAGACTCCTCAGGATCATGCGCACCACGGTCTCACAGCTTCTGTCAGGGGAGCGAGGAAGGCAAGAACGAGCGGTGCAAGTGTGATGGAGTAGGCTCAGCAGGCTGCCTAGTGAACCCCAGAAGAGGAAGTGCACGGGAAGTTCAGAGAGGAGGACAGGAAAGAAAACCACATCAGCCTGGCATGGACTGCTGTACTGGGGTATTGATGCAAACTTGATTTTACAGGGAAAGAGTTTTGTTTTTCAGCCGCTCAGCTGTGTCCGACTCTTTGTGACCCCTTGGACTGCAGAATGCCAGACTTCCCTGTCCTTCACTATCTCTTGGAGTTTGCTTAAACTCACGTCCATTGAGTCAATGATGCCATCCAACCATCTCATCTTCTGTCGCCTCCTTCTCCTCTTGCCTTCAGTCTTTCCCAGCATCCCAATCTTTTCTAATGAGTCAGTTCTTTACATCAGGTGGCCAAAATATTAAGAGCTTCAGCTTCAGCATCAGTCCTTCCAATGAATAATCAGGGTTGATTTCCTTTAGGATTAACTGATTTGATCTCCTTGGTGTCTATTATTTTTTGTTTAGAATTTGATTTTCTCATCTATTTCACAGTAGTGGCAGAAGTCCAGGGCAACCAAGTTGACTAAAGAGGGTTCTCTATGAGGGTTCTCTATGCTTACTCTGGGTTCATATATATACACGTGAATATGGTGCGCTCTCTCTCTTTCTCACACACACACACACACACACACACACACACAACTGGCCCAAGAAGCACTTCTTGTCTCTAGGTCCCCAAACTTCCCTTCCACTGCCCTGTCTCTCCTCTGTCAAGAGCTCACCTCCCTCCACTCTTCTCTTCTTTCTCTCTCTAACCACCTATGTTTTTAAAAAATTGAATTTGAATCATTTAAAGAGAGAATTCAGGCCAGTGGAATGAAAAAGAGTAAGAGGTTCTGCCCTTGAAGATGTCTATTTGATCCAGCAGCTCTATCATTGACCAAGTGTGTAACCTCAAGACTCTGTTCTCGGTTTCCTTATCCATAAAACAACTATAACAACATCACCAGCTTTACGGGGTTGTTGAAAAGGTCTAATGAAATCATAGGGATGAAAATAAATGTGCCTGTATGTGTACTCAGTTGTGTCCAACTCTTTGCGACCCCATGGACTGTAACCCACCAGGTTCCACAGTCCATAGCATTCTCCAGGCAAGAATACTGGAGTGGGTTTCCATATTCTCTTCCAGGGGATCTTCCTGACCCAGGGATCGAACCCATGTCTTCTGTGTCTCCTACATTGGCATGTGGATTCTTTACCACTTGAGCCATCAGGGAATCATACAAGTCTCTAAGTAAATATAAGGCATTGTTACTACTCCTTAGAGAATTAATGCTTGATCACCTTTAGGATTCTGTGGCATGAAAGATTAGCCTGGAGCTGGGAGGTAGAAGAATTTTGGGAGTGAGGGCAGAAGGTCTCCCAGATTCCACAGGTTGGCAAGTGCCTCCTTTCTGCCTATAAAGAAGATCTTTTTACATACACACACAAACACAAGAAGGCACACAAGCACGTTTTTAAATGCTAAGTCTACTCCAAAGTTTCTATTCAGATCTCATTTTCACACCCTTCCGGCTGAACTCAGAAGTGGAAAATTTCTGAAAGCAAAGTCCTCAGCTGTCCAATTTGGGGTTGGATCAGCTGAACAGACCACGTTGATGACGGGTGGTTAATTTGTTTTGCACCCTCTGGTGGACTGTGCCTGGAGGTACAGGGTTACTCTGAAATTGACAAGCAGCTGCAGCACCCACCTGTCACTGCCCCAGGGCTTGGGTTGGCAGGGAGAGGGGTGAGGCCTGGAGGCTGGCAGGACATCAGCATCAGTAAGAAATGAGGCTCTGCAGAAAGCAACAGGAGAGACCCCCAACTCATCTTTCTTGAACAATAAGTAACAATTCACATGTAACTGCATGCTGCTGCTAGGTCGCTTCAGTAGTGTCTGACTCTGTGTGACCCCATAGACGGCAGCCCACCAGGCTCCCCCGTCCCTGGGATTCTCCAGGCAAGAACACTGGAGTGGGTTGCCATTTCCTTCTCCAATGCATGAAAGTGAAAAGTGAAAGTGAAGTCGCTCAGTCACATCTGACTCTTAGTGACCCCATGGACTGCAGCCTACCAGGCTCCTCCATCCATGGGATTTTCCAGGCAAGAGTACTGGAGTGGGTTGCCATTGCCTTCTCCAGTAACTGCATGAGCCCCTCCTAAAGGCTGGCTGGCAATTCCTTCCTTGATGATGGTATTCCCCTTGGTTCTTATTACCAGGGTGTAAGCCTCTAAGAGGGTAGGTCGACATCCTTATCGTCTTTGTACCTTCTTCTTCCCCTTCCACTCCCACCACTACACAAACACACACAGAGTCACCAAATCAGACTGAGGCTGTGCTGTGCTTAGTCGCTCAGCTGTTTTGGATGCTTTGGCTAGGACTCAGCAAATACTGGACTTCACTGGTGGCTCAGACAGTAAAGCATCTGCCTACCATGCAGGAGACCCGGATTCAATCTCTGGGTTGGAAAGATCTCCTGGAGAAGGCAATGTCAACCCACTCCAGTATTCTTGCCTGGAAAATCCCATGGATGGAAGAGCCTAAAAGGCTACAGCCCATGGGGTCGCAAAGAGTCGGACATGACTGAGCAACTTCACTTTCACTTCCTTTTCTTTCAGCAAATACTTACAGTTACACTGAATTGAACCAGCAAAAGCTTCTCTGGCCTCAAAAGAGAGATTTTAGATGAGGTTCTCTAACCACCTTGAAGCTCCTCCTTCCCCAGTCCAACCCACAATGCAATGGATGCTCTCAGTGATGATGTAATGAACTCATAGATGTGCATGTAAGCAACAGGTTTTATTCAGAATCCAATGGATCCATCCACAGACAACTTACTGACTGCATGATCCATCCTGAGCATTGTGTGACATGCTTTGGGCTGAAGGGTAGGAGGGAAAAGGGGAAGCAGAGAATAAGACCATTGTGCTCATGCCTTCAAAGAGCTCATGGGACTAATGAGGAAACAAGATACACTCACAGGACATGAAAGCAAGCTCAGAAGCATGAACAGCAGACCAGCTACTAAACCCCAACTGCCTCAGCACAGAAGAGACTAGGATGGCCAGGGAAGAAGGCATGGAGGAGGTGCGACTTAGCAAATGAGCAGCAACAACCTAGTTGCTTTACAATGTTTTAGTTTCTGATATACAACAAAGTGAATCAGCCATCAGTTCAGTTCAGTTCAGTCAGTCGTGTCCAACTCTTTGCGACCCCATGAATTGCAGCACGCCAGGCTTCCCTGTCCATCACCAACTCCAGGAACTACCCAAATTCATGTCCATTGAGTCGATGATGCCATCTAACCATCTCATCCTCTGTCATCCCCTTCTCCTCCTGCCCTCAATCTTCCCCAGCATCAGGCTCTTTTACAATGTGTCAGCTCTTTGCATCAGGTGGCCAAAGTATTTGGGTTTCAGCTTCAGCATCAGTTCTTCCAATGAACACCCAGTTCTGATCTCCTTTAAGATGGACTGGTTGGATCTCCTTGCAGTCCAAGGGACTCTCAAGAGTCTTCTCCAACACCACAGTTTAAAAGCATCAATTCTTCGGTGCTCAGCTTTCTTCACAGTCCAACTCTCACATCCATACATGACCACTGGAAAAACCATAGCTTTGACTGCTGCTGCTGCTGCTGCTAAGTTGCTTCAGTCGTATCTGACTAGATGGATCTTTTTTGGCAAACTAATGTCTCTGCTTTTGAATATGCTATCTAGGTTGGTCATAACTTTCCTTCCAAGGAGTAAGCGTCTTTTAATTTCATGGCTGCAGTCACTATCTGCAGTGATTTTGGAGCCCAAAAAATAAAGTCTGACACTGTTTCCCCATCTATCTGCCATGAAGTGATGGGACCAGATGCCATGATCTTCGTTTTCTGAATGTTGAGCTTTAAGCCAACTTTTTCACTCTCCTCTTTCACTTTCATCAAGAGGCTCTTTAGTTCCTCTTCACTTTCTGCCATAAGGGTGGTGTCATCTGCATATCTGAGGTGATTGATATTTCTTCCAGCAATCTTGATTCCAGCTTATGCTTCATCCAACCCAGCGTTTCTCATGATGTACTCTGCATATAAGTTAAATAAGCAGGGTGACAGTATACAGCCTTGATATACTCCTTTTTCTATTTGGAACCAATCTGTTGTTCCATGTCCAGTTCTAACGGTTGCTTCCTGACCTGCATACAGGTTTCTCAAGAGGCAGGTCAGGTGGTCTGGTATTCCCATCTCTTTCATAATTTTCCACAGTTTATTGTGATCCACACAGTCAAAACCTTTGGCATAGTCAATAAAACAGAAATAGATGTTTTTCTGGAACTCTTTTGCTTTTTCGATGATCCAGTGGATGTTGGCAATTTGATCTCTGGTTCCTCTGCCTTTTCTAAAACCAGCTTGAACATCAGGAATTTCACGGTTCACATATTTTTGAAGCCTGACTTGGAGAATTTTGAGCATTACTTTACTAGCCATATGCATACATATATCCTTTCTCTCTTGAGCCTCCCTTCCACTCTCCTGTTCCTCTACAAAGCCCCCATCCCACCCCCCAGGTCATCACAGAGCACCAATGCTGAGCTCCCTGTGCCATACAGCAGCTTCACACTAGCTATCTAATTTTACACATGGTAGTGTATATATGTCAGTGCTAGTCTCTCAATTTATTCCAACCTCTCCTTCATACCCTGTGCCCACAAGCCCATTCTCTACGTCTGCATCTTTATTCCTGCCCTACAAATAAGTTCATCAGCACCATTTTTCTAAATTCTATATATGCAAGTTAATATATAATATTTGTTTTTCTCTTTTTATTCTATTCATTCCTCTGGCTCTACTTGCCACATCCTAGGATAGTCTTTCCTAAACACTCCAAGCTCGTTTCTCTAAATATCTTAAAATCTATATCCCAGGACAAAGTACAATCAGTTCCATTCAGTCACTCAGTCGTGTCCGACTCTTTGTGACCCCATGAATCGCAGCACGCCAGGCCTCCCTGTCCATCACCAACTCCCGGAGTTCACTCAGACTCACGTCCATCGAGTCAGTGATGCCATCCAGCCATCTCATCCTCTGTCGTCCCCTTCTCCTCCTGCCCCCAATCCCTCCCAGCATCACATCTTTTCCAATGAGTCAACTCTTCGCATGAGGTGGCCAAAGTACTGGAGTTTCAGCTTTAGCATCCTTTCTTCCAAAGAAATTCGAGGGCTGATCTCCTTCAGAATGGACTGGTTGGATCTCCTTGCAGTACAATATCTTCATCTTATTTGTTCTGACACCTTATACCTATACACTCGTTTCCTCAATTTAGATTGTTAACTTTGTAAGGTAAGAGTGAGTCTGTCTCCTTCAGGCCACCCCAGGGCACCTAGAACGGTGCTGTACACTCAGGATGGACCCCGTACATGCAGATGCCACCTCCCTGGGGCTTCCTGTAGAGGAGAGAGGCACCTCCTCCTGGCTAGATAAACAACTGCAGTCAGGCTCCTAGGCTATGCCTCGGGAAGTCTCCTCAGCCAAGGAGAAGACCCTTCCTGCTCTATTAATGCACAGGAACCCCTGCCAATGCAGGTGATGCAGGTTCAATCCCCAGGTTGGGAAAACCCCCTGGAGAAGGAAGTAGCAACCCACTCAAGGATTCTTGTCTGGAAAATCCCATAAACAGTGGAGCCTGGCATGCTACAGTCCATGGGACTGAAGAGTTGGACACAACTGAGAGACCAAACAACAACTCTTGCTAACAGACTTTAAGTCTGACCTTTCCTCATTAAGATATTCCTCCTCCTACCCCAAGTTGTGTGGGTTTTGGACTTCTTTTCCTCTTCAAGGCAAGCTCTAATATTCACTTTAGTTGATGTTCACCTGGACACCAACAGAGGAAAGAAGAAACATCATGATTTGACTGTTTCAGGCTCCAGAAGGCTTTTTTCTGAGACCCATAGGCTTCCAAAGAGTTTTTGTGTAGCTCTCTTAGGGGTGCCCTAAAGTGGGTTTCAAAAATATTGGTTTGCTGAAATGTTAAGACACAAAAAAGTAGTCTCAAGTCAGATATGTTTTGAAATTCTGAGTTACAAGAATCTGTAAGACAGTTACAAGAATCTGAGAGACAGAATGTTGTGTTTTGTTTCATTTTTCCTGCAGAAAGTTCCAGAGCCTTTAATGGGCATGACCATTTTCCAAGAAGAGGCTGGAGCACATCACTCCAAATTAATCTGGCCAGGGAATGTTTTTTCCAAGATCGCTTCCCATGAAACACTTTAGGAAACTCTAGGACTTCCCTTTCAATTTTCTGGAAAACTGTCCCCAGAGTTTTCAGAGCCACTTCCCCCCAAGCATTTTATTTCTTTTAGAAATTGTGATGTAGATAGAGATACATACACATAGTCATGTACAGATGTGAGAGTTGGACTATAAAGAAAGCTGAGCACTGAAGAATTGATGCTTTTGAACTGTGGTGCTGGAGAAAACTCTTGAGATTCCCTTGGACAGCAAGGAGATCAAACCAGTCAATCCTGAAAGAAATCAACCCTGAATACTCATTGGAAGGACTGATGCTGAAGCTGAAGCTCCAATACTTTGGCCATCTGGTGAAAAGAGCTGGCTTGCTGGAAAGACCTTGATACTGGAAAGGACTGAAGGCAGGGGAAGAAGTGGTCAACAAAAGATGAGATGGTTGGATGGCATCACCAACTCAATGGATATGAGTTTGAGCAAACTCTGGGAGATGGTGAACAACAGGGAAGCCTGGCATGCTGCAGTCACACAGGGTCACAAAGAGTTGGATACAACTGAGCAACTGAACAACAACAATAATTAATATTAATAGAATATTGGATGTAGGTCTTTCTAAGCATGACCAGCAAAGGCAGAGCTTGGGCCCCAATCAGTTTATCTTCAGAACCATGCTTTATATATTTCTTAATGTAAATATACACAAATTAAAATAAAAAGCTTTTATAGGTTAAAAAATCAGTAAGTATATTGTAAAAATCCTAAAACTACTCAATGTCAGTAATAACCAAATAAATTTACATATATATGTGACACACTTTTAATCAAATTGGCAAAATTTTAAAATAATCCATCACCTACTATTTTCCCAAGTATGATTTGATGGGTAAAAGTATACACTGATATAACTTTCTTGGGATCAGATAGGAAAATATCAAAACCCTTAAGTTTTTTATACTCTTAGATTTTGATCTAAAGAATAGAGTACAAATGTTCACAAAGATGTAGCAACAAAGATGTCTTAAGCACAAGTGTTTAAAATTACAAAATGCTGGATATAAATTAAATGTCTAAAAAACAGTTAAATAAATTATATCTATATGAACCATATACTATAGAACCATGAAATACAATATTCTAGAAGATTTTTGTGACATGGAAAGATAATCTTATATATCGCTGGAAGAAAAGGGAATTCAAAGAATATTGTGAATAGCAAAATACTGCTTATGTTAAAAGATACACTTTAAAAGGATACAGAATAATATAAAATGTTTTTAGTGGATATCTTTGGGTGCCAAGATTCAAGTGATTTATATGCATTTATTTGAGGAAAAAAAAAGAAGTGCTGGAGAAGACTCAAGAGTCTCTTGGACTGCAAGGAGATCAAATCAGTCAATCCTAGAGGAAATCATCCCTGAATATTCATGAGAAGGACTGATGCTGAAGCTGAAGATCCAGTACTTTGGCCACCTGTTGCAAACAGCCAACTCATTGGAAAAGACCCTGATGCAGAATAAGATTGAAGACAAAAGAAGAGGGTGGCAGAAGATGAAGTGGTTAGATAGCATCACTGACTCAATGGACATGAATTTGAGCAAATTCCAGGAGATAATGAAAGACAGGGAATCCTGGTGTGCTGCAGTCCGTGGGGTTGCAAAGAGTTGGACACGACTGAGCAACTGAACAATATTTTTTGCTTAGAGGCTTCCCTGGTGGCTCCTCCACTGACACAGGAGACTGGGAATAGATTCCTGAGTTAGGATGATGCCCTGGAGAAGGAAATGGCAACCCACTCCAATATTCTTGCCCTGGAAATCCCATGGACAGAGGAGCCTGGTGGGCTACAGTCCATGAGGGTGCAAAAGAGTAGAACATGACTTAGCAACTAAACAACAAGAATAGACTTGTTGCTTATCTGTACTTTTCAAATTTACTGCAAGAAATACTTCTATAATAAGACAAGCACAATAAATATTAGAAACATAATAGAGAAGTGCTTCTTTTGTACGCAGAGTGATTTTGTACAAAATCATGAGCTGCTAAATGATGCCATCCAGGCTGTGTGCCATACAAATGCAGGAGGAACATTCTTGGTTAGCCTGTACTTATTTCCAAATAAAAAGCAAAATAATCATCAATTATAATTCAAAATAATTTTTTCAAGTGCAGGAAAGGGACAACAAGAGGTATAAGTGTCTACACACTCACAGACATAAAAAACAAACTTATGGTTACCAAAAGGGAAAGAGGGGAAAGGGATACATTAGGAGTTTAGGATTAACGGATACACACTGCTATATACAAAAGAGATGAACAACAAGGACCTACTGTATAGCACAAAGAATCATATTTAATATCTTGTAAAAACCTATAATGGAAGAGAATCTGAAAAAATAGATAACTGAATCACTTTGCCATACACCTGAAACTAACACATTATAAATCAACTATACATCAATTTTTTTAAAAAGATACAAGTGACTTCATCACATCAAAAATTGGCAGCATGAAGACAACAACCCTAACTTCTTCATTTATCCTCCCCAGTTACAATCTTTAGACCATGCTGCTTGGTCTCAAAACTTCTAATGCCTACAAAACCCTTGTGAAACTAAGCCACAGAAAGAAAGAACCCTTGTCTAGCAGCTAAAGGCAATCTGCCAATTTATTTCCATCCTTCATCTAATTTTCAGTTGGCCAGCTAAGTGAAAAAGGTAACCAGAGACAGGGGAGAAGGCCACTGATAAGAATGACAGATAAGTAAATAAAACATTCATAAGAGTTAGTTCTCTGTCTCAAACCCATTTTATGTGACTCTCAGAGAATGTAGCTGTTTAAAGAACCAATGTTGCATGAAAAAAAGAAAGTGAACAAGAGGACAAAAATAATGACACAGAATGGAGATGTGCCTATTATAAAACATGGAGCATGATATGAGGAGGATATACCTTAAAAAGGGCTGTTCCTTGCCCTTTTAAACCAAAGTTTAAACCCTGTTTAAACCAAAGTCCTCCAGTCTCTCGGGAAGAGAACGTTGTCTTTTGCTATTTGGAAATAGGCCCCTGGTGAAGCTGACCACATCCAGTGTAGGACACTTACATTGTGTTCCTACTGTTACTTACACATGCCCATTGATTTATATTTGCTTTACCTTTCTATTTAGGCCAGTATTCATAAGCAGAAGGCATCTGGCATACCTGTGTTAAATAGATTCCTCTCCAAAATGTGAGAAAAATCGCTTGCAGCTAAGAAAATAATTTCTCCCTTTTCATGTTCAAATGCTCTGTGCTCCAGTAGAGGTCAGCGTCTCACAACTGATCCAAGGACACAGAGAAGCCCCTCCCTCCTGACCTGATCACCCTCCAAATCCTCCCCTTCTAGCTGATAGTAGAGTGGAAAGAATCCTGCAGACAGAAGTCACGACTAGAGGACTGGGGACAAATTATTTAACATCTCTAAGCTTTAGTGTCCTTATATGTAAAAAGAGGGAGGAGGAAGAGAAGTATTTTGTAAGTAAAGTTATGTAATAGAATCTAGCACAATATATGGCACAAAATAACATCCCAGTGAGTGGAGTTCCCTTGCTTTTATCCTTCATCCTTGAAGTCTCTCCATTCCACCTTCAGAGATAAGACAAATACCACAAATACCCCAATCAAAGGTCCTGATTGGCTGAAGCTCACACTGAGTGACCAATTACCAAGTGTAGATCCTTTCTTGAAACTTTCTAAAAGTAACGGAGAACTGGATACAACAAGAGATGGAAGCTATTAATACAAACGGAAGAGATATGGAGGGGTTAGACTGCATTAGAAAGAAAGCAACTGCATGGGAAGCTAAATCAACAGCATCACCTGGTATTAGTTCTCAGAACACCAAAACAAGCAAAAATAGATTCAACTTTTTAGGAACTAGACCTGTATACTGAAGTCTAGAGGTTACATGGGCTTCCTAGGTGGCACTAGTGGTAAAGAATCCTCCTGCCAGTACGGGAGACATAAGAGATACCGGTTGGATCCCTGGGTCAGGAAGATCCTCTGGAGGAGGACATGGCAACCCACTCCAGTATTCTTGTCTGGAGAATCCCATGGACAGAGGAGCCTGGCAGGTTACAGACCCTAGGATTGCAGTCAGACAACTGAAGTAACTTAGCACACAGTGGCTATATAAAATATTCTGAAGGTTGGTGATCTAAATGGGAAGGAAATCTTAAAAAGAGAATTTATATGTAAACATATAGCTGATTCACTTTGTTGTACAACAGAAACTAACACAAAATGATAAGGTAACTGTACTCCAACAAAGATTAATAAACAGATATTCTGGAGGTCAAAATCAAGAAAGACATTAGAGGACAGGTGTTGAGAGCCCTGGGTTCTTGTCTCTCCTCACACCCCTAAGTCCTGCTGGAACCAATTAACACATTTGTTAAGAGAAACACACAAACACGGACATGTGTTTCCAATCTTCATCATGCCACAGAAGCACTCTGACCTTCGACAAACTGCCTCTTTTCTCCCATCTGTATAGTGGAGCTAACAATGACATAGTCTTGAATTACTGGACAAAATAAATAAAATTATCAATGTAGAACACTTAGCATGATGTCAGGCAGTTTCATCAGGAAGATCCCCTGGAAGGAAATGGCAACCCACTCCAGTATTCTTGCCTGGGAAATCTAATGGACAGAGGAGACTGATGGGCTACAGTCCATGGGGTTGCAAAGAGTGGGACACGATGGAGCACATACAAACACACAGGCAGTTTCAGTCCTTAAAAAAATGGGACTCTCTATTCATTATTTGCTTGATCTTAGAAAAGTTCTTACTCCTTGGGCATGAGTTTCTTCATTTCTATAAAGGGGAAACAAGGAAGTGGAAGAGAATGGCCAGGAGCCTTCCAGAACTGCAACATGCCTGACATTCTATAGAGCCCCGGCCCAATTCCAGTCAGCTCTGTGGAGGAGCTGGAGGGCTGAAACTCAGGGACACAGCCTGCTGGCCACAGCCCAGGGTCCGACAGCTGCTTCCATCAGGCAAAGCAATAGGACAACGTGGCCAAAATATCCATGAGAGCAAGGGATTCAGTCCAGGCCAGTCTGAAGGGAAGACTTTGTCAAGATCATCTGGAAAGTGAAACGTGACTTCCTCTTTTTTGGTTTAAGGTCAAGAAACAAGAAGGGCTACCAAGCTGAGCTTAGTCTCCCAAGGCTCCTGGAGGATCGCATGTCTCGTCAGAAATGCCATTTTAACTGATGTAAGTGTGAAGGAGTTGGAACCCTAGGGATTAAATTTCTGCTGAAATACACATGTTTTTGAAAAAAAAAAAAAAATAGAGCTCTTGACTCAGGGAATGCAAAGCTTTTGGGAAACTGTTCTAAGCCCAGTATGGAGGATATCAAATGCCATCAGCCTTTCAGGGTTCCCCTCATGTCATAGGTTAGCGTGAGCTCACACCTGGCCACCCTGGCCCCCGGGTTTGGGGGAGGGTTAGGGACACCTGTCTTAGCTTGTCTCACATTTACACACACACATTCCTAGGCCTGGGAACTTTTTTCCCCCACAAAGACATGTTTTATGTCTTTGTGGGGAAAAAAAACATAAAACATGTTTATGTTTTATGGCTGCACTTATATTTTTATGACAAAACAGTCCCGCATTTGTCTGAGAGGAAGTGGGTCTAAGGAGCTTGGGAGACTGGACACCTGGGCTCTGCCAGCTTCATCAGGTCACAGCTCTGCCTACCTACTTGTGTGTTGCCAGGGGTGAGCTGCCCCTCTGTGAGCTGATGGAGATGAGGGTCTGCCAGCCCTCCTTTCCTAAGAGAGTGGGCTGTAGTGTGTGGCAAAAAGTGTCTGACTCTCACTCCCATCCTCAAGCAGCTACAGCATCTGCTGTCACTATAAGTTCGTTTGCATTTCCTAGGTAGCGGTGTGGTGGTAGTTCAGTCACTAAGTCATTTCTGACTCTTGCCGCCTCATGGATGGTAGCCCACCAACCTCCTCTGTCCATGAGTTTCCCAGGCAAGAATACTGGAATGTGTTGCCATTCCCTTCTCTGGAGTATCTTCCCGACAACCCAGGGATCAAACCTGCATCTCCTGTATTGGCAGGTGAATTCTTTATGCATTTCCTAGAGTTTTACATAAGTAGAACCCTACAGGATGCACTCTATTTTTGTCTGATTTTTTGTGTTCTGTATAATTATTTTGAGATTTATCCATGTTGTGTGCATCAGCCACTTGTTTCTTTTTATAGCAGGGTACTACTCTATTGTATGGATTTACCACCGTTTGCTTATCCACTCATCTTCAGAAGGTTAGATATCTTGGTTGTTTCCAGTTTGGGCCTATCACAGATAAAACTGCTATGAACATTTGTGTTCAAAATAAAGAGTATTTGACTGTCAAAAAGAAAAGTCTGGCTGCCAGTCCTGTATGATATCTCACCTCCCTGAACCTCCACGTTTTCAGTTATCAAAATGGTAAAGCAGGGACTTCCCTGGTAGGCCAGTGGTTAAGACATAACTTTCCAGTGCAGAGGATGCAGGGTCTATCCCTGGTCAGTGAGCTAAGATCATACCTGCTTCATGGCCAAAAAGCAAAAACATGAGCGATACTGTAATGAACTCAACAAAGACTTTAAAAATGGCCCACATTAAAACCAAAATCTTTTTTTAAAAAAAGAAAGATAAAACACATCCTCCTCCCCAGTTGTCATGAAAATTGATGTACAAATCATGTGAAAATGTTTTTTTTACAAAGAACATGTGAAAATGTTTTTTTTACAAAGAACATATATATATATATATGTGTGTGTGTGTGTGTGTGTATGTGATATTAATATTCCCCTCAGTCAGTATTTGTTCATAATCTGATAACTGCTGACTGAGGTAATGGGAGGGTTTTTGTGAGTGTGTGTGTCTGTATGTGTAAGAAGACACTCTGGACAGAATAGGGGGATATAAACAAATGGAATTCAGCTCCACCATCACCCAAAAGTACCAACCATTAGTATAGGGCAAAAGTGCTAAACAGAGAAATCGTGAATACATCACACTAGACAGCAAGATGAGAGAATGTTTCAGGGAAGCCCAGGGATCAGCACCCTGGTTAGTAAGAACCAGAGAGAGAAATAGAATGTGAACTGTAAGTCAGGAAGGCTTCATGGGGCATGAGAGGGTCATCTGGGTCCTTACAGTGAGTCAGGAAGGACGTGATGGGCAGCACATAATTGGTTGAGGACCTGTCCACAGTGTGTTGTCCTGAATGAGTGTGTACACTGGAACCAAAGGGGGCTCCTGGGAGTGCTTACATCATAAGACCTCTTCATTGCAGTAGGACAGATACTTTGTAAACTTCCTGTAATATTGTTTTCTACTGAAATAGGCCTGTGCCTTGTAGCTGCTGTGCCTCTGGTTTTCAGTCCTGATGGAGCAATATGTGAGTGTGTGTGTGTGTGTGTGTGTGTGTGTGTGTGTGTGTGCGTGTGCTCAGTTATGTCTGACTCTTTGTGGTCCCATGGACTACAGCCTGCCAGGCTCATCTGTCCATGGAATTCTTCAGACAAGAACAGTAGAGTAGGTTGCCATGCCCTTCTCCAGAGGATCTTCCCAAGTCAGGGATTGAACCTAGGCCTCCAGCATTATAAGCAGATTGTCTACCATCTGAGTTACCAGGGAAGCCTTAGGTTTATAGGAAGTCAATAGATTTTGTCAAAAATGGAAAAATCAGCAACAGTAACAAATGTAAGAATTAGCCATCAGAAAAACGAGTTACTACATATAGAAATCTGTTGTATTTCTCAAAACTAACAGTCAAATATCAGAAAGAAGTTTTTAAAATCCTTTTAAATTGCATCAAAAAATAAAATACTCAGGAATAAACCTGACCAAGGAGATGAAAGAGTTATATGCTGAAAACTATAGAACATTGATCAAGGAAATCAAAGATTACTCCAAAAAAATGAAAAAATATCCCATGTTCTTGGAATGGAAGAATTAATATTGCTAAAATGGCCATACTACCCAAAGCAATCTAGAGATTTAATGCAATTCCTATCAATTTACCCATGACATTTTTCAAAGAAATGGAAAAAATAATACTGAAATTTATATGGAACCACAAAAGATCCAGAATTGATAAAGCAATCATGAAGAAAAAGAAGAAAACTGGAGGCATAATCCTCCCAGACTTTACAATACTATAAAGCTACAGTAATCAAAACAGCATGATGATGTGATGTGATGTGAAATTTGCTCAGTCGTGTCCAACTCTTTCCAACCCCATAGACTATACAATCCATGGGATTCTCTAGGCCAGAACACTGGAGTGGGTAGCCTTTCCTTTCTCCAGGGAATCTTTCCAACCCAGGGATTGAACCCAGGTCTCCCCCATTACAGGCAGATTTTTTACCAGCTGAGCCACAAGGGAAACCCAAAACAGCATGATATTGGCACAAAACAGACATATGAATCAATGGAACAGACTAGAGAGCCCAGAAATAAACCCACATGCCTACAATCAATTAATCTTTGACAAAGGAAGCAAGAATATGCAAACTCTCTTCAGCAAGTGGTGTTAGAAAAGCTGGCCAGCTGCATGTAAATCAATGAAGTTAGAAAACACCCTCATACCACACACAAAAATAAACGTAAAATGGCTTAAAACCTTAAACATAAGACATGATACTGGGACTTCCCTGGCAGTCCATTGGTTAAGACTCTGTGCTTCCAAGGCAGGGAGTACAGGTTCTATTATCCCTAGGTGGGGAACTAAGATCCCACATGTTACATGACAAAAAAATATGACACCATAAAACTCCTAGAAGAGAACATACGTAAAACATTCTCTGACATAAAGCATGACAATGTTTTCTTAGGTCAATCTCTGAAGGCTGTAGAAATAAAAATAAACAAATAGAACCTAATCAAACTTACAAGTTACCTAAGCAGTAAAAGCAGTTCCTAAATTCAGGTCTTCAGCCACCATATCCTCTGTTCCTACCACCTAATTAGTTAGTTAGTTAGTATTAGTCTCCGGAGAAGGCAATGGCAACCCACTCCAGTACTCTTGCCTGGAAAATCCCATGGACAGAGGAGCCTGGTAGGCTGCAGTCCATGGAGTCACGAAGAGTCAGACACGACTGAGCAACTTCCCTTTCACTTTTCACTTTCATGCATTGGAGAAGGAAATGGCAACCCACTCCAGTGTTCTTGCCTGGAGAATCCCAGGGACGGCAGAGCCTGGTGGGTTGCCATCTATGGGGTCGCACAGAGTCAGACATGACTGAAGCGACTTAGCAGCACTAGCAGCATTAGTCACTCAGTCATGTCTGACTCTTTGTGACCCTATGGACTGTAGCTCACCATGCTCCTTTGTCCACGGGAATTCTCCAGGCATGAATACTGGAGTGGGTTGACATGCCCTCCTCCAGGGGATTTTCCCAACCCAGGGATTGAACCCAGCTCTCCCACATTGCAGGCAGATTCTTTACCATCTGAGCCACCAGGGAAGCCCTATCACCTAATTAGGAACCGAATAAACACTTGCTGAATTGAACTGTACTGAAAATAAACTTGCCACAATGCCTGCTCTATTGTTAGGATGGAAGGAGCGTAGGACAGCTGATAGCAGAATGAAATGAGCTGGAAAATAAAATACAGTTCCAGAGAAATCAGAGTCAGATGGTGAAAGTCGGCTATATTGCCCCTCACACTTACCCAAGCCCTTATGAAATCTGGAGCTACAAACTGACAAAAAAAAAAAAAAAAGGCATTTCAAGACAAGTAATGTCCAGCTGGAAGCAGGACAGTCTGGTTATAAGCACTGAATCAAAGCCAAAAGAGAACAGAAAAACTCTCCCATCATACAATCCACCCATTTAAACCTGATCTGCCAAACCAGGGCTCCTCTCTCTCCCATTCCAATTAACAGCTCTGCTCCCAGCAACCGACATGCTGAATCACCCTCCAGTGCCACAGCTGATGGCTCATAAAGCTTTGGGCTCATCTAATCCTCTAATAGCCTGGGGCTGTATTAGTGTCACAGTAGCAAAATTCTCTCCCAAATTAGAACTGTATTATTTTACTGTACAAAAGTCCACAGGGTTCCTGAAGGAACTAACTGCAAACCATCTGTTAACCCTTTCTAATGTCATCTCCCCTAAATGCCATCAGAAAATATGACTTTGAAACAAACAAATATCTTTGAGTCAAATCCCCTGAAGTCTCTGGCCCCACTGTGAGTACATATTGAGAGTGGAGGTCAGATAGTTGCACAGTACCTTCTTACCTGCCATGACAAACTTACCCTGCTTTCTTAACATTAACTATGTGTGTGTGTGATATTGCAACTTATAATAAATATATTTTAAGAGGTCGTAAATTTACTTTTTTTTATTTTATTGTTTAATATGGACCATTTTTGAAGTCTTTATTGAATTCTGCTTCTGCTTTATGTTTTGGTTTTTTTGGCCACAGGGCATGTAGAATCTTAGTTCCCCAAGCAGGGATTGAAACTGAAAACCCTGCATTGGAAGGCCAAGTCTAACCACTGGACCTTGAGGAAAGTTCCTATTTTACTTTTTTAATTTAATTTTTAAATAAAAGTTTACAAAATATAAACTAGGAATATAATTCCAAGTTTAGCACAGTTGCACTCATCTCACACGCTAGTAAAGTAATGCTCAAAATTCTCCAAGTCAGGCTTTAACAATACGTGAACCATGAACTTCCTGATGTTCAAGCTGGTTTTAGAAAAGGCAGAGGAACCAGAGATCAAATTGCCAATATCCACTGGATCATAGAAAAAGCAAAGAGATCCAGAAAACCATCTATTTCTGCTTTATTGACTATGCCAAAGCCTTTGACTATGTGG
This sequence comes from Bos indicus x Bos taurus, assembly GCF_003369695.1. NCBI lineage: Eukaryota > Metazoa > Chordata > Mammalia > Artiodactyla > Bovidae > Bos > Bos indicus x Bos taurus. The sequence continues at coordinate 71,044,823 of NC_040083.1, read as the reverse complement.
ATCACAATAAACTGTGGAAAATTCTGAAAGAGATGGAAATACCAGACCATCTGACCTGCCTCTTGAGAAACCTGTATACAGGTCAGGAAGCAACAGTTAGAACTGGACATGGAACAACACACTGGTTCCAAATAGGAAAAGGAGTGTATCAAGGCTGTATATTGTCACCCTGATTATTTAACTTATATGCAGAGTACATCATGAGAAATGCTGGGCTGGAAGAAGCACAAGCTGGAATCAAGATACACGGGAGAAATATCAGTAACCTCAGATATGCAGATGACACCACTCTTATGGCAGAAAGTGAAGAACTAAAGAGCCTCTTGATGAAACTGAAAGAGGAGAGTGAAAAAGTTGGCTTAAAGTTCAACACTCAGAAAACGAAGATCATGGCATCTGGTCCCATCACTTCATGGCACATAGATGGGGAAACAGTGGAAAGAGTGGCTAACTTTATTTTGGGGGGTTCCAAAATCACTGCTGAGGAAGGCTTTCTTATCTCTTCTTGCTATTCTTTGGAACTCTGCATTCAGATACTTATATCTTTCCTTTGCTCCTTTGCTTTTCGCTTCTCTTCTTTTCACAGCTATTTGTAAGGCCTCCCCAGACAGCCATTTTGCTTTTTTGCATTTCTTTTCCATGGGGATAGTCTTGATCCCTGTCTCTGTACAATGTCACGAACCTCAGTCCATAGTTCTTCAGGCACTCATCTATCAGATCTAAGCCCTTAAATCTATTTCTCACTTCCACTGTATAATCATAAGGAATTTGATTTAGGTCATACCTGAATGGTCTAGTGGTTTTCCCTACTTTCTTCAATTTCAGTCTGAATTTGGCAATAAGGATGATCTGAGCAGCCACAGTCAGCTCCTGGTCTTGTTTTTGTTGACTGTATAGAGCTTCTCCATCTTTGGCTGAAAAGAATATAATCAATCTGATTTCGGTGTTGACCATCTGGTGATGTCCATGTGTAGAGTCTTCTCTTGTGTTGTTGGAAGAGGGTGTTTGCTATGACCAAAGCAGAAGATATTAAGAAGAGGTGGCAAGAATACACAGAAGAACTGTACAAAAAAGAGCTTCACGACCAAGATAATCACAATGGTGTGATCACTCATCTAGAGCCAGACATCCTGGAATGTGAAGTCACGTGGGCCTTAGAAAGCATCACTACAAACAAAGCTAGTGGAGGTAATGGAATTCCAGTTGAGCTATTTCAAATCCTAAAAGATGATGCTGTGAAAGTGCTGCACTCAATATGCCAGCAAATTTGGAAAACTCAGCAGTGGCCACAGGACTGGAAAAGGGCAGTTTTCATTCCAATCCCAAAGAAAGGCAATGCCAAAGAATGCTCAAACTACCGTACAATTGCACTCATCTCACATGTTAGTACAGTAATGCTCAAAATTCTCCAAGTCCGGCTTCAGCAATACGTGAACCGTAAACTTCCTGATGTTCAACCTGGTTTTAGAAAAGGCAGAGGAACCAGAGATCAAATTGTCAACATACGCTGGATCATCAAAAAAGCAAGAGAGTTCCAGAAAAACATCTATTTCTGCTTTATTGACTATGCCAAAGCCTTTGACTGTGTGGATCACAATAAACTATGGAAAATTATGAAAGAGATGGGAATACCAGACCACCTGACCTGCCTCTTAAGAAACCTATATGCAGGTCAGGAAGCAACTATTAGAACTGGACATGGAACAACAGACTGGTTCCAAATAGGAAAAGGAGTACGTCAAGGCTGTATATTATCACCCTGCTTATTTAACTTATATGCAGAGTACATCATGAGAAATGCTGGCTGGAAGAAACACAAGCTGGAATCAAGATTGCCAGGAGAAATATCAATAACCTCAGATATGCAGATGACACCACCCTTATGGCAGAAAGTGAAGAGGAACTCAAAAGCCTCTTGATGCGAGTGAAAGAGGAGAGTGAAAAAGTTGGCTTAAAGCTCAACATTCAGAAAACGAAGATCATGGCATCCGGTCCCATCACTTCATGGGAAATAGATGGGGAAACAGTGTCAGACTTCATTTTCTGGGGCTCCAAAACCACTGCAGATGGTGACTTCAGCCATGAAATTAAAAGACACTTACTCCTTGGAAGAAGGTTATGACCAACCAAGATAGCATATTCAAAAGCAGAGACATTACTTTGCCAACAAAGGTCCATCTAGTCAAGGTTATGGTTTTTCCAGTGGTCATGTATGGATGTGAGAGTTGGACTGTGAAGAAGGCTGAGTGCCGAAGAATTGATGCTTTTGAACTGTGGTGTTGGAGAAGACTCTTGAGAGTCCCTTGGACTTCAAGGAGATCCAACCAGTCCATCCTAAAGGAGATCAGCCCTGGGTGTTCATTGGAAGGACTGATGTTGAAGCTGAAACTCAAATACTTTGGCTACCTGATGCGAAGAGTTGACTCATTGGAAAAGACTCTGATGCTGAGAGGGCTTGGGGGCAGGAGGAGAAGGGGACAACAGAGGATGAGATGGCTGGATGGCATCACCGACTCGATGGACAGGAGTTTGGGTAAGCTCTGGCAATTGGTGATGGACAGGGAGGCCTGGCATGCTGGGTTCATAGGGTCACAAAGAGTCAGACACTACTGAGTGACTGTACTGAACTGAACTTAACTGGTATACAATATTACATAAGTTATAAATACATATTTTTGTCTTTGTACATGGTTCCTAGCTCACAGTTCCTAAAACCCTTGGAATTATATCCAATATTTTGTAATAATCTGTAAGGGGAAAGAATCTGGAAAATGTGGAGACATATATGTGTGTGTGTGTGTGTTTATCACTAAATCACTTTGCTGTACACCTGAAACTAAGATCTACTACAGTTCAATTTTAAAAAAGAAAGAGTGAAGGGGCATCTTTTATTATAAAACTTTTTGTCCTCAGTTCTTCAAGTGGCTTCCTGAAATAATGTGTCTTGTTATTCATAGCAAGGACTTTTCAACCACAACTGAGCTTATGTTAATGAGATGATTTTAGAAATCCCTCAGGGACTTACCTGGTTGTCCAGTGATTACAACTTCACCTTCCAATGCAGGGGGTGCTGGTTCAACCCCTGGTTGGGAGGAGCCAACAACCCACATGACTTGTGGCCAAAAGAAAAAAATCCAAAATCATAAAACAGAAGCATTATTGTAACAAATTCAACAAAAACTTTAAAAATGGTCCACATCAAAAATTTAAAGAAAAAAAGAAATCCCCTAAAGATGGGGTTTGGATGACTGGTTGCCAGGGGAATCAAGCATGAATACAGGCTTGGAAATTTCAATCCCATCCTCTGATCTCCAGGCAGGGCAGAGGGGCTGCAGTTTGAACCAATGGCCAGTGATTTTAATCAATCAAGTCTGTGTAATGGGTCCTCCATTAAAAACCTAAAAAGACGGGTACAGAGAGTTTCCGGGTTGGTGAACCAGAGTATGTTCAAATGCCACCGTGTTGCATCCCCAAACCCCATGGGGAAAGACAGAAGCTCCTTTGTTCCAGGATCTTCATAAGTGTCTCTTTATCTGGCTGTTGATTCTTATCCCTTAATATCTTTTGTCATAAACTGGTAATCTAGTGATGGTACAGAAAGGGAGACCCCTTCCACAGCCTGAGTGTGGGTTTTTGTTTAACACTTGGAAATGAATTATCCAAGGAGATGCATGTGCTGACAAAGCAAGAGACTTTATTGGGAAGGGGTGCCTGGGCAGAGAGCAGCAGAGGGAACCCAGGAGGATTGCTCTGCCTTGTGGCTTACAGTCATGGGTTTTATGGTGATGGGATTCCTTTCCAGGTTGTCTCTGGCCAATCATTCAGACTCAAGGCCCTTTCTGGCTTGGCCCACACATTGCTCAGTCAAGATGGATGCCAGCAAGGATACTGGGAGGTGGTAGGACCCGTCACATCTCCTTTTAACCTTTTCCGAATTCTTCCAGTTGGTGGCTTTTTAGTCCGTGTTCCTATACCAGGACTTCCTGTCATAAAATAACTCACACAAATAGTGCCTAGCCAGAGTGGGTGATTTCAGTCAATATGTTTCCCCCAACAGTGAGTAAACTATCCTCCTGAGTTCTGTGAGCTGCTCTAGCAAGTCAATTGAACCCAGGAAAGGGGTCGTGGGAACCTCTGATCTATAGCCAGTCTGTCAGAAACACAGGTAACAGCCTGAACTTGTGATTGGCATCCAAAGTGGAGGGCAGTCTTGTGAGCCCTTAACCTGTGGAATCTGATGCTATCTCAGGGTAGATAGTGTCAGAATTGACCACCCAGCTGGTGTTGAAGAATTTCTTGGTGTTGTGGGTGGAAAAATCCTACATATCAGAAGGACTAAAAGTTTACTATTCTATAGCCACATTAACTACATTGTGTAGTTACATTAACTGTGACTGCATTTATACAAAAAACATGTATAAGAGAGAAAAAAGGAAGGAAACACATAAAAGGGGGAAATTAATTGTGAAATAAAATAACTTGTTATTTATCTCTATTTTCCAGTTTTTATAATATAAGGAAATAAAAATATCATTTATATCTTTAAAGTGTTCTTAAACAATTCACTTTCTAAGATATATCATACACAATGGTGGTAGCTGTGTGGCTATACTGTTGTAGCCACGCGTTCTGGGAAACAAACTCACTCAGAAGGACACTGCAGATAGTGGAGTGCAGTTTATTACACCGGCAGGCCCAAGGCAGAGTCTCCTCTTAGCCAAGGACCCTGACCAGTTTTTCTGAAAACCTTATATACCCTAAGTGTACGTGCCCAAACCCACCTCCCCAAACTCCCTGAAACTAGTTTGAACAAAGGAAAAGAAAGATACAAGAAAGAAAGATAGGTAGTTAGCAGTGGACAATTATCAATAGGCCTGTGGTCATACCCCAATAAACATAATAGAATTTATGATTCTATTCAGTTACACAGATAATTAGGGTATTCTTTTAGGCAACAGAGTCTAGGTATGAGCCCTGGGGCTCTTCCTTCCAGGGGCCTGGTTTTCCAGTTGGTATGTCATTTCCATAGATACTGGGCATATAGCTCAAACTCCACAGTCCGGCCCAAGATGGAGTCCTGCTTTCAAGATGGAGCCTGTTCTGTCTGTTTCCTCCTTCATTCCCCACTCTTGATGCTCTTAACTCATAGTATGAGCATCATTCATAGGGATATATTGCACTCTGACTCTCCGACCTCCAACTTGGGAGAACTACATCAACCTTTGGGTTACAAAGTTCATAATACATTGCAAAATAAAGGATCCGCAAAGCAGAACTATCCAGGCAACAATAACAATGTTAAATATAGTTTTCCACCAATCACCCTTCACCCAAGCTAGGACTGAAGTCCAAAAAGGAACTTTATCATCAGACATAACTTTTACCTGATCTTTCATGTCCTCTAGGGTGGCTGATATATAGCCAGATAAATTAGGAATATATAGACATTTAACTTTAATTATAGCACAGGTCCCTCTTTGTACTGAAACTATGGTTAGTCTCAAGATGATACCAGCAAGTCCTTGTAGCAGAAGTTGATCATAGAGCTTCATCTTTGTTTCTTCTTTAAGATGATCTTGATTTCATGGCGATCAGTGGGGTCCTGTTGTGTAGTCCGCTCAGCGTCCTCCGGGTCTCTCTCCACCCTCATGTGGTGGATCCAAGGAGTGACACATGAAACTTTAACTGCAGTAGGGCTGGTTAGAACAACAGTATATGGACCATTTCAATGAGGGGCCAAGGAGTTGTGTTTCCAGTCCATGACCACACCTGATCCCTGGGCACAAATTCGTGAATCTGTTCCCCAAGGGGGAATGGTACCCTTTCTTGTACAAACTTAGTTACCTGATTTATTACCTTACCCAGTTGCTCCATCTGCTGTGAAATCTCCCCTTTCTGCTTACCTGAGGCAAATTTGTTGACACCTGTTTTATTATGGGAGGGGGCCTCTCATACACAATTTTGTATGGAGAAAAGCCATGGGACTGTGGCGTCATCCTAAGTCTGAGCAGAGCTGTCGGAAACAAGTCCACCCAGGAACAGTCAGTCTCTAAGATCCACTTGGAGAGCATCTCTTTAAGTGTCTGGTTTTCCCTTCCACCATCCCAGAACTCGGGGGTCTATATGCTGTATGTAATTTCCACTTGGTGTTTAAAGTTTTGCTTACTTTATACTAAATCAGCTATGAAAGCTGGGCCATTGTCCGATCCAATGCTGGTAGGAAATCCAAATCTGGAAACTATCTCCCTAAGCAGGTACCAGGCTACTTTTGATGCTCTTTCAGTCTGGGTAGGAAAAGCTTCTACCCATCTCTAGAACGTACATACTATGACCAGCAGGTAATGGTAGTGACAGTGAAGTTCACTTCCAGGTGTTCAAAGGGCAGCATGCCTTTTACCTGAATCCCTGTCTGTGCCGAGAGGCAGCATTGACCTCTGAGCAGGTAGTGCAGTTCTGAGATTCTGTCCTGCATAGGGAAGAGAGGCGGGGAACCAAGAAATATTTTCAAATTAGCTCTTCCAGTTTATCATGGCCTAGATGGGTCGCTTGGTGTGTTTGGCTTACCAGAGTGGGTGCCAGCTCCTCCGGTACCAATAATTTGCCACTTGGCAATTCCCACCATCTCTTTTCAGTCTTGATGGCCCCCTTCTGCTTTGGCTAGTTGGTTTTGGGCTTCAGTGTATTTTGGAGAGTCTAGCGTTAGCTCAGGTAGCTCCGCCAATATAAGAGCTTTAATAGGGGCTTCACTTGTCACCCCCAAGCCCTCGGCTGCTTGTTTAGTGGTCTTATCTGCCAGTCTGTTCCCTGAGCCTGGGGGGTATCCTCTTTTTGACGTCCTCAGCAGTGTATGACTGCAACCCTTTCTGGTTCCCAGGCAGCATCTAATAGGGTCTTAATTTCTGCCTTATTTTTAATATATTTTTCACTAGCTGTCAAAGGCCTCTCTCCTTATACGGAGCCCTGTAGCAGAAACATACCTGGAGTCTGTGTAAATGTGTGTCTTCTTACCTTTTGACAGCTGGAGGGCCTGGGTTAGAGCATATAGTTCGGCCTGTTGAGTGGACCAGTGTGATGGCAGAGAGCTAACCTCAACGATGGTTTCTTCCATGACTACTGCATATCCTGACAGTCATTGTCCTTGTTTCACCAGGCTGGTGCCCTTGGTGTACAGGACGAAATCTGGGTCCAGGATTGGCTGGTCTCTCAAGTCAGGCCTGCGGGCATATTTCCTTGCAGTCATGTGAGGGCCCACCTTCTCCCACAGGAAGGAGAGTGGCCGGATTCAGGGCCTGACAAGACTCAGTAGTCAGTAGTAACATGGGGGTTCTCACATAACAGTCCCTGATATTGAGTAATCCGGGATGTTGATAGCCATTTATGGGGGTCCCCTCCCAGCAGAGTGTTGACCTCATGCGGGACTTTTACAAACAAATCTTGGCCCAAAGTCAGCTTGGTTGCCTCCCGGACCAGTAAGGCAACTCCAGCAACTGCTGTAAGCGTCTCAGCCACCCAGTGGCAACATTGTCCAGCTGATTAGAGATAAGTCACTGGTCTGTCCCATGTCCTCATAATCTAGGACAACACTCCCATAGCCACCTTGTCCTTTTCAGTCACGTAAAGAGCAAACGGCTTAGCAAGTTCTGGCAGGCCCAAGGCCAGTACCAATGTAATTGTACCGGGTTTGAATTCTATTACCAGTGGGACTTGTTTTGCAAGGCTGGGGGGCGGGGGGGGCGGTGGTTGTCTTCTGCCCAGACCCCAGGAAATTGTTGAGTTAACTCTCTCTCTTGACTGTTTAGCCTGTCCGGTTTCTTTTCCGGGAGATTGTACAACCTCCATTCATCTTGAGGGGTTACTGAGAGGAAGAGTAAATAGGTGGTTGAGCCCACTCGAACAGTGGGTCTTTCGTGGGGGGAAAAGTCACTTGTGCCCCCAATTTAGACAGCAAGTCTCTTCCTAACAAAGGTACTGGGCATTCAGAGATGTGTAAAAATTCCTGAGTCACTTGGTGTCCACCCATCTAACATTTTCAGGGTAGGCTAGAGACACAAAGGCTGCATTTATCACCATCTGAGACCCAGCAGCCTCTGGCTGGGTCTATTGGCATATAAAATCTATAGACCTCACACAGTCTTTTGCAGAACTCAGAGGGTGATTCACTTTCCCTTTGAATCACTTCAGAGGGTTTTGCGATACTCATAGCTTTTCGGGCCCCCCTCTTGAGACCTTGTAAAATAGTCACCCGATATCTCTCCAGGTGGCCCCTCCCTTTCTCTGTTACAGTCCCAGTTGGGTCTCTTATCGGGGGTGGCTAGTTCTGCCCACCGCTGCGGGTTTGCAGTACCCTCAGGTACCATTTCTCTTAACCATTTTCTGGACTCAGTTAGGATCCTGTGTCTTTCCTCAGTGCTGAAAAGGGAGACTAGTAGTTGGATTATGTCATCCTATGCCTGGAAAATCCTATGGATGGAGGAGCCTGGTAGGCTGCAGTCCATGGGGTCGCTAAGAGTCGGACACGACTGAGCGACTTCACTTTCACTTTTCGCTTTCATGCATTGGAGAAGGAAATGGCAACCCACTCCAGTGTTCTTGCCTGGAGAATCCCAGGGACGGCAGAGCCTGGTGGGCTGCTGTCTATGGGGTCGCACAGAGTCAGAGACGACTGAAGCGACTTAGCAGCAGCAGCGTGTAGGGCGGTGGGTTCGAAAAATAGTCTCCATTAGCCTAATCATGGCTTGTGGCTCCCCCGAGTATGGTGGAGCATGCCTCTGCCAGTTTAATATATCCATAGAGGAAAATGGCTGGTAATAATAGGCTATAGGGGGCTGATGGTAGTGCCCCATGCATCCTGAACTGGAGGCTGTTGTAGCTCTCTGAGGTCCATCTGTAGTGGGGTTCTTTACCCCTGTTCCTTGGTAAAGCGCAGCCTCTGTCTAATTGCTGTCTAATTGCTGTGTTTCCGATCAGTACTCACCGGGAGAGGTGGATACAATCTAGGAGGTCCAGCTGAGGCAGAATTCTGGGGGCATTGACCAGAATCGCCATTGCTGGGATTGGAGCCTGCTGAAACGGTGGCTCTACGAACTCCAGGAGAGCTGGTGGAAGAGCAGTGGCTTCTGCAGGAACTTCACCTGGCCCTGGATCGGGCATTAAGGCAGCCTCCGGTCCTGGTGGAGCACTGGGAGGCAGGCGCGTCAGTATCCAGTACGGGGGAGGGGTCAGGTCATCCCCGTCCAAATCCTGTAGAATTTCCTTTTTTATCATCAGTCAATTTTTGTGCCATTAATATTTTTCCCTTTCCCTTCTGGATACAGAACCTTATCCAAGTAGGAGGGTCTTGAAGCTAACCCTAGCCATGAGTCAATATATGGATATTGATTCAGGTGTCCTGGCTCTCCTGTGACTACTGTATAGACTGCTTCCACTATTTTTAAGTTCATGGTGTTCTCTTGTGGCCATCCTACTCCCATAGGGGGCCATTCGACCTCACAGAGTATGTGTAGGCGGTTAGGCTTCATCTTCACCCCATGAAGTGAAGTGAAGTCGCTCAGTCGTGTCCGACTCTTTGCAACCCCATGGACTGTAGCCTACCAGGCTCCTCAGTCCACGGGATTTTCCAGGCAAGAGTACTGGAGTGGGTTGCCACTTCCTTCTCCACGTGATCTTCCCGACCCAAGGATCGAACCCGGGTCTCCCGCACTGCAGGCCGTCGCTCAGATGGTAAAGCATCTGCCCGCAATGTGGGAGACCCAGGTTTGACGGTAAAGTGTCTGCAGCCATGAAATTAAAAGATGCTTACTCCTTGGAAGGAAAGTTATGACCAACCTAGATAGCATATTCAAAAGCAGAGACATTACTTTGCCAACAAAATTTCATCTAGTCAAGGCTATGGTTTTTCCTGTGGTCATGTATGGATGTGAGAGTTGGACTGTGAAGAAGGCTGAGCGCTGAAGAATTGATGCTTTTGAACTGTGGTGTTGGAGAAGACTCTTGAGAGTCCCTTGGACTGCAAGGAGATCCAACCAGTCCATTCTGAAGGAGATCAGCCTTGGGATTTCTTTGGAAGAAATGATGCTAAAGCTGAAACTCCAGTACTTTGGCCACCTCATGCGAAGAGTTGACTCATTGGAAAAGACTCTGATGCTGGGAGGGATTGGGGGCAGGAGGAGAAGGGAACGACAGAGGATGAGATGGCTGGATGGCATCACTGACTCTATGGACGTGAGTCTGAGTGAACTCCGGGAGTTGGTGATGGACAGGGAGGCCTGGAGTGCTGCGATTCATGAGGTCGCAAAGAGTCAGACATGACTGAGCGACTGATCTGATCTGATGAAGTTCTCAGTACCCTATGTACTTCTGATATTTCCACTCAATGACACTTAAATTGCCATTCTGCCTCCTTCCTAATTGGGGTGAGAAGAGCCTTACCTGCCAGATCCCAGAGGGAGAAGGGGGATCGGTGTCTCTTCACCTGCCAGTCAACACAGCCGAACCAGAACACCACGTGATCCAAAACTGTTTCTCCCTTAACTTTTAAAGTCCATTCTGCTTTGGTGGGCTTGATCAGATGTGGATGAAAATACAGATGGGTTAAATATCCCACATCCCAGGACGTCTCCAGAAAAGCTAATTCGTACTCACTTATGTATCCCTCTCCTTCTAGCCTGACAGTTCCGAGGGGGTCAAGAATTTCATAGCAGATGGGACACCTCCTTGGGGAGGGCAGAATATGAGTACACAAAAACCAAGTTTCTTCTCCTAAAAAATCCCCTGGCAATTGCTTGGTAATAATTTTCCCCAAGATAGTGTGGACACCACCTCCTAAATGACCTTCACAAATTTCTTTCCTAAGCCCTAACACGCTCGTCAACCTGTGTACCAAGCAATCGTTGCCCCCTACCTATTTCAGGCTCCTGTGGATCCGTGCCCCTTCTAGTCCCTCCCAGGGGGGTGATCAGGCCCCCTCTTCCACCCTGCTGGGTGGGTTCCTCCTCCCCTGAGGGCTCAGTTCCCCTGCGGTCGTCCACTACGTGCTAACTTGAAAGGTCCAGGCATTGAGAAACAGAATCCTCCCAGAAGGGCGAGGCCCCTCTCCCCCGCAGAAGATTCAAGCCACAGGGCCTCGGAGTAGTCCCAAATGGGACTTGTCTCCTCAAAGTGAGGAGTTTCTCGGCCAATGCATCAAATGTTGTAGCCACGCGGTCTGGGAAACAAACTCACTCAGAAGGACAATGCACATAGTGGAGTGCAGTTTATTACACCGGCGGGCACAAGGCAGAGTCTCCTCTTAGTCAAGGACCCTGACAAGTTTTTCTGAAAACCTTATATACCCTAAGTGTAAGTGTCCAAACCCACCTCCGCAAATTCCCTGAAACTAGTCTGAACAAAGGAAGAGAAAGATACAGTCAAAGTTAACCCATGATTCATATGCCTTAAGCCTAGGTAGTCAACAGTGGACAATTATCAATAGGCCTGTGGCATACCCAAATAAGCATAATAGAATGTATGAATCTATTCAGTTACACAGATAATTAGGGTTTTCTTTTAGACAACAGAGAGTCTAGGTATGAGCCCTGGGGCTCTTCCATCCAGGGGCCCTGGTTTTCCAGTTGGTATGTCATTTCCATAGATACTGGGCATATAGCTCAAAGTCCACAGTCTGGCCCAAGATGGAGTCCTGCTTTCAAGATGAAGCCTGTTCTGTCTGTTTCCTCCTTCAATATCCTTAAGGATCATCATACAGGTTAACAAATGCAATTGCAACACATACGTCTTCATGACCTGAGGGAAGAGACATGAAGTCTCCCATGTCTCATGAGCCAGCACTGCCCTGAGCAAAGAAGGCCAATTCTTTTCCTTCTATTCAGATTAGATAATAAGTCCAGTCACTTACATGGGCTTCCCTGGTGGCTCAGACAAGTAAAGAATCTGCCTGCAGTGCTGGAGACACAGGTTCGAGACCTGGGTTGAGAAGATCCCCTGGAGAAGAGTATGGCAAAACCTCCAGCATTCTTGCCTGGAGAATTCCATGGACAGAGGAAACTAGTGAGCTAAAGGCCATGGAGTCACAAAGAGTCAGACATGACTGAGCAACTAACTCTTCCACTTTTCACTTTCCAGTCAATTACATACTCTCAAATAAGTCCATTCCATGAAAGAAAAGAGAGGAAAATAGCAGAATAAGTGGAGAGCTTTTAACACCAAATGCTCTGATTTCCTATTGGGGAGAAAAAAAAGTCTGAAGCCACAAAAGCTTTCTTCCTATTTTTTTCAATCTCAAACATAAACTAAGAATTACATAAACTAAGGAATTATAAGATTTTTCAGGATGCTCCTCTGTAATGATAAAAAAAAAAACCTTGTTTGCATAAGCCCAAGAAATAGAAGCTGAAGAATTCATTAGATACAAAATATAAAACAAAGCTCATTTTTCCTTCTATACCCAGTGCCTCCCTAGAAGAAACCTAAGCAAAAAGCTTGAAAACCAAGTGTAATTTTAGAGCCAAGGTTAATTTGCATGTGAGAAGGACACATGCAAAATCCAGCTAACTTGGAGAGTCCATTTAAATACAAAAGTCAAAGTATAAGTCTTCAGTGCCTGAAATCTGGAGAAACAGGCAAATTCAGATCCTCATTGCCAAGATCCTGGAGCTGAACCTACTGGAGCCAAAACCGGTAGCAACACTTAAATGGTAATTTGGATGAATTGCCCAAGGCTGAGTGTGCACTAGCTTGAGTGAGAAACTCCTGGGAACACGCAGTCGTAGAAGGGCCTGTATGCGTTCATCAGTTTTCACCTCCAGGGATTCCACCAGTTTCTTACACTGAAGAGCCAAGAAACATCCCTTTCTGGCTCCAACAAAAGGAGAGGAAAAGTAACCATTATGAAATGTACCCTGAGCAATCTTTATAACAAAGGCCTGTTCTCTGGAGGAAAAACTTTCTCAGAGCTTTATTCCACCTGGGGAAACTGCATTTCTCAAATCCAGCCCTCTGTCTCACCTAAAAAATGAAAAGGAAAAAAAAAAAAGGGCAGGGGGTGGGGGCTAAGAAACACTTTCAAAGGTCACAGCTCAGAAACACACTCCACTAAATGTACAGCACACAAATCCACTAAAACACCCAGATTTAATCATAAGATTTTCTAATGCTTCTCCTCCCTCAAAACTTACCATCATACCAATAGGATTCTAATAGGACTCTACTATAATGACAGTGGATTCTTGTTTTGTTTTTGTTGCTCAGTTGCTCAGTTGCTCAGTCGTGTCTGACTTTTTGTGACCCCATGGATTACAGCACACCAGGCTTTCCTGTCCATCACCAACTCCCAGAGCTTGCTCAAACTCCCATCCATTGAGTCCGTGATGCCATCCAACCATCTCATCCTCTGTCATCTGCTTCTCCTCCTGCCCTCAGTCTTTTTCGGCAATTTTCTAATGAGTCAGCTCATCACACCAGGTGGCCAAAGTATTGGACTTTCAGCTTCAGCATCAGTCCTTCCAATGAATATTCAGTGTTGATTTCCTTTAGGATTGACTGATTTGACCTACTTGCAGTCCAAGGGACTCTCAAGAGTTTTCTCCAACACCACAGATTAAAGGCATCAGTTCTTCGGCATGCAGCCTCCTTTATGGTCCAACTCTCACATCCATACATGACTACTGGAAAAACCATAGCTTTGACTATATGGACATTTGTTGGTAAAGTAATGTCTCTGCTTTTTAATATGATGTCTAGGTTTCTCATTGCTTTTCTTCCAAGGAGCAAGCATCTTTTAATATGGCTGCAGTCACCATCTGCAGTGATTTTGGAGCCCAAGAAAATAAAGTCTGTCACTGTTTCCATTGTTTCCTCATATATTTGCCATGAAGTGATGGGACCAGAAGCCATGATCTTAGTTTTCTGAATGCTGAGCTTTAAGCCAACTTTTTCACTCTCTTCTTTCACCTTCATCAAGAGGCTCTTTAGTTCTTCTTCACTTTCTGCCATAAGGATGGTGTCCTCTGCATATCTGAGGTTATTGATATTTCTCCCTGCAATCTTGATTCCAGCTTGTGTTCATCCAGCCCTGCATTTCTCATGATGTACTCTGCATATAAGTTAAATAAGTAGGGTGACAATATATAGCCTTGACCATACCCCTTTCCCGATGTGGAACCAATCTGTTTTTCCATGTCCAGTTCTAACTGTTGCTTCTTGACCTGAATACAGGTTTCTCAAGAGGCAGGTAAGGTGGCCTGGTATACCCATCTCTTTAAGAATTTTCCAGCTGTACAAAATTCTAGGTGGAGACTATCTGAAGAGGAATTCTTAGGAAAGCCCAAAGACAACAAGGGAGATGAAAACAGGACAATGGGGGAAGTTAAAAGCCTCCAGAACCTACATCTGCCAAGTATTAAATATATATAGCCCAACTCCTAGCAGATTAACATAGAACCATAGAATCTCAAACCAAAAATCCATATATTTCAATTTCTATTACCTGATACATCATGTTCAGCTTTCAACAAAACAATTATGCCATGCTAAAGAGCAAGAAAGAAAAGTTTGTAGACACAGAGTAAGCATCAGACTCAGATATTACATCAATTTTGGATTTACCAGGCAGGGGATTCTGCATGGGCACAGGAGGGCCTAGAGGAGCTACTCGACGTTCAAGGTCAGGAGGGGCGGCCATGAGGAGATACCCCTCATCCAAGGTAAGGAGCAGCGGCTGCGCTTTGCTGGAGCAGCCATGAAGAGATACCCCACGTCCAAGGTAAGAGAAACCCAAGTAAGATGGTAGGTGTTGCGAGAGGCATCAGAGGGCAGACACACTGAAACCATACTCACAGAAAACTAGTCAATCTAATCACATAGACCACAGCCTTGTCTAACTCAATGAAACTAAGCCATGCCATGTGGGGCAACCCAAGACAGGTGGGTCACGGTGGAGAGATCTGACAGAATGTGGTCCACTGGAGAAGGGAATGGCAAACCACTTCAGTATTCTTGCCTTGAGAACCCCATGAACAGTATGAAAAGCCAAAATGATAGGATACTGAAAGGGGAACTCCCCAGGTCGGTAGGTGCTCAATATGCTACTGGAGATCAGTGGAGAAATAACTCCAGAAAGAATGAAGGGATGGAGCCAAAGCAAAAACAATACCCAGTTGTGGATGTGACTGGTGATAGAAGCAAGGTCCGATGCTGTAAAGAGCAATTTTGCATAGGAACCTGGAATGTTAGGTCCATGAATCAAGGCAAATTGAAAGTGGTCAAACAGGAGATGGCAAGAGTGAACATCGACATTCTAGGAATCAGCGAACTAAAATGGACTGGAATGGGTGAATTTAACTCAGATGACCATTAAATCTACCACTGTGGGCAGGTATTCCATAGAAGAAATGGAGTAGCCATCATGGTCAACAAAAAGAGTCCGAAATGCAGTACTTGGATGCAATCTCAAAAATGACAGAATGATCTCTGTTCGTTTCCAAGGCAAACCATTCAATATCACAGTAATCCAAGTCTACGCCCCAACCAGTAACACTAAAGAAGCTGAAGTAGAACGGTTCTATGAAGACTTACAAGACCTTTTAGAACTAACAACCAAAAAAGATGTCGTTTTCATTATAGGGGACTGGAATGCAAAAGTAGGAAGTCAAGAAACACCTGGGTTAACAGGCAAATTTGGCCTTGCAATACGGAATGAAGCAGGGTAAAGGCTAATATAGCTTTGCCAAGAGAACGCACTGGTAATAACAAACACCCTTTTCCAACAATACAAGAGAAGACTCTACACATGGACATCACCAGATGGTCAACACTGAAATCAGATTGATTATATTCTTTGCAGCCAAAGATGGAGAAGCTCTATACAGTCAACAAAAACAAGACCGGGAGCTGACTGTGGCTCAGATCATGAACTCCTTATTGCCAAATTCAGACTCAAATTGAAGAAAGTAGGGAAAACCACTAGACCATTTGGGTATGACCTAAATCAAATTCCTTATGATTATACAGTGGAAGTGAGAAATAGATTTAAGGGACTAGATCTGATAGATAGAGTGCCTGATGAACTATGGAATGAGGTTCGTGACATTGTACAGGAGACAGGGATCAAGACCATCCCCATGGAAAAGAAATGCAAAAAAGCAAAATGGCTGTCTGGGGAGACCTTACAAATAGCTGTGAAAAGAAGAGAAGTGAAAAGCAAAGGAGCAAAGGAAAGATATAAGCATCTGAATGCAGAGTTCCAAAGAATAGCAAGGAGAGAAAAGAAAGCCTTCCTAAGCAATCAATGCAAAGAAATAGAGGAAAACAACAGAATGGAAAGACTAGAGATCTCTTCAAGAAAATTAGAGATACCAAGGAAACATTTCATGCAAAGATGGGCTCGATAAAGGACGGATATGGTATGGACCTAATAGAAGCATAAGATATTAAGAAGAGGTGGCAAGAATACACAGAAGAACTGTACAGAAAAGAGCTTCACGACCCAGATAATCACGATGGTGTGATCACTCATCTAGAGCCAGACATCCTGGAATGTGAAGTCAAGTGGGCCTTAGAAAGCATCACTATGAACAAAGCTAGTGGACATGATGGAATTCCAGTTGAGCTATTTCAAATCCTGAAAGATGATGCTGTGAAAGTGCTGCCCTCAATATGCCAGCAAATTTGGAAAACTCAGCAGTGGCCACAGGACTGGAAAAGGGCAGTTTTCATTCCAATCCCAAAGAAAGGCAATGCCAAAGAATGCTCAAACTACTGCACAATTGCACTCATCTCCCACGCTAGTAAAGTAATGCTCAAAATTCTCTAAGCCAGGCTTCAGCAATCCATGAACTGTGAACTTCCAGATGTTCAAGGTGGCTTTAGAAAAGGCAGAGGAACCAGAGGTCAAATTGCCAACATCCACTGGATCATGGAAAAAGCAAGAGAGTTCCAGAAAAACATCTATTTCTGCTTTATTGACTATGCCAAAGCCTTTGACTGTGTGGATCACAATAAACTGTGGAAAATTCTGAAAGAGATGGGCATACCAGACCACCTGACCTGCCTCTTGAGAAACCTGTATGCAGGTCAGGAAGCAACCATTAGAACTGGACATGGAACAACAGACTGGTTCCAAATAGGAAAAGGAGTACATCAAGGCTGTATATTGTCACCCTGCTTATTTAACTTATATGCAGAGTACATCATGAGAAACGCTGGACTGGAAGAAACACAAACTGGAATCAAGATTGCTGGGAGAAATATCAGTAACCTCAGATATGCAGATGACACCACCCTTATGGCAGAAAGTGAAGAGGAACGAAAAAGCCTCTTGATGAAAGTGAAAGAGGAGAGTGAAAAAGTTGGTTTAAAGCTCAACATTCAGAAAATGAAGATCATGGCATCTGGTCCCATCACTTCATGGGAAATAGATGGGGAAACAGTGGAAACAGTGTCAGACTTTATCATTTTGGGCTCCAAAATCACTGCAGATGGAGACTGCAGCCATGAAATTAAGACATTTACTCCTTGGAAGGAAAGTTATGACTAACCTAGACAGCATATTGAAAAGTAGAGACATTACTTTGTCAACAAAGGTCCATCAGTCAAGGCTATGGTTTTTCCAGTGGTCATGTATGGATGTGAGAGTTGGACTGTGAAGAAAGCTGAGCACTGAAGAATTGATGCTTTTGAACTGTGGTGTTGGAGAAGACTATTGAGAGTCCCTTGGACTGCAAGGATATCCAACCAGTCCATTCTAAAGATCAGCCCTGGGTTTTCTTTGGAAGGAATGATGCTAAAGCTGAAACTCCAGTACTTTGGCCACCTCGTGCAAAGAGTTGACTCATTGGAAAAGACTCAGATGCTGGGAGAGATTGGGCGCAGGAGGAGAAGGGGACAACGAGGATGAGATGGCTGGATGGCATCACCAACTCGATGGTCGTGAGTATGAGTGAACTCCAGGAGTTGGTGATGGACAGGGAGGCCTGGCATGCTGTGATTCATGGGGTCGCAAAGAGTCAGATACGACTGAGCAACTGAACTGAACTGAACTGATGGTTAATATGTCAAAAGATCCAAGGCAAAAGTGAAAAAATACAAGAATAGATGGATAATGTAAACACAGAGGTGGAAACCCTAAAAATGTATGGAAAGGAAAAGGTAGAAATCAAAAATAGCTAGACAGAAATGAAGAAGCTTTCCGTAGTCTCATTGGTGGATTTAATATGGCCAAAGAAAGAGTCAGAGAACTTGAAGACAGGTCAGATAGAAACTTTTCAAATTCTTTCTCCAAGGAACAAAAAGAACAAAAAACATAAGAACAAAACACCCAAAAATTGGGGGACAATTTTTAAAATGTAATATATAATGGGAATACCAGAAGACAGAGAAATCGAAGTAGAAGAAATACTTGAAGTAGTTGTTAGTTGAGTGTTTCCCAACATGGCGTTTCCCAACATACGACTAGGTGACTTCACTTTCACTTTTCACTCTCGCATTGGAGAAGGAAATGGCAACCCACTCCAGTGTTCTTGCCTGGAGAATCCCAGGGACGGCGGAGCCTGGTGGGCTGCTGTCTATGGGGTCGCACAGAGTCAGACACGACTGACGCAACTTAGCAGCAGGCATATTATATTCAAATATAAGTAAGCCAAAGATAAAAACAAAATCTTTAAAGAAACAAGATGAGGACAGACACTTTACCTATAAAAGGACAAGGATAAGGATTATAGTGGACTTATCATCAAAAACCATGCAATCAAGAAGGTGGGGTGAAATATTCAAGAACTGAAAAAAAAAAATGAGCATTCTGTATCCAGAAAAATTATCCTTTAAAAGTGAAAGAAAAATAAAGACTTTCTAGAGTAAACAAAAACTGAGGAAATCCATTGCTAGCAGACCTATCCTGCAAGAAGTATTAAAAGAAGTTCTCCACATCATATTTCACTAGAGAACTGCAACTTACTACAGTGAGATCCCAGGACAGACTTATTAGAAATGGCCAAAATATAGAACATTGATGACACCAAATGCTAGTGTGGATGTGTAAAACAGGGACTCTCATTCATTGCTGGCAGAAATGCAAAATGGTACAGACTCTTTGACAGAAAATCTGGCAGTATCTTACAAAATTAAACATACTTTTATCATACAATCCAGTAATTGCACTACTTGGTTTTCATCCAAAGAAGCTGAAAACTTGTTCACACAAAAACCCACACACATATGTCTATAGCAGCTTTATTCATGATTGCCAAAACTCTAAGCAACCAAGATGTCCTTCAGTAGGTAAACAGAGGAAGTGAGGTACATCCAGACAATGGAATATTATTCAGTGCTAAAAAGAAGTGAGCTATCAAGCCATGAAAAGGCATCGAGAAACTTTAAATGCATATTTCTAAGTGAAAGAAGCCAACTTGAAAAGGTTACGTATTGTATGATTCCAACTATGTAACATTCTGAAAAAGACAAAACTATGGAGATAGTAAAAAGATCAGTAGTTACCAAGGGTTGGAGACTGGGAAAAGGATCAATAGGTGGAGGACAAAGGATTCTTAATATAGTGAAACTATCTGCATGGCACCACAATAATAATAGACACATGTCATTATACAGTTGTCTAAACCCATAGATAAGGGGATTGTATAATGTATAAAACCCACAGTGCAGCTGGACTTCCCAGGTGACTCAGTGGTAAAGAATCCACCTTCCAATGCAGGAGACATGGGTTCTATCCCTGGGTTGGGAAGATCGCCTGATAAAGGACATGGAAACTCACTCCAGTATTCTTGCCTGAGAAATCTCATGGACAGAAGAACGTGGTGGGCTATAGTCCACAGGGTCCCAAAGAGTCAGACACAACTTAGCAGCTAAACATGTACAGTTCAGTTCAGTCGCTCAGTCCTGTCCGACTCTTTGCGACCCCATGAACCACAGCACACCAGGCCTCCCTGTCCATCCTTGAGGCACTCCTTTTCCTGTTTGGAACCAGTCTGTTGTTCCAATGTCCAGTTCTAACTGTTGCTTCCTGACCTGTGTACAGGTTTCTCAAGAGGCAGCTCAGGTGATCTGGTATTCCCATCTCTTTCAGAATTTTCCACAGTTTATTGTGAACATGCACAAAACCCATAGAATGTCCAACACCAAGAATAAACCCTAATGTTAACTACAGACTTTGTATGATAATGATATGTCAGTGTAGGTTCATCAGGTGTAACAAATGTACCACTCTGGTGGAAGATGTGGGCAACGGGGTATACTATACTTGTCTAGGGTCAGGGGATATAAGGGAAATCTGTGTACATTTCTCACAGTTTTGCTATAAACTTAAATCTGCTTCAAAAAATATGTTTTTAATTCTTCACAAAGAAGGAAAATAATTTAAAACTGAGATCTATATAATTAAAGGAAGAATGTTAAAGAAAGAATAGATGATTATCCTCAATTAGATAAGCTTTCACAAAGCCATCTCTATACTGTAGCACAGCCATGACAGACTTTAAATTTAGGTAGAGTGTCTCCCTATGAGTATTTAAAAGTGAAGCTCTTATTTTAGGTGACCTTGATCAAGGCTTGGTTGTCTCCCTTCTTGAGATAATTATTTTGGAGATAATAGTATGCAACCTGAATCCAAAGGGAAACTAGAAACAGAAAGAATAATTTGATTATTTTTTAAAAAAGAAAAAATAGGTAGAGATCTTGGATCTTATTAAGCTGAATAGTAACTATTGGACAAATCAATCATATGTGATTTTATTTAACACAACACACATGAGTGCTCAATCATGTGCAACTCTTTGGCACTCCATGGACTGTAAACCACCAGGCTTCTCTGTCCATGGGATTCTCCAGGCAAGAATACTGGAGCGGGTTGCCATTTCCTACTCCAGGGGATCTTCCTGACCCAGAGATTGAACCCATATCTCTTATGTTTCCTGTGTTGGCAGGAGGATTCTTTACCACTGAGCCACCAGAGAAGCCCCCCAACACTTACATGCACAGGATTAAAAGCAGCAATGGAGGGGTGGGCAGGGGGTGGGAGGAGTGGTGAAATGAAGGACCAGAGAGATTGACTTCTCCAAGGTTACACATCTGGCAAATGACAAAACTGAAATTCAAATGCAGATCTTACTTCACATTGCCGTGAATTACAAATAAATTACAAGAATCCAGACTTTTTCCAAGTACATAACTAAAAGTGCAGAGCTAGACAGCAGTGTGGTACTTCGTGACCTTAAGGAATTTTTGCAGCTTATGAAAGAATCTTATTCACATCCAGGAGAAATCAAAAATAAATAAATAAATAAAGCCTAGGAAAATCTGTGACAGTTGTGTCAAGCTATTGGTCACTGAATTACAATAGAGGTCCACTTGCCAACACTTCTCTAGAAAAGAGGAAGTCAGACTGGGGCTTTTTCGCTGGAGTCAGTTTTCTTTCTCCTGGAATGGCTAAGTCAGCACTAAAGGCCCCAGAAAACAGTCCCAGCTACCATCCCCCAGGGCATCTTCCTGCTGAATAATCACAACAGCTGGATCACACCAGCTGGAAAACATCTTTCCCTCCTCTGAACTGGCCTAGTACTTAATGTCTATACCATTCATCTGATATTTAATGTACACTCTATTCTATTGGTGACAGTATTTGAAATGCATTTCTCTTGTTCAAATGCTAAGCTGTTTGAGGACAAGGACCTACTTGTTATCTTCCAAAGCATCCAGTAGTCTGCAGGCTGCCTGGTAGATGCACCAGCAACACTGATTAGTTAGTGACTGTTTATCCACTGCTGCAAGTAAAATTGTCCAAGTTTTCAGGGGTGCCACTGGTCTAGAGCAGGTGGTTTAGAAGTATCTTAATGAGCTCTAATGAGATGGTGCTCATTAAGTTTTACTAAGAAGTAAACTCTTAGTAAGAGGTCATCCTTTCCTCTATCTGACAAACATACCTGTACCCACAAAACACTAC
Organism: Bos indicus x Bos taurus; assembly: GCF_003369695.1. NCBI lineage: Eukaryota > Metazoa > Chordata > Mammalia > Artiodactyla > Bovidae > Bos > Bos indicus x Bos taurus. The sequence goes on along the minus strand of NC_040083.1, from coordinate 71,022,880 downwards.
AAAAATGGTGAATTCATATTTGGAAAAATGGAATGTGACCATAAAAACAGCACTTTCACCTTCATCTTTTATTCAGATTAATATGCACATGCTCAGTCAATCAATCATGTCCAACTTTTTGTGATCCTATGGACTGTAACCCACCATGCTCCTCTGTCCATGGGATTTCCCAGGCAAGAATACTGGAGTGGGTTGTCCTGCCCTCCTCCAGTGGATATTTCCAACCCAGGGACTGAACCTGTTTTTACCTTCATTGGCAGCAGATTCTTTACCACTGAGCCATGGCTGGGGGTGGTGGGGAGAGGGCTGGGGATTATAGCATTGTTCCATCTGGTTGCCCATATCTTTATTTCTCTATCAAGAGTATGAACTTCTTCATGGCAGAAAGTATTCAAAGTGTGGTGCTGGAAAAAACTCTTGAGAGTCCGTCCCTTGGACTGGAAGGATATCAGTCTATCCTAGAGGAACTCAACCCTGAATATTCATTGGAAGGACTGATGCTGAAGATAAAGCTCCAATACTTTGGCTACCTGATGCGAAGAACCAATACATTGGAAAAGACCCTGATGCTGGGAAAGATTGAGGGCAGGAGGAGAAGTGGTGACAGCGGATGAGATGGTTGAGTGGCATCACTGACTCAATGGACATGAGTTTGAGCAAACTTTGGTAGATAGTGAAAGACAGATAGTGGCTTGCTGAAGTCCATGGGGGTCACAAAGAACTGGACATGACTTGGTGACTGAAAATAACAACAGCTCTCCATGAGACTGGTACCCAGGTCAAAAATCTTCTGTAAGAGTCAACTTAGAACCACAGAACAAGATACACTCCAGTTGAATTATCCTCTATTCCTGGCTAGAGTAGCTATCTCCCAATTCCTCTTTGCTTGCCTACCCAGATAAACTACAGCTGACCAAGTAGAAGCCTCAAGTCTCCATTATCCCTCTCCTTTAAAGATTTAAAAAAAAAAAAAAGGCCCTGAATAGTGAAGTTTTTTCTTTCTTTCCTGTGATCCTAGTTCAGTTCTCTCTTATCCTGAAGTTTTCAAATAGTTCTTCGAGGGAATTCCAGACGTCAAAATTATTGTCCTCATATCACAAAGATGTTATTCACCCTTTTCAGTCTTATTGTTTCACAAATACATACAGGAACTTTCTCAACCTGTATAATGTGGAATGCTGCCATTGCTCTGATGGCTAGTTTGTTTATTCGTGGGGTTTTCAGAATGTTTGTAAGTTCTGAGTTTAGAATATAAGCATGTGAGATTAGCTGTTTGTTCTCAAGACATCTACTGAGAGTTTCCTAGTTATCTTCAGTTATACTAGCTACAAGCCATGTTATCTCCTTTGCGGTTGTACAGTCGCTAAGTCATGTCCAACTCTTTGTGACTCCATAGACAGCAGCACGCCAGGCTTCTCTGTCCTCCACTATCTCCTGGACTTTGCTCATGTTCCTGTCCATTGAGTTCCTGATGTTATCTAACCATCTCATCCTCTGTCACCCTCAAACAAACTGGTTTGTTTGTGTTTTTTTGGCTGCGTCTTTGGCATGTGGGCTCTTCATCGCAATGTGCAGGTTTCTCTAGTTATGTTGCACAGGCTTAGTTGAACCATGGCATGTGGGATCTTATTTTCCCAACCAGGAATCAAACCTATGTCCCTTGTATTGGGAGGCAGATACTTAACCATGGGCCACCAGGGAAGTCCAAATTGTTATTTTTAAATTTCAAACTTTTCTTCACACCCATGCGGAAATATGAGGAAAAATGCACGTTTGTCTTCTTCTGCAAAAATAACTTTTTTAATTTTTAATCTTCATATTTTATCTAAACATTATTTTGGAATCTAATGTTTTATTCTACAACAAATAAAAATATTTTAAAATGTTTTCCATGTATTTTTGGATAGATTGTTGGCTTTTAAAAGGGGGAGTAAGACTTACTTACACAGCTGTACTGTCTACCCCTAAAATGCTGAAAAAGACAAAACTGACATATCAAAAAGTTTTTTGATTCATGGAAGAGAAGAAACTGGGGGCGGGGATGTAAATAAATAGCAAAAATATAATGGAAGCTGTCTTTTCTTCAGGCCTTCCAGGTGGTTCAATACTAAAGAATATGCCTGTGGAGATGCAGGATCAGTCCCTGGGCCAGGAAGATCCCCTGGAGAAGGAAACGGCAACCCACTCCAATATTCTTTCCTGGAGAATTCCATGGACAGAGGAGCCTGCTGGATTACAAGTCCATGGGGTTGAAAAAGAGTCAAACATGACTCAGTGACTTAACAACAATTTTTTTTCAGTTTTAGAAATGATAATAATTTACCACCTAACTTATTGTGTATTATGCAGCATAACATTGTTGAGTGGCACTTTAATGTCAGTTAAATGGTAGCATCATTTGAGATTTAGTGTCCCAGCATTGGCTGGAGAAATTAACATAATACCATTTATTTATTTATTGGTCTCACAACCCAGCCTGTGGAATCTTAATTCCCTGACCAGGGATCAAACCCACATCCTTTGCAGTGGGAGCTTGTGAAGTCTTAACTATTGGACCATCAGGGAATTTCCACTGAGGCTTTAATAAAGTTTCCATGTTAGACATTTGCTGAATGCCTGTTGGATGAAAAGTTATTTAAAGAAATTAGGACACTGTCCCTTTCCAGGACTACAGTAGCTTGACAAATTATTTAGCTGCACACATGAAAAATGAGTTGGTGTCACATGTGCAGAATTGCACTTTTGTTTTCTTACAGATGAACCTATGGCTAGACTTGTAATTTTGCTTGCATTTGTCTGGTATTATCACTAACTAATGATCAAAGATGTTCCACATGAGCACTTGGCAGCAAGCACAAGTGTGTTGAATTATTTTTAATATCTAATGTTTTATCCTAGACCAACTATGTTGACATTTGCAGTGAGGATGCAGTGGCAGTGGTGGATAAAACTGCTGATGACTAACATAAATCTAGGAAGAGCACCAAACTCTCCTGGCAGTCATATTCTTCAACCCCAAATACTTGCAGGGGAGAAAAAAAAGATACCAATTTCTCTCTAAAGAGAAACTTTAGAGTGCCCTTGATGAAGGACAGGAAAGAAGTAGTAGTAGTATTAAATTTTGATCTCAGAGTACAAAACCTTTTAATATTCAGTGTGACAAAATGGGCCGTATGCCTACAGCACTTGTGGTACAAACTGAAGGACAATGGTCATTTTAAGGAAAAGCCCTCGGGTGATTATTTGAACTGGAGCTGAACTATCTGGTTGTTCTGTGGAACACCATTTTTACTTGAAAGAATGACTAACCATAATACTATGATTCTTTAGATTTGTGTCTTTAGCAGATATTTTCTTGAAAATGGGGGCTTCCTGGTGGTTCAGATGGTAAAGAATCTGCCTGCAATGCAGGAGACTGTGGTTCAATCCCTGGGTCGGAAAGATTCCTCAGGAGAAGGGAATGGTAACCCATTCCAGGATTCTCGCCTGGAGAATTCCATGGACTGAGGAGCCTGGCGAGCTACAGTCCACGGGGTCACGAAGAGAAATAGGGACTTCCCTGGCACTCCAGTGGTTAAGACTTCACCTTCCAATACAGTGAGTGTGGGTTCAGTCACTGGTTGGGGAGATAAGAGCCCACATGCTTCATAGCCAGAAAACCAAAGTGTAAAACAGAAGGAATATTGTAACAAATTTTGTTCAGTTCAGTTCAGTTCAGTCACTCAGTTGTGTCCGACTCTTTGCGACCCCATGAATCACAGCACGCCAGGCCTCCCTGTCCATCACCAACTCCCGGAATTTGCTCAGAATCACGTCCATCTAGTTTGTGATGCGATCCAGCCATCTTATCCTCTGTTGTCCCCTTCTCCTCCTGCCCCCAATCCCTCCCAGCATCACAGTCTTTTCCAATGAGTCAACTCTTCGCATGAGGTGGCCAAAGTACTGGAGTTTCAGCTTTAGCATCATTCCTTCCAAAGAAACCCCAGGGCTGATCTCCTTTAGAATGGACTGGTTGGATCTCCTTGCAGTCCAAGGGATTCTCAAGAGTCTTCTCCAACACCACAATTCAAAAGTATCAATTCTTTGGCACTCAGCTTTCTTCACAGTCCAACTCTCACATCCATACATGACCCCTGGAAAAAGCATAGCCTTGACTAGATGGACCTTTGTTGGCAAAGTAATGTCTTTACAATATGCTATCTAGGTTGGCAAAGTAATGTCTTTTCAATATGCTATCTAGGTTGGTCATAACTTTCCTTCCAAGGAGTAAGCATCTTTTAATTTCATGGCTGCAGTCACCATCTGCAGTGATTTTGGAGCCCAGAAAAATAAAGTCTGTCACTGTTTCCACTGTTTTCCCATCTATCTGCCATGAAGTGATGGGACCAAATTCCATGATCTTCGTTTTCTGAATGTTGAGCTTTAAGCCAACTTTTTCACTCTCCACTTTCACTTGCATCAAGAGGCTTTTTAGTTCCTCTTCACTTTCTGCCACAAGGGTGATGTCATCGCATATCTGAGGTTATTAATATTTGATATTTCTTCCGGCAATCTGGATTCCAGCTTGTGCTTCTTCCAGCCCAGCGTTTCTCATGATGTACTCTGCATATAAGTTAAATAAGCAGCGTGACAATATACAGCCTTGACGTACTCCTTTTCCTATTTGGAACCAGTCTGTTGTTCCATGTGCAGTTCTAACTGTTGCTTCCTGACCTGCATACAGGTTTCTCAAGAGGCAGGTCAGGTGGTCTGGTATGCCCATCTCTTTCAGAATTTTCCACAGTTTATTGTGATCCACACAGTCAAAGGCTTTGGTATAGTCAATAAAGCAGAAATAGGTGTTTTTCTGGAACTCTCTTGCTTTTTCAATGATCCAGTGAATGTTGGCAATTTGATCTCTGGTTCCTCTGCCTTTTGGTCCATATTAAAAATCTAAAAAAAATAAAGAGAAATAATTTTTAGTATTTGTCATCTATGGTAAAATTGGAACTTCCAAGAAACAATAAGAATATTGGAAAACTTATATCTGCTGTTAAGAGTCTGAGAGCTTTCCAGTACTTAGAGAATTTTTGATGAGGTTAGTGATTAATAAATGTGATTTTTTTAATGAACTCAATCAACATTTGGAAGATTTGCTTGACTAGTGAACTCCTATCTTCCAAATAACCAATCTAAGAAAATTACAAAATGATGCATGAATAATGATATATTGAAAGTGCAAGATTATCAATTCAATTTCACAAAACACGAACATTGCATTGATAAGGCCTCCCATTCTACATTGCACTAACCTTTAAGAAACTACTATTTGCTAAGTTTTGTTGAAGTATCAAAGATTAACATTTATCCAAAACAGCTGTGAAAATAATCCTTTTTCCAGCAACATAACTGTATGAAGCTCCTACCAAATACACTTCCAGAACAGCATATTGCAACACACCAAATCCAAGAACAGATATGAGAAAGCCACTGCCTGATCCACACATCAAGATTTGCAAAAAGAAGAAAAAAATCCACTCTATGTATTACATTCTTTGAAAATATAGTCCTTTTTATGCAAATGTGTTTTTTAAGTTAACATATAATAGGTATATTATTGTTCCTATAGAACAGCTGATAAATATTTTAAATTTCTCTATTTTAATTCTACCTCAGTAAATGTCAGTAAATATAACCTGCATCAACAAAACCACTTATGATTCCTCAATAATTTTTATGAAGTAAGAGGACCCTGAGAACAGAAAGTCTGAAATCCAGTACTCTTGGCTATCAATAGTCAATAGTGTCTTTTCAGCTGAATGCACCCTGGCCTGAAGTCTTACCAATGAAAGAAAACAGAAGACAGAGAAAAAGATAATTGCCTTTTGACCTTCTTTCCCAGATTCTCGAGTGTCCTTCTTCCCAGTCCTTGATTTGCTTTCCCTTCATTTACCTCCAAAGAAGTACCATCCTCTGCCACCCACTCTCCACCCCCGATCCTGTGATGAGGGAAGGTGAATGGAGAAGAGGGTACGTGTATCTTTTACTGCTTCAGCTCCCAGAGTTGGCATTGTTGTATTTCTTCCCAATGTTTTTTCTCCTGTAAGGACCCTTTAAGTTGACTCCATTGTAGGGAGGCAGCATGATTTACTGAAAAGGGCTGGTGAGCTTAGATTCAAATCTTGGCCCCATTCCTCACTATTCATGTGACTCTAGGCAAGCGGTTCAGTCTGAGTGAAACTCAGTTGGCTCTTCTGTAGAACACATGCTCAGCTGTTTCAGTTGTGTCTGGCTCTCTTGCAATCCTATGGACTGTAGCCTACCAGGTTCCTCTGTCCATGGGATTTTCCTGGCAAGAATACCTGAGTGGGTTGCCACCATGCCCTTCTCCAGGGAATCTTCCCAACCTAGGGATCGAACCCACATCTCCTGCATCTCCTGCATTGCAAGCAGATTCTTACTGCTGAGCCATCAAAGAAAGAATTAATTAATGTGCAGGATTATTGCTAGGTTTTCACAAAGAAAATATAGAATGGAACATAGAAGGTACTCAACATGTTTGAGCTCCTTTCCCTATTTTCCCCACTCTCTTCTTTTCTTGAATCCCCTTCCTGAAACCATGTAACTGAGATTGGGGTTTGAACCCACATGTTGAGACTCCAGCCTAGCCAAAACGCAGACTGGGACTTGAACTCATAGTCTCTTAACTCTTATCTTAACTGATATCACACCTGGTCTCAGGGCTTAATGATGCTCAGTCTCATGACTCCAAAAGAATTCAGTGAAAGACAAAGTGATAGGTAAGAAGTGGATTTATTTAGAAAGAAACACACTCCACAGATTGTGGACCATCTCAGAAGGTGAGAGCATCACCAGGGTACAGGGCTGTCAGGTTTTATGGGCTGTGCAATTTCATAGGCTAATGAGTGGAAGGAGTATGTCAGCTATTGTGGGGAAAGGGTGAGGATTTCCAGAAACCTGTCCACCACCTAATTTTTGACCTTTATGGTCAGCCTTGGAACTGTCATGGTGCCTGTGGTTGTGTCATTTAGCTTGCTGATGTGTTACAATGGGAATATACTGAGACTCAAGATCTAGTCAGCTCGTCTGCCATCTTGGACCGATTTGATTCTAATTAGTTTATGTCCTGTCCTGGGGAGGTGTCATTCTTTCAAAGGGGTGAGCCCTGCACCCTTCCCTCCTGTTTCACTCCCACTTTCCAGGGCATGGAGGAAGTCGAAGAAATCTATGAAAAGGTCAGAGTGTGGTCTAGAGCAGGGGTCCTGAATCCCCAGGCCAGAAATCAATATTGGTCAGTGGCCTATCAGGAATAGGACCACAAAGCAGGAGGAGAGCAGCAGGTGAGCAAGCAAACTTCATCTATATTTACAGTTGCTCCCCATAACTCATATCCCCCCAGTCCATGGAAAAATTGTCTTCCATGAAATCCATCCTTGATGCCAAAAAGGTTGAGGTCCACTGATCTAGAGAACACTAATCCACCCCAGTCTAGAATGGGACAATAATTCTTGTCACCATCTCCAGCCTCTGTATAAGGGAGCCTGAGAAAAGATAAACCTTTTCCCTATGTCTTATTCTTCTTAATCAAATAATTCTGCCTTTTTTTTTTTTTTTTAAGGAGAAGGAGATGATAAAAGTAAAGCCCTAGAAGATCTTCAGCCTGCACATTCATGCTACAAGCAGAAGCCTCTCTGGTTTTCATCCCGATAATGTTATTGCAGGACCCAGCTAGCCTGGGATCCAGAGTTAAGCTGGCTCCCTGTTGAACAAGATGGGACATTTTTGAGACAGGCATATGGTAACTCAGGCAGACATCCAGTGCATTGCAAAAGGATCTGGATTCTCTGCATAGGATGCCAGGAGTGATTTGCACTCATACCTTCTTGTCTTTGCCTCCAAAAGTTATCTGTGGCTGATACCCTGATGGGGACATGACCCCATTGCTTGGGCGGGCCAGAATGAATTCAAACTAGTGGGTGTCCTGGAGACAGGATTTCCAAGCCCAAGAAGCTATAGCAATAAATGGTTTTCCAGGGGAGTCTGCTCCAAAGCTTTGTGTTTATGATTTTCTTTCCAAGAACCCCTCGGGGAAAAGGGTCATACTTTCAAGCAGTGTTTTCCAACTTAACAAAGCAGCCCCTTCCTGGGCCATTCTGACCCTGGACTTCTGTCCAAGGCATTAGTGAACTCTCCTCTGAGGAGGCCACTCTTGCCCCGGCTCTGGCACCTCTTCTGTGATGGTGTTCAGGGTCTGGAAAGGATCTTTTTGTTTTATTGCCTCATTGATCATTTCTCTATGCTTGGAGAAAACAAGTGAAACTTGAGATACCTCATGCAGTTGGGGCAAAGAGGAATTAGTGGGAAGCTGCTTTTATAGGCAATACATAGGGTTATAGGGCTTCCCTGGTGGCACAGATGGTAAAGAATCTGCCTGCAATGCAGAAAACACAGGTTTGATCCCTGGGTCAGGAAGATCCCCTGGAGAAGGGAATGACTATCCACTCTAGTGTTCTTTCTGGAGAATCCCATGGACAGGGGAGCCTGGCTGGTTACAGTTCATTGGATCACAAAGAATCAGACACAACTGAGTGACTAACACTTTCTTTTTTCATAGGGTTATAAATTTGAAATACTCAGTCTATCTGCTTTTCTGTATTCCTAAATGATTTTCCAGCATTAACTGGATCTACCCAGCCTGCCTCTTCCTGACAGAAGTGGAACTACCATTCAAGGCATTCCTTATGGTGACTCCAGCCAATTGTTAAATTTATAACCAAAGATAAACTTTCAGTACTGTATTAGTCAGGGTCCTCCAAAGAAACAGAACCAATAAGAATATACATGTAAATAGGTAGATAGATAAGATAGGTAGATGATAGATTATGAAGAATTGGCTCATGCAATTATTAAGAAGAGGTGGCAAGAATACACAGAAGAACTGTACAAAAAAGATCTTCATGACCAAGATAATCACGATTGTATGATCACTCACCTAGAGCCAGACATCCTGGAATGTGAAGTCAAGTGGGCCTTAGAAAGCATCACTATGAACAAAGCTAGTGGACATGATGGAATTCCAGTTGAGCTATTTCAAATCCTGAAAGATGATGCTGTGAAAGTGCTGCACTCAATATGCCAGCAAATTTGGAAAACTCAGCAGTGGCCACAGGACTGGAAAAGGGCAGTTTTCATTCCAATCCCAAAGAAAGGCAATGCCAGAGAGTGCTCAAACTACCATACAATTGCACTCATCTCACACGCTAGTAAAGTAATGCTCAAAATTCTCCAAGTCAGGATTCAGCAATATGTGAACCGTGAACTTCCAGATATTCAAGCTGGTTTTAGAAAAGGCAGAGAAACCAGAGATCAAATTGCCAACATCCACTGGATCACGGAAAAAGCAAGAGAGTTCCAGAAAAACATCTATTTCTGCTTTATTGACTATGCCAAAGCCTTTGACTGTGTGGATCACAATAAACTGTGGAAAAAATCTGAAAGAGATGGGAATACCAGACCACCTGACCTGCCCCTTGAGAAACCTATATGCAGGTCAGGAAGCAACCATTAGAACTGGACATGGAACAACAGACTGGTTCCAAATAGGAAAAGGAGTACGTCAAGGCTGTATATTGTCACCCTGCTTATTTAACTTATATGCAGAGTACATCATGAAAAACACTGGGCTGTAAGAAGCACAAGCTGGAATCCAGATTGCTGGGAGAAATATCAATAACCTCAGATATGCAGATGACACCACCCTTATGGCAGAAAGTGAAGAGGAACTAAAAAGCCTCTTGATGCAAGTGAAAGAGGACAGTGAAAAAGTTGGCTTAAAGCTCAACATTCAGAAAACAAAGATCATGACATCTGGTTCCATCACTTCATGGCAGATAGATGGGGAAACAGTGGAAACAGTGTCAGACTTTATTTTTGGGGGCTCCAAAATCACTGCAGATGGTGACTGCAGCCATGAAATTAAAAGATGCTTACTCCTTGGAAGGAAAGTTATGACCAACCTAGATAGCATATTGAAAAGCAGAGATACTACTTTGCCAACAAAGGTCCATCTAGTCAAGGCTATGGTTTTTCCAGTGGTCATGTATGGATGTGAGAGTTGGACTGTGAAGAAAGTTGAGCGCCGAAGAATTGATGCTATTGAACTGTGGTGTTGGAGAAGACTCTTGAGACTCCTTGGACTGCAAGGAGATCCGACCAGTCCATTCTAAAGGAGATCAGCCCTGGGTTTTCTTTAGAAGGAATGATGTTAAAGCTGAAACTCCAGTACTTTGGCCACCTCATGCGAAGAGTTGACTCATTGGAAAAGACTGTGATGCTGGGAGGGATTGGGGGCAGGAGGAGAAGGGGACGACAGAGGATGAGATGGTTGGATGGCATCACCAACTAGATGGATGTGATTCTGAGCAAACTCCGGGAGTTGGTGATGGACAAGGAGGTCTGGCGTGCTATGATACATGGGGTCGCAAAGAGTCGGACACAACTGAGTGACTGAACTGAATTGAACTGAACTGAACTGAATTATGGATACTGATTCCCATAATCTACTGTCCAAAGGCTGGAGGCCTAGGAAAGCTGTTAATGCATTAATAGTTCCAGCCTGAAGAGTCTGAAGGCTTGAGAACCAGGGAGCCAATGGTGTAAATCTCAGGGAAAGAGCAGAAGATTGAAATCTCAGGTCAATCAGATGAGTAGGAAGCAGAAAAGGGCAAATCCTTCTTCTCTCTCCATTTTGTTCTACTCATGCCCTCACTGAATTGGATGAGGCCCACCCACATCCAGAAGGGCATGTACTGAGTTCACCGATTCAAATGCTGCATCTAGTTTCACCCAAAGACATGCTCACACATCCAAAAATAATATTTAATCCAGGCATCACTTGGCCCAGTTAAGTTGACTCATAAAATGAACCATCACAAGTCCTGTTGGGAGCCACACATTCTTCAAAGAGAAATATGCTGCATATTATTCTCCCCAGCCACTATGCTACAAAGCATGATACATAAAATACCTTAACTGAGAGGTTCATGTTAATAAAGCTTTCTCTCATGAAGCGTCCCAGACAAGAGAGTCCTGGATTCGCAAGGTGATGGAAAGCTGTGTCAAAATTAAGGATCAACCTGTTCCTGGCTGAATTTAAGGTTCTTATCTCATCACAAAGAATTCAGAGATGAGAGAGGGAGGTCAAGAAAGGAAAGTGAGAATCTACTTAAGTAAAAATGCACTCTTAGAGTGCAAGCAGTTGGACAGGTGAGTAGCTGCTGCCCTGGGTTTCTTCCACAAGTCAGTTAGGAGGCGCATATCAATGAAGGGTTGGAATTTTCATTGGGGAGGAGGGTGTTGGAAGGTTGTATTCCCTAATTCTCAACCCAGCTCCACCTTCCCAAGCAGAGGAGGGGTTTTTATTGTTATTTAGCTTTTGTCAGCATCATGGCATTGATACATGATGGGAACTTCTTATCTACAAAGCTAAGACCCTGATGCTGGGAAAGATTGAGGGTAAGAGGAGAAGGGGGTGGGAGAGGATGAGATGGCATCCTCTGACACAATAGACATGAGTTTGAGCAAACTCCAGGAGATAATGAAGAACAGGAAAGCCTGGCCTGCTGCAGTTCATGGGGTCCCAAAGAGTTGGACATGACTTAGTGACTGAACAACAACAAATTTTATTATAATGAGAGCAAAATGACCAACAGGTTACATATGAACACAGTAGATTCCCACCTTTCCCCACTTTCCTTTGTCTACCTCCAGGACACTTACCACCCAAAAGGTGTGGTTTCCTATCTGTCTGGAGATTATTGCTCTTCGTCTGCACATGGACCCCCCACAGTTTATAAGACACATGATTTCCAGCCATCTGCTCCTTGCCTCCCTTTCTTTGCTCATATTGGGCTACCTGCCTCTTATAACAAACCTAGGCTTCTGAACTCCAGTACTCTTGCCTGGAAAATCCCATGGACGGGGGAGCCTGGTAGGCTGCAGTCCATGGGGTCGCGAAGAGTCGGACACGACTGAGCGACTTCACTTTCACTTTTCGCTTTCATGCATTGGAGAAGGAAATGGCAACCCACTCCAGTGTTCTTGCCTGGAGAATTCCAGGGACAGGGGAGCCTGGTGGGCTGCTGTCTATGGGGTCGCACAGAATCGGACACGACTGAAGCGACTTAGCAGCAGCAGGCTTCTGAAAGACCAACCACTACTGCAGGCACAAGGAACCTGGGACTACTTTGGACCACTCTGAAAACACGCTAAGCGCCACAGGACAGCAGAGGATCAGGTCCTACAGGACTTCCAAACTGGTACCCAGAGATGCTCACTTAAAGGGCCTATTGCTCACTTACAACGCTTCAAGCCAACTAGGAGCTCTAACAGTTCTTGAAAGTGAGAGGAGAGAGATAACTTGCAGTTTGCATATTATACAAGAATCTAAGGGACCCCAAGCCCCCAGGCCACAGACCCATATTGGTCTGTGGGCACCAAATGTTAACTTCTCCCACCAGGTGGGGATTTCAGTATCTGCAAAACAATTCAAAGACATTGCTGTGTTTATCCCTTGATGGGGAACCAGGACCATGCCCCAAGGCTGCATTATTGTTTCCTTTGACTGTTCCTCCCAAGTTTCCACATACACTCCCTTCTTCAATTAGCAAATGCTTTAACCTGCTCATTGGAACTCAGGAAAGGTCATGGAGGCTGAATGAAGCCTACTTCCTGTAGTCAAGAAATGGGGAACACAAAAAGGCTTTTGTGCCCAGGAGTCCCACACATCCTGCTCGGTATTAATTTTAAAGCTATTTTGTTTGTTATGTAACCTAGAGTAAGTCTGTAAATAAATTAATGTTGTAGGAAGACAGGGTTTTCAGTGTGAGGGGAGGGAGATACAAATATGGAATCAGAGAAGCTGAGGGAAAATTCTGTGATGTTTTATGTGAATTAGATGTTTAAATATGAAGTGTTTGTGTGTGCCGAAATGCCACACCCCACTAATAGGAACCAGAATTCATTGAGAAACACTGACTCCAGGCTTAGACAAGGAAAGAACAAGATGAACCTAACACATCTTGAGCTGAAAAGGGGGCAAGCACTCAAAGACAGATGGATACAGGTCAAAAAGAACACTGTCTTGAGGGGCTCTCTTTGTCCAAGATTGGGGTGGAACAACAAATGTGGTAAATTACAACATTGAAAAAATTCATAAAGTAAAGTTGATTCATGCAAAATAGAGAGGGTGAGCAGGGATAGGATGGGGAAGAGGAGAAGAAAGGAGTAGAGAGAAATAAGAACAAATGGGAAATCTTTTTCTATAGAAAGATGCCTGCTAGTAACTGTAAAATTAGAAAACCTTCCAATGCAATAATTGATTCAGGGAAAGATCATCCATATACATTGAAAACAAAACTTCAAGGTATCACCCCACAAATTACTTATTATTTGGAGGATGTCACAGTCCATGTGTGGGGTTAGAAAAGAATTTTCAGACATGAGGCAGAGAGAGGAGAATAAAGTTTATCAGAGTGGGAGATGCTGTTAGAACAGTGGGCCAGCTCAAAGGAGAGCTGAAAGCTTTTGCAGACTTGCAGCCAATTTTTATAGCCTCAGGACAGAGAAAATTTCTACTGGAATGGTGGCATTACTTGACTGGTTAGGATGCCATAGGATGGATAATAGGGTATTTTACCTAATATGGAGTCAGGGAACTGGCCGGTTTAGAGCCAGAGGCTCATGGCAACAGTTGTATGGGGCTTGATCAGTTCCAGAGATTTTTATCCTGTAACCTTGGTATAGGGCTCACCAGGGGAGAAAGGGGATTTTCTTTTCAATGGAGAAATTTGGTGGTTACCTCCTAATCCAAATGATCAAGCTTGGCATCCCCAGGAGTGGGACAGCTGACACTTTATGCTTCCAGTGCTCTTGCCTTATTTGTCCAACTTGATGCTGCTGCTGCTGCTGCTAAGTCGCTTCAGTCATGTCCGACTCTGTGTGACCCCATAGACAGCAGCTCACCAGGCTCCCCCGTCCCCGGGATTCTCCAGGCAAGAACACTGGAGTGGGTTGCCATTTCCTTCTCCAATGCATGAAAGTGAAAAGTGAAAGTGAAGTTGCTCAGTCGTGTCCAACTCTTGGTGACCCCATGGACTGCAGCCTACCAGGCTCCTCCATCCATGGGATTTTCCAGGCAAGAGTACTGGAGTGAGGTGCCATTGCCTTCTCCAACTTAATGCTAATCACTAGGAAACTTTCAGACCAATTTCAGACCCTTCAAAAACTTCAGTGTCATGGAGAACAGAGAAATATTTGGTGATTTTTTTTTAAATTAGAAGAAACTAAAAATAGATACTGGGGCTTCCCAGGTGGCTCTAGTGGTAAAGAACCCACCTGCCAATGCAGGAAACATAGGAGCTGTGGGCTCGATCCCTGGGTCGGGAAGATCCCATGGAGAAGGGCATGGCAACCCACACCAGTATTTTTGCCTCGAGAATCCCATGGACAGAGGAGCCTAGCAGGCTACAGTCCATGAGGTCGCAAAGAGACATGACTGAAGTGACATTGCAAAAAGACGTATTAGGCAATGCAATGGCAAAAAATTAGAGAAGTCATTGTTGGAACAATTGGGAATATTTGAGTAGGGATTGTTTGTTGGATGATTTTATCAAATTCATGCTAATTTCCTTAGGTGTGTTAATGGTGTGGCTATGTATGAGAATTCTCTTTTTCCTGGAAGATGAAGGCTAAAGTACTGAGGAGGGAAGTGTCATGATGTTTGCAGCCTACCTATGAATCCTTTAAGTGGTTTGGCACATAAGCAGTGTGTTTATATAGAGAAAGCAACATGGAAGTGAACTAGCAAGAGGTTAGCAGCTGAAAAATCTAGGTAATGAGTACATAGTGTTCATTACAGTTCTCAAAACGTTATAGGGTTTTTCTTTTCATTTTCTGTGGATTTTTATTTCTTAAGAAAAACAATAATTTACATTTTTTATAAAAAAGAAACCAAGTTACTGCTTGGGGCTTTCCATGACCTTCATGGACCTTGTCTTCAAAAGGAAGAATTCCTTGGCCACCATATCAATGTGCCCTGGGGGAGGAGCACATTACCCCAAATCCCCCAGTCTAATATCTCCCATGATGCTCTGCTGAGGATGAATTCCCTGAGCTTCTTGCAGAAACCTCCAACCTCTACAAAATGTATGTGCTCGAGTATACACCTATTGCATCCTTGTCAAGCCTCCAATCTTTCACATATACAAGGGCACTGCACAACAAAACCCTATTAATACAGCAACTGGGGTATTGATTTTTCCAGCCAATTAATGTGGAATCCCCCCAAACACACTTTTACAGCATTTCTTCTCCCTTCCTTTGTTCTGATGCAATTTTTTTCTGGATCTACTTTCCTGCCTTGGCAAACTCAGGGTAACTTGGCAAAGTCAGGGTAACTCTGTCCAGGAAAACTGAAGCAATCACAAGCCCTAGGATCATTTATATCAGACACCAGATTGTTTCAGTACCTACAGTGGGTAGGGAATTAATAGCAACTCCTGCAAATGCCCTGGGAATTTATTTCACCATTAATCCCCTTCATCAATTTATCCTTCTTGCCATTTCTATCTTTTCCATTAAATCAGATTATAGCCGTTCCAGTTACCAAGGGATCCAATTTTTCAGTTTCAGATAGTCTGTTTAATAACAGGCTTGTGAGAAAGGTTCTAGAATATGTTTTGTCAGTTCTCTAGTGCTATACAGCCATTTTCTAGAATCAGGAAATATTTATTAGTAAGCTTAGGATTTGAATAACTGAATATTTTAAATACGTATGGGACAATTTAATTAGGTAATGGGATTGAGAAATATTTTATCTTAGATATCTCCTATTATTTTAAAATGATTTGATCAGTGTCCCAATATTTCTGTAAGTGTCCAAGGACCATTATTTCTGAGACTGGATGTATTTTCCTCTTCTAGGTTTATATTGTACTTGGCAGCAAGATGTTGACCTCCAAACTCAACAGAGTCAGTCCATGGCAAAAGGCAAACAGTGTAAGTTTTGTCATCTATATGTTAAGAATGCTTTCCACTGTCCTTCATTGTATGAGGGCTGTTGCATACACTATAACAGCATCTCTCATCTCCAGCCACAAGCTGCTAACAGCACCCTTCACCCTAATCAAAATGGAAACAATGAAAAATGTCTCCAGACATTGCCAAATATTCCCTGGGGGACAAAGTTGCCCTGTGTTAGGAAACACTGCTATCACCCAATAAGAAACTGAATCAGAAACAATGATTAAACCCCAGGGAACTTCCCTGGTGATTCAGTAGTTAAGAATCCACCTTGCAACGCAGAACACACAGGTTCCATCCTTGGTTGGGAAACTAAGATTCCACATGCCGCAGGGCAACTCAGCCCATGTGCTGCAAATACTGAGCTGGATCTGGAGCCCATGTGCCGCAACTAGAGAGTCTGGGCGCCACAAGGAAAGATCCCACATGACCCAACACAGATCCCACGTGCCGCACATAAGACCCTATGAACCAAATTAATCAATTAACTTTTGAAAAAGATTAAACTCCATACTACCTCCAGTTCTGACATGACTGTGCCCATCATTATAGAGAGGCAAGTGGCACCCCAGGTGACTCAGTGGTAAAGAATCTGCCTGCCAATGCGGGAGATGCAAGAGACCCTAGTTCAATCCCTGGGTCGGAAGATCCCTGCAGAAGGAAATATTTCCTTCCTCCTATTTCCTTCTCCAGTATTTCCTTTATCCTCCAGTATTCTTGTCTGGAAAATTCCATGGACAGAGGAGCCTGACAGGCTATAGTCTATAGGGTAGCAAAGAGTCAGACACAACTGAGCATGCACACACACACACACACACACACACATAATAATTATAATTAAATAATTAACAATTTAACTATTAATCTAATTGTTAATAATTAAATTGTTATACCCATTCCAAAAAATATACACAGATATTACATTTTAAAAGATATAGATAGATATATTAATAAGGATGATAGATGATAGCTAGATAATTCAATAGATAAAAAGATAGCTAGATGGATAGATAAATAGACATATATAGATAGATCTATAGATGGATATATAGAGAGATAGAAAGATGGATGGACAGATAGATAGACACAGTGATATTATTTTCACCCACAGTTCTAGAATTTTTCAAAAATATTCTATGACTTTAAGTAACTTGAAAAATGTTTAAAATACTCTGGGATTCAGGCTTTCATAATTCAAATAATACCAAACTTAGGTGCCTGGATCAAACTGCAGAACTTTATTATATACTATATGATATATTCACACACACACACATACACACACACACCTTCTCAGGAACAATATTCTGCACATAGAGCCAAAAAAGCAACCAGGAATTAAGTAAGAAAATAGTAAGAAGTGCTAGGTCACTTCAGTCATGTCCAACTCTTTGTGACCCTTTGGACTGTAGCCCACAGGCTCCTCTGTCCATGGGATTTCCCAGGCAAAAAATACTGGAGTGGGTTGCCATTTCCTATTCCAGGAGATCTTCCCAACCCAGGGATCGAATCCCTGTCTCCTGCATTGCAGGCAGATTCTTTACCGCTGAGCCACTGGGGAAGACCCACAACATAAAGTGTTTGTCAAATATGGGAATGGAGGCAGTACTTTGTATTTCTTCTCGAAACCAACTCAGGCAGAAAGATGGGGCAGAACCAGGAGCCCAGAGGGTAAAGAATATACACAGTTGCACAGAGCCTCTGCCTCCAGCTCTGGTTCTCAGGTCTCACCCCTCTCACAGCACCTGTGAGCATCTGCCCTGAGCCAGAGGCTGGTAAGAAGGAAGCTATGACTTGATCAGGCAATATGTGCACGAACGTCCCATATCAGCATTATGACTTTGACCTTCAATTCTCTGGTTCTTCTCCTATGAAACACCAATAGCTCCTCTTCCTAATTTTAGCTGTGAACCATGATGCAGGCTTCCAGTGCACTTCTAGAAGTTAAGGAATGGTTCTGACACAGAGCTGAGGTCTCCCCCAGCAATTCCACTGTCCCCACAACTATAGCTACTGAGTAGTCCTTGGTGGAGTACGGTTGGGAGGACACAGGTACACCCCCTCCCCTTGCCCCAAATATATCCGTGCTAAATGCCTGAAAGTTAAGTCTTAACTGCTCTTTCTAACACTTCCTCCTAAAATGCTACCCTCTGAGGGAGATTACCAAATAAAATCATTAACACCGCAGAGTAAGTGAGAATATCTGATCCCTGGAGAGATTCCGAGTACCAAAGCACTAGTCATCACTGAAGGAAAGTGCCAAAGACAGAGAGCAAGGGCTGGAGGCAGGGTTGACCTTAAAACAGCCCTGCGTGCAGAACAAGGGAGAAGCAGAGTCTTCACAAGCACAGTCCAGCACCCCATCAGAGTGCTTAGGTCGCTTCCTGAGGATGCAAGTTACTGTTGGGGGAGGGAGGCAGGGAGGAACACTACGGCCTTGAGAAATGAAAGAGTAACATCCCAGACCCACTGCACTGCTCACCTAGCTGCAGGACCTCAGGTAAGTCACTTCACATCTGGGATGAAGTTCTTTTGTCTTTAAATTGAGTATGTATGATTAAGGGGCTTCCCGGTGGCTCAGTGGTAAAGATCCACCTCCAGTGTAGGAGATGCAGGAGACACAGGTTCAATCCCTGGGTCAGGAAGGAAATGGCAACCCACTCCAGTATTCTTGCCTGGGAAATCCCATGGACAGAGGAGCCTGGTGGGCTACAGTCCATGGGGCCCCAAGAGTTGGACACAACTGAGTAAGTAAATCAACAACAATATGTAAGACTATATAAAAATGTAAGGCCCTTCAAGCTTGAATATCTTACAATATTTTCATCCTACCCTCAACACACCAGAGTTATCTCCTCCTTCCTCTCCCCTGCAGAGATGGTAGCATAAACAGTGGGTCATTACATCTGTTTACATGGGGGTTGGTCTCTCTCTTCTAAGCTGTAAGCCGCTTGAAAGGAAGGACTTTGCTATATGTCTTTGCTCGCTTAGCACATCACCTAGCAGAGATTACGTATGCAATCAATGATTGTTGAAAAGACATGTAAACTCTAAGTTTCACTCAACTATATTATTTTTACCTTTTTCACCCTAAATAGCCATGGGCTGCTCTTGCCAAGGCCTGATAGTGTGGGAAACTTCAGAACCAAAAATCCTGCCCTTGCAAAACCTGTTCTGTTGTTTTTTTCTTTTAAAAGAACATATTGCCATTATTTTTTTAAGCCAAGAATTAAATAAAAGCTCTTTCTCAAGTCCCCAACTAGAATTCAGTGTAGAGATAATAAAATCAAGCTGCTAGACGAAAACTCCATCCATGATGAGGGAGGTGGGTTGTAACCTATAATCAACTACCCCATCCCCACTGCTCTCTTGGCCACGCCTATTCCTGTACTTTCTGGCCCAGAGTTCTCATAAGGCTTTTGTGGTTTAGACTGTACCATAAACAATTATTAGAGAAAGCTGTTCTTCAGGTGAATTGCATTTGAGTTCATGCAAAGCTTTGGGCCCTGCGCCAGAGGAAGCCAAGCTGAATGCTATCAACTTTCTTTGGTTCACTCATCAACCATCAGCGTCTGCCATGTAAGCTCATTCTAAACAATCCAGGAAATTGGTACAAGGTCATTTCCCAAGCAAAAGGAAAAGAGCCAGGTAATTGACCAGCAGTGAAGAGGAGCTATAATTAACAATAGCTGAGTCTTCAAGCATGAAGGTTTGGACTTAGTTCAGATAATCATCCTAAGTGTGAAAGACATTCTCGAAACCTTGTGGGGTTCCAAATTTAGACCATTATTTGTCTGAGAACAAGTTGAATGAAACTTCCTTGGATGCAGGCCATAGTTCTCCTGCCAGATTGGGCCCAAAGATAGGCATAAAGGGTAAACTCTACCACGTAGGATGCAATGAATGGATTAAACAAAAAGTTTTAATAATTGATAGAAAGATCTGAAAACATATAATAGAGAGATCTATGTCTTTATTTGTATGGCAAGTGGCCATTCTGGAATATTCCTATTTTATGACAATGAATAAATCTAGCTTTTGCAGCAAAATGAGGAATTTGAATCAAAAAGCTCCACCACAGTAAAAAAAAAAAAAAAAAAAAAGATAGATATGAGAGAAAGAGAGACAGAGATCACTCCATGGCCAACAGGCATTGTCCCCCTGCCTGTCCAGGGGGACAGGACACTGAGTCCTATCAGAGGCAGAAGGAGCAATCAAATGACCTTTGGAGGTCAGCTGAGTTCAAGACACAGTTGTGGACCATGCCTTCCTAACCCAGATGCTGATGCAGCTACTGCAGAGCAGCACCCCCCAAAAGAAGCCATGGAAGCTGCTGTCAAGCCAACACTGGTAGAAATGGTTGCTTACAGTTGTACTTTGTTTTGAACTGAAAGGAAAACTGTAAAATTACTATAACAATCTCTCATATTTTATGATAGACAAAATACTTTCCTATAGGTTATCTTTCTTGACCTAGCCACCCTATAAAGCAAGCTGAGGTTTCTATTGTTTTTTGACTGTTTGTTTTATGGGTATTTCTCATATATGAGACAAAAAAAAAACCCTGAGTCCTAAGAAGAGTAAATGTCTTGAGTAGGATCACATGGCTAGTTAGAGGCATGCATGCATGCTCAGTTGTGTCTGATTCTTTGCCACCCCCTGGATTGTAGCCCGCCAGGCTCATCTGTCTATGGGATTTGCTACGCAAAAATACTGGAGTGGGTTGCCATTTCCTCCTCCAGGAGTTACAGGCAGGTGGGACGAGAACCCAGATCCCCTATCTTGGTCCATTTCTACATCCTTCATGCCTTGCATTGGCATCCAGTGTTCAAAGGGCTCCACAGACTACATTTAGAAGTGTAGCCTGGAAGTCATGGGAGGGTTAGAAGCATGCTTACATATACTTTGTTTGTTTGCTTCTTTTGTTTTTTATATGCCATGAAATCTGATCAAATCATTTCCTTTGCTGTGAAATTTAGACTTCTATTCCAGTGATTTCCTCAGGAATATAGTACATACAATGACAAGGCATTACAAGTATGTGGAAAGATAGATACTTTGCTTTCAGATTCAAATTCAAAAGCAGCTCATGTCTAATGAGCATCATCTATGTATCAGGTATTACTAGGTATCTTTTGTTATTTGATACCTGCAATGAACTTAAAATAGATATATTATTTCCCTCATTTAACAGAGGAAGAAACTAAGATGCAATGGGAAAGTAGTTTGCTCAGGACAGCAAACTACCAATCACTTTGTGTTGTTAAATACTGGGGTGAAATGAATGGAATCTGTAATATGTTCTGTGGAAACAGAGATGAAGGGACTACCCTGGAGGTCTAGTAGCTGGGACTTCACTTTTCAATGCAGGGAATGCTGGTTCCATCTCTGGTAGGACAGCTGAGATCCCACATGCTTCGTGGCCAAAAAACCCATAAAACAGAAGCAGTATTGTAACAAATTCAATAATGACTATAAAAATGGCCCCCATCAATAAAAAATTTTTTTTACTAATAAAAAAGAAAGAAATAGAGATGAAGTCATTTCCACATAGAGTGGTTCAGCAAGCGCATGTTCAGTTCCAAAGCACTACAGAGGCATCTCCTAAGAGCTTGAAAATAGATGGCATGAAGATCATGTCTCCAGTCTCTGACCCCCGATCCTGCCCCACTGTAGGAAGGAGTGGCATGCCCAGGCTGCCATTTCGGATGTTTTGTGTGTGTGCAAAAGAGGATAAAGTGGCTAGTGATACAGAGCTCAGGAAGCCAAGATTCCACACTGCTTTACACAGAACACAGCCAGGAGGAAGAGACCCAGGACAAATGGAGGAGATAGTATGAGCATCACTAGCCATTGTGGGTTAGGTTTGGGGAAGAAGTTTTGTGAAATTTTGAAAGAGTGAGACTTGAGATTGAAGACTTTGCTTTGTGAGACAGTGCAAAAAGCAAGCAAGAAAGAAACGCCTAGTGCCCTATGAGGTCGTATAGCCTGTTGGTGCCAAGTCCCACTGCCAGGGTTCATATCCTGCCTCCCCCACTTACACCGAAGGAAATTAGGAGCAAGTTTTCAACTTCACTTATCCTTGGATTGTGTGTGCATCCTAAGTCACTTTGGTTGTGTCCAATTCTTTGTGACTCCATGGACTGTAGACCACCAGGCTCCTCTGTCCACGTAATTCTCCAGGCAAAAATATTGGAGTGAGTTGCCATGCCCTGCTCCAGGGGATCTTCCCAACCCAGAGATCAAACCTGCATCTCATGCCTCCCGCATTGGCAGGCAATTTCTTTGCCACCTGGGAATTGTGGTGTTGGAGAAGACTCTTGAGAGTCCCTTGGACTTCAAAGAGATCAAACCAGTCAATCCTAAAGGAAATCAGTCCTGAATATTCATTGGCAGGACTAATGCTGGAGCTGAAACTCCAATACTTCAGCCACGTGATGCGAAGAACTGACTCATTTGAAAAGACCCTGATGCTTGGAAAGATTGAAAGCAGGAGGAGAAGGGGACAACAGAGGATGAGATGGTTGGATGGCATCACCGACTCAATGGACATAAGTTTGAGTAAACTCCGGGAGTTGGTTGATGGACAGGGAGGCCTTGTGTGCTGCTGTCCAAGGGGTCGCAAAGAGTCAGAGATAACTGAGCGACTGAACTGAACTGAAATTAGAAATACGAATAAAAAGAGTCACAGTGAAAATTAAATGACTAATTTGTACAAAGAATTTGATGGTCAAGCACTTAAATTGGTGTGGGAAATACATCGGCATCCCCCTTTGAGAGCTGTTTGAGAGGATTTATCAATTACTGAAATTACATTTCACCATTATGATGTTGCCTGTTGATCTGTCATGAATAGCCTTTATTATGTTGAGATATGTTTCCTCCACACCCACTTTGATGAGAGTTTTTATCATAAATGGATGTTGAATTTTGTCAAATGCTTTTTCTGTGTCTATTGGGATGATCATGTGATTTTTCCTTTCCTTTTGTTAATGCAGTGTATCACACTGATTGAATTGCAAATATTAAACCATCCTTGCATCCCTGGAATAAATACTCCTTGATCATGGCATATGATCCTGTTTATATACCGTTGGCTTCAGTTCATTAATACTTTGTTAAGTACTTTTGCATCTATATTAATTCATTAAAGATATTGGCCTGTAATTTTCTTTTTTTTGTAGTATCTTTTTTTTTGGTTTTGGTATCAGGGTAACAGCAGTCTTGGAGAGTGAATTTGGGAGTGTTTCATCCCTTCAGTTTTTCGGATTAGTTTGTGAAAGATAAGTATTATATCTCTTTATGTGTTGGTGGGAATGTAAATTTGTGCAGCCACTATGGAAAACAGTATGGAAGTTCCTCAAAAAAACTAAAAATAGAACTACCACAGTAGTGGCAGTTTAGTCATTAATTCATGACCACCTCTTGAGACCCCATTGACTGTAGCCTGACAGGCTTCTCTGTCCATGGGATTTCCCAAGCAAGAATACTGGAATGGGCTGCCATTTTTTCTCCAGGGGATCTTCCCAACCCAGGAGTTGAACCCAGGTCTCCTGCATTGCAGGCAGATTCTTTACCAACTGAGCTACCAGGGAATCCCCATATGACCCAGCAATTTCACTCCTGTTGTAAAAAAATGAAAACATTAATTCAAAAAGATACATGCACCACAATATTCATAGCAGCACTATTTACAATAGCCAAGACATGGAAGAAACCCAAGTGCCCATCAACAGACAAATGAATCAAGTTTTTACATACATAAATATTATGTTTAGTTATATTTAATGAAATAAGTCACACAGAGACTAGAGAATATTGTGCTTAGTGAAATAAGTCAGATAATGAAAGACAAAAACTGTATGATATCACATGTGGAATCTACAAAATAAAACAAACAAATCTAGATAGTAAAGAAGAAATAGACCTGCAGATACAGAAAACAAATCAGTGGTTACTAGTAGGAAGAGGGAAAGGGAGAAGGACAAGTTAGGGGTACAGGGATTAAGAGATACAAACTAGTATGTTAAAATTGATAAGCAATAAGGATATATTGTATAGCACAAGAAATTATAGCCATTGTCTTCTAATAGCTTTGAATGGAGTATAATCTGTAAAACTACCAAATCACTATACTGTACACTTGAAACTAATATAATATTATAAATCAAATATACTTCAATAAAAAATAAACTATACTGTATTTTAATGCTTTCCGTGATTGGGGACTTGTATTTTCTCAAAATATGTAATGTAAATAGGATCAGAGAGGAGTTACAGGTTTTATATGTTTTGGCCACACTACCTGGCATATGGGATCTTAGTTCCCCAACCAGGGATCTAACCTGCAGCCCCAGCACTGGAAGCTCAGAGGACCAACTCTTGGGAAATCCCAAGAGTTGCTATTTTTAATAGGATGATCCGGGCATGACAAAATCAAACAAAGATGTAAAGGAAATGAAGGCGAGAGTATGACAATAACTCCGGGGTGAAGGACCTCCAAGCAGATGGAACATCAAATTCAATGGTCCTTAGACATGTTCAAGGAATAGCAAGAAGTCATTCCTGGCAGAGAAGTGAGCAAGGGGAAGAAGAGTAGGAGGTGAGTTGAATAATGGCCAAGCACAGGATCAAGGAACATTTTTAAGCTGTGGACAGATTGCAAATATCTTTGTAAGTGCAATGGGAAGACAGATGCTACAGTTTTGAGCAAGAGGGTGGCACTTATTTTACATTTTTAATTCCTCACTCTGGCATCTGCACACATGAAAGATGACTGGGTAGGCAAAGTGGAAACAGGAGTACCACGTGGAAGACTTTTAAGTCTTAGGTTAGAAATATAGGAGTTCGGACCACAGAGTAGCCATGGAAGTGGAGAGGCACATTCAAGAAAACAGAAGCTGGCTTCCCTCATGGCTCAGCGGTAAAGAACCTGCCTGCTAATGTAGGAGACATGGATTCAGGGGATCTTCCCTATACCCAGGGATAGGGAAGATTCCCTGGAGAAAGAACTGGCAACCCACTCCTGTATTCTTGCCTGGGAAATCCAATGGACAGAGGAGACTGGCAGGCTACAGTCCATGGGGACACAAAGAATCAGACACAACTTAGCAAATAAACAAAACAGAATTTGCTGATGGATTGGATATGGTGCATACATGAAAACTGAGATAAAGGATGGTGCCAGAGACTTGAGCCTGAGAAATTAATTGGGTACTACTACCTTTGTGATGTATAAAATAATCCCCCTATGCTGAGCATTTGTATTATTTCCAGAACATTTGGTATTTTCGGGCAACAAATGCCTTTATCCATTTATTTTTATTTTCATTTTTTTTTCATTTACTTTTAAAAACTAGTAACTATTTCTGAGAAATAGCTTCCTAGAACTAGCTTTTTGATCAACAGGTAAGCATATTTTCTATTTTTAAGAAAGAATGCCAATTACTTTCTAAAGAGTTATAATTATCTATAACCCCAACAATTATGTGTGAATCTCCCACTTTCCTGTTAGTAAAGGACATTTTAATTATTTAAATGCCTTTCCCTTTGTCAGTCTGATGGGTAAAATATAGTATTTCAATATGGTTTAATTTTTTCCTAACTCCTAATAAAAGTATGTCTCTTTCTGCATGTGTGTGTGTGTGCTCAGTTGCTCAGTCGTGTCCAACTCTTTGTGACTCCATGGACTATAGCCGACCAGGCTCCTCTGTCCATTGGGTTTTCCAGGCAATACTGGTATGGGTTGCCATTTCCTTCTTCAGAGGATCTTCCTGACCCAGGGATCAAACCCACATCTCCTGCATTAATAGGCAGATACTTTACCACTGGGCCACCTGGGAAACCCTATTTTTGCATATTACTGACAAATTGTATCTCCTTTTCTTTCACTCACTCTTAAGCTCTACCCATATTAGGTGACTTTTCTTCTTAATGACTAAGAGTTCTTATCATACAAAGAATGATAACCTTTCTCTTCATTTACCATTTTACTCTGAACCTTATTTATATTTTGTGCCATAATAAATTTTTAGGGTTTATGTAATCAAATCTGTCCATTTTTTAATGGTTTCAAAAAATGGGTTTCCTTTAGTATTTTAAAGAATATAATAGAGCTATACA
Source organism: Bos indicus x Bos taurus (assembly GCF_003369695.1). Taxonomy (NCBI): domain Eukaryota; kingdom Metazoa; phylum Chordata; class Mammalia; order Artiodactyla; family Bovidae; genus Bos; species Bos indicus x Bos taurus. The sequence continues at coordinate 70,996,678 of NC_040083.1, read as the reverse complement.
AATCATGACCTTTTAAAGAAGTAATTCTTTAAACTTTTTTTTTAATTATCTTATGCCTACTGTTCGATTGTGGTTGTGTACTTCAAGAGTCAACTTGGTGATTCATAGGTATAAGAAAATCATTCATTTATGCAAATTTTTCAGAATTACCAAAACCAAATTTTCCATAATATTTCTTTTACTCTTTAAATCACCTCTTTCTCTAGGGGATATTATTTTTTCTTATTTCTCATATTAAATGGTTATATTTTCATGACATTGGTAATCTAAATTAGCCAGAGTGTGTTTTATCTTACTAATAGAAATATCTATTAGATTTATTAATCCAAATATCTATTAGATTTATTAACCTCTTATATTTAGGCATTCTAATTTAATAACGTTAACTTTCAAATTTTTCATCTTGCTTTCATCACGTGTATATTTTCTAAATTCATGCATTTTCAGTTTCATTCTTCTCCATTTGTATTATTTATTTCTGAAAGCATTGAATACAGTGACATTTCCCTTGAGATTAACATTGGCATAAGTTCCATATGTAGTATTCTCATCGTTGGTTCATTCCTAAGTAGTATATTATTGCAGTTCTGATTTCTCTATTAATCCAAGATTTATTTAAGGTCATTTTTTAATTGAAAACTTTCATTGTTAATTTTAGTGTATACTTCCTTATGGTTCACAAAACTCCTTCTCTGGTTAAGTCTGGGAGAAAGCACATTAAGTTCAGTTCAGTCGCTTATTAGAAGAAACTAAATATATGAGCAGCTGTGGGTAAGGCACATTGAAAAAAAATACTGATCCACTTCTTACACTCTTGTATCCCTGTAAGCAACTGTTGCCAGGTGCACAGCTGCAAGGGCACAGGAAAGCCTGTTGAGGTGCTCTTTGAAAAGATAATTTGAGAAACTCAGAAACCTTCATCTGTTCATTCTTAAATTATGCACATGGGTTTGGTTGGCTGTCTCCTCTTTCGGATCATGCAGGTGAGGAAATTGAGCCTGCACCCTAAGCTCTAGTGACCCCTTTTCAGGTTTGCAAGATCCACTGCCAGTCAGGCACCACAGCTGTCAGTGGAAGAGGAGGTGGTAGTATTTACAGCAAATGAGTTTCTTAGGACACAAGCAAGATTAAGATTCCCCTGGGACTTCCCTGATGGTCCAGTGGTTAAGAATCCACCTTGCAAGGCAGGGGACATGGGTTCAATCCCTGGTTGGGGAACCAAGATCCCACATGCTGAGGAGCAACTTAGCCAGCTTGCAGCAACTACTGTGCCCATGTGTCTGCACCACAAGTCGAGTCTGTGCACCCAAGACCCACATGATGCAACTAAGACTCAACACAGCCAAATAAATAAATGAATGAATGAATAAATAAAAGAAATAGTAAATTGTTGCATAAATATAGAAGACTTTAAAAAAAAGGACTAAAATTCCACAAATGTCTTATAGCCAGTGGTAGCAACACCTGTATATATTGAGATAGAGGGCAAGAAGGAGGAAGGCAAGGGTTCAAGTGCTTAAAGTCTGCTTAATGACCAGGCATCATGGGAACTTATGTAGACTCCTGGAGGAGGTGACCCAAAGTGGTATTAACAGTGTCCTCTTGAAATTTTGCCATATCCCTTTCTACAGAAACAAAAAATCCTAGAAGAGTCAATACATGACTTTGTGCCCAGCTCAATATGAGTATAAGCTAGCAGGCAACTGAGAGCCTTCTGCCTCTTGCATTCTAAACTTAAACTACTTGAATTCCTACACCCCATACATCAGATGTCAGTTTCCAAGGTCTGGAGGAGTCCAGTTTCCTATCCCTATTCCTCCACAGATTTTTGTGAGATCACCGAGCTACAAATTTGTGAGAACTGCCTTCCTATCTACCTACAGGTGGAACCAGCCTTTCACCAGGGTCAACAGGAGGGTCAGTCACTCCAAGCTTCTACAATTTTGGGATCTGGGTAGAGGTCATCACATCAAGGACACAGCATTCTTCCAACACGCTCATCCTGTCTACTGAGTTTCTCTCCTCTCTCTCTCTCTCTCTCTCTCTCTCTCTCTCTCTCTCTCTCTCTCTTTCTGTCTATTCTTCACCTCCTCCCTCCTGAATTTCCCCCATTCTCCACCAAAGTATTTTCCCCCTTGTAATGCAAAGTATCTTTCTCCTTCAGAAACCTCAGCACCAACAGCTCATTGAGGCCCTGGAGGCTCAGTTCCTACCCTACATGAACTAAGAAGGCATTTTCCTCCTAAGGGAAGGAGCTCAGACATTCTCAGAGGACTTCTAATAGCTGCTGCTAAGACAAACATCTTCCAATTAAAGGAAGAAAATCAAGTTCAAGCAGCAGGAATCAGGCCACTCTGTATTGACTCCTACTAGACTCAAGATGCTTTGAGAAGGCTCGAGCAGTACAGGCATGCCTGCCCTTGAGATGCATTCTGTCCCTTGAGATGCTCACTTCCTGCTGTGAGCTTCAGGATGAGAAAGTATGACTGTAAATGCACCATGGATACCAATCTGAGGTCCAGGTCAGAGACCCAAGTCAAGTGGCATCCAATTATTCTCAATTCAGCATGCATTCCTCCACGCATTGGTAAAGAGACGATATTATTCTCCCAAATGAATCATCACCATCCTTCAAAACAAAATGGAAGCAAGCTTGGCAGTGAAAGGATAAGAGGCATCAGAGCTGAAAAGCAATAACAAAAGACCAAAAGGAATGATAGTGAAGGGTCCTTGATAAAGTAGACCCAGCCTCCCTGGAAAAGAATCAATTGTCAGAATTAAATGATCCTATGGGAGACTGAAAGGTCTTCTCAGGTGTCTCAGTGGTAAAGAATGCACCCGCCAATGCAAGAGGCGTAGGTTTGATCTCTGGGTTGGGAAGATTCCCTGGAGGAGGAATTGGTAACCCACTCCAGTGTTCTTGCCTGGAGAATCCTATGGACAGAGGAGCCTGGTGGGGTACAGTCACAGGGTTGCAAAACAGCAGGACACAACTGAGTGAATGAACACCACCACCACCATCAACAGACATGCAAGACATCCCAATAACAACTGCAATGAGAACCATCTCCCTGTTGCTATGTTTGTTATTCAGAGCAAAAAGGGAAAGACACACATCCTCTAGTGCAGTGGTCCCCAACCTCCTGGATCTAATGCCTGATGATCTGAGGTGGAACTGATGTAATAATAATAGAAATAAAGTGCACAGTAAATGTAATTCATTTGAACTCATCCTGAAACCATCTCCGTTCTCAGTCTGTAGAAATATCGTCTTCCATGAAATCGATCTCTGGTATCAAAATGGTTAGGGACCGCTGTTCCAGTGCATTAAGATGAAATATAAGCACACTGGACTGGGAGTTAGGAAAACTGAGTTTGCATGTTCTTTTTCCATCAATGTGAAGTGTGGTCTGGAGCAGGGTGGACAGAGGAGCCTAGTGGGCTACAGTCGGGGTCCCAGAGTCGGACACGACTTAGTGACTAAACAACAATTGAAGCAGAATACATATGACACGTCACCTCTCCAGGCCAGTGACTTCACCAAAAGGAGCCTGGGTGATATGCTGGATGATTTCCAATTCCTTTGCCCACCGTGGGCTTCCCTGGTGGCTCAAATGGTAAAGAATCTGCCTGCAATGCAGGAGATCTGGGTTCAATTCCTGGATTGGGAAGATCCCCTGGAGAAGGAAATGGCAACCCACTCTAGTACTCTTGCCTGGAGAATTCCATAGACTGAAGAGCCTGGTAGGCTACAGTCCATGGGATCACAAAGAGTCAGACATGAATGAGCGACTAACTTTCTTTGCCCACCACAAGCACCCAGAGTTTCAGCGGAATGCTTTGGGCTCTGCAGACAGGAATACTGCCGCTGAGCATGTGCCCAGAGAGAGGACCTCACAGAACATAGGTCTCCTGTATTTTTTCCACCTGACCACATCCTAATCAGCAGGGTAGTGCCATTATCAGGCTGCCCATCAGATAGAACATTCCACCTCACAGGTGGATGCATTTCACTGAGTTGCCAATAAACTGAAAAGAAATCCCTGCTTCTAGGATCAGATAGTCTGAAATAGCAGAAGTATTAACAGACTTAATTTTTGATGCAGCTCCCCTACGGAACAAAAAGCAAGTGAGAATCCCCTTTGCACATTCAACAAAGAGTCCCAAGTTTTGTATTTAAACTCCAGGATCCTCTGTGGCTTGATACCTGTAATTAAATCAAGGTTTTTTTCCCCCTACCGGACTCAATTATCATTCACTCAGTAATGGCAATAATCATACTAATAATAAGTTCTTACGTCAGTACTTTTCAGCTTTTCAAATGGCTTTGACATGCTTTATCTCATTTGAGCTTAATAATAACCAAGCAGCATAAGTAGGGTAAGTATTATTATCTCCATTAATACTAATAATAGCTAACATTACGTAGTCTTTTGCATCGACAAAATGTTTTCATACATTTTTTCCCATTGCATCAGAGGTGGATTTCCTGGACACCAGGGCTGTGTTTAGTTCATCTCTTTACCCTGCAGTGGTCAGCATAGGTCCAGACACAGAGAAGTCACTCAATGCATGTTTGTGACATTTTAAATTATTTTCATCTCCATGAAAATGGTTTTCACCTACCATTTCAACTCCATGGTAGGTAGATTTTTTTTACATACCTTTTTCGTTACACCACATAGCATGTGGGATCTTAGTCCTCCAACCAAGGATTGAACCCATGCCCCTTGCACTGGAAGCTCAGAATCATAACCACTGCACCACCAGGGAAGTGCTGGTAGGCAGATATTTTTATCCCTAAGTTTAAAATAGGGAAATTGAGGCTCAGAGATTTTCTTCAGTAACATGTGCAAAATCACACAGGACTCTCCAGACCAAGAAAACAAAAGTTTCTAAATCAGTCCAAAATGTAGTGCTCTTTCCTCCATGCCAGTGCTTGTCAAACTTTAATATGTAAATAGACCATCTGGAAATCTTGTTAAAATGTAGATTGTATTCAGTAGGTCTGGGGCAGGGCATGAGATTCTAAATTTCTAACTAGCTTCCAGGTGATGTGGGGGCTGCTGGTTTGAGAACTATTTTCTTGCATTCATTTTCAAAATTTTTCTTCCCCCTACCCAGCCACTCTGCAGGTTTATTGAAATGTAACTGACACGTTGTTGTTGTTTAGTTGCTAAGTCCTGTCAGACTTGCCCGCCAGGCTCCTCTGTCCATAGGATTTCCCAGGCAAGAATACTGGAGTGGGTTGCCATTCCCTTCTCCAGGGGATCTTCCTGACCCAGGGATTGAACTTGCATCTCCTGCCTGGCAGGCAGATTCCTTACCACTGAGCCACCTGGGACACGTAACATTGTGTAAATTTCAGGTATAAAATATGATGATTTGATATAGGTATATATCGTGAAATGACTATCACAATAAGATTAGTTCTAAGATAAATAAGTTGTGGTACTCTAATATACAGCATACCATACCACACACTTGAAAGTTGCTAACAGGACCACCTTTTGTGAAGCAAGTGGACACAGAAGGTCAAGAGCAATTAAGTGACTTTCCCAAGGTCATCCCCTGAGTTAAAAGTAGAAATAGAATTAGCAGCTATTCACTGATTCCCATTCAACCCTAGACCTGTTCTAAACGTGTACCCTCATGATTCAATCAAACTGGACTCAAAGAGTAATTTCCCATTAATTGTCATTCCATACATAGTTGGCAAAAGTTTTTGAACTTCTAACACTTAAAATATTGAGTCTTGGGACTTCTCCAGTGGCTCAGTGGTAAATAATCCACCTGCCAATGCAGGAGACACAAGTTCAATCTCTGGTCTGGGAAGATCCAACATGCCATGGGGCAGCTAAGCCCATGTGCCACAGCTACTAAGCTGGTGCTCTAGAGTTTAAGAGTTACAGCTACTAAGCCCGCGCACCCTAGAGCCTGTGGGCTGCAACAAGAGAAACCTCTGCAATGAGTAGCCTATGCACTGCAACTACAGAGTAGCCCCCACTTGCTGCAACTAGAGAAAATCCTGCACAGCAATGAAGACCCAGCACAGGCAAAGATAAGTAATGCATAAATAAATAAAATTAAATATTTTAAAAATATTAAGCCTTAGAGTCAAAAGAACATTGTATTGTTGTTTAAGAAGCACACACCAAGAAGCATAACTAGGGTGAAAACTGCACATCAGAAAATCTGGTTGGGTTCCTATTATGCCAGTTTTATGGGTTCCCTTCTGTCAGAACTAGGATCCCACAGGCCATACTGCCAGAAAAAAAAAAAAATCTATTTGGGACTTCCTTGGTGGTCCAGTGGCTAAGACCTGGTCCATTAGGCAGATTCTTGCCACCAAGAGATTGTCAGAGAATGAATGGAAGTGAAAGTATTAGTTGATCAGTCATGTCCAACTCTTTCAGACCCCATGAACTGCAGCCCACCAGGCTCCTCTGTCCATAGGATTTCCCAGGCAAGAATACTGGAGTGGGTTGCCGTTTGCTTCTCCAGGAGATCTTTCTAACCCAGGAATTGAACCCAGGTCTTCTGCTTGTCAGAGAATCGCCTACTGGAAGACATGGACAGAGCAAAACCTGACCCTGGGGCAGGCCATACTTAAGTCCCAGAAATCCTGATCCTGCCCAACTGGAAACACAAGACAGGAATTAGTAACCAGGCACCAGAGAGGGCCACACGAGCTGGCTGTATAACCTCTCTCTGAACTTTACGTCTTTATCAATTATGCTGGCCAGTCACCAGATCTTAAGCAGAGCTGAAGTATGTGCAGAGAGACCAGGTATATTAGTTAGGGTTCTGCAGAGACACAGAACCAATGGGTGTATATACAGAGAGATTTATTATAAGGAATTGGCTCATCCCATTGTGGATGCCGGTAAGTCCCAGTAACCGCAGGGTGAGTTGACAAGCTGGAGACCCAGGAGAGCAAATGGGTTAGTTCTAATCTGACTTGGAAGGCCTAAGAATAAGGGCTGATGGTGAAGTTTCAGTCTGAAAGCCAGCAGGTTCAGGACCCAGGAGAGTTGATGTTTCAGTCAAGTCCAAAGGCAAGAAAAAGCCTATATCCCAGTTTGAAAGCAGTCAGGCAGACAGAATTCCTCTTACTCAGGAAAGGGTTAGCCTTTTTTGTGTGATGCCAACCTTCAACCTTTGCTTCTCAGCCTTTTGGCTAAGTTCAAGTGTAGTATGAGGGCTTCCTGGGTGGCTCAGTGATGAAGAATCCGCCTGCCAATGCAGGAGACACAGATTTGATCCCTGGGTCAGGAAGATACCCTCGAATAGGAAATGGCAACTCACTCCAGTATTCTTGCCTGGGAAATTCCATGAACAGAAGAGCCTGGCAGGCTACAGTCCATGGGGTCACAAAGAGTCAGACATGACTGAGTGACTGAGCCCAGTCAGTCAGTTCAGTCACTTAGTTGTGTCCGACTCTTAGCAACCCATGGACCACAGCACGCCAGGCCTCCCTGTCCATCACCAACTCCTGGAGTTCACTCAAACTCATGTCCATCAAGTCGGTGATGCCATTCAGCCATCTCATCCTCTGTCGTCCCCTTCTCCTCCTGCCCCCAATCCCTCCCAGCATCAGGGTCTTTTCCAATGAGTCAACTCTTTGCATAAGGTGGCCAAAGTACTGGAGTTTCAGCTTTAGCATCATTCCTTCCAAACAACACCCAGGACTGATCTCCTTTAGGATGGACTGGTTGGATCTCCTTGCAGTCCAAGGGACTCTCAAGAGTCTTCTCCAACAGCACAGTTCAAAAGCATCAATTCTTCGGTGCTCAGTTTTCTTTATAGTCCAACTCTCACATCTATACTGAGCCCAACCTTCAACTAATTGGATGAGGCCCATCCACATTAGGGAGAGAAATCTGCTTTACTTAGACCATCAATTTAAATGTTTTGTTTGCTTGTTTGTATATCTGGTTCCACTGGGTCTTAGTTGTGGCATGTAGGATCTGGTTCCCTGACCAGGGATCAGACCTGGACCCGCTGAATTGAGAGCACAGAGTCTTAGCCACTGGACCACAAAGGAAGTCCCAAACAGATTTTTTTTTGGCTGTGTGGCCTGTGGGATCCTAGTTCTCCAACCAGGGATTGAACCCAAGCCCCCTGCAGTAGAAGAACAGAGTTTTAACCACTGGAACACCAGGAAATTTCCAATTTAAATGTTGTATATTCAGTCACTCAGTTGTGTCCAATTCTTTGCAACCTCATGGACTGTAGCCCTCAAGCCTTCTTTGTCTGTGGAATTTTGTAGGCAAGAATGCTGGAATGGGTTTCCATTTCCTATTCCAGGGAATCTTTCTGAGCCAGGAATTGAACTCGTGTGTCTTGCATCTTGTGCACTGGCAGGCAAGTTCCTTACCACCGTAAAGTATTTTGCCACCTGGAAAGCCAATTTAAATGTTAACCTTACATAAAAACACCCTCACAGGAAAACCCAGAATAATGTGTTAACAAATATCTATGCACCTCATGGCCCAGTGAAGTTGACACATAAAAGACACATGAAATTAACTATCACACCAGAGCACTAACCACATCCATATGTTGTCCAGTTTCAGAGACCAAAATCCAAAACATGCTGACACCTGCCACTATGCTATTTCTGCTTTATACGATCCCCTCCTATACAACAAAGGTTGGTACAGTCAAAGCTATGGTTTTCCCAGTGGTCATGTCCAGATGTTGGACATGTTGGACCATAAAGAAGGCTGAGAACCGAAGAATTGATGCTTTCGATTTGTGGTGCTAGAGAAGACTCTTGAGAGTCCCTTGGATGCCAGGAGATTAAATCAATCAATCATAAAGGAAATCAACCCTGAATATTCACTGGAAGGATTGATGTTAACAGTGAAGTTCCAGTGCTTTGGCTTCCTGATGTGAAGAGCTGACTGATTGGAAAAGACCCTGATGCTGGGAAAGACAGAGGTCAGGAGGAGAGGGCAGGAGGAGAAGGGAGCAACAGAAGATGAGATGGTTGGATAGCATCACTGACTCAACAACCATGAATTTGAGCAAACTCCAAGAGATAGTGAAGAACAGGGAAGCCTGGTGTGCTGCAGTTCATGCTGCAGTTCAGAGTCAGACAGAACTTAGCAACGAGACAACAACAACTTCCTGAAGAAATTTTCTTAGCATAACTATCTAGCTACAGTCTGTGGACCTGCTAGTTACCACACTGAGGCATATTCAGGAGATACTGGCTCTGAGTGGCCACTAGACAACAGGAAGTGGGGTAGAATGGCACTCCTCCAAGACAGGGTAGCTAACTTCAGTGTTGGGTCTTTTCTTTGGTGATACAGGGCATGTGTATAAAGAGCTTCTTTCAGATCCACTGTTTTCCATAAACACTAGCCCTTCATCCCTAAATTCAACTCCTTCCTCTTCCTATAGCCCAGAAAAAGAGGGACAGTTTCTCAAAAATAAATGGGCTCAGGAGTAGTGTAGCAACTTCTGATGGGAAAGGAACTATAAGACCTGTCACATCCTTGAGTCAGAGGGATCTCCTTTGGGGTAAGAGGCCAAAATACAACCAGTTCCCAAAGGCAGATAAAAATATTCACTAGATGACTGTGTTCCAAAAAGCCTTTCTTGGCCATAGTCCACTCTAGTCTGCATTGTCTGACACACAGCCTTTAACAAAAGAATTGCCAAGTTTGCTGGATCCAACAGGTAACAATAGAGGGTTCTAACAAATAAGATGTGTGCGCTCATGGGAAAAGGGCAAAAAGGAGGTCAGTTGGGTTGGGCCTGGTCTTCACAAGTGGAGAATACAATAGTCGTTGGGAGGAAGAAAAAGTGACTCAGGTATTCTGCTTGCAAACCCTTTTTCTGTTACACTCCTGAAACAAGTTTGCAGGAACCCCAACCATGGCCACAAGTTGTGTGCACTGCATATGTGCAGTAGGTCACATGCAACAAATATGCCCATTATATGCCAGGCAGGTCACAAAAAAATACACAATAACACACCAATCTGTTTCATGTGCAAAGAGCTGTGTCATTTTTCCTATCCATAATCTCATCTAGTCCCTATAACTGATTCCTGAGTTATAATTCCCACTTATACAGGAAATAAGACATGGAGAGCTGAATACTTAACATGAGAAGGTAGGGAAATTGATATAACTGAAGCAAGTAAACACACACTTGCAATGAGTATTAAGATGTCTCCCACAGTGATCTTAGAGTGCCATCATGGAGTTCCTACCATGACTGAATGAAGCTGTGTTAGAACCTCCAGCATCCTTTTTCTGTGCTGTTTTATCCAGTTCATAAATACCTGGAATTTTGATGCTCCACTCCAATTCTCTTTCCACCATTCACCAAAGTTTACACTCAAAAAAGTCCTGGTATTAATTATAGAGCCATTCATGGTGAGCAACAACAGACATTTATTACTTACAGTCTTGAAGGCTTTTTTATATCTTCTTTATACTCTGGTAAGTATACTAGTCAATATTCTCCAAGAGAATCACAACCAATGGGACAGAGATGGCTCAGAGATACTGATGATAGATAGATAAATAGATAGAGATATATTTTAAGGCATTTACTCATATCAATGCTGTGGGAGTTGGCAAGTCTAAAATCTATATGGTGAAACAGCAGCCTAGAGACCCAGAGAAGAGCTGATGTTGTAGCCCAAGTCCAAAAGCAGTCTGGGAGCAGAATTCCCTCTGGTTCAGGAGCCCTCAACCCTTTTTCAGGCTTTCAGCTGACTAGCTGAGGTCCACTAACATGGAGGGCAATCTACTTACTCAAAGTCTACTTATTTAAATATGAATCTCATCTAAAAAAAATACCTTCATGGTGACACTTAGACTGGTGTTTGACCAAATATCTGGGTACTGTGGCCTTAGTGAAGTTGACATATTAAATGAACCATTACAGTGAAAAAACTAGGGGTTATTCTGATCCCTCCAACCCTGCCTCCTCTGCTAGGTGGCTCAGCTCCCTGAGGAGTTCCCAGCCTGCTTGGAGTGGATGTTCGATCTCACTTGAAGAAGTATTTGAGAACAAGCATTCAGTCAACCTAACGTGGACTCAGATCTTCTGTCTTAGCAAGATCTGTAGAACAACCTAGCAAAACATTTGACGTGAAACTCACGCCATTTTTGTTTTAGTTTGGTTCAGAGATTTCTGAATCAGACCTCAAAACTTCATTCAGCTTCTAATTCACTGTGGTGTGACATAGCTTATGTGGAAGAGAAGGATGACTTTCATTTAATATTAACCAAGCAGCTTTCCACCACTTCCTCTTTTCCATTGTTTCACTTTAATAAACAATGGATTTAACAAGCTGTTTTAAATTGGTTGGTCTCGGAAACATTAAGTATTTTGCCTCACATGTGACTTGAAGATTTTACCCAATATCTGTTTAGAAACACACACACACACACCCCAAACACACAAGACCCAAACAAACTATACGTTGTTTCCAAGAAATGGTCATAAGGTATTTGATGTTTCCAGAAAGTAAAATACTAAGCAAAAAAATTGTTTTCGCTCAAATTATTCAGGCTGAACGAAACAAACAAACAGAAAAGATTGAAGTCAGGAGCACTAACCCACAGCTGGTAACTCACCTTCTTGCTGGGGAAGGATTAGCAATGAAAAACAACTCTTAGACCTTCTTGGTGAAAACAGTACCCATTTCTACCAAATTTACACTAAAACTGAGGGTACAGAGAAGAATGAAAACTTACCACACAGGCCCAGTGCCTACCACACTGCTCCCTGCTCACATCCACGCACCTTGCTCCTCTCCGACGTGGCAAAACTATCCAACCCTACAGAGACCGAAGTGAAGTGAAGTGAAGTGGCTCAGTCGTGTCCAACTCTTTGCGACCCTATGGACTGTAGCCTACCACTCTCCTCCATCCATGGGATTTTCCAGGCAAGAGTCCTGGAGTGGGTTGCCATTTCCTTCTCCAAAGGATCTTCCCAACCCAGGGATCAAACCCAGGTCTCCCACATTGTAGGCAGATGCTTTTACCATCTGAGCCGCCGGTGCATCAAGTCTCTGATTGCTGTTTTCCAAAAGCATGCTGGAAGGGATGGTAACAACAGCAAACTCTCGAAGGCTGAGTCCCTAATCTTCATGAATACAGAGCTGGGTGCCTTCACAAAGAACCCAAAGGACTGTGGTGTCCTTGACCACATGATGAAGAAACTGGACCTCAACTCTGATGGGCAGCTAGATTTCCAAGAATTTCTTAATCTTATTGGTGGCCTGGTGATAGCTTGCCATGAATCCTTTCTTAAATCTGTCTCTTGCCAGAAGTAAATTGGAGGAGCCTTTGGGCCTGGCCTCCAGACCCACTCCCTTTCTCTCCAGCCTCTCAGTTATCACCTGCTCTTCACAACCCCCACATACCCTGAGCCTGGCACACCCACCCACCCCCAGGCAGGCCACTCCTGTTAGTAATAAAGCAATATAACAATAAAACAATATTGTTTTTTAAACACACACACACAGAAAATCTTACTACACCAAAATCTAAAAGACTTAGAGAGAAACAGTGTCATATCAGGCTCTATTAGTCATTTCCACTGAAGAGAGGTGGACCCAGTCAAGACTTCTCATGGCAGGCAAAACCAGGCTTCACTCTTTGAAACAAATAGAAAAAGATGTCTTACAGAAGTAAGTGGGCTGAAAGAAGGAAGGCAACAGTTCACTGACTTCCAGGAATGAGCTTAAAGCCCTGTATGTTGAAGAGAGACAAGAGAAACCCTACAAGCAGGGCATGATGGGAAATGCCATGCTTCCCATCCTCTATCAGTTCTGTGTGCGAACCTAAAATACAGTGATCCAGAAAGTTCTAAAACAAAACAACAAGCAAAGATTTTTCTAGGTAAGAAGCAATACATTTTAAGGTAAAGATAGCTATATTTATGGTAGACAAACTAGGATTTATAGTCATAAGCACTGAACATTCCAAAGAGGATAATAATAGAGTGCTAAAGGGTAGTATTCACAATGAATATGCAAATCAATTGCTAGATGTTTGGTATTAAGCTGAACAGTGAAATATTTTAACTTTTTGCCTTTACAATAATAATAAGACCTACTAGGTGCATAAATGTCCATTTCCTTTAAAAAAAAAATTCTACCCTGATGCTGAGAAAACCTCAGTGTTTCTGCTCATTTAGTAGCAGGACACAATTCATTTTGGCAAATAGATGGGGGAAAAAATGGAAACAGTGACAGACTCTATTTTCTTCAACTCCAAAATCACTGCAAACGGTGACTGAAAACGTTTCACTGCAGCCATGAAATTAAAAGACACTTGCTCCTTGGAAGAAAAGTTATGACAAACCTAGATAGCCTGTGAAAAAATAGAGACATCAGTTTGCCAACAAAGGTCCATAGAGTCAATGCCATGGTTTTTCCAGTAGTCATATATGGACCACCAAGAAGGCTGAGCACTGAAGAAGTGATGCTTTCAATTTGTGGTGCTGGAGAAGACTCTTCAGAGTCCTTTGGACTGCAAGGAGATCAAACCAGTCAATCCTAAAGGAAGTTAACCCTGAATATTCATTGGAAGGACTGATGCTTAAGTTAAAGCTCCAATATTTGGCCACCTGATGCAGAGTTGACTCATTAGAAAAGACCCTGATGCTGGGAAAGGTTGAAGGCAGGAGAAGAAAGGGGAAATAGAGAATGAGATGGTTGAATCATATTGTCAATTCAATGGACATGAGTCTGAGCAAATTCCAAGAGATTGTGAAGGACAGGGAAGCCTGGCATGCTGCAGTGCATGGGGTTGCAAAGAGTCGGACACAACTTAGTGACTGAAAAACAACACATACACAAATTGATAAATATGACACATCCCATTAATAGAATGAAAGGGGAAATCATATGATCTTCTCAATAAATGCAAACAAAGAATTTGAGAACATTTAACATCTGTCCATGATAAAAAGAAAAAAAACCTCTCAACATAGTAGGCATAGAATTATACCTCAGTATAATAAAGGCCATATATGATAAGCCCACAACTAACATCACATTCAATGTTAAAAGGATGAAATCTTTACCTCTAAGATTAGTAAACAAGACAAGGGTGCCCACTCTCACCACTCCGATTCAACATAATACTGGAAATCCTAGCCAGAGTAATCCAGTAAGAAAAAGAAATAAAAGACATCAAAATTTGAAAGGAAGAAGTAAAATTATCTCTATTTGAAGATGACATAATTTCACATATTGAAAATCATAAAGATTTCATTAGAAGATTTCCTTACTAAATAATAAAGCTTTTGAAATTTGGGAAAGATCATTTCATGGCACTAGTGGTAAAGAACCCACCTGCCAATGCAGGAGACAAAAGAGGATCCCTGGGTCAGAAAGATCCCCCTGAGGAGGGCATGGCAACCCACTCCAGTGCTCTTGCCTGGAGAATCTCCTGGACAGAGGAGCCTGGCAGGCTAAAATCCATGGAGTCACACAGAGCCGGACATGACTGAAGCAACTTAGCAAGCATACACAGTGTTTAAAATGCACTAGACCATAGAAAACAATGGAAAGTTACTTGATGATTCGTTTTATCAAGTTATACTTATCCCCTCTGATATCTGACCACTGAAAATCACACCTTCAAAACAATCTTTTTGACAAAATAAACAAACAAAACTCTGTAATAGAGTAGTAATAAATGAATTCACCAATTACCAGAAAAATACTTTTTTAGTAAAGCAAGTTTTTTTCCAAAAGCTCATGAATGACAATATCTGGAAATCTAGTAATAGAATTTAGACTATGAATGGAAAAAAACTGAGGGCAGAATTCCACTGGTTTTAACTTTAGTAGCTAAAAAAGTCCTACTGTTAGTGGAAAAGAGAATGCAATGAGTTAAATGACATCGTATGAAAAAGAGTGACCTTGATAAATATCTCAGAGGGGGTATAAGGAAGAAAAATACATATTAATAATGAAATCTCTAACTAGGTTAGGGTTGGAAGTCAAGCCTTTCATGCTCACATTTGCCCAAATTCATCAGTCACTACTTCCTGGTCACCACGTCCGCTGCTCCATCCATACTCAAACCAGGCTAAATTTGAAATGCCACGAAAGTGTCATGTCCTTTTCTATGGTACTCTGGATCTTCGTTTTCAGAAAGCTTCCTTTATTTGTCAGGTTGTCACTCGTTCCGGGAAACCTTCCCAACCCATTCTCCAAGAACAGCTCAGGACTTGCCTGGTGGTCCATTGGTTAAGAATCCACCAGCCAATGCAGCTGATATAAGAGACACAGATTCGATCCCTGGGTCAGGAAGATCCCCTGGACATGGTAACCCATTCCAGGATTCTTGCCTGGAAAATTCCATGGACAGAGCAGTTTGGTGGGCTGCAGTCCATGGAGTCGCAAACAGTCAGACACAACTGAGTGACTGAGCAGGCATGCATGCACATGCAATGGAATATTATTCAGCCAAAGGCTTTCATATACACAAGCATACTCTCTCTCTCCCGCATGCGTAGGCTCTTTCTCTCTTGCTCTCTCTCTCTCTACTCACCCCCATCCCTAACACGCACACAAGCTGGCATGTTCCTCCACTCTCTTCTTTGGGGATGGATTCTCCCGCTATCTTCTAAATAAAATAGAGCTGTAACACTGATTTGTCTAAGAGCTATGACACGGTTTGTTCAAGACCCAAGAGCTGTGAAGCACCGAGGGCTTTAATGTCCATCACTCCAAATCATTGTTGTGATGAGACAAGAACCGAGAACCATACACTCGCCTGACATCTCTGGTGCCCTGACTCGTATTTAACCTGGCTGAAACAACCTCTGCACAGCCCCTGCAAGGAGGAAGCCAAGCACAGCAGGAGCCCAACTCAGCGCGGAACGCAAAGAAAACCCAGTGCAAGGGAACTGACAAGAGGCTTATCGTGCTGGAGACTAGGACAGCGAAAAACGAACTCAGCAGAAAG
Source organism: Bos indicus x Bos taurus (assembly GCF_003369695.1). Classification (NCBI taxonomy): domain Eukaryota; kingdom Metazoa; phylum Chordata; class Mammalia; order Artiodactyla; family Bovidae; genus Bos; species Bos indicus x Bos taurus. The sequence continues at coordinate 70,980,719 of NC_040083.1, read as the reverse complement.
CTCACGCAGCTCTGACCTCCAGTTAAGGTCAACAAGCTACAACATACGGTCCCAGTTCAACAAAGATACAAAACTACAGCCTACCATGGAAAATACCACTCACCCTTAGATGGACACCGCTATGAGGACTCTGAGGCCTGAGACTAGCAAGAGGGGGAGGCCCAATACCCCTCGCCATCCCAGTTCAGCAGGAAGTAGCCAGAAAGACCTCGATGCCCCTATTCCCAAAGAATCGGGCCTCCCATCTCTTGAGGGGGGAATGTTAGGTAGTTAGAATAGGGAAGAGAAATCCAAAATGGAAGTGGCTAAAAGACAAGGATGGAGAAGGCAATGGCACCCCACTCCAGTACTCCTGTCTGGAAAATCCCATGGACGGAGGAGTCTGGTAGGCTGCAGTCCATGGGGTCACTAAGAGTTGGGCACGACTGAGCGACTTCACTTTTACTTATACACAAGCAACAAATAACTAGAAGGTGCAGTGGAAAAATAACCTATATGAAAAATATCACCAAAGACGCTTTGATGATGAAAAATATCAGCAAAGATGCACCTAGAAGTGAATTTAACAAGAAATGTGCTACTGAGGGATGCAAAAGAGTACTTGACTAAATAAAATGGCAACATGAATTCCTGAATAAAATGACATCACAAAGATAACAATTCTCTTATAAACTAAATAAATAACAATACAACTTTTTCAACAATACATGTTGATTCTAAAGTTGACATGGAAAAATAGATAAACAAGAAGAACTATTACAATTATGAAAAAGGTTAATGAAAAAATAACTTTATCATACATTAAAATGCATCATAAAGTTACAATTGCATGAGCTTATAATTAAATGGTGATGTGCTAGTTCATGAACATATCCAATGTAACAACAGACTGGAAAGTCAAGAATTATACTAACAAACTGGTTGCAAATAGGAAAAGGAGTACGTCAAGGCTGTATATTGTCACCCTGCTTATTTAACTTCTATGCAGAGTACATCATGAGAAACACTGGGCTGGAAGAAGCACAAGCTGGAATCAAGATTGCCAGGAGAAATATCAATAACCTCAGATATGCAGATGACACCACCCTTATGGCAGAAAGTTAAGAGGAACTCAAAAGCCTCTTGATGAAAGTGAAAGAGGAGAGTGAAAAAGTTGGCTTAAAGCTCAACATTCAGAAAACGAAGATCATGGCATCTGGTCCCATCACTTCATGGGAAATAGATGGGGAAACAGTGGAAACAGTGTCAGACTTTATTTTTGGGGGCTCCAAAATCACTGCAGATGTTGACTGCAGCCATGAAATTAAAAGACGTTTACTCCTTGGAAGGAAATTTATGACCAACCTAGATAGCATATTGAAAAGCAGAGATATTACTTTGCCAACAAAGGTCTGTGTAGTCAAGGCTATGGTTTTTCCAGTGGTCATGTATGGATGTGAGAGTTGGACTGTGAAGAAAACTGACCGCCAAAGAATTGATGCTTTTGAACTGTGGTGTTGGAGAAGACTCTTGAAAGTCCCTTGGACTGCAAGGAAATCCAACCAGTCCATCCTAAAGGAGATCAGTCCTGGGTGTTCATTGGAGGGACTGATGCGGAAGCTGAAACTCCAATATTTTGGCCACCTCATGAGAAGAGTTGACTCATTGGAAAAGACCCTGATGCTGGGAGAGATTGGGGGCAGGAGGAGAAGGGGACAAGAGAGGATGAGATGGCTGGATGGCATCACGGACTTGATGGACATGAGTTTGCGTGAACTCTGGGAGTTGGTGATGGACAGGGAGGCCTGGCATGCTGCGATTCATGGGGTCGCAAAGAGTCAGACATGACTGAGAGACTGAACTGATTGAACTGAAGAATGAAAATATAATAAAGTATATGAAGCATTTCACTTAAGTGGTTAAAAGTTATGTTTTTTTAAAAAAATAAATGATTTGGGAACTACCTTCTTGAGGACAAAATTAAATTCGCTCCATATTTCATAGCATACATCATCAAAATAAGTCTTCTATCAGAGATTAAAATCTTTGAAGATTAAACCATAAGTAATACTAGAAAAAATCTATGGGAAGAGTACTATAATCTCAGAATGGAGACAATTTTTCTAAATAGGGCATAAAACTGAGAAGTCATAAATAAGATTGGTAAAACCTTAGGTCCTGGGACTTCCATGGCAATTCAGTGGTTAAGATGCTTGTACTTCCAATGCAGAGGGCGCAGGCTCGAACCTCAGTCAGGGAACTAAGATCCCACATGTTGTGTGGCCAAAATAAATAAATAAATAACCTTTTTAAAAAATAAAAAGATGTTTCATTAACACAAGTCACAACAAAAAACAACTCACCTATACTCATGACCATAGTGGAATAATTGGGACTGCATTTGACTCTAACATAAAACAACTATAAAGCTTGATGACATATATGAAGTAATTCTTTTAAGGACTTGGAAACAGGTAGGATGAGTCTGCCATTTCTAGAAGAAGGGAAACTCTGGAGCTGAGCAGAACTTAGCAGTTCTGCTGAGATAAGGAAGCAGAAATCAGAGTTCAGAGAAGCTGAAATGATGAATCCTTCAGGGAAAGGCACAAGAGAGAGAAGAAGATAAGCAGAGCTGACGGGGTGGGCTTCCAAAAATCTGCATTGAGTTACCTCCATGATGAAGGCTAGGCTAAATTTGCACAAGACAATTCCACTCAAGGCTTCCTAGACAGAAAATGCTCAAAATTGCGAATGGAACCAAGGTTCTGGAAGTTGAGCTGTCCTGAGTTAAAAGCTGTACCAGGAAGTTCTGACCTGCCAGAACAGAAAGTCCTCATTAATATCCAAATGTCAGGCTGAATTACCAAAAAAAAAAACCTTTCCTTAGGAGTAAGGATAACGCTTTCATGTAAGACCTACTCTAGACCTTCCTAGAACCAACAATGCCTAAAACCAAGCCTTGACAAGATCTTTACGGAAGAGAGTTTGGTAGTTGAGATCTATCATCTTATAGGTGACTGCCAAGACTTAATTAATTGGCTCTTGGAAAATATCCACCCAAATAAAACATAAACCAAAATCATTCAGAAAATAGAAAGTAGCTTATTATCAATGAAATGAAAATCAAATAGGCATCAAAATTCTCCTTGCAGCAAAAAATGCTAAAATATAATGGAGAAACAGTTCCATGATCTAAGAGAAAGTTACTTTGAATGTAGTTCTCTATCTGACCAAAACTATAATTAAATGAGAAGGAGAAATAAAGATGTTCTTAACATGTAAGAACTCGGAAAATTTATCAGAGATCCCCCTCCCCCGGCAATTTAAAGACATTTTCCGTCAAAACAAACAAAATAAATGTGCCTTAGAAAGGGAAAATACAGGATATATAGTGCTTACTAGAGAACCCCATGGACTGTAGCCTGCCAGGCTCCTCTGTCCATGGAATTCACCAGGCAAGAATACTTGAGTGGGTAGTTATTCCCTTCTCCAGGGGCTCTTCCTGACCCAAGAATTGAACCTCAGTCTCCTGCATTGTATGCAGATTCTTTACCATCTGAGCCACCAGGGAAGTCCCACTAGGGAACCAAATAAAGCCTAAACGTTTGTGTGTGTGCTCAGTCATGTCCAACTCTTTGCAAGTCCATGGACTACAGCCCGCCAGACTCCTCTGTCCATGAAATTTTCCAGGCAAGAATACTGGAATAGGTTGCCATTTCCTTCTCCAGGGGAACTTCCCAACCCAGGAATCAAACCCCATGTCTCCTGCAATGAGGCGAATTCTATTCCATTGAGCTACTTGGGAAACCCAAAAAAGCCCACACAGTGCAGTACAGTGTTAATCGCTCAGTTGTGTCCAACTCTTTGTGACTCAACAGATTGTCACGCACCAGGCTCCCCTGTCCAGGGAATTCTCCAGGCAAGAATATTGGAGTGGGCAGCCATTCCCTTCTCCAGGGGATCTTCCAGGAGACTCAGAGATGAACCCCAGTCTCCTGCATTGAAGGAGTTTTTTTTAACCACCTGAGCCACCAAAGAACCCCCAATAAAGCCTATAGTTAAAGCTAAATAAGTATTGACCATAACTATGAAATATTAATATGAATCTGGATCTAAAATCATAGACAACAGCAATTGGTAACAGTGGAAAAAGCAAAAGTAGTTGCATGCCAATATTCCTGAGGAAATATAACACTTGTCATTACTAGAAAAAACATGACTCCAAATATGTTTTAAAATATTAGTGGTACCAACAGAAAACTAAAATTTATCTAAATAATTACTTATGTTTAAAGAGAACTCAATATGAAATTATAAATTATTGAGAAAAAATTATAAAATTTTTACAGCATTACCAAGTAGCTTTGAGGGAAATATGTACACTTAAAGCATTGCATAGTAAGAAATTTTTCACATAAAATCAAACTCCTTCAAGTAACTAAACTCCTACCCCAAAAAGCTTTGAAACTTAGAACAAAATAAGTAAGCAAATAATAAATTAAGTAAAAAGAATAAATTAATAAAGATAAAATAGAAATTAATAATCTAGAATAAGAAACTAAAAAAAATTTTTTAAATGATGCTTTGAGAACAATATAATGAACAAATCTTTACTAAGTCCGATTAATGAAAAAATGGAAAGAAGCTACAAACAAATATTAAAGCCAACAAATGGTCTTAATTACAGGTATAGAGAATATTTTACAAATTCAAAGTAAATACCATGAAGAAATTTATGCCAAATAATGAAAATTTTGATGAAAGATTTTTTTCTATGAAAAACATAATTTGTGAATATATACACACACACAAAAAGAGTAGAAAGTTCAAATAAAGGAAAAAAATGAAAATAAATTTAAAGTAGAGGGAAGGATTCACTTTGAAAGACATAATAGTAACCTAGCAAATAAAATCTAAATGACAATTTAATTTCACCTAATATTCTCTAACTGTTGCTATTCGGCATCGGTGAGTGTCTAGATGAAATTGTCATTCTTATGGACTATTCAAAGAAATGGTACAAAAGAAGATGCTTTTTCAACCTCTATAAAATTTTGTGTTTTTACTCTATGCCTACTAAGGGGTTGGCTATGTATTTTGCACATTTTTTCTATAGGACAATTTTAGGGACTTGCCTTGTGGTCCAGTGATCAAGACACTGAGCTTCCAATGCAGGGGATGTGGCTTCCTTTCTTGGTCAAGGAATTAAGATATCACATACTGCATGGCCAAAAAAAAAAACAGTTTTTAAAATACTGTCTATCTGTGTCTATTTAACTGAAAGTTTCTATAAAATGTTCTTAAAGGAAACAATAAATTATGGAGCAATATGTATAATGTAAGTCCATTTAAATTTTAAAACAATGATAACATTGCACCTAGGAGAATATTCATCAAGCTGTTAAGAATAACCATATTTGGAGGTCAAAGTGTGTGGAAACTATATAAAGAGACAGGTGAGAAACAAAATGGGACTTTTCAGTTTTATTTTCTGATCTTGCATACTGCAAATTTTCACAATGTGAAAATAATTATCTTACATAAAGTAACTTCACGTTTTAAAAAGAGTTGTTAAAACCTGGCTGTGATGGAGAGGTACTTGCTTTAAGTGAGTCTTAACTTGATACAGTTTTTAATTTCCATTTTCTAACAACATACAGGAAAAAGAAAGGGGAGGAAGAGGATGGGGTGGGCAGGAGGAGGAGGACAAGAAAGGAAATCCAGTGGACAAAATTTTTCACCAGAGTGATACAGAACAAAAGAGAAAACATCCAGTTCAAGACAGAAACCCAGAAATCATCTTTTGGTAATTGGTAAGTAAGCAATCATTATCTTTTGGTACTGGTAAGTAACTAATAACCGCAGTGAGAAAGATGACATCATTACAGATTCCACAGATATTAAAAGGAATAGGGAATATTGTAGACAACTTTACAGTAATAAATTAGACAATTTTAATGAAAGAGATAAACTCCTCTGAAGACACAAACAATGACTGCCTGAGGACTGGACAAGAAGAGAGGGGTATGACAGTGAGAAAGGGGAAAAATTATCACAAAGGGTCATGAGGAAACTTTCGTGGTTATGGATATCTTCTTTATCCTGATTGTGATCACAGTTTCATGGTACAGTTTTATAAATGTGAATGTTATATATGTCAATTATACCTCAATATATACATATAAAATTTTTTAAATTCCAAAATACAATCCTCACCCCTTTCTTATGTTAATATACTGGACATTGTTGATTGCCCAACCCATCCATACTCTGTCCCATCATTCCCAAAAGGACTTCGCTTTTGTGGCTCAAGAGAAAATAACTCCATTCCAATTTCCTGGGATTGGCCTTGTCGGTTTATTTTTGCCTCTCTCCCCTTCCCCACCCCACCCCATAGCAGTGATATTTTCAGGAATCACATTTAACTTGTTAAATGCAAAGTATTCTTCTGGTCAGGATTTGGCACAGGATGAGCATATGACTCAGTACAGTTCAATATTAAGTCAGAAGAGTGTGCTGAAGGCTACTGTAAAATAAATTTTCTCATTCTCAATGGTAAGCAAGTTGAAAGAGACAAACTCTCACTTCTGGACACCAGGACATATTGATATGAAGCCAGAAGCAACCATAATTTATAATAGAAATCATCATCATTATCTAAAGATAAAACCAACCCAATCCAGGGTCATGAAAGCAGTGCCATTAGAATAAGGTGAAGCTGAAGGCTTGGTACTGTATCTTTTTAAAATTCCAGTTAGAAGATTTGATACATATTCTGGTTGTTAAAGTAAATTTGAATCAGATTCTCTGCTGCTTGCAGCTAAAGATGTCCTACCTTACACCCTTGATCCCTCAACAGCACTGAACAGGTAAATACTTCCTTCTTTATGAAATATCCTCTTTCCTTGCTTTTGATAACTGCACGCTCTTATCTCTTTGAACTCTCCTTTTACGTCTCCTTTGTAACCTCCTTTCCTTCTATCCAGCCATTTAATATGTGACTTCCAGAAACCTCTTTTGGGGAGAAGGGAGAAGGCTTCTTTGATTCTAACCCTACACTTTTATCTAAATAATCTCAAACACTTCCAGAGTTTCTAAACCCTAACAACCACTAACTGTGTAATTACAGCTCAGATCCCCCTCTTGACCCCCAGATCCATATATCCAGCCACCTCTCAAAATCTCCCATTAGACAACTTAGCAACTTAATTCAGTCCAAAACCAAGACATGCCTTTGCATTCACACACAAAAAAAATCTCTTCCACTAGTGTCTTGCTGCTACTGCTGCTAAGTCACTTCAGTCGTGTCCGACTCTGTACGACCCCATAGACGGCAGCCCACCAGGCTCCCCCGTCCCTGGGATTCTCCAGGAAAGAACACTGGAGTGGGTTGCCATTTCCTTCTCCAATGCATAAAAGTGAAAAGTGAAAATGAAGTCACTCAGTCGTGCCTGACCCTCACCAATGCCATGGACTGCAGCCTTCCAGGCTCCTCTGTTCATGGGATTTTCCAGGCAAGAGTACTGGAGTGGGTTGTCTCACATGTTAGTAAATGTCACCCCATCCATCCAGGTCAACACAGAAACCCAGAAATTATCTTTGAATCTACCCTCTCTCTGTCCATACTGTATCCCACTCCAAAATACCAATCACCTGATCCCATTGATATAATTCCCTGAATGTCTCTTGGATCCATACATTCTTTCTCCAAGCCCACTATCACTGTAGTCTAAGCATCATTCATTATCATTCACCTCTTATTAGTGTGCCTACACTACCTTAGTTCTCAACCAATCCCTCCTTCACACTGTAGCATGAAATAAACATTTTTATTAGAGTATAATCACTTTAGAATGTTGTGTTAGTTTCTGCTGTACAACAAAGTGAATCTATTACATGTATACATGTATCATATCCCCCTACCTTGGATCTCTCTCCCACCCCAGTTCCCCATCCTACCCCTCTGGGTCATCACAAAGCACCAAGCTTAGTCCCCTGTGCTACAGAGTATGTTCCCACTAACTATCTATTTTACACCTGGAGTGTATATATGTTAATCCTGTTTTCCCAGTTCATCCCACTCCCCACCCCACCCCCATGTACACACATCCATTCTCTATGTTTGAGTCTCTATTCCTGCCCTGCAAATAGGTTAATTTGTACCACTTTTCTAGATTTCACATATATGCATCCTATGAAAGACACATTTTTAAATACAAACCTTACCAACTACACTTGCTGGCTTAAACCCCTTTAATGATCTCTCATTCCCCTGTAGGAAAGAGTTGAGAAATCTTAACATGGATTATAAAATCGTGCCTGGTCTAGCTAGATTCAAACCCTTTTGTCTCATCTAATATCACTCTTTCTCTTCCTAAATTTCACCTGCTGCACACTTTCAGTCCCCCATATCCACCATACTGCATCTCAGGATGGCCATGCCACGCATGCTGGTCCTTCTCACTGGAAACCTCCCCCTCAGCCCCTGTTGCCACTGCATACATTTCCAGGGCTGAATAATTAGAGGTTACCATACACCTAGACTATGGTAGGTGATGGTAAGAGGTCTATGATCAGTGATCCCTAGAATTGTACAACCCAACTGCCCTGCCCCTACGGCTGCCGAACTACATCATGGTTATTGTTATTTCAGCTTAAATACCTCCTCCTCTAGGAAACTTTCTCTGACCACCTCATCTGATTATTGTCTTGAATTTTTGTATTGTAACACTCAGCACATTGATGACTGTTTGTGTTACCCTGTAACTGCCACTTAGACAAACTATTAATGAAAGATTGAATGTAAGAATGCAGTTGGACTTTGCCTCCATAACATGTCAAGTGCCTAAGTAATATTTAACAACACATATTTTCTCCCTATCCTTATTGATGTCCTTGGTTTAGAAATAGTGTGAAAGAAAAAAAAAAGGATAATCCTTGCTATTTCCACGATTTGGCTTTTACATGCATCCTTTCATATTGCTATGAAGCCTGGAAAATATATACATACACATTTCTGTCCCCTTGGTACTCACTCCCCCAAAAAGAGGCATGATTCTTGTGAATTCCTGTGCAGAAGAATGTCCTCTTCTATGATTAAAAAGATGACAGATCAGCTTCAGTTAGAAAGTAGTGACTCTCCCATAACAACAAACTTCCCTAAGATCTCAGAGAATTACAAATCTAGCAGATACTCTTTGAGAAAACACTAGCTATCAAGTCACTAAGTTTCTTCATCTTCATAGCCTGTAACATGGATTTGTCAATTACAGATTTCCAAAGAAGACTTTTGCCAACAATATTTCCCTAGGATCTGTCTTCCACCCTCTTTATAGGTAGGTCTGCTGTTAAAATTGCTACCTTGGCTTGGCCTTAGATTTTTTTTTCCCCTCAGCTCCCCGTGAAGCCTACACACATGGCAAATTGTGGGATTCTGAATTTTACTTTGTTGTTTGCATCTGCATTCTGAAATTTCTTGAGAGATCAATGATGCATTTTAAAAGTTGACATAATTTTTTATTCAACATATATTGTTGTTTTAAGTTAGAGAACAATTCACTTTTTTCAATCCTCCATCCTTCTAGACACGGAAGTCTCCACTGAATTTCTCATTGCAAGTCCAATAGACTCTTTGTCATCTTTCTTTTATTTGTCCCTTTAAATCAATACTCTAGCCTTCTCCATTAAACCTTCTGCCCTGGGAGGATTATCTGTATAGGATTTCTTTGCTCTCTGGCTCTTAGCTGGGCTAGGCCCATAAGAAGCCCCGACTGGAGAGAGGATGTTTTCACTAGTATGTTCACTTTGTGAAAATTTATCAAGCTGTACTTTTTATGATTTTTGCATTTTTCTTAATGCAAGTTATACTTCAATAAAAAGTAAAAATAAGAAATATAAAATAAATAAGTGAACAAATGAATGGGCCCCTGAGTTATCTGATAACTCTTTAAATCTGAAGTTCAGAACCAACTAATCTCTTAGGCATTACAGGATGGTACCCATCATTTATAAGGCCTTTAAGGGCTTAAAGATGATGAAGAACTGGGGAAAATTTTGCTGGTTCCAAAGGAAAAAAATACAGTAAGAAAACTGTGAAAATTTGAAATAGATACTTAAGGAAATGTCTACAAAATGTAGCATCATGTCATTATGTCAACTGCTGTTCAACACATCATATATAATTGTATCAAAATGTAGTTTCCTTGAAATATACGAGGATCATAACACATTCCCTATTCAAGAATTCCATTAGAATAAAAGCCTAGAGTTTAGAAAGGCCATTGGTTATCTTCATAAGGGCCATACCTTTAAATCATGTAATGTACAAGAATGAACATGCAAAAGAAGGCACACACACACACATTCACAGAGCTGGAGAAGTTCCTACCAATTAAGAACCGAGATTATAAAAACCAAGCCCCTGGCAAGAGAGCAGCAGTCAATTCAATCACTTAATAGTGAGGTCAGTTAGGGGTTCCCCCTCCCCACCTTCCACAAGCCCGCCATACCCAAGGACTCAGCAAGGTTTCAGTTCTCAACCATGTAGCAAATCCTTTTTGGCAATAGGCACACAGGCTGCAGTGAGGCAAAGCTTTCTTCCCCCTCCCTGTGCACAACCGTTCACAGCACCTACTTTACAGCTGATGGTTTTGCATTCATTGCTTCTGAATGCAGCTCTGGGCTTTCAGTGGTTCTTTCCAATTCATGGCATAAGGCAACATTTTAAGGAGGGAGTGGGGGAAGGGCTTTGAACGGGGCTGAATGAAAATCTCACTGTTTCTAAGGTCTTAAAATTTTTCATTTTTTCGAAAAGAGACACATAAGGAAAGTTACAGATTCTCAGTCTTGTTACCATGGATGTATCCTGCTCCCTCGAGTCCTGCTCAAGGTCAGCCCCAACTGAGATAAGATGCTTGTTATGTGTGGGCAACACCTGACGTCCTAAGAGAAATGACTCCTTATCCTCGCACCTTTCCCCTTGATCAGAAAGACAGCTGGACTCATGGAATTAGGCAAAACTATCCATCAGTGTATCTACTTCTTTGGAGAAAAAAATAGAGAAGCTATGACTTTAAAAGCTCCAAACACTGACCCACCCTTCATACCAACGAAGGTCTGTTTAATATCATGTTAGGAAATACTTTTTCTCACTTCTAATGGTTGACTTTAACAGTGTGGTTCTTTTCTCATTCTTTTCCATATTCCAAAGTCTGGTGTGAGTGATTTAAATGACAAGTGAAGGGCAAGCCCCCCCAACCCGACACACACACACACACACAGAGGAAACTGCACTTCCTTTGTTAACTTTGCAAGAAAAACAGTAAAGACGATCAATCACACCTATGTAAAGAAAATATTAAAAGTACAAATATGAGGAGCACTGAAAATATAATTAAAATTTGCTATACGAAAAGAGTAATATTCCTCTGCTCCATGCTTTCTTGAGTTAAATTTCCCTGTCTTCGCACAGCGACTCCCTGATGTTTTTTGCCCTTAAGGACTTCACGGCTTCCTCCAAGGCTGTAACTTTTTTTTTCTCTCTCTCTCTTCCTCCCCCTTCCTATTATTGTCACTGGAGAGTGCAGGATGACATGTTCAAGAAAATGCTTGCCTTGAGGCCAGAGTGTGTTCCTTTTGCACTTGGATTTCCATTTATTCCACTAAATTTCCTTACAATTAATTTTTTAAAGGGCTGAGAGAGTCCATTTCTCAAACAGCTGACAAAAAACGTGATCCATGAAAGCAAAGAGAATGGCACTGGTGACCGTTTTTGCTACCATTATAAAACCCTTACAGTATGAATTCTGACACTGCATTCTGCACTTTATTACTACGATATAGTAATCAGAGTATGTTGAGACTCCCATGATACCCATTCAGAACAAGGAACCGGTTTATCTTAATTGCACTTTAGCCTAAAGCATATTAAATGCAACTTGATTATAAAATGCATTTGAATTGCCCTAATAAATTTCTTGGCAAGCTTTCCCAACCTCAAGTAAAGAAATCTATAACCTCCTAGGCTGGCCCCTCTGCTGACTTGCAGGGTAACTTTGTATAAAGGCTTCTCCCTCTCCACATCCCCCTTTCTCAGCCAATAAATTCAGAATAATAGATTTGTCTAGCACCCAGGAATGGCTGCAAGACACTTCTTTATACTTGGACAGCATTTTGCAAATGTCAAGCTGGCTTTAGGCTACATATGTCAGAATGATGCTTCAGCCTGAGTTTTTTGTTTTTTGGGTTTCTTTTAATTTCTATTTCACAAACTCATTGGCATCACCCATCAGTCTTACTCATTATGGCTCACAGCTGAACCTTGTGGATTTGCTGCCTTGGATTCAGGTCCATGCCTCCGTGTCTTGCCCCACACTGCACTGTCTGCATTTTCACTGCATATATTTTCACCAACCCAGGTACAGAAAGCTTAAGGTCTATGGATGAATGGAGTTGTATTGTTGTTGTTTAGGCACTCAGTCATGTCCAATTCTTTGTGACCCCCATGAACTGTAGCCTGCCATGCTCCTCTGTCCATGGGATTTCCTAAGCAAGAATACTGGAGTGGGTTGCCATTTCCTTCTCCAAGGGATCTTCCCCACCCAGGGGCAGAAGTCGCATCTCCTGCATGGCAGGCAGGTTCTTTACCACTGAGCCACCTGGGAAGCCCGACGGATGGAGTGGTCTACTGCAAGTAGCAAGCCTTGGTCTCTAACAGGAAGGGTTTGCATGGAGCACTGGATGGAAGACTTTCTCAGTCATGGGCAGAATGACAGGCTGGCCCCACCCCTCGACTATTCCTTCCTCTACTTGGAGTACAAATGGATTTGTCACAGAGGTGTCTGAGAGATTGACCAAGAAGCAAGGGAAAACATTTAGGCTCAGATTTGCCTCCACACTGACCTCCCAACACTCCCCTGGAAGATTTCCAAGCCATAGGATAGATGCAAAAAGTGTCACAAATTGAGTAGAAAGTTATTTAGCTTTGACCTCTGTCTGCAGACCACTGGAAGAAAGAATGCTAAGAAGAAAAAAATGGGTCAAAGAAGTTTCATTTTCTTCACTAGCAAGGTGCAATGTTCACTATCACCTTGAAATAGAATTGCTTTTTTAAACCAAGGAGCTCAAAATAACACCTGTGTTATCTGATATAGCCCTTCATCTGCCCTGAATGGTTAGGTAGGGATGTGAGCCTCCCCTTTAGCACTGGGGCAGACTAGTTAATAAATAAAGTAGTTAATAAACCCTAACAAGTTAATAAACAGAATAGTTAGTAAATAGATCCTCCGCTTAGCACTAGGGCAGAGTAGTTAATAGTTAATAAACCTACAACCCCTTGATAGTTCTCTGCTAGGTAATAATAGGATGGTAAACAGAATGGTTTTATCACAGAATTCCTAAAATATGTAGAACCGTGCCAGTCATCTGCAAGCTCACTGGCTAAGTCACAGGTGTGTGACCTAGACCACAAATATAAGTCATCCCCTTAAAAAAAGCATCCTGATGACCTGAAACAATCAATGGTCAATCTGACTTAGCCAGGATTCACACTTTTTTTTTTTTAATGTAAAAGGCATATCTCCTTGCTGGTTGGTTCGGGCGCCCTCGTGTGTCTCAACAGAGTACTGTTCCTTTCTGTCTCCAAAGGGCATGATTCTGACAGATTCAATGACACACATTTCTTTGTACTTGTTTCAGTATGCTCCTGTGAAACAGAAGATTGACAGGCTGCCCGAGGACTATGAACTTGTCCTCCCTGATATAAAGTGACATTGTAACTTAGACCTGAAGGGATGAGACACTAGTGTTCACAAGAGTAGAGGCTAATTTCAACTTGCTTGTCCTGGTTTAAACGTGTTAGATTATCTTGTGTATTCTTTTTCCTCTTCCTGCCCCATCCCAAGGGGCAGTGCGCTAAGGATGCGTGGTCCTCCTCCACTGCGGGGGTCACACGACTGAAGAACCCAGAACTCCTTTTAGAACAAACAAATCTCAGGTGACCTAGCTCCATCATCTACCCTATGGCCATGCATAAGTCATTCCTCTCTGGTCTCAGGCTCTTTCTGTGGGAGGGGAGAGTGAGGTTTTTTCTCACAGATAAGAAGCAGCAGCAGCACCATGCCCGGTGTAGAGCAGATAGGCACCAGGCAAATGTTAATTGAATCTAAACCTGTAAACTCCATTCCAACCCACTGGCCATATTAGATTTCCAGAAAACAGATATTCTTCCTCATCAAATACAACCTACGTGCATTAAGAAGTAGCTTGGGAGTTCATGGCGCACAAGAAAAGGTCAAACATTTCTCCACATTTCCCACAACACTTGACTTAATACCAAGAACTCAGTAATCCTCCCTAAACCAGTGGGGGTAGGGGGAGTTTACCCTCTTAATATAGTTCCCCCTTTCTTTCTTTGGCAGAGTTTAAAGCAGTCAGAGGCAATTAACAAGGCCAAGAATTTGAGACTGTCTGCACAGTAAACGTATCTTTATAGAAGGAAGAGATGATTTCCACACACCCGCCCCCCTATCTTCCTTCTTTTCCTCTCTTTCTTTTTCTTGAGATTAGGAAGCCATGACTGAATGGTCCTACAGTGCAGTTAGGCCTCAAGATTCCCAGAGAAGAATGACAGTGACACTCCAACCTTGTTTACGATGTCACACCGACCTTGATGAGTCTTGCAGTCTGTTAACCGCAACAGAAACATTTACCAAGAGACCATGCTCCTTGGCTACTCTCACCAAAAAGCCCAGAGCCATTCACCGCTCAGTTTTAAGCTAGCCAAATCCAACAAAGCCCAGAGATCTTTGATGTAATCTTCTCACTGAACTCATGCCAGCCTCGCACGGGCACAGTCAGGGCACCATCACCCAGCCTTAGGTGTTGGCAGATTCTCCCACCCACTTCTGTGCACTTTCCCAGCTTGAGGGCATGGCAAAGGCTCCCCTCCCCTCCCACCTACTGCACCTGGGGGTGCCTCCAACTTGCACAGCCGCAGTAGGGCTTGGGAAGATTCCTCATCTCCCTTAAGCGCATCACATCTTTTTGTGAGCTAAGTTACTACCTTAACAGAATCCCAGAAAGTGCCAGTCTAACGGAGATGCTAGATAGTCTTGTCAACTAAAATCCATAACCAATGAATGGGGAAGGGAAAACCCCTGATGTACTGTCATTAAACTAGGAGAAATATTTTTTCCCAATAAAGTTCTTACACTAATTGATAATTTCCATCTTATTTCAAACATCTCTCATCATTTTCCCCCTTTCTTTCCTACTGCTGTCCTGGTTGTCCAGGACCTCAACAACACAAATTGATCTTACTAACTAGCTTTACAATCTCCATTCTTTTCTTCCTCCAAGCCATCCTAAGTACAATCGAAGGACCTTCCCCCAATGCTAATTTCAACACATTTAGCAATTCCTACTCAAGAACCCTTGACTCCTCGTTGCTTGCATGATAAAATTCAAAGTCTGAAATCTGATATTCAAGCTCTTTTGTATTCTTCCTTACTCCCCCATCCCAGGAGAAGTTACAAAGAAACTGGACATCACCTCCAGTGCTCCCCAGACTCTTCTATCATTCTTATATCAAAGTCTAATGCGAGCACAAGGATTGAGTACATTCATATGTCCTTGAACTCTGGGTAAGAGATGCTATTTACATTAGGGATTTCTAGGTAGGCTTCAGCTTCCGCCTTTGATGTTCTCAAATGCACAGATGCACTAGTTATATGCAAACCAATATGGCTGCCCACCATTGCATTGCTTCATGTTATCAGTACTGTGAGATATTTCACACACTCAGCTAGGAACCTCCAGACAGATGACAATAAGTTAATGAAATCCAGAGAAACAATGAACCAACATCAGAAGATGCAAAACACACCCTGACAATTGTGGAACAATCTGTTCTGGTGGGAACACCAGGGTATGGGGAAAAGAATGGCGATGGTGAAAAGTAAGTCACCACCCTTCAAAGCCAGTAGGTTAAAACAAGGAAAGTCTAACAAGAGAAACAGTACTGCCTTTAACAAGAAAAAAATGGCTAAGGAGGTAGAGAAGTAGAGGATGAGAAATCCAAATCTTCGGGAAGAATATGCATCTGTCTTCTGGTTCTCCTTCTAGAAGAAAACACACAACTATTAATACTGTGTTGCAGTGCCGTCACGCCAGACACCTATCACTCCTGCCTGAAGCAATAAAAACAACCTCTGAGATTTCCAGAACAAAAACATTTTTAAAAAATGAAACATCATGGCTTTTTCATAAATTCTGCAAAAGCAACAACAGCAGTTCACATCTTTCCTGCACTGACCGTTCCATGAAGCTTTGCCACATCTGTAGCCAATGCTGACCATGGCCTTCTCTTACCATACAAGTTTCTGACACCCTGAACCCTTAGGAAATATGACTGGGGTTGACCTTCTTCCCAACTTGACTATAAGCTTCTCAGTGATGAGAATCATTACTTTTCCTCCTTCTCTCTTCTCCTTTACCTTCCCCCACGCATCCCCTAAGCTCCCAGCCTAGAAGGTACTTGAGAAATACCAATACTGTCAGTTAATTTAAATTGAAAATGTTAAAAGAAATTTGAAAATTCCCTTTCTTTTCTCTAGATATTCCCTCTACCCTTAATTTTCTCTGCTCCTTCTTCTAGCAAACATCATATTTTCCAAACAACCTTTTTTTTTTTTTTTTTTCCTTGCCAGGCAACCTATAATCACTCCCCACACTCATGTAGAGTTGATTCTTGGTTTGTGGTTAAGAGTCGGAGCTCTTTCTCCAATCTTTGTTTGAAGATTTGATGATTTACATGGAAGTCTTTGGCTCTGTTTTCTTACAAGATCATCTTGCCCGTCTGGACGAATCCCTGATGGCCCTTTCTCATTTACCTCCTTCAAATGTTTAAAGGTTGTCTTGCTTAATCCTTTCACTCCAACCCAGCCCTTAATGACCACCTTCAATCCTAACCATCAGTCCTAAATCCTCTCCAAGATCATTAGCCTCCTTCACAAGTTAGGGACAAGCCTCAGTATTGCCTACAGCCCACTTATGAGAAAATATGAACTTCTATCCTAGGCATGGTTGTGATGCCACAGTAATTTTCTTATTACATATCAAGCTTATTAGCCCTTTCTCCAACACATGCTGGTCTCTTACCCCTTCTTCCCTGTCTTGCCCACCCCCTAATCCCTCTCCCCCCACTCAACAAGAAATGAACTGGTTTACCCAACAGGTTTATTCTTGCTTTGGCCAGCTTATTGTTTCAATGTGATTATGAAGTTGCTGGGCTTGAATACACAGTTTATTAATTTCCAGGCATTCACGATGTCTCCCTGTTGAGCAGAATATATGTAGGTATTCATGTGTCTAGCTGTGGTAACTAACACTCTTGGAGTTTGCAGTCTTGCTGGTAACAAAAAAGATGGGAGTCAAGGTTAATTTGTGTTACTAGACATTGTTTTAGAGATATCAGGAATGCTAGACTCCAACTTTGGCATTTGACAGGTTGGAAAATAGGTAGAACAGGGTAAAAGGATTTGACCAGGGTCATAGAGCTGATCAATAGAGGAACTGGGGTGACAGCTCAGAGCTCTCATTTTCCAGTCCACCAGGGCCCTTATCCTCCTACATGTCCCTTTACAAAAGCTCATATATGTGAAAACTCAGGATGGATGTCCACATACAGCCAAAATGCCTTGCAGACCTGTGAACACACTTACACTGAGAAGATGGGGAGGTACTATCCACGTAACTTACAACACTGAGACCGTGCTATGAAAATTATAGTAAAACTGCTGTAATGAGTTTAAATTCGAATCCAAAGAGACCCCACTACTCATCCTGCCTGGATTGCATTCCTTCCCATAGCACACAGTTTTAAAAGATGGTTAGATTTCCCAAAGCACCTGGTTGAGTTCATCATACGATTTCCCTTTAATTCGACCAACACAAAATCATCCCTGAATTCTGTGAAAATAGCTTTTTCATACATCTCTGCACACACAGTCACACACACGTATAAAACATTGGCAGCAGGTACTTTTAATTTGCTGGAAAATATTTCTAAGAAGTCAAACAGCTCTAGCCCAATGAGCACGCCCTCCGATTGGCTGGCCAGACCAGCTGAGGGACCTGATTGGTCCCTGATCCTGAGGACCGATAAGAACGGCTATAAAATCCCTGGGTGCAGCTCTGGGCCCCCAGTTTGCAAAAGCCAGAGGTGCAAGGAGCAGCGACTGCAGCAGCAACAACAGCAGCAGCAAAAAGCGCCAGCGGAAGCAACATCAGCAGCAGCAACAACAGAAAAATCCTCATCAAATCCTCACCTAGGTTCTCAGTGTATCCAGATCCACATCTTCACTCAAGCCGGGAGAGGGAAAGAGGAAAGGGGGGGAGGAAAAAAAAAAAACCCAGCAACTTAGCGGAAACTTCTCAGAGAATGCTCCAAAACTCAGCAGTGCTTCTGGTGCTGGTGATCAGTGCTTCTGCAACCCATGAGGCGGAGCAGAATGATTCTGTGAGCCTCAGGAAATCCCGGGTGGCAGCTCAGAACTCAGGTAAGCGGCAAACCCAGGACCGGTTTCTCCCGCAAGGAGCTGTCCTCATTTGCCTCTCGCTTTTGCAACTGTGTCTGTGACGGCTGATCTTGATAATAAATGTGCTGCATGCCTGAAGGCAATAAACTGCCAGTGTAATCCAATAGCCTTAGGAAGTGGAGCTCCTTTGTTTAATAAATTGCATGCAACTAACGAAGAAGCTGGGCGCTCTGCTGAGGGTATTTCATTGCATAAGCCTAGCCTGATTGCCTGAAATCTGGCACGTACCCTCTTGGTGGGGGGGGGGGGGGGGGGACGGGGGGAGGGGGCGGGGGAGAGGCTTGAATGTTGGCATGCTTCAAAGCGCTCTCTATACTTTCCAGAAGCCGAAGCTGATCTTGAGGTGAGACGTGACTTGTCTGATGCTGCTCCTCTTCCTTCACCCTAAAGACCCCATAACTTGACTTCCTCGGCCCTTCAGGGAACACACAGAAAGCTCCCTCTGCAGAGCGATTTACCGAGCCATAGCTCTCCAGTCTGACAAATTCAGGGCAGATTTATAGAAAACCCTATACATCCCACCCCCACCCACCCCGCACCCCCCGACACTGCTCCTTCCGTCTGTCTCTGCTCTCTGAGGGCTCCATTCAATCCCCACGCAGCCCCTTGGCCAGGGAGCCCCCTCGTAAAAAAGTATCTGTGAAAGGTAGCAGCTATTTCTCCAAGGGGGCGGGGGTCTCTCTCTAGTCCTGACTCCCGGAGCAGTCAATTGTGTATTATCTTAGCCTCTAAAGGAAAAGAGTCCTCAGGAAGCCGGCATTGACACCTCTGCCTTTGGACTTGGCTTGTCCATCTTGCTTGCCTTCCATGCCGGCTCGCTCTCTCTCTCTGCCCCCACCCCGCCCCGCCCCGACTGTCAGTAAAGATGGGCTCGCAGGTGTTGGACGCCGCTCCCCTCGAAAGAGCACAGGTCCCTGCCGAGAGGAGGGCTTTGGTTCACTTCCTTTTGTACTTAGTTGCTATAGAGATGCCGTGATTCACAATTCCAGCTTGCCTAAAACAATAGCAACCCTAATGCATATTAAAACTGCTTTAAGCAAAGTTATAATTTGAACCCGTGGAAATATATAATTAGGGAAATGACTTGTAACATCCCAGAGGCTGCGGGGGGAGGGGGGGCCGGAGGGGGGGGCCGGGGGGGAGGGGCCGCCTAACTGAATCGTGCTTTTGATCTCAGAGGAGACTCCTATGGTATGAAGGCTGCAGATCATTTCTCGCTGAGCTGCCTGCCAGAACACCCCCCCCCCCTTCTGTAGGAGAGAAATTACTTTTATGGGAGATCTTATCCACAATGTAGAAAGCCTCATGCAAGTTCTTTGCGGTTTTCTTTCCGTCTTGCACAAGGGGGTGCCTTGGCCTTGTTATTCTACACCTGTGTTTCTCTCTTTTTTAAAAAAATGGCTTTTAATATGAGAGATTATACATACCTCTAAGCACTGTCCTATGGAGGGGGGGGGGGGGGGTTGGGATGAAACATGAAAGGATCAGATTTCTTTCTGCCAATAGGAAGGTAAGTTAAACGCCCTAAATCAGAAGGGTCTCCAAGTGGACTCCTAGCAAGTTCTTCTCTGCCATTTAGGCCAAATGTCCATGCTTATTGGGGTTTCCCTGGTGGCACAGATGGTAAAGAATCTGCCTGCCAATGCAGGAAACACGGGTTCAGTCCCTGATTTGGGAAGATCCCCTGGAGAAGGAAATGACAATCCACTCCAGTATTCTTGCCTGGAAAATCCCGTGGACAGAGCAGCCTGACAGGCTACAATCAGTGTCACAAAGAGTCAGACCCGATTGAGCACGCACACGCACACACGCATGTCCATCCTTATTACCCTGGAGTGTATTTTTTTGGAAGCCAGATAGACTCCCTGGCCCTTCCTCCGCCTAAACTTGTCCACCCATCACTGCCTTCCCAGGCTTTCAGCCTTTAGGACATGACCTTGGATTCTGCAGAGTTCCTTCAAGAACTGTGCATGCCTGATCTTCCAATCTTACTTCTCCGACCACCAAAACTGTATGGGATGGTGAGACCAAGAGTATGCCTCCAAGGGAAAACTCATTCCCACTCCTCCATGTGCTCTGGTTCTTATAAGCAAAAGGAGTCTGCTTGTCCCCTCTCTTCTTCATCCCCCACACCACTCTGAATGGGTCTTTTTGGTAGCCCCATCACAGACTCCCAGGAGAAGTTCTTCTCACCCCTTTGTCTTTGAATTTTGCCACCACATCACCGTGATCTGTCCAGAGCATCCTCACCGTTTGACCCAGATTGGATGGATTTGTATCTTTCAGCTGAAGTGATTCGCTGCCTCAACAGCGCGCTGCAGGTTGGCTGTGGAGCTTTTGCATGCCTGGAAAACTCCACCTGTGACACAGATGGGATGTACGACATCTGTAAATCCTTCTTGTACAGCGCTGCTAAATTTGACACTCAGGTAATAAGACCTTGACCCCTGCTCCCACTGGCTATATGTCATTAACGGTGTATGAAACTATTGTTCTTCGGACCCAGTCTTGTAGGGAACCAGCTCTGCTTCCCAGCCTCGCTACTCTAAATTCTCATCTCTAACGTGTGTATACACACACACACACACACACACACACACACACACTGTGGGCTAAGAAATAGGTTCTATATAAACCACTCTCCACCCACTCTAATGCACAATTGTAACACGCTGACAGAGGCTGTCTTATAAGGGAGGGGTGATGAGCGGAAAATCTTTGCTTCTTCAAGAGGAAATAAAAATGTTCTTCTAACAAAGAAGCTCTTCTCACTATATAAGCCAGCATACTAGCTTGCTTGTTTGTTTGTTTACTAGCTTGTGGTTTGAGTTATCAAATCTCAATCCAGAGAATACAATCTATTCTCTAAGAATACTGTCTATTTTTAGGCTGCAGAGTGGTTGGTTATGGTTCATCTCTTTTTGTCATCTCATTTCATTTCTATGGAGCTCAATTCTCAAGGTAGTCTAAGGGAATAGGGATTTAAAAAAAAAAAATCTTGACTGCAGCCTACAATTCTCTTATTACAAGGACATTTAGAGGGCTGGCTTCCCTGGTGGCTCAGTGGTAAAGAATCTGCCTGCGATGCAGAAGATGCAGGAGATGCAGGTTCAATCCCTGGGTCAGGAAGATCCCCAGGAGGAGGGCATGGCAACCCATTCCAGTATTCTTACCTGGAGAATGTCATGGACAGAGGAACCTGGCAGGCTACAGTCCATGGGGTCATAAGAGTTGGGGGTTAGAGTTATGGGTCAAGGGTTAGGGTTAGAGACAGTGCCAAGGCATGCCCCCTTAAGTTCCACATACTGTAGGCACTGTCCTCTCTGTTCAGCTCAAGCTAAAGTTTGTCCTCTTGCCCCCCTCCTTCCTCGGCAGGGAAAAGCATTTGTCAAAGAGAGCTTAAAGTGCATCGCCAACGGGGTCACCTCCAAGGTCTTCCTGGCCATTCGGAGGTGCTCTACTTTCCAGAGGATGATTGCCGAAGTCCAGGAGGAGTGCTACACCAAGCTGAACGTGTGCAGTGTCGCCAAGCGGAACCCGGAAGCCATCACGGAAGTCGTCCAGCTCCCTAATCATTTCTCCAACAGGTACAGATGAATCCACTTTTTGGCAATTGTGGGGGAGGAGGGAGTGGTTGACTGGCAGAGCCAGATACAGAAGGGGTTAAATTGCCACAATCGTGCTCTTATTTTAGCTTGCAGTCTTCCCAGCTTTTGCAGGAAAAAATATGTTTGTGATTGTCTGTGACAGCTTAGGCAGCCTGGATTTTTTTTCACTGTTGTAGGAAAGTGTTTCCATGCATCTAATAGAAAACTTCATCCACAGCATCCCTGGGTGCATTGCCTTGAAGGGAATTATGAAGTTTATGGAAACAAGCTTTTGAGACATCCAGTTGGGCTGAAATCGTGACTAGGCAAAGTACAGTGGGTCATCATGAAAACCTTGGTCAAATGTCATCAACAGACTTCTAAAACTGCATGTATTTTGAGTCAGTCCGAAGTCCCCCTAGATATTTCACTGGGTATCCCAGAGCAAGCCATCTCCCTTTGGCGGGACTCAAATTTCCTTTGGGAAAAGTGAAATGGCTGGACTAGATGATTCCCATGTTCCCTTCCAGGTCTGTCATCCCATTCTTCTAGTCCAGGGTTTCCCGGAATGGTTTTCTGCTGATTCCCTGGATCCCTGAGCCCAAGCCACTAAGCTAGTAATATCTGAGCATCACGCCCTTCTGCATCCTTGACTCACTGTCTTTACCAGACAGGAGTCAGCACCTAAGACATGAGATGGCAGGCATGCTCATTTCATGGCCTAGAAAGCTTTCTGGCAAGACCTGGGCTTCATCATCCGTGATCAAGTTCAGAGAGGTTCTAATGGGGCCAGCATGGAAGTATGGCAGGGACAATGCAGACCAGTCAAGTTCGGCCTCCTGTGATGCCGCACAGCCTAAAACTTGACTCCTAGTCCTGAAGGACTATTTTTCTCTGATTCTCCAGTCAAATTTGCACATATTCACAAAGATCAGACCCTATGGGTTGCTCTGACCACAAGACAGCTAACACAGCCTTACCAGATTGATTTCCTAGCCAATGGCTGCCTCCCTTCTTCAGAGAGTCCTTAATAACCTAGTCCTTCTGGGGCTAACCATTAAGTTAGTCATTTATACATGATAGCCCTAGTGGTAAAGAACCTGCCTGCCAGTGCAGGAGATGTAAGAGACACGGGTTCAATCCCTGGGTCAGGAAGATCCCCTGGAGGAGGGCACGACAATCCACTGCAGTATTTTTGCCCAGAGAATCCCATGGACAGAAGAGCCTGGTGGGCTACTGTCCATAGGGTCACACAGATCAGACATGACTGAAGCGATTTAGCATGCACACACGGAAAATGGAAAAGTAGCTCCTCCTTAGAGAAAGGCTGAGGCCTCTGACATTAAACTTTGTAAATTTCTGATTCACCCTGACTACAGATCACTGCACTTCAGAACCTCATGTCAGTTTATAAAAGTCATGTGTTCAGTCTTTGGACGTGACCCTGTCATGGTCCTAACTGATATTCTGAGAACAGGAAAGTCAAATTCATCATTTATCTCAAGTGGCCTGTCTCTTTATATTGACCTTAGTCTTAATATTCTTAGGAAGATTCTTATTACATCTGGAGAGGGGGCGGGGGGGAAAACAGTCTGATACTTGGAGATTCTTCACCCTAAGGAAAAGAAGTAAAGATTGCTAGGTTTGACAGGTGCTAGGGACCAGGGGGCTAATGGACATGAACTTGAGCAAATTCCAGGAGATAGTGGAGGACACGGAAGTCTGGCATGCTGCAGTCCATGGGGTCATAGAGTCAAGCACAAGTTAGTGACTCAATAACAATATCAAGGACCAAGTATGTGTTTGTGTGGTAACTGTGCAGGAATATGTTAGTACAGCCATTATCAGTTTTAATCTTTAAGGGTCCAAAGACAGTTCATAACCTATAACATGGCATATGGCCAATTTTGAGACACTACTCATGTCTCTGATTCAACTGAGGTAGCATCTTTCATTATGAAGCCAGAGCTCTTAGAGAAAGGAGAATACAGATTGTGGACTGATGATACTAAGAATCTAAAAAGAGACTAGAAATAGGAGTTTTTTGATTTAGTTTCTTTTTTTTTTTTTTTTTTGGCCACACTGTGCAGTATGTGGGATTTTAGTTCCCTGACCAGGGATGGAACCCACGACCCCTGCAGTGGAAGCTGAGTCTTAACCACAGGACCGCCAGGGAAGTCCAGTAATAGGAATGTTTAAGCAGGCCATTATTCTTTTCAACAGATGTCTTGTTCTCACCTTTAGAAAGTGGTCACACAGAATCTGGTTATCATCCTCTGTCATCTTAGAAGAATCACCTTTATTAGGGAAAACAGTCAGTCTCTTGAAGACTAGAATCTTCCATGCAACTGTACCTTTCCCCAATTATTTGACTTCAACTGGCTAGTATTATTCCTGCTCAGAACTAGAGATTTCCGGTTCCATGCTGGGCTCTGGTTTGCTCTATTTAAGCTTCTCACTCTCCTGCCACATCCTGCTTTCCCAGCCTCTGTCCCACCATAGATACACAGTAAGTTGTGCCAACTGGCACAGAATTGTGAAAGGAAGTAGTTACAGGTTCATTCCACCTTCCTGTGACTTATCTAGCATGAGATTTGGGCCTGGGAGAATCCAAAAGCCTGTGACTGGACCAGGAGCCAGAACAGGGAACTTTTCCATGAGAGAAATGCGCTTAGAAGAGGAAGAATAGCTGGAGTGTCCCCCTGCCTGGATTTGCACACTATATTTTCAATAAGGAGGGAAGATGGCAAAATTGATCAGGCAAGTTGGGCAGCTGTGAGACTTGAGAAGAAATTGGACCATTCCAGATCCAGAGTGGGAAAACTGACAAAGCTTCCAACTCTCTAGGGCATGGATAGGGAACAGGAAACAGAAGAATAATATTGATCAAGGGAAACAAAGGACTATTTATAAACCTTCACACAGAATGTTCCTAGGCAGTATGTGTGTATTTGGGTAAGCATGGCTGAAACAGTAGCTATGGAGAATATCTGATCTTATTCTTTACCGAGAAAATAAAGTCACTGATGGAATTTTCAAAGGGGAAGCAAGAAACATGCTTTAAAGGGTACTTCCAGGCTGAGGGGAGAGGAGGAGGTCTTCCCCAGTAGCTTAGTGGTAAAGAATCCCCCAGACAATGTAGGAGCCACAGGAGACGCAGGTTCAATCCCTGAATGAGAGAGATCCCCTGGAGGAGGAAATGGAAGCTCACTCCAGTATTCTTGCCTGGAGAATCCCATGGACAGAGAAGCCTGGCAAGCTACAGTCCATGGCATCGCAAAACATTGGATACAACTGAGCGACTGAGCACACACCCATCAGGCTGGGTAATCAGAATTTTACCCACCAAATCTTGGGAGTACCTCCCACCGCCTCACCCGATAAAGATGACAAAAGGAATCATCTTAAATTGTTTTAACTCTTCCTACAAAGGATGGTCCTTAAGCAAATTTGCACTTTTTTTTTTGTTGCTATTGTTAAATTGAGAAGGAACGTATATATCAAACCCCAGAAACATGTCATAGCTAGAAATGACCATAAAGATTATCTAGGCTAACTGTCTCATTTTGGTAATTAAAGAACAGACCAAGAGAGGGGGTGACTTGCTGAAGGTCACACAGCTAGTGAATGACAGTGTTGAGCCTAAAATTCACACAGCCCTGATTCAAGCTCTTTGATTTCCACTTCAAAAATGGCAGCAGGTAAAACCTCTAGGAGATAGCCACAGTCTAAAAATGGAATACCAAACAGAATACAATAAATGTAGCCCCTGGTGATCAACAATTGAAGTTGTGTGCATTCTCTCCTCAAAGAGAAGGCACATCTCACCAATAGCTATAGTAACATCAAGATTTGATACAAGATGGTGATCCAGAAATACGTGACAAGGGCTAAATCAACTTTTTCTGGAGACACGATTTCTTCAGTAACCTCACTGAGGTGGCTTAGAGATAGGAAAGATCTGTCTCAATCACTAGAGGTCAATGCCATATTCCAGCCCTTAATGAAGAGGTGTAGGGTTAACCTTTTGCTTGCTCAGGCAAATGGTGTAGACATAAAGGCAGTCTCGTAGGTTTCCCACACTTGCAGGAGCTGCTGCTGGAGCCATGGACATTTTCTATTCGAAGGCGCTCTCTTAGCCTACCCTTGTTTAGTTAACAAGCTCCATGGGAGAGGCTAAGGGTAGATTTGGGGGGAGTTGCTAAGAGCAGTCAGGCTGGCCAGGATCGTCCTCAAGAAGCATCAAGAACAGGTGGCCTATTGGGGTTAGCAGAGAAAGCAACAGTAAAAGTAGGTGTTTTCAGAGTTGGAGAGCAGCTGTCTGGACAAAACGGGACCAGAGGAACACATAAATGGCCTTAAAGAGGTAAGGCTAGTTGCAGAAGCTTAGTTCCTTTACTGGTGTTGGACTTTTCATCCAGACTAGTCTTCAGTGTTGCCCTAAGGGAAGATCCTCTTTTCCAGCCCATTTGGAAGACCATTAAGTGTGAACAGTTCTTTCTAGAAATGGAAAGATTAACTTCTAAGTTATACAGTCCATGTTGCAGGGAGCGGGGGTGAGGGAGGGAGTGGTGGACAGGAAGGTGAGGGGTCACAAACCTTCTTCTCTAGGATCTAAAACACCCTGTGAAATAGACAAAGAGATCCAGGGAACCACATCCCAGCAGAGCACAAGAGATGCCTGGGGATCTATGTGGGTGTGTAGATGTCTACTTTGTTCATACAAAGTAGTCTATTCTCACTTTTTCCAAAACCACTTCTCTCCCCATTTCCCCATCCAAGCGAGATCTGCTTTGACTCATGTGCTTTATAATTCCAAAGGGTTGGAAAATGTGTCTCTGTGCCAGGGAGTCCCAATTTTAACAACAGCTGGATATAATCCTCCTTCACGGAAGAGGTCGAGCCAGGACTGTATCCAAGACCCAGACACTTTACTCCCTGTGTCCCCAGCTTCGTTCTGCTCCCTCACAGAAGGGTGATGGCTTTGCTTCAGTGCCCACATTCCACTCTATTTACTGTACATCCTTGAAAGGACCTCTGGAGGTGGGAGGAGGGTTAAGTTATTCTGGAAAGATGTTTGATCCTGTGTTCTATGAGGTGAGTTAAAAATAAACAGGTTTCTTTTCATGGAAGATCGTGGCCCAGCAGTCTTAGGGCTCCTCTGAGAAAAGGGTCTCTCTACGTAAATACTGCAGACCACCATCATCAGGGGGCTTCCCAGGCGGTGCTAGTGGTAAAGAACCCGCATGCAAATGCAGGAGACACAAGAGATATGGGTTCGATATCTGGGTTGGGAAGATCCCCTGGAGGAAGAAACAGCAACCCACTCCAGTATTCTTGACTGGGAAATCCCAAGGACAGAGGAACCTGGTGGACTACAGTCCATAGGGTGGCAAAGAGCTGGACACAACTAAAGCAACTTAGCACGGGCCATCATCAGGAGAGTCCTTTTAGTGAGCACAGAACTGATGGGTTTGACAACTGCCTCCTCAAAATGGAGCAGATGCATCCCAATTCAAACTGGAAAATACCAAAACTGTCTTCCCAACAAATAGGACCAGTAATTTATATGTGTTAAATATTAGACAGTTTACTGACAAAAGGTCAATGACAAGGTTCAAGTGTGTTCTTAATGTCATAAAAGACTCCTTTTTTGGTAATTTCCATGCTGTCTAACTCACAGGTACTGATTTTTCAAAAACCTGCATCAAAGGGAATATTACCTAAGAATATTTGCTGTGTAACATTTACACAATTGTTTTCACATCTTCTGCACTGCCATCTTATTCATGGAAAAATGTCCTATGACTAAAACGATGAAACCATATTCTTCATGGAAAAAAAAAATATATATATATATGTTAGTTTAATCCTTTCTGAGCCATAATGATTAGCCACAGTATTTCAGATGCTTCAAGAATTCAGATCAAAGATGAAGGAAATTTATAACAAACACCAATTTTTTTGTGTGAAACTTACCAGAAGACATACAGATAATTTTTTCTTTAGGGAACCATGACTTTGGAAATAACTCTATTTTGAAAGCTTCATTTCCTCAATGGCCACAAAATAAATCAACAAATAGACAGTGAGCAGGCAATATGGCCCTAGGACTTGGGCACATGAGGAGCACAGAGAATAAGGACACATATCCTGCCTTCAGCAAAGCTTACAGTTTAGTCAGGAAAACAAAACCATCAGCAAACAAGTGATGGTCACCAAATATCTATAAAAACATCCCCCCACCACTCAGCAAAAGCTTGAGTGGTGTGAGAAATTTCTTGAAATGATAGAAGCAAGAAGCATTAAGGGCCTCCAGCCTTTCTATGTAAATATCCTCATTGCCTGGCATTTGGTCCTCTCACTGCACTATCCCTTTGCAGGAAGACTGAAAATGACTGCGACAATAACCTTCAGAGAGGCTAGCCAAGGGATGATAGGGAACTCAGACTGAGTAGAAAAATGCATGAGATAACTGAAGACAGGGATCCCCTTTAAAAATTGAAATTTAGGGATTTCCTTGGCAATCCAGTGGTTAGGGCCCCATGTTTCCACTGAGGAACATGGGTTCCATTCCTGATTGGGGAACTAAAATCCCACAAGCCACTCAATGTGACCAGAAAAAAAAAAAAAAATAGAAATTTAGTCAGAATATGCACACATACCATCAAGAAAAAGAAAAATTGCAGAGTCACCAAAATAACCGTAAATGCTTTCACGGTGTGCAGTGACTATTGACATATAAGTGTGAGTGCTGGGTTACATCATCCATTTGATCAAGTCTTTGCTTCTACGTCTAGCCCACTGGAGGGCTTCTCTGGTAGTTCAGTGGTAAAGAATCCGCCTGCCAATACAAGAGATGCAGGTTTGATCCCAGGGTCACGAAGATCCTCTGGAGGAGGAAATGGCAACCCACTCCAGTATTCTTGCCTAGAAAATTCCATGGACAGAGAAGCCTGGCGGGCTACAGTCTGTGGGGTCACAAAGAGTCGGACATGACCGAGCAACTAATCACACACTAGCCCATTGGATGACCCGGGACAGTCACTTCAGCTCTCCTACCTTAATTTCTTCTCCATAAAAAGAGATGATGAAATAATCGTTAAATTACCTTCACAATCCCCATCTAGCTCCATGATTCTGTTTCTAAAGATTTTATAACTCGCCATGAGCCCACTATTCAAAGTACAATCTCAATCTCCTAAGCACTAAACATGAATACAGAACCATCTTTACTCTGGGTGGTAACTCAAGGCAGCGCATACACTCACACTAAGAAGATGCTGCATGAAAGTCAGAGGCAAAAGCCACCTTCAACTGATGCTACCCATGGGTGTTTGGTCTGGCCATTTGGACTGGGTGTTGGCTGCAGCCCAGATGAAAGCCAGGGTCTTGCCTTGCTCTCACCGAATGACCCCTCTTTCCCAATGCAGATACTATAACAGACTTGTCCGAAGCCTACTGGACTGTGATGAAGACACAGTGAGCACCATTAGAGACAGCCTGATGGAGAAAATCGGCCCCAACATGGCCAGCCTCTTTCACATCCTGCAGACGGATCACTGTGCCCATACACAGCAGCGAGCTGACTTCAACAGGAGGCGTGCCAATGAGCCACAGAAGCTGAAAGTCCTCCTCAGGAACCTCCGAGGTGAGGTGGCCTCTCCCTCCCACATCAAACGCACCTCCCAGGAGAGTGCCTAGCTGGGGAGAGGCAATCACAGCCTCAGCAAACTACGATCGTTTTAAGGGTGTTTACGCACCAACTTTGAGTGTACTGTGCCTGGTTTGATTTTTTTTTTTTTAAGTAGTTCCTATTTTCTATCCCTCTTCCCTTAAAGAAAAATTGCATGAAACTAGGCTTCTGTAATCAATTTCTCAACATTTTGCAATGGCGGCATTCCCACCAATAGAACATATGTGATCTCTATGCCTCTCCTCGGGAGAAAGTGGCCTCTTTTATCACTTCCCTCCACTCGGTCTTTTCCCAGCTCCCCTCCAACAACTCTCAAACACAAAACATTCACATAACTCCCCAGACATTGTCATTTGAAGATGCGGAGCCCTTTAGAATGGTTGCCCCAGTAGAGTTAGCTGATAAGAAGCAACTTAATTTAAATGCATGTCTTAAACCAATGCTCATAAAGATGCTCAGTGGAATTCGTGTTATGAATCTGTGCTGGCCATGGACGAATATGAATGTCATATTTGAGTTCTTGATCTCTCATGAGCTAGTGTCTTATGGTCTTGATCCTCAATGTCTAATTTCCTTCCCAACACATTTACCAAATTGCTCGAGCCTGGCTCTCCAACCAGACTTGGAGCCTGCATCTTCTTGCATCGAATGAAAAACAAAAAGCTAACATCTCTAAGTACTGTAACTGCTCAGAGCTTTAAAAGTATCTTTAACAATTGTCTTAAAACCAGAGAATCTTAAGGTCTAACTGTGGAATATAAATAGGTGAAAACTAATGTACTGTACATAAATTCCAGAGGACTCTGCTTAAACAAAGCAGTATATAATAACTTTATTGCATATAGATTTAGTTTTGTAACTTAGCTTTATTTTTCTTTTCCTGGGAATGGAATAACTATCTCACTTCCAGATATCCACATAAATGCTCCTTGTGGCCTTTTTTATAACTAAGGGGGTAGAAGTAGTTTTACTCAACATCAAAACTTAAGATGGGCCTGTATGAGATAGAAAAAAAAAAAAAAAACAACAGGTTTATCTGAAGGACCCCAGGCAAGATGTTAATCTCCCAGCCCACCTCAACCCAGAGGCTACTCTTGACTTAGACCTATCCTGAAACAGCTCTGTCACATCCAACTGAGAATTACAGGAGCCAGAAAGAGCGACCCTTTGAGCTTGGGCCACTTAAGAGTGTGATCCGGCCTGCTATGCCTTGGGAAGTGGCAGTTCTTGACTTGTCACCGTTCATCAGTGCCTGGTTCTCTGGCAACATGATGATGGGGTAGGAGGCTTTCCATGAACTCAATCAGGAATGAGTCAATCAGCCTTTGGGTCTTTAGTTCGGGGGACTTGGGGCTGAGGGGGTATAAGTAACCCTGGGTTGTCCAGCCTTAATAAACTCCTCTTATTACATTTTTGTCCTGTAGCACGCTGCCTTGCTGAAGTAGTCCTGGCAGCCGGGCCATCTCTGTATAGGATTGCAAAAAAAAAGAAAAAAACAAAAAAAAAAAGAAAAAAAAAAAAAGAGGGAAAAACAGAGCTGGCGGTTTGATCCTTTCTGCCATGATGTTTACAAGATGGCGACCACCAAAGCCAAATGATTAACCTAGCTATGAACAACAGTAGTTTCTCAGGGTCACTGTCCTTGAACCCAACAGTCCCTTAGGAGCGTCACTGCCCACCAAAGGTCAACGTCGAGAGAGGAAGAGGGAGGAGGGGTAGGACTGTAAGGGCCACTCCAAACTCGCTTAGGTAGAAACCACTGGTGCTTGACTCTCACTCAGATGAACTTCCTATCTGTCCGAATCAGAGTGGTAGGGATCCTGGTGGGAGGAGGGAGGGCACATCTCCAGAAAAACGAAAAGCAATACAACTTTACCACAAAGCCTTTAAAACCAGTAACGTGCTGCTCAAGGACCAAGAGTGGATGCACAGACCTAGCAGCTGCACAAGCGGCTGCTTTTGTCCCCACACAGCCTCTCAGCGTGTTGACATCAGATTGTTAAGAGCATTTTTATACCCAGAACTGCCCCATCCCCAGGTCCCCAGACATATGGACACTGCCTTAGCCTCTTGGAAATCAGGTAGATCATATTCTAAGTTGATTCTCCCTCACCCTCCCTCCACCATCCCTCCCCACCCCAAACCTGCCCCCAGGCAAGGCTGGCTTCTCCAAACCAGAAAAGCTATTCAAGTTTTGTGTGTTATGTCCATTTCGCACTAAGCCAGGATCCCAATGCAACAAATAGTTTATGAGTATTCCTAGCGAAATTCTCTCTTAACTTCAGTCCAGTGGATTCTCTTTGATTTGCTGTGACCTCTTCAAACCGTGGTACCCCCTCCTTTTCTCCCCACAATAATATTTATATATGTATCTATAATACATATATCTACACATACGGAAAGAAGCAGTTCTCACAATATTGCTAGTTTTTTGCATCTCTTTTCCCTCCATCCTACTCCCTCCAATTCCCCCTTCAACTTCCAAAGCTTTGTCTTGTGTTTGCTGCACAGAGTGATTTGGGGGGCTGACCTAGACCAGTTTGCATGATTCTTCTCTTGTGATTTGGTTGCACTTTAGACATTTTTGTGCCATTATATTTGCATTATGTATTTATAATTTAAATGATATTTAGGTTTTTGGCTGAGTACTGGAATAAACAGTGAGCATATCTGGTATATGTCATTATTTATTGTTAAATTACATTTTTAAGCTCCATGTGCATATAAAGGTTATGAAACATATCATGGTAATGACAGATGCAAGTTATTTTATTTGCTTATTTTTATAATTAAAGATACCATAGCATAATATGAAGCCTTTGGTGAATTCCTTCTAAGATAAAAAATAATAATAATAAAGTGTTACGTTTTATTGTTTTTTTTCCCCTATGTCTTTCATTGTTATTCTTTAAAAATTTCTTGAATGAGACTTTCTGAACATGAGGTGAATGGCTGATTAGTTTCTTTACAGTTGCTGATGAAGTGCCAATATGTGGATGAACATAGTTTAAAGTCAACATTTTCCAAATCCCCTTAAAAACATTTAGTGGCTCCCATTACCTGCACAGTAAAATTGTAACCCAAACTCCTCACCACCCTAGAGGAAGCTTTATAGTCTGGTGCTGCTTCGCTCTCCAGCCTCAAGACATACCTTCTGTTCAATGGAGTCTATTCTCCCTCCATGACCCAGTTTGGGAACGGGCTGTGCTCTCTCTCCTTTCCATGCCTTTATTTATGCTGTTCTCACTTTCTAGATGTTTCCCTCCATCCTTTGCCTAGACAGGCAGCACCTTTGCTTCTCCAGTGTGTTCCCAGCACTGGAAAAGCATCCAGTTCATAGGATACCCTCAACACTTTCAATGAATGATTTAGAACAAATCAGAAGAGGGGAAAAGACATTTGAATCAGTGGGGCAAGGGAGGCAGATAGCTCGAGGGTGATAAGAATCCAGCTCCAAGACCAGACTTCTGAAATCTGAATTCTGGCTCTGCCATTTGTTAACTGCGTGGCATCAGATAGGGCTTCCTTGGTAGCTCAGTGGTAAAGAATCTGCCTGCTAACACTAGAGACACGAGTTCAATCCCTGGGTCAGGAAGATTCCTTGGAGATGAAAATGGCAACCCACTCCAGTACTCTTGCCTGGGAAATCCTGTGGACCGAGGATCCCGGTGGGCTATCCATGGGGTCGAGAAAGAGTCAGACATGACTTAGTGGCTGAGTACAACGTCAGGTAAACTATTTAATCTCAAAACATATCAGTTTCTTCCTCCATAATATGAGGATAGTGATAATTTTCCAAAGAGCTGTTACAAGATAAGTAAAGTGTTTCCATGTTCAATGCACTGTGATGTCATGCTGCTAAGTCGCTTCAGTCATGTTCGACTCTGTGCGACCCCATAGACGGCAGCCCACCAGGCTCCCCCATCCCTGGGATTCTCCAGGCAAGAACACTGGAGTGGGTTGCCATTTTCTTCTCCAATGCATGAAAGTGAAAAGTGAAAGTGAAGTTGCTCAGTCGTGTCCGACCCTCAGCGACCCCATGGACTGCAGCCTTCCAAGCTCTTCTGTCCATGGGATTTGCCAGGCAAGAGTACTGCAGTGGGGTGCCATTGCCTTCTCCGCTGTGATGTCATAAGGGTCAGCTATTATCATTACAAGTAGAGGAGATGTGAACAAAAGGAGGAGGCTGCTGCTGCTGCTGCTGCTAAGTCGTGTCCGACTCTGTGCGACCCCATAGACCGAGCCCACCAGGCTCCCCCGTCCCTGGGATTCTCCAGGCAAGAACACTGGAGTGGGTTGCCATTTCCTTCTCCAATGCAGGAAAGTGAAAAGTGAAAGTGAACTCGCTCAGTCGTGTCCGACTCTTATCGACCCCATGGACTGCAGCCTACCAAGCTCCTCCGTCCATGGGATTTTCCAGGCAAGAGTACTGGAGTGGGGTGCCATTGCCTTCTCCGAAAGGAGGAGGCACCCCATCTCAAAAAAACAGAGAAATGATTCCCAGCAGAATGACATTTACCTGAGTCTTGAAGGGCAATTACAACCTGTCATAGAATTCAGTCACAGAAACTCGGGACTTGTGTAGTATAGTTGTTTCAAGGAGTGGTCTTATATAGTTAACTTTTTTAATTAGTGGATTTTCTCCATATCTTAAATTCAAATGGGATGTTTCTCAATATCATTCATTTCCACCTCCAAACTGCATTTTCCCAAGATTGGATATACAAAAGACAGCTAACATATACCACAAGAATTGTCTCTCCAAAGCCAAAATATATTTTGCATTTGCTTTTCTCTGGCCTGACGAAAGAAAAACAGTACGTATATTTCATTATGACCCTTTACATACTGTCCTGTGGTGTAGTGATTTAAGAACTTGGACCTGGGATTTCCAGGAACTGAGTTCAAATTCTCGTTTGTGGCCAAATATCTAACATCTTAACACCTTCTTTTATTTGACCTATGACAATATCCCTGTGAGAACCCTTCTACACTGTTAGTGGGAATGTAAATCGGTGCAGCTATTGTGGAAAGCAGTCTGGAGGATATTTTCCTGGAGTTTTTCCTCAAAAAACTAAAAATAAAGTTGCTATATGATCCAGCAACCCCACTCCTAGGCATATATCCAGACAAAGCTATAATTCAAAAAGATACGTGCACCCCTATGTTCATAGCAGCACTTTTTACAATAGCCAAGACATGGAAACAATCTAAATGTCCATTGACAGATGAATGGATAAAGAAGATGTGGTGCACATATACAATGGAATGCAACTAGGCCATAAAAAGGAATGAAATGATACCATTTGCAGCAACATGGATGGACCTAGAGATTATCATACTAAGTGAAGTAAGTCAGAGAAAGGCAAATATCATATAGTACCACTTCTCAGTTCAGTTCAGTCACTCAGTAGTGTCCAACTCTATGCAGCCACATGGACTGCAGCACGCCAGGCTTCCTGTCCATCACCAACTCCCAGAGCTTGCTTAAACTCATGTCCATCAAGTCAGTGATGCCATCCAATCATCTTATCCTCTGTTGCCCCCTTCTCCTCCTGCCTCCAATCTTTCCCAGCATCAGGGTCTTTTCCAATGAGTCAGTTCTTCACTTCAGGTGGCCAAAGTATTACCACTTGTATGTGGAATCTAAAATATAACATAAATGAACTTATCTACAAAACAAACATAAAGACATAGAGAATAAACATGAGTTGCCAGGGGGAATGGGGGCTCAGGGAGGGATGGACTGGGAGTTTTGGATCAAACAGTGCAAACTATCATATACAGAATGGATAAATAACAAGGTTCTACTATATAGCATGGGGAACTATATTCAATATCCTATGATAAACCACAGTGAAAAAGAACTTGAAAAAGAATATATACATAGGTACAACTGAATCACTTTGCTGCGCAGACAAAATTAACACAACATTGTAAGTCAACTGCCGCTGCTGCTGCTGCTGCTAAGTCACTTCAGTCGTGTCTGACTCTGTGCGACCCCAGAGATGGCAGCCACCAGGCTCCCTCGTCCCTGGGATTCTCCAGGCAAGAACATTGGAGTGGGTTGCCATTTCCTTCTCCAATGCACGAAAGTGAAACGTGAAAGTGAAGTCGCTCAGTCGTGTCCGACTCTTAGCGACCCCATGGACTGCAGCCTACCAGGCTCCTCTGCCCATGGAATTTTCCAGGCAAGAGTACTGGAGTCAGTCAACTAGGTATCAATAAACTTTTTTAACTCCCTATGAAATCAAAACAAATAATAGGTCCTACCATTTAGAGTGGTATGACACTCAATGAGTTATACATAAAATACTTAATGTCTAGCACATAACGAGTATCCCCAAAATAGTACCTATTAAGAACTGGACAAATGTAACTATTACCATTTACATGAATATTATTAATATCATTTATGTTCTCCCACCTCAAACATGAGTCTTGGGGTACCATTTTGGATGAAGTTTCTTGCTCTTTTTCCCTTTGTAGATCACTAAACATTATTGTTTAATCAAGATTTTATGAATCTGAATGCTAAAATATTGCAACTTAGCCAAAATGGCAAGTTGTAATATATGAATACCTGCATTCCATCACCAAGCTTAAGAAATTAAAATAGCACAGATATAATAGTTTTTTTGCATGACTCCCTGAACCCACTCATACATTAACAGCCTGTGACAAAAATGTTTCAAAAACCCAAATCTTAAAAAATTGAATTTCTCAGATTATTGAAATATACTTTTTAAAAGTTGAAATATACTTCATTTACAATATGTTACCAATCTCTGCTATACAGAAAAGTGACTCAGTTATATACATATATACATTCTTTGTTATATTTGTTTCAATTGTGGTTTATCACAGGATAGCAAAGATAGTTCCCATGCTATACAGTAGGACCTTGATGTTTATCCATTCTAAATGGTAATAGTTTGCATCTACCAACCCCAAACTCCCAGTCCACCCCTCTCCCTCCCCAGCTTTCCCTTGGCAACCACAAGTCTGATGTCTATGTCTGTGAGTCTATTTTGTAGATTGGTTCATTTGTGTTACATTTTAGATTTCCTTATTACCTATAAGTGATATCATATGGCATTTTTCTTTCTCTTTCTGACTTACTTCATTTAGTATGATAATCTCTACTTGCACCCATGTTGCTGAAAATGGCATTATTTTGTTCTTTGAAATATATTCTTAAAATTTCTATCAGTCTTTTAAAAATGGAGATAAAAAACCATGGAATGGTTTGTGAATCTGTGGTATAAGGGAAGGAAAAAGTTCGGGTCATCTCTCCCAGGGGTAATACATGAATGCTATAAGAGCTATCTATCAACATAGCATCCAATTTACTGTACACACATATTACCTTGGAATCTTGTTAAAATGACTCAGTACCTCTGGGTGAGGCCCAAGAACCTGCATCTCTAGTGTGCTCCCAGGTGATGCTGACAGGGAAGCTGATACTCCACAGAGCATAATTCGAGTGGCAAGATCCCAGCTGCTCTGACCTAACTGAACCAGTTCCTCAATCCTAGAGACCTCCACAGAAACAGCCACTACAAGGACCTTGCTAAAGAGCAAGGACAATCATTTCACTTCCTTGCTCTAGTAGCTCCCCACTGCTTAAAGGACAAAAATCAAGCATCTTGACTTCAAATTTAAGTTCCTCGTAATCTGGGCCCTTCTTGCCAGTATGCATCTTAGATTTTGTTCATGCTAAGTTTCTCATTCTTGCCCCAAAGACACCACGACCTTTTCTGCCTCATTACTTTCACAGAGTACCTTCACACCTATTATTCCTGCTAATGAATATTCTTCTCTCCAACTCTTTTTCATTCTCCAAAGCCCTTATCACCTGGGAAACATTCCCAGCATACCCAAACTTGAAACAAATCACACTCAAGCCTGCTTACAAGGAGAGAAGATTTCGTCATCTTTGTATTC
The DNA here is from genome assembly GCF_003369695.1 of Bos indicus x Bos taurus. Taxonomy (NCBI): domain Eukaryota; kingdom Metazoa; phylum Chordata; class Mammalia; order Artiodactyla; family Bovidae; genus Bos; species Bos indicus x Bos taurus. The sequence goes on along the minus strand of NC_040083.1, from coordinate 70,942,914 downwards.
CCGGTGCTTAACACAAAGCTGGCATGCATGAAGCATTTGTGAGTGGAGAAAGGAAGGAAGGAAGGAAGTCTTTTGACCACCATCAACTAATCCATGACTCTTTCTCCACTAGGATGTGGGGGACCTTAGCAGCAATAGCAGAGTACGCTGGGAGTGGAGAGTGTGTTGCCATGGTGAAAAACTAATTCCAGGTGCCAGTTGGGGATTCTTAAGTCTGCCAGCTTGAAACAACAGCACATAGCTGTATTCTTTACAGCACTGATCTTGATATAAGTATACATTTGCTGTTACTTTCTCCTAGCAACAAAAGATTCATCAGCAAGCATGTTTAGATATTCACTAAGTCTATGGAAGTCATCATACTGGAGAGCTGTAACACAGAAGGAATAAGACCATCTGCTAGTGAAGCTACATTATGTTTTCTTGTATCCTTATTTTGTCATGTACTTATTTTTAAAATACCCTTTGCTGGCTTTAGAAAAGGCAGAGGAACCAGAGATCAAATTGCCAACATCTATTGGATGTTGAAAGAGCATCTCTTGAAAAAGCAAGAGAGTTCCAGAAAAACATCTACTTCTACTTTACTGACTATGCCAAAGCGTTTGACTGTGTGGATCACAACAAACTGTGGAAAATTCTGAAAGAGATGGGAATACCAGAGAAATCTGTATGCAGGTCAAGAAGCAACAGTTAGAACTGGACATGGAACAACAGACTGGTTCCAAATCGGGAAAGGAGTAGTTCAAGGCTGTAAGTATATTGTCACCCTACTTATTTAACTTCTATGCTGAGTACATCATGTAAAATGCCAGGGTGGATGAAGCACAAGCTGGAATCAAGATTGCCAGGAGGAATATCACTAACATCAGATATGCAGATGACACCACCCTTATGGCAGAAAGCAAAGAACTAAAGAGCCTCTTGATGAAAGTGAAAGAGGAGAGTGAAACAGTTGGCTTAAAACTCAACATTCAGAAAACTAAGATTATGGCATTTGGTCCCATCACTTCATAGCAAATAGATGGGGAAACAGTGACAGACTTTATTTTGGGGAGCTCCAAAATCACTGCAGGGAGGCCTGGCGTGCTGTGATTCATGGGGTCGCAAAGAGTTGGACATGACTGAGCGACTGATCTGATCTGATCTGAAAATCACTGCAGATGGTGACTGCAGCCATGAAATTAAAAGACACTTACTCCTTGGAAGAAAAGCTATGACCAACCTAGACAGCACATTAAAAAGCAGAGACATTACTTCGCCAGCAAAGATCTGAGCTATGGTTTTTCCAGTGGTCATATATGGATGTGAGAGTTGGACTATAAAGAAAGCTGAGCACTGAAGAATTGATACTTTTGGACTGTGGTGTTGGAGAAGACTCTTGAGAGTCCCTTGGACTGCAAGGAGATCCAACCAGTCAATCCTAAAGGAAATCAGTCCTAAATAGTCATTGGAAGGACTGATGCTAAAGCTGAAACTCCAGTACTTTGGCCACCTGATGCGAAGAACTGACTCCTTGGAAAAGACCCTGATGCTGGGAAAGATTGAAGGCAGGAGAAGAAGGGGACAACAGAGGATGAGATGGTTAGATGGCATCACTGATTCAATGGACATGAGTTTGAGTAAACTCTGGGAGTTGGTGATGGACAAGGAAGCCCGGCATGCTTCCATGGGGCCGTAAAGAATCAGACATGACTGAGCGACTGAACTGAACTGAACTTGGTTCACTAATTCTTCTCTATCCTCAAGCTCTGCCATAAACTGTATCCCCCCTGGTCCTTTGATTTTTTTTACCCCAAGGAAGAACTTGAGGACTAGAGTGCAATGTTGACTAAGCCCACCCCACCACTCTACTATAAAATCTGCAGAGCAATGCACACCACTCCATTTTGCAAATAGTTAATTGAAGCCAAATTCTTGAATAAGTACCATCTGAGGACCTATATGCTATTTGATACTGTACCTGGAGGCAGCATGCAGCAGGCTAAGCTGAGTCCTCACTAATTCAGATCCTTCCTTGCCAATTAAATGCATCTCTGCTCCCCCTTCTGCACTTGGGGATTTGTGGCTTCCAGTTGAGGACAGAATGCTATTCTCAACTCTAGCACAATTAAGTCACACTGCAGGTGTACTCTGCTGTAGGAAAACCAGATACAGTATAATTCCCACAAGAGACTGTCAGTGTTTCCAACATTTGGTCAAAATCTTGGAACCAATTCCAGTGACAGCCTGTTCACCTGTCTTGGGACTTCTTGGAAGCACAGTCATTCAAGGCCAGGACTCACTCTTTCCACAGTGACCTGAGCTCCTATCCTCCCAGTCTCCATCTATCAGGAGACGGCTACGACTAATTATGTGGAAATCTTGCAGCTTGCTAATCACTTTGTGCCTCATATCCTGGTCATTCAAAGACTGTACTCAAGATCTAAGCCTCTCTGACATCTAGCATCCTTCTATCTTCATAGCATCATATTATTTTATGTCTTTCTTTCCTCAGTCCACTTCCGTGGCTCGCCTCCTTCCAAACTCTGCCTGTTCCAGGGTAAACAAAGTCTACGCATATTCACCCTCTCTTTTATCCCCTCCAATTTCTTGGGGGTTCCCCGGTGACTCAAACAGTAAAGAATCTGCCTGCAATATGAAAGACTTGGGTTTGATCCCTGGGTTGGAACGATCCCCTGGAGAAGGGAATGGCTACCCATAACAGTATTCTTGCCTGGAGAATGCCATGGACAGGGGAACCTGGTGGGCTAAGGTCCGTGGGGTCGCAAAGAGTCAGACATGACTGAGCGACTAACACTTTCACACTTTCCTGTTTCTCGTCGTACTGAAAGCTGGTTCCTCAAAGAACACTGTTCCCTGCATTCTTCCCAAATGGTTGCTTATTCTTCCAAATCCCCAAAGTGAGAGAGTGAGGTCCATATCCCTTTATTCCAATACTGCTTCAAGAAATAACTCTGTCACTGTCCTCTAAAACTTCTGACCAACAGATGATTGGGCGGCCATGGCCTAAACGTTTATGTCACCCACTCATCCTTGCAAAAAAAAAAAAAATTCATGTACTGAAATGCTAACCCCTAAGGTAATGGTATTAGGAGGTGCTTTGAGAGACACTTAGGTCATGAGGGTGGAGCCTTCATGAATGGAATTAGTGTAGTACCCTTAAAGAGACCTCAAAGAGCTTCTTTCCCCCTCCAACAAGTGAGAACATACTGAGAAGATGCTTATCTATGAACTATGAAGCAACTCTCACCAGATATCAGATCTTCCAATGCCTTGATCTTGGATTTCCAGCTTCCAAAACTGTGAGATGTAAATTTCTGTTGTTTGTGTTCATTGTTCAATTGCTAAGCTGTGTCCGACTCTGTGACCCTATGGACTGCAGCTCACCAGGCCTCCCTGTCCTTCACCATCCCCTGGAGTTTGCTCAAACTCATGTCCATTGAGTCATTGATGCCATCCAACCATCGTCTGTCATTCCCTTCTCCTCTTGCCTTCAATCTTTCCCACCATCAGGGTATTTTTCTTTTTTTTTTTTTGTTTTTTGTTTTTTCATCAGGGTATTTTTCAAAGAGTTGGCTCTTTGCATCAGGTGGCCAAAGTTAACTGGAGTTTCAGCTCCAGTTAATTAACCTTTCAGAAAAGGTTAATTTCCTTTAAGACTGTCATGTTTTGTCTCCTCGCTGTCCAAGGGACTCTCAAGAGCCTTCTTTTGTTTTCTTCTCTGTTGTTTCTAAGTGTATGGTATTCTGTTACAACAGCCCCACCTGACTCTATCACTTTCCTCCTCTCTTTATCATGGTTATCCAGCCCAAAATTACCTTGGCATAATACTGACAAGAATTGCCTGCTTCATTTTTCGATAATATTGGTAACAAAGTCATGATTTTCCTTTCCATCCTCAAGTCACTTCGTCAGTCTGGAAAAATTCAATATTCATGGGAATTCTTCATCCAGAGCTCACACTCTTCAACATCCTTCCTCAACTCCATCCCATACCCACACTCTGGAACCCAAAAGTACACACCACTATGACTGTATGGTTTACTCTGATTGGTCATTGTCCATGTAAGAACACTAACCTAACCTAAATGTCCATCAGCAGATGAATGGCAAAGAAGATATGGTACATATGCACAATGGAATATTACTCAGCCATAAGAAGGAACAAAATTAGTTCATTTGTAGTGATGTGGATGAACCTAGAGTCTGTCATACAGAGTAAAGTAAGTCAGAAAGAGAAAAACAAATATATATTAGTGTGTGTGTGTGTGTGTGTGTGTGTATATATATATATATATATAGTGAATCTAGAAAAATGGTACAGATGAACCTACTTAGGGGCAGGAATACAAATGCATACAAAGAAAACAGATTTGTGGACACAGTACAGGAAGGAGAGTGTGGAACAAATTGAGAGAATACCATTGACATATATATACTACCATGTGTAAAATAGATAGCTAGTGGGAAGCTGCTGTATATGACAGGGAGCTCAGCTCTGTGCTGCAATGACCTAGAAGAGAGGGATATAGGGTAGGGTGGGAGGGAGGCTCAAGAGAGACAGGATGTATGTACACATATAGCTAATTCACTTTGTTGTATGACAGAAATTAACACAATATTGTAAAGCATTTATTCTCCAATTAAAAATATGTTGAATACTACCCTGTTTTGAATATGGTACAATTTTGAAAACTTAACTCCAAAATCTCCCCTTCTGACTGCAACAGTACCCTTACAGCTCTCCACTCATTTATTTGTACTATACCAGTTCTTTAACTTTACCCCAAACTCCAGGACCTTGATCCATCTACATTCTCCTGTTCTTTCAACCTTCCTCCTATCAAGGTCCTCTTTCTGCCCAGCCTTAAACCCATGGTTAATTTCACTTCAACCATGCAATTGCATTGCCCTCAAATAGCTTGCCTCATCAATCTTCTGTCACACTCAACTGGAAAAAATCCTAACCTTGAAATCTGCCTTCTCAGCAAAAGAGAAAAAAAATTATAAAGCCGTACACTGATACGATGTCACTTAAAATTGTCAGTTTCAAGCTCAACAGGACCCTCAGCACTGCCTGGGCATCTTCTTATCCATTCCTGTTCAGCATCCCTTTCATAACAATGATTAAAACATCCAATCTATTCAAATCTCCCACCCAGCCACAACTCTTCTAACACCTAGTACCTCCTACTGCACAGACAAAAGAGAGACCATCACGTGGAAAACCCCTCAATTTCCCACCACCAGACTCTTCCATTGTTGTTGTTATCATTCAGTCACTCAGTCATGTCCGACTCTTTTCGATCCCATGAATGGCAGCACGCCAGGCTTCCCTGTCCCTCACCATCTCCCAGAGTTTGCTCAAACTCATATCCGTTGAGTCAGTGATGCCATCCAACCATCTTGTCCTCTGTCAGGAGGGTGGCTGCCATCCAACCTCTCCCCCTTCTTCTCCTGACCCTTCTACACCTATCTTTATTTACTTTTCCTATCACAAAAGGTGCAGAATCTCTCTTCCTGTCTCAGAAAAAGGACTTCTCTTGAGTTCTAGATCCCAACCATTATCCCTTCATTCCAAATGTCCCTCTCTCTTACAACAGCAGCTTCCCCCTCTCTGCTTCCTCTCAGAGCCATCTCATCTGTCAGCTCTCTCATCCCTTTACAATCAATCTTTTAAAAAGAGATATCTTCATTTATTTTCCTCATTTTCTCATCTCCTATTTACCCTTTTGTAAAATTGGGGTGTGCTGCTGCTAAGTCGCTTCTGTTGTGTCCAACTCTGTGTGACCCCAGAGATGGCAGCCTACCAGGCTCCCCGTCCCTGGGATTCTCCAGGCAAGAACACTGGCGTGGGTTGCCATTTCCTTCTCCAAATTGGGGTATAGTTGCTTTATAATGTTGTGTTAGCTTCTGCTGTATGACTAAATGAATCAGCTATATGTATACATGTATCCCCTCCCTCTTGGAACTCCCTTCCATCCCAGGCCAATCCCATTCCTTTAGGTCACCACAGAGCAACAAGCTGAGCTCCCTTCGCTATACAGCAGCTTCCCACTGGCCTTCTATTTTATACACAGTAGTGTATATATATCAGCACCAATTTCCCAATTCATCCCACCCACCTACCCCCTCTCTCCAGCTCTATCCACACATCCAAACCAAAACACAAACAATCCAACCAAAAAATGGCCAGAAGACCTAAATAGACATTACTCCAAAAAAGACATACAGATGGCCAAGACACATGAAAAAAAGTTCAACATCACTAATTATTAGAGAAACACAGATGAAGACTACAATGAAGTATCACCTCACAAGGTCAGAATGGCCATCATCAAAAAATCTACAAACAATAAATGCTGGACAGAGTGTGGAGGAAAGGGAACTATCCCAATTACTCTTAAACTCTTTGGAATCTGGTATCTACTACTCTCATTGAAATGATTCTAAACTAGGTCAAAATACCTCTTACTGCTAAGTCCAAAAGTTTAATGTGATTAATCAACATCATTTGGCACTGATAAACGTTCCATCCTCCTTAAATGTCTTCCATGACACTTTTTCTTTCTCTGAGTGCTCCATCTCTTCTTTTCATTCCTTAAATATTGGAATTCCTCAGCTTTCTGTCCTGACCCCACTTGTCTTCTCTTTTTACATGCTTTTATTTTTTGGAAACTTCCGTCTACTCCCATATTCAGTTCCTGTTTATGTGTTGATAACTCCAAAACTCTATATTTCCCTTGAAAACTTTATTGAGCTTAAAATCCATATATCCAAAGATACTTCTACTTGGATGTATGATAGCCACCAACAAGATAACAGATCCAAAATTGCACTCTCCAAACGCCTTCATCCTCAAAGAGACTTATGCCGCTTCTGTGTCCCCAAACTCATTGAACGGCATCTCCAGTCAGCCAAAATATAGACACCATCTTTGACTCCTCTATCCTCATTCTTCTCAGCAAATATTAACCACTGATTTTTCTCCCCAATTATCTCTCTAATTGGTCCACTTAACCATGTTCACATTGCTACCATCTTAATTTAAGCCTCCTAAATTCTCTCAGAGACCCCAGTAATGCCCTGCCTTTACCCCCAAATCCACTTCTTATTTTAGAGCCAGAAGACTCTCTCCAGAGAGTAAACCTGACTCCATGACTCCATGGCTTGAAAATTGTCAATGGTAACTCTAAAATATCAGAAAAAGTTGCATGCTGTTTCGCACAGAGTAAAATGCTGTATAACCTGGACATGTCTTGCTTTTCAACCTCATCTCTTGCTAACTAATTCAACCCCTCTACTTCTTCTCTCACTGTGAGCTCCAACCAAGTATACTGTATATGAAATTCCATACATTTACCTTGATCTCCTTGACCTTTGTTAGTACTATGATCAGTCAGGTCAGTTCAGTTGCTCAGCCATGTCCGACTCTTTGCGACCCCATGGACTGCAGCATGCCAGGCTCCCTGTCCATCACCAACTCCCGGAGCTTGCTCAAACTTATGTCCATCCAGTATGGTATGAACAATATAATAATACTTTGTTAGTATTATTCTCTGTCTCTCTCTCTCTCTGTCTCTCTCTCTCCCTCTCTCTCTCTCTCTCTCTCTCTCTCACACACACACACACACACACACACACACACACACCTGCACACAATGCAGGATAAATGGGTTTGATCCCTGGGTTAGGAAGATCCCTTGAAGGGAGGCATGGCACCCTACTCCAGTATTCTTGCCTGGAGAATCCCATGGACAGAAGAGCCTGGTGGGCTATACTCCATAGGGTCTCAAAGAGTTAGACACAACTGAAGCAACTGAGCAAGCAAGTAGTAAACAATATAACGATACTTCGTTAGCATTATTCTCTCTCACACACACACACAAACACATACATTTCTGTGTCTGGCTAATTGCTATTCATCCTTTATGACTCAGTGAAACTATCCCTTCCTCCAAAAAGCCTTCTATGATTTTCTACTGCTTCCAAAGCTTCTAGTGCTTATTTCTCTATTGTTGTTGTTGTTGATTTACTCGGTTGTATCCGACTCTTTGTGACCCCATTAACTGTAGCCTGCCAGGCTCCTCTGTCCATGGGATTCTCCAGGCCAGAATACTGGAGTGGGTTGCCATTTTCTTCTCTAGGGGATCTTCCCAACCGAGGGACTGAACCTGCATCTCCAGCACTGAAGGCAGATTCTTTACTGCTGTGCCACCAGGGAAGCCCTGTTTCTCTACTGAAGAATTTAAATTGCCTATAGACTTGTTTTTCTTCCCTTTCTAGATTATACGTTGTTTGAGAACCAGGTCAGTGTCATTTTTCAAAATTGTGTGATTATGGTCAAGCAGAGTGCTTGGCACATTATAGCTACTCCATAAAGGTTTCTTGACTTTAACTGAATAAGAACGTGGCAGAGTTAAATTAATTAAAAGGTGGTCATTCTTTTTCTAGGAGGTTTTGCTCTGGGGCAACAGCCAGACAAATGTGAGACACAAATTGCTCTTAGCATCTGTAAGCATAAACACTCTGGGAGAAAAAGTGGTAAAGGAAATGAATGCAGATTCCAAAAGAACAAATATAATTGGCCATTTCAGGTGAAACAGGTTCAAGATATGTATGTCTGCACCTATCTAAACTATAAAGATTTTGTAAATAATAATTCCAAATGTTTATCAGTGTTCAAAGAAAGTGAAACTCTCAAACACCACTGATAATAATGCAAGATAGAATGACTTTTTGGTGACTATTCTACCACTGTCCAGGATCTTAAAGTTTTACAAAAGCTTTAAACTAGAAATTCCACATATGGAAATGTACTATAAGAAAATATCCACATACAACATTTTACTATGTAGATATTTATCACAAATCTTTTCTGTTACCAAATAAACAAAGATAACTTATGTATACAATAATAAGCTGATTAAAGAAATTGTGATGAAACAATAGTGTCATTAAAAAGGATACAAAGCATATTTATAGACATAGGAAAAGACTCAAAATATATGAGAAAAAAACTTAGAAAAATTCATGTACAATATGATCTTATTTTTATAAAAATATGTACAGATGTGTGTGTACCCATAAATATGCATATATAAGACTAGAAGTTTACATAATAAGATATTAACTGTGATTATTTTTGTTTCTTAGAGTACTGACATTTTGACTCTGTCTTTTGTAGGTTTTTCTATATTTTCAGTATTTTTTCAATGGGCACAATGGCAAAAAATGTGCCTGCCAATGAAGGAGACACAAGAGACACATGTTTGATCCCTGGGTCTGGGAAGATCCCCTGGAGAAGGAAATGGCAACCCACTCCGGTATCCTTGCCTGGAAAATTCCATGTACAGAGGAGCCTGGCTGATTACAGTCCAGGGGGCTCATAAAGAGTCAGACATGACTGAGTGACTGAGCACACACATCTTTAATGTAGGATAAGAATAACTTTTCAGGAGCCAGAATAAAAAATTAGGCTTATACAATCACTTATTACTGTGAAATTTAAAAGGCCTAATATGTTGAAGCAGAAACATTACTTTGCCAGCAAAGGTTCGTCTAGTCAAGGCTATGGTTTTTCCTGTGGTCATGTATGGATGTGAGAGTTGGACTGTGAAGAAGGCTGAGTGCCGAAGAATTGATGCTTTTGAACTGTGGTGTTGGAGAAGACTCTTAAGAGTCCCTTGGACAGCAAGGAGATCCAACCAGTCCATTCTGAAGGAGATCAGCCCTGGGATTTCTTTGGAAGGAATGATGCCAAAGCTGAAACTCCAGTACTTTGGCCACCTCATGCGAAGAGTTGACTCATTGGAAAGAGTCTGATGCTGGGAGTGATTGGGGGCAGGAGGAGAAGGGGACAGAGGATGAGATGACTGGATGGCATCACTGACTCGATGGACATGAGTCTGGGTGAACTCCGGGAGTTGGTGATGGACAGGGAGGCCTGGCATGCTGTGATTCATGGGATTGCAAAGAGTTGGACACGACTGAGCGACTGAACTGAACTGAATATGTTGATACCACATTCTCACCATAGATATTTCACCATATTTATACAATATCTCACCATAGATATTTATACAGAAGTCCTCTTTTAAATAGAAACTCCCTTGTCACATGTGATTACTAGCTCCCCATAAATACATCTAATAATTTTAACTTAAGAGATAGGTCTTTCCCAAGAAAACTGCTGAATCATGCAATTCAAAGTCAAGGCAATTCATACATCACACAACATCATCATCCAGCTCCTACTAAGTGCCAGGCTCTGTATTCATCACAGTCCAGGACTTACAACACCTTTCACCTCTACAAAATGATAAGTTAGTAGGTTGTTGTTGTTGTTTTCCTTATGTTTTAAATGAATGAAAAACACTTCCTGCTGGGGTACAAATTTGCTGTCCCTTTCATCCAATGATGAAGCCATCAGGATGGCACATACTTTAAACTGTTTTCCCAAATGGGAAAATGGATTCACACTTGATCTTGGTCCCCTCCTAACCCTCTGGTTCAGTGACCAGAGGTGAACTATTTGCAGCTTGCTTAGGGGAGTTCTATGCTCAGAAAGTGAAAGTGAAAGTCACTCAGTCATGTCCGACTCTTTGGGACCCCATGGACTTCTCCAGGCCAGAATACTGGAGTGGGTAGCCCTTCTCTTCTCCAGGGGATCTTCCCAAACCAGGGATCGAACCCAGGTCTCCTGCATTGCAGGCAGATTCTTTACCAGCTGAGCCACAAGGGAAGCCCAAGAATACTGGAGGCCAGAATACTGGAATGGGTAGCCTTTCCCTTCTCCAGGGTATCTTCCCAACCCAGGAATAGAATCAGGGTCTCCTGCATGGAAGGTAGATTCTTTACCAACTGAGCTATCAGCAAACAAAACTCGTCTGTGCTCAGAAATCAGAGCAAAAACACCTGTTGCACTTTCCATCAAACCCATTCTTTAAGTCCTCATTATTCAACAGAAGAACAAGCTATTCTAACCTTCTAGTGAACTAAAACCACTTGTCTCATTAGACTCCAGAGGCCACAAAGCAGACCTGGAAGTGAAGTTTTACAGAAACCCAAAGCCCCTCTGGGTTTCTATCAGAGAAGTAAAGCATGAGGGTCTTCTACCCCTCACATCAGGACACATGGTTTGACAAGCGGGTTATGAAGTCAGGGAAGGACACTAGGAATCTGCATATCTTATAAAATCTGGGCTGTAAGTTTATCACCATCCTATCTTCTCCCCCACACCAACCATCCTTCAGGAACATTCAACCTGTAACAACAAGAAATAAGATGATAAGCCCAGTAGTGAATGAGTGTTAGTCGTTCAGTCATGTCCAACTCTTTGAAACCCCATGGACTATAACCCACCAGGCTCCTCTGTCTATGGGATTTCCCAGGCAAAACTACTGGAATGGGTCACCATTTCCTTCTCCATGGGATCTTCCCAACCCAGGGATCAAGCCTTGGTCTCCCACATTGCAGGCAGATTCTTTACCGTCTGAGCCACTAAGGAAGTAGTATTTGATAAACCCAGGACTCAGTGCAAAGAAATGAAATTAGTGACAGTGTTTGCCCTAAGCCTTCTGCCAACTGCTGTAAGACCCACCTTTCCCCGATCTGCTTCACCTTGCCTTTCCTGCAAGAACCGGGCTCTGCCAGCACACACCCTTGGCCTCAGGCTCAGTGGCCTTCAGTGTGTCTAATCCTCAGTCCAACTTCTCTTGAATCCTCTGAACCTTCTCCACAAGTCCTGTTGGGCTCCAACAGCCACTCCTGATCATCTTTACTATCTATTCCTTTCACTAACTTGCTATGCCCCTCCCTTGTTCTCCTGGAAGATCAACACATTATATAACTTAACTGAACTTCTGAATCTTGTCTGAACAACAGCAGACTCAGTACACTCAGATAGTGGAAATGATCTCCCTGCAAAATAAATTCATGGGGTCATTTAACAGAGTAGCTGAAGGGGCCTGGCTGAGAGCCTGCATCAATCTCTGCCAAAACCCAGTCTCCCTTTATCTTCCCTTTTGTTCCATTTCTTTTCATTTAAGGTTAATGTTCTGGACCTTTCGAAACAGGTGACTCTGTTAATGTTAATAAGCAAGGTGTGATAATATCTTCCATGACTTCAGATGTCAAACTTGGAGAAGAAGAAGGAAAAGTACTTTTAAATGGCCATATCCTCTTAATAACATTCCAAGAGAAAGACTGCTTATCTTGATTTTAATTTTTCAGTCTCCTTTCATCTCTTCTGCTAAAAATATGGCTTAGAGAAAGATCACCCATGAAGCACTTATTGGAAAGATATTACTAACGTTTACTGGGAGCTGGCAGGAGATTGGGGCAGATTAAGGGCAAGGATTGGAGGGGGTGGGGAAAGTGGACAATGGTACCTAATGAGAATACACTTTATACTTTGTAAGCTCAGGCATAGTTCATAAACACAGCCCTGAACAAATTCAAATTTTAAAGTTATTTTACAAAGCATGGCCTGAAATTCACCTCTGAGTCTCCACTGAAGAAATATGCTTACGATAGACAAACTTACGGGAAGAAAGTTTAGCTTACTTAGGAAATTAAACTGTTTTCAGTCCCCCAAAGAATCTCTGATTTAAAACAAGTCCTTCTTACCTGTGGTTTAAAGCTCTGTTAGCCAACATGACAACATTCCCCTTTATATGAAAATCAGATGTCTTCAATGTTAGTCAGTGTTTCTCAGAATAAATGATCCATGAACTAACCATCTGTATCAGAAGCACCTGGAATTTTCAGCAGGTCTAGGCTTCACTTCGGAGAAGGCAATGGCACCCCACTCCAGTACTCTTGCCTGGAAAATCCCATGGACGGAGGAGCCTGGTAGGCTGCAATCCATGGGGTCGCTAAAGAGTCAGACACGACTGAGCGACTTCACTTTCACTTTTCACTTTCATGCATTGGAGAAGGAAATGCCAAGCCACTCCAGTGTTCCTGCCTGGAGAATCCCAGGGACACGGGAGCCTGGTGAGCTGTCATCTATGGGGTCGCACAGAGTAGGACATGACTAAAGCGATTGAGCAGCAGCAGCAGCAACGGCTTCACTTCCCCTTAGCTCTCCATCAGCCCAGCCCCTTCTTGCTCACTCAGTCGTGTCTGTTTGTGATCCCATGGACTGCAGCATGTCAGGTTTCCCTGTCCTTCACTATCTCCCAAAGTTTGCTCAAACTCATGTCCATGAAGTCAGTGATGCCATCCAACTATCTCCATGCTCTGTCGCTCCCTCCTCCTCTTGCCCTCAATCCTTCCCAGTATCAGGGTCTTTTCTAATGAATAGACTCTTCACATCACATGGCCAAAGTATCAGAGCTTCCCCTTCAGCATCAGTCCTTCCAATGAATATTCAGGGTTGATTTCCTTTAGGATTGACTGGTTTGATCTCCTTGCTGTGCAAGAGACTCTTGAGTCTTCTCCAGCATCACAGTTCTCTAGCCAACCTTCTATATCAAAGTCTCTGCTGAGTCAGAATTAGAGTTTGGAGTCTAGAGATACTTCCAGCCCCAGGCATTTGTGGCAAGTGATTAGGTAGATTTTGACCTATAAAAGGCCTAGATCCAGGGACTCAGCTAAAGACAGAATTGAAGAATCCTGGCTATCCAATATAAAGGATCACAGGATTGGTACCTGGACAATGATCAACAGCACTTTGAGTTACTAAAGAAAAATGATGGCACCTGATGAAGCATCTACATCAAACATAAGGGGGAAAATAGGAATCAAAGACCAGGGACAATGATTGCATCTTGTTAGCAGAGGTTCAAGTCCTGAGATGGAAATCCTAAAACAAAGATCTTTGGACAGGAACCATGGTTCTTGAGCTAGAACAAGATATAGCCTCATAAGCACACAAGCATATCTGATTAACAAGAGTGAATGAGTACTACTTAAGAGCTCAAACTACACCCAACATCAGGTCTCCTTATCAGATCAGATCAGATCAGTCGCTCAGTCGTGTCCGACTCTTTGCAACCCCATGAATCGCAGCACGCCAGGCCTCCCTGTCCATCACCATCTCCCGAAGTTCAGTCAAACTCACGTCCATCGAGTCGGTGATGCCATTCAGCCATCTCATCCTCTGTCGTCCCCTTCTCCTCCTGCCCCCAATCCCTCCCAGCATCAGACTCTTTTCCAATGAGTCAACTCTTCGCATCAGGTGGCCAAAGTACTGGAGTTTCAGCTTTAGCATCATTCCTTCCAAAGAACACCCAGGGCTGATCTCCTTCAGAATGGACTGGTTGGATCTCCTTCCAGTCCAAGGGACTCTCAAGAGTCTTCTCCAACACCACAGTTCAAAAGCATCAATTCTTCGGCATTCATCTTTCTTCACAGTCCAACTCTCACATCCATACATGACCACTGGAAAAACCATAGCCTTGACTACACAGACCTTTGCTGGCAAAGTAATGTCTCTGCTTTAGACTATGCTATCTAGGTTGGTCATAACTTTTCTTCCAAAGAGTAAAGGTATTTTAATTTCATGGCTGCAGTCACCATCTGCAGTGATTTTGGAGCCCAAAAAAATAAAGTCTGACACTGTTTTCACTGTTTCCCCATCTATTTCCCATGAAGTGATGGGACCAGATGCCATGATCTTCGTTTTCTGAATGTTGAGCTTGAAGCCAATTTTTTCACTCTCCTCTTTCACTTTCATCAAGAGGCTTTTGAGTTCCTCTTCACTTTCTGCCATAAGGGTGGTGTCATCTGCATATCTGAGGTTATTGATATTTCTCCCAGCAATCTTGATTCCAGCTTGTGCTTCTTCCAGTCCAGTGTTTCTCATGCTGTACTCTGCATATAAGTTAAATAAGCAGGGTGACAATATACAAGGTCTCCTTATACTCAGTATAAATCAAGAGTTTCCATAACAATGCTTCATGTTAAATGCATAAGACCACCAGTGACTGGAATTCATCATCACAAGGCAAAAAGAGGAGGGACACAGGGTGCTTGGAGGGGAAGGGGCTGACATTATTTTACATCCCCAGGCTGTTTTATCAGGGGCAAGAAAACTCATCATTAGCCTGGTGTGCAAGTTCTAGCACTTGAGACACTCAAGCCTGAGCCCAGAGGGGACAGGCACATATAAGTAGAGGAAGCATCCTCAGAGCTCAGCTTTGTGCAATTGACCAGGGAAGAGGTTGGAGCAGAAATGGAAGCTTTTCTCTCTGGCTTTCTCCAACCTACCTAAGTAAACCCACATTTCAGGCAGCATGATGACATAAAAGGCATGGAATGACAGAAAAATGCACACTTTTGAGAACCTACAGCAGAAGCTGTACTGGTTGCTCTCAAACATACTGTTTCCTAGTGGCTCAGATGGTGAAAAGTCTGCCTGCAATGCAGGAGATCCAGGTTTGAACCCTGGGTCAGGAAGACCCCATGGAGAAGCAAATGGCAACCTACTCCAGTATTCTTGCCTAGAGAATTCCATGGACAGAGGAGCCAGGCAAGCTACAGTCCACAGGGTCACAAAGAGTCGGACATGACTGAGCAACTCTCACTTTCGCTTTCATTTATTAACAGTACCAACAACACTGATAAGTAAGTCACGTTATCCCCATGTTACAGATAAGAAAGCGAGGTTCAGAGAATTCAAGGGATCTGCCCAAGAAACTTTCTGACAATTTCTCACTCTCAGAGCAATAGTCATACATTTTTCAGAAGCTGCCTCTTTTATATTAAAAAAACAACTTCTATGGAGACTTTGCCATGTTTATGATTAAAAAGAGGGCTTTCAAAACCAAATATGTGCACACGTATACAGGCATATACAACCACACCGTCAATTTTGTATGTAGTTTGAGGGAAGAGAAAAGAGTTTCCTGTTAATTTTTTTTGTTTGTTAATTTTAATTTATTTTTGGCTGTGCAGCATGTGAGATATTAGATCCCACACTAGGGATCAAACTTGTACCCCTTGCACTGGTAGGGCAGAGTACTAACCACTGGACCCCTAGGGAAGTCCCATCCTGTGGATTCTTTGTGTGTGTGTGTATATGTGCACCTCTCTTGTTTGACCCAAACTCTGCAACATGTGTATGTGTGTGAGTTCTCAGTCATGTCCAACTCTTCACAACCCCATGGACTGTCACCCTCCAGACTCCTCTGTCCATGGAATTTTCCAGGCAAGAATACTGGAGTGAGTTTCCGTTTCCTGCTCCAGGGGATCTTCCCAACCCAGGGATTGAACTCGTGTTTCCTTTGTCTCCTGCACTGGCAGACAGAGTCTTTACTATTGTACCACCTGGGAAGCCCTAAAACTCTGCAATAAAATCACTGTAATGAAACCATACATAAAGCCCACATAGACATTCCATAAGTACCAGAACCCACTAACACTTTGAACCCAGTTCTGTCCAACACCAAGCCATGCTTTCTTGTACAACACATGCTGCACTGCTTCACTCTTGCTCCTCCTGCTTGAGGCCCCCTCCCTAGCTCTCTCTACTTCTCAGGGTGTCACCCAAACTGAGCCCATGTGCCCTGGAGCCTGTGATCCACAATAAGAGAAGCCACTGCCATGAGAAGCCAGTGAACCATAATGAAAAGTAGCCCTCACTGGCTGCAACCAGAGAAAGCCCCTGTACAGGAACGAAGACTGAATACAGCCAAAAATTATTCAATAAATAAATAAAAATTTTTAAATTAAAAAAATCTAAACAGTCAACACCAAGGGAAATGTTTAAGCCCCAAATCAGAGCTGGTGCAAGGCTAGGCTGCCAAGAATCTAGAAGAAGGAAACCAAAACATAGTGAAAGCTGCCAAAAGAGATTTAGGATTGTTCCCAGGTCCTCAGTTAGCAGGCATGGCAACAAAAGACAGGAAATCTTTGCAGAAAACATTGAGGAGGAAGAGTTCATGAGCCAACCCCAGGGTCTGAGATGGCCAGCATGATCAGGGAGACCAAACATGGGAGCAGGTGGTCACGTGGTCATTCAAGAGTTAATGTCAAGGCTGCCTAAGAAGACCAGATCTCTTCTGCCACAGTGGGAGCTTATGTCCAGCTGAGCAAGGCAACTGGAACCTAAATCTGACAGCCTGATTTCAATCAGCACTCCTCACCCAGAGGTGGAAAGGTCCCCACCTTTATAACTTGATTTTAGAAACACAGGGAATGGCACACTGGCCCCAGAATATGTACCACATCATATCAATGCTGAAATGCCTTTGGTTATGCAATAGAACTTGATGTCTTTTGTTCCGAATGAGATTTAAGGTGCTATAACAAAGAGGAAGGAATAGAGAACACCTTTCTTAGAAACCAAGTGTAAAAGGAAGAAAAGAACTTGGCTCCAGAAGGGTTAAAAAAAGAAAAAAAAAAGACATCATGAAAGGCAAAAAGGGCATGGAAAGTGGAAGCCAAGAAAGCTGGGTATTTCACAGATACCATTTACCTTCGGCAGTGCTCCTCCAGGAGGTCCCTTCCTTCTCACCTAGTTGGAAGTGGCATGGGGGAGGGGTGGTGGGAATGGTCAGTGGTCCACGTCTGGTAGGGCCTGCCTATGCTTCCTTCATACTCCATGTGTACCACAGAGGACCTACAATACACACAACACAAGCAGAGGAGAAAAGCCGTGAACACAGAGCATGCCGTCAGCTGAGAGCAAGATGGTGCTGAGTTTCCAGCATGGACATGGCCACACTATTTCTGGCTGTCAGGGTTTTTTCTGTGATGTTGGACCAGTGCCGAAACCTCTCTGTACTTTCATTAATGCATGAACAATATGTCTAATCCCTGTCTCATAAGAATGCTGTGAAAACTAATGAGCTTATAAAAAAAAATACTAAACTGATGTAAAAGTCCTCTGTATACCCTAGAGAGGCTATAAACACCAGGTGATCTAATTTAAAATACAGATGTGTATTTCCATATATGTCAGCCAATATGAACATTCAACTTTACAAAGCAATGGCTATTTGGTTATTTATTTTAAAAGCGGTGGAGGGGAATGGATAGGGAGGTTTCACTTTGAAAACAGAATATCCTACAAGTGAAAGAAAACTAATACTGAGTATTGTTCAAATTAAGATTTAAATATCAATAACATTTATTGGATTTCTAGGTGGCTCAGTAGTAAAGAACCCACCTTCCAATGCAGGAGACGCAGGTTTGATCCCTGGGTTGGGAAGATCTCCTGGAGAAGGAAATGGCAACCCACTCCAGTATTCTTGCCTGACAAATCCCATGGACAGAGGAGCTTGTCCATTTGCAGGTTACAGTCCATAGGGTTGCAAAGAGTCAGACAGACTAAGCATAAACACACACTCACACAAAACCTTAACTGAGAACTTGCTAGGCACTAGATGCCAGGCTAAGCATGTATTATATGTATTATCCAGTTTAATCCTCATAGTAACCCATGAAAACTGTCCTTCCTATCTCTCATTTCACAGATAGGAAAACAGAAATTCTGAGAAATTAAGTAACCAGCCAGAGGTTATCTGTTTAATCAGTAGTGAAGACAAGATTTGAAGCCCAGGACTGCTCAGTTCCTCATCCTTTTCTCTTTCTATTAAACTACCTGCCTCCCCAATAAATACGTAGATCCCATAGAATATGCAATGTGTGTAGAGTAATAAACACCAAAAACCAAAACCTGGCAGAGAAGCTAAGGGAGAGGGGCTTAGAGATCCACATGCTTATTACTGTGAAGGATGTTTTAAATAAGATAGATTATCTCTAAATAACAAATCCATAGGAAAATAACTTGTGAAGTGTGAAATTCTTATTTACAGATGCTTGCTCCTTGGAAGAAAAGCTATGACAACCTAGACAGCATACTAAAAAGCAGAGACGTTACTTTGCCGACAAACGTTCGTCTAGTCAAAGCTATGGTTTTTCCAATGGTCATGTATGGATGCGAGAGTTAGACCATAAAGAAAGATGAGCACCAAAGAATTGATGCTTGTGAACTGTGGTGCTGGAGAAGACTCTTGAAAGTCCCTTGGACAGCAAGGAGATCAAACCTCTCAATCCCAAAGGAAATCAGTCCTGAATATTCATTGGAAGGACTGATGCTAAAGCTGAAGCTCCAATACTTTGGCCACCTGATGTGAAGAATTGACTCATTGGGAAAGACCCTGATGGTGGGTAAGACTGAAGGCAGGAGGAGAAGGGGACAACAGAGGATGAGATGGTTGGATGGCATCACCAACTCAGTGGACATGAGTTTGAGCAAAGTCCAGGAGATGGTGATGGACAAGGAAGCCTGGCATGCTGCAGTCCACTGCTGAGAGACTGAACTGAACTGACTGATCCACTTGACTCATTCTGGCAATCATATTTATGACAGATTCAGATTTACAGGCAGATGCAGAATTCAACATTCCTTCATAGGGAAGACATCCTTGCTTAGGACCCACTCCTCCAGTACTAATATACAGCACAAGCTCGGGCAGGTGACTGCCCTCCGCTATACAATCCTTCTCCAGGGGATCTTCCTGACCCAGGGATTGAACTCACATCTCCTGTGTCTCCTGCATTGTAAGCGGATACTTTACCACTGAGCCATTCAGGACTCTGCCCATAAAATCCAGTGAGATTCAATAAACATTGACAGAGAGCCCCTTCAGCACCAGACAAGAGACCAGGTGGTCTTTTCCAGCTATCCAGTAACATGGCTCTAGAAAAGCACTACCAAGACAGAGAGGGCAGTGTAATCTGCCTGGTGTCAATTACAGTGTTCAATTACAATGCTTTTCTTCCAACATCTAACTTATCACTGAGAACTGAAAAGTGACCCTGACTGGTGTTAAATTGGTTCCTCGTCACAAACCTAGCTATCCCCGGTCTAACTTTCCTCTCTGCAGCCTGACATTTCAGTGATCTTGATGATTTAACACACCATTCTCCAAAGGGAGCAATTGCCTCCAGGGCCTCAGAGGGAGTTGGTGACCCTGCGCTTCCTCCAGCCCACATGGTGTCCACCTGTTTCCTCTCTTGCAGCCACATGGTTCTCAAGACACTGCCTAAAGCCCAGAAGCAGAGAACAACGCAACCCTGAGCCCTACAAGCAGAGCTGAGATTTGTTAGCCATTCAGGGCAGAGCCGGAATCCTCCCGTTCCAGCTTCGAGAGCCAAGTTCAAGACCACTGGGGCTCCTCCAAGCCATCTGTGGACTCCATTTCACATCTCAGCCAGGAAGTACATGATGGGGGGAGAGGGAGAAGGAAGAGGCATATCCTTCTCCTGAGAAAGGAACTGCAGAGGAAGTCAGAAAACCTAAATATGAGCATCCATGGGGCTAACATCACCTGCACAATTTTATCTGAGGCCAGCCTCAAGCTTATGCAAACTAGACAGCTGCCAACCAGGGTAGGTTGCTCACAATAGTAAAAAGGACTCCTTGAATGAAAAAGATGCCTTTTCTGCAAACCTGCTAATGCCTAATTAAAATCCCAGGCTGTCACCTCTGTTCATAGGCTTACGGTCTTTGATTCCACTTTGCCTGGTCCTGCTATACAGGCTGGGGTGAGCCCTGTGGTCAGCCCTGTGCTGACCAAGGCTGGCGAGTTGTCCTGGGGTCTGGAGCCAAGTCAGGTGTGAAGTGGTCATTATCAGCAGAACAGATCCAGGAGTGAGAGTCAAAGCATGACTGGGAAGACCCACCCCAATCTGCAGCCTCCCTCATCAGACCACTCTCCATCAACCATGGGACCCAAATTCAAAATATAAGAAGCATCAGGCTTTCCAGCTTCACTCATTGTGATTGTCTTACTTTCTAGTTCTATCCTTGCCCTTGCTGAGTTCTTTCGTAGCTGCTTCATTCCACTGACTGCTCAACATCTAAAGCTTTTACTTTTCTCTTTCATTTCCAGTCCCTTCCTGTCACCCCAAACCAGACAACAGACAGGATTCTGCCTCCATGGTATTAGGGCAGGGGAAATACCACAGATAGGCTTTGCAATCAAAACAGTTTGAGGCAGGAGGCAGATGGGCATGACCATACTACAGCAATTGGAAGTTCATTCTCTATTGACCGAAACTCCGAGATGAGAACAGCAGGACAATTAAGGCAATGAGGCTGGGCCCCACCCAGACCCCATATTTCTCATTATCAAAGTCAGGAGACCTCCCTGACCACACGTGTATAGAAAGGTTCCTTGGAGGCCAAAGGAGAGTTATGACAAGGGATGTTCTACCAGACAGCTTTTCAGTAACATCCATCTTGACTAAGAGATGCGTGCACACACATGAAAGGATCCTGAGATATACTAAATGCAGACTGTGAACCAGGCAAATCAGAATGATTGGCCGAAGGAAAACCAGGAGAAATGCCCCATATAAGTAATTTACACTGCCATGTGGGTGCCACTCAGGGACTCCCCCTGTGAATCTCCCTGTGCATTTATCCACAAGTACTGCACTTTTTTCCTCCTAATAAATACTTTACTTACCTTACTACTTTCCATCTTGGTGGAAATTCTTTTCTGCAAAACTGAAGGCCAGGACCCTTCACTGACCACGGGTCTAGTACCTCGGATAGAGTGCTTTCACAGCCACAACCTAGCCTCAGTCTCTGGCTGGGAACCCAAGCCCCGCTCCAACCTGTTGCAGGTTGAGGCCACCTGAGAATCACGTCGAGTCCCAGCTCTGCCATTCATTAGCTGTTTGAACTTGAACAAGGTATTTTAAACTCTTTAATCTTCAGTTTCCCCATCTCTAAGATGAATTCACTAACATCAACCTCATAGAGAAAAGTCCACACAGCAATGAAGATCCAGCATAGCCAGAAATAAATAAAATTATTTAAAAAAAAACAAAGCGCATGATATTAAGACACAACGTTGGGGCTCTCTTGTATCATTTTCTCCTAAAATCTTTAGGTTTGGAGGTCGACAAAGGGGGCTTCTTTGACTAATATACAAATGATCACTTCATGACCCCTAATTGCTGTATTTTTTCTTAGTATCAGGGTCAGTAGAAAATTTCCAATGCAAGAAGCCAGTTTATTCCATCCTTAGCTCAAAGCAGTTGATGAGAATGCCTTGTTAGTAGGGATAGTTTCAGGTATGGCTTAGTCACAGGTTTTTGGCACAAGTGATATGAACTGGAAAAGAGTAAAACATATTACTGGATGGATCTGTGTCTTCTGTATTGCAATGTGTTCCTTACTTCAATTCCGATAGTTCTAGATTGGAAAGAGAAAGGTGGGGGTAGAAGGCAAAGGGAGAAAGGGGTGGGGGAGAGAGCAAAAAGCAGAACAAGAGAGAAAGAAATGGAAAACAGATTAGTTAAAGTGTTAAATAAACATTTGCTGGCAGCTTAAGAGGTAAATGATCTTTCGAGGCCCTATGTTCGTGGGTTAAGTCAACACTTACAGTCAGTCACCATGAGGGTTCCTGCCAGAGCTACGGACTGTGTCATAGCACTCTAGGATGAAAAGTAAATATAGAACACCACAGCACACTTCTCAGAAACAACCAACAGACGGGTTTTCTGAAGATCTCTAGCTAATTGACTACTGCCAAAGCACCACCTCACAACTCAAGATTCCTACCCACCTTCTCCCTCCAAAAGCCCCACCCTGGCTAAAATGTCAACTCATCAAGTCAACAGCAGGCTGGGATCTCAGAAACCTGGAGTTCAGTCAAGATGGCAGGTCCAGGAAGTAATAGAGGGTATTGTTGTTTAATCACTAAGGCATGTCCGACTCTTGGCAACCTCATGAATTGCTGCACACCAGACTTCCCTGTCCTTCAGTCCTACCAGACTCTTGGAGTCTGGTCCAACTCATGTCCATTGAATCAGTGATGCCATCCAACCATCTTATCCTCTATCACCTCCTCCTCCTTATGCCCTCAATCTTTCCTATCATCAGGGTGTTTTAGTCAGCTCTTCATATCAGGTGGCCAAAGTATTGGAGCTTCAACTTCAGCATCAGTCTTTCCAATGAATATTGAGTTGATTTCCTTTAGGACTGACTGGTTTGATTTCCATGCAGTCCAAGGGACTCAAGAATTTTCTTCAGCACCACAATTTGAAAGCATCAATTCTTTGGCTCTCAGCCTTCTTTATGGTCCAACTCTCACATCCACACAAGACTACTGGAAAAATCATAGCTTTGACTATATGGACTTTGTCAGCAAAGTGATGTCTCTGCTTTTGTGAAAATGCTGTCTAGGTTTGTCATAGCTTTTCTTCCAAAGAGTGTCTTTTAATTCCATGGCTGCAGTAGGTGAGAGCAAGTCAAATTGTATCTTAAGGATGAAAGCAATGAAACCCAAGAACCTGAAATTTGTCTCTGTGGATCCAGATATGGGAGATAACTCCAAACGCTAAGAGGCAAAGAGAGGCAGTAACAGAAGGAGAAGCAAGAACAAAAGACAAATGAGTATGACCCAAAGAGCTGCCTTCACCTGAGCTCTGATGGCCAGCACTGATTTTGATTAAATTTCAGCTATGAAATGGGGAATGGGAAGAGTTGCTTGGCTTAAACGCACAGAATAGGGAACCTGTTAAGCAGATTAACCCTCTTCCTCCCTTGCTAGGAATGGCACACAGTCACAACTATTTGTCCATGTATACACACACACACACACACACACACACACACAGTCTGAATCTTGGCACCTCTACTTTAAGACTGTCAACTCCTTTACAAGCATAAAAAAAAAAGATCATAGGTCTTGATTTAATACTAACTCATTTGGGGACTTCAGAAAAGTCTCTGTTCTCTTGTTGTTGCTCAGTTGTTCAGTCATGAATCTCTGCGATCCCACGGACTGCACCACACCAGGCTTCCCTGTCCTTCACTGTCTCCTGGAGTTTGCTCAAACTCATGTCCATTGTGTCTTTTCTCTAGCCCTTGGGTTTTCTGGTTGCAAACTACGGATAGTATGAGTTGAACTTCTGGTGGTTTGGAGGATAAAGTGAGAGAATGCACTGTGAGAGTACTTTGGAAAAGTATATGTGTTATATAAATGTAAGGGATCGTATTATTAAGAGAGCTTTGTGGGCTACTTAGTTTTCAGTTCTTTCTTTCAAAACCAGACTAATCCCAAGACCTAAGCCAATGACAACCCATTTATGATTATAGTCACAGCAGGATTTTTGATTCCTAACTCAGCTCACCCTGACTTATTTTGGGTTCTTCTCCCAATTTCACTGAGTAGTTTTATCTAGAGTTGGCAGGAAAAATGCAGGGCATACAGTCAAATTTAAATTTAAGATAAACACTTAATAATTTTTTAGTTTATGTTCCAAATTACACATAGGACATACTTAGTAAAGATCTATCTCTTGTTACTTTAAATTCAAATTTAAACATGCTCTGTATTTTCTGAACTCTCAATTTCATTTTTTATTTTTTAAACTTTGTATTTTATATTGCAGTATAGCCAATTAACAATATTGTGACAGTTTCAGGTGCATAGCTAATTGACTCAGCCATACATTCACATGTATCCCTTCTCCTCCAAACTTCCCTCTCATCCAGGCTGCAACACAATACTGAACAGAGTTACCTGCTATACAATAGGTCCTCGTTGCTTATCAACTTTAAATATAGCAGTGTGTCAGGTCCATCTTAAATTCCTTAACTATCCCTTCCCTCCTGGTAACAATAACTTTGTTCTTCTAAGTCTGCAAGTCTGTTTTGTTTTGTAAATAAGTTCCTTTGTATCATTTCTTTTTAGATTGTATATATAAGAGACACCATACGATATTTATCTTTCTGTCTGACTTCATTCAGTATGACAATCTATAGGTCCACCATGTTGCTGCAAATGGCATTATTTCATTCTTTTAAATGGTTGAGTAATATTCCATTGTGTATATACCACATCTTCTTTATCCATCCCTCTACTGATGGACATTTAGATTGCTTCCATGTCTTGGCTATTTTAAACAATGCTGAATGAACACTGGGGCGCATGTATTCTTTTGGAACATGTTTTTCTCCAGATACATGCCCATCAGGAGTGGGGTTGCAGTTATATGGTAGCTCTGTTTTTAGTTTTTTTAAGGAATCTCCATACTGTTCTCCATAGATAGACATGCTCTGTATTTCTATTTGCTGAACCTGGCAACCCTATTTTATACACATACAACCTCTGCTGCTGCTGCTGCTAAGTCACTTCAGTCATGTCCGACTCTTCGCGACCCCATGGACTGCAGCCTACCAGGCTCTCCGTCCATGGGATTTTCCAAGAGTACTAGAGTAGGTTGCCATTGCCTTCGGTCTCCGTCTAAACAGAACAATTTTTAATGCCGTAATAATCTTGGCCAACCCTACAATATAGAGGGAGACATCAACCACCAATTCCATTCTTCTTGAAAACATAGAATATCTTTTTATTCTCAGCTAAACCAGCTCATACTGACTTGCTTCATGTGAAGGAAGTTTCTCATTTTTCTTATAATGAGATTTTGGCCTGTCCATGTGATCTTCTCCCTCAGAGATCATGAACTGATGACCTAAGGGCTAACTGAAGGCTTAGATGTTCTCTTTTGCTTGCAGCATGTCTTTTTAAGTTCTCTGTTATGTGCAAATACTTAACAAATAAGAAAATTATATTCAAGTTCTATCAAAGATAAAGTAACAAAGATTTAACATCCTGTCCGAAACACTCAAACCAAACAAAACAAAAAGACAAAGAACATGAAAAAAAAAGAAAAAAGAAAAACCCTTTCAAGAAACTGAACATCATGTAATAAAGGACAATGATCCTGAAAGATGGAGGGAAATGAAGTGAACCCTACCATTGCCCCAGTATATTATCCTCAGTTTCCAGGTCATGACATGGAGGGAGAAAAGCCTAAGCAGAGCCCAAAAGACTCCTAGAATTTAGGAAACTGATCTAAGTTGGTTATACTTCACAGGACAGAATATCAAAAAACAGAGAGTTGCACAAGGAAAGAACCTCAGATATCTACAGAGGGTCCCCACTAAGCCTTCAACAGAATACTGATCCTTGTGACAAGACTACCTGAGGCTAAGGAAAGAACTTAAAAAATTGAGGGAAAATGTGCCCAGGACCCACTTAAGGCCAGGAATACTGCCAATTTCCAACAGCCAACTGAGAAACCTCATAATTCACAGGGTTCTGGGTAGAATACTCAAAAGGACCTTACCTCAGTAGTGTGAAATAATTAGCCTTAAACCAAACTTTGTTTTTATGCCGCTTAGCAAATCCTAAAAGCAGGACACAAGTGAATCAAAATATATTCAAGTACCTCAACTGTGTCCTGGAACAAAGGTTAAGAATATATATATATATAAAAATATTTGTAAGATGCCCAATACTCAACAAGGTAAAATTCATAATGTCTTAAATCCAATAAAAAAATCACCAGGCATGCAAAGAACCCAAAATGTGATGCCTTACGAGAAGAAAAACCAATTAACAAAAACTAACACAGATGTTAGAATGAGTAGACAAGGACCCATGAAGGTAGTAATAGTATTTCATACATTCAAAAAGTTAAGTGGAGATATGGAAGCTACAAGAAGTACATAAGTGTAATGCTTAGAGATTAAAGGTACAATGTCAGAGATTATAAAATATGTTGTATGTAATTAATGGGAGATTAGATATGGCAGAATAAAAGATTATAGAACTTAAAGACATAGCAATGAAAACTATACTAAAAGGAACACAGAGAGTAGAAAAAAAGGGGGAAAGAGTAACAGCTGGACAAATTTAACTGGACTAATAAGCATGTTAGGCTTCCCTGGTGGCTCAGACAGTAAAGGATCTGCCTGCAATGCAGGAGACCCAGGTTCAATCCTTGGGTCAGGAAGATTCCTTGGAGAAGAAAATGGCACCCCACTCCAGTACTCTTGCCTGGAAAATCCCATGGACGGAGGAGCCTGGTAGGCTACAGTCCATGGGGTCGAAAAGAGTCAGACATGACTGAGTGACTTCACTTTCACTTTCAATAAGCATATTGTTCCTTCAATGGAAGAAAAGGGAGAAAAAATATTTGAAAAAATAATGGTTGGTTTTTGGGAAAAAATACCAAAACTGTTTTTCTGCTATTTTGAGCAACAAAATAAAGTAACACTGAGTTATAATCCAAAGTATAATATATCCATGGGGCCACATGGATGGCAATCAATCAATTGATTAATCAATAAATGGGAGATAATGGTGGCTCAGATGGTAGAAAATCTGCCTGCAATGCAGGAGACCTGGTTTGGGAAGATCCCACTGGAGAAGGAAATGGCAACCCATTCCCATATTCTTGCCTGGAGAATTCCATGGACAGAGGAGCCTGGCAAGCTACAGTCCACGGGGTCGCAAACAGCCAGACAGGACTGAGCAACACACACACACACAATAGACAAATCACAGAAGAATTCTAAATAATTGATGGAAACACTCTGCTCCCAATGGGATGGAACGTAACTGTCCACTCTGAAAATGTATACTGTACATAATGACTTTCTTTCAAAGCACACATTATTAAAAGGAGTTCCTTCGCTTTCCAGTGGAGAACCTGACAGATACTACCTCAATCAGATAATCAAAGTTAACATGAACAATAAGAAACCCTGGCAAGAATTTCCAGTACAATGTTGAATAACAACAGGGAAAGCAAGCACATTCATCTGTGTTAGATTTGGGTTACTCATAAATACTGTTTATAGACATACCGTAGAGCACAGGGAACTCTACTCAATATACTGTAATAACCTATATGAGGAAAACCTGAAAAGAAACGAATATATGTATAACTGTACACTTTGCTGTACACCTGAAACTAACACAAAATTTGTTTTTTTAAACGCAAATACTTCAATAAACTTTTTTAATACTGTTTATTGTGTTGAGAAATTTTTCTTCTATTCTTACTTTCTTGAGAGCTTTTATCGTTAAAGGTATGTTGCATTTTGCCAAATGTTTTTTCTACATCAGTTGAGATAATCATGTGGACTTTTTGCTTTATTCTATTAACTGTGTTTTCTTAATTATATTGAGTTAACACTTGCATTCCAGGGATAAATTCCATTTGCTCATGGTGTTTAATCATTTTGATGTGCTCTTGGATTCAATTTGCTAATATTTTTTTCAGGATTTTTACCTCAATATTCATAAAGAATATGGAACTGTAACTTTCTTTTCTTGTGATGTCTTCTGGCTTTGCAATCAGAGTTATGCTAGTCTCATAGAATGAGTTGGGAAATGTTCTCTCCTCCTCAATTTTTTTTGGAAGAGTCAGAGAAAGATTGGTATTAATCCTTTAAATGTTTGTTAGAATGCAGTAGTGAAGCCATCCAGTACAGGATTTTTCTTTCTTGGAAGGTTTATGGATACTGATTCAATCTTTTTAGCATTTTATATATATGATAAGATTTGTTATTTCTTCTTGAGTCAACTTAGTTAATTTGTGTGTCTTAAGGAATTGCCCATTTCTTCTAGACTATCTAATTTGCTGGCATATAGTTATTCATAGCATACTCTTACAATCTTTTTATCTCTGTCAGGTCAGTAGTAATGTTAGTTTCAGTTCTTATTTTGGTTATTTGTGTCTTCTATATTTCAAAAGATTTATTTCAGACAGTTTCTGCCAGTATTATTGTTGTCCAGGTGGAGACAAAGGTTCCCAATGCTTCCTGCTTCATCATCTTCTATGACATTACTTTTAAAGGGAAATTCCTATTACTAAGCACACACACACACATATATGTGTTTTTTAAAGTCTCAAATCAATGGCCTTTGCTTCTACATGAAGAACTAGAAACAGAAGAGCAAATTAAATGCAAAACAGGGAAATCAAAAGAATTAATAAAGATCAAAGTCAAAGACCGTGAAATAGAACATTACACCAAACTGGCAACACTAAAAGCTGGTTCTTCGATAGTGTTGGCTGAAATAAAAACACGTGAGAGCTATAAATTTCAGTTGTATTTGGGAACTTACTGAGGACTATATCCCAGGAAAGGTTTCTCAGATAACTCTAAGAAACTTCTCTGAAGAGATAAGGGGGAGGCCAGCACATATGTGATTTTGGTGAAAGGGGACATCAACCAAGCACACATCTCAGTAGAAAGTTGCCACTAGCTGCAAGGGACAGATGTCTTAATTAATGTCTTCAGTGCTTTTGCAAGTATGAGACAATGCAAGAAATTTGATCTATAAATTTTTCTTCTGAAAATATCTAACTATCTGAAGGCTTGTTCTATAAGTTTTCCCAGAGTACACTATGCTTCATTCCTGATTTCTGCCCTGAAATCCTTTCAGGATGTGTTAAAGGTCAACAACAATAGTGGCTATTGATTTAATTCTTGTAGAACTAGAGAGGCAGTTTTTAGTTTTCAGTGTCCCCTCATGATCATAGGGCACTATGATTCCCAGGTGGCACTAGTAGTAAAGAACCCACCTGCCAAGACGGGAGATGCAAGTTCAATCCCTGGTTGGAGAAGATCTCCTTGAGAAGGACATGGCAACCCTTCTCCACTTCTGTCCACTCCATGGCAACCACTTCTCCCACTCCAGTATTCTTGCCTGGAGAATCCCATGGACAGAGGAGCCTGGCGAGCTACAGTCCATAGGATCACAAAAAGTCAGACACGACTGTGATCATGATAATAAAACTGACCGTGGTTTGAGAGGCATTTCGTGACTATTTGGTCCCATAGTCCTACAAATGCTCATTCCTAGGTCAGACCAGGATTTCACTGATAAACCATTCAATGTGTCATTACTGGACTAGGCCTTGTTAACAGCCAAAAGTCTCTGGACCACCTGTCTGACTAGTCTGTGATGGTCCAGGAAAAGATTCTCTCTTGTTGCTTCTTCACATATCTAGAGGTACACTATTATCATTGATATCATGTAGGATCTTCCCAACCCAGGGATTGAACTCAGGTCTCCCACATTGCAGGCGGATTCTTTACCAGCTAAGCCATAAGGGAAACCCAAGAATAATGGTGTGGGCAGCCTATCCCTTCTCCAGCAGATCTTCCCAACCCAGGAATCAAACCGCGGTCTCCTGCATTGTGGGCAGATTCTTTACCAACTTAACCATCAAGGAAGTCATGTAGAACTATATATTTGGTCAATTATTTCAAGTCACCTAATCTTCATTTTGTCATAGGCTCAGTCACACATTTTGGTAATGCAAGGAAGAACAACCTTGTAGAATGGGCAGAATACAAGTAATATACCAAGTAGGATTAGTAAGGTCATAAGTAAGAATGTAAAGTAAGAGCTTCCATTAGGTGCAGCACCATATATCTCTAGGTCATCTGACCTAGTCTGTTCCATACCAATTTCTATCTTTAAAGGAAATGATATATTGGCATTGTTCATAAGTCACTCAGCCCAATTTCCTAGTGTTATTAGGCTGATCATCCTTAATATGTTTTAATTGTTCCCAACATAATGGGGAGGCCCTAAATTTAAACCATCATGACCTGGCATTATCCATATAAATCCATAACTGAGGAAATCTTTCACTAAAAGTTAGTTCATTATTCTGATTGAGCTTGAGTAACTTGAAGAGAAAATTCAAATTTATGGACATGGTTAGAGTAGGAATGCCTGATTGGCCAAGAGAGAGATCCCATGTAGTATTATTAATAGTGGCCCAAAGGCAACTATAACTTCTTTCTTCTAGAATTAATTTCCTAAGGGCTATCCAGTTAGAATCTGAGAGAGGAGAAAGCCACTGAAGTAACTGAGAAGTGGACTGCATATAGGTAGTTAACCACAAATCCAAACTGAATGACTTTTAAAACTCTGCATCAGATTGCACTTATGATATAAAAAATAACTGATGCATATGCAAAAGTCCAAGAAATTAAGAAAACACTATAAATAATCACACAGCATCTTGGTGTAGCTGTCTACTTCTGAGGACATCTTCTTGATCTCGTGTGGGTGTGGTTCCCTCCTCAGTTTGAGTGTCATTTTAAGGCAACTTTGAAATCAGCAGTCCTGTCTGTAAACCAGTCCAGTGTAGGGGCCTTTTCTAGGTGGGAAATATGAATCTAAGAGTCAAATCCTTTCAGTTTTACTTTTCATGAGCTAGTTAAGAGTATCTGATAAAAGGTCTTTTCACCTAGGCTGGAGGCAGTTCTTTAAATTATGTTCTTTTCAGTATACATAATCTCCTGGTTGCAGGTGGTGAAGTATCTGATCTTCATCCAAAGATAGATTGCTGTGATAAGCTTCAGAAATAAGCTTGGAGCATTCTTTTAATAATTCAATTAAAATTTACAATAATGTAACATAGCAACAAGGAGCTATCTGGAAAGTGAGTTTCAGGCAGTAAATATCAAACCTCAAAGATAATTAATTATAATAGAACTTAATATCCATCAAAATATAATTTTTATCTCTAAAATTGCCCTCATTTCTATCAAATATAGTTAAATTATAACTAATTTGTTTGAAGAATCAGTCTGGTTTCAATAAACCTGGTCTGATTACTTACATAAGTGTAATTGATCATACAGGCTTTTTTCAAATTGATTTTGCTGGAAATTTTTGTAAGGAATCTCAGAGTAAACTTTTAAAATGTTTCTTAAAGGCAGGCCCAGAAAGCCATGCCAAGGGTTTACCACAGATTCTGCCCACGATATCAGAAATTTGAGTGAATTTCTCTCTTCTCGAGCTCCCCAGTGTATCTTGAGATTTCTACACCTGTCAGGTGGTAACCTTCCTTATTCATCTAATAAGACTTCTGGTAACCTAAGTTTTCGATTTCTGGTGGGATCAAGTAGAAAAGATAAATGTTTCAATGTTTCAATGCTGCTTGCAAAGATATAATTTACCAATTTGCTATAGACACCATTAGATTAAGGGGAAAGATTTTCTTCTATCTGGAGAATATAGATTAAAAGACAATAATATTTCAGACCAAAAAACAACTTAAAATTATAACTATATTTACCAGCTCACTCATTCCTATGTAACTAATCTTTTTTGTTAACAATTTTATGAAACCATCAGGTTTTCCATTAATATTCCTCAGTTTCTTATCCAGGTCAACAGTATGATCTAAAGTTTATTAAAAAAAAAAAAAACCCTGTACTTGTAAAAAAAAAATATATGCTTCCATAAAACTTCTTGAAAATGAAGCATTTTTGTAAAGGCATCAGAGTGACATGGTAACTAACTATGAATGACAAGACTTAAATGGCATGGTAAAAGGCCTGATCACAATGCAACTGACAAAAAAACTTGATTACTGCTGTGACACACAACATTTTAAAATAATAACTACAATTACGATTAGTTTTACCAGGACATACCAAATTTTTATGAATTCCAGAAAATTTCTAGAACACTTATATTAGAAACATTTACCCATACAATATACCTAGGAAGTTTTATCACTTATTTGACAATGCTTCCCATACAATTTAACATGGAATATTTCTAGGAAAGGCTTCCCTCATGACGCTAGTGATAAAGAACCTGCCTGCCAATACAGGAAACATGAGGCGCAGGTTCGATCCCTAGGTTGGGAAGATCCCCTGTAAAAGAAAATAGCAACCCACTCCAGTATTCTTGCTTGTAGAATTCCATGGACAAAGGAGCCTTGTCGGCTACAGTCCATGGGGTTGCAAAAGATTTGGAAATGACTTAGCAACTGAACAGCAACATCCCTCAAAGGACTTGCACCTAGAATATAAATACATATTCTTAAAACTCTCCTAACTCAATAATAAAAGAATCATCCAATAAAGTAACGGGCAAAGGATTTAAATAGACACTTCACCAAAGAAGATATACGGAAGACAAATGATCACATGAAAACATGCCCAATGCAATTAGTGATTAAGGAAATGCAAATTAAAACCACAGTAAGATACCACTAAACACCCACTAGAATCGCTAAAAGACTGGCCATACCAAGCTCTACTGGTTTCTCAGAGTGTCAGAAAAAATTTCCTCAAGCTTCCAGCAGGGGAGGGGAGAAAGAAATATTTTTAACTATGCCAGAGCATTCTTCTTAATAAAGCCTGTTCTCAGAAGAAATTAGTTATCAGAACCTAACCTGCTGGGTTATTGTGCATGTGTGCTCAGTCACTCAGTTGTGTCCAACTCTTTGCGATGCCGTGGACTGTAGCCCACCAGGTTCCTCTGTCCCATGGTATTTTCCAAGGAAGAATATTGGAATGAGTTGCCATTTCCTTCTCCAGGGGACCTTCCGACCCAAGGATAGATCCCATGTCTCCTGCATTGGGAGGTAGATTCTTTAGCTTATTATTAGAGCCTAACTGAGCTGGGAGAAATGAAATACCCAACACAGTCAGCTATAGCTTTCCAGGTAGGAGAAGGGAAATACCCAGTTGCAACCTACTAAAGCCATCTCTTCCTGCCTAAGGGTAAGAAAAATACTGAGAAACACTTGTGAAGTTCACAGTCATAAGCACAGGCTCATTAAAAGACTGAGACCTGATCATAGGACTATAGGACACTTCCCCTCCCCCAACACCTCACCACATTACCAAAGACCTATTTACACTTGTCCCATTGTCCTGAAGCATCATGTCCAACTATCAAGAAAAATTAAAAAGCCATATCAAGACAAAAAAAAAACACACAACTTGAAAACACAGAGAAAGAATTAGGACCAGAATGATAGGGATATTAGAATATCAGACTTGGAAAGTAAACCAAATATAATTAATATATGCTAAGGGTTTCAGCTCAACATTCAGAAAACTAAGATCATGGCATCTGGTCCCATCACTTCATGGGAAACAGATGGGGAAACAGTGGAAACAGTATCAGACTTTATATTTTTGAGCTCTAAAATCACTGCAGATGGTGATTGCAGCCATGAAATTAAAAGACGCTTACTCCTTAGAAGGAAAGTTATGACCAACCTAGATAGCATATTCAAAAGCAGAGACATTACTTTGCCAACAAAGGTCCATCTAGTCAAGGCTATGGTTCTTCCAGTGGTCATGTATGGATGTAAGAGTTGGACTGTGAAGAAGGCTGAGCGCCAAAGAACTGATGCTTTTGAACTGTGGTGTTGGAGAAGACTCTTGAGAGTCCCTTGGACTGCAAGGAGGTCCAACCAGTCCATCCTAAAGGAGATCAGTCCTGAGTGTGCATTGGAAGGACTGATGCTAAAGCTGAAACTCTGATACTTTGGCCACCTCATGCAGAGAGTTGACTCATTGGAAAAGACCCTGATGCTGGGAGGGATTGGGGGCAGGAGGAGAAGGGGACGACAGAGGATGAGATGGCTGGATGGCATCACTGACTCGATGCACATAAGTTTGGGTGAACTCCGGGAGTTGGTGATGGACAGGGAGGCCTGGCGTGCTGCAATTCATGGGGTCGCAAAGAGTCAGAGACGACTAAGCGACTGAACTAAACCAAACTGAACTGAAGGGTTTCAAAGGATAAAGTAAACATTACTTTGGCTGAGTGCCGAAGAATTTATGCTTTTGAACTGTGGTGTTGGAGAAGACTCTTGAGAGTCCCTTGGATTGCAAGGAAATCAAATCTGTCAATCCTAAAGGAAATCAATCCTGAATATTCATTGGAAGGACTGATGCTGAAGCTTAAGTTCCAATACTTTGGCCACCTGATGCAAAGAGCCAACTCATTAGAAAAGACCCTGATACTGGCAAAGATTGAAGGCGAGAGAAGGGGATGACAAAGGATGAGACGGTTGGATGGCATCACTGACTCACAGGACATGAGTATGAGCAAGCCTAGCAGATGGTGAAGGACAGGGAAGCCTGGCATGCTGCAGTCATGGAGTTGCAAAGAATCAGACACGACTGAATGACTGAACAACAGCAAAGGGTTTCAATGCATAAAGTAGACATTACACAAGAACAGACAGGTGATAGGGTAAGCAGTGAGAAATCCTAATAAAAAGTATGGTATACTCATGCAATGCAATACTATGCAGCTATCAAAATGAGTCAACTATTGATCTCACAACATGGAAAATCTCAAAATAACTATTCTGAGTGAAAGGAGATAGACAAAAAGGGAATATATAATCCTCAATTCCATTTATATAAAATTCTAGAAAATATAAACTGATGCTGTCCCTCCCTTGGTATCTGAGGGAGACTGGTTCCAGGACTCACAACAGATATCAAAATCTGCTGATGCTCATTTCCTATACTTGGCCCTAAACAGCTGCAGATTTCACAAACCAACTATATATGTAGCAAAAAAAGTCTAAGTATAATTGAACCCATTGGCCCACACAGGTCAAACCATATTGTTAAAAGTCAGCTGGGTATCCTGTTTTATTCATTCTTCATCTTCCTGTTTGGCATTGACACTCTGTTGTTTGAAGCCTGCACCATCTTTGTGTTTTTAGCACTATCATAGTGACAAAACATTGAACACACTCCGTGGAAGTGGCTTTTTTCCCTCATGAGAACTAACTTCCAAGTAAAGTCAAAGTTTTCCATTTTTAATTCTCTTCAATCAATGAAAAAGTAATATATTTATTGAATTTATTGTTATGGGAATGCAAAATGATAGAGCCACTTTGAAAGACAGTTTGGCAATTTTTTACTATAAGTTACAGCCATCGGGCTCCTAGGTCTTCGCCAAGCTGATTTGAAAACTTAATATTCACACAACAAACCTGCAAGTGAATGTTGATAGCAACTTTATTCATAATTGCCAAAAAAAAATGTAAACAAACAACCAAGGTTTCCTTCAATAAATGAGAGGTTAAACAAACCCTGCTATATCCACACAATGGAATACTTAATAAACAATCAAGTTGTAAAAAGACATAGAGAAATCTCAAGTAGATACTGCTAAGTATAATAAGCCAGTGTGTTAAAACCCAATTATTTGATAATCTGGAAAAGGTAACACTATGGAGATGGTAAATATACCAGTGTTTTCCAGGGCACAGAGGGAAGAAGACAGAGTTGAATGGTGAAGCACAGGGAATTTTTTTAGGATGGTGAAATTATTCTGTACTATATTTTAATGGTGAATACACGACACCATGCATTTGTGAAAACTCATAGAACTTTAAATACTGGTGGACATTGATGTAAACTTGAAAAATCATTTAGGAGTTTTGGGGATACCAGAATAGAAGAACAACATAACTGTATTACAAACACATGAAACAATTTCATTGAAGGGGATGGGGTAAAAGATGCTGACACTATAGATTTTGAAGATTTAGCCTCTAAGATCAAAGGCAAAAGAAACTGTATATAAGCATTGTACCTGAGTTGATAAACTTGTTTCATGGGGTGCAGATTAACCATTTCGATACAACTATAAATGTATGATGCTGCTGCTGCGACTAAGTCGCTTCAGTTGTGTCCGACTCTGTGCGACCCCATAGACGGCAGCCCACCAGGCTCCCCTGTCCCTGGGATTCTCCAGGCAAGAACACTGGAATGGGTTGCCATTTCCTTCTCCAGTGCATGAAAGTGAAAAGTGAAAGTGAAGTCTCTCTGTCGTGTCCGACCCTCAGCGACCCCATGGACTGCAGCCTTCCAGGTTCCTCCATCCATGGGATTTTCCAGGCAAGAGTACGGGAGTGGGGTGCCATTGACTAGAACTGAACAATTAAATTAATGGAGACAGACGGTGGGAACCAGGTTCTCACTGTTGGAGTGGGAAGTTACAGATGATCAAGGCGAGGAAACTAGAATGATCCACCTGGAAGTAGATTAGAGTTGGAAAAATCAGTGTGAATTTACCTAGCTTAATATAGATACAAATGTTTATAGTCATGGATATGTGAGTAACAAGTTAGTATACACACATATATTTTCTTGCTTTGTCAGCTGACATCTTTTTATTGGAGTATAGTTGCTTTACAGTGCTGTTAGTTTCCACTGTAAAAGGAATTGAATTGGCAGCATGTATATGTATATGTATATGTATATGTATATGTAGTGTTCGGCTACATGTATATGTTGATAGCTGAATCTCCTTCCCACCCGCCCATCTCACCCCTCTAGGTCATCACAGAGCACTAAGTGGAGCTCCCTGTGCTAAACAGCAAGTTCCACTAGTATCTGCTTCGCCCATGGTAGTGCATGAATGTCAGTCCCAATCTCCCAGTTCATCTCACCCTAACCCTGACCCCACTGCGTCCACACACCTGCTCTCTGTCCGCACCGCTAATTCCTGCCCAGGAAGTAGGTTCACCTGTGCTGTTTTTCTAGATTCCACATATGTTCATCTTAGAAGCAGCAACACCTCAGTAGCAATGAGCACATCTAGCTCCCAGACTCTTTCTTTTGATGACACTTTCCTACTTCCCTCTGACTTTCTATTTCTTTCTCCAAAGGCACACCTTCTTGTTTTGGATAAGAAAATGGGGTCCCCAAAAGATGAATTTTATAAAGTCATACAGCCAATTAATATTAAGGTCAGTCCTGGAACGCCTTGTGTTACTCCACTGATATTCACATACAGGATAATTCCCAAACTAGGAGGGTAATATTTATTGCTTTGTAAAAACAAGAGAGCTGTGAACTAACTCTTCCCCCTAAACATTCCCCAACACCCTCTTAAGGGCTAGGAAGCAGTGCTGGAGATTAATTTGCCTCAGTTCCTTTCTGTATTTATTTTAACAAAAATTGATCAAGAAGTTTTCTTTGATAGCTATTGCACTTTCTTATGAGCATAAAAGAAGATGGATTTGAGTTTGTTAACATTAAGCTCTTTAAAATGAACAAATAGAATAGAGGAGGTTTCAACTTGGCCCCAAATCAGAGAAATTGATTGACTTATGCCCTTATCTACTTTTTTTGTATGTCATTATATAACACGGGAAAAATCATCTCAAATTTTCCTGGCCCTCACCCTTCCTGCTTCTCTTTGCTTTCTTTATAGTTAAGCTAAGACACTCAAAAAAATTGGCTCTTAAAATTGTCTTTAGAAAATGAGCCTGGTTGTGAAGTGGGTAACTTTCCTTCCTGCTTTCTCTGGAGATTTCCAGATGTTAAAACCAAATTTTATGCAAATAGACACTGTCTTAATCATTCTCTTTTGTTTTGCTTGATTGAAAGTAGTTACAATAATTCACAGTGATCCATAAATCACCATTTTCCAATGACACCACTCACATGCTCATAACGTAACCTGATAATGATGTTTTTTCCCCAAACTCTTGCATCAGCTGGGGCCCTCTTTTACTCCATCTTATTTATTCTCCACTCTTCTCTAGCACACTATCCAGTTCATCCAAGCTAAAATCTTTCTCAGTCTTTCTCCCACCCCCACTCCATCACACTCATACACACACACATAACACACAGGTACACGTACACACACCCTTGTATCGTGTTCACAATGGCATTCCCAGCCTCAGTTCAGTTCAGTTCAGTCACTCAGTCGTGTCCGAGTCTTTGCGAACCCATAAATCACAGCACGCCAGGCCTCCCTGTCCATCACCAACTCCTGGAGTTCACTCAGACTCACATCCATCGGGTCAGTGATGCCATCCAGCCATCTCATCCTCTGTCGTCCCCTTCTCCTGCCCCCAATCCCTGCCAGCATCAGAGTCTTTTCTAGTGAGTCAACTCCTCTCATGAGGTGGCCAAAGTACTGGAGTTTCAGCTTTAGCATCATTCCTTCCAAAGAAATCCCAGGGCTGATCTCCTTCAGAATGGACCAGTTGGATCTCCTCGCAGTCCAAGGGACTCTCAAGAGTCTTCTCCAACACCACAGTTCAAAAGCATCAATTCTTCGGCACTCAGCTTTCTTCACAGTCCAACTCTCACATCCATACATGACCACTGGAAAAACCATAGCCTTGACTAGACGGACCTCTGTTGGCAAAGTAATGTTTCTACTTTTGAATATGCTGTCTAGGTTGGTCATAACTTTTCTTCCAAGGAGTAAGCGTCTTTTAATTTCATGGCTGCAGTCACCATTTGTAGTGATTTTGGAGCCCTGAAAAATAAAGTCTGACACTGTTTCCACTGTTTCCCCATCTATTTCCCACGAAGTGATGGGACCAGATGCCATAATCTTCGTTTTCTGAGTGTTGAGTTTTAAGCCAACTTTTTCACTCTCCTCTTTCACTTTCATCAAAAGGCTTTTTAGTTCCTCTTCACTTTCTGTCATAAGGGTGGTGTCATCTGCATATCTGAGGTTATTGATATTTCTCCCGGCAATCTTGATTTCAGCTTGTGCTTCTTCCAGCCCAGCGTTTCTCATGATGTACTCTGCATATAAGTTAAATAAGCAGGGTGACAATATACAGCCTTGATGTACTCCTTTTCCTATTTGGAACCAGTCTGTTCACCTCCAATATTCTGTGGATGAAATCCTATGCATCCTCCAGGCCTTGCAAGTATTTCATCTTTCCCAAAAACACTCCATGATTTGCACAGTACTCAGAGAAAGATTAGTTCTACATAACCTCTATTGCCAAAGAGCTAATCATTTTCATTGATCTCATCTCAAAATACTAGAGCATTTCATCTCACCAAAAGCAACTGAATATATATGTAATCTCTTGTGTATATTCTATACCTTAACAAGAGATTGTTATAAATTATAGGGACTTCCCCGGTGGTCCAGTGGCTGACAGTGGTTATGGAGGGTTCAATCCCTGGTCAGGCAACTAAGATTCCAGATGCTGTACACTGTGGCCAAATAAAATAAGTAAATAAATAAAACAGTTTTTAATAGTCCTAAGAAGGACTCTTCTTCTTTAAAAAAAAAAATAAGATAAAATATCTTACACTTTCATAGTCGTTGTCTTCCTATCCTAGTTTAAAAGAGAGGAGTACATAATAGGGGAAGGAAGATGGGAACCTAAGAGCCCAGGTAACAATCTCAATAGCCTTCAATTCTAGGTCTAAACCCAACAATAATGAGAACTCTGAGTGCGTGCCAAGTCGCATCTTTTAGGTCGAATTCCTTGGGACCCCGCCAGGCTCCTCTGTTCATGGGATTCTCCAGGCAAGAATAGATGAGAACTCTGTTGCTGTTCAGTCACCACTTCATGTCCGACTCTCTGACCCCATGAACTGAAGCACGCCAGGCTTCCCCGTCCTTCACTATCTCCCAGAGTTTGCCCAAACTCATGTACATTAAGTCAGTGATGTTATCTAACCATCTCATTCTCTGCTGCTTTCTTCTCCTTTTGCCTTCAATCTTCCCCAGCATCAGAGTCTTTTCCAATATGTCAGTTCTTCGAATCAGGTGACCCACGTATTGGAGCTTCAGCTTCAGCATCGGTCCTTCCAGTGAATATTCAGGGTTTATCTCCCTTAAGATTGACTTAAAGGAGATTTCATCTCCTTGCTGTCCAAGGGACTCTCAAGAGTCTTCTCCAGCACCACAATTCAAAAGCATAAATTCTTCAGTGCTCAGCCTTCTCAATGGTCCAACTCACATCTGTGCATGACTACTGGAAAAACTATAGCTTTGACTATAGAGTTCTGTTGTTAAAGTGATACCTGCTTTCTAAGTCTCTTCAAATGAAAAGGCTGGGGCTGAAGTACAGATAAAGTCCCATGCATCATGTCTTTAAATATTTTAAAATTTTAAGCAAGCTAACAAATTGTTAAATAAAATGTTCTCTCCTCTTATCTTGATGAATATATCCTCATAACAACAACAGCAGGAGCAAAAAAAAAAAAAAAAAACTCTCTGTATAAAGCTAGGACTTTAAATGACTGAAAATCAGAAAAATAGCAACAATGATTGAATTACTGTCCTTGTGTGGTATTCTATTGTTGGGCTAGCCATTAACAGTAAAAAAAAAATTATACATGATTCATAATTATTACTTATTTATTCCACAAGTTTATTTTCCTTGCCTTCATATCAGTAAAACCACTGTTCTTCCAACTGAGATTTTTACATGTTTTAGACTCTCTTGACAGTAATGATACCAAAAACTAAAATTCTAATATATTTTCAATAAAAGTATAAAGTAAATGTCAAAAGCTATTGTGCTCATGTGTGCATGCAAAGTAAGTCGCTTCAGTCACATCTGACTCTTTGCAACCCCAACGACTATAGCCTGCTAGGCTCCTCTGTCCATGGGATTCTCCAGGCAAGAATACTGGAGTGGGTTGCCATGTCCTCCTTCATGGGATCTTCCTGGCTCAGGGATTGAACCTATGTCTCTTAGATCTCCTGCACTGGCGTCTTTACCACTAGCACCACCTGGGAAGCACCTTTCAACCCAGGGATGTTCGACTCAGGGATCAAACCCCGGTCTCCCACAATGCAGGTGGATTGTTTATTGTCTGAGCCACCAGGGAAGCCCTTTTGTGTTCATAATGCATTTCAAAAGTTATTTCTTCTAAAGCATTCAAAATGGCCTATTAAAATTTAAAGACTAAAAGGACAAAAGAAAAAATAAATACAATTTAAAGACAAAAAAATGCATTATTATAGTTTAAAAATACCAAAGTTTAAATCAAACTGGTTTATGTAAACTAGGTTTTATTCATTTTTTGAAAGTATGATTATCTCTAACTCTGACATATTTCATAAAAGTAAACCTATTTCCAATTCAACATCCATCCAGTTGCCAATGAATGATTGGTATCGCATTTCACAATGTTACGTCTAGACCCACATATACACAAATTTCAGAGTATTTTTGTTTAAAATTGCAAAATGTTCTTCAGCTGCTATGAACAACTGTTGGCAAATATTATGCTAATCCTTGAATAACTCTGAAACCACAATTTAAACCTGAAGACGAGCAAGAAATGAATACTGGGTGCTATTGGAAAATGATATTTTATCAGGCAAAAATCTATTGAACTCATGCTAACTGAGAAAAGGATTTGACAAACTGTTTTTACATTTACGTAAGTGCTCCCATCACTCACATCCTCCTCATTCACCTAAACCATCTCCTTCTCTAAATCCTGCGTGACACCACCCAGCATCTGAAGACAATTCCCTTCAATCCTGAGACTTTGGGCAGGAGACATGAATAAATATTTCCCTGGAGTTAGTCATGAAAACAAATGTTTAAGTTACACCTCATGCCCAGTGCTGAACACCAAAGCCCCAGGGACAAGGGCATTCATGTATTCTTCAGCAAGTTTGTTTTTATTTCTCTGCATGTCATACTCAAGACTAAGAGAGAGTATTTTATGATTGGTACCATCCACAAAATAAGAAATCCTAGGTCCATGATACAAGAACATTATACTGTAAAAAGGAGAATATTCAAAATATAAGAAAGAACTTTTGAGAAGTAAAAGCACAATAGCAAAAAAAAAAAGAAAAGACAATTTAATTCAGCAAAAATGTAGGGAAATAATCCCAAGAAGTAGAACAAACAGAAAAAGAGAGAGAAAATTGATGAGATAAG
Organism: Bos indicus x Bos taurus; assembly: GCF_003369695.1. Lineage (NCBI taxonomy): Eukaryota > Metazoa > Chordata > Mammalia > Artiodactyla > Bovidae > Bos > Bos indicus x Bos taurus. Next base: position 70,900,659 of record NC_040083.1, on the reverse strand, counting down.
GAAAACAGAGGATCAATCCAGACATACAATGGCCAACTAGTAGGGGTTCTAGAAAGAGAAAGTAGGAAAAGAGCAGCAATTAAACAATAATAACAAAGAATCAAAAAGAGTCAGACACGACTGAGTGACTGAACAACAACAACAACTGTAATAATAATAATTTCCAGGACTGAAAATGTTCATCATGTCACTTTTATGAATACCAGAAATGAGAACCTAAAATTATGTGGAGAGTAATAATGGGTTCATTTACAAGACATGTATCAACATCATTAAAATTCTTATTAGCAACACTAGTAGCTAGAAAACAGTGTAGCAGTACCATCAAAATGGGAGAGAAAATTGATTCTAATTTAGAATTAAGTATCCAGCCAATGGGCTTCCCTGGTGACTCAGTGGTAAAGAATCCATTTGCTAAGGCAGGAGACTTGGGTTCAATACCTGGGTCAGGAAGATCCCCTGGAGAAGGAAATGGCAACCCACTCCAGTATTCCTGCCTGGGAAATCCCACTGACAGAGAAGGGCGGCAGGCTACAGTCCAAAGTGTTGCAAAGAGTTGGACACAACTTAACAAATTCAACAACAGCAATTCAACCAAACTATCAATCAAGTATGTGGGTAAAATAAAGATATTTCTTGTTTTCAGTATGCCCCCAAAATTGTCTTCCCAGGTACCTTTCTTGGGAAACTACTGGATGATTCACTACCTCACAGAAAAGACTTAGGCTAGAAAGGAAAATGTGGGATCTTAGTAGCAGGGCTTTAACATAAGAGAGATGAAGGACCCCACAAAATGGTAATGAAGAGTGGCCCCAGATGGCAATTCTGCAGGAGCCCGGAAAGAAACCAGCTGGACTGGAACAGGGGAGGGAGGTTCCCTGAAGGAGGCTGTCAAGAAAAAATTAAAATAATAGAAAACCTGGAATAGTCAGAGAAGCTTCTCTGACATGTTTTAGAGGAAAGTTGGAGAGATTAATGATTAGAACAAATAAAACTTGGTGAATAAAAAAGTGACAATAATTCAGAGAAAAATTCATTTTTATCAAAAAGAAGAAATGGTGTCCTGGCATAGATGAAGCTCAGCTGTGAATATTAGTTACACAGCAATGATAGTGTAACCACTGGGGAATGATTTAACCAAAACTTTTAAGAAAACAATATTAAAGAGGGAGTGATGGGAGAAGAAACATGTGTGTGCATGTACAAGTGTGTGTGTCTGTGTGAGAATGTGTGTGTAAAGTCAATATGTCATTGATAAAACAAGAAGTACTAATATAATCATGGACTTTCACTGGGAGAAGGAAACAAAACAAACAAAAACTGGTGGTCCAGTGGTTAAGACTTGGCACTTCCACTGCAGGGGGCATGGGTTCTATCTCTGGTCAGGGAAGTTCCATATGCCTCAAAGTGCAACCCGCCCCCTGACAAAAAAGAAAGTATCACCTCAAGAATATGAGGATAAGAACACAAATTTGGCAAAGAACTGTTGTTTTCATTATATGTCTAATGTTATTTATTGACTTTTAAACTATGTACATGATTTACTTTGATAAAATTCAATTAAAAATTAAGTTGCATGGGAGGGAGTGTGTGGGATGAGACTGTGACAGATTGTGAAGAAATTCTGGAAAAGTGAGAGAATGAGATAACCAGGAGTGAAGAATAAGATTGTTCCTCAGCGTTAAGTCCACTTTAGATTCAAGGTCACGTTTTTAAAGTGAGACTACCCAGTGTAATTATACATTTTCCTCCATCTACATTTCTTTAGATATTTACTTATTTTCACTGTGCCTGTGGCATGTGGGATCTTTGATCTTTGTTGTGGCGTGTCAGGAAGATCCCCTGGAGGAGGAAATGGCAACCCACTCCAGTATTTTTACCTGGAAAATCCCACAGATAGAAGAGCCTGGTGGGCTACAGTGTATGAGGTTGAAACTATCTCAGCTTCATATAACACATTCCTGGACTTCCATGGGAGTCCAGTAGTTAAAATGCCACACTCCCAATGCAGGAGGCATGGGTTCGAGTCCTGGTCAGGGAACTAAGATCCCACATGGTGCAGTCAAAAAATAATAATAATTCATTCCTACTGCCTATCCCAGGCCTACAGGTGGGTCAGGACAGTCAGCATATGAGTCTTGGCAACAGTGAGTACAAAACCTGTCCCAGACATCTTTTCTTCACAGTCTCACTAAACAAGGGAGATGTGTTGAAAATTTTAACTAAAAAATATATACATTTCCACTGGATTCTAATCCTGTGGCAGCATCTTTTCTTCTGGAGATAAAAATGAATAATCCAAGACTCTTGCCCCTGGGATATGCATTCATGTTCTATGTCTCCTGCTCCACTGCTTTTCATCAAACAAAGTCTTACAATTATCTTGCATGTGCCTGGTACAGAGCTAGGAAGTGTTGCAAAAATAAAGAGGACGTAGTCAACCTTTCTATAATTCTTTAATACTTAAATATTACAAATGAGTTTTAGTACAGATTTCCTCTGCTTTTGCAACTGAAGACTTTGTCTACTAAAACAATAATTTTTTGCTCAATACCCTAATTTTATTGAAGTATGAAAAAATTCAATTCAATTAAAACTTTACTGTCAATTATCTCGAAATCCTTCTCCAATTTTGCTATTAGCTAAGGAATTTATATGGCCTAAAAATAAAGTTAAATAATTATTTTAATGTTGCACTTACCATTTTTTCATGGTGATTTCAAGGGTATTTTAAATTATTTTTCTCAAAGAAAAAATAATTGGATTTAACCAATTAATAGGCTCTTTTTAAATCTTCCACTTATTTTTTAACTTTTCATCCATCTTATTTCCTCAGTTAGGACAGGGACTATTTCTAATCTTTCCTTATACCATTTACAACTTCCAACATCACAGCATATACACAAAATGGCCTAAATACCTGTGTTTCTGGAGATTCAGGGAAGGTGGGTAGCTTTGTTTTGTTTTGTTTTGTTTACAGTAATACACTCTTTAAGTATGGGCTTCCCTGGTGGCTCAGACAGTAAAGAATCTGCCTGCAATGCGGGATACCTGGGTTCGATCCGTGGATTCGAAGGGCATGGCCACCTACTCCAGTATTCTTGCCTGGAGAATCCCATGGAAGGAAGAGCCTGTCGGGCTACAGTCCATGGGGTCGCAAAGAGTAGGACATGACTCAGCAACTAAGCACACACTCTTTAAGAAAGGTATGGAGAACATTTGTTGTCTTTAAAAACTTTATGCATTTTCTAGTAACTACACTATACTTATGTAAGAGAATATCCTTTTTTTTAAAGAAAATACAGACAGGTATTTAAGAAGAAAAAGGCACAATGTTTCTAATTTACTTTCAAAAGTTCAGGGGTAAAAACAGAAAAATAAAGATGGAAAGAGAGGGGGAAAGAGGCAGACATGATAGAGCAAAATAGAAAATGGGGAAACTGTCAACAGGGAATGAATCAGTAAGGAAAGGTGTATATTCCTGCAACTTTGCTAGAACTTTGACATTATATTAAAAGTGTCCCTAAAAAAACAATATTTAGAAGGAAGTGTACCCGAGAGTGAAAAGGCCTATCTCGCTATGCTCTAGAAAGCAAGAGGAAAATTATCTTGAGCGCTGCATTACAATGATGGATGAGGTGGTGAGCACTCCGTGGTTTCAGCAGAGAAAGAGGCCCAACGGTAAATGAATTTTCACTTTTGCTCATCTCGGTTTGGCTCTCAGACAATTCATCAGTCAGACTTTAAGGAGCTCTGAGAAAATCTTAGAGCACATGTCTGAGCCCTCTCTAGGACTGCTTCTGGAAGCCCTGCCCTAGGACAAGTCCACCCCAGACACTGTCCTATGGAAAAGGAAGTCAGAGGAACAATGAGTTATAATTACTAGGGAGATTAGACGACTCAGAGGCTGGGAAATAGCTGATATCTCTGGGCTTCTGAAAGTAAGTCAAGGTTAGCTCCCTCATGCTAGATCAGCCCTTGAAGTCTCAAACACTGCCTTCTCTCCCTCACGTAAGTCACGACCAAATGCCAAAATGCATCAGCTGATGGACTCTAGCTCCTGTGTATTGATGGGAACTTACAATGCGAAGACCAGCCTCAAGGCACACTCTGCAAGTGTCCTAGCATTCTGGCTCCCTGCTGATGCAAACTGCTCAGCTCTTCTGCAGTGACCTGTGAAACCCAGGGTAGGCTTACTGTAAACCAGGCAAAGAATTAAGTCAAGAAGCTTCAAGGCAATAAACAGATGCTCAGGGAAAGCAGGGGACTGCCGAGGCCTGAGCACAATTGAGGTCTGAGTCAAAAGTCAAGAAGTCATTCACATGCCAAGGGCCATTTCCTCCACCGCACCCCCACCCCGCTATGCTGGAAGTCAATTCTCCACAGTCCATGGTGAGTCAGGCGTGAGTACTTTGATTACCGCTCGGCTGATGTCATTCAAGAAAGCAGGGGGTCACCCACTGCATCAGAGGAAGAGACATTTCACTGAGACAGGTCCACCCTTTAGCCCTCTGGGGAGCCTGACATTTCCAGGACACAGAAAACAAACTTCCTCTTCAGAGGGAATATGCTTTCAGCGTGGGGGAAAAAGAGAGAGAAAGAACCCAGAGAGGGTCAAGACGTGCTCACCCTTGGCTGAACGCCCACAATCAGGGAAATTTCTGTCCTTTCAGAAAAGGTGAAAGCATCAAATGTCCTCTGGTTCAAAGGCAGATCCAAGTTACTGCACGTAGGCAGAGAAAACTCAGTCTTGACTCAACAGGACTAGCTGTGCCAAGTAACCTCCTAACTCTCTGTCCATGGAACCCTTTGTTCCCACAGAAGTTAACACTTCGTACATATAATGAGTATGTGTCGAGAAGCTCCCAATGTTTGGCACCAAAATCATCCTTTGCGGTGGGGAGAGAAGTCTCAGAAACAATAGAGCCAGCACGAGAAGCCATGTTGTTTAACAGCTAATCTTGAGTGTTATGTTTCTGCCACACCATTTATATGGATTATCTTATTTGAACCTTAACAATTGTGTGAAGCTGGTACTATTATTTTCTCTACCCTATAAATGAGTGAACTGAGACACTGAACAACTAAGTAGTTTATTCAAAATCACATCACATATGAGCAGAGGTTTGAACCCAGACAGTCTGTATCAGCACTGTCCAATAGAAATTTCTGCAATGTTTGAAGTGTCATGTGTTCCACTATCCAATAGTAGCCACAAACCATATGTGAGATGTACTTGGTACACCTGGATGACTAAATTTTAAATTTTTGCTTCATTTTAATTCACCTAAATTTCAATAGCCATCTGTTGCTAGCGGCTACCATACCAGACAATGCAGATCAGAACCAACGTACTTAATCATGTGCTAAATCACAATATTAAGGCTCGACCTTCACCTTCTTTTAAGTCATGGGAAGCCAAATTACAACAAACATCAACATCATCCTTGCAGGGGAAAAGGGTCATCATGCGCCTATATGGGAGAAGGGCAAGGGCTGCAGTTGCCAGGAAGAGAATGAGGCATGCCCTGTGCTGTCATTCAGGCACTAAACATATGCGTCTTTGGACACGATAAAGGCAAGTGTCTCACCTCCATAGCTATCTCCACCTGTCATCCGTGTCTCCATTCAGCCACCAACAGCCTTCTTACAAGTTTGACTTCTGGTTCTGTAGATGGGTCAGCTGGTCCCGGGAGAAAGGACCACCGGATGCTCCTCTTTGTGATAGTATTGTGCTTAACACCAAGGAAGATGCCAGAAAAAAGATATGCCCTGGACACTTGTCCTCTATGAGCTCTGGCTCCAGAAGGCAGGCTTACTAGCCTGACTGAGCTCACCAAAGCATATACAATGAAAGACAGTGTGTGAATGTACCAAAGCACATCTTATGTGCTCAGCCACAACCACATATGGCTTGTGGCTACCATATTGGTTAGTGGAACAGAGAATGGATTTCAGAGGGGGTATAAAATAGGATACTAAATTTGGGCTGGGTGAACAAAGATGGTATTTTGCAGGAAGAGGACTTGAGCTGATATAAACAACAACAAAAAGTGGGTGAACTTGAAAAGTCCAAAAGGAGGGCAAATAACATTTGATGTGGGGCATGATCACAGAGACCAGGTGAGTCAGTACTGGTGTGGTGAGGGGCTCTGAGAAATCAGCTTAAAGTGTGAGATAAGGCGGCAAGATGGGGTGGTGGTCAACTTTTTGGCTAGTCCCTTCTCACCTCAACATTAAGAGCTATGTTAAAAACATTTTGTATCTCAGAAGAGAACCCAAGAGATGATTTAAGATGGCAGTTGGCCCCCACCTGCAGAACTTATTTAAATATATAGATTTCAAGCACCACCCCTAGGGATTCCCTGGAACTAGGGTGAGGACCAGGGGGTCAGTTTTCTTTGGCTTTAATTTGTTAACCAATGACTGAGATCATTCAAATGCTTCTGAGCCCTCTTGGATATCTGCAACCAGAGATTTCAGCCACTCCCTGCTCCAAGCAAGAACCTACTCAATGGGGAATTCCCTAAGGCTCACTGATTCACTGGTTAGGGCTCCAAGCTTTCACTGCAGGCGGCACAATTTCATCCCTGGTTGGGGAAATAAAATCCTGCATGCCCTGGGGCACAGCAAAAAAAATAAAAATAAAAAACAAAAAAGAAAGAAAAACATTATTTTGAAATATAACTTTTTAAAAAATAAACCTACTCAAAGGCCAAAGGTAAAGGAGAATGTACCCCATTTTCAAAGCTGTCCAGGCAGCATTACCCAGCCCCCCTGGGGAAGCCTTTCTGAGAGGTTATGAGCTTATCCCAGGAGGGGAATCATTGAGGAATGATAGAAAGGAGCATCTGGTTAAAAAAAAAAAAAAAAAAAGCAATTTCAATGAGCTGCATGGAGATTCAAGATTTCTTTGTAGGAAATTGAACACCATTTCTCTGATCCTTCATTGTACGGTTGAGTATGCTGAGGCTTAGTGAGAAGAATGACTTACCTAAGCTCACACAGCCACATCAGGGCATAAATGGTAGATGAAGACAAACGCCCAGCTAGCCTTGACTCTGCTCTGTGGCCTCTCATCTGCCCCACCCTGGACACAGAAGAGCCTCACCCTTTGGCACCAACTTCATAGTGCCGATCAAAACAAAAGAGAAATTTTTCTTTGGACCCTTTCATGCTATTTTCATTCCACCATTTTACTTGAGAGCAGTTCTTTATTAAAAAGCAGGCACTTATCTTTGGAGGACATGTCCTTTGTTATATCATCTCAATATTTCTCAAAGGCTCAAGGAGATCCAGGGGAAGATAAACGTCTGCCAATAAGACAAATATAAGCATTTATTAAGGGGGGAAAGAAAATGAAGTCCCTTAGTGCTTCCATTCTGTTCCCACAATGGAAGTAACCCTTGTTTGCAGTCTGAATTTCCTCCTGCCAAACGCAGGTTCCTTTCTGGTCTTCCAGCCAAGCCAATACACTCTTTTGAAATAGTCACTAATTTGCATTAAAATGGAAGAAACAGTCATGTACATATTGCTTAACAAAACCCTTACCTTACCTCTGAAAAGTATAACTTTTTTATTAAAGTATAGTTGATGTACAATATTATATGCTACAGGTGTACAATATAGTGTTTCAAAATTTTTAAAGGTTATACTCCATTTACAGTCATTATAAACTATTGGCTAATTCCTCATGTTGTATAGTATATCCTTGCAACTTACTTTATACATTATAGTTTGTACCTGTTAATCCCTTTCTCCTCCAAGTATAACTTTGGGGGAATTAGGCTCAAACAAACAATTTGGTCTATTTACACAGTTGTTATTAGAACCCTTGATTTGTCAATTTCTATTGTAATAAATGTCTATGCTACACACATGAAAACAAATAAATAAACAATCCTTACTTCTAATGGCACCTTTCATTCTCCAGCTCTGGTATATCCGTTGGAAATGGGTAAAATACAAAAGCATTACTCCTCTTTCTGCTTTTGGTCAACACCATCTTGTCCACACCTAGCATGATGGGCATCTCTCAGAGGCCAAGCATCTTGGAAAGATAGAAAATGCAGATCCCAGCCTCTTCCAGGCATGATAACTGGATTTTCCATTCTTCTGGAAGTTGCCGTGTGTTACTCCCCAGTAATGCCTTCAATCCCCACATGTACACCCACTCAAAACCACTTTATAGGGTGGAAAGAAACACAGAGTGTTGGGACTTTACAAGGCATTCATCTACCCTATCATTGCATAAACGAAAACAATGGCAGGTCAAGAATTTTAAGCGATCTGTTAAAAGTCACACTCCCATTTAGTGGCAGATCAGGAACTAAGCACAAGTCTCCTGAGAGTCTAGAAAGAGCTATGTGTTCCTTATTATCACTTGGGAACACTGCATTAGGTTTTGGTCCTGACTTGCAATGATTTCCTAAGTTCCTGAGGTACTCCTTGCTTCACTTTTTTTGTCCAGAAGATCGGAATTAAAATGTCTATTTCAAAAAAATTAATAAATAAAATGTCTATTCCCCTCAACTCACAGAGATGTTATCAAAATCAAATGACACCGTGAAATTGAAAATGTTCTAGAATGTGGAAAGCACTATTTTCTCATTTTTATGACACTTTTCCCATTTCAGATATATCTTCTAACAACCTCCCCCAAAGGATAGCCATTTTTCATATGTAGTTAGAAAATAACCTCTCAGAAAGAAACTGAGGCAGGAAGACACATTCAAAGCCCACCTCATAAACAGATTGTTTTTAATCTGATGAAAATGCCCAGGTTGTGACTATTTCTGACAAGTTGGCTCACAAGACAGAGGATATTGCTGGGGAGTGTAGGGAGGAATAACCCCACTTGGGTCATTAGTCACAACTGGGCTTTTCCTATTTAAAAAAAAAAAAATTACCCTACATACAAGAGGAACTGAAAACCCATTCCTCCTTTTGGAGTGATTTCAAGTTTGTGATAGAACATGACAGAAACAAAGGAAAATCTTCTGCAGGTCACAATCTCCACTCTAGAAATTAAGACCCAGGGTATTTCTGATGTTGTTTTGTTTTTTCCTTCCTTTTCATTCTTAGAAAATAACTAAAACCAAGAGTAAGGATTCCTAAGAGTCATTATGATGGGCGTGTTGGCCAGAGGAAATGCTAGAAAATAGAGCACAGGCTGTCCCAAAAAACACGCAAGGTACACTGAACTGGCGGTCCTAACCCTTGCATTCCTGCCCTGGCTCCCAGATCAACCCCTGCCTCACAGCAGTTGAGTAGTTGATGTTTTTTAATAAATAAATATTTCTGGAGGCATTTAGTAGAGCCAGGGTATGTGATCCATTTATTTGGAACCAAAGTTTTATGTAGTGTTTTATTATTTTTCCCTTGTAAGAATTTTTTTCCCCCAGAGAAGAGTACTCATTAATTTCAACCATAGCCCTTAGGTATTTTGAAATCTTCTTCTCATATTGGCTGTCACATAACCCAAGTTCAAATACCACTCTTTTGGTAAAAGCAAAGGTTGGTGAATACTGACATGGAATTGGTTTCTCTGTGACGAATTCTCCAGCACCATCCTGGAGACCTCAGATACTGAGTGACAGTGTCACCGAAAGAGGTTGTTATTTGGACCCCCTAGTGCAGATCTTCCAAAAATGGGACCCGGGGCTTCCCTGGCGACTCAATGGTGAAGAAACTGTCTGCCAATGCAGGAGACACAGGTTGGATCCCTGATGTTGGAAGATCCCACACGCCACAGAGCAACTAAGCCCAGGCACCACGACTCTTGAGCCTGTGCATGCTCTAGAGCCCGGGAACTGCAACCACTGAGCCAGGGAGCCATAACTACTGAAAACGGTGCACCCTAGAGCTCGTGCTCCACAACAAGAGAAGCCACCACGAAGAGAAGCCCCGAACGGCAACTAGAGAGTAACCCCCGACTTGCTGCAACTAGAGAAAAGCCCGGGCAGCAGTGAACACCCAGCACAGCCAAAAATAAATTAATTAATTAAATTATTTTAAAAATAGCAATTAGTCTATTTAAATATATCTTCTTAAAAAGAATAATGGGACCCAGAGAACCCATATTTTCCATGCTTCTCAACTAAGATTTATCTTATGTAGATACGCATCTAGCTGCTGTTTAATAACAAGTACCTTGAAGACAGTCAATTCACTCCTATAGCATGAAAAGTCCAGTACAGCAATTTTTATAGAGTACATATGTTCAGTAAATAACACGACCTAACACATTGAAAGCTCACTCTGCGGTAGGCACTATGATAAGGGTTTTCCATATGCTACCTCATCTAACCTTCCCAACAAGTCAATGATAGAGTCATTGTTAATATTTCCACTTTACAGAGGAGGAACCGAGGAACAATGATTAGGTAAATGACTCAAAAGTCAAACAGCTAACAAGTGATGGATCTTAGAGACACACTCTAGCAGCCAGATTCCCAAGCCTGTAAAAGCAATGTTTGTCTCAAAACTGGTCTACTCTACCACCTCCCAGGTGACAAAAGACATCACCCTTTGGATGAGACCTTCTACCACCTTCAAAGAGTCAGTTTTCCTGGGACAACTTTCCCAAGTTGATAAGTGTGTAGATCAGGAAAAGTTAGGTTATGCCACAATAACAAAGATGACTCAGAAATCTCAGTGGCTTAACACAACAAAAGTTTGCTTCTTGTCAAATTTTGTGGAGGTCTGCCAAGAGCCCATTGGCCAGATCTATTCACGAATCCCCAAGCAGACTACTGGGGGATATAGGGAAACACACCTAATACTAGGTAAGCAATGGCTATGGCTGCCACTGGGAATATCTTTAAGTCTCTAGGACTTCATGGGAAGAGTCCATACTGCTCTGAAGGATGAGGTTCCAGCCTCAGATCTTCCAACAAACCCACACAGAACTGGCAAACGATTCCCTTTTTGAACTGCAGTTTCCTCGTTTCTCAAATGATGTGATTACACGATTGTCCCTCAAGTCCACTCCAGCATATTTTATCAACGTGCCAATGAATGTCCCTTACACAAGACTAGGCCGGCACCCTGGGGAGGATATAGAAACATCTCTGGATGTGACGGGAGGCGAGGCTGTTTCATGGCACAAGCTCAAGGTTTTGCTTGGATGGCGGGCTGGGGGGAGACTGTTTGCCAACCTAACGGAATGGGGTCAGCGGTTCATGGCAACTCCCAGAACTTTGGGGATGTTGGGAGCTTTTTTGTTGGTTTTTACACCTAATAAAAAGTAATTTCCTCTTTTCAAAAGGCACATTTTTTTTTTCTGTTTTGGAAGATTAGAGAGTTTGGGGTTTTGTTTCATTTTTGTTTTTAAAATTAAAAGGACATCCTCTTTCAAGGCTGAAGTTATGGGTAACAGAAAGAATAAATAGTTTAGCTCAGGTCACCCAGCAAGATGAACAGAACAAGGGGTAAAATCCAGTGCCTTGGATGGGCCTCATCCCCAGGCAGGAAATCATTCTTGGATAAAAACTCTTGCCAAATGGTCCACGATGAATGAGTGTTAATAAACCTTAAACATGGATTTCATATCCTTTTGAATACACGAAGGAAAGGCAACTTGGTAGATTTTGGCCCAACCTAGCACATAAAATAATGCCAAGACATTATTTTGAGACACACCCCTGAGCCAACCCAGGGGATGGTGCCTCTCTGGCACTTTCTGGGAGCAGAGAAATTGTCCCTTTTCTGGAAACAGGATTAAGGGCAGGTATGTGGAGTGGCCAGTAACACACAAACCAGCTCCCCTTCCTTAAAAGCTATCAGTTCTCTCTAGATTAGGACACAAATAACTCAGATACTGGGCTGCCTCCATGCTGGTTCTTACCACTCCATCCTCCAAGTCCCTAAAGAAACATTTGTATACACAAAGACCAGCCCGGAAAGGAAAAGAAAAAAGCAGCAGGAATCCCACCCCTGGCCCAGCAACAGGAATAACTTCCAGGTGTGTTTAAAAGCCAAGTTGCTTAAGCCACTTCCTTCTGTGTCTCCCCAACTAACTGCTTGCCATCAAGTTGAGTATAGCTCCCAGAGGTTTGGGGAACAGCCATGGTGACCCAGCTATACCCTAGGAACCTGACAATACCCACCAAATTTCACAATAGTAGAGTCTGAGGGGGGTCAGTGCTTCTCTTTCCCCAAGTATCCCTCTTATGGTACAGGAACAAAAAGACTTTACATTATACCACTCTTTTTTTTAATTAAACTTTTATTTTATATTGGAGTATAGTTATGGGGCTTCCCAGGTGGCTTGATGGTAAAGAATCTGCCTGTCAATGCAGGAGAAGCAGAAGACATGGATTCAATCCCTGGACGGGGAAGAATCCCTAGAGAAGGGGATGGCTACCCACTCTAGAATTCTTGCCTGGAAAACTTCATGGACAGAGGAGCCTGGCTGGCTACAGTCCAAAGGGTCGCAAAGAGTCAGACATGATGAGCACAAAGCTGTTGTTGACATAGTTGATTTACAATGCTGTGCTTGTTTTAGGTGTATAACAACATTATTTAATTGTACAGATACATGTATTTATTCTTTATTGGATTATTTTCCCATGTAAATTCTTACAGTGTACTGAGTAGTGTTCCCTATGCCATATAGTACTCCCCTGTTGATAATGTTTTATATTTATTAGTGTATAGATGTTCATCCCAATGTCCTAATTTATGCCTTCTTCCCAGGCCCCCAGGTTTTCCCTTGTTAACCATAAGATGTTTTTCTAAGCGTTTGAGTATGTTTCTATTGGAATATAATTACTTTACAATATTGTGTTCGTTTCTGCTGTGCAACGAAGTGAGTCAGCAGAGAAAAACAAATATCATATATTATTGAATGTACGTGAAATCTCGAAAAATGGTACAGATGAACCTATTTGCAGGGCAGGAACAGAGATGCAGATGTAGATAACAGACATGTGGACACAGACGGGAAGGGACGGGTGAAATGAATTGGAAGATTGAGATTGACATTTGTACACTGCTAAGTTGCTTCAGTCATGTCTGACTGTTTGCAACCCTATGGACTATAGCGGTCTAGGCTCCTCTGTCTATGGGATTCTCCAAGCAAGAATACTGGAGTGGGTAGCCATTTCCTTCTCCAGGGGATCTTCCCAACCCAGGGACTGAACCCACATCTCTTATATCTCCTGCATTGGCAGGCATGTTCCTTACCACTCAAGCCACCTGGGAAGCCCCATAAATATACTACCATATGTAAAATATATAGCTAGTGGGAACTTGCTGTACAGCACAGAGCACTCAGCTCATGCTCTGTATCACTCTTGACATTTTAAAAGTGCTTCGTCACACCATCCAGTATCTCATTTGATCTTTACGACAAATCCTGGGCGGAGGTGGACAAAGATTGTTGTTCTCATTCTAAGACCAGAACATGCAGTTCACAAAGTTCTGAGTAGCCAGCCAGGCTTGCCCCATGTCCACAAGAGCTCACAGGTACTGTGACAGCAACAATGTGAACTGCAACATTCTAGTTGCAAATGCAAGTTCCTCTGCAATTTGCTTGGCATTTACGTAGATCCTTGATTGGGTGTCATCAACCTAATGACGAGTGGCCTAGGATCCCAAAATCTAAGCCTGTCCACAAGTTCCATAAACAGAGGCCATATTCCTCATGTCAGGGAGAGGGCTGCCTGGAAATGATTAAGAGAGGAAAGGAAACTGAAGTAAGAACAATCCTGACCCCAGCTCACATCTAGCCCTGGGACAGGAGGATGTTCTGGCTGCTCATGACTCAGTGCTGGTGGGGGGGAGGTCCAGCTAATTTCCAGCTCACCTCCTGGATCATCCAGGTTTGGGGGACCATTTAACCAGGAGAAACTCAGGCTCTTTGTCAGTGGTCAGATGTGACAGGATTATCATCATCAAGTCTCTTTTCTCAGGTGTCCATGCCACTGAGGCCCCAGGGAACATCAGGTACCAGGATTTGACTGCTGATAACTGTCCAAAAAGCCCCCACAGGCATTGAGCTCCCCTCCCCAACACAGGCCCACTAGGAAACAGTCCCAGGGCTGGCAGACACCTACTTCAACTGCTCTGCCACGGGGGAAAGACCCACTGGAGGAAAAGCAGGCAACTCCACTGACTGAAAGCTAATTGGTTACCTGGAAAACACACAGAAAGTTACAAAGTAAGCCAGAGTGGAAAGACTCAAGAAGCTTCTTTTGCACAAAGTTTTAATACTCATAAAGACCCATACACAGGCACCCTCTCATTAGATCTCACAACCTCCTGCAAAGGAATACTTATCTCCATTTTATTTTAAGCAGTTTTGTTTGGGGGGTTTTACTTTCTTTGGCCACACCATGCAGCATGTGGGATCTTGGTTCTCCGACCAGGCATCAAACCCACGCCTCCTGCACTGGAAGCAGGGAGTCCCAGCCACTGGACCACCAGGGAGGTTCTCCTTATCCTCATTTTAGAAGCAAGGAAATGAGTTTCAAAAAGGCACATTTTTCCTGGGGTCCACACGGTAGAACTACAGCTATAACTTTTGAGTCTCATCACTCTCCCTCCAGGCTCCTGGTGCTTTTCTCACTCACTCATCATTCATCTATCCACTCAAGGATTAGATTCAAGACCTGTCAAAGAGTTTTTCACCAGCACAAATATCTCCCAAGGGACTGGCTTTCGGGCAGACTGAAGTTTTCCACTTTGCAATTAGTTGTGGATTGAGAATACTCAGTTACTCCACTGCTCTACAGTAGTCTTTTCTTTTATCCAGCTCTGTTCCCCTCCCCTGTTCCATTCAACCTTTTTTTCTGAAAAAGATTTCAAATTCAGAAAATCTTTTACCATGATAAAAGCAGAAGCTATGAGGCAAAAGAAATAAAAGCAAACATTTTTACATGAGACCTAACTAAGATGAAAAGCATTTGTACAGCAAAGGAAACCAGCAGCAAAACAAAAAGACAACTATGGACTAGGAAAAAATATTTGCAAATGATCTGACCAACTAGGAGTTAATATCCAAAATATATAAACGGCTCATACCACTCAATATCAAAAAAACAAACAACCAAATCCAAAAATGGGCAGAAGACCTGAGCAGATATTTTTCCAAAGTAGACATATAGATGGCCAACAGGCACATGAAAATGTGCTCAGTATTGCTAATTATTAGAAAAATGCACATCAAAACCACAATGAGGTATCACCTCTCACCTGTCAGAATGGCTATTACCAAAAGTCTACAAATAATAAATGTTGGAGAAGGGTGTGTGGAAGAAAGGAAACCCTCTTACACTGTTGGTGGGACTATAAATTGGTGCAGTCACTATGGAGAATGGTGTGGAGGTTCCTCAAAAAACTAAAATTAGTTATCATATAATTCAACAATCCCACTCCTGGATATATATATATATCCAGAAAAAATGAAAACACTAACTCAAAAAGATGCATGTACCCAGTGTTCATAGCAGCATTATTTACAACAGTCAAGAAGCAAACCAAGTACTCATCAATAGGCAATTGGATTAAGAAGATGTGATATTAATATATATTTTTATATACAACAGAATATTACTCAGTCATAAAAGAGAATGAAATGTTGCCATTTGCAGCAATATGAATAGACTTAGAGAACATTATACTTGTGAAATAAGTCAGGCAGAGAAAGACAAATACTATGTGATATCACTTATATGTGAAGTGTAAAAAATAATACAAATGAACGTATATACAAAACAGAAACAGATTCACAGACACAGAAAACAAACTTATGGATAACTAAGGGGGGTGGGACAAATTAGGAGTATGGGATAAACAGATATAAACTATTATACATGCAGCAAATAAGCAACAAGGATTTACTGTACAACACAGGGAACTATGTTCAACATCTTGTCATAACCTCCAATGGAATATAGTCTCCAAAAATACTGAATCACTATGCTGTGCATCTGAAACTAACACAAGATAGTAAATCAACAACACTTGAATAAAAAAAAATGGAGCCATGGGCAAAGGGGTAAATCTAATACAGAACTGTTTCTTTTATTTCCTGTTGCTGTATGATATAGAACATACTTTTAGGGACTTCCCTGCTAGTCCAGTGGCTAAGACTCCAAGCTCCCAGAACAGGGGACCTGGGTTCAATCCCTGGTCAAGGAACTAGATCCCACATGCTGCAAATACGAGTTTGCCTGCCACAACTGAAGGTTCTGCGTGCCTCAAGTGGCACAACTAGGACCTGGCACAGCCAAACAATTTAAAAAATAATAATAACATACCATTTAGCCTTTAGATTGTCTACTTTTAGCTGTGAAATGAGGTCACACTTATCACCAAGAACTAAATCTCTTGGGAAGCCAATATCCGTTCAGTCCTCTCTAGCATAGCTGTACTAGCTATTGAAAAACAGAAAGTCAATGGGAAAAAAAATCAAAACACTTCTCTGACCTTCCCCTAGACACCCACACTTCCCATGGTCCAGCAAGTAAAGGTTAGCACCTGGACCTAAGGGTGGACTCAGGAACCTGCTCCAACACAAGGCCATTTTCTCTCTGATTGGTGATGCCTGGACATGGAAAGGGCAACAAAAAATCATCACCACACTACCACCACCACCACCACCATCATCATTTTATAAATTAGAAAGATGAAACCTAAGAAGCAGCAGCAGCAGCTCAGAGCCAAATCACAGCTCCTTTCTCAGAGCCTAGTGAGGTGGTGGCTAAATTCTTGTACTGTCATGAAACCTTGGGTCATGAAGTCATTTCCACAAAACCACAAAAGCTTTTCTTCAAACATGTCACTTCCCCTATTCAGAAACATTCAACTAGCCCTGATTTCCTGTTTGTTTTGTTTTGTTTTTAGCTTCTCTGTTTGCTGCTCAGGGCATTCCTCAGCCTGTTCCCTGCAGGTCCCAGACTAGCAGTCTAGTTCCCACACAGGCCCCATGTTCCCATCTCTGAGCCTTCCTCATGTCCTTCCAGGCTTCCCAGGTCGCTAGAGTGGTTAAAAAAAAAAAGCCCACCTGCCAGTGCAGGAGACATAAAAGACATGGGTTCGATCCCTAAGTTGGGAAGATCCCCTGGAGAAGCATGAGGCAACCCACTCCAGTATTCTTGCCTGGACAATCCCCATGGACAGAGGAGCCTGGGGGCTACAGTCCATGGGGTCACAAGCAGTCAGATATGACTGAAGCAACTTAGCATGCACACGCATATTCTTCTGGGGTCTGCCGTGCCCTCCCAAATCCTTCAAGGTGAAGTTCCTGTCCATCTTCTCCAAAAAGTTTTGTCCTGCCACTCCCGTGCTCCCTGGATGCTCTCTTCTTTGCGTTCCTACAGCATCTACAGTTTGAATAATATTGGGTTGGCTGAAAAGTTCGTTTGGGTTTTTCCAGAACATCTTATGGAAAAATCTAAAGGAATTTTTCAGCCGACACAATATTACACAGCTTTGTATTTTTCTCTCATTTCATGCATGTTGATTTCTTCTCAGTTACATCAAAAGGACAAGAATGAATCCTTAGCTTTCTCTTAGAACCCCAGAAAGTTGGTATAAAGCTAACAACCTCCAAATGGTACAGTCACAGCTTGTTCACTGAAACAAACTTCTAATTTCATCACTCTGCAGAGGACCTGGCTGAAATGCTTCTATAGGCCTCTGTAAGACCCATTTTGGAAAATGCATTCTACATCTGAGAATGTATTCAACCATGTTACTAAAGCCATTCCAACATCACAAACTGCTAGAAGATCCTAAAAGCTTACTTTTAGAAAGCCAGTGATTACAGAAACCACCATCTCTATGGATGGTCCTGGCTTAGAGTAGAATAAGTTTGTTGACTCTGGAATCAGCCTAGAGGAGAAAAACACAGACCTGCCTTTTCTCTTCCTGACAAAATACTTAGTACTTCATTCCCACCTGCCCACCGAAAGCAGAGGGACGGGTGCTGAATTTCTTTCTTTCTCTCTCTCTTTCTCTCTCTCTCTTTCTCTCGCTCTTTATTTCTCTCACTCTTTCTTTTTCTCTCTCTTTCTTTCTTTCCATAGAGCCTCAAAAAAAGAAGCCTCTTCTGAAGATAACTGAGACCAAAGGTTGTTCACATGACTTCCTTTTGGAAAAGGTTTGTGCTGATTCTCAGCAAGTCTGACCACATCCAAGACAATGAAAAGGATGACTGACCAGACTAAGCTGAAACCGATAGTCTCCGAATGTCTAACAATAATCGCCTGACAACCTGGGCCCTCCTAGGGTGATGGAGCAGTCTGGATGCCCATCCCCCTCTCTCCCTCATTTACTTACACCCCCTCTCACCCAGCTGTCCTCCCCCAACTTTGATCTGACCCTCCTTTAATCACTACAGGCCTGGTTATCTAAACATCACTGTGCTTTGGAGAAATTGCACTACAGAAGCCAAACAGATAAATAAACTCTGATCTTAGACCTCAGCTAGATCAAACTTATGAGTCCCATGGGGATGTTTATCTTGGAGAAGTGCAACTTCAGATCTGGGTTCATTATTTGAGAAGGCTGCCAAATCAATCCATGGTAAGAGTAAGTGGGGACTGTGCAACCAGGGCTCAGGTTGAACAGGTCTGGTGAACAGCATCTCCCTTACTCGCCTGAGTTCTGGTCCAGTTGAGAAATGAGTCAAAACCTGTCTTTGGAGACTTCCCTGGTGGTCCAGTGGTTAAGAATCCACATTGCTGGTCCAGTGGTTAAGAATCCACATTGTTAATGCAGGGGACCCAGGTTTGATCCCTGGTCAGGGAACTAAGATCCCCTATACCTCGGGGCAACTAAGCCTGTGTACCACAACTAGAAAGAAGCTTGAGAACTTCAGTGAACATCCCTTGTGCTGCAACTAAGATCCACCTCAACCAAAAAATAAAAATAAATAAATATTCTTTTAAAAACTAAAGACAAAAAAAATTTAATTATAAAGTGTCTTTGATGAGACACTAAATTATCACCCTGATTACTGATAAATATGATAAAAGAGTATGTGACTTACATATAAAATAAATGGGCTTCCTAGTCCTGGATCCCAAAATTGTCTGGATTTGACCAATCAGTCATAGACAGACTCCTGGTTTTAGCACCAAAAGTCTCAGATTCCAGGAAATCCTCAGCTGGACAGACTGATCACTGGTCATCCCAGCTGGGCCAGGACAGACTGCCCCCAACAGCCTGAGAGCAGCGCAGACCACATCTCATGTGGCCAGCTCCCGGTTCAAGGAAGGAGAACAGAAGGCCTGGGCTCTGCTGCACAATTTCTTCTTCTAAACGCACCAATCAAATTAAGACACTGGAGGGCCAAAGTGTTAAACTGGCGGGTCTCTCAGCACATGGAAAGAAACATCTGGAGTGAGGGAAAGAAAACATTACTTTCCAACAAAATGTAATAGATTTGACCAAAAAATGAACTTTCAGCAATCCAACGAGATTGGGTTGAAAGTCTGAACTATAGACTAATTTGAAAAGAAATATAATTTTGTGAATTTCACCCAACTTGAACTAAGCTTTAAAACTATTCTTTAATAATAATCATATTGGGACTTCCCTGGTGGTCCAGTGGTTAAAAATCCACCTTGGGGACACCTACCTTTGATCCCTGGTCCAGGAAGATCCTACATGCTGTGGAACAACTAAGCCTGTGTCCCTAGAGCCCTCATACCACACAAGAGAAACCACCACAATGAGAAGCCCATGAACTGCAACTAGAGAGCAGCCCCCACTCGCCAAGACTAGAGAAAGTCTGTGTGTAGCAACAAAGACCCAGAACAGCCAAAAATAAACAAGCAAATATTTTAAAACTCATCATCATCATCGTATTGTTGAGCAAAGCTTACATGATACAGTGGTGGCCTGTGGTTGGTAAGGCCACGTGATCGGGTCCTGTCATAATTTGTGGGCAGGAGTCATGTACGCTAGTTTCTGCCCAAGCATGCAACCTCCCAGGTGTGGACGCTCACAGCACTCTTGTCTCCATTGCCATGGTTATCAGAGATGTTCCAGATCCTGATTGTTCTGAGGGAGGACTAGCTGCAATGGACACATGCCATGGGCTAGAAACAAATGTATCTGTATCAATAGTCCATCAAAATTTGGAGGTGCTTATCATCACATCATAACAAATCCTAAGAGCTTCCCTGGTGGCTCCTTGACAAAGAATCTGCCTGTGATGCAGGAGGCAGAGGAGACTTGGGTTCGAGCCCTGGATTGGCAAGATCCCCTGGAGGAGAAAATGGCAAGCCACTGCAGTATTCTTCCCTGGGAAATCCCATAGACGGAGGAGCCTGGTGAGTTACAGTCCAGGACGTCGCAAAGAGTCAGACATAACTGAGTGACTTGGAACTCATGAGCAACCAATCTTAGTGTGACTGATACAACATAAATGTGAATAGAAAAAAGATTGGAAGGAAATGTTAATAGTGATTGCCTCTCTGAGGAAGGAATTTAAGTTCTTTAATTTCTTCCCCTTTATGTGCTTTTGTACTTCCAAGTTTGGTTTACTGAGTTTTTTTTTAATTTATGATTTAAAAAATTCAAACGAAAACAGATGCTTTCAGACCACCTGCTTTAACAAAATAGAGTGGAATGCTTTAAAAGTATTTTATCACTTGTTTATATGCGAACCACATGTCATGATGCTAGTTTGAATCTCAATTTTAAAACATTCTTACTTAAATTCAGCTCAAAATTTTGCTCTGTGTCACACATAAAAGGAAATATCTTCCAAAAAGCTTCCTAACTGAGATGACTATAAAACTTTTTGGTTGCTAAGGAATGTGAAAGCTATTTAACTGGTTAAAAATAAGGGCCAAAATATTCTCATCAATTCCTACCCTGAAAAGGAATTCAGAAATGTTTTATTGTTCTTTTTCAAAGTCACCAAGAAATCTACATGTCAAAAGAATAAAATGACATAAAGTGCACGCTTCTTGTCATTGTTCTAACTACTATCCTCTTCCTCCTCTTCTGTGCTATGTACAAGAGGGAGAAAGAGAAAGACAGAGGTCATTTGAAAAGGAAAAACTACAATGATTGGCTACTTATTCTAGGAGCAGACTGTTCAAAGAGCCGATGACCAGAGATATCACAAAGGTTGTGACAAGGTCATGTGGCTAGTCAGAAAGAGGTAACTTGTTGAAAGCATTCTACTACTGAACAGTGTACCCTTACCTTTCTAACTCAGGAAGAGTATTGGACCTTCAAAGCTCCATGGCAATTTTTTTTTAATTTTTTTAATTGAAATATAATTGACATGGTTTTCCCAGATGGCTCAGCAGATAAATAACTGGCCTGCAATGCAGGAGACAAAGGTTTGATCCCTGAGTAGGGAAGATCCCCTGGAGGAGGAAAAGGCAACCCACTTCAGTTTCACTGCCTGAAAAGTCCCATGGACAGAGGAGCCTGGCAGGCTACTGTCCAAAGGGTTGCAAAGAGTCGGACATGATTGAGCACACACATACATACATATAACTGACATATACTACTGTAGTAGTTTTAGGGGTGTAGCAAAATGACTTGCTAGAAGTGTACATTATGAAATAATCCCCACAATAAGTTCAGTTAATAGCCATCAACACACAAAGTTAATTTGTGTGTGTGTGTGTGTGTGATGAGAACTCTTAAGCTCGACCATCGTGACAACTTTAAAACACACTATACAGTACTGTTAACTATAGTCACCATGCTGTCCATCACATCCCCAGCACTCATTCTTCTTCTAACCAATGGGCAATTCCTTTTATAATTATCAATCTGCTCTCTCCCTCAGATTCTCTGCAGTCTCTCAAACTCATTTTACCCTCTCGAATTTTGAATTCTACCATTCCTTTCTAAAAGGTGAATGCTTTTGCTTCCAAGATAAGATAATCAGATGCAGCTGCAGAGTTTGCATAGAGATTATTCAAAAATCTATCAGAGAAGAGCTTTGGTGAGAAAATGTCAAATCATGCACCATGAACAATAGCAATTGTTGGTTAGAAACACAAGCCTTTGAGCCAGAGACCTAGATTCAGGTTCTGACTCTACTTCTACCTAGAGACCTAACTTCAGGCAAGATGGTAAACCACCCTGAGCCTCTGATCTGTAAAAGTAACATTACCTGCCATACTGACAGACTGGGAGGGTTACATGCAATAATGGATATAAAATGCTTAGCGCAGTGCCTGGAACATAGTGTTTAACATAAATTAGTTGCTGTTCCATGTCTTTTTAAAAAGTTGCTCCCTAACATAGTGTTTAAATACAAAACGCCTGTATAGTCAAAGCTATGGTTTCTCCAGTAGTCATGTAGAGTTGTGAGAGTTGGACCATAAAGAAGGCTGAGCACCAAAAAATTGATGATTTTGAATTATGGTGCTGGAGAAGACTCTTGAGAGTCTCTTGGACAGCAAAGAAATCAAACCAGTCAAACCTAAAGAACATCAACCCTGAATATTCATTGAAAGGACTGATGCTGAAGCTGAAGCTCCAATACTTTGGCCACCTAATGCAAAGAGCCGACTCACTGGAAAAGACTGATGTTGAGAAAGATTGAAGGCAAGAGGAGAAAGGGACAACAGAGGATGAGATGGTTGGATGGCATCATCAATTCAATGGACAGGAGTTTGAGCAAGCTCCAGGAGATATTGAAGGACAGGAGGCCTGGCATGCTGCAGTCCATAGGGTCACAGAGTCGGACACGTCTTAACAACTGAACAACAACATAACGTTTAAATACAAGATCAGTTTAAATACAAGCCCCTTCTTTCTTTCCTTGTGTTTTTTGTTCACATGATGAAAAACACCATACTTCTTTCAAGATTGAAAATGACATCCAGGAGTACCAAAGTAAAAGCAAGTTTCCAAGGTGCCTGAGTGGGCTGGCAAGCAATTTCTTTTGCTCAGATATCCTAAGCATTTCTTTTTTTAGTCTCTTTCGTACTATTGATCCAGATTCTCCATGCACAGTAGATCTAAGAAACAAGTCTGGCATACTGGCCCCCTTTAGATATCAAATGTTCCCAATGATTCAAGCAGAATTAATTAGCTTTGATTGACAGCATGAAAGGTACTCACATCATTTATGTCAACACTTTTTTATTGAGCACTTGAGTTATGGATGCAGACAAGCTGACCCCAGGGAAGATTTATGAATCGTTGGTCCTCCAGATATATAGGTCCCTTTAGCTAGTTTACACAGAGTACATTCAGACAAATAATTTAAGGAGTCCATTATTACTTGGCAGATAAAAGGGTAACTATCCATAGGATGGAGTGAGGGGAGAAAGAAGGAGGTACTTTTGGAACATGGAACATGTCAATTTATGACAACCCTACTTGAGCAAGGGCTTCCCCAGTGGCTCAGACAGTAAAGATTCTGCCTGCAATGCAGGAGACCCAGGTTTGGTCTGTGGGTCGGGAAGATCCCCTGGAGAAGGAAATGGCATCCTGCTCCAGTATTCTTGCCTGGAGAATCCCATGGACAGAGGAGCCTGGTGGGCCATAGTCCATGGGGTCACAAAGAGTCAGAGATGACTGAGTGACTAACACTTTCACTGTTTCAGCAAGGAGGCTTTCTTGGTGAAGGCAGCAAACAGGATGGAAAGACTGTGCTGCAGAAAGCAAGATTACCTACCTCATAATTAGACACCCTGCATGGTCAGTATTACTGAAGAACATTCTCCTTGAAGCCTCATTGTCTTCTCTCCTACAGAGAACTTTACAGAACATTCAGAGCTGCATCTCAGAGATTCAGCACCAAAGGCACCATTATCAGTAAAGTCACAGTTCTAGTCACAGTAGTTTAATTCAGATAGTGGGATAATCTAACAGAAGACTTTGGTTGGACCCTCCAGGTGTGTTTCAGAAATGATGTCCTTATGTACACACTGCTATATTTAAAATGGATACCCAACAAGGACCTACTGTATAGTATATGGGACTCTGCTCGATGTTATGTGGCAGCCTGGATAGGAGGGGAGTTTGGGGGAGAATGGATACACGCAAATGGATGGCTGAGTCCCTTTGCTGTTCACCTGACATACTGCTAATCGGCTATATTCCAATACAAAATAAAAAGTTCAAAAAACAAACAAAAAAAAAGAAATGCAGTCTTTGACAATCCATCACAGCCTCTGGGCAGCATTCAACACCACTGCTGCATGGATGTAAGCTAATGCAGCCAAAAGCAAAAACTCTCGATCCTTTTTTTAGCTTTGTGGCCATATCACAGGTAAAGTATGATTTCCAGGAGTCATTTTTTAAATATTGGAAAGATCTCTTGAATCCCTAAGCATCTCAGAGCTCATGCTAAATGCCAGTTTCTGATCTAAGTCTGTCCTTTTATGGATGGGCAAATTTGCTTAGGGTCACATAACTAGCAAGAATGGCAGGTTTCACAGCCCTCATCTGCTGTTCTTTCTGCTCCACGGCAGCCACACAGGGGAGAATGGACACTCAGACAAAATACCAACCTGAAGAAGGAGCCGATTTCAAAAGGACTCACCTAGGTCTTCTGGCCATTCATCAATCAACCTTTGGGCATTCTTTGGAGAGCAAAATAATCCTAGAGAAACTGACCTCGAGTGAAAGCTTGCCCAGAGTTACACCAGAAAATTCTGAGGAAACAGTCTTCTTACACTTCACCTTCCACTGGCCTGACCTCTCTCAGGGACAGTGGACTCCGGAACTCTGCATTGCTGTTATTAAATCTAACATAGCATGCTGGCCAGGGCGCCTGCAAATGTCCTGACAACTCCTAGCCACCCGACATTCTCCCTGCTCTTGCCCCCATTGCAACCCTCCTCAAAGGACTGATGTTCCAACTCCCAGCCAATGCTGCAGGAAGCAGTCAGTCCAGGCCAGTATAATTTTCTAGCAGCTCATCAACCCTCCCATATCATTCCAGGGGAGTGTGGACTCACCCAAAATGATATACGGGGGTAGGGAAGGGAATACTCCCTGTTTCCACCTCATTCTTTTCATCTTTTATACAAACTTTCAAAGTCCCTAGCACCAGACTCTTCAGTGTAAAAATCACATAGAAAGAACATGAATATTTGTAAGCAGCGGTTTCTTCTATTATGGGGGGAGGGGCATGCTTTCTGTATCTATAGGATTTTCAATTTTTTTTTCTTGCTTTGAGGTTTTTTGACAGATGGGAAGAGAGAGAGGGGCGAAGAGAGGAAATAGGGGAAAGCCTTGATGGAGCCCAGAAACATAAACATGGACAGTTTGTGCCTTAAGATAAGCAGGAACTAACTTGTAAACTAACTTGGACACAGGCAGGGGTCAATCTGTGTCCGTGATTATGATTAAATGAGGTGTCAATTTTGGCCTCACTCTGCATATTGAAAAGTGATTCTTCATACAATTTGATAGCAAAAACAAAAAAAAAAATACAGTTAGAAAATTAACAGAAGATCTGAACATTTTTCCAAAGAAGACACACAGATGATCAACAGGTATATGAAAAGATGCTCAACATCATTAATCATCAGGGAAATGCAAAGCAAAACCACAATGGGATATCACCCCATACCTATCAGAATAGCTGTTATCAAAAAGACAAGAAATAATAAGTATTGGTGAAGATGTAGAGAAAATGGAACTCCTGAGCACTGTTGGTGGAGGTACAAGTTGGTTCAGATGATATGGAAAACACTATAAAGATCTCTCAAAAAATTAAAACTAGGACTGCCATATGATCCTGCAATCCCACTTCTGGATATGTATCCAAAGAAAATGGACACCGGATATGGAGGAGATGTCCGCATGCCCATGTTGACTACAGCATTATTCAAAATGACCAAGGTATGGCAATAACCTGAGCGTCCATCAGTGGCTGAACAGGTAAAGAAGACATGGAATATATATACAATGGAATATTATTCAGCCATGAGAAAGAAGGAAATCCTGCCGTTTGCAATGACATAGATGTATCTTGAGGACATTATGCAAAGTAAAAAAAAAAAGACAAATACCACTTGGTGGAATGCTAAAAGAAAGAAAAGTCAAGCTCACAGAAACAGAATATAAAAGTGCATGGGGAATAGGGAAAACAGGAAAAGGTTAATAAAGGGTACAAACTTTCAGCAATAACATGAATTGCTGTTGTCGTTGTAGTCGTTTAATCTCTGAGTTGTGTCTGACTCTTTGTGACCTCATAGAGTGTAGCCTGCCAAGCTCCTGTATCCATGGGATTCTGCAGGTATGAATACTGGAATGGGTTGCCATTTCCTTCTCCAGGGGATCTTCCAACTCTGGAGATCTTCCAGGGATTAAACCCGCGTCTCCTGCATCTCCTGTATTGGGAGGCAGATTTTTTTTACCACTGAGCCATCAGGGAAATCCATAATAAGATGAATAAGCCCATCTAATTATAAAATCCTGGTGGCTCAGATGGTAAAGAATCTGCCTGCAGTGCAGGAGACCCAGGTTGGATCCCTGGGTTAGGAAGATCCCCTGGAGGAGGAAACGGCAACCCACCCCAGTATTCTTGCCTGGAGAATTCCATGGACAGAGGAGACTGGTGGGCTACAAGTCCATAGGACCACAAAGAGTCAGACACGACTGAGAGACTAACACAACATAAAACGTGGTTATAAATTGTTATACATAGTTAAACATAGCATGTATAATTCAAATTTGCTAAGAGAGTAGAATGAAATGTTCCCACCAAGAAAAAAGAAAATATAATACAATTACATTTGTCAATTATATCTCTTAAATCTGAAATTTTTAAATAAATAATTTTTTTTAATTTTGCCACCAAGCCTTAAATAAGTCTAAGGAGATATGTTCAGAGAGCAATGGGAAAACAAGACACTTTTGCTATTTAAATTAACTGTGAAGGAAAAATGAGATATTTGTTCCTTTCTTGGCTAAATATCCACCAGAGAAACACTGGAATTCTTCACTGTAAAATTCTGCAGGTAGCATTCGAATTCCATCTCAAATAAACGCTGAGTTGAAACTTGTATTTTAATAATCAGCCAAAAATCATTTATTTTTTTAAAGAAATCACTTCTTGAATGAAGAGGGGCATTAAAAAACATATTTGAGGGCTCTGGGGGAAAAGATGGTTTTATCATGAAAGAAAAACTCATGTAATTAGAGAGCTATAAAATTACCCATTTGCCTTTTGTTTCTTTTCTTTTTTTAAGTATAATTGCTTTTCAGTGCTGTGTTAGTTTCTACTGTATAACGAAGTGAATCATCTGTATATATACATATATACCCTTCCTCTTGGACCTCCCTCCTGCCCCACCACCCACTCTTCTAGGTCGTCACAGAGCACTGAACTGAGCTCCCTAAGCTATACAGCAGCTTCCCACTAGCTATCTATTTCACACATGGTGATATACACATTGTGTCAAATCTAATACCCAATTCGTTTGCCTTTACAGTGTCCAATAAAAATCATTTTCAATAAAAGATTATCTAAGTTTCTTCTGAAGGCATCACAACAAATATAAGACAGGGACAAAGTTCAGTTGAAAAATATGGCATTATCCAGCCTAAACCAGCTACTTGGAGCTCCATGTTATGGGGTAATGTGAGTGTGTGCATGCTCATTTACTTCAGACATGTCTGATTCTTTGTGATCCCATGACTGTGGCCCACCGGGCTCCTCTGTCCATGGGGTTGTCCAGACAAGAATACTGGAATGGGTTGCCATTTCCTTCTCCAGGGGATTGAACCCACCTCTTTTATATCTTCTGCATCGGCAGACAGGTTCTCTACCACTAGCACCAAGGCGCAGTTAGCACTACAACAGGAGAAGCCACCCTCCCACAAGTCCAGGGATACACAGGAGGTGCAGAGGCACGAGCAAAGCTCTGACCTCAGGGTTAACTTCTGGTTTCATACCCTGGGACTTGATCCTAAAATTCACAAGCATGACCTCTATAAACCAGAGAATAACCTCCCTACATTCTACTGCTACCAGCATTATGGGTCTCACCTTTTCTGATGCTTAATTTTATGCATCAACTTGACTAAGCCATGGATGCCTATATACCCAGTTAATATTATTTATTGGGATGACTGTAGTAAAGTTGTACATGCTAGTAAAGTAATGCTCAAAATTCTCCAAGCCAGGCTTCAACAGTATGTGACCCGTGAACTTCCAGAGGTTCAAGCTGGATTTAGAAAAGGCAGAGGAACCAGAGATCAAACTGCCAAGATCTGTTGGATCATCGAAAAAGCAAGAGAGCTCCATAAACACATCTACTTCTGCTTTATCTACTATGCCAAAGACTTTGACTGTGTGGATCACAATAAACTGAGGAAAATTCTGAAAGAGATGGGAATACCAGACCACCTGATGTGCCTCTTCCTGTATGCAGACCAGGAAGCAACAGTTAGAACTGGACATGGAACAACAGACTGGTTCCAAATAGGGAAAAGAGTACACCAAGGGTGTGTATTGTCACCCTGCTTATTTAACTTATATGCAGAGTACATCATGAGAAACACTTGGATGGATGACGCACAGGCTGGAATCAAGATTGCCAGGAGAAATATCAATAACCTCAGATACACAGATGACACCACCCTTATGGCAGAAAGTGAAGAAGAACTAAAGAGCCTCTTGATGAAAGTGAAAGAGGAGAGTGAAAAAGTTGGCTTAAAGCTCAACATTCAGAAAATGAAGATCATGGTATCTGGTCCCATCACTTCATGGGAAATAGATGAGGAAACAATGGGAACAGTGACAGACTTTATTCTTTGGGCTCCAAAATCACTGCAGATGGTGACTGCAGCCATGAAATTAAAAGACACTTGCTCTTTGGAAGAAAAGTTATGACCAACCTAGACAACATATTCAAAAGCAGAGACATTACTTTGCCAGCAAAGGTCCATCTAGTCAAGGTTATGGTTTTCCCAGTAGTCATGTATGGATGTGAGAGTTGTACTATAAAGAAAGCTGAGTGCTGAAGAATTGATGCTTTTGAACTGTGGTGTTGGAAAAGACTCTTGAGAGACTGCAAGGAGATCCAACCAGTCTATCCTAAAGGAAATCAGTCTTGAATAAGCATTGGAAGGACTAATGCTGAAGCTAAAACTCCAACACTTGAGCCACCTGATTCAAAGAACTGACTCACTGGAAAAGACCCTGATGCTGGGAAGGATTGAGGGCAGGAGGAGAAGGGGACGACAGAGGATGAGATGGTTGGATGGAATCACTGACTCAATGGACATGAGTCTGAGTAGGCTCCAGGAGTTGGTGATGAACAGGAAGGCCTGGTGTACTGCAGTCCATGGGGTTGCAAAGAGTCGGACATGACTGAGTGACTGAACTGAACTGAACTGGGATGACTGTGAGGGTGTTTCCAGAAGAGACTAGCCCTTGAATCAGTGGACTGAGTGAAGCAGATGGCCCCTCCAACATGACTGGGCTTTATCCAATCCATTGAGGACCTACATAAACAAATAGTTAGAAGGGAAAATTCGCTGGTTCTACCTTCCTGCCTGAGCTGGGACATCAGTCTTCTCCCCCGAGACTGGGACTTGTACCATCAGCGACCCCCACCAAACCAGTTCTCACGCCTCTGGACTTTGTCTAGAGCTCACACCCTCAATTCCTCTAGTTCTCAGGCCTTTGGCCTTGAACTGAACTAAACCACTGGTTCTCCTGGGTCTCCAGACTGCAGACAATGGATTGAAAAAGTCTGAAGCCTCTGGAATTGTGTGAGTTAATTCCTCATAATAAAAAACTCTTGGGACTTCCCTGGAAGTCCAGTAGTTGAGAATTCACCTTCCAATATGGGGATGTGTGTGTGTGTGTGTGTTCAGTTGTGTCCAACTCTTGGACTGTAACCCACCAGGCTCCTCTGTACATGGAATTCTCCAGGTGAGAATACTGGAGGGGGGTTGTCATTTTCTTCTCCAGGAATCTTTCTGACCCAGGGATAGAACCGCATCTCTTGCATCTCCTGCACTGACAGGCAGGTTTTTTACCACTAGTGCCGCCCGGGAAGCCCCCTCCATTGCAGGGGATGCAGGGTCAATCCTTTGTTGGGGAACTAAGATCCCACATGCCGAGGGGTAACTAAGCCTGTGTGCTAAAACTAGAGAGACTTTGTGCCATAACTACTGAGCCTGTGCAATCTAGAGCCTGTCCGTAGCTAGAGAAGCCCCTGCACACCACAACTAGAGAAAAGCCCATGTGCTGCAACGAAGACCCAGCACAGGACAAAAAGAACCTCTCAAACTCTGTCACTCCCTGTATATATATATATATATATATATATGTATATATATATATATGTGTGTGTGTGTGTGTGTGTGTGTGTGTGTGTGTGTGTGTAGCAAGAGAGATTTAGCTAGAAAAATATATAGATACAATGGACTGGCCAAAAAGCTCATTTGGATGTTTCCATAAGATGGTACCAAAAAACGTGAACAAACTTTTTGGCCAACCTAATATACCCTGTTGACTCTGCTTCTCTGGAAAACCCTAACTGATACACATTCCCAAAGCAGAAGCGGAAATAGTACATTTCCCCAGACTGCCTCGCAGCACAGTTACAGGCCCCTGACCACTCAAATCCACACAAACTTGAATGTAGGAGGAGTCGCGTGTGCAGAGGCTGAGTGCAGGCAGGTGAATTTGGGGGCAAGGGTGGTGGTGGAGGTGTCTGGCTTGGAGACAGCTATGGCGGAGCTTCTGAACTGATCCAGGACCAAATACGTCCAGGGGCAGGGTGGTGGCAGCAGTGGGGCCTTGTTTTCTTTTGTTTTTTAGCAGTGGTGTTTTTGTTAGAATAGCTCCAGGCGCAGTCCCTAGCTCATAGTCTCTGGATGTGCTGTTCTTAGTTGTATAGCATCCAATCCGGTTATCTGGCCCTCCCAGGGATTTTTGTGAGGTATGTAACACCCTTTAAAACATTCCTTTCTGCTTAGAGTTTCTAGAATATACCATGTTATTTGTAAGCAAGATCCTTGAATGACAGAAATGACAGCTTACTTGTAAAGGCTAGAGCTAGGAGGTACGGAACATGGCATCCATGAATGATGATTATTATAAGTTCAGGGGTACAGGGAAGGATTCTTGTGTGCCTCACAATAACAACCCTCATCTACCTGCTACTGGTGCTTGAGCAATGCCCTCAAATGAGAATAAAAGGATAAGAATTAGAACGCAGATTTTTTTTGTAGAAATGACAGCTGACAAAATCTCACAAGATCTATTTTAAAACAAATGTGATCCCTTCTCTAGAGCAGGTTTTAAGATGGGGCTGGTTGGAGAAAGAATGAAGCAAATGAAAGAAAAGGAAGGAATGACAGACAGGAATCAAAAGAGAAGATAGGGGAACCAATCAGAGATTTCCTCTGTTCTCAGTTTGGCTCAAAATGTGGAGGAAATTGAAAAATCAGTATGTCAAAATATTAGTGATTGTTATCATGACCCTTATATTTTTCTTCATTTTTGAAATATTTATAATACACAAATAGTACTTTTTAACAAGATTTTTAAGTAGTATTACTAATAAACTGGTCTAAGTTTCATTGCACTCAAAGCAATTGGCTGTTAACTATTTAGACTCAGAAGAGAGCCTGAAAGTCATTTCACCTAACTCCTCACAGATGCAGGTTCAATCCCTGGATCAGAAAAATCCCTGGAGGAGGATATGGCAACTCACTTCAGTATTCTTGCCTGAGAAATCCCATGGACAGAGAAGCCTGGCAGGCTACAGTCCATGGGTTGCAAAGAGTCGGACACGACTGAGCACACAGACACTCACGTTGTCCCCACAGACAGGCGCATCCCTAAGGCCAGACCTTCAGGACCCAGGGCTCTTCTTTACCCTGAGTTCCCTGAAACACAGAAGACAAACCCTTGCTTCTTCTCCCAAAGACTATGCCTCAGATGTTTGAAAACAGCTTTCATTTGGATTCTGAGATTTTTTCTCCAACTTAAACATCCTTGTTTCCTTTAGCAATTTCTTAAATGTCTTCTCACATCTTTAGTGACTGTCACATTTACTAATGTCCTTTCTAAAATGTGACACCCATGAATGGAACATTCAAGTTGACTGGAATATTCAAGTTGTCATCAAATCAGGATAAAGTATATTGCTTTCAATCTTACATTGACCATCAAATATATCTTTTGCTTTGCTTCTCCTTCCCCTATCCCTTCCCTCCCCTTCCCCTCCTCTGTCCTCCTCTGTCCTTCTCCTCTATCTCGATGTACAGAGCAAAATACTGTCTTTGAATGAAGTGCATGAGTGCATACTCAGTCATTTCAGTCATGTCCAAATCTTTGTGACCCCAAGGACTATATAGTCTGCCAGGCTCCTCTGTCTATGGGATTTCCCAGGCAAGAATACTGGAGTGGGTTACCATGCCCTCCTTCAGGGGATCTTCCCAACCCAGAGACTGAACCCAGGTGTGCTGCATTGCAGGAGGATTCTTTACCACTAAGCCACTGGGGAAGTACACATTCCCATAAAAGCAACTTCTGTCCTATGAAAATCTCAAATAATGTAAAGGATAAAAACAAGATAGATAATCGATAATAGAGATAAGCTATAAAAAACATATGTATGACATACATCTTTTTACTTATTTTTGGCTGTGCTGGGTCTCATTGCTCTGCAGGCTTTTTCCCTGTTGCTGCAAGCCTCTAGTTGCAGCATGGCTACTCTCTAGTTGCAGCCCATGGGCTTCTCATTGCGATGGCTTCTCTTGTTGCAGAGTATGGCTCCTAGGGTGCACAGGCTTCAGTAGTTGGAGCTCCCAGGCTCTAGAGCACAGGCTCAGTAGTTGCGGTGCACAGGCTTAGATGCTCCATGGCATGTGGCATCTTCCCAGATCAGGGATCGATTAAAGATATATACAAAGAAATAAGACATATAGAAAAGGTTCTGAGTCTACTGTGAAAAATGCATGAGAGCAAGCTTCATTTTGCCATCCCATATTCTAGGACCTTACTCTTGTGTGCAAAGTCTCCTGCCCTCCTTGTGTCCTTTTCACTGCAGAACAAGCTCAGGTATGTGAAAACCTTACCCACTCTTCTCAATAAGCATGTCTAGCAAGGAATGTCTTTCCTGGAGTTTGGTTCTATTTTTCAAGGTGACAGCTTTTAGTTAATAAACTGCAGTTCTAATTGATGTATGTACACTGCTATGTATGAAATAGATCACTAATGAGAACCTACTCCATAGTACAGGGAACGCTACTCAATGCTCTGTGGTGACAAAGTGGGGATATATGTACAGGTATAGCTGATTCACTTTGTTGCACAGCAGAAACTAACACAACATTGTAAAGCAACTAAACGCCAATAAAAATAGTAATGATAATAAACCCCAGTTCCTACCAGTATACCTATGGTCAATAATAGTTTTTTATACCTTAATCCATGACTATTTGCATTTTAACAAAGAATATACCTTTACTCACAATTCACACAGATCAAGGCAAACTGTGGAGGTGAAAAAAGAAATGGAAAATAACTTTAAAAAAGTTGAGCATTATCATCTTCATATTACAGATTTTAAAAGTTGGACTATCAGAATGCTGGAGATGTTGCCAGAGATCAACCCAGGCATGAGTGGCTGAGTGAAGTCCCAATGATGGTCAACTCTACGCTCCACTGTCCTGCCCCTCAAGGTCAGTCACTGGAGCCCCAACCCCCAGATCCTTCATTCTCTCCCTCTCACCATTAGTAGCACTCCCTTTCTCCAAACAGAGTAGCCAAGGAATCTTCATTGCCTCCCCTCCTCCCAAATCAAAGCCTGCTCTCAATTCCTCTTCAAGAGGGTTAAACACTTGGGACTTCCCTGGCAGTCCAGTTATTAAGATTTTGCCTTCCAAGGCAGGGAACTCAGGTTCAAAACTGGATCGGGGAGCTAAGATCCCACATGCCTCATGGTCAAAAAAACAAAACATAAAACAGAAGAATATTGTGACAAAGCTAATAAAGACTTCAAAAAAGATGGTCCACATCAAAAAAAAAAAAAGAAAAACTTAAAAAGTGTTAAACACTTAAATATTATATGCTTCAGTTCAGTTCAGTTCAGTTCAGTCGCTCAGTTGTGTCCGACTCTGCGACCCCATGAATCGCAGCACACCAGGCCTCCCTGTCCATCACCAACTCCCAGAGTTCACTCAAACTCACGTCCATTGAGTCGGTGATGCCATCCAGCCATCTCATCCTCTGTCGTCCCCTTCTCCTCTTGCCCCCAATCCCTCCCAGCATCAGAGTCCTTTCCAATGAGTCAGCTCTTCCCATGAGGTGGCCAACATACTGGAGTTTCAGCTTTAGCATCATTCCTTCTAAAGAACACCCAGGACTGATCTCCTTTAGGATGGACTGGTTGGATCTCTTTGCAGTCCAAGGGACTCTCAAGAGTCTTCTCCAACACCATGGTTCAAAAGCATCAATTCTTTCGCACTCAGCTTTCTTCACAGTCCAACTCTCACATCCATACATGACCCCTGGAAAAACCATAGCCTTGACTAGACGGACCTCTGTTGGCAAAGTAATGTCTCTGCTTTTGAATATGCTATCTAGGTTGGTCATAACTTTCCTTCCAAGGAGTAAGCGTCTTTTAATTTCATGGCTGCAATCACCATCTGCCGTGATTTTGGAGCCCCAAAAAATAAAGTCTGACACTGTTTCCACTGTTTCCCCATCTATTTCCCATGAAGTGATGGGACCAGATGCCATGATCTTGGTTTTCTGAATGTTATATGCTTACTTAGTTGTATATAAAAGTGGTTAAAGTGATCAATTGTACAACTCTAAAGTCCATTTTGAGTAGTATCAGGCTGGAGCAAGAAAGAATTCTTCTAAATAATACCATGTTTTTCCTTTCATTGAAACTTATTCCGACAAACTGCATAAAGATCAAAAATTTAGAGCAAAGTTGCAAATTCTAGGAGGACTATCTCTAATTCACCTCCTGTAGTCGCAGCACCTAACTCATTGCCAAGCACATAGTGAGACCTCAGTAAATACCTGCTGAACAAATTAGTGAACTTCAATTAGCCAACCATCCTTTGGAATGTTCCACAGGCCTGAGGTGGAATTTCAAAGCTCTCTTGCTTCTTGATACTGAACCTCCCAAGAAGAAGAGATCTGAGCTAGAAGAAGACCCACTATGCTCCACACTTGAATTCCACCACTGACAAAAGACAGAAAAGGCTGGAATATTCTCATTAAACTTTGGGATTCATTCACATATGCATGAATCAAAAGACTTCTATAAAGCCAGCATTGTGAGCAAGACTGAGAGTCCTAGGTTGAATAAAGTGAAAGTGAAGTTGCTCAGTCATGTCCGACTCTCTGCGATACCATGGACTGTAGCCTATCAGGCTTCTCCATCCATGGGATTTTCCAGACAAGAGTACTGGAGTGGGTTGCCATTTCCTTCTCCAGCAAATCTTCCTGACCCAGGGATCAAACCCAGGTCTCCTGCATTGCAGGCAGATGCTTTACCCTCTGAGCCACCAGGGAAGCCCAGGCTGAATAAAATGTGGCCTCTACTCTCAAGAAGTATATAAATGCCATATAAATGCCATATAAATGCCTTAACAGATCATTATCAAATGACATGTCAAAAGAAAGTGGAACACCCCCATCCCCATTCCACTGAGAGTATTTTGAAACTAAGAAAAATCTAATAAAATCTGTTGCCAACTAGCCAGGACTTAAGGGCATTTGTAGATGGCATGGTAGAATACTACTTACACTAATGGTAGGTGTTACTATTTCACATGAGACAAGAGAAGGAATAGACTTTGCTCAAATAAGACTCAATTGTGCTGCCTGCCTCAGCAAGGTGACCTTGGTTTTAGTTTAAACTGATGCGGAGACCATACTAAAACTTGATCACCCACTTCCATCCTTATTTTAAAAATCTGAGTCCATTTCCACTCCAACCAGAGGCAGCAATGAAAAACTGAGAAAACATCATTAGCATTCAGGTGAAGCAAGAAACATTCAGATTTGTAAACCTCAAGAATAGGGGGGCTACACTCCTTGTGGGGAGGGGTGTAACTGTGAAAGGGAATGGAAGCCCCAGTTTAGGAGACATTAAGATGCAAAGGAGGAGAAACTATGGGGGTGGACATATTGGACATTCTCCTTTCAAAGGCCTCCACTTTTAAGAAACTTCCCTGGGATATACAAAGGAACAAGCAAATTATTAAATGATTTTCTCCATTCAATGTGCCCTGTCATGTTCTTCTGGTAGCTACACAACCCCTCAATAAAAACTTCTTACTCTTCCACTGTGATACAGTGTACGGCCTGAAGAAAATTAGACAACCTCTAGTAAGTCATAGGAATTGCTCCCCCTCCAAAAAAAAAAGCTGCACAGCCACAGCTCAGGGTAGGGGAGCATCTATTTCTCACCCACCCCACAAGCGCCACCTTTCCAGAGAGCAGAGTCACCACTGATTCGAAACAGGTGCCAATAAGAGCCCTGTGTCCAAGAGGCGGTAAGACTAACTTCCCAGGAAATCTTTCATCAATTAATCCAAGTTTAAAAAAAAAAGTGATGAAAAAAGGATCCTTCCTACATTTGAGTTATATAAAAAATAATAGATACAATGATGAAGATGCAAATAAAATAATGTGTGTGTGCTCATTCGCTTCAGTCGTGTCCAACTCTGTGCAACCCTATGGGCAGCCCACCAGGCTCCTCAGTCCATGGAATTCTCCAGGCAAAAATACTGGAGTGGGTTGCCATGGCCTTCTAATTACCATTTGAGTGCCTACTAATGCCTACTAATGTCTGGCACTACACACATATACATTATTTAAGATAATCCTTCCCAGGGACTTCCGTGGTGGTCCAGTGATTAAGAATCTGCAGGGGATTTGGGTTCCATCTCCAGTGGGGGAACTAGGATCCCACATGCTTCAGAGCAGCTGAGTCTTTGCAGTATGACCAGAGAGCCTGTGCACCACAAAAATATCCTGCACGATGCAATGAAGATCTCACATGCTGCAACTAAGACTTGATGTGGCCAAATAAACAAATATTTTTTAAATAAATAAAAAATTTTAATTAAAAAATAAATAATTAATTACAAAACTAAAAAAGATAATCCTTCCCATATCCTTAATCAACCGAAGACAAAACTGACTGAGGCCCAAAATCAGAAGTACCTTTCCCAAGGTATCAATGGTGCTATTTTTTTTTTCTTTTTCTTCTTTTTGCATTTTAGTTTTTAAATTATGAAAGTATGGGACTTCCATGGTGGTCCAGTGGCTAAGACTCAGGGCTCCCAATGGAGGGGATCCAGGTTCAATCACTGGTCAGGAAACTAGATCTCATGTGCCACGACTAAAAGACCCTGCGTGCTGCAACTAAGACTCAGTGCAGACAAATAAATAATAAATTAAACAAGAATTACTTTAAAAAAAATAATTAAAGTATGATGACACATTTATAGGAGACTTGAAAAATACAGAAAAAAATTACATGGAGCTCCACTATATATTATAATTATTTTTTAAGTAGATAAATTAAGATTTTTAGTTGGACTTTCAATATCAAACTCCAAAAAATTAACAGAATGAATATATAGAAAAGTAAAAGATACTGGAAAAGCACCATGAACCAATTCAACATAATTAAGATTTATACAATTTTCACACGACACTAGAATAAAAATTCTATTCTAGTTCCCACAGACTATAAACTAGGAGACCCTGGAATATATCCAAGGACAGTAAACAAGGTGCAAAAATGCCTTGGTCTAAAGGTACTGAAATCATACAGAGTCCATTCTTTTATCTCAGTGGAGTTATTTATATCCAAGTCAGTATTCCTCTAAAGCCCTTGTTCTTTTTATTATCCACATGCTGAGATACATACAGACATTGGAGGACTCGGAGCAGTAGCAGTTTGAAGGCTCAAGGAAGCCTTCCTGGAGCAAGTTTCATATGAACTGGATCTTACACGACAAATACAAGAAGGGGCAGGAGGAGGAAAGAGATCATCTTCACCAAGGGGACCATCTAGGCAAAACCGTGATGCAAGCAGGAGCGGGGCATGGGCTGAGACTGCTGAGCTAGCCAGTATTGTTAGGAAACAAACGTGAGGCAGGCAGGCAGAAAGGAAGGCCAGAGGAGGCAGAAAGATCTGGAGAGGCTAGTTGGTGCAGGGTCCCACATGCCATGTTAAGAAGTGTGAACTTTATCCCATTGACAATGTGGAGTCATTGAGAGGTTTTAAACCTGGAGTGACATGGCCAGAGCAGCATTTTAAACAGATCACAGTGGCAGATGAGCTTAGTATGGATTTAACAGAGACAAGATTAGAGGCAGAGATAAGACAAGTGATGTGAAGTCGCTCAGTAGTGTCCGACTCTTTGCAACCCCATGTACTGTAGCCCACCAGGCTCCTCCATCCATGAGATTCTCCAGGCAAGAATACTGGAGTGGGTTGCCATTTCCTTCTCCAGGGGATCTTCCCTACCCAGGGATCAAACCCGGGTCTCCTGCATTGTAGGCAGACACTTTACCATCTGAGCTACCAAGGAAGCCCTGAAGTGAAGTCGCTCAGTTGTGTCTGACTCTTTGCAACCCCATGGACTGTAGCCCACCAGGCTCGTCCATCCATGAGATTCTCCAGGCAAGAAGAGATAAGACAGGAAACTTACAATATTAAGTTGATCATTAACAAAAGTACAGATTAGGGTGTTCATAATACTAATGGAGGTGAAAGACCAAATCCAAAAATTAATTGGAAAGAACAAGTGCCAGGACTTGGTGATCGATTAAATTCATGTGAGAAGGAGCAAGTCCCTAGGAATAGAGCTGGTTTGAAATGATGAGTCAAGTATTGAAGATGCTGAATTGAGGTGTCCATGGTCCTGATAGCTCACTTGGTAAAGAACACGCCTGCAATGCAGGAGATCCCGGTTCGATTCCTGGATCGGGAAGATTCCCCTGGAGAAGGCAAAGGCTACAGACTCCAGTATTCTGCCCTAGAGAATTCCATGGACTATACAGTCCATGGAGTTGCAGAGTCAGACACAACTGAACAACTTTCACTTTCCCTTCACTTCATGAGACCTCAAGTAGAGATGCAACGGAATATACATATCCAGTATTCCCTGGGGAGACGTGGATGTTACCTACATACAGGTGGTAACTGAAGTCTTAAGTATGGATGATTTCTTCCAGGAAGAAGGGCAGTGAGCCAAGGATGGGCCCCAAGGGTGAACCCAGACCCTGGAAAGTGGCACCAAAGAGGAGCTCCTAAGGGAGACATTAGTAATTAGAAAGTGGTGGGAAAGGAAGGAGAGGGTGGGATGAATTAAGAGAGTAGCATTGACTTATGTACACTCAGCTCAGTTCAGTTCAGTTCAGTTCAGTCGCTCAGTCGTGTCCGACTCTTTGCAACCCCATGAATTGCAGCACGCCAGGCCTCCCTGTCCATCACCAACTCCCAGAGTTCACTCAAACTCACATCCATCAAGTCGGTGATACCATCCAGCCATCTCATCCTCTGTCGTCCCCTTTTCCTCCTGCCCCCAATACCTCCCATCATCAGAGTCTTTTCCAATGAGTCAACTCTTCACATGGGTTGCAAAAGTACTGGAGTTTCAGCTTTAGCATCATTCCTTCCAAAGAACACCCAGGACTGATCTCCTTTAGAATGGACTGGTTGGGTCTCCTTGCAGTCCAAGGGACTCTCAAGACTCTTCACCAACACCGCAGTTCAAAAGCATATACACTATTTTGCATATATTTTACCATGTGTAAAATAGATAGCTAGTGGGAAGCTGCTGTATAGCACAGCGAGCTCAGCTCAGTGCTCTGTGATGACCTAAAGGGCTAGGATGGCTGGGGGCGGGGGTGGGGGGAGGCTGTGGGAGGGAGGCTCTAGAAAAGGGGGATATATGTATACATATAGCTGATTCATGTTGTGGTACAGCAGAAACTAACACAATCTTGTAAAGCAACTATACTCCAATAAAAATTAATTTCAAAAAATAATAATAATTGAAAAAGTAACAGAAAAATCAGGAGACTATAAGTTCTGGAAGCTGAAAGATAACACTTTAAGAAAATGAGAGTCATCCATAGTGCCAGATTCAGAAGGAAGCTAGAGAAAAACCAGAACAAATAATAATAATAATAAATACCCCCTGTATAGAGCCACTCAGGAGACACTGGTTTCCAGAAGTGCCACTCAATAGCAGACTGAAAGAGAAAAGTGACTAAGTGGGTCGGAGGCCAAAGGGGGGTTTGGGAAACCTTAGTGTTGTTAGAATGGGGAAGAATTGACTATGTTCATAGACTTAGAGGAAGGAACTGTTAAGAAAGACTGAGGATATTAGCCAAGACAGGGAGGAGATAGAGGGGTTGATTAACGCAGTAGTACCTGATGCAATAGACTTTCCCTGGTGGTTCAGATGATAAAAAATCTGCCTGCAATGCAGGAGACCCAGGTTCAATCCCTGAGTCAGGAAGATCCCCTGGAGGAGGAAATGGCAACCCACTCCAGTATTCTTGTTTGGAGAATACAATGGACAGAGGAGCCTGGCGAGCTATAACCGCGCGCACCTGATTAGAAAGGAGGTTGGACCTAAAACATTCATAAAGCCCTTGATCTGAATGTGAAGCACAAGTAAGCTTTGAACCAGCAGAAAACAGCAAGAAAAAAAGGAAAAGAAAACAGCAAGAAAAGTAAAGCTTCAGATAAATTATAAAAGGTTTTAAGAAAGTTTAAAGATACTGATCATATGGTAGCTCTTCTGAAATAATGCCATTTGCACCAACATAGATGGACCTAGAGATTGTCATACTGAGTGAAATAAGTCAGACAAAGACAAGTATCATATGATATCACTTATTTGTGGAATCTAAAACAAAAGATACAAATGAACTTATTTACAAAGCAGAAATAGAGTTACAGATGTAGAAAACAACCTTATGGTTACCAAAGGGGAAAGGAGGGGAGAGGAATAAATTGGGAGATTGGGACTAACATATACACACTACACTGGGAAAGACTGAGGACAGGAGAAGGTGGCAACAGGAGATGGTTGGACAGCATCATAGGCTTAATGGACATGAGTTTGAGCAAACTTCGGGAGACAGTGAAGGACAGGAAGCCTGGCGTGCTGCAGTCCACTCAATTGCAAAGACTCAGACATGACTGAGCAACTGAACAATAACAACAACACTATTATATATAAAGTAGATGGCTAATAAGGACCTACTGTATAGCAGAGAGAACTTGACACAATACTCTGTAATGACCTATATGGGAAAAGAATATAAAAAATAGTGGATCTATGGAAATGTGTATCTGATTCACTTTGCTGTACAGCAGAAACTAATATGACATTGTAAATCAACTATACTCCAATAAAAATTAATTTTAAAACAATATTTTAAAAATCATCCTTTTGGCCTAAGTTTTTCTTGTTGAAGTAAGAAGCAAGTTTTCATGAATTTGTGGTGATATTAATCCCCCCAGGTCTGTGATTAACTTAAAGCAGTCCCAGGAGGCAGGGAATGGCATGGAGGAGGGTGGAATTCTGTCAACGAAAGCTGGGAGAAACCCTATGCTATGCTATGCTATGCTAAGTCACTTCAGTAGTGTCCAACTCTGTGCGACCCCATAGACAGCAGCTCCCCCATCCCTGGGATTCTCCAGGCAAGAACACTGGAGTGGGTTGCCATTTCCTTCTCCAATGCATAAAAGTGAAAGTGAAGTCGCTCAGTCGTGTCTGACTCTTAGCGACCCCATGGACTGCAGCCTACCAGGCTCCTCCATCCGTGGGATCTTCCAGGCAAGAGTACTGGAGTGGGGTGCCATTGCCTTCTCCGGGGAGAAACCCTAGAAAATACTAAATGCACTTGTGCATGCTAAGTCACTTCAGTCCCATCTGACTCTTCTCAACCCTATGGGCTATAGGCTGCCAGATCCTCTGTCCATGGGATTCTTCAAGCAAGAATACTACTGGGTTGCCATGGGCTCCTCCAGGGGATCTTACCAACCCAAGGCTTGAACCCCCATCTCTTATGTCTCCTGCATTGGCAGGCAGGTTCTTTCACTAGCACCACCTGGGAAGCCCAGAAAATATGAAATGGTGGGAATCAAAGAGTAAGTTTAGGAAGCCCCATGTGGGCAGTTCCAGGAGATAACAAAATTCATTTTACTAGAACCCCACCTCAAGGAAAATACCATCCTAAGATTCCTAACCTGATTTTAGTCCTGGAGAAAAACAAGATTCTTAGACCTACCCTTGTCATTGAATAATCTGACCTTAATCATGCTAATCAGAAGCTGCTAGCTTTGTATTATCCTTTTTTAAAAATTAAACTGAAATAACAAGTAGGATTCCAGCCAACTCAACAGCGCAGGAACCCCCTTCTTCTCTGGCATGAGTAGCATTTATTTCATTTGTTTGCTTGTTTTCCATGTTGGGTGCCACTAAGGACATTAGACTTTGCCCTTCTCCCCACCTCATCTGTAGGTCTATTTCTCTTCCAATAAAGCAAAATGTTTCTGCATCAGAGTTTTTAAATCAAACCCTTAAAATCAGTTAATTCCATGCCTCTCATCTCCTTGACCTCATTTACGACACATCCCCCTCTGCCTCTCAGCTGACTCATCTGCTCTCTGATAACCTCCCTCCCAATATTTTCAAAGTCTAGAAACCCCAGGCACACTTTTGAAAGGTGTTCCCACCACCAACCTGCCATAGCTGACGTTGACCCTTCCCCAAGGATATCACTTCCCTTACAACCCTCTAGGATGTGGAGTGTGCACATTCCCAAGTCCCATATTCTAGAGGCAGGATACACTCTCAACTTGTCATTTTCATTTTTGAAAGTTCTTCTCTTTGACCATCTCGCTATCTGGCTCTACCAGTCTATGCCTGGCCTCGTAGCAATCGTGTCTGACTTTCCCATAAATCTACCTCCACTCACCCCAGTGACAACTGGCTCACTAGTTTCTCCTCACCTTAACACTGCCCTCAGACCACCCATCCAGCACCCCGGCTTCATCATCTTTAAGTCAACAGTGCATGCTGGAACTGCCTCCCTGCCAAAATCTTAGCCTCTTAGACTCTGGGGGTCCACATCCATGACAACACCTTCCCTTGAGTTCCCCTGCTCTCTTTCCTCCAACTTTACTCTCCATTTTCACAGAGTGCTCCAAGCCCTTGCAGTCTTTTCCCCCAGTCTGTTCTCTGCTTCATCTCCTCCTTCCTCTAGACCAGACTCTCCAAACCAGACCCTACACAACAGGTTATCAATCACTTCTCTCCCTCGCCTGCAGCTCCTCGGTCCTGTCCTGCTGCTCTCCTCATCTAGAAAATCTCCAGTATTTCAAAATGCATGTTCCCCAGGACTGCAGAGGTGACTAGAAAAAATTCACAGCTGGGAAGGTTTGCCATTCCAAAGGCATAGTTTCAATTCTCAGATGAACTCTCGAGTTTGCTCAGATACCCTGTTACCTGCCCAGATCAGCTCTCTGTCCCTAGTCACTATAGTAATGTGTCCAACACTGTCCTTAAACTCTCTCCGTAATAGTATCTTCACTCTAGCTATGTGTTTTGCCTCTTATTTCACAAAAAAAATAGGTGTGAGAGCTCTTGCAGCATCCCAAATGAGTCCGTGTCTATACCGACCCTTCCTTCTCTAGACCTTCCTTCTGAGGTGAATTCCTCCACCTTTCTCTGCTTTAGATCCTATCCTGCAACATTAATTCTCTGCTTTTTTCAGGATCTTCTATCTCATTCCCCTCAGATTTTAGGTTATAAATGCACCTGAGCTTTTCCTTCCTTAAAAAAAAAAAGTCACTATGACTCAAGAGCCCTCTTCTAACTGATGGTCTTCACAGCCCAACTGTGCAATAAACACTCCTCACTTCCCATTTTGAAATCTTAAAGTTATATACAAGCATAGCTTTTGAAGTCAAACAGCGCTATGTCTTCACAATGTTTCTATAATCCTCACTTTTCTAAATAGTCCATTTACATTCTATTTTAACTTGTTATATATTTTGACATTATCTTTTCTCTTCCTATGACAGTCCGTAAGCATTCATTTCTCTCTCCAACCCCTCACCATCTCCCACCAGACATATAACATCCCTTTTCCCTCCCTCTATCCTCCTCATATAGTTATATCATGCTTAGGGGTGAAATTATTATTCAACAGTTATACTAACATATCTATATATTTGGGCTTCCCAGGGGGTGCAGTGGTAAAGAATCTACCTGCCAATGCAGGAGAAGTAAGAGTTGAGGGTTCAACTCCTGGGTTGGGAAGATCCCCTGGAGTAGGAAATGGCAACCCACTCCACGATTTTTGCCTGGAAAATCCCATGGACAGAGGAGCCTGGCAGGCTACAGTCCATGTACTATGA
The DNA here is from genome assembly GCF_003369695.1 of Bos indicus x Bos taurus. Lineage (NCBI taxonomy): Eukaryota > Metazoa > Chordata > Mammalia > Artiodactyla > Bovidae > Bos > Bos indicus x Bos taurus. The sequence continues at coordinate 70,856,314 of NC_040083.1, read as the reverse complement.
TAATGTTTTCCCTTGTACATATTTTATTTTGCATAAATGCTTCTTTTTCCAATCTACCTTTCTAGTATCTATCTCTAATTCAGCCCACATTTTCCAAAAGAATAGTAAAACTCTCAATACAGTGAAACACACAAAGAAATCTACCACTTATTACATTTCCCTCATGCAACCTCCCATCATCAGTTTCATACGGAAGGATTGCTCTAGGCTGTTCTCCACTATTGTCTTGAGCTTCCCTTTACAGTCAGCTTTTAAATTTCCTTTACTTTCATCGGTTTTATTGTCTGTGATTCCTAGATTCCAAGTCTTCCTATTTTTTTGGTTTACATCCTCACTTGGTAGAGCACTTCCCACAGCTGCTTTCTCAAAACAGGGTTCAGGAAGGCACATTTTTTTGAGATCTGCCTTTGAGTCTTGACTGGTCGTTTTGTTAGAACTAGGATTATAGGCGGGAAATCATGATTCCCTCAGAACAATGGAGGCACTGGAAGGCACTGCTGTATCATCATCAAACGGTTGAGAATTTTTCACCATTCTGTATATAATCTGCTTTGTTCCTCTCTGGCAGGGTCCTTATATTTCGAAATTATGTGCTCTGCATGAGACCTTTCTTTCATCCTATTATGCTAAACACGCACTGAGTCTTTTTGGACAGGAAATCCAAGACTTTAGATGCTTTGAAAATTTTGTTCTCATTTCTTTGATAATTAACCCCTCGATTTTCTTTCTTTTTTTTTTTTTTTTCTCTCCCTCTTGAGCCCCTAATCATCAAATGTTTGACCTTCTGGACTTGCCTCAAATTTTGGTGATTCTTGGCTTCTTTTCATACCTAATGGTGAGAAATGAAGCATTTATTAGAGGTTTCTCACGCGTGGGCAGGACTAATTGCCTGGTGAGCTTCACCAGAGCTTCAGGGAGGATCCATCTGTTCTGTTCAGTCTGTCTGAAACAGGACAGTTTTCCCAGAATACAGCCTCCACTCTCCTCACCTGGCCACCTGCATTGAGTAAATACAGCAGCAGAAGGGGATACGGGAATCTCAGTGTTCAGGCTGCAAATCTTCCCTTGCGTTTTTAGCACATTATATGAATGCCAGACTAAGTCTACAAGCTTGATGGGAGCATTGCTGGTGAGAAGCAGGGAGAGAGGCACTTGCCTGGATACTTGAAGAGAGAATATGAGTATCCAAGTATTCTTTTTTAAAACAAAAATACTTATTTATTTATTTTTGTCTGCACCAGGTCTTTTTTGCTGCACACAGACTCTCTGGCATGCAATTTCAGTGGTCAGTGCATGGGCTTAGTTGCCCTGAGGCATCTGGGATCTTACGGCTTCCCAGGTGGAACAAGTGGTAAAGAATCCGCCTGCCAATGCAGGAGATGTAAGAGATGCTGGTTCAGATCCCTGGGTCAGGAAGATCCCTGGGTCAGGAAGATCCCCTGGGGGAGGGCACGGCAACCCACTCCAGTATTCTTGCCTGGAGAATCCCATGGACAGAAGAGCCTGGAGGGCTACTGTCCATAGGGTTGCAAAGAGTCGAACATGACTGAAGCAACTTAGCACACATGCACGCACATGTGGGATCTTAGTTCTTTGACCAGGGATCAAACCCGCATCCTCTGCATTGCAAGTTGGATTCTTAACCACTGGACCACCAGGGGAGTCCCCCAAAGTGTTCTTTGGGCAGACTTTCCACTGATCCTCCTACTTTTTTTTCCCCTTCCTAGTCTCTCTGCTTTCAGAGGTACTGAAATTCCAATGCTTCTGATTCCTAAGGCTTCCAGGGTGTGTGTTCCTTGTTCATTTTGGCCCACCTCATTCCCACAGACTGTTAGGTGTCAGCTTTCTCAGACAGAGAAGAAAAAGGGGAAGGGGGAAAGGGAAAGAGGGAAAATGGGCAGGAGGGGAGAAGGGAGGGGTGGAGGAAGAAAGGAAGGAAGAGAAGAAGGAAAGGAAGGAGGGAGAGACGAAAGATGAACAGGAGCAGGGAGAGGAGAGGGAAAGAGGGAGGTAGCATTTATTGAGCCTCTATTATGCACCAGACCTTCTCTGTGCTGAGCCCTTTACATAAAGAAACATTTTAATCCCAACAACAACCCTCTTAGGTGAGTGTGCTGTGCTCAGTCACTTCAGTCGTGTTCAACTCTTTGCAACCCCACGGACTGTAACCCACCAGGCTCCTTTGTCCATGGATTTCTCCAGACAAGAATACTGGAGTGGGTTGCCATCCCTTCTCTGGGGGATCTTCCAGACCCAAGGATCAAACACACATCTCTTGTGTCTCCTGCATTGGAGGCAGATTCTTTTATCTACTGAGCCACCTGGGAAGCCCTTATGTGGGTACTGGTGTCATTATTCACATCATGCCATTGAGGAAACACTGTTCAGAGATATTGGTTAACTTGCCCAAGGTCATACAATTAGAAAATTGTCTACATTCAGACTCAGGGCTCTGTGACCCCCCAGACCCATGCTCCGTTCCCTACCTCATGCTAAGAACAACTTATGACCCTGGAGTCAACAGGCCACCTCTTAAGTCACCCAGTGTAGGCACCCTGCAGGCTCTCGATCCACCCTCTGGTCCCCCCCAAGCCTTACAGGCCTTTGAGGGCAATGGGTAGAGCCTTTTCTAGCCTCCCTGGAAGGGGACCAAGGTGCTGTGTTCTCAGCTGCTTGAGCTGAGATCTGAAGCCCAGACCCAGCCACTGACGTCACTCGGTGTGCTCTCCACTTCCACCAGGCCGTTTATGCTGGCACAGCCCGAAAGCAAGGTTGGCGGGAAGGGGATCAGCCCAAACAGGATTAATAAGAGGCAGCTGGGATTTAAAAGCCTTCCTGACAATGTAAAGAAACTAAGTCAGATGTTTTTGGAAAGCACTTTTGAATGCATGTGTCCAACTCCTGGCCTTTTTCTAGTGGCCCTCTCTACTTCCTCCCCACACACTTGAATCGAGGTTTCTGTTGCTTTTTTTTTTTTTCAGTGGCCTGATTGGCTGAGGTCAGGCCCACGGGAGTTAGTGTCCCAGGGTGAACCATGCGAGCAGATCCTTAAGCTTGGCTCACCCACTAAGTGCCCTCAGCACCTCCCTTGCCACACCCTAGTCCTGGCCCTGCTGGACAGAGTTGGTGAAACATTTGGGTGGATAAAAAGGAAGTGGACACAGGAGGTGGGCAGGGATTAGCTCCTTTGTGGATTAACCTAAAAACCACACTGGATACCACAGCAGAGGCCTGCATTACTAAGTAATCTTTGAGGACTAGAAAAACCCAAGCTAAGATGTATTCATACCAGGTGTCTGCTACACACTAGTCTTTCAGTGTTTTCATTCTCTTGCTTCATCAAGCCATAGCCAGGCTCTTTTCCCTTCCAGCTAATCCAGATCTTTCCATCCACAAGGGAGAGGTCTTACCTGTCTCCTCTGTGAAGCCTCCCTGGGCAAGTCCTCCCACACAGAGAGGTCCATCCAGGCCTCTCTCCATCATATGATTTATGTTGAGGACAATCTGCCATTTACATTAGTTTATGAATCCGAGGGAAGGGATTCAGTGCCAAAGGAAATTCTCACCCATAAAGAGCTAGCATGTTCTCTCCCTTCTGACAATGAGACCTTTGTAACTCATCCCGTTTCCCTCTTTGCTGATGGAGAAGCTCCAAGCACAAATTTGATTTCTTTCAGTTGAGGGCGTCAGGAAAGGTCTCCTCTCTAGAAGGAAAAGACCTTTCAGCTACAACCCAAACTAATGAATAAGAATTAGCCAGATGCAGATTGGAGGGAACATCCTCAATCCTCAACCTTAGCATGTGCTAAGGTTCTGCAATAGAAAAGAACTGAATGTCCAGTGTGGCTGGATCATGCTAAGTCAAGAAGACCGTGTTACTAATAAACTGTGTCATGAGTTTCAGACTCTCAGAGACCGCTGAGCCAGCTCAAATCTTGGGTTCCAGATTTGAGCTCAAGTGCACCAGGAAGCACTTGAGTTTTATGGGGAGGTTGTGTCCTAAACCAATTTACCTTTTAAGATTATTTCTCTAGAGCCCTCTGGAGAGCACACTGGAGAGAGACAAAAGCAGAAACAGGGTAATCAGTTAAGAAGCTATTGCAGATTGCCAGTTAAAAGATGATGCTGGCCCAGCCTGGATGTATTCAGGTATATGAAGGGAGTTAGACAGAATCAGGACACATTTTGGAGACAAAATCAAAGAACACTTGAATTGCATCAAGCACCATAAAGAATGGCTTTGGAGCCAGGCAGAAGTGGAGCTGAAAAACTGGCTTTGCCTCTTAACACTGTGTGACCCAAGGCACACTGCTTAACCTCTCAGAACCTCAGATCACTCATCTGTAAAATGGAAGTGATAATACCTACCTCAATAGATGAGAATAATCTTAAGAAAGGTGAGGTGTTGGAAGTTTCTGGCACATGTTGGACAATCAATCGATGGAGGATGTACTCCTATATAGGGTTTCCCAGGTGGCTCGGTGATAAAGCATCCACCTGACGATGCAGGAGATATGGGTTCAATTCCTGGATTGGAAGATCTCCTGGAGAAGGAAATGGCAAATCACTCCAGTATTTGTGCCTGGGAAATCCCATGGACAGAGGAACGTGGTGGGCTACAGTCCACAGAGTCCCAAAGGGTCAGATGTGACTGAGATACTGAGTATGCAAGCGTACTCCTATAGACAGGCCAGCAGCCAGTCAGGGAAGGGATTGGAGGGCAGCCAACATCTGCCTTGGTGGATGAAACAGGAGCCTAGGCTGAGCCACCCCATTAGCTCGGGAGCACCTTTTCTTATCACCCCACCCCTCCTCCAGCTCCTTAGCTTGGGAAATGTCACCCTAAGAACTTCCACTTCCATATCCTATAGTAAAGCAGATTCTGCCCCCCAAAAGAGCACTTGAGGAGAGAGGGACAGAGTGACTTCTAGGAGGAAAAGCTTGTGGCTTTGGGAAGCAGGGGTGTCTGCAGCAAATAAACCATTTCCGGTACATTTGGCAGCGTTCTCTCTCCATCCGCCCTCTCCGTCCCCTCATTCTGCTTCCTTTCCATTCTGTTTGCTCCCGGGCTCTCTCCTGCTTCTGCTCGTCATCCTTTTCTCTCCTAGTCCCAGGGACCAGCCTGTCGCCCAGCTGCGGGGAATCAGGGCTAAGAGGACCCACCTCTGTGTCTCCTGCACACCCCTCTCCTCATCAGTTGGCTCACAACCAAGGTCCATCACGTAGGAGCCTCAGGGGAAAAGACAGACACCACGCCCTCTGTCCCTTGGGAACCTCAGAAGGTCAATTTCACCTCCTTTCCCAGCACATCGTCTCCGGCTGCGGGCCCTTGGCTCCAGGAAGCAGCGGCTTCAGTGCACCAGACTAAAGCCGTTGCGTAATTCTCAAACCGGCTCCCAGAAGCCTCACAAAGCCATGCTTCCAAAATAACCCCAGTGACTGAGCCCAAATAATACATGAAATGGTATCGGCCCGCGGAGCCCAGAAGACTCACCCGGATGGGAGGGGCGCCGGCAGCCTAGGCGGCCGACATTTGATATCTTCTCACCAAGACAGGATTAGAAAAGGATTAGGATTAAGTGGACAAGGGGCAACTCCAGTGCAGGAGGCAAGGTTGTGACTGGGCAGGAAGGAGAGGAGCCCTGTAGAGCAGCTGACAGTCCACACACTCGGGGAAGCCACTCTCGTGACCCATCACTGCGTCCGCATCACTGTCTTTGTGATGCGGGCGCAGTGATGCGGGTTCATATGAGTCTAAGCTCATCTCGTCCGGCGGATGAAGGCATCAGGGCTCAGAGTTGTTCTCCAGCCCGAACGTGGCCACATTGCACAGGAACCTGGACTGTCCTCTTTCTCCAAGCCCAGGCTTCGGTCCACCGGCCCCCACTGGCCCTTCCCGAAATCAGAGGCCAGAGCCACTCTCTTAGGGGAGGCCGGGCTTCAATCTGAGAGACTGGCTCAGCTGGAGAAGTTTGTTAGATCCTTCTGTTGCAAAATGTCCACGGCACTGATTTTAAAGTCCCTCAATTCTAGTCCAATCATAATTTAACAGCTGGGAGAGCAAGGAAAACAAAGAAGAGGCTATGAACAGAGTGAGAGCCCCCTGGGGAGCAGGGGAAGAAAGTCAAGGTGGGTTGCAGATAGGTCTCCAATCTGAGGGTCTCTTGTTCCCCTTGCAAAGCTTGGAGGGGTGGTTTCATTCTCGCCACTTCTCACCCCAGCTCCTCCACCTGCACCAGGCCCGTGTCTCCTTCCCAACTTGTGCCAAGAGATTCGGGGGTAATTGGTAGGAACTCTCTTGGGGAGCCTGCACCCTTACTAAGCCTGCATTTACTTACATCTTTCCAACCCCACTGCTGACTTTCTTGCCACCATTCCTGTTCAAAATGTTTGCCCTTTCCCTAACCCAGGCAAATCCACCAAAAATGCACTTGTAATTCCTGCTTCCTTTCACCTCTCTAGTTTTTTGGGTGGTTTTTTTTTTTTTTAATATTTATTTATTTGGCTATACTGGGTCTTGGTTATGGCATGTAGGACCTTGTTCCCTGAGCAGGGATCAAACCTGGGTGCTCTGCATAGGACACTTGGAGTCTTAGCCACTGGACCATCAGGGAAGTCCCTCACTTCTCTAGTTTTGAAATCTGCCTGACCCTCCCAGACTCTTAATCTTGCATATGTTTCATTTAAAACATCATTTATCAACCCCAGCATCCAACCACAGATGAATGGATAGACAAAACATTTCCACAGATTGTTGAAGGCCAGGTGGGTACTTACTGTACACCTCTCTGAGGTGGGCACCCAACAAAGCACTTAGCACCTAGGGTACTCAATAAGTGGTTAGGAAATGAGTTTCTGATCCCTAAGCACTAGGTTTATATCCCTGATCCTACTAGTCACTTTCCTCTTGTGAAAATCAGAGAGAAAGCAAAAAATAGACAGGAAGCAAGTGGAAGTGGGGTGCAAGATTTAAGGAAGAAAGAGGGAATGAAGGAAGATATAAATGAGAGAAGGAGAGGAGGAGAGAGAGAAGAAAAGGAAGAAAGGAAAAAAGGGAAAGAGGAAGGAAGGAGGGGAAAAAAGAAGGAAACAAAGAAAGGAAAGAGGAAAGGAAGAAAGAATGAAGGGAAGAGGACCTTCCCTGGTGGTCCAGTGGTTAAGGCTTCACCATCCAACGCAGGGGGTGTGGGTCTGATTCGTGGCCAGGGAGCTAAAATCTTACATGCCTCATAGCCAGAAAAAAAAAAAAAAAAAAACAGAAATAATAGTGTAACAAATTCAATAAAGAATTTTTAAATGGTCCTTAAAAAAAAAAAAAAAGAAGGAAGGGAAGGAGAGGGGACAAAGGACTGAAAAGGGAGGAGGAGGAGGAGAGAAAAGGAGAAGGGAGGGGAAGGCAGTAGAGCTGTCTACAGAACTGGCTCCCCGAAGACAGCTGCTTCAGTCGACTCTAGCAAATCCTTCCAGTGCCATCTTGCGCCTCCTGGGGTAGCTTATTCTGGCAGAGTGATTTATATCTGGGGGTGGGGGAGCAGTCAAATACCTCCCTCCCCTCCCTTAGTCGGCAAGATCTAGGACAGATCATCTTGCAGAAAGAGTAGCGCTTCACAATCATCTTCGCTTGTAATTATCCAATTAAATTCAGGCACTCAGCCATCCTTCCAAACAGGGGCTGAGGGCTGTAATCCACCGTGCATTTTGTGAGCTTGCAGCAGCTCAGACCAACAGCTGTACTGTGTTTAGTTTTTGGGGATTTTTTTTAGAGGGGGTGGGGTGAGCTCTTTTTTTTTTTTTTTTAAAGAAAAGATAGAAGAGGAAGCTGGGTAGATGCTGGTGAACATTGTCCCTGAGGATATAGAGCATCATAGGGGAATCACCTTTCTGATGACTCAGAGACAGGAAGTGGTGACCCAGAGGGAGGCATCACACAAAGGGGGAGGAATGCACATGTGTGATGACATCACTTCCTGTTTTTGTGAGTGTAGGGGTACAAGAGTGCAGAAGGGAATGAGGGAGCAGACAATCAAAAGGATTCGAGAGTGAGTCTCTTGCGTTTCTCTGCTCACATCCTCACACACCCAGCCCCTACTTCTTAGGACACACCTATCACAGCTTCCTCTGTTTCACCCTCACGCTTTGTCCGGGAAGAAAACTAACGCAGCTCATGTTGATCCCTTCTGAGTAAGGACAGAGCTAGATTGACAGGTAGGGACCCTCCATCCTACACAAGCTAGCATGCTGGAGATGGGAATTCTCTTAACAGTCAGTGGAAGGAACCATGATCTGAAGCTCCCAACTCCTCCCCAGCCTCCGTGCCAGACTCCATCCCTGGGAGGGGTGGGAGGACTGCACAGAGCAGCCAGCAGCCTGGCGCAGAGCAAAAATGGAGAGACCCAGTTATGTGCAGCAGAACATTCAGAGCTTCACAAGGGCATCTGGCGGGTTTGAAGGGGAGAGCACTAGGCGTTGAAGCTAGGTCTATTGAGACAACAGCACCAGGGGGAAACTGAGGACCCTTCTCAGTCCTCCTTGCCCAGAGCATGACAACTAAAGTCCTGAGCACAGTGGATGTGCCAGTTCTGCCCCATGAGACCAAGCTAGAGAGCAACCCCACCTCGCAGTGTCTGCCAGGGTCCATCCTACCTTACCTCTGAGGTGACAGTGAAGAACTCTGTCCCAAGAATGCCCTAACTTGGACTCCACTGGTGGCTCAGTGTTAAAAAATCCACTTGCCAATGCAGGAGATTTCTCTATTCAAATCTCTGACCTGAGAAGATCCCACATGCTGCAGAGCATCTAAGTTCATGTGCCCAGAGCCACAACTACTGAGCCTGCAAGCCTAGAGCTGGTGCTCTGCAACAAGAGAACCCAGCGCAATGAGAAGCACCACAACTACAGAGTAGACCCTACTCGCTGCAACTGAAGTCCAAGCAGCAGTGAAAACACAGCACAGCCAAAAGAAAAGGATGCTCTGACTCTACAGAGCAGCTCTGCTTGTCCAGTCTTATCCCCCAGCTCCCAAGGGCAAGCACTAGGAGAAGAGAAATAACTGTGTAGGTATAGTGAGGACTCTGATAGACAGAGTGCCTGATGACCCATGGATGGAGGTTCGTGACATTGTACAGGAGACAGGAATCAAGACCATCCCCAAGAAAAAGAAATGCAAAAAAGCAAAATGGCTGTCTGAGGAGGCCTTACAAGTAGCTGTGAAAAGAAGGGAAGCGAAAAGCAAAGGAGAAAAGGAAAGATATACCCATCTGAATGCAGAGTTCCACAGAATAGCAAGGAGAGATAAGAAAGCCTTCCTCAGCAATCAGTGCAAAGAAATAGAGGAAAACAGTGGAATGGGAAAGACTAGAGATCTCTTCAAGAAAATTAGAGATACCAAGGGAACATTTCATGCAAAGATGGGCTCAATGAAGGACAGAAATGGTAGGGACCTAACAAAAGCAGAAGATATTAAGAAGAGGTGGCAAGAATACACAGAAGAACTGTACAAAAAAGATCTTCATGACCCAGATAATCACAATGGTGTGATCACTCACCTAGAGCCAGACATCCTGGAATGTGAAGTCAAATGGGCCTTAGGAAGCATCACTATGAACAAAGCTAGTGGAGGTGATGGAATTCCAGTTGAGCTATTTCAAATCCTGAAAGATGATGCTGTGAAAGTGCTGCACTCAATATGCCAGCAAAGTTGGAAAACTCAGCAGTGGCCACAGGACTGGAAAAGTCAGTTTTCATTCCAATCCCAAAGAAAGGCAATGCCAAAGAATGCTCAAACTACCGCACAATTGTGCTCATTTCACATGCTAGCAAAGTGATGCTCAAAATTCTCCAAGCCAGGCTTCAGCAATACGTGAACCATGAACTTCCAGATGTTCAAGCTGGTTTTAGAAAAGGCAGAGGAACCAGAGATCAAATTGCCAACATCTGCTGGATCATCGAAAAAGCAAGAGACTTCCAGAAAAACATCTATTTCTGCTTTATTGACTATGCCAAAGCCTTTGACTGTGTGGATCACAATAAACTGGGGAAAATTCTGAAAGAGATGGGAATACCAGACCGCCTGACCTGCCTCTTGAGAAACCTGTATGCAGGTCAGGAAGCAACAGTTAGAACTGGACATGGAACAACAGACTGGTTCCAAATAGGAAAAGGATTGCGTTAAGGCTGTATATTGTCACCCTGCTTATTCAACTTCTATGCAGAGTACATCATGAGAAACGCTGGGCTGGAAGAAGCACAAGCTGGAATCAAGATTGTCAGGAGAAATATCAATAACCTCAGATATGCAGATGACACCACCCTTATGGCAGAAAGTGAAGAGGAACTAAAGAGCCTCTTGATGAACGTGAAAGAGGAGAGTGAAAAAGTTGGCTTAAAGCTCAACATTCAGAAAACGAAGATCATGGCATCCAGTCCCATCACTTCATGGCAAATAGATGGGGAAACAGTGGAAACAGTGGCTGACTTTGTTTTTCTGGGCTCCAAAATCACTGCAGGTGGTGACTGCAGCCATGAAAGTAAAAGATGCTTATTTCTTGGGAGGAAAGTTATGACCAACCTAGATGGCATATTAAAAAGCAGAGGCATTACTTTGCCAACAAAGGTCCATCTAGTCAAGGCTATGGTTTTTCCAGTAGTCATGTATGGATGTGAGAGTTGGACTATAAAGAAAGCTGAGCACCAAAGAATTGACGCTTTTGAACTGTGGTGTTGGAGAAGACTCTTGAGAGTCCCTTGGACTGCAAGGAGATCCAACCAGTCCATCCTAAAGGAGATCAGTCCTAGGTGTTCGTTAGAAAGACTGATGTTGAAGCTGAAACTCCAATACTTTGGCCACCTGATGCGAAGAGCTGACTCATTGGAAAAGACCCTGATGCTGGGAAAGATTGAGGGCAGGAGGAGAAGGGGATGATGGAGGATAAGATGGTTGGATGGGATCACTGACTCAATGGACATGGGTTTGGGTGGACTCCAGGAGTTGATGATGGACAGGGAGGCCTGGAGTGCTGTGGTTCATGGGGTCACAAAGAGTCGGACATGACTGAGCAACTGAAATGATAGTGAGGAGTATCCCCTGTGTGTCATTTATTTTTTCCTTTGTTTTAATTTTTGTTGGGGCTACCAAAGGATAAGGGGGCAGGGATAAATTGAGAGATTGGAATTGGTATATGTGCACTACTATAAATAAAATAGGCTTCCCTGATGGCTCAGTGATAAAGAATCCACCTGCCAATGCAGGAGACAGGAGTTCAATCCCTGGGCTGGGAAGATCCATTGGAGAAGGAAATGACAACTCACTGAAGTATTCTTGCTTGGGAAATCCCACAGACAGAGGAGCCTGGCAAGTTATAGTCCATGGGGTTGTGAAGAGTCGGGCATGACTGAGTGACTAATCAACAACAACAAGATATAACTATATAAAATAGATAACTAAAAAGAACCTACTCTGTAGCACAGGGAACTCTACCCTCTGTGTCATCTCTTTATGAAGAATTATCACTGAGGAAACTGAAGCTCAGAGAAGGTGGGTAACTAGTGCTAGGCCTCAGAAGTAGCAACCAGCAGAGGCAAGCTTTGACTCAGAATCCCACCACGTCCTTGCTCCAGTACACTCACCTTTGAAGACAAAGTAACAGAACAGGGGGCGATGCACAAAGTGCTATGGAAACCTTCCTCAGCAAAAGTTCCTCTCTGCTCCTGTCAGTAAACCTGAAATTGGATTTTTCCCTTTTATCTAAGGTGTTATCATTCTTGAAGGTCTTAAAAAGATTTAGAAGTTTCTCTAAATTAGTCAATAAGAAATGGTTAGATTTCTGTGCTGCTGTGCTTTACTTAGTCACTCAGTCACGTCTGACTCTTTGCAACCCCATGGACCCACCAGGCTCCTCTGTCTATGGGATTTCCCAAGCAAGAATACTGGAGTGGGTTGCTATTTCCTCCTACAAGGGATCTTTTTAACCCAGGGACGGAACCCAGCATCTCCTGCATTAGCACTTGGATTCTTCCCCACCAAGCCACCTGGGAAGTCCAGGATTAGTGAACACAATGTTGTAAATCAACTATATTTCAATAAAAATTTGTGTTAAAAAGTAGATTAGTGGTTGTCTTAAGCTAGAGGTTAGGTGGAGTGGGTATGGAATTTCTTTCTGGAGTGATAAAATTATCCTAAACTGGGATTGTGGTAATAGTTGCACAACTCTGCAAATATACTAGAACTCTTTGAATTGTATGCTTCAAATAAGTGAATTCATTGGTCCATGAATTATATCTCAGTCAGATTCTTTACCATCTAAGCCACCAGAGAAGACCATATCTCAATAAAGATGTTTAAAACAATAGAACCTGACCTTAAAAAGTTTAAAATTTAACTAGTGAGGAAGATATATAGACAAAGACAGGATATGCCAAATAGCAGGAGGCATCAAAGGAGTTTAACAGGAGGAGGATCAGTCCTAGGGATGTCAGAGAAGGTGGGATCAGTTGTGTTTTGATAGATAAAAGGAAAAAATGAATTTTCCCAAGTTGATTTTTCAAGCTGGAGGAACATAGTCATGGGGGCATGAGAAAGTATGAAACATGCCTAAGAAATCTTGAGTCAACTGATGAAACTCTGGCATGCAGATACAAAGATGACTTATAATACTGTATCAGCTATCTATGGCTGTGTAACAAATATCCCAGAACTTAGTGGCTTAGGACAACAACCACCATTTAGTTGTTCGAAAGTCTACAGTCTACACAAGGCTCAGGAACATGGCTTATCTCCCGTTTACGATCATCTCATGGTTCCACCAAGACTGGAAAATCCAGAATGGCCTCAGATATAGTCTGGCATCTCCACCAAGATGACTGCAACTGGCTAGCACCTAGGTGGCCCTCTCCCTCTCCACAAGGTCTTCATACTCCAGGGGTTCCCTCTTACCAGGAACTTACATCCAGAAGGAAGCCAACCCAGGCTTTCTCATACAGCACTCAAGACAGCAAGCGAGCAAAAACTGCAAGGCTTCCTGCAGCCTAGACCCAGAACTTTCACAACATCCCTTCCACGAGGTTTTATTTGTATAAGCAAGTCATAAGGTCAGCCCTGACTTAGTGAGGGAGGGGAGTTCACAGCGTTTGAATTCAGGGAAGCATGATTCATTAGGTGTCTACCGTAAATGTGGTCAGTCACTCAGCGGTGTCCAACTCTTTGGGACCCCGTGGGCTGTAACCCGCCAGGCTCCTCTGTCCATGGGATTTTCCCAAGCAAGAATACTGGGGTGGGTTGCCATTTCCATATGCCACAAGAACCAAAGAGTAAATCATACACCTGCCTTGGAAGAGCTCATTGTTTAATGACATGATGGCTTGAAAGTCATTCAAAGGGGAGATATGTCTAGGAATATAAGACTGAGGACAGAACACAAGACACTGAATACAAAGCTAAGGAGTTTGGATTTCCTTCAAGAGTTCTTAATTAAAGTCCAAAATCCCTAGGTGAGGTGATATTTTAAGCCTTTATCAGCCAGCATCTTAGAAGGAGTTGATGGTGTGTGCAAGTAAGACATATTAGAACCTTGGGTCTATTTAAGAAATCAGATAAGTTGTAAGAACTGTGTGTCTCATCACCTGAGTCAGGAAGCACAACCACATCACAGAGGAGTGGGAGATGCCTGCATCAGCTTGTAAGCCTGCATCCCAAGGGTCAAGACACACACCGCTGATGGCAAGAGACTCTGTTCCCTAGGCAGCCTTTTCTCCCTCTTCAGTTTCCCTACCCTTCTTTCCTCAACATACTGTTTGCACGTCCAAATCAGCGGGCTATAAAATACCGAAACTGGATTCAAATTTGCAGAGTCAAATAAAGGAAAACGAAGGCAGTCAGGAGAGAAGTCTTACTTTAGACTGTAATGCCTGGAGAATCCCACGGACAGAGGTGCCTGGCGGGCTATGGTCCTTAGGGTCACAAAGAGTCAGACACGACTGAAGTGACTTAGCATGCGTGGAAATTAACTACAAGGAGAAAACTGGAAATGACCAATCCAAGTGAACTTATTACTTGGGTGACTGCTATTGCTTCTCTGATCATCTCTCCCTTTATTTCACATTTCACTCCTCTAAAGCTCAAGGTAACTGGAAGCCTGAGCCTGATCTGGCCCCAACATTCTCACAGTGACCTGCTGCTCCAGCAGATGACCACCTATGGCCTAAAATGACAGAACAAAGCCATAAGATGTTGCCAATCGCACCCAACAAACTACACCAAGAGCTGAAGCCCACCTGTTTTCACCAATGAGCAACCAAACTTTTCTTCTCCAAAAACTTTGAGTTTATTCCGTAGTGACTTTCTCAACATAAAGCAATTACTGGGAACAAAGAGAACCTGTAAGTTGGTTACAGTACACACAGACGTGTATCAAGAACCCTAGCAAAGTATAGTGAGCATTTCCTCTGCTACAACATTGCTCCCAGGGCATCCATGTTGCATCAGGAGAGTCCCATTCTTATAAGAGGCCAGCAGTTCTCAATATCACCTGGCAAAGTGTCTTCATTCCCTCCAATTCCATCTTAGTCCTTCCTTCTGCTGTCTGGCACCTCCCCAGATTTTCACCCATGCCTCTTGATGTCCATGGTCTTCCCCCATTGAAATGTTCAACCCTCCCCATCATCCTCAAGTTTCCCTGATGGCTCAGTGGTAAAGAATCCACCTGCTAATGCAGAAGACATGGGTTCAATCCCTGATCCTGGAAAATCCCACATGCTGTGGAGCAACTAAGCCCATGCACCACAACTATCGAGCCTGTGCTCTGGAACCTGGGAGCCCCAAGTACCGAGCCCACGTGTCTCAATTACTGAAGCCCACTTGCCCTGAAGCCCATGTTCTGCAACAAGAGAAGCCACCACAATGAGAAGCCCGGGCACCGCAACTAGAGAGTAGCCCACTTGCCACAAGTAGAGAAAAGCCCGAGCAACAAGAAAGACCCAGCACAGCCAAAAATTATTTCTTTAAATTATTTTTTATGTTTCCTTACATTCCTAAAGTATCATTTTATCTCTGATATGAAAATTCTGATTCCCAGATCAGGGTAATTTCAGCCAGTTATAGGTGTGAATGAATGTATACTTGATAGGAAGATTCCTGATCATGGGAAGAAATGGATGTGACCCAGTGGCACTTCAGGAAGGATGGAGACACAGACATTTTTCCTATCTCAAGAAAAGTTGGATCAGGGAAAGAAAGGGCTAAGGAAAAGGTATGGACTCTACCTTCACTCTGACATCTCTCTCCTCCTGCTCTCCCTCCCCACACAGGTCACCGTAAATATCAACCCCCCTTCCTTGCACAGGGTGTATCTGAACATAGTCATGCAACCAAGAATGAAAGCCTCATGCCATACGCATAAACAAGTCAGACAACACGCTCCTACCCTAAAGCATTTTCAAATACCCAGAGGTACAGATTATTTCCCATTGAAAGCATCTCTGACATCACTCACCAAGTCGGACACCAGTAACTTTCCACTAAGATGAAGGACACTGACATCAGCCTGGGGGTCACAGGGAGATGTCAGCAGCTTCAGAAGAAAAAGGGAAAAAAAAAAAAGAAAAGAAACACTCACACTTGACAAGCAGCACCATCTAGGGGACCTAGAGGGTAAGACTACTCTTCCTGCAAATACAGAGCTAGGCGTGTTCTTTGCTTGGTGGCCACATCAGCAGAAGCCTGATCTAAGATGTGCGTGAACCTTGGTGACCCCTGCTAGGCAGCTACACTTGAAGTACTGTGCCCCATTGAGATATCCAGGTGACAAGTTGGAGCAACACCAGAGTCCAAAAAATTGCCTCTAAGACAGCAGCATGAGTGCATGCTCAATCATATCCGACTCTCTGTAACCCCATGGACTGTATAGCCTGCCAGGCTCCTCTGTCCATGGGATTCTCCAGGCAAGAATCCTGGAGTCAGTTGCCATTTCCTTCTCCAAGGGATCAATAAGACAAATCCTGCATAATTCCATGTATCTGAGGTATCTAAAATAATCAAACTCCTAGAATCTGAGAGTCGAATGGTGGTTGCCAGAGACTAGGAAGAGGGGGATGAAGAAATGTCATTAGATGAGATGAAATCTCAGGTATGCAAGGTGGATAAGTTCTAGACATCTGCTGTACAACATCGTATCAGATTGGACTGTTCACTTAAAAGTTTATTAGCCATCAACCACTGCTATATTTAAAACGGATAACCAACAAGGACCTACTGTCTAGCACAAGGAACTCTGCTCCATGTTATGTGGCAGCCTGGATGGGAGGGGAGTTTGTGGGTGAATGGATACATACATATGTATGGCTGAGTCCCTTCACTGTTCACCTGAAACTATCACACCATTGTTAATCAGCTAAACTCCAGTATAAAAGAAAAAGTTTTTTTTTTTTTTTAATGTTTATTAGCCGGTAAAAAGAATGAAATAATGCCATTTGCAGCAACATGAGGTTGTCACACTGAGTGAAGTAAATCAGATTAGAGAAGGAGAAATATTGCAAGACATCTTTTTTATGCTGCATCTAAAAAGAAATTACATAAATGAACTTATTTACAAAAGAGACTCACAGACTTAGACAAAAACCAGTGGTTACAAAGAGGGAAGGATGGGGGGAAGGGATAGATAAGGAGTTTGGGATGGACATGTACACACTGCTATATTGAAAATGGATAACTAACAAGGACCTACTGTACAGCACAGGGAACTCTGCTCAATGTTATGTGGCAGCCTGGATGGGAGGGGAGTCTGGGGGGGAATGCATACATGTGTATGTATGCTGAGTCCCTTTGCTGTGCATCTGAAGCTATCACAACATTGTTAATCAGCTATACTTCAATATAAAATTTAAAGTTTAAAAAAATAAAATAAAATAAAGTTTGTTAAGAGGGGAGATTTCATGTTAAGTGTCCTTAACACACTGAAAGAAAAGGAAAGGCAATATGCAAGGGGTTCCTGCTTGGGGAATGGGGGAGAGGGAGAAATGGGACAACCGTGCCTCTGAGGTGTGCCTATGATCTCTGAGCTGTGAGAATCTACAATTCTAGGAAAGCAAAAAAAAATGAAGATCCATGTTTCCAAGTCTTAATCAATGGAGATTTCAAGTCTGGGTAATGATCAGTTTCACACTGAAGCAATTGAATCCAGCATTCCCCGTGTGCCCCCAACTACAGAGCCCGTGTGCCTAGAGCTCATGCTCCTCAATAAGAGAAGCATGCAATAAGAGAAGCCACTGCAATGCGCAGCCCACACACTGCTACAAAGAGTACCGCTGCTCATTGCAACTAGAGGAAGCCCCCAAACAGCAACAAAAACCCCACACGCCGTCAAAGATAAATCATTTTTTTTAAATCCTTAATTTAATTATATCTGCAAAGGCCTTTTTTTCCAATAAGGTAACATTCACAAATTTCCAAGGATTAGGGCCTACTACCTCTGGGGACATTTTTCAGCCACTGCAGTGGTTCCAGCATGCAACAGAGTTGAGAAACCACTTATATACAGAGCCCCTGCCTGGCCCCGATACACCTGCTCTCTGCTCGCTCTTACCTCTTGCATTCCCAGCCCGCTTTGTGCTCTGAGTCCTCAGGCCCCCTGTACGTCCCAGATGCCTCACCCCCTCACTCTGGATTCCCCTAAACACTGTGTGTCCCATATCCAACACCTCATTCCTGCTTCTCTAGCAGAATAAACTCCACTCCCAAACCTGTGTTTCTAAAAATACCCTTCTTATAGATACAAAAATATCCAGTAATGATGAAATCAGGAAGAGAAGCAGTTTGGGCAAGTATCTGAACACTTTTTTATTTGCAAAATAAATTAACGTGACATACTCACATGGGAGAATACCAAATAACTCCCTGAAAAGAAGGTCTCTGAAAAATAAGACTATCCATCAGGAATGCTTCTCATTAGCTTAAGGTCAGATCTTCTTTCCATTTTTTGATCACTTTGCTTTTGCTTGTTTGACTATTGAGTTGTATGAGCTCTTTATATATTTTGGATCTTAACTCATATCAGATATATGATGTACAAATACTTTCTTCCATTAAGTAGGTTGCCTTTTCATTTTATGAAGGTTCCCTTAGCTGTGCAGAAGCTTTTTAGTATGATATAGTCTTCCTTGTCTATTTTTTTAATATTTATTTTTATTTATTCATTTGACTGCCCCAGGTCTTAGTTGCTGCATGTGGTCTCTAGTTCCCTGACCAGGGATTGAACCTGGGGCCCCTGCATTGGGAGTCGTAGCCACTGGACTGCCAGGGAAGTCTCCCACTTGTCTATTTTTGCTTTTGTTGCCTTTGCTTTTGGAGTCAGATCTAAAAAAAAAAAAAAATTCATTGCCAAGACTGATGTCACGTAGCTTACTGTCTATGTTTTCTTCCAAGAGTTTTATGGTTTCAGATCTTATATCCAAATCTTTAATCCATTCTGAGTTAACTTTTGTGTGTGGTGTAAAATAATGGTTCCTGTTTTGTTCTTTGCATGTGGCGAGAATGGAGTTTTCCTAATACCATTTATTGAAGAGACTGTCCTTCCGCCATTGTGTATTCTTGGCTCCTTTGTTGTAAGTTAACTGACTATATATGCATGGGTTTATTTCTAGGTTCTCAATAGTGTTCCATTGATCTATATGTCTGTTTTGATGACAAAGGTCTTATAATATTGTTTGAAATCAGGGAGTATGCTGCCTCCAGCTTGGTTTTTCTTTCTCAAGTATTTGAACACTTTCGATACTTTAATTTTTAGTAAGGATCTAAAGTCATTTTGTTAGCTTAGAAATACATTGTGCATAAAGTAGTTTTCTCAAAAAAAATGTTCATTTGTGGGGTGTCTAATTTCTCATGTGAAGATGCTGGAAAACAGGAAGAGTTTTAAATTTTTAGAAAAAATTTTGAACTTTGAAAATAGGAAATAATTTTTATTTTCTAAAGTTTTTAGTGCCTTTATTTCTATACATTTTCCCCTCTCTGCAGGGAGCTTTCTTCAGAATTAAATGGACATTTGGTAGAGTTTCTATGAAATGAAAGGGGGCCATTTATGCCATTGCCACCTTTCTTCAGCAAGATCCCAAGAGCTGCCATATTGCATTAGAAAAAGAAGAGCAAATATATCAAGTGCCAGGCACTGTGGTTAGATGCTGTACATACATTAGCGCACCTAATCCTTTAACCACCCTAAGAGGGTTCACACATGTTCAGTCTCTCCATCGTGTCCAACTCTTTGCAACCCCAGGGACTGTAGCCTACCAGCTTCCTCTGTCCATGGGATTTTCCAGGCAAGAATACTGGAGTGGGTTGCCAATTCCTTCTCCAGGGACCTAAGAGGAACAGTAATATTATTTGCTGCCACTTTAAAGATGGGGAAACTGATGCGTAAATATTTGCTCTCTCCAGCCCAAGGTCTCATGGCTGTTAAATAGTGGACCCTGATTCCAGCCAAGCCTTCCAATTCTGGGGTCTATGTTCAGGAGGCTCCCCATGAAAATAAGGTAAAAGGGGCTCAATTCCTAACTTATTGGTGTAGGATTCCCAGGACCCACCTGTGACTGAAACAAAGAGATGAGCCAGAGGACAAAGTCCGGGTAAGGCCCAGGTGGCACTAAGAGGAAAGACCACAGGGTACGGGCAAGGCCACTGCTGGCAAAACGTGGTTTCAAGGCACAAAAATAAATAGGACCTCATCACTGTCAAATGTCAAGGGAGGACTGGGGGAGTGGGGTTTCAAAGAACTTTCTGGGCTAGGAATCAAAGGATCTGGCTTCTAGTTCCAGCTCCACAGAAGCCTCCTATGTAAACCAGGCGATGGTAGAGGACAGGGAGGCCTGGCGCGCTGCAGTCCACGGGGTCACAAAGAGTCGGACACAACTGAGCAACTGAACAACAACAAATATAAACCAGTACAGCTAACTTCATCGACCAGTTCAGTTTGCAAAGCTACTCGGAAGGGCAGAGATAAGACCCTGCATCCCATTATCAGCACCAAGCACGGGGCTTCTTCATGAAAGCAGATACCTGGCTCCAGTAGTAAATTGTTCCACTCGATTCTCCGTGGGTGCAGCCCTGGAAACTCTGGCATGAGCCCAGGTCTGAAGGTCAATCGAGTGGGTAATCTCCCAGCGGCCTTCCCTGCTCTCGAAGAAGAATCTGACCCTCGGATTCTTGGTCCTGGAGTAAACCAAGCCGGTGCATGATACAACTTCCCCAGCAGAGGGCAGTGTTGGCTCAAAGTTTCCCCATGTATCCCCATGTAAGCTTTCATCTTACATTGTTTTAGGATTTTATATATATATATATATATATATATATATATAATTCAAAAGGCACCAAAAATTGTCTATAATCCCATCATTTGTCTTTTGATTTGTATAAAGGACACTCCATGTATCCAGTCTCAAAGTTAGCAACTGTTAACATTCCATCTGTATACTTTTTACTTCCTATATTTAAGCCCCAAAAATCCATTGTGAATTCACACACACACACACACTTTCCCAAATGTGAAATCTTGTTATTTTTTTTCGTCTACAACTCATACTTTCAGTTAAAAAATATCACACACATCTTTCTTCCAAATCCAGTAAGTTTTAAGTGACTATGTTCTATCCCATTGTATGATCACCAAAATACCTTTTAATGAATATCTAAGATTTTTCTGTATTTCAGCTACAAATACCATTCTAATCACCACACTGGAGGATAAATTTGTACATAATTATGGTATTCCTTCTGTAGCATACAGAAGTAAAATTGTTAAGTCAAATTTTTCTTTACTTTTCATACCTTTCTTTGGTTTCTTTTTTATCAAGTGCTGAATAGTTTAAAAATATATTCCAATAAGGCTAAGCATAAAAAGTTATACCAAATGACAAGAAGCCATTTTTTTATTTAAAATGATTTTTTTGTTATAAAATGGGTTTGTTTTCCCAATTATTGAGTGTTTTTGAGACAGAAATTTTCTCATGGTCACTAAACTATTCCACGAGTACAAAAGAATATTGTCTGTAATACACTACACATCTATTTCACCATTGAAAATGTACTGTGTTGCTTTTTTTCTGTGTTACCAATGATACTTTGAAATTATAAATATTGTCTGTTACTTACACTCCTTACATAGAAAATCAGGAAACTAACACAGAGACCCTTTCCCCCACAGTGGTGCTGGGAATTACTTCTGTTAAAAATTCTAAGACAGCAACTTCTCTGGCGGTCCAGTGGCTAAGACTCCGAGCTCCCAGTGCAGGGGCCCAGGTTTGATCCCTGGTCAGGGAACTATTAATAGATCCCACCTGCCATAACTAAAAGATTCCCCCATGCTGCAATAAAGATAGAAGATTCCACGTGCCACAGTTAAGACCCGGTGCAGACAAATAAATAAGTATATTTTTTTAAAAACTCTAAGACAAAGATTTCATCCAAATTCCTTCTCTGCCTTGTCATTTCATTACAAAAGAATAAAATATAGCATACAGGACTTCCCTGGTGGTCCAGGGACTAAGATTCCTAATGCAGGGGGACTGGGGTTTGATCTCAGGTCAGGGAAATCAATCCTATATACTGCAACTAAAGATCTCACGTGCCACAACTAATACCTGGTGAAGTCAGATAAATATTTTTAAAAAGAAAAAATAAAAATATAGTACACAAAGAGGAAGACACAAAACGTGAGAAAAAATTTAGATAATAGCTTAGTCACTTTTATCATCCTCTGCTATAGAAAGTTAGTTGTAGCTATTTCTCTTACATATTTTTAAATTTTTATTTGGAATATAATTACAATGTTGTGCTGGTTTCAGGTATATAGCAAAGTGAATCATTATACATGCACATATAATATCCACTCTTTTCAGGTTCTTTTCTCATGTAGGTCAGTACAGAATATTGAGTAGAGTTCCCTGTACTTCACAGTAGGTCCTTATTAGTTATCTATTTTATATATAGTTATATATAGTAGTGTATATATATATATATGTCACTTGCAATCTCCCAATTTATCCCTCCCTTAACCCCTGGTAACCATAAGTTTGTTTTCTATATGTGTGACTCCATTTTGTAGATAAGTTCATTTGTAGCCTTATCTTAGATTCCACGTATAAGTGCTATCATATAATATCTGTGTTTCTCTGTCTAACGTACTTCATTCAGTGTGACCACCTCTAGGTCCATCCGTGTGTAAAGTTTTAAAAGATAAGACTATCTGTGCATATGTGTTCTCAGTCGTGTCCGACTCTCTGCAATCCCCATGGGCTGTGGCCTGCCAGGCTCCTCTGTCTATGGGATTTTCCAGGCAAGGATACTGAAGTGGGCTGCCATTTCCTCCTCCAGGGCATCTTCCAGACCCAGGGATCAAACCCACTTCTCCTGCTTTGGCAGGCGGATTCCTTACCACTGAGCCACCTGGGAAGACTATCTGGTCTTCTAGTTACACATGCAACTATAACAAAAAATAATATGAAATTAAACTCAAAACTCAAAAGCTGAAGCAGCAGTTGGAAACAGGGGATAAACTGGTCACTCTGGGGCAGGAAACCAGCTTGTCTGGGGCGAGACCAAGGTGATTCAACTCATTGGCATTACTGCCCTCCCTGATGAAGGGTTACTGAAGTCTGGGTCTCAGCGACAATTATGCTGCCTGACCTGCCTAAATTAAGCTCAAACTAGGCTGAAGGGAAAAACCAGTATGGTTTGACTGACTGAATCTCAAGGAAATTCGATCTTTCCCAGACAACCAAAGACCTTGCAGGGGTAGCCAGGGTCCCTACTGACTAGACTGATGATATTTTAAGCATTTTTTTTTAATGTGGACCGTTTTTCTGTAAGTCTTTATTGAATGTGTTATAACATTGCTTCAGGTTTTTTTTATGTTTTGGCCTCAAGTCATGTGGGATCTTCCCAACCCAGGGGTCGAACCTGTGTCACCCACATTGCAGGTGAATTCTTTACCATTGAGCCACCTGGGAAGCGCACTATGACTATTACCCACCACCATAAGTTTCATGAACCTCCATCCATAATTCTTCAGGCACTCTATCAGATCTAATCCCTTGAATCTATTTGTCACTTTCACTGTAAGGGATTTGATTTAGGTCATACCTGAATGGTCTAGTGGTTTTCCCTACTTTCTTCAATTTAAGTCTGAATTTGGCA
Organism: Bos indicus x Bos taurus; assembly: GCF_003369695.1. Lineage (NCBI taxonomy): Eukaryota > Metazoa > Chordata > Mammalia > Artiodactyla > Bovidae > Bos > Bos indicus x Bos taurus. The sequence continues at coordinate 70,833,141 of NC_040083.1, read as the reverse complement.
ATAAAGATAGATGGAGTGCCTGAAGAATTATGAATGGAGGTTCGTGACATTGTACAGGAGGCAGTGATCAAGACTATCCCTAAGAAAAAGAAATGCAGAAAGGCAAAATGGTCATCTGAGGAGGACTTATAAGTAACTGAGAAAAGAAGAGAAGCTAAAGGCAAAGGAGAAAAGGAAAGATACACCCATTTGAATACAGAGTTCCAAAAAATAGCAAGGAGAGATAAGAAAGCCTTCCTTGGTGATCAATGCAAAGAAATAGAGGAAAACAATAGAATGGGAATAGAATCTCTTCAAGAAAATTGGAGATATCAAGAGAACATTTCATGCAAAGATGGGCACAATAGAGGACAGAAATGGTATGGACCTAACAGAAGCAGAAGATATTAAGAAGAGGTGGCAAGAATACACAGAACTATACAAAAAAGATCTTCATGACCCAGATAACCATAATGGTGTGATCATTCACCTACAGCCAGACATCCTGGAATGCGAAGTCAAGTGGGCCTTAGGAAGCATCACCACAAACAAAGCTAGTGGAGGTGATGGAATTCCAGTTGAGCTATTTCAAACCTTAAAAAATGATGCTGTGAAAGCGCTGCACTCAATATGCCAGCAAATCTGGAAAACTCAGCAGTAGCCACAGGACTGGAAAAGATCAGTTTTCATTCCAATCCCAAAGAAGGCAATGCCAAAGAATGCTCAAACTACCGCACAATTGCACTCATCTCACAAAGTAGTAGCAAAGTAATGCTCAAAATTCTCCAAGCCAGGCTTCAACAGTATGTGAACCGAACCATGAACTTCCAAATGTTCAAGCTGGATTTAGAAAAGGCAGAGGAACCAGAGATCAAACTGCCAACATCTGTTGGATCATCAAAAAAGCAAGAGAGTTCCGGAAAAACATCTACTTCTGCTTTATTGACTATGCCAAAGCCTTCGACTGTGTGAATCACAACAAGCTGTGGAAAACTCTTCAAGAGAGGGGAATACCATATCTGACCTGCCTCCTGAGAAATCTGTATGCAGGTCAAGAAGCAACAGTTAGAACTGGACATAGGACAACAGACTGGTTCCAAATTGGGAAAGGAGTACGTCAAGGCTGTATATTGTTACCCTGCTTATTTAACTTATATGCAGAGTACATTATGTGAAATGCTGGGCTGGATGAAGCACAAGCTGGAATCAAGATTGCCAGAAGAAATATCAGTAGCCTCAGATATGCAGATGACACCACTCTTATGGCAGAAAACAAAGAAGAACTAAAGAGCCTCTTGATGAGAGTGAAAGAAGAGAGTGAAAAAGTTGGCTTAAAGCTCAACATTCAGAAAACTAAGATCATGGCATCTGGTCCCATCACTTCAAGGCAAATAGATGGGAAAACAATGGAAACAGTGACAGACTTTATTTTGGGGGGCTCCCAAATCACTGCAGGTGGTAACTGCAGCCATGAAATTAAAAGATTCTTGCTGCTTGGAAGAAAAGCTATGACCAACCTAGACAGCATATTAAAAAGCAGAGACATTACTTTGCCAACAAAGGTCCATCTAGTCAAGGCTATGGTTTTTCTAGTAGTCATGTATGGATGTGAGAGTTGGACTGTAAAGAAAGCTAAGTGCTGAAGAATTGATGCTTTTGAACTGTGGTGTTGGAGAACACTCTTGAGAGTCCCTTGGACTGCAAGGAAATCCAACCAGTTCATCCTAAAGGAAATCAGTCCTGAATATTCATGGGAAGGACTGATGCTGAAGCTGAAACTCCCAATACTTTGGCCACCTGATGTGAAGAACTGACTCATTGGAAAAGACCCGGATGCTGAGAAAGATTGAAGGTGGGAGGAGAAGGGGACGACAGAGGATGAGATGGTTGGATGGCATCACCGACTCAATGGACATGAGTTTGAGCCAGCTCCGGGAGTTGGTGATGACAGGGAGGGCTGGCGTGCCGCAGTTCATGGGGTTGCAAAGAGTCAGATACAACTAAACAACTGAACTGAACTGATAAGCTTCACTATGTGAGTTAGATTTTTTTTAGCAAGTCCACTGATTTCTCCTTTAAAATAATTATGAAAAAATTTCAAGTCTTTGGACTTTCCTGGCAGTTCAGTGGTTAAGACTTTGCCTTCCAAGGCTGACGGTGCAGGTTCGTTCCCTGGTCAGGTTAATAAGATCCCACATGCCTCATGGTGAAAAAACCAGAACATAAAAACAACAGAATCAATATTATAGCAAATTCATTAAAGATGTTAAAATGGCCCACATTAACAAATCTTTTTTTAAGAATGCTTGTATTTTAGAGTCCATCTTGGTGCTTGGTAAGTGAAGTGAAAGTGAAGAGTTATTCTCTTAGTCATGTCTGACTTGTGACCCCATGGACTGCAGCCTATCAGGCTCCTCTGTCCATGGGATTCTCCAGGCAAAAGTACTGGAACAGATTGCCATTTCCTTCTCCAGGGGATCTTCCTGACCCAGGGATCGAACCAGGGTCTCCAGTATTGGCAGTGGATTCTTTACCACCTGAGCTGCCAAGGAAGCCCTGGTGCTTGGTCAAATGGGTATTTTTCTGAGATAATGGAAGTTGTGACCAGATGTTCAGCTTCTTTCTAGGCAAGCCTAAACATGAAGTTTGTATTCATGCAGTTTGTTCTCAGTGGACTATCTGTGGACTCTGTGGACTTAAAGCACCTCATCTACAGGCCAGCTCACAGTCTTTCCAGAAACATTGGAACTCCGTGACACCCCTTCATTTTTAAAATATAAAATCTTGAGGCCCTTTAAGATGAAATACTAGAAATTGAAACGGTGTGGAGTTGCAAACAATGATGCTTTATGGGAATGTAAGGATTCTGGAATTTTGAAACAATATAGGGGACAGTTCCCATAGTCCTTACTTAGACTTGGGTTCTCTTGTCTTGGAGATAGCAGATGTTCTGACCCTTAAAGTCGATTTGATGGACTTCCCACAGAGCCCTCAGCCAGCTCGGCCTGGTACCTGTTAGCCGTCTAGACCAAGACATTCTTATTAAGCAAGATCTTCACTGACTTACATGAACACCCTAAGGAAAACTTTGGGGTATGACCCTGGGTTGACACTCTGGACAACCAGTACAGAACTTCCTGCCCTAGGTGGGTCCATGATAATTGGGTCTGAGGCAGCCAATGGGTACCCTTTTCCCCATGGAAAGAGAGAAGAACCAGCAGCCTGAGCAAGTTCAAAAGTGGGAGGAAATCCAGGTCCTGCATAGACAGAGGCAGAGTTTACACTCCATGCACCAAAAGCTCTGGTCTTTTCTAACACTTATTGCCATTTATAGTTTTTACCAGTAGAGGTCGTCCTTCCCATTTTTAAAAGATTTATTCCTGGATTCTTCATTCCTTGATCCCATTATCCATTGTTTATTTTTACTTAATTTCTCTTTGTTGCTGGTAAATAGAAATGTAATTGGGAGTTCTCTGTACACTGACTTGACACACAGAAACTTGCTGCTTGCATGCTCAGTCGCTATCTTGTCTGACCCTTTTCAATTCTATGGACTGTAGCCTGCCAGGCTCCTCTGTCCCTGGGATTTTCCAGGCAAAAATTCTGGAGTGGCTTGCCATTTGCTTCTCCAGAGGATCTTCCCAACCCAGGGATCAAACCGGCGTCCCCTGCATTGCAGGCAGATTCTTTACCACTGAACCACCAGGGAAGCTCAGATCAGAGGTTGCTGCTGCTAAGTCACTTCAGTTGTGTCCGACTCTGTGCGACCCCATAGATGGCAGCCCACCAGGCTCCCCTGTCCCTGGGATTCTCCAGGCAAGAACACTGGAGTGGGTTGCCATTTCCTTCTCCAAATCAGAGGTTAGCTGGTTCTAAAAGATAGGGACCCATGGAGAGGCGTCAAGGAAAAGTAACATCACTATAGTTTGAGAAAAATGCTTCTCATTACCACCTATCAAGGGTCACCAATGCCCTGCTGCTAGCATTTATCAGATTTTGCTTTTCAAATATGTTATCTCAATGATCCATTCAAAGAACAAGTACATATGGATGTGATCTATCTTGTGTACACTGGTAGAAATTTACTTTGACATACATTTTCCCAAATAACCTTTACAACAAGCTTTTCAAGATATAGCTTGTAAAAGCTGAAGTCTGCTTATATGAAGTCTGAGATTGTATAAGGCAACAGTGCCCAACCTTTTTGGCACCAGGGACAAGTTTCATGGGAGACAATTTTTCCATGGACAAGGGGCGGGGATGGTTTCTGGATGATTCTCATAAGGACAGCACAACCTAGATCTCTTGCATACTCAGTTCACAGTAGAATTCACGCTCCTATGAGAATGCCACCGTTGATCTAACAGGAGGTGGGGCTCAAGAAGTAATGCAAGCAGTGGGGAGTGGCTGTAAATACAGATGAAGCCTTACTCTTTTGTTCACCTGCCACTCACTTCCTGCTGTGCAGCCTGGCACAGTCTGTGGCCCAGGGGTTGGGGATCCCTGATGTAAGGAGTGAAGCAAGTAGGGCATGAACTAAAGGCAGGGGATGGGTGGGGCAAACTTGGGAATGAATGCCCTGCTAAAGGGTATAGATTTGCATAGGAAATACTTCCTTTTAGGTAAAGGGGGCTGAATCAGACCATACAGTCAGAGTTGCTTATGCTCACATAGAGGAACTTAGGAAGAGTTCCCCCAAGAAATCAAGAAAGTAGCCATATTGAGCAAAGTGATGGGAGCAGGTAGATGAGAGGTGGAGAATGGGAGCAAACTTTTTCACTGTATACCATCACATATATTTTTTTAAATTTTTGAGCCATATGAATGTATTGCTCAAACTTTCAAATTAATAAAAATAATTTTAGTAGACATATAAAGTCAATTTGCCATTCTTCAACTCCATTTTTATCGTGGAGAAATGCAATTCGAATGTTGGCAGTTCTTTCAATTTTTAAAAAATGTGAAAAAAAATTGAGATTTGGTGTTTCTTGTCTCGCCTTTCAAAAGTTTTAATGTGACATAATTTTAAGTTACAGAAAGTTGCAAGAAAGAGCACAAAAATTCCCATGTACCCTTCACCAGTCTTCACCAAGTTTCCCCAAAGATTTGTGTGTATGTGTGTGTGTGTGTGAGAGTGTGTAAACAGACAGATAAGTAGATAGATAGATGAAAAATCTTCTTTCTAAACCGAGAAGCTGAAGACATGATACCCCCTCTACCTAAATATCTTGACTGTATATTTCCTACATACATTCTTTGGTATAACTGTGCTAAAATCGTCAAAACCAGAAAATTAGCATTGGTATCTTATTTGGATTTTATTAACTTTCCAATAATGCTTTTTCTTTACAACAAAAGAAAACCCTAGTTAATGTTTTGTATTCAATTTCCACGTCTTTTTAGCCTCCTTTACTCTAGAACAGGTATTCAGTCTTGTGGTTCTCATGACCTTGACAATTTTAAAGATTCTGGGTCTGCAGTGCAATGCATTTTCCAAAAATGATCACAATATTTCTAGTCCCACATGTTCTTCCAGAACCTTCTTACTACTCTCCATTAAGAAGTGGAGTCTTGGAACTTCCCTGGTGGTCCAGTGGTTAAGAATCTACCTTCCAATGCAGGGATTGCAGGTTTGATCCCTGCTTGGGGAGCTAAGATCCCACATGCTGTGGGGCAACTAAAGTCCGCCTGCCACAGCTAGAGAAGCCACATGCTGCAACGAAGACCCAGCACAGTCAGAAAGGAAAAAAAAAAAGATGAGAAGAAATGGAGTCTGTTTCCCCTCCACTTGAGCCTGAGTGGGATTGTTTCTGTTCTGACCAGTAGAGTGTGATTGAAATAATACTATTTTGAGGCGAGATCAGAAAAAGAAAATAAGGCATTTGTCTGATTCTCTCCTTTCTCTCTCTCTCTCTCTCCTTTCCCTAGGAACCCAGCCACCACTCTATGGGGAAGCCAAGCAAGCCATGTGGAAAGACCACATACAGGTGTTTCTGCCAACTGCTCCAGCCAAAGTCCCAGCCGACAGCCAGCATCAACCGCCAAATAGGAAAATGAATGAGCCTTCAGATATTTGCAGCCCTGAGCGTGGAGTCTTCTAGCTGAGACCCAGACATCACGGAGTAGAGACAAACCACCCCTTGTGTGCTCTTTCTGAATTCCTGGCCCATGGAAGCCATGAGTATAATAAAGGACTATTTTACACCAATAAGTGTTGGGGTTATTTGTTATACAACCACAGTAACCAGAACAAACCTGTTATTTTATAAAATATCTTTCAACTTAATTTATATTTGTCCAGTGTCAGAGTTGTTTTTTAATGTTTCCATTTTTTAAAATATTGGTTCAAATTCAAACATTTTAAAATACAGTGTGGACCAAGAAATGACTTTTTATTTTTCTTTTTCTTCTGTGTGTTTTTTTTTAATTGAAACAATATATTTAAAGCAAAAAAAGAAAAAGGAAAAGTTTACCCACTTCTCCCAACTCTCACCCTCTGCGTATCAACCATTGATCCATTCTCTGTATATATGAGCTTTGGGATTTGGAGGATTTTTCATTTGTTTTAAGATTCCACATATAAGAGAGAGTATACTGTATTTATCTTTCTCTGTCTGACTTACTTTACTTAGTAAAAAGCTTTCAAGGCCCATCTATGTTATTGAAAATGGCAAGACTTCTTTTTTTTGGTGGATGAATAATATATACATAATATATTGATGAATATTATATATATATATATATCTTTATCCATTCATCCATCAGTGAACACTTAGGTTGCTCCCATATCTTAGCAATTATAAATAATGCTACAGTGAACCTGGAGATATGCATATCTTTTCAAGTTAATGTTTTTGTTTTCTTCAGATAAATACCCAAAGTGGAACTGCTGAATTGCCAAAAACTAGAAACAACCAAAATGAACTTCAACAGGTGAATGGATAAGTACACCATGGTGCATCCATACAATAACATAATATTCAGCAATAAAGAGAAATGAGCCATCAAGTCACAAAAAGACATGAAAGAAACTTAAATGCATATCACTGTGAAAGAAGCTAATATGAAAAGGCTACCTCCTGTGTGATTCCAGCTATATGACATTCCATGGAGGCAACAGCTACAGAGACAGTAAACAGAGGAGTGGTTCCCAGGGACTCGGGGAAAAGGAAGGGTGAATAGGTAAACGCACGGGGCAGTTTCAGGGCAGTGAAACTATTCTGTGTGACACCGTAAGGGTACATGTTATTATATATTTGTCAAAGCCTATAGCGTATTCAACACAAAGAGTGAAACCTAATGTAAACTACAGACTTTAGTTTAAAATAATGTATCAACATTGGTTCATAAATTATAAGATCAAAATTACACTGATGCAAGATGTTAATAATAGAGTATACTGTTGGGAACTGGGGGAGTTCATACAGGAACTCTATGTTTTCTGTTCAATTTTTGTCTGAACATAAAAGTTCTCTTTTTAATAGATCTAAAATTATCAAAAAAAAGTGTGGGTCAGGACTTCCTGGGTGGTCCAGTGGTTAAGAATTCACCTGCCAATGCAGGGGACACGATCCTTGGTCCAGGCAGATTCCACATGCCACAGGGCAACTAAACCCATGCCCCACAACTACTGCCCTTACTCTAGGGTCTGCGTGTCATAACTGCTGAAGCCTGAGCACCCTAGAGCCCATAGTCCACAGTAAGAGAAGCTACTGCAGTAAGAAGCCTGTGCACTGCAACTAGAGAGTAGTCCCACTTGCCACAGCTGGAGAAAGCCCATGTGTAGCAATGAAGACCCAGGGCAGCTAAAAATTAATTAATTAAGTAGTTGGGTTTTTTTAAGAAGTATAGGTCAAACACGCCACCTCCAAAGGATCAGTATTTGGTAACCCTTGCTTAAGAGAAATGAAAAAAACCATTAATAAACAAACAAGTCCATTTTCAGGAAAAGAGATCTGTAATAAGCACCAATTAACATCTACAGTTAATAGCTAAGTTAAGACTAGAATTCAGGCCTCCTCTTCCAATTCTGTTTTTTTAATTGATTGATGAACCTTCATTCTTTTTCTAATTGAAGGATAGTTGATTTACAATGTTGTGTTAGTTTCAGGTGTACAATACAATGATTCATTAATACTTTTTTTTTCAGATTCTTTTTTGTCATACGTTATTACAAACTAGTATTAGTTTCCAAGTTCTTGCCAACTACCTTGGTATACAACATTGCAACCTAATGCTCAGATAAAGCTTGTCTTTTGTTCTGAACTATATGTTACTACAGGGGAAAACCCACCGAATAAAAGAAGGGCTGTCACTTCCAAAAATGAGCCAACAGAGTTGCTCAGAAAGCACCAAGTACAATCAGTCTGATTGAGAATGACTCCCCAAGTCCGGATCGAGAGAGGGCATCCCCAGTGTATATGTTCCCCTAAGGTTGCTGTGGGGCTTCCCTTCTGCCTGCAATGTGAGAGAACTGGGTTCAATTTCTGGGTTGGGAAGATCCCCTGGAGAAGAAAAAGGCTACCCACTCCAGTATTCTGGCCTGGAGAATTCCATGAACTGTATAGTCGATGGGGTTGCAAAGAGTCAGACACAACTGAGCAACTCACTTTCACAAGGTTGCTGTGAGATACAGCTAGCATTGCCCTTCCAAACTGTTATTTTTTTTCTTTCTATGCTATTTCTTAAGAATCTTGATGATTTATAAAAATGAACCATGATTCTTAAATCTCTTCAGAGAGAAGAGTATATAGCTTTTGCTTTAGAATAAAACGGTTGTGTGTATGCACATCTACTTAATATCCTTTTTATTTGTGTGTTTAACCATATCAATCTACCTTGTTTGGGAAATTAGTGCAAATCTGTGAGAATAAAGAGGCTTCCCAGGTGGCGTCAGCAGTAAAGAATTTGCCTGCCAGTGCAGGATCCAAAGGAGATACGGGTTCATTCCCTGAGTGGGGAAGATTACCTGGAGAAGGAAATGGCTACCCACTCCAGTATTCTTGCATGGAAAATCCCATGGACAGAGGAGCCAGGCCGGGTACAATCTATGGGGTCACAAAGAGAAAGACACAACTGAGCATGCTTGCCATTGACATTCTGAAGAATAAAATATCAATTCTTTATATGTGGTCAGTATCTTACCTCTTTAAAAAAGTACATTCATGTGGAGGTTTTTCCCTCAACGATTCTCAACCCAATGATACAGGTTACTATGCCCATTTTTCATGTGAGGAAAAAGAAATTCAAATTGTGTGGCTCAGCCAAATTCTTGCAATAGATTGTTATTGTGCTTGTGCTCAATTGTGTCTAACTCTACGATGCCACAGACTATAGCCCACCAAGCTCCTCTGTCCAAGGGATTTCCCAGGCAAGAATACTGGAGTAGGTTGCCATTTGCTCCTGCAGGCAATCTTACCGACCCAGGGATCAAATCCACATCTCATGCAGCTCTTGCATTGGCTTGCAGATTCTTTACCACTGAGCCACCTGGGGAGACTTGCAGAAGATGAGGTTAGCCAAACTACAGCTTAATCTTCAAGACTCTACCCTTCATCATGTGGCTCATCAGATCAGTTTAGTTCACTCATTCAGTTGTGTCTGATTCTTTGCGACCCCGTGGACTACTGCGCGTTAGGCTTCCCTGTCCATCACCAACTCCTGGAGCCTACTCAAACTCAGGTCCATTGCATCGGTGATGCCATCCAACCATCTCATCCTCTGTCATCCCCTTCTCCTCCTGCCTTCAATCTTTCCCAGCATCAGGGTCTTTTCTAATGAGTCAGTTCTTCCCATCAGGTGCCCAGAGAACTGGCATTTCTGCTTCAGCATCAGTCCTTCCAATGAATATTCAGGACTCATTTCCTTTAGGATGGACTGGTTGGATCTCCTTGCAGTCCAAGGGAGTCTCAAGAGTCTTCTCCAACACCACAGTTCAAAAGCATCAATTCTTCAGCACTCAGTTTTCTTTATGGTCCAACTCTCACATCCATACATGACCGCTGGAAAAACCATAGCCTTGACTACACAGACTGTTGGCAAAGTAATGTCTCTGCTTTTTAATATGCTGTCTAAGTTAGTCATAACTTTTCTTCCAAGGAGCAAGTGTCTCTTAACTTCATGGCTGCAATCACCATCTGCAGTGATTTTGGAGCCCCCCAAAATAAAGTCTTTCACTGTTTCCACTGTTTCCCCATCTATTTGCCATGAAGTGATGGGACCAGATGCCATGATCTTAGTTTTCTGAATGTTGAGTTTTAAGCCAACTTTTTCACTTTTCTCTTTCACTTTCATCAAGAGGCTCTTTAGTTCTTCTTGGCTTTCTGCTGTAAGGGTGGTGTCATCTGCATATCTGTGGTTATTGATATGTCTCCCAGCAATCTTGATTCCAGCTTGTGCTTCATCCAGCCCAGCATTTCACATGATGTACTCTGCATATAAGTTAAATAAGCAGGGTAACAATATACAGCCTTGACATACTCCTTTCCCAATTTGGAACCAGTCTGTTATCCCATGTCCAGTTCTAACTGTTGCTTCTTGACCTGCATATAGATTTCTCAGAAGGCAGGTCAGATATGGTATTCACATCTCTTGAAGAATTTTCCACAGCTTGTTGTGATTCACACAGTCGAAGGCTTTGGCTTAATAAATAAAGCAGAAGTAGGTGTTTTTCTAGAACTCTCTTGCTTTTTCAATGATCCAACAGATGTTGGAAATTTGATCTCTGGTTCATCTACTTTTTCTAAATCCAGCTTGAACATCTGGAAGTTCACGGTTCACATACTGTTGAAGCCTGGCTTGGAGAATTTTGAGCATTACTTTGCTACCACATGAGAAGAGGGCAATTGTGCAGTAGTTTGAACATTCTTTGGCATTGCCTTTCTTTGGAATGAAAACTGACCTTTTCCAGTCCTGTGGCCACTGCTGAGTTTTCCAAATTTGCTGGCATATTGAGTGCAGCACTTTCACAGCATCATCCTTTTAAGGTTTCAAATAGCTCAACTGGAATTCCATCACCTCCACTAGCTTTGATTGTGGTGATCCTTTCTAAGGCCCACTTGACTTCGCATTCCAGGATGTCTGGCTCTAGGTGAGTGATCACACCATCATGGTTATCTGGGCCATAGGGTCTCCAAGAGTCAGACACGACTGAGTTGACTCAGCACAAACGCAAGCATGATCTAAAGCCAGGTTAAAACAGATATTTACCTTTTCTGAAAGTGGGTGTAATTAACAAACTATTAAGTGAATAACATTACCAAGGAAAATCCAATCCAAGCAGGACAAGGAAGCAGGGTAGGGAACTAGAGAGCTTGGTAAAACGGCCGAAGTGCCCCTCGAGGGCGTGCAGTGAATGCCAGCTTCTCCCCTTCTTGAGTCAGGACGGGATGGGGGAACCTCGTGGTATTATGGCTTTCGTCTCCACTGGGAGAGGTGACACCAAGAAGCCGAGTCTGGGATGCCAGCGCCGCGCCCCTGTAGCCCCCTGGCGCCGGCGGCCTTGCGCAGTCAGCAGTTCGAGGTGTCTGGTTACGGCCGGTGAAGGGGCCACCCCAGGAGGCCTTTGGAACGACAATGACGGCCCCAAGTCTCGGGAAAACAATTCCCGTCACGCCCTCACCCCCACCCCCACCCCAACTCTGGCCGGTCACAGCGCGCAGGAAGAGCAGCGGGAGCCGGAGGAGGGGTACTCGCCGCGGGGAGCCCCACCCCACCCCGCTCCCCCCAGCCCACCACTCCAGCAGCCTCGCAGGGGACAGTGAGTCCCCAAGTAAGTGAATTCAAAAATCAAAACAGGCTCCACGGTCGCATACTTCGAAGAAACGCTATGGAGGCGATTAAGCCATCCCTTTACTTGTTTCCAGCATCACTCCTGACTGGGTCCTTGTTCGCGATGTCGCAAGAGCTTCGCCACCGCGCTGTGGACACCCGCCCCTCCGCAGGTCTAACGCCGAGACCTGGGCCACTCAGATGTTTCCGTGTCTCCTTCCGTTTCGAGAAAATCTACCGGGTCACGGTCTAGGCTGGGGACGGGGTGGGAAAAGGGGATCCCGGGCAGCTCCAGTCTCTGACGAGGACCTGGCAAAAGGGATTTCTGCTCAGGCTTCTGCTTAGCTGAGGCTGAGGTTCCTATTTTCCCCGTGGGCTTCTCTGGTGGCTCAGTCGGTAGAGAATCTGCCTGCAATGCAGGAGACCAGGGTTTGATCCTCAAGTGGGGAAGATTCTCTGGAGAAGGAAATGCCAACTCACTCCAATATTCTTGACTGGAGAATCCCATGAACAGAGGAACCTGTAGGCTACAGTCCATAGGGTCACAAGAGTTGGATACAACTTAGCAACTAAACCACCACCATTTTCCCCAGAGTTGGAAGAAGCTATGTAGTGCCAGCCTGGGCCTGGGAGTCAGGTGAGCGCCACCAGATCTTGGGAGGAAAGCTATGAGAGAGAGTCTAGCAGAGCTCTCAAAGTCCAGAGGAGAGAGGGAGAAACGACCTGGCCCTGTCAGTGGACTTGTCATTCTGGAGGACTGTAAGATGTGGTTGTTAAGAGCTCAGCCTCTGGAGTCTGCCTCTTGAACTGGAAATAGCAAAGAGCTTAGGTTTTTCCCGTCCGAGCTCAAGCAGCTGTGACCTGGCGTTTCCAACTCAAACGATCCAAGAGACGATTTTTGTGCATGTGTCAATGTATATTTCAAAATATATACTTAAAGTTATGGCTATTTTATTAAAATCATAATAAATGAAGCATGTAAATGTGAAAACGCAAACTGCATGTAAATCGTATACAATTTTTTTCTTCGCTGGGACAAGCACTGCATATCTCTTTCCATTTTAAACACCAATCAACCAACAAGGGCTGCCTTGCCAGCAAACCCACCTTCTACCTTCTCTGAGTCCGAGTGCCTCTCTAATTTTGCTACAGAATTATTTCCCTGCAGGTGGGTTCCTTCCCAGTAACATGCCTGCTACTTAGCCCTCCCTTCCCCAAGGCACTCCCTTTCGATTTCCCTACAGAAGAGGAGTGGCTTGGAGAGTCTCCACTTTAGGGTCCCCCTGGGTCAGAGGCCAGAACTTGGGCAGCCTTAAGATGACTTCCTTACCTCACAATGCACCTGATTTCGGATAGAGACTAAATCAGTCTATGAAAGAGAGATGGTTAACTTTCTTGATCAGTGGGCTCTTCCCCCAAAAATGAGATACTGTCCGGCTAAGACTTGATATGTTCACTATAATAAAAATAGGAATTATTCTTCTGTACTAGACTTAAGGTGAGACTTTAATGAATCACTGCTAAGGAATATTGTGATGTCCACAATGTGTTAGAGTAACTCACTTTTGTCTTGGTCATGCCGTGGGTCATGAAGGACTTCCCCACCAGGGATGGAACCCATGCCCCTGCAGTGGAAGAGCAGAGTCTTAACCACTGGACCACCAGGAAGTTCCCAGTAGTTCACTTGTGCGTAGCTGACGACAGCAAAACTTTATCCTTCCACTCCCCTGTCCTTTCACCAGAAAATATCGAGGGTCCCTTCAAACCTGCTTCACATGTCCTCTATCATTTTTTAATTGGAGACGGGGTATAAAATGTAGTAAACACACAAAACCAAAACATGTATAAAACGTCAGGGCCAAGCCCCTCACCCACTGGGAGCGAAGACTGCCACCACATGCTGCCCTCCTCTGCCACACACAGTGGGCTCTCGCTCCGGGACCTTGCTTCACAGGTGTATGTGCCTCCTTCCAGTAAACCACTGATGTTGCTACCAAGTCCAAGCTACTTCTGCTGGCTGCCCAAGAAGTCAATGAATCCAAGACCAGGTGTTGGGACTTTTGTTGTTGCTCAATCGCTCAGTCGTGTCTGACTCTTTGTGATCCCACGGACTGCAGCACACCAGGCTTCCCTGTCCTTCACTATCTCCTGGAGTTTGTGCAAACTCATGACCATTGAGTCATGATGCCATCTCATCCTCTGTCATCCCCTTCTCCTCCTGCCCTCAATCTTTCCCAGCATCAGAGTCTTTTCCAGTGAGTCAACTCTTCGCATTAAGTGGCAAAAGTATTAGAGTTTCAGCTTCAACATCAGTCCTTCCAATGGATATTCATGGTTGATTTCCTTTAAGACTGACTTGGTTGATCTCCTTGCAGTTCAAGGGACTCTCAAGAGACTTGGAAGGGATTTTATTCGGGAGCTGGCTGACCAAGAAGATGGCAAGATAGTGTCTCTAAATAGCCATCTTCCCAGGTCCTGGTTGCCAGGTTCTTTTATGAATAACAGATGGGAGGGGAGGGGACAAAACAAAGCAAAAAGACTATTCAGTGCTTGCAAATGTCCCCTAGGATGGCAAGCCTGAGGCAGTTCAGGTCAGTTCAGTCACTCAGTCGTGTCCTACTCTTTGAGACCCATGGACTGCAGCACACCAGGCTTCCCTGTCCATTACCAACTCCCAGAGCCTGTTCAGCTCATGTCCACTGAGTCAATGATGCCATCCAATCATCTCATCTTCTGTCCTCCCCTTCTGCTCCTGCCTTCAATCTTCCCCAGCATCAGGGTCTTTTCCAAGGAGTCAGTTCTTTGCATCAGGTGGCCAAAGTACTGTAACTTCAGCTTCAGCATCAGTCCTTCCAAAGAATGCTCAGGACTGATTTCCTTTAGGATTGACTCGTTAGATCTCCTTGCAGACCAAGGGACTCTGAAGAGTCTTCTCCAACACCACAGTTCAAAAGCATCAATTCTTCGGCACTCAGCTTTCTTTACAGTCCAAATCTCACATCCATACATGACCACTGGAGAAACCATAGCCTTGACTAGATGGACCTTTGTTGGCAAAGTAATGTCTCTGCTTTTTAATATGCTGTCTAAGTTAGTCATAACTTTTCTTCCAAGGAGCAAGTGTCTCTTAACTTCATGGCTGCAATCACAATCTGCAGTGATTTTGGAGCCCCCAAAAATAAAGTCAGTGTTTCCACTGTTTCCCCATCTATTTGCCATGAAGTGATGGGACCAGATACCATGATCTTAGTTTTCTGAATGTTGAGCTTTAAGCCAACTTTTTCACTCTCCTCTTTCACTTTCATCAAGAGGCTCTTTAGTTCTTCTTCACTCTCTGCCATAAGAATAGTGTCATCTGCGTATCTGAGGTGATTGATATTTCTCCCCAAAATCTTGATTCCAGTTTGTGCTTCCTCCAGCCCAGCATTTTACATGATGTACTCTGCATATAAGTTAAATAAACAGGGTGACAATGTACAGCCTTGATGTACTCCTTTCCTGATTTGGAACCAGTCTGTTGTCCCATGTCCAGTTCTAACTGTTGCTTCCTGACCTGCACATAGATTTCTCAGGAGGCAGATCAGGTGGTCTGGTATTTCCATCTCTTGAAGAATTTTCCACAGTTTGTTGTGATCTACACAATCAAAGGCTTTGGCTTAATCATTAAAGCAGAAGTAGTTGTTTTTCTGGAAAGTGACAAATAGATTCAAGGAATTAGATCTGATAGACAGAGTGCCTGAAGAACAATGGATGGAGGTTCGTGACATCGTACAGGAGGCAGTGATCAAGACCATCCCCAAGAAAAAGAAATGCAGAAAGGCAAAATGGTTGTCTGAAAAGGCCTTACAAATAGCTGAGAAAAGAAGAGAAGCTAAAGGCAAAGGAGAAAAGGAAAGATATACCCATTTGAATGCAGAGTTCCAAAGAATAGCAAGGAGAGATGAGCCTTCCTCAGTGATCAATGAAAAGAAATAGAGGAAAACAATAGAATGGGAAAAACTAGTGATCTCTTCAAGAAAATTGGAGCTATCAAGGGAATATTTCATGCAAAGATGGGTACAATAAAGGACAGAAATGGTATGGACCTAACAGAAGCAGAAGATATTAAGAAGAGGTGGCAAGAATACACAGAAGAACTATACAAAAAAGATCTTCATGACCCAGATAATCACAATGGTGTGATCACTCACCTAGAGCCAGACCTGCTGGAATGTGAAGTCAAGTGGGCCTTAAGAAGCATCACTACAAACAAAGCTAGTGAAGGTGATGGAATTCCAGTTGAGCTATTTGAAACCTTAAAAGGATAATGCTGTGAAAGTGCTGCACTCAATATGCCAGCAAATCTGGAAAATTCAGCAGTAGCCACAGAACTGGGAAAGATCAGTTTTCATTCCAATCCCAAAGAAGGCAATGCCAAAGAACGCTCAAACTACTACGCAACTGCACTCTTCTCATGTGCTAGCAAGGTAATGCTCAAAATTCTCCAAGCCAGGCTTCAGCAGTGTGTGAACCATGAACTTCCAAATGCTCAAGCTGTATTTAGAAAAGGCAGAGGAACCAGAGGTCAAATTGCAACATCCGTTGGATCATGGAAAAAGCAAGAGTTCCAGAAAAACATCTACTTCTCCCTGAGGCAGGAGAATGTGTTGGTTTCATTTCCTTACAGTTCTTCCTGAGAGGACGGCTCAGGTTATCTCCCTGAGGCAGGCCATTATGTGTGCTTACAAAAGTGGCCAGATGAGGGTTAAAGTCACAAAAGCAGATCCAGCAAGAATTCAACATTAACCCTTCCTGGTTACAATGTCTCTGTTGCTAACTCCTGGCTCTTTCTTCATTCCTTATGCTGTGCAAGCTAACCCCTGTAGGCCCTGTGAGGTGCAGCCCAACAACTGATGGAGCAGGCAGGAGACCTAGGAAACTCCTGTGAGCGCCAAAAGTCGGGAAATAGAAAGTTGCCAGTGGGACCCAAAAGTTTCTGGGAGGGGCGAGTCAAAACGGGCTGCTGAGAGATCTGGAGAACAATGGCCTTTAACAGCTCTGCTCTTGTATCAAAATGAACCTTTTGTTATTGGTGAAACTAGCCCCCTAGGAGGAACTGATATTTCTCTTCTGCCTTTGAGATGTAAGTGGTCTACCTGGGCCCTCTGGAACTTTGTTATTGTTTAGTCGATCAGTTATGTCTGACTCTGCAACCTCATGGACTGTAGCCCACCAAGATTCTCTCTCCAAGGGATTTTCCAGACAAGAATACTGGAGTGGGCTGCCATTTCCTACTCCAGGGGATCTTCCCGACCCAGGGATTGAATCCATGTCTCTTGAATCTCCTGCATTAGCAGGTGGATTCTTTACCACTAGACCACCAGGGAAGCCTGGTGGGACTTTAATCTTGTGTGATCTCTAACAGAAAAGAAGAAAAAAGAGCTTTCAGGTAAACTCTATGGCAATTCTTGCCTGGGAAATCTCATGAACAGAGCAGCCTGGCGGGCTGCAGTCCAAAGGGACACAACAAGTCTCACACGTTTGAGTGAGTGAGCACAGCACAGCTGTTTTACATTGTTGTGCAGCAGAAACTAACACGGTTGTAATGTATATATATATATCCTATGATAAACCATAATGGAAAGAATATTTTAAAAAGAATGTATATGTATGTATAACCTAATAACTTTGCTGTACAACAGGAATTAACAACATTGTAAATCAACTATGCTCCAGTAAAAATTTTTTTTTTAAATAGGAGCTTAGGGACCCCTCCCCATCCCTGGCCCTCTCCAGGAACCCCTCCTACCCTGAGTGCAGCTGCCCAGTTCACTCACCACTTCTGTTCCCAGAACTGTAAACACACACACACACACACACACACACACACACACACATACAGTCCTGGCTTCTGAAAACCCAGTTTCAGAGTCAGCAGGCCCATTCTTTGGGCTGAGCCAGCAAGCTGGTTGTCATCCCTTCACTCTACCTAACGGCCCTGCCAAGGTCACCACTGATAATGTTTTTACATCCATCTATCATTTCCATCATCCTACTTGACCTCCCAAGAATACTTAACATCATTTGTGTTCCCTTCTCCTTATCTCGGAGAATGCAATGGCAACCCACTCCAGTACTCTTGCCTAGGATGGAGGAGCCTGGTGGGCCGCAGTCCATGGGGTCGCTAGGAGTCAGACACAACTGAGCGACTTCACTTTAACTTTCCACTTTCATGCATTGGAGAGGGAAATGGCAGCCCACTCCAGTGTTCTTGCCTGGAGAATCCCAGGGACGGGGGAGCCTGGTGGGCTGCTGTCTCTAGGGTCACACAGAGTCGGACACGACTGGGGTGACTTAGCAGCAGCAGCGGCAGCTCCTTACCTGCTTTCTTCACTTGGTTTCCAGTTCTCACCCTCTGACTTTTCTGCTTCTTTCTGGTTCCTCGTCTTCTTCCAATCTTTTATTCTTTAACTTTTTTATTTTGAAAATTTTCAAACTTACAGAAAATTTGAAAGATTAGTGCAATAAATAACCCCAAATCCTTCTTTTTTGCTAAGTCACTTCAGTCGTGTCCGACTCTGTGCGAACCACATAGACGGCAGCCCACCAGGCTCCCCCGTCCCTGGGACTCTCCAGGCAAGAACAACCAAATCCTTCTATTCACCAGCTATTACCATTTTGCCATATTTGTTCTCTCTCCATACATATTTTACTAAACCATTTGAAAATTCATGTATCATGACTCTTCATCCCACACACTTCAAACAAAACCATTCTACTATAATCACACCCAGGAAAATTAATATTCATTCTATCATCTAATACCCATTCAGATTCAAATATCTGAGGAAGACAAACACTATATAATACCACTTACATGTGGAATCTAAAATAGGACACAAATGAACTTATCTATGAAGCAGAAACAGACTCACGGTCATAGAGAACAGAGTTGTGGTTAAGCAGAGGAAGAGGGATGCAAGGACTGGAAGTTCGGGACTAGCAGATTCAAACTTTTATACATAGAATGGATAAACAATAAGGTCCTGTTGCATAGTACAGGGAACTGTATTTTATTTCCTAAAATGAACCACAATGGAAAAGAAAAAAATCACACAATGAGATACCACATCACACCTGTTAGAACAGCCATCATGAAAAAGAGATAACAAATGCTGGTGAGGGGGTAGAGAAGAGGGACCCCTGCGCACTGGTGGTAGGAATGTACATTGGTGCAGCCACTATGGAAAACAAAATGGAAGATCTTCCAAAAATTACAAAAGGGAACTACCATATGATCTAGAAATTCTACTTCTGAGAATGTATCTGAAGGAAACAAAAACACCATGCTGAAGAGAGATCTGCACCCCTGTGTCCATAGCAGCATTATTCACAATAGTTAAGAAAAGGAAGTAACCTAAATGTCCATAGACAGATGAATGGATAAAGATGTGGTATGTATATACAATGGAATATTACTTGGCCATGAACAAATGGAAATCCTACCATTCGAGACAATATGGATGGACATAAAGGGTATTACATTAAATGAAATAAGTCAGAAACAAATACTGAGATCTTACCTATATGTGGGATCTAAAACAAAAACAAAAACAAAACAAACTCATAGAAAAAGATGAGATTTGTTGTTACCAGAGGTCAAGGTGGGGATTGGATGAGGGCAGTCAAAAGGTGTGCTGTGCGTGCTTAGTTGCTCAGTCATGTCTGACTTTTTGCGGCCCCATGGACTGTAGCCTGTCAGGCTCCTCTGTCCATAGGATTCTCCAGACTAGAATACTGGAGTGGGTTGCCATGCCCTCCTCCAGAGGATCTTTCCGACTCAGTGATTGAACCCAGTCTTCCACATTGCAGGCAGATGCTTTACTGTCTGAGCCACCAGGACTTCCAGTTATAAGCTATGTAGGTAGTAGGGATGTGATGTACACACTGGCAATAATTATGCCAGCAGTAAACACTGCTGTATGCTGTATTTGAAAGTTGTGAGTCCATTGTAAGCATTATTATCACAAGGCAAAAAACATTTTTTTTCTTTCCTTTGAGGGATATCTATTTGAGATGATAGATGTTAGCTTACTATGGTAATCATTTCACAATATATGTAAGTCAAATCATTATGCTGTATACCCTAAATTTATAACTTCTCAGTAAAACTGGGGAAAAGACCTTTAAAAAACAAATTCAAATTCCTTCTTTTGTCCCTAAAATATCTTTTTTTTAAATTCATTCATTCCTTTTTTTGCTGTGCTGGGTCTTTGTTGCTGCATGCAAGCTTTCTTTAGTTACTGAGAGTGGGGATTCCTCTTGGTTGTGATGTGCAAGTTTCCCATTGTGGTGGTTTCTCCTGTTGTGGATCACGGGTTCTAAGGCGCATGGGCCTGTTAGTTGTGGCACAGGGGCTTAATTGCTCTGAGAAATGCAGGATCTTCCAGGCCAGGAATTGAACCTGTGTCCCCTGCATTGACAGGCAGATTCTTAACCACTGGACCACCAAAGAAGCCTCCAAAATGTCTTTGGTGGCTTCTTTTTTATCCAGTATCCAACCCAAGTAAGTTCTCAAAATATATTTTATGGTAAAGTCTCTTTTTTATTTTAATATAGAACAATCGAGCACATTTCTTAAAATGACATTGACTCTTTTTGCAGCATTCAGATCAGTTGGTTTGTGAATGTTTCCTGTTCTGAAACTTAGTTCCTGGGATCTTAGTTCCAAGACTGGGGATTGAACCCAGACCACAGCCACGAAAAAGCCATGTCCTAGGTACTGGATCACCAAGGAATTTCTGAAACTCTTAGCTTTTGGTCTGCATGAGAATTTGGTTTTGGCCTTTCTTTTCTTCTTCATTTATACTCATGCTTTCGGTGATCTTATCCAGGATTATGGCTTTCTTGAATATTTAAAAAATAGATAAATAATAATAACATAGAAAGGGCTTCCCAGGTGGCACTAGTGGTAAAGAACCATCCTGCCAATTTAGGAGATGTAAGAGATGTGGCTTAGATCCCTGGGTTGGGAAGATCCCTTGGAGAAGGAGGCTGTTGATAAAAATAATGCCTCAGTTCAGTTCAGATCAGTCGCTCAGTCATGTCCGACTTTTTTTGACCCCATGGACTGCAGCATACCAGGCCTTCCTGTCCATCACCAACCCCCAGAAATTACTCAAACTCATGTCATTGAGTCGGTGATGCCATCCATCCATCTCATCCTCTGTCATCCCCTTCTCCTCCCACCTTCAATCTTTCCCAGCATCAGAGTCTTTTCAAATGAGTCAGTACTTCACATCAGGTGGCCAAAGTATTGGAGTTTCATCTTCAGCATCAGTCCTTCCAATGAATATTCAGGACTGATTTCCTTTAGGATGGGCTGGTTAGATCTCCTAACTGTCCAAGGAATTCTCGAGAGTCTTCTCCTGCACCAGAGTCAAAAGCATCAATTCTTCGGCGCTCAGCTTTCTTTATAGTCCAACTCTCACATCCATATATGACTACTGGAAAAACCATAGCTTTGACTAGATGGACCTTTGCTAGCAAAGTAATGTCTCTGCTTTTTAATATGCTCTCTACTTGGGTCATAGCTTTTCTTCCAAGAAGCAAGCATCTTTTAATTTCATGGCTGCTGTCACACTCTGCAGTGATTTTGGAGCCCCAAAAAATAGAGTCTGTCACTGTTTCCATTGTTTCCCCATCTATTTGCCATGAATTGAAAAATAATGCCTAGAGTTTTGTAAATTAGTGGCCAAATATTAGCTTTTGACGGAAGGACCCTCTTTGGAATTAGCATATAACAATCATTCCTTGGACTGGCAGTTTCATTCTCTGCGTTGATGTGGTTGGACAAATGTCTAGCCTATGTCTTATAACAAGCATAGTTTTACTACCTCCCTTCCTGTCTCTGTTTTCAGACATTCCCAGAGAGGTCAAAAGGAAATAGGAAGTAAAACACTGCAGGTTTGGATATATAACAGTCTGTCTGATGGATCAGAGTCAAACATTTTGTATCCTTTTAAAATATAACTTCCTGTTCTCCAGTCTCTCCAAATTACTAGGGCTTGAGAAGGAAGAATGTATCACCTGCTTCTCTGTTTCCCACCCATCCTCCACTGTACCCTAGACAAGCCCAGGACTCTGTGGCTACAGAGCCACTCCAACCCTGTTCCAAGCAGACAAGGCAGTTTGCAGGGATCCCCAGTCTCCAGAATCTAATGCCTGATCATCTGCAATGGAGCTGAAATAATCATAAAAGAAATAAAGTACACAGTAAATGCAGTGCACTTGAATCATCCCGAAACCATCCCACCCACTCTGGTCCCTGGAAAAATTGTCTTCCACGAAACCCGTCCCTGGGTCCAAAAAGGTTGGGGACTGCTGGCCTACAGCATCCAGGCCCTGGAGGGAATCCAACAACAGCAGAGGCCAGAAGGAGCCTTGCCAAACAGAGCTGGTCAAAGGGCTCTGGGGGAGTGAGAGCCTTCTAGGCATATTCTTCTGTGTAAAGTGGACCTTTTCAGAACACCAGACCTTCCCTAGGTTGGCTTTTAAATGAGCCATCCTGCTCTCTAATGCATCTAACTCAGCGTCAGACTGTCTGGGGAAGACATGGAAAGGGAAAACGGACTTGGTTATCAGTGTAATTTATCTTGGGGGCACCAAATATCAACATGCCGTCTGTGCCTGTGTGCTCCGTCTTTATCCAGGAGGCTGTCCCTCAGCTACCACTTACATGGGGAGAGTGCCCACTGGGGAGAGGGTAATGGATCTGCTCCTGCAGCTCCCTCAGCCATGGACCCTCCCCCAGCTCAGGGGCCCACATGCCTTTCCCTGGATTCTGAGGGAAATATCCATAAGTTTCTGGGAGAGAGATCTCAGAAGAGTTTCCATTTTCTTTAGCATCCATCCAGGATTAACAAGCACGGAAATCCAGGACTACATTACAAATTAAAGTCCTTATATGCAAAGTGGGCTTCCCAGGTAGGTCAGACAGTAAAGAATCTGCCTGCAATGCAGGAGATGCAGGTTCGATCCCTGGGCCAGGAAGATCCCGTGAGGAAGGAAATGCAACCCACTCCAGTATTCTTGCCTGGAGAACCCCATGGAGAGAGAAGTCTGGTGGGCTATAGTCCTTGGGGTTGCAAAGAGTCAGACCCAACTCAGTGACTAACACTTTACTTCACAATTACTGTCTTTTAGTCTAATCTTCACCCAACACACCTTAGCAGATTTCTAGTTTTCATAAAGGACGTGCTTAAATTGCCTTTTAAAATCAAACACACAAGACCCAAGGCATTTATTTGTATTATACTTTTTTTAATTAAAAGAGCAAGTTTGGAAGCCCAGGCTGGCTCTAGAGGGCAATCGAAGGCCCCTGGATGGTGAGTTCTGAAAAAAATAATTGAACAATGTGAAATTGTTAAAGGAATAAAGAAGTTTCTGATGTTTTGTTACAGTGAATTTTTTTGTAGAAATATTCCATTTAGAATGTTTGTTACTTTGGATATTCCACACACACACTCAGTTAACAGGCAGCTCTGAATTCCACCAGTGCACCCTGAGATGTTGAAACCTTTTACATTCGTGGGGAATAACAATAATAATAGTACAATATCATTTATAGCAGTTTGCCAGTGCCTGACCTCATAAGGAAGATGCAACTTGGAACCAGACTCCAAAGTTCTGTGTGCTAGCCTGTCATTGCCCCCTCAGAAAGCCAATGGCTATAAACAAGTTACTGGAACTCTACCCCTCAACACCCCATCCCTGGGAATGAGATGCTGAGATCTGAGGTACTTATCTCAAAGGGACATCAATGAGATCATGGATGCCCAAGCTGAGCAAGTCACCAGATACTAAAAACTGCCTGGAAAGGATCTGTCTGACCCCGAAGGTCAGGCTGTCTGTGTGAAGCCCCTCTCTCTAGGGCCCTGGGGACGAGGCGATGCACTTGATCACTTCACAGGCTTTGGGGGGTATGGGTAAGGCTCAGCAAGACAGGTGACTGCCAGGTTACTAAAGAGCACCTGCAGTCAGGCAGTGTGGAGGGACCGCGCAGCAGCCGGCGCAAGTCCGCGGCACATCTGCGGCTTTTCGGCTACCGGGCTTCATGGCACCGGGAGCCCACCGGGACCGCAACCGAGACTCGCCATCCTGCGGCGCAACCGCGCAGCTTCCGCACGGCTCGCTCTGGGCAGAGCTGTTTATTTGACCTGAATCTCTGCAACCGCTTACCCCCTTCAGACACACACATACAGAGCCGCTGGGGCCGAGTTTATTTTTTCAGGGGTGGGGACTCACTCCCGCGGGGTGGTGGTCGGCGCTATCTGGCTGCGAGGCGGCCAGGCGCTGGAATGTTAATTGAAATGGAGCTGGAAGCCCGGCCCCAGATAAGAGGCTCAGAGTATCACCGAGGCCCGGCCCCTGCCTGTGGCTCCCGAATCCTCACCTAAGCCTCCTGGGACCGGGATGGCCCCGTAGAGTAGCCCCGGCGTGTCCCCATCCCCGCCCTCACCCCCCTCCCCGGCTCTAGGGAACAGTCATTTTTGCTCCCGAGTTGAGGCAGGCGGGCGGGAGGAGGCTCAGGGTCCCCAAGCTCCACACCGGGTCGCCGGGCTTGGGGGGTTGAGGGGGGCGTCCAGCCCCAGAGGTCTGGCAGCAAGACTATATCTGTGTCCGACACCAAAAGGGGATTGTGGAGAGATGACGAAGAGAAGTTGAAAAGCTACTTGTTTTTTAAACAATTGATAAATCTCTTCCTCCATTCCACTTTTCACTCCACTCATATTCCTCTCCTAACCCTGCGATTTTTGCACACATTTTTCAGAGGTTCACAGAGAGTGCCTTTGAAAGTCACTGCAGACGAATCTTTAAATGGTCCCAAAACAGTTGATTGGAAAAAAATAATATTAGGTCCTCAACCCACACCATACACTGGAATGCACCCCAAGTACATTTAAAAATAAACATCTGGAATTATACAAATACTAGAAGAAAGCAGGGGTGATTAACCTGGGTGTAGGAGAAGCTTTTCTCACAGCGACTCAAATCTAGAGACAATAAAAGAAAAGACTGGGACTTCTCTGGTGGTCCAGCGTCTAGGACTTCCTGCTCCCAATGCAGGGGACCCCAGGTTCAATCCTTGGTCAGGGAACTAAGATCTCCAATGTCACAAGGAAGGTCGAAGGTCCCCCAAGCTGCAACCAAGTAAGACCCAAGAACAGCCAAATAAACAAATATTTTTAAAAAGAAAAGATTAATACACATAACTACATTTTAAAATACCTGACCAAAAGGACTATAGAAGTTAAAGATAACTGACAAACAGGAGAGAATATTTGTAACATATAGCACAGGTGGCCCAACATTAACATGTATAGAAACTCTTAAAATTGGATGGAAAATGGAAGATATAACTTAAATGTATGTATATTGGGACTTCGCTGGTGGGCCTGTGGTTAAGATTTTACCCTTCCAGTTGGGAGTTGGGGAGTGCAGGTTCCACACCAGGTCAAGGAACTAGGATCCCACGTGCCCCCTGAGGGGTCAAATAAACAACAAACAAATGTGTATTTGTTTATATACTTGTGTATTTTTATACATGTACATACATACACACATACATATATATCCCATAAAAAGAGGATCCATTTCACTCATAATTAGAGAAATGCAAATTAGAACAATACCAAGATACCACTTCTCACTCATCAGATTGGTGAAAATTAAAAGGTATAACACAGTCTTTGGACCAGGATACTACAGGGGAGACAGGCACTTTCATACATTGCTGGTGGAAAGCAAGCCTTACAACCATTCCAGACAGGAGCCTGGCAATTGAACTTATATTATATATTCATTTGCTTCTGACCCACAATCCCACTTCTAGGAATATGCTCTGAAGATACATCTCCAATGGTACAAAACCACACAGCAACAATATCACTCAGTGCAACATTGTTTGTACTTGCAAAATGCTGGGAAAACCTAATTAATACTCAGTCAATGGAGAGTAGTTGGATAAACGCTGTACATTCACACAATGAAGTACTAGGCAACTGTGAAAAAAGAATAAGGTAGGTCTTTTTGAACCAATATATTGTTAAATGAAAAAAAGCAACTTGTGAGAGAGTATCTATTAGTTGGAATGGGTACTGGGAGCAGCCCTTAGTCTAGGGAGAGTCCTGTGCCAGTGAGTGGGCCTTAGGCATGTGACTGTAGGTATGCCTGCTTTGTGCAGTATAATAAAGCATGCACCAGTATTAACCACTCTGTTAAATACGGTAATCAGAGCCACATCACAGATGTTGATGATGAAAATATCATTATAAATAAAAACGTTTCCTTCATCAGTTAGGTGAAATTAGACACATTAATGCCAGTCTACCAAATAAAGATATGCTGGTGACATTTACAGTAAAAGTTCACCTGTCTTATTTCTTACTGGACTGGATACTCCTGGAGGATTTTGGAGTAGGTACTATTTATCTCTGTGTCCTGAGTATTTGCAAAGTACTATATGGGCTTCCCCGATGGCTCAGCAGTAAAAGAATCCACCTGCAATGTGGGGGACCCGGGTTTGATCCCTGGGTCAGGTCCCTGGAACAGTCTAATGAATCCTTCCTTTTTAAAAGTCCTGCTTTAAATGATAGATTATGTGCTTACCTTCCCCATATGTAATGGGCACTCAAAAAATTCTACTGAATTGACTGGAATAATTTGGGAAATATTGGAGTAGTAGGTTCAGTGAAATTTAAAAATATGTAGTGCATTTTTCTTAGAAACAAGTGTGCTAAGGGTACTGAGCAAAGAACTAAGAAGAAACCTAAGAAAAGATGATAACTAAGCAACTATATTAGTCTTTGTGCTATACACAAAAGAGCACCATCCTGAAAATGAGGAGACATAGGTGATTCAAAACAGGTTTTGAAGTGTACTCTGTCTTGGTTTCTTCCTTTGCAAACTAGAAATAATAACTGCTTTATACAACTCACAGAATTATTTTGAGAATCCATAAGTTGAGATGTAAATATGAATTTAAAATAAAAAACTGTACATAAAAGAGTCCAATTCTTTTTGTCAAATTGTTCTCAGTTTTTCTTTTTCAAATCTTCCTTTCTTCTCTTGAGGAAATTAAAGTGGGCAGCAGAGGTGAAGGCTGATGTCTTGTAACACTGGAATATGGCAGAAAGGAAACCAGCATTTGTAGTGAGAAAACCTGAATTCTAATTTTCTTCTGGTAGCTGTTTGATTTTGGACCATCTGTGTTATTTATCTATAAAACAGAGACAATTAGGCTAAAAAGAAGGGAAAAAAAGAGAAAACCCATTGAGTTGTTTTGAAAGGATTTACTTTAAAACTACAATTAGGCATTCTGTGAGAATGAGGCTACAAAGACCTTTGCAATTACGAACCGCGGGAGATGCTCAGTGTTCTGAGTATACTGTAGACATGGAATAGCTTATTTTGAGCAAAGGAATGTGTTAGTCACTAAGTCGTGTCCAACTCTTTGCGACCCCAGGGACTGTAGCACACCAGGCTCCTCTGTCCATGGAGTTCTCCAGGCAAGAATACTGGAGTGTGTTGCCATTTCCTTCTCCAGGGGAGCAAGGGAGAGGTAGGTAGAAAATGCATAGACATCATAGATACCGTTGTTGCAGCTGTGACATCCTGTGTTATGAAGCAGAGCCATCTACAAGTACCAGTCAGGAGGACTGATTGATTTGACTAACACAAAAATCTTAGTAAATGTCATTGCTTTGGAACAAGAAAGAGTCCCCATATTATGCTACCTAGTCAGCTCAGGAAGAAGGAGAAATAGAAAATATATAAATGTAGCTGCTCATTTGCACAAAACAGGGGGTACCAGAGAACCAATGAGATTGGGAGTATACAGGAACCAGGATAGATAGAGAATGGAAATAGAAAGGATAAAGGGGTGTGGCCACTTCTTTTTGCACAATTTTAACTTGTAGAATTACGTTAATGTTTCGAGACTCCCCTGCCTGTTCAGTGGTTAAGAATTCACCTTCCAATGCAGGGGATGTGGGTTCAATTCCTGGTCAGAAGCTAAGATCCCACATGCCTTGGGGGCAAAAAACAGAAGCAATATTGTAACACATTCAATAAAGACTTTAAAAATGGTCCACATAAAAATTTTTTTAAGAATTACATTAACATTTCACATATTCAAAAATAAGCTATTATAATATTTTTGTGCTGTGCTAAGTCATTCAGTCGTGTCTGATTCTTTGCAACCCCATGGACTGTAATCAACCAGGCTCCTCTGTCCATGGGATTCGCTAGGCAAGAATACTGGAGTGGGCTGCTATTCCCTTCTGCATGTGATTTTCCCAACCCAGGGACCGAACTCAGGTCTCCCGCATTGCAGACGGGTTCTTTACTGTCTGGGCCACCAGGATAATATTTCTAAATGGCCAATATTCTATAATAACTATAAATAGAGTATAACTTTTAAAAATTTAAAAATCACTGTGTTGTATACTTGAAACTTACATAACATTATACATCAACAAAACCTCAGATAAATAAAGTCATTGGTACCACCACAACACCCACTCCCCCCCAAGAAAACCTCAATTTGCAGCAAAGCCTAAACTCTTTTCTGTTGAGTTTATATTTTCTAGGATTAATTTAGAATATAAAATATTTAAATAAAATTTCTAAGACTGTGGGCTAAAGAACCCCACAAAAAACATGGCAAAGCAGAAAGGGCCACTGAGGGGGAGGGCGGTCAGTCCCCCCACTTCCTGCAGTCCAGAGACACCACTGAGTCAGCCCTCAGGGTATCCAAGGGACTATTCCCAGGAAAACAAGTAAGTTCCTTTATGGAACAAATGTTGATTGGAGAGTTACTATGCTGGTGACTGGTCTGTGACCACAGACCCAGGGACCCAGTCCAGTCCCACGGGGACTCCCATCAAAGACCTTGGAGACAGTTGATTTCCTGGAAGTCCATGGACCTCAGTGCCAGGCTGGAAAGTCGCCTGTTGTATATCAAATTTTAAAGATGGAATATCCTCATTTTGGGAAAGTCTGAAATAGGGGGACAAAAGAACTTTTGTTGACCACCAATGGGAAAAGTTTCAATAAATATTGTGTATGAATTCCATATGACTGTGCCAGGTATCACACTTCGTGGGAATGATGCAGGAGTTTGTCTCCCTTGAAGGGGACTTCGTAGGTGACTCAGCGGTAAAGAATCCGCCTGCCAGTGCAGGAAACGCAGGATCGATTCCTATGTCGGGAAGATCCCCTGGAGGAGGGAATGACAACCTGCTCCAGTATTCTTGCCTGGGAAATCCCATGGACAGAGGAGCCAGGCAGGCTACAGTCCTTGAGGTCACAAAGAGTCGTACATGACTGAGCATGCAGACATGCTCCCTTGCCAGAATGGAATAAAATTAAACGGCGAAGACCACTCATTTCCTCAGTATGTTCAGAGCTTGGGCGTAACTGGAGCAAGGTAAGCGCTCAAAACACGCCTGAGGACCTAGTATTGTTTGAGCGTTTTATTGTGTTCGTCGAGTGGAGGAAGGCAGATGCGCTCGGGTCACCACCACTCCCCGCCGCCCAGCACAGTCCGCTCTATCTTAAGTACAGAGATGGTGGCTGCTCCACTCGGGCCCAAGGGACGCACACACACACATACACACACACACACACACACACACACACACACACACACACACTGCACCTCCTAGTCCAGGCTGCGCTGAGTACCAGGCTGCGTGTAAGAGCCGGGACTCCAGACTTTTCTGTCCACGCCGGGCCTGGTCACGCTGCTCCCCTCCCGGACTCCCGCGCTCCAGCAGACCGCCGGTGCTCGAGCTCTCCTCCGGCCGCCGGCTGCTCCTAACGTGGCGGCAACAGATTGACCTGGAAGGGACGAGATCGGCGCATCTGTTGCACTCTCCTGTGCGCGGCTCTGTGCGCCCTGGCGCTGAATCCGGAGGAAAGGGTAGGGGTCCGGGAGGCTCGGCCGGTTTGCCTCGATGTCCTGGGAACCGGTGATCCGAAGCCGCGGAGGTGACTCTGGGAGCCAAGCCCCGGGCACTGAGGTGCAGGTTCTGCGCCCGCTGATCTCGCGGCCGTGGTGGCCCAGCGCACTTCGGATTTGCCTGGGGCAGCCTGAGCCCTTTCGGTAACGAAGATTCGTGTTTGCACCGCTTGGGAGGGGCTGGGAATCCTTCCCATGTCCCAGATCTCGATTGATCCCTGCAGCAAACTGGGGATCTGAGAGCAGGATTTTAACTCACGGCTGCTGATGCCAATTTCTCTCAAGATGTTCTTTCTTCTATGACTTCCTTGAGCGCGGTAGTTCACCAAGAGAATTCCACGCTAGAATAACGCGCTGGCAGGTTTGCGGCTTAAAGTTTTTAAACAGGATCCACTCCCAGCCGAGATTGGAAGGCGAGGACTGAGCCAGATGTGGGAGCGAAGTAGGAGGAGCGCCCACACCACGTGCTCTGAATGGAAAAGTTCTATAAAGAAATTCGCCACGTTTTGGGTGCCCCGGTGGTTGTTATAAATATTCACCTACCTATCGCTTGTACCTCTGAAAGGAGGGTATCTTAATACTGCTTTTCTAGGAAGTCGTGGAATGTATTTTAGGAGCACTGTATTACTTGATTCATTGTTTATTCTAATATTTATCCCTAGAAATAATCCAAAATGTTGATAAGGATGTTCTTTGAAGAACTATTCGCAGCGACAGGAAAATAAATCGCTATAATCTAAAATTATAAACTTTATTACGGTTCATTCACTGTTGTTCAGTGGCTAAGGAGTGTCCCGTTTTTTGCGACCCCATGAACTGCCCCACATGAGTCGGATCTTTGAATCAGGTGGCCAGCCATAACATGGACTATTGCATTGCCATTTAAAAATATAACTGTAAAAACTCTATTGAAGCTAGACATGAGTATAAAGTAAATTTAAAAAATAGAAGCTTGCATCTACCTTATGAGCTCATACATGCAGAAATACATACTTAAGAGAGCTAAAATATCATCTCTATATGGAGCTTATGCTCTTTTCAACTTTTCCTTAGTTTTTCCAAAGTGTGCATGACTATTATAATCATGAAATAAAAACATTTAAATACATTTATGGGTCATTGAAAGATTTTGACATCTCTGAGGGCAAAGCCATGTCTCAGGGAGGTGGGAGGATTTTGTTTTGGCAAAACAGGAGTCCGGTTTGCCCTGCCATTGAGGAGTTGGGTCACCTCCTGAGTTGCTTAGCTTCTCTGATTTCAATTCCTCAGTAATGAAAGAAAAGAGAGACTGAAAACACTTGGGTATGTCTTTGATGTAAAGATCAAATGATACAGTATATAGAAATCATTTCTTGGCAGAACCATCAAATTTACATTAATTTTTGCAAGAAATTTTGTGCCCACTAGACTGGGGAGATGTACACAGTTTATCCAGGTTTCAGGAAATAATCATGCCCAGTCAGTTCTTACAATATCCAGCTCTCCAAAGACGATTTATTTAAGAAACTTTTTTTTTTCAATTTACTGAAATTCTTTTTTTTTCACTTCTTTTTTTTTTTATTTAACTTTGCAATATTGTATTGGTTTTGCCATATATCAAAGTGAATCTGCCCCAGGTATACATGTGTTCCCCATCCTGAACCCTCCTCCCTCCTCCCTCCCCATACCATCCCTCTGGGTCTTCCCAGTGCACCAGCCCCAAGCATCCAGTATCATGCATCGAACCTGGACTGGCGACTCGTTCCATATATGATATTATACATATTTCAATGCCATTCTCCCAAATCATCCCACCCTCTCCCTCTCCCACAGAGAAACATTTTATCTGAATTTCCAAAAAGAACTCTAATGAGGTCTCATTTGGATTTAAAATTTTAAAAATTTTTTAAATTTCTTAGATTCTCTGCTCTGACCGTTGACCTCGAATTATGTTTGAC
This sequence comes from Bos indicus x Bos taurus, assembly GCF_003369695.1. NCBI lineage: Eukaryota > Metazoa > Chordata > Mammalia > Artiodactyla > Bovidae > Bos > Bos indicus x Bos taurus. The sequence goes on along the minus strand of NC_040083.1, from coordinate 70,801,452 downwards.
TGAACCATGTAGTATAAGTAGTCATAATCCTTACAGTTTCATACACACACATAATCTCATTTAATTCTCACAGTCATCCTGCTGCTGCTGCTGCTGCTGCTGCTACGTCGCTTCAGTCGTGTCCGACTCTGTGCGACCCCATAGACGGCAGCGCATTAGGCTCCTCTGTCCCTGGGATTCTCAAGGCAAGAATACTGGAGTGGGTTGCCACAGTCATCCTATTATGGGCTTATTTTTTTATCTCCTTTTTTTTTTTTTTTTCGTTACGCCTGAGATTGGAAGAGTAAATACTTTGCCCAAAGCCTACGCTGATACGTTCCAGAGTGAGTCCGGGTCTGGGGACTCCACCTGCCTGTTCCTAACGACTGTACACACCAACGTGCCTGCTTAGCCGCTCAGACGTGTCCGACTCTTTGCGACCCCATGGACTGTAGCCCACTAGGCTCCTCTGTCCGTAGGATTACCAAGGCAGGAATACTGGAGTTCGTTGCCATTTCCTTCACTGTACACACAGGCTCCCTTTATTCGGCGCTGGCTGTGTCCAAGGATCTTTTCTGAAGATTTGGTGCTAGTCAAAATATAGCACCCTTTCATGGGGCGCCGTGTTCCTACACGCATGCTCACACACTCAAGACAACTTTGGGAAGGATAAATTAGGGGAGGAAAAGAAGGAACTTAGAGTCGTGAAAGGTAAAGTGAGCCCCTGTCTGGCACCTACACCGGGGCGAGAGCTATTCCTTTCCTCCTCTCCACCCACTCGCGAGCCTGCTAAGAGGCCAGAGTCTCCTTCGGCATAGCCTTTCCTAGCTCCAGGGCTGAGAGGTCCCTCCTGGGAAGTGGCAGATCTCGCTTTCCCGCACCCGACTCGGCTATAAATGAGACAGTTCCACATCAGTCTTGGCCGTGGAGGGTCAAGACTCACTCCTCCGGGGTCCAGCTTCTGCTCCCTGGAAGGAGCTCCCAGCCGTTTGGCCCCGACGGTGCGCGCACCAAGACTCCCACGTTCAGCTCCAATTCTGCGCGTGCCCAGAGGTCTCGCTCTAGAGTTTTCCAGCCAGATCGCGAGGGACCGACTCGGGTTGCAGAGCAAGGGTTCCACCCCCATCTCCGCACACTTTCTAGGAGAGTCCGGAGGGACCCACGGTTGAGTTCGGAAGCTCTGGTTTGTAATGTATTCACATTACATGCGAGCGGCGCGCACTCTCTCCCCTTTTCCTTGCTTTTGAAAACCCAAACCTTCCGGAAAGTGGCTGGAGGTTGGTGAGAAATTAGGAGAGCAGAGAAGAAAGGACTGCAGCGGGTGGGCGGTTGGCGGGCGGGGACGATGCTAAGTTAACACGTGGATTCTGCAAGAACCAATGGGGTTCCGCGGTTTTGTCACTCTTTCTCCGGGTCAATCGTCTGGCAAGGATGGTCCAGAGGGAAGGCGCAATCCGGGACGCTGGGCGTCTGTCGCAAATCTTGGGTCTGCGGGGTCTGCAGCGACAAAACGGAAAGCTCTGGGCGCTCCGCTCTGTGGGGACCAGGGACGCCCCAGCCCCGCCCCCTCCGCCTTTGGGATGTTACTGAACCCCGCCACCTGCACTCCCTTTTCGGTCAATGACATCCTGAGCCTGGAGCGTGAGCATCTCGGCCCGGATGCCTTGCAACTCCAGAGGACACCGAGGAGCCCGGAAAACTTTCAGTACCTGCGACCAGTCCCAGAACAGCGAGGGTCCGAGGTCCCCAGCATCCGGAGCGCAGACAGCGAAGACAGAAGGCAGGAAGGGTCGGAGCCTTCCAGGGGTCCCTGTGAGTTAGTCACAGAGATGGACGCTAAACCGGTGGGTGAGCCAGGTGAGTACGAGCTGGGGTTTTGGATCTTACAGGGAGAACAAGGAGTGGGGTTAGATCATTACCAATTGGCGTTTGTGGGGGACACTCATCTCCTGGTCTTCCGGGCCCCATTTTTCTTCACTCGAAGAGTCAGAAGGACTGGGCTCTCAGCCCCCTCTACCGTCCCCTCCAGACATCTTAATGTAAATAAGGTCCTGAATCTTGGGGGCTCACGATTTCCACAGCCTGTCCTACATGATTCCCAGAAACACATTCCCCCCTACTCACTGAGGCAGTTCCCAGAAATTCCAGTTTCTCTTCCTTTTTTTAAATTTATTTTTAATTGGAGGATTATTACTTTACAATGTTGTGTTGATTTCTGCATACAACAAGAGTTAATCTGTCATAAGTATACATATATCCCCTCTCTCTGAACCTCCCTCCCATCCTACCCCTCTAGGTCATCACAGAGCAGAGCTTCTTTCTTACAGCAAAACCCTCTGCAGTATCTTAGCTGTGCTTCATCACCACCAGCTTTTCCTGCCATCTCCTAGTGTCTCTCTACCCTAGACCATCTGCCAAAAGTGTAGCCATCAAAGCAGCGGGGCACTTTGGGAGAGGAAACTCTGTTCGGCTCTGGGATCAGTCCCAGCCCAGTCTTTTCCTGGGGCTTGCTGAGTGGCCAGCCTAGTAGTTCCTCTGACTGCAGCTCAGTAAGGGCAGCTCGAGCTTTAGCTGCTCAGGGAGACAGACGATTCCAGCAAAGTCTCAGTGTCCGGTCTCCAAAGGCACAACCTGTGCATTGGCAGACAGACCCAGGGATCTGCGTCTAGCTGCAGGGAGGGAAGAGGTGGACAGGGCTTGTGATGGGTTGGCTTCTGCCATCCGGGCAGCTTTGCCAGGGGAGACCCAACAGTTTGAGGGATGAAAAAGCCACTCTTCCTCTTGCCAAACTCTGCGTCTCAGTTCCCAGCCTTCATGCAGGTCTGGGGGCTTCAGGATGATCCTCACAGGTCAGGTCTCCTCACGCAGGCTATGCCACAGCCACTCTATTTTAACCTCAAACTAACCACATGAAGAAAATAAAGATGCTAGTTTGGAGTTAGAAGACTCAAGAGTCCCTTGAACTGCAAGGAGATCAAACCAGTCAATCCTAAAGGAAATCAACCCTGGATATTCATTGGAAGGATTGATGCTGAAGCTGAAACTCCAACTCCACTCTGGCCACCTAATGTGAGGAGTCAACTCATTGGAAAACATCCTGATGCTGGGAAAGATTGAGGGCAGGAGGAGAAAGGGATGACAGATGATGAGATGGTTGGATGGCATCATGTGTTCAGTGAAGTTTGAGCAAACTCTGAGAGATACTGAAGGACAGAGAAGCCTGGAGTGCTGCAGTCCATGGGGTCGAAAAGAGTAAGACACAACATGACTGAACAACAATACAACAACAGCCAGGAGCCTGGAGAAATGTGTATTTTGTTGTGTCCTTAAAGAAACCTGTGAATATTCTGCAGCAGACTGTAAGCCCTCAACTCCCCCAGTGCTGCTCAGCCAACTGACCTTTCATTTTGGCTTTGCTGAAGAAGCGTCACACTCCTCTGACTCTTGCTATCACCTCGAAGCTGAAGACACTGCAGTGCACTCCTCCTCTGCTGCCGCACCTGGGGCAGTGACAATGAGAAGGGGCCTGGTCCAGCTCCAGGATCTAAGCCCAGGGGCCATGGCAGCCACTGATCACACGTGGAAGAGACACTCCTGGGGGACTCTGTGCTCCTCCTCCACCCCCACCTTGCTTTCAGGGACACAGGGTGACAGGGACTCCAAACTGTGACCAGGAGGGATTGAGGTGGCCTGAATACCCTCGGCCTGAGTGGTCAGCAACTCCCAAATGGGGTCTTGCTGGCTCCGCAGAGTCACTGAAGGCCAGTAGTTACATTTTGATTTGCTAAGAAAACAAACCCTTGTCAATATTTTTCCTCTTTGTGGGGAGAGATGTTCTCAGTTTGTCTGAACACAAGCTTCGCTGAGGGAAGGTCTTGTTTCCTCAATCTGAAATGCCAAACAGTTCAGTCCCACAGGAGACTGTGCCAGCTGGCTGTGGATTTGAGCCGGTTCCGACAGCACTGGTTCTAATTAGGAGCATCCTGCTCTACCTCACCACACACACACATGCACTCCCCATTCCGGTTTTCTCCTCTCATGAATTTCATGAAAACTTAGCACTGCCTCCCTGCTTGTTCTTGCTCTGTCACTCAGTTGTCTCTGACTCTTTTCGACCCTATGGACTGTCAGCTGCCAGGCGCCTCTGTCCGTGGGATTCTCCAGGCAAGAATACTGGAGTGGGTTGCCATTTCCTTCTCCAGGGGAATCTTCCTGACCCAGGGATAGAAACCGAGTCTCCTACATTTCTTGCACTGCCAAGCAATGCAAGCAGATTTTTTTTTTTTTTTTACCACTGATCCACCTGGGAAGCCTCCCTTCTTATCCTTGGGTAAAAACAGAGCTTTGCCAAAATAGGAGAGACGTACAATAAAAGGAAAGGAAGCTTGCATTTTGTGGGGCTGGGCACAGCTGCCCTGGGGTGATATTCGAGGAGCTCTGCCTCTTCCAAACAGGAAGTCAGGGAGGAGCCAATGCTACCTGCTTGCAGGGAGGTCCCAAAGAGCAAAGAGCCCACTTTTTAAAAAAAGAGCCAAATGTGGATCTCAAATTTATATACTTGCAAAGAGAACCTTAGTTTCTGAGCCAAAAATCAGAAGCCAAAAATTATTTTGTTTTGTTAATTTGGATTACAAAGCATCATGTTCGAGAAACATGCGGTGGGTCCCTGATGACAAAAGAAGCAAGGATGTCAGTATAGGTGGGTAGCACTGGAGCCCCCAGCACTTGCATTAGAAGCAGGGGCCACAAATAGATAACCAGGCTCTCTCTCTCTCTTCACTATGAGCAATCTAAGGTTAATCTCTATCTAATAGACTGGCAGTAAAAGTTTCCCCAAACTTACCCACACTTGAGAATTGCAGTCAAAGTGAACAGCTCGCATACAGACATTCTAAGAAGAAAATGAAGCTTAGAGTCTTGATCAAGAGTCTAACCTTGGGGAATCGGCTGTACACTGAGAAACACAGAGAGTCACAACTTGCATTATGCTTCCCTGGTGTCTCAGTCGGTAAAGAAGCTGCCTGCAATGCAGGCGACCTGAATTCAACCCCTGGATCCAGAAGATCCCCTGGAGAAGGAAACGGCAATCCACTCCAGTATTCTTGCCAGGAGAAATCCCATGGACTAAGGAGCCTGATGGGCTACAGTCCATGGGATCGCAAGAGTCAGACACGACTTAGGGACTAAACCACTAGCACCAATCATCATCACGGGTACAAAAGAGACAACTTGGGGGAAAGGAACATTTAGAGCGACTTGGGACGGGGTGAGGGGGTAAGCAGAAGGAAGAGACCGGCACGCAAGGTGAAGGCTACCAGGGAGGAGGGGCGTCCCTTGGAAAAATCGCTCCGGTGAGCCTTAGGCTGGCGCTGACAGTGTTCCTTCCTGTACTTTTAGAGTCCGTCCTCAGCGGAGCCTCGTTCCCCGGCGGCGGGACCCGGGTGCCTGAGCGCTGCGCAGGGGACAGCGGCGGCGGCGCGCGCGGGGACGGCGCGGAGCATCCCACGGCACGGCCCCGGCGGAAGCCGCGCGTGCTCTTCTCGCAGGCTCAGGTGCTGGCGCTGGAGCGGCGTTTCAAGCAGCAACGGTACCTGTCGGCCCCGGAACGCGAGCATCTGGCCAGCGCGCTGCAGCTCACGTCGACGCAGGTCAAGATCTGGTTCCAGAACCGACGTTACAAGTGCAAGAGACAGCGCCAGGACAAGTCCCTGGAACTGGCGGGCCACCCCCTAGCGCCGCGCCGGGTGGCGGTGCCCGTGCTGGTGCGCGATGGCAAGCCCTGCCTGGGACCTGGCCCTCCCGCTTTCCCCGGCCCCTACGGGGCGGCAGCGGCGCCCTATTCCTGCTACGGCCACTACGCGGGCGCTCCCTACTGTGCAGGCTACGGCGGCGGCTACGCGGGCGCACCCCCGGGCCCCGCACCCCCAGTCCCCCAGGCCAGTTCGGGCTTCGGCGCAGGTGGGCCGAGCGCCAGCCCTCAGAGCCCTCTGCCCGCCACACTGCAGGGTGTCAGGGCCTGGTGAGGCGTCTTATCTCGGATATGCCACCCTGACCAGAAGCTCAGTCCCGCCTCCCCGCTGTCCGGTCGCGGCCGGGACGAGGGACCGCCGCGGAAGAGGAAGCAGGCGACCCGATGGCACTTCTCTCCCGAGCGGTGCCTGGGACTGCGAATTGCCCCCAGAGCAGCCATCCAGCTGAAGGCCCTGGGGGCGAGCTCCTCCCAAAAGACGCAAACCCTGGCCTCCGCCAGCCGCCCACCCAGCGACACCCGGGAAGGAGAAAAGCCGAGGGTGGCTGACAGTTTCGGGGGTCAGATTAGTACTGAGGCAGGAGACTTTTCAGGCCTCAACCCCAGGGCCTGCGAGGCTCTTTTATTTGTGTGCGGCAGCCCCGGAGGATGGCGAGATGATGGGGATGTTGTAGAGGGTCTCGACCCCTCAATTAAAGGCAAGAGGCGGGAAAGAAGGAGAAAATGAGCCAGGGGAGAGGGATGAAGAGCCTGGAAGAGGAGGACCGAGGAGCGAAGAAGACTTGTGCGAAACACATGCTCCTGTGGGGGTTAGTCTGCGCTGAGCACCCCCTTCCAGGGCTACACTCCCTGGGACTCGGTGTTAATCTAGGCGAGCGCTTTTTTTCTGGAGCCACAGTTGTTCTCTAGAAGGTATCCACCACTCTCTAGTTCTTCCCTCACTGTAAGTGCATCTTATCTCTTGTCTTCAGCTCAGCCTAAATATATGTGTCTGTGTGTTTGTCTTGTGTATATGCCATTAGAATTTATCCACTTCTCAATATCTGCTAAAGAGCTTAGAATAAAGTAAAAATGAAACCCAGAAATTCTAATCTTCAGTACACAGCGAATTCCCTAGAGAGACAAAACTCGCTTTCAGCTCTTGGAGGGGTTACCTCTCTCCACCCCCTTCCCAGCCTGCTCCTATAGATTTTCTTTCAGAAGGTAGCAGGCTTCTAAACTTTCCATCAGGTAAGGAGCTTCCAGTTGTCCTAACATAATGGGCAGGAAACCTGAACTTTAGGGGAAATTATAACTCCCCCAGGCACAAATATGTTTGAAACCATGCTCACTGAAGACTGAAAACAAACTCATTTTATTAATGGGGACATGGGTATCAAATAAGTTGTCTTTGGTAGGTATTAGTAGGAAAATCAGACTCATTTCTTTTTTTCTTGGATATATATATATTTTTTCTAAGACAATGAAAAAGTATGCATTTTCATCCCCTGGACCACTAACTTATCAAAAGTTGCTGCTGCTGCTGCTAAGTCGCTTCAGTCGTGTCCGACTCTGTGCGACCCCATAGACGGCAGCCCATCAGGCTCCCCCGTCCCTGGGATTCTCCAGGCAAGAACACTGAAGTGGGTTGCCATTTCCTTCTCCAATGCATGAAAGTGAAAAGTCAAAGTGAAGTCGCTCCATCGTGACTCTTAGCGACCCCATGGACTGCGGCCCACCAGGGTCCTCCGTCCATGGGATTTTTCAGGCAAGAATACTGGAGTGGGGTGCCATTGCCTTCTCCATATCAAAAGTTAACTTCTATTATTTAATAAATTCTAATATTTAAATTGTACCAGCCCTGCATTTTCTCATTTCTGAATTTGCCCTAGTTTTGTGTGTGTGTGTGTATGTGTGTGTCTGTGTGTGTTTTACCAATGTGGAAAACACAGACTGCTTGGTACTATGTAAACTACGCCTGACTATTGACAGCTTGTATCTCTTAAAGTTTATGTGTAAGTTAAGAACAAGTGTAATTACTCATATTTCTCTTTACTAGAATTTCCTTACATTCTCTTCTTTTTGCTTCCATCCCTTTTCTCTTTTATTTCTCCATAAAAATCTGTTAATAAAAGTGTGTTTAGAAACCACCCTGTGGGGTCTTTCAATTATAGTCAGTCTTATATGCCTGGGATTAAAAAGTACAGTCTGTATATTTTAAATTGGGAACTCTCAATAAATACTCCTTGGTCAATTAAGCTAAGACTAGAAAAGAGAGTGACTACAATTAAAATCACCATTATGAGAAATCTGTCAGAGTGTTGTCATTCTTCTTTCACTTTGGGGGCAGGAGTTATTCCTTACAAGAGGAAAAGTTATTCTTGGACACTGGCCTTAGATTTATGACAGTTGAGTTAAATTCTGTACTGCCACTGAACAACCATCTCTCTGGCCTTCAGTTGTTCAAAAAATTGTATTAAATTTCCCTGAGATCAGATTCTAGACTACTATATGTTAATTTTTAAGACTCTTTTGTTCTTCTTTGGGTAAAGTTCTTACCTAGAAATATAAGTCATCCTTGTATGGATCTAGCAAAGTACTCGGTACAGAGTAGAAAATTACTAAATGCTATTCTCTTCACCCTCCACTCTCTTGCAACCCAACAAGTGGTTACCAGACAGGTGTTGTTCTTTTCGTTTCTTTCTTTTCTGGATATATAGTTGATTTATTAGGTTGGCCAAAAAGTTTGTAAGATTGTATGGGAATTTTTGGCCAACCCAATACAATGTTGTATTAGTTTCCAGTGTACAGCAGTGTTGTTCTGAATAGACCTTGCCTCCCAGCGCCCTCCAGGCTTTGTGCCACATGGAAACACCCAGAGGGAGAGCGATGGCTGTGGTCAAGTCTGCAAGTGAAGAGGACGGGAGCTTAGTTCAATCATTAGTATCTCACTCATCGCTGAACATGGAACACAAGAGAAAATAAGATTTGGCTGCTGCCCTTAAGGAATTTATTATCTAACTGCATGCCAGAGACTAACATGAGCAGGGCATCTAAAAATACGAGGTGGGATATGCTACATGTCAAGGGCAGACAGACAGTAAGCTCTCTAGAAAGAATGAAAATCCCATGTGAGCTGGGATGCCTAGAGAAGGTGTTTAGAGGAGGTGGATTCGCCTGGTGATTGGGGGAAAGACACTGCTTACTGACGAAGGTCTAGGACTTAGGGATGAAGAAAGTAACCCAGCACATACCAAAGCTTGACCCATATTTTCTAGTAGTGGGAGATGCAGTTCAAGGGCGGCTTCTGCGACTTTGTAAACTGGATTCAGTTGGCTAAGGGAGAGCGGGAGGCAGGAGTGGGTCTTGTTTTCACAGACACCCAAGATACTCCATTGACCTGGGACATTTTCTGTTTTGCTGTCTGGATTGCTGTAGCAAGCATACTCACTGGCCCCAGCAAACAAGCAAAACCCATAACAAAACCTCGTCCATTTGCAACCCGTGTGATTTTTTCCCTTAGATAAGAGCTTGGAAATTTGAGATTCACAGGACACTAAGATTTCTTTCCAAAAGGAAAGGAGAGCAAAGGAAAACTCTCTGTTCCCATCTCCCTACTTTAAGTGATCCTGTCAGGATCACTTTAAAACACATCCCTCTCTCAGCTCATCAAGCCCACCCCCATCATCTGCCCATCTTCCGTCCTGTAATCTCTCCTTCGCACTGAAAGCTGCCCCTTTTTGTGTGTCTTACCGAGAGCCGCTTATCCAAGGCAGGGCTTTCACCAGGGAGCCGCTCTGTAAGCAATCAGTCTCTTATCTGCATCGTTCAGTCCCGTCACTCCAGCCACCTCTTAATGTTCACAAGTTTCCCAAATGGGAAGTAATTGACCTCTAAACAAAACAAAAAAGCTCTCAGAGAGATAGCAGAGGTTCCTTTCCTGACCGTCCCAGGGCTAGGGTCTCACCTAGGCCAGGTGGATAAGTCAATAAAATTGCAGACTTCCTGGCTCCCTGTCCTTCCTCCCCCTCAACCCCCCACCCTGGCCCTTGAAGCCAGCTTCATTTGATACTATCTGCAAATCCGATGGAACATGAGTCAAACTGTAGACCTCAGGGTGGCCAGAGATTTCTGGTATTATTTTACCCATAATTTTGTCATTATGAAGATAAATCAATGAGAAGTGAAGTGAAGTGAAGGCGCTCAGTCGTGTCCAACTCTGCAATCCCATGGACTGCAGCCTACCAGGCTCCTCCATCCATGGGATTTTCAGGCAAGAGTACTGGACTGGGTTGCCATTTCCTCCTCCAAAAACATGGAGGAGCATATTTAAAGCTTTAAAGATTCAATTTGAAAGTGTTTATAATTACTCAGCCATAAAAAGGAATGAAATTGAGTCATTTGTAGAGATGTGGATGGACCTATCTCTGTCACACAGAGTGAATTATGTCAGAAAGAGGAAAACAAATATTGTATATTAACATATATATATGGAATCTAGAAAAGTGGTATAGATGATCCTATCTGGAAAGCAGAAATAGAGGCCCAGACATAGAGAACAAATGTATGGACAGCAAGGGGGAAGAGGGTGGAATGAATTGGGAGACTGGGATTGATATATATACACTATTGATACTACATATAAAATAGAACCTACTGTATAGCACAGGGAGCTCCACTCAGTGTTCTATGACATAAATGGGAAGGAAATCCAAAAAAGAGAGGATACATATATATAGATATATAGCTTTGCTGTATAGCAGAAACTAACACAACTTTGTAAGGCAGCTATACTCCAATAAAAAATCTTAATGTAAAAAAAGAATATCCATACTTGTTTGAAAATGTTATTAAAATACTGCTTCTTCTTACAGCCACATATTCTATGTGAGCACGGATTTTTTTTCACATACTTATTAAAACAATGTATTGCCACAGACCGAGTACACAGATATGAAAATCTAGCCATCTTCTATTAAACCAAATGTTGAAGAAATTTTCAAAAATGTGAAACAATGCCACTCTTCTTAACTGTTTTTTTTGTTTGTTTGGGATAATATAATTATATTAACATGTACTGTGTTTAACAGTTTTAAATTAATAAACAAATATGTTAATCCTTTAAAAAAGTGTTTGTACTCATCAGTTTATACTAGGTCATCACCACATTAGTCCACTAACTTGCCCTTTTCCTTTTTCACAAAACAAGGGAACTAATTCCCAGGCATAATAGCTGTGCTCCCAAATCCCACCATCCAGAAAGAGGCCTCTTTGGAGAGATGGAAGATGATGGAGGACCCGAGTTAGGAGTTGTTGGACTTCATTCTTCTGCAGTGTGACTAGGCGTGTCTTCTGCAGACACGCTAGGTGAACTTGAGCAAGCTTTGTATCCTCTATGGGCTTCAGCCTCTTTATAAAATCAAGGAGGTAGATCTCTGAGGTTATTATTCTAATTAGTAGTGGTTCTTTATTGATTCAAATGTTTTTTATGTTTTTTTAATTGTAGGTTAGATCATATATGCAGAAGACTACATATAAGACACACACACAACGTAATTACTGCAAAACAAACACAAATGTACACCTTCCCAAGTCAAGAAGTAGGGGGTGCCAGCTCCCAGAAGCCTTTCTCGCCAAAGCCCTCCAAGAATTCAGACCTCTTCCCTCCTTCCTTCCCCAAAGGAGATACCAGCTATTCTGACTTCCGTGATAATAATTCATAGGCTTCTCTTTATGGATTTACTCATATGGAAACATCCCCCAACAATATGGTTTAATTTTGCCTGGTTATAGATGTTGCATAAATAGACTCGTAGTACATGTATTATTTTGTTTGACTGGGGCATAGTTGATTTACAATGTTGTGTTGGCTTTTATATTCACTATAAAATATATTGGCTTATGTATTTTGTATTCTTTGTATTCACTATATAAGGAAGTGAATCAGCTCTATGTATATATACATCCCATCCCTCTAGGACCTCCATCCCACACCTCTAGGTCATCACAGAGAATGGAGCTGAGCTCCCTGCACTATACTGCAGAGTCCCACTAGCTAGCTATTTTGCACATGGCAGTGTATATACATCAATCTCAATTCAATTCATCCTGCCCCCCCTCCACCCTCCCATTCACACATCCATTCTCCACGTCTGCATCTCTGTTTCTGCCCTGCAAATAGGTTCATCTGTACCATTTTTCTAAGAGATACCTAGACTTCCCAGGTGGCGCTAGTGGTAAAGAACTCACCTGCCAATGCAGGAGACGAAAGAGACAGAGGGTCGGGAAGATCCCCTGGAGAAGGGCGTTGCAATCCACTCTGGTATTCTTGCCTGAGAATCCCATGGACAGAGGAGTCTGGCGGGCTATGGTCCATAGGGTTGCACAGAGTTGGACGTGACTGAAGAGACTTGGCACACACGTACCATTTTTCTAGATTTCACCTATATGCGTTGATATATATTTATTTTCTCTTTCTGACTTACTTCACTCTGTGTGACAGACTCTAGGTCCATCCATTCTTTTTTATAGCCTAGTGACATTCCGTTGTATATATGTACCACATCTTTATCCATTCCTCTGTTGAAGGACATTCAGATTGCTTTCACGTCATGGCTATCGTAAATAGTGTTGCAATGAAACATTGGGGGTGCATGTGTCTTTTTGAATTATGGTTTTCTCAGGGTACGTGCTCAGTAATGGAATTACTGGGTCATATAGTAGTTCTGTTTTTAGTTAGCATGTGTTCTTTAGTGACTTGCTTCTTTTTTTCAACTTGATATTTGTGAGATTCATCTGTGAGGTGGGTAGAATTTAAGTGTGCTCATTCTCATTGCTGCATTATATCCCCATTGAATGTATGTGCCTCAATATACTATTTACTGAAAATGCAACCAGCTGGTTGCTATAAACACAGGATACTGCTGGAAGTCTTTACTCACAGGTATGGCTGCTGTATTCTCTAGCTGGAATTGGTCATGGCTTCTAAGAACTGTTATGCTTTACAAAGCAAGGATCCATCTGCATACAGATTTCTGTGTGTGTGTGTGTGTGTGTGTGTGTGTGTGTGTGTGTGTGTTCAGTTGCTCAGTCATGTCTGGCTCTTTGCAGCCCCATGGGCAGCAGCCCACCAGTCCCTTCTGTTCATGGTATTTTCCAGGCAAGAACACTGGAGCAAGTTGCCATTTCTTTCTCCAGGGGATCTTCCCCACCCAGGGATTGAAGTGGCATCTCTTGAGTCTCCTCCACTGTCAGGTAGATTCTTTACCACTGTGCCACCTGGTGAGCCCTTCTACCTATATAACAACAACCTTTTACCTTCTGTATGAGTTCCTTGTGTACGCACCACCTCCATCCAAAAGGCAGAGCATTTTACTGTTCCCATTTGCAGAGAAAGAGTCCGAGGGTCAGAGAGATGACAGCCACCCTTTAAGTTAGGGACAGAACTGTGACTAGACCCCAGACTCCTCCCCCTATCCTGGGTTACTTCCACTGAATACTCAATAAGCAGTTCATGTCCTCACACAAATCAGGTGACTGTTAGGTGACACTGTTTTCTTTATTTCCTGGGGGAAAAAAAGCTTAAAAGGGATGTTTTGTAAAGCATCCAGAGGGGACAAATATGAAGTAAGAGAGGTGGGATGTGCATGGAGAGACATAACTGCCTTTTTGGCGCTTGTGAGCAGACAGAACGCTGGCTTTCCAGGTCGTGCTAGTGGTAAAGACCCTACCTGCTGAGGCAGGAGAGATAAGAGAAGCAGGTTCAATTCCTAGGTCGGGAAGATCCCCTGGAGGAGAAAATAGCAACCCACTCCAGTATTCTTGCCTAGGAAATCCCATTTTCCAAATCCCCTGCTTCCAAATCCCTCTGGAAACAGAGGAACCTGGTGGGCTACAGTCCATGGGGTTGCAAAGAATCAGGCAAAACTGATGTGACTGAGTACGCAAAAAAACACAAGATGCCAGGGAGGTGGGAGATGGATGGACAGATATAACTGCCTTTTCAGGCACTTGTCAGCAGACAGAATATTTGAGTGCTCTGACTGTGGCACACCCTTGCCCACATTTGTCTGCATTTTCCTCTGACTCTGTGCCCCCAGAGAGGCTGATTCATGTTTTCAGTGGCCAGCTCCTGAGAACAGAGAGAATTTAGACTGAGCTGTTTCTCCTCATTCCCACCTCCCCCCACCTGGGGAGAGAAAGCTCCGTGGGAAGTCCCTCTGCCTTCCTTTTTCTCTGTTTAGACTCTGGCAAGCCCTCCCCAACCCCCCATCCCAGTCATCCTGATAGAAGGATGTGGTCTTAGTGACACAGTCCAGATTCCACTGGAGGAAAAGCTGATATACCCGCAGTTCGGCTACAGACCTCAGAGCGCTTTCTGAGTTAGTCCCTCTGGGGCCGTCCTCATAAGCTGGTCTCAGTCAGACCTGCTTCCTTCCCATGCAGACATCAGTAGCTTTTGCTTCCTCCTGTCACAGGCCCAGCTTAATTGCCTGAAACCCTAGGGCCCAGGAAATTGGATCTGAAATTAGGACTTCAGTGGGCCAAAGGTGAGCCTTTCTTTTTTTCTTTTTTTTTTTTCATTTACTTTAATCAGAGGATAATTACTTTACAATACTGTGATGGTTTTTGCCATACATCAAATATGAATTAGCCATAGGCATACATGTGCAGGACAGCAAAGGAGACAGAGACATAAAGAACAGACTTTTGGACTCAGTGGGAGAAGGAGACGGTAGGATGATTTGAGAGCCTTTCTCTTGGTGGCCTCTGTTTCCTGTCCCTCGCTGGGCCCTCTGGCACCTACCCTGGACATTCTCTGTAGCTCAGGTCTCCCAGGACCCGCTCCTAGAGCATCTTGGACCTCCCTATCATAATGCATTTACCCTCTGTCTGTTGTCCCATCTAAACAATCAGCCTCATGTCTGCCTCAGACCCTCGTGTGCTTCTGATACACCCTGTGCCTGTCATGGAGAAGGGGCTCAATACTGTTTGTTGATTGAACAAATGAGTGAATGGTTGCTGTCTGGCTTCCTTGCATGGCCCCACAAAGTCTGCATTAAAGAGTTGGGCTCTGACCTGGCTCCTTGGGAGTCAGTACATTCTGGAAGAAAGACCCCCTATACGTGGATAGAAATCTGACTCCTGGCAGGAATCATCTAATCTCTGACATCAGGGACCCTAAGAATTTCTGTCAGCCAGGGGATATGGCCATGGTGAAAAAGAATCCCTCTGTTTAATCCTAGCCACTCTCCTGTAGGTCAACTTAATTTTAATTAATAAATATTAAGGAAGATTAGGGGCTTCCCTGGTGGCTCAGATAGTAAAGAATCTGCCAGCAATGTGGGAGATGCAAGTTCGATCACTGGGTAGGGAAGATCCCCTGGAGAAGGGAATGGCTACGCACTCCAGTATTCTTGCCTGGAGAATCCCAAGGACAGAGGAGCCTGGTGGGCTATAGTCCATGGGGTCGCAAAGAGTCAGACACAACTGAGCAACTAACACTAACAAGGAAAATTAGGTCGAACATTGTGGGGGGACGTACAACCAGTATCATTTTCAAAATATATACAAAATCAGAGGAATTCAAGGATGCAGAAAACAGAGTCCTTATCTTCAAGATCATAAAACTATGGGTAAGACAATTACCTATTCAGCCAAATATGCTACAGGAAAAACTAGAAAAGGTACATTATGAACATATAAATCATTCAATTCACTGAACATGCTGTAGAGGCTTCTAGATACCATACAATATCTGTTTCCTCCTTTGTTCTTTAGTAATAGAACCCCAGAGTTTTAGTTAAGCACAAAACCTTTTAGCTAAAGATGATATTTCCCAGAGTCCTTTGTAGCTAGGGGTTGCCAAGCAGCTAAGTTCTGGTTAAAGGGATATAGGGCTTAGTGGCTCAGCAGTAAAGAATCCACCTGCAACACAGGAGACTTGCTGGAGACAAACTTTCAGTCCCTGGGTCAGGAAGATGCCCTGAGTAGGAAATGACAATCCACTCCAGTGTTCTTGCCTGGGAAATCCCGAGGACAGAGGAGCCTGTTGGGCTATGGTCCATGATGTTGCAAAGAACTGGACATGACTGAGTAAGTAAGCAACAACAACAAAAGAGGTATAAGCAGAAGTGATGTGTGTAACATTTAAAGACATAGCCTTAAATGGAAGAGACCTTCCCTCCACTTCCTTTTTCTTCCACCTCCTGGCTGGAATACAGATGAAATGGTGGGAGCAGTAGAAGCTATCTTAGAGTATGACAGAGCAACAAGATGGAAGAGGCCTGGGTCCCCAGCACTAGGAAACCACCGTATCAGCTTGGATCTGCTTACACCCCATCTATTATATGAGAGAAAAATAAACATTTGTCTCATGTAAGCCACTGTTATTTTGACCTTTGTTATAGCAGCTGAATGCATATCTTAACTGATAGAAGACACAAGGAGGTAATTAGAAGATTGGCTGATACTAATGCAATAAATGTTTAGAGGAGAAATAAATCGAGGCAAAAGAAGGTACCCTCAAAGAGACAGAACTTGAGACAAGCCCCACATTTGGAAGGCTGGAGGAAAAACATGGGAAATCTGTGTAGACAGATGTAGAGAGGGCTATGGGTGCTAACATGCATGAGGGCCAAGGACTCTGTGAGATGACACTGAAGGCTGGACGTGTCTATAGTCATGGTGCTTGGCTTGTCTGAAGGTTACCTACCATTTCTCCCAAATCCCACACCTACAGCTGCAGCTCCCACCTCCATCCTGAATTCCAGATCCAAATTACCCAGTACTCCCTGGACACCTCCATTTGAATGTTTCCCAGACAGCTCAACCGAAAAACAAACCCACCTCTCTCTACCTTTCTCCTGCCAAACCTGCTCCATTTTCCTGAGTGGGTTTAAGAAACTTATCCAAACCACCACCACTGAAGATAGAGGTAGAAGTTGAGCCTCCAGAGTTCATTTACTTTCCATTATATTCTGTTGCTATTTCACACATATTCAGTTCAGTTCAGTTCAGTCGCTCAGTTGTGTCCGTCTCTTTGCAACCCCATAAACCACCGCACACCAGGCCTCCCTGTCCATCACCAACTCCCGGAGTTTACCCAAACTCATGTCCGTTGAGTCGGTGATGCCATCCAACCACCTCATCCTTTGTCATCCCCTTCTCCTCCTGCCCTCAATCTTTCCCAGCATCTTAGTCTTTACAAACGAGTCAGCTCTTTGCATCAGGTGGCCAAAGTATTGGAGTTTCAGCTTCAACATCAGTCCTTCCAATGAACACCCAGGACTGATCTCCTTTAAAATGGACTGGTTGGATCTCCATGCAGTCCAAGGGACACTCAAGAGTTTTCTCCAACACCACAGTTCAAAAGCATCAATTCTTTGGTGCTCAGCTTTCTTTATAGTCTAACTCTCACATCCATACATGACTACTGGAAAAACCATAGCCTTGACTAGACGGACCTTTGTTGACAAAGCAATGTCTTTGCTTTTTAATATGCTGTCTAGGTTGGTCATAACTTTCCTCCCAAGGAGTAAGCATTTTTTAATTTCATGGCTGCAATCACCATCTGCAGTGATTTTGGAGCCCAGAAAAATAAAGTCAGCCACTGTTTCCACTGTTTCCCCATCTATTTGCCATGAAGTGATGGGACCAGATACCATGATCTTTGTTTTCTGAATGCTGAGCTTTAAGCCAACTTTTTCACTCTCCTCTTTCACTTTCATCAAGAGGCTCTTTAGTTCTTCTTCATTCTCTGCCATAAGGATGATGTCATCTGCATATCTGAGGTTATTGATATTTCTCCCGGCAATCTTGATTCCAGCTTGTGCTTCTTACAGCCCAGCGTTTCTCATGATGTACTCTGCATATAAGTTAAATAAGCAGGGTGACAATATACAGCCTTGAAGCATTCCTTTCCCTATTTGGAACCAGTCTGTTGTTCCATGTCCAGTTCTAACTGTTGCTTCCTGACCTGCATACAGATTTCTCAAGAGGCGGGTCAGGCAGTCTGGTATTCCCATCTCTTTCAGAATTGTCCACAGTTTATTGTCATGCCACACAGTCAAAGGCTTTGGCATAGTCAATAAAGCAGAAATAGATGTTTTTCTGGACTCTCTTGCCTTTTTGATGATCCAGTGGATGTTGGCAATTTGATCTCTGGTTCCTCTGCCTTTTCTAAAACCAGCTTGAACATCTGGAAGTTCACAGTTCATGTATTGCTGAAGCCTGGTTTGGAGAATTTTAAGCATTACTTAATTAGCATGTGAGATGAGTACAATTGTGTGGTAGTTTGAACATTCTTTGTAATTGCCTTTCTTTGGGATTGGAATGAAAACTGACCTTTTCCAGTCCTGTGGCCACTGAAGAGTTTTCCAAATTTGGTAACATACTGAGTGCAGCACTTACACAGCATCATCTTTCAGGATTTGAATTAGCTCAACTGGAATTCCATCACCTCCACTAGCTTTGTTCATAGTGATGCTTCCTAAGGCCCACTTCACATTCCAGGATGTCTGGCTCTAGGTGAGTGATCACACCATCATGATTATCTGGGTCGTGAAGATCTTTTTCATATAGTTCTTCTGTGTATTCTTGCCACCTCTTCTTAATATCTTCTGCTTCTGTTAGGTCCATATGATTTTTGTCCTTTATTGAGCCCATCTTTGCATGAAATGTTCCCTTGGTATCTCTAATTTTCTTGAAGAGATTGCTAGTCTTTCCCATTCTACTGTTTTCCTCTATTTCTTTGCATTGATCGCTGAGGAAGGCTTTCCCCTCTCTCCTTGCTATTCTTTGGAACTCTGCATTCAAATGGGTATATCTTTCCTTTTCTCCTTTGCTTTTCGCTTCTCTTCTCACAGCTATTTGTAAGGTCTCCTCAGACAGCCATTTTGCTTTTTTCCATTTCTTTTTTTTGGGGATGGTCTTGATTCCTGTCTCCTGTACAAGTCATGAACCTCCATCCATAGTTCATCAGGTACTCTGTCTATCAGATCTAGCCCCTTAAATCTATTTCTAACTTCCACTGCATAATCATAAAGGATTTGATTTAGGTCATACCTGAATGGTCTAGTGGCTTTCCCCACTTTCTTCAATTTAAGACTGAATTTTAAGTCAATTTTTACAGGCTTGTCTAACTCAGTGAAACTAAGCCATGCCTTGTGGGGCCACCCAAGACTGACGGGTCATGGTGGAGAGGTCTGACAGAATGTGGTCCACTGGAGAAGGGAATGGCAAACCACTTCAGTATCCTTGCCTTGAGAACCCCATGAACAGTATGAAAAGGCAAAAAGATAGGGTACTGAAAGATGAACTCCCCAGGTTGGTAGGTGCCCAATATGCTACTGGAGATCAGTAGAGAAATAACTCCAGAAAGAATGAAGGGATGGAACCAAAGCAAAAACAACACCCAGTTGTGGATGGGACTGGTGATGGAAGCAAGGTTCGATGCTGTAAAGAGCAATATTGCATAGGAACCTGGAATGTTAGGTCTGTGAATCAAGGCAAATTGGAAAGGGTCAAACAGGAGATGGCAAGAGTGAACATCGACATTCTAGGAATCAGCGAACTAAAATGGACTGGAATGGGTGAATTTAACTCAGATGACCATTATATCTACTACTGTGGGCAGGAATCCCTTAGAAGAAATGGAGTAGCCATCATAGTTAACCAAAGAGTCTGAAATGCAATCTCAAAAATGACAGAATGATCTCTGTTCGTTCCCAAGGCAAACCATTCAATATCACGGTAATCCAAGTCTATGCCCCAACCAGTAACACTGAAGAAGCTGAGGTTGAATGGTTCTATGAAGACTTACAAGACCTTCTAGAACTAACACCCCCAAAATATGTCCTTTTCATTATAGGGGACTGGAATGCAAAAGTAGGAAGTCAAGAAACACCTGGAGTAACAGGCAAATTTGGCCTTGGAGTACAGAAGGAAGCAGGACAAAGGCTATTAGAGTTTTGCCAAGAGAACGCACTGGTCATAGCAAACACCCTCTTCCAACAACACAAGGGAAGACTCTACACATGGACATCACCAGATGGCCAACACTGAAATCAGATTGATTATATTCTTTTCAGCCAAAGATGGAGAGGCTCTATACAGTCAGCAAAAACAAGACTGGGAGCTAATTGTGGCTTAGATCATGAACTCCTTATTGCCAAATTCAGACTTAAATTGAAGAAAGTGGGGAAAGCCACTAGACCACTTCATACATATTACAGATTGTTTACTGTTATTCAACTAGCTAAACATATAGCTATGTTTGCTAGTGATTGAGCATCCAACACATGCTTTCTGACTGTGATTCTTTTTTTTTTTAATCTTAAACTTTTTACTTTGTTTTGGAGTAGAGCCGATTAACAATGTTGTGATGGTTTCAGGTGAAAAAAGAAGAGGCTCAGCCATACATATACATGTGTCCATTCTCCCTCAAATTCCTCTCCCACCCGGGCTGCTGTGTGACATTGAGTAACTGTGCTTCTTTCTGATCCTGATATTGCATCCCAGCCTCAGAGAGAGTGCTAAGCGGGAAAAGGTCTGGCCTGAGAAGCCCATTCAGATGTTTGGGATGTAAGAGATCACAGATATTCCCATGGGGCCCTGCTGTCTGCCAGGGACATCTGCATTTAGAATCAATCTTGTAGACATATTACATAAAATATTACATGTAACCCAAGTGAAGGACAGGGAACCCTGGCGCACTGCAATCCATGCAGTCACAAACAGTTGGATACAACATAGTGACTGGACAACAACAAAAATCCAAGAACATTTGTGTGGGAGGTAACAGCATAAATATGCTTCCTTGGTGGCTCAGACAGTAAAGAACCTGCCTGCAATGCGGGAGACCTGGGTTCGATCCCTGTGTTGGGAAGATCCCTTGCAAGAGGGCATGGCAATTCACTCCAGTATTCTTGCCTGAAGAATCCCCACGGACAGCGGAGCCTGCCGGGCTCTAGTCCATGGAGTCGCAAAGAGTTGGACGCAACTGAGTGAGATGGAGAAACAATGGAAACAGTGAGAGATTTTATTTTCTTGGGCTCCAAAATCACTGCAGATGGTAACTGCAGCCATGAAAAAAAAGACGCTTGCTCTTTGAAAGAAAAGCTATGACCAACCTAGACAGCATATTAAAAAGCAGAGACATTACTTTGCCAACAAAGGTCCGTCTAGTCAAAGCTATGGTTTTTCCAGTAGTCACATATGGATGTAAGAGTTGGACTATAAAGAAAGCTGAGCACCAAAGGATTGAAGCTTTTAAACTGTGGTGTTGAAGAAGACCACAGTTTGAGAGCCCCTTGGACTGCAAGGAGATCCAACCAGTTCATCCTAAAGGAAATCAGACCTGAATATTCATTGGAAGGACTGATGTTGAAGCTAAAACTCTAATACTTTGGCCACCTGATGTGAAGAACTGACTCATTGGAAAAGACCCTGATGCTGGGAAAGATTGAAGGTGGAAGGAGAAAGGGATGACAGAAGATGAGATGATAGGATGGCGTCACTGACTCGATGGACGTGAGTTTGAGTAAGCTCTAGGAATTGGTGATGGACAGGGAACCCTGTCATGCTGCTGTTCATGGGGTCGCAAAGAGTCGGACACGACTGAGGGACTGAACTGAACTGAACTGAGCGACTAAGCACAGCACACAATAGCACCAATGAAGTAACCCTCTGCCTATGACTGCAGCACTTAAACTGCCCACTAGGGGGCACTCTTGCCTCCAATTTCCCCCACTATGCGGTGGCTAGGGGGAAGGGAATTCCCCAAATTCCTTGGGCCTCCACCCAAAAGCCTTTGCTTCCAACGCAGTGTTTCAGATTTCTTTTTCAGGTCAACCCCTTTGTCTTCCGGTTTGGATGTTGACAGTTGGGAGTGGACAGAAGGAGACAGTGAATCAAGGATTAAGGGCTCCGTAGATACCAGCTGTTGGCCGTGGTTTCAATGTGACAAAGATGCATAACATTATGATAGCATTATGATACTTGTGGCTACAAGATCTGTGGGGTGCTTTCCAGGGCTCAGATATCCTCCATATAAACGGCCTCATTTATTAGTCATATGCGGAAGTACTATTCTCACACAAAGGAAACCAGGGAAAGTGAGGGAATTACCCAAGGTCATAGAGTTTATAATTTGAGTCTGAATATAAACCCACTGATTCTATTTACAACTGCTGGGCGAACTTGGGTATCTATAATAAAATATAACTGTCTGGGTGTGGAATACTAGCTCTGAAGGGCTGATAAAGTAAATATCACTAGATTAGCCTGCAACCTTGTCTTCTTTTTCACTTTTCTCCTCAGGCTCCAAACACCCTGGGAGGAAACTAATCTGATTGGCTCTTTTCACATTGAACTGTTTTTTTGTTTTTAAACACCAAAAACATTTTGTATTGGGGTATAGCTCATTAACAATGTTGTGGTAGTGAGCAGCAAAGGGACTCAGCCATTCATACACATCCAACAAAGTCCTACTGTGTAGCACAGGGAACTCTGCTCAATGCTACATGCCAGCCTGAATGGGAGAGTGGTTTGGGGGGAGAACAGATACATATATACCCTGAACTGTTCTTGACTCACAGCAGTTTCCTGACTCCTTCAGTTAATGACTGCTTTGAGCATTCATGTCATTAAATCTACTGGATCTGTCTTGGCTTTGCCACTGACCCACTCAGCCAGGGAAGGCAAAATTACTTGCTTACTTGATCTCTTCCAGCTTCAACTTCATCTTGGATGAAATGGAGTTAGTTAAACCGGTGGTGATCTGTGACTCTCTGAGTTGTAAGTGATAAGAACCAAACTTACACCAGCCTTAGCAAAAAAAATTCCAGGCAATTTCTTGACCCCCAGAGCTGAGTGGCAGGAAGGCTTACGGTGAAACTGGCTAAAAGCAGGGATTGGAGTTCATCCAGTCTTTCCCAGCCACTTCTCATTTCCGTTTCTCTCTACCTGGTCAATTTCATTATCTTGGGCCGGCTGAAATTATGGCCAAGTACACAGTCCCTGGCAGCTCAGAATCACATCCTCACAGCTGCATAGTCAGAGACAAAATGGCATTTTCCTTCCAACTCCAGGCTGAAAGACCAAGCCAGATCCTTTTCATCACAGGACATAGTGAGTACCAGGCAAGATAACAAATATGAGAGGGCATTGGGAGGTCTGCCTCAGCTGCAGAATCCATTCTTCTTGAGGGTTATCCTGCCCCAGGGAAATTCACTTGCCTATAACCATCATTTTGATGGTTCCTTGTGAGAGCAGATCTTACAGGGGAAGGGGATGAATGGCAGTGCAGTATATTTTGCTGGGTGGGTTGGGTTGGGTTAACCCCCGCCCTGGGCCTCAGCCTCTGTGTAAGGAGGTGCTTCCACGTGTCTGTTGTTTCTCAGTCCCTGAGTCGTATCCGATTCATCGTGACCACATGGACTGCAGCACACCAGGCTTCCCTGTCCTTCACCATCTCCCAGAGTTTGCTCAAATTCATGTCTATTGAATCAATGATACCATCCAACCATCTCATCCTCTGTCGCTCCCTTCTCCTCCTAACCTCAATCTTTCCCAGCATTTTCCAGTGAGTGGGCTTTTCATATCAAGTGGCCAAAGTATTGGAGCTTCAGTTTTAGCATCAGTCCTTCCGATGAATATTCAGGGTTGATTTCCTTTAGGATTGACTGGTTTGATTTTCTTGCTGCCTAAGAGACTTTCCATAAATCCAAAGTGAATGATCCAGTCTCTCAGAATGATGTGAATGACTTTGCATCCTTTCAGTCTGTCTCTGGGGTTCACAATATCATCCGTGAAGCAACAAATAGAAAACAGGGGACAGTGAAAACGTCCTCGTGGCCAAAGACCTGCCACTAATGCCACCTTTATATTCCTCCATGGCTCTGGGAGAAGTGGATTTTGTCTCTTTTCAGCATCTTCCCCATCCATGGGTCTTGTAACCTGCCATCCGCTCATGGAATCCCATTAATCACAGCCCTTTAATAGCAGCATCTCTTATCTGAGAGGTGAAGAAATGAGGCAATACAACTCTTGGGCCCTTCATATGCTCCTACCTAATACTGTAAAATCCTCCTGATATAAAACTACCCTGACTACAGAGCAGGCCCACGGCTCCAAGGGTGGGCCAGGCTGTGATGCTGCTAAAAGCTTGCTCCTAGGCTGCAGGCAGTAGCAATAGGGCAGTGATGTAGAGGAACCATGAGTGGATCAGAAGATCATGGCTCCCCCCCAGAGGATCAAAATTGTCCAAGGGTGATATGCATGAACACCAGCATATCTTACCAGCTTAAGCCATAACTTACTGGCTACAGTGTGTACACACACCCACTGTCCCCAGGGTAGCCGGACACACCCTGAGGGATCCACACCAGCCTCCGGGTCTTCAGTGTTGTCTGCTGACTGTCTTAGCATTGATTTTGTACAAGTGGTGGTAAGGGAACACATAGGCCAGGACTTGCTCTGTCCCCCACACCCACAGAAATCCACTAAAACACGAATTTGACAGTGTCACTTCTCTCTGCTCCAAACTCTCCACAGCCCTCCCATGGCCTGCGGGTATAAACTCTGTGTGGTGGTCGAGGTTGCTACCCTTCCCAGGCAGGCCCTTCCTCCTGTGCTCTACTTACTCCACTCTTCTTGATGTGCCTGCTCCTTAAAAGGCCCACCTCCTCCATGAAGCCTTCCATCCTGAAGCTGCCAGTCTTTGAGAGTCAGTTGCATAGGCCCCTCGTCGAGTGGTTTTCCAAGTAGCTTCTGAAACACCACGAGGGTTCCCAGGACAGCACTGGGACAGACAGATGGATCTGAGTGTGTTTGGAGGGGAGGAGTCACCGGCCCCTTGCCTCTGTTCAGCGGCTCCAGGTTTGCCTTTATCTGTCATATATTTGGCATCCAAGTAAAACTTCATCTGAAAATGATCTTGCTGCCAGGATCCAGGGCCAGTCTGCTTGGTATGCTTCTTGTTTGGGCACCTATTAGCTGAGTGACTGCAGACAAGTTAGTCAACCTATCTGTGCCTTGTTTTCTCCTCTGTAAAGTGGAGGTAGAAGAGTATCTATTCAGGGACTTCCTGGTAGTCCACTGGTTAAGAATCTGCCGTCCAATGCAGAGGACACGGGTTTGACTCTTGGTCTGGGAACTAAGATCCAAGGTGCCTTAGAGGACTTGAGCCTGTGCATCACAACTAGAGAACTCCAAGCCACAATGAAAGATCCAGAGTGCTGTGACTAAGACCCAATGCATCCAGGAATAAATAAATAAATATTTTGAATAAAATAGTGTCTATTCAGAGGACTGTTGTGAGGACCAAGTTAATATAAGAAAAATATAGTACTTGGAGGGCTTCCCAGGTGGTACTAGTGGTAGAGAACCCGCTCCATGCAGGAGACATAAGAGATGAGGGTTCAGTCCCTGAGCTGGAAACATCCCCTGGTGGAGGGCATGGCAACCCACTGCAGTATTCTTGCCTGGAGGATTCCATGGACAGAGGAGCCTGGCGGGCTACAATCCATAGGGTGGCAAAGGGTCAGACACGACTGAAGCCACTTGGCATGCATGCACAATACTTGGAACACTACATTTTAAATGTCAGGTAACTTTTAGCTCCTATTGTTTTAGTGCCAGGTCAATGATTTCTGTATCATTGAATCTTGCTGGTTTAGAAAGATCTTTCATGCCATCCGCATGAAATGCTGGGTGGTCCTAACACGGCTAGACATTGGATGGGCCGGTTTCCCCATTCAGTGCTGAGCCCTCATTGGAGGAAGTGGGTAAGTCTGTTTATCAAGATAAGCATCTTACCCAGCCTTCTTCCCCATCCCCAGCCACTCTCTCCACACTTTTTCTCCTGCTCAGAACACAGATGGCACCAGTGGCTTCTATCTGTGTTTGAGGGAGAGAGCCATCAGGGATGCACTGGGCCCACTATGCCCACAAGGGTTAGTTTCTGAGGGGCCTTGAGCCAAGCTCAGCAACAAGAGGTCAGCAGCCTCCACCCCCAGCCTCATCTCTTAGACCACCTGGTTAGCCTGGACTTCTCCTGCTACCCCACTCCCCCACCCCAGCCCGCCCCCTGCCTCTTCTACCCAGGTGGATTCTGTCCAGAGTCTCCAGGGAGAAGCAATGTCATGCTTGAATTGACCCATCAGTTTTTCTACTTATCAATCAGCTACCTGCTGACACTGCCAACAGGAGCCATGAACAGTTTTTCTTTTTTTTAAAGGTCTTACCATCCATTGGTATGTCATAGAAATAAAATCCTGGCAAGGACACTTTGGCTGTGCCTGTAACATTTTATTTCTCAAAAAATAAAAATAAAAATCTGCCATAAGTTACATGATCGCAATTATCTCTGCATGTTTTGATCCCTTAAAACATCTTATAATAGAAATTACATGTTTTAAGAGATAGAAATAAAACTGACCTAAGATTGAGACACATGGATTAAAGTTTCCTGACTTGGTCACTAACATGTGATTTTGCATGAGTTATTTTGATTCTCCGAACCTCAGTTTCCACACTTCTAAAATGACTCCCTGGGTCTCTCAACACCCAGTTCTGTGCATTTTAAATAGGAATGCAGCATTGACATATATACATTACCCCGTGTAAAATAGCTAGTGGTGAGCTTCTGTATGGCACAGGGAGCTCAGCTCAGTGCTCTGCGATGACCTAGAGGGGTGGGATGGGGGCGTGGAAGGGAGGATTAAGAGGGAGGGGACACATGTGTACTTACGGCTGATTCACATTGTTGTACAGCAGAAGCTAACACAACATTGTAAAGCAATTATCCTCCAATCAAAAATAAATAGATAGGAATGCCAGATGCCTCCTGGTCCTGAACATTTCCCTCTCTAGCACGTCCTGCCTCCATACCTTCCAGCTCATTTTCTATCTCCTCTCTTTCCCCTCCCTAAGCCCCTTCAGAGGAAATGGAAACTTGGGTAAATATATTAATGGGATGAAAGCCTTTGCGGATGCCTAAAGCATTTCCAGCATCAGGGCACTGCAGGGTGGTCTAGAAGTACTTCCCCATCCTTCCCTCTATGCCTGGGTGGTCATTTCCCTTGTGAACTGTGAAAACAGCATGACCGTCCTTGCTTGTATTGGGCAAGACTTGTCTCAGGCCAAATATGAACCACTGGCTGAGTGACTTTTTTCTTGATCAGTGGGTCTCTGGCTGTATTGTCCTGAATGACTGTCAGAAAAATGTCTGTCAGAGACACCCCATTTGGTAGTTCTGGAAGATGGGAGTTTTTGTTGTGGGATAGTCTCTCATGTCCTCAGTCCCTGTGCAGTCAAGGGAATCAGTAGAACCCTCTGGAGAGCCAAGCACAGTCTTAGCCTCCAGCCCCTCACTCTAGAGGGATGTGCACCCACCGCATCCTCAGAAATTGGTTCTGCCCCTTCTCAGATGATGTGTGCATACATGTGTATGAAGTCGAGTCTGACTCTTTTACAACCCCATGGACTGTAGCCCACCAGGCTTCACTGTCCATGGGATTCTCCAGGCAAGAATGCTGGAGCGAGTTGTCATTTCCTTCTCCAGGGAATCTTCCTGACCCAGGGATCAAACCCAACTCATCTCCTGCATTGGCAGGTGGATTCTTTACCACTGCATCCCCCATTGGATACCATCATTCTGATGCACCATCTATGATGGCCTGCCCAGTTTTATGGGGAAGGGGCTGCTGAGAGCTGGGAGTGGGAGAGAGTCTGTCTCAAATTGCTTGTGGCAGCCGGAGAGCTGTGAGAAGGTCACAGCCTCCTTCCCTAGACAAACAGCCCCCAGCACATGTCCCTGTGGGGGCCTTTGTTAAGCTGTCGAGCAGACTAAGTGCAGAGGGATGACGGCCACCCAGTTAGAGCCCATGGAAACTTCTGCAGACCCCCCTCCTCAGCCTTGGGCTCCCCAGAAGCAAGCAGCCATGGAGGGCGCAGGGAGCAGGTGACCAGGGGCACCGTTAACAAAATACTCTTAGGTTCCTATTGCCCAATAAATCCTCCCTAATGGCTTTTCTTGGTTGATCAGCACTCATGGAAGCAGAGCAAAACTGAGTCATTCTCTGTTACCGAACTTTCCCTCAGACCCAAAGCCCTTTTGCCATACAGAGAAGTCTGCAGAGAAAACTGGCAGAAATAGGTACAGAGTTGGAGGAACAGATCTTTTCTTTTTCCCCTAAATTTGGCTGGCTTTGTCGAGTCTTAGTTGCCCTATGGCATGTGGGATCTTAGTTCCCTGGCCAGGGATCAAACCCACGTCCCCTGCTTTGGAAGGCAGATTCTTAACCATTGGACCATTAGGAAGTACCTACAGACATTTTCAAAGGGTCTTGGGATGGAGGGAGAGAGAGGTATTTTGGCAAGTGTGGCATCTGAAACATGAATGGGCTTCAAAGCAGAGAGATCGGGCACAGGCACGTGTAAGGTCAGCAGTTCCTGCAAAAGAAGTGGAGTCGATTATGCAGGGCTACAGCAGCCTCCATGCCCTCTGCTCAGTGTCCTCCACTCCCCGTACTGCTCCCGGAGCCCTCAGGCCCTCACTACTGGTGGTGGTGGGCAGGAGGCAGGTTCTTGGACCGGAAGCGTTAGAGCTGTTAGAAATCAGAACTCTCAGGGTCCACCCAGACCTAAAGCAGAGTCTGCCTTTGAACAAGATACCTGTATAATCTCTCTACATCCTGAAAGTCCGAGAAGCACAGGTCCAGCCTCTTGGGGGTACTATCCACACCCCACACCACCTCCAAGGCTAGTTTTCCTGGGCCACAGACTGGCCCCCTTGCCCTCTGTTCTCATGCTACATCCTTCATATCCTGCATTTATGCACTCTGCCAACCAAGAAGTAGAAAATAATGTCTGATTAAATCATGCCATTGGGTAACTGAGGGTAGCTTAAACTGTCATCAGACTCACAGAGCATCTTCATATTTACACATAAGAGTCATCTCTCTCTTTAGTTTATTTGGCCGCGCTGGGTCTTTGTTGCTGTGCACTGGCCTTCTCTAGTTGCGGTGAGCAGGGGGCTCCTCTTAATTGCGATGCACAGTTTTCTCATTTGGGTGGCTCCTCTTGTTGCAGATCACCAGCTCTAGGCATGCAAGCTCAGTAGTTGTGTCCCACAGGCTTAGTCTCTCTGTGGTATGTGGGATCTTCCCAGACCAGGGATTGAACCTGTGTCTCCAGCATTGGTAGAAGGACTCTTAACCACTGGATCACCAGCGACATCCCCAGGAAAATCATTTTAACCTAAATGCCATAGGGAAAAAATGTACTACTGGAGTGATATCCATGGGGTAGGAAATGCCTTTGAACCGCTGGGGGGCAGTGCCTCTGATCCAAGCTAACTATGTGGAAAGAAAAGAAAGTCAAGTCGCTCAGTCGTATCCAACTCTTTGCAACCCCATGAACTGTAGCCAATCAGGCTCCTCTGTCCATGGGATTTTCCAGGCAAGAATACTGGAGTGGGCTGCCATTTCCTTCTCCAGGAGATCTTCCCAATCCAGGGATTGAACCCTGGTCTTCCGCATTGTAGGCAGACACTTTACCATCTGAGCCACCAGGGAAGTCCACTCTGTGGAGACTGGTTTAAATTCATCCTCTTGTCCCTCGTTTTGGTAGTGCTATCATGCTCCCATGGGAGAAGAGAGAGAGAAGCAAGGAAACAGGGCAGACAAAGCCAGGGACTCTGTAAGAAGCCATGGAAGACACCACCGCAACCTGCACATAGATGTCTATGGATTGTGCTATATGCCTCTTGCTAAGTCATGTCCAACTCTTTGCAACCCCATGGCCTGTAGCCCTCCAAGCTCCTCTATCCATGGGATTCTCTCAGCAAGAATACTGGAATGGGGTAATATTTCCTCTTCCAGTGGATCTTCCTGACCCAGGGATCGAACCCGCATTTCTTATGTCTCT
Organism: Bos indicus x Bos taurus; assembly: GCF_003369695.1. Classification (NCBI taxonomy): domain Eukaryota; kingdom Metazoa; phylum Chordata; class Mammalia; order Artiodactyla; family Bovidae; genus Bos; species Bos indicus x Bos taurus. The sequence goes on along the minus strand of NC_040083.1, from coordinate 70,771,814 downwards.
GGCAATAGCAGGCAAATTCTTTTCCACTAGCGCCACCTGGGAAGCTCTGCTTTGTGCCCAGTGTATGGCTTATGAGGAAGACATTGGCTTTGGAGCCTGAGCAACCTGGGTTAGCTGTGAGAACCTGAGTGTGTTATCTTCATTCTCTCAGCTTCTGTCTACTTATCAGTCAAAAATGATCCCCAGTGGGTTGCAGTGCAAATGAAATGTCCATAGTGAGCCAGTTCAGCACGGGCACTCAAAACGTGTGAATTCTCTTCCCTCTCCTTGCAGGGAGCAGGACAAGGAGAGCTGACACACAGCCCTGACCTTCAAGAAGGCCAACCATACAATGGAGAAGCAGAAAATGATGAAATCCTCCAAGGCCGTAGAGGATCAAATGCTCCAATGAGCAGCAGAGTCAGCGTTGGAGTCTGGAGAAGTCTCCAAAGTCTCTGGGTAGAAACAGAACTGGTGAAGATGAACAAGAGACTGTAAATGCACACACAGTAGGCTCAGAGGCCTGGAGATAGGATCGGGCAGGATGCCAGTGGGAACCATGACAGAAGAGGCAGTCACGGCAGGGGACCATGCTGGCGAGGAAGGAAAGGGGGAAAGAAGGCATGGAGGCTGAGGCCTGTGCATGGGAGGCCTTGAAAAACCGAGACAAAGAGTTGGGATATTGGGTTTTGTTTTGGTCTTTTCTTGTTTTGTTTTTTAATTGACGGATAATTGTTTTACAATGTTGTGTTGGTGTCTGCCATACATCAGCATGAATCAGCCATAGTTTTTTTAAACAAAATTTCTCAAGTTTTGTTCCATTTGATTGGATCAGTTTGTTTTAAACAATTTCATTTACTTATTTTTAAAAAAAAGTTTATTTGGCTGCACCTGGACTTAGCTGTGGCATGTGGGGTCTAGTTCCCCATCCAGGGATCGAACCCTGGCCCCCTGCATTGGGAATGTGGAGTCTTATTCCCAGACAAGGGGGGACGGGGAATACTGGGTTATTATGATATAGACACCTCAAGAATGTTTGTTTATTCATCATACTCTCCTCCCCAGTTTTACTAGGGGCTTCCCTGGTGGCTCAGGCAGTAAAGAATCTGCCTGCAATGCAGGAGACCCAGATTTGATTCCTGGGTCTGAAAGATCCCCTGGAGAAGGAAATGGCCACCCACTCTAGTATTCTTTCCTGGAGAATTCCACGGGTGGGGGAGCCTGGCAGGCTGCAGTCCATGGGGTCACGAAGAGTGACCGACTAACTGATCGAGACTGATGGACTAACACAGACACATCTAGATTCAGAGCTCCTATTTGTTTGGGGAGTGTGCAGTGCGCCTGGAAAAAGCAAATTTGATTTACTGTGGGGACCTTCCTGGTGATCCAGTGGTTAAGAATCTGCCCTTGAGATGCAGAAGATGCAGGTCTGGTCCCTGGTCAGGGAACTGAGAGCCCATATGCTGCAGAGCAACTAAGCCTGTGCACGTAACCACTGAGCCCATGCACTCTGGAGCCTACATGGACCCACAAGGAAAAATCCTACATTACACAAGGAAGAGCCCACGTGCTGCAACTAAGACCTGATTGATATTGCCAAATAAATAAATAAGTGAATAAGGTTTACTGTGCAGGTGGGTCTAGAACCTAACCCTACTAATAGAAACGACCCATTTCTGGGCATTCTCTACATGCCAGCTGCTGAGGTTCTTTATTGTGAAAGGCCTCACCTTTCCTTTCAATAATCCTTGGGAAAGTGTTTATCTATCAGTCATGTCCAACTCTTTGAGCCAGGCTCCTCTGTCCATGGGATTTCCCTGGCAAGAATAATGGAGAGAGCTGCATTTCTTCCTCCAGGGGATCTTTTCAATCCAGGGATCAAACCTAGGTCTCCTGCACTGAAGGCAGACTCTTTTCTGTTTGAGCCACCAAGGAAGACAATTGTTTTCATGCCCATTTTGCATGAGGAAACTGAGGCATGCTCAGAAAGGCTAAGTAACTTGCCCCAGGTCACACATCCAGAGCTACTTTACTAGCCACTGTCCTCTTTTCAAAAAAAGCAACTCTGTCTCTCACCTCCCAGAGGGCTTGGTTCTAAGACACACCGAATTACCAGAAGCTGCTTCCAAACAATTCTTTTCCCACATGTGCTAGAAAATCTTTGGTTTTACTATAGGGAGGACATGAAGGTGGGGAAACAAACTTCTGGCTTTTTTCAGCTCCTAGAGGCTGCCCACATTGCTTAGCTCACACACACCCTGCCTTCCGTTTCAAAGCCAGCAAAGGCCAGTTGGGTTTTTCTCACTTCCCATCACTCTAACCTTACTTCAGTGTCACCTCTCCTCCTTTGACTCTGACTCTCTTGCCTCCTTCATTCTTATAAAAGCCCTGTGATCACAGAATCACAGATAATCCGGAATAATCTTCCCATCTCAAGGTCAGATGGTTAGCAACCTGAATTCTATCTGCAACCTAACTCGCCGTTGCCATTTGCAGGTGTTGCAATCAAGGCATCTTGGAATTGGGTGCTTCGTCTTCTCCAGAACTCTATTCCATCGAAAGAAGCCTGCCATAGCCCCTTGTGCCTTCCTATGCCTGTCATTTTCACTCAGTTTAAGCTGCACTGACATAGCAAGGAGGGGATTTCGCAGGCAAGAATATTAGAGTGGATAGCCATTTCCTTCCCCAGGGGATCTTCCTGACCCAGGGACTGAACCCATGTCTCCTGCATTGGCAGGTAGATTCTTTACCACTGCACCACCAGGGAAGTTCCTGGCTCCTTCTTGGGGAATCGAACCCCAGTCTCCCTCATGACAGGTAGGGATACTCATCACTATCAGTTCAGTTCAGTTCAGTTCAGTCACTCAGTCATGTCCGACTCTTTGCGACCCCATGAATCGCAGCACGCCAGGCCTCCCTGTCCATCACCAACTCCCGGAGTTCACCCAGACTCACGTCCATTGAGTCAGTGATGCCATCCAGCCATCTCATCCTCTGTCGTCCCCTTCTCCTCCTGCCCCCAATCCCTCCCAGCATCAGGGTCTTTTCCAATGAGTCAGCTCTTCGCATGAGGTGGCCAAAGTACTGGAGTTTCAGCTTCAGCACTAGTCCTTCCAATGAACACCCAGGACTAATCTCCTTCAGAATGGACTGGTTGGATCTCCTTGCAGTCCAAGGGACTCTCAAGAGTCTTCTCCAACACCACAGTTCAAAAGCATCAATTCTTCAGTGCTCAGCTTTCCTCACAGTCCAACTCTCACATCCATACATGACCAGTGGAAAAACCATAGCCTTGACTAGACAGACCTTTGTTGGCAAAGTAATGTCTCTGCTTTTGAATATGCTATCCTGGTTGGTCATAACTTTCCCTTCCAAGGAGTAAGCGTCTTTTAATCTCATGGCTGCAATCACTATACAAACAAGGAAAACATCTGAAATACTAAGCACCAAAGGAACACATGTGAAGCGATGTAAAGGAAAGTGCTGGGGCTGTGTCCCCATCCTGAAGGCACACCTGATATCTGAGGAAGAGGTGATGGAAGAAAGGAGCCCAAGCTCAATTCTGGCTCTCAGTTTTTAATTTTAAAAATTATAATCAGTACAAGGAAATGCACTCTGTTCTGCTCCTCTTCTTCCAATCTGCTATCTCCAACTCACTGACCAGAGGAAACTGAAACTGCTCTATTGAGATATTTATACTCTTCCAGAATTTTCTGTATGTTAAAATGCTCAAATGTAAAATATCCTATAGATAACTGGTGACTACTTTTTTTTTTTACACAATGAGTTCATTTTATAACTTTTTTTCAAGTTGAATCTCACTCCGACCAAATTAAAGACACATTCCCAAGTCTGTATGTTGTCTATTTGTAGATTTTTAGGGTAAATCTTGGGCTTTCCTGGTGGCTCAGATGGTAAAGAATCGCCTGCAGTACAGGAGACCTGGGTTCCATCTCTGTGTTGGGAAGATCCCCTGGAGGAGAGCATGGCAACCCACTCCAGTATTCTTGCCTGGTGAATCCCCATGGACAGAGGAGCCTGGTGGGCTACAGTCCCTGGGGTTGCAAAGAGTTGGACATGACTGAGTGACTAAGCACAGCATAGCACAGGGTAAATCTCAAAGCATGGAATACCTGTGTCAAAGGATACACCCAGTTTTAATTCTGACAGGTTTTGCCAAGCTGGCATCCAAATATACAAAACTGACTTACTCTCCAACAGTATGGGAGCAACTCTTCCTCATACACCCACAAACACTAGACACCATCCGTCTTTCTAATCTCTATTGATCTGGTAGGTGGAAAGAAGGTATCTAAACATGGTTTTGATTTGTATTTCCAAAATGATGAATGTGGTTAAACTATTTTTTTTTTCCTGTGCCTGTTTATGTTTTAAATCTTTGAGTCATCTGGGGTTTATTTTGTTATAAGGATAGAACTTTATTTTTTCCAAGTGGCAGTGAAAGTGAAAGTGAAGTTGCTCAGTCATGTCCGACTCTTTGGGACCCCATGGACTGTAGCCTATCAGGCTTCTCCATCCATGGGATTTTCCAGGCAAGAGTACCGGAGTGGGTTGCCATTTCCTTCTCCAGCAGATCTTCCTGACCCAGGGATCAAACAGGGTCTCCTGCATTGCAGGCAGATGCTTTACCCTCTGAGCCACCAGGGAAGCCAAGTGGCAGTACTGGATATTAAATAATTTACATTTCCCCACACTGATCTGAAATGCCACCCCGCTCTAAATTTTAGAAATGAGAAGAGGCCACTCAACTTAAATATCATATCATATGCAAAGAGTAAGTCAAATGGATCATGAGTTTAAAAGTAAAACCTAAAACTTTTAGACGGTAACACAGGAGTGCATCTTTAGACTTAGGAATAAGCAAAGGGTTCTTAGGCTTTGTTCTTAGACTTACAATAACAAAATTTGTAAAATAAAAATTCATCAAAATAAAGAAGTTTTGTTCTATGAAATATCCTGTTAAAAAGATGGAAAGACATGTTACAGACTAGGAAAAAATAATTGCAATCACATATTCAACAAAGCGGAGAAGGCAATGGCACCCCACTCCAGTACTCTTGCCTGGAAAATCCCATGGACGGAGGAGCCTGGAAGGCTGCAGTCTGTGGGGTCGCTAAGAGTCCGACAAGACTGAGCGACTTCACTTTCACTTTTCACTTTCATGCATTGGAGAAGGAAATGGCAACCCACTCCAGTGTTCTTGCCTGGAGAATCCCAGGGACGGGGGAGCCTGGTGGGCTGCCATCTATGGGGTCGCACAGAGTCGGACACGACTGAAGTGACTTAGCAGCAGCAGCAGCATTCAACAAAGACATATATAGAATATGTTAAAAAAAAATCAAAACTCAACAACAACTCCCCCCAAATTTAATTACAACATGTGTAAAGAGTTGAATGGATATTTCACCAAAGAGGAGATATGCAAGGCACAGTACATGAAAAGATTTTCAACATCACTAGCCATTTGGGAAATACAAATTAAAAATTAAAATCCCAATGGGCTATTACTACACACTTATTCAGTTCAGTTTAGTCGCTCAGTCATGTCCAACCCTGTGAACCCATGGACTGCAGCACGCCAGGCCTCTCTGTCCATCACCAACCCTAGAGATTACTCAAACTCATGTCCATTGAATCAGTGATGCCATCCAACCACCTCATCCTCTGTCATACCCTTCTCCTCCTGCCTTCAATCTTTCCCAGCATCAGACTCTTTTCTGAGTTAGTTCTTAGCATCAAGTGGCTAAAGTATTGGAGTTTCAGCTTCAGCATCAGATTTTCATGCTGAACAGTCAGTACTGATTTCCTTTAGCATTGACTGTTTTGATCTCCTTGCAGTCCAAGGGACTCTTAAGAATCTTCTCCAACACCACAGTTCAAAAGCATTAATTCTTCAGTGCTCAGCTTTCTTTTTTATTAGAATGGCTAAAATAAGAAATAACAATAACACCAAATGCTGCTGATGAAATGTGGAGAAAGTGGAACTCTCATACATTACTGGTGGAAACCTAAAAATGGTACAACCACTCTGGAAGACAGTTTGGCAGTTTTTACGAAACTAAACATATAATTACCATATGGCCCAGCAATGCATCCCTGAACATTTATCTGAGAGAAATGAAAAATCATGTTTATACAAAAATCTGTACATGAATGTCTACAACACTTTCATTCAAAATAGCAAAACAGAGCAAAACAAAAAAAAAAAAACCCTGGACACAAATCATTTGTCTTTCAGTGAGTGGACGATTAACAAACTGGCAGATCCATACAGTAGAATACTATTCAGCAATTTAAAAAAGCATTCACTATTAATACATGCAACAGTCTGAGTGGCCTTAGAGACATCATCCTCAGCAAAAAAAATCCCCAATTCCACAAGGTCACATGCTGTATGATGCTTGATTCCACTTACAGAATATTCTCCTGGTAGTAAATTATACAGAATAGATTAGTGTTACCAGAGGTGCCTGATAGACAGAAGGGGTTTGGGTACACAAAAATAAAGAGATAGCACAGGGAGTACTTTTGTGGTGATGGGACAATTCCATATCCTTTTTTGTTTTTTACTTTCATCATGTAATTAAAGACAAACACCATTTACAAAGTTGAAATGCAGATAATAAAGTCAAAATAGAATTTTGAATATGACAGAAAAAGACAAAGTGAATATTTAATGTAAAAGGGGATGTACCAGTAATAATGTTGGTAAAATTCTAAATCAGGGTGGTTTTCTGTGTGTGTGTGGTGGTGTTTTTTGGAAAAATACAATCTGTATCTTAATTGTGGCTTTACAAGAATCTATCCATGTGATAAAATTGCATAGAGCTACACACACACACAGACACACACGAATGCAGGCTTTTTAAGTGGTAAAAATAAAATAAGGTTTGTAGGCTAGTTAGTGGTGTGTATCAATGTCAGTTTCCTGTTTTTTAATATTATACTACAGTCATATAATATGTCACCATTGGAGGAAGTTAGGAGTGCTGATTTTGAAGCTTCCTGGGAATTTATAACTATTTTGAAAGAAAACATAACAATTTTTTTAAATGAAAAAATGAGAGAAGAAAACTATCTTTGCCAAAGACCTTCCCATTGTACAGTGTGGATCTCTTTAGCAATTGCTTTATCCACGATAACCTGCTTCCTTTCCCTCCTTCCCAGACACACAAACATATGATCGTCTTGAAAAGTTTTCAGTTGAATGAAAGGTGTCTTAGACTAGGACCCACAGAAAAGTTGCTTATATTAAAATAGTTCAAAAGAACATCAATATACCCTTTCTTGGATTCACCAATTAATATTTTAAGCCATTCACTTTATCATATAGAATTTATCTATATCATTGGTTCCGAACCAATTGATGGTAAGTTACATACATTATGGGTCTTTGCCCCTACATACATTAGTGATTATTTCCCAAGAATATTCTTTTATACAATCACAGTACTGTTCGTAACTTCAGTAAATGTAGCACTGATTCAACACTTTAAGCCATTGGTCTTATTACCACTTTCATTGACTGTCCCAATAAAGTGCAAGAGAGAATCCAGCCAGGGTCAGGTCCTGCACTTAGCTGTCACGTCTCTTTGACAGTCTTAGATTTAGTAGATGTCTCCTTGTCGACGGGCACCCACAATTCTCAGCTGTAAGGTGGGATGAAGGAAACTGCCCCACCTACTTCTTTGCGAGTAAAGGCACTTTGGACTTCCCTGGTAGCTCAGCTGAAGAATCCTCCTGCAATGCAAGAGACTCTGGTTCGATTCCTAGGTGGAGAAGATTCCCTGCAGAAGGGATAGGCTACTCACTCCAGTATTCTTGGGCTTCCCTGGTGGCTCAGATGGTAAAGATTCCGCCTGCAATGCGGGAGACCTGGGCTGCATCCCTGGGTTGGGAAGATTCCCTGGAAGAGGGCATGGCAACCCACTCCAGCATTCTTCCCTGGAGAATCCCTGTGGACAGAGGAGCCTGGGGGGTGGCTGCAGTCCATGGGTTCACAAAGGGTCGGACACGACTGCACGACTATGCACGCAGGTAAAGGCACTTTAACAATCTCTAAGAGCTAAGGAAATGGCAACCCACTCCAGTGTTCTTGCCTGGAGAATCCCAGGGACGGGGGAGCCTGGTGGGCTGCCGTCTATGGGGTCGCACAGAGTCGGACACGACTGAAGCAACTTAGCAGCAGCAGCACCAAGAGCTAAATAGAGTATTTCTCTTCTGCATCATGATTCCCCAGAAGCAGCTAAACATATTGTGTGTTGGAGCAAAGGAGATCCGCTTTGCTTTTCTCTCCCAGCCTGGTAAAACGAGCCAGGATCCTGAAGAAGGAACTTGTGAAAGAAATCCTTTATGGTAAAGACTGGACCGAGACCGTGCGAGGGACTTCCCTTTTCGTTCACCTGGAGCGCCGGGCGGCCAATCAGCTGCGCGGTTCGGGCGCGCGGCCAATGGAAAGGCGGCCCGGCGCGCCCCAAGGGCTATAAGTGCGCGGGGCCGCGGAAAGTGAAAGTGGTGCGGGAGCGGCGGGCGCAGCTTGGGCGCTGCTTCTGGGGCCTGAGGGCGGGCGCCGGGGCCAAGACGCCGGGATGCTCCGGACTCCCGAGCCACAGTTGGGGAACGCGGGGGCCGCGGGCTGCAGCCCCCCGGCTGTGCCGCCCACCCAGACCAAGCCGCTCACCTCCTTCCTCATCCAGGACATCCTTCGGGACGGCGCTGACCGGCGCGGAGGTCACGCGGGCAGCCCACAGCCGCAGCCTTCGCGTCAGCAGTACCCGAGGCGAGACCCAAAGCCGGAGCCCGAGGGAAGAAGAGGCTGCGCCCGGGCGCCGGAGGAGCAGCAGAGCGACCAGCCCCGCGCCGGTAGCGAGGAGGCCGAGAAGCCGGTGGAGACCGAGCCAGGTAAGCCGGCGAGGCTGGAGAGACCTGGCCGGGCCGGGCTGGGTCCCCCAGGAAGAATGGGCAGGCCCGCAGGCTGCAACCGCGTGAGGGCGGGTGCTAGGCGGACCTCCTGGAGCTCCGGCGGCAGGGTTGCGGGGCCCCGCGGCGACAGGCGAAGGGACTTCACGGCCTCCGCCACGGGCAAGCCTCGGAGCTTAACCCTGAGCCCCGGCATCAGGGCTGCTCAGGATTTAGACATGGACTTGATTCACCCCTCAAGGTGCCCTGCGCAGCGGGTTCTTGGTGCCCAGAGCTCAAAGGCGAGCACGCACACAGCGCCCACCACGCTCCAGTCCCAGATGAAAACCCGAAACCAATCCCAGCCACCTCTCAACCCTTAATCCTCGCCAGCCGCAGTTACCTCTTGGCAATCACAATAACTAACATATAACGAGTTATTGATAAATAATATATTAATATTAATAAGTCAGGGTTTGATCAGCAAAGATGCCCTTTGCTTCCCAGTCCCATGGGCAATAAAACACAGTAAGTCTTGGGGACTTCCCTGGGGGTCCAGTTAAGAGTTCACCTTCCAACGCAGGGGGTACAGGTTCCATCCCTGGTAGAGGGGCTAAGATCACAGTCAAAAAACCAAAACAGAAAACAGAAACAATATTGTAACAATTCCAATGAAGACTTAAAAAATGGTCCAACTAAGCCCCCTACCCCCGCCAAAAAAAAACCAAAACAGACTAGCAAGTCAAGGAGCCCCTCTGGTCTCCAGGAGCTATATATATAACTTCATGGGAACATTTAGAGTAGACTTTTTTTTTTTCTATCAGTTTTTTAACTGAGGTAAAATTGGAACATAATATGTTATGAGTTTCAGATGTACAACATAATAATTTGATCTTTGTATACACTACAAGGTAATCACCACGATAAGTCTAGGTATCCACCCTCACCATACAATAGGCACCTTTCCTATGAGGTATGGCAGGGGCTCACTGAAAATCCCATTGGACAGAGGAGCCTGACTACAGTCTGTGGGGTTGCAAAGAGTTCAGACATGACTGCAGAGCGAGAGAGAAAGAAACAGTTTATTGAGGGAAAGTGAAGTGAAAGTCAATCAGTTGTGTCCAACTCTTTGTGACCCCATGGACTATACAGTCCATGGAATTCTCCAGGCCAGAATACTTGAGTGGATAGCCTTTCCCTTCTCCAGGGGATCTTCCCAACCCAGGGATTGAATCCAGGTCTCCCACATTGCAGGCGGATTCTTTAACCAGGTGAACCACAAGGGGAGCAAAAGGGGATTAAACCCAGAGAATGAACTCTCCTACCACACTAGCCCTCTCATGTCACCCAAATGTTAACTCTGGATGACCCTCTGGATGCCTTGGGGGCCCCACTTTACTGATATCTTATTTCTCAGTCTTTCTTGCCTCCCATCTCCCATTCCTCCAGACAGATACAGAATCCCTATTTAACTCTACAGGGCAATAGGGCAGAAAGTTCTAGCACTAGCCTCTCCTACTTTGCAGACCTGATGACTATTAAGAAATTAACACGTAATCTACATGACTGGCCAGCAGCCCCACTCAGGGAGTTCCTTACTCCTAAGCAGTTCTTAGGAGTTAGAACTCTTCAGTTCAGTTCAGTTGCTCAGTTGTGTCTGACTCTTTGCGACACCGTGAACTGCAGCATGCCAGGCCTCCCTGTCCATCACCAACTCCCGGAGTTTACCCAAACTCATGTCCATTGAGTCGGTGATGCCATCCATCCAACCATCTCATCCTCTGTCATCCCCTTCTCCTGCCTTCAATCTTTCCCAACATCAGGGTCTTTTCCAGTGAGTCAGCTCTTCACATCAGGTGGCCAAAATACTGGAGTTTCAGCTTCAACATAAGTCCTTCCAATGAACACCCAGGATTGATTTCCTTTAGGATGGACTGGTTGGGTCTCCTTGCAGTCCAAGGGACTCTCAAGAGTTTTCTCCAACACCACAGTTCAAAAGCATCAATTCTTCGGCACTCAGCTTTCTTCACAGTCCAACTCTCACATCCATACATGACCACTGGAAAAACCATAGCCTTGACTAGACAATCTGTGTTGACAAAGTAATGTCCCTGCTTTTTAATATGCTGTCTATGCTATGCTAAGTCACTTCAGTTGTGTCCGACTCTCTGTGACCCCATAGACGGCAGCCCACCAGGCTCCCTGGTCCCTGGGATTCTCCAGGCAAGAACACTGGAGTGGGTTGCCATTTCCTTCTCCAGTGCATGAAAGCGAAAAGTGAAGGTGAAGTCGCTCAGTCTTGTCCGACTTGTAGCGACCCCTGGACTGCAGCCTACCAGGCTCCTCCATGCATGGGATTTTCCAGGCAAGAGTACTGGAGTGGGGTGCCATTGCCTTCTCCGAATATGCTGTCTAGGTTGGTCATAAGAACTAAGGAGTTCCTTAGTGCAATGTATCCAAACTGACAGTGGGCTGTTTGTTCACTCAGAAGAGATGAGGGTAGATAGAATTCTGTTCTCTTTGCTGCTACCATGTAACGTTTTCTTTCCCCTCCCTGCTTCTCCCCTCTCCTTTCCAAATGGGCACTTAGAAACTTATCTGCTGGACTGTGAAAACCCTCCCAGCGCCTTACAGAGCCTACCCCCAGCCACCAAGCAGCCTCAGAAGCGCTCCCGGGCTGCCTTCTCTCACACTCAGGTCATTGAGTTGGAGAGGAAGTTCAGCCATCAGAAGTATCTGTCTGCCCCCGAAAGGGCTCACCTGGCCAAGAACCTCAAGCTCACGGAGACCCAAGTGAAAATATGGTTCCAGAACAGACGCTATAAGACCAAGCGGAAGCAGCTCACCTCGGACCTGGGCAACCTGGAGAAGCACTCTTCCTTGCCAGCTCTCAAAGAGGAGGGCTTCTCACAGGGCTCCCTCATCTCTGTGCACAATACCTACCCTTACTACCCCTACGTTTACTGCCTGGGTGGCTGGAATCCAGCTTTCTGGTAACACCAGCTCTGACATCCACAGTAGATCAAGAACTGTCTTCTCTAGGTGGCCCCTCTGGAAGATGGAAGGGCCCCGGGGTCAGGAAGGGCTGGGCAGTGAGAGACAGACAGACCAGAACACATGGAGGTTTGTGTGGAAATCCCAGATTCTTCACTGGTGGGCCAATGAAGGATCTGGGACAGGGAATGGTTTCATATCCAAATTGTTCCCCCAACATAGAAGGGGGGATTGTTTTTGCTTTTAGACCCCTGCTTGAAGTAGGGAGGGATAGAGCCAAGTGTTCTTTCTGGCACTTGGGTGACTTTTCAGGATCTGTCCACATCACTTCTGAGGATTCTGTTCCTCCAACTCCATCCTCTTGTGTAACTGAGCATCCACTCGGAAAGAGGTCACCTGAAGGGGGAGGGGGAGGACGGCTCAGGATGTCACCTACTGAAATAAACTGAAGGTCAAAAGCCTCTCATTGGCCTTGGACTACAACCAAGGTTTCTCTTTGTCTCTGGGACAGACAGAAACAGAGGACCTCACAGAGAAACCTTTCGTGCCCAGCACAAGTTGGCACAGGATATGGAGATGGGAAGGAGGAGACGAAAATAGAAGCTTCTGATTATTCCTTTTAAAATAATGTGCCAACTTAAGTATTTACAGAGTGGCCCGTGTAGAACAAGAAGCACTCACTGTGGCCTTAAGACAAGCTGTATAAACCAAACTCTATTGCGGGAGGTGAGCCCAGGCCAGGAGAATCTCTGCATATCCAAGACAGTGATCTAAGGAAGAGTCCTTAGCAAAAGGTGAAAAAAAAAAAAAAATCCTCTTCTGGACCTTTTGCTCTGGGCCTGAGAATTTAGAATAAGAAGGTTCCTGGAGTTTTGGGGCTGTAGTTCATACTACAGTGTGACAGATCACATAATTCTTTAAGTTCCTTCCTTCCTCCTCCTCTTATTTTTTGTTCCTTTTCCATGGCAGTCACCCACTGAAGCACTTCTTTTCAGTCCAGACTTTTATGACTGCACCTAACATACACCTTGCTTATATAGCCTTGAGATCTTGTCTCCCCCACCCCCCACCAAAGCTTTATCTCTTCCTGGGTTTAAAAAAAGAAAAGTAGTGGGGGAGCAGATTCTGAATTGGCTAAAAGACATGCATGTTAAAAAAAATCCTAACAATTCTTATGTCTTTTCTTTAAAAATATACAGCATTAAATACCAAATCTATTTAAAGACATGACAGTTTCAGAAGGTCACTGCTGCTTTTATAGGACTTTCTGGTGGCTCTGTTGTTACAGTTCAAAGTCAAAACCCTCTGGGATCCCTGCAGGCAAAGGAGGTAAAAGGTAGTGAGCTTTCACACCGTAAGGAAGAACACAGCAGAGTGAAGGGTCAGGTGCCATGGAGCTGTCTGGTGGGAATCCAGGGATGAGGGGCAGGGTGTGAAGGAAGGGGGCGTGGACTTTAGGAAGCCCCACCCATGAGCAGGCTGATGGGGCTGACTGGCACTTTGCTGGAAGAGGCTAAGAAAAAAAGGAAACCATTTTCAGAACACATCATAGTGGCTTCCATCACCAAGCCAATGAAACTGTCCAGATGTTTCAGGAACTGTGTTTAATGCTTATCAAAAAAGTGGAGGTTCCCCCCAAGTGAGTTACCTGGTGATCTCAGAGAGAATGAGAAGAGGGCACAGGAAAACTCTGGCCATGCTTCTGTTTTTATTCTGTTATCTCAGGTGACCTGGGAGAGGGGAGACATCAGCATGAAAAAAAAAAGCCAGTTACTAATGAGGTATCCCAAGCCCTGGAAATCTCTTGATCCTGCTACTTAATTCTGTTCAGTGAAAAACCTTTCAATTTCCTCCTTTTAAAAAAGTCCAATTTACTGTTTGTGGCAAAACTGCCAAAGTTGATAGAAGGTTGGCTCATTTCACCTCATTTTCTGTTGTTTGAGCTCCACATTGAAATACTGTCCAGTGCCATGTGTTGCCTGCACAGAAATGGAGGCACAGAGGCAGGGCTTTCTCCTACTTACATGTCTTAAGCGTTCAGTGCTCACTCTCTGGTCAGGACCCTTTCTCTGCCTCCCTCTGCATTGAATTATTTCAGCCCCCAAACCTGCAAGTGTTAAACATTTTACTGTAATATACATTGTATTGCAAAAAGGAAAAAAAAAAGTCTTTGTTTAGAATGATTTGTTTTGGTGAATCCATCTTGTTTTTCCCCCATAGTCACTCAGCCATAGCCAAACTGGTAGAACAACATTTGAAGAGCTAATATATCCATTCCTGATGGGTACACTGGGGGGTGCACCCCGGACCCAGACCTGTGTCTATCCTATTTAATAAATCGGTTTAGGTTCTCCATGTGTATAATGGACTCTGCTCCAATCTTAATACACAAATCTGTGAATCGAAGTTTAGCCAAATACCGCAAACTTTATTTTTCTATGTATTTTTTGTAACACCTGAGTGTTTTTAAAATAATAAAGTACGGTGTCATTTTTAGACATATCTGTGTGTGATTTTCTGCTTCCTAAAGACTGCATGCTACTGAGTTTTTCTTGTTACCATGTTCTCCTACCTGCCTGCCTGACTAATCTATGGAGAGTAAATAATGGAAATTAGTAGCTTAGTGAATAGCAGAGGATGATCATTCTTTTATAAATGTTCTACCCTCCGTTACAGGCTTTCCTGATGGCTCACTGGTAAAGAATCCACCTGCCAATGCAGGAGATGTGGATTTGATCCCTGGGTTGGGAGGATCCTCTGCAGGAGGAAATGGCAACCCACTCCAGTATTCTTGCCTGGGAAATCCCATGGACAGAGGAGCCTGGGGGGCTATGGTCCATGGGGTTGCAAAAGAGTTGGACACAGCTTAGCAACTAAACAGCAACACCACCACCACTCTGTTACTGGTTAATCACCTGGAGGGGAAAGAAATGTCTGTGTCATTTTAATAATCACCTCCTTCAGCCCAGGGATACATTTGGAAAAATTGAGAATGTTGAGTATTTACTTTTATTTCTTGAAGACCCTGAAGGGAACATGGGAACCACTTCCAAAGAAGCAACCTTCTTTTGAAATTCATTGGCGTATATATGCTCGTATGTATCTGATTGGCCTCACCGATTCAATGGACATGAGTTTGAGCACACTTGGGGAAATAGTAAAGGACAGGGAAGCCTGGCATGCTGCAGTCCATGGGGTCGCAAAGAGTTGGAGAAGACTAAGTGAACAATAACAACAAATGGATAAAGTAGTTAACTAGTGAGAACCTACTGTATAGCACAGGGCACTCTACTCAGTGCTCTGTGGAAATCCCAAAAGGAGGGGATGTGTGTATACGTATATCTGGTTCACTTTGCTGTACACCTGAAACTAACACAGCATTTTTTGGGGGTGGGGGCTGTGCTGGGTCTTCTTTGGTCCTCAGGCTTTTCTCTAGTTGCAGCAAGTAAGGGCTACTTTCTAGTTACGGTTTCTCTTGTTGCAGAGCACGGGCTCTCAGGCAAGCAGGCTTCAGTAGTTGCAGCACATGGGCTCAGTAGTTGTGGCTCCCAGGCTATAGAGAACACGGGTTCAGTAGTTGTGGTGGGCTTAGTGCTCCGCAGCCTGTGGGATCTTCCCACATCAGGGATCAAACCAGTGTCTCCTAAAGGGGATTCTTTACCACCAAGCCACCAGGGAAGTCCCTAACACAGCATTTTAAAGCAACTATATTCCAGTTTAAAGAAAAAGTTTTAAATTTTACATAAGAAAGAACACACACAGTTTTAACCCAAGACAGAAAAAATAAAAAATTCCCCTTTGTACACTCACTAGCCCCTTAGACTATGACTGCTTCCCTGGCCCCTTGGTCTCTGTATCTCCCTGAAAATGTCATTTTCATTCAGGGCACAGGCAAGCAACACCTTGGAACTGGAATCACAAGTATTGAAAATAGGTTTAAAATTAAATATATCAATAATGCATCTTTTATCCACCTGCACTTAAATCTTCATTAAGTCCCACAAGCAGAGAGTCTTATGCACCTGAGTACCTGAGAGAATTGATGGTTTTCTTTCCTCCCACCTCCTTCAAGGAAATAACAGCTTAAAGAGTAAGGTGCCTGCTCCAGGTAAAACATATCATAATTCCAAAGTTTGCTCTAATCCTTTAAGTACATTGTACACACAGGTGGGGCCTCCCGTTGCGTGTTCATGTCATGAGATTTAACTCTCTGTATAAATCCACAGCCATCCTCCCCTCTCCTGAAAGGCTCTCAAATTACAAGAACTCTTGCAGTAAATGAACAGATGAGGATAATTTTTTAACCATAAAAGTAATCCAGGAAATTAGAGAAAAATCTCTCCCCTCGAAAGTTCCCCACCTCCTTGTCACTTTCCTAATTTACCTTCAAAACTCTGCTAACCTCACCCCCGTCTTCCAGCGTCTCACCTTAGCGAGTCTGTGGAATTTGGAATTTCTTTTCAATCTGTCTCTCAAGTTATTTTATGTACAGATTTTTAGAGTCACTGGAACTTTGTCACTGGAAGTCCCACTGGTCCTCCCCAGGCCTCCGTAGGAAAGCCATAGCCTCCAGTGCGTGGGTGCTCAGTCCTTCAGTCGTGTCCAACTCTTTTCGATCCCATGGACTATAGCCCACCAGGCTCCTCTGTCCATGGGATTCTCCAGGCAAGAATGCTGGAGTGGGTTGCCATGCCCTCCTCCAGGGGATCTTCCCAACCCAGGGGTCGAACCCACATCTCTTGCATCTCCTGCATTGGAAGGCAGATTACCACTCAGCCACCTGGGAAGCCCTATAGCTTCCAGAAAGGGAAATAAATATCAAAGATATACATCTGAAAAATTTTTTCCTTCTAACTACAAAGCAAGTCATTTTTCTGGCATGATGTTAATACCTTATGTCTTTTTTAAAGTACCTTTTAAAATTTCTTAATTGGAGAATAATTGCTTTACAATGTTGTGTTGGTTTCTTCTCTGCAACAGGAATCAGCTACATATATACATATAACCCCTCCCTCTGGAACCTCCCTCCCACCCGTCTAGGTTGTCACAGAGCACCAAGCTGAGCTCCCTGTGCTATATAGCAGCTTCGCGCTGGCTGTCAGCTTTACATGTGTAAGTAATACCTCGCGTCTTAAAGCTGACCTCTGAGGGAATGGTGGCCATGAAGAGAAAGTCACAGTTTGAGTGCCCTGGGTGGGAGAGCTGCAGGCAGTAGTTCCGTTGAGGCGAGCGCAGGAAATTCTCCTGCCTGTGAGGAAGTGAGTATGACATGGTTGAGGACTCGGAGAAGCTGACCCCTAAGGCAGGTTATGACTGAGTCCTCACCTGATACTTTAAGAAGCCCCAAAGCCCACATGTCCCAGGTGAAGAAAAGGATGGGCACTCGTATCCCAGCATCAGCCACCTCCTGAAAGTGGCAGTAACCTTGGGTGATCCAGTGCCTTCCCGGGTGAGGTGCTGGCCCCTGAGGGATACGCTGTGGGTCATCACCATTGATATTCCCGGCAGCTGTGGGGCTGTGACTCCCCTGTATTGGAGCCTGGAGCACCACAGGATTCACTGTGAGACATCTGACCGCGGCCTTGATCACTTTCAGGGCCACAGTTACCACCATTTTGCAATGAGGAAATAGGAGTCGAGAGGATGAGACTAGGCTCAGAGCCCCAGGCTCTGCTTGGAGACACCCAGACTCTGCCCCACCCACAGCCATCACCAATGTGTCACCAGGCCTGGTTTGTCAAAGCCAAGAGTTATTTACTGTCCAAGAAAAGGGTCAGGAATGATAGTCCTGGAACGTGAGGAGCTCCGAGTTTAGCCATAGACTTGGCCTTCGTGCAAACTTTCCCAGACAGTCTAGCTTGTCAAAAGTCAGCAAGGGAAAGCAAAACCCTGGTCTCCCGTCGTGTGTCCTTCTCTGACCTGTACAAAGGCTCCAGACACAGCCTGGACTTACTTCCTGAGCTTACTTGGGGCCTGATGCGGGGTTTAGGAGAGATCTAGCATACAGATCTGGGTTGGGAGCCCTGTGCAGCCCTGTCTAACTGGACCATCTTCACCTGTTTCCAGCCAGTTCAGTGATGGGCACAGTCCTTGACACGGAGGTGTTGGGGCAGAGAGGAAGGGGTGACAGCCAGAGGAAAGTTCCATTTTCTCCTTGGAACATTTAAAGGATAGTCATGGATTGTTTTAAGCCTAAAAATCCATGTTGGTAAACAATAAATGCTGGAGAGGGTGTGGAGAAAAGGGAGCCCTCTTGCACTGTCGGTGGGAATGCAAATTGGCACAGTCACTATAGAGAACAGTGTGGAGATTCCTTAAAAACCTAGGGCTAAAATGACGCTATGACACAACCACTCCAGTACTGGGCATGTGCCCTGAGGAAATCATAATTGAAAAAGACGTATGTACTCCAATGTTCATTGCAGCACTTTTCAGTCTCACGGGTGCCAGGACAAGAGAGAGCTACCCGGAGAAGCCAGCCAGGAAGGGAGGAGTTAGGAGTGCGGCTTGATCGGTTTTGTTTGTTTTGTTTGCTTATTGTTTTTACAGAGAACAGATGTTCAGTTTTTCTTACACTCTTCTCAAGCCTCCTCCTCTTAAACCTTCTGACATCTTCACAAGGCTCTCTGGGGACTTCCCTGGTAATTCAGTGGTTAAGACTGTGAGCTTTCACTGCAGGGGGCACATGTTTGATCCTCTACTGGGCAAGTTCCATGTGCCCCACAGTGCAGCCAAAATGAAAGAAAAAAACCCTCGAGAGAGTTAAGTCCCCTACATATGAATGAGTTCCATTCTGAGAGCAAGTTTGTGAGTCCAGTTTATTTCTAAGTCCAACAAAGTTAGTTTAGGTACCCAATGAACACAATGGGCTCTATAGTACAGTACTGTAATAGGTTTTTATAATATTTTTCAAACAAATAATGCATAAAAACATACACAAAAAATTAAGAAAACATAGTTCATCATACAGTCTACACCTTGAAAACTACAGTAATACAGATATGTCACCACCGCTTTTACACTTGCTTCCAGATATCCTGGGCTTGAAATAAAGACACTCTATGACTATACTCTATAAAGTATTGTAAGTACGAAGTACACAAAAGCACAGTCACTTGTCTACACGTGACAGTGTACACCAGACACTCGAACTAACTTAGGTGATTGGACATGCTAACATGTGTTCACATCTTTGAAAGTTTACAACTTGAAGATTCATATATACGGGACTTAACAGTAATCCAGGAAAACCCAGATCATTCTATTTAATCCCTTACTCAAAATTGAAAGGATCCAGGACTTCTCTAGGGGTCCAGTGGTTAAGAATTTGCCTGCCAATGCAGGGGACATGGGTTCAAGCCCTCGCTGGGAAGATCCCACATGTTGCAGAACATCAAAACCCATGCACCACAACTACTGATCCCGAGCTCTAGAACCCATGAGCCGCAACTACTGAGACCAGGTGCCACAGCTATTGAAGCCCACGTGCCCTGGAGCCTGTGCTCCACAGCGAGAGAAGCCACTGCAATGAGGAGTCTACACACTGCCACTAGAGAGTAACCTCAGCTCGCCGCAACCAGAGAAAATCCACACAGCAACCAAGACACAGTGCAGCCAAAATTAATTTTAGAAAATCCTGAAAGGACTCAAATTTTCTGGATATTTGGCTACCCTGGTAATCCAGAAGCATTTATTACCCCCTCTCCAACTCGGAAGAGACTGACAACACACTCGGACTACCCTGGAAGACAGGAAAGACTACTCTTCCCCCCACTCCTGTGGAGCAGTTTTTACCTGGAAATACCTAGTTTGTGCACCACTGGGAACAGTGGGTGTCATTTAACATCTGTCAGTCACTGTCATGCTTCCGTGACAACACATTTTTCAGGACTAAGTCCTGTCTTAACAGTGACATAATTTTTACACCTCTTCCTGCCAAATCAGTAACATTAAACTTTTTACAAAAGGGTGTGTGCAGAGATGGATAAGGTGGCTAAGATTCACAGGGTGAGGAAGGCACTATGCCTTGTGACAGCACAATTAAAAAAAAACTTTTTATATTGGATTACAGTTGATTAGTGGGCTTCTCTGGTAGCTCAGCTGGTAAAGAATTCACCTGCAATTCAGGAGACCCCAGTTCGATTCCTGGGTTGGGAAGTTCCCCTGGAGAAGGGATAGGTTACCCACTCCAGCATTCTTGGGCTTCCCTGGTGGTTCAGACGGTAAAGAATCTGCCTGCAGTGTGGGAGGCCTGGGTTCAACCCCTGGGTTGGGAAGATTCCCTGGAGGAGGGCATGATAACCCTCCTCAGTAATCCTGCTTGGAGAATCCCCATGGATAGAGGAGCCTGGCGGACTACAGTCCGTGGGGTCACAAAGAGTCAGACACAACTAAGTGACACAACTAAGTCACAACTGAGTGACTAAGCACAGCAGTTGATGAACACGTTGTGTTCATTTCAGGTGTACAGCAAAGTGAATCAGTTACACATATACACATTCTTGTTTGTTCATTTGCTCAGTTTTGTTTGACTGTTTGTGACCCCATGGACTGTAGACCCCCCAGGCTCCCCTGTCCAAGGGATTTCCCAGGCAAGAATACTGGAGTAGGTTGCCATTTCCCTTCTCCAGGGGATCTTCCCAACTTAGGGATCAAATTGCATCTCCTGCATTGGCAGGTGGATTCTTTACCACTGAGCCACCTGGGAAGCCCATCCCTATATCTATTCTTTTGCGAAGTCTTTTCCAATTTAGGTTGTTACATAGTATTGACCAGAGAGTTCCCTGAGCTATATGGTAGGTCTTTGTTAGTTGCAAAGACTTGGCGTCAGAACTCCAACTCAAAACTAGAAAAGCTTAAACTTGATCTAAATGACAACTGAAAACAAAATTGATAAAAATGATTTGGCTCTGCTGAGCTCTTTTATGGAAAAGAATGCGGGGAATATTCACAGCACGAACTTGGAGGATGGGGAAGAAATATCTCTCTCTCACGAAAAAGTTTGGAATCTCCCCCTCAATCCATGCTGAGAGCTTGTTGATACTGAGATTCTTGACAACCTCCCCGCCCTTCAAGGAAGATCTGACTCATCAGAGGTGAACACGTGCGAACACGTGCGGGTCCCATGCCTTGCACAGTGAGGTGAGGAACGGGTACTGGGAGGCTTGCCACAGCACCTGCACACAAGGAGATGCTGATTTAGCTTTAGCAGAGACTCAGTTAGAAGGTCCACGTCTCCTTCCTGTGACAAGAACCGACAAAACAAAGATACAAGAGTGAGAAGCTTCTGAACTGAAGAAGGGAGGTGCTTCTGGAGGGTGCAGGCTTTTCTCTTGAGAAGCTCTTTCCCTTCATGAAATGTACAAACTGAAAGAGTGAATTGATGATGGAAGCTTAGGACAACAGTCCCAGGGTCTTTGGCATTGCTGTGCAGCTGCTAAGTTGTGTTCGACTCTTTGCGACCCCATGGGCTGCAGCATGCCAGGCTCCCCTGTCCTTCACCAGCTCTAAGAGTTTGCTCAAACTCATGTCCGTTGAGTCGATGATGCTAAAGATGTTAACAACATTTCTTTGAAATGTATATAAATCCTTTTGAAGACTAGACAAGCCTTTTGTCAATATTATGATTCAAGAATGTCTTTGTCAAGAACCTGGTAGCCATCTCTTTGAAACGAAGTATGAAGGATCCAGCACCCCTATCTCCAAGTGTGTGTCACTGGGTAAGAACCTCCTTCTAAGCTGCAGAACTACCTCCTATCATAAAGATAGGAGAAGCTTGTTATTCCTCTTGCAACAGGTAGGAAGGGGAAGGGGATGACCATTAAAAGCAGTTCATAGGGTCAAATGATTTATTTCTCTGGAATTTAAATCTTGCTTATCTGATTAATGGGTAGACAATACCCTCCATAAATGTGGAAATAGCATTAAGAGATTCCATTGAAAGGAGCTCTTTCAATAGAGAAAGGGAAAAGAGCAGGGCGAGGAGGGATGGTGTGAGTGAGGAAATACACAAGCAAGGTAGGATAGTACAGATGGCAAAGATCTGCAGCCTCCTGTTTCCAGAATCCTGGCTCCAGAAATGCTATTTGGACCTGGACTTAAATCATGTGCCCTCTTACTGGGCTATTGCCTATTTTTGCTCGCAATCAGTTCAAGTGCATGTGACAAGCAATGGCAGGGAAGGAGGGATAACAGAGTGGGAAGCCACAGGAAACGGACTGGATGGGTAGTTTTCCACAGCCTGCAGAAGCATCTGTGTGTACATGTGAGCATGGCTCCTGATCGACCCCTGAGTGCAGAGATGGCTCCCGGTCCCGGCAATTAGGTTTTATTACAGAGATAGATTGGGGATATGTCAACTTTGGCATCAGGAAGGAAAAAAAGCTGGACTGGGATCTGAGGAAAGGTGTTTTCACTACAATCCAAATGGGTTTTATAAAAGCCTGTGTAGGCACACGCCCCAGAGTTGCAGACTGGGTCTTCGTACAAATAGGGGAAGTTTCCCACACAGAGGAACAGAGTGGTAGAGACTGAGGCACACGCTGCAACAGGAGGCCATGGGAAAGAACCTAGGAGAGCTAGCCGACCATAAACCCTTAAAACCAGAATGAATTTGATCTTGGATAGCAACCAAAACCATATCCTGCCCTGAATAATGGGGTGAAGCATCTTTCTTTACTCTGTGCTGAGCTGAATGAAGTTTAGCACTGATCAAACAGATGTCTGTTGAATGAAGGTCTGAATGAATGAGTCCAGACCTCACCTGCAGCTCTAGGTTTGGTTCTGAGCCCCATATTTGGAGGTAAACTGTAGCAAGTTCAGAGAAGTACAACTGGAATAGGCAAGGATTTGAAACAGAGGGGTCAGAGAAGAGAAGAGACATTTTAGACTTTTCCTGTGTCCTCCTAGTGGAGTCATCAAGGTGACATAGTACTCAGAACAGCAATGTCTGAAAAATCATTGGGCTGATGGAGGTTCCCTGTCACGGGGAGGTGACAGCTATTTGGTGAGGAGGTCTTAAGGAGGATAGACATGCATGTTGCAACTTTAAATCTTTTCCAGCCCTCTGGTTCTATAATTCTAAGGAGAGGTGTGCGTGCGTGCTAAGTTGATCCAGTCATGTCTAACTCTTTGCGACCCCATGGACTGTATAGCCTTCCAGGCTCCTCTGTCCATGGGATTCTCCAGGCAAGAATACTGGAGTGGGTTGCCATGCCCTTCTCCAGGGGATTTTCCCAATCAGGGATTTAACTCATGTCTCTTAAGTCTCCTGCATTGGTTGGTAGATTCTTTACCACTAGTGCCATCTGGGAAGCCCCATAGGAAGAGGTATTGGGTTCTAACCCATTTATCACCTACAAACTGTGAGATGCAGGGAAATTTCCACAGCTCCTCCGAGTTTCAGCTGCTCCTTTGTCAAATGGATCAATTAACCCTTATGGCGGTGAACTGAATCAATTCAGCTTTCCAGGTCCCATGTCTGATTCATAAGGGAAACCAAGTTTGTAATTTCAGGAGCAATGGAGGCATGTGGATTAATTGATACCTGCTGATTGATACCTGAAATCCCACCCTTAGAGATTCATTCTTGAACCCTAAGAGTTCCATCTCCAGCTAAAATATAAATAATCTTAGGAAAAGAAGTGAATTAAACTTCAATCATTTATCCCCTGATATTAATGTTTATTTTTTTAAATATACTGACTTGTTTAATAATTCAAATTTAATACCAAGCCAAACTTAAAGAACCCAAAAGGTAGCTCTAGAATCTTCTTCACTCTTCCTAGAGTCACCCTATTATTCAAAACTTACGATGCATGCCCCTCACTCATTAGGGTAGCTGGTGAGATCTATGTGTGTGCATGCTAAGTTGATTCAGTCGTGCCTGACTCTTTGTGACCCTAAGGACCATAGCCTGCCAGGTTCCTCTGTCCATGGGGATTCTCCAGGCAAGAACACTGGAGTGGGTTGCCATGCCCTCCTCCAGGGGATCTTCCCAACCCAGGGATCAAAGCCCACATATCTCATGTCTCCTGCATTGGCAGGTGGGTTCTTTATCACTAGTGTTACCTGGGAAGCCTGTGTTAGTGGGATCTATAGCAGCTTCTAAAACCAAAGTATCTTCAGGGAACCACTCAGAAGTCTGGAATAAATTTATTAATTTCAATAGAGACAGCTTGTGGTACTGAAAATGGATCCCTATAAAAGAGAGGGGAAAGAATGCTGAAGGTTTAGAAAGAAAAAAAAAATTCTATTTCTAAATTGCATCTAAGTTTAGTCCTGACCATACTGATTGCTTTATTGCTCTGTCTTATGTTTAGGGCTTAAATGATTGCATTCTTTTCATAGAAGCCTTTTGACTTTAGACCTCAGAGCCTGTATATTGCTGCCTGGGAAATGGATGTCCAGAAAGGGGTAACAGTAAAAAGACGGATGACGATTTCCCTCCATGGTACCATTCTTGTTTCCTTCCCTCACTCAGAAATCAGTTACTCAGCAAATACAGAGAGCAAAAATATCTTTGTATTTATTTTTATTTTAATTTTTAACCAAAAAATATCGTAATTCTAAGCTCTTTACCTAAATCAATAATTGATTGGGTTTCTCTCAGTGCAGCATGGCATAGTAAGAACAACATGGATTTTAGCTTTAGGACTGACCTGGAACACTGGTTGTACCTTTATATTAGCTATCTCACCTTTGGCAAGTTATTTGACCTTGTTGGAACTCAGATTCTTCCTCTTTAAATGGAGGCAATAATGCCTTTTTACAGGGTTATTCTAAGCATTAAGTGAGATAACTCAGCATATATTAGGTCATCAAGAATTGTTAGCTCAGGGACTTCCCTGGTGGTCTGGTGGTTAAGACTTTGCCTTCCAGTTCAGGAATGTGAGTTCAAACCCTGGTTGGGAAATTAAAATCCCACATGCCCCAAAAAACTAAAATATAAAACAGAAAAAATATTATAAAAAATTCAATAAAGACTTAAAAAAAGAGATTTGTCAGCTCATTTTCTTCTTTTTGAAAAAATTGTCCAAATTTTACCCAAATGTATAAATAAAATTTGCATACTATAATTATATGCAATGGTCACTTAACTTATCTTACATATGCTTTTCCATGAAGTGACATAGCAAATACTATCTGCCTTTTCATTTTTGTGGCCCTTTTTAAAAATAATTTTTAAAATTTATTTACTTTATTTTTGGCTGTGCTGGGTCTTCATTGCTGCTCAGGCTTTCTCTAGCTGCAGCGCACAGGCTTCTCATTGCAGTGGTTTCTCTTGTTAGGGAGCACATGGGCTTAGTTGTCCCATAACATGTGGGATCTTTCCAGATCGGGGATCAAACATGTGTCCCCTGCACTGGAAGGCAGTGGCTCAGATGGTAAAGAATCCACCTGCAATGCAGGAGACCTGGGTTTGATCCTTGGGTTGAGAAGATCCCCAGGAGAAGGGAACAGCTACCCACTCCAGTATTCTTGCCTGGAGAATCCCATGGACAGAGAAGCCTGGCAGGCTACAGTCCATGGGGTCCATGGAGTCCATGGAGTCAGACATGACTGAGTGACTTTCACTTCAATGTATAACCACTGTATTATTGGACATTGGAGTTACAGATAGAGAGATTGAAAGACAGATGATATGTAGATAGGTAGACAAGATTTCAAAACAGGCATGGGGAGAAGCAGACCAAAGTTACCACGAAGGGAACTGAATATGATTCTCCAACAGGTAGTAATTTCTCCTGGTCTGAGCTATAACTCTGTGGGATTCCAAATGGGGTCTTTCCCACAGGAGAGAGACTGTGTTCCCTGAGTTTACATCATTTGAGGTAAAGGTCTAGTGCCCAGGGCTGCTTGCTTCCATGCCCAAAGCTGGACTGTACAAATACAGACGAAGAAAATAAATCAACAAAAATAGCCAAGAGGCATTTCTAAACATATCCAGCTGCAAAAATTTATGGCTATTAGCTCTTGGAAAAGGTCATTTCAGATAAGACAACTATTTATACAGAAAACAAAAGTGAAACATATATTGATTGGTTTTCAGTTGACTATCTTCAGTCCTGGGAGACATAGTAAGTGGGAAAAAGCCTACCTAACTACTTCACTGTCTGCCAGCACCTCATTCACCAATGTCCTCCAAAATCTGGACTCAGAGAGGGGGGTACTTCTGAAAAAACTAAAGTTCAGTGTTTTATGATCATGTGCATCATTTTTTTCTCCAGTATTATTTTATTTATGTATTTTTTTATTGGTGGATAATTGTTTTACAGTGTTGTGGTGATCTCTGTTATACATCAATGCTAATCAGCCGTAATTATATATATCCCTTCTCTCTTGAGCCTTCCCTCCCTCCCCATCCTCCAGTATTATTTTATGAAACAGAGGCAAGGATCTAAAGACATAAACATTCTTGACTTGGTCAAGTTCTCTTCCAAGGCCAAGTTAGGATCTTTAAGTACTATAGGGAGGTGGTCCACTGTAGAAATTCCTGTAGCAGAGAAAAAAAGACTTTCTCTTCACATTGATCCAGTAAACCTACTGCTCAAAAGTTGTGTGACTGTGGGAAAACTATTCATTCCCTTTACCTTAACTTCTTCATCTGTAAGACAGTCCCTAACTTTTCTTCCAGCTCTGTCAGTCTATATTCAATGACTTCTCTTCCATTTTTGAAGCTCTTAGGCCTTTCCTACTGCCATATGTTTGAATGCATTAAAACATAAAAATAAAGCTTGCATATGACTTGTCATGGACTTCCCTGGTGGCTCAAATGGTGAGGAATCTGCCTGCAATGCAGGAGACCTGGGTTTGATCCCTGGGTCAGGAAGATCCCCTGGAGAAGGGAATGGCAACCCACTCCAGTATTCTTGCCCAGAGAATTCCATGGACAGAGGAGTGTGGCAGACTGGGCCTATAGTTCAAAGAGTCGGACACGACTGAGCCACTAACACTTTCACTTTTAACTTTCATAGGATGTCATACAAGCAGATTCTCAGTAATTTGTCACAATGTCCAGTTTAATGTAGGTTGAGTTAAATTTATACAATCTAAAGAAAAGACTCCCTTTACATGATTGTTGATGGAGTCAAAGAAAAAATACTATTAGAGTAGTTTGAGAATTATAAAGGAGCCTTTATTGTAATATGTATAATGCCGATGCTAGCTTAGCTGGGGTCTCCTGGCCCCTTGAGAGCTGCATAGGCTTAGCTTAAACTTCCATTCCTGCCCAATCAAAATCCTGACATTCAGTAAGATGGTTACCAATTTCTAGGTGGATTCATCTTATTTTCAATTTCCACATTTGCTATCTCTGTTCTTCACTGCAGAAGCAAAACTTGAATTCCTAAAACAAAACAGAGCTTTTCACTCAAAGTATTCATAAGTGTGGTCAGCTTCACTAAAAATGAGGTGATGAGAGACAAAAATAGGTGTTACACCATAGCAACGTGAAGATTTTCAAATTACCCCATGGACTATACAGTCCATAGAATTCTCCAGGCCAGTATACTGGAGTGGGTAACTGTTCCCTTCTCCCGGGGATCTTCCTAAACCAGGGATCAAACCCAGGTCCCCTGCATTGCAGGTGGATTTTTTACCAGCTGAGCCACCAGGAAAGCTCAAGAATACTAGAGTGGGTAGCCTGTCCCTTCTTCAGCAGATCTTCCCTACCCAGGGATCGAATCAGGGTCCCCAGGTGGGTTCTTTACCAGCTGAGCTACAGGGAAGCCCAACTTAACACTGAAAGTCCCTAATCTTAAATTGTGGAATTTCTACTGCTTGCTTCATCGAATGTGGACCTCCTTTAAACGAATTCCTTTTTCCTTTCTCTTTCTTTCCCTCTTTCTGGACCGTCTCCCTGAGAACAGAGAGAGTGCTCTCCCTGTTTCAATCTCAGCACATTGTCACCACTTCTGTTGTTTTGTCTCATGCCTTCTATATTTTCCCAAACAACGCACATTTTTCTCCAAGAATAATTCTGGTGCCTAGTACTAATAATAATCCATTTGCATTACATACAAAATTTATAGTGTTGAGAATGTCTCAGAAGGAAAATTTAAGACAACTTAAAAAAAAAAAGAATCTTTTCAAGCAATATTAAAATGGCCTTAGCTGTACCCTGGGGTAGACAAACAGTTAACAATTAACTTAGAACTTGTGATTATTTAAGGCTCTGAGCTAGGACGCAAAGAGTCAAAGAGGTTTGAAACACAACAGGAAGGCAAAATACCCAGAAGAGCCGACACGATACTGATCAAGAACAAAGTTGAAGGATTGACTCTACTTGACCTCAAGACTTACTGGTGGTGATGATTTAGTCCTTAAGTCATGTCCAGCTCTTTTGACCCCATGGACTACAGCCTACCAGGCTCCACTGTCCATGAGATTTCCCAGGCAAGAATATTGGAGTGGGTTGCCACTTCCTTCTCCAGGGGATCTTCTCAATACACAGAAGGAACCTGAGACTCTTGCTTCTGCATTGCAGGTGGATTCTTTACCGCTGAACCACCAGGGAAGCCAAGAAATAGACCCCCACAAATATAACCAACTAATCTTTGACAAAGAAGCATCAAAGGAAATTCAGTGCAGAAAGGATAGTCTTTTCAATAATGATACTGTAACAATTAGACATCCATATGCAAAACAAAAGAGCATCTAGGCACAGACTTACACTTTTCACAAAAAATTAACTCAAAACTGATTATAGACCTAAATATAAAATGCGATACTAACAACTTCCAAAGAAACATAGGAGAAAAGCTATGTGACCCTGGGTTTGCAATAAGATTTTATTTTTCTAAGAATGATTGCTTTATTTTTATAATTTATGTTTTGGCTGTGCTGCGTCCTTCTTTCATTGTGTGGGCTTTTCTCGAGTAGCACTGGATGGGGGCTGCTTTTTGTTGTGGTCCGTGGGCTTCTCATTGCAGTGGCTTCTCTCGTTGCAGAGCATGGACTCTAGGCACTCAGCCTTCAGTAGTCGTGGTTCCCAGGCTCTAGAGCTGGGAACTCAGGTTCAGTAGTTGTGGCACCTGGGCTTGGTTGCTTCACAGCATGTGGGGTCTTCCCAGATCAGGGATCAAACCCATGTCTTCACCATTGGCAGGGAGATTCTTTACCACTGAGCCACCAGGGAAACCCTAAAATCAATTTTATTGTTGTCATTCTAAGATTCTCTAATGGATTTGCTTTCATTCATTGAGCAAACATAGATTAAATATCTTCTACTGTTTGGGTGCTGTGTTAGACATTTAATCTGCATTCATTCATCCATGACATTTTAGCAGGTTTGAGGTAGCAGGTGTAGCCCATGGCCATGAAACAGCACAAAGCTAAGTGGAGCACAAGGGAAAGGACCCGCACTTTGCCCTTGTTACTGTGCTTCCAACCAGCTGTGCCAGCCAGGCAGACCCAGGAGATTCTGGAAGTACTTCAGCTATATACACTCTTTGAAGGGTTCTTACTGGACTCTGAGTGTTTGGGAAAGAAAACCAAGCAATCAGCTCTGGTTTGGTCCTTAAACTAAGACAAAACAGCAAAAGAAGGTGGGAGCCATGGGCTCCCAGGAAATGTTACATTTACAAGGCCCCAGCACCTCCCACGGACTCAGAGATGCCCACTACCCCATCAGAGCAAAGTAGCAAAGAACAGACAATGCAATCTGTCATCCCTGGCGAAGGACCTTGGCAGGGCTGTGCTCCACTTTCAACACACTTGTGCCTCCTTTGAAAAAGTGCAGCGCCTGTTAAGAGCTCTAAGCTCCCACGCACCCAGGTCCTTTTAATGCTGGACTGTTCTCCAGCTTGACAGAACAGTAACAGAGTAACAAACACAACTGCTAACCTCAGCTCTTCAGGAGAGCAAGGGTTCCAGCTGACAGGATCAATCCAGCAACTGCTACTGTTTTGCTATTTTCAAACCAGCTCCTGCAGCAGATGGTCAAGCAGAAGGGCTCTCTGCTGCCCTCTTCTCCCCCTAAAAAGTAATTTCCCAGGACAGGGAACCTCCCCTGGGCACTGGGAAAGAAGCGCGGGCTCTCTGCATAGTTCACATCTGATTTCCTCTGCTCTTGCGTTCAGAACATCGCACCTGAAGGGGGAAACCAAGTGATGCTGATCCTGTCTGGGAGATTTTAGCTCAAATATTTTCATGGCGCTACATGCCCAAGGTCTAAATTGAATAGGAGCCCATGGTCAAAAGGAAAAGACAGTAGAAGATGAGATGGTTGAATGACATCGCCGACTTAATGGGCATGAATTTGAGCAAACTCCAGGAGATGGCAAAGGACAGGGAGGCCTGGTGTGCTGCAATCCATGCGGTCGCAAAGAGTCAGACATGACTGAGCGACTGAATAACAACCACCATGGGTACTTAGATTTGAGATTTATATAGAGAGAGAGAGGAAAGGGAGACGTGAGAAACAAATTTGGAGGTTTATGGTTTGCTTGGGGAAATACAAATATTCTGAGAGCTCTTACTTTCCCTTCAGAGCAAATGCCAACATGAAGTCCTCAGATGCAGAAGAACCAGGAAAACAAAGCTACGTGCTCTAGGAGGAACGGGTTGACTCCTCCACTCTTTGTCAGCTTCTTCTTGGTAAGGTCAGTACAAGGAGAAATCAACTACTGAATATAAGGTAACAATCTACAAAACTGGTCTTCCAAACAACTCTCTGTTAGTATCAGAATGTTATTTATAATCTTCCTTCCAGACTTGAAATGCAGCAGCCAAAGCAATGTTAGCACTGTGAGGGCTTTGTGGGGATGGTTTCTTTGTAGTAATATTGCCACATACTAGGAGGGGAGGAGGCCCCATAGGAGTTTCATAGAAGAGCTCTGTCCTGGAGTGGAGTCTGGGGTGTTCCATCCGGCTCCATACTACTCCCTTATCATTAAGTTCTTCAGCCAACGCCCTTTCTCCTGACTTAGGTTTCAACTCCAACCCAAGTACCTATGGAACTTTTCATCTACACCAACAGAAAACAAATTCTTGGGCTCTGCTCTTCTGAAATTTTAAGGAATTGATGTGAATACTGAGTGTCTAGCTTTTAAAGACATTAATCCCAAGGTAGCCTGATACTAATAATTAGAATTTAGAAGATCATTTTATATTATTTATCTTCATATAAATTACTGTTTTAAGCCTCCCAGTTTCTATGAAAAAGTCACTTCCCACATGGCGCTAGTGGTAAAGAACCTGCCTGGCAATGCAGGAGGTATAACAGATGAAGGTTTGATCCCTGGATCAGGAAGATCCCCTGGAGGAGGAAATGGCAACCCACTCCAGTATTCTTCCCTGGAGAATCCCATGGACAGAGGAGCCTGGTGGACTATGATCCATGGGCTTGCAAAGAGTTGGACACAACTGAAGCAACTGAGCACGCATATACTTAATGAGATGCTATTATCATCATTATTATCATTGTTATTACTATTTAACAGAGAAAGAAACTGAGGCTTAGTGGAGCTGAGACTTGACTAGAGTTACACAGCAAATCAAGGTTGAGGCCAAGCATGAAATTCTGAGTTTCTGACTCTGAGTATATCAAGTAACTATATACAGAAAACCCAACCTGTGCCTTTGTGAAAATGATACCAAAGCTTTATAACAGAATGCCCTTTGCTCCTTTTCCAAAATATCTGCTTTCTTAACTAAGTGTATTCCAAGCTGATGACCATGTGTTAGGGATACTGCACAGGAGATTCCTGCACTGGACAGAATACAGCTTAAGCAATTAAGTCTCTTCTAACTATAGGACTCTGCAACACCATGTAAACTGACAAGCAGCACAAAGTAAAGCACTGAGCACTCCCCATTATTAGGAATCCATCTGGTTATTTGAGAAGTGGTTCTGAATTTGTTTCGGCTCAGAGGGTAAAGTGTCTGCCTGCAATGCAGGAGACCTGGGTTCGATCCCTGGGTCAGGAAGATCCCCTGGAGAAGGAAATGGCAACTCATTCCAGTTCTCTTGCCTGGAAAATCCCACGGACAGAGAAGCCTGGTAGACTACAGTCCATGGGATCACAGAGTCAGACACAACTGAGCGACTTCACTTCACTTCTTCTGAATTTGTGGTTACAGGATTTGAGATTTACAGCAGCATTTCAAAACAACCAAGAATCCACTGTTGTGAACCAACCAGTCTGTACACTGAAGAAATAATGTTTCCTGACTGCGTGGATGCCATTGCTATTAATGGGCTTCCCTGCTGGCTCAGAAGGTAAAGAATTTGCCTGCAATACAAGAGACTTGGGCTTGATCCCTGGGTGGGGAAGATCCCCCAGAGCAGGGAATGGCAATTCACGCCAGTATTTTTACCTGGAGAATTCCATGGACTGAGGAGCTTGTCAGGCTACATTGTGAACCAATCAGTCTGTACACTGAAGAAATAATTTTTCTTGATCATGTAGATGTCATTGTTATTAATAATACAAATTTATTAAAAATTTGAGTGAAAAACAAAAAATCACATGAACATCTTAATAAATGCAGAAAAGGCATTTTTAAAAAATCAACACCGTTTCACGATAAAAACACTGAACAACTAGGAATAGAAGGGAACTTCCTCAACCTGATAAGAGGCATGAGTAAAAAACACAGAGCTAAGACCACACTTATGGTGAAAGAGTGAATGCTTTTCCATTAAGATCAAGAATAAGACAAAGATATCTGTTCTTACTACTTCTATTCAACATTGCACTGGGGGTCCCACACAGGACATCAAGGTAAAAAAAAGAAATAAAAGTTGTCCAGTTTGGAAAGAAATATTAATATAACTATCTCTATTGTGAATAATATTATCTTATATATAGAAAAGTCTAAGGGATACACTAAAAAGTATTAAAACTAATAAATTCATCAATGTTGCAGGAAACAAAATCAATATATAAAAATCAATTGTATTTCTATATGCTTACAATGAACAATCCAAAAAACAAAATTTCAGAGACAATTCCATTACCATAACATCAAAAAGAATTAAAATACTAAGGAATAAATTTAACAAAGGAAGGGCAAATTTATACTCTGAAAACTTTAAGACATTGTTGAAAGAAATTAAAGGAAATTTAAATAAATAGAGAAACAGAAGATTTAACATTGTTAGGATGGCAATGCTTCCCAAATTAATCTACAGATTTAATGCAATCCCTATAAGAATCCTATCTGACTCTTTGTAGAAAATGGCAGGCTGATTCCAAAATTCATATGGAATTGCAAGAGACAATCAAGAGCCAAAACAGTCTTGAAAGAGAGAACAAAGTAGGAAGACTCACACTTCTCAATTTCAAAACTCACTACAAAGCAATGTAATTAAGACAATATGCTACTGGCATGAAAATAGACACATAAACCAATAGAACGGAATTGAGAGTCCAGAAATCAATCTATACATCTCTGCTCCACTGATTTTTGACAAGAGTACCAAGACCATTCAATGAGCAAAGAACAGTCTTTTCAACAATTGGTGCTGGACAACTGAATAGCCCCATGCAAAAGAATGAAATCAGACCCTTATTCATAAACATAATTAATACAAAATGGAGCAAAAATATAATGTAAGAACTAAAGCTATAACATTCTTTTTTTTTTTTTTTTTGCCCGAGACCGGCACTGCGGACCCGGCCTCACCGAGGCGTTGAGAGGCGCAGGGACCGGACCGGACCGGGTCTGGCTACATCAGGCCAGGCGGGAAACTGATGCGAACTTCTATAACATTCTTAAAAGAAAACATAAGGAGAACTCTTCATGATCTTGAATTTAGCATGGAGTTCTTAGATATGACACACAAAAAACACAAGCAACAAAGAAAAAAGTAGATATATTGGGCCTCGTCAAAAATAAAAGCTTTTGTGCTTCACAGGACAACATCAAGAAGGTGAAAATGCAATTCACATAATAGGAGGAAATATGTGAAAATCATATATAAAAGACTTTTATCCAGACGATTAAGGAATTCTTATGATTCAGTAATAAAAAGACGAAACCCTAATTTTTTAAGTAGGCAAAAGATCTATTAACAAATAGACTTGTCAATGGAAGGTATAAAACCAGACAATAAACGACCTCCTTAGTCATCAGGAGAATATAAATCGAAACTACAATGTAATCTCTTCATATCCACTCTGTGTATGTCAGTTAGTTGCTCAGTCTTGTCCGACTCTTTGTGCTGCCATGGACTATAACCCCCCAGGCTCCTCTGCCCATGGGATTTCCCAGGCAAGAATACTGAAGTGGATTGCCATTTCCTCCTCCAGGGAATCTTCCCATCCCAGGGGTCAACCTGCATCTCCTGCATCTCCTGCATTTGCAGGTGGAGTCTTTACCACTGAACTGCCTGGGAGGCCCTCAGATAATAATAAATGTTGACAAAAATGTGGAAAAACCAGAACCCTCACTCTCTGCTGGTGGGAAACTAAAATGGCGCAGACACTTTCTATAGCAATCTGACAGTTCCTCAAATGATTAAACACAACATTACTATATGATCCAACAATTCTATTCCTAGTTGTATACCCAAGAGAAATGAAAGCAAATGTCCAAACAAAAACTTATTCACAAATGTTTCCAGAAGTATTGTTAATAATAGCCAAAACATGGAAACAACCCAAATGTCCATCAGCTGATGAAACTAAAAACAAAGTGTGACATGTCCATCAATGTGCCATCATTATACAACCATAAAAAGGAAAGGAAGTACTGATATATTCTGTAACATGGATGAATATTAAAGACATTATGTTAATTGAAGGAAACCAATCACAAACTATCTATTATATTATTCTACTCACATGAAATATTGAGAACAGAGAAACCTATAGAGACAAAAAGTAGGTTAGTGGTTGCCCAGGCCTGGGGAAAACAATGGGGAGATGAAAGAGTGATGACTAAAGGGTATGGGATTTCTTTTTGAGGTGATGAAAGTGTTCTAAAATTGACTGTGGTTACAGTTACATGTTATCTGTGAGTATAATAAAAAGACACTGAATTTTTTTTTTTAAGTTTTTTTTATGTGGACCATTTTTAAAGTCTTTATTGAATTTGTTACCATATTGCCTCTTTTTTTTATGTTTTGTTTTTTTGACCAGTAGGTTTGTGGGATCTTAGCTCCCCGACCAGGCCTGGAACCCACACACTCTGCATTGGAAGGTGAAGTCTTAACCACTGGACCACCAGGAAAGTCCCTAAATTTTGTACTTTAAATTGGCAAATCATATAGTGTGTGGAACTGCACTCAATATGCTGGCAAATTTGGAAAACTCAGCAGTGGCCACAGGACTGGAAAAGGTCAGTTTTCATTCCAATCCCAAAGAAAGGCAATGCCAAAGAATGCTCAAACTACCACACAATTGCACTCATCTCACACACTAGTAAAGTAATGCTCAAAATTCTCCAAGCCAGGCTTCAGCAATACTTGAACCGTGAACTTCCTGATGTCCCAGCTGGTTTTAGAAAAGGCAGAGGAACCAGAGATCAAATTGCCAACATCCGCTGGATCATGGAAAAAGCAAGAGAGTTCCAGAAAAACATCTATTTCTGCTTTATTGACTATGCCAAAGCCTTTGACTGTGTGGATCACAATAAACTGTGGAAAATTCTGAAAGAGATGGGAATACCAGACCACCTGATCTGCCTCTTGAGAAATTTGTATACAGGTCAGGAAGCAACAGTTAGAACTGGACATGGAACAACAGACTGGTTCCAAATAGGAAAAGGAGTTCGTCAAGGCTGTATATTGTCACCCAGTTTATTTAACTTATATGCAGAATACGTCATGAGAAACGCTGGACTGGAAGAAACACAAGCTGGAATCAAGATTGCCGGGAGAAATATCAATAACCTCAGATATGCAGATGACACCACCCTTATGGCAGAAAGTGAGGAGGAACTAAAGAGCCTCTTGATGAAAGTGAAAGAGGAGAGTGAAAAAGTTGGCTTAAAGCTCAACATTCAGAAAACGAAGATCATGGCATCCGGTCCCACCACTTCATGGGAAATAGATGGGGAAACAGTGGAAACAGTGTCAGACTTTATTTTTCTGGGCTCCAAAATCACTACAGATGGTGACTGCAGCCATGAAATTAGAAGACGCTTACTCCTTAGAAGGAAAGTTATGACCAACCTAGATAGCATATTCAAAAGCAGAGACATTACTTTGCTAACAAAGGTCCATCTAGTCAAGGCTATGGTTTTTCCTGTGGTCATGTATGGATGTGAGAGTTGGACTGTGAAGAAGGCTGAGTGCCGAAGAATTGATGCTTTTAAACTGTGGTATTGGAGGAGACTCTTGAGAGTCCCTTGGACTGCAAGGAGATCCAACCAGTCCACTCTAAAGGAGATCAGCCCTGGGATTACTTTGGAAGGAATGATGCTAAAGCTGAAACTCCAGTACTTTGGCCACCTCATGCAAAGAGTTGACTCACTGGAAAAGACTCTGATCCTGGGAGGGATTGGGGGCAAGAGGAGAAGGGGACGACAGAGGATGAGATGGCTGGATGGCATCACTGACTCGATGGACGTGAGTCTGGGTGAACTCTGGGAGTTGGTGACGGACAGGGAGGCCTGGCGTGCTGCGATTCATGGGGTCACAAAGAGTCGGACACGACTGAGCAACTGATCTGATAGTGTGTGCATTATATCTCAGTAAAGCTGTTAAAAAAGAAACAAACTTGAGTAGCCTTTGTTTTATGTATTTCCTCAATTTATAGATCTTAAAATATACCCATCATATGAGGATCCATCCACGGAATTTTTAAATATTGAAAGGGAATTTTTTCCTTAAAGTCATAAAATAATTGATAAATATAACCTTATCAAATTTTAAACATCTGCTGATCAAAAGACTTTATCAAGAAATGAAAAGACAAGCTACACACTGAGAGACGATATTTGCAATACATATATCTCACAAAGGACACATACCTAAAATATATAGACTTCACAACTTATATAAGAAGGCAACTCAATTTAAAAAGGCAAAAATGTGAACGGACAGTTCACAAAGATGTTAAGCAAATGGCCAACAAACTCATAAAAAGATGCTCAACATTACTTGTTGTCATCAGATAAATGCAAATTGTAACCTCTGCAACCCCACTAGTGTTGGTGAGGATGTGGAATAATAAGAATTCCCTTGGCGAGAATGTAAAATGGTACAATTACTGTGGAAAATTTGGTGGTTTCTTATAAAGTCAAATAATATACACATCATATGATGCAGCAATTCCACTCTTAGGTATCTAGACAAAATACATGAAAATATATGTTTAACCCATAGACTTGTATATCAAAGTTCATAGCAGCTTTATTCATAATAGGAAATAAAGGAGAAAAACCCAGAAGTCCATTAATAGAAAAATGGATAAATAAATGGGGTACAGCCACACAATGGAGAGTATTCAGCCTTAGAAAGGAAAGAATTACAGTTGCTTCATGTAACAACATGGATGAATCTCAAAAACATCACACCAAGCGAAATAAATCAGACGCAAAAGAGTACATGCTACATATCAACTTCTAGAAAAGGTAAGTCTAAACTATTAAATGACAAAAATCAGACCATTTCTTGTCTAAGGCTAGAGGTGATGGAGAAGGCAATGGCACCCCACTGCAATACTCTTGCCTGGAAAATCCCATGGACGGAGGAGCCTGGTCGGCTGCAGACCATGGGGTCTCGAAGAGTCGGACACGACTGAGCGACTTCACTTTCACTTTTCCCTTTCATGCATTGGAGAAGGAAATGGCAACCCACTCCAGTGTTCTTGCCTGGAGAATCCCAGGGACGGGGGAGCCTAGTGGGCTGCTGTCTATGGGGTCGCACAGAGTTGGACATGACTGAAGCGACTTAGCAGCAGCAGCAGCAGAGGTGATGGTAGAGTGGCTAAGAAGGAGCACAAGGGAACTTCATGAGGCTTTAGAAAGGTCTATATTGTAGCAGTCTGGTTACATGATTGGATTAATTGTCAATACTTACTGAACTGCAGGAGAACCAGGTTCAATCCCTGGCTTGGGAATATCCCCTGGAGAAAGAAATGGCTACCCACTCTAGTATTCTTGCCTGGAGAATTCTACAGACAGAGGAACCTGGTGGGCTACAGTTCATGGGGTCACAAAGAATTGGATATGACTGAGCGAAGATGCATCATTGAACTGTAAATTTTAAATTGGTACTTTTAATGGGGAGGATGGATGAATAAGTGGAGCCAGAAGATTTTTAGGGCAATGAAGCTACTCTGTATGCTGCCATAATGGTAGTTACATGTCATTATACATTTGCCCAAACCAATAGAATGTCCATCACCAAGAAAAAAAAAGAGAAGTCGCTCAGTCATGTTCAGCTCTTTGAAACCCTATGGACTGTAGCCTACCAGGCTCCTCTGTCCATGGGATTTTCCAGGCAAGAGTACTGGAGTGGGTTGCCATTTCCTTCTCCAGGGGATCTTCCCGACCCAAGGATCAAACCCAGGCCTCCCACATTACAGGCAGACGCTTTAGTTTCTGAGCCACCAGAGAAACCCTCACCAAGAGTTGATCCTAACATAAAGTATGGACATTGAGTAACAGTGATATGTCAATGGAGGTTCATTGATTGTAACATGCACACTCTGGTGGGGGATGTTCACAGTGGAAGAGGCTATGCATGAGTGTGGACAAGGGGTATATAAGAACTCTGTACTTCACACGCAATTTTGCTGTGAATTTAAAACTGCTCTAAAAATTAGTCTACTAAAATTTTTAATGGGTACTTCTTATTGTATGCAAAGTATAATTCAATACAGTTGACCATTTGAACAGCTGGTAAGTGCATAGGAATCCACCTGCCAATGTAGGGGACACCAGTTTGATCTCTGGTCCAGAAAGATTCCACGTGTCAAAGATTAATTCAGCCCATATATCTTAACTATTGAGCCTCTGCTCAATAAGCCTGCAAGCCACAATTACTGAAGCCTGCATGCCTAGAGCTCTTGCTCCACAAGAGAAGCCACTGCAATGAAAAGCCTGCTCACAGCAATGAAAAGTAGCACCCGTTCACCACAACTAGAGAAAGACCATGTAGAGCAATGAAAATCCAGCACAGTCAAAAATAAGTAATTAATAAAATTCAACTGAGTAAATTTAAAAAATAAATAAAGCACTTTTTTTACTCCAAAATATTGATTTTCATTACTTTAGACCAGGAGTCGACAACCTACATGGACCATGGAGGCAAATCCAGCCTGCCATGTGCATGATCTTTAGGCTAAGAATGGTTTAACCGGTTTTAGATAGCTGAAAAATATCAAAAGAAGAACACAGTATAAGTACATATAAAATGTATGTGAAGTTCAAATATTAAGGTTTTACTGGAACAAAGCCACATTGACTGCTTTCTCACTTCAAATTGAATTATTTGATGAGTTGCAAGACACCATATGGCTCAGAAGGCCCAAAATATTTACTGTCCAGTCCATTCCAGAGAGAACTCTGCTGATTCCTGTCTAAACAATCACCTGCTCTCAATAATACCATCCCTTGGCTTGGTTCAAGGAGGCAAGGATTATTCACGGTTGCCCTTTTGAAAAAATAACAATGGTGCAACATTTAGTGAGAAGAGCAACCAAGGTAAACAAACTGAATGTGCTGAGGGCTTGCCTGTTGGAACTTATGGGTGTTCTTGAGAGTTCTTTTACCCTTGGGAGAAACAGTGGTCAGGCTTTAGGCTGAATTCCATTAACAAAACATCCCCCCCACTGCCTACTGCAAAGCCCACCAGATGGGGCAGCCAACTGCACATAGAATACAAACTCGTGGTTACCCAAGGCAAAAGGTGTGTGTGTTCCCTGGGTGGGAAGAAGGACCACTGAAGTTAACGTGGTCCCTCTTGGGCGCACAGTTCCTAACCACTCTCCTTTTCTTTCAAACTACTGTTCTCTTGGCTCTGAGAGCACTTCGGAAACATAACAAGCCACAAGACTTCATACAGGTCTTCTGGGTCAGCTCATACCTTCAGAAGGGACTCTGTCTTTCCCCATCTGCTCTGCTGTCTCCATGCACAAGCAGCAAGAGCCAGAACTTGCTTTCTTTCCTCTTTCCCCCTTTCACCTTGACCTGAGTCGCCAGGGCCCGAGCCTGCCCCAAGAGGCTTCAAAAGTCAGAAGAAAATTGTGTCATGTTGCTATCTGATTCTTTACTTCCATGATATTCTTATTTAACGGAAATCATGTTAAATGAACTTCCAGAGAAGTTTAAAGGGGAAAAATAATCAAAACACACAGCCTTAGTCTCTGGTAAAGACTGAGAAAAGACTGAGCAATAACTGCCTCTTTGATATATTCATGTGGTTGCCCGTTCATTACCTACACTGGAATCTGAGATTTTTCTTTCTTTCTTTCTTTCTTTCTTTCTTTCTTTCTTACGGTGACTATCTCACTTCAGAAGCAAACTCTGTGTATCAAGCACGAGGGCACTGATTCAATTCTTCCCCGGGTTTATGTCTCTAAATGTACCCAGTTTTACAGCCAAAGAAATGCTGCCTGCTCCAGCCAACAAGATTAAAACCAGAAGCCTCAACCCTGAAAGTTTCTTCTGAGTAGATGACACATCTCCTCCCCCTAAGGACATCTGCCTCCTATGAACACACACGAAGAACAATTCAGGGAGGTAAGTGGATCATTTCCTTTGGCAAGGAAGGAAAAACGACAAAAGGCCAAACATCTTTGTATGCATTCTGATGAAAAGGTGACTTAATACTGTATTTACCTAATAAAATCTTTCTCCAAGTGGACGCATTGAGATAGAGTGTCTTATTTGCCCAGCAGACCTGGGACATTGAAAGCATAAGCCACGGTACATATAAACCCTTTTTCAAAGGAACATGGGAAAGGAAGACTTTAACAAGAATGAAGACAAGCCCAAACAGAGAAATTACTAGGAATAGTACGCTATTGGTTAAAACCATGAGTTGGAACCTATAAGCTGCATAACAACAGCTCTGATTATTTCCTTAGAGACACCTCCTTCCCAGAGCTGCATTTCCAATAAGAGAAAATGAGGAGGGGACCCAGGAAGCCCTACCAGAGAGGCTGATCATCAGAGAAAGTCCTACCTTCCTCTGGTAAATTTAAGTCAAGCTACCCAGCAGGCTTTTGCCAGTGGAAGCACTGATATGCATAAACCACCGCCATCCTTTTACTTTCTTCTAACACACTAGAGTACAGGTGTTCAGGTCAGCCATGCATGAATCTCTAAATGAACTAGCTCACTACAGCAGCTGCTCCCAGAGAACATTTTGGTTGTTGTCTCCTTGGGGTCAAAATCAGCTCAGACCTTTATGTCTCTGGTTCTGCCATCACTTGAGGCGCACTCTGGCATGCGTATCAGATTAAAGACAGTCAGCCTCAGAAAGTGGGAAGTGCTCTGGCCCAGAAGACCTAGATCATCAGAGTTCAGAGTTCAGTTCCCTCACCATGCAGGGTCCTGCTCATTTCACGTGAATGAAAAAGAGGGCAATAAAATCTTCATTAACAATCAAGAAATTAGTCTATGCACATAGAAAACAAACTTAGGGTTACCCAAGGGAAAAGCTGTGTGCTCAGTCACATCCAACTCTGCGGCCCCATGGACTGTAGCCCGCCGGGCTCCTCTGACCATGGAATTTCCCAGGCAAGAACATTGGAGCGAGTTGCCTTCTCCTACTCCAGGGGATCTTCCCGACCCAAGGATAGAACTTTTGTCTCCTGTGTCTCTTGCATTGGCAGGTAGATTCTTTTAACACTAGTGCCACCTGGAAAGCCCAAGGGAAAAGGGGAGGGGGATTAAATTGGAAATTGGGGTTAACAGATGTACACCATTATAATAAAATAGATAAACAACAAGGATGTACTATATACACAGGAAACTATATTCAAAATCCTGTAATAACCAATAATGTAAAAGAATTTGAAAAAGAATATGAATATGTGCGTGTGTGTATATAACTGAATCACTTCTCTATTCAATGAAAACATTGTGAATCAACTAAACTTCAATTGAAAAAAAGAATTAGTCTTTGCACACCTATTATGACCCAGAATCAAAATAGTGAAGGGGCAAACTTAGCTTTGGGCTCCATTCTCTTTTTCAGTCACTCAGTCGTGTCCAGCTTTTTGTGACCCCACGGACTGCAGCATGTCAAGCTTCCCTGTCCTTCACTATTTGCAGGAGTTTGCTTAGATTCATGTCCACTGAGTCCGTGATGCCATCCAACTATCTCCCCCTCTGTCGCCCCCTTCTCCTCCTGCCCTCAATCTTTCCCAGCATCAGGGTCTTTTCCAATGAGTCTGCTGGGGAAATTAGATACCATATAGAAAAACTGAAATTCGACCTCTATCTCACTCAATTCACAAAAATCAATTGCATGTAGGTTCAAGACTTCAATGCGAAGGACAAACTATAACACTTTCAGAGGCCTATGTAAGAGAGTATATTTATGATGTAGGGATACAAAAGGATTTCTTAATCAAGAAACAAAGCTATAAACTATAAAAGACTACAGTAAAATTAAGAGCTTAAATTAATTAAAGGATATCATTTAAACCACAAATTGAGAAAAGATATTATATATAGTACATATATATATAAAGAATATTTAAAGAATTTATACATACTATGGAAAACATAAATCATCCAAAAAATGGGCAAAAGATTCAAACAGACATGTCATAGAAGAGAAGAGCCAAGTAGCCAATAAACATGGTAAAATAATCAGTGAGAAATGAAAATTTAAACTGTGATAAGAGATTTCTCACCTATTAGACTAGCAAAAATTTTAAATTCTTTCAACATCAAGTTTCTACAAAGATGTGAGCAACCAGAACACTGGGAGTTGGACAAATTGGTACAGTTACTTTGAAAAACAACTAGACATCCTCAGTAATGCTAAAGATGTACAAACCATATGACTCAGCAATTTTACTCCTAGGTCTGTTATGCTAGAGAGACTCTTGCACACAAGCTCTGGGGACACAGATGAAAGGATGACAGAGTAGCATTTCTGCAATAGCAAAAAAGAAAAACCAGTGGAAAGGGCACAAGTCTTCATCCACAGTATTATTATTGAAACATTATGGCATTGTCTTATAGTGAAGTACTTTGTAGCAGAGAAGCGAGTGAATTACAGTTATATGCCAAAACAAAGTTGAACTTTAAGAACATAATGTTAACCAAGAAAGGCAAGTAAAGTTCAGCTATACAAGATGGATGAGTTCTAGAGATCTGCTGTGCAACATTTGCTTGTGGTTAATCATATTATATTGCACATTTAAAATCTATTAAGAGACTAGGTTTCATGTCAGTGTTTTTACCATAATTTTAAAAAATAGAGAAATCAACATTAATGAAACAAATAAAAAAAAAAGAATGCCTATGGCATTTTGTAATAATAGGAATAAAAAAGTGAAAGTGTTAGTCACTCAGACATGTCTGACTCTTTTCTACCCCTTGGACCGTAGCCCGCCAGGCTCCTCTGTCCATGGAATTCTCCAGGCAAGAATACTGGAATGGGTTGCCATTTCCTTCTCCAGGGGATCTTCCTGACCCAGGAATCAAACCTGAGTCTCCTGCATTGCAGTCAGATTCTTTACCATCTGAGCCATCAATGATAAGTATATATAATATATATACATCAAATAAACATAAATCTGAACAAAATGTTGTTTACAGATGCTAACATATTTGGTGAAACTATGATGACAAGCAAAGGAATGATAAGGTAAAAAATGGCAGGATTCCCCTCTGAGTGGTGAGAAGACAGGAAACGATGCAGGGAGGTGCACAGAAAGATTTCAAAGGTAAAGGTTATGTCATTTTTTAAATTGAGCTGAGTAGTGGATACACATGTATTCATGATACCTATTTATATTTATATGTTATTTTGCATCTACTTTTTTTCTTTTTTTAAATTTTATTTTATTTAACTTTATAATATTGTATTCGTTTTGCCATATATCAAAATGAATCTGTCACAGGTATACATGTGTTCCCCATCCTGAACCCTCTTCCCTGCTCCCTCCCCATACCATCCCTCTGGGTCATCCCAGTGCACCAGCCCCAAGCATCCAGTATTGTGCATCGAACATGGACTGGCAACTCATTTCATATATGATATTATACATATTTCAATTGCATCTACTTTTTGCTCAATTACAGGAATTCTAAAAATAAAGGTTCATTCAATTAACAAATATGTATTGAGTCACTAAGATGTCTCAGACATGTTCTAGATGTTTAGGATACATCAGTGAATAAACAAAGTCTACTAGCCTTGGGCAGGGCAATGGCGATGGTACAATGAACAATAAGCACTATATATAAATAAACCATATGGCATATTCAAAGATAGTTGTCGCTATGAAAAAAAAAAGAGAGAGAGACTGTTGAGCAAGATAAATGAGAACGTTGGGTTTGGATGGGCAGTTTTGCCAAGAAACCATCTTGGAGAAGAGTGATCCAGATAAGAGAAAGAACCAAATGAGGCTTTAAGCAGGAAAATGTCTAGCAGTCTGTGGAAAAACTAGGAGGCTTCTGTGGCTGAATTAAAGTGACAAAGAGGGAAAATAGCAGAGCATGGTGATCAGGGAGATACTGGATGGCAGTCGGGATGGGCGTGAGGAATAAATAATGGCTACAGATTATGTTGGGGGTTTGCGTCAAAAGGGCTTCCCAGGTGGCTCAACGGTAAAGAATCCACCTGCCAGTGCAGGAGACAAGGGTTTGATCCCTGGGTCTAGAAGAAACCCTGGAGAAGGAAATGGCAACCCACTCCAGTATTCTTGCCTGGGAAATCCCATGGACAGAGGAGCCTGGGGAGTTGCAGTCCATGGGGCTACAAAAGAGTTGGACACGACTTAGCAACTAAGCACACACCTACTTGTAGGAGGGGAGAAGAGGGGAAGGGAGGACATGGGGTCGCAAAGAG
The DNA here is from genome assembly GCF_003369695.1 of Bos indicus x Bos taurus. Classification (NCBI taxonomy): domain Eukaryota; kingdom Metazoa; phylum Chordata; class Mammalia; order Artiodactyla; family Bovidae; genus Bos; species Bos indicus x Bos taurus. The sequence continues at coordinate 70,726,990 of NC_040083.1, read as the reverse complement.
TCAGACATGACTTAGCGACTAAACCTCCACCACCGCAGAAGTTGGCAGCTCTCAATGACTCTTTTTAACAAATGGGGTCTATATAAGTCATGATCCCGGCAGGAAGCCTGTGGAACTCTCAGAATGGGTAATTTTGAAGTTTAGTAAAGGAGTAGAAGTAGCTTGGGGTGGCTCTCCCCAAACAGAAGTCTAAAAAGGACATGGAGGGACCAAGTACAGGAAGCTGAGGGAGCTAGATGGAGAGGCACTCCAACAGAGCGAAGCTTTGGTAAAGGGATGAGGCCACCTGGCAGACAGGGCCCTAGGAAAGCTGCACCTCTACATATTATAAATTCATTCCACTGTCTTTTAATATGCAATACTTTTTTTCTAAGTTCATAAATTTACTTTAACTGGAAAAAAAAAAGCAAAAGCCACCAAACTTCATAGATTCTTACAATTTAAAAACTAGAAGTAATCATCCACATTATGTAGTTCTGTTGCTTCACTGAAGATCCCCTGGAGTATTCAGTGGCAACCCTTTTCAGTATTCTTGTCTGGAGGATCCAATGGATAGAGGAGCCTGGTGGGCTACAGTCCATGGGGTTGCAAAGAGTCAGACACAACTGAGCGACTAACATGTGCCAGTGAAAGTCGCTCACTCGTGTCCGACTCTTTACGACCCCACGGACTATACAGTCCATGGAATTCTCCTGGCCAGAATATTGGAGTGGGGAGCCTATCCTTTCTCCAGCAGATCTTCCTGACCCAGGAATCGAACCGGGGTCTCCTATATTGCAGGCGGATTCTTTACCAACTGAGCTATCGGGGAAGACTAACACATACACATAGATTTAACCAAAGGCTAGCAATTTGAAGAATAGAATAGAAACCTTCAAATTGCTAGCCTGGAGGTCCTACTTTGTTGCTCCTTTTATCTGCTACTTAGAGAAACTAGAATTTTCTGTCCTTGGCCAAAAGTTTCTTTTTCCGGAGATATGTGAATGTGTGTGTGCATGCTCAGTCGCTTCAGTCGTGTCCAACTCTTTGCAACCCTGTAGTCTGTAGCCCTCTAGGCTCCTCTGTCTATGGGATTCTCCAGGCAAGAATACTAGAGTGGGTTGCCATTTCCATCTCCAGGGGGTCTTCCCTACCCAGGAATCAAACCTGTGTCTCCTACATCTCTTGCATTGCAGGCAGATTCTTTGCCACTAAGCCTTCAGGGAAGCCAGATATGTGAATAGCCAGCACCAAACGCTTTGAATAAAGCCCAGGGCAACTGAGATTATTTTTGCTAGGGCACCCCTCCTAACTGGTTCCTTGGTTCTCCTCACCTGACCTTAAGAGCCTATAAAGAAAAGAATTTGGCCACACTGGTAGACAAATATTTTTGACTTTTCCCCAATAATAGGACAGGACAAGGCAACGTGGGCAGAGGCGTGACTAGGACAATTTTCCGAGTCCGGCACCACGCTGGATCCGGCCATCCAAGGTAAACAGACAGCTTAGTGAAATTTCAGGTCCTTGGCTCTCTGCTTTTATGTCCAATCTCCTATAAAGAAAGAGTTATAGTTGATGAGAAACAAAAGACTTGAGCAAACCAGATAATAATCACATACGAAAATAGGCACAGGAGTTTGATTGTTTAGATCCTGGATTAATACATGCCATCAGGTATAAAACTTCAAATGCAAGGACTCCAGCAGAAACAGTGAATGGGGAACAACGATATGACCCCTGCTTAGGGCTCTAGGCTGAGTAAGCGAGCACTGGCGAGTGAGGAACCCTTAAAGGGCCAAACTCTCCTTAAGTAGGAGATTGAATCAGTTCATTCCCACGTGTCATTCTGGCAGTCTCCAAAGGAAAATAGGTAGTCCTATGCAAGAATAAGAGCTGGAAAGTATGACTTGATGAACTTGCTGAGTAGTGCCATTAAGGAGAGAGAGTAGCAGACTATCCCTGATGGACCATGAGCAGGGCTGTCTTAGCGGTAGTCTAGGAGACAGCTGCATATGAGGTTTTAGGATGGCCCTGTACAGTTGGGCAGATTGTGCACTGTTCAAAGGTACTGTTCAAAAGAGTGCAGGGGCTGAAATCCAACCTACTTATCACTAGCCAGTTCACATGGGAGAAGGATTCTTTTTGCAAAAGCCCTTGCAGGCTGCTCAGAAAAGGGTACATCTTTCTAATTCATGCAAAGGTATTGTATAGACTACTGGCTGTCCAGGAGCTTTCTATGAAAGCAAGATCTCAGGTCTGCCCTAGAACTACTCAATCAGAATCTTTCTGTTATCAATATCCCAAGTAATCTGTATGTACATTGGAGTCTGAAAGCATAGAAACACTTACAGGAGAAGGAGATGTACAGGATAACACTTTACTCAGGGAACAGGTATGGGTGGCACTTCAGTTCCCTAGATTCCAGCCCTTTACTGGCTTTTCCAGGCTAATAACCTTTTACTTCTTCAAGATGATTTGATGTGGATCATTATAAAAGTCATTGTCTGATTTTTTACAATATTGCTTCTGTTTTTTATGTTTTGGTCTTTTGGCCCCAAGAAATATGGGATCTTCACTCCCAACCAGGGATTGAACCTGCACCTCCTGAATTGGAAGGTAAAGTCTTAATCACTAGACAGCCAGGGAAGTCCCAGACTCATAACTGTTTATTATCTCTGATCTATTTTATCATAGTAGCACAGCACAAGGACCCATGGCCTGAATCCCTCATTAATTTTAGAGTTTTAAGGCTTCTAGAGTCCTCAAGACTTGTGGCACATTTTTAAAGATTTTGTGTTCACTTCTGAATGAGGATCCTGGGATTTTATGTGACCCCCAGCAGTAAAGTTGTCCCTGCTTGATCCTACTCAGAGCTCCATTCCTTAGACTCCAGCTAGACCCTAGGTCTAGGAATGCTGGAGAAGCTTTGAGTGCATATGTGTTTACCTGTGGATGTCCCAGAGCACAGGCATGCGCAGAGAGTGGGCATGCAGGGCAGACAGAATCTCACTGCCTGAAATCTTACTCTTCTACTTACCTTTTTATTTAGAGTTTTAAGCTCCCTTTAAGGGCCTCAGCCACCCACTTAGCCTGCTCCCCCAATTTTCTTTGCACTCTTCACCTGTGCAAACAGATTGTCCTTCTAAACTTGGAGAGCCTTTCAACTTTAATTGTTCCATTGTTGATATAACTTCTCTCTCTCTTTTAAATCACCTTTCTTACTGCTAACTGCCTGATGATGCCCAGCTATGAGAATAGAAGGTCATGAGGCAAAAGAATAAAGTGAGAATTCAGAGCCAAAAAGCCTAGTTACTATGCATCCATTTGAAGCAATAGAGCATCTCACATTTGAGCTTACCACTCGGAAAAATCTGTTAAGTTTTTCTACTTAGAATTTTCTCATTATCTCTTTCCTTTTTTTTTTCTGTCTCTGTCTCTCCTCTTCCTCCCTCCACTTCTCCTCAACCCACCAGAAAGTGAAAAGAAAGTGTTAGGCACTCAGTTATCTCTGACTCTTTGCAACCCCATGGACTGTAGCCCACCAGGCTCCTTTGTCCATGAGATTTCCCAGGCAAGAATACTGGAGTGGGTTGCCATTCCCTTCTCCAGGGGATCTTCCCAACCCAGGTATCGAATCCGGGTCTCCTGCGTTACAGGCAGATTCTTTACCATCTGAGCCACCAGAGAAGGGCCCCTTTTGTCTTCTCTAAGCTGATTATAATTTTTCAAGCTCTCCTTTGTGAGTCCCAGGAAAGAGAGAAAGACAATGGCAGCAGGTGGCCACAGCAGGCTTTCGCAGTAGGAGAGCCTCTTCCTGAGCCAGGGCTCCTCTGTCTGCCCTCCTCCAGCTCAGAGCAGGACGGCCTCCATCCTGTGCACCCCTGCGTCTGGAGACTGGGGACCTGTATCTAGTACTTGTGCACAGTCAGGAGGCCACTGACTCCTGTTCCTGCTCACACCCACCTCCTTTCTTCTACCCTGCCCACCTCTAGCCATTTGCAAGGTAGGTGGAGGATGCTGAAGGAGTTCCCATCAGATACTTACTCAGTTCAGTCGCTCAGTCGTGTCCGACTCTTTGCGACCCCATGAACCACAGCATGCCAGGCCTCCCTGTCCATCACCAACCCCTGGAGTTTACCCAAACCCATGTCCAACGAGTTGGTGATGCCATCCAGCCATCTCATCCCCTGTCATTCCCTTTTCCTCCTGCCCTCAATCTTTCCCAGCATCACGGTCTTTTCCAATGAGTCAGCTCTTCACATCAGGTGGCCAAAATATTGGAGTTTCAGCTTCAACATCAGTCCTTCCAATGTACACCCAGGACTGATCTCCTTTAGGATGGACTGGTTGGATCTCCTTGCAGTCCAAGGGACTCTCGAGTCTTCTCCAACACCACAGTTCAAAAGCATCAATTCTTTGGTGCTCAGCTTTCTTCACAGTCCAATTCCCACATCCATACATGACCACTGGAAAAACCATAGCCTTGACTAGATGGACCTTTGTTGGCAAAGTAATGTCTCTGCTTTTGAATATGCTATCTAGGTGGGTCATAACTTTCCTTCCAAGGAGTAAGCGTCTTTTAATTTCATAGCTGCAATCATCATCTGCAGTGATTTTGGAGCCCAGAAAAATAAAGTCAGCCACTGTTTCTACTGTTTCCCCATCTATTTGCCATGAAGTGATGGGACCAGATGCCATGATCTTAATTTTCTGTATGTTGAGCTTTAAGCCAACTTTTTCACTCTCCTCTTTCACTTTCATCAAGAGGCTCTTTGGTTCTTCTTCACTTTCTGCCATAAGTGTGGTGTCATCTGCATATCTGAAGTTATTGATATTTCTTCCAGCAATCTTGATTCCAGCTTGTGCTTCCTCTAGCCCAGTGTTTCTCATGATCTACTCTGCACATAAGCTAAATAAGCAGGGTGACAATATACAGCCTTGATGTATTCCTTTTCCTATTTGGATACTTATTATTAAGAAAAAAAAAGAGGAGGAGCAGCTACTTCTTAGACTGAGAGGGTAGGGGGTGGGTTAGAAGTCTAAGAAAGTTGAGGTTTTCCATTGTTATGCTGGAGGAAAAGGGTGGGAGGTGCTCAAGAAAACAGAAGGAGGGTTGGGTGGCTTTGCAACTTTCTTCCAAATGCTGTGCCAGTGGAACAGGGAGACCTTGGGTTTATACATATCTCACTTTCTTCCTCACTTTGCCTTCAGAGTATGGAGAATTATATATATAATTTTATTTATTTCATTTTTGCCTGTGCTGGGTCTTTGTTGCTGCAAGGACTTTTCTCTAAGTGTGGCAAGCCATGGCTACTCTCGAGCTGCGGTGCATGAGCTTCTCATTGTGGTGACTTCCCTTCTTGTAGACCACAGGCTCTTGGGCACTTGGGCTTCAGGGGTTGTGGCACATGGACTCAGGGGTTGCAGCTTCCTGCCTCTAGAGCACAGGCTCAATAGCTGTGGAACATGGGCTCGGGTGCTTTGCAACATCCAAGAAGAGGGCTTTTTTTTTAGCCCCCAAAGAGACTCTTGACTCATTAAAAATCAATTTATAGGGAATGAGGGGGAGGGAAGAGACATTTTTCAACAAAAGTTGCCTTGGCTGAGCCCAAGCCACATGTCTCACCACCGCTCTGTGCATCTTAATTCCCGTGGACATAAAACTAGGATAATGCCAGCTATCCACAGGGGTATTGACAGAATCATGTTTGATGATGTATAAGAAAGAATTTTGAAAAGTATAAAATTGCTCTAAGATTAGAAGGGGCCACTGATATCATGTCACTATTTCCAGTGCTTTGTGGAGTTTGAGTAAAAATTATTTACCAGTCAAAGAGTTTACAGTAAAATTAGGGAGGCAAGACATACAGAGAATAGTACCAGCCAATAATAGGAGAGAATATATGGTGAGGAACAGATGAGAGGTACAGGCACAGGTGGAAACAGGGGTTTTGAGGATGTAATTCATTAAGGACATACTGGATTAGGGTGAGTCCTTAATGTAACATGACTGGTGTCCTCAAAAGAAGGGCAGAGGGAGATTCAGACAGGGAAGGCCATGTAATCACACACACACACACCCATACACACACACCCCCATGAGGAGAGAAGGCCATGAGATGACAGAGGCAGAGACTGGAGTGATGCATCTGAATCCAAGGATGCCCAAGGACTGTTGGCAGCACCAGGAGCTGGAAGAGTCAGGGAAACCTCCTCCCCTGCAGATTTCAGAAGGAGCACAGCCCTGCTCGTTGATTTCATACTTCTGGCCTCCGGAACGTAACAGAAAAAAAATTCTGTTTTTTTAAGGTCCCCAGTTTGTGGCACTTTGCGCACATGCATACTCTGTCGTGTCCAACTCTTTGAAACCCCATTGACTGTAGTCTGCCAGGCTCCTCTGTCCATGGGATTTCCCAGGCAAGAATACTGAAGTAGGTTGCCATTTCCTACTCCAGGGGATCTTCCTGACCCAGAGATTGAACCTGCATCTCTTGCATTTCCTGCATTGGCAGGCGGATTCTTTACCACTGCACCACCTGGGAATCTCCACTTTGTTGAATCTGGTCCAACTAGCACGGGATCTGAGCAGGGCCATGGAAACTATGCCTCATTGGCACAGCAGAGAAGGGCAGGCGATTCTTTGGAAGATGTTAGGATCCCCAGAAATGCGTCAGCGGTGAGCATCACCAGACAAGCTAATCATTTCTCAATACACTATAATATATTGGAATAACATCTGCGTTCCCTCTGAACAATATCAGCAATTTCTAGTGTACTATTTAGTAATCAGAACTATCATAACTTCCCTACCTAGTCTATTTGGTTTGGCCGCACAGACTCTTTTTGAATTATGTCTCTTTGCTTATTATCTATTTATTGCCCATGAAGAATTGTGCTGACCTTGTTTTCATTTTCTAAAAATCAGTGTTTGACTTTTAGGTTTGTCAATGTTCAGATCTTAGTGGGACCCAAATTTCCTGGTAAATTTTGGCATTTAGCTCGAGGAGAAGCAGTTCAAAATGACCCACTAAGAAACTCCTAAAGCCTCCTGAGCTGTGTTTGATATTCAGATTTTGCTTCAAGGAAATCCTGTTCTCTTAAGAAGCTGTTCTGGTCAACTGGGCCAGTATCATACCTTGAGAAATGTCTAAGAGCCATATTTACACGTTGAGCTGTCATAGATCCAAAGTAGCCATTAGTAATGATTAGGTAAATAGAACAACTTCAAATGTCCCTAAATACATATTTGCAGGTTAATAGACCATTGGGTGAGGTGTTTTCTCTTTTAAACAAGCCCAGTTCTTTTTTAAAAATAATTTTTATTGGAGTATAGTTGCTTTACAGTGTTGTATGAGATTCTACTGTACAGCAAAACGGATTGGCCATACGTAGACATATATCTGGGCTTCCCAGGTGGCACTAGTGGTAAAGAACCCCATCTGCCAATGCAGAAAACATAAGAGATGCAGCTTTGATCGCTGAGTCAGGAAGATTCCCCGGGGGTGAGACTGACAACCCATTCCAGCATTCTTGCCTGGAGAATCCCCATGGACAGAGGAGCCTGGTGGGCTACAGTCTACATGGTCGCAGAGTCAGACACAACTGAAGCAATTTAGCACGCACACACGCATATATCCCTTCCCTTTGGGATTTCTTTTTCATTCAGGTCACCACAGTGCATTAAGTAGAATTCCCTGTGCTATACAGTAGGTTCTCATTAGTTATCTATTTTATACAAAGTGTCAATAGTGTATATGTGTTCATCCCAATCTTCTAATTCCTCCCCCCTCCCCTTTCCTCTTGGTATCCGTATATTTATTCTCTATGCCTATGTCTCTGCTTCTGTTTTGCAAATAAGACCATCAACAGAGGAATGAATAAAGAAGATGTGATACATATATACAATGGAATATTACTCAGCCATACAAAGGAACAAAATTAGGTCATTTGTAGAGATGTGGATGGAACTAGAGAGTGTCAAACAGAGAGAAGTCAGAAAAACAAATATCGTATATTAACACATACATGTGGAATCTAGAAAATAAGCCCAGTCATTTTCAAACAAAATTCTGGTTAGGTTACAAGAACACTGGGGAAGGTTGCCCCCGTATCTGTTTATTACCAGTTACATCAGGGTTGTCTCTTAGCGTTCTTTGGGTTCCTTAAAGATGCTGTGGAGTATGCACTCAGTCATCCAAAGCAAAGCTCAGGATGCTAATTGGTATCTAAATTTTAAAGCAGAGACTTCTGCTTAGGTGATCCCAAAGCAGTAATGGATGTCTGTGTGCTATTTTCATTATTTCAGAAAGCCTAAGGATGATCATTCATTTATTTACACTCAGGTAACCACATGATCCAATTCAAGTGTCAACTCTGCATTATAAAGGTTTCAGAGTTCAGAATCTGGAGTCAGACTGCCTTAAATTCAGTGCAGCACAACTCACTAGCTGTGGAGCCTTGTCCTAGCCACTCATTTCCTCATCAGCAAGGTACTGATAACCACAGTGTGTATTTCACATGATGGCTGTGAAGCTTACCTGATCTGATGCAAGGAAGGCACTTAGAACAATGCCTCGCTCACAATCAGTTCTTGATAAGTGCTTAGTATGACTTTTTCTTTTAGTGATATTATACAAAATCCAACCAGATAGTTTATTCTAACAAGAAACTCTAACTGGCTGTGGCATGTCTCAGATTAACTTGTATTAACTAAAAATAATTGATGCATAAGATATCTCTTAAACCTTGCTTTGTAGAAGGTATAAAAAGTAAAATGGGTCGTTGGTAGTGAAAATATTGAAAATCACTTTGTTTTGGCTTTTTATAAGATCCTCTTGGGCTTCCCAGGTGGCCCTAGTGATAAAGAACCTGCCTGCCAATGCAGGAGACGTAAGAGATGGGGGTTCGATCCCTGAGTCAGGAAGATCTCCTGGAGGAGGGCATAGCAACCCACTCCAGTATTTTTTCCTGGAGAATCCCATGGACAGAGGAGCCTGGTGGATGACAGTCCATTGGGTCGTAAAGAGTTGAACACGACTGAAGAGACTTAGCACAGCACACACAAGACACTCTTATTTATTCTGTGTTGACACAATATCCGAAACCATAAAGTGAAGACCCACTCAGAGAACCCAGTCCTTAAAACACTACCATCCTAATATAAGAATAATTGTCTTTTTTTAGTTACTTAGTATTTTTATTGGACTATATTTGCTGTACAATAGTTGTGTTAGTTTCTGCTGTACAGCAAAGTGAATCAGCTATACATAAACGCATACATGTATCCACTCTTCCTTGGACTTCCTTCACATTTAAGTCACCACAGAGCACTGAGTAGAGTTTCCTGTGCTACACTCTTTTCATTAGTTATTTCTTTTACACACAGTAATGCATATATCAATTCTACACAAATTCGTCCGGAAAATAGAGGAGGAGAAAATACTTCCTAATTCAAAATGCATGAGGCTAGCATTACCTTGTTATCAAAACCAGACAAGAACATTACAAGGCATTACTTTAGAAGGAAACTGTATACTCATATCCCTCATGAGCATAGATACAAAATCCTTTACAAAGCATTAACAAGTTTAATCCATCAATTTAATGATAAAAATATACAATGACCAACTGTAGTTCATCCCAGGAATTCAATGTTCATTTAGTATTTGAAAATCAAGTCATATATTTCATCATATTAACACATTAATGAAAGAAGTCAGACCTAAGACTCTGACCTGCACGGTTCCATTCTTATGGAATTCTAGAAAAGGCAAAGCTACAGTGGCAAGAAGGTCAGTGACTGTTTGGACCTGGGATGGAAAAAGGGAATGGGCTGCAAAGGAGCATGAGGGAACTTTGGGCTGTAATAGAAATATTACATTACTTGATACTGGAAGTGGTTATGTGATATTTGTCAAAATTTATCAAACTCTATACTTAAAATAGAGGAATTTCATCTAATATATATTATACCCTAATAAAGCAGTTTTAAAAATTGTTTTCTAAAGCAACTTCCATAATCCCTCTGTTTCTCTAAGGCTCCTCTTTCCCTTCTTTCTTTAGCCTAGTGATTCCTTAGTACGGTGTCAGCTCTGGAAGGCTGGTCCACAGGTCCAGGCCTGCCACCGCCAGAGATGTGAGTCGGTCAATGATTTTCCTGGAGAGTCTCTAAAAGAAGGTGGAGCTCAAACTTCCAGGCTCCTTAGTGGGTTTAGAGGAGTGTGTGGGGGGTGGGGTGGGGGGTTTGTGGTTGCGGTCATGGGCTCTCCCCTTCCTTTCCTTCTGTCATGTAAGTAAATGTCTGAGGCTGGGCCCTCAGATATACTTCCTTTGGTTCAACTCAGAAACAAGTGGTCATTTATTGTGACGAAAACTAATCCAAACCTGGACCTAAGATCAAATGACCAGATTTTACAACTGGTTCTGTGTGAGCTTGCAGAAGTGAACAAGTCGCTTAACTTCTCTTGGCTTCAATATATCCTTCAAAAAATGAGGATAATGCCTAAGATGCTTCTAATAAATATGATTCCTTACTTTCCAGAGGAAAGATATCTACACAATTACTGCTTTTCTCTCCCTACATTGCTTGAGATTGTTCATCTGCTACCTATTCATAACTTCAATAACCATGTCCGTCACATGTTAATGCTCAATCATGTTCAGAATAGTAAATGAAATGTACCTCATTTATCTAGCACCTCAGTTTTCTTGATTTCTCAGTTTTCCAGAATAAAAGCAAGGATCAGATAAGGAGTTTTGAAACAAGGAGGAGAGGGTCTCTGAGTAGTCCATTCAAAGATTGAGGAATTTTCCTGAAGGACGAAATCCATAGGCTTACATATCTTCGGCTTCCTTCTTTCCTGAAGGAAGAAATCCATAGGGTTAACTTGTTGCATGTTTTACAACCAGACCTAATAAAATCAGTCAGTCTGCTCTCAAACCTTTGCTAGTTTGTCATCAGTAAATTAAAAGGTACATTGACAAACCAATTACAAGGGGGGAGAGAGAAAAACCATAAAACATAGGTACAATAAAATAACAAATGATCCCAACATAGAAACTGTCTTATACACATACTCCAGTAGGTCTTAAAAGAACTGTTGTCTTGGAACTAAGTATGATTACTAACTGCCTTTAATGCTACTATCTTATGTTTTAAGGGACATCTCTCAGATACCCAGAAAACTAGATTATTTTACCAGGATGAGTTAACTTTTGACAGTTCTGGAAAGCTGATGTTTACTATAATATTTTTTATTTAGCCATTGTTTCATATGTGCAAATGTTGTGTTCTCAACTAAACTGAAGCTTCCTAAGGAGAAGGCCAAGTCATATACTTGTTTGCCTCTCAGGCAATCACTTTTATCTGTATTGTAAGATTGATGGCACCACTTTCACACGAGTGTAGTTTAGGTAAAGAACCCAAACCAGATTCAGACACATAGCTGGTGCTCAACTGATGTGTCAAATGAAAGATGTTAATGTTTTGTGCATGTTAAGAGGCACTTAAATTATTGTTGATTTTAGGGATCTGTATATGTATAACTGAATCCCTTTGCTATACAGTAGAAATAACACAACATTGTAAATCAGTTATACTTCAATAAGGGCTTCCCAGGTGGTGTTAGTGGTAAAGAAGAGCCTGCCAATGCAGGAGACATAAGAGACTCAGGTTCAGGTTCAGTCCTTGGTTTGGGAAGATCCCCTGGAGAAGGAAATGGCAACACACTCCAGTATTCTTGCCTTGGAAATCCCATGGACAAAGGAATCTGGTGGGCTACAGTCCATGGGGTTGCAGAGTCGGACAAGACTGAGCAACTAACAGATACACACTTTGTGACCCCATGGACTGTAGCCCACAAGGTGCCTCTGTCCGTGGGATTTTCCAGGCAAGAATACTGGAGAGGATTGTCATGCCCTTCTCCAGGGGATCTTCCCAACCCAGGGATTGAAACCTCGTCTCCTTCGTTTCCTGCATTGACAAGCAGAGTCTTTACTACTGCTCCACTTGGGAAGCCCAGAAACCATGTGTAACAAGTGCCAAATGGAGCATTTTACAAGGAGAGAAAATAGAGCTTATAGAATCTTTCCCTCCAAACTCGCTTCAAGATACTATAATCAAAGTATGCAAAAATGTCTAAAAAGCAAAACTCCCTATTCCAGCAACCTGTTGGTTAAACGACAAGCATTGAGGAAATGTTCCCCATGTCAATAACATCCAGCGATCCAGGTGGAAGACAAGGATTGTTAGCCCATCAACTGTGATGCAACCAAACCTTCAAACAAGCTGGGTTACTAGAGGTTTTACAAAGCTTTCTTCCCATTTATCCCCTGCTTAGAAATGGCTTGACACCTCTATAGAGGCATGGCCAAAGCAAACTTTAGGTTAGATCTGAACTTTGGGCAGATACTAAAACACACACCAGTCTTCAGGACGTTAAGTCCTTGCCGTTCTCCAAGAACAAACGACAGCCTGAGAAGAGCCAGCAGTTGTGCATTTTTGTGTTGGGAAGTTCTTAAAATGTGCACTTTATTTGTGCAGGGTATGTATCAAATCTCCCCACTCAGTGAAAAGCGCTGCCACCTTGATGCCAGGTGGCTTTTTCTTTTTGTGAAGTGGTACGGGGGCTGCTTTTCACTCTAAGCGAAAGAATCTTGGGACTTCCCTGGCAGTAGAGTGGTTACGTCTTCTCAAGGCAGGGGGTGCGGGTTTGATCCCTGGTTGGGGAGCTAAGATCCCGCATGCCTCCTGGCTAAAAATCTAAAATATAAAACAGAAGCAATGTTGTAACAAGTTCAACAGACTTTAAAATGGTCCACATCAGGACTTCCCTGGTGGTTCAGTGGATAAGAATATGCCTGCCAAGGCAGGGGATATGAGTTACATGCCTTGTCTTGAAAGATTCCACATGCCTTGGAGCAACTGAGCCCGTGCACCACAACTACTGAGCCCAAGTGCTGCATTACTGAAGCCTGTGTGCCTAGAGCCTGTGCTCCACAGTAAAGAGTAGCCCCCGCTCACCACAACTAGAAAAAGCCCACGTGCAGCAATGAAAACTCAGCTCAATAAAAAAAAAAATTGGTCTGCATCAAAAAAATCTTAGAACTGTATATGAGTTTTGGAGGTTTTTCAGTCCCTTTTCTTCATTTTGCAGTTGAGATTTTGGGAAAATAAAAGATTATCACGATAACATAACTATTTAGTGAAAGAATCCCTCTCATGCTTCCGCCTTAGTGTAGTCAGCTAGCATTTGCTGGGCATGTTGCCTGTGTCAAGAACTTGAATTCTTACTTCTGGATTTATCAAGATGGGAAAATGTCCCAGGGAGTTTACATTCATGTAGGTGCAGACTGCTCCTAGTTAGGTCTTAGAAAAATGTTAAATATGTATTTTTAAAAATTTTTGTTGGAGTACAATTGATTTACAATCTTATGTTAGTTTCTGCTGTACAACAAAGTGAATCAGTTATACATATAAACATATCCGCTCTTCGTTTAGATTCTTTCTCCATATAGGTTTTTATAGAGTATTAAGCAGAGCTACCTGTGCTATATAATAGGTCCTTATTGGTTATCTGTTTTACATACAGTAGCATGTATCTGTTAATCCCAGTCTCCCAATTTATCCCTCCTCTCCTTATTACCTGGTAGCCATGCTTGTTTTCTATGTCTGTGACTCTATTTCTGTTTTATAGATAAGTTCATTTGTACCCTTTTTTAGATTCCGCATATAAGAAATATCACATGATAGTTATTATTTCGTACTTTTTTTGGCTAAAAAAGCAAGCAAGACGTGTTATTCATACAACTCCCACTTTGTCTTAACCATGTCAAATGTACGAGGAATGACCATAATGGGTTTCAAATTTTAAAACCTATGTGTGTGTGTGCTAAATCGCCCCAGTGGTTTCGGACTCTTTATGACTGTATGGGCTGTAGTCTGCCAGACTCCTCTGTCCATTGGATTCTGCAGGCAAGAATACTGGAGTGGGTTGTCTTCCCCTTCTCCAGGGGGTCTTCCTGACCCAGGAATTGAACCCATATCTTTTATGTCTCCTACATTGGCAGATGGGTTCTTTATCACTAGAGCCACTTGGGAAGCCCCTCTAAAACCTATAGTGGATCCTTATTATCCCAACATGAATCATCCAGGGAACTAAGCTACAAGCTATATAAGGAAGCAAAAGTGGCTTTAATCAGAAAATGTTCACTAAATGATTTTCCACTTAAAAATGGGTGCCATCTCAAACATCCCTCCTCCCTCAGTGCTGGTGTTTAGTTTTACTCTTTGGGTCAACATCTCTGTTGTCTACTCTTTCCCTGATCATTATAAATACCAACCACAATGCTAACTGGTTGAAAAGTAAAATAAAAAATCTTACTGAATCAAATTGGTGTTGAACTGCTCAATCACATGCAAAACAGTTGATAAATGAAGAGCTGCTGGCAATACAATGGTTAACGCAAGAAGAGAAAATCAAAGAGGGTGACATAAAAATAATTTCCAAAAAGAATGACCTGAGTAACTTTGAATTAAGAGAAGCCCTTGAACAAATTAATGAAATTCTTGAATATTTTCCCGAAAATTAACCTCTTTGTAATCGTGGGATTAAACTCAATCAAGAAGTGAAGGCTATTGTATTATGCCAACAGACAGTTTTGCCAGAAAAACCACGTACTTCCAAAGGGAATGACCATTTACGTCATTCTTGGTTCATTCTAACAATAAAACAGTTTAAATTTTAAAAATATATTTTATATACAAAGTAAACTTATTTTTAAGATTTTTAGTTTGGTTCTTCAATATACAGTCCCTGTCACTCTTTAATTTGGACATTTGTTCCCAATTTCAAGTAGATTTTATACCCATGATTTTCAATAACAAGGATAACCTATGATTGTAGAGATGAAGGACTGAAACCCAGAAAGCATAGCATTTTCATAAGGTCACACATCTCACACTGGCAGCAGTCAGTCACTTGAGACTTCCATCACCCAGAGATTGCTAATCTCTATGCAAAGAGATAAAGAATTTGCCTTGCACTTAACATGGCCTTTCAGTTGAGGTAAGAATTTGATGGCAGGAGAAGTAAGAGAGGAAAGATCTTAAGGAAGATCAAATAAAATTTGTTTTCCCTTCACTTTAGCTAAAGAAATGATATGTCTAAAATTGATCCTAATCCGAAGAGTACATTCCAGGGATAAGACCTGCCCATTTTAAAGTGTGTTTTGGTGCACTTAAGACAGGGATTAATTGTGATGGTTTGGTTGAGAGTTTTTTTTAAAAGAGAAGTTCTTCGCAGAAACCATAATGCTCCCAGTATCATCACCCCTGCTGCCTCTCTCCCTCCAGCAAGTGATGATATAAGGCTGAAAGAAGTTCCAAGGTGCTATGGACTGAATGTTTTTGTCCTCCAAAAATCCATATACTGAAGCCCTAAAGAGATGGTAACCCACTCAAGTATTCTTGCCTGGAGAATTCCATGAACAGAGGAGCCTGGCAGGCTACAGTCCATGGGGTCGCAAAGAGTTGGACACAACTGAGCGACTATCACTCACACAACCTCCAATATGATGGGCTTTGGGAGGTAATTAGATTTAGATGAGGTCATGAGGGTGGGGCCCCCTCACGACCTTATCTAAATGTTCTTAAAAGAAGAAGCAGAGAGACCAGTTCTCTGAGGCCCTCTCTCTCTTTTTTTCTCTCTCTACCTGCCACGTGAGGACATAGCAAGAAGGTATATTTTCTTGGGATCCAAATCACTGTGGGTGGTGACTATAGCCATGAAATGAAAAGACACTTGCTCTTTGGAAGGAAAGCTATGACAAACTTAGACAACATAATAAGAAGCAGAGATGTCAATTTGCCAACAAAACTCCATATAGTCAAAGCTATGGTTTTTCCAGTAGTCATGTATGAATGTGAGAGTTGAAACACAAAGAAGGCTGAGTGCTAAAGAATTGATGCCTTCAAATTGTGGTGCTGGAGAAGATTTTTGAGAGTCCATTGGACTGCAAGAAGATCAAACCAGTCAGTCCTAAAGGAAATCAACACTGAATATTCATTGTAAAGACTGATGCTAAAGCTGAAGTGCTGATACTTTGGCCACCTGATGCGAAGAACCAGCTCACTGGAAAAGACCCTGATGCTGGGAAAGACTGAAGGAAGCAGGAGAAGGGGACAACAGAGAATGAGATGGTTGGATGGCATCATTGACTCAATGGACATGAATTTGAGCAAACTCTGGTAGACAGTGAAAGACAGGGGAGACTGGTGTGCTGCAGTCCATGGCGTCGCCAAGTCAGACTCGACTTAGCAACTGAACAACAATACTTTCAGTCCATGTCGGGACTAGCTAGGGAGAGTGGGGGCATCTTTATGCTATGGGGTCTGGCTCAGGGGCCCACAGTACCACCACATGTACTGCTTCGTCCTTGTGGATCATGTGAATAATCCAACTATTTCTACCCTTAACAAGGATGTCCTCTAGTGACAGAGAAAGCCGAGATGGGGTGGATGGATAATGTGTCCCTCACAGTCCCTGTTGGCTATTTTTCAGGGAGCCCTGTCAACTGTGGCCCATTACAGTAGTTCTTCCATTCTCCTGTGTGCAGCTGTCCTTAGCTGCAGTGCCCAAGAGCTGGCAGCAGTTCCCAGCAATGAGGTCTGTTCTCCCGAGAATCCTGTCCTATTCAGGCTCGTGCCTCTGGTCCCTGGAACCACTTCAAGGTCCTGGACTGGGCTGTACTGCAATCTTTTAGCATGCCACCCATGGGCAGCTCCCAACAGGGCCCCCATGGACACTCCATGGAGACAACTGGGCTGTTTTTCACCTTCAGTCTCTGAACAGAAGCACCAAGCACAATTCACCAGCTCATCCCTCCATCAGGTTCAACAAGCTCCTCCAGAGTTCACTGATTCAAGTAATGGCAGCACTAAGCAGACTCTGATGCTGGGAGGGATTGGGGGCAAGAGGAGAGGGGACGACAGAGGATGAGATGGCTGGATGGCATCACTGACTCGATGGACGTGAGTCTGAGTGAACTCCAGGAGTTGGTGATGGACAGGGAGGCCTGGCGTGCTGCGATTCATGGGGTCGCAAAGAGTCGGACACGACTGAGCGACTGAACTGAACTAACTGAACTGAAGCAGGCAGCTGGTCCAGAGACCTCTCCTACTTTCTTTCATATTCAACTGAACCGAGACTTCTAGTCTAGGTCAAAATTCCATTCTCTTTTCACTCTCATGGGCCTTACACTCATTAGACCATTGATCTATATTCTAACTGGCTTCTCTAACTCCAGCCTTTGACATCACTAATTTGTCTTCTACCTTATTTATCTGCTCCTTCTTATGCTCAACAATCTTTGGTGGTTCCTTGTCACCAGCACTTTAAAGCCCAAACATCTCAAGGATGAAATGGTTGGATGGCATCACTGATTCAATGGACCTGAGTTTGAGCAAACTCTGGGGGATGGTGAAAGACAGGGAAACCTGGCGTGCTGTAGTCCACGGGGCTGCAAAGAGTTGGCCACGACTGAGCAACTGAACAAAAATCTTAGGAAAACATTAAGACATCACACCATCAGAACCTGACCTAATCTTCCTGATTCATCTGTCACTACCTTACACCCTGCATTCAGATCTCACTGAAATATTCATTATATGTATTCCTGGAATTCACCACGTATGTCCCTGCAGGGTTCTCTCTCCTGAGAGGGCTCCATCTGACAACCATGAGCATATTTATTTAAATTCCACTTCAGGAACTTCCTCTGTGGTCCAGTGGCTAAGACTCCAGGCTCTCAGTGCAGGGGGCCCAGGTGTGATCCCTGGTCAGGGAACTAGATCCCACATGCCACAACTAAGATCCAGTTCAGTCAAATAAATATTAAAAAAATAAATTTCATTTCAAAAGTTGCATTCTCTAGTTAGCCTTCCTACCATCTTCTCAATCTGAGTTTGTACTCTGTTTTTCAAGTTCTTGTAACATTTTATTAACTAATAGGATGATCCTATATTCCAGTTTGCTGGAGACGGTCCTAATTTATTTATTCATGGCTGTACCCTTCAGCATGTGGGATCTTAGTTCCCTGAGCAGGGGCCAAACCCGAGCTCCCTGTATTGGGAGCAGGGAGTACTTGCCACTTGACTGCCAGGGAAGTCCCACAGTCCCAGTTTATACCTGGTGTTCCTGCTTATATATTAATTGATTCCCCCTTTTGCTCTCAAAGATGTCCAGACTGGGACTTCCCTGGTGGTCCAGAGGTTAAGACTTAGCACTTCCCCTGCAAGAGGTGCAGGTTTGATCCCTGATGGAAGAACTAAGATCCCTATGCCCTGCGGTGCTGCCAGAAAAAAGAAAAAAATGTCCAGATTAGGTCATCCTGTATATATAATTCTTATATTCTAAAACCCTGAATTCTAATTACTTATGTATTCATTTATGGCCCTCCCCCCATCTGTATGCCTGAGGTCAGGGGTGTCAGCTCTATAAAAGAGCTGCCTTTCCCCGGGGTCCAGCCAGTACTTAACACATAGCAGATGCTCAATATATTTATTTAAAGTGGGTTTTAGTAGTGGCTCAAAGGATTAGTATGATTTGAAAAGGCAGAGAGTAGAGACATTTTTAAGATGATTACAGTGATTACAAATAATACCAGGAGATTCCACTGCAGAAAATATTAGTTAATTCCAAGTCCGTCCCATGTTTGACAGGTGGATTTCCTGAGAACACATGGCAGGTTTTTCAAATGTGAACATAGGGCTGTGGCTGCAGCTGCTCCTCAAGAGCTGAGCATCTGCAGAGAGGAGGCTGAGCAGCCTGCACACAGATTTACCCAAGGGTGCACCTATAAAACTGAGTAGACTCAGGGTCAATCTGAGGCTACTTTCGTCTGCATGCATGCTAAGTCACTTCAGTCATGTCCAACTCTTTGCAGCCCCATGGACTGTAGCCTGCCAGGCTCCTCTGTCCATGGGATTCTCCAGGCAAAAATACTGGAGTGGGTTGCCATGCCCTCCTCCAGGGAATCTTCCCCACCTAGGGATTGAACCAGCATCTTACATTTCTTGCATTGGCAGGCAGGTTCTTACCACTTGAGCCTCCTGGGAAGCCCCCAAACAACAAGACATAACCACTTAACTTCCTTCTGAGAAGGTGGGGCCAGATGAGCTTAGGTTTTTGAAGAGAGCAGATTGCTGTTGTTAAAGATGTTAAAAGAGGCTGGGGCACCCCCTGGCATTTCTTTTCTCTGGTTTTCCCCCAGGCAGCCATCAGCCTGTCCATAAATGTAAATGTTAAAAGCAACATTTAGAGAACAATAATGTAACAGGATATCAATTAACAGGCCTGCTCTGGGCAGCCCCACTTCTGGGTTCAGCCCTGAATCTAGAGATAAGCAATAAGGAGGAAAAAACAAGAAAAACATTACAAGCGTTAGTGATGGCACCCATTAATGGTGATGGCACCCATTAATGTATCTAAACACTATTAGAAGCTATTCGCATTTTTGCAAGTTCTGTAAGTGTACAACTGCTGCAGGTGTGTGTGTGTGTGTGTGTGTGTGTGTGTGTGTGTGTTACGGAGACACACAGGGAAGGCTTTCACTGCAAATCCGGTGATGTTGAGATACTCATGGGAAGCAGCTCAATGACCCCTGAGCCTGGCTCCCAGCCCTCAGGAGCAAGAGTTTTCAAGCTTCTAGAGGAATGGATAAAGAAGATGCGGTACCTATATACAATGGAATATTACTCAGCCATAAAGAGAACAAAATAATGCTATTTGCAACATGGGTGGACCTAGAGATTGTCATACATCTGTGAAGTCAGTCAGAGAGAAAGACAAATATTATTCAATATTTGTTATATGCGGAATCTTAAAAACTGATACAAATGAACTTATCTACAAAACGGAGTCACAGATGTGGAAAACAAACCTATGGTTATCAGGGGGTAAGGGAGGGGAGGGATAAACTAGGAGATTGGGACAGACATATGCACACAACTATATATTATCACTTCTGGATAACTAATAAGGACCTATTGTATAGCACAGGGAACTCTACTCAATACTCTGTAATGGCCTATATGGAAAAGAATCTAAAAAGAGTGGATATGTATGTATGTATAATCGATTCATTTTGCTGTACACCTGCAACTAATACAGCATTGTAAATCAACTAGCCTCCAATAAAAATGAAAAAATACAAAATAAAGGCTTCCCTTTGACTCACCTGGCAGGCAGATGGATTAAAAACAGAAATCATCAGGCTGGGTGTATTGAAATGAGGATCATAGCACTGTTTGGGAGAAATGGCTAATAATGGGGGATGGGTGGTTTTTTAATTAATTAATTCATTGTGTTGGGTCTTAGTTGTAGCATTAGGCTCTTCATTGCAGTGCGTGACCTTCTCTGTAGTTGCGGCGGGTGGGCTTACTTGCCCTGCAACATGTGGGATCTTAGTTCCCCTACCAGGGATCGAACCCACATTCCCTGCGTTGGAAGGCGAACTCCTAACCACTGGACTACCAAGGAAGTCCTGGGGTGGGCAGTTTTAAATACAGCAAGGTATGCATTAGGATTATTCTCTTGACCAGTCTCTAGATGTTGATGCTGGAAGCCTGGGGTTGCTCAGAGTCCCAGTTGCTCACATGGAGCACAGAGCTTTCCAGTGCCCTCAGTTAAAGGTTGTAAAGGCAGAAGGCAGATTCCACACTTCGCCTTCACCTGTTGGAGCACAGAATGGAAGGGTAACAAAGTCACGAGAATCCAAAGCCACTGCTAGCTCCCTGTGATCCAGAGACCCAGTGGTACCACAGGACTCTGGAGACAGAATTCTTGGAGACAGAATTCTCAGGGACAATAAAAACAAAGACAAGATGGGCAAATCCAGATAAATATTCCTGAGCCCGTATGCAACTCAGAAACTCCAAAGGACCCAAGAAAATATGAGGGGTTGGATTATCCAGTTTTGAGAAGATTCAGTCAAAGAAATACTGCTTTGGTGCAAATATGATAATTCTACCATACACACACAGCCTAGAAGGTGTTGTAGGTCTTCATGGTGGCTCATTAGTAAAGAATCCACCTGCCCGTGCAGGAGACATGGGTTCGATCCCTGGGTTGGGCAGATCCCCTGGAGAAGGAAATGGTAACCTACTCTAGTAGTCTTGCCTGGAGAACTCCATGGACAGAGGAGCCTGGAGGGCTATAAGTCCATGGGGTCGCAAAGAGTTAGACATGACTTAGCGGCTGAACATCAACAACACACACACTCAACACCAGATAATGGTTCTTGGGAAGCACAGGTGTGTGTACGTGAATGGATACTGAGTTTACAAGGACCACAATTCATATCTGGACAGCTGGGAATCCCAGATGACTGCTCACGTCTTAAGTGTCTTCTTAGGAGAAGCAGACGGCTGGCTCATGGTGGGACCACTCATCAGCAAGCCTTGGAGAAAATTTTCATTACTTCTGGAGTTTCTGCTTCTCATGGCATCTGAAACAACTAGCCTGATGCAGAAGTGAAAGTAGAACCTTCAGGAAGGTGGAGCAAATGGGTATTGATGTGATCAGAGATTCTGTGGACTAAGGGAAAGTCCCAGGACTTAAAAATAACATTTCTTCCATATGTGCCCATGCCAAATGTTTGAGAATCTGCAGTTAGAGCCGTTGCTTTTTACTTCAGTTATTTCCATAAAATCTCACTTTCCCACTCCTGTCCTTCATCGTCCAGTTGCTGTCAATATCCTAGTACCATCACGTTATTAGTATTCACCCTGAAAAGTTATGTCTTTAATGTCTGTACCATGTGGATGCAGTATCCATTTTAATTAATTAAATTGAAATATAAGCTCCAGTGCATCTAGAAGCAACCCTCTACCCAGAAAAATACTCCAAAACAACACCCAGCATTAAAGACAGACAGAACATGGCTCTAATGGCAGGTTCTCCTTCTAGAGTTTCTTTTGAACAGATAAGCAATATCAATAGGTTTTCTCACCTCGTCTTTCACACCTCAACTAACATAAAACTTTGCCTTCTGGGGGGTTTTTCTTCATTTATTTTTTTATTTCTGTGTGTTTTTTAACTTAAAAAATTGTTTTCTTTGACACTCTTCCGTATCAGAAGCTTTCTTATTATGTAAATAGATGGGTGGCATTTCATTGCATCTTTTTTAAAGTAGTTCCTTATAATTCCTTTCTTTTTGACTGTGATACATGGCATGTAGGATCATAGCTCCCCAGCCAGGGATCAAATACAAGCCTGTTGCATTGGAGCTCAGAGTATTAACCACAAGACACCAGGGAAATCCCGTTCCTTGTACTTGCTACGTAGATTGTATACAATATTTTGCTATTGCAAATAACATGACAAGAACTGAACCAGGGGTTTGTGACAATGGTCACATTGTACACGTGAAAGTATATTTGGAAAATAAATTCCCCAAAGTGGAAAAGGATATATAGATTCATAATTATGATAGATACTGTGTGTCTGAGTGTGTGTATGTGTGTGACATTTTTTTGTGACTTATTTTGGAATTGTTTTAGGTTTACATAAAAGTTGCAAAGGTAACACAGAGTTCCCATTTACCCCTAACAATCTTGTATGTTTTTAATACATATATTAAAATTTTTCATGTAGTCAACTCTATTCATCTTTTGCTTTATATTTTCAATTTTTGCAGAAAATAATCCTTGATTTTAAAGGTTATTTTTTGCTTTCATCTTTTACACTGAATTATTTAATCATTTGAATATTTTTGGTATACCATGCACAGTGTGAGGTAGGGATATAATTTAATTTTTTCCTTTTTAAATGAAAATTTCCAAGTAGCCTTGCGATTCTTCCTTTATCTCCTGGTATGTGATTTTTTCCTTTATTATATATGAAACTTTTTTCATGCTGGGTTTATTTGTGGGCTCTCTATACTGTTACATTGATCTGGCTTTTAAGTTTCAGTGCTTTGGGAACAACGTCATATTTTACTTCATTCATTCTTTATTCTGTTGGCTTGTTAGCTGCTTTTCTTGGATTAATAGCTAAACCATTATGTTTACATGATGTTTTTTAATAGTGATAGTTTTGTCTCCTTTAGAAAGAATATTGGGCACTTTCCCAATGGTCCAATGGTTAAGAATTCACCTGCCAATGCAGGGGTAATGGGTTCGATCCCTGGTTGGGGAAGATTCTACGTGCCAAGGAAAAGCTAAGCCCAGGCACCACAACTACTAAGCTCCTGTGCTGCAACCACTGAAACCTGTGTACCTTACAGCCTGTGCTCTGCAGCAAGAGAAGCCACCACAGTGAGAAGCTTTTGCACTGCAACTAGAGAAAGCCCACGCCGAGCCACAAAGACCCAGTGCATTCGAAATAAACAAATAATGTTTAAAAAGAATATTGGGACTTCCCTGGAGATCCTGTGTTTAAGACTTTGCCTTCTAATGCAGAGGGTGTGGGTTCGATTCCTGGTTGGGGAGCTAAAATCCCACATGCCTTGGGGCCAAAAACCAGAACTTAAGAACAGAAGCAATATTATAACAAATTCAGTAAAGACTTTAAAAATGGTCCACATCAAAAAAATCTGTAAAAAACAAAAGAATAAAAAGAATAAACATTCTCCAGAGGATTTTCATAGGACCTGGATTTTCACTACATACTATTCAATGTGTTCAGGATACAATCTAAAATTACCCACATGCCAACAACTAGGAAAAGGTGGCCACTTCTCAAGACACAATTATCAGATGCCAACCCTGTCAACACCTAGATGTTGGAATGATCAGACAAGACTTTAAAGCAGTATTATAAATATACACCATGAGATATAGGTATATACTTTTGACAATATAAAGATAGACATTCTCATCAAAGAAGAGAAAACTTAAAAAGCAAAGGTTGAACATGTAGAACTAAAAACTATATCCGAAATTAAGAATTCACTGCCTGAGTTCAGTAGTAGAATGAAGATGAAAAGAGAAAAAGTGAATGTGAGGGTAGATCAATAGTGGCTTTTCTAATCTGAAGAAGAGAGGAAAAACAAGTTTTAAAACAAACAAATAAATTGAGCTTTAGGGACTTGTGATACCATGTTGGACGTTTAACCCTGATGTCTTTAAGTCCCAAAATGAGAAGAGAGCTATTGGTACAGAAATGATATTTGATGAAATAAGAGTAAAAACTTTCCAAATTTTGTGAAAGATAGAGATTTACACAGTCAGGAATATCAGTGAATCCCAAGCAAGACAAACTCAGTAAAAACCAAAACATCATAACTAAATTGATGGAAAACATATAGGAAGAAAATAATCTTGAACACAGTCAGACAAAAATGACACATTACATGTATGAGACATCAGTCAAAGGACTGAAGATTTCTCATCAAGATCCATAGAGGCTAGGAGACAATGGAATAGCCACCTGTAACATGCTGAAAGAGACGTCAACCCATACTTTAAAACCACTAACTATACTCCACAAGGCAAAGCAGACATTTTCAGATTAAGAAAAAGTAGGAATTCATTGCCAGAGAATCTGTTCTAAAAGAAATGCTAAAAGAAGGTCTTGAGGCTGAAAGGAAATGATACCAAAGGAAAACCTAGAACTTCAGGAATGAGGAAAGATGAAGAACAACAGAAATTCTAAAACTTGGAATAAAAACCTATTTTTCTTGTCTTCAATTCTTGAAAATATGTGTGATCAGTAAGAACAAAAATTATTTTATATTGATTAGTGCCACATTCTTACCACTATTCCAGTGGTAAGAATGCAAACAATATAGCCATTTTAGAAAGTATTTGGCAGAAAGAAAGCTATTTTTCTTATAAACATACATTTACCATATAACTCAACAATCCCATTCCTAAATATTTACCTTAGAGAAAGAAAAATTTATGTTTATACAAAAACTTATATGCATATGTTTAGAGCGGTTCTATTCATAATCACCGAACTAGAAACAATTCAAATGTCCTTCAGTTGGTGAATGGATAAACAAGCTGAGATGCATCCATATAACAGACAACGTTCTACAATTTATATGACCTTCTGCAAAACTCAAAACTATAGTGGTGGAGCGGTTTGTCAAGGTTTAGGGTTGGTGGAAAAAATTGACTATGAAAGGGAAGCACAAGAAGGTTCGTGGGAGTGATAGAATTATTCTGTACCTTGATCGTGATGGTGACATGACTCTATGCATTTCTCAAAACTCAAAACCGAACACCAAACAAGTTAATTATTCTCAATGTAAATTTAAATTTATAAATAATTTAAAAAAATTCATCAGTCTGTTAATTTCTTCACTTTCTCATATCCCTTTCTTAAGTCAACATCCATATTTCTAAAAGCTGAGTACAAATGGGACTCTTGCATATTTCAATATTTAACAATTTACCAAAGCAGCTTGCTTTTAAAAAGAATCTTAGTGTACATCCTTTTGTGAAATAAACTAGGTGCATCTGATACTCGATGTTACCTATGTAAACCAGATTGAACTCCATCATCACCATCACTTAAAGTGAGGTGGCTCTGCAACTCTGATGATCCTCCAGAATAGTCTTTTTCCCTCCTACAGTTCTATCCAAGGGCAGGCTAGGTAAGTTATTCTCACAGCCTTTCCAATACAACGGGAAGAAAAAGTGAGAGCACTCTTAGGCACTTCAAGTCCCTGGGACCAGCCCCTGGAGACACCCACATCCTCTGACTTAGTATGGGGGACACTGGGAGGCAGGGCTCAGGTACCTGGTTGCACCAGGACTTGCTCTTTCTTAGTCTGTGCTCTTAGCTAAAGATCACTGGGTCCTGAGCCCCATTCAGCTGAATTATGGCCATCTCTCTTCTCTCACCCTGCCAGTCCTGATGTCAAGGGCAAACAACAGCATCACAAGGAGGAGGAAGTCGCCTTTGTATCAACCTGGCGCTTAGTGATGTATGACAGACATGACACCTGTTCAACAAACCAAGTAAACTCTGCTCAGCGTGCTGTGGCTGCTCCTTCTCCAGTCAGCTCAGGTGCCCTGCTCTTCAGTTTGCACATCCTGGTCACGTTTCCTCGGGCCTCACTTTCCTGAGCTGTGTTTCAGGTTCAGTAGTCTTTCAAAAAATCACAGATAGCTGTGCCTTAGCGCCTCCTAGGATCGTGTTCCTTGCTTTGCTCAATAGCTTCCTGGAAAAACAATGGATACAAATCTCACTGTTATCAACGGCAGAGCATAATAGATGTCTAAGTGTATAAACATCCTCTCTCTATAAAGCAAACCAGTGTGGCTTCTACACATTGAGGTCTTCTTTTGCAAAGAAGCTAAGCCACCCCTCCTGCCACACACACACACACACACGTGCGCCAATTTCTCTGGCAAATAAATCCTTATTGGCATATAGTGGGGTTTTTGTCTGGTGAGCAGCCTAGTAGTCACTCTGTTGGGCTCCTGATGAAGCATTTCCTCTTCTTCCTATGACACACAGATGCTTCTGCTTATCTCTCAGTTCCATCCAGCACGCCCCACCTTTACAGAAGGAGAAAGTAGTGCACAACTCAACCCAAGGGGAAGACATTCCTTTTTAAAATTAATTAATCTATTTCTGTCTATGCTGGGTCTTTGCTGCTTCAAGGGCTTTCCTCTACTTGCAGCAAGCATGGGTTACTCTTTAGTTGCAGTGTGTGGACTTCTCATTGCTGCAGCTCCTCTTTTTGCAGAGCATGGGCTGTAGAGCATGGGCTCAGTAGTTGTGGCGCATGGGCTTAGCTGCCCCATGGCAGGTGGGATCCTCCTGGACCAGGGATCAAACCCATGTCTCCAGCACTGGCAGGTGGATTCCTTACCACTGAGCCACGAGGGAAGCCTGGATATTCTTCAATAAAGCATGCATTTAGTAAATAAGAAGAAACAGACTATAGCATGAATGTCCTCTCATATTGCCAACATATACCAAGAGAATTTCTTTTTCTGGGGCTCTCAGTGCAAATGGAAAGGATCGATGGATACTGCTAGGTTTTCAAAATAAAGCATAAGTCAAATATAAATTGTTAATTGCCTTATTACTGAGAAGTCAAGAAGTATCCACTAATGAGAAAGAATCCACCGAACCCCTTTTCCAATCCATTCTTCATCCTCTGTCAGGCTCACCCTATGCTATCTGATCTAGACATTGAGGGACAGTAACAGGAGGGCTGATAAATGCCCCCAGACCAGCTCTGTCTCATCTGTCTTGCCAAGCCAGGTTCATCCTTAAGGATCTCATGACTACACCAGCCATAGGAGTAGAAACTTTTTTAGAACTTTTTATGCCTGCGTCCCTAAGTCTTAGTTTCACATCAACTCAAAAAAGTTTTAATTTACTCACATCCATGTTAAATATAATTTCTACATGGTGACATAAGAGCTTGGAGCATTTAAGTTGATAGAATATTTTATATATATTTAATGAAATGTCCATTGATGCTGATTCTTTGGTTTCATTTTCGGAAATCAATACATTTCTTTTTGTTTTCCAAACAGTCCCAATGTTCTCTGTAAAGCCGGCACTCCTAAGGTGCTGAATCTACAGTGCTTAACAGATACAATGGCCTTGCACAAGGGAACACAGGAGTGATACCTCTGAGCCAAATCCTTAGTACACACAGCTCAAGACGTTTGTACACGGTTAAACAGAGGAGAAACTCAGGGCCCTAACACCCACCGGCAGTTGGTTTCATTTATATTATTCACTCAATCTTTACAACAGTCTTTTTAAGCTTTTGATTATCATCCTCTCCTAACGTAACAGAGAGAAAACACAGAGCACAGTCATAGCGACTTGTCCAAGGGCCCACCAATAGCAAGCTGGCTTTGGAATCTAGGACTGCCAGGTGGCGCTAGTGGTAAAGAACCCACTTCCCAGTGCAAGAAACGTAAGAGATGTGTTCCATCCCTGGGTTGGGAAGATCCCCTGGAGGAGGGCATGGCAACCCATTCCTGTATTCTTGCCTGGAGAATCTCCATGGACAGAGGAGTGCCCATGGGATTGCAAAGAGTCAGACATGACTGAGCAACTTAGCAGGCATACACTTGTGGCCCCAAAGTCCACAGTTTTCAGCTGAGTCATGACTCCTGCAGGTACTGTGAAAGGTGCAGGTAACACAAGGGCAAAACTATCACACTTCATCACTTACCTCACAGATCTAGAGACCGTACTCATCATAATGGACTTCAACTTAGACAATTTGCCTTGAGAGTTTTTCCTTCGGGGTTGTTTCATACATGTACCTGGAATAGACCCATCTTGCAAGTTAGATCTCTGAGTAAAGACTTCTCTGTACTCTCTCATTCCCAAACACAATAGCATGTGGCATATAATAAGCACATATCAAAATAATTCATGTCTCCAACATTGGGCGTAAGGTAAAGAAACATATGGGAAACGTTCCCAGGCTATGAAGTATCTTCAACACAGTGATCAATAAATGAAATATTCATAAGCATGCCTTGATACAGATCTGACTTACAGATACAAAAGATTTAGTTCGACTCCTATAGAAACCCACAGGAATGCAATATCCTTTGGAAATGCTGCCATTTGAAAAAATTCTGGTACCTAGGGTCCAGAAGCTGAGACAAATGTGGCTTTCCAGTTTGAAGAGAGATGAGATGTGTCTTGTGTATTAATGAAAATCAGATGCCACCTTGTGGTCAGAAATAGAAATTCAGCAAAAAAATAAAAAAAGATTGTTCTGAGAATCAAATACTAGCACTATAGAATTAACATCTGTAAGTTACATGGTCTATCCACGTGGAGACAGTGTGTTCCCACATTGATTCTCAAACACTTTTTTGCTCTAATTTGTGACATCCTTGTGTGAACCGTGAACTTCCAGATCTTCAAGCTGGATTTAGAAAAGGCAGAAGAACCAGAGATCAAATTGCCAAAATCCGTTGGATCATCGAAAAAGCAAGAGAGTTCCAGAAAAACATCTACTTCTTCTTTATTGACTATGCCAAAGCCTTTGACTGTGTGGACCAAAATAAACTCTGGGAAATTCTTACGGAGATTGGAATACCAGATTATCTGACCTGCCTCTTGAGAAATCTGTATGCAGGTCAGGAAGCAACAGTTAGAACTGCACATGGAACAGACTGGTTCCAAATAGGAAAAGGAGTACGTCAAGGCTGTATATTGTCACCCTGCTTATTTAATTTATGTGCAGAGTACATCATGAGAAACGCTGGGCTGGAAGAAGCACAAGCTGGAATCCAGATTGCCAGGAGAAATATCAACAACCTCAGATATGCAGATGACACCACCCTTATGGCAGAAAGTGAAGAAGAACTAAAGAGCTTCTTGATGAAAGTGAAAGTGGAGAGTGAAAAAGTTGGCTTAAAGCTCAACATTCAGAAAACTAAGATCATGGCATCTGGTCCCATCACTTCATGGCAAATAGATGGGGAAACAGTGGAAACAGGGAGAGACTTTCTTTTTTGGAGCTCCAAAATCACTGCAGATGGTGCCTGCAGCCATGAAATTAAAAGATGTTTGCTCCTTGGAAGAAAAGTTATGATTAACCTAGACAGCATGTTAAAAAGCAGAGACATTACTTTGTCAACAAAGGTCCATCTAATCAAAGCTATGGTTTTTCCAGTAGTCATGTATGGATGTGAGAGTTGGCCTATAAAGAAAGCTGAGCACCAAATAACTGATGCTTTTGAACTGTGGTGTTGAAGAAGACTCCCTTGGACTGCAAGCAGATCCAACCAGTCCATCCTAAAGGAGATCAGTCCTGAATATTCATTGGAAGGACTGATGTTGAAGCTGAAATTCCCGTACTCTGGCCACCTGATGCAAAGAACTGACTCATTTGAAAAGACCCTGATGCTGGGAAAGATTGAAGGCAGGAGGAGAAGGGGACGAGAGAGGATGAAATAGTTGGATGGCATCACCAATTCAATGGACATGAGTTTGGGTAAACTCTGGGAGTTGGTGATGGACAGGGAGGCCTGGTGTGCTGCAGTCCATGGGGTCACAAAGAGTCGGAAACGACTGAGCTACTGAACTGATTTTGATGACATCCTTACAGATATAAGACTTCCCTGGTGGCTCAGACAGTAAAGCGTCTGTCTACAAAGTGGGAGACCCGGCTTCGATCCCTGGGTTGGGAAGATCCCCTGGAGAAGGAAATGGCAACCCCCTCCAATATTCTTGCCTGGAGAATCCCATGGATAGAGGAGCCTGGTGGGCTGCAGTTCATGGGGTCACAAAGAGTCAGACACGACTGAGCGAATACTCTACTCTTACAGATATAATCCTTAATTCACACATGACATTTACAAGCTTCTTGAACACCCCCTTCCTCCACTCTAATTTACAGGACTGGTTGCCATTTCACCCTAAATCCAGTGTTGATTAACGCCTAAGGCAGTGGTCCCCAACCTTTTGGCACCAGGGACCAGTTTCATGGAAACTTCTGTGGACTGGGGTTGGGGAAAGGTTTTGAGATGATTCAAGTGCATTACATTTATTGTGCACTTTATTTCTATTTTTATTACATCAGTTCCATCTCAGATCATCAGGCATTAGATTCCAGAGGCTGGGAACTCCTGCCCTAAGGCATTCCAAACTCAATAGGGGTTTGCAAAACACAATTAATGCTGATTTTTGCTTGTGATGGGAATGCAAAATGGTAGCCCCTTTGAAAGACAGCTTGGCAGTTTTTTACAAAACTAAAATAATCTTACCATATAATTTGATAATCACATTTCTTTCAACCCAAAGGACTTGAAAACTATGTCCTCAAAAAAAAAAAACCAGCCCACAGATGTTTATAACAGCTTTATTCAATTTTTTTTTTGGTTTGTTCTATGATTTTTACAATATTGTGTTGGTTTCTGCCATACAACAACGCGAATGAGCCGCAGGTATACATATATTGCTTATCTCTTATGCCTCCCTCTCCTGCCCCCATCCCACCCTTTGAGGTTATCACAGAGCGCCAGACTGGGCTTCCTGTGTTTAACAGCTTTATTCATAATTGCCAAAACTTGGAAGCAACCAAGTTGTCATTCAGTAGGTGAATGAATTAAAAAAAAAAAAAAAAATTGGAATAGACTTGTGAACACAGCAGAGGAAGGAGAATGCGGGACAAATTGGAGAGTAACATTGAAACGTATATATCACCATATATAGAACAGATAGCTAGTGGGAAGTTGCTGTATAATGTAGGGAGCTCAACCTGGTGAAAACCTAGAGGAGTGGGATGGGGTGGGGGGCTTATGGCTGATACTTAGGGCTGATTCATGTTGCTAAAGGGCAGAAACCAACACAACATTGTAAAGCAATTATCCTCCAATTAAACATAAATTTTAAAAAACTGGCACAATCAGACAATGGAATATTGTTCCATGCTAAAAATAAATGAGCTATCAAGCCATGAAAAGACATAGAGGAAAATTAAAATACATTGAAAGAAGCCACTCTGAAAAGATGATATACTGTATACTATGACATTCTGGAAAAGTCATTAACTATGGAGGAGCAAATTGATCAATGGTTGCAGGGGTTAGAGGGAAGTAGGGATGAACAGAAGAGCACACAGGATTTTTAGGGCAGTGAAACTGTAATAGTGGACATACGTCATTGCACGTTTCTTCAAACCCATAAAATGTACCACCAGGAAGGAACCCTATTTTTAGTTTTTCAAAGGAACCTCCATACTGTTCTCCATAGTGACTGTATCAATTCACATCCTCACCAACAGTGCAAGAGGGTTTCTACAGTGGAATATTACTCAGTCATAAAAAGGAATGAAATTGGGTCATTAGTAGAGAGGTGGATGGATCTAGAGTCTGTCATACAGAATGAAGTCAGAAAGAGAAAAACAGATATCATATATTAATGCATATATGTGGAATCTAGAATAATGGTACAGATGAATTTATTTGCAGGGCAGGAACAGAGAGGCAGACATAGAGAATGAACATGTGGACACAGGGGAAGAAGGGGAGGGTGGAACAAACTGGGAGAGTAGCATTGACATATATACACTACCAGGTATAAAATAGATCGCTAGTGGGAAGCTGCTGTGCAGCAACGGGAGCTCAGCTCAGTGCTCTGTGATCACCTAGAGGGGTGGGATGGGGGTGGCGGAGGGGATATCTGTATACAAATAACTGATTCACTTCCTTGTACAGCAGAAACTAACACAACATGGTAGAGCAATTATGATCCAATAAAAAGAGTGAGCCCCATGTGTCAATGTAAGTTCATCAGTTGTAACAAACGTACAACTCCGGTAGGGATGTTGATCGTGGGGGGGACTGGCATATGTAGAGGGTCAGCAGGTATGAGAATTCTCTGTACCTCGATTCTACTGTGAGCCAAAAATTGTTCTAAAAATTAAAGTATGTAATTTTCAAAAGTTTAGACATAATAGACTCTACAATTAAAAAATGCCACAGGAAGACCTCACTGACTTCTTCCTGTAGTGATGTACAACGTGAAAACAAGGGTTTGCTGGTATCACGTTCCCGAAGCTGCAGGTTCTCAAGATGACCTATTTTCTTTCAGGCACCTGACCTGGAGTTCAACACAGACAACAGCCCTCACTCAGAATTTAGAATGACACAGGCAAATCATCCAATTACCACTGCATAGAGATGCAGCCATTAAAGATACAGTAAAAACATAAAGCCTCATGGAACTAAGAAATTAAATGTAAAATACCTGTCATAAAAAAAAATAAAGATACAGTAAAAACAAAGATGTGAAATACATTTACATCCATCATTTGCCTGTACTGAGTTCCTGATTTTTTATTTCATTTGTAGAGTAGTTTAGGAAGTGAGATGTGAGTCTCTGTAAAGCAAAATAATAATGAATGATTCATTCTGGCAGGTAGGCTAAAAGGCCTGCGAAGATTCTTCTTGTCATCTCACATAAAAAACATGTCATCTTACTTTAATTACAGACTTAAACAATGAATAGAGCCTGGATTAGAAGAACACAGGCTATCGAAGCTGGAGGAGCTATTACAGGTCATCTGACCCAACCCTTTCATGTTGCAGGTGAGAAAACTAGACCAGAGATTAAATGATATGTCCAAGGTCACTCAAGATTACCCAGCTAGTTAGTATCCATCAGGATGGCTCAGACAGTAAAGAAACTGCCTCCAATGTAGGAGACCCAGGTTCGATTCCTGGATTGGGAAGATCCCCTGGAGACGGAAATGGCAACCCACTCCAGTATTCTTGACTGGAGAATCCCATGGACAGAGGAGCCTGTTCGGCTACAGTCCATTGGGTTGCAAAGAGACGGACATGACTGAGTGACTAACACACACACAGGACAGTGTCCAGGTCTTTGAACTGCACTCATCTGCTATGATTCAATGGTTAAAATGAACCAGAGCAAATAAATTACCTCATTCTACCAGCAATAAAAATTATTCTTGTATTAGTATTCAGTATGAGGTAATTACATGCTTTTCAAATTTGGCTTTCAGAAACTTGCTGATCATAAAGACGAAAGAATTACAGAGGTCAAGGTGGAACTACAAGATAGCATCAATAAACTAAGATTTTTGGCCTAGGTCAAATCAGCAAAAATAATCTCTTCAAAATAGGAAGCTGGATCAAGTGAAGCGTGAGAGTAAGCATCCAAGAACTTCTGTGAATGAGTGCTTTTGGCAACCCTCACTCACTGGAACACCATGAGGCTTAGAACCCCATGTTCCAAGCTGTGTGAAGGGACTTTTTCTACCACAATGAATAACAGGTTCAGAGTTTGGCCCCGTATTTCCATCAAGAACATTCTTTGTTCCTGGCTGTTGTTCCCAGTACGATTGTCATCTCAGGACCATTAATCATGATCCTCTTTGTGTGTAATTTACTATCAAATGCTTGAGGGAAAACATGAGGAGTCATATAATTGGCCCTGAGCCCCTGGCCCCTGCCTAAAGACTGTGTGTGCATGCATGTGTGCTCAGCTATGTCTGACTCTTTGTGACCCCATAGACTGCAGCCCTCTAGGCTCCTCTGTCCAAGGGATTTTCCAGGCAAGAAAACTGGAACGGGTTGCCATTTCCTTCTCCAGGGTATCTGCCTGACTCGTGGATCAGACCTCCATCTCTTGCGTCTCCTACATTGGCAGGTGGATTCTTTAGCAGCTAAGGCACCAGTCTGACTATACACTTTCCTTATTTTTTGTTGTGTTCAGTCGCTCAGTTGTGTCTGACTCTTTGCAACCCTATGGACTGCAGCACACCAGGCTTTCCTGTCCTTGACTATCTCGTGGAGTTTGTTCAAATTCACGTCCATGAGTTGGTGATGCCATCCAACCATCTCTGTCGTCCCCTTTTCGTCCCACCCTCAATCTTTCCTAGCATCAGGGTCTTTTCCAGTGAGTCAGCTCTTAGCATCTGGGTGGCCAAAGTTTTACAGCTTCGGCTTCAACATCAGTCCTTCCAATGAAGATAGGGTTGATTTCCTTTAGGATTGACTGGTTTGATCTTGCAGTTCAAGGGACTCTCGAGTCTTCTCTAGCACCACAGTTCGAAAGCATCAATTCTTCTGTGCTTAGCCTTCTTTATGGTCCAACTGTCACATCCGTACATGACTACTGGAAAAACCACAGCTTTAACTAGATGGCCCTTTGACAGCAAAATGATGTCTCTGGTTTTATTTTGCTGTTTAGGTTTTTCCTAGCTATCTACATTAAACCATGGATAAGACCACTGGAGATGCTAGAAAATCAGGAAGAACCAAAAGAAGCTGCTACCACTTGAGTGTCAACAGCCTCCAGACTGGTGATGTTCTTTTAGTCCTAGACCCAAGGCAGTTGAAGTTTGGACATTGCTTTGAATTCCAGGTAATTTCAGTTGTCATGGACTCTCGTTATTGAAAGTAGTTACTATAAAGCAACATCCATTAAAACCTTGTGAAGTCCAGCCCTACAGGAAAAAATGGCATATGGGTATCCATAATTACTTTTATTAAAATGTATACATTATTTTATTCCAAACTTTATACAGATTCAATCAGGCAAAGGGAGAGGATTTGTTGTCCTATTTCACTCACCTGATTGCATGAAGTTCAAAACTTGAATGTTGAGATATACATCTGTCACCTGTCAACCAACGCTAGAAGCATCCTTCAAAAGAATATTCTCAACATTCAGCAGAAGCCAGAATCTTCTCTCTCTCTCTCTCTCTCACACACACACACACACACACACACACAAATGATGAGAACAAAGGCTCCCAAAACCTTTTGGCTAAGATCAAGTGTAGTATGGGGGTTTCCCAGGTGACTCTGTGGTAAAGAATCTGCCTGCAATGCAAGAGACTCAGGTTCAATCCTTGGGTCAGGAAGATCCCCTGGAGAAGGAAATGGCAACCCACTCCAGTATTTTTGCCTGAGGAAATCCCATGGACAGAGGAGCCTGGTGGGCTACAGCCCATGGTGTCACAAAGAGTCGGACATGACTGAGTGAGCACTTCTCTTAAAGACAGCCACCAAGGGTCAGGGTGACAATGACAAAGAACTGAGCGTTCACAATCCATCGCCCTGAGCTTCATGGGCGTTCTGCTTTGCAGTACGAGCTTTCAGCAGTGAGTCCTTGACAACAGAAATTCACAAGAACTTTAAGGCAAGGCCCAAGCTTCAACTGCCTTGGGATGGAGACCCCAAAATCTCCACTATGATCTCGAATTTATAATTTTTCTTCTCACATAGGAGTTTCAGAGGACCGCAGTCATGGGCTGGACTGTCCTTCCTAAGGTGGCACTTGTGTCCTATATCCTCTAGTAGTTCTTCTCGGATGGCCCACACGCTATGGAAAGTGAAAGATTATGGCTGCCACCAGTGAATAAAACCACGAGTAAAGAGCCTTTTAAAGAAGCCATGTCAACAGATAACCATGGAATTCTAAACCGTGGATGAGTCATCACATATCCACTCCTTCAGAAAAGGGGGCTCACATGTCCCCAAAATGTTACTTTTAGGAGGTAAGACTCGAGAAATGACTGGGCTTCCCTGGTGCCTCAGAGAGTAATGAATCTGTCTGCAGTGCAGGAGACCTGGGTTTGATCTTTGGGTCGGGAAGATCCTGGAGAAGGGAATGGCAACTCACTCTGGTATTCTTGCCTGGAGAATTCCATGGACAGTGGGCTCTAAGGTTCATGTGGTTGCAAAGACTTGGACATGACTGAGCAACTAACACTTTCACTAGAGAAATCACTAAGCTTGGAAGTATTCTCAAATTTTATTAATGTATTGGAAAGTCCAAGTTTTTAAACAATGTATCTGATCTGGGGTCCCTGGCGAAAATTCCTTCCTTCCCACTACAATACCTGGAGAGCTCAGGCGCTCTATAAATCATTTAACTCCCTTTATAAAAGTTTATTGAATTTGTTACAAGATTGCTTTTGCTTAACCTTTTGGTTTTTTGGCCATGAGACATGTGGGATCTTAGCTCACCAACCAGGGACCAAGCATGCACTCCCCACATTGGAAGGTGAACGAAGTCTTAACCATCAGGGAACCATCAGGGAAGTCCCCAGTCATTTAACTTCTTCATTGATATCCAGTGTGCTTCCAGATTTGACTTTCATGAACAAGCCTGGGATAGGCATTTTTGAGTACTTGTCCAATTATTGCCTTAGATGGCTATTGGAATATTGTCATGAACATTAGGATGGCACTCAGAGGGAAAGCAGCTGAACCTGGTGGAGGTGGGACTTAGAAAGGAATCAGAAGAAGCCCCAGGGGTAGCACAGTTGGTAAAGAATCTGCCTGCAATGCAGGAGACGAAAGAGACGCAGGATCAATCCCTGGGTTGGGAAGATCCCCTAGAGAAGGGCATGGCAATCCACTCCAGCATTATTGCCTGGAGAATCCCATGGACAGAGGAACCTGGTGGGCTACAGTACATAGGGTCGCAAAGAGTCAGACACGACTGAAGTGACTTAGCACACGCCCAAAGGGAAGAAGGAAGAGAGAGAGCCAGAGAAGATAGGCATGAATGTAGCAGGCAAGAGGGTTGGGCATCACAGGTACCATCAGCCTCTCAACCTCGTGGTCCCACAAAGATAGAAGAGCTGCCAGCAGAGCTGAGCAAAACCCAAGGATGCTCCCAGCCATTCCCTGGGCCTCTCACTTGACCATCCCTGGGCTGGCCAAGGCGGCCACCTGCTTCAGTTTTGATAAGTGGGCTGAAGGGTACTTTCCATCTAAGCCATAGAGCCTGGTCCTTAATGCATGAGACTGCAGGAGGCACAAATCCCATGAGTTAGGTTCCTTTTCTCCATCCACTTCCCTCTCATGTCCACATCCCTACCACAGAACCCACGACACTTCAAAGATCAAGGCTTTATTTTCCATAGCTCCAGTGTCACAACTGTAGCAGCACATCAGAAACATCCCCACACAGAATCACACATTTCTCCCCTTCTTCCAAGAGTTGGTGATGACTTGAGAGGCAGAAACCATGGTATTTACGATGGGCATTTAAGAAACGACACTGGCCCAGCACGGTAACATACGCCATGCATCTCGCAAGTTAAGCAGCAGCAGTACATTTGTATTCAACAGGCACACTCATCCT
Source organism: Bos indicus x Bos taurus (assembly GCF_003369695.1). Lineage (NCBI taxonomy): Eukaryota > Metazoa > Chordata > Mammalia > Artiodactyla > Bovidae > Bos > Bos indicus x Bos taurus. The sequence goes on along the minus strand of NC_040083.1, from coordinate 70,689,434 downwards.
TAAGAAATAAGGAACATTCTGCAGCATGGTGGTGTATGAAGTGGACAAGGAGGGGAGGCTGAATAATTATTTCAGAATTCGACCTGGTCTTTCTTCCATTTGCCTAACGTTAACACTAACAGAGAGTATGTTTAGGGGTATGTTTAGAGAGACGTAAACACTTCCCCCAGCAGCTTGATCTCCGTGGGCATTTTGCATCCCTGAGTGGGACGGAAGCTTGTTGCAACAGACTTCCACTGGAGAGATGGGGGTGGGGGCTACCTCTGAGAGGGGACAGGTCAGCAGTCAAACCTCCCAGCCCAGGAGAAGACCCTGTTCATCGGGCACGTGTAGGAGCTGTCTGATGTGGGTCTCTGCTGTCCATAACCTGCAAACTATCCTGGGAGGCACAGTGTGCAAGGTCTCAAGATGCTGATGTCCCAGGACCATCTGAGTTCTTCCTGAGAATGAGAGCACACCCCAAGGAACCCGGGTCTGAGCCTGGTGACAATGCACAACATGGACCCTGCCAAGGTCAAGGTCAGGACCAGGCCGAGTCAGAATGAAAACACACACTTGCTTCCTACTCATTTTAAAAGAAAACTGCGAAGCCACTAGGTCTTGAAGAGAGGCCTGGGAAGGCATAGCTGAAGGAAACAGGCTTGCATTTGCTCCCAGGGATAATCTGGCTCAGATGTGCCATTTCAGAAAACAAGACGGCATGTCCCCAGGTGGCATGTATCACACGAGGTTCAAGACGGTTCAAGAGGCATCCTGACTGTGCACGAGGGCCCAGGTCCTTTCAGCAGCTGCTAGGAGAACCTGGGCAGCGAGAGGCTTTTTAAGGGAGACATTCGTGATGGGCAGGGGAAACAGATAAATGTCGTAGATACACTGCCTGTGTTTCTTAAAATCCCTAAAACTGAACAGGGAAACACAGATCAGGACTGAGTCCAACACACACACAGACAAGAATACCTGAAGTGCCTGGGTTAAAATGTGGATGGAGAATGAAGTCCAAGGATCAAGGTAGGATTGATTCCATTTGCCTGCCCAACAAGCACTGGCATTTCAAGGGCTTCTAAGTGCTAGCTCTGTGAGGCGTACATTCACGTCACCCAAAGGGAAGGAAATGGTTTTAGTAAGACCGGCCACCCTAATTCCACTGGGGGCCACCGTGCTCCAGCATGAGCCATGCTTGCCGCCCAGTATGTGTGTGTGTGGCGGGGGATGAGCTCACAGCTAGAGGAAAAGCCCCAGGGTCAGATCTTTGGTCCTGGAATTTCCAGCAAAAGACAAAGGGAAAAGGCACATGACGGTGACTGATTGAATAAGGATTAAAAAAAAAAAGTAGCTAAAAGTATTATTTTTTTTCAACGTACCTTTTTCCCCTATGAAAAGAGAAATTCAAAATATAAACCTTATACTTATTATTTTACATTCAAGTGGAACTTTCATGGGGAGCTCAACACAATTTTAGGCCACATGGAGCAATGTACTACTTTGGTACCCTGTGACTTAACCTAATGGAAAAACTCAGCCCCTCTATTTTTTTTAAACAGCTTTATATTCTCAGCTGTAACACTTGCTTGTACACACACACAGGCACACACTCAAATTCAAAAACTTCTACATAGAAAAATAAAGGATAAACATTATCCATCTATTTTATACTGTGTACTGGGACTTTTATATACATAACTTCTTGTTTCCTGTTTAATGTTTTCAGTCACTGCACACGTTCTTCCCTCCTGTGTGATCTATGGATGATTCTAGGGGAGGAGATGCTACACTGAAGGAAAAGCTACATCGCTCTCGGGGTGGGGGAGGAAGAGAAATAGCAATTTCTCGCTCCCCTGCCGGTCTTGCCCTCATCTGCTATCACCTGGTATGTCCCAGCGGATGGCCATCGGGTAAGCAGCTGTCCTGTCCTCTCCTCCTTCTAAGAAGGGATCAGGGCACGCGGAAGGCCCCTCCTGCCAACCCTGTGCCCCAACAATCTTGGTGTGAGGGCAGGGGAGTGGGTGCAGGCAGGAAGAAAGCCTTTGCACAATCAAAGACGCCGGCGTCGCTTCCCACAGCCCGTTCCTTTAGTAGGGAGTTCGATTCTCCAGCTTGTGTTTGGTGAGGAAGTACTTGAAGAACTCATAGACAGACCAGGAGATAGCGGTGGATGGCATCTGGTAGATGACCCGGGCCTGCACACCTTTGAAGTACCCGGGCAGGCCGTTGAGCTGGTACACCGTCCGGAAGGCATTGGCCATGCCCGACAGCCGGCCGCTGATGTTGGCCAGGCTGAGGGCCATGTTCTCCTGAGTGTTGAGGAGGGTCTTACAGACGTCCAGGGGGGTGGTGGCGGCGGCGGCCAGGGCCCCGGCCAGCCCGCCTGAGATGATGTGGGACTGAGGGTTGTAGCCCCGGTAGGGGTTGATCTGCTCCTGCAGGAACTCGTAGGTGATGAAGTGGATGGACTGGAAGGGAATGTTCATGGTCAGCTGCGTGGTGTAACTCCGATAGAAGGCCCCTAAGCCCTCCGTCCCCCACACTGTCCGGATGCAGCTGAGGGCCGACCGGTGCGGCGAGTTGTACATCTGCATGCGTTGCTTCACGACTGTGGTCGGGCCGCAGGGGGGTTGGGTTTGGCCCCACCCCGGGTCGGAGTGAGATGGGAAGCCAAGCCATAAAGAGAAACAAGCAAGTTTAGACATGGGCATGGACAGCTAGCACACACACCCAGCCCCAGCCCGAGAAACTGCCAGGGGGCCAGCTCCCGGCCATCCCGGTTTCAACACATGCCTCCGGGACCCAGTGCCAGGAGCCAGGATGTGGCTCTTTCTTGATGTTTCTCCTGCCTGACTCGGTTCAGGTGGCCCCCACACCAGGCAGCCACTTCAGATTCCCCGAGCTGATCCCCCAGGTCCTGGCTGCCTTGGGCATCTCACACGCCGGGGATTGCAATCCTGCTTCCTGGCTCCTTTGCCCTCCTCTGTCCCACTATGTCTACTGGACACGTGGCCTGTCTTTTATTCTCAGTGGTCTCCACCCCGCTGACAGCGTTTTTAGCTTCCGGGTCTCAGTGCTCTTGAAAGAGACACTCGAATGATGTTAGCCCAAGTTCGATGACAAACTCCAATGAGGACTCAGGCTTTGTTAATAAAAAGTAACTGGTGGTTCAAAGGACAAATACTGTGGTCCCTTAGGCTTAGAATTTTAATTGTCTCCAAGCACTGCAAGATAAACACATACAGTGTGCTTTAATTCTAAAGGAATAAAGATATAATGTCAAGGAGAAAAGGAGAGAGTTGAACTTCATTTTTTTTTTTTTAATCCCCTGAAAAAAGAGTTGAAATAAAACTCTTGCCCAGTTGACATGGGCTAACTAACTGGTCATTGACTCTGAATCACCTTAAACCCAAGGAAGCAGCAGCCTGCCTCCCCATCTGACCCCTTACATCCTGGAAGGTCAGAACACATTTCCTGTCTGATGGGGCATGGGAGGCAGCTGAGAGCAGATAAACTGTAACCTTAAAAGACAAAACCAAACTTACAATACTTAAGATGTTGCACTTTTTAACCTCTGATTCTCCCTTCTGGCAAGGGACTGTTTTCAGGTGAGGAAAGGAAGCAGGAGAGAGGCCAACATCTTACAGAGAGACTAACCCAGCTGAAACTATGCTCGGCACCAGGTCCAAAAACCCCTTCCTACTCAGACCCGAGCTCACTAAGGATATGAGGCTATAGAAAAAGCCAACAGAACTCATCTGCACAGCTAAGAATTGTTTTATAATGCTCGCAAAATTCGAAGGGGAAAAAAAAAGGTAAAGTGAGAAGAGACATCTACAATAAAGTGGCCAAATGTTAATTTATGAAGTAGAATGATGCATGCATGGCGGGGGGAGGGGCTCACCATACTCTTCTCCCTACATCTGCCTGTTGGAAATTTTCCGTAATAATTTCAAATGTCTTTTAACAAAGGAAATTGAACATAACCCCTAATGGATGACCTCTGACAAGTTTCTTCTAAATCTGTCTACGCTTGGTAACAGTGAACAAGGACCAGGAGGGTGTGTGTTTGTGTGTGTGCACGTGTGAGCACACACAGGTTTCAGAGTAGTACAACAGCATATAAAAAAACCACCAGGAGAACCTGTTAAGCAGGTCTACTGACTTAGTAGGTCTGGAGTGGGATCTGTGAATCAGCATTTTAACATGCTCCCAGGAGGCACAGATGCTACTGGTCCATGGATCCCACCCTGAGAAGCTCTGTTTAAGTGAACAGGAATCCCAGAGCTTAAATGCTGACATCCCTTCTCAAGGCCTTTGAGAACATGGTCAAGAATTCTCCTGCATCTTCCGACTGGGGCCAGGAGTCCCCTTGCCCAACTTGCTGCCCCGCCCCCCACTTCTGCTCCTGCCCCTCTGCACAGGCCCTGCTGCCTCTCCCTGGGACCATGAAACATTACCTTCTGCTGGATTCATGACTGCGTCGTGAAGCAGGGTGGCCATGCTCCCAGCTATCCCTGTAAAACAAACTCCAGAAAATTACCCTCTGGGACCGGGGCTTCTCAGGAAGTTCCTGGAACGTAAAGTCAGACAGAACCCTGGACCTGGCTTTCCAAGAAGCAAAACTCATTACCCGTCCACCCTGGTGAGCACCAACTCCTGAAATCCTAAAGCAATCATGGAAAATCCTGGATAAAAATGGGGAAGGTAACAGACACCGTTACACACATTTCAATTCGGCAGAAACCCTCATTTTCCCTAGGAAAAGGCTAGACCTGCCAACATGGGATGTTAACGGAAACCACACTTTGGTGGCTTTTTCTACCGCTGAAATTTTAATTCTTTCTCATCCCTGGCCTTTGTCTATAGATTAACTCACTCTGCCCTTAAATTGGGGCAATCGAAGGAGATATCATGTATACAAGCAGAGGGGCTTCCCAGGTGGCTCAGTGGTAAAGAATCCACCTGCAATGCAGGAGACGCCAGTTCGATCCCTGGGTTGGGAATATCCCCTAGAGGAGGAAATAGCAACCCACTCCAGTATTCTTGCCTGGAGAATCCCATGGAAAGAGGAGACTGGTAAGCTACAGTCCATAGGGCCCCAGAGTGGGACATGATTTACCAATTAAACAACAATAACATACACACAGGAGGGGGAAAAAAGAGACAGTTTTAAGAAAATTACTTAGTGAAATCCAAGTTTGTGTTTTTTTGTTTTTTTTTAAGCAAATGGCCAAGGGGAAAAGGCTCAGAAGACCTGCCGATGGCAGATTACCCGGGTTAGTTTGCAAAGCGATGACATGTCTCAGGGACGGCCATGTCTCATGTCTCAGGGACAACCAAGCCCAGGTCTCCTCTGGCCTGGCTTCAAAAGCCAGATTCCGGCCTGGAATTTTGCTTTTGACTCTGGGTTTCCTCTCTCTGTAGGTCACACTGCCCAATAATCAAGACAACCGCTGGAAAGTGGGAGAAATGAAGGACACAGGCTAAAGCTTCAGAAATGCTTATGTAACCCCCTCCCTCCTCCACACACACGTAGGATCATCTGCAGAAAGATCAGAATGCAACCAGAGCACACCACAGTGAAGTGGTAACTGCGCTAGGCAGACCTTGACATAAACATAAACTCGCCTCCAAGGGGTCCAGGCGCCAAGGAGCTAAAGAGGCAGTTTTAGCAAAAGCGGGGCCCTGAGACCATGAACTTGGAGATACCAAGACTGGAGATCTTGGGGACCGTTTGGACAAATGGGGAAGTAGGGGCCAATTTTTAAAAAGCAAAATAAATGTCTGCCAACCAGCCAGATGGAGTCATTTTTACCAACGTTTGCTGATGGGAAGGATGTTTTGGAGAAGGTACTAAAAAAAAGTTGCTCTGCCAGTTACATCTACCTCTCCGCTGCTGAAAAATAAATTTGTTAAAGACTCCTGGTGCCACCAGCCAGAGTTGCACTCCAGACCTAAACAGAAACCAACCAGAACCAAACCCACAGGAGCCGAACCCAGTAAGCCAAGCCTACGTAACAGTTGCCTGTGGCCAACTCACTCCCCCTTCCACCCCACCGCCCGCCTGGCTCCCTCAGAACAAAAGAAAACTATTTCAGCCCTTGCTTGCAGAGAGATGCAACAAACGGAAGAGACTGGGGGTGAAATTCCCAGATCCCTCGAAGTTTAGGAGGGAAAGGTCCTTTGCGCAGGAGCAAATCCTTCGTCAGCCATAAAACTTCTTGACCTTGTAAAGCTTAGTTAGATCTTGATGCTGTAGAGACCTGTTGGGTCAGTTTTTAAATAGTCTCAAAGAAGCTGTCCACATAACTTTTTTTTTGGGAATCCAGCATTCAAAAGTTTTGTTCCTATTCAGGGTGTTTTTTTTTCCCCTAGATCTGATCATTAATTGCTTTTGAATGTTAAAAAAAAAAAAAGCAAAAAGGCAAAACCCACTCAACAATGAAACACCTCTGTCACTGATTCTCCCCAGGCTTCAGAAAGCGAAGGAGGGGAAAGAAAAAAAAAAGCGCGCGTGCGTGTGTGTGTGTCTGTGTGGGTGTGTGCGCGTATGTCTGAGTGTGTGTGCACACACATAAGTCCTTGGTTCGTAAGCAAGCGTGGCGGAGATGAGGCGTCAGGCAGCTGGGTCACAGGGAGGAGAACCCTGGGGAAGGGTCTGTTGAAGGAGAGACCTTTCTAACTCCAGACAAACGCTTGCAAATACCGTTGGCTAGGTGGCTGTTCCCCTGGTGGTGGAAAACGGCATTTAAAGTCCTTTTCATGTTTTCGTAGCAGGCAAAGTACATGGCGTGGGCTGGCCCCGCGCCCATCATCATCACGTTGAGGCCTCGCAAGGGTCTCCAGAAGCCTTCAGTCCGTATGATTTTCTTGAGGGCTCCGTAGACACTTGTGTAATGGGCTTTGGGATCTGGATTCAGACTCTGCATTCGTGTCTGGGGGAGGGCGACAAAAGGAAAGAGAGGGATTAATGAAGCTGGTCAACAGGGAAAGGAAGATCTAGGGAGAAAGGGAGAGAAAAATAAGTCGTTTTTTTATAGTTTCACAGGGTTTCTGAGTGAAGATAACTTTTATTCTTCTCCTTCCTGGAGTAATCTTCTATCCCTACACACACATGCACTCACACACACCCACATACACACACTCACATGGATTTCATTATACCCAACAAAGCGAATAAACGATGAGGGGCAGGATTTAGAGTAGAAAGACGTGCCCAGACACTGGCAAGCTGTGTGAGTGCGTGCATGCCAAGTTACTTCAGTTGTGTCCAACTCTTTGTGACCTCATGGACTATAGCCCACCAGGCTCCTCTGTCCACAGGATTCTCCAGGCAAGAATACTAGAGTGGGTTGCCACGCCCTCCTCCAGGCAAGCTGTGTGACTTCTGATGAATCCCTTAACCTCTCTGGGCCTTGGGAGCCTCAACGAAAAAAATCAAGGTTGCTGCAAGCATCAAATGAAACAATGGGTCTGAAAACTCTTAAGAAATTCAGCGCTGTTAGTCACTTGGTCATGTCCAACTCTTTGCAACTCCATGGACTGTAGCCCACCAGGCTCCTCTGTCCATGGGATTTCCCAGATAAGAATACTGGAGTGGGTAGTCATTTCCTTCTCCAGGGGATCTTCCTGGAGAGATTCAGGGATTGAACCCTGGTCCCCTGCATTGTGGGCAGATGCTTTACCATCTGAGCCACCAGGGAAGGTGGCGATAAACTCAGAGACCTAGTCAAATAGAAGTATTATTATTATCCAAGGGTTCCCACTTGGTTCTCAAGACTTCTGTGTCCTCACTTATCTGAGTCCTCTGTGCTGTTAAAGTTCCTGCTCAGCCTCTACCATAAATCTCCATGGAATCCTCCATCCCTCGCCCCCTCATCTCCTCTAAATACTTTTTACATTTCATCACTACAAGTTAGCACTGAAATATATGGTCATGTTCTTAACACATTAAAGACCGGGGGATTTTTGCAAAAACTAATGCCTGTGGAGTTAATACATGTTTTAACATCAACTCCTCCCTGAGTCCCCAGCTGGCCTGTCCCACTGATTTTGTACTTGCCAGTCTCCACAATCATGTGAACCAACTCTCTCTCACATCACACTGGTCAATAATGTGTTAATTTTTTCCTAAGTATAGTCTTGCCTCCTGGAGGCAGAGACCAGCCTTCCCCATTTCTGTCATCCCCATCATACCCCCCAGGCACTTGAGTAGGTGTGATGGTTAATCTTATATGTCAACAACCTGACAAGGTCATAGTACTCAGGCTGGCTCCAACTACAGTCAAACATGCTGCTGTGAAGCAACATTTTATAGATGAGATTAACATCACCTTAATAGATGAGATTAGTATCACTTTATAGATGAGATTAACATTTGAAGTCAGTAGACTCTGAATACGGAGAAGGCACTGGTGACCCACTCCAGTGTTCCTGCCTGGAGAATCCCATGGACGGAGGAGCCTGGTAGGCTGCAGTCCATGGGATGGCTAAGAGTCAGACACGACTGAGCAACTTCACTTTCACTTCTCACTTTCATGCACTGGAGAAGGAAATGGCAACCCACTCCAGTGTTCCTGTCTGGAGAATCCCAGGGACAGGGAAGCCTGGTGGGCTGCCGTCTATGGGGTCGCACAGAGTCAGACACGACTGACGTGACTTAGCAGTAGCAGACTCTGAATAAAGCAGATTACCTGCCACTGCATGGGTGGGCCTCGCTCAATCAGGTGAAGGCCTGAAGAGGGTAAAATGACCAAACCCTGATGTCCCCCAGGAAGAAAGAATTTTGCTTCTAATCTTTGGTTATAACATCAACACATCCCTGAGTCCCCAGCTGGCCTGTTCCACTGATTTTGTACTTGCCAGTCTCCACAATCATGTGAACCAACTCTCTCTCACACACACATGCATGCACACACACACACACACACACACACATAACCCATTGGCTCTGTTTCTCTGAAGAGCCCTGACCAGTACAGCAGGTAAGAAATATTTATGGACAAAGATCACCGGCTCAGTCCTGCAAAAGCAGCATTCTCTCCCCTGCTCCTCTCCCCCAAACACATGCACAGTCTAGACTAGAGCATCTCCAAACTTTGGTAGGAATACCCTTCAACCTCCAGACAAAATCATACAGAAACTAATCTATAAAACAGAAGAGCCTCTGACTGTAAATTAGACAAAATGCTTTGCGCCCTCCTCTCACTCCCCAAGCCGAAATCCAACCCCCGCCACCCCACCCCAGGAACCCCGGGGCTCAGAGGAACAATGTGAAAACCAAACTGGTGGTCATTTTCAGACAGGACTTTGCCAGCTAGTAAAACCACAAAGAAAATGGGCACACCACAGGCAAATTTTCATTTTGCCAAGAAAGGACATAAACATAATAGCAATAGAAGCTACAGGCACCACTGCCCTGTTTTATAATCATTTCCTAAAAGAGAGAACTCTTTTTATTCTGGCTATGCTGCATGGCCTGAGGGATCTTAGTTCCCTGACCAGGGATTGAACCCTTGCCCCCTCCAGTGTAAGTGCAAAGTTGTAACCACTGGACTGCTAGGAAAGTCCCAAGACAATTGTAATGCTTCAAAAAAAAAAAAAAAAGTCAAGACTACTTCTGATTACCAAATTGGTCTTTAAGTTGAATTTAGTTTTAATAAATACTAGTTCCCTCTCCTTTTTTTCTACCACAGACTAGTGAAAATGCCCCTGAACTAATCAGAAGAAGCCACCAGAACTTGGGCCCCACATTCCCCAGGGTAGACTGGACGGGGTCAGCGTCTCTGTATCTTTTTAACTGAGTTTTTATTCCAACGCATTTCAAAAGGCTTCCCAGGTGGTGCAGTTGGTAAAGAATCTGCCTGCCAATGCAGGAGACCCAAGTTCAATCCCTGAGTTGCAAAGATCCCCTGGAGACGGAAATAGCAACCCACTCCAGTACTCTTGCCTGAGAAATGTCATGGACAGAGGAGCCTGATGGGCTACAGTCCATGGGGTTGCAAAGAGTCAGACACGACTGAGCTTACACACACATGTATGCAATAATGGCGGACACACTATAAACAAAGAAGTGGGAGAGTGTGCCAACCAGGGCGGTAGCTGACTTAAAACCCAGGCTTTGCTCTAAAGTGCACTGCAGGCGGGAGCCAATAATGTACGTGAGATGCAAAGTGCCGTCCTTGGAAGAGGAAGATACGGTGCTTCAGGGACGGCAGATTCTCTAGCATTCAGTTCTAAAGGATATTTGAAATTTCTCAAGTTTTACAGCAAATGAAGCTTCCTACTTCCCAAGGCCTTTTCTGATCACTGCTCTGATAAAAACCAGGAGCCTGAGGCAGGAGGTGGTACAACCAGGTGGCCCAGAAGGCAAGCCCTGCTATCAGACAGAACTGATCTTATCACTTATGGTGTGACCCTGGACAAGACAGTTAACCTCTCTAAGCCTCAGCTTCCTCTTTCTAGAGAATGGCTGAGAAAATTAAATGTCTATTCCTATCCTTCTGGTTAATGACAATAAGGGATTCATTCAAGAGGCTAAGTAATACGGTTCTTGAACACAGACTTCCAGAACATTCCACTGAGTTCCAGAAAGTTCCATGGAGGCGGGGTTGTGTCTGAGTCACAGCACACTCTAACGCCTATTATAGTGTCTAATCACGGGGTGCATGCGTGCTAAGTCATTTCAGTTTTATATATATATATATATATATATATATATATATATAGTTGTTGTCACTATATAAACTAATATATAGTTTAGTCACTAAGTTGTGTCTGACTCTCTGTGACCCCATGGACTGTAGCCTACCAGGCTGCTCTGTCCGTGGGATTCTTCAGGTAAGAATATTGGAGTGGGTTGCCGTTTCCTTCTCCAGGGGATCTGCCCAAACTAGGGATCAAACCCCTATCACCTGCATTAGCAGGTTGGTTCTTTACCACTAGCACCACCTGTGGGGGTAGGGGGGCAATAAATATTTGTTAAATGTACAGATAAGCAAACAAACACACCAGCAACTTCAGATACCAAGGAGGGTAAAGCAGTTCTATGTCTCTTAGAGCCCCTAAATACAAGCACACTTTCCCGGAATTACCTGTCCCTTCCATCACCCTTTATATGTAGAGCTTTCCTCATTAATGAAAAATCCTCTTTGGCTGCATTTCTCAAGCCCAGAGTGTGAGCCTCTGAACCACAAGGGAGCAGAAGCAGGCTGTCCCTGGGGACTTAGCTGGAGCCTGTCAATGAGAAGTGGCTCCTGCCATGCCCACTCCCAGAGGAGCGACCCACCTGGGCGAAGGTCTGCAGCAGCGGCCCAAGCCTCCTCCCTCACGATTTCTAGCCTGGGTGGCAAGGCTAGCGTACGGAGGATGGCCTTTCTCAGTCCCAGCAGACCCTGGCAAGCAAGGGTGTGGCCGTGTGAGAGAACACAGAGCACCGCAGTGAGGAGCCAAGAGAAGGCATCCTGGTCCAAGGCAGTGGCCTTGGCTGTGGCATCTGTCTCTCTGGTCCCCAGAGTCTTCAACTGGGAAATGAAGGGGAGGATCAGAACAGGGGCTAATTATCAAAATCACCTGGGAAATGTCTAGAAATATCTGGGCATCACCCCAACATGAATTGACTCAAAACTTTTTTAATTGAAGTGTAGTTGATTTACAATGTGAGGTTAGTTTCAGGTGTCCAACAAGGTGACTCAGGTTTCATACACACACAGACACACACACACACACACGTGTGTGTGTGTGTCTGTGTGTTTAGTCACTTAGTCATGTCTGACTCTTTGGAACCCCGTGGACTATAGTCCACCAGGCTCTGTCCATGTGATTTCCCAGGCAAGAATACTGGAGTAGGTTGCCATTTCCTTCTCCAGGGAATCTTTCTGACCATGGATCAAAATAGCATCTCCTGCATTGGCAGGTGGGTTCAACCATCCTCCTATAAAAGGCCAGCTGGGTGTCTGCACACTCATTGGACTTCTCTGTCCTCAGGTGTTGGACTACTCAAGGAGAGGCCACATTCAATAAGCTATACCCAGAACAGAAGCAAGTGGCCCATGAGCACTGAGGACCCAGGGAAGCCCCCTCTCAGCCCATGTCAACCCCCACAGCCAGGCTTGAATCCAGTGCCTCTTAAGTTCTGAAGCACCGTCACTTCTCCAATCTGCCTGCAGGGGGCACCCACTCGGTGTCAGGCACCAGGAGACAGTGAGGAAATAGATGGGCAAAGTACCAGATAAGGGAAGAATGACCATTTATACAAGATCAGGAAAGCAGTCTCAGAAGACAGACTGAGAGAAGCTCAAGGTGGGCAGAGCAAAGTGAGGCAGCAAGGACTGAAGCCAGAGAGGAGATAATCAATGTAGCCTTTTTTTTTTCTTCTTTTTCTGTGACTCTGCCTATAAAATGTACAAATGAGAGCACGGCATTTTTTATCTACCTGTCGGCCAGAGAAGGAGAAAAAGTTAGGAGTGAGAGGGAACCACCCAAGTGTCCATCAATGGATGAATGGATAAACAGAATGTGATAAAAAGAATGGATAAACAGAATTCCACCCACACAGTGGAATTTTATTCATGTTAAAAAAGGAGGAAATTGTGACATGTGCTACCGTGCTCAATCTGTCGTGTCCATCCGACTCTCTGCAACCCCATGGACTATAGCCCGCCAGGCTCCTCTGTCCTTGGGATTCTCCAGGCAAGAATGTTGGAGTGGGTTGCCATGCCCTCCTCCAGGGCATCTTCCCAATCCAGGGATCAAACCTATGTCTCTAGTGTCTCCTGCATTGGCAGGCAGAGTTTTTACCACTGGCATCACCTGGAAAACCTGACACATGCTACAACACGGGTGAACTCTGAGGACACGATGCTAAGAGAAATAAACCAGTCACAGAAAGACAAAGAGTGTATGATTCCACTTATATGAGGTCCTCAGTTCAGTTCAGTTCAGTCGCTCAGTCGTGTCTGACTCTTTGCAACCCCATGAATCGCAGCACGCCAGGCCTCCCTGTCCATCACCAACTCCCGGAGTTCACCCAAACCCATGTCCATCGAGTCGGTGATGCCATCCAGGCCATCTCATCCCATGTCATCCCCTTCTCTTCCTGCCCCCAATCCCTCCCAGCATCAGGGTCTTTTCCAATGAGTCAACTCTTCATATGAGGTGGCCAAAGTATTGGAGTTTCGGCCTCAGCATCAGTCCTTCCAATGAACACCCAAGGACTGATCTCCTTCAGAATGGACTGGTTGGATCTCCTTCCAGTCCAAGGGACTCTCAAGAGTCTTCTCCAACACCACAGTTCAAAAGCATCAATTCTTCGGTGCTCAGCTTTCTTCACAGTCCAACTCTCACATCCATACATGACCACTGGAAAAACCATAGCCTTGACTAGACGGACCTTTGTTGGTAAAGTAATGTCTCTGCTTTTTAATATGCTGTCTAGGTTGGTCATAACTTTCCTTCCAAGGAGTAAGCGTCTTTTAATTTCACGGCTGCAGTCACCATCTGCAGTGATTTTGGAGCCCCCAAAAAATAAAGTCTGACACTGTTTCCCCATCTATCTGCCATGAGTGATGGGACCAGATGCCATGATCTTAGTTTTCTGAATGTTGAGCTTTAAGCCAACTTTTTCACTCTCCTCTTTCACTTTCATCAAGAGGCTTTTTAGTTCCTCTTCACTTTCTGCCATAAGTGTGGTGTCATCTGCATATCTGAGGTGATTGAGGTCCTAGAGACCTCTAATTCATACAGACAGACAGCAGAATCATGATCTGTCAGGAGCTTAGGTAGGGGAGCGGATGTGGGGAGTTATTGTGTAAAAGGTAGGATTTGGGGTTTTGCAAGATATAGAGTTCTGTGGATGAATAGTGGTGATGGGAGCACAACAATATAAACGCACTTAACGCCACTGTATAGGACACTTAAAATGGGTAAGATGGTACAGTTGATGTTATGTATATTTTACCACAATCTTTTAAAAAGGCAGGGTGTAAGGGTGACTAGAAGGAAAAATAAAATGAATGAATGAAGAGGCAGAGAGAGAGGGCAGAAATTAGAATTTAAAAAAAAAAAAAAAAAAAAACAGAAACAGAATTTCACCAACTGCCATTCCCATCCTGGGGTTTCAATTCCTGCCTAGCTGTCCAGCTCTCTTATTTCCATATCATAAACACCCATTCATTGCATTTTAATTCTCTCTTGGAAATTCATAATGTACATTAGTGCGTCCAGGACTCTGGAAAGTTTTGCAGGAAAGTCGACTGTGGAGCTTTGTTTCAAGGCACTTCAACATCTGTCTTTGGCCATGGAAGCCTCTTCTCTCTGAATGAGGGGTTACACCTTGCAGAATACGCTTGAGAAAACACAGCTGTGGCCAAGGGCACACACCCTGGAAGCAGGAAGTGCAGAGATCACTCAAGGGGTTAGCAGGATCCCCTGGGGAGCCCCTGCAGAGAATAGGCAGCAGGGAACAGCTTGGAAGACCAGACCTGAGAAGGGGGATGGGGGACAAATGAGCAGGAAGAGCCCTGTGCTGTTTGGGAGGGAGCTTTACTCCATGTCAATCTGCATACTGCTTTTGCTCTCAAAAGGGCAGATTCAAAAGAATCCACCTGCAGTGCAGGAGATGCAGGAGACACAGGTTCAATCCCTGGGTTGGGAAGATCCCTTGGAGAAGAGCATAGCAACCCCCTTCAGTATTCTTACCTGGAGAATCCCAAGGACAGAGGAGCCTGGTGGGCTACAGCCCATAGGGTCCCAAAGAGTTGGATGTGACTCAGCATGCACCCAAGATTAGGAGACTGGTTTTGCCATTCAGTGCATCTGATCTAAGCAAGTACCCCTCCCCGCCTGGCCCCACCCACTGCCCCCATCCCCCACAGTCCCAAGGACTAGAACATCAATTCTACAGGAAGACTCACATCAGTGATATAAATACTGTATTTATTGAACGGGCTCCATCATGGCCAGCAAGACTGCAATGGAGGGGACAAGCCCCTTCCTCAAATTCTCCCTCAAAAAGACAGAACAGGAGAAACCCTCCTTGCAGGCCTGTTGGCTTATAGAGAGGGCAGGGAGGGAGTGGAAAATGTGTCTTCTGTCCCAGGTGAGCTCCAAGGATCGTATAACATGGGCTTCAAGTGCTGGGTGGAAAGCAGAGCTGGCTCAGCACCTACTTTTTCTGCTGGGAGACTGTGGCCTAGAATGGGAGAGGGACTTGCCCAAGAGTCACAGGTCTGTGTCCCCCAGAAAAGAAGAGGACACGTTGGGCCCGGGAGGGAGCCCTCGGACCTCCCAGCATATCCCACAAAAGACAGCCCAGCCTGGCCCCAGCTCCCACGGCATCTCTGAGCCATTGTTGTCCACCTAACCTGGACACAGCTGGGGATTCCCAACCTTTCTTTCTGAATCCCTCAAAAATAAAAACCAAGTAATAAGAAAACTTCCCCTAACATGCGGCACTTCCGGGACCAGAAAAAGATATTGGGAAATCCTATCCATCCATCCGTTCAAATGCAGTTGCCATGCTCCTCCTCGGAGGCAGGCGTGATAGGGAGGCAGGCAGGGAGGGGTGTGCACAGGGCTCCGAGTTCATGGTGTGAACGAACAAACATGATGAGAGGGCACTGCTCCCATAAAGGAACGAGGGCTGCACTCCAGAAGGTCACTCAGGAATCTCTGCTCCAGATGCCTTCCGGGAAAAAGGATAGAAGGTTTAAGCACCCAGGAAGTGCTAGGAAAATGCCAAACAATGTTAGCATCTGCCGCCCAGTGGCTGTTTCAGCATTAGAAATCAAGTTGGTGAGTTTAATTCCCTCCCATCTGCCAAATGTTTCCAAGTAGCATTGACATCATCAACAAACCACAAAGCTGGACTTCGGGACCCGCCCCCAGCCCTCTCCCTGTTTTCTAAGCCCTTCAGCCACCCACCCATGGTGCAAGGCCTCCCCCTGCAGCCCATTTTTACCCACGGTCCATCCACGGCACCGTGTGTGGGATCTATCTGCTGTGGACGCCCCAGCCCCCTTGCACAGCTGCCTGGGCCACAGACTGCAGCCAAGAGCCGGTTCCCACGCAGGCCAGGAGGGAAAGGCTTCTTTGGGGCACTTTCTACATTTTTTTTAGCTTTTCTTTTTTGTGGGGAAAGGATTGTCTTCCGGAGCAAAGCCACAGACCTCATCGAGGGCTTGGAAAGCCCTATCTTGCCTTCCAGAATCCTTAGGAGACATGTACAGCAGATGAAGAAACCCAAACCACATCAAGGGAACTAACGCACAGTAAAACTTTCAGCACTTGAGTTCAAAACAGCGGCGTCCTGACTCGGACGGAACCTGTGGCCTTATTATATTCATTACAGGGGATGGAATCCTGGTGATACTTCCTACAGTCACGCCCTGGCCCTTTGAAAACATGTGCAGAAATCATAAAAACTCAGGCGTTGAGGATATCGCCAGCATCACTCCCCACACATGAACCAGGATCGGAGCAACATAGAAAATCCTGTAAGACCAGGGTTCCCAAACTCCAGGGCTTAATGCCTGATGATCTGAGGTGCGTGCCTGTGTGCTAAGTCGCTTCAGTCGTGTCCCACTCTTTGGGACCCTATGGACTGAAGTCCGCCAGGCTCCTCTGTCCATGGGATTCTCCAGGGAAGAACACTGGAAAGGGTTGCCATGCCCTCCTAGCAGAATCTTTCCAACTGAGGGATTGAACCCGGGTTATATTTCCAAGTTCAAAATTCCAAATGGTGTCTTTTTATGTCTCTCAAGTTGGCAAAAGTGGATACGTAGGAGAATATACTTTGTTTATGTTATTTTTTAAACAAAAGGAAAACTTAGGAACCAGAAAGAGAAAAATGACTCCTCTAAAGCAGCCCTTCCTTGCTTCCCACACCCTGCAAAAAACAGGGGGCTGTTGGGAGAATATATATCAGAAGCATGTGGGGGTTGGTATGTGGGGAGGTCCAGGCATTTGCATTCTGAAAGCCTCTGTTGAGAACCCCTACATGGGAGACATCATTTTGCTGACGAAAGTCCAGACAGTCAAAGCTATGGATTTTCTAGTATTCATGTTCAAATGTGAGAGTTGGACCATAAGGAAATCTGAGCAAAGAAGAACTGATGCTTTGAAATTGTGATGCTGAAGAAGACTCATGAGAGTCCCGTGGACAGCAAGGAGATTAAACAAGTCAATCCTAAAGGAAATCAACCCTGAATATTCATTATTCAGAGAAGGACTGACACTGAAGCTGAAGCTCCAATACCTTGGCCACCTGATGCAAAGAGCCAACTCATCAGGAAAAGTCCCTGATGCTGGGAATAAAGGAGAAAGGTGCGGCAAAGAGATGGTTGGATGATGAGATGGTTGGATGGCATCACCGACTCAATGGACATGAGTTTGAGCAAACTCCGGGAGATAGTGAAGGACGGAGGAGCCTGGCAAGTTGCAGTCCATGGGGTCACAAAGAGTAGGACACAACTTAACAACTGAACAACAACAACATGGGAGCAGCCAAAGGGTCAGCTCACTGGAAAACCAGGGAGAAAAGGTGAACAGAAAATGAGGTGAGAGGGGGTGGGAACATGTTTCCGGCTAAATCAGGCATCACTGTCCATGCCTCGCCTATGGGAAGGCCCAGACCTCCCAGAGTTTCAGGCGGCCCCAATGTGGGGGAAGGGTGGGTTCACACACAAGGGAGGAAACCCTCAGGCCCAAGCTGCCTTTTCACTTATTTCCCATGGGGCCCAATGTTCACCAAGGGCACACTCGCTCTTTTCATCAGACCAACCAGCCTCATATGCTCCTGATTATCTGCTGCCTCTACAGCTCAGGGCCTGGACTGCAAAGGACCCCGGTCATCTGTCATTCACACACATCGTCAGAACACAATCCTGCAAGTTTCAGGCCCACTAGAAGTGTATTTAAGAGGTGCTGGTATTTATAGAGACAAAAGGATTAAGCGATGATAACCACTAACATGTGGAACCTAAAAAATAATACGGATGAATTGACTTATAAAACAGAAACAGACTCACAGACATAGAAAACAAATTATGGTTCCCAAAGGGGAAAGTGGAGGAGAGGGATAAATCAGGAGTTTGGGATTAACAGATACACACTACTATATATAAAGTAGATAAACAACAAAGACCTACTATATAACACAGGGAATAATATCTTATAATAACCTATAATGGAAACAAATCTGAAAATATATATATATTGCTGTACACCTGAAACTAACACAACATTGTAAATTGCATAGTAAACTAACACAATGTTGTAAGTCAACTATACTTCAAATAAAACAAAACAAAACAGGACTAACTGAAGAGCTTCCCTGATGTATTTGGTAGAAATACACAAATTCCACCAAGACAACCCAAACCAAGTTCCTCCTTGGCCTGCCAGTGAAAAAGCCACAGCACCAAACACTACTTCTCTTGGTAACAGGCCACAAACCCCAGAGCACCTTCGACCCAGAAAGGGTGGCCGAAGAGGGGTTAGTTGAGCTACACCTGGAAAAAAGGATGGTATTCACACTGGCAAGAAATGGAGCTGTCATTGTAATCTCTTTCACACTATTTGATTTTTTGACTTAGCTGTAGGTGTCACTTTGACTGAAAAGAACAAAATGTAAACAGAGCAGAGAAAGAGAATATTCTAACTGAGGGAGCTGTGAATGGGCTAGTGAGTCTGGGAAATGGAGGCGGGCCTGGCCAGAGGGCATGCATCAGGGGATGCAGCAGTAAGATGTGGATGGAGAAGGATCCTGAACTCAGGAGAGTGGCTGAACCCTAGATGATGGATGAATACACGTTTGCTGGGGCTTCCTGGGTGACTCAGCAGTAAAGAATCCACCTGCCAATGCAGAAGACTCGGGTTCCATCCGTGGTCCAAGAAGATCCCCTGGAGAAGGAAATGGCAGCCCACTCCAGTATTCTTGCCTGGAGAGCTCCATGGACAGAGGAACCTGGTGGGCTGCAGTCCATGGAGTCAAAAAAGAGTAAGACAAGAGTTAGCAGCTAAACAACAACAACAACACATTTGCTGGCTGGGAGAAAAGGCAGGTCGGGGCTGGACTAGGGGAGGCCCTGCCTGAAGAGCTTGCTAAGGTGTTTGGAATTTACTTTCCAGTCAAGTGTTTTCCATGGTTACGTCCCTCACTTGACACAAGAGTCGCACAGAAGCCACATCTGGGAGAAGGCACCAGGCAACAGAAGCCCTCTCCACCGGGTCCCGCGTCCCGTTACAGGCTGCAAGGCCACTGTAACAGCACAGCCATGGAGGTCTCCCCCCCCGGCAGCAGCTCACAGCACAACCTCGCCCGCCTGTGGCTCCAAGGATGCCATTCCCACATACCTTTATCTTGGGAGCCAAACCTGCTTCTTCTTCCCTTTCTCAAGAAAATTCTATAGCAGAAGGGAGGGATGGAATAATCTGTACCTGGCTCAGATCCAGTGTACCTAGGACATGCTGGGAGCACCTAGTTGGTGCCCCGCCCAAAGGATTAAATTACCTCTGCTCTAGAGGCAGCCAAATTCCCAAGATTACAGGTAACAGGGTTGGAATTTCATGGGTGGGACTGGAGATCTCACTGGGAAACAGAGAGGGGGTTGCAGGGGGCACTAGGTACAGGGAAAGGCTGGACCACTGGTCACTGCGACCCACCTCGCCTGGCTCTAGTAAGACAAGCCAGGGCTGGGTTCCTGTGTTCAAGCCCCATATGCAGCAGGAAGGACTGTGCTGTTGCTGTTTAGTTGCCCAGTCGTTTCCAACTCTTTGGGACCTCATGGACTGTAGCCCGCCAGGCTCCTTTGTTTCTGAGATTTTCCAGGCAAGAATACTACAGTGGGTTGCCATTTCCTTCTGCAGAGGATCTTCCCTACCCAAGGATCGAACTCATGTCTCCTGCATTGGCAGGTGGATTCTTTACCACTGAGCCACCAGGGAAGCCCTGAAGGGCTGTGTGGCCTTAGGCAAACGGCCTTACTTCTCTGAGCCCCAATGCCTCTGCTGCTGCTGCTAAGTCGCTTCAGTCGTGTCCGACTCTGTTCGACCCCATACAGGGCAGCCCACCAGGTTCCCCGGTCCCTGGGATTCTCCAGGCAAGAACACTGGAGTGGGTTGCCATTTGCTTCTCCAATGCATGAAAGTGAAAGTGAAGTCGCTCAGTCGTGTCCGACTCTTAGCGACCCCATGGACTGCACCGCAGCCCACCAGGCTCCTCTGTTCATGGGATTTTCTAGGCAAGAGTACTGGAGCGGGGTGCCATTGTCTTCTCCGCCAATGCCTCTACACATAAATAATTATAATAATTAAGCAGTCACATCACCAGCTAACTCTACCCACTTTACAGACAAAGAAACTGGGGCACAGTAGGATAAGCGACTGGCCCCAAGGTCACAGAGTACAGAAAGGGCTGGAAGTCAGATAGACTGGCTCCGTACCATGCCCTTAACCACCAGGCTACACGACCCCCACCTTGTGAAAATGTGGACTGGAAAGGTCACTCAGGACCTGCAACTTCTCCCTCATCTCTGATGTGCCCTGCTTCTGTGCTGTGCTGTGCTTAGTTGCTCGGTAGTGTCTGACTCTTTGTGACCCCAAGGACTGTAGCCTACCAGGCTCCTCTGTCCATGGGGATTCTCCAGACAAGAATACTGGAGTGGGTTGCTATGCCCTCCTCCAGGGGATCTTCCCAACCCAGGGATCGAACCTAGGTCTCCCACACAGCATGTAGATTCTTTACCGTCTAAGCCACCAGGGATGCCACCCCACTTCTACAACTGTGCTAAGTCACATGTACACCAGCTCAAGTACACAACCTTTTAAAGATCGAGTAGCCTTGATGCCTCAAAGACACCTAAATCCTTGATGCTGAAGTCCAGGAAGGGCCAGGGGCAGAGGGTTGAGGGGTGGAGGTCTCTATCCAGGCGGTACTTACGGGCTGTCAGAACCTAGTCCCTTGGAGGTCACACAGCATCATTGTTCTCCAACTCTGGCCATCAGCCTCACCACTAGGCTCACACAGAACTGGGTACTAGCAGCTAGTTCAACATGAACTCACCTTTCTCCTGGAAAAGACCCTGAATCACCTGTCCATTCAGGCTGTGGGCTGGAAAGACATCCTGACTGACAATGAATGTTCGGCACTCAGTCAAGATTCAAAAACACGCGAGACAAAATGCTCCAGTGACCAGGCTGCTTGCAAGGAAGAATTTCACTCACTTGGCCTCCCAGAAGCCTCCCTGGACTCAGTGGCCTTGTCTATATCATTGGCTTAAAAACATCCCACCCACAAGTGAGGACAAGACATCAGAGGCAGAGCTGGAAAAACACCTCGTTCTCCCAAGTGTTCTGTCTTCCTGGCATCTGGGCAAATTTGCTAAGCCACCACTGCACACTGAAGAAGAAGTTTAATACAAGTGTCCCCATGGAAGTGACCTGGGAGCACATGATCACGCCCCTCCCCCACACTCAGAGCACCAGCACATTGACTGTGTGTGGAAGAAGCAGAGTCCAGACAGTCCCACTCCCTACTTCAGCCCCCAAAGCTCAGCCATCACCTGTTCTGCATGACAGGGGTGGGGAGCGGATTTCCTCTGGGCTTCCACTTGATTTCAGAGTTCCAGCTCACACAACGCTGCCTGGCTGATGCGGGAAAAGTTGTGTGACTTGCCTAAGCTACAAGAGGTGGTCACCACTGCCCCAGGACAGGACAGCTCTCCAACTCCCAGATCCTGCCCACCTGACCCTCCTTCAACTATTATTTTGCTATAAAAATCCCAATCGGGGAATCTCAAAGAAATTTCATCCAATCAGATAGTGCCTGGGGTCTGAAGTTCATCCATTCGGTCACCCATCACATACTGAGCCCTGACAACATGCCAGACTCCGGTCTTAGGATCTGGGGACACAGTAATGGCCCCATCCTCAACCACTGCACTATTTTTGAACGGCACACCTTTGGCGAAGTTACTAAAATTCTTTGCCATTCAGTGGCCTAATGGGATAAAATCTCTACTTCATATGCTTCTGGGAATGAATAACAAACACGTGTCTCTTGTGTCTCCTGCAAAGGCGAATTCTTTACCACTAGCTCCACCTGGGAAGCCCAAATGAGAAAATATAATAAGTACATTACTTTGTGGGCATCACTTTGCTGACAAAGGTCCGTCTAGTCAAAGCTGTGGTTTTTCCAAGAGTCATGTACGGATGTGAGAGTTGAACCATAAAGAAGGCTGAGCACCAAAGAATTGATGCTTTCGAATTGTGATGTAGAAAAAAACTCTTGAGAGTCCCTTGCTGCTGCTGCTGCTAAGTCACTTCAGTCGTGTCCGACTCTGTGTGACCCCATAGACGGCAGCCCACTAGGCTCCCCCATCCCTGGGATTCTCCAGGCAAGAAGTGGGTTGCCATCCCTTAGCAGGAAATCCACCCTGAGTATTCATTGAAAGGACTGATGCTGAAGCTCCAATACTTGGCCACCTGATGCAAAGAGCTGACTCTTTGGAAAAGACCCTGATGCTGGGAAAGATTGAGGGCAGGAGGAGAAGGGAGCAACAGAGGATGAGATGGTTGGATGGCATCATCAACTCAATGGATGTAAGTTTGAGCAAACTCCTGGAGAAGTGAAGGACAGGGAAGCCTGGCGTGCTGTAGTCCTTGGGGCTGTAAAGAGTCGGACACGACTTAGCAACTGAACAACAAAAAAGCACGTAGCACAGTAGAGGAGATGCTTGGTAAATGTGACCATTACTACAAGTTTTTGTAAAAGGGCTCCAGCAAGTATGGAATCACCTGTGTTAATACAAATGTCTTTGAAATATCATTAAGAACCACCACCCAAACTAGCTTAATCTTGCCTAGATAGGAGATGTGGGTATTTTTCCCCGCTTGCTCATAAATGGCTGTTTGGCACAAAGGATGTTCATTACAGGCTTGAACTGAATCATTAAGACTACAGAATCAGATAGGCTAGAAATTAAACAGAGCCCAGGGTCCCAGAAATAAGCTACCAGCCACAGAGCACTGAGGACTCCAGGCCACAGTTCCTACAACCTCACAATAAAGGGACAGGACACTTTCCTAGAAGTCCAGTGGTTAGGACTCTGAACTTCCACTGCAGGGGGCACAGGTTTGATCCCTGGTCTAGAACTAAGATCCCGCATGCCACACAGTGTGGTAAAACAGATAAAAATAAAGGGCTTGGGGCTTTCCTGGTGGTCCAGTGGCAAGAAATCTGCCTGCCAACGCAGGGGACACAGGTTGATCCCCCTTCTGGGAAGAATCCATATGCCATGGAACAGCTAAGCCTGTGCAACACTACTACTGAGCTTGTGCTCTAGAGCCCATACTCTGCAACGAGAAGCCTGCGCACCGAAACCGGAAAGTAGCCCCCACTCACTGCAACTAGAGAAAGCCTGCAAGTAGCCATGAAGACCCAGCACAGCCAAAAATAAATAAATAAATATTTTTTAAAAAGAAATAAAGCAATAGCAATGGAATCCCCACTCTAACCCCCTCCGACAGAAAGAGGCTGGCCAAAGGGGAGGTGGCCCTGTGGTTTCCAATGGAGTCCAGACCCTCAAAGACCAACGGAACAGGCTCTGGAGCCCCATGTGACCTACATCCCAGCCCGGCAGCTTCCTCCTCCCACCTTTGCACCTTTGGCAAGTTACTCAATCCCTCCCAGCCTGTTTCCTTCTCTGGAAATGGCACTCATCGCAGCAGCCACCTTCTAGTCTCTGTGAAGATTAAAAAATACAATGAATGAAAAGCCCTTTGCCTGGGGTCTGGCATCCAGCTGCTGGGGCTTTACATTTTTGATTCTTTTTGATGGGGGTGTTAGTCGCTCAGTTGTGTCTGACTCTTTGCACCATAGACTGTAGCCTGCCAGGCTCCTCTGTCCATGGAATTCTCCAGGCAAGAATATTGGAGGGGGTAGCCATTCCCTTCTCCAAGGAATCTTCCCAACCAGGGATTGAACCCAGGTATCCTGCATTGCAGGCAGATTTCCTGAGCCAACAGGGAATTCCCAATTTGGTGGGGGTGGGGAGGAGATATATAGAAATTCCTAGGAAGACGTCATTTTAACTTAAATTCCTTTAAAAGATGACCACCTCCTAGAGAAGGGTGCCCCCATAATCCACCCTGGTTGGAAGCAACACCTCACAAATCACTGCCTATTTGGATGAGATGACCTGAGCCATTGTTGGGAGTGACCGGCAGCCCTTACATTCTTGCTGCCTATCTTAACAGAAGAGAATCTGAAGCCCAGGAAAGTGAGGGGATTTGTACATAATAGCCTCTAAGGGTCTCTGTCCCTCCCACCCACTCCGTTTCCACATTCACCTTCCTTTGCTCCCCAATTCTAAATGAATGGAACCTGCTGCTTACATTAATCCTGATTATATAAGGAAGGAAACTTGGAGAGTCAAAGAGGAGGGAGGGAAAAGCTAGTGTCAATTTATGCTAGTGCAGAGGGCCCAAGACAAAAGAGCTGCAGAAAGTTCACTAAGAGCCCAGGACAGTTCAGACCTTTAACTGGTGCTGAAGTCCAGGGCCCCGGCAAGGGTAAGGCCCTTAAGTGCCAAGGTTCCCTGACACTGCTGACTGGCACCCATTCCTGCAGGGTCACCACAGGGTAAAGGTCCTCCCCAGCACTCAAGCACCCACAACCCTCTGAACTGCAGAGAAACAGGCAGCCAGGGCCACAGTGAGCTACAGGACTGGGCACAGGGTGTCTGCTCCCTCCACTATGCTCTGCCCATAGGTGGGGCAGGCTCTCAGGCCCCTCAGATTTTGGGCATAAATAAACCCACATGGTACTACCGGGCACAGATATTCCAGAGAAAGGAGAGAGTCCTGCGCTGAGTCAGAAAACCTCAATTTCCATCCAGCTTTGCCAACAAGTCCCTAAGGAACTCCTGGCTGGGTATCCACAGGAATTCCCACCAGCAGGTAAACCCGAGATGTGGGAGATTTCCTCTGTCTAGTCACCCATCCATTACAATTGCAAATACTTGTCCAATGAATGGGCTTCCCCGGTGGTGCTAGTGGTAAAGAACCCACCTGTCAATTACAGGAGACAGAAGAGACATGAGTTCAATCCCTGGGTCAGGAAGATTCCCTGGAGGAAGGTATGGCAACCCCCCGCCAGTATTCTTGCCTGGAGAATCCCATGGACAGAGAAGCCTGGTGGGCTACAGTCCTTAGCGTCGCACAGAGCTGGACACAACTAAAGTTGACTTAGCACGCACACACATCCAGTGAATAGAGTCCGTAGATGATCTCTAAGACTAAGACTTAGTCTGATCTTAGATGATCTCTAAGTCTTAGAGATTTTAAGTCTTAGAGTCTCTAAGTCTTAGATGATCTCTAAGTCTCTTTTTGACTTCTAACATTCTAAATCTATAAAGCCACTAAAGAGTCCTTTGGAAAACAAATGCTTGAGAGGGGAAGTGTTTAATTTGATGTGTGCTTGTGTGCTCAGTTGCTAAGTCATTTCCAATTCTTTGCAACCCCATGGACTGTAGCCCACCAAGCTCCTCTGTCCGTGGGGTTTTCCAGGCAAGAATACTGGAGTGGGTTACCATTTTCTTCTCCAGGGGATTTTTCTGACCCAGGGACTGAACCTGCATCTTTTACATCTCCTGCATTGGCAGGCAGGTTCTTTACCACTGAGCCACCAGTAAATGTACGCTACGTTAGATACTATACATCTATACTATAGAACCGCGGCTTAAAAACCCTTGTATTGGACTTCCCTGGTGACACAGTGGAGAATCCACCTGCCAGTGGAGGAGACACAGGTTCCATCCTTGGTCCGGGAAGATTCCACATGCCTCAAAGCAACTAAGCGCACGCACACAGCTACTGAGCCCAAACACCCTATGCTCTGCAGTAAGAGAAGCCACCGCAATGAGGAGCCTGTGCCCCAAAACAAATAGGAGCTCCCCTTGCCACTACTAGAGAAAGCTCACACAACGCACCGAAGACCCAGAGCAGCCAAAAATAAAAAAATAGACAAATAAAAATTTAAAACGCTGTATTAAAAAAAAAAAAAAGAATTCCAGCAGAGATCAGAACCCATGTGCATTGTCAGTGGGAGTGTGAAAAGGTGCAGCCTCTATGGAAAACAGTATGGAAGCTCCTTAAAGAATTAAAAATAGAAACTACCACATGATCCAGTCATCCCACCTCTGGGTATAGATCCAGAAGAACTGAAACTGAGTCCCAAAGACATATATATATATATACACACCCAAGTCCACAGCGGTATTCTTCACAATAGCCAAAAAGTGGAAGCAACCCAAGTGCCCATCCATGGATGAATGAATAAACAAAAGGTGATATTATCCATGCAATGGTACACTGCTGCTGCTGCTGCTGCTAAGTCGCTTCAGTCCTGTCCGACTCTGTGCGACCCCAGAGACGGCAGCCCACCAGGCTCCCCTGTCCCTGGGATTCTCCAGGCAAGAACGCTAGAGTGGGGTGCCATTGCCTTCTCCGGCAATGGTATACTATTCAGCCTCAAAAAGGAAAGAAATTCCGACAAGTGCTACAACACAGATGAACCTCAAAGACATGCTGCTAAGTGAAATAAACTGGTCACAAAAAGACAAACACTGTATGATTGCACTTAGATGCGGTATCTGGAATAGTCAAATGCAAAGTGACAGAAAGGAGAATGGTGGTTGCCAGGGGGCTGGGGACAATGAGGCGATGCTGTTTAATGGGGACAGTTTCGGTTTGCAAAGATGAGAAAAGTTCTGGAGGTGGATGGGGATGATGGTTGTACAGTAATGTCGATATACCACAGTAGTGAAATGCACACTGAAAAAAGGCTAAGATGGCAAGTTTTATGTGTATTTTAACCACAACTTTTTAAATTTTAAGACATTTTTAAATTTAAAATAATTTTTCTAATAACCACAATTTTTAAACGCTAACAATCTAATCAATAGCTCACTCCACATGCGTTTCTGAAATCACAGTCTGAAGTCTGGCCACAATCCAATAGTTCCCTGAGGTTTCCTTGAACACCTGGGAGAGCAGTTTGGGGTTTGTTTATCTGTTTGGTGAAGGTGGTCAGGGGTCTCAAATGCACCATGTAATCCCCATGGACACAGTAACATTCCCAGCCTTGAGGAAGTACCTGGAAATTCCACCCAAGATGGAACGAAGGCAGAAGCTTTGATGGAAGATAGAAAGGCTTTGGGGCTTCCCAGGTGGCACTGTGGGAAAAAATCTGCCTGCCAATGGAGGAGATGCAAGAGACATGGGTTCCATCTCTGGGTTGGGAAGATCCCCTGGAGGAGGGCATGGTAATCCACTCCAGTATTCTTGCCTGGAGAATCCCATGGACAGAGGAGCCTGGTGGGCTCCACTCCATGGGGTTGCAAAGAGTCAGACACAACTGAGCAACTAAACACACACACACAATAGAAAGGCTTAAGATGCAGAGCTGGGATGCTCACCCTTTTCCACAGGCTGACCCCCAGCCTGGATGATGCAGCGCTTCCCTGTCCAGTACACACAGGCCTGTCCCAGCCCAAGGCCATCATGCCAGGAAGCACTATCCCACCTGTTCAGGTGTGGCAGTAGCTGCCAAAAACCAGCCACTCATTTGTATCTGAGAGACTGGATGACCACGCAGGTGGTTCCTGCCCTGCCTTCAGAGCCAGGGAGCAGAGGTGGCCCCCTCAGGGCTGTGGGTGACAGCTCTCCCGGATCCACCCTGGACGGACTCAGAGAGCTGGGTACCTCACAAGCCCCATGCACGGTTCCCCAGTCAAGAGTGGTCCTGCCAGCTTCTGCAAGACCGGCTTCCACACCCCTCCACAGAGACCACACCTTCCAAAGGAAGCCTCACGATTAGCCTATTACCCACAGGGAAAAAAAAGCCTTTTCAAGGCTACCCTGTCGCCAGCCTTCTCTTGCTCATTCCTCTACTACTAATTATATCAGGTGATGCGTCTGCATGCCTGCCTCCTATTAAAGTCTGAGAGAAACACAAAGGGAGAGGCAGCCTCAGATGCTGTGATCTCTGTGCCCCAGCACTGTGCTTTACTGCAACAGACACTCAAGAACTGAGGGGCTTCCCTGGTGGCTCAGTGGTAAAGAATCTGTCTGCCAGTGCAGGAGACACAGGTTCAATCCCTGGTCCCGGAGGATCCCACATTCCACGGGGCAACTAAGCCTGTGGACAACAACTATTGAGCCTGTGCTCCGCAACAAGAGAAGCCACCGCAATAAGAGTAGCCCCTGCTCACCGCAACTAGAGAAAAGCCTGCACATCAACCAAGGCCCAGCACAGCCAAAAATAAATAAACAATAATAATAATCAATGGAGGAGGGCTCTGAGGTACACTGTATTTCATTCACAAAGCGGGCATTTTAAGGCCCGGATGCACTCTCCTCCCCAAACGGCCATCTGCTTGCTGAGCATCTATGTCCCATGGAGCGAGACATTTCATGTTTTCTGGGGCCTAACACGCAGGATAAGAGCCCAGGATATGAGCCCCGTGAGAGCCAAGCTCCAGAGTTGAGGGGAACACCAGAGGGCTAAGGACGGGCCGCAGGGAAATTTTCCAGACGTTACTGAAGCCAGATTTCCCACAAACACTGCTGTCAAATCAGCTCCGTAAGGCTGAATGATTTACGTGCAGGCAGGGCCAGGTCACAGCTGGAGGGGATGTTCTCTGGTTTCTTCACACACCCTTCCTACCAGACGATAACAGAGAAAGAGGACAAAAGACCAGAACCACCAGGCTTGATGTGCTAAAGGTCTCAGAGGAAAGATGCCAAAGGTAACATTCTGGACACTCACCTTTCAGTCTCCAAAATCCACTTGCAGGTACTACTATCTACACAGACAAATGATTTTCTAAGTTCGAGGGGAGCTATTTTTGTTTCCCTGGATGCCGAAGAGAATGGCAAGAACGTTTGATCCTGGATGAGATTTCCTATCAATGAAAACCCTCATCCTGGAAACAGAGCTCAAGTGTATGATTTAAACCAAAGTCGAATGACAAGAAGTGTTTCCAGAAGGGAGGAGAGATGAATGGGTGCTGGGGATGAAAGTGAGGGACCAGACCACAGGAGTCTTGTGTTGGTAAAACAGGGTCAGTCTACCAACAGATTCTCCCAACAACAAACAGTGTGCTGCTAGGGGAGCTGGGGATGCTTGGGGTAGGCAGAGAGTCCCTGCCTTCAAGGAGGTTATAGTCCAGGAGGGGAGGGAAAGAGCAAACCCAAAATCATACAAATAAAAAGTTACAAACTAAGGGGGTGACAGAGGATGAAATGGTTGGATGACATCATTGACTCAATGGACATGAGTTTGAGCAAACTCCAGGAGATAGGGAAGGACAGGGAAGCCTAGAGTGCTGCAGTCCATGGGGTTGCAAAGAGTCAGACACAACTGAGCAACTGAACAACAACAAACCATCCTGAAGTAAAGGACAAGGTAAAAATGCTGTGACAACAAAGGCAGGGACCGAGTTTAGATTCGAGGGTCCCAGAAGCAACTTTGAAGCAGTGACCAGAAGCCTGGGGGAGTCATGCAGAAAGAAGCATGGGAGAAGAAAGGGGCCACCTCGGGATGTAGGTAGCGGCAGGTGGGATGTGAACAGAGGCCCCGAGGAAGGTGATGACCCTGCAGCCCGCTGGGTACCAGGAGCACAGTGCAGCCTGTGCTGAGCCCTGAAAAGAAGACAGTCAGCTGACCCTCTATGCAATGTTTCAGTCTCTTTGGTTCTGACCTGAACACAAGCCACAGGGAGTGATGGTGTTCCCGTCACCGTGATGGGAGTGGCGGCAGCAAGCCTTCCAAGGTAAGGAGTGGCCCCTTCATCCTGACATTCCCACCAAAGTTCACCCAAAATGCCCCAGCTGTCTGGGCTCACCCATCCTTGCTGCTGGCAAAGCTGGGTGACCGTGGCCGTGCCGGCTGACCCCTCGATGACTCAGCTTCCTGGTTGTGAGCTCATAAAATGGCCCAGGCAGGAAGGAGTCAGAGAGCTATAAACAGAGCCTTCCAGAAGCATCGGCTACATGGCTCCCCTTGATTCCAGGGTGGGACTGTGGCCATTCAGCATTTCTAGAATTGTCTGAATGAACAGTTCACAGTCTTCCAGTATTGCAGTTAAAAAGTTTCAAGTAAATTAAATAGACTACCATTTCTTGGCAGATACTCTAGGAAACAAGGTCCCCCAAAAGTATTTGGGCATCTAGTTCTTTTAATTCCAGGGTGTGTGTGTTGGGGTGGGGGAGGTCGTCTTCCTAGCTTCCTCCTTCAAGCTGAAGTGCTTGTTAAGTCTATACTTTACATTCCAAATCAAAGGACAGGGCCCAAAGTTATACAGCCCATGCAAACAAAGAGCAGAACTTTTAGAACTAGAAGCTTCCTAAGAAACCATATAGTTTTAGTTCCATTTTGCCATTTTACAGATGAACAAACTGAGACTCAGACAACTGAAATGCTTTCTAAGAGTCACTCGGCTGGTGGGCTTCTGGTTATCACAAGCTAATTATAACTCACCCTAAAATGCAAATTAAATGTTCTGTGTGTGTCTCCAGAGAAAGGACCCATTTTGCTGTGTTTTTCCTTTCATTCCCTGCCCTCCATACTCAAGCTCTGGGTTGGCAAAGGTTCTTCCTGTCCCTTCAACTCTGGCTGCTCAGAGAGGATCAGAAATCTGTTTTCAATTTAAAAGCCACTTCTAGTAAAAGCCCAGCTCTGTAGTTAACTTTCGTTTTTTTTAGGTTCTGAAAGGGAATTTCAGAAATTTTCTTATGATTAGATTATCATAAAACTCAAAAGACCCTGGAAGAAACATTCAAGGGAAGGTTAAAGTGAGAATTTTTACACCAGGTCAGGGGAAGCATCAGTCACAGATGCCAGTGGAGGGAACAGCGATAACTCCAAGGATAACAGACCCCACGGTGACAAACTGCAGTGTCAACTCCTTCTCTACTTCCTTCTGAACCTCAAAAGACTTTCTTGGAGGCAAAGAAGGAACTAGGAGTCACTCTAACTTGTCAATGTATTCCTTATTCTTATTCTGTTGTTTTTACGAAGAAAAATTGCTAAAGCTGACCTTCTTTCTTTTTTAATCAATGTATTTTTCATCTTGCTTTAGGTATTTTTTAAAATTGAATTATAGCTGATTTACAATGCTATTTAATTTCAGGTGTATAGCAAAGTGATTCATATATAATTCATATACATATATAAAATACCTTTTCAGATTCTTTTCCATTATAGGTTATTATAAGGTATTGAATATAGTTTCCTGTGCAATGCAGTAGGTTCCTGTTGTTTATCTGTTTTATATATAGTAGTGTGTATCTGTTAATCCCAAACTCCTAATTTATGCCTTCCCCATCCCCCTTCCCCTTTGGTAACTGTAAATTTGCTTTCTTTGTCATTGAGTCTGTTTCTGTTTTGTAAATAAGTTCATCTGTAACATTTTTTTTAGATTCCACAAGTGACATCATATGATATTTGTCTTGCTCTGTCTGACTGAGTGAAGCCGATATTCTTGCTGCTCTGAGGACTCATTATAAATCTTCAGTCATTTTCGAAATAAATTTATTTAACGCTTCACACTTCCTGGCATAAATATACTCATTAATTCAGTGATTGTCTGAGAAGCCAAGATTCTAGGGAAAACAGTTTTTAAACACACTTACACTAAAAGAGAGTTCTCTAGTCTCTCTTGCTCATTTTAGGTTATTAACCCTTTCACTGACAACCCCTATTCCAGCAGGGCATCTTCTATGGTTTAATGTCCAGCAGATCCAACTTTTGCTTGTACCCCAACTGTTTCTCCTGGGGAACAGCTCGGCATTGTTAAGCGACACTGAAAAAGGCCCACCGACGTCCTCCTTCAAAACACCCAGCAGGTTTAGTAACAAAGACGTCAGATGCCAGGGAAATCCACAGACAAAGAAAGAGAAGGCTGGCCTTGGGGTCGGTCAGTTCTTGCCCATGTCACAGGACTGGTCTTGTGGAGAAACAGGACTCAGTTTTTAGAAGCTGGGAGATCCAGCAGCTTTTCTCTCTTAACCTGGACTGATACGGGCACCAGAAGGAAAATCCTCAAGAGCCAGCAGCTTCCAGCCTTATCAGAATCACTGGAGGTGTATGGACAAGCCCCAGGAACTGAACTCTCTGCATTTAGAGAAGGATCCACCACAGACAGAAGGACTCAAAGAAAAGAGAGGGCAGGAAAAAAAAATTTCCAACTATTCAGCTGCCTTTAAAAAGTGACAGGGAGGGGGCGACCCTGGTGGATCAGCAGTAAAGAATCTGCCTGCCAATGCAGGAGACGCAGGTTCAATCCCTGGTCTTAGAGGATTCCACATGCAGTGAAACAACTAAGCCACTGCGCTATAACTACGGAGCCTGTGCTCTAGCGCCCAGGAGCCACAAATACTGAGCCCGTGTGCCACAACTACTGAAGCCTGTGAGCCTAAGGCCTGTGCTCAACAACAAGAGAAGCCATTGCAATGAGAAGCCCAAGTACTGCAATTAGAGAGCAGCCCCCACTTGCCGCGACCAGAGAAAAGCCCATGCAGCAGTGAAGACTCAGCAAAGCCAAAAATAAATGAATAGAAAAATTTTAAATGTCATTAAAAAGAAGTGACGAGGAATGAGGCAGGAATCTGAGTATCCATCACAGGTCCCCATGTGGGGCTCAAGATTAACCTCTGTCTTTGCCACATTTCTCTCGTGATCTAAACTGTGATCTGGGCCTGAAAAGGTTACTCAGGCAAACCCTAAACCTCACCAAATCATGTGACTGTATTTAATTTTTAGCTACTTGCCTGGCTGCTGCTCCAGCTGGCATTGGCCACTCATGTCACCCATCAGTTAGGAGCCGATTATGAGCAGAAATGCCTGTGACATGACAGCTTTCCTCCCTTCCTCTGTGTTATTGACTCCTCTGGTCCTCAGCTCTGCAGGGAAAGTTCCCACCAGGGGGAGGCTGGGCCTCCCTGGATGCTGCCAAGCAGTCACTTGGTGGTCGAACAGTGAATTAAAATTCAGAACGTGGGGGGAGGGAAGAAGAAGGAATTTCAGAATGGGGGCAGGCCCTGGTGTGACCACCCCCACCAAACACAAAAACTTTCTCGGCTAATTCTGTGGGCAGAAGGTTCGGAGCAGAAACCCAAAAGCAGAGTGACAGGGGAGGGTACAGGTGTCCTGGGGATGGCCAGGCACCTTGGGGACAGGCTGTGACATCCCAGGGGAGAGGGAATCGTCCAGTTCTGTCCTACCATCTATATCTCCTTCAGTCTAGATACAGCTGTTGATATATTATTTCTTCCAGGGCCCTTTTCCTGACCGCTCTTGACAAGGTTTGGTTTCTGTGAGAAGAGACTCATCACCCCCCTCCAGGAATGATGCAATGATACCTCTGTCCTCCTGGCAGACAGGGGACTTCTGTGAGGATGGACCTCACAGGCAAGAAGCCTCCAGGCTTCCAGTGCTTGGCACATGTAGTCACACCCACATGTTCCCAGTTCTGAATTAATTTTCTCATTAAAATGAAGACTAGGGGATGATGCTGCACTTTTACACATGGCTTTTAACTCCTTCTCAGTAGAGAAATTCCATGAATCAGGCTTATGCAAGCCAACACTTAGCAAACAAGCGGTGGAAACAGTGACTAAGGAAAGAGAGCTGGTTCTACAGTCCATGACACGCCTTGGGTTCGTCCTTAGACTTTTGCACTCATGTACACACACAACAGCATCTTCTTTCCCTTGGAAAGGTTTCCCCCTATTTCTTCAGTGTGGCTTCTGAGATCTGATTATCAGGCAATCACTTGTTTCTCTAATTCAGGCTCGAGACAGCCCTGGGACACCCATGGGATACAGCCTCTATTCCAGGGGAGCAGAGCACCCCACTGCAAGTCAGAGGCAGGGCCCTGCATGTTTCCATTCCTAGCAAGTTGGCTGGCAAGCTTCCTGCAGCTGCCAGCACCCACCCTCACATCCACCTTCCACACCATCTGCCAGGCCCAGAGCGAGGCAACATGCCAGCAAAACCCCCTCCCTGTGGGCAGTGTGAGGAAAGGAGGACCAGGGACCCCAGGACAAAGGCATCTGTGCCCTACCGCCTCCCCTTCTTCCTTTCAATGATCAGTGGCCATGAGTAACCGTAGCACACAGAGCAGCAAGGGACCAAGGCAGGTAAGGGCATCAGCAGATAGAGTCACGCTTCAGGATGATCGGCCACCTTTCTCAGTCCCCAACCTCACCCGCCAGCCACTCAAGGGGACAGACTCACCTGCAAAATGAAATGGAGCCTCTAAGGTGACAACCCCATGGAGATGAAAGGGAGGGGCCCCACTCTCTGGAGGAATCCTTAATCACTGGCCTTAATCACAGTAGTTGTATGCAGGCCTCTCATCGCTGGTCCGACATCATCAATTTTAAATGTATTTCTGAGCATGCCCCAGAGTATAATTGGCTCTTCCTGATTACCCAGCGAAAGAGGTGGCGGCAGACGGCCACCCTGGTCTTTATTCAACAGATGGGAGACACAGAAGGTAAGAAGAGAGGCTAAGTGCCCAAGGCCATGCAGCTGCAGCGAATCCTACAGTGGCCGGAACCAGAGCCTGTATTTTCCATTCCAACTAGCTAAACCTACCCCTTTAACAGGATCCCAGTTTGATAATAAATACCACGGCCTGGCACCTGCAGAGAGCTTTATACTTTGTAAATGGTATAAAGGTCTGTTGACTGCAAAACAGGCTGTATTTTCTTACCACATGTATTAAGTAGAACTGAAAGGGAGGTGCAGCGGGCATTGTTACTCTTCCCTATTTGAGATGAGAATACTGCAACCCTAGCAGACCAAGGAGCTATGATGTAGTACTCTTTCCATAGGTCATTTTTAGGCTGTCATTTGGAAAGGAATCCTTAAGCTAATCCAAAATCAAGTTACTATACTGAGTCCAACTTTGACTCACCGCTAAAATGAGAATGTGCCATAGCAGCTGCAGTTTGCTCCAGAGAAAGAAGCCAGAGAGAACCAAAAATATCCTATGGTAATAACCATTTGTGATCATCCCCTTGCCCTACATATTGGAATAGGTGACCAAGGAACTCCTACCTATATGTTAGAGCTCCAAGTTCCATGCCAAACTATGACTTTTTGCCAGAGCTTCCTCAGCTCCAGTTTCTCCCTCCCAAAAATGCAGCTGGAACCCCAAAATCTCCTCTCAGAACCCAGCTCAAGGGCTCTGCCATCATTAACATGAGTCTACATCTCAGCACTTCACATGCTTGCTCCTACCTGATTCCTTTCCTCAACTTGCCTTTAACAGGATCCCAGTTTGGTAATAAATACCATGGCCTGGCAGCTGCAGAGAGCTTTATACTTTGTCAATGGTATAAAGGTCTGTACCAGTACCTTCAGTGCTGGTACAGCAGAAAGAGGCACAAGTTCCAGGCCATGTTATTGTCCTGAAGCTTAGTTTTCTCATTTATGAAATGAGAGACTGTGGGTGCTTTTTCCTATCTTCAAAGGAGAGCTAAGAGGATCAAGTGACAGAATATAGGTTAAAACAACACGAAAATAATGCAAGATAGAGTTACAACAGCAACATACAAGCATAACCAAGCATTCAAGCAATAATACTTTCTGGGGTGGTCCAGTGGTTAAGAATTCACCTTGCAATGCAGGGGACGTGGGTATGATCCCTGGTCAGGGAATTAGGATTCCACATGTGGAGCAACTAAGCCCATGTGTCCCACAACTACTGAACCCATCTGCCACAACTAGAGAGCCCATGCACGGCAACGAAAGATCCTGCCTGATGCAACGAAGATCCCGTGTGCTTCAATTAAGATCCAATGCAAATAAAAAATGAATTAAAAAAAATCAGTCTAAAAAAAGTAATAACACTTTCAGAAATGATAATAGGAGCTAATATAAAGTGAGAGCTTACCACTTACCACTGACACTATTCTTAACATTCTAGTTGTAGCATAATTCATTCTCATAGCAACACACTATGAGGTGTGTAGTGTTTTATTCCCATTTCACAGATGAGAAAAATAAGGTACAAAAAGGTTTCAGCAATTTGTCCAGGCACCAGCCAGGCAGTCTGGACTCAGGGCCCATGCTGTTAACCTGAAAGGCCCTTATTTCAGCATATTACCTCTGATACGATCTGTCATTAGTGGGGCCTGTCAAGGTTTGGGCTTTCCTGGTGTCTCAGAGGATAATGCAATGCAATGCAATGCAGGAGACGCAGGTTTGATCCCTGAGTCAGGAAGATCCCCTGGAGAAGGAAATGGCTATTCACTCCAAAATTCTTGCCAGGAACAATCTGCGGACAGAGAAGGCTAGTGGGCTAGAGTCCATGGGGTCACACAGAGGTGGGCACGACTGAGACAAGCCACCTGCAAACGTGATCCCACCTGATCTACTCAACAGCCCTGTCCAGTAGGTAAACAGATGATGTCAGTCCAGGCGGCTAATAATAGTCTATGAGACACAGAGACACCAAGCCAGAGAAATAACTCATCCAGGTTTCCAAGCAGATGAGTGGCAGGATGGGGACTTAAATTCATGGGGCCTGACCCCTCCACCCCCACCCTCCACAGCTTTCCAGGGGTCCCAACACCAGCACAAGTATGACACACACGTCCCCCCTCCCCAACGCCTGCCCACAGCAGCATCTCCAGGGAACAAAGGCCGAGGCCACACTGAGAGATCCATCAGGGGCCTCTGCCACCAGACCTCAGGGGACAGTGCCTTTCTCAGTCGCTCACAGGATTTTGTGTGTGATGGATCCAGAAGCTGGTGGCCCCGGAGGACGTCCTCTCAGGGACACGAAGTGGCAGTCCCTCCACCTGACCCACGGTGGCCAGACATTTCCTAAACCTGTTATGCAACTTTTGCTTCAACCAAGCTGCTGCTGGGATTTCGCTCTATTTCAACACGTTTTGTTTTCTCTTCAGAGAGAAAGCACGAATGTGAAACCAAAACACTTCTTAGTGACCAGACTACGGCCCTTCCCGGCAGGCTGGGATTACTGGGCGGGGTGGGGGGTGGTGGTTCTCAAAGTTACCTTCTGGGAGCCAATTTCAGCTTCCAAAATGACTAACAACTGCAGGGGTGAGGAAGAGGATGTGTGTGTGTGGTGGGGGGTGGGGCACAGTACAACTGAAGGCCACTGTTTCCCAGAGGGGAAGAAGCCAACTCAAGAGGGCCCAGCAAAGAGCCCCAGTGACACTGCCCTGCCAGCCCCAGAATTTCAAGATGGCAGCCTGAGCCCTTCTGAGTTCACCCACCCCGGCCCTCGCACCCATATGAAAGTCAATATCAAGATGGGTCATTCTTCTCCCCAAAGCAAGCTGGTCTCATCACCTAAGCTCAGGGTCTAATTACAGGGAGCAGGCTCTGGAAATAGGAGCCAGGACTTATTTTGGTTGCCTGGGTAAGGAGGGCCCTCAGTCAGTGTGCAACGAATGAAGTGGGTGGCCAGATGAATAAACAGCCTCAACGGGGGCTTGTGGGTTCCACCATAGAAAACGGACAGACAAAGGGGCTGAGTCTCTGTCTGGCCAAGGACAGTAGGGATCCCAAACAACGCTAAGCAAAACAAAATAAAAACCAGCACTTGTTTAATAGCAGGTTTTAAAGCACTTCCCCCACCCCCACCTCACATCTCTTTAAAACAACTGATTCATTCAACCAAGAGTCACAGAAAACCTTTATGTGTCTCTGGAGAATAAGTCCGAGGGGAAGAGGGTCTGGGCCTCAGCATGCCACTCAAGGTAGTCCAGGTTTATTCTGAAGGCAGTGGGGACAGCCATGTGGTGTCAGGTGGAGACACTACTGGAAGTGAACTGAGACAATGGGGCTGCCGCTCGACCCCCTCAGGCCCCTCTCAGGCTCTGCTGCACCATGGAGAACAGGCTGGATTTTCAGTTCCAATCAGCTAACTCCGCCCCTTTAACATGATCCTCATTTGATAATAAATACCATAGCCTGGCACCTGCAGAGAGCTTTAAGCTTTATAAACTGTGATCACTGCAAACCTGGTTGCATTTTCTTCTAAGACTTAAGTAGATCTGAAAGGTATGTAGGATGAGTATTATTACTCTTCCCTGTTTAAGGAGAGAAAACTGGGGATGAGCAGATCAGCTAAGAAGGATTTGTGGGCATTCATTCAACAAATACTTAACTGAGCACCTACTATGTGCCCGGAACGATTTCTGGCAAAGGGAACACTCAAGAGAACAAAGAAGTCAAAAATTCCTGCCCTTTGAGAGCTGACATTCGAATGAGGGAAGACAGACTGTGAACAATGGAGATCATATTACAATTATGAAAAAAACACTAAACTATGTAAATAATACATATAAGTTAATGGTATTGTGGGTTACAGGGTAACACATGCTGTGGAGAAAAGCAGGTCTGGGCAGTAGGGAAGTGAGAGCGAAAAAGGAGGGGAGAGAAAGGGCAGGTTTATCCAATTGTGACTCTGTGATCAGGGAAGCCTGCAATGTAAAGGAGACAGAGGCAGAGTCCCCTGAACCAGCAGGAGGGAGAAGAAAACAGATTTAAGGAGTATCACAGATGCAGGAGTGGACAGGTCTTGGAAGCATATGGGGAGAGGGGAAGAGGGGCAGAAATGCGGGAAATGTTGAAGACCATCCCCAGCCTTCTGAGGAAGGGGGCCCAGGCCAAAGGGAAGACCAGAGGAGAGGGCAGGATGTCCATGATGGACACTGAGGCAGCCAACTGGACATGTCTCCAAGGCAACAGGATACCCAGCTCCCAGACAGACCCGACCAGAGACACAGATGTGCAAACCGTGAGTTATCAGCACCCAGGGAGAAAAAGAGATGTGTCCCGAGAGACAAAAAGAAGACCAGGAGGCTGCCTGTCATCAAGAGGGACCGGGAAAAGGGTAGCTGAATTTATTAGCCAGGAAATCGCTGGTAGCCTAGTGGGGTTTCAGCAGAGCGGTGGGTGCAAAGGAAATCAACCCTGAATATTCACCAGAAAGGACTGATGCTGAAGCTGAAGCTCCAATCCTTTAGCCACCTAACACGAAGAGCCGACTCACTGGAAAAGACCCTGATGTTGAGAAAGATTGATGGCAAAAGGAGAAGAGGGCAGCAGAGGATGAGATGGTTAGAGAGCATCACCAACTCAGTAGACATGAATCTAAACAAACTGCAGGAGACAGTGACTAAACAGATGCAAAATGCCAGAGGTCTGGGGGGAGGGGGAGGTGACAAGGGGAGGAGGTAGAAACTGAGTGTCAACCATCCTTTCCCAACACATGTTATTTTAAGGAGAAAAAACTCTTGGGGCACATGGGGTCAAGGTGAGCTGCCTGGGGTTGGTTTGTTATTTAAGATGAGACAAGTATGGATTCAGAAATGCTCTTAAGAAGGAACCAATGGCTGGAGGTGGGGGTGAGGTAGAGGCCAAGATACTGGAACTGGGTTACTCAAGAGACAGATGACCAAAATAACTATGACCATGACCTTTATTGAGAACTTAGGCACCAGACACTGCAGCAAAAGCTTTACATACGTCATGCCCACTTTTTCAGTAAAAAAGAATCTGGGTCTTGGGATTCATATTCCCAATCTGTAGATAAGGAAACTGAGCTTAGAGAGGTCAAGTAAGATGGCCCAGGTGAAGAGCCAGGATTCAAACCCAGGTGTACATCACTGGTTGCTACACCCACTGATTCTCCTTAGAAGAAGGAAGGACCCTCTTACTTTACAATAGGAGAAGGGGCAGGGGTTGGCAGGCTAGTGGGAAGGACAGTTAGAGGAAGAATTTGATGGAGTCCGGGTTCCTCTAGGAACAGAGAGCAAGATGCCACACTGAGGCTGAAAAAAGTGGAAGGGTGGGAGTCTGAGAGGCAAGGTGGTCTGAAGCAGCTGCTGAGCAGGATGGAAGCCGACTGACTAGAGCACAGGGAAGGCCAGGCTGGGGCCCCAAACGCCTGGCACACAGGGCAGCAGTGGACACAATGTGAGGGTTTCTCCTGAAGGGCTGGGCTTCCCTGTGGGCAGTGGGTTGTCGGGGATCAGATGTGGGCAGGCAGGTGTAGGAAGATCCAAAGGCAAAGAAACTATGGGCTGGAGAGTGGCTGCAGTGATGGGCTGTGGGGGCCAGGCTGGATGAGGAAGCCAGGGATGCGATGAGATGAGACAGAGAAGAGGAGACAGTCTTCACACAGTGTGACCATGAGAAAGCTGTGGCCAGACTCTGAAACGTCTGAATGCACGATTCCAGGGGCAGAAAGGTTCAGGGCCAGGACAAGGCCCTTAGAAGTAACAGCCATGAACCTGAGTGGCGTAAAGAATAGAGGGATTTGGGACTTCCCTGGTGGTCTGTGCTTCCAATGCAGGGGGCATGGGTTTGATCCCTGGTTGGGGAAGTTCCACAGACTGTGCAGTAGGCAAAAGAAAAAAAGAATGTAGGCATTTGGATGTTAGTCAAGTGGTGACCAAAATGGAACACTCTCAGGATGATAATAGAATTCAGGATGGACGAACAGTCTGTGAGCCAATGTCAACATCCAGAGGATGAAGGAAAGTGGCTGGATCACATTGTCATTGATGATGATGGTACTGAAGCTGAAAGGTCCCACCCAGAGGACAGTCCTACACAGGAGGTAATGATAACCGCTGTAAGGACTTAACCCTCACAGATACCCAGGACATCAGTACCATTTTTTCCTTCTTTTATAAATGGAGAAACCAGGCAGAGAGGTGAAGACATTTGCCCCAGGTCACACCCAAGTGGGAAGCAGGACCACAGTCTGGATCAAGAGTCCCTCCCTCTACCCACCCTGCCATCCCAGTGGAGAAGAAGGTGAGTGGTAACACAGGGAGAAGAGGGACAGATGCTGGTGGAAGTGGATGGCAGGAGCCTCAAAGGGAAAGGAGAGCTTGATAGGGTGAGCAAGGGGAGAAGAGGGACAGATGCTGGTGGAAGTGGAGGGCAGGAGCCTCAAAGGGAAAGAAGAGCTTGATAGGGTGAGCAAGTAACAGTGGGAGGGTCGCAGCCCCAAGGTGCCTGATTTAAACTAATGGGCATCATCTCTACCTGAGAGGCATTAGGGAGAGGCCTCAGGAGAAGCGCTGGGTGTCTATCGGCACAGGGAGGAGGAAGGAACATTCAGTGAAGATGTAAAGGAGTCAATTACAAGGAACTTTCACAGGGTCCAGGGGAAAAATAAAGAAGGAAGCCAGGGAAAGTTGGTTCAGGAAAGAGAAAGCAGGAAGGAAATTAGCTTCTGCATTTCATAGATAAGGAAACTACCAGAACTCCGAAAAGCTAAGTGTCCCACCCAACCGGTAAGTCAAAAGCCTGGGATCTGAACTACCCCAAGCCAGTTCTCTGCCGGTGAGAATTCAGGCTCAGAAGGAGTCTGAGGGCACATCTGAGACTTCCCTGGTGGCTCAGACGGTAAAGCGTCTGCCTACAATGCAGGAGACCTGGGTTCAATCCCTGGGTCAGGAAGATCTCCTGGAGAAGGAAATGGCAACTCACTCCAGTATTCTTGCCTGGAAAATCCCATGGACAGTTGAACCTGGCAGGCTACAGTCCATGGGGTTGCAAAGAGTCAGACACAGCTGAGCGATTTCACTTTCACTTTCACTTGCAGTTAAAGTGATTGGAGGAAGCTTCCTATGAAAAATGGCGACAGTGAACATTCCAAGGTGTTGACTGGGAGAGGAGGGCAGGCTTTGGGCCAAGCAGAACTCACAAGGAAGATTTAAAAACAAAAAGAAAACTCTCTGGGCAGGAAACCTTGGGGACCCAGGGGACACAGGAAAAAAGCCAGAAAGTTCGGGGGTTCAAGAGAGACCGCCAAAGGTTTCCTTGAACACAAGCAAACCAGTTCATCCAGGGCGTCAGGGAATGCCAGAGGGGTCCAGACCCCAAGCCTGTAAACAAAGGAAAGCAGGACTCGAGTTTGGAGACTGGTCACCACCCCAAAGATCGAGGGGACAAAGGCCCTAATCAATGAAAGGGCCACAGTGGCTAAAACGTGCCCAGGGGCAACCAAGAAAGGCATAGGATGCCCACTCCACAGAGCGACACCCTCTGCCTTATGTGACAAGCCCTCTACCTCAAGGGCACGCCCCCTACCCCTTGTGCACCCCAAGGCGTGATTTGAAAAATGTAATTGAACTCCCCCTCCAAGTTAGCCCCAGTGCCTTCCCCTATTGAAGATCTGAGGTCTCCTTGGCTGCCTGCTGTAATCTCAGGGGCTACCCTCCAAGCCCTCTGCCCTGGCCTTGCCCTCCCCCATTTCCGGACAGAGGGGGCCAGCGGCAGGCAGGAAAGGGGCCACGTGGGGGCCGAGCGCTGTCTCTGGGACCAGATCCCTGCCCCCACTCCTCCAAGAGACCCCAGGCCTGGGCATCAGCACGTGGCCTGGGCATTCATGAAACAAACAACAGTACAGAAGTTCAAAAAGAATTCCTCGCTGGACTCCATGCCACTCCCAGATCCACCTTATAGAAAAGTGCTCCTTCCCACTGAAGGAGGATGGCGAAGAAAGGAAGGGCAGGATCGGAAGGAGACTGAAAAATCACTGAACTTTTGTCGCAAAAAACGAGAGCAACTTGGGATTTCACACTCTTTCGAAGCAGAGTGGCATCTCCTGGGCTGTATGTGGTTTTGAAAGCACTGGAGAGGGTGGGAGGGAGGGACGCTAGCAGCTGCCTTCGTCACCCCGTTCCATACTGAGGACCCTAGCAGTCTGCTTGGCACTGCGGAGACCAAGATGAGGAAAGCCAGAGGTGGAGGAACACTGAGCTGCCTGGCACCTGCCCGCCTCGCTGCTGCTGCTCCTCGGAGCTCAGCACTGCCAGGGACAGAAACCCCCGAGGCCAAGCGAGGCTTCCAACTGGCTCAGCACCCACCAGCTCCTAGAGAGAAGGCTTAGACTCAACCAGCTCGGCTGGCTGTCAGTGCCCTGCCATCCGGCTGCACCCTAGCGGGGCAGGAGGGCTTCCCCCAGCAGAGCTTAAAGGGACTGCGTTTCCCTGACAAGCAAAGCAAGAGAAGGGTCAGCGGAAGTTCTCTTGCTTCAAATCTTTCCTGTTTCCTTCTGCCCTTGCTTTCGCCACCGCAGGACGCAGGGCATGGTCGGAGAGCGGTGTGCCTAATCTGGTTGGAATTTCCTCCTCCACCCACCTGGCATTCTCCCCACAGTCCTGAGCGCTCCGGACCAGGGGTTCTCACGTCCACCCTAAGTGCTGGTCTAGGCGACCACACCACTGGCCCCTCTGGAGCACCAGGGGGAGAGAGGCGTATGGCAGAGCTGCTGCAAAGC
This sequence comes from Bos indicus x Bos taurus, assembly GCF_003369695.1. Classification (NCBI taxonomy): domain Eukaryota; kingdom Metazoa; phylum Chordata; class Mammalia; order Artiodactyla; family Bovidae; genus Bos; species Bos indicus x Bos taurus. The sequence continues at coordinate 70,646,100 of NC_040083.1, read as the reverse complement.
CCCAGCTGGAATGCAACAAGTCATGGCGACCTCTGGGTGACAGCCCTACAGGGTCCCCTCGCTCCCTCCCTTGGGACCACTGCGAGGTCCTGGCAGCCTGTCCCTTTACAGATGAGTAAGCAGTCATATGCCACTACCGTGGGGCCAAGGGAGAGAGGAAGACACAGAAAGGAGGAGGAAAGTTGCCAAAAGTCTTCTAAATCCCCACTTAAGAATCACAGGCTGTTGACTGCTGGAACTTGAGAGGTGTTAGTGATGATGAGGTTCAGTGTTTTCTCAGACTTTTTGGCCTAGCCAGAGGTACATTTTGCACAGCCACTCAGGGAACACACATACACACAACCCAGACTGTCACAGAGCAACAGTACTTCTTACCGCATGCCACACATGCTTCTATTTAATATTTTGTACTCTCACCAACCTGGCTTTTTAAGAATGTTTCTCCCACTAATGGTCACCACCCTTTGAAAAATGCAAGTCATTAAGGTGACATTGGGTGGAGGGGATTTCACAGAAAAGTATATGCAATATTACAATGTGAAGCATTAGCCAGGCTGACTTTCCACACTTAAGACACAACACAGCAGCTTGCTGGGCTCAGAAATCAAAGTGACCAGTCCTGAGCACCATGGTCCACACACCAAAAAGGAGAGAAAAACTGGAAAACACAGGCCCATCCAACACGCTCACTGAACTTTACAAGATCAAGGTTAAAAATGTGTGCCTTATAAAATACAAAAACAAAACAAAACCTTTTTTTTCCTCTCAAGATACAATTTACATTGATTGGGCTTCAAGTGTAATTAATTATTTCAAATTGCAAGTAACATAAAAAGAGGACAATGAGTATTCTGTGTTCGTAGAAAGGAGGACAGGTGAAAAATAGGAAATATTAACTGGTCCATAGCCCCCATTTTCCTAGTGACAGAACAGTGCCTAAAGAATGAAGCAAGTTAGGGGCTGGGCTTGAACCCCAACCCAGGGCTCCTGACTCAGTTACTCACAGTCTCCACCATCCCTGTTATTTAAGAAGAACACAGTGAAGGTCTCCCCAAGTGGAGCATTTCCTTGGCCCCTGACATCTCATGTTGGACATCGACACTTGTGTTGGTTTCAGCACACCTCCATTGCAGCCTTGCTGGGGTCACACAGCGGGGCTCATGCCACTTAACTCTCTCTGTGCTTTTTAGCCCCACTGCAAAATGAAAAGAGTAATCCAAAGAAACTGTAGCAAAAAAAAAAAGAAAAAAAAAAAACCACCAAGAGGTACTTTAAAGCCAAACCGGGATGCTCAAAACCAGAACCCCCAAGGGTCTTTATTCAGAGCCAGGATTATAATCCGAGAATCTAGAAATTGTTCCTGGTTAGCTAACCCAAACCTGTATTTTATTTATTATTTTTAAAATTTTATTTTATTTTTTGGCTGCACCACACAGCACGTGGGATCTTAGTTCGCAGACCAGGGATCGAACTCGTGCCCCCTATGTCAGAAGCGCAGTTAACCACTGGACCACCAGGGAAGGTTCCCCAAACCTTCATTTTACAGTCAAGTTCCACAAAATGACAGCCCAGGACCACACACATGACATTAACCCGTCCACAAGTGAAAACTGCTACAGAAAGCAATACTAAGTACATAGTGACAAGTGGATCAAAACATACCAACACCTAGAGAGCAGAAGGAGGGGCAGGGAAGAAACTAAACACAGATCACACAATTCAAACACATGCAACTAACCCCTTGTAAGGGGCTTCCCCAGTGGCTCAGCAGTAAAGAATCCACCTGCCATGGAGGAGATCCAAGAGATCTAGATTCCTGGGGTCAGGAAGATGCCCTGGAAAAGGGAGTAGAAGCCCACTCCAGCACTCTTGCCTAGAGAACCCATAGACAAAGGAGCCTGATGGGTTACAGTCCATAGTGTCTCAAAACAGTCAGACACGACTGAGCGACTTAGCACGCACCCAAGAGTGTCATAGGGAGCTCAAAAGGCATAACTAACCCTAAAAACAAGCTCCAATGATGCCTTGAACCAAACTCACAGCAGAGGTCAAGAGCCTCAGAAGTGGTCTAGTTCTTTGACGGCTCATGCCTGCTCAAATGACATCTCCCAGCTCCTAACCTTCCCACACTCTGTCCAAGGCACTTGAGACAACAACTTCAAATATGGGGACTTTTTGTTACATGTGAAGGATTATTTCCTATACAAATGCCACCTGGTGTCCGTCCACGGTCTTTCTTGGAGTGACTTTGAAAACCTAAGAGAAAAAATCTCCTTGTGGCCTCCATAACCCTGGCAGGCAAGGACGGTTTCTTTAATCTCCCTCTGGCATGCCGGAGAGCAGAGGGGTGATGACTAAGACCCAGCAGCACAACATAAGACTTGGGGCTCACCTTAATGTGAATGCCCATGGCCTTCTCTCTGGATTGGTGTCTGTTCAGCCACTGACTGCCAGCTCTAAGAACTGCTCAGAGCAAGGAAAACCCTCTGCATTAGACATTCTGGCCTTCCCACCGCTCATGTGGGGCCAGCATCAGAAACAAGATACAGACGCTAGTTGGGGAACTCACCACCTAGAGAAGTCCCCAAATCTCCGAAGCATACCGGGGCTGGAGTCGGCGGATACCCGTGGTGCATGAGCCCTGGCAGGCTAATCCCGTTCACCGCTCTGTGCCTCAGTTTCTTCATGTTAATTCCCACGGCTACTGTACGAATTAGATGAGTTCTGCCTACAGAACTGCAATGTATCAATAATAGTATTACTTCCCCGTAGCACTCTATCTATCCTCTGGCCATTCTGTATCCTGAACAAGCTGACTTAGTGCAGCTCAGGCAAAAATCCGCCTGGTTAAAGCTACCTCCTGACAGCAATGCATTTAAAACTACCCGGGAAGCGCGGGGCAAACTGAACGGCTATTACACAACCCATAAGAAAGGCTACGTAGCACGCGCTCTCCCTGCCTGCCCGCCTCCCTACAACAAAATGAGAAGGCAAATGTCACTGTAAATCTCACTGCCTCTCAGCTGCTCGGCTGCCAAAGGGCGGGCGGCCGGGCCAGCCGGGTCGGGGCCACGTTTCTCGGCGCGAGTATGGTTAGCGCTCCCGGCGGCGAGCCCCTCGGGGACGGCGCACGTGTGCGGGAGCCCCGATCACCCGGCAGCGGCCAGCTGACGCCACTCGCCGCGGCTCGGACACCAAGCGCGCCAGTGGGAGCCGCGACCAGCCGGGACCGCAAACCCTCCGATCGCGTGGCCAGACGTGGTAAGACTGCTCAAAGCCATACCGGCCGGCTCCGTCTGGAGCCCCGCCGCCACCGCCGAGGCCAGCGGTGCTCTCGCCTTCTCCTCGCCGGCGGCAGCGCCGCCAGCAGCCTGGGCCTGGAACTCGGCGGGAGCGGCGAAGCGGGGCGCCGGCTGGGGCACCCTCGTGGGCGCGGGAGGGGGGGGGGTTGCCCCCGGGGGCCCAAGCGCACAGCGGAAGGAGCTACGCGGCGCACTCCCAGGCGCCCCGGCTGCGCGCGCCAGCTCCCGGTGGGACCCAGGAGATCCGGGGGGCGCCGCGGCGCTAAGGAGAGCGCGGTTGCGGAGGGCTGCTTCCAGGCGGCTCCCGCGCGGGATGCATAAGCACACGCGTGCGCTCGCCCGTTCTCTGAAGTCTCCTGGCGCCTCACCTTCACTGAGTCTACCGGGTACATGACCGAGTGCTCCAGGATCCCGGCCATCGCTCCGGCTGTCATGTGGGTGGATAAGGAGGCGCTGGTCGGCAGGTTCTCATAGTCCTCCGACCCGGCGTCCTTGCAGCCGCCGCCGCCATCTCGGCTGTCCCCATCCATCCTGCGCGCCCTAGCCTGGCTCCCTACGCCGCCGCGGCGTAGCTCCATTCGCCGGCTCCGCGCGGCGCGGGAGGCTGCAGGAGGCGGGCGGGGCGGGGGAGGGGGCGAAAAACTTCACTTCTTTAAAGTGGGAACCACCTCCCCGGTGCTGCGGGGCCTGACGCCATGGCGGGCTGGGGTGGAGCAGAGGGGCCTGAGACACCAATCACTGAAAATGAAGAGACGGGCTGCGGCCGCGCCATTGGTGTGCAGGATAGTGGGGACCCGCCTCCCTGTGTGACGTAACTGTCCAGTGCAAATTTCCAAGCTACCGGACGGGGGCGAGAGGAGGACGTGGGGTGTCCCGGGAAGTCGTCTTACCTCCTGGTGGGGTGGTGCTGCCTGGCTTGGAGCAGGCCAGGGGGGCAGCTGCTGGGAAGGGTCACCCGGACCGCAGAGGGGGAAGTGCTTGCGGCTGGAGGGGGATCCGGAACAGCGGCCAGTCTACCCACAGACCCCGGGATTTTGTTGCCAACAGTATTGCTCAGCAAGCTTTGGCATTCCTCGGGCCTGGAGCAGCTAAGTTACTGCGAATGTCATTTATAGAGCAATTATTGTGGCTGGAGGAGGAGTGGGGGCGCACGTGGGGGTGGATGGAGTTCCAGAATTGAGGACCCACTGCGCGATACGAGGGGTGCACCTCCTTTTCTGCAGCACAAGAGCATGTACCGTGGAGGGAACAAAGTGAAATCTCGAGATCCTGCGCCAGGCTGCTTCGTTGGCGCGAATACTAAAGTTTTTCTTTCTCAAAAGAAAACACGTGATTCGTAGAGCAAAGTTTATTCCTCCTTATTCTCACAAAGGGGCTAAAGCCACACAGCCCTGGACTGGTGAAGACGATAAATGGTCACCAGGATGAAGCCCTTCTGAATGGGCACCTTCAGCACGTTTTCCTCGGGCAGGAAAGGCTTTAAACGCCTGGCCTCACAATAGAGAGAAAAGTGACGAAGAGAGTAAAATCTTGCAGCATTGCATCTGCCTGGGCTTCCCCGGTGGTACAGTAGTAAAGAGTCCACCTGCCAAGCAAGGAGACCCGAGTTCCATCCCTGGGTCAAGAAGATCCCCTGGAGGAGGAAATGGCAACTCACTCCAGTATTCTTGCCTGGTAAATCCCATAGACAGAGGAGCCTGAGGGGCTACAGTCCATGGGGTCACAAAGAGTTAGACACAGCTGAGCAACTGAGTGCACATGTATAGTTCTTTAAAGACTCGGGTCTTCTAGTTCATAAACTCATCCCAAGCTATTAAATATCTTCTTAAATAAAGTGTAACCCAGGTTACTTTATTGTAACCTAAATAATAATGTCTTCTCCATCTGGGAGGAAGAGGGAGGAATCAAAAATTAGGGGAGTAACCTGTCTGTTTATCTAAGGCTCCCTGAAATGTGTGTCTAAATGTGCATGTTCTGGGCTTGAGATTTGGCTTGAGCTGATCAACTTTTACTGCATCTTATCCGTAGAAGACTTCTAGTCAGGAAAGCTGTTCCTTGAGATATGAAAGGGTGGGGGAGACCCTGAAGATGCTGTATCTCCTCCTTGGCCTCACCCTGGTCCCAAGATTCGAGTCACAGTCACCCAGACAGCTCCCCGGGATTTGAGATTCAGTGATGTGAATAATGTCAATAGAGGCTTCAAGACCTAGGGGACTGTTTCTGAATTTTCAGTAGCTGCCAATAGTTGCTCCCAAGAGAAGTGCTAAAGATGGGATAGGTAAAAACAAGCTCTGCATTTAGTCATTCCTGGAGACAAATTTCCCTGCTTTTGCTAAAGGTGATTTTCAAGACACACTGGTTAAAACCTGTTGATACTCATTTAAAAATAGATACCCTTTAACCAGTAAGTATTAACTCATCATCTCACTTCAGTGACCAACACTCTGAAAATACAGGATGCTCTTCAAAGCATTGTTCATAGTAATAAATAATTGGAAACAAGCTAAGGGTTCAACTAGAGAGGAATAGCTGAGCAATTACGATACTTGTGTTAGTGAAATATTATGAGGCCATTAATTGTGGTTATGCAACAACATGGGAAATAATTATGATGTAGGTAAGAAAACAAAGCAGAGTTCTATGAACACTACATTCACCAAGATGTAAATATGCACATAAGAAGAGTGAAGTGGTTATGGTGATAGTGATGTAGGATTACAGTTATGTTTACTATATTTTTCAGACAAACAATGCTTGTATTGTTTCTGTAATTGAAAAACATATAAAGAATGAAAGTGGATCATTCTTTGTAGGATCTACTCTCTCGATGGATGAGAAAACCCCTGAACTCTGCAGTGGTGATATTGGTGGAGAAAAGTCAGCCCGTAGATGCTTAAACGCACTCTTGGCATTTGTGAACATCCTCATAATCTTCACAGACATACAATTTTTAAAAAATTTCATTAAATGTTAAGCTGAAGCATTTAGAAAATCTTCAAAATATTTATTATGAATATTCAGTATTTTTTCTCACCAAATGTGGTAGTTATAGTGGTTTGGCCCTCAATACCTTAAACTTCTTCTTGTACTGTAGTGGCCAGAAAATTTAAACCACATTTCTTGCAGTTGGAGTCTGCTGCTGCTGCTGCTAAGTCGCTTCAGTCGTGTCCGACTCTGTGCGACCCCAGAGATGGCAGTCCCCTGGCTCCCCCGTCCCTGGGATTCTCCAGGCAAGAACACTGCAGTGGGTTGCCATTTCCTTCTCCAATGCATGCAAGTGAAAAGTGAAAAGTGAAGTCGCTCAGTCTTGTCCGACTCCTAGCGACCCCATGGACTGCAGCCCACCAGGCTCCTCCGTCCATGGGATTTTCTAGATATGACTTAAATTCTGACAGCTGAACTAGAGAGTTCTGGGAGGTGGAAGGCAAATAGAGACCACCATCCTGCTGTTTTGCTGTTGTATGCTGCCTAGCAAAATCCTAGACCCTTGGATCAGGAGCAGTTGGGGTGGGCAGTGGCTTGCCTATTACAATAGCATCACAGTGTCTGGACCCCAAGTTCATGGATGTTGAAAGGCAGTTGTGGCAATGGGAGTGGCAACAGGGAAGGTGGCAGCACCATAGCTTCCATAGATGGCCTCCTACACCTTGGAGGATTCGGTGGGGCTTCCCTTAGGAAGCCAGTTAAGAGTTGTGAGTCTGAGAGTCATCTCTGGAGACCCCGCCTAGGTTTCCCATTCAGCAATATTCTGTACAGTAACAAATGGGCATCATAATGAGGGAGGTATCTCTGGATGTCAGAATACAGTGGCCAGCCCTGGTGCTCAACCTCTGTGGAAGGCCTGCTGGGAGGGGGGTGACATCCCCCAGACACTGTGAGCCAATGCTCTGGCTCCACTGCCAACAAGAAGGGAACATCACAGGGATGCAGGGACAGAGCTGTGATCCTGCCCTGCGGGGTGAACCAGGAGACTTGGATGACTTGCTGGTTCCAGCTGAATCTTAGGTAAGGTTCCTGAACGTTGAAGTTCTGAAGATGTCTTTGGTTCCCAGCTGCCTTCACCCAACTGGGAGTCCACTTAGAAGCAGGAAGCCACAGAGAATGTAGGGGGAATAGCACTTGAGTTGGAATCACAGACATGTTCAAGCTTGGGTTCCACCTCTGACCAGTTGTGTGACTCGGGCCCTTTTGGTTGGCTTGCTTCCACACCTGCTGACGATGAACATTAGTGATTAACACGTTGTTATTCAGTGGCTAAATCATGGCTGACTCTTTGTGGCCCCATGGACTGCAGCACACCAGGCTTCCATGTCCTTCACTCTCCCAGAGTTTGCTCAGACTCCTGTCCATTGAGTCGGTGATGCCATCCAACCATCTCATCTTCTCCTCCTGCCCTCAATCTTTCCCAGCATCAGGGTCTTTTCCAGTGATTTGGCTCTTCACATCAGGTGGCCAAAATATTAGAGCTTCAACTTCACCATCAGTCCTTCCAGTGAATATTCAGTGTTGATTTCCTTTAGAATTGACACACAGTGAAAGAAATACAGAAACAAAAAAATACAATAAAAGCCTACAATGAATTATATATAATTTGAGAGTGTTTGGAAGAAGGAAGACAGAAGGGAGTTAATGCTACACAGGGAAGACATTCAGGCTTTCTCCAAAATCTTGCTTTTCTCACAATAATTACTCAAGTCCTGACATCTGCCTACCCACTCATGCAATGCACGTATATATTAACACTCTGCCCAGAATTTAGTCAATGCAGTGTCTTCCCCTGGGGCTCTAGAATTCCTCTACCAGGGGCGGGTGGTGGGGGAGGGGTGCGTGGAGGAACTGCATGGTGTGATGTCTCCTAGAGCATAGTGTGCTGGGTACCTGGTGTGGCTGTGCATTTTGCTTTTTTTTTGTTTTGCAATGTGCACTCCTCCACATTTTCATTATTTTTAAGTCAAGGGTTTATGTTGGGAGGGCTGAGAGGGCCACTAGACATGCAGGATCCCTCACTCATTTATACATCTGGCCCTGTAATCCCAGAAGCCTTTGCTTTCCCAAGGACAGCACTGTCTTTGCTGAGGAAGCAAGGACTGTCCTAAAAGCTATATCTGCAATTCATCCTTAGGGATGTGTCTCCTCTTGAGACCGAAGAAGAAATGGAACCCTCCCACCAAATAAGAAAGGGGTGAGGGCAAGCCTCCAGGCACAGAAGACAGAGAGTTGCCTCTGTTTACTGGTCTTCCTTTTATAAAGGATGGTGACAAGAAAGGGTCAGAGCTAGAGGTTTAATCAGGGAATTAAGTGTTGCCCAGCTCCACTGGACAGTGAAGGAGAGAGAAGCCTGGTATGCTGCAGTCCATGGGGTCACAGGTTGGACATGACTTGAGTGAATGAACAATAGCAATCTCCCAGGAGCCTGCCAGTTTGTCGCAGACCCTGCTGCTTAAGCCCCTTGTGATAAGGCTGGAACCCCTTGCTGTGATACATGGTGGGATCCACAGACTCCCCGTCTTGTGGATTCCTGTGCCATTCTCCCTGGCAGCTGCCCCCTGCACTTTCATGGATGAGGCTCAACGATGCCAGTTGCCCCCTCCTCACATCATGGTCTCTGCACTGTGGTCATTTCCACTGTCACTCAAGAGCCCATCACCTAGTGGATGTCTCAAGGCCCAAGGGTGGAAGGGGGAGCAGGGGGGAGAAGAGCCCTGAGGCCCCAGTGGAAGCAAAGTATTGGCTCAGTGTTGGGTAGGGTGTGCCAGAACGGTGTGTTTGCATGGTGATCTTGGGCCCTGCATGGCCACCCACCGAAAGAGGTTGCACCTGTAATCTTTCCCTCTCCTCAGCCTTTTCCCACAAATATACTGAGTCCTTTGTAGCCTAACAAAATCCCTCTTTCTGGCTCCACACCTTAAACTATTGCCCTATTTTACTCCTCTATCCTGAAGTCCCCAAAAGAATGATTGCCTCAGCTACCCTTCCTTCACTAGACTCCTGAAGACTTCCTGTGGTTTTTATCTCCTGCACCTTTCTAAAGAAGCTCTTGAAAAGGTCACCCATGACCACACTTCCAGATCAGCCCATCTCTCCCAGCACAAACCTCTCAACCCAGCCTCCCCTGGAATTCCTCCCTTATTTCCACTCTCTTCCTGCCCTTCTAACAATGCTCTCTGCCTCCTTCGCCGCCTCTCCTTCCCCATACGATGTCCTCAGCGCCCCTTATCTTCCCTTTGGTCCTCGCTTCAGTTTCCATTTTCCTATTCCCAACCCTGGCTGGGCTTTCAATTCTGACCATTTCTCTGCACTCCAGTCCCATATTTTCTTGTGCTTCCCAGATACCTCAGTCAGTTCAGTTTCTCAGTAGTGTCCAACTCTTTGCAACCCCATGGACTGCAGTATGCCAGGCTTCCCTGTCCATCACCAACTCCTGGAGCTTGCTGAAACTCATGTCCTTTGATTCGGTGATGGGTCTTTTCCAATGAGTCAGTTCTTCACATCAGGTGACCAAAGTATTGGAGCTTCAGCTTCAGTCCTTTCAATTAATATTCAGGACTGATTTCCTTTAGGATTGACTGGTTTGATCTCCTTGCAGTCCAAGGGACCCTCAAGAGTCGTCTCCAGCATCACAGTTCAAAAGCATCAATTCTTTAGTGCTCAGCTTTCTCTATGGTCCAACTCTCACATCCATACATGACTACTGGGAAAACCATAGCTTTGACTATATGGACCTTTGTCGGTAAAGTAAGGTCTCTGCTTTTTAATATGCTGTCTAGGTTAGTTATAGTCAAGGAGCAAGCGTCTTTTAATTTCATGGCTGCAGTCACCATCTGTAGTGATTTTGGGGCCCAAGAAAATAAAGTCTGTCATCGTTTCCATTGTTCCCCCATCTATTTGCCATGAAGTGATGGGACTGGATTCCATGATCTTAGTTTTTGGAATGTTGAGTTTTAAGACACCTAGCTCCACCTGAAGCTCAGACAATGGAGCAGGGTCCTAGGGCTATCATCACAAAACACCCTAAATGGGCAGCTTGAAACAGCAGCATCATACTGTCTCACAGCTCCGGAGGCTAAAAGTCCAAGGTCAAGGCATCGGCAGGGCCACCCTCCTTCCAAAGAGTCTAAGGAAGTATCCTTCCTGACCTGTTCCTAGCTTCCTGTGGCTCCCTGGCAATCCTCGACATTCCATGGCCTTAGAAGTGTTATTCCAGTCTCTTCCTCCGTTGTCACGTCCCTATTTGTCTCCATGTCTACACGCACATTTCCTTCTTCTTTTTTTCTGTATTTATTTATTTAATGTATTTATTTGGCTGCATCAGATCTTAGTTGCGGCGCAGGGGATCTTTGTTGCATCATGCAAAACGTTTCATTGCAGGACAGAGATTCTCTAGTTACGGCGTGCAGGCTCAGTACTTGTGGCACATGGGCTTAGTTGCTCTGTAGCATGTGGGATCTTAGTTCCCCAACCAGGGATAGAGCTTGCATCCCCTGCATAGGAAGGCGGATTCTTAACCACTGGACACTGGGGAAGTCCCCATTTCCCTCTTCTTGTTAGAACAGCAGCCATAGTGGATTAGGGGCCCGTGCTACACCAGGATGACTTCATCTTAACTTGATTGTATTTGCAGAGGTATTTCTAAATAAGACCACAGGTTCTCAGCAGACATGCATGTTGGAGGGGCACTACTGAGCTCAGGACAGGGAGGTAGAAAGACTAAAGCTACAGTCCGAGGTGGGAGATACCTGGGTTCCAGTCCTGACTCAGATTCTTTGCCCCCAGTCCTTTGATCTGCGAGAGGAGGAGCTGGACCCAAAGAGGTTCTGATTGCCCTCCAGCTGAATCTTTCAGATCTAAAACTGAATTCATAATCTTTCCTCCTACTTGGTAACTCCTTCTAATGCTACTTTTTCCTGTACATTTTACTTCTGTTTTACCAAGTGACAGATCTGCAAGTTCAGTCATTCCTGACTCTTCTCCTTTTGGATCCTTTCAACCAGGGGAAGATCAGGCCTCTGAGAGAATGTCACTTACAGCTATGGTGACTATGTAATTTATCATCCAAACTGGGATACTTTTTGAGTGACAAGGGGCATCTGTGAGCATTCCACTAGGACAGAAAAAGGTAGCTTTGGAGAAACTAGGATATGGTCACCGTACTTCTAGCCAGACCTTGCTTTTCCATCCCTGAAAAGTGAAAGTGTTTGTCACTCAGTCGTGTCCAATTGTTTGGGACCCATGTAGTGTAGCCTGCCAGTCTTCTCTGTCCATGGAATTCCCCAGGCAGGAATACTTTAGGAAGTACCCATCCCTGAACATCCTCCCTAAACCCATGGTCCTACACCCTCCAAAGGGAGGGCTCTTCAGGTCTCTACCTGTCAAAGGTGCTCATTTCTCAATTCAGATGCTTCCCCTTCCAGGAAGCCTTCTCTGACCCTCAGAAGTGAGCTGAACCCCACCACTCTTTCATGCCTCCTTCATGGCTGTCCCAACCTTCCTTTTATTCTTACAGTTATATGGTCTTAAGTTCCTTGAGGATGTAAATTGAGTGAACAATCAAGATTTATTGCAGGAATAAGCGTTTCCTTCAAAGGAAGTCCATATTCCTATAAAATAACATTAAAATTGTGCATGCATCTGTGATCTCCAAGAAGTTAAACCATGCTGTACCATAGATCCCAAGGCTCTGAACACAGAAAGTTGGTGGAGAAGAGAGAAAAAGGGGACATTTGCTTTTCTTCCAAAGCACATGTCACAAATGCTAAAGGAAGGTGCTACACTTTTCTTGGGAGTGTGGATTTGCAAAGCTTGAGAAGTAGAAGAGACTTGGAATATGGCAAAGCCTATAAGCCCGTGGTCAGAGCAGCCTGGCAGGCTACAGTTCATGGGGTTGCAAAAGAGTCGGACAGAACTTAGTGACTAAACAACAACATAAACCCAACCCACAAGTGACCAAAGAAATCTAACAGGTAAAATAACTTGTCCACGGACACAGGAGTGCATAGTGGCAGAATTGGGGTAAAAACCCAGGTGTTCGATTCAGTACTTTTTCATTCACCTGCTTTTGAAATAACCCTGGAAGCTGATAAGACTCCTTTATTGCCGTCATTAGTCTTATCTGAGATGCCTGTTTGGTAAAAATCAATAGTCATCAATGCTCCTCTCTAGTCATGTTGACATGACACAGCACATTAGCACACGGCCATATTTGCCAGATTCCACAGGGCAGTTTGAAACCGAGCCCTACCATCATTAAGAATTTGTTGGGCTTCCATGGTGGTTCAGTGGTAAAGAATCTGCATGCCAATGCAGGAAACACAGGCTCGATCCCTGGTCCAGAACGATCACACACGGAGCCACAAAGCCTGTGCGACACTACTATGCTCTAGAGCCCGGGGTCCACAGCTTCTGAGCCCACGCCCTGCAACTACTGAACCTGGCGCTCTAGAGCCCGAGCTCTGTAATAAGAGAAGCCACCGCATTGAGAAGCCCGGGCACCACAACTGGAGAGTAGTCCCTGCTCTCTGCAACTGGAGAAAAGCCCACACAGCAACAAAGACCCAGCACAGCCAAAAATAAAATAAATAATTTTTAAAAAATTTTTGGGAAAGGTAAAGGATTTGGTGTTCATGATCCTCCAGGAAGCATAGTTGTCATATTTCCAGATGGCTGAGCATAGCAGAGGAGCTCCTTAGGAGGTGATATTCCCATATCTGGAACCTCCAGGGCCTGTTCTTCCCATGGACAGATTCTGGTCTTTCAGTTTCAACCTTAAGGTCATTTCCTCAGAACAATGTAAACCTGTCCCACAGTCTCATTTTTAAAATCTTGATTCTTTTTATTTGCTTTTGTTTTGGCTGCCCTGGGTCGTCTTTGCTTTTGCTCAGGGTTTCTCTGGTTCCGGTGAGTGGGGGCTGCTCTTCATTGCAGTGCGTGGGCTCTAGAGCACAGTCTCAGCCGTTGTGGCACCTGGGCTTAGTGGTCTAGCAGCATGTGTGATCTTCCCAGACCGGGATAGAATCAGTGTTCCCTCACTGGCAGGTAGATTCTTTAACCACTGGACCACCCAGAAGCCTCATGATCATTTTTTTTAAATGTATAGCACTGATTACTTTCTTAAATTATCTTATTTGATTATTCTGTTTCTTGCTCTCTCTTTCTATTTCACACACACACTGTAAGTTTCAAGGAAATAGACACTGGATATCACATCTTCACAGCTCTGTCCTCAGTGCCTAACACCATGCCTGGCACAAAGTAGGCTCTGACTGAATAAATGCAAATGAATTAATAACAATCACCTCTTCCAGGAAGCCCCCCTGACCCTGAAGCCCTCACAGCTTTCTTCACTGAACTTCTCTAGGACTGTGTGCTACCTCACCTTCAGGACATTTATCACTTACTTCCTTGTACTGTAGTTTGTTTCAGTACACATCTTAGTCCCTCATCTGGATCCTAGGTCCTGGAAAGCAGAGTCTCTGGTTTATGCTCCTTTATAGACCCAGAACCTAGCACAGATTCCCGCACAAAACAGGGCAGCAACTGGCTTGTGTTTAATCAATCGAGGAGGAAACAGAGCATAGCAGAAAAGGTGCACTTTGAACTCAAAAGTCCTGACTTATCACTTACTACCTAGCTGTGTGTCCGTGGAAAAATTACTTAGCATCTCTGGGTCTAGTTTCTCAATTGTAAAATGGACACATTAATTCCTATGTTGTAGGATTAAAAAAGAAATATAAAGAACACTTTATACGTATGTGTGTGTGTGTGTCTGTGTGTGTGTCTGTGTGTGTGTCTGTGTGTGTGTGTATATGTATAAATATATTTGGGGGCTTCTCTGATGGCTCAGTGATTAAGAACCTGCCTGCAGTGCAGGAGATGAAGATTCGATCCCTGGGTTGGGAAGATTCTCTGGAGGAGGAAATGGCTACTCACTCCAGAATTCTTGCCTGGAAAAAAAAGAGTCAGACACAATTTAGAGACTAAACAACAGCAACAATATATATATTCAGAAATGTCATTTCCCCATTTGTGTTTGACAAGTGTTTGTCAGCTCTTACTGTGGCCATGGACATTTTTCATAGCATGCTAATGTTTATTAAGGATTTTCTGTCTCTTAACCAGCAGTTAATTTTGTTTTTTAAGAGTTTTTTCTTTTTCTTTTTTTTCAAAAATGCTAGTCTATAACATTTTTATCAAAATGTTTTTGATACATGCAAGCATATTTAATGAGGGCATGAACACGACTTGCTGTATTTAACAGCAGTGCCCAACATTTTTGGCACCAGGGACCGGTTTCATGGAAGACAGCTTTTCCACGGGCTTGGGGCAGGTTTGAGGGTAGTTTGGGGATGATTCAAGCACATTACATTTGTTGTGCACTTTATTTCTATGATGATTACATCAGCTCCACCTCAGATCATCAGGCATTGGATTCTAGAGATTGGAGACCCCTGATTTAATAGACTTCTTTTTCATATGATAATTGCTTGCTCGCTCAGTCGCTCAATTTGTGTCCAACTCTTTGTAACTCTATGGACTATAGCCCGCCAGGCTGCTCTGTCCATGAGATTTCCCAGGCAAGAATACTGGAGTGGGTTGCCATTTCCTCCTACTGGGGATTTTCCTGACCCAGGGATTGAACCCACGCCTCCTGCGTCCCCTGCATTGCAGATTCTTTACCACTGAGCCATCAGGGAAGCCCCCATAAGATCATGCTGCTGCTGCTGCTGCTAAGTCGATTCAGTCGTGTCCGACTCTGTGCGACCCCATAAACGGCAGCCCACCAGGCTCCCCCGTCCCTGGGATTCTCCAGGCAAGAACACTGGAGTGGGTTGCCATTTCCTCCTCCAATGCATGAAAGTGAAAAGTGAAAGTGAAGTCTCTCAGTCATGTCCGACTCTGATCGACCCCATGGACTGCAGCCTACCAGGCTCTTCCGTCCAAGGGATTTTCCAGGCAAGAGTACTGGTGTGGAGTGCCATTGCCTTCTCCGCCATAAGATCATAAAAAGGACCAATTCAGATTCTTACCATTTGCGTCAAGTTCACAAAAGTCACTTCAAAGAGCTATAGCCTTCTCTCAAAGTGCATCAGTTTGGCATGAGTAAAGCATGTTTCTTTTAAAAGGCTGTGCACTTACTCAGGTGTGAGGTTTTTTACAATGTTGCACGTTTATCCAGAGGGAAATACAGAGAGGCTGCTCTGTCGTTTAATCACCTGGGCTGTGACAGCAGTGTGCTCAATTAATCTCCGTGTCTCTCCATTCCCAGATGTTTGGTGTCCAAGTCATGCTAAGCAATGGCAGCTTGTTGAACTCTGGAGAGTTTTCTTTATTCCTTCCTTTCATTCTCCCTTCCTTCTTTCCTTCTATCCTTCCTTTCTCCCTCCTTCCCTCCTCTCCCTTTCTTTCTTCCCCCCAACCTCCCCCCTCGCCCCCCCCCCACCCCACCACCCGGCCAATGATAGTTAGATAGATAGTTAATTCATTGAACCACTTAGCAGTTGTGGCGAACTTTTAAGCACTTTCTCGTATCTTATTTCATTTGACCCTTAGGGCTGTTATTATAGAGTTAGATGGAGAAATGCTGGCCATGTAACGTTATCTTATGGTTGGATTGATTTGTAAGCTGTACTACCCAAGGAGGTTGATTAATAGAGCTAATATAAGCAAGAAAGGAGGTGTGACATATTACGCTGTCCTTGACCAAGTTTGGTTCAACTATTTTTTTTTTTATCAACTACTGGAAAAAATCATGGAATGCAAACTTATCAACCCCTTAGAAGACACAATACTAGGAGGAGTAGCTCCTTGGAAGGCTGAAAGTCAAGGTTGTGTTTTAAATCTCTAAAAACATAAAATTGTACCCTTAAATCCTGAGCCTTGTGGACATGCAAGGCAGGACGGAGTCCTGGACTGATATGACTTTATGCGATATTGGAGTTGCCTGTCTGCTGAGGACAAGCTACAGCTCCCTGGATTTTTTCCTGCCTCTCTTCACTTGGATGGTGGCTATCTGTCCTTCCAGTCCCCAGTCAGATGCCATTTCCTCAGGGAAGCATCCTGACCTCACAGCTTTGCTTCTAGTTCTCAAGCTGAAAGCTCTGGAGTCATCCCAAAGTCCTAATTGTCACTCATGTAGGATGTAAAATTTATCAAGAATCATCCTGCTGTGCCTCCAACAGACAGTAGAGTTGTATTTAGTATTTATTTGTGTGCAGACTAATTATTATTATTTATGGTTGCATTTATTATGTTGTTGTCTGTCTCCTATCAGTAGAATGTAAGCTTCCCAGGAGAAAGATTTCTGTTTTGTTCATAGATACTTCCCAGAATCAGCAATCATACTTAATACTAGTAGGAACTCAATAAGTATAGTTTTTGCTTTTTAAAAAATATTTATTTTATTGATAGTTGACTTACAATGTTGTGTTAGTTTCTGGTATACAACCAAGTAATTCAGCTGTACATATATATAACAGCTTGTGCTGCTAACTCCAAACTCCCAATCCATTCTTCCCCCACAACCCCTCCCTCTTGGCAACCACAAGTCTGTTCTGTTTTTTGTTTAGTAGGTAAGCTCATTGGTGTTGTATTTTAGATTACATATATAAGTGATATCCTATGATATTTGTCTTTCTCTTTCTGACTTACTTCACTTAGTATGATTTTCTGTAGATCCATCCATGTTGCTGCAAATGGCATTACTTCATTTTCTTTTTAGCTAACTAATATTCCATTTTGTATATATATATATACAATATGTGTAGTATATATATAATATGTACATTGTATATATATAATATGTGTATTGTATGTGTATATATATACAATATGTGTATTGTATGTGTATATATATACACAATATGTGTATTGTGTGTGTGTGTATATATATGTATATCTCACATCTTCTTTATCCATTCATCTGTTGATGGACATTTAGGTTGCTTCCACATCCTGGCTATTGTAAATAGTACTGCAATGAACATTGGGGTGCATATATCTTTTCAAATTATGGTTTTCTCAGAATATATGCCCAGAATATATGGGATTGCTGAATCATATGGCAACACTGTTTTTAGTTTTCTGAGGAATCTCCATAAGTTCTTCATAGAGGCTGCACAAATAAGAATTTATTCTTAGTGAGTAAGTGAATAAGTGGGGGTGAGTTAGGTGCCCCCCTGCTGTGCCCCCACCTCACCCTGCAATCTTTTCATAAGACTTCATACTCTGTCGTGTAGTAGGTGTTTTTCTACTTAAAAACATATCTTTAACAAACCATGAATAAATTCTGGTTGTCGTGTAATGGTTAGCTTGTCTGACCATTTTGTTAGACTGGGAACCACAAAGAGTCCAGAGCTGGTCTGTCTGGCTGACTGCTTACCCCCAGCACCCGGCACAGCGCCCTGTGCAGAGAAATAGCACATTTATTGAGTGCCAGGCACACTTCTCATGTTTGAGCACTAATTCACATAATCCTCACAACCACTCAGTGAGGCCGGTTCTGTTACTATTATTATTTTATAGATAAGGAAGCAAGGCCCTGAGAAGTTGAAGTCCAATGACTCATTGTAAAGGATGAATCTCGGATTCTGACCTAGGAAATCCAGCCTCCAAGTTCAAGCTCTAAACTACTAACTGAATTGCCTCACCTTTACGAGCCAACCAATAAAACTTGTTCAATAAATGAATTGGTGAAATAAGGCTGCCAGGAAAAGGCAACGCATTCTTCAGCTGTGTGAGTAAAGGGTCAAGGAAAGGGAAGTTAATCCTGGAGTAGAATATAAGTCAGTTCAGTTTATGGTCATTCCTCTGAATACAAGAAGCTTCCTACATGTATGTGTTTAGGGTGATTCCTTTTGAACACGAGATCAGGAAGTTTCGTGTATGCATGCTCAGTCACTAAGTCATGTCCGACTCTCTGTGACCCTATGGACTGTAGCCCTCCAGGCTCCTCTATCCATGAGATTTCCCACGCAAGAATACTGGAGTGACTTGCCATTTCCTACTCAGGGGATCTTCCTGACTCAGGGATCAAAACCATGTCTCTTGCATCTCCTTCATTGGCAGGCAGATTCTTTACCACTGTGCCACCGGGGAAGCCCCTCTATATCAGTGCTGTTGTTCAGTAACTAAGCCATGTCTGACTCTCTGTGACCACTTGGACTGCAGCATGCCAGGATTCTCTGTCCGTACCATCTCCTAGAGTTTGCTCAAATTCATGTCCATTGAGTTGGTGATGCTATCTAACCATCTCATCCTCTGTTGCTCCCTTCTCCTTTTGCCTTCAATCTTTCTCAGCATCAGGGTCTTTTCCAATGCTCTTTGCATCAGGTGGCTAAAGTATTGAAGCTTCAACTTCAGCAACAATCCTTCCATTGGCAGTCCTTCAGGGTTGATTTCCTTTAGGACTGACTGGTTTGATCTCCTTGCAGTCCAAAGAACTTAAGTGGATCCGAAGACTTAAACCACAATGGCAGAAGGTGTGGAAATTAGGAAACACTGCTCAGTCTTTGAGGAGGTGGTGGTTCACATCCAGGGATTTTTGTGGGCAGGGACCCAGTCTGATGCTCTCACTCAAGGGCAGACCTGGGTAGATGGGTTTAAGTCACAGGAAGGCACAACTGAGCTTACTTGGTGGCAGAACTGATAGTTAGAGACATTCAAAACCTGAGGGTCAGGACTTCCATGGCAGTCCGGTGATTAAGACTCTGCCTTCCAATACAGGGGGGTGCAGGTTCAATCCCTGGTCAGGGACTTAAGATCCCACATGCTTCACGGCCAAAAAACTAAAACATAAAACAAAAGCAATACTGTAACAAATTCAATAAAGCCTTCAATAAAATGATCCACATCAAAACAGTCTAAAAAAAATCTTGAGTGTCCATCGACAGATGAATGGATAAACAAAAAGTGGTATGCACATACCATGGAGTACTATCCAACTTTAAAAAGGAAAGAAACTCTGACACATGCTACAGTGTAGATGACTCTTAAAGACATTACACTAAGTGAAATAAGCCAGACACAAAAGAACAAATTCTATGGGGTTCCAACTACTTGAGATACCTAAAGTAGTCAAATTCATAGAGACAGAAACAACAATGGATACCAGAGTCTAGGGGGACAAGAGAATGAGGAGTTATTGTTTAACAGGTACAGTTTCCATTTCAGATAATGAAAAAGTTTTGGAGCTGAATGGTGGGAAGTTCATATAAGAACAAGGAAATGTACTTAATGCCACAGAACTGTACACTTTAAAATGATTAAAATGGTAACATTATGGTACTTAATCACAATAAAATAAAATTTAAAGACAAACAAACAAGGTCTGCGCTATGAGATAATAGGATTCCCACCATTGGCAGTGAACAAAGGGAGACCAGATATGAGGGGAAATACATGGGCACTCGTGAGTTTGGGTGGGAGTTGGACTGAGTGGCCCTTAAGATCCTTTTCAGTTTGTAAGTTTTTATTTGTTTTTAACATTTTGGAGGCATTTACTAGGCATGAACTATCTTGTTGAGTCTCTATCAGTCTGTAAGAAAGCACTGTCCTCGTCTCCATCTTATAAACAGGAAATGGAGGCATAGAGATCTCCGGTCTTGTGCTCAAGCCCTTCCGGGTTCTAAGGCTGAGGATGGGACTCCAGAGATAGCACTTTGGTATAGCACAAAGACTGCACCAAGGATGAAACCTAGAGGCTTGGTGACTTATATGAGGCTACACTGAGCTAGCCAGGTCTTCCAGTAACTCCATGCTGCCGCCCCATTCTTTATGCCTCCTCCCTGGGGGCGTCAAATGCCCCCAACAGCTTCTGAGGATGTTACGAAGGTCAAGATGTCCTATGAGAGGCATAAAGCCTGAACCAACACTGACTGTATCATTACTGTCTTTCAGAGTCAATTTCTCTGATTAATAAGCAGGCTACCTTGTTATTGCCATCACAATTTCCCATGTCACCACCTCTATGTTTCTTTACTTAAAAGGTGATTAAAAATAATGGCTGGAGAATACACACTTCCATACACTCAATGCCCATTTTAATTTTATAAGCATTGCACTCTGTATTTGAGATGGTCTTTAAATGCTTTGAAGCAGAGTCAACCAGCACTGCCCAATAGAAATACAGTGCCATGAATGTAATTTTAAATTTTCTGGTTGCCACATTAAAAATAGTAAAAATGGAGAAATGAATGTTAATAATATATGTTGTTTATTCCAATTTATTCAATATATTTATGATGAGATATTTTACATTGTTTTTTCAAGCATGCATGCTCAGTTGCTCAGTCATGTCTGTTGTAGCCCACCAGGCTCCTCTGTCCATGAGATTTTCCAGGCAAAAATGCTGGAGTGGGTTGCCGTTTCCTACTCCAGGGGATCTTCCCGACCCAGCGATAGAACCCATGTCTCCTGCATCTTCTGCATTGGCAGGGAGATTCTTTAACACTGTGCCACAAGCTCACTTTACCCTTTTTTCATATTGTCCTTGAAATCGGTATATATTTCATACTCACAGCACATCTCAGTTTAGACCAGGCACATTCCAGGAAGTCTACTCAACACTCTGTAACAGCCTGCTTGGGAAGAGAATCTTAAAAAACTGGATACATGTATATTCCTAACTGATTTGCTTTGCTCTACACCTGAAACTAATATAACACTGTAAATCAACTATACTCCAATATAATTTTTTTTTAATTTTTAAAAGTTATGTTCATACTATACTGTAGTCTATTAACTATGAAGGTGATCCCTGGGTCAGGAAGATCCCCTGGAGTAGGAAATGGCAACCCACTTCAGTATTCTCACCTGCAGGATTCCGTGGTCAGAGGAGCCTGACAAGCTACAATCTATGGTTGCAGAGTTGGACATGATGAGCACACACACATAACATTATGTCAAAACTGCAGACCATCATCTGACTTTGCAGGGTGGCCACAAACCTTCAATTCATCAAAAAAAAAAAAAAAACAACAACTCAATATCTGTGAAGCCTGATAAAGCCAAGTGCAATAAAGCAAGGTATGCCTGTATTTTAAGTCATTTTACTCTTTTATGATTCCTTATTTCCTTCACTCCACCCCAGCTCTCCTTAATTTTTCCGGTTGCCATCACTGTGATAACACGAGCACAGAGGTGAGACTCAGGTCCCCTACAAGCCAGTCCCAGGTGCCATTGCTATGCTATGTGACTCAGCAAATCAACATCCCCTGTGGCTTCAGTTTCCTCCTCTGTGTAATGAGGAGGTTGGGTTATTCAAGTATTCATTCAGTCCTTCAGACGGTCAGTCAACAAACATCAAGTGCCTGAAAGCGCTGACCACAGTCCTGGGTGCTCTCTGATCATCACTTCCTTCTGATTCTATGCTTTTCTGTTCCCTGTGACTTCTGGGTGGTTGTTTCTCTGTTGCCATGTGCTGGATCTCACAGATTGAAGATTTCTGTTCCCAAAAGAAACCAGAGACTCCGCAGGCAGATCGGACAGTCCATGCTAGTGAATTTCTCAGTAGCAGTGGCCTCCTTAGTTGACTTTAGAGGTTTTGACCAACATTCATCTAAAGCTCTTCATAATATACCCATGGCACTGAGAGGGTAGAGAGAGAAAAAGGTGAAACAAACAAAAAAAATCCCTAAATTGATCTTCTATATAGAAATATGATTTATAACTGTTATCAGTTAGTTCTTGGGGGCTTCCTAGGTGGCACAGTAGTAAAGAATCCGCCTGCTAATGCAAGAGACTCAGATTATCTTCCTGGGTGGGGAAGATCCCCTGGAGAAGGAAATGGCAACCCACTCCAGCATTCTTGCCTGCAAAATTCCTTGGACAGAGGAGTCTGGTAGGCGACAATTCATGGAGCTGTAAAGAGTCAGACACGACTGAGCACGCACGCCAATACTTGGTGGGGGGGGATGGGGTGGCTACAGAACGATACCCTTCACCACTTTGGCAAGGAGGGAACTTTAGCTTCCTTCTGGAGGTTATAAGTCCAAAGTCTGCTCACATCAGAGGTGGGCTGTCACCTGAAAGAGAGGGGAGGATGCCCAGGTTCCCAAAAACTGACTAAGTAACAATTTTCCAATTAAAGGGAAAAAAAAAAAAAAAAGAATGGACCTTGAATGCATTCTGCTAAGTAAATGCATTGCACGTGTGGGTGCTAAGTCACTCAGTTGTGTCCGACATTGTGCAAACTTGACTCTTTGTGACCCAGTGGACTATAGCCCACCAGGCTCCTCTGTC
The DNA here is from genome assembly GCF_003369695.1 of Bos indicus x Bos taurus. Classification (NCBI taxonomy): domain Eukaryota; kingdom Metazoa; phylum Chordata; class Mammalia; order Artiodactyla; family Bovidae; genus Bos; species Bos indicus x Bos taurus. The sequence goes on along the minus strand of NC_040083.1, from coordinate 70,623,565 downwards.
AAAGGGATTCTCCAGGCAAGAATACTGGAATGGGTTGCCATTCCCTTCTCCAGGGGATTGAACCCGGGTCTCTTACATCTGCATAGGCAGGTGAGTTCTTTACCACTAGCACCACCTGTAAGTAAATAGACAGAAAAAGACAAATATCATATGATCTCATTTAGATGTAGACTCTAATAAAACCTAACTCAGAAAAAGAGAACAGATTTGTGTTTCTGGGAGGTAGAGGGGAGAGGGGAATTGGATGGACTCAAAAGGTACAAACTTCCAGTTACAAGATAAATGAGTCCTGGGGATTAATGTACCACGTGATGACTACAGTTAACGCCACTGTATGGTATATATGAAAGTTAGTAAGAGATATACATCCTTAATGTTCTCATCAGGAGTAAAAAATATTTTGTAATTGTGTGAGGTGATGGATGTTAACTAAACTTACTGTGGTAACATTTTGCAACATACATACTTCAAGTCATTAAGCATACAGCTTAACACTCACACAGAACTGTGTGTCAATTACATTTCAATAAAACTGGGGGAATAAAACAATGGGCTGTTCAGAAATGGTCTTGAAATCTGGAAGTGAAAGGAGAGTCAGAGATGGAAACCTCAGTAGCACCTGTCTGTGCAGAGAGGTAGGAAGAGGCACCCTCTGCAAAGCCTCAATGTCCCCTCCTGTGACAGCCCCTCAGAAACCAGGACACATTGGAGTCGTAAGCGTTGATGGCAGGACTGTATTTTGGTGCCTATAGCTGGTTTTATTGTTGTTGTTTAGTTGCTAAGTTGTGCCCGACTCTTTTGCGATCCCCATGGACTATAGCCTGCCTGGCTCCTCTATCCATAGGTTTTCCCAGGCAAGAATACTGGAGTGGGTTACCATTTCCTTCTCCAGGGGATCTTCCCAACTCAGGGATTGAACCCGTGTCTCCTGCATTGGCAGGTTGATTCTTTACCTCTGAGCCACCAGGGAAGCCTGCCTTTGGCTGGGCAGTTGTGTAAAATCCTGTTACTTATCTTGTTGCCCTGAGAAATCTGATTCATTTGGTCTCCCTGGTTCTGGTTGTCTGCTCACTAGGTCACCATCTGGTCACCCTTTGGTTTCTAGGAGGGTTAGCTCACAGAAAGAGGACACGTGAGGCCCCAGCATATTTATTTCTCACTGTGATTCCTGCGTAACTTGGCATTCCAGTTCCACATATCATTCTTGGGAGTTTGATAAATACAAATCAGCCCCTGATCATCAAAATACTCTCGAGGCACCAGCAAAAGCAGGGCTGCTGAGTCTAGAAGTCTGCAGCTCGTACCCTGGGCTGTGTGTCCAGTCACCGTGTGTCAATGAATGCCATTTAGCAGGAAGTAGCGGTGCCTCCAGTGGTCACCCTCAGAATGTTGTTCAATCGCTCAGCCATATCTGACTCTTTTGTGACCCCATGGGCTGTAGTCTGCCAGGCTCCTCTGTCCATGCGATTCTCCAGGCAAGAATATTAGAGTGGGTAGCCATTTCCTTCTCCAGGGGATCTTCCCAACCTAGGGATAGAACCCGTGTCTCTTGCATTGGCTGGTGGATTCTCTACCACTGAGCCACCAGGGAAGTCCCACCCCCAGATAGTGGCTTATTATCTGACACATTTTTGAGCACTGTCTTAGCTGCTAGACACTGAGATGCGTTTTGGGGAACACCAGGCCCCTGCTTCCTTGGAGCCTCTGGTTTTGTTTTCTAGAGCAGATTTCAGAGAAATTCAAATAATGGCCCTTTCTGACCTCTCTGCAAACCTAAAAACTACCTTTTTAAAAAAAATAGGTGCAGATCAAAGGAAAGTTCTACAGTTCTCTTTTGTTACACCCTGGGGTTTTGCTGACATGAAGGTTGTCTTTTAATGAGTGGTTCTCTATGACGGGGCCTCTCTTGAAATCTGGCTCCATCTTTGCTGTTGCTGCCTGGGCACTCTGACTCCAGCTGGGCACTCTGAAGCCCGTTAAGGACCTGCTGGGAGGCAGGAAGGGAGAAATCCAGTGCGTGAGCACACAAGAGACAGATCCTCCCTAACCTTGAGCCATTATGGAGTAACCAGGGATCCAGCTGGGTTCAGAGGTTTCCATCCCTTTCAGATGAACTCTGCTTGGACATGCCCAGCCCAGCTGAGGTCCTTGTGCAAAGAGCCCTTCGTGGGCATTACGTGGAAGCTGCTGGCAACCCCATCACTTGTTTACATACCCTATTTAACCTCCCAGGAGGCTTCTACAGGGACGATCTCAGCTTTATTTATCTCCCATGGACCTGACAAGTCACTCTGTGTTGATTAAGGGAAGGGTGGGTTCAGCCCTGTATCAGAATCTATCTACTTGCAGGCCAGAGACACTTGTATGAAACCAGATGTCTCAGAGAGGTGGCGGGGACAGTAAGATAAGCTGGGAGTGACCTGCAAAGAAGAGCACACCCATCCCCAAACCCAGGCAAAGAGAGTCTCTTAAAGGGACCACATGAGCTGTGTTTGTTTTCCAAATGTGCTTTGATTGTTCAGAATATTCAATAAGATGATGGTGCCCTACAGGAGACTGACGGTCATACGATGTAGCTAATTGAGGACATGGCATTGTCTGGTGGCAACTAATAGCACATGTTCTTTTCATATTCTCTAGGAGATGATTCCTTAAGGGTGGCCATTTTAAGTAGGCAATTTAGAAGCAACACTTCAAGGTATTGTTGAAATAAAGCAGAGCTGTGTACGAATCGCCTCACCCTTGACTTCCCTCATCTTTCCCTCATCCTTGACTTCCCATCCTTGACATCCTTAAGAATCCACTTGCCAGTGCAGGGGACACAGGTTCGATCCCTGGTCCAAGAAGGTCCCACGTGCCATGGAGCAACTAAACCCATGTACCACAACTAGTGAAGCCCATGCGCCTAGAGTCCATGCTCCACAACAAGAGAAGCAAAGAGAAGCCTGTGCACTGCAGCCAGAGAGTAGCCACTGCTTGCCACAGCTAGAGAAGGCCCACGTGAAGCAATGAAGACTCAGGGCAGCCAAAAAAAAAAAAGAATTGTTTCATCCTAAAATACAGATTCTCAGGTACTTGTTCCCAAAGCTTGTGATTCAGATCAGGGAATTTATATAATCAACTCTCTTCACCAATACCTCCCTGGTGCCCCCAGATACATGTCAGGTGATTCTGACATGCAATCTCAGAGGACCTCATTTGAGAAAGTCTGTGAAAAGGGCCCTGGGCTCATCAACTGAAGCTATGTATTTGAGAAAAGCCGTGTGACCTCAGAGAAGTCCATTCACCTCTCTGGGACTTCATTTCTGTGTCTATACAATGAGGGAAGTGATCTTCAGACCTTTTCCAGGACACATATTCTAGGAGTTCAGGCATATTCACAATATCCCAAGGCTGTGGTTGTTCTGAATCTCCTAGAATGGGAACCAACCTTCAGACTGAGCTTACCCTAAAGGGCAACAGTTGATAAACCAAAGAAGTTTTTCTCCTGTTCCCTTACAAGGATTAGGTCTCTTGGGAGAGACAATTGTTGTTTAGTTGCTCAGTTGTGTCTGACTCTTTGTGACCCCATGGCCTTTAGCCTGCCAGGCTCTTCTGTCCATGGGATTTCCCAGGCAAGAATACTGGAGTGAGTTGCCATTCCCTTCTCAGGGGATCTTCCTGAGCCAGGGATCAAAAACGTGTCTCCTGTACTGCAGGCAGATTCTTTACTACTGAACCACCAAGGGAAGCCCAAGGAGAGACAATATGATACTTCATTCTAACACAGTCACTTTTGTTTCCAAGTAACTCTAAGCACTTCCACAGGCATCATTTATTTTTGCCTTTTCTAAGGCTGGGAAAGGATGAGCTTCCTTGTTTACTGAAAAAGGACTGAGGCAAAGGGAGATGGGAGAGACAGCCTGTCTATCCCTAACTCCTATGCTTTCATCTCCATCCTCTTCGAATTTTCAGAGCAACAACCTCAACTCACTCAGAGCCACCATCTGCTCTGCGTCTGCTACCGATGAACATCGTATCTATGTATGAGATACCTGAACAGGCTATCTCTCTGCTACAGTATTCTGTGAGTTTATCTCACATGAACATATGGCAGGAGCAATTTGCACAGGTCCTGTACTCTTTAGAGTGAGCACAATCCTTCTGAAAGAAATTTGAAACCTCTGTCCTTTGTGTTTTTATTAGATTTGGTCACTACCACTGCCAGCTAACTGATAACATCAAATGAGCCCTAACTTCCTGACTCAGAGCCTTGGAATGTAGTTGTGAATCATCACTTCTCTGTGTTGCTGCCTGATTATTGCAATAGGAGGAAAAATGAACATGACCTGTGCATAAGAAAAGAAAAGACCTTATCTGTGATTCTTGAGGTTCGTGGCTCCATTTCATACCCTCTGTTCCCTTCCCTTTTCTGGTTTTACAAAGAGTAGGCCTGAGATTATAGATCCAGCTCTGTATGGACCCTCTTGGACCCCCACCTTACTCAGATGTACAAGACTATTCCCAGGTGGCTCAGTGAGTAAAGAATCTGCCTGCAACGCAGGAGACTCAGGAGATGCAGGTTCAATCCCTGGGTTGGGAGGAGCCCCTAAAGAAGGAAATGGCAACCCACTCCAGTATTGTTGCCTGGAAAATCCCATGGACAAAGGAGCATGGTGGGTTACAGTCCATGGGGTCACAAAGAGTTGGACACGACTGAGCACAACACTTGTATGTATGTATAAGGCTGTTACTTACAAAGGCTTCATTAATCATCACCTGCTGTATCTTGGGAAATTCTTGTATAAGATCACAAAATTTTCTAGCAGATGCTGTACAATTGCTATAAGGTTATGGTTTTTGTCTTCATTTAGAATTATTCGATCCCTGGGTTGGGAAGATCCCCTGGAGGAGGGCATGACAACCCACTCCAGCCTGGTGGGCTACAGTCTATATGGTTGCAAAGAGTCGGACACAACTGAAGCAACTTAGCACATGCATGCATTTCATCTATTGGTAGCTCAGTTCTGTGGCAAGAGCCCTGTGCCAACAGCTAAAGCTTTGATCTTGATAGAGATCACTGTTTTACAAGAAATAATCCTGTTCTTTCTTCTCTACCTGTATCACCTTCCATGCTTGCAGCCAGCACTTTCAGAACGTCCCTGAAAACCAGAAAGAAGAGGAGGGGAAAAGGGGGGTTGTGAAAAAGCCAGAATAGATGCCATGAAGTTTGTGTGTTCTTTTATCTGAGGCAATCCTCTTCGTGTGAGCCCCATACACTGATTATTTTACAAACAATTCCAAGAAATTGACTTCCAAAGCCTTAGCAGGAAAGACAGTGTTGCTATAAGACAGATCCTGACAGTGTTGCAATATGGCAACCTTTAGAAATAGCAAAGTTGGAAAAGCTGAAACTCGATACTCTTTTCTGTTGAAGAAGGCAGAGAAGTACCTGAAACATTCTATACATTTTTCTACTCCAGATCATTACAGTGTAAAAATGTAAAAGAGATGAAAATCTCTAAGCTATCTGAGAAGTTTCATCCCCAGAAAGTAGCTAAATTTAACCGTGGTTAAACATTGATTGTCAGTAAATCTTAAGTCTCTGGAGTGTCCTGGTTAATGGAACATCGGTGAGTTAAAAATAAGAGCTATTTCCCCTGATCCCCCTAAACTAAACTAAATAATTCCCAGAACCTTTTTCTCTACTTCCACAGTTTGGGGAATGTGCCTAATATTGCAATAAAACATGCCAGTCTTCCCAAACACATGCTATGTATTTAAGCTGGTGGGGGAAGAAAGGAGGGTGTATTTAAAGGTAACCTAAAGCTAATCTTTTAAGAATTTTTGAACTTGCAACAATCCTTGACAAATAACTGGTTTCCTATTGCAAATGTGATGAGAAAATACTGTGAAAATTTTAGGAAAAAGAATATGTATTGTTGTTGTTTAGTCACTAGGTCCTGTCCAACTCTTTTTTAACCCCATGGACTATAGCCCACCAGGCTCTTCTGTCAATGGGATCCTCCAGGCAAGAATACACCTGTGGGCTGCCATGACCTCTTCCAGGGGATCTTCCCAGCCCAGGGATCAAACCCAGGTCTCCTATGTTTCCTGCATTGGCATGCAAGTTCTTTACTACTAGCTCCACTTGGGAGGCCCTCCAGAACCTGATCATTGTATATTGATGTATTTGTGTGCTGTGTTTATGTAAGAGGCATTATTCTATAGGTGTGATTTTATAATTTAGCAGTATTTGTGGAATCTAATTGTGTTGCTATATTGACCAGGTGAATTTCTTTTAACTGCTGAGTAGTATTCCATTGTATTACTATACCGTATTTTATTTATTATCCTCTCTCTTTTTAGTGGATACTTGAAAGTGTTAATCGCTCAATTGTATCTGATTCTTTGCGATCCCATGGACTGCAACCTGCCAGGCTCCTCTGTCATTGGAATTTTCCAGGCAATATTTCTGGAATGGGTAGCCATTCCCTTCACCAGGGGATCTTCCTGACCCCAGGATCGAGCCTGGCTCTCCTGTATTGCAGGCAGATTCTTTACCATCTGAACTACCAGAGAAGCCCTAGTGGATATTTAGGATTGTTAACAATTTTTCACTACTTCCAACAACATTGCAATAAATGTCCTATGTGTCTTTTCTGTGTCTCAAGACTCCAGATTCCTACAAGAGGAAATTGTGGATCCAAGGCTATGCCCACATTGCCTCTCAAGTGGCTCCACCATCTTGAAGTGTGAAAACAGAATCTAGAAGTTCCCACTTCTCAGCAGTCTCAATAATGCTTCACCTACCAGACATTTCAAAATGCTCAGTATATTAGGTATACAATGGTATCTCTCCAATGTTTTCATTAGGAGATGCCTGATGAAAACTGTGTTCGAGCATCTTCTTACATGTTTTTCCTCTCTTATGAATTGCCTATTCATATCCTTTGCTCATTTTTCTAAAGGGTGTTTGTTTGTTTGTTTGTTTTCCTACATATATCTGTTATATCTGTTATACCCATTCTTTGTTACATAAGTTGCAAAATTTTCTCCTAGTCTTCAGCTTGCCTTTCATGTTGTTTGGGATGTCTGGTTTTGTTTTGTTTTTTTAGTTTTTTTTGAAATATAGTTGATTTACAATGTTGTGTTAGTTTCAAATATACAGCAAAGTGATTTGGCTATACATATGTGTGTGTGTGTGTGTGTGTATATATATACACACACACACATACACATGCACTTCCCTGGTGGCTCAGTGGTAAAAAACCTGCCTGCTAATGCAGGAGGCATGGGTTCCACCCCTGGGTCAGGAAGACCCCCTGGATAGGAAATGACAACCTACTCCAGTATTCTTGCCTGGGAAATCCCATGGACAGAGAAGAGTGGCAAGCTATAATCCTTAGGGTCTGAAAAAAGTCAGACAGGACTCAGTGACCAAACAACCACAATAAATAAATACATATATATATTCTTTTTTTCTCTTCCATTATAGGTTATCTCAAGATATTGAATATAGTTCCCTCTGTTATATAGTAGGTCCTTGTTGGTTATCTCGGAGAAGGCAATGGCAACCCACTGCAGCACTCTTGCCTGGAAAATCCCATTGATGGAGGAGCCTGGTAGGCTGCAGTCCATGGGGTCTCGAAGAATCGGACATGACTGACTTCACTTTCACTTTTCACTTTCATGCATTGAAGAAGGAAATGGCAACCCACTCCAGTGTTCTTGCCTGGAGAATCCCAGGGACCGGGGAGCCTAGTGGGCTGCTGTCTCTAGGGTCGAACAGAGTCGGACACGACTGAAGCGACTTAGCAGCAGCAGCAGTTGGTTATCTATTTTATATACAATAATGTGTATATTTTAATCCCAAACTCTGAATTTATCCTTCCCCCTGAGTTTCCCCTTTGATAATCATGTTTGTTTTCTATGTTGGGGTATCTTTTATTTTTCAGGTTCTTTTTTTATACTTTAGATAACATTTATTCATTAATTTGATTTAAATTGTTAGGCCTTTTACTGTGTGAGTTTTGCTTTCCATGACTTATTTAAGGTTCCCTCTCCCTGGGATCATAATGATATTTTGGTATACATTTTTGCCTAATATTTATAATTTGTATTTTTGAGGGTTGAAGTTTTTAATTCATCTAAACTGTAATTTTGTGTATCATGTAAGGTAGAGATTTGCTTTTATTTATTTTATCTATATATATCCAATTCTCTCAATACCATTTATTAAATAGTCCATTTTTCTCTATTGAATTGAAATGCTTCTATATTGTATACCAATTTCCTAGGATTGTTTCTGAATTCTTTTTTAAATCATGTTTTTTTTTACCTAATTCTAGTCTAGTCTTACAACAAAACGACACTGATTTACCTGCTCTGCAGTCTGTTTGTGTGTTTGTTTACAACTTGCATATATCTATATATATATCTATATATAGATATCTATATATATGTATATGTACATATCCTGCTGCTTTTACTGAAAAACTGCAGCAGGAAAGAGTAGGTACAATCTGAGAGTCACACAATGGAATATAGCAATTAAAAGAAACTGAAGTTGTTCATATCAACCTGGATAAACTTCCCAAATGTACCACTGAGTAAGAAAAACAAGCTGCATAAAAATTTCATGGAGAATACCATTTATATAAAGCTCAACAATATGAAAAACAATATTCAATGTAGTTCAGGCAGCAGCAGCAGGAGGAATACATCAGCAATATAAACTAAAAGGAAATACATGCGAGTGATAAAAACCAAATTCAGAGTTAAAGGTGGATTTACCATGAAATCACTGCCTTGTGTAACTCAATGAAGCTATGAGCCATGCTGTGTAGGGCCACCCAAGACTGACAGGTCATAGTGGAGAATTCTGACAAAACATGGTCCACTGGCAGAAGGAATGGCAAACCACTCCAGAATCCTTGCCGTGAGAACCCCATGAGCTGTATAAAAAGGCAAAAAGATATGACACCAAATGATGAGCCCCCCAGGCCAGAAGGTATCCAACATGCTCCTGGGGAAGAGTGGAGGACAATTACCATTAGCTCCAGAAAGAATGAATTGGCTGGACCAAAGCGGAAATGACACCCAGTTGTGGATATATCTGGTGACGGAAGTAAAATCCGATGCTGTAAAGAACAGTATTGCAAACTCAGGGTATGGTAAGGGACAGGGAGGCCTGGTGTGCTGCAGTCCGCGGGGTGGCAAAGAGTTGGACACGACTTGGTGATTGAACAACAACAACAGCTATGAAGCTTATGTTCCGGCCTCTCACTTACACAGAACCTTTTCAAGGTCCTGTACTTGAATTTTATTTTGTAATTTTGTACTTGTTTTTTCAAAGAGGCTCTCCTCTCCCAAGTGTATTAGCCTCAGGCCTATCCCTAGAGGAGCATAAGGAAGGGGATTGGAGGGAAGAGAGAAAGGAGGAGGGTGGGGAGAAGAGGAGAGGGATGAGGAGGGGAGGGGAAGCGAGCGGAGAATAAGTCTCTCCCCGAAGATGCTGGCTCCCCAGTGCCTGCCCTGGAATTGCTGTCCAGCTCTTGGGCGCTCGTGCCTGATGGCATGTTTACTGTAAACTGGAGGATGGGACAGTTCTTGGATTTAACTTGATTAACAGTCCAGGACCTCGCACAGCTCCAGGCCTGGAGGACGTGGAATAGAAGCCACGTGACAGGGAAAAGTTACCAGGAGGGCTGGGCTGCTATATTTCACCCTCAGTCCATTCTTCCAGCCCTGGTATGCCATGGACACCAACACGGAGCACACAAAATGCAGAGCGTGGCCAGGAGTTCTTCAGACCAGAGGCTGAGTGCTCCCGGGTTGTGTCCAGGAGAATGGTTTGGGACACCAAGCCACCCTGGAGCCACATTTCTGCTCCAGCTCCCAATCTCCTTCTTTGACTCAAAATGTATGCCATTAAAGAAAGAACAAACTAACTAGAACAAAAGAGTTATTGTAACAACAGCAACAGAAATACACACCTTAAACACCTTTCCATGTGATGAAATATTCGACATTTAAAAAGAATTTATTGAAGTATAATTGACTAACAATGTTATATTCACTTCTGCTGTAGAGCAAAGTGACTCAGTTATGCATATATATACATTCTTTTGCTTATTCTTTTCCATGGTTTATCACAGGATTTTGAATATATTAATGGTTCCTTGTGCTATACAGTAGGTCCTTGTTGTTTATCCATCCTACATGTAATAGTTTGCATTGCTAATCCCAAACTCCTAATCCATCACCCCCACACACCTTCCTCCCCTTGGCAACCACAAGTTTGTTCTCTCTGTGGGTCTGTTTTGTTTTATAGATACGTTCATTTGTGTTGTATTTTAGACTCCACATATAAATGATATCATATGATCTCTAGGTCCCTCTACGTTGCTCAAATGCATTATTTCATTCTTTTTAATAGCTGAATAGTATTTTATTGTATAGAGGCTTCCCTGGTGGCTCAGACAGTAAAGAATCCACCTGCAATGCAGGAGACCCAGGTTCGATCCCAGAGTTAGGACGATCCATTGTATATATGTACCACATCTTTTTTATACATTCACCTGTGGACAATTAGGTAGTTTTTGTGTCTTGGCTATTGTGTACAGTGCTGCTATGAACATACAGGTGCATGTATCTTTTTGAGTTATGGTTTTGTACAGATATATGCCCAGGAGTGGGATTGCAGGATCATATGGCAATCTTATTTTTAGTTTTTTGAAAAACCTCTGTACTGTTTCTCAAAGTAGCTGTGCCAATATGCATTTCCACCAACAGTGTAGGAGGGTGCCCTTTTCTCCACACCCTCTCCAGCATTTATTGTCTTCTATAACATTTTTAATGGCTACACAGGACATGTCAAAATTGATTAAATGGTCACTACTGAGTCACCATTGTTAGATATTTAGATTGATTCTAGTTTCTGCTCAATGCAAACATTCCTATAACTGAACCCTAGCATACAACCCTAATGAATTCTTTAGAAAAAAATTCTCATAAGTGAACTTCCTTTGTCAAAGAGGCTGACTATTTTCAAGGCTTTTGAGATGTGTTGCCAAGTATACTATCAAAAATCGACATCAATTCACACACACTTCAGTATAAGAAGCCCGTATGAAACTGAGTGAAAGTGAAAGTGAAGTCGCTCAGTCATGTCCGACTCTTTGCAACCCCATGGACTGTAGCCCACCAGGCTCCTTGGTCTGAAGCCAATGCTAACTATTTACATTGAACAAAAGTATGTTGTCCATTGGATAGATTTTTAAAAATAGCACCTCATAGCTTTAATTTGCCATCAGTCCAAGATTCAACTGCCTCATGTTCATTGGACACTTGAGTTTCTTCTGAGTTGATTTACTATTCTTGTGCTTTACTCTGTCCTCCATTGAGACATTCCTCTTTTTCTTATTGATTAGTAACAACTTTTCATATGTTATGACATTAAGTTTTTTTCATGTATGCTGTTAATACTTTCCTTTTTGTTTTGCCATTTGCCCATATGGTTTATTGTGGCTTTGACACTTTGTTCAGCCGCTAAGTCACGTCCGTTTCCTTGGTTTATCTTTGAAATTTTGGGGGACTCTCTTTTTCTCCAAAGAGTTAGTCATTTCATGAAAGTCACCTCTTTTTCTTAAGCAGTTTTTAAATGGAACTTTAATTATATACTTACTGAGTCTCTTTCTGGACTTTTCTGTTTAATTGATGTGTATTCTGTTGCCAGCGTTATGTTAATTATTGTAATTACAGTGTAGGCAATTCTAGTATTATGGAAAGTTCTCATTATTTCTTTTTCTTTTTTTGTGTCAAGATTAGTTTGGTTGTCCTTGTGTGCATATTCCTCCAGAATCATTCTGGCAATTCTCCTTTTTTTTTTCTTTACTTGTAATATTATCAGCATTAATGATTTTTCTGAAACCAAAACACGGCCCTGACCAAAACATGTGGTTGGAGAAGAGAGAAGTATAACAGTTACCAGGTTAGGTAAGATTTTTTGCTCTAACCATTTCCAAGTAACCAGACCTTAAATTCCTCTAATATGTTCCAAAGACCTACCACCCATGGCACAAATGAAAACCTTCTGTGTAAAAGGAGAGATAAAGAGAGTATAAGGATATATGGGTAGAAGTAAAAGAAAGAAAACAGAGTCTGAGATTAAGAAGAACACAAAGACACAGGAAATCAAAGTGCTGCAAGGAGCCTGAAAAAATGATCTATGGTTTTCATTTTTTGATCATCATTCCGTTTTCATTTCTATAAACAAAAACTCTCTATGTTTTTAAAAAGCCACTGAAATTTTTTATCTGTCCCCTAACTTATGATGTATAGGACTGACATTTCAGAGAGTTACAAAAGAACAGAATCTTGGTGTTCATTTCCTGCCCAATGCAGGAATCCCCCTGCAGCACTTCTCCTAGGAGTGGCTGTCCAGCCTCTGCTTGGTTGCTGCCTGACCAGGCCCTGACTCATCAAGCTCATCTCATGTTTAAAAAGCCTAATTATTAGAAGGTTCTTGCTGTTAGAAAGTAAAAATCTGTCCTCCAGCATTCCTCTCTCCAAACCTTTGCCCTGATTCTGCCTTTCTGAGCCAACCTTGGCCTTCAGTGCTTCGGACTTGGCTCTCCTGTCCCCTCCAGTTTTATCTTCCCTGGACTTGTCATTGCTGACCAGTCCTTTTGGAACAGAGTTCTTGATCTCTCCACATCCTGGTCTCTCCTCTGGAAGTATAAAATAGACAGCATTTCTTTTAAGTGAAACGCAGAAGTTAACAGAATTCTCCAGATTGCACCTGACCAGTGCAGTAAGTTGGGAGAACTTCATTCCTTACTTGGCATTTTTTTCAAATGGATACACCTCAGGTTACATTCAGGTTTAAGATAAAAAGACTCAAGTTTCAGTTGTTCAGCCTTAATCAGGGAAAAATAAGGGCTTTCCCTGGTCCTTTCACCTAAGCAAGAAAACAGATCTCACAGGTGAGATGAACTTTTTTCTTTAATTTTTATTGGCGTATAGTTGCTTACAATATTGTGTTGGTTTCTGTGTGTGTATGTGCTCAGTTGTGTCCGACTCTTCTAGACCCCATGGATTGTAGGCGGCCAGACTCCTCTGTCCATGCGATTTCCCAGGCAAGAATACCAGAGCGGGTTGCCATTCCTTTCTCCAGGGGATCTTCCCGACCCCAGGATCGAACCCACATCTCTTTCGTCCCCTGCATTGGCAGGCAGATTCTTTACCATTGCACCACCTGGAAGCCTGTGTTAGTTTCTACTGCACAACAAAGTGAATCAGCTGTACATATACATACATCCCCTCTTTTTGGGCTTTCCTTCCCATTTAGATCACCACAGAGTACTGAGTAAGTTCCCTGTGCTATCCATTTTTATGCAAATTAGTGTATATATATGTCAATCCCAACCTCCCACTTCATCTCACCAGCACCCCTTCCTCCTTGGTATCCCTACATTTGTTCTCTACATCTGCATCTCAAAAATGAACTTTTAACAGACTTTAGTGAAATTGGGAGAAGTCTTTAAAGCCAAGAATAAGGGGGGTGGGGAATGGTCTTCCCATGTAAAAGCTGGAAGAGTCCATGTTGTGGAATTTGGGGAGCTATGAAAACTTCAGTGCCCATGGAAAGCCGGTGTTTGCCCACCAATGAAGAAACCCCTGGATGCCTCACTTGTGGGGGTGCCTTACTCCAGGCATAGGTCTCTGCCCAGGAAGTCAGCTTTTGAAAATTGAGTTTTTGCCACCTTTCAGTCTTGCCTCTCAGGACTGACTGGAAGCAAGGAGAGCTTAAATCTCTGCCTTATCTACGCCAACGTGTGTGCCTTTCTGTACAAAATGGAAATTACTACTCGGGACCCCAATTATTCTGAGTCTGGTATCCTTGGAGTCCTGCAGAACCTCAATCAGGCCCTCCCGGCCACTTCTCATGAATCCACAGAGAACCTGACTCCAGAGATGCCCACCTTGGGCTCACCTTTCCATTTCTCTCCCCCATGGAGCTGTGCCATCAGCACCCCAAGCCGACTGCGCAGGTGTGGGCAGGAAGGAGGCTATAGTGACCCTGCCATTGAGCTCTGGCCCTGGGGCGCACAAGCCACTGCAGTGGGGGCAGAGCAGGAAACTGCAGCCTCACTAGCCGTGTGTGACTGGCCCTTGCCTGCTGCCTCCAGACCTGGAAAAATCTGGCATATTCACAAATCGGCCCTACTTGAAATCCAGGAAGAGGTGTAATTACAGTGCTCAGGATCTCAACTTTCTGTGTTGCCCTGAATCCAGGCATTCAGCATAGTGAGTGACGTCAGAAACTAAACACTGGCTTTCCAGGCAGGGAGGAGCCCGGATGCCCGAGGGAGGAGGGGACGGTGCAACCTCACTGAACTTCCATTGGCGGAACATGAGCATGTGGTCCTAAGAGACCTAGGAGCTTCCCTGAGCAAGAGCGCACAGACGTTTACTCCACTAGTTTATTGTCTGTGGGCTGAGCCCATCCCACCTCTGCTTTCTATTAATCTAATCTCTTTTAGGGTAAAATCCAGTTTGGAATATGTTACATACATGCCATACACTGCCAGTCTTCTTCATAAGTAAAGTCACTGAAAAAACACACAGCTGCCAGTTTTATCTGAATGTTTGCCACCATATAAGGAGAAGAGGTGGTGTTGAATGCTTTATTTTTAAAAAATTTAATTGTAGGATAATTGAGTTACAATGTTTTGGTCTCTGCTGTACAACAACGTGAACTAGCTGTTAGTATACATATATCCCCTCCCTCTTGAGTCTCCCTCCCACCCCTCTAGGTTGTCACAGACCAGGGGGTTGAGCTCCCTGTACTATACAGCAAATTCCCACTGGCTATCTGTTTTACATACGGTTATATATATGTTTGATGCTACTCTCTCACTCCATCCTACTCTCTCCTTACCCCACTGTGTCCACAAGTCTCAGCAGTGCTCTCTTGTTTTGGTCTGGCTGGCTAGAAAGTAGATCTCTCTTTGCAAAGTGTACCATCTTATGTACGGTCCTCAGCCCCAGGACGGTCAGATGAGAAGGATGTGAGTGACGAAAAAGAGAGCCATCCGGAATCCAGGCTCCAGGCTGGGTCCTCCTTCCTTCAGGAACTCTAAGCCCTTGGTTGGGGGACACACCCATGCCCTCCTCCCTTATCCCTTAGCCTCCACTAAGGTTTGAAACAACATTTGCTAAACAATTACCTTGGGTGCTTAACTTTTCCTTCATGTATCTTTTCTCCCAAACTCAGCCATCTCCCTCACAGCTCATCCCTCTGCTCAAGAGGAAAATAACAGTTCTTTTTTTTTAAAAAAGATATTTATTTTTAAAAAATTTATTTATTTGGCAGTGCTGGGTCTTAGTTGCGGTATGTGGGATCCAGTTCCCCGAACAGGAATCAAACCTGGGCCCCTGCAATGGGAGCTCGGAGTCTTAGCCACTGGACCACCAGGGAAGTTCCAAAAAGAAGGGTTCTTGAATGAATAAACAAACCTCTAACACTCAGTGGACAGGTTCTTAATGAGAAGCTGTGCCCTTTGAGAATGTTTCTGCAGACTGAGCAACACTGGGGAAGCTTTTTAGGTCAGAATAGAAATAAATAAATAATATTATTTTCAATTAAGAAGTTAGACACCCAACAAAGAACTGGATCTTTATATTCTACTCTGAACCTTTATACTCTGGGTTAGAATGTCCCTTCAAAGGTCATTCTTGAGCTATCTAATGGCTTGAGATTCTTTTTTTAAAGTGTTTTTTGATGTGGACCATTTTAAAATTCTTTTTTATTGAGTTTGTTACAGTTCTTGTTGTTCAGTCCCTAAGTCCTGTCCCATTCTTTTCCAGCCGGTGGGCTGCAGCACTTTGTTACAGTACTGCTATTTTTTAGTGTTTTGATTTTTTGACCATTAAGCATACAGAATCTTAGCTCCCCAATCAGTGATTGAACCTGCACCCCCTGCATTGAAAGGCAAGAAGTCTTAAACACTGGACCATCAGGCAAGTCCCTGATTTGAGATTTTTAAAAAATATTTTAGCATGGCAAATTGTCAGCAAATTCAAGAGAAGAAAGAGCCCTCATAGATCTACCACTCAACTTCAACAAATTCAACTCACAGCTGATTTTATATCACTTACACCCCATGTGTTCATTGTGTAACCCCACCCTGCTCCCAACCAGGATTATCTGGAAGAAAACACATCACATCATTTTATTCCTAAATATAGAGTGTCCCTCTAAAACGTAACATCTTGTTTTTTGTTGTTTTTATTTTTTAAATTTCTTGGTGGCACTGGGTGGCTTATGGGATCTTAGTTTCACCACCAGGGATTGAACCCACAATACCTGCATTGAAAGTGGGGAGTCTTAATCACTGGACCACCAGGCAAGTCCCAGATAACATCTGTGCAGACTCTGAAGGCTAATGAGCTCCCTCAAAAATATACATGGGCCAGGGGCCTATTACCCATGACATGGGACTCTATGAATGCACTAAAATTATGGTTCATACTTACCCTACCACTACGCTCAGTCTCCCAGTTGCCTGCACTCAGCTGGACTGGCTTCGTAAGAGAGAGTTATAGGGATTTTCCTGGTGGTCCAGTGGTTAGCACTTCACCTTTCAATGCAGGGGGTGCAGGCTTGATCCCTGATTCAGTTCAGTTCAGTTCAGTTCAGTCGCTCAATCGTGTCTGACTCTTTGCGACCCCATGAATCGCAGCACACCAGGCCTCCCTGTCCATCACCAACTCCCAGAGTTCACTCAGACTCACGTCCATCGAGTCAGTGATGCCATCCAGCCATCTCATCCTCTGTCGTCCCCTTCTCCTCCTGCCCCCAATCCCTCCCAGCATCGGAGTCTTTTCCAATGAGTCAACTCTTCGCATGAGGTGGCCAAAGTACTGGAGTTTCAGCTTTAGCATCATTCCTTCCAAAGAAATCCCAGGGCTGATCTCCTTCAGAATGGACTGGTTGGATCTCCTTGCAGTCCAAGGGACTCTCAAGAGTCTTCTCCAACACCACAGTTCAAAAGCATCAATTCTTCGGCACTCAGCCTTCTTCACAGTCCAACTCTCACATCCATACATGACCACAGGAAAAACCATAGCCTTGACTAGACGGACCTTTGTTGGCAAAGTAATCTCTCTGCTTTTGAATATACTATCTAGGTTGGTCATAACTTTCCTTCCAAGGAGTAAGCGTCTTTTAATTTCATGGCTGCAGTCACCATCTGTAGTGATTTTGGAGCCCCAAAAAATAAAGTCTGACACTGTTTCCACTGTTTCCCCATTTATTTCCCATGAAGTGATGGGACCGGATGCCATGATCTTCGTTTTCTGAATGTTGAGCTTTAAGCCAACTTTTTCACTCTCCTCTTTCACTTTCATCAAGAGGCTTTTTAGTTCCTCTTCACTTTCTGCCATAAGGGTGGTGTCGTCTGCATATCTGAGGTTATTGATATTTCTCCCGGCAATCTTGGTTCCAGCTTGTGCTTCTTCCAGTCCAGCGTTTCTCATGATGTACTCTGCATATAAGTTAAATAAGCAGGGTGACAATATACAGCCTTGACATACTCCTTTTCCTATTTGGAACCAGTCTGTTGTTCCATGTCCATTTCTAACTGTTGCTTCTTGACCTGCATACAAATTTCTCAAGAGGCAGATCAGGTGGTCTGATATTCCCATCTCTTTCAGAATTTTCCACAGTTTATTGTGATCCACACAGTCAAAGGCTTTGGCATAGTCAATAAAGCAGAAATAGATGTTTTTCTGGAACTCTCTTGCTTTTTCCATTATCCAGCGGATGTTGGCAATTTGATCTCTGGTTCCTCTGCCTTTTCTAAAACCAGTTTGAATATCAGGAAGTTCATGGTTCACATATTGCTGAAGCCTGGCTTGGAGAATTTTGAGCATTACTTTACTAGCGTGTGAGATGAGTGCAATTGGGGAGCTAAAATCCCACATGCCTTACAGCCAAAAGACCACAGCCTAAAACAGAAGCAATATTGTAATAAATTCAATAAAGAATTTAAAAATGATCCACATCAAAAAAATCTTTAAAAAAAGAGAGAGAGGATTATATGCAGAGACTTGGAAACCAACTGGCTTAGAATATCAGCTCTACCACTTCTTATCTCTGTGATCTTAGGCAAAGCACTTAACTTCTCTGTGCCTCAACTTCCTCATCTAAAAGCCAAGCTAATTAAGCCCATGCATATGCATACTTGCTAAGTTGCTTGAGTTGTGTCCAACTTTTTGTGACCCGATGGACTGTAGCCTGCCAGGCTGCTCTGTCCATGGGATTCACCAGGCAAGAATACTGGAGTGGGTTGCCTTTTCCTTCTCCAAGGGATCTTCCCGACCCAGGGATCAAAACCATATCTCCTGTAGCTCCTGCATTGCAGGTGGATTCTTTTACTGATGAGCCACCAGGAAAGCCCAATTAAGCCCATGCTGCTGCTATTGCTGCTAAGTCGCTTCAGTCGTGTCTGACTCTGTGCGACCCCATAGACAGCAGCCCACCAGGCTCCCTCATCCCTTGGATTCTCCAGGCAAGAACACTGGAGTGGGTTGCCATTGCCTTCTCCAATGCATGAAAGTGAAAAGTGAAAGTGAAGTTGCTCAGTCATATCTGACTCTTTGAGACCCCATGGACTGCAGCCCACTAGGCTCCTCCATCCATGGGATTTTCCAGGCAAGAGTACTGGAGTGGGTTGCCATAATTAAGCACATACAATACAACAAAGAAAAAAAACAACCCAATTGAAAAATGGGCAGAATATCTAAATAGACATTTCTCCAAAGAAGACATATAGATGGCCAATAGGCGCATGAAAAGATGCTCAACATCTCTAATTATTAGGGAAATGCAAATCAAAACTACAGTGAGATGCTACCTCGTACCAGTCAGCATGGCCATCATTAAAAAGTCTACAAAGAGCAAATACTGGAGAGTATGTGGAGAAAAGGGAACCCTCCTGCATTGTGGGTGGGAATGTAAATTGGTATAGCCACTATGGAAAACAGTATGGAGTTTTCTCAAAAAGCTAAAAATGGAGTTGCCATATAATCCAACAATCTCACTCCTAGGCATGTCTGGACAAAACCATAATTTGAAAAGATCCTCGCACCCTTATGTTCCTAGCAGCACTATTCACAAAAGCCAAGATGTGGAAACAACTTCAATGTCCATTGACAGATGAATGGATAAAGAAGACGTGGTGCACATATGCAATGGAATGCTACTCGTGCCATTTGCAGCAACATGGATGGACCTAGAGATCATCATCCTAAGTTAAGTAGGTCAGAGAGAGAAAGACAAATAGCATGTGGTGTCACTTACATGTGAAATCTAAGCTATGACACACATAAACTTCTCTATGAAACAGACACAGACTCCCAGGCAGAGAGAACAGCCTTGTGGTTGCCAAGGAGGGTGGGGGGCGGGGGGGGGCGGGGGGAGAATTGGGTGCTTGGATTAGCACAGGTATGGTGTGGCTAAAAAAGTTGAAAAATAAAGTTAAAAAAAGTTTTTTTAAAAAAGACTTAGAAAGACAACATGAAAATATTAATGCTTGTTATTTCTCAAAGGAGCAATAAAAAGTCATTTTAATTCTTTGTGTTTCAATTTTCTGAATGTTGTGCAATGAACATGAATGATTTGTTCATTATGGAAAGATTATTGTTTAAACACGGGCTTCCCGAGTGGCTCAGTGGTGAAGAATCTGCCTGCTATGCAGGAACATAGGTTGGATCCCTGGATCAGGAAGATCCTCCAGAGAAGGAAATGGCAACCCATTCAAGTATTCTTGCCTGGGAAATCCCATGGACAGAGGAGCCTGGCGGGCTACAGTCCATGGAGTCACAAAGAGTCAGACATGACTGAGTGACTAACACACACACACATCGTTTAAAAGCAGGATACATAATTGTATAGGCAGGGTGTTTCAGTTATGCAAAATAGATGAAAACAGAAAGATATTAATGGGAGAATTGTGGGTGATTTTTTTCTTTATATTTTTAGGTTTTTCCAAGTATTCTGCTCTGAGAGCAATAAGTTGTTTGAGGTTGTTGTTCAGTCACTCAATCATGTGACCCCATGGACTCTTTGTGATTCCAAGGACTGCAGCATGCCAGGCTTCCCTGCCCTTCACTATCTCCTGGAGTTTGCTCAAACTCATGTCCATTGAGTTGGTGATGCCATCCAACCATCTCATCCTCTGTTACTTGAGGACATTGGTTCAAATGGGGAAACTGAGGCACAGAAGACCAAGGGGAAGGCTCTTGGGCTCCACATACACCTCTGCCTGCCTGGCCCAAGCTAGAGCAGCGTGGTCAGTCCTCCCCAGTGATGCCTCCTTTTGGGTTCATTCCTGACCCCTGACTTAGAGCTTGAGGCTGTAAATGACTGTCACATGATAACAGGGTGCAATCTCCAAGCCTTTCATTCTCAACCAAAGAGCAGCAAAAAGAAACCTCAGGAGGAGAGAAGAAACGGTCTGCGGGGCCCCACATGTGTGGGGGTGACATAGAAGATGCTTGACACAGCCAAGGCGTCATCCTGACCATCTGCAGGGGCAGGGAGCCAGCCCTCAGCTGGACCACTGCAGATTCCAGACTGCAGGCATCTCCCTGCTGCAGCTGCCAGCTGCGAGGGAGGGGTGAGCCCTGCAGAGAGACTTGTGCACCAGAGATAGCAACCCACCCATAGCCCAGAGATTCTGGGCCTCCCCAGTCTACTTCCCCAACCAGTGTGGAACAAAATGAACAAGGAACAAACAAAAACAAATCGCCACAAGGACAGAAAAAAAAAAAAAGGAAGAATGGGAGAATAGTACTTTCTAGAAGAGAAGTTAGATCTGATGGTGACAGCCAGTGGGGTTAGGGCAGGGTGGCCCTCTGGGCAAAGTTGGGAGTTAGAGCCACAGGCCAGGGGTCCCCCACTGGCTCCCACTATATGATCCAAGGCATGTGCCCCTCCCAGGGCAGTGCCCTATCTGTTGTTGTTGTTTAGTCGCTCAGTCGTGCCCGACTCTTTTGTGACCCCATGAACGGTAGTCCGCCAGGCTCCTCTGTCCATGGGATTTCCCAGGCAAGAATACTGGAGTGGGTTGTCATGCCCTTCTCCAGGGCATCTCCCTTACCCAGGGATCAAACCCATGCATCTTCTGCATTGGCAGGCAGATTCTTTACCCACTCAGCCACCAGAGAAGCCCCAGTGCCCATCTACAAGAGGCAAATGCCACCAAAGGGTTAAGAAGGTGTTCTTGCTTCTGGAAGGGACATTACAGCTACACATCTGCCCTAATACCCTCAGGAAGGGGCAGGTGGTTTGGTCTTCCCACCTATGCCTGTTCAGACTTGAATGTCAGAGCAGCTTGCTATGGCTGTCACACTCACCGCTTCCAGGTCTGCAGTGGAGGAAATAGCCCCCAGCTCAGCGATCCCCACACAGGGAGGCTGTGGCTGGGTGGACAGTCTCTGCTTTGTCTTGTGCTGTGTGTGAGGACAAATCCAGCCTGGACTGTCTTCCATGTATTTGGCTCTGAGACACTCCGTTGTCCATGTCCTTCTCCATGTCCAGCAGCCCACATGGCCTGGAGGCCCTTCACATATCTGTCCATTGGCCTCAGAGTAAAGTGAACTTGAGGGATTTTTCCCCAGGTGGAATGGAGGCAAAAAGTAATCAGTGGCTCATTGCCATTAAAACTTCAGATATGGTCCTGGAAGTTTTAGAGACATCCCCAGTCTGTTTGAAGATAGTTACTTACCTATCTTTAGACAAGAAATGTGTCTAGCAGTGATTTCAAGGCAAGCCTACAGAAGGAGAGAAACTCTGACAATGTGAATGGTAGGAAGACTCATTCTCCCTTACTCCCTAGCTTCTCAAGTTCACAGGTTGCTATTAAAATTCCACCAGTGGCTTCCCTGGTGGTTCAGGTGTTAAGAATCTGCCTGCCAAAGCAGAGGACACGAGTTTGATCCCTGGTCCAGGAAGATCCCACATGCCACAGAGCAACTAAGTCCATGCACCACAATTCTGAAGCCCAGGTGCAAAGAGCCAGTGCTCTGCAACAAGAGAAGCCACCGCAATAAGAAGCCCGTGCACCACAGCTAGAGACTAGTCCCTACTCACCACAACTAGAGAAAGCTCAGGGGCAGCGATGAAGACCCAGTGCAGCCATAAATAAATAAAAAATCAAATCCCATGAAATCCTTCCACTGACATCCATTTAACTTTGTAATTTGGTTCAGGTTTAGGGTGTATCCTTCCAGGCCTGTCACTGGGCAAGATAGGGAGGGGGATATAACAAAAGAGTGAGATGTGGTCCCGGGCTCCCCAGTCCAGAGAGGACCCAGCCCAGGAAAAACTCACTTCATGGGCTGAAACTGACCCAGGACAGCTCAGACAACAAGTTCTGAACCATACTATGTGAAACAGTCTTTAAGGACACTCATCCTAAATTACCATGAATCCCAAAGAACCCACATTCAGGACCAAATCCTAAAATGCACCCCTTGCAAGTGAGTACCAGCCTGGAAAAAGAACATGCTGTGGGGGTGATCCTCTGCCTTGGAAAGAAGGAACTACAGGATGACACTCAGAACCATGCCTGGGCACTCTAGGTTATCAGTGTCCACCTACAGGCAACAGCAGCTGGGCCTTTAAAAATAGTATCCGGCACTGTTTATACGTGTTCTACCCTGAGGATAGCACAGAGATGATTCAGTGGACATGAACTTGGGCAAACTCTGGGAGATAGAGAAGGACAGGGAAGCCTGGTGTGCTGCAATCCATGGGGGTCGCAAAGCAGACATGATGTAGACTCTGAATAGCAACACCACCAACTTACTTCAACAGCACGCAAGCTGCTTGTGGCCGCCAGATCCAACCGCAGCCTCAGATACACCCAACAAGCCCACCTCTCATTTGTTGCGTTTATTCTCTTAGGAGGCATCGTATTTCTTTCTCTTTTTCTTATATTAATTTCTATTGGAGTATAGTTGCTCTCCAATGTTGTGTTAGTTTCTACTGTACAGCAAAATGAATCAGCTACACGTGTACATACATCCCCTCTTTGGGGTTTCCTTCCCATTCAGGTCACCACAGAGCTCTGAGTAGAGTGCCCTGTGCTATACAGTAGGTTCCCATTGTTATCTATTTTAGACATCAGTTCAGTTCAGCTGCTCAGTCGTTCGACTCTGTGACCCCATGAACTGCAGCATGCCAGGCTTCCCTACTGTTTTAGACATAGTAGTGTATACATGCGGAGAAGGCAATGGCACCCCACTCCAGTACTCTTGCCTAGAAAATCCCATGGACGGAGGAGCTTGGTAAGCTGCAGTCCATGGGATGGCTAAGAGTTGGACACGACTGAGCTACTTCCTTTTCACTTTTCACTTTCATGCATGGGAGAAGGAAATGGCAACCCACTCCAGTGTTCTTGCCTGGAGAATCCCAGGGACGGGGAAGCCTGGTGGGCTGCCGTCTATGGGGTCGCACAGAGTCGGACACGACTGAAGCGACTTAGCAGCAGCAGCAGTATATATATGTTAATCTTTTCTCTTTGGACGTCCAGTTCATGCCTTCACTGATGTCTCTTCCAATTCTGTGTCAGAATTAGTTAATGATTTTAACTAGCTCATTAACAGAACTGGTTAACGATTTATTTTCTGTTTCATATTTAGGTTTTTATTATCGTTCTTTAGGGTAGAACAGATGATACTTCTTTGAGCCCCATCTTGGTACCTCCACAAAGCCAACAGTACAGTCACGAGGGAATAATGGTAAAGACCATTCTCAGTATCTAATGATTGTCCATGCTCTGTCATTTGACTCATACAAGGAGCTCTAGTAAACATTTACTAGCTGCTTTGGAAAGCAAGTGGGTTAATACCTAATGACAACACTGTTACCACTGAGTCCAGGCTCCTACTGCTCATCATAAGATAGGACAATAAATCAAGATATGAGTTGTTAGGGCAAGGAATAGTTAGTGACTTTATTCAGAAAGCCAGCAGTTGGAGAAGATGGACTAGTGTCCCAAAAAACACTCTTCTCTGTTAGAATTCAGACTTCTTTTATACTAAAAGGCTAAGAAGTAAAGACCTTGCTCCAGCCAGACTTTGGTAGAAATGTGTTAATTTCTGCCTTCCTATAGCTATTCACAGATGGGCCTGGTCAGGATGTTTCCTGTGAGCTAAACAAAAGTATTTTAGCTTAATGCTCATTACCTGGGAGGAAGGGTTACTGCAGTCTTTGTGTATGACTTAAGTTTATAGGCAACATTCCTTTAGTGATTATCTTATAATAGGATACAAAGTTTCTTCCCTTCTAGAGCAGAACTTGCACCTTAGCCTGAGCTGGTTGGATTTTTGTATGCTACTGTTCAAACCTTTGCTCATCAGCAGAATTACAATCCAAACAGTCATTATTCCAGATAGTGATTTGTAGAGTCAATGATAATTCCCATCATGTGTGATAAACATCATGTTTGTGAATAATAATTACATGTAAAGCACAAACATATCCAAGACATACGGCAAAACTGAAATCCACATGCTACCTCCTTCTCAGGGAAGAATGATAAGCAAACCATGTGTTTTGTTTTTATTTACACATCTGGTTCCAAAGCTAATGGTTAGTGTATTTGCCTTGTTAGAAGACCTAGAATTATGAGCTGTTTATATGATGCATATGAAGTTGATAAGTTAGTGCCTAAAAAAGATACTTATTTCTATGTAGATGCCCCCATTTTGGACAGAATGGAACAAATGATTCTTCACTTGGATGGAAGTAAACACACAGGTAAGAGGAATTAACTTGCTAATTTTTTCTCCTTTCCTAGTATATATATTAGTCTTTGTGTCCTGTATACTAAAGTACACATGCATTCATACTCAGTTGCTCAGTCATGTCTGATTCTTTGCAACTCCATGGACTGTAACCCTGCAGGCTCCTCTGTCCATGGAATTTTCCAGGCAAGAATACTGGAGTGGGTATACTGAAGTATATTTCCTTCCTAGATGCACTGAAGGAAGGGCAGTCTCAGTCAGTACACGTCTGATATAGAGATTTTAAAACTAATTTTCAAATACAAAAGCAAGAGTTTCGTATCGCCAATATAAAATTAGGCCTTGCCAAGTCTGGTTCATTATAGTTTTGCCTTTCTCCACTAACCTAAAATAATTTTTATTAAAAAAATATTTTTATACTCATTTGGCTGCACCACACTGCATGTGGGATCTTAGCTTCCTGACTAGGATGGAACTTGCATTGTTTGCATTGGAAGCACGGAATCTTAAACCACCGGACTGCCAGGGAGGTTCCTTTAAAATGAATTTTTAATCCAGATATCCAAGAACCAGCAAAGAGAAGCAATCATGCTTTCTGCTTACAATGAATTACTGTGAATTATATCTAAAAAGATATATTTTAAATTGTTTAGTGTCCGACTCTTTGCGACCCCATGGACTGTAGCCGGTCAGGCTCCTCTGTCCATGGGATTCTCCAGGCAGGAGTACTGGAGTAGATAGCCATTTTCTTCTCCAGGGGATTTTCCCGACCCAGGGATCGAACCCACATCCTCTGTGTTGACAGGCATCCCCTGGGAAGCCAGTGGATCCCTTTAGGGAGCTATTATTCAGCCTACCACAATCCTGATCTAACCTTACCTACACTGTGATTTATAGGCACCTTCTTAAAGAGATGGAGCAAAGATAAACCTCGGATGGTGGAGCCGTAATTACAGGCTGAGTATCCTGGTTTGGTACTGAAGACGGGGCTGGATCGGCAGTGGAAAGTTCGGATGACATTCCGACACCTGGAGTAGGATGGCCCAGAGAGCAGCCACTGTGGGACTGCGTGTATTCCTACCCCAATGCCCTGAAGGAAAGGCAGCCTCCAA
Source organism: Bos indicus x Bos taurus (assembly GCF_003369695.1). NCBI lineage: Eukaryota > Metazoa > Chordata > Mammalia > Artiodactyla > Bovidae > Bos > Bos indicus x Bos taurus. The sequence goes on along the minus strand of NC_040083.1, from coordinate 70,597,649 downwards.
ATTGCTTCAGCTCCTCATCTCCTAACCTGGAGGTGCTTCACTCCCTTCCCTCCTCCACACTCAAGCACTCTTTCTTGTTCCTAAGAGAAAGGCTTAGAAGTGACTCATTTTGTAGCCTTTCTGCTCTCAGGGTACCTTGAGGTCCCCTGGAAATGAAAGGATTGGAAGCAACCAGCTTACTTTTCCTCGAATGCCCAAACACTAAGGGGAAATCCACACTGGGGAGACACTCTCTCCGGCTTTGTCAGATACAAAAGGACAGAGCAGTAAATGCAACCCTTCTCCCCTCGCTGGGCCCCTACTGGGCTCATTCTTGAGTGTTTGTCCTATTCTTAGCAACAAAGCCAGTTTCTCCAAGGGTCAAATCTTGTGGTTTTATTTTCTGGCTTTGCTCCACTCTTTTCTGGGATGGCCCTAATCCCTGGGCCTCAGCATCCCCACCTTGTAATTAACTGGGTTACACTCAGGTGATCATAGATGGGGAAGATTGTGTACTTGCAGCCTTCCAGTGCGACTCCCTCATTGTGCAGATAAGGAGATTGAGGCTCAGAGAAGGGAAGTGGCTTGGCAGGGGTCACCCAGGGGTTGTGTGTTAAGTTTCTGTGTGTCTTTTCTCATTTTCTTCTTTTAAAAAAATATTTATTTATTGGTTTCACTGGGTCTTAGTTGGGGCACGTGGGATCTAGTTGCCAGACCCCTGGACTGGGAGCGTGAAGTCCTAGCCACTGGACCACAGGGAAGTCCAGTTTCTGTGTGTCTTTGTCCTGTCTCCTCAGTAACTCCATGGCAGGGGCTATGTTTTGCCTGCTTTTTTAGTCCCTTCAGGGACCCAGGTCCAGAGTAGGGTTTGTAGACACTGGCTGATTTGGGAGGACTGATGGATGGAACACCAGACTGGTTGGAGAAAAGTTGTCAAGAGTGAGCCAGACTGTGAAGCTGGCCCATGGAGGCAAGTGTGGTGGGGGCTTTGGGGAGCCGCTCACCAGCTAGGTGATGGTGGACAAGTTTCTTGATTTTTCTAAACCTCTGTTTTTTCAACTATGAAATGCAGATGATAATTCTTACTCCACGTGGTTGGAAGAGTTAATAAGATTTAATAAGCCTGATACACTTGATTGTTGTTGTTTAGTCACACTCAGTTGTTGTGGTTTATTGCTAAGCCAGGGGCTTCCCAGGTGATGCTGGTGGTAAAGAACCTGCCTGCCGATGCAAGAGATGTAAGAGATGCAGGTTTGATCCCTGGGTCAGGAAGATCCCCTGGAGAAGGAAATGGCAACCCACTCCAGTATTCTAGCCTGGAGAATCCCATGGACAGAGAAACCTGGCAGGCTACAGTCCATGGGGTCACAAAGTAACTGAAGAGACTTAGCACAAATGCGTCGCTAAGCTATATTGACTCTCTGTGACCCAGTGGACTGTAGTCTGCCAGGATCCTCTATCCGTGGGATTCTCCAGGCAAGAATACTGGAGTGGGTTGCCATTTCCACCTTCAGGGGATCTTCCTGACCCAAGGATTGAACCTGTGTCTCCTGCAACGGCAGGCAGATTCTTTATCGTGGAGCCACCAGGGAAGTGGAGAAATGGAATAATACCTGCCAAATCAGTACATGAAGTATGTCACAGTCATCAGCAGTTGCAGCCACCACGGATGGTGAGCTGGTGAGCCCAGAGGGGACTCAGAAAGGAAAGAATACCTGCCATCTAGCAATCATCAGACTGCAGCCACAGCGAGCCCCAAGGAAACTCGGGATTCTGGCCCCAGATAACTAAGGTACATTTCAAAAGAATGATTTCAATGAACCCAGACTCTTGCATCTTCCCATACATAGAAAAGCACTCAATTCCTTAACGCGGGTTATCTGGTTTTCTTTAACTAGCAATAATCTTTTGATGTTCAGATTACCTGCCCTTTGTTGTGAAACTTCTATATAACTTGGCTCCCCCTCGCCTTCCCCGCTCCAACTCATTTCCTTGAGCAGTTCTCTCAGGGTTACTTGAGATGCTGTCTCCTGGGCTTAAGTCATAAAAATTCCTACTGAATAAACATAACTCTCAACTTTTAGGTTGTGAGTGTTTTTAAGTTTAAAGTTGTTCACTGGAGCTTTATGAACTTTTATTATGAAGCTTCAGTTTCATCATGTAAGTGCCATTGTGGGGGCTGTAATAGGAAAGAAACTACGATACACACACACACATATACACACACACAGGCTACTGAAATTGCTGCCTCTGATCTCAGGAAGTTGGAGGAGGAAGGATGACTGGAGAAGGACATAAGAAAAGAAAGCCACCGCCAGTGAAAATAGTGGGGTAGCCCTTGCAGGAGGAGAGACAGTATAGCTGAGAGCACCGGCTGGGTGTTCAGTCTGCAAGGAGATGTTGGTTAAGCGCATGGACTGGGAGTAGTATTAACAACCAAATGGAGAGAGGATTTGTTGTTGTTGTTTAGACGCTAAGTTGTGTTCGACTCTTTGTGACCCCATGGACTGTAGCCCGCCAGGCGCCTCTGTGCATGGGACTTCCCAGGCAAGAATACTGGAGTGGGTTGCCTTTTCCTTCTCCAGGGGATCTTCCTGACAGAGATCGAAATCGCGTCTCCTGCTTGGCAGGCAGATTCTTTGCTACTGAGCCACCAGGGAAGCCCAAAATGAGGGTAACTGTCCACATCTCTCAAGGTGGGTACAGACCTCGCTGTGGATTCACTAAAATGTTCTACGTGATGTGACTGTTGTGTCGAAGGAACTCGGTAAGATACACCGTCCATTAGCATCAGCGTGGTTCCGGAAAGCGCCCTAGAGGAAAGAGGAAGAGCAGGAGAGGGTGACAGTGATGGAAGGGGGATTTTTCTGGTTGGAGCAGGCTGGGGAATGAGTGATGGAAGGCCCCCCCGCCCCCTGCCGCCGCCCCATCTCTGAGGATTTCAGGCAGTCGCTGGAGAGACCCACATCCTGGGCTGGACCTTCATGGCCCAGGCTGTGTGTGGCTGGAAGAGAGTGTGTACCATCTGGCAGTGAGAGGCTGGGGCCAGGGAGCCCCTGCTCTGGGGATGGGGCCTCGGGCTCTTGGAATAAGGACAGCCGATTATTACTTTTGTCTCCACCCAACTCTGGGAGCCACCCAGAAAGAGATATGCTCAGTTGTCAGTCTCCCTCCCCTAGAGCAGATACTTTTTGTTTTAAAATAGTTGGTTTTTTTAATTTTTAAAATATTTGCACACATAATACATGCTTTTATTTGGAAAGCATATCAAAGTCAAGATAACATTTACAGTTATAGTCTCACCACACAAAATGATCATCTCCTTCCTATATTCTAGATTTTTAGTGCTTTATTTTTTTGCTTTGTAAAAAATTATCTAGTTGTAATAACAATATAATTTTATTCTACTTTCTCACTGAATATTACTTCATAATCTTTTGTGATGGTAGACTTTATATACACAATTTAAAAGTCTGCCTTTGACCACATGTATTTAACTTATCCATTGAAAGTTGTTTAATTTGGGGCCATTATGAAATTAGCAGTTAGTTTGGGATTAACACAGACAGTACTATATATAAAATAGATATTCAACAAAGACCTACTCTATAGCAAGAGAACTATCCTCAATATTTTGTAATAACCTATAAGGGAAAATAATCTGAAAAAAAATATATATATATCTGAATCACTTTACTGGACATCTGAAAGTTAATACCACATGGTAAATCAACTATACTCCAATTTTTTAAAAGTGCTGTGGGAAAAAAAGTCTGCCTTTGATTTCTGATAGATGATGAATTCTCATCTAATGTAGCTAATCATTCCTACATTATTAGGCTGTTTCCAATTTTACACTATTATGAAAAAAATCATATTAACATGTTTGAATACAGTATATTCTGTAATTTAAATTATTTCCTTAGACTGAATCCCCAAAATGGAATTAGTATAGTTAAAATGCATAAATGGTTATGAATTTTTATACATAATTAGGCCTATCAAAATGTTTTCTGGTTTTATTCTTCCAGAATATATAATGTATACACATATAAAAACGTTAAAACGTAGAGCTAAGTAAAATCAATGGGAAAAATAATAATCTTAACATCCCAAATCACCTCTTTTGACATTTCCATATACTTCCCTCCACATTATTCTGGGATAATTTTGTATACATAAATCATATTTTTCATTTACTTTCACTTATTTCTTTACATCTTTAAAAATGCTTCTAGGGGACTTTCCTGGTGGTTCAGTGTTAAGACTCCATGCTTCCAATGCAGGGGGTGTGGGTTCAATCCCTGGTCAGGGAACTAGGATTCCACATGCCACACAGTGCAGCCCAAAGATTTAAAAATGAAAATAAATAATTAAAATAAAAATCCTTCTAAAACATGATTTTTAGTTACTGCACAGTGGCCCATTTTTCACAATGGCCCACTGTGTCTGTATGGTAGTTTATATCTTATTGGTGGTCATTGGGATTCCGCCCCCCCCACCCCCAGTGCTTCATTATTGTAAATGACACTAGAGCAGATGCCAAAAGGCCTCTACTTTCATGAGGAAGACCCCATCCCAGTGCGAGTCAGAGAACCATGAACTGGACAGATCTACTGTACCTCAAGGGGTTCACTCCTCCAGCACCCTGTAACTGGATCCAGAATCACCCACATCCGCATTTTACAGGTGAGATACAGTACGCTCAAGAGAATTTCAGTGTCTAGTGCAAGTTCATAGACCTAGTAGGTGTCAGAGATAAGAACGAAGATATAAAAATCTAAAAGCCTTGATGCTGCTTCCACATGTGATACAACTGGATTGTTTTCTTTCTGAAAACATTCTTATTTTTTGTGTTATTTAAAAACTAGGTGTGCATAAGACACATGGGCCACAGTCCATAGCATTGCAAAGAGTCAGACATGACAGGAAATAAGCAACAACAAAGTATGTATACAGCTGATTCATTTTGCTGTACAGCAGAAACTGATACAACATTATAAAGCAACTATACTCCAATAAAAATTAATTAAAAACAAACAAGAAAAGATGATAAGGCAGACTTTATTCAAGGGGAATACTACAATGGGGCTTTATAGTAGGGGAGCAAGATTGGGCTCAACTCCAAATACAACAAGGGCCAGTAGAGATTTACAGCCAAGGAACGGGGTCATCTGATGGAAAATTACTAAGAAGAAACTTAAAGGGTAAGGGGGACTCTGCCTAAACCAACTCGACAGGATTTTTGCCAAAGGCAGGCCAGGGTGGTAAGATACTGAGTGTAGGGGATAAAGAATTTGCTCAGAAATCAAGGAAGTGTGATTTTCACTAAACTGACACAGCAGAATTCTTGCTAAGCCTGGACTAAGCAGAGATGAACACGGAAGTCCAAAAGTCAGGGCCTGGTTGAGAAGAGGGTTCACAGGAACCAGACTAGAATTAGGTCAAGGGGTAAATCTTTGTCAGGGTCCAAAGCAATTATGCTTAGGACTTGCCTGGTGGTCCAGTGGTTAAGACTTTGCTTTTCAATGCAGTGGATGCTGCTTTGATCCCTCGTCCCAAGGCCACATGCCTTGTGGCCAAAAAACCAAAGCATGAAACAGAAACAACATTGTAATAAATTCAATAAAGACTTTAAAAATGGTCCACATTTTTAAAGAATCTTAAAAAAAAAAAAAAAAGTAATTGTGCTCATGTGGGCCTCCAAATTGGGCCACATTTTTAGAGGGCTAGTGACCAGCTTGAGGGCACAGAGAGAAAGGTGACCTGGATGATAAAAGGTCTGGGATACATGACATGATTTCTTTCAAAAAACATTTAGTTCCTACTATGTGCCAATTGAAGAGTACAGACAATAAGAATTAAATTCCTGTTCCAAAGGGCTTTATATTCTGGTGTGAATATAGAGAAAGACTGAAAATAAGATAGCTTATGAAAAAAATTAGCAAGATAATTACAGTATGACAAACACTGAAATATAGGGGGAATGTGGAGTGTTGCATATAATCTCTAGAGCAATCTATGAGATGGAGGAAAATCAAGAGTCTGAAGGTACTTCCCTGGTAGTTCTTTGGCGACTACTGTGCTCCCAATGCAGTGGGCAAAAGCTTGATCCCTGGTCAGGGATCTAAGGCCCCACATGCCACACAGTGTACCCCCCCCCCCAAAAAAAAGGGCGTGGCATATCACAGAAACAGAGAAAACTTAGGAAATGAGGGAAAGACTGATTGTGTTGAGTGCAGCTGGGAGGAAAAGAAAGATGAGAACAGAGAAGCAACTGCAGAATTCGGCAAGATGGATGTCGTTTGTGACCAGAACACAAGAACAGCTTTCACTGGCGTGCTCAAAATGGGAACCCAGTTAGGAGAAGCTTTCAGAGAGAATGAGACATGATAAAGCAAAAATCACTTTCTCCCAAAGTTTGGCCATGAACAGGGAGCAGAGAATGGAATGATATGCATAGAGTCAAGGAAGGATGTACAGTTGACCCTTGAACAACATGGGTTTGACCTGTGTGGATCCAATTACATGGGATACTTTTCAATAGTAAATATTACAGTACTACACAACCCTCAGTTGGCTGAATCCAAGAACGTAGAAACACAGATACGAAGGAAATGTGGATATCAAGCACTGATTGTAAATTATACTTGGATTTTTGAATGCAAAGATGGTCCACACCCACAGCCCCCATGTTGTTCAAGGATCAACTATATTTTAAAAGATGGGAAGACACAATTGTATGCTGATGGAAAAGATCCAATAGAGGAAGGGGAAGCGAGGGAAGATTGATAAACTCAGGCATATAATCTGTGAGATGGTAAGTGGAGATGGGTTCAGAGCATAGGTGGAGGACTTGGCCTTTGATTTGAGCAGAGAGATTTAGAATACTTATAAGGACAGCACTGTAACTGGAAAGAAACCAGAAAATATGAGTTTAGCTCCCAATAGGTCTGTAGATTTGGTGATAGGAAGATGCCAAATGCTTCCCTTTCCCTAGTGAAGTATGAGACTGAAGTTGAGCAGAACAGAACACAGGTGTGAGAAGAGATAAAATGATATGGAATAAATTCCTTGGAATATGAGAATATATGTTGACTAGGGAAAGTTAGCAGGATTGTTGGGCAGAGTGGGGTGCCCATCTGAGGTCTGTGCCTCAGATGTCAGCTCTTACTAAGTAAAAAACCTGTTGGAAGAATGAGAGAGCTCATGTGGTCCTAGAAAAAGAAGGGCTAGAGCACCAGGGACTAGCTTAGCACTGGGGAATCTCAAGAGCAAGAACACACAGATGGCACTTGTAGAAGGCAACCATTGGGATAAATAAGTTCCATTCTCCCCACATTGAAATCCCAAGGGGAGAGCATCTGATTGGCCAAATGGAAGCCAAGAACAATGATTTAATTAAAAGTCTCATCAAGACTGTTCAGTGAGGGACAGCTACTTTGTCAGGAAATCTGTGATGTGATTACACAAAGAAGAGGGAGAGGATGCTGGACAGACAAAAGGCAGGTGACTACTATGTGGTCATGAATTCAAGTGAAACCAGTCAGTAGGACTGTGTGTTTTCTCCAGCAATATTCAGCACCTCTGGGGTGAGCTCAGAGAAAGTGGGTCATTGGGACTGAGCTAAGTAAACACTGTGGAATAGGAGCTCATTACAGTAATTAGACCTTACACAACCGTAGGAGGAGCTGGGGAAGAAATGTCCAAATTCGGAGCTGAAGGATGAGAGAAAAGCCACTAACCAGCTCTAGTGACATGTAGACATTGGCAGGCTTTCTGTAAGCTAGCCACATCCAGCTGCTGTAGTCAGATTACAAAGGGGGCTGAGATAGAAGTCCATACACAATTGTTGGTTCTCTGTGGCTACAGCTTTGGAGTTCACACCAATGTGTCCCGCGTGTCCTGGCATCACTGTTGGACATCAGAGCCAGCAGTTGGGAAGAAGAGACCCAGAGCAAACCTCTGGCACTCTTGTGTCTGCCTCTAACCGACAACTGCCTTCAGGGTGTTACAACTGCTCTTTCATTTTGCCTCCCAATTCTTATACAGCTTTGCTTTTGATCAGCTCTAACCCTGAACTGTTCAAAGAGATTCTGGGAAACATAGTTTCCAGTGTAAATAATGCAAAAACACATATAAAATAAAAGAAATATTATAAAATATTATTAATAACAATGAATATTATAATGTAATTAAATAATATATAATTAATATTATATTAATAAAAATCATTTAAACAATATAATTTTATAATGATAAAAATAATATAAAAACCCATATAAAAATACAGCATGGTAAGGATAATAGAAAACGAGAGACAAAAGATTTAGTGTATTTTCAGGGGAGTTACTTTCATAATGGACCATAGAATCCAGAATATGGGGACCATGAATTGGCAGTGAGAAGCTCAAAGAATTATTGCATTAGAGGTACTAGAGTATGCTAGCTGTAAGGATAACAGATGATAGTGGGTTATGAATCTGAGTTCTGGGATGTGTTCTGATTACTGATGATTGGGAGGTCTAAGGTGACTGAGGGGATGGAGACCAGAGAGTTGGAAGAATCATGCATGTGGAAATTGAGGTCACTGAAAATGGCCAGGAGGGGACCAAAGAGAAAGTCTATGAGCGAGGCTGGAGCTGAAGTCCCTGTGAGTGTGTGGCGGTGACGAGCAAGCTGTCAGGTACAGCAGTTAGGACTGGTGGAGACTGAGCTTGAAAGAACTGGAAAGTTTCAAGTAGAAAAAAAGAGAAGAGGTTTCAAAATGGTGACAGAAAGCAAGGAGAGCTCCTGTTCAGTTCATGCCCTGAGGTACTTGAAGATGAGGGGGTGTGGAATGGACTATCTTCTGGGAGCATTGCGGGGGATGGGGAGTGGGGACCAGGGACAGGAGGGAGAGCCACGTTTCACCCAATGAAAGGAGGTGGAAGAGGCATTCAGGGAAGAGGTGAGGATACAGGGGACCGTGTGGAGCACTCAACATGTGTTCTAAGAGGGCACAATGAAATGTATCCCCAGAGGGCATGGGTGAGTCAGGTTAGTTGTAATTATATTACAACTTTTCAGTTGCAAATGTCAGAGATCCAACTCAAACCAGATTAATTTAATTAATGAAGATTAATTAATTAATTAAGAGAATTTATTTGCTCATATACAGGCAGACCTCAGAGATATTGCTGGTTCAATTTCAGAGCACTGCAATAAACTGAATATTGCAATAAAGTGAGTGACATGAACTTTTTTGGTTTCCAGGTATAAAAGTTGTGTTTTTACAATATACAAACTGTGTAGTATACAGTATCTATACACTATACTGGAGAAGGCAATGGCACTCCACTCCAGCACTCTTGCCTGGAAAATCCCATGGACGGAGGAGCCTGGTAGGCTGCAGTCCATGGGGTCGCTAAGAGTCAGACAGGACTGAGCAACTTCACTTTCACTTTTCACTTTCATGCATTGGAGAAGGAAATGGCAACCCACTCCATTGTTCTTGCCTAGAGAATCCCAGGGACAGGGGAGCCTGGTGGGCTGCCGTCTATGGGGTCACATAGAGTCGGACACGACTGAAGTGACTTAGCAGCAGCAGCAGCATACACTATACTGTAGTCTATTAAGTGTGCAATAATATTATTGTCAAAGAAAGCAGAGTACACACTCTTAAAATGTGTGTGTGTGTGCTCAGTTGCTTCAGTCGTGTCCAACTCTTTGCAACCTCATGGACTGTAGACTGCCAGGCTCCTCTATCCATGGAATTCTCCAGGCAACAATACTGGAGTGGGTTGCCATGGCCTTCTCAAGGGGATCTTCCCGACCCAGGGAATGAATCTGTGTCTCCTGAATCTCCTGAATTGGAGGCAGATTCTTTACCACTGGGAAACCCTAATTTAAAATACTTTATTGCTAGAAAATACTGACCATCTGAGTTGTCATTTTGCTGGTAGAGGCCCTGTTGTTAACAGCTGTTGACCGATCAGGGTGGTGGTTGCTGGGGGACGGGGTGGGGGTAATTGTGACTATTTCTTTAAGAATAAGACCACATGAAGTGTGCCACATTGACTGATTCTTCCTTTCACAAACGATTTTTCTGTAGCATGCAATGCTGTTTGATAGCATTTTCCCACAATTCTTTCAAAGTTGGAGTCAACCATCTCAAACCCGGCTGCTGCTTTATCAACTAAGCTTATGTAATGTTCTCAATCCTTTGTTACATTTCAAAAGTCATGGCATCTTCCCCAGGGGTAGATTCCGTCTCGAGAAACTACTTTCTTCACACATCGATAAGCAACTCATTGTCCATTAAAGTTTTATCATGAGATTGCAGCAATTTAGTCCCATCTTGAGGCTTCATTTCTCATTCTCCTGCTATTTCCACCACCTTGGCAGTTACTTTGCTACTGAAGTCTTGAGCCCCTCAAAGTCATCCATGAGGTTTGGAATCAGCTTATTCCAAACTCCTGTTAATGTTGATATTTTGCCCTTGTCTCATGAATCATAATTTCTTTTCTTTCTTTCTTGTGTGGACCATTTTAAAAGTCTTCATTGAATTTGTTATAATATTGCTTTGCCTTATGTTTTGGTTTTTGGTCACCAAGCATGTGGGATCTCAGCCTCCCAACCAGGGATTGAACCCACATGCCCTGCATTTTTGAAGGTGAAGTCTGAACCATTGGACAGCAAGGGAAGTCCCCCTAATGTTCTGAATGGCATCTAGAATGGGAAATCCTCTCTAGAAGGTTTTCAATTCCCTTTGCCCAGATCCATTAGAGGAATCACTCTAGTCTGAACCACTGGACAGCAAGGGAAGTCCCCATAATGTCCTGAATGGCATCTAGAATGGGAAATCCTCTCTAGAAGGTTTTCAATTGCCTTTGCCCAGATCCATCAGAGGAATCACTCTCTACAGCAGTGATAGCTTTTCAACATCTATTTCTTAAATAATAAGACTTGAAAGTCAAAATGAACCCTTGATTCTTGGGCTACAGAATGAATGCTGTATTAGCAGGATAAAAGCAACACTAATCTCATTGTCCACCTCCATCACAGCTCTTGAGTGACCAAGTGCATTGACAATAAGCAGTAACATTTTCCTGAGCGGTAGGTCTCAACAGTGGGCTTAAAGTTTTTGGTAAACCATGTTGTAAACAGATGTGCTGTCGTCCTGGCTTTGTTGTTCCATTTATAGAGCACAAGTGGAGTCAATTTAGCACTTTTTTGGAATGGTCAATGAGCACTGGCTTCAACTTAATGTCACCAGCTAATGACTTTTCCAATGAGCCCCTAACAAGAGAGTTAGCTTGTCCTTTGGCACCCCACTCCAGTACTTTTGCCTGGAAAATCCCATGGACGGAGGAGCCTGGTAGGCTGCAGTCCATGGGGTCGCTAGAGTCGGACACGACTGAGCGACTTCACTTTCACTTTTCACTTTCACGCATTGGAGAAGGAAATGGCAACCCACTCCAGTGTTCTTGCCTGGAGAATCCCAGGGACAGGGAAGCATGGTGGGCTGCTGTCTATGGGGTCTCACAGAGTCGGACATGACTGAAGCGACTTAGCAGCAGCAGCAGCTTGTCCTTTGAAGCTTAGGAACCAGGCACTGACTTCTCTTCTCTAGCCTTGAAAATCCCAGATGACTTCTTCTTCCCATATGGGCCTGTTTTGTCTACAAGGATAATCTGTTGTTTAGTGGAGCCACCTTCATTAGTCATCTTAGCTAGATCTTCTGGATAACTCGCTGTAGCTTCTACACCAGTCCTAGCTGCGTCACCTTATACTTTTGTGCTATAAAAACTGCTTCTTTTCTTAAACCTTAAAAGCCAACCTCTGCTACCTTCGAGCTTTTCTTTTGCAGCCTCCTTACCTCTCAGCCTTTATAGAACCGAAGAGAACTGGGGCCCTGCTCTGGACTGCTGTTGTTGCTCAGTCACTAAGTCATATCTGACTCTCCATGACCCCATGGACTGCAGCTCTTCAGGCTTCCCTGTCCTTCACCATCTCCCAGAGTTTGCTGCAACTCATGCTGTGGATTCAGTTCAGTTCAGTTCAGTCGCTCAGTCGCTCAGTCGTGTCCAACTCTTTTCGACCCCATGAATCCCAGCACGCCAGGCATTCCTGTCCATCACCAACTCCCAGAGTTCACCCAGACTCACGTCCATCGAGTCAGTGATGCCATCCAGCCATTTCACCCTCTGTCGTCCCCTTCTCCTCCTGCCCCCAATCCTTCCCAGCATTGGAGTCTTTTCCAATGAGTCAACTCTTCGCATGAGGTGGCCAAAGTACTGGAGTTTCAGCTTTAGCATCATTCCTTCCAAAGAAATCCCAGGGCTGATCTCCTTCAGAATGGACTGGTTGGATCTCCTTGCAGTCCAAGGGACTCTCAAGAGTCTTCTCCAACACCACAGTTCAAAAGCATCAATTCTTTGGCGCTCAGCCTTCTTCACAGTCCAACTCTCCCATCCATACATGACCACAGGAAAAACCATAGCCTTGACCAGACGGACCTTTGTTGGCAAAGTCATGTCTCTGCTTTTGAATATGCTATCTATGTTGGTCATAACTTTTCTTCCAAGGAGTAAGCGTCTTTTAATTTGATGGCTGCAGTCACCATCTGCAGTGATTTGAGAGCCCAAAAAATAAAGTCTGACACTGTTTCCACTGTTTCCCCATCTATTTCCCATGAAGTAATGGGATGCCATGATCTTCATTTTCTGAATGTTGAGCTTTAAGCCAACTTTTTCACTCTCCACTTTCACTTTCATCAAGAGGCTTTTTAGTTCCTCTTCACTTTCTGCCATAAGGGTGGTGTCATCTGCATATCTGAGGTTATTCATATTTCTCCTGGCAATCTTGATTCCAGCTTGTGCTTCTTCCAGCCCAGTGTTTCTCATGATGTACTCTGCATATAAGTTAAATAAGCAGGGTGACAATGTACAGCCTTGACGCACTCCTTTTCCTATTTGGAACCAGTCTATTGTTCCATGTCCAGTTCTAACTGTTGCTTCCTGACCCGCATACAGATTTCTCAAGAGGTAGGTCAGGTGGTCTGGTATTCCCATCTCTTTCAGAATTTTCCACAGTTCATTGTGATCCACACAGTCAAAGGCTTTGGCATAGTCAGTAAAGCAGAAATAGATGTTTTTCTGGAACTCTCTTGCTTTTTCCATGATCCAGTGGATGCTGGCAATTTGATCTCTGGTTCCTCTGCCTTTTCTAAAACCAGCTTGAACATCAGGAAGTTCACGGTTCATGTATGCTGAAGCCTGGCTTGGAGAATTTTGAGCATTACTTTACTAGCATGTGAGATGAGTGCAATTGTGCAGTAGTTTGAGCATTCTTTGGCATTGCCTTTCTTTGGGATTGGAATGAAAACTGACCTTTTCCAGTCCTGTGGCCACATCTGAGTTTTCCAAATTTGCTGGCATTAGACCCTGGTTAAGGGAATGTTGTGGCTAGTTTGATCATCTCCAGACTACTGAAACTCTCTCCATATCAGCAGTAAGACTGTTTTGCTCTCTCATCATTCATATATTCAGTGGAATAACAGTTTTAATTTCCTTCAAGAACCTTTCCTTTGCATTCACAGCTTGCTTAAGTGTTTGGCCAAGAGGTCTGGTTTTCATCCTATCTTGGCTTTCACTATATCTTCCTCACTAAGCTTAATCATTTCTAGCTCTTAATTTAAAGAAACATGCAATTCTTTTCCCTTGAATGCTTAAAGGCCATTGTAGGGTTACTGACTGGCCTAATTTCAATATAGTTATGTCTCAGGGAATAGGGAGACTTGAAGAGGGTGGGGTGAGCAAGAGAGGGGGAGAGACAGATGAGGGGGTGGATAGAGAAGAAGGAAAAAAAAGAAAAGGAGAGAAAGAGATATGAGTGAATAGCCAGGCAGTGAAGCAATTATACCATACTCAACCTTTATTCCTGTTAGCTTGGCAGTAAAGAATCCACTTGCAGTGCAGGAGACGTGGTTCAATCCCTGGATCGGGATGATCCCCTAGAGAAGGAAATGGCAACTCACTCCAGTATTCTTGCCTGGGGAATCCCATAGACAGAGGAGGCTGGTGGTCCATGGGGTTGAAAAGAGTCGGACACAACCGAGCAACGGAACACACACACACAACCTTTATTGATTAAGTTCTCGGTCTTCTGTGAGTCTGGTGCATCCCTTCAGTCTCTCAGCTTCTCTATCCTTTATGTTAGCTGTATTCTCAAGCAGCCTCTCCCCAACCAGTGAGCAGATGGCTGCCCAACATCTCCAGGTGGATGTGGTCCTCACCACCTGCTTCTTCCCTTCCACACCAGTGAAATCCCAACCTGAGCCATACATGATGGTTAACATGGGGACGTCTCTAAGTGGCCATGGTCCTGGGTCCACTGCCCACCCCTGGTAGACAGAACCCACCAGAACCTCATGTTGGTGAGTAATGGAATGGTTCTTCAGAGGAAGACTGCGATGCTGTCATCAAGAGGAGAAGGACAGGGTACTGGATGGCAAAACATGGGCTGTTCACATGTTGTTTAGTTGCTCAGTCGTGTCTGACTCTGTGACCCCACAGACTGTATTCCACCAGGCTCCTCTGTCCATGGGATTACCCAGGCCACAATACTGGAGTGGGTTGCCATTTCCTCCTCCAGGGGATCTTTCTGACCCAGTGATGGAACCTGTGTGTCCTGCACTGGCAGGCAAATTTTACCACTGAGCCACCAGGGAACTCCCCAGGCTGTCTACATGGGTACCTACATAGCAGCATGCAGCTAGGGTCAGGTTGATGCTGAATCACTGCAGAGGCTGGGATTTGGACTTCTTGTGACCCCTGAGGAAAACAAGGATATGAGGCATGATGGGGTTGGCACTGATAACTTCTTAGGGGAAGTGGGCAATCTTCATGTTAGCCTGGAGCACTAGAATGGGAACTTGGGCATGGCGCCACCTAGTGCTGTGTCAAGGCATAGCAGGGGAGACCAAGGCACAAAATGGCCTCCCTGCAGTGGCCGGCCCCTTCAACTTCAGGGAGTTTGTGGTCTAGGAGATGTAGAGGGTCATTTGCAAATGTCTGAAAGCAGTGGGGAGAAAAAGTTAAGGGCCATGGGATTGACAGCGGCTCTTGGCAAGTTGCAGAACTCACCTCTGAAAGAGGAGGCAAGGTAATCTATGTGGCTCCAGAGGAAAATCAGCAGCTGTATGTGAGAGCTGGAGGGAGATTTTGAGCTAATAATTACAAGCAGAACTGTCTAATGAAGAAGTGGCTTGCTTCCAAGGCCGTGAGTTCCCTGTGCCTAGAACTGTTTAAGTAGTGATTTGAATGCTTCTAGTCAGAGATAGTTTTCTGTGGTTGTGGTTTCAGTCTGTCTGCCCTCTAATGCCATCTCTCAGCACCTACCATCTTACTGGGGTTCTCTGACCTTGGACATGGGGTATCTCCTCTCAGCCACTCACACAAGAACACAAGAGAAGACTCTACACATGGATAACACCAGATGCTCAACACAGAAATTGGACTGATTATATTCTTTGCAGCCAAAGATGGAGAAGCTCTGCACAGTCAGCAAAAACAAGACCGGGAGCAGACTGCGGCTCAGATCATGAACTCCTTATTGCCAAATACAGACTTAAATTGAAGAAAGTAGGGGAAACCACTAGACCATTCAGGTATGACCTAAATCAAATCCCTAACGATTATACAGTGGAAGTGAGAAATAGATTTAAGGGACTAGATCTGATAGACAGAGTGCCTAATGAACTATGGATGGAGGTTCATGACATTGTATAGGAGACAGGAATCAAGATCATCCCCAAGAAAAATAAATGCAAAAAAGCAAACTGGCTGTCTGAGGAGGCCTTACAAATAGCTGTGAAAAGAAGAGAAGCCAAAAGCAAAGGAGAAAAGGAAAGATATACACATTTCAATGCAGAGTTCCAAAGAATAGCAAGGAGAGATAAGAACGCCTTCTTCAGTGATCAATGCAAAGAAATGGAGGGAAACAATAGAATGGAAAACATAGAGATTGCTTCAAGAAAATTAGAGATACCAAGGGAACATTTCATGTAAAGATGGGCTCATTAAAGACAGAAATGGTATGGACCTAACAGAAGCAGAAGATATAAAGAAGAAGTGGCAAGAATACACAGAAGAACTGTATAAAAAAGATCTTCACAACCCAGATAATCATGATGGTGTGATCACTCACTAGAGCCAGACATCCTGGAATGTGAAGTCAAGTGGGCCTTAGGAAGCATCACTACAAACAAAGCTAGTGGAGGTGATGAAATTCCAGTTGAGCTAATTCAAATCCTGAAAGATGATGCTGTGAAAGTGCTGCACTCAATATGCCAGCAAATTTGGAAAACTCAGCAGTGGCCACAGGACTGGAAAATGTCAGTTTTCATTCCAATCCCAAAGAAAAGCAATGCCAAAGAATGCTCAAACTACTGCACAATTGCACTCATCTCACATGCTAGTAAAGTAATGCTCAAAATTCTCCAAGCCAGGCTTCAGCATACATGAACCGTGAACTTCCTGATGTTCAAGCTGGTTTTAGAAAAGGCAGAGGAACCAGAGATCAAATTGCCAGCATCCACTGGATCATGGAAAAAGCAAGAGAGTTCCAGAAAAACATCTATTTCTGCTTTACTGACTATGCCAAAGCCTTTGACTGTGTGGATCACAATGAACTGTGGAAAATTCTGAAAGAGATGGGAATACCAGACCACCTGACCTACCTCTTGAGAAATCTGTATGCGGGTCAGGAAGCAACAGTTAGAACTGGACATGGAACAATAGACTGGTTCCAAATAGGAAAAGGAGTGCGTCAAGGCTGTACATTGTCACCCTGCTTATTTAACTTATATGCAGAGTACATCATGAGAAACACTGGGCTGGAAGAAGCACAAGCTGGAATCAAGATTGCCAGGAGAAATATGAATAACCTCAGATATGCAGATGACACCACCCTTATGGCAGAGAGTGAAAAAGTTGGCTTAAAGCTCAACATTCAGAAAACTAACATCATGGCATCCGGTCCCATCACTTCATGGCAAATAGATGGGTAAACAATGGATACAGTGACAGACTTTATTTTGGGTGGGGGAGCTCCAAAATCACTGCAGATAGTGAATGCAGCCTTGAAATTAAAAGACACTTAATCCTTGGAAGAAAAGTTATGACCAATCTAAACAGCATATTACAAAGCAGAGACATTACTTTGCCAACAAAGGTCTGGCTAGTCAAAGCTATAGTTTTTCCAGTGGTCACGTATGGATGTGAGAGTTGGACTATAAAGAAAGCTGAGCACCGAAGAATTGATGCTTTTGAACTGTGGTGTTGGAAAAGACTCTTGAGAGTCCCTTGGACTGCAAGGAGATCCAACCAGTCCGTCCTAAAGAAGATCAGTCCTGGATGTTCATTGGAAGGACTGATGTTGAAGCTGAAACTCCAATACTTTGGCCACCTGATGCGAAGAATTGACTCATTTGAAAAGGCCCTGATGTTGGGAAAGATTGAGGGCAGGAAGAGAAGGGGATGACAGAAGATGAGATGGTTGGATGGCATCACTGACTCAATGAACATGAGTTTGGTGTTCAACTCCGGGAGTTGGTGATGGACAGGAAGGCCTGGCATGCTGCAGCCATGGGGTCTCACAGAGTTGGACAGGACCAAGTGACTGAACTGAACTGAACTGAACTGAGTCAGAGATATCATATAAAGGCTCCTATTGAATCTGAGCTAATTCTGGGAGATAGTTAAGGACAGAGCAGCCTGGTGTACTATAGTTCATGAAGTCACAGGGTGGGACACGAACCCATGGACTGTAGCCCCCCAGGCTCCTCTGTCCATGGGATTCTCCAGGCAAGAATACTAGAATGGGTGGCCATTCCCTTCTCCAAGTGATCTTCCCAACCCAGGGATTGAACCCTGGTCTCCCACATTGCAAGCAGATTCTTTACCATCTGAGCCACCAGGGAAACCCCAACACTCACTCTGGGACACAGTGGAGGTCAGAGGAGTTTGGCATGCTACGGTCCATGAGGTCGCAAAGATTTAGCCACTGAAAAACAAACATCATTTTGGAAATCAAGCCAGACACTTTTAAGGTAGCTTCCAGATTTAAACTCTGTGACTTGATTCATACTCAGAAGAAATCATCAGCCAATTAGTACAATGGCTAACTGTTGCTTTTGACACTCTCTCACTTCCCTTTTCTGACTCCTTTTATCCGTCTCCAGGAACTTCCATCCCATCCCCTTGCTGCTGTCATGACACCCACTGGATTCTCAGCGGGGTCGGCTCTCTAGATATCATGTCCCTACTGCAAAGTAAGTCCTCTTCCTCCCCATCAAAATGTTCAGGCTCTGACACACAGCCTCCTATTGACAAGCAGGGAAAATGTAAACTGACATCGTGAACAGCCGAATTTGAGAAACTGAGTCCTATTGGAGGAGCTATAAACTTATTTATAACCAGTCTGTATCATACATTCTGAATCATTTTTCATTTATTAGCTTCTGTGTTCACTCTTAAATGTGCTTTGGTTAATTTGGTCTCCTTTCATCAGAGAGTTAGCATTTGCAGGCAGGAATGCTATGATGTAATCTTCTGAATCCTGCACAAAAACCTTGTATTTCAGTTATAGGGCTATTGGATTAAAATCAAGGCAAGTCCTTTTCATGAACTAGCTTGTCCACTTGTTCACAATGCCTGCCATCCACACCCCAGGCCCTGATATAGCTAGGGAGTATGGCGAAGGGGCTTTCCAGGTGGCTCTGCAGTAAAGAATCCACCTGCCAATGCAGAAGACACAGGTTTGATCCCTGGACTGGGAAGATCCCCTGGAGAGGAAATGGCAACCAACTCCAGTATTCTGGCCTGGGAAATCTCATGGACAGAGGAGCCTGGCGGGTCACAGTCCTGCTGCTGCTGCTGCTGTTAAGTCGCTTCAGTCGTGTCCGACCCTGTGCGACCCCATAGATGGCAGCCCACCAGGCTCTCCTGTCCCTGGGATTCTCCAGGCAAGAACATTGGAGTGGGTCACAGTCCATGGAGTCACAAAAGAGTCAGACACGACTTAGCAACTAAACAACAAGAACAATGAAGGGGAGGAGAATAGGGCCCCTGCTCCCTGAAAAGAAGTGGGATGGAAAAATGCCTACTCAGTGCTGGGCACTGTGCTTGACATGCTCCATCCTTGTAACACTCGATGCTTGGACAACCCCATCAGGCAGGGATGGTTCATTTCCTTTTAGTCGGAAAACAAACAAAAAACTGGAGCCCAGAAAAGATTGCCCAGAGAATGAGAGCCAAAGCTCAAACCCAGGTCCCTCTGGCTCCATGTTGTCCTTAAACAAACAAAATATGATTACTAAGCAAATTTGTTTTCAATGAGGACACATTATTTTTTTTTCCTTTCTGGAGCCCAGGGAATGAAAGGATCATTTTTTTCAAACCTGTGACTGGGGCCAAAGAATAGAGCAAAAACTGCTTAGGTTAGTCCTGGGGGGATATTAAGATGGAATTCAGTAATCCACAGACAGAAGCGTTTGTGTCTTACCAGGTGGAACTCCATGAGCTACCGTGAGCCGCTCAGCACCTCAGAGGAACCTAGGATCAATTGGGTTCTGGCCCAGCTTGCGGAGAGCCACGGCTTGCCCGCCATCTAGTGGTGAGTCGGAAGCCTCGCTGTAGGGCTCAAAAAAGAAGGATCTGGGGTCAAAATGCCTTCGTGATCCTTAAAGACCTCAGTCAGAGTTCCCTGTAACAGGTGGGTCCAGAGCGCATCCCAGCGGCCCCAGAGAAATTCATCTGCTGTTCATTTGCCATCAGAAGCGTGTTCCAGAACTCAGTGGCCTCTCTCAACTCACACCTTCACTTTCAGGCTTTCTGGAAAGTACTTTGAATTTGCTTCCCTCCCTTGTATTTCCATTCATGTTAGTCACACAGAGAGGGGGAAAAAAAACAACACACCTCAGTTAATCTAGTTCTTCAGCTACACACATACCACCACCACCACCACTTATTGGCAGGGCCACTAATCAGAGAGCCTCTCCATGGGAAGTCTTCCTAAACACAAGATCCAGGTGGGGAGAATGCAGCAGCTTGGGGAGGCAAAAGAATGAGGATCACCAAGGAAGAAAAAGTTGGCTTAAAACTCAACATTCAGAAAACTAAGATCATGGCATCTGGTCCCATCACCTCATGGCAAATAGATGGGGAAACAATGGATATGGTGACAGACTTTATTTTTGAGAGGGCTCCAAAATCACTGAAGATGGTGAATGCAGCCATGAAATTAAAAGACACTTGCTCCTTGGAAGAAAAGCTATGACCAAACTAGGCAGCATATTAAAAAGCAGAGACATTACTTTGCCAACAAAGGTCTGTCTAGTCAATGCTGTGGTTATTCCAGTAGTCATATATGGATGTGAGAGTTGGACTATAAAGAAAGGTGAGTGCCGAACAATTGATGCTTTTGAACTCTAGCGTTGGAGAAGACTCTTGAGAGTCCTGTGGACTGCAAGGAGATCCAACCAGTCAATCCTAAAGGAAATCAGTCCTGAATATTCATTGGAAGGACTGATGCTGAAGCTGAAACTCCAATATTTGGCCACCTGATGTGAAGAACTGACTCCTTGAAAAAGACCCTGATGCTGGGAAAGATTGAAGTCAGGAGGAGAAGGGGATGACAGAGGATGAGATGGTTGGATGGCATCACTGACTTGATGGACCTGAGTTTGAGCAAGCTCTGGGAGCTGGTGATGGACAGGGAAGCTTGTGTGCTGCAGTCCATGGGGTCAAAAAGAGTGGACATGACTGAGAAACTGAACTGAACTGAGGAAGAAAATGCCGTTCTTGAAAAGGAACCCCCATTAACAGAGCCCTGGGAACAGGGGCATCCTCAGCACGACTGAGTGACTTCCCTTTCACTTTTCACTTTCATGCATCGGAGAAGGAAATGGCAACCCACTCCAGTGTTCTTGCCTGGAGAATCCCAGGGACGGGGGAGCCTGGTGGGCTTCCGTCTATGGGGTCGCACAGAGTCGGACACGACTGAAGCGACTTAGCAGCAGCAGCAGACACTCAGGTCACCAGGCTCCCTTCAGAGCCTCCCTCTGCCCCTCTGCCCCTTCTCCTTGCCTGGTACCCAGTCCCCCTTCCAACAGTGTAGGCGGTTGTGCAGAGCCTGGATGTGGACAACTCCAGACTGGCAGTTTCAATGGTCCAGAGATGCAGGCTTAACCTTGGTGTCAGAGGTGATGGAGAGGCATCCCAGAATATTTTCTCTGAGTATCACTGGCTGATGAAGAGTTCTCCAAGCTCATGCTGACTTTTGTACTTGATTCACCCTGTTTAGTCATTCCTTATATACGTGAATGAATAATGTTACATGTTCTGTCAATGCACATTGTTCTTTTAAGATTGTTTTTTGATGTGGACTGTTTTAACGTATTTATTGAATTTGTTACAATATTGTTTCTGTTGTTTATGTTCTGGTTTTTTGGCCCAGGAGCATGTGGGATCTTAGCTCCTTGATCAGGGATCAAACTCACATCCCCTGCATTGTAAGGTGAAGTCTTTAACCACTGAACCACCGGGAAAGTCCTGTATATAGTTTTAATTTTAAAATATATGTCCAGGTTAGATCTTGTGGTTGGCACAATAATCCCTCCCTCCAAAAATACCCACATCTTTTATCCCCAAAACCTGTGAATATATTACCTTTCCGAACCAAAGAGACTTTACAGAGGTGATTAAGGTTAAGGACATTGAGATGGTGAGAGTGTCTTGGATTATCCAGGTGGGCCCTATCTAAACACATTACTTCTTTAAAAACAGAGAACCTTTCCAGGCTATGATCAGAGAGAGAGAGAGAGAGATGACAACAGGACAAGGGTCTGGGAGAAATGTGACATTACTGGCTTTGAACATGGAGAAAGGGGTCCATACCCAAACCAAGGAATGTGGGCAGCCTGTAGAAGCTGCCTGGCTTCCCTGGTGGCTCTGACAGTAAAGAAACTGTCTGCAATGCAGGAAACCCAAGTTGAATCCCTGGGTCAGGAATATCCTCTGGAGAAGGAAATGGCAACCCACTGCAGTATTCTTGTCTGGGAAATCCCACAGACAGAGGAGCCTGGCAGGCTACGGTCCATGGGGTCCCAAAGAGACAGACGTGACTTTTCTGTTGAACACTTTCACTTTCTAGATGCTGAGAAAGGCAAGGAAAAGAATTTTCCCTAGAGCCTGCAGACAAGAATGCAGCCTGTGGAGTTTAGCCCAGCGAGGACCATGTCAGACTTCTGCACAACTGTAAGATAATTTGCATGGTTTTAAGCCACTAACTTTGTGGGGACTTGTTAGAGGAGCAATAAAACTCATACAAACTTTTTTAGGTTTTGAGATCTCAAAGTCTCATTCAGCATCAAAGCAAGGACTGCCTTCCTTTGATGTTGCCTGTAAAGACATTGCTCTGATCAGAACTGTATTTTTTTTGGAGTTTTGTTTCAGGACCTAGGGAAAAGGTGCCATTTCTGTCAATAGACTATTTTATTACTTGGAAACCATAAGATCAACTCTATCACACAAAGTGAGCTTCTGATGAATGTTGTTAGACTCGTCAAGGAGTTCTGAATTAAGGCGCTCTTGGGGATGGTTTCTGTGCCCCTCATCATTGACTAGGACACACTCTAGAAATAGAAATATGAATATATACCATACAGAAAGCAGAAATGGATTGTCTCTACCAGGAAGCATTGTCTCCTTAAGAATATTGACTGGGACTTCCCTGGTGGTCCAATGGTTAAGAATCCTCTAGTCAATGCAGGGGACATGGGTTCCATCCCTGGTCTGAGAAGATTCCACATGCCTCGGGGCAGCTAAGCCTGTGAGCCACATATACTGAGTCTGTGCATTCTAGAGCCCCTGATCCACAAGAGAAGCCACCACAATGAGAAGCTGGTGCCCTGCAACTAGAGAAAGCCCATGGCCAGCAACAAAGCCCCAGTGCTGCCAAAAGTAAATAAATATTTTTAAAAAGAAATACTCACTGAATCATGAAGTTGTCCAAACCTCTTTAATACAATCATTCTATTGGAATCTTTTACTTGAAGCTAATTCCCAAGAAGCTAAATAAAATGTACATGAAATTTTTTACAAAAAAATTAGAACAGTAAAAATGACAGAGTCAAACAAAATTATCCCATGCCATTAGGCAAACCATTAAAAATTACAATTACTCTTGCTATGACAAATAGGGAGATAGTCTTATCGTGTGAAATGAAAGAAGCATATGATAGAACGGTGTTCATTCAATGATCCTTTATTGACCACATGCTATATGCCAGGGATTGTACCAAGAACCAAGTCATTAAGGGGAACCAAAGTAGCTATGGGCTTCCCAGGTAGCACACTGGTAAAGAATTGGCCTGCTGATGCAGGAGACGAAAGGAAAGTGGGTTTGATCCCAGGTCAGGAAGAGCCTCTGGAGGAGGAAATGGCTGCCCACTCCAGTATTCTTGCTTGGAGAGAATTCCACGGACAGAAGAATCTGGCGGGCTACAGCCCTTGGGGTCGCAAAGAGTAGGATGCGACTAAGCATGCACGCACATGGCACAAAGTAGATAATACTGCTCTTATGTACTGAGGTGTGCCATGATGACAAAAATGTAAAATGGTCTGTACGTATGGAAGGAGATATACCCAAAATAAAGCAAGGGTGAAGTGAAGTGAAGTGAAAGTCATTCAGTTGTGTCTGACTCTGTGACCCCATGACTATACAGTCCATGGAATTCTCCAGGCCAGATTACTGGAATGGGTAGCCTTTCCCTTCTCCAGGGGGGATCTTCCCAACCCAGGGATCAAACCCAGGTCTCCTGCATTGCAGGGTGATTCTTTACCAGCTGAGCCACAAGGGAAGCCCAAGAATACTGGGGTGGGTAGCCTATCCCTTCTCCAGAGGATCTTCCCAACCCAGGAATCGAACTGGGGTCTCCTGCATTGCAGGCGGATTCTTTACCTACTGAGCTATGAGGGAAGCAAAGCAATGGCAAGGCATAATAAATATTCTCCTTAACCTCCTTAAATTATCTGTTCAGGTATAATCATTATATTAAGGGATAGAGCAGGAAGAAGCATAAACCTCTGGACCAAAGTCCTGATGCAGGGTAGGAATTGCAGCAGGCTCCTGACTGGGGAAGCAGGGTCAGAATATGTTGTTTAGAAAAATAACAAGCAACAGCCTGGCAGGTCATAGGGCCATGGTCTTCCCCAGCAGGAATCCAGCTGTACACACAAGTCCTTTCCAGTGAGGTTGGTTCCAGGGGGCCACCACTGAGCCTGCCTGACCCCTGTGTATCTGGGAGTTTTACTGCACTGGGCTGTATCCTGAGGGTTGGCAACACCTGTCACTCTCTGTCTCCAGGACACTGACAGGTTAACTGGGCAAGCAGATGCTGTATTCATCACTTGTGGTTTTTATGCTGCTGTCCGTGTCAGATAAGCCACCTCCCCTGGATCTGCCTTGGTTTCCCTGTGTGAACAAGGAAAGTTGTGTGTGTGTGCTAAGTCACTTCAGTTGTGTCCAACTCTGTGCGATGCTATGGACTGTAGCCTGCCAGGCTGTAGCCTCTGTCCATGGGATTCTCCACGCAAGAACACTGGAATGGGTTGCCATGCCCTCCTCCTGGGGATCTTGTCAACCTAGGGATTGGACCTGCATCTCTTATGTCTCTTACATTGGCACAGGGGTTCTTTACCCCAACACCATCCAAGGAAAGTCAGGGCTTGTTAGTTTCTAAAGTGCCTCCTAAAGGCTGCAGCCATGGGAGCGGTGCTGGGCTCTAGTCTCAGTGAGCTGAGTCCTAAGAAGGCACAGTCCCTGACAACTAGCTTCCTATCTGAAGACACTTTTGTGATGGTATTAATATGAAGAAAATTACAACACCCAAACAACTACACAGCGCATGACAAAAGTGAAGGAGAGACTCAGGAGCAATGAATATTGATTGTCCAACATGTATGCATAGGGTAGGGTGTGGTTGGGAAAGGCATTTATAGAGATCTCATCTCTTTCTCTATTTACTTTAGAAGTTGCTTTAAAAAGAATTACCGGGACTTCCCTGGTGGGTCCAGTGGTTAAGAATGGAGATCAGCTATAAGTTACCTCAGTGTCCCTCTCAGTTCGGTTCAATTCAGTCACTCAGTCATGTCCGACTATTTGCAACCCCATGAACCACAGCATGCCAGGCCTCCCTGTCCATCACCATCTCCCAGATTTCACCCAAACCCATGTCCATTGAGTTGGTGATGCCATCCAACCATCTCATCCTCTGTCGTCCCCTTCTCCTCCTGCCCTCAAGCCTTCCCAGCATCAGGGTCTTTGCAAATGAGTCAGCTCTTCGCATCAGGTGGCCAAAGTATTGGAGTTTCAGCTTCAACATCAGTCCTTCCAATGAACACCCAGGACTGATCTCCTTTAGGATGGATTGGTTGGATCTCCTTGCAGTCCAAGGGACTCTCAAAAGTCTTCTCCAACACCACAGTTCAAAAGCATCAATTCTTCAGCGCTCAGCTATCTTTATAGTCCAACTCTCACATCCATACACGACCAATGGAAAAACCATAGCCTTGACTAGATGGACCTTTGTTGGCAAAGTAATGTCTCTGCTTTTTAATATGCTGTCTAGGTTGGTTAGAACTTTTCCTCCAAGGAGCAAGCGTCTTTTAATTTTATGGCTGCAGTCACCATCTGCAGTGATTTTGGAGCCCCCCAAAAATAAAGTCAGCCACTGTTTCCACTGTTTCCCCATCTATTTGCCATGAAGTGATGGGACCGGATGCCATGATGTTAGTTTTCTGAATGTTGAGCTTTAAGCCAACTTTTTCACTCTCCTCTTTCACTTTCATCAAGAGGCTTTTTAGTTCCTCTTCACTTTCTGCCATAAGGGTGGTGTCATCTGCATATCTGAGGTTATTGATATTTCTCCCGGCAGTCTTGATTCCAGCTTGTGCTTCCTCCAGACCAGCGTTTCTCATGATCTACTCTGCATATAAACTAAATAAACAAGGTGACAATACACAGCCTTGACGTACTCTTTTTCCTATTTGGAACCAGTCTCTTGTTCCATGTCCAGTTCTAACTGTTGCTTCCCGACCTGCATACAGGTTTCTCAAGAGGCAGTTTACTTCAAAATATCTCTTCCTTTTCACTCACCCTGCCCTCTTTCCCTCCTATTTCAAAAGGAGTTTTCAAAACCACTGTGAGATTCCCCTTCATATCCATCAAGATGGCTATTTTTTTAAAAAATCACAAGTGTTGATGAAGATTTGGAGACAATGAACCTTTGTGCACTGTTGATGGGAATGTAAAATGGTGCCAACCTTACAAAAACCAGTGTGATGGCTCCTCAAATCAATTAAAAATAGAACTACTGTACAATCCAACAATCCAGCTTCTGAGTATATACCCGAAAGAACTGAAAGCAGAGTTTCAAAGAGATACTTGTACACTGCTATCCATTGCAGTAGCTAAACTGTGGAAGCAACCCAAGTATCTATCCATCACCAGATGAATGCATAAATAAAATGTGGTATGTGCAAACAATGGAATACTGTTCAGCCTTAAAAAGGAAGGAAATTCTGACACACACTACAATATGGATGAAACTTGAGGACATTATGCTAAGTGAAATAAGCTGGTCACAAAAGATAAAATACTGTATGATTCCACTTACCGGAGGTTTAGTGGCCACATTCATAGAGACAGGAAATACAAGAGTGGTTGCCAGAAGCTGGGGAGAAGGGAAATGAGAATTGTTTAATGGATTGAGTTTCAGTTTTGAGCTTTTTCAGAAGGAAAATTCTGGAGATTGATTACACAACAATAGGAAGATATTTAATACTGTTGAACTATACACTTAAAATGGTGAAGTTGAAGGACTTCTCTGGTGGTCCAGTGGCTAAGACTCCATGCTCCCAGTGCAGGGGATCAGGGTTTGATCCCTGGTCAAGGAACTAGACCCCACATGCTGCAACTAAAGTATCCTGTATGCTGCAAATAAGACCTGGTGCAGCCAAATAAAGAAACAAGTATTTTTAAAATATAATGTTTTCCATCACTAAGTCATGTCTGACCCCATAGACTGTAAAAATAGAACAAATAAAATGGTCAAGTTGGTAAATTTTATATTGTGTTTATTTTGCCACAATAAAAAAAAAGTCTTTGCTGCCCCTCCTCACATTAACTTTTCTTTGCGCATCTGTGACCCTATCTTGTGTCACCTTTTCTGTTGGGCTGGATCTTCTCTTCACTCCCCTTCAGAACTGCTGCAAACATCTGTAAGACTGGGGGTAAGACTATGGGCATTGTTTAGACCTGTTCAAGATTGTAAATCCAGATCACATATAAGTGAATAGAATGCGTTCTAACTTGGAAATATATCTTTGCGACAACAAAATGGCAAAGGGTATGAAGCTACAGTTTCTAGAATCCTGAAGGTTGGTAAACTGTAAAGGCCTGGCTCTTTCCTTAAACCACACTCTCCCAGACTTCCCCGGTGGCACAGTGGATGAGAATCTGCCTGCCAATGCAGGAGACACGGGTTCAGTCTCTGGTCTGGGAAGATTCCACTTGCCACTGAGCAACTAAGCTCATGTGCCACAGCTACTGAGTCTGAGTGCCTAGAGGCTGTGCTCCTTATCAAGAGAAGCCTGCACAATCAGGAGACGCCTACGCACCCCCAAGTAGAGAAAGCTGATGTACAGCAAAGAAAACCTAGTGCAATAAAAAATAAATTTAAAAAACCATCACAGTCCCCACTCCAGCACCTGTTTCTGCACAGCAGAGGGGCCCAGGCCGGTCCACATCCTTAACAGCAGCTTCCACAGATCCCAGCCAGCCTGCCCCCTCTGCCAAATTTCTTTGCCGCCAGCAGGCTACTCAAGTCTGCAGTCACCAAAGAGCTACACAATTACATTGTCAGCCATGGGACCTAACATTCAGACAAGCCCTGCATTGACTGATGCAACGTTCTGCTGCCACTGTCTTGAAATGCTTAATAACTGTGGAACAAGAAGCCTTGCATTTTTGTTTTGCACTGAGTCTGTGTATTATGTGAGGGCTTCCCAGGCAGCGCTAGTGGTAAAGAGTCCCGCCTGCCAAGGGCATGAAACAGAAGAGGTGTGGGTTCGATCCCTGGGTCGGGAAGATCCCCTGCAGGAGAGCACAGCACCCTACTCCAGTATTTTTGCCTGGAGAATCCCATGGACGGAGGAAACTGGCAGACTACAGTCAATAGGGTTGTGAAGAGTCGAACATGACTGAAGTAACTTAGCACGCGCGCACTGTGTATAATACACAGTAGCCAGTCTGGGGTAGTCACACACTCCTGAAAGAGACTTGAACCACAGCCTGGGGATAAGAACAGAAAGTGGGCTGGGTGCTGTCCCCCTAGGTCCTCAGTTTCTTCCTGTCTACTCCCCGCCCTGGCCAGAGGTGCTAGCTGCTTTTCTCATCTGTTTCTTCTGCACCCCTTCGTGAAACCTCATCTTTTACCTCGTTTAGTAATTAACCGGAGAAGGCAATGGCACCCCACTCCAGTACTTTGCCTGGAAAATCCCGTGGACAGAGGAGCCTGGTGGGCTGCAGTCCATGGGGTCGTGAAGAGTCGGACACAACTGAGTGACTTCACTTTTCACTTTTCACTTTCGTGCATTGCAGAAGGAAATGGCAATACACTCCAGTGTTCTTGCCTGGAGAATCCTAGGGTCGGGGGAGCCTGGTGGGCTGCCGTCTCTGGGGTCGCACAGAGTCGGACATGACTGAAGCGACTTAGCAGCAGCAGCAGCAGCAGCAGCAGTAATTAACCACCTTCTACTAGTCAACAGCTCTTTATGTTACATTTTTCCTGTTTCAATAACCTAAATGCTTTCTGCCTCCTGACTGATATAAGGAGATGAAGAGTAAACTAACAAAATAAGAAAATCTGTAGTATGTCAGATGATGAATGTTCAACAGAGAAAAAAGAAAGCAGAGGATACACGTAGAGGGTGTGAGGCCCAAGGGGGACAGCCTACCACTGCACTGGGTTGGCCAAAAAGTTCATTTTGGTTTTTCTTTAAGATGTGATGGAAAATCCTAATGAACTTTCTTGCCAGCCTAACAAACAGGGGTCAGAAAAGGCATCCCAGGAAAGGATGTTGGGCTGAAAACACACATTTGACTCCTTATGTCCGATTCCAACTGAAATGAAAAGAAAATGTAAAAATAGGGTTCAACCTGCATCACATGAGCGAAAATTCACCATCCAAGTCCAGAAACACTCCCAAATTTCCCGTTAGGCTCACAAGGCAAGTGGAGTCAGCATCTTGCAAAGACAGAGACAGCTCATCTCTGGATCACCCACTGCTTTCTCTCCCTTGTCTGTCCCTTCTCTTCAGGGAACTGGAAGGGTGGTAAACAGGGAAGAGACCTCTCTTGCCAAAATCTGTTAATCTTCATCAGTGTTTCTCTTTGCTCAAGAAGAAAGGTCATGTCATTCATTCACTCATTAATCACTTAGAAAACATGTTTTGGGCACCTCCTATGTGCCTCACCCCGTACTAAGTACTCCGGAGGGTATGATGTAGAAGACACGGTCTCTGTCTTCAAAGAAATTACAATCTAACAGGAGAGGATAAGAGGCATAAGATATGTCTATGCAAGTAAGTATTATTCAAAGCTAAGAAGGCAGGGCATTCCATGGTGGTGCAGTGGTTAGGACTCCACACTTCCACTGCAGGGGGCCAGAGTTTGACCCCTGGTCGCAAAGCTAGATCCCACAAGTCATGTGGCAAGCACTCAAAAAATAAATAAATAAAATGAAATTTTAAAAAAACACTCCTTAGGGAGGTGTTGGAAATGAAAGTTAAAAAAAAAAAAACTAAGACGGATAAGAAGAGAATTGGATAGCAGAATATGAATTCCAGAGATTCTGGCAGATGAAACTCAGCTTGACTTGAATAAGATGAACTCTTCAATTCAGTTCTAGTAGACGTTACTGAGAAGCTATGCTAAAAAAGCAGACCATGGATTTCAAACAGGGATGGATTTGGAGATAGGGCAGAAGTCTGTCACAGTAGAAGAGGGGTGAAATATACAGGGTTGGCCCAAAATTTCACATGAGTTTTTCTGTAAGATGGTATGGAAAAACTCAAATGAAAATTTAGGCCAACCCAATATCTCTTTCTGTGGAAGGCAAGGTAGCTACAACATTTTCAGTTCTGCTGGGATAGGAGGAATAGGTATGGGCAGATAGCATGTGTTTTTTTAATTGAATTCATGTTTGCTCCAGGCTAGGAATACACAGAGAGAAGGCAATGGCAACCCACTCCAGTACTCTTGCCTGGAAACTCCCATGGGTGGAGAAGCCTGGTAGGCTGCAGTCCTTGGGGTAGCGAAGAGTCAGACATGACTGAGCGACTTCACTTTTTTTCACTTTTCACTTTCATGCATTGGAGAAGGCAATGGCAACCCACTCCAGTGTTCTCGCCTAGAGAATCCCAGGGATGGGGAAGCCTGGTGGGCTGCTGTCTATGGGGTCGCACAGAGTTGGACATGACTGAAGCGACTTAGCAGCAGCAGCAGGAATACACAGAGGGCTTCCCCAATGGCTCAACAGGTAAGGAATCCACCTACAGTGCAGGAGACACACAGGAGGCAGGTTCGATCCCTGGTTGAGGAAGATTCCCTAGAGAAGGAAATGGCAACTCACGCCAGTATTCTTGCCTGGAAAATCCCATAGACAGAGGAGCCTGGCAGGTTACAGTCCATGGGGTCGCAAAGAGTCGAACACGACTGAACACAAAGTGCAGGAATACACAGAGGAATAAGATGGCAGCAAAAACCAACAGTGGTTATACCAAATGATGGTGCTGAGCGGTAAAGGAGAGAGACTTTCTTACCAGGGGAGGTTAGCAACCAAACGACCACACACAATTGCAAGGTGCAAATTGAAGGATGAATAGGAAGGTTTTTTCCAGGCAGTCAAGAAAGAGGGAAGTAGTCCAACCATTGAAATGTGTGTAAAGACACAGAGACATGAAAATAAGAAATAATCTAGGAGAAGGCAAGTAGATAAGCATGTTAGAACACAGGGAATATATGAAGCAGTGTGAGGACAAGAGGTTTAAAAAGCTGGAAGGGATTTAATCATGGCCTTGGGGTGTCATGCTAAGGAGATGGGTATGATGTCAATCTGTCGATAAAAATCCGATCAGCCTACTGATTCCCAGAGTTGATTTGCTAGGAATTTCAACTCTGACCTAGAGGGGAAGAGGAACTAACAAAGGATGCTGAGAAGGAGAATAATATGGTAGCTGGCGTGAAGGAATTCAATAAATAACCTGCTGCTTCCTGCCTAAGTCTGAATGGTTTGAGAAATGAAACAAAATCTACACAAAAATCAAAATATCATCTTTTTTGCAGATGAATCTGATATTGAAGAATGTAGCTTTGGGACTTCTGGTTGTCCAATGGCTAAGACTCTGCCTTCCCAATACAGGGGACCTGGGTTAGAACCCTGGGCGGGGAACTGGATCCCACATGCCACAACTAGGAGTTTGCACGCCACAAGGAAAGATCCCACATGCCGCAATGAAGATGGAAGATTCTGCATGCTGCAGCTAAGACCTGGCACAGCCACATAAATAAATAAATTAAAAAAAAAAAAGAATGTAGCTTATATCTAATCAGGACAGCTTGATTCATGTGCCACTCATAATGGCCAGGGGATGAAATTACTCTGCTTAACAAGGCCACGGTCCTGACCCAACTGGACAGAATGAGAGATAGGCTGGCATGTTCAGTCGTGTCTGATCCTTTGTGATCCTAGGGACTCTAGCCCACAAGATTCTTCTGTCCACGAGATTTTCCAGGCAAGAATACTAGAATGTGTTGCCATGCCCTCCTCCAGGGGATCTTCCCAACCTAGGGATCGAACCCATATTTCTTATATCTCCTGCCTTGGCAGGCGGGTTCTTTACCACTAGCACCACCTGGAAAGCCCCGAGAGATAGGCATTCTCCTTCGGAAATTCGAGGTACTGTTACCAAGAAAGAGAAGGATGGATTGTAGGCAGCAAAAGCAATCACATTTGCTCTATACTTTGTGTGTTTGTTTAAAGGTCCATATGCTGTGATGAGAAAAGGTTGAAAGAAACCCTGAATTTTTATGCCACTTTGACCAGATCCCTTTCTCTTTCTGAATCTCAAGTGCTTTCTCTCCATAACAAAGCACTATAAAAGAAGACTTCTCCTGGCCCATTCCCTGCCTGAGGAATGCTGGGCTCATAAATGAGGTCATGTCTATAAAGCTCTATGATCTTCTTGAAGACAAATGCTGTATAAATATATAGGGTTATTAGACAAGTTGCTCAAAAACAAGTCTGTGCATGAGTGCATGGAAGGCAAATAAGACCAGGGGAGGGCAATAGTGAAACAGAGAAGGACACTACAGTACTTGCCCCAGTGTCCTCTGCCTGCCTTTTGTCTGTGGAAAATTTTACTCAAAGAGTAAGTTTAATCAGAGAAAGGATAAAATGCAGAAACAAAGGAAAGCAGTCAAAGAAGACCAAATAGTAATAGTATACTCATTAAGCATAAGCAAGGACCTTTAGTTCCTTTTCAAGGGCCATAGATAATATTCTGAGTCATATCCTATGACCTGTCTTATAGATACTGAAATCCTACCAGGTGGAAGAAGTTAACTTCATGATGACCAGACTGTAGCCATGACGTAAGCTGCCGTAATTCCAAGAACTGGCTTCAAGGAAATGGAAACAAAGCAACCCAGGAACTGAAGATTCAGTTCAGTTCAGTTCAGCTGCTCATCGTGTTCGACTCTTTGTGACCCCACGAACCGCAGCGCGCCAGGCCTCCCTGTCCATCGCCAACTCGGAGTCCACCCAAACCCATGTCCATTGAGTCGATGATGCCATTCAACCATCTCATCCTCTGTCGTCCCCTTCTCCTCCTGCCCTCAATCTTTCCCAGCATCAGGGTCTTTTCCAGTGAGTCAGCTGAAGATTAACTGTACCTAAAACAATCAAGATGACGCTTGTCAGACCACCACATGACCAATTTCAAGATGACTGTCAGAGCTGACTGTGCCGTTTCTGCATGTAGCCCCCTCTCTCTGTCTATAAAATTTCTTATCCCCTGTTTGTTGGTGTGTGTGTGTCGGGGAGGGGTGTCTGGCCTTTGGACAGATGTCTGACCTCCCCCGCAGTTGCCAGCATCTGAAATAAAGCAAACTTTTCTTTCCACCAACCTGGCATGTTCACTGGCTTTTGAGCACTGAACAGCCAGACCCCAGCTTTTGGTAACAATAGAACTCATTGTTTTCAAGGGCCATTTGATTCTTTTGTTTCTATGATATCCAGTGCCTCACAGTTAACTTCCTCCTCACAGCCACAGACTACCAAGAGGGCCAGTTTGCCAATTTAGGCTCCCTGGCACTTGTATTAGTCGCTTCAGTTATATCCAACTTCTTGTGACTGTATGGCCCGTAGGCTGCCAGGCTGCTCTGTCCATGGGGTTCTCCAGGCAAGAATACTGGAGTGGGTTTCCATGCCCTCCTCCAGGGGATCTCTCCCACCCAGGGGCCGAAACTGTGTCTCCTGCATTGCAGGCAGATTCTTTACTGCTGAGCCACTGGGGAAACCCAGGCTCCCTGGAATGATGAGTTAAAACATTTGGAGAGCAAAGCCAATAAAATGCCAAGCTATGGCCATGTTGTAGTTTTTTTCCAGAAAGATAACTAAAAGGAAATCCTGTTTGGGTTCTAAATACTGATGGTTTTTGATCTCCAGCCTGCAATGGCTTAGAGCAGGATTTGGGTTCCCAGCCAGAGATTGTGGCTGGGTCGCAGCGGTGAAAGCACTAGATCCTAGCCACTAGACCAGTGGTCAGTGACAAGAGCTGGAACCTTTGGTTTTACAGAAAAGGATTTCCACAAAGACAGAAAGTAGTGAAGCAAGTACACACTGGCAGACTCAGAGGGGGAGTCCCTGAGTCGAAGCTTTGTGGTGGTTTGAATTACTTTTATGGGGTGTTTCCTCTAGGTTTCCTTTGGCCAGTCATCATGATTGTCTGGTTCACAGTCCAAATTTGGTATATCTCAGGGTCCTCCTATGTGTGCTCATCCATCTCTTAGCCAAGTTGAATTTTACTGAAAAGGCATCTGAGCAGAACATTCCTTGACATGACTCCCCTTTGGCCTCCAAGGAGCCTTTCTGCACATGCGTGGTTGGGGAGGTCTCCTGACTTCTGGAACAAGAAATATGTTGTCTGAGCAGGGCCCAGTCACGTTCCTTAATTGCCCTGCTATTCTTGGAGTTTCAGTCAACAGAGAATGAATCTCCAATTGCTTTACCCTGGGGGGCCAATCTGCTTCCTGCCTCTGCTTTCACTGGCCCTAATCCATTCAGCAAGATTCCTACAAGCACAGTTTAAAAAAAAAAAACAAAAAACTCTGGAGTGCAATTTGTTTTAATTTAATTTAATTTTTTTTTTTTGGCCAGCATGTGGAATCTTAGTTCCTAGATCAGGAATTGAACTCTGCTCCCTGCATTAGCGGCCCAGAGTCTTAACCACAGGGCTGCCAGGGAAGTCCCTGGAGTTCAATTTAAAAAGGAAAAAGTTCTTCTATCTTACCTTAGATTTCATAAGAAATCTAAAGGTGGAGGGAAAAGGGGGAAAAAAATCTCATTTGGTTAAGCTATCTTACTTTTTAAAAATATCACTGGGTTTGAATTGCCAATATCTTGTTAGAAACAAGGATATTGATGTGCATGTAATCAACACCTCCTCCTTTAGGTGGAGGAGGGAGAAAAGGGAAAGAGGAGGGGAAGACTTTGTTTCTGGTCTTCTCTTCTGCCTCTTAGAAACCATGGCTCTCAGATCTTAGAGGTCAACCTAGCCATCTCTCCACTCACTTTGTTTAGCTACATATGGATGGTGAAGACCAAGGAAGTAAACTAAATTTTTCTAAGTTTGTGTGTTCATTTAGTAGGATAGCAGGGACTGGGATCCAGGTTTCTATGTCCCAGTTTAGTACTCTTCATATTCAATCATCCTGTCTCCTTTCCAGTTTTAGGAACTTGAATATGACACATTGCCTCTGAGATCTTAGCTGTCTGATCTATAGAATGTACATGAAACCTAAACTGACCAAAGATGGTTAAGGAATATGATTTCTTGTGGTCCCTTCTAGTTTTTAATCAACCAGTCAACAAATATTTTTAAAGACCTAATGGCAAGTAATGAAGTATCTAGCCAGAAGTAATGTAAACAAAAAAGACTTTATTGTCCTCTCATAACAAGGAGTCAGAGATACATCCAGTGGCTGGTATTAGTTTAGTGATTTAGTGATGCTGTGATGGACCTAGGCAAACCTCTC
Organism: Bos indicus x Bos taurus; assembly: GCF_003369695.1. NCBI lineage: Eukaryota > Metazoa > Chordata > Mammalia > Artiodactyla > Bovidae > Bos > Bos indicus x Bos taurus. Next base: position 70,562,246 of record NC_040083.1, on the reverse strand, counting down.
TTTCTAGTTCCTCATGTGTAGTTTTGACTTCTTAGCTGCACAAATGTTGCCTCATGGTTGCAAGATGGCTTCTGTAATCCGGACATCACATCTCTTTTCATACTTTCACTTCATACTTTCAAAATACAAACATGTGATGACGAACTTAGATTTTGTGACCATGTTATCTGTGGTTCTTTTGTAGATAGGGTATCAAATTGAGGGATATGAAGGGAAGATCATTCCCTTCATAGTTGATTAAAGCTTTTTTGTTTAAAATATGAATAAGTGTGAAACTCTGTCAAAGGTTTTATTCTACATTGATTGAGATCATGTGACTCATATGAATTGTCTCTTCTATTGTGTTTATGCAGTCAATACACAGATCATTTAAAAATATGAAACCAGCCTTGCATTTCTGGGGGAAAAAATCTCATTTGGTTAAGCTATCTTACTTCTTAAAAATATTGCTGGGTTTGAATTGCCAATATTTTGTTAGAAAAAAGGATGTTGATGTGCATGTAACTTTTGTTCTTTTTTAATCTCTTGGAGTGTGGGTTACTCTGACCTTATATTGTGAATTAAGAAGTATTCCCTCTTTTATATTTTTTTAAAAAGTTTATATAAGACTGGTATGATTTCTTTCTAAAACAGTTGATAAAATTTACTAGTGAAACCATCTAGGAACCATAAAAGATATAGGGCTATTCATATGATTTTTTTCTCATGTCAATTTTGATAAATTGTGTTTTTCTAAGTTTTCCCATTCCATCTAAAGTATTGAAATTTTCAGTATGAAGTTGTTTGTAATGTTTTCTTATTATTAAAAAAATTTTTGTAGGATCTGTAAGGATGTTCTTCTAGTCTCCATTTTGATTATTTGTGTTTTCTTTCTTTTTTTCCTGATCAGTGTCACTAGGAGTTTATCAATATTTCTAAAGAACCAAATTGTGGCTTTGCTAATTTTAACCTATTTTAAAAAACTTCTTCCTTTCTTCTACTTGCGTTGGTTTTAATTTTCTTTTCTTATCCTAAATTCTTAAGATGAAACTTAGATAATTGATTTCAAACTTTTTCCCTTTACTAAAATAAGCATTTAAAGCTACAAATATCTCATGAGTACTGCTTTAGCTACATTGCATGAATTTTGATATATTGTATTTCATTTCCACTCTATTTGAAGTTTTTTTTTTTTTTTTAAGTCATTCATTTTTTTTTCCCTTAAATCTTTTTTTGGCTGCGCCTCACAGCATGTGAGATCTTAGTTCCCCTACCAAGGGTGGAACCCAAGCCCTCTGCATTGCAACGTGGATTCTTAACCACTGGACCACCGGGAAAGTCTCTGAAACGTTTTCTAATGCCCTGAGAACTGTGGCAGGCATAAAGTACTCAGTAAGAGTTGCCTCCTATTAACTTAGTTTTTTGTTTCTCCTATAAATAAGCAAGAATAAGTCCATGGCTCACCTGACAGTTGTGTTTCTCCCTCCTTCAAAACTTCTTTGCTGTATCCATTGCCTGAAGCTACTACTTCACAGAGGCCCAGACTTCATCCCTCTTATCATTAATTCCTACTCATCTTGAGGCTGTGAACTCAAACATCATTTCCTCAAAGAAGCCATCCCAGATGACCAAAACAGGGCTGGTTCTCTCATATACTGGGTTGAATAGTGTCCCCCAAAAGTTCGTGTCAACCCAGAACTTATGAACATGACCTTATTTGGAAATTGGATCTTTGCAGATATAATCATGTTGAGAAGAGAGTATAGGGACTTCCCTGGTGGTCCAGTGGTCCAGACTTTGCCTTCCAATGCAGGGAGTGCGGGTTCCATTTCTGGTCAGGGAGCTAAGATCCCACATTGCTTTGTGGCCAAAAAGCCAAAAGGTAGAAGCAATGTGGTAACAAACCCAATAAAGACTTAAGAAGAAAACAAACGAAGAGACTATATTGGATTGGTTGGGGCAGGGGAGGGGAGAGGGGCTAAACCCAATATGATTGCTGTCCTTTTAAGAAGAGAGGAATTTGGAGAGACACACAGGGGAACTTCATGTGACAACAAAGACAGAGATTGGAGTGATGCTTCTACAAACCAAGAAATGCTGAAGACTGTCAGCAACAACCAGAAGCTAAGAAAGCGCAAGGACGGATCATCTCCTATTCTCTTCACAGACAGCATGGCCCTGCCAACACCTTGACTTCAGACTGTGAGCCTCCAAAACTGTGCAAGAATACACTTCTATCATTTTAAGCCACCCAAGTTGAGGTAACTTGTTATGATAGTTCTAGGAAACTAGTGTACCATGTTCTATGTTTTCGTCCTTTATACTTTCCCTTCCTAGCTCTTATCAGATTATTGTTGTTTATGAATTATCAAGAAATATTTTTAAAATTTTTATTTTATTTTATTTACTTATTTGGCTGTGTTGGGTTTTAGTTGCAGCCTGTAGAATCTTTGCTGGAGCACATGGGCTGCTCTCTAATTGTGGCATGAGGTCTTAGTTGTCCCCCAGCACATGGGATCTCAGTTTCCTGACCAAGGATCAAACCTGAATCCACTGCATTGGAAGTCCAACCACTGAACCACCAGGGAAGCCCCATCAGTAAGTACTGACGATGTGATGATACTATTCTGGCTTTTAGTAGAGGCCTTCTTCAGAGTCTACTGTAATAAGAACCAGTATCTCAAATTGTAAGGACTTTGAAAGGTACATAATTTCGAGGGGGCCTGGCCCTAAAATCACAGCATGTTCATGACCAGCTACCTCAGCTTCTCAAAACAAATCTTGGGTAGAAGTCACAGAGGTTTCTAATGTGTAATCTGTCCAAACTAGTCATTTTTTAAAATAACAACTGATTGCCATAAAAGGGCACTGAAGTAGGAGTCAGAACAACTGGTTTTGTTTCCCCCCCTGCCTCAGGGCATTTGGGCAGGACATTTAATCTCTTGGGGTTCCAGGTTCCTTAACAGAAAAAGGAGGAGGTTTCGTCTAGACTGTAACTATGGCCCCTTTGTTGGAACTTTCTGTGGCTTTATGATTCTAGTATGGAGTAACAACTGAAAGATAGTATTACTTCTAAAGCACTAGCCTCCTTGGTCACTGCTAGCCTTCTTCCATGAACAGTATCTGAATCCAGGGATGAAATGTTACCACAAGATTTAACCTAAGCAGGTGCTGGACCAAGGATTCTGCTTAAAATATATAGCTATTAGTTTTGTCTAAGCTTCTTTTACTTGACACAATTAATGAGTAGACGTTTCTAGGACTCTCATTTTAAAAAAATATATTAAAGTGGCTGAAACTCCAATACTTTGGCCACCTGATGCAAAGAGCTGACTCATTAGAAAAGGCCCTGATGCTGGGAAAGATTGAAGGCAGAAGGGGCTGACAGAGGATGAGGTGATTGGATGACATCACCGACTCAATGGGCTTGAGTTTGAGCAAGTTTCAAGAAGAGTCGGACACGACTGAGCGACTTTAGTTTCACTTTTCACTTTCATGCATTGGTGAAGGAAATGGCAACCCACTCCAGTGTTCTTGCCTGGAGAATCCCAGGGACGGGGGAGCCTGGTGGGCTGCCGTCTATGGGGTGGCACAGAGTCGGACACGACTGAAGGGACTTAGCAGCAGCAGCAGCCGCAGGAGATGGTGAAGAATAGGGAAGCCTGGAGTGCTGCAATCCATGGGGTCACAAAAAGTCGGATGCGACTGAGCGACTGAACAATAACAATAATAACAAAGTGGCTAGGCTACCTGGTGGCTTCCTGTCTGGGCAGCAGGGAAACCACTTTTTTTTTTTTTGTAAGAGGACAAAAGAATAAAAAGCCGCGATTCTCAAGGTTGTCTCCAGCTCTGTGACTTCAAGGCACTGGGTTTTTTGGGGGAAGGAGTGGGGGTTGGGGCTCAAGCTAGAAAGCTAAATAGTGGGTCCTTGACCTAAGTACCAGGTCTTGGGGTCAATGTCAGGAATTAGTGTTGTTCATTTACTTCACTATTTCTTCTCAAAACCATTTCGTGTGTTGAGGGCGCTCTGTTTAACCTAGAATACGCTCTGGTATATGAAACTTCTGGCAACAGTGAAATCTTGGTTCTTACTAATTACGTGGACCTTGATTAAGAGAGTCACTGAATGAGTTTGTGCTTCGTTTCTCCGCCTGTAAAACAGAGATAGTTACTGGCAAAATTGTAAAATAAAATGTCAACAGATGAGCAGAAGTGCCCAGTTAAGTTTTCAAGTGCTGTTGTCCATAATAATAAAGAGCACAAAGGAAAGATGAATGTGTCATTAGCACATTGATACTTGCTGAAAACCGAAGGGCTACGATCTGCGGTATCCAAGCCACCGTACGGGTTACTTTCCTTGTTGCCACTTTCACTTTTGACATTCTGTGCTCTCAGCAGACTCCGCTTGGTTCCGTGGATGCCAGTCACCGCGTACAGGCCCCGCCCCCAGGCGTAAGCCCCGCCCCTCGGCGTGCGCGCTCCCGGCGCTCCCAGTGACGTGACTCGGGTGGCGGAGGAGTGGCGGGCCCGCTACCGGAAAGGAGCGGAGCTCCCGGGAAGCTATCACCACCGGGGAGTCGTGTCGGCTTTGCCGGCACCGCCTCGCCGCGGTGGCCGTGATGCGCTCCACCCGCGAGTCCCCACTCCCGGGAGCCCTGGCCGCCGAGTCGGACGTAGCCGAGCAGGTGAGGCGGCCTTTCTGGCGCGGATGAGGGGGAGGGTGGGCGGCCGAAGTGGGGACCGTTGGAGCCGGGCCCGACGGGGCGGCGAGGCCGCGGACCTGCCGCTCTGCCCCGGGGGCCTTCCCCGCGCCAGTGGCTCCCCACCGCCCGGGCCGCTCGGCAGTCTCCGGGCGCCCGCCGTCAGCGCCCGTGACCCTGGGCTGCAGGTGCTTTCCCCCCAGCCCCTGGCGGGAGAAAGCTGGCTGTCGTGCAGTTGCGCCCGCTCCAGTGACCGCGTTGATTTCCTCTCCGACACGTAGTGGGCGCGGGTTGGCCAGCACTGGGGAGGGACCTGGCTAGGGAGAAGGATGCTGCACTCAGGACCCTGCGGATCTTACCTGCCACCTGGTCATGACATTTACAAGTCAGCATCGTTTTCGCCTTGCTCTGCTTTTACCACGATTCATGCTTTAGATTTCTCTAATATCTAAATCTAAGTAGCTCCATTGAGAAAAATAGAGCTAATTGGGCGATAAAGTGATGGTAAAACCTGTTTGTCAAACTTGAGTAATGCGTGAACACCTTTAAAAGGTGTTCCCTCATTCTCTGGAGTTTGTCTCAGAACCCGCAGGGCTCCTCAGACCCCAGTTAGAGGAACACCAGTGTGAAGCATTTTCTGAGAACATGTGGCACTAGTAGGAAAGTAAAGAGATGCCTTACAATTAGGAACTTCCATGCTAGAAGATACACTAGGTTATTAAAGAACTCTAAATGAGAAACTTAAATCCCTAGTTTAATGTCATATTGAAGTCTTTAGTGTGTTCTGTTTTGTGTAATGAAAATAATTTTCTAGGCTTGGAGAGGCCGGAGAGAATCATATTCTTTGTGTTATCTTACATTTAATGTTATCATGTCTTGGTATCAGGTCTGTTCATTCTGTTTGACACATTAGGAGAATTACAAAATGGAGCATTAATTTGTCTAAGTAGTTTGTTGATTTTATTGTTCACCTTAATATTGATTTATCACTTGTATTTATTGCATTTTGAATCTATGGTTTACATTCTTCCAACCCTTGTGTATATAGCCTGTATAACCCTTGTATATATAGGAAGAAGAAACAAAAGTTGATTTAGGTATTTATATTCTTTACATTTTTATTCAGCGTGTTTATTCAAAATAGACTACACACAAATACAGAGAAGATTGAGTGTGGGAAAACAGAAGTATTACAAATCAAATCTTGGCAAAGAAAAATATTGACCTGTGCTTTGAGAAAATTCTAATATTGTGAGCAGGACATATGAGTTAGTAGGAAGTGACTTAAGTTAAGGGCCAAGGGAAGAGTGAGAACAGCTTGTGTGGGAGAGGAGCAACCCGCATCACTAGAGTAGAGAGATGTTATCTGGAGCGAGAAGAGAACAGGTTGGTGAAATAAGATGAAGGAACTCTGCTCAATATTCTATACCACCCTAACTGGGAAAAGAATTTGAAAAAAAAAATAGATAATGTATATGTATAAATGAATTATTTTGTTTTACACCTGAAACTAACACAACATTGTTAATCAGCTATACTCCAATATAAAAAAATTTTTTTTTTTTTAAAGATGAGACTGTTTGATGGATGAAAGGTCTCAGGGATGCCACACAGGGAAGTTGTTTACCCGTAAGCTCTGGAAGAGTCTTGCTGGTCATACTGTGAAGGTAGTGTTTTACAAAGAAGTGTTTCCAAAGAAAGGTGTTCCACATAGAGATCTGTCTTGAGCTAGCGGTGTCTGCTGTGGTCATTTTAGATGTGTGGACTAATTGGCAGGACCTGATGACCGACATAAACTTACAACATACGGATAGTTGGGAATCAAAGTTGAGAACCAGGTAACCCCAATTCATGGTGATACTCCTCTTAGACCTGGGGAATTTGGAAAGGGGTATTAGTTTGTGTCAGACGTTTGTGAGCCCAAACTTAGACTAAACTAGTTTGTGATAATAGGGAAAGCCCCAGATGTGGCACTGAAACTTGAAGGAAGTCAGAGTTGCAGATCCAGGAAGCTACAGAGGTGATGCAGGGAGGGAAAAGTGTGACCAGAAAAGAGATCATTTAAAATGGGGACCAGAAGTTTGCAAGTGAATGGTGAGAGGTAAGGAAGAGGTTTGGTTAGGACTTGCTATTGAAAAATAAAATAAAAAATGTAAAATAAATAAGAATAAAATGTAGATCATAAATGCAACTATGTACATTCTTCCCCCCTCCCTTATTTAAAAATATTGGAGTGTAATTGCCCTATGACACTGTGTTGGTTCCAGGTGCACAGCATAGGGAATCCTGCGTATGTACATTTGATAACCCTGTACATTACAAAAAATGTATAAAAAACAGAAGGCGAGTTACCTTCTGTCACCATACAAATTTGTTAACAATATTATTGGCTGAATTGCATATGTAAATTTCATCCCTGTGACTCATTTATTTCGTAACTGGAATTTTTACCTCTTAATCTTCCTCACCTGTTTCTCTCCTCCTGCCCTTCCCTACCCCTCTGGCAACCACCAGTTTGCTCTCTGTATGTTTGTCTCTGTATTTTGTTATGTTTGTTCATTTGTGTTTTAGATTTCACGTATAAGTTGAATGCCCTCCATGTCCATCCATGTTGTCACAAATGACAAGATGTCATTCTTTCTTGTGGCCGAGTAATATTTCACTGTATGTACATACACCATATGTGTTTTATCCATCTGTTGGGCACTTTGCTTCCATATCATGGCTATTGCTGATAATCCAGCTATGAACATAGGTGTGCATATATCTCTTCAAATTAGTATTTTTGTTCTCTATGGAAATATACCCAGAAATGGGATTGCTGGATGATGTGGTAGTTCCAGTATTTTTTGAGGAACCTCCATACTGTTTTCCTTAGTGGCTGCACCAATTTACATTCCGCCAACAATGCTCACAGTTCCTCTTTTTTCTACATTCTTGCCAACACTTGTTACCATACATTCTACTCAATGAACAAGTTGTCTTGATGTATTTTCCCCACAACTGAGTGCCACGCCGCATCCTTCACTTCAGCCTCTCACTCCCACCGACACAGTCATTCCTTACAGAATTCTGCCTGTTGATGATCTTTTGATTTTTCCAAGCCCTTTTGTAATCCTTTGCTACTCATATCGTTCTGTTTTGCAGCACTCTTGTGTCAGCATCTTACTCAGAGGTCTAGCTCTTCTGGAGTCTCATTTGTCTGCAATTTTGTTTGCCTGTGATTTCAGTATTTGCTAATATCTGTATCACTGCATCCTGCATTTTTCACCATGGAAGCCATTTCACTTTGCAGTTGACTGGCATTGTTTTCACTGTTTCGTGTAGGACTGTCAGAGAGACTGATTGAGAAAGAGTTTGACTCAGGACCTAGTGTACCTCATTCTGTTAAGAAATGTTCAGCTGAGTGGGGCCCCTCAGCTGAAATCGTGCAAGTTAATGCATCTCTTTGGTGATAGGTCTCACACAGCTTAAGCCTTTTAAAATCATGACAATTTTATGTAAGATTGCTGAGTTTGCCTTTCTAAACTGTGGTGCCAAGATTCTTAGCTGCAAATACAACTGGAGTTTACATTTGAAGATCACATTACCATATTGTTGTATCCTGGGTAATACTAAATAAATATTGTCCTAAATAAACATAATTATTTCAGCAATTTATAAGCTGTCCTATTTTCTGTCTTTAAACACAAATTTTGTAACTTACAAAAATGTCTTTTTATCCTCATGGTCATCACATATTTGAAAAAAAAAAGTCCTAAGACAAACACCAGATTAAATAACATTTCCTATGTTTGCTGTGGTGCATCCTTACAGTGCATTTCTCTTTTGAAATGTCCTCTCTTTTCTCTTTCCCTCTGTGTGTCAGCACGTTTAATAGTCACATCGTAGTCCATTGCATACATGCGCCGTGTTTAATGTAGCCCACCCCCGAAAGGCACTTTTGGCACTATCACTTCATGGGAAATAGATGGGGAAACAGTGGAAACAGTGTCAGACTTCATTTTTTGGGGCTCCAAAATCACTGCAGATGGTGACTGCAGCCATGAAATTAAAAGACGCTTACTCCTTGGAAGGAAAGTTATGACCAACCTAGATAGCATATTCAAAAGCAGAGACGTGACTTTGCCAACAAAGGTCCGTCTGGTCAAGGCTATGGTTTTTCCTGTGGTCATGTATGGATGTGAGAGTTGGACTGTGAAGAAGGCTGAGTGCCGAAGAATTGATGCTTTGAACTGTGGTGTTGGAGAAGACTCTTGAGAGTCCCTTGGACTGCGAGGAGATCCAACCAGTCCATTCTGAAGGAGATCAGCCCTGGGATTTCTTTGGAGGGAATGATGCTGAAGCTGAAACTCCAGTACTTTGGCCACCTCATGCAAAGAGTTGACTCATTGGAAAAGACTCTGATGCTGGGAGGGATTGGGGGCAGGAGGAGAAGGGGACGACAGAGGATGAGATGGCTGAATGGCATCAGTGACTCAATGGACGTGAGTCTGGGTGAACTCCGGGAGTTGGTGATGGACAGGGAGGCCTGGCGTGCTGCGATTCATGGGGTCGCAAAGAGTTGGACACGACTGAGCGACCGAACTGAACTGAACAGTGTTTTGCTATTCTAAATAATACTATGATGAACATTTTTATATGTGTTTTAGTGAATTTATCTTATTATTTCCTGAAGACAAATTACTATGATGGGTAGAACAGAGGGTAAGCATGTTTAAAATTTTCACATGTGTTACCTGTTCGCCCCCAGAAGGTGAGTACATATTTAGATTCTCTCCAGGGGTGCTCACAACCTTTTCGCCTCCCACTGGTTAGCACAGTATCATCAGACTTAAATCTTTGCCAACTGATAGTGATAAAACCTTGTTTTTATTTATATTTCTCGAAATACCAGTGAAGTTAGATTCTGTCTGACGTCATTCAGATTTCTTATTCTGTTCATCTCCAATTGTCCTTGGTCATTTTTCTGTTCCAGTGTTTTTCTTTTTTATTTATAAGAAATTTTTTGTATGTAAGGTATATTTACTATGTGTCATGTACGTTGCATGTAATTTCCCCAAGTTTTGTGTGTTTGAGAAAGGCTTATTTTTAATTCTCAGAAGTCTTAAACTCATAAGTAGATGTCTTTTATTTATAGTTTGAGACATTGATGTCACTTGAAGAAAAGTCTTACCTGTTCTGGAATTGGATAAATACTACATTTTCATTTTACATTTTTGTGGATTATTTGATATTTAAATCTTTGAGCCATTGGTATTCTAATGAAAGGTATGCTGTAGTAATCTCACCTTATTCAAATACTAAAAGTAGATATAAAAATACATAAAACGTATTTACATTGGCATTTTTTCTCTTTTTGTGTGAACTCTTAAATCACAAATACTGTTTGTCCTAAGTTTAGGGTACATAGTACAATACGGACACCATATCAAAACCCAAACTAATTACAGTGATTTTACCCTGTAGGGGGGTAATAATGCCCCCAGGTAGGCATTATTAATCCTTTTTATTTTATAACATCTTTGTGTGTATGTTTTGTTCCCTCTACTTCATTGTAAATTCTTCAAGGGCTGGGTCCACATCTGATTCATCTTTATGTCTTGTGGTCCCAGCGACCCATGAAACAAGCAGTAGTTGCTCATCACTTGTGTGACAGGCACTGGTCACTGAGGAAACAGAGGGATAAGAGGCTGTTCCTGCCATTGAGGGGCTTACCATGTAATGAGAAAGTGAAGCATAAGCGTAGCATTGTAGCCGACTACTGTATAGAGCCAGTACTCTTAAGGACATGAGGACTAGGGAAGTCCTCCCAGAGGGATCATGCTGAACCCGCAGAATGAGGAGCACATAGGAGCACCAACAGATGGACCAGAGCCAGAGAGCCATTCTACAAATGTAGAGGGATGGGAGCATTCCAGTGGCCCTCAGCTCTTGTTTAGTACGGCTAGAGTACAGGGTACTGGTCAGGCTAGTCTGGCTGGTCTGTCAGTCAGGGGATAAGACTAGAAAGATAGACAGGGGCCAGAACAAGCCTTCTGATGCGGAGGCTGCGTCTGGCTCTGCAGCACTTGACATGTGGCTCGTGCAGCTGACAGACTGAACTGTTTCCCTCCCTTTTAGATACATTTTATTTCATTCATTAAAAAAAGCATCTATACACAGAAAGATTGTTACATACATCAGTTAGTATTTACCCAGAATATAATTCTTAAATTGAAATAGAGTTGATGTGCAATATTATGTAATTTTCAGGTGTGCAACACAATGATTCACAATTCTTAAAGATTATGTTCCATTTATAGTAACTGTAAAATACTGGCTATATTCCCTGTGCTGGACAATACGTCCTTGTAGCTTGTCTGTCTTATACATAGTAGTTTGTACCTTTGAATTCCCTACCCTTCTCTTGCCTCTCCCTCCTTTTCCCTCCCCACTGGTAACTACTTAGATTGTTTTCTATATCTGGAGCCTGGAGAAATTGAATTTTTAATTTTAATTATTTCACCCACACATGGCAGTGGCTGCTGTAAGGCTAGATCAAGTGGGACCTCCTTTACCATCCTAAAGACAGGACATTTCCCTGAGTGAGAGAGAAAAGTTGGGAGGTTATTATAATTCCTGCTTGTTTTGGAAAGATTATGTGTAAGTTCGTAACCTTTTTGAATCCGAGAACTCTGCAGCTTGACTTCTTGCCGGGCTCTTTCCTAGGGGTTGCCATGCTGGGAATGCAGCCACCAGCCAAGCAGACCTAAATCTGGCTCCTTGTGGGGCTTGCATTCTGGAAGAGGAGACACATGGGCAAGAGAAATGCAAACACACCCACACCCAGTTTGTTAGAACACTGTGTGGATAGATATATGGATTCACGTGCTTGAATCTCAGCTCTTTTATTTATAATCACTTTTATTAGCAGTGTGACCTCAGGCACACTGCTTAGCCTCTCTGTTCATCTATAAAATACTATGCAAATAATACCTACCTTGGTGATTGATAGATAGGAGGAATAGATGAGTATTTGTAAAGCATTTGAACAGGAGTCTGAAGGGAGTAAAAAAAAAAATAAGCCGTATGGATTATTTATAAGCAGAAGGAGCAGCACATTCAGAGACCCTAAGACCAGACAGCACCTGGCATGGATAAAGACAGTGAGGACGCCAGTGTGGCTGGGGTGGAGTGAGAAAGGGCGAGGATCAGAGCAGTGGCAGGTGGGGGTCCCATCGGACCGGGAGTCAGGGTACAGCCTTTGGCCTTTATTTACATGGGAGGGGAGCCATTGGAGGATTTCCAGCACAAGATTACCAGGCTCCTGGACCTGAGCAGGGACGGTGGCTGTCAGTTTAGGATGAAGAATCTGCCTGAAGCTATTAGTAAGGGATTGGGTAGCTGCTGGGTTGAGACTGCAGGTGAGAGACAGACTAGTTAGGCTGCTGTCCAAATAGGCCAGGTAAAAATAAGAGATAAGAAAGAGACCTCAGGCAAAAGTAACAGGAAAAGGAACAGACTTTAGAGAAACTGAGGTTAAAGAAATGGAAGGACTCGAAGACTCTGACCATCTTCTTGGTCAGCCGGCTTTCCAAATAAAGTCGTATTCCTTGCCTCCAAAAAAAAAGAAAGAAATGGAAGGACTTCGTAAGAAATTGGCTCTGGAGGATGAAGGAGAGGGAGGGGTCAGGCCCAGCTCCTTAGTTTTCTGCTTTGAGTGTTTAGGGGATTGAGATAGCAAGGAGGAGCATGGGAAGAGCAGAATGGGGCCACAGTGGAAGGGTTCAGTTTCAGAAGTGTTTCTCACAGGTCCGCATGATGTTCAAATGGGGTTATCAGTAGGTGCTGGAAGATATGTATCTGTGACTTAGAGAAGAAGCTTGGGGTGGAGAAAGTTAGTTGTCAGCTATCAGATCATTGAGGCAATAAGTGAAGATGACCAGTAATGGATATTAGGGCTAGGAGAGATTGGAGCCAAGACAGAAAACCTATGGGGAACAGAACAAATGGGATGTGCAGAGGCACCGAGACGTGGAGAGTCCTGAGAAGGAATTGATCAAGAGCTAACAAGCAGACTAGGGGAGATAGCTGTCCTGAGAGCCTGGGAGCAGTGAAGCAGGGCCACAAGACCAAGAAAGAGACCCACTGTCTCTTGTCGTTTGGATCCAGTAAGTCAGAAAGAAACCTTTGCTCAGACCTGTGTCTGTCTGTGACATGAGGTCTTGGGTGGAGGAGTGGCAGCCACTGTGAAGGTGACAAAACTCACTAGGAGCGTGGTGCCTTACCTGGGACTTTGTGCATGAAGGAGGGATCTACTAGATTAACCAGATGCATGGATAGTTCACATTCCCCTTCAGTTAGTCATTCTGCCCACCTCCTACTCCCACCCCTCATCTCCCTTAACATGCAGCACCATTAGGTAGTTTAGACTGTTTGGTGACCTGTATTTTGGGGTCACTGACTTGCTTCTGGGTAGAAAGCATTAACTAGTGCCAGACTGTTATTAGCTCTATTGATTTAGGCCTGTATCTCTGACAGCATGAAATTAACTTATAAGTGTGTTGCTTGAAATAAACCCTGCTAAGAGCTCCAATGCTGGGATCATGGACCAGTTTACGTATGCTTAGATTTAAACACCCTTTTGAGAACTTGAACAGAATTTGTATCCTACTGTTGTGGAAAAACTATATGGATCTTAATTATGTTGAGTTGGTCCATGGTGATTTTCAGGTCTCCTGTTTCCTTCTACTTTTCTGTATATTCATTTTATTAATTTTGGGGAATTTGATATTGAAACTCCAACTGAAAATCTTAATTTATCTACTTTTCATTTATCTACAATTTATTTTTTACTAGTTGTAATATATAGTGGAACTGTATGTAACTTTGTTCTGTGTTTTCCAAGTCTCCTGTAAAGTGTTATCATTCTTTCATAATTTAAAAAATAAAACAATAAGTTAAGCACCCCTTTGATAAGTAAAGTAGACGTTTACTTGGAGTGTGCCATTTTTGTGATTTTTCCCACTTTCTAGAATAGGAGGGCTCTAATGCCAGGAGGACTGCGGTGATGGTGTGTGATAACTGATTCCCAGAGCCTTGCCTGACCTCTGACCCATCAGCATGGGGAGGTGAGTGATGGTGCCAAATCACTGGCACTGTAAAACCCGAGATTTCAGTGCCACAGAAACACGTCTCCATGGGGAGAAAAATCTAAATCTCAAGTGAAATGTGTTCAGTTGTGTTACGCTTCTGTTGAACAACATTGTTCTTCCAGGGCTCCAGCGGGGTACCTGTCACAGAAGGAAAGTGGTCATGCCAGGTGGGTTCGACAGGGGTTAGTGTAAGTTAGCATAAAGGGCACACATGCTGGGATTTGGGAGGAGTTGAATTAAGCACAGGAGAGAGGTCTGTAAGCCTCAGAGATATGGGAAGGGGTGATAAACTCCATGGAGTGGCCCAGGAATCCATATGGTAACCAGAAACTACAAATAGAAAATTCCACCGGGTTAGCAGGCTACCTCCCCCTTCTTTGAGGTATTTTAGTCCATGAAACACTCTTTAAAGGAAAGAGTGTCGATTAACTGTAAAACAAAAGAATTTATCCCAAAGGCAGCAAAAAAAAAAAAAATTTAAAGCCTATTCCTGACATAAACTGAGAAGAAAGTTTATTTGGAGAAATGTCTCAGGAATATTTCTAAAAATACAGAGTACACAAAACGTATTTGTTGACCATTGCAGGGACATTGTTAAAGATACTGTTTTATTTCCCATCTTCTCATGCAGTCACCAGGAAGAGATTGGCCTTGGAATTCAGTGTTAGAGAATCTGCTTCTGCCTGGACCGCTTACGTTTCCACTGTAACGGGCAAAGTTTTGGTTGCTAGCATGCTCAACCACCTTTGCAGGCTTTCCTTATTACATGCTTTTTTGTACTCTAAATTCATCATCCTTAAACCTGGCTTTATTATACATTTACTTATTTACTTTATTGAACTTAATTCGTATAAACTATCTCTAATTCTGTTTTTGGAATGAGACAGGGTAAAAATAAAAACTACCTAATACTCCCCAGAAAGGGAGGGAATACAGATAAGTCATAATCATCGGGGCTTAATTCTCATTCATCTGATTTTCTAATTTTGGCTATTTTACATAGCACAATAGCAATGTGGAAGAGGCTGGTCTACATAAGGCCTTCCAGCAGGAACATATTTGGATCAGTGGAGGTGAGGGGAGGCCTCTGTGGAGCAAATTGTTTTAGCTAAACCTGTCTTTTGGCATTTCAGGATTGGCATCTCCTGTCTTTTTCCTGCTTCCTGGCATTTCAGCATCTCTCCAGTGGGGTGTCCCCGAATTCTGAATACCAACTTACGCCAAATTATCGTCATCAGCCTTCTGGCTGCTGCTGTCTCACTTTTATACTTTTCTGTTGTCATAATCCGAAATAAGTATGGACGGCTCTCCAAAGACAAGAAGTTTCAAAGGTAGGAGAAAAAAAATGTGTTTTCTAGATGGTATGCCATACCTTCATCCTGTGACTTCAAGACTTTGGGGATTAGGTTGGAATTTAAGGAGCATGTGGCTGGAGGAAACGGATTTTGTACCCAATA
Organism: Bos indicus x Bos taurus; assembly: GCF_003369695.1. Classification (NCBI taxonomy): domain Eukaryota; kingdom Metazoa; phylum Chordata; class Mammalia; order Artiodactyla; family Bovidae; genus Bos; species Bos indicus x Bos taurus. The sequence goes on along the minus strand of NC_040083.1, from coordinate 70,546,973 downwards.
CAGCATAGCATGAAAAACTAAACTGTTTGAAACTGTTTAATTATTAACCACCAAATCCACATCATAAGAGGATTTGAGCATAAGCTTCTCCTGTAATATCATTTAAAGCTGATTTTTTAGTTACTGTTGACAGTTGGAAAATAGAGTTTTGCTTTTCAGAGCTTGTTTGAACTTATTTAAAACAATGATGAGTGTGTATCTGGTTTAGGTTACTTTTACCGTGGTCACTTTTTGTTTTCTTTTGATTTTTTTGATTATTTGACAGTTGTAAAAATGTTCTGGTGGCAGTGCCACATAGCTTAGAGATCACTGACTTGGTGTTTGTGTATTGCATTATGGATAGTCTCTGTCTCAGTAAAAGTATGTCTGTTTCTCTAAACAAGGTACTTGGCACGAGTTACTGACATTGAAGCTACAGACACCAATAACCCCAATGTGAACTATGGCATCGTGGTGGACTGTGGGAGCAGCGGGTCTCGGATATTTGTCTATTGCTGGCCACGGCACAATGGCAATCCTCACGATCTGCTGGATATCCGGCAAATGAGGGATAAAAACCGAAAGCCTGTGGTCATGAAAATAAAACCCGGTATGTAAACAATAAATATCTGCTTGGTAACCAGGTTCTTTTTCTTGGGGATGGTCTTGATCACTACCTCCTGTACAGTGTCATGAACCTCCATCCATAGTTCTTCAGGCACTTTGTCTATCAGATCTAATCCCTTGAATCTATTTGTCACTTCCACTGTATAATGGTAAGGGATTTGATTTAGGTCATACCTGAATGGTCTAGTGGTTTTCCCTACTTTCTTCAACGTAAGTCTGAATCTGGCAATAAGGAGTTCATGATCTGAGCCACAGTCAGCTCCCAGTCTTGTTTTTGCTAACTGTATAGAGCTTCTTCATCTTTGGCTGCGAAGAATATAATCAATCTGATTTTGGTATTGACCATCTGGTAATGTCCATGTGTCTTCTCTTGTGTTGTTGAAAGAAGGTGTTTGCAAAAAAAAAAAGAAAGAAAGAAAGAAGGTGTTTGCTACGACCAGTGTGTTCTCTTGGCAAAACTCTGTTATCCTTTGCCCTGCTTCATTTTGTACTCCAAGGCCAAATTTGCCTTTACTCCAGGTAGCTCTTGACTTCCTACTTTCGCATTCCAGTCCCCTCTAATGAAGAGGACATCTTTTTTTGAGTGTTAGTTCTAGAAAGTCTTGGAGGTCTTCAAAGAACTGTTTAGCTTATTCAGCTTTACTGGTCAGGGCATAGACTTGGATTACCGTGATATTGAATGGTTTGCCTTGGGAACAAACAGAGATCATTCTGTCGTTTTTGAGATTGCATCCAAGTACTGCATTTTGGACTCTTTTGTTGACTATGATAGCTACTCCATTTCTTCTAAGGGATTCCTGCCCACAGTAGTAGATATAATGGTCATCTGAGTTAAATTCACCCATTCCAGTCCCTTTTAGTTCACTGATGCCTAAAATGTCTATGTTCACTCTTGCCTTCTCCTGTTTGACCACTTCCAGTTTGCCTTGATTCATGGGCCTAACATTCCAGGTTCCTATGCAATATTGCTCTTTCCATCACCTGTCACATCCACAACTGGGTGGTGTTTTTGCTTTGGCTCCATCTCTTCTTTCTGGAGTTATTTCTCCACTCTTCTTCAGTAGCATATTGGGCACCTACCAACCTGGGGAGTTCATCTTTAAGTGTCATACCTTTTTGCTTTTTCATACTGTTCATGGGGTTCTCAAGGCAAGAATACTGAAGTGGTTAACCATTTCCTTCTCCAGTGCACCATGTTTTGTCAGAACTCTCCGCCGTGACCTGTCCATTTTGGGTGGCCCTACATGGCATGGCTCATAGTTTCATTGAGCTAGACAAGGCTGTGGTCCATGTGATCAGTTTGGTTAGTTTTCTCTGATTGTGATTTTCATTCTGTCTGCCCTCTAATGGATAAGAGGATTATGGAAGCTTCCTGATGGGAGAGACTGACTGAGAGGGAAAATGGGTCTTGTTCTGATGGGCGGGGCTGTGTTCAGTAAATCTTTAATCCAATTTTCTGTTGATGGGAAGGACTGTGTTCCCTCCCTGTTGCTTGACCTGAGGCCAAACTATGGTGGAGGTAATGAAGATAATGGCAGCCTCCTTCAAAAGGTTCCATGCACTCACTGCTGCAAGCAGTGCCTCCCACCCTGAAGCAGGCCACCTCTGACCCACACCTCCACCGGAGACTCCTGGATACTCGTGGGCATGTCTGGGTCAGTTTTCTGTGGGGTCATTGCTCCTTTCTCCTGGGTCCTTGTGCATACAAGGTTTTTATTTGTGGCTTCCAAGTTTATTTGTGTTTCCCCAGTCCTGTGTGTTCTGGTGGTTCTGGTGGGGTTAATGGTGACCTCCTCCAAGAGGGCTTATGCCGTACCAGGTTTGCCATACCCGTAGCCCCTGCGCTGGCCACTGCTGACCCATACCTCCAAAGGAGACACTCAGACACAGTTCTGGTTCAGTCTCTGTGGGTTGGGTGTGTGTTTTGTGCCCATCTCAGGCAACCAGGTTCTTAGCAAGCACACTGTCCCAGGTGGGCCATGCATCTTAATCACCTCCCCAATCCCGGCTGCTCAGTTTCCCCGAGTGTCCCATGAGAGTACCAGCTCAGGTGTGCTGTATGTCTCCTCTGGAGAGCTAATCTCAGGCTACAACCCTCCTGGTGAATGTCAACCATCCAGGATCTTGGGAAGACATGGTTAGCAGCAAGGAGCCTGCTCACAGTTTGATGGAAGATGCCATCCCTGGGGCTGAGATTGTAGCAGCCCCTTGCCTTCCAGCTCTGACTGTCCCAAGCCTGCCTCTCTGCCTCTGGGCTGGGAAGGGCTGGTAGGCAGTCTGCTAGCTCTCCTTTGGTATTCTCTCTCCTTTGTTCTGTGAGCAGGCCAGGCTGCCTATTAGGTTGTTAGGTTAGAGCCTTTCACAGGAAAGTTCTCCTTTCTGCAGTTGTGGTTAGGCGTGTATTCTGGGGTTATTTTCCTCCCGGTTATGCTGCTTTCTGAGATTCCAGAACTCCCCGCAGACCTACCTGTGAGAGAGTTTCCTACTGTTTGGAAACTTCTTCTCCTTCATGACTCCCTCCCCAGGACAGGCCTCCATCCCTAACTCTTTTGTCTCTCTTTTGTCTTGTCTTTTATATTTTGTCCTACCTCCTTTCAAAGAGAATGGGCTGCATTTCTGGGTGCCTGGTGTCCTCCGACAGTATTCAGAAGTTGTTTTGTGGAAGTTGCTCAGCATTCAAATGATCTTTTGATAAATTTGTGGGGGGAAAGTGGTCTCCCAGTCCTATTCCTCTGCTTTACAAATAGCTGAGAAAAGAAGAGAAGCTAAAAGCAAAGGAGAAAAGATACACCCATTTGAATGCAGAGTTCCAAAGAATAGCAAGGTGAGATAAGAAAGCCTCCCTCAGAGATCAGTGTAAAGAAATAGAGGAAAACAATAGAATGGGAAAGACTAGAGATCTTGTCAAGAAAATTAGAGATACCAAGGGAACATTTCATGCAAAGATGAGCACAATAAAGGACAGAAATGGTATGGACCTAACAGAAGCAGAAGATATTAAGAAGAGGTGGCAAGAATACACAGAAGAACTATACAAAAAAGGTCTTCGTGACCCAGATAACTACAATTGTGTGATTGCTCACCTAAAGCCAGACATCCTGGAATGCAAAGTCAAATGGGCCTTAAGAAGCATCACTATGAACAAAGCTAGTGGAAGTGATGGAATTCCAGTTGAGCTATTTCAGATCCTAAAAGATGATGCTGTGAAAGTGCTGCACTCAATATGCCAGAAAATTTGGAATACTCAGCAGTGGCCACAAGACTGGAAAAGATTCCAATCCCAAAGAAAGGCAATGCCAAAGAATGCTCAAACTACCGCACAATTGCACTCATCTCACATGCTAGCAAAGTAATGCTCAAAATTCTCCAAGCCAGGCTTCAACAGTACGTGAACCATCCACATGTTCAAGGTGGATTTAGAAAAGCCAGAGGAACCAGAGATCTAATTGCCAACATCCGCTGGACCATCAAAAAAGCAAGAGTGTTCCAGAAAAACACCTACATTTGCTTTATTGACTATCCAAAGCCTTTGACTGTGTGGATCACAATAAACTGTGGAAAATTGTGAAAGAGATGGGAATACCAGACCACCTGACCTGACTCCTGAGAAATCTGTATGCAGGTCAAGAAGCAACAGTTAGAACTGGACATGGGACAATAGACTGGTTCTAAATCAGGAAGGGAGTCTGTCAAGACTGTATATTGTCACCCTGCTTGTTTAACTTATATGCAGAGTACATCATGAGAAACGTTGGGCTGAATGAAGCACAAGCTGGAATCAAGATTGCCAGGAGAAATATAAATAACCTCAGATATGCAGATGACACCACCCTTATGGCAGAAAGCGAAGAAGAACTAAAGAGCCTCTTGATGAAAGTGAAAGAGGAGAGTGAAAAAGTTGGCTCAAAGCTCAACATTCAGAAAATAAACAATGGCCTCTGGTCCCATCACTTCATGGGAAATAGATGGGGAAACAATGGAAACAGTGTCAGACTTTATTTGTTGGGGCTCCAAAATCATTGCAGATGGTGACTGCAGCCCTGAAATTAAAAGACACTTGCTCCTTGGAAGAAAAGCTATGACCAACCTAGACAGCATGTTAAAAAGCAGAGACATTACTTTGCCAACAAAGATCTGTGTAATCAAAGCTGTGGTTTTTTCCAGTAGTCATGTATGGATGTGAGAGTTGGACCATAAAGAAAGCTGAGTGCTGAAGAATTGATGCTTTTGAACTGTGGTGTTGGAAAAGACTCTTGAGAGTCCCTTGGACTTCAAGGAGATCCAACCAGTCCATCCTAAAGGAGATCAGTCCTGGGTGTTCACTGGAAGAACTGATGTTGAAGCTGAAACTCCAATACTTTGGCCACCTGATGGGAAGAACTAACTGATTGGAAAAGACCCTGATGCTGGGAAAGATTGAAGGCAGGAGGAGAAGGGAATGACAGAGGATGAGATGGTTAGATGGCATCGCCAACTTGATGGACATGAGTTTGAGCAAGCTCCAGGAGTTGGTGATGGACATGGAAGCCTGGTGTGCTACAGTCCATGAGGTCGCTAAAAGTTGCTCACACGACTGAGCGACTGTACTGAATAATTTTGGGCTTGGTGTCCATTGAAATGATCTTGTATATGGAGTCCAAAAAAATCTGGCTTTCAGTTTGTTTGCTGCTCTTTGCTTTGACAGATCACTTAATTTGAGTCCACAGTTTCCTAATTTGTGAAATAAATTTTGGATTTCTAAAATCCCCCTCAGCTTTAATATTATGGGCTAAATGACAGCTGGAACACTTATGTACTCATTCAGCAAATATTTGCTGAGCACCTCCTATTTACCAGGGACTGTGTCAGGTGCTGAGACTAACTGAACAAAACATAGTTTCTGCCCTCGAGACACTTCCAGTTGAAATGTGACAGACAAGTAAATAGGGAGTTTCAGTGAGGTGGAATGAATATACACTGAGAGGGGAGGGTGAGCATGGAATATAATGAGAGCTCACCTTCAGGGAGGGTTCTGTTAGGGAGGACTTCCAGGGAGGATGTAGCTCAGTGGGTGAGCTGGAGTCAGCCAGGTGAAGAGGGAGAAAGGAGGTGGGTAGTCAAAGAGAAGGTTCTTCCTGGTGGACGTACAGGGGCCCTCAGGCTAGAATACAAAGCATTACAGAAATGCCATGTGGTGTAGTTGGAGCCAAATGGAAGGAGTGTGGCAGGAGATGGGATGGGGGAGTGTGCAGCGAGTTTTATGCTGTTCTAGAGCTGAGCTTTATTCAGAGGGCATAGAGCCACCAGAGGATCTCAAAGCAGAAGACACCTTCTGCATAGAGAGTGGTTGGGGATGGCCAGGACTAGAGATTAGGCTGTGCTGCAGCAGGCTGGCCGAGGCTGGTGGTATCCAGAAGAGATGGTGAGAAGTGAAATAATGTGAGCAGAACCAAGGATAGGTGATCAGTGAGACCCAGAACATCTGTTGGGGATGAGGGCCCTCTGCTGGGGCTGCTAAGGTGAGTAGCAGGCAGCAAGAGCAGGATTGCAGTGGAAGTTGAGTTTGAATTTGCATATGTTGCTGTGAGGTCAAGGACATGGCTGTGTCCCATGGAAAGTTATGGGTATGATCAGTAACTTTCAGTATGATCAGTATAAAGTCAGTATGATCAGAGGTCAGGGAAGAGATCTGGATGGCTGCAATTAAGATTGGAGATCTATTAAAATGAAAGTGGTCATCACTGTTTTCATGAACATTAAAAGCATAATAAAGGAATGGTATGAACAATTAAAAAAAGATTCGGAGATCTGAGACAGAGATGGTGATGGCAGCTGTGAGAGAGAGTGAACTTGCCTGAGGCCAGTGTGGATATGTTTAAGGGCAGAGACAAGCTGACATGCAGTTGATCCCAAGTATCGGACACACAGCAATTGCTCCATTAGGTCTGTGTTTGATGACTGAGAAGAGAGCATGGGGCCGAACTTGGAGTATCCCCGTCATTTACAGCCAACCCAATATATGTTGGATATTAATTTAAAGGACTTCTCCTTTTTCTGTAGGCATTTCAGAGTTTGCGACTTCTCCAGAGAAAGTCAGTGATTACATTTCTCCACTCTTGAACTTTGCTGCAGAGCATGTTCCACGGGCAAAACACAAAGAGACCCCTCTCTACATTCTCTGCACGGCTGGAATGAGAATCCTCCCCGAAAGGTGATCCTCCCCACGAGGGCAGGGCCTGCCAGGCCAGTGGTGGTGTTGGCTGTGGTGGGTTTTCTCCCTTTTCACCCCTCCTCTCCCGCCGCCTCGTCTTCCTCTTCCATCATCATCATCATCAAAAGGAAGACATTAAAAATTCTCTGTTCAAATCTGGAACAGTACCAGACCTATAGTCAAAACTCACAAAATACCTTTTAATGTATTTTTATATGACTGTGAAGAGTAAACTGTAAAGTTGTCATTAAAAAAAAAACCCTGATTTTTTACTTTCTTAGTTTAAGGATTGTTTGCAGTTGTAATTCTACATCTAGGAATCACGTAATTTATACAACTTCTGAAAATTCCTTCTTAAACAGTCTTTTCAGTGAATTGTTTTGGTTTTAAATTTTACTTTTTTCACACAGGATATACCAGAGCTAAAGGGTTTGGGTTTTTTGTTTTTGTTTTTTTTTTTTAAAACAGAAAAATTTAGGATTTAATATATTGACATGTAAATTTTGGGATTGTGTTACAGTCAGCAGAAAGCCATTCTGGAAGACCTTCTGACTGACATCCCTGTGCACTTTGACTTCCTGTTTTCTGACTCTCATGCAGAAGTAATTTCAGGAAAACAAGAAGGTTAGTATATTAGTCTTCAGCTTGAAATTTGGGAAGCTATTCCTATAAGTCCTCCCAGTCTTCCACTTTATATACTTTATTAAATTATTCTTAACATCTTAAAATTTGGGAAACCATAGCCTTCAAATATAATTTTTAGATGGTTATATTAGTTTTTAACATGACTAGTCTTTATAATCTAAATGTTAAGCCATTAAAAAATAATTAAGTTTGTCTTCACATTTAGGAAACATATTTTGGATTTATTTTGCTAGAAAAGGTTTGTGTTCCTTGCCTAAGTTATACAGCTTTCTGAAGTTATGATAATTATTGAGCTGTTGGAACCTTCTACTGATTTACTTGCTAGACAAGGGAAATTATTCTTCACTTTGATACACTGAGAAAATCTTCTGTTTTCAAAGAAATAATTCTACTTGAGAATGAAATGGCAAGTCAGTGTAATTATTTGGGGAATAGCTTGTTAGAGATGGAGACCAAAAAGCATTTATTTCAAAATCATCTATCATTTTGCCAAAAATTAGGTGAAATTCACATACTGCCATTGAACTGTTTATGGACAAGCAAGGTAAACAGCTGCTTATATAGGCAGTTTTATATGCCATACAGAAGTAAGGAAATACTATCATGGGAATTGAAAGGAAGGGGACTTTTTTTTTTCCTAGCTAGAAGCATCATGGAGAAAGTGACATTTGAACTGGGCATCAAGGGATAATTATAAACACAGCATGCCAAAGCCTGGTAAGGCTAGGGCTCTGCGAGAGGGATAGGAAGCTCATTCTAGGCAGAAAAAATGATTTAAGTCAATGCAGGTCAGTAAAGCTGCACCCTGGACAGAGGGATAAAAATACTTTAATCTGATGGAATGATGGCCCTTTTGAAAGGTCATGGTAATGTCATAGGTTAGATGGGTCTTGGTGATATCAGCATCATGATGGCATGCGTGGTTCCTTTTCTCTTTCCCCTTTGATTTGCAACTAATCGGACATCCATAACTGGGAAAAAGTGCCTATGCATAGCACACCAGGACACCCAAGAGATCAGTTCATCTGTGCCCAAGAAAGTGGGTGGATTGGAACCCAGAGGAGTCTGCAGAGCCAGGCAGAGGCAGCAGCAGCAGGAGTGGCCCTGAGCCAGCACGACCTCTCTGGCAGAGGTGGTGGAGGGTGAAGGTGATGAGCTGGGATGGTGAATTCACCTGACTGAGAGTACTACAGCTGGAGAGACCACAGCTACTGTGAGCAGAGAAAGGAGAAGAAGGCAGAAAGAACTGAAGAGACAAGTTTCTTGCTGTCTGCTGTGGGATTCTTGCAAGAAGACAGCCCACGGACCTTTGGGGATGTCCTCCCCCACTCAAGGATCCTGTTCTCTTTAACACGCCCAAAGCTCCAGGTGTGAAGCATACATCTCCCCAGCTGTGTCACCATCCATTTTTTTTTCCCTCTCCACTGGCTTTTTTTATGTTCATTCTCCCAGCCTTAGTGATGAGGCCGCTAAGGTAAGAGAAACCAAAAGCTGTGCTGTAGCGCCACCTTGTAGAAAACAAAGAAAGGCTTCGAATTACCAATGTGTTGAATTGTTAGAATGAACGTAAACAAAGCTTAACTTAAATAAGAAAGTCATTCACTATTCAAATGCTGTGACAGACACTTTTCATCAAACTGTGAAAATCAAGTAATGTGATATCACAAGAAGAAAAAAAAAAAACAGTTTTCAAGCAACTAAATTTAGAGACGTGGAGTATTGCAATCTGACTGATAAAGAATTCAAAATAGCTGTTAGGAAGAAATTCAGTGAGCTACAAGAAAACTCAGAAAGACCATACAATGATCTCAGGAATAAAATTAACAAAATAATTTACCAAAGAGGTTGAAATTCTGAAAAAGAACCAAACAAATTGTGGAGCTGAAGAACTCAGTCAATGAGATGAATGCATTAGAAAGCATTGGAAGTCAAGCACATCAGATGGAACAGAGAGTAAATGAACTCATGGGTAAGAATATAGAAATGTTTCAGGTGGAAGAGGAGAGAGAACTAAGATTTTTTTAAAAGTGAAGAACCCCTTAACTATCAGACTTCATTAGGAAAGCCACCATAAGACTCATGGATATCCTAGAAGAAGAGAAAGGGAGAGAAGGGAGCAGAGAGCATTCAGAGAAATAATAGCTAAGAATTTCCAAAACCTGAGGAAGAAGCTGGATATACAGTCCACAGAGCTAATGGAAACACTTTGTTATTCAACACAAAAGACCTTCAAGACACATTAAAACTGTCAAAAGAGTGATGAAAAAAGTTTTAAAGGCAGCCAGGGAAACAAGACAGTAATCTACAAAGAAACCTACTTTAGGCTGTCACCAGATTTTTCTGGGAAAACTCTACAGAGGCCAAGGAGTGGAATGACATATTCAAAGTATTGAAAGAAAAGTTTGCCAGACAAAAATACTCTATCCAGTAAAATTATCCTTCAGATATGAAGGAGAAGGAAAGGCTTTTCCAGATATATTCAGGAACACCGTAGGGCTTTCCTGGTGGCTCAGTGGTAAAGAATCAACCTGTAAGAAAGAAAGAAGTTCATCATGGCAATGATTTTTTTGGATAAGACACCAAAAGCAAAAATCAACGAATGGGCTATATCAAACTCAAAAGCTTCTGCACAGAAAAAGAAATAATTAACAAAATGAAAAGATAGCCTACAGAATAGGAGGAACTTTTTGCAAATCATCTTTCATATAAGTGGTTAATATCCAAAATATATGTAAAGAACTCATATGACTTTAATAACAACAACAAAATCTGATTTAAAAATAGGCAGAAGAACTAAATAGACATTTTCAAAAGAGGGTGTCAGAATGGCTAGCAGGCACATGAAAAGATGCTCAATATCACTAATCATCAGGAAAACATAAAACCACAGTAAGCTATCACCTCATACCTGCTAGAATGGCTACCCTCAAGAAAACAAGAGATAGCAGGTTCTGATGAGAAATGGATGAAAAGGGAATCCTTATACACTAGGGATGGAAATGTAAATTGGTCCACCACTATGGAAAATAATATGGAAGTTCCTCAATAAAGTAAGTTCTCAGAAATATAAATGCTGTGTCATATGGTACCCCTAATTTCATTGAAAGTAAAGTGAAAGTGAAGTTGCTCAGTCGTGTCTGACTCTTTGCGACCCCATGGACTGTAGCCCACCAGGTTCCTCCATCCATGGAGTTTTCTAGGCAAGAATACTGGAGTGGGTTGCCATTTCTTTCTCCAGAGGATCTTCCAAACCCAGGGATTGAATCCAGGTCTCCCACATTGCGGGCAGACGCTTTACCGTCTGAGTTGGGTAGATCTTCCTGACCCAGGGATCAAACCCAGGTCTCCCGCATTGCGGGCAGATGCTTTACCATCTGAGTCGGGTAGATCCCCTGGAGAAGGAAATGGCAACCCACTCCAGTACTCTTGCCTAGAAGAGTCCATGGATGGAGGAGCCTGGTGGGCTGCAGTCCATGGGGTCGCAAAGAGTTGGACATGACTGAGCGACTTCACTTTCAATGAAATTAGGGGTACCATATGACAGCATTTATATTTCTGGGTATATGCCCAAAGGAAATGAAAATAGAATTCTGACAAGATACATGTACTCCCATGTTTATTGAAGTGTTATTCACAATAGCCAAGATACAGCAACAACTCAGGTGTTCATCAACGAATTAAAGATGTGGTACATAGAAAAGGTGAAATCTTATGTAACCAAGAGAAAGGAGGAAGGATATCCTTTTATTTTTGACATGGTTGACTTTGCACATTATACTAAGCGAGGTAAGTCAGAGAAAGACAAATACTATGTGATACCATTTATTTGTAGAATCTGAAAAAGTCAGAAACCAGAGTAAAATGTTGGTTACCAGGGGATGGGGGTAGGAGATAAGATTAATGATGTTTAAGGGTAGAAACTTGTAACACTAGATGAATAAGCCATAGAGAGTTAATGCATGGTATAGTGAATAGAGACAATAGTACTGTACTGTAATGATGTGATGATAATATTGCTACAAGGGCAATCAGGTATAAATGTATCAAAGTAACACACTGTATCACTTAAATTTACACAGTGTTACACGTCAAATTTATTCAGTTTTGAAAAGTTGGACAGGGCTTGAATTGTTGGACTCTGGAGTTTGGGCTTTGTTTTATGGATCAGTCCAGTAGAGAATAGCGTGAGTTGGAATGGGAAAGTAGGAACAAGAAGGTCAGTTAGACTGCTATACCAGATTAAATAAAGGCAATAATGAAAACAGGTGAGGATCGGATGTAGAAAATGTTATAAAAAGAGAATCAGACTTGGGAACTGAGTGAGAGCGTGGGATAAAGGAGTGGAAGAATCAGAGTTCACTTGTTTTTAAAACCTTGCACTCGATAGATTTAGCCTCAAAGTGAAAACTCCAGTATTTCAAAACAATCTCCAAATTTCAAAGGAACACTAGGTCCTAGGGAATTATATTTTCAACACATGCAAATGGTATGAAACTACAAAATTAAAAGTTGAGAGTTCTTGGAAAACCACTGGAAAAAGATAAAAAAACACCAGTAAAAGTGTATTTCTTCAGATAATGTTTTCACAGCTTGTCGGGATAAAATAAATGTCTGCACAGATCGCACTGATCAGAATTACATAAACTGTTTTTAAACTTTACTCTTCTTACAATGTCTTTAGGTGTCTATGCTTGGATTGGCATTAATTTTGTCCTTGGACGATTTGAGCATATCGAAGATGGTAAGTACTGTGTTCCCAGTGAATGTGTCTAACTGAACCTCTGTCTTTTTCTATTTCATGCAAAGCGTAGAAAAGGAGCTGAGTCTTGTGACACAGCTGGGTGTGGGGGAGCAGCGTGGGAGGCACTGCTGTCACTGAGTGAACTTGATCTTAGTGGGGAGGAGCGGGTTGGGTCTCCTAGATACCCTGGAGCCCACCATGAAAGCAGGATGACTGTTTGCAAAATTGTGCTTCCCTGCATTTGTTCCGTTCCAATGGATGTTTCTTGTTCTTTCCAGATGATGAGGCAGTAGTGGAAGTTAACATCCCTGGTAGTGAAAGCAGCGAAGCCATTCTTCGTAAAAGAACAGCTGGTATTCTAGACATGGGAGGCGTGTCAACCCAGATAGCATACGAAGTACCCAAAACTGTAAGCTTTGCCTCCTCACAGCAGGTTATTATCTGTACAAATTTCCTTCCTTTTGGTTTGGTTTTCATTTAACATGTCTCCATCCATTTTTGTTTTGTTTTCTGAGTCTGAACACATCTTTACTGTGCTTGCTGAGGGTCCCGCCTTCTCAACCCAGGCGACAGGAGACGGGAGGAAACCAAGGCAAACCTCCACTAAGCCGTTTGTGTTTGTTCATTGAAGTCAGCTGGTTTGTTTTCTGAACTTACGTAGATTTTCCTTTGGTGTGTATGTCAGCCACACACTTGAGTTTTTATTTCTGTTTCCAGTCACTTTTTTTCTCAGCAGGTATCGTAAAACTTAATATAATAGTGTCAGATTTCTTAAGTTGTAATTGGGAAAAATTACTTTTATGTGGGGGGGCAAGGATGTGTGGTCAGACAGCTCTCCACTTTTCTGGTAAAGACTGAGGTTTGTATCCACTGGTCCGGGTTTCTCACCTTGTGATCCACTCTGTCGTTCATCTGCTCCCCTGCCTCTACCTCTAGTTTCCCAGGAGGCTGGGCGGCCTTGTGTAGAGCAGAGGCGGTCCAGATGGGTTCCCAAATTGCTCTGTGTCTTTCGCTCTTCCGTTCAGTTGTAGATTAATACGAGCAGAGAGAGTGGTTAGAAAAGAGTGGAGCTGGACAAGCTTGGGTACATTGTCACCCTGTCCTCTCTAATTGTGGGACCTTATGCAAGTCACTTCACTTTTTTGAGCAGGTCTCTTCAGCTGTAAATGTAAACGCAAGTGTCTCTGACAGAGAATTATTACAAAACTGATTGAGGTGGCACATATAGTATATTTAACGCCCTGCCAGACACCATGTCAACTCAGTAAACATTGATGTGTTTTTGACATGTTTATTAAGCGCCTTAGAAGAATGCTCTGTAAATTCAAGTATTGCAATTTGTGTTTCCTACTTCCCATCCAGGCATGCCTCTAGAAACTATTACACTCTTGGTAAAAAGTCACGTTTTCCCCTCAAAGCAAGAAACTCAGAAAAGCAAATTTGGGAAAAAATACTGAAAAATCAGGAATAAAAATTTCCCATGGATGCATCATCCAAAAAAAAAAAAAGATAGTGTTTTGGTGTATTTATTTTCATTCTTTTTCTACCTCCTCATAGTTTTTAAAAATATGGTTGTTATAATCTTACTGTTTGTCCAGAGCTTTGTCCTTTATTGAACAGTGCATAAGCATGTTCCTCCATAAACTGCTACCATAATAACTAACCCCTCCCTGGAATTGTGTATTTCAATGGCATCCAGTATTTTCTGTCACAGAATTGCAAAGGACGTGGTTGTGTATAGAGACTTCAATGTTGAAGACTATTTTCATAGTGTGGGATTTCCTGAGTAGATTTACTAGATCACATTGTTAACATTCTTTTTAAAAAGTCATTTTGGTATCACAGATGTGCAGCCCACCTGAAATTTTTTGTCAGGGTTGTCATGTTGAAGTAGGAAAGATGCTTAGAAGGATCCTTGGGAAATGCAGGAGCAAAATGTTTGCTCCTTTTAGATGAGACTCTTTCAGGATCCCTCTTTTTAGAAGGAAGTAATTATTTTTGCTTAAAATACTTAAGTTTGTGGCCCTTACGTCTGCAGGAAGAAGTAGCTAAGAACCTGTTGGCTGAATTTAACTTGGGGTGTGACATTCACCAAACGGAGCATGTGTACCGTGTTTATGTGGCCACGTTCCTTGGGTTTGGTGGCAATGCCGCTCGACAGAGGTATGAAGACAGAATATTTGCCAGCACAGTTCAGAAGAACAGGTAAAGCACCTTCCACTGCTCAGCCACGACTTTGAAATCTAGGTCTGTCCTCATAGAAGACATACCCAGGCGAAGCAGGAGCCCTCAGTCAGCAGAAGAACGTCAGCACTGCTAGCTGTTTACCGCCCGCCCAGCCTGCTGAGCTGGGGAAGAAATTCAAGGGTGCAGGGTCCTGCCTTCAGACCCAGGGCTTCACTGCTGGATTAGAGGTCTTGCTCTCAGGATATTAAATACTTTTAAGCCCTGGGTGGTGCTATTCCAGATTGTCAAGTCCTGGGGAAACTCAGTACCTGGGCCACTCGGATTTCCTGGTGGCCCACAGGATGCATTGGTGGCGTTGAGTTATGAGATGGCCTAATGTCGTGGAAACCAGCCTGGGCGGTTATGTGGTAAATACGACTGTAGGAAGGAAGTTATTCATAAGAAAGAAATGATCCAGAAGTCAAAGTTTGTCATTTTAAGCATCTTTAGCAGTAACACTTTTTAAAATGAGTTTATGAAGATTTCTGGTATAGAAAATATCAAAAACACCTTATCAATTTTAATTTATTTTATGTGTTTAAGTATGTACCAAATATTTATTTAAAATTAGTCCATTAGAACAGAAAAGCTGTTTGGATGAATTAGAAAAACTCTGAAATCTGGGGTTATGTAAAGAGTTATTAATTACTATGCTTTGTTTTGTTTTGATATAACAATTTTGAGGGGAAAAATCCTGATTTATAGAGCTAAATGATAGTGTATTTCTTTGACCAATTTGACCTTGTTGTTGTTGTTGAGGTGTAGTTGATGTACAATATTATATAAGTTTCAGATGTACACCATAGTGATTCACAGTTTTTGAAGTTTATACTCCATTTATAGTTATTATAAAATATTGACTACAATTTAATCTTAATAAACCTGTGGCGGCCTAAACTTTAAGAAAGTCCAAATCAGAGCCATTTAGCTCCTCATTTTCCAGAAACTTACATGTGTGAATAGGAAAAGCAGTAAAAACTTTTTCTTTTTCTGCTCTACATGTTGGTTGAATAATGTTAGGTAAGAGATAGTAAGTAGTCCCAGTTTCTTTTTAAAAATGGCATATTATAGCATACTTTGCTAAAATTATTTTTAATCATATTCTTAAAATAGAAATATTTTATAAGGACATTTAATTTAGAACTTTGGAGAAATACCTTCTTCTGCAGCCCTAATTTTTACTAATTGGTTTTAATGTCAAGAAGGTTGTATAGTGGGCCGTGGAGTGGTACTTCTTAATTTAGACATAGAGCAAGAAAAACCTGTAGCATGAAATACACATTTAGCTCATCCTAGATTTATATAATCATTATAAATATTAGTCATCACTTTTTACATATGTCCTGAATTGAGCCTTCAAATGCATATTTATCTCTTTGCCATTAGTAATGATGATAGACTTTTTAAATTATTCAAATATTTTAAATTAATGGCAAAGACTTTAATTTATTACATGCACATCCATTTTGAGTTGCCCTGATCTTATGTCAGTTGAGTGTCAGGTAGAAACTTGACTTAATTTCAGTGACTGAATGTCAAATTCAGGTGCCCTCCTAATAGTTCAATACCTTTTAGGCCCATGGGATTTCCTGGTGTCAAACACTAACATAACTTGAGCTTTTCTTTAGCGGTGAAGACACACAGTAGGATGACAGATCTGGACATTTCATTGGGAGGTAGCAAGTGTAGAGCATTTCAGTGAACAATGTGAAGATTTCTACAGGACTTCTCAGAGCCCACAGTACAGTAAAATTGTTATCTGCTGCAGTTGGGATCAATAGTTGGTTAACTTAAAAAATTCAGTTAGAGCAGAGAGTTGTAAAAATAGAATCAACCTCAAGCATTTTGTTCTAACTTGTGTATTCAGTTGCCAATCTTTTGCTCTGGACTAAAAGCTTTTCTTAGGCTGCATCTGTCATTTCTCTGGCAGGCACTGCACCCACTTATTTGATACCATTTTGGCTTTCTTTCAAGAATACCAAAGCCTTAAAGACATCTGTGAAGCAGTTTGATACTACTTTCTGTCTAGATTTTTACTAATTTTTCCAAACTTAAAAAAAAAATCTTGCTAATACCTAATTTGACACCAGTTTTCTAGCATTTTGCCTTTATCGTATTTTTCTAAGGCATCTGACCCAGCTTTCATAAGACCAGTACCTTCTTTTTACAGTCACATTTCATCTATATATAATTAAAATCACAGGCATTTGTGGCCAAAATGGGGCTGGGAATAACACAGTGAGTGGGCGTTGGACTGCAGTGAACAAGAGACACGGAAGAGCTTACTAACTGTACCCTCAGCGGCGGAGGACATCAGGCTGTGTCACAGGGCACGGAAAGCATCAGTGATCTGACCAGGTCCTAGTTTCACTGGCCCCCATTTAGGTGTCTGCTGTACTCAGGTGTGTGCTATGAATCTCCTGGAGGGGCTCAAGTCTGTGTTTTTCTAGCTTGATTTTTCCTGAAACCCTTTTGTGTTCCACGGGACAGAGTTTGGGAAACACTGACTTGCAGCCACCTTCTTCTTCACAGTTTTCTGTCAGTCTCATGATGAAGTTTCTCTTGGTCCTGTAGACTCCTGGGGAAACAGACTGGACTAACTCCTGACACTCCGTACCTGGACCCCTGCCTACCCCTGGACATCAAAGACGAAATCCAGCAAAACGGACAGACGCTGTACCTGCGGGGGACGGGGGACTTTGACCTGTGCCGGGAGACCATCCAGCCTTTCATGAACAAAACAAACGAGACGCAAACCTCCCTCAATGGGGTCTACCAGCCTCCAATTCACTTCCAGAACAGCGAGTTCTACGGCTTCTCCGAGTTCTACTACTGCACGGAAGATGTGTTACGGATGGGCGGAGACTACGACGCCACAGCATTTACTAGAGCCGCCAAGGTAACTGTCCAGGGAGCTGGTGTAGGCAGTGACAGCCCCAGACTGGAGCAGGACATGGGAGGTGGCAGAAGGCTGTGTGCAGCGCCTTAGCAGCCCTGGCTGGGCCTTGGTTAGGTGAGGGGGACAGTCACAGCAGAAGCCAAAACACCCCCCGTGAGCCAATTTCTGCCCCACTCCATGGACTGCACTGCCATCATGGCTCCCACACGTAATAGTGTAATTCTGGTCCCACAGCTCCTCACAGCTTCCTGCCCTTTGCTGCCAGCACCCCTCTTCTCTTGTTCTCCCTGCCTTCCTGAAAGCCCCCTAGGCTCCAAGCCTGGGCAGTCGCCTCCCTTGGTCCTCTGACCTGTAGGTTCTTGGCTGGTCTCATCTGAATTCATGGTTTGCTGCTGCCTCCCAGAAAGAGGCTCCACATGTGACTCCTGCCCAGTGCCTGCTAGCTCTCACAACTCCAAACAACCCCTCCTGTCTCCCCATTCTGTTCTGCTGTGTTGCCTTGATCATGGCATCACAAGCCATCTAGTCCCCCTCCCCTCCCCCTGTCACTCATCCATCCCTTCCCGTACACCCTGTTACAGCAATCATTAAGCATATTATTATACGTCAGAAATAACTTTTCAGCCTCTGCTCTCCCTGCTTTCTGTCCCACCCTCACTGTCCCAGTCCTGGACTCTGTCACTTGCACCGTTGCAGGAGCCTCCCTCTGGTGCTCCTGCTCTGGTCTCCCTCCCATTATTCATTCTCCGCACTGCTCCCCAGTGTTCTGTCTGAAACCCAAGTCTGCCACCTGGTCTCCTTTTCAGAGTCTTCAGCGTTTCCTCTTGCTTCTAGGATGAATTTCAAATACCTTAGTGTGTCTGCTGCCCCCGCCCCCGCCCGCGTCTCCCCACCCAGCACTTTATGCTCTAATCGTATCAGAGATTTGTTTCCCTCCTGTCAGCGCTCCCTTCCATCTTGTCTTCAGCCGTGGTGTTTCCTCTGCCTGACAGGCGTCCTAACCCTCTCACCCCAGGCTGAGCACCATATTTTCTGTGTCCCCTGTCTTGAGTTTCACTGCTTCTCTGAGCCTCAGTTTCTTTACCCTTTAAACAGAGTTTAGAATAGCAGCCATGTCAAGGAGCTGTTTTAAGCATTACATTCAGAAAAGGTGCTGACACAGTGTTCAGTAAGTCTTAGCTCTTAATATATACCTCTGTACAAGTGACATCAGGAAAAGGTGGCATCTCTTTCCCATCTCTTGTAATCATCCTGGTGTGCCCAGGGGCTTTCCTAGTGTCTCACATGGTAAAGAATCTGCCTGCTCATGCAAGAGACTCAGGAGACCCAGGTTTGACCCCTGGGGCAGGGAGATCCTCTGGAGTAGGAAATGATTACCCACTCCACTAGTCTTGCCTAGAGAATGCATGGACAGAGGAGCCTGTAGTCCCTGGGTTCGCAAAGAGTCGGACATGACTGAGCAACTGAACACACACACTGAGTTCCCAGAATACCATGTAGCCATGGACCTAGGTGTTAAGTCTGAATCATCTGAGGTACAACTTCACTTTTCCAAAATCTGTGCCAGTCACATGCAGTCACGGGGGGAGAAACTCAGCAGTTTGGAAGAGGTTGCTTGTGGGCAGTGAAACTCTCTGTAACAATGATCTTGACCAAAATTTAAGATGAAAAACAAGCATTGTCTCTCTCATCAGTGAAGCATTCACGGAGTGTGTGTGTCATGTCCTTGTGGGATATGGACATACATTAAGCTTGTGTTTCCTAATTGGAAGGATATGTTCATTATGAATATGAATTTGGTCAATACTTTTTTTAAATGAAAAAAGTTTAATAAACTTTTACTAGGGATATACTTGGGGTGAAATTTCTTTCAGGATTATTGTGCCACGAAGTGGTCGATCCTGCGGGAACGCTTTGACCGAGGACTGTATGCCTCTCACGCCGACCTCCACAGGCTCAAGTAAGTCATGGACAGAGAGCCCAGGGTACGTTGAAGAAACTGTGTGTCCAGTCTTGGCCCCAGTCTACCTTTGCGTCCTCATCGGTCCCTGCTCTTCCACATCTGCCCAGGGTCCTTTCAGATGGATGGCAAAGACTTGCCCAAACATATCTTGCAGTCTTGGACTCCGTTTTGGTCTTCCTTCCACCTGGGATTCTCCTGTGCATCTTTTGCCATTGATGCGCTGCCCAGAGGTCAGAGGTCAGAGGTCAGAGCTTTTTTCCTCTGTCCACTCAGCCAGGCTCTGTCCCTCTCTCCGAGTCTCCAGAGCCCTCATTATGACTCTGGCACATTTATCATATTCTGTTTTGTTTTATGACATTTGTTGCTTTTTAAAAATCCTTTGCTTAACCACATTGGCTATGTTATTATTTATGATGATATTGTATTACTTGCTTAGCCCAGCACTTTGCAAAAAGCAAGCCTCTGATAAATATTTAAAATCATAGACTACCAGAGCCAAAAAGGACCCTCCCATGTTCTCATTATATAAAAAAGAAACTGAAGTTCAAAGAAGGTGACTCTTGCTCAGTATTTATTCAGAAAGGAGTTAAATGATGGAAAGCCGAAGGGGAAAAATCTCTCATGGGCACCACGTATTAAATTACATAGAGATCAGGTTTCATGGGCGAATCAATTTGACAGGTGAAAGATGTGGGACAAGGAGTATAAACCAAGCGAATCAGCTGGAGATGCTGATTTGGCCCTCAGGACCAGCCTCGTGAAGTCCATCACAGAGGGCAAGATCAACCACAGGGGTGTGTTTGGACCAGTGACTCAGTCCCCTTCATGTCTGTGCCATTTGTAGGTATCAGTGCTTCAAATCTGCCTGGATGTTTGAGGTGTTCCACAGGGGCTTCTCGTTTCCTGTCAACTACAGAAATTTAAAGACAGCCTTGCAGGTTTATGACAAGGAGGTGCAGTGGACTCTCGGAGCAATCCTCTACAGGACCCGCTTCTTACCCTTGAGGTAAGGCTGGGCATCTGGTAACAGAAATCTAGCTGAAGGTGCTTCTCTGCGTCTAAGGGATCGTGGTAGCATGGGTGTGGGCTTTTGGGGCGTTGTTAATGCTGGCTGAGGGCAGATTGGGAGCATGGCGGGGTTGGAGGGGTGGGGAGGGAGGGCTTCTGACTTGGTCTTCCACACTGGTGCATCCTCCCCTCCCATTGTCATCAGCTCTCTGTTCCCTAGCCCCGACACAGAGGGGTCCATTCTAGGGTCCTTAACCCTTATGGCCTTGGACCACTTCCTGAAATCTTGCTTTTAGTGCATAATATAAATGCAAAAGTCTATAGAGGAAACTGTTATATTGCAATATATTTATCAAACATTACAGAAGACAAACTTGTGATTTGTAGTGTATGTTCTTCCTTATTAAAACTTTAGATAGCAAGACCTGGCAGCAGAATTCATATTTTCTGGAATTTCAGTGTAGTGATACCTGTTGATAGTATTTTGAGGCATCTGCAGAACACCCCAGTGTGATGGAAAAGATCTGTGAGTTGTACTAGGAACTCACATGTCCTGCTGACACTGTAGTGGTCTTTGTCTGCATTCACATTCAGTGGAAATACTGCATTGCAGCCAGAGTCATAAAATAAAGACATGTCTTCTTCCCCTTTCACATTCAGACCTGGCTGTCAGTTGACCCCCACATCAGAACCCTGGTTCACAAATAAATGTATTAGCTGCTTTTGGTTTTGTTTTTCCCTTCATTTAATTAAGCCTTGCCCAGCAGCATATTTAGCTGGGTTAACAGCAGAAACTGAGAAGTAGGTGTTACTGATCACAAACATGTGCTTTGATTCCACATGGCTTCTGTGTATTAGTGAAACACAGTTCTAACTTTCTCTGATTTTTGTTACCCAAACCAGAGTGTTGGTAAAATACACTTTCATGTGTTACCATTTTCATACTCAGAACCACCCTCTGCTGGGCCGCATTATCCTGCATTTTAGAGGTGAGGGAACCGGGTCTGGGAGACAGAGGTGACAGTTTCTGTCTGGTCCTAAACCAGGTCCCCCCTGCCCGGTCCCTGGGCACCGTCACCTTGCATCTGCTGCCTGCCTAGTTAGCCGTCCTGTTTATTCTTGTTCCCCGGGGCAGAGACATCCAGCAGGAGACCTTCCGGGCCAGCCATGCGCACTGGCGGGGCTTCTCCTTTGTGTACAACCACTACCTGTTCTCCGGCTGCTTCCTGGTGGTCCTGCTCGCTATCCTCCTCTACCTGCTGCGGCTGCGGCGCATCCACCGGCGGGCCCCGCGCAGCGGCTCAGCTGCCGCAGTCTGGCTGGAGGAAGGCCTTCCGTCCCAGAAGATAGCTGGTACCTTATGAACCGGACTCCGAGCCCCCAGAAGACTCTACAGGAAAAGCCATTTTTGCCTCAGGGTTTCTCCTCTTCATTCTCACTTAGTTTTGCTTTTCCTTTTCCTTTTTGTTCCTTGAAACAAAACCAAACCCCACTGTTAGTAAACTCCACTCTCCTAGAAGTATTGCGTCCAGCTGTTCTGTGTACAGCTTTGAATGGAGGAGTCAGGAAAAGGGAGCATCACTTCATTTTTGCTGCATAGACTGTCTGACAAAAATTACAAAGATTTTGGGTTGTTCTCTAAGGCATATTCGATTTTAAACAGATGCACTTTGATACTGGAGGAAAACAGCAGGCTGTCCTCTGTCAGGGGAGTTGGAACTGAGGGGTGACGCTTTCACAGAACCAGAACACGTTCTCACTGGACTGATCATCCCTGTTTCTGTCTTGAAAGCTCTCACCTAAAGAGGGAGATGCTTAGTTTTATTTATTGTTCAGGGCTCTTACTGTTTATTTTCTTGGCAGGTTTAAAAAACCAGAACCATTTATATCCACAGTAGGTAGGTATAGGCACCAAGAGGTAGCAGTTTTTAAAATTGATAGGAAGAGACCTGAAAAAATGTGAAAATGACCAGAGTGCTGTGTGTGTGTGTGTGTGTGTGTGTGTGTGTGTGTGTGTGTGTATGTGTGTGCGTGTGCGCGCGCCCAACACCAATGGGAGAGAGTGAGAGAGTACAGTGCTGTCACTTTTAAAAGCACATGCTTCAGAGTCTACTGTTGCATTTCATTTCATTTAGAAAAAAATCAGTCCTCGATACCAACCACAGGCAATTACTTCCTTCATCCCATCTTTCAGCACCCTTAGAACACTATGTTTTTGACTGAGTTGGAAAATTCATAGTTTCACTGGTTTTAATGTTAGAACTGGAGCTGGTGTCTGCCAACTGGCATGTCTGTATTTCTCATTCATTTGTGGTTATTTAATTGTGCTCTGGTTTCTTCCACCTACAAGTTGGTATCCCTCCTGCCCTCGTATTTCAGAGACTTGGCTTGATTGTTGTGGTTGAGGTAGTCCTGGCAGGGCCACTGTAAAGCCACAGGACTAAGAGAAAGAAGAATCAACTCACATTTTGAGGAAAACAAGTTTGACATTTCAAACAAAAATCTAAAAAGTCTGTGAGATGGGTGGTTTTTTACCTATTTATTTAGTTCAGAAACTTTGGACATTCTCATACATAGTTTTTTAGATGATGGTGTGTGTGTGTGTGTGTGTGTGTGTACACATGCATGCACGCCCCTAGACTATTTCTTAATTCCACAACAGGTAAATCCATCTAGTTGGTAACAGATTTATATTTTGAGAGTCATCAGCTGCTTTTTAAAAGAAACACTGATGAGAGAAAGAATTCAGGTTTTTAAGCCCTTATTTAATTTAGAAAAAAAATTGGATATTCATCTTGTCTAGTAATTACTTAAAAACCTGACATACTATATGTTGATAACTTAAGAGATTACAGATTTAAAAAAAAAAAAAAAAAGAGATTACAGATTTATGAAAGAAATGCAAATCCTCTGATCCTGCTCTTCGAAGTGAACATTCTAACAATGGAAAAATTGTTGGTAGAAAGTTTGCCTCTCAGATATCAAGAAGGTTGGAGGAGCTAGATGGTGTCATAGCATCTCATGTGTAGAGAGACTTAAGAGAGGATGGAGACAGGTATTTCTCGAAAAAATCCAGCCTCTGAAATGCTGATCTCCACCTGTTTAATTCCTTGGTTCCTGGTAAACACTGTTCTTTTTCAAGGCACAGCCACACCGTGAGCTGTGTCGTGAGTACCCCAGGGGTAGAGAGCTGGCATGCTTCTCCTTGGCTTCTTAGAGGGGTTGCCCTGCGGACTGTAGGTGGCATTAGTGATGAACAAAAAGTAAGTTTACACGTTAGCTTTTCTACCACCAGCCATGTGGAGTAGTAAGGCCCTAACCTGCAGGATGAAAATTTCCTAGTACCTGGAATATGTGATTTTGCCTTTCAGATCACGACAAGGATAAGCTAGCACAGGTAGGTTTAAGTGGGCGTAAATTAAGACCTCCTACGGTAAACAGCCACTTTTTAGATAAAGGGTGCTAATGTGGTCCAGCTCTGTATGTTTGGGGAGTGCAGCAGAGACCAGCATGGAAGATCCAAGCTTGACATCCATCTGCCAGGACCTATCTCAGTCTCCAAAAGGAGTCCCCAGATTAGGGTCCCAAGGCACAGTGGTCTTGTACTTTGCATAGTTCGGAGCTGTGTACCCCATCAAAGAAATCCCAGCAGAGGCTTGGCAAGCCATCACCCACAGGGAAAATCTGGGAGACTCTTGAGCTGAGAATGTGTTTTCAGTTTTTTTGAGGTCATTAAAGGAAAAGTAACCGATACACACCAGAGACTACATGTGACCTGTAGAGCCTCAGACACTTACTCAGTGTCCCTTTAGAGAGGACGCTGCTGAGCCTCCACAGAGGGTCCATTCAAGAACGGATATCCAGTGCCTTCTCTCTATTTAGAGAGGTCCCTGCGACCAGCGTGAGCACAGAAAGAAGGGCCAGAGACATGACCAACTGCAATCTGAAAATAGTTGTGGATGTGCCAGAATCTCACTCATCTTTTTCTCTAGGTACTTTTCAAGATTGGTTTTCTAATAAACCAGATAACATATTCCCCCCTCCCCCAACCCAAATTTAAAACATGCTGTTGGGGGGTGGGCGCTCACTCTGCCCTGTTGTGACATCAGCAGGCACAGGAGGGGCCTAATTCTGGAAGCAAAGAAATAATGTCAATTAAGGGCTGGCTAAGAAGGCAGTAAAGTGTGAACACTTTTAGTGACAGAAAGCAGGAGAAATCAGATGGGTGGGAGGGAACTTGCTGAAAGCCTCGAAAAGAGCAGTGTTCTGTGTTAGCTTTCTGTTGGGTGGAAAGATTCCTCAAGTAAACGCTTCTGTTCATCATCCTACCTGTGCTGCTCCTTTTTAAACCTCCAGAGAATGTTCTTGAATATTTTACAGTCCCTGCAATGACATCACAGTAAAAGTACAAACAGACTGATTGGTCCCAGTGGTTTTTGCACATTCTCGCCCTAAACCACTGGCTTTTTGCAGCTCCCCAGCTGGAAGCTGGGGAGACCCCTTGCTCTCCTGTCACCATACCTGTGCACGCAGGTGGGAAAGCTCTAGAGTACCTGGTGTTTAAATCTGAAACTCAGATTTAACATAGGATACTTCTCCATCTAAGAAGCATGCACCACTTAGCAAGAAACTCAAACAGGCAACTGCGTTTTCCAAGCTTTTTTTAAAAAAAAATCAGCTTTAGAATATTGTGTGGTTACGTGCAATGAGTGCAGCAGAACTACCTACAAGTAAATTATTTAGTTATTTATTTCTCTTTCAGGGTTATGTTTTTTTACGTTTTTATTGATTGTCCTCTTCCGTAGTGAATGAGGTGACCAACCAAGGAGAATTCTGTGTTCTGTTACTGAGATTTTATTTCGAGGTTAGGAATTATACAAACTAAGGGAGCATCTCTAAATGTTTTTGATTTAAATGGTGTTTTCCATTCAAAGAATAATTGCCCTCGGGCAGTTGTGCTGTTGTATCATTTTCTGTGTTTGGCAGCCTCACCCTGCGACACTCCAGAGGGATGGGTGCTGAGAATAAAGTGGAAGTTCATCTGATGGCCCATAGGTTCTGTGTGAGCTTGCTTGCTTGTGGTTTGTAAAGAGATTTTCCTCTGATGTTTGAATCTTGTTACCTGTTAGAATGCTTAGTTGAACTTGAATCTCAATTCAGTAAAATAAATTGTCTGAGTCTGACTACACACTCCATGCGTTTGCTGTATTTGACAGGCGTGGTGGAGGAAGGGGTCCCGGTGTCCTTCAGCTGGAAACCCAAATATATGATGAGTAGAAACATTCACCACGGTGTAATACTAAGCTATTCATCAACAATAAAGGCCATTGAAAGACTACTGTTTATATAAGATTGTCATTTTAAAGGACCCATTAACTATATCTCCGGTGGGTCAGACGGTAAAGAATCTGCCTGCAATGCAGGAGACCTGGGTTCAATCCCTGGGTCAGGAAGATCCCCTGGAGAAGGGAAAGGCAACCCACTCTGGTATTCTTGCCTGGATAATCCCATGGACAGAGGAGCATGGTGGGCTACAGTCCATGGAGTCGCAAAGAGTCAGGATTGAGCGACGGAAACACATTAACTATGTATATACATAAAAGGAAAAGAAATGATCAAATGTTATGCATTTTTGTCTTATAAGTAGTAAAATAATTGCTGACCTTATATTACACCATTTTACAATTAGATCTAAGTTTAAAACCATTGGCTTTTTTTCCAGAGAAGCATGAATCCCGTTATTAATGTTGCCAGCAACTATTAGAAGCTACCCCTATTTTTCAGCTGTTTGAGAATATCTAAATAGGGCTGCAGGAGGAAGGACCTGAGCCATAACCTGAAAATAGATGTTAAGAGACAGATGGAAAGGAAGGGGACCGGCTGTTAAGAACAACAAAAATAAAAGCAGGGCAGGTTCGGGGGAGGCAGAACCAAGTGGGAATGTTGGAGGGCAGTGAGTGCAGGGCAAAGAACCAGCCAGTGAGCACAGGAAGGAATGGTAACGTTAAAACCTGCTTAAATAATTCTTGAGGCAACGCAGTGAACACAGGCCTCTGTGCCTGAGGGTAAATAAATTATATCAAAGCCTTCTAGAGATGTCTACATTTTATTCCACTTCTTGGAAGAGAAATAAGTGCCTGTTTCCAGCAGACTGCCCTTGTTAACAGACCTGCAAGGCAACAGTTTTGGGTTTTGGTTTTTCATCTGTTTCTGATCCCCCATTGAGTTTGGAATGCAAAAGTGGATCTTTTTTTTTTTACCCTGAGATCCCAAAATGCTAATGGATTGCACAGAGGGGTTTGTGGTGCTCTCACTGTCCTGGGAGCCGGGAATGTCATCTCTGTCTGAGACAGAGTATCTTCTAACCGAAAGTCATCAAAGACACAGGAGCTTAGGAGCGCCCTTTCTCCCAAAGCCCAGTGTGTATAGATTGGGGCTTTGCCTGGAGCTGAGCCTCCCACCCAGAGGAAATCCTACACCCCAAGGGTCCTCTCCAGCCCCGTCCTGTCTGGGAGCCTGCTGGCCCCAGCCTGTGATCTGCTGCCTGTTGACAAAAGGAGAGTTGATTGAGCTGTCACGTTTCCCTTTGTCCTCAGCATGCTCAACTCTCCCTCCTGCTCTCTGTTAGTGCATCCATTAAGGCTGACGAGAACCTGGCTGGAGGTCGAACTTCTTGGACTTCTATCTGCGCCCATCACCTTTGATCCTGTCTGGCAGGTGGATTGCATCCGGGCTCCAGACTTCACGGCCACTTAAACATTTCTGTCAACAGCCCCATTGTGTGTCCGAGCGCCAGACAAGAAGGCTCAGCCTTAAGACTTGCACCCTGAGGAAAACCACTGAAACCCCCTCACTGAACAATGGTGGTGATGGGTACAGAAGATGGACTTCGTATTTAAACACAGAAACTCAAGGAAGAGAAAAAGGATTATATTTGAGAAAAGGAGAAGAGGGAAAAGTTGGTCTGTGGCCAGGTTCACTGGAAGACCGAGCACCCCCTTAATTCCCAGTGTGGGACGAACTCTTTCACTGTATTATTTCTAGAAAGTCCCAGACTGGCTTTGCTCACTGTCCTCCTGGGTTTATAATTGATAATTTTGATACCATCTTCCACCCTTTTCATGATAATCAGAGTCTGAAGGAGGCAACTTTGGAAGCATTAATCCTCCTCGTGCCTGTGATAACACGTGACTTAAACTGCAGGGACCAGACATAGCACTTTCTCCTGAGAGTCCATCTCCAC
Source organism: Bos indicus x Bos taurus (assembly GCF_003369695.1). Taxonomy (NCBI): domain Eukaryota; kingdom Metazoa; phylum Chordata; class Mammalia; order Artiodactyla; family Bovidae; genus Bos; species Bos indicus x Bos taurus. The sequence continues at coordinate 70,519,452 of NC_040083.1, read as the reverse complement.
CTGGCACAAGCTTAATTCATTACCTAGATTTTAGATTCAAAAAGACAGACACACGTTTAATGGGCTCTACCCAGCCTTGTAAAGTTTGTTATTTAGGTCATGGCAGCAAAACAGAGTTTTTTGGAAGCTCCTGGCCATTGTCCATAATGTTCAAATGACACATCCTCTTTAGCCTTCTGTGGCCTTGCTGTCTATCAGTCTATCTGCTCCATCTCTAAGTCCCCTTGAATGTGGATCATGAGGGGGTCTTGTGTTTACTTTCTGTATTTCTGTTTATGTCTAATCCAACAAAGAAAACCCCACACAGCACCTACTGTTTCATAAATATTTGTAGTATAAAAAAAAAAATCTGGTTTCTTTGTCAAGGCAGTAGTAACTCTTTAGGTTCCTAGGATTTGCAATATAAATAGTTTATACATCTTTTATTCAGTCTTCTTTCTGGATGACAGAGTCTTATTCAAATTTAAAGCCATGTACAGTTTTACATTTTATTTCTTAATATAAATTTATCTATTTTAAGTGGAGGCTAATTACTTTACAATATTGTATTGGTTTTGCCATACATCAACATGAATCCACCACGGGTGTACACGTGTTCCCCATCCTGAACACCCCTCCCACCTTCCTCCCCATACCATCCCTAATTGAGTGTGGGTGGCTTTTAGTTTTGAAAATTTTTCTTCTTTGGCTCACTTTCTGCACAGATGCTGGATGCATTTCCTTTTGTTAGTTTCATGTTCAGTACTAACTAAAGGTGTGTTAGACAGCTTTCACGTAGGTGACAAAGCTAGACAGTGTTTTAAAAAGCAGAGATATCACTTTGCTAACAAATTCCATATAGTCAAAGCTGTGGTTTTGCCAGTAGTCATGTACTGATGTGAGAGTTGGTCCATAAAGAAGGCTGAGCATTGAAGAATCGATGCCCCTGAACCGTGGTGCTGGAGAAGACACCTGAGAGTCCCCTAGACGGCAAGAATACCAAACCAGTCAATCCCAAAGGAAATCAACACTGAGTATTCATTGGAAGGACTGTTGTTTAAGTTGTTTGGTTCAGCTCAGTTGCTCGGTAAGTGTCCAACTATTTGCAACTTCATGGACTACATCACACCACGACTCCCTGTCTATCACCAATTCCTGGGTCTTACTCAAACTCATGTCCATTGAGTCAGTGATGTCATCCAACTATCCTCTGTCATCCCCTTCTCCTGTGTTTGATCTTTCCCAGCATCAGGGTTTTATTCTAATGAATCAGCTCCTCACATCAGGTGGCCAAAGTATTGGAGCCTCAGCTTCAACATTAGTCCTTCCAATGAATATTCATGATTGATTTCCCCCAGGATTGACTGGTTTGATCTCTCTGCAGTCCAAAAGACTCTCAAGAGTCTTCTCCAATACCACCGCTCAAAAACATCAATTCTTCAGTGCTCAGCCCTCTCCACGGTCCAACTCTCACATCCATACATGACCACTGGAAAAACCACATTTTAAAGCTTTATGTAGAAAAACTTAGAAATAAATTCAAGTGGTTTCCTTCCTTCTTTACCATGTAGTCTTGGAAAAAAAGGAAAAAGAATCCCTAAATTAGGTATTGATAAGTAGAGGTAAATTAAGATGGGTGTTTTACAAATTGCAGCTTGGAGAAAATTTCTGTATGTGATCATATTCTAAGCATAGCTTCAGATTTTTTTTTTTCCTTTTAAAATTGTTCTAAAGTTAATCATCTTTTAAACCCCACCCCCAAGCACCAAATGCAAGGGGAGGGTAAGGATGGATTTAGCTCTATCAAAGATAAGAATTTCTGTTCAACAGCCATCACAGTCAAAACTAACAGGTGGCAAACCCAGAGGGTATTTGCAATGACTAAACCTGGAAAGGGATTAATATATATTATAAAAGGTTTTTTTGGAAATCAGCGAGAAAAAGGAAAGCCCAAAGAAAATTGGGCTATGGGAAGAGTTTCCTGGTGGTGTAGTGGTTAGGACTCTGTGCTTTCACTGCTGTGGCCCTGGGTTCAATCCCTGGTCAGGGAACTAAGATCTCCCAAGCTACGTGGCATGGCCAAAAAAGGAAAAAAGAAAAATAGGCTATGAATGACCCACAGAAAGGGGAGCTGAATGACTAACAAGAAAGGAGAAACTAGACCAGATGTCAGCAGAATTGTTCTCCAAAGGGCCAGATAGGAAATATTTTCGGTTCACAGCCCATATAAATTCTATCCAAAACTTACTTCACTGTGCTTTTGTAGTGTGAAATGAGTCATAGACAACATGTAAATGAACTTTTTATGTTTACAGAAGGTGGATGGCAGGCCAATTCCACCCATGGACAGTATTTGCCAGCCCCTCCTCTAGACACTGCACTCTGCTGGGTGTAATATTAGAGAAGATCATCCCACCCCTACATACCATCCTTTAATTTACTTCCACTCGAGAATTACCCTTATTTCTGCTTCCTGCCAACTGTTACTTAGATGTCCCACAGAACATACCTCCTCCCCCATACCTTTTTCCTCTGAGCAGTTTCTGCTAACTCAGACCAGAAACCTGCATGTCACTCTAGAGTTCTTTCTTATCACCCCCTTTCTGCATGTGTGAAAGTGGAAATGTTAGTCACTCCGTCATGTCTGACTCTTTGAAACCCTATGGATTATAGTCCACCAGGCTCCTCTGTCCTTGGATTTCTCCAGGCAAGAATACTGGAATGGATTCCTATTTCCTTCTCCAAGGGATCTTCCCCCACCCAGGGATCAAACTTGGGTCTCCTGTATTACAGGCAGATCTTTACCATTTGAGCCACCAGGGCAGTCCCTCTCTGCATGTAATAATCACCAATCAAGCATCAGAGTCACCATTTTCTTGGATGTAAGTTTCTAGGTGCAGCCTCAGCCTGCCTATCTGGGTAGCATCCTCTGAGAACCCCATAGCAGGGGTTGCAGTCCACCTGCTGTCCAGCTGCAGAAAGAGATTTCGCCACCTAGTGGCTGCTCTAACCCTTGTCTTTTTCTTTCTCTGAGGACCTGAACAGCCTGCCCTTCTGAAGAAGCAGTGTATCCTTTGCAGCGGAATCACAAACTAAAAGTACATTTTATCACTGTAAGTCCAGAAATGTCCCGTGAGTCGTACAAAGTTAGAGAGATCTAAGTCCACCATTAGTGGGAAACCAGAGGTGTGATTGATCCCTGGGTTGGGAAGATCCCCTGGAGAAGGAAATGGCAACCTACTCCAGTACTCTTGCCTAGAAAATTCCATAGACTGAGGAGCCTGGTAGGCTACAGTGCATGGGATCGCAAAAAGAGTCGGACACGACTGAGCGACTTCATTTCAGAGGTGTGATAATGCCACCAACTGGCTCCGTGGGTAACTGGCTCCCTGTGTCTCCCTGGCCCCTCCTCTGGGTGTTTCCACTGCTTGCTCATTGGTGTCCTGAGGCCTATAGAGCTGAGGTCTGTCCTGGAAAGGACAGACTCACTCCTCACTCTCACACATGGGTACCTAACAGTGGCAGGTAGGGAAAAATTCAATTTAGATCAACCCATTGGAATAGCAGGTAGTTTCCTGTGGCTGCCGTTGGGTTTCCCGACGGCTCAGCAGTAAAGAATCTGCCTATCAAGAGACAGAGGAGACTCAGGTTCAATCCCTGGGCCAGGAAGATTCCCCTGGAGAAGTAAATGGCAAACCATTCCAAGTCTTCTTGCCTGGAGAATCCCATGGACAGGGGAGCCTGATGGGCTATAATCCATAGGGGTCGCAAAGAGTCAGACACTACTGACCACCAGCATGGTGCTCTTTCCAGCTTTCCACGATCTCTCCTATAGCTGCCATAGCAAATTACCACACATTTGGGTGGCTTAAAACAACAGAAATGTATTCTCTCAGTGTTGGGAGCCCAGGGGTCCAAAGGAGTCAGTAGGGCCAGGCTCTCCACTAGAGAAAAGCCTTAGTGGGGACCCTCCCTGCTTGAGTAGCCGAGTCCCTGGATCCATCCAGGTTTCCAATCAGTCTATTCTTGAATCTCCCCCCTGCCCCTGCTTCCCCTGTTTAATGAGCCAGTATGCTTCCTTTTGCGCCTAAGAAAGCTCAAGTTCGTAAGCCTGCAATTTGCACTTGCAATTAAAAGACCGCACTGATGACCACAGGAGGTTCCCCTTGCCATGCAATTCTGAGGTCACCTCCCCATTGTTAGGCCACACTTCACAGGCTGAGGGCACAGTCCCCCTCACAAGACTACCCTCACTTCAGACACTAGCTGCAGGTTCCAGGGTCCCCAGGCCTCTACATTTCTGACCAACTGGGTACAAATTTGAGGGTTCTTATGATACCCTCAGGTTCGAGGGTTCTCTAGAATGACTCACAGAACTCCTTAGTTACAGTTGCAGTTTCATTATAAAGGATACAAATCAGGACAAGCCCAATGAAGAAACATATGAGACAAGGAAAGTCTGGGAGGGTCCAAAGTGAGCAGTTTTCGTGTCTTCAGGACCCATCACCCTCCAGGCACGAAGCCTTGCTGGCCAGAGTTTTTATTGGGGTTTCATTATACAAGCTGGAGAAGGCAATGGCACCCCACTCCAGTACTCTTGCTTGGAAAATCCCATGGACGGAGGAGCCTGGTAGGCTGCAGTCCATGGGGTCGCGAAGAGTCGGAGACGACTGAGCGACTTCACTTTTACTTTTCACTTTCATGCATTGGAGAAGGAAATGGCAACCCAGTCCAGTGTTCTTGCCTGGAGAATCCCAGGGACAGGGGCGCCTGGTGGGCTGCCATCTATGGGGTCGCACAGAGTCGTACACGACTGAAGTAACTTAGCAGCAGCAGCAGCATTATATAAGCATGATTGACTGAGTCCTTGGCTACATAACGATTCAATCTCTAGGCCTTTTCTCCAGAGGTTGGGAAGTCAGATTGATGTAACATAGCCTAAAATCCCAACCCTTCAATCACATAATTGGTCTTTCTGACGTGGCAAGCCCCCATCCTGAAACTATCCAGGGGCCACCATGAGTCACCTCAGCATAAACTCAGGCATGGTTCTGGGGACCCACCATGAATAACAAAGACACCGCTATCACTGGGGAAATGCCAAGGGTTTAGGAGCTTTCTGTCCAGGCTGAGGGATGAAAACCAGACAAATTCTTTTTTTTTAAGTGAGTAGTTTTTTTGGTTTTGTTTTTTTTAATTTATGTTGGCTGCACTGGATCTTCACTGTGGACTGCATGCTTCTCCAGTCGCAGTACGCGAGCTGCACAGCCTGCAGGCACACTGGTTGTAGTGCGCCTGCTTAGTTGAGGCATGTGGGATCTTAGTTCCCTGACCAGGAATCGAACTCAGGCCCCTGCACTGAGAGTGTGGAGGGAAGCTTCACACTGGTCCAGGGAACATTCTTTTTGCATTTAAGAGAGCTCAAACTGGTGAGTCTGCAATTTCCACTTGCAATTAAAAGAACATTGATGACTCTGTTCAGTTCAGTTCAGTTCAGTCACTCAGTCATGTCCGACTCTTTGCGACCCCATGAATCGCAGCACGCCAGGCCTCCCTGTCCATCACCAACTCCTGGAGTTCACTCAGACTCGCATCCATTGAGTCAGTGATGCCATCCAGCCATCTCATCCTCTGTCGTCCCCTTCTCCTCCTGCCACCAATCCCTCCCGGCATCAGAGTCTTTTCCAATGAGTCAACTCTTTGCATGAGGTGGCCAATGTACTGGAGTTTCAGCTTCAGCATCATTCCCTCCAAAGAAATCCCAGGGCTGATCTCCTTTAGAATGGACTGGTTGGATCTCCTTGCAGTCCAAGGGACTCTCAAGAGTCTTCTCCAACACCACAGTTCAAAAGCATCAATTCTTTGGTGCTCAGCCTTCTTCACAGTCCAACTCTTATGGCAGAAAGTGAAGAGGAACTAAAAAGCCTCTTGATGAAAGTGAAAGAGGAGAGTGAAAAAGTTGGCTTAAAGGTCAACATTCAGAAAACTAAGATCATGGCATCCGGTCCCATCACTTCATGGCAAATAGATGGGGAAACAGTAGAAACAGTGTCAGACTTTATTTTTGGGGCTCCAGAATCACTGCAGATGATGACTGCAGCCATGAAATTAAAAGATGCTTACTCCTTGGAAGGAAAGTTATGACCAACCTAGATAGCATATTCAAAAGCAGAGACATGACTTTGCCAACAAAGTTTCGTCTAGTCAAGGCTATGGTTTTTCCTGTGGTTATGTATGGATGTGAGAGTTGGACTGTGAAGAAGGCTGAGCGACGAAGAATTAATGCTTTTGAACTGTGGTGTTAGAGAAGACTCTTGAGAGTCTAGACCCCTAGAAAAGTCCCCAGACAAATTCTTTATTAAACAACCCCCAACACACATGCACACACACACTCTGAAAAAAAAATCTGCAGTTAACACAATGCAGCTAATCACCGAAAAGCATCAGTACTCTCTCTGCTCCTCAACCAAACCGACAGAACTTGCTTTGTCCTGACTGCAGGGAACCAGTGAACATGTCTGTAAAAACGCAAACACTGAGAGAGGTATGAACTTCTGATTTTCCGAAAGGAGAGAAGTCAGGAGATGACGGTGAGTGAGAGGCTGGGTAGGGAAGCCATGCAGGCAGCAAGGCCAGCTTTGTGCCTGCCCCTCAGGACTTTCTGGCCTCCGAGAAACCCAGCCACTCATCCCACAAGTATTTATTAAACAAAGGTACTTGAAATAGCAGTGGAAAAAATAAGGAAAATAAGAAAGCAAGCCCTGCCGCTGTGGCACTTGCATTCCAGCAGAGAAGAAAACAAATGAATAATGTACACTGTATGCTCCAAGGCTTAAAGGCTAAATGGAGAAGTAGCATAGTGGAGAAGGTGAATAGGAAATGCCAGAGAAGTGGAGGGGGGGATGGAAAATATTACAGTCAAGAAAGTCCTCCCAGGGAAGATGGCACTGGAACAAAGTCTGTTTTTGTTGTTTGTTTATTGTTGTCCCGTTCCAACACTGAAGTATAAAGGGACCTGCAAGTCCCATGTCACCACAGCGAAAACAGGCCCCTGTGCCCCGTTCCCACCCGACCCCAGGCCTGGGTGCGTGCACGCTAATTTCCTTCACTCGTGTCCTACTCTTTTCGACCCCATGGACTATAGTACACCAGGCTCCTCTATCCATGGGATTCTCCAGGCAAGAATACTGGAGTGGATTGCCATGCCCTCTTCCAGGGAAACTTCCCAATCCAGGGATCGAACTGGTGTCTCTTATGTTGCCTGCATTTGCAAGCAGGTTCTTTACCACCTGGGAAGCCCCGCTCCCCAGACCTACTCACAGGATAAATACACATTACAATTTTTTTTAAACAAAGCAGAACTAATAACAAGTGATCAGGCAGCAAGAGTGATTTGGAAAATTAAATGTCAATTTTAAATAGTGAGTGAGTGAATATTGCTCAGTCATGTCCAACTCTTTGTGACCCCATGGACTGTAGCCTGCCAGGTTCCTCTGCCCATGGAGTTCTCCAGGCAAGAATACTGGATTGGGTAGCCATTCCCTTCTCCAGGGGATCTTCTCTACCCAGGGAACAGACCCAGGTCTCCCGCATTGCAGGAGGATTCTTTACTGACTGAGCCACAAGGGAAGCCCAAGAATACTGGATTGGATAGCCTATCCCTTCTCCAGGGGATCTTCCTGACCCAGGAATCAAATCAAGGTCTCCTGCATTGCAGGTGGATTTACCATCTGAGCTACCAGGGAAGCCCTTGTAAATGGTAAAAGGGTCAGAAACCTAAGACCAACAAAGTGCAGATTCTGTGCAAAATGGTCCTTCTAAATTTTAAGACACATGTCACCAATCAACACATAAGAACACGCACTACCAGATATCACATGACAGCCTGAATCTCCAGTGGGAACTCCATCCCCCAACAGCAGGTAGTCCACCTGGCCCCAAAGGGCTTGGTGAGTTTCAGAAGGAGGGGGTTTTAGGAGCCTCCTTGGTGGCCTAGTGGTTAAGACTTTGCCTTCCAATGCAGAGGGTGTGGGTTCAATACCTGGTCAGGGAGCTAAGATCCCACGCACCTGCACCTCGTGACCACAAAACCAAAACATAGAACAGAAGCAACATTGTAACAAATTCAATAAAGACTTTTAAATGGTCCACATCAAAAATCTTAAAAAAAAAAAAAAAGAGAGAGAGAAGGAAGTCTTAGAGCTCCCATGCCTACCTCCTTCCACATTCTGCAGAATGACCAGAGAAAAGGATGTGCAATTTCCCTCTGCCCTCCTCTCTCAAAAGGGTGGATGTGGGTGGAGGGAGGTGGGTTGGCCGCAGATGGGGCTGAGGCCTTAGCCCTGTGGCAGGTGAATCATTTAAGAATGGTTGGGCTTCTGTCCTTGGAATGGGACATATTTGAATGGTTTCCAATGTAGAAGTGACTGGAATCAATCAAGAGAGGGGACTGAGTTAACTGGCCAATGCTCTGGGTGCCCATCTCCAAACACCAAGATTAGGACTTCAACATACGAATTTAGTGGGACGCAGTTCAGTCCACAGCAGCGTTCCTGCCCTTGGGGTTTGGGCCTTTTTGCGGAACCATGGCTTCCTTGGAAACTCCCACCCTCCCAGATATTTAAGCCAACTGCCTTTGTGAGCTCTTGGGGTCTTCTTCTTGGGAGTGGGAGGCTGGTGACAGCTGGATTCTTGCTTCCTCTGTCTCCCCCAGAGTGCTGAACTGGCTCTGGGCACGTAGGAACCTCATAAATGCCAGCAGTTGGGATGGACCAGAGTCAGGCTGTGTCCTCAGCCAACCCTGAGCAATCTGGGCAGGCGCTACAGAGCACCGGGAACCCGCAGGGCTTTGCTGGGCTGTGGCCAGAGCGGGGCCCTGCCAGATGCCAGCCCATCGCTAGGCAGAAAAACTCCCATTTTTGTCTGGCGCACTCTCTCCCTGCTCTAGCTGCATCTTCGAGACAAGGTGGTCAGAGCTGGCAGAAGCCAGGTGTCTGGGAATGAGATTTAGACTGATTTTTTTTTAAACTTTTTTTCCCTCTAAATGACTGTGCAGGGTGAAAGTCTCCACCTTCTCTCAGTGGGAGACTTTCTGGTGGAGGGGCCATGTGGGGAGTGAGGGGAACAGCAAAATTATAACGTGGGCAAAGTTGGTCTTTGGAACCCACTATCCCATGCTGTATGGCTTTGCCAAATTTCCAGGGTCCACTCTGTGTCCAGCCCCACCCTACCTGTTCCCAGATGTCCTAGGGCAACTCCTTGAACAAGTATTAAGCTGGTTTTCCAGGTCTGTGTCTTTCTCTCAGCACCGCCACCTGGCCCAGACTGGACCACCCTCCCACTTCTTCCCTCCCTGTCTATCCTTACCCTCCTCTCTCCCTCTTTCCCCCATCATTCATTACCCTCCCACCCCACACCAGGACTCCATGTGCTCCCCCCATTCCCCAGGACTCTCCAGTCCCTCTGATCTCTGCTCATTGCCTGGTGCCAGGCATTTTGACCTGAATCTCACACTGCTTTGTCTGGTTATTTAATGTCTATGTGGTTTTCTCTCCCAAATCACAATATAAGCCCTAAGGCACACTATAAGCCTAGTATAAGAACTGCATCAAATTTTATTTATTCCTTGTACCTATCCCTCTTCCAAATCCCGGCCATTTTACACACACACACACACACACACACACTCACACGGAGACAAGAAGGTATGATAGAACTCTAGTTGCTTTATGCAAACTGTTCAGAAAATAAAAAGACAAGCTGTAGACTGGGAGAAAAATCTTTTCAAAATAAATATCTGACAAAGGATTGTTTCCAGAATACACAAAACCCTCAAAACTCAATAATACGAAAACAAACAACCCAATTAAAAAGTGAAGGAAATACTTGAAAAGATGACTCAAAGGACAACCCAAAAAAGATGGGCAGATGGCAAATAACCATATGAAAAGATGCTCCACATCATAAGTCACTCTAGAGAAATAAAAATTAAAATGACAATGAGACACCACTGTGTACCATTAAAATGGCCAAAATCTGGAACACTGACCCCACCAAATACCGGTGCGACTGAAGCAACAGGAGCTCTCACCCATCATTGCCTGACGGGGTGTGAAGTAGTACTGCCACCTGGGAAGACAGTTTGGCAGTTTCTTATAAAACTAAATGTATTCATTTCCCCCCACAATTACTCTGTTTTATGTGACTTTTCTCTCCAGTTGTTTTTACTGTGGTAAAATACACATCATACAAAATGTACTGTCTTAAACTGTGACGTGCACGTGTGTGTGTGCTAAGTTGCTTCGGTTGTGTCTGACTCTTTGCGACCCCATGGCCTGTAGCCCTCCAGAATCCTCCGTCCATGGAATTCTCCAGCCAACAATACTGGAGTGAGTTCCCATGCCCTCCTCCAGAGGATCTTCTGGATGTACAGTCCAGTGATACTAAATACATTGACAGTGTTGTCCAACCATCACCATCATCCATCTTCATAACCCCCTTATACCATCTCATAACTCCACCTCCTTCATCTTATAAAACTGAAACTCTATACCCTTTATTAATGACTTTCTGACTCCCCTCCCCCTAGCCCCTGTCAACCATCATTCTACATTCCTTTATGATTTTAACCCCCTAAGTATCTCATAAAAGTAGAATCATACATATTTGTCTTTTTGTGACATAATGTCCTTAAGATTAATCTAAGCTGTAGCATATGTGAGAATTCTTTTGAAGGCAGCATAATATTCCATCCAAAGTATAAGCCATTTAAACTAAACTTACTATTACCATGTGATTTAGTACTTGCGCTCCTTGATATTTATCCAAATGAGTTGAAGACTTATGTCCACACAAAAACCTGCACACACATGTTTATGGCAGCTTTATGCAGAACTGTCAAAACTTGGAAGCAGGCAAGATGTCCTTCAATAGGTGAATGGATAAATAAACTGTGATACATCCAGACAATGGAATATTATTCAGCAATAAAAAGGAATGAGCTGTCAAGTCATGAAAAGACATGGAGAAACATTCAATGCATATTACTACATGAAAGAAGCCGATCTTAAGAAGTTACATACTATCTGATTCCAACTGTATTGTTACTGAAAGGTGTAGGGTTGGGCTGTTTGGTGCTCAAAAGCCAGTGAATAGGCAGGGTTGGTGGAAATGTGCTTTGCTTCAGATGCTGGCAGCTGGGGAGGAAGGGCAGATGTCTGTTCAAAAGATAACTGCCCGCCACCGACAAGCAGCGGGGTAAGAATTTTTACAGGCTGAGAGAGGGAGCTATCTGCGGAAACAGCAGAGTCAGCTCTGACAGTCATCTTGAAATTGGTCATGTGGTGGTCTGACAAGTGTCATCTTGATTGTTTTAGGTTCAGTTAATCTTCAGTTCCAGGGTCAGTTTCTTTTCATTTCCTTGAGGTCAGTTCTTAGAATTGTGGCAGCTTATGTCATGGCTACAGTCTAGTCATCATATAGTTAACTTCTTCCACCTGGTGGGGGTTTCAGTATCTATAAGACAGCTCACAGGCAATGGTTCAAAATATTATTTATGGCCCTTGAGAAGGAACTAAAGGTCCTTGACTATGTTTAATGACTACATTATTATTATTATTTGGTCTCCTTTGACTGTTTTCTTTTGTTTCTGCATTTTCTCATTTCTCTGATTACACTTATCCTTTGACTAAAGTTTTCCACAGACAAAAGGCAGGCAGAGGACATGGGTTGGGGGGAAGTGCCGTAGTGTCCTGCTGTGTTTCAACATGACACACTGAAGAAGGCAAAACCACGGAGACAGTAAGAGGATCAGCGGTTTCCAGAAGGAGGGTGGGGAGTGATTAACCCATAGTGGGGGACAGAGAATGAATAGTCATCCTAGAAAATAGACTGTATGAATGAAATTATATTTTTAAAATATAAAACCAGTATATGGATAGAATACTGCAGATGTCTGGATCTAAGAAAGCCAGATAGAAGGGCCTGATAGATATTCAGCCAACACAGGACCACTGGAATATGTGAATATTCTGCCTGGGGAATCCTCTGCCTGGGGAAAAGGCAGAGGCACCCTAACCACTTGTGACAATTGTGCTATCTGAGCAGATTTGTGACTCTCCAGGGTTTTGAAGACCTCAATCTGGATCCGTTTTCAGAGCTGCTGCTAACCTGCCAAGAGACAGTGATCCCATCAACAGCTCTATGGGTTTCTAGTTCCATGTCAGAAATCAAATGATTGGCCCAGATGTTCTCTAAAACCCCTTGGTTTATTAAATGCTGCAGAGCCCAAGGAGAAGGAAATGGCAACCCACTCCAGTGTTCTTGCCTGGAGAATCCCAGGGACAGGGGAGCCTGGTGGGCTGCCATCTATGGGGTCGCGCAGAGTCGGACACGACTGAAGTGACTTAGCAGACTTAGCAGCAGAGCCCAAGAGCTCAGTGCTGTGCAAGACATAGACCACTAGGGGGCACTGCCTCCTAGGAGAAAGCAGAAGTTGTTCCCTAACATCTTGCCTGTAGTGTACACATTCATTAAAAGTAGTTGTGATATATCATAGACCAATGGAACAGAATAGAGAGCCCAGAAATAATTCCACCCATTTATGGTCACCATTCTAAAGGAGATCAGCCCTGGGATTTCTTTGGAAGGAATGATGCTAAAGCTGAAACTCCAGTACTTTGGCCACCTCATGCAAAGAGTTGACTCATTGGAAAAGACTCTGATGCTGGGAGGGATTGAGGGCAAGAGGAGAAGGGGACGACAGAGGATGAGATGGCTGGATGGCATCACTGACTCGATGGACATGAGTCTGAGTGAACTCCGGGAGTTGGTGATGGACAGGGAGGCCTGGCGTGCTGCGATTCACGGGGTCGCAAAGAGTCAGACACGACTGAGTGACTGATCTGATCTGAACCTATGACAAAGGAAGCTAGAATATACAACGGATAAAATACAGTTTTTTCAATAAATGATGCTGGGAAAATTGGACAGCTCCATGTAAAAGAATGAAATTGGAATATTTTCTCACACGATATACAAAAGTAAACTCAAAATGGATTAAAGACCTGAATGTAGGACTTCCCTGGTGGTCCAGTGGCTAAGACCCCTGGCTGTCAATGCAGGGGGCCTGGGTTTGATCCCTGGTCAGGGAACTAGATCCCACATGCTACACCTAAGACCTGGCACAGCCAACTAAATAAAATAAATATCTCTTTTTAAAAAGATCTGAATGGAAGACTGGAAACCATTAAACCCGTAGAAGAAAACATAGGTGGAACACTCTTTGACATAAATCAGCGCAATCTTTTTTTGGATCTGTCTCCTAAAACAAAGGGAAAAGGCCAAAAAATAAACAAATGGGATCCGATTAAGCTTAAAAACTTTTGCACAGCAAAGGAAACCATTGACAAAACTGAAAGACAGCCTATTGAATGGGAGAAAATATTTTCAAATAATAAGACTGATAAGGAATTGATATCCAAAATGTATATAAAGCTCATACAACTCAACATCAAAAAAAGAGAAACAACCCAATTAAAAAATGGTCAGAAGATTTGAAGAGATATTCTCCCAAAGAAGACATGCATACAGATGGCCAACAGGCACATGAAAAGATGCTCAACACCCCTATTCACTAGGAAAATGCAAATCAAAAGCACAATGAGAATGTCAGAACGGCTATCATCAAAGAGAACACAAGTAACAAATGTTGGGGCGAGGATGTGGAGAAAAGGGAGCCCCTGTACACTGTTGATGAGAATATAAATTGGTTCAGCCACTGTGTTCAGAAAACACTATGAAGTTTCTGTCCAAAACTAAAAATAGAACTACCATATGACCCAGCAATTCCATTCCTGAGTATCGAAAGAAAACAAAAACACTAATTTGAGAAGATATTGTGTTGACCAAAATGTTCGTTTGGATTTTCCCGTAAGATGTTACAAAAACCTGAACGAACTTTTTGGCCAGTCCAGTATATGTATGGAATTCCCTGGCGGTCCAGGGGTTACGACTCCTGTGCTTCCATTGCAGGGGCACAGGTTTGATCCCTGGCTGAGGAACAAAGATCCCAAAGCCATGAAGCGTGGCCAAAAAAAAAGATTCCCATATACCCTAATGTTTATAGCAGCACTATTTACAATAGCCAAGATATGAAAGCCACCTAGGTGCCCATCAACAGGTGAACAGATAAAAAAGATGTTATATACATATACATATATTCATTCTAAAGAATCCACCTGCAATGTGGGAGACCTGGGTTCAATCACTGGGTTGGGAAGATTCCTTGGAGAAAGGCATAGCAACCCACTCCGGTATTCTTGCCAGGAGAATCCCCATGGACAGAGGAACCATGTGGGCTACAGTCCATTGAGTCACAAAGAGTCGGACACAACTGAGCGACTAAGCACAGCATAATAACTGTATGTGGAGTATAATCTAAAAATTGTAAATCACTATGCTATACACATGATACTTATAAAATATTGTAAATCAACCATACCTTAATTTTAAAAAATAAAAGTGGTTGCAATAATGAATCTGAGAAAGCCAGTTTCAAGGCCTAATAGATATCTGGCCAACATAGGACCACTGGAATATATGAAATATTTGACCAACCCGCCTCCTGTAACCATAATCCCCTCCAGACCCATACCCTGGCCCCTTCACCCACACTTCAAATCACTTTCGCAACTGGCTGGACCAATGTTTGCCTGAGTGGTTGTTGGTTCCCTTTTGACTTAACAGGCAAGTTGGAGCCGTTTCAAATCCATGGATTTAATCTACTGGTTTCTCCATTCTTACTAGTATGAGTGATCACGGATAACATCCACTAAAAGTATTTCTATTTTAATCATCCCTTACAGGCTTTCCAGTGGTTTCGGTTCAATCTGCTTCACTTCAACAAATACTGATCAGAGACATGTGCCGCTGACCACAGAGTTTAACAGCACATGGACCCACGGTTTCTGTGCGTAAGGAGCTCATAGGAGTCCCACAAGAGAGATAAATGGAATGTACAGATAACTGTTAACATAAATAGGAAGTGATGCATAGTGAAGGAATGATGCAAGTGCTGTGGAGCCCAGAGGAATGCGGATTTTCCACTTTACACCGATTGCTCTGAAATTCTGCCTGTGCTCCCTTGGAGGTTAGGGTCTTCCCAGACCACGGCCCCTTCTCCCCTGAGCTGGGTTGAAAGAGCATCCATGCTTCTCTCACCTTCTCTCCTCCTAACTCAGCTTTGGTTTTCCCGGTAGCCTGACCCCACCACTTTACTCTTTCTGTGTGTCACGGTGAGTCCTGCCAGCCTCCCCGCAGAGGCCAGCACACCGGACGGAATTCACTGAGTCTCAGGCTGTGCTGCCAGGATGGGACATGCCCAGACCATTAGGAAGGTGATTTTGGCAACAGAACTCAAGAGCCAGGAAAAAGAGAGTGCAGTCCACGCCCTTGAACTCGCCCTGTGGGAATGTGACTCTTGTGGCCCCTGGGGGTGGGGCGGGGCAGGAGGGCGCTGCCTTCTCGTTGGAAGCCCTGTGTGGGGCCCACAACTCAGCTCACATGGTGAGTCTGCGCAGTTCAGTGCCCTCTACTCTTTGCAGCCTTGCAGCCTGGCGGGGAGCTCATGTCAAAGAGCAACTTGTGGAGCCGTCTCACAGGGCAGGGACCATGCTGCATCCTCCGTGGATCCAGCCCATTATTCCTCTGGGAGGTTTTTGAATGAGCTTGTTTCCTACAGACGAGACAAGCGAAGGAGTCACCTGTCTAGGACAGTAAGTAGCTGAGCCAGGTTTCGAACCCAGGTCCTCTGATGGCAGAAATGCGCTCAGAATCCATTGTGTGGGTGTGCCTCTGGGGCAGCACAGAGCCTGGGACAGGAGGGTGACAGATACGGCCTTAGAGACATACAGCCATCATATTGTCGACCATCCTAGAAACATGGCCATCATATTGTTTCACCTAGAACAAGGGTGTATGGTTTTCCTGAAGCGGCATCCCAAGTCCTTGGTTCAGTTCAACAGAAGTGCATCAGTGAACTACTCTGTGCAAGCTGCTGACACTCATTTTCTCTTGAGAATGGGGGATGGTGAATGAAGCCCAAGAGGATGCCCTGAAGCCTCCAGGGTAGAGCCACTTAGAACTTGCAAGAGGGATCAGGTACCCTTTAGAGATCCCAACCTGATCGCTTATCACCTCTGTCTGTGACTCTGAGGAAATCACCTAGCCTCTCTGAGCGTCAGCTGTCTCATTCATAACAATTATCAGGAACCACGTAATAGCTGCTCACGATTGTCTTGGTGTGATTTACATTGGTAACAGTTGTAAGCACCTTGATGTCTAAGACTAAGAAATGACACTATGGACCATGGTCATTTTAGAGCCTAGAATAGTCTAAAGCTGTTTAAAAGGACATGGAAAATGTGCCCCAAATAATATAGTTTAAAAAAAAATCTAGATACAAAAACTCTATTAATAATTTGATTTTAGAGGTATCATGAAGGAAATAGTCCAAAATGTTAAATGTTTGTCTACAAGTGATAGGACATCAGGATGAATGTTTTTTTCATTATACTTTCTTATATTTTCTGAATGTTCCACTAGGAGTTTTCATTATTTTCACAACCAGACAAAACAGTGTTTATAAATGTGTTTCATTTTATACCTTATTGGTGAATTCTTTAACAGGAAGAGTAGGGTTAGAAGAGGGGGAAATCAGAGAAAAAGGTGAGGGGAGAAGAGAGAGCTCTCTTCCTGCTGGCAATTATTGAGCATCTGCTGTGTGCAGGCACTGTGTAGGGTGTGGATTGTGATAGTTGAGTGAGATCTCAAAGAACAAGGTGTTGCTGGGCAGATAGGCAAGGAAATGGCATGTGCAAAGGCCCTGGGGCATGAAATAGGGATGCAGAACAGCTAGTAAGGCCTTTGATGGGGAGGAGAGAGCATGGTTGGGAGATTGGCAGGCTGAAAATGCCCTTGAGAGGCCCCTTTCAGCTGTATCAAGGGGTTCAGGCTGCAACCTGGGGGCCCTGGAGTTACTGTGGGCTTTTTTGTTTCAGTTGAAATTTTTCTTGAGATAATTGTAGATTCACATGCAGTTGTAAGAAGCAATAGAGAGAAAGCCCTCACTCACTTTGCTCAGTTTTCCCCAATGGTGACATTTTGCAAAACTATACAATAATATCACAACCAGATGTTGATGGAATCCATTGATATTCAGATTTCCTCACTTACTCATACTGTGTGTATGTGGTATGTAGTGTGTGTGTGTGTATAGTAAGTTCTACACAATTTTATCACCTGTGTAGCTTCTGGTATTCACCACCACAGTCAGGACTCTGAACATTTCCAATATCCCAGGGATCCCTCATGCTGCCTTTTTAGAAATACACCCACCTCCCTCCTGGCCCTTTCCTGTACCATTCACCAGACCTGAGGATCGCTTCATTGTTCAGGGTGAGGAGGAGGACTGTGAGAAGAGTTCACAGGGCTTGGGGTGGGCTGTGAGTCAGGGTGCCAAGTTTGGGGCTTGCTACGTACATATAGTCAAAGCTACGGTTTTTCCAGTGTGTGGTTTTTCATGTACGGATGTGGTAGTTGGACCATAAAGAAGGCTGAGAGCTGAAGAATTGATGCTTTTGAATTGTGGTGCTGGAGAAGATTCTTGAGAATCTCTTGGGCAGCAGGGAGATCAAACCAGTCAATCCTAAAGGAAATCAACCCTGAATGTTCATGGGACTGATACTAAAGCTGAAGCTCCAATACTTTGGCCACCTGATGCAAAGAACTGACTCATTGGAAAAGACTCTGATGGTGGGAAAGATTGAGGGCAAGAGGAGAAGAGGGCAACAGAGGATGAGGTGCTTGCATGACATCACCGACTCAATGAACACGAGTTTGAGCAAACTCCAGGAGATGGTGAAGGACAGGGAAGCCTAGTGTGCTGCAGTCCATGGGGTCGCAAAGAGTTGGACAGGACTGAGCGACCAAACAACAGGTTAGCTGTGGCAGATGGAATGTCCTAGAGAACAACGGGCTTACAAACCCAGGGATAAGGAGACAAGTCTGAGCTGGAGGCTGAGATTGGGAGTCCCCACCTATCCCAGATGAAGCTTCGAGTTTACTGGGGAGGCAGAGGAGTGGGAAGAGGGAACAGAGGAAGAACCAAGAAGAGGAGCCCCATCTTTAATGTAAATCCCTTTTTTGGGTTTCTGCCCACTGCCAAAGGCCCACAGACTGGGTGCCTTGTTTTCCATCGACTATCTCCTGCCCCGGCCAAACCTGGCTCTTGCATAGGAAGTCCCGGGGAATCTCCTCAGGGCTCCCCCAGCCCACAGGACGCCCTCCCTTTGTCTTCAGTGTGAGCCTCCGAGCGAGGCAAGGAATGTCCTGCGCCATAGACATCCTTAGCTGCGTCGGGTTCAGGCTCCTGATCGCAATGCTAAACCCGGCCCTGCACTGTAGGGAAGGACCTTAAAGATAACTGAATCCAAAGCCTTTAATTTACAAAAGAAGAAGGGATTCTCAGAGGAGAGAGACGATCTGCCTGAAGAAAGGGGGCTGTGCATAGTCACCTCCAGAAACTGCTTTGCCCATCAGGAAAACCCCAGGAGAGGCAGATGAATGTTTCTGAACTCTTTCAATCACCAGTTTTCATTGAGCATCTATTAGGTACCAGGCAGCGCTAGGCTCTCTGCAGTCGCGGAGGGAATTGGCGCGGACTCTACTGGAGATGGATAAAGACACCGAAGGGTTAAATTCCAGGAGTTCTGCGTGGGGGCGGGGGCGGGGGCGGGAGAGGGGAGTGTAGAGGAATCTCCCAGAGGAAAAGTCCGCTCCCTAGTTTCTCAGGCTCCGGAAACCTGGGCGAGAATAGTCTAGGAAGGGCTGCCCCGTTGGCGCGCAGCCTCCACCGCACAGCCCCTCTGGCCCCGGGAGCGGTCGCTCTCGAATTACAACAAAAGGGGCTGGAGGCCGGGCCTGCTGCGGTGGCCGCCTTCAGGGAAGGGGGTGGGTCCGGGGAGGGATTTGCCGTCCGACGCTGGTTAAAAGTACCGGGAAAAGGGTTCAGGAGCCACTCCAGCCCACGGCTTCCTAAACTTGGGAGTTCGCTTTCTTCAACCACCGGAGAAGTCGCCGGCTCGCCCCCATCTGCTCGGGAAAGGGGCTCCGCGGCGACGGGCGCAGAGAGGAGCCACCAGTGGAGAGCCTGGCCCAGCCAAGCAGTGCGCACCACTTCTGCCAAGTAAGCGCGCTGCCTGAGCCTCCTCCTCCCCAGGGCGGTTCGCGGGAAAGCGGAGGTCTGGGTGGGGTCTTCAGGATCCGCTCCCCACGGGCCGCCTCTCAGCAGTGCGTGGGGCTCCCGGGACCTACGAGGGGGGCACACAGAGAGAAAGCTTGTTGCTCGGAGATGTGAAGACTTGCAGGCTAACGGGACCCACCCAGTCCCACCTCGCCTGAACCCGGTTAGCCCTAGCTGGCCGCTAGGTCGGTAGCTCGCCAGGGGCGCCTGCAACCAGGCAGGACAGAGCCGGTCGAGACCAGGTGCGGGCTAGGTGCCTAGGAGGGCGCAGCGTAGGGCCACGGACACTGAGGGCTGCGCTGGTGCCTGGAATTCTGGCTTTTGAGGATGTGGAGCGCGTGGGGGACTGGGGGCGCACTGGGGCGTCTCCTGAGCTGTGGCTTTGGGTATGTGGAGCACACTGGGTTGGGATGGGGGTGTGCGAAGGTCGGGGGCTAGGGCGCAGCCTGAGAGCTGGAATTGGTTTTCTCTTCAGCCTGCCAGAAAGGCTAGCCTGAGCGCTGGAGTGCGCGCTGAGTCCTTTGGGCAGAGAGGTCCTCTCCGCGCCCCAGGTAGCCATTCCTGGCGTGTCTGGGTACCGGGAAACCCCTCCCGCCGTTATCACATGGAGGCTCTGGAGCAGAAAAGCGCCAGCACAGACGAATCCATGGATGGTACACACAGGATCGCCTTGGGGCTAATTCTGGTTTTATGCCCGCAACTTTTACGCAGGCGCTTTGAACACCTTCCTTCCCTCTACTCCCCCACCCCCGCCCCCGCCCTCTCCCGACCCGACCCTCCAACCCCTCATCTGGAGCGCTCAGGAGTAGCTGCCTCCAAGAGCAGTCGCTGTAAATCAGCGCTGGGATAGAAATGATTGGAAAAAACGGAGGAATTCCTTCCTCCTAGCTATCTCTCACCCGCCCCAGGAAAGACCACCGAAACACAGCTGGAGTGGGGTGAGGAGAGGCGGCGGAACACCAACAGAGAGGGGACTGAACTTCTCCAGGCTAGGAAGCCTCAAGTCCCGATGAGAAGAGAGATAAGAATGAGAGTCAGACCAGAACTGAAAGAGACACGTGTACCCCAATGTTCATTGCAGCACTGTTTATAATAGCCAGGACATAGAAGCAACCTAGATGTCCATCAGCAGATGAATGGATAAGAAAGCTGTGATACATATACACAATGGAGTATTCTCAGCCATTAAAAAGAATACATTTGAATCAGTTCTAATGAGGTGGATGAAACTGGAGCCTATTATACAGAGTGAAGTAAGCCAGAAAGAAAAACACCAATACATATATATGGAATTTATAAAGAGGGTAACGATAACCCTGTATGCGAGACAGCAAAAGAGACACAGATGTATAGAACAGTCTTTTGGACTCTGTGGGAGAGGGAGAGGGTGGAATGATTTGGGAGAATGGCATTGAAACAGATATAATATCATATATAAAACGAATCATATATGAATTCGAATGCATTGAATCGCCAGGTTTGATGCATAACACAGGATGCTTGGGGCTGATGCACTGGGGTGACCCAGAGGGAAGGAGGTGGGAGGGGGATTCAGGATGGGGAACACGTGTATACCCGTGGCAGATTCATGTTGATGTATGGCAAAACCAATACAATATTATAAAGTAATTAGCCTCCAAGTAGAATAAATAAATTTATATTTTAAAAAATAAAAAAAAGAATGAGAGTCAGAAACACGCCCCAGGTTAATTTGGTCCACTGAAATCTTGGAACTGCGGAGATCTTCATATCGGTCCAGTGGATTCTTTTCTGTGCAAGAGAAAAGTGCTGAAGCTCAAGGCTACACACTGGGTTAGTGGGTGTGGAGACTTGAATCCAAAACCCCCACTCCAGGCGCCTCACATACCTCCCGGCTAGCCAGTCTGTCCCGGACCCTAAAAGACCATTTGTCACCCTTGGTGGAATAACTTAGTTATTTATGGTGCATTATGTACTTAATGGTCAGGGCTGGGGCTTAGGACGGAGACGAAATGCTCACTTTCCTGGTCAGTTTCCAGAGGAACTATGGACTCCCTGGACTCTTCCTTAGCTAAGTTGTTCCTTTCCCTCTGTCTTTTGTTCTGTTCCCTTTTCTGGTGCCTAGAATCCATCTCTGGACTAGCCATCAAATCCGTAGTAAACTGGGCTTCCCCAGTGGCTCAGCAGTAAAGAATTTTCCTGCAGTGCAGGAGTGGCAGGAGAAGTGAGTTTGATCCCTCGGCTGGGAAGATCCCCTGGAGGAGGGCATGGCAGCCCACTCCAGTACTCTTGCCTGGTGAATCCCATGGTGCACGTGTGCACATGCACACCAGCATTTTTCTGTCTCTGATTTTTGTATTAAAAAAGTGATTTGGTCCAAGGCCGTTTAGTCGTTAAGTGGCAGAGTTGAATAGGAAACTTAGGTCTGAAGAGGAAGCATCCCCTTGACATTACAGTCAGCTGACATTTTGGTGCATGGCAGATGGGAAATTCTGCAGAGATGTTTTCATATGTCCTCTTTACTGCTGGCCTCTTCACCTGGCCTCTTCTGGCCTTTTCCTAAGGTTTGCTCTCTGACAGCTGTGTGACCAGTGTACAAGGGCCTTGTACATGAGACAGATTTTCTGTGCTTTGGGAGGTGACCATTAGTGAAGCTGTCTAGTATCCTAGAACATTCTACACTGTTTATTTAAAAATCATGTTTTTATTCTGAAAAATTCAAATATAGACAATAATAGGGAAAAGGCCCCCATATACTTCTCACTCAGCTTCGACAGTTATCCACATTTTGCCATACTTACTTGTCTATCCCTTTCCAATTTCTATTTCACAGAAGTATTTTTTAAGCATTTATTTTTATTTATTTGGCTGCGCCAGGTCTTAGTTGCAACATAGAAGCTCTTAATTGGGGTTTCTCAAGTGGCCCTAGTGGTAAAGAACCTGCCTGCCAGTGCAGGCGATGTAAAACACATGGGTCAGTTCCCTTGTGGAGGTCATAGCAATCCACTCCAGTATTCTTGCCTGGAGAATCCCATGGACAGAGGAGCCTGGCGGGCTACAGTCCATGGGGTCACAAATAGACATGACTGAAGCAACTTAACAGGCACTCCGGAACGCATAATTGAGGCATGTAGGATCTAATTCCCTGACCAGGGACTGAACCCAGGCCCCCTACTTTGGGAGCATGGAGTCTTAGCCACTGGACCACCAGGGAAGTCCATAGTGGAAGTATTTTAAAGCAAATCTCAGACATAAAATCCTTTCATCCCTATGTATTTCAGTGTGACCTCTAAAAATATTAAATAACCAAGATAAGTAAGAATAATTCTTTGGTATCATCTAATACCCAGTCCATGTTCAATTTTTCCACAAATTTCCACCCAAATGTCTTTTTAAAGTTAATCTATGTTCTGTTGATTTCTATGATTTATGTTCAAAGTGTATATTATTCCTTTCAAACCACTTTTCTACCCCCTGTGTTATTTGATTCACACAACTTCCCACTAAAGAACGAGGTGGGTTTTGTTGAATTCATTTTACAGTTGAGTGAGGTTGTCAACAGATAAACTGTCCCGATGGCACAGTTGGTAACTGGCAGAGCCAAAACCTGACCCAGCGTCCTCCTTCCTGGGCAGCGGTGGTTCTGTTTCTCTGTGCTCCTCATGGAATATCAGCTGTTCTCTGACTCATTTATTCTGGCTCTTGCTTCATCCTGGGCTTATCACTTCCTATTCACCTGGTATCAGAAATCCCAGTGTAAATATTTAGTAATTGGCCATTTGGTGCTGGAGATAAATCAATGGCAAGATCAGGAAGCCTGGGCTTATTTTCCAGCTTATGGGAAAGCAACTCACCTCTGGAGAACTCAGGGTGGCCCCCTCTGAATTAAGAGCCATCATCCTTCCCCTTCTCAGGCTCCTAGTTCTGAAAGTAGGATGAGTGAAATGACTGGAGCCGCAATTCCTGGAAGAGATAAACAGCCCACGAAGAAATTTCATTGAGAACAATTACCTCTCACTGATCATTGCCCAAGTATTTTGGCTGCTGGCATCTTTAGCTGGAGATGGCTAAATTCCATGGCAACAAAGAGGCTCCCCTCTGAAGTCCTTCATTTATGGACAACTTTGTTTATTCTGCCATTGTCTGATGAGGCTAGAGGACACCAGAACTTTCTGCTTTTAGCATTTTCACTACTTGTGTTTATTTGCTTTGGAAAGGGGTAACAACAAAGTCATGTTTACATCTTATTAATGAGATTCATGAGTTGTAATTCTCCCTCCTTGACTGGCTGTGTGGGAAAATGGAATCTCTTATTTCTTGATGCCTAGATTTTCTGCTGTCATATTCTTTGCCATGAAATAGACATCGAATGAATAGACCTTCCACAAAACAGCCCATTAGGGACTGAGAAACTGGTTGCTCCAGTCCCGTTATTCAACATAGGAACTCCAAAGGGACAGAGCATTACCTTTTAACCATGCTGTCTTCTGGCAGCTATGATTTCTCTTCCCTGTCAGCTAACAGACTGTCTCTGTAGGGACAGTAAAATTTCTAGGTGATTCCTTGTCAGCAGTTGCTGTAGCTTTCTTCCTTTAACAGTTTTGGGAGCTTTAGGAGGTACAGGTTTCCTCTCCTGGGGCTGCTTGAGTTTAGAAGGACAGCTTGCAATGACTATAGTTCATCTCCCTCTGGAGAAGGGCATTATGATCAGTCTGCCTAGGAGTGTCACCCAGACCCATCTGGACCCCGGGGGTCCGGGGGCCTTGGATGAAGTAGCTGCAGCCTGCCTGCTCCAGACCCAGGGAGCCAGCAGGACTAACAGTCATGAGCCAGCAAAGGGAGAGCCAAGCGGATACCCAGAGTCACAGATCCGCAGCAATGTGCTACTTATCTTCTAAGTCTCTGCCCTCTCTCGGTTGAAGTGAGTCTTCAGATCTCCTCATCCTAGTCACTTCAGCTGTCCTTTTGCAGGAGATGCGTGTGATGGGCAGGGAGCACCGTCCGGCCAGGCATGCTGGCCAGTCTTCCCCTGCCACCTGTATCAGAGACATCTTTAGGCATCAGAGCCAGCCTTTCAGAACAGGTTCTTGTTCCAGGGTGATAAAGCATGATGGTGACAGTTTGGATACGATGTCTGTCTGAGATGAATGGATAAAGAAGAAGTGGTACATATACACAATGGAATATTACATACTCATAAAAAGGAATGAAAATTTCCTTTAAAAAGGAACTTTTTACCCATAAAAAGTCTGTTAGTCCTAGTGAGCTGAATGCACCTAGAACCTGTGACGTAGAGTGAAGTAAGGCAGGAAACACACCTGTGAATACCCCTTTATTATACATGAGAGTTTCCCAAGTGGTGCTAGTGATAAAGCGCCTGCTTGTCAATGCTGGAGATCTAAGAGACACAGATTCCATCCCTGGGTTAGGAAGATCCCCTGGAGAAGGTAATGGCAATGCATTCCAGGATTCTGACCTGGAGTATCCCATGGACAGAGGAGCCTGGTGGGCTAGAGTCCATAGGGTTGCAAAGAGTTGGACATGACTAAAGCAACTTGGCACTTTGTATATTAATACATTAACATACCAGAGGTTCCTTGCAGAGGACCCAGACTCCAGCTGTAGTCACCACATAGATTTATGTGAGAAAAATAATATGAATGAAGTCTGTTTAACAAAAAAAGTCTGTCCAGAGTATTAAAAACTCTTTATCGCTTTTCTTGACAAAAACAATATACCCAGATAAGTGTGTATAGTAAATAAAGGTATAGAATGAGAATGAACTCAGCAGAGGTGAGGATGTAATTAGGATCACAGTTAATAAGTTCTCCTTGCCCAAGGATTTTTGATCCGTTCACTTGAAATACCTTTAATATTATATTATAATGGCTTCCCTGGTGACTCAGTCAATAAAGAATACGCCGGCAATGCAGGAGACCTGGGTTTGATCCCCAGGTTGGGAAAATCCTCTGATGAAGGAAATGGCAACCCACTCAAGTATTCTTGCCTGGGAAATGCCATGGACAGAGGAACCTGGTGGGCTCTGGAGTAGAACTGAAGTCCATGGAGTGGAAAAGAGTCGGACATGACTTAGCAACTAAACCACCATTACGTTATAATATAATACACGAGTGATGATACATTTTCTGTTTAGTTTTTTCCTGTTGAAATCTATCAGACAAGCAGACGCAGCTGGCCTGGGGCTGTCCCGCGTCAGTGGTTCCCAGATGTCTTCCTTGATGCATTGCCAACACAATGCTGAGAGCATCTTCTGAGAAAATACTGCTGCTTTCCTATAAAGCTTGTGCTTTATGAGACGGAGAGGGCAATGGCACCCCACTCCAGTACTCTTGCCTGGAGAATCCCATGTACAGAGGAGCCTGGTAGGCTGCAGTCCATGGGGTCGCTAAAAGTCAGACATGACTGAGCAACTTCACTTTCACTTTCCTCCATTGGAGAAGGAAATGGCAACCCACTCCAGTGTTCTTGCCTGGAGAATCCCAGGGATGGGGGAGCCTGGTGGGCTGCCGTCTACGGGGTCGCACAGAGTCAGACACGACTGAAGCGACTTAGTAGCAGTAGCAGCTTTATGAGAAGATAACTTCTGTTGATGACTTGCAAACAGCTCACTTTTGCTCAGACAGTTTCTTTATACTGTCTTCTTGAACTTGGATCCATGAACTTCCCCCATCCCCAGCCCTGTCCCCAGACATGCATGTCCTGGGATAAACATAGCACAGCTTTCCAGATGCTTGCATGACTCATGACCTAGTGAGAAAGATGTTTCTCTAAATATAAAGCTCTTCTGAAACAAACACGAATATAAATTTGAGTAAAGTACCTTTTAAAAGCACCTCTTCTAGAAGAATAGCGAATGTAAGTGAAGTGGCACCAAGCCTAAGTATACAAATGGATGAGCATTCATTTTCATTTTTATTCTGGTAAAATATACATAACATAAAACTCACCATTGTAACCATTTTTAAGTGTACCGTTCAGTGGTATTGCATACATTCACATTGTTGTACAACCATCACCACCATCTGTTCCAGAATTTTTTTCATCTTCCAAAAATGAAAGTCTGTATGCATTAAATACCGACTCCCCCGTCTCTCATCACCCTGGCAAGCACCATCCTACTTTCTGACTCTATGATTTTAATTACTCTTTGTTGTTGTTTGCTAAGTCGTGTCCAACTCTTTGCGACTTCATGGATTGCAGCATGCCAGGCTCCTCTGTCCTTCACTGTCTCTTGGAGTTTGTGCAAACTCATGTCCATTGGATTAATTAATTAATTACTCTAAATACCTCATATAAATGGAATCATACACTAGCTGTCTTTTTTGTGACTTTCTTATTTCACTTAACACACCTGTGGTCCCCACCGTTTTTGGCACAAGGAACCAGTTTCATAGAAGAGCATTTTTTCCATGGTCCAGTGGAGGGGAGGGATGCTTTGGGGATGACTCAAGCACATTACACTAAGCACATTACATCTACTGGGCAACTTATTTCATTATTATTACCTTGTGATACATAATGAAATACTTATACAACTCATCATAATGTGGAGTCAATGGGAGCCCTGAGCTAGTTTTCCTGCAACCGGCTGGTCCTATCTGGGCGTGATGGGAGACGGTGGCAACCACTCCCCAGCAGCGTTTGTGTCACCACTTCAGCTCCGCCTCAGATCCTCAGACATTAGATTCTCATAAGGAGCATTTAGCCTAGATCCCTCGCATGCTCAGTTCACAGTAGGATGCAGGCTTCTATGAGAATCTAATGGCGCCGCTGATCTGACAGGAGGCGGAGCTCAAGTGGTAAAGTGAGCAATGGGGAGTGACTGTAAATACAGATGAAGCTTTGCTTGCTCCTCCACTACCCATCTCCTGCTCTGTGGCCGGGAGAGCAGGGGTGAGGGGGTTGGGATGGTGGACCCCTTACTTAACATATTGTCTTCAACTTTTGTCTGTGTTGTAACATGTGCCTGAATTTCCTTCCTTGTTAAGACTGAATGAAATTCCATTGTGTGTATATGCTACATTGGGTTTATCCGTTCACTTGTCCACTTGGGTGGCTTCCACTTTTGGTTATTGGGAATATGCTGCTATAGGGGTTTCCCAGGTGTGCTAGTGGTAAAGAACCCGCCTGCCAATGGAGGAGATGTAAGAGATGTGGGTTCGATCCCTGGGTCAGGAAGATCCCCTGGAGGAAGGCATGGCAACCCACTCCAGTATTCTTGCCTGAAGAATCCTATGGACAGAGAAGCCTGGTAGGCTACAGTCCATGGAGACGCCAAAAGTTGGACCCAACTGAAGCGATATGTGCATGCATGCTAATACATACATGCTGCTATGAATGTAGGTGTACAAATACCTGTCCTGGATGAATTTTACAAGATGAACATATCCTTGTAATGACCACCTAGATGAAGAATAGGACATTACCCAGAGTGTATGGATTTAAAGATAAAGTAGGAGAAATCAATACATTTCATGTCTGTGTGTGGCTGCTTCCACTGCACCTCATTTTGTCCACCATGAGACTGTTAAGAAGAGATGTTTGAAAACAGTTTATAATCTGAGAGGCAGCAAGATTAGTTGTGAGATTTAAGCAACTTCCTTCCTTTAAATGTCAGCAGAAGATGATACAACATATTTTGGGTTTGCAGTTACAGCTGTATTAGATCATCACCAGTAAACATCATTCTTCCAGGCTCTCCCTGGGCCAAGCGGGTTTGCATTCACCTGGAAAACTCCTGGGGCTTCTCTGGTGGCTCAGACAGTAAAGAGTCTGCCTATAATGCAAGAGACCTGGGTTCGATCCCTGGGGTGGGAAGATCCCTTAAAGAAGGGAATGGCAACACACTCCAGTATTCTTTTGGGGCTTCTCTGGTGGCTCACACAGTTAAGAATCTGCCGGCAATGTGGCAGTGTGCTGTGGTTAGCCGCTCAGTCCGACTCTTGGCGACCCCATGGGACTGTAGCCCACCAGGCTCCTCTGTCCATGGGATTCTCCAGGCAAGAATACTGGAGTGGGTTGCCAGTTCCTTCTCCAGCAATGTGGCAGACCCAGTTTCAATTCCTGGGTCGGGATGATCCCCTGGAGAAGGAACTGGCAACACACTCCAGTACTCTGGCTTGGAGAATCCCATGGACAGAGGAACTTGTGGGCTACAGTCCATGGGATCACAAAGAGCTGGACATGACTGAGAACTCCTGCTTTTTTATCACCTTCTGTTAGATCCTGAGTTTTAAGCCTTGAGTGAAAATTTCTCAAGTGAAAAATTCCTGCCTTCCTTTCTCCTTCCCACCTGCTCCCCTCTTGATTTCTTTCTGTATTTTTGGCTGTGCTAGATCTTCCCTGCAGTGCACAGGCTTCTCTAGTTGTGGCACTCAAGCTTTGTTGCCCCGAGGACATGGGATCTTAGTTCCTCGACCAGGGATCAAATCTTCATCCTCTATGTTGGAAGACAGATTCTTCACCTCTGGACCACCAGGGAAGTCTCTGGTCCCCTCTGTTATTAACTAAAATGATTTATGAGTGCCAGCCCAGTTGCCAGAGACTCTGCCAGTCTCTGTAAGAGACAAATATGAGTAAGACATGATATTTGACATGTGCATTTAAAAATAAGTCATCAGTCAAGAATGATATTCTGAAGCCTGGCAGCTGACTCCCTGGTGCCCACCTGGTGCCAACAGCAGTCTCAGAGCAGAGCCAGAGAATGTGTGGGGTTTGGGCTTGTTGCATCTCACAAAGAGGGTAAGATTACCTGTCAGGTGATCTGGAATTGCTCTAGCATGCCCGTAACCAAATTGTAAGAGTAATTAAAAAAGGCAAACTTTTGAGCTGCCTTGAATTCCGACGCGCTGTCTGAGAGCACTCTGCTAACCTTGAGGTTTAGGGACCATTTTAATGATTTAAAAAGAAAAAACAAAAATTTGGACATTAGTAAACCCCATGAGGTCTCTAATCCTTTCCAGTGGCACTGTTAATATTCTCAAATTGATGTTCTCCAGGCTCTCAAAGCTACACCCACCTCCCCACCCTACTATCAATCCCCTATATAATCTGTTACCCCATCATCATAATGTTGCATCATGATGGTACCCTGTGCGTGCATACTAAGTCACTTCAGTTGTGTCTGACTCTGCGACCCTATGGACCGTAGCCTGCCAGGCTCCTCTGTCCATGGGATTCTCTTGGCAAGAATGTTGGAGTGGGTTGCCATGCTCTCCTCTAGGGGACTTTCCCCATCCAGGGATCGAACCCTTATCTCTTAGGTCTCCTGCATTGGAAGGGGTGGCTCTTTACCACTAGCTCTACCTGGGAAGCCCCTAGCTTATTCTTTGCCTGGAGAGTTGCTAGTTTCCCAACTGGCCTCCTTTACCTTGCTCTTAACCCATGGCAAGTCATTCTTTATGTAGGAGGCACAGTGATCTTTCTAGAGCAGAGGTGGGTAAACTTTTTCTCTAAGAGTCAGATACCAAATACTTCAGACTTAACAGGGCCATTCGATCTTTGTCGCAACTGGTCAACTTGGCTGTTTTCATGGGAAAGCAGCCATAAACAACAAGAAATGAGAGCATGGCTGTGTTCCAAGACTTTTATTTCCAAAAACGTCACAGATTTGGCCCACACGCTGTTGTTTGCTGACTCTGCTTTTAATCACAGATCTACCCTCCCTCACCCTCCTGCTTACATTTTGTTGGCTTCTGATCCCCAAAAGGAAAACTCAACTTGTTGGTATGACATTCAAGTTTCCTCATGGTCCTCTGCTTGCTTCTCCAAGCTCACCTCTTCTACACCCCGTTACCCTACCCGCTATCCCAACCCTTCCACTTTTCATCTTGCAATTCTGAACCCCACACGGCTCTCAGTACCTCCTGTGTTATTTCACACCTGCCTGGAATGATCTCCCTTCCCCACCATCAACCTGTCAAACTCCGTCTTCCCTTCAAAACCTGCCTGGATGTCAACTGTCGAAATCTTTGCCCGTTCCTCATCTCCAACTGTAATCAGTGTCTTTTCAGTTCTATTTCTGTGCTTGCTTCTCTAAATATACTGTGAACTCCTTGAAAGCAGAACCCACATCAAGATTCATCTTTGAATCTCAGTGTCTAATACAATGCCTGCCAGGTAACAGATAATTAGTAAATAGATATTACTAAACTGAAATGTCAGTGGCAACCCATTCCAGTACTCCTGCCTGGAAAATCCCATGGACGGAGGAGCCTGGTGGGCTGCAGTCCATGGGGTCGCTAGAGTCGGACACGACTGAGCGACTTCACTTTCACTTTTCACTTTCATGCATTGGAGAAGGAAATGGCAACCCACTCCAGTGTTCCTGCCTGGAGAATCCCAGGGACAGGGAAGCCTGGTGGGCTGCCGTCTATGGGGTGGCACAGAGTCGGACACGACTGAAGTGACTTGGCAGCAAACTGAAATGTCAGTTAAGTAGATTCTTTTTTTAAAAAGTTTAATTGAGATGCGATTCACATGCTATAAAGTTCACCCATTTAAAGTGTTCAAGTCAATGGAGTTTGGCATATTCACAGATACATGCAACCATCACAAAGGGAAAACTGTATGTCTTAGCCATCTCCTCTTCCTCCCATCCCCTTACACTCACCCCTGAATAGCCACTAATCTATTTTCTGTCTCTCTATTACCAATTCTGGATATTTCATATAAAGGATTCATTCTTGCCTGGAGAATCCCATGGACAGAGGAGCCTGGTGGGCTGCAGTCCATGTGGTCACAAAGAGTCGGACACGACTGAGCGACTTCACATGCCATGCCACATAATATATGGTATTGTCTAGCTTCTTTTAGTTCATACAATGTTTTGAAGTTTCATTCATGTAATGGCATGTATCCACATTTTATTCCTTTTTCTGACCCAATAATAATATTCCACTGTGAGGATACACCCCTATTTTATTTATTCATTCACTGTTGATGGACATTTGGGTTGTTTCTACCTTTTGGTGATAATGAACAGCACTGTTTTAAATATTTGTGTGCAAATTTCTGTGTTAACATCTGTTTTCAATCCTCTTGGGTATATAAGTAGGAGTGGAATTGCTGGGTCATATGGTAATACTTGGTTAAACTTTCTGAGGAATTGTCGATCTATTTTCCATAGTGGCTGCACCATTTTATATCTGTACAGCAATGAGGCTGCCGGTTTCTCCACCTCTTCACCAACACCTACTTTTCTCCACTTAAAAAAAATTATAGCCATCCTAGTGGGTGTGAAGTGGTACTTCACTGTGGTTTTCGTTTGCATTTCCCTAATGACTAATGATATTGAGCATCTTTCCATGTGCTTTTCAGTTATTTGTATGTCTCTTCAGGGAAATGCCTAGTCAAGTCCTGGGTCCATTTTTAAATCAGATAGCTTGTCTTTTTGTTATTGAATTTTAGGAGTTTTTATATATCCTGGATACTAGATCTTTCTCAGATATATGGTTTACAAATATTTTGTCCTATTTGTGGATTGTCTTTTCAGTTTGTTGATATTTCTTTTTCTCAATTCACATCACATTTACTCAGTATTTATTCTATGCTGGACACAGAGGACCTGGGGATGTATCTACCCTCCAAGGGGTTCACAGTATTAGGAGGGAAACAGATATGTAAACAGTACAATAAATAATCGATTAGTACACCCTTTTTTCTGGCCTTCCCCGGTGTCACTAGTGGTAAAGAACCTGCCTGCCAATGCAGGGGACATAAAAGATGCGGGTTTGATCCCTGGCTTGGGAAGATCCCCTGGAGGAGGGCACAGCAAACCAATACAGTATTCTTGTCTGGAGAATCCCGTGGACAGAGGAGACTAGAGGGCTATGGTCCATAGGGTTGCAAAGAGATGTGACTCAGCACACACGCACACCCTTTTTTCTACCCCCATTGCTGCTGCTCTGGTTCATGAAGCATCACGATAGTGTCTTTTTAAAAAAATATTCATTGATTTATTTATGGCTGCACTGGGTCTTTGTTGTGGCATACAGACTCCTCTGTGCTGCGTGTAGGTTTCTTCTAGTTGCGTCGAGTGTGGCTACTCTCTAGTTGTAGCGCACAGGCTTCTCATTGCAGCGGCTTCTCTTGTTGCAGAGCACAGGGTGCATGGGCTTCAGTAGTTGTGGCACAGGGGCTTAGTTGCCCCACAGCCTATGGGATCTCAGTTCCCAGACCAGGGACTGGCAGGTAAATTCTTAACTGGACCACCAGGAAAGTCCCCTTGATAGTGTCTTTTGATGCACCGACATTGGAAATTGATCAGTTCTAAAAGTAGCTGAGAAAGTCAGCCTTCCTCAGTAAGAGTAAGAACTTGTGGCTCTCTGTGTAAATACACTGTGGATGTCAGTTTCTTGACACAGTGCCAGCTGGCGCTGTGAGCTGAGCCTGGCTGGTTTTGGTGAGGTGGCAGTTGGTACCTGCTGCTATTACTCTCTGGACTTCTGGAAGGGAGCCAGGGTTTCTATGGACAGGAGGATCCCAGATCATGGGCTCTTAACAAACTTGAGGACAGCACTCCTGCGCCCTCCGCTGAGCCACCAGACATTTCTAGACAGGCCACCAGACATTTCTATGTGGCCCTGGCCTCTATACCAGCTGTTCCTTCCTTCCCTGGGCCCTGGGGTCTACTTCTCATCTAAGGGACTCAGGCGTGATGAAGTGACTGTTGGATCAGGTTGCATTGCTTGGAAGGAAGCTTGACCTGGAAGCTTCTGGAGACACAGAAGGTGTCTAAAGCCACAGCTGAGCCCTGCTGTGACTGTCACTCCCTGAAGCATGCGTGTGTGAGGCATGCGTGTGAAGCTGCTTAGCTTCACTTGTATCTGACTCTGTGCGACCCCATGGACTGTAGCCCGCCAGGCTCCTCTGTACATGGGCTTCTCCAGGCAAGAATACTGGAGTGGGTGGCCATGTCCTCCTCCAGGACATCTTCCCGACCCAGGGAGCAAACCTGCATCTCTTATGTCTCCTGCATTGGCAGGCGGGTTCCTTACCACTAGCACCATCTGGGAAGCCCCCCGAGGCATGGGCTAAATAGAGAGGGCTTGAGGAGTATGTCACTTAAAACCTGAGCTCCTTGGCTGTTTTTAAAAAATTATTTATTTTTGACTGCACTGAGTCTTCGTTGCTGTGTGAGGGCCTTCTCTAGTTGTGGCAAGTGGGGGCTACTCTAGTTTTGGTGTGCGGGCTTCCCCTTGTGGTGGCTTCTCTTGTTGCAGAGCACAGCTCTAGGGCCCTAGGGTTCAGCAGTTGTGGCTCATGGCCTTACTTGCTCTGCAGCATGTGGAATCTTCCCGGAGCAGGGATCGAACTCAAATCCCCTGCATTAGCAGGTAGATTCTTAACCACCGGACCACCAGAGAAGTCCCTCCTTAGCCATTCTGAGAGTCCATCTCTTAGAAAAACTAGTCTGAGGACTTCTTTCCTGGTGGTCCAGTGGTTACAACTCTGTGCTTCCTCTGCTGGGGGCCTGAGTTCCATCCTTGGTTGGGGAACTAAAATCCCACAAGCTGTTCGGTGTGGCCAAAAAAAAAAAAGGATTTAAAGAAAAGCTGGTGTGTACACTCCCTCCATGCCAGGACTCCCCCTACTCACCTACGCGTCCACCCCAGTGGGCTCCTCTTACTCCCAGCTGTCCGAGCCCCTCTCTACCATAGTGTCTGCCCAGACCAGTTCTCCAGAGATTTGCATGCAGTCGCCCCATCCCCCACTACACTTCCTCCCCTGGAAAAAAGACTTATTTGCAGTGATTGGATTACTTGCCAAATTTGCACCCTATCCTGGCCTGACATCTGTTCTCCTCTCTTCCCTACCTTTTATGGATCTTAATACCTCCTTCAAAGTGGCACGGAAATTCAGACCACTTTGGCTACTTGACTGTTAGCTCTGAGAAAGGATGTCTGAGAGTGTGTCTGTGTTGGAAGTCGGGGGGAGGTGGGGAGATGGTTAAAACCTGTTATCCAAGTGCTGTGTTAAGAGTGTTCAGAGGGTGGGAATTCCCTGGTCTGGGTTCAATCCCTGGTTGGGGAACTAACAGCCTGCAAGCCCAAGCCTCATGGTATGACCAAAAACAGAAATAGAAGAAAGAGTGGTCGATGGGTGAAGTGACAGACCTCCTAGAATTTTTCCAGGTTGTTGCTGATTTTGTAACTGTAATAGTGACCACTCATTTAGCACTGGCTCTGAGCCAGTCACTGACTGTCCTGGGCACTTGACACTTCTTATGGAACCCACTAAAACCCTGAGACCCTTCTGTATTTGCAGAAGCCAGATGTGAATCTGGGATCACTCTCAGGTGCCAGCGCCGTGCTTTTTGCATCACTGTATGTTATACAGTGGGCTTCCCAGGTGGTGCTACTGGTAAAGAAGCCACCTGCCGATGCAGGAAACACCAGAAATGTGGGTTTGATCCCTGGGTTGGGAAGATCCCCTGGAGAAGGAAATGACAACCCACTCCAGTATTCTTGCCTGGAGAATCCGATGGACAGGTGAGCCTGGCGGGCTACAGTCCACGGGGTCACAAATAGTCGGACATGACTGAGCACACATGGAAAAAAAAAATTATCCTGTAGTCAAATGGCAACGCACTCCAGTATTCTTGCCTAGAGAATCCTGTGGACAGAGGAGACTGGTGGGCTGCTGTGCATAGGGTCGCACAGAGTCAGACATGACTGAAATGACTTAGCATGCTTGCATGCATTGGAAGAGGAAATGGCAACCCACTCCAGTATTCTTGCCTGAAGAATCCTGGGGATGGAGGAGCCTGGTGGGCTGCCGTCTATGGGGTTGCACAGGGTCGGACATGACTGAAGTGACGTAGCAGCAGCAGCAGCAGCAGCAGCAGCAGTCAAATCATATCTCCATTTTTTAGGGGTGATGGGGGGTGGCCAACTTGAACTTGATGATCATCCCCACCTCACCCCGCTTCCTCTGCCTTCAAGCAGCAGCACTGATTTTGGATCTCCTCTGCCCTTGGTAGGGGGAGGGAAACAATGGAAACAGTGACAGACTTTATTTTCTTGGGCTCAAAAACCACTGCAGATGGTGACTGCAGCCATGAAATTAAAAGATGCTTGCTCCTTCTAAGTAAAGCTATGACAGACCTAGACAGCATATTGAAAAGCAGAGACATTACTTTGCCAACAAAGGTCCATCTAGTCAAAGTTATGGTTTTTTCCAGTAGCCATGTATGGATATGAGAGTTGGACCGTAGAGAAGGCTGAGTGCCAAAGAATTGATGCTTTTGAACTGTGGTGTTGGAGAAGACTCTTGAGAGTCCCTTGGACTGCAAGGAGACCAAACCAGTCAATATTAAAGGAAATCAGTCCTGAATATTCATTAGAAGGACTGATGCTGAAGCTGAAGACCTGATACTTTGGCCACCTGATGGGAAGAACCAACTCATTAGAAAAGACCCTGATGATTGGACAGATTGAAGGCAGGAGGAGAAGGGGATGACAGAGGATGAGTGTTTGAATGGCACCACCAACTCAATGGACAAGTTTGAGCAAACTCCAGGAGATGGTAAAAGACAGGGAAGTCTGGCATGCAGCAGTCCATGGGGTCGCAAAGAGTCAGACACAACTGAGCGGCTGAACAACAGCAACTGCCCCTTCTTTATGGGCTACAATCTATGGAAATAAGATGTGTCTCTTAGGGCTTCCCTGGTAGTCCAGTGGTTAAGAATCCGCCTGCCAGTGCAGGGGACATGGGTTCGATCCCTGGTCCAGGAAGATCCCACATACCTCAGGGCAACTAAGCCTGTATGCCAGAACTACTGAACCAGTACTCTAGAGCCTGTGCTCTGCAACAGGAGAAGCCACTGCAAGGAAAAGCCCACTTGTTGCAACTAAAGAAAGCTAGCCATGAAGACCCAGCACAGCCCAAAATAAATAAATTAATTAAAAGATGTGTCTCTTACAGACACTATATATTTGGCTTTCCTTTTCTGATTCCATCTGACAGTCTCCAGTGGTTCATTTTGAAGTGTTTGAAATTGTACCTTCATCCCCCCCAGGAAACAGCCTGGTCAGAATGAGATTCCACCCAGGGCCGGAGATGGACTGTGGGGCACCCCGATCGGTCACAACAAATTATGCCGGACAAAGGCCTCTTTCTGAAAGCAGACAGAAATTCAGCTCTGGATGCCTACCTTCTGGCCATTTCACTGGGCCCTGAACATTCCCACCCTGTGGCCAGAAATAGACAGGACGGAGGTGGACTCTTTGGCCAGGGGCCAGATGGACCAGCCCTGGCCAAGCCTGGTGTCAGAGTCTGCATTCTTGTCTGAGGTGGTTCAAAAGGACCCCCTTGTTCCCGCCTGCTTCCCTCATTCTCTGATCGCTCTCTGTCCACCCAAGACAGCCCTCCTCCATAGAGGAATGTGTTCCGTGTGGGGCCAGGAGCAGCCAGAGACCACAGCTGGGGTAGCCTCTCCGGTGCGCTCTGGTCCTCATGAAAGAGGACCATTCATCACTTCTGCTGCTAGAGCAGGAATCCCCTGGCGGGTGTCAGGGGGAGGGTCTGATGGAGGAGACAGCCCTCACCCCACCTCTGACCCCAGATCTGAGTGCCGACGTCTGGCAGAGACATCAAGCAGAGAATTATGTCTGGGTGAAAAAAACCAGCTGAGCTCCTTGCTCTGTTGTTCAGAGACACTAAGCAAGTGGCCTTTGCATCAAGGGCCACTGCTCCCGACTGGGGAGCCCCATGCTTGCTGATGCAGTGCTTCCCAATGGGGACAGTGGGCCCATTACTGGGAGCCCCAGAACACAAGATGCAGAGCAAGTGCTGGAAGCAAGGAGTCATTTACCTACCATGGCTCTCAGAGAAGGTGAGGCCAATCACGCAAAGCTGGAGCCCAAGGGAGGCCTGTTGTAGAAGGTTCTGGCCCCAGATGGTCATGTTGGTATGTAGAAGGAGTTAAGAAGATCAGTTTGTTAAGAACAGTCCTTGTTTAGCTAAATGCACTATCCACAAATAGTGTATAATGATGTTTTCTTGTTTGGCCACACTGTGCAGAGTGTGGGATCTTAGTTCCCTGACCAGGGATGGAACCCACGCCCCGTGCAGGGGAACCTCGGAGTCTTAACCACTGGACAGTCAGGGAAATCCCACAAATAGTGTAGAATTTTTATAGTGTGTTTCCCCTCCTTATCTATGCATATCTTTGTTTTGTTGTTTAGTCACTAAATCTGTGACCCCATGGACTGTAGTCCACCAGGCTCCTCTGTCCATGGGACTCTCTAGTCAAGAATACTGGAGTAGGTTGTCATTTCCTACTCCATGGAATCTTGCTAACCCAGGGATCAAACTCACATCTCCTTCATTGGCAGGTGGATTCTTTACTGCTGTACACCAGGGAAGGCCCACATGTCTTTGTTATAGACTAGGAAATAGTTGGTTATATTGGGTATCTTTTGACACTCGGGTATCAGTGGTAAGAGGCTGAGGTCTGTTGTATTATTTAAGACTGCATTGGGGAAGTCCAAAGCAACTCAACTTTTCAGAAAATACTGTTGCTGCAGCAAGTTCTACAATATAGAATGCCTTTTCTCAGGTAGATGATGATGTCATTCAGACGGGATTGCTTTTAGGGGAAGAGAAACAAATATTTGAGTAGTCCCAAGAAGGAAATGGCAAACCACTCCAGTGTTCTTGCCTAGAGAATCCCAGGGACGGGGGAGCCTGGTGGGCTGCCATCTCTGGGGTCGCACAGAGTCGGACACTACTGAAGCGACTTAGCAGTAGCAGCAGCTAGGAAATCTTGAGACTCAGAGGTTTTTTTTTTTTTTTGAGTATGCCTTTGATGTTCCTTCCTAAGTGGAAAAATTCAGCTATCAAAAGAACAGCCTAAGAAAAGGACCCTGGAAATTCCAATTTTACATCTCCTTTTCCTCTTGAAGCCCCTTTGGGTCCAAATTAAGTATAGGACTTTCAGATAGTCATCCATTATCAGTACAGTGCCATGCCTGGAATCATAGAAATCAGGGTTTCTAGACTTTCGGTTACCAAAGGAGGGGGATATGGAGGAGTGATGAAGTGGGAGTTTGAGGTCAGCTGATACAAACTATTACATATAGAATGGATAAACAAGAAAGTCCTACTGTATAGCACAGGGAACTATGTTCAATATCTGGGATAAACCATAATGGGAAAGAACATTTAAAAGAATGTATATATAACTGAGTCACTTTTCTGTACAGCAGAAGTTAACACAACATTGTAAATTCACTAAGCTTCAATAAAATATAAACATAAGCATTTCTAGAATGTACTGGAAAGTTCCAGGGGTGATATATGTTTTGGAGCTCCAACAAATGATGTGAATCAATTGAAGGAGCGCTGTTCACAATGAACTGAGAAATCTTAGCAAGATCCAGGCTTAAAACTTTTTTCTCTCCTTCTGACCACATCCTGAGCCCCAATTCCCAGCAAGACCAGGAAGCATTGGTTGACTTCAGGCCTGTTTGACAGTCTTATTTGTAGGCATTGAAGACTCCATGGAGCCCACCATTCCCATGGAATTTGGCACAATTTAGCACCTACATAGTTTACACAGCACATGTGAACACACCTTTTGTTTTGGTACCTAAGCTTTTCTCTAATATTGTGTATTCTTTGGAAAAATGTCTGTCTCTAGTTTTCAAGTATTTTCTTGCAAGAGCTGAATCCAGGAGAAACTATGTAAGCTCATCCTTGAGGGTTCCTAAATATTAATAACACTTGGGGAAATCTGAAGCACAAAATTAAATACAACCACCTACATTATACAGTTTGGTGGTGGTGGTTTAGTCCCCAAGTCGTGTCCGACTTTTTATGACCCCGTGAACTAGCTGGCCGGGCTCCTCTGTCCATGGGATTTCCCAGGCAAGAATACTGGAGTAGCTTGCCATTTCCTTCTCTAGGGGATCTTCCCAACCCAGGGATCAAACCCAGGTCTCCGACATTGCAAGTGGTCTCCCACATTGCAGGCAGCCTCTTTCATTGCAGATTAATTCTTTACTGACCAGGGAAAAGCATTTAGCATCAACTAAAACGGTAGTTAGCACTTGAACAACTTGAGTCAACTCTAGCAGGAAGGGATCTTCCCTCGTGGTCCAGTGGCTAAGAATCCACCTTGCGATGCAGGGGACCTGGGATCCAGGTTCAATCCCTGTTTGGAAAACTAAGCTCCCACTTGCCTTGAAGCAACTAAACCCACACACTCTGGAGCCTGTGCGCCATAACTAGAGAGTCTGTGCATCACAACAAAGATTCCTGGTGATGCAACGAAGACCTGATGCAGCCAAATAAATGTTAAAAAAAAAAAAGAAAAGAAATGGCTAAAAAAAAAAATCTATCAGGCAACATCTGTTTGAACCAAAATATTTTACCTGATTTTGGGGGACCGCCTACCATGGGTCAGGAACTTAAGAAACATAATCTTTGTCTTTTGTGAGAGTCCTGAAATGAAGATGTTGCTTGTTTTTTGCTTCAAAAAGTTGCTTTTAAGTACATATGTTTCTGTGGCTTCCCAGGAGGCATAGTGGTAAATAATCCACCTGCCAATACAGGTGATGTAAGAGATGCGGGTTCCATTCCTAGTTCAAGAAGATCCCCTGCAGTAGGAAATGGCAACCCACTCCAGTATTCTTCCCTGGAGAATCCCATGGACAGAAGAGCTTGGTAGGCTACAGTCCATGGGGTTGCATAGAACTGGACACGACTGAGTGACTGATCACACACATGCATATTATTTCCATTTTATAGATGAAATTCTGAGACTTAGGAAATCTGAGGGTGCCTGAGGTCTCAGAGCTAACGTGTGATAGAAGAGGGATCTGAACCCAGCCCTGTGTGGCTCTACACCACTGGGCTGTGTGCTTAGTGGCGATAGGAGGTGGTGTTATGCGCAGCCCATTCTCCACAGAGGATGAATGTGCAGGCTGCCT
Organism: Bos indicus x Bos taurus; assembly: GCF_003369695.1. Taxonomy (NCBI): domain Eukaryota; kingdom Metazoa; phylum Chordata; class Mammalia; order Artiodactyla; family Bovidae; genus Bos; species Bos indicus x Bos taurus. Next base: position 70,479,237 of record NC_040083.1, on the reverse strand, counting down.
GAAGGCGTGGCTGCATGCAGGGGGTGCTCTAGGCTCTTGCGGAAGGTGAGCTGATTCTGGCTGATGTTTATCAGGAATGTCTGGGATTTAAAGTCCTGGGTCTGTCAAGGAATTCTTTCCCCATCTCTCCCAGACACCCCCTGGGGGCTACAGGACTTCTTGTCTGCAATGCTTAAAGTATCAACTATGTGAACTTGTGTCCTTAAATGGATTGAATTGAATGGAAGAATGTCCTCACCTGCTTAGCCAACAGCCCAGGGAGAGATAACTTACTACTTTCTGATAAGGCACGGTCACAGTTGATTTCTGGCTGGCTCTTATTCATGTTAGTCAAATACTGAGGTCCTTGGGCACCTTGCCTTTTAAAAAATTTTTAATTTATTTTTATTTTTGGTTGTTCTGTGTCTTCGTTGCTTTGCGAAGGCTGTGTCTAATAGCAGTGAGTGGGGGCTACTCTTCCTTGTGGTACGCAGGCTTCTCATTGAGGTGGCTTCTCTTGTTGTGGAGCACAGGCTCAGTAGTTATGGCTCGTGGGTTCTGGAGCGCTGGCTCAGTAGTTGTGGTGCTGGGGCTTAGTTGCCCTGCGGCATGTGAAATTTTCCAGGACCGTGTACCCTGCATTGGCAGGTGGATTCTTATCCACTGTACCACCAGGGAATCCCGGGCATCTTGCCCTGACCCCCTGATGATGACCTTCTCCTGAGCCAAACTGTGTGAAGAATTAAGTCCGTCTGCTGCAGTAGTGCCTGGAGTTCACTCAGATGAGGTTTTAACAGAAGACTCTGCAAAGTGGATCTTCCTCTTGTGAAATTTTCCTCTGCATACCTGGAGAGGGTTGGTGAAACCTGAGCCTTGTTTGGTACGTGTGAATCAGCTACAGAAATGTTTTGCTGACCCAGTTGGCTTGTGTTCAGGGTAGAGGCTATTCCTAGAGTTTCTGTGATGGATGGTGATGCAACCTCACTGGCGTAGACTCTTGGGCTGTTGATGACCTTGGAGGTGTTCATAGGTGAAGCTGAGAATAGACCTTTCTATTGTCTAAAAGCTCTCTGAACTGTGGTATCAGATACATCTCCATGCAGCTTTTTGATTTCTTTAGTGAAATCAAATCTTCTGACTGAGGACCGATAGAACAGGTGTGAAGAGGGGAAGTGACTTCCATTAGTCCAAAGGTCTGCAAATGTCCAAAAGGACCAGACCCCCCTCCAAAGGTCAAGCACATTTGCTTCTCAACACCATCTCAGATACTGTCCTGCACAAAGATGGAGCCTCCTGAATTGCCCTGAAAGCCTCCCTTCTGTCCTGCTGTGGCCAGTGTCTGTTTGGAAATGGCCTCAGGGGACAGTGGAGCGAGCTGGGGCTGCCTGGTACTCTTGCAGGAGGAGGAGACGCCCAGACCCCATAGCCTCTGAGCACAGCTGTGGGCGTTGTTGGAGGGGAGCAGAGAGAGCAGAAGTCACCAGATCAGGCTTCTCAGAGGAAGTGGGACTTGAGGAATCCCTGCTCCCTGAGGGTCAGCCTGTCGTTCTCCCCTCCGAGCAGCAGCAGCAGTGCTCATTGCCTCCTGCATTCATGGGCCCTTAGGGCCTCAGTGTCCAGCACAGGTTTATGGGCTCATCCTTTTGGGGCCAGACCAGTGTGTGTCTCAAGATGGTTCATTTCCCTGAAAATCATCTGTGTTGGGTTGGGGTGAGATCATGCCTCACTCTGCCTCTTCTATCCAACTTTGTAACGCATGACTCTCAACTAGACACAAGCCTTGACTATATGCTGGGGTAAGATGTTATGAGCCCAGGGGATCTTCACTTCCCATAAATTACCCCAGTGTCTGTCTGCCCCCTTTCCCACACAAAGTGCATTTCAGAGGCACCCACGTCAGCAGATTTGAAGGGCATGGGGAAGGTCCACCTACTCATGAAAAACCCTATTGCCCTTATTTCCAACATTGCACAATATGAAAAATTTAGCTATTAACATTCACAGGGACTTCCCCAGCAGTCCAGTGGTTAAGACTTGTGCTTCCAATGTGGTGAGTGTGGGTTCAGTCCCTGGTCAGGGAACTAAAATCCACATGCCACGTAGTGGGGCCAAAAATCAAAAACAAACAAAAACAAACAAACAAAAAAACAGAAAGAGACTAGGAGTTCCTTATTAAAACATAAAAGTTCCCTATTCATAGAAAAATCACTAATTCATTCCTTAATGTGGTAAATGTCTTAAGTCAATAAATTCATAAGGAATGGATTTATCAATTTGCTTACCTATGCAGTTAGATCAGAAGGAAAAGGCAGTTTTGATAAGGCATGATGATTAAATAGAAATTTATATTTATTCATTTAATTAATATTTGAGTGCCTGCTGAGTACAAGGCTCAGGGGTTCAGAGGTGGCAGGCAGGAAGAAACTGCATGTAAATGAAGCTATGCTCTGTGCTAGGGATTTCCACATGTTATCTCATTTAATCATCACACACACCTGAAAGGAAGGCTGTTTCCATGATCACAAGAGGAAATCAAGGCTCCAAAAGTACCCCCAAATCTGTAGAGCCTGGAAGTGGTAAAGTCAGGATTCAGATCCTTATGTTCTGATTCCAAGAGGCCCAACATTCTCTTCCCTGGGAACCAATGGTGCCAGCAAATGCCAGGAGGAAGGGTAGCCGAGAGGTAAGAGGACCCATACAATGGAAGATGAGAACGTCAAGAACCCCCTCCATCTACTTCACTTTTTTAAAAAATATTTATTTATTCAGCTGCTGTTGGGTTTTAGTGGCAGTTCAGGGGATCTTTGCTGGGGTACCCAGCCTTCTGTCTAGTTGTGGGTCAGGGGCTCAGCAGTAGAGGTGGGTGATCTTAGTTGCCTCCAGGGCAACTTAGTGGGATCTTAGTTCCCAGATCAGGGATGGAACCCACTCTCCTCCCCTGAATCGGAAGGTGGATCCTTAACCACTGGACCACAAAGAATGTCTGCACTTCGCTTTCAATAGGCCTTTAACCTATGATCAAGAATTAGAGCTTATTTTAAAAGCATCATGAGAATGGGTCTGCTTTGAGCTATCCTATGCTGTTATTGTCCAATCGATTTTTAATAAGCACCCAACAGGTGCTGGAGAAGGCAATGGCAACCCACTCCAGTACTCTTGCCTGGAGAATCCCGTGGGCAGAGGAGCCTGGTGGGCTACAGTCCATGGGGTAGTGAAGAGTTGGGCACGACTGAGCGATTTCACTTTCACTTTTCACTTTCAAGCACTGGAGAAGGAAATGACAACCCACTCCAGTATTCCTGCCTGGAGAATCCCAGGGATGGAGGAGCCTGGTGGGCTGCCACCTATGGGGTCGCACAGAGTTGGATATGACTGACATGACTTAGCAGCAGCAACAGGTGCCAGGCACCATGGTAAGTCCCGGGGCCAGTGAGCCCCCCACCCATCACCAACAGGGCTGCCTCCGCGTGAGCGATTTGAGCAGTGGGGGGACGTCCGCCCCCAGGGCTCCTGGTACAGCCCGGCCAACCGCAACTGACCAGTCCTGATTCGCCAGCAGAGGCTGTGGAGCCCCCAGCACTGCTGCAGCGGGGCCGGAAGCTAAGGCCACAGAGTCAGCCTGCGGTCCCCGCTTGGGACCCTGGTCACCCGAAACGCCCCCATGGACTCACGTGTGCCGGTCACCCTGGACCACGTGCTGTCACCTCTTGGACTTGAGGACTCCCTGGCCCCAGGGGCCCTGGGTGCTAGGAGGGGAGGGGACCCAGGGCGCAGAGCGAGGAGGCTGGAGAACGAAGAGCTACTGGCCCAGGCCACTTGTCTGCTCTGAGACTCCGGTTCTCATCCCCGCACCTGGGGACACCCAGTGGGGCCTGGTTCTAAACTGGGTCGTCAGCCTGCCAACAACCTTGTCACTGGACTCACACTGTAGCCGGGACCACAAGCAGGGGGACCACCCTGAACAGATTCCCTTACAGGCCACCCTCGCCCCTGGTAGCTGGGGACTCCCCCAAGAAGGGGCTGAACCCCAGTTCAAATGCAGAACGGAAAATGGCACATGGGAGCATCTGCAGGGGGTGGCAGAATGGAGCCCACCACAGAGCAGAGGGAGGGCTGTGGTGGTAGCCTTGCGGCATTTTGCTCTCCATCCTCCCAAGCTCTTCTTTGGACTTTGGCAGTTTTTTCCTCCTGTGGGTTGGATGGATACCAACGTGAAAAATGAATTTGGCAAAGCAGTAAGGGAAAGACATACAACAGAAAAGGGAATTTTAAGAAGACATGTAGAGATAATTTCCAGGAAAAAAAAAGAAATACAGGTGGTCAATAAAACCTGAAGAAAAAAAGGTCAGGCTCACTAGTAAAAGAAATGCTGGTTAAAACAGAATACCTTTTTCCTCCCTCTTTATCAAACGAAGAAGGTTTTGAAAGCATGGTCATGGCTAGAATTTTGAGATTGTGGGGAAGCCTACATACTGCAGGTTGAGTGTACCCTAGCAGTCTTTCTGGAGGCACTTAATATTGTTTTGCAGAAGAGTTCCCTTTTTACTAGCACTTTAACCTAGCAATTTTGCTTTTAGGGATTTATCCCAAGATTGTGGGAAGTTTTAGCTACAAGGATATTGATTTCAGTGATGTGAATAGCAGTAAAATATTTACTGGGAAGATTATTCAATCTTATGGCACATCCATAATACTGAATGTAAAAGGCATTGTAAATCTTGTAAAAGTCAGTGAGGCATAATGTTTGCAGTAGATTGGTAAACGGGAAAAGCAGTTTACAAAGCAGTATGTAGAAAATTCTTCGAAGTTTTAAGAGGAAATATATATCTGCAGATGGAGAAGGAAATGGCAACCCACTCCAGTATTCTTGTTTGGGAAATCCCATGGACAGAGCAGCCTGGGGGCTATAGTCCATGGGGCTGCAGAGTCGGCCACAACTCAGCAACTGAGCACGCACAGCACATAGATGCACAGAAAAAAGGCTGGAAGGGGTGGACACAACCGTGTTGACAATCATTCTCTCCAGTGGGGTATTACTGCAAATTCTTTTCCACTTTTTACTTGTTTGCCTTCTCCAGATTTTTATTACCAGCTTGTATAACTTTCGCAATAAGGAAGTAAAAAAAGAAAAAAAATTAAAGCTATTTTTAAAAGAAAAGAGAAACATCTGGGTCTAATCTTTCACAATCCCTCAGAGTAAGGAGTAGGAGAAGGCCCCAAAAAAGAAGCAACAAATTCAGGAGCATTTATCAAAGAAAGATTTAGGAGTTGAACCCTGGCCTTCCCACAGATTGGAGACTCCATGAATATGGGTGGACCAGTTTATAGATAGGCAAATCCAAGGATTACAATTTCTTTAAAAAAATTGCAGACCGCAAATTTTTTCCATTTCTTTTTGAGATATGAATAGACGAGCTGCAGGCCTCTGTAGCTCTCATGTGGGGGGAAGCTCAGGGGATGGGACAAGTGCTGGGCTGGGGCCACGGAGCACAGAGATGAAGGCGAAGGACACAGGTCAGCCTGCTGGCCCTTGTTCAGAGCCTGCCTTGCCACTTAACCAACAGTGCAAACTGAGGCAACTTGCCAAAACTCTCTGTGCCTTGATAATAATGGTGTTCACTCCGTTAAGTGAATTAATACAGCAGAATGTTGAGAGACATGCATTTAAACATTTAATTGTATGTACAACCTCAGGCAGATGATACCACTCTAATGGCAGAAAGCTAAGAGAAACTAAAGAACCTCTTGATGAGGGTGAAAGAAAAGAATGAAAAAGCTGGCTTAAAACTCAGTATGGAGTATCTTAGCTCGCTGACCAGGGATCGAACCAGTGCTCCCTGCAATGGAAGTGCAGAGAAATTCCCTGGACCACCAGGGAATTCCCAATGATACATACATTTTAAACCCCATGAGACATTATTATTTTACACAGTTGATCTTCATTCAGATTTACCTACATAGCCTCTCCTTCCATTTCCTTCATTCTACATCTAGGATGCTTGGTCCTGTGCTCCGAAGAACTCCCTTTAGTATTTCCATCTCGTGGATTCTCTGAAGACACAGTCTTGCCACTTCTGTGAAAACCTTTATCCTCTCCAAGCAGTACAGGATTCTAGGTTGACTTATTTTTTTTCAACCCTCTGAAAACATCATGTGATTATCTTCTTTGTTTTCTTGTTTACTGGTGAGAGTCCAGCTGTTAATCTTATTGTTGCTCCTTTGAAGGTAACACTTTTATACTCCAGCTGCTTGTAAGCTTTTCTCTTTGTCTTGGGTTTTCCATGATCTGATTTTGATGTGCCCCAGGATGGTTTTCTTTGTAAACTATACTTCCTGGGCTTTGGTAGCTTTCATCAGCTTTGTATAATTCTTGACAATTATCTTCTCAAATATTTCTTCCAGACGTTCTTTGTCCCCTCTTGAAATTCCAATTATACGGATGTTAGATCTTTCTAACATGGAGAATATAACCCTGTCCTAACTTCTAGAGTTTAGCTCTTTAAGAAGCCCTATCTGAAAGTCTGGCGCTGTTAAACAGGACTATTCCTCCTTGGCAGGCTCTGAACCCCAGTGTCTGTGCCCTTAGTCCTGGGAGGATGCCTGAAGTTTTACTTAACTTCCCAGCCTGCTGGCCACTGCCTTGTAATTGGCAAGTGGCTTAAGGGGAAAAGCAGACACAAGTGCAAGGTTCACCTCGCTGTGCTTTTCATCTCTTGGATTCTTGGCTTCTTGAGTCCTTGCTGCCTCGATAGCTCTTCAGTGACTTCAAATACATGGTTTTTGCATTTTATCTACCTTTTCCAGTTGTCCTTGGCAGGAAACTTTATCTGTTACAAACTAGTTTGCTGTAGCCAGAAACACAGGGTACTGTGTAGAAATGACAAGAGATGTCTTCTGCCCCTGGGACTCGAGCAGCCAGTAGAGTCTGACATGACAATGTGGTAAAGCACAAGCAGGATGCTATTTTAAAGGGAATCAGAGAAGACACTGATTCTGATTAGGAACATCTGGGAAGGATGTTGAAGAACAGGAAGGATTGTAACATACACTTTTTAGAGGGAAGGGTGGGAGTGGATGGAGCACATTGATTGAGGTGGAAAAACTTAAGCCAGTCTAGGCTGGTATGATCAGATGGGTGACATGTGAAGGGCTGGAGTAAGGGCGAGGAGAGCAGCATCATTGGAATACTGAAGTCAGGAATGTTGGTATGATCATGGCATACGGTCCCATCACTTCATGGCAAATAGATGGGGAAACAGTGGAAACAGTGGCTGACTTCATTTTTTTGGGGTCCAAAATCACTGCAGATGGTGATTTCAGCCATGAAATTAAAAGACAGTTACTCCTTGGAAGGAAAGTTATGACCAACATAGACAGCATATTAAAAAGCAGAGACATTACTCTGCCAATAAAGATCCATCTAGTCAAGGCTATGGTTTTTCCAGTAGTCATGTATGGATGTGAGAATTGGACTATAAAGAAAGCTGAGTGCAGAAGAATTAATGCTTTTGAACTGTGGTGTTGGAGAAGACTCTTGAGAGTCCCTTGGGACTGCAAGGAGATACAACCAGTCCATCCTAAAGGAGATCAGTCCTGGGTGTTCATTGGAAGAACTGATGTTGAAGCTGAAACTCCAATACTTTGGCCACCTGATGCAAAGAGCTGACTCATTTGCAAAGACCCTGATGCTGGAAAGATTGAGGGCAGGAGGAGAAGGGGACGACAGAGGATGAGATGATTGGATGGCATCACAGACTCAATGGACATGAGTTTGGGTAAATTCTGGGAGCTGGTGATGGACAGGGAGGCCTGGCGTGCTGCAATTCATGGGGTCGCAAAGAGTCGGACACGACTGAGTGACTGAACTGACTGACTGACTGAAAGGCATCTGTGTCCCAGGCAGAATTTGGACAGTTTTTATATGTGTTCGTGGATTTTTGATGTTTTGGTACTTGGGGTTGATAACTTCTAGCTTTGCCTGCACGAACTGAGCAACTCTGGTGAAGTCTAATAAGAAAAGTCCTCTCTCTCTAGTTCCCGATTTTCTCCCTTGCAGAATAAGAGTCCCCATCCTTTCACCCAGCGCCTCAAGGTTCTAGTGAGGCATAGATGAGCTCGTGGACGGCAGTATGCTGGGACGGGAATGAAGTGTGGATGGGATGAGGCGTCCTTTCAGAGCCACATACTAGCCTGTCAGCCTGTGATCTGCAAGTGGCCATTACAGGAACCCCACAACTTTCTGGCCTTGTCTGTGAGTCACAGGATGAGGACGCTGGACCTCCAGTGAACCAGAGGGCCTTCCTAAGTCCTTGGTCCTGACTGTCTGCCAAGCCCTGGCATCTCCACCCTAGCACCCATGACAGGACCAGGCCATCCCAACAAACATGGAACTACCTCTCTCCAAGTTAGATCATCCGCCCTGGGCTACTCTTGGGAAGTTATCTGGTCTTCCCTTGATGGTGATGTGCTATGAACTGAGAAATACGATTGGCCCTAACCTGGTTAATGGCTTTCCAAGTGGTGCCGTGGTAAAGAATCTACCTGCAATGCAGGAGACAAGAGATGCAGATTCGATCCCTGGGCCAAGACGGTTTCTTGGAGGAGGAAATGGCAACCTGTTCCAATATTCTTGTCTGGGAAATTCCATGATGGAGGAACCTGGCAAGCTACAGTCCATGGGGTCGCAGAGTCGGACACAACTGAGCATGCACACAACCTATTCAACTAATAATGTATGATGCTCCCCTGTAGCTTTTACCTGCTGGTCCTGGTTTCCTTTGGGAGCCCTATCTTCCAACTCTACTTCCTCTTCCATGAAAGAAAGTACCTGTGGTCCTTTAAAACTGTCTTCCTATCTCTCTGAATTATGGAAGGATCAAGGTACATGAGCTAAGTCTTTATTTTCTGCTCTAGGACCTCATTTTGGAATTAGAAGTAGGCTCCACCTGGGTATGGTGACCACAATCTTAAAAATACAAAAATTAAAAATATTTATTTGGCACATGCTCCTCTAAGGCATATTATGTGCCATTCAGTCAATCCTCATAACAATTTTAGGAGCTAGATACAATTATTATTCCCATTTTATAGATAAGGAACATTGATAAGCACAGAGAGGTTAAGTGTTTTGCCCCATGTCACACAGCTAGTTGGCATCAGAATGATGATTAAAGCCCAAACTGCTTGGCTCCAGAGTCCGTGCTCCCCTCAACTCTGCTGTCCTATCCTCCCTTGCCGCCTGATGACAGGCCACTCAAACTTTCTTGCTCCTGTTCACCACAAAGACCTTTATGTCTGCCCTCTGTGTACAGAGCAGGCTGCACTCAGTCCCTAGCAGCCCGCAGGGATGGAAACTTAAAAAGGGACGGAATTGTTGCCTGGGCCTCCTTGGCTTCCCCAAGGGCAGGAGAGGTGCCTCAGGACTGCTCTCTGGGGCTACACTTCAGCTCAGCTAAGGACAGGCCCTGTGTTAGAACTGTTTACGGAGTTTTGCCTCCTATCTCAGTGACCTCAGCCACCATGAGATCCAGAATATAAAACATGTTGAGATCTGGGGGGTGTGTGGGCAGCACATCAGGGTGTCTGGACGCCTGGAGCCAGAGGAGGGTTCCGATATGTGCAGAGGATACAGCACCCCGTGAACAAGTAGAGACGGAGACTCGATGTCTCGTAGTGTTATCTCAGCACCTGGAAGAGGCCATTTCCATTCAGGGCAGCTAACGTCCAGAGGGAGGAAGCCTGCCTTACCTGGGAGTCTCCCCGAGCCCTCTTCACAGACACTCTCACGTCTTCATTTTTCCAGCCACTCAGTTCCTGGGAGCAAATCACCTTTTCATTCCATAGACACGTCCATGAACCTATTATGTTTACTCTGGAGGAGCCAAAGAAGGAGGAGATACAAGTCTTGCCCTTAAGCAGTCTGTAGGCTCTTTGGGCATATGAAGGTATTTGGGGACAGGGGTGAGGAGAAGGTCTAGGTAACAAGCCCCTTTGGAAGGAAGATCCTGGGGGGCTGTGTCAGTAGGAGTGCTGCCCCCAAGAAGGCGGGCTCTGAGCTGGGCCCCGGAGAACAAGATGCACAGAGGTGAGAAGGGGGAAGAGGGCTGAAGACCCTCTGCCTCCCTTCAGCCTGCTTCCCCACCTTCACCCTCCCTGTGCCCAGGAGGCAGATCTGCAGAGACTCGCCAAGAGACAGGCTTGTCTTCAGCAGCTTGGGTTTGCCCACTGGGGAACATCAGAAGGAGGTTAGAAGCCCGAGGACAGTGAAGTCAAGAACTTGTTCCCCTTACCCCTGTTGCTGTGATGTGGTTCTGAGACCCTTCACTGAAGCCACAGCTCCAACAGCCGCCTTCTGGGTTCAGCTACTCTTTCCACCACCCCCAAGACTGGCAATGATAACAGCTGCCCCCTCTGGCCAGCCTGGTTATTACATGGTCCTTTGTTCTTTGAACTCTGTCCACATCTCTGTCTAGGGTCTTTTTTTCTCTTTTGTCAATTTTTATTGGAGTATCATTGATTTACAATGTTGTGTTAGTTTCAGGGGTACAGCAAAGTGACTCAGTTATACATAAACGTACGCCCACTTTTTTAGATTCTATTCCCATACAGATCATTACAGAGTACTGAATAGAGTTCCCTGTGCTATACAGTAAGTCCTTATTAGTTATCTGTTTTATATGTATGTATGTGTATATGTCAATCCCAATCTCCTAATTTATTCCTGCTCTCCCTTCCCCCTTGGTAACCATTCATTTGTTTTCTACATCTGTGACTGTATTTCTGTTTTGTAAATAGGTTTATTTGTACCATTTTTTTTAGATTCTACATATAAGTGATATCATATAATATTTGTCTTTCTCTGTCAGATTTACTTCACTCAATACGATAATCTCTAGCTCCATCCATTGCCACAAATGGCATTATTTCATTCTTTTTTATGGCTGAGTAATATTCCACATATATATATATGATATATATATATATATCACCTCTTTTTTTATCCATTCCTGTAAACAGTCTTTTTAAAAACTCAACTCAAATGAAGTCTGAGTGTGCTCTGTTTCCTGCCAGAAGCTGCGCTGATAAAAAGCATTTCAGACATCTGGTAGGGTAGAGGGCAAAGAGGTAGGACTTCCTAGACCTGTCTAGGTTGAAGCGCAATGGGAGGAGAGAAGAAGTTGGAATCTAGAATGAGCTTTCAATCCTAAGCGAAAGAGTATGAAATCACTGGCCGTTTCCTAGACATCTGTAACCCGAAACTCTCCCCTCTTCCAGGAAACTCCTGCGCTTTGGTCCTGAGCGCCAAGTGCCCGCCCGCGTTCGGTCCCCCAGCCCGAGGACAGGGATGGAGCGGCGCGGCAGCTCCTGCCTCTGCCGCTGTCTGGCCCTGCTCGCCCTCCTGCCCACACTAAGCCTGGCGCAGTACGAAAGCTGGCGCCACTACCCCGAGTACTTCCAGGAGCCTGCCCCCGAGTACCACCGGCCTGAGGTGCCCTCCGACGTGGCCAAGATCCAGCTGCGCCTGGCGGGCCAGAAGCGGAAGCACAGCGAGGGCCGGGTGGAGGTGTACTACGACGGCCAGTGGGGCACCGTGTGCGATGATGACTTCACCATCCACGCCGCACACGTCGTCTGCCGGGAGCTGGGCTACGTGGAGGCCAAGTCCTGGACTGCCAGTTCCTCCTACGGCAAAGGGGAAGGTAAATCGCTCTGCGCTTGGGAACTGAGTTCTGGGGTCCCCTGGAGAGAGCGGCAATAGGCTTCCAGGGGGGTAGCCTCCTAAACGAAGCTGCAGTTACTGTCAAGTAGGAATCCCTGATAATACTCCATCTGGGCAGCCTGTGTGTCTATGCTGGAAGGCGGGAATGCAGGGGTGTGCGGGAGGGAGACAGTGACCCTCCTCCCAGTCCTGCTTTGCCCACGACTTTCCTGGTTTGGGGCTTCCCTGGTGGCTCAGATGGTGAAGAATCTGCCTGACAGGCAGGAGACCCAGATTCCATTCCTGGATCGGGAAGGTCCCCTGGAGAAGGAAATGGCAACCCACTCCGGTATTCTCACCTGGGAAATTCCATGGACAGAGGAGCCTGATGGACCATAGTCCATGGGGTGGCAAACAGAGGGACACGACTGAGTGACTTTCACTTTTACTTTCCTGGTTTAAGGACACAAAATCTGGCAGCCTGGTCCTGAGCCAACTACACCAGGAAGTGACCCTAGGTAGTGACCAAGGTCCGTCTATGGTCATCTCTCAAGCCTTGTGCACTGCCTGGGGTTGCATCAGCCAGGGGGACACGGTGCCTTTCTCCTAACCATTCCTTCATAAGAGCCTGTTGCTCTTTGTCACAAGGGCTGCCCATAGGCTAGCATCCCTGACTCTACCATTCTCCTGAAGGGGTAGAGTTCAGGCTTTTAGTATTAGCATGCTGGGCTTGGCCAGGATAAGAACAGAGTTGCTTTCTGTTTTCCATTTTGTGGGGGTTTTTTTCTTAATATTTATTTATTTGCCTGTGCCAGTCTTGGTTGCGGCATGCAGGATCTTTAGATGGTGGCATTCGAACTCTTAGTTGTAGCTTGTGGGATCTAGTTCCCTGACCAGTGATTGAACTCAGTCCCCCTGCACTGAGAGCCAGAAGTCTTACTTAGCCGCTGGACCACCAGGGAAGTGTCTTTTTCACTTTGATTGGCTTCTTCTTTCCACTCATGATAAGCTCAGTCAATACACTGAAAAAAATTGGGGGGAGATCATTTTGAGGGAGGGCAGGTGGTGGAGCCCAGAACCTGGGGCTCTGTCCTGTACTGACCTAATTAACTGTATGCTTTACAGGAAGATGCTTATCCTCTTGGATAACTAGGAAGTTAGGCTCTCTAAGAACATTTGAAACTGTCATAGTCTGTGGTTGTAAGTGGGGAAGTAGATAAGGACCAAGGGCATTATTTAAAAATAAAATCTTGGGATTTCCCTAGTGGTCCAGTGGTTAAGAATCCACCATACAATGCAAGGGATGCAGGTTCGATCCCTGGTTGGGGAACTAAGATCCTACACGCCACCAAGCAACTAAGCTGATGCCCTATACCTATTGAGCCCACACATCACAATGAAAGATCTCACACAGTGCAATGAAGATTCTGAGTGCCTCAACTAAGACCCAATGCAACCAAGTAAATAAATAAATATTAAAGATAAAATCAAATCTCCAGGGACTTCCCTGGTGATGCAGTGGTTAGGACTTCATGCTCCCAATGCAGGGGGCATGGGTTCCATCTCTGGTCAGGGAACTAATATCCTGCATGCTACATGGTGCAGCCAAAAAATAAATAAAAACTCCAGCTAGAGGACCCCTCCTAGCTGGAGGTTAGTAAAGCAAAAGCACCTTGTCCACTTGGCTGAGCGGCTGCCCAGGTGTTAGCGTGGCTGCTGGACTCAAGCAGAGGTCCCCAAACTCTTGTTGGATAAATTGATTAAAAGTGAAAGTTGATCACTTGTATCCGACTCTTTGTGACCCTGTGGACCGTGGCCCACCAGGCTCCTCTGTCCATGGAATTCTCCAGGCAAGAATACTGGAATGGGTTGCCATTTCCTACTCCAGGGGATCTTCCAGACCCAGGGATCGAACCTGGGTCTCCTGCTTTGCAGGAAGATTCTTTATCTTCTGAGCCACCAGCCACGCTAATGGCATTAGAATCTTCCAGGGAGCTAACCCCTCATATTCTGAGTTAAGGTCTAGATGGAGTCTTGGACTCTGTAACTTTTGAATGTGCTTGTACATGTAGCCAGGTTTGGGAGTCCCTGAAATTGATCACTGTTCTAGTCCCTCCTAACCCTGGCTTTCAATTATTCTAGAAATTCTAGGAGAGAGGAAATCTCATCTCATACATGTCTCACTTCTGTGTCATTAAATATGTCCTTTTGGGATAACTGGATCAAGAGACTGCAGTTAGTGTAAACTGTTCTCTGAAGCTGACTCTGCATTCCTTACCGTGATTCAAGTAAAAGCAGCAAAGATGTATTCGCATCTTTTTGTTGTTGCTGTTTAGTTGCTAAGTCATGTCTGACTCTTTTTCAACCCGATGGACTGTTGTGCTAGGCTTTTAAAACCCATTTCCTGTCTTCTTTACAAAAACTCCTGGATAACTTCTCTAGCCTTTCACATCTCTCTTTTTTTTTGCTTGCTGAGTGATCTAGAGGTAACATCAGATTTATGTTTTCTATTCCAGGCTCTCTAAGCCTGATTATTTTATAACATATATTTTTCAATGACTTTGGGGTTTTTCTAGTGACATCTTTATTTTCTCTCTACCTAAACTTAAAATTTACCTGTCATCAGGTAAGATGGGCATGATTTTCCCCCCATCCCTCACTCACCTGCTCAGGAGCAGGTACGGGGTAGCTAGAGAAGTGAGTTAGCATGGCTCAGACTTTGCCATCCAAGGATGATGAATGGAGAAAAGTTCACAGGAGTAGAGGGAATTTTCAAGGGAATGATTAAAATCAAGGTCCATGGAGTCCAAGTTGGGTAGGTAACAAGGTACTCCAGGAAGCCACTGAAGGACTGGGGAAAGCTGGTAAGATCAACAGATTGTGAGCTGAGATTGCAGTAGTAGAAGGAGTGTGCTAGAAAGGTGGGCTCATGGACGCAGATACACACTAGAGGCGTTGAAATGGAGATTGGGGAAGGGGTGAGATAGTTTGTAATTCAAAGTCTAAGCTATGACCATGGGATACTAGATGATGTAGGATGAGGAGAGTCATTGGAGAGAGGAGGTGACAAACTAAGAGTACTGAAGGGTCCTCTCTGGGGATATTGAAACCATCAAGATTTAGGAAAGAATAGGTATCAAAGAGAGGAAGGGAGAAAGAGACGCTAAAAAAATTTTTAACTGTCCTGTCTCTAGGACTTTAAGCATTATCCTGTCTATGTAAAGTGGTAGTTGGTTTATCCCAAGAGACCCTTTAGATGTAAAATATATTTGAATCTCATCAGCATCAGTTTAAGATTTTTAACACTGGGTGCATGGTGAACATTCAGTCAATATTCATTAATCATGATTCAGTTTGATTTGGAAGTCAGCTTTGCTCACCACTATACCACCAATGCTGATTCAGTTTGATTTTGAAAAATATTAAAAACAGTTGGCAAGGGACTTCCATGGCAGTCCAGTGGTTGGGACTTTGTGCTTCCAATGCAGGGGGTACGATTTGATCTCTAGTTGGGGAACTAAGATCCCACATGCTGTGCAGTGTGGCCAAAACGAAACAGAAAATAGTTGGCAAGCAGTACTTGGCATAGTGACCCGTGCCCTGGGATGTGCTCTGATGGCGTTTAGACAGCTCTTTGGATGAATCAGAAACACTGTAGGTGAACTTCTCAACTTCAGGCTGTAGTAATGAAGCCAGGGAGAGCACCAGGGATATTCCAGGTTTCCAGCCCAGCCTGTCAATAGATCTTTTCTCCCAAAGCATCTCTGAGCTTAGAGACCTCATGGGCCTTTAGAGAGTTCTGGAGGGGACAGCTGCCCCATTTCTTACTCTCTGGATGGAATCGCAGCCTCCCGAACCTCAGATGTTTGCTCTCCTTTGGGAGTCTTCAGATCTGAGGTTTAATGTAATCCCCCCCTCACTGCGTCATTCTTCAGATCAGAGTGATGAAGCCAGCAGATGACTGCAGTGGGGCCCCGAAGCTCCTAGCTTGAAGTATCTCCATTGCCCCGACAGCCAGGGGAATGCTGGATTTCAAATAGAATTATATTTATAATCTTTTCTCTCCAAATGATCTGTTAACTTGTTGGTACATCTCTTCTCCTTTCATCAGGAGAAGCATCTTCTTAGGGTAAATGAGTGGAAGGAGTAAAATGAAGTTTTGCTTCTGATTATCTGGCATTTTAAAAAAATAATTAATTAATTAATTAGACTGCATCGGGTCTTAGTTGCAACACACAGAATCTTCGTTGGATCATGAGAGGTCTTTTGTTGCGGCACACAGACTCTCTAGTTTTGGTATGTGGGCTCATCAGTTGTGACCCATGGGCTCAGTTGCCCTGTAGTGTGTGAGACCTTAGTTCTCCTATCAGGGATTGAACCCACATCCCCTGCATTGCGGGCAGATTCCTAACCCCTGGAGCACCAGGGAAGTCCCTGACTGGCATTTTAGTTTGGCCCCCATCTGTGTCCCTATGGCACTTTCCTAGCAGCTCTCAGATGGCATGTAGTGAACTGTTCCCAAACCACCGTGCATTCCAGCAGCAAACTGGAAGTTGGTTGCTTTGGAATCAGAACAATTTAGTTGTTAGGCATTGAGCACACAGCGGGGAAAAATAGGTCATGAAATTAGGCCAAATCAGTTTACCTGGCATGGTGATGTCATCTTGGGGCACATAGAAATGAACATTCCCACTATCTAAGAAGGTAACTGGTGGGATTGTGTAGAAGGTAGACTTACTGGGGATGAGTTGAAGCTTCTTAAGAAAGCAGCTCTTTGGGGTAATAGTTAGCATTAATGCTCCAGGGTGCTAATTTCAAATGAAAGTGAAAGTCACTCAGTTGCCTTGACTCTTTGCAACCCCATGGACTGTAGTCCGCCAGACTCGTCTGTCCATGGGATTCTACAGGCAAGAATACTGGAGTGGGTTGCCATTTTCTTCTCCAGGAGATCTTCTGGACCCAGGAATCTAACCTGGGTCTCCTGCATTGCAGGCAGATTCTTTACATTCTGAGCCAACAGGGTGCTAATTTCAAATGCTTCTTATCAAAAAATAAAACACGCCCTGGGGCATCTGTTTTGCAGCTCCTGCTGGTACTTTTAGCTAAGTGTTGTCCTATTTCCCATCCCCTTAGTCAGGGTGGTTTCTCTGTCTGCAGATGGAATAAGGGCTCTGTTTCTTTTCACCGTCTCTGTCCATTCAGCAGCTTTTCTGAAGACTGTTCCATAGAAGAGGCCCCGCTTCAAACGTGGAGGGTCTTTTCTGTTGCTAGTACTTAGCAAGACAAACATTGGTTTGTTGTTGAAACAGCAATCGATTAGGGAGCATGTGTTTCAGTGGAGCTTGATGGCTTGGAAACGAAGCCAAATTGAGAAACCAGTTGGAAAACCTAAGCCCAGATGTTTTCAATAAGCCTTTTGTTTCCCTTCAATGCATCTGAGGTTCTCTCGTTTGAGCCCTGAGCTGCCATCTGTCATAGCAGACGCATTTCATCTGGGGCCTCGAAGTCCAGAGGCTGACCCGAGGTTCCCGCTGACCTTGAAGAACCTCAGATTTTCTTTGGTTTTCTCATCTTTACAATGGGAGTGTTTTTATCTGCTTTTTCATTGCAGCGAGGAAGCAGCAGAATTCCTTGTTTTCTGACTTACTGGGAGGAGGAAGGAGAAAGGGAAGGTGAACACATACTAGGCACATTCATAATCTAATTGAATCTCCATGGCGACCTGTTTGTTAGTATCATTGTTTTCACTTGAGGAATGGGCTTGGTGAAGTAGTTGACCTAGTCACATGGTAACCATGCCAGAGGCAGAGAGAATTTGTTTTTTGTTTTGTTTTTGTGGCTGTACCACATGGCATGTGGGGTGTTTATATCCTGACCAGGAATGGAACCCATGCCCTCTTCACTGGAAGTGCAGAGTCAACCTTTGAACTACCAGGGAAGTCCTGATGCAGAGAGAATTTGAACCTAGGTTTTCTGACTCCACTCTACTGTAGAGTCCTTCTGGAGTCATGAGAAAAAGGAGAGTTTTGACTCTGTTTTCTTTCTTTGTGTAGTGATGCTTATAAAAATCACTACTTGAAACCACTCTAGCACTTAAAATTTTTTTAAAATTTTAATGGTGGTAAAGTACATATAAAATGTGCCATCTTAACCATTTTTCAGGGTACAGTGCAGTACTGTTAAGTACATTCACAGTGTTGTGGACCCACTTTTCATCTTGCAGAATTAAAACTCTATACCCATTAAATAACCACTCCTCAACTCCCCTAACCCAGCCCGTGGTAAACTCCATTCTACACTCTGTCTCTGTGATTTTGACTACTCTCAGTACCTTATATATATGGAATCATACAGTATTTGCCTTTTCCCGACTGATTTATTTCACCTAATATAAGGACTTCAAGGTTCACCCATGTTGTCGCGAGTGACAGAATGCCTTTCCTTTTGAAGGCCGAGTAATATTCCCGTGTACGTGTAGACTACAGTTTGTCAGCGGATGCTTAGGTTGCTTCTACATTTGGGCTATTGTGAAAAGTGCTGTGATGTACATGGGTGTGCAGATATCTCTTTGCCACCTTGCTATCAATTCTTTTGAATATATATATTCCCAGAAGTGGGAATTGCTAGATATATGGTAATTCTATTTTTAATTCGAGGAACCACCCTGTGTTCTTATAGGGGCTGCATCATTCTGATAGGGATAAAGTAAGATAATCAAATAGTTTAAAAATCTCACTAAGAGCTCATAGATAGAGAGGGAACTTTGGAAGACCCCTGTAAGTGAATGATCAGTCAAGAAAGCAGATTTGCTTAGCAACAAAACCGTGCAATAGAAGCGTGAGCCAGCCCTCAAGACAATAAAACAATGGCAGAAAAATAACACCTGCATCCTGCCATTGGGGTCAATAAGTTAATGATCCCTAGGTCATGCTCCTCTGTGCACACTGAAAACAAAAATACAGGAGAAAGAAGACATTCTGAAGTAGAAGACCCTCATTATACTGAAACCTGACATGGCTTACCATATTTTAGCTTATGCTACTAGCTTTTAGCTAATTAACATAGTACCATGACAGATTGGGCCGGTTGGGCCACAACGAGACAAAAATCTCCCCCACTTGATGTGGAAGAGGAGCTGATGATAGAAGCCTGACATCTACTCAAGAATGAGGAAGAATGTGGTCTTCTCCCCTCCCCGTTTTTCCTTTGACTATAAAAATGTAGCCTATCCAGCTCTTGGGGCATTGCTCCCTTGCCTGCCTGCTTGTATCTCTCACAAGCATTTGATATTAGCTTTTTGGTTTTTTTTTTTTTTGAAGGGGGCAGGCACACAGTCCAGCATGCTGGATCTTAGTCCCCAACCCAGGGATCAAACCTGTGCCCCCTGCAGTGGGAGGTGGAGTCTTAGCCACTGGATCACCAAAGAAGTTCCAGCATCCTATATTTTTAAATCTATCTCTTACCTATCGTTTTGCCTCTCACTGAATTCTTTCTGCACCAACATGTAAAGAACGTGAGCTCCTCTGTTGCAATGTTACATTTCTGCCAACAGTTCACAAGGGTTCCAATTTCTCCACATCCTTGCCAACACTTGTTATTTTCTGTTTTAGTTTTTGTTTTGGTAGTAGCCATCCTAGTGGGTGTGAGATTGTGTCTCATTGTGGTTAACCCTCTAGCATTTTGCACTTGGAATTCCCTACTTGCTATAAGTCAGATAAATATGCACAGGAGGTGAGCAGAGACCCACCAGGGACTCCCAGACAGATTGCCTGGCTACAAACCAGCCCTGCCTTCACCTGACTTCTGAAGCATGAAGAGGAGGCTCTGTGGGTTAGTCTTGCTGGACCATCTCTGAATGAGTGGATGGGAAACATCAGGAAGTAGGAAGAGACCTGAAAGCACCAGGATTTGGGGTTCAGGGAGATGACCTCACATTGTGAGTTGCCTTCTGTGAGCATAACTAATACCATCACCCTCATCATCATCATCATCATCATCATCACCGTTTTAAAAAATATTTATTTTTGGCTGCTCTGGGCCTTCCTTGGTGCCCATGGGCTTTCTCTAGTTGTGGAGAGTAGGGGCTACTCTCTAGCTGTGGTTTGCCAGCTCAGTAGTTGTGGTGCATGGGCTTAGTTGCCCCATGGCCTGTGGGATCTTCCCAGACCAGGAATTGAACAAGTGTCCCTTCATTGGCAGACAGATTCTCAAGTACTGGACCACCAGGGAAATTCATCATTACCATTTTTTTAGTAACTCTGGACTAACAATAAACGAGGCATGTGTCATGTACTATCTCTAATCTGCACATGGTCCTGCCATTTAAATGTCATTATTATCCCCACTTTACCAATGAGAAAAGGAAGCTTTGACCAGGGTTATAGAGCTGAGTGGCTGAGCCAGAATTAGTATCAAACAGCTTAGGGTCCAAAGTCCCTGTTCTTTCCATTATACCATGTTACTTCGGGTTTAAATCTGATTTCTACTCCGATCATTTTCAATCCACCACATCCCTATATCACATCCCTCTGCCAGGGGAATCCAGGAGGGTCTTGAACTGTATGAAGTATTTCAACACACTGAAAACCAATTGATGACCCCACACAGCTGCCAAAATTAGGGAAAATTCCTGTTTTTGTGTACATAATCGGTGTCCAAATGCGCCCAAAGACTGAGCCCAAAGACTCAGACCTACTCTGATGTGGATCTTGGCTTCTCTCTTCTCTGCTTCCTTCAGGGCCCATCTGGTTGGACAATGTCTACTGCACCGGCAGCGAGGCGACCCTTGCAGCCTGCTCCTCCAATGGCTGGGGTGTGACCGACTGCAAGCACACGGAAGATGTGGGTGTGGTGTGCAGTGAGAAAAGAATTCCTGGCTTCAAGTTTGACAATTCGCTGATCAACAGCATAGAGGCAAGTCATGTGCTTTATTTTTTCTTCAACTGAAGCATAGTTGACTTACTGTGTTGTGTTAGTTTCTGCTGTATGGCAAAGTGATTGTTTTATATATATATATATATATATATGTATACACAGCACACACACATATATATATTCTTTTTCATACTCTTTTCCATTATAGTTTGTCACAGGATGTTGAATATAATTCCCTGTCTATGTAATAGAATCTTTTTAAAATTTTTATTTATTTTTAAAATTAAATTAAAAGCAATTTAATTTAAATTGCTTCACAATTTTGTGTTGATTTCTGCCGTACAACAATGTGAATCAGTTACAATTAAGTACATATATTCCTTCCCTCTGAGATTCCCTCCCCTCCCCCCATTCCACTCTCTAGGTCATCACAGAGTGCCAAGCTGGGCTCCCTGTTACACAGCGTGGCCTTTTGTTTATCCATCCCAAGTGTAACAGTTTGCATTTGCTAATCCCAGCCTCCCATTCCATCCCTCCCCCACCCTTGCCTCCCTTGGCAACTACAAATCTGTGAGTCTGTTTCTCTGTTTCAGAGATAGATTCATCTTTGCGTCATATTTTACATTTCACATATAGGTGATATCATATGGTGTTTCTCTTTCTGATAAGTTCATGTGCCCTTGATGACTCTTTCATGTGAATGTTTCCCTTCTTCCATTTAACTCACTTTTCACCTATGATTCTAAGAAGTGTGTGTGGTCACTTGGAGGGGTGGGACCTAAACTCATCATTTGGTGCCAGGGCAGTTGAGGAAGCATTTCTGAAGAAGGGGATGCCATCAGAAGCAGAGAACAGCTTAGACAAAGACACAGAGGTATAGAGTTCTCTGTTAACTGGGCATAAGCAGGTCAATACCACTCAAGACTGTAGATCCTGAATCTGGAAATAGTGTGAAATGAGGGTAGAAAGGAGGCCATGAGAAGACTCAGCTATGTTCAGGAGCTTGCCCTTTGGGCTAGGAAAATGTATCAGCTAGCAACTGCAGTGTAACAAATTACCTCCCTGCCCCTTATATTTTGCAGCTTCAGACAACAAACTTGGATTGTCTCAAGTAGTTTCTAAGGATCAGGAAGCCAGGAGTGGTCAGCCAGTTGATTTTTCTCAGAACATCTCGTGAACTTGCAGTCACGTTGTCAACTAGGACTGGGGACTCTTCTCCCAAGTTGACTACTGTGGTTGTTGGCAGGCCTTAGCTTCCTTCTGGCTGTCAGCTGGAGCCCTCTGGTCCTCTCCATACAATCGCCCTATAGGCTCCTTGAACATCCTTAAGATATGGTGGTTGTCTTTCTTTAGAGTGAATGACTCAAAAGAGAAAGAGAGAGAGGGAACAAAACATGGAAGCCACGTCTTTCCTAACGTCCTCTCAGAAGTGATGGTCCATCATTTCTGCTGTATTTTATTGGTCATTCACATCAACAGTACGCCTTGTGGGTGGAGATTACCCAAAGATATGACTCCAGAAAGTAGTGGTCACTGGGGGTCATATTGGAGGCTGGCTGTCACAGGACAGTTGTCCCCTAACTAGCAGGGGATCAGAATCACTTTTAAAATGCATCAGACCTCCTGAGTGAGGGTCTCCCACTAAAAGAACAGCTAATTTTTTTTAACTCTCTCAGAGGATTCTGATGCTGCCAGCCCAAGTCAACATTTGGGAATGGCAAAAGGGCTTGTGACCCTTCTTCTAAATTTATGGCTAAATTTCAGATTTATCTTTTTTACAAGTGCTCCAGCCAAAGAATAGAATGAACAAGCATTTAATGCTCTCCACTATGTGGGGCTTAGGGCAGGAGGAAGAGGCAGCCAAGACTCCTTCCTCAAGGAATGTGCTGGATGTTACCCCCAAGGCACTACGGGATCGTCCATGAATCCAGGACAAGGAGCCTTTTCTGTGCTGTAGTTTCCAGCCGGCCTCAGACTAATGCAGAAGAGAGTTGATTCTTGAAATTGCCCTATTTGGGCTTCAGAGGAAGTTCTCCCCAGACTGTGGTCTTTACATTTTCCTCCCATGACTCACTCTGCCCTACTCTTTCTCATATGCTCTGAGAGCGCACTGAGATGCTGGGAACTGGTCCAAACCTGCATGACAGTGTGGAAAAGGATTTCCAGCCTTCTCTCAGCCGGCAGCTTTGAGACCACTTCTGGTTGACAGTCTTCAAATGCTGCTGTTTTATTTGGGATAACCAGAAGAGATGGTTACAGAGTTGATGTTGTGTATCTAGTGTTTTGGTTCCTGATAATCTTGCTCTATCATGAAGGTTATAATTTGGAAGGTGGGCTTATCCAATCCAGTTTCATACTTTTTATACTCTTTATATAACTTCATATGAAGTAATTAGCCACCCCCTCATATAATGCATCTCATCTTTCCAATGAGATTGGAAGCTCCCAAAGGCAGGGGTTCCGTCTAGTTTACCATTGTATCCAAAAAAAAAAACGATGCTAGGTACCTAGAATTTTCTTCTCAGGAATGAAAACCAACATTATCCACTTAATGAATTCGTCACTGTTGTTTAGTCACTGAGTTGTGTCTGACTCTTTTGTGACCCCATAGACTGTAGACCACGAAGCTCCTCTGTCTGTGGGATTTCCCAGGCGTGGATACTGGAGTGAGTTGCCATTTCCTTCTCCAGGGGATTGAAACTGTCTCCTACTTGGCAGGCAGATTCTTCACCACTGAGCCACCTGGAAAGGCAGGTGAAGAAGATCCTAGGATAAAATATCAAGCTAAATAGCAATGAGAAATGCACAGAAGCAAATCATTCCTTCATAGTATTGCCTTGCCTAATAGGACTATGAATTTATGTGTGACATTTTTTGGGGGGGAGTCCACAGCATTTTTTGGTTTTTTGGTAGTAATTGGATTTAGCAATATTACTATTCTAATGATCAAGTTAAATCAGGGATCTCTGAATTTTGGAATCCCAATATTAATCAACTACAAATAAGTATTAGCCCATATCTATCATCAGTGACTGAAATGTTTCTTTCTAATGAGTTGACCATTCCATTACGAAAGTTCTGAAGTGGCCAACAGATCATAGATAGAGATTTCTTCAGGCTTCTGCTTGAAACAATCACTTCAGCAAACTGCTAACCTTGATTCAAGGTCAAATGTGTGACATCTTTAATGGGCTTTTGTTCATCCTACATCCTTGGGATAATCCACTTGGATTGTCAAGTGAAGATCTTGACTTCCAGGCATGAGAAAGTCACTGCTAGCATGAATCAAAAGTGGATAGGCCAAAATGCCAGTGGGTTTTGGACTGGAAAAATGAGAAGACCCATCTGCCACTAGGGAAGAATCAAAAAAGTTCTGAAAAAGAACTCTGTGAAGGGCACTTCAACAGAAAAGTGTTTATGAAATTGCCTGTAGGGTCCAATTCTAATGCGTAGCCTTTAAAGGGGAAATAAAGGATTTCCCTGGTGGTCCAGTGGCTAATTATGCTCCCAATGCAGGAGGCCCGGGTTCAATCCTTGGTCAGGGAACTACATCCCATATGTCACAACTGAGAGTTCACGTGCCACAACTAAGGATCCTGCATGCTGCGATGAAGATCAAAGATAGACTCAGCCAAATAAATAAATATTTTTTAAAATAAAGGGGAAATAAGATGGGTCACAGAGAAATTAAAACCTTCGTTGTCTGGAAAAGGCAGAGAAATGACCAGGGGAAAAATATTTTAGAGAGAACTTTCTTGTTGTGAAAGGGCTGAGAGTCCATGATAGGAAATCTTAGCACCTATCTCTATTCTGGACGTTTATTGGTTGGGGGTCTGCTGTGTACACATCATGGTCTGGGATACCATTGGGGCAAGTAAACGTGACCCTTGTTCTCAAGCCCTTATAACCCTAGAAGACAAGATGCACGCCTTGGGGAAAGTTGGAACATCATTCCAGGACAAGTAACCTGGAATGATCTTCCAGGTAATCCTAAGTGAGTTTACAGTAACCCAGAGAGGCTTAGCTGGGAGGAGTCTGGTTTCAAGGGCTAGATGACTTCCACAGCCTCTAAACTTGGCATTTTCCTAGAAGACCTCCCTCTTGCTGTCATACGAATCAGATTGGTTACCAGGGACCAGACTAGGAGCTTTCCTGTCTAGCCAGGAATACTGTGAAAATTTTCAGTTGATGAGCAGTCCCCTGTAACCTCTTCCCTTTGGTATCTGCTTAAAGTAGATCATGAATGGGCCTAGATTTCAGGGTGTCTGACCAGAACCTCGGACAGCTGCCAGAAGATTTTTCTATCCAGGACTTCGTGGCTAAGCTTATGCTTATGGGCAGGGTTGGCCTGATGGGTAGGGAGCCACCCAGACTACCTACAAGGGATATTTGTGGGATGTGACAAGTTTCTCCGAAATACCTCATATAATAGCTGTGTCAGTAGCTGAAGTCATGGAATCATTCCTCTTGGCTAGAGAAATGTACCCTGTTAGATGTGTGTGGACCAGGGAAGTTCTGTTGTTGTTGTTCAGTTGCTAAGTTGTTTCTGACTGTTTGTGATCCTATGGACTACAGCATGTCAGGCCTCCCTGACCTTCACTGTCTCCCGGAGCTTGCCTAACTAAGTTCATGTCTATTGAGTCGGTGATGCTGTCTAACCATCTCATCCTCTGCTGCCCTCTTCTCCTTTTGCCTTCAATCTTTCCTGGCATCAAGGTCTTTTCCACTGAGTCGGCTCTTCACGTCACGTGGCCAAAGTATTGGAGCTTCAGCTTCAGCATCAGTCCTTCTAATGAATATTCAGGATTGATTTCCTTTAGGATTGACTGGCTTGATCTCCTTGCTGACCAAGGGACTCTCAAGAGTATTCTCCAATGCCACAATTCGAAAGCATCAGTTCTTTGGCACTCAGCCTTCTTTATGGTCCAACTCTCACATCCATACATGACTACTGGAAAAATCATAGCTTTGACTAGATGAACCTTTGTCAGCAAAGTGATGTCTCTGCTTTTTAATACACTGTCTAGGTTTGTCACAGCTTTTCTTCCAAGGCGCAAGTGTCTTTTAATTTCATGGCTGCAATCACCACCTGCAGTGATTTTGCAGCCCAAGAAAATGAACTTTGTCACTGTTTCCACTTTTTACCCTCCTATTTGTCATGAAGTGATGGGACCAGATGCCATAATCTTAGCTTTTTGAATGTTGAGTTTTAAGCCAGCTTTTCACTCTCCTCTATCACCCTCATCAAGAGACTCTTTAGTTCCTATTTGCTTTCTGCTATTAGAGTGGTATCATCTGTTTATCTGCGGTTGTTCAAATTTCTCCCAGCAATCTTGATTCCAGCTTGTGAGTCATCCAGTCAGACATTTTACATGATGTACTCTGCACGTAAGTTAAATAAGCAGGGTGGATTGAGAGCATGGAGTCTTAGGTGCTGAACCATCAGGGAAGTCTTGGAATGTGTTCGGGATGAATATAAGGTTCTATGTCAAGGTTCATGATGAAAAAATGGAAAAAACAGCTACAGAGCAAAAGCCAGGAAAAGAGACTGAAAGTGTTGATTGTATTTAAAAGATCCCTGAAAGTGATTGGTTGCCTAAAAGCTCAGTATAAGCCAATGGTATGGCTGCTAGAAAGTGTGTGTAAACTGATACACTTGGTTGAGGGGAAGGGGACATTTTTCCTAAACTCTTCACTTTTTGGACCAAGAAGGGAGTGAATTTCCAGGGCCATCTCTTAACTAGGTCATCCAGAGTAAGGACCAGCCAGGTGGAGACAGGTCTGGAAACCACATCACATGAGGAAATGAAGATATTGTGTCAAGAAAAGAGATAAGATGGAAGAGATATCGGTTCTCTTCAAATATTGAAGTGCTACCATGGAGAAGAGCGTTTGTAATTTGGCTTAACTCCCAAAACTAAGATGAATGGGGAGGGATTGGGGTGTAGATTTCAGCTGAATATGAAAACTCTTTAAGGCTGAGTGATGGAGCTACACATTTCAACACCGTCCAAGGACTCTGAAGCACAGGAGACAGGCTGCCCTGTGAGTGGTGAGCTCCTTGTCCCCAGAGTAGTTTAAGCAGGAACTGGATGAGCTCCTGCAAGGAATATGGCAGCCAAATCCCTACGTGGGAAGGACACGGGATGAGATGATTACCAAATTCTAAGACCCCATGTTTATCTGCATCTCTGAAAGTACACCCAGCCAGCCCGCACAGGGGGTGCACACTCGCTGACTACTGGCAGTGACCACCACTGTGTGTCAAACTCCCCCCACGGCTCAGTGGTAAAGAACCTGCTTGCAGTGCAGGAAAGCCGGGAGATGCGGGTTCGATCCCTGGGTCAGGAAGATCTCCTGGAGGAGGAAATGGCAACCTACTCCAGTATTCTTGCCTGGGAAATCCAATGGACAGAGGGGCCTGGGGGCTATAGTCCATAGGGTTGCAAAGAGTTGGACTCAACTGAGCACACACACACACGACCATTGTGTGAATTGGGGTCATGCCTGTTACACACACACACTCACACAGACACATGCAGAGAAGGGATGTCTGCTAGTGTGTGTTCTCATGTTCTCTCTCGACCTCTGGCACATCATGACTTTGGCCTTGAAAGCAGACGCTTTCCACCCTCACTGTTCTACATCACAGTGAAAATTAAAGCCCCACCTCCCCTCGATGTCCCCCAGATGGGGCTCATAAATTCAAAAGTGGCCAAGAGTGAAGAGTCAAGTTAATGACTTCTCTGTGTCTTGTGACCCCAGGCACAAATGATCAGTCTATTGAAGATCACAGAGACACTCCCATCTCTTCTCACCCTTATTTTGAATGGATGTGACCAGGTTCTAGCATATCCACCCTCGTAGACACCTGGAGGTTGAAGACAGATCACAGACCATTAGAGATGACCCTCACAGGCTTGTGCCTTCTCCAGAGCACATTGAAATTTCCCCAAGCAGCGAGTGGAAGAAAACGGCATCCGTCTAGACCAAGTTCATCCCACTCTGGGATGCCAGAGGCGTGAGTCACTATGCCCTGGGGCCTGGAGGATGGAATTTCACTCTATGAGCTAACTGTGCTTCCGTGGAGTCCTACATCTGCCTGGGGCATCCTCAGGGGCCCCCGACACTTCATAAATTCCCTTCTAGAGGAGGGAAAAAGTGCTTCTTCCTCAGAAGGATGACCCCTCCCAGAGAGAGTTTGGCCAGAGCACAGAGCAAGTCCACTCCCTTCTTTAAGATGAGTTGGTTGATTTCGATCCCTTCCAGCTATGACAGTCTGTAATCTGGAGTGGCAGTGGTTTCTCCTTCAGAATGGCACGGCATGCACTCATCATTTACAAGGGGGTTTAAACAATCTGTAGGGGGGAAAACCAGATGATTTCTGGAAAAGTGCATGCAGACTGTAAAATGTTATAAGAGATTTGCCTTACTGCTGATTCACCAGCCTGGGTTCATTTCTTCCAGAAAATTAACCGATCAGGATCTCCATCCTCCCCTTTGCTATGGTCTAAAGTTTTAGACCCTAGAGTGGGAGGCAGGACCCCTGAGTTATGGCCCCTTTGGAGCCTGAGACTTGCAACTGTATGTCCAGAGGGACTGACCCTTCTTGGGTCCCTGGACACCTCACTGTAAAACAGCATTTTATACAGGGGGGAGAAAAATGAGTCTCGGGCCAATTCTCAAAACCTTCTTCAAAAGAGGAAAGCAGGAGCAAATAATAAATGTTCAATACTGTTGGTTTAAAGTGCATAGATCTTTTCTAAACCTATAAAACAGAGCTCCAAGCAAACCTCCCAGGAGTTCAGAGGCTCTTAAATCGAGAGGCTTTGTTTCCTGTCTGTGGCTGTGGACAAGTTGGAAAAAGCATTAGATAAGGGGAGATTACAAATCCAGATGCCCTTGTGAGCAGCCATCCCTGCTCTGGCCCGTCTGCACATTGCTAAGTCATGTGCTCATAGAGAGGCTCGTGGCTGGGGCCGGGTGCTGTTAGGTCAGGGAACATAACGGGTCTTTTCCTTTTCTTCGGCCTCCCCACCTCACTTTCTTTTCTACTCATTTTTTAAACTTATTTTTATTTTTGGCTGCTCTGGGTCTTCGTTGCTTTATGTGGGCTTTCTCTAGTTGTGGCACAGGGGGCTTCCCATTGTGTGGCTTCTCCTGTTGCAGAGCACAAGCTCTAGGGTGCACGGGCTTCAGTAGTTACGGTGCGTGAGTTTGGTTGCCCTGTGACATGTGGGATCGTCCCACACCAGGGATCAAACCCGTGTCTCCTGCACTGGCAGACAAATTCCCAACCCCTGGACCATCAGGGGAGCCCTCTACCATTTTTGAAAGGCTCTTTTGCCAAAGCAGGTAGGTTCCCAGAACTGATTAGAAATCCTCCAGCTGTGAGATTTAAGGGTGGCCTATGGGCTTTCCTGGTGGCTCAGACGGTAAAGAATCTACCTCCAATGCTAGAGATCTGGGTTCGATTCCTGGGTCAGGAAGATCCCCTGGAGAAGGGAATGGCTACTTATTCCAGTATTCTTGCCTGGAAAATTCCATGGACAGAGAAGCCTGCTACTGCTAAGTCACTTCAGTCATGTCCAACTCTGTGCGACCCCATAGACGACAGCCCACCAGGCTCCCCTGTCCGTGGGATTCTCCAGGCAAGAACACTGAAGTGGGTTGCCATTTCCTTCTCCAGTGCCTGGTGGGCTACAGTTCACGGGGTTGCAGAGCCAGACACAACTTAGCGACTAACACACACATCCTCTGAGTGGCCTTAGAGCCCCAATTTCTCCTTTGTGACAGCAGGCAGCCCAAGAGGACTGGAGGGGCCAGGAGGAAGATGGAGCTGGGAGGATAATATTCACTTCCAACAGTGGGGGCATCCGGTACCCCTCCCCTCCACACTCTCACCTCCTACTGGAGGGACCTGGAGACCTGAAAAACCTCTTTCTTCTGCTCTTAACCACAGGGATGGAGGCTGTTGTGCATTTTTTAAATTCCAGGAGTCCAGGTTTTTATTAGTCACAGTTAACTGCCAAATGCTTCAGGGCTTTCCCCTCAGCAGCAGCCTTATCATCCCAGCATCTGGGGGCTCTTGAGGGTGGAAGCCTGAAGCCAGGAAAGGGGTAATTAACTCTGTGTGCTAAGTCACTACAGTCGTGTTCGACTCTGTGTGACCCCATGGCCTGCAGCCTGCCAGGCTCCTCTGTCCACGGGATTCTCCAGGCAGGAATACTGGAGTGGGTTGCTATTTCTTACTCCAAGGGATCTTCTCAACCCAGGGATCGAACCCAGGTTTCCTGCACTGCAGGCAGATTCTTTACCATCAGAGCCACTAGGGAAGCCCATAAATAACTCTAGAAAGGTCCAAACACTTCCCAGACAGGAATTTAACCCCCTACTCCCCATGAGAGAGGAGGCGCAGCAGATTGTCTTGGGTGGTTTAGGAAAGAAACGGGGGTCTGTTTTCATCTCTGTGCAGTTTAGAAGGCGGTGGTCCCTCCGAGCTAAATATAGCCCTACTTCCCCAGACAGCTGCTGTGTAATTGGCCGGCTTCCCTCTACGGCAGAAGGAATGGTAGCAAGTGGGCAGTTTGTGTTGGACCCTTCAGTAAGTGGGGAGAGGGCCACGGTGGGAGCCCACCGCATCTGCCCAACTGTCAAGCTGGACCATCACATGCCACTCTCCTGGGTTTTCTCTCCCTGCCTACAGGGAGCTTGGGCAAGAAGAGGTATTATATATACACTGTCTGGTGCTAACATTCCATGATTCTGTTTATCGAGAGCCTGACATGGTCTGGGCTCACCAGCCACCACAAGGGGCATAAGAGAAGGAGTTCGAGGGTGACCTATTTTTCACCACATCCAAGAACTAAAAGGGCATTTATGCAGCTAACAGAACAGACTCTTCGAAACTGGGCACATTCTGGCAGATTTGGAAACTCTGACTCCTGGCCACTGTGCTGTACCCAAAACCCTTTGAAAATCATAAACACCATTATAATTGTTTGTAAGTTGAAAGAAATAGGTAATGTTTTACTTACTCATTAGATGAAATCGGTGACTAAGTAGCCTTATAATTTGTTTTAGATGAAATAAATGAATGGTAATATGTACTCCAACTGTAAATTTTTTAAAAATTAATTAATTTTTGGCAACTCTGAGTCTTTGTTGCTCTGAGCAGGCTTTTTCTAGTTGCGGCAAGAAGGGGCCTGTTCTCTCGTTGTGGTGCATAGGCTTCTCATTGCGGTGGTTTCTCTTGGTGAAGAGCACAGGCTCTAGGGGCTTGGGCTTCACTAATTGAGGCCCTCGAGCTCAGGTTCAGCACTCGTGGCACAGGGGCTTAGTGGCCCCATGGCATGTGAGGTCTTCCTGGACCAGGAATTGAACTGGTGTCCCTAGAGTCTTAACCACTGGACCACCAGGGAAGTCCTGTACTCCAGCTTTGAACAGTGTGGATGGGATGGTAAATTGTGCAGCTGTTTCAAAAGGGAGAGGTTTGTGGGAAGAGATTTGTGGGCGGGATTCTCTATGGAAGAAGTAGAGGCTTGAGCTGGGCTGGAGAAAGCCTCTCTCTGCCCTGGTTGGGAAGGTCTTTTCTGTAGGGTGGGGCTTCTGATATGACTAGGGTAAAGGCTGGTGACAAGGGGACCAGGTGGCCCATTAGAGTTAGCCCGCCAGAGGGTTCAGTGACAATGACTGCCCCCGCCCCATCTCCATGCGGCTGTTGCTAAGGCAGCTGGAGGCTGTCTGCTCATTCATTCATTCAGTACATTTTAATTGAGCACCAGATTCTATGCTGGGTACTGGCAATCACTACTGATATTCAAGGACAGTCTCACCATCCTGAAGTTTGCTGTCCAGTAGTGGAGAAAGGGGCTTCCCTGGTGGCTCAAATGGTAAAGAATCCGCCTGCAATGCAGAAGACCAGGCTTCCATCCCTGGGTTAGGAAGATCCCCTGGAGAAGGGAATAGCTACCCACTCCAGTATTCTTGCCTGGAGAATCCCATGGACAGAGGAGCCTGGTGGGCTACAGTCCATGGGGTCACAAAGAGTCAGACACAACTGAGCAACTAACACATACACACAGTGAAGTCATTCCTTTGCCACCATGGTGATGGTTGCTAGGATAAGAGGCATCAGGTACCCACCCTGGGAGCGTGCTAGGCGGTTTGGCCAGGTCCACAGACTTACTTGATCTGTGGCCTCAGCACTCCCGCGGCTTAGAGGGACCAATTGCAGGCATAGGTGTCGTGCCAGCTTCCTGCGGTCAGCAGCCCTTGCCTGGTCTCCAAGGAAGCAGCCTCTGTTACCTGCTCCACTGCTTTCAGGTTGGAAAATGAAACAGAGCATTTGATTCTCCAGCAGCGTTGCAAAGCTCTTGATTTATAGGAGAAGGGCCCAGACGGCCAGCTTTCTCCTCTGGTGGTTCGGCATGACCTCAGCTCTGGTGCCACTCCCATCCTGACCCCCTCCACCCAGGCAGGTCTCCATCACACAGAGCTGAGCAACAGAAATCACCACACTGCCTTCCCTCTTCCCTTTCATCCATCTGGCCCAATTGGAATCACTGGCTTGAGAATGTTCCCAGGAACTTCCTAGGCTGTGAATTTCAGATTTGATCATCAAAAGGGGATAATTACAGTGTAGCCAGCCTCTTCCAGTACAACATGTTTCATGCTGTTTACAGATGTTACCCATTTGGATAAACTGAACACGTGCTGATGGTCAGATCAGCTTTTAATTCCATTCAATAACTATTTACTAGCCTCAGATTTCTAGGGGGAAGAGGGGAGGGTGTTAAATAGCTCGGATGGCAAGAGATCGCATGGATAAAAGTGCAGCTATCTCCTTGTCCATCAGTAAGTCACACAAGAAGTGCTTATGCTGTGAAGAGATGCAGGCCTCGATGTTTGTTTTGCATTAAGCAAAAAATAAAGAAAGTCTTTATTACACTTCTGGCTTGAGAACTCAGCATTTTTAGTTAAGCTGAATTCCTGTAGTTGGATTTTTTTAAATGATTATTATTAGTAGTTTATTACAAAAATATGTGAGGACCCACTATGTGCTGTGTCTGGTGCTAGTTGCCATGGGGAATACAGGAATGAATGAAAAACAGGTCTGTCCTTGAGCGACTCACAGTCTGATGAGGTGGCAAAACTTGTGGAAAGATCAATACTACAAGATTGTCAATATAAGCCAAAGATAAACTGAGGGACTCAGAAAGCAAATGCTAGAGAAGAAAGAAGTCAGATCTGTGTGGATGAGGTATGTGAGGGAGGAGGGGCTTCATGGAAGAGAGGATACTATCTTTCCCCCTCTGCCATGAGTAACAGCAAGAGACTTGCTGATCTGGTTGACTAATGTCAACCTCACACAGTTCCTGGGACTGGTATCCTTCAGCTGGTGTTCTTCAAATGATTGAATGAGTGAGATTATTTCTAAGGGTCAGGAGGATGCTCATTGGTAGAGAGAAAGCAAAAAAGGATTGCAGGAAGCAGCTTGATGCTGGCATTAAAAGAGGGATGCTGGCCTGGCAACAAGGGATGCTCAAGGCTGGAGAAAGGACAGGGAGGGGATGAGGTGGGTCTGATCAGGAAGGCTCTTGACCTGGAGTATAAGACCTCGGGGAGCCACAGGAAGATTTTGAGCCAAACACATGAGTGCACAGTGCTCAGCTGGATGGATATGCCAGCCACGTTTGACGAGGACTGGCTCAGTCATTCATCTGCCCCAAAGAAACAGAATTGTGATGCTCTCTTACTTCCACAATTCTCACTGCACACCTGCCTGGACAATAGAAATGGGAAGGAGATGGAAGGGTAGGAAAAGCATGGCTGGGGCAGAACGAGCCACAAGAGCAAGGAAGAGAGAGGGAGCAAGAGGCTTGCAGGCTGCAAACTGGGAGGGCGTTGCCTCACTCGGTGAAAAGAGGGAAGACCAAGGGCATCCTGGGTGCGTTTGGTGTGAGGTGCTGATGAAGTTGCCAAGGTGGCACCTGGGAAAATGGATCTCTATCTGGAAGCCCATTTTTTAACAATAGCTGAATAGGGCTTCCCTGGTGGCTCAGTGGTAAAGATCTGCCTGCCAGTGCAGGAGACACAGGTTTGATCCCCGGTCTGGGAAGATCCCACATGCCGCAGAGCAACTAAGCCCATTCACCACAAGTATTGAGCCTGTGCTCTAGAGCCCAGGAGCCACAACTACTGAGCCCACCTGCTGCAATTACTGAAGCCCCACTCTCTAGAGCCCAAGCTCCTTAACAAGAGAAGCCACTGCAGTGAGAAGCCCGGACACCCTAACTACAGAGTAGCTCCACTCATGGCCACTAGAGAAATGCCCACGCAGCAGTGAAAACCAGCACAGCCAAAAATTAAATAAATAATTTAGAAAATAGCTGAATAAATAAAGGCCTTTAAGAGCAAGATGCCTGTTAGCTGTAGAGGAAAGGGGCTTACTAAGTGAGCAGCAGTCATGCAGAATGAACCAGTCGTCTGTCCTGGTGGGATGATGGTGGACCACTACCTCTCCATCCTCCCACCTGACACCACTCCACGGATGACTTCTCAGGTGGGAAGGCTTGGTCTGATACATTAAGTAATTAATTGCATAATTAAATGACAACTTCTAGAGGGAGGGAGGGGAAGAATTGGACTAAGATCTGGCTCTTGGAAACATGCCCTCCACAGGAGGCGATGAGCTGAGTGCCGACTTTCAGCAGTGAGGTGCGTCCTTAGAGGGTTGCTTGCCTTGCCTCCCCCTGAATCTTTCCCTGATGCAATCCCCACCTAGACTTTCAAAACTGGTGATTTTTCCTCCTTGGCAATAGCCCCAGACTGTCACACTGTGGAATCTGCAAGTCATTCACAGATGCTGCAAATGTGAAATGTCATTCAAGCACAAGACTGGGAGACCAGCCCTGGTGATCATTCACCAGCCCTTCTTTCCACCACCCGCTAGGTACAGCAGGGCAGGTTATGGCCTCAGGGCACCCTGATTTTCCCCTTTGGAAGCCAGTGATAGTCACTCCCAGGGCTCAGACCCTCCCTGGAGATGTGCTGAGTTTTGAGTAGGACAAACAGTTCTGTGAATTCCTTGGAGGGAAGCCTTTTGGAGAGTTTGGTGAACTCCTGTCTCTGGCCTGAGGGCTAGCCTTCAGACTTTCAAGTTTTAAAAGGGGCCAGGTATATAGACGGCCTCTGGGCTCTTGGGCTAAATGTGAAACATGCAAGTCTAAAGAGACTTCTGTTAGAAAAGAAAAATGTGTATAGGTTTTAGTGTTTCAAATCTTCACTGCTCTTTTGAAGTTGAACTTCTGGGGGGAAAAAATTCTACTGCTTGCGGTTATGGAAAGGATTCCAAGGCTGTGAGATCAGGAGGGCCGTTGTGTGTGTACGTGTGTTTTCCTACACAGAACTCTCTGAACAGCCCCCGTGAGCTCGTTAGCCAGCAGCGAGCCCTGACTGCATGCCGCTGAGGGTTTCCCTGCTGCCCCGTGGCCTGAGTCCAAGGGCAGCTGGGAGGCAGCCCTCGCATCTCACGTACGCTCCGGCCTGACTCATAGCTTCTCTGGGCGGGGCGCAGGGTGGACTTCAAATGTGGGCTTTTATTGGGCGGACCCCCAAAGGATGCCTCAGAAGGCTGAGTCCCAGGCCCAGCTGTGTCCTCTCAGTAGCCAGCAAGGGATGGGATGAAGGCAGAAGGGTGAAGACCCAGAGGCCCATTGTGGTGAGCCTGGGGCACGGACTTGGAGTCAGAACTCGGTTTTCACCCTTGTTTATCTACTTACTGGCTGTGTGAACTTGGAGAAGATGCCGAACCTCGCCAAGTTTCCTCGCTTTTCGCCTGTAGTCAGGGTGTACCATTAGCCTCTCACTGGTTGTTATGGGAACTGAGGCAGGGGATGGACGCAAAGTTCTGAGTGCAGAGCCTGACGCGTAATGAATTGGCTGGCATTTGATGAATGAGGGCCCACGTAATCGTTATGATTTGGAGAAGAACCAGGGCCCCAGGGTTGGGCAATAGGGAGGAGGCTGGCAGGGTCCTTGGAGGGAGAGACTGTATTTTATGGGATGAATGAATGACTGACTGAGGTGGATTTGAGCCCAAGATGGTGGGAAGGAATTAGTTCTGTGGAAAGAGAAGAGGAGAAGGAACTTGCCTGACTGCTCTCCCAGGGCTTTGCAAGGAAACCCTCTGCATCTTCCTCTACCGCACGCACAGACACACACTCCATGCAACCCACAGACATGTGCACATCTGCCTGCACACGGACAGACAGGAACAGCGAGCTCCCCGAGAGACGCATACGTGGGCGCACAAACACGTGCAGAGACACACACCCAGAGAGACGTATTCGTGACTCCAGACATACACACTAGTGCCCACACACACACATGCAGTGAGTCAGTGGGAACACAAGAACAGTGACGTCAGTTCTAGCACTTTCTCTCCTCTGAGCTTCATTTCCTGCATCTGGGACCCTATCTAGCTTGCCCACCAGTCATTAGTCTGCTGAGGGGACACTGCCCTGCCTTAAGACAAGGGTCTGTTGAGCTCCCCTACCCTGGCCTTCCTCCCTCTGGGTTCACACTCTGTATCTTAGCTGAGCTGATGCTCCATGGGCCGAGATGGGGGAAAGGGGCGGGGGGGTGGTGGGGGGAGGCTGGGGAGGGGAGGAGGGGGAGGATCTGTGAATTTGATCAAGTCTGCCCAGCCTGCCTGCCCCGTGCAGCTCTCAGGGCCAGTGCCACAGTGGGTAACTTTCCTTCTGGGCATCACACATTCCTCACACTCTGGAATTCCAGCCTGGCCTCCCGACGTGGTAAGTCGGAGGAGGGGGCTGGCCCATGAGCCGGTCTAGACCTCCAGCCTGTTCTTGCTCACTTCTGTCCATGTGTCTTGGTGGCGCGAGCCCTGTGGCCTGACAGGGAGCTGTAATGGATCCAAGGATCCAGGCTGGCAAACATAATCCTGCCACTGGCGGCTTTCCTTCCGCTCTGCATGGAAAGGAACCAGGGCTAGATGCCACCCTCCCCCCCACCACCCCAGCCAACATACTTCCACCATCTCGCCGGACTGGGGAAATGGGGCCTGGCTTTGCACCCTGAAGCCAGTGGCAAGGAGACCTGAATCCCTGGGCACCCAAATAATGGTTCTGTTCAAACTCCCAGTTCATTTGCATCCTGGCTGGACGGGGGTGTGGGCACCCAGGTCGTTGGGTTCCTCTCTGCCAGTGCCCCTGCCCAGTCCCAACTGGCATGGTTCAGAGCATCACACAGCAAATCTCAGGTGCTCTCTGCCTCTCTGTGGTCCTGGGAGATCACTGGAGTCACCCAGTATTCTTATCTGGAAAATGGAGATGACACTATCTATAAAGACCTCTACTGTTTCAGGATTAAGTGAGAAAATGCCCAGAAAGTAGTGGTACTTGTTATTGTCCTATTATTGTTGTTGTCGTTCAGTCGCTCAGTCGTGCCTGACTTTTTTCGACCCCATAGGCTGCAGCATGCCAGGCTTCCCTGTCCTTCACTGTCTCCTGGATCTTGTTCAAACTCATGTTCATTGAGTCAATGATAACCATCCAACCATCTCATCCTCTATTGTCCCCTTCTTCTCCACCTTCAATCTTTCCCAGCATCATCCTAGCTGGCTATAGATTTGGGGCTGAGGTATAAGTGTGGTCAGCCAAGGGACAAGGTTAGTTGTGGTTTTAGAAGGAGTCTTCTGGGGGCTGGCCCTGTGCCAGATGGATGGAGGAGAGCAGGGAGGCAGGGACTCAGTTGGCGAGCCTTGTGAGAGCTGGTGGTGGCCCCATTGGGCAGGGGCAGAAAGAAGACGGGCTGGAAGTGAGAGATTCTGGAGCGTCCTTAGTGTTTGGGGCAGATTTGTGAGAACCTTGGAAAAACATAAAAGATAGCATCCTGGAAAATTCCAGGTAGGCCTTTGTTCCTCCATCCAGCTTGGCCTCTTGAGGGCCCCTGTCTGACCAAATCCCTGAGGGCTCAGGTATGGGCTAGGGACAGGGACAGAGCAGCCCAGTGTCAGGCGATGGGAGAGGAGCCCACCTTCAACCCCCAGCCTTCTCCACATCCTCCTAGCAGGCTCCTGCCTTTTCGCTCACTGCCACAGAAATGGGGAGAGGAGAGTGGTGAACAGGGGCTTTCAAGACAAGGGCCTCAGGATATTCAGAATCTTTCCTTTCCTTTCCTTGGCATAGTTGCATGACTGTGTGCATCCCTACCTCCTGGGCCCCAGGCTTGCCCCTCCTACTTGGCTGGCCTGGGTCCAGGCATGCACCTCCTTCCCTCCTCCTTCTCTCCAAACCCTCCCCTTTCTCTTCTGGCTTTTCACCCTAAAGACTGCTG
The DNA here is from genome assembly GCF_003369695.1 of Bos indicus x Bos taurus. Lineage (NCBI taxonomy): Eukaryota > Metazoa > Chordata > Mammalia > Artiodactyla > Bovidae > Bos > Bos indicus x Bos taurus. The sequence continues at coordinate 70,441,325 of NC_040083.1, read as the reverse complement.
ACACGAGGGGAGTACACAAGGCAGTGTGCAACGTGGCCCCACCAGCTCAGGGTATCTGGGGCTCATCTGCCCAAAATTTCAGTTTTACAGGCAGATTGCTGGGAAGGCATACACTCACTCCCAGGCCTGCACGCAGATGCTTTGGAGTAAAATACAAGCGTCTGAATGATTTTGCCTCTAGAATACAGCATTCAAGGAACATGATTCTCTCCTCTGCTCTTTGAGACCCCTGCATGAGGAGGCTGCTGCCCTCTGGTGTTTTTGATAGGACAGAGGAGGAGCGCTGGGGTCCCCTAAGTCTCTGATTGGCTGGGTCACCCTGCTCCTTCTTTTCTGGTTCCTGCAGCCCCACTGCATGTGCTGTGTGCTCTTGGGGAGTACTCACAGCCCCCCAAGAGCCCGAGGGGAGAGGCGGGCAGACTCTCAGGATAAGCCCAGTCTGCCATCACCTCCCCAGGGCCAGACCAGGAAGGTCACCCATCTCCTTCCACCCCTTCCCCTCCCAGAACATGAACATCCAAGTAGAGGACATCCGGATCCGAGCCATCCTCTCCGCCTTCCGCAAGCGTACCCCGGTGACAGAGGGCTACGTGGAGGTAAAGGAGGGCAAGACGTGGAAGCAGATCTGTGACAAGCACTGGACGGCTAAGAACTCCCGTGTGGTCTGCGGCATGTTCGGCTTCCCTGGGGAGAAGACCTACAACACCAAAGTGTACAAGTAAGGAGTCTGGGCAGGGACTCTGAGTGGCGGGACTCTGGCCCCACCTTGTCCTAAGTCAGCTCTGCAGTAGCTTGGTATGCATGTGTGCGTGCTCAGTAGACTCTTTGCGACCCTACAGGCTGTAGCTCACCAGGCTTCTCTGTCCATGGAATTCTCCAGGCAAGAATACTGGAGTGGGTTGCCATGCCCTCCTCCAGAGGATCTTCCTGACCCAGGGATCAAACCTGTGTCTCCCGCCTGGCAAGCAGATTCTTTACCACTGAGCCACCAGAGAAGCCTGCATTGACCTCGTATCGAATATTCACCCATATATATGTAATCTAGAAATATAGTGCTGATGAACCCTATCTGTGGTGCAGCAATGGAGATGCAGACATAGAATGCAGCGGACGGGGCCACCTCTGTCCTCTGCCCCCTTGAAGTGATTATTGTGAGAAATCTGCAACTGTTAGGAAAATGAGAAACAGATCTAGTGGATTCAGTTACACTCATCCTGAGTAAATCTTGCGATGCTGTTATGGTTTCCAAAGTTAATATCTCCCCAGGCAGGGAAAGGGTAGATGACAAGGAGACTCAGAGTAATTTGCCCGGAGGGGTGTCCGGTGAAGGGTTTTCCCTCCCTGACAGGCTGGTCTATTGACTGGTCATGGGGTCTTCTTATCTCTTCTAATAAGGATAATAATCTGCTTTACTGAGCACTGACTACATGCCAGGTGGCTCTGTTCCTAGTCTCTTAAGTGTTAGTCACTCAGTTGTGTCTGACTCTTTGTGACCCAATGGCAACAGTACTGGAGTGGGTAGCTGTTCCTTTCTCTAGGGGATCTTCTTGACTCAGGGATTGAACCTGGGTCTTCTGCATTGCAGGTGGATTCTTTACAATCTGAGCCACCAAGGAAGCCCTCTTAGCCACTTAAGCTTCACAATTCTAGGAAGGGGTTTATGTTACAGCTAAAGGAATGAAGTCAGAGAGAGGTGATAAAACTAGGAAGTGGCAGATTCAGGATCCAAACCCGGGTCTCCAGCAGCAGGGTCCATCCTCCTCAAGAGTGCAGACTTACTGCCTCTTCCCTTTCAAGCCAAGGAGAGAGGTGGCTTCCAGCCAGGAAACAGGGGTCCCTGCTCCAACTCTTCCTCCCGATCCCTGGGGTCAGTGCAGGCTTCTTTCCTTCCTGGGCTCAGCCTGGTTCCTTTGGTCAAAGCCTCTGGTCCACCATAAGGGTGAGTGCTGGCAGCTGAGCTGCCTGGTGGTGATTCCTGCCTCCAGCCACCCCAGACATGGCCCAGATCTTCCTGTTTGCACAGGGTGGGATGGGAGCAGGCAGGGTGGTCCCATTCTCTAAATAGTTTACAGAATTCCCGTCAGCTGGCTGGCTCCTTCCCTGGAGACACCTTCTCAGCCTTTCCTTCCAATTGAAGCCAAGAAAAGTAGATCCCTTCCCCTGACAGGCTTCCTACCTGCTGGCCGCACCAGAGTCCCCAGCCTGGCACAGGTCTTCGCCCAGTCCTGGGAGTGGGAAGGCTGCCATCAGTCCTGCTCCACAGCAGGATGGGGTGCCCGAGGCCAGGCAACACATGGGTGGCTTGTTCAGAGGGCTTCTGAAAACCTCCTCCTCAACTGCGGGTGGACCAGAGTCATCTTCTGGCTTTTGAAGGGGGATCGGGATCTCTGACCTCAGGTCCGTTTTGGCAGCTGGGCTCCAGATGATCCTCTCACGGACTGGGAAGTGGTACATGTACCTGGAAATCGATCAAACTGAAGCCACAGGGCCCCATCTCCCAGACCAGAAATATTGTGTAGTCCTTTTCTTTTTCTTAAAGCAAGATCCCATTATTGGTATTGATTTATTGATACAAGATTACTGAACAGAGATTGCATCTCATGTTGCATATTGGGAGTTAGGACTCTAAAGCTTTGGTGAGTTGGCTGAAACAGGGACCAAAAGGAGGCCCACGAGACCAAATTAGAAATGCTGGATCCCCTTGGTTTCATGTAGAGAAAGGGGTTCAGATGCTTGGGGAGACTAGAATGTTGCCATGGATTTGTCTAAGATCCTGGGAGGGTCCAAAAGGCAGATGTTTCACCATGACAGAGAGGAATAAGTTTGTAAGGGGAGCCCTGACTCCCTCTCTGGTTCTTTTATTTATTTATCTTAATAGTTATTTATTTATTTGTCTGCATTGGTCTTGGCTATGGCACGCGAGATCTTTCATTACGGTGCACAAGCTCTCTAGTTGTGGCACACGCTCTCCAGTGCTTGAAGGCTCAGTTGCTCCACCGCTTGTGGGGTCTTAGGTTCCCTGACCAGGGATTGAACCATGTCCCCTGCATTGCAAGGAGGATTCTTAACCACTGGACCTCCAAGGAATCCCCCCCTCCCTGGTTCGTTCTTAAGTGCTCCCTGAGGGCCCTTCTCTGTAAGCCAGACCTCGGGGTGGGGGCTGCAGTCACTGCAGGTCAGGAAACCTAAATGCAGTGGGGGTAATTAGATCCCAGGTGGCAGGGACCAGGTGACAGCACCCAAGGCCAAAGGCAAGATGGGCGTGGCTACTGAGTGGCCAGCAAAGTCAAAGCAGCAATCAGAATAGACTGGCCCTTGCAGACTTGTGGGGTTGACCAGTTGATCTAGCTGGCTGTCTCATAGTGTTCCCAGAAGTGAAATAGGAAGCTTCTCTGATTCTTATTCAATCTGTAAAAGCAGAAAAGCTCTAGGTTAAGACAACAAAAATCTGATCTGAATCATAAAAACAGGTCCAGCCCCTCAATGTCCAGACTTGAGAAAGTTTACAAACCTATAAGTCCTTGAATGAAGAGGAGGCCAGGTCTCCTTGAAGAAGGACTGTGGCACACTGTGGCACACTGCCAGAAGTGTACACTCTTAGTCATTTACCCAAAGGGACCTATGATCTTTTACCAAGGTCATTGCATTGTACACTGGAGAAAAGGAAATGATCAGAACTTTCAGGAACCACTGGACACAGGCTCTGAAAGGACCCTGATTCCAGGGACCCAAACATCCTTGTGGCCCACAGTCAGTATGGACATCAGTTGATCAGTGGAGTTTTGGCTCAGGTCCATATCACAGTGGTCTCAGTGGGTCCCGGAACCCACACTGTGGTTATTTCCCTAGTTCCAGAATGCATATTGAAGTAGACAGTCTCACAGAGCTGGCAGAATCCCTACCAAGTCTGGTTTGCTTCTTGGCTGGAGGAGAGCAAGGAGGACTTCTCATTTTCAGTTGAATCAGTTCAGCTCAGTGTTACCCAGCCATCAGCCTAGATACCTCTTTCTCAAGCGTGCTTCCCACTTGTCCGGTGGCTGTCCTGTAACTCCAGTCACCCACCATCAGGCCTAGGGTGGGTTGTCCATGGGTACATGTGCACGCTAAGCCACTTGAGTCGTGTCTGACTCCTTGCAACCTTATGAACTGCAGCCCACCAGGCTCCTCTGTCCATGGGATTCTCCAGGCAAGAATACTGGAGTGGGTTGCCATGCTCTTCTCCAGGGGATCTTCCCAACCCAGGGACAGAACCCACGTCTCTAATGTCTCCTGCATTGGCAGGCAGGTTCTTTACCACTAGAGCCCCGTAGGAAGCCCATACATCCTCCCCAGTGCCTCCTATCTGCATCCCCATGTCTGGGTCCCGGGGTGGGGGAGGGGTAGCCTGTGAGAGTGACTCATGGGGGCGGGGTGGGCTGCCCTGGTGGAGGCCTGTGGAGGATTGCATTCCTGTGATCTGACATCAGAGGACAGAGGGGCTCTCTGGGGAAGGAAGAGCAGCTCTGTCTGCTGAGGGAGCCTCACTCTGTGTTGAGAGCTCAGTACATCTGTTCCTGGCAGAGCCTGGTGGTCACTGAAAACTGGGAGCTAGATGTTCCGATCCAGTGAGACCTGACCACTCCCTGTGCGCCTGACATCCCCTGGGAGTGTTTGCTCACCTGACTGACTGTGGGAGTGTCGTAACAAGCTATAACATCCTACCCGCCACCTCAAGTGTGTTCTGTCCCATGTGTGAGTGTCATGGGAATCAAACTGGAGGCTGTGTTTCCAAGTGCAGGGGGCTTCCAGGGAGTGGAGAGGGCCAATGGCTCTTGGAATTCTTTTTTACTTCTTATTTATTTATTTATTTTGGCTACACTGAGTCTTCATTGCTTTGCACAGGCTTTCTCTAGTTGCAGCGAGCGGGGGCTACTCTTTGTTGTGGTGTGAAAGTTTCTTATTGCAGTGGCTTCTCTTGTTGTAAAGTACAGGCTGTAGGGTGTGTGGGCTGTAGTTGCAGCTCCCAGGCTCTAGAGCACAGGCTCAGTAGTTATGGTGTGTGGGCTTAGGTGCTCCGTAACATGTAGAATCCTCCTGGACCAGGGATCGAACTTGTGTTCCCTGCATTGGCAGGTGGACTCCCATCGACTGTGCCGCCAGGGAAGCCCTGGGTCTTGGGATTATTAACAGTCCTCCTGTGTAGTTCTGTGCTCTGGCTGTAGCTATGTTGAGCACAAACCCTGAGCTTTCCAAGACAGTCCTTTTTCTTTCAAGGATTCTGTGTCATTGCACGCATAGAATAGCATTACTACCAGTCACAGTTTTTGGTAAGGAGAGATATCAGTGGCGTCTGTCAGGTTTATCCTTCCTCTCTGTTCACATCCCATTCACTCTGAGGCAAAGCAGAAACTTCCAGGCCTGCTAGACCAATAGGGACAGGACTCCGCTTCTGTTCATCTGGGGCCAACCTGCCCTTGGCAGCCCCTCCTCTGGGCAGTCTGGCAGCAGTGCGTCTCACTGGATTCTGCCAATCACCGATGAGTACACAGACTTCAAAGACCCAGGACAAGAGAGAGGGAAGGGTAGCTTCCCCACTTCACCGCTTTGGCAGCCACAAGTTTGTTTCCTATGTCTGTTGAGTCTGTTTCTGTTTTGTATATATTTTGTAATATTTGTTTTAAACTCCACACATAAGTGCTGTCCTATGATATTTGTTTTTTCCTGTCTGACTTACTTCACTTAGTATAATCATCTCGAGGTCCATCATGTTGCTGCAAATGGCATTATTTCATTCTTTTTTGGCTGAGGGATATCACATTGCATTTGTCTCTCCAAGATCCCTTTTTACACTTTGCATGTATAGGCATTAGTATCATATGTCACTACCCTGAGTTAGGGGCTTCCCAGGTGGCACTGTTGGTAGAGAACCTGCCTGCCAACGCAGGAGATGTAAGAGACTTGGGTTCAGTCCCTGGGTTGGGAAGATCCCCTGGAGGAGGGCATGGCAACTCACTACAGAGTTCTTTCCTGGAGAATCCTATGGACAGACAAGCCTGGTGGGCCATGGTCCATAGGGTCACAAAGAGTCAGACATGACTGAAGCGACTTAGCATGCACACACACTGAGTTAGACCCTTGTCTGCTAGAATGTGAGCTCCCTGGAAGCAGGAAGCCATGACTGCCCTTCCAAGTCTGGCTCCCCATTGCCCAGCATGACCAGTGAGTGCTGGCAGACATGCCCTGCAGAGCCCTGTCTGGAGCAAGACTGAACTGCAGGAGCAGGGACCACGTCTATCTGGTTCCACTACCTTAGTGACCAGCCCCGGGCAGGGGTCAGTTGCCCAGCTGTGAAAGAAGGGAGGGGTGGGCACCATGATGTCTTGGTCACCTGCCCTGTCTCGTCTTCCGCAGGATGTTTGCCGCCCGCAAGAAGCAGCGGTACTGGCCATACTCCATGGACTGCACAGGCACGGAGGCCCACATCTCCAGCTGCAAGTTGGGCCCTCAGGTGTCGCTGGACCCTGTCAAGAACGTCACCTGTGAGAATGGGCTTCCGGCTGTGGTGAGCTGTGTGCCCGGCCAGGTCTTCAGTCCTGATGGACCGTCAAGATTCCGGAAAGCCTATAAGCCAGAGGTGAGGATGGGGTGGCAGATTTGGTACCTGGAGGGGTGGGCTGGCCGTTAAAAGATCAGACAGGGAACCCCCTCTCCCCCTGCGAAGAGAACTGGCAGCAACTCGGACCACTTTTCTAGAGGGCAGGAAGATGCAGGATACTTGTCAGGGCCAGCCTCACTGATAGATGCTGCTGCTGGGGTGTGACAAGCAGCTGGGAGCCTGCCCCCAAACATTAGCACCCTTACTGTCCTTCTGGCACTGCTGCTCAACTCTGAGACTAGTGTCCCCCCTGTGGCAGACAAACACCCGCGAGAGGGCTGTGCCTCACTACTGACCGTCACAGGTTCTGTGTGCTGTCTGTGGACCAGCACGAAGGGTCGGGGTGAGAACTAGGGGTTCCTGGGCGATTCCCTGAGAAATCAAGCATCCTAGAGCCCTTGGCAGGCTTCCCCGGTGGCTCAGATGGGAAAACAATTTGCCTGCAATGCAGGAGACATGAGTTAGAGCCCTAGGTCTGGAAGATCCCCTGGAGAAGGGAATAGCTACGCACTCCAGTATTCTTGCCTGGAGAATTCCATGGACAGAGGAGCCTGGCGGGTTACAGTCCATGGGGTCACAAAGAGTCAAACACGACTGAGGGACTAACACTTTCAGAGCCGTTGGAAATGTGATCCATCTCTCAAAAGCACAAGAAGTCAACTACAATGGTTTTCAAACAGGTTTTACTTATTCTGCATCAGAAAGAATAACAAATTTTAAAAGCTTTCTCAGAGTTAGTACAGTAAGTCCCTACATATGGATGACTTTTGTTCCAAGAGTAAGTTAGAAATCCAGTTTGTACATAAGTCCAGCAAAATTAGCCTAGGTACCCAACTAACACAATCAGTTATGTATTGCTGCTTTTACATTCGCTTCCGGACATGCTAGGCTTGAAATAAAAATATGGTACTGCTATATTCTATGGGCTTCCCTGGTGGCTCAGTGATAAAGAATCCACTTGCCATTGCAGGAGACAAGGGTTCGATCCCTGGGTCACGAAGATCCCCTGGAGAAGGAAATGGCAACCTACTCCAATATTCTTGCCTGGGAAATGCCATGGACAGAGGAGCCTGGTGGACTACAGTCTATGGGGTTGCAAAGAGTCAGACATGACTGAGTGACTAAACAGCTACTACTGTTTTGTATATAGTACTGTATAGGAAAGTACAGAAAAGCGCAACACTTGCAGAGGATGCAGCCATGTGACAATGGATGCTGGGCACTTGAACTATACGTAATTGGACGTACAAACACAAGTTCGCATCTTTGACAGTTCACAACTTGAAGGTTCGTACATAGGGGACTTCCTGTAAATGGAAACATGTCATCAGCACATCTATGTTATCTGTGCCTGTTATCACACTGTATGTTTGTGAGTCAGTACCTGCATGTGGGGAGAATTGTATTAAAGAGATGTGGATGCACATCTGAATTATCATCCCCATCTCAGCTGACTGATGCCTTAGGACCGCTGAGCTGTCCCAGCCAAGGCAGGCTTGATGACTCCTCTGAAGAAGAAAAGTGAAAGAAAGTGAAAATGTTAGTCACTTAGTATTGTCTGACTCTTTGTGATCCCATGGACTGTAGCCCACCAGGCTCCTCTGTCTGTGGGAATTCTCCAGGCAAGAATACTGGAGTGGGTTGCCATGCCAACCCAGGGATCTTCCCAACCCAGGGATCAAACCCAGGTCTCCCGCATTGCAGGGGGATTCTTTACTACCATTTGAGCTACCCGGGAAGCTCCTCTGAAGAAGAGCAAGTGCACTATTCTCTCTTCCCTCAGAAATCACTAGTTGGCTCATCTTTTTCCCATTCTCCTTTTCGCACATATCCCTAAAGGTTCTCTGTGACATGCATGTTCTGGAAACTGCTAATCCAGGCCAGTGGGTGGGAACAGTAGCGAGATAGTGTGGGAAAGAGAGCTGATCATTTACTAAGGAATGACGCCCTGTGCTGGACGAAACTTGGGACTTGGTATTGCAGGGAGGATAGTAACAGCCCCTCCCCAAGCTGAGGCAGCCCCACTCTGCATCTGCTGTCCCCTCCCCCATTTTTCCCCCCAAGCGTGCATTTGTGCTAAGTCACTTTAGTCGTGTCTGACTCTGTACCACCCTATGGACTATAGCCTGCCAGGCTCCTCTGTTCATGGGATTCTCCAGGCAGGAATACTAGAGTGGGTTGCCATACCCTCCTCCAGGGGATCTTCCTGACCCGAGGATCCAACCCACAGCTCTTGTGTCTCCTGCATTGGCAGGCAGGTTCTTTACCACTAGTGCCACCTGGGAAGCCCCCCACCCCATCTCCCTCTCCAATCTCTCCTCTCCATCAACATCTATCAACCTGCTCATGGATGGGGAGTGATCTCTTATCTACTTATCCAGTAGAAACAGGAAACTGATGCAGAAACCAGATAAACAGCTTTGGGTGCTATATTTGGAAAGGCTGGGGTGGTGTATTTGGACAAAAGAATAAGCCTTAAATAAAAGGCATGAGGTGAATGCAGCAAGTCCAGGCATCGACCAGAGGGTGTGGGAACTCTTTGGGGTGTCTTCCAGACACTTCTGGCCAGCAGCCAGCCCTCCCCCACCCTCAGCCCTGCCCCACAGGGGCGTCCAAACTGCACGGACCTGACCACACATCTCACGTGTGCAGGCAGGCCACACAGGCACACCTGGACAGTGCCAGCCCCCACGGCCCTCGCTGCCCCCCCAGCCACATGATTTGATGGCCACATCCTTTCCACAGCCTCAGGCTGAGCCTCTGAGCTTGCCTCATGTGTCATCCAGAACACCAGGTCCTACTGTTTTGGAATTCCTCTTACTGTGTGGTTGAAAGCGGAGGAATCAAGTTATACCAAACCAATTAAAAAAAAAAAAAGATCAAGCGAGGCTTACATCACATTTTCCCTTCTTTCTTTTCCTCCAGGGCCAGCTGACTCTGCCTGGCCACTGCTAGATGGGGTGAGGTTACTTGGAACTCTGCCTCCCACAAGCTTGAGTCACGGATGGTCCGCTCCATGGGAAGGGGACCCTGGAATCTGGCTAGGCAGCTTGGGAAGGGAAGTGGGGGAAGGGAAAGGTCATGATTCTACAGCCATCTGGCTGGATCCAGCAGTTGTATTTGTCGTGTTCTGCTAAAGCTAGAATAAAGATTCCTGAAGCCAGTGAGGGGTTTTGCAGCCCTTCCCTGTCCCTCTTTTCTTCTCCCTCTAGTGCCAGGGTCATTACCCAAGGTCAGTAAATTGGGGTGCAGACCTTGACTGGAAGATGGAGACAGAAGCTCTTGTTCTATGTCTTGGCTTTCAAGGTGACCAGTGGTGGTTTTCTTAGAGGTGGTGGTGGTTTTAGTTGCTAAGTCATGTCTGACACTTTCAACCCTGTAGACTGTAGCCCACAAGGCTCCTCTGTCCATGGGATTCTCCAAGCAAGAATACTGGAGGGGGTTACCATTCCCTTCTCCAGGGGATCTTCCCAACCCAAGGATTGAATCGCATCTCATGCATTGCAGTCTCCAGCATTGCAAGTAGATTCTTTACTGACTGAGCCATGAGGGAAGCTCAAGGTGACTGGTGTATGTTAATGTTTGAAAGACACCACCACCAACCAGGCCTGCCTCATTCAGGGGTGGGATGGAAGTGGGATGCCTCCATCAGTGAGTGGGATGGAGTCCAGGGCTGTGAACTGCAGAGGCCAAAGTAGAACAATGACTCTGGTCTGATCCCCACACGCAGAAGCACTGCACAGTTACCTCATACTCCCTCTGTATTGAATCAAATAGAATCAATAGTTCAGAGCCTCACAGCCTTCTGAGTTGCCCACCCCAACATGCGTGCATGCACACACACACACACACACACACAGAAACTGATGCAAAGCAGGCTATGTGGGCAGATGGGAGTCAAATGACCCATCTCCTATCTTGTAAGGTATGATCCAGTGGGATTAAGATGCTTGGGAAGAGTGGGTCTTACTCCTGTGCAATTATAAATAAATCCCATAAGACTATTAAGGCTTCAAGGCCGATGGTGAGCAATTAGGGGCAATTATACTATAACTGGGCTTCCCAGGTGGCATGGTGGTAAAGAATCCACCTGCTAATACAGGAGACACAGGAGATGGGGGTTCAATCCCTGATTTGGGAAGATCCCCTGGAGAAGGAAATGGCAACCCACTCCAGTATTCTTGCTGGGAAATCCCATGGACAGAGGAAACCGGCATGCTGCAGTCCATGGGGTCACAAAATAGTGGGAGATGATTTAGTGACTGAACAACAACAAACTATAACCACCTACTCTCTCTGAATGTCTGGTGGGGCTGTATCTCCTGAAGGGCTGTCCAGGTCTGGGCTTGGAGTAGAGTCAGGGGTGGCAGAAGCAGGAGTAGTGACCAGGCAGAAGTCCAGCTGCAGGACAGATGTTGGTCTTAACCAGTGGGAGGCTCCCCATCCCCTTGTCTGGGCAGAACTCCAAGTCTTGGCTGCCTTGGTGCTGCCTTGGTCAGGCCCCGCCCTCTCACCCTCTGTCTTCTTTCTCCTGCCTCTCATGGGTCTGCAGGGCAGGATTCTTGCAGTGTGATCACCTTAGTGCCCCAGAATCTCCCCTAGGGCTGGACAAGCACTCTGTTACACGTCTGATAGAATTAGGATCCGTTTGGAATCTGCAGACTTTGTGGGTAGGAGCGTCTTTTGATAGTGCTGAAGCTTCAGGTTCTGGAGTGAGGAAGTGGAGGGAAGTACTAGTGGTTATGCCCTAGAACAGGTATGGAGTGGGATAAGGAGTTGATGAGAGTCCCTGAGGGGCTGCCCGGTGGTCCAGGACAAAGATTGCAAAGGGAGCATGCAGCAGAGCTGAAGAGTGAGCATGCGCGCTTTCCATCCCCTCCACAGACGCTCACACAGATGGAGCACTGTCAGCTCCCAGTCTGGTGCCTGGGTTTGGAGTGGGGAGCCAGGGGGCATCGTGAAGAGAGGGGAGTAGGCTGTGCTCAGCAAACGGTGTGTCTCTTCAGCAACCACTGGTGCGATTGAGAGGTGGTGCCAACGTCGGGGAGGGCCGCGTGGAGGTGCTCAAGAATGGAGAATGGGGTACCGTCTGCGATGACAAGTGGGACCTGGTGTCTGCCAGCGTGGTCTGCAGAGAGCTGGGCTTCGGGAGTGCCAAAGAGGCCATCACGGGCTCCCGGCTGGGGCAAGGTAAGGCGTGGGAAGAGTGTTCCTTGGCCTCTCTTCACAGAAGGCATCACGTGGGAGCCCAGCCTGGGCTGGCTTTGTCCTTTACAGTCCCTTCTGGCTTTGCCTCTTCCCTCCAGCACCTGCTTCCCACGTGGTGCTAGTGGTAAAGAACCCGCCTGCCAATGCAGGAGACATAAGAGAAGCGGGTTCTATCCCTGGGTTGAGAAGATCCCCTGGTATAGGAAATGGAAATCCACTCCAGTATTCTTGCCTGGAGAATTCCATGCACAGAGGAGCCTGGTGGGCTACAGTCCATGGGGTCGCAAAGAGTCAGACATGACAGAGTGCACACCCACATATCCAGCACCCAGCTCTGTTAGACAGTCCTACACCTCTCTCCAGGTAGTTCAAGCTGGAAGGGCGTTAGAGAACATTGTCCCCATTTTATGGATTTGGAAGCTGAGGCCCCGAGAAGGAAGTAAACAACCAAGATAAGACAACATATTAGCAACCATTGGATATTCTAACAGAGGTTTCCCAGCTCCTAACCCAGTGCTCCCCACGGCCCCACTGAGAAAGCTGGAATTTCCAGGCCCTTTCTCCAGGAGAAGAACTGGGAATTCATGAGGCTGTGGACCACCCCAGGCACAGAATTCCAAATCTTACTTTCCCCGCTTAGGTTAGCGCTATGAACATTCTCTCCCTGCCACCAGAGGTTGGGAACAGTTTGCACTTCTCCCAGTGTCTTGAGCTGCTAAGAAAAAAAGGGGCCTGGCTTTTGTTAAGTGTCCCAAACAAATCTTTCTTCTGAGCAAGGAGCAAAAGTATAGGAGGCTTTCAAGCCTGTCACCCTGTTGAGAGGAATGTTGTAAACGTGACATGACAGCACAGTAGGAAACTTCCTCTCCCGAGCCCTGTGAAGGCCATTGCTCCGTGTCAGCCCCTGTCCTGCAGAGAATGGAATCTTCGCTCCAGAGTCTGCAGCCCAGAGAGCGTCCAGCCTTCCCCCCATAGAACTGTGTTGAGCAGAGGAGACCAGTTATCTGGAATCTTCTCGCCACTGACCCCCAGGGAGGCTGCTGCAGCCGGGGGATTGCTGTGGTTTGGAGAGGGTGGGGAGGAAGGAGAGTGAGCTGCTGGCGAGGGTGGGCTGTCCTGTCCTGTGGGGAGAGGATGTTTCCACACTGTCAGACATAGGGCCGTCGCCCTGCAGAAAGGAATGTGGTTAGGTCATTGATCACAGCCTGAAGGAAATAATAGCCAGTAGATCCGAGAGAATCTTAGAATCATAGATGGTATTGCTGCAGAAGAGCTCAGAGGTCATTTGGTCCAAGAGATGAGAAATCTGAGGCTCCAGAGAGCAAGTCTGAGGCCACACCCATGGTTAGTGGCAGAGAAGCATGGAAACCTACATCTTCTAACTCTCGGGTGTAGGTTTCTCCCTTGTCCCCACCTTGTCTCATCCTGCTTACCTTCAGAGCATCTCTTATCTCCGTTCTCCAACCCCCGCAAGCTTCCCGGGTATTTCCACTGAAGTTTGAGGGTCTTGGATGGACTTGAACTTTGAGTGCCAGCTGGTAGTGACCCCACATGACACTCCTCCTCCCTCCCCTGTTGTGGTGAGCTCCTTGTGGTTCCCTTGGGTCTCAAATAGCCCCAGAGTCCATTGTACTCATTGGCTAGTGCATTGTTGTGGTCTGGCAAGGCCCCCAGGACAGAGACCACTCACTCCAAGGAGTGGACAAGCACTGGATGACATAAACATTCCGCTTTTCATGGGTGTGTGCTGTTTGACCTAATTACTTCACTGCCCAGAGCAGCCAAGCGTTTCCAAGGGCCCACGGAACTCTTGGAGAAAGAGACAGCTGGCATTTTCAGTGCTGTCCTTGAAAGAACCATTGGATGATTTATCACCTGCTGCCACGCTGGACAGATCACCTCTGGTAGACAGGAAGGGAAAAGTCCACATTCGATGTCAAGTCACAGAGGAGCAGACAGGGTCTGTCCTCAGCTCAGGCTGTGGCTTGTGGACCAAATGACCACACCTACAGCGATGGTGGTGAAAGGGCAAGGGCTCAGGTTAGGCAATCTGAGTCCTGGTCCCGGCCCTGCCACCTACATGCTTGGTGACCTTGAGCAACCTTCTGGGCCTCAGATTCTTCCCTGGGTTCATGGTGTCTTACGTTCTGTCTGGCTCCAGCCTCCTGTTCTCATCAGCATGGATGTTAGGTCAGAGTCAGGCACTGTGCTTTGTTTTCTGAGATCCCCTGAACACATCTGGATTCCCGCTGTTTACACACCCACCTCCCCACCATTCCCAGCTTATAGCACTCTGTGTGTGCTGTGTATGTGTGTGCTAAGTTGCTTCAGTCGTGTCCAACTCTTTGCGACCCTATGGACTGTAGCCCACCAGGCTCCTCTGTCCATGGGATTCTCCAGGTAAAAATACTAGAGTGGGTTGCCATGCCCTCCTCCAGGGGACCTTCCCCACCCAGGAATCAAACCCACGTCTCTTCTGTCTCCCGCTTTGGCAGGCAGGTTCTTTACAACCAGTGCAGCCTGGGAAGCCCTATAGTGCTCTGGGGATATTCATTTTATCAAAAATGAATGAATGAGTTCCAGTTGCACAAGCAGGATCAGCTAAACAACCCACTTGGTCAAGAATTTCCAACTCTCCCAGACATCCCTAGTGGTCCAGTGGTTAAGACTTTGTGTTTTCACTGCAGGGGGCCCAGGTTCAATCCCTAGCTGGGGACCTAATATCCTGCATGCCAAGCGGTGCAGCCAAAAGAAAATTCTAACACTCCAGACCCACGCTATCCAATAGACATAAAACGCCAAGTTTTAGTCGCTTGGTCATGTCCAACTCTTTGAAGCCACATATGTAATGTTATTTTCTAGTAGCCATGTAAAGAACAAATAAAAAGGAACAGGTGAAATTCTTTTAAGTAATCTATTTTCTTTAATAATATATATATTTCCAAAGTATTATGATTTCAACATTTGATCAACATAAATGCTCTTGATGAGATAGTTCAAAGGTGGGGTACTGACTCTCAGAAATGCAGAATGTGTTTTGCACTTGCAGCCCATCTCAGTCTGGACTGGCCACATTCCAGGGACTCAGTGAGGCAGCAGCCACTGCGCTGGATGGAGCAGCTCGAGATCAGTCCCTTTTAGACTCTGAAAGGACTGAAATTCAGCAGGCCTGAAATCTCTGATCAGAAATACTGACAGCATGTGCCACACATGTAAAGCCTAAACAGAAGTCTCCAGAAACAGTGCTAACATGAAAAACAGATTGCATTGTCCTAGTCTATTCTACTGTGATCTTCAAAAACTAATGACAACCTGCAGTTGATTGTGGGTCCAAAGTCCATAACATTGTTCTGAGAGGTTGGCCGTGGCTTCTGTCTCACATCCTTCTCCTGCCCCAGGCCTGTGGTCACAGGGTTCAGGTTGGGGAAAAGCAAGGCCAAGGTGGAGGTGGGGGAGGCATAATGAGAGGATGGACAGTCCAGAACCCAGGATGAGGGCAAAGCTGGGGTTCACGATGCAGCGGATCAAACCCAGATCAACAAAAGGAGCTAGGAACTCACAGACACTGCTGGGCGACCTCAGCTGGACATCCAGGCCGGTATTCTTCAGTAACACCTCATACCCTGCTCAACTCACAGCAAAACTGGGTGGTATAGGGAAGAATGTAAGAAATACTGGCTCTTCCATCTCTCTATTCTGTCCTGGTGTGCCATGAATGTGCAGGCTTCAGGAAAGTGGGTACTGCCCTCCCAGGCCTCGTCACCAGATGTCTAGAGACAGCCTTCTGGCCTTACATCGGTTAGGCCAGAAGGAGACTAAGCAGTTTTTTAATCTCTAAGCCATGTCCAACTCTTTGCAACCCCATGGACTGTAGCCCACCAGGCTCCTCTGTCCGTGGGATTTCCCAGGCAAGAATACTAGAGTGGGTTTCATTTCCTTCTCCAGGGGATCTTCCTGATCCAGGGATCGAACCTGGGTCTCCTGCATTGCAGGCAGATTCTTTACCACTGAGCCACTTGGGAAGCTCCAAGCAGTTGTTAGTTGGAGTCTAAAGTGTTAAGGCTCTTGCGTTAATCTCTTCTCTCCTGTCCAGTCTCAGAATTTAGCAATCCATACACATTTGTTGAGTACTGTTTGGGCTGGAGCCTGGAACAGAGAATTCATTTCTTCCACAGATATTTCTAGTAAGTGTTTCTGCTCTCTAGGAAGTTAGCTCAAGTGGACGAAATAAGAAATAGCACCAAAGGTATTTTACACTAACAAATAGGTGATGATATATAAGAAATTATCCTGATAATATCAGGAAAAACTCAAATGAACTTTTTGAGCAACCCAGTAATTCTTATCATTCATTGAGTCCCTGGTAACTTGACACAGTTGGTCTCATTCAATCTTCAAAAGCCCAGTCCTGCAAGAGAGACATTGTTATTGCCTTTTACAGATGGGGAAAGTGGAGTTCAAAAAGGTCCCGTCACTTCCCAAGGAGACGCAGGCTGAATCTACTCTAAGGCTGAAGCTGCAGCTTACTGCTTTGTAAGCAAGAAAGAAAGATGTAAAAAGTAAATGCTGCAGATGAGAGTGAGGCTGTTCAAGCTGAGCCACAAAGGAGAAAGGACTCACAGTGCTCCCTGAAGGCAGACCTCTACTTAGATGGGCAGAAAGCAGGAGGTGTTCTAGGAGGGAGGAGGCAGAGGGAGCACCCCTAGATGATGGAGAACATAGGCACTTCAATGGCTCAGCTCTCTCCAGAGCAATCTGCCACTCTTTCCAGCAAAGGATTTCCTCCCCTGACTCTCCTGAAAGAACTTCGAGAAACTCAGCAAAATCATGCTGTGAGTCAGACTGTCTGGTTTGAGTCCTGGTTCCTCTGTTGGACTGTTACTTATCCTTGGTCCCCAGTGGGGTCCAGTCTATTGAGTTGTTGGGGTGATGAAATGAGTTAATATAAATAATGTGTTTAGGACAGAATCTAAAACATAGTGAGTGCTCAGTAAATATTAGTACCATCTACCACCATCATCACCATCACTACCACCACCACCATCCTCATCACCACCACCATCACCACCACCATCACCATCATGATTACCACCACTGCCACCATTCGCATCACCACCATCATCATCACCACCACCACCACCACCACCACCATCACCACCACCATCATTGTCATCACCACCATTACCACCACCATCCTCATCACCACCACCATCACCACCACCATCACCACTACCATCATCACTGTCACCACCAGTACCATCATCATCACCACTATCGCCTCCATTTTCATCACCATCACCACCATTATCATCACCATCCTCATCACCATCACCACCATCATCACCACCACCATCATTATCATCACCACCATTACCACTACCATCCTCATCACCATCACCACCGTCACCACCATCATCATCACCATCACCATCCTCATCACCATCACCACCATCATCACCACCACCATCATTATCATCACCACCATTACCACTACCATCCTCATCACCATCACCACCATCATCACCACCATCATCCTCATCACCACCACCATCATCACCACCGTCACCACTACCATCATCACTGTCACCACCAGTACCATCATCATCACCACTATCGCCTCCATTTTCATCACCATCACCACCATTATCATTACCACCGCCATCACCATCATCCTTATAATCATCTAACAGGCCTCTGCTCTAACTGCACATCCAAGTCCTAGGTTGCTGCCTGTTTCTGAGCCCATCTTAATTCATGAGCCATGGCCCTGCTTGCTTCAGCGTCTCTGTTTGGAATCTGTATTTTGCACAGCGTTTCTGCTCTAAGTCCTTGGGTGTTTCTAGCCATAGTGACTGATGTGTTTGTTGGGGTTTTTTTGGGGGGGTGAGGGGGGAGCTGCACTATGTGCCATGTGGAATCTTAGTTCCCCAATGAGAGATTGAACCCATGCCTCCTGCAGTGGAAGAACAGACTCTTAACCACTGGAACATCAGGAAAGTTCTGATTGATGTGTTTTTATAAATTTTATAAAATTCCAAGGAATTGGAAGCTTCTTCATTTATGAATTTCCAAGGAAATGGAAACTTGGCTCTTACCCATTACAGTGGGTTGCTCCTAGAAGTTAATTTCTGGCCTCAGAGTCTAGATCCCAGGTGTCTCCAGAAACCCAGAGCCAAGGGTCCCTCCTTGGGGCTCCAAAGTGCAGAGAGTTACCTCCATCTTTATCATGTACCACATTATGTTACAAGTCTGTCTAAGTGTCTACATCCCCCAGGCACATACTGTGAGCTTGTCATGACAGGGACTGCTGTATTCCTCTGTGAGTCCCCAACACTGGTACAGAGGCTGACAATCAACAGGCACTTACTTAAGTGAAGGGTGTCCATTCAGATACTGTTTGCAGCACCTCCTATTTGCTAGTCTCTGGTTGGTAATCCCCAAGAAACATAGATGTAATGCCTGCCTTGTGGGACCTGCAGCCCAGTGGAGATTCAGACAGACATTGAATAGAGAGCCACCAGAATACAGCATGAAGTGGAGTGCTCAGTGGAGGTGACCTGAGGGGACCCAGCTTAGATGAGGCTTAGAAATGTTGTGCCATTGAAGTGACATCAGACCTGAGCCCTGAAGGTTGAGCAGGAGTTCACTGCTGAGGAGAAGGAGGAAGAGGGTCTAGGCAGAAGGAATAGCCAAAGGAGAGACATGTGGTCAAGCTGGGGAGGAGCAAGCATAGCTGGGACGCTTTGTGGAGGCTGGTCCCTGTTTGGACCATTTGGAAACTAATGGTACCCTGAACTGCAGTGAGATACTATTACAGGGATTAAGACAGGGGAGTGACATGATTAAACATGCATTAAAAAATCTCTTGGGTTGTGCGTGGGGAATATTTTGGGATAAACAAGCAGGAGGGAGACTAGAAGCTATGTCATTTGTCCAAATGAGAGGTGACAGAGTTAGATGAGTGGCAGAAATGAAAAGCACTGAGCTTTGGGGGGAGTGAATAGGACACGATGATGGGTTGCTTGTCTGTGGATAAAAGAGGAGGAGGTGATGCCTCTGGGTTCTGGCAAGAACCAGGAGGATGGAGGTGCTGCTTCCTGAGTTAGGGAGATGCTGTGGAGAAGCAGATTAGGAAAGGTCCTCCTGCTGAAAGCAGAAAGAACAAAAGCAGATGACTCTTTCAAGTTCACTCTGAAGGGGAGGAAAGTGACAAGCCAGAAGGAGGTGTGGAGTCAGGGGAGGGTCATCATAAAGACGGGAGATTTTATGGGATCAGATGAGTGCTGAGGGATGGACCCAAACCAGAGGATGATGGTGAAGATCAAGATAGAGAGGAGATCACGGAGCAGGGCAAGGCCCAAGGTGGGAGTCGAAGCAGCCCAGAGCTCCCAGAAAGAATTAGACTTGGATCCATCTTTATGAGCTAGACAGAGGAGAGGTGGTTTTGTGAGGTGAGTTGAGTTGAATACTGACAAACTAGGGATTCCCTCTCCCCAGCAGTGGGGAATTCCCCCTTGCCATCCCGGTGCCTGTAGGGAAAGCTTCCCACATGTGCATTAGGGGTCCCTGTGGGATGTCTTCTGTCTGCCCCTGCGGCTCCACGCTCCTCCTTGTCCACGTGGTTCAGGGCCCTGGAAGGCAGGTTTGGATGTGGCCCGCAGGGAACACTGGGGGAGATTGGAGATGGGGAGGAGCTGGGTCTTTATTCTCTCTGAGGGCCACTGTGTCCCTTCACTGAGGGTAATAGCTCTTAACAGGTGACCTCCCCACAAGGCTCTTTTGTTCTCCTGGACCAGATATTAACATCCTCCCCTCATCCCTGGTGGCTCAGATGGTAAAGAATCTGCCTGCAATACGGGAGACCTGGGTTCGAGCCCTGATTTGGGAAGATCCCTGGAGAAGGGAGCAGCTACTCACTCCAGTATTCTTGCCTGGAGAGCTCCATGGACAGAGGAACCTGGTGGGCTACAGTCCACGGGGTTGCAGAGTCAGATATGACTGAGCGACAGACACTTTTCTTTCTTGCGGGCCTGGAGGTGGTATTAGTCCACACAATGGACTATCCATTGCGATTTTGTGATTTCCTCATGCTTTGTTCTTATTTTTATTTTTAAAATTCCTTTCTGTAACTCAGATCATCCAATCTGAGAATGCCATCTCTTTCCTGCTGGGAGTCCGACTACTCTGTGAGAGTTGCCCCTTTAGGATTCATCAATACACAGGGTGTACAAGTTGAGAAGGGAACTTAAATGCCCTCTAGACCAGCTCCTCTATTTCAGTGAGAAAACCAGTATTCAAAGAGGCTGAGTGAGTTGGTCAAGGCCACATCAATTAGTAACAACCTTTGTTCTTGTGGGAGAAGTGACTCCCAAGACAACATTCTCTCCAGGTAGAAGAGGCCTGAGTCATTGAGCTATTGTGGGAGGCAGTTGGGAACATTCTGAGGATGGGAGAGGCATGTTCTTACTGTCTGGGACTTCCTTTCCCCTTGCAGAAACTTTCTTGTGGAAGCTTTCATAGTGCATGTTCATTTTCTATTCCCAGGGATAGGACCCATTCACCTCAATGAAATCGAGTGCACGGGGAATGAGAAGTCCATCATAGACTGCAAGTTCAATGCTGAGTCTCAGGGCTGCAATCATGAGGAAGATGCTGCTGTGAGATGTAACATCCCCGCCATGGGCTTCCAGAAAAAGGTGAGGAGCCTGGATGCCCAGAGGGGACTGTTACGTTTTGGTCATTGAATCCGTAGAAAGGGTAGACCAGATGGTCTCAGGCTGAAGCTTGCCAACAGGTACTTTGATGATGAGTTCAGAAAGTTGTTGGGCTCTAATGCTGTCACCTTCAGTGGCTGTCACCTGGCTTTGGTGAAGGTGCCAGATGAAAAGACACATGGATAAGCTCCACTGTCCTCAGATGTTGGGGATCCTCTGTGTGCCCCGCCGTACTCTGGGGCTGGACATACAGTGTGATTGCAACTCAGTGCTTCCTGCAAAGGATTCAAGGACTGCAACACCTGTGGTCCCCTTGGCAACAGCCCTTTCCAAAGACCCAGAGGAACCACAGTTGGTCTGTAAAGCACACAGATGTAAGCACGATGTAGCCAGTATTTGGGGCCGAACACTGTACTTTGGTTTCCAGAGGGAAAGGAAAGGAAACCTTAATAGCATTATGTCTGATACACACCCCTCCCTTCCTGAGACGGGGTCTCTAAAAACCTGCATCATGTACCCTCATGTGGGTGACTTTCCGACTTATCCCTACAGGGATAACCAACAAGATTTTGCTGGGAGGTCTAGCCCATCCTCCAAAAAGGCCTGGTAAATCCTATCTAATGCTTTGTGCTAAACCATGAATTTGGTCACCAGGCTGGCACATTGGAAGAGCTTCTTGAGGGCTTATTTTTTAAAATGAGCAAATGCAGACATGTTGGGGTACAGGATGGCTCTCCAGCCAGGCTCTGACACTGCTTCTTGACCTTGGCATCATCATGTCAAAGGCACTACTGAATTGGTTAGCCACAACAACTTATTGCCCCATGGGGCTAAAAATGTGAACTCGACACCTCTCCTTTGAGCCAAGCATTTGCTTGTAAGTGAGCAGGGGCGTGGGCCAAGCCCCACAGCTGTGGGAAAGGCTTGCCATCTCTAATTGCTGAGCAGCATTCCAAGAAAGTTATAATAGAGCTCCAAAAGCTGACGTGCCAAGAGTCCCCGTGCGCTGGGGTACCATTCACTTCAGACAGATTAGACTTGGGTGGAATGGGGTTTTCAACCCAAATGAAAGGCCTAGGCCAAAGAAAATGAGGTTTTCCACAAGGGCTTTATGGTGGGTGGAGCTGAGGCAGGCTGTGTGCCCAGGCATGCCAGGGGGGGCACCACACTCCTAGCACAAAACACCCTCATCCTTTCAGGGGCCCTTCGGACTCTAGAAAGTGAGCCTCGTGCTTAAGTGTGGGGTGTGGGAAGCTTTATGCGTGAATCTGGCCATTTCTATCCCCTGGAAGGGCTTTCTTCTCTGGTGGTAAAAGATCTGCAGTGGTAAAGAATCCACCTGCCAATGCAGGAAACATAGATTCGATCCCTGGGTAAGAAGATTCCCTGGAGGAAGAAATGGCAACCCACTCCAGTATTCTTGCCTGGAGAATCCCGTGGACAGAGGAGCCTGGTGGGCTGCAGTCCATGGGGTCACAAAGAGTTGGACACAACTGAGCAACTAAGCATGCTTGCACAAGTCAGTTCATTACTATCATTCACTGGCTGATTCCTTAATTAATCTCTTTCAGGTTTCGGTTTCCTCCTTGGAAAATAAGGAGGTGAGAGAGGTGATTCCTAGCTTCCCTTCCAACCCCCAGTTCTTTAAGAAATTGACTTTTTATTGAATGACTAATAAATAAAACTCACAGACATGAACCTGGGAGGTTTCATCCATTCAGCCACAGCCAAGCTGTGTTTCTTTCATTGCTGGGGAGACATGCCAAGGTGGGAAGGCTCTGGGGGTGGCAGGTGGGTTTACCAGGTGAGCTCGTCCACACAGGGTCCCCTGGCAGCCTTGCTGACCTCCAGTTCCCTTCTGAACTGTGGGCCTGGCCCTGTCCGGATGGCAGGACCATGCCCACGTGTGGAATGTGAGTTGGAGAGTGCCAGTGCTTGCTTGCCTGTTAACATCTGGGTCCTGTTACCTCGCTTCCTACCTGCCACCTCCAAAAACAGATGAGGGACTGGTGAACTGCAACCTTATCAAAATACAGGGTGGCCTCGCTGTATTTTGGGCTGGAGGTAGGTGTTTTGTTTTCTCTATTCATGCTCGGAAAAATTCAGCATCCTGCATGTCACTCCCTTTTTTCAAACTGCATACTACTGCCACGAAGAACCAAAGGAATAGGAAAAAAGAAATGCCTTGGATTGTTTTAAGAAATTTGGAGAAGGATGGACCTCCCCTGGCATCCTTGAGGGGTAATGAGGTGGAGAGGGTGTGGGTCAGAGGCTCCTGGCTGACCCCAAGATCTCTTGGGGTTCCATGGATACTGGAACTTCGAGCCAGATCACTTCTGGAATGGGGTGCCCAGGAGGGGAGCCCTGGGAATGGAGAGCTATGTATTGGGCTGAGTTTGAACTTCATGGCCAGCCTCTCTTGCAACCCCCAGTCTCCTCTAGGAAACGAGAAAAGGCCCCCAATACATCTTGAGGTGCCTGGATTCTTCCAGGGGCAATGAAACTCTGCTGCCTGTTACAGCGGTTGCTCCAGGCCTGCTCAGCCTTGGCGGAATGGCCACAGCTTGGAGCTTTAGGAAGTGTCTCAAGGAGAGGCCCCAGTTCCCATTGAAGGCCTTATGTTTTCCTTGCCCCAGAGTCAGTGTGCAGACACGTTCTTGGGCCAGAGCCTCTCAGACTTCTGTTGGCTCTAGAACCTAGGACAGGAACACCTGGCCAAGCAACCTGGGCTGCACAGACAGTGGGGGACAAAGGACAGGAATCCTCCCAAAGAGAGCCCTAGAGACAGGAACCTTCATATTGAGACTCAATACAGGTGACTTTCATATAAGACTCAAGTCTTCATTTTGAGACTCAAACTTGGGAGCCTCACTGCCCCCTGGTAGCGGGAAAAAGTTTGGACTCGGAATTCTTCAGGCTCCCCAGTCCTAATTTTTGCAAACTTTAGGGTAACAAAATGAAGTCTTTTTTTAGGGGGGAGAAGTGCCTAGGAGAGGGGCCATAGAGGGAGCTAGCTGCCAGTGCAATCAAAAAGGCAGGGCACAGTCCCTAGCGAAATAAAAAATAATAATAAACCCAATTATCCATCAGCACTGCCCACTGGCATTTTGAGTGAAGTGAAAGTTGCTCAGTCCTGTCTGACTCTTTATGACCCCATGGACTGTCCATGGAAGTCTCTAGGCCAGAATACTGGAGTGCTCCAGGGGATCTTCCCAACCCAGGGATCAAACCCAGGTTTCCTGCATTGCAGGTGGATTCTTTACCACCTAAGCCATCAGGACATTCTGAACTTCAGTGCTAACCTAGCCCCCAGGAGGGGTCCCTGCCCACGGCTTCTGGTGCCCCAGGGTGTACCTCTGTGCAAACCTGCGGCTCCACCAGCCTTGGTGCTGGAACTCGGAAACCACGAGGAGGGGAAGGGAAGAGCATCTGGACTTCCCAAAGAGAGGGAAGGCTCCAGACTCCCTAAATCAGGATGCAAGCCATTAGAGGGCTCAGCCTGTGGCCTAGAGGTCAGTCCTGCGGTCGCCATCACAGTCCCTGCTGTCGTTTGTCCTGGACAGTGTCCTCCAGGCCATAATCAGTCCAGGAGGCTGGAGACACAGGAGACCAGGTGGGTGGGGAGGGGGTGTGTGTGAGAGATTGGCACACCACTCCTTGCCAAAGCTATAGGTGCTTGGAGGCAACTGGAGATGGTTTTCACAAGGCACAAAATCACGAGCTTTAGTGATTCATGGAGAAGGGAATGGCAACCCACTCCAGTATTCTTGCCTGGAGAATTCCACGGACAGAGGAGCCTGGCAGGCATTAGTTCATGAGGTCACAAAGAGTCGGACACAACTGAATGACTAATACTTTAGTGATTAAAGCTTTAGTATCCTAAGCCTCAGGACCCAGTCTGACTCCAATGGACAATACAGTAAGTCCCCTACACATGAACCAGTTCTATTCCCAGAGTGGGTTTGTAAGTTCAGTTTGTTTGTAAGTCCAACAAAGTTAGCCTGGCTACCCAGGCTAACGCAATTGGCTATTTATTAGTACTGTAGTGTAATTGGTTTATGATACTTTTCACACAAATAATACATAAAAAACAAAGAAAACATTTTTACTCCTGTAGTACAGTACCTTGAAAAGTACAGTAGTACAGTACAACAGCTGGCAGGAACGGCACATTCGCATCCTTGAAAATCTGCAACTTGAAGGGGATTTACTTCCTATGTAGGGGACTTACTATAAAGGCCTCAAAACATGGGGCCCAAGGTTCAGGACCCCAACCTCCCAGCAGGAGGAGTTCTCTATCCTGACTGTAAGGCACAAATTTGGTCCTCCGTTCTGACTCAGCGATTCCTGCTTTGGGACAAAAGCACCCTTGAAGAAGCAGGCTTAGGTGGATGGTTTGGAGGTGGTTTAGTATGGTAATGAAGAGATGCTTACTCCATCTGAGACTCCCCTCATCTGTGAATGGGGATGACATGGTACCACTGCCTCCTAGGGATGCTGTGAGGACCGAATGTCCATAAAGGGCTTACATAGGGCGGGGGACAAGGTAAGCGCTCTGAAAGTTTGCCTGTGAATTTTCCAGCACTCCTCCTGTCTCATGCATGCCTGCTAAGTCAGTTCAGTCCTGTCTCTTTGCGACCTCATAGCTGTAACCTGCCAGGCTCCTCTGTCAATAGGATTCTCCAGGCAAGAATACTGGAGTGGGTTGCCATTCTCTCCTCCAGGGGATCTTCCCAACCCATGGATCAAACCCACATCTCCTGAGTCTCCTGCATTGCAGGCGGATACTTTACCGCTGAGCCACCTGGGAAGCCCGCTCCTGTCACATAATAAAAGCCAAATAAATACTGGATGAATGAATGGATCTGGGGAATTACACACAATTCACTTCATTTCTGAGGAGGTGCCAACATTACCGGCAGAGTTCAGTAAGCACATAAAGGATGAAATACAGGCGTTCATTAGATCTCAAATGAACAGAGGGGATGGCTTGGAGTTACTTGGAGACATCCCGATGGATTGAAGGTACACCCTCCCCAAGGGTTGCTGGCCTTCCTGTGGATGTTGGAGCTGGCTGGTTTGCCTCCCATTGAGGCTCAGGCCTTTCTAGGACTTTCTCCATGGCTCTGCCTGCTTATTTGTTTTTATATAGATCCAGCTTCCCTGGTGGCTCAGCGATAAAGAATCCGCCTGCCAATGCAGAAGATGTGGGTTCAGTCCCTGAGTTGGGAAGATCACTTGGAGAAAGAAACGGCAACCCACTCTGCTTTTCTTGCCTGGAAAACCCCATGGACAAAGGAGCCTGGTGGGCTACAGTCCATTGGGTCACAAGAGTGACTAAACAACAACAAAGATATGTTAGTCACAGGTGATGTGCAATCCATAGCCAGTGTCCAGCGCCTGGACTGGGGTTTCCTCCAGCCCAGAGGCACTCAGGAAGTCAAATGTCAGTCTTCCGAGGGCCAGCCCTCTTCCTACCTGCTCTGACCTCTTCTAGGTCCTCTGAGGAAAGGTTGCTTCCTGCTGGGACTCCCACCCTAATGATGATCATTGCTGTGATGATATCTGAGATTCCTCAGCACTCACTGAGTGCCAGGCCCTGTTTGAGCACTTTACAGGAACCGTATATGCCACTTATGCATCGGCTCAGCCCTGGTAGATAGATCTAAGGTCAGGACTGCCCTCGGCCTGTCTGTTTGCTGGCTGACCTCGTGACCCTCCCAGCCCCCAAGTCAATAAGAATTAAGACCTATGACTTAAGGGTTGTGCTGTTGCTAAGGACTGGCAAACAAACAGCTGAAGATTCCTGGAGTATTAGGTCTTATCTCAAAGGGATGAATTGTTAGAACCATAAAGGGAAGCAGGGTAAGGTACTTGGATTAAGGACTGCATTTTCAGAGCCCTTCCCCCAAATTCCAGTCCTTAATCCAAATACCTTATCCTGCTTCCCTTTATGGGCTTGGACTCATGTGTTGGTCCATGCTTTCATTCTGTAAGCCTGGTGTTATATTCATCCATTCCAAAAGGAATTGTGTCAGGTACTTAACATCTGAGAGGTGCCGTCTTAGTTATCGACCCTCCAGTAAACCAGACCAATACAGCTCTGCTCTTTGGCTCTTATATATCATCAGAGAGACAGCCATTTAATTGTAAAATTATAAATTAGCTTAATTATAATTGTCAAGAATGCTAAGAAGGAGATATAGAGAGAGACTGTGTAAGTGGGCACTGACCCCCGTTGGAGAGAAGTGCCACTGGGTATAGAATTGGAAAGATGAGTGGGACCAGCCAAAAGCAAAGGGGCCTCTGTATGTAATAGACTTCAGTGTGAAATGAGACTTACTGTGTAACTTGGTCAGGAGAGTTAGGTCGCCATGGAAACGGAAAGAAGACTGTGTGCCTGGAGGTAAAAGTGACTCTGGGTTCTGCATGGAGAATAGGTCAGTGATGGCAAGAGGAGAGGCAGTGGGAGGCAGGTGAGGAGGGCTGTTTCAGGTGAGAGGTGAAGGTGCCTGGGAAGAGGGATAAGGATGGAGCTGGAGGGAGGAGCGTAAGTGGGAGGGACTTGGGAGATAAAATCCATGGAGGAAGATTCTGATGGGATGTAGGGCATCAGTCCCCTACCTTTTTGACACCAGGGACCAGTTTTATGGAAGACAGTTTTTTCCACCAACCAGGATGGGTTGGGAGGGAGGATAGTTTCTGGATGATTCAAGTGCATTACCTCTATTGTGCACTTTATTTCATTATTATTACCTTGTGATATATAATGAAGTAATTATACACCTCACCATATTGCAGAATCAGTGGGAGCCCTAAACTTGTTTTCCTGCAACCAGACTGTCCATCTGGGGGTGATGGGAGAGTGATGGGGAGCAAATATAGATGTGAAGCTTCGCTTGCTGTCCCCCTGCTCATCTCCTGCTGTGCAGTCCAGTTCCTAACAGGCAGGAGTGGAGGGGGTTGGTTGGGAGCTCCTGATGTCAGGGATAAGAAAGAGGGCGATGCTGACGCTCGCTCCTAGATTTCTGGCTTGTCTAACAGAATAGATTCAGGATCAGCAAACTGTCTGTTGCAGTGCAAATCCATCCCTCTGCCTGTATTTGTAAATATGGTTTCTTGGGCACACAGCTGAGCCCCGCTATTTACATACTGTGGTCCCTGCATTCACCCTACGCGGTTTGCTGCCCCTGGGGCAGGTGGTAGTGCCTTTCATTGAAACAGAGAATGAGGGGGAGGTAGAGCACAGGTTTAGGTGTAGAGAGAAAAAGAGGACCAGTTAGATTTGGGGTCTCCGAGGTGCCAGGTGGGACTGTCAAGTAAGAGTTCTTCTGGAAAGGACAGCAGGGGGTGTTGTGGGAGGAGATGCAATCAGGAGCTGGAACTGGGGTACAGGAGAGGGTGTGGGGAGGAGAAAATGGTCCCAGAAAGAATCGGGGGATTCTACCATTTTAAGGCTCCTTATTGCCTCTTTCCAAGCATCTGATCTGAGACCCACCCCCCTGGTGGGCTCATGGGAAGTGGAGGCAGATTCTACAGTGAGATCAGTAGGTCTATAGTGGGGTCAGTGGGTCTCCCCGGCTGTATTGGCATCTAGGGTCCTAGGATGGCTGCAGTAGGGCAGGGGAGGGGCACCTAATGCAGAAGACCATGCTGGGCACGATGCCCAGCACACAGCAGGTTCTCAGTAATGCCAGCCTTCTGTGTCGCAGGCAGGACCCCCTGCCTTGGGGAAATTGAGACTGAAGGCAGTACCATAGTGGGGCATCAACCTGCCTTCCCCTCCCAGTGATCATGCCTTCCTTTCCCTCCACAGCTGCGCCTGAACGGGGGCCGAAACCCCTACGAGGGCCGAGTGGAGGTGCTGGTGGAGAGGAACGGGTCCCTCGTATGGGGCATGGTATGCGGCGAGAACTGGGGCATTGTGGAGGCCATGGTCGTCTGCCGGCAGCTAGGCCTGGGGTTTGCCAGCAATGCCTTCCAGGTGAGAAGCCCCCACCCCCACCCCACCGCCGCGGGCCTTGAACCCTGCATCCAGTCCTATCCTGCCCATCTCTCGTCAGCCCCTGTCTTCTGTGACTCCCAGGAGGTAGAGAGCCATGGACTTGGAGGAAAAACCTCATCCTGTCCTCCACTGCTCTGTCCCCTGCAGGCCCAAGTCCTTGCATGGGTCATGCACTCTCTGGACTCTGGTTTCGGGTCTCAGCTCTGTGCACCGGGCTTGACCATGCCAGAGGCTCATTCTGGGGTGTCCCGAGCTGACTTTTGCAGGGGGAAGCCACTCAGTCCTATGGGGGGGTGGCATGTGGAGACCACCCAACCCAACACCCCAGACGCCTTAGCTCAGTGGTCCCCAGCCTTGCTGGCATCAGAGACTGGTTTTGTGGACAGCTTTTCCACAGACGGGGTAGGGGCAGGATGGATGCTTCAGGCAGTAATGTGAGCGATAGAGAGCAATGGGGAGAGGCAGATGAAGCTTCGCTTACTCACCCATTACTCACCTCCTGCTGAGTGGCCGGGTTCATAACAGGTCTCGGACCAGTACCAGGGGGGTGGAGACCCCTGTCTTAGCTCACTCCCTTGCTGGCCCCTTTTCCCACAACATGCTTCCTCGCTGTGTCCACATCCATGCATCCTCGCTGTGTCCACATCCATGCATCCTCTCCTTGGTTGGCTGGCAGTTCCCCAAGCCTTGCTTCAGGACCCTTTCACAGCCGCTGCACACTCCTGCCGCCAGCTCAGAAGTGACTCAGCCAAGGGCAGCTAGGCTCCACCCCCCATCAGAAAGGAACAGAAGAAAGACAAGCAGTGGTTTGGATTAAAAAATCATTGCCCTCTGGACCCCATCCTGGGATGGAACATTGTCAGAAAGAGGCCAGGGGCAAGAGGAGTGGGACCCGGGAGGCTGGAGGTCACTTCCCAATTGGACCCCCACCAGCTGGCTACATAATGACTTGCCACCTTTCCCAGCCTCTCTGTGAACATGGAACAAATAGTCCAGGTCCTCAATATCCAGGCTCTATAAACACCTTTCTTAAGCTTCTCCCAGAACAGGAAAATGTCCGGAGCACCCCCATCTCACTTTGCTAACCTGACTTCAGCCCCTGTGCCCTGGGTGGCTGCTTGAGGAAGGGGTTTCTTAGTAGCGACATGGGAGAACTCAGCCAGGCAGCCCTGTGGCAACTCCACAAACCACCCAGAAGGAAGGGGCAGGCCTCTGGTACCCGGGGCCGTCTGGAAGCCTGGTTTCGCACTGCCACATCATGTTTCTGCTGATCCTGCTTTTGACCAGCTAAGGCACTCGCTGGGTCTCCATGGAGTGTAGAAGAACAGTGCTCATTGCAACAGAGTGGCCGTCCGGCTATTTTTGTTCCCCGTCAGCGCTTTCCTAAGACACCTGATTCTCACAGCGGAGGCTGTGAGATGGGCCTACCCTTGACCTCAGTACGCTGATTGCAGGCCTTATCCCTTCCCGAGGCCCCAGTTTTCTCTCTAGAGGATGAGGAGTGCATAGGTTCTCTAGAAAATCAGAATCAATGAGATGTATGAAGATGGAACTATTGACAAATGTGACTAGATTTCTTCTCTCCTGCCAATCCTGATCAGTTGGTGGTGTCTCCCTGGAGCACGGTGGTGAGAAGGATTCTGAGAGCACAGTCAGGCTTAGAGGAGAGTGCTGTGATAGATTAGTAATGTCTGCCCAGGGCTCAGGAAGAGGGAGCAGGCAGTATGGCTGCTGTTCCTGATACATAGCATTGAGCACACTCTTAGGTGTGCTTTCCAAAAGGGGAGAGGGGCAGAATCCAAGTGCAGGGGGTGGGCCTCATTTGCGCTGCCACCAACAAACTGCATGACTTGGGTAAGTGACTGTGTCTTGGCTGTCTCCATATGAAAAATGGGATCAGAAAGCCTTGGGTGTTTTGGTGAGACTGAAATTTGATAGAATGTGGGAAAGTGACAATTTAAGGTGATGTGCTGGCTATTTGTTGTTGTTGGTTCATGCAGGAGACCTGGTACTGGCATGGAAACATCAACGCCAACAAGGTGGTCATGAGTGGTGTGAAGTGCTCGGGAACGGAGCTGTCCCTGGCGCACTGCCGACACGACGGGGAGGACGTGGCCTGCCCTGAGGGAGGCGTGCGGTACGGGGCTGGAGTCGCCTGCTCAGAAAGTGAGAGTTCCTGGGGGTCTAGACAGCTGTCCTGCCAGGCTTCAGGAGGGGCACAGAGCCTCACTGGTTATTCCCTGCAAGGCTCTGCCTGGGGTCTCTGCTATGAGCCCAGCAAAATGGAAAGTAGGGATGGATTCTTGTTAAGTGAGAAGAGTCAGGGGCAAGAGGAACTACCCCCATAGGCAACCCTGGAATCTTGCCTAATAACAGTGGAGAAGGCTGGAAGGAGGAGTTTGGAGTCTGGAAGCCTTGGGTTCAAAGGCAGGGTCACTGTGGATTATTTAAGTGGCCTTAGGAGAATTAAGTGACTTGGTCTCCGGGGAGCTGGCTTCTGGCTTAGCAGTGAAACACACACTGCTTGGTGGGTCCGCTTCCTTCCTTCTGCCCTGCCACCCAGATCATTTCCTGGGACTTCCCTGGGGATCCGATGGTTAAGACTCTGCGCTTCCAATGCAGGGGATATAGGTTCAATTCCTGGTCAGAAAACTAAGATCCCACATGCTGTGTGGAATGGTCAAAAAAACAAAAGGACATAGATCATTTTTTGTTGTCACACACACACACAGGGTGATTTAACCTCCTAGTGACTCCCTGGGAATCCTAGAGAGCTTGACAATATGGAAGGGAGCCCCCACCCCCACCTCTATCCCCACCTTGGCCAGAATTCAGAATGGCCATCTCAGCAGGTTCCCTGCCAAGCTGAAAGGACTGGCTGACAGCCCTGTGGGTGTGTTCTTCTCTGGATCCCACCCTCCTTGCCTTATCAAAGGATTTCCTTGTGGATCTGGGAGGTGGGAGAGGCCCTGAGCCTGGCCAAAGGACTCCAGACCAGGCATTGCCTGCCGTTTATTAGCTGATCTTGGCAAAGTTAGTTCACTGCTATGATCCACAGTCTTCGTTGTTTTTCCTAGAGCCTGGAAATTAAATGTGACAACAACACGTGCAACCGCATAAAAAACAGTGATGCACTGTCGTTTACCATCACGGAGAACTAGGGAGATTAAACTTGAACTCAGCGACTTCTCCCCCTTTTAGACCCCTTCAGCATTTCGTAACCCTTGTAAAGCAGGACTCTCAACCCCAGCGTGAGCTTCTCCGGGGAGACATTATATATTGTTGCATCCTTTCTGAGAGGAAAGAGTGAGAGTACCACCCTTACCAGACCCCCAGGCAGAGAGATGTGATCTCCCCATCATCGGGAGTCTTTTCTCAGCTTAATAATTTATTTATATTTTTAATATACCATTTATCAAAAAAAGAAACTAAGATAATATAAACCTAAGTAAAATTCAAGGTAGTATAAGATAAAAGCAGATTTAGAAAAAAGTAGGGAGACTTCTCTGATGGTCCAGTGACTAAGACTGCATGCTCCCAATGCTAGTATCCTGCGTTTGATCCCTGGTCAGGAAACTAGATCCTACATGCTGCAACTGAAGATTCTGCATGCTGCAACTAAGACCTGGTACAGCCAAATAAGTAAATATTTAAAATTTTATATATATATATATATAATTTTTAAAAAGTAGGTATTGGCAAAATGAGAGTGGCTCAAACTGGAACTGACAGAGATTAATAAAAGTTTGTATATTATAGAGACCTATACATTTACTGGGCTTCCCTGGTGGTGCTAGTGATTAAAAAAAAAAAAAAAAAACCTGATTTTCAGTGCAGGACATGTAAAAGACGTGTGTTCGATCCCTGGGCTGGGAAGATCCCATGGACGAGGGCACGGCAATTCACTCCAATATTCTTGCCGGGAGAATCCCACAGACAGAGGAGCCTGGCGGGCTGCAGTCCGTGGGGTCACACAGAATTGGACACAACTGCACACAACTTAGGCTAGCACAGCACATACATTTACTGTCATAGAGTCGTATACATTTATTGTTGTCATTATACAGGAAGCTTCCTACCAGCCAAAGGAAAGAGAGAAATGTGGTCTTTAATATAATTAACAGTATGCCTGGGCTTCCCTCATAACTCAGTTGGTAAATCATCTGCCTGCAATGCAGGAGACCCAGGTTCAATTCCTGGGTCGGGAAGATCCCCTGGAGAAGGAAATGGCAACCCACTCCAGTATTCTTGCCTGGAGAATCCCATGGACAGAGGAGCCTGACAGGATACAGCCCACAGGATCACAAGAGTCAGACACGACTTAGCAACTAAACCACCACCACCACCATGCATGAGGTAGAAACAAACCCTGAGTCAAGAGAAGCCCACTCTCCTAGATACTGAGATCAAAGGGGAGTTTTTCATTATGAGGACCAAGAATTATGAGATCAACAGGGCCCTCACATGCTCACGGCAGA
Organism: Bos indicus x Bos taurus; assembly: GCF_003369695.1. Taxonomy (NCBI): domain Eukaryota; kingdom Metazoa; phylum Chordata; class Mammalia; order Artiodactyla; family Bovidae; genus Bos; species Bos indicus x Bos taurus. The sequence goes on along the minus strand of NC_040083.1, from coordinate 70,408,286 downwards.
CCAAAAATGACCTTCATGGGGCTATTGCTCAAAGAACCCCTCTGCCTAGGCTGAAGGCATCAGTCAGAGTCTGCAGGGGGAGGAAGAGCCACTGGGGCCAGGAACACTGATCTGGCTTCATATTTTATTCATAAAGAGAAAATATATTCTTCTAGCAACCTTTTGCTTGCCTAGTGGCTCAGATGGTAAAGAATCTGCCTGGAATGCAGGAGACCCAGGTTTGATCCCTGCGTTGGGAAGATACTCTGGAGGAGGGCATGGCAACCCACTCTAGTATTCTCACCTGGAAAATCCCATGGACAGAGAAGCCTGGTGGGTTACAGGCCATAGGGTCGCACAGAGTTGGGGATGCTTTGGGTATTAGGAAGGTCAAGATCTCATTCCATGGCAGGTGTTGAGAATGGGCTACCAGCTAAGTCAGGCCACGTTACCTTGAGACTCCTGAGACGGAGGTAGGGCTGGCCTCCTCCCGGAAAGAAGAGAGCCTGATGGAGACCCCAGTGACCAGCGCAGAGGGAGGCAAAGGGATTGTCCATTAAGTACTGACTAGTGTACAGATCATGAAAAGAGGCCACAACACCCTCATTAAACTGTGCACTCAACACTCAGCACCAGCAGTTGTGCATCCTGAAAACCTACTGGGCTCCATGCACAGCCAGGGAGGGGACCCAGACTGGGCAGAATTGCTCCAGGCAGTGATGAACATGAGGGAAGCAAAGCTCATAGAGGACACTCACCTCAGAAATTTGCAAGCATCAGAAAATAAAAGATGGATGGGTCTTAGGTTTGAAGGTTTGTTTGCTTGTTTTGAGATTTTTTTTTTTGATGTGTATCATTTTTTTAAAGCCTTTATTAATTTTGTTACAATATTGCTTTTATGTTTTTTTTGTTTTTGTTTTTGGCTGCGAGGCATGTGGGGTCTTTGGGTCTTTGTTCCTCAACCAAGGATCGAACCCACATCCCCTGCGTCGGAAGGCAAGGTCTTAGCCACTGGACCACCCGGGAAGTCCCTGGGTCTTGTCATAAATGATTCATATACTACATTCCTGTGAATTGAGGTACACTAGAAATGTTCAGTAGAATCTCACTTTTAAACAGAGATACAGTTAATCCTTTGGCGAAGAAGTTAATCCTTCTACTATAACTGTTTAGTAAACATAGATTGTAACCACTGGTGATTATTTTTTTTTAACACCTGCTATGTACATTGTGCTAATTGAATAGGTCAAGCTTGTTTTAAAAGAGGTAACTGGGTTAAAACTCTCACGTGGAGCAACAGTGCAAGGGGAAACTGGTAGAACCGGATATATATCAGAGCCTTGAAAGCATGCAACCTGCCCCCAGCAAGTTACAGAAATATATTCTGAAGAAACGATTAAAGTTACACACGGAGATTTACTACAGGATGTTTATCACTGCTTTATCTTTAACTGTGGTCCAGTGGTTAAGAATCCACTTGCCAATGCAGGGGACATGGGTTCAGTCCCTGCTCCAGAAAGATCCCACATGCCACCAGACAACTAAGCCCTCTCGCCTAGAGCCCATTCTCTGCAACTGAGAGCAGCCTGAGAACCGCAACTAGAGAACAGACCCCGCTCTCCGCAACTAGATAAAGTCCCACACAGCAACAAAGATATAGTGCAGTCAAAAGTTAATAAGTAATATTAATTAATTAATTTAAAAATAAATAAAGTGTAGGTTAGGGTTATCAATTAAATATTGTAATGGATATCTATGAACAAGTGAATATGTCAAGATATGTTTTGAGAGAGGCAGCATTAACAGACTAATACAAGTAGTATTGTATGTAGTACAAATCTTCATACAGTATTACACATGGTGGGAATTTGTAATTCCCAGAAGAATCAGACCAAAGTATTAAGAGTGTTCTCTCTATGGGTAGCATGATTTCACTGTTAGAAGTTAGAAGTCTTAGTCACTGTTGTGTCCGACTCCTTTCGATCTCATGGACCGTAGCCCACCAGGCTCCTCTGCCCATGGCATTCTGCAGGCAAAAATAATGCAGTGGGTTGCCATTCCCTTCTCCAGGGGATCTTCACAAGCCAGGGATTGAACCCAGGTCTCCTGCATTACAGGCAGATTCTTTACCATCTGAGCTACCAGAGAAGCCCCGATTCATTGTTATTGTCTGCTTTTTATTATGGAAAATCTCAAGCCACTCTAAAGGAGATTCAGTTCAGCTCAGTGCAGTCTCTCAGTCGTGTCTGACTCTTTGCTACCCCATGGACTGCAGCATGCCAGGCCTCCCTGTCCATCACCAACTCCCAGAGATTACTCAAATTCATATCCATTGAGTTGGTGATGCCATACAACCATCTCATCCTCTCTCGTCCCCTTCTTCTCTTGCCTTCAATCTTTCCCAGCATCAGGGTATTTTCAAATGAGTCAGCTCTTTGCATCAGGTGGCCAAACTATTGGAGTTTCAGCTTCAACATCAGTCCTTCCAATGAACATCCAGGACTGATTTCCTTTAGGATGGATTGGTTGAATCTCCTTGCAGTCCAAGGGACTCTCAAGAGTCTTTTCCAACACCTCAGTTCAAAAGTATCAATTCTTTGGTGCTCAGCTTTCTTTATAGTTCAACTCTCACATCCATACATGACTACTGGAATAACCATAGCCTTGACTAGATGGACCTTTGTTGGCAAAGTAATGTCTCTGCTTTTTAATATGCTGTCTAGGTTGGTCATAACTTTTCTTCCAAGAAGTAAGCACCTTTTTATTTCATGGCTGCAATCACCATCTGCAGTGATTTTGGAACACACAAAAAATAAAGTCTGACGCTGTTTCCACTGTTTTTCTTCTATTTGCCATGAAGTGATGGGACCAGATGCCATGATCTTTGTTTTCTGAATGTTGAGCTTTAACCCAACTTTTTCACTCTCCTGTTTCACTTTCATCAAGAGGCTCTTTAGTTCTTGTTTCCTTTCTGCCATAAGGATGGTGTCATCTGCATATCTGAGGTTATTGATATTTCTCCCATCAATCTTGATTCCAGCTTGTGCTTCTTCCAGCCTAGCATTTCTCATGATGTACTCTGCATATAAGTTAAATAAGCAAGGTGACAATATACAGCCTTGATGTACTCCTTTTCCTATTTGGAACCAGTCTGTTGTTCCCTGTCCAGTTCTGACTGTTGCTTCCTGACCTGCACACAGATTTCTCAAGAGGCATGTCAGGTGGTCTTGTATTCCCATCTCTTTCAGAATTTTCCACAGTTTATTGTGATCCACACAGTCAAAGGCTTTAGCATAGTCAATAAAGCAGAAATAGATGTTTTTCTGGAACTCTCTTGCTTTTTTGATGATCCAGCGTATGTTGACAATTTGATCTCTGGTTCCTCTGCCTTTTCTAAAACCAGCTTGAACATTTGGAAGTTCATGGTTCATGTATTGTTGAAGCTTGGCTTGGAGAATTTTGAGCATTACTTTACTAGCGTGTGAGATGAGTGCAGTTGTGCAGTAGTTTGAGCATTCTTTGGCATTGCCTTTCTTGGAATGAAAACTGACCTTTCCAGTCCTTTGGCCACTGCTGAGTTTTCCAAATTTGCTGGCATATTGAGTGCAGCACTTTTACAACATCATCTTTCAGGATTTGAAATAGCTCAACTGGAATTCCATCACCTCCACTAGCTTGTTCGTAGTGATGCTTTCTAAGGCCCACTTGACTTCACATTCCAGGATGTCTGGCTCTAGGTGAATGATCACACCATCATGATTATCTGGGTCGTGAAGATGTCTTTTGTATAGTTCTTCTGTGTATTCTTGCAACCTCTTCTTAGTACCTTCTGCTTCTGTTAGGTCCATACCATTTCTATCCTTTATTGAGCCCATCTTTGCATGAAATGTTCCCTTGCTATCTCTAATTTTCTTGAAGAGATCTCTAGTCTTTCCCATTGTATTTCTTCACACTGATCACTGAAGAAGGCTTTCTTATCTCTCCTTGCTATTCTTTGGAACTCTGCATTGAAATGGGTATATCTTTCCTTTTCTCCTTTGCTTTTTGCTTCCCTTCTTTTCACAGCTATTTGTAAGGCCTCCTCAGACAGCCATTTTGCTTTTTTTGCATTTCTTTTTCCTGGGGATGGTCTTGTTCCCTGTCTCCTCTACAATGTCACAAACCTCCAGCCATAGTTCATCAGGCACTCGGTCTATCAGATCTAGTCCCTTAAATCTATTTCTCACTTCCACTGTATAATCATTAGGGATTTGATTTAGGTCATACCTGAATGGTCTAGTGGTTTTCCCTACTTTCTTCAATTTAAGCCTGAATTTGGCAATAAGCAGTTCATGATCTGAGCCACAGTCAGCTCCTGGTCTTGTTTTTGCTGACTGTATAGGACTTCTCCATCTTTGGCTGCAAAGAATATAATCAGTCTGATTTTGGTGTTGACCATCTGGTGTTGTCCATGTGTAGAGTCTTCTCTTATGTTGTTGGAAGAGGGTGTTTGCTATGACCAGTGCATTCCCTTGGCAGAACTCTGTTAGCCTTTGCCCTGCTTCATTCTGTACTCCAAGGCCAAATTTGCCTGTTACTCCAGGATTATTCTAAAGGAGATAGAATAATATTAATATAATGAAGCCTCATGGACCCATTACCCAGATTGAACTACTGACAATATTTTGCAAACATGACAAAGAGTCACACACCACTGAACCACTAAGCATGCATGCACACAGTGAGATCTGCAGAGGTGTCCAGCAGGGCTCTCAGAGAAGGGAGAAGGAGTTGGGGGTAGTAATCCCTGACCCGGATAGGGGAGACCACAAGAGCCAGTTCCAGATGCTCGGCAGGCATGCAGGCCAGTCACTGCTCGGGAATCAGAGGAAACCTAGGTGGGAAGGGGCGTGGGGTCTCTGGCCTGTCTGAAGCCTGTGTCTGCCCTGCTCCCAGCCGCCCCTGACCTGGTCCTCAACGCAGAGATCGTGCAGCAAAGCACCTACCTGGAGGACCGGCCCATGTTCATGCTGCAGTGCGCCATGGAGGAGAACTGCCTCTCGGCCTCGGCCGCCCAGACCAACCCCACCACGGGCTACCGGCGGCTCCTACGCTTCTCCTCCCAGATCCACAACAATGGCCAGTCCGACTTCCGACCCAAGAACGGGCGCCATGCCTGGATCTGGCATGACTGCCACAGGTGAGCCATCCCTCCCTGCCCCAGCCTGCCAACCCACGGGACCCAGATGGGACGCAGACTCACAGGGCCACTTAGACACAGCTGAGTGGCCACATGGTCCTGGGGGCAGGGCTCCCCCTAGCTGGAGGGCTCCTTTACATTTGCAGACAGCGTTCTCCCCTCCCAGAGGCCCTGGCCCACCTCACCCTCTCCAAGCCTGCTCTCTTTCTTGCCCCTGACACCTCAGAAACAAACTTCATTGAGAACCCAGTGCCCCTCCATTGACCTCAGTCAATGGTGTCAGGTGTGTTCTCAGCACATATGTGCTCTGCAGGGAGCTTGGGGTGCTGCAGGTGTTGGATGCTGAGTTCATGTAGAAATATATTTTATTTTAGTCTAGTCTACTTTATCTTTATTTTTGGCTGTACTGGGTCTGCGTTGTGGTGCCCAGGCTTCTCTAGTTGTGGCATGCAGTCTCTCTACTTGTGGCATGTGGGTTATTTTAAAGACCAGTATGCTCTACATGTTGGACGTCTCTAGGAAGATGGTGAGTGTGGAGACACAAGTTCTAGGCCCAGGAGTCATGAGACCTGGTCTCTCAACCCAGCCATGCCTCTAACCAGCTGCATGATGTCAGGCCATCTGGGCCACGTCAGCTGGGACCTCCACTGTCCCTTCCCACCCTCAGTCTGTGGCTTGTTCCCAGTGCTATATAAATTCCTGGATGAGAGCAGAGCACAGCCCCAGAGCCAGCCCAAGCTGGAGCCAACAGAAGCCTTGCCATTCATCTCCCTGTGCTCCCCAACCTCCTTCCTTTTGTTCCTTTGCTTGATTCCCACCCTAATCCAGAACCCTCTGTCTGTTGCTGCTGGCTCTCATTTTGCTGCTCTGACCTGAGCTGGGTGGGTAGAGGGAACAGAGTGAACAGTTTTGAAAACGAACAGAGGGAGGCCCCTGCCATTCAACATGGCAGCCACCTTCCCACCCCTTCCCCGAGGGACCACAGACTTTGACCCAGCGGGAGTGCAGGGTCGCTGTGCTTAAATTCCCATCCCTACAAGAGTTTTGCATCAGGTCCCCACGAGGGCTGGCAGCATCTGCAGTCAGTGTCAAATCCAGGGCCCTTGGGAGATTGACAGTTGCGTAAGAATCTGCATGTTAACAGGTCCCCAAGGGATTGTGTGCCATCAGTCTGAGAGGCCCCAGTCTGGCTGACCTCTAGGTCCTTCCAGCTCTGAAGTGTGATGATCACTGTTAGGGACACAAGAACTAGAGTTGGTAGAAAAAGGTACCAGGCAGGGTACCCTCCTTATTCTGAATCAGGAAGCCGTGGCTCTGCATTCACATGACTTGTCCAGGATGAAGTTGGGGAATGGGGGTCCTAACTGGGGCCTGCCTGACTCCCAGTATGTGCCCTTCCTGGTACCTCCCCCAGTCTTCAGAAGGGCTCCTCTGGTGGCTCAGACAGTAAAAAAATCAGCCTGTGATGCAGGAGACCTGGGTTCCATTCCTGGGTCGGGAAGATCGCCTGGAGACGGCAATGGCAACCTACTCCAGTATTCTTGTCTGGAGAGTCCCATGCACAGAGGAGCCTGGTGGGTTACAGTCCATGGGGTCGCAAAGAGTCAGACATGACTGAGCAACTAACCCTTTCCTGTCTTTCCCCTAGTCTTCATCACAAACCTGTTGGGCTGCTTTTTCATGTCATAATTTATGGCCTAGTCACATTTGAAACTGTTTAGGGATAGAGTTGTTCACTCCATTTCAAAAGAAAGGACAATTTGAACTTCCCTGGTGGCCCAGTGGTGAAGACTTCACCTTCCAGTGCAGGGGTTGCAGGTTCTTAGCTCCTGGTCAGGGAGCTAAGACCCTACATGCCTCATGGCCAGAAAACCAAAACATAAGACAGAAGCATTATTGTAATAGATTTAATAATCTGGTCAAAAATGGTCTGTATCAAAAAAAAAAAGAAAGAAAGGACTGTGATAGAACTTGGGGGTGCTAATATTCCTTTGTGTAGTTGACCCTTGAACAACACAGATTTGAAATGCGTGGGTCCCTTTATACATGAATTTTTCTTTTCCAATTAACGTAGTACCTCTACATATTTTCATTTTATAGCTTTTAAATTAACTCAGTGTGGGGAAAAGTTTGTGTTCGATTAGAGATCACAATACGTGGAATCAAAAGAATTAGGGCTGCTTGTGTCCGGATTCTATCCAGGCAGTTTCAGTTTCCTGCCCTCGGGTGAGTCATTTCTGAGCTCCTTTGTTTCTGAGGCTGAGATAACAGTTCTTGGAGTTTCAACTGCTCGGAGGTCAGTGCCCCTAACCTCTGCGTTGTTCAAAGGTCAACTGCAATTACTCTTGGTATGTCCTGAAAGTCCTAATTAGCCAAAGAAGTTTGGGTCTTTATATAGAAGCATGGAGGTCTTCTGCAGGGAGGGAGTCAGAGAGTAAAATTAAAGCCCTGACGTATGGGTGCCTGATTTCCTTCCGAGAATACATGGTGGAAGCGCTGCCCTTTGGATCTATAAGTAGAAGGTAATTGAGTCTCTGCCCCATATATGGTGCTCCACCCAGACATCACACGGTAGGGCTCTCCCTGTGACATAGGCTTGCTCTCCAAGAAATGGTTTCTTCTCTAAGAATACACATGGTGACCTCATGGAAGTGTTTCTTCTGAGCCGGAGCTCCAAGCCACCCTGACCTCCCCGCCCCAAACCCTGCTTTTCCTGTGGTCTATTTCCTTTCTTTGTTTACAAGATGTTGCAGTCAACGGTTTGGAAGGAATGGGTGGGAAAGATCACACTGGCTAAGCATATGTCCCTTCAGCCTTGCCCTCCTGGACTGTGGCTGAGAACCTCTGACCACAAGACCCCAGGGAGTGTAAGAAACTCCCCACGCCTGGCCTCCAGAGCTCCAGGGGAGCTTCTCCAGGACCTGTGGGAGGACTTTCAACAGGACTCCTGGCCCTGAATCTCTCTGTTGGGCCCCTTTGGAAGCATGATGAGAACTGACCCATCCTCCACTCAAAAAAATTATTTCTGGATTTTACACCCTGTTTCAGCAGATTTACAGATGCTAAAGCCCATCTGTGAAGTCAAAGTTGAGAACTCTGGCTCAAGTTAGCCTGAGTCTGCAAAATGGTCACTCCCAATTTAGCTGATGCTATGATGAGGAACAGAGATATAGTCTTTGAAAGTGCTAAGATGAAACACCACAGGGGCTTCCAGGTGGCAAAGCCGTAAAGAACCCGCCTGCCAGTGCAGGAAATGCAGGAAACGTGGGCTTGATCCCTGGGTCAGGAAGATCCCCTGGAGAAGGAAATGGCAATCCACTCCAGTGTTCTTGCCTGGACATCCCATGGACAGAGAAGCCTAGCAGGCTACAGTTCATAGGGTCACAAAGAGTTGGACACAACTTAGCAACTGAGCAGGCACACACAAGGCGACGCTCAGAGACTGAGCCGTCTCAGAGCCTCCTCACGAGCCAGCCTAAAGGGAAATGCTCTGAGCCATTCTCTCTCATCACCATGGCTCTTGACTGATGATCCTGATGGGGGTCCCCTTCCTGCTTCTTGCGCCCCAGCTAGTGGGCCACACTGCTCACATGGCACATGATGTCACAGAGCAGCCTTGCCGCTCCTGGTTCTCAGCCCCCGCTGTGTCCCAGGGTGCAGCATCCTGCCTTGCCCCCTACCTCAGGAAAGCCCTGGAGGGGAACTGGGAGCTGGAGATGCAGGGAGACGGATATCCAACACAGGTGCCAGACCCTCTGATCACGGGTGGCCCGGCTACAAAAGGCGGGACTTCGTTCATCACCCCCCCACACGGGTGGCCCGGCTACAAAAGGCGGGACTTCGTTCATCCCACCCCCCACCCCTGCCACCATGTGCAGAGCAGCCCATGTTTTGGGTCAAAGCCCTGCAGATTCCGTGCGGCCTCAGTGAGCCAAATTGAGGCCTTCATCCCATCCGGGAGGGCTTTGTTCCACCCGAGGACTGCCTAGCAGGTGGGGAAGGGCAAGGCCGAGCGAGCAGCAGGGCTCCTGCCCTTTTGTGGCAGCACCTCCTGAGGTTGGAACACGCCCCTACGTTCTCTGAAATGGGAATGGGAGCATCTTCTGACCCACACCTGAACGCCAGTCAGGACTGGCCAACCTGGAGGCACCGGGAGACACATGGCTGGTATGAGAAAGGAAGAAGAGTGAAGCATCTCTGTAACATGCGCTGATGCTCAGACGGAAAGTCTTATCCGGGCCCGAGATGACCTAGGGTAACAAAGAACATACCCAAACCTCACTTCTGGTTCTGGACTGTCTTTGTCTGTCATCCGCGTGTCCACCCAGAGCCCTGTACCTCGGCTGGTGCCGTGCCTTAGTGTACCTCGCTCTCTAGTCTCACGGTGGAAGATCACCCCTCCTCTCCGCCAAGTTGCAACGACCTCCGCCGGCCTCCAGTGAGCTAGTGTCCGGTGTTCTCTCCTGCCTAGACTTCCTGAATCTCTGCAAACCGGTGTTTCCCTGTCTTTATCCCATAGATCAGGCTACCTCTTAGACCTCTGAAGATTAGGACGCTCAGCCTGAAATGAGAAAATGTCCCTGGATCAACAGATGCTTCCTCCCTCCTTCCCAGCAGCCTCGATCTGAATCTCCTGGGGTGTGAGTGTGGGTGGTGAAGGGTGGGTGCCCCTGGGCTTTCCAACCAGCCCGCTGGGAGGAGAGGTGGCCCGGGAGGTGATGTCCACACACGCCCCAGCAGTAAAACACAGAGGCTCCCGGACCACAGCTAGCTAGCATCATGAGTCTCCAGCCAGCTGCTTCCCTCCCTGTGTCCACAGGGGAAAAAACGAAGAGTCGGAGAAGACTCTTAAATCAAGTCTGCAGGAAGCATGGGCAGCAGGAGAAGGTCAGCCTTACAAGAGTCTGTCTGTGGGCTCCGTCTGCATTTTGTTTAGACAGCGGAACATAAACCTATTCCTCTTCAGTCTTTCCAGCCAGTAAACATAGCAACATAAACCCCTCTCTGAAAGAGGTAGACATGTTTTAGGCAGTGAGTCAGACCTTGTGTCCCATCTTGCTCCTTCAAGAAGCCAAAATAGACTCTTTCAAAGTCATTCCTTCAACTGCCACAGAATGCATCCTTGTAACTGTTCCCCATGGGTCCCTGGCTCAGCATCCTTTTACCCAGGAACCCAAGTGACCTGGGAAAAGCCCAAGTTAGGAACTTCTGACGTTATTTATAGCACCAGCCCAATGCAGGAAGAAGGGGAAAGGGCCTCTCATTTCCTCTCTGAAAAGTTGTCCTTTTAATTTTCCTCTTCTCTCTGTCCTCTCCTGTTCCCATCCAGCCGAGACAGCCTGAGGGCAAACACCTAAGGCTGGGGGTGGGGTGGTGGGGGGCGGCGAGGAAGCTGCTGTCGGCCAGGAAATAATCATAGCAATGGGTCCCCTGGAGAAGGGAATGGCAACCCTCTCCGGTATTCTGGCCTGGAGAATCCCATGGACAGAGGCCTGGCAGGCTACAGTCCATAGGGTCGAAAAGAGTCAGACACGACTGAGTGACTAATACACACAGTCGTAGCAATGGTAGCGGTGTTGATAGTAATAAAGCAGGACTCCATCACTCAGGGGAGTAGCAGTGGTAAGGAGAGGGTGGACAGGTACTGAGTGTTCCTCTGTCTCAAGCCCCGTGTTAGGCATTTCTGTGACTTCTAATCCATGTTTTCTTTCCTGTTAATAGTTTACTTTTATTTATTTTTTTAAAGTCTTTATTGAATTTGTTACCATATTGCTTCTGTTTTATGTTTTGGTTTTTTGGCCGCGAGGCCTGTGGGATCTTAGCTTTCTGACCAGGGACTGAACCTACACCCCCTGCATTGGAAGGTGGAGTCTTAGCCTCTGGACTCAACCAGGGAAGTCCGTCTCCTAGTTCATCTTTACAGAACCCCTGACAGGGGTCATGCTATCATTCCCTCTTTCCTGCGGAGGGAACTCAGGTCACAGGGAAACAAAACTCGTGATTCTGTTCCCCAAACCTTGGCACCTGGTGCCTTCTCCCATTTTCCAAATGTTGCTGGAATGACAGACGAGCGAGTGCGAATACTTGCAGCCACTTGTGATGAGACATGTAGCAGCTTAGGATGGGCCTGGCACCAAGCCCCTCAGGAAGGCCTCTCGGAAGCCATGTTTCCCATGTTACTCTGCACCAAACACAGGCCTTTCCAAGAACCTGCATCTGTTCTCAATTCTTCCCGAGGGATGAGATGGGACCCTCTTAGGTAAATGTTCATCCGGGGCAAGAGCCACGGGGGTGCACAATCTCTCTTCCTTCTCTGCTCCCTTCTAGAGGATGTGCCGGTCACCCTCTCCCTCCCACGGGGTCTCAAAGCCCCTTTTTCCCCCTCTTTTTAAAAAAAATTTTCTTGATGCCAGGAGCACAAGTTTCTGCCTCCATCACCTAGTTTGGGACACATGTGTTCCCTGCTCATCAGCGCCTGCTCTTCCCACCCTTTCTTCCCCTCTTCATTCTGTCTCCCTCCCGACCATACTCCCACTTTAAACGTTTTCTAAAGAAACAGTGGAAACAGTGTCAGACTTTATTTTTGGGGGCTCCAAAATCACTGCAGATGGTGATTGCAGCCACGAAATTAAAAGATGCTTACTCCTTGGAAGAAAAGTTATGACCAACCTAGATAGCATATTCAAAAGCAGAGACATTACTTTGCCAACAAAGTTCGTCTAGTCAAGGCTATGGTTTTTCCAGTGGTCATGTATGGATGTGAGAGTTGGACTGTGAAGAAAGCTGAGTGCTGAAGAATTGATGCTTTTGAACTGTGGTGTTGGAGAAGACTCCCGAGAGTCCCTTGGGCTGCAAGGAGATCCAACCAGTCCATTCTAAAGGAGATCAGCCCTGGGTGTTCTTTGGAAGGAATGATGCTAAAGCTGAAACTCCAGTACTTTGGCCACCTCATTCGTAGAGTTGACTCGTTGGGAAAGACTCTGATGCTGGGAGGGATTGGGGGCAGGAGGAGAAGGGGATGACAGAGGATGAGATGGCTGGATGGTATCACCGACTCAATGGACGTGAGTTTGAGTGAACTCCGGGAGTTGGTGATGGACAGGGAGACCTGGCGTGCTGCGATTCATGGGGTCGCAAAGAGTCGTGTCCGACTGAACTGAACTGAACTGAAAGACATCGAAGAGTGACTTGCATTCATCTGCAGAAAGTGCCCAGGTATGAATGAGCTGTGACAGCCACTTTAGGTCTCTGGAGGGTGCTACATCCTTTTACTAAATATATCCTAATTTATTGAGCTTATTGATGCTGAGCCCCCTGTTCATCAGTTTATCTGATTAATTCCCATTGCACCCCATCCGTTACATGATTATTCCCATTTAGCAGATGAAAAAACTGAGGCTCGGGAAGGTAGTGGGTTGTCCCCCTCCGGAGCCCATGGAAGCGCCACGATTCCACTTCTGTCCCATCCCCCATCTCATAATGCCCTGTCCACTGCACACTTTTCTCCCTCCACCACCACTTTGGACCACACTGCTCTGCTCGAGATGTCCCCAGAGGGGAATGGCCAGCTGGGCCATCGCTTGCAGGTGGCAATCCTTCCAGAAACTGACATCCAGACCTCCCTCTCGCCCCCAGGCATTACCACAGCATGGAGGTGTTCACCCACTACGACCTGCTGAACCTCAATGGCACCAAGGTGGCAGAGGGCCACAAAGCTAGCTTCTGCTTGGAGGACACAGAATGTGAAGGAGGTATTCGGGGGACAGGGCGGGCCAGGGAGATTCTGAGGGACTCAGATGCTCCCGCGCGTGCTCATTCGGCCAGGATCCCAGGCCTGGCTCGGGACTCTGTGTCACCCTGGCCCCTGCTGACTCCTCACAGGACCTTCCTCACTGGAGACCTCATGACTGCCATCTGGGGCTGGAGGGATAGGGTGGGCAAGGCCTGGCTATAAAGGCACCTGGGTCCCCAGAGTCATGCTGACAGGCACTGGTGGATCCAGTGCGTCCACTGGTGGGTCTCCCCTGTGAGGCTCAAACCCTTGAACCTGACACGCAGTCCCCTCCCGCTCTGGCTGCCACACTTTCTCTCTGTGTCCAACACAGATACACAAGCCCCACAGGTTCTTACCTTCCAGTTCAAGCTCAAAGCCCCACTTTGAGGTTCCCAGACTCTCTTGACTGCCCCAGGCAGAGGCAGCACCCCACCCACACCCCCAGTCACTTCCATACCTGCACGGTGACCACTGTGGGCGCCCCTGCCATCCTGGCCTGACCGAGCTCTCTCAAGAGGAGACAAATGACTCTTCTCAGGGCAGCTGGGACTTAAGAGTAGCGCCCAGACTCGGCAGGCTCTCAGTAAATGGGTGCTAAATGTCAGTGGTTGATGTGGCCTCTGGCATGTCATGAAATCACCCAGCAGATGGGTTTTGAGCACCCACTCTGTGCCACACAAGGGGCTGACCCAGGACGGGTCAGAGAGATGGGTCAGACCAAGACCACATCCAAGAACGGATGCCCTCGGGGAGACCAGATGACCCCACCTCAGGGTCAACAATAAACACCATAACTTACCCAGAATAGCGCATGCTTCATTCCCAGGCTGATATTCCTCAGAAAGGCCAGGGTGGGCCAGAGTGGCCCAGGAGGGCTTCATGGAGGAGGATGCAGTGGGATGTGGATAGGGAATTGAGGGGGGGATTCTACCAAAAGCAGAGCAGAGCAGGGATGGGCTGCCGAGTCCAGAGGCAGCCAAGGCTGTGGGCCTGGAGAAGGGAGAGATGCTGAAGGTGGGGTCTGGAGATGCGCCTCTGCTTAGCAGGCTGCTTGGGGGCCTTCGTGGGGAGCACGGTGGAGGGACCGTGGGTGCCTGGTGACTGGGCTTCCCTCTGTCTCCACATGCAGACATCCAGAAGAGTTACGAGTGCGCCAACTTTGGTGAGCAGGGCATCACCATGGGCTGCTGGGACATGTACCGTCATGACATCGACTGCCAGTGGGTCGACATCACCGACGTGCCTCCTGGAGACTACCTGTTCCAGGTGAGGCGCGTAAGGGGCTCCAGGCCCCCCGCTGATGGGAGGAGGGGTCTCTGCCTGAGCAAATGGGTAGGCAGCCTCCTGCTGATGGTGCCCAGGCATGGAGGCCGGGCTGTCTAAAAGGGCACAGAGTCCTGCACCTGGTATTTGCAAATCAAAGGGCATCTGCAGGCCAGATTTGGTCCTCAGGCCAGGAATCTGTGCAGACTCTAAGGCGGCCTACACTTCTTGTGTCTCTGGAGCTGTACTTGCACCTCCACCCTGGCTTCTCCCAGTGCCCTCCCTCAGGCTATCTTGGCCTGTGCTGTCAGGGCTAAAAGCAATCACGTAAAGAGCCATTCACTCACAAATGTCTGTGACTTGCCTCTCCCAGAAATGTTTGCCTCATAGAAGAGGATCTGCAGAGGGGGCAATGTTCAATGCAAAGAAATAAACCTATAATGGTAGATTGTTAGGTACTAGAGACAGCCTGTCCAGTGACTGTTTGTGCAGCGACTTCCCAGGGCTTCTACGTACTCTGTCTAGGGGAAGGGCCACCCTGAGACAGGAACTAAGACGCATTGGCCTCCCACCTTCCTGCAAATAGCTGCAGGCCCCAGCCAGGGCCCAGACTGGTGGGGGAACCCAGGGTCACTGTATCCCCAGCGTCTCCCCTTCAGGCACACAGGCGCACTCCTGCCTGCGGAGACTTCACCTTATTTTTCCCACATCCCCACCCATCTTGCTTTCAAGCTAGATCCTTGGGTGACCAGAAATGTGTCATTTTGTCTTGAAAGCTTTCCTAGGAGGGCATTCAGCCAGCCCAGGGCCTGGCCACGGTCCCCACCTTATAGAAAATCCTGGGAGGAACCAACACCTGCAGGGAAGTGACCACAGAGGGGCTCTGAAGGTTTCCCTGGTCAGTTTCAGAGACTGGTAATCAGACAGCCAAGCACTTTTCCACCCACAAGCCCAGAACCGCAGACTTGGAGAGGCCCAAGCAAAGAGCAGAGTGCTCTTTATTTAAAGAATCGGATATCCATGTCTCTGTACACATACTTCAGTTTATGTTTGAGGTCTGCTATCCCTTTGCAAGGGGAACGTGTAGCGTCATGTATTTTGATAATGTCTGTTTAATAACTGTGACTCATTAAAACCTTCCCAGATGGCCCAGTGGTAAAGAATCTGCCTGCCAATGCAAGAGATGCAAGAGATGTGGGTTCAATCCCTGGGTTGGGAAGATCCCCTGGAGTAGGAAATGGCAACCCACTCCAATATTCTTGTTTGGAGAATCCCATGGACAGGGAAGCCTGGAGGGGTACAGTCCAGGAGGTCACAAAGAGACAGACATGACTGAGCACGCAGGTACTTGTACACTGAAGATCAGTGGTAGGCCAGACCCTGGCCATACCCTGTGGGCCCATGGTCTCATGTAATCCCCAGGGATGGGCATTATCATTACCCGCACTTCACAGCCAGCAAGGCCAGGTCATCTTCCCTTGGGATGGACGTGGAGCTTTAGACTCGAAAGAGTCCTGGCCTGGGAGTACTGGCCCTCTCCATTCCCATGTGGACCCACGTGCAGGCCCCGGCAACGCTGCAGGAACAGGAGAAAGCTGGGTTGCGGAGCGGGTGGCGTTCCAGCCCAAGAGGCCAGTGCACAGAGGCTCAGAGGCAGGGTTCCAGAGTTAGTAGATCCCTAATTTCCACCATTTCCTGGATCCACAGCAGATCTTTTTTGTTTTTCAACACAAAGCTGCCACTGTCACTTTATTTTGTTTGTGTGTTTTTCTTAAGTTTTTTAAAAATTGAGGTATAATTGATTTACAGTATTAGTTTCAGGTGTCCAACATAGCAATTCAAAAGTTTTCTAGATTGTACCCCATTGATAGTTATTAGAAAACATTGGCTTAATTCTCTGTGCTTGCAGTAGTATATCCTCACAGTTTATTTCATACACAGAAGTTTGTACGCCTGTCTTGCCTCTCCCCACTGGTGACCACTAGCTTACGCTCTATATCTGTGAGTCTGCTTCTTTTTTGTTCAGTTCAGTTCAGTTCGGTCGCTCAGTCGTGTCCGACTCTTTGCGACCCTATGGATCACAGCACGCCAGGCCTCCCTGTTCATCACCATCTCCCGGAATTCACTCAAACTCTCGTTTTTTTTGTTACATTCACTAGTTTGTTGTGTTTTTTAGATTGCATATATACGTGATAATATGCAGTATTTTTCTTTCTCTGACTTATTCCACTAAGCATAATACCCTCAAGTCCATCTGTGTTATTGCAAATGGCAAAATTTCATTTTTTTTTCTGGCTGAGCATTCCATTGTGTGTATACATATATACACATCATATCTTTACCCCTTCATCTGTTGATGGACTCTTAGGTTGCTTCCACATGTTGGCTGTTGTAAACCACAGCAGGTCTCGTCTAAGGAACTAAAGCCACTGCCCACAGATCCCCAAGAGACTGAGGACCCTACATATGAGTCTGATGGGATTGTGGAAACCATTCATTTCAGCTCTCACCCTTGCACCCGAGTGGGTCAAATGGGCCCTAATAGTCCCCACTGCCCTCCCGGTCACCCTGCAGGGACCCATGCTGGGCGTGACTATCTGTGAGCAAAGGCTGCCTGGGTCTTGGTGCAGGGGGTTTGTCTGTCCTGGGCTATGAGCCACGCATGGGCTGGTACATGGCACAACTAAGGTTGTCAGGCAGAAAACATCAAAGTAAGGCCACCCCAGAGCAGGACATTTTCCAGCCTTACCTAGAGAGATGGTCACCATGGGGCATAACCTAGAGCCCCCAGAATGGTCTGCACGGGCTAGGACTCAGGGCTGGAGCCCCCACTGACCTGTTTCCCGTAGTAGCTCTGGTAGGCCCAGCCAGCTTGCTAAAGGGTGACTCTTGTTACTGTTTAGTCACTAAGTCATGTCCGACTCTCTGACCCCATGGACTGCAGCACACCAGGCTTCCCTGTCCTTCACTATCTCCCAGAGTTTGCTCAAACTCATGTCCATTGAGTTGGTGATGCCATCCAACCATCTCATCCTCTGTCATCCCTTTCTCCTGTCCTCAATCTTTCCCAGCATCAGGGGCTTTTCCAGTGAGTTGGTTCTTTGCATCTGGTGGCCAAGGTATTGGAGCTTCAGCTTCAGCATCAGTCCTTCGAATGAATATTCAGGGTTGATTTCCTTTAGGACTGACTGGTTTTATCCCCTTGCTGTCCAAGGGACTCTCAAGAGTCTTCTCCAGTACCACAGTTCAAAGGCATCAATTCTCAGCCTTCTATCCTCTTTATGGTCTGACTCTCAGTCCTGGAGGAAGAGGTCCTGAAGGCCCCAAGCCTATAGAATGCACCTTAACGAGCAGGCTGTCCCTCCCCCATCATACTGACCATGGGTGGCCCTGTCCCCCTTGCCTCCTTGGGGTCTCAGCCCTTCAGATGTGGCAGGACCCTCAGGGAAAGCCTCATCTGTGTCCTCTGCACTTTCGCCCACAGCCCCAGGCCCAGCTTCTGTCTCCTCACTTTCCCATTCCTTCAGTTCCTCCTCTGGGCTCCTCACCACTAAATATCCCTTTTCTGTCTGCTCCCAGGTGTTTTTGTTGTTCAGTTGCTAAGTTGTGTCCAACCCTTTGCGACCCAATGAACTGTAGCATGCCAGGCCTCCCAGTGCCTCACTATCTCCTGGAGTTTGCCCAAGTTCATGTCCATTGATTTGGTGATGCCATCCAACCATCTCATCCTCTGTCATCCCCTTCTCCTCCTGCCTTCAAGGTCTTTTCTAATGAGTCAGCCCTTTGAGTCAGGTGGCCAAAGTATTGGAGCTTCAACTTCAGCATCAGTCCTTCCAATGAATATTCAGGGTTGATCTCCTTTAGGACTGACTGGTTTGATCTCCTTTTGGACTGACTGACTGATCTCCTTTAGGACTGACTGATCTCCTTTAGGACTGACGAATCCCAGAAGCCCCCTCAAAAGAGTGGTCCCTCCTGCTCCTGCTCCTCTGGGTGCCACCCTCTTACCTGGGATGATGCAGAGGCAGGGGGTACAAGGGGGAAACCTGCCCTGGTGAGTAGAAAGGGCCTGGGGACCCCCTAGAGCAAACCCGGACCCAGAGAACAGAAGGGCTGTGTCTAATGCCGTGCTGCCAGGAGCAGTGTCATCTGCAGCACCCAGGGCAGCCCCCCTCTGACTCCCCACAGCATCCAGTCCTGGTCCCCATGCCCTCCCAGCCAGTCCCACTCCCTGGCTCCCTTCTGGCTCTTTTAGCAGCTGTTTCATGGCCACCCCGGGCCTCAGCTCCTGCTTCTCTACTAACCTCAAACCTCTCTGGCACCAGGAGAGGGTAACCCCTTTTTGAAGGCATGCCCGGGTTGGGAAAATCCCCTTGGAAAGGAAATGGCTCCCTACTCCAGTATTTTTGCCTGGAGAATCCCATGGACAGAGGAACCTGGTGGGCTTCAATCCATGGGGTCACAAAGAGTCGGACATGACTGAGTGATTAACAGTCTTTTAAAAAAAAAAAAAAAAGCTTTTTATTCTGTACTGGGGTATGTGCTGTGCTGTGGTTAGTTGCTCAGTCGTGTCTGACTCTTTGCGACCCCACGGACTGTAGCCCGCTAGGCTCCTGTGACCACGGGGATTCTCCAGGCAAGAATACTAGAGAGGGTTGTCCTGCCCTCCTTGTACTGGAGTATAGCCAGTTAGCAAACAGTGTTGTGATAGTTTCAGCTGAACAGCGAAGGGACTCAACCAAACATATACATGTATCCATTCACCCGCAAACCGCCCTCCCAGCCAGGCTGCCACATACCATTGAGCAGAGTTCCCTGTGCTGTACAATAGGTCCTTGTTGGTTATCCATTTTAAGTGTATACATGTCCATCCCAAACTCAGTAACTATCCCTTGCCCACCTCTGAAGGCTCACTCTTGATAGGAGTATGTGGGTGTGTGTGTGAGGTGCATGGAGGTCTCCTCCAGGTCTCCCCTCTGCCTCCCTGGCCTCACCTCTGGCCAGTCCTACACCCTCCCCTCTGCTCTGAGAACACAACACCGGCCATGCTTTGCTCTGTCTCGTGAGCTCAGCCTGGCTCTGGAGGCAGGCCTGGTCTCAGCATCGCAGCCGGGCCTACGATGAAGGGTAGCCGAGGCAGGATCCCCTCTGAACTGACTCTCCCCCAGGTTGTCATCAATCCCAACTACGAGGTGGCGGAGTCTGACTACACCAACAACATCATGAAGTGCAGGACCCGGTATGATGGCCACCGCATCTGGATGTACAACTGTCACATAGGTAAGGCCTCGGGGCCTGCTGGGGAGCACTGTGCCCCCAGGGCTGCCCCTCCTCAGGCCAGCCAGGTCCTCCCACTCCTCAACCCACCTCCAGGAGACAGGCGGGAGCTGCCCCACTTTCTCCAGGAAACAGAGCGCCTTCCTAAGTTGGGTAAAGACCTTGGGGAGGGGGGCCAGTCTCACGTTTCCACACACGGGAAGGATATGGTGAACACATAGGCCTGGATGAAGACGGAGTTTTCACGGCCAGCTTTGGCTGAGGCAAGAGAATGGGACAGAAATGGGCCGGCCCAGCACAGACCCCAAAGCTATTTAAGGGCTGGCGAAGCTGAGGCCACCACCTCATTATGCGTGAGACCGCAAAAATGTGGGCGTCGGCAATTTGTGGGCTCTGTGTGTCATTTTCCTGTCGAGCTCTAGCCGCCCCTGTGGCTTCTGGCCACCAGTGAAGAAGCATTTCCCTGCATTATACAACCTGGATTCCGAAAAGGGAGGCTGGGCTTTCTCCTCCACTGGCAAGGTGATGGCCTTGCTCTCGGTGGAGGCGAAAACTAACGGCATTAGATTAAGTCACTCCTTCAGCCGACTCTGCCAGGGCAGCTGACGTGAGCCTGGCCCTACAGATGGCCAGCACCTGTCACTGCCCTGCTGGCATCACACACAGGTGGCCCTGCAGGCCGCCTGGGGAGGATGGGGTGGCTCCAGCTCTGCGGGGGGAGACCTGTGCATCTGGTTTGCCCAACATTGTCTCTCTGATGCCCGTTTCCCCAGGTGGTTCCTTCAGTGAAGAGACGGAAAAAAAGTTTGAGCACTTCAGTGGACTCATAAATAACCAGGTCTCCAAGCGGTAAAGTGGCAACATGGTCATCTCCTGCCTTCAGGCCACGGGCATCTCCCCCAAGAACTGCAGTCTGACCGGATATCACCCTGCTCCCCCTCATCCAGCCCGGCCCTGCCCATCTCGACCCCCTGCAGCCCTCGGCCAAGCTCAGGAGGAAGGCGAGGAAGGCATGTTCCTGACACCTGCAGCCTGGGACAGCCTCCGGGGCTGGGGCTCGTCCACGGGGCGGTGGGGACCAGCGCCAACTAAGAGCCATCCTGGCTGGGACCACGGGCACACAGGTGGTCAGCTGCTTGTCCCGTCCAAGGCGTGGTCCACTCCAAGCCTCATCACCTGCCCGGCTCACCACAGATAACATGGGGCCATTTTCTTCTCAAGTTACATGTTGGCAACGTGGGTTAGCAGCCCAAGGAGGCCAGGCTGGATCCCACTTCTCCTCCTCTTAGGTTGTTTCCAGCCAACTTGAATATCTAGACTTCTCTTCCAATTAAATGACCTGCCTCTACTCTGTTTATTCTATTCACACATATAAGTAATGCTGCCACCTGTCTTCTGATCCAGTGAGCTCAGAGATGGTGCTTCTCTTGCCCCCAGACACCTACACCCCTGTGTCCTCCTATTTTTCAAGATACTATAATTATATTCTATTTTCACAGACTTTGAAACACAAAGTAATTTAGTGGCATTTCATATCGGGTATCTGGGCCTTTGAACGTACAGCTCAAAAGAAAAAGCAGCCCACCTGTGTAAGTGACGCCTCTGTCTGTCCTTCTAATTCTGTGGGTAATTGATTCAACGGTGCTAGAACCAGGGTTCTGGGTGAGGAGGACGCTCACCGATCGCCATGTGTCATCACGGACACTTACACATACTTGAAACTACGAATAAAAGATTTATGACCTGCAGGTGTGTTTCATTTGGGCCTCTGCGTGCAGCCCCTAAGCCACAGGGCTCCTTTCCCCAGTCACAGCCAGAGAGCTGCACACCCTTACAGGTTCTCTCTTGTAGGGACGTGGGTTCCAGACACCTCCTGTCTGGCATTGGCTACAGGTTGGTGTTTAGTCGCTAAGTTGTGTGTGACTCTTTCACGATGCCATGGACTGTAGCCCACCAGGCTCCTCTGTCCATGGGATTTCCCAGGCAAGAATACTGGAGTGGGTTGCCATTTCCTTTTCCAGGAGATCTTCCTGACCCAGGGATCAAACCTGTGTCTCCTGCACTGCAGGCAAGTTCTTTACCACTGAACCATCACAGGGGCCTCCTTCAGTTCACACCACAGAGGAGGAGCAGCTGCTGGCGAGAGCAGCACTCTAAGGAGATCAGGAGAATCCACAGAAACACGGGCCTCAGGCTTTCTTCCGCTCTTGTCTTTTAGGGAAATGTGTTAGGGGCACCATGGTTGCGTGAGGATCAGATAGGACATCCAGCCTTCAGCCTCAGGAAATTTCCCCAAAGGGCAGCGCCTGGGCTGGTCTCTGGGGGAGGGACGATGAAGGAGATCAGGGCCCCACGCTCTTCCCCGAGGTGTAGTGAGGGTTGACCCCAAGTCCCCAGGGCACAGTGAGAGTGAACCCCAATCCAGCCAGGCCCGGGGCTCCCTCTGTGTCACAGTGGGCTGTGGCCCAGCAAACCTGGGCCATGGGGTCCATGATGACCTCAGAGGGCCAGGATCGTCACCAGCTCCACTCAAACCAGAAAGACCAGTGTACTGGGACCCTGTCCCCACAAAGCTGCCCTCCCACCCATTCCTGCAAGGGGAGGGAACTCAGAGGGCATTTCAGATTTCACCTCGAGGCGAGTTCATGTTTATTTATGCAGGGACCCCTGTAACCCACACCACTGGTAATACGGCAGTACACAGCAGAGGCAGGGGGTGTCTCAGCATGGCCAATAGCCCAGAGTTGCTCTGGGGGAGACTGGGCATATGTCACACAACAGGTGCAACCTACACCCACAAACAGCAGGCTCTGTTCAAAAATGCCTTGGAGGCCCAGCTGGTTTGAGGTCAGTCACCTAAAGCAACCAGCTTCTTCATCAGCAGCCCTAGGTCTCCAATGGGAGGCAAACAGCGCCCCCTAGTGTTCCACTGCGGACCATTACATTTTGAAGCAATCATGTTACAATTCTTCAATTTTTATTTTTTACTCAGCTTCAGAAACTAGACCAAACTAAAGCCCACCACGCCTCATAGCGATGCTCCAAGGATGGCTCAGGGTTGCTCCGGTGTGTGTAAAGGCTTGTGGTGTTGGGGCCCGAGCTGGGTTGGGGAGCTCGATCCAGGCGGGCTGGGCCTCTCAGGGCCTCAGAACGGCAGGAGGCTCCATTGCAGGCCGCTCCTTCTTTCTGTGTTGGAGCCCCAGGGCCCGGGCCACCAGCCTCCGGGCCACGGCTGTATTTGTCTGTGGTCTCTCCTTCGCGAGATGCAGAAGCTCTGAAAGGAAAGCCCCATGGGATGGGGACTTGAATTCAAGGCTGTGGCCTCTCCTTGGGTGACACAGCAGCGTCGGAGGCAGTTAGAGCCCACCCCTGAGGCCTGGCTGCACCCTCTGTGGCCTGATGCTGGTGAGAGGGGCCACCGAGGGCTCCTGGCCCCACGTGGGGTCCTGACTTACCCTGCCATCTTTCCCCGCCCTCCCTGTTTCTCCTTCTGTCGGGGGCAGGGGTGGCGTTAATCCTGTCCACCTCCCTGCCTTGCAGGGGCCCTTTGAGAGGGCAAGCAGACCAGGAAGGGACATCTGGAGCTCTTGGATCAACAGCCAGGATGTTTATCGTCCCTAAGAAGTCTGGGACAAAGACCATGTAATCCACAAGAATGTGGATGGCCTCAGCAGGCTTCTCTAGGCCAGTTCTGCCAGCCAGCCACTGCTCTGCAGCCATGGGAAACTGGCCCCTAAAAGCCCCCTTGTGCTCCCTGGAAGGAGGACAGTAAAGGGGAGGAGCCATCATTTACGTGGTACCTTCTGTGTGCCTCTCACCACTGCGGGGGCACGTCCGCCAGGCTCTCTCATTCACTCCAACGCTTATCTCAGAGAAAGGGACCGACTCACATACATCCAGTGACCTGCTCAAGGCCGATTTAAGGGAGTGCCAGTGTCAGGGTCACACCCAAGGCCAAGCTCTGTATACCTTACAGCAAAGCATGGCTTCCCCGGCTGGACACAAAGACCAATCTTTGCCTCTGCATCCCAAACCAGACTCCCAAGAGGTGTCAATGGAGGGCAAGCCTGGGACAGGGCAGCTGGCAGACAGCTCTCCTGAAAGGACCCCTGGGGTGGGCGAGGACCACCCCATGGGTCACTGCAGCCCAGGGGCCAGAAAGCAGAGAACTTTAGAGGGAAGTAAATCAGAGGGTAGATCCACACTCAAGCCGCCCTCCCACCCAGACCACCGCCTCCCTTACTTGGCCTCTGCAGGGCCTTCAGCTTGGACTGCCTGGCTCCCTGCGTCAGGGGCCGGATCTTCAGTGTGGAGAAATCCCTGGTCAGGGCCTCGGCAGCTAAGGAAAGAAAGCAGGTCTGGAGCCATCCGCGTTTCCTGCTGAGGCCTCCTCAGGACCCAGGAACACACATGTCACCCCAAAGCCCAGGCAGCCGCTTCTGACACCCATCCAAACCACCCATCCAAACCTCAGGGACAGGACTGCCCCATCAGCTCGCTCTCCCCTGGAGCTCGCAGGCCTGCACAGGGCTGCCATGCTCTCAGATGGAGGGCCCATGCCCCAACTTCTACCCTCCTGCCCTGGGGGGTGGGGCGGGGGGCGGGAGCCACATGGTGAGCCTGTGGTTCTGACATCAGGAGAGGCAGGCCCCAGCCTTCCAAAGCCCGAGGCCTGCCCCTGGCTCCTGGCCAGCTTGACAGAGCCCAGAAGGCAGCCGTGGACATGCCAAGCCCAATGCTAATCCCTTCCATGGACCGGGAGGGCCTCCCCCAGCCCCCACCTTTCAGTGGCTCCCTCTCTGGGGCTGAAGCCCCTACCTGGCCCCAGGCCTCTTGCTGCCCAGACACTGTCCCCCATCCCTAAAAGTTTAGGCTCTCCTGAAGACTGGGCCCACACCAGCCATGGTCACTCCCCACTCTGTGTTCAGAGCCCGTGGTTGTGCGAAGCCCAGTCAAGGGGGGCCGGGGACTGACTCTTTATAAATATACACCAACTGTGCAGCGGTGTGTCAGGGGCAGTGCAGGAAAATGCTGAGAGGGAGGAGCAGCACCGGAATGACAGCCAGGAGACTAGCTGGCCTCCCCGGCCTTGACGACTGACTAGAGGCTTCATAACCTTGATCGGACACTGACATCGGGGAACTCAGTCTCTCCATCTGTAAAATGGAGTCATCTCACCTATCTCCTGAGGCTCTAATCTAAATGGAATGAGAACACATCTGCTCAAACCATAAGAACCTGCCAGTACTTGAATGCTTTTTTTTTTTTTTTTTTCTGGCTGTGCCGCATGGCATGTGGGATCTTATTTCTCTGACCAGGGATTGAACCCATGCCCTGTGCATTAAAGCCTGGAGTCTTAACCACTCGACTACCAGGAAAGGCCCACCAGTATTTGAATGTTTTTGATCTGTAAAAATGGCACCTTCACATGCTTTCATTTAGGATGTGGAGGCCACCCGAATCTGAAACCTCTGAACTCAAGACGCAAGGATGAAGAGGTGTGAGCTTCCTGGCCCAGTGCCCACTCCGCCCCCTTGGACTTTCCGATTAGGTGGCTGGGAACTTCCCTGCCAGTCCATCAGCTTAGGGCAGCCTGCACCCTGACCTGGGGGATCCTCACCCCAGGAAACGAGGCTCCCTCCCTTCCCAACAGCAGTAAGAGGAGGAGCCAGGCCACCACGCACTGCCTTACCTGAAGCTGGGCAGGGGAAGACGCCGAGTGCATGCGTGTCGTCCACCCACTGGATCTTGAACCCCTTCTCTCTGTGCCAGGGACGAGACAGAGTGACGAGGAGAGTGAATGCGGAAAACCCCTCCTGCTGCAGGAAGACCCTCCCCCCTCCAGTCCTCAAATACACCAAGCCCAAGACAAGTTCATCTCCTCTAGGAAGGAGATGACCATCGGGGGCAGACTTGCCCTGAAGACCATACGACAACTTCAGAAAGACATGCCCCACCTCTGAGATCTGGTGGGCCCCTGACTCCTAGAACTGAGGAAGTCAGGACTGCAAGCTTGTAGAGTACAAGGCCAAGGGTGAAGAGGGCCCCTCACAGACGTGGTCCCCCCAGGCCAAGGGCGTAGGGCTTGAGGCTGGAGACAAAGGGCTTCATGGTGAGGACAGGACTTGATACTACAAGCATGTCAATGAAACTGTCCTGACTTTCTTCCTGCCACTTGGGAAAGCACTCCTGAGTCTGGGGCCTGTGGGAGACCAAAGCAGTCTTGGGGCCTGGGGCTCCTCTGTGGATGAGGAAGCCTCCAATGGCCCCGGTCTGGCCCAGCCCTAGAAGGGGGACTGGAGAAAAGAAAACAAGTATGGAGAAAAAAAAAGAAAGGAGAAAAGACTGGATTTGGATCAAAGGAATCTGGGGAGACGGGAGAAGTCTTTTTTTCACTTTTTCTCCCCTCTCCAGCAGACTCTGCCCCAGAGCTACTCAAGCCCCGTTCATCCCGGAAAGAGCTCCTCTATGGAGGTAGCCCTCCATCTGCTGACTCTCCAACTGGGCGGCTGGCCGTGAAGCAGGGGGAGGCAGTGGGCCCACAGGGTCATGGCTGGCATGTGAGCATGCTGGGGGCCAGGCTGGAGGTCCACTGCCTGGGCCAGCAGGACCAGGTTTTGAGCCTCCAAAAGCTGTCCACAAACTCAGCTGTCATCCTCCTCCGCACAGTCACAGCCAGCAAGCTGAACTGCCCGGGAGCATGGCACCCAGAGCAACCACACCTACTTTCTGCCTTTCTTTCTGGACACTGAAGGAGGAGCAGGCAAGCGTCCCCAACACAAAGCCCTGTCCTAGCTCCTCTCCAGAAAGAAAGCACTCTCCCCACCCTCCATCCCCACCCCAAAGCCTCTCCAGCACTCACTGGAACTCAGAGAAGGTAGCCAGCAGGTCCTCAGTCTTGAGCACCGGCTCAAAGTCATAGATCTCCACCACGTGCGCAAAATCCTTCTCTCCAGGCAGCTCATCTACAAAGGATGATGTGTCCACGTGGATCTTCTCTACCTGAATCTCCTTCTGGGTCAGGTTGTTCGTTATCTGCGAGAGATCAGACCCTTTAGTGAGGGGAGCTTGGATACACCAGACTCCGAGGGAGTGCTCTCAAAACCCCACGCTGAGAATCCCACAGGCTTCTGCATTGACACAGAGGTGAGGAACCCAGACAGGAGTCTGGGAAAGATAGCAGTATGGCAGACTGGGCCACGAGATGGAGGAACATGTTTTAGGGGAGTCCCCGCTGGGTGACTGACACTAACACACTTTGTGTTTCACAGAATCCCCAAAACTCTAGTCTGTAGGCCCACTTTACAGATGGGTAAACTAAGCCAAAGAATTAAGTAATTCTGCCCCAAGTTGCAGTCAATAAGAGGTGGAGCTAGGCAGGCCCAGGATCTTTCCTTTTCTCATTAACGAAGTGATGATGAGCAAGGCTTTCTGGTGTCCTTCATCTGTAAAATAGCGATACAGGCTGCCTGCCCTCCCAACTGACACCGCAGCCAGGCTCAGGGGCAGACACAGGGTTCCCAGGACAAGAGATTTGTAAGACAAAGCTTCAGGCAGAAGAGTAATTTTCATGACCAGTGTCTGTAGTGCATTCTGAAGCACTGTGTTCCCTTGGGAAGTGTGTATTAGCACCTGCTATTTTTTCAGAGGAAGAAACTGAAACTTAGAAAAGCCAAATAACCTGGTTGAGGTGGGATCCAATCCACACCCCTGACCCCAGATCCTGAGCCTCCTCCCCTCTGAGTACTGGTCTTCTAAGGGACTGCTATCACTCAACACCCGCACCCCCATATATCTTGACCCTCTGCACCATCCACCCTTGACTACACCCACCTCACTTCCACCCTCCCTTTTCCGGGCTTAAGAGCCTCATCACCTCCTGCAGCAGTTCACTGAAATCGTCCTCGGGGCAGCTGCCTGGTCCCTCCTCTTCCACCTCTTCCTCTTCCACTTCCTCCTCTGCTGCCAGGCTTCTCTCCAGCTCAGTCCCATCTCCCTCCTCCAAGTCCAGCTGCAGCCCGGGCTCCGGCTGTGCGGCTGACTCCGACCTGTCTCCGGTCCCTGCGTGGCTCTCAGACTCTGAGGGTTCAGCAGCCAAAGGGTCTGGCAGCAACTCTTTCTCACAGCCTTGACCAGGGCCTTTTTGGTCCTCTGTGGCCTGAGTCACCGACACGAGAAGTTCCTGATCGGCAATGGGGTTCCCAGCACCAGTATCTCCTGGTTCTTCTGAGAGCCCGCCAGCTGGAGCATCTCCCTGGAGCTCTGTAGGAGCGGGCAGCACTCCTTCTTCCTGCCGGCGCAGCACCCGGGGCACATACAAGGCCTGGTCCGGCTTGCGTCCACGATGCCACCGGCCGGCCCTCACCCCTGGGGGACCAGCAGCCGCTCCCTGGCTTGCGGTGGGCTTCCGAGGACCTCGGTACTTGCTAGGGTGGGAGGCAGGAGGGCGGCAGGGGCCAGAGAATCCGTCTGAACTGGGTAACCTGGAGTAGGAGCAGGCACTGATCAGAGGGGTGCTTGAGCCCCAGGAGAATGGTTTATTGGAGTTATCTGCCATTCAGGCCTGAGGCTCTTGAGCCAGTCTCAGGCAAAAACCAAAGCCACAGTGACCCTGGAAAATAACTTAATGAGCCATCAGAGGGGATGCCCTGAACAAGCACAAAGGGTCAACTCTTCCTCTAGTGTTATAAATCGAGGTCAACTCTTCCTCTAGTGTTATAAACCGACTATGAGACAGCTGAGTCCACTTGCTACAGGGTGCGGTGAGTAACTAGCATTCAGAAACTATGTTATTAGAAAAGTATGTAACTTTAAGTCTGTGAGTCTGTTTTGTAAGTAAGTTCATTTGTATCATTTCTTTTTAGATTCCACATATAAGGGATATCATATGATATTTCTCCTTCTCTGTCTGACTTACTTCACTCTGTAGGACAGTCTGTATGTGTGTGTGTTAGTAGCTCAGCTGTGACTGACTCTTTGCGACCCCATGGACTGTGGCCCACCAGGCTCCTCTGTCCATGGGATTTTCCAGGCAAGACTACTGGAGTGGGTTGCCGTTTCCTGCTCCAGGGGATCCTCCCGACTCAAGGATCGAACCCAATTCTCCTGTACTGCAGACAGATCATGTCCCACTCGTTGCGACCCCATCCCATTATCAGCCATTCAAAACACTGAAACAATGCCATTTGCAGTAACATGGATGACAATCTCTAAGTCCAGCTGTGTTGCTGCAAAGGGCTTGTTTCATTCTTTTGAATGGCTGATAATCAGATGGGGTCACAAAGAGTCCGACGTGACTGAAGGGACTTAGCACACATACACACACACACACAGTGGGATGAGCGGAAGGGATAGTTAGGAAGCTTGGAATGGACATGTGCACACTGCTATATTTTAAATGGATAACCAACAAGGACCTACTGTATAGCATGCGGCACTCTGCTCAATGTTATGTGTTAGCCTAGATGGGAGGGGAGTTTAGGGGAGAATGGATACATGTCTATGTGTGGTTGAGTCCCTTTGCTGTTCACCTGAAACTATCACAATATTGTTAATTGGCTGCACCCCAACACAAAATAAAAAGTTTAAAACAGATCAAAAAAAGAGAAAAGTATGTAACTTTGAAAGCTAGGATTATAGGCATTATGATAAAATCCTTCAAGATGTACATGGAGACAGGTGAGCGAAGTGCTAGATGAGCTCTCACGTTCCATGGCCTCTGCAGGGCCCAAGCTCCCTGAGAGCAATGCTGGGTGGACATCCCCACTGTTTAAACAGCCCTCTCTCTTTTGGCCCAACGTGCATAAGCTGACTTTGCTAAAGGAACTTCATCAACAATGCACCTCTACTCCCCTGCTGAGCAGAAGGCAGCACTGACTCTAAGCAACAGAAACTGGGGAGAAAGGGGGTCACCCAGCCCTGATTCCCTCCCAGAGGCTGACCAGCTCACCAGACCACCCCCGGGGGAGAACCAACGAGGGGCCTCCCAGGCGGCAGGATACATACCTGATGTCCAGGTGACAGATGACCGTCCTCCTCCTCCAGCCCTCTCCAACAGAGAAGCTGCTCAAAAGGTCAAAATTCTCTGCTGTCCTGTGGATCAGGTACCGGAGCCGACTGGAGAGTGGGGGAAAGAGGAGGACCCTGGGGAGGGATGGGAAGGAGAGCAGAGCAGGAGCTCCAGGAGCAGCCCCCAGGTCTGACCCCCACGGAGTCCATTCCTGGTTTAACGGTGGCTTGAACCTAGGCTCGCTCTGCCCCCTGGGGTCCCAGGCTGACTGCAATGGACCTGCCCATAGAGGGTATGACGGGGAACTACTTTGCCCCATCCTCCTTCCAGGGGTGGGCTCTTCCATCTCAGGCGATGCTTGGTGTTACCCAGGAAAGATGCAGCGGGGAGAGGCCTGACAGCAGATTATTAGACCTAAAGGCCAAGATCAGAGCCAGTTGCGAGCCCAGTTACTTTAGATGCACCATTGGACAAAAAGGGGCAAGGAGGCTAGGGGCGAACACTGCTCTTCCCAGCGGCAGAGCGAGCGCCATCCTCACTCCGGCTTACTTTGACAGCTCCTTCTGCAGCAGGAAGCGGTCCAGTTCCTCCTGGATGCGCTGCACGAAGTCATTCTCGGCTGTGGAGAGGAAGACGCCGTCCAAGCAGAGAAGGGCCAGGGTGACAGGTGGGAGAGCCTGCGGGGCAAGCGACACCGCCGCGATCAGAGCACAGAACCCGGCCCCTTCCACGACCGAGGACACGGTCTCTCCTCCGATCAGAGAAGGGCCGGGCTCCGAGGAGGGTAAGGGTCGTGCCCAGGGTCCCCGGCAGGGCCGTGGTGGGGCAGGGAGGGGTCACCCGGCCCCCGATGCGGTCGCTCTCGCCGTCCCCAGGTCCGCGCCCTGCTGCCTCGGGCCCGATCCGCGGGCGCGATCGATTCTTCCCGGCCCGCGAGCTAGAGGCCCCGGAGGAGCACGAGTCTGACCGCGAGCGATCGGAGCGACCTGCCCCGAGGTCCGCCCGCCGCACTCACAGCGGCCGCCCCGCGCGTCGCCGCCGCAGCTCTAGGGTCCCCAGAAGCCTGCGCGCCTCTGAGCCCCAGAACCACCCTGGCCTCGCGGAGCTGCAGCGCCACCGCGCGGCCCGGGGGAGGCATCACCCCAACGGCAGAGGCGTGTTCTTTATTGACTCATTTTGCCCCTGAGACCACAGGTCACTTGAGAAGGGATGTTCCCCACCCAGGGATCGAACCCGTGTGTTCTGAGTCTCCTGCATTGGCAGGCGGACTCTTTACCACTGAGTCACCTGGGAAACCCTACACTGTCTCCTAGGATCAATTAAATTCGGGAAATCGTTTGGAGTAGCTCCTACATGCTAGGTCATGGGGATACCAGGTTTTACAGTTCATTGATCCCCTCCCTAGGGACATAAGAGAGGGATACATAGGAAGTTTCTGGACACCAAGAATCTCATCGCCCTTTGGCCCTTATCGATGGAAGCTGCAAAGAGGTCCAACTCACAGCACAGCGTCACTGACAAGGTGTACTAGCCTGTGGATAACAGGGCGTGGTAGCCACTAGAATGGTGATTTGCAGAACTTGCTACATCTAAAATAACTCCAGCACTCGCCTTAAATAGGGCTTGAAATTCTTGTCATCAGACAGCCATGAGATGGGCTTATTATAATCAAGGAGACCAGGGCTGAAATCCTCCTCTTCCCTGGGAGGTGCTGAAATGTAAGCCTTTGATCATCCTGAAACAAGCAGGGCCCTGAGTTATTAAAAACCCAGGTTAGTACAGGGTTTTAGTTAGTTTTAGTACAGGGGTGGGACAGTCTGAGTGGGCCCTGCAGTAGGATACAAGAAAGGTCACAAGGAGGCTGACCCTTAAAAGGCAGGCTGGGAGAAGCTGGGAACAGGACAATGAAGAAAAACAAAGGTGCATTTTGCTCTCTTGCAGTTTTTCCCAGAATATTTCTTTTAAAAGATGGTGGGATTATATCTTTTCATATATTACATTTACAAAAACTATCGGGATATTATTATATTTACAAAAACTATCTTTCCAGATAGTTTTTCAAGACTAAAAAGAATCGGGACTTCCCTGGTTGTCCAGGGGTTAAGAATTTGCCTGCCAATGCAGGGGATACAGTTTTGATCTCTGGTCCAGGAAGATTCACATGTCTTGGGGCAACTAAGCCAGTGGGCCACAACTCTGAAACCTGTGCCCTAGAACCTGTGCTTGGCAGGAAGACAAGCCACTGCCCTCAGACCGCAACGAACAGTAGCCCCACTTGACACAACTAGAGAAAAACCTGTGCACAGCAATGAAGACCCAGTGTAACGAAAAATAAATTAAAAATTTTTTTAAAGAATAAAAAGGATATAAAATAAAGACAACACCAAGTGCAAAGAGAACTCAAGGAGGTGAGTCATGAGTATCCTTTGGGGGCCTGGTTGTTAAGAGGAGATTCTGAAGGCCTGCCCCTGCCCCAGTCTCAGGCCTGGAGGGGCATCCACTCCCTGGGGGGTGGAGGGCAAAAATGCAGCAGGAAGAACAGGGACACCCATTTGGACTCTGACTCCACCAGCCCCACCCACACTCCACACTGGCTTAACTGAAGTGGAATCAGACCTGCCTGAGAGAACACTGAGGGGCCACACAACGGTCCCATTTATCCGACCAGGCTTCCGTGATGGGAAGTGTGAGGCTGGGAGGCATGCCCACTTTGCACACATGCTTGCTAACTTACAAAGCAAAGGCTCAGTGTTCGCTGTTGGCTCAGTGGTAAAGAATCCACCTGCTAATGCCAGAGACATGGGTTCTATCCCTGACCCTGGAAGATCCCACATACCATGGAGCAACCATGCCCATGCACCACAGCTACTGAGCCTGTGCTCCAGAGCCCGTGCTCCTGAATGAGAAGCCCATGACTCACCTCCTTGAGTTCTCTTTGCGCTTGCTTTTGTCTTGATGCTATAACTAGAGAGAAGCACCATTCTCCGCAACTACAGAAAAACCCACGCAGCAACAAAAACCCAACACAGCCAAAAATAAAAAAAAAGAAAAGGACTAACCTTCTCAATAAAGTGGCCATCTCTCCCCCACAGTGAAGGAACCAACCAAAACCCCAAGATACAGGCTATACCCCTACCTCTTTAGAGCTGGTCCGTGATAGAGGATTTCAACACATTCAGAGAGACTCAAACAAGGCTCTCAGAGGAAGCTGCCCGTGAATGCAGTTTCCACTACACACTCTTCAGATAAGTTGGAAGCTGAAAAGAAAAAAAAAAGAATTAGCACAAGGGCCTCCACTTGCAAGTGGAGGTTACCAAAAGATGCCAAAATAAATGGGGAAGGGAATCAAAGTGCATCTACCTACAGGATTGGGGGGCAAATACCAGATGAGCACTGAATGGTCCCCAGTCAGAGACAAACAGAACAAAAAGCAGCAGGGTATGCAAATTTTCTACAGCAAAAATAAAAAGTTAAAAAAGCATCATAGAAAAAAGAGGATAACAGTACGTGGAAAGTTCTCTTGGAAAAAAAAAGAGAAGACATTTCAGTTAGTAACTACTGCACGTTCTCAAGGAAATCAAAGAAAGTCTGATTTTCATGTCATGATGGAAAAACCAACAGAATGTCAGGAGTGTGAACTGTCAGAGGCATAGAAAGATAAGAAAGAGGCAATCATGTTCATCACAGAGGAAACAAAAAATGGAGTCAACAAGGCTGAAAATAAATCTGTGACACAAAACCTTGTGAAAAAGAAGATAACTACTATTTACACAAAGTTTGCCATTAAAATGGCATAAACTGAATCTTGACAGTGGCCCGTTCAGTTGGAGATTATTCAGAGGAATAACCTGGTGGCTCAGATGGTAAAGAATCCACCTGCAATGCAGGAGACCTGGGTTCAATCCCTGGGTCAGGAAGATACCCTGGAGAAGGGAATGGCAACTCACTCCAGTATTCTTGCCTGGAAAATTTCATGGAGAGAGGACCTTGGTGGGCTACGGTACATGGAGTCACAGAGTCAGACATGACTAAGCAACTAACATTTTCACTTTCAACCTGAGGTTTAGCCAAGGAACCAGCTACCACAGGCAGAGTTGGAATTTGCTCTAATCCAGATCTAGCCTGTCACATCCATGTTCCGGAACATCACCTGGTTAAGATTTTCCATCTTTAGAATGTACCGGGGTCCAGCCCCAGTTGGATCCAGGGATTCCCTCAAGAGAATGGCATCGGCGATTAGGGATAAATAAAAGGGAAGATCTATCCTATCAAAATCTTCCTTGGTTTACACAGAAAGCCAATAAAGCCCCTGTGCTTCAAGTAGTCATCCTGAAAGAAGAAGAGAGAGAGAAAAGGAGAGAAAAGGAAAAAAACAATGACACGGGGAGACCAAGCTCTGATGCAGCCGGGTCTGTCGCTTTATTTTCAAAAGGAGCTTTTATACCCTAAGTTACACATTTCCAGAGGTGAAAGATACAGAGTCACACAAAGTCAGCTCAGCATTACATCAGTTTCACCTTTATCAAAACCAGGACATGTTCTGCATAGCTTTTCATAAACAAGGGTCTTATGTTGTGCACATTATCTTCTGGCCCTGTGGCCTGCTAACATTTTGTAACTCTTTCTTGATAAAGGTTGGTCACCCAGAAAACCTGCTTTCCCTCTATCTTTCCAGTCTGCAGTCCCCCTCAGGAAACAGAGCTACATTCTTATGGAGCAAAGGCGCAGTGGGTTACAATAAAGAAAGAACTTACTAACTCAAGGGTTTTATGTTGCTAATGCCAAGGCTATTGCTTGTTTTTCTTGCATATCAACTATTTTTGCTAATGCACTCCCAGGCACACATTGGGAAAGGACAAGGAAATTTGGCAGCAAACATTGGCTCAACAATGCAGTATTATTCTAATAAAGCTTTTTTATTGCTCGAAGGTTATGCTTGGGGTGTTGTGAACAATCATGTGCGTTAGTTGCAAGAGTGTGGATAAACCTGCCAAGTAAGCTAAAATAGTAACAGAGGGGTTAAAGTAAAAATGCTCCTTTCAAGCCCAGGAGACTTAGTAACTAGAGCCCTAAGTTGATTTTCTTCAGAGAAAGGTGGTTGGGGATAGCCCCCTATAAATGTCAGAAGAGTTGGTGAAAGGCATAATATAATAAACAGTAGACAGACAGATTTTAGTTTCGGGGTAGATGCTTGAGCAGATCCAGGGAATCCCTCTGAGTCCTGTTCTGCCTTTGCCTGTCAGGTCCTCTCCGCATGACCTTTGTCATGGGTGGGATCTCCCATGGTGGCTCCCGGCAAGAATGTCATTAGAGTTGATACTGTGGTCAATAACCAGATACAGAAGTCAGGCATTAAATAAACTAGATGAATCCAATCAACCAGAGAAGCATGTTAGGTGTGTACTGTAGAGCTTTACCTGAAACAAGAGGTATGATTGAATGATGATGAAAGGATTGATGCAGGTGACATGGGGTTTCAAGCAGCC
The DNA here is from genome assembly GCF_003369695.1 of Bos indicus x Bos taurus. Classification (NCBI taxonomy): domain Eukaryota; kingdom Metazoa; phylum Chordata; class Mammalia; order Artiodactyla; family Bovidae; genus Bos; species Bos indicus x Bos taurus. Next base: position 70,373,319 of record NC_040083.1, on the reverse strand, counting down.
CCATCTGAAGGGATGAATCTAGAGTTCCCTACTACCATAGTGACCCTAAATTATAATCCAGCGCCCCTTCCCTTGCCACTGGGGTCACCTGCAGCACTGGAATCTACGTCCCAATTTCCCATCTCCTCACTCTAAGCAAACTGAGACAGTATTAACCTCAGCTTGCATGAGCTAACCAACTGTTCTCTCCATGTTTAAGATGAAGTTTAAGAATATCCAGTTAATGTTTGCTATTGAAAGTCTTTGTATTGTTTACATAGTTTTAACATGTGTATTAGAGAACCTAATACATTAGGTGGTGAAACTTAAAATTTTCAGTGGGCAGATATAAGAGCATTTGACTAAGTTAGTAAGCAGTATTATAATATTAGAGAGAAATGGAGTCACAACATTTGAAGATCAACAAGAGTTGTTTAGATACAGCATACATACAAATGTTTGGCTTCATACATAGCCTGATGGAATATCCATTTGATGTATGTAAGAAGAAAATTAGGACTTCCAGGAAAATGGAGTAAACACACTTTGCCAATTCCTTGCACTAAATACAATTAAAATCCCTAGACATTATATACAAAACAAACGTAAAATGTGGAGGAAAGAAAGAAGACCAGCTATGGGTCTCTGGTTCCAAGGAACAACAAAGATCTGGGTTTTCTTTATGTCTCAAATTTTTAGACTTGGAGCTTGAAGAAGCCAGCAACCCGGAAGTACCAATGGACACAGAACAAAACAGACCCACAAAAACAACAACAAAACTCACCCTAACGAAAGGGGATGTTTTCTCTCTAGCCAAATGTGCAGGCAAGCCAGGCAGAGCACTCTGAGATAATAATTTCTCAACCTAAGCCAAACACAACTCCCACTCAGACCAGCTAAGGCCATGTTGGAGCCCAGATTGTCACCCTGACCAGGTTGTAATGAAGTGTCACAACCTTCCCACCAAGATGATGTGAAAGAAGGTCAAGTAGGGAGCTGGGACTTTCATGCCCTTCAGGCAGTAAGGAGCCCTGGGCCCTGCCTGCAGTGTCAGTAGAGACCACCAGAGAACATGACTTCCACACCCACCCAGCAGTAAAAAGGCACCCTCCCCACTGGAGTACTATCGGAGGACACCTAGTGAGCAGTAGGAATTTCACTGCCACCAGGAGATCAAGAGGAAACCACACTCCCCATGGTGTCAGCGGAGGCCACGTGGGAAACAGCAGCACATCCACCCATTCCAGCCAGGAAAGCATCCATGGAGGCCTTGTGGGAAGTCAGACTCCCACCTTCACCCAGCAGTGATGAGGACCATACATCTTAGTATCAAAGGAGGCTAAATGGGAGATCTGGACCTTAACCCTCACCTGGCAGTAACAATGCAATGCCCCTCATCCCCATTCTGGAGTGCTGGCAAAGAAAGGTAAAACAGAAGTTAAAAAGATCCAGGGGACTTCCCTGATGGTCCAGTGGTTAAGAATCTGTCTGCCAAGGCAGGGGAAACGGGTTTAACCCCTGGTCGGGGAACATCCTACATGTGGCAGGGCAACTAAGCCCATGTGCCATAACCACTGAGCCCGTACGCCACAACTACTGAGGTGCTCGCACCTAGAGCCCATGCTCTGCAACAGGAGAAGCCACTGCAATAAGAAGCCCACACAATCGCAGTGAGGAGTAGTAGCCCCTACTCAATGCCACTAGATACGGCCCAGGTGCAGCAACAAAGATGTAGCATAGCCAAAGATTAATTATTTAACAGATATTAAAAAAAAATTCAGAATCTCGTAATGCCCACGATGCCCAGGATTCAATTAAAAAATAATCTGTGGTACCAAGAATTAAGAAGATCTCAAATTCAACGAAAAAAAGGCAGTCAATAGACTCAAATTTGCATTGAGATGTCAGAAATGTTAAACTATCTGAGATTTTGGAGCAACCATGATAGAAATACTTCAACAAGCAACTATGAACACATTTGGGAAAAAAATGGAAAAAAAAAAATAGTGTCAGCAAAGACACAGAAGATATAAAGAAGAACCAAAGGAAAGTTTAGAATTGAAAGCTACAGTAACCAAAAGCAAAAGCTCAGTAGCAGAATAGAAGAAAAGGAAAGACTCTGTGAACTAGAAGATAAGACAACAGACCTAACCTGAACAACATGAGAGAAAACAGACTGAACACAAAAATGAACAGAGACCAAGGGATATGGAACCATAGGAAGAAGATTGAACACTTGTGTCATCAGAGTCCCAGAAACATAGGAGAAAGGGTAAAGCTGAAAAAGTACCTGGAGAAATGATAACTGAAAACTTCCCAGATTTGAAAAGAGACATAAACCAACAGATTCAAAAAGTAAAAAACAGAACAAAACCACAGAAATCTAAGCCAAGACACATCATTATTAAGTATCTGAAAACTTAAAACAAAGGACTTTTTAAAATCAGCCAGAAAAATAATCTTATCTTACCTAAGGGAGAAAATTATTTGAATGACGGTGGATTTCTTGCCAGAAACCAGAAAACAAAACGAAGATATTTTTTCAAATGCTGAAAGAAAAAACAATGAATCCAGAGTCATATATCTAGTGAAAACATACTTCAGGAATAAAGAAGATATCAACACACTCTTAGACGAAGGAAGATTAAGAGAATTTGTTGCCAGGAGACCTAGCCTGAAAGAATGGCTAAAAGAAGTTCTCTGCACAAAAAGGTAACAATGAAAGGAAGAATTTTGGAACACCAGGAAGGAAGAAAGAACAGTAAGCAAACATGTAAGTAACAGGATAGACTTTTCTTCTCTTGTATCTTCTACATTATGTTTGATAGTTGAAGCACGCTCCAATATGTTCTAAATGTATGTAGAGAAAAATATTTAGGAAAATTACGAAAATTACATTATAAATCGTTGTTTTTTTAGTCACTGAATAGTGTCCAACTCTAAAACATGAAGGAAAAAAACTACTATAGGTAAGAAAAGATATGCCAACCAAATTCAAGAGATCGGCCTTTGTACATCCAGATTCAAATAAAGCAAATAACTATTGGACATGTTTGATAAAGTCAGAGAAATCGGAATACATGTTGGGTACTAGACGATATGAAGGATTGTTCTTTCTTTTCTAGTGTGTTTATTGCTGCTGAAGTTATGCTTATTAATATGTTTCTTCATACTAAAGTATTCATGAATAAAATGGTATGATGCCTCAGATTTGCTTTAAAATACATTGGGGTGGGGGAGAAGTGAGGAATTATAAGTGAGACAAGACTGGCAAAATGCTGATCACTATTGAAACTGGCAATGTGTACACTATTCTTCTTATTGTGTGTGGCGGACATTTTCCATAATAAAACATTTATTTTTTTCAAGCCAAACTAAAGCCAACAATAAGATGATGGGCAGGGGATAATGTTCAATGCACAGCTAGAATATCTTTAAATTCTTGAAAGTGAAAAGAGAGATAAGGAAGAATTTTACAATTTGTTAGAAAAATATATAGTTAAATCTATATGCTAAAAATTTGAAGGTAACCATTGAAAGGCTAGAAAGATAATCTACAGGTTTCAAATCATAATAATAAAAAATAAGAATGATATAAAAACTTTATCCAACATAAAGTTGTTGTTAGCTTCACTGAGTTACACAAGCCTGTTTGCCATGACAAGGCTGTGATCCATGAAGGGGCCAACATAAAATACAAATCCAGAACAAGAGGTGAAAGTGAAAGTGAAGTCGCTCAGTCAAGTCCGACTCTTTTCGACCCCGTGCACTGTAGCCCACCAGGCTCCTCTGTCCATGGGATTCTCCAGGCAAGAATACTGGACTGGGTTGCCATTTCCTTCTCCAAGAGGTAAATGGTACCAATATTTTGGCCACCTAATGAGACAAACTGACTCACTGAAAAGACCCTGATGCTGGGAAAGACTGAAGGTAGGAGGAGAAGGGAACAACAGAGGATGAGATGGAGGATGAGATGGTTGGATGGCATCACCGACTCGATGGACATGAGTTTGAGCAAGTTCCAGGAGTTGGTGATGGACAAGGAAGCCTGGCATACTGCAGTCCATGGGGTTGCAAAAAGTCAGACACAACTGAGCAACTGAACTGAACTGAAAAGTTACCAAAAGAAAAACTGCATCTCTTTTGCCCTAACAAGGATATGAAGAATAAAAAAAAGGAAAAAAAAAAAAAAAAAAAAGACAGGAAAAGAGACTTCCCTGATTTCCAGCAGTTAAGACTTAGTGCTTCCAATGTAGGGGACATGGGTTGGATCCCTGGTCAGGAACGAAGAGCCCATATACTGTGTGGTGCAGCCAAAAAAAAAAAAAAAAAATATATATATATATATATATATATATATATAGAGAGAGAGAGAGAGAGAGAGAGAGAACAGGAAAAATGTATAATATTTTTTTAGTGACTATCACATGATCTAGCCTAGCCAACACTTAGAAGTGAATTTGCAATAGACTATAGATGCTCTTTCCTAAGAGAACTGGGTGAAATGAAGAATTTCTAATGAAAATTTGACTCTTATTTGCTTAATCCTTTAAAATGTCTTTACATTATTTATCAGTCAGTATTTGACTATGAGGATCTTAATGTTTATTTTTAATCTAATGTCTCTCAGTAGCACACTGCAGAGGGCACAGACTCAGAGAGGTATAGAAAAGCATGTGATGGTTCATCCAGATACAGACACTATCTAAAACAAAATGCAAACTCTGCTTTACCCATCTCTTAGAACGTCCCACATGGTCACCCACTGGCAAGAGAGGAGGGTTCCACAATGAACTCAGAGGGTCCCTGGATAGACCAGTCTGAAGGGCAACAAGGCCCTTATGAGTCTGAGAGCTAAGACATGTTGAATTGGCTTACTCTGTACTAGGCCAATGCTTCTCTGGTGGCTCAGTGGTAAAGAATCCACCTGCAATGCAGGAGATGCAGGAGACATGGGTTTGATCGGGAAGATCCCTTGGGGAGGGCATGGCAACCCACTGCAGTATTATTGCCATCTTAGCTTCTTCATCTGTGAAATGGGGCTAAGAGTGCTGGCCTCACTGAGTTAATTAATGATGAATTAATCCATAATGAGAAAACCCATGTAAAACACCTAGCGTGATATAAGACTGGTGGAGATGGGGCTCCCTGCATACAGGTGAGGCATTCTGGGTGCTCTAGTTCTAAAAGAACTAGATCACAGTTTCTCCCGATCTCCTCTAGCCACAGACCAGGGGCCAGGGCCACAGAATCACAGATCCAGCTGCCAACCTTAGATGGTGACATCTCTCTACCACCTAGTTACAATCTGTAGACCAAAAACCAGAAAAGGCTACTCCATCCTGCTTGCTCAACCTCCACCCTATGAAGGAGAGGAAGGATGTTACAATGTTAACCTAGTGACCTTGGGTCCTGGCTGAGCTGGGGCCCCTGCTGTCCACACAGAGCCTGGCTCTGAGGGCCCTCAGCCTACTCCCTACTTGGCATTAAGGCGTTACTCCCTATGCAGAACATGTCTCCAAAATGTGACTTCCACCCACCTCTCAGGTCCCCTCAGCCCACCAGCACCCACTCCAAGCCTACTGCCTTAGCATCCGCATGTGCTATGGTCCTCTTATCTCACCACCTCAAAACTTACCTGCTATTGACTCATATCCACAAGTCCCCCAGAAGATGAGCTGGTTAATCTGCCAACTAAATTATGTGCCAACAAACAAGTTAAAAATAATAGCTTGGGACTTCCCTGGCAGTCCAGTGATTAAGACTCTGCTCCCAATGCAGGAGGCATGGGTTCCATCCCTGGCCTGTGATCAGGGAACTAAGATCTGTGTGCTGCATAGTCTGGCCAAACCAAAAAAAAAAAAAAAATTATGGCTTAACCAAGTAGGCTTCAAGACTGGTTCTGCAGCCCCTACCTATGTGGACAGGGTGCCACTGACCAGGGATAGACCTTGGGTTGCTGGGGCTGCCTTTAGTCCAAATGACTCCCAACAGGAATATGAATCATGGCACTAGATTCCTGGTTTCTTCTCTGTCCCTCACAAACAGGGTGATCTTACAAAAGAGACTCCCCTTCTAAGCCTCATCCTGGAACTCTGGTCTCTGAGGTTGATTCTCTCTAAAGTTCTGACTACCATGCCTAGCCTGAGAGGGTTCCACCTTTACATTCACTCTCCTCATCATCCTTTCTCCATCACCACCATCATCGCTACCACTACAACCACCATCAGGCAGGCCACCGCAGGGATGCAGCTAAGGCTGAGTGGTGCATCTTTGAACCCAGATAGGGAGCTCTGCACTGCTAGGCTGGACTCTGTCCTCTGTCACCTGCCCCATTTGCCTGATGTCAGAGAGGGATAAAGGACAGGAAAACTGAAGACAGCCAGGTCACCACAGTGGCCACTAGAACAACCCTGGGAGGCCCCATGCTGCTGGTAGTGGAAGGGGCTGACCTGCTGAGGCCCAAGTACAAGGTGGAGGAGGTGACGCACATGATGCCAAAGGCCACTGAGATGTCACTTAAGTCCCCAAAGGGCTAGTTTCTGGCTGCCTGGGTGGCCACTATCCAAGGCGTCACCAGCAGAGCCACCAGGAGAAATGGAGGACACTGGTGATGCTGGAGTGCATGGAGGCGGCACAAGTGCAAGATGCCAGCGCACACCACGACGGTTCCCAGCAGCATACAGGTGAGAAGTCAGAGGAGCTCTGCACCAATGCCAACGATGCACAGCGGGCCTGCCTCACCCCTGCCCCTGCCCTCTGGACCAGGGCATCTGTCACCTCTGGTACCTCCATGAAGGCCTCCTGGCTAGGAGTTCTAGAGGTTTCCGCAGGGCCGGGAAGAGGGACAAGGGTCAGGTCGTGAGGTCAGGATGGAGCAACCAGTGTGTATTCAGTCTCTCAGTCATGTCCGACACTTTGTGACCCCATGGACTGCAACACGCAAGGCCTCCCTGTCCCTCACCATCTCCCGAAGTTTGCCAAGTTCTTGTCCACTGCTTCGGTGATGCCAGCCAGCCATCTCATCCTCTGAGATGCACCAGCCCCCTCCCTAAAATCAGCCAGGTCCTTCCCCCACCCTGCCCGGCTTCCTGCGGGGTCCTTTTCCCAGCGCAGAAGAGGTGCCCCAGGCAGAATCCTGCTGTGGGAGAAGGTCCCTGCACGGCGAGAAGAACAGGGCATCCCGGAATTTACACGGTGAAGGGAGCGGGGAAGTCATGGTGCGTGACTCCGGGTCTCCTCTCAACGTGGAGGGAGGTAGGCGCCAGCACCGGCGGCAAACAGTGAGTAAGGAAGGGCCCAGAGTCTGCGCCGGGGAACAATGTGCGAGCAGCAAAGATGCGGGCGCAAGAAACGGCGGGAGAGGGAAGCGATATCTGGGATAGGCAGGGACCCGACCAGGGATCCAATCTTATTGGACTTTCCGTTCTCCTCGGTCGCCTTCCCCCGGGACCCTACACCCGAGATCCGACTCCAGAGACTCCTGACTGACGATTCCCCGCGCCTGGCATCCAGCGTTGGTAAAGAGGCCCGCCTCGCTCCAGAGCCCTGCGGCCCGGCATCCACCCGCCCACTTCCCCCGGAGCACAGGGCGCAGGAGTCGCTCTCACCTTCTTCCCTGGAGGCCCGGGGACCCGAGCTGAGCTCGGTCCCGCCTGAGTCCCAGAAGTGCCAGAGGCGCTGGAACTGCTCTGAGGGCGAACTGCGCGCACTCCCCGCCCTCCGCGCCCCCTCCCCGAGTCCCCGCCCTCTCCCCGAGTCCGCGCCCCCTCCCCGAGTCCGCGCCCCCTCCCCGAGTCCACACCCCTCCGTGCCGCCTCCTGGAGTTCCTGTCCCTCTGTGATCCCTCTCCGAGTCCCCCTCCCAGTCCCCGCCCCTCCGTGCCCCATCCCCATCTTCCCAAGTCCCAGCCCCTTCCAAGCCTCAATAGTAGCCAAACGAGTTGAGACTGGACAAGTGCGACTCTGAACAAGAACCCCGACTTTAAAGCCTTTTTTTTTTCATCTAGAAAGATTACCTCTTCCCACCATGGCCCCTCGCTGGATTCGGGAGGACCAGAAGAGGTCCTCTGGGACGAGGGAGGGGTCTGGGGAAGCCTGACGGCAGAGAACCCTCAGGCAGAGTCAGTGACAGCATTAGAACAGGGTGCCACGGAAGCTCACCTCTTCCCCCGTCATCCTCTCATTAGTGACCAGGACAATGCCTACAGCTCGCTTCTAATCCTGGAAATTGGTAAAGACAGCTGAAATTTGGGTCCATTCTAGAAAGGGCCCCACTCCCAGAAGCTCTGGTTCTCCTGGTAAACAAAAGCAAATTCGGTTCTGGTTTCTGGAAGTTTCTTTTCCAATCCTCTCCTATAATCAAAGAGAATTCTTCATAGAAAACTTGCAGAAAAACTGCAATTTACAAGAAACAGCATGTCATGTATGTGCACTTCATAAATCTGGTAGGGTGATCAGAATCACAACTCTTGCCCTTGTTGGGATTAGAACAGAGAAAAAGTACTGCAATTGCATTATAGTAGGAGCCAGAATCCAAGACTGGGGATTTTCTTGCTGACCCAGCCACCAACTGCCCTGCAGATGCCTGCTGCAGCTGCTGCTGCTAAGTCGCTTCAGTCGTGTCCGACTCTGTGCGACCCCAGAGACGGCAGCCCACCTAATCCTTCATTGTGCTAATATCTTGGAATTACCCTTTACCATAGGCTGAACATTTGTGTCTCCCCAAAGTTCATATGTTGAAATCCTAACCTCCAATATAATGGCATTAGGAGGTAAGGCTTTTAGGAACTGTAATCAGGCCCTAAGTGTGGAGCCCTTATGAATGGGATTAATACCTTTATAAGGAGATGCCAGACATTGATTGCCCTTGTCCTCTTTCCACCATGTAAGGATGTGAGAAGGGCCCATTTGCAACCCAGAAGAGAGATGACCCTCACCAGATCTAGACCATGCTGGTACTCTGATATCCAACTTCCAGACTCAAGAACTATGAGAAAAATTGCTACTGTATCTGTGGCATTTGTTATAGCAGCCTAAACTAAGACACACTTCCTCTAACTTTAAGTTCCTGGAAAGCAGGGACCCAGTCTAAAACTTTCTTCTTGGACTCTCCGGGTGGTCCAGTGGCTAAAAATCAATCTGCTGATGCAGGAACATGGGTTCGATCCCTTGCCCAGGAAAATCCCACATGCTATGGAGCAACTAAGCTCATGTGCCGCAACTACAGAGATTTTGCTTAAAAGCGTGTGCTCTGCAATAAGAGAACCAACGCAATGAGAAGCCCTCACACTGCAACTAGAGTAGCCCCCAGTCGCTGCAGCTAGAGAAAACCCGCAGGCCGCAATGAAGCCCCAGCACGGCCATCAATCAATAAATTAAATTTTCTTCTTTCCTCCACTGCTTTGTTAGTTCATATATCACAGGCACAAAAACCTGGATTTGTTCATTTTTAACTTTCCTGGGTTCAGAACTGCAGCACAATATTTTGCATGCCTGAATTCTTTTCCAACATGTATAATCTAAATATGTTTCTATTATTCTAGGCTAGCCTATCATGTGATCACCCAGTAAGCCAGCCGACGTTCACCACACATGCAGAGCAATGGAAATCTCTAGCTGAGGTGTGATCCATGCTGCAGTATGAGGTGGTAAAGAATCTGCCTGCCAATGCAGGAGTCACAGGAGTCATGGGTTCCATCCCTGGCTTGGAAAGATCCCTTGGAGGAGGAAATGGCAACCCACTCCAGTATTCTTGCTTAGAAAATCCCATGGACAGAGGAGCCTGGCGGGCTCAGACCATAGGGTCACAAAAGAGTTGGATACGACTGAGTGACTAAACAGTAAGCAGCAGGAGTTCATGACATGCTTTGGGGGTCTCTTGGGGGAATGGTTGGTGTCATCTAATCACCCACTGGTTATCTCATGAGGGCCCTGAGTCTGGCTCCTTCAGGAACTGGTGTGCAGCCCAGAACTGCAAATTTTCTGCACTGTTGATGTGCCTGCTACAAAATACAAATAAAAAAGATTCAAGTTATAGTGCCTATCAGCAAAGGAACCATGTGAAGACTGTCCTCAGTTTTCCTCAAAATTGGAAACTGGTCAGCCAGTTAGGAGGTGTTCTACCCGCAGAAGTCTGTGTAATCACAGTGCTGACAGCCAGAGGAAGCTGATCTGCCAGCTCAAAGCACGGACACGACTGACACCAACCACCCATGTACCCAACACCAACCACGGAAAGTACTTTGGAGTGATGTGGTTTGGACAGTTGGCCTTAGGAAGAGCCTAGTGTAACACAGAGAATAGCCTGGAAGTTAGCAGCCCTGAATTCCCCCGTGAACTCTATGCTTTGGGCCAGTCGCCTAAGCTTCCATGTCCTTGTCTATGAAAACATGGTTTTGCCTCCAATTGCTGAGGCTCCTTAAGACTCTCATCCTTGGGTATTGGGTACCTATTGTTTCCATGTAGGAGGATAAAAGGAACCCCACTTCTCCCAAAGAGTAGCTGCAACTTGAGTCAAAATGAGACGCTGGTAGAGAAAACAATAAAATACTTCAAAAGAAAAGAGGGTTGCCAAACTCCCCCATCAACCCCAAGGCCAAGTTGAGTTTGGATTGCTTTTGCGTCAGCAGCTCTGCCAGTGGCCGCATCCTTCTAAATGGCTCTTTTCCAATGGCCTTGATGACTTTTCAGCAGATTGAACTAGAACATCCTGATCTCTTTCTGGGGGTCTACTCAACCTTGGATGCTCTCTCCACCCTTCAGGCAACAGTTACTATCACATAAGCTTCACTCTTCCTGGGCCCTCCCATGACTGGGTGACCAACCTCAGAGCCCACCCAGCTGCAGGCCTCTGGCCAAGAGCTGCTTTCTGGGAGGCCCAGAAGGTTCTGAGGCTGCACCGCCCCCCCCCCCCACCTTTGCTCCCAGCAACACACCCCACCCAACACCCTTCACACACATCGATGTCCCCAGCTGGCAGGAACTAGGGACTCCCCAGCCGCTTTTCCAGGCATTTTCTGTGGCACTTCCCCAATGCCAGTCACAAGACAGCAAGGATTCAAGAGAAGGGAGAAGCAGACCACCCAGAGGGACCTTAAGAGAGGCAGAATTTCCAGAGTCACCTTGTCTGCTCCTCTTTACAGATAAGAAGTGAGAGGCCGGTTTCCAAAGCTGCTAGTTAGTGGCTAAGGTGGAAATGACAACCCACCCCAGTATTCTTGCCTGGGGGGGAATCCCCTGGACAGAGGTGCCTGGTGGGCTACAGTCCATGGGGTCGCAAAAGAGTCAGACACGACTGAGCGACTGAGCGCTCACAAACAAGGTGAGAACTGCAAACAGATTTCCTGATACCCAGTCAGGACCAGTCCCCACCTGATTCGTTACATTTTCTCAATGTGATTGATCTCAGTGGAATCACGGAAAAATGATATTCTAAAACTCATAGATTACTTGACAAGATTCTAAAAACCCAAGGAAGTATTCAAGGGAAATGAGAACCTGGCTGTAGCCTCTTTAAATGAAGCCTCCCTGAGCCCTAAAGTCCATACTGTGTGTCTGGACCCCACAGGGCCGTGTCTGAACCTGATTCAGCTCCATAGATGTGATTTCTCTCCACACAGAGGAAAACTCACCAATTCCCTTAGTAAACTGAGTCAGCTCCAAGAGGAGAATCCTGAGGCCAGACCCAGGCCCCCCATGGGGATCCCATGCTGAAAATGTAGTCCCCACCAGAGGGTGGCTTCCTGTCTTCAGTCTGATCCAGCCTAGACTCAAACCTCTTCTTTTAATTTCCTGTCCCATAGTGAAGAACCAGGCTGAAACACTGAAACCAGGACTCCTTAGCAGCTCAGGTCAGCAGGAGAAAGTAACAGGAGAACAGATAAGAGGCTCATAGTCTGGGCACTCAACTTTTTTGGGAGGTGGAGTGGGTTCCCTACTACAGCTCCACACTGGAGAACCTGGTCCAACTTCACTCTGTGTTCAGTCTATCAGCTGTGTCCTACTCTGTGGCCCCGTGGACTGTAGCCTGCCAGGCTCCTGTCTGTGAGACTTTTCAGACAAGAATACTGGGGTGGGTCGCCATTCTCCTCCTCCTGGGGATCTTCTCCACCCAGGGATCTTCACTCTATTCTGTTCCAGACGTCTCTGCTCCAGGCTCCTCGTGACTCCTTTTCCCGTTTGGTTCACCTGCTGACGTACCTAGTGCTGCGGCAGAACTTCCAGTCTGTTCTAGCTCTGCTCTCAGGTTCAAAGCCTGTCTCCCCCAAGGATGACATACCCCACAGTTGCAACATGTGCTGAATAAATACTGGTGCCAGGCTAAAATATGGTCATATAGGCAGAGGAAAGAGAGCTGGGAAAAGAAGACAGTAAGGAAAACAATGGCAGACTCTTAAATAAAGGAGGTCATTGAATAACAGTGTCGGCCTGAGAGAGTGATAGGGTAGGCTGCCCACTTTCACAGCAACTCAGGACACCTGCTTGGGAGCCAGTCAGCCTTCTCCTGTGGCGCCAGTGTGTATGCTGGAGGGGAGGATGGGGGAGCAGGAACAAGGCACTTGGACAACCTAAAGAACAGACATCTTGAACTTATGGTTGCTGGGGGGTGGGGGGATGAGGGGTGGAAGGGATAGCTAGGGAGTTTGGGATGGACAGGTACATACTGCTAGATTTAAAATGGATAACCAACAAGGACCTACCTCTGTATAGCACATGGAACACTGCTAAGTGTTATGCGGCAGCCTGGATCAGAGGGGAGTTTGGGGGAGAATGGATACTTCTACATCTAAGGCTGAGTCCCTTTGCTGTTCAGCTGAAACTATCACATTGTTAATCGGGTATGGTGGTGGTGGTTGAGTTGCCAAGCTGTCTGACTCTTGTGCCCCCAAGGACTGTGGCCTGCCAGGCTCCTTTGTCCATGGGATTCTCCAGTCAAGAATACTGGAGTGGGTAGCCATTCCCTTCTCCAGGAGAATTTCCCCACCCAGGGATCAAACCTGGGTCTCCTACATTTTAGGCAGATTTTTTACCAACTGAGCCACCAAGGAAGCCCATATACCCCAATACAAAATAAATAGTTCAAAAGGAGAAAAAAATAAAAGAGGAAGACAAAGCGCTTGGGCTTTTTCTTTTAATTATTTACCAGATAAAAAAAGAAAAAATAGTGATTGTTTCTTTTTACCCCCAGCATATCAGTTTCCCAAGGCCGAGTGGGAGAGAAATTTGTGGAACAGTGATCATGCTCCTGGCCTGGAGCAGATGCCTCCCCTCGCTCTCCGCCACCCCCAGTGGGAGGGGCAGGGCCAGGGGCCAGGCAGGCGTCTGGGACTGCAGCAGGGCAGCGGCGTGGCTGGTGTTCGGTCTTCTCCCTGCTGCCAGCACATTCAGACCCTCTCCTGCCTGTCCCCCCAGCACCCTCCCCTACTCATCAAAGGAAGTAGGAAGATGGGCCTCCAGGAGGCGGGGCTGGGTGCAGAGCAGGACCGGGGAAGCACACAGCTGACGTGGCCAAGGCCACTGTCTTCTGCTTCTATTGCACATCCTGGCTCAGATGCCCTGCCCTGAGCGTTGGGCCACAACATAAGATGCTTTTGAAATTCAAACAAAAGAACCTGTGTTTTTCTGCCAGGCTCACGAAGGGAAGGTGTGCTGTTGTGTGGATTCTTCTGATTTGTGTTAAAGTTATATTTAAGTTATTCACCATGGGGGCAAGGCAAAGATACCTTTTTAAGAAAGCAGATGGGTTTCGGATTCCTGGGGCCCTGTAGTCACCTGGGCTTCTGTCAAGTTCAAAAGACCCAGAGTAACCCTTTCTCCAGTCAACAGATGTTCTTTTGCATAACATGGAAGAGGCAGCTATGGCCATCAACCCGAGACCCCTCTCCAACTGTCACGACTCTGAGCCACTTGGGGGTGACCTCTCTTTCTGAACACCTGGAGAATCTGACAATGGACCCCAGGGAGCCCCAGTGCAGGCAGGGCTCTTCCCCACTCCCCGCTCTCGGGGCTTCTCCACAGGAGTAATGGGAAGGAACTGGTGTTTCCCCCCTTGTTTTACGCTGTGCATTTCTCCCCTAAAGTGGCAGCTGTTTGAGTCTCCTCCTTCTCATTACCAGAGGGAACAGAGAGGGGCTGGGAGCTGTGTACCGGACCAACAGACAGAATAAACTCCTCTAAACACGTGGGGCGCGGGGAGGGGCCATGAGGACAGACTCTGATTTGGCAAAGCTGCACAAACTCTTTCGCCTTCGCTGGCCAAAATGAGGCTGGTGGGGGAAGACAAACCTAACTGAGCCCATGGCAGGACTGCAGGCTATGAGAGACGACAGGGCACACACAGAACCGTATAAACTGTGGCACTAGAAAGATGAGAAGGCAGGGCCATGACTCCGGCTGGCAGCACGCCTTGGGCGCACGCTTCCAGAAACTCTCAGTGCCCGTGGTAAGTGGCGGCATCCAGACGCAGCAGTGCTTGTCCTTCCTCCTCTTCCCAACACATTCCAAGTTTCTCGTTTAAATAACTATGTACACACACACACATACACGCAAGCCTGGTCTCTCTCTGATGTGAGGGTCCTTCACTTGAGGGTCCTACAATGGCTTTAGAGAGTTGGTTCCAATTGTCTTTTTGGAGATTTCCTGCTTGGGACCAAACCTGCAGGGAGAAGAAATGGCTGAACTCTATGGCAGATCTCTCAGATGAAAGCAACCCAGTGTTTAAGGGACTGAGTCTTAATATAAATAAGGAGCCCAGGACTCCCTTCCCCCATTTGGTACCCTGGCAGATGGAGCAAGCGTGTTGGGACCCATTAACCATGAGCCAGAGGGTCACAAGCCCACCAGCCACCCTTGGAACACAGCTCCCTACCTCCCTCTGATAAGGACAGTTTCTCAAGTTCAGCTTCAAGTTCGGCATCTGAGATCCTAGTGTTAGGCACACTGTTGATATAAAACGTCTCCTGGGGGTTGTAGGGCAGATCCGAAGGTTCTTTGGTGGTGTCCTGAAGCAGGATGTCCAACTCCTTCTCCAGTTCCTCACTGTCAAAGTCTGGCGAGAAGAGGCGACATAAGGACATGAGGAAGTCCAGGGAGGAAATGCATTAATGATCAAGGACTGTGGACAGCAAACCCAGCTCAGCCTTACAAAAGATGCCCAGGTCTTCTTGAAGGATTATTTAAAAAAACTGTGTGATGGGCTTCCCTGGTGGTCAAGTGGTTAAGAGTCTGCCTGCCAATACAGCAAACATAGGTTCAATCCCTCATCCAGGAAGATCCCACAGGCTGTGGGGCAACTAAACCCATGCACCACAACTACTGAGCCTGCGCTGTAGAGAGCCCGTGCTCCATGACAAGAGAAGCCACCACAGTGAGAAGCCTGAACCCTGCAACTAGAGAGCAGCCCTCGCTTACTGCAACTAGAGAAAGCCCATGAGCAGCAACAAAGACTCAGCACAGCCAATCAATCAATAAATCAATCGTGTGAGTTGGGAGGCAAAGGGCACCTTCAAGCGGATATTCTTTGTCCACACACAGAGCTAAGTCATTGAGGAGGTTTATTTTGTTTACACCAAGGAACTGACCCTGCTTCTCCTTGCCCTAGGAAGATGCCCAGGGATTAAGGGGCCCTGGAGTGCTGAGGGGCTGGTCAACAGCCTGTCAAGGAGGAAAGGCCAATTCCTTCCCATTACTCCTGCAGAGAAGCCCCGGAGATGGGGGAGAGCCCTGCCTGCATTAGGAGAACAGATCCTGGCCAGACCTATCCCCACGCAGAAAGGCGAAGTCTGCTTAGAAAGGAAAGACGACAGAATCATCTTGTCAACTCACCTAGGCCATTGGTTACCCCGCCAGCCAGTGTCTGAGAAACTTCGTCCTGGGTGTCACACAGCTGCAAGAGAAAGGCGCCAGGCCATGAACTCTGAATGCATCTCTGGGGATCTCAGTCTTTGGGTTTCAATGTTCAGGGTTACAAAGTGGTGCTGTCCCATCTGAGAACTGGGGGAAGCATCCTCAAGTTCACAAGGTCAACAGTTGGGGAAAGAAGTAAGTATCAATATAACAAAGTCACTTCTGTCCTCAGAACTGTCTGGTGTAGGTACGTGCCCTACCCAACCCCCATACCTCCTGGATCTGATCCACAAGGCTCTCCGCCTTCTCCACTGTGACATCCTTCATGGAGAGTTTCAGCGCTCCCACCCCAGCCTGATAGGCATTGAAAACCTAAAGAGAAAGCAGTGGTCAGTGCAGATAAAGAGCACTGGGCAAAATATAGACCACATTGTTTTGTCTCCAGAAGACAGCTTTGGTTTTTTTCCCCTTACCCAAGCATGATTCACCCCATGTCAACTGAGCCCAAAACTTCCCAACAGGAGGGGCAAAGGCAGTCCCAACCATATCCTGAAAGAACCCCAGCCTTCTCCAGACAGCAAAGCCTCAGTGGAAGGGAGAAGGGGCGGATACCGCACAGAACTGGCCAAGCACTGGGGCAGAGGGGCAGTAGCTACCATCTGATCTGTCTGCGAGGCATAGATCCGGTCCAGGATGCCTTGAACTGTGTCCAGCTTGGCATGCAGGGCCTCGATGCGCTTCTCTGTCCGCTGCTTTGCCTTGAGAGACCTCAGGGCCTAGTGGGGCATGGAGACATGGTTAACACCAAACCAGGTAGGCCAAAGGGCCCAAGGAAGAGAGCCCTTCCCAGAAGGTAAGATCCACCCCGGGTTTGTAAAGCAAGCCATCATGATGCCTGGGCCACCCACAGACGTTCTGCTCTAGCCTTGAGAAGGCTGCTCTCTGAACTGGGCTCCTCTCACTGCCATCCTAGGGCACCAGGACACAGCTGGGGGTGGGGATTGGGGAGACAAAACTTACCAGCTGCTTCTTCCCTGCTCGGCATGCCCGGCGGGCTTCTTCTTTATACCTACAAAGGGACAGCTTAAGATGACGAGGGCATAGGAGGGGGATGGCAGGGTCCTCAAGTGTCCCCACAAGTAGCACTTTTGGTGAAGGTACTTTTCAAATCTGAAGGGCAAATTCATTTCACCCAGTGGCCAGAAAAATGATGCCCAACCGCCTATGGCCAAACCCCTGCAGCAGGTTGAAATATGAGCTGGGAGGGGAGGTCTGCATGTGGGGGAGGCAAATGACCAAGGAAAAGTTATTTCAATTCATAGAGAGGGAAAACAGATCGACAAGGTGCCTTAAAGACAGACTGCCATCCTGGGAGCTGGCAGGTAGGGTGTGCTAAGTTGCTTCAGTCGTGTCCGACTCTTTGTGACCGCACAGACTATAGCCTGCCAGGTTCTTCTGTCCATGGGATTTTCCCAGGCAAGAATACTGGAGTGGGTTGCCATGCTCCCCTTCAGGCGGTCTCCCGAACCTAGGGATCTAACCCTAGTCTCTTATGTCTCCTGCATTGGCAGGCAGACTCTTTACCATTAACACCACCTGGAAAGCCAGCAGGCAGGGAATGACTTCCTAACACCTCCAATGACCTTGGCGTTCCCACAAGGTGGGGATTCTCCCGCTGTAAGAGGGTGTGAACAAGCACACTCTGATTCCACATCTATATATCCTACCTTTCGGGGAAGTGCTTACATGTCTTCAGCAGGGATGTCTTGCATGGTCATCCGAGGGGAAGGGCAGGGGTCCCTTACCAAGACCCCCAGAAGGCTGTTTATACCTGGCGCATTCACTACTATTGGGCTGGCTAAAGCGTTCATTCAGGTTTTTCTGTAAGATCTTACCAAAAAACCTGAATGAACTCTTCGGCCAACTCTACACATCCCCAAGCTAAGGGCTGGCTCAGTAAGCACTGGTTAAATGGACGATGGCTTGGAAGAACACAAACACAGTGCTAACACTGCACTTGTAGGGGAGAATTCATTTTGTTTTCCTTTGTGATAATTGGTGCTTTCTGTGACTGTTGCACTGAGCAATTAGTACTTTCCTAATCAGCGAAATATAACCTTAATTCTTCTTTTTAAAGAGCCCACGGTTGCCAGTGCTTTGCCGGCTCTGAGGTCCAGCCAGGGTGAGGTCTGGGGCACTCAGCTCAGGGGGAGTTACCTCTCGGCTTCCTGGGACAAGGACTCCACCTTGCGGGACAGCAGCTGTTCACTCTGCATCAGCTGGTAGACCCCGACATCCACGTCGTTGACAGGAGAGACCTTAGCGTGGGGGCCTCGGGCAAACTTCACGATCTAAAGGGACAGGGACAACTTACTGCTGCTCTGATCCCGAATGCTGAGAAACCCCTGGGCAGGGGTTCTGGCGGCTATGTCAGCACACAGTGGACAAGGTCTCGGGGAGTGGGGTGAGAAGCAAAGTGTTCCCGTACCTTCTCCCCATTCTGCTCCAGGACGGTGACCCGCTTCTCTTTCTGCAGCTGCAGCAACACCAGGTAGAAGGTCCTCTCGTCCGGACAGGAGCCCGCACACAGAGTGCTGAGCTCTGACAGGGCCACCACAGGGTGCGAGGAGAGCGGGGAGTTCTGATACAGACGGTACACCTCCTCAGCCTTCTCCTGCAGGGGAAGTGCAAAGTGCTTGTGGGGAGGGATTCCTGCCCCCAGAAACCTGAGAGCCCTAAGCCTGTGCTTCAGATCCACGGTCACGTGACACGCGAGGTAAGAGCAGGGGAGCGCCCACCTTGTCCTCAGCTTTGGAAAAGGAAAAAGGAGTCATGTTTTTTTAAACCTTGGAGGAATGTCTGGTGAGCATGGGTGAAATAAGGCACATGGTATGTTGGGAGCCAGCTCTGGGCTTGCCCTTCCATTTGGGACTCCGTGTTCCTGCATCTCCCTTGCCTATGGGCCCCTACGGGGAGAAGGAAGCAGTGTGGTGTGGTGGCACGGCCACCGATGAAGAGCCAAGGCTGGCGCTCAGGCCAGCCTGTGTGATCCTGGACCAGTCGGTCTCACTGGTCATTGGCAAGCCGGAGAAGTTGGATGGAGATGATGTCTATAAACTCCCAGCCAGTCCCGGTCTCTCCACTTTTATGCCAAATGGCAATCCTGCAAACTGGAATAGTACCAAGTCTAGAAAGTGCCCCAAGAGGGAAGTATGGGATGGGATTTTTGTGAGAATTTAGGAATCTTTAGACTTAGATGAGAAGTCTAAGAAACATAGGTTCCAAGAAACAATGCCACGGTCTTCCTCCTCTGTGCAAATTACACTTTCAGTCTTCTGGAAATAGGAAATATGTACTGAAGTATGCATAGGATGCTATGAAAATATAGAGAAGGACTATCCAGGAGTCCAGCAATTGCTCAGAAAATAATAGTTGTTGAGCAGAATCCCATAGGTAAGTCATTAGGTGGGATGTTGGTGGGAAAGTCATCTCAGGAAGAGGAATAGTCATGAGCAGCAGCATGAAATCTGAGTCTTCTTTACCACATATACAAAAATACCTACTACATTATTAAAATTTAAATTGAGAAAATGAAAGCATAAAATATTTGAAGAAAATGCTTTAAAAAAAAATCTTATTAACCTTTGAAGTAGAGGGTTATGTCTTTCTAAGCAAGAGCAGAAAAGTTACGCCTTTCTAAGTAAGAGCAGAAATTCAGTAGCCAAAAAGGAAAATTTGAAAAATCTATAGAAATATAAAAACTTTTATATGGTAAAAGACATCGTAAGTAAAAATTAAAACAAGAAACTGAGAGACAATATTAAATTCTTAATACTAAATATATCTTTTATATACATATATATATGAAAGTGTAGTTTCTCTGTCATGTCCAGTTCTTTGAGACGCTATGGACTGTAGCCAGCCAGGCTCCTCTGTCCATGGGATTCTCTAGGCAAGAATACTGGAGTGAGTTGCCATGCGCTCCTGCAGGGGATCTTCCCAACCCAGGGATCAAACCTGGGTCTCTCATGCAGATTACAGTCTATGGGGTCGCAAAGAGTCAGACATGACTGAGTGACTAAGCCCGCACACGCGTGCACACACACACCCTTAAATAGAAAACTCCTACCAATAATATAAAAGACAAAGAATCCAAAATAAGAACAGGCAAAGGCTATAAAGAGGCAATTCACAGAAGAGAATATGTAAATGGCCAGTGAATAGGTGAAAAAATGCTCAAATTCCAAAAAGGAAGTATTTTTATTCATCAAACTGACAATATTTAAAAGACTTGTGTTATCCAGTGCCAGCAAGGATGTGAGGAGACTGGTACTTTAATGTAATCTTCATGAAAGCATAAATTAGTACAAACTTTTGAAAAGTAATTTAGTAATTTCTGTTAAAACTTAAAATGTGCATACACATTTCTAGAAAAAAGTGAAGAGTATACATGTAGGCACAAGGCTGTCAAAGAAGTATTTCTTTGTAACAGAGAGAAATTGGAATGACTTAAATATCCAGTTGTGTGGTAACTATTGGATAAATTGTGGCAAGTCCATTGATTATTATGCAGCCATCCAAAAGAATGAAGTAGATCTGTATCATGTAGGGACCTAGAAGGGTGCTCATGATAGATTAAGGTGGGGGAAAAAAAAAAAAAAGCTGGTTGTAGACCAATAGGTAAAATAAGGTAACATTTATATATGTATGTATATGGGCTTCCCTGGTGGCTCAGTGGTGAAGAATCCACCTGCCAATGCAGAAGACACAGGTTCCATTCCTGGGTTGGTTAAGATCCCCTGGAAATGGCTACCCACTTCAGTATTTTTGCCTAGAGAATCCCACGGACAGAGGCCCACCAGGCGGTGGGCTACAGTCCACGGGGTCGCCAAGACGTCACATATGACAGAGCAACTGAACAACAAATTGTGCATGTGTATATTCACTTACTGTGTTAACAAATATTTACTGACTCTCTACTATATACCAGGCACTGTTCCCAGGCCCCATGAAACTTCTCCCTTCTGGTGGGGGAGAAAGATAAAATACAAGTAAGTAAGAATTTCAGAAAGTACTAAATGCCAAAAAGAAGATAAAATGGAAAGTAACATAATAAGGTCAACAAGAAGGGAGTGTGCTTTTGCAAACAGAACTGGGAAGGGAATGTACCCAAAGAGGTGGAAATGGGATGAACAGAAAGGAAACTTTCTTTGTACAATTTTTGCAAATCACAAACTCTATGGGCAATTTTTACTATTTTGTATTTCTTTCAAATAAGATTAAAACTTGCTGGCTGCTTTCTGCATTTAGACTTGGGAAAGCCAGTTTACCTCAGAAACAGGCTTTCTTTGGTTTTATAAAAATATCCAGATAAGGCCCTTTATTTTCACACATGAAGACAAGTCTCCTTCCCAGGAGAAAACCATGTATCTGAAGTCATCATATATTTGGTAGCAGATGTCATCGAATGAGATTAAGCATCAAAGTGTTCTGTGTAGTGATGTAAGCTGAAAGTGAGGTTGCTCAGTTGTGTCCGACTCTTTGCGACCCCATGGACTGTAGCCTATCAGGCTCCTCCGTCCATGGGATTTTCCAGGGAAGAGTGCTGGAGTGGATTTCCATTTCCTTCTCCAGGGGATCTTCCGGACCCAGGAATCAAACCCAGGTCTCCCGCACTGCAGACAGACGCTTTACCGTCTGAGCCACACAGAGTTAACATTAACAGTCCATGCCCCTGAAGAGCCAGATTTATTTCTCTATCTAAAGAGGATTAGACTTCTCTGCTGTCAAAAACTGTTGGTTCTTAGAAGATTTCTGTGATTCCACTCCCATCTACCCCCACCTCTGCCTTTGCTCTCAAAACACTGAGTCCAAAACCACAACTGTGAGGATAAATGGATGGACCCCCCATTGCTCCAGGTTGGAGAACACCCGAGGGAGAAGACCACAAGGAGGGAAAGGGCTGGCCCAGAACCACTTAAACCACCAAGCTGTGCGTCCCTGGCCGAGCCCTGGAGGCTGAGAGGGAGGGTAGTGCAGAGGGGGAGAGGTGTTTTCCTGAAGAAGATGCACGCTGCTTAGTCAAAAATCCCAGGGGACAGGGAGAGCAGGTAGGTTTTGGAGACTTGATCCCCAGGCTGAAGTGGCAGGGAGGAGGGCTGTCTGTCAGAGTGAAGAGAAACTGGAGCTTCTCATGGGGTGGGGGCTGGGGGTTGCGACCTGGCCCCAGCTGTGTGGAAGCCTCCAGAGCTCTGAGGCTGAACTTCAAGCGATTACGGCATTCAAATGTTAGTCACTCAGTTGTGTCTGACTCTTTGCAACCCCATGGACTGCAATCCACCAGGCTCCTCTGTCCTTAGGATTCTCTAGGCAAGAATACTGGAGTGGGTACCCATTCTCTTCTCCAGCGGGTCTTCTCAACCCAGGGATCAAACCCAGGTCTCCTGCATTGCAGGTGGATACTTTACCACTGAGCCATCAGGGAAGGTTGGGCTTGGTGAGTTTCAAAAATAACCAGTCTGCAAGTCTACTTTATAGACACTGTGTTCAGTCAACTTTATAAACACACACACACACACACACACACACACTTAAGGTTACTATAACCTTGCCCACCACAGTCAGGTGGAGTGGTGGGGGTGATGCAGGTCTGCCCAGGGTTATAGAGTAGGTGGAGGGCTTCCCTGGGGGTCCAGTGGTTAAGAATCTGCCTTGCAATGAGGGGACACAGGTTCCATCCCTGGTCAAGGAAGATCTCACATGCCATAGAACAACTAAGCCCATGCACCACAACTACTGAGCCCATTTGGCTATAGCCCGTGCTCCGCAGCAGGAGAAGCCACCACAATGTAAAGCCTGTGCACCAGAACTAGAGAACAGCCCCTGCTGGCTGCAACGAGATAAAGCCCTCTCACAGCCACGAAGATCCAGCACAGCCAAAAATAAAATCAAATAATCTTAAAAAAAAAAAAGCGTGTGTGGAAGTAAAGATGTGGGGACAGCAAAGCTTGCCTGAGAAGGAGAGACACAGCAGTGACCAGTCGGGGCCCCAGGTCCCACAGGAGTCATCCTGAGATGGGAAAACGGGGTGGGTTTACAGGCTGAAGGAGAGCATGAAAGAGGGGGAAGGAATATACAGATCGGGGGGTCACTGATGCCACTAAGGGCTGGGCGCATAGGGGACAGTGGAAGGACACTGCATCCTCTGAGCTTGGGGAGGAAGCAGGGCTGAGAGGAGGTCAAATTGGAAGCGGTAAGACAGAAAGTTGAAGTGCGACTAAGGGGATTCTATGTTCTCAGTGCAGTATCTGCAGAGAACATGAAGTGCATGTGTGGGGGGCAGGGGACAAGAACACCAGGCAGCAGAGTGGCTCCAAGGGCCCTCCTAAAGCTGGGACTTTGAAAGGGGCCCCACTCCTGGGGACAGAGCCATTTTTTTCCAGCAGAAATGAAGGACCATGGGGCTGATCTAAGGTGGTTGATTTGCTGGTGTCTCTGGTGTGGCCTGAGAGCTGCAGAGGAGCCAAGGGTGTAGATGAGAGAAGCAGTCCAGCATCAGTTGCATGCTCTGGGCTTTGGACAGAAGGCAGGCCAGAAGGAAGCTGAATGACCAGACGAGCATGAAAGGAAAAGAGCCTGGTGGTGTCTTTGCTGGTGGTAAGTAAGTGAGAAAGGACATCTGAGCCTAGTTTGCTGATTTGTTGTTGCTGTTTAGTCACTCAGTTGTGCCCAGCTCTTTTTCAACCCATGGACTGTAGGGACCCATGGACTTTTTTTCGACCCAGGCTCCTCTGTCCATGGGATTTCCCAGGCAAGAATACTGGAGTGGTTTGCCATCTCCTTCTCCAGGGGATCTTCCCCATCCAGGAATCGAACCCGCATCTCCTGCACTGGCAGGCAGGTTCTTTACCACTGAGCCACCAGGGAAGCCCAGTTTACTGATTTAGGGGAGGGCAAAGCTGAGAGAGGAAATGGCAACCAAGTTTTCTAAACTTTAGTTTATCATTAATCCCTACAAATATAGAAATTACTCAACTGTGTGTAACTGACAATTTCTAGATAGAGGTTCACCCTTGAAAGATACAAGTCCAACCAACAACTCATTGCTACAAAGTATAGCAAAAGGAAGGTCAGATAAACTCAGTTATCAGCTCTGTCAACCCATAAAAAAGATTGGTTCATTTTCTAATGATTCACCCAAGCCACTCAAGAAACGTGGAGGGTCCTGTCATCACCCCAGATGACACCCAGACCTCTCACTCCTGAGCACCCACCTTAAGAAGCTCCACAGCCACAAGCACCTCCTCAGCAGGAACCTTATGATCCCCTAGCATGTTGGAAAGAGTCCACTTGAGGGGCTTCAGCAGGAAGACTCCGACTCCCCAGGAGATCCAGCTGCTGTCTACACTGGCCATGAAGTCGGACTCCCGCTGCAGCTCCCCTCGACTGCCGGTGAAGAAAGAAAAGGGCAGGTGGTAGGCTTTACTGCAATGGACTCACCTCCCTCCTTAGCCCAAAAGGGAATGTGATCATCATCTTCATAAGCACCATTTACTAGGCACCTTCATGTCAGCTACTGTGAGTAATGCTGTTTACGCTCCAGCTCCAAGCCTCACAATTTTTGGCAAGAGAAAACTGAGGGACTGAGAAGATGACAGAGGCCAAAGCTAAACTATAATTTGGCTCCAAAATGCAAGCTCTCTGATAAGGCTCCAAAGACACAGGAGGCCACAGGGCCTGTGTTGAGACTTCCCTTGACGAAGGGAGCTCAAAACAATAAGGGATTAGTATCAAGGGCAAGACATGAGGATGAAGACAAAGCAGTTCAGAGAAAGGGTTTTCTGCTAGTCTTAAGTTTGGGTGTAGATAAGGCACAAGCATTTCAAAGTCCTAGTAATAAGGAGCTAATTTTACTGAATGCTTCCCATGGGCCAGTCACTGTGCTAAGGGGTGCTAAGGAGTATCTCTTCAAATACACAAAATAAATCTAAGTACAATCATGTTTTATAACTGATCAAACTGAGGCTTATGGAGAGGTACATATTTTTTCCTCAGTCACATAATTTAGCATACAGCAGAGCCAGGATTTGCACCCAGGCTATCTGGGCCTCAATCAAAGCTGTTAACTACTCTGCTATGCTGCTTCTATGGAAAAATGTCTCCCTCAGAAATTCTTCAGGTCCCAGACCCGGTCAAACTTCAGGAGGCCTCAGTGGGGTGCCAGCAGTCAGGAGAGGAGAAATAGAGGTACTACAGGTCTCTGGGTAGGAAGTGGGAGAGGATGGTCCTGTTGTAATAAGGAAGCTCAGATTCTTCCTGCCCCTCACTGACTTTTTCAGCTACTGTCTACCCTGTGCCCCATGTGGCGCATGAATGGAAACTGTCCTAGAACGGAGAAGTTCCAGAAATGCCTTGCCCCATCAATGTCAGTCAGGGAAGGGGGCTGGGAGGAAGAAGATCTCTTAATTGGGAAGAGGGTTGAGCTAAAAGCAACATATCAAAGTTGGCTTTCTTCAGTCTCCGACCCCGATGAAGTCACTGTGCTAGAGAGGCCATTCAGGATATGACATATACAACATGAGTGCAAATGCTTGAGACTCAGAAGACCCCAGGGGCAGCCCTGCCATAACCTCTAACCATCTGTGTAACCCCCAGTAAGTTGCTGCATCTCTCTCAGACTCTGCTGCTTCTGTCTGAGAGGATAATTCTGTCACCGCAGGACTGCTGAAGGAGCCAGATGAAATGATGTAGGCAAAATACCTCACACAGCAAAGTGCTTTCATCTGTTAGATGTTCATGCTACCAGCCTCAGGAACCTAGAAAAACCCTGCACCTGTCGCACAGGTAGCACCCACAGGACCTTCTCGGATCACCAAGATACTCGGTCATGTCCTCCACTCTAAATAGCCTGTGCCAAGGACAAGCCAAGACAGGCCAGACACAATACCTGTGCCGGGGGGGCTGTTGGCAAGGTCCCTACACACCTCTCCCCCACCACTACTTTCTTCTTAGCTCCACCCTTCCTGAATTCAATAAATCCTGTCTCGTAGACCTTCTGTTGTGGGGTTATTCACATTTGGAAGCCCCTATATAACGGGATTCCAGTACAGATCACTGTCACCTCCGCCAGGCTGGCTTCTCCTCTTACCGTCTGGATTGCATCTAATCAGGCTATCCTGGCCTCTCAATTTCCTCCATACTCTACCTCCCATTCCCTCCAAACACCCCTAACCTGGCCTCCTTAGCCCACTGAGCAAACACAGACGACTCCTGGAAGCCAGACCCGGGACTGGGCGCGGTGCGCCCGGGAGAACTGCCTGGGTCGCTGCCCATGGGGAGCCGCCCCGCCCCCCGGCCGGGCCCGCCCTCACCGCAGCAGGTCCTGCAGCACGGTGGCCAGCCCCAACGGGACGCTGCCCTTGCGTTGAAAGGCCTCCTGCAAGTCCCGCAGACGCAGGCGCACCACCCCCTGGCGGCGGCTGTGGCTCAGCACCAACGGCGCCCAGAAGCCCATCTTGCTGTCCCAGTCGGTGCTGTTCACCTCGCGACTCCTTTTGAAGGCGGAGAACAGGAAGGACATGCGCTCCTCATCCTCCTCCCACTCCGGGGGCAGTAGGCCCGCCGGGTCTCCCCCGGCCGGAGCCTCGGCCTCCCGTTCCGGGGACCACATCGGAACCCCAGCCCCGCCAAGGAACCGAACACAAGCCTGGCCCTAGTCCCCTTCCGCCCTGGTTCCCTCCCGGCTTCCGTTCCTGGGCCACCTCCTCCTCTGTCATTACGTCACCACCGCGTGAAATAAGTCTCGTACGTCCGCACGGCGCATGCGTCTCTGTACCCGGCCTGCGCCAGGAGGAGAAAAAAAAATGACCCTATTTTCTAAGAAGCTCAGAGCGCTTGCGCCGACCCCTCCTCCCGCAGCCTTTGTGCGGAAAGGAGGACGTCGCGCGTGCGCGGCGGGTAGGTGAGCGTCGCGCCCCCTCGGGAATCATAGAGTTTGGCCGAGTGTTGTAGAGAGGCGAATGATTACGCCTCAAACTTGTGGTGGTTTCAGGTACTAGGACTCGAGAGTGTCGCTAAGGGGCCTCAGAGGCACCAGGATCGCCGCGTGGATCACCGTTCATCGCTGCTTGACCCGGCGGTCTTACTTCGGACATTTAAACTTCCAAGTTAGCCTTCCTTTACAGTAATGTCAGCGGATGAACAAAACTGTCACTCAAGCTCTGTGACAATGTATACACCGATTTTCAGGAATATACACGCTTCTACTTTTCTTGCTCCACACCTTCTACCCTGGAGTAACCCTTCTGTGTCCTTCTCAGAATCAGTATCCAACAGATCCCTTAAGATCGAACCCAATTCTAATCTTCCTTGAGGGACTTGCCTGGCGATCCCGTGATTAACACTCCCCGCTTGCACTGTAGGAGGCATGGGTTTCATGCCTGGTAGGGCAGCAGAGATCCCACAAGCCTCGTGGCGAGGTCCCCAAACAAACAAATAAGAACAACAAAACCTGTCTTGAAACTATTTCAGACTGCATGATTGTTGATCTCTTTTCTGGAGTGGATGGGTTAGCATTTACCAGTCTGTGTCCTGATCCCTGCGGGCAGGTGAATATCTTGAATATCTACATCGCATAGTGGTCCCATAGAAATGTTTCATAAACTGAAAGATGCATAACTTGACTCTTGCCCTTCTAATATCTTAGAATATTGTTAGTCTCAAAAACAAAAAGAAGAAGAAAAAAAAAAAAAAAACACCTCATGAGTAAGGAACATGTCTGGTGTCCTAAGAGTAATTGTGTTCTTTTTAACCGAACCATTTAAAAGGCAAATGGAGTTTCTTTAATGGAACCAGGTAACAATCATCAGAGTTGAATGTAAACTTGGCCTCTGCCCCTCACTGGCTGTGTGACCATGATTAAATACCTAAACTTTCTGAGCTGCTTTTGTAAAATTTTATTTCCTAATGGGGTTGTTTGAAGGAAATGTTATGTAAAATAACTGGCACATAATGTAGTAGGTGTTATCACTGAGTGGCAGGCTGTTTAATAGTTGGGACCCAGTTTAAGGAAGAATTTTAATAAGCATTTTGAAGGAGGAGAAGGGATATGATTGGTTACATGAATGAATGTGTCCACTGATATTAAGACTTTATGTTATATTCTTCCAAGAACGTTCACAGTCAATTTCTCATTTAATACTCATAGCAACTGACAAAAAATTTCCTTGACCACACTCTAGACAGGTCCTTCTGAAGCCGCTTCTTAATTATACTTGTTAACCTTGGCCTATAAAGATGTAAACAAAGACTAACATAGCTTCTAGCAGCTGAAGGCATATTCACAGGATGACCCTAGCCACCTCTTAAAGTGCCTACCTGAGAACACTCAAGGTTGTCAAAAACTTTACTGCTTGTTTCCATCCAACACCTGAAGACAGGGCCCCTGTCTCTTGGCCTCTGTGGGAGGGGAGGAGTCTTACTCTGATAAGCCCTAGTTAGTTTAGTGTTTGTTTGTTTTTTTTTTGTAATTTCTCACTGCCCTAACCCTGCTGAGACACCCTCATCCTCTTACCCATTCCCTCATTCTCCCTTTAAAGAGCCCCATTCAGTTCAGTTCAGTCGCTCACTCGTGTCTGACTCTTTGCGACCCCATGAATCGCAGCACGCCAAGCCTCCCTGTCCATCAACAACTCCCGGAGTTCACTCAGACTCACGTCCATCGAATCAGTGATGCCATCCAGCCATCTCATCCTCTGTCGTCCCCTTCTCCTCCTGCCCCCAATCCCTCCCAGCGTCAGAGTCTTTTCCAATGAGTCAACTCTTCGCATGAGGTAGCCAAAGTACTGGAGTTTCAGCTTTAACATCATTCCTTCCAAAGAAATCCCAGGGCTGATCTCCTTCAGAATGGACTGGTTGGATCTCCTTGCAGTCCAAAGGACTCTCAAGAGTCTTCTCCAACACCACAGTTCAAAAGCATCAATTCTTCGGCGCTCAGCCTTCTTCACAGTCCAACTCTCACATCCATACATGACCACGGGAAAAACCATAGCCTTGACTAGACGGACCTTTGTCAGCAAAGTAATGTCTCTGCTTTTCAATGTGCTATCTAGGTTGGTCATAACTTTCCTTCCAAGGAGTAAGTGTCTTTTAATTTCATGGCTGCAGTCACCATCTGCAGTGATTTTGGAGCCCCCAAAAAATAAAGTCTGACACTGTTTCCACTGTTTCCCCATCTATTTCCCATGAAGTGATGGGACCAGAGGCCATGATGTTCGTTTTCTGAATGTTGAGCTTTAAGCCAGCTTTTTCACTCTCCTCTTTCACTCTCATCAAGAGGCTTTTGAGTTCCTCTTCACTTTCTGCCATAAGGGTGGTGTCATCTGCATATCTGAGGTTATTGATATTTCTCCCGGCAATCTTGATTCCAGTTTGTGCTTCTTCCAGCCCAGCGTTTCTCATGATGTACTCTGCATATAAGTTAAATAAGCAGGGTGACAATATACAGCCTTGACGTACTCCTTTTCCTATTTGGAACCTCCATACAAATGAAAGTTGAGTTCAGTTCACCCTGGACTTTTTTCCTATTGTAATAGTATATTACTGATTAAAATCTGTCCTGACCACTTTAACTAATGTCTGACTTTATAAACAAACAACAAATTTTGATCCAACCCTGTGAGTTGTTTTGGTACTTCTTCCATTTTACAGAAGGGAAAGTTGTATCATGACTACTATGAGTCTGGTGGAAAACATTCCAGAAAAGAATAGTATATAATGTGAGTTGTACCCTGAGAAACATATTTCAGCTATGCTGTCATACCCTATAAAATGACCCATTGGTCTATGTCATGAAAGAGTCCAGTTTATTCTCTCTACCCTAGTCCCTGAATCTGATAAAATAGTCCTGCTCCTAACCATTTTCCTTGGTGGTCAGATGGTAAAAAATCTGCCTGCAATGCAGGAGATGTGGGTTTGATCCCTGGGTTGGGAATATCCCCTGGAGGAGGACATGGCAACCCACTCCAGGACTCTGGCCTGGAGAATCCCCATGGACAGAGGAGTCCATGGGGTCGCAAAGAGTCAGACACGACTGAGCGACTTAGCATGCACATCACCTAAGCATTTTCAGGAGAGCAAAGTTGTGGCCACCTGAATCTCAGAAGTACCACTGGGTTCCTGACACCTCTGGGTGCATAGTTCTCTGCTTCCACCTTTTGGAGATTGGAAGAGCTACTAGGAGTAGTGGAAATGGAAAGAAAGCTCTGCTGATCCTGAGAGGGGTGATTGGATACACAGAAAACTTTCACACTGCTGAGTTTTCAGACCCAGCACTCTTCCTCTGCTCTGTGGGACTGGCTATTTT
The DNA here is from genome assembly GCF_003369695.1 of Bos indicus x Bos taurus. Taxonomy (NCBI): domain Eukaryota; kingdom Metazoa; phylum Chordata; class Mammalia; order Artiodactyla; family Bovidae; genus Bos; species Bos indicus x Bos taurus. Next base: position 70,343,133 of record NC_040083.1, on the reverse strand, counting down.
TCATCCTGTTGTTGTTGTTTAGTCACTCTGTCATGTCCAACTCTTTTGCGACCCCATGGACTGTAGCCTGTCAAGCTTCTCTGTCCATGGGATTCTCCTGGCAAGAATACTGGAGTGGGTTGCCATGCTTTCCTCCAGGGGATCTTCCCGGACCAGGGATCGAGCTCACATCTCCAGCATTGCAGGTGGATTCTTTTTTTTTTTTTTTTTTGCAGGTGGATTCTTTAACACCTGGGAAACACTGTGTTTACACTGGGAAAGCCCAACATGAAAGCATATACATGTATATTTAATCTGATGGACTGCAGCTCTCAAAGTCACCAAATCTGTACCCTTAGGAACATACAACACACCCTGATACATATTATACAGTAGGTTCTTATTGGTTATTTTATATATAGTAGTGTGTATATGTCCATCCCAATCTCACAATTTATCCCTACCCCCTATAAATTTTATTTTATTATTATTATTTTTACTATTTACTTATTTATTTTTGGTTGCATTGGGTCTTTGTTGCTGTGCACAGGCGTTTACTAGTTGTGAAGAGCAGGGACAGCTCACAGCAGGGGCTGCTCTACCTTGCGTTGTTGCAGAGCACAGGCTCCAGGCACACAGGCTTCAGCAGCTGCAGCACGTGGGCTCAGTAGTCGCGGCTCCTGGGCTCCAGAGCACTGGCCCAATAGTTGTAGCGCAAGGACTTAGTTGCTCTGCCGCGTGTGGGATCTTCCTGTATCCAAGAATGAACCCACGTCTCCTGCATTGGCAGGCAAATTTTTACCACTGAGCCAAGTAAATGAATAGTTAGATCTTTTCCTAAAAATGTCTTAAGAGATATTGACTTTAAAAATCACTAAACTATTTTAAGGTTAAAAAATGAGGTTGAAACATTAAAAATGTAGATCTAAAACCAGAATACTGCAATTCATTATTTTTAGGATATTTTGATATTTGGTTAACTATATATTTTTCCAACTTTCATACTTAGATATAAAAATTTTAGAAAATGTATAATGATAAAAATTGATTCTGACTGTATTCAGAGAATGCTTTATTCTGCTTAGTATTTTCAGATTTTTATTTTGATGTTTACTAGAAAAATGTTTCCTCTTAAACTATGTGAATAAATGTTAAAAAATTTAGAAACTTCTGCCTGTAACATAGAAATAAATATATTTTGTTTAGATATCTTTAAGTAGAATAAATTTTCAGAATTTTTTATTAATGAATCATACTTCTGACCTTTTTTCATTGTTATTCATTATTTTAATTACCACATCTATAATGACAATATTCCATGAAGTTTTAAGTTGGATAAATATTTGAATTCTTTAGGAACTGAGAATATTATGGCCAAACTTTGCTCTCAGATAAAGCATAATAAAATCCAAGGGAAACCTGAAGACAAGATCAAATCTCAAAATCTTTCAAAGAGAGGTGTCTATTTAACTGACTCTACAAGGCTGTTATCTGTACATTGTACAAAATACAACTTCCATGTCATGTAATTAATAGTTAATAGTGACATACAATTTTTTTTAACCTCAGTTACAAATAGTTGCCAATTTCATGTTTTGGTTCATGGTTCACTGTCATTGTAGGAGCCTGGCAGGGTACAGTCCATAGGATCCCAAAGAATCGGACGTTACTGTAGTGACTTAGCATGCATGCATGCACACTGTCATTACTCAAGGCACAACTCTTCTCTTGTTTGACTTTGTCTTAATTTTATTTCCTCTTCAGGTCCCACTCCAGCTCATATCTAAACCCCTTCCCCATAGTATATGGTGATGTATTTTACAACTTAGAAAAATTCTGTATCCCTAAAACACGTAGTGTTTCTTTTGTGGAAAAAATATTTATGAGTGAGATTGTATGATATTGTGGCAGGAGGTTGGGTGGAGGACAGTAGAGAAGTATCAGTGAGTATAAATTTCATATTTTGTACCCAGCACATAGCTCAACACTTAGATATAATTCAATTAAGAAAGAAAGAAAGAAATCACCTAGACCTGCATTCTGGTTTCATCTCTATTAGTAAAGAGCTGCATGCACTCAGAGCTGCAGGTTTCCTCTCAGATTCCTCCTCTGTGAAGTAAAGGTTTCTACATTATGATCTTGAGTTTTTTCCTAGCTCCTGCTTTCTGATTTTAAATGTAGTATCGACTGTAAATGTGTGATTGCAGAAATCCTTTGGTTCTGGGGAGTCTGAAGAACAGAGTGTCACCTAAACATCAGTGTGTCATGGCTGGGATATTTCTATACTGATGCCCCAATATGTTTTTGGCCAGATACTGAAGCAGCCTGACTTCAGCCATGAAGTACAAACATTGCAGATATTTCAAACACTGCAATGCCTCTATGATGCACAATGCTCCATGTCATTTCTCCTGCTTACTGGCAATGCCTCATCATGGTTGTATAAATATGCATACCCTGTTTCATTCCCCATTTATTTCTAGTTCTCATCCCTATGATTTATAGCCATTAGGAGTTGGCAAAAAGAGGAATGAGAAGGAAAATACATTATTCTTAGCTTGTGAGGTTTACTAAAAGATGCTTACTCCTTGGAAGGAAAGTTATGACCAACCTAGACAGCATATTAAAAAGCAGAGACATTACTTTGCCAACAAAGGTCCGCCTAGTCAAGGCTATGGTTTTTACAGTGGTCATGTATGGATGTGAGAGTTGGACTATAAGGAAAGCTGAGCGCCGAAGAATTGATGCTTTTGAACTGTGGTGTTGGAGAAGACTCTTGAGAGTCCCTTGGACTGCAAGGAGATCCAACCAGTCCATCCTAAAGGAGATCAATCCTGGGTGTTCATTGGAAGGGCAGATGTTGAAGCTGAAACTCCAATACTTTGGCCACCTGATGCAAAGAGCTGACTCATTTGAAAAGACCCTGATGCTGGGAAAGATTGAGGGCAGGAGGAGAAGGGGACGACAGAGGATGAGATGGTTGGATGGCATCACCGACTCGATGGACATGGGTTTGGGTGGACTCCGGGTGTTGGTGATGGACAGGAAGGCCTGGCATGCTGAAGTTCATGGGGTCACAAAGAGTCAGACACAACTGAGCGACTGAACCGAACTGAACTGAACTGTGAGATTTACAGAGGGAGAAGCCAGGCTTGTTAATATTCTGTTCAGGCACTGCTGTGTTATGGGAGATGTTCCCAATCTCTTTCTTTCCTCTTCCTTCCTTCCTGCTCTAGGCTGGATTAGGTGTCGCTCCTTATCCTTCTATAACCTTGTGTTCCTATCATTTAATGTGCCGGATTGTTTCCTTTTATTTATTTTATTATTATTGGCTGCATTCGATCTCTGTTGCTGGGCGGGTGGGGGGTTTGCTGTAGTTCTGGCAAGTGGGGGCTAACTCTTCGTTGCAGTGCGTGAGCTTCTCACTGCAGTTAGGTGGCTTCTCTGTTGCAGGGCACAGGCTCTAGGGGCGTGGGCTTCAGTAGTTGCGGCTCCTGGGCTCTAGAGTGTAGGCTAAGCAGTTGTGGCACACGGGTTTAGTTGCTTAGAGGCACTTAGGATCTTCCCAGACCAGGGATCAGACTCATGTCCCCTGCACTGGCAGGCGGACTCTTACCCACTGACCCACCAGCGAAGACCCCACGTTGTTTTCTAAGTTTCCGTTTTTGTGCCTGTATCTCTGACTGGCTGAAGTGCCCTCCTGTTAGGGACTGTGTTCTTAATTATGTTTGTTTCTAGCACAGTGCCTGGCATATCCGGAGGACTTTGTTGAACGAATAAATGAATGAATTTAATTGACCAAACTCTGAATAAAGAAACAATTTAATCAAATTGTTATCCTTTATTGCATAACAATATTTACCTGCATACAATGTATTAATACAGTAGTTGAATCTTTGATCTATTTGAATGACTGTTTCTTAGCTGTTTGGGGCTGAAATACCTCTAAATTTAATTGCCTCCATGTTCAGACTGAGGAGTTTGAGCAAAGAACAGGTGTGGGAAATCCCTTTTCTTTCTTCAAAGCACCCAGACCACAGAGGCTGTTGCTATCTACCTATTAACAGTTATGACTCTTTAGAATGACTCAGTGACCATTTGTGATTCTGTTCAGTTTCACTCCAAAGAATTTATCCCCATATTTTTTTTAATATTTATTTATTTGGCAGCATTGGGTCTGAGCTGTGGCATGCAGGATCTTTTGTTGTGGCACCTGGGCTCAGTAGTTGAGGCTTAGTCACATGTGGGATCTTAGTTCTTTCATCAGGGATGAAACCCATATCCCCTGCATTGGAAGGCAGATTCTTAACCACTGGATCACCAGGCAAGTCCAAATGTATCACTTTTTCATCTCACTGTCTTCTCTTCCACTCTTTCCCTCTAAATTGTTCTATATTTCCAGTCCAGCATATAAGTAACTTGGAAGCCATCATTTTGTCCTAACAAAGATCTGAGAAAGCAATAAATGAACAACTCTTAGACCCATCAGAGAACTGAGGTCAAAGGGCAAACTTCTATCACAAAAACTGGGGAAACAGTTAAGCTACAGAGAATCACACTTACTAAGCAGACACCTGCAAGAGAAATCCTCCTTTGAAACCAGCATCAAAGTATCAAAACACCATATGTGTGGATAAGTCTGAAAATTAAAACACCAAGAAGGCCAGTCTTAGAAGGAATCCCTTGAAGTGAGGAGTTTTACTTCCAGGAGCTCTGCCAGGTTCTCGCAGTGAAGATTAAAAAAAAATCCTGTTGCTTCCGGCAGGGCGGAGGGGGACACTAGCAATTGAATCAGGGTTTAGGAGAAACTTTTTTTTGGTGTTCTTTGGAGGGAATGATGCTAAAGCTGAGACTCCAGTACTTTGGCCACCTCATGCGCAGAGTTGACTCATTGGGAAAGACTCTGATGCTGGGAGGGATTGGGGGCAGGAGGAGAAGGGGACGACAGAGGATGAGATGGCTGGATGGCATCACCGACTCGATCGACCTGAGTCTGAGTGAACTCTGGGAGTTGGTGATGGACAGGGAGGCCTGGCATGCTGCGATTCATGGGGTCGCAGAGAGTCGGACACGACTGAGCAACTGAACTGAAGTGTGGTTTTATTAACCATTCAAGTACAGGAGGATCTGGGAGTGTTAGTCTCAGTTGTATCCGACACTTTGCGACCCCCATGGTCTGTAGCCCACCAGGCTCCTCTGTCCATGGCATTTCCCAGCAAGAATACTGGATTAGTTTGCCATGCCCTCCTCCAGGGGTTCTTCCCGACCTGGGGATCGAAACTGGGTTTCCCGCATTGCTGGCGCATATTTTACCGTCAAAGCCACCAGGGAAGTAGCATCCAGGAAGATGTGGGCAAAATCAGGATTTAAAAGTTTCAGCATCTTAACAGTATGAAGGAAGTCCCTGCATACTCTCCTCAAAAATGCTTTTCTGCACCTTTTGATATGAGCAAATCATATTCTTCTTTAGCTTGTTGATGTGGTGGATTATGCTGAATGATTTTCCGATATTAAACCAGTCTTGCATACCCGGGATAAATCCCACTTGGTCATGGTGTATCATTCTTCTTATGCTTGATTAGATGTGCTAATGTTTTGTTGAGGATTTTTGCATGGACATTTGAAAGATATTAGTCTGTAGTTGTCTTTTCTTGTAATGTCTTTTGTTTTGATATTAGGGTAATGCAGGCCTCATAGAATGAGTTAGGAAGTATTCCCTCTGCTTCTATTTTCTGGAAGAGACTGGAAAATTGGTAGAATTTCTTCTTTAAATGTTTGGTAGAACTCACCAGTGAACCCATCTGGGCCCGGTACTTTCTGTTTGGGTATTTTATTCATTACTGATTTGATTTCTTTAACAGATATAGGCCTATTCAGATTGTCTATTTCTTCTTGTTTAAGTTTTGGTAGATTTCCAATCTACCAAATAGAATTGGTCCATTTTATCAGGGTTATCAAATTCATAGACATAATAGTAGTTCATAATATTACTTTATTATTCTGTCAACATCCCTGGGATTAGTTGTTATGGTCTCTGCTTCTTCCTTAAAATTTGTAATTTCTCTCTCTCTCTCCACCACCTCCCCCAACTTCTCTCTATCCCATGAACCTCATGGGAGATTTCTCAATTTTACTGATCTTTTCAAACATCCAGCTTTGGTCTGGTTGATATTCTTTATTAATTTCCTGTTTTCAACTGTGTTGATCTTTGTTCTGGTTTTTATTTGTTCTTTTCTTTCTCTTACTTTGAATTTGACTTGCTCTTCTTTTTTCTAGTTTTCTAAGATGAAATCTTAGATTATTGATTTTAGATCTTCCTTCCTTTCTAACATGTGCATTCATTGCTACAAACTTGCCCCCATGCACTGCTTGTGCTGCAGCCCACAAAGTTTAATACATTTTATTTTTACTTCCATTTAGTTCAAAATATTCCATTTCTCTAAATCCTTTTTCATTTGACCATGTGTTATTGAGAAATTATTATTTAATTTCCAAGTATTTTAGGATTTTCCAGTTGTTCCTGTTATAGATTTCTATAGTTTTATTCCATTGTGGTTTGAGAGCAGACATTGTAAGGTTTTTATTCTTTAAAACTTGGTAAGGAGTGTTTTATGGTCCAGACTGTGATCTATCTATCTTCATGAATATTCCATGCCAGCTTGAAAAGAACATGTATTCTGTTGCTGTTGGATGAAGTAGACTATAGATGTCACAGATGCAGTTGACTGATGGTGTTGTTGAGCTCAACTAGAATCTTACTGATTTTCTGCCTGATGGATCTGTCTGTTACTGATGAGGCTATCGAAGTCTTTAGCTATAATAGTGGATTCTTTTATTTCTCCTTGCCTTTCTATCAAGTTTTGCTTCATGTATATTTTGACACTCTGTTGTTAGGTGCATTCACATTAAGGATTGTTATGTCTTTGGAAAAATTATGCAGAATTGACTTTTTTTTTTCCATTGCATGTTGCCCCTCTGTAATCCTGATAATTTTCCTTACTCTGAAGTCTGCTTTGTCTGAAATTAATATAAGCATCCCATCTTTCTAGTTTTAGTGTTAGCATATTTTTCTCTACACTTTTATTACTGCTTGTCTACATCTACATTGCCTTTTTTTCCCCCCCAAACATCATGCAGTTGAGTGTTGTTTGTTTTTATCCAGTTTGACAGTCCCTGCCTTTCAGTTGGAGTATTTCGACCACTGATGTTTTAATTATTATTTATATAGTTGAGTTATAAATCTAAAATATTTGTTACTGTTCTGTATTCATTGCCTTGTTCTTTGTTTCTTGTATTGACTTCCACTTTTTCTGGCTTCTGTGGGTTTAATTGAACACTTTATATGATTTCATTTTTAACCTCTGTTGGCATATAAGTTCTACTTCTTCTTTTTCTTTTTTTACTTTCTAAGTAGCTGTCCTTTGGTTTACAAAGGGCAACTAAGCCTGTGCACCAAAACTGCTGAACCCACCTGCTGCAACTAAGACAGTGCAGCCAAATAAACAAATAACAAGAACTTAAAAATAAAACTAATCCAAGTCCTTTTTCTAATAACACTATATCACTTCACAGGCAGTACAAGTACTCCATAGCAATGTCACCCCAATCCCTCCCTCCCATCCTTCATAATACTGCTTTCATTCATTTCACTTATCAAGAAGTTATCATCACTACATACATTTTGGCTAGTATCATTTGGAACAAATTGTTATCTTTTGCATCAAATGGGCTTCTCTGTAGCTCAGACGGTAGACATCTGCAATGTAGGAGACCTGGGTTTGATTCCTGGGTTGGGAAGATTTCCTGGATAAGGGAACGGCTACCCACTCCAGTATTCTTGCCTGGAGAATTCCATGGACAGAGGAGCCTGGTGGGCTACAGTCCATGGGGTCACAAAGAGTCATACACGACTGAGTGACTTCACTCAAGAGTTTTTGTTGGACCAAATGAGAATAAGTAATCTTAGAATATCATTTGTCTCTAATCTGAATGAAATAGTCAAACTTCATAGCAATATAATTAATATAGTTTTCACTGAAGAATCAGAAAGTGGTTTGTGGATAAGCTCCAGGATGACATTCTGGCTGTCCAGAGTCTAAATAGTTACTGGTCCATAGTTGGTGTTTAATAAAGAACTGTTGAATATATAGACCTTCTTTCAAAAAACTAAGTACAAGATTTTAATTTGCCTTTTTAAAATATTTGTCTTATTTTATTCCTTCTCTAAAGCTATTTTCTTTATGCAAATCTTAGTCTTTGACCTCTAACATTTCCTTTCTTTCTGAAAAAAACAAACAAACAAACAAAACACCTTCCTAAAAGCATATCTTGCAAGGCCCAAGTTTCCTCAATTTTTGTTTGTCTGAGAAAGTTCTTACTTCTCTTTTACTTATGAAGAATAATTTTCTTCCACAAAGAACCCTGTGTTGGTGGGATTTTCTTTCCTTTCACACTTTAAGTATTTTACCTCACTTTCTTTTTTTTTTCTCACAATTCTTATTCTTCATCCTCTGCAGGTAAAATGCTTTTTCCTTCAGGATTTTTCTTTTTAGAATTGTAATTCAGTTTATTCACAATCAATCATGAAACCATATAATTAAAAAAATTTTTAATTGGAGTACAATTGCTTTACGATGTTGTTAGTTTCTGCTGTACAACATCTTGAATCAGCTATCTATATATATATATATACATATATCCCCTCCCTCTTGAGCCTAAGGCCTCTTTTAAGATTCTCTTTTTTTTCTTTGGTATTTTGTAGCTTGGGTATGAGATGCCTATGCATAAATTTTTTTAAATATTTTTCCTGCTTGGTGTTCTGCTTGTTTCCTACATATGTGGTTTGATGTCTGTCATTTATTTTTGAAAATTTGAAGTCATTATTTCCTCGAATACTTCTTTTTCTTCTCTTTTCCTTTTCTTTCTGGTATTCCCCTTATGTTTATGTTACTTCCTTTTTAAATTGTCCCACAGTTCTTGAATATTCGGTTCTGCCCTTTTAACTCTTTTGTTTACCCCTTTGTACTTAGGTTTCTAAGTTTCTGTTGACATTGATTCAAGCTCACTGATGCTTCTCCTTCTGCTGATTCTATTCATGAGCGCATGAAAAGCATCCTTTATTTCTGTTACATTGTGGGGTTTTTTGTTACTAGAATTTCTTTTTAATTTTTTTCTTGAAGTGTCCATCTCCCTGCTTACATTTCCTGTCTGTTCTTGTATGTTGCCCACTTTTCTATTAGAATCATTAGCATATTATTCCTAGTTGTTTTAAATTCCCGATGTGATAATTCCAACATCTCCACCATATCTGTGTCTCATTCTGGTGCTGGCTCTGTCTCTTAAAACTCAATGAGTGTTTTTGGGTTTGGTCTTTTAGGATGCCATATAATTTTGTGCTTAAAGTTAGACATAATGTAACTGGTAAAGGAACTGAGCTAAGTAGGTGTTTAGGGCGAGGTTTTATTTTTGTGCCATCTATGGGGTTGCACAGAGTTGGACACGACTGAAGTGACTTAGCAGTAGCAGTAGGAGAAGGTGTTTACTGTAGCAGTTGCTGTCAGAGACTAAAATTCCCTTGTTGTGCTTGTTTATCTATTCTCTGTTGTCTTTGGGTTTCCCTTTAGACTTCTTTGTCAATAAAGTATAATACCTTCTCTGTCGACTTTCCTGGTGGTTCAGACAGTAAAGAATCTGCCTGCAATGCAGGAGACCCAGGTTCAATCCCTGGGTTGGGAAGATACCCTACAGAAGGAAATGACAACCCACTCCAGTATGTTTGTTCGGAGAATCCCAGGGACAGAGGGATTTTAACATTTTCTGCTATTGCTACTTCCCATTACATATCTATTCCTTCCAGGTAAAGTTTATATCTTTTTACTGTTTCTCACCTCTAATTCATAATAGAATCTCTTTTGGGGAGCTTTAAAATATATGTTTGGTCTGTAGAAAATTATTAAAATGAACAGAAGTTAGGATATGTCAGCATAGAAGTGATAACTATAAAACAAGAACCAAAAGGAAATTTTAGAACTGAAAATCCCATTATCTGAAATTAAAAATTCACTTGAATGTTATTAACAGACTTTGAACACTGCAGAAGACATAATGAGTAAACTTGAAGAGAGATTTGATAGATCTAAAGAGCATTCAATCTGAAGAGCAGAGGTTAAAAAAAACTGAAAGAAAACAGGGAACAGAATCTTGGTGACCTTTAGGACAACACCATGGAATATGTTTGGAATTGAAGACTGAAAAGAAATAACTAACAAATGAGAAAAAAAAATGGCTGTAATTTTCTCAAATGTAGTACAAAACACCAATTTACAAATTCGAAAAGCTTAGAAAGTCCCAAAGAAAGATAAATATAAAGAAAACACCACCTGGGCACATCATAGTAACAAAGAGAAAATTTTGTGCATAAAAAAAATTTTTTTTGCATTCAAAAGACCAATGAATGACCTGACTTAAACAATGGAGCTAAGAATTAAAGTGGTGAAAGAAACCTGTTGACTCATTACTCATTTATACCCAGTGAAAATATTTTTAAAAAAACAAAGGCAAAATGAAGAAATTGTGGCAAATCATATATTCTGAATAAAGCTACAACAATGAATGTAACTAGAATAAACATGTCATATATAAGGCTGAGATTCTCAAACTGGAAAAAAGCAAGCTGAAATTATAAGCTGTCTACAACATGCTCAGTCAGTCACGTCCCACTCTTTGGGACCCATGGACTGAAAAGAAAAACCAATAATCTCAACCATTGCACTGAAAGTAACATCAAAAACATTTGGGAATGCATTTACAAAAGATGTATACAATCTGTACACAGAAAGCTTACAAAATGTTGTCAAGATTAAGTAAGAAAGGTCTAATATAAAACCATCTCATTGATTGCAAGACTCAATATTGTTAAAATGTCAATTCTTGTCAATCATCACTTTCAATGCAATATCGATTAAAATCCCAGCAGGACTTTTTAAATTAAATATTTTATATAAAACTTATATTGAAACGCAAACAATTTCAGAGGAAAAAGAGAACAATTGGAGGACTTAAACTACCTGATTACCTCACTATAAAGCTACGGTAATCAAGGCAACAGGCTTCCCAGGCGGCTTGCTGGTGAAGAATCTGCCTGCCAGTGCAGGAGCAGCAGGAGACGGGGTTCCATCCCTGTGTCAGAAAACCTGCTAGAGGAGGAAATGGCAACCCACTCCCGTATTCTTCTTGCCTGGGAAATTCCACAGCCAGAGGAGTCTGGCGGACTCCAGTCCATGGGGTCGCTAAGAGTGGAACAGGACTGAGCACACACGCACACAATCAAGGCAACGTGGTATTGGCACAGGAGAGAAAATGAATAGATCCATGGAACACAATATAGAGTCCAGAAATGGAACATATAGATGGTCAATTGAATTTCAACAAAGGCAGTAATATTATTCAATGGAAAAATAAAGTGTTTTCAATAAATGATATTGGAACCGCTGGATAAACATATGGAGGAAAAAGGAATTTTAATTCCTACCACACCGGCCTCACAAAACTGATACAAAAGGGTGGAGCTGGAGGCTCTCGTTCGTGTCTCCCCTGCCCAGTCCCCAGCTCACAGTCGCCCTAGCCTTGTAGGACCTAGACTTGAGCTGCTCACCCATTACTGGACTCCCCACAACCTAAGTCCAGCAGAGCGCGCATGTTTAGGGACAGCTGGACGCGCCTGACCCACGTGGGGACCTCCTCCTCCTGGCCCGTTTGGTTTCCTATGCCAATTAGCCTCCAGCAGTTCTGTTTCCCAAAGGCTTTAAAGACTCTACAGGGAAGAAAAGTCTCCAAGAAAGGCTGAATGGAGTGGATTCCTCTAGCTTGCCTGACTGCAAGAGCAGCAGTAGGGTCGAGAGGAGTTATTAAGTCCTGCGTGTGAAAGTCAGACGTTGACCCTGGCATTACTGCAAGGCACAGGTAGTGATGGAGGAGATCCGAAGCCTATTTGTGACCTGAATTCAGACCCACCGATGGCAGTCTCTGTGACCTTCATTCTGTCCACCCACCTATTCACTGAGTATCTGCTCCAGTCAGGCACCTGGCTACTAAGATGCTAAGAGCAAACCTCTGATTCAACAACTTTCCCCTGGCACAGAGCTGCCACGTGACTCTGGAGGCAGTGATACCCCTCCCCTGCACCCACACTGTCAATGAGCATGGGAGGAGCAGAAGCTGAGAGCCAGTAGAAGACGGTAGTCAGAGGACCAGAGGTAGCTCAGGAGGGTCGTTGCCCCTGAGAAGGAATCTGGTTCAAGAAGAACCTTTATTGCCAACTCTGCCTGCTTCGGCTTTCCCAGGTGGCTCCCTGGTAAAGAATCCGTCTGCCAGTGCAAGAGATGCAGGAGAGGAGAGTTCCATCCCTGGATGGGGAAGATCCCTGGAGAAGGAAATGGCAACCTACTCCAGTTATTCTTGTCTAGGAAAGCCCATGGACAGAGAAGGCTGGTGGGCCGCAGTCCATGGGGTCAGCAAAGAGTGGAACACGACTGAGCGACTGAGCACGCACGCAGGCTGCGTTCAACTCGCAGTCTAGAGAGAGAGACGGAGATTCTTATTTTTCCGGCACTGATTGAGCAATATCCTGAGTAAGACAAGGCGGGGCCACCCCCGCTTGCTTTCTCTGAAAGCGTGAGTACAGTGCGCGGGAGCGGAGGTATACAGAAGAGCTCCGAAGTCTAGACATCAGAGGCCGGCTTTCCAAGTTCCACTGACGACCGTGAAGATTCCTCATGACCGTGCCTACCATCAACCTGCAGGGACCTCGACAGCGAACGCTGCCCGACCGCAAGCGGCAGCGGGGATGGAGGGCACTGACCTCCTCGATCGCCGGTGGCCCCAAACTTCGGTTCGGGTACCTCGTCTTCGTCATGGGTGTCGTGTTGTGGGTGAGTACCACCGCGGGTACCACTCCGGAAGGCGCGCCGGGTGGCCGGTAAATGGCGGCGGGAAAAGACCCGGCGGCGTGCATGCCCGGGTCAGCTGCGGCCGGGGCAAGTCCGAGCGAGATCTACCGTGGGCTGAATGGGGGGAAGGAGCAGGTTCAGGGCCTGGCAGGACCGACCCGGGCCCAGAGGGAGAAGAGCCCGTGTTCTCCGTCCCGGTCCTAGGCTTGTCTGGCTGTCCCAGAAGTAAATTCCAAAGGAAAAAGAATGGAAAACTCCTTTGCAAGCCTCTCTGCTCCCCTTCCTTCCCCGCTCCTCCCTCCCGTCTCCCTTCTTCCTTTCCCTCTCCCCTCCCCTTTTTTGTTGAGATTCTAGAATATGCTCATCGCATCTATTCTTCCCCTCGATTTTTACAGAAAAGTAGCTTTCCCACCCTCCCTTGCATTCAGCACCCCTTCTTGGCTGCTGTAGGTCATTTTGCAAATTCCTTCTACTTTCTTCCGCAGCAACCCACAGGGGTTACAGGGTAAATCCCCAGTAATCAGGCGGCTAGCCTCAGGGGCTCTGTCTAGTTTAGGAGGAAAGGGTCTGAAGATGTTATTTTGATTTCTGTTTTGAGTCTGAAACAGGTGTGGCATGCATCCTGAAAAAACTATTTAATGGCTGCCCTGAACTCCAGGCGGAAGGGTCTACTGTTAACCTAGCTGTCTTTTTACTTGTAAAAACAACTACCCACAGCCACACAAATCTTAGAAGAAACAGGTCTCAGAGCACAAGAAGACCTTGAGAACAAGTCTGAGGCTATGGCTTTGTCATAGCTGATGAGGTTTAGAGTAAAAGAGAAACCCTGTATGATGTTACTTACACGTTACTTACACTTACACGTGCAATATAAAAATTACAACAAACTAGTGAGTAACACACAAAAAAGAAGCAGACTCAGGGATACAGAGAAAACCTGGTGGTTACCAGTGAGGAGAGGGAAGCAGGGAGGGCAAGATAGGGATGAGGGGAAAAGAAGAGTTATTGTGAGATTATATGAAATCCTGTGTGTGAATCGCTTCAAAATTGTAAAGCACTATAGAATTTAAAGGATCTTTTGTTAAAAAAAACAAAAACAAACAAACAAAAAAGAAACGGTGCAGCTTTTAGGGCCCATTTGTCCCCAGGGAGGAAAGAGTAGTGTTGTTTTGGGTGACCTATCAAGGGAGAGTGAAAATCAAACTAGACCCTAAAACAGTTACATCAGCTCCGGGAAGTCACATGGGCACGCAGCAAGGTCCAACTAGACTCTGCAAACCCAGCTAACAGTATTGCATCACTTTCGGGGTGTAAGTGCTAAGAAGCACGAAAGGAAATCCCCAGTCCAGACTCATCTTTGAACTTCACCAGCTTGGTAGCGGTGGACAAATTGCTAGCCGAACTGAAGACACTTCCACAACCCATCCTCCGTTCTCAGTTCCTTTCTTTCTTTAAATTGGCCAAGGCTCAAAGGCTGCAGGAATCAAGGTTCCCAACCTAGGATCCAACCTTGACCCCTGCAGTGAAAGTGCGGCATCCTAACCACTGGACCCCCAGGGAAGTTCCCTCGTTTCCCTCTCTCTTTTGTCCCATGCTACTGCTCCACCGCAGCCCTCCTGTCTCCCTCCTCTGTCTCTCTCTCTCTCTCACACACCCCCAAGCCACCCTCCACACACACATGCCACAAGTCTGTGAGTGGCAAAGTCTCACATCTCCACCGCACCCGGTGCACCCCAGTGCTTGTCTCTCAAACAGCATGCAATGGAGATTACACACCAGGAAGCCTCTTCCTCGTCCATCCCAGCCCCACCCCCGACTCCCCTTACTTTGACTTCGTCCTTGTCTGTGATCCTGGCACTGTGGGACTTTTCCCTCCATGTCCACACCTGTTCCCTGCCACTGGGAGTCTTGTCACATCTGCCTTGCAGCCCTTCCAGGCTCTTTTCACCTTGGTGACTTTACAGGAATCGCTGTCTCTGCCTCAGGTTCCTGTGGCCAAACTGCCCTGAGGAAAGGAAGGACCTCGCCTTGTCCCTGGTGCCCCACAGCCCCTGCACAGGGCTACTCAGCAGGCTGCAGACAGGACTCCCCCTGAATGCGTGGGTGGTGTGGGTTCTAAGATGCCTGCACTAATGTTAGTATTTTGTCCTGCTCTGAGGGGAATGGGGGTATTGATCTGGGTGGTGGGAAATGTGACCGGCAAGCTGGGGACAGAACAGAGATAACTGAATATCGATGCTGAAGGATTGCCCAGGTCCATAGAAGACTATTTCAAGTTTTCATCTGATGTTACCAAAGATTTTTTAAATGTACACTTGTAGTGTTAAAAGTGTCAATTCATCAGGAAGACATCTTAACCATAAATATATTGTGCCTAATAAAAGAGCTTTAAAAATACATAAAGCAAAAATTGATGAAATCAAAGGACTATCATATCACCCTTTAATGAAAATGATAAAGGGTAGTAACATTATCGGGCTTCCCCAGTGTTTCAGTGGTAAAGAATCTGTCTGCCAATGCAGGAGACACAGGTTAGATCCCTAGGCTGGGGAAGATCCCCTGGAGGAGGAAATGGCAACCCACTCCAGCATGCTTGCTGGAATATCCCATAGAGGAGCCTGGCAGGCTATAGTCCATGTGGTTGCAGAGTCTCTCACAACTTAGCCACTAAACAACAACAGAAGTAACGCTATCAACCATAATGGGAATTCCCCTGACCGTTCAGTGGTTAGGACCCTGCTGTCTTATGGAGGGCACAACAGGTTCACTGGTTGAGGAACTAACATCCTCGAAGCTGCACAGAGAGACCAAATTAAAAAAAAAAAAGAAGAAGAAGAAAAATCAACCATCTTGATTTAATTGACATTCAGAGAGCATGCTTGCAACATCTAATGAAGTCTCATTCTTTTTTGATGAATGTGGTACTTCCACTAAGATAGACCACATTCTAGACAATTTAAAAAGTCTAAATAAGTTTAAAAGCAATGAAATATAAACTCTGTTCTCTGACTTTAATGAAATTACATTGCTAGTCAAGAATGATCTCTAGAAAAAGACTCCAAAATTTGAATATTAAGCAACATCCTTCAAATCATTATGGTTCTTAGATGAAATCAAAAGAATATTTTTTTGAATTTCAAAACAAATAGTAATGAATGTATACTAAATGGAAACTTGTGAAAAGCTGCTAACACAGTACTTAAACTGCAGTTTTCAATTAAAATGTGCTACTGCTGCTGCTGCTAAGTCACTTCAGTCGTGTCCGACTATGTGCGACTCCATAGATGGCAGCCCACCAGGCTCCCCCATCCCTGGGATTCTCCAGGCAAGAATACTGGAGTGGGTTGCCTTTTCTTTCTCCAGTGCATGAAAGTGAAAAGTGAAAGTGAAGCCGCTCAGTCTTAGTGACCCCATCGACTGCAGCCTACCAGGCTCCTCCGTCCATGGGATTCTCCAGGCAGGAGTACTGGAGTGGGGTGCCATCACTTTCTCCAAATTAAAGTGTGAGTGCATGCTAAGTCACTTCCCTTTGTAACCCTATGGACTGTAGCTTGCCATGCATGCTCCTCTATCCAAGGGATTCTCCAGGCAAGAATGGAGTGGGTTGTCGTGCCCTCCCCCAAGGAATCTTCCCGACCCAGAGATTGAACCCACATCTCTTTAAGTCTCTTGCATTGGCAGGTGGGTTCTTTACCACTGGTGCCACCTGGGAAGCTCTTCCAATTAAAGATGTTCTATTAAAAAGAATAGGGGTTTGGGAGAAATGGGGAGTACAATTTTTTTAAATTAAAGGAAAAAAAGCGACCTGAAGATTCACATTTTTAAATCACCATAAAATAAGTGCAAATTGAACTCAAAAGAATAGGGAAAAAATAATAATATGAGTAGAAATCATATACACAATGGATATTACTCAGCCATTAAAAAGAATACATTTGAATCAGTTCTAATGAGGTGGATGAAACTGGAACCTATTATACAGAGTGAAGTAAGCCAGAAAGAAAAACACCAATACAGTATACTAACGCATATATATGGAATTTAGAAAGATGGTAACAATAACCCTGTGTACGAGACAGCAAAAGAGACACTGATGTATAGATCAGTCTTATGGACTCTGTGGGAGAGGGAGAGGGTGGGGAGATTTGGGAGAATGGCATTGAAACATGTATAATGTCATGTATGAAACGAGTCGCCAGTCCAGGTTCGATGCACGATACTGGATGCTTGGGGCTGGTGCACTGGGACGATCCAGAAGGAGGGTATGGGGAGGGAGGAGGGAGGAGGGTTCAGGATGGGGAACACAGGTATACCTGTGGCGGATTCATTTCGATATTTGGCAAAACTAATACAATATTGTAAAGTTTAAAAAAAAATCAATGAAATAGAATACAAATAATGAAAGGAATTGACAAACCAAGTGTTGATTCTCTGAAATGATTAACAACATTAACAAACCAAATTTTAAAAGAAAAAAGGCCCAAAACCAAAAAATACCAATATCAACAATTAATGATAAGATATTATAACAAACTCTGCAGCCATAGAAAGGACAATAAGGGGAACTTAGGAATAATTTAATGCTGATAAATTTGACAACTTGAATAAAATGGACAAATTCCTTGAAAATATCACTTAGCAAAACAGACACAAGATGAAAAGAAAATCTGATTAATCCTATATCTTTTATGGATTAGAATTCATCACTTAAAATCTTACAGCAATGAAAACTGCAGGCCCATGTAGTTTCATTGAGGAATTCTATAAATATTCATAGAAAAAATAATATCAGTCTTATACAAATTCTTTCAGAAAATATGAACAGGCAACAGTTCTTCACGGTTTTATAAAGCCAGCACAACCCTGGTATCAAAAACTTACAATGACATTACCAAAAAAAAAAAAAAAATACTGATCAACATCTGTTATAAATATACATGCAAAAATCCTTCATTAAGGGACTTCCCTGGTGGTCCAGTGGTTAAGACTCTCCCTTTCCAATACAGAGCTTCCCTGGTGACTCAGATGGTAAAGAATCTGCCTGCAGTGGGGGAGACCCAGATTTGGTCCCTGGGTTGGGAAGATCCCTTGGAGAAGGGAATGGGTACCCACTCCATTATTCTTGCCTGGAAAATTCCATGGACAGAGGAGCCTGGCTGGCTACAGTCCATGGGGTCGAAAAGTTGGTCACAACTGAGCGACTAACACTTTCACTTGCATAGTTTGAAATCAGGAAGCAAGATGCCACCAGCCTTTCTTATCTTTCTTAAAAAATTACTTTGGCTCTTCGGAGTCTTTTGTGGTTCTGTAAAAATTTTAATTATTTGTCCTATTTCTGTGAAAAATGCCATTGAAATATTGATAAAAATTTCATTGAATCTCTAGATTTCTATGGGTATATGGACATTGAAAAATATTGATTATTCAAATCCATAAGCATGGACTGTTTTTCCATTTATTTGTGCACTTTTCAATGTACAGGTCTTTGACCTCCTTGGCTAAATTTATTCAACTTATTCGTAGGAATTTTATTTTTTTGATGCCATTGTAAATTAGATTGTTTTCTTATTTCTCTTTCTGCTGGTTTGTTATTCATGTAAAGAAATGCACCATATGTTTTCATATTGATTTTTATATCCTGTAGCTATACTGGCTTCATTTATTAGTCTTAAGAGGTTTTTCTTAAATGGAGTGTTTAGCATTTTCTATACATAATATCATGTCACCTGCAAAATGGGACACTTTTACTTCCTCCTTTCCGAGTTGGATGCTTTTTATTTCTTTTTCTTACCTAATCGCTCTGGCTGGGACTTCCAATACTATGTTAAATAAAGATGACAAAAGTGAGTGTCTGTATCTTGTTCCTGATCTTAGAGGAGATAATTTCAGCTTTTCACTATGGAATGTGGTGTTTGCTGTGGCCTTGTCACACAGGGTTTTATATGTTGAGGTGTATTTCCTCTATGTCTGCTTTGTTGAGAGTTGTATCGTAAATCAATATTGAATTTGTCAAATGCTTTTTTTGTACCCATTGAGATGATCATATGACTTTTGTTCTTCATTTTATTAATGTGGTATATCACATTGACTGATCTGTGATTTTTTTTTTTTTTGATTTGTAAATTTTGAACCATAGTTTGCATCCTTAGAATAAATCCCACTGATTATGTTGTATGGTCCTTTTAATGTATTGTTGAATTCAGCTTTCTACAATTTTGTTGATGACTTTTGCATTTGTGTTCATCAAGAATATTGACCTGTAAATTTCTTTGTGTGTGTATGTGGCTGACTTCCAGTCAACCTGAATCTAGGCACTGAGACCTTCCCTTTTGGGATAGTGTTACTGAAAGTGTGTGTGTGGGTCTGGCTGCTCTCTGCCCAAAAGCCAATAAGCAGGCCAGGTTGGTGGTAAGGAAAGTTTGCTTTATTTCAGATGCGGACAACTGGGGGGCGAGAGTGGTGAACATCTATCCGAAGGCCGACTCCCCGCCCCCACTGGCAACCTGTGGGCAAGAGCTTTTACAGACAGAAGTGAGGAGGGAGCCACATATAGAAACAGCAGAGTCAGCTCTGATAGTCATCTTCAAATTGGTCATCGGTGGTCTGACCAGCATCATCTTGATTGTTTTAGGTACAGTTCCAGGGTCCATTTGTTTCCATTTCTCTGAGGCCAGTTCTTGGAATTGTGGCACCTCATATCCTGGGTACAGTCTGGTCATCATGTAGTTAACTTCTCCACTTAGGGTATCTGTAAGACAGCTCACCATGAAGATGCTCAACATCACTCATTATCAGAGAAATGCAAATCAAAACCACAATGAGGTACCATCTCACACCGGTCAGAATGGCTGCTATCAAAAAGTCCACAAACAATAAATGCTGGAGAGGGTGTGGAGAAAAGGGAACCCTCTTACACTGTTGGTGGGAATGCAAACTAGTACAGCCACTATGGAGAACAGGGTGGAGATTCCTTTAAAAACTGGAAATTGAACTGCCATACGACCCAGCAATCCCACCGCTGGGCATACACACCAAGGAAACCAGAATTGAAAG
Source organism: Bos indicus x Bos taurus (assembly GCF_003369695.1). Classification (NCBI taxonomy): domain Eukaryota; kingdom Metazoa; phylum Chordata; class Mammalia; order Artiodactyla; family Bovidae; genus Bos; species Bos indicus x Bos taurus. Next base: position 70,323,154 of record NC_040083.1, on the reverse strand, counting down.
AGACATGTGTACTCGAATGTTCATTGCAGCACTGTTTACAATAGCTAGGTCATGGAAGCAACCTAGATGTCCATCAGCAGATGAATGGATAAGAAAGCTGTGGTACATATACACAATGGAATATTACTCAGCTATTGAAAAGAGTGCATTTGAATCACTTCTAATGAGGTGGATGAAACTGGAGCCTATTATACAGAGTGAAGGAAGTCAGAAAGAAAAACACCAATACAGTATACTAACACAAATATATATGGAATTTAGAAAGATGGTAATGATAACCCTGTATGTGAGACAGCAAAAGAGACACAGATATAAAGAACAGACTTTTGGACTCTGTGGGAGAAGATGAGGGTGGGATGATTTGAGAGAATAGCCTTGAAACATGTATATTATCATAGTTAACTAGATCGCCAGTCTAGGTATGATGCATGAGACAGGGTGCTCAGGGCTGGTGCACGGGGATGACCCTGAGAGATGGGATGGGGAAGGAGGTGGGAGGGGGTTCAGGATGAGGAACACATGTACACCCATGGCTGATTCATGTCAATGTATGGCAAAAACCACTACAATATTGTAATTAGCCTCCAATTAAATTAATTTTTAAAAAAAGACAGCTCACAGGATATGGCTCAGAATATTATCTATAGCCCTTGAGAAAGAACTAAAGATCCTTGACTAAGCTTAATGACTACATTATTATTGTTTGGTCTCCTTTGACTATTTTCCTTTGTTTCTGCATTTCTCACTTCTTTGATGAAACTTATTTTTGGACTGAAGTTTTCCATAGACAAGAGGCAGGCAGAGGATGTAGGGGGGGGAGGGGCAAGGACCATAGTGTCCTGCTCCTTTGCAATAGGACAGGTCTTGGCACATGCTCAACTACTGGGAACTCTTAAAAAATACAGTAGGCTGCTTCAACAATCCCAAGAGATTGAGAGATGACTAAGAGAAGGCTGAATAAAAAATTCATTTCCTACACAAGGCCAATCCTTCAAGACTGGGAGAGAGGTGGTTGTTTCATCTACTGTATAGAAACAAACACAGAGAGTCAAGCAAAATGAAGAAACAGAGAAACCTGTTCCAAGTGACTAAATAGATAAAGCCTTAGAAAGAAGCCTTAATGAAATGGAGATAAATAATTTAGTTGATAAAGGATTCAAAGTAATGGTCATAAAGAAGCTTGCTGAACTGGGGAGAAGAATGGATGAACACAGTGAGAACTTCAACAAAGAGATGGAAAATATAAGAAACTGTCAAATAGAAGCCACAGAGCTGAAACATACAATAACTGAACTGACAAACAATAGAAGGGTTCAGCAGCAGACTAGGTAAAGTAAAGAAAGGATCAGTCATCTCAAAGACAAAGCAGTGGAAACTTCCCTGGTGGTCCAGTGGTTAAGACTCCAGCTTACAATGCAGGGGAAAGTGAAAGTGAAAGTCGCTCAGTCCTGTTGGACTATTTGCGACCCCATGGACTGTGTGGATCACAATAAACTGTGGAAAACTCTGAAAGAGATGGGAATACCAGACCACCTGACCTGCCTCTTGAGAAACCTGTATGCAGGTCCGGAAGCAACAGTTAGAACTGGACATGGAAAAACAGACTGGTTCCAAACAGGAAAAGGAGTATGTCAAGGCTGTGTATTGTCACCCTGCTTATTTAACTTCTATGCAGATACATCATGAGAAACGTTGGACTGGAAGAAGCACAACCTGGAATCAAGATTGCCGGGAGAAATATCAATAACCTCAGATATGCAGATGACACCACCTTTATGGCAGAAAGTGAAGACGAGCTAAGAAGCCTCTTGATGAAAGTGAAAGAGGAGAGTGAAAAAGTTGGCTTAAAGCTCAACATTCAGAAAAATAATATCATGGCATCTGGTCCCATCACTTCATGGGAAATAGATGGGGAAGCAGTGTCAGACTTTATTTTGGGGGCTCCAAAATCACTGCAGATGGTGATTGCAGCCATGAAATTAAAAGATGCTTACTCCTTGGAAGGAAAGTTATGACCAATCTAGATAGCATATTCAAAAGCGGAGACATTACTTTGCCAACAAAGGTCTGTCTAGTCAAGGCTATGGTTTTTCCAGTGGTCATGTATGGATGTGAGAGTTGGACTGTGAAGAAAGCTGAGCGCCGAAGAATTGATGCTTTTGAACTGTGGTGTTGGAGAAGACTCTTGAAAGTCCCTTGGGCTGCAAGGAGATCCAACCAGTCCATTCTAAAGGAGATCAGTCCTGGGTGTTCTTTGGAAGGACTGATGCTAAAGCTGAATCTCCAATACTTTGGCCACCTCATGCGAAGAGTTGACTCAATGGAAAAGACTCTGATGCTGGGAGGGATGGGGGGCAGGAGGAGAAGGAGACGACAGAGGATGAGATGTCTGAATGGCATCACTGACAGGATGGACGTGAGTTTGAGTGAACTCCGGGAGTTGGTGATGGATAGGGAGGCCTGGCGTGCTGCAGTTCATGGGTTCGCAAAGAGTTGGACAGGACTGAGTGACTGAACTGACATGGACTATACAGTCCATGAAATTCTCCAGGCCAGAATGCTGGAATGGGTAGCCGTTCCCTTCTCCAGGGGATCCTCTTAACCCAAGGATCAAACCCAGGTCTCCCACATTGCAGGTGGATCCTTTACCAGCTGAGCCATCAGGAAAGCCCAAGATTACTGGAGTGGGTAGCCTATCCCTTCTCTAGCAGATCTTCCCGACCCAGGAATTGAACTGCGGTCCCCTGCACTGCAAGTGGATTCTTTACCAGCTGAGCTACCAGAAAGCAATGCAGAGGATGTAGGTTCGATCCCCGGTCAGGGAACTAAGGTCCCATATGCCACGGTGCAACTAAGCCCATGCTGCAACTGCTGACCTCACACACCACAACTTGAGAGTCCATGCACTGCAACAAAAGATCCCATGTGACAAAACTAAGACCTGATGCAACCAAATAAATAGACAAATATATATTTTAAAAAATGTTTTAAAAAAGACAAGGCAGTGGAACTCACCCAATCAGAACATCAGAGAGGAAAAAGAATGAAATACAGTGAAGATAGCTTCAGGACCTTATGGGACAACATTAAAGGACATTATAGGGCAATACTGCATTATAGGGCTCCAAAAGAGAACTAGAAAGGGGCAGAAAACTTATTTGATTAAATAATGGCTGAAAACTTACCTAATGTGGGGAAGGAATCAGACACCTAGATACAGGAAGCTCAGAAAGTTCCAAATAAGGACCTTAAAGAGATCCTTACTGCTGCTGCTGCTGCTGCCTTAAAGAGATCCTTACTAAGACACATTATAATTAAAATGTCAAAAGTTAAAGATAATGGAGAGAATATTAAAAACAGCAAGAGAAAAACAACTTGTTACATACAAGGGAACCCCCATAAGGCTATCAACAGACTTTTCAGCACAAAAATTGCAAGTCAGAAGGGAGTGGCACAATATATTCAAAATGCTAAAAGGAAAAAAATGTCTAACTAGTAATACTCTTTATGGCAAAGTGATTATTCATAAACAAAACAGTTTTCCAGACAGGTGGCGCTAGTGCTAAAGAACTCGCCTGCCAATTCAGGAGACTCAGGAGATGCAGGTTCCATTACTGGGTGGGGAAGATCCTCTGGAGGAGGACATGGCAACTCACTCCAGTATTCTCGCCTGGAAAATTCCATGGGCAGAGGAGCCTGGTGGGCTCCAAAAAGTCGGACATGACTGAGCACATTATGGTTATGGTTAGACAAACAAAAGCTAAAGGAGTTAATCACTAAACTGGCCTTAAAACAGATGTTAAAAAAAAATTTTTTAAGCTGAAAATAAAAGCCATCAAATAATAACAAGAACAGATAAGAAAGAATAAATCTCACTGGAAGGTAAATATTTAGTAACAGTACTGGTTTGATTACCTATAAAGCTAATATGAAGCTTAAAGACAAAAGCAGTAAAAATAACTATGATTACAATAATTAACAAAGGGATATTCAAGATGAAAAGATGTGAAAAGTGACATCAAAAATGTACAATGTTGGGGGTAGGAGACTAAAAATGATGAGCTTTAGAATGGGATCACACTTGTTATCAACTTAAAATAGACTGTTATAGATATAAGTTGCCGTATGTAGGGCTTCCTGGGTAGCTCAGCTGGTAGAGACTCCCCTGCAATGCAGGAGAGTCTGATTCAATTCCTGGGTTGGGAGGTTCCCCTGGAGAATGGATAGGCTACCTACTTCAGTATTCTTGCTGCTGTTGCTGCTGCTGCTGCTAAGTCACTTCAGTCGTGTCCGACTCTCTGCGACCCCAGAGACGGCAGCGCACCAGGCTCCCCCGTCCCTGGGATTCTCCAGGCAAGAACACTGGAGTGGGTTGCCATTTCCTTCTCCAGTGCATGAAAATGAAAAGTGGAAGTGAAGTCGCTCAGTTGTGTCCAACTCTTAGCGACCCCCTGGACTGCAGCCCACCAGGCTCCTCCGTCCATGGGATTTTCCAGGCAAGAGTTCAGTATTCTTGGGCTTCACAAAACAAAACCTATAGTTAATACACAAAACATCAATGTCTTTTAAAACCTGAGGATAGTTCCTTAACGTTTGATCCTGTAATCTGATTTTTTGTTTGTTTGCACTATGTATAATGCTTATTTGTAACAGTGTGTGTGTGAGTGTGTGTATGTGTGTGTGAACTGCTTGAGGAGGGAGAGGGAGTCTCCTCATGGGCCAGGGTACCTGATTCTTGGTCCACACACTTGACATTGCTCCAGGGGGTACAGGCCATGGCCACGAGCTTCCTCTCAGGGCACCTGGGTACAGACACAGGGATGACGTAGGGGACCCAACAGGGACAGCTGGCTGGATGAGGAGGAGGAAGGGGCAAGCTCCTGTCCCAGGTCTCCTGACAAGACAGTGGAGAGGGGACAGGCTTCTGCTGTCTGCAGGTCAGGATCCCCTCAGTCTCCCTCATTGGGTGGGAAAAGGATCCAGGCTTGTGCCCTGCAGCCCCCGGGCTCCTGCTGAGTGTTCAGAGCTGTCCTTGCAGGGCCTCTGCAAGGCCCACCCTGGCCTCCCTGGGCTGCAGGGGGAGTCCTGTGAGGGGAGGCCTCATCTAGGTCAAGGGTCACAAGGGTGTGGGCACAAGCTGAGCTTCATCCTTCAGTCAAGCTTTAAATACGAGGCCCTCTCGTCCTCCACCTGTTGACTCTTCCTACCAACCTCAGCCAACACTGGAGTGTCAGAGGACAGCGAATTACTATTGACCTTCAAGTCCCCAAATAGGAAAGATTCAGGTGCTACTGGGGAACAGGGCTGGGTGTGAGGCCAGTCAAGTTGGCTCAGGGTTTTATACGAACCTTGCAGGAGCACACTCATGGCCTCATTATGACTCTGTCTGCTGTCAGCACCTTTGGGCTTTCTAGGCCCCTTCTTGCTTACAAAAATAATTAAAGATTACATTTCGGACTCAATAGGTATAAAGATGAATATAACTGAGATTGAACTCTATGCAAATAGTTTTGTATGATTTCAAGATTTTTTTAAAAATTGGAGTGTAATTGCTTTACAATATTGTATTATTTTCTGCTGTACAATGAAATGAATCAGCTATATGTATACACATAGCCCTCCCTCTTAGACATCCTCAATCCTCCAGGTCATCACAGAGAATGAAGCTGAATTCCCTGTGCTATACAGCAGGTTCCCACTAGTTATTTATTTTACACGTGGCGGTGTGTGTATGTCAATCCCAATCTCTCAGTTCATCCCATCCCTCCCTCCCCCACCTCCGCCCCCGTCCCGTGTCCAGATGTGTGTCCTTATATCTGTGTCTCTCCTCCTGCCCTGCAATAGGTTCATCTGTACCATTTCTCTAGATTCTACATATATACTGAAAAATTTTTCATGGGCCACTGATGGGATCATGGGCCCTAACCTGCAGCCTGCTGTGCCCAGTGGAGAAGCTAGCTTGGCCTAAGGGGAAATGTGTTGAAGAGGTGTGGGGATGGACAGGGCAAGGGGCAGTGTGGGGCCACACAGTCGGATGAGGAGGGGCTCTGCAGCCTCAGAAGACCCCACCAGCATGGGAAAGCCTGGGGGCGGTTGGGGCTCTATAGGAAGAGGGGAGAAAATGGGGTACAGGGAAGCTCAGGAGTTTCCCTGGTGGCTCAGATGGTAAAGAGTCTGTCTGCCACATGGGAGACCCAGGTTTCACCCCTGGGTGGGGAAAATCCCCTGAGAAGGGAATGATCCCCTGATCCCCTGGAGAAGGCAGTGGCTACCCACTCCAGTATTCTTGCCTGGAGAATCCCATGGATAGAGGATCCTGGCAGGCTACAGTCCATGGGGTCGCAAACAGTTGGACATGACTTAGTGACTAAACAACAACAATCAATATAAAATACTGCTGGACTTTTTTTTCTTAAATATTGTCTTTGAAATTCAGAACGTATTTTTCACTTGCAACACATCTTGATTCAGAGAAGCTGTTTTAAATGCTCCATTCCCATAAGGACCTGGTGATTACTCTATTGAACAGCACCACCTGGGCCTCTAGAACTTAGAGAAGGAAGTCCTAATTCCTGTTCTCAACGAGCTCGTAGTCCTTAAGAGACACAAAGAGGCACAGAACAAATACAGTGATGAGGGAAGAGCCTTCAAACAAAGCCCATGCCATTGGGCCCTGGCGGGAAAACAAGAGGAAAAATGGTCCGACCTGTAGAGAGTCACAGTGACCCAAAGGAAGGGGGTTCTGTGATCTGGAACTGAGCTGAAGACTTGGAAGAGCTGTCACAACCCGGGACCCCATGTCCCTAGGCTTGACCTTCACCTCCTGGACTTTCCTCCTTCAGATGACCTCAGTCTTCCTTGCAGGATCTGTCTCTCTCATCTAATTCATATTTATTAATAATGAAAGATGCTCTTAAAAAAACCCAACCTTTAAAACCTTTCCTTAATAATGTTTTATGATGATGACACTTCCTATTAATGATAAAAAACTAACTCTTCAATAATGATGATACAGCAACTAGGATGACTTCTGAAAAAGAATGATGTTTCTTCCTTATGCTCTTCTTGTTGGATAATTAAAAATAGGTGGATCAATCAATTAATTGTAATATATGAAACCAGAAGAGTACTGCAAAAATATGAGAAAAAATTTCTTACCACTTTGGAGAGGGGAAGAACTTCTTCAGTATGACAACAAATTATAAAACTCGCCTAAAGGATATATAAAAATTAAGAAAGCCAAAGGGAAGGAATCATAACAAAGATAAAAACAAACTAGAAAAAAAGTACTCAGAACACAAATCACACTTAGAAATGTAACTTCCTTAATCTGTAAGGATTCATAATGAACCGAAAGAAGATCAACGCGAAAATGGTAGACATGAACATTATAAAACAATTAGACCAACAGACATCTATTGAATACTCCAGTCAAGAACAAAATACATTCTTCTCAAGTGTGCATGGAACATTCTCCAGAATAAACCATATGCTGCTGCTAAGTCACTTCAGTTATGTCCGACTCTGTGCGACCCCATAGACGGCAGCCCACCAGGCTCCCCTGTCCCTGGATTGTCCAGGCAAGAACACTGGAGTGGGTTGCCATTTCCTTCTCCAATGTATGAAAGTGAAAAGTGAAAGTGAAGTTGCTCAGTCCTGTCCGACTCTTAGCGACCCCATGGACTGCAGCCTACCAGGCTCCTCCATCCATGGGATTTTCCAGGCAAGAGTACTGGAGTGGGGTGCCATTGCCTTCTCCAAATAAACCACATACTAGCTCATAAAACAAATATCAATATATTTAAAAGGAGAGCCATAATAGAACACATACCCTCCCACCACAATGGAATGAAATTAGAAATCACAAACAGGAAGGGATTGAGGAACTTCACAGCTATGATAAAATTCAAACAACACACTTTCAAATAACCAATTAGTCAAAGAAGATATCAAAAAAGAAATTGTTAAATATTTTGAGATAAATGAAACTGAAGATACCGTATACCAAAACTTATGGGATATAGCTAAAGCAGCTGAAAACTTAGAAAGAAATTTATGCCTATAAATGACTGCGTTAAGGAAGAAGAAAAATCTCAAATCAATAACCTAATACTATTCAGTGACACACTAGAAAATGAAGAACATACTAAAGGTAAAGCAAAGAGAGGAAGGAAATAGTACAGATTAGAACATAAAGTAATGAAACTAAAGCTAGAAAAACAACCGAGTCCGTGCTGATGAACGTGTGATGGATCTTGTGAGGCCCTGGCCCTTCTGCTTGCCCGGGACTGCAGTAGAAACAGGAAAAGGCCGTTCTGGTCCCACCTTCTGCCCCAAGAGGAAGTGGTGAAGGAGGGAGATCAGGTTCATGGAGGGGAAGGGAGCCAGCTGTGGTAGACTGGTTGCTCTAAGAGATGTTATGTTACTTATTACCTGTCTTGTTTTCACTAGCTGTCAATATATTCCTGAAACCTAAAGCAGGCAGCACAGAGCGGGTGCTCCTATGGTTGTTGAATGACTGAATAAAGGCTGCATGTATGCCACTGTGTGGTTATTATAATATTTAGTAATAAGCCTCCTAAAACTAAAAATTTCTGATTTTTTCAAAATTATTACATTGAATATATTTGAAAATAAAACCATATATGTTTTCTGATGACGTTAGTAGGTGACTTTCTAGAAGAGTAGAATCTGGGTCAACCCACCAAGCATATTTTGTACTTGTAAATATACAAGTGTATTTTTACTGTAACCCAGCCTCACACACACACATGGGCACAGGTGCGTCCAGCTTTGGTTCCTGGAATTCAGTAGTTTTGATCTGATGTTGTGGGTCTTTCTTTGTTTTATTTTTCCTAACTGTGAAAAAAAAATTTCATATGATCCATTTATTTATTTATATTTTTGGCTGCGGTAGGTCTTCATTGATGCACGTGGGCTTGTTCTAGTTGCAGTGAGCAGGGGCTGCTCTTCAGTGCAGTGCCCAGGTTTCTCATTGCAGTGGCTTCTCTTGTTACAGAGCATGGGCGCTAGGCACGCGGCCTCAGTAGTTCCAGCCCTTGGGCTCATTAGTTGCAGTTCGAGGGCTCTAGAGCTCTGGCTCAGTAGTTGTGGTGCGTGGGCTTAGTCGTTCCACAGCATGTGAGATCTTCCTGCACCAGAGATGGGACCTGTGTCCCCTGCATTGGCAGGCAGATTCTTATCCTTTGTGCTCCCAGGGAAGTCCTAAATTAAGTTTTAAGAAAAGAATGAGGTTGCATCCTAGTTTCATGTAGAAATTCTTGTCATTGTGGATGCAGCCTCCTGTTTTGAGATGGTTTCAAAAAATCAAAATTGGTACTTAATTTTATCTTTTCACCTTCCCTGGAGACTATTGCATGCTTTCATTTCCTTATTTAGACTACTGATAATGGTGCAAAGCGTCTCCGCACTTGTGGAATAACTATTCTTCTGTTTTCCTAAGTGCCCTCATATATAGTCCTCATTTGAGTCCCATATATCCTGGGATGGAGTGCCTGTCCTGATGGGGTGGGTGGGAAAGGACTACTGGGGCAGAAGAGACTGTGTGGGGTGCTGGGAGTGTTCTGTGTCTTGACTGGGTGATGGCTACTCAGCTGCATACAGTTATCAAAGCTGGAGCAGATACTTAAGAAGTGAGGATTACTGCAGGGAATGGTCTGTAAAAATAGAAACTATCAAAAGGAATCAACACAAAATTGTAGGGCTGAAAAGTCAAACAGCTGAAGTGAAAAATCCACACTACACGTGTTTAACTGTGCAATTGACCGGTAGAAGAAAGGATCGGTGAGCTTGATGGTAGGACAAAAGAACACAGGACAGATAGCCTCTGCATGTGCATTTCCTAAAGAAAGCGGAGTCCCTGGTTTCTCTCTTCTAGACAGGGAAACAGTTGGAGATCCCTTTGAAGAGTTTGTTGATATTATCAAACAATACAAGAAATAGCTACATTATCCACTAGCTACAAGAGACTCGTATATTCATGAATCCATGACCTAAATACATAACTTTATATAAAAAGAAGCATGTGTGTACTTTCCTCCCCCTCCTTGCAGTCTCCTCTGGAGAAGCTGTGAGTGGCACAGGGGCAGGGGTGTATGTTCTTGCTGGGTCATTCACTCCTACCTTCCCCTCTTTGTTCCTGCATGGGTGTGTCTCCTGCTGTGACTCCAGATTTCCAGGCACCAGGTTTCTTGGAGACTAGAATTCAGCCCCTCCTCCGTCCATCTCCTCCCTGCCCTTCCCCTGGGAAAGGGGCCCCAGCCGGGCCTGACTGCCCACAGCCTGCCCCAGTGGTGTCTCGGGTTGCACCTGGGCCTGCTAGGCTCCTGGAGGTGCAGACTGGCTGTGACAGCTGTCGGGAAGGTATCTTGCTTGCTGGGGTCCTCCTGTGGCCCCTCACTTGTGAGGCTCCTGCTACTCTGGGGACACCTTCTCTTTCTGTCCCCACTGGCCTTTCTGTAACCTTCTCAGTAGGCCTGGTGACTCAGCCCTGCAACCTCACAGAGACCCGTTTTTTTTTTTCTCTCTCCTGGACCTTAGGCCCTAGCTCTTCTCCCTTTGAGTTGCTAGGAGGCTCCACAGTCAGGCTTCTGTCCCCTTCCCAAAGCCAAGGTGCTGAGTACAGAGCTGTATCCACTCCCAGGGGCTGCCCTTCTGCCCCTGCCCATTGGCCCCTCTGCCTCACCTGAAGCCATGGCAGCCCTCCAGTGCCATCTCTCCTCTGCTCCACAGTCTGCTCCTGCTCAGTTATCCCCGCTTTCCTCCAAACCAGCACCAGATGTCCTGTGACAGCTCACAATAGGAAACTCCCATCTTCCAGCTCTGTACCTTTTTTCCTGACATTTCACTTTTTCCCCAATCTCCCCACCCCAACATGGACACTACATCTCCTGTGGGGCTCTCTAACAGTTAGGAAGATAACCGTGAGAAGATAAGTGCATTCCCAAGATGGCATGTATCTGTTGTTATGTTGGAGCCCTTCAACCATCCTTTCTCCCAAAAACCTCAATCACCAGCATCCTGAGAGCCAAGAACTTGTGAATATATTTGAAAATAGATTATATTAGATTCTTGATGATGTTCTTACTAGAACATGGGGCTTCCTAGAAGAAATAGAATATCTGGGTTAACCTAGAGGGGTATTTTTCCTACACACACACACACACACACATAAAAATACCCGTGCACTCTTTTGGTTCTTACCAACAGTTCATTCATTTCGGTCTGGAGATTGGGGGAGCTATGATGTCAGGGTTGCTCACAGCTGATTCCATGTACTTGTTCTGCCCCATGATGGAGAAAAGTCAGGCCCAGGACTGGAGTTGAGAAGTCAGAGGGTTTTATGTTGGGGCCGGACAGGGGCAGGTCTGTACAGAGCTCTTCAGAATTCTGCAAGTGAATGAGGGCAGACCCTGGCAGAGTATTCACACCTTCAGAGGGAGCATGAGATCTTCAGAGGGGGAATGTCATCACCGTAGGAAGGGAAGACCCCGTGGGAGGGAAGTGGTCCAGACAAAGCTCACCCCCATCCTGTATGCCCTGGTCTGTAGCGGAAAGCAGGGACCTGCATTTCCTGGCTTCCCTGGTGGCTTAGATGGTAAAGAATCTGCCTGCAACGCAGGAAACCTGGGTTCAATGCTTGCGTCAGGAAGATCCCCTGGAGGAGGGAAAGGCAACCCACTCCAGTATTCTTGATTGGGAAATCCCATAGACAGAGGAGCCTGGCAGGCTATAGTCCATAGGGTCGCAAAGAGTTTAGCAAGATTGCAACTAACACTAACTGTTATAGAAAATAAACATACCATTATGGCAACAATCAGATAATACATAAAGGTTCCTATGAGCAATCTCTCTCCAGCACTGTCCTGTTTGGCTCTTGACTGCAGCTAAGGACAGGGAGAAATCTGCCCATGAAAGATGTCCCAAAAGGTGATGGGGTGACACATGACGTCACCCATACCATTCTCAGCTGCCCCAGGAGAAAGAGTAATGGCGGTTACAGTGACTGCTCCCTCCAAAGCGGATTCATTCTGGTGTCTTCTTGTGTCCTTCCTCTAAAGGGGAGGATCCCACATGTGACTGGGCTTTTGAAAGCATAACTCCTTCACAAGAGAGGTCTGGGAGAAGCCTAGTGGTATTTGAATCTTGTTTAATGTTTTTTGATTGTAACTAAAGGGCAATAAGAAGTACCCTTTGCTGATCTAGAGGTGTCTTCCTTATCTGGAAGTTCTCTGCATGGCATAATTCACAGGAAATCTGAAAACTTTTCCCCTAAGATCAGGAAAAAGACAAGGATGCCCCACTCACAACTTTTATCCACATAGTACTACAAGTCCAAGCCAGAGGAATTAGGCAAGGAAAGAGGCATCCAAATAGGAAACCAAGAAGTAAAACTGTCGCTGTTCTCAGATACATGATTTTATATATAGAAAACCCTCAAGACTCCATCAAAAACTCTTAGAATAAATGAATTCAATAAAGCTACAGGATACAAAATCAGCATGAAAAAAACCATTGTATTTCTTTATATTAATAATAAACCAGCAGAAAGAGAAATTAAGGAAATAATGTCATTTACAATTGCATCAAAAAGAATAAAATTTCTAGGAATAGATTTAACCATGGAGGTAAAAGATATGCATATTGAAAAGAAGACATTGAAGAAGACACATCTGTGACAACATGGATGGGCCTTGAGGGCATTATGCTAAGTGAAATAAACAGGACAGAGAAAGCAACTACAATATAATCTCTATTATATGTGAGATCTTAAAAAAAAACAAGCTCAGAGATACAGGGAACAAACTGATAGCTGCCAGAAGTAGGAGGCAGCAGGGTGGGGTGGGAGAAATGGGTGAAGAGGATCAAAAGGCAAAAAGAAAAGAAAAAAGGACTGGATGTAAACTGAGAGTTAACAGACTCAAGAGAGTGTATGACTGCAGGCTTTAGCACAGGGACTGAGGAGGGTTTGCGGGGCTGGTTAAAATGTCTCTTGCTTCCTCTTGGTTCTCAGTGTCATGGTAGGTGATGAGGCTGGGGGTACACAGGACCTCCACCAGCCCAAGTCATCAGTTGCATCCAATCTGCCTTGGGTTCTCTCTGGCAGCTCCCCTCCCCAGGACCAGCGTAGACTCCCCCCTCCCCTAGTTGGACTGTTAACAAAAGACCTGCCTCAGGCCTCAGGGGTCAAGGGACAAAATGTACCTTTTTTAAATTTTTAAATTAAAAACAAAACAAAACACGGGATTCCCCGGTGGTCCAGTGGTTAGGACTCTGTGCTTCCACTGCAGGGGCACAAGTTTGCTCCCTGGTCAGGGAACTAAGTTCCCACATGCCATAAGGCAGCCAAAAATAAAATGAAAAAAAAAAAAAAAAAAAAAAACAAACACCTTTCTCCGACTTCCCTGGTGGTCCAGGGGTTAAGAGTCTGCTTGGCAAAGCAGGGACAGGGATTGATCCCTGCTCTGAGAAGATTCCATATGCTTCGGGGCAACTAAGCTCCTGCACCACAACTTCTGAAGCCTGGGCTCTAGAGCCTGTACTCCACAACAAGAGAAGCCAGGGCAATAAGAAGCCCGCCCACCAGGACAGAGAGTAGCCCCTGCTCTCCGCAACTAGAGAACAGCCAGTGTGCAGCAATGAAGACCTGGCACAGCCAGAAATGAATGAATTAATTAAAAATTTTTTTCCAAACAAACAAACCCCAAACTTCCTCAAGTCACACAGGGATTTATTGACTCTGGATGATCAGAATTCAGAGCTCTTAGTGGACATGTTGGTATTCTGGTCCACAATTTAAAAAAAGAAAAAACAAAATCCAATACAGGGTCTGGCTGCCGGGCACTGCTGTGACAAACAACACATACGAAAGCTCTTCCCCACCCTGGGCCCCCACCAGGCTTCTGAGGGGGCAACTTCGAGACACCTCCCAGGGCTGCCGGCAGCCCAAGACAGAAACCCTTGTTTCCAGTCTGCAACATTCTGACAGGAAGCAGGCCTGTGGCGCTTCCTGTCCAGAAAGCAAAGGCAGAGAGGGATTTAACTCCTTTTGGAACCAGGCTCATCTGAGAGTAGATTATTCCTTTCAGTGGAAGAGGTTTTCATAATAAGGGTTCCTTTCTCTTTTTATGTTGCATGACTAAATCTGAAAGGTGCTGTAACAGACTTTGATGGAAACTTAAAAAAAAAAAAACAAAACAATTTGTACTTGCCTTGCTGTCATAAGCACTCACACCCTCATAGGATAGAGAGCCCAGCACCAGTGAAGTATGGGGGAGACTTGGCTCGGGGACACGGGGAGCAGAAGTATGGAGTCCGTGGGAAGAGCCCACACATATCAGAGACCCTCTGGGAGGTGAAGGAAGAGTAGAAAAAGATACTGGGAACCCTGAGGAGTGAATGCTACCTTTTTAGGTACCATCAAAGGCGTATGGTACCTTTTTAAAAATAGATTTTATTTAAATGCCACTATTTATTGATTGTCTGCCTGGGTCTTTGTTTCAGCAGGGGGATCTTCCTTCCATCCTGTGGGTTTCTTTCTTGTAGTGCATGCACTCTCTAGTTGTGGAGGGCAGGACTCAGTAGCTGGGGGTGTGCCAGCTCAGTAGCTTGAGGCATGTGGGATCTTAGTTCCCCCTCTCAGGGATCAAACCTGAGATCCCTGCATTGGAAGGCAGATTATTAACCACTGAAGCACCATGGAAATCCTGATTGGTAACTTGTTGATCCTGGCAAACTAGGGAGATGGGACGTCCAGGGTGACTTGGACCCTCTCTGAGCCTGATGATAGGAAGTGCTGCATTGCCTCAATGTGAATGGTGACCCCAGTTTGTGAAATCAGAGACATTCAGAGTTGTGAACATAAAAAATAGGACTTGGGATGTTTATCTGCAAATAAGTGTTTTCAACTACATAGTCACAGCCAGGCCACCTTCTTTCTCCTGGATGCCACTTATAGGGCGGGGAGTTATTCACCAGACTCCAAAATGTTCTGTGGGTAGAACTTCAGGTTTATAAAATAAAAGTGAAAAAGTAAACTTAGAAACGGTGCTAATGATACTTCACATCTTTGAAAAGTAGATTCACAACAGGAAAATATGGTGTGTATCGTTTGCCTTTGGGAGCTTCCCTGGTGACTCAGTGGTAAAGAATCCACTTGCCAACGCAGGAGACTTGAGTTCCATCTTGGGTCGGGAAGATCCCTGGAGAAGGGAATGGCACCCATCAGTATTCTTACATGGGGAAATCCCATAGACAGAGGAGCCTGGCGGGCCACAGTCCATGGGCTTGCAAAAAGAGTTCGCCATGACTTACAAAAACAACAGTTCTTTGCCTTTAAAAAATAACTTATTTGTAATTCTATAGTAAGTGATTATTAAACTATTTATTGATATAGGCCCAGGGCAAAAAGGTTCACCAGGTCTGTCTTCATTTCCTAAGTACAAATCTCAGAAAGTGCAATGAGTCCTGGCAACCTCCTCATTTTTCTAACAATTCAAGATTTCTTAGTTGTGACCCATGACTCCCCTACAGTACAGTACAGGGCACCTCTTGGATCTCCTTCTTGGCTGTCCATGTTCTCTGGCCTCCTTGGGGCCCTGGTCAATGAAGGGGGGGCGGGGAGGCGCAGAAGCTGGGAGTGGGCAGAGGGCAGTAGTTAGAAGACAGGTGATTCATTCATTTTCTCAACCCGTGGGGCATTAGGACCTGC